>NC_135584.1:24732500-34732500 GCF_965152235.1 Eretmochelys imbricata | reverse complement strand
TGAAAACAAGCTCTGAGCGCAGGGAGCAGGGCTCCCAGGTCTAGGAGCTGATCCCCTCATGGAGGTGGATCACCAGGAGCGCTGGGAGAACCCTCTCTCCCAGCGCTCCTGCGTGACCACACTCACACTTCCAAGCGCTGCCGGAGGAGCGTTCCCGCGACAGCGCTTTGAAGTTTCCAGTGAAGCCGTGCCCTAAGTTGTTCAAAGGGACCAGGGAAGGGATTTGGGGGCGTGCCCCTTTGCTAAGCAGTGACCATGATCAAAACCAGGTCAAGGGGCCCAGCTGGCTCCAGGGATTGGGGAATGCAGTCTGAGGCCTTGCCTTTTTATGGGGCACCCGCTCCAATCCAGATGCAGGTTGGGGCAACTCACTTACTCAGTGGGGCGGGGAATGCAATACAGGGCCGTTACCCAGAAGGGGGCACCAGTCCTCACAGGTTGCGGGCCCCAGCATGGCCCCAGATGGGCTGGTCAGTGACTGCAGGGGAATGGGGCACAGGAAATGTTTATTTTTGGAGCACCAGATACAGTGTGGGCCCAGCTCGGCAGGGTCTGCCTGGCTCCAGGTGAGTGTCAGGGAGGGGGATCCAGGAGCAAAGAGGACTCATCTGAGGTTTGCCAGTGAATGGCTAGTCTGCTTGCAGCCAAAGTCTCCATGGGGCTGGAAGGATCCCCAGGCCCCACGGCCACCTATGGTGCTCCATCCCAGAGGGGTTTGCAGTGCAGAGGCAGAGCTGGCCTCTCCTACCCCTTCCTGCTTGATGACTCTGTATACTGCTTAAGTGTAAATTCAGCAAAGCACATGTTCCTTTGTTCGAGACAGGCCTGTTTGCCGACCTCAGTTTGGAACATGTGGTAACAACACCATACAGTGGAATCTTATAACTTCACACACAACGTTGCCACACACATTTTATCCGGACAACAATGATCAGCAAATTATGAGTTTTCAAATGATCCCTCACCAGGCATCCTATCTACAAAGATTATTACAATAGTGTATGGGGTATGGACATGGGGTATATTCTGTCATGTCCCCCAAAGGGGGAGGGGTTGGCAAACACTAGGGGGATCAAGGATGAATGATTAAGATCATCTGGGGTATGATCAGAGACATGGGTTGATCCCAAAATCTGTTTTAAAAGAATTGGTAGAATCAGTCAACCTTAAGAGAAGCTTTTTTCCCAGGGTTGTATCTCAAGAACCACAGCATCAAGTAACCCCAAATTTGGATTAATAATCCTACCCCACGTCCCCATGAGATGAAACACATTTCAAGTCCATCTAAATAATGGAGCACATTTTAGAAAAGTCACCGATGTAACAGAAAAGAGTTCTTAACAGCAGTTATAACAGAACTGGTGCTGCATTAAAATCCAGTTCATTTTTGGAGCTATCCTGTTTGCTTCATCAGGGTTTTACAGATGCTTAAAATCTGCCTCAAACTGGTCCAAACTTGCCACTTCAAATTTCTTTGTAAATGTAAGGGGACTGCTGGCCCTTTACTAAAACCCAGTGGGGGTGTTTTGGCTGGCTAGCTCCCAGTACCAAAAGGAAGGGGAAGGGTCAATGGGAAATCAAGTCCCTGAGACTGACAGTCCCCAGGAACAACGGGAAGAGTCAATGCTCCAGGTCAGCGCGATTGACAGGGCAGGCAGGCTAATCAGGGAGTCAGGAGACCAGGGGCTTTTTGTCCTGCAAGTGAGCTGGAATCGCCTGGGTCAGACAGAGTGGGGCCGAGCTAAGGAGGGAGGCAGCCAGAGAGAACCAGAGAAGTAGCCCAGGGGGAGCAGGTCCGTGCTGGGAGCAGAGTCACAGAAGCAGCCTAGGGGGAGCAGGTCCGTGCTGGGAGCAGAGTCACAGAAGCAGCCCAGGGGGAGCAGACCTGTTCTGGGAGCAGAGCTGCAGCAAGCAGAGCCAGGGGAGCCAGAGAAGCAGCCCAGGGAGCTGGAGGCAGAGCAGCAGCCGTGCTGCGGCAGAGTGGAGCTGGAGCTCGATAGGGTGTCCGGTCCGGTCGGGGGTGCTGTGGGTCTAAGGCAGGCTAGTCCCTACGCGTCCTGGCACCATGCTGCACCCTGGAAGCGGCCAGCAGCAGGTCCTCGGGGAGGGGGCCACAGGGCTCCATGCACCGCCCACACCCTTTCCTGCACCCCAACCCTCTGCCCTAGCCCAGAGCCCCCTCCCACAACCTGAACCTCTTATTTCTGGCCCCAACCCGGAGCCCGCACCCCAAGTTAGAGCCCTCACCCCCCACACCCCAACCCCCTGCCCCAGCCCAGTGAAAGTGAGTGAGGGTGGGGCAGAGCAAGCCACTGAGGGAGGGGCAATGTAGTGAGCGGGGGGCAGGGGCTCAGGGAAGGGGTGGAGAAGGGGGCAGGGCCTCAGGGAAGGCCTAGGTCTAGGGTGTTCGGTTTTGTGCGATTAGAAAGTTGGCAACCCTAGAGCTGGGGCTGGAGCAGTCTGGAGTGGGGTACGGTGAGCAGCTGGGGAGAGCGAGGGGGACCCTAGGCAGCAGGCCTAGCACAGGGAGACGCCCCCAGCCAAGAGAGGCCTTGTAGGCCAGACCTGGAGGGGGATCGTAATCCCAACGGGGGCGGGGGTGAAGGGGGCTGACGCTGGGAAGAAGGGTCCTGCCACCTAGACACGGAGGGTGTGTAGCCACCGCCAGAGCAAGTGTCCGACCCGCAGCATCCCTGCAGCACAGCCAGGGCCTGAGAAAAGGCCTGGGACTTGTTAGGAACAGACTGAACTCTCCTGACATCCCAGAAATGCTGGTTGTGACATCCCCATGCCACAGAGCAGGGTGACGGGTTTTCCTTTCACCTTTCCCATTTTTTCCTTATTTTTTTAATTGGTTGCTGTTTAATAAATTGTATTTGCTTTGAACTGTATTTGATGATCGGGGGTCAGGGAAGCATCCAGTGCAGAAAGAGCACCCCGGAGTGGGGACACCCTAGACCCCGCCCTAAGTGACCACAACAAGGTTGGGGGTCAAGCCCCCCAGGACTCCTGGGCCCAGCCTTGTTGGGGTTACGAGGACTCTGCCACACAGGAGAGTGGAAGGGGAGCCCTGGAGGTCAGGCCGGCCTCTGGCTAAAGGAAGTAGGAGCAAGGACTCAGATCCTTTCGCTAGTCCATTTCACTGGAGTAGTGTATAAGCCTGGAAAGTTCCCCACAATAGCGGGACCATTCCCCCGCTTACATAAACATTATTAATTCTTAAAAGACAACCACGAAATTTGAACAGCCATGACTGTCTCTTAATCATAGAATCATAGACTCATAGAATATCAGGGTTGGAAGGGACCCCTGAAGGTCATCTAGTCCAACCCCCTGCTCGAAGCAGGACCAATTCCCAGTTAAATCATCCCAGCCAGGGCTTTGTCAAGCCTGACCTTAAAAACTTCCAAGGAAGGAGATTCCACCACCTCCCTAGGCAACGCATTCCAGTGTTTCACCACCCTCTTAGTGAAAAAGTTTTTCCTAATATCCAATCTAAACCTCCCCCACTGCAACTTGAGGCCATTACTCCTCGTTCTGTCATCTGCTACAATTGAGAACAGTCTAGAGCCATCCTCTTTGGAACCCCCTTTCAGGTAGTTGAAAGCAGCTATCAAATCCCCCCTCATTCTTCTCTTCTGCAGACTAAACAATCCCAGCTCCCTCAGCCTCTCCTCATAAGTCATGTGTTCTAGACCCCTAATCATTTTTGTTGCCCTTCGCTGGACTCTCTCCAATTTATCCACATCCTTCTTGTAGTGTGGGGCCCAAAACTGGACACAGTACTCCAGATGAGGCCTCACCAATGTCGAATAGAGGGGGACGATCACGTCCCTCGATCTGCTCGCTATGCCCCTACTTATACATCCCAAAATGCCATTGGCCTTCTTGGCAACAAGGGCACACTGCTGACTCATATCCAGCTTCTCGTCCACTGTCACCCCTAGGTCCTTTTCCGCAGAACTGCTGCCTAGCCATTCGGTCCCTAGTCTGTAGCGGTGCATTGGATTCTTCCGTCCTAAGTGCAGGACCCTGCACTTATCCTTATTGAACCTCATCAGATTTCTTTTGGCCCAATCCTCCAATTTGTCTAGGTCCTTCTGTATCCTATCCCTCCCCTCCAGCGTATCTACCACTCCTCCCAGTTTAGTATCGTCCGCAAATTTGCTGAGAGTGCAATCCACACCATCCTCCAGATCATTTATGAAGATATCTTCTCCATCATGGTCTTTGGAGAGGAGGCTGTCGTCTTTCCCAGGGCTTGTCTGCACTGGAATCACTGAAGCTGCTCCAGTGCATTGTTTTAAGTGTAGATTCCCCAAGGATGATAAATAGCCCACACTCCAATGGCTTCTTGATTAGACCGCAGGCCAGTAGGGTCATTGGATTCCATGGCACATAAAGCATCCCACCATTGCCATAGCCGTGATATCAGAAGCTTTGCACTTAGGTAAAGTATTTGCAAACACGCATCTCCAAAGAAGCTAGAGCCGTCTTCAGGCATATAAGTAGCAATCAAAGCTTGCACCACTGGGAGGAAACAGGAGTTAGATGGAAATCACCCATATCCTCTGCAAAATATTTTCCAAGCAGCAGTGTCTGTCTTTAGATTGCAGGGATACAGCCTTTGAGAGCGCTCACAGAAGGTTTTACTTTCAGTCAGAAATAGGTAAGGGTCTAAAACAGGGTTGGGCAAACTGGCCAGTGAGCTACCACAGGGAACCGGGTTTTGGGGCCTGCACCGCTCCAGCCGGGGCGCAGGGGCTTGGGCTGCACCACACGGCTCCCAGAAGCCGCGGCATGGCCCCACTCCAGCTCCTACGCGCTCCAATGGCCCTGCTCCAATGGCCCCCTCCAGTACTCCAATGGGAGCTGTGGGGGCAGTGCCTGCAGACAGGGAAGCGTGCGGAGCTGCCTGGCTGCACCTCCATGTAGGAGCCGGAGAAGGGACATGCCACTGCTTCCGGGAGCCACTTGAGGTAAGCGCCGCTCGGAGCCTGCACCCCTGAGCCTCTCCCCACACCCCAACCCCCTGCCCCAGCCCTGATCCCCCTCCGCCCTCCAAACCCCTCGATCCCAGTCCGGCGCACCCTCCTGCACCTCAAATCCCCACCCCAGAGCCCGCACCCCCAGCCAGAGCCTGCACCCCTTCCCGCACCCCAACCCCATTCCCCAGCCCTGATCCCCATCCCGCCCTCCAAACCTCCTCAGTCCCAGCCCAAAGCACCCTCCTATACCCCACACTCCTCATCCTCAGCCCCACCCCAGAGCCCGCATCCCCCAGCTGGAGCCCTCACCCCCCTCTCACACACCCACCCCACTCCCCCATCCCAGCCCAGAGCCCCCTCCTGCATCCTGAACTCCTCATTTCTGGCCCCACCCCGGAGCCCGCACCCCCAACCAGAGTCCTCAGCCCCTCCCGCACCCCAACCCCAATTTTGTTAGCATTCATGGCCCGCCATACAGTTTCTATTCCTAGATGTTTGCCCACCCCTGGTCGAAAAGGAGGGTTATTACTAGAAAGAGAGAAGGAAGAAAGTCATAGATTCATAGATATAAAGGTCAGAAGGGACCATTATGATCATCTAGTCTGACCTCCTGCACAATGCAGGCCACAGAATCTCACCCACCCACTCCTGCGATAAACCTCTCACCTATGTCTGAGCTATTGAAGTCCTCAAATCATGCTTTAAAGACTTCAAGGAGCAGAGAATCCTCCAGCAAGTGACCTGTGCCCCATGCTACAGAGGAAGGCGAAAAACCTCCAGGGCCTCTTCCAATCTGCCCTGGAGGAAAATTCCTTCCTGACCCCAAATATGGCGATCAGCTGAACCCTGAGCATATGGGTAAGATTCACCAGACAGATACCCAGGAAAGAATTCTCTGTAGTAACTCAGATCCCACCCCATCTAACATCCCATCACAGGCCGTTGGGCCTATTTACCATGAATAGTTAAAGATCAATTAATTACCAAAATCATGTTATCCCATCATACCATCTCCTCCAGAAACTTATCGAGTTTAATCTTAAAGGCAGATCGGTCTTTTGCCCCCTCTGCTTCTCTTGGAAGGCTATTCCAAAGCTTCACTCCTCTGATGGTTAGAAACCTTCATCTAATTTCAAGTCTAAACTTCCCGATGACCAGTTTATATCCATTTGTTCTTGTGTCCACATTGGTACTGAGCTTAAATAATTCCTCTCCCTCTCCGGTATTTATCCCTCTGATATATTTATAGAGAGCAATCATATCTCCCCTTAACCTTCTTTTCGTTAGGCTAAACAAGCCAAGCTCCTTGAGTCTCCTTTCAAAAGACAGGTTTTCCATTCCTTGGATCATCCTAGTAGCCCTTCTCTGTACCTGTTCTAGTTTGAATTCATCCTTCTTAAATATGGTAGACCAGAACTGCACACAGTATTTCAGATGAGGTCTCACCAGTGCCTTATATAACAGTACTCCTTATCTTTACTGGAAACACCTCGCCAGATGAATCCCAAGACCACACTAGCTTTTCTCACGGCCATATCACATTGGCGGCTCATAGTCATCCTGTGATCAACCAATACTCCAAGGTCCTTCTCCTCCTCCGTTACTTCTAATTGTTGCGTCCCCAGCTTATAACTAAAATTCTTGTTATTAATCCCTAAATGCATGACCTTCCACTTCTCACGATTAAATTTCATCCTATTACTATTACTCCAGTTTACAAGGTCATCCAGATCTTCCTGTATGATATCCCGGTCTCTCTCTAAGTTGGCAATAACTCCCAGCTTTGTATCATCTGCAAACTTTATTAGCACACTCCCACTTTTTGTGCCAAGGTCAGCAAGAAAAAGATTAAATAAGATTGGTCCCAAAACTGATCCCTGAGGAACTCCACTGGTAACCTCCCTCCAGCCTGACAGTTCACCTTTCAATATGACCCGCTGTAGTCTCCCTCTTAACCAATTCCTTATCCACCTTTCAATTTTCATATTGATCCCCATCTTTTCCAATTTAACTAATAATTCCCCCTGTGGCACGGTATCAAACGCCTTACTGAAATCTAGGTAAATTAGATCCACTGTGTTTCCTTTGTCTAAAAAATCTGTTACTTTCTCAAAGAAGGAGATCAGGTTGGTATGACAGGATCTACCTTTTGTAAAACTTTTGTCCCACTTTTACAGCTTCTTTTTATGGCTTCTGATAAGGATCCTTTCTGATGCTGAATAAAGAGACATTCCTTTCAAGTCAGGACTCTCTTTAAACCACAAACATCCTGCTGGGTTTGTTCTCGAGATAATCTCATTCCTCTACCAGACTGCTGTCCTGGTCTTTGATAAGGTCCAAGTGGTTTGTTTGCCTTTTGACCCAAGTGGCTTTAACATCTGCCATTCACAGTGTATTTACAGCTTGCCACTAAAGACTTCAAGTAATTATTGCAGACAACAAACAATGCTTATCAACCTTTGCAAAACAGCAGAAAAGAAGATAGTCTAAACCGCCAAAGGAAGATACAAGTTATGTTTTAGAGCTTGTGTAAACACACTTGAGTGTCATAAAGATGGTTTTATGACCAGAGACATGCTGTCTTCCTCACACGTGGCTTATCCCTGGGTGACAGTGTGGTGTGGTAGAGAGCTGTCACTTCAAGTGCAAGGGGTTCCCTGATCCTGCTGACAGGCTAGGGAGCTCTGGAGGGGAGCATTTGATCTGGATCTTCAGCACCATCAGTCTGCAGAGAGCCTGCCTGGAGTAAGGTGGGGTGAATTGTTCCTTGGGGAGCAGCCTGTTGTTTCTCTCTCTGTGTTTTTGGATTCTTGTGTGTTGCGGTTCTGGATTCTAAGAAATATAGTTGCTACCTTCCAGCAAGAGTATTGTATGATTTTATCTAATTTCTCTGTGTGTGTGTCCTGAATGTAACAGACAGAAAGAAAAATCCTCTATTGAATTTCTTTATTTACCCTGAGCAATTAAAATCTAGGCATGCCAGTTGTTACATTCTCCAAATATCCTGGATAAAAATAATTGTGAGTGTCTCTTTAGTTCAGTGAAGGCACAGGCAAGTTTGTACTGAGGTAACATTCTAAAAAAATAGATAACCCTTTTTATGTCAGTACTGAGGTTTACCCGCCTCCTTCTGCTGGATATTCCCGCTAGGATTTGGTTCAGAGGGAAATCTGCTGCTCTGGCTGCAATAAAATGTTTTTACTGCAGATCAAAGGCAGATCCCAGATATCTGACAGCAAATAGGCAGATCCCAGATATCTGACAGCAAATATTTACCCAAAGTGGTGTCTACTTTTTATGGCCATTGATCAGGGAGGAGGGTGTAATTGTTGCAGAGCAAAGGGCCAGTGTACGTAAATGGCCGACACTCTGTCTCCTGGCAACTGATGGCCTGGGCCCTTCCCCCCTGCAAGGTGATAGCTAAAGGGTTGGAGAACAAAGGAATCAGGTGACCTCCTGGCCCGGGAAAGGGCACCCATAAGCAATTACTGGGAGATTAACAGGGTATCGCAGGTGGCTCCTTGTCCGAGGGGGGAGAGATTTCATTGCTGTGCTGTAGTCCCAGCATCGCCCGTCATGACTGGGTCCCATGTGCTCGGTGCTGGACAAACACAGCGCCAGGGACAATCCCGGCAGCAGAGACCCTAGAGTATAAAAGCCACCATTCAAGCAGGAGATTGCAATTTCAGAGTCAGCTGGTATTTACCTGGTTTCAAGTGGTGAGGTCGGGGCAGGAGGATTAGAAGCCAGGAGTCTGGAGTTCTAGCCTTCCTCTGGGGGGTCTAGTGGGCTAGAGCAGGGAGGGATGGGAGCCAGGATTTGTGGGTTCTAGCCCTATCTTGGGGTGGCTAGAAGGTCTAGTGGGTTAGACCAGGGAGCCAGGACTCCTGGGTAGAACAGGGCAAAATTTGTATGAATTTATTCACCCCAATTGTCAAGCATGGTGACGCTGAGTAGCCATTGTGCCTGGGACCGCCCTTGAGAATGACTCTGGTTAACGCCTGCACCTCAGATGTGGGTGACCCAGTTTCCAGGCCCTGCTCCAACAGCGATCCAGCCAAAGTGGAGCAGGGCAGCTCCAAGTGGAGCGAGTGAAGAGTCCCCAGCTGAGAGGGGGCAGATCTCTGGTCTAATCTCTTCCCCTTGGCAGGCAGAGGGGGGATTTGAACTGGGTTTTCCCACAGCCCTGGGTGAGTGCTCTAACTGCTGGGCTGAAAGTTACAAGGGAACCCGTCCCCACCGGCCATTTTGTGGCTTTAGGCCTCTGCTTTTGTCCAAATGCCCCAAACTGAAAAAAAAACATTTCCAGTCAGGTCAAACAGAAATCTTTTCTGTCCAGGTGACGTGGAATTTTTTGACTTTTTATTTCGCCAAAAATTTGGAATAATATGGGGTTTGGTTCAACCCAAGACAAAACCACAGTAGGGCCTCAGAGTTACAAACTCTTCGGGAATAGGGGTTGTTCATAATTCTGCAACGTTCGTAACTCTGAACAAAGTGTTTGGTGGTTCTTTCAAAAGTTTATAACTGAATATTGACATAATACAGCTTTGAAACTTTACTATGCAGAAGAAAAATGTTGCTTTTAACCCTCTTAATTTAAATGAAACAATTTAAAATTAACTTAATTGCTTTTAACCCTCTTAATTTAAAAGAAATAATTTCTTACCCTTGTCAAATACTAATTCTAAAACTTTCCCTTTTTTTTAAGTCATTTACATTTAGCACAGCACTGGATTTGTTTTTGTTTTTTGTCTCTGAGGCTGGCTGATTGCATACTTTCTGTTCCAAACGAGGTGTGTGGTTGACCAGTCAGTTTGTAACTCTGGCATTCGTAACGCTGAGGTTCTACTATCGTTTTCAATTGCTCGGAACCAAAAATTTCATTACTCACCCAGCTCTACTCCTGGATTCTGTTTCTGATTGCGGGAGATGGAGATGGAGTCAAGACTCCTAGGTTCTAGCCCAGCTCTGGGAAGAGAGTTGCGGGCTGGGAGTCAGGACTCCTGGGTTCCATCTCTGAGGTGAGGAACGGAATGGGCTGTAGTTGATTAAAAGAGGAAGAAAGGGCTGAAGGGCCCCGCAGAAGGACTAATGCTCACCACTCTGAGCATTAGAAACTTTTCCCTAATATACAACCTACATCTCCCTGGCTGCAGACTCAGGCCATTACTTCTTGTCCTGTCCTCAGTGGACACAGAGAATGGTGGATCTCTGTCCCCTCCAGAACAGCCCTGCACAGATTTGAAAGCTGTTCTGAGCTCCCCCTCCGTCTTCTTTTCTCAGGACTAAACCTGCCCAGTTTTTAACCTTTCCTCACAAGTCAGGTTTTCTAACCCTTTGATCATTTGTGTTGCTCTCCTCTGGACTATCTTCAGTTTGTTCACACCTTTCCTAAAGTTTGGTGCGCAGAACTGGGCACAGGACCCCAAGTGGGACCTCACCAGTGCTGAGTAGAGCAGGACAATTCCTTCCCGTGTCTTGCCTATGACACTTCTGGTAATCCACCCCAGGAGGACACCAGCCTTTCCTGCCACTGCATCACATTGTTAACCTGGCATCATTCCCTCCTCTGCCCCGCTCCCGACACCACAACGACACTCCATGTGGGAGCAGGGCTCTGCCGTTAACAGCGGGGAACGAGCAGCCGTTGGCACATCCCACCGGCCTATGGAGTCACCACCCGTTAGCCCGTTGCCCCATCCCAGGTTTTGAAACTTCCTCTGTACATGCAGGGTTTTGCCACCCTCCCCCCAGTCCCAGGGAGAGCAGCCTACCCCAGACCACACGGAGGGATCCAGCAACGGCCAAACCACCAACGGACACCCAGCATGCCAGCGGGGCTGGGCAGTGCAGATTGGGTGGGGGCCGGTCCAGGCTGACTGGGTCGTGGGCAGCCCTGTTGGGCCAGATCTGGGCTGGCCAGGGGATTGGGGGGTGTCAAAGCCCCGAGCCCATGAGCACCGTGAGACACTGCAGGGTGAATGGGACAGGATCTGGCACAGAGGGGCCTGGCAGGACCCCCATAGCTTGTGCCAGTGGAGACAGATCCCTCCTGGGCTCAGATCCCCCTGGGCCCAGCCAGCCCAGCCTAGCCTGCACCGGATCCCCCTGGGCCCAGCCAGCTCAGGCCAGCCCAGGCCAGCCCAACCCAGCCTGCTCCTGGGACCAGCCAGCACATGGTAGGGCTGGCTAGCTCAGACCTCTCTGCACGTTCCGTGTGATCTGTCTGGGGCATGAGCGTTAGGTGTGTTCGTTACCTGTCATGAGAGCCAAACTCTCTGTCTCGTACCATTCTCAGTTTTGTTCCCACAAAGGGCTAGTGTGCGGCCTGCCCTGTGGGTTTGGGGGGCCCCAAGACCCTGGGGTGATGGTCATGGTCTGGATTTGAGACCCAGCTCAGCACCAAGTTGGGAAATCCAGGCACTTTCAGCCAGGCTCTTTTGTTCAGGGATGGGGAACCCCTTCCTCAAATGACCCTAAGTTTGGGTCAGTCACCCCAGCTTCCCCCGCTCCCTAGGGGCCCACAGCAAATTTCTTGGCAAGCTGTCATAATATAAAGGGAAGGCTAACCACCTTTAAATCCCTCCTGGCCAGAGGAAAAAACCCTTTCACCTGTAAAGGGTTAAGAAGCTAGGATAACCTCACTGGCACCTGACCAAAATGCCAATGAGGAGACAAGATACTTTCAAAAGCTGGGAAGAGGGAGAACATCAAAGGATCTGTGTCTGTCTGGGTGAAGCTTTTGCCGGGGACAGAACAGGAATGGAGTCTTAGAACTTAGTAAGTAATCTAGCTAGATATGCGTTAGATTCTGTTCGTTTAAATGGCTGAGAAAATAAGTTGTGCTGAATAGAATGAATATTCTTGTCTGTGTGTCTTTTTGTAACTTAAGGTTTTGCCTAGAGGGATTCTCTATGTTTTGAATCTAATTACCCTGTAAGGTATTTACCATCCTGATCTTACAGAGGTGATCCTTTTCTTTTTACTGTTTCTTCTATTAAGATGTTTCTGTTCAAGAACTGAATGCTTTTTTTCATTGATCTAAGATCCAAGGGCTTGAGTATGTGGTCACCTATACAAATTGGTGAGGATTTTTACCAAACCGCCCCCAAGAAGTAGGGTGCAAGGGTTGGAGGGAAAGACTTTTCCAAACAACGCTTTCTCAGGAACCCAGATTAACGTTAGGTGGTGGCAGTGGAAAACCAAGGGCAAAGGGTAAAATAGTTTGTACCTTGGGGAAGTTTAAACCTAAGCTGGTAAAAGTAAGCTTAGGAGGTTTTCATGCAGGTCCCCACATTTGTACCCTAGAGTTCAAAGTGGGGAAGGAACCTTGACACAAGCCAAGTACCTGTGTGGATTTTAAAGCACTTAGGAGAGCTGAGGTATGAACGGGGAGCTGGTCTTAACCTTCGGTGTAGCAGGGCTGGCAGCCACTGTGACAGCACAGAGGGCGATGAGCAGGTGCCCCCAAAGGGACATTGTCTCATAACCTCCCAAACACACACGAGACCCCACTGCCCACCCAGAGCTGGGATAGACCCCAGGAGTCCTGGCTCCCAGCCCTCACCAGCAGTGGGCAGGCCCCAGACTCAGGAGAGACGACTCCAATCCCCAAGGCCAGACTGGTGCCGGCTGCCAGGCCCTGCCCCCTACATGTCCTGTCCAGCTCTCACCATTCCCCCCTGGGGGGGCCAGGCCGCGGCTCCCACTGGCTCTGCTGGGCACGGGCATTTCCAGCAGCCAGGCCTGTCCCTCCCCTGGCTGGGTCGCTGCCCCTTGCGATGCCCAGGACTAGGATTGCCAGTCGTCCTGTTTTCGACTGGAACACCCAGTCGAAAAGGGACCCTGGTGGACTGGGCCGTTAAAAGTGCGGTCAGTGGCACAGCAGGGGCCCGGGCCTAAGGCGGGTGCCAGGCTCCCTGCATGCCCTGGCTCCTCATGGTTCCAGGAAGCAGCCGCCAGGTCTCTGCAGCCCCTAGGTGCAGGGAGGCTCCGCGCGCTGCCCTCACCCTGAGTGCCGGCTCTGCAGCTCCCATTGGCCAGGAACTGTGACCAGTGGGAGCTGTGGGAGCAGCGCCTGCAGGTACGAGGGCAGCTCCTGGACGGAGCCTCCCTGCGCCTAGGGGCCACAGAGACCTGGTGGGTGCTTCCTGGGAGCTGTGATAAGTGCCGCCGGACCCCGGACCCCATCCCCCTGCCCGGAGTCCCCACCTGTACTCAAACTCCCTCCCAGAGCCTGCACCCCGGACCCTCCACTCCCCAACCCCGGCTCCACCCCGGAGCCCTCACCCCCAGCTGGAGCCCTCGCCCCCCCTGCATGCCAACCCCCTGCCCCAGCCCGGAGCCCCGTCCTGCACCCCAAGTCCCTCATCTCCAGCCCCACCCCAGAGCCAGCACCCTCAGACAGAGCCTTCCCCCTCCTCTCCCGCATCCCAACCCCCTGCCCTAGCCCAGAGCCCTCTCCCACACCCTGAACCCTTCATTTCTGGCCCCATCCAGAGTCCGCACCCACAGCCAGAGCCCTCATGCTCCCCCTGTACCCCAACCCTCTGCCCCAGCCTGGTGAAAGTGAGTGAGGGTGGGGGAGAGTCAGCGATGGAGGGAGGGGGGAAAGGTATGAGTCGGGGGTGGGGCCTTGTAGAAGGGGGGCAGGACCTCAGAGAAGGGCTGGAGCAGGGGGTGAGGGGTGTGGCAGGGTGTTCGGTTTTGTGCAGTTAGAAAGTTGGCACCCTACCCTGGGACCTGGGCAGGGAACGCACAGAGGGACTTGCCAGGTCTGGCGGTTGTGGTTATGGGGTATCCAGGGCACCCAATTAGGGGCAAAACCTGGAACAGGGCACCAGGACTGTGTGGTTAGAGAGGCTGGGAGCCAGGAATACTGGGTTCTAACTTGGCTCGGGGAGGGGAGTGGCGGCTAGTGGGTTAGAACAGGGGGTTTGGGAGTCAGGACTCCTGAGTTCTCTCCACAGCTTGGGGATAGAGTTGGGCTGAGGATAACAGGGGGAGATGCACTAGGCACTGTGGCTGTGGGGTTCACAGTGTCTCAGGACCCTGCCCTGTGCCCACTTCTCCCCTAACTCCCTGCCACACCCAGAATCTCTGGGGCCCTGGGTGGGAGGAGCTGCCCCATCCCACCCACAGCTGACTGGCCGTGCTCTATATAATGACACCCGAAGGGGAAGGAGACTTAGAGACTCTCAGCTCTGCTGGCAGCTGAATCCATCTCTGACGGAAGCCCCAGGAGTTGGGTGAGCTGAGAACAAACACAGCCAGGGGGAAAATGCAGAGGGAGGGTCACTGCGGATTGACCCCAGAGGGGCTGGGCGCAGAATCCGGCCCTGATCCCACTGCACTCAGGGGTGACTCAGGATTGACCCCCAGGCAGCTGAGATCACAATCTTGGCAAGAGGGTAAAAGAAAGAGGAGGTGAGATCCAGAGTCAGCACTCCTGGGATCTCTCCTGGGGCAGTGGGGTCTAGTGGTTAGAAACGGGAGGCTGGGAGCCAGGACTCCTGGGTTTTCTACTGGCTCAGCAGGGGTAGTGAGGTCTAGTGGATTGGAGCAAGGGGGGCTGGGAGCCAGGACTTCTGAGTTCTCTCCCCCGCTCTGGGAGAGGAGCAGGATCTAGGGTCGCAGAAGGGGGAGAGCTGGGAATGCGGACGAAGGACGCACTGTGGACAAACAGGTAAAGCAGAGAGTTAGTGGCAGGCTGGGGTCGTGGCCAAGGCTCCCCACTGGGGTTTAGGAAACCTGGGTTTCATTCTCTTTGTCTTAGGATGGGATTTTTCAAACCCCCTAAAGGGGTCCTCATGTACCCCCGTGGGACCCAAGTCACCAAATGGGAGCTGAAAAGCTGAGCCTTAACCATTCTGTGCCTCGGTTTCCCCATCTAACAAGGGAAGAACAACCCTTTCTCGGTGTGCGCTGCCCAATTAGACTGTAAGAGTTTCTCACTGGCCACTAGCCAACCAGAATCCACGTGACAAAAAGAGAGAGCTGGCTTAATCCATGGAGAAGGGCAATATCACACACCTGGGCTGCTGGGAAGGGTGTCTTCAGCTAGGCACAGAGATAGATAGATATGGGGAAAGAAAGAGAGAAAGAAAGAAAAGCCCTCAAATCTCTGGAACCTAGTAAATGCAGCCCAGCCCTGTACCCTTAACTCTGCCCTCTTTGAGTGATGGTTGTGGGGCGGAGCTGGTGTGCTCCACTTAATTCTTTAATTAGTGGTTTCAGGAGCATTTGACGTTCTGGCAGAGGCTGAGGCAATTCCGGGTAACTTTAAATGACATTTTGGAGTTTGGCACGAAGCGACTGCCTGCCTGGCAGCCTTAGCCTGCAATCTACAAGGAGCTCCCCGGCGGTGCGGGGGGCCTGGAGGGGATGAGTGGGTGCAGATCCCATGGAGCAAACAGGTCCCCTCCCCTTTGTCCATTCCCCCATTTCCTCCCCACTGCAGGGCGAGCCAGCAGCAGAGGTATCATGGCCCAGAGGGGACCCCACCCAACATTGCTGCTGGTCTTGCTGGCCACGTGCCTGGCTCTGGCCAGGGGGGAGACGCGCTACGAGAAGTTCTTGAGGCAGCACGTCGATTACCCAAAGACTGCCGCCCCGGACACCAGGACCTACTGCAACCAGATGATGCAGCGCAGGGGCATGACCTCGCCAGTCTGCAAGTTCACCAACACCTTCATCCATGACAGCGCTGCCAGCATCACCACCATCTGCGGCTCTGGGGGGACCCCAGCAGGTGGGAACCTGCGAGTCAGCAAAGCCTACTTCGACCTCACCACCTGCCGGCTGCAGGGGGGATCACAGAGACCGCCCTGCAACTACAACGGGGGTACCAGCACCCAACGCATCCGCATCGCCTGTGATGGGGGGCTCCCTGTGCACTACGACGGAGCGATATAGCTCGGGCCCATTGCACAGCACTGTCAGTCCCCCCAGACCCTGTTCCGCTGCTGCCCCAGTGCCCATGATACAGCATAGCCGCCCCTTCCCACCCCCACCCTCTGCTGCCCCCTAGAGCCCATGATACAGCATAGCCGCCCCTTCCCACCCCCACCCTCTGCTGCCCCCTAGAGCCCATGATACAGTATAGCCGCCCCTTCCCACCCCCACCCTCTGCTGCCCCCTAGTCCCCATGATACAGTATAGCCGCCCCTTCCCACCCCCACCCTCTGCTGCCCCCTAGTGCCCATGATACAGTATAGCCGCCCCTTCCCGCCCCTGCCCTCTGCTGCCCCCTAGTGCCCATGATACAGTATAGCCGCCCCTTCCCACCCCCGCCCTCTGCTGCCCCCTAGTGCCCATTATACAGTATAGCCGCCCCTTCCCGCCCCGCCCTCTGCTGCCCCCTAGTGCCCATGATACAGTACAGCCCCCCCTTCCCGCCCCCGCCCTCTGCTGCCCCCTAGTGCCCATGATACAGTATAGCCGCCCCTTCCCCACCCCCACCCTCTGCTGCCCCCTAGTGCCCATGATACAGTATAGCTGCCCCTTCCCCACCCCCGCCCTCTGCTGCCCCTAGTGCCCATTATACAGTATAGCCGCCCCTTCCCACCCCCGCCCTCTGCTGCCCCCTAGTGCCTATTATACAGTATAGCTGCCCCCTTCCCCTCCCCCAGCCTCTTCTGCCCCTAGTGCCGATTATACAGTACAGCCACCCCCCTCCCATCCCGCATCTACTAAATATTGGGGGCAGGTTGTGGGGAGAAGATTGTCCCAGGTGGGGCCCTGGAAGCTCTCCGTGAGTTTTGTTTCCTTGCTGCTTCTTCAAATAAAACACTTTCCTGCCAATGCAGAACGAGTCGGTGTGTTTGGGGGGCTGGGGCAGAGTCACTGCATCTGTAGATCTCAAACCCTCAGCCTATTTGGGAACTTGGCTAAGTTATTTAAAGGGATGAGTGAAGGAGCAGACATAGAATCATGGAATATCAGGGTTGGAAGGGACCTCAGGAGGTCGTCTAGACCAACCCCCTGCTCAAAGCAGGACCAAGCCCCAACTAAATCATCCCAGCCAGGGCTTTGTCAAGCCTGACCTTAAAAATGCATTCCAGTGTTTCACCACCCTCCTAGTGAAAAAGTTTTTCCTAATATCCAACCTAAACTTCCCCCACTGCAAGTTGAGACCATTACTCCTCATTTTGTCATCCGCTACCACTCGAGAACAATCTAGGGGAACCCCCTTTCAGGTAGTTGAAAGCAGCTATCAAATGCCCCCTCATTCTTCTCTTCTGCAGACTAAACAATCCCAGTTCCCTCACCTCTCCTCATAAATCATCTGTTCCAATCCCCTAATAATTTTTGTTGCCTTCCGCTGAATGTTTTCCAGTTTTTCCACATCCTTCTTGTAGTGTGGGGCCCAAAACTGGACACAGTACTCCAGATGAGTCCTCCCCAATGTTGAATAGAGGGGAATGATCACGTCCCTCGATCTGTTGACAATGCCCCTACTTATACATCCCTGTCATGGAGTCCCCGGGTGATGCTCTGGAACTGCTCCCCATGAAGCCAGTCAGGACTCTGGGGAAGTCTCCTTTCTGTGAGCAGCCTGTCTTCAGGACATACAGCTCACACAGCTTCCACCTTCCTGGGTCTGACCTCAGAGCATTCAGCATCCTCTGCCCCTTCGTGCTATTCCCACAGCAAGTCCGCCCAGGCAGGGTCTTGGGGAAGCCAGAGGGTCCTGCACCCCAACTCCGCAGTCAGACGTGACTCTCAGACAGCCAGTAAAACAGAGGTTTATTAGACGACAGGAACATGGCCTAACACAGAGCTTGTAGGTGCAGAGAACAGGACCCCTCAGCTGGGTCCATTTTGGGGGGCTGTGAGCCAGAGAATCACGTCTGCACTTCACTCCTCCTCCCCAGCCAGCCCCAAACTGAAACTCTCTCCAGCCCCCCCCCCCGCCCCCTCCCCCGGGCTTTGTCCCTTTCCCAGGCCAGGAGGTCACCTGAGTCTTTTGTTCTCCAACCCTTTAGCTCTTATCTTGCAGGGGGGAAGGGCCAAGGCCATCAGTTGCCAGGAAACAGGGTGTCGGCCATTCTGTGTCCAGACCCCTGCACACACCTGCCCTCTAGGGCTCTGCAATGATCATACACCCTTATCCCACCACCTAGATACTTAAGAACTGCCTAGGGGAAACTGAGGCAACCCCACAATATTCAGAGGAAACATTAAGAACAGTCCCGCTTCGTCACAATCCCAAAATGCTATTGGCCTTCTTGGCAACAACGGCACACTGTTGACTTATATCCAGCTTCTCGTCCACTGTAACCCTAGGTCCTTTTCTGCAGAACTGTTGCCTAGCCATTCGGTCCCTAATCTGTGCATGGGATTCTTCTGTCCTAATTACAGGACTCTGCACTTCTCCTTGTTGAACCTCATCAGATTCCTTTTGGCCCATTCCTCTAATTTGTCTAGGGCCCTCTGTATCCTATCCCTACCCTCCAGCGTATCTACCTCTCCTCCCAGTTTAGTGTCATCTGCAAACCTGCTGAGGGTGCAATCCACACCATCCTCCAGATCATTAATGAAGATATTGAACAAAACCAGCCCCAGGACCGACCCTTGGGGCACTCCACTTGATACCGGCTGCCAACTAGACATGGAGCCATTGATCACTACCCGTTGAGCCCGACAATCTAGCCAACTTTCTATCCACCTTATAGTCCATTCATCCAACCCATACTTTTTAACTTACTGGCAAGAATACTGTGGGAGACCGTGTCAAAAGCTTTGCTAAAGTCAAGGAACAACATGTCCACAGCTTTCCCCTCATCCACAGAGCCAGTTATGTCGTCCTAGAAGGCAATTAGATTAGTCAGGCATGACTTGTCCTTGGTGAATGCCTTCCAATTGGCAGAGTCTCCTTCTGTTCCCTTCGCTCAGATGTATCATCTAGTCCATTCTCCGCATTAGTACCTGTAGAGAGAACATGAAAATGGTTGTTTACCTGTATGTGCTGGTACATGGACACTCCCCTTTCTTCTTCTGGAGGTCACATGCTGCCAAATTTCTTCACCATTATCCTCTCCCCACTGCGCAGCCTGCTCTGAATCTTCAGAACATTGTGCCCATAGAAGCATATCCTGACGTCCGTCCAGGAAATCTTCAGTTTCTCTTTTGCAACACAGGGTCAACACTTGTTTCTCCAGACCTCGAACCTTCACTTCCAGTATGGAGACCAGCTTGCACTTTGTACAGATAAAGTCGTTTCTGTACTGTGGAAGAAAGACAAACATGGCACATCCAGTGCAGGTCACAACAGCTGAACATTCCCCATCCATATTACCTTCCTTCTATGAGCTTCCTGAGGAGTTGTAGTAACTACTCAGAGAAGCCGGCAAGATGTAAGCCTCTGTAGGCACTCCCCGGGCCAGCTCTAAGGAAAACTCCCTCTGTTAGCCTCTCTGCTGTTTGCCACTTATATGCCCCATTGCTGTGCAGGGGATGAGTAGGTGCAGGTCACATGGTGCAAACAGGTCCCCTCCCCCTTATCCATTCCTCCATTTCCTCCCCACTGCAGGGCGAGCCAGCAGCAGAGGTATCATGGCCCAGAGGGGACCCCACCCAATATTGCTGCTGGTCTTGATGGCCACGTGCCTGGCTCTGGCCAGGGGGGAGACGCGCTACGAGAAGTTCTTGAGGCAGCACGTCGATTATCCAAGGACTGCCGCCCCGGACGCCAGGACCTACTGCAACCAGATGATGCAGCGCAGGGGCATGACCTCACCAGTCTGCAAGTTCACCAACACCTTCATCCATGACAGCGCTGCCAGCATCACCACCATCTGCGGCTCTGGGGGGACCCCAGCAGGTGGGAACCTGCGAGACAGGAAAGCCTCCTTCGCCCTCACCACCTGCCGGCTGCAGGGGGGATCACAGAGACCGCCCTGCAACTACAACGGGGGCACCAGCACCCAACGCATCCGCATTGCCTGTGATGGGGGGCTCCCTGTGCACTACGACAGAGCGATATAGCTCGGGCCCATTGCACAGCACTGTCAGTCCCCCCAGACCCTGTTCCGCTGCTGCCCCAGTGCCCATGATACAGCATAGCCGCCCCTTCCCACCCCCGCCCTCTGCTGCCCCCTAGAGCCCATGATACAGTATAGCCGCCCCTTCCCACCCCCACCCTCTGCTGCCCCCTAGTGCCCATGATACAGTATAGCCGCCCCTTCCCGCCCCCGCCCTCTGCTGCCCCTAGTGCCCATGATACAGTATAGCCGCCCCTTCCCGCCCCCGCCCTCTGCTGCCCCCTAGTGCCCATTATACAGTATAGCCGCACCTTCCCCACCCCCACCCTCTGCTGCCCCCTAGTGCCCATGATACAGTACAGCCGCCCCTTCCCGCCCCGCCCTCTGCTGCCCCCTAGTGCCCATGATACAGTATAGCCGCCCCTTCCCCACCCCCACCCTCTGCTGCCCCCTAGTGCCCATTATACAGTATAGCCGCACCTTCCTCACCCCCACCCTCTGCTGCCCCCTAGTGTCCATGATACAGTACAGCCGCCCCTTCCCGCCCCGCCCTCTGCTGCCCCCTAGTGCCCATGATACAGTATAGCCGCCCCTTCCCCACCCCCACCCTCTGCTGCCCCCTAGTGCCCATTATACAGTATAGCCGCACCTTCCCCACCCCCACCCTCTGCTGCCCCCTAGTGCCCATGATACAGTATAGCTGCCCCTTCCCCACCCCCACCCTCTGCTGCCCCCTAGTGCCCATGATACAGTACAGCCGCCACTTCCTCACCCCCACCCTCTGCTGCCCCCTAGTGTCCATGATACAGTACAGCCGCCCCTTCCCGCCCCGCCCTCTGCTGCCCCCTAGTGCCCATGATACAGTATAGCCGCCCCTTCCCCACCCCCACCCTCTGCTGCCCCCTAGTGCCCATTATACAGTATAGCCGCACCTTCCCCACCCCCACCCTCTGCTGCCCCCTAGTGCCCATGATACAGTATAGCTGCCCCTTCCCCACCCCCACCCTCTGCTGCCCCAGTGCACATGATACAGTACAGCCGCCCCTTCCCCACCCCCACCCTCTGCTGCCCTACTGCCCATTATACTGTACAGCCACCCTACTCCCATCCCGCATCTACTAAGTATTGGGGGCAGGTTGTGGGGAGAAGATTGTCCCAGGCGGGGCCCTGGAAGCTGTCCCTGAGTTTTGTTTCCTTGCTGCTTCTTGCAATAAAACACTTTCCTGCCAATGCAGAACGAGTCGGTGTGTTTGGGGGGCTGGGGCAGAGTCACTGCATCTGGAGATCTCAAATCCTCGGGCTCTTTTGGGAACATGGCTAAGTTATTTAAAGGGATGAGTGAAGGAGCAGATATGACTCATTGCGGTGCAGTGACCATGATCAAATCCCAGATCGGGGTCCTGGCTCACTCAGGGGTTTGGGGACTGGATTCCAGGGCCTCTCCTCTTTAGGGGAATCTGGCTCCAGTCCAGATGCAGGTGGGGAAATGGGACGGGGAATGCAGTACAGGGCCATTCCCCACAAGGGGGCACCAGTCCCCATGGGTTACAGGCTCCAGTGTGGCCCCAGCTTGGGCTGCTCAGTGGCCGCTGGGGAATGGGGCACAGGAAATGTTTATTTCTGGAGCACCAGGTACAGTCTGGGCCCAGCTCTGCAGGGTCTGGCTAGCTGTGGGTGTTTGTCAGGGAGGGGGATCTGGGAGCAAAGAGGTTTCATCTGAGGTTTTCCAGTGAATGGCTCATCTAGTTGTAGCCAAAGTCTGTATGGGGCTCGATGTTTCCTTGGGACTCATGACCATCTACAAGGCTCTGTCCCCAAGGGGTTTACAGCACGGAGGCACAACTGGCATCTCCTACCCCTGCCCCCTTCACCCACTGCCCTGCAGCTCCCCCGAACAGCAGGGCAAGCAGAGCAGCCATAGAAGCACAGAAATGTGGGGCTGGAAGTGACCTTGAGAGAGCATCAAGCCCAGACCCCTGTGCAGAGATAGGACCAAGTAACCCTAGACCAGCCCTGACAGGGGGTTATCCAGTGATACCAACGCCCCACCCCCCTTGGGAGTCTGGTCCAGAGCTTCACCACTCTGAGCATTAGAAACTTTTTCCTAATATCCAACCTACATCTCCCTGGCTTCAGACTCAGGCCATTACTTCTTGTCCCGTCCCCACTGGACACGGAGAACTGGACACGGAGAATGATGGATGTCTGTCTCCTCCAGAACAGCCCTGCACAGATTTGAAAGCTGTTCTCAGCTCCCCCTCAGTCTTCTTTTCTCAGGACTAAACCTGCCCAGTTTTTAACCTTTCCTCACAGGTCAGGTTTTCTAACCCTTTGATCATTTGTGTTGCTCTCCTCTGGACTATCTTCAGTTTGTCCACACCTTTCCTAAAGTTTGGTGCCCAGAACTGGGCACAGGACCCCAAGTGGGACCTCACTAATTCCGAGTAGAGCAGGACAATTCCTTCCCGTGTCTTGCATATAACACTTCTGGTAATCCATCTCAGGAGGACACCAGCCTTTCCTGCCACTGCATCCCATTGTTAACCTGGCATCATTCCCTCCTCTGCCCCGCTCCCAACACCACAACGACACTCCACGTGGGAGCAGGGCTCTGCCGTTAACAGTGGGGAACAAGCAGCCGTTGGCACATCCCACCGGCCTATGGAGTCACCACCCATTAGCCCGTTGCCCCATCCCAGGTTTTGAAACTTCCTCTGTACGTGCAGGGTTTTGCCCCCCTCCCCCGAGTCCCAGGGAGAGCAGCCTGCCCCAGACCACAGGGAGGGATCCAGCAACGGCCAAACCATCAATCGACACCCAGCATGCCAGCGGGCTGGGCAGTGCAGATTGGGAGGGGGCCGGTCCAGGCTGACAGGGTCGTGATCAGCCCTGTTGGGCCAGATCTGGGCTGGCCACGGGACTGGGGGGTGTCAAAGCCCCGAGCCCATGAGCACCGTGAGACACTGCAGGGTGAATGGGACAGGATCTGGCACAGAGGGGCCTGGCAGGACCCCCATAGCTGGTGCCAGTGGAGACAGATCCCTCCTGGGCCCTGATCCCCCTGGGCCCAGCCAGCCCAGGCCAGCCCAGGCCAGCCCAGCCCAGCCTGCTCCTGGGCCCAGGCAGCGCATGGCAGGGCTGGCTAGCTCAGCCCTCTCTGCACTTGCCGTATGATCCGTCTGGGGCATGAGCGTTAGGTGTGTTCGTTGCCTGTCATGAGATTCAAACTCTCTGTCTCGTACCATTCTCAGTTTTGTCCCCACAAAGGGCTAGTATGCGGCCTGCTCTTTGGGGGGTGGGAGGCCCCAAGACCCTAGGGTTATGGTCATGGTCTGGGTTTGAGCCCCAGCTCCGCACCAAGTTGGACAATCCAGGCACTTTAAGCCAGGCTGTTTTGTTCAGGGATGAGGAACCCCTTCCTCAAATGACCCTAAGTTTGGGTCAGTCACCCCAGCTTCCCCCCATCCCCAGGGGCCCACACCAAATTTCTTGGCAAGCCAAGTACCTGTGTGGATTTTAGAGCACTTAGGAGAGCTGAGGTTTGAACGGGGAGCTGGTCTTAACCTTTGCTGTAGCAGGGCTGGCAGCCGCTGTGACAGCACAGAGGGCGATGAGCAGGTGACCCCAAAGGGACATTGTCTCGTAACCTACCAAACACACATGAGACCCCATTGCCCACCCAGAGCTGGGATAGACCCCAGGAGTCCTGGCTCCCAGCCCTCACCAGCAGTGGGCAGGTCCCAGATCCAGGAGAGACAACTCCAAGCTCCAAGGCCAGGCTGGTGCTGGCAGCCAGTCCCCCCGTCTACATGCCCTCACCCTTCCCCCAGGCCCTGGGGCTCAGGTGGTACTGGGGGAGCCAGGCCCCGGCTCCCACTGGCTCTGCTGGGCACGGGCATTTCCAGCAGCCAGGCCTGTCCCTCCCCTGGCTGGGTCGCTGCCCCTTGCGATGTCCAGGGCTAGGATTGCCAGTCGTCCTGTTTTCGACTGGAACATCAGGTCGAAAAGGGACCCTGGCGGACTGGGCCATTAAAAGTGCGGTCAGTGACACAGCAGGGGCCCGGGCCTAAGGCGGGTGCCAGGCTCCCTGCATGCCCTGGCTCCACATGGTTCCACGAAGCAGCCGCCAGGTCCCTGCAGCCCCTAGGTGCAGGGAGGCTCCGCGCGCTGCCCCCACCCCGAGTGCCGGCTCTGCAGCTCCCATTGGCCAGGAACTGTGACCAGTGGGAGCTGCGGGGGCAGCGCCTGCAGGTGTGAGGACAGCGCACGGACGGAGCCTCCCTGCGCCTAGGGGCCACAGAGACCTCGTGGGTGCTTCCTGGGAGCTGTGATAAGTGCCGCGGGACCCCGGACCCCATCCCCCTGCCCGGAGTCCCCACCTGTACTCAAACTCCCTCCCAGAGCCTGCACCCCAGACCCTCCACTCCCCAACCACGGCTCCACCCCGGAGCCCTCACCCCCAGCTGGAGCCCTCGCCCCCCCTGCATGCCTACCCCCTGCCCCAGCCCGGAGCCCCGTCCTGCACCCCAAGTCCCTCATCTCCAGCCCCACCCCAGAGCCAGCACCCTCAGACAGAGCCATTACCCCTCCCCTCCACATCCCAACCCCCTGCCCCAGCCCAGAGCCCTCTCCCACACTCTGAACCCTTCATTTCTGGCCCCACCCAGAGTCCGCACCCACAGCCAGAGTCCTCATGCTCCCCCTGTACCCCAACCCCCTGCCCCAGCCTGGTGAAAGTGAGTGAGGGTGGGGGAGAGTCAGCGATGGAGGGAGGGGGAAAGGTACGAGTTGGGGGTGGGGCCTTGTAGAAGGCGGGCAGGGCCTCAGGGAAGTGCTGGGGCAGGGGGTGGGGCAGGGTGTTCGGTTTTGTGCAATTAGAAAGTTGGGAACCCTATCCAGGGACCTGGCCAGGGATGGGGGTTGTGGTTATGGGGTATCCAGGGCACCCAATTAGGGGCAAAACCTGTAACAGGGCACCAGGACTGTGTGGTTAGAGAGGCTGGGAGCCAGGAATCCTGGGTTCTAACTTGGTTCGGGGAGGGGAGTGGCGGCTAGTGGGTTAGAACAGGGGGTTTGGGAGTCAGGACTCCTGGGTTCTCTCCACAGTTTGGAGTTGGGCTGAGGATAACAGGGGGAGATGCACCAGGCACTGTGGCTGTGGGGTTCACAGTGTCTCAGGACCCTGCCCTGTGCCCACTTCTCCCCTAACTCCCTGCCACACCCGGAATCTCTGGGGCCCTGGGTGGGAGGAGCTGCCCCATCCCACCCACAGCTGCCTGGTCGTGCTCTATATAATGACACCCGAAGGGGAAGGAGACTCAGAGACTCTCAGCTCTGCTGGCAGCTGGATCCATCTCTGACGGGAGCCCCAGGAATTGGGTGAGCTGAGAACAGACCCAGCCGGGGGGAAATGCAGAGGGAGGGTCATTGCAGATTGACCCCAGAGGGGCTGGGCACAGAATCCGGCCTTGATCTCACTGTACGCAGGGGTGACTCTGGATTGACCCCCAGGCAGCTGAGATCACAATCTTGGCAAGACGGTAAAAGAACGAGGAGGTGAGATCTAGAGTCAGTACTCCTTTGAATCTCTCCTGGGGCAGTGGGGTCTAGTGGTTAGAAGTGGGAGGCTGGGAGCCAGGACTCCTGGGTTCTCTCTCCCACTCTGGGAGAGGAGTAGGATCTAGGGTTGCAGAAGCAGGAGAGCTGGGAGTGCGGACGAAGGATGCACTGTGGACAAACAGGTAAAGCAAAGAGTTAGTGGCAGGCTGGGGTTGTGGCCAAGGCTTCCCACTGGGGTTTAGGGGACCTGGGTTTCATTCTCTGTGTCTTAGGATGGGATTTTCAAACCCCTTAAAGGAGTCTTGAGGCCAAACCCTCATGTACACCCCTGGGACCCAAGCCACCAAATTAGAGCTGCAAAGCTGAGCCTTAACTATTCTGTGCCTCAGTTTCCCCATCTGTAACATGGGAAGAACAACCCTTTCTTGGTGTGCTTTGCCCATTTAGACTGTAAGAGTTTTTCTCTGGATATGTGCAGTGCTTGGCACAATGTGGGCCCTGATCTTGGTCAGGTTAATGAGGCTTTAAGGGTAGAATGGACTGGCAGGGGGTGAGGTTTCGGCCCAGGTGGTTCCATGGAGGAGGCAGATCCCCACCCAGCGCTCTCTCCATCCATCTCCCTCCACTACCTACTGCAGGTCGATCCAGTGACAGACACGGCCATGGCCCTGAAGGGACCCCGCCCCTTGCTCTTCCTGACCCTGGTCCTGCTGGCTGCCAGCCTTGCCCAGCTCAGCAAAGGTGCCAGCTACCGGCAGTTCGTGATCCGACACTTCGACAGCCCCAAGACCAGGGCTGCCAACGACCGGCTCTACTGCAATCGCATGATGCAGAGCCGGGGCCTGACCCGCGTCTTCTGCAAGCGCCGCAACACCTTCATCCATGCCCCCGCTGGCCAGCTCCAGGCCATCTGTGCCCATGGAGGGACACACGTTAGCCTCAACCTCTACGACAGCCTGGAGTCCTTCAACGTCACCACGTGCCGGGCGCTGCCCCGCTCCCGTCCGGGGCACTGTAGATACAGGGCTGCAATCGGCAACACCAAGATCCGCGTGGCCTGTGCCAAGGGGCTGCCTGTGCACTTACAGCCAACGTACCTGCCATGAGCGGGGAGCAGGGATCCCCCTTCTTCCCCCAACCCCCGCTTTGATCCTGAGCAGCCCTCTGTTGCTGGAGGCTCCCTGTCCCCATACCTGCCCTTACCTGCCCCTCCTGGGCAACGCCCGCCATGGGTCTCCACAGGGACATTCAGTGCCTCCCCTTATCCCACAGGTCAGCAGCTTGGGGCCGGCGGGGGGGATTTCCCACGCTGGGTGTCCAGTCTCCATCCACACAAATGAAGATCCGGGTGCCAGCCCCCTCAGCTGGCACAGAGACCCTCAGTCTGAGCCCAGGACCCACCTCACTGGGCAGGATCCAAACACAACTGGCCTGGACTTGGGCTGGAGCTGCCCCGAACCCACCAGGAGTGGAAGAGGACGAGCAGCTCTGAAACCTCAGACCATTTCATTGAGGGGCCAGTTTTAGCCCCCCAAATCTGATCAAATTCCCACAACCCCCTTGGATTTGTCTAAATCTGCATGACTGGATCTGGCCCTGTCACTGGGGGATGTGGAACCAGCTGAGCCTTGTGTGGCCAGACACCACAGGACTAAGATGGGAAGGGGGCTGCTGGTCCGGGTAGAAATGGGGGGCACTGTGGGAGAGGTTAACACCTCTTCCGTCGTCCCCCCTTCCCCCTGGAGCTCCCCAGGCAATGAGATTTGCTAGGCCGGAGCTAGGGTAGAACTGGGAGGCGCTTGGGGTCTCGTCCCTGGCTCTGACGTCTCTCATGTGGGTATAAGATGAGGCTGTGACCTGAGCTGAAGGGGAAAGCGGAAGGGGAGGTTATTTCTGCAGTGGGATTGGGTGATGCTGTTGGGGAGTTCGATTCTCTGGCTGCCACTAGCAATACAATGCTGCCAACGCAGAACGGCCTGGCGCCTGTTTGTGGGGCACGTGGCACGGGGTGAACAGCTGCCCCAATGACCTTCAGAGAGCACGGCTGGATTGTCGTGGGGTTATTTAGGGGGCCCAACCTCTGATCTGGCCACAGGCCAGGGGACTGGCTGGCAGGGAATGGGACACAGGGTCTTTCCCTTCTAGGGGGCGCTGGCTCCAATCCAGCCCCAGATCAGGGGGCACTGGCTGGCTCAGGGGGCACCTGCTACAATCCAGCCCCATAGCGGGGGATTGGCTTGAGATCGCCCTTTGAAGGCTGGGGAGCTATTTCCCCCCCCACCCCAGCTCAGCCTATATTTCCCTCTCCCAGTGGGGAGGCCACTTACAGAGGGAGACCCTGGAAGCGTGATCTGCAATGTCACATGCTCTGTATCTGCAAAGCACGGTGCCAAGGGCAGGGGCATGGCTGGGATTGTTGCCAGTTCTGGGTGGAGGGCAACATGGACTAGACAAATTCACTGAAGGGCGACACAGGGCTCCTTGGAGAGTTGAATTTCCAACCCCTGGTTTAGCAGCCCTGGGTGTTAACCCCTGAGCACAGAGCCAGGGCTCCTAGGGTCATTCACCCCTCCCCAGCCGGGTGCTGCCCCACCATGCACACTCGACTCTGGGCCATGGGCAGAGGAAACTCTTGTAGATTTCACGGATTTCATTGAAGATACCAAGTTCCTGAGACATCAGACTCAGTTCCCCCCACCCTGGAGTCCCTCACACCCCTCCTCCCCAAGCCCTTCTCCTGTGGTTCTCTGCCACATTCCCCCCATTTCAGCCCCTCCTGCTCCTGCGACTCCCCTTCTGCACCCACTGCCCCCATAGCACCCCCCATGCTGGGTGCCATCACACCCTAAAGCAATTCTGCATCGCGGACACACATGTGGCTGGTACCCCAGCCCAAGGAGCCAGGCAGAGGAGAACCCGCCCGCTATAGCCAAGTCACAGCGAAGTGGGAGACAAAGGATGAGGAATTATATAAGGCACCGGGGGAGGGGGGGATTGTGCCCACCCCTGGGAGTTGGCATGTGCCACGGAGGGATATGCCACCTGGTTAGAGTGGAGGGGGGTGGCAAGTGGACCTGGTCAGTAATGCCAGCAGTGAATGTGAGTGGGGAGCTCCCCCTACTGAGCCCCCAACCCCGCTCCCTGCAGCATAGCGCCCCCTAGTGCATTGGGGCCAGCACTGATTGCCACAGGAGAACGCTCCCTACTGAGGCCCTGCCCCACTGCCTGTAGCACAAGCACCCCTTAGTGCCATGCTGGGGCATTGGGGCCAGCAGTGACTGCCAGGGGACAGCACCCCCCACTGACCCACCTGCCCACTCCCTGCAGCACAGCTCCCCCTAGTGCCATGCTGGGGCATTGGGGCCAGCAGTGACTGCCAGGGGACAGCACCCCCCACTGACCCCCCTGCCCACTCCCTGCAGCACAGCTCCCCCTAGTGCCATGCTGGGGCATTGGGGCCAGATCTGACTGCCAGGGGACAGCACCCCCCACTGACGCCCCTGCCCACTCCCTGCAGCACAGCTCCCCCTAGTGCCATGCTGGGGCATTGGGGCCAGTAGTGACTGCCAGGGGACAGCACCCCCTACTGATCCCCCCTGCCCACTCCCTGCAGCACAGCTCCCCCTAGTGCCATGCTGGGACATTGGGGCCAGCAGTGACTGCCAGGGGACAGCACCCCCTACTGATCCCCCCTGCCCACTCCCTGCAGCACAGCTCCCCCTAGTGCCATGCTGGGGCATTGGGGCCAGCAGTGACTGCCAGGGGACAGCACCCCCCACTGACGCCCCTGCCCACTCCCTGCAGCACAGCTCCCCCTAGTGCCATGCTGGGGCATTGGGGCCAGATCTGACTGCCAGGGGACAGCACCCCCCACTGATCCCCCCTGCCCACTCTCTGCAGCACAGGCCCCTAACACTGCACTGGGGCCAGCACTGACTGCCAGGGGACAGCACCCCCCACTGACCCCCCTGCCCTAATCCCTGCAGCACAGCTCCCCCTAGTGCCATGCTGGGGCATTGGGGCCAGCAGTGACTGCCAGGGGACAGCACCCCCCACTGACCCCCCTGCCCACTTCCTGCAGCACAGCTCCCCCTAGTGCCATGCTGGGGCATTGGGGCCAGCAGTGACTGCCAGGGGACAGCACCCCCCACTGACCCCCCTGCCCACTCCCTGCAGCACAGCTCCCCCTAGTGCCATGCTGGGGCATTGGGGCCAGCAGTGACTGCCAGGGGACAGCACCCCCCACTGATCCCCCTGCCCACTCCCTGCAGCACAGCTCCCCCTAGTGCCATGCTGGGGCATTGGGGCCAGATCTGACTGCCAGGGGACAGCACCCCCCACTGATCCCCCCTGCCCACTCTCTGCAGCACAGGCCCCTAACACTGCACTGGGGCCAGCACTGACTGCCAGGGGACAGCACCCCCTACTGAGCCCCCTGCCCTAATCCCTGCAGCACTGTGCCCCCTAACCCTGCATTTGGGCCAGGACTGACCGCCAGGGGAGAGCGCCTTCTAATGATCTCCCTCCCCGCTCCCTGCAGCACAGCACCCACTAATGCCATGCTGGGGCATGGGGGTCAGCACTGACTGCCAGAGGAGACTGCCCCCTACTGATTAGAGCCCCCATACACAGCATGTATCCCTACCAGTGCTCATGTGGTGCCAGGACACTCTGGACCACCGGCCTGGCCCTTTTTTTCAGGAGCTGTCCCGCCACCCTGGTACTGCCCTGATCCCTCCCTTGGGGCCCCGTACCCATCTCGGACAGACCCCTGAGCAGCATTAACTACACAGCACCTCACTGTGACAATACAGCCTCATGGCACTGGAGTGAACCCCTGCCCTTCCCTCTGGCACCCACTCCCCCCTTCGCCAATCCTCTACCCGTGACTGGCTCGGGGACTCAGAGCAACCAGACAAAGCCCCAGTTGGACACAGCTCTGCCACATGGCCAGCTATGTCTCAGCTGCTAGAGACCCGTTGTCCCCCTCCATTCTCTAGGCACAGCTGTTCTGTGTCACCGGGCCGGCCCACCCCGGATCCCTTCACCTCCCAAGTGGGACCCACACTCCCCACACAGACCAACCCCCCCAGATCCAGTGTCTTAGGAGGGACTCAGAGTCCTGCTATGACCCCACCATTAATCGCCCCACTGGCGGCTGGACTGCGTTCCTTCCGTTTCCAGCAAGTCCCAGCTCTGGGAAGTTTGGAATTAATTATCTCTGCTTTCTCAGAACACTGATTTCCCGATGGGGCCTCACTTGGCCGGGGGACGAGCCCACGTTGCCAGAGGGCCTCGCAAATAGCAACATTTCCAAACATTTCTTCCCTGTGAACTTTTCCCAGGGGTTCAGAGTGGGCTGATGATCTCTCCTCTGCTGAGTTGGTTTTTACGACAGGCCAGGTGCAGTCTGGATCGGTGTCATGATGGGACAACCAAATATTGGACTGTATGGTGCGAGTGACTCAGTAGGGGGAGCTCTCCCTGAACAATCAGCACTGACCTCAATGCCCCGGAGAGGTGCTATGCTGCATTTCCGGTAGGCCTTCGTCTCTGTTTGTGGCCATTCAAGCTGAGAGTATCCTAGCCATGGGATTTGGCCAGTGGGGAAACTGAAGAACGGTGATTCAGGCTATTTCCAAAGCTGCTACAGGGATTTGGAGCCCCAATTCCTATTAAAATGAATGAGATTGGGGCTCCCAAATCCCCTACACAAAGCCCAGTGTCCTGGCTAGCTCCCAGCTCAGGGCAGAACATTACCCCTCCCCAAATTCCTGCCGTGTTGTCAAGAGGATATCTTCACCTCCAGCCCTGACCTGGGCAGCTGTTCCCCATTTTCCAGGCTCCACCCCAGAGGTGGCTGCAGTAGGAGACCATTACACAGCGTCAAAGCCAGATTCCCATGTAACAGAGAGAAGAATTTGACCCTCATTAGCAGCATTGTTTATTCAGCTTCCCCCTGGGCTGGTGCCTCAGTGTTTCCCAGGGTCACGGATTGTGCAACGCTGGCCAGTAGGATATTTCTCTGAGTGCAGCTGCCCCCGCAGTGTCTTTCTCTCCAGCCAGGCTCGGTATATAACACCCACCCAGAAAGTACGGAGCCTCAGACACTTTGCAGGCGGCTGATCCATACTCCAAGGGAAACCGAGGCATCAGGACTGGGGTGAGTTGAAGATCGGGGCCTAAGCTGACCAGTGTATTTAGGCAAGAAGGCTCAGGGAACCTCGTATTGTAGATGATCCGTAGGAAGTGTGCTAAATAGAGTAATATGGAACAGGTCTAAAGAGTGAAACACGGATCCAAAAGGCCTGTCACATAATATTCACTGTGTGGAGAAGAAACAGCTCCATGAGTTGAAGTTTAAAATTGGTGGGGGCAGATCCCCAGCTGGGGTCAATGGGTTTAGCTCCATTGTACACCTGAGGAAACTAGGGGTGAAAGAGAGCAGTCGCCCCAGATCCAGGGCTCCTAACTCCCCGCCTTGCCCTGCAATCTGACTAGAACTCACTCCCTTCCCAAAGCTAGGGAGAGAACCCAGGAGTCCTGGCTCCCAGCTCCCCCTGCTCTAACCAGTAGACCCCTCTCCTCCCCAAGGCAGGCATACAACCCCGGAGTCCCTCCGATCTAACCCACCAGCCCCCACTCTCCTCGCAGAGCTGGGGAGAGAACCCAGGAGTCCTGGCTCCCAGCCCGCCCTGCTCTCATCCACTAGACCTCCACCTCTGCCCATGCTTCCCCCCACAGACAGCCATGGCTCTGAAGGAACCCCGCCCAGCATTGCTGCTGCTGCTGGTTTTGCTGCCCGCCTGGCTGGCTCTGGGCCGGAGGGAGACGCGCCACGAGAAATTCCACCGGCAGCACGTGGACTTCCCGAAGACCAGCGCCCCGGACGCCCGGCGCTACTGCAACCTCCTGATGCCGCGGAGGAACCTGACAGCTGATGCCTGCAAACCCACCAACACCTTCATCCACGCGGGGCCAGCCGAGGTGGATGGCGTCTGTAGCTCAGGGGGCACCCCCAGCACCGAGAATTACTACGACAGCAACGCGCCCTTTGAGATCACCACCTGCCGGGTGGCAGGGGGCGCTCAGAGACCCCCCTGCAACTACCGCGGGAGAACCAGCACCCAGCGGATCCGGGTGGCATGCGTGGGAGGGCTGCCCGTGCACTATAAAACACAGCTCTAGGGGCAAGGAGGCGAGAGGGGGGAGGGACAGTGAGGTTGGCAATTTCATCTGAGTTTAAAGAAATTAGGACCCAATGGGGCCAGGTCCCTCGCTGGTGCGACTGGGAGTTCAGCAGCTTAAATCCCTTAGATCCCTACCCCACCCGCACCCTCTTCTGCCCCACTGCCCACTTGACACTATAGCCACCCATTCCCCACCCCAACGCTCTGCTGCCCCCTAGTGCTCATTATACAGTATAGCTGCCCCTTCCCCACCCCCACGCTCTGCTGCCCCCTAGTGCTCATTATACAGTATAGCCGCCCCTTCCCCACCCCCAAGCTCTGCTGCCCCCTAGTGCTCATTATACAGTATAGCCGCCCCTTCCCCGTCCTTTATGTGCTGCTGGTACAGTGGCTCAAGGACAAACCTGGGACTCAGGATACCTGAGTCTTATTTTTTATTCTTCCTCTGACCCAATTCTGTGACCCTGCACAAATCACTTGAAGTCTCTGTGCCTCAGTTTCCCCATACGTTGTCCATCAAGTCTCTTTAGCATGGAAGCTCCTTGTGGCACGGATTGGCTCTCATCTTGTGTCTGTACCATAACTAGAACACAAACATGCCTCTGTTTCAGTTGAGGTCTCTAAGTGGTACTGTCATTCAAATCGTATCAGTTATTCGAGAGTGGGCGCATCTTTTTTGTTCTGTGCTTGTTCAGAACTTGGGCCATGGTCAGTGACCAGATCGTCTAGGCACTAACCCACTACAATTAATAAATAATCAGAGAGATGTATCGATCTGAATCCTGGAATTTCCTTTCCTGAGTTGCAGTCTCTTGCTGCTTCCTCCAATAAAGCACTTTGCTAGAAAGGGCTGTGGTCTGTGTTTATGGGGATCTGTGTGTCCTAGGGGAAAGTCAGGAAGTGTAACAAGAGCACTCAGCATGAAATGCCTTGGGGAAATCCTGCAGTGAGATTTCAACCCACAGCCCTTTGTTTAGCAATCTAGTCTCCAAGCTACAGGAGCAGCTGTTTGCTATCATCTCCTGGCACGTGGGGAAATATTGTCTGTGCCAAGACCAGCAGGATCCATTTGGTCTACTCGGGAATCAGTGGAGAGTAAGCCCTTGGGGTACTCATTGACTCAGGGAGCTGGGACTCCCAGCTCAGTTCTCTCCCACAGTCCTGGACATGCTCCCACACCCTGTTGCACCCAGATCCTTCCACATGGGATAAAAAACTGGACAGTGAGCCAGGTTGGTTGAGCCAGTGGAGAATTCCGCTGGCGTCTGGGAGGGGAAAGGGCTGAGCAGCCGGGATTCTAGACTAGAATCTAGACTATTCTCAGTGGTAGAAGAGGACAGGACAAGGAGTAATGGTCTCAAGTTGCAGTGGGGGAGGTTTAGGTTGGATATTAGGAAAAACTTTCACTAGGACGGTGGTGAAACACTGGAATGCGTTGCCTAGGGAGGTGGTGGAACCTCCTTCCTTAGAAGCTTTTAAGGTCAGGCTTGACAAAGCCCTGGCTGGGATGATTTAATTGGGGATTGGTCCCGCTTTTGAGCGGAGGGTTGGACTAGATGACCTCCTGAGGTCCCTTCCAACCCTGATATTCTATGATTCGAAGAGACTTTGCAGCAGCGGGGAGTGTGGATTTAGGTTCCACTCTCTTCAGAGATGGGGGTCCAAGTGCCAAACTTTGGGTTTTCCCTACAGACCTGTGAATCTTCAGGGGTTCCAGGGGCAGTTCTGAGATGGTGATGCAGAGGCAAAGGAGGTGTATTTAGTCATTGGAACAATTCACCAAGGGTCGTGGTGGATTCTCCATTACTGACAATTGTTAAATCAAGCCTGGATGTTTTTGTATAAGATCTGCTCTACGAACTATTTGGGGAAGTCCTCTGGCCTATGTTCTACAAGAGGGCAGACTATGTGGCTGTGTTTGCACACCCCGTCCCCCTGTGGGGTGTATCGTGGGTGTGGTGACACCATGGTTACAGTCTATCAGACTGTTCTGGGCCTCACAACAGTGCGGCCCAATGTCCAGAGACAATACAGCAGCCCTCGAGTGTAGGGCAGCGTGGCCTAGTGGCCGGAGTCAACACAGCGGCCCTCGAGTGCAGGGCAGCGTGGCCTAGTGGCCGGAGTCAACACAGCGGCCCTCGAGTGCAGGGCAGCGTGGCCTAGTGGCCAGATCTGGGAGGCTTCTACCAGAATGGGTGTGGCAGGCAGGATAGCAGGACCTGGGCCCACCTGACTCCACCACTTTTTGACCTTGGGCCCTAATAGTGGCAGAGTGGTCCACCACTGGGTCAGTGGGGAATTCAACTACAACACGCTGACCTGCCATGGGCAGGAAATATTACTCACTCCACTTCCCTGGGCTACTTCCTGCTGTGCTTCCTGTAGCTCTCATCCATGTGGTGTCAGGGTTCCTTGATGCAGGTTACTCCCTGGGATTCCAACACCTGCCAATCATCTGTAGGCAACAGGTGTCCCGTCTAAATCTCACCATCTCCAGCTCCCACACGTAAGAGCTGTAATGGCTCCTGGGCTAGAGCCTCCACCAAGCATCCTTCCTCCTCAGCAGTCAGTCCAGACTGAGCTGGGCTGCTCTTCTTTATATTAGCACAGCTGTTGAAGCATGCCCAGCATGGTCAGAGGGGTGGGACTTCGTCTGCCCAAAGTGTGGGATTAACCCTCTCCTGCCTAGTGCGGGGTATGCACACCCTGTCACAGACTAGATGATCACAATGGTCCCTTCTGGCATGGGAATCTATGAATCTATTAAACCTGCTAATGTGTTAGCAACAGTACATCTTCTCCAACTTGACGGCTATGTGGCTTTTGTCTCTGGAGCAGGAAATGTTCAGAATTTCTTTCAAGTGAAAGTTGTAACTCTGTCTTGTATTCATGTCATCACCTGAGCTACCCTGCCATTTTTACCAGGAGTTGAAACTCAGTTTCCTCTTTTTCATTTAAAAGTATTTCAGCTTTTTTTTTTTTTAAAGACTTTTAAAACTTAAATGATACTTGGACAGGCTGTAAACATATGGAGTTTTCTCAACAATCTTTGGAGAGGTCACTCCTGGCTTTCTGAATTTGTTAAGGAAGTGGCTTGAGAGCTGCCAGATAACTTAATTATTTCCCTGTTTAAGATAAATATTTTTATACTCAAATCATTCCTCCCTGAATAGCAAGGCTTGAGCTAGCTCCAAGCACACCTGGTGCTGCCAGGCTGTATGGAACGAACCCAGATGTCATGGGTTGATCAGAGGAGCTGGGAGTCCAGTGTGACCACGACCTTATCCACACATGGACCTTGGAGAAGTTCCAACTTGTTCCAGCTCATGGGTCAGGGCACGGAGACCAAGCCAGGAAGAATGAGATTGTTTGCAACCCAGCTGGTTCTTCCTGTTGCTCCCGGATGCCTTGGGTCCGTGCCGCCACGTAGCCAAAGGTGCTGCTCCTCCAACCCCACCTGGCCGCGGCTGTATAACAGAACCTGGATAGCTGCAGGCTCAGGGAACTCTCCGCTCTGTGAGCGACTGGGTCCATCTCTCAGGCTCGGGCGAAGGCACTGGGAGCTGAGAAGGTCAGAGAGTCTGTGACAAGGTCAGAACCGCAGGGGGATGGGGCATGGGTCATTGAGGGGTTAAACTAGTGTAAATGGAGGATTCTCTGGAACCTGAAGTTTTTAAACCATGATTTGAGGACGTCAGTAACTCAGTTGGAAATTTGGGGTCTATCACAGGGGTGGGTGGGTGAGGTTCTGTGGCCTGCAGGTCAGACTGCAATGTGCAGAGATCATGATGGTCCCTTCTGGCTGTAAAGTCTATGAGAGGTGGGGGAGAAGAGAGAGGAGAGGGCAGAGGTCTTCCTCTGAAGCAGGTGGTATTGGCCACAGGTTGGGAGGAGATACTGAGCTAGCTGGACCCTCAAGCTGGTCTAATGTGGGAATCCCTCTTCTCTTATTCTCCACTGGCCACTAGCCAATCAGAATCCACGTGGCAAAAAGAGAGAGCTGCCTTAATCCATGGAGAAGGGCAGTATCACAGAACCAGGCTGCTGGGAAGGGTGTCTTCAGCTAGATAGATATATAGATAGATAGATATGGGAAAAGAAAGAAAGAAAGAAAGAAAGAAAGAAAGAAAGAAAGAAAGAAAGAAAGAAAGAAAGCCCTCAAATTTCTGGAACCTAGTAAATGCAGCCCAGCCCTGTACCCTTAACTCTGCCCTCTTTGAGTGATGGTTGTGGGGCGGAGCTGGTGTGCTCCACTTAATTCTTTAATTAGTGGTTTCAGGAGCATTTGACGTTCTGGCAGAGGCTGAGGCAATTCTGGGTAACTTTAATGCTCTGCAAATAAGGTTCTGGAGTTTGGCACGAAGCGACTGCCTGCCTGCCAGCCTTAGCCTGCAATCTGCAAGGAGCTCCCCGGCGGGGCGGAAGGCCTGGAGGGGATGAGTGGGTGCAGGTCCCATGGTGCAAACAGGTCCCCTCCCCTTTGTCCATTCCCCCATTTCCTCCCCACTGCAGGGCGAGCCAGCAGCAGAGGTATCATGGCCCAGAGGGGACCCCACCCAACACTGCTGCTGGTCTTGCTGGCCACGTGCCTGGCTCTGGCCAGGGGGGAGACGCGCTACGAGAAGTTCTTGAGGCAGCACGTCGATTACCCAAAGACTGCCGCCCCGGACACCAGGACCTACTGCAACCAGATGATGCAGCGCAGGGGCATGACCTCGCCAGTCTGCAAGTTCACCAACACCTTCATCCATGACAGCGCGGCCAGCATCACCACCATCTGCGGCCTTGGGGGGACCCCGGCAGGCAGGAACCTGCGAGTCAGCAAAGCCTCCTTCGCCCTCACCACCTGCCGGCTGCAGGGGGGATCACAGAGACCGCCCTGCAACTACAACGGGGGCACCAGCACCCAACACATCCGCATCGCCTGTGATGGGGGGCTCCCTGTGCACTACGACGGAGCGATATAGCTCGGGCCCATTGCACAGCACTGTCAGTCCCCCCAGACCCTGTTCCGCTGCTGCCCCAGTGCCCATGATACAGCATAGCCGCCCCTTCCCACCCCCACCCTCTGCTGCCCCCTAGTGCCCATGATACAGCATAGCCGCCCCTTCCCACCCCCACCCTCTGCTGCCCCCTAGTGCCCATGATACAGTATAGCCGACCCTTCCCGCCCCCGCCCTCTGCTGCCCCCTAGTGCCCATGATACAGTACAGCCGCCCCTTCCCCACCCCCACCCTCTGCTGCCCCCTAGTGTCCATTATACAGTATAGCCACCCCTGCCTGCCCCCGCCCTCTGCTGCCCCCTAGTGCCCATTATACAGTATAGCGCCCCTTCCCCACCCCCACCCTCTGCTGCCCCCTAGTGCCCATTATACAGTATAGCCGCCCCTTCCCGCCTCCGCCCTCTGGTGCCCCCTAGTGCCCATGATACAGTATAGCGCCCCTTCCCCACCCCCACCCTCTGCTGCCCCCTAGTGCCCATTATACAGTATAGCTGCCCATAACCTGCCCCACTCTCAGGCATAGCGCATTACAGTGCTTTTTCAGTCTTTGTCCTGTGAACATGCTGTGGGGAAACGATTGCTTCCAGATGTCCCCTGGGTGCTGTTACAACCTGGATTTTCTTGCTATTTCCTGCAATAAAGCACAGCAAATGCAGCCTGGCTTGGAAGGTGATGCAGCGTAATTAGTCTGCCCTCTGTCTCGCTCTCTGTGTCTCTTCCTCCATCCTCACCTGTCTAGTCTCCTCCAAGTTCTGCAGACAGCAGGGCTAGGAGGTGTTGGGGCATCAGATACAGGTGTTTGGCTCTCTAGTGGGCTCTGGTTCCGGTCCAACCCCTTGTCTGTTGGACATGTGGTTCAGGGGGCCAAAGAATGAGTTAGGGGGGCTTTTCCCCTTAGAGGGCACCAGTGGGGTTGGGGGAAAGGGTTCAGTTCCTTCTGGCTCTGGAACGCCAAGTGTCATCTGGTCCCAGCTAAGCTGGTTCCAGGGGTATGTGTCGGGGAAGGCGCTCTGGGAATGAGATTGTCTGAGATTTATGGCACCTCTGCTTCCACTTCAAGTCTCCATAGGGCTAGAAGGGACCCCCCACACCTGCTTTTAATAAGTATTTAAGTCAGGCTTGGGACACAGTCCCACATGACGTTTTCCCAAGCAAACAAGGGAAATTGGGTCTAGATTTAATTCCTATAAAGTGAGTGCACATCTGGTGGGAAGACCTGGCTGAAAGGGCAGTTATCAATGGGTCACTGTCCAATTGGGAGGGCATATCCAGCAGGGCTCAGTCCTGGGTCCGGTGCTAGGCAATATTTTCATTAATGACTGGGGTAATGGAGCGGAGAGCGTGCTGATAACATTTATGGATGATGCCAAGCTGGCATGGCCCTGCCCCACACTACGCCCCACGACTCCACCCTTCCTTGGCCTCTTCCCCCTGAGGCCCTGCCCGTCATCTGCCCCGAGGCCCTTCCCCCACTTGGCCTCTTCCCCCCGAGGCCCTGCCCGTCATCTGCCCCAAGGCCCTGCCCCCACTCGGCTTCTTCCCCCTGAGGCCCTGCATGAAGGGAGGGGATGGAGAGGAGTGTGCAGGGGGTGAGGCGGGGGAAGGGGCAGAGAGGACCAAGCAGTGGGTGTGGTCTTGGGGGAAGAAGCCGAGCAGAAACAGGGCTTTGGGGTGGAGCAGGAGGGTGGGCCCCAGTCTGGGTGGCGGGGCCCCTTTTGAGTGTGGGCCTGGTGCCACGACCCCTTGGCACCATTGTAAACCCGGTACTGGAAACTGGGAGGAGTCGCAAGCACTGCCCTTATCTCCTGCTGTCCCCCTTACAACCACAGTCGCCTGTGTTTCGGCTGAGCCCTCTTTGCACTCCCACCCTGTGGTGTCTCAGGGATCCCCTGCTGGGGGGGGGGCATGCCCATTGAAATGGAGAGCAGGAACTGGGCTCCCCCAGTAGCAAACTCCTCTGGGGTCGGTGCTGCAGCTGGATGTGCCAGGGAGAGGGGCTGGGGAAGGAGAGACCACCAGGAGGTAGCCCTGAGAACCTGCTGCAGCTGGCGGAGTGGGCTAAGGCAGGAGCTTAACATACCCGTCTCTCTAGGGTTGGGGGTGTGTCTAATCCCACCCCTACAGACTGGAGACAGAATGTCTCAAGGAGCAAAGTGGCTGTTTCCCCATGGAAGAGAGACACACCAGAAGACTGGGGGCAGGTGTTGATCCCAAGGCCGGAAGGGACCACTGTGACCCAGAGATCTGCCTCACAATAATCCCTACAGCAGAGCTTTGAGAAAAACATCTCATCTTGATTGAAAAATCGTCAGCAATGGAGAATCCACCAGGACCCTGGGTAAATCGTTCCATTGATTAATTACCCCCCCCCCCCCCCGCTAAAAATGTACCCCTTATTTCCAGGCTGAATTTGTCTAGCTCCAACTTCCAGCCATCAACAACAATCAAAATGTACAAACAGGTAAAAGTAAGAAAAATGCAGCTTGAGACCTTATTGGGTGTTTGATTTAAGGAGATTTACTCTGTACATTTTCACATGTGATTCTGCCAATTTGTGTTTTAATGGTGATAAATTTGAGCTTTTTGAATCGCAGTGACTTCTGGCATTAAACAATTATTGTCTGACCCCCACCCCCACCCCCAAACTGAATGTCTGACCCCATCTAATTTCCCACAACTGGAGAAATGGAAATGGATAAAAATAAAATCCATAATTTTAAGCAACTGTGAAAATTTAAATAAATATAGAAAATTTGCTAACAAATAAACATTGAGATTATCTGTCAACATTACAGACAAATAAATATAGTGTTTTCTCAAGCCTAACTAAAGCACATGTTGGTAGCTTGCGCCCGGTATCATGCTGTTTTGCTTTAAGCCCCTGTACGCTTCCACCTCTGTGCTCGTCCAAGCCCAGATGGGGCCTGAGAAGCCAGAAAAAGGCAGACTCATTTGGGAATAAGATTGCCCACATGGAGAGTTAGACTGGCAGAGATTCACAGTTCTGCAGGGTTTAAATCCAGGGGAGGCCATTAGATCACCTCGTCTGACCTCCTGTACAGCACAGGCTGTTAAACGCCAGCCAGGTGCCCTTGCATTGAAGCTAAAGACTTTAATGAGAGGAAAACATTCTCGTCCTTGGGAGACTGAAGTGTTGTGAACCAGGAGGAGACCAAGGGGACCCCGCGTGGCAGGGAATTGATTAACTGAGACATGCCCAGATGTCATCCCCCACAGGGGGGAGATTCCTTCCCTAACCCAAAGCTGGCCATCGGTCGGACCCTGTGCATGGGAGCAAAACCCACCAGCCAGTCAGAAGTCTCTGGACCACACCGTCCGAGGTCCTTTCTCCAGCTATGGCCAATCCCTGATGCTTCAGAAGAAGATGGACCCCCCTCCCCATCCCCCCCAACACACGCACTCAAATCCCCAGAATACACCAAGCCTTCCTGACCCCTGCAAGCTGAAGCCCTGAAGTCTGAGATTGGATGATAGTCGTGATCCTACAGCAGTGCTGTGAATGTTATGTGCTGTGAGTGAGGATGCTGTGCTGTGAGTGAGGATGTTGTGGGCAATGCAGAGGTGCTGTTCTCCCCATGGCCCATAACAGAAGGGGCTGAACAGAGAGACTGAGGTTCTCAGATTTCAGAGCCAGACGGGACCCCACAATCACCCAGCCTGACCCCTGGCAAATTTCTTCCAGCAGCTGGATCTGTTCTCTTTCAAGACTGACTGTAGCTGGGCTAACATTAGCCACACTGTGAACGTTCCCTGTCGGTGGGAGGCTGGATGGCTCATCCTCAGGAGCTGGATTTCAAGTGTCCAAGATGCCCCCACACCTATCAGGTGCTCAGCCAACAGCCTATTCCTCTCTGCCCCCATAAATGCCCCAGCCCCGTTGCTTTCATGTTCCCCCATCAAAGGCCCTTCTGACCCAGCCAGGCCTTCCCTGCTCAGTGCAATTCACCCAGTCCTGCTGCCCATAAACCCTGAGCCGCTGGTCCCTGGCCAGACAACACAGATCAAGCTGGCTCCAGTCCCACCTGGAGCTGCCAAGCTGCGTGGAGAGAACCCAGGTGTTCGGGGCAGGTTACAAGACCTTGGAGTACTTGCAGCCTGTTCTGGCTCCTGGGCCAGGACAATAAGACCAGTCAGTGAAGGCAGGGGATTGTTTAACACCCCTCCTGATAGCTCCTTGCTGCCATGTAGACGCATGTGCTGCCCAGTCAGCTGCCCCTACTCCACCCCACTCTGCCCTGCCCTGCTGGGGCCAATATAATGGAGCCAGGAGCAGCAGGAGATTCAGGGGACTCTCTGCTCCATCAGCGGCTGGGTTCATCTCCCCAGCTGGGGGTGAAGACACCGGGAGAGCAGAGTTGATGAGAAGGTCAGAATGACAGGGGGATGGGGTTGGAGCCATGTGGAGTGGACGGGGGATGGGGCCAAAGAGGGGCACAGGGGTGCATGAGGGGGTGATGGGAACTGGAGCAGCTTTGGTACCATGAATGGTGGAAGCAGGTTCCCAGCTCACGTTGTCTCCATGTCCTCTCGCCTTGATTGATAGCGAGTGTTAAACTAGGACATAGAGACACGTCTCCCGGTTTTATTACACAGGGAGAGGAAAATCTGGCAGATGAGGCTCTAGTAAAGAACCCCAGAGGGCAGGAACACAGGCAACCGAGGGACAGTGCCCAATCTGGCTAGAACCCTGGGCAAGGGCAGAGAGAAACAGCCGCAATGTGAATGGGAGGGGCCTGGGGGGAAGCACTGGACCAAGTGGTGCAGGAGATGAGACCGGACACTCGAGGAGTAACAGAACCACGGCGGAATAGCTGGAACACTGGTATTTAAGGGGATGCAGGGATAGAGAGAATTGCCAAAAGGCTGGATGAGTTATACTCGCAATGAAAACAGCTAGTAGCCGGTTCTTCAGCCACATCCATAAAAAGAGAACGAGAAGAGAAGATGTGGGACTGCTCTGCAGGGAGGGTGGACGAAGATGAGGATGTCAAGGTTAGGAACAGTCCAGGGATGGCCCCAAACCAAAGGAAAACTTTGCCTCAGTTTACAGTAAGGATGATGATGCGGACGCAGCCAGGATGGCTAATGGGAATGAGTGTATGAGTGTATCTCCTGTGGAAGCAAAACTCATAGAGTTTAAGACACTCAGGTTGGGGGGACTGGGTAATTTCCATCCCAGAACACTGGCACGTGAGATTACAAGTCCAGTAGCAAAGATTTTAATAAATCTACCAAATCTGGGGTGATGCTGTATGACTGGAGATCAGTAAATGTGCCACCCATATTTAAGAAAGGGAGAAAAGTGATCCAGGCAGCTCCCAGCCAATTAGTCTGACCTCAGGAGCATGGAAGGCTTTAGAACAAATTTTGAAGGAAACAATCATTAAAGACACGGAGGTGAAAGGAAAAGGGGATGTAACACAACATGGGTTTATCAAATGTAGCTCGGTCCAGACTAGCTTGATGTCTTTCTTTGAGAAGAAAACTGATTCATTAGACCAGGGAAATGCGGCAGATCCAATCTGTCTGGACATCAGTAAAGCATTTGACATGGTGTCACCTGGGAAATTATTAACTAAACTAGCAAAGTTGGGGCTCAGTTCAAAACTGTAGGGTGGGTAAGGAACAGGCTGAAGGGAAGATGACAAGGGCTGTTCTGAAAGGGGACAGATTAGGTTGGAGGAGCTCCTCAAGGATTGGCCTTGGGACCAATCTTAGTTAATATTTTCATTGGCACAAAAAGCAGGGGTGTGCTACTGAAATTGGCTGATGACACAAAGTCAGCGAAGAGGAGACTGGAATATCCTAATGGAAGACCTGGATGACCTGGAGGAATGGAGTGACGGAAAGGGGATGAAGTTCAATGGTACAAAGTGCACGGTCATGCATGTAGGGACTAACAAGAATTTCTGCCGTAAGCGGGGGGCTCATCACTTGGAAATGAGAGAGGAGGAGAAAGACCCGGGTGCACAGGTTGATCACAACAGGACTATGAGCCACCAGTGTGATGCAGCTGCGAGCAAGGCAAACGCGATCCCAGGACGTATCCGGTGAGGCATTTCCAGGAAAGGTAGGGAAGTATTAATGGTACACGGCACCAGTGAGACCTCGTCTGGAATCCCACTGACAATTCTGGTCACCCTTGTTCAAGAGAGAAGACCTCAGACTGTAGCAAGAGCAGGGCTGCTAGGATGCTCAGCAGAGCAGAGGGCCAATCTTCTGAGAGGAAACTAGAATACGTTGGGGGCAGGGGGCAGAGAATACCAGGCAGGGAGAGGAGCTATTGCAGCTAAAGGACAATGCTGGCACGAGAGCAAATGGGTAGAAACTGGCCATGAAGCACCATTGGCTGGAAATGAGACGGGTTCTAAGCAGCAGGGGAGGGGGTTAAGGGACAGCCCGGGGACGAATGACCTAACTGGTTTGGAGAGGGCACTTGATCCATTACAACGAGGATGGTACAGTGGGTAGCCTGCGACAGAGACCCCGGCTGTCCTTTCGAGTCCCACCTGCCTATGTCCCCCTCCCTCTCCTTTGCAGGTAGACGCCGGGCCAGGCGCAGCGATGGCTGTGAAGGGACCCCACCCAATGCTGCTGCTGGCCCTGGTGCTGCTGGCTGGCTGGCTGGCCCGGCTCAGCCAAGGAGCCAGCTACCCGCAGTTCCTGAGGCAGCACGTTGACAACCCCAAGACCAGGGCTCGGGATGACCGGACCTACTGCAACATGATGATGCGGCGCCGGGGCATGGCCAGCCCCTGCAAACGCACCAACACCTTCGTCCATGCCCCCGCCAGACAGCTCCAAGGCATCTGTGGCCGGGCGGGCCGGCGCGCCGGCCGCAACCTGCACAACAGCAACAACCGCTATCGCATCACCACCTGCCGACTGGCTAGGGGGTCAACCCGCCCGCCCTGCAACTACCGAGGGGGCAGCAGCACCCGTCGGATCCGTGTGGCTTGTGTCAGGAGGCTGCCCGTGCACTACGACAGGACCCTCTAGAGCGGGGTGGCCAGGCCTGGGGCAGGAGCCAGGGCATCCTGCTGCTTTCACTCTCCACGAACGCTTCCGTGGCTGGGGCTCCCCGGCTCTGTCCCTGCCCCCTCCTGGATCCGCCCTCCGCACAAGGCACCCGGCATGAGACCCAGGAACCGGGGGGGGCTCAAGCCAGGCGTCCGAGTCCACGGTGAGGACCCTGACAGCAGAGTGACCTACCATGGCGAGCGCTCGGCTAGCACGACTTCCACTGAGTCCCCAGTGCAAAAAAAAACCTCCTGGATGTCTAGTGCCCCAGGATCAACTGTAATCCCCATTGATCCTTCTGCAGCTACTCAGGGTAATCACCCCACCCTCTGCCGCCCCTTGTGCCCATTATAGAACAACTGCCCCTTCCCCACCCCCGCCCTCTGCTGCCCCCTAGTGCCCATTATACAGTATAGCCACCCCTTCCCCACCCCCGCCCTCTGCTGCCCCTAGTGCCCATTATACAGTATAGCCGCCCCTTCCCCACCCCCGCCCTCTGCTGCCCCCTAGTGCCCATTATACAGTATAGCCACCCCTTCCCCACCCCCGCCCTCTGCTGCCCCTAGTGCCCATTATACAGTATAGCCGCCCCTTCCCCACCCCCGCCCTCTGCTGCCCCCTAGTGCCCATTATACAGTACAGCCACCCCTTCCCCACCCCCGCCCTCTGCTGCCCCTAGTGCCCATTATACAGTATAGCCGCCCCTTCCCCACCCCCGCCCTCTGCTGACCCTAGTGCCCACTATACAGTATAGCCACCCCTTCCCCACCCCACCCTCTGCTGCCCCCTAGTGCCCATTATACAGTATAGCCGCCCCTTCCCACCCCCACCCTCTGCTGACTCCTAGTGCCCATTATACAGTATAGCCGCCCCTTCCCCGCCCCCACCCTCTGCTGACCCCTAATGCCCATTATACAGTATAGCCGCCCCTTCCCAACCCCCACCCTCTGCTGCCCCCCAGTGCCCATTATACAGTATAGCCGCCCCTTCCCTGCCCCCACCCTCTGCTGCCCCTCGTGCCCATGATACAGTATAGCCGCCCCTTCCCCACCCCCACCCTCTGCTGCCCCCCAGTGCCCAGTATACAGTATAGCCGCCCCTTCCCCGCCCCCACCCTCTGCTACCCCTAGTGCCCATTATACAGTATAGCCACCCCTTCCCCACCCCCACCCTCTGCTGCCCCTAGTGCCCATTATACAGTATAGCCGCCCCTTCCGAACCCCCACCCTCTGCTGCCCCCCAGTGCCCATTATACAGTATAGCCGCCCCTTCCCTGCCCCCACCCTCTGCTGCCCCCTAGTGCCCAGTATACAGTATAGCTGCCCCTTCCCTGCCCCCACCCTCTGCTGCCCCTCGTGCCCATTATACAGTATAGCCGCCCCTTCCCCACCCCCACCCTCTGCTGCCCCCCAGTGCCCATTATACAGTATAGCCGCCCCTTCCCACCCCCACCCTCTGCTGCCCCCCAGTGCCCATTATACAGTATAGCTGCCCCTTCCCCACCCCCACCCTCTGCTGTCCCTAGTGCCCATTATACAGTATAGCCGCCCCTTCCCACCCCCACCCTCTGCTGCCCCTAGTGCCCATTATACAGTATAGCCGCCCCTTCTCCACCCCCACCCTCTGCTGCCCCTAGTGCCTATTATACAGTATAGCCGCCCCTTCCCCACTGCCACCCTCTGCTGCCCCCTAGTGCCCAGTATACAGTATAGCCGCCCCTTCCCCACCCCCACCCTCTGCTGCCCCCTAGTGTCCATGATACAGTATAGCCGCCCCTTCCCACCCCCACCCTCTGCTGCCCCTAGTGCCCATTATACAGTATAGCCGCCCCTTCCCCACCCCCACCCTCTGCTGCCCCTAGTGCCCATTATACAGTATAGCCGCACCTTCCCACCCCCACCCTCTGCTGCCCCTAGTGCCCATGATACAGTATAGCCGCCCCTTCCCCACCCCCACCCTCTGCTTCCCCAGTGCCCATTATACAGTATAGCTGCCCCTTCCCCACCGCCACCCTCTGCTGCCCCCTAGTGCCCAGTATACAGTATAGCCGCCCCTTCCCCACCCCCACCCTCTGCTGCCCCCTATTGCTCAGTATACAGTATAGCCGCCCCTTCCCCACCCCCACCCTCTGCTGCCCCCTATTGCTCAGTATACAGTATAGCCGCCCCTCCACATCCCTTACCCATGCGGTGGTGGGGTTGATGTTGGGAGAAGTGTGTCTCAGGCTTAGCCCTGGGTGCTGTTACTGGGCTCACATTCTCTTGCTGTTTCTCGCAATAAATCACTTCCTGCCCATGCAGCCTGGCCCCTGTGTTTGGGGAGGTGGTGTGCAGAAGAATTGGCTGGCTTTCTCCCCACTGTTAAAAATCACAAGATTTTAGTGAGCTTCCAGCTCTCAATCGCGTGTCAGGCCAGTGGGTCAGCCGCTGAGCTAGCCAATCACCATCTCTGAGTGCTCCGCCAGGGACCAGTTCACTGCCAATCCGATGAAGCAGGGGCTACTTCCCTGCCTGCCTCGCTGCTGGCTTCATTTCTCTAGGGGTGACTGGGGCAATCCCTTGTTTTTCAAACAGACTGGGGAGCCTACAGCTGAGATCCAGACTCCCTCAACCCCCTCCCCACACAGTCTGGGGGACTGTCAGTCTCCCCCGTTCTTTGTCTCTATCCTCTGCTGTGCCCCCAATCCCCCCACCATCTCAATGCCTGCTGGCTCCCCTCTCCTGCTTTTCCCCCTATCCCAGCCCCCCTGCAAGCACCAGCCAGCCCCTTTCAATCCCTGCAGGCTCCTAAGCCCCCTATAATAGCCTAACTCAGGGGAGCTGGGGCCTTGAAAGCTGGAGGTGGGAGCCCAGTGGAGAGCCCTGCAGTGGGACTGGGATCCCGTGCGTCCCACAGGACCTGTTGCCATCATAGTGGGAGTGGGTAAAATGTACTTTGTAGAAGGCAGGTTGGGTGGACAAAAAAAAATCAGACTGTGGGAATTTGCAGGTAAATCTCTCATCAGTTTGTCCTAAATCAACTTCAGCAACGTAACCCCCCCCCTACAGGCTCCCCCCACACTTAGTCACCTCTCCTGTCTCCCAGGGGAGTTGGGAACACACCTGGGGGTGCAGGAGGCCAGTTGGATGGTGCCAGAGAAAGGGGGGATGCAAGAAAGGGTGATGGGAGATGGTGAGGTTGCATGAGAGAAGAAGGAGGCGTCGTGGGAGGGGGGAATTTGGAGAGTGCTCCTGGTTCAGTAGAGAGCTCAGGAGATGGGTTTGGAGGTGCAGGAGAGAGCCCAGGCCTGCACGGTGTCGGGGGTCAGTTGGTCTGGGCCCTTTCACCACAGCTTTAGCCCGGACAAATGCAAAGGGTGATTTTGATCCGATCCATAAGGTTTATTCATTCATCAAGAGTCACAAAGTTTGAGAATCAAGAGATTTGCAGATCTAGTTTGTGGGCACCAAAGTTTGTAGGCATGAACCAGGCACAGCAATGGCCAGCAATTAACATCAAGTGGCTATACCCCAGAGCAACAGATCCCCATGATTTCTCATTCCATTTATTATAATCATTGGTCACCAGTCCTGTATCCCTAACCCCATTCTCACGGGCCAGGCCGCTCCCCAAGTAGCGATCCTGTGCTGTGTCTGAGGGCCTCTCACAAGGCAGCCCCTGTTATTGCTAGTGTTTGCTTTGAAAGCCACTGGTTTAAAGCATCAGAAGAAATTGCTTACAAGTCATTTGCTGAGGTTCTCTCAGACCAGTGTGCTTGGGCTGACGGAGGAGAAACTCGCACCCAGCATCACTCGGTCCGGTCCCTCCAGGTCTCCCTAGGAAGCCTGCAGACTCAGCAAGGGACCACTCAGATCAAATCAAACTAAAGAGACACACACACTCCGCTATGAAGCCTCCCCACTTCTTCGAAGGCCTGGGGAGGAAGAGGCTTGTCTGAGGGCCCAGCAGCACTTTGCCAGTTCTGCAGCTTCTTGGACAGCAAACGGGGATCTACACCCTACCGGACACTTGCTGATGGACTCTGAGATACCTGCTTCCTCTGCTTACCAGCTACTTCCACCGATAGCCGAGAGATGGCGATGGTGAAAGCCATGTTGCATTTGATCGTTTGCCTAGTGGGATTATTAATGCGTTATTCATTTCAGTTGTAGTTGCTTCTGCATTAGCTGGGACTGTTGATAGGTTTCCCCCTTTCAAGCAATTTCTTTTAACATTTCAAAACTAATCATGTTAATAGAATAACAATCCCCAGCTCTTCTCTAGCGCTTCACATCAATAGAGCACAAAGCGCTTTCCAAAGGAAGTCAGTAACAAGTTACAGGTCAGGAAACTGAGGCACAGAGCGGGAATGTGACTGATTCAAGGTCACCCAGCAGGACAGTGGAAAAGCCAGGAATAGAATTTGGGGTCCTGAGTTCCAATCCTGTGTCCTAGTCACTGTTCGTACCTCTCCATATTTCTTCTTCCGCCACATAATTCATCCCATGTCTAGAGAGCAACAAGTATTTAAATGGCGAAGCAAACACAGTGGGCTGTATTTCCTCTAAATATGGTGGCTGTGGCCCCTACACTCTTGGATTAAATCTAATGACTTTCACTGAGCAGCCTTCAGGGTGTGCAGGGGAATAGGAGATACTGAAGAACCGAGGCAGATTATCCACACATGGGGACGGGGACAGATCAACGCACAGGAACGCTTGGGTAGACCTGGTAACCCTGGGCGATGCCATTCACTAAACTTTGGCCCAGTCGCCCCTGTTATGATGGAGGGGCGGCCGGACCAAAGCTGAGCAGAGCCACCTAGGGCCCAGTGATGTGTAAATCCGGCCCTGCATAGAAAGCTAGCAGGTGAATGGCCATTACAGACGATAGGGGTCAGGTCCCCAGTCGGTGGAGATGTACAGTGGTTCCATGAATGTCAGTGGATCCAGCCCTGAGTTGGTGTGGACGGCTCTTGACACCAGCTGGTGATTTGGCCCTTGCTTGTCTGTTATAACCAGGATGATGTTGAGCATCACTGTCCACCCCTCCCCCCACAAACACCTGATTCAGGAAATCACTATTTTTAACGTTGAGGTTTGTCATATTTAATAACCTCTGAATATCTCATAGGCTGGCCTGGCTGTTTAGATGCACAGACTGGCTGCACTCGATGATCCGGGCCTGCTGCGGGGTACCTCTCACCATCTGGTTTGATTCTGGCCAGCCTCTCCTGGCATTCACAGCTGTCATTGCCCACGTGTCCTTCTGCAACATCTCCGACTCCGGGCAGTGGCTCTGGGTACAGTCCAAGCGCTGCCTTCACAGCCCCAATGGCTAGGTCCCCCCCGAGGGCCAGAAGAAGCACCTGCATCGGGACCATCAGACAGGTTACACTGCTGTTGAAATGATTAGCACACAAGTTTCTGCTTCCCAAGAACATTTCCAGCTTCTTGTTGAGACACTGACAGTCCCCAAAACTGAAAAATTGTAGCCCCTACCGGAATACGTTTTGGTTTCTCACTGTTTATGGACAATAGCTATCATTTTTGGGCCAACTATTTTGTTTTGGGTTTTGTTGTTTTCAACCAAAGGTTTTTTTCTGGTTTCAGCTGAAAATTATTTCTGGTTTTTTTGGGATTATTTTGGCCAAAATTTTGATCTGTTTCATGTTTTATTGTGAAAGGTCAACATTTTCCATAGGAGGAAAAAACAACAACAAAATGTTTCCTAGCCAGCTCCAGAAGCTAGCTTTCTTTATGATCCTACACCACCATGCAGATCAACTACAGACTGGGCCTTTCAAGGGTGCTAAGGAGGAGATGAAATCAGGCCCTGACGTTCCTTTCGGCTCAGTCTGGGGGTGGATGCAATGTGTGTTCATGTTCCCAGCAGCTCAGCTGGTCCCTGGGGCCCAACGGACGAGTTGGGAAACCAACCTGTAAGAGGGAAGAGAAAAACAGGGTTGTGTCTTTCCCTGCCCACCTCCCCAGAATTCTGGAGGGGGCTTGGACCAGTTTGGTGATTCTCCAGGAGGGACCCCAGACACTTGCACCCCAGCCCTTCAAGAACCTGGCCCATGGGTTATAGCCTCTGAGTCCCCCTCCTCTCTCTTTAGTTCTCTGTCTCCCCTCCACTTCCCCCTCCTTTCCTTCCCTTCCCTGAGCTCCCTTCCACTCTCCACTCTTAATTATCTTTCGTCTCCTGTTTTTCCCCTTCTCCCTTCTCTCCACCCTCCCCTTCTATCCATCTGCCTCTCCTAGTCTCTTCCCATCTCCCTCCCTCTCTCAGGACCTCTCCAGCACATTGCTGGCAAATGGACTCTAAGGGCAGGGGTACCTAACTGCCCCAATGCAAGGCTCAGGGATAGGACCAAAGAGCCAGAGAGGGACAGATAATAGCTCCCTCTAACCCTAGCTGTTCCCCTTATTAACCTCACCCTGGACTCATCTTCTCCACTTTCCCAGCTGCTCAAACCCACTCCCTGAAGATTCAAACCACCCCACAAAGACTAGCCCCCCGGGCGAGGTTCCTGAAGTTGTCTAGGGGATTTGGACACCATTGGGTCATTTGCTTTTTACACAGCAACAACATGGAGAACACACACGGGGCCAGCTGGGTCCCAAACAGCCGTCTTAACTAACTACACACAAATACGCCCGGTTGGGGCACACACACGCATGTGCACACACACACACATACACAAACGGCTGCTCTGGCTGGGTTCTGCAGCTTCTCCAATACAGGATGCGGTGAGCACCACTAGAGGGCTTGCTGGCCATTTAAAGGGCTACCACCCGATTCCTGTACACTGCACACGCCCCTTTCCCCAGGGGAATTGGGGACCGCAATTCCTTTGGAAATCTCAGCCCAAGGCTCCAGCTCACCTGAGTCCTTGCGCGTCTGCTGCTGCCATCAGAGATGGATCCGGCTTTCTGCCCCAGGGAGGGAGCATTTCTCAGCGCTTAGCTGCGCACCTCTGGGTGGGGTGGAAAGCGAAAGGGAACTGAAAGCCTGGACATGGGTTGGGCAGGGCAACTTCATCCCAGGGAGACATTCTAAGTGTCATTAATAACTGTGGGTCACAGGGGTTGAGCATGTTCTGGGAAACTGGTGTGTGTGGTGGTGGTGGGGGACGGGAGTTACATGTGAGGTGATGCTCAATGCCACTGTAAATCAGGCCCAGGCGTCTTGACATGGGCAATGTGGAAACAGAGGCACTCACAGTCAGAGGCCAGGTGGGATGTTGGGGGCCGGCCCTGACCCTAACCAGCCAGCTCTAGGTCCAACTGGGATTATTTTGGGGGTGTTCTCCGGCCCGTGCTAAGCAGGACGTCAGACTAGCCAATCACAGTGGTCCCTTCTGGCCTTGCACTCTGGCTCTGTGACCTCTTCCCCAGTGAGGGACCAGCAGGAACCTGGGCTGGGATCCCCAAAGGGGCGTACTAGGGGGTTATGGGCCCAACTCCCAGAGAGCTGGGCACCTAACTCACTTGGGAACCTTTGGAAACAATCTGCTGCAGAGATCGGTAGGGGTGTGTGTGCGGAGACGGATGGATGCATGGAAGGTGGGATGACACTGGATGGATAGAGACAGACAGTAATCGGTTGTATATAGCTTAGCCCTGGCTGTGTGGTGGGCGCAGAGCCCACTGTTGTTTGCAGGAGTCAGCTGTAAGCATCTGGTCCTCTGGAAGCGAAAGGAACCAGGTGCCCGGATTGAGCTAGCAGCTGATTTACAAGGAGCACTTTACAAGGGCTGGGCTCAGTCACTGCATCAGACAGCTAGGTGCCCAGGCAGCCCCCACTGGGCATGTCTGCTACACCCTGGATGATCTACCTGGCGAAGGTTCAGGGGCAGCACTGTGGGGAGTTTGCGAGGGCTATAGGCATCTAAAATTTGCATTAGCCCCTCCCTGTATCCTTCCCTCCTGGCACAAATGTCAAATGTTATGCAGACGTAAGGGTAGCATGGTATGGCATTGTCACCCTCACTTCTGAGCTGCTGCTGGTGCTGTCATTGCCTTTAGACCTGGGTGCCCAGCCAGCAGCCGCTGCTGTCCATCCACTCAGCTCTGAAGGCACCTCCAACAAGAGCAGCAGAGAAGTAAGGGTGGAAATGCCTCTCCATTTTTCTGACTAGCCCAGTTAAGCCCCCTCACCGGGAAGAAGCTGGTGCCGCCCCAGAAAGGTCAGTCACCAAGGGCAAAGGGCATCCCAGAATTTGGGGTGCTAAACTTGAGACACCTGGGCCCTGATCCCCACCATCACATTTGACATCCCCAATCTCAGTCAGGGTCTGTGCAGTACCAGGCACAATGGGAGGCGCAGGGTGGGGCAGAATCTAAGGAGATTTCCTGGCAGTGGGGCAGAAGTTGTCAGGGTCGGGGCAGAGCCCAAGATTTCCTGGCAGTCAGGGATGGGCAGTGTCAGGTAGATTTCCCAGCATGGTGGGAGGAGGGGGAAGTCCTGAGGTACTAGGACAGTAAATGCAAATCTAAGTGAACACGGACACTTCCACAGAAGGCAATGATGCATTGGACAAAAGTGGATTTCTAAAGGGACACATGCACCTCGCTCCTTTGATCACACCCCTCCAAATCATGGCAGAGTCACAGCTCTGCCAAGCAGCTCTAGGTAATCTCTCCACCTTTCAATACCGCTATGCCAAACCCAGGGAATGCACTGACAGTGCATGCACCTAATTCCCAGTGGCTATTGTCAACTCCAGGGAGGGCAGAGTTAAGGTTGTGCGGAAGTTCGCCTTAACTCAGTATTTCCTGCTTTTCAGAGGTTTCAGATTTGCTGAACTCACCATTATGGAAGGGCAGGAGATACCCCCGGGCAACCTTAACTCAGCGTTGATGAAGTTTTTTGTCAGTAAATTGCCATATAACTTTACAGGGGGATTGAAACAACTTTATTCCAGGGACCAGCAGGGTGCCGCCCTGTGCGGTGGATTACGGCGCTTTCTCTCCAGCTGCTCGGCTATAATCACCACTTTCCATTGTGCTCATAACAGCACCTGGGCTGGAGAATTTGAGCTCTCAAGTATTTATTTCTCTGAAATATAAACTCCCCCATCCATCAACTGAACATGCATCTCCCCTGTCCCAGCCCCCGCCCTGTTCGTTGTTCTGTCTGACTCCTGGTCAATTGAGGGGGGCCCCCCCACTCCGTCCTTCAAGATGGCAGCACCCCAGGGGTTGAAAAAAATCAAATGCCTCACCCTGGCAGGTGTGTTTATTGTAAGGGCAGCTCTAGAGAGGGCAAAGCCATAGAACAAGTTCTTTGGCTCCTTGTTTGATCCGTGCCCTTGAGCTTTCAGCTGCCTTTGCATTTTTACATGAATTCTTCAAACTATATTTGATCCACAGCGGGCCCAGGTGATTAGCCCTTGGTACAGCCCATTTACTGCAAAAGCCTGTTTATTTGGCAGCGCACTTTGTGCCGCTCTGCAGGGCTTGTACAAGAAACTGTAAGGCACGGAAAGGGCTCTTCTTTGGGCACACATGGTGCAAGGCAGTGCCGCTTCCCGGGGCTGCCCACACAGGCTGTGATTGCTGATCACTCCTCCACCCTCCTGGTAAATAGCAGAGCAGCCTAGCTTTCCTGTTTGACCATTGTCTTTTCGAACAAGATGCTCCTGTGCTTTTGGGGGAAGGGCTCTCCTCAGGGTGACATCCTCCAACGTAGGGACAGCCTGCAGAGGTTCCCATGGACTTACTAACTTCTCCCCACTTCCAGACCAGCATTGGCACAGTGGTTATGGAGGAGGGCCATAGCAGACCTGGGTGAGCTTTGGGTTTGAAATTGAGTTTGGAGCTTATCGTGCAGGATAGGCCCAAAGCATGTGACTGAAAAAGATCATAAGAACACAAGAACTGCCCTACTGGGTCAGAGCAGGGGTCCATCTAACCCAGTATCCTGTCTTCCGACAGCGGCCAATGCCAGGTGCCCTAGAATGAATGAACAGAACAGGTAATCATCAAGTGATTCATTCCTTGTCGACCATTCCCAGCTTCTGGCATACAGAGGCTAGGGACTCCATACCTGCCCATCCTGGCTAACAGCCATTGGTGAACCTACCTTCCATGAATGTATCTAGCTCTTTTTTGAATCCGGTTATAGTCTTGGCCTTCATGAGAAAGAAGAGGTGTTCTGTGTTAAACGTGTAGTGCTTCTTGAAATACCAGAGATCACGAATTTTTAAGGTTGGGGCTGAGATAACAGAAAGAAAAGAAATGTGGTTAACTGGGTACCAGATTGTGACGTTTTGGGGATCACGCAGGCCAGAGGTTTTCTTCTCTTGCAGTCTGAGCTCTGCCATCTGCATGGTGGTACTCGGGTGCCTCCTTGTTTCTGTGGAGCCGCAATCTAGGCAGCTTTACCTGTGCAGCCATCTCCAGTAGGGAAGTAAGGTCTGTGGGGTTTCCCAGCCCTGGGTCATCTCCCTCCTCCTTCCCCTTCTCCTGCTCCAAATATTTAGTGAGTGAGGTTTACAGCTCTGCTGCTGATTTCCCCGTCACACTCTGGGGTGCAATCCACACCAGTGAGGGGTTGTGTCACCGCCTGGCCTGTAACCTTGGGTGTCTCACAATGTTTTACTGTTGAAGCTCTCAACCTGGGCCACGCACAACCAGCCACCAACATGCAGATCACACCCTAAGCATCTATGCATTAGACAGCCCTGGCTCAGCCACACTGACCCCAGCAGCCTATCTGCAGCCCCACTCTGGCTTCCCCCAGGCTTGGTTACTACTTGTAGGGTGGCCCCGAAGACTCCCAGTCCCAAATGTTCCCCAAAACATATGTTGTGCACAGCCCAGCCCTCTCCTGGACAGTTCAGATGCTGAGGTTCGATGCCCCTGTAAGAAGTTGACATTCAACAGTTTGTTACTTTAACTCGAGTTACCAATAGCTGTTTACACACAGCGCAGTTGTTTTAGATTAAAAATAAAGCAAGTCTATTAACAAAAGAAGATGGGATGTTAAGTGAATTCAGGTACAAGAGATAAAGTTAGAAATGGTTGGGAGCAAATCAAAGAGAAAACATGCAGCTAAACATCTAAAATATGATCTAGCAAGTTTTGGTTGTAGACATTGTTCAAAATGGCCTCTCTCACCCACCATAGAATCATAGAATCATAGAATATCAGGGTTGGAAGGGACCTCAGGAGGTCATCTAGTCCAACTCCCTGCTCAAAAGCAGGACCCATCCCCAATTAAATTATCCCAGCCAGGACTTTGTCAAGCCTGACCTTAAAAACTTCTAAGGAAGGAAAAAACTTCTAAGGAAGGAAGTTTTCCAGCAAGATGGTGACAGATGCATTTCTCGGTCAGGATCTCCCCCAGGGTCTACCAGAGGTGCCGGCATTGGTCTTCTGAGGGGAAAGAGAGAGAGAGAGAGGCTGGGGTTCCCTGCCCTTTCCTTTTATAGTCCAGTCAACCCTTGAAGTGGATTCTTTGGAAGGTTACCCCTTCAAGCAAAGTTCATCCAAACAGTGAGGAGTCTGGTGGTGAAGGTGGCTCCGGGCTCTTTCTTCCTCCATTTGTGTTTGTTAAAATGCAAATTGTTCTGTTTCCTGCCACCTCCTCCCCTGCTGTTTTGAGGGCCTTATGAACTACTTATGTGCAAATCAAGGTAAACCCACATTCCCGTGTTTAGGACAGACCTTGCCTAGGTGGGGCTGTCTGGTTTTGACCGTGAGCTAATAACATTCATAGAATCATAGGACATCAGAGTTGGAAGGGACCTCAGGAGGTCATCTAGTCCAACCCCCTGCTCAAAGCAGGACCGATCCCCAATTAAATCATCCCAGCCAGGGCTTTGTCAAGCCTGACCTTGAAAACTTCTAGGGAAGGAGATTCCACCACCTCCCTAGGTAACAAATTGTAGTGTTTCACCACCCTCATAGTAAAAAAGTTTTTCCTAATATGCAACCTAAATCTCCCCCACTGCAACTTGAGACCATTACTCCTTGTTCTGTCATCTGCTACCACTGAGAACAGTCTAGAGACATCCTCTTTGGAACCCCCTTTCAGGTAGTTGAAAGCAGCTATCAAATCCCCCCTCATTCTTCTCTTCTGCAGACTAAACATCCTCAATTACCTCAACCTCTCCTCATAAGTCATGTGTTCCAGTCCCCTAATCATTTTTGTTGCCCTCCGCTGGACTCTTTCCAATTTTTCCACATCCTTCTTGTAGTGTGGGGCCCAAAACTGGACACAGTACTCCAGATGAGGCCTCACCAATGTTGAATAGAGGGGAACGATCACGTCCCTCGATCTGCTGGCAATGCCCCTACTTATACATCCCAAAATGCCATTGGCCTTCTTGGCAACAAGGGCACACTGTTGACTCATATCCAAATTCTCGTCCACTGTAACCCCTAGGTCCTTTTCTGCAGAAATGCTGCCGAGCCATTCGGTCCTTAGTCTGTAGTGGTGCACGGGATTCTTCCGTCCTAGGTGCAGGACTCTGCACTTGTCCTTGTTGAACCTCATCAGATTTCTTTTGGCCCAATCCTCCAATTTGTCTAGGTCCCTCTGTATCCTATCCCTACCCTCCAGCGTATCTACCTCTCCTCCCAGTTTACTGTCATCTGCAAACTTGCTGAGGGTGCAATCCACACCGTCCTCCAGATCATTAAGGAAGATATTGAACAAAACCGGCAGCAGGACCGACCCTTGGGGCACTCCACTTGATACCGGCTGCCAACTAGACATGGAGCCATTGATCACTACCCGTTGAGCCCGACAATCTAGCCAGCTTTCTATCCACCTTATAGTCCATTCATCCAGCCCATACTTCTTTAACTTGCTGGCAAGAATACTGTGGGAGACAGTGTCAAAAGCTTTGCTAAAGTCAAGGAACAACACGTCCACTGCTTTCCCTTCATCCACAGAGCCAGTTATCTCGTCATAGAAGGCAATTAGATTAGTCAGGCATGACTTGCCCTTGGTGAATCCATGCTGACTGTTCCTGATCACTTTCCTCTCCTCTAAGTGCTTCAGAATTGATTCCTTGAGGACCTACTCCATGATTTTTCCAGGGACTGAGGTGAGGCTGACTGGCCGGTAGTTCCCAGGATACTCCTTTGTCCCTTTTTTCAAGATGGGCACTACATTAGCCTTTTCCAGTCATCTGGGACCTCCCCCAATCGCCATAAGTTTTCAAAGATAATAGCCAATGGCTCTGCAATCACATCCACCAACTCCTTTAGCACTCTCGGATGCAACGCATCCAGCCTCAAGGACTTGTGCTCGTCCAGCTTTTCTAAATAGTCCCGAACCACTTCTTTCCCCACAGAGGGCTGGTCACCTCCTCCCCATGCTGTGCTGCCCAGTGCAGTAGTCTGGGGCCTGACCTTGTTCGTGAAGACAGAGGCAAAAAAAAAAATACATTGAGTACATTAGCTTTTTCCACATCCTCTGTCACTAGATTGCCTCCCTCATTCAGTAAGGGGCCCACACTTTCCTTGACTTTCTTCTTGTTGTTAACATACCTGAAGAAACTCTTCTTGTTACTCTTAACATCTCTTGCTAACTGCAACTCCAGGTGTGATTTGGCCTCCCTGATTTCACTCCTGCAAGCCCGAGCAATATTTTTATACTCATCCCTGGTCATTTGTCCAGTCTTCCACTTCTTGTAAGCTTCTTTTTTGTATTTAAGATCAGCAAGGATTTCACTGTTAAGCCAAGCTGGTCGCCTGCCGTATTTACTATTCTTTCTACACATTGGGATGGTTTGTCCCTGTAACCTCAATAAGGATTCTTTAAACATTGTATAGGAAGAATTCATAACTTTACATATAATGTTGCTACATCCAGTCCATCAAGATATTATTGACCAGTGAGTTCTTAGCTTTCCTATGATACCTCCCAGGGCACGTTCTGTACACAGATTGTTACACTAGCGCAAGGGTGGGCAAACTTTTTGGCCCGAGGGCCACATCTGGATGGGGAAATTGCATGCAGAGCATGTATGTAGGGCTAAGGTAGGGGGTTGGGGTGAGGAGTGTGGGACGGGGATCAGGGCAGAGGGTTGGGGTGCAGGAGAGGTGTTGAGTGCGGGCTCTGGCCCGGCGTCATTTACCTCGAGTGGCTCTGGGGTGGCAGCAGTGTGCAGCGGGGCTAAGGCAGGTTTCCTGCCTGCCCTGGCCCTGCGCCGCTCGGGGAAGTGGCTGGCACCATGTCCCTGTGGCCCCTGGGGGAGGGGGGCAGAGGACTCCGTGTGCTGCCCTCGCTTGCAGGTACCTCTCCCGCAGCTCCCATTGGCCAGGAAGGGGAAACCCCAGGGGCCGCAGGGACATGATGCCGGTCACGGCACAGGGCCGGGGCAGGCAGGGAGCCTGGCTTAGCCCCACAGAGCTGGCAATGCCATGGACCGGATCCAAAGCCCTCCTGCACTAGCATGTTGGGTGTGAATACAGGGGTGCTTTCTGGTTCAGAAACTAGGCCAAGTTTCTTTCCTGACAACCCCACGTTAATACTGGTGAACCTTCCATGGAGACCATCCAGGTCTGCCAGCCCCAGGGGGAAATTCCCCTTCCTGTTGATAAAGTCTGAGGCCTGTGGGGGGCATGTGTGTCCCATCAGTAGCCCCAAAATAAATTGCAAACCCCAAGTGGGCAAATACATCAATAACTTCCTGAATGTTGGCAAGCTTTAGGACACGGGGGAACAGCACCTTCTTGACCTGGTGAAGTTGGCAGATGACCCAAAAATAGGAGGACCGGTAAATAAGACGAGGACGGTCACTGATACAGAGTGACCTCAATCATCTGGTAAACTGGGAGCAGGTGAACAATATGTGCTTTAATACGGCTAAATGTAAATGTATACATCTGGGACCAAAGATCGTTTGCTGTACTTACAGGATGGGGAACTCTCTCCTGGGAAGCAGCGAGTCTCTCCTGGGAAGCAATCCACCCCGACACTTGATAACTTGCTCAAATGGATAATTACTCTCTCTGTTAAAAGTTTACATCTTATTTCCAGTCTGAATTTGTCTAGCTTCAACTTCCAGCCATGGGTTGTGTTACATCTTCCTCCGCTGGAATGAAGAGCCTGTTATCAAATATTTGCTCCTTAGTCCCACAGATGTGGGGCCAGATCAGACGCAGCACTTCCTACAGGGGGCAGATGCTTAGGGGACAGTACCTTAGGTGCTGCCTGCCTAAGCCAGCCTGGTCCCCTACACTGGGGCCACATCAAAGCCAGGAGGCCTGGGGACTGGACTTGCAAATCATTTTCCAACACCTCCTAGCCATGCTCCTTGAGAGGTGGTGGTGGGGAGGGGCTTGAAGGGAGGGGAAAGAGAGAGAGAGAGAGACAGAGAGAGAGAGAGAAGTCTGATTTCTCTGCATCAAGTTCACCACAAAAGCACACCAGCCATACTGAATTTGCAATAATATCTTTTGTTGAAGGAAGCAGCAAGAGAATCCAGCCCAGTAACTGCATTCAGGGCTCAGCCTAGTACAATCTTTATCTCACACCCTTAACACCCAGAAAGCGCTGGATTTATTATTATTTATATCCCCATAGCATCTCAGGGAATGAGTACTACATGAGGATCGCATTGTTACATAATGGGCACTAGGGGAAGCAGAGGGCAGGGGTGGGGAAGGGGCGGCTATACTGTATAATGACAGGTTTCAGAGTAGCAGCCGTGTTAGTCTGTATTCGCAAAAAGAAAAGGAGGACTTGTGGCACCTTAGAGACTAACCAATTTATTCGAGCATAAGCTTTCGTGAGCTACAGCTCACTTCATCGGATGCATACTGTATATTGGGCACTAGGGGCAGCAGAGGGTGGGGGCGGGGAAGGGGCGGCTATACTGTATCATGGGCACTAGGGGCAGCAGAGGGTGGGGGCGGGGAAGGGGCGGCTATACTGTATCATGGGCACTAGGGGCAGCAGAGGGTGGGGGCGAGGAAGGGGTGGCTGTACTGTATAATGGGCACTAGGGGGCAGCAGAGGGCAGGGGTGGGGAAGGGGCAGCTATACTGTATCATGGGCACTAGGGGCAGCAGAGGGTGGGGGTGGGGAAGGGGCGGCTATACTGTATAATGGGCACTAGGGGAAGCGGAGGGCGGGGGGAGGGGTGACTATATTGTATAATTGGCACTACGGGCAGCAGGGGTTCCCCGTTGGGGTAGGTCACTTGCACTGGTGGGGGCTGTGTGGGTTTATTACGCCATGTGTCACCCCTTGTGCTGAGCTCTTTGGCCCCAGCTGAGGCTTCAGAGCCGGTCCCCCCTTCCGTCCCGGTGGGTGCGGGGCAGCCCAGCCACGGTGCGGGCCAGTTGGGTTTGGATCCTGCGCCGAGGCGTAGGTGCTGCGTTCAGGGTTTTGTTGTGCACGGGCAGCTGGACGCAGGCCAGGCGGATCTCAGAGATCCAGTCTGTTTCCTTGTAGCCACAGTGCCGGTGGCCGTTTGGAGGCTGCCGATGGCATTCAGTGAGGCTAAAGCGCTGCTTGCTGTCATAGCAGTTGCCTCGGTAGCATGTCCCTCTGTGGCCGCAGATGTCTTTGACGTCAGGTGTGTGGGCGGAATGAAGGTGATTTTTTGTTTGCAGATCATATTGCGCTCCTTCATGTAGTTGCAATAGGTCTGGCTGTAGGTATTGGTGGTCTTGGGGTTGTCAACGTGCTTCTCCATGAACTCAGCGAAGGAACTGGCCGGCGTGACAAAGGCCGTGTCTGTCCCTGGATCCACCTGCCGTGGGGATAGGGGCTGATGGATGGAGACAGCGCGGGGTGGGGATCTGTCTCCTCCATGGAACCTCCTGGGCCTGAACCCCTCCCCCTCCCAGCCCATTCTACCCCTAAAGCCCTGCTCCACTAATCACCCCCACTGTGATCACAGCCCAGGTTGTGCCGGGCGCTGCACATATCCAGAGGGGAACGCTTACACTCGACATGGGCAAAGCAGAAGGAGAAAGGTTTCTTATCCCCTTGTTACAGATGGGGAAACCGAGGCACAGAGATTCACACTGAGCTATTCAACTCCCATGGAGATGCTCGAGTCCCATGGGAATACACCGGGGTTTGACCTCGAGACTCTTCTAGGGGGGTTGAAAATCCAATCCGAAAAGACAGAACGAAACCCAGGTCCCCTAATCCCCGATGGAGAGCCTTGGCCTCAACCCCAGCCTGCCACTAAGTGTCAGTTTGACTAGTTTGGCAATTATGGCCAAGACGTTTGTGGGCTGGAAGCTCCCTTACCCTGCCCAGGTCGCACACCTCCCCCTCCGCAGCGCTCCACGGGCAGGGACTTACCCAGAGTCAGAGTGGGTGGCTGGTGGCACAAAGTCCTCTGGGATCAGCCCCCCCGCCCCCCGCCAATCCATTCCATTCTGTGCCCCTGAAAGGGTCATGTAGGGCTTGGTGTGGGACTGAGCTTCCCGTCCCCCAGTGGTCTCCCCTGGCAGACACCCCCCGCCTGAGAGAGTTAGGCTTGCGGGAGGTTAGGGGTCTAGCAGACAGCAAGGTTAGCTACCCTTTTGGTGATACCAGCTGCGGCCTCAGTATCCTCAGCGACGGCTGTGGTGGGACCCGCTGGCCTGTGGCTAAGGGGGAACCATCCCTTGCTGTTACTGCGCCTCTGTCTCAGGGGATTTCTGCTGGGACCAGCTGCCCTCAGACCTCCCCACTTCAGGGCACCCAGCTGGGTCTGGGGAGCTGCTGGTGCCTTATCTGAGCCTCCTGTCCTTAGGAAGGGCCCCTCACGTGTGACTGAGCTGCTCGGCCTGGCTCGGTGCGTTCAAACTGCTCCCCGGTGGACTGATGCCCCCTGCCCCCCGACTCACCAGCAGGAGCCCCGAGAGGCCGGAGAACTGCCATGGGGAGCAGGAGCAGCAGCAGCGTCTGCCTAGGGACAGGGAGGTTGCTCCTGACGCAGCTCCAGGGTGTTTATAGACCTCACTGGGGGGCAGGAAACCTCAGGGTCACATAGGCCCTCTCTGTGGGGAGCTGGTGTCAAGCAGGGGCCCTTGGGTGTCCTGGACCTGTGGTGAGTAGATCTGGTGTCTTCAAACCAACCCCCTCCCCCAATTCCTCCAACTAACATACATAAGACGAGCTCCCTGTGGGGAAAGGTCTCCCCTCTGCAGCTGTGCACAGCTGGGAGTGGCTCCCTTTGAGCCAGCACACCTGCAGCAGAGCTGTGCTCTGGGTGGAGCTTGCAGGGACTCCCCCCCACCCCCGCTTCATCAGCATGGGTGGGTGCGAGTGTAGCTAACACTGAGTCATCACAGACCCAGCTCTCTGGCCAGGCTGCTCTCTTCCTCCTCTCACCTGCATGTTAGAGCAGAGAAGGGAGCAGTACCCTGCTGTGGCCTCAGCCAGAGGGCAGCCATCGGTCGATTCCCAGCAAGGGGATGTTTTAGATTTTTGTACCTTGGGTTTTATTCAGGGCAGGGCTACAAATCAGGGAGTGAAATTACCCAGCAGGGGCCGGGGATTGGGGGTGTAGCAAGAAACAAGTGTAAGCAGTGTCAGGATGAGCTCCACCCTGACATCTGGTGGTGAGGTGTGGCAAGTTGTGGAAAAGAACTTCAGGGGCCAATCTCATTTGCATAGGCACACCCACCACGCCTAGAATGAGACCATAGCTGCCCAAATGGTCACTTTGGCTGCTGTGGGATCCCCAGTGTCTCTGTTATTGGGGCAGGAAGAATAAATTGTTATTACCCTGATTATGGGAACTGTGCTTGGAACTGTACGTGGCCTTTTGTTATGATGGAGGGATTCACCATCAACTAAGTAGCACTCGCTAGGCAAGGGTCATGGGTTCCAAAACTGTGTGAAGGGAGAGAGGCTGGGGACAAGTATTAATACTTGGTGGTATGGGCCCCTTGGTGAGGGCCTTACATGCTAATGGCACTTCCTTCTCTCTTCACTGTGGAATATCAGAGCTAATTTTGATTTCATTAGAAGTCTAGTTATAGGCTGCTGAGCTCACTTTGGGCTGACAGTGCACCAGCACTGGGGCTCCCCTACTACAAGCTGAATGTACCTAAGAGCTGAAATCACTGAGTGTTGTGTTAAGTAGTGGGGGAGCCTGAAGATATATTGTGGAGCAGTTTGTGGGACGGCTGGAGTGCCTTGCGGACCGGCTGGTGAAGCAGTTCGACGCGGAGCAGTTTGTGGATGGCAGGAGCTGCTTGTGGGCCGTGGAGCTGAGCGAAGGAGTTCGTGGGGCGGCTGGTGGAGCGGAGCGGAGCGGAGCTGAGCGAAGGAGTTCGTGGGGCAGCTGGTGGAGCGGAGCGCAGCTGAGCGAAGGAGTTCGTGGGGTGGCTGGCAGAGCGGAGCGCCGCTATGGAGCTATGGGGCGGTCAGCTTCAGATCATGTAAGGTGTCTCTTACCCCCATCCCATTTCCACCCAGGTTGGGAGGTAAAGCTCCGCAGATAAACTTTCGAACTCTGGGGCTGTCCTGACCAGGGACAGAGACTTTTTGGGGCATTGGACTTTTGGGACTTTGGGTGATTTGGGGTTGCTGGACTCAAGAACCAAAGGGAAAAGGGCATGCCCCAATTTGCTTGGGGTGGGTTTTTTTTGCTCATGGGTTGTGTTATGAATCCTGTTGGTGGTGTTTCCCCAACATAATGCCACATTGTTTCTCTCTGTTATTAAAAGGCTTTTGCTACACTCAGACTATGTGCTTGTGAGAGGGGAAGTATTGCCTCTTGGAGGCGCCCAGCGGGGGTGGTATATATTTGTCCCAGGTCACTGGGTGGGGGCTCAAGCCGGTTTGCATTGTGTTATTGGAATGGATCCCCTAGATATTGAACCCGGCCCTTGTTGCTGCCAACTCTGACGGGCAGAAGGGTTACACAAGGATCTGAGCAGGGGGCATTTGGGTAATTCCTCAGGACACAAACTAACTCCCGACTCAGCATAGCCCTGTGATGTTGTCCAGGGTACAATCTGGACTGATGGACAGAGGTGTCCCCTCAATTCTCCAATGTGGGTTGCCTTTTACACTGCTTCACTGTGAGAGCAACCACTCCTGGTCTGTTCACACACAGCCTCCCCTCTATATGATATATACTGTATATTGTATATACTATACACAGCCTCCCATCTAAATCACTCCCATCTATACTGTATGAATGCTATAGGCAGCCACACATGAGTTACACAACAGGGTAACACCTGCAAACTCCCAGTCCCAGACTTTCCCCCAGAAATATGCGTCTTGTACTGCCCAGTTCCCCCCTGGGCAATACAAACTCATAGAAAGTCTGTCATTTTATTAATAGAAAATGATATAAACAAATCCTGTTACTCCAAATGGAGCTCCCCAAACACTTCAATCCAAACACACTGTTTAGTTAAAACAAAAAACCCCACAAATTTATTATCAATAAAAATATAGACTGTAAATGGGAAAAGATTTTTACGGAAAGAACAAGTTAAAAATTACTTAGACACGTTAGATTTCTTCAAGTCACCAGGGCCTGATGAAATGCATCCTTGAATACTCAAGGAGCTGACTGAGGAGATATCTGAGCCATTATCTTCAAAGAGCGATGATCTTTGAAAAGTCATGGAAGACAAGAGAGATTCCAGGGGACTGGAAAAGGGCAAATATAGTGCCAATCTATAAAAAAGGAAATAAGGACAACCCAGGGAATTACAGGCCAGTCAGCTTAACTTCAGTACCTGGAAAGATAATGGAGCAAATAATTAAGCAATCAGTTTGCAAACATCAAGAGAATAATAAGGTGATAAGTAACAGTCAGCATGGATTTGTCAAGAACAAATCATGTCAAACCAACCTAATAGCTTTCATTCACAGGGTAACAAGCCTTGTGGATAGCGGGGAAGTGGTAGATGTGGTACATCTTGATTTTAGTAAGGCTTTTGGTACTGCCTTGCATGACCGTCTCATAAACAAACTAGGAAAATGCAACCTAGATAGAGCTACTATAAAGTGGGTGCATAACTGGTTGGAAAACAATTCCCAGAGAGTAGTTATCAGTGGTTCACAGTCAAGCTGGAAGGGCTAACGAGTGGAGTCCCACAGGGATCAGTTCTGAGTCCGATGATGTTCAATATCTTCATCAATCATTTAGATAATGTTATAGAGAGTACACTTAAAAAGACACAAGCTGGGAGGGGTTGTAAGTGCTTTGGAGGACAGGACTAAATTAAAAATGATCTGGACAAACTGGAGAAATTGTCTGAAGTAAATAGGATGAAATTCAATAAGGACAAATGCAAAGTACTCCACTTAGGAAGGAACAATCAGTTGCACGCATAGAAAATGGGAAATGCCTGACTAGGAAGGAGTACTGTGGAAAGGGATCTGGGGGACCACAAGCAAAATATGAGTCAACAGTGTAATGCTATTGCAAAAAAGCAAACATCATTCTGGGATGTATTAGCAGGAGTGTTGTAAGCAAGACATGAGATGTAATTCTTTTGCTCTACTCTGCGCTGATTAAGCCTCAGCTGGAGTATTGTGTCCTGTTCTAGATGGCACATTTCAGGAAAGATGCAGACAAATTGGAGAAAGTCCAGAGAAGAGCAACAAAAATTATTAAAGGTCTAGAAAATGTGAGCTATGAGGGAAGATTGAAATAATTGAGTTTGTTTAGTCTGGAGAAGAGAGGACTGAGTGGGGACATGATAATAATTTTCAAGTACATAAAAGGTTGTTACAAGGAGGAGGAAGAAGAATTGTTCTTCTTAACCTCTGAGGACAGGACAAGAAGCAATGGGCTTAAATTGCAGCAAGGGAGGTTTAGGTTGGACATTAGGAAAAACTTCCTAACTGTCGGGGTGGTTAAGCACTGGAATAAATTGCCTAGGGAGGCTGTGGAATCTCCGTCATTGGAGGTTTTTAAGAGCAGGTTGGACAAAAACCTGTCAGGGATGGTCTAAGTCAGTGTTTTTCAAAGTACGGGAATGTCAGGCACTGGGTCACCTTACTGATTCAAATTATAACAAACATTGCCACGCAGCAGCTCTAAAGGGCTGCTGCAGGGACCTGGAGAGGAGAGAGGTAGGGGGTGGGCAGGAACTGGGGATGGGAGCAAGTTGGGGCTTGCAGGGCTGCTGCGGGCCTCTCCCCCGCACCCGGATCTCGCTGCTGCCAGCAGGGAGAGAGGGACCCTTCCCTGGAGCTCAATGCAGAGGGAGAGAGTGGCCTGAAGCTAACTGCTGCTGGCGGGGAGAGGGCTGCGGGGAGTCCTCTGGCCCCAGCCCTGGGGCAGCTTGCCTGCAGTCCAAACTCCTCATCCCTGGCCCCACCCCAGAGCCCATACCCCCAGCCAGAGCCCTCACCCCCCACATCCCAACCCTCTGCCCGAGCCCTGAGCCCCCTCCTGCACCCTGAACCCCTCATCAACAGCTCCACCCTAGAGCCCTCACCCCCAGACAGAGCCCTCATCCTCACAACCCACCCTCTGCCCTACTTTGAGTCACCTCCCACACTCCTTACCATAGGCTTACTAAGGCTAGTGTCTAATGTTAATTATGTAAAGTGGGTTAACCTGGAATGCATAGAAATATTATGAATTTATGAAAACTCTACTCAAAAGATATAGTTATGTTGGATCACGGACATCAACAGTTTTCTTCAACTGGGTCACACGGAAAAAAGTTTGAAAACCACTGGTCTAGATAATACTTAGTCCTGCCATGGGGGCAGGGGATTGGACTAGCTGACCTCTCGAGGTGATTACAAGTAATGATGCATAAAAGTCAGACTTGGTTACAAGAAAATAAAAGTGAAACACAACTAATGCCTAACTTCACAAGCTAAGTGAATTCAAAGCAAAGGTCTCCCTCACCACACATTACCACTGTCTTACTGTTTCAATTTGTTTCAGTCAGGATCTCTCCCCAGTCTGATGCTACTTCCTTTGTTCTTCAGGTGTTGTCGATGCTGTGGGTGAAGAACAAGGGAGAAATAATCTGGGTGTCTGCTCTCCCTTCTTATGGTTTATTCTTGTCTTTGAGAGCCATCTGCAGCTGAGGTTCAGGAGACAGAAAGTCTCTGTGGACAGGAACCCCGAGCTGTTTCTTTGTCAAGATGTAGATTTTTCCCCCCACACCCTCTTTCCCGCCAAAGAATGGCCACTTAACAAGGTGATGGTCCACTTGACTTTGTTGGCACTTGGCTGGGGCTTCAGCTTTCCTTTTGTCTCAAAGAAACTGGTTTGTGGCTGTTCTCCAGACTCAGAACACGTCTTAGGCCTTGTCTACACAACAGATTTTTCTCGACAAAACTCATATTGATGATTAAAAAGCACTATAATTACATCGCTATTGCATCTTCACACTACGCGCCCTCTGTCGGCAGAGCATGTCCAAACTTGGTGCTCTCGCATCGACAGAGAGCAGTGCACTCTGGGTAGCTATCCCACTGTGCTACTCGCCACCTTCGGCAGCAAGGACATGTGGAAAGGCAGAGTGTATCACAGTGCATCGTGGATGCAGGCTTGATGTCCCATGATGCATTATTTTCTGCCCCAGCACTCAATGGTTTTCTGACTGCTTTTCGTGGCATTTTTAACGGCCCCAGTTTACTGTGCACCTGACATCTGTGTGAAAGGATGGACCCTGCACTGCTCTCTACTCTTGTGGTCACTGTCATTAACACAGGGCAGATGGTCATGTAATACATCATGAGCGCCCAATCGGAACAGGAATCGGAGTTGCCTGACCTGCTGTGTGCCATGGAAAGAAAACCATAGATTATTTTTGGCATTCACAGAGCAGCTGCACACGGTGAACTGTCACTTTGGGGCTCTGGAAAGAAGCCCTGAGTGGTGGGATCACATCATTATGCAGGTCTGGGATGATAAGCAGTGGCTGCAGAAAGTCACCTTCCTGGAACTGTGTGCGGACCTCGCCCCAGCATTGTGGTGCAAGGACACCAAAATGAGAGCTGCCCTCTTCGTGGAGAAGTGCATTGCAATCACAGTGTGGAAGCTGGCAACTCCAGACTGCTACCAGTCAGTGGTTAATTAGTTTGGAGTTGGGTAGTTGACCACTGGGGCAGCATTAATGCAAGTGAGTAGGGCCATTAATTGCATCCTGCTACGAAGGACTGTGACTCTTAGCAGTGTGCATGAAATAGTGGATGGCTTTGCAGAAATGGGATTCCCTAACTGCGGCGGGGCGATAGATGGCACATATCCCAGTTTTGGCCCCGGACCATCTTGTGACGGAGTACATCAGTAGAAAGGGGTACTGCTCTATGGTGTTGCAGGTGGCTTTTGGATCACCAAGGTCGTTTCACTGACATCTATGCAGGGTGGTGCATGACGCATGTGTCTTCAGAAACATTGGCCTGTATAGAAAGTTGTAGGCAGGGACTTTCTTTCCAGACCAGAAGATTCCAGTGGGGGATGCTGATATGCCCACAGTGATCCTTGGGGGCCCAGTGCACTCCTTACTCCCATGGCTCATGAAGCCTTACATGGGACACCTGGACAGCAGTAAGGAGTGCTTCAGCAATAGGCTGAATAGGTGCAGAATTACTGTTGAATGTGGAATGCATCTGATGAAGTGAGATGTAGCTCACGAAAGCTTATGCTCAAATAGATTTGTTAGTCTCCAAGGTGCCACAAGTACTCCTTTTCTTTTTGTTGAATGTGTGTTTGGCAGTTTAAAAGGGCACTGGCGCTGCCTTTATGACAGATTAGATCTAAGTGAGGAAAACATTCCAATGGTCATAGCTGACTGCTGCACTCTCCATAATCTTTGTGAGACTAAGGGTGAAAAGTTAGCTCAGGGTGGAGTGCTGAGGCAGATTGCCTGGCTGCTGATTTTAAGCAGCCAGATATCAGGGCTATTATGGGGGACTATTCGAATCTGGGAGGCTTTGAGGCAACATTTTGAGAATGAGAACCTGCAATATGTATTTCTAAACAGCAATCTGTCATGCTTCATTAATCTGAATTTTGTTTGTTTGCCTAACACTTGTGGCGATTCCTGAGTGGGATTAGCAGTATGCAAATGATTAAACTACATGTATATGTTTTACTACCAGCTGCAATCATTACATGTAGGACACAAATAAGAACTGGTTATCTTTCAGAGTGCTTGTTGTTATTAAACACCAATTAACACACACAAAAGTCTTGATAGGAACGGAGGTAGCAGTGTTGGGCATTGAGCGTTGAGCGGCGGCGAACCAGCTGAGCAGCGGGGGACAGCAGAGCAGCTCACAGCAGGAGTTTGCCTGGGAGTTCGCCTGGAGTGAGCCCAGTGAGGCTTACATCTTGCAAACTGCTCTGAGGAAGCTCATAGTAGGAAGGTGATATGGAAGGGGGGGGTTCAGCTGTTGTGACCTGCACTGGATGTGCCATGTTTGTCTTTCTTCCACAGGACAGAAGCGACTTTGTCTGTACAAAGTGCAAGCTGGTCTCCATATTGGAAGAGAAGATTGAAGGTCTGGAGCAACAGATAACAACCCTGCGTTGCATACGAGAAACTGAAGATTTTCTGGACAAAACTCAGGATAGGCTTCTAGGGGCACAAAGCTCTAAAGATATAGAGCAGGTTGCACAGAGGAGCCAAGAGGCCAGTGAAGAAGCTTGGCAACATGTGACCTCCAGAAGAGGTAAGCGGAATGTCCGGGTTCCAGTAACACAGACACAGGTAACTAACCGCTTTCATGTTCTCTCCGCAGGTACCGTTGCGGAGAGTGGACCAGATGATATGTCTGGGGCGAGAAAGCAGAAGGAGACTCCGCTGGTTGGAAGGCATGAGATGCGATGTCCTGAGGTTGGGGGTTCCACGACCACCACTCCCAAGAGGAGAAGGCGGGTGGTGGTGGTCGGGGACTCTCTCCTCCGGGGGACTGAGTCATCTATCTGCCGCCCTGACCGGGAAAACCGAGAAGTCTGCTGCTTGCCGGGGGCTAAGATTCGCGATGTGACGGAGAGACTGCCGAGACTCATCAAGCACTCGGATAGCTACCCCTTCCTGCTTCTCCACGTGGGCACCAATGATACTGCCAAGAATGACCTTGAGCGGATCACTGCGGACTACGTGGGTCTGGGAAGAAGGATAAAGGAGTTGGAGGCGCAAGTGGTGTTCTCGTCCATCCTTCCCGTGGAAGGAAAAGGCCTGGGTAGGGACCACCGAATTGTGGAAGTCAACGAATGGCTACGCAGGTGGTGTCGGAGAGAAGGCTTTGGATTCTTTGACCATGGGATGGTGTTCCATGAAGGAGGAGTGCTGAGCAGAGACGGGCTCCATCTTACGAAGAGAGGGAAGAGCATCTTTGCCAGCAGGCTGGCTAGCCTAGTGAGGAGGGCTTTAAACTAGGTTCACCGGGGACACCAAAGCCCTGAGGTAAGTGGGAAAGTGGGATACTGGGAGGAAGCACAGGCAGAAATGTCTGTGAGGGGAGGGCTCCTGCCTCATACTGGGAATGAGGGGCGATCAACAGGTTATCTCAAGTGCTTATATACGAATGCACAAAGCCTTGGAAACAAGCAGGGAGAACTGGAGGTCCTGGTGACGTCAAGGAATTATGATGTGATTGGAATAACAGAGACTTGGTGGGATAACTCACATGACTGGAGTACTGTCATGGATGGTTATAAACTGTTCAGGAAGGACAGGCAGGGCAGAAAAGGTGGGGGAGTAGCACTGTATGTAAGGGAGCAGTATGACTGCTCAGAGCTCCGGTACGAAACTGCAGAAAAACCTGAGTGTCTCTGGATTAAGTTTAGAAGTGTGTGCAACAAGAGTGATGTAGTGGTGGGAGTCTGCTATAGACCACCGGACCAGGGGGATGAGGTGGATGAGGCTTTCTTCCGGCAGCTCACGGAAGCTACTAGATCGCATGCCCTGATTCTCATGGGTGACTTTAATTTTCCTGATATCTGCTGGGAGAGCAATACTGCAGTGCATAGACAATCCAGGAAGTTTTTGGAAAGCGTAGGGGACAATTTCCTGGCGCAAGTGCTAGAGGAGCCAACTAGGGGGGGCGCTTTTCTTGACCTGCTGCTCACAAACCGGGTAGAATTAGTGGGGGAAGCAAAAGTGGATGGGAATCTGGGAGGCAGTGACCATGAGTTGGTTGAGTTCAGGATCCTGACGCAGGGAAGAAAGGTAAGCAGCAGGATACGGACCCTGGACTTCAGGAAAGCAGACTTCGACTCCCTCAGGGAACGGATGGCCAGGATCCCCCGGGGGACTAACTTGAAGGGGAAAGGAGTCCAGGAGAGCTGGCTGTATTTCAAGGAATCCCTGTTGAGGTTACAGGGACAAACCATCCCAATGAGTCGAAAGAATAGTAAATATGGCAGGCGACCAGCTTGGCTTAATGTTGAAATCCTAGCGGATCTTAAACATAAAAAAGAAGCTTACAAGAAGTGGAAGGTTGGACATATGACCAGGGAAGAGTATAAAAATATTGCTTGGGCATGTAGGAATGAAATCAGGAGGGCCAAATAGCACCTGGAGCTGCAGCTAGCGAGAGATGTCAAGAGTAACAAGAAGGGTTTTTTCAGGTATGTTGGCAACAAGAAGAAAGCCAAGGAAAGTGTGGGCCCCTTACTGAATGAGGGAGGCAACCTAGTGACAGAGGATTTGGAAAATGCTTTTTTTGCCTCTGTTTTCACTAACAAGGTCAGCTCCCAGATTGCTGCGCTGGGCATCACAAAATGGGGAAGAGATGGCCAGCCCTCTGTGGAGATAGAGGTGGTTAGGGACTATTTAGAAAAGCTGGACGTGCACAAGTCCACGGGGCCGGACGAGTTGCATCCGAGAGTGCTGAAGGAATTGGCGGATGTGATTGCAGAGCCATTGGCCATTATCTTTGAAAATTCGTGGCGAACCGGGGAAGTCCCGGATGACTGGAAAAAGGCTAATGTAGTGCCAATCTTTAAAAAAGGGAAGAAGGAGGATCCTGGGAACTACAGGCCAGTCAGCCTCACCTCAGTCCCTGGAAAAATCATGGAGCAGGTCCTCAAAGAATCAATCCTGAAGTACTTGCATGAGAGGAAAGTGATCAGGAACAGCCAGCATGGATTCACCAAGGGAAGGTCATGCCTGACTAATCTAATCGCCTTTTATAATGAGATTACTGGTTCTGTGGATGAAGGGAAAGCAGTGGATGTATTGTTTCTTGACTTTAGCAAAGCTTTTGACACGGTCTCCCACAGTATTCTTGTCAGCAAGTTAAGGAAGTATGGGCTGGATGAATGCACTATAAGGTGGATAGAAAGCTGGCTAGATTGTCGGGCTCAACGGGTAGTGATCAATGGCTCCATGTCTAGTTGGCAGCCGGTATCAAGTGGAGTGCCCCAAGGGTCGGTCCTGGGGCCGGTTTTGTTCAATATCTTCATAAATGATCTGGAGGATGGTGTGGATTGCACTCTCAGCAAATTTGCGGGTGATACTAAACTGGGAGGAGTGGTAGATACACCGGAGGGCAGGGATAGGATACAGAAGGACCTAGACAAATTGGAGGATTGGGCCAAAAGAAATCTGATGAGGTTCAATAAGGATAAGTGCAGGGTCCTGCACTTAGGATGGAAGAATGCAATGCACCGCTACAGACTAGGGACCGAATGGCTAGGCAGCAGTTCTGCGGAAAAGGACCTAGGGGTGACAGTGGACGAGAAGCTGGATATGAGTCAGCAGTGTGCCCTTGTTGCCAAGAAGGCCAATGGCATTTTGGGATGTATAAGTAGGGGCATAGCGAGCAGATCGAGGGACGTGATCGTTCTCCTCTATTCAACATTGGTGAGGCCTCATCTGGAGTACTGTGTCCAGTTTTGGGCCCCACACTACAAGAAGGATGTGGATAAATTGGAGAGAGTCCAGCGAAGGGCAACAAAAATGATTAGGGGTCTAGAACACATGACTTATGAGGAGAGGCTGAGGGAGCTGGGATTGTTTAGCCTGCAGAAGAGAAGAATGAGGGGGGATTTGATAGCTGCTTTCAACTACCTGAAAGGGGGTTCCAAAGAGGATGGCTCTAGACTGTTCTCGATGGTAGCAGATGACAGAACGAGGAGTAATGGTCTCAAGTTGCAGTGGGGGAGGTTTAGATTGGATATTAGGAAAAACTTTTTCACTAAGAGGGTGGTGAAACACTGGAATGTGTTACCTAGGGAGGTGGTAGAATCTCCTTCCTTAGAGGTTTTTAAGGTCAGGCTTGACAAAGCCCTGGCTGGGATGATTTAACTGGGAATTGGTCCTGCTTCGAGCAGGGGGTTGGACTAGATGACCTTCAGGGGTCCCTTCGAACCCTGATATTCTATGATTCTATGATTCTATGATTGGAGGCTATCACAGGTGCGCATAAGTCTAGCTATCATTTTGGAAGCTGTCAGAAGGTGTAGAGTGAACGGGATACCCTCATGTTCTAGAAAGTTAAAAGGAATGTGTGGAAGGAGTTTGGGGACAGGAGGGAAAGCAATTCTGTATCGGCTGCAAGGGGAATGGGGGCGGGCATGCATCAGTTCTGACTGTTGTGTGATTAGAGACTTCAGCATCTCTTTTCTCCTCCATGACTTTTATCATCTGCTCATGGATCATTTGAACTCACTCCTGACTCTCCTTTTTGCCCCACCTTTCCATTTCTCTCCACTCCCTGCATTCTCTTTTTTTCCGTCTAAGAGGATTCGAGCACCTCTTGGAACATGTCCTCCTTCCAATGCTTCCTTATCCAGCGGAGGTGCTCCTCCAGTGTGTAGGGCTTTCCCGTTAAAGCCACATTGGCCGAAGCACAAGAAACAATACATAGAAGCATACATCAACAGTATTGAATCATTAAAATAAAATACACCTCTTGTAACATACCAATAACTTTCTCACTGACCCTTGGCAAGCACACATCTCGGAGAACTCCCTAAACATGGCGTTCAAGCTGGGGCAAAGAGTATAGGTGATGTTTCAAGGGGATCAGTGCAGGCAACTAGGGACAATATTGTAAATTCTGCCACCATTTTCCATAGGCAGGGGTTATGGAAGCCGATAAGGGTAAGCAAGGATGAGGGTAAGCAAGGATGCAAGGATGCATCTACTGCACACGTGCGGCTTCAGACCCAGGCCCTATGCTGCTCGCCTGTGTGCCCCTTTGGTCCCTGCACAAGTGATTGCTGAGGGGCGAGGGAAAGTTTCCCACAATGGGGGAAGGAGCAACACAACCCGGCCAAGGAACATTTCCTAGAGAGCTCTCTGGAGGGTTCCCATGAAATCTTGCTGTGCATTAACACACTGTGCTGCCGCACTGCTTAGCTGCACAGGGTAATTCGCAGCACCCGTAAACACAGCTGGTCTTGTACATTTCTATCCCTTCTATGCTATACAGAGTAAAGGAAAGCTGAACGTCATATAACTGGGCAGCATCAACTCCAAAAGATCACTGACCAGGGGTCTCCTCTCCTGTTTCTTGCTTGCCAGAGTGGGGCTGCTGGGACTGACTAGACACCTCCAGAGTGGCGAACAGTTCCTGACTCACCGCCGCACTGGACGACCCTGCCATGGGCTCCGCATCATCATCCAACTCCACCTCCTTGTCCACGACTTTGTACTTGGGGTTACGTCCACTGCCTCCAGCACCGCCGAAGTATCCACAAGGCTCTTAGCGGTGGAGGTGGGATAGCCACCAAGAATGGTCACAGGTCTTCGGTGCAGCACTGGAGTGGCAATTTGCCTCCTTTGCCTTCTGGTATGCCTGCCTCAGCTCCTTTATATTCGCTCGGCACTGCACCATGTCCTGTTCATAGCCCTTATCACACAAGCCACGAGAAATCTGCCCATAGGTATCGAAGTTCCTATGGCTGGAGCACAGCTGGGACTGCACAGCCTTCTCTCCCCATATACTCAGAAGATCCAACAGCTCTTCAGAGCTCCAAGCGGGAGAGCATTTGCCACGTAGAGCCGTCATGGTCAGCTGGGAAAATCTCATATGAGCTCTCCATGCCAAGCAAACAGGAAGTGGAATTTCAAAAATTCATGGGGCTTTAAAGGGGGAAGGGGGTGGATGCTTGCTTACCTAGTAGCAAAGCAGCAGAGTCCGAACTGCTGACCAGAGCGGTCAGGATGGGCATTGTGGGACGCCTCCTGGAGGCTATTTACATGGCCAAACCAAGCGTGGTGTCTACACTGACACTTTGTCGATAAAACTTGGGCTCAAAAATCTCTATGCCTCTCGTCAAGTTGGTTTTATTTTGTCACCAAAACAGGTGAGTTTTTTTCTGCAAAAGTAGCACTGTACTGTGTACACCTCCACTGTTTCATTGGGAAAAGCTGCCTTTTGCTGCCAAAATTGTGTACACAAGGCCTTAACAACACCATACAAGTGAACCTCATAACTTTACATAGAATATCAGGGTTGGAAGGGACCCCAGGAGGTCATCTAGTCCAACCCCCTGCTCAAAGCAGGACCAATCCCCAATTTTTGCCCCAGATCCCTAAATGGCCCCCTCAAGGATTGAACTCACAACCCTGGGTTTAGCAGGCCAATGTTCAAACAACTGAGTTATCCCTCCCACAATGCTGCCACCTGCATTTTACCAGGATCATAGTGATCAGCAAATTATGATTTTTTTCAAATGATACCTCACAAGGCACACTTTGTACGAAATTTATCATAGACCTGTAAAGGGGGTGAACACAGGGATTGAAGCCTGGACAAGCACTGCCCGGGGAACCCCACCGTAATCGGGTTTAACCAGAAATGTTCACATCGAACGGCTTCCTTTTGGAAACAGCGACTTTGACTACACTACAATTTTCAATGCGCCAATGTTGATTCTGATTTCGATTTTAAGTCAAAATGTTGCTTTGAAACCCAGCCCTCTGAGACGTTGTTAGCCGACGGCCAAGGATGTTTGGTGAGGTGCCAGCTATGCCCGTTTATACCATCCGTGACTTTAACCGCTAGGACGCACTGTCCCTTCGCGGCGGGCAGCCCGGGCTAGGCTGACGGATGCCCCAAGGTCCTAACCACCCGTGACTTTAACTGCTAGAGCTCAGAGCTCCTTCGCAGCGGGCAGTCAATACTGACTGACAGGTGCCCCAATGGCAGCACTAAGAGCCTCTCCACACCCGTGACTTTAACTGCTAGAGCTCAGAGCTCCTTCGCAGCGGGCAGCCAGGATTGACTGACAGGTGCCCCAAGAGTTTGCCCCGTGGAGGCGGCACAACTCAACGCTAGGCTCTTAGTACTCTCACCTAATGGCCAGGCTTTAGAGCCAAAACGGCTGAGGTTCTTTCATTGTGTCGGCTGCTTTACAGTAAACCAGAGAAAACAAGTCAGGCTTATGCACAAATGGTTACCAAAATTTATTAAGCTAGATTCTAATCATATGGTTACAAAATTGCTAGTGCCTACTTATTTAAATGTAGAGATGTTACACACACAAACAAGTTACAAAACTGAAGCCACAATCCCAAAGGAAGAAAACAAAGTATAGAGCTCTATTTCAAAATATGTGTACACTAAAGATAGGAGATCAGGTGTGGGTGCTTCTTACCCTCCTTGCATCTCTCGATTCCAGCGGTGCCAAGCCAGGATCGGTCACTCAATTCCGCGGAAAGACGAATAAGGGACAAGGCGTAGGGACCCTCTTAGCTGCAGAAGCCTTGGGAGGCTGTCACTTATCTGACCAGCAGATAGATAGTGAAAAGCACTCAAAAATCATGGTGCTGTAGGTCCCCTACTTATACCTCTGTACTCCTTTATTCTCTTTCTCCTTTCTTATGCCAAATTGAGGCTGGTCTGTCTGGGTGACGCCAGCTTTCACAAGAGTAGTTTACACTTGCAAGGGAGAGAAACAATAAGTGTCGACTACTGGACATTTCTTTTATCAGGGTAAATATTTTCCCAACTAGGATGTTGGTGTGTGTGCATCACGCTAGTTAGTAGGGGCTAAAAGCCATGTCTGTCACAGGGCCTCTGCCTGCTGTGAGCTTAATCATTGTATCTGCTCCCAGAGGCACACTGTAGCAGCACACCTGTGCTTTCACAGCTTCACAGGCTGTGCTGGAATATATGTTAAGTGCCCTGTTCCGGCTTCCTCCTGTGTTTCCAGCAATGCTGGTCTGGGGGTGGGGGGGGGGGGCTGGCTGTCTGGCTACATTCCACCCCCTGATGCACCACACTACATCCCAGATTGCAAGGTGGCGGTGATGCCAGCACCTCTTGCCCTCCTTGGGGAAATCTAGAAATACCCAACAACCAAATTAGAGGATGAGGGTTCGCGGAATTGGTTAGGATCCCTTTTTAGCTCTAGGTATCTGATTTGCGTGGAGGAAAGAGCAGTTTGAATCAAACGCTTCATAATACATAAAGTTACACAAAAAACAATTACAATAATTAAAATGGTTAAAACAGTATTCACAACCGAATGTAAAAACGGGGAGAGGGAAAATCCCAAGTGTTGAGCTAACCATTGCATCCATGAGGTTTGTCCATTCTCAGCCACTGCATGTAAAATTTTAACTGCACCTTTAATAGCAACCACATCTTGCTCTATTTGCCCTGAATGATTTACATAAAAACAACAAGATTGGTTGATGACAGCACACACTCCTCCTTGCTGGGCTAGGGTAGCGTCTAGTGCTATTCTGTTCTGCAGAGCATATCGGGCCACAGACTGAAGTTGTTCATTTAAAAGCCCTAATGCATCAGCAGTATGATTCAGAGCAATTTCCAATTGTCCAGAAACGTTTGCTATTGCCATCTTGAGCTCAGTTATACCTAACCAAGGTATAAGTGCACGTGTAAATCGGTGAAAACCAGAGGGCCGTTCAATCAGGGGGTTGTAGGTGAACTTTCGTTTGGATCGGTGTATAAAACTTCCCAGATTTGTTATTCTGGGGGCATCAACATGAGGGTGTACTGTTAGTCCCTCGGGTACTGCATGTCCCAGTGAACACTTTCCAGTCCAACCTACAGGTAGATATTTATATGCCTTGTCCCCACAAATAAAGAACAAGCCAGGTTCTTTACTAAGAATAGGTGAATAAGGTCCTCTGTGCCACCTGCCCCCCTCAGGTTTAGGTATGGGTTGGTGATATGGAACACAATATCCCATCTTAATGTTAGTACAGAGCAAGACTATTAACAAATCTTCTAAAATTTGATCTGAGCGAAAAAGTCCATTTTCATTACACTGATCTAATAAGGAGTTAATAGATTTGATTAGCAATGGGTTATAAATGTGTTCGGAACTGGGAATAAAGAACAGTGATTGGTCATACCAATCTCTGCTTTCAGGGTATCTACTCATATTCAGGGGAACAATTGTGGCATTATATATGCTAAAAAGGGGTCTATGTTCAAGTGTGCCATTGATGGGACCTTTCCAACATTTTAAAGTCCTTTTGTCATTCATGGGTGGGTAGGTAGTCCAACCCCCACTTTTCTGATCAAATACAATTGTATGGGCACATTGCTGCTTATCTAGCCTACCCATTTGTATGTCACCCTGAGTTTCAAAACAAATAGGGTATACTTCTTTAGATGATCCCGTTACATATTCCACAGGCCGTCCCCAAACAGTGCGATGCCATTGTCCCACCTCCCCCGAGTCATTGCGAGGGTTGTTGGTGTACCATGCTGGTCCCCACTGAAAGATGTCGCTTTTGTTCCACCAATCATTTAGGCTGAGTGGTACAAATTCAATTCCCAGTCCATTGGTTGAATCTAGCAAAGTGCACATCCAGCAATTTGTAGCACCAGCAGCTGAGGCGATGGTTTGGATTGCTCCCCGGAGAGGATGTTCTGGTATTGCCAAGGTGACTGGAGCCAACAGAAGGATCATGAGAGCTTGCAGGAACATATCTCTGGTGGGTCGTGTTCTAGCTAAAAAACTTATTTTAAAACCAAAAGCAAAAATTACACCTGCTATTATAAGTAATGGCAAATATATCAACAGTCCATAGTAGTCTCTAGTGATCAAACAGGTCTGCTGCATGGTCCATTTTGCTGACAGGTTAGCTGGCAGGTTGCTCGGAACCGTGGGACCATTCCTGCAATAAATCACATGGTCAGCCGGTCTTGGATGCGATCCAAGCCTCTGTAATGGTTATTAGCCTTTTATCAGCATTTAAAGCACTCCATACACCTTTCTCTTTATAGGCGTGCAAAACGCAGGTAAAGGTTCCCAGGGCTGGGTGTTTAATCACAACAGTGTCTCCGGGAGCATACTTGGAACTGTGCAGTGGTGTTCTGGCAGGGGAGATAGCTTTCCCTGTAGGGAAGAATCCCCTGCTGATTGGACTTCCTGTAGGAGTCTGTCTGTTGTTTAATCTCTGCACCACTTCGTCCAGTCTGTCTCCCCATGTGCCATCAGTAGGCTTCAAGTGATTCTTTAGCAACCCATTCCAGCGCTCGACCATGCCATTAGATTGAGGTCGATATGGAAGGTGGAAGGTCCATTGGACTCCATGTTTAAGGGTCCATTCCCTTACAAGTTTATTCTTAAAATGCGAACCATTATCTGATTGGATTTCTTGAGGCATTGGGACAATTGCTGTTAAGCGGTTTAGTCCCATAACTGTGGACAACCCTGTTGCCAATCGGGTTGGATATGCAAAACCAATCCCTGAAACAATTTCTACCCCAGTCAAGATGTATTTCCACCTCTGCCTTGTAGTGGGCAGTGGTCCGACATAGTCGACCTGCCAGGTTGCCCATAGTGTTTTTCCATCTCTTAGCCTGGCAAACCGTTGTTCTTCTGCTATATGTTTTCTAGTCTCAGCACAAATAGTGCAGGCTTGCACCAGGTCTCTAGCCTGTCTGTGGGTGATAGGCCACCCCCTGATATGTGCTTGCCGCACTAACTCATCAGTTCCTGTGTGTCCTAAATTATCATGTAACCATGAATATAAGCGTTCCCATTCTACTTGTGTGGTAAAGAGCTGGGCAGCTGCATCGGCTAAATTGTTTAACTGTGCAGCTGGGGTATTATTCCTCTGATGAGCTGAGACATGTCCTATAGACAGGGGTTGTTGCAGGGCATGCTGATATAACCACTTCCAGTATTCCAGTCCCCAGACTGGTTTACCTCCTATTTCCCAGTGGTTATTTTTCCAGTTAGTGATCCACTGAGTGGCACCTGCCCAGACCGCATAGGAGTCCGTATATACTGCGGTGGCTCCTGCTTCACAGGCCAGTTTAATTGCAGCCAATTCTGCAAGTTGTGCTGACCCATCAATTTCAGCAGTTAGGGGTGCTGCAGAGGTGTCTGCAGGCACTGCTGCAGCTTTTCCCTTCCATTTTCCTTTTACCAGCCTGGCACTGCCATCAGTGAACCATACTCCCTCAGGCTTAGAAGGATCAAATGGGGCAGCATCCTTAATGGGAGACTGCTGTGGAGGTAGGCGGTATTCATCAGGCATTCCTACTTTCCATAGGGATTCCTGAATCATAGTGGGGTTTTGTGCAGTGTCTGCACTACCTACCCGGTGGTGTATGTAAAGTGCCCATCTTTGGATAGTCATCTTTTGTGCTACACCAGGTGGTAACTCTTTCCCTTCCAATATAGGTTTAATGATTGGAAGAGGAGTGTGAATTGTGATGTCCTTATCCTGAGTTAATTCCTCAGTTTCTCTCAAGGCTGTGTAAGCTGCCAGAAGCACCTTCTCATAAGGCGCGTAGTTAGCCTGTGACCCTTGCCATGACTTGGAACCAAACTGAATTGGTCGTCTGGGAGCAGTGTCACTGTCTTGCCAGAGAGCATAAGACATTCCAGTGGCTCCCACAGTTAGGTACAAATGGAATGGGGCTTCAGGATGTATGGGACCCAGAGCCTGATAGGTGTGTATCTCCCCTATCAGTTGCCTGAGGGCTTCCTCATGGGCAGGAGCCCATTCCCAGGCAGCACTTTTCTTTAACAAATTGTACAATGGTCTGGCTATAATGGCAAAGCCAGGTACATGTTTTCTCCAAAACCCCAGGGTTCCCAAAATCTGTCTCAATTGATCTTTACTTTCAGGGGAGGGTGCCTGATTTAGCTCTTGCACAGTGTCATTAGGCACAGACCTCCTACCTCCCATCCATACAGTACCTAAGAATTTTATCTCTTGGGAGGGACCTTGGCATTTCTCAGCTGGTAACTCTAAATTAAGGGCTTCTAGTGCTCCTTTGATTTGATTCATAGTCTCCTGTACCTCTTCTGAGGTTTTCCCACCTATTAAGATGTCATCAATGTATTGCACAGTTTGTACATTGGGTGGCAATATAAGGTCATCTAGGACCTTTGCCAGTGCCCCATGGCAAATAGTGGGTGAGTGTTTAAACCCTTGTGGCATTCGGGTAAAAGTGTATTGTACACCTTTCCAAGTAAAAGCAAATCTTTCCTGGTCAGCTGGTTGCAAAGGGACCATGAAGAACATGTCCTTTACATCTAATACTGCTAGCCAGGGTTTATCCCAGGTTTGTATGGTGTTTACAATATCTGTTATGCTAGGGACTGCTGCAGTTAATGGTCCAGTGTTACTGTTTAGCTTCCTATAGTCTATAGTGAGTCTCCATTTGCCATTTGGTTTCTTGATGGGCCACACAGGAGAATTAAAGCGAGAGTGGGTACGAATTAAAATTCCTCGCTGTTCCAAATCTTTGATCAGGTCAGTAACAGGGCTTATGGCCTCAGCTAGAACATTATACTGCTTTATGTTTGTTACTGTTGAGGGCGGGAGAGCAGGCGTGCTGCTAAGTAAGTTTACAGAATAGTGGGGAAGGCTTTCCTCTTCCAGGTGGGTGGCATGAGGAACAGAACTGACTCCAAAAGCCCATCTTTCCCCATTAATCCTTCCCTTCTTTCCTCTTAAAACGTCCATGCCAAGTATGTTGGCATTGCCCAAAATCACCTCATATTTTCGGGGCTGATGGTGGGGTTGCAAGGGGATATCCAGTTTTATCTTAACTAATGGGTAAGTTATGGTACTGCCATTTACTCCTGTAACAAGTACCTGCTTTCCGCCAGTAGGTGGCGAGCCCTGAAAACTTTCTCGCTTAATCATGGACATTTGAGCCCCTGTGTCCATTAAGAAAGGAATAATGTGTTTGTCATTTACAGTTACATGTATCCGGGGGTCTTTTGCTGTTGTTTTCTCCTCTTTGGATTTAAGCTGGTTTATTAGGAGAGGAGATTGACCCCCGCAAGCTAGTTTCCCTGCTCTGGTAACTCTTGCAGTTGCCGCAGCAATGGAGTATACCGGGTGTCTGCAGGTGGGGAAAGAGGAGAGAGCTGCAGAGGTGCACTGGGAGTAGCATTAGTTGTCTCCCAGTCAGCTCTTTTAAAGGTGGTGAATAATTTTAGCCGCTCTGTGGGCAGTCCGTTTATCACATCTCTGGGATAACCTAAAGCCAGACATTGTCTCCACAACTTGGCTCTAAGCTCCTTTTCCTCTTGGGTTGGCTCTCGCTTGTTTTTATGTCCTTTAGATGGTGCCCCCTTGTTTCCCTGAAGGGAACGTATCTTAGCTTTGCCTGTCAGTGCTCTGATGTCTCCGAATTCTCTAAAGTATGACACCAGAAGGTTTAGCAGTGCCCGAAAGGTACTGTTATGTGCTGCAGCTTCTGATCTAAGGGACAGTGCCATAGCCCTGTGGTTACTCGGAACTCCCTTAAGCAGGGGTCTGAGATCATCTACATCTACCTGACCCTCCCATGGGCTTTCATAGGCTAACTCTTGAGGGTTTTGGCCAAGCATGCTAATAACAGCCACAGTTAATAGAGCTGTTTTTACCTCATCTACGTTGGTCCAGTGCATTACTGTGGGTTCATCTCGGTCTGCTGGGTAAATTCCTCTTGCCCATCGACAAGCCAGAGACCAAAGTGTTTTAGGGCTGTTCCCCTCTGAATGTTCCAGGAATATTCCTGCACCTAAGTTAAGGCGCTAGGTTTCTTGGGCTGTCAGGTGTATATATCCACCCCCAGTGTCCCAGAGGCGGACCAGCCACTCTATTATACCTTCCTCAGGCTTTTTAGCAAAATCTCCCTGGATTGTTTTTAACTCCATGGGAGTATATTGGCGGGTGGTAATTTTGGTAAAGTGTGTTGGAGCTTTACTCCCTTTTCCCTTTTTACCTCCCTTCTTTGTTTTTGAAGAGGTGGATGGATAATTGTCATCCCCTTCTTCATCCAGCTCTGCCCTACTCAAATTTTCCTCATGTTCTTCTGATTTGTGATGTGTGATAGCTGGTCTTAATTTTACAGAGGGACCTTCCTCCTCAGAGGAGGGGGACTCATCTGCTGAATCCCAAATGTCTCCATCCCATTCCTCAGGGTCTAGCCAGAGAGCAGTCTCAACTTTAGCCCGGTTGATACTGCGTGTTTTAGTCTCCAGCTTTTCCCTTTGTTCTATCCCTTCTTTCTCAATTAAGGGAAGTAATCTTTTCTGAAGATGTTCCATATCCCTATTCAGTGTTCTTACTCTGGTATCTAAATTCTGGCATTCCTTGTGCAGTGTGTCCCTTTCCTGTTGTAGCCTATTAAATTCTATTGCCAGACTATGATAATCCTTACAGGCAGCTTGCCAAATGTTAGTAAGCAGCCATATACAAGCACCTTTTCCTTTCCCTTTCTTCATCTTGCAGGCAGTTCTCCAGTTACAGAAATGCTGCCAGATCTCTGCTGGTTTTCCCCAATATTTCTCCAGCAGTTCTTTGCTCCACAGAGGATTTCCCCATCCCTCTTGGGTCAAACTTTTCTCTAGCTCAGGGAATTCTGTGGTGTTTATCATGACTGGTTTCATTGTGTTACTGTAGTGCAGCCTATATCACAATCCTGTTCGTGACGCCAATTTCTGTTAGCCGACGGCCAAGGATGTTTGGTGAGGTGCCAGCTATGCCCGTTTATACCATCCGTGACTTTAACCGCTAGGACGCACTGTCCCTTCGCGGCGGGCAGCCCGGGCTAGGCTGACGGATGCCCCAAGGTCCTAACCACCCGTGACTTTAACTGCTAGAGCTCAGAGCTCCTTCGCAGCGGGCAGTCAATACTGACTGACAGGTGCCCCAATGGCAGCACTAAGAGCCTCTCCACACCCGTGACTTTAACTGCTAGAGCTCAGAGCTCCTTCGCAGCGGGCAGCCAGGATTGACTGACAGGTGCCCCAAGAGTTTGCCCCGTGGAGGCGGCACAACTCAACGCTAGGCTCTTAGTACTCTCACCTAATGGCCAGGCTTTAGAGCCAAAACGGCTGAGGTTCTTTCATTGTGTCGGCTGCTTTACAGTAAACCAGAGAAAACAAGTCAGGCTTATGCACAAATGGTTACCAAAATTTATTAAGCTAGATTCTAATCATGTGGTTACAAAATTGCTAGCGCCTACTTATTTAAATGTAGAGATGTTACACACACAAACAAGTTACAAAACTGAAGCCACAATCCCAAAGAAAGAAAACAAAGTATAGAGCTCTATTTCAAAATATGTGTACACTAAAGATAGGAGATCAGGTGTGGGTGCTTCTTACCCTCCTTGCATCTCTCGATTCCAGCGGTGCCAAGCCAGGATCGGTCACTCAATTCCGCGGAAAGACGAATAAGGGACAAGGCGTAGGGACCCTCTTAGCTGCAGAAGCCTTGGGAGGCTGTCACTTATCTGACCAGCAGATAGATAGTGAAAAGCACTCAAAAATCATGGTGCTGTAGGTCCCCTACTTATACCTCTGTACTCCTTTATTCTCTTTCTCCTTTCTTATGCCAAATTGAGGCTGGTCTGTCTGGGTGACGCCAGCTTTCGCAAGAGTAGTTTACACTTGCAAGGGAGAGAAACAATAAGTGTCGACTACTGGACATTTCTTTTATCAGGGTAAATATTTTCCCAACTAGGATGTTGGTGTGTGTGCATCACGCTAGTTAGTAGGGGCTAAAAGCCATGTCTGTCACAGGGCCTCTGCCTGCTGTGAGCTTAATCGTTGTATCTGCTCCCTGAGGCACACTGTAGCAGCACACCTGTGCTTTCACAGCTTCAAAGGCTGTGCTGGAATATATGTTAAGTGCCCTGTTCCGGCTTCCTCCTGTGTTTCCAGCAATGCTGGTCTGAGGGGGGGGGGGGGGGGGGCTGGCTGTCTGGCTACAGACGTCCCCAACAACTTGTCACAGACAGTCAGACATTTCTGTGATGCGGAGATGCCCAGGCAGGTACATTACCCCTGAGTCCGACCCTCGCTTCAATAGTTCAGCAAAGGATGGGTGGTGCAGGTGCTTTTCTTTTTTTTCCTGAAAACACCAGCTCCTGAAGTCACACGATCAGGAGTAAAGTTTTAGCACTGAGGGTAATTAACCACTGGGACAACTTGTGGCTGGTGGATTCACCATCCCTGCTGAGTTTTAAATCAAGACCGGATATTTTCCTAAAAGCTCTGCTCTGGTTCAGCCAGGAGTGAATTCAGGGCACTCTCATGACCTGTGTTATACAGGAGATCAGAGGAGATGATCACAGGGGCCCCTTCACAACTTGGTATCTATAAATAAAGTGTGAATCTCACCCTTCTTTGTTTTTTAAAGAGGAAGGTTTAGTTCTTGTGGTTGCAGAGCAGAGGTGGAAACATTAATGATTACAAACCCCTGAAGTCAGGTCAAAAGACCCCGATGTTCAGTATTTTTAGCAATCTCTGGATTTTTAAGCCAGTCTGTGATTCTGTGGGGCTGGACTCAGGATTTTTGACCGTTTGAGGCCAACAGACGTGTCCACCCCAGGTGTCGACCAGCGAATGATTTCAGATCACCTGCCTCTGAGCTCCAGCCTGGGTCGGTTCCTGGCCAGTGCATCCCCACTTCTTCTTGTGCCAACACCGTCCTCAGCTTCCATAGCTTTCTGGAGTCCGTCCCCCCCAATATGACTAGAGCCCCCCAGATTACCTCCCAGGCTGCGTTAGGCCCAACAAGCCCAGCTCCTTCCATACCTCCTCCAGGGTGGGCTCTCTGCGCCCCCTCCCCCCAGGTGTCCTACCAGCCCTTCCCTGCCCTGCCCCAGTCTCAATCCCTCTGTCTGGCACACACAGTGAGGCCCCTTCCGGGAAGCTGGGGAAGGCAGCTCCCAAAGAGGGACAGGAGGAGCTTGCTGAGGTCTCAGCCCTGGTTTCACAGGCTGGGCAGGCGGAGGCCAGCGTCCCATTTCCCCAGGAGGCCTGGTGACAGGAGTGTGTGGGAGCCCCAAAGCTAGGGACAGTGGCTGGGCTTGGCCCCCACCCGGCTGGCTCAGAAGCACGTGAGGCCCAGCCTTTGGGTGTGCATGGGACAGCCTGGCGCCTGCCAGTGAGGCTGGGTCAGGTGGAATTGGGCCAGGGCCTCTGCCTGCAGAGACCCAGCTAGGGGGTAGCAAATGGAGAGACTGAGCCCTGCAGAAAGCCCAGGGGTGCACATAGAGGCCTGGGGTGAGGGGGGATGTGGCAGCCGGCTGGGACCCTCAGACATTTCTGAGACACATGAGTGGGAGCTGCTTGTGTCTCACCTTCAGCATTTGGGGAGAAGGCTGCCCATGGGGTGAGGCCTGGCCCACAGCTGGGGCGACAGCATGCACGGCTGGGATGCTGCACAGCTGAAGCGACACACAATGCACAGCTGGGGCCATGCCATGCACAGCCCGGGGCAAGGCACAGCTGGGGCAAGGCACAGCTGGGGCTATGGCATGCACAGCTGGGTGATGCACACCGACAGCCAGGCTTGTCTAGAGCCGAGCTCAGGAGCTCTGCAGCTCATGGGACTCTCCCACCCCTGCGCTGGCTTGTTGCTGAGTGTGGCCAACACCTCCAGCCCAGGTGAGACATCAGCCCCTTGGCTCCCTGACGTGAGGAGAAGAGGGGGGTGGCTGGAGATGCAGACGGGGGGTGCGGGAGGTTATGCAGAGTGACTGAGCTCAGGTTCTCAGTGCGCGGATTCCGGGCCTCAGCTGAGATGCTGCAGCATAAATGGAGCTTTTGTTCCCATGGTGTGATCGCACTGAACCCACCAGCCCCCCGCCCTGGGGTGGATTGGAGCTGACGCTTCCTAGAGGAAAAACAATGAGGATTCCTTGTGGCACCTTAGAGACTAACAAATTTATTTGTGCATAAGCTTTCGTGGGCTAAAACCCACTTCATCAGATGCATGGAGCGAAAAATACAGTAGGCAGTATGTATTTTACAGCACATGAAAAGATGGGAGTTGCCTTAACAAGTGCGGGGGGGTCAGTGTAACAAGGTCAATTCAGTCAGGGTGGATGTGGCCCATTCTCAACAGTTGACAAGACGGGGTGAGTATCAACAGAGGGAAAATTACTTTTTGTTGTGAACCAGCCACTCCCAGTCTTTATTCAGGCCAAATTTTATGGTGTCCAGTTTGCAAATTAAGTTCTGCAGTTTCTCGTTGAAGTCTGTTTTTGTTGAAGAATGGTGGCCATTTTTAAGTCTGTTATTGTGTGTCCAGGGAGATTGAAGTGCTCTCCTACTGGTTTTTGAATGTTACAATTCTTAATGTCTGATTTGTGTCCATTTATTCTTTTGCATAGAGACTGTCCGGTTTGGCCAATGTACATGGCAGAAGGGCATTGCTGGCACATGATGGCATATATCACATTGGTAGATGTGCAGGTAAATGAGCCCCTGATGGTGTGGCTGATGTGGTTAGGTCCTATGATGGTATCCCTTGAATAGATATGCAGACAGAGTTGGCAACGGGGTTTGTTGCAGGGATTAGTTCCTGGGTTAGTGTTTTTGTTGTGTGGTGTGTGGTTACTGGTGAGTATTTGCTTTAGGTTGGGGTGGGCTGTCTGTAAGTAAGGACTGGCCTGTCTCCCAAGGTCTGTGAGAGTGAGGGATTGTTCTTCAGGATAGGTTGTAGATCCTTAATGATAAGCTGGAGAGGTTTTAGTTGGGGGCTGTAGGTGACGGCTAGTGGCGTTCTGTTACTTTCTTTGTTGGGTCTGAGCTGTAGTATGTGACTTTGGGGTACCCTTCTGGCTCTGTCAATCTGTTTCAACCTCTTCTCTGCAACTGCATGGCTAAACCTTCCTCTTTCAAGAAAGAAAGAAAGAAAGAAAGAAAGAAAGAAAGAAAAAGGTAGGTAGGTAGGTGAGATTCTCATATTATTTATAGATTCCAAGGTATGTGATCATCTCGTCTGATCTCCTGCACGATACAGGTCATGAGAGTGCCTTGAATTCACCCCTGGTTGAACTTGAGCACAGCTTTTAGGAAAATATCCGGTCTTGATTTAAAACTTGGCAGGGATGGAGAATTCACCACGACCCATGTCAAACTGTTTGTGACACGTTCTCAGGGACATCTCACAGGGATGGGTTTCAAAGCAACATTTTGACTTAAAATCGAAAAACTTTGTCAAAATCAACACTGATTTGAATCCACCAAGACCCTTGTAAGTTGTCCCAGTGGTTAATTACCCTCGGTGCTAAAAATTTACACCTGATCGTGTGACTTCAGGAGCTGGCATTTTCAGAAAAAAAGCACCCGGACCCCAACTCCCTTGAGGAAATATTGAAGAGATGATCAGACAAAAGGGGTAACATACCTGCCTGGGCCTCTCTGAGTCAGAAATGTCAAACTGTCTGTGACAAGCTGTTGGGGACATCTCAGGGTTTCAAAGCAACATTTTGACTTAAAATTGAAAAACTTTATGAAAATCGACATTAGCTCATTGAAAATAGCAACTTCGACTAAACCACAGTTCCCAAAAGGAAGCTGTTTGATGTGCAGGTTTCTGATCATACCCAGTTACTGTGGGGTTCCCCAGGTAGTGGAGAATCAGACTCAGTCAGGCCTTGTGACAATCTGTACCCTTAGGTTCACGCCTTTTACAGGACTGTGCTAAATTTCGTACAAAGTATGCCTGGCGAGGTATCATTTGTAAACTCATAATTTGCTAATCATTATGGTCCTTGTAAAATATGTGTGGCTACACTGTATGCAAAGTTGTAAGATTCCTATGTATGGTGTTACTAAGACATGTTCCAAGTCTGGGGAACGACAGCCACAAACCAGTTCCTCAGAGACAAAAGGAAAGCCCACACCTCAGTCAGGTGCCAGCAAAATCAAGTGGACCCTGACCTGGTTAAGTGGCCATTCTTTGGCCACCGCCCACTAGAGGACGACGCCCAGATGGCACAATACACAGCTGGGGCTATGCACACCTGCAGTCATGCCTGTCTAGAGCCGAACTTGGGTAGCTCGGGCCAGCTGGTGGGACCCCCCGGGGAGCAGCTCTGGACTCTGAGTCCTCCTCACACACAGTGCTGGGCGCTCCTGGGCCCTCCCATCTCTGGGGCAGGGCCCGCTGTTTGCAGTGCACATGGGAGCCATGCACATCTGGAGCTGTGCACATCTGGAGCCGTGCATGCCTGGAGCTGACTTGGAGGAAGCCCGTGCTCTGCATCTTGCTAGTCCGTGAGCACAGTGGGGTATTTCCTCTGTCCTGGTATCTCACCCGTCTAGTGGTGAATGTGGCTAAGGCTGACTCATCTCAGATCCAGGGAATGGAGGTAGCACAGGGCCCAAAACCCTGCACTAACCTCGATGGTGTTTACACCCCAGCTGAATTTGACCCCATTGTCTCCATGCCTCTCATCCTCTGGTTCCTAGTAGAAGTTGGCTCAATGACTTTAGTGTTGGTCGAGTTAGTCCGAGGAGACAACAGCCACATCTGGGGGGGACTTCAAAGCATGGTTGATATGACCCAGCGTTGTCCATCCCCAGACTCGCTGTGATAGAATGGACCCCAGTGTCCACACCCCTCATGCTACTGTAATAATCCTTGAACGCAGGATGTCTGGTAAGGTATCATCTGAAAACACAGAATTTCTCCCCAACCCCAGCAAGCAGGAGGGCACCCAGCAGCTGGGCAGAGCATGGGGCAGGATCCCCCAGCTGGACTGGGAGCAGCAGGGACACGCTTACACCATCCAGCTGCTGTCGCTGGCATGAGCTCCTCAGTGTAACAGCTGAGCTCTGTGCTCCGGGGGCTTGAAGAGGATCTCAGGTCTGTGTGGACGAGCCTCTCCCCACCCATCACCCTCTGCCCCTGTTACTGTCACCTGCCGGCTGGTGTCCTCTGGGATCCAGACTGGCTCCATGAAATATCATCCGCAGGCATCTTTAATTCCCTCCTGGGCCTTGTCACCCAGACAGGGGAGCCCCAGCCGCTCAGGGGTTAAACGCTTCTGTGCCAGCTGCCCCTAGCTCAGGCAGGGGGAAAAATAAGCCCCTGGGACCCAGCTGCTCCGTATTCACCTGCCTTTGCCGGCAGCGGGGCTGGGGAAATGGGGCACAGAGCCTTTCCCCTCTGGTGGGTGCAGGCCCAGATCCGGCCCCAGACTGGGCGGCTGGCTGGCTCAGGGGACTGGGGATGGGACACAGGGCTTTTCCCCTCTAGGAAGCATCAGTTCTAATCTGCCCCAGGGCGGGGGTCTGGCCAACTCAGAGAGATCAGACCATGGGAACAAAAGGTATCGGTTTATGCTGCAGTGTCTCAGTAGAGGCCTGAAATCCGGGCGCCCAGCCCTGTGCTCAGTCACCCACTGTAAACCCCTCTCTGCATCTCCAGTACCCCGCACCGTTCCCCTCATGTCAGGGAGCCAAGGGGCTGATGACTCACCTGGGCTGGAGATGTTGGCCACATTTAGCAGCAAGCCAGCGCGGGGGAGGGAGACTCCCATGGGCTGCAGAGCTCCCGGAGCTCGGCTCTAGACAGGCCTAGCGGCAGGCGTGCATGGCCCCAGCTGTGGGCCATGCCTTGTCCCATGCGTGGCCTTCTCCCCAGCACGTTGAGAGGGGTATAGAAACGTGGGGCTCGAAGGGACCTCAAGAAGTCATGAAGCCCAGCCCCTTGCACTGAGGCAGGACGAAGCAAACCTACATCATCCCTGACAGGTGTTTGTCCAACTTCTTCTTAAAAACCTCCAACGACGGGGATTCCACAACCTCCCTTAGGAGCCGGTTCCAGAGCTTAACTACCCCGAGAGTTAGAAAGACTTTCCTAATATCTATCCTGAATCTCCCTTGCTGCAGATTAAGCCCATTATTTCTTGTCCTGCCTTTAGGGGACATGGGGGACAATTGATCCCCATCCTCTTTAGAACAGCCCTGCACAGATTTGCAGGCTGGTATCAGGTCCCGCTCTGGCGTCTTTTCTCAAGACTAAACATGCCCAGTTTTTTTAACCTTCTCTCATAGGGCAGGTTTTCTAACCCTTTGATCATTTGTGTTGCTCTCCTCTGGCCTCTCTCCAGTTTATCCACAGCTTTCTGTAGAGGAGGGCAGAAGAAATGATCCATCGGTCCCGTCTGGCTGTTATTTGTCTGGTTCTACGAACCTCTCTGCAGCAGCGAGATAAACACCTTTCCACCTTCACAGCATTTCCTTCTCTTTCTTCAGGGCAGTGCTGTTAAACAGAGTCTGCCTCCTAATCGTGTAACCAATGCCCCGAGGCTTGCTCACTGTTTGGGAGGCCGGAGCCCTAAGTTCTGTCAGTTACACTGCGTGTTATTGCACTCCTAGGTCTGATGGACCCCAGCTGGAGCCCTGGCCCATTGACTCCAGCAGAGCTCCGGCCAATAGACTCCAGCTGGGGACCTGGCCCATGGGCTTGGGAGGGGGAGGGAAATGGGGCCCAAGGCCTTTCCCCTCTAGGGGGCGCTGGCTCTGATCCAGCCACAGGCTGTGGTTGAGAATCACATATATCAGTCTCCCAGCTTTCTCACATACATCAGTCTCCCAGGCAAGGGCTTTCTCAGAAACGTTGCTATCACAAATACAGGGGTGTCTGATCTGAGTCATCCCCCAGGCCCTGCTCACGCAAGTGGTGAGAGACGCTTGAGAAAGACCAAAGGGCCGAGTTCCCACCTGCAGCTGAGATGAGACAGGGTTAACCACAGCCTCCACTACCACAGAACCTGGGGGGGCGGGGCGCGGGGGACAGCTGAGACTCTAGTATTAGCAGGTTTCTCTCCTCCCCCAGCCCAGTTCCAGATGTGTCCACATGTGCCCAGAGGTGCCTGTTGCCAGAAGCTGCAGAGCTCCAGGTGCTGAGCATCCCCAGATGTTGCCCAGCTGTGGTGAGGATGTGACTGAGCCAGGCCCGGCCCTTTCCCCCACCTGCTCAGCAGTGCCTCCAGAGAGCTACCCAGCAGCTGAGTCTGACCCTGAGGTTTCCTGTCCACAGCCCAAGCCATGGCTATAAGACCCCCAGGGCTGAGTCAGACGCACTTTCCCTGATCCACTACTGACAATGCTGCTGCTGCTGCTCCTGCTGCCCACAGCCTCCCTCTTGCCACTCAGGGCTCCAACTGGTGACTGCTGGGGGGAATGGTGACCCCAACCCCATGGGGAGCTCATCAGGGCACCCCCAGTCCAGGCACAGCTGTTCCCCAGAAGGGTGAGGTCCCCTGAGGTCAGGACTCTTCCCTGGCACTCAAGGCACAGAAGCCCCACAGGACATCAAGGGCATCACATGGCCCTGGGGTGTAGTGAAGACGGGCCATCCATGCGGGGTGCAGGAGGAGTGGGGGCAGCTGGGGAAGGGGGGAGGCCCCTTTATCTGGGGCCAGCAGGGGGACATAAGAACAGCCATAATGGGTCAAATCAAAGGTCCAACTAGCCCAGTATTCTGTCTTCTGACAGTGGTCAATGCCAAGTGCCCCAGAGGAAATAAACACAATAGGTAATCATCAAGGGATCCATCTCCTGTTACCCATTCCCAGCTTCTGGCACACAGAGGCTAGGAGCATCATCCCTGCCTATCCTGGCTAATACCCACTGATGGACCTATCCTCCAGGAACTTATCTAGTTCTTTTTTGAATCCTGTTCTAGTCTTGGCCTTCACAACAGCCTCTGGTAAGGAGTTCCACAGATTGACTGTGCGTGGTGTGAAGAAATACTTCCTTTTGTTTGTTTCATTATTAATTAATGAAATTAATTAATAATGAAACAAACAAAAGGAAGTATTTCTTACTATTAATTTCATTTGGTGGCCCCTAGTTCTTGTGTTATGAGGAGTAAATAATACTTCCTTAATTACTTTCTCCACACCAGTCATGATTTTATAGATCTGTATCATATCTCCCCTTAGTTGTCTCTTTTCCAAGCTGAAAAGTCCCAGTCTTATTAATCTCTCCTCATACGGAAGCTGTTCCATACCCCTAATCATTTTTGTTGCCCTTTTCTGACCCTTTTCCAATTCCAATATATCTTTTTTGAGATATGGCGACCACATCTGCACACAGTATTTAAGATGTGAGCGTACCATGGATTTATATAGAGGAAATATGATATTTCTCCCTTATTATCTATCCCTTTCTTAATGGTTCCCAACATTTGGTTAGCTGGGGACTGGTTGGCATCACCGCAGACTTGCCCAAAGAAGCTGCGGGTGAGGGTACCCGCTGTGGCCGAGGGCACCTCTGCTCCTATAGGGCAGGGTCAATCAGCCACCATGACAAACATATCGGCCCCTAGCATGTGAGATGCCTTGGAGATCTATCCCCATACACACCCCATCTGTCTGTCATATAGACACACCAGGTGTGTATCTATCCATCCCCAAAGACACCCGTCTGTCTGTCTGTCTATCTATCTATCACAGAATATAACCCTGTGTCCACTATTGTAGTAATCTTTGTACACCGCACACCTTGTGAGGTATCATCTGAAAATGCATAAGTTGCTGCTCATTATTGTCCTAGTTAAATATGTGTGGCAACATTAAAGTAAAGTTATAAGGTTCCACTCTCTGGTATTACTAAAACATGTGGCCAAACTAGAGAGAAAGCCAGGTGTAAACAAGGCTGATGGGCCATCAGGTGCTAAGTGGCCATTCTTTGGCAGGAAAGTGGGCAGGGGCAAAAAAATCTACATTTTAGCAAAGAAACAGAATGGAGTTCCCGTCCACAGAGAAGGCCTGTTACCCTGTTCCCAGCTCCTCTCTCTCTCTCTCTCTCTGTCCCTCCATTGACTGCATGAGACGGGACAAAGGAAGCAGCTATTAAACAGAAGGGGTCCTGGCCTAAGAAGTTTGGCCAGTAATACTACTGAGAGCACATGGTGAGAAAATCTTTGCTTTGAATTTAACCTAGTTTGTTAAGTTAGGCACCAACTGTGTTTGATCTTTGTTCTTGTAACCAACCATTCCTGACCTTTATGCCTCGTGACTCGGACTCCCTTGAAATCTCTCTCTGGGTAGTTAATGAACTTGGTTTATTGTTTTATCTGATCCAGTGTGTTGGAACTGAAGAGCCTGGGAAACTCTACGTGGGGCAACGGGATATCTGCATATCGTTTCTACTAATAAAATGACTGACTTTATATAATTGTTACTGTCCAGGAGAGGGCTGGGCTGTAGAGGACATTTCTGGGGGGAAATCTCAGACTGGGGCTGCGTTGGGGTCACCCTGCAGCATACCCATGGCTGGGAAGAGACAAGGTCTGGCTGGCTTGCTGGCAGCATCTACACAGACGCAGCTGGGAGTGACTTAAACCTGGAGGCTGTTTGTGAGCAGCCCAGACTGGAGGCTGTGAGCAGCAAGGTATTGCAAAAGGCACCCCACTTAGAGGGCAGGGGTGACACAGCTACTCATTGGTCTGGATTGCACACAGGGTATGTCACACTCCCCCAGTCCCTGGCTTCATCTCCCTCGCTGGCATGCAATAAAGGGTGTATGACACAGGGCTCAGCAGGTCTGATTGTGTCCAGCAGAGGGCAGCGATGACTCAGACACCAGCCTGGTCATGGCAATGCAAACCCCCCTCTCCACTAACTCTTGCTGGGGTGGGGGTTGCTCTTCCAGGGCGGATCATCAGAGGGAACATATCCTGGCCACACTCCAGACCCTACATGGCCTACCTGGAGGTGAGAATGGGCCAGGTGAACACACAGATGTGCAGAGGGCTTTGGTGAAGAAAGACTTTGTCCTAACGGCTGCTCACTGCAGCTGTATTTCAGGGTAAGCGGGGACAGGGAATGAGACCCAGCCCTGTGGGGTGGTGCCCCAGGAGGCCCTAGAGGTCTCAGTTCCCAGATTTCAGGGAGGAGAGATCAGGATAGGGACTGGGACACAGGGTGACAGGGCAGGGACCTCACCCCTTGGGGGCCCCACAGCTCCCAGCACCAGTGGGGAAAGACTGGGACATGGAATGGGAGCCAGGCATCCAGGACAGCAATAAAGGGCCCTCACCCCTAAGGGGCCCCACAACTCCCAGCTCCTGTGGGGAGAGGCTGGGACAGGGACTGACCCAGGCATCCAGGATGGCAGTGTAGGCCCCTCACCCTAGGGGGGCCCACAGCTCTGAGCTGCCAAGCTGGGAAAGACCGGGACAGGGAAATGGACCCAAGTGTCCTCGCAGCTCCCAGCCGGGTCAGTCTCCTTCCTCCTTAGTGGCACTTTATTCCCCATTTAATAGCAACATCACAGTCATCCTCAGAGCCCACAATGTCCACGAGCCGGAGGAAACCCAGCAACTCCTGCGTGTGCGACGCATCATCCCCCACCCAGAATTCACCAGGGACCCCTTCACCAACGACCTCCTGCTTCTGCAGGTACCGGGAGTCCCACCCTGGGCTTTGACGCAGACAGCTGCAATGCAAGGGTGCCCTCTAGGGATGCTGAATGTTGCCCACACTGACAGGACAGGGGCTGTATCCTGGACAGCAGCGACTCTGGAAGGGACTTCGGGGTCATAGTGGAAATCAGCCCAGCACAAGGCTGGATCTAAGCAGGCAGATGCCGTCCTTGGGTGTGTAAACCGAGAAATAGCGAGTAGGACCAGGGAGGTGTGGTCCCCTCAGGATATGGCCATGGGGAGACCATGACTGGAGCCTGTGGCCAGCTCTGGTGTCCACACCTCACACAGCACATTGGCAAATTGGAACAAGCTCCAGGAACAGTCTGAGATCTGGAGATGCGGCCTAAGAGGGAGAGCTCCAAGGAGATCGATCTCCTGAGGTTACTGTAGGGGAGAAAAGGACTCGACCACAGGCTGTAGGATTCTCCATGGGGAAGGCTTTCTGAGGGTAGGGGCTCTTCAGCCTCGCTGACCTAGGCAGGACTAGACCAGCTGACCAGGAGCTGATGCCAGACAAATTTGGGCTAGAAATCCGGCTTGGGTTTGTATCGGGAGGGAAATAACCATTGGAACAACTGAGCTAGAGATGTGATGGATTCTCCATCCCTTGTAGTCCTTACGGTGAGGTGGGACGTCTCTTCCCATTAGCCTCACCTTAGCTCAACCGGATCGTACGGGCTGGATGTTGGTCCAGTCCAGCGCCCTCTACCTGCCACTAGTCCAGGTCTGGTGCTTCCTACCAGCCGACCTTTCCGGTTCAGTCCCCCGCAGAGTCACTTCCAGTCCCTGCTATCCCCTGGCCTGCTTCTACCATCTTCTGTTGCATCTCCTCCACGCTGCTGTTCCCTCTCCAGTCCTAGCTCCTCCTGCACCCTCTCCTGCACCCTGCCTGAGCTGGAGGGGCAGCTGCTCCCCTGACTAACTCCTTCCTGGGTGTCCCGGAGTGGGTCCTTAAGGGAGGTTTTCACACTGACCCCCAGCCAAGCAGCCAGGCTGATCCCAAACCCTTTCTCTCCCCCCGTCGTAGCTGGAGAAGGTGGAGGTGACGGAGGAGGTGAAGCCGCTCAACTTGCCCTCGGCTCATTCCACCCCAAAGGCGGAGGAGAAGTGCCTGGTAGCCGGATAGGGGCTCACTAGCCCGAATGCCATTGTGCCCCCTAGTACCCTACATGAGGTGCAAGAGCAGGTGCTGGATAAGGACACGTGCATCATGTATTATCCTGTCTACAAGCACGCCAGCATGCTGTGTGCAGGGACCCCTTTCCAGAGGGGATCGGCTTACATGGTAAATATCCATCCCACCCTCATGAGCCCGCCACTCCCCTCCCTGGTGCCAGATGGGAGCCAAGGCCTCCTAGAGGGGAAAGGCCTCATGTCTCATTCCCCACCCCTGAGCCAGCCAGTGCCCTGCCCTGGGGTTGGATCAGAGATAGCGCCCCCTAGAGGGGACAGGCCCCGTGTCCCATTCCTCCTTCTGGTCAGTCTCAGCGTTTTCTTTCCTATCACATGACCGCAAGTATTTTGGTGACTGATTTATCCTCTAACACTCCTCCTTTCTCTCCTGTGTTTGAAGGGGGATTCCGGGGGGCCCCTGGTGTGTAACAGGGTACCCCAGGGCATTGTCTCCTATGGACGAGTGAACGGTTTTCCACCTGCAAGATACAGATGGCTTGCTAAATTCATCCCGTGGATTAGGTGACAGATACGCTTGTTCCAGCAGTAATGAAGACACACACCAAGAGAGAAGCACAGTGCCCATGGACCTCACGCCTCTGTTTGAAACAGAGTTCTCCACATAGTCTTTCTTAGGGTTTTAGACTGCTGCCCATTACCATAATATCTAGGCGCTATATTATTAACGTTAAACTGGAAAGTGGCAGTGGCTGCCTTCAAGCAGGTCTCTGACATATTGTTAGGCTTGGAAGGATTCAATTTTTATTGGCAAATGTCGGTAAACATCAATTTAGCTGCTCACACACAAACCAATGGAAAAATACGTCCATTGAAAATCATCAAAATTTACAGCTAGGGAAAGTAAGGAAAATGCTGCTTGAGAACGGCTCTGTTTGATTTCAGGATATGTACTTTGTATATTTTGACATGTGACGTTGACCATTTGTGCTTTAACCATTATAAAGTGTTGACTTTGTGAATCTAAACATCTGCTCTCATGAAATAACTATTGTCGGGCAGCCCCCCATTGTCTGTCATCCCCACAATTTCCTGCAACTGTGAAAATGTAAATCAATAAAAATGGAGAAAAAATGCTTAAAATAAACATAGTTATTATCTGCTGAAACACGAAACAAATACAAATTGAATTTTGCCAACCCTACCTGTGGACAATCACAGGCCTGGTTGAAGTCAATGGATGTGCAAAGCAGTCTTCTTTCAGCCTCAGTGGAAGGAGCAATTAAATGCTGCTTTATGTAGTGATTGCTGGAAACAATAGAAGCCACTGCCACAGGCCTTGGGCTGCACAGCAAGGCCTGAGAAGCACTAAATCAGGGAGAATAAGAGGGGGTTTCGCAGTGACTGATTGCAAACACAACAGCTGCGGGGTTTGATTGGCTGCAGCTGTATGCATGAGAGACAGAAAGCAGAAGACAGCCAGAGAAGTCATGGTGAGCATGAGCCTGAGAGAAAGCCAACAGAGACAGAGCTCCTTCAGGCATAGGAGCACAGGAAAGGCAGGAGCAAAGCAACTGTCAGCTGCTGTTTGTTCCTCCTGTGTTCAGGGAAACAGGACGTGTGGACATTCTTAGTAATTAAACAGGACTGAACAAAAGAAGGGAGCTGACTTATATCATCCCGCCCTCTCCTCATGGCAGCTAGGCAAGGCCTCAAATATTGTCCAGTTTCAGAGTAGCAGCCGTGTTAGTCTGTATCTGCAAAAAGAAAAGGAGGACTTCTGGCACCTTAGAGACTAACCAATTTATTTGAGCATAAGCTTTCGTGAGCTACAGCTCACTTCATCGGATGCATGTTGTGGAAAATACAGTGGGGAGATTTATATACACAGAGAACATGAAACAATGGGTGTTACCATACACACTGTAACGAGAGTGATCAGGTGAGCTGAGCTATTACCAGCAGGAGGGCGGGAGGGGTGGAAACCTTTTGTAGTGATAATCAAGTGGGTCATTCCAGCAGTTGACAAGAACATGTGAGGAACGGGGTGGGGGGGGATAAACATGGGGAAATAGTTTTAATTTGTGCAATGACACATCCACTCCCAGTCTTTATTCAAGCCTAAGTTAATTGTATCCAGTTTGCAATTTAATTCCAATTCAGCAGTCTCTCGTTGGAGTCTGTTTCTGAAGTTTTTTTGTTGAAGAATTGCCACTTTTAGGTCTGTAATCGAGTGACCAAAGAGATTGAAGTGTTCTCCGACTGGTTTTTGAATGTTATAATTCTTGACGTCTGATTTGTGTCCATTTATTCTTTTACGTAGAGACTGTCCAGTTTGGCCAATGTACATGGCAGAGGGGCATTGCTGGCACATGATGGCATATATCACATTGGTGGATGTGCAGGTGAATGAGCCTCTCATAGTGTGGCTGATGTGATTAGGCCCTAGGATGGTGTCCCCTGAATAGATATGTGGACACAGTTGGCAACGGGCTTTGTTGCAAGGATAGGTTCCTGGGTTAGTGATTCTGTTGTGTGGTGTGTGGTTGCTGGTGAGTATTTGCTTCAGGTTGGGGGGCTGTCTGTAAGCAAGGACTGGCCTGCCTAACGGGTCAGGCCAAAGGGGCTGACAATAACCTGATTTGGGACTACTATCCCAAGCAAAACTGCCTGAAAATCTCACTGAACTCTAAACATCATTAACCCCAAGCAGGAGCCATACCCCCCCAAAACCACGGAATTGGTTTAAAATACTGATTTTTTTTTAAAAGGACGACTATCTATATAACCTTTTAGGGATCATGTTTTCCAGATTTTCTCTGCAAACACGAGGCCTATAAACTTCTTTTTTGGAGATCAAAGATGATATTTTCTTAGAATCACATGACTTGAGAAGCTGGGGCTTTAAGAACTACACCAAAACCACAAGAATGAGCAATGCTGTCCCTTATGAGAAAGTTCTCTACAATGTAATAGGGCTGACATCAATGGGACAACATAGAAATTACTCATGAAGCCTATAGAATTGTTTAGAGAATGATCTCTGGGCTGTAAAGTGTTTATTTTATCCCATGGGATTGTGGAAAATGTTAAATTCTGGCAAGTGGTTCAAAATTCACTGTTGTCACTCAGAAAGTTTTTTGCATTGAATTACCTTGCTTACCTGAGCTCATGTCTAGACAGGCCTGGCTGCAGGTGTGCACTGCGCCAGCTGGGTGTCATCCTCTAGTGGGTGGTGGCCTAAGAATGGCCACTTAACCAGGTCAGGGTCCACTTGATTTTGTTGGCACCTGACTGAGGTGTGGGCTTTCCTTTTGTCTCTAAGGAACTGGTTTGTGGCTGTTGTTCCCCAGACTTGGAACATGTCTTAGGCCTTGGCTACACTTGCGAGTTACAGCTCAATAAAGGAGCCCCGGGCGCACTAACTCACTACCCATCCACACTGGCAAGGCACGTAGAGCGCTCAGACTCCATGGCTACAACGCTGCTGTTACTCCACCTCAGCGAGTGGAATAATGTTTGCGGGGCCCCGCTGGAGCGCTGCAGCGCCAGCGTGGACACCCTGGTCTGTTAATGCGCTCTGATCGGCCTCAAGAAGTGTCCCACAATTCCTGTGCTAGCCACTCTGGGCATCAGTTTGAACTCTACTGCCCTGCCCTCAGGTGACCAACCATCAGACCCGCCCTTTAAATTCTCTAGGAATTTTGAAAATCCCTTTCCTGTTTGCTCAGCCAGGCGTGGAGTGCTCTCCGCGAATCTTTCCAGGTGACCATGCCTCCACATGCCAGGTGAGCCCCAGAATGGAGAAAAGGAGAGGTGCTGGACCTCATCAGTGTTTGTGGGGAGGAAGCTGCGCTCCAGCCATAGGAATTACGATACCTTCGGGCAGATATCAAGGGACATGATGGAAAGGGGCCATGACCGGGACGCACGGCAGTGCAGGGCTGAAGTGAAGGAGCTGTGGAATGCCTACCGCAAAGCCTGCGAGGCAAACCACCACTCCAGTGCTGCTCCCGGGACCTGCCGTTTCTACAAAAAGCTGGACGCGATACTTGGGGGCGACCCCACCTCCACTCCAGGGACCACCCATGGACACTTCAGAGCCCAGCGCAACAAGGCAGGAGGAGGAGGAGCAGCAGCAGCAAAGTGGGAGCGAGGGTGCTGAGGAGGAGGAAGACACCCTGGAATCCCTAGATGCATGCAGCCAGGAGGAAGGTAGCCAGTCGCGGAGGCCGTGCTTGGGGAAGGACAAACACCAGAGGAGGTTCCCGGTAAGCGGCTTTTATTTTGGGAAGGAAGTTATTTGGTGCGGGCTCTTGGAGCTATTGTGTAGACTGTGCTTGCCCTTAAGTACGGGGGAATCATTGCTCTATCTGGTGTGAACAGTGCTGCCTCTGTTAAGGGTTGCATTTTGCCTTTAGAGGTGCAACCTTGAGATCTCAGCCGTCCGTGTTATCACCAGCCGAAAGACTCCAAAGAATCAGGAAGAGGCCAGGTAGAAGCAAGGAAGACATCTTTCATGAAGTCATGCAGCATTCTAGTAATGAAAATCAAGAAGTGCAGGAGTGGCGGGAGAGCGAAAGGAGGCTTCGCCAGCAGAATGCGGATCACCAGCACCAAAGCACGGAGCGGCTGCTAAGCATCATGGAGCACCAAGTGGGCTCGATACAGGCGCTCGTAGCAATGCAGGCGGAGCGCTGCCGCACCCGCCCCACCCTGCAGCCCTTGTCCCAAAACTCTTTCCCTTGTGCCCCCATGTCACCTCCAACCCACTTTCCCCACATCCGAGTTCTTATCGACACCAGCTGCCTCCAACACCTGTAGCTTCACCACCCAGCCCTGAAAACTACGACCCTTACCCACTGCACTCAACCCCCATCACCATGCAGTACGGCCATCCTGAAGTGCAGCACTCATTGCACAGCTCTCCAGACAGGACATACGCAAATCTGTGGTTGTACCATTCCCCACCCCACCTCCTTACCCTTTGTGTTTCCCAAGCAGTTGTGATTCTTTTCACTAAATGCATTTTCTTTTCATTAAATGGATTTTTTTTGCTTTGAAAACATTCTTTATTATTGCATAAAGTAAAAGATACCTTAGCCCAGGAAAGAAACAGGGACTGCAAGTCAGTGTATCATATGTAGCAAACACAGATTCCTACTGTAAGCAGTGTCAGGATGAGCTCCACCCTGACATCTGGTGGTGAGGTGTGGCAAGTTGTGGAAAAGAACTTCAGGGGCCAATCTCATTTGCATAGGCACACCCACCACGCCTAGAATGAGACCATAGCTGCCCAAATGGTCACTTTGGCTGCTGTGGGATCCCCAGTGTCTCTGTTATTGGGGCAGGAAGAATAAATTGTTATTACCCTGATTATGGGAACTGTGCTTGGAACTGTACGTGGCCTTTTGTTATGATGGAGGGATTCACCATCAACTAAGTAGCACTCGCTAGGCAAGGGTCATGGGTTCCAAAACTGTGTGAAGGGAGAGAGGCTGGGGACAAGTATTAATACTTGGTGGTATGGGCCCCTTGGTGAGGGCCTTACATGCTAATAGCACTTCCTCCTCTTTCCACTGTGGAATATCAGAGCTAATTTTGATTTCATTAGAAGTCTAGTTATAGGCTGCTGAGCTCACTTTGGGCTGACAGTGCACCAGCACTGGGGCTCCCCTACTACAAGCTGAATTTACCTAAGAGCTGAAATCACTGAGTGTTGTGTTAAGTAGTGGGGGAGCCTGAAGATATATTGTGGAGCAGTTTGCGGGACGGCTGGTGAAGCAGTTTGACGCGGAGCAGTTTGTGGATGGCAGGAGCTGCTTGTGGGCCGTGGAGCTGAGCGAAGGAGTTCGTGGGGCGGCGAGCGGAGCGGAGCGGAGCTGAGCGAAGGAGTTCGTGGGGTGGCTGGCAGAGCGGAGCGCCGCTATGGGGCGGTCAGCTTCAGATCATGTAAGGTGCCTCTTACCCCCGTCCCATTTCCACCCAGGTTGGGAGGTAAAGCTCCGCAGATAAACTTTCGAACTCTGGGGCTGCCCTGACCAGGGACAGAGACTTTTTGGGGCATTGGACTTTTGGGACTTTGGGTGATTTGGGGTTGCTGGACTCAAGAACCAAGGGGAAAAGGGCATGCCCCAATTTGCTTGGGGTGGGTTTTTTTTGCTCATGGGTTGTGTTATGAATCCTGTTGGTGGTGTTTCCCCAACATAATGCCACATTGTTTCTCTCTGTTATTAAAAGGCTTTTGCTACACTCAGACTATGTGCTTGCGAGAGGGGAAGTATTGCCTCTTGGAGGCGCCCAGCGGGGGTGGTATATATTTGTCCCAGGTCACTGGGTGGGGGGCTCGAGCCGGTTTGCATTGTGTTATTGGAATGGATCCCCTAGATATTGAACCCGGCCCTTGTTGCTGCCAACTCTGACGAGCAGAAGGGTTACACTACTAACATTGGAACCACTGTACTTCACTGCCGTGCAGGGCACCAGACATTACTGGTGGCTTTCAGCCTCAGATTGCTCCCTCAAGGCATCCCTAATCCTTACAGCCCCGCGCTGGGCCCCTCTAATAGCCCTGCTCTCTGACTGTTCAAATTCAGCCTCCAGGTGTTGAACCTCCGAGTTCCATGCCTGAGTGAATCTTTCACCCTTCCCTTCACAAATGTTATGGAGGGTACAGCACACGGATATAACTGTGGGGATGCTGTTATCGGCCAGGTCCAGCTTCCCATACAGAGAGCGCCAGCGGCCCTTTAAATGGCCAAAAGCACATTCCACTGTCATTCTGCACCAGCTCAGCCTGTTGTTGAACCACTGCTTGCTGCTGTCAAGGCTCACTATGTAGGGTTTCATGAGCAATGGTATTAAAGGGTAAGTGGGGTCTCCAAGGATCACAATGGGCATTTCGACTTCCCCTACAGTGATCTTCTGGTCTGGGAAAAAAGTCCCGGCTTGCAGCTTCCTGAACAGGGCAGTGTTCGGAAAGATGTGTGCATCATGCACCTTTCCGGGCCAGCCTGCGTTAATATCAATGAAACACCCACGGTGATACACAAGCGCCTGGAGAACCATCAAGAAATACCCCTTCCGATTAACATACTCGGAGGCTAGGTGGGCTGGTGCCAGAATTGGAATATGTGTGCCATCTATCGCCCCTCTGCAGTTAGGCAAACCCATTTGTGCAAAGCCAGCCAAAATGTCATGCACGTTACCCAGAGTCACAGTTCTTCTAAGCAGGATGCGATTAATGGCCCTGCAAACTTGCATCAACACAATTCCAACGGTCGACTTTCCCCACTCCAAACTGGTTAACGACTGATCGGTAGTTGTCTGGAGTTGCGAGCTTCCAGATTGCAATAGCCACCCATTTCTCCATCGGCAGGGCAGCTCTCAACCTTGTGTCCTTGCACTGCAGGGTGGGGGTGAGCTCCTCACACAGTCCCATGAAAGTGGCTTTTCTCATCCGAAAGTTCTGCAGCCACTGCTCGTCATCCCAGACTTGCATGACGATGTGATCCCACCACTCAGTGCTTGTTTCCCAAACCCAAAAGCGGCGTTCCACGGTGGTGAGCATGTCTGTGAATGCCACAAGCAATCTCGTGTCGTATGCATTACTCGAGTCGATATCATCATTGGAGCCCTCACTGTCACTTTGGATCATAAGAAATAACTCAATTGCCAAACGTGATGTGCTGGCGAGACTCATCAGCATACTCCTCAGCAGTTTGGGCTCCATTCCTGCAGACCGAAAGGGAAGACAGAGCGCGCAGTACAAAAAACATTGAAATATGGCCCCAAATGTGGACGGAAGCAAAGTGAATGCTGGGATGCGAACCGATGCATCATGGGGTGTTGGGACAGGACCCAGAATACCCCGCACTCCCCGCCCCCTTCCCAGAAGCCACAGCACCAGCATGGGAAGAGGTGCTCTGTGGGATAGCTGCCCATAATGCACAGCTCCCAATACTGCTGCAAGTGCTGCAAATGTGGCCATGCCAGTGCGCTGTCAGCTGTCAGTGTGAACACACTGCAGCACTTTCCCTACTGTGCTTTACGAAGGTGGGTTTAACTCACATCTCTGTACATCCGTAAGTGTAGCCATGCCCTTAGTAACAACATACAGAGGAATCTTATAACTTTGCATACAATGTAGCCACACATATATAACTAGGAACATAATGATCAGCAAATTATGAGTTTTCAAATGATACCTCGCCAGGCATACTTTGTATGAAATTTATCATAGTCATGTAAAACGGGTGAACCCAGGGGTATAGACTGTCATGGCCTTGACTAAACCTGATTCTCCACTGCCCAGGAAACCCCACAGTAAGCAGATCTGATCAGAAACCTGCACATCAAACAGCTTCCTTTTGGGAACTGTGGTTTAGTCAAAGCTGCTATTTTCAATGAACTAACGTCAATTTTGATAAAATGTTTCTATTTTAAGTCAAAATGTTGCTTTGAAACCCAGCCCTGTGAGATGTCCCCGAAAGCTTGTCACAGACAGTTTGACATTGCTGACTCAGAGAGGCCCAGGCAGGTACCTTACCCCTGTGTCTGATCATCTCTTGAATAGTTCAGCAAAGGAGGGCGAGTTCGGGGACTTTTTCTCGGAAAACGCCAGCTCCTCAAGTCACACAATCAGGTGTAAATTTTTAGCACCAAGGGTAATTAACCACTGGGACAACTTACCAAGGGTCCTGGTGGATTCACCATCCCTGCCAACTTTTAAATCAAGGCCGAATATTTTCCTAAATTTCCTCTAGTTCAATGAGGAGTGAATTCAGGGCATGCTCATGACCTGTGTTATACAGGAGATCAGAGGAGATGATCACAAGGACCCCTTCACACCTTCGTATCTATAAATAATATGTGAATCTCACCTTTCTTTGTTTTTTAAAGAGGAAGGTTTAGTTCTTGTGGTTGCAGAGCAGAGGTGGAAACATTAACAATTTCAAATCCCTGAAGTCATAGAATCATAGAGTATCAGGGTTGGAAGGGACCTCAGGAGGTCATCTAGTCCAACCCCCTGCTCAAAGCAGGACCAATCCCCAACTAAATCATCCCAGCCAGAGCTTGTTCAAGCCTGACCTTAAAAACTTCAAAGGAAGGAGAATCCACCACCTCCCTTGGTAACCCATTCCAGTGCTTCACCACCCTCCTAATGAAAAAGTTTTTCCTAATATCCAACCTAAACCTCCCCCACTGCAACTTGAGACCTTGACTCCTCGTTCTGTCATCTGCTACCACTGAGAACAGTCTAGAGACATCCTCTTTGGAACCCCCTTTCAGGTAGTTGAAAGCAGCTATCAAATCCCCCCTCATTCTTCTCTTCCGCAGACTAAACAATCCCAGTTCCCTCAGCCTCTCCTCATAAGTCATGTGTTCCAGTCCCTTAATCATTTTTGTTGCCCTCCACTGGACTCTTTCCAATTTTTCCACATCCTTCTTGTAGTGTGGGGCCCAAAACTGGACACAGTACTCCAGATGAGGCCTCACCAATGTCGAATAGAGGGGAACGATCATGTCCCTCGATCTGCTGGCTATGCCCCTACTTATACATCCCAAAATGCTATTGGCCTTCTTGGCAACAAGGGCACACTGTTGACTCATATCCAGCTTCTCGTCCACTGTAACCCCTAGGTCCTTTTCTGCAGAACTGCTGCCTAGCCATTCGGTCCCTAGTCTGTAGCGGTATATGGGATTCTTCCATCCTAAGTGCAGGACTCTGCACTTGTCCTTGTTGAACCTCATCAGATTTCTTTTGGCCCAATCCTCTTATTTGTCTAGGTCCCTCTGTATCCTATCCCTACCCTCCAGCGTATCTACCTCTCCTCCCAGTTTAGTGTCATCTGCAAACTTGCTGAGGGTGCAATCCATGCCATCCTCCAGATCATTAAGGAAGATATTGAACAAAACTGGCCCGAGGACCGACCCTTGGGGCACTCCACTTGATACCGGCTGCCAACTAGACATGGAGCCATTGATCACTACCCGTTGAGCCTGACAATCTAGCCAGCTTTCTACCCACCTTATAGTCCATTCATCGAGCCCATACTTCTTTAACTTGCTGGCAAGAATACTGTGGGAGACAGTGTCAAAAGCTTTGCTAAAGTCAAGGAACAACACGTCCACTGCTTTCCCCTCATCCACAGAGCCAGTTATCTTGTCATAGAAGGCAATTAGATTAGTAAGGCATGACTTGCCCTTTTTGAATCCATGCTGACTGTTCCTGATCACTTTCCTCTCCTCTAAGTGCTTCAGAATTGATTCCTTGAGGACCTGCTCCATGATTTTTCCAGGGACTGAGGTGAGGCTGACTGGCCTGTAGTTCCCAGGATCCTCCTCCTTCCCTTTTTTAAAGATGGGCACTACATTAGCCTTTTTCCAGTCGTTCGGGACCTCCCCAATCGCCATGAGTTTTCAAAGATAATGGCTAATGGCTCTGCAATCACATCCACCAACTCCTTCAGCACTCTCGAATGCAACGCATCCGGCCCCATGGACTTGTGCTCGTCCAGCTTTTCTAGATGGTCCCGAACCACTTCTTTCTCCACAGAGGGCTGGTCACCTCCTCCCCATGCTGTGCTGCCCAGTGCAGTAGTCTGGGACCTGACCTTGTTCGTGAAGACAGAGGCAAAAAAAGCATTGAATACATTAGCTTTTTCCACATCCTCTGTCACTAGGTTGCCTCCCTCACTCAGTAAGGGGCCCACACTTTCCTTGACTTTCTTCTTGTTGCTAACATACCTGAAGAAACCCTTCTTGTTCCTCTTAACATCTCTTGCTAGCTGCAACTCCAGGTGTGATTTGGCCTTCCTGATTTCACTCCTGCATGCCCGAGCAATATTTTTATATTCCTCCTTGGTCATTTGTCCAATCTTCCACTTCTTGTAAGCTTCTTTTTTGTGTTTAAAATCATCAAGGATTTCACTGTTAAGCCAAGCTGGTCACCTGCCATATTTACTATTCTTTCTACACATCGGGATGGTTTGTCCCTGTTACCTCAATAAGGATTCTTTAAAATACAGCCAGCTCTCCTGGACTCCTTTCCCCCTCATGTTATTCTCCAAGGAGATCCTGGGCATCAGTTCCCTGAGGGAGTCAAAGTCTGCTTTTCTGAAGTCCAGGGTCTGTATTCTGCTGCTTTCCTTTCTTCCTTGTGTCAGGATCCTGAACTCAATCATCTCATGGTCACTGCCTCCCAGTGGTCACTGCCTCCCATGGTCACTGCCTCCATCCACTTTTGCTTCCCCTACTAATTCTTCCTGGTTTGTGAGCAACAAGTCAAGAAGAACTCTGCCCCTAGTTGGTTCCTCCAGCACTTGCACCAGGAAATTGTCCCCTACACTTTCCAAAAACTTCCCGGATTGTCTGTGCACCGCTGTATTGCTCTCCCAGCAGATATCAGGGTGATTGAAGTCTCCCATGAGAACCAGGGCCTGCGATCTAGTAACTTCCGTGAGTTGCCAGAAGAAAGCCTCATCCACTTCATCCCCGTGGTCTGGTGGTCTATAGCAGACTCCCACCACGACATCACCCTTGTTGCTCACACTTCTAAACTTAATCCAGAGACACTCAGGTTTTTCTGCAGTTTCATACCGGAGTGCTGAGCAGTCATACTGCTCCCTTACATACAGTGCAACTCCCCCACCTTTTCTGCCCTGCTTGTCCTTCCTGAACAGTTTATAACCATCCATGACAGTACTCCAGTCATGTGAGTTATCCCACCAAGTCTCTGTGATTCCAATCACATCATAATTCCTTGACTGTGCCAGGACTTCCAGTTTCCCTGCTTGTTTCCAAGGCTTCTTGCATTTGTGTACAGGCACTTGAGATAACTCGCTGTTTGTCCTGCTTTCTTAGTATGAGGCAGGAGCCCTCCCCTTTCACTTTCTCCTGCTCGTGCTTCCTCCCGGTATCCCACTTCCCCACTTACCTCAGGGCTTTGGTCTCCTTCCCCCAGTGAACCTAGTTTAAAGCCCTCCTCACTAGGTTAGCCAGCCTGCTTGTGAAGATGCTCTTACCTCTCTTCGTTAGGTGGAGCCCGTCTCTGCCTAGCACTCCTCCTTCTTGGAACACCATCCCATGGTCAAAGAATCCAAAGCCTTCTCTCCGACACCACCTGTGTAGCAATTCATTGACTTACACGATTCGACGGTCTCTACCCAGGCCTTTTCCTTCCACGGGGAGGATGGAAGATAACACCACTTGTGCCTCAAACTCCTTTATCCTTGCTCCCAGAGCCTCGTAGTCTGCAGTGATCTGCTCAAGGTCATTCTTGGCAGTATCATTGGTGCCCACGTGGAGAAGCAGGAAGGGGTAGCGATCCGAGGGCTTGATGAGTCTCGGCAGTCTCTCCGTCACATCATGAATCCTAGCTCCTGGCAAGCAGCAGACTTCTTGGTTTTCCCAGTCGGGGCGTCAGATAGATGACTCAATCCCCCTGAGGAGAGAATCGCCGACCACCACAACCCACCTCCTTCTCTTGGGAGCTGTGGTCGTGGAACCCCCATCCCTAGGACAGTGCCCAAGTCCCTAGGACTTTAACAGGTCAGGTCAAAAGACCCCCCCATGTTCAGTATTTTTAACAATCCCTGGATTTTTCAGCCAGTCTGTGACTCTGGGGGACCTTGCTCAGGATTTTTGACTGGTTGAGGCTGATGGACTCGTCCACCCCGGGTGTCGACCAGTGAATGATTTCAGATCACCTGCCTTTCAGCTCCAGCCTGGGTCCGTTCCAGGCCAGTTCATCGCCACTTGTTCTTGAGCCAATGCTGTTCTCAGCTTCAATAGCTTTCTGGAGCTCCTGCCGCCCTCCCCCAGTATCTAGAGCCCCCAGGTTCCCTCCCGGCCTGCATGTTAGGCCAAACAAGCCCAGCTCCCTCTGTCCCCTCTTCCGGGGGCTTTACGGAGAGGAACTCAGGGCTGGGCGCGCGGATTCCAGGCCTCAGCTGAGATGCTGCAGCATAAACTGAGCTTTTGTTCCCATGGTCTGATCTCTCTGAGCCAGCCAGCCCCCAACCCTGAGGCAAGGTCAGGGCCTGTGTCCACCGAGGGAAAAGGCCCCAAACCCCCCGCATTCATAGAATCATAGAATCATAGAATATCAGGGTTGGAAGGGACCCCTGAAGGTCATCTAGTCCAACCCCCTGCTCGAAGCAGGACCAATTCCCAGTTAAATCATCCCAGCCAGGGCTTTGTCAAGCCTGACCTTAAAAACTTCCAAGGAAGGAGATTCCACCACCTCCCTAGGCAACGCATTCCAGTGTTTCACCACCCTCTTAGTGAAAAAGTTTTTCCTAATATCCAATCTAAACCTCCCCCACTGCAACTTGAGGCCATTACTCCTCGTTCTGTCATCTGCTACCATTGAGAACAGTCTAGAGCCATCCTCTTTGGAACCCCCTTTCAGGTAGTTGAAAGCAGCTATCAAATCCCCCCTCATTCTTCTCTTCTGCAGGCTAAACAATCCCAGCTCCCTCAGCCTCTCCTCATAAGTCATGTGTTCTAGACCCCTAATCATTTTTGTTGCCCTTCGCTGGACTCTCTCCAATTTATCCACATCCTTCTTGTAGTGTGGGGCCCAAAACTGGACACAGTACTCCAGATGAGGCCTCACCAATGTCGAATAGAGGGGGACGATCACGTCCCTCGATCTGCTCGCTATGCCCCTACGTATACATCCCAAAATGCCATTGGCCTTCTTGGCAACAAGGACACACTGCTGACTCATATCCAGCTTCTCGTCCACTGTCACCCCTAGGTCCTTTTCCGCAGAACTGCTGCCTAGCCATTCGGTCTCTAGTCTGTAGCGGTGCATTGGATTCTTCCGTCCTAAGTGCAGGACCCTGCACTTATCCTTATTGAACCTCATCAGATTTCTTTTGGCCCAATCCTCCAATTTGTCTAGGTCCTTCTGTATCCTATCCCTCCCCTCCAGCGTATCTACCACTCCTCCCAGTTTAGTATCGTCCGCAAATTTGCTGAGAGTGCAATCCACACCATCCTCCAGATCATTTATGAAGATATTGAACAAAACCGGCCCCAGGACCGACCCCTGGGGCACTCCACTTGACACCGGCTGCCAACTAGACATGGAGCCATTGATCACTACCCGTTGAGCCCGACAATCTAGCCAGCTTTCTACCCACCCTATAGTGCATTCATCCAGCCCATACTTCCTTAACTTGCTGACAAGAATACTGTGGGAGACCGTGTCAAAAGCTTTGCTAAAGTCAAGAAACAATACATCCACTGCTTTCCCTTCATCCACAGAACCAGTAATCTCATGATAAAAGGCGATTAGATTAGTCAGGCATGACCTTCCCTTGGTGAATCCATGCTGGCTCTTCCTGATCACTTTCCTCTCATTCAAGTACTTCAAGATTGATTCTTTGAGGACCTGCTCCATGATTTTTCCAGGGACTGAGGTGAGGCTGACTGGCCTGTAGTTCCCAGGATCCTCCTTCTTCCCTTTTTTAAAGATTGGCACTACATTAGCCTTTTTCCAGTCATCCGGGACTTCCCCGGTTCGCCACGAGTTTTCAAAGATAATGGCCAATGGCTCTGCAATCACATCCGCCAATTCCTTCAGCACTCTCGGATGCAACTCGTCCGGCCCCATGGACTTGTGCACGTCCAGCTTTTCTAAATAGTCCCTAACCACCTCTATCTCCACAGAGGGCTGGCCATCTCTTCCCCATTTTGTGATGCCCAGCGTAGCGCATTCACCAACCCCGCTGCCAGCAAAGGCAGGAGCATACTGAGCAGCTTGATCAGTCATTGATTTTTCCCCCTGCCTGGGCTAGGGGCAGCTGGGACTGCAGCATTTAACTCCTGAGTGGCGGGGGATGGCATCGACCCAGCTGTGCATGGCATCACCCTATCTGTGGACCATGCCTCGCCCCATGGGCGGCCTTTTCCCCAGCATATTGAGTGGGGTATAGAATCATAGAACCGTAGGGCTGGAAGGGACCTCGAGAGGTCATCAAGTCCAGTCCCGGCGGTAATGCAGGACCAAGTAACCCTAGACCAACCCTGACAGGTGTTTGTCCAACCTGTTCTTAAAAACCTTCAACAAATGGGATTCCACCACCTCCCTTGGAGCCTGTGCCAGAGCTTAACTACCCTGGGAGTTAGAAAGTTTTCCCTAATATCTCTCCTAAATCTCCCTTGCTGCAGATTAAACCCCTTGCTTCTTGGCCTGCCTTCAGTTGACAGGGAGAACAATTGATCGCTGTTCTCTTTAGAACAGCCCTTCACGGATTTACAGACTGGTATCAGCTTCCCCCTCAGTCTTCTTTTCTCAAGATTAAACTGCCCAGTTTTTTTAAACCTTCCCTCACAGGTCAGGTTTTCCAACCCTTTGATCATTTTTGCTGTTCTCATCTGGACTCTCTCCAATTTATCCACAGCTTTCGTAAAGTGTACTGTCCAGGAGGGCAGAAGAAATGATCAGTCCCATCTGGCCGTCATCTCTGCGAACCTCTCTGCAGCAGTGAGATAAACACCTTTCCACCTTCACAGCGTTTCCTTCTCTTTCTTCAGGGCAGTGCTGTTAAACAGAGTCTGCCTCCTAATATGTAACCAATGCCCCGAGGTTTGCTCATTGTTTGGGAGGCAGGAGCCCTAAGTGCTGTCAGTTACACTGCGTGTTATTGCACTCCAAGGTCTGATGGACCCCAGCTGGAGCCCTGGCCCCATTGACTCCAGCAGAGCTCCGGCCAATTGACTTCTGCTGGCGATGTGGCCCACTGTCTTTGGGGGATGGGTGGGGAATGGGACCTGGGGCCTTTCCCCTCTAGGGGGAGCTGCCACTTAACCAGTTGATTGGCCACTTGATTTTATTGGCACCTTTGAGGCGTCAGCTAGCATTTTGTCTGGGAAGGACTCGTTTGTGGCTGTTCCCCGACTTGGGATGTGTCTTAGTAACCCCATACAGAGGAATCCTATAATTTTATATACAATGTGGCCACACGTATTTTACCAGGACCATAATGATCAGCAAATTATGAGTTTTCAAATGATACCTCGCCAGGCATACTTTGTATGAAATGCACCATTGTCCTGTAAATGAGGTGAATCCAGGGGTACAGACTGTCACAAGCCCTGACTGAGCCTGATTCTCCACTGCCCGGGGAACCCCTCAATAACTGGATCTGATCAGAAACCTTCACATCAAACAACTTCCTTTTAGAAACTGTGGCTTAGTCACAGTTGTTATTTTCTATGAGTCAGTGTTGATTTTGACAAAGTTTTTTGATTTTAAGTCAAAATGTTGCTTTGAAACCCAGCCCAGTGAGATGTCCCTGAGAACGTGTCACAAACAGTTTGACATGGGTCGTAGAGGATTCTCCATCCCTGACAAGTTTTAAATCAAGACTGGATATTTTCCTAAAAGCTCTGATCTGGTTCAACCAGGGGTGAATTCAAGGCACTCTCATGACCTGTATTATGCAGGAGATCAGATGAGATGATCACATGCCTTGGAATCTATAAATAATATGAGAATCTCACCTTTCTTTCTTTCACGAAAGAGGAAGGTGTAGGCCTTGCGGTTGCAGAGAAGAGGTTGAAAGATTAACAATTACAACCCCCCTGAAGTCAGGTCAAAAGGACCCCATGTTTATTATTTTTAATAATCTCTGGATTTTTAAGCCAGTCTGTGATTCTGACCCCAGGGTTGGGGGCTGGCTGGCTCAGGGGAATGGTAATGGGACATGGGACTTTTCTCCTCTAGGAAGCATCAGCTCCAATCCACCCCTGCGCGGGATGGGGGCGGGCTGGCTGGCTCAGCGCAATCACACCATGGGAACAAAAGCTCAGTTTCTGCTGCAGTGTCTCAGCTGAGGCCTGGAATCCGCGCGCCCAGAACCTGTGCTCAGCCACCCTCTGTAACCCCTTCCACTCGCGTCTGCATCTCCAACCTCCCCTCTCTTCTCCTCACGTCAGGGAGCCAAGGGGCTGATGTCTCACCTGGGCTGGAGGTGTTGGCCACACTCAGTAGCAAGCCAGCATGCGGGGGGGAGGGGACGGGGGGGGCAGGGGGGAAGAGAGATTCCCATGGGCTGCAGAGCTACCGGCCTGGCTACCGGTGTGCATCACCCAGCTGTGCATGGCATGGCCCCAGCTGTGCATCGCCCCAGCTGTGTGTTGCTCCAGCTGTGCATGTTGTCACCCCAGCTGTGGGCCAGGCCTCGCCCCCAGGCAGCCTTTGCCCCACATGCTGAAGGTGAGACACAAGCAGCCCCTATTCACCTGTCTCAGAAGTGTCTGAGGGTCTTGGCTGGACACCACATTCCCACCCCCCCACCCCACCCCCAGGTCTCTATGTGCACCCTGGGTTTTCTGCAGGGCTCAGTCTCTCCATTTGCTACCCCCTGGCTGGGTCTCTGCAGGCGGCGGCACCGGCCCAGTTCCACCAGACCAAGCCCCACTGGCAGGCACCAGGCTGTCCCACACGGACCCAAAGGCTGGGCCTCACGTGCTTCTGAGTGAGCTGGGTGGGGGCCAAGCCGAGCCACTGTCCCTAGCTTTGGGGCTCCCACACACTCCTGGGGCCAGGCCTCCTGGGGACATGGGACGCCGCCCTCCGCCTGCCCAGCCTGTGAGACCAGCGCTGAGACCTCAGCGAGCTCCTCCCGTGCCGATATTGGGAGCTGCCTTCCCCTGCTTCCCAGCAGGGGCCTCACTATGTGTCCCAGACAGAGGGATTCAGACTGGAACAGGGTGGGGAAGGGCTGGTAGGATGCTGGGGGGCAGCGAGCCCACCCTGGAGGAGGGAACAAAGGGAGCTGGGCTTGTTTGGCCTAATACGTAGCCTGGGAGGGGATCTGGGGGGCTCTAGACAAATCGGGAGGGAGAGGACTTCAGAAAACTATTGAAACTGAGGATAGCGTTGGCCAAGAACAAGTGGGGATGGACTGGCCAGGAACTGACCCAAGCTGGAGCCAAGAGGCACGTGGTCTGAAATCATTCATTGGTCAACAATGGTGGACGAGGTGGACGAGTCTGTCAGCCTCAAACGGTCAAAAATCCTGAGCTGGGCCCCCCAGCATCAGCGACTGGCTTAAAAATCAAGAAATTTAAAATACTGAACATCGGGGTCTTTTGACCTGACTTCAGGGGTTTGTAATCGTTAATGTTTCCACCTCTGCTCTGCAACCACAAGAATCATAGAAGATTAGGGTTGGAAGAGACCACAGGGGGTCATCTAGTCCAACCCTCTGCTCAAAGCAGGACCAACCCAACTAAATCATCCCAGCCAGGGCTTTGTCAAGTCAGGCCTTAAAAACCTCTAAGGATGGAGATTCCACCACATCCCTAGGTAACCCATTCCATTGTTTCACCACCCTCCTAGTGAAATAGTGTTTCCTAATATCCAACCTGGACCTCCCCCACTGCAACTTGAGATCATTGCTTCTTGTTCTGTCATCTGCCACCACTGAGAACAGTCTAGAGCCATCCTCTTTGGAACCCCCCCACCCCTTCAGGTAGTTGAAGGCTGCTATCAAATCCCCCCTCACTCTTCTCTTCTGCAGACTAAATAATCCCAGTTCCCTCAGCCTCTCCTTGTAAGTCATGTGCCCCAGCCCCTAATCATTTTCATTGCCCTCCGATGGGCTCTCTCCAATTTGTCTACATCCCTTCTGTAGTGGGGGAACCAAAACTGGATGCAATACTCCAGGTGTGGCCTCACCAGTGCTGAGTAGAGGAGAATAATCACTTCTCTCGATCTGCTGGCAACGCTCCTACTAATACAGCCCAATATGCCGTTAGCCTTCTTGGCAACAAGGCCACACTGCTGACTCATATCCAGCTTCTCATCCACTGTAATCCCCAGGTCCTTTTCTGCAGAACTGCTGCTTAGCCATACGGTCCCTAGTCTGTAGCAGTGCATAGGATTCTTCCGTCCTAAGTGCAGGACTCTGCACTTGTCCTTGTTGAACCTCAAATTTCTTTTGGCCCAATCCTCTAATTTGTCTAGGTCACTCTGGACCCTATCCCTACCCTCCAGGGTATCTACCTCTCCCCGCCACTTAGTGTCATCTGCGAACTTGCTGGAGGTGCAATTCATCCCATCATTCAGATCATTAATAAAGATGTTGAACAAAACTGGCCCCAGGACCGACCCCTGTGGCACTCCTGTCAGGGTTCCTTCCCCACTTTGAACTCTAGGGTACAGATGTGGGGACCCGCATGAAAGACTCCCTAACCTTATTTTTACCAGCTTAGGTTAAAAACTTTCCCAAGGCACAAACTTTGCCTTGTCTTTGAACAGTATACTGCCACCACAAAGTGATTTAGACAAAGAACAGGGAAAGGACCACTTGGAGTTCCTATTTCCCCAAAATATCCCCCCAAGCCCTTACACCCCCTTTCCTGGGGAGGCTTGAGAATAAACAAGATGAGCACAGATCAGCCTTGAATTTTTAAGACCCCAAAAAAACCCCAATCAGATTCTTAAAAAACAGAACTTTATTAGAAGAAGAAAAAAAAATAAGAGAATAACTCTGTAAAATCAGGATGGTAAATACCTTACAGGGTAATCAGATTCAAAACATAGAGAATCCCTCTAGGCAAAACCTTAAGTTACAAAAAGACACAAAACAGAAATACACATTTCCTCCAGCACAGCAAATTTCACAAGCCAAAACAAAGAAACCTAACGCATTTTCTAGCTAGATTACTCACTAACCTTCCCTCCCCTAGTGCAGCTAGAGGAGCCAGAATCCCATCCTGAGTCCGTGACTGACCCCCCGCAAGTCCTTGATAGCCCCCCCCATCCAGCCTCCCACCTTTCGGCGCTCTCTTCCCCTGCCTGCAGCCTAGGGGGTGGAGTGGTTGGCCGGCCTCCCCTTTCCCCTCCTCTCTCTGGTGTTTTCCCCTCCCTCCCTGCTCATTATGGCGGGGGACACGACGGGTGGGGCCCCTCCAGCAGCCCCAGATACCCCTCCCCCTCCTGCCCCTCCATCACCCCCCCAAGCCTCTACCTCAACTGCCGCCGCCAAACCACCTGCCACCGCCCCCGCCGGGGCGCTGGCAGCGGCGGGCACCGGGGTGACCTCCGCTGCTGCCACATCCCTCGCCCCCTCAGATTCTGGGGGAGCCCCCCCAGCCAGTGGGAAGGGCCAGGGTAAGAAGAAGGGGAAGGGCCCTGCCAAAAAGACCAGGCCCTCCATGGCAGGGACTGCCCCCACTGCCGCAGCCCAGCCACCAGCCGCAGCGTCCCTCTCTGCTGCTCACTCCACCAGCTCTGCGGGTGTCCCTCCCCAGGCCCCCAGGGCGTACGCCCAGGTGGCGGCAGCCCCTCCGCCTGCCGCTACGTCATCTCTCCCGCCCACCGCCTCTGCTACCAACTATAGCGGCTGGGACCCCTTTCCCACCATGACCAGGAAGCACGGCGTCCGTTGCCTCCTGGTGCCCGCCTTGCCCCACTTGGAGACGTACGTGTGGGTGTTGTCGAGGGCGGTGGGGCCCACGGCCATTGTGGCGGCCTCCAAAATGTACGGGAAGGTCATCTTCTTCCTGGCATCGGAGGCCGCCGCCCAGGAGGCAGTGGAGAAGGGCCTGGCAGTGGGGGCGGGGGGGGTGTTCGTCCCCTGGAGCCTCTAGAGGACCTGGGCGTCTGCCTGGTCCTGACCTCCGTCCCTCCCTTTCTTCCCAATGCCGCCCTATTACCTGCCCTCTGCACCCTGGGGAAACCCATCTCGGTCATCAGCCCTCTCCTGTTGGGCTGCAAGGACCTCGCCCTCCGTCACGTCCTCTTGTTTCGCCGGCAAATGCAGCTGCAACTGCTGCCGGCGGTGTGGGACAGAGGGGCGCTTGAGGGGTCATTTTTGATCCCCTACCAGGGGGCCCATTACCGGGTGCACTATTCCATGGGGGAGGCCCGGTGCTACCTCTGTCGGGTGATGGGGCACGTCTGGAGGGACTGCCCCTTGGCCCGGCAAGCAGAGGCATCCGGGACCCCCGAGCCCTGGCGGGGCGCCGGCCCCATCATCGCCTGCGGTCCTGGCTGCCCGGTGCCTGAAGCCGCCCCTCCTCTTACTCAGTCCACCACTGCTCCCGCTCGGGCCCAAGGGGCGCTCCCTCCATCACGCCCATATGAGTGGGAGAGCCTCGCCTTTGCTGCCTGCAATCCAGCGGGGCCCCCAGAGGAGGGTGCGGCAGGGATACCGCCAAGCATGGGAGAGGGCCTGCCCCAGGGAGACTCTTCCCTCTCTCATGCCGCCCCACCACTGCCTCCTGAGTCCGTGACTGACCCCCGCAAGTCCTTGATAGCCCCCCCATCCAGCCTCCCCCCTTTTGGCGCTCTCCTCCCCTCCCTGAAGCCTAGCAGGGTGGAGTGGTTGACCTGCTTCCCCTCCTCTAGCTGGTGTTTTCCCCTTTCTTCCCCTTCCTCCCTGTTCATTATGGCAGGAGACATGGTGGGTGGGTCCCTGACGCTCCCCCAGCCCCTAGCTCAACCACCACTACCGAACCACCTGCTATCGTCCCTGCTGGGGTGCCGGCAGCTGCAGGCAATGGGGTGATCTCTCCTGCTGCCATGTCCCTCGCCCCCTCCAATTCTCAGCTCCCCCCAGCTGGCGGGAAGGGCCAGGGCAAAAAGAAGGGTAAGAGCCTCTGAAATCCCCTGGACTCTTCCACCGTCCCAGCCGCAGGTGGCATCCTGCTGACAGCCACCGAGCCTATTGAGGTGACGGCCAGTGCCGCACAGCCAGGACCAGAGTCACCAGGGGCACCCCTCGTTGGTGTGGGGCAACCGACCTCCTTCCCGGGCGGGGGCCCCACAGAAGATTAGGTGCCGTGGCTCCCACACCCTCCATGGAGCCTGAGCCCATCACTGCAGGCCCCCTGCCCACCCCCCAGACCCCTGAGCCCAACCGAGAAGAGCCATCTCCAAGCGGCCCGGCTACTGGGGAGCAGGATCCTGCCTCTGCCCCCTCCCCGACCCTACTCCTGACCTCTGCCCTGCCCCTGATGCCAACCCCGTCCCTATCCCCTCCACCTCCCGAGATGCTATTGCCACCCCTGGGGCCATCTCCTTCCCTTTCCCGGAGGATGGCCCCAAGGGAGCGACCTTCATGTTCCCCTATCCCGACCTACTAGGGGCTGCTATTTTCCCTCCGCTGACCCCTATTGAGCCGGGGTTCGAGGCAGGCCACATGGTGCTGGACCATCGGGCACCACGTCAGGGGTCCGCCCCTTACCTGCCCGTCTCGGTGGGCCACGGGGCTGTGTCAGGGGCCCCACCAGAAGATGGTCAGAAGCCAGTAACCCCACCCCCCCATGTGCTGCAAGAGGAGCTGCGGGAGTTTCTCGAAGACATCCGTGGCTCCAGCAATAAGGTACAGCTTGCTCTCCAGCGGTGGGGGTATTTTCATCAAATCCTCTGGGCTGCAAGAGCCCTCATGGGGGAGGGTAAAAGGACCAGGAAGCAGGCCGCTGCAGCCTACCAGCGGGTCTGCAGCTTCCGTGACTCATTGCTCACCTACGGGGTAGGTCATGGTTTGCTGCATGGCCAATGAGAGCCGTGAGCATCCCTGCCAGTGAGGATACCCCCCAGCCCTCCTCATGGCACCCATCATCTTTGCAATGCTGAACACCCGAGGCTGCAGGATGGGTCTCCGCACGTGCCAGGTGCTCTCCTTCCTTCAGGAGTGGGGGTACTCTGTGGTTTTCCTGCAGGAGACCCATACGAATTCGGCCACCCAATACAGCTGGCGGCTGGAATGGGGGTCAGGGTCTACTTTAGCCATCTCACAGTTCGTACGGCTGGAGTAGCGACCCTGTTCTTCCCCAACCTACAGCTAGTGGTGCTGCGGGTCCCCGAGGCTGTGCTGGGACACCTGCTGCACCTACAGGTCCGCACAGAAGGGCTTGTGGTCAACCTCGTCAATGTCTATGCCCCGACATCGGGCCCGGAGCGACTGCGTTTCTATCAGCAGGCATCTGCCTTCCTTGCCCCTTTGGATACTCGCGAGTGCCTGGTCTTGGGTGGGGACTTTAACACCACCCTTGAGGAGTGGGACCGCTCGGGGACCGAGCAGTGCCCGGCCGTTGCGGACGTTCTCCGGGAAATAGTCGAACATCATTCCCTGGTGGATGTCTGGCGCAACCACCACTCGGATGATGTCTTGACGTTCACCTTTGTCTGGGTGGAAGCCCATTGCTCGCACCACTCCCGGTTGGACCCCATTTACTTATCACACTGTCATCTTTCATGGGCCCACTCCTCCAGCATCCGGCCGGCCCCATTCTCAGATCACCACCTAGCAATCGTGACAGCCTCTCTCTGCACAGAGAGGCTGGGGCCAGCCTATTGGCACTTTAATAACAGCTTGTTGGAGGATGTGGGCTTGGTGGCATCCTTCCAGGGATTCTGGCTGGCCTGGTGAGGGCAGAGTCGTGCCTTTCCCTCGGCGCGGAGGTGGTGGGACGTGGGGAAGGTGCTCGCCCAGCTCTTCTGCCACGACTACACTCGGGGTGCCAGTCGATGGAGGGATGTGACAATGGAGCAGTTGGAAAGGGAGATCTTAGAGCTGGAGAGGCGTCTGGCCACCAGTCCCGAGGATCCCTCTGCAGAGCATACCGGGAGAAGTGGGAGGAGCTCTGGGCCCTCGAAGACCATTGGGCCTGGGGTGCCTTTGTTCGATCCCACCAGGGCCTTATACGCGGGCCTTTTCTCCCTAGATCCAACCAATCCTAGTGCTTGCAGAGTGCTCTGGGACAGACTCCCGACGATCAGCTTCTTATTTACGCACTCCCTATCCATGGCCCCACAAAGTCACGGGACCTCCTGGTCAACCTCCTCCTGGCCCTGGCTAAAATGGCCATCTATAAAACCAGGGAGAGGAGGTTGGCCGACGGGGCCTCCTGTGACTGTGGGGCCTATTTCGATCCTCCGTCCATTCACGCATCCGGGCAGAATTCCTCTGGACAGTGTCCACTGGCTCCTTTGACGCCTTCGAGGAGCAGTCGGCGCTGTTTTGACCCTTTGACCGCACTCCTGTCCCCGTTATTTTATTGGTTGTCCCCCGGAATCATATGGTTTCCAGGTCCTGTGGAGCCTTCCCTTAGGCTGAGGGGGGGGTCCTTTAGCAGTGGGCAGGCAGAAGTCCTGGATCCCAACAGGACTACTTTCCTATAGCCATCTGGCCTGGAGAGAGGCGGGAGACTGCTGCTCCTGGTGCTGCTAAGCCCTGGGCTTTCGCTGCTGCTGCTCCTGCTCCAGCTACTCCCCTGGCTGGACCAGACACCACCCCCCACCACTTCTCTGTTACCTGGTTGCTAGCTGGCTGCTGGACCCCCCAACCCTCGGTTGCTGCTGTTCCTGTTGCAGCCCCTTGGGGGGGCCTGCTGACCCGCTCCCCAGAGGAGGGGAGTGAGGGACCCCAGCCCCAGCTGTTGCTACTGCTGCTGTGGACTCCACCACCTGCGAAGGGTCCTTCCTGCCTGGCCACCAGACTGCCTGCTGGAGCTGCTGTTGCTGCCTGGGAGCTGCTGGAGCCTCAAGGAGGAGGAAGAAGGGGACCATCTGCTCCTGGGGGAGCACGCAGAGCCTCTGCAGACCACTGTGGAGGGGGCCTTCAAGGACTGAGTAACTTTCAAACTGTGCTCTTGTGGTGGGGGTCTTGACTGTGTTTGTGGGGACATATGGGGTGTGGCGTGGAGCCTGGTCCATCTGTGTCTCCCTCCCCTGCCCGCCCCCCACCATTGCTGCCCCCTGCACCACCCCCACTGGTTGTTTACCATCTGCCTCAGCTCCTGCCTCTGGGACTTGGCTGCTTACCTGGCTTGCCACACCCTATTTCCACCATTTGGGCCTGAAGCAACAGCCAGCAACCATTGATTTTATTTTTTGCAAGTGCACGTGGGTGCAAGTGCCCCCCCTTTGGACTGACACCCCACCCTTGCAGCTGTATCCCCCTTTCCCCTTGCTGCCCTTTGCCCCAGCCCCTCAGCAGCTTCAGTTTGTTTGCCTGCCCCACCCTTTTCCCTCTGCAGTTTGTTTGCCTGTTTGCCCTGCCGCAGCCTCTGAAACTAGCCCCTTGGTTTCCCTGCCCTACCTCCAGCCTCGTTATTCCCCCCCACCCCGCTGCAAATCCCCTGCCCTGAGTAGCCCCTTGCGTCATGCACCCATGCCCCCCTCCCATGTGGTGTGCCCCTCCCCTGTTTCAGTTGAAACCCTGTTTCTTCCCCCAATGCTATTATAGCCACCCTCCCCTAGTGCAGCTAGAGGAGCCGGTATTCCATCCTGTGTCGGTGACTGAACCGCCTGCAAGTCTTTGAAACCCACCCCCCCATCCAGCCCTCCCCTCCCAGCGCCCTCCTCCCCTGCCTGCAGCCTAGCGGGGAGGAGAGGTCGCCCTGTTTCTCCCTCCCTACCACCCCTCCGGTGTTTGTCCTCCATCCGCGCTCGTTATGGTGGGGGACAAGGAGGGGGGGAACCCTCAGGCAGTCCCCACTGCCCCTCCTCACCTGCCCCCCCAACGTCCCCTGTGGCTCCCACCTCGACTGCCGCTGCCAAACCACCTGCTACCACCCCCGCTTGGGCACCGGCAGCGGCGGGCAACGAGGTGAACTCCACTGCTGCCATGTCCCTCGCCCCCTCTGACTCGGTTTGTGTGGGGTGGGGCCCAGCCGGTGGGAAAGGCCAGGGAAAAAAGAAGGGTAAAGGCCCCGCCAAAAAGGCAAGGCCCTTCATGGTAGGAGCTGCCCCCTCTGCCGCGGCCCTGCTACTAGCTGAGGCATCCCTCCCTGTTGCTCCCTCCACCAGCTCTGTGGGTGCCCCTCTCCTGGCCCCCAGGGCATACGCCCAGGTAGCAGCGGCTCCCCCACCCGCTGGTAAGTCATCTCCTCTGGCCACCACCTCCCCTTCCATCTCTGGCAGCCGGGGTCCCTTCCCCACCTTGACCAGGAAGCACGGCGTCCGTTGCTTCCCAGTGCCTGCCATGCCCCACGTGGAGACCTACGTGCAGGTATTGGTGAGGGTGGTAGGGCCCACCGCCATCGTGGCGGCCTCCAAAATGTACGAGAAGGATGTCTTCTTCCTGGCATCAGAGGCTGCCTCCCAGGAGGCAGTGGAGAAGGGCCTGACAGTGGGGGGCATGTTCGTCCCCCTGGAGCCGCTGGAGGAGCTTGGCCTGAGCCGCTGGAGGTCCTGACCTCTGTCCCTCCATTCCTCACTAATGCCATCCTGTTACCTTGCCTCTCTACCCTGGGGAAACCCATCTCCATTATCAGCCCTCTCCTGCTAGGCTGCAAAGACCCTACCCTCTGTCACATCCTCTTGTTCCACGGGCAGGTGCAGCTTCAACCGCCGCTGGCGGCGCGTGACGGAGAGGTGCTCGAGGGGTCCTTCCTGTCCCATGCGCTGCGAGAGGAGCTGCGGGAGTTTCTCGAAGATGTCCGTGGGTCCTGCAACAAGGTGCAGCTCGCTCTCCAGCGATGGGGGGATTTTCATTAAACCCTCCAGGCTGTGAGGTCCCTCTTGTGGGAGGGTAAAGGGACTGGGAGGCAGGCCGCTTTGGCCTACCAGTGGGCCCGTGGCTTCCGTGACTCTTTGATCACTTACGGGGTAGGTCACAGTTTGCTGCGGGGCCCAACGGGGGCCGTGAGTGTTCCTGCCAGTGAGGATCCCGCCCTGCCCTCGCCATGGCACCCATCATCTTCGCAACATTGAACACCTGGGGCTCTAGGGTGGGTCTCCATAGGTGCCAGGTGCTCTCCTTCCTTCGGGACAGGAGGTACTCTGATTTTCCTGCAGGAGACCCATACGAATCCAGCCGCCCAAGACAGCTGGCAGCTGGAGTGGGGGGACAGGGTCTATTTTAGTCACCACACAGTTTGTACAGCTGGAGTGGCGACCCTGTTCTCCCACGACCTTCGGCCCGAGGTGCTGGGGGTCGCCGAGGCTGTGCCGGGCTACCTGCTGCACCTCCGGGTCTGTATGGAGGCGCTCATGGTCAACCTCATCAACGTTTACGCCCTGACATCGGGCCCAGAGCAGCTGCGATTCTATCAGCAGGCGTCCGCCTTTCTCAGCTCTTTGGATCCTCACGAGTGGCTGCTCCTGGGCGGGGACTTTAACACCACCCTCGAGGAGCGGGACAGCTTGGGGACCAAGCAGTGTCTGGCTGCCGTGGACATCCTCCGGGAGATAGTCGAACATCACTCCCTGGTGGACGTCTGGCGTGACCACCACCCGGATGACATCTCGATGTTCACCTTTGTCCGGGTGGAGGCCCATCGGTTGCGCCACTCCCGGTTGGACCGCATTTACTTATCACGCTGTCACCGTTCATGGGCCCACTGCTCCAGCATCCGGCCAGCCCCGTTCTCAGATCACCACCTTGCGACCGTGACGGCCTCTCTCCGCACAGAGTTGCCAAGGCCGGTCTATTGGCACTTTAATAACAGCTTGTTGGAGGATGTGGGCTTTGTGGCATCCTTCCTGGAGTTCTGGCTGGCTTCGCGAGGGCAGAGGCATGCCTTTCCCTTGGCGCAGAGGTGGTGGGACCTGGGGAAGGTGCGTGCCCAGCTTTTCTGCTGCGACGACACCTGGGGCGCCGGCTGACGGAGGGATGCAAAATGGAGCAGTTGGAACGGGAGGCCTTAGAGCTGGAGAGGCATCTGGCCGCCAGCCCCGAGGATCCATCCCTCTGTGGAGCGTGCTGGGAGAAGCGGGAAGAGCTCTGGGCCCTCAAGGACAATTGGGCCTGGGGTGCCTTTGTTCGATCCCTCGTCCACCTCCTTCGGGAGATGGATCGCGGCTCCCACTTCTTTTACGCCGTGGAGAAAAGTGGGGGGGCCAAGAAGCACATGACCTGCCTCCTGGCAGAGGATGGCACCCCCCTCACGATTCTGGCAGAGATGTGCGGGAGGGCCAGGGTGTTCTATGCAGGCCTTTTCTCCCCGGAGCCGACCGATCCTGACGCTTGCAGAGTGCTCTGGGATGGACTCCCGATGGTCAGCATGGGTGACCGGGACTGGCTAGAGCTGCCTCTCATTCTGACCAAATTCTTGGAAGCCCTCCATTGCATGCCCACCAATAAATCCCTGGGCATGGACAGGCTGACCGTGGAGTTCTACTGCGTGTTCTGGGACGTCCTCAGCCCGGACCTTGTCACTGTCTGGGCCGAGTCCTTGGAAAGCGGGGTTCTCCCCCTGTCGTGCAGGCGAGCTGTGCTCGCCTTGCTTCCAAAGAAAGGGGACCCCCGCAACCTTCGGAATTGGTGTCCCATCTCGCTCCTCAGCACAGACTACAAAATTGTAGCAAAGGCGATCTCACTGTGGCTGGGGTCCATGCTGGCGGACGTGGTCCACCCCAACCAGACCTACACCGTCCCAGGCTGTACCATCTTTGACAATCTGTATCTAGTCTGGGATCTCTTGGAGCTTGGGTGTAGTGATAGTCTGTCGTTCACCCTTCTGTTCTTGGATCAGGAGAAGGCATTCGACAGGGTGGACCACGGGTATCTCCTGGGCACTCTGTGAGCGTTCGGCTTCAGACTGCAGTTTGTGGGCTTTCTCCAGATGCTGTACGCCTCTGCGGAGTGTCTAGTCAGGCTCAACTGGACCCTGACCCAGCTGGTCAGCGTTGGGTGGGGAGTACGGCAGGGGTGCCCCCTCTCGGGCCAGCTGTATGCTCTGGCAATCGAGCCCTTCCTCTGTCTCTTCCGTAGGAGGTTGACGGGGTTGGTGCTGCGAGAGCCAGAGCTGCAGCTGGTCCTGTTGGCGTACGCCAACGACATGCTCCTTGTGGTCCAGGACCCGGGTGACTTGGTGTGGGTGGAGGCTTGCCAGACCATGTAATCCGTAGCCTCCTCTGCCCGGGTCAACTGGGTCAAGAGCTCGGCCTGGTGGTCGTGGATGGGTGGCAGGCGAGCTCCTTCCCACCCTTGATTCAGGCCATTCAATGGAGCACGGGTCAGCTGCTCTATCTTGGCATTTACCTTTCTGCCACGCATCCATCTCCACTGGAGAACTGGCAAGGTGTAGAGGAGAGGGTGGCAGAGTGGCTCTGGAGATGGACAGGACTACTCCGGTGCCTCTCCCTCTGAGCTACCTCTCCCTCTGAGGAGGGCACTGGTGCTCAATCAGCTAGTCCTGTCCATGCTCTGGCATTGTCTCAACACCCTGGTCCCAGCCCCAGGCTTCCTGGCCAACATCCGGACATTGGTTCTGAAGTTCTTCTGGCCAGGACTGCACTGGGTCTCTGCAGGGGTCCTCCACCTGCCCTTGGAGGAGGGAGGACAGGGCCTGAAGTGCCTGCGCACTCAGGTCCACATCTTCCGCGTCCAGGCCCTGAAGGCTGTTCCTTTATGGCGCAGGTAGTCCGGCGTGGAGCCTTCCTGCGCCGCTTCCGAGGGCTCCTATATGACCAGCAGCTCTTTTATCTCCATCCGAGGGGGTCTTCCACAAGACCTCTCCGGGCTGCCGGTCTTCTACCAGGACCTCCTCCGGACCTGGAAATTGATTTCGGCCACAAGATCCATGGCAGCTGCTGAGGGGGTGGATCTCCTTGCGGAGCCACTGCTACACAACCCCCAGCTCTGTGTGCAGGTGGCAGAGTCTCCCTTAGTGCGCTAGAGGTTGGTCCTGGGAGAAGTCACCAGAGACGCAGACCTCCTGGACTCTGACCAGGGAGATTGGCTGGATCCCCTGACACTTGCTCAGCGCATGGGGCTCTCCAGACCTCATACTCCCAGGCGTGTACTTTAGGAGGTGAGGGTGGTTTACCACCCACTGCTCGGGTTTTCCTCTACTGTGTCCTGTGAGAGGGTATGACCCGCCCACCTGATACCCCAGGTCCTCCAGACCTTTTCATTGGGCCCCTGTCCCGTGGACCTGCCCAGCCATCCCACCCCTTTACCGCGAGCTGGCTGCACGATTTGCAGCCAGTTTGGTTCCAGACCACTCCAAGGAAACATCTTTACACGCTCGTGTTCCACACGCTTCATGTCCTCACCCTTGCTTCCCACCCTGGCACGAAGTGACTGGACATCTTGACACCTCTGGAGGGTGAGGAGCCCCGGTGGGCCAACCTATACTCCACTCCGGTCCTGAGGCCTGCCAAGGACATCAGCTGGCGGCTCCTTCACGGAGCCGTGAGCACGGGCGTGTACTTGGCACAGTTTACCCCTATCCCAGACACCTGCCGCTTTTGCAGTGTGAGGGAGACCCTGGCGCATGTATACCTGGATTGCACCAGGTTGCATCCCCTATTTTGGCTCCTCTTGGATCTGTTCTTACATTTTTGGTTGCACTTTTCCCCTCACCTGTTCATATACGCACTCCCTATCCATGGCCCCACAAAGTCGCGGGACTTCCTTGTCAGCCTCCTCCTGGCCCTGGCCAAAATGGCCATCTACAAAACCAGGGAGAGGAGGTTGGCCAATGGAGTCTCCTGTGACTGTGGGGCCTATTTCCACTCCTCAGTCCATTCTCGCATCCGGGCAGAGTTCCTCTGGGTGCCATCCGCTGGCTCCCTCGACACCTTTGAGGAGCAGTGGGCGCTGTCCGAGGTTCTCTGCTCGGTGTCCCCATCAGGTTCCCTTTGTTTAGCCCTGTGACCTCACTCTCATTTCTGTTTTATCTTTAGTTGTCCCCCGCACTTATTTGGAATCCTGGACCTGTGGATCCTCCCCTTAGGCTGGGGGGAGGTCCTTTAGTAGTGGGCAGACAGAAGCCCGCTCACCTCCTGGATCCCAACAGGACTACTTTTCTATAGCCATCTGGCCTTGCCCAATCACAATATGAAGGTTTGAAGTGGCCCCTGTGATCATCTCCTCTGATCTCCTGTATAACACAGGTCATGGGAGTGCCCTGAATTCACTCCTGGTCGAACCAAAGCAGAGCTTTCAGGAAAATACCTGGTCTTGATTTAAAACTTGGCAGGGATGGTGAATCCATCAGGACCCTTGATAAGTTGTCCCAGTGGTTAATTACCCTCGGTGCTAAAAATTTACACCTGATCGTGTGACTTCAGGAGCTGGTGTTTTCAGAAAAAAAAAAAAAGCACCTGTTCCCTGTACCACCCGTCCTTTGCTGAACTACTGAAGAGAGGGTTGGACACAGGGGTAATGTACCTGCCTGGGCATCTCCGCATCACAGAAATGTCCGACTGTCTGTGACAAGTTGTTGGGGACGTCTCAGAGGGCTGGGTTTCAAAGCAACATTTTGACTTAAAATGGAAAAACATTCTCAAAATCAACATTGGCGCATTGAAAATTGTAGTTTAGTCAAAGTTGCTGTTTCCAAAAGGAAGCCATTCGATGTGAACATTTCTGATCAGACCCGATTACTGTGGGGTTCCCTGGGCAGTGCTTGTCCGGGCTTGTGACAGTCTGTAACCCTATGTTCACCCCTTTTACAGGTCTACGATAAATTTTGTAAAATGTGTGCCTTGTGAGGTATCATTTGAAAAAAATCATAATTTGCTGATCATTATGGTCCTGGTAAAATAGAGGTGGCACTGTTGTATGTAAAGTTATAAGATTCATCTGTATGGTGTTAAGGCCTTGTGTACACAGTTTTGTCAGCAAAAGGCAGCTTTTCCCAACAAAACAGTGGAGGTGTACACACTACAATGCTACTTTTGCAGACAAAACTCTCTTGTTTTGGTGACAAAATAAAACCACCTTGACGAGAGACGTAGAGATTTTTGAGCCAAAGTTTTATCAACAAAGTGTCAGTATAGACACCACGCTTGGTTTGGCCATGTAAATAGCCTCCAGGAGGTGTCCCACAATGTCCATCCTGACCGCTCTGGTGAGCAGTTCAGACTCCGCTGCCTTGCCACCAGGTAAGCAAGCATCCACCCCCTTCCCCCTTTAAAGCCCCATGAATTTTTGACATTCCACTTCCCTTTTTCTCAGCATGGAGAGCTCATATGACATTTTCCCAGCTGACCATGGTGGCTCTGCATGGCAAACACTCTCCCTCTTGGACCACTGTGGAGCTGTTGGATCTTCTGAGTATATGGGGAGAGAAGGCTGTGCAGTCCCAGCGGTGCTCCAGCCGTAGGAACTTCGATACCTATGGGCAGATGTCAAGGTTCCTCCCCCACTCTGAACTCTAGGGTACAGATGTGGGGACCAGCATGAAAACCTCCTAAGCTTACTTTTACCAGCTTAGGTTAAAACTTCCCCAAGGTACAAACTATTTTACCCTTTGCCCTTGGAATATCCACTGCCACCACCAAACTCTAACTGGGTTTACTGGGAAAGGTAGTTTGGACACGTCTTTCCCCCCAAAATCCTCCCAACCCTTGCACCCCACTTCCTGGGAAAGGTTTGGTAAAAATCCTCACCAATTTGCATAGGTGACCACAGACCCAAATCCTTTGATCTGAGAACAATGAAAAAGCATTCAGTTTTCTTACAAGAAGACTTTTAATAGAAATAGAAGTAAATAGAAGTAAAGGAATCACCTCTGTAAAATCAGGATGGTAGATACCTTACAGGGTAATTAGATTCAAAACATAGAGAATCCCTCTAGGCAAAACCTTAAGTTACAAAAAAGACACACGGACAGGAATTGTCATTCTATTCAGCACAGTTCTTTTCTCAGCCATTTAAAGAAATCATAATCTAACACATATCTAGCTAGATTACTTACTAAAAGTTCTAAGACTCCATTCCTGTTCTATCCCCGGCAAAAGCAGCATACCGACAGACACAGACCCTTTGTTTCTCTCCCTCCTCCCAGCCTTTGAAAGTATCTTGTCTCCTCATTGGTCATTTTGGTCAGGTGCCAGCGAGGTTACCTTTAGCTTCTTAACCCTTTACAGGTGAGAGGATTTTTCCTCTGGCCAGGAGGGATTTTAAAGGGGTTTACCCTTCCCTTTATATTTAAGACAGCAGATTTCTCGTGGCTTGTGTGATAAGGGCTACGAACAGGACATGGTACAGTGCTGAGCGAAGATAAAGGAGCTGAGGCAGGCATACCAGAAGGCAAGGGTCACTGCACCAAAGAATCATAGAATATCAGGGTTGGAAGGGACCTCGGGAGGACATCTAGTCCAACCCCCTGCTCAAAGCAGGACCGATCCCCAATTAAATCATCCCAGCCAGGGCTTTGTCAAGCCTGACCTTAAAAACTTCTAAGGAAGGAGATTCCACCACCTCCCTAGGTAACGCATTCCAGTGTTTCACCACCCTCCTAGTGAAAAAGTTTTTCCTAATATCCAACCTAAATCTCCCCCACTGCAATTTGAGACCATTGCTCCTTATTCTGTCATCTGCTACCACTGAGAACAGTCTAGAGCCATCCTCTTTGGAACCCCCTTTCAGGTAGTTGAAAGCAGCTATCAAATCCCCCCTCATTCTTCTCTTCCATAGATTAAACATCCCCAGTTCCCTCAGCCTCTCCTCATAAGTCATGTGTTCCAGTCCCCTAATCATTTTTGTTGCCCTCCGCTGGACTCTTTCCAATTTTTCCACATCCTTCTTGTAGTGTGGGGCCCAAAACTGGACACAGTACTCCAGATGAGGCCTCACCAGTGTCAAATAGAGGGGAACAATCACGTCCCTCGATCTGCTGGCAATGCCCCTACTTATACATCCCAAAATGCCATTGGCCTTCTTGGCAACAAGGGCACACTGTTGACTCATATCCAACTTCTTGTCCACTGTAACCCCTAGGTCCTTTTCTGCAGAACTGCTGCCTAGCCATTCGGTCCCTAGTCTGGAGCGGTGCATTGGATTCTTCCGTCCTAAGTGCAGGACTCTGCACTTGTCCTTGTTGAACCTCATCAGATTTCTTTTGGCCCAATCCTCCAATTTGTCTAGGTCCCTCTGTATTCTATCCCTACCCTCCAGCATATCTACCACTCCTCCCAGTTTACTGTCATCTGCAAACTTGCTGAGGGTGCAATCCACACCGTCCTCCAGATCATTAAGGAAGATATTGAACAAAACCGGCAGCAGGACTGACCCTTGGGACACTCCACTTGATACCGGCTGCCAACTAGACATGGAGCCATTGATCACTACCCGTTGAGCCTGACAATCTAGCCAGCTTTCTATCCACCTTATAGTCCATTCATCCAGCCCATACTTCTTTAACTTGCTGGCAAGAATACTGTGGGAGACAGTGTCAAAAGCTTTGCTAAAGTCAAGGAATAACACGTCCACTGCTTTCCCTTCATCCACAGAGCCAGTTATCTCGTCATAGAAGGCAATTAGATTAGTCAGGCATGACTTGCCCTTGGTGAATCCATGCTGACTGTTCCTGATCACTTTCCTCTCCTCTAAGTGCTTCAGAATTGATTCCTTGAGGACGTGCTCCATGATTTTTCCAGGGACTGAGGTGAGGCTGACTGGCTTGTAGTTCCCAGGATCCTCATTCTTCCCTTTTTTAAAGGTTGGCACCACATTAGCCTTTTTCCAGTCGTCAGGGACTTCCCCCGATCGCCATGAGTTTTCAGCGATAATGGCCAATGGCTCTGCAATCACATCCACCAACTCCTTTAGCACTCTCGGAAGCAACGCATCCGGCCCCATGGACTTGTGCATGTCCAGCTTTTCTAAATAGTCCCGAACCACTTCTTTCTCCACAGAGGGCTGGTCACCTCCTCCCCATGCTGTGCTGCCCAGTGCAGTAGTCTGGGACCTGACCTCGTTCGTGAAGACAGAGGCAAAAAAAGCATTGAATACATTAGCTTTTTCCACATCCTCTGTCACTAGGTTGCCTCCCTCATTCAGTAAGGGGCCCACACTTTCCTTGACTTTCTTCTTCTTGCTAAAATACCTGAAGAAACCCTTCTTGTTACTCTTAACATCTCTTGCTAGCTGCAACTCCAGGTGTGATTTGGCCGTCCTGATTTCACTCTTGCATCCCCGAGCAATTTTTTTATACTCTTCCCTGGACATTTGTCCAGTCTTCCACTTCTTGTAAGCTTCTTTTTTGTGTTCAAGATCAGCAAGGATTTCACTGTTAAGCCAAGCTGGTTGCCTGCCATATTTACTATTCTTTCTACACATCGGGATAGTTTGTCCCTGTAACCTCAATAGGGATTCTTTAAAATACAGCCAGCTCTCCTGGACACCTTTCCCCCTCATGTTATTCTCCCAGGGGATCCTGCCCATCAGTTCCCGGAAGGAGTCAAAGTCTGCTTTTCTGAAGTCCAGGGTCCGTATTCTGCTGTTCTCCTTTCTTCCCTGTGTCAGGATCCTGAACTCGACTATCTCAAGGAATATCTCTAGAGTGCTGAAGGAATTGGCGGATGTGATTGCAGAGCCATTGGCCATTATCTTTGAAAACTCGTGGCGAACCGGGGAAGTCCCGGATGACTGGAAAAAGGCTAATGTAGTGCCAATCTTTAAAAAAGGGAAGAAGGAGGATCCTGGGAACTACAGGCCAGTCAGCCTCACATCAGTCCCTGGAAAAATCATGGAGCAGGTCCTCAAAGAATCAATCCTGATGCACTTGCATGAGAGGAAAGTGATCAGGAACAGCCAGCATGGATTCACCAAGGGAAGGTCATGCCTGAATAATCTAATTGCCTTTTATGATGAGATTACTGGTTCTTTGGATGAAGGGAAAGCAGTGGATGTATTGTTTCTTGACTTTAGCAAAGCTTTTGACACGGTCTCCCACAGTATTCTTGTCAGCAAGTTAAGGAAGTATGGGCTGGATGAATGCACTATAAGGTGGGTAGAAAGCTGGCTAGATTGTCGGGCTCAACGGGTAGTGATCAATGGCTCCATGTCTAGTTGGCAGCTGGTATCAAGTGGAGTGCCCCAAGGGTCGGTCCTGGGGCCGGTTTTGTTCAATATCTTCATAAATGATCTGGAGGATGGTGTGGATTGCACTCTCAGCAAATTTGCGGATGATACTAAACTGGGAGGAGTGGTAGATACGCTGGAGGGGAGGGATAGGATACAGAAGGACCTAGACAAATTGGAGGATTGGGCCAAAAGAAATCTGATGAGGTTCAATAAGGATAAGTGCAGGGTCCTGCACTTAGGATGGAAGAATCCAATGCACCGCTACAGACTAGGGACCGAATGGCTAGGCAGCAGTTCTGCGGAAAAGGACCTACGGGTGACAGTGGACGAGAAGCTGTATATGAGTCAGCAGTGTGCCCTTGTTGCCAAGAAAGCCAATGGCATTTTGGGATGTATAAGTAGGGGCATAGCGAGCAGATCGAGGGACGTGATCGTTCCCCTCTATTCGACATTGGTGAGGCCTCATCTGGAGTACTGTGTCCAGTTTTGGGCCCCACACTACAAGAAGGATGTGGATAAATTGGAGAGAGTCCAGCGAAGGGCAACAAAAATGATTAGGGGTCTAGAACACATGACTTATGAGGTGAGGCTGAGGGAGCTGGGATTGTTTAGCCTGCAGAAGAGAAGAATGAGGGGGGATTTGATAGCTGCTTTCAACTACCTGAAAGGGGGTTCCAAAGAGGATGGCTCTAGACTGTTCTCGATGGTAGCAGATGACAGAACGAGGAGTAATGGTCTCAAGTTGCAGTGGGGGAGGTTTAGATTGGATATTAGGAAAAACTTTTTCACTAAGAGGGTGGTGAAACACTGGAATGCGTTACCTAGGGAGGTGGTAGAATCTCCTTCCTTAGAGGTTTTTAAGGTCAGGCTTGACAAAGCCCTGGCTGGGATGATTTAACTGGGAATTGGTCCTGCTTCGAGCAGGGGGTTGGTCTAGATGACCTTCAGGGGTCCCTTCCAACCCTGATATTCTATGATTCTATGATTCTATGATTCATGGTCACTGCCTCCCAGGTTCCCATCCACTTTAGCTTCCCCTACTAATTGGACTTGTTACATCCAGAGATGGGAGCAGGATGAATCAGTGAGTGCCCAGCTCTGACAAAAGTGCCGGGTATGGGTGGGGCTGGCTTGCTGCATCTTGAATGCCCCCCTGCCTGCTTTCATTGTAATGTTCCCTCCTCTTCTCTCTGTAGGGTGACTCCGGGGGCCCACTGGAGTGCAAGGGGGTCGCCCAGGGCATCGTCTCACATGGGAAACCCAGTGGCCTCCCACCTGCCATATACATGCGGATCTCTGCATTCATCCCTTGGCTCAGGAAGAAGATGGGCAGGGAGTAGCTGCACAAAGAGACCAACGGGCTGCCAGCTGCTCTGCCATTCCGCTGCCTTCGCTACTTCTGGGGAGGGGATGCTGCTGCACTCATCTGATCTGGGGGCACCCCCGAGCCAGCCAGTCCTCGCCTCACCCTGGGGTCGGATGGGAGTCGGCACCCCCTAGAGGGGACAAGGCCCATTCCCCATTCCTCACCTCTGCCCCCTGAGACAGCCAGTCCCCCCTGGGGCTGGATCAGAGCTGGCGCTCCCTAGAGGGGAAACACTCCATGTCCCCATTCCTTACCCCCCTGAGTCAGCCAGTCCCTACCCTGGGGCCGGATGGGAGCCAGCGACCCCTAGAGGGGAAAGGACCCTTGTCCCATTCTCTTCTCTTTTGTTCTTTGGCATGAAAACCTTTCTCTGTAATGTGCTTGATGAAAACCAGCAACGTTCTCTCCTCTGTGAGTCCAAGCCACGGTTTGCAATGCAATACAATAAATGGCTTTAAGCAGCAGCTGGTGCTGGTGTCTGGACTCCTGAGTCTTTCTCTGAGTGGAACAGCTGTCCTTGGGCGTCCCCCCTATGCGTCCCCAGTGTCTCAGGAGGCCCCTTACAGCCGGGACACAACCCTCTTCTCCCCTCTCCTTCACTTGGTCCATGATGCCTTGCAGCTGGAATTCACGGGACTCCCTAGAGTGGATCCAAGGCAGTGGCTATCTACCCAGAGTCCTGTTTCTGACAGTAGCCAGCATCAGAGGATGGTGGTAGGACCCCACAGTAGAGAGTGATGGGGTGTGACACCAGGACTGTGGTGTTTGCAGAGAGGGAGACAACATTTACAGTGGCCGTTTGGGGAGAAGGGTTCAGCTGGAGAGAGGCAAGAGAGAACTAACTTAGATGGTTAGAGAGAGTTCAGGGTGGAGACTTTCAAAGACCCCCTAGGGTGGAGCAGCTATCTCAGGCCCCTCTGCAACATGGGAAAATGGATATTATTACAACAGCACCAAGATTGGGGTACACCATTGTGCTAGGCACTGCCCAGACCCCGACCGAGATCAGGGTCCTGTTCAGCCAGGTGCTGCACAGACCCCGACGGAGATCAGGGCCCCTTCGTACCGGGCACTGCACAGACCACAACCGAGATCAGGCGCTGCCAGGCGCTGAGAGGAGAAATTGTCTTGCTGAAGGTTACACAGAAAGTCAGTGGCAGAGCTGAGAAGAGAAACCAAATGTCCTGACCCCTGTCTGGTGCCCCTTGCCACAGGGCCGTGCTGCCTCTCGCTTTTTGCCCATGGTTGTGAGCTGCCAGAGTTTTGTTGGAAGAAGGTGTGTGGGGGGGGCAAACTCCCATAATTCCCTCAGCTGTATCCCAGAACTGGTGCCATTTCCAAACTGAATGGGGGAGCACTGTTCTACTCTGTCTTCTAACTAGTACAAGTGGGTCTCTTCTGTTCTATTCCCTCTCTCATACCCATGCCCATCCCTGTGGTATCTGGGCTTCCCAAAGTCCCTTCAATACCAGTCCGTGTCCATCCCACCTGATTCTGGATCTGTGAGGGGCTCCCCACCCTTTGGAGGTGCTTTCTGTCCATGGACCTCCAGCTGGGCTAGACAAACCCATCACAGCTGAGCCAGCACCCTTAGCTCCGCTCCAGATGTGCACAGCTGCAAGGGGCACAAGATCCCAGTTAGGTTCAGCACCAGCTGTGGAGCAGGTGACCCAGCTGGGCTTCTTCTTGCCCCATGTGCTGTGGGTTTCCAGGAACTGGTGACTGCAAAAGTCACCCTGCTGCAGCAGCTGGGGCTGGAGATGGGATCTGGGGTTAGATGGACCTCGGGGTCTGAGCTGGTCTGACAATCCCTATGTTCCTGTTTAGATGAGCCAACTGAGTCCCTGGCACAGGATCCAGGGTAAGACTCTCAACCTGGTCAACGCCATTTGGTCCCCTCTGAACACAGCCAATAGAGCCAATGTCTCCAGGGCTCCCTCTGTCCTGTGCAGCCTGGACCTATGCAGGCTTTGGGGGAGGGATAGCTCAGTGGTTTCAGCGTTGGCCTTCTACACCCAGGGTTGTGAGTTCAATCCTTGAGGGAGCTATTTAGGGATTGGGGCAAAAATTGGGGATTGGTCCTGCTTTGAGCAGGGGGTTGGACTAGATGACCTCCTGAGGTCATTCTATGATTCTATGATTCCCCATCCTCTCCGGACATCCTCGTGTCTGTCTGTGCTCTACAGACCCATAGTGTCCTACCTGTCCCTCCATCTCTGCACTGAGCCTGGTGTCCGAAGGCAGATACTAACAAGGCCATGTCACTGGCTGACATTAGCCACACGGCCCACTAGATGTGCGGATGGAGAAGGGGGGGTCGGTGCAAGCTCCATCCATGGCTCAGCTCTGTCCCAGACGTGCACAGCTCCAGGCAGGGCTGAGCTGGGCCAGTGCCCAGATGTTCTGCTGCCCCAGCTGTGGAGGGCACCTGGCTGCCGTGGGACAGGCAACGTATGTCTGTGAGCCTGCAGCTCCTGAAGGTGCCAACTGGAAACCGGAGCCCTCCTAGTGAAAGACTGGGATGGGGAATGAGACCCAGGGATCCGGGACAGCATCACTAGGGGACCCTGCACCTCCCAGCCCCCAGACGGAGGGATCTGGGACTGAGGTCTGTGGCACGACAGTCACTGTTGTCACAGGGTGACAAAGTAGGACATTTCTGTCATATTTTAATGACTCCCAGACATGCCTCCGTTTCCCTGTGCATTTTGCATTGCTGCCCAGTGGGGCACCCACCTGGCTCCTGGAGGACTGCAGGAGCCAGAGGTGTGGGTGTCCCTTGGCTGTCTGGAGGGGATGGCTGGGTCATTAAAGAACTGATTGAAACTGCCCCAAATCACCAGAGGATCAGGAAAGAAAAGGAGACCCCCCGCAAAGACTGAGCCATTGACACCTGCCCACAGGAAGCCCTGGAGCATGTGAACTCAGCCCGAGAAGAAGGGAAAAGGTATCAGGGGATGGGAAAGGGCCTGTTCTCTGGAGGGAGTCAGCAGCCCCCCATGGGGACTAAGGACAAAGAGCCAAAAATGAATTTCAGCCCCCTTTGGCTGGGCCGTGGCACTGGCAGGGCCGGGATGAGCCATGGCTTCACCTCTGCCTCTCCAGGCTGACCTAGGGACATCCAGGTGATGAAGCTATAAGGAAAGTGCAACCCTGCCTCCATCCCACCATCCTGATCCCCGTCCAAAGTCCCCACCCCATTCCCTGATCCCTAGATCCTCCCATTACCTATTCCTCCCAGATCCCTCCCTGACCCCGCCCCCATGAACCCCTCTCTCTCCTGCTCCCTTCACTCTCCTTGTACCTGCCCCACCCCCATCTCCCCAGACCTCCTCCCTACCCCCCACCCCAGCTTCCTCTCCCTCCCACCCCTGCCCCCGGGCCCCGCCCTCTGCACGGGCCCCGGGGCTCTGAGCCTGGCCACTGGCCGCGAAGGGGTTAACCAGGGGCTTTGTCAATGTGCCGGAAATGGGGCGCGGGCCCTTTAAATCCCAGCCCCTCTCTTTTCCCCGCTTCCTTCCCGGCCCAGGAAGCTGCGCATGCGTGTCCGGGCCTTGAGAGTTGTGGGCCAGAGAGTCCCTCCACGCGCATGCGCGCCCATCTGTGGCCATGCGCGTGCTAGTGGGTGAGTGGAGCGCGCTGCAGGGGCCGAGTATGGGGGTGGTTGGGTGGCAGGGGACAGCAATTAAGCGAGGCGTTAATTGCGGGGCTAATGCGGTTGCGCGTGTTCCCCAGCGCCTGGGCTTGGATGTGCATCCGGTTTGGGAGCTGAGCTCCATCTAGCCGCGGGGAGATGGGGCTGGCAGTAAATCTCCCCTCCTCCCCCGTAAGGCTTCCTCATGCACCAGGGTACTGGGGTGAAATGGGGCTGCAGTCAGGAGTGAGGGGCACCAGCAGAGCTCGGGAGGCAGGGCTGGGCTAGCAGGTGGCTGCGGGTCGGGAGTGGGGGCACTGGCAGAGCTGGTGGGGAGCCCAGGGTTGGGCTGGCAGGGGGCTGTAGGTCGGGAGTGAGGGGCACCAATCCTTGAAAGTGTCTATTTAAATCAGGAGGTGGGACCGGCTTTGTAGGCGGAGCCTTGACCCAGCTGTTGAGGAGCCGAGGGCACGAGGTGACCCATGTCTCTCGCCATCTGGGGCCAGACCGGATCAGCTGGGTAGGTGATTGGGGAAGGGGGGTGACTCCAGGATAATTGGGCTCATAGGAGCAGCCACAGAGGTGCAGGGGGTTAGGAGCCCAGTGACCCAGGTTTAGGTTCGCTCCCCGTCCTGGGAATTAGTACTCAGCCCTAAGACTCCAGGCTGATCCTAGTGGCATCGCTCCAGCTGTTCCTCCCTGGGGGCTGCCAACTGATGTGCCTAGACTACTTCTGCCCCTGCTTTCCCTGCCAATTTAGGACTCCAGAACCCTGCCTGGTTTTGCCAGACGCGTATGTCGGTTACAGACACAGGTCTCAGCCATGTCCCACAAACTGCAGGCTTAACTGAAAGCAGCTTAAGAAATGTTCTTGTCTCTAACAATATCTAACAGATGCCCAACTCCCAATAGGGTTCAACCCCCAAATAGATTATGAGTTTATCCTGTATAAGCTTTATACAGGGTAAACTCATAAATTGTTTGCCCTCTATAATATTGATAGAGAGAGATGCACAGCTGTTTCCCCCCCCCCCCCCAGGTATTAATACATGCTCTGGGTTAATTAATAAATAAAAAGTGATTTTATTAAATACAAAAAGTAGGATTTAAGTGATTCTAAGTATTAACAGACAGAACAAAGTGAATTACCAAGCAAAATAAAATAAAACACACAAGCCTATGCCCAATACAGTAAGAAGCTGAATAAAGATAAAATCTCACCCTTATGTTCCAATAAGCCTCTCTTACAGACTAGTCTCCTTCTAGGCTGGGTCCAGCAATCACTCACACCCCTTGTAGTCACTGTCCTTTGTCCCAGTTTCTTTCAGGTATCGTTGGGGGTGGAGAGGCTATCTCTTGAGCCAGCTGAACGCCAAATGGAGAGGTCTCCAAGAGGTTTAAATAGACTTTCTCTTCTGGGTGGGCACCCCTCCCTGCCCCTGTGTACGATCCAGCTACAAAAAGGAGTTTTGGAGTCACATGGGCAAGTCACATGTTCATGCGTGACTGAGTTCCTTACCGTCCAAGCCAGATTCCTGGGAAAGCTCAGATGTGGATTGGCGCCTCCAAGTTCATTGTTTGCTTAAGTGTTTCTTGATTGGGTACTTCCTGAGAATAGTCTTTTCTCAGGAAGCTGACCAACTGCTTCAATGAGGCTGCTTAAAATTAAACAAGTAGATAGCCAATATTCATAACGTTGAATACAAAAATCATACATGCATACAAATATGATCTACTGAATATATTTATCCTAACCTTTACAGAGATATGTTACATGGCATATGTAGCATAAAACATATTCCAGTTAGGTCTTATATACATTCAGAAGCGTATTCCCATAAAGCATTATGGGGTGCAATGTCACACTCCTATTGTGCTGGGTTATATCAGAGCCATCTACCCTCACGGTCCAGGGCACAGCCTTCAGGGATCAGGAAGGAGCTGGCTTAGTGCAGCAGAGCAGGGTGAGATTAACCAGGGGCATATGTGAGTGAGGGGCTGGTCCAGGGTATGAGGGGAGACTGGACTGGCTTGGTTTAGGGGCTCAGTAGGGGCGAGTGGGGAGACTGAGCTGTGTTGAATACCATTTCTCTCCTGTCTCCCCAGGATGAATTGGCCCGCTCCGGCCTGCCCCCTTGTGATGCTGTGGTGAACTTGGCTGGTGAGAATGTTCTCAACCCCCTTCGCAGGTGTGTCCGGAGCTTTGGGCGTGCTGGGGGAGAATAATCCCTGTAACAACCCATATAGCGTCCCTTCCATGAAGGACAGAAATGGGGATGACTCGATCTCTCCCTGTTCTCCTGTACTATCCATAATGCAGTGGAGGTGGGGCAGGACGGAAGGGTTGTATTTTGCAAGTTGGGGATGAATTGGGGTTGAAACATAATTGTCACTAGGAATCTTTCTTCTCAGAGGTCTTGTTTCCAGGGGGAAGCATTAGGAGAGTGCACTAGTGGGGTATAAAGAGTGTTGCCCAATGTCTGGCCTCTCTTGTGACACTGATGCCAGCAGCCCCATCACACCTACCCTAGGTACCCACCCAACTGTCTCCCACATAGTGGAACCAGCACCTTCCAATCACCCAACTGCCATCCCCCAAAACTCCCAGTTCCCCCCACTCTCCCTGAGACAGGGAGCCTTTTTCACCTACTTCTGGGTAGTATGTGTGGGAGAGGGTCCTGCTTCCCATTGCTCTGGGGCATGGTGATTTGTGTCGCTCCCCTGTACTGCCTGGGGGAGGGCAGGGGAATGGGTGGCTCTCCTTTAGGTACTGCAGAGGGGGCTTGGTCAGAATGTGAAACTTCTGCTAGGAACCTTTCTCCTCCCGGGTCATTATTTCTGGGGGAAGGTTTAATGGGGTGCACGGTACGGTATAAATAGCTGCTTGTTGGGCTGGGATTGGCAGAGGAGAATGGGGGGGGCGGGGGCGGTTGGGCATGACCCCTTTGTGCTCTCTCCCCCTGCAGGTGGGATGATCCCTTCCGCAGGGTTGTGGTCACCAGCCGGGTGGCGACCACCAAGACCTTGGCCAAGGCCATCGCCGAGGCCGAGAGGCCGCCCCGTGCCTGGGTCCTCGTCACTGGCGTAGGTATTTATTGTGCATGGCCAGAGTGCAACTCTCACCATCCTGTCCCATGGTATCCCCCCACCAGGTGGAAATAGTCCCTGGGAAGTGACCAGGAAGAGTGTGGCCTCTGGAGGTTACTGGGCTGCTGAGGGGACAGGAGAAATAGTCCCTGGGTGCAGCACAACCTCCCATAACAGCATTGTGTCCGTCTGCCACAGAGAGGAAATAGTCCCTGTGGTGCGTCATCGTTGCACAGCTTTCGCCACTGAGAGAAAATAGTCCCCATTCATGAGAGGACACATCATAGCACCTTGTGGAACAATTGTGCTTCCACCATTGCACAGAGGAAAAATAGGCCCCGAGGAAAAATAGGCCCTGGGTAGAGCACACATTGCACATCCTTCCGCACCTGAGCGGATATACCGTCCCCCCTCTAGTGCAAGACAAAGTGCGGCCCTGTGTGGCACTGGTGTTCTTCCACCACTAGGGAGGAGGGAAAATTGGCCTGGGGTGCAGCACAGTCTATCATGACACATTGTGATCCTTCCGCTGCAGAGAGGGGGAAAAATAGTCCCTCCTCTTGTCCTTGAGGTACAAAGCACAACTCTGGTGACACTGATGTTCTTCCACCATTGGGAAGAGATGGAAAAATAGTCCCCTGGCCAAATAAAACCTCCTGTGGAACTGTGTCCTTCCACCACCGAAAGAAGAAAATTTGCTTTGTAAGAGAATGGAGCCCAGCCCCCATGACATCAATGCGCTTCTGCCATTGGAGCAGGAGGGAAAATAGTCATGTTCCTCCCCGTCGCCAGGTGCAGTTGCTGCAGGAGAGGGAGGGATATCAATGAGGGGTAGGGTTATGTGCACTGGCGGCACTACAGTTCCCTGCCCATTGCCCGGCAGGGTATTACCGCCCCAGCCCCACGGCTGAGTACACTGAGGAGAGTCCCGGCGGTGACTTCGACTTCTTCTCGCGCCTGGTGAGCGCCTGGGAGGCAGCGGCTAAAATCCCCGGGGACGGCACGCGCCAGGCGGTGGTGAGATCTGGTGCGTCGGGGCATGGGGCCTTTCCCCTCAAGGGGGCACCAGATGCTATCTGACCTCATGGCGGAGACTGGCTGGGTCGGGGGGGGGCGGGGGGGGGGCAGGGCATGGGGCCTGTCCCCTCTAGAGATCACTGGCTCCCATCTGACCTCAGGGCAGGCACTAGCTGGCTCATGGAGGTGGGGAATGAGACACGGGCCCTTTCTCCTCTAGGGGATGTTGGCTCCCATCCGGCCCCAGGGTGGGTACTGGCTGGCTCAGGGGGGTGGGGAATGGAGCACAGGGTTTTTCCCCTTGGGGGCACTGGCCCCAAGGCTGGCTTGGGCTGGGAGACTGTGGCTGGCTTGGGGAGGGAGGCGTGGCTGGCTGTCTCCAGGGTCTCTCTCTGACTTTCCTCTTCCTGCAGGTGTGGTGCTGGGGAAGGGCGGAGGCGCCGTCTCCCAGATGCTCTGGCCTTTCCGGCTGGGCCTGGGGGGCCCCGTGGGCTCCGGCCTCCAGCCCTTCCCATGGATCCACGTCCGGGACGTGGCTGGTGTTGTGTGCCACGCTCTGGAAACGGAGGGTGTCCACGGGGTTCTCAACGGGGTCTCCCCAGCTTCACCCAGCACCTCCAATGCCGATTTCGCCCGGGAGCTGGGCTCAGCCCTGGGGCGCCCGGCCCTGCTGCCCCTGCCCAGCTGGGCGGTGCGGGGCGTCTTTGGCGCTGAGCGGGCCGTCATGCTGCTGGAGGGCCAGCGGGTGGTGCCAAAACGCACTCTGGAGAGTGGCTACTGCTTCGTGTACCCCGACCTGCCCTCTGCCCTGCGGGACATTGTGTCCTGAGCGGCTGAGGGGGGATTGATCCCAGTGCCCTGAGGACCCTCCTTTTCTGGGGAATCACCCCAGTGGGAGCCTCACCCCCCCCCCCTCCCGAGACCCCTAATCTCTGGCTCCCACAGCCCAGCTCTGAGCTTCCCAGCTGTCTTAGCCTGAACTTTGTGGGATCCATCATGAGCCATCCCCAGTATCCCTCCAATACTCCCCAGCCTCTTGCTGGGGGTCACCCCATTCTTAGCCTCCCCAGCCCCCTTCTCTGAGTGGGAATGCTCCCTTCTGAGCCCCTCCAGAAATCACCCCTCCCCAGCCCTTCTCGGGGGGGGGGGGCACCCCACTGTGACTTTCCTGCCCTACCCCCATCTGTGCTGCACTGACAGTGTGTTCAGGTGGTTTTCAAGCTGGTCCTTTATGGAGCTGAGGTTCTGCAGCAATGGCTGCTGGGAATTGCAGTTTTTGGCTGCACTGCAGCCCCCCCTCCCTCCCACCCTGTATACAACCTTGTCCAGTTTGCAATAAACTGCTGGTGAGTCAATCGCTGTTGTTTGCAGGGAGTGGGGGCGGGGGGAGGGAGGTCACTAGGTCGATGGTGGTGCTTAGGGCTGAGGGGGGGGATTCAGAGGCTGCACTGTCCTCATACAGTCAGTGCTGACCCCAGTTGCGTGCACTCCCAATACAGTGGGAGAGACCAGGCAGTGAATGGTACCCAGCTGTCCAGGAGGATAGTGCAGGGTGCTCATCTTTAGGGGGGGCTGATAGGTCGTAGGGCGGGGAAAGGGAAGGGGAGCCAGGAGTCTGGGAGGGCAATGCAGGGCCTTTGCCGCTAGGGGGGTCTCATGGCTCTTAGGGGAGGAATGAGGAAGGTGCCTCGGAACAATCATGGGGCTCATGTACAAGGTGAGAGGGCTGAGTCAAGTGGAGATGAGGGCTGGCTGGGCTCTGGGGACCAGACAGTAGCTTCCTGGCTGGGTGTGTGGGTCTGGGTACCCCAGTGTGGGGCTCTTTTGGTTATTCCTGTGTGGGCATAACAGCCTCCATGCAAGTGGTTGTACCGCTATAACTGTAGAGGTGAAATTGCATCTCTAACCCAAATAGTTATGCTGCCACCGACTCTGGCTGTGGTTCTGGCCTTGTTTTCATGCCTCAGAAAACAATGGAGAAGGCGTGCCAGAATGCTGCCCGTGTAAAATACAAGTGTTGATCTGTTCCTTTGGAACACCTCGGCTGACACCTCTTTGAACTGTCCCCTGGCGTCTCTCACTGTCCCTTGTGTTTCAGTTCGCTTTTGCTGATGGAAATTTCTGCTGGCATCATTGTTTTGTGGAAAATGTATATTCCACAAATCCCCATTTTCCAACAGGAAACCATGGTTCAACTTTTTTCCTCACTGCCCTAATGTAACATTAAGCCATGGGGTAAATAATGAAAGGCTTAGTTCCTGCAGACAGGCTGCATTCTCCTCTAGATCTCTGTGCAATCATTCCCCCTGGCAAATGAGTGCTCCACTGTGCATCAAGGGGACTGTGCATATGTAGTCCTGAGTTTATCCCCCACCCCAGAGGCTGTAATTAAACATAATGAGTGTCTCTCTTTGACTTGAGAAGAGAGCCAAGGCTCAAGGCCTAGCCAGTTGTTTCCATTAGCGGTATTTTCTGGGATGCACTCTAGTTTATTTCCAAAGATAATCCATCAAGTCCTCTTTCCCTGAACACAGCTGCAGTTACTGCTTCCGTTTGCTGCTCCAAACCAGCTCTTCCAGCTGGCGCCTCTGTTACTGTCTGCTTGGCCTTCTCTCTGCCCCTTCTCCCTCGTGCACAGACAAAACCTGTATCACCAAGCAAAGCCCTAGCCCCTGCCTGGGAAATCTATTGAGCTGCTTCTGCTCTAGCTTTTCTATGTGCCTGTGTTTTGGATTCTACTGCTGTTGTGTCAGCCACTCAACCCGCAATGGCTTCTTTACATTGATCCTGCATGAAAGGTAATGCCCCACCCATCGCTACAAGGTTTAACGATGGGACGATCGAGGTGCTAGAGGAGTACTCAAGGAAGACAAGGCTATTGCAGAGAAGCTAAATGAATTTTTTGCATCATTCTTTACTGTAGAGGATGTGAGGGAGATTCCCACACCTGAGCCATTCTTTTTAGGTGACAAATCTGAGGAACTGTCCCAGATTGAGATATCATTAGTGGATGTTTTGGAACAAATTGATAAACAGAAATAAGTCACCAGGACCAGATGGGATTCACCCAAGAGTTCTGAAGGAATTCAGATATGAAATCTTAGAACTACTAACTGTGGTATGTAACGAATCACTTAAATCAGCCATACCTGATGACTGGAGGATAGCTAATGCAACACCGATTTTTTTTTTTTTTTTTAAGTCTCCAGAGGCAATCCTGGCAATTACAGGCCGGTAAGGCTGACTTCAGTACCAGACAAATTGTTTGAAACTATAGTAAACCACAGAATTATTACACAGACAGATGAATATCATTTGTTGGGGAAGAATCAACAAGGGTTTTAGTAAAGGGAAATCATGTCTCACCAATCTACTAGAATTCTTTGGAGGGGGTCAACAAGCATGTGGACAAGGGAGATCCAATGGATATAGTGTACTTGGACTTTCAGAAAGCCTTTGACAAGGTCCCTCACCAAAAGCTCTTAAACAAAGTAAGCAGTCATGGGGTAAGAGGGAAGGTCCTCTCATGGATTGGTAACTGGTTAAAAGATAGGAAACAAAGGGTAGGAATAAATGGCCCGTTCTCAGAATGGAGACAGGTAAATAGTGGTGTCCCCCAGGGGTCTGTATTGGGACCAATCCTAGTTAACATAATCATAAATGATCTGGGAAAGGGTAAAGAGTGAGGTGGCAAAGTGTTAAGATGATACAAAATTACAAGGGTAGTAAAGTCCAAAGCAGACTGTGAAGAATTGCAAAGGGATCTCACAAAACTGGGTGACTGGGAGGAAAATGGCAGATGCAAAGTAATGCACGTTGGAAAACATAATCCCAACTATACATATAAAATGATGGGTTCTAAATTAGCTGTTACCACTCGTATAGTTCTCTGTAAACATCCACTCAATGTGCAGCGGGAGTCAAGAAAGCTAACAGAATGTTGGGAATCATTAAGAAAGGGATAGGTAAGACACAAAGTATCATAATCATAGAAGTATAGGACTGGAAGGGACCTTGGGAGGTCTTTTATTCTAGTCCCTGCACTCAAGGCAGAACTAAGTATTAAGTATAATCTCAATATAAATCCATGATATGCCCACACTTTGACTGCTGCATGCAGTTCTAGTCACCCCATCTCCACAAATGGATGGGAAATTAAAAATGTGCAGAGAAGGGCAACAAAAATGATCAGGGGTATGGAACAGCTTCTGTTTGAGGAGAGATTTTACAAGGTTGTAACTGTTCAGTTTAGGATGACTAAGGGTGGAGATATGATAGAAGTCTATAAAATTGGGAATGGCGTGGAGAAAGTGAATAAGGAAGTGCTATTTACCCCTTCCCATAACACAAGTGTAATATGAAGAGAGAGCCTGAACCATGGGGCCTGGTACAAGGCCTAAGGCCTGAACTAAAGTCAGGCCCTGTTACAAAGCAGAGGCCTTCTTGCGGGGTTACTGTCCGGAACAGGAACATGGCTGGTGTTGTAAAAACACACGCATTGCTAGGCACTAAGTATTCATGTAAACACATTCCAGGAGGGTGGTACCAGAACACCCCGATAGCTAGTTTTGGTGGAAACACATGCCCCAAAGATGATATAGGGACACACTGACCCTTCTTAAAGATAAGGTCAGGCTGACAGGGTGATGGATAGAGATGTTTTGATCAAGTTAATTGTAACTTGTAACAACAGGTACAAGGAAAAGGGGGGTAACTAACCACATCAGAGGGTCAATACATAGCTTGTTTGTATCAGTGCATAAAGAGGGGTCACAGAGGGGGTGTCTGTCCAGCGGAGGAGGGAATGGAAAGTCCCACTGCTCATTGAGCTGGTCCATTGTAACATGCATGCATGTATTAGTGTACTACAGGACACAGATACTGTGCTTTTTCGGCAATAAACCTGTCTGGATGCCTTTGCCACTGCACTGAGTCTGTGGTCTCCTTGGGCAGTTCAACTGGAGGCTGCTCTATGGGCTACCTGTCCAGAGACTGTGCAGCATGCAGAGAGAACAGACACGCAACCAACAACTGACACCAACAAGAACTAGGGGTCACCCAATGAAATTAATATGCAGTAGGTTTAAAACAAAAGAGAGTATTTCTTCACACAAGGCACAGTCAACCTGTGGAACTCTTTGCCAGAGGATGTTGGAAAGGCTGAGTGTATAACAGGGTTCAAAAAGAATTAAGTTTATGGAGGATAGGTCCATCAATGGCTATTAGCCAAGATGGTCAGGGATGCAGACCCATGCTCTGGGTGCCCCTAGCCTCTGACAGCCAGAAGCTGGGACTGGATGGCAGGGGATCACTCAATAATTGACCTGTTCTGTGCATTCCCTCTGTGGGACCTGGCATTGGCCATTGTCGGAAGACAAAAAGAAAAGGAGTACTTGTGGTACTTTAGAAACTAACAAATTTATTTGAGCATAAGCTTTTATGAGCTACAGCTCACTTCATCGGATGCATTCAGTGAAAATACAGTGGGGAGATTTATATACATAGAGAACATGAAACAATGGGTGTTACCATACACACTGTGATCACTTAAGAGTGATCACTTAAAATGAGCTATTACCAGCAGGAGGGCAGGGGGTGGGGGAGACCTTTTGTAGTGATAATCAAGGTGGGCCATTTCCACTCCCAGTTTGCAAATTAATTCCAATTCAGCAGTCTCTTGTTGGAGTCTGTTTTTGAAGTTTTTTTGTTGAAGTATTGCCACTTTTAGGTCTGTTACTCTGAAACCTGACTTTTAGGTCTGTAATCCTTTATGTAGAGACGACCCATCACTCTCACAGATCTTGGGAGGCAGGCCAGTCCTTGCTTACAGACAGCCCCCCAACCTGAAGCAAATACTCACCAGCAACCACACACCACACAACAGAACCACTAACCCAGGAACCTATCCTTGCAACAAAGCCAGTTACCAACTGTGTCCACATATCTATTCAGGGGACACCATCAGAGGGCCTAATCACATCAGCCACACTATCAGAGGCTCGTTCACCTGCACATCTACCAATGTGATATATGCCATCATGTGCCAGCAATGCCCCTCTGCCATGTACATTGGTCAAACTGGACAGTCTCTACATAAAAGAATCAATGGACACGAATCAGACGTCAAGAATTATAACATTCAAAAACCAGTAGGAGAACACTTCAATCTCTCTGGTCACTCGATTACAGACCTAAAAGTGGCAATTCTTCAACAAAAAAACTTCAAAAACAGACTCCAAGGAGAGAGTGCTGAATTGGAATTAATTTTCAAACTGGATACAATTAACTTAGGCTTGAATAGAGACTGGGAGTGGATGGGTCATTACACAAGGTAAAACTATTTCCCCATGTTTATCCCCCACCCCCACCCCCCACTGTTCCTCAGACGTTCTTGTCAACTGCTGGAAATGGCCCACTTTGATTATCACTACAAAAGGTCCCTCCCCGCCACCCGACCCGCTCTCCTGCTGGTAATAGCTCACCTTAAGTGATCACTCTTGTTACAGTGTGTATGGTAACACCCATTTTTTCATGTTCTGTGTGTATATAAATCTCCCCACTGTATTTTCCACTGAATGCATCCAATGAAGTGAGCTGTAGCTCATGAAAGCTTATGCTCAAGTAAATTTGTTAGTCTCTAAGGTGCCACAAGTCCTCCTTTTCTTTTTGCAAATACAGACTAACACGGCTGCTACTCTGAAACCTGTCGGAAGACAGAATACTGGGCTAGATACACCTTTGGTGGGACCCCATGTGACCATTATGTTCTTACCCCCGTCCCCATCAAGGAGCTAGTTTCAAATGAATGGGGTACTAGGAAGCCACATTTCCCTGGTGCCTCTGATAGTCTGGACCTGAAAACGATGGGACATTGTCTTTTCACTTAAACTGAAAATAACTGAACTCTTCCCCCCCCCCCCGCAAAGGTCGCTGTTGTGAACACCTGAGGACAGCATTTGGGGTGCTGGGAGATAAAATGATGGGGAAAGATCATGCTTTGGAAAGCCACATGGCAACAGCTGTGCAACATCTGAAGCTCAGCACAATTGGGCTTGGTATTTCCAATCTTTGGTGCCTGAGTTACTGGAAGTGTTTCCCCTCTAGGGGATGCTGGCTTTGATCCGGCCCCAGGGCAGAGGCTGGCTGGCTGAGAGGGGCAGGGAGTGGGACAAGGGGCTTTTCCCCTCAAGGGGGTGCAGGCTCCCATCCAGCCCCTGGGCAGGGACTGGCTGGCTCAGGGGAGCGGGGAATGGGGCACGGGGCCTTTCTCCTTTTGTGGGCACCAGCTCCCATCTGGCCCCAGGGCAGGGGGCTCTCTGGCTCAGGGATGGGGGGAGGGGAATGGAACATGGGTCCTGTCCCCTCTAGCGGGCGCCGACTCCCATCCTGCCCTACGGCAGGGATTGGCTGACTCGTCGGTGGGGGGTGGGAAATGAGACATGGGGCTTTTCCCCTCTAAGGGGCGCTGGCTCTGATCCAGCCCCAGGGCAGAGGGCTGGCTGGCTCGGGATGCTGAGAATGGGGCATGGGGCCTTTCCCCTCTAGGGTAACTGTCACTATTCCAGGGGATAATTTCTGCCCTCCCCTGGCTCTCCTGTTGACGTGAGCTGTGGGTAACACTGATCAGTATCAGTGCCTGGTGAAACAAAATGTCTTGAACCAACGTGTGTGTGATAGAGGGTGTGTGGCTCTGATCTCTAGATACCAGTCTCCCCCCCACTCACTCCCCGGACAGTGTGTACGTGATGCCCAGGGTGTCTCTGACCCTCTCCTACCACAAACACATGGTCAGAGCCGGAAACCTCCCCTGCTCTTGCTGTCTCCATTGGGTTTATCAGGCCTTTCCCCTGGGGTGGGGGTGGGGTGGGGGAACTCAGGTCAGCAACACCTGCTGTAGCTACCAGCAGGGTCCAGCCAGTAGGTGGGCTGGGGAGACGGGTCTAGAATTGACCTACAAGGATCTAGTTGGCTTTAGAGTGGCTGTGCATTGATCTAGAATGGCTGTTTGTGTGGATATGGATAGATCTAGAATGGAACTGCCTCAATCAAAGTGAATCTAGCCTGAATTTACATGGATTTAGTTGGGCATTCATGCATCTAGAATGGATCCGCAATGCATGCAGGTGGTGACGCTCCAGTCTACATGTGTCTGGATGGATCCATCCTGCCCCCTCATCCATCAGACATCCCAGCTCCATGACAGGGATCCAAGGCGAACCATTGGGATGGGTGAGGTTGGACTTTGTCAATAGGTGTTTGATAAAGGAGGGGAATATCCTTAATGACACGGGTTTGTGGAGAACAGGCTATGTTCAGTGACCCTACTGTCATCCTTGAGGGCCGGTAAGAGTTTGGTAATATCTGCAGAGGACACAGAGGTTGGTGGTAAAGAACAGGGAGGATGTCTCATGGCTACAGACCTATCTGGGTGGCCTGGTGAGCTGGGTTCAATTAAACATGGTGGAAACTGACCCAGCATGAGCTCCCAACACTAAGCGGCAGTCACCATCCATGGGAATATAAACCAGGGGATATCTAGTAGGAGCAGGGGGAGGGGGTCACCTCTGGACATGGCCTTGGTAAGACTGTGCCAGGAGACTATATCCAGCTCTGGTGTCCACCCCTCAAACAGGACGTTGACAAGTTGGAAGGAGCAACCAGAGCAAGTCAAGATCTGGAGACCTGGCCTGGCGGGGAGAGCTCAAAGGGGATTGATCTCCTGAGGTGATCGGAGGCAAAGAGGGGACTCGGTCCTCATCTGTAGGAACCTCAGTGGGGTGGGGGTTTCTGTGCTCTTCGACCTCCCTGGCCAAAGTGGGACGAGACTAGGCGGCCAGCATCGGAAGTCAGTAAAGGTCCAGTTGGTGCTAAGGTGCAAATGCTGGCTTTGAAATGGAGAGGCCAGGGAATCTAGGTGCAGAAAACCCCAAGTCCATTTCTCACACTTATAGCAGGGGGGGGGGGGCAGCATTAACCACATCCCCAGCCAGGCTGGCTGGGCACCAGAAGCAGGGAGGAAACCCCTCCCCCCAATGTGGGCATGGCTGTGACTTCTCCCACGGGCATTTCCACCCCATGGCCCATCCAGGCAGGGGTTTCCAGGCAACCGGGTACATGCCTTTGTGGTTGCCAGGCCCTGCCCTCCCTTCCCCTTGCCTCCCCTCCGCAGGCCTCGTCCATATAACCTCCACAGCTGAGGCAGATGCTTCGTGCCTGTCCCTCGTTGGCTCTGAGATGCAGCTCTTGACCCTGGTCCTACTCCCTGCGGTCTTTCTCCTGCCCCCTGGGGCTCAGGCTGGTGAGGACAGAGGTGCGGCATCGGGACCCATGGGGAGAAGAGGGGGCAGATTTAACCATCAGTCCCAGAGGAGCCTTGGGTCCAAAGTGGGATCAGGGGGAAGGGGATCCCCAGAGATCAGGGATGGATGAGTGCACAGGTCCAGGTGGGAATCCATAGATGTATAGTGGGATGGGGATAGAGTGAGGGGTCAATCCAGGGAGAGGGGAGGGGAGAGCTGGGGTGCTGAGGGGCTGATCTGGAGAGGAGGGAGTGGGAGGCTGGGCTGTTTGGGTCCACAGGCCGATCAGGGCTGATGATTAGGGGTAGGGTTGGGCCTGGGGTCCTTGGTTACACTCTTCAGACACAGGTTGTCTCAGATCATGTGATTTTAACCCCTTCCCTTCTCCCTGCCAGGGGAGATCATTGGGGGATGGGAAGCCCAGCCCCACTCCAGACCCTACATGGCCTATGTGAAAATAGCAACGCGGAGAGGGGGGAAAACATGTGGGGGGTTCCTGATTCGGGACGATGTGGTGCTGACGGCGGCTCACTGTAACAATGAGCAGGGGTAAGAAACCCATCCCTCCCCTCCCACCCCTGAGCTGCTCAGCCCCCGACCCTGGGACTGGATGAGAGATGGCAATGTGCAGGATGCCCAAAGATCCAAGGGAGGAATTAATCTTTATCGGGTGGGCTCTGACTCAGCTAGGTGGGACAGGGAGCCCAGATCTAGGAAAGCAGATAAACAGGGAGATGGCAAAATTTGCAGATGATACAAAATTACTCAAGATAGTTAAGTCCAAAGCTGACTGCGAAGAGTTACAAAGAGATCTCACAAAACTGGGTGTCTGGGTAAGAGAACAGCAGACAAAATTCAATGTTGATAAATGCAAAGTAATACACATTGGAAAATATAATCCCAACTCTACATGTAAAATGATGGGGTCTAAATTAGCTGTTACCACTCAAGAAAATGACCTTGGAGTCATGGTGGATAGTTCTCTGAAAACATCCACTCAATGTGCAGCAGCAGTCAAAAAAGCTAACAGAATGTTGGGAATCATTAGGAAAGGGATAGATAATATGACAGAAAAAATCATATTTCCTCTATATAAATCCATGGTACGCCCACATCTTGAATACGGCGTGCAGGTGTGGTCGTCTCATCTCAAAAAAGATATACTGGAATTGGAAAAGGTTCAGAAAAGGGCAAATAAAATTATTAGGGGTATGGAATGGCTGCAGTATGAGGAGAGATTTATAAGACTGGGACTTTTCAGCTTGGAAAAGAGAGGAGTAAGGGGGATATGATTGAGGTCTATAAAATCATGACTGGTGTGGAGAACGTAAAGGATGTGTTATTTACTCCTCCTCATAATACACAAACTAGGGATCACCAAATGAAATTCATAGGCAGTAGATTTCAAACAAACAAAAGGAAGTATTTCTTCACAGACGCATAGGCACCAACTTCTCCTGGCACCAGTGGGTGCTCAGTGACCACCCCTGCCCTGGCCAGCCTCGACTCCACCCCTGCCCCACCCCCATTCAAACCCCTCCCCCAAAGTCCCTGCCCCTACTGGACCCCTTCCCCAAATCCACACCCCAGTCCCGTCTCTTCCCCGCCTCCTCCCCTGAGCACGCCGTTTCCCCGCTCCTCCCCCCTCCCTCCCACAGTTTGTTACACCGCGAAACAGCTCTTTCATGGCGGCAAGCACTGGGAGTAGAAGCGGGGACGCGGCATACTCAGGGAAGGACGTGGTGAGCTGGGGCGGGGGTTGGGACGGGGAGCTGCCAGTGGGTGCAGAGCACCTACCACTTTTTCCCTGTGGGTGCTCCAGCTCCGGAGCACCCATGGAGTTGGCGCCTATGCACAGACGGCACAGTCAACCTGTGGAACTCCTTGCCAGGGGTTGCTGTGAAGGCCAAGACTATAACAGGGTTCAAAAAAGGACTAGATAAATGTATGGAGGATATGTCCACCAATGGCTATTAGCTAGGATGGGCAGGTATGGAGTCCCTAGCCTCTGTTTGCCAGGGGCTGGGAATGGGTGACAGGGGATAGATTACTTGATGATTACCTGTTCTATTCATTGCCTCTGGGGCACCTGGCATTGGCCACTGTCGGAAGACAGGATACTGGGCTAGATGGACCTTTGGTCTGACCCAGTATCGCCGTTCTTATGTTCTTAGAATGTCACGATCCCCCTAAGGCCCCATGGTTTCCCCTTAACTATTCTAGACACATCACCGTCTCCCTGGGAGTCCATGACCTTAGACTGCGGGAATGGAGCCAACAAGAAATCCCTGTGCTTCACCGGATCCCCCACCCGGAATATGACATGCATTCCCTTAACAATGACGTCATGCTGCAAGTACCAGCCCCCCACATCACCCCACCCCCAGTGACCTCACACTGCTGCAGGCACCGCCCCATCCCATCACCCCGCCCCAGTGATATCACAATGCTGCAGGTACTGCCCCCATCCTATCACTCCGCCCCCAGTGACCTCACACGGCTGCAGGTACCACCCCCATCCATCCTCCTACCCCCAGTGACATCCTGCCATGCATTGGCTGCATTTGCTTTCTCCTTGGATTGGTCCATCCATGACTCTGACCTTCTCATTGACCATGAGCCTTGTGTCCTGTCTTTGCAGCTGGTGCACCGAGCGAGGCTGGACAAATGTGCGGGGCTCATCTCCTTGCCCAGCGCCTGGCAGGGCGTGTGCCCCGGGGCCATGTGCAGCGTTGCTGTCTGGGGTTGGACGGGCGCCCGCAGGGCAAAGGGCTCACACGTTCTCTGGAAGGTGGACATGCCAGTGCTGGAGGATTACGTGTGTCTGAGGAATCCTGACCAGATCTATCATTACTATAACGCCTTCACCATGCTTTGTGCAGGGGATCCGAAACAGGCCAAAGACTCCTTTAAGGTAAACATTCTCCTGGTTTCAAGAGGCCCCGGTTCCTTCTGAGGAGCAGTGACTCTCTTGGGATTGCAGCTGGGGCTGTGAGCAAAGATCAGAGCCCAGCCCCCCTGTGGTGCTAGGCACTGTACAAATGAATAATAATTCTTCTCCCGGGAGGAGGAAGAGAGCAGCTGGGTTTGGGGGTGGAGCCCACTGAGACTGGTTGTGCTGGGGGAGGAGGGGGCAATGCTGAGACCAGCTGTGCCAGGGCAAGAAGTGTGGGTGATGCTAAAAGTCGCTGAGCTGTATGTCAGGACTTGAAGAACAGTGGGAAACAGACCTGTCAAATTGTTCTCATCACCTGCTTCTTGTTTTAATTCTCAGGGTGACTCCGGGGGCCCCCTGGTGTGCAGCAAAACAGCCCAAGGCATCGTCTCTTGGGGCTCCCTCAATGGGACCCCCCCTGGGGTGTACACCAGAATCTCCAGATTCGTCCCCTGGATCCTGGAGACCATGAGAATGCTGCAGCCCTGAGCCCTGCTGGGAATTCCTGCTTGTGTTGCAACTGGGCCTCTGGAGACGCCCCGACATAGGATCCACTTTACAAAGGGCCTGCGCCCCCCGCACCCTCACCCCTGCCGTCAGGCATTGCTCTGCTCAGGGGAGCCATGGGCAGCACTCAACCCATTAGCACCAAGGCCGGGTGCCTAGAGGAGTTAGGAGCCAGGTTAAAGTCCAGCTCCTGTTGGCTCCCTTAGCAAGCCCAACCCAGGCTCTCAAGCTAGGGAAGCGGGTGGTTTGTCTCCGAGCCGAACCCTGGGGCTCACCCAGCGGTTTGTACCTCACCCCACCCAGTCAAGTGACGGTTCGGGGAAGATCCTCGTCCTTACCCTGCCAGCTGAGTCATATCGGAACCACACCCTGCCCTGTCCATGCTCGGGCTGTCCTCCGTGTTCGTTTCCCCGGGCTGGCCACCTCCCGTTCCAAACCCGGTTGGTCCCAGTGCCGCCGAGGCCCCCGGGAGATCGTCGACGGGAACTCCACGCTGGCACCCTAGCCGCTTTCCAGCAGCCCTCCCCCGCTGCGCATCCACGCTCACTGTGCTCGCTGCTCCCTAGCCTGACCATGAATAAAAGAAAAGAAAAGAAAAGAAAAGAAAAGAAAAGAAAAGAAAAGAAAAGAAATGAATGCTGGTACTGGGCCTGAAACTTCCAGGGCAGCCTCGCCTGCCGGAGCCACTGCTGGGTCGCCGGGGCTGGGGAGGGAGTTCACCCCGACAGGGGAAGGCTGGGACCTAGGACACCTGGGTTCATTGGTTCCTGCACAAGAGGGAGCTGGAGGGTGTCGGGCAGGAGGAGCCCCACTGGCTGGGCCCGAGATGTGAGGGGAATTACCAGGAGAAAAGCAGCCTAAGCTGTCCGGACTCAAGCTGGCAGGCAGCTCTGTGCACCGGCCGGGGCTGGGGTCCCCACTCTGTGGGCTGGCTTAGTGCTGCTCTGGGCTCAGGGGGCATGCGGGGCGGTGGGGGGTGAGAGGCTATGGCCAGGCTGCACCTGTGCCCCAGCTGATCGTGCTGCAGGGCCCCATCGGGGGTCCCAATGGAGGTGTGTGATGTAGGGCATCCCTCAGGATGCTGCAGCCTCCTTCGGGGGCCAGGCTGGGATCGCCGCGGCTCACTGAGGGGTTGGCTTCTGGGACAAACATGGGACAGGATTGACACAGTCTCTTCTAGCCACGAAAAACCCATCTATCCCCATCCCCATCCATCCCCTATCTATACATCTCCATCTATCTATCCATCGGCATCCATCTATCTATACATCCCCCATCCCCATCCATCTATCCCCATCTGTCTATCCCTATACACACCCCTCTGTCCACTGCTATCTGTCATTCCCCCTCTCCATGCTATGTCATCTCTAGGAGGCACCAGCCCCAATCTGCCCCCAGGACAGGGACTGGCTGGCTCGGGGGAGCTGATAATCAGAGACACTGTTTCCCCCCATTGTGGGGGTCTGTGGGCAGTGGGGCAATCACAGATGGGGGGATCTGGTCTCTCTGACCCACATCGCTCCCCCAGCTCACATTCACCACACAGTCCCTCACTGGGAGCTCATGGTCAGCTGACTATCTGCCCCAACCCCAAGGGTTTTTCTGAGTCACTGCGTCCCAGGATTGAGTCTCCCATCCCGTGCGTGTGGCCGACATCCTGGATGTTGCATTTATCTCTGGCCATGGGAAAATGCACGTCGTTTGCCTCAGCCCAGTTTACCAAACTCTCCAGATTGCATCACTGACCCATCCTCACGATTTACCACTCCCCTCTCTTTTGTGTCACCTGTAACCTTTACCAGTGATGATTTTATTTGTTTCTTCAATGTCATTGATAAAAACGTGTTCATTATCCGAGGGCTAAGAACGGTTGGATGCAGCCCAGGAGGTGCCGAGCCCCAGAGTATTTCAGATTTCTCTAGAAAGGGGCCCCAAAAGCTGCAGTGCGAACGGTCCAAAGGCGTGTCTCGGAAATGCCTGTTGATCTCTGGGCCAATCCAGTTCTCACCAAGCCATTATGAAAGATTCACACATCCTGGCCGTGGCCCATTTTTAAAGGTATAATGGCCCATTAAACCGAAATCCCTAGGGAGACTGGAAACTTGATGTTGCAGATGGTCAGGGATAGATGTGGGTGCTGCCACCGAAATTCCCTACAGATGTGGAGAGAGGGATGGGAAGGGGCTGGTTTCCCAGCCTCACATTTTCCCAAGCGGTGGATTTGAACCCGTGTCCTGTCTCTCTGCCGGGGGGGATCGTCGGGGGACAGGAAGCTGTGCTCCACTCCAGACCCTATATGGCCTTTGTGAAGATGAAAAGATGCTTCGAACCCGTGAATACCTGCGGGGGGTTCCTGATCCAGGAGGATGGGCTGGTGACGGCAGCTCACTGTAGAGTGAAGGAGAGGTAAGGACCCATCCCCTGCCCCACTCACCGGGGAATCAGCTCAACCATTCAGGGCCTCAATTCCCAGTGATGATGTTGCTCCAGCCAGCCAGCTGGTCCAGTGCCATCACAGGGCCATGGATCAGCTGAATCCCATGCACCAGGGAATACCTCAGCCAAGTGGATACCAGGCAGCCTGGCACTCCCTATAGGGGAAAGGTTCTGTGTCCCATTCCCTGCCCCCCTGAGCGAGCCAGTGACCTCGAGTTCCCCCGGGTGCGATGTGTCTTGACTATGGCATTATTCAGAAGAAGTTCAGGGCTGGTCATTCCCATAGCAGTCACAGTGTCAAGAAGCCCTGGGCCACCCCGTGACTGCAGCACCGAGATGTGGAGATCGGAGGGGCTCCCAAAGAGAGATCCGGCTCTTGGGGTGTGCTCGGCACTGACACCTGGCTGGTCTCTGTGTGTCCGAGCCGCAAAGACACCGTGGTGCTGGGGGCCCACAACATTTCAAACAGCGAACCAAGGAGGCAGAAAATTAGAGTGGGATGCTGGATCCACCACCCCAAATATAACAAAACGGCCCCAAACAATGACATTACGCTGCTGCAGGTACCTCCCCAGTCCCATCACTCTGCCCCCCGTGACCTCATGCTGCTGCAGGTACCTCCCCCCTCCCATCACCCCGCCCCCAGTGACCTCACGCTGCTGCAGGTACCTCCCCCATCCCATCACCCCGCCCCCAGTGACCTCACGCTGCTGCAGGTACCTCCCCCCTCCCATCACCCCACCCCCAGTGACCTCACGCTGCTGCAGGTACCTCCCCCATCCCATCACCCCGCCCCCAGTGACCTCACGCTGCTGCAGGTACCTCCCCTGTCCCATCACCCTGCCCCCAATGACCTCACGCTGCTGCAGGTACCTCCCCTGTCCCATCACCCTGCCCCCAGTGACCTCATGCTGCTGCAGGTACCTCCCCCCTCCCATCACCCCGCCCCCAGTGACCTCACGCTGCTGCAGGTACCTCCCCCCTCCCATCACCCCGCCCCCAGTGACCTCACGCTGCTGCAGGTACCTCCCCTGTCCCATCACCCTGCCCCCAATGACCTCACGCTGCTGCAGGTACCTCCCCTGTCCCATCACCCTGCCCCCAGTGACCTCACGCTGCTGCAGGTACCTCCCCCCTCCCATCACCCTGCCCCCAATGACCTCACGCTGCTGCAGGTACCTCCCCTGTCCCATCACCCTGCCCCCAGTGACCTCACGCTGCTGCAGGTACCTCCCCCCTCCCATCACCCCGCCCCCAGTGACCTCACGCTGCTGCAGGTACCTCCCCTGTCCCATCACCCTGCCCCCAATGACCTCACGCTGCTGCAGGTACCTCCCCCCTCCCATCACCCTGCCCCCAGTGACCTCACGCTGCTGCAGGTACCTCCCCTGTCCCATCACCCTGATACTCTCCATTGCACTCTGGTCTGTTTATGTCTTCCTTGCATCCGACTCTCTTGTCCCTCCCACGGCAGCTGAGAAACAGGACTGAACTCAATGACTGTATGGGCTGGGCACTATAAGGTGGGTAGAAAGTTGGCTAGATTGTCTGGCTCAACAGGTAGTGATCAATGGCTCCGTGTCTAGTTGGCAGCCGGTGTCAAGTGGAGAGCCCCAGGGGTCGGTCCTGCGGCTGGTTTTGTTCAATATCTTCATAAATGATCTGGAGGATGGTGTGGATTACACTCTCAGCAAATTTGCGGATGATACTAAACTAGGAGGAGTGGTAGATACGCTGGTGGGGAGGGATAGGATACAGAGGGACCTAGACAAATTGGAGGATTGGGCCAAAAGAAATCTGATGAGGTTCAATAAGGATAAGTGCAGGGTCCTGCACTTAGGACGGAAGAACCCAATGCACAGCTACAGACTAGGGACCGAATGGCTAGGCAGCAGTTCTGCGGAAAAGGACCTAGGGGTGACAGTGGATGAGACGCTGGATATGAATCAGCAGTGTGCCCTTGTTGCCAAGAAGGCCCATGGCATTTTGGGATGTATAAGTAGGGGCATAGCGAGCAGATAGAGGGACGTGATTGTTCCCCTCTATTTGACATTGGTGAGGCCTCATCTGGAGTACTGTGTCCAGTTTTGGGCCCCCCACACTGCAAGATGGATGTGGATAACCTGGAGAGAGTCCAGCGAAGGGCAACAAAAATGATTAGGGGTTTGGAACACATGACTTATGAGAAGAGGCTGAGGGAACTGGGATTGTTTAGTCTGCAGAAGACAAGAATGAGGGGGGATTTGATAGCTGCTTTCAACTACCTGAGAGGTGGTTCCAGAGAGGATGGTTCTAGACTATTCTCAGTGGTAGAAGAGGACAGGACAAGGAGTAATGGTCTCAAGTTGCAGTGGGGGAGGTTTAGGTTGGATATTAGGAAAAACTTTTTCACTAGGAGGGTGGTGAAACACTGGAATGCGTTACCTAGGGAGGTGGTGGAATCTCCTTCCTTAGAAGTTTTTAAGGTCAGGCTTGACAAAGCCCTGGCTGGGATGATTAAGTTGGTGTTGGTACTGCTTTGAGCAGGGGGTTGGACTAGATGACCCCCTGTGGTCTCTTCCAACCCTGATATTCTATGATTCTATGATTCTATGTCTGGGTGCAGCCCATCCATCTGCCCGACCCCTGGCCAGAAGCACCTGTTGGCACCAGGTGCAATGTGTCTGGGTGGGGCCGGATGCAAGTTAATCCCCCTAAGTGCTTGGACGTGCTGCGGGAAGTGGCTCTGGAGGTGATGGCTGACGACGCGTGTGAACACAATTTGACCAAACCATATGACGCTGAGTCCATGATCTGCGCGGGGGATCCCAGAGGCAGGAGAGCCGCCCTGAAGGTAAAGATCCTGCCGGCCAGGGGGCGGCTGCTTTGGTATATTCTCTGGGAGCGGGGAGCGCCAAATTCAGATCTCCAGTGCTGAGGGCATGGAGGGAAGGTGTCGTTGGGCTGGGGATGGGGTTGGGAGGACAGTGAGTGTGACAGCGACGAGAGACACACACAAGGCATTACTCCTCTGAGGCATGTTTCATTTCACAGGGTGATTTGGGGGGGCCCCTTGTGTGCGACGGGGTGCCCCAGGGCATTGTCTCATGGGGGCTGAGCAACGGGGCCTCTCCTCAAGTGTATGCAAGAGTCTCCCGGTTCGTCTCCTGGATATGGACAGTGATAAAACAGCTGAAGCCCTTAGATGCTCCTGGAATCTCGTCTCGGGCCTGAGCTGCCCAACTCCCACTGGTCCTGAGGCTGAGCTCGGGGGTCCTCTCACCAGGGATGGTGGGTGGAAAATGTAACTCTCTGGATCTGGGAGCCTTTCACAGCTGCTTCGCCCTGCTGCAGATGTCACCATGTCCAGGGCCGTCCTTATGCAAAGCACGCACCAAATTTCCTGGTGCCCTGTGCAGCTGCATGCTGCTCCAGCCCCTTCTCCAGCTCTTCCCCAGGGCCTCCGCCCTGCCTCTTCCCGCCCTGCCCCGCCCCACACCTTCCCCACACCAGCCCCGCCTCTTCCCGCCTCTGCTCTGCCCCAGCCCCAGCCCCGCTCCCACTCCCCTGAGCTCTGCAGCCGGGCTGGGCCTGCACTAATCGGCGGCAGAAGTGCAGCGACCTGGCCTCAGCTGCACCATCGGTGAGTGCTGGGGGGTGGTTCCCCCTTGCCCCCCAAGCCAGCCCCGTCCCTCCCCCCTGTGGAGGCCTGGGGCCAGCCCCCACCACTCCCCCTCCTGCGGAGGCTTGGGGTCTGCCCTCCCGCTCCCTCCTCCACGGAGGTCTGAGGCCCGACACCCCCCCCCCCCACGTGGGTGGGGCTGCGTAGGGCCCCAGAATTGCTAGGGATGGCCCTGACCATGTCCCTTGGTCCATCCTCTGCTGGGACTGAACTGGATCGCTCAGCATCAAACGCACATTCCTCTTCCTAACAGACCAGACTGATTAGTTCAAAGACTGGAGGCCGGAGGGGGTGGGGGTCAGGTTGGAATGTTCCACCCCAATCATTTTTCAACAGAAAATGCCCTAGCCACAAAACTGAAACATTTCTCAGGGAAATATCCATTTTTTTGCCATTTCCCAGCCTGGTTTTCCACCAGGAAAGACTTAGCGAAATAGCTTGTTTTGGCTTCAGTCAACTTGAAACAAAACATTTTGGGGCAGCCAAATTGGACTGATTCATTTGGTGTCTGTTCAGCAGTGATCTGTGTCCCTGGCACATCCGCGGTGCCCCCCCTGTTAAAAATTTGCACCTTATTCCCAGTCCTAATTTGTCTAGCTTCAATTTCCAACCATTGGTTATGTTAGACCTTTCTCTGCTAGATAGAAGAGCCCATTGTTAAATATTTGTACCTCATGTAAATACTGACGGACTGTGACCAGGTCACTCCTGAAGCTAAATCAGTTGAGCTCCTGGAGTCTAGCAGTTTAATGCATCTTTGAAGAGCTGGGCTCCTGGCTGGATTACATCTCCCATGATGCACAAGTAATGATGGAGGGCACGTGACCAGGCTGCATCATAGGAAATGTAGTCCAGCTGGGAAGCCCAACCTGTAGAGGTGAATGGGGGCACGAGGGACCTGAACTACAGCTCCCATGAGGCACTGCAGTAGCTCAAGAGGATGCAGCCGAACATGGAGCCAACCTGAAATAAAATGTGCCAGCTGTCCTGGACAGGAATGCTTCAGAACATTCCCTTTCAGAGTCCAGTATTCCCCCAACTCGGGAGGAAGAGGAGAAATATTGACATATCTCATGGCAGGGAGTGTGCAAAGCAATGGCCAGGTGGTTTGGAGGAACTGTCGGGGACGTCTCAGGGGTCTGGGTTTTGACTCAATTTAAGATGGAAAATCTTGGTAAAAGTTGACACTGGCTCATTGAAGATAGCCACTGTGACTAAACCACTGTTTCCAGCTGTTTGATGTGCCTGTTTCTGATCAGACCTGGGTATCATGGGGGCCTGCCGGGTAGTGGAGAATCAGGCCCTGTCAGGGCTGTACTGAGCCGGGAGCTTGCTTGTTTGCCAAGAAATTACCCAGTGATGTGCTGGAACCAAATGCTGGAACCAAAGGCTAAAGAGGATCTTAGGGATAATGGTAACATGACAAATGGGAATGCGGATATGGAGATAGATATTACCATATCTGAGGTAGAAGCGAAACTCGAACGGCTTAATGGGACTAAATCGGGGGGCCCAGATAATCTTCATCCAAGAATATTAAAGGAATTGGCACATGAAATTGCAAGCCCATTAGCGAGAATTTTTAATGAATCTGTAAACTCAGGGGTTGTACCGTATGACTGGAGATTTGCTAACATAGTTCCTATTTTTAAGAAAGGGAAAAAAAAATGATCTGGGTAACTACAGGCCTGTTAGTTTGACATCTGTAGTATGCAAGGTCTTGGAAAAAATTTTGAAGGAGAAAGCAGTTAAGGACATTGAAATCAATAGTAAATGGGACAAAATACAACATGGTTTTACAAAAGGTAGATTGTGCCAAACCAACCTGATCTCCTTCTTTGAGAAAGTAACAGATTTTTTAGACAAAGGAAACACAGTGGATCTAATTTACCTAGATTTCAGTAAGGCGTTTGATACCGTGCCACATGGGGAATTATTAGTTAAACTGGAAAAGATGGGGATCAATATGAAAATTGAAAGGTGGATAAGGAATTGGTTAAAGGGGAGACTACAGCAGGTCATACTGAAAGGTGAACTGTCAGGCTGGAGGGAGGTTACCAGTGGAGTTCCTCGGGGATCAGTTTTGGGAACAATCTTATTTAATCTTTTTATTACTGACCTCAGCACAAAAAGTGGGAGTGTGCTAATAAAGTTTGCAGATGATACAAAGCTGGGAGGTATTGCCAATTTAGAGAAGGACAGGGATATCCTACAGGAGGATCTGGATGACCTTGTAAACTGGAGTAATAGTAATAGGATGAAATTTAATAGTGAGACGTGTAAGGTCATGCATTTAGGGATTAATAACAAGAATTTTAGTTATAAGCTGGGGACGCATCAATTAGAAGTAACGGAGGAGGAAAAGGACCTTGGAGTATTGGTTGATCATAGGATGACTATGAGCCGCCAATGTGATATCGCCATGAAGAAAGCTAATGAGGTCTTGGGATGCATCAGGCGAGGTGTTTCCAGTAGAGATAAGGAGATTTTAGTACTGTTATACAAGGCACTGGTGAGACCTCACCTGGAATACTGTGTGCAGTTCTGGTCTCCCACATTTAAGAAGGATGAATTCAAACTAGAACGGGTACAGAGAAGGGCTACTAGGATGATCCAAGGAATGGAAAACCTGTCTTATGAAAAGAGACTCAAGGAGCTTGGCTTGTTTAGCCTAACGAAAAGAAAGTTGAGGGGAGATATGATTGCTCTCTATAAATATATCAGAGGGATAAATACCGGAGAAGGAGAGGAATTATTTAAGCTCAGTACCAATATGGACACAAGAACAAATGGATATAAACTGGTCATTGGGAAGTTTAGACTTGAAATTAGATGAAGGTTTCTAACCATCAGAGGAGTGAAGTTTTGGAATAGCCTTCCAAGGGAAGCAGTGGGGGCAAAAGATCTATCTGGCTTTAAGATTAAACTCGATAAGTTTATGGAGGAGATGGTATGATGGGATAACATGATTTTGGCAATTAATTGACCTTTAAATATTCATGGTAAATAGGCCCAATGGCCTGTGATGGGATGTTAGATGGGGTGGGATCTGAGTCCCTACAGAAAATTCTTTCCTGGGTATCTGTCTGGTGAATCTTGCCCATATGCTCAGGGTTTAGCTGATCGCCATATTTGGGGTTGGGATGGAATTTTCCTCCAGGGCAGATTGGAAGAGGCCCTGGAGGTTTTTCGCCTTCCTCTCTAGCATGGGGCATGGGTCACTTGCTGGAGGATTCTCTGCTCCTTGAAGTCTTTAAAGCATGATTTGAGGACTTCAATAGCTCAGACATAGGTGAGAGGTTTTTCGCAGGAGTGGGTGGGTGAGATTCTGTGGCCTGTGTTGTGCAGGAGGTCGGACTAGATGATCATAATGGTCCCTTCTGACCTTAATATCTATGAATCTATGCTCAGATCCTTGTTCATTTCTGCCCATCCACTCCCCACATCTGCCCCAGTTGGTTAATTTCATTCGCTGCTTTCTAGACCTACAATGAGTAAAACCAAAGGTACAAAAATCTAGTGTCGCCTTGCTGGGAATCGAAGGGTCTCCCTGAGCCTCGAAATCCAGAGCTGTCTCTCAAGCCACTCGGCATAACAAGGCTCTGGTTAGGGCCAGGACAGGGGGAGTGGGGGAAATTAACCCCCACCCCCAAAGGTCTGGAATAGCGCCCGCCCGCTGCCCAAGGTGTCAGGGAACACAGGGAGAATTACAAGGAAAAGAGCTTTTTAAAAAAGAAAATCCTTTGACAAGTTACAGAGGGGCATAGAGAATGGGATTTCCAACTGGGGGGCAGCCTGAAACCTGGCCCTAGGGTGGGGGGCTGGCTGGCTCAGGGGGTGGGGAATGGGACATGGGGCCTTTCTCCTCTAGTGGGTGCTGGCTCCCACCTGCCCCCAGGGTGGGGACTGGCTGGCTTGTGGGGGGGAGGGCTGAGAATCAGACACACTTTCCCCCCATTGGGGGGGGGTGTCTGTGTGCAGTGGAGCTGTCATAGATGGGGGGCTCTGGTCTCTCTGACCCACATTGCTCCCTCAGCTCACACCCCCCCCACAGAGGGTGGGGAACAGCTGAGGAGGCCCAAGGGGCTGGGTTCTCATCAAACCCCAGCCCCCACCACAACACTGCCAAGCCGGGGCGAGGGAGATGTTTCAGAAAAAAAACCCAGCTTCTGGAGTCCTGTGATTTTCAGTTAACAAGGCCGGTTCTAGCCCTTGGGGTGGCCCAGAAATGCCTGAAACCGTGACCCTGAAAGGTTCGGAAAAACCAAAACCAAAGAAACTGAAGGCAAATAAAAAAGACCCGAAAACTGATGTGTCATAAAAACTCTTGTGCTTTTAAAGAAAATCTCCAGTGTTTTTTTCCACGTGACTCATGATTTTTTAAGAAGTGGGGTTGGCCCTGCTAAAGTTCTCTGTGGTATTATTTATTAGGTGTATTACGGTAGTGTTGGAGTGTGGGGGCGGGGCAGTTATAGACCAGCCCCATATCGTGCTAGGGCCTGTACATTATTTATCAGGAGTATTACGGTAGCACAGAGGGCAGGGGCGGGGTCGGGGGACTCTGTAGGAGGCACCGTGCTGTAGGGAACAGAGAGGGGCTCAGTAGGGGGAGCCATGCTGCAGGCGGGGCTGAGCAGGCAGCGCTGGGCTGCAGAGGGCAGGGGGGCTCAGTAGGGGGCACTATACTGCAGAGGGCAGACAGAGGGCTTGGTAGGGGGCACCGTGCTTCAGGGGGGCACTGAATCGCAGGGGGCTTGGTAGGGGGTGCCTTGCCACTGGGGACACGGGGTTCCGTAGGGAACCATTGATCTGCAAGATGTTCTGCTCACCCACCTCAGGGCAGCCAGCCACAAAGCCAGAAAGAGAACCCAGGCATCCTGAGACCCAGTGCCCCTGTCCCAAGTCCACCCGCTCCTGCTGATGCCAGTGGTGCAGAGCCGGCCTTGCACAGCACCTGGGCAAACCAAGGCAATGAAATGGCTCCAGTGAAAAACTCTGTGAAGGTTACACATGTACTGACAGTTGGTGGCTCGAAAGCGCTACCAGTTCCCACCTGCGCATGACTGTGGTGTCACCCGGTGGGGCTGGGGACTGGCAATTGTGGGGGCGGGTGCTACGGGATGCAGGGGTGACTGGAGGTGTGGGGGAGAGCACAGGATGGAGGCTCGGCAGGGGTACACCCCCCTCCCCCCGTAACCTCAGGGAGTTTTGGCCAAATCCACGATCCCCCCAGGGCCGCCTCTTCGCCCAGGCTGGGCTGTGTGGTGCCAGCCCAGGACAGCGACGGTCACGCGGTGATGCCTGGGCAGGATGGAGCCGTGGCCGTGGCCAAGGTGTCTCCTGGCTTGGCCAGGGCAGAGTCGGGGGTTCCTGGCTGTGTCTGCGCTGGGCGGTACGGCCCCTCCGAGCGGCCTTCGGGGGAAGCCAAGCAGGGATCGACTCAGGCAGAGACCCTGCTCCCACCCCCGGCAGCGGGGATGGAGGGAGGCAATGGGGATTATAACACCTTGGGGGGTGTATGGCTTCTCACATCCCCTGCAGGATCTGCATGAGAAAGGCTGCAGGGCCAGGCTGGGTCAGTCCGTGGCTGGGAGACCAGCAAGGGGAAACCCCGGGTGTTGTGCAGGGGGGATTGTACTGGGGGGACATGCTCCCCTATCACTCAGTGCTGACCCCAATGCCGCAGTGCAGCGCTAGGGGCACTGAGCTGCAGGGGGGTGCTGGGGGCACTAGGGGGTGCTGGGCTGCAGGGGGAGCTGGGGGCTGTCATAAATATAAAGGGAAGGGTAAACCCCTTTGAAATCCCTCCTGGCCAGGGGAAAGCTCCTCTCACCTGTAAAGTGTTAAGAAGCTAAAGGTAACCTCGCTGGCACCTGACCAAAATGACCAATGAGGAGACAAGATACTTTCAAAAGCTGGGAGGAGAGAGAGAAACAAAAGGTCTGTGTCTGTCTGTATGCTGGGTCTTTGCCGGGGATAGACCAGGAATGGAGTCTTAGAACTTTTAGTAAGTAATCTAGCTAGGTATGTGTTAGATTATGATTTCTTTAAATGGCTGAGAAAAGAATTGTGCTGAATAGAATAACTATTTCTGTCTGTGTATCTTTTTTGTAACTTAAGGTTTTGCCTAGAGGGGTTCTCTATGTTTTTGAATCTAATTACCCTGTAAGATATCTACCATCCTGATTTTACAGGGGGGATTTCTTTATTTCTATTTACTTCTATTTTTTATTAAAAGTCTTCTTGTAAAAAACTGAATGCTTTTTTTCATTGTTCTCAGATCCAAGGGTTTGGGTCTGTGGTCACCTATGCAAATTGGTGAGGCTTTTTATCCAACATTTCCCAGGAAAGGGGGTGTGCAAGTGTTGGGAGGATTGTTCATTGTTCTTAAGATCCAAGGGTCTGGGTCTGTAGTCACCTAGGCAAATTGGTGAGGCTTTTTACCAAACCTTGTCCAGGAAGTGGGGTGCAAGGTTTTGGGAAGTATTTTGGGGGGAAGGATGCATCCAAACAGCTCTTCCCCAGTAACCAGTATTAGTTTGGTGGTGGTAGCAGCCAGTCCAAGGACAACGGGTGGAATATTTTGTACCTTGGGGAAGTTTTGACCTAAGCTGGTAAAGATAAGCTCAGGAGGTTTTTCATGCAGGTCCCCACATCTGTACCCTGGAGTTCAGAGTGGGGGAGGAACCTTGACATGGTGGCATAGTGGTGGGATTAACCTGAAATCATTTTGAGATCCAGTTGAGATTTTTTGAACTAGAAATACAGATTTTAAAAAGGAAATTTTTTTTTCCTTTGGAAAGGAAGTCCAGAAAGCAGCTGAAACTGAAAGCTGAAACTGTGGCCAAGCAGAGACAAAAGGGGATTATCTTTGTGAATTGCAGGTTTTCTTTGCCTGGAGGCAGGGTACTTAACTCCTGCAGGGAAATTCAGTCTTCCAACCCAGAGGTTTTTTTTTTCTTTTCTTCCTAAAAGTAAATAGGGGGTGTGTGTTCTACCCATTTGCCTGGAGACAAAAGTGGCAGGGGTTTTTTTTTAGGATTTTGATTTTTTTTGTTTTACAAGGAGCACAGGTTTGAAAAGGATTTTTTTTTCCTTTGGGCTGCTGGTAAGCAGGTTTCCAAGTAGTTGGAGGTTTTTTGCTTTGATTTGGGCCCGGAGCAGAGACAAGGGAATTGTCTTTTTCTGTCGGCTGACAATCACTATCAGAGAATAGGTATTCTATTCCAGCACAGCAAAATTTTACAGCCAAGTTTTGTTTGTTTATTTCTAAACCTTGGGTGTAAAGTTAGTTAAAAACAGAGAGGTTAGAATGACAAAATCCACGGCTCGACAAAAGCTGGAATTAGCCAGATTTCAGGCTGCGGAAAAACAAAGGGAACATGAAAGACAGATAGAACTCATGCGGCTGAAAATGGAAGCAAGGGACAAAGAAATGGAAGCAAGGGCCAAAGAACTGGAGGAGAAGGAAAAAGAGAGGAAGCATGTGGAGGAGGTGGAGAAGATAAAGGCTCAGCGAAATATCCCAACAAACCCTAGCAATCCTTCTCCAAGTACCACTTCCCATCCCAGAAAGTTCCCCACCTACAAGGCAGGTGATGATACTGAGGCCTTCTTAGAAAACTTCGAAAGGGCCTGCCTTGGGTACAACATCTCTACTGACCAATACATGGTAGAGCTGAGGCCGCAGCTCAGTGTACCCTTAGCTGAGGTGGCAGTTGAAATGCCTAAAGAACACATGAACAAGTATGAACTGTTTAAATCCAAGGCGAGAGTCAGAATGGGGATAACACCCGAGCAGTCTCGTCGGAGGTTCAGAGCCCTAAGGTGGAAACCAGACATGTCATTTACCTGACATGCCTACCACATTGTGAAACATTGGGATGCCTGGATATCAGGAGCAAGTGTTGATTCTCCAGTAAATTTGCCCTTCCTAATGCAAATGGAACAATTCTTAGAGGGTGTTCCTGAGGAAATAGAAAGATACATCCTAGATGGGAAACCCAAAACTGTAATCGAGGCAGGAGAGATTGGAGCCAGATGGGTGGAGGTGGCAGAGAAGAAGAAAACTGGTCGCAGTTGGAGCGGAGACCAGAAGGGACCACCCCAGACCACACCCTATTACCGGGGGCTGCCCAAAGCCCCACCTACCTCCCAAAGAACCCTCCAGACCCCTTATTGTCCCACCACCCCGTTCTCCAGCAACCCTCCTCGCCCCAGTGACCCGTCAGCTGGACGATGTTTTAAATGTAACGAGCTGGGGCATGTAAAGGCCAACTGCCCCAAGAACCCCAACAGATTACAGTTCATTGCACCGGAATCACACCAGAGGTCCACAGGCCCAGATACCTCCCAGATACCCTTGGAGCGGAGGGAAACTGTGAGTGTGGGCGGGAAGAAGGTCAGCGCGTGGAGGGACACCGGAGCACAAGTGTCAGCTATCCATGCTTCCTTAGTGGACCCCAATTTAATCAACCCAGAGATCCAAGTGACGATTCAACCCTTCAAGTCCAACTCTTTCAATTTGCGTACAGCCAAGTTGCCTGTCCAGTACGAGGGCTGGTCAGGAACATGGACTTTTGCAGTCTATGATGATTATCCCATCCCCATGCTGTTGGGGGAAGACTTGGCCAATCATGTGAAGCAGGCCAAGAGGGTGGGAACGGTCACCCGCAGCCAGGCTAAACAAGCCGTGAGGCCTAGCTCTGTTCCGGACACTTCTATCAGGACCCGGTCAGAGGTGATGGACCTGGACCCCAGGCCAATGTCTGCAACAGCAGTAGTGGATCCAGTCCCAGAGACCCAGATGGAACCAGTCCCAGAACCGGAACCAGCCGAACAACCAACACCAGACCCCGTGTCAGCACTGAATCCAGTACTTGCAACCTCAACACCAGAGGGCCCCACCGAACCTGAACTGGCAGCAGCCGATAACCCTACACAAGAGGCTCAGCCGGAGCCTGAACCCCAACATAGTGCACCAGCGGAGAGCGGTTCACAGTCAACAGAAACAGCTCCATCCCCTATATCGCTTCCAGAGGGACCAAGCCTAGGTCCACAATCCCATGAGGAACTGATGTCTCCAGCATCAAGGGAACAGTTCCAGACCGAACAGGAAGCAGATGAAAGCCTCCAGAGAGCTTGGACGGCGGCACGGAGCAACCCACCGCCTCTCAGCTCTTCTAATCGACCCAGGTTTGTTGTAGAAAGAGGACTTTTATACAAGGAAACTCTTTCTGGTGGACACCAGGAAGACTGGCATCCTCAGAGACAGTTGGTAGTTCCAACTAAATACCGGGCCAAGCTCTTGAGCTTAGCCCACGATCACCCTAGTGGCCATGCTGGGGTAAACAGGACCAAAGACCGTTTGGGGGGGTCATTCCACTGGGAGGGAATGGGCAAGGATGTTTCTACCTATGTCCAGTCTTGTGAGGTATGCCAAAGAGTGGGAAAACCCCAAGACCAGGTCAAAGCCCCTCTACAACCACTCCCCATCATTGAAGTTCCATTTCAGCGAGTAGCTGTGGATATTCTGGGTCCTTTTCCGAAAAAGACACCCAGAGGAAAGCAGTACATACTGACTTTCATGGATTTTGCCACCCGATGGCCGGAAGCAGTAGCTCTAAGCAACACCAGGGCTAAAAGTCTTTGCCAGGGTAGGTTGCCTGTGTGCCAGGCACTAGCAGACATTTTTGCCAGGGTAGGTTGGCCCTCCGACATCCTCACAGATGCAGGGACTAATTTCCTGGCAGGAACTATGAAAAACCTTTGGGAAGCTCATGGGGCAAATCACTTGGTTGCCACTCCTTACCACCATCAAACAAATGGCATGGTGGAGAAGTTTAATGGAACTTTGGGGGCCATGATACGTAAATTCGTAAATGAGCACTCCCATGATTGGGACCTAGTATTGCAGCAGTTGCTCTTTGCCTACAGAGCTGTACCACATCCCAGTTTAGGGTTTTCCCCATTTGAACTTGTATATGGCCGTGAGGTTAAGGGGCCATTGCAGTTGGTGAAGCAGCAATGGGAGGGATTTACACCTTCTCCAGGAACTAACATTCTGGACTTTGTAACCAACCTACAAAACACCCTCCGAACCTCTTTAGCCCTTGCTAGAGAAAACTTACAGGATGCTCAAAAAGAGCAAAAAGCCTGGTATGATAAACATGCCAGAGAGCGTTCCTTCAAAGTAGGAGACCAGGTCATGGTCTTAAAGGCGCTCCAGGCCCATAAAATGGAAGCATCGTGGGAAGGGCCATTCACGGTCCAGGAGCGCCTGGGAGCTGTTAATTATCTCATAGCATTCCCCACCTCCAACTGAAAGCCTAAGGTGTACCATATTAATTCTCTAAAGCCCTTTTATTCCAGAGAATTAAAGGTTTGTCAGTTTACAGCCCAGGGAGGAGACGACGCTGAGTGGCCTGAAGGTGCCTACTGCGAAGGGAAATGTGCTGGTGGTGTGGAAGAGGTGAACCTCTCCATGACCCTTGGGCGTATGCAGCGACAGCAGATCCAGGAGCTGTGCACTAGCTACGCACCAACGTTCTCAGACACCCCAGGACTGACTGAACGGGCATACCACTCCATTGACACAGGTAATGCTCACCCAATTAGGGTCCACCCTTACCGGGTGTCTCCTCAAGCTAAAACTGCTATAGAACGGGAGATCCAGGATATGTTACAGATGGGTGTAATCCGCCCCTCTGAAAGTGCATGGGCATCTCCAGTGGTTCTAGTTCCCAAACCAGATGGGGAGATACGTTTTTGCGTGGACTACCGTAAGGTAAATGCTGTAACTCGCCCAGACAACTATCCAATGCCACGCACAGATGAACTATTAGAGAAACTGGGACGGGCCCAGTTCATCTCTACCTTGGACTTAACCAAGGGGTACTGGCAGGTACCGCTAGATGAATCTGCCAAGGAAAGGTCAGCCTTCATCACACATCTCGGGCTGTATGAATTTAATGTACTCCCTTTCGGGCTGCGAAATGCACCCGCCACTTTCCAAAGACTTGTAGATGGTCTCCTAGCGGGATTAGGAGAATATGCAGTCGCCTACCTTGACGACGTGGCCATATTTTCGGATTCCTGGGCAGACCACCTGGAACATCTACAAAAAGTCCTTGAGCGCATAAGGGAGGCAGGACTAACTGTTAAGGCTAAGAAGTGTCAAATAGGCCTGAACAGAGTGACTTATCTTGGACACCAGGTGGGTCAAGGAACTATCAGCCCCCTACAGGCCAAAGTGGATGCTATCCAAAAGTGGCCTGTCCCAAAGTCAAAGAAACAGGTTCAATCCTTCTTAGGCTTGGCCGGTTATTACAGACGATTTGTACCACACTACAGCCAAATCGCTGCCCCACTGACAGACCTAACCAAAAAGAAACAGCCAAATGCTGTTCAGTGGACCGAAAAGTGTCAGAAGGCCTTTAACAAGCTTAAAGCGACACTCATGTCTGACCCTGTACTAAGGGCCCCAGACTTTGACAAACCGTTCCTAGTAACCACAGATGCGTCCGAGCGTGGTGTGGGAGCAGTTTTAATGCAGAAAGGACCTGATCAAGAATTCCACCCTGTAGTGTTTCTCAGCAAAAAACTGTCTGAGAGGGAAAGCAACTGGTCAGTCACTGAAAAAGAATGTTACGCCATTGTCTATGCTCTGGAAAAGCTACGCCCATATGTTTGGGGACGGCGTTTCCACCTGCAAACCAACCATGCTGCACTGAAGTGGCTTCACACCGTCAAGGAAACTAACAAAAAACTTCTTCGGTGGAGTTTAGCTCTCCAAGATTTTGATTTCGACATCCAACACATCTCAGGAGCTTCTAACAAAGTGGCTGATGCACTCTCCCGTGAAAGTTTCCCAGAATCAACTGGTTAAAATCATCCTTGAGATGTGGAAAATATTGTTAGTCTTTATGTACTTGGTAGTATATTTAGAGATGCATGTGTCTTATTAACTCTGTTTTTCCTAGAGCTCCAGGAAGAAATCCCAGCCAGTGTTTCACCCTAGCTGAGATTTGGGGGGCGTGTCATAAATATAAAGGGAAGGGTAAACCCCTTTGAAATCCCTCCTGGCCAGGGGAAAGCTCCTCTCACCTATAAAGGGTTAAGAAGCTAAAGGTAACCTCGCTGGCACCTGACCAAAATGACCAATGAGGAGACAAGATACTTTCAAAAGCTGGGAGGAGGGAGAGAAACAAAGGGTCTGTGTCTGTCTGTATGCTGGGTCTTTGCCAGGGATAGACCAGGAATGGAGTCTTAGAACTTTTAGTAAGTAATCTAGCTAGGTATGTGTTAGATTATGATTTCTTTAAATGGCTGAGAAAAGAATTGTGCTGAATAGAATAACTATTTCTGTCTGTGTATCTTTTTTGTAACTTAAGGTTTTGCCTAGAGGGGTTCTCTATGTTTTTGAATCTAATTACCCTGTAAGATATCTACCATCCTGATTTTACAGGGGGGATTTCTTTATTTCTATTTACTTCTATTTTTTATTAAAAGTCTTCTTGTAAAAAACTGAATGCTTTTTTCATTGTTCTCAGATCCAAGGGTCTGGGTCTGTAGTCACCTAGGCAAATTGGTGAGGCTTTTTACCAAACCTTGTCCAGGAAGTGGGGTGCAAGGTTTTGGGAATTATTTTCGGGGGGAAGGACGCGTCCAAACAGCTCTTCCCCAGTAACCAGTATTAGTTTGGTGGTGGTAGCGGCCAGTCCAAGGACAACGGGTGGAATATTTTGTACCTTGGGGAAGATTTGACCTGAGCTGGTAAAGATAAGCTTAGGAGGTTTTTCATGCAGGTCCCCACATCTGTACCCTAGAGTTCAGAGTGGGGGAGGAACCTTGACAGGGGCTCCAGGGGGTGCTGGGCTCCAGGGGGAGCTGGGGGCACTAGGGGGTGCTGGGCTGCTGGGGTGCTGGGGGACACTAGGGGGTACTGGGCTGCAGGGGGGTGTTGGGCTGCAGGGGAGCTGGGGGACACTAGGGGGCATTACTCACCTGGCCTCCCTCTCAGATACCTGCCCAGGGCGGTGGCTCCCAGCGCAGCCAGCATGCAGCCGGCGAGGACGCCCAGGGACCCGGCCTGGCCTGTGGCCTGGGGATCTGGAAATGAGCAGAGACAGACTGAGCCATGGGCCCTGCCCACCCCTGCCCCCATTCCCCCACCCTTGGCCCTGGGCCAGCAGCCCCACAGCTGATTCGCCCCTCCCAACCCCAGCCCCCCATGTGTCTGCAGCTAAATTCCCTCTTCCTCTCCCCCTCTGAGCCCCCCTAGCCCCCCAACTTTCCATTTTCCTCTGAGCCCCCCAGAACCTCCCACCTTTCCTTCCCCCTCTGAGCCTCCCGAACCCCCACCTTTCCTTCCCCCTCTGAGCCTCCCGAACCCCTGCCTATACCTCACCCCAAAAGCCCCCCCAGACCTTCCCCACCTGCCCCCCTCTGATCCCCCAGAACCCCACCTTCCTCTCCCCCTCAGAGCCCCCCAGAACCTCCCCTCTGCCTATCCATGCCTCCCAAAACTGCCCCTCTGCCTTTCTGCCCCCAGCTCCCCTGCCCCTCTCTTCTATAAGGGGTGCTGTATTCCCAGCTCCCTCCCCCGCACTCACCCCAGCTGATCCTCAGGGGGGTGCCCCCCAGGCTGATGTTCCTCACCATGCACATGTGCTCCCTTAGCCCCAGCTCGATGGACACCCGGATCTGAAAGGTGGGGTCCCTGCTGGGCTGGATCCCGCTGGTCATCTGTTCCCCAAGGGCCCCCCGGACCCCCCGCTCCCAGGTCACCTCGATGTCACGGGGGTAGAACCCCGTCACGTGGCACATGAGGCTGCGAGGCCGGCTCTGGGTCCATCGCATGAGCGACACATGCACCGTGGGCTGGGCTGGGGGGACAGGAAGGGTTAATGATCACAGGGGCTGCGGGTCGGGAATGAGGGGCACCGGCAGAGCCGGAGGCCGGGGGGGGCTGGGTTAGCGGGGGGATGCGGGTTGGGAGTGAGGGGCCCCGGCAGAACTGGGGAGGGCTGGGCTAGCGGACGGATGTGGGTCGGGAGTGAGGGGCACCGGCAGAGCCGGGGGGCGGCGGGTGGGGCTGGGTTAGCGGGCGGATGCGGGTCGGGAGTGAGGGGCACCGGCAGAGCCGGGGGGTGGGGCTGGGCTAGCGGGGGGCTGCAGGTCGGGAGTGAGGGGCACTAGCAGAGCCGGGGGGCAGCGGGTGGGGCTGGGTTAGCGGGCGGATGCGGGTCGGGAGTGAGGGGCCCCGGCAGAACTGGGGAGGGCTGGGCTAGCGGGCGGATGCGGGTCGGGAGTGAGGGGCACCGGCAGAGCCGGGGGGTGGGGCTGGGCTAGCGGGGGGCTGCGGGTGTGGAGTGAGGGGCACAGGCAGAACTTCCACCTGTTGTCTGCGCGGTGAATGGCGCCGTGATCCGGATGAAGGTCCTGCTCTGCTGCGGCGTGTGATCCCGGCCAGCGTCTCCCTCTCACGGTTCCAGCGCTCGGCCACCCGCCAGGCCGCCGGGTGCACCGAGAACAAGCGGTTCTGGTCCCCGTGGTACTGCAGCACGTCCTCCCCGTTCAGGGCGTATCTGGTAACGGCTCGGACGGCGCCGCTGGCTTCGTCCCGTTCACAGCTCTGCACGACCTGCATGTAGTCGGGCTCTGGGGGCGGAGCGGCCACGTGAGTGACTCAGCAGGGAGCTGCCGCCGGGGGGCAGAGTGGGGACAAAGTTCTCCCAGGGATGGAATCCAGGAGTCCTGGCTCCCAGCCCCCCCCCTCTAACCACTCCCCCTCACTCCCCTCCCAGAGCTGCGTAGAGAACCCAGGAGTCCTGGCTCCCAGCCCCCCCCTCTAACCACTCTCCCTCACTCCCCTCCCAGAGCTGCGTAGAGAACCCAGGAGTCCTGGCTCCCAGCCCCCTCCCCCACTCTAACCACTCCCCCTCACTCCCCTCCCAGAGCTGCATAGAGAACTCAGGAGTCCTGGCTCCCAGCCCCCCCCACTCTAACCATGAGACCCCATTTCCTTTCCAGAGCTGGGGATAAAGCTCCCAGCTCCCCCACACCGCTTTTTAATCACTAGGTACTAGGGAAATCACTCCCCTCTGGTGTCCTGCCCCTAACTTTCTCCCACCGCCCGTGCATAGAATCATAGAATATCAGGGTTGGAAGGGACCTCAGAAGGTCATCTAGTCCAACCCCCTGCTCAAAGCAGGACCAATCCCCAATTAAATCATCCCAGCCAGGGCTTTGTCAAGCCTGACCTTAAAAACTTCTAAGGAAGGAGATTCTACCACCTCCCTATGCAACGCATTCCAGTGTTTCACCACCCTCCTAGTGAAAAAGTTTTTCCTAATATCCAACCTAAAGCTCCCCACTGCAACTTGAGACCATTACTCCTTGTCCTGTCCTCTTCTACCACTGAGAACAGTCTAGAACCATCCTCTCTGGAACCACCTCTCAGATAGTTGAAAGCAGCGATCAAATCCCCCCTCATTCTTCTCTTCTGTAGACTAAACAATCCCAGTTCCCTCAGCCTCTCCTCATAAGTCATGTGTTCCATTCCCCTAGTCATTTTTGTTGCCCTTCGCTGGACTCTCTCCAGGTTATCCAGATGCTTCTTGTAGTGTGGGGCCCAAAACTGGACACAGTACTCCAGATGAGGCCTCACCAATGTCGAATAGAGGGGAACAATCACGTCCCTCGATCTGCTGGCTATGCCCCTACTTATACATCCCAAAATGCCATTGGCCTTCTTGGCAACAAGGGCACACTGCTGACTCATATCCAGCTTCTCGTGCACTGTCACCCCTATGTCCTTTTCCGCAGAACTGCTGCCTAGCCATTCGGTCCCTAGTCTGTAGCGGTGCATTGGATTCTTCCGTCCTAAGTGCAGCACCCTGCACTTATCCTTATTGAACCCCATCAGATTTCTTTTGGCCCAATCCTCCAATTTGTCTAGAATCATAGAATCATAGAATCATAGAATATCAGGGTTGGAAGGGACCCCTGAAGGTCATCTAGTCCAACCCCCTGCTCGAAGCAGGACCAATTCCCAGTTAAATCATCCCAGCCAGGGCTTTGTCAAGCCTGACCTTAAAAACTTCCAAGGAAGGAGATTCCACCACCTCCCTAGGCAACGCATTCCAGTGTTTCACCACCCTCTTAGTGAAAAAGTTTTTCCTAATATCCAATCTAAACCTCCCCCACTGCAACTTGAAGCCATTACTCCTCGTTCTGTCATCTACTACCATTGAGAACAGTCTAGAGCCATCCTCTTTGGAACCCCCTTTCAGGTAGTTGAAAGCAGCTATCAAATCCCCCCTCATTCTTCTCTTCTGCAGGCTAAACAATCCCAGCTCCCTCAGCCTCTCCTCATAAGTCATGTGTTCTAGACCCCTAATCATTTTTGTTGCCCTTCGCTGGACTCTCTCCAATTTATCCACATCCTTCTTGTAGTGTGGGGCCCAAAACTGGACACAGTACTCCAGATGAGGCCTCACCAATGTCGAATAGAGGGGGACGATCACGTCCTTCGATCTGCTCGCTATGCCCCTACGTATACATCCCAAAATGCCATTGGCCTTCTTGGCAACAAGGGCACACTGCTGACTCATATCCAGCTTCTCGTCCACTGTCACCCCTAGGTCCTTTTCCGCAGAACTGCTGCCTAGCCATTCGGTCCCTAGTCTGTAGCGGTGCATTGGATTCTTCCGTCCTAAGTGCAGGACCCTGCACTTATCCTTATTGAACCTCATCAGATTTCTTTTGGCCCAATCCTCCAATTTGTCTAGGTCCCTCTGTATCCTATCCCTCCCCTCCAGCGTATCTACCACTCCTCCCAGTTTAGTATCATCCGCAAATTTGCTGAGAGTCCAATCCACACCATCCTCCAGATCATTTATGAAGATATTGAACAAAACCGGCCCCAGGACCGACCCTTGGGGCACTCCACTTGATACCGGCTGCCATCCAGACATGGAGCCATTGATCACTACCCGTTGAGCCCGACAATCCAGCCAACTTTCTACCCACCTTATAGTGCATTCATCCAGCCCATACTTCTTTAACTTGCTGACAAGAATACTGTGGGAGACCATGTCAAAAGCTTTGCTAAAGTCAAGAAACAATACATCCACTGCTTTCCCTTCATCCACAGAACCAGTAATCTCATCATAGAAGGCGATTAGATTAGTCAGGCATGACTTGCCCTTGGTGAATCCATGCTGACTGTTCCTGATCACTTTCCTCTCCTCTAAGTGCTTCAGGATTGATTCCTTGAGCTCCATGATTTTTCCGGGGACTGAGGTGAGGCTGACTGGCCTGTAGTTCCCAGGATCCTCCTTCTTCCCTTTTTTAAAGATGGGCACTACATTAGCCTTTTTCCAGTCATCTGGGACCTCCCCTGATTGCCATGAGTTTTCAAAGATAATGGCCAATGGCTCTGCAATCACATCCGCCAACTCCTTTAGCACTCTCGGATGCAACTCGTCCGGCCCCATGGACTTGTGCTCGTCCAGCTTTTCTAAATAGTCCCGAACCACTTCTTTCTCCACAGAGGGCTGGCCACCTACTCCCCATGCTGTACTGCCCAGCGCAGCAGTCTGGGAGCTGACCTTGTTTGTGAAGACAGAGGCAAAAAAAGCATTGAGTACATTAGCTTTTTCCACATCCTCTGTCACTAGGTTGCCCCCCTCATTCAGTAAGGGGCCCACACTTTCCTTGGCTTGCATCCCTGTCCTGAGCTGAGCTAACAGCTTACCAGCTGAGACAACCGAGCAGAGAAACAAGAGCCAGGCGGAGACCAGAGCGGGATGGGCCCTCCCAGGAGCCATCAGGAAACGGGATGGGACGGCAGCGCTGCAGAGTGGGGAGTCGGGTTGGGACCCCCAGGCTGGAGAGATCCAGGGGAATCTGCACCGAGCTCGCTGCCACTGTGACAGGAAACACCTGCAAGGAAACCCAGGCCCACAAACCAACATGGATCCACCCGTCCAGCCCCTTCCTGCCAGTGAGGGGCAGGGGGTGGGGTGGGGCTGGCATCAGACGTTGCTGGGCAGACGGGTTGTGGATGTGTCAAAACAGCATCCGCCCGGTGCCTGGGCTTATCTCTGCGTGTGGAGGCATGAACCGCAGCATGCCCGCGCCCAGTGCCACTTCTGCCCAGCAGTGGCGGATCGTGCCTGTCAGCTTCCCAGTGGAGGAGAAGCCAGCAGTGGGGAGCTGGGGGGGGCGTTTCCTTAGTGCGGCTGGCTCAGGGACACTGCAAGAACCAGACCGGGGCCAGAGGTGGTCAGAAAGTGCAAGAGGGCAAACGCCTCCATCAGGAATCTGAGCCCTTCACGGATGTCCAGTTCCTCAGTAGCAAAGGCCAGATGGTAGCGCGTGAAATCCCAGATGTTAATGCATTAAAACCCAAGATGTTAGCATATTAAATCCCCATATGTTACGGCATTAAAGTCCCAGATGTTAGTGCATGAAACCACAGATGTTTGCGCTTTATAGCCCGGAGATTAGTGCATTAAAGCCCCAGATGTTAGCCCATTAACCGGCAGATGTTAGCGCTCAGGGCCAACGTCCTGATGGCAATAGAAGAGCTTGAACAGAATAGAAACAAACTCTGGGAGAACTTCAGAGTGGAAGCCTTTTGTAGCACCCAACAAAAGATTTAATGAGTCCTACAACCCCCCAGACAATGCTTGGTCTGCTGGGGCACCAGGTCTGCTAACCGGCTAGTCCCACAGACGGTCTGGGCGTTGGCCCCACTGGAAAGTTGGAACTTTGAGAAGTTGTAGAGATTGCTCATGCAGGGGAGGAGATTCAGAGCCCCAGCTCCGACAGGCAGATCTTTACTTATTGCTCGGTCTTCCTGTGTGGCTTCTGTGTCGGCCGTAGGGCCGGGTAGGAATCCACCTTCCATCCCGTGAAAACTTTTGTGATTTTGAAATTCGACCCTCCCCCAGCTTGGCATCAGGATGAAACCAAAAACTCTTCTGAAATTGTTGGGAGAAAGAGCCAGACCTGCCCCATCCCAGCTGGGGCACTCCCGTGGGAAGTGCGAAACACCGATTCAAATCGCTGCTCTGTCTGATCTGGGACAGCAGGTCTGCCCTGTCCCGGCTGGGCCCCTTTCGCGCCGGGCTACCGTGTGGTGGGGCTCTGGCAATCTCGCCTGTTGGAGCCATTCAGTGTGGTATAGCTCAGTGTTTCTCAACCTTTTTGATACCAGGGACAGGCCTGCTGCCTTCCTCAGCTGAGTCAGGGCAATTTCAGGGAACGGCGCTGGTCCACGGACCCATCCTTCAGAGGCGCTGGTCTGGATAAATATTCACAGAGCCCTGTAGTGGTTTGGTGCCCGACCTGGGAAGTGGGAGAGCTCGGAGGAGAAGCGAGAGGTCAGACCATAGTGTGGGGGATCGGATGGATCTATATCAGGGGGATCCACGGATTTAGAGTTCAGGGGATGTCGGTGTTGGAGACCGTCTCCCAAAGGCACCCGCCATGTCTACAGCGCTCCTGGGTCCGGGAGCAGAGGTAAATCTGGAGTCTGCTGACGAAGAGCAAGAGGCTGTTAGCCAAGAAACAGGGGTTTCCCTGAAACGCAAGCTGGTGAGCTCTGTCTCCCGGATTGTCTGCCGCTGTTTCTGCCAAGTACGGCCCCGGCCCGGTGCAGAGGTGTGGCCTCCGGGGGATGGGGGCCAGGTTTGAAAAGGAGCAGGCCCACTAGGCAGGGAAGCTGTGGCAAGCCTGGCTTTGGAACAGTTTGCAGTTGGCAGGTCTGAGTCACTCCCGCACCGCAGCAGCAGCAAGAGAAGGGTATTTTTCCATCAGAGAAGCCTGAACAAAGTCAGCAAATTGGTGCTTTGAATTCCTGCCCTTGTCAAGGCTTGTTTTCCCCTCCTCCAGCTACAAGCTGGCACCATCACCTGGAGAACAGCAGGAGAGAGCCCTTAGGTTGGCATGGGAAAGAGATGCTTAAGACAAAGTCCCTGACTGAGATCCCGTCCAATTGGGACAGCAGGGGGCTGCGGGTTGGGAGTGAGGGGCACCAGCAGGGCTGGGGGTGGGGGGGCAGGGCTGGGTTAGCAGGGGCTGCGGGTCGGGAGTGAGGGGCCCCGGCAGGGCTGGGGGTAGGGGAGCCCAGGCCTGGGAGAGAACGGAGGCTGCCCACCTTTAGGGGTCCCAGCGCTAGAGCTAGTCAGGAAATTGCCCTGGCAATGATTTTCCAGTGGAAAATGCAGCGGCCACAAAATGGCATTTTTTCCTGGAGAGTTTCCCAGTAAAGGTCCCCTGCCACAGGGCTGCTGCGTTAAAGCTGTGACCGAAGGATTCTAACCGCCCCGGCCGTTGTCGTTCCTATTTGGAAAAAACCCGGCTGGGGGAAAGGCCCGACGCTCTGCCGGGTGTTAATTGTGGTGCCCGCCCTCACTGGCTCCTGAAGCAGTCCAGGGGCCCATGCAAACTGCTCCCCCGCCCCAGCACTGTCTGGAGACTCCGGAGACACAGGGGCTGCAGTGTCTCCATGGGCCACACAGCGTGCGCCCAGCCCAGGTGTGAAACACTCACAGCTAACACTAGGGGGCAGCACTAGTAACTCCATGGCCGGGTCGGGGTGTGGGCATGAGACCTGGCTATGTCTGATCCCCTATAGCTAAACCAAACGTGGGGATGGCTTGGCTGGCACTGAGATGCAGCCAGCTCTGGGGTGGGGCAGCTGGGTAACTGCCGCACATAACACTGCACAGGGATGACTCACCCAGAGCTGAACTGCAACCCACTCCCAGGCCTTGCTGCTGTCAGTGAGCATTATGTGGGGTGGCCATCTCTAGGGCTGGAAGGGGGAGGAGCTGTCTCCTGCCAGGGTTCCAGCCCCAGCGCTTAGTGGGGTCCCCCAGTCACCAAAGGGATACTGATCCTTCCCGCCCTGCATCGCTTGGGAGGAGGCAGCCTGGCCCCTTAGGATGCCGGCTTCGATTGCTCTCTGCCCCTGGATCCAGCTGGTCCACCAAAGACCCACTTCCTCTAGCACTGTAGGGGTCAGGGACACACTGAGGGGTTAGGAGATGGTATCAGCACAGGGATGGTAACAACAACCACACACACCCTGTGCCTTACCCACAATCCCCTGCCTGGACAGAACCCAGGAGTCCTGGCTCCCAGCCCCCTGCTATTCTAACCACTAGACCCCATTCCCCTCCCAGAGCTCCCTAGAGAACCCAGGAGTCCTGGCTCCCAGACCCTTGCTCTAACCACTAGCCCCTACTCCCCTCCCAGAGCCAGGAGCACTTTGAACACCTTCTGAGTAGCCTGTTGGACTCTGATTACATTTCCCCCGAGACAGGCTGGGACAACAGGCCCGTATTTCATTTTCAGCTCCCTGCCCAGGCTGGGGTTTGAATTTAAGCTGTCTGGGTCTGGCTGATGTAAGCATAGAGTCAGGATGAGCTCCACCCTGACACCTGGTGGTGAGGCATGGCAAGTTGTGGAAAAGAACTTCAGGGGCTGATATCATTTGCATAGGCACACCCACCCTGCCTAGAATGAGGCCATAGCTGCCCAAATGGTCACTTTGGCTGTTGTGGGATCCCCAGTGTCTCTGTTATTGGGGCGGGAAGAATAAATTGTTATTACCCTGATTATGGGAACTGTGCTTGGAACTGTACTTGGCCTTTTGTTATGCTGGAGGGACTCACCATCAACCAAGTAGCACTCGCTAGGCAAGGGACATGGGTTCCAAAACTGTGAATTGAGAGAGGCTTGAGACAGGCATTAGTACATGGTGGTGTGGGTGTCTTTGTAAGGGTCTGAAGCACCAATTGTACCTCTGTCTCTCTCCCTTGTGGAATGTCAGAGCTAATTTTGGGTCTATTAAGAGTCTTGTTACAGGTACTGTGCTGCGTTCACTTTGGCCTTATGGTGCACCAGCACTAAGGCTCCCACTACTATGAGGTGAAATCACTGAGCGCTGTGTCAAGTAGTGGGGACCCAGAAGATCTAGAGTGCAGTGGTGCTGTTCGTGGATAGGTTGGCAAAGTGTTCGTGAGACGGTGAGGTGAGCTGTGCAGAGCGGAGCTGTTCGTGAGACGGCGGAGTGGAATGTTCGTGAGACGGTGAGCTGTGCAGAGCGGAGCTGGTCGTGGTGGAGCGGCGCCGTTCGTGAAATGGTGGAGGGGAGCAGAGCCCTGTGGGGCAGTCAGCTTCAGGACATGTAAGGTGCCCCTTACCTCTTTCCCCCACACACAGGCGCATTTTAGCCAGACTGGGGAGTAACACTCTGCAGATGAACTTTTGAACTCTGGGGCTGGACTTTTTAAACTTTGGGTGATTTGTGGATTGCTGGACTCAAGAGACATTTGCGTTCTGGAACTCAAGAACCCGAGGGAAAGGATGTGGCCCAATTTGCTGGGGTGGGTCTTTGCTCATGGTTTGGTTAATGAACACTAGTTGTGGTGTTTCCCCAATTTAATGCTGATGTCGTTTACCTCATGTTATTAAAGATTCTCTGCTACACCGAGACTGTGCTTGCGAGAGGGGAAGTATTGCCTCTTTGAGGTGCCCAGGGAGTGTGTAAGATTTTCCCAGGTCACTGGGTGGGGGTTCAAGCCAGTTCTGCATTTGCTTTGATGAGAGGGAACCCCTGTGTACTGAACCCGGCCCTTGCTGCTATCAACTCGGCCTGGCAGAAGGGTTACGCTTAGATTCCGTGGCCAAAACCTGCCTGCTGGAGCCCCCTGGGCCTGGTCAGTTACAGCTGAGAGAGTGGGGCCACTTGGGGCATGGCTGGGGCCGCTTGGGGCACGGCCGAAGCCCCGGTTTGATCTCTAGGTCTGTGTAGAGGAAGGTCCTTTCGCGTGTGAGGAGAAAGCACCAAGGGGCTGGCTGGAGAACTGAACATCTGGGTGCTGACAAGTGGCACAATACCTGCTCCTGCTCCTCACAACTATGGGTGTCACTGAGCCATTGTGCATGTTCCCTCGCTGTGCAAAAAGGTCTCGAGAAGGTTTTTAAAGCAGGAGTGTCCAGCTCCTGGGCTGGGTTCCATGCTCCCTGACGTCAGTGCGAGCTTTGCCAGGAGATCACCGGCACAATACAGCCTGGTTGTAGTAACTCAACTTTCACGGATGTCCCCGTTCCATCACGGTGAAATAGTTAATGCTGACGCTGAAGGGTTGCTTCTTGGCTGTAATGCTGACACTGCAAGGAGATCAAGAGAGAACTGCAGGGTTCATCCCTCGGAGTCATTGTTTCAGGCCCTTTGCAAACTCAGGCAGGCGTGGCTGAATCAGATACACGCCATTCAGGTTTGGAAAGTTTTCTCTGCAGTCATGAGGGCTAGAAAGAAGCTGACTTTCTGTTTTCAAACGACAGCAGAGACGCCGCACGCTCGGAATAAATCATGTGGGTCACATAAATGCTTCATGGAGGATGCATGTCTGACATCCCTGCTTTAAATCAAGCATGATTCAGGATGCTCAATTTCAGAGGCACTGCTGGGTCTTCTGTACCACAGATCAGAACATTTCGTGGGGAAAACAAAGTTGTTTTATAGGAGATAAAAAATACTGGTTTCAAAGAGTAAAACTGAGCAGAAAATGGAAATTCTGGCCAATGAAAAATTTCCAAGATTTGGACATTTTGATGCCTTCTGTTTCAGCACAAAACTCCATCATTTTGAAATTGTTCATGACATTAACTTTAAAGAAATAATTTTTGAGTCCATCGAAACATTTCCTGTCAACAAATTATCAATGTTTCTTTCTGATTCCAAGCTTTTACTTTTCCCTTTTAAAACTTTTTTTTATGAAAAGCAAAGTTAGTTTGGGACTGAACAGTTATTTCGAAACAAAAAACTGAAACATTCTGTACCAAAAATGTCACTTTTCTAAATAGAGAGACAAAGTGGGTGAGGTAATATGTTTAACTGGACCAACTTCTAAAAGATATTACCTGCCCACCTCATCTTTCTAGTAGCCTGGGACCGTAACAACACAGCACACAACTTTCTAAACACCTTTTTTCTATATTTTTCTAAATTAAATGTTGAAACTGACCCAGTTTTGTGAAATTTTTGTGTTTCAACAAAATGGGCATTTTTCCATCAGAAAAAAAAATTCCCCCAAATTTTCCAATCAGCTCTATCAGAGAGACTGAAGAAAAATTACACCCTCTCCTGATAAATCAGGTGTCATTAAAGAGGTCTGCGCACACACACACACACGCACAAATTAAACAAAATACACCTACCACATATTCTGTTTTCCTTTTGCTGGTTTCTTTTCCATCTCATCATTTTCAGGCCGCAGAGACCAGCTGCCCTAAGCAGCAATCCCTCGAAAGCAGGGCTGAAATTATTCCAGGGGAAATGTTAAAAACAAATGTCCTGGCTGGCAGCAGTAGCAGGCTGTTGGCCTGTGTGTGGAGTGGACACTAGAGGGGGCTGTGCAACACTTGTTAGAAATGGCTCATGCAGAATCAAGCATGACGTGCAGAGGTTTTTGCTTATGAGACAAGACATCAGGCGTGGTTTAGTCACACGGCCTGGATGTTCCTGGGGTTTGGATTAGCCCTCCTGCCGGGGGTTAAGGGACACAGAGAGAGAGACACACACAGAGAGAGAGACACACACACACTTACAGCAGGGCCCATCCCCTCCAGCCGGGGGTGCAGGGACACGTACACACACGCACACAGAGCAGGGCCCATCTCCTCCAGCAGGGGGCGCAGGGACACACACACACACAGAGCAGGGCCCGTCCCCTCCAGCAGGGGGCGCAGGGACACACACGCACACAGAGCAGGGCCCGTCCCCTCCAGCAGGGGGCGCAGGGACACACACGCACACAGAGCAGGGCCCGTCCCCTCCAGCAGGGGGCGCAGGGACACACACGCACACAGAGCAGGGCCCGTCCCCTCCAGCAGGGGGCGCAGGGACACACACGCACACAGAGCAGGGCCCGTCCCCTCCAGCAGGGGGCGCAGGGACACACACGCACACAGAGCAGGGCCCGTCCCCTCCAGCAGGGGGCGCAGGGACACACACACACACACAGAGCAGGGCCCGTCCCCTCCAGCAGGGGGCGCAGGGACACACACACACACACAGAGCAGGGCCCGTCCCCTCCAGCAGGGGGCGCAGGGACACACACACACACACACAGAGCAGGGCCCGTCCCCTCCAGCAGGGGGCGCAGGGACACACACACACACAGAGCAGGGCCCGTCCCCTCCAGCAGGGGGCGCAGGGACACACACACGCACACAGAGCAGGGCCCGTCCCCTCCAGCAGGGGGTGCAGGGACACGTACACGCACACAGAGCAGGGCCCGTCCCCTCCAGCAGGGGGTGCAGGGACACGTACACGCACACAGAGCAGGGCCCGTCCCCTCCAGCAGGGGGTGCAGGGACACGTACACGCACACAGAGCAGGGCCCGTCCCCTCCAGCAGGGGGTGCAGGGACACACACGCACACAGAGCAGGGCCCGTCCCCTCCAGCAGGGGGTGCAGGGACACACACACACACACACAGAGCAGGGCCCGTCCCCTCCAGCAGGGGGCGCAGGGACACACACGCACACAGAGCAGGGCCCGTCCCCTCCAGCAGGGGGCGCAGGGACACACACGCACACACACACAGAGCAGGGCCCGTCCCCTCCAGCAGGGACACACACACATATACACCCACACACACAGACAGCAGGGCGCATCCCCTCCAGCAGGGGGCACAGGGACACACACACACACACACACACAGACACACACATAAGCGCACGGCAGGGCCCGTCCCCTCCAGCAGGGGGCTCAGACACACACACGCATGCACACACACAGATTGCCGTGTAACCTTGATCCTGTCCCCAATGCTGTGGCTGGGGCAGGCCTTGTTGACCTCCTGCAGCCACTGTAACGCCTGCCAGCACTTGCGGAACGGCCGTGTGAGGAACCCGTGGGCCAGGCTACCCGCCGTCGCTGCTGGCAGCCAGTCAGGACCCGTCCGTGGTCTGGCTCTTTCCAGTGCCCCGGTCGGGGCAGTTGAACACAAGCGAACTGTTGCTGTCCTGACGGCAGGCACGAGACGGGGATACCAAGCCCAGCCAGGCTGAAAATACTCACAACACCTTGGGCAGCCCGTCTGGGGAGGGGCAGCTGGTCACATTCGCCCCCTTCCTTGCCATGACAGACACTTACGGCCAGGTCCCCAGCTGGTGTGAACCAGAGCTGTTTAATTGGGGTCCAAGGGTCAGGCCCCCATCAGGACTGATTGGCACAAAGCAGAGAAAGGGAAATACACATGCTCCCTGTAGCGTGGTTAGCGCTCGCCCCATGGATTTAGCATCAACGGGATACAGGTGTTTACTCCTGGGAGTGCATTTGCGGTGACGATGCTGAGCGTCCTCTTGCGCCCCAAGACAACTGCTTATGTGCATGGTCTCATTGTGCGAGGTGCTGCACAAGTGCACTGGGCAAGACAGAGCTCACAATCCCACAGCCAGCACCGGCACAGAGATAGAGCTGGGGGTGCCCACAGCCTGCGTATTTCAGTAGGGATAAGATCTTGGAGGATCTTAGCAACGTTGTGCCTCAGTTTCCCATTTGTAATAAGTGAATGACAGCACGTGTGTCCCTACCTCACCAGGGGTGTGACACGGATGTCTGCAGTAAAGACAGTGCGATGCTCGGATGCTATGGAGGGAGTGCTGTATGAGACAGGGAGGCTGAGCGTCTTACGCATTCCCGTGACGCCAGGTGCCAGGGCTTGAAGAAAAGCATCAAATAGCATCAATTGATTCTCAATCGAATTGGGAGGGTCAATCGAATTCTGGTGAGCGGTCATGGGAGCATTTCTCTTCCAACTTTTGTCGATTTCAGATGTCACAGTTGTGGGAAATAATAGGACGCTATAATTGTTTAATGCCCATAGACGGTGAGATGCAAAAAGTTAATGCTCAATAAACCATCACAACCCCGCTTCTCAACGTCACGTATCCAAACATACAAAGTCGACGTCCTTCGATCGAATGCAAAGAAGTTCTCCGGCTGCGTGACTTTGCCAACTTGTGCCTGTCGAGTATCAGCGACGGAAAGAGTTTTTCACATGTGTGTGCGGTGAAATTGACATTTACCGATATTTACAGATTAAATTCTGATCTTTCCAGGGTGTCAGATGAGATGGTCACAAGGGCCCCATCTGGCTTGGAATCTGGGAAGTCTTTTGAAGCGTGTGACCCAGGACTCCACAGCATGGGGCTCTAGCTCTGTCTAGCAGCCAGAGTTTCTTACGTTGGCCTAGCCTTTAGCTTTAGATCCGCAAATTCAATCCACCCCCCACCCTGCGGCATCACCTTTCCTGCAGATAAATTATCGAAATGACTTGCCAAGGCCACACAGAGATGGGAAACAAACCCAGGTGCCCTGAGACATGGGATCTGCCCCTGTGACCCCCTCTGGAGAGAGCCCGCTAGTGGTAAATGCCAAGGAGGTAATTTAATCCCTGCTGGTGTTGTGGAGACCAGCAAAGGACCATGAGTGATTTTTGCCCTCTGGGGCGCACAACTTGGAAGCGGATGCAGTTGGGCAGGGACTGTGTATTCTGCTGTGACGGGCTAGGCAGCTGTTGATCCCTGGAGGGCTTGTTCTAGCCCAGCCCCAGGTCACGGGCACTGGCTGCTGCAAAGGGAGACGGGTCCTTCCCGCGCCAGGGGCTGGTTCTCAACAGGCCCCAGGGCAGAAAAACCAGTTGGCTGCAGGGAGACTTTCCTCTCTGGGGCCTGTCCAGGGCAGGTTCAGGGAGCCAGGAATGGGAGACAGTTTTCTGCCTTTGTAACCCACTGGCCCCCCTGCCCCTCCCAGAGTGGGGGCTAGACCCTGACTCCCAGCTCCTCCCCTCACCCATGAGGCTCTATTCCCCTGTGAGAGTCAGCATAGAACCCAGGAGTCCTGGACCTCAACCTCCCCTGTTCAGACCCACTAGAACGCCCCTCCCCTCCCGTCCCCTCCAAGAACTGGGGAGAGAACCCAGGAGTCCTGAATCCCAGCCCTCCTTCTCTAACCAGTCAGGACCCACTCCCCTCCCCAGAGCTGGGGTAGAACCCAGGAGTCCGGGCAGCTGCTCCAGTAGCCTGCTCCATGCGCCTGTAGGCCAGCGGCCAGTGACCCCTGGGCTGTTTACTGTGTGGGGTCTCCAGGCAAACCCCAAGCTCTATCTTTGTGGACATTCCTGCTCCCAGGGCCAGTTGGGGTTTCCCCGCGGCTTTCCCTTCCCAGCGCCCTTGTGCAACGGGGTCATGGGGACCAACAATAGCTGCTGATGAGCCACAAGCAAACACTGGGTTTGTCCTCCTGGCAACTGCTTATCACAGCTCCGGGAACTAGCCCTGGGGATCATTGCTCTGCACCATGTGACACCTGGAGGGCCCACCCTGGGGTCAGAGAGGCCTGTGGCTGCGGCCCCTCATGCCCATTCCCCTTGGCAGCTTCCTGGCACTTGGCAGCCCAGGATTGCTCTCCCTGTGCCGCAGATGGGGAAACTGAGGCACAAAACTCCAGAACGGGTGTGGCCACAGCCAGGTGAATGTCAGCGAGCCGGCCTCTCGGTCCTCCGCACTCCAGCCACTGCACCCCAGTCTCTTCTGGGGTAGAACACAGCAGTCCTGATCTCTAGTGCCCACTGCTTAATCTTTTAAATCCTCCCCCCCCCAGAGTCAGAGACCGAACCAAGAGTCCTGGCTCCCAGCCCCCTTCCACTAACGCACTAGACACCACTTCCCTCCCAGAGACAGAACCCAGCAGTCCTGGCTCCCAGCCCCCCCATCTCTAACCACTAGACCCTACTGCCCACCCACCCAGAGCCAGGAGAGAACCCAGGAGTCCTGGCTCCCAGACTCCGCCCCCCTGCTCTAACCACCAGGCCCCATTCCCCTCCCAGAGGCCCGGGAGGGAACCCAGGTGTTCTGGTGCCCCCCACCAAGTCTTCTTCCTTTGATTTGAATGGGACCTGAGCATGCAGCTGTCTTAGGCCCCATGTCTGCACGTGAGGGCTGATGTGCTTAGGAGAGGGGAGTAAGGGGGTATGGGTGAAGGGGGGGAGTGGGGAACAGGGGTGCTGTGTGGGGTCTGTGCTATCTGTTCCCAGGCATTCCTAGATAACAGCCAGCAGGGAGCTGGTGCCTTTTCATCAGGAGATCCCTTGGCAAACAACCCGCAAGGGGGATGGGGTGGGGGGAGGATAACTAAAATATAGGACAGGGAGCCAGGACGCCTGGGTTCTCTCCCTAGCTCTGGGAGGGGAGTGGGGTCTATCGGTTAGAGTGGGGGCAGGACTCCTGGGTTCCCTCCCCAGCTTTGGGAAGGAAGTGGGGTCTAGTGAGGTAGCATAGGGTGGGGGGATTGGGAATCTATTCCTCAGCTGGGGACCGGAGGGGGGGCGGCGTAGTGGGTTAGAACGGGGTGGGGGGGTCAGGACTCCTGGGTTCCAGCCCCAGTTATGGGGTAGTGCTGGGTTGAGGGGCACTGTAGGGTGCACAGTGTCTCAAGCTACTGGCCAAAGCCCCATTGCTCCAGAAATCCCTACCCCACCCAGAATCCCTGGGCCCCTCAGTGGGAGGAGCTTCCCCCATCCCCTCCTCCCCACCCCCCAGCTGCCCAGCCAGGCTGTATATAACAGGGACAGAGGGGAAGGAGCCTCAGGGATGCTCAGCTCTGCTGGCAGCTGGATCCATCTCTGACGGGAGCTGCAGGACTCAGGTGAGCTGAGAACAGATCTTAGCAAGGGGGGAAATGCAGATTGACTCAGGCGTGGGGGAGCAGAATCCAGCCCTGACCCCATTGCAGACAGGGTTAAGGTGTGCAGATTCCTGGGTCTATCGCCGGCCCTCGGAGGGCAGAGAGAGGCTGTCTACACATGAAATGCTGCACCTTTACCACTGGACTGCCTGGGTGTAAACACTACCTATGCCCCCAGAGGGGCTTGCCCACCATTGTCTGCAATCCACCGACCCGAGGGGCCCGACGTAGCCCTGCCTGCAGCGGGGGTCAGGTTGGCACAACTACGGCACTGGGGGAGGGGTGGATTTCCCCTGACAGATGGAGCTATGCTGAAGTATGTCCCCAGCGTACACCAGCCTGGTGTGTAGGGGGTTGGTGGTGGGGGGCTGGGATCCAGGAGTCCTGGGTTCCCAGCACCGCCACTAACTTCCAAAGTCTGTTCTCGGTGACCTAAATCTGGAGTTTCAGAGTAGCAGCCGTGTTAGTCTGTATTCGCAAAAAGAAAAGGAGGACTTGTGGCACCTTAGAGACTAAGGTGCCACAAGTCCTCCTTTTCTTTTTGTAAATCTGGAGTGAAGCCACAGGAACTTCTCCAGCTGCACACTGGGGCAGGGGTGCCCCTCGTGCTCATGATACAGTAAAGCCGCCCTTCCCCGCCCCCACCCTCTGCTGCCCCTCGTGCCCATTATACAGTATAGCTACCCCTTCCCCACCCCCGCCCTCTGCTGCCCCTAGTGCCCATTATACAGTATAGCTACCCCTTCCCCACCCCCGCCCTCTGCTGCCCCTAGTGCCCATTATACAGTATAGCTACCCCTTCCCCACCCCCGCCCTCTGCTGCCCCTAGTGCCCATTATACAGTATAGCCGACCCTTCCCCACCCCCACCCTCTGCTGCCCCTCGTGCCCATTATACAGTATAGCCGCCCCTTCCCCACCCCCGCCCTCTGCTGCCCCTAGTGCCCATTATACAGTATAGCCGCCCCTTCCCCACCCCCGCCCTCTGCTGCCCCTCGTGCCCATTATACAGTATAGCCGCCCCTTCCCCACCCCCACCCTCTGCTGCCCCTAGTGCCCATTATACAGTATAGCTACCCCTTCCCCACCCCCGCCCTCTGCTGCCCCTAGTGCCCATTATACAGTATAGCCGACCCTTCCCCACCCCCACCCTCTGCTGCCCCTAGTGCCCATTATACAGTATAGCCGCCCCTTCCCCACCCCCGCCCTCTGCTGCCCCTAGTGCCCATTATACAGTATAGCCGCCCCTTCCCCACCCCCGCCCTCTGCTGCCCCTAGTGCCCATTACACAGTATAGCCGACCCTTCCCCACCCCCACCCTCTGCTGCCCCTAGTGCCCATTATACAGTATAGCCGCCCCTTCCCCACCCCCGCCCTCTGCTGCCCCTAGTGCCCATTATACAGTATAGCCGCCCCTTCCCCACCCCCACCCTCTGCTGCCCCCACTGGCTGCGGTTTGCCGCTTCAGGCCAAATGGGGGCTGCAGGAAGCGGCGCGGGCCAAGGGACGTGCTGGCTGCCCTTCCCGCAGCCCCCATTGGCCTGGAGCGGCGAACCACGGGCAGTGGGAGCCGCGATCGGCCGAACCTGCGGACGCGGCAGGTAAACAAACCGGTCCGGCGCACCGGGGCTTTCCCTGAACAAGCAGCGGACCGGCTTTGAGAACCACTGCGTTAGAGGACACAGCTCCGCCATGCCTTACGGTGTCTTGTTCTTGCAGGCCTGCCCTGCTGCCGCAATGTGTCTCTCTTGGGATGGACTCAACCTGCTCTTATTCCTGGTGCTGGCCTGGTGCCTGGCCCCGCCTGCCCACTGCCAGGGACCGCGCTACGAGAAGTTCCTGCGGCAGCACCATGACCACCCGCGGACCAATGCCGGGCGGGATTACTGCGGAGCCATGATGCAGCGCCGGGGCATGACCCGGCCCTGCAAGAACATCAACACCTTCATCCATGCCCCCAAGGCCCAGATCCAGGCTGTCTGCGGCTCCGGGGGCATCGAGTACTGGGGCATGCGGCGCAGCCGGGCTCAGTTCCCCGTCACCACCTGCTCGCTGAAGGGTCCCCCGTGGGGCCGGTGCAGTTACCTGGGCCACGCCAACCACAGATTCCTCGTCATCACCTGCGACCCGGCAGGCTGGCCCATGCACTTCGACGAGAGCCACATCATGTGATGGGGCCGGGCACCACCGCCCTGCTCCATGTCGGCACAGAACTGAGTTTTCGGCCATGCATTGTGTAGAATGGGCCAGACCCCGGCTAGTGTGAATGGGCCGCAGCTCCATGGAGTCAATGGGGCCAACCCCCCAGCTGGTGTGAATGGACCATAGCTCTATGGGGGTCAATGGAGCTACCCCCCCAGCTGGTGTGAATGGGCCAGATCTCCATTGAGGTCAATGGAGCTACCCCCCCAGCTGGTGTGAATGGGCCAGATCTCCATTGAGGTCAATGGAGCTAGCCCCCCAGCTGGTGTGAATGGGCCAGATCTCCACTGAGGTCAATGGGGCCAACTCCCAGCTGGTGTGAATGGGCCGTAGCTCCACTGGGGTCAATGGGGCCAACCCAGAGCTGGCGTCAATCAGCACCACTCCATTAACACTGGCACCATGGGAGCAGCGCTTCGAAGCCATGCAGCTCCCGTCCGGTGAGATTTGCTCCAGAAACAAGCCCAGGACTGCATGGGTCAGGCAGGCTGCCTGGTCATTCACCCTGCTGTGTGTCTCTGGGTGGCCTGGACACCAGATGCGCTGCAAAAGGCGGGGTGTGCGGGGAGCTGTCGGTGTGTGTGTGGGAGCTGGGGTGGGGGGTGGGGACGAGTGCAATGCAGACAGCGGGGAAGGCACATCCGGCTACACTCAAATGTCCTGTCCTTGCTCTGCTCCTAACTCAATAAAGGCTCCCTTCTGCAAAGCGGCTGTGCTTGTGTTTCGCCAGTGCCATTTCTCTTCCTTCTCCTTGGCCTAGAAACCCCCCGGGTTCCTCAGGGCTACATCCGCACCTGCTGTACACCAGGGTCACCCCATCGGGGCCCTGGAGCCAGATCCCCCAGTGTAATTCAACGTAGCTTCAGTGGAGTCAAGCCTTCTACGATGCTGATTGGGCCCTGGGGCAGGGGACTGGCTGGCTCAGTGGGCACGGGGAGTGGAGCACGGGGTCTTTTCCTTCTAGGGGGCACTGGCTCCCATCTGCCCCCAGGGCAGGGGACTGGCTGGCTCAGGGGAGTGAGGAATGGGGCACAGGGCTTTTCCCCTCTAGGGGGAGCTGGCTCCACTCCAGCCCCAGACCTGGCACAGTGGGGCAGGGTATGGATTATGTCTCCTTTCATAGTCTCCACCTTCCCAGCTGACACCACTCCTGTCGGGCTCTGGCCGGTACCTTTTTCATGGATTTGTCAGCCACAAGGTTCCCTGCTCCCCAGGCGGCCTGACCTGGCCAGGGCCCTGCCCCCAGCCATTCCTGAGCCTGCCCACTCCTCCCTCTTAGCTGGGCCCCCGGTGCAGCTGCCAGAGGGTGGGACTTGGGGCTGCTCCAACGGGCAACGTGGCAGCTGGTTCTGGCGCCTGGAGAAGGACAATGGGCCGGTGACCTGTGCGTTCAATGGGGAGCTGAAACAATGGGGCCGGCCTTGGGCGACTCCACTAAATCGTCCTCCGGGGGGGTCACCTGCCCCATGGCAGCCTTGCCAAGCCGGATCAGCCCTTGGGCTGGGCGGGGTGGCATCCTGTCTCCACAGTGCTGGTCCTCAGAAAGGAAACCCACTTACTGTTGTGCCTACCTCGGCCAAGCCCTCCCAGCAGGTCAGATTCTGCCCCAAGACACCAGACTTCCCTTGGTGGGAAGCGATCAGGGCTCCTGACAGTCCCCGGCTCTGGCCCAATGGGACGTCCTGAGGAATTGGCCCTTCAGCAGTAAGAAGCTCTCCAGCCGTACAGGCCCAAGGGTAAGGCCCTGGACTGGAAGTGGAGACACCTGAGTACAGCGGTGCTCCCTGTGTGATTTATCGGGCAGATTTTTCCCATCCCCATTGGCTTTACAGTCGAAATCGATGGGGAAAAAGGGTCCAAATCCCTCCATGGCTTGGAAAGTCTCAGTGTATTTTTTTTTAAATAAAAGCTTGGTGCCTCAGTTTCTCCATCTGGAAAATGATGCCAGCCTACTACAGCTCCCGCCTGCAGGGCCCCCATGGTGCCCAGGCACTGTGCAGACCCCGACTGAGCTCAGGGCCCCATAGTGCTGGGTTCTGTTATGCACTCGCAGTAACAGACAGGCCTCGTCTCAATTTGCTCACAGTGCAAGGCTAGGGTTTTCAGAGAAGTTTGAGGCTGCTAAGCAGCCTATGCAGAGAAACAGTGGGAGAAAGGAAGATGATTATCTGCCCGTGTGGGGAAACTGAGGCATGGGGAGGCCAAGGGACTTGCCCAAGGGCTGGGACCATGACCCAGGTCTCCCACCTCCAGGCCAATGCCTTAGCAGCCTCCTTTGCCGTCAAGAGGTTTGAAGCCTGGTACATGGAGCCCACCATGCCTTCCCCTAGGGATCACCTAGCAAGACCCCGTGTTCCCACCCCAGCCAACCCTGCTCCTGGCTTCGGAGGTTGCCAGGCTCCCTAGTGCTGGAAGGAGCTGGCTCAAACAACTAGCCGGTGCCCAGTGCTCACTGGCTTCGTGCCCCCACCCAACATCTCCGGCCTGGGCATATGAAACTGGCTCGAGGGAGCCCTCTCTGGCCAGCCAGGCTGTATATAAGGGGCACGTGCCAGGCTGAAGACTCAGACGCTCAGCTCTAGACCCTGTGCTCCAGCAGGAGAGAAAGTAAGTCCCCACCAGGTAAGTCAGAGATTGGATTAAACCCAGGGTGGGGAGCAGGGCCGGAGGGGGAGGGGGAGTGGGCGAGGGTGCCCAGCTCAGCCAAAAGAGAGGCTGAGAAGGTGATCAGGTTAGTGAGGGATCTGGCTAATGGGAGCAGAGCTCCGGCCCTTCCCCAGTCCCCTGAGACCAGCTGGAGAGAAAGGGACAGAGAGACCAGCCCAGAGGGACAGACAGCCACAGCTTTCAGAAAGATGCTCACCTTGGCAGGTACACACACACTCAGGCAAGACACAGAGTGGGGCAATCAGATGTCCCGATATTAGGGGCTTTGTCTTATATAGACAAATATACCATCACCCCCCTGCCCCGAAAAAAAAGTTTCCCAACTTTTCACACTTGCTAACACAGACAGGCAGAAACACTGAGCGTGGTGAAAGCCAAAGACCTCGGCACATGACACAAATGAAGAGCCAGACAGACAGAACCCAGAGAGAGACAGATGCAAATTGATCCAGAGAGGCCAGGCAGGGAGGGGCTTGAAGCCAGGACTCCTGGGTTCTACCACTTGCTCTAGGAGGGGAGTGGGGTCTAAGGTTATAGCAGGGAGGGCTGGGAGCCAGGAGTGGGGTCTAGTTGTTGGAAGGGAGGGCGGGAGGCTGGGCATCAGGACTCCTGGATTCTATTTCTAGCTCCTGCAGGGCGTGTGTGACTCCAGACAGTCACTTAGTTTGAGATTTTCCAACTGTTTAAGCAATTTGCGCAGCCAGTGCCCACTGAGGGACGCCTTAGAAACCTCAGGCTTGGTGTCTCTGTGCTTCAGTTTCCCACCCATACTGCAGCCACACGGCTATGCCCCATGCTCAGGGGTCAGCCCAGGGGGGCCTCTCCCTTGTGCCGTGGCGGGGGGCACATACTGAGCCAAACGGCCCTGCATGATGTTGCAGGTGGCGATGGGCTCTCTGAAGGGCACCGGCCCCCTCTTTCTGGCGTTGCTGGTGGCCTGCCTGCTCCTGTGCGCCTCAACCCAGGGCCCGCGCTACAAGAAGTTCCTGTGGCAGCACCATGACAACCCGCGGACTGATGTCGGGCGGGATTACTGCGGGGCCATGATGCAGCGCCGGGGCATGGCCCAGCCCTGCAAAGACATCAACACCTTCATCCACGCTTCCCGGGCCCAGCTCCGGAGCGTGTGCAGGGACGGGGGCACGCTCTACCAGGGCATGCGTCGCAGCAAGAGGCCGCTGGCCGTCACCACTTGCGAGCTGAAGCGGACGCAGGGTGCCCGGTGCATCTACCGCAGCCATGCAGCCTCCAGGTACATTGTCGTTGGCTGCAACCATGGCATGTGGCCAGTGCAATATAACGAGAAAGCGTGAGCCACGCCAAAGCCCAGGGAAGCCCTGGACGCAGCTGCCCCAGGCCTGGAGGCAGGAGGGGCCGTAGGCTGCATTGAGTTGAGTTTGCCCTTCAGAGCTGGGAATAAAACACATTTACTGGAACAGAAGTGGCTGCGAGTGTGTGAGAGGGTCTGGAGGGGGCACTGTGGGGCAGGGAGCTAGGTGGGGCTCAGTAGGGGGCGCTCTCCCCTAGCAGTCAGTGCTGGCCCCATTGCTGCTGTAAGGGGCACTGTGGGGCAGGGAGTGGGGTGAGGGGGTTCAGTAGGGGACGCTCTCCCCGGCAGTCAGTGCTGACCCCAGTGCCCCAGTATAATGCTAGGGGGTGCTATGGTGCAAGAAGTGGGGCAGGGGGCTCAGTAGGGGGTACTCTCCCCTGGCAGTCAGTGCTGGCCCCAATGCCTGTGTGGCACTTGGGGGCACTGTGCTGCAGGGACTAGGGCGCGGGGCTCAGTTGGGGGGGGTGCTCTCCCCGGGAGTCAATGCTGCCCCAATGCCCCTGTGAGGCTAAGGCGGGATTTGATAGCTGCTTTCAACTACCTGAAGGGGGCTTCCAAAGAGGATGGCTCTAGACTGTTCTCAGTGGTAGCAGATGACAGAAGAAGGAGTAATGGTCTCAAGTTGCAGTGGGGGAGGTTTAGGCTGAATATTAGGAAAAATGTTTTCACTAGGGGGGTGGTGAAGCACTGGAATGGGTTACCTAGGGAGGTGGTGAAATCTTCCTTAGCGGTTTTCAAGGTCAGGCTTGACAAAGCCCTGGCTGGGATGATTTAGTTGGGGATTGGTCCTGCTTTGAGAAGGGGAATGGACTGGATGACCTCCTGAGGTCCCTTCCAGCCCTGATGTTCTATGATTCTATGATTGCCAGGGGGTTTCGTGCTGTGGGGAGTGGGGAGTGGGCTTAGCTGGGGGTGCTGTGCTGCATGGAGTGGGCTCAGTAGGAGGTGCTCTCCCCTGGCAGTCAGTGCTGACTCCAATGCCCCAGTGTGGTGCTAGGGGGCGCTGTGCTGCAGGGAGCGGGGCAGGGGTCAGCAGGGGGTGCTCTCCCCTGGCAGGCAAGGCTGGCCCCATTGCAGCACTATGGGGTGCTGTGCTGCAGGGAGCCGGATGGGGGCTCAGTAGGGGATGCTCTCCCTGGGCAGTCAGTGTGGTCCCCATAGGAGTGCTATGGGACACTGTGCTGTGGTGAGCGGGGCAGGGAGCCAGTAGCCCAGCGCAAGGATGGCCAGAGACTCCCCTATAGCCCAGCGAGTGGGGCGGGGGAGGTTGGGAGAGAATGAAAGTTTCTGAATCTACCAGCACCTGGCCTCCCTCGCTCCATGGCTAGGACACGGGCTCTGTAAACCCAAGGACCCAGCTGGCACCTGGGCCACATATTTGTTTCACAGATGTCAGAGGATGCGATCTTCTAGCCCTTAAAAGCAAGGCAAGCAATTACTTGGGGCCACAGGGATTTTTCAAAGGTGAATTAGCTCTGCCTTCGAGACACACAGCCCCAGGTGGTACTGGCCCCTGACCTAGCCCCTTGGAAATTTCCTCTTCCTCTTTACAGTAAATGATGAGAGATTCCCATTCCCAGAAACGCACACTTCTACTGGGAGTGGATCGGGCACCATGACCCCTCCCGTGTGCAGGCTCCCCTCACACTCTGCCTTGCTTGATGCAACGGGCCCAGCTAATCTGATATCCCCACTGTGACGGGTTTGGTCTCAAAGACCCACTTGGGACTGTCACCTGATGTGCTGGAATTACCTCTGAGCCCATTTCCCTGTCAGTTTGGGACTCCAGAACCCTGCCTTGTTGAGCCACACATGCTTGCCTGCTGCAACACAGACCCAGATCTGGTCCACACCCCCAAAGCTGCAGACTTTAACCAAAAACTGCTCAGCAGGTCACCTGTCACCAGCACCCAGACACCCAGCTCCCAATGGGATCCAAACTCCAAATAAATCCGTTTTATTCTGTATAAAACTTATACAGGGTAAACTTGTAAATTGTCCGCCCTCTATAACTTGGATAGAGAGATATGCACAGCTGTTTGCTCCCCCAGTTATTAATAACTTACTCTGGGTTCAATAATAAACAAAAGTGATTTTATGAAGAATAAAAAGGAGGATTTAAGTGGTTCCATGTAATAACAGACAGAACAAAGTAAGTCACCAAGCAAAATAAAGCAAAACCATGCAAGTCTAAGCCTAATACATTTATAACTGTTTATAGGTAAATCTCACCCTCAGAGATGTTCCAATAAGCTTCTTTCACAGACTAGACTCCTTCCTAGTCTGGGTCCAATACTTTCCCCTGGTACAATCCTTGTTAGTTCTAGCAGGCATCTTAGGTGAAAAGCAGGGGCTTTCTCATGACTGTTCTGTTTGTTCTGTTCCACCCCCTTTTATAGCTTTGGCACAAAGCTGGAATCTTTTGTCTCTCTGGGTCCCCACCCCTCCTTCTAAATGGAAAAGGATCGGGTTTAAGATGGATTACTGTTCAGGTGACATGATCACATGTCATTGTAAGACCTCCTGGTGGACAGCTACACAGGAAGCCTTGCAGGTAAACAAACCCATTCGCAGTTCATTGATTCTGAAGCACCCTTAATGGCTTCCACTTAATATGTTTACATCAGTAATACAAATTTATGTTTTATTCTCCTAACTCCAGACATAGAAATAATACATGCAAACAAACAGGATGAACACACTCAGTAGATTATAAATTTTGTAATGATACTTTACAAGAGACCTTTTGCATAAAGCATATTCAAGTTACATTATATTCACACTCATAAGCATATTTCCATAAAACATTATGGAGTGAAGCGTCACACTCACCCTCTATGTGCCATGCCCAGTCAGACCCCTGGGCCTTGCTACTCCACCCCCACCTCAGAACCAATGACCTTGAGTCAGAAATATAAACCAAGAGCCCCAATTTGTCCAGCTCCAATTCCATCACTGGAGGTGTTTAAGAACAGGTTGGACAAACACCTGTCAGGGCTGGTCTAGGTTAACTAGGTCCTGCCTCAGCACAGGGGACTGGACTCGATAACTGCTCATGGTCCCTTCCAGCCTGACATTTCTATTGTTCTTAATCCCTAAAATTACCTCTACAGATTTGCAGGCTTCCCCTTCACTTACTGTCTGGAAATGTTTAGGATTGCTGTGCACTGTTAGCAGGTGGGTTCCAGCTCAGCAGCAGCAGCATTTCCCCTCTGCAGCTACTTAGTAAAACTCTTCGGGTGGGGGGAAAAGAAAGGAAATTTTTAAATCTAAACTGATACTAAACTGGGAGGAGTGGTAGATACGCTGGAGGGGAGGGATAGGATACAGAAGGACCTAGACAAATTGGAGGATTGGGCCAAAAGAAATCTGATGAGGTTCAATAAGGATAAGTGCAGGGTCCTGCACTTAGGATGGAAGAATCCAATGCACCGCTACAGACTAGGGGCCGAATGGCTAGGCAGCAGTTCTGCGGAAAAGGACCTAGGGGTGACAGTGGATGAGAAGCTGGATATGAGTCAGCAGTGTGCCCTTGTTGCCAAGAAGGCCAATGGCATTTTGGGATGTATAAGTAGGGGCATAGCGAGCAGATCCAGGGACGTGATCGTTCGCCTCTATTCGACATTGGTGAGGCCTCATCTGGAGTACTGTGTCCAGTTTTGGGCCCCACACTACAAGAAGGATGTGGATAAATTGGAGAGAGTCCAGCGAAGGGCAACAAAAATGATTAGGGGTCTAGAACACATGACTTATGAGGAGAGGCTGAGGGAGCTGGGATTGTTTAGTCTGCAGAAGAGAAGAATGAGGGGGGATTTGATAGCGGCTTTCAACTACCTGAAAGGGGGTTCCAAAGAGGATGGCTCTAGACTGTTCTCAATGGTAGCAGACGACAGAATGAGGAGTAATGGTCTCAAGTTGCAGTGGGGGAGGTTTAGATTGGATATTAGGAAAAACTTTTTCACTATGAGGGTGGTGAAACACTGGAATGCGTTACCTAGGGAGGTGGTAGAATCTCCTTCCTTAGAGGTTTTTAAGGTCAGGCTTGACAAAGCCCTGGCTGGGATGATTTAACTGGGAATTGGTCCTGCTTCGAGCAGGGGGTTGGACTAGATGACCTTCTGGGGTCCCTTCCAACCCTGATATTCTATGATTCTATGATAAATCAGCAGGTCTAGAGAACTTGCATCTAAGAGTTTTAAAAGAGCTGGCTGATGAGACCATTAATGAAGATTTTTGATCACTCGTGAAGCACTGAGGAAGTTCCAGAAGACTAGAAGAAAACTAATTGTGTCCCAATGTTTAAAAAGGGTAAACGGAATGACCTTGGTAATCAGCCAGACATTGATCCTGGGCAAGACCAGGGAGCAGCTGATATGGGACTTGATTAATAAATAACTAATGAAGAGTACTATGATTAATGCAAATCAACATGGGTTTACGGAAACTAGATCCTGCCAAACTAATCTGATATTTGTGTAATGAGCTTACACGTTTGGTTGATAAAGGTAAAAGTGCTGATGTAACACACTGCGAATTCTGCAAGGTGTTTGACCTGGCATGACATTCTGATTAAAAATATCCAGTGGCCGGACATTGAAGCTAGACAAATTCAGACTGGCAGTCAGTCTTGCATCCCAATCAGAGAAAAGCCCAAGCCCTGAAAAGTCTCTTGTACTGTACTTGGTAGCAGCTCGCCTCCTTGCCCACAGGGGTCATGCCCCCTCTCTCGCTAGCTATGATCTAAGGAAACAAAAGCCAGAGGGACTTTCCCGAGCTGAGCTCCATCAACACAAAGCAACATGGTCTAGTTGCAAGCAAGTTTCAGGTTGAGAGCCTCAATGCCATCTACAGGATTTAGGTGCATGCCTGCACTAAAATTAATGGAAGATCTACCTCAGAGTCCCAAAGTCTCCTATGGGGATTTGGACGCTGAAGTCCCACTAATTTTAAATGGGGTTTGGGGCAGCTGACTGCCTTAGGCTGGGGAAATCTCAACCCTCTAAGGTTCTGCCGTTTCCTTGTCAGGTTCTTTACAATACAAGAGTTTCCAGGCTGGTCTGAATTTGCACCAGCTGAGACTTTGGCCCCTCACCTCTCTGTACTTGGCCATGAAGCTTAGGTAAGAGTTACCACAAGACCCACAACACTGCTCCATGGAAAGGACCCTGTGACATTCCCACCTCTCCATGCAATGAAGCCCAGAGATATCCCCCACCCATTCCAGGGGGGTCCCACTATAAAGCAATTTATCTGGGGATTTTTCTAAGGGGCCTAAAGGAATTAGGTGCCCAGTTCGAGTCTCGCTCCCTTTGGAAATTCCAGCACTGGCGGCCGGATGCTCAGCGGGTGTAAAGCTGATGTCAGGCTCCGCCGTGGAGCTATGGTGACCTATGCACGCTGAGGGTGTTGGCCCTGTGTCTGTTTCACTCTGAAGGCCCCATGGATGCTCCCTGGTGTCACCCTCTTGGGTTCCCGCATACATGGTCTGGGGAGCCAGGGGTCCCCCTTCCTCCAACCTTCATGGTCACCGGTGGTGCAGCAGGGGGGCCCAGAAGCACTGCAGGGTGCATAGGCTACCCCTCCCCCCACCCCCGCCCCCAGCCAGGCATAGCTTGGATTTTACAGCTCAAAGCAGATAGGGAAAGACAATAAAATGGGGAAGGGTGGGCTCAGAGCTAATCCCCGCAAAGGCAGGGCAGGGGGTGCTGCAGAGACAAATCTCCCAATTTGCAGCCTGGATTGGAGGGAGTTAATCAGTTCAAACTGCTTAGATCAAGACCAAAATCTGTCCATTTAAACCATTAAATCACTCAAAGAGAATCTCCAGTTAAACTGCAGCGCCCCTCCTCATCTGCTAGGGGCCAAGGGAGGCAGTTTCCCCCCACCCCTGACTTTTCATAGGTCTACAGCCCCCCTTCAGCTGCTGCAGAATACAATACAACCCCAGACAGTGGCCTCTGTACTGATGGAATTTTGCCCCCACCCCCAAGTTTTTCTAAATCCCTGGATTCACGCCCCTCCCCGTTTGCAAAGAATATTTGCAGGTAAAGTGGTTTGGCCCCCTCATAACCAGTTTGAAAGCAGATTTCCAGTGCGTTAAATTCCCTCAGGCTCCCGCTTTTGCAGATAAAATTTCCCTGTAAATTATTTTAGGCAGCAACTCCCCCCGCCCCAGCCGCTCCTTCAGTTTGCAAAAAAAAAAAGTTTGCCTAGAAGATCCCAGAGAAATTGCCTCCGCCCCTCTCCCTTTGCAAAAAGAGTTTTCACTTACATTGGCTCCCCTCCCATGCTACTCCCCACTTTGCAAAGAAAAAGAAAAGGAGTACTTGTGGCACCTTAGAAACTAACCAATTTATTTGAGCATAAGCTTTCGTGAGCTACAGCTCACTTCATCGGATGCATACTGTGGAAAGTTTAGAAGATCTTATTATATACACACAAAGCATGAAAAAATACCTCCTCCCACCCCACTCTCCTGCTGGTAATAGCTTATCCAAAGTGACAACTCTCCTTACATTGTGTATAATAATCAGGGTGAGCCATTTCCAGCACAAATCCCATTTGTGCTGGAAATGGCCCACCTTGATTATCATACACATTGTAAGGAGAGCGATCACTTTAGATAAGCTATTACCAGCAGGAGAGTGGGGTGGGAGGAGGTATTTTTTCATGCTTTGTGTGTATATAATAAGATCTTCTAAACTTTCCACAGTATGCATCCGATGAAGTGAGCTGTAGCTCACGAAAGCTTATGCTCAAATAAATTGGTTAGTTTCTAAGGTGCCACAAGTACTCCTTTTCTTTTTGCGAATACAGACTAACACGGCTGTTACTCTGAAACCTTTGCAAAGAAAATGTCCAGTTAAATTGGCTCCCCCATAATTTGCAGGGAGAAGCCAGTTAAATGGCTGCAAAGACAGGAGTTGATGACTATAAGCAAGGCCCCAAAAAAAATCAAACGCAGCGCCTCGCTGAAGCTCCCCACCTTAATCTGGATTAACCCACCCAGATGGGTACCCTAATCCAGATTAACCCTCCCAGACAGCTACCCTAATCTGGATTAACTGTCCCAGCAGCCACCCTAAACTGGATTAACCCACCCAGAGAGGTACCCTAATCCATATTAACCACCCCAGACAGCTACCCTAATCTGGATTAACCCTCCCAGCAGCCACCCTAATCTGGATTAACCCGCCCAGACAGCTACCCTAATCTGGATTAACCCGCCCAGACAGCTACCCTAATCCGGATTAACCCGCCCAGGCAGTTCCCTCTTGCACAGGGCTGGATTCCGAACCAGCCCCTCCCCAAGAGAGAAGCGAGCGGGTCCGCGCGCTCCGAACGGCGAGAGAATATGCAAAAAGGCATAGAATGCTAGGGGAGGGAAGGAAGAGGGCGGGACGAGCAGGCATTGGACCAATCAGCCCCATGAGAGGCGCAGGTAGTGCAGTGCTGCACCCTCGTCTCGAGCCCAAGACACTGGCCGCCCAGACCCATCGCGTAGGCCCCGCCCATCCACAGCAGGCTGGCCCAGTCGTCACTCCTTCCGCGGCATTCGACCTCCTCATTTACATAGCAGCCTGCGATTGGTCCCCAGGCGCGGCCCGGCTCTCTCGCCTCCCAATTGGCTAGCCGCTCCGGCGGCCATGCGTTGGAGGCGGGGCCGTGGGTGTTCCAAGATGGCGGCCCACGCGGCGGCCGGGCGGGTGCGGAGGTTTTGGGGACTTTGCGGCGGCCCCTCCCCGCTCAGGGTGAGTGACCCCCCCCGCCCGGGTTCTGGTGAAGAGCCCTGAGGGGATTTGCGTAAAGGGCGCGTGCAGCGTCTCTCTGGGGCGGCTTCGGCACCAACGGCGGTTGGGGGGAGCAGAGCACGTGACCAGTTCAGTGCCCCCCCCCCAAGTCCCCTGGCCATAAGCCGCGCCCCATGGCCTGTAAGGAGATCCGACCCTTCTCCTACTAACCGCATCGCCCTACAACTCCTGGGCCATATGGCCCCAAATGGACCACCCCTCCCCCCCAGGCCATATAACTGTCTGGGCCTAGGACCCTGTCAGGACTGCCTCCCAGAGCCAACCCCCTGCTGCAGGCCATATAGCCTTGTATAGACCAGCCCCTCAGGCCTTATACTCTCCCCCAACCATATAACCCTGTACAGACCAGACCTCCCCCCCACGCCATATAACCCCATATGGACCAGACTCCCCCCAGCCATGTAACGCTGTCCAGACCAAATTCCTTAGGGCCATATAACTCCTGATGATGACCAGAATGTGGGGGTTAAAGGATGGGATGGATCGCCTTGCTCATTCCCTCTGACGCACCTGGCATTGGCCACTGTCGGAGGACAGGACACAGGGCTAGAGGGACCATTGGTCTGACCCAGTATAGCTGTTCTTATGTTCTCATATATATGCTCTCAATATAGCCATGTAGGGACCAGCCCCGCCCCCATATAACCCCCCACTAGGGTTGCCAACAGTCTCTTACTACAAGGCCCTCCCCCCCTTTATTTTGTACAACAAGATTGGAAGTTTCTTAGTTTTGCAAAAAGTAGAAAGAGATACCCCATGTGAATGTAGGTGAGTCCTGCTTAGTAGGGTTATTATTAATAATGATGATAAAAATAATATTGGGAGAAGGGGTGGGGTTACTAAGAAAACAGTTCCCTATTTTTGAAATACAATGTTGGTAATTGTACCCCCACCCCCGCCACCATAAAACCTTGTATGGACCAGCTGCCCAGGCCATATAACCTCCCCCTGGGCAAATAACCCCATAAGGACCAGATTCTCCCCAGTTATATTACACCATATGAGAACATAAGAATGGCCCCCTACTGGGTCAGACCAAAGGTCCATCTAGTCCACTATCCTGTCTTCCAACAGTGGCCAGTGCCAGGTGCCCCAGGGGGAATGAACAGACCAGGTAATCTTCAAGTGATCCATCCCTTGTCATCCATTCCCAGCTTCTGGCAAAACTGATGCTAGGAACGCCATCCCTGCCCGTCCTGGCTAATAGCCACGGATGGACCTATTCTCCATGAATTTATAGACCTCAATCATATCCATCCTTAGTCGTCTCTTTTCCAAGCTGAAAAGTCCCAGTTTTATTAATCTCTCCTCGTACGGAAGCCTTTCCATACCTCTAATAATTTTTGTTGTCCTTTTCTGAATCTTTCCCAATTCCAATATATCTGTTTTGAGATGGGGTGACCACGTCTGCACGCAGTATTCAAGATGTGGAGGTACCATGGATTTATATAGAGGCAACATGATATTTTCTGTCTTATTATCTATCCCTTTCTTAATGATTCCCAACATTCTGTTAGCTTTTTTGACTGCTGCTGCACATTGAGTGGATCTTTTCAGAGAACTATCCACAATGGACAAGATTCTTCTTCTTTGGGCTGTATTAACCCGCTATGGACCAGCTCCCACTCCCCAAACCATGTAATACCTTACAAAAAATGGAAGCAAAAGTACAGTATCAATATATTAAGCAAAACCAAGGGCACATCGGTGATGTTGTAATTGCATTCAGATAGGCATGACTTTAAGTGAGTGTGTACTAATAATAGTATCCTGAGAAGTATATAAGGAATGCATGTCAAGTATCAGGGGGTAGCCGTGTTAGTCTGTATCCACAAAAACAACAAGGAGTCCGGTGACACCTTAAATACTAACAGGGGCATAAGCTTTATTTGGGCATAAGCTTTTGTGGGTAAAAAACCCACTTCTTCAGATGCAATAAGGAATGCATGGCATGCAAAGTAAAAGTGGCCTTAAGTGATATGGAGCAAGGAAACTTGTGTCTTGAATTGACTCATGCTGGCCCTGGTCTTGCTTGGAGTAGTAGATGGATTTGCTCGGGTGTCCGTTCACTTTGGGGGAGCAGGCAGGGCCGTCCCTACCCATACGCAAAGTACGCAACTGCTTAGGGCACCAATACTGCTCCAGACTCTGCCCCACCTCTTCCCCATGGCCTCCGCCCCAGCCCCACCCCCACTCCACCCCTTCCCCAAGGGCCCCATCGCTGCTTCGCCCCCGCCCTGCCCCTTCCCGCCCCCATTCCCCTGAGGACTGCAGCAGGGGCAGGCCTGCACTCACCGGCGGCAGGAAGTGCAGTAACCCGGCCCTATCTGTGCCGCTGGTGAGTGCTGGGGGCGATTCCTCCCTGCCCCCTAAGCCAGCCCTGCCCCCCCAGCAGAGGCCTGGGGCCAGCCCCCCCCACCCCGAGGCCTGCCCCCCTCACCCTCCCTGCGGGGGGCAGGGGCTGCATAGGGCACCAGAATAGTGATGGCCCTGGGAGCAGGCTCCACATTGGGACGTTAGTAAAGTGGGAACTGCCCATGCTGGTGATAACAAGTATTGTGGGATGGCTGTTGAGGGCCGCTCCTGGAATAGAGCCAAGGAACATTATTTTTCTTGGCCTGCGCTTTGGTTCATGTCAAAATGTCCAGTGGTGACAGATCAAAAGATTTTGCTGTTTTGGAGCAGTTTGTCATGGTGTGATGAAAAGAAAAGCCCAGGTGAAATTACAGCAGGATGCTTTGCAGGCAGAGCAAGTGTACAGTGTGGGTTCGGGCCTGGACCTTAGGAGGTGGGCAGGCAGCCCCTGCCTCGTACTTTGAGCTTGGGGTTAATGGTGGTGGAAATGATTAGAGTGACTGTGGACTTGGGAACATGTTGCTGAGCAGAGACCTTAAAAAGGAAGGTGCAGGAGGACGGGGACACGGTGCCAGTGAAACGTAAGCTAATGGAGGAAAGGCAAACAAGGGGTGCAGCGTCGGCCTGGCCTGACGTGAGTAATGGGACATGGATGATGTTGGACTTTGGCCCCATTTGGAGGCAGGATTAGGGAGGTCCCGTGGTCTGGGAGCAGAATCTTGGTGCTGGCTGAGATAAGGGGAATGCCCAGGGAGCCGTTTACAGCGGATAAGATATGCCTGGGTCGTAACCTGAGATGGAGTGTAAGTCGTCCATGGACAGCGCGTGCTGGACAGAGATTGGTTCCTCCAGAGTGCCCAAGCCAATCCCCAAACACGATGCAATGCGGCCAGTGCAGCGTGATGGGCCAGTGGGGCTAACGCACGAGGGAGCTCTGCTCCCCTTTTCCACCCCTACCACGTAACTCCGTATGTCCCATCTTGCCCCATGCCATATGACCAGGTAATGACCAGCTTTCCTCCTTCAGCTCCCCACTCTAAATGTTACTGTATCGCTCTGTAAAACCATATACACCCATTTCTGACATTGCCACCAACCCAGACCCATTGGAGCCTGGGGCCATGGTCCTGCTCGGGCTATATAACCCCATATGGCTTATCCTACCTACTATTACTATCTTCTAATCATATAGAGCCTGCTGCTGTGCATCCTGCTGGGCAATATCCCCCATATGGCCCTGCTACCCTCACTGCCCACTGGCTAAGCCATACAGCCCCATGTGGACCTTCCCATGCAGGCCATATAGGCCTGCCCTGCTCTCCTGATGGCTCTCTTCCCGCTCAGGCCTTCGCCACCATCATCCCAAGGGTTTCCCAGGTGGACAACTCCTCTGACTTTCTGGGCAACGTCCCCCACCGCCGGCACCCAGGGGTGCTGCATCTCAGGAGTGTCCGGCTCCCGGCCGAACTGGTGAAGGCTGCCCAGCTGCTGGTGGAGCGTAAGTAACCACTGGGTGCGAGGGGGCTCGGTGCTGCAAGAAGCAGGGTGAGGGGCTCAGTAGGGGTACTCTCTCCTTGCACTACTGTTACTCAGGTGCCCTGCCCCAGAGCTGGCTGCATCTCAGCTCAGGGCGAGCCATCCCCATGTGGTGTCGTGCAGCTGTTACCCCGCTGCTCTGTCCCAGAGCTGGCTGCATCTCTGTGCCAGGCGAGTCATCCCCACGTGGTGTTATGTGCAGCTGTTTCCCACCTGCCAGACCCTGGAGCTGGGTACATCTCAGCACTGGGTGAGCCATCCCCATGTGGTGGTATGTGCGGCTGTTACCCAGCTGCTCTGCGCCAGAGCTGGGCTGCACCTCAGGACCAGTGATCCCTGCTCTGTTCAGCATGACGGGCTTCTCACTGGGCCCATCGTATCTCATTCATCCCCCACCAGAGTCCACCGTGCATGGGCTGAAGGACCAGGTTGTGTCCCTGACCAACTACCTCTGGAGCCGGAAGCGCCCTCTGGAGGCCAGCGAGCTGCAGAGGAGAGGGCAGCAGCTGGAGCAGCAGCTGAGGGAGAAGGTCCAGCCCCGCACAGCAGGTGAGCGCAAACTGCGGGACAGGATGGGGAGAAACCATCTGGGTGAAGAGGCTCTCCCCATGCAGTCAGTGCTGGCCCCAGTGCCCCACAGTGCTGCGGGGTGCAGGTCCGGCCGGGGGCGCTCTCCTCACTCAGTGTTGGTCTCTGCTTGGTCTCCTCCAGCCTTCTCTATGCTTAACCCTGTCTCTCTGTGTCAGACGCATCCAGCCCCCTGACCGACGCTGAGGCGGAGAAGCTGCAGAGGAGGGTGCTGAACAGGCTTCGAAAAACCACCTATCACTGGGAGGCACTGAGGTGACACCCTCTCGGGGTTGTGATGGGTCTCCTGCAGTGCTGAGATGCAGCCAGCTCTTGTGTAGGGCAGCTGGGGAACAGCTGCACAGTGACGCCAAACAAGGACGGCTCACCCGATACTGCGATGCGGCCAGCTCTGGGGTGGGGTGGAGCATCTGTTTACCAGCCCAACATCTTGGCAGGCAATGAAGGAGGTCACACAGGAATGCCTCAGCCAGTGCTGAGATGCAGCAAGCTCTGAGGTGGGGAAGCTGGGAACAGATGCACAGCAATGCCACACAGGGACATCTCGCCCACTTCTGAGATGCAGCCAGTTCAGGGGTGGAGCATCTGTTTACCAGCCCCAAATTTTGGCAGGCAGTGAAGGAGGTCACACGAGAATGCCTTTCCCAGCACTGAGATGCAGCCAGTTCTGGGGTGGAGCAGCTGGGTAATAGCCTCATGGCAACGCCACACGGGGATGACTCACCAGAGCTAAGGTGCAGCCAGTTCTGGGGTGGGGCACGACATCTGTTTACCAGCCCCAGTTTCTGGCAGGCAGTAAAGGAGGTCAGCACTCGCTCTGGGGTATGTGTGGGGGGTCAGCGCCCCCAACCGACATGTTCTGTGTGTTCTTCCCGTCCCAGGTATACAGACGAGCTGAGTCTTGTGTACATGGTAGCTCGGCTGGATGGGGGGTTTGCGGCTGTGTCCAGAGCCTTCCATGAGGTGAGAGACTGTGCTAAGCACTAGAGCCCACTCCCCTCCCAGAGCTGGGGACAGAACCCAGGAATCCTGGCTCCCAGCCCCAATTGCTCTAACCACGAGAACCCACTCCCTTCCCAGAGCTGGGGATAGAACCCAGGAGCTAAGTTTCCTCTAAGCTCTGTGGCCGTGCAGCTGCCTATTAAGCCCCGTGCAGGGGCCCAGGGCAGCGGTGGGGAGAGGTGCCTCTCCCCCAGTGTGGACCTGCCGGGGGAGAGGTGACCCTCCCCTCTGACCCCAGCACGGAGCTGCCCCAGACTTGCCACGGCCGGGGGAGAGGAACCTCTCCCTCGGCCTGACCTAGCCCAGCCCCGCTGGGGCTGCCCCAGCCGGGGAAAGGTGCCTCTGCTGTGGCGAGAGGGGGCTGGGGGGAGTCCTCTCTCTCCCCGGGGCAGCCTGCACCCCAAACCTCTCATTCCCGGCCCTACCCCAGAGCCCACACCCCAACTTTCTTCCCCAGCCCTGAACGCCCTCCCGGACCCCAAACCCCTCATCCCCAGCCCCATCCCAGAGCCAGCAACACCAGCCAGAGCCCTCACCCCCCAACCGTCTTCCCCAGCCCTGAGCCCCCTTCCACACTTCGAACCCCTTGGCTCCACCCCTACCACATGAATTTTGTTATGTGCACCAGTATGAAGGTGAAGTGTCACACGTCAGATCCATATTGGTGCACATAATAAAATTCATTCCGCACATGGGCGTAAAAAAATAGTCCTGGCTCCCAGCCCTAACCACTAGCCCTCACTCCCCCCATAGCTGGGACTAGAACCCCGCAGTCCTGGCTCCCAGCCCCCCCCCGCTCTAACCACTAGCCCCTGCTCTCTGAAGGGAGGTAGTCCCGCTCTCCGCCTGTGGTCTACGCGGAGCTGTGCTGGGGCTGATGTGGTTTCTCTTTGCTCTGCTCCCTAGATCCAGAAGCGGGCTCCAGCCTTTGCCCCTCGCACCCTGCTGGATTTTGGCTCTGGGACGGGTTCCGTCAGCTGGTGAGCCTCTGCCCTGCAGGGGGGATATTTCCTGTGGTGCTGGGAGCGCTGCTGGTGTCTCACGCTCCCCCCTCTCTGTGCAGGGCCGCACATGGTGCCTGGGGCCAGACCCTGTGTGAATACCTGTGTGTCGACAGCTCCGCCTCTATGCTGGCCCTCGCTGAGCGGCTGCTGCAAGGTGAGGCCTCCAGGGGCACTGCTGAGTGCCCAGCCAGGGCTGGTAGGGCCCCAGTTCTAACTGCTAGACCCCTCTGCCACCCCAGAGCTGGGGAAGAACCCAAGAGTCCTGGCTCCCAAGCCCTCCAACCACTAGACCCCCCTCTCCTCCCAGATCCAGGGATAGAACCCAGGAGTCCTGGCTGCCAGCACCCCCCTCCCCTCCCACGCCACGCCATTCCACTAGTCCCCTCTGCCACCCCAGAGCTGGGAAGAGAACCTGGGAGTCTGGGCTGCCAGGCCTTTCTTCCATCACTCTCTCATTCCATTGCCCCCTGTCCTGTCTTCTCTCTCTCTCGGTGACCCCCACCTTGATGTCTCTCTGTCCGTCCCTCCCTGCTCCAGGTGGCTCTGAGTCCCCCCGGGCCCCACTCTTTCCAGGCGTCTATTTCCGGCAGTTCCTCCCCGTCTCGCCCAAGGTAAAGGGCCCTGCCTGTAGGGGTGGCAGAGAGGGGCTGATAAAGAGGCAGTTGGGTCTAGGGGGGAGCACTGGGGGGTCCAGTGCTATGCAGGGAAGCCTGGGGGTGGGGGTGTACGTGTTGTTAGATTCTGGCTTGCCAGAGCTGCCTGCCTGGCGCCATCCCACATTGCTTTGCTGTTCTGTTGGGGAGGCAGCATCAGAATGCGGCTGGCTCTGGGGTGGGGGACAGGAGCAGCATGAGGAAGAAGGGGCGGGTCAGAGAGGCTGGGAGCTGGGGCGTTCTCCAGTGCCGGGGGGAGGTCTCCGGGGATCTGCCCCACCCCAGCCAGGGTCTGATCTCCCCCTCTCGCCCACATCCTGTATCTCCCCCTGCACTTGCAGGTGAAGTTTGACCTGGTGGTCTCAGCCTTCTCCCTGAATGAGCTGCCCAGCCTGGCCGAGCGCAGGGAGACCATACAGACGCTGTGGAGGAAGACAGACAGCTTCCTGGTGAGTGACCCCCCTGCCCCTCTGGCCCCCCGCCCAGAGTCCCCTTCCCCTCCCTCAGATTGGCCCCCCTGGCCCGGAGTCCCCCTCCTCTGCCCTCCCCTGGATTGGCCCCCCTGGCATCCCCCTCCCATCCCCGGATCGGCCCCTCTGCCCCCTCACCCAGAGTCCCCCTCCCCTCCCCTGGATCGGCCTCTTGGTCCTCAGATCGACCCCTCTCCCCCTCCCTCCCAGAGTCTCCCTCCCTTCCCCGGATCGGCCCCTCGGCCCTCCCGCAACCCGGCTCCCCCCCCGCCTCCCAGTTTGGCCCCCCCACGCCCAGTCTCTTCCCCTCCCTCCAAGATCAGACCCTCTAACTCCCAATCCCTTCCAGGTGCTGGTGGAGAACGGGACCAAAGAGGGGCACCAGATGCTCATGGAGGCGCGAGAGATCATCCTGGGGGTGAGGGGACCCTGCTCCTTCCCTGGGCCTGTGGCGGGTACCCCCTGCGATCCCCCTCCCCACCCCCAGCAGCTTTGGCAGGCTCCCAGCCACCTGGGGGAAGGGAGAATGGGGAGACAATGGGACCCAGGCGTCTGGGACAGTAACACAAAGCGCTGGGAGGCCCCCAGGGGGAAGGACTGGGAGGCGGCAGTGCAGAGCTCTCCCCACCAGGTACCCCAGGGGGAGGGACCGGGATGGAATGGGACCCAGGTGTCCGGGCTGGCAGTTCAGAGCTCTGCCCCCCAGGGATCCCAGGGGGAGGGTCTGGGATGGAACGGGACCCAGGCGTCCGGGCCGGCAGTGCAGAGGGAACAGGGGGTGCAGCTGGTTCCCTTTGGGCTCTAACTCCTCTCCTCTCGGCCAACAGGGGGGCGACAAGGTGGTGCATGACCCACGGGAGGCTCACGTCTTCGCCCCAGTGAGTATCGGCGGGGTGGGGGGAGCAGGCCGAGGCCTGCAGGGTGGCCGGAGGGAGTTGGGTGGGCGGCCGGAGGCCAGTTTGGGGGATGGGTCGAGGTTCGGTGGGTGGGGTATGGGGAGGGCAGGCCGAGGCCAGCCAGGTGCCCAGTCAGTGGGCTGGGGGGGACGTGGGATGCTCTAACGCCAGTCTCTGTCCCTAGTGCCCGCATCACCTGCCCTGCCCACGGCTGAACCCCAAGCAGCCCCTGCCCTGCAACTACCTCCAGGCCTACCACCCCCTGCCCTTCCGCTGGGTGAGTGCCCCTCCTGCCAGGCAGCGGGGTGTATGGGGAGCTGTGGTGGGATTGGCCCCAGGGTGGGGACTGCCTGGCTGCAAGGGTGGGGAACGGGCCGGAGCCAGCCGCAGGGCGGAGGGGTTGGGGGAGGCGGATGCAGGGGGCTCTGCAGGGGACCCCGGCTCACCCCTGCCCACGTGCCGTTGCAGAACCCAGCACTGAAGGAGGAGTTGTTCTCCTTCCTGATCCTGCGCCGGGGGCCAGGGGCGGGCGAGGAGCCCTGGCCCCGCATCACCCAGGCCGTCCTGGGCCGGGCCCAGCACGTCCATTGCCACCTGTGCTGTGCCGACGGGAGCCTGCAGCACGCCGTGATCACCGCGCGCCGGCACGGCAGGTACCGCTCTGCCAAGGGCCCGGGATGGCCTGGCTGGCTCAGGGGGGCAGGGAATGGGGGCACGGGCCTTTCTCCTCTAGGGGGTGCTGGCTCCCATCTGGCCCCAGGGAAGGGACTGCCTGGCTCAGGGGGTGGGGAACGGGATACAGGTCTTTCCCCTCGAGGGGGTACTGGCTCCCATCTGGCCCCAGGGCAGGGACTGGCTGGCTCAGGGTGTGGGGAATGGGGTACAGGCCTTTCCCCTCTAGGGGGCGCTAGCTCCCATCTGGCCCCAGGGCAGGGACTGGCTGGCTCAGGGTGTGGGGAATGGGATACAGGCCTTTCCCCTCTAGGGGGTGCTAGCTCCCATCTGGCCCCAGGGCCGGGACTGGCTGGCTCAGGGGGTGGGGAATGGGATACAGGGCATTTCCCCTCTAGGGGGCGCTGGCTCCCATCTGGCCCCAGGGCAGGGACTGGCTGGCTCAGGGGGTGGGGAATGGGATACAGGTCTTTCCCCTCGAGGGGGTGCCGGCTCCCATTTGGCCCCAGGGCAGGGACTGGCAGGCTCAGGGGGGTGGGGAATGGGTTACAGGGCATTTCCCCTCTAGGGGGTGCTGGCTCCCATCTAGAGCAGGAACCTGCTGGCTCGGCGGTCCGGACTCATCACCATGCCCTCTTCCCACAGGGATCTGTATCGCTGCGCCCGGCTGAGCCATTGGGGGGATCGGCTACCTGTGACGACGCCCCATGGAGAGGCCGTTCCGGGGGAGTAACCCCCAGCCCATTCCCGGGGGCAGATGCTGAGCCCCCGAGGTCTCGCTGCGATCCGTCGCCCAACCCTCCTGGGCATTGACATGGGGACAGCGGCAGGGAGCACCCTAGTGGATTGGCACTGGGTTGGGGGGGGGTCTTCTGATGGCCCCCGTCGCCTGTGGCACTGGAGGTGCAGGTGCTGCCTCCAGTGAGCAGTGGGGACCCAGTAGGACTCCTGGGTTCTCTTCTGCAGCTGGTGGCTCCCCAGCTCCCAGGTTGGGTCCAATAAAGAGAGCCTGAAACAGTCCACCAGCTTTGGCGTCAGTTACCGTGCAGGGTTAGACTGGCAGCAGCCTGGGTGTCAGGACTCCTGGGTTCTCTCCCCAGCTATGGGAGGGGAAGGGAGGGAAGTATAGTGGTTAGAGCAGGGGGGCTGGGAGCCAGAACTCCTGATACTGTTCTCTCACTGTGTCCCTTCCCTTTGTGGGTCTCGGTTTCCTCCTGTGGGCAGCCAGCCCTCCCTCTCGCCTGGCAGTGAGCATGCCCCGCATACTGGGCACAGTGTGTGCTGGGCTCGAGGAGTTACCACTTGCTGCCATTGCCATAGCTTGGGTCGGGGAACGGGCTCAGCTGGTTCCATGGAGCCCCTGGGCGTGACCCAGCTGTGTGCGTAGGCTTGGCATGCAACCACGGGGCTGAAAGGGGGGGCCTGAGCTCTGTGTGGGCCCAGCTCCCTGCAGGACAGCGCTGCCTGCCGCCCCCCACCCTGTTCCGTGTAGAGCCCCCACCCGGCAGACCCCACCCTGCTCCCTGCAGGACACCCCCCACCCATGGGATAGTGCCTTCTGTGGGCCCCCATCCTGCTCCCTATGGGACAGTCTCTCTTGCGGGGCCCCCACCCGCACCATGCAGACTCCCCACCCTGCCCCCTGCAGGACAGTGCCCCCTGCGGGGCCGCCCATCCTGCTCCCTGTGGGGCTCCCACTCTGCAGCACTGCACCCCCTGCAGACCTCCATCCTGCTCCCTGCGGGGCCTGAGCCTACTCCCTACGGGACAGCCTCTCCTGAAGACCCCTCCCTTTTTTTTTTTTTTTTGGTGTGCCTGGCACTGGGCCCCCAAGGACAGCCTGTTGGATCCAGCACCTGTTCCTGCTCCTTGTGGGACAACCTCCCCTGCGGGCCCCCCACCCTGTTCTCTGCGGGGTCCCAAACCTGCTCCCTACAGGACAGCGCCCCCCATCCTGCTCCCTAGGGGGCTCCCAAACTGCAGCACTGCACCCCCTGCAGACCTGCTCCCTGTGGGACAGCCTCCCCTGCGGAGTCCCCACCCTGCTCCCTGCAGCCCAGCGCCCCCTAGCACCATACTGGGGCTGTGATGCCAGAACTGCCTGCTAGGGGAGAGCATCCCCTACTGAGTCCCCACCCCAGTCCTTGCACCTCAGTGCCCCCTACCTAGTGCCATACTGGGAGCGTGGGACCAGCACTGGCTGCCAGGGGACGCTGACGGTTACGCTGCGTCAGGGCTGTGGCCCATGGGCTGCTGCTGGTGGTGCTGGGAAATGCTCCGTTTAGAGTAAACAGCGGGTGAAGGGCCAGGGTGTGTTTCAGGAGCCAAGCTGCAGCCAGGTGCTGACACCATCACAGGAGCTCAGGAAGTGCTGTCTGGGACCCAGGCGCAGGGCGTGGGGACCAGCTGGCTTAGTGGGGTGGGGAATGGAAGATGGGGCTGGGACACCGTCTGGTGTCTGTCCCCAGTGCGGGGGTCAGGGGCTGGGAACAGGGCATGGGACCTCTTCCTTCTAGGAAATTGTTATCTGGCCCAGTTTGTGACCAAACTTCCCAGCATTGCCTGGCCAGTAACGAAGCTCGAGGTCTCCTGCGGCAGTGGGGGCAGTATGGCGATATTAGTCTGGGATGTGTGTGACTCAGTTTCCCCACTCACTGTGCAGGCTGTGTGTGAAGGGCTGAATTTCTCCTGGAGGGAGCGGGGAGAGAAGGGTCACACAGGCAGCAATGCACTACCTAGAACTGTCCCCATGTCACTGGAGGACAAAGGACCAGCCGGTAACTCAGCAACGGAGACCCCATGGAGCCCGCTGGGTAGCTACCGGGCACGGGGCCGGGAGGTGGGAGCCAGCTGGGATCCGAGGCTCTGGCTGCTCAGGGCCGGGGCAGCGAGGGGGAGGCTGGGTTTGGGAGAGGCAGGGCAGCCAGTGCCCCTCCTAGTTAACACTGACTTTAGGCCCCTTCAGCCCAGGTTGTGGGTGAGTAGAGGCGGATGTCTTGGTTTGCCAGGCTGGCCTTTGCCATTGCAGATACCTGCTGGTGGCATCTCTCCCGAGGGCCTGCTGGGCAGCCAGGGGGAGAAATGGGTGCTGTATCCGGCGGGCTGTCCTCGGGGGCCCAGCACTCGGCACACCAGAAGAGGGCACTGCTGCAGAGACGGCTGGCCACCCCTGTGAATCCAGGCCGGGCAGCTGGTAGAGGTGGAGGGCTGACCAGGCCCCGGGAGGCTGTATGTTTGAGGTCTCTCCATCCTCACCCCGCTTGGGGTCCGGGAGATGCTGATCCAGCACCGTCCAGCTTGGCACCAAACCCTTCAACAGTTGGAAAATCCCCCCGGGCCAGGGCCTGCTGGGTATTAGAGAGGGATAGGTGTGCAATACAAGCATATCTAAGCTACTAGGAATGCAGCCGGTGACCGGGGAAATGGTGTGGAAAAGTGCTCTTGGGAAATGTTTACCCAATAAATTATTTAATGATGGTGTAATTAAGATTGAAGGACGTGCGGGGGTGGGGGGTTGGCTCCCTGCTCCCGGGAGGTTATTATTCACTGCAGGGCTGGGAGGCGCTGGGGAAGGTGGCAGGAGCTGAGCAGGAGAGGGAGCGAGGAGCAGCAGAGATGCAGTGAAAGGAAGGGGGACAGGGGAAGGCAGAGGGGCAGATGGAGTGAGGTAGACGGGAGGGGAGGAGGAAGCCCAGGGAACCGGGGACGGCCTGACCCATCCCCGTGCAGCACAGCATCTCCCACTGATTCCTGGGACTTGGAAGGGTCCCCGGCCAGGCCTGGGTTCGGCTGAGGGCCTGGCTTTGGCTGTGGCTGCCTAGGATTAGGGTTAGGGTCATCTGTGGTGGGGGTCTCCCTATCGTGGGACTGGTTAGGCGAGGGAGGACAGGAGAGGGCTGGGGCTAGCAGGGCATTGTGGAGGAGGGGCTGTAGGGTGTGAGCCCAGGGTAACGCCCAGGTGTATTGCACGACCCGGCCCTCCTGGCACCTGCGCGGATGGAGCCACTCCTGGTGGTGAAGATCGGCTGCCTGGTGGCTCTGCTGTTCATCACCCTCGTCTGCGGCCTCATCCCGGCCCAGGTCAAGTGGTTCCAGATCAAAGCGGCCAAAGGTGAAGAGGGGCTGGGGCTGGGACAGTGGCTTTGCATCCACATGACGGGAGTGGGGCGCGCTGGGTATCCCCATACGCACCCCTCTGCTCCTCTATCGTCTATCTCCATAGACACCGCTCTGCTCCTCTGTCATCTATCCCCACAGACACTCCTCTGCTCCCCTATCATCTACCTCCACAGGCACCCCTCTGCTCCCCCTATCATCTATCCCCATAGACACCCCTCTGCTCATTATATCTATCTATCTATCTATCTATCTATGTATCTCTTGCTGCTCCTCGCTCTCATTCTCTATCCGTGTATCTGTCTGTCTGGTGCTTCCCCTCCCCTATCCCCTGCAGGCTTCTGGCTCCCGGAGCAGGGGAAAACCCCTTAGTAAATAAGACAATGGGGCAGCTGCAGGCATGAATGATACCTCCACCCTGCCCCATCCCCATCACTGCCTCTCCGTGGGGTGAAAGAAACAGCCACACTCAGGGGGCTCTGGCCCCCCTGAGGGAAACCGAGGTTGTGTCTGTCCAACTATGTCCCACTTTCTTAGCCGTTGCTTTGCCCTTTTTCTTCTTATCTGTGCCCAGTTCTTCCTCCCTGGGGAACTGTGCTGCTTTCACTCCACCCTCTTGCCAGTTCATTAATCACCCTTGTTCTATCAGCAGATCTTAAAGCACTTCGCTAAGGAGGTCAGTCTCATTAGCCCCATTGTACAGATGGGGAAACTGAGGTGCAGGGATGCCAAGTGATTTACCAAGCTCACCCAACAGGCCAGTGGCTGAGCCAGAATTGGAACCTGGGTATTCCCGCTGCCAGTCCAGGGCTCTGTGCCTGCTCTCCCTGCCTCTGGCTTTCTCCTGCCCCAGGCTGTGCAGTTCCCCAGTTCGAGACCCACCTCCCAGGCTGGGATCCCCTTGCTCCGCCCTGCCCCGTGGTCTTGGCCTCACCCCAGCCCTCTCCTCCCACAGGGTGGCACCGGCGCATCCTGAGCTACATTGGCTGCTTCGCAGCAGGGGTCTTTCTGGGGGCCTGCCTCATGCACACAGCAGCCGACGCGCTGACAGACATCCAGGGGGAGCTGGGCAAGCGGTTGCAGCAGGTGAGACGGCACAGGGATGCACGGGTTCCCCTTGCTCCAGCAGGGTGGTGCACACACAGCAGGGCCCATCCCCTCCAGCAGGGGGCGCAGGGACACACACGCGCACACACACACACACGGATCAGGGCCTGTCCCCTCCAACAGGGGGCACAGGGACAGACACGCACACACACACATGGAGCAGGGCCCGTCCCCTCCCGCAGGAGATGCAGGGACGGACACACACAACACAGACGCAGCAGGACCCGTCCCCTCCCGCAGGAGGTGCAGGGACGGACACACACAACACAGACGCAGCAGGGCCCGTCCCCTCCCGCAGGAGATGCAGGGACGGACACACACAACACAGACGCAGCAGGACCCGTCCCCTCCCGCAGGAGATGCAGGGACGGACACACACAACACAGACGCAGCAGGGCCCGTCCCCTCCCGCAGGAGGTGCAGGGACACACACACACAGAGCAGGGCCTGTCCCTTTCAGCAGGGGGAGCAGGGACAGCCCTCCAGGTGAATATGGGGTCAGTGCACCGCCTGCCCCCCAGCGCGGTATCTAGTTCCCCTTGTTTCCCCACAGGCTGTTGCTGGGCAGAACTTGACGGGGACACAGAACAACTCATCTAGGGCCAGTGCCTGTGGGGCTGAGGTAAGTGCCCCCGACACCTCTTGGCTGGAAGTGCCCCCACTGAGGAGAGGCGGGAAGAGGTCAACTGTGGGGAAAGATCTGTGAGAGCAGAGCCAAGGCAGGGGGAGCGACTGGCCCTTGTCAAATCTCCCCTCCCAGATACAGGGAGAGAAGCCAGGAGTCCTGACTCCCAGTCTCCCCTGCTCTAACCCACTAGACCCTACTCCCCTCCCAGAGCCAGGAACAGAACCCAGGAGTCCTGGTTCCCAGCTCCCCTCTGCTCTAATTGTTTGTCCCCACTCCCTTTGCAGAGCCAGGGAGAGAACCCAGGAGTCCTGGCTCCCAGCCCCTTCCCCCTCTAACCCACTAGATCCCACTCCCCTCCCAGAGCCAGGGACAGAAACCAGGAGTCCTGGCGACCAGCTCCCTGCTCTAACCACTAGATCCCACTCTCCTAAATAGCCCTCCCTTTGGGACGTGCTCTGTAGGCTACGTGTAGAGGTGGGGAAGGCCGGGCTGGGTGCCCGCATGTGAGTCCCTCTGAAACAAACCATGTCTCTCCCTCCATCTCCCCATCCCTCTCCCCACAGCTGGATTACCCCTTCGCGGAGCTCGTCATCTCCCTCGGCTTCTTCCTCGTCTTCCTCACCGAGAGCCTGGTGCTGCACTGCTGCCACTCGGCTCCACCGTCCCATGGGGCCCCGGACAAGGACCCTGCCTGCTCAGCCCCCAGTGTCCCCTCCGTCCCGCACTCCCATGGGGTCCCGGTGCCTGGTGGCCCCTCACCTGGCTCCTTCCGGGCCCTGGTGCTCTTCATCACTCTGTCGTTGCACTCACTCTTCGAGGGGCTGGCGGTGGGGGTGCAGCAGGGTGAGGCGGGGGCCCTCCAGCTCTGCCTGGCTGTGCTGGCCCACAAGGGTGTGATCGCCTTCAGCCTGGGGCTGCAGCTGGTGCAAAGTGGCACCCGGCCCCGCTGGAGGCTGCTCTACCTGGGCATCTTTGCCCTCATGTCCCCCTCCGGCATGGCCGTGGGCATCGGGCTCTCGCTCTCGGGCGGAGCAGCCAGTGGGCTGGCCATGGCCCTGCTGGAGGGGCTGGCGGCTGGCACTTTCCTGTACATCACCTTCCTGGAGATCCTGCCCCACGAGCTGAGCTCCAGTGAGCCGCCCCTGGCCAAGTTCTCCTTCATCGCACTGGGCTTCACTGTCATGGCCACCATCGCTGTCTGGGCCTGAGGGGGAGGCAGGACTGGGTGGGGGACCCAGGTTTGGTGTCCCCATGCCCTGCAGAGACGGACCCCAAATGGTCTTTCCCCTCTAGGGGGTGTAGGGTGACCAGATAGCAAGAGTAAAAAATCCGGGCGGAGGGGGGGGTAATAGGTGCCTATATAAGAAAAAGCCCCCAAAATTGAGACATCTGTTCACCCTAAGGGGGCATTGGCTCCCATCCGGCCTCTGGGCAGGGGACTGGCTGGATTGTGGGGTGGGGAATAGGACATGGGGCCTTTCCCCTCTAGGGGGTGCCGGCTCCTATCTGGCCCCAGGACAGGGACTGGGACACCTAGTGGCTGTCCACTGGCTTGTGTGACACAAGCTGGGAGGTTCTCAGTGTGTTTCCAGATGGCCCAGGTGGCTCCCACCCCAGCTGTTGAGCCAGCCAGCTCCTTTGTGTCCTAGGAGCAAAGTAATCTCCCCACCACACCATACTGGGTTCTGTCCCTGTCTCCTGGTGTCTGGGCCTCTGAACAGGCTGATGAGCCTGCCCTAGCAATTGTTGTCCAAATCCCTTAGGCAACTTGGAGAGGGCCAGCCACGGGACTCCTAACAGCGTGGGCCTCTTGGATGCAGCTGATGCCACGTAGGGTTGCCAGCCCTCACTTAATTAAAGATCATGTCACAGGATGAAACCTCCAGGAATCTCGGCAACCCTAGTGCCAAGGCCAGGGTGGCTGTGAGATGAAGCCACAATCTCTGCGCAGCTTGTGAACCGTGGGTTCCTTGGCCCTTGCAGAGACTCCTGGGAAATAGCTGGAAGCCCAATTACAATTGGAAACAAGGCTCCATTTTTTGTAACTGAGAGGGTGATTAACCCACGGAACAAACTCCCTGGGGCCTTTTGGGAAGACACTTTAGCCAAACGTCCGTTCCTGGGCTCAGTGCTGGGGGAACTGGGTGGAATTTAGCAGCCTGTGGTAGACAGGAGGTGGGACCGCAGCTTGGTGGCCCTCCAAACGCCCGGCTCATGGGTGCCTGTTTTTTAGACCATTTGTTCAATGGATGTTGCCGCTGCGATAAATAATGGCTTGTGTTTTGTGTGTCTTTGCTTGTGGTTCCTTTGGGCCTCTTTCAATGGGACAGCATCCATGGACCAATGGGACCATCCTCCACTGACTGGATTTTGGGGATGCAGCTGAGACCCGGCACTGCTAAGTGCAAAGTGCCCAGGGAAAGCCTGAGGTGGGTTTTGAAGCCAATCCAACAGAGCATATATTACAGAAAGGCCCACCGTTTTCAAAAGGAATGGGTTTTTTTGGGAGCCTGGCATGCACCCCCTTTTAGAGCTCTGGCTTTTATAAAGGGCCGAGCCCCCGCACTTGCAAAACCAGACCTCTTTAACGTGGCTCAGTGTGGACACCCAGCAACTGCAGTGCCCCAAATCACTAGTCACAAAAATCATCCCGTGCCCTGGTTCAGCGAGGAATGATCTGCAAGGCAGGCCAGTGCCACGCTGGTTGTGAACAGCATCGTACCACCTACAGCCTGCAGCTGGGTAAGGTGTTCCGTCCGTGTACTGGAAATAGGTTCTGATAGTTCGCATCCAGCGGAGGTGACCAATCAGTCTCCTGCCAGAGTGGAGATGTTTGCCCATCGCTCTGAAGAACTCTCCCACCCATATAGCGCTGTCCACATCGATGCTTTAGTCCATGAAACTTATATTGGTCCGGGGTGTGTGTGTGTTTTTTTCTTACCCCTGACCGACAAAAGTGTTGCCAACAAAAGTGCTAATGTAGACATAGCCTGTTAGGGGCTGATACGAGCTCACTGCTTAACAGCCGCGTTTTCTAGGCGCTCTAAAATCCACACCCTGAGTCACACTGTTTTGAAATTTGACATGTCTCCTTAGTGTCTGAGCTAGGGTAAGTGCGGTAAATTTGGAGTCACTTGGTCCAGGGGTTTCTGAGAGACAACGCCTGTAAACTGAGGACCTGAGAGTGAAACACTGCAGTTGGCTCTGGTTTGGTTTCAGACAGGCATTGAGCTCATGTCTCTCTCCTCGGCCAAGGATGCTGATTGTACGAGGCAAATTGGTCCTCCTGGGCTGGCCCGCAGTGACAAAGGTTGATTCCCTGGGAGACAGCTCTGCAATATCTGCCGATCCCAGCATCCCTCAGCTGGGCTGTGTCTCTCACTGGGCACAGAGCAGGGGCTGGGCTGTTGGTGGGAGAGCGGCAGGGAGGCGCTTGCTGCCCAAAGCTCTCGTCAGGACAGGATGGCAGACGAGCTCTGGAGGGAGACAGTGAGGCAGGCACCAGGCGACAAGGCCATTCCTGGAGCGGATGGGCTGAGGATTGCAAGCTCATATCTCAGATCAATTTCCTGCCATAGGAAGGTACGTAGCATGCTGGCTCATCAGCCCCTCTAACCTGGTATTCTCTTCCCTGCCCCCCATCACACCCCGGGGTCAATCAGGCCTGGTCTCCCCGCCTTTCCTCCCACATCAGACCCCTGGGTCATCCAGCCCACTGACCCCAGCTAGTCCGGGAACCCCCAGCTCTCTGTTGCACCAGGACAGACCCAGGGTCCGGACACTGCAGCCACCCAGCGGGCCCATGTCCCGGCTGGTTACACAATGTGTCCATGGAGCCAGTTTCACACCCGCTGCCGTGCAGGAGCAGTTGGGGCTGCCAGTCAGGACTGAGGGGCACCAGCAGACCTGTGGGTGGGGCAGCTCATGGCTGGTGTTATTCCAGCCTCAGGCTCCATCCCGGCAGCTCTTCCAGTGCCACTGAATCCTTGAGGAGGAGTGAGGGAGCGACTGGTCCTTGTCACACCTCCCATCCCAGAGCTGAGAGAGAACCCAGGAGTCCTGGCTCCCAGACCCCTGCTCTAACCACTAGACACTAGTGGGTTAGAGCAGGTGGGGCAGGGTGGGGAGTGGGAGAACAGAACCAGGACTCCTGGGTTCTACCCATAGCTGTGGGAGGGGAATGGGATTTCGTAGGTTAGAGTTGGGGGATTGGGAATCAAGAATCCCAGGTGTAGCAGAAAGAAAGTCTGAAACATGAGGCCTTGTATCAAAGGCCCTGTATGAGGCCTGAGGCCTGAACTAAAGTAGTGGGTCAAGCCCTGCTAATATCAAGCAAAGTTAGCAAGAGACAGGCTGAGAGCAGAAGTCAGCCTGTGCCTGTGTAACACCAACAGACCTTGGTCGTCGGCAGGCGGGATTGAGCCTGGGTCCTGTAGGAGCTTAGTGCATGAACCTTTACTGCATGATCTAAAAGCCAACTGCTGTTAGCTAAGGCTGTAGGGCAGATTCATTAACTCTGTCGAAGTGGTCTCAGTGCCACCAGATGGGACAGAACGCCACAGCCAGGAGGTGTGTGGGTTACACAGGCTCACAGAACCTGGCAAGAACAGGGCTGGGATTGCAGAAACACACACATTCCTGAGAAGTGCGAGGCAAAGGACACTCACGCAAACGCACTCCAGAAGGGTGGTAGCAGAACACCCTGGTACCAAGTATGGGGTACAAACACTCATCCAAGAATACACTGACCCCCTCTTAGTGATACGGGCAGGACGGGAGCGTAATGAATAAAAATGTTTTGATTGAACCACCATGTACAAGGTAAAGGGTGGTAATTAACCACGTCAAAGGGGCAGAAACTAACTAGGTCAGAGGGGCAATATATAACTTGTTTGTATCGGTGAATAATGAGGGATCTTACATGCAGTGTCTTTGGCCAGCCTAGGGGACAGTGAAAAGTCCCACTGCTCACTGAGCAGCGTCTATTGTCACAGGCTACATGTCTTAGTATCCTCATAGAGTCTGCCGGGTGCTATTACCGTGCTTCGTCGACAATAAAGCTGGCCGGGTGCCTTCGCTCCTTGGCAAAGTTTTGTGGGTTTTGTGGGCAGTTTGATCAGAACCTGCTGTACGGCCACAGCCAGTGCAGCATGCAGAAAAAACACACACGTGGAGCCAACAACTGACCCCGCCCGCTGTAAAAACTATAACTTTTAACCTTTAAAACAAAGAGAGAGCAGAGAGGCAGGGGAAAAGTGTGAAGAGCAATCTAGGAAGGTAGGGAGACCTGAGCCAAGAGAGATTATCAAGGTATCTTAAAGTACCGGCAGCAGCAGCCAGTTTAGCAAACTGAGAAAGGACATAAAAGAAAACTGGTAGGTAAAAATATTTGAGAAAGAAGGGTCTGTTTTTATCTCTGAGCAAGGAGTGTGTGGCTTCGTGGGTTAAAGCAGTTGTGAACCCGCACCCCTGGTTTTTATCCTGGCTTTGAGAGGATAGTGGGGGTCATTACCTGAATTTGTTCCCCTAGTGTTTGTTGCTTTTGTCTGCATGCCAAATGGATTGCAGGAGTGCCCTTACATACTGCAGTTAACTGTTTTTTGGGCACCTCCAGGCATTAATGCATCAATTCTAAGTGTTAACCTGCTCAATTTTGGGTTTTCACTTTGAAATTCTTTATTCACTCCCCCAAGATTGAGTCTCAGCTTCTGTCTCCTAATGTGCTCTGTGAACTGTTCTATTTTTTCCTTCATCTGAGTTACCAATCCAGTGAATGTACTGTTTGCTACTTCTCCCTCCTGGGCACTTATTTGTCCCATTCTGACAGGCACCAGTCTAGGTCTCAGTTTAAGTTTTACCAGAACCTGGATTTATCTTACAGTGGTGGTTGCACTACATTGGCCCGTTTCATTTTTTTAACTTTGCTAGGGCTACCTTTTTCCATTTCTGTCCCCACTCTTCAGGCACAGGGTAGCTACCACAAGCCTGTTGTTGACCGCAGATATTTCTAACAGGAGGGCACGTCTTTTTTGCAGAGTTTTTCAGCTGTTTCCAATGTTTTATTCTGTTTCTGTTCTTGCTGTAAGGTAAACTCTCGTATGTGGTTACCTTACTTTACCATCCGTACATTTACGCTCCATCTGTCCCTTAAGTTTTTACATTTCCTTTTATGACTGATGGACAGATTTTATTTTTCAATTGTTTTTAGTTTCTTATGGTGGGCCTGGGAATGTTAGACTCCTGAATCATGATTGAGGAGTGGGGTTTTATGAGTGAGCCTTGGTGGTACCCAAATAATGAATACATATGGATAATATGTGTGACAGTGCCCCCCATAAGGCTTTATGGAAATATACTTCTGAATGTATATATGACATAACTAGAATGTGTTTTATGCTACATATGTCATGTAACATATCTCTGTAAAGGTTATGATCTACTGAATCTATTAATCCTATTTGTATGCATGTATCATTTCTGTATTCAAAGTTATGAACATTGGCTGCATACTTGTTTGATTCTGAGTAGGTTTTAGTCAAGTGGTTGGTCAGCTTCCTGAGAAAAGACTATTCTCAGTAAGTGCTCAGTCAAGAAGCTCTTAAGCCAACAATGAACTTGGAGACGCCAATCCACATCTGGGCTTTCCCAGGAATGTGGCTTGGCTGGTAAGAAACTCAGTCATGCACAAAAAGAAAAGGAGTACTTGTGGCACCTTAGAGACTAACCAATTTATTTGAGCATGAGCTTTCGTGAGCTACAGCTCACTTCATCGGATGCATACCGTGGAAACTGCAGCAGACTTTATATACACACAGAGAATATGAAACAATACCTCCTCCCACCCCACTGTCCTGCTGGTAATAGCTTATCTAAAGTGATCATCAAGTTGGGCCATTTCCAGCACAAATCCAGGTTTTCTCACCCTCCGGCCCCCCACACAAATTCACTCTCCTGCTGGTGATAGCCCATCCAAAGTGACAACTCTCTACACAATGTGCATGATAATCAAGTTGGGCCATTTCCAGCACAAATCCAGGTTTTCTCACCCCCCCACCCCTAAACACACACAGTGAGTTTGTGTGTGTATGGGGGTGGGGGGGTGAGAAAACCTGGATTTGTGCAGGAAATGGCCCACCTTGATTATCATGCACATTGTAGGGAGAGTGGTCACTTTGGATGAGCTATTACCAGCAGGATAGTGAGTTTGTGTGTGTGGTTTTTGGGAGGGGGGTGAGGGGGTGAGAGAACCTGGATTTGTGCAGGAAATGGCCCAACTTGATTATCATGCACATTGTGTAGAGAGTTGTCACTTTGGATGGGCTATCACCAGCAGGAGAGTGAATTTGTGTGGGGGCTGGAGGGTGAGAAAACCTGGATTTGTGCTGGAAATGGCCCCCCAACTTGATGATCACTTTAGATAAGCTATTACCAGCAGGACAGTGGGGTGGGAGGAGGTATTGTTTCATATTCTCTGTGTGTATATAAAGTCTGCTGCAGTTTCCACGGTATGCATCCAATGAAGTGAGCTGTAGCTCACGAAAGCTCATGCTCAAATAAATTGGTTAGTCTCTAAGGTGCCACAAGTACTCCTTTTCTTTTTGTGAATACAGACTAACACGGCTGTTACTCTGAAACCTGTCAGTCTTGCACAGACATGTGACTTGCCCGGGTGACTCCAAAACTCCATTTTGTAGATGGACTTTGCATAGGCGAGAGGAGGGGGTCTCCACCCACAAGAGAAAGTCTATTTAAACCCCTGGGAGACCCCTCCATTTGGTCTTCAGCTGGCTAAAGAAAGAGCCTCTCCATCCCCAAGGATACCTGAAAGAAACTGGAACAAAGGACAGTAACTACAGGGGGTGTGAGTGATTGCTGGACCCAGACTAGAAGGAGGCTAGTCTGTAAAAGGAAGTTTACTGGATGACGATTTTATCTGTATTCAGTTTTATTACTGTACTAGACGTAGACTTGCATGTTCTATTTTACTTTGCTTGGTAATTCACTTTGTTCTGTCTGTTACTACCTGGAGCCACTTAAATACTACTTCCTGTATTTAATAAAATCACTTTTTACTTATAAATTAACCCAGAGTATGTATTAATACCTGGGGGGTGGGGTGGGGGGAGAGGGGGCAAACAGCTGTGCATATCTCTCTATCAGTGTTATAGAGGGCAAACGATTTATGAGTTTACCCTGTATAAGCTTTATACAGGGTAAAATGGATTTATTTGGGGTTTGGACCCCATTGAGAGTTGGGCATCTGAGTGTCAAGGACAGGAACACTGCCTAAGTTGCTTTCAATTAGGTCTACAGCTGTTAGGGGACATGGTTCAGATCTGGGTCTGGGTTTGCAGCAAGCTAGCGGGTCTGGCTTAAACCAGGCAAGGCACTGAAGTCCTAAGCTGCCAGGGCAGGAAAGCAGGAGCAGAAGTAGTCTTGGCACATCAGTTGGCAACCCCAAGGGGGTTTCTGTGATCCAACCCATCACTGTATGGATATGGCATATATATGTACACATAAATATGTATATAAATACAGCTTCCATATCAGGAGAGTTTAATAAGACTGGGACTTCTGAGCTTGGAAAAGAGACTACTGAGGGTGGTTAAGATTGAGGTCTATAAAATCATGATTGGCATGGGAAAAGTAAATAAGAAAGTGTTATTTACTCCTTCTCATAACACACAAACTAGGGGTCACCAAATGAAATTAATAGGCAGCAGGTTTAAAACAAACAAAAGGAAGTATTTCTTAACAGAACACACAGTCAACCTGTGGAATTCTTTGCCAGAGGATGTTGTGAAGGCCAAGACTATAAGACTCTTTGCCAGAGGATGTTGTGAAGGCCAAGACTGTTATAGCGTTCAAAAAAATAACTAGATAAATTCATGAATGATAGGTCCATCAATGGCTATTAACCAGGATGGACTGGGATGGCATTCCTAGCCTTTGTTGATCCAGGGGATGGATCACTTGATGATTACGTGTTCTGTTCATTCCCTCTGGGGCACCTGATATTGGCCGCTGTCGGAAGACAGGATACTGGTTTAGATGGACCTTTGGTCTGACCCAGTATGGCCGTTCTTTTGTGTGGTACATACAGGTATGTATGTGTACATATGACACCACCTTATATCCAAGCATAAATTATTTTTCCAATCTGGTGTTTTAGTCTGGCCCTTTTACTTCGGTGCTGCAGATAGCTTATCCTGACTGTTGGTTTTCACCCTCTGGGGTAAGCTTCGCTAGACAGGAGTGGCTAGCTTCTCTGTTCCATTGGTTGCATTGCTCTGTGATACACCAGTAGCTGACATAGATCCAGCTGTTTCTTATAGATTCTGTTTTCCAGATAACCTACTGAATGCACGGTAACCAATTTATGAAATATTGCTGTGTCAGGATTTAGTATTGGTACCGAGACACTGAACCAGATGGTTTAGAATAACATTTGCCTTACTTAGGATGCAGTGTCACTGACTCAGATTATGACTGGTACTAACAAGAGAGTGGAGAAACGTTCCCAGGGACAGTTTCTGTTGGAACCATTCCAGGGCTAAGAATCTGCCTGGTTTGGACAAAATGACATTTATGTTCACGGAAAAAAGGGTTGCCAATTTTTTTTTTAACCAGCCCTAACTGGGCAGGGGAGGCCAGGTTTGTTACAGTGTTTCGGTGCCTGGTGAGATTTTCAAACGCTTCTAGGTGCCTGATTCCCTTTGCTTTCAATGGTGCGGGTACCTCAGTGGTTTGAAAATCCCACTAAATGCCAAAATGCCTTCCAAATCTGGCCCTTAAACATCTCTGGAAATCTGGCCCTGAGGCACTGTTTGGCAGCACTGGGGATGCAGGCTGGGTCTTCTAAGGACCCCGCCAGCTCCCTGCTGGTGGCCCCTGTTGTGTGAATGTAGATGGACTAAATGGGCCAAGGTGCTAACAGAGCCCATCACTGTCCAGCACTAGCCAGTGTGAAACGAGGGGCAGGGATTGGGACCCAGAGACCTCCCCCAGCTCGTGCCATGGCAAACATGCTGTGAAACAGCCCTTAACCTTTGATTAACACCACAGGAAAGGAAGGGGAAAAGTCCGGACCTTTGAATTGTAAAGCATTAAATCCGGCTGTCATTTGCACAACCCCTCTAGTTCCCTTTCCCTTGTGCTGGGACAGTCTGGGCAGGAAATCCGGCTTGTCTGCCAGTCTCTTGTCTGCCAGGTATCTGTGCTGGTGATAATGAACCTCAGGGGGAGAGAAGTGAGCTGAGACTGGCTGGAGCTGCTGTTCATAGAATCATAGAATCATAGAATATAGGGTTGGAAGGGACCTCAGGAGGTCATCTAGTCCAACTCCCTGCTCAAAGCAGGACCAATCCCCAACTAAATCATCCCAGCCAGGGCTTTGTCAAGCCTGACCTTAAAAACTTCTAAGGAAGGAGATTCCACCACCTCCCTAGGTAACGCATTCCAGTGTTTCACCATCCTCCTTGTGAAAAAGTTTTTCCTAATATCCAACCTAAACCTCTCCCACTGTAACTTGAGACCATTACTCCTTCTTCTGTCATCAGCTACCACTGAGAACAGTCTAGATCCATCCTCTTTGGAACCCCCTTTCAGGTAGTTGAAAGCAGCTATCAAATCCCCCCTCATTCTTCTCTTCCGCAGACTAAACAATTCCAGTTCCCTCAGCCTCTCCTCGTAAGTCATGTGTTCCAGTCCCCTGTTGTCGGAGCTGCTGTTGTTGAAGTTGATCCCGTTTCATCCTGGGTGGTGTTTGTGGTTCTCTGGAGCAGACAGGGGGTGACGATGTCATCTGAGTCTCTCTCTCTGGCCTGGCCAGGACATCTCTCAGGATCAGTGATGGGGTGGGAAGCAGCCCCGATGGTGAATTTCACTCCAGTAGCCCCCATCTCTTCTTCCTCATTCCCGCCCCCCCCACCCCAAGTGTGTCGTGAAGGGCCCCGAAGGGAGTGGTGGGCAGAATAGTCCCTCCCCCATTGATTTGTCCCCCAGTTTCCAACACACAATTTAGGTTAACTGATTTCTGGCCCAACAGCCCTCTCGTTTCCCAGACATGAGCTTGTCACAGGCCTTGAGGGACACCCAGAGGCCTTTTGTTTGGGCCAATTCAGTCTCCATCTCCCTTTCATACCTTTTCCCACCCACTGCTGTTAGTGTAGGTTGCTGTGAACATGTAGGGACTTTCCCTCACTCTTTACAGTTCAGCTCACAAGGAGGGTAAATGTCTCAGTCCAACTCTCACACCACTGACCTTCCTCTGCCTGCAGGGGATGGACCCCCTGGAGCCAATGGGGAGAGAGAACGACACCTCAGTGACCGAATTCATCTTCCTCGGTCTCTCCAGCAACCCAGCAGAGCAGCTCATCCTCTTTGGGGGTCTTCACAGCCATCTACCTGGTGGCCCTGATGGGCAACATGCTCATCTTACTGCTGGTCAGCCTGGACTCCCGGCTCCACACACCCATGTACTTCTTTCTGGTCAACCTCTCAATAGTGGACATCGGCTACACCAGCTGCACCCTGCCCAAGATGCTGGCCAATTACCTGTCGCAGGACAAGTCCAGCTCGTGGGCCAGTTGCCTCTCCCAGATGTTCTTCTTCATCTCCTTTGGGGGGATCGAGTGCCTGCTAGTGGGGGTCATGGCCTACGACTGCTACGTGGCCATCTGTCACCCGCTACAATACGGTGCGTTCATGAGCCGGCGGGTGTGCGCCCTGCTGGTTGCAGTTGCCTGGACCATGGGCTTGACCAACTCGGCCGTGCACTCATTCCTGAAGTCCATCCTGTCCTTCTGCCGGGGCAACGTCCTCCACCACCTCTTTTGCAACATTCCCCCGCTCTTCCAGCTCTCCTGCTCTGACACCCAGGCCAACCAGGCTGTCACCATCGCTGTAGGCGGTGCTATCGTCTTCAGCTCCTTGCTGGGGACCCTGGTGTCCTATGTGTACATCACGCTGGCCATCCTTAGGATCCGCATGAGGGAAGGGTGCCTCAAGGCCTTCTCCACCTGCGCCTCCCACCTGACCGTGGTCAGCCTCTACTTTGACACAATCCTCTTCACCTACCTCCGCCCCAACTTCACTTACTTGCAGGAGCAGGACCGGGCACTGCTCGTGCTCTATGGCATTGTCATCCCCATGCTCAACCCCATCATCTACAGCCTGAGGAACAAGGATGTGAAAGGGGCGCTCCGAAAAGCCCTGGCTAGGAGCTGGGTAGGTGTTGTCTTTTAATGGACAGTGCACAGGTTTGGGAGTCTGGACTCCTGAGTTCCATGCCCAGTTGAGGGAAGGACTCTGGGTGTGTGTACAGAAGGGATTGTGATTCTATCTGGCAAAATTGAAAGTTTTTTCTTTTGTCTGAATATTTTTCAGTTTTCAGTGGTACTGGGTGTAACGCTTTTGGGTTTGGGACAAAATAGTTTGGTTTGTCTTTTCTGAAAACCTCCAAAAAAAAAAAAAGTAAATTTTCAATTTTTTGACAAAAAGTCAACAGTTTCTGAGGAGTTGTTTTCCCATTGGGCGAAGGAACGGGTAACTCACATTAATGACATACACTCCTCTTGTTCCTGCGTCAGCTGCTGGAATTTATACGTGGGGAAACCTCAATCCAAGATATTTGCAAAGGAGCATGCTTCATCCACAGTTTATGGATGTCATCTCATGTTGTACAACTGCTTTGCTAATCTGAGACCTGGTTGAAAATGCCATTTGTTTCCATAGGAAATAAAGAAAACATAATTAAAAAGAGGTTTGTTTTGCAAAAAACAATACGCCACACAAATCTTTTATTTCTTAGGTTGGTTGGTTAGTTGTTTTTTTCAACAAAAAAAACAACCCCCGTGCCCCACATAAATTGTTTTTCAAAAACAGTTTTTTGTAAAGATCTTGTTTTTGGTAAAACATCCAATTTTGGTAAAAATGTTCAGCCTCAAAAACCATTTTGGGTAAAATGTTTCTGGTTTTGGTAAAAATGTCCAGTAAAATGATAAAATGATTGGTTTTAAAAACCTTCCATGGTAAAAAAAAAAAAAAAAAAAAAGTCGGCTTTAGAAACCAGAAATGGTTAAACAGGCATTTTCCCCAAAGTTGAAAAATATTCAGTTTCTGTGTTTTCGATGGAAAACTGGAAATTATCAGCAAAAATGACATTTTCCTGCAAACTTTCCTGATTTGGACAAAAACCCCTTTTGCTCCTTGGAAAAATGGTTGGGTGAAATAATTTTTTCCATCTCTATGGCTAGCCCATCCAGAGAGGACTTAATGACTAATAATTATGGACAACTGATCATTGAGAATCGATTATTATTTCATCATTAATTATTTATTATTGGTATGGCTGTAGCCCCTGTGACCCAGAGTAATGGAGCTGGAACCCCATTGTGCCGGGTGCTGCACAGACAGAATTAAAAGAAGGTTCCAGCCCCAAACAGCTGATTGTCTGTCCTGTTCAATGCCCGTAATGACTCTCTGGGTGGACCTATTGCAAGGTTCCTGTGACTGTAACTTTGGAGGGGTGGGGTGGCACTGGGCGCTTGTACATCAGTGACCCGTTAGGTGGGTGAGGCGATCCCTGTGGCGATAGCAATATTCCAAGGAGAGAATCCTGGCTGTGACTGCAGCAATGACTCATTTAGCTGGGGTGTTTTAGACCTTATGGTTGGATCCAATACTTCTTCTCCTAGATTCATCTCTTTGTCTCTGGTCCTTCCTTAACATCAAATCCCAGAAACAAATGTTATTGTTTTAACATGTGGAGCTGGGCTCAGTACAGAAGCCAAGGGGAAGGTTCTCTGGCCTAGGATATGCTGAAGGTCAGGCAGCATGTGCTGAATGCTCCCTCCTGGCCTTATAGTCTATGGGCCAGACCCCAGCTGGGGGGAATCAGCTATAGTGCCACTGGGGTCAATGGAGCCAATATGCAACTGGTGGGAGTCAGCCGTAGCTCCACTGGAGTCAATGGGCGAGACCCCCAGCTAGTATGAATTGGCCATAGCTCTGTTGGAGTCAATGGACCCAATCAGTAGTTTGTGTGAATCAGCCATTGCTATGCTGGTGTCAATGGGCCAGAGTCCCAGTTGTTGTAAATAGGTATTACTTCACCCAAGTCAATGGGCCAGAATTAGGTCCCCTAGTACCACTGGATGAAGGTGAATTGGTATTCAAATCCCCTAGTACCACTGGATGAGAGTGAATAGGTATTCACATCCCCTTGTACAATGGGTTGGGAATTTAACAAAACGTTCTTTTATTGGTACATGTCAGTGTGACAAAGGCCTGGAATCCGGGTCTCCCACATGCCATGTGAGTATCGTCACCAACAGCCTTGTGGGGTAAATCTCTCCAGCTGGAGCTGTCCCATGTTGTGTAATTAATTCACTACTCATGAGGCTGGAGAGACAGAATGCAGGGCACGCAAATCAGGCATAGCAGGAAATGAGACTTGAATTTCTCATGTCCTAGGTCAGAGTCCTGGCCACTGGACTGTGTGGACAATCCTCACATGGGTCCTTGTTTTTCATGGAGGATTTCAAAAGGTCTCCATGGTCTCCCAATAGGGCTCAACATCTCTCTCTTGTGGTGTGAAGTGTAATCTCATTTTTCATCCAGCCTCTCTGCACGGCAGCTGTGGGACATGGCTGGGTTGGTTTGGTGGGGAAGGCTTTTCTAATAAGAGCCGATGTTGCGGCATAAGCACCATTCCTCCAGGGGTTAGCTCCCTGAAGCTGCTGACTCTGTTCAAAAAGCACACAGCGTTAAATCTTGGGGCTGATAAAGGAAGGGTTTGGGTCTTGGAGGCTGAGGCTGGAGTCATTCGAGTGCCGCTCAGCTTTTAGCCACAGATATGTGCTATAATTAATCTCTGTTTAGTCTGTATGTTTTAGGACAGAAATCTTAGACCCCAATCCTGCCTGATTTAGGCAAGGATCCTTTCAGTCGATCTATCTATCTATCTATCTATCTATCTATCTACCTATCTATCACCGCCATACTCTCCCATCCCTCTCTCTGTTGCCCCATTCCCATGTGCTGTCATGCTGTACCAATCTCAGTAGTTCCTGCTCACCATCTCATAGAATCATAGACTCATAGAATCTCAGGGTTGGAAGGGACCTCAGGAGGTCACCTAGTCCAACCCCCTGCTCAAAGCAGGACCAATCCCCAATTAAATCATCTGTGGCGTTGGGTGTGGCTAGTGCAGGTTGAGGCAACTCTGGGGCTGAGCTGGCAGTCCATCTGTTCGGCTTCTCACACACACGCCGCCCCAGCCAGCCAGTCACTCGTAGTGCAGATCCCAGGCGTTTGGAACCAAACGGAGACCCATCGACTCAGAAAATAACATGGCTCAGAGACATGGAGGCTGACAATGGATGCTAAAGTCATGGGCGCATCAGTGGTAGATCCAACATGTGCACAAGTGGCAGCTGATTGTCCCACTTATGCCCAGCACTTGCTGTCTCTCTGGAAGATCGTGGGAGCTGTTTTCTTCCTCTGGGTTTCCTCTCTATCCTGCTGAGCTGCCGTGGTGTAAGAAACCCCTGCATTGCAATTTTCGGTCCCACTCCTCAGCCATGGCTGTGCTGCAGACATGCTTAAGACACAGTGATTGTGTTGAACCCCGGTTGGCTTCTGCAGGATTTCTGTGCTCTTAGTGGCTGCAGGCTTAAGCCCCAGTGTTTTAGTTTCAATGAGATGAAACTGAAAGAGCTAGAAAAAAAATTCCCAGTCCAATAACTGATCTGACTGTGAGGATGTGCGATGCTGCGGCCGAAAAGGCTAATGCGATCCTTGGCTGTATAAACAGGGGAAGCTTGAGGAGGATCGGAGAGGTAATTTTATCTCTGTATCTGGCACTGGTGCAACCACTGCTGGAATCCTGTGTCCTTTTTTGGGGTCCACAATTCAAGAAGGAGGTTGATAAATTGCAGAGGGTTCAGAGAAGAGCCAAGAGAATGATTAAAGGATTAGAAAACCTGCCTTATTGAGATAGACTCCAGAAGCTCAATCTGTTTAAGGGGTGACTTGATCACAGTCTGTAAGTTCCTTCATAGGGAACAAATAGTTAATAACGCACTCTTCAATCCAAGTATCATGGGGTAGCCGTGCTAGTCTGTATCCACAAAAACAACGAGGAGTCCAGTGGCACTTTAAAGACTAACAGATTAACAGATAGAAGCCAACGCCTGGCTGACATTTCTTTCTCTTCTAAGTTCTCTTGTTTATGATGTGGCCCCTCAACCCATCCCATCTCATCTGCCCCCTCTGTCCTGTCCAACACCAGAGTGGGATTTTTAAAGAGGCCTAAGGGGGTTAGACACCCAAATCCCAGCCCTTTGATAATCCCGGCCCTAGAGTGGGAAAGCTTGAAGACAGAGACTATCCTTCTCTGTTACCTGGTAGCTTGTTCATTTGATCATTCATTGATTAGTGTGCTGTGTGATGTTGTGAGCAATTTATGTGAGATGTCATATGTAATTGTGTGCTAAATAGATTTAAATATTAGGATTATAGAAGAATAAGATTGATAAATATTTAGGAGTAATGAATATGCATTAGGTATATAAGTAAAGCAGGGCCCAAATACAAGGCCTACAGGGTGAGGCCTGTAAGATTTCAGCTTAGCCATACTAGGCCAGAGGCTTAAGAGTGCTTAAGTAGGTGACTGAAGAATAACACTAGGCCAGTAAAGATCACAAGGCTACTGCGAAAATGTGCCAATGAGTGATGCTGCAGAAAATTGACCCCAAAGTATTGTTCAAGTCCATGAGAGACCTTAGTGTGACATCATTAAATGCCTGTCCCGACTGCAGGGTATGTGCTGTGCATCAATGCTAATTAGGAGCTATGAAAATGGGGCACCCCGATATTCATGGGGTGAAGACATACGGATAAGGAGAAAAGGGTTGGCACCTTTATGCACGTGCGTGGGAGTTAGATGGAGTCAGAATTACGACATAAAAGAGTGTTCCCTAGTTGGAAAACCTGGGGAAGAACTCGATCAGGAACTACACCCCTGCTGCTGATCAAGTGGTGAGAAATCCACCAGAATATCTCTGAGGCTGGGGGCCTGACTCTATTTATAACTTTTGCGTGAGCATTCACGGGCATTATATCTGCCTGGCTAATCATAACCTTACTTATTACTCTAATACAATGTACGATACAGACTAGGCTTTGTGCTTGTGAATGTATGTGTGGCCACTGTCCTTGGTCTTCTCGTGTTCCTAGCGCCACTAGATCAGAGGCAAAGAGCAGAGGTGATTTTCACTCTGTGGCGCTCCAAACTGTAGCCCCCAGAGCCATCCCCACGGTGGTGTAAGATAACCTCACTCAATCTAGTCTAAATAAAATAAAAGGCTACAGCCTGATTGTCCAGTACCTATTGCAACAGGCCCGGGATCATCAGCTGGAGTTGGTCCTTGCGACCATCACAGAAATAAATCGATGAAGGGAGCTCCTTTTTCCTGTCTGAGCTGCTCCCGGAGGTCTCATCCGCACAGCTGCTGCTGAGTCAAGGGCCCCAGTGACATGGTGGAGGCTGAGGGGACAGGTTGGCCTCCCTTCTCATTCACCCAGCAGGGCACAGCTGAGCTGTGCCTATGAGCTGACACTGCCAGAGCAGGGGATGAGTGTGGTGGAACAGGACAGCAAGTGCGGGGTCTGAGCCACTGAACGCCTTTCCCTGGATCTGGGCCATGCCAGTGTCGGCTGGAATATTCAAAGGAGCGTGAGACAGCTAGGGGCCCACTGAATTTCAGTTATGTTTGGGTGCCTAATTCCCTTAGGCCCCAGGACTATGCACATTCTCACACACCTGGGAATCCAGGGCTTGAACTCTGGGCCTTCCACACATCTGTTTTCACTGCAAGCTCAATGATATTAACACTTAGCTCTTCACTAGCGCTTTGCATCAGTAGATCTTACAGTGCTTTACAAAGGAGGTCGGTATCATTACGCCCACACTACAGATGGGGAAACAGAGACACCCCAGCAGGCCAATGGCAGAGTTGGGAACAGAACCAGGGCACCCGAGTCCTGGTGCTCTATCCACTGGGCAACGCTGTCTCACAAAGCAGCTCAAGCTTTTCACACTGGCACTAAAGGAAAACGCTGGTGCCTCTGTGCAGTATTGAGTGAGTTCTCCATCCACTTCTGGCCATATAAATCCAGTCTAGGTCCTCCTTAGCCAGCACCCCCCACACACAATGCCTCTGAGACCCGGGGCCCCCTTGGTCTCAGCTCTCAGTGCAGACTCCTGGAGCGGGAGGTTCAGTGATTCCAAGGCCAGATGGGATCATCTTGTCTGCCCTCCTCTACAGCACAGACTGGAGAATCCAACACAGAAGGATGATGACCACTGGCTTACCGCCCCTGCAGGCTGAATTGCATCACAGCAGAGAATACAGTGGGGATGTTCTCCGGCCCACCCCCAGGGCTCTCAGCTGAACGGTCCCAAGTCAGCTCTACCCAGGAACAGATTTCCTGTCTCTGCGTGTGGGCCCTGGGGAGCCAAGCAATGAATCTGCAGGGTCCTCCCTCGCTGGCTTCCAGCACACTGAAGATAGATGCTCAGCTGGTGTAAATAAGTGTAGCTCCATTGCCTAAATTGCTTTACATCATCTGAGGATCTGCCCCTTTGACTCCAATGGAGCTATGCCTGATTGACACCAGCTGGGGATGTGGGCCATTGCCTTCAATAGAATGACTCCAATTTACACTGTTGGGAACTCTGGCCCTTTGTAGCTCTGACATGCCTGCAACCAAAGTGAATGCATCATGTTAAAAGCATCACGCTGCAATGGAGCTGCAGCCGAAGGACCCATTTGTGTTACTATTGTCTCAGTCAGAATTTTTTTTTGCCGAGAATGAAAGGAAGAAAGAAAGAAAAGTTGGGCCATTCATCCCATTCATAGGAGCTGAAGCTCTTAGCGATGGTGAAATCCTCCCAAATTCTGCCCCCAGTGGGAATGAATCGCTCCATCGCCATTAGAAGTTACACTGTAATTAATCCCACAGGACGAAGAACTAGGAAAGAGCAGACTGGTTGGGAACATTTGACTTGTCTTTAGTTCAGTTTCACAGGCAGAGAATACAGATAGGAACCTGTATAACGGGCGAGATCCCCAGCCGGTGTAAATCAATGTAGTTCCGTGCATGTCAGTGGGTCAGTTGAAGTCAACAAAACTGTATCAATTTACGCCAGCTCAGGACTTGGCCCTTAGTTTTCAGTCTTTGCCTCTGGGTATCGCTTAGTGACCAACTTCAAGCACCCAGGGCAGCCTGAGCTGTGGGTTCCTCTGGTGGCCACATCCCAAAAGCTGCTGAAGCAATGCAGGAGAAAAACAACTCTGCCCCCTGAGGGATAATTGTGTGGCATTTGTGATGGGTTGGATCACAGCAACCCCCTGGGAGCTGCCACCTGATGTGCCAAGACTACTTTTGTACCTGCTTTCCTGCCCTGGCAGCTTAGGACTTCAGTGCCCTGCCTGGTTTGAGGCAGACCCGCTAGTCTGCTGGAAACCCAGACCCAGGTCTGAACCACATCCCCTAACATAGAATCATAGAATAACAGAGTTGGAAGGGACCTCTGGAGGCCATCTAGTCCAACCCCCTGCCCAGAGCAGGACCAATCCCAACTAAATCATCCCAGCCAGGGCTTTGTCAAGCTTGACCATAAAAACTTCTAAGGAAGGGGATTCCACCACCTTCCTAGGTAACCCATTCCAGTGTTTCACCACCCTCCTAGTGAAAAAGTTTTTCCTAATATCCAACCTAAATCTCCCCCACTGCAACTTGAGACCATTACTCCTTGTTCTGTCATCTGCTATCACTGAGAATAGTCTAGATCCATCCTCTTTGGATCCACCTTTCAGGTAGTTAAAAGCAGCTATCAGATCCCCCCTCATTCTTCTCCTCCGTAGACTAAACAATCCCAGTTCCCTCAGCCTCTCCTCATAAGTCATGTGTTCCAGTCCCCTAATAATTTTTGTTGCCCTTCACTGGACTCTCTCCAATTTATCCACATCCTTCTTGTAGTGTGGGGCCCAAAACTGGACACAGTACTCCAGATGAGGCCTCACCAATGTCGAATAGAGGGGAACGATCACGTCCTTCGATCTGCTGGGAATGCCCCTACTTATACACCCCAAAATGCCATTGGCCTTCTTGGCAACAAGGGCACACTGTTGACTCATATCCAGCTTCTCGTCCACTGTCACCCCTAGGTCCTTTTCTGCAGAACTGCTGCCGAGCCATTCGGTCCCTAGTCTGAGGCGGTGCATTGGATTCTTCCGTTCTAAGTGCAGGACTCTGCACTTGTCCTTGTTGAACCTCATCAGATTTCTTTTGGTCCAATCCTCCAATTTGTCTAGGTCCCTCTGTATCCTATTAGGGGTCTAGAACACATGACTTATGAGGAGAGGCTGAGGGAGCTGGGATTGTTTAGCCTGCAGAAGAGAAGAATGAGGGGGGATTTGATAGCTGCTTTCAACTACCTGAAAGGGGGTTCCAAAGAGGATGGCTATAGACTGTTCTCAATGGTAGCAGATGACAGAACGAGGAGTAATGGCCTCAAGTTGCAGTGGGAGAGGTTTAGATTGGATATTAGGAAAAACTTTTTCACTAAGAGGGTGGTGAAACACTGGAATGCGTTGCCTAGGGAGGTGGTGGAATCTCCTTCCTTGGAAGTTTTTAAGGTCAGGCTTGACAAAGCCCTGGCTGGGATGATTTAACTGGGAATTGGTCCTGCTTCGAGCAGGGGGTTGGACTAGATGACCTTCAGGGGTCCCTTCCAACCCTGATATTCTATGATTCTATGATTCTATGATTCTATGATTCTATCCCTACCCTCCAGCATGTCTACCACTCCTCCCAGTTTAGTGTCATCCGCAAACTAGCTGAGGGTGCAATCCACACCATCCTCCAGATCATTAATGAAGATATTGAAAAAAACCGGCCCCAGTACCGACCCTTGGGGCACTCTGCTAGATATCGGCTGCCAACTAGACATGGAGCCATTGATCACTACCCATTGAGCCCGACAATCTAGCCAACTTTCTACCCACCTTGTAGTGCATCCATCCAGCCCATACTTCTTTAACTTGCTGACAAGAACACTGTGGGAGACCGTGTCAAAAGCTTTGCTAAAGTCGAGGAATAACACATCCACTGCTTTCCCTTCATCCACAGAACCAGTAATCTCATCATAGAAGGCAATTAGATTAGTCAGGCATGACTTTCCCTTGGTGAATCCATGCTGACTGTTCCTGATCACTTTCCTCTCGTCTAAGTGCTTCAGAATTGATTCCTTGAGGACATGCTCCATGATTGTTCCGGGGACTGAGGTGAGGCTGACCGGCCTGTAGTTCCCAGGATCCTCCTTCTTCCCTTTTTTAAAGATGGGCACTACATTAGCCTTTTTCCAATCTTCCGGGACTTCCCCCGATCGCCATGAGTTTTCAAAGATAATGGCCAATGGCTCTGCAATCACATCCGCCAATTCCATTAGCACTCTCAGATGCAACGCATCCGGCCCCATGGACTTGTGCATGTCCAGTTTTTCTAAATAGTCCCGAACCACTTCTTCCTTCACAGAGGGCTGGCCATCTCCTCCCCATGCTGTGCTGCCCAGTGCAGTAGTCTGGGAGCTGACCTTGTTCGTGAAGACAGAGGCAAAAAAAGCATTGAGTACATTAGCTTTTTCCACATCCTCTGTCACTAGGTTGCCTCCCTCATTTAGTAAGGGGCCCACACTTTCCTTGGCTTTCTTCTTATTGCCAACATACCTGAAGAAACCCTTCTTGTTACTCTTAACATTCCTCGCTAGCTGCAACTCCAGGTGTGATTTAGCCTTCCTGATTCCATTCCTACATGCCCGAGCAATATTTATATACTCATCCCTGGTCATTTGTCCAATCTTCCACTTCTTGTAAGCCTCTATTTTGCGTTTAAAATCAGCAAAGATTTCACTGTTAAGCCAAGCTGGTAACCTCCCATATTTACTATTCTTTCTACACATCGGGATGGTTTGTCCCTGTAACCTCAATAAGGATTCTTTAAAATACAGCCAGCTCTCCTGGACTCCTTTCCCCGTCATGTTATTCTCCCAGGGGATCTTGCCCATCAGTTCCCTGAGGGAGTCAAAGTCTGCTTTTCTGAAGTCCAGGGTCCGTATTCTGCTGCTTTCCTTTCTTCCTTGTGTCAGGGTCCGGAACTCGACCATCTCATGGTCACTGTCTCCCAGGTTCCCATCCACTTTTGCTTCCCCTACTAATTCTTCCCGGTTTGTGAGCAGCAGGTCAAGAAGAGCTCCGCCCCTAGTTGGTTCCTCCAGCACTTGCACCAGGAAATTGTCCCCTACCCTTTCCAAAAACTTCCTGGATTGACTCTGCACCGCTGCATTGCTCTCCCAGCAGATATCAGGATGATTGAAGTCGCCCATGACAACCAGGGCGTGCGATCTAGTAGCTTCTGCTACTTGCCGGAAGAAAGCCTCGTCCACCTCATCCCCCTGGTCCGGTGGTCTATAGCAGACTCCCACCACGACATCACCCTTGTTGCTCACGCTTCTAAACTTAATCCAGAGACTCTCAGGTTTTTCTGCAGTTTCATACTTGAGCTCTGAGCCATCATACTGGTCCCTTACATACAGTGCAACTCCCCCACCTTTTCTGGCCTCCCTGTCCTTCCTGAACAGTTTATACCCATCCATGACAGTACTCCAGTCATGTGAGTTATCCCACCATGTCTCCGTTATTCCAATCACATCATAATTCCCTCACTTTGCCAGGACCTCCAGGTCTCCCTGCTTGTTTCCCAGGCTTTATGCATTTGTATATAGGCACTTGAGATAACCTGCTGATCGCCCCTTGTGCTCAGTATGAGGCAGGAGCCCACCCCTCTCACATGCTCCTGCTCGTGCTTCCTCCCAGTATCCCGCTTCCCCACTTACCTCAGGGCTTTGGTCTTCTTCCCCCGGAGTTTAAAGCCCTCCTCACTAGGTTAGCCAGCCTGCTCGCAAAGATGCTCTTCCCTCTCTTCGTTAAGTGGAGCCCGTCTCTGCCTAGCACTCCCCCTTCTTGGAACACCATCCCCTGGTCGAAGAATCAAAAGCCTTCTCTCCGACACCACCTGTGTAGCCATTCGTTGACTTCCACTATTCAACAATCCCTCCCCCGGCCTTTTCCTTCCATGGGGAGGATGGACGAGAACACCACTTGCACCTCATACTCCTTTATCTTCCTTCCCAGAGCCACGTAGTCTGTAGTGATCTGCTCAAGGTCATTCTTGGCAGTATCATTGGTGCCCACGTGGAAAAGCAGGAAGGGGTAGCAGTCTGAGGGCTTGATGAGTCTCGGCAGACTCTCCGTCACATTGCGAATCTTAGCCCCTGGCAAGCAGCAGACTTTTCTGTTTTCCCAGTCAGTGTGGCAGATAGATGACTCAGTCCCCCTGAGGAGAGAGTCCCCGACCACCACCACCCGCCTCCTTCTCTTGGGAGTGGTGGTCGTGGAACCCCCAACCTTAGGACCGTGCATCTCATGCCTTTCAACTGGTGGAGTCTCCTTCTGCTCCCTTCCCCCAGACATATCATCTGGGCCACTCTCCACAATGGTACCTGTGGAGAGAACATGAAAACGGTTACATACCTGTATCCGCGTTGCTGGTACATGGACGTTCCCCCTTCTTCTGGAGGTCACATGTTGCCAGATTTCTTCACCGTCCTCCTGTCCGCACTGCGCAGCCTGCTCTGAATCTTCAGAACCTTGTGCCTGTAGAAGCATATCCTGATGTCTGTCCAGGAAATCTTCAGTTTCTCTTATGCAACGCAGGATCGGTACCTGTTGCTCCAGACCTTGAACCTTCTCTTCCAATATGGAGACCAGCTTGCACTTTGTACACACAAAGTCGCTTCTGTCCTCTGGAAGAAAGACAAACATGGCACATCCAGTGCAGGTCACAACAGCTGAACACTCCCCATCCATATTACCTTCCTACTATGAGCTTCCTCAGGAGATGCAGTAATTACTCAGAGAAGTCGTTAGGGTGTAAGCCTCAGTGGGCTCACTCCAGGCGAACTCCCAGGCAAACTCCTGCTGTTTGCTGCTCTGCTGTCCCCTGCTGCTCAGCTGGTTTGCGGAGCGCCGGCTTTGTTAAACAGCCAGGCTCACCTGAAACGAAACACTCCCAACTCCCGCCCTTTTCAGCCAACCAATCAAGCACTCGCTCAAACTTTCAAGCTGCCCTCACTACAAACACTCTGATCCTCTCACCAAACACACACTCAGATACCCAGATACTCACCAACACAGATCCCAGGCAAACTCCTGCTAACAACTGTAGGCTTAACTGAAAGCAGCTTACAGAAGTGTGCCTGTCCTTGACATTCAGAAGCCCAACTCCTAATGGGGTCCAAACCCCAAATAAATCTGTTTTACCCTGTATAAAAGCTTATACAGGGTAAACTCATAAATTGTTCACCCTCTATAACACTGATAGAGAGATATGCACAGCTGTTTGCCCCCACACCCCCCCAAGTATTAATACATACTCTGGGTTAATTAATAAGTAAAAAGTGATTTTATTAAATACAGAAAGTAGGATTTAAGTGGTTCCAAGTCAGAACAAAGTGAATTACCGAGTAAAATTAAATAAAACACGCAAGTCTATGTCTAATCAAACTGAATACAGATAAAAACCTCACCAGTTCCAGTAAGCTTCCTTTTACAGACTAGCCTCCTTCTAGTCTGGGTCCAGCAAGCACCCACACCTCCTGTAGTTACTGTCCTTTGTTCCAATTTCTTTCAGGTATCATTGGGGGTGGAGAGGATACCTCCTTAGCCAGCTGAAGACAAAGTGGCGGGGTCCCCCAAAGGCTTAAATAGACTTTCTCTTGTGGGTGGAGACCCCCTCCTCTCTCCTATGCAAAGTCCAGCTCAAAGATGGAGTTCTGAAGTCACATGTCCATGCAAGACTCACAGTTTTTACAGGCGGAAGCCATTGCCCACACGGTATCTTGACTGTCTCCAGGAAGACTTCTTATGTGGATTGGAGCATTTCAAGATGCATTGTTCCTTAAGTGCTTCTTGATTGGCCACTTAACTTTGCAAATTCCTTTCTCCAGGAACTGATCAAATGCTCTACTAAGGTTATTTAGAAACCAAGCCAGTACACGGTCAATATTCATAACTTCAAATACAGAAATGATACATGCATACAAATAGGATTAATAGATTCAGTAGATCATAACCTTTACATAGATATGTTACATGGCATATGTAGTGTGACAAAGTTCCTCCTCTACCTTGGTGGGTCCTGCACTTATTGGCGGATTTTGCTCACCTCAGAGATTCACAGTAGCTCTCAGCTTGGCCACTTTTGTGGCTCAAATCTGCCATTCACTCAGATAACCTCATCACTGGCCAGCATGGGGAAAAGGAAGGAGAACAATCCCCACTGTCTCTGGTGGTCCACCTGGTGGGTCGGGCGACAGGCCAGGGACCTTCCCCTCTGGTGGGACCAACAGTACAAGTCCACTCCTCCTGTATCCAATAGGGAGTTGGGGGGTGGGGGGAACCCAGACCCGCCCTCTATTCCGGGTTCCAGCGCAGGGCCCTGTGGAATGCAGCTGTGTCAAGTGCCTTCTGGAACAGCTGTGCGACAGCTACAACTCCCTGGGCTACTTCCCCATGGCCTCCTCCCAACACCTTCTGTATCCTCACCACAGGACCTTCCTTCTAATTGCAGATAGCATTTGTACTCCTCAGTCTTCCAGCAGCACACGCTCTTACTCTCAGCTCCTTGTGCATCCCTCACTAACTGGAGTGAGAATCTTTTTAAACCTGGTGTCCTGATTAGCCTTAATTAATTCTAGCAGCTTCCCAATTGGCTACAGGTGTCCTAATTAGCCAGCCTGCCTTAATTAGTTCTAGAAAGTTCCTGAGTGTTCTGGAATAGTCCCTGTTGTTTTACCCAGGGAAAAGGGACCTGCTTAACCTGGAACTAATGTACCTATCTTTGACCACTCTTTTCTAGCCATCTGGCCTGACCCTGTCACAGTAGCATAGAACATATTCCAGTTATGTCATAAATATTCATAAGCATATTTCCATAAAGCCTTATGGGGGGCAGCGTCACAGTGTTAATGAAGGAACAGGCCATTCCAGGCCAGTTGAGGTTCTGGTGGGCTCCTAGTTATTATAGGTCAGAAATACATCTTTATTTCTGCAATCCCCTGGGATGCCCTTTGGGCCTCAGCCCTGTCTTACTTTTAGCCAAACTCCTTAGACGCCTTTGAAAATCCCCTAGTGGTAGAATGAATTTATAGAGCAGCAATGGACAAGTGTCTGTAATCGAGCTGCTTGAAATGTGTCATCTCCCAAATTTTCCCATTGAAAAATGTTGTTTCATTGACATTTTCCAGGATAATATGTCAATTCTGGTTGTTTTTTTAATAATTCCTGTCAGGAGAATCTAAACAAAAATTAAAGTTTGACTCATAATTTCAAGACAGTCTTTCACTTTTGGTCAATATTTTAAAATGGGTTTTGTTTGTTTCAAAACAGTATTTCCAAATGAAAAATTCCTTTTTGTAATGTCAAAACATTTCATTTTGACCAAGGGTGTCAACATTTTTCTGTTTGACATTTTCATATCCCATTTTTCTGAACTTTTCATTGCATCAGCGTATTTGTTACTTAGACTTTTTGTCCTGATTCAGCATGAAAAGAAATCATAGAATCATGGAATATCAGGATTGGAAGGGACCTCAGGAGGTCATCGAGTCCAACCCCCTGTTCAAAGCAGGACCGATCCCCGACTAAATCATCCCAGCCAGGGCTTTGTCAAGCCTGACCTTAAAAACTTTTAGGGAAGGAGATTCCACCACCTCCCTAGGTAACGCATTCCAGTGTTTCACCACCCTCCTAGTGAAAAAGTTTTTCCTAATAACCAACCTAAATCTCCCTCACTGCAACTTGAGACCATTACTCCTTGTTCTGTCAATGTTGAACTATCAGAATTCCCCACAGATGGGAATTCCATTTTCCAGCCAATGCTAGGTGCTAATGTTCATGGGGGAAAAAGAAGAACCTTTATCATTTTTGTGATTATTTTTCTCTTCATTCTTCATTCATTTTGAACACTCCAGACTTGTTCCATTTTGATGGCTCCTGCTAACCACAGGGCAAATCCAACTTGGTGAAAAAACACATCTTGCACAAACATTTTGTAGCCCTAGAAACACCCAGCATAGCTGAGACACTGTGGGATAGATGGCCCGTAATTGTAAAGATTGTAATGGGAAGCTGGTACACAAATTTTTTATGTGGTTTGGCAAATCTTAACCCAAATGGGTTGATGGATGAAAGGAAAAACCAGCATTTTTCTGCTGTTCTGAAACAAACCAACAAACCAGAGACCCTGGGACATCATAAGACAAACTAGGACATTGTATGAGAAACTGGGACTTTCCTGCTAAAATCAGGCCATGTTGTAACTTTAGGAGGGCTAAGGGTTCCCAAGCCACCTAGTGGATTTGAACACCCAAGCCCCTTTAAAATTCATGGGAGTTGTGGACTTAAAAATCCTAGCAAGGGTGAAAGGCTCAGCCAAGGAGTCTAGCCCTGGTTGTGGGGCCGCAGGTGCAGTCCATAAAGCTCAGCATCGCTCCTGAGTCTTGGTGTCTGTATATAAGGGTCTTCCCAGGACTTTGGGCCTGAAGTTTCCAAAGCAGTTGCTAGTTTTGGGTGTCAAGCTTGAGGCAGCCTGGATGTGTTCAGAGATACGTCTTCAGCAAAGCCTCTGAGATGTCCACAGGTAATCAGGGGGAACGCTGAGTTCAGAGGCCAAACCCTCATCCTCCCCTGGGGACACGGCTGGAGGTTGGGGAAGCCCAATTTCCATGTGAAGAGTTCTGGAGAAAAATCTTGTTCCTGTGTCATTTCCCAAGGATTTTTTTGTTTTTCTGTAAGAGATGAGGAGAGCTGAGCCCACATTGTAGAGTGCTAACAACACCATGCTGGCCTCAAATTGGGTACTGAAAAATTGAGATACCCCAAATCTTGGATCACTTGTGAAAATGTTGGCTCTCGTGTGATGAGTCATGGATGTGTAACCCTTCTGCCTGTCAGAGTTGGCAGCAACAAGGGCCGGGTTCAGTATCTAGGGGTTCCATTCCAATACACAATGCAAAACCAGCTCGAGCCCCCACCCAGTGACCACCCCCACCCCCGCTGGGTGCCTCTAAGAGGCAATACTTCCCCTCTCACAAGCACAGAGTCTGAGTGTAGCAAAAGCCTTTTAATAACAGAGAGAAACAATGTCACATTACGTTGGGGAAACACCACCAACAGGATTCATAACACAACCCATGAGCAAAAAACCCATCCCAAGCAAATTGGGCTGTGTCCTTTCCCTTTGGTTCTTGAGTCCAGCAACCCAAAATCACCCGAAGTCCCAAAAGTCCAACAACCCAAAAGTCTCTGTCCCTGGTCAGTGCAGCCCCAGAGTCTGAAAGTTTATCTGCAGAGTTTTACGTCCCAACCTGGGTGGAGATGGGGGGAGGGGTGTTAAGGGGCACCTTACATGGTCCAAAGTCGATCATCCCACCTCTCCATGGGGCTCCGCTCCACTCCACCAGCCGTCCCACAAATCGCTCCACTCTGCCAGCCATCCCACAAGCCACTGTGCTCTGCCAGCCATCCCGCAAACTGCTCTGCACTATATCTTTAGGCTCCCCCACTACTTAACACAACACTCAATGATTTCAGCTTGTAGTAGGGAAGCCTTAGTACTGATGCTCTATTAGCCCAAAGTGAATTCAGCTCAGCAGCCTGTAACTAGACTCCTAACGGAATTAAAATTAGCTCTGATATTCTACAGTGGAGAGAAAAGAAAGTGTAATTAGTACATAAGACCCTTACCAAAGGACCCATACCACAAGGTATTAATACCTATCCCCAACTTCTCTCCATTCATGGGGTTTTGGAACCCATGACCCTTGCCTAGTGAATGCTACTTAGTTGATGGTGAGTCCCTCCAGCCTAACAAAAGGCCAAGTAAAGTTCCACTGTCCTTGATTCACATAATCAGGATAATAACAGTTTATTCCTGCCCCAATAACAGAGAAACTGGGGCTCCTACAGCAGCCAAAGTGACCATCTAGGTGGGGTGGGTGTGTCTATGCAAATGAGATCAGCCCCTGAAGTTCTTTTCCACAACCCACCATGACTCGCCACCAGATGTCATGGTAGAGCTCATCCTGACTCTGCTTACAGATGCTTGTGATGAGCCGGGCACACAGAGACTATGCACACTAGTAAGGTTTCATGCAGGCCCATCACTTGGCCATAGGAGCCATAGGGAATGGGATATGGGGGCTTTCCCATCTAGGGAGGGCCAGCTATGATCTGGGATAAACCACCCATTGGGAAAGTTTATTCCAGCCCCTTAACAGTTCAGGTTTATGACCTGAAGCCCAAGTATTTATATTTCTTTAACTGATGTAAATCTGCAAGCTGCACTGGTGTCATAGAATCATAGAATATCAGGGTTGGAAGGGGCCTCAGGAGGTCATCTAGTCCAACCCCCTGCTCAAAAGCAGGACCAATCCCCAATTAAATCATCCCAGCCAGGGCTTTGTCAAACCTGACCTTAAAAACTTCTAAGGAGATTCCACCACCACCCTAGGCAACGCATTCCAGTGTTTCACCACCCTCCTAGTGAAAAAGTTTTTCCTAATATCCAACCTAAACCTCCCCCACTGCAACTTGAGACCATTACTCCTTGTCCTGTCCTATTCTACCACTGAGAACAGTCTAGATCAATGCTCTTTGATCTAGTGATCTCCAGTGGGGAAGGTTTAGATTGGATATTAGGAAAAACTTTTTCACTAAGAGGGTGGTGAAACACTGGAATGCGTTACCTAGGGAGGTGGTAGAATCTCCTTCCTTAGAGGTTTTTAAGGTCAGGCTTGACAAAGCCCTGGCTGGGATGATTTAACTGGGAATTGGTCCTGCTTCGAGCAGGGGGTTGGACTAGATGACCTTCAGGGGTCCCTTCCAACCCTGATATTCTATGATTCTATGATTCTATGATTCTTTGGAACCCCCTTTCGGGTAGTTGAAAGCAGCTATCAAATCCCCCCTCATTCTTCTCTTCTGCAGACTAAACAATCCCAGTTCCCTCAGCCTCTCCTCATAAGACATGTGTTCCAGTCCCCTAATCATTTTTGTTGCCCTTCGCTGGACTCTTTCCAATTTATCCACATCCTTCTTGTAGTGTGGGGCCCAAAACTGGACACAGTACTCCAGATGAGGCCTCACCAATGTCGAATAGAGGGGGACGATCACGTCCCTCGATCTGCTCGCTATGCCCCTACTTATACATCCCAAAATGCCATTGGCCTTCTTGGCAACAAGGGCACACTGCTGACTCATATCCAGCTTCTCGTCCACTGTCACCCCTAGGTCCTTTTCCACAGAACTGCTGCCTAGCCATTCGGTCCCTAGTCTGTAGCTGTGCATTGGGTTCTTCCGTCCTAAGTGCAGGACCCTGCACTTATCCTTATTGAACCTCATCAGATTTCTTTTGGCCCAATCCTCCAATTTGTCTAGGTCCCTCTGTATCCTATCCCTGCCCTCCAGCGTATCTACCACTCCTCCCAGTTTAGTATCATCCGCAAATTTGCTGAGAGTGCAATCCACACCATCCTCCAGATCATTTATGAAGATATTGAACAAAACCGGCCCCAGGACCGCTGGGGCACTCCACTTGACACCGGCTGCCAACTAGACATGGAGCCCACTCCAAATTGATTCCCGACTGACTGGTAGCTGTCTGGCGTTGTATGCTTCCACAGGGCTATTGCCACTCACTTGTGAACTGTGAGGGCTGCTCTCATCTTGGTATTCTTGCACTTCAGGGCAGGGGAAAGCAAGTCACAAAATTCCATGAAAGTGCCTTTACTCATGCGAAAGTTTTGGAGCCACTGGGAATCATCCCAGACCTGCAACACTATGCGGTCCCACCAGTCTGTGCTTGTTTCCCAGGCCCAGAATCAGTGTTCCACGGCATGAGCCTACCCCAGTAACACCATGATCTCCAAATTGCGGGGGAACAAGGTTTTAGAGAAAAGTGTGTTCATGTCCTCATCACCGTGCTGCCGTTGCCTCCTCGCCTGGTTTTTCAGGTGCTGGTTCTGCATACACTGCATGATAATGCGCGAGGTATTTACAATGCTCATAACTGCTGTGGTGAGCTGAACGGGCTCCATGCTTGCTGTGCTATGGCGTCTGCTCCTGCTCGGGCAATCCAGGGAAAAGGGCGTGAAACGATTGTTTGCCATTGCTCTGGCGGAGGGAGGCGTGACTAACAACATGGCTTACAGGGTTGGCTTACAGGGAATTAAAAATCAACAAAGGGGGTGGCTTTGCGAGAAACAGAATGGCCCCCTCAAGGACAGAACTCAAAACTGGGTTTAGCAGGCCGTTGATTTCACGGAGGGAGGGAGGAGAAAATGAATACAAAACAAATCTGGTCTATTTCTTGTTTTGATCCACTTTATCTATCTTTATACATCTTGCTGGCAGCAGACTGTGCAGTACGACCGCTAGCCATCATCATCTCCTGGGTGCTTGGCAGAAGACGGTGCAGTATGACTGCTGGCCATCGTCTTCTGCTGGCTGAAGATTAAAAGACAGTGCACTGCCGGTAGGACTGAATCGCCATGAGACAAAACTTAAAAAGGAAATGACCTGGCTGAGTCACTCCCATGTTTGCCCAGGCGCCCCTGACCTCATCGAGGTCAGTTAAAAGAGCACCCTGGACTACATCAGTGATTGTTCTGGAACCTTCCCTGTTACCTTACCCAGGGAAAAGGGACCTACTTAGCCTGGGGCTAATATATCTGCCTTCTATTACTATCTTATAGCCATCTGCCTCGACCCTGTCACAGAACAGAGTTCTGATAGCACGGATTCATCTCCCCATACAGCGATCAGATCCCGTACCTCCCGTTTGGTCCATGCTGCAGCTCTTTTGCTATTCTGGGACTCGATCATGGTCACTTCTGCTGATGAGATCTGCACTCACCTGCAGCTCGCCACGCTGGCCAAACAGGAAATGAGATTGAAAAGTTCGCGGGCCTTTTCCTGTTTACCTGGCCAGGGCATCTGAGTTGAAAGCATTGTCCAAAGCGGTCACAATGGAACACTCTGGGATAGCTTCCAGAGGCCAATACCATCAAATTGAGACCACGCTACCCCACACTACCCCAAATTCGACCTGGGAAGGTCAATTTCTGTGCTAATCCCCTCATCGGGGGAGGAGTACAGAAATCGATTTTAAGAGCCCTTTAAGTAGAAAAAAATGGCTTTGTTAGTGCTGGGTGCAGGGTTATGTTGATCTAATGCTGCTAAATTTGACCTAAACTTGTAGTGTAGACCAGTGCTCAGTCTGCTTTCATGGAAAATTTTTATTATTCTTGAAAAGAAAGAAATCCTTAGTTTTCAACTTAATATTTCAAGTCTTCAGCTGAATTCTCCAAAAACTATGGGGAAAAAAACCTCATGTTCAGTGTTTATGGTGAAAATTCATAATTTTCCAGAGGGGGAAAACAATTCTGGCCAGCAGCAGATGTCTTCATTAAATTGACACTAAAAGTCTAAAGGAGTTCATATTGTAATTTCACATTTATGTTCTTCAAAATCCCTGTATATGAATCCCCCCAAATCTATACCTGAAATAGCAAACTTACTGCACTGGGCTTTGTGGAATTTGTCTCAGCTTGCGATGCATTCAATTCTCAAGCATCAGAATTTTTTGGACAGTAACTGTCTGTCTATCTAGCACCCATCACTGTATTATCCAGCTGCCATTGCCCTGTCCGGTTGATCGATGTCCTGAGTTGCCGAGTATCTCTGAGGTTCCTAGAAGACCAGGATCCACTCCACAGATGGGGGCTCCCTGCTCCCCTAGCTTGGGCAGGCTTGGCTGAGAGGTGAAGGACTAACTGGGACTGATGCCCCTCCCAGATTTAAAACTGACCCTGGCTTGTGCAGGCTTCAGACGCTGACAGAGCCCAGGATGTCCCTGCTCTGGGGTTACATAGCTGAATCTGGTCTCCAGGACCATGAGCCCAGCTTTGATCTTACCTCTGAGCAAAGCACCCTGACAACCTGCCCTAGTCTCCCTTAACCCTGCAGATGGGGAGCAGCACCTGCCCTGGATCTCACACAATGGCTGAATTCCTGGAAGGACCCTTGGCTAAAAACAAGGCAGGGCTGATGCTCAAAGGGGGTCCCAGGAGGTTGCAGAAATAAACCTCCATAACCTCAGGTCTCCTGGAACAGCCTGTTGCTTCGTTAATGCCACTTAATGACCTCTGGGGAGAGGGGCCCAGAGATGTTTTTTCTCCTGCATTGTGTCAGCAGCTCTTGGGATGCAGCCACCAGAGGAGCCCACAGCTCAGGCTGCCTGAGGTTGGTCACTCAGAGGTACCCAGAGCCAAAGACTGAAAACTAAGAGCCAGATCCTGAAGTGGTGTAAATTGATACAGTTCCATTGACTTAGTAGCCAGGGGTATTTACACCTGCTGGGATTTGGCCCATTGACATCCATGGAGCTACCTCAATTTACACCACCTGGAGATCTAGTCCATTACACAGGGTCCAATCTGTATCTTTTTAGTCTGTGAAACTGAACTTGAAGAAGAGTCAAAAGTACCCAACCCATCTGCCCTTTCCTAGCTCCTTGTCCTTGGGGATTAATTACAGTGTAACTTCTAATGGCGAACCTCAGTGTATTGGAGGTTTTCTGTAGCTGATCTTCACTCTCTATGGGGATGAACGGGCCAACTTACGTTCTTTCTTTCTGCGGAAAACACCTAAGATAAATGGCTCCTTTGGCTGCAGATCTGATTCTGCATGCTATTTTTTAAAATGTGGAATTCCTTTTGGTTGTGGGTATGTCAGAGAGATTGAACAGCTACCAAGGCCTAGATCCCCAGGGAGTCTAAATCAGCCATTGCATCGCTGCAATCAATGGGACAGATCTCCAGCTGGTGTGTAAATCGGCTATCATTTTACTGGAATCAGTGGGGCCTGATCCCTGGCTGGCATAAATTGGCAGAGTGCTATAGAGCTATGCCAGGTTCCACGAGCTGAGTGTGTGCACCCAGACATAAGCAAGGCAGTGTACGTCGACCTAGTAAGTGCCAGTCAGTGTCTACACTAGAATGGTGCTCCCACTGAGGTAAGTGACCCACTACATCGACTTAACACTGCCAAAGTTCCAGATTTGGCTAAGAGCACCCTGGAATGGGGGCAGAGCTATGAGGGTCAGATTTCTCAGCTCAGCTGGACCAGTGCCAGCGTAGAGTATCTCCATTCACATCAATCAGCAGTGTAATGCTGATGAGTTTCTGGCCCAGAGACTCGGGGCTAAACTCAATAGTGATGTAAACACGGGTGGAAGTCACTTATCTGTTGTCATTGTATTATAGGTGGGCTTGGAAGGATCAGCTTTTAATTGGTTAAATGTCAATAAACACACATGCCAGCTGAGAACAAATATTTCCATCAATAGGAATCAAAATGTAGAGATGGGCAAAGTAAGAAAAGTACTACCTGAGCATTTCTTAGAGCCACTTTTCTTTTGACGTGTGAGGTTGATCATTTGCGTTTCAGTGGTGATAAAACTTCAGCTTGTTAAATCTCAACTTCTCCAGTCATTAAGTAGCTATTTTCTGACCCCATCCCCATAATTTCCTACAGCTGTGAAAATTTAAGTAGATACAAAGTGGAAAAAATGCTGAAAAATAAACCTTGATATCATCCGTCACAGTTATAAAAGAACAAAAATCAACATCTGCCAAGCCTAGTAACCTTGGTGTAAGTGGTAAAGGCCCATTACATGCCCCCCCCCCCCCCAGAACTGGGGCCAGGAGCGGGGCCGCAGCTTGGCAGGGGGGCAGACAGGGGTAAAGGGGAAGGAGCTGGAGGTGGTTCTAGGGCCAGGAACAGGGCCAGGAGTGGAGTCATGGCCAGGTGCTGAGGCTGGGGGTGGGGCTGGGGCTGGGATTGGAGCTGTGGTCAGGGCCCAAGGCTGGGGGTGGGGCTAGGGACGGAAGCCAGGGCTGTGACTGGGGGGCAGAGCAGGGCTGGGTGGCTCTCATTCCACTTCCCACCATGGGGGCTGGCCCAGGCCCTGCCATGCCCGCCTGACTGTTCCTCCATGCCCCCAGAGGGGCATGCCCCACAGTTTGGGGACCACTGGTGAAGTCACATCCAAGCTGAGAAGGGATAGGCCCAGTCCTTGACCTAGCAATAATCTAATTTTGTCATAAAGGCAGATTTGTATTGACTGTGACAGTCAGTGAGGCAAATTCTGCTGAAGAAGAGGAGAAAGATTTGGGAAACCCATCCAAAATAAGAACTAAGCCTGTGGGAACTGGCCATGGATTTGGGAATGATGATAGAGACAGACCGTAGCTCTAGAATCTTCCATGGGCAAGAAAATCAGAGGGTGGGGTTATGCAACAAGATGTTCCAACATAGGAACAAACATATAACCAAGCATCACTGACATTCAGCTCATGTCAGCTGGCAGCTCCATAGCACCCTGCCAATTCACACCAGCTGGGAATCTGACCCATTGACCCCGCTGGAATGGTGCTGATTTGAACCAGCTGGGAATCCAGCCTTTCATTTTGATTCAATCTCTCTGTTGTATTAGCAATCAATGTGGATTAACCATGTAAACATGGGCCTGCAGCATTGCACTAGGGTTGTTCCCTCTGCCACTCAAATCCCAACCTTTGCCCTCTCCTTCCCTCCACAGACGTCACACAAGTTCCTCGGGAGAAAAGGTCCAGTTGAACATCCATGACTGAGTTCCTTCTCCTGGTATTCTCTGATGTTTGGGAGCTTCAGATTTTGCACTTTGTTTACCTAGCAGCCCTGGTGGGGAATCTTCTTATCATCACAGTTGTAGCTCACGAACACCATCTTCACTCTCTGATGAACTTCTTCCTGGTCAGCTTGTCCTTCATAGACCTTTGCCACATATCTCTCATAGTCCCCAAATCCACAGCCAAATTCCTAACCAGCAGCAGATCAATTTATTACTCTGGATGCGTTGCCCAAGACTTTATCTTTGTTTTCTTTGCTACATCTGAGCTTGCCTTATTCCCTGTCATGGCGTTTCACGATACGTCGCCATCTGCAAACCACTGCAGTACGTGAACGTAAGAACGGCCAGTCTGGGTCAGACCAATGGTACATCTAACCCAGTATCCTGTCTTCTGATAGTGGCCAATGTCAGGTTCCCCAGAGGAAATTAACAGAACACATAATCATCAAGTGATCCATCCCCTGTGGCCCTTTCCCAGCTTCTGGCAAACAGAGGCTGGGTACACCATCCCTGCCCATCCTGGCTAATAGCCATTGATTGACTTATCGTCCATAAACTTATCTAGTTCTTTTTTGAATGCTGTTATAGTCTTGGCTTCCACAACATCCCCTAGCAAAGAGTTCCACAGGTTGACTGTGCATTGTGTGAAGAAATACAGCCTTTTGTTTGTTTTTAACCTGCTGCCTACTAATTTCATTTGGTGATCCCTAGTCCTTGTGTTATGAAAAGGAGTAAATAACACTTCCCCATTTACTTTCTCCACCCCAGTCATGATTTTAAAGACCTCTATCATACCCCCCCTTAGCCATCTCTTTTCCACGCTGAAAAGTCCCAGTCTTATTAATCTCTCCTCATACAGAAGCTGTTCCATACCCCTGATCATTTTTGTTCCCCTTTTCTGAATCTTTTCCAATTCCAATATATCTTTTTTTGCTATGGGGCGACCACATCTGCACACAGTATTTAAGATGTGGCCACACCATGGATTTATATAGCAGCAAAATGGTATTTTCTGTCTTATTATCCATCCCTTTCCTAACGATTCTCAATGTCTTGTTAGCTTTTTTGACTGCCACTGCACATTGAGAGGATGTGTTCAGAGAACAATGACTCCAAGATCTCTTTCTTGAGTGGTAACAGCTAATTTAGACCCCATCATTTTATATGTCTAGTTAGGATTGTGTTTTCCAATGTGAATTACTTTCCATTTATCAACATTGAATTTCATCTGCCATTTTGTGCCCAGTCACCCAGTTTTGTGAGATCCCTTTGTAGCTCTTCACAGTATGCCCGGGATTTCACTATCTTGAGTAATTTTTTATCATCTGCAAATTTTGCCACCTCACTGTTTACCCCTTTTCCCAGATCATTTATGAATATGTTGAATAGGACTTGTCCCAGTACAGACCCGTGGGGAACACTGAATTTACCTCTCTCCATTCTGAAAACTGACCATTTATTCCTACCCTTTGTTTCCTATCTTTTAACCAGTTACTGCTGCTCTCCATGCCTCAGTGTCCCCATCTATATAATGGAGACTAAGCCCTTTTGGAGTCAATGGGGCCAGATCCCCAGCTGATGGCATTGGGCAGAGCTCAGGTGAGGTCAGTGTGGCAGTGTGTTTGGGGAGATCCAGAGGTGGAGAAGCCAGGACCCAGCAGCAGAGTCCATCCCTTGGTGCATAAATTACCCTAGTGGGGGCTCCAGTCTCCTCCCTTCCCCGCAATGAAGCTCCTCCAGGCCTGGCCCCCCACATCTCTGCTTGGCTCGCAGTGTTGTTGTACATTGAGGCACTCGTTAAAGGGGGCTGCTGTGATGTGCTCCCCTCTCCCCATCTTGTATGTGCTACAGGCATCCAGCAGGTACTGGTCAAAGTCAGAGACACAATACTGGACTAGAGTCCCTTGAGGGGAAAGACTCCAGATTCTATACCTTGCCCCTATGAGTTAGCCAGTATCCCAACATTGGGTCCAAATCATAGCCCGCCCCACCTAACCTGTTCCCGATCCCTCTGATCGAGGAAGCTTCCTGGGGGCCAGGTCAGGTATGAATACCTGTTCACTTTAATTTGAATCCCTTTGAACCTCTCAGACATGGGTGGGGTTTCAAGGAAGCCAAAGAAAATTGGTACCCAACTTAGGTTGAAATAAAGTTATTTGAAATAAAGAACGGAAAAACAATCCATTTGGGGCTGAATGAAGGGTTTTGTTCAACCGGAAATGGAACTTTTTTTTTCATTTAGTTACATGGGGGGGGGGGGTTGTTACCATTTATATTTTTAAAAACAAATCTAGCTAAATTTATAAATGAAATGTCAGTTTGACACAAAAAGTAGAAAGGTTTCATTTAAGAAATGTCCAAACGAACCATTTCAATTATTTTTTTTCTATGTGGCCAAAACTATTAATTAAATTCAACCTAAATACACAAATAGTTTCAGTTGCCCCAAAATGCATTTTTTCAGTGAATAAACTATTCAAGTGAAAAATTTCACCCTGCTCTAATTACTATTATATATTATTATAATTCTAAGTTACTACAAACTTGCATTCACCTTCTATGAATGTTAGTTGACACTTGCCGTTCTGTTCATGCCCATGGTTAAGCACTGTAATAAATTGCCATGGGAGGTTGTGGAATCTCCATCACTGGAGATTTTTAAGTGCAGATTAGACAAACACCTATCAGGGATGATCTTGATAATACTTAGTCCTGCCCTGAGTGCAGGCGACTAGACTAGATGACCTCTCGAGGTCCCTTCCAGTCCAACAATTCTATGATTCTATGATGGTTAGACACCATGATATCTCATAAACATATCAGTTTTTGGATATTTATGTTGTGAAATAAAAATGAATATATATCAGTGAAAGGAATTCCTAGCCAATCTCTGCTTCTGTCAACACATGCCAGGAACCCAAAGTGTCCAAGAAAATTCCATGTGCTCAGAAATAAACATAAATTTGCAGAGGAGAGCTATGAAAGATATTAACAGATTCATAGATTCCAAGGCCAGAAGAAATAACTGTGACCATCTAGTCTGACCCTCTGTATAACACTGGTCAGAGAACTGCCCCCAAATAATTCCTAGAGCAGAGCTTTTAGGAAAAAACATCCCATCTTGATTTAAAAATGATCAGTGATGGAGAATCAACTGTGATCCTTGGTAAATTGTCCCTATGACTCATTATTCTCACCATTAACAATATATGCCTTATTTCTGGTCCGAATTTGTCTCTCTTCCCCTTCCAGCCATTGGATCATGTTAGACCTTGCTCTGCTAGATTGGAGCCTCTTATTAAATATTGGTTCCCTGGGTAAGTATTTATAGACTGGGATCAAGTCAGCCCTTACCCTTCTCTTTCTTAAGCTAAATTTATTGAGCTCCTGGAGTCTATAAGGCATATTTTCTAATCCTGTAATCATTGTCATGGCTCTTCTCTGCACCCTCTCCAGATCTGAGGACTGGAGAAAATGCCTCCAAGAAGAGACTTAACGAGCTCCAGATGTTCAACGGATCAAACAGAAGATTGAGAGGTGACTTGATTGCAGGGTAAAAGCACCTTCCTGGGGAGAAAACATCAGGCCGTAAAGGGCTCTGGAATGGAGCAGAGAATGGAAGAACAAGAACCAATGGGTGAAAGTTCTAGCCAGACAGTCAAGTGAGAAATTATGCGTCACTTTATAACACTGAGGGTGAGTAACCATGGGAATCAATTCCCAAGGGAATTCTTTGTCGCTTGATGTCTGCCTGTCCAGGCTGCAGGCCCTTTGGGAAGGTGTTTCAATCAAACACAAGTTATGTGGCTCAATACAGGGGGAACAGGGGCCATTTAATGGCCAGTGCTATACAGGTCAGACAGGAGGCTCTACGGGTCCTCTCTGGCCATAAAACCTATGAAGCTCCAAGTCTGTTTACAAAGGTCCTAGAACATATCTGTGTGACTCCAAATCTGGATTTAATGTTTGACTCCTGTTTGTTTTTGTCTTTTCCATCCCATCTGAAAGAGCTGTCAGGATGTCAGGTCTTGGGATTTGTGTGGTGCGGATTATCTGACAAGAGTCTGAAACTACAAAGTGTAAATGGGATGACAAGAAAGGGCAGGAGAAAGCTGAAATGGGATGACAAGAAAGTTGCACAAGAGTCAGTCTGCATGTGCTGATTGTCCTGGCTTGGCTGCCTAAAGAACAGACCAGAAGACTCACCAGAGTTTTATTAATTCAACAAAAATATGAAGATAAAACAGGAACCATGGGAAGAAAAAAAATCTGGCATCAGTGAGACAAGACTAAGTGTTGTCTCTGACCACCAGGTTTCCCATTGAGAGGCCAATTGGAATGTGGGACAGGACATACCCATTTGGCCAGGCGTATCTGGTGACACAAAGCTGGAATAAAATGGAGAATGATTGTGGTTTGTTACATCTTGGTGTGTCAATAGAGCATGAGGGAGCTAGGAACAACACTAACCTGGGGACCTAATTCTGGCCCACTGTCTCGAATGAAGAGATACCGATTTACAGCAGCTGGGGAGCTGGCCCATTGACTCCAGTGTAGCTACTGCTGACTCACACAAGCTACTGATTGGGTCCATTGCCCCCAGTGGAGCTACAGCAAATTCCCACCAGCTGGGGGTCTGGCCCATTGATTCCAATGGGGCTATGGCTGAGTCACACCAGCTGGGGGTCTGGCCCATTGACCCCAATGGGGCTATGGCTGAGTCACATCAGCTGGGGGTCTGGCCCATTGATTCCAGTGGGGCTATGGCTGAGTCACACCAGCTGGGGGTCTGGCCCATTGATTCCAAAGAGGCTATGGCGGAGTCACACCAGCTGGGGGTCTGGCCCATTGACCCCAGTGGGGCTATGGTTGATTCACACCAGCTGGGGGTCTGTCCCATTGATTCCAATGGGGATATGGCTGAGTCACACCAGCTGGGGGTCTGTCCCATTGATTCCAATGGGGCTATGGCTGATTCCCATCCGCTGGGGGTCTGTCCCATTGATTCCAATGAGGCTATGGCTGAGTCACACCAGCTGGGGATCTGTCCCATTGACCCCAGTGGGGCTATGGCTCAGTCACACCAGCTGGGGGTCTGTCCCATTGATTCCAATGAGGCTATGGCTGAGTCACACCAGCTGGGGGTCTGGCTCATTGACCCCAATGGGGCTATGGCTGAGTCACACCAGCTGGGGGTCTGGCCCATTGATTCCAATGGGGCTATGGCTGATTCCCATCAGCTGGGGATCTGTCCCATTGATTCCAATGGGGCTATGGCTGAGTCACACCAGCTGGGGGTCTGGCCCATTGATTCCAATGGGGCTATGGCTGATTCACACCAGCTGGGGTCTGACCCATAGACTATAAGGCCAGGAGGGAACATTTGGCACATGCTGCCTGACCTCCAGCATATCCTAGGCCAGAGAACCTTCCCCTTGGCTCCTGTACTGAGCCCAGCTACACGTGTTAAAATGATAACATTTGTTTCTGGGGTTTGACATTAAGGAAGGACCAGAGACAAAGAGATGAATCTAGGAGAAGAAGTATTGGATCCAACCATAAGGTCTAAAACACCCCAGCTAAATGAGTCATTGCTGCAGTCACAGCCAGGATTCTCCCCCCGGAATATTGCTATCGCCACAGGGATCGCCTCACCCACCTAACGGGTCACTAATGTGCAAGCGCCCAGTGGCACCCCACCCTCCCAAAGTTACAGTCACAGGAACCTTGCAATAGGTCCACACAGAAAATCGTCACGGACATTGGACGGGACAGACAATCAGCTGTTTGGGGCAGGAACTTTCTTTCAATTCTATGCAGCACCCAGCACAATGGGGTTTCTGGTCCATTACTCTGGTCACTGGGGCTACGAATTAACGATGAAATAATAATCAATTCTCAATTGTCAGCTACCCATAATTATTGGTCATTAAATCCATTTAATTAAATTTAATTAAATTAAATTATTTCACCCAACCATTTTTCCAAGGAGCAAAAGGGGTGTTTGACCAAATCAGGAACATTTGCAGGAAAATGTCATTTTTGTGGACAATTTCCAGTTTTCCATTGAAAACGCAGAGACTGAAAGTTTTTCAATTTTTTGAAAGAATGCCTGTTTAACCGTTTTCAAAAACAATATTTTTGATCATAAATGTTTTTAAAAGGAATCGTTTTGACCAAATCCTGAGACATTTTACCCAAAACAGTTTTTTGAAACTGAGCATTTTTACCAAACAGTAGATGCTTTTACCAAAAACTGAAACATTTCACCCAAAATGCTTTCTGAAACTGAAAGATTTTTATCAAACACTAGATGTTTTAATTAATAACTTAATATTACAAACAACCATTTTTGAAAAAAATATTTTGGGGGGTTTATTTTTGTTGCAAAAACCAAATTAAACAAAAAAACCTGAAAATATTTTTGTAGGATTTTTTTCTACAAAACAAAGCTTTTATTTATTTATTTATTTATTTATTTCACGTGAAAATAATTGGCATTTTTCAACCAGTTCTGTGATTTCTGCAATTAACAAAACATCTTCATAACAGATGATACATATAGACTATGGATACACCATTATGGGGTCTTTGGAAGCCTTTTGGATTGCGGTTTCCCAGGTACAAATTTCAAGAAAGCAAAGCAGGAATGAGCAGGAGGGTTTCTCATGACTCTGTTACCCACTCTTTCTCCTAATGGGAAAATGACTCATAAATTGTTGACGTTTTGTCTAAAAACCGAAATTGGACTTCTTTTCATTTTTTTAAAGGTTTTCAGCAAAGAAAAACAAAAACCTTTTATGCCAGAAACCCCAAAATGTTACACACAATACTGCTGAAAAATGAAAAGTGTTCAGAGAAAACCAGAAAAAAACTTTTGGATTTGGCAATTGGAAAAACAATCTCTTGTATGTACACCCCCCACCCCAAGTTTTCCTTTCAACTGGGTGTGGAACCCAGGAGTCCTGACTCCCGCCACCCTGCTCTCCCAGCTAGACTCCATTCCCCTCCCAGAACCAGAGAGAAGCCAGGAGTCCTGGCTTCCAAGCCAGTGCACCTGCCCTCCCTAGCTCCTAGCCAGGGCTTTTCGGAGCGCCCCTTTCACATCCTTGTTCCTCAGGCTGTAGATAATGGGGTTGAGCATGGGGGTGACAATGCCATAGAGCACGGGCAGTGCCCGATCCTGGTCCTGTGAGTAGGTGGAGTTGGGGCGGATGTAGGTGAAGATAATGGTGCCAAAGTAGAGGCTGACCACGGTCAGGTGGGAGGCGCAGGTGGAGAAGGCCTTGAGGCGCCCTTCCCTCGTGCGGATCCTGAGAACGGCCATCACAATGTACACATAAGACACCAGAGTCCCCAGGAAGGAGCCCAGGATCACGGCACCCCCCAAGGCAAATGTGACAGCCTGATTGGTCTGGGTGTCAGAGCAGGAGAGCTGGAAGAGTGGGGGGATGTCGCAGAAAAAGTGGTGGAGGATGTTGCTTCGGCAGAAGGACAGGATGGACATCAGGGATGAGTGCACGGCCGAGTTGGTCAAGCCCATGACCCAGGCGGCTGCAGCCAGCAGGGCGCACACCCGTCGGCTCATGAATGCACCGTATTGTAGCGGGTGACAGATGGCCACGTATCGGTCGTAGGCCATGACCCCCAGTAGCAGGCACTCGATCCCTCCAAAGGAGATGAAGAAGAACATCTGGGAGAGGCAACCGGCCCAAGAGATGGACTTGTCCTGCGACAGGTAATTGGCCAGCATCTTGGGCACGGTGCAGCTGGTGTAGCCGATGTCCACCATCGAGAGGTTGACCAGAAAGAAGTACATGGGTGTGTGGAGCCGGGAGTCCAGACTGACTAGCAGTAAGATGAGCATGTTGCCCATCAGGGCCACCAGGTAGATGGCTGTGAAGACCCCAAAGAGGATGAGCTGCTCTGCTGGGTTGCTGGAGAGACCGAGGAGGATGAATTTGGTCACTGAGGTGTCGTTCTCCCTCCCCATTGGCTCCAGGGGGTCCATCCCCTGCAGGCAGAGGAAGGTCAGTGGTGTGAGAGTTGGGCTGAGACATTTACCCTCCTTGTGAGCTGAACTGTAAAGAGTGAGGGAAAGTCCCTACACAGTCACAGCAACCTACACTAACAGCAGTGGGTATGAAAGGGAGATGGAGACTGAATTGGCCCAAACAAAAGGCCTCCGGGTGTCTCTCAAGGCCTGTGACAAGCTTATGTCTGGGAAAAGAGAGGACTGTTGGGCCAGAAATCAGTTAACCTAAATTGTGTGTTGGAAACTGGGGGACAAATCAGTGGGGGAGGGACCATTCTGCCTACCACTCCCTTCGGGGCCCTTCACGACAGAGACTTGGGGTGGGGGGGGCAGGAATGAGGAAGAAGAGATGGGGGCTACTGGAGTGAAATTCACCATCGGGGCTGCTTCCTACCCCATCCCTGATCCTGAGAGATGTCCTGGCCAGCCCAAGCCAGAGAGAGGGACCCAGATAACATCGTCACCCCCGTCTGCTCCGGAGAACCACAAACACCACCTGGGATGAAACAGGATCGACTTTAACAACAGCAGCTCTGACAACAGCAGCTCCAGCCCGTCTCAGCTCACTTCTCTCCCCCCGTGAGGTTCATTATCACCAGCACAGATACCATCTCAGAGACTGGCAGACAAGCCGGATTTCCTGCCCAGACTGTCCCAGCACAATGGAAAGGGAACTAGGTGGGTTGTGCAAACGACAGCTGGATTTAATGCTTCACAGTTCAAAGGTTTGGGCTTTTCCCCTCCTTTCCTGTGGCCTTAATCAAAGGTTAAGGGCTGTTTTGCGGCATGTTTGCCATGGCACGAGCTGGGGGAGGTCTCTGGGTCCCAATCCCTGCCCCTTGTTTCACACTGGCTAGTGCTGGACAGTGATGGGCTCTGTTAGCACCTTGGCCCATTTAGTCCATCTACATTCACACAACAGGGGCCACCAGCAGAGAGCTGGCGGGACCCTTAGGATGCCGAGCCTGCATTCCCAGTGCTGCCACACAGTGACTCAGGGCCAGACCTGCAGAGATGTTTAAAGGCCAGATTGCAAAGGCATTTGGGCATCTAATGGGATTATCAAACCACCGAGACACCTGCACCACAGAAAACAAAGTGAGTTAGGCACCTAGATGTGTTAGAAACTCTGACCTGGCACCAAAACATTGTTACAAATGCAGCCTCTCGTGCCCAGATGGAACTGGTAAAAAAAAAAAAAAATTGGCAAAACTTTTTTCCGTGAACATACCTGTCATTTTGTCCAGACCAAACAGTTTATTGGCATTGGAATGGTTCCAACAAAAACTATCACTGGGAAGGTTTCTCCACCTCCAGGGGGGAGTTTTGGGTGACAAGGAGATGCCATAACAGCCAGGGAGTTGGGGCACTTTCCTGGGTGGAGGAAACCCAGCTACAAGTCCCTGCTCTGTCTAGGGATGGAACCTGGGAGCCTTGATTCCCAGCCCTCCAACTCTAACCTATGAGATCCTACTCCCCTCCTGGAGCCAGGGAGAGAACCCAGGAGTCCTGGCTCCCCATCCCTCCGGCTCTACCACTAAACTCCCTGCTCCGCTCCACCCCGAGCCAGGGCTAGAACCACACCTCATTGGACCCCACTCCCCTCTGAACGCTAGCTACATTATAACAGGGCACAACAGAGAAGCCAGTTCTTCATGTTCTCGATGTTTTTTCCCTTTGCTTTGTCGTTTGCTCGTTCCCCATAAATATCTCGTCAGTACCTCGGTCTTTCATCTCTCGTTGCCCTGGCTATGGCTCCAATATTGAGCTGCTGGAAAAAAATCAACAAAAGTGTTTTGGTTTGCAGTCTCCCTCTTAGTCTGAGGTACGCAGAGCAGCTCTGGGAGGGAAGTGGCTGCAGTGTCCAGAACCTGGGTCTGTTCTGGTGCAGCAGAGAGCTGGGGGTTCCCGGACTAGCCTGGATGACTCAGGGGTCTGATGTGGGGGGAAAAGGGGGACAGCAGGCCTGATTGATCCTGGGGTGTGATGGGGGGGCACGGAATGCCAGATTAGAGGGGCCGATGAGCCAGCCTGGTACATACCTTCCTATGGCAGGAAATTGATCTGAGATATGAGCTTGCAATCCTCAGCCCATCCGCTGCAGGAATGGCCTTGTTGCCTGGTGTCTGCCTCACTGTCTCCCTCCAGAGCTCTTCTGCCATCCTGTCCTGACGAGAGCTTTGGGCAACAAGTGCCTCCCTGCCCCTCTCCCACCAACAGCCCAGCCCCTGCTCTGTGCCCAGTGAGAGACACAGCCCAGCTGAGGGGTGCTGGGATTGGCAGATATTGCAGAGCCGTCTCCTGGGGAATCATCCTTTGTGCCTTACAGACGTCACCGCAGGCCATCCCTGGGGAGGCCAATTTGCCTCGTACAACCAGCATCCTTGGCCATGAGGAAAAAGACACAGGATCAATGCCCATCTGAAACCAAACCAGAGCCAAGCCAGAGAAAATCACAGTGTTTCATTCTCAGGTCCCCTGTTTACAGGTGTTGTGTCTCAGGAACTTCTGGGCCAAGACACTCCAAGTTTGCCCCACTTACCCTAGCTCAGATGCGAAGGAGACAGGGCAATTTTCTAGGCAATGTGATTCAGCGTGGGGATTTTAGAGTGCTGAGAAAAATCAGGTGCTAAGCAGTGAGCTCGTGTCAGCCCTTAACTAATTCACACGGGCAGACCCTCAGCTGGGGGGCCTGAGATGTCAGAGGTTGATGGTTAGCCACTTTCCACATTGTGGAGGGTCACAAGGCAGCACTGGGCTGAGCTCTGCCTTAGCCCTGCTCTAGGGCAGTGCACAACTCCTAAGGTCAGACTGCCCACTGGTGGGAATCAGGGTCATTTCACCGAAACCAATGGGAATTGGGTGTCTAAAGCCGCTCGGCAGCTCTGAAAAACTTCAGCTGGCCTGTTTAAGGCCAGTTCAGCAAAAAGAAACTTTCTCTCCTATAAACTGGTTTATTTTTAACTAAACGTATTTTTTTTGAAATATGGGAGTTCATCAAAAATGAAAAAAATCATGAAAAAAGTCATTTGAGATTTTTTTTAAGTTTTCTGAAAATGTTTCAAACCACAAACGTATTAGGAAAATTCAGACAATTAGAAACTATTTGAAAATAAGAGAGTAAAAGGTAAAAATTTGGAGAAAGTAAGAAAACAAAATCCTTTTCACTTATTTGTTTCCCATTGAAAAACATTGGGAAAACAGTAGAAAGTGAAATAGAATTGTTTTTTGTTTCCTTCACTTTTTCTCACTTTTTTAAAGTGCAAAAATGTCAAATAAATTGAGAGTGAATGCTACTGTCAGAACTTTCTACACTTTTTTTCTTTACTTGATGAAAAAAGTTGAAAAGAATTTTTTCAAATCTAATAATGTCTTTCTGAAGGAACCAAGACAATATCTGTTTCTTTTAAAAATAAAGAAAATGGCATTTTTAATTTTTTTTTGGGGGGGGGGAGCTGTGAGGGGCAGGGAGTGAAAATTTTCCAAATTTGTTCATTTCCTTGCAAAATGTTGCATGGAAAAATGGTTTCTGAGAAGCCCTGCTCTAGCTAGACTGAACAACTTCTCTTGCTGTCTCTCTGCCCCATACAGATTCTGCACTGGTGTAACAATGTCTGTTAGGGGTGTGATTTCACTGTGCTTAGCCAGCAGGCTTGGGTTTGGGGCCTGCTGCTTTTCCCTGATGGAGTCGGGGATCAGTGAATTCAGTGACTCACATGCAACCTCCTTACCCCAGTCTGATTGATTTTAACAGTAAGAACAAAGCATTTCAAGAAAGCTGTTTAAAACCACACAGTTTCATAGAATATCAGGGTTGGAAGGGACCTCAGGAGGTCATCTAGTCCAACCCCTGCTCAAAGCAGGACCAATCCCCAATTTTTGTCCCAGATCCCTAAATGGCCCCCTCAAGGATTGAACTCACAACTCTGGGTTTAGCAGGCCAATGCTCAAACCACTGAGCTATCCCTCTCAGACAAAGCCCTCCCCTGGTTTATTGGGCACCTAGGCAGGTCTGGCTTATTCAGATACCCCCAGCGGATCCCCGTGTGTCAGTCTGGTTCCCCCAAACCCGTTTCTTGGTAGGGGGTCCCTTTGGAAATCCCTCCAGTCCTTCAGTTCTGCTGCTTTCCTGGGCTGTTGGCTGATGAGGTCAGATCTTCCCAGCCAATAGTCCAGGCATGGTCCCTTCCCCACCTTCCAGTGTTTGTCCAGGACTGTCCCTCGCTCTTCCTGCTTGTTTGTCCATCCATCCCAGCAGAGTTATAGGGTAAACACCTGGAAAGCAGGGCCCAATAGAGCACCCAGCCCTACATCTGCTCTGTATCCATCCCACAAACTCAGCCTGGGGGCAGCTGTCCCGATATGGAGGTGCCTTATGCAGGTGGAGCTCATTCCTCTTCGCAAAGGGAGATAACTACACTGGCTGGGACAGTTCTCGGGGTGCCCAGGGCTGTGAATCCCCTTGAAATCCCCTTGCCTTCCATGAGAGGGAGATCTACCTGGGTGCCAGCTCCCCAAGGCGACCCAAACAACCACCTCTGGGCTCTGCCAACCCTCACTCCTCCTGGCAGGTTAGCATTAGGTGCACCCCACTCCACGAGCCCCGCTGGAGTGTTCCCCTGCAGCATCCAGCCCCTTTTCCAGGGGGCACTCACAGAAACACCATAGCTGCTGTCCCCAGGGAACCATGCACACCCCAGGTTGTATGATTCAGCTCAGCTCTTTGGACAATCCTGCAGCTCTGAGAGCTAGTTGTGGGGGAAACAATCAGACGTTTATTGTCAGAGGTCAAGATTCAGGAGCTAGTGACTGAGGCCAATGGAAACAGAAGGGTTCCATGTCAAACAAAGTCAATACACGTATCCTGGAGACCAGACCTAGATGAATCCCACCCCAAGCCTTGGGCAGCATCTCCAACCAAGGCTGGCTGGGATCCCGTTCTCACAAATGCAAATGTGCTGTCCAATTACAGCCTAAGTGCTGAATAATAGGGGGCTTTTCTTGTCCCACAGCTGTAGATCAGTGAAAAATCATAATCTGCTGAACATTATTGTCCTGGTAAACTACGTGTGGCAACATTGTATGTAAAGTTATAAGACTCTACTCTATAACACTGCTATAACATGTTCCACAGTTAGAAAGGTTGGCCCAAACCAGTTTTTCAGGGACAAAGACATACTGGCACCCCAGACAGGTATCAACAAAGTCAAGTGGTCTATCACTTTGTTAAATGACCATTCCTTGGTAGAAAGAAGGGTGTGAGTGATAACTTTACATATTGGCAATGAAGACAGCTAGAGGTCCCATGGAAACAGACTGGCTGTCACCTGAACGCCAGCTGAAGATAATCCTCAAAGAAGGGAGAAGGATATAAGAATGGAGGACACACACACCACAAATCACCTCTCTTCCCCCATCTCTATGCACAGCAGCTTCAATGCTTGAAAGACAAAGGAAACATCTTTGAACTGGGGAAGGAGTTTTAGCTCGGAGGCTTTTCAGCCAATACAGACTTCTATAAGCTTATGGGGAGATTAAACCTTTTGCTTTTAAGTTCACTTAGCTTGTTATGTTAGGGCTTTAGCTTGCATTTTATCTTTTTATTTGCTTTGTAAGCAATTCTGACTTTTATGCATTATTACTTGTGATCACTTAAAACCTCTCTTTCTAGAGTTAATAAACTTGCTTTTATTGTTTTATCTAAACTAGCATGTGTTTGGATTGATGTGTTAGGAATCTCCACTTGAGATAACAAGCTTTGTGCATATCATTTTCCATTGATGAACTGGTGGACTTTATATGAGCTTGTATAGTCCAGTGGGTGCTGGTCAGTAGAAGACGCACATTTCTGGGGGAAGATCTGGGAATTTTCTGCTGTCTCCCTGTATGTCATTCATAAGTGACTGGCTATAGCACTCATGCAGTATAGCTGGGAGTGATTTTGCATGCTAGAGGCTGAGAGTGAACTAGCCAGGAGTGGAGGACAACACAGCAAAGCAGTGTAAAAGGCGCCCCATGCTGGAGTATTGAGGGGACACAGCCATCCAGCAGTCCAAATTGTACTCTGGGGAGTGTCCCACTGAGTGACTAAAACATATTTTTAAAAATGGGACTTTGGCTTCTAAGTAATTTAGTTGATTTTAATAGGCAGCAGGTTTAAAACAAACAAAAGGAAATATTTCTTCACACAATGTGCAGTCAAGATGTGGAACTCTTTGCCAGAGAATGTTGTGAAGGCTGAGAGTATAACAGGTTTCAAAAAAGAACTAGATTAATTCATGGAGGATAGGTCCATCAATGACTATTAGCCAGGATGGGCAGGGATGGTGTCCCTAATGTCTGTTTGCCAGAAGCTGGGAATGGGCGAGAGGGGATGGATCACTTGATGATTACCTGTTTTGGCCATTCCCTCTGGGGCATCTGGCATTTGCCACTGTCGGAAGACAAGAAACTGGGCTAGATGGACCTTTGGTATGACCCAGTCTGGCAGTTCTTATGTTCTTATTTTGAAAATTTTACCTCACCTTTTAAACAATTTCCCATTTTAGAAACCCAATGGGGCTCCTTTATGGAATACAGATTCCTCTTGAAGGAGTCTCTCAAGGCATCTTTGACCTTCTTGTTCCTCAGGCTGCAGATGAACGGGTTCAGTAAAGGTGTCACCATGGTGTTCTGTATGCTGGCCACTTTGCTGAGGTCCAAGGAGTGGCTTTTCCTGGTTTGGACAAGATGAAGATGGAGCTCCCATAAAAGAGCATCCCCACAATAATGTGTGAGCTGCTGGTGGAGAAGGCCTTCTGTTGGCCTTTAAGTGAGGGGATCCTGAGCACTGTAGTGATGATGAAGGTGTAGGACACCACTGTCACTAGGAGAGAGCCCAGGAAAAGCAAGGCTGACACAGAGAATTCCACCACCTTGATGGTCCATGTGCCAGAGCAGGAGAGCTTGAACAGTGGCATCACGTTGCAAAAGAAATGGTTGATGACATTGGGGCCACAATATGGAAGGTGGGAAGAAGCAAGGCCAGGAACCCGCACATCCATGAGGCAGCCACTAGCCGTAAGCAGGCGTGAGTGCTGATGAGGGTGGCATATTGCAGTGGGTAGCAGATGGCCAAGTAGCGGTCAAAGGACATGACAGCAAGGAGGAAAAACTCCATAGAGCCCACCATGAAGTTAAAGTAGGCCTGGTGAAGGAAATGGTGTTCCTCTCGCTCAACATGTTGGCCAACATCTGGGGCATGACTGTACTGGTGAGGTGGACATCTAGGAGGGAGAGGTTGGCAATGAAGGGGTACATATAGGTGAGGAAATGATAGTCAGCCCAGACCAATGCCATGATGCCCATCAAGGTGCCCATCAAGCTGACCATGTAGGAGCTAAGAAAGGCTATGAAGAGGGGGCCTTGGAAGCTGTGGGTGCCAGGGAATTCCAGGAGGTTGAATTCAGTCACAGATATGTTCTGGTTCTCCATTGTTACCTCTGCAGGAAATGCTCACCTGGGTGGGGGGTGGGGGGAGAGAGGGAGACACAGAGAGAGAGAGAGAGAAACAGAGAAAGGGACAGAGAGAGATGCCTCCTAATTTTGTTGTTGGTGGTGCCCTCAAGTCCCAAATTAAAGGAGCCAGATATTGAGTATTAATCAGTACAGATGGCTGGGAATTCTGAATGAAACAAATTCATTTGTCCCACAGGAAGTTTCAAATTGATTTAAACTGAACATTCCTGTTTTGAATTAGCATTTAAAAGTCAAGTGAATATTTTAATTTCATTTTGATTGAAAATGCCACATACCTTTTTTTCATTTTCATTTTTTTAAAAAAAACTTTTTAGTCAGTTTTCCCCCCAAAATTGATTCAAAATGAAAACAAACTCCTGCAGCAAAACCAAAATAGGACATTATTCCATGGAAAATATTGGTTTTGATAAACATGTATTTTTCATCAGGAAAACTTTTCTGCAAGCCTTTTTTTTCTTTGACAAAATCTAGTGCTTAGTATGTGCATCTGCTATTGAATTAAGTTGGAGTTGTGAGTGTTTAGTACTTCTGAATATCAGGTTCTTAGTGGTGGGCAAAAGGGCTCAGAAGACAGAGCAGTTCTCCTCCACCACCACACAAACTTATCTGCCAATGTGGGATGACCTCTAGGGGTGAGAAGGTAACTGCAATCCAGTCACCATGTTTACACAGTCCTTGGCTTCCTTAAATGCTCTACCAGTAATGGTCAGGGTTACCAGCACCCAACCCCTTTAGCTATGGATAGACCTGGGAATCCATGAAAATCAATATCTTCTCTGAGAAAATGTATTTTCAATAAACTATGTATCATAACTAATGTACTGATTGTGGTGAAGAATTGCTATAGACATTTCCAATAGGGGAATACAGACTTTCTTGTGCTTTATGGCTCATTCTTTTTTCCCTTATATGTATATACCACTTATCTGCATTTACCATATGACTTCATAGCAAAGTGGTTGAATAATACTGAGATCTTATCTTCACAAGGAATTGGTTTAAATTTTTGTTACATAATATTTCCATTTCTGCCTCTTAACTTTTACAAATTAAACTAAACTCGTCTTCATTAGCTTTTTCTGCTAATTACAATCTAAAAGTGTAGTTATCAATAGGGAAGGGAGACATTTTTTCTTGGAATATTTTTAGTGTGTCCTTTTCACTGACAATATGTAAATAACATTTTAAAATAGTTTCATATATTTTCCAGATTTTTATTTTCAAGAAAAAAGGAACGTTTCTTTCCTAACTATATTTAGTTTTTTAATTTTTCTACATTTCCTCCTTTTTTTCAAAGAAAGAAAGAAAGAAAGAAATGGAAATGTAGATAAAAGAAAATTATGGAATTTTACAATGAGAGGAAAACACAGTTCTTTTTCAAAAAAATTAAAATAAAAATATTTTTGTAACTTTTCAAAAATATTGTGATTTTTTTCTTTCCCAACAAGTTCTATATTTTCAATGTACTAAAGAGACTGCTCCTCAGTGAAAAATATTTAGCTAAAAATGGGCACTGCTTTCTGAAAAGACCTACCCTCTATGTGTATCAAAATTGGATTTTCAGATCCAAAAATGAGTTATATCTATTTATACTCCTGTATGACCTCCTAACTAACCCAGCCCTAAAAGAAGAGCTACAAGCTACTTCTTGCAGTAACATCTTTAGCACACATCCCTCCCTGAGGCACATCCCATCATAAGCATAGGCAGGGAGCTGTTCATCCTGTTAACTTCTGTGAATCCCATTTGTAGGCACTAACAAGATTGGCTCCGTAGCTCAGGGATTAGAGTACTGGTCTTATAAACCAATAGTCATGAGTTCAAATCAAACTGGGGCCTTGTGTCTTATTTTAACAGATGACAGAACAAGGAGTAATGGTCTCAAGTTGCAGTGGGGGAGGTCTAGGCTGGATATTAGGAAAAACTATCTGACTAGGAGGGTGGTGAAACACTGGAATGGGTTACCTAGGGAGGTGGTGGAATCTCCTTCCTTAGAGGTTTTTAAGATCAGGGTTGACAAAGCCCTGGCTGGGATGATTTAGTTGGGGTTGGTCCTGCTTTGAGCAGGGGCTTGGACTAGATGGCCTCCTGAGGTCTCTTCCAACCCTGATATTCTGTGATTCTACCTCTCCCCATCGGATAGGGAGCCTGCACACCAAATTCAGTTTTGGTGAATCGGAGAGATTTTTACAGGTCTAAAAGCCAGAGTACTATTGGGAATCTAGCCCTAAGATCCATAACTGTTTAAAATCAGCTTACTTCACAAAGAAGTACGGAGGCTGGAATATTCAAAGCATCCTGGGGGCTCAGACATCAAACTCCCAGCAAAATTCTATGGGAATTGGGCACCTAGCTTCCTCTCTCTTGAAAATCCCAGACTGAGGGATGGGGTGAGTTACCCATGGTCACGGAGGATGTCCACAGCAGGGCAGAAATGAAATCCATCTCCCTGCAGCGTTTGGCAGTAAACATGAGTGGGAAAAATCTATTTTTTAACTTATTTATTTATTTCATTTGTCATCAGAAAATTTCAAGCCAAATTAATTTTTTTCTTTCATTTTGAATCAAAATTTTCTTCTGTCGAAAGAAATGTCAGGGTAAAAAAAAGAGGTTTTGCTGGAATCAAAAGATTTGATGGGAAAATGTCATTTTTGATGAAAATTTGTGATGTTGCATGAGAAAACTTTCAAACTAAAATGAAACTTTTGCTTTCATTTGGATGTGTGCGGTGGTGTTGTAGCCCTGTCAGTCCCAGGTTATGGGCAAGACAAGGTGGGTGAGGTTATATCTTTAATTGGATCAACTTTTGTTGGTGAAAGAGAGAAACTTTGCTGAGCTAAAAAGCTAGTCTCTTTTACCAATGGAAGCTGGTCCAGTAACAGATATTACAGCACCCACCTTGTCTCACTCAGTTCATTTGGATACATTTCTTAAACTTCATACCCAGGAATTCACAGTTGTTACCAGCTTTGTGAAATCTAATTACAGAGCATCCCACCGGTTTGAGGAATCTGCCCTGTTTTGGACAGTCTGCCCTGATGTGCACACTTACAGTCATGAGCCACCCTAGATAGTGTGACACCTCCATCTAAGTAAAAAAAAGCCCAAACCAACCATCAGTGTAAATCAGACATGGCTCCACGAGGGTAAATGGGCCAGAACTGGTGGAAATGGACATGTCTTACTACATGGCTTCCATTACAAGGAATTGGTTTTAATTTTCTTACAGGACATTTCAATCTCTAGTGTCACAGGTTAAACTAGACTTGTTTTTGGTTACCTTTTCTGCTAATCCTGATTAAAAATACAATTATAAAGAGAGGATGCAAAGATGATTCTGTTTTCGTTGTTATTTTTTAAACTGGCTTTTTTATTCATAATAAATAACTTTTAAAAAAATCCCTCCGCACATTTTCCAGATCTCCAATTTAAAGAAAAATAAAAGAGTAAATAACTTTTCTAAATATATTTAGATTATTTTTTCTTCACATTTACCCCCTTTTTCTCCCTAAGAAAAAAAGACAGAAAGACATTTAGATGAAAAGGAAACATTTATGGAAATTTTACTCGATGAGAAATACACAGTTCTTTAAAAAATTTCAAAATAAAAATATTTTTGTAAATTTCCAAAGAATGTTGTGATTCTTTTTCTTTCCCAACGAGTTCTGTATTTTCAAAATTTAAGTACTAATGAGGCTGTTCGCCACTGAAAAATATTAGGGAAAACTGGGCACTTCTTCCTGAACAGTTCTACACTCCCTGTATATCAGAATTAGATTTTCAGTTCACAAAATGAGTGATAACTATCTATAGACCTGTAAGATCTCCTGAACTAACACAGCCCTGAGAAAATAGCTGTAAGCTAGGTCTGACAGTAATAACTTTAAAAAAACTCACTGTCAATGCATTTCAGACCAATTACACCTGTCTATAATGAATGAAGTCAACTGAAATATAAAAATAATAAAGGAATGGTATTCAACAGAGGTGACACAGAGTGAAGGGGAGGGATGGGGGCTGCACGGTGATCAGCAAGGGCGGATGTGAAGGGTACGGATGTGATCATCAAGTTGGGCGAATGGCCCAACTTGATGATCACTTTAGATAAGCTATTACCAGCAGGACAGTGGGGTGGGAGGAGGTATTGTTTCATGGTCTCTGTGTGTATATAATGTCTTCTGCAGTTTCCACGGTATGCATCCGATGAAGTGAGCTGTAGCTCACGAAAGCTCATGCTCTAATAAATTGGTTAGTCTCTAAGGTGCCACAAGTACTCCTTTTTTTTTTACAATGAAGTTGTCTCTCACACAAATTTCCAAGCTTGGAAAATCTGTACAGAAGCCCATGGTCTGGGTATAGGCAGGAAGAGCACAGCTGTTGTTAGCTGAAGATGTCCTGAAAGAAGAGAACTCTGCATTCTGGAGTCCATATAGGCTGGATGGGACCTCTCTCCTTTGAGAAAGGACAATAGACCCAAACACAGCTCCTTGATGATGATGTGTGGGAGATGAAGTGAGTATTTCTGATTGTCGTATTTTGTGTATTTCACAGCTTTCTGGTGTTATTTGTATGGGGTCACATCAAGGCGTTTTTGTATAGGGCTTACTTCTCTGTTGCCTTGTAACTTGTTTTGCCATTTATTCTTGTGCAAAATGGGTGTACAACAACAACAATAATAATTTTTTTTTCCTCTGGAAACGTCAAACAAAAATGAAGCCCCACTGTGCTATGCACTTCACAGACATATAGGGAAAGCCAGTACCCACCTAAAGATCTTATAGTCTAAATAGAAATGACAAAGAAAGGTTGAGAGGAGAAAGACAGGTACAGAGAGGGGAAGGAACTGTCACAAGGCCACACAGCAGGCCCATGACAAACCCGGGAATAGAAACCCCAGATTCTCACTGACATTCTGCTTTTGTAGCATTTTGCACACATTTTGCTCTGCTGTAAATGAGAACAGAAGGTGCAGTGCATGGAGAATTGGACCATGAGTTTGGTATGTTGTCCAGAAAATTCCACCTTGTAAAGAGAGATGTAAACCCAGGAGTTTCACCTGACTGTTGCATCGTCATACCGAACTAGGAATTACATTGCATTCCCTGGCTAAACCAACAACTTCCTCCTTTGCATCACTGCTCCCCCACTTCTCCCCATGCTTATCAGACTCAGATCTGCTAACTGAAGGGACAGTGCCAAGTTTGTGCGACTTTTCATTCTGGTCATCCTCCTGAATCAATGCACTGACGAGAGACAGATCATCTTCTGGCTCTTGCATTGCCAAGCAATTTTCATTTACTTGGCTAGCTTCTAACTTATAGAACCACGGCAGGCAGTGGGACTGCAGAGTTGCCTTTATCCCTTGACTTCTATAGACCTCATTTACACCAGGCTGAGTGAGAGGGGATTCAGCCCTGTTGAATGAGGAATTACACCACACAGAAATATCAGCCCCAGTGTTATTCAGTTTCTTTTATTTCATACCACAATCCTACATGATGCTTCATAAAACATAGAGCAAAACCCTTTCTAAGCCTTGTAGATCTTAAAAATCTAAGAAACACGGACATATCACATTTCTCATTTAAGAGACTAGAAAAGCCACTTCTGTCAGATTCTGTACTAACACCGCAATTTAGGTCACTCTTTTATTAAGTAGTGTAAAATAATGCCTAATACACAAACATGCCATTCAATAAATGCAATCAATAGATCTGATTTTCCCATGCCTTACACCATATGTTAAGAATTATTGCATGATAAATGCAAACTGGGTGTAAAATGGTACCAAATCCAAATTCCTTTCTTACTTATAGTAATCTCTGGCGACTACTTTATATTCTTTTTGTAGAGGTGTAAAAATGTCTCCTCTCTTCCCTTTGCGTCTCTTCTCGCTTTATCCTGCTTCCCAACACCTATCTCAGCATCTCTGACATAAAATAGTTTGTCCATAGAAATGTGTCTAAGGTTCTGACTCTTCTCCATTCTGGGGATAAGATTCTTCTCGGCCTGATACGGGTCCAGAAACAAACAGCAAAACGTTTGGGTCTGGGGGCTTCCACTCCCCTCCTCTGGGGAGCGGGTCAGCAGTCCACCCCGCTCTGGGGGTTTCAGCCAGAGCAGTAGCAGCATCCAAGGGCAGGAGTGAGGGGGCTGGCAGCTAGCTGGCCGCCGACCAGTACTCGAATGGCAGCAGAAAAACAGCAAAAAAAACAAAACGAAGAAAAAGCGTCTGGCCCGGTCGGGGGGTGGGGGGGGGCGGAGCTGAAGCACGGGCAAAAAGTAAGAAAAGCCCAGGCCAGGGGGCTATAGGAGAGTGATTTTTTTTTTGAAGCAGAAAAGAGTTTTATTTGTGTAACACTTACAAAGAATCACCAAAAAGGATAAAACAAAAATATGCAATAAAACAAAAGCAAACGCAAGGTATAACACAGCAGCCTTCAGGAGGGAGAAGTGTTCAGGCTAGCCTGGGCCCAGAGAGGGGGGGCTTCCTCAACACTCGTGGTCTTCCACCCTCCTGAGTTACCTGGTGGCCTAGAGCGGGGGAGCTTCCTCGACACTCATGGTCTTCCACCCCCTCGAGTTACCTAGTGCCACACCCAGTGTCACTGATCATTCCTCTCCTGAGAGTGCCCGACAAGATGGGCACGGCTGCGGGGTGGGCAGTTTGGGGGTGGGGGGACATACACCCACGTGTGATAGGACCCCTCCTAGATGACAGTGATGATGGTATCCACAGCGGCAACGGCTGGGGCTGGGGTCTCTCGCTCTTCCCCTCAATCAAAAGGTCAGACGGAGGGAACCGGACGGGGTCACCGAGCAGAGAACCTCGGACAGCACCCACCACTCCTCGAAGGCATCAAGGGAGTCAATGGACGCCACCCAGAGGAACTCCGCCTGGATAGGAGAATGTACTGAGGATCAGAAAATGGCCTTACAGTCGCAGGACACTTCAGTGGCCAACCTCCTCTCTCTGGTTTTATAGATGGTTGTTTTAGCTAGGGCTAGGAGGAAGTTAATCAGGAGATCCCGCGACTTTGTGGGGCCACGGATGGGGAGTGTGTAAATAAAAAGGTGAGGGGAAAAGTGTAGCCAAAAGCGTAATAAAATATTCGTGAGGAGCTGGAAAAGGCACTGCAGCCTGGCACACTGTAAATATACGTGCGCCAGGGTTTCCCTCACGTTGCAAAAAGGGCAAGTATCCAGGATGGGGGTGAACTGCGTCAAAAACATGCCCGAGCTCACAGCTCCGTGAAGGAGCCGCCAACTAATGTCCCCGACGGGCCTCGGGATCAAGGTGGAATACAGGCTGGCCCACCAGGGTTGCTCACCCTCCAAAGGTGGCAGGAGGTCCCGCCACTTTGTATCGGGGTGGGACACCAGGATGTGGACGTGAAGGGTGTGAAGCGTGAGTGTGTATAGATATTTCCGTGGCGCGATTTGGAAGCTGACCAGCTACACTTCATGCAGCCGGCTCGCAGTGAAAGGGTGAGGGATTTGTTGGGATCTACGGGGTAAGGGCTCAACTGAAAGGTCCAGGTGGCCTGGGGTAGAGGATGGGTGGGGTGCGCCCTCATGCAGGGCTCGATTAAGATAAGCCTGAGCAGCGGGCGTCAAGGTGGCCTTCACCTCCTGAAGTACGTGCCGGGGGGTACGAGGTCTGGAAAGCCCCATGCGCCGAGCAAGCGTCAGGGGATCCAGCCAGTCTCCCCGGTCGTAGTCCAGGAGGTCTTCAACTCTCGTGACTTCCGCCAGGACCAAACTCTGGCGCACCGAGCGGGACTCCGCCACCTGCACACAGAGCTGGGGGTTGTGTAGCAGGGGCTCCGCGAGGAGATCCACTCCCATGGTGGCTGCTACGGACCTGGTCGTTGAAAACAGTTTCGAGGTCCGGAGGAGGTCCTGGTAGAAGACCAGCAGCCTGGAGAGGTCTCGCAGAAAGCCTCTCGGACAGAGATAAAAGAGCTGCCGGTCGTATCGAAGCCCTTGGAAGTGGCGCAGGAAGGCGTGCGCCAATATGCTCCACGTCGAACTACCTGCACTATAAGGAGCCTCTGCAGGGCCTGGAGGCAGAAGACACAGACCTGAGTGTGCAGACACTTCAGGCCCTGCCCTCCTTCCTTCAGGGGTAGATGAAGAACCCCAATGGGGGCCCAGTGCATTCCTGACCAAAAGAACTCTAGAATCGATGTCCAGATGTGGGTCAGGAAACCCGGGGCCGGAACCAGGGTGTTGAGCTGGTACCAGAGCGTGGACAGGACTAGTTGGTTAAGCACCAGTGCTCTCCCTCGCAGGGAGAGACATCGGAGTAGCCTCGTCCATTTCCGGAGCCGCTCTATCACCCCGCCTTCTAAATTTTGCGTGGCAGAAAGGTAAACGCCTAGGTAGAGCAGTGGACCTGCACTCCACCGTATGGTCTGAAGCGCGGGTGGGAGGGAGCTCACCTGCCGCCAGTCCCCCACCGCCAAGCCAGAGCTCTTGACCCAGTTGACTCGGGCGGAGGAGGCTGCCGAATAGATGGCCTGGCAAGCCTGCACCCGCGCCAAGTCGCCCGGGTCCTAGACCACGAGGAGCACGTCATCGGCGTACGCCGACAGGACCAGCCATAGCTCTGGCTCCCGTAGCACCAACCCTGTCAACTTCCTTCGGAAGAGACAGAGGAAGGGCTCAATTGCCAGAGCGTACAGCTGGCCTGAGAGGGGGCACCCTTGCCGTACTTCTCGCCCAAAGCTTACCGGTTCGGTCAGGGTCCAGTTGAGCCTAACCAGACACTCTGCGGAAGCATACAGCACTTGGAGAAAACTCACAAACTGAGGTCCGAATCCAAATGCCTGCAGAGTGCCCAGGAGGTACCCATGGTCCACTCTATCGAATGCCTTCTCCTGATTGAGAGACAGGAGGGCGAACGACAGACCGTCTCTACGCCCGAGTTTCAAAAGGTCTCGGACTAGAAATAGGTTGTCAAAAATGCTGCGGCCCAGGACAGTGTAGGTCTGGTCTGGGTGGATCACGTCCACCATCACGGATCCTAGCCACAGCGAGATTGTTTTTGCTACAATTTTGTAGTCCGTGCTAAGGAACGAGACGGGATGCCAGTTTCGTAAATTGCAGAGGTCCCCCTTCTTCGGCAACAAGGTGAGCACCGCTCGCCTGCACGAAAGAGGGAGGACCCCGCCCTGCAAAGACTAGGCCCAGACAGTGGCTAGGTCTGGGCCAAGGACGTCCCAGAACGCGTGGTAGAACTCCACGGTCAGCCCGTCCATGCCCGGAGATTTATTGGTGGGCATGCAACGGAGGGCTTCCGAGAACTCGGCCAGGGTGAGAGGCAGCTCTAGCCGGTCTCGGTCGCCCACTCTGACCATGGGGAGTTCCTCCCAGAGCACCCTGCAAACACCAGGATCGGTCGGATCCAGGGAGAAAAGGCTTGTGTAGAAGTCACGGGCCCTCCCACACATCTCCTCCGGATCCGTGAGGGGGGTGCCGTCTTCCGCAAGAAGGCAGGTGACGTGTTTCTTGGCCCCCCTTGCTTTCTCCAGGGCATAGAAGAAGCGGGAGCCGCGGTCCATCTCCCGAAGGAGGCGGATGCAGGACTGAACGAAGGCACCTCGGGCCTGGTGGTCCTCGAGGGCCCGGAGCTCCTCCCGCTTCTCCCGGCACGCTCCGCAGAGGGACGGGTCCTCGGGATCGGCGGCCAGGCGCCTCTCCATCTCTATGACCTCCCGTTCCAACTGCTCTATCGCCGCATTTCGCCGTCGGCTGGTGCCCCGAGTGTAGTCACGGCAGAAGAGCTTGGCGCGCACCTTCCCGAGATCCCACCATCGCCGCACCGAGGGAAAGGCATGCCACTGCTCTCGCCAGGCCAGCCAAAACTCCCGGAAGGACATCACAAAGCTCTCGTCCTCTAACAGGCTGTTATTAAAGTGCCAATAGGCCGGCCCCGGTCTCTCTGCACGGAGGGAGACTGTTACGGTGACTAAATGATGATCGGAGAATGGGGCCGGCCGAATGGCGGAGGAGTGGGCCTGTGAAAGATGGAAACGGGATAAGTAAATACGGTCCAACCGAGAGTGGTGTGACCGATGGGCCTCCACCCGGACAAAGGTGAACGTGGAGGTGTCATCTGGGTGATGGTCACGCCAGACGTCCACTAGGGAGTGATGGTCAACTATCCCTTGGAGAATATTCGCAGCGGCCAGACTCGGTTCGGCCCCTGAGCGGTCCCGTTCCTCGAGGGTGGTGTTAAAGTCCCCTCCCAGGACCAGGCACTCGTGCGAATCCAGGGTGCCGAGAAAGGCGGACACCTGCTGATAAAATTGTGGCCGCCTGGAGCTCATTTGCGGGGCATAGATGTTAACAAGTTTAACCACGAGCCCCTCCATACGGACTCGAAGGTACAGCAGGTTGCCCGGCACGGCCTCATTGACCCCTAGCACCTCAGGCCGTAGGTTGGGGGAGAACAGGGTCGCCACTCCAGCTTGCCAGGTCGCGAAGTGGCTAAAGTCGACCCCGTCCCCCCACTCCAGCCGCCACCTGTCCTCGGCGGCCGGGTCCGTATGGGTCTCCTGCAGGAAAACTACAGAGTACCTTCCTTCCCGAAGGTAAGAGAGCACCTGGGACCTGCGGAGAGCCATCCTACAGCCCCTGGTATTCAGGGTCGCAATAATAAGAGGCGTCATGCGGAGGGCTGGGGGGGGGGTGGGGGCCTTGTATTGGCGGGGGTGTTCAGGGCCCCCGGCGGGTTGCGCAGCAACCCGTGACCCATCCCGTGGGTGAGTAGATCGCGTCGGAAGCTGCGGGCTCGCTCGTAGGCCGCAGCACCGCACCTTCCTTGCCCCCTGCCCTCCTTTATAAGGGCCCTTGTGGCCTGGAGGAGTTGATCAAAGTCCCCCCATAGCTGAGGAGCCAGCTGTGCCCTATCGTGGGCGCCATGGGTGTGCTCTAGGAACTTCCGTAGCGCATGCCGCAGCTCATGGGGGGGTGGGGTTACAATTCCCGAGGTGTTCCCTGATGGGCCTCTTAATACAGCCTCGTGGTCCGCTAAGGCGGGTAGACAGGGTGCGGACCACCAACGGGGCGTCTGACAGGCTGGGGTTATTAAATTCATTCCACGCCTTGGGGTGGAGGGGGATGGCCGGGGAAAAATTGCCACTCCTAATGGGTCACGGCTAGAAAGTGCAAAGACTGCTCCCTGGGGGGAATCTGCGAAAGGCGGAAAGGAAATAACCCCAGGGGCGGCATTAACATTGCAGGAGGAGGGGACTTGGGCAGGGGCAGGGGTGGGGGCAGGGGCAGGGGTAAGGCTCTGGGGTGCAGGAGGCAAGCAGCTAAAGGAAAGTGCCTCCTGAGCAGAGTCAAGGGTTAAGGGGTAAGGGAGGGGGCTCCCAATAATGCTAGGTGCTGGCTCCATGGTGGTCTTAGCGGCCATGGCATCAGGTGGTGGACCACCTTCTGCAGGGTGCTCACCCGGGAAAGCAATTAGGGGGAGGGAGCATGGGGAAAAGGAGGCTGGGGTAAGGCTGCCCAGCTCGAGGCCAGCCGGCAGCAAATCATCCCCTCCCTGGGTGACCAGGGTCAAATCTAGGGCCTCAATCTCCGCGTACACGGGGGAGAGGCCAACTCCTGCCACCCCGGGGGCCTCTCCTCTAGGGCCCGCCTCAACGGTCGCCTCGGGGTCCACGGGGGGTTCGGGTAGTGTCCAGGCAGAAGGGGCGTCCTCAGAAGTCTCGGAGGGGAGGGTCTCCCGTGGAGGGGGGATTCTGCCCTCCAATGCCAGTCCGTCTTCCCCTCCCGACACCAGCAGATGGATCTCGCTTGTGGCCGTGGCGGGAGGCTCGATAGCAGTGCCTCCTTTCCTGGTCTTCCGGGGGGCTTCTGCGTCGGGTGGATGCAGCGGAGCTCGAGCCTTCCGCTTGCCTCGCTTCCCCTGGACTAGGGTCCAGCCCTCCATAGCATCATCTGGGGGCTGGTTAGTAGGGGTCGTGTCGGGGGGCGGAGGCGATGGTTTAGGGGTTCGGGGAGGTAGCGGTGAGGCAACATGAGGGGCGGGGGTTTCTCCTTGGGGAGGGCCCTCTCCTATACCCGATAATATCCTTGCCACACCCTCCTCCATAGGCTCTGTTGGATTGGTACTAGCAAGGGTGGAACTCCCTTGCTCGCCCGGGCGGTGTAGGGAAGGTATCTCTTGGGCCCGGACGGGAGCAGCGATGGGTCGAGTAGGAAGAGGGTTGGTTTCAGGTGCTGGGCAGCCAGGGGCGTCCGCAGCGACGGGGCCGATGTCCTGCCGGGTCCTGGGGGTTTCGGGTGCCCCTCCCCCCCGGGCCAAAGGGCAGTCTCTGCGGACATGCCCCGCTGAACGGCAGAGGTAGCACCGGGCCTCTCTGGTAGAATAAAAGACCCGATAGCGGGCTCCCTGGTAGGGGACTAGAAAGGACCCCTCAAGCGCCTCTTCGTCACGCGCCCCTGCCGGTGGTAGAAGCTGCACTTGCCGGCGGAACGAAAAAATGTGACGGAGGGTGGGGTCCTTGCAGCCCAACGGGAGAGGGCTGATGACAGAGACAAGTTTCCCCAGGGTGGAAAGAGCGGGTAACAGGGCAGCATTGGGTAAGAAGGGAGGAACGGAGGTAAGGACGAGGCTAACGCCCAGGTCTTCTAATGGTTCTAGGGGGACAAACACCCCCCCCACCGTTAGGCCCCTCTCCACCGCCTCCTGGGCGGCATCCTCCGAGGCTAAGAAGAAAACAACCTTCCCATACATCTTGGAGGCCGCCACAATAGCCGTGGGTCCTACCACCTTCGCCAACGCCTGCACGTATGTCTCCACGTGGGGCGAGGCGGGCACCAGGAGGCAACGGGCGCCGTGTTTCCTGGTCAAGGCAGGGAAAGGGCCTCGGCCGCTGGTGATGGTGGAGGAGGCGGGGGGGGCGAGATGACGAGGCGGCAGGCAGGGGGGAGCCCGCTGCCGCCCGGGCATACGTCCTGGGGGCCGGGGGAGGGACAATCGCAGAGCTGGTGGAGGGAAACGCAGGGAGGGGCGCCACGGTTGATGACGAGGCTGCAGCGGTGGGGGCAGCCCCTGCCATGGAGGGCTCAGTGGTTTTAGCGGGGCCCTTTCCTTTCCACCCGCCCTGGCCCTTCCGGCGAACCGGGGGGGGTTTCCTCGAATGTGGGTGGGCGGTGGGTGCAGCAGCAGCAGCAATCACCCTGGTGCCTCCTGCTACCGGTGCCCCAGCAGGGGGGATGGCAAGTATCTTGACAATAGTGGTGGGGGGGGACCTTGGGGGTCTGGCAGGGGTGGTGGTGGGGGAGGGACAACTAATTTTGTTAAAGCAGTCTCGCCCCTCTCGTTCCCCGCCATTGTGAGCAGGGAGAGACAGGGAGACACCGGAAGGAGGGGGGGGAGGGGAGAAGCGGAGTAGCCCCTCCTTCCGCTAGGCTGTGGGCGGGGAGGGGGGGAATGCCAAGGGGATTAGACTGGGGGAGGGGGGGAAAAACAAAATCGGGGTCCGGTAATAGGGGCAAGTTGTGGGATAAGCAATCCGGGGCGGGGATGCAGACCCACACACGTTTGTCCAAAGAGTCTCGGTTGGTCGGCTGTTATGTCCGGTCCGGAAGGCAAAGTTCAAAGCGAACAGCTGGATCCGAAGGGAGATGGCAGGTTGCCAGCAGGGACAGACCGCGGGGGGGCCGTGACAGTTGTAATAACGATGGGGGGGTAGGGGCACCGATGGATCGGGGGTGGGGGTCTCCACGCCACACCCCCTGTGCCGCCACAAACGCAAGTAATCACAGTCAAGCTCCCCCCCATGAGAGTATAATTCAGAAAATTACTCAGTCTTACAGCCCCCTTCACGATGATTTATAGCTTTCCTGAATTATTTCTTCTGTCTGCTGAAATCTTCTTCTCCGGCTGTGTTGGCTGTGTTCCAAGGCTTCCGGCATGTTAAGAATGTTGTAAAGTCCGAGCTGCTGGCAAAACGGCTGGGTCTGGGGGTTTCCACTCCCCCCTCCGGACAGCAAATCGGCAATCTTCCTCCCCCCTCCGGGGGCTCAGCTGAGGCAAGTAGCTGCGCCCGAAAGCAGGCGTGGGGGGGGCGGGTGCTGGCGAAGGACGTAGACGGGAAAAAAAAACAAAGAATCAAGAAAAAACAAAAAAAGCGTCTGGCCCGGTCGGGGGGGGACTAAGGCAGGTGCAAAAAGTAAGAAAAATTCGGGCCAGGGGGCTTTAGGAAAGAATAGAAAGCAGATAACTGAGGAGCAAGCAAAAGACGTTCCGTTTCCCAACAGGGAAAGTTCCAGAACTATCAGGAACCTTCTGGACACAATTAAGACAGACAGGCTGATTAGAACACCTACAGCCAATCAAGAAGCTGCTAGAATCAATTAAGACAGGCTAATCGGGGCATCTGGGTTTAAAAAGGAGGTCAATTCAGTTTGTGGTGCGTGTGTAAGGAGCTGGGAGCAAGAGGCGCTAGGAGCTGAGAGTGAGAACGTGGACTGTTGGAGGACTGAGGAGTACAAGCATTATCAGACACCAGGAGGAAGGTCCTATGGTGAGGATAAAGAAGGTGTTTGAAGGAGGCCATTGGGAAGTAGCCCAGGGAGACGTAGCTGTCGCACAACTGTTTCAGGAGGCACTCTAGACAGCTGCAATCCACAGGGCCCTGGGCTGGAACCCGGAGTAGATGGCGGGCCCAGGTTCCTCCCAAACCTCCCAACTCCTGGTCAGACACAGGAGGAGTTGACCTGGACTGTGGTTTCACGAAAATGGCCAAACTGAGGGCTGCCGTGAAGCTCCAAGGCAAGCAAATAGGCCAATAAGTGCAAGACCCACCAAGGTAGAGGAGGAACTTTTTCACAGTACATAGCAGATTTAGATGGCCAATTCCAATTAATTTTAGCCTGCTTTGAAAATATCAGCCTACGTGTTCAGATCAGATCATCATATGCTTGGGAGAAAAAAAAATAAAAGTATGCCTCGTTCCACTTTTGTGATTTAGTTATTTTGCATCGTCATTAACTTCTGCTTCTCTGTCTTCGTTGTTGTCGTTGTCTTTTTGATAAATTCATAGATTTCAAAGCCAGATGAGACCATTATGGATCACCTAATCTGACTTCCTGCATAACACAGACCAAAGAACCTCACCCAGTGATTCATGTATCAATCCCAATGATCCAATCTTGTTTTAGAGGCTCTTCTTCTTCTTCTTTATATTCTTGTTCTTCATCTTCATCTTCTTCCTCATCATTTTTTTCTCCATCCTCTCCTGCATCTTATCTATTATTATTTACTGTTATCTATTAATTAAACCTCATGTTTCCCACTGCAATTCTAAGTAAAGCTCTCAATAACACTTGAAAATGTGTTGGTTTCATTATTTTATTGTTCTCTGTCTAGGTAAGGGTCGTAGCAGGTATGGAAGCAAGGAACAGGACACTTGTGACTGAATTCATCCTGATAGGTTTCCCCAGCCCCCGCGAGGTGGTTATTGTCCTTGTCATGCTATTCTTCATCATCCTTGTGGTGGCGATGATTGGGAACTCCGTCATCATCACCTTATTATTATTAGCTGGAGAAGGTTAGGTGGTCCTAACTTTTTCCTTGCCTACCTGTCATGATCTATTGCTTTACCAGTAGCTGTTAACCACAAGAAATGCTTTTGGTTCAGGTGATACAGACAACCCAACAGTTCCCCGCTCTGCCTGATATGGAGAAGATCCATGAAGCTGGGTTGTCTGAACTATGAGGCAAAGCTTTTGATATGGTCTCCCACAGTATTCTTGCCAGCAAGTTAAAGAAGTATGGGCTGGATGAATAGACTAGAAGCTGGATAGAAAGCTGGATAGATCGTTGGGGTCAACGGGTAGTGATCAATGGCTCCATGTCTAGTTGGCAGCCGCTATCAAGTGGAGTACCCCATGGGTCAGTCCTGGGGCCGATTTTGTTCAATATCTTCATTAATGATCTGGAGGATGGCGTGGATTGCACCCTCAGCAAGTTTGCTGATGACACTAAACCGGGAGGAGTGGTAGATAGGAGGGTAGGGATAGGATACAGAGGGACCAAGAAAAATTAGAGGATTGGGCCAAAAGAAATCTGATGAGGTTCAACAAGGACAAGTGCAGAGTCCTGTACTTAGGACGGAAGAATCCCATGCACTGCTACAGACTAGGGACCGAATGGCTAGGCGCAGTTCTGCAGAAAAGGACCTGGGGATTACAGTGCATTAGAAACTGGATATGAGTCAACAGTGTGCCCTTGTTGCCAAGAAGGCTAACAACATTTTGGGCTGTGTTAGGATATATATATTCAGGCCTGTCTGTAAAGGCCTATACTCTAAGAATTTAGGTGTATTCTTATCACTTGGCTAGGTATAGAGGTATAAAAGAAAGAATCAAATTCACTGTCTGCTGGTGTAAGGGCCTTCTCTTACTGTGACAGTCTGAGGCCCTGTTCTTAGGCTAAGGCCTTTGGCTAAGCAGCAGAGGCAGCCATAACCTGGGAAGCGAACGGTCACATCCTCACATTCCAAACTAGTCACATTGAAATAAGGTGCTATTGGGCTGTTAGGATGCAATCCTGTCCTGATAATGCCTATCACCTCCAGAGAAAGGGAAGTGCCTAGAAGATGTAAAAGGAAACTTAGTTTGATAACATCCTGTCTGGCAAGAACTCACTTATCAATAACTGGGATGTGAAATCCTCACTTCTGTATTGTTTTGTCATTATAGTTCCCACTTCGCTATTCTTTGTCTGTATAATCTCTGTCTGGTTCTGTGATTGTTCCTGTCTGCTGTATAATTAATTTTGCAGGGTGTAAACTAATTAAGGTGGTGGGATATAATTGGTTAAATAATCATGTTACAATATGTTAGCCTTGGTTAGTTAAATTTCAGTAAAATGATTGGTTAAGGTATAGCTAAGCCTAACTCAAGTTTTACTATATAGTCTGCAGTCAATCAGGAAGTGTGTATGTGTGTGTGTGTGTGGGGGGTGGGAGAATGGGAACAGGGAATGGGGGTGGAGAAATTGGAATCATGTTTAGCTAAGGGCAGGGATGGGAACAGGGACACAGGTGTAAGGCTGTATGGTGTCAGAGCTGGGAAGGGGGACACTAAGGAAGGAAACTGGAATCATGCTTGCTGGAAGTTCACCCAATAAACATTTAATCGTTTGCACCTTTGGACTTCGGGTATTGTTGATCTTTGTTCATGCGAGAAGGACCAGGGAAGTAAGTGGGTGAAGGAATAAGCCCCCTAACAGGCTGTATAAGTAGGAGCATTGCCAGCAGATCAAGGGAGATGATCATTCCCCTCTATTCGACATTGGTGAGGCCTGATCTAGAGTACTGTGTCCAGTTTTGGGCCCCACACTACAAGACGGATGAGGAAAAATTGGAAAGAGTCCAGCGGAGGGCAACAAAAATGATTAGGGGACTGGAACACATGACTTATGAGGAGAGGCTGAGAGAACTGGGATTATTTAGTCTGCAGAAAAGAAGAATGAGGGGGGATTTGATAGCTGCTTTCAACTACCTGAAAGGGGGTTCCAAAGAGCATTGATCTAGACTGTTCTCAGTGGTAGCAGATGATACAACAAGGAGTAATGGTCTCAAGTTAGGAAAAACTTTTTCATTAGGAGGGTGGTGAAACACTGGAATGCGTTACCTAGGGCGGTGGTGGATTCTCCTTCCTTTGAAGTTTTTAAGGTCAGGCTTGACAAAGCCCTGGCTGGGATGATTTAATTGGGGATTGGTCCTGCTTTGAGCAGGGGGTTGGACTAGATGACCTCTGAGGTCCCTTCCAACACTGATATTCTATGATTCTATGACACAGAATAGACCCCTAGTCATTGGATTATGGGGTGGTCTGGTGCAGGGTTCTCTCTAAGGCTTGACTGTTGAAGCTGCTCCACTATGTATAAATAACAAACAGGGACATGAATTTACCTCTCCTACATCCTAGGTGAATGCTCCAAATACCTGGCTTTAGAGTCATCCTCATGCCCCTGTCCCTGGCCCATTAATTATCCATTGTCATTCATAGTGGCAATTCTTAGTTGATCTCACCTGCAGGGCTTGATCTAGTAGAGTGTTCTGAAGTAGCCCAATGCCACACAAAATGGCAGAGGGCAGGAGGAGGAACTCCATTGTAACCTTTAGCTCAGTCATTAGGGTGCTCACTTGGGATATGGGATGCCCTCGTTCAGAATTGCTCTCCACATTGGGTAGAGGGTGACACTGAACCCAGGTCTTTAACGTCCCAGGTGAGTGCATTACCCGGTGGGCTTCTTCTCCCTGGGCATGTCTTGAAAAAAATGACATTGGCCCCTAACTCCAGGAGATGGTTCACAGCAGAAAATTCTAAGCAGAGCTAGGTGTCTCCCTCCAGCCCAGATTTAGGAGCTGAACTCCCCGAGATGGTTGGCTTTAAGACACATCCCTGTCATTGGCATATGCCTTTGGCTAATTTAGGCAGCTCCCCACCCAGCATGCTGGCTTTTGTGGATCCCATTCTTAGGTGTCCCTCTCTCCCCATTCCTTGCATAGAGAGCTTAGATGCCTTACCCAGGATTTGTTGATTCCACTGGCTTTCAGGTGCCTTAAAGTTAGGTCTTAAGACACATTGCAATGCTGTAGTCTCTTTGTGGATCTGGGCCTTAGCCGCACAGTGAAAACCAAAAACAAGAGGTTAGGAATCCTTGGCCCCCGAGTGTGTCCTAACCACTGTTATGTGCCCTAACATACAAGTTATGAGTAGGGTTGGCAGATTTCAATTTAAAAAAATTTGTTTTGGCAGATATTATTGATGCTTATTTTTAAGCTTTTTTATTTTTTTTAGTTTTCACAGTTGTGCAAAATCACAAGTTTTAAGCTTTATTTCCCCCTCAATGTTTATTGATTTAAATTTTCACAGTTGCAGGAAATTATGAGGGAGGGGATCAGATAATTATTTAATGAGGATAGATGCTGGGATTCAGAAAGTTAAAGCTTTATAAAATGTTACAACACTAATTGGCAACATGATATACAAGACCAATATCCTTAAATCAAACTCTAATCAGTGCTCAGGTAGTATTTTGCTTACCTTGCCTATCAGTCAATTTTGATTAGTGATGGAAACATTTTTTCGTCATATTGTGTGTTTGATGAAATCACCGTTAACTGATATTTATCGAAAAAAATCTATTCCTTTCCAGCTTAGATATGAGGGAGATCCTCACAGTACCCTACACTATCTTATGTGGATTTAGGTGTGTTCAGAGCCCATCTATCAGGTCAGGTTCCACAGGAGAAAGAAGTGCAGTCATGTCAATGTTTGTCTGGTTTGAGGATCCGGCTGGGGCTTAGATTTGAGACAGGCAACCAAACACCTCGAGTGAGGCTGCGGTTCACATGCATCATGGCAGAAACATAGGTACTTAGGGGATGTTTGCAGCAAAACTTTCGGCATCGAGAGAATTAAGGCACTTATAGGGCTTGGCAACAGCTAAGTGGGGGCTTTGAGGAGCTCAGTGGTGCCTAAATTTTGAACTTAGGTGTCTAAAATAGTAGCATTGGTTTAATTTAGATGGAATACATGGGTCCAAAGGTGTTAGCATCACCCAATCACTGTCCAACATCAAACAGTGTTAAACAAGGTTCAGGGTTTGGTATGCACATGCATCAGCCTGCTTAGTTCCTATGGCAAACACATCATTAAAAATCCTTTTAACCTTTTATTAAAGACAAAGAAAATAAGAAAGAGCAGTTACGGCATTTGAAATGTAAGGTATTAGACAAGGTTTTTGTTTCAGCCACATCCCTTGTTCCCTGTCTCTTTAGCCAGAGAGAGTTTTAGAAAGGAAAACAACCCTCGTGGGACCGCATCTTAGAGGGCATCAAAGATGGTCCTAACTGTCCTTGGGGGGAAAGTGAAGAACTGAGTTCAGATGGGCAGGAGCTGTTACTGTTAAATTCAATCCTGTTTCATCTGAGGTGGTGATTGGGACTTAACCTGTTTATCACATTTATTAGTGAAAACAACTTGGCCTTGTCATAAATATAAAGGGAAGGGTAAACACCTTTAAAATCCCTCCTGGCCAGAGGAAAAATCCTTTCACCTGTAAAGGGTTAAGAAGCTAGGATAACCTCGCTGGCACCTGACCAAAATGACCAATGAGGAGACAAGATACCTTCAAAGCTGGAGTGGGGGAGAAACAAAGGTTCTCTCGGTCTGTGTGCTGCTTTTGCCAGGACCAGAGCAGGAATGCAGGTCAGAACTCCTGTAAAGGGCTAATAAGCAATCTAGTTAGATTTGCGTTAGATTCTGTTTTGTTTAAATGGCTGATAAAATAAGTTGTGCTGAATGGAATGTATATTCCTGTTTTTGTGTCTTTTTGTAACTTAAGGTTTTGCCTAGAGGGATTCTCTATGTTTTGAATCTGATTACCCTGTAAGGTATTTACCATCCTGATTTTACAGAGGTGATTCTTTTACTTTTTCTTCTATTAAAATTCTTCTTTTTAGAACTTGATTGCTTTTTTCATTGTTCCTAAGATCCAAGGCTTTGGGTCTGTGTTCACCTATGCAAATTGGTGAGAATTTTTATCAAGCCTTCCCCAGGAAAGGGGGTGTAGAGTTTGGGAGGATTCTGGGGGGGAAAGACGTTTCCAAGTTGGCTCTTTCCCTGTTATATATTTGTTAGACGCTTGGTGGTGGCAGCAATAAAGTCCAGGGGCAAAAGGTAAAATAGCTTGTACCTTGGGGAAGTTTTAACCTAAGCTGGTAAAAATAAGCTTAGGGGTTTTTTCATGCAGGTCCCCACATCTGTACCCTAGAGTTCAGAGTGGGGAAGGAACCTTGACAGGCCTACTCTCCTTAGTTAACTCGCAAGTGGGCAACAATTAACGGCCCAATGGTCACAACAGGAGTTAGGCATTTTGTGGTTCGGGGGCTTAGTGCTAAAGGACCTGCCCTGAGCAAGCGACATAGAGATCATTAGAAGTGAGGATCTCCTGCTGCGCAGACCAGTGCATAACCCACTGGACTACACAGCTTACCAAGAAGTGTAAGGAACACAATAATTAAATGGTCGGAGTCACATGCAATGAATTAGATGGCACATTAGAGATCTCTGGCATCACAAGCAAGCCTGTGACATATGGACAAAGACTAAAACATTCTGAAAGGTGCCTGTAGTTGGTCACAGATGGTAACTTAGTTAGTATTTCTTGGAAAGCGAGTGTCATGTTTTTTCCTCTTTCCACGTACATCTCAGAAAGTGGATTTGGGACTCTCCAATAGTTGATCCTCTGGGGTACATGCGATCATTTTCACTACTCAGCCTCACCCAGTCAAGGTAGACCTACTTCACAGAGAAGGGCAGGGGGGTTATTCATCAGACCAGGAGAACTAGAATCAACATATAAAAGGACAAGTTGTTGAGACGTGACAATGCCCGTCAGACAAGTCAAAAGATCCTGACATTGCAGGTGCTGTTTGACAGCTTCTCGTAGTTTGACATGAAGAGAAAAATCAGAGATTATTTCTTGTCAGTCTTTGAAGCAGTTCAGAACAAATTACTTTAGTATTTAATCCAAAAGAGCTGGGACTAGAATTTAAAAATTACTCCAGAAGAATTTGCCTTACAGGGGTTGGGGATGATTGCAGCACATGCCTCAATCTGTGCCTATCTGGCTTGTCTTTATGGCATCTTCCTAGCATCACAGACCCAGACTAATGTAAGGAGCTGTCCCCCCCCCCCACATGCACTACTTCCGGTTATTATTTCCTTTTGTTTTTATTCCCTTTTCTTTTTCCCTTTTTAAAAATATTATCTCCTTTTTAATCACCTTTTTTCTTATCTTTTCATTTCCTCTTTGTCTCTTCTCTCCTTTCTTTTTTCACTCATGTAACCCTTCTGCCCGTCAGAGTTGGCAGCAACAAGGGCCGGGTTCAGTACCTAGGGGTTCCATTCCAATACACAATGCAAAACCGGCTTGAGCCCCCACCCAGTGACCTGGGACAAATATATACCACCCCCACTGGGTGCCTCTAAGAGGCAATACTTCCCCTCCCGCAAGCACAGAGTCTGAGTGTAGCAAAAGTTTTTTAATAACGGAGAGAAACAATGTGGCATTATGTTGGGGAAACACCACCAACAGGATTCATAACACAACCCATGAGCAAAAAACCCATCCCAAGCAAATTGGGCTGTGTCCTTTCCCTTTGGTTCTTGAGTCCAGCAACTCAAAATCACCCAAAGTCCCAAAAGTCCAACAACCCAAAGGTCTCTGTCCCTGGTCAGTGCAGCCCCAGAGTTTGAAAGTTTATCTGCAGAGTTTTACCTCCCAACCTGGGTGGAGATGTGCGGGGGGGGGGGGGGGGGGGATTTAAGGGGCACCTTACATGGTCCAAAGCTGATCGCTCCACCTCTCCATGGGGATCCGCTCCGCTCCACCAGCTGTCCCACAAATCGTTCCACTCCACTCTGCCAGCCGCCCCCATGAACTGCTCCAGCACCCACAAACTGCTCAACTCCACCAGCCACTCTGCTCTGCCAGCCATCCCGCAAACTGTTCCACACCATATCTTCAGGCTCCCCTGCTACTTAACACAACACTCAGTGATTTCAGCTCTTAGTAAGTTTAGCTCTTTTGTAACTTCAGCTTGTAGTAGGAGAGCCTCACTGCTGGTGTACCATTGGCCCAAAACAACTTCAGCTCAGCAACCTGCAAATAGACTCCTAATAGAATCAAAGCTAGTTCTAATATTCTACAGTAGAAAAACAAAGAAGTGCAATTAGCACATAAAGCCCTCACAAACAGACCCATACCACCAGACATCAATACCTAAACCCAGTCTCTCTTCATTCACTGGGTTTTGGAACCCATCTCCCTTGCCTAGTGAGTGCTGCTTAGTTGATGGTGAGTCCCTCCAGCATAACAAAAGGCCAAGTACAGTTCCACTGTCCTTGATTCACATAATCAGGATAATAACAGTTTATTCCTGCCCCAATAACAGAGAAACTGGGGCTCCTACAGCAGCCAAAGTGACCATCTAGGTGGGGTGGGTGTGTCTATGCAAATGAGATCAGCCCCTGAAGTTCTTTTCCACAACCCACCATGACTCGCCACCAGATGTCAGGGTAGAGCTCATCCTGACTCTGCTTGTACTCATAATTTTTTTCCTTGTTTTTTTCTGGTTTGTTTTCTTTTCTTTCCTTCCTTTTACTTTGTTTTTTTTGGTTCCTAACTTTGATGTTTATTTTTTCTCTCTGTTCCTTTTCTCCTTGTTTTATTTCTCCTTTTTCCATTTTCCTATTTTCTAATTTCTTTTCTTTTTCTCTTAATTTTGTTCTTTACTTTTTTGCTTTATTTTTCCTTCTTTCCTTTTTATTCTCTTTCTTCATTTCTCTCCTTTCATTTTCACCCACTCATATCCTTTACTTTTTTCTGTATTCCTGTTTTTAACTTTTACTTTCATAGAATCATAGAATCATAGAATATCAGGGTTGGAAGGGACCTCTGGAGGTCATCTAGTCCAACCCCCTGCTCAAAGAAGGACCAATCCCCAACTAAATCATCCCAGCCAGGGCTTTGTCAAGCCTGACCTTAAAAATATCTAAGGAAGGAGATTCCACCACCTCCCTAGGTAACGCATTCCAGTGTTTCACCGCCCTCCTAGTGAAAAAGGTTTTCCTAATATCCAACCTAAACCTCCCCCACTGCAACTTGAGACCATTACTCCTTGTTGTATCATCTGCTACCACTGAGAACAGTCTAGAGCCATCCTCTTTGGAATCCCCTTTCAGGTAGTTGAAAGCAGCTATCAAATCCCCCCTCATTCTTCTCTTCCGCAGACTAAACAATCCCAGTTCCCTCAGCCTCTCCTCATAAGTCATGTGTTCCAGACCCCTAATCATTTTTGTTGCCCTTTGCTGGACTCTTTCCAATTTTTCCACATCCTTCTTGTAGAGTGGGGCCCAAAACTGCACACAGTACTCCAGATGAGGCCTCACCAATGTCGAGTAGAGGGGAATGATCACGTCCCTCGATCTGCTGGCAATGCCCCTATGTATACATTCCAAAATGCCATTGCTTCTTGGCAACAAGGCACACTGTTGACTCATATCCAGCTTCTCATCCACTGTCACCCCTAGGTCCTTCTCTGAAGAACTGCTGCCTAGCCATTTGGTCCCTAGTCTGTAGAGGTGCATTGGATTCTTCCGTCCAAAGTGCAGGACTCTGCACTTGTCCTTGTTGAACCTCATCAGATTTCTTTTGGCCCAATCCTCCAATTTGTCTAGGTCCCTCTGTATCCTATCCCTACCCTCCACCGTATCTACCACTCCTCCCAGTTTAGTGTCATCTGCAAAATTGCTGAGGGTGCAATCCACACCATCCTCCAGATCATTTATGAAGATATTGAACAAAACTGGCCCCAGAACCGACCCTTGGGGCACTCCGCTAGAAACTGGCTGCCAACTAGACATGGAGCCATTGATCACTACCCGTTGAGCCCGACAATCTAGCCAACTTTCTACCCACCTTGTAGTGCATCCATCCAGCCCATACTTCTTTAACTTGCTGACAAGAATACTGTGGGACTAGGTTACTCTGTCACTAGGTTGCCTCCCTCATTCAGTAAGGGGCCCACACTTTCCTTGACTTTCTTCTTCTTGCCAACATAACTGAAGAAACCCTTCTTGTTACTCTTAACATCTCTTGCTAGCCGCAACTCCAGGTGTGATTTGGCCTTCCTGATTTCACTCCTGCATCCCCGGGCAATATTTTTATACACATCCCTGGTCATTTGTCCAATCTTCCACTTCTTGTAAGCTTCTTTTTTGTGTTCAAGATCAGCAAGGATTTCACTGTTAAGCCAAGCTGGTCGCCTGCCATATTTACTATTCTGTCTACACATCGGGATGGTTTGTCCCTGTAACCTCAATAAGGATTCTTTAAAATACAGCCAGCTCTCCTGGCCTTCTTTCCCCCTCATGTTATTCTCCCAGGGGATCTTGCCCATCAGTTCCTTGAGGGAGTCAAAGTCTGCTTTTCTGAAGTCCAGGGTCCATATTCTGCTGCTTTGCTTTCTTCCTTGTGTCAGGATCCTGAACTCGACCATCTCATCGTCACTGTCTCCCAGGTTCCCATCCACTTTTGCTTGCCCTACTAATTCTTCCTGGTTTGTGAGCAGCAGGTAAAGAAGAGCTCTGCCCCTAGTTGGTTCCTCCAGCACTTGCACCAGGAAATTGTCCCCTACAGTTTCCAAAAACTTCCTGGATTGTCTGTGCACCGCTGTATTGCTCTCCCAGCAGATATCAGGGTGATTGAAGTCTCCCATGAGAACCAGGGCGTGCGATCTAGTAGCTTCTGCAAGTTGCCAGAAGAAAGCTTCTTCCACCTCATCCCCCTGGTCCGGTGGTCTATAGTAGACTCCCACCACGACACCACCCTTGTTGCTCATGCTTCTAAACTTAATCCAGAGACTCTCAGGTTTTTTTGCAGTTTCATACTTGTGCTCTGAGCTGTCATACTGCTCCCTTACATACAGTGCAACTTCCCCACCTTTTCTGGCCTCCCTGAACAGTTTCTGGCCTCCCTGAACAGTTTATACCCATCCATGACAGTACTCCAGTCATGCGAGTTATCCCACCAAGTCTCTGTTATTCCAATCACATCATAATTCCCTGACTTTGCCAGGACCTCCAGGTCTCCCTGCTTGTTTCCCAGGCTTTGTGCATTTGTATATAGGCACTTGAGATAACCCGCTGATCGTCCCTCTTTCTCAGTATGAAGCAGGAGCCCTCCCCTCTCACACGCTCCTGCTCGTGCTTCCTCCCGGTATCCCGCTTCCCCACTTACCTCAGGGCTTTGGTCTCCTTCCCCCGTTGAACCTAGTTTAAAGCCCTCCTCACTAGGTTAGCCAGCCTGCTCGCAAAGATGCTCTTCCCTCTCTTTGTTAGGTGGAGCCCGTCTCTGCCTAGCACTCCTCCTTCTTGGAACACCATCCCATGGTCAAAGAATCCAAAGCCTTCTCTCCGACACCACCTGTGTAGCCATTCGTTGACTTCCACGATTCGACGATCCCTACCCCGGCCTTTTCCTTCCATGGGGAGGATGGATGAGAACACCACTTGCGCCTCCAACTCCTTTATCCTTCTTCCCAGGGCCACGTAGTCTGCAGTGATCCACTCAAGGTCATTCTTGGCAGTGTCACAGGTGTCCTTCAGAAGCAGGAAGGGGTAGCGATCCGAGGGCTTGATGAGTCTCGGCAGACTCTCCGTCACATTGCGAATCTTAGCCCCTGGCAAGCAGCAAACTTCTCTGTTTGCCCCATCAGGTCGGCAGATAGATGACTCAGTCCTAAGTTCAGGACTCTGCACTTGTCCTTGTTGAACGTCATCATTTTTCTTTTGGCTCAATCCTCTAATTTGTCTAGGGCCCTCTGTATCCTATCCCTTCCCTCCAGCATATCTACCTCTCCTCCCAGGTTAGTCTCATCTGCAAACTTGCTGAGGGTGCAATCCACACCATCCTCCAGATCATTTATGAAGATATTGAACAAAACTGGCCCCAGGACCGACCTTTGGGGCACTCCACTTGATACCAGCTGCCAACTAAACATGAAGCCATTGATCACTACCCGTTGAGCCCGACAATCTAGCCAACTTTCTATCCACCTTATAGTCCTTTCCCCATCATGTTATTCTCCCAGGGGATCTTGCCCATCAGTTCCTTGAGGGAGTCAAACTCTGCTTTTCTGAAGTCCAGGGTCCGTATTCTGCTGCTCTCCTTTCTTCCCTGTGTCAGGATCCTGAACTTGACGATCTCATGGTCACTGCCTCCCAGGTTCCCATCCACTTTAGCTTCCTCTACTAATTTTTCCTGGTTTGTGAGCAGCAGGTAAAGAAGAGCTCTGCCCCTAGTTGGTTCCTCCAGCACTTGCACCAGTAAATTGTCCCCTACCCTTTCCAAAAACTTCCTGGATTGTCTGTGCACCGCTGTGTTGCTCTCCCAGCAGATATCAGGGTGATTGAAGTCTCCCATGAGAATCAGGGCCTGTGATCTAGTAACTTCAGTTACTATTTTTCTTTTTTTCCTTATTTTTAAGTCTAGTCCGAACATTTCTATCAAAACTGGTTTTTGACAAAAAATTGGGTTTTCAACTAACATAAAAAATTGTGGTAAGTGTCTGCTGTCTGTGGAAAATTTTTGACTTTTCATTGAGGAAATAAAATTTCCTCTCTCCCTCACACCCTCAAAAGAATTGAACATTTCCACAGGGAAACAATTCCATCCAGCTTTGCTCTTTTAAAATTTTTTGTCTAAAATTTTCTCTCTTCCACTTTCTTTCCTCTTCTCTACTCTTCCATTTTTCTTCTTTTCTTTTCTCCTGTTCATCTAACACATTGTTCCCTATTCCCACCGTCTTCCCTCTGCCCCAACACAGAAAGCTCCTATGTAACCAAGCAGAACCAAACCACCGTGACTGAATTCATCTTCGTGGGCTTCATCTACCCCCATCATCTGGAAATGCCTCATTGCTGTTGGCTTCCTGGCCTCTTACCTGCTGATCTTATCTGGCAATATCATGATCATCGCAATCATCCTCTTAAAGTGTCACCTCTACAGCCCCATAAACTTCTTTCTCTGAAAACTGTCGCTTGGAGATCCTTATTACATCTTCCGTCCTACCCAAGATGATAGCCAGCTTCCTGAGGGGTAACAGGGCCATCTCCTACCCGGCTTGCATTGCTCAATGCTACTTCTACTTCTTTCTGGGCTGAAGCAAGTTTGCCTTGCTGGCCGCCATGTCCTATGACTGCTACGTGGCCATCTGTGACCCACTGTGCTACACCACATTCAAGAATTCTCAGCTCTGCCTCCAGCTTGATTTGGGGGTAATGGGCAGCAGGGTTCCTGTCCCCCATCATCCCCACCATCCAGGTCATCACCCTGCCCTTCTGAAGTGCCAACTGCATTGACCACTTCTTTTGCGATGACATGGCCTTGGTCAAGCTGTCCTGTGCGGATATGAGCTTTGTGGAGCTGGTGAGTTTCATGGCTTCCTCTGCCATCCTGTTGGGATCCTTGATCCTTATGGTGGTGTCCTACACCTACATTGTTGCCACCATCCTCAGGATAACATCCCCCAGAGGACGCAACCAGGCCTTCTCCACCTGCTCCTTCCACTTCATCATCATCACCCTGGGCTACGGCAGCTGCATCTTCATGTATGTCCAGCCTCCGGGAAGCGATGCCTTGCTCAACAATCTGGTGGCCCTGCTCAACACAGTGGTGACGCCTCTCATGAACTCTTTCATCTTCAGCCTGAGGAACAGCCTCCCATAAGCCCCTTCATCTTCAGCATGAGCAGATTAAAGATGCCCTGAGGGCCATCTTGAAGAGAAGCGTGAACTTCTAAAGGAATCATCTTCGGTTCTGAATGGGTTTTGTGAGTGGAAAAGAAGGGGAAATTAAACAAGAGTAATAGGATGCTAGAAACCATTCTTTCCCTCCAAGAAAACCAATTATCTATCTATCTATCTATCTATCTATCTATCTATCTATCTATCTATCTATCTATCTATCATAGAATCATAGAATATCAGGGTTGGAAGGGACCTCAGGAGGTCATCTAGTCCACCCCCCTGCTCAAAGCAGGACCAATCCCCAATTAAATCATCCCAGCCAGGGTTTTGTCAAGCCAGACCTTAATTGTCAAGCCTGACTATCTATCTATCTATCTATCTATCTATCTATCTCTTGCAATATGCAGTGTTGTGTTAATGGGCCATTTCGCCTTAAACAATATCTTAGAATATGTGCTAACTACTTATTCTAAACTATCTGTTTGATCTTGTATTTAGCTGTGACACTCTGAGTACCTTTCTCAGACCCAAGGAAGAGCTCTGTGTAGCTCAAAGGCTTGGCCATGTCTATATTATATTACCAAATTAAGTTGACCTAACTTATGTCGGCATACTTTTGCCACAGTAATTACATCACTAGTGCGTGTTTAAACTTTGCTTCTTGTATAGTCGGTGCGCGTCCTCAGCAGGAGTGCTTGTATTGATTGTACTGCTATGTGCAGCATTGTGGAATAGCTCCTGAAAGGCAGTAATAGTCGACATAAGCAAGGCAGTGTCTACACTGATGGTGCATCAACCTAACTACATTGACTTTGACTCTACGCTGCTCATGGAGGTGGAGTTGTTAATTCAATGTAGTGGGTCAGTTAAGTCAGCTGGGAGCGAAATTTAAGAGTAGACGCTTCCATAGTTAGGTCAACAAAAGCTACCTTGTGTTGACTTAATGCTATAATGTAAACCACACCCTTATCTGTCTCGCCCACAGAAGTAGGTCCAATAAAGGATATTGCCTCACCCACTTTGTCTCTCTAATATCTCTTGCAAGGTCTTTTGTTAATAATACTTAGTCCATAGATAGCAATTTACATATAACCATCTAAAAACACTTTACAAACATTGATAAGTAACATTCCCGTCACTTGACAGATGGGGGAAACTGAGGCAGAAGGTTGTGAAGTGACTTCCCAGAAGCCTCAAGAATATAACCCTTTGCTTTTGATTGCCAGTCCTGTGAGATAGTCACTAAGTTAGCTGAACTCCCATCCTGGTCAAGCAATAAAACAAGTGGAATGATAATACTTTTTTTCCGCTTTAGGCGAAATAGGCTATTCTCTATAGGATAGGGACCTGTGAACTCCCCCTTCTGACCAACACAAATCCCCATCCATGCAGAGACTGGAACATTGGAGGCTCAAGGTCACATATGCTCATCTCTGCCAAGGAGAGCCCAGCCAGGACACAGAATCTGGCCCACAGATTTCAGTGCTCATCTGTAGAGTAATAACTCACCTGGTTAGACTGAGTGTGTCGGGATCGATTCCCAGCCCAGGGGAAGGAACCGCTAGTTCAAATGGTTTACCGCTACCCCTAGGGCCCCTGGGCTGGGACTTGGAGTAGAGGGTGGGCCCGGGTCCCTCCCTCTCCACTCCCCTCCTCTAGGACACTAGTGGGGCAGTTAATACCCCAGTTCAGGGGCAAGAAACGGTGCCCTGAACCCCCCCAAGAAGAGAAAGCGTGAGACCCATCATAGTAGTTCCGGCAATTTGCCACACATGGTGTCAGGGGTGGGATCTACGTGCTGAGGACTTTAACCAGGGATAGCCAAAACCTTCCCATCCCTAAGACGGATGACATGGTCAAGGCCCTAATACAAGCCACTAGCAGGAGGCTACCCGGGTCCAAGCAACCGCCCAACAGGAGGCAACTCGGATGCTGCAGGAGACTAATCATCTGTTGATGAGTCAGGCTGCCCAGGACCGAGGCCTGCTCCAAGAGTTGGTGAACCAGATGAAGGCCCTTATGGAACTGAACCACAACTGCGATGGGACCCGGACCATAAGGGCCAGCCACTGCCTATAGAAAATGACACGGGAGGATGATGTGGAGGCATACCTCCTGTCTTTTGAAAGAGCAGCCCTGAGGGATGCCTGGTCCCGAGATCAGTGGTCTGATATCCTCGCCCCATTTCTGTGTGGGGAGGCCCAGAAGGTCTACTATGATATGGCCGCAGAGACTGCAGCAGATTACCCCCAGCTGAAGGCAGAGATCCTGGCCAGATCCGGAGTGACGACGGTGTTGCGAGCCCAGAGGTTCCATGAGTGGCAGTATACAGAGGACAAGACACCCCGATCGCAATTGTTTGACCTGATCCACCTGACCTGGAAATGGCTGTGCCCTGAGGACCTCAGCTCTGAGAAGATGATGGAGCTCCTGGTACTGGACCAGTATATGAGGGGGCTACCACCAGGCCTCACCTATGATGAGTTGGTCTCCCTCGTGGAAAGACAGCTGGCAGCCCGCGAACTGTTCCAAACCACAGGGGGTAAGACACAGTAAACCAGGAAGCGAGTCCCAAACTCAAGGACCCGGACTGTCAAGAACTCCAGAACCGTAACTGGAAGGAAAGACATTGAGGAATGGCCCGAGGCCAAGAAGGGACCTGGGGGTTTGGGAAGAGAGGGCTGGGTGGGCCGGCCAAATAGCACCAGGCAGAGGGTGGCAACTGGAATAAGGGGGCAGTGTTACGAGTGTGGAGAATTGGGGCATATAACAGCCCAATGCCCCAACAGGGAAGAGCCTATGCAATGTAATCTGGGAGATCACGGGGAGCAATGTGGCCTAATCGGCCTGGTAGGGGTCGCAATGACCTCGCATGGGTATACAAGATTAGTAAAAATGAATAGTATTGAGATCATAGCATTAGTAGATTCTGGGAGTGCTGTCACGCTGGTCTCGGGGAAGTTGGTGGGGCAAGACCAACTAACCTGGGCCAAAAACACAGGGGTAACGTGCGTTCATGGCACCGTAAATTTCTACCCCACAATCCCAGTACAGATTGAGATCCAGGGGAATACTACCAGGGTGACTGCAGGGATAGTCCCCAGGCTCCCCTACCCTGTCTTAATTGGTAGGGACTTCCCCGGGTTTGAGAGCTTACTCCCACCATTAGAGCCAGGGGAGGGTAGCAACCCCCCCGGGCTGAGAGGGAGGCACCTACAGATAGCCTCACGCCAACGTTTGACAAATTTGCCCAGGAGTTATTCTCATCCCCCGGAAAACCCTGAAAGTCTAGGTGGGAAAGGAGGGCAGATAAAAGATTAGGGACCAGGATTCTAGCAGAGAACCAGAAAACCTCCCTTGTTGATAGGTGAACCCGTTCAGGAGGCCAGGAGATAATTCAGGCCAGTGAGGACTCGGAGGGGGTTCCCAGCCCAAGTAGGGCAACCCAGGGGGCGGAGTAGAAACAGACCTCTTGGAATTAGGTCAGATCAGTACCACACATGAGAATTTCGGGCAGGACCAAACCAATGACCAGCTATATGCAAATGTAAGGGAGGAGTTAGTGGAAGTAAATGGTGTACCCGTGGAAGGAAAGACCAAAGGTCCAAGGCCATATTATGTGCTCAAACGCAATCTGTTGTACAGGATAGCACAAATACGAGGGGAAGAAGTGGAGTAACTCTTAGTCCCACGGAAACACACAAGGGCAGTACTAGAGTTAGCTCACAGTCATCTATTTGGGGGACATCTAGGAGTAGACAAGACACTGAACAGAGTCCTAAGAAGATTTTATTGGCCAGGAATACGTGCAGAGGTCCAGCGCTATTGTGCCTCTTGCCCTGAATGCCAATTGCATAGCCCCTGACCTCACTTGCAGGCTCCATTAGTACCTTTGCCTATTATTGAAGTCCCTTTTGAGAGGATAGCCATGGACATAGTGGGCCCACAGGAAAGATCAGCATGGGGCCACCGAAATGTACTAGTCATCTTTGACTATGCCACGTGATATCCAGAAGCCATTCCTTTAAGAAACCCCACATCCAAGATAATAGCAAAAGAACTACTCCAGATTTTTGCCAGAGTGGGCATCCCTAAGGAGATCCTGACAGACCAAGGACCCCTGTTCATGTCAAAATTAATGAAAGACTTATGTACCCTGCTCAGCATCCAGGCCATACAGACCTCAGTCTACCATCCACAAACAAATGGACTGGTCGAGTGGTTTAACCGTACTGTTAAAAGTATGATCCGGAAGGTGGTAGCACAGGATGGAAAAGACTGGGATACCCTTCTACCGTATCTAATGTTTGCTATACGGGAAGTCCCCCAGACGTTTACTGGTTTCTCTCCCTTTGAACTACTATACGGACACCACCCATGCGGAATATTAAATATTGCCCAGGAAGATTGGGAAGAACAACCTGACCCAGGAAAGAATGTCATTGAGCACGTGACACAGATGAGAGAGCGAATAATTCGAGTAACCCCTATAGTATGAGAACATTTGGAAAAAGCACAAGAGACCCAGCAGACATATTACAACCATTGGGCGAAAGTACGGAGATTTCAGCCGGGGGAACGGGTGATGGTGCTAGTGCCGACAGCAGAAAGCGAACTCCTGGCCAGCTGGCATGGACCATATGAGATAGTGGAAGCCACTGGGGAGGTGGGCTATAAGGTCAGACAGCCAGACCACCGAAGGCCAGAGCAAATCTACCACATCAACTTACTGAAGCCCTGGCGTGACCAAGAGACGTGCCTGGTCATTCGGGGAGCTCCACCCCAGACAGACGACCAACAGGGGCAGGTGAAGATATCTCCTGAGTTAACTCCAGAACAATGAACAGAAGTCATTGATATGATCCAACTAAACCAGGATGTGTTCTGTATACAGCCGGGCCTTACGACACTGGTCCAACATCATATTATCACCAGTCCTGGAGTAAGGGTGACGATAAGACCATACCGAATACCGGAAGCTAAAAGGGAAGAAATTAGGACAGAAGTGAAGAAGATGCTGGAACTCGGGGTTATTGAAGAATCCCACAGCCAGTGGTCCAGCCCTATCATCCTAGTCCCCAAGCCTGACGGCACCTGTTAAGGGGCTTATTCCTTCACCCACTTACTTCCCTGGTCCTTCTCGCATGAACAGAAAGCAACAATACCCGAAGTCCAAAGGTGCAAACAATTCAATGTTTATTGGGGTGAATTTCCAGCAAGCATGATTCCAGTTTCCTTCCTTAGTATCCTCCTTCCCAGCTCTGACACCACAGAGCCTTACACCTGTGTCCCTGTTGTGATTCCTGCCCTTAGCCAAACATGATTCCAATTTCCTTACTCCCATTCCCTGTTCCCATCTCCCCCACCCACACCCCCACCCCCACCCCCACCCCCTCACTTCCTGATTGACTGCAGACTATATAGTCAAACTTGAGTTCTGCTTAGCTATACCTTAACCAATCATTTTACTGAAATTTAACTAACCAAGCCTAACATATTGTAACATGATTATTTAACCAATTATATCCCACCACCTCAATTAGTTTACTCCCAGCAAAATTAATTATACAGCAGACAGGAACAATCACAGAACCAGACACAGATTATACAGACAAAGAATAGCAAAGTGGGAACTATAATGACAAGACAATACAGAAGTGAGGATTTCACATCCCAGCTATTGATAAGTGAGTTCTTGCCAGACAGGATGTTATCAAACTAAGTTTCCTTTTACATCTTCTAGGCACTTTCCTTTCTCTGGAGGTGATGGGCATTATCAGGACAGGATTGTATTCCTAATAGGCCAGTAGCACCTGATTTCAATGTGACGGGTTTGGAACGTGAGGATGTGACCGTTCGCTTCGCAGCTTATGGCTGCCTCTGCTGCTTAGCCAGAGGCCTTAGCCTGAGAACAGGGCCTCAGACTGTCACAGTAAGAGAAGGACCTTACACAGGCAGACAGTGATTTTGATTCTTTCTTTTATACCTCTAGAACTAGCTAAGTGATAAGAATACACCTAAATTCTTAGAGTATATGCCTTTACAGACAGGCCTGAATATCTGTATCCTAACAGCATCCTGAGATTTTGCAACGACTTCCAGAAGTTGAATGAAGTATCCCAATTCGATGCCTATCCGATACCACGCATTGACGAGCTAGTTGATCAGTTAGGCAAGGCCTGATTCCTAACCACTCTGGACCTGACCAAAGGATATTGGCAAATTTCCCTGGCCAAGAATGCCAAGGAAAAGACTGCCTTCTCTACACCCGATGGCCTGTTCCAATACATTGTCCTCCCTTTTGGACTCCATGGGGCCCCTGCAACATTCCAACGACTTATGGACAAATTGATGCGACTCCATGCCAAGTATACCACTGCCTATCTAGACGACATAGTTATCCATAGCCCTGACTGGGAAACACACCTAAGAAAAGTAGAAGTGGTGCTAGATGCCCTGCGGAAGTGAGGCCAATCCTCTCAAGTGCGTGATAGGACTAGCTGAGGCCAGATACCTCAGGTATGTAGTAGGGAGACATTTGGTGAAACCCCAATGGAACAAAGTGGAGGCAATACAAGGTTGGCCTCGACCAGTCCGCAAAAAGCAGGTCAGAGCGTTTCTAAGGATAGTAGGATACTATATGAGCTTCATCCCTCATTTCGCCACAAGGCTTGGGGCCCCGAGATAGTAAAGTGGACTGATGTGGCAGAATGAGCATTTGCAGATTTAAGGACCGCCCTTTGCTGCCATCCAGTACTCATAGCCCCAGACTTCGAGAAGGAATTCATCCTACAAACAAATGCCTCGGAGGTAGGGCTAGGAGCCGTCCTTTCGCAGGTGGTAGGGGAGGAGGAACACCCGATCTTGTACCTCAGCTGGAAACTCCTCCCCAGGGAACAAAAGTACGCCATCGTTGAAAAGGAATGTCTGGCAGTAAAATGGGCTATGGAGACTCTCCGCTACTACCTACTGAGGCGGCAGTTTACCCTCGTGACAGGCCACGCCCCACTCCAGTGGATGCACAGAAACAAGGAGAAGAACACAAGAATGACTAGGTGGTTTCTATCCCTGCAGCCCTTCCATTTCCAGGTACAGCACAGGGCCGGAAGCCAACACGGCAACGCTGATGACCTAAGACGACAGCACTGCCTCTCGTCCCAAGTAGCCCAACCCCATGGTGTTGAGCAGGGGGGCGGGGATATGTGATACAGCATGGCCAGAGGGCAGCAGGAGAGTGTTAGAAGGGAGCCTTATTCCCTGTAGAGGGAAGAAAGTTTGCTATCGATTAATTAAAGCACCTGAAGCCAATTAAAGCACGTGAAGCCAATTAGAGCACCTGAAGTCAGTCACCTGATAAAACCCCCCCTGCTTCAATCAAGAGGAGGAGTTGAAGCAGAGTGGATTGGTGTTGGAGCAGAGAGCAGTTTGGAGGGAAACAGAGGAGAGGTTGGCGAAGTGCTGTGGTGGGCTAAGAAGACAAAGACCCTTGGTAAAGGGATATGTGGTTTGTGCAGCGGGAGGGCAGCAAGCCCCACAAGCTGAAGGGAAGGAGAGGGGAGTAGCCCAGGGGAAGGAACTGCTAGTTCAAGTGTTTTACCGCTACCCCTAGGGCCCTGGCCTGGGACCCAGAGTATGGGGCAGGCCCGGGTCCCCCCCTCTCCACTCCCCTCCTCTAGGACACTAGTGGGGCAGTTAATACTGCAGTTCAGGGGCAAGAAATGGCGCCCTGAACCCCCCCCCCCCGCCCAGAAGAAGAGAAAGCTTGAGACCCATCATAGTAGTGCTGGCAATTTGCCACACCGATATTTTTTTTTTAAAGGAAGTTTAAGATTGGGATTCTATTTGGAGTGTTCTCATTGTAGTGTTACACAAAAGGCCATCTTCCAGAACAGTCCATGGGCCCAGCCCTGTTCCCACAAAAATGAAAAGCAAAACTCCTGTTGACTTCAACAAGAGCAACCTCAGAGTCTGTTACTTCTATACAAAGAAAATTCCATTTCTCTTCTCTACTGCGTGTCCTGTCTGGCAGCTCTTGGTCATATTAGCAGTCACACTGGAGTGTGTGCATGGGTGTGAATGACTTTAGTGTGTAGGAATTTGGTGTGACTGGTTACTGTGTGTGTCACATTTCCCAGGGGTTTCCAGGATTGCGAGGCACCTGGCTACCACTTGCCTTGAGTGTGAAGAAGGCTTGCCTGTACTTGCTGGGGTCAACTGTGTGACCCCAGCAGCCTCTAGCAACTCAGGGCCTCCGCAGACATTGCTCTCCCTTCACGGGCTAGTGATAGGCATTTGCCAACCCACAAGCCCTCCTAGCCTCCAACCCCTTTTCCAGTGCACACTCCCCAAATTCACAGCTCCGTGAGTCCCAAAGGGACAGTGCCCACTTACCTCAGATTCATGCTCTGCTCAACACACCGCACCTGGATATATTTACAGTAAAAGCACGAAGAAGTTTATTTAACAAAGAACAGAGACTGAAGAAGAGCAAGTTTGCAGGTTATTTTGTGTATTTGAAAGCTTAGTTTAATTTTTACAGATGTGGTTTTGTCTAATAAATATGTGTGTGTGTATGTGTGTGTGTGTGTGTGTGAGAGAGAGAGTTTTGTGCATAATACTTTTGTCTGTGTCTTTAGAAGATAGATGGACCGGTATGTTACACATTTGTGTGTGTATGACTTTGTATGGGTGAGATATTTGTGTGTCCATGTTTGTATAGGTAGGCTAGATTTGGGCATGTGGGTTGGAAGAGTGAGTGTGTGTGTGTGTGTGTGTGTTGGGGTGGGGGGAGGAATAGGGTCCATTGGCAAATGAACGTATCTGTGTTACATAAAAGACCCAGAAATATATTTAAAATGAGAAATATTAATTAATGAATAGTTCAGTTAGTGCCATGAGTAGCGAACACAAACAGGCTTGGAAGAATTCAGATTGAGGCTGTGTCTACAAGACAAGGACATTTGTGTAGCTATGCTAGTGTAAACCCACGGCAAAGATGCAGTTAACACCAGTGTAAGGGGTTTTTCTGTCAGTGTAGGAACACCACTAGCTACGTTGGCAGAAACAGTCTTGCATCAGCGTAGCTGCCTGAGTTAGGTCTGCATAGCGTGTCAGTCACGGGTGTGTTTTTTTCACACCCCCAACTAATGTAGCTATGACATCCTAACTTCTAAGTTTAGACCAGGCCTTTGGGGAGTGGGGTGTGTGTTGGACATAGATGGAGACGGGTGCTGGATTTGTAGGGTGTATCTGCTTGGGTATATGGCAGAGCTGTTTAGGTGTCTGGGTGAGTGAGGTTTGTTCCTGTGCTTGGCACTGCCATGAATGGTGGGCATACATGTGATTTCAATGGGAGTTAGGTGGCTAATCAGTGAAGGCAGCTGGAAAATCCCACTAGACACCTGTATGTATCTTTGGGCACCAAAATGTCTGGAAGTTGAAGGTAGACAAATTCCTACATTTTTAATGGGGATAGTAATTAAACATTGGGACAGTTTACCAAGTGTTCTGGTGGATTCTCCATCATGGATAATTTTTAAATGAAGACTGGAATCATTTGGGGGCAGTGCTCTGGCTTGGGTTGTACAGAAGATCAGACTAGATGATCACATTGGTCCCTTCTGGCCTTGGTATCTGTGAATCCATATGTCTGAAAATCTCGCCTGACGTGATTTGCATAAGGTCATCCAGGAAAGCAACTGGACACGTGTGGGGACAGAATCCCAGCCTCTTGCCTTGCAGCTTTTCCCAATGGACCATCCACCTGCATCTGCCCCAGTATAATTAAAAGCTGCACAAGTAGGCTAGAATCCCCCTTCTTTCTTGTGGCACTGAGAAGTGGGGCTGGGGAACCCACATCACAGCTTAAACCCTTGTTCGCGTCGCCACATATTACACGAGGGTCTCAGGTCTGGTGGGCACAGTGAACCCAGGACCTCTGGGTTCTGAACCCCTCTGGGCTGAGCTAAAATCCCAAAGGCTGTTAGCTCAGGCTATGGCAGACTCATCCATCTCTGAGGTAAAGTAGGAGCTGGGGAAAATGCACACATTGTATTGTAATTAGGTAGAGCAACAGCAGATACATCCCTCAGTTCTCAGATTCCCAGTGCATTCCCTGGATGTGTCCTACACTCATTATAAATGTCCCAGTTTGGGACAGACAGGCTTCAGGCATGCGGAGAAGCTCAAGTGCTGCTTTGCAACTCCAAACCCCATTCCTGAGTGAAGAGATAGCAGAGACATTGACAATCGTACTGGTGACAATGAGCTGGTATTTAATTGGAGGGCATTAATTTGACACAAGAAGAAGTATCTAGAGTGCATGCAGGGTAAATCTAAGGTACCAGATTCTCACAGAGCATTAGAAATTTTAGCTCTTCATTAATTTATTGATCTACTAAAGAGCACATGCAATTAGATTTTTAATGTCCTATATAATGACTTTTGTGAGGGCAATTGTCAAAAAACAAAGCCGGTCAGAGCGCTCAGACTCATTACCTATCTATCTATCTATCTATCTATCTATCTATCTATCTATCTATCTATCTATCTATCTATCTATCTATCTCAGTGCCTCTCAGGATTTGGCTCTGCTCTGGAAATCCTCATATTAACATATGTATTTTTTCTCTCATGGATCAAACGGCTGCAAGCACCATGGAAGGGGCTAACCAAACTGAAGTGACTGAGTTCATTCTCATGGGTTTCTCTGCATTCCCGGAGCTGCAGTGGATCCTCTTTGTGATGTTCCTGATCATCTACCTCCTGACAATTGCCACCAACACTTCCATCATTGCCATAGTCAGGAGTTGTCCAAGCCTCCACTGCCCTATGTACGTGTTACTCAGCAACCTCTCTTTCCTGGAGATCTGGTACACCTCAGTGACGGTGCCCAAGATGCTGGCTGGGCTTCTGTTGGGGAACAGGTCAATCTCCGTCCATGGATGCATAACCCAGATGTTTTTCTTCTTCTCCATGGGTTCCACTGAGTTCTTCCTCCTAGCGGTGATGGCGTATGACCGCTACTTGGCCATCTGCCACCCCTTGCGCTACTCCACCATCATGTGTAACATCTTGTGCCTCAAGCTGTCGGTGGTTGCTTGGGTGTCTGGCTTCCTGGCCTCCTCCGTCCTCACCGTGGCCGTGTCCAGGCTGTCGTTCTGTGGACCCAATGAGATTGATCACTTCTTCTGCGACTTTGTCCCCCTGGCCAAGCTTTCCTGCTCAGACACGCATCTCAGCAAGCTCGTGTGCTTCACCCTGACATGGGCCATAGCCGGGAGTTCCTTCCTCCTCACCGCCGGTTCCTACAGCTGTGTCATATGGACAGCATGGCGGATGCCTTCAGAGAGTGGTCTCCAGAAAGCTCTGACCACATGTGGTGCCCACATTGCGGTCACAGGCATATTCTATGGCTCAGCCCTTTCTATGTATGCCCGGCCGCCTGTGATGGAGTCCTCTGACATGGACAAGGTGGTGTCATTCTTCTACTGTGTCCTGACCCCACTGCTGAACCCCATCATATACACCCTACGGAACAACATGGTGAAGGAGGCACTGAGGAAACCAATGACAACCTCAGGATTATTTAGGGCCTAAGGAAGAACTTTCCCCAGGTGGCTTCATTATGTGGAGGGGTACCAGGAACTACATCAATCACAAACCTCGCTGAGGTTGGGTGGGAAGCACCCTTCAGTTAGGATGAGTTCATCAGAAGCCTCCCACCTAAGGCAAAAGGAGGTTGTGATCCTGCCCAGGAGTTTGGACTGAGTGAATGGAGGGTTGATGATGAGTATTGTTTGTGTATTGTGTGTGTGTGTGTGTGTGTGTGGAGGGGAAAGAGTCCAGGGGAGAGGGGGAGGGGAATGCAGAACACACAGAAACTCATAACATACAGGAACAGAAAGAGAGGCAGAGGCAAAAAAGCAAGAAAGCCAAGCAGTAGCCCGTGAGCCTATTGAGACCCTGGGAAAAGCTAGAAAGAGAAAGTTTTTGGGTTGGTGTTGACTCAAGAGGTTTGAGGCTGTAAGCTAAGAAACTGGCTTTTTTTGTTGTTCTTGTTTTCTCCTGCATTCAGAGAAGTAGGACTTTGTACCTTCCTTGTAAATAAACAAGATTACATCAAGGAAAATACCAGACTGCAGCAATTCTACTTCCAGCTGTAACGTCTCCAGGGTCCCAAAATGTAACTAGATACTTTTTGATCCAAAAGGGGGCAGAAGTATTTGATGAATGCAAAACAATGTTATTCAATCAATCACTGGTTGGCTCTGTGGATGGTATGCAGTTCCAGACATGGAGTGACTCTTGGTAAACAACAATGCAGGCAAGGCTGGAACTCAAGATGTGGGGGGGGCTTATCTGTTTGTACTTCTGGTAGAAGCTGATTTCTACAACAGCCACGTAGGGTAAAATCCTGGATTCACTGATGTCAATAGGAGTTTTGCCGTTGATTTCAATTGGGCTAGATTTTCACCCCTCCTGTTTAAGAAGATCTATAATTCCAGATACTGTGTCTGCAGCTGATTGGTAATTTTCCATCAAACCACTTATCGATGGAAAATGAAGTTTCTGGAAAACTTAAATCTTAAACTTAAATCTTCCATAGGAAAATTTTGATTTTGCAAAAATATTCTGATTTTCCTGCTCCAATGCCTTTTTAAATGATCTCTCCACAGTAGATGATTTCACCTAGTGAGACAGAGGGAGCCTTGCACCAGAATAACTCAGATCCCAGTGGCCATGACACTTACCTGATAGGTAGACAATTCTAACCATCAGAGAAGTGACGTTCTGGAATAGCCACACATGGGGAGCAGTGGGGACAGAAATCCTAACTGGCCTCAAGACTGAGCTTGATAAGTTTATGGAGGGTATGGTCTGTTGGAACTGCCTACAATGTCATGACATATCTGAGGCTATTAGTAGAAAATCTGCCAAACAGCCCGTGATGGGACACTAGATAGGGAGGGCTCTGAGTTACTACAGAGTATTCTTTGGCTGGTTGGTCTCACCCACATGCTCAGGGTCCAACTGATTGCCATATTTGGGGTTGGGAAGGAATTTTCCCCCAGGTCATATTAGCAGAGACTTTTTAGGTGTGTGGGGGGGTCACATTTCTCTGCAGCTTAGGGTATGGACCATTTGCAGGTTTAAACTAGAGTAAAAGGTGGATTCTCTCTATAACTTATATTCTCTCTATAACTCTCTGTAAATCATGATGTGAGTGTGACGTTGCAATGCCCCTCTGCCATGTACTTTGGCCAAACTGGACAGTCTCTACGCAAAAGAATAAATGGACGCAAAGCAGATGTCAAAAATTCTAACATTCAAAAACCAGTGGGAAAGCATTTTAACATCCCTGGACACTCGATTTCAGACTTAAAAGTGACCATTCTTCAACAAAAAAACTTCAAAAACAGACTTCAGTGAGAAACTGCAGAGCTGGAATTCATTTGCAAACTTGACACCATCAAATTAGGCCTGAATAAAGACTGGGAATGGCTGGGTTACTACAAGAAGTAATCTCCCATCAACTGTTGAGTATGGGCCATCCATCTCGTTAGCACTACAAAAAGTAATTTTTACTCTGTTGACATTCACACCTTCTTTTCAACCGTTGGGAATGGGACACATCCACCCTGATTGAATCATTGACCCCCCACTTTGAAAGGCATCCTTTCTTGTGCTGTATATTTATGCCTGCCTACTATAATTTTCACTCCATACATCTGAAGAAGTGGGTCATAGGCCACAAAAACTTATGTTCTAATAAATGTGTTAGACTTTAAGGTGCCACAAGACTCCTCATTGTTGTTGCCCTCCATAGGATTCTATGAAAATATGCTAATAAGTGTGAATATAATGTAACTGGAATATGCTTCATGCAAAAGGTCTCTTATACGGCATCATTACAAAGCTTATAATCTACTGAGTGTGGTCATCCTATTTGTATGTATCATTCTTGTATCTGAAACTAGAAATATGAAATATAACTCTGAGGTCCTAATGTAATTATGCAAAGTGTGGGCCATTAATGGTGGTTTGGAATCTTAATGGCTCCCATTAACCAGGACAACTGGTTGTAAATGGCTCTGTTTACTTGTAAGACTTCCTGTACACCTGTGTGCTGGCAAGTGGGTAATGAAGTCTTACAGTGACATGTGATCATGTCACCTGAACTGGAATCCATCTTTAACTTGGTGCTTTTCCATTGAGAAGGAGGGGTGGGAACACAGAGGGACAAAGGATTCCTGCCTTGTGCAAAAGATATATAAGGGGGTGGAAAAGAACAAAGGGGGCTCCAGTCATGAGAAATCCCCTAGCTACCACCTGAGCTAGAACAAGGACTGTACCGGGGAAAGGATTGGGCTTAGACTAGGAAGGAGTCCAGTCTGTGAAAGAAGCTTATTGAAACATCTCTGAGGATGAGATTTTATCTGTATTCAGTTTTCTTACTGTATTAGGCTTAGACTTGTGTGTTTTATTTTATTTTGCTTGGTAATTCACTTCATTCTATCTGTTATTAATTGGAATCACTTAAATTCTCCTTTTCTGTATTTAATAAAATCACTTTTTACTTATTAATTAACCCAGAGTAAGTATTAATACCTGCGGGGGGGGGGGGGCAAACAGCTGTGCATATCTCTCTATCAGCGTTATAGAGGGTGAACAATTTATGAGTTTACCCTGTATAAGCTTTATACAGGATAAAACGGATTTATTTGGGGTTTGGATCCCATTGGGAGCTGGGTATCTGAATGCTAGAGACAGGAGCACTTCTTAAACTGTTTTCAGTTAAGCCTGCAGCTTGTGGGGGACATGGTTCAGACTTGGATCTGTGTTTGCAGCAGGCAAGTGTGTCTGGCTCAAACAAGGCAAAGTACTGAAGTCCCAAGCTGGCAGGGAAAATGGGCTCATAGGTAGTCTAGGCACATCAGATGACAGTCCAAAAGGGGTTTCTGTGATCCAACCCATCACAGTGAGGATGTCATAAACTCAGCCAGAAGTAAGGGGTGTATTACAGCAGTGGCTGGGTAAGATTCTGCGGCCTGCAATATCCAGGAAGACAGACGAGATGATCTCGATGATCCCTTCTGGCCTTACAGTCTATGAATCTAAAAGATCTGTTCAAATCTGCCCTCCCACTCAGGGATTGTTGGGGTGGAGGGACTTGAACTAGGAGCCTCCCACATCTCAAGTGAATACGGTAACCACTGGGCTAAACGTTAGGAGGGATTGCTTTTCACCCCCTCCAAAATGATGTAGGTGCCTAACACCAAGGGACGGTTGGCAGCTGAGAATCTCAAGCAGAGGGAGGTGCCTCCCTGCCGATGGGATTAGGAACCTGTCTACAAAAGAGGACTCCCCTCTCCTTGCCACCTCCCTGTGGCATCTCCCCACCTAGTGGGTTGCCTTTTGTGAGTCACATTCGTAGTGCCAGTCTCTCACCCGTTGCATAGGGCGCTAAGGCACCAGACTCACGCTTTGTGAGCCCCAGTGATTCTCCAGCTTCCTAAAAGCTAAGTATGGTGATGCTCAGCCTCACCACACCCAAGTTGTTTTGTGAGTCTGTCCCTGGGTTCCTAATTTGGGGGTGTGAGCTCCACCAGGCAGCAGAGCATCTGAAACTGAGGCAATCAGACCCCGAGTGTTGAAACCCCTTATTTCTCCTTGTGACCCTAGTCCTTACTCTTCAGAATTAAAGCGGAGTCTCTGGAGGACAATTGAGAGGTCCAGGTGTGCCCTCCTGGAGAGCCTTCAGCACCTCTTCACTTCAGGAAATGATGTCTTTGCTTTAGATTAAATCTGGTCAAGAATTATTATGGTGACAAACAACACAAAACAAAGGATTGATACTCATTGCCATGCAAATCTTGAATAATTCCAGTGATGTCAGAGGACTCACACCAACATGTGACTGAAGAATTATGCCCAGTGTGACCGTATGATGTATCAATGTTAGATACTAGTGCTTGGTCCCTTTACTAGGGCTGGTTCAGAAAGGAGCTTTTTGTGGAAAATCCAAGCCTATGAAGTCAATGGGAATTTCACCTCACTAAATTGCATCAGAACATCAGGAGCTTGGCCTTATGGGATGACAATTATAATCATTGAAATGTCAGGCTGGAAGGGACCTCAAGAAGTCATCAACTCCAGCCACTGTGCTGAGGCAGGACCAAGTAAAACTAGACCAATCCTGGCATGGGTTTGCCCAACCTGTTCTTAAAAACCTCCAGTGATGGAGATTCTACAACCTCCTTTGGAAGCCTGTTCCAGAGCGTAGCTACCCTGAGAGTAAAAGAGTTTTTCTTCATATCTAACCTGAATCTCCCTTGCTGCAGATTAAGCCCATTGTTTCTTGTCCTACCTTCTGTGGGCATGAAGAACAACTGATCTCTGTCCTCTTTAAAACAATGTGTTTGAAGACTGTTATCAAGTTCCCCTCAGTCTTCCTTTCTCAGGACGAAACTTTCCCAGTTTTTTCCTCTTTTCTCATGGGTCAGACTTTCTAAACTTTTAAGCATTTTTTGTTGCTTTCCTCTGGACTCTCTCCTGTTTGCCCACATCTTTCCTAACATGTGGCTGTAATAAAATACAGCCCAGACTTTAAAACTTATCTGCTCTTCTGGGAGCCTCCTCAGTAGGCTACTCCCTTCTGAAACCTTTCTCCAGTCCCTTGAGCACACCACTTTCATGTGGTTGACTCATGCCTCTACTTCTTTCTGGGGTGGGAACCCCACAATCCTACCACTCTGACTGGGACTTTGGGTTACTCCTCCCTGGGCACCAGCTGGGCTACCTGGCAGGTCCAGATGTCCTTTGACTTGGCTGGAGTTCCCCTTTGGAGGCCTGAGGCTAGGAAGAGTTTGCAGTGAGACAGAAGCAGGAGGATTTGTCCAAACGGTGCCCAAAGCTTAGAAAAGCAGATTTAAAATACCTATAAACCATTATCTTTCCTACAGTTGGCATTCCCTGCCAGTAGCTAGGTAGACATAATCCAGCCTTGGTGGTCCCTGTTCTCTCTGGGCACCAAATTACAGCTTTCCCACTACAGCTCCTGACCCTCTGTCTCTCTTTCTTGACTCTGATGCCTAGGCCAAAAGCTTTTAGCAATAACTGTCAGTGACAGCAACAGCAGACATCTTAGTGGAGCAGGGATGGTGTCAGTAATGGGATACTGTGTCCATGTCATCACCACACCAGCACACTAGGAACTAATTGCCCCACCTTGTTGGCACTCTTAGGATGGAGCTGAGAACTCACTGGACCATGGGTAGTTCTTACCTCCCCTCTCAGCCCTAGAGTGATTTCTTAAGGACAGAGGTGAGGCACACTGGCAGGGAGTGGGTGTAGGTAAATCACAGAGCCATTGCCATGCTACGTGTGACCTCCAGAAAGCCAAGGACAGCATCCTACAGAGATATCAGCTCTTCCTACCTATACAACTGTTGTGTGTTTCATAGTAATTATTTATAATTCAGGAGCAACTTTGGAGCATTGTGGCAGAAAAACCTGAGAGTCTCTGGATTAAGTTTAGAAGTGTGAGCAACAAGGGTGATGTCGTGCTGGGAGTCTACTATAGACCACTGGACCAGGGGGATGAGGTGGATGAGGCTTTCTTCTGGCAACTCGCAGAAATTATTAGATCGCACGCCCTGGTTCTCATGGGAGACTTCAATCACCCTGATATCTGCTGGGAGAGCAATACAGCGGTGCAGAGACAATCCAGGAAGTTTTTGGAAACTGTAGGGGACAATTTTGTGGTGCAAGTGCTGGAGGAACCAACTAGGGGCAGAGCTCTTCTTCACCTGCTGCTCACAAACCAGGAAGAATTAGTAGGGGAAGCAAAAGTGGATGGGAACCTGGGAGACAGTGACCATGAAATGGTCGAGGTCAGGATCCTGACACAAGGAAGAAAGGAAAGCAGCAGAATATGGACCCTGGACTTCAGAAAAGCAGACTTTGACTCCCTCAGGGAACTGATGGGCAAGATCCCCTGGGAGAATAACATGAGGGGGAAAGGAGTTCAGGAGAGCTGGCTGTATTTTAAAGAATCCTTATTGAGGTTACAGGGACAAACCATCCCGATGTGTAGACAGAATAGTAAATATGGCAGGCGACCAGCTTGGCTTAACAGTGAAATCCTTGCTGCTCTTAAATACAAAAAAGAAGCTTACAAGAAGTGGAAGATTGGACAAATGGCCAGGGATGAGTATAAAAATAGTGCTCGGGCATGCAGGAGTGAAATCAGGAAGGCCAAATCACACCTGGAGTTGCAGCTAGCAAGAGATGTTAAGAGTAACAAGAAGAGTTTCTTCAGGTATGTTAGCAAGAAGAAGAAAGTCAAGGAAAGTGTGGGCCCCTTACTGAATGAGGGTGGCAACCTAGTGACAAAGGATGTGGAAAAAGCTAATGTATTCAATGCTTTTTTTGCCTCTGTCTTCACGAACAAGGTCAGCTCCCAGACTGCTGCACTGGGCAGCACAGCATGGGGAGGAGGTGACCAGCCCTCTGTGGAGAAAGAAGTGGTTCGGGACTATTTAGAAAAGCTGGACGTGCACAAGTCCATGGGGCCAGATGCGTTGCATCCGAGAGTGCTAAAGGAATTGGCGGATGTGATTGCAGAGCCATTGGCCATTATCTTTGAAAACTCATAGCGATTGGGGGAAGTCCCGGACGACTGGAAAAAGGCTAATGTAATGCCCATCTTTAAAAAAGGGAAGAAGGAGGATCCTGGGAACTACAGGCCAGTCAGCCTCACCTCAGTCCCTGGAAAAATCATGGAGCAGGTCCACAAAGAATCAATTCTGAAGCACTTAGAGGAGAGGAAAGTGATCAGGAACAGTCAGCATGGATTCACCAAGGGCAAGTCATGCCTGACTAATCTAATTGCCTTCTGTGATGAGATAACTGGTTCTGTGGATGAAGGGAAAGCAGTGGATGTGTTGTTCCTTGACTTTAGCAAAGCTTTTGACACGGTCTCCCACAGTATTCTTGTCAGCAAGTTAAAGAAGTATGGGCTGGATGGATGCACTACAAGGTGGGTAGAAAGTTGGCTAGATTGTCGGGCTCAATAGGTAGTGATCAATGGCTCCATGTCTAGTTGGCAGCCGCTATCAAGTGGAGTGCCCCAGGGGTCGGTCCTGGTGCCGGTTTTGTTCAATATCTTCATAAATGATCTGGAGGATGGTGTGGATTGCACCCTCAGCAAGTTTGCAGATGACACTAAACTGGGAGAAGAGGTAGATACACTGGAGGGTAGGGATAGGATACAGAGGGACCTAGACAAATGAGAGGATTGGGCCAAAAGAAATCTGATGAGGTTCAACAAGGACAAGTGCAGAGTCCTGCACTTAGGATGGAAGAATCCAATGCACCGCTACAGACTAGGGACCGAATGGCTAGGCATCAGGTCTGCAGAGAAGGACCTAGGGGTGCCAGTGGATGAGAAGCTGGATATGAGTCAACAGTGTGCCCTTGTTGCCAAGAAGGCCAATGGCATTTTGGGGTGTATAAGTAGGGTCATTGCCAGCAGATCGAGGGACGTGATCATTCCCCTCTATTCAACACTAGTGAGGCCTCATCTGCAGTACTGTGTCCAATTTTGGGCCCCACACAACAAGAAGGATGTGGAAAAATTGGAAAGAGTCCAGCGGAGGGCAACAAAAATGATTAGGGGCCTGAGGAGAGGCTGAGGGAACTGGGGATGTTTAGTGTACGGAAGAGAAGAATGAGGGGGGATTTGATAGCTGCTTTCAACTACCTGAAAGGGGATTCCAAAGAGGATGGCTCTAGACTGTTCTCAATGGTAGCAGATGACAGAACAAGGACTAATGGTCTCAAGTTGCGGTGGGGGAGATTTAGGTTGGATATTAGGAAAAACTTTTTCACTAGGAGGGTGGTGAAACACTGGAATGCGTTACCTAGGGAGGTGGTGGAATCTCCTTCCTTAGAAGTTTTTAAGGTCAGGCTTGACAAAGCCCTGGCTGGGATGATTTAATTGGGGATCGTTCCTGCTTTGAGCAGGAGGTTGGACTAGATGACCTCCTCAGGTCCCTTCCAACCCTGATATTCTATGATTCTATGATAGGTGCCAAGAAATTCACTGGGATTCTCAACGCCTCAGTTCAATCACCCAGTCTCCCTGTACAAAGAATGGGGTGAGGTAGGCACCTAAAAATGGGATTCACAAAAGTCAGCACACTCAGGAGTTCCTTGTCTAGGCTAGCCAATGGGAGATTCAATCGAGGTTCCTGTCTCTGCTTGGGATGCACTCTCACCTCCTTCATAACTCTTAGCTCGGTCGTTTGGGGCACTCACCTAGGAGGTGAAAGACCCAGCTTCAGTTCCCACCTCTGCCTTAGGAAAAAAGGGACTTGAACAGGGACCTGCTATTTCTCGGAATAGCTCTATTACCTCTGGGCTGGGGGATATTTTGATATGAGGTTCCCTAGTTTCTCCTGCTGAAGCCATTCACTTTGGATAAATACTTAAATAGCCATTGGGCCAGAGAGAGAGAGAGAAAGTGCATGACTCTATAGACCGATGGAAGGTGGGCAACCCGTAATCCACTTGTCCTGCTCCAATGAGTCTGTTATATGGCTCTAGAATGAGGGATGGTTTGAGACTGAAGGTCAGACTCCAGTAATGAATTCATAACAGCAGACACACTTTTTAACCAACAACATCCAGATGGCAATACATGGCTCTCCTGGAAACATCGTATTTAATAGGTGCTTTCTTCATCCTGTCTGCAGAGAGGAACTGTGATGGTTCATAGACTCCAAGGTCAGAAGGGACCATTATGATCATCTGGTCTGACCCCCCTGTGTAACACAGGCCAGAGAAATTCCCCAAAATAATTCCTTTTGAAAAATTGCTCGGAGGAACCCTCCCTGTCTTTGGCTCCCACGTGTTGGCCTGTTTAGGAGGTGTCGAGCAAACAGTAGAAAACCTGCTGTCTTTTTGTTCAAATCTTAATGCCATGGAAATGCCAGAACTCCTGTGAATTTGACAGGAGTCACTCATGGATCCCAGGTTTCAGAGTAGCAGCCATGTTAGACTGTATTTGCAAAAAGAAAAGGAGTACTTGTGGCACCTTAGAGACTAACCAATTTATTTGAGCATAAGCTTTCGTGAGCTACAGCTCACTTCATCAGATGCATCTGATGAAGTGAGCTGTAGCTCACGAAAGCTTATGCTCAAATAAATGTGTTAATATCTAAGGTGCCACAAGTACTCCTTTTCTTCATGGATCCCAGTGACTGATTCAGGTCAGAGGAGGCTGGCGAGAGGGCAAAAGAGAAGACACTCAGCATCCTGGGAGAGGAAGAGAGAGAAGGACGCTCATAGCAGTTTGGAAACATCCAGAAAAGAAGATGAGGGGAGAAAGGTAGGGAGAAAGGAGGAGGAGGAAGAGAGGGAGAGGGAGAGGGAGAGAGAGAGGAGATATTGGGACAAGCTCAGATATTATCCTGATTACACAGATAGATAGAGAGAGATGTAAAATGGAGTCACAAAATAACTATGGGATACTCTCTTGGCAATGGCTGCCCAATGTCTGTGATGTGATTTTTCATTCAGGGAGCAATGCACCATGATACCATCCTTGCAAGGTAATGGAAAGGGGACCAGGATAATGCCAAGGGTCTTCACAGCTTCTTTGAGAGACACGTTCACTCTTCACATTTCCAACTCTGAACTCCACCGGTCTACGATATGCCAACCCTTCGCTCTGGCAGATAGAGCTTGCTATTCTTTTGTTGGAAGAATGAGCTCATCATTTCTTGTTTATTGGGGAGTTCGGGTTGCCTGGCAACATCCCAGCAGAGTCTTTCTGAGAATAGGTTTCAGAGTAGTAGCCGTGTTAGTCTGTATTCGCAAAAAGAAAAGGAGTACTTGTGGCACCTTAGAGACTAACCAATTTGTTTGAGCATAAGCTTTCGTGAGCTACAGCTCACTTCATCGGATGCATACTGTGGAAAATACAGTGAGGAGATTTATATACACACAGAACATGAAAAAATGGGTGTTATCATACACACTGTAAGGAGAGTGATCACTTAAGATGAGCTATTACCAGCAGGAGAGTGGGGGCGGGGGAGGGGGCAGGGGAAGAAAACCTTTTGTAGCGATAATCAAGGTGGGCCATTTCCAGCAGTTAATAAGAACATCTGAGGAACAGTGGGGGGTGGGGGAGGGGGGAAATAAACATGGGGAAATAGTTTTACTTTGTGTAATGACCCATCCACTCCCAGTCTCTATTCAAGCCTAAGTTAATTGTATCCAGTTTGCAAATTAATTCCAATTCAGCAGTCTCTCATTGGAGTCTGTCTTTGAAGTCTTTTTGTTGTAATATTACGACTTTTAGGTCTGTAATCGAGTGACCAGAGAGATTGAAGTGTTCTCCAACTGGTTTATGAATGTTATAATTCTTGATATCTGATTTGTGTCCATTTATTCTTTTCGTAGAGATTGTCCAGTTTGACCAATGTACATGGCAGAGGGGCATTGCTGGCACATGATGGCATATATCACATTGGTAGATGTGCAGGTGAATGAGCCTCTGATAGTGTGGCTGATGTGATTAGGCCCTATGATGGTGTCCCCTGAATAGATATGTGGACACAGTTGGTAACTGGCTTTGTTGCAAGGATAGGTTCCTGGGTTAGTGGTTCTGTTGTGTGGTGTGTGGTTGCTGGTGAGTATTTGCTTCAGGTTGGGGGGCTGTCTGTAGGCAATGACTGGCCTGTCTCCCAAGATTTGTGAGAGTGATGGGTCGTCCTTCAGGATAGGTCATAGATCCTTGATGACGCGTTGGAGAGGTTTTAGTTGGGGGCTGAAGGTGACGGCTAATGGCGTTCTGTTATTTTCTTTGTTGGGCCTGTGCTGTAGTAGGTGACTTCTGGGGTACGCTTCTGGCTCTATCAATTTGTTTCTTCACTTCAGCAGGTGGGTATTGTAGTTGTAAGAATGCTTGATAGAGATCTTGTAGGTGTTTGTCTCTGTCTGAGGGGTTGGAGCAAATGCGGTTGTATCATAGAGTTTGGCTGTAGACGATGGATCGTGTGGTGTGGTCTGGGTAAAAGCTGGAGGCCTGCAGGTAGGAATAGCAGTCGGTAGGTTTCTGGTATAGGGTGGTGTTTATGTGACCATCCTTATTAGTAGTGTCCAGGAAGTGGATCTCTTGTGTGGACTGGTCCAGGCTGATGGTGGGATGGAAATTGTTGAAATCATGGTGGAATTCCTCAAGGACTTCTTTTCCATGGGTCCAGATGATGAAGATGTCATCAATATAGCGCAAGTAGAGTAGGGGCATTAGGGGACGAGAGCTGAGGAAGCGTTGTTGCTGGTAATAGCTCATCTTAAGTGATCACTCTCCTTACAGTAAAGGAGTACTTGTGGCACCTTAGAGACTAACCAATTTATTTGAGCATGAGCTTTCGTGAGCCACAGCTCACTTCATCAGATGCATACCGTGGAAACTGCCTTTACTTTTTGAGAATACAGACTAACACGGCTGTTACTCTGAAACCTGTCTCCTTACAGTGTGTATGATAACACCCATTTTTTCATGTTCTGTGTGTATATAAATCTCCTCACTGTATTTTCCACTGAATGCATCCGATGAAGTGAGCTGTAGCTCACGAAAGCTTATGCTCAAATAAATTGGTTAGTCTCTAAGGTGCCACAAGTCCTTCTTTTCTTTTTTCTGAGAATATTTTCCCAACGGTCACCAGAATCTGTTTAAGCAGTTGTGCTGCGGCACTTGGAGATCCATGTGAGATAGCAACAATTCATTTCTGGGAAGGTGAGTTAGGAGTTTTCATTGTTGAAATGGACACAGGTTAGTAAAAATTTGAACACAAACAGTCTTCATTATAAAAGAGCTCAGAATGGTTAAGGGAGTACAGCATTCAAGCAAAACCACAGGAATGATATATTAACCAGACAAGTGAGAGTTACAAGAGCTCTAATTCCTAGCTTTGTAAAATAGTGAAGTTTTCACTGCCACTTCCAGCAAATTCATTCCTTATCAAAGTGTACCATTTTCTCTCTTGTGTTTTCATGACCATGAAAGAGATTCCTATTTGATTTTCCCCCTTTTATTATTCCTTTTCTTCTTTGAGAACCACCTCCTGCTGGGGTTCAGGCACCAGCAAGTCTGTTTTTGACAGGAACTGCAATTGCCCCTTGTCAAAATGTGGATTTTCACCCCACATCCTTTTTCCTGCTTGATGAATGGCCACTTAAACAGGTGATAGTCCTTGTTGACACTTGGCTGAGTCTCCAGCCTTCCTTTTGCCTCTGAGGATCTGTTTGGATTTGTTCCCTAGTCTTAGAATGTGTTTTAGCATTGTTATATGGAAGCATCTTATAACTCTATATACAATATTGCCATATGGATAATAATGCTCAGCAATTTATGATTTTTCAAATGATTCCTCACAAGTCATACTTTGTACAGAATAGTTCTGTAAAAGGGTGAACATGGGGTACATACTGTCACAGTGGGTGGGCAATATCCCTAGCCTGGTGACATAACTTGGGGCAAAATCAGAAATCAAAGTGAAATCTTCAGAGGGGCTATTCTGATTTGAATGTAATCAAAGGTGTTGTATCTGCTCAATAGGGTCACAGGACCTCATAGGACTTGATTTCTGGGCACATCTCAGTGTTGATTGGTCAAGGGGAGAGGAGGAACTACCGCAGAAAATCCTGCCTGTGTCCCAGAGCAGATGATCCATGGGTACAGGACCTAAATCATGTCCCTCCTAGCACTGCCCCTAACCAGTCTCTTAGCACTTCCTCCAACCAACCAGCCTTAAGGGGGCAAGAACTGATTTTGACATCTGCGGTGTGAAAAGTTTGATAGCAGGAGTGTGAAGAAATTTGTCTAGGTGTGCAAAAGGTGTATTCCATAACTACATTGACACCCCACTTACAGTTTCACAGACTGCTAATTGAGGTAGGCTCTCAAATGCTGCTCAAGATCAATGAGAGTTGGTTGACTCCAAGTCTTCATCTTCCTATTAATGGCATCATGTCCCAGAATACTCATCCCTTTGCCCAGTGCTTCCCTGTTTGTTCAAAGCTGAACCCTTCTTCAGGGGAATGGAACCAATCACAGACTCTATCTACCCATCTATGGTCACTCACAGTCATTGTTGTAGACCTTGACGGTATGGCTGAAATAATGAAGGCTGAGATTGTCAGTCACCCAACTCCCATGGGCTTTGAATTGCATTTGGGTTCCTAACTTCACCAGCCTCCTTTGGAAATCCAAGTCTACAACCGTGCGGGGAGTGAGATCAATGCTCACATGTTCCAGTCAGGACAGTGGCTTTATTGATCTGATGCGGGAGGGATAGTTCAGTGGTTTGAGCATTGGCCTGCTAAACCGGGGGTTGTGAGTTCAATCCTTGAGGGGGTCATTTAGGGATCTGGGGCAAAAATTGGGGATTGGTCCTGCTTTGAGCAGGGGGTTGGACTAGATGACCTCCTGAGGTCCCTTCCAACCCTATGATTCTATGATATGGCCACAACAAGGGTATATTTGAGAATATGATTCCTTCCCTGAAGAGCTGTCAATTAAAGAAGACAGTTGATCTCCACAGGAAGGTGGAGATAGATTACAACATTCACACGTGTGCTGAACCAGCTCCCTGATGTGCCCTTTTACCCCAGAATCTTGACTCCCAACTGCCCCATACACTTTAACTGCTACACCCACTCCTCTCCCCGAGAGAGGAATTGAACCCAGAAAAACTGATGCTCAGCTACCTGCTCTAAACAGTCAATCGTCTTGGAACAGCCTTCTCTCCAATCATTAGAGAAGTGTCCTTACTATGTTATTCAAAAACAAGTTTATAAATCAGAGGTTTTGTTATTCTTTTACCAGCTCTACTTAATAATCACGATTGGCAAAAAACACAGGCAAGAAAAGACTGGCTCTAAAGGCTGAGACCATTCCAGTCAGCATCATAACTTTGTCAATTGCCAAGATCCAATGGAAGAAAACCCTAATCCAACAAGCACAGCTCTACACATGAGAACAGAATTTCTCCTGTGACCCATCAAAGATCTCAGGCTAAGGCTGAAGTAGTGACAGTTCCAACACAGTGTCCTGCCATTCTGCCTCATCCCTGCTTTGGGGAGCCTGCATCCAGGTGTCCCAGGGTACCTCAAGGTCCATGACCCTTCAGCATCAAGTACACGCAAGGCCTTTGCAGGTTTAGGCTGGGATATTCGAAGGATTGTCCAGTTCACACTGAAAGTCACACTCAGTGGGAATGGCACTGGAGTGAACTTCGCCACCAGCCTTTGGCAACTGTTATGAATGGAGCAAGAGGTTTGCAACTGAATTCCAAGGCTGTTGGTGAATACATTTTACACATGGACATGTGTCCACGGGCAGCTGGTCTGAAACCCACTGTATGCATTTCACAAGAGGCACCAGACAGCCACCAGGTGGTAACAAACTGGAGTCACTCCTGCCAGGGGATAGAATTGAACTGGAGATTTAGAAATTCAAAGTGGAAAGAGCTGATTTCTCTGTAGGATTCTTCCCTTGGCTTTCTGGAGACCACAATCATCATGGCAAGGGCTCTGTGAATTTCCCTACACCCACTCCCTGCCAATCTGCCTCAACTCTGTCCTTAAGAAGTCACTCTAGGGCTGAGAGGGGAGTTAAGAACTACCCATGGTCCAGTGAGTTCTCAGCTCTATCCTGAGAGTGCCAACAAGGTAGGGCAATTAGTTCCCAGCGTGATGGTTTGGTCATGATGACGTGGACACAGTATCCCATTACAGCCTAGTCAGACCTCACACCAGTTCCAACAAGAGCTATGCTGTTGATTTCACTAACAGCAATTGCTAAAAGCTTTTGGCTTAGCAATCAATTATATTTGTTCTTGAAATCTATAAATACAAATGTTACATCCTTATCACATGTACTTGTACCTGAGGAACTTAGGTAAATTGTCCAGGCTCTAAGGGCTCAGGCCTTTATTGCAATAAATACAGCTTAACAGTGATGAAGAATATTCTTCACTTTGATCAACACGTACAATTGGCCTTGCAATCTGGACTAGGCCATCTCTGAATTGAATGGTTGTTTCTGCGTTGCTGAGTTGATTTCATTGATCAAAGTGTTTACAGACAGAATACAATTACTAATTCTCCTGGGCACCCATATTCAGAGACAACCCTGGGGAATTTATCCCAGCGGTCATTGAACAATACAGAAAGGATCAAGATCTGAGATCCTCTAGCAGAGAAGCTTCTCTTCTGTTGGTAAATGGGTTTCAGAAACAATGCGGTGGATCACAAATGGGAAGGCAAGTACAAGACAGTCTGGGGCGTTTTCCTTTGTTACTGTTATGGCCCCAAGTTCATTTTCTGGAGCCATCAACACCTAAATTGTTCCAGAATTCTCTCTCTCTCACACACACATCTAATCACTCACTCTAACTTACTCTTACGTATCTAACCTACAGAATTGTCCTTCATTTTCTCTTGGTCTTATCAAAGATACTGTGCATCATGTCACGCTGTCAAGGTAACTCTGGGTTGTTGGTTGTTGGTTTGGCTAGTGCTTTTCCTCTCAGCACTCTGGGATCTCATTCTCACTAATGGAATGACACTGTATGAGGCAGGGAAGTGGGGACAAATGTGGGGGTGCTCTTTAAACATTATTCACAGGGTTGAAGGCTGTCACAGCAGGAAAGAAGTCAGAGCCAAGGTTCTTTTCCCATTTCTTTGTGACTTTTTTGTGTGTGTCTGTGACTCACCCAGCAGTGGGGGGGTCCTGCAACTCCAGTCCCCCTGGGCGGGGCTCAGCTCCCCCCTCCAGGCATTGTGACCAAGTGCGCGGGGTCGCAGCACCTCTCAGGTGTGGCCCAGCTGCCCCTCTGGAGCAGACACAGCAGCTCCTGATGTTCCTGAGGCGAGCGTGGGCCAGGGTGTCAGAATTGCCAGTCAGCCGGCTGAGGCAGGAGCCAAAGCAGGCTGGGAAAGGGGCTGGCTAGCATAGAAACAGGCACAGAGCAGGAGCAAGAGGTAGGGCCGGCTGATGCAGACCTCCCCTCTGCACAGGGCTGGGGTCAGGGCTGGATGCCAGGCACTGCTCCAGGTGCTCAGTGCCACCTCCCGGAGCTGCCACTAAATCCCTGGCTTTTAGCAAATTTACCGTGACTGCCACCCCGTGATTCTGGATAAAAAATGCCATGACAAATCTGCAGCCCTAATTATTAATAGTGTGCCTGGCTGTGCCACAGGTGAGGTTTGTTGGTTCCCGAGAATGGATCGGATGTTTCACCCTGGGGGCCTGTCTGCCCACATAGCCACAGAGGGTACAGCTACCCAGCAAATAATCCCCCCTGGCACCAAGTCTCAGAGCCTGGGACATCTGACTGGGGAATGCAGGGCTCACACTAAGAGGGGGAATAGGACAATATAGACATTATTGGGCTGTACCCTCCCACCCACTCTGGGTTTCCGAGCCCGGGCCCCTGTCGGAGCAGGAACTTCTACACTGATGTTTTTAACCCTGCAACGTGAGCTCCGTCATCCCGAATCAGTAGACCCAGGCTCTGATGCTCGGTGCTGCAGGCTTTTTATGTGTGTTGAGTTACTCAGAGAGAGGGGACCATTGCCGAGAGCTGCGTAGCAGCTTCCGCTTCAGGACCATGAAAAGAGAAGTCCAGAGCCTGTGGCTTTAATGGCTCCTGCCTATTCTTGCAGGGAGCACCCAAACCAGTTTCAATATTTTCAGCCAAAAACTGAGAAAAAATAAGCATTTTTTTTTGCGTAAAGCCTCTGGAAATTAGTAGCCCCCATCCCCGTGAAAAATCAAAACAATTACAGGAAAGCAGATACTTCCCATGAATATTTTCACTGTTTTTGAAAATCCAGTTTTTCATTATTTTTTTTAAAGGGTCAGTGAACATTTTTCAACCAGTCCTACCCATAATGTTCTAATAAGTCTAGTGGTATTTGCTAATGGGTAAAGGAATATAATGGGGCAGAACCCCAGCTCACGTAAATCAGTGTAGCTCTGTTGAATTTGATGGACCAGATCCATAGCTGCTGTAAGTGCAGCTACACTGGTCCTGGCTCCATTTGTGAGTCTGCTGGGTTTTCTGTTGTACATGTATCTACTTGAACATCTCTGTACCTGTGTGTTTCTATTTGAATCTCTGTATGGAGAATGTGTTTGAGTGGGGTTTTTTTTTTTTGGTGCCTAAAAGGGCTTCCCTAAGAATGTGGGTTTTGTGTAGATGTCACTCTCTAGGTTTGTTGTGTGTATATATGTGTATTTTTATGTATTTTGTGCTTGCATCTGTGTGGATACAATGGAATAAATTCTGTTCTCAACTGCACTAGGTATCTTGATAATTTGGTTCAGTGTAAATGAAAATTATGCAATGTAAATAGAAATTTGTGGCTTGACCAGTTGCATAACAACAACAAAAAATTAACAAGGAAGTGCACATTTTGTAAACAGATACACACCAAAGTACACATATTGTCAAATAAAACATAATTTTCCATGCACCCTACACAACAAACACTGCACCCACAGTGATAATACAATCACACAAAAATTTACAAACACACAAACCCTATTCAAGCATACATGGTATACTGCACTTTTAATCTAATCTAATCTGATCTATCTATCTAGTTGTGACGTTCTGTACCTTGGGGGAACACCCGGCACCCCCACGTTCATCCTTATAATATGATTGTGTGGGTATCCAATACAAAGTTTGACATGTCGGGTGTCTTCAGAAGGCTCATGATGCATTGAGTATGGTTGTTATAATAATGTTATAGTAATGTTATAGTAATGCTGTAGGTTGTAATTTCACGTATATAGTTATGAGGCTGAGAATGTGTCCTCATGGCTTAAGTCAAACCAGGTAAAAACTCTCCAGAATCAGAGGGGCAGTTCACACCTCATCAGCGCATGTATGGGACAAACCCAGCCCAGCTTCACAGGAACAAAGGACACTGGTCTAGGCAACAACAAAGGATCTGTTGGACTCTCGAGTGAAGCACCCCCCTTCCTTTGGTCAGTTTTGGACTGCGATGAGATAATGCTCGCTTCACTCTGAAGGGTGGGCGGGGGTGGGGGCAAATCCAAGAGGGAAGAAAGAACATGATAAAAGGGGGAGATGTTTGCCATGCTCTTCCTCTCTCTTCCACCTCCATCTACAGACATCACCACCAAGCAACTGAAGACCTGATCAAAGGGGAGAGACTGACTGAAGAGCAACCAACCAGCGTGTGGTGAGAAGCATCCAAGTTTTTAAGGGCATTGAAAGTGTTAAGATCAGCTTCGAATGTGTTTTGTTTTTTATTTCATTTGACCAAATCTGACTTGTTATGCTTTGACTTATAATCTCTTAAAATCTATCTTTCGTAGTTAATAAATGTGTTTGTTTATTCTACCTGAAGCAGTGCATTTGCTTTGAAGCATGTCAGAGACTCCCCTTGGGATAACAAGCCTAGTACATATCAATTTCTTTGTTAAATTGACAGGTTTCAGAGTAGCAGCCGTGTTAGTCTGTATTCGCAAAAAGAAAAGGAGTACTAGTGGCACCTTAGAGACTAACCAATTTATTTGAGCATAAGCTTTTGTGAGCTACAGCTCACTTTATCGGATGCATCCACTGAATGCATCCGATGAAGTGAGCTGTAGCTCACGAAAGCTTATGCTCAAATAAATTGGTTAGTCTCTAAGTGCCACTAGTGCTCCTTTTCTTTTTGTTAAATTGATGAATTCATATAAGCTTGCAGCGCCCAGCGGGCAGAACTGGACACTGCAAGACAGAGGTTCCTAGGGTTGTGTCTGGGGCTGGAGATATTGGCTGGTGTCATTCAGTTGCAAGTACCTGGGAGTGGCTTACATGCCAGGGGCTGTGAGTGAACAGCCCAGGAGTGTGTGTGTGTGTGGGGGGGGGGGGGTTCTCACAGCAGAGCAGGGTAAGGCTGGCTCCCAGAGTCAAGGATTGGAGTGACCTAGCAGATCACCGGTCCAGATAACACCAGAGGGGAACGTCACACTATTATATTACTTTTTCTTTCTTCCTGTCTCTCTACATGGTTATCAGTGGCCTGATACAAAGCCCACTGAATCCTATACAAGGATTGCCACTGAGTTTGATAAAGGCAGTGGAGAGCAGTGTGTCCTCGTGGAAGGGATGCCAGGCCTGCTCTGTGAGCTTGGTTATGTCAGGTCACTTCTTTGTGCCTTAGTTTTCCCATTGGTAAAATGGGGATGATGTCTCCTACCTCTTTTGGAATGTATTTTGTGAGATTAGATGAAAGGCACTCTATAAATTCCAGGTATTAATATACAAGTTTCATCACCAATGCATCTGAGTGACTCATATTCTGTAAAAACAATGGGGAGTCTGGTGGCACCTTAAAGACTAACAGATTTATTTGGGCATAAGCTTTCATGGGTAAAAAAACCCACTTCTTCAGATGCATGGAGTGGAAATTACAGATACAGGCATAAATATACTGGCACATGAACAGAAGGGTTCTCCTTACAAGTGGAGAACCAGTGCTGACAAGGCCAATTCAGTCAGGGTGAATGTGGTCCACACCCAATAACTGATGAGGAAATGTCAATACCAAGAGAGGGAAAATTGCTTTTGTAGTGAGCCAGCCACTCCCAGTCCCTATTCAAGCCCAAATTAATGGTGTTAAGTTTGCAAATGAATTGTAGCTCTGCAGTTTCTATTTGAAGTCTGTTTTTGAAGTTTTTTTGTTGAAGGATGGCTACTTTTAAATTTGTTATTGAAAGTCCAGGGAGATTGAAGTGTTCTCCTACTGGCTTTTGTATGTTACCATTCCTGATGTCTGATTTGTGTCCATTTATTCTTTTACATAGAGACTCTCCTGTTTGGCCAATGTACATGGCAGAGGGGCATTGCTGGCACATGATGGCATATATCACATTTAGTAGATGTGCAGGTGAATGAGCCCCTGATGGGGTGGCTGATGTGCTTGGGTCCTCTGATGGTGTCGCTAGAGTAGATATGGGGACAGAGAAGGCAACGGGGTTTGTTACAGGAATTGGTTCCTGGGTTAGTGTTTCTGTGGTGTGGTGGGTAGTTGCTGGTGAGTATTTGTTTCAGGTTGGGGGGCTATCTGTAAGTGAGGACTGGCCTGCCTCTCCAGATCTGTGAGAGTGAGGGACCGTTTTCTGTGATAGGTTGTAGATTGTTGACAATGTGCTGTAGAGGTTTTAGCTGGGGGCTGTATGTGATGGCCAGTGGTGTTCTGTTATTTTCCTTGTTGGGCCTCTTCTGTAGTAAGTGACTTCTAGGTACCTGTCTTGCTCTGTAAATCTGTTTCCTCACTTCCCCAGGTGGGTATTGTAGTTTTAAGAATGCTTGTCATAAATATAAAGGGAAGGGTAAACCCCTTTGAAATCCCTCCTGGCCAGGGGAAAGCTCCTCTCACCTGTAAAGGGTTAAGAAGCTAAAGGTAACCTCGCTGGCACCTGACCAAAATGACCAATGAGGAGACAAGATACTTTCAAAAGCTGGGAGGAGGGAGAGAAACAAAGGGTCTGTGTCTGTCTGTATGCTGCTCTTGCCAGGGACAGAACAGGAATGGAGTCTTAGAACTTTTAGTAAGTAATCTAGCTAGGTATGTGTTAGATTATGATTTCTTTAAATGGCTGAGAAAAGAATTGTGCTGAATAGAATATCTATTTCTGTCTGTGTATCTTTTTTGTAACTTAAGGTTTTGCCTAGAGGGGTTCTCTATGTTTTTTGAATCTAATTACCCTGTAAGATATCTACCATCCTGATTTTACAGGGGGGATTTCTTTATTTCTATTTACTTCTATTTTTTATTAAAAGTCTTCTTGTAAAAAACTGAATGCTTTTTCATTGTTCTCAGATCCAAGGGTTTGGGTCTGTGGTCACCTATGCAAATTGGTGAGGCTTTTTATCCAACATTTCCCAGGAAAGGGGGGGTGCAAGTGTTGGGAGGATTGTTCATTGTTTTTAAGATCCAAGGGTCTGGGTCTGTAGTCACCTAGGCAAATTGGTGAGGCTTTTTACCAAACCTTGTCCAGGAAGTGGGGTGCAGGGTTTTGGGAAGTATTTTGGGGGGAAAGACGCGTCCAAACAGCTCTTCCCCAGTAACCAGTATTAGTTTGGTGGTGGTAGCGGCCAGTCCAAGGATAACGGGTGTAATATTTTGTACCTTGGGGAAGTTTTGACCTAAGCTGGTAAAGATAAGCTTAGGAGGTTTTTCATGCAGGTCCCCACATCTGTACCCTAGAGTTCAGAGTGGGGGAGGAACCTTGACAATGCTTGATAAAGATCTTGCAGCTCTTTGTCTCTGTCTGAGGAATTGGAGCAAACGCGGTGGTATCTGAGGGCTTGGCTGTAGACAATGGATCGTGTGATGTGTCCTGGATGGAAGCTAGAGACATGTAGGTAAGTATAGTGGTCAGTAGGTTTCCAGTATAGGGTGGTGTTTATGTGACCATCGCTTATTTGCACTATAGTGTCCAGGAAGTAGCTCTCTTGTGCGGACTGGTCCAGGCTGAGGTTGACGGTGGGGTGGAAATTGTTGAAATCCAGGTGGAATTCTTCAAAGGCCTCCTTCCCGTGGTTCCATATGATGAAGATGTCAACAATATAGCACAAGTAGAGGAGGGACTCTAGGGGATGAGAGCTGAGGAAGCGTTGTTCTAAGTGAGCCATAAAAATATTGGCATACTGTGGGGCCATGCGGGTACCCACAGTAGTGCTGCTGACTTGAAGGTATAAATTGTCCCCAAATCTGAAATGGTTGTGGGTGAGGACAAAGTCACAAAGCTCAGCCACCAGGTGTGTCGTGGCCTTGTCAGGGATATTGTTTTCCATCCTCTTATGGAATAGTAGTGTAAAGAGCTTCTACATCCATGGTGGCCAGGATGTTGTTTTCAGGAAGATCACCAATGCATTGTAGTTTCCTCAGGAAGTCAGTGGTGTCTCGAAGAGAGCTAGGAGTGCTGGTAGCATAGGGTCTGAGGAGAGAGTACAAATAGCCAGATAATCCTGCTGTAAGAGTGTCAATTCCTGAGATAATGGGGCACCCAGGATTTCCAGATTTATGGATCTTGGGTAGCAGATAGAATACCCCTGGTTGGGGCTCTAGGGGTGTGTCTGTGTAGATTTGTTCCTGTGCTTATAGCAGGGAGTTTCTTGAGCAGATGGTGTAGTTTCTTTTGGTAACCCTCAGTGGGATCGGAGGATAGTGGCCTTTAGAATATGGTGTTGGAGAGTTGCCTGGCAGCTTTGTGCTCATAATCCGACCTGTTCATGATGACTACAGCACCTCCTTTGTCAGCCCCTTTGATTATAATATAAGAGTTGTTTTTGAGGCTGTGGATGGCATTGAGTTCTATACAGCTGAGGTTATGGGGCAAGTGATGCTGTTTGTTCACATTTTCAGCCTGTGCATATCTGTGGAAACACTCTGTGTAGAAGTCCAGTCTGTCTTTTTGACTATCAGGAGAATTCCATGCAGAATTTTTCTTCTTGTAGTGTTGGTAGAAGGGTTCCTGTGGGTCAGTGCGCTGTTCAGTGGTGTGTTGAAAATATTCCTTGAGTCGGATATGGTGAAAGTAGGCTTCCAGATCACCGCAGAACTGTATCGTGTGTGGGAATGGTGGGGCAGAAAGAGAGTCCCTGAGATAGGACAGACTCTCCTGTTGGGCTAAGTGTGTAGTTGGATAGATTAACAAAATTGTTGGGTGAGTTAAGGGTACCACTGTTGTAGCCCCCTCTGACATGTAGGAGTTTAGATAGTTTACTGTCCTTTTTCCTCTGTAGAGAAGTAAATTGTGCATTGTAAATGGCTTTGTCTCGTTTTTGTAAAGTCCAGCGATGTGGAAGTTTGTGTGGAAGGTTGGACTCCTTGTTGTTGGACTCCTCGTTGTTTTTGTGGATACAGACTAACACTGCTACCCTCTGATACTTGGCATCATATTCTGTAATGACTTTATCCCCCCCAAAATCTCTCAGGTACATTAATGTTTTCAAGTGGAACAACTGCATATCATATAACAAGATTACTCTGAAAATGTTATAACCATTTCTTGGCAGTAACACCATTGAATGTTGAAGCATGGAGAGAAGAAATCAAACTGTGTTGGAGGAGTTCATCATCCTGGGATTTTCCAGCCTCCGGGAGATGCGACCCTCACTCTTCAGTGGGTTTTTGTTTACTTACCTCTTTACCCTATTTGGGAACACCTGCATCATCATCCTTGTTTTGGTGGACCAGAGACTCCACACTCCCATGTATTTCTTTCTTGGACATCTGTTCTACCACCACCACCATCCCCCAGATGCTGGTTCATCTCCTCTCTGAGAGGAGCAACATCTCCTTCAAGGGCTGTGCGCTGCAACTTTACTTCTTCTTCTCCTTCATGGGCACCGAGTGCCTCCTGCTGGCAGCCATGGCCTTTGACCGCTATGTTGCCATCTGTAATCCGCTGTGTTACACACTGATTGTCAACAAAAGCATTTGCCTCCAGCTGGCAGCTGCCTCCTGGGTAACTGGCTTCCTTAACTCTGCAATACACACAGTCTTCACCTTCCGTTTACCCTTCTGTGGAGACAACCGTATTGATTACTTCTACTTCTACTGTGATATCCCGCCACTGCTGGAACTGTCATGTGGGGACACCTCTCTCAACAAACTCCTGTTGCTCTGCATTGGCCTCTTCATAGCCTGGACCCCCTTTGCCTGCATCCTTCTATCATACACTTACATCATCTCAACTATACTGAAGATGCCTTCTTCCAAAGGGAAGAGGAAGGCATACTCCACCTGTTCGTCCCACCTGACTGTGGTCCTTCTGTACTATGGCAGCTCTATCTTCTCCTACCTGAGACCCAGTTCAAGACACACATCAGATAGCGCCAGACTGATCTCCGTGTTATATAGCGTCTTAACACCAATGTTAAACCCGATTATTTATACATTGCGAAACAAGGATGTGAAAGTAGCTTTGAAATACATGATACATAGGATGTGAATGAATATTATTTGTCTCTTCTTCTCCTGTTGTTACTGCTGCTTCTTCTTCACCATCATCATCCAAATATTTGCAAATAATTTATAGTATGAACCCACAAACAGCATTGATTCAATTCTTATTCGTTCGGGAACATGATACTATATCTGGGTTTTTCATTTTTTTTTTTCATTTCTTACTCTCTCTTTTCTGTACACAGGCATGGCAAGTTCTAAGGAATGTCGAGTGCATCGCATGGAAACACAAAGACGTTATAGCTAAATTTGGGAGGATTCGATTTTTATTGGTAAATGTCAGGAAACGTGGATTTCACCGTACACACACAAACTGACAAAATTATTTTCATTGATAACCATTGTAATTTATAGATAGGCAATGTAAGAAAAATGCTGATGGAGAACCTGAGTTTGATTTAAGGATGTTTACTTTGTATGTTTTGACAAGTGATGTTGACAATGTCTGTTTTAACTTTTATAAAGCTTAAAGTTTTTGAAATCAATGTCTAGTGTCAATAAATAATTATCTTCCGACCTGCCCTGTAGTCGAACCCTCCCGTAATTTCCTGCAACTGGGAAAGATTAAATAGATAAAAATCAGAAAAGAAATCTGGCAGCTTGCACTTGTCCGTACACAACGGTCCTGCGCGGCTCCCGCACGCGGGGGCTTCTGAGGCGCATAAACCGGCCCTCGCTCAGTTCAGAATCGGGTCCTCAGACTGGCGGTTCCGAATTTGGACTTTGGAGGCAGCCTCACATAACTGCCAGTGTTTTCATCTGGCCGTGACCCCGCGGGGGGGGGGTATCTCAAAGCTTGAGCAAAAGAGCAACGTTTGTTTAACCTCCACTGCCGGGAGGGTAGCGAGGCAGGTGCCCAGCCCGGGCTATAGGCCGCCAGGGTCTTGGCTTGCTCACGGGTTCAGGGCTGGCTGAAGCTCCCACTCGTTCCCCGGTCTCGCTGCGTGCGCCCCTGCCCGGCTCGGGCTCTGCGCCTCTCCCCGCCGCGGCCGGGCTGCAGAACACGGGGCGCTGGCGGCGCGGACCGCACGACTTCCCTGCCGGAGCCCTGGCCGCCAGCAACGCCTGCGGCGACCGCACGTCTCCGCACAAAGTATCGTGTCCGCTGAGCAAAGCTGGGAGCGGAGCCGCGGCGCTGAAGCAGAGCTGGGGCCGCTCCAGGGCTCGGGGCTTGAGCCTCGGGGACCGCCCGGGGCTGAAACCGGCGCTCCCCTCCCAGCTCAGGTGCCCAGCACCGGCGCCTCCTGCGGGGCTGGAGCCGGGAGGGGAGCTGCAGGGCTGAAGACCTGAGCTCCCGGATCTCAAGCCCTGCGGGCTGGCTCCCCACTCCCCGGAGTCCGCGCCCTGCGGCGGTAGCCCTACCCGCCCCCGCCCGCTGAAGCCCCGAGGCAGTAAAGTATTTGCGTGTGTGTGTGATTACTTCTTGCTCCACATGGTGTCCGGGGCGGTTGACTGGTAAGTCCGGAACTCTTGTGTTTGTAGCTTTGAGGTTTTACTGTAAATCTCTTTTTCCAGTTAGAATTTCAGCTAGACTAATAATTCTGCCTCCACCTAGCTGGTTGGCATGTCTAGTAATAGAAAGAGTCAGAGCTCGGTGGTTTGAGCATTTGGCCTGCTAAACCCAGGGTTGTGAGTTCAATCCTTGAGGGGGCCATTTAGGGATGGGGCAAAAATTGGGGATTGGTCCTGCTTTAGCGGGTTGGACTAGATGACCTTGAGGTCCTTTCCAATCCTCATATTCTATGATTCTCTCTCTGTGTATATATTGAGACAGCCAATTCATCTCAGTTTGTTTATGTGGGTGTATGTTTTAAGCTGCTTATGGATTCATTTTAGGGATACACATGAATGCTCAGCGAGGTACAGAGGTTTTAAATGTGGTGTTTGTTATGTGTAGGTGGGGACCTAGGTAGACAAGCACTCAAAAGAGTGTCTCTACATCAGAATAGACACAGATAATTATTATACAAATATGTACAGTATACATAGTTATTTAGTGCAATATTGTTATACTCAGACCCTCAAGTAGTTTATAAAAGAGTATTTATAGAAGTTTGTATTTAAGAGTATTCATTATTTTACATGTCTAATAAACAGTATATTTGGTGCATACTTGATGCAGGACTGAACAGAATTCTCTGGCCTGTGCTAGGCAGGAGGTTAGACTAAATGACCATAATGGTCTCCCATGGCTTTAAAATCAAGGAATCTATGATGTCATCCTGATGCTAAAATCAGATCTGCTAGCATAGACATATACACTTGCAGAGAACATGATGGAAATTAAGATCTACCTCACAGAACCGTGATGTGGCACAAGTAATTTAGACTTGTAAAGTTCTATCAGAGTATTAGATAGAAAGTCATTCACAAGTCCTTAGACTTAGGTCAGAGGGAAGACAGGGGAAATACATTCAAGAGACAGCCAAAAAATGTTGCACAGAGTAATAGAGCAGGAACAGAGGAAGCCTAATGGATTGTACCGTAGACCTGGTAGGAATGTTTACACTGTTGAAATATTGATGAAAATTGCTAGTTTTACACCCCCACACAAAGTGGAGATGTTCTGAAACACTTCTCATTTTCAACCACATATGCATATTTTTCCTCTAACATTTCAAATTGTGAAGATATAATTTGGAGACAGCACTTTGACTAAATATTCTCATTTCTTTTTCAACCAACTTCCAATCTGGTCAAAAGATTTTGAATTTCAGAAGTTTGGTAAAAAAAAAAAATTCATTAAAATTTAGATTAGAAAAGTAGATATTTTTAAAACACAATTTTCCCTACCCGTTTTCCTACAGAACACGTCACCCTCCCATAGCAAAATGTCAATGAATAAATGAGAGCTGCAGGAGGAGGGAGGGAGGTCCATAAAATGCTAGTGGATTTCTCCCATTCTGACTAACTCTACTTTTCTTTCTCAAATTTCTCCAGCTGTATGAAAAGATGCTTTTCTATACCATTTTTCAAAAGGCTTCTTTCACCTCTTTGTTCCTCAGAGTGTATATTATGGGGTTCAACACTGGTGTCACAACTGTGTACATGAGGGAAATCATTTGGGTCACTCTTTGGGCTGTAGCTGGACTTGGGCCTCAGATAGGCAATAAGGGCCGTTCCATCAAACAAAGTTACCACCATGAAGTGGGAGGAGCAGGTGGAGGAAGATTTCTACCTTCCCTCTGCCAACGGCAGCTTCAGGATGGTGGTGATAATGCAGACGTAGGACAGGGTTATCAGCAGGAAAGGGCTCATGATGAACAGCCCTGACATGACCAAGAAAACAGTCTCTATCTTGGAGGTGTCTGTGAATACCATCTTCACCACTGGTGGGATGTCGCAGAAGAAGTGGTGGATGTGGTTGGAGCCACAGAAGGGCAGGCTGAAGATCCACATGGTCTGAACCACTTCCACCAAGATGCCGATGACACACAAGGTGTCTGCTAGCTAAACCCAAGCCCACTCACAATTGTTTAGTGCCTACATCGGGGCAGGAGGGAGGTGCCTATCTCTGTTTGTGATCCACAGAAAAGAACCCTTCTCTTGTTGTCAAGCGGATTAGGTCTCGGTGCCTAAATACTTAAAAAAATTTGGCCCGTAGGCAACTAAATCTGAGGGTTAGGAACCTTTCTGGATCTGGGCCTATGGAAATATGGGGCCAGATCTCCATCTGGTGGCTATTAGTTTATTTCCATTGAAGTCCAGCTGGGCAACAAAATATCAGATGAAATTCAGTGTTAATAAATGCAAAGTAATGCACATTGGAAAACACAATCCCAACTAGAACATATTAAATGATGGGGTCTAAATTAGCTGTTACCACTCAAGAAAGAGATTTTGGAGTCATTGTGGATAGCTCATAGAATCATAGAATATCAGGGTTGGAAGGGACCTCAGGAGGTCATCTAGTCCAACCCCCTGCTCAAAGCAGGACCAACCCCAACTAAATAATCCCAGCCAGGGCTTTGTCAAGATGGGCCTTAAAAACGTCTAAGGATGGAGATTCCACCACTTCCCAAGGTAACCCATTCCAGTGCTTCATCAGCCTCCTAGTGAAATAGTTTTTCCTAATATCCAACCTGGACCTCGCACACTGCAACTTGAGACCATTACTCCTCATTCTGTCATCCGCCACCACTGAGAACAGCCTCTTTGAAGCCCCCCTTCAGGTAGATGAAGGCTGCTATCAAATCCCCCCTCACTCTTGGGGTGGAAAAATCGACCACGTGTTGTGTTTGGATCAGAACAAGCCTGAGGCCCACTTTATTACAAGCATGCAAGCATTCAGGGGACGAGAGCCTGCCCAGCTGTCGACCCTTCCGAAAGGAATACAGAAGCTTATATAGCTCAAAACCACAATTAATTACACACACTTCCTTATTTAGCAATATATCACCTTATTAGGATTACATTAGAAAATCAATGCAGGCCAAAAGCAAAAACAAGCATCTCCCCCACTAGGCCCCTCCTGTTATTCACTGTCTGTTCTTTTGCAGTCTGTGACCTTTCTAACACAACTGTTGCGATTATATATTTCATAAGCTTTGACTATTACAAATTATGCTGCTTGGGGACTTTCCACTCTTGGCCCTTATCCACAGAAACAAGCCTGGCCAAAGGTCAAGGCCTAAAAAGCTTGTCCGAAGTTAAGGCCTACCAAATTTTCCTTCACACTCTTCTCTTCTGCAGACTAAATCAGGCCAGTTGCCTCACTCTTTCCGCATAAGTCATGTGCTCCAGTTCCCTAATCATTTTTGTTGCCCTCTGCTGACCTGTCCTCTCCAATTTGTCCACGTCCTTTCTGAAGTGGGGGACGCAAAACTGGATTCAATATTCCAGTTGTGGTCTCACCAGTGCCGAATAGAGGGGAATAATTACTTCCCTCGATCTGCTGGCAAGGCTCCTACTAATGCAGCCCAATATGCCGTTAGCCTTCTTGACAACAAGGGCACACTGTTGACTCATATACAGCTTCTCATCCACTATAATCCCCATGTCCTTTTCTGCAGAACCTCTGCTTAGCCAGTCAGTCCCCAGCCTGTAGCAGTGCATGGGATTCTTCCGTCTTAAGTGCAGAATTCTGCACTTGTCCTTGTTGAATCTCATCAGATTACTTTTGGCCCAATCCTCCAATTTGTGTAGGACACTCTGTACCCTATCCCTACCCTCTGGGCATATCTACCTCTCCCCCCAGTTTAGTGTCATCCGCGAACTTGCTGAGGGTGCAGTCCATTCCATCATCCAGATCATTAATGAAAATGTTGAACAAAACAAGCTCCAGGACTGACCCCTGGGGCACGCTGCTTGATACCGGCTGCCAACTAGACATCGAGCCATTGATCACTGCCCATTGAGCCCAGTGATCTAGCTAGCTTTCTATCTACCTTATAGTCCATTCATCCAATCCAGCTCTCCTGGACTCCTTTCCCACTCACATTAGCCTCCGAGGGGATCCTGCCCATCAGTTCCCTAAGGGAATCAAAGTCTGATTTTCTGAAGTCCAGGGTCCGGATTCTGCTGCTCTCCTTTCTTCCTTTGTCAGGATCCTGAACTCGACCATCTCATGGTCACTGCTGCCCAGGTTGCTACCCACTTTTACTCTCCCTATGAATTTTTCCCTGTTTGTGAGCAGCAGGTCAAGAGGAGCATGACCCCTAGTTGGTTTCTCCAGCACTTGCACCAGGAAGTTGTCTCCAACACTCTCCAAAAACTTCCTGGATTGTCTGTGCACCCCTGTATTGCTCTCCCAGCAGATATCAGGGTAATTGAAGTCCCCCATGAGAACCAGGGCCTATGATCTGGAAACTTCTGTTGTCCAAAGAAAGCATCCTGTACCTCGTCCTCCTGGTCTGGTGGTTTATAGCAGATGCCCACTATGACATCACCCTTGTTGCTCTTGCCTCTAAACTTAACCCAAAGACTCTCAACAGGCTTTTCTGCAGTTTCACACTGGAGCTCTGAGCAGTCATACTGCTCTCTTACATACAGTGCAACTCCTCCACTTTTCCTCCCTCACCTGTCCTTCCTGAACAGTTTATACCCATCTATGACAGTGCTCCAGTCATGTGAGTTATGCCACCAAGTCTCTGTTATTCCAATCACATCATAGTTTCTTGACTGTGCCAGGACTTCCAATTCTTCCTGCTTGTTTCCCAGACTTCTTGTGTTCGTGTACAGGCACTTAATATAACTAGCCAATTGTCCTGCTTCCTCAGTATGAATCAGGAGGTCTTCCCTGTTGCACCCTCCTCCTTGTGTTTCCTCCCGGTATCCCCTTCCCCACTTACCTCAGGGCTTTGGTCTCCATCCCCCGGTGAACCTAATTTAAAGCTCTCCTCACTAGGTAAGCAAGCCTGACTGCGAAGATGCTCTTCCCTCTCTTCATTAGGTGGATTCCATCTCTTCCTAGTCATCCTTCTTCCTTGAACAACATCCCATGGTCGAAGAATCCAAAGTCCCCTCTCTGACTCCACCTGTGTAACCATGCATTTACCTCCACAATTTGATGGTCCCTACCTGGGCCTTTTCCTTCAACAGGGAGGATGGACGAGAACATGACTTGCACCTCAAACTCCTTTATCCTTCTTCCCAGAGGCAGATAGTCTGCAGTGACCCCCTCAAGGTCATTCTTAGCAATATTGGTGCTCATGTGGAGAAGTAGGAAGGGGTAGCGTTCTGAAGGCTTGATCAGTCTAGGCAGACACTCCATCAAATCCTGAATTCTAGCTCCAGCCAAGCAGCACACTTCTCGAGTTTCCCAGTGCATTGCAGATGAATGACTCCATCCTCCTTAGGAGCGAGTCCCCGACCACCACCACCTGTCTGCTCCTCTTGGGAGTGGTGGTTGTGGAATCCTCATACCTAGGACAATGCATCCCATGCCTTCTGGTCGATGGGGTCTCCTTCTGATCCCTTCCCTCAGATGACTCTTTCAAACCATTCTCCTCCGTAGAGAGCCTGAAAATGGTTTCTTATCTCTATCTGCATTGGGGACACACGGGTTCTCCTCTTTCTTCTTCTGGAGGTCACATGGTGAAAATTTTCTTCCCCGTTCTGTACTTCCTTCTCTGATTCTTCAGCATGCTGTTCCTGGAATACCAAATGCTAACTTCTATCCAGAAAGTCTTCATTTTCTCTGTTGCAACTCAGGATTGATACTTGAGTCCTTTAACCTTCTCTTCCAATATGGAGACCAACTTGCACTTTGTACAGACAAGGTCACTTCTATCCTCTGGGAGAAAGACAGACATGGCACATCCTGTGCAGGTCACAACAGCTGATTGCTCATTATCCATATTCTCTTCCTTCTAAGAATCTCTTCAGGTGTATTTACTGCTCACAGAAGCACGAAAGGCAAAAACTCTTTGGGAACTCCCCCTCTGTAGTAGTAGGATTTTATGTTTGTATTAATATAATTTAAAATGAAGAATAAAGAATAATAATGTAGCATGTATTAAATGTATTGGTGTATGATTTGATCATATCCTGCCAGCCACCCTTTTTAAATAACAAAAAGAAATAGCCTAATGGGCCATTGGTAAAGATACATCAGCCAGAATCTGTGTCTGGACTGATTTCAAAACAGTGACAGACCTTTAAGGGTCACCAATTTGTTGTAGGTTTAGCATTTTAAAATAAGTAAAAGAATGCCATGATTGTCTTTCTTTTGCATTGCACTTTAATGTTCCTGTTCAAAATGTTTTGTGCAAATTAATGCTGTTTTGTGTGTAAATAAGAAATGTATGTGTTAAAAGATAAGTGTGAAGGCCATCGCTGAACCAGATGTACGAGGTAGAAACCAAAGACAAACGCAAGGGCGCCAGGAGGCTGCAACATGCTGCTATTGAAACGTCAGAGAAGGGCAGATTGATGACTCTTAAAATAAGACAGGCACCTATCATTGGGATTAAGATAGTAGTGATAAAAAATAAAAAAGACAATTTAAAAAACAAGCACTCATCAAACAACAATTAAATACAGCACGGTGGAGCAAAACTCACTGGTCCCAATGAAGGAAAATCACTATATAAACAGGGGCCCTTGCCATGAAACTTTGGGTTGTCCTGCCAAGACTTCCCTGGAGCATTGTGTCGCATCCGACGGAACCCGGCTCCTCCCTACCGGTGATCAACCTAGGTTGATCCAGACTGGTAACTATAACATTGACTGGCGGGACAGTGTGCATGGTGTGTGTATGTGTGACTGAAAAGCATATGTTAACTGCTGTTTTCTCAATAAATGCGGCTTGCTGCCTTCTCCCCATAATAGATCTCGTGCACTTTGTGTAAGCATAACATTTTTGGTGGAGAATGCGGTTCAGCAAGAAAAGCAGGACTGGTCCCAGACAAGGAGGCAGGCAACAGATAAAAAAATTGAAAAACAGGTTGGAAGCCCTGAGGGCATAGTGGCAGAAGTAAGCGAAGCAGTAAGTACAGGCATGGGGAATTCAGATCTCTGGAACAATACTTGGAATGGTGAAATCTAAGTTAATAAAGGTGTCATTTTGGGAGATAAGAAAGTAATTTAAGGAAAAAGAGTAAAAAGTTAACTCTGCAGAGGCTGGAGGGAATTAAGTGGTTAAACATTGTAAAAGTGTTGAAAAGAAAAAGTGTTATAGAAAAAGAATTTTTGGTTTCTTTGCAACCATTCTGAAGGAAAAATGGACTCTTTTCCAAAGGAATGTCTGTAAATAAGCCAGGCAAAAAGACAATCTTGTTTAAATCATTTGACTATGAACAATTCAGTCAAATTTGCTAAAAAAAAACATAAGGGGTTTCTATTGGAATTTAACTGCCCCCAAATGTATATAAATGTAATGTATGTACAGCTGTGTAAAAAATAAAGCAGTGTAAGGGGTGTTAAAAAATAATATGTGTGTATAAATATATTGTGTAAATATGTGGAGTGTTAGGACCTAAAACAACACTCCTGGTTTGTAAAACTCTTGCTTTGTAGGTTTAAGATAAATTGGTTTGTTTTTTAAATAATACCACTAAAATCCATTTGAATCTTTCTTTCAAAGTTGTAAAACCAAAACAATGTTTTTTGCCAGACACAGGTAACTAGAGTTTTGTTTGGCCTTGGTATTTAGCATTTAACCCTTAAGGTACCTTAATGCTTTATAGGTTCAATATCTTTTTAAAAGACCAAAGTCATGGCTGCAGCTGGGCAGTCAAAACCAAAAACATGGGAAAAGATTCTGAATTTGTTTTTTGGTAACAAAATAGCAAATAAAAGCTGTAGTTAAAAACAAAAAGACAGTGCCCCACACTGAGCCTTAAGGTGATGCTGGGTAATCAAATTGTTACTTTGATAAGGGTACATAAAAACTCTGTGAGCACAAAAGAAACAGTTACACCTTATGTAAAAATTAATATGGCTAATGTTATAAAAATTAAACTATGAAAGAAATGTGCATTTTCCCCAGAACATGTGCAGTGTATATTGTAGAAGGGGTAAAAAAAATGCAAAAACATACCATACTAGTTAATTAAAATCCTATTAGGGCTCCAAAGGGAGCCACAATAGGTTGTGTTTTCTTTTTCAGATCGTTGTGTGTTTTGGAAGCAGGAGTTAAAAGTGGAAAGTAATCAAAACTCTGGTGAAAGTTGATTGTGTCCCTTTTAAAACAGAGTCTTTGAGCTGCTGATGGCTTTAAATCCAAAAGCAAGCCAGAAAGCATCTATGTTAATGCAAATTACCTAACTAATAAAGAAAAAAAAAAAAAGAACTGCCCATAAATGGCAGCACAAAAGAGTAAAACCAAAGAACAAAAAGAAAAACAGGTAAATCAGGGAAAGGTAGTGGCACTAGTAAAAATGTTGGCCCCTACCAACGCCCACTCTTTAAAAGTACTGGTAGAAAAATTAAATTTTCTTAGACCACACATTTATAAATATGCTAAAATAACTCACCCATTGTGGAAACTGTTAAAGAAAAAGACAAGATAAAAATGGGAAAAAGAGCAGGACTCCACTTTAACTCTGCTAAAGCAGAAGGCTCTCACAGCCCCAGCCCTTTGTTTCCCTGATGAATCACAGCCTTTTGTTATTCATTTGGCAGCTAATAACGTGGCCTTGGGTGCCACACTATTACAAAATATTGAAAAAGGGAACCAACATAAATGTCCAGAGGTCACTCTGGAGCAAAGAATTGCCTTGGCAGAGGTACCCCCACTGAAAAAATTAAATACTGTGGGTCAAAAAAAGCATGTCTGGTTTACTGATAAAAGTATATGAAAGATGATGTAAAAGCATGGGTGCAAAATTGTGTGCGGTGCTCTCAGGACAAGGCTCGTCATCCTCACTGGCAACCCATGATGCATCAACAAAGGCTTGGGCGGCGCACAAGGTTCAAATTAATTTTATTAATAAATAGCCAAGAAGTAAAAAAGAATTCCAGTATTTATTGGTAATAATTAATTCCTTTTCAGAATGGGTAAAGGCATTTCCTACTAAAAATAATAGCACCAGGGTAGTGGCCAAAACGTTTTTTAATAAGGTAGTATGTAAATATGGCACCCCTGAAATAACAGATTCTGATAATGGGGGAGCCTTTGTAAAAAAAAAAAATCTTTACAACAATAATACAAGCATTGGAAATTAAACAAAAACTCCATATACCATACCGGCCTCAGTCCTCAAGCCAAGTCGAGTGCATAAATTGCATATTAAGAAAGTGCTCCGAAAGGTAGTAATCACACAGGAAAAATCTGGCTGAATAAACTCCCTCTGGTTTTGGCTGCCATGCACAGCAGTAATAGACTAAGGACAAAAATTCAGCCCTTCCAATTGTGTTTGAACATCCAATGTGCCTCATGATTAATCCTAGTTACCTGGGACATGGTCAAGAAAAGAGCTCTAATATAACCCAGCATAATTATTTTCAATGGCTTAAACAGTTACAAGAAAATAAAACCACCCTCCAGTATAGGGTTAATCAGGCCATCGAACACATGACCAACAAAATTCAGAAACAAAGGCCCACAAAGGCAGCCCTGTGGAAAACACAGGATCAAGTCATGTATCTCAAAATGGAAAAAAGGGGTCACTCACTGAAATCAAACTAGATAGGCCCTTACTCCATAATGAACCGCCTTAGCTCATTGGTATACCGTATTTAAAAAAGTGAAAAACTAAAATGGGTCCATGTTTCACAATTATATTGTTTACATAAATAATAATGTTTAAATTCTTTGCAGAAAAGAACATCCTGAAACCTAAGCATAAGGCATTGCTTAACCACCACAATTTTAATCCACAGAAAATGAAACTCCAGTAGGAAGTCTGGCTTTACCTGCTTCTGGGAACTTTTAGCACCCAGATAATTAAGGCAATCATGGAAAAAAATGCAGCCCTCCTTATAAGCCAACATTTAAAAATAATTCACTCCCCGCCAACCAATCATGGATTCCTACCCGTGATGCAGTGATCCTCAAGAAATGGTATAATAAAAATACTAGCCAACTCTTAAAACCCTTAGGAAATACCAATATGTATGCCTGGAAAGGAAAAGTGTAACTTAAGGTTCACTATAAACACCACAGAAATACCAAACCACTTGAAAATAGGGGTTAAAATAGAGGGTCCCTATGGGGATACCACCTGAAGTTCCAGCTACCCACAATTACCATATCAGTGGAATGATCCTGTTAATTCAGGGACAATACTAACAGTTATTGTGGAATACTGTCCAATGCCCTGTAGTAAATTGAACCTATGGTTCCCTGACACATGCACAGAACCTGGAGGAGAGATTATGCATTCAAAAAAGGTACCCCAATTAAAATAAAGAAACCCAAGTTGTTTGTAACTCAAAGTAATCCAGTAAAAGTCTTGTTAAATCCACTATTAGTAAAAATAAAAATTGGTATGTATTGGACTCAGTTAAACATGTCTAAATTAAAACCCAAATGTTCACCTTATAGACTCATAGATACTAAGGTCAGAAGGGACCATTATGATCATCTAGTCTGACATCCTGCACAACGCAGGCCACAGAATCTCACGCACCCACTCCTGCGAAAAACCTCTCACCTATGTCTGAGCTATTGAAGTCTTCATATTGTGATTTAAAGACTTCAAGGAGTAGAGAATCCTCCAGCAAGTGACCCGTGCCCCATGCTACAGAGGAAGGCAAAAAACCTCCAGGGCCTCTTCCAATCTGCCCTGGAGGAAAATTCCTTCCCGACCCCAAATATGGCGATCAGCTAAACTCTGAGCATATGGGCAAGATTCACCAGCCAGATACTACAGAAAATTCTTTCCTGGATAACTCAGATCCCACCCCATCTAACTTCCCATAACAGGCCATTAGGCCTATTTGCCATGAATATTTAAAGATCAATTAATTACCAAAATCATGTTATCCCATCATACCATCTCCTCCATAAACTTATCGAGTTTAATCTTAAAGGCAGATAGGTCTTTTGCCGCCACTGCTTCCCTTGGAAGGCTATTCCAAAACTTCACACCTCTGATGGTTAGAAACCTTCATCTGATTTCAAGTCTAAACTTCCCGATGGCCAGTTTATATCCATTTGTTCTTGTGTCCACATTGGTACTGAGCTTAAATAATTCCTCTCCCTCTCCGGTATTTATCCCTCTGATATATTTATAAGAGAGCAATCTTATCTCCCCTCAGCCTTCTTTTCATCAGGCTAAACAAGCCAAACTCCTTGAGTCTCCTTTCATAAGACAGGTTTTCCATTCCTATTATAACGGCCTGGATAAAACCATATCAGCACGCCAATGACCAAGCAAAACAAAATACAGTAGGCACCATATTAAAAGGATTTGGCTTTAAAGCAAAAATTATAATTACTGTGTCAAGGTTCCTTCCCCGCTCTGAACTCTAGGGTACAGATGTGGGGACCTGCATGAAAACCTCCTACGCTTATTCTTACCAGCTTAGGTTAAAAACTTCCCCAAGGATACAAACTATTTTACCCTTTGCCCTTGGACTTCCACTGCCACCACCAAACGTTTATTCGGGTTTATTTTTATTAGGAAAGCGTTGTTTGGAAACGTCTTTCCCCCCAGAATCCTCTCAACCCTTGCACCCCACTTCCTGGGGAAGGTTTGGTAAAAATCCTCACCAATTTGCATAGGTGACCGAAACCCAAACCCTTGGATCTTAAGAATAATGAAAAAGCATTCAGTTTTCTTACAAGACTTTTAATAGAAGTAAAAGGTACAAAAGAATCACCTCTGTAAAATCAGGATGGTAAATACCTTACAGGGTAATTAGATTCAAAACACAGAGAATCCCTCTAGGCAAAACCTTAAGTTACAAAAAGACACACAGACAGGAATATCCATTCTATTCAGCACAGCTTAATTTCTCAGCCATTTAAAGAAATCATAATCTAACGCATATCTAGCTAGATTACTTACTAAATTCTAAGACTCCATTCCTGTTCTGTCCTTGGCAAAAGCATCACACAAACAGACTCTTTGTTTTTCCCTCCCCTCAGCTTTTGAAAGTATCTTGTCTCCTCATTGGTCATTTTGATCAGGTGCCAGCGAGGTTATCCTAGCTTCTTAACCCTTTACAAGTGAAAGGATTTTTCCTCTGGTCAGGAGGGATTTTAAAGGGCTTTACCCTTCCCTTTATATTTATGACATACTGTAAACCTAAAGGTAATTAAAAATAAGTTAAGTTCCTTGTCACAACTGCAAGATAGTCTCATTCACAAGCAGGCAAATAATACTGTGAATTTGGTAGAAATAGGTCTGGTAAACCTAAAAGCAACATAAAATATGTGGCAGTGACTAAACACCACCTCCTGGCTACTGTAAAAACAACAAGTAAAAGTAGAAAATAAAACTGTCTTGGCCATGGGACGTACTGAGATGCAAATTCTTAGTTTAGCATCACTTGAACATAAAATGTTTTGGGTAATATCCGGAAATGTTCGGGTATTAACGCATCTTTTAAAACAACAAAAAAGGTCCTTGTTTAACATCTACAAATATAAATAAATGCAATATGTTTCCAGCATGGTTAAGACAAATTTGTTATTAGGTAAAATTATTGTTAAAATTGTTCACCAACAGTCTATAAAGACAAAAATATAAAAAGTAAGCCCGCTCCCAAAATTGATCATGGGATCCTTTTGGCTACCCCAGGTTATAGGTCAGTAAGCTGGAAAAAAAAATTATTGGATACCCAAGGGTGTAAAAATGGAGCCCTCAAAAATGGGTGTGCTTATCCCTACCTGTCACCACAGAACCATGCAGCAAGGACACATTACTAAAAACATGTGTATGGAATTGCAGCAGGGTGGTCACTCCGCTCCTGCCCTGAAGGGGTTAAAAGCAGCCCTGGAGAGGGCTGTGGCTGGGTAAAAGGGATTAAGAACAGCTGGGGAAGCTGATTAAGTCCCCGACCACAGGTGTGCCAGCTTAATTGGGGCCCAGCGGGCCCTGATAAGAGGGCTGTGGGCCAGAAGCTGAAGGAGTCTTACTCTAGCCCTGGAGTGGGAAGGGCTAGCTGCCTGAGAGAGAGGTACCTTAAGCAGAGCAGGGCTGAGGAAGGGCAAAGGGAGCTGGAGAGCTCCACCCTGGTAAACCCCCAGGCTGCAGGCCTTGTTTACGGCCAAAAGTACTGGGGCTGCAGAGAGGCAGCCTGAGTATAGGCAAAGGCAGCAGGTTCTACCCCCTTACCAGGGATGAGTGGCCATTACAGACTGCAGTCTGCCCCAAGGAAAGGGGGCTGGATGATGACTGGCAGTAGCCACTGAGGCAAGGTGGGTTTAGAGGGTTGGGAGTTCCCCTTTGAGGGGAGACCCAGAGTGGGGGCACTGCTGGGGCAGAACTCCAAGGGAAAGGGGCACCGGGGTCCGGGAGGGACACGGTGCCAGCGACAGGCAACACACTGGCCTGCAGAGGGCGCTCCATATGCTGGAAAAGAGCTAATTCCCAGACAACCAGTAGGAGGTGCCACACCAGTGAGTCGTCACTCCGCTACAGGAATAAACTAAAAAGGGTAACTCAGTTTTTACAACAGACACAAAGAACTATAGAAAATCATGTCGTTCAAATATTACATGCTAATAAAAACATGCTATCATTGGTACAGCATTTTTACAGGCTGGTCCCTGATCTCTAAGGGTACATTGTCTATTATGTTTCACCCATTATTAGTTGTGTTAATATTGTCCTGTGTTTGCTTGCTAGAAATGTGTTGTATGTGCTGTTGAACAACAAAAAAAGTTTGTTAAATTACAACCACAAGCTCAAATTGTCTCTCAGTATATTGCTATGAAACATTGTATAAAATATGACCCACTCAATAATTGTTCTTGAGGGGTCAAAAGGGAAACATGTAGTAGTAAAATTTTATGTTTGTATTAATACAATTTAAAAGAAATAATAAAAATAATAATGTAGCATGTATTAAATATATTGGTGTATAGTTTAATCATATCCTGCCAGCCACCCTTTTTGAATAGCAGAAAGGAATGGCCTAATGGGCCATTGGTAAAGATACATCAGCCAAAATCTGTGTCTGAACTGATTTCAAAACAGTGATAAACCTTTAAGGGTCACCAATTTGTTGTAGGTTTAGCATGTTAAAATAAGTAAAAAAAATGCAATGATTGTCTGTCTTTTGCATTGCAATTTAATGTTTCTGTTCAAAATGTTCTGTGTAAATTAATTCTGTTTTGTGTGTAAATAAGAAATGTATGTGTTAAAAAATAAGCTTAAAGGCCATCGCTGAACCAAATGTACAAGGAAGAAACCATAAACAAAGGCAAGGGCGCCAGAAGGCTGCAACACGCTCCTATTAAAATGTAAAAAAAGGGCAAATTAACAACTCTAAAAATAAAACAGACACCTATCAATATAAACAAAATAGTTGTAATAAAAAAATAACAAAAAACAATTTAAAAAAACAAGAACTCATCAAACAACAATTAATGACAGCATAACGAAGCAATACTCATTAGTCCGAATGAAGAAAAATCACTATATAAACGGGATGCCTTGCCATAAAACTTTGGGTTCGTCCTGCCAAGATTTCCCTGGAGCATCGTGTCATGACTGACGGAACCCGGCTCCTCCCTACCGTTGATCAACCTAGCTGGCCACTAGGTTGATCCGGACTGGTAACTATAACATCGACTGGCAGGACAGTGTGCATGGTGTGTGTATGTGTGACTGAAAAGCATATGCTAACTGCTGTTTTCTCAATAAATGCAGCGTGTTGCCTTCTCTCCTGTAAACGATCTCATGTGCTTTGTACAAGCATAGCACTTCTGTTTGCTTGTCCTCTATTCGCAGTATGCTACTCTCAGGACATGTCCAGACTCTGTTGATGATTTCTACTCCAATGGAAAGTTGATCTTCAAAGCCTGGATATCTGCTACTGCTCTACAGGGGGTGACACTGGGGTCAGAAGGGACACTGGGGTAAGAAGAAGGAGCAGCACTGTTTTGTTCCACTGGTAGCCTCATTTATCTCAATGGGACTGTACGAGAAGGATGAATGTGTCAGAGTGTGACACACTTACTCATGTCTGGTGGTAACTTACTCCACCTGTATTCTAACTGACTCCAAGAGGACTTTGCACGTTACCATTGCATGTCAGTAAAAGTTTGGCCCCAATTAAATAAGTCTATTGGAATCAGGACAGTAATCTATTTGAGGTTGGCATTGTCAAAGGAACCTATGGGGAGTTAGGCACCCAAGTGTCATTGATATGATGGTGACAATGATCCTTTGAAATCTATGGAAGGGCCACATAGGGCCTGGGGTTTTGAAAAGAATGTACCGAAATTCAATGGGATCTGAGCACCAAACTCCCTTAGTTTCCTTAGAAAAGCCAAGCCTGAAGTCAGCATCCAGATTCTGCTCCATTTACTCCCACTGGGTAACACACTGCTCTGCAGGGAATGCCTTTGATTTCAATGGGACAGATTCCAATTTTCCTATGCAAAGTGAATTGCAAACCCCGCCTGGAGTGCTACTTACAGAGTAAGGGATTATGCTATCTGGATTCTTTGACCATGGGATGGTGTTCCAAGAAGGAGGAGTGCTAGGCAGAGACGGGCTCCACCTAACGAAGAGAGCGAAGAGCATCTTTGCAAGCAGGCTGGCTAACCTAGTGAGGAGGGCTTTAAACTAGGTTCAACGGGGGAAAGAGCCAAAAGCCCTGAGGTAAGTGGGGAAATGGGATACCGGGAGGAAGCACGAGCAGGAGCACGTGAGAGGGGAGGGCTCCTGCCTCATACTGAGAAAGAGGGACGATCAGCGGGTTATCTCAAGTGCCTATACAGAAATGCACAAAGCCTAGGAAACAAGCAGGGAGAACTGGAAGTCCTGGCAAAGTCAAGGAATTATGATGTGATTGGAATAACAGAGACTTGGTGGGATAACTCACATGACTGGAGTACCATCATGGATGGATGTAAGCTGTTCAGGAAGGAGGGCAGAAAAGGTGGGGGAGTTGCACTGTATGTAAGAGATCTGTATGAGTGTACAGAGCTCAAGTCTGAAACTGCAGAAAAACCTGAGTGTCTCTGGATTAAGTTTAGAAGTGTGAGCAACAAGGGTGATGTTGTGGTGGGAGTCTACTATAGACCACCGGACCAGGGGGATGAGGTGGACGAGGCTTTCTTCCGGCAACTCGCAGAAGTTACTAGATCGCACGCCCTGGTTCTCATGGGAGACTTCAATCACCCTGATATCTGCTGGGAGAGCAATACAGCAGTGCAGAGACAATCCAGGAAGTTTTTGGAAAATGTAGGGGACAATTTCCTGGTGCAAGTGCTGGAGGAACCAACTAGGGGCAGAGCTCTTCTTGACCTGCTGCTCACAAACCGGGAAGAATTAGTAGGGGAAGCAAAAGTGGATGGGAACCTGGGAGGCAGTGACTATGAGATGGTCGAGTTCAGGATCCTGACACAAGGAAGAAAGGAAAGCAGCAGAATACGGACCCTGGACTTCAGAAAAGCAGATTTTGACTCCCTCGGGGAACTGATGGGCAAGATCCCCTGGGAGAATAACATGAGGGGGAAAGGAGTCCAGGAGAGCTGGCTGTATTTTAAAGAATCCTTATTGAGGTTACAGGGACAAACCATCCCATTGTGTAGAAAGAATAGTAAATATGGCAGGCGACCAGCTTGGCTTAACAGTGAAATCCTTGCTGCTCTTAAATACAAAAAAGAAGCTTACAAGAAGTGGAAGATTGGACAAATGACCAGGGAAGAGTATAAAAATATTGCTCGGGGATGCAGGAGTGAAATCAGGAAGGCCAAATCACACCTGGAGTTGCAGCTAGCAAGAGATGTTAAGAGTAACCAGAAGGGTTTCTTCAGGTATGTTAGCAAGAAGAAAGTCAAGGAAAGTGTGGGCCCCTTACTGAATGAGGGCGGCAACCTAGTGACAGAAGATGTGGAAAAAGCTAATGTACTCAATGCTTTTTTTGCCTCTGCCTTCACGAACAAGGTCAGCTCCCAGACTACTGCACTGGGCAGCACAGCATGGGGAGGAGGTGACCAGCCCTCTGTGGAGAAAGAAGTGGTTCGGGCTATTTAGAAAAGCTGGACGTGCACAAGTCCATGGGGCCAGATGCGTTGCATCCAACAGTGCTAAAGGAGTTGTTGGATGTGATTGCAGAGCCATTGGCCATTATCTTTGAAAACTCATGGCGCTCGGGGGAAGTCCCGGACGACTGGAAAAAGGCTAATGTAGTGCCCATCTTTAAAAAAGGGAAGAAGGAGGATCCTGGGAACTACAGGCCAGTCAGCCTCACCTCAGTCCCTGGAAAAATCATGGAGCAGGTCCTCAAGGAATCAATTCTGAAACACTTAGAGGAGAGGAAAGTGATCAGGAACAGTCAGTATGGATTCACCAAGGGCAAGTCATGCCTGACTAATCTAATTGCCTTCTATGATGAGATAACTGGCTCTGTGGATGAAGGGAAAGCAGTGGACGTATTGTTCCTTGACTTTAGCAAAGCTTTTGACACTGTCTCCCACAGTATTCTTGCCAGCAAGTTAAAGAAGTATGGGCTGGATGAATGGACTATGAGGTGGATAGAAAGCTGGCTAGATTGTTGGGCTCAATGGGTAGTGATCAATGGCTCCATGTCTAGTTGGCAGCCGGTATCAAGTGGAGTGCCCCAAGCGTCGGTCCTCGGGCCGGTTTTGTTCAGTGTCTTCATTAATGATCTGGAGGATAGTGTGGATTGCACCCTCAGCAAGTTTGCAGATGACACTAAACTGGGAGGAGAGGTGGATACGCTGGAGGGTAGGGATAGGATACAGAGGGACCAAGACAAATCAGAGGATTGGGCCAATAGAAATCTGAGGTTCAACAAGGACAAGTGCAGAGTCCTGCACTTAGGACAGAAGAATCCCATGCACCGCTACAGACTAGGGACCAAATGGCTCGGCAGCAGTTCTGCAGAAAAGGTTCTAGGGGTTACAGTGGACGAGAAGTTGGATATGAGTCAACAATGTGCCCTTGTTGCCAAGAAGGCCAATGGCATTTTGGGATGTATAAGTAGGGGCATTGCCAGCAGATCGAGGGATGTGATCATTCCCCTCTATTCGACACTGGTGAGGCCTCATCTGGAGTACTGTGTCCAGTTTTGGGCCCCACGCTACAAGAAGGATGTGGAAAAATTGGAAAGAGTCCAGCGGAGGGCAAGAAAAGTGATTAAGGGACTGGAACACATGACTTATGAGGAGAGGCTGAGGGAACTGGGGATGTTTAGTCTGTGGAAGAGAAGAATGAGGGGGGATTTGATAGCTGCTTTCAACTACCTGAAAGGGGGTTCCAAAGAGGATGGATCTAGACTGTTCTCAGTGGTAGCAGATGACAGAACAAGGAGTAATGGTCTCAAGTTGCAGTGGGGGAGATTTAGGTTGGATATTAGGAAAATCTTTTTCATGGGAGGGTGGTGGAACACTGGAATGCGTTACCTAGGGAGGTGGTGGAATCTCCTTCCTTAGAAGTTTTTAAGGTCAGGCTTGACAAAGCCCTGGCTGGGATGATTTAATCGGGGATCGGTCCTGCTTTGAGCAGGGGGTTGGACTAGATGACCTCCTGAGGTCCCTTCCAACCCTGATATTCTATGATTCTATCTGAATAAGAGGATCAGACTCCGGGCCCAACTAAAGGGATATGGTCACTCTAGATTGACTCCAGTGTATCTGAACTCAGCATCTGCTCCATTCCCTTTGATTATCTCTGAGGAACCCTCTTCTAGACAGAGACAGGAGTCGGGACCAAATCGTGACCTTGGCCACCCAGACTGAAGATGTGTCTACACCATGGGGGAGGTGTTAATCCAAAGCTTTTTGATGAGCTTCAGGTAATACACGAAATACGAGTTGCCCCATTAGCATGCACATGGACACCTGTTCCATTTTCAATCTACATTGTGAGAACACATGGCAGCAGTTTGCCCAAAACTGAGGGTGTAGCATTTTCCAAGGGTATCCCATGGTCTTTTGCTTTGCTGCTGATCCACGTGCATCGTGGAACTGCATTTGCTGTGAACTGTGGGAAGTCAGGTGCATTCCATTCCCCGCTACCCCCACTGTCTCTCTCCCATTCTTCCTTTCTGGATGAGCTTGCACCCTTTTTGAATTGCTGTCAGCCAGCATGGACTGACCAGTGCTGTTGGAACAAGTGGACCAGTTCCTGGGTCACCTACACAGTGTTCAGCACCATTGCTTGGCACAGGAAACCAACATGGATTGGGGGGAGAGGATCTTTTTGCAGAGCTGGCATGACTGGGCCTGGGGATAGTGTTTCGTGATGAGCAGGGCTACCCATTTTGAGAGCTATGCACAGCTGACCCCGGAGCTTCTGTCAGAGTTGCGCCTATGGATGTTCACTGGTGTAACTGAGAAGAAAGGGTGGGTTTTTGAAAGAAGACTAAGGGAGTTAGGTGCCCAAATTCCACTTAATTTCAGTGGAAGTTGGTTGCTTAAGTCTCCTTTGAACATATCAGACAGACGTAACTGAGCCAAATTAATTCTTCCCCTAGTTCCAATGGTATAAACGCAGGGTACCGCCACCAAAGGCAAGGGAGTGTATGGGAGAGAGTCAGACCTCCTGAAGTCATGGCATGGGATAGTTCTGATTTTCAGAGGAGATGCATGTCTCTGAGGGCTGCCATTAAATCAGTGAGAGTTGTTGGGGGTTCAGCACCTCTGAAAATCAGGGCAATTATTTTGGGCTGTGATTTTCAAAGGGGTCTAATGAAGTTGGGCATCCATACTCCATTGGACAACTAACTCCTCTAGGCTCCAATGAAAGTCTTAGCCCAGAGGTCTAAATATGGATTTTAGGGTAGGGTTTTCAATAGAGCCAAAGACATATTGGAACACAAGCCAATGAGACTTTTGCTCCGAAATCAAATAGGTGCTTTTGATATCACACTCTAAGGCAGGGGTCCCCAACACAGTGCCTGCCAAGGCGCCTGCTGGGGCATTTTTGTGCGCCCGCAGGACACCCTGCCGCCGTTCCTCAGCGGCATTTTGGTGGTGACTCTTCTTGCCGCTGCCGCCTTTTGGCGGTGGCATTTCGGCGATGGGGTGTCCGTCGCCTGCCACAGTCTTCTGGGAATAGCAATATGCTATTCCCACAAGAAAGGTTGGGGACCACTGCTCTAAGGGCCTAAAGAAGAAGATAGATTCATAGTGAGGGTTTCAAAAGTCCCTAAGTCCCTAAAATTTCCATTGATTTAAATGGAAGTCAGCGGCCTACAAACCTTTGCAAATCCAGGACCTACTCCACCGTTAGAGTCAGCATTGGCCCAGATGATCCCGTGTGCCACCAGGGGGTGCTGCGCTACAGGAAGTGGGGTCCATGCCCACCTAGTGAGGCGGTTGGGGGCTCTGCAGAGCTTGGAGCATTTGTGTGGTTCGGTGGAGCTCTCCTCTGGAGTCAGTGGTAATCCCACGCCCTGGGCTGTGTGAGGGGATTCTGAGGTGAAGGGAGTGGGGTGGGGGCTTAGTTGGGGGCACTCTCCTGTCTTGGGGCATGCTGAAGTCAGTGTCCCAGCACCATTCCAGGCAGTGCAGCACTGTAGGGAACGGGGGCAGAGGGTTCAGTTTGGAACACACTGGTCCATGCTGTCACAGTGCTATTTCTGGTGGAAGTTATATGGCTTAGATGCGATACCATAATGCAAAACCATCTATTGCCACCAATTTTTCTGTTGTGCTGTTCACAGGTGTAGTGGTGTGCGCTGGCTAGTGGCAGTATTTTGTAACAGTTTCTTCCAGCAGGGGGCTGCAGTGGTGCATATGTGCATGTGCTAATGTACACACACGGTATATCTACACTGGAATAAAAGCCCTGCAGAATAATCACAGCTGGCCTGGGTCAGCTGACTCAGGCTCTTGGGGCCTGGCTTGGGGGGGGCTAAAAACCGTGATGTAGGTTTGGGCTGGGGCTGGGGTTGGAGCCTGGGCTCTGGGACCCTCTCAATTTGTAGACATCCCAGAACCCGAACGTCTACACAGAAATTTTACAGCTCCCTAGTCTAAACTCCACAAGCCTGAGTCAGCTGAGTTGGGCCAGCCATGCGTTTTCAGTGTAGACGTAGACAGAGTTCCCACTTTGCATCAGGTATTCTCACCTTCCTGCCTTCATCATCTTTTTAAGTGTTGTGTTGGTTTGCTGAGGGTTGCCAACCCTCCAGCATTGTCCTGGAGTCTCCAGGAATTAAAGATTAATCATAGAATCATAGAATATTAGCATTGGAAGAGACCTCAGGAGGTCCTCTAGTCCAATCCCCTGCTCAAAGCAGGACCAATCCCAACTAAATCAATCCAGCCAGGGCTTTGTCAAGCCAGACCTTAAAAACCTCTAAGGAAGGAGATTCCACCACCTCCCTAGGTAACCCATTCCAGTGCTTCACCACCCTCCTAGTGCAATAGTGTTTCCTAATATCCAACCTACACCTCCCCCACTGCAACTTGAGACCACTGCTCCTTTTTCTGTCATCTGCACCACTAAGAACAGCCAAGCTCCATTCTCTTTGGAATCCCCCCTTCAGGTATTTGAAGGCTGCTATCAAATCCCCTCTCACTCTTTTCTGCAGACCAAATAAGTCCAGTTCCCTCCGCCTCTCCTTGTAAGTCATGTGCCCCAACCTCCTGATAATTTTTGTTGCCCTCCTTTAATTTAAAGATCTTGCCATGGGGTGAAACCTCCAGGAATGTGTCCGACCCAAATTGGCAATCCTATCTTTGCCTGTAAGAGGTAGCTGCATTTCAGGGCTTGGTTCCAGAGACCACTAAGTACATTTCTATTTCACATTCAGTTTGATGCATTGCTAAAGCACTTTGTGGTCCTGTATGATGGAACCCAAGGCAATATTAACCACACCAGTGAGACATGATTGTAGTGTTTAGGGTGAAGCAATTACAGATATGGTCATTTCAAAGACAAACGGACACAATCTCTGGATGCCAAATAGGCCCAGAAGAGCAGGGAGGGGATTATCTGCTATTTTTTAGAGACACAAAGTACAGCAACTCAGCAGGGAAATGTTGACTGGCAACAGCTAAAGGACATTGCATCATCTTTGTTGCTCCACATGAAATGTCTCGGGAATACCGTGGGAAGGGAAAGGTTCTGCTCCCCCCAGGGAATTATTCATGCCCTTCTTCTCCAGTTTATCAGCTGCAGCTCCCATTGGAGTCAATGAGGCTTCAGCACCAGGGCCTATGTGAACATTGGGCCAATGACCAGGGACCATGCCAGGTCCAGGAATGTCTCTTGCCCTGGCCACACTCACAAATGCAGGGCAAACAGCTCAGCAAAATACACCGGGAGATTTTTCATTTACGGTAGTGAATGGCTAAGCTTTTGGAATAATTAATTCTCTTGATAGTAACTACTCTTAGCTGTTCTGAGGCTGGTCATCGCCTCTGCCAACAGCGATTTACACTGCTCTGTGCTAACAATGGCAGGAACTGAAGGATTCAATTCCTTGACACCGTTTATGATCATCCCTTGACTGTCCCTCCTCCATCTCCACCTTCCTCCCACAGGAAAGTGAGGCACTCAAGGGATAAGTAGCCTCTATGGGTGGGTGATGTGAAAATATATGACCAGCTCCTGAGACTTTCAGACTCAAAGCCTCCTGGGCATTAATTAGATGTTAATCATACTGAGCTGGCTAATGCAGTCTGGTGTAGCTCCATTGAACTGAATAGAATCATTTTGACCAAAGAGCAGTGGCTGAAAACATGGATGGTAATGCTGAAATAATGAAACTATGATAATACTGTTCTTAGGGAAATATTGCAAGGTGAAATTAGAGGAGCACCCCCACCCTCTGCTGCCTCCCCCTGATGTTCATTATACAGTATAGTCACCACTTCCCCACCCCCACCCTCTGCTGCCCCTAGTGCCCATGATACAGTACAGCCGCCCCTTCCCACCCCCACCCTCTGCTGCCCCTAGTGCCCATTAAACAGTATAGCCGCCCCTTTCCCATCCCCACCCTCTGCTGACCCCTAGTGCCCATTATACAGTATAGCCACCCCTTATACAGTATAGCTGCTTCTTCCTATCTTTTCCCCTTTGCTTCCGCATATTGTTCCTTATACACTGTATCTGCCCCTTTCCCCTCCCCAGTCATGTGCGTGTCACAGCCCTGGCTCCATTCCTCACCCTAACAGCTACACCACTATTTCATTGCCCTGCAGCCTGAGCTCTAGGGGCCTGAGCCAGCTCACCTGAGCCAGCCACAGACTTGTCACAAGTCTTTTATTGCAGTGTAGACATATCCACAAAATCAAGATGCAGGATTTGTTGTCTCTAAACAATCCAAGACAGGCAGCTGTCCAGCATTCTTTTAAAAACCTCCAGTGAAGGAGCTTCCATGACCTCCCTTGGCGTCTGTTCCATTGTCCTGCTGTTCTTACAGTTCGGAAATTTTTCCTGAGATTTAATCTAAATCTGCTGTGCTGTTGTTTGAACCCATGGCCGCTTGTCCTGCCCTCTGTGGCACGAGAGAACAACTTTTCTCCATCTTTTTATGGCAGCCTTGCAAGTATTTGAAGACTGCTATCATGTCCACCCTTACTCTCCTCTTTTCCAAACTAAACATACAGTTCCTTCAGCCTTTGCTCATATGGCTGCATTCCATCCCTTTGATCAGCTTTGTCACTCGCCTCTGGATCCTTTCCAGTTTCTCTCCATCCTTTCTCTACATTCGTGACCAAACCTGGGCAGAGTGCTCCAGCTGAGGCCTAGCAAGCACCAAGTAGAGCGGTACTATCACCTCCCATAACTTGCATGCTAGGACTCTGTTCATGCAACCCAAAATTGCATTTCCTTTTTCTGGAACAGCATCACAGTGCTGACTTGTTTTGAGGTTGTGATGCACCACAGCTCTTAGATCCTTCTCAGCAGTGCTGCTGCCAAGCCAGTTACCCCCCAGTCTGTATTTGGGCATTTGTTTTTTTCTTCCCTAAGTGCAGCACCTTACACTTGTCTTTGTTAAATTTCATTTTGTTGTCTAGAGGCCAGTTCTACAATTTACCAAGATCCCTCTGAATTTTAGCTCTATCCTCCAAAGTGTTTGCACCCTTCCCCACCAGCTTTGTGTCATATGCAAATTTGATCAGTATATTCTCTATTCCTACATCCTGGTCATTAATAAAGATGATAAAGAACACCGGACACAGAACAGATCCCTGTGGAACCCCACTTGAGACCTCCCTCCAATCTGACACAATTCCATTAATAGCTTCTCTTTGTTTACAGTTTTTTAACCAATTATCTATCCACTTATCTATCCCAAGACCACCTTTCTCAAGATTACTTATGAGAATATCATGTGGGACTGTGTCAAAAGCCAAAAGTTAGACCCAGAGCATGTGAGCAAGAACCAGTCAGCCCAGCACCTGAAAGAGAGAATACTCGGTGCGATCTCAGAGCCCTGGCTTTCTCCATCCAATGTCCCATCTCCAGCCCTTGGCCATCCCTGATGTTTCAAAGGAAGGAGACTCAAATAAAATCCCTTCCTGACCCCTGCAGATGGCTGGCTGAAACCCTGAAGCATGAGCTTTTAGGAACATAATACATACATTGGAACTAAGCTGTAGTGTATTGGTAAGTTTATTGGATGGAAGGTCTCCATGCTCACATCCACTAACATGCCCCTTCACACAAGGACAGATCCCACCTCTGCCTTCATTCCCATTAGCTCATACATCATCCTCGGGGGGGAGAGAAAGCTCTAAACCCTGTGAAAGTATCAGGGTATCTGAGATGATATCCCACCAGTCTCTGCACAGGTTTCCTACTCCAAGATGGAAAAGGTCCACAAGTCAGCCCAGGAGGCAGAAATCTATCAGGAGAATACCATGATGTCTCATTCCCCTCTCACTCACCCCATTGTAAATCAGGAGCTTCTCCACTAAGGTCAATAGTGATATTGAATCACTGTAAGTGAGAAAAAAATCTGGCCCTTAGTTGCCATCCCCCAAGCCCTAGTGAGCTCTTGCACACTTGTGTAAATCTGGAGTAATTACAGTGAGATTAGCACAGCTATTCTTGATTTTGGGGCTGTTCCAACACCCATTGATTTAAATGGACAGACGAACTTTGGTTTCAGCAGACACTGGACTGGGTCTTCACGGAGCAACTGAGCTCAGAATCCGCCCCTCTGTGTTCTCCACTGGTTTTACAGCTAATTAACTGTTTGGTGAGCTCATCCTATGATGATTGGATGGCTCTTTAGGGACGAGGGACCCAAGGGGAAGTTAGAAGAAAAAGTGTTTTATGCTCCCCATTTCTGTCACTTCGAGTTAGGTGTAGCAAGGTCTGTAATCATCTCTTAAGCCTCCTGCTTAATTAGCTCTGAAATTCAACATTGTGTGGATACATGTTTTTTTCCCCTAAACTGTCTAATTTGTTACTGATGATATTGCATGTTTCTTGAAGAAATTCCTTGCTCTGAACTATTTTATAGGTGTATCTTTGTGAGTTATAAAACACTGCCTCAAAATATCTGATCTGTTAAATTGTCGAAAAAGTAAGTATTCAGTTGCTCCACTTAAATCATGCCTGCATGCTGTCATTCTAAGTGAGGCAAAGTGATGTCCATTGATTCTCTCTGAAATTCACCATTGTGAGAATGCAAGAGTTTTTCCTAACCTTTCTGATCAATTCCTGATGTTATTACATGCTTCTTGATGTTAAAACTCCTCATTGTCTTTGATTTATTATTTATTTATTATTTAGGTGCATCTTTGGGAGACAGACCACACTGCAGCAAGATAGCTGATTTGTAGAAATTGTGGAAAGCGTAAGTGTTCACTGGACCTTATTTCTTAGATGCCTTCTTCTTTGGTTCAATCCAGTGGCCATTGAAGTAAATGGACAGTTTCCTTTTGATTTGAATGGCAAAATTAGACTTTGTCTACACCGGTATAATTAGAGCAGTTCAACTCCAAGTGTGGATGCAGTTATAGCAGTATAAATGTGCTTACACCATTATTGCATATTGTCATGGTTCCTTCCCCACTCTTAACTCTAGGGTACAGATGTGGGGACCTGCATGAAAACCTCCTAAGCTTACTTTTACCAGCTTAGGTTAAAACTTACGCAAGGTACAAACTATTTTACCCTTTGCCCTTGGATTTCCACTGTCACCACCAAATGTTTATCTGGGTTTATTTTATTAGGAAAGCATTGTTTGGAAATGTCTTTCCCCCCAAAATCCTCCCAACTCTTGCACCCCACTTCCTGGGGAAGGTTTGGTAAAAATGCTCACCAATTTGCATAGGTGACCACAGACCCAAACCCTTGGATCTTAGAACAATGGAAAAAAAAACGTTCAGGTCTTGAAAAGAAGAATTTTAATAGAAGTAACAGTAAAAAAGAAGTAACAATAAAAAAATCACCTCTGTAAAATCAGGACAGTAAATACCTTACAGGGTAATTAGATTCAAAACATAGAGAATCCCTCAGGCAAAACCTTAAGTTACAAAAAGACACACAGACAGGAATATCCATTCTATTCAGCACAGCTTAATTTCTCAGCCATTTAAAGAAATCATAATCTAACGCATATCTAGCTAGATTACTTACTAAGTTCTAAGACTCCATTCCTATTCTGTCCCCGGCAAAAGCATCACACAGACAGACTCTTTGTTTTTCCCTCCCCCCAGCTTTTGAAAGTATCTTGTCTCCTCATTGGTCATTTTGATCAGGTGCCAGCGAGGTTATCCTAGCTTCTTAACCCTTTACAAGTGAGAGGATTTTTCCTCTGGCCAGGAGGGATTTTAAAGGGCTTTACCCTTCCCTTTATATTTATGACATATAGTATGTATACCTGCTATAGCCATGCAGGAAGGGGAATAAGATTTACTGGTATCAATCAACATTATTCTGGTATAGCTGCACCCATATTAGGGGCTGTTCAGCTATGACTATATTAGTTAAAAAATAGACTTCTAATCAACATACTTATACTAGCCCTATAATTTTGTGTAGACCAGGCTTTAAAGAATATTGATATTGGAGCAAGTCAAAGACCTTCTAGAGAGACAGAAGGTGGGTGAGGTTGGACCAACTTCTTTTGGTGGAAAGGACATGCTTTCGAGCTTTACAGACTTCTTCCTCAGGTCTGGAGAAGGTAACTACAGTTTCCAAGCTAAATACAAGGTGGGACAGATTGTTAAACAAGCTTTACGAGACCAATTGAACCAAAGAGGGCAATTAATGGGTAGCAGGCAGTGGGGTGTGCTACAAATTGTTGTAAAGAGCCATAAAGCCAGTGTCTCTGTTCATCCCATGGCTTTTAGTGTGAAGGAGAGTTATGAATGTAGGTTCCTAGGCTCAACAGCCCACACAACACATCTTTCAAGATCCATGGGTCCTACACATGCCTATCATAACATGTGGTGTACTCCTCTGGTGCATCAAATGTCCCAATAAAAACTATGTGGGTGAAACCAGGCAATTGCTAGCTCTTGAATGAAGTCACACAGGAAAATGATAACAGACAAAACCACCACATCGCCTGTAGGGGAACACTTTTCATAAAGGGATCACTCCATTTTCAGCCCATCGGTCCTCATCCTCAAAGGAAATCTGCACAACACCTACAAAAGGCGTGCCTGGGTATTAAAATTAGCAACTCTGCTTTTTGATATTTCTAGTTCTGTTTCATCTAAACTGTGGTGCAATGTGTGTTTTATCTCTCTATAAAGACTTATAGCTACTTTTTAAAAGGTATTTAGGGACCTAATTTTCAAAGGCATCGAGGACAGGTGCTAGACACCAAGGTGTTTTTTAAAAATCCCACTAGGTACCTAAATACTTTAAAAAAATTTGCCTTCAGCCAATGAAGGTTGGGATTTTTGAAGCAGTTTCAGTGAGTTAGGCACCAAAATCTCATTGAAAGAAAAGGAGGACTTTTGGCACCTTAGAGACTAACAAACTTATTTGAGCATAAGCTTTCGTGAGCTACAGCTCACTTCATCAGATGCATGTAGTGGAAAATACAGTGGGGAGATCTTATATACACAGAGAACATGAAACAATGGGTGTTACCATACACATTGTAATGAGAGTGATCAGGTAAGGTGAGCTATTACCAGCAGGAGAAAAAGCTTCAAAAACAGACTCCAAGGAGAGACTGCTGAATTGGAATTAATTTGCAAACTGGACACCATTAAATTAGGTTTGAATAAAGACTGGGAGTGGATGTGTTATTACACAAAGTAAAACTATTTCCCCATGTTTATTTCCCTGCCCCCCCTACTGTTCCTCACAAGTTCTTGTTAACTGCTGGAAATGGCCCACCTTGATTATCATTACAAAAGGTTTTTTTTTTTCTCTCCTGCTGGTAAAAGCTCACCTTACCTGATCTCTCTCATTATAGTGTGTATGGTAACACCCATTATTTCATGTTCTCTGTATATATAAAATCTCCCCACTGTATTTTCCACTGCATGAATCCAATGAAGTGAGCTGTAGCTCACAAAAGCTTATGCTCAAATAAATTTGTTAGTCTCTAAGGTGCCATAAGTACTCCTTTTCTTTTTGCGGATACAGACAGAAGTGAAAGTAAGCCGGTACACCCTGGTACGGCGTATGGTAAGAGCCGGTGTGCCATACCAGGACCAGCTTTCCGAGAGGGCAATTTAAAGCCCTGGGGTAGCAGCGGCGGGGCTGCGGTGGGGATTTAAAGGGCCCCGGAGCTCCAGCCACCGCTACTGCCCCGGCCCTTTAAATCCCTGCCGGAGCCCTGCTGCCAAAGCCCTGGGGTAGCGGTGGTGGGGCTCCGGCGGGCATTTAAAGGGCCGGGGCGGAAGCAGTGGCTGGAGCCCCAGGACCCTTTAAATCCCCGCCAGAGCCCCCCCCCCCCCACCCCACCTCTACCCCAGGGCTCGGGCAGCAGGGCTTAGGCGGGGATTTAAAGGGCTTGGGGCTCTGGCAGCTGCTACCACAGCAGAGCCCCAGGCCCTTTAAAGCTCTGCCAGAGCCCGGAGCCCCGGGGTAGCGGTGGCAGCCGGGAGCCCCCAGGGCTCCTCAGTGATTTAAAGGGCCCAGGGCTCCACTGTGGTAGCGGCAGCTGGAGCTCTGGGCCCTTTAAATCGCCCCTGAGCCCCGGGGCTCCCAGCCCCCTCTGCCGCTGGTAGCTCGGGGGTGATTTAAAGGGCCCCGGGCTCCCAGCTGCTGCTACCACATCTGGAGCCCTGGCCCTTTAAATCAAGATTTAAAGGGCCCAGGGATTTAAGGACATGCCTCTTCCGGTTGAGGCCACGCCCCCTGCTCAGGACTCCAGCATAACGGTAAGTCCTCTAACTTACTTGCACCCCTGGTTACAGACTAACATGGCTGCTACTCTGAAATCTCATTGAGAGTTTCCTTCAACAGTCCCAAAGTAAACCAGAATAATTAAAATGGAATCAATCCTATGAAGCATTCCTGAATTCCTGATCATGATTTTATTAGCGTTTTTCTCCCCCTTTGCAGTGTCTAAGCAGAACTGAACTGTATATGGTTGGATGTAATGTTAGAAGATATAACAAAAAGATATTTACTGTGATTTCCCATAAATTAGAAGTGTCTGAAAATGAAATCTCCAAATACAAACGTTCCCAATCCCAACTCTGTCACAAAGGACTTGATCCAGCACTCCACTATTGCAGTTTTGCACTGGGGATTTCAATAGAATTACAGGGGTATACAGCTGAAGGGGTTCAGCACTCAGTCACATTGCCGTAGTACCGACATCTGTGAATAGTTCAGCTGCAATCGATGGGTTACTCAAGTTCAAACGTACTGTGAGAGAAAGAATCTGGACTTCAGGGAAAGATGTAGGATCAGATTCTAGCCACAGTCAAACCAGTGTAGGAGTAATTCCACTGAAATGGATAGTGTTCCTCCAGATTTATCTGATATACCTGAGGGCAGAGTTTATGCCTTAGAGAATTTAACCTATTTTCCAAGCAGATAACTATGTTCTTGAGTAGATTTGTTATTCAGAATTGTTCTTCATATGATTATTATCAATCATTCAGAGCACATGAATCTGCTCTTATTTACACTGTTATAAATCAGGAATAGCTTCACTGAAGTAAATGAGATCACCACTGTTGTGGATAAAAGCCCAATTCTAGTCTTATACAAAATTAAGTTTGCAGCAATCTATCTATCTAAGTACTCATTATAAAGAATCAGATGTGTTGATTGGTTTTGATTGGACAGAGTGATATCCATTCTTTCCATTACCTAACTGAAAGAGTGTAATGCTTCAAATCTATCTATCTATCTAGCTACATGCCCCCCCCCATCTCTTTCTTTCTCTCTCTCTGTTGTTAGATGTTTGGCTGTGTGTGTGTGGGTTTTTTTGTGTGCTGCCCCAGCTATGCACAGACAGCTGGCAGAGCATACGTCTAGTGAACCGCCTAATGACCACAAGATTCGTTAAGGTATGAAAGCACCAGGCCAGGTTTACTGTCTCCAAAGCACAGTAATAGCACCTGGCAGACTGTACGAGGATACTAAGATATGTATGCCCATGACAATGGACACAGCTCAGTGAATGGAGGAACTTTCCATTCCCCCCTCGGCTGGACAAAACAATAGATTAGTTACTGCCCCCTGACCTGGCTAGTTATTACTCATCACCTTAAACATGTTGGTTCAATTAAAACATTTTTATTACATACTTTATCCTGACTTTGTCTTTTAGGAGGGGTCAGTGTGTTCCTGGGGGAATGTTTTTGTACCATCCTTGATATCAGAATGTTCTGGTACCACTTAATATTGGAATGTGTTTGTGTAAGTACTCTGTGCTTAGGACTTCTTAGAAATATGTATTTCTGCAATATCAGCCCTATTCTTGCCAAATTCTGTAAGCAGGTCCTAGTTCATACCAGGCCTCTAATACAAGGGCTTATAAGGCTCTCTTCCTCTTCCTCTTCCTCCTCCTCCTCCTCCTCCTCCTCCTCCCCTCTCTCTCTCTCTCTATCCACCTCAATTTCCTGCCACTTTAATTAATCATGTGTTTAATTCTAGTAAGACATTGTGTATTTTTCTTTGTATTAACCCCACAGATCTGACACTATGTGGCTATGGAGGTTTGGAACACAACAATTGTAACCCACTTCATCATCCTGGGCTTCCCAAGCCTCCAGAAGCTGCAGCTCTTGCTCTTTTTTGTGGGCTTGATCATCTACCTCATGACCTTGTCTGGACATATTGTCATCATCACAATAGTACGTCTCGACCTCCGCCTCCACACCCCCATGTACTTCTTCCTCAGCAACTTCTCCTTCCTGGAGATCTGGTACACCTCCAACATTGTTCCCAAGATGCTGCAGGTCTTCCTGGCCACAGACAGGTCCATCTCATATGCCGGTTGCCTCGCCCAGCTGTACTTCCTCATCACCTTGGGTACAGCTGAGTGCTTCATCCTGGCCATCATGGCCTATGATCGCTACTTAGCCATCTGCAACCCGCTGCGCTATCCGATCCTCATGAACAACAGGGTTTGTATTCGTCTGGCCATATGCTCTTGGGTAGGTGCCTTTGTTGTCAATGTTCCACCTCTGGTCTCCCTCTGCAAGCTGCCATTCTGTGGGCCCAACGAGATCAACCATTTCTTCTGCGATGCCCCACCCTTGCTGAAACTGTCCTGTAGGGACCCCCGCAAGGCCGAGACAGTCAATTTCATTGTGGCCACCAGCATCATCGTCAGCTCCTTCCTTCTAATCTTGGTCTCGTACGTTCTCATCATCGTGACGATCCTGCAGATCCCTTCGGCCCTGGGGCGCCAGAAAGCTTTCTCTACCTGCGGCTCCCACTTGGCTGTGGTGACCATCTTCTTTGGCACCCTGATGTTCATGTATGTGCGGCCGACGTCCAGCTACTCCAAAGACTCAGTCAACTTCAACAAGCTGGTGTCCATGTTCTACACGGTGGTGACGCCCATGCTCAACCCCATTATATACTGCCTGAGGAACAAGGAGGTTAAAGAAGCTCTGAGGAAAGCAGTGATGGGAAGGTGTGTACTGCTGCCCAAGGCTGGGAACATTCCTAACAGGGGTTGGTAATAGAGGGGAAGGTGAAGCTGAGTATGGCAGGGAGTGCGTGTGTGTGTGTGATGTTAAATAAGTATTCCTCTAAGTCAATATGTTTCATTCCTTTTAACTTAACTAACTTTACTATAGGCTTTCTCTCTCTCTCTCTCACTCTCTCTCTCATATGCAGTATAAATCTATCTATCTATCTATCACCAAGCAAACATCCCCCCCTACCCCCCCACACTCTCTCTTTCTAACCTGTTTTCTATAGTGTCCAAGGGACATATCTTTAAAGGTATTTAGGCAAATAGTGGGGTATTCAAAAGCACTTCAGTGCCTAAAAGTCATAGATTTTAATTAGGCCTTGTCTACTGTACAGGGTAAGTTGATGTATGTTACGTAACTTGCGTAACTTAAGTCGACATAGTTTACATCGACTCGCCGCAGTGTCTACCCTGCTCTATGTTGGTGGGAGAGGCTCTCTTATCGACATAGCTTCCACCTCTCATTGAGGTCATATATTGAAGTTGACGGGAGAGCGCTTTCCCAGCGACTTATTGCATCTTCACCAGACCCGCTAAATCAACACCGCTGCATCAATCACAGCACTGCCAATTTAGCCCCATAGTGAAGACAAATCCTTAGTGTTAGATGCCTAGGTGCATTTGGAAATCCCATGAGTTCCTAAATTTCTTTAAAAATCTGGCCTTGTTTCTATTCGATTGTCTGTCAGTCTATTGTTTGCCACTATAATCTATCCACTATCCTTTCACAGATAGTGACTCTCTCTCCCTCAGTCCATCCAGGGTCTTGTACTACACCCGTGATATCTGAACACCTCCCTGCTGGACCATCCTCTTCTCCTCCATTATTATACCATATTGCATAGTTTAAACAGTTATGTATGCAAGCAGATGTTTTAACTATTGTAAAAGTCATTTGCAATTATAAATTTAAATTAATAAATATATCTGTCATCTAGCCAATCTCTCTCTCTCTCTTTCTAATGTGTCTATGAACGTATCATCTGGGAATCCTGAGTGAAATCCTGGCCCCATTAAGGCCTGTTGGTGCATGATCTCACCTGGACTAAGTTATTCTCATTGGGTAGATCTGCCATCTGAGCTGGGAGTGTGGTTCCCCTCGTGGGAGTACAAAGAGCGGTATAGCCATATAGTAGCACTGCTAGTCGCAGCAGGGGCACGGCTGAGCTGTTCCAAGTACAAAACCTGCTGTCCGTGGAACAGCTTCAACAAGAGAGTCAGAGGGAAACCTACAGCAGAATATCCCATAGGCCTCTGGCTAGGACACCCACCCCAGAGGTGGGGGGTGTTCCTCCTCTACTCCTTTCTCCCCTCAGACAGAGAGTGGACTTCACTTGATCCAGAGGCACCCCCTACCCCCTCCTTGGCATCTCCCATTGGCTAGGTTAGATGGCTCCCCGCCTAGCATGCTGGCTAGTGTGAATCCCGTTCTGAGGCAGCTATCTCTCCTCATTCATTGGAGAGGGAGCTGAGGTGCCTAACCCAGGCTTTGGGGATCCCAGTGATTTCCTAAATCCCTACAAGCTAGGTGCTGTCAAGCTCAATATCAAAACACCTAAGTCCCTCTGGGAATCTATCCCCAGGTATCGCCTCCCAGCAACAACTTTGAGTGATGCATGTTGCATTGTTTTCCTAACTGCAAGCTGTAACTAATGTGTTTATGGACATCCAGTGACCTTAACTATTTGAGTCACAAGCAGGGAAAAAACTGATCTTGTAAAGAGTGCAGTGTATTGGAGATCATGGATTCTGGGGTCAGTTCTCATCTCCAGCACAGAGTCACGGTGTTACCTTAATAGGTCACTTCAGGCCCAGTTTATAAAGATATTTAAGCACCTAGTGGGAATTTCAAAAGCATTTCAATGGCAATTAGGTGCCTAGGTGCTTTAGAAAACACCATGAGGTGCCTAAATACCTGCAAAATATCTGGCCCTGTGTGCCTCAGTTTACCCTTGAAAAATGAGGATGAAGGTGATAATATTCCCACTGCCGAGAGGTGATGGGAGGCTTAGAGCTTGTCTGCACTTGGAATGTCACAGTGGCACATTTGCAGTGCTGTAGCTGTGCTGCTGAAGTTCTTCAGTGTAGACATTACCTGCGCCAACCCTGAGAGGTGGGAGCTCTGTTGACGGAAGAATTCTTCCCTCGGCCTAGCACTGTCTGCATGAGGACTCAGATTGGCTTAACTACGCCACTCAGGGGTGTGTTTATATACCTTAACTAATAATCATTCAAGTACATAAAAGGTTGTTACATGGAGGATGGAGAAAATTCTTAGCCTCTGAGGCCAGGACGAGAAGCAATGGACTTAAATTGCAGCAAGGGAGGTTCAGGTTGGACATTAGGAAAAACTTCCTAACTGTCAGGGTGGTTAAGCACTGGAATAAATTGCCTAGGGAGGTTTTGGAATCACCATCACTGGAGACTTTTAAGAGCAGGATGGACAAACCCCTGTCAGGGATGGGTCTAGATAATACTTAGTCCTGCCATGAGTGCAGGGGACTGGACTAGACGACCTCTCGAGCTCCCTTCCAGTCCTATGATTCTGTGACTCTATATCAGGACAATATGACAGTATTTTTCAAAGTATAAAACACTTGATCAGATGAACTTGAAATTAAGTAGGGAAGATAGGAAGGGCACCAAGTATTAGATATATAAGTGTTGCTTGCAGTGGTGCTGTAACCAGGTTGGTCCCAGGACGTGAATGAGAGAAGGTGGGTGAGGCAATAGCTTGTATGAAACCAGCTTCAATGGAATAGATGAGCTCTGGAGCTAAAAAGAGCTCTTCTTTCAGGACTGGACAAAGTAATCAGAGTGTCCCAGCTAACGACAAGGTGGGACAGATTGATAAAGGTAAGGGGTTACCGTATTGCAGGAAACTAGTTAGAGTGAAGTGGACAATTAACACCTCTGCAGGCATTGGAGAAGAGGTTACAAACTGGGACACTCTGATTGCTTTTTCCAGACAAAAAGAAGAGTGCTGTGTAGCTGGAGAGCTCACCCACCTTATATCTCTCATTTAAAAACAATCATTTGAAATAAAATCTGTTGCTTCTCATCAAAATTTGTAAAATTCTCACCCATCCTTAATCTGAATGCTGTTGATCATCTCAGGAATATTATTAACACCCAAGACTGTTTTACTGACATTTTATTTTTGCTTAGATTTTTGTTTAAAATCAAATGCTCCTTGCAAAACTCTTTGTTTGGTTTTTCTACTGGTGTTGCTCTGATACATGCTCCAAGGTGCTTTGTGCCAACGTTATGGTATAAGAACATAGACAGAGAGATGTTTGAAGTATAAGTTGTTTGGAGCCCAGTTCTGTCTTCCATTAGGAGGCACTCAAGTCCCAGATCCAGGCTTTGGAATGTTACCCGACTATAGTCTGGCAGGTCAGACCTCGGAGTAATCCACACTACACACAAGAGTACTGAAGGTCAATGGATCAGTGAAACACACCATCCAGTATTTTGGTGTGGTGAGATTTGAGCTTGGATTTGCATTTCATGGCTACTTCTGTGTAAATCTTCTATAAACACAAACACCTACTCCTAAGACCCACACATCACAAACACAAGCACACTGCACGTAGATGCACAAACACAAACACACAAAACAAAACAATGAGAGACAAATCCCCAGCTGGGGAAAGTCAGTGGAGCTACAGAGATTTACTCCACCTGAGGATCGGCTCACGACGTGTGTTTGTGCATGTTTTTCACTTTCTGAAGGTATGCATTTTGATTTTCTTTGTACATATGCATTTGTGAGTGTGCATGATGGTGTGCTTGTACATTTGAGTGTGTTTGTGTATATATGTTATTTTGAGCATGTCTGTGCTGTGGGTGTTTACACATATGAAACAGAAAAAACATTCCTTCACCCACTAACTTCCCTGGTCCTTCTCGCATGAACAGAGAGCAACAATACCCGAAGTCCAAAGGTGCAAACAATTCAATGTTTATTGGGGTGAACTTCCAGCAAGCATGATTCCAGTTTCCTTCCTTTGTGTCCCCCTTCCCAGCTCTGACACCACAGAGCCTTACACCTGTGTCCCTGTTCCCATTCCTGCCCTTAGCGAAACATGATTCCAATTTCCTCAGCCCCATTCCCTGTTCCCATTTCCCCTTTTAGCAAAACATGATTCCAATTTCCTTACCCCCATTCCCTGTTCCCATTTCCCCCACCCGCATGCCCACCCCCACCCCCCTACTTCCTGATTGACTGCAGACTATATAGTAAAACTTGAGTTCTGCTTTGCTATACCTTAACCAATCATGTTCCTGAAATTTAACTAACCAATCCTAACATATTGTAACAGGATTATGTAACCAATTATATCCCACCACCTTAATTAGTTTACACCCAGCAAAATTAATTATACAGCAGACAGAAATAATCACAGAACCAGACAGAGATTATACAGACAAACAATAGCAAAGTGGGAACTATAATGACAAAACAATACAGAAGTGAGGATTTCACATCCCAGCTATTGAATTGAATTGAGTTCTTTCCAGACAGGATGCTGTCAAACTAAGTTTCCTTTTACATTTTCTAGGCACTTCCCTTTCTCTGGAGGCGATAGGCCATTATCAGGACAGGATTGTATTCCTAAGAGCCCAATAGCACCTGATTTCAATGTGACTAGTTTGGAATGTGAGGATGTGACCGTTCACTTCCCAGCTTATGGCTGCCTCTGCTGCTTAGCCAAAGGCCTTAGCCTAAGAACAGGGCCTCAGACTGTCACAGTAAGAGAAGGACCTTACACTGGCAGACAGTGATTTGATTCTTTCTTTTATACCTCTAGAACTAGCCAAGTGATAAGAATACACCTAAATTTTTAGAGTATAGGCCTTTACAGACAGACCTGAATATCTATATCCTAACAAACATCCATGAAAGACATAAATATTCATATAAAATCATACCCAATTTTGTAATGTCCATTGAGATCAATGGATTAAAAGTGCTGTAAAAAACAAGTACTATTATTAAGCCAGAAATTTTTGATTTTCTAAAAAAAAAAAAAAAAAAAATTGGTTCATGTACTGGGTTAAACTTTCAACAATAGGGATAACTCACTGTGTCCTTAATTTTAATTTATGCCAAAATCATGGGTTTGAATGTTTAACACAAACTATTGTATAATGTTAGTGGCTGGAACTAATGCTGAGGGATGAGTGAAAGTAGAGAAACAATATAGTTTTGGGGGGAAAAGGAGTTAATGAGACAATGAAAAATGAATGCATAAAGACAGGGAGAAATGAGGAATGCTGCGAGATAAAAGCCACAGGTTGGAAAAGCAAGGAGAGATTGAGGCTGAATGAAAAATTTAAAGTGAGCGAGACGGAGAGTAACATCTACTTTGAAAGTTTAGTGTCCATGGTACTAGCGTATAGACAGGACCCAGCTATCATTGTAGAAAGGAGATTCTTTCCTGAGGATGTTGGAAACAGACAGATGTTGTGGTTCTCTAGTCCCCAGACTATCACAAAAAATCTTCCTCTGCTCTCTTTTTCCCAGGCTCCCCTAAAAGCAAGGCAGATTTTGTCACACTTTCAAAGCCATCATTTTTGACTCGGTTTAAATTAATGCATAACAAGTTCACCCAGTATTTATTAAAACCCCTTAGCAATAACAGGAACTGTAGGTAAAATGGGAGCTTTTGAAAACATTACCATACATAATTACAAAAGAAACCATTAGTTCATTGATAGTATCTAACAGTTTTATGGCTAATTTTTGCTACTATTGATTTCAAAGGACTTTAGAAATGTAGTGTTCTTATCATTTTCCTGTTTTACATATGGAGTGGGGAAAGTGGAGGTTACATGGATTTTTGAAGCTTCAAGAGACACTTGTGACATCCGGCACATCACAAGTCCTGGAATTCCACCCAATAATTCCTGCATCTAGTCCAAAAAATGTGTTGCTGTGGTAGAGCATATCATTCAGAGAGACACCCAGTCTTGATTGCAGGTTTTACAGTGCTGGGGAATCAACCAACTCATCTGTCAAATTGCCCCACTGTTTAATTGTCCCCGGTGTTAAAGGTAAAAGGCCAGTATTTCAAAGAATGGCCACCAAATGGCAGTGGGATCACTCAGAGCAGATGAGACCTCTCACCATGACTAAAGGTGGTAGAACCAGGCTCACAACTTGTGAGGTTCATGGGACTGATAAGTTCACACATCCCTATTTATTTTTGCCATGATCTCCATGCTGTGAATGGTACTCCATAAAAAAATCAAATCAAATTCATTCTTCCGTCTCTCTTCTTGATCACTTACAACAAAAAAATTGACATGCACAAATAATAGTGGCAAGAACTTACTGTGCTTTATCTATGTAGCATTCATGCAGGGTTCATGCACTTGGCAACATTCAGGGCACACCCTGAGTGTTGTGTAGGAGCAGTGCACACACGGCTCCTCTCAAGGGCATGAACGTTGGAAACTCGCCCAGATGACATGAACCGTGGGAAGCCTCCCAGGACTGGGCTCAAGGCCCGAGAGCAAGGAATGCGGTAGATAGAAATTGGTAAATAAGAAAGTTAAACAAAGCCAGTGTATTCCTTTTATCTGTTGGAGAATGTAATGCGCAGGAGGAGAAAAGGAATACAAGAGAGGGTGGAAAGCTGACAAGGCAGACCAGCCTGCTTGCTTGCTTAAAGCCTTGTTCTGTCTTGTATTTGGACCACAACAACTGGCGCCCAAACGTGGGGCCCTCGGCACTCACCTCGCCCGGCAAGGGTTTCAGACGCGTCACTCATCCGCTTCACGGATCCCGGTGAGTATTTTTTGTTGTGGTAAGTATAGGAAGCTCCCTCTCTGCTTTGCAAGTGCAACACCGCAGTGAGCTACAGTATTTGCTGCGTAAGGCTCAGCATGACTGCCCCACTCGAGAACTCACTCTCCTGCTACAGGAGGTGCGTGCCCAATGCCCGTGGTACCCTGAAGCCGGAACCCTTAAGCTAGCGGACTGGGAGCGATTGGGCCAGACATTGCACGAAGAGCCTGAGCACCCATGCAGGCTTTACACGCCTGGCACCTCTGCCGCGACGCGATACAGTGTGTCGCCTCGGAAAGGCCCTCCCTCACGCCAATAGGGAGGCTGGTGATCTCGCACTCCCATCCGCTGCTGCAGCCATCCCCCCTCCTGGCGATGCGACACAGCGTGTCGCTTTGGAAAGACCCTCTCCCGCGCCAATAGAGGGGCTGCTGATCTCGCCACCCCTGTCCACTCCTGCAGCCATCCCTCCCCCTGCTTCGTCCCCAGTGCCTCAATTACTGCCGCCTCCTTTGTCTTTCCCTCTGGATCCAGTGAGTGGTCACTGTCCCCCCGTGGGGCCCCATGCTCTGGGGCCCCCTGGGGGGTCGTCCGCGTCTGTTCAGGGGCTTTCGCTGGTGCAACAAATGGTTCACGCAGCGAAGACTCGCCCAGATCTTACAGCAGAGGAATTAGCTAATCTGGTCTCAGTTTGCCCAGTGACCTGGCAGGATGATGGCCAGGGCAACCAGCTTGCAAACTGGGTCAGTTTGCCTTACTCGGTGATCAGAGAGGTAAAGAAAGCTATTCGCGAGTTCGGCCTCACTAGCACCTATGTACGTGGTCTCCTTGAAGGGCTAGGTACTGGCTACACCCTGGTCCCTGAAGATCGGAAGGCGCTGTTGCACATGATGCTGACGCCCAGTCAGTATGTTATTTGGCTTATTGAGTATCGGCAGATGGCGGAACACCAAGCCCAGGTATATATAATGCAAGGTGTCACTTATGAGCAGTTGTCAGGGGAGGGCCCATTTGCTACCGTTCAGATGCAGTCTCAAATCCCTCAGGCCGTCTTCCCCATTATTTCTGCCTGCGCCCAGCATGCTTTCCGGAAGGTCCCGGATTCAGGAAAGCCTACCAAAAGCTTTGCCAGTATCCATCAGGGTGCATCAGAGTCCTTTATGGATTTTACCAACAGATTGCAGGAGGCTATCCACCGACAGATGGATAACCCTGTGGCAGCTCAGGAGATTCTGTTAAAAATGGCGGTTGAAAATGCGAATGAGGATTCCCACCGTGCTCTCCAGGCTGCACAAGCCGCTGGCGTTCTAGAGCTGTCGGACATGTTGTGGGCGTGCCAAAACATGGGCACACAAGCACATAAAGCTGGGGTTCTGGCCGCTGCCCTGCGGAAAAGCGGGAAGGAGGGGAAGCGTTGTTATCGCTATGGTAAGGAGGGTCACTTTCAGCAGGAGTGCCGCTCATTGACGGCGCCCGCCTGCCCCTCAAAGAAGTGCCCCAAGTGTCGGAAGGGCTATCACTGGGCTAATCAGTGTCGTAGCGGGTCGGGAAACTGCACGACGGGTCCCCCCCGAACCCAGGGCCAAACGGGGGTGTTCCCCACTCAGACAACTGTTCCTCTGCCTTAAAATCCATAGACTCCATGAGGGCGGTGACTGCTGGAAGTGCAGGGCTTGATTTGATTATGCAGGAGGACGCTGATTTTCAGTTGCCAGGGGAGATTTGCGCCATACCTACACAGGTGACGGGACCTCTCCCTGCAGGATTTGAGGGTCTGGTTCTCCCTTGCTCACACGCTGGGAAACAGGGTTTTTTTGTCATCCCAGGGGTCATTGATGCCGATTACACCGGTGTTATTAAGGTTCAGGTGTGGACCCATCTTCCGCAGTCGCTCCCGCATGGACGGTCAATTGCACAATTGATTTTAGTCCCCTATCAGGTGCCAGCCACAGAGGATCAAGCCCGGGGCGGAGGTGGCTTTGGATCGACGTTGTCTCAGTTGCCACCTCACGACATGTCCTCTCAATTTGTTGGTCTAACAGTGTCGCTCCGCCCCTTGAAACCTCAGTTAACACTTCTTTTAAATAATTTTCCTTTTACAGGGCTGGTGGACACTGGAGCTGACGTTACGGTGATTCGTGATCAGGACTGGCTGGTCAGTTGGCCAACAGTTCCTTCTAAAGAGTTGTGGGTATCGGGGGTAGGAAACCCGGGCACCAAAGTTTGTCTTGGGTCACAATCTCTAAACCAGGAGGCCGTGCCCTTGCTATGATCCGCCCTTTTGTGCTCCCTGTCCACCTCAATATTTGGGGCCGTGACTTACTTGTAAAGCTGGACACCACCCTCGATATTAATAAATAATGGCCCCAAACCCTCCCCCACCCACCTTGCCCTCTGCATTACCGTTGGTATGGCAATCCTTAGAGCCCGTATGGATTGACCAGTGGCCCCTCCCGCTAGAAAAGCTGAAAGCGCTTCATTCACTTGTACAACAACATTTGCATGCACAGCGCTTGGAAAGCTTCACTAGTCCTTGGAACTAGCTGCTGTTATTTTGGCCTTTCAATTTTTTGCTGATTGTCCCTTTAATTTGATTGTGGACACGCATTATGTTTATCAGGTAATCGATCATTTACCCCTTGCCCTCATTACCCCTCAGATTGATGCGGACCTCCTCCGCCTGTTTTTGTCCTTACAGTATTTCCTCACCACTCATAATTTCCCTTATTTTGTTGCTCATATTCGCAGTCATACCCCTCTGCCTGGGCTACTCACTGAGGGCAATGCGCGTGCTGATCGCGCGTTACGTGGTCAGATAAATTCCCTTTTTTCTGACCCCATCGAAAGCCATGCCTTTTTTCATCAGTCTGACTCTGTTTTGGCCCGACAATTTCACATTCCTGCTGATCATGCACATTCTATTGTTCGTTCCTGCCCCCACTGTGCCGCTGCTGCCCCTATCTTTTCTTATGCCGTTAACCCCAGAGGTACTGCAGCGAATCAGCTGTGGCAAATGGATGTCACTCACGTGCCACAATTCCGCCCCTATTCGTTTTTACATGTTTCCATTGATACCTATTCGGGATTCCTCTGGGAGACCCCACAGCGTGGGGAAGCCACTCCCAAAGTTATTCACCATTTGCTAGCCTGTTTCGCTGTTATGGATCGCCCGAGCCAGATAAAAACGAATAATGCCCCAGCCTATTGCTCCACAGTCCTCTCCACCTTTTGTGCCCAATGGGACGTCCATCTCAAACATGGGATCCCTTATAATTCCACAGGCCAATCTATTGTTGAACATGCAAATCGCACTCTAAAAACCTTGCTTGACAAACAATTAAAACAAGGGGAGCTGCGTCTCTGAACCTTAGGAGACATTCAGCAACAATTGCATGTCCTTTTGTTTACTTTAAATAATTTAACATTGAATACAGATCAGCAGACCACCGCAGATTGGCATTTTCATAAGTCCGAGGTACTGGAAAGACCGCATGTCTATTACCGTCAGCTGCCCGATCTGCAATGGTTGGGCCCAGTACCTTTAATTACTTGGGGTCGGGGATATGCTGCTGTGTCTCTCCCTGCAGACCGTTGTGGGTTCCGGCCCGGTGTGTGCGACCGGCACTGAAACAGCATGGCGTGGCACCAGGGGCTGTCGAACCCCATACCGGAGTTTCAGCTGATCTTGGAGGAGAACACGGTACCTCCCAGGTCGCCAATGGTGGGATGGAGACGGAGGAGACGCAGCGTCCCAAGCCAGCCCGTGACATGGGGAGCAGTGAAAGCATTGGTTGCCGCGGCTTAATGAAGACTGGCAGCAAACCAACAGCCAGAGACTCCTGAGACTCTGTTTGTGGCCATTCTTGCCCAAATCACTGCTAATTCTGTATTGATTGATTGTGTGCCTTATGTGCCTGCTATTTCCTGTAGTGGTTGACTCTGGAGCGCCTCCTCCGTTACGGGCCTGAATGACATATAACCTATGGGAAAGATTGGCTTCAATAGCAAATGTTACCCACTTTTGTTTATCTGATTTTGTAGCAGCTGAAGAATTGTTAGGTATGTGCCTTATTCCAGTATGTCATCACCCTGAGGAAATAGGGAATGAGACGATGCTCGCTGCTTACGCGAACCTCTCTTCCCAGTACTCTAGCATGGCTAATTGGGGCCCGGCCAACTACACTTTACCTTCTTGGGCTTATTTTTTGCTGTTGCTGTGTGCAATATATTTCCTTTTTGTTAAGGCTTTGTCGAGACCCGCCCTGGCAGGCTCCATGAGTTATGACCTTGTCTGTCCGGGAGTTAATGGCTTGCAAGAGCAAATTGATGGCTACCATGAGATGGCCAAGCACAAATAAACAAAAAAGGAGGGGATGTAGGATTCATGCAGGGTTCATGCACTTGACAATATTCAGGGCACACCCTTAGTGTTGTGTAGGAACACACGGCTCCTCTCAAGGGCATGAACCTTGGAAACTCGCCCAGATGACATGAACCATGGGAAGCCTCCCAGGACTGGGCTCAAGGCCTGAGAGCAAGGAATGCGGTAGATAGAAATTGGTAAATAATAAAGTTAAACAAAGTCAGTGTATTCCTTTTATCTGTTGGAGTATTTAATGCGCAGGAGGAGAAAAGGAATAAAAGAGAGGGTGGAAAGCTGACAAGGCAGACCAGCCTGCTTGCTTGCTTAAAGCCTTGTTCTGTCTTGTATTTGGACCGCAACATATCTATATATCTTTTCCACAACTATGCACTTTCTCTCACCATCAAGTGATTTAGACAAAAATTCAGGAAAAAGGGGCAGTTGGAGTCCCTGTTTCCCCAAAATATTCCTCCAAGTCCCTTCACTCCCTTAGTTGGGGAGGCTTGAGAATAATATACAATGTGACCACAGACCAAACCCCTTGGTTTTTAGAACACTGAAAATTAATCAGGTTCTCAAAAGAAGAATTTTATTTTTTAAAAAAGTAAAAGAATCGCATCTGCAAAATCAGGATGGAAGGTAACTTTACAGGGTAAATAAAAAGATTTAAAACACAGAGGATTCCCCTCTGACTCTGCTTCCCAGTTACAAAATAGGAATGAAATTACCTCTTAGTATAGGGAAAATTCACAAGCTAAAACAAAAGTTAATCTCATGCATTTCTGTGCATTAGTTACAATTTTTATAATCTTAGATGCTCATTTCAGGTATGTTTTTAGGAGATGTTTTTCCTGCCTGGACCCTCTCTTTGTTCAGAGAGGGAACAAACAAAGAGAGCACAAACAAAACCTTCCCCCCTGCCCCAGATCTGAAAGAATTTTCTTTCCCCATTTGTCATTCTGGTCAGGTGCCAACTACGTTAATTGAATTGATTAACCCCTTACAGGTAAGGCAATTCAGTACAGCTGCCCTGTGTATATTTATGACAGGGTCTTAAACGTTTAAGGATGGAGATTCCACCACCTCCCTAGGTAACCTATGCCAGTGCTTCACCATCCTCCTAGTGAAATAGTTTTTCCTAATATCCAAACTAGACCTCCCCCAATGCAACTTGAGACCCTTGCTTCTTCTTCTGTCATCTGCCATCACTGAGAACAGCCTAGCTCCATCCTATTTGGAACCCCCCTTCAGGAAATTGAAGGCAGTTGTTAAATCCTCCCTTACTCTTCTCTTCTGCAGACTAAATAATCCCAGTTCCCTCAGCCTCTCCTCATAAGTCATGTGCCCGAGCACCCTAATCATTTTTGTTGCCCTCCGCTGGACTCTCCAATTTGTCCACATCCTTTCTGTAGTGGGGGGCCCAGCACTGGACACAATAATCCAGATGTGGCCTCACCAGTGCCAAATAGAGGGGAATCATAGAATCATAGAATCATAGAATATCAGGGTTGGAAGGGACCCCTGAAGGTCATCTAGTCCAACCCTCTGCTCGAAGCAGGACCAATTCCCAGTTAAATCATCCCAGCCAGGGCTTTGTCAAGCCTGACCTTAAAAACCTCTAAGGAAGGAGATTCTACCACCTCCCTAGGTAACGCATTCCAGTGTTTCACCACCCTCTTAGTGAAAAAGTTTTTCCTAATATCCAATCTAAACCTCCCCCACTGCAACTTGAGACCATTACTCCTCGTTCTGTCATCTGCTACCATTGAGAACAGTCTAGAGCCATCCTCTTTGGAACCCCCTTTCAGGTAGTTGAAAGCAGCTATCAAATCCCCCCTCATTCTTCTCTTCTGCAGGCTAAACAATCCCAGCTCCCTCAGCCTCTCCTCATAAGTCATGTGTTCTAGACCCCTAATCATTTTTGTTGCCCTTCGCTAGACTTTCTCCAATTTATCCACATCCTTCTTGTAGTGTGGGGCCCAAAACTGGACACAGTACTCCAGATGAGGCCTCACCAATGTCGAATAGAGGGGAACGATCACGTCCCTCGATCTGCTCGCTATGCCCCTACTTATACATCCCAAAATGCCATTGGCCTTCTTGGCAACAAGGGCACACTGCTGACTCATATCCAGCTTCTCGTCCACTGTCACCCCTAGGTCCTTTTCCGCAGAACTGCTGCCTAGCCATTCGGTCCCTAGTCTGTAGCGGTGCATTGGATTCTTCCATCCTAAGTGCAGGACCCTGCACTTATCCTTATTGAAGCTCATCAGATTTCTTTTGGCCCAATCCTCCAATTTGTCTAGGTCCTTCTGTATCCTATCCCTCCCCTCCAGCGTATCTACCACTCCTCCCAGTTTAGTATCGTCCGCAAATTTGCTGAGAGTGCAATCCACACCATCCTCCAGATCATTTATGAAGATAATTTCCCTCGATCTGCTGTCAATGTTCTTACTAATGCAACTCAATATGCCGTTATCCTTCTTGGGAACAAGGGCACACTGTTGACTCATACATATCCAGCTTCTTGTCCACTATAATCCTCAAGTCATTTTCTGCAGAACTGCAGCTTAACCAGTTGGTCCCCAGCCTGTAGCAGTGCATGGGATTCTTCTGTCCTAAGTGCAGGACTCTGAACTTGTCCTTGTTGAACCTCATTAGACTTCTTTTGGCCCAATCCTCCAATTTGTCTAGGTCACTCTGGATCCTCTCTCTACCCTCCAGCGTATCTACCTCTCCTCCCAGGTTAGTGTCATCCATGAACTTGCTGACGATACAATCCATCCCATCATCCAGATCATTAATGAAGATGTTGAATAAAAGCGCCGCTTGATACCGGCTTCCAACTAGACACCGAACTGTTGATTACTACCCATTTAGCCCAAAGATCTAGCCAGGTTTCTATTCATCTTATAGTCCATTTATCCAATCCATACTTTTTTAACTTGCTGGCAAGAATACTGTGGGAGACCATATCTAAAGCTTTGCTAAAGTCAAGGTATATCACTTCCACCACTTTCTCCATATCCACAGAGCCAGTTATCATATAAGGCAATCAGATTGGTCAGGCATGACTTACCCTTGGTGAATCCATGTTTACTGTTCCTGATCACCTTCCTCTTCTCCAAGCGCTTCAAAATGGATTCCTTGAGGACCTGCTCCATGATTTTTCCGGGGACGGAGGTGACGCTGATCGGTCTGTAGTTCCCTGAATTCTCATTCTTCTCTTTTTTTAAAGACGGGCACTATATTTGCCTTTTTCCAATGGTCCAGGACCTCTCCCGATCACCACAAGTTTTCAAAGATAATGGCCATGGCTCTGCAATCACATCAGCCAACTCCCTCAGCACCCTCAGATGCATTAGATCCGGACCCATGGACTTGTCCATGTCCAGCTTTTCTAAATAGTTTTTAACCTGTTCTTTCACCACTGAGGGCTGCTCACCTCCTCCCCATACTGTGCTGCCCAGTTCAGAAGTCTGGGAGCTGACCTTTTCTGTGAAGACCGAGGCAAAAAAAAAACATTGAGTACTTCAGCTTTTTCCACATCTATCATAGAATCATAGAACCATAGAATATCAGAGTTGGAAGGGACCTCAGGAGGTCATCTAGTCCAACCCCCTGCTCAAAGCAGGACCAATCCCCAACTAAATCATCCCAGCCAGGGCTTTGTCAAGCCTGACCTTAAAAACTTCTAAGGAAGGAGATTCCACCACCTCCCTAGGTAACGCATTCCAGTGTTTCACCACCCTCCTAGTGAAAAAGTTTTTCCTAATATCCAACCTAAACCTCCCCCACTGCAACTTGAGACCATTACTCCTTGTTCTGTCATCAGCTACCACTGAGAACAGTCTAGAGCCATCCTCTTTGGAACCCCCTTTCAGGTAGTTGAAAGCAGCTATCAAATCCCACCCCCTCATTCTTCTCTTCTGCAGACTAAACAAGTCCAGTTCCCTCAGCCTCTCCTCATAACTTATGTGTTCCAGACCCCTAATCATTTTTGTTGCCCTTCGCTGGACTCTTTCCAATTTTTCCACATCCTTCTTGTAGCGTGGGGCCCAAAACTGGACACAGTACTCCAGATGAGGCCTCACCAATGTCAAATAGAGGGGAACTATCACATCCCTCGATCTGCTGGCAATGCCCCTACTTATACATCCCAAAATGCCATTGGCCTTCTTGGCAACAAGGGCACACTGTTGACTCATGTCCAACTTCTCGTCCACTGTAACCCCTAGGTCCTTTTCTGCAGAACTGATGCCGAGCCATTTGGTCCCTAGTCTGTAGCGGTGCATTGGATTCTTCTGTCCTAAGTGCAGGACTCTGCACTTGTCCTTGTTGAACCTCATCAAATTTCTTTTGGCCCAGTCCTCCAATTTGTCTAGGTCCCTCTGTATCCTATCCCTAACCTCCAGCATATCTACCTCTCCTCCCAGTTTAGTGTCATCTGCAAACTTTCTGAGGGTGCAATCCATGCCATCCTCCAGATCATTTATGAAGATATTGAACAAAACCAGCCCCAGGACCGACCCTTGGGGCGCTCCACTTGATACCGGCTGCCAACTAGACATGGAGCCATTGATCACTACCTGTTGAGCCCGACAATCTAGCCAGCTTTCTATCCACCTCATAGTCCATTCATCCAGCCCATACTTCTTTAACTTGCTGACAAGAATACTGTGGGAGACAGTGTTAAAAGCTTTGCTAAAGTCAAGGAACAACACGTCCACTGCTTTCCCTTCATCCACAGAGCCAGTTATCTCATCATAGAAGGCAATTAGATTAGTCAGGCATGACTTGCCCTTGGTGAATCCATGCTGACTGTTCCTGATCACTTTCCTCTCCTCTAAGTGCTTCAGAATTGATTCCTTGAGCACCTGCTCCATGATTTTTCCAGGGACTGAGGTGAGGCTGACTGGCCTGTAGTTTCCCAGATCCTCCTTCTTCCCTTTTTTAAAGATGGGCACTACTTTAGCCTTTTTCCAGTCATCTGGCACCTCCCCCGACTGCCATGGGTTTTCAAAGATAATGGCCAATGTCTCTGCAATCACATCTGCCAACTCCTTTAGCACTCTCGGATGCAACGCATCCGGCCCCATGGACTTGTGCATGTCCAGATTTTCTAAATAGTCACTTGATTGCCTCCCCCATTCAATAAGGGTCCCACACTTTCCCTAACCTTTTTGTTGCTAACATACCTGTAGAAACCCTTCTTTTTACCCTTCACATCCCTTGATAGATGCAAATCCAATTGTGCTTTGACCTTCCTGATTACACCCCTACATACTCAAGCAATATCTTTATACTCCTCCCTAGTCATCTGTCCAAGTTTCCACTTCTTGTAAGCTTCCTTTTTGTTTTTAAGCTCACCAAAGATTTCTCTGTTAAGCCAAGCTGGTCATCTGCCATATTTACTATTCTTTCTGTATGTCGGTATGGTTTGTTCCTGTACCGTCAAAAAGGCTTCTTTAAAATACAGCCAGCTCTCCTGGACTCCTTTCCCCCTCATGTTAGCATCCCAGAGGATCCTGCCCATCAGTTCCCTGAGCAAGTCAGTGGCTGCTTTTCTGAAGTCCAGGATCTGTATTTTGCTACTTTTCTTTCTTCCTTTTGTCAGGATCCTGAACTCAACCATCTCATGGTCGCTGCTGCCCAGGTTGCCACCCACTTCTACTTCCCCTACGAATTCTTCCCTGTTTGTGAGCAGCAGGTGAAGAGAAGCATGGCCTCTAGATGGTTCCTCCAGCATTTGCACCAGGAAGTTGTCCCCAACACTCCAAAAACTTCCTGGATTGTCTGCGCACCGCTGTATTGGTCTCCCAGCAGATATCCAGGTGATTGAAGTCTCCCGTGAGAACCAGGGCCTGCGATCTAGTAACTTCTGCGAGTTGCCAGAAGAAAGACTCGTCCACCTCATCCCCCTGGTCTGGTGGTCTATAGCAGACTCCCACCACGACATCACCCTCGTTTCTCTTGCCTCTAAACTTAATCCAAAGATTCTCAACAGGCTTTTCTCCAGTTTCATACTGGAGCTCTTAGAAGTCATACCGCTCTTACATACAGTGCAAGTCCTCCACCTTTACTCCCTCGCATGTCCTTCCTGGACAGTTTATACCTATCCATGACAGTGCTCCAGTCATGTGAGTTATGCCACCAAGTCTCTGTTATTCCAGTCATAGATAGATGTTGTATATGGTCCAAATCCTAGTGTTCCTGCATCTCTTTTAATTCAAGGAATCTTTCTTATCTACATTGGCTTAAAGAGGAGAGAGAAGCTTCAGTGAAGTCTCAGTAAAATTGAATATAGGCTGCAAGATTGGGATACCATTTATTTATTTATTTATTTATTTATTATCTTAGGATAAAAATGTAGAAGAGATATTCCTGCTTCCAGGTATTAGCCAACCCCAAAGTGATAAGGATTATGTTACATTAGAAGTGGGCATGTTATTACATATTCTTTCACCTTCCTCTGAAATCCTGGTACTGGCCACTGTCACAAGGTACTGGTCTAGATGAACAAGTGGTCTGATCCAGTCTGGCTGTTCTATATCCCTGTGTAGATTGGATGAGTAATTTTCAACCAATGAGTTATTCACGATTGTTTCCCTTCAACAGCCTGCTATACTTACGGTGTCTGGCTGGTCACCAAAGCTACATAATATCATCCTCTCTCTATCAAGGGAGCAGTAAGATCTGCATATACCTACCACACAAACCTTAATGATGCCATCATTTAATATTTTTACCCTGGTCTGCCCTTCCCCTTCTCTCAATTATTCGATAAACCCACTTAACTGCCAGCAGTTGTCATGCTGTTCATGCTAGGTGAACACCTAGGTAGAAAGTCAGTGCAGCACTTTCCAATAAACCTTCAGATAGGTGTTTGGTTGTCCATAGATCTTGGGTTAGTCATTTGAACAAGGACACACTAGATCCATTGCTGTACACTTTATGACCTTTGACTCAGAGTTTCAAGACTATCTAGAGGGTTTAGATACCCAGCGGTCATTGGAATTCAGTTGTTGGGGAGTGGGCACATAACTCAGTTAGGCACCTTTGAAAACCCCCATCCTCACATCTGTTAATGTTTGTGTTGTCTTTCTCTTTACGGGTTATCATTTTGCTCAACAAACCAGCATGGAAAATCAAACCACAGTGACTGAGTTTATTCTTATGGGACTCGCCAGCGACCCACAGCTCCAGATTTTCCTCTTCCTGGTGTTTTTGGTTATTTACCTAATCACCCTGCTGGGGAACATGCTGATCATGCTAGTGATAAGGGCTGACCCTCACCTACACACCCCATGTGTTTTTTCTTGAGTAACTTATCCTTTGTAGATATCTGCTATTCCTCCATTACCATCCTGAAGATGCTGGTGAACTTCCTAGCAGAGCAGAAAACTATTTTTATTGGCAGCTGCCTCATCCAGATGTTCTTCTTTCTGGCAACAGGAACGACAGAGATCTTCATGCTCTCAGCCATGGCTTATGATCGCTATGAAGCAATATGCCATCCCTTGAACAACATACAAAACATGAGCAAATGGGTCTGTATCCAGCTTGCCAGAGGGGCATGGGCAATAGGATTTACTCTTGCACTGGTAAATACCCTTCTTGTCCTAAGAGTGCACTTCTGTAAATTCAACAAAATCAACCATTTTTTGTTGTGAAATCCCTCCTGTTCTGCATATCTCAAGCAGTGACACCTTGGCCAATGAGGCTATATCCAGTGTTATTGTGGGACTGGGTTTGTCATCAGCTATCATTGTTTCTTATATTCTCATCATCTCCACCATCCTCAGAATCTGCTCCACCAAGCGGCGGCACAAAGCCTTTTCCACCTGCAGATCCCACCTGACTGTGGTTCTATTATTCTACTTAACAGCATTTTTTAAGTACCTGAGACCAGCCTCAGGATCCTTCCTCAAAAAAATAGTTACTGTGCAGTACAGAATCTTAACCCCTATGCTAAACCCCTGGAAATCACAGAGGTAAAGACCGCCCTGCGGAAAGTCCGAGAGAAAGACCTATGTTTTCCAAGCACAATGGGGCCAAAATAATTGTTTAATAAAGGTGCATCCATGTATGCCAGTAAAACCCTGGTTCTGTTTATCTATATGAGTATTGCAGAGTGAAAATTAGTATTTTCTTCCCATGGGAAATTCTAGTATTTCAACATGTGTTTTTTTGCCCTGAAAACACAAACACACCCCTATATCTATATTGACATAGAGACAGAAATAGTGAAATGAAAGGTTCTGAAAGTTTTCAGTTTGGAAATAATGAGATATTTTACTTTGGCCTTTTTCAATTGAAAGAAAACATTTCATTGTTCCTGAGTTGAAATATTTTGTTTCTCCTTGTTGAATTGACTTTGAAACGAAGTGGTTTGGGTCAATTCAGCATTAATCTGTGTTTCCTTATGGCCATGCACAGCCCCAGGGGAGCTGTAGTTTGGGTTACTAATGCCTCTATTCTCTGTTAAGGTATGTCTACACAGCAACTAGACACCCATGGCTGGCTGGTGCTAGCAGACTTGGGGTCACAGGGACTGTAACATTGCTGTGTAGCCATCTGGGATCAGGCTGCAGCCTGGGTCCTAGAACCCTGTGGGGTGGGAGGGTCACAAAGCTTGGGCTCCAGATCGAGCCCCCAGGTCTACACAGCAGTGAGCCATCCCCGCAGCCTGCGTGCTACAAACCCAAGTCAGCCGGCATGGGCCAGCTGCAGGATTTTCTTTGCTCTGCAGACATACCCTTATAGGCCAGGTTCCCTGGTCAGATTACAATTTGCATTTGCAGTGACATGACTTCTGTGGAGCATGATGAGGGGTAGTGAAACAAAGAATGCTGTTAGCACTTGTGAGAAGAAGGAGAATAATAATAAGTGGTGGTAGTGTTAGAGAGTTGGATTTTCAGAGGAGCCGAAGGGAGGTGGACAGTCAAAAACTTGAAATCAAAAGGGAATTAAATACAAACTCCCTGATGCTCATTTGAAAAGGTCTGTCTCAGCCAAAGAGTCAAAAGTGTTAACATGACCCTGTAACTGTCCAACATTAAAGAGTGTTAAACACTGTTCGGGATTTGGTAATACAGAGACCTAAGACTGTTCGGTATCATGGCAAACACACAATTAAAAATCTTTTAAACTTTTTATTAACGATAGAGAGGGGGAAAAAGAAAAAAACATTAAAGCATTTGAAATGTAAAGTATTAAGTCAGGCTTTCATTCTGACAACATCCTTTGTTCCCTTTCCTGTTAGCTGGAGGGTTTTTTTTTAAAAGAAACACCCCTTGTTCAACCGTCTCTTAGATGATATTCAACATGGGAATAACTGTCCTTCTTGGGGCAAACAGAAAAAGTGAGTTGAGATGGGTATAGGTTATCATTATTGTAAAAGACCTTTACTGTCTTCTAGAAAACCAAACAAGACAAGCACACAAAAAAGGGGAAAGAAAAAACTAAGAAAGATAGAAAATGCAGCTTCTCTCTCCGGTGTTGACTCTCACTTGCAATCTCGCTGTTAGAAAAACATGGGCAGAGCACATGGTCTTACCAGCCACCTGAAGACTTGGCAAACTTAAATGAGCATTGGGCTGTTCTGGTCATTGCATTTAGCTGCCTCTCTGGTCACAAACTTACAGCAGGGTTGACAAAAGAATCCCCAAACACAGGGCCATCTTCATGATTTATGGGGTCCTATGCAGTATTATTAAACTGGTGTCCCTATGCCCGATGGCTGCCCGGGCTCACATGTGTATTTTAGATAATGGTGGTCTTTTGATGGATTTATTTTAAAAACTATGTGTCTGAAGATCCAAGCATTTAAGGGTAAAGATGAATACTGAGATTGTGCACCTAAAAATCTATGCAAGGACTTTTTAGAGCTGTGATTTTATAATCTTCAGCAACACACTAATGAAATATTTTGAAAGCAAATTTTAAACCAAGGTCCTGTAGACTAACATGTTCTGAGTAAATATTACAGTAATGCACAACTCTTTTTGTCAATAAATTCAGAAACTGACAGTATATACCTGGTGGTTGGCAAATGCCTGTTAAATGGCTTCATTACCACTTGAATGGCTCTTTAACAGTTTCAGAGTTGTGCTAATAGGTCTGGTGGGCTGGAAGGCTTTTTCACTTTTAAGTACTAGATCCCCTCCAGAGGAAGACTCACTAGGCTGCAGCAGTCAGCTGTGGTGGGAGCCTTAAGGAAGGGTCAGAACAGGGATAGGAAGAGCTGGCATGGTGGCAACTAAGACCCAGGGATACCCCAAATTTTCAGGTGCCCTAAGCAGCTGCCTATGCTGTGTATGCCTAAGGACAGCCCTGCCAAAACTGCACAGTTCTGGCTGGCTGAGACAAGCTCTTATTAATCAGAAGGACAAAACAGAGAGCTAGGAAAGAGAGAAAAATAAGGTAGGAAGGAAAAGGAAACACTGGGAGAGGAGAGTAGCAGAATCTTACATCCATGGTGGTGTTCGACATTTAGCCAGGCCAATGGAGGTGGCAGTGTCATTTGGCTCAATCTCTCTGACCCGATCTGGTCAGGATATCTCTCAGAATTAGCATGAAGAAGGTCCAGGGTCCCAGGAGAAGTTGGGGGTGTTAACCATGGTGATGAAACTTAGTCCTTCCCCTTCTTCAGTCAGCTGGACTCATGGTTGCCAGCTTTCCCAAAAGACTCTTCTTGTAAGGAATGCAAAAGGGAGTGATGGGTGGAATAGCTCATCCCTACATTATTGTGCTCACCAGTTAGGCCTTGTCAAGGTTCCTTCCCCACTCTGAACTCTAGGGTACAGATGTGGGGACCTGCATGAAAACCTCCTAAGCTTACTTTTAGCAGCTTAGGTTAAAACTTCCCCAAGGTACAAACTATTTTACCCTTTGCCCTTGGACTTCCACTGCCACCACAAAACTTTATCTGGGTTCCTGAAAAAACATAGTTTGGAAATGTCTTTCCCCCCAAAATCCTCCCAACCTTTGCACCCCACTTCCTGGGGAAGGTTTGGTAATACCAATTTGCATAGGTGACCACAGACCCAAACCCTTGGATCTTAGAACAATGAAGAAACATTCAATTTCCTTACAAGAAGATTTTTAATAGAAGTAAAAAAGAATCACCTCTGTAAAATCAGGATGGTGAATACCTTAAAGGTAATTAGATTCAAAACATAGAGAATCCCTCTAGCAAAACCTTAAGTTACAAAAAAGACACACAGACAGGAATAGTCATTCTATTCAGCACAGCTATTTTCTCAGCCATTTAAAGAAATCATAATCTAACACATACCTAGCTAGATTACTTACTAAAAGTTCTAAGACTCCATTCCTGTTCTGTCCCCGGCAAAAGCATCACACAGACAGACACAGACACTTTGTTTCTCTCCCTCCTCCCAGCTTTTGAAAGTATCTTGTCTCCTCATTGGTCATTTTGGTCAGGTGCCAGTGAGGTTACCTTTAGCTTCTTAACCCTTTACAGGTGAGAGGATTTTTCCTCTGGCCACGAGGGATTTTAAAGGGGTTTACCCTTCCCTTTATATTTATGACAGGCCTAATTTCAGACACACCGATTTTGGTTAATCGATTGCTGGTCCTACCCTTCTCTTATTTACCAGGTGTGATCTTAACACAGTCCTTGACTTATATTGGGCAGACTTTTTGTTTGGACTCATTCAGTCTTTCTGTTTCCCCTTTCCCATCAACATTTGTTTTTATAGGTTACTGTGACTACTTATGAACTTTCATTGACTTTTCACAGTTGAGGTCCTAATTAGCGTAAATGTATGGGCACAGTTACCACAAGACTACACAGACAGGAGTTTAAAGGAGTGTGTGAAAGTTGCTACTATTATCCCTAGGATTAACCTACATTTTCAGAGGTACCTACAAGATATTGATCCCCAATTCATATTAATATCATACAGCAATGAAGATCATATGGCGAACTCCCATTAATTTAGGCTTGGATTTTTTTTAAAGATTCTCAAAGATTTAGGCACAGAAATCCCACTGATTTTCAGTGGGATTCAGAGGCAAATTCCCTTAACCTTCTATCAAATTCTCTTAACCTTCTATGAAAATCTCATCACTAGCCAGTTTAATATTCATGGGAATTGTGGACCTACATCAGTTAAGTAGCTTTGAGAACTCCAGTGTAGGTGACTCACTAGATGACTCAAGAAACGTAGAGAAGAGCCAGAAGTTGAACTCAGATCTCATTAGTCGCAATCAAAAGACCATCCTTCCTCTGTAGGAATAAATACACTGAAATAAATTAAAGTAAATAAATATACACATGTTCTCAGTCTATATAATATAGGATCACAATATAGAAGCAGTCTCTGGCCAACGTTTCTTCTGTAAGTCTTTATTATACACCCAATGGATAACATTAAACCTATTTGAGGAACTTGAATTTTCTCAGCATTTTCCCCAGAGCTGTTTTCACTTCTTTGTTTTTCAGGCTGTAGATGATGGGGTTTAACATGGGGGTCAAGATGCTGTACTGGATGGAAATTAGTCTGTCTGGCATTGATGCAGAATCTGCATTTGGTTTCAGGTACAGAAAAAACCCCGTCAGGTACAGTAAACCCACCACAATGAGGTGGGAACTGCAGGTGGAGAAGGCTTTATGTCTGCCCAACATGGAGTTTATCTTCAGGACGGTGGAGATGATGTGAATGTAGGAGACCAGGGTGAGGAGGAAAGAGCTCAATCCAAATACCACAAGGGTTGCAAAAAGCACCACTTGATTGACGGTGGAGTCAGTGCAGGAGAGTTGTAGCAGGGGAGGGAGCTCACAGCTGAAATGACTGATTGCATTGGGTCCACAGAAATGAAGGTTCAGCACAGGAACAGTATTTATCAGGGCATGCAAGAAACCCAAAGCCCATGTACTCAGCACCATTTGGACACAGATATGTTTGTTCATTATGCCCAGGTAATGTAGTGGGTCACAAATGGCTGTATATCGGTCATAAGCCATGGCTGAGAGAGTGAAAATTTCAACTCCAACAAACAGAGTAAAAAAGAATATCTGAGTAATGCAGCCATTGAAGGAAATTTTCTTCTGCTCTGCTAGGAAGTTCTCTAGCATCTTAGGCACCGTGACTGAGGAATAGCAGATATCGACAAAGGATAAATGGGACAGGAAGAAGTACATGGGGGTGTGAAGCTGAGGATCAGCCTTTATCACACCCATGATCACCATATTCCCTGCAAAGGTGATGAGATAAATCACTAAAAATACCAGGAAGAGGAACTGCTGGAGCTGTGGATCATCAGACAGTCCCAAGAGAATGAAGTCAGTCACCATCGTTTGATTGTCCTTTGCCATTAACCCAGGAAACCCTTCATCTGTAAGAGCAGAAACAGAATTTATTTAAATGAAATTGCAATTCACCTGTGATAAATAGATAGTGAAACAGGGAGATGATCTAAATGATAGGACAATTGCAAAGTCATCTTTACTAAATCGTTATTAACTCTCCATCGTCACACTTATCTTTGCTGGTCCCAATTTCACAGGATTTTGCATTTAGTATTTCCATCACAGAGCTTTCTTCCCTTTTGCTGGGAGCTCCGCTTGCCTCTCTCCTGAAAACACTTTTCTCCCCCCAAGACCATGCAGGGTCCTGTTGTGCTCTCATTAACATTGGTACAGTGCATAGCCCCAAGCATAGAACGGGATCCAGACACTTTAGAATAAATCCTCCCTTTCCAGCCTATTGTAAATACCCCTCCAACAATATATACGGCACTGAAAATAGTTGAGAAAACCTCAAGGAACATAAAATTCTTTACAAAAAAAAATCTTCCTATTTTAGTGCCTGTAATCACTTCCCTCTACACCCCTCAGTGGTTGATACCATCTCCGATTCTGCCTCCCTTTTGACTAGAAAATAAAATAAGTATTAACCAGGGCTAACTCTCTTGGCATCAAAGGGCTCAATTCTCCTCTTACCATAGCGTCGATGAGGAGTAATTCCACTGGATTTGATGGGGCAGATTTGCCCCTCACTTGCGTTCTGCTGCTGTAAAGCTTGTGTACGTGAGAGGGGAATCAAGCCTAAAGATTCTGTGTTTTTACATGACACCAAATGTGATGAAACTGGGAACGTTCTGTAATATTTTTACAAGCATTGGTGTTGTCACCCATTAGGTGAAGAAGGGTTAAAATCCTTCCTCTGGAAGAGGGGGAAGGCATGAAGTGTATAGGTCATATCCCTGCCTGGAGGGGTATGAATGGGCCATCAAGGGCCGGCTGGAATCAACACATAGCACTGGAGGACACGGAAAAGACATGGGGAAACCCAGCGACTGAACAGGTACACTTAACGAAAGGGAGGCATAGGTGGGCTGAACGTGTGAACCCAGGTGGTGTAGCCACGCAGGGGCAATGGACTGGTGGTGTCAGGAGCCTGCACTAAGACACAGGTTCCCAGACGCGCACACAGAGGTTCTCATTTGGGGCTGAGAGTCAACAGGACACAGACGGATTATGCAGGAGCATGACATTGTGGAGCCATGGCATCTGCCAGTCTGAACTCTGCTTTGACCGTTGTTTCACTATGCGATGCCAAATGCTTCCTGGTGCTGTCTCCCAGTTGCCTGCGGAACCCTACCCTCTTTTGGGAGAGGCTGCTCCGGGCTGCTGCAAAGACTCGCTGCCTTGCATTGATCCCTGAAGGGGTAAAGTCTCTCTCAGGGCCTTGATTTCAGTTGGACTTGCTGCAGTGAGCTCACAGTGAGAAACAGGGGTGCTGGAGCCCAAAGACAGAGTCTCAGCAGCATCAAGGCTGTGTGGCTAACCCTTGTGGAAAAGTGTGACCCTTTGGGGTCTGGATACTCCCAGGAGACTGTTCAAAAGCCAGGACACAACACAGAACTGTAATCCCATGGCAGCATGCTCCTATATCATTAGCATTGTTATTATATGGTTATTCCATATTGTATGACAGATGCTACTGAGTCCCTCCTCATTGCCTGCAGATTTCTCTCCTCTTATTACAATATTACTGCTTTTACAGCAGCAACTGCTGGCTCTCCCAACATTACCGTTTCTTGCTAGACAACACTGAACATCTCCCAGAGGTGCTCTTGCCCTGAGACATTCACAGATTCCCACAATTGTGCTGTCACCTGCAGCTCCAAGTCCCAGAGAAGTGGCCATTAAGGCCGCAATTAAGGAAAGCATCCGTAGGTCAGCAGTTAAGCAAGTGATTAAGTTAAGCATGAAATTAAGTGCTGTTCATAGAATCATGGAATATTAGGACTCCTTTCCCCCTCATGTTATTCTCCCAGGGGATCTTGCCCATCAGTTCCCGGAGGGAGTCAAAGTCTGCTTTTCTGAAGTCCAAGGTCCGTATTCTGCTGCTCTCCTTTCTTCCTTGTGTCAGGATCCTGAACTCGACCCTCTCATGGTCACTGCCTCCCAGGTTCCCATCCACTTTAGCTTCCCCTACTAATTCTTCCCCGTTTGTGAGCAGCAGGTGAAGAAGAGCTCTGCCCCTAGTTGGTTCCTCCAGCACTCGCACCACGAAATTGTCCCCTACATTTTCCAACAACTTCCTGGATTGTCTGTGCACCGCTGTATTGCTCTCCCAGCAGATATCCAGGTGATTGAAGTCTCCCATGAGAACCAGGGCCTGCGATCTAGTAACTTCTGTGAGTTGCCGGAAGAAAGACTCGTCCACCTCATCCCCCTGGTCTGGTGGTCTACAGCAGACTCCCACCACGACATCACCCTTGTTGTTCACACTTCTAAACTTAATCCAGAGACTCAGGTTTTTCTGCAGTTTCATACTTGAGCTCTGAGCAGTCATACTGCTCCCTTACATACAATGCAACTCCCCCACCTTTACTCCCTCACATGTCCTTCCTGAACAGTTTATACCCATCCATGACAGTACTCCAGTCATGTGAGTTATCCCACCAAGTTTCTGTTATTCCAATCACATCAAAATTCCTTGACTGTGCCAGGACTTCCAGTTCTCCCTGCTTGTTTCCCAGGCTTCTTGCATTTGTGTATAGGCACTTGAGATAACTCGCTGATCGTCCCTCTTTCTCAGTATGAGGCAGGAGCCCTCCCCTCTCGCATGCTCCTGCTCATGCTTCCTCCCGGAAGCACTTCCCCACTTACCTCAGGGCTTTGGTCTCCTTCCCCCGGTAAACCTGGTTTAAAGCCCTCCTCACTAAGTTAGCCAGCCTACTTGTGAAGATGCTCTTCCCTCTCTTTGCTAGGTGGATCCCGTCTCTGCCTAGCACTCCTTCTTGGAACACCATCCCATGGTCAAAGAATCCAAAGCCTTCTCTCCAACACCACCTGTGTAGCCATTCGTTGACTTCCACGATTCGATGGTCTCTACCCAGGCCTTTTCCTTCCACAGGGAAGATGGACGAGAACACCATTGCACCTCAAACTCCTTTATCCTTCTTCCCAGAGCCACGTAGTCTGCAGTGATCTGCTCAAGGTCATTCTTGGCAGTATCATTGGTGCCCACGTGGAGAAGCAGGAAGGGGTAGCGATCCGAGGGCTTGATGAGTTTCAGCAGTCTCTCCGTCACAGCGTAAATCCTAGCTCCTGGCAAGCAGCAGACTTCTCGGTTTTTCCGGTGGGGGCAGCAGATAGATGACTCAGTCCCCCTGAGGAGAGAGTCCCTGACCACCGCCACCCCCCCCCTTGGAAGCGGTGGTCGTGGAACTCCCAACCCTAGGACAGTGCATCTCATGCCTTCCAATCGGCGGAGTCTCTTTCTGTTTCCTTCCCTCAGATGTACCACATTCATACCTGTGGAGAGAACATGAAAACAGTTACTTACCTGTATCCGCGTTGCTGGTACATGGACGTTCCCCTTTCTTCTTCTGGAGGTCACATGCTGACAAATTTCTTCACGGTCCTTCTGTCCCCGCTGCGCAGTCTGCTCTGAATCTTCAGAACATTGTGTCCATAGAAGCATATGCTGACATCTGTGGGCTCTCCCCAGGCAAACTCCCTCTGTTAGCCTCTCTGCTGTTTGCTGCTCAGCTGGTTCACAGCTGACTGGCTTTTTATAACAGTCAGGCCCACCTGGAACAAAGCACTCCCAATTCACACTTTTCAAACCACCAATCAAGCACATTGTCAAACTGTCAAATTGTCTCCACAACAGACACTCAGATACTCACCAACACAGACTCCTTAATGCAGCCCTTAGCATACCTCCTCTCAGGCAGATCCCAGGCAAACTCCCTCTGTTAGCCTCTCTGCTGTTCGCTGCTGTTCTGAATAGTGGCCTAGAGGAGGAAGATTAGATAGATAGATAGATAGATAGATAGATAGATAGATAGATAGATAGATGATAGATGATAAGGTGGGTGAGGTGATATCTTTTATTGGACCAATTTCTGTTGGTGAAAGAGACAAGGTTTCTCATTTTCCCATAGTTCTTCTTCAGGGCTGGGAAAAGTATAGACAGACCAAATTTGTGGCATGCAGAATCCTACTTTGATCTGTGATTCAGCTGTGACTTCTTCAACTTTGAGCTGCAATTCAAGACCTCAGGCTAATCTAATAATTGAAACTGATACCAGCGAAGAAACTGAGTCAGTCAGGTGTCAGGAAAGTGGCTGCTAAACCAGGGAAACACACTGTTTGGCCTCATGATAAATTCAGTGCAGGATCTCACAACAAGGGACATGGCTATGGAGCAGATGGGTGAGAGAGAAATAAAGAAGCTTAATATTTAAAGGCTATACCATTCAATGAAGGCTCAAGAGAGTTGTGAAGAGGAATGAGGGATTTGAAATCAAATAAAGAAAACCTCAATGATTTAGAGGGCGAATGACAGTGGGAAAAATAGTTCATAGAACTATAAAAATTACTGCTCTTAAGTTTTATCCAAGGGACCCTTTCTGGGTCTTTAATGAAATTGGTTGATTGAAAGAAATTAGCCTCTTGGTTATAAATGTTCTCCTTCATATGTACGCTCAATGCTGTTTGATTCACCACCTCTCAGCATCAGGGATATTTTAACACATTGACCTGAAATAAATAATACAGCCAAACTCACCTGAGGACTGCGTGGGAATGAGAGAAACCATGAGATGGCAGTACTTGTCCTCTGGAGTTCTGGTGGCACAGATGAGAGAGTATCTATCTAATCTATCTATCTATCTCTGTACACCCCATCTATCTATCTATCCATCTATCTCTTCTGATATTTAAGGAAATTGCCTGTTTTTCATGCTGACCAGCCAGATCCTTTTTGACATAGGAGGAATTGGGTAGAACTGGATCTAAGTTATATCAAGACCTTCTTCCTCTTTCCTCTACTGAGAATAAAGAGATGGCCTTTATCTGACTTCAAATTTCTAATGAGTTCTGGGAGGAAGCTGTTTACCTTTGGGACCTGTTCCCTGAAGTCTGTGTTTACATCACATTTGTTTGCCAACACATAAAGTTCATCCTATGTTTAGTATATCCAGAGATGTGGCTGTGGGCCCGGGTCAGGGAGTTGAATTGCTGGGAGGGTCTGCTAAATTTTAAAAGGAATTAGAGCTGGTGTTCAATCCAGGAGTCTGGACTATCGCCGGTGTACTATGGAGTTGTTCCATGTTTGCAGAAAGGGAAATTCATGTATACTCATCCCCCCACCTGTTTACTTCCACAAGCATTTTGGTGGAATGGCAAAGGACTGCAGTGGAAAGTGCAAATGAATGGGAAAAGTAGGGGAATCACAATCATGTTTTATTATGGAAAGGACACATCTGACATGCTTATAACCTCCCTGCCCAAACTCCCCATCACTGACCCCCAGATTTCCCCCAACACAAGCAGACCCCTTAATTACACTTTAGTGCTGCAACTTGGACACATCTCACCATATTGTTTCTTGCTGTCCATTTCCTCTATTGGGTGTACTTTACTTTTTAGTAGGATCAAATCTCCTTTCGTTGCCTGCAGCCCCTTTCCCCTAATCCAACCTATGGTCATTTTCCAGGTTGATTGTCCTTGGGTTTTTCAAAGGGGTCTAAGGGATTTAGGTACCCAATGCCACTGAACATCAATAGGAGTTAAGCACCTAACTTCATTAGGCTCTTTTTAAAAATCCCACAAATGGAATTGGTGCATTTTCTAAAGAACCTAAGGAAGCCCATGTGATGACACAAGTCTTGAACCCAGGCCTGGGAGTCCCCACACAGCTTCCACTCAGTGCCTACTGAAATCTGATGGGCTGAGAAGCTACTAACACTGTAATCCCAGCCAAGACACCACACACAGGAGCTCTGACAGGAAGATCACCCAGCTCAACTGATTGGTCCAACTACACCACAGGATCTCAGCTGGGCTCTGTGGCCCCCTGGGTGTCCACGATCAGGTTTCAGAGAGTCCACTGAGGACCAGGCTTCACATCTGGGTGGAGGGGCTCAGGCTTCAGCCTGTATCCAACATAAGTCATTGCTGAGAGAATGAAAACTCCACAGCTAAGTGGATGAGGAACACTTGGCCAAAAAAAAAAAAAGGTCAATTTTTGCACATGGTTTTGACAGGAAATTTCTAAATGAAATGAAAGAACAGTTCTGTTTCATTTTGCTTTAATTGCCACTTTTACATTTTTTTAAAATAACAAATGTTGAATGACGTAGACTGTCAGAATTATAGAATTTCATTTCCCTTCCTCTTCCTCCTTCCCCTCCCAAAAATTGTGCACAATTTTCAAACAAAATAAATGGAATGGAATGAATATGTATTAGGGATGCACCACACTGTACTTTAATCCTTTACATTTCTCAGCAGGCATGAAAAATAATGAAGAGGACAGATCACTTATTCAGAGCAATCTGGATGTCTTGGTAAACTGGATGCAAGCAAACACTGTATGTTTTAATATGGCTAAATGTAGATGGATACATCTAGGAACAAAGATGTAGGTCACACTAACAGGACAGGGCTATCCTGGGAGGAAATGACTCTGAAAAAGATTTGGGTTTTATGGTGGATAATCAACTGAACATGAGCTCCCAGTGCAAGGCTGTGGTCAAAAAAGCTAATGCGATCCTGGGATGCATCAACAGGGGAATCTCAAGTGGAAGAAGAGAGGTTATTTTATCCCTGTATTGGCACTGGTGTGACTGCTGGTGGAATACTGTGTCCAGTTATGGTGCCCACAATTCAAGACGGATGTGAGTAAATGGGATAGGGGTCAGAGAAGAGCCACGGGAATGATTAAAGGATTAGAAAGCCTGCCTTATAGTGATAGAGTTATAGAGCTCAATCTAACAAAGAAGATTAATGGGTGCCTTGATTACAGTCTATAAATACTGTGACAAAGCTCTGTCCTTGCCTCCGTGGGTCCCGCGTTTTCTGGCGGATTTCGCTAGCCTCAGAGGCTCACTGCGACCCTGCACGTAACCCTTCTCTCTCTAGAGACAAGGGTCACAGTCTACTGAGCCATTTTCATCATAAGCCAGTGAGGGAGGTGAGGAGAACTTATCCTTCCTTGCGCGGTCTCTGTTGTCTCCCAGACTCAGTGATTAATCAGGGGGCAAAGGTGTGGGCAGGGGGGAGCCCGGGCCCACCCTTTACTCTGGGCTCCAGCCCAGGGACCCTAATAGCATCAGCTATGGTAGCTGACCTTTTAGAAACATGGCATGTACAATTCCCTGGGCTACTTCCCCCACAGCAGCCCTCACTTCCTCAAGCTCCACTTCACCCTCACCTCAGGGCCTCCTTCCTTGTGCCTGATATGGTGTGTACTGCTCAGCCTCTCCAACAGCGCAACTTCCTCCCACAGCTCCTGCCATTCACACCCACCTGACTAACTGGGAGGTTTTTGACTAGTTTCAGCCAGCCCCTGATTGGCTTCAGGTGTCCCAATCAACTTAGCCGTCTCCCTGCCTTCTGGAAAGTTCTTAATTGGCCCCAGGTGTCTTAATTGACCTGGAGCAGCTGCCATTTCACTTATCCTGGTACCAGGGATCTGTTTAGCCTGGAGCTAATATATCTATCTCCCACTACTTTTCTATAGCCATCTGTCCTTGCCCCATCACAGTACATACATGAGAACAAATGTTTAATAATGGGCTCTTCAATCTAGCACAGAAATGTCTAAGAGACTCCAATGGCTGGAAGTTGAACCTGGACAATTTCAGACTGGAAATAAACGTTTAACAGTGCGGGTTGTTAGAGAGCTTATTCCTTCACTCTCCCACTTCGCTGGTCTTTCTCGCATGAACAGAGAGCAACAATACCCGAAGTCCAAAGGTGCAAACAATTCGATGTTTATTGGGGTGAACTTCCAGCAAGCTTAAATCCAAGTTCCTTTTTCCTTATTTTCGAATCCCAACTTACTTCCTGTTTGCCCCTAATTTATATAGTAATATTCTTAGCTACACCTTAACCAATCATTCTACTGAAATTTACCTAACCAATCCTAACATATTGTAACATGATTAGCTAACCAATTATATCCCACCACCTTAATTAGTTTACACCCAGCAAAATTAATTATGCAGCAGACAGAAACAATCACAGAACCAGACAGAGACCATGCAAATAAACAATAGCAAAGTGGGAACTATAATGACAAAACAATACAGAAGTGAGGATTTCACAACTACATCTATAAAGACATACGGGTTTCCCAGCTCTGTCTATTGATAAGTGAGTTCTTACCAGACAGAAAACTATCAACCTAAATTTCCTTTTACATCTTCTAGGCTCTTCGCTTTCTCTGGAGGTGATAGATTGGATCACCTTGCTAACAGCCCCATATTGACTAGTTTGGAATGTGAGGATGTGACCAGTCGCTTCCCAGTTTATGACTGCCTCTGCTGCTTAGCCAAAGGCATTGGCCTAAGAACAGGGCCTCAGACTGTCACAGTGATAGAAGGCCCTTACACAGATTCTTTCTTGTATACCTCTATTACTAGCTAAATGATAAACATATACCTACATTCTTAAAGTGTAGGCCTTTAAAGGCAGGCCTAAATATCTATATCCTAACAAGGGTAATTAAACATAGTGACAATTTACCAAGATTCATAGTGGAGTCTCCACCACTGACAATTTTAAGTTAGGATTAAATTTAATTTTAGGGTGTTTTCCTAAAATATCTTCTCTAGGAATTATTTGGGGGCAGTTCTATGGCCTATGTTATCCAGGAGGTCAGACTAGATGATCACAGTGGTCCCTTCTGGTCTATGAATCTATACATTTCATCTAGCTAGTGGACCTGGATTTAGCTGATCTAGATGGGTGGAAAATTATGGTGACCAAGTGGCGATTTAGGCCCGTAGTTTGTTGAGAGCAGTCTTACAAACCATGTCCAGGAATTGCTCACTAAAGAGAGAGTTTTTTAAAGGATCCTATAAAATTAGTACATATATGTTCTTTCTGTACCTGGTTCAGTCCCATTGAAGGCTATTGGAACTTACCTTTGGCTTTACTGAGAGATATTATTGGAGGCAGAATCTAGCCCCCTGTAATATCTCTCAGTAATTTAAGTCCCTGAACTGCTGTGCATTTGCAATTAAGTGACTAGGTATAGTTACTTATCTGAAGGATTTTAGCACCTGTTTTAAATGAAAATCATATCACTATGCAACCTGAAACATGGAACCACCAAAGGTATCACCATAATATGTGTGGTGTAGGGGGCATTTCCTAGTCTGAATTTGATCTTGGTGTGGATTTCAGCTGCAGCCATGTGAGTAACTGATTTTCTGGTTCACTGGCCAAACTGAAAACATGGGTGAGGGGAAGGTGAAGGAGGATGGTTCAGGTCAACCTGAAACAATGTTTTTATTTATTTTTTCAGCAAGCCAATTAATATTTTCATTTTGACTCAAATTTTATTTCATTTTTGAATTTTTAAATCTTTTTAAAATAAAATGTAAGTAAAGCTTGAAGCAAAAATCAAAACATTTCATTTAAAAAATGTCAAAATTTAATCTTTTGTCTTTTACATTTATATTTTATTTTATTTTCCAGAAAATCTGGGTGAATTTTCTTTTCTCAAACATTCCCCCAACAAGTTAGATCTAATTTCATGGCTGTTTCCTGGATCCAGAATGGGGCTGGTAAAAAAAAAAAAAAAATCAGACTGGAAAATCCATGCTGTCCAAATCCTTATCTAGGTAAAGATCTGAATTTTGTGACTGGCCCAGTTTTTTCTAGGACTAGGTTCTGGTCCCTCTATTCATGAAGGGTTCCACCTCAAAAACAACATGCAAGCAGAATGATCAGAGTGATGTTTGACAAATGCCATGAACATTGTAGTTTTCTGCATTTGTCACCTAATTATAGTTCAGCTCTTCAACTGGTCGAAAGCAGTGTAGCATGATGGACTTTGATAGAATGACACCATCTTACTTCAGCTAGGAATGTATCTAGATATTTACTCACCTCTCTTTTACCTATTTTATGTATTAATTGTCCCCAAATTTCCTTAACACAGAAGTAACATTGACCAATGCTTACTCATGTCCTTCCAGAATGATGACAGTAGCTAAACTTAACCCTCTGAAATCCAGGTAATGCAGAGTAAAGGTAATGCCAACTGAAACTGCTAAAAATTGGAAAAACAAACTTAAGGCATGTTGCCCCAGGCATGGGCCAAAAAAAAAAGTTGGAAGAATCAGAAAAAAAATTCTATGACATTATTTATTAGGGGGTAATTATCTCAAGAACCCCTTGTTTAAGTGACCTCACATCTGGATCACTAACCCTACACTGGCCATCTATGAAGCAAAGCAATTTTCAAAACAATCTGAGTAAGCATGCAGGTAATCTGTTAAACTGCAAGTGTCTCCACTTTAAGTCTACCACAGCTGCCACTCTACTAGAGTATATAGATCCTACATTTTCAGTCTGGTTTCACGTGCCTCTTTGTTTTGGGTGCCCAACTTGAGGCACATTTTCAGAAAGTTATTAATGGCCATCCTCTGAAAACCAAGACACTTTAATGGGTCTCAAGCAGAATACCCAGAAATTAAGGCACTGAAAATTACTGGTCAGGTTTGAAACGGTCTGTTGTGTATTGCTCAATCTCTGTTACAGTGGTGCAAGGAGGCATGCTAGAGGAGAAGAGGTCTAGGGCCATGGGAGTTTGTAATGGAATGAAGAGACACAGGAATGTTTTTCTCAGGGCCTCTCTCATGTCCTTGTGCCTCAGTGTGTATATTATCAGATTCAGCAGTGGTGTTATCACAGAATAAAAAACAGACACCATTTTATTGACATCAGATTCATACTTCCCTGCAGGGTGGACATACATGAAAATGAGCATCCCAAAATATATGGTGACCCCTGAGAGGTGCGAGGCTCAGGTGGAAAATGTCTTCTTGTGGGCGATGGCTGATGACATCATAGAATCAAAGAATCATAGAATATCAGGGTTGAAAGGAATCTCAGGAGGTCATCTAGTCCAACCCCCGGTATGGTGGCTGTGATTTGGAAGTAAGAGGCCATGGTGAAGAGGATGGCAGACATTACAATGACAGTGCTGAAGGCACAGCCTACTGCCTCGATGGTGTAGGTGTCTGTGCACGAGAGCTTAAAGAGCTGATCAGCGTCATAGAAGAAATGGTTCATCCTGTTGGGGGTGCAGAAGGAAATCCTGGCTAGCATGAAGTATGGGAAAGTGGGGCAGGCAAACCCCATGAGCCAACATGCCATGGCCAAGTTCTGGCAAATCCTAGGGTTGCAGATGGTGGAGTAATGCAGTGGGTTGCAGATGGCCAAGTATCTATCATAAGCCATGACTGTCAGGAGGAACAGCTCAATGCCAGCAAAGGAGAAGTAGAAGTAAAAGAAATGAGATAGTCCTCTTATCTGCTAAGAAGTTGGCCAACATCTTGGGCACTGTGATGGTGATGTACCAGACCTTCACCTGTAGGAGGTTGCAGATGAAGAAGGACATGGCGGTGTGGAGGCCGGAGTCCATCAGGACAATGAGGATGATGAACAGGTTACCCATGAGTGAGAAGATGTAAATGATTCGGAACAGCACGAAGAGCAAGACTTGGAACTGTGGCAGGCTGGTGAACTTCAGGAAGATGAACTCAGTGGCCACTGTCTGGTTCTCCCTCTCCATGGGACTGACTGGATAAACCTTCATTAATAGTTTTGTAAATAAACAGGCATATCAGCTACTCCATAACCAAGTGGCCAAAAGCATATGAGTTATATCAAGGATGACTTAATTATTAGGAATATTTAGCTAGCTGGCTGGCTAGCTAGTCAATATCTTTCATGAAAAACCCTTTTTGATGAAAAATGGCTTTTTCATCAAAATGAAATTTCTTTAGGAAATGTGTATTTTTTATTAAAAATTCCAGATATTAAAGAAAAAATTAAAAACCGTAACTGGAAAAAATTGTTCTCAGGTATTCTTTCTTTCTTTCTTTCTTTCTTTCTTTCTTTCTTTCTTTCTTCTGAAAAAAAATATTTTGAGGAAATGAATGCTTTGCTGGATTCCATCAAAGTTTTCCACAGTAACTAAACTATTTCTTGACCAGTTCCATAACCTCTATCTCTCACTGTCTCTCTCTTCATCATTAAATTTCTAATGTCTTTGGTATCAATGCTAAGGAGACAGCTCTTGTATTTTTGAGATACTAAGAACTGAACATTTTATCTCCATAGCCAGTTTTTCCTAATCACTTTATTTCTGAGATTGTATTGTACTGGATATTCCATGCCATGCATTCGTCTTTCTATTTAACTGTTCGAGAAGTGATCTGTGTATTCCATTCTCTGTCTATGAAATAAACCCACTACAAGAATTTGAAAGCGCTATACATTTATAACAGTCATTTAAATTTAAATTACTATGGGTTATATTGTACCATCAGCCTTGAAGTAGAATTCTCTACTTAAGTTGAGTTCTACTGAAAATCTGATAGTATGGAATTCACCTAGAAGGGTAAGAAGAAACAGTCATAGGCAGTATGCAAACTTACTCACAATAAAGCTCTTCAGAGATCAGATGAGCAACTGAAATAAACTAACACTTTCATTCCCAGAATCCTGGCCATCAAGGAATTTTAAAATGCAATCCTTTGTTATAGAAGTTGTTTATAGAGCCAACGTTAACATTGCTTGGGAAACTGTGTTATACTGGAGGTCAGACTAGATGGTCACAATGGCCTTTGGAATCTATGACTCCATGTACCTGGGCCAGGGAATGATCCAATGAGCAGACCAAATTCGGGGATGAAAACTGGCCTCGTGCCACCTGAGGCACGTTGCACATATGCTAAGAAGAAGACACCCAGACTGTAAGTTTTCTCAGGCATGGGAGCTAGATTCCCAAAGGGATTTAGACACCTAACAGCCACTTTCACTGAAATTCAAAAAAGACCCGGTTTGAACCCCTGAACACTGTAGGCACCCAAACTCACATAGCACCTCACTTTCCACTGTAAAGACTCCCTATATTTCTGCTTGTAGTTATGTGCATGCTTGAACTCCATACAAACTGACCAGGAGGGAGAGGTCATTTCTGGTGACCTTTAACCCAGAGGTTAGTGAGCTCACTTGCACATGGGAGATGCCTGGTTGAAGACTCACCTCTGCCTTAGGGGGAGAAGGGATTTGAAGAGGGATGTGGCATCTCTCAGGTAACAACATCCATACTGGGTCAGACCAAAAGTCCATCTAGCCCAGTATCCTGTCTTCTGACAGTGGCCAATGCTAGGTGCCACAAAATAAGAAAGACGGCCCCAGTGAGATTTGAATTCACAACCCCTGGTTTACAAGACCAGTGCTCTAAGCCCTGAGCTAGGGGACTTGGAAAACTAGCTTCTGTTGATGGATTTGAAAAGCCATAGTCTTCCAAAAATCAAATCAATCCCTCTTTCTGGGGTACATCTGGAGTCAATCGGATTCATTCTCATCTCATGCACCCTCGTGTAAATCAGGAGTGATTGCATTGGAGTCACTAGGGCTTATTCCTTTCCCTCTGACCCCAATGGAAATCAGAACTCCACTGGAGCGAATGGAGCTGATTCTCTTCTCATTCACCCTTGTGTAAATCAGGAGTGACTCCTAGGGCTGGCTGAAGTTTTTTAACAAACATTTTTCCAGCAAAAATAGTTTTATAGATTTTTTTTCACAAAAGATTGAATATTACAGCATTTTTAAGGAGAAAAAAATAAAACAACATAAAACAAGGGTACTTTTGTTTGTTTGTTTGTTTTTTAAGCCTGCCAAAAGAAAGTGTTTTCTTTGGGTTTTGAAAACAGAATAAAATGAGGGTTTTGATTTTTGGTTTTCAGAATTTTGTTTTGTTTTTTTTTCACTCTCTCCTCCTCTTTTCCACTGAAAATGTGGGAAAATAAAAAAGGCAGACAAAGTATATGTCAGAAGGAGTTGATTTTTTTCACCATTTTCCCTACATTTTTTTCTTTCAGTTTTCTTCTTTTTTCCTCTTTTACCAAGGAGAGAAAGAGCTGTGGGGAAATCTGAAAACAGAAATATGTTTGTTTGCTTTTCAAAACAGAAACAAACAAAAAAATGAAAATTGCAATTTGAAATAAAAAATATTCATCTCATGCCATTTTTTCTGGTGGTGGTCTAAAATACAATTTTTTCAAACAATTTTTTGAATACAATTATTTGTAATATTTGGTGGAAATAAAATAAGATTTTTCAACCATCTCGAATAACTCCATTGGAGTCAGTGGAGTTTCACGTGTGTAAAATAACAGTAAGTGCGAAGATCAGGGTTAGAAGGGATGTTTGCAGTGACATTTATGGACCCCGCAACACATACCCTGGGAGCAATGTGCAGCTGGATGCATAGAAACAGAAGCCTGGAGCGAGATCTGCTTTGTCTTAAGCAATGATCTTGTTAGAGCAATGATCTAATTAGCTTTTCCCCACACCACTAGCCCTACACTGGAGATGGATTAGAAGTTGCCTGCCAGTATACATGTCCTTTCTTGAAGGTCTCTTTACACTGCTATTGAGGGTGTCATTTTGCAGCTCCAGAAGGCATCCCAGAATTAGCTTTCATTTAGCTACCACTCTAAAAATACCAGTACAGTTCTGGTGGCATAAGCTTCAATATGGTTTAGTAAGATGAGTGCGTACACAGGTTGGGTACTGAAGGTGGCCTTCAGGAGGTTCCTAGTTCAATCACTGGTATAACACCCAAAATAGCATTTATCACCCAAGGGGGGATTTGAACTGCTGTGATCTTCAGGTGCTCAGTAGAGATTCCTCTGCTCAGAGAAAACATGTAAGCTCCTTGTCAGTCTACTTTATCTGACCCCCCATCTGCGCAGTCCACAGAGGCTGAGAAAGTGTTATATGTTTTGGCTAGAAGCTAGTGGCTCGCTAGCTCAAGGTGTAATGACTTAGGCATTCCTATGTGGAAGTCTTAAATTCCCTCTTTGCTGGTGGGCAAGAGGGGGGCTGAGTGACCAAGTGCAGGCACCCTGAACTCTGATCACTCTGATGTTAATTAGTTTCCGTAGAGACGGGGGTAATTAGACAATCAGGCTGGCTGGGATAAGGATTAAATTATCTCATCAGTGAAAGGCTGACAAAAAGGCAGAAAGTCCCAAAAGGGAGGAGATAGAGGGGACCAGGGCTAGCTGAGCTCGGTTACATGGAGGCCTCAAGGGGGGAGGCTTTGGTTCCCCTCCGGTCTTGGGGAGAGGGCCCGTGGGTGCTGCAGATAGATTGTTGCATGGTGGTTGTGGAAATGTTGGAGGGAACTTAAAATCATAGGGTACAGTGAAGGCACAACCAGTGGAGTCTGTGCAGTTTCTGCAGGGAAGAAGGTGGGAGAGAAGCCAAGCCTCGTGACAGACTGACCCACAAACAATACTGCTTTCGTCTCCTGTGACATTGCACCCTATATTTGTCATAGTAATATTATTAAGATATGATTATGACATAATTATGATGCATTTTGTACAAGATAAGTCATGTGAGGTGTCATTGGAAAAGTTATGAGTTGTTGAATATGATTATCCTATTTGTATGCATGTATCATTTTTGTATCTGAAGTTATAAATACTGACTGTGTATCTGTACTTCAAATGTACTTACACCTGGGTAATGGCCACTAGACAAGATGCTTTCAGTCTAGATAGCTGGTTGGGAAGGGCCTATTCAGGGTAATGAGCCATTAGAGAAAACAATAGGCCTTAGGAGAAGCTTATCTCCTACCAGGTGAGCCTTCCTGAGAACACTCCAGACAGCCTGTAACTGTAATGGCTGCTATTACTCCACAAGAACATGTGACCAGGCCACATGACTCTGGACTCCATCTTGGGATGTCAGTATTTTTCCAGAAACTGGTCTTAAGACCAAGTTTTGAAGGAAAGGGTTCTTGCCATATGCAAAAGCTAAATAAGGCAGGAAGTGACATCATCTCTTGTTCTTCACTCCCCACACAACAGTACTCCTGAAAATACCTGAGGAACAAAAACTTAACTGGGGAAGTGCTGGACCCAGGCGGAAAGGATTTCTAGCCTGTGTATGAAACACCTGGGCATTCCAAGCTGTAAAAGAAAAGGACCTAGGGGTTACAGTGAACAAGAAGCTGGATATGAGTCAACAGTGTGCCCTTGTTGCCAAGAAGGCTAACAGCATTTTGGGCTGTATAAGTAGGAGTATTGCCAACAGATCGAGGACGTGATCATTCCCCTCTATTCGATATTGGTGAGGCCTCATCTGGAGTACTGTGTCCAGTTTTGGGCCCTGTCAAGGTTCCTTCCCCACTCTGAACTCTAGGGTACAGATGTGGGGACCTGCATGAAAACCTCCTAAGCTTACTTTTACCAGCTTAGGTTAAAACTTCTCCAAGGTACAAACTATTTTACCCTTTGCCCTTGGACTTCCACTGCCACCACCAAACATTTATCTGGGTTTATTTTTATTAGGAAAGCATTGTTTGGAAACGTCTTTCCCCCCAAAATCCTCCCAACCCTTGCACCCCACTTCCTGGGGAAGGTTTGGTAAAAATCCTCACCAATGTGCATAGGTGACCACAGACCCAAACCCTTGGATCTTAAGAACAATGAAAAAGCATTCAGTTTTCTTACAAGAAGACTTTTAATAGAAGTAAAAGGTACAAAAGAATCACCTCTGTAAAATCAGGATGGTAAATACCTTACAGGGTAATCAGATTAAAAAAAACAGAGAATCGCTCTAGGCAAAACCTTAAGTTACAAAAAGACACACAGACAGGAATATCCATTCTATTCAGCACAGCTTAATTTCTCAGCCATTTAAAGAAATCATAATCTAACGCATATCTAGCTAGTTTACTTAGTAAGTTCTAAGACTCCATTCCTGTTCTGTCCCTGGCAAAAGCATCACACAGACAGACACAGACCCTTTGTTTTTCTCCCTCCTCCCAGCTTTTGAAAGTATCTTGTCTCCCCATTGGCCATTTTGGTCAGGTGCCAGCAAGGTTATCCTAGCTTCTTAACCCTTTACAAGTGAGAGGATTTTTCCTCTGGCCAGGAGGGATTTTAAAGGTGTTTACCCTTCCCTTTATATTTATGACAGGCCCCACACTACAAGAAGGATGTGGAAAAATTGGAAAGCATCCAGTGGAGGGCAACAAAAATGATTAGAGGGCTGGAGCACAAGATTTATGAAGAGAGGCTGAGGAAACTGGGATTGTTTAGTCTGCAGAAGAGAGGAATGAGGGGGGATTTGATAGCTGCTTTCAACTACCTGAAAGGGGGTTCCCAAGAGGATGGATCTAGACTGTTCTCAGTGGCAGCAGATGACAGAACAAGGAGTAATGGTCTCAAATTGCAGTGAAGGAGGTTTAGGTTGGATATTAGGAAAAAAAATCACTAGGAGGGTGGTGAAGCACTGGAATGGATTACCTGGGGAGGTGGTGGAATCTCCTTCCTTAGAGGTTTTTAAGGTCAGGCTTGTCAAAGCCCTGGCTGGGATGATTTAGTTGGGGATTGGTCTTGCTTTGAGCAGGGGGTTGGACTAGATGACCTCCTGAGCTCCCTTCCAACCCTGAGATTCTATGATTCTAAAGAAAGTGCAGCTTGCCCCTTAAGAATCTTCAAGTCTGCATGTACCATCAATTAGGGTGAAACTCTGCTAATTCATATCCAGTCTATCAGGTATATTAAACTCAGTTTGTGTTTTTGTTAATTTGCTAGGTAATCTGCTTTGATCTGTTAGCTGTCATTTATAATCACTTAAAATCTATCTTTTGTAGTTAATATATTTATTTTATGTTTTACTTTAAGCCAGTGGTACTCCAGTTCAAGTTCAGTGAGTTTGGAGTCAAGTGCATGGGAATCTTGGCTCAGAGGGGCTGTTGCATTTCCTCTCCACATTGAGTGGGAGGTGAACTGGATAGTAAATTCAGACTCCTCAGAGTTTGGACCAGAGCAGGATGGTACAGCTCTGGGGTTCTAGACCAGGAAGCTGGTGGTTACCTTGGCTTTAGCCTCTCTATTTTTGATTTACATTCAGTGGCTGATGAGAGAGCCTGTACGTAACTGCAACTGGGTGTGTCTCTACCTGTGTGAATGCTGGTGGAAGTGTAAGACTGGGAACATGTCTTCAGATTGTCACAGCAGCACAGCGTGAGAGGGAGCCCAGGCTGGTGGGTCAGGGGCTCAGTGGTACCCCGTGGGGGAACCTCTCACATCTCCCTTCCCAAATGACTTTGGATACAACATAGCTAGGAGACTGTACGAATCTACGAGTGTCGTGAGCAGATAATATAACAGCATTTGACAGCACAGCATCCATCCCTGCAGAATTCCCATGGGGAAGAGTAGCCATAATGCTAAATGGAAAACCAAGAGTGTCAAGGACGTGCTCTCACCCCAGAACCTCAAAGAGATACACCCAAACACTGCAATAAAATGTACATGGTGCAACGAAGAGATGGTTAAAGCTACTTAGGAAATAAAGGGAAGACAGGGAAGATTAACTTAGGAGCAGACTGCCATGGAGAGAACATCAATGAGGCTACACTCATTTTCTCCCTCTGAGGATCCAAATCTTGGCACCTATGTATAAATAAAATAAAATCATGTCTTTCCTAGAACTTTACTTAAGGCTGCAAAATGTAGGAGTCTGAAAGTTTTGATTAGTTATTGAGTGAATATAAGTGTGACATGCATGGTCCTATGCCCAAGGGAACCTGGCCATTATCTCAGCCATTAACCTCAGCCATTATTCTGGAATAAATTGTGCATCTTTCAATGAGATAAAGGGAGCCTCTTAATCCAGGGTATATCAGGGTTTTGTGAATGTTAGTTCAACCACAGTGAAGTCCCTTCATTGATTTGCTCATTCAGGGTTATGCTCATTACATGTCCTATAACAATGGATTTGTGAGACAGAGGATGCTTTTACTTATATGAGTCCAAAAGCTACAGATCAGGGTGAAAACTTCACATCAGCAGCTATTCTCATAGCTCTCATTGGAGTCCAGGTGAGTTTTAGTCTTTTTAATCAGCTTTACTCTTTTCCTTTTTCAAAGACATTTTACTAATGAGATATTGGAGTCCCAGACCAGTGGTGCGGGTTCCTTTCCTGGACCTTCCATTGGTCTGATGGGTCACTGTACCTGCTCTGTACCACACAGTCCCCATTTGTAAATTGGGGGATGGTGATATTTACCTTGTTTGCTCAGGCATCTGAAGGTCCACTGATGAAAAGTGCTAGATCAGAGATAGGGTTGATGAAGATCATCATCAATTTGCACATGAGAGAATCAAGTCATTTAAAACTTCCATCTCCAATGACCCAAGTAGATCTGGTTTTTAAAATACCTAACTCCCCAAACTTTGTCTTCACTGTGAATAGGGTGTGCTTTTCATTGAGGCAGATATTTTGAGATAGAAGTCTCTATTTAAAACCCTAGTGGAGACAAGTCACGGGTAGATTTTATCATCATGTAGTTACTCAAAGTCAACCCTTTACTCCCCCACTCTACTGCCACCTGGGGTTGACCTCTACTAGCTATGCCGAAGCAGAGTGTAAAATGTAAATCAGGAGTAACTCTGTCAGTATCAATGATGTTACACTGGTTTGGGGAATTTTGCCCAAATTGTCCACAATGCCTGGAGAAGACGATATGAAAGTAACAAGGAGGACTGTATTCACAGCTTCTTCCCTGTGCTTGGCATTCTCCTTCGGCACCTAGATAGACATGACTCAACATTGCTGTCTCATGTTCTCTCTGGGTACCAAGCTTGCTCACTGCAGCTCCAGACTTTCAGTCTGTCCGTCCATCCATCATCCTCCAGCATGCTGACCATTCCCCCCTCCCTCTTTGTCGGGGGCACCTTCTAACACATCAATGACTTTTGACCTTCTCAGCCATGGCCAAACAGCTCTGTGCCAGGATAGAGGCTGAGTGAGTCCCTCTACATTGGTATAAACCTGGTAATTGAGTTTGAGGAGACTTTCTCTATCTGTGCCATTGTTATACCCTTCCTTAGCACTCCTGTCCCCTCTCTTACAGCCTCCTTCCATTGAACTTCATGCATCAGGTAGGTAATTCCAAACTGACCAGGAAACAAAGTCATATGTAATATTAATAAGAAAGAATACAGACATTTTCCTGATTTGTCACATAGGAGAAGCCCAACGGCAGGTTGCAATGAAAGAAATTAATATAAGTTTTCAAAGTATATCCCAGTGAACAAAAAGCACAGATGCCAAAAGAAAGGGTAGAACAAAGATACAGCACACATGTACGCTTCTTTGGGCAGGGACTGTCTTTTTGTTCTGTGTTTGTGCAGCAGCTTGCTGTACATCATGGCATGCTGGTCCAAGACTGAGGCTCCAAGGAGCGACCACAATACAAGGGTTCTACACAATTCAGGGAATCTCTGGGACCAGGGATTGTGACCATTAGTTGGGAGGTGTCCAGAATGAAAGTTGCATCTTAGGAAGTGACATAGTATGGAAAGCTCTGAGAAATACCCAGCTGAATTGTCATTGTAAATCATAGAATCATAGAATCATAGAATATCAGAGTTGGAAGGGACCTCTGGAGGTCATCTAGTCCAACCCCCTGCCCAGAGCAAGACAGATCCCCAACTAAATCATCCCAGCCAGGGCTTTGTCAAGCCTGACCTTAAAAACTTCTAAGGAAGGGGATTCCACCACCTCCCTAGGTAACGCATTCCAGTGTTTCACCACCTTCCTAGTGAAAACGTTTTTCCTAATATCCAACCTAAATCTCCCCCACTGCAACTTGAGACCATTACTCCTTGTCCTGTCATCTGCTATCACTGAGAATAGTCTAGATCCATCCTCTTTGGATCCACCTTTCAGGTAGTTAAAAGCAGCGATCAAATCCCCTCTCATTCTTCTCTTCTGTAGGCTAAACAATCCCAGTTCCCTCAGCCTCGCCTCATAAGTCATGTGTTACAGACCCCTAATCATTTTTGTTGCCCTCCGCTGGACTCTTTCCAATTTTTCCACATCCTTCTTGTAGTGTGGGGCCCAAAACTGGACACAGTACTCCAGATGAGGCCTCACCAATGTTGAATAGAGGGGAACGATCACGTCCCTCGATCTGCTGGCAATGCCCCTACTTATACATCCCAAAATGCCATTGGCCTTCTTGGCCAGCTTCTCGTCCACTGTAACCCCTAGGTCCTTTTCTGCAGAACTGATGCCGAGCCATTTGGTCCCTAGTCTGTAGCGGTGCATTGGATTCTTCTGTCCTAAGTGCAGGACTCTGCACTTGTCCTTGTTGAACCTCATCAAATTTCTTTTGGCCCAATCCTCCAATTTGTCTAGGTCCCTCTGTATCCTATCCCTAACCTCCAGCATATCTACCTCTCCTCCCAGTTTAGTGTCATCTGCAAACTTTCTGAGGGTGCAATCCATGCCATCCTCCAGATCATTTATGAAGATATTGAACAAAACCAGCCCCAGGACCGACCCTTGGGGCGCTCCACTTGATACCGGCTGCCAACTAGACATGGAGCCATTGATCACTACCTGTTGAGCCCGACAATCTAGCCAGCTTTCTATCCACCTCATAGTCCATTCATCCAGCCCATACTTCTTTAACTTGCTGACAAGAATACTGTGGGAGACAGTGTTAAAAGCTTTGCTAAAGTCAAGGAACAACACGTCCACTGCTTTCCCTTCATCCACAGAGCCAGTTATCTCATCATAGAAGGCAATTAGATTAGTCAGGCATGACTTGCCCTTGGTGAATCCATGCTGACTGTTCCTGATCACTTTCCTCTCCTCTAAGTGCTTCAGAATTGATTCCTTGAGGACTTGCTCCATGATTTTTCTAGGGATTGAGGTGAGGCTGACTGGCCTGTAGTTCCCAGGATCCTCCTTCTTCCCTTTTTTAAAGATGGGCACTACATTAGCCTTTTTCCAGGCTTCCGGGACTTCCCCTGATCGCCATGAGTTTTCAAAGATAATGGCCAATGGCTCTGCAATCACATCTGCCAATTCCTTTAGCACTCTCGGATGCAACACATCCGGCCCTATGGACTTGTGCTCGTCCAGCTTTTCTAAATAGTCCTGGATGACTTCTTTCTTCACAGAGGGCTGGCCACCTCCTCCCCATGCTGTGCTGCCCAGTGCAGTAGTCTGGGAGCTGACCTTATTCGTGAAGAGAGAGGCAAAAAAAGCATGCTCAGGCATGTAGGAGTGAAATCAGGAAGGCTAAATCACACCTGGAGTTGCAGCTAGCGAGAGATGTTAAGAGTAACAACAAGGGTTTCTTCAGGTATGTTAGCAACAAGAAGAAAGCCAAGGAAAGTGTGGGCCCCTTGGTGAACTCTTCTCCATCCAATACAACATCTTAACTCCCATGTTAAACCCCATCACCTACAACCTGAAAAAAAAAGAAGTGAAAATGGCTCTGGGGAAAATACGCTCAAGTCATGTTAGTGATGTTGCTTAACTAGCTAACAAAGATGCATAGAAGAACTGAGTGCTCAATAGCCTGAGCTCATACAATGAACTGAGAATGCATACTCATGTCATTATATTTAGAAGTATTTTCATTTTTTCTTTAATGATATATGTGATAGAGATGATAATTTCCTGCAATATCTTTGGGAGATCTTACTGTAGTAAGTTCCTGCATCATTGTGGACCAGGCACTGTGTATAATTCCATGTGGGAGGGTGACATCAGCCCTGCAGGAACTAAGAATGGGGTGGGGTGGTGATTAGGCAAACTCACTCAGGTTGTAACACCTCCAGAGAGGTACCCCCACCTAAAAAGGCTTGTGTATACTGGTTCTAACTGGATTCTCCAGAGCCTAATAGACCAAGAAAGGACTTTTGGACAAATCACATAAGTTTAAATTGACTCAGGGCCTTCCTTCTTATACAGCAGAGACAGGACCTTCAGTTTCGGGGACCCTCAATCCTTCCTGGCAGGGGGTGGAAGGACTTTGGCCTACTGTGGCCCCATAAGATGGATGGGTGACCTCTGGTAAGCTTTTAGCATACACATAGGAAATTTGATTTTTGTATGTGTTTTCGCAGTAATTCTTTCACATGAAGAACAAATGTATTTGTTTGGAAAGGGATGTGGGTACCTTTTAACAGCTGTCAATTATGTTCTTCATAAGCCTTTGGAGAGAAAGCAAAGCATAGAAGAAGGCGTGCTTAGGCAGTCTGGCTTGCTGGGGATATCACAGGATAGGCAGGGAACTATGCAGCCTGGAAAAACTCCTGGTCAAGAGGGATAGAGATGTGGGTCTCTGCCCAAGAAAGGTAACAGCCAGAAGCCTAGAGTGGGTGCCCTCAAGGGACCATGGAGAGGGAACACAGGCACATTTGCCCTGAACTGTGGCAACAACCTTTGAGTTGGAAAGAACTCATCAGCACCCAGCCTGAGTATTAAGGCGTGAGCTAGTGTCTCTAAAGAGAAATATGGAAGCTGGGAGCCTGTCTCCCAGACTTTCATCTTCATTCTCCTCAGGTTTTACACACGCACTTTGCGGTCGGTGGGTGAGACAGGACCTGACTACCAATTGCCATACCCCCAGCGGCCACCTGAGGTCCCTTCTGCAGCCTGGCACAGAACAGAATTTGTAAAAACCTGCTATGCTCCACCACTACTTATGCATGTGCATAAATGTACTTGGACCAACATGTCATATCTTAAGTGGAATGCAGACTCAAAGGGAGTTTGCTTTGCAGTAGACGGAGGCAAAACATGGAAATCTGACCCAACCCGTTCTATCCACTGGGCAGTCCCCACCCACAAAATGATCATAATGTGGCTGATGTGATTAGGCCCTATGATGGTGTCCCCTGAATAGATCTGTGGACACAGTTGGCAACTGGCAACGGGCTTTGTTGCAAGGATAGATTCCTGGGTTAGTGGTTCTGTTGTGTGGTGTGTGGTTGCTGGTGAGTATTTGCTTCAGGTTGGGGGGCTGTCTGTAAGCAAGAACTGGCCTGTCTCCCAAGATCTGTGAGAGTGATGGGTCGTCCTTCAGGATAGGTTGTAGATCCTTGATGATGCGTTGGAGAGGTTATAGTTGGAGGCTGAAGGTGATGGCTAGTGGCATTCTGTTATTTTCTTTGTTGGGGTTGTCCTGTAGTAGGTGACTTCTGGGTACTCTTCTGGCTCTGTCAATCTGTTTCTTCACTTCAGCAGGTGGATATTGCAGTTGTAAGAATGCTTGATAGAGATCTTGTAGGTGTTTGTCTCTGTCTGAGGGGTTGGAGCAAATGCAGTCGTATCGTAGAGCTTGGCTGTAGACAATGGATAGTGTGGTGCGGTCTGGATGAAAGCTGGAGGCATGTAGGTAGGAATAGCGGTCAGTAGGTTTCCGGTATAGGGTGGTGTTTATGTGACCATCGCTTATTAGCACCGTAGTGTCCAGGAAGTGGATCTCTTGTGTGGACTGGTCCAGGCTGAGGTTAATGGTGGGATGGAAATTGTTGAAATCATGGTGGAATTCTTCATAGCAAACCTGGTGGCTGAACTTTGTGACTTTGTCCTCACCCATAACTATTTCACGTTTGGGGACAATGTATACCTTCAAATCAGCGGCACCGCTATGGGTACCCGCATGGCCCCACAGTATGCCAACATTTTTATGGCTGACTTAGAACAACGCTTCCTCAGCTCTCATCCCCTAATGCCCCTACTCTACTTGTGCTACATTGATGACATCTTCATCATCTGGACCCATGAAAAAGAAGCCCTTGAGGAATTCCACCATGATTTCAACAATTTCCATCCCACCATCAACCTCAGCCTGGACCAGTCCACACAAGAGATCCACTTCCTGGACACTACGGTGCTAATAAGCGATGGTCACATAAACACCACCCTATACCGAAAACCTACTGACCGCTATCCCTACCTACATGCCTCCAGCTTTCATCCAGACCACACCACATGATCTATTGTCTACAGCCAAGCTCTGCGATACAACCACGTTTGCTCCAACTCCTCAGACAGAGACAAACACCTACAAGATCTCTATCAAGCATTCTTACAACTACAATACCCACCTGCTGAAGTGAAGAAACAGATTGACAGAGCCAGAAGAGTACCCAGAAGTCACCTACTATAAGATAGGCCCAACAAAGAAAATACCAGAACGCCACTTGCCATCACCTTCAGCCACCAACTATAACCTCTCCAACGCATCATCAAGGATCTACAACCTATCCTGAAGGACGACCCATCACTCTCACAGATCTTGGGAGACAGGCCAGTTCTTGCTTACAGACAGCCCCCCAACCTGAAGCAAATACTCACCAGCAACCACACACTACACAACAGAACCACTCACCCAGGAACGTATCCTTGCAACAAAGCCCGTTGCCAACTGTGTCCACAGATCTATTCAGGGGACACCATCATAGGGCCTAATCACATCAGCCACACTATCAGAGGCTCGTTCACCTGCACATCCACCAATGTGATATATGCCATCATGTGCCAGCAATGCCCCTCTGCCATGTACATTGGTCAAACTGGACAGTCTCTACATAAAGGAATCAATGGACACATATCAGACATCAAGAATTATAACATTCAAAAACCAGTGGGAGAACACTTCAATCTCTCTGGTCACTCGATTACAGACCTAAAAGTTGCAATTCTTCAACAAAAAAACTTCAAAAACCGAATCCAATGAGAGAGTGCTGAATTGGAATTAATTTGCAAACTGGATACAATTAACTTAGGCCTGAATAGAGACTGGGAGTGGATAGGTCATTACACAAAGTAAAACTATTTCCCCATGTTTATTTCCCCCCATCCACCCCCCACTATTCCTCAGACGTTCTTTGTCAACTGCTGGAAATGGCCCACCTTGATTATCACTACAAAAGGTTTTCTCTCCCCCGCTCTCCTGCTGGTAATAGCTCACCTTAAGTGATCACTCTGGTTACAGTGTGTATGGTAATGCCCACTGTTTCATGTTCTCTGTGTATATAAATCTCCCTACTGTATTTTCCACTGAATGCATCCGATGAAGTGAGCTGTAGCTCACGAAAGCTTATGGTCAAATAAAGTTGTTAGTCGCTAAGGTGCCACAAGTACTCCTGTTCTTTTTGTGAATACAGACTAACACGGCTGTTACTCTGAAACCTGTCATAATGTAGAGTGAATTTGTAGGGTGGTGTAGTAAGGCAGGAAGGATGGGGCATTACAGAGCTAGCCTGGTGCTTGGGAGACCTAAGGGCTATTCCCAGCTCCGCCATATGACCCCCCTGTGATGTGCAGCCAGATTTTCAAAGGTATTTTGGTGCCTGAAGTTGAGGGTAGGTGCCTGGTTGGGTTTTCTAAAGTTTCATTTGAAAGCAATAAGATTTAACAATCTAGGAACTAGTGGGATTTTTAAAAGCACCTAGGCACCTAAATATCTTTAAAATCTGGTCACCAGGCACTTTTGAAAATCTCACTATCTGCAACATTAGGCCTAAACACCTCTGAACACCTTTAAAAGTCTGGTCCTTTGTCTCTCTCTGCATCAGGTTTAACAGTAACTCCCTATCCCACAGAAGTGTAGTGAGGACAAAGACATTGAAGACTGTGAGGTGCTCAGATAGTACCATGAGGAAGGTTGTATAGGTACCTGCCATAGATAGATAAATGTGTTCTAGGTATTAGGAGTGGGACTACACTGCATAGTTATCCCAGGCTTGGATTCAGGGTTAAGCCCAAATCCCCCATACCATCCACACACAACTCAGTTTGATTTGGATCAGCAAGCCCTCAGGACTCAGGCTGGCAGACCCTGGTAGGGGGGTGGTCTGCGCCTGAGTTGCACTGCAATGTGGTCTTAATCTCTGTCATTTTGCAGTGTGGATGCAGCTCAGGCTGCAGACCCAAATCAGAAGGTCTGGGCAGTGCAGTATGGATGCATTATCGTGGCTGTGAGACCCAGATCAACCCAGGATTACAATGGCATGTGGATGCTTAAGTGAGGGCTTGGGAACACTGAGTCCACCAGCTCAGATCCCACAGACCTGTGTTTACAATGTAGTGTAGACATGCCCTAGGAGTCCATTATTGACTCAGGGAGAAAATACATCCTAGTGACAAGAGTTGGGAACTGGGAGCTAATACTGTTCTGGACTAAAATGTCTATGTATTATTTCTATTACAGGAATAGCTAGAGACACCAACCAAGAGTGGGGTCCCATTTTGGTAGGTACTTTTTAAGCATACAGGGCCAGATTTTTAACGGTATTTTGATGCCTAAAGAAGATAGGGGTTTAGTGAGATTTTCAACCATGCCTACGTGCCTTGATTTCAGTGGGAGTCAGGTGTCTTGGCACTTTTGAACAACTCACTAGGTGACTTCTACATCTTTAGGCACCTAAATATCTTTGAAAATCTGGGCCTTAGTGGGACTGTATGTGCTTCTAAGCAAGGCTACGGTTCAGCTGGATGTTATGGGCTGTGTTATGCAAGAGCTCAGACTAGAGGATAAAGATGGCCCACTCTGGTACAGAGATTCGAAGTATTGGCAGCAAGGTCAAACAGGTCACTGTCAGAGCTAGGAATAGAACCCAGGTGTCCTGAATCCTGGGCCAGTTCTAAGTCAACTTCATCATTGCTGACAGACCATGAGATCGCTTGCCTGTTTTTATCTTTTCCATATTAATGGCCATCCCTCTGATTCTCCTCTGACCTGCTCAATTACTTTGCCTGCCAAGAGATGAGCAGAGAGGCAGGGTAGTGCTAGGAATGGCCATTAGCACTGATTGATCCATTAGTGAATACCAGATGATTTGCAAGGACTTTGAAGGAGGCATAGACAACCTGGGTCAGCATTTGACCGGGGGTTTCTCACTGGCTTTCACCAGCTATAACAAGAGGAATCTAGTTTAGGTTCTGATTCAACAGCAAATCGTGCTTGGACAGAAACCTGAGCCCATGTTGTGTCCTAGAAAAAATCATTCACTGGGGCAGGTCTATAATGAAGATAAAATTGAAGGTGCTGGGGGGATCCTAGGGGTTAATTCTGAGATATTCCCCCATATAAAACACACTCTGACCATACACATTAACAACCAAGGCCACAGTGAGATCTGAACTCATTAACCCCTGATTCATAAGGCCAGTGGTCTAACTGCTGAGCTATGGGACTACTACATGCAAAACTGTGGTAAAATATCCATTGACTTTAAAAGGCCAAAATTACACCATAGATGCCTGCATTTGTTGTGCTATATTAGTTCATCCATCATCACAACCTGCTGACTCTGAGCCCGTCCCAGCAATCTGTGGAAAGTACAAGTTGTATACACTGTACAAAGTGGAATTGAGTTTAACCTTATTGCATTAAGTTTAAGTATTTTCAGAGTTCACTGTATTAAAAATGCAAAGGTTTATGTGCTGTTGTGCGATTGTCTATAACTTGTGGAGGAAATGTGACTCGTAAATCTTTGGAGGTGTTATTAGCGTCAAAGGAATCTTTGAAATCATGTGCTAGACAACCACGGTTATGTGGGATGCTAGGAAATACCTGGGAGCAAGGGAAGGGAAATTCTTGCCCCTGGAACCATCCTTTTTAAGCTGCATCCTAAGGAGAAACCCATTATCTAATGACAGGTTTCAGAGTAACAGCCGTGTTAGTCTGTATTCGCAAAAAGAAAAGGAGGACTTGTGGCACCTTAGAGACTAACCAATTTATTTGAGCATAAGCTTTCGTGAGCTACAGCTCACTTCATTGGATGCATACTGTGGAAAGTATAGAAGATCTTTTTATATACACACAAAGCATGAAAAAATGGGTGTTTACCACTACAAAAGGTTTTCTCTCCCTACCCCACTCTCCTGCTGGTAATAGCTTATCTAAAGTGATCACTCTCCTTACTATAAGAAAAGGAGTACTTGTGGCACCTTAGAGACTAACGAATTTATTTGAGCATGAGCTTTCGTGAGCTACAGCTCACTTCATCAGATGCATACCGTGGAAACTGCAGCAGACTTTATATATACACAGAGAATATGAAACAATACCTCCTCCCATCCCACTGTCCTGCTGGTAATAGCTTATCTAAAAGCCATTTCCAGCACAAATCCAGGTTTTCTCACCCTCCACCCCCCCACACAAATTCACTCTCCTGCTGGTGATAGCCCATCCAAAGTGACAACTCTTTACACAATGTGCATGATAATGAAGTTAGGCCATTTCCTGCACAAATCCAGGTTCTCTCACTCCCTCACCCCCCTCCAAAAACCCACCCCCATACACACAAAAACTCACTCTCCTGCTGGTAATAGCTCATCCAAACTGGCCACTCTCCAAGTTTAAATCCAAGTTAAACCAGAACATCGGGGGGGGGGGGGTAGGAAAAAACAAGAGGAAATAGACTACCTTGCATAATGACTTAGCCACTCCCAGTCTCTATTTAAGCCTAAATTAATAGTATCCAATTTGCAAATGAATTCCAATTCAGCAGTTTCTCGCTGGAGTCTGGATTTGAAGTTTTTTTGTTTTAAGATAGCGACCTTCATGTCTGTGATTGCGTGACCAGAGAGATTGAAGTGTTCTCCGACTGGTTTATGAATGTTATAATTCTTGACATCTGATTTGTGTCCATTTATTCTTTTACGTAGAGACTGTCCAGTTTGACCAATGTACATGGCAGAGGGGCATTGCTGGCACATGATGGCATAAATCACATTGGTGGATGTGCAGGTGAACGAGCCTCTGATAGTGTGGCTGATGTTATTAGGCCCTATGATGGTGTCCCCTGAATAGATATGTGGGCACAATTGGCAACGGGCTTTGTTGCAAGGATAAGTTCCTGGGTTAGTGGTTCTGTTGCGTGGTATGTGGTTGTTGGTGAGTATTTGCTTCAGGTTGCAGGGCTGTCTGTAGGCAAGGACTGGCCTGTCTCCCAAGATTTGTGAGAGTGTTGGGTCATCCTTTAGGATAGGTTGTAGATCCTTAATAATGCGTTGGAGGGGTTTTAGTTGGGGGCTGAAGGTGACGGCTAGTGGCGTTCTGTTATTTTCTTTGTTAGGCCTGTCCTGTAGTAGGTAACTTCTGGGAACTCTTCTGGCTCTATCAATCTGTTTCTTTACTTCCGCAGGTGGGTATTGTAGTTGTAAGAAAGCTTGACAGAGATCTTGTAGGTGTTTGTCTCTGTCTGAGGGGTTGGAGCAAATGCGGTTGTATCGCAGAGCTTGGCTGTAGACGATGGATCGTGTGGTGTGGTCAGGGTGAAAGCTGGAGGCATGCAGGTAGGAATAGCGGTCGGTAGGTTTCCGGTATAGGGTGGTGTTTATGTGACCATTGTTTATTAGCACTGTAGTGTCCAGGAAGTGGATCTCTTGTGTGGACTGGACCAGGCTGAGGTTGGTGGTGGGATGGAAATTGTTGAAATCATGGTGGAATTCCTCAAGGGCTTCTTTTCCATGGGTCCAGATGATGAAGATGTCATCAATATAGCGCAAGTAGAGTAGGGGCTTTAGGGGACGAGAGCTGAGGAAGCGTTGTTCTAAATCAGCCATAAAAATGTTGGCATACTGTGGGGCCATGCGGGTACCCATAGCAGTGCCGCTGATCTGAAGGTATACATTGTCCCCAAATGTGAAATAGTTATGGGTAAGGACAAAGTCACAAAGTTCAGCCACCAGGTTAGCCGTGACATTATCGGGGATAGTGTTCCTGACGGCTTGTAGTCCATCTTTGTGTGGAATGTTGGTGTAGAGGGCTTCTACATCCATAGTGGCCAGGATGGTGTTATCAGGAAGATCACCGATGGATTGAAGTTTCCTCAGGAAGTCAGTGGTGTCTCGAAGGTAGCTGGGAGTGCTGGTAGCGTAGGGCCTGAGGAGGGAGTCTACATAGCCAGACAATCCTGCTGTCAGGGTGCCAATGCCTGAGATGATGGGGCGCCCAGGAGTTCCAGGTTTATGGATCTTGGGTAGTAGATAGAATATCCCAGGTCGGGGTTCCAGGGGTGTGTCTGTGCGGATTTGATCTTGTGCTTTTTCAGGAAGTTTCTTGAGCAAATGCTGTAGTTGCTTTTGGTAACTCTCAGTGGGATCATAGGGTAATGGCTTGTAGAAACTCGTGTTGGAGAGCTGCCGAGCAGCCTCTTGTTCATATTCCGACCTATTCATGATGACAACAGCACCTCCTTTGTCAGCCTTTTTGATTATGATGTCAGAGTTGTTTCTGAGGCTGTGGATGGCATTGCGTTCCGCATGGCTGAGGTTATGGGGCAAGTGATGCTGCTTTTCCACAATTTCAGCCCGTGCACGTCGGCGGAAGCACTCTATGTAGAAGTCCAGTCTGCTGTTTCGACCTTCAGGAGGAGTCCACCTAGAATCCTTCTTTCTGTAGTGTTGGTAGGGAGACCTCTGTGGATTAGTATGTTGTTCAGAGGTATTTTGGAAATATTCCTTGAGTCGGAGACGTCGAAAATAGGATTCTAGGTCACCACAGAACTGTATCATGTTCGTGGGGGTGGAGGGGCAGAAGGAGAGGCCCCGGGATAGAACAGCTGCTTCTGCTGGGCTGAGAGTACAGTTGGATAGGTTAACAATATTGCTAGGTGGGTTGAGGGAACCATTGATGTGGCCCCTTGTAGCATGTAGTAGTTTAGAAAGTTTAGTGTCCTTTTTCTTTTGTAGAGAAGCAAAGTGTGCGTTGTAAATGGCTTGTCTAGTTTTAGTAAAATCCAGCCACGAGGAAGTTTGTGTGGAAGGTTGGTTTTTTATGAGAGTATCCATTTTTGAGAGCTCATTCTTAATCTTTCCTTACAATGTGTATGATAATCAAGTTGGGCCATTTCCAGCACAAATCCAGGTTTTCTCCCCCCCCTCCCCCCCCCACACAAACCCACTCTCCTGCTGGTAATAGCTTATCTAAAGTGATCACTCTCCTTATAATGTGTATGATAATCAAGGTGGGCCATTTCCAGCACAAATCCAGGGTTTAACAAGAACGTCGGGGGGGGGGGGGGGAGGAAAAAACAAGGGGAAATAGGTTACCTTGCATAATGACTTAGCCACTCCCAGTCTCTATTCCAGGCTAAGTTAATTGTATCCAATTTGCAAATGAATTCCATTCAGCAGTCTCTCGCTGGAGTCTGGTTTTGAAGTTTTTCTGTTGTAATATCGCAACTTTCATGTCTGTAATCGAGTCACCAGAGAGATTGAAGTGTTCTCTAACTGGTTTATGAATGTTATAATTCTTGACATCTGATTTGTGTCCATTTATTCTTTTACGTAGAGACTGTCCAGTTTGACCAATGTACATGGCAGAGGGGCATTGCTGGCACATGATGGCATATATCACATTGGTAGATGTGCAGGTGAACGAGCCTCTGATAGTGTGGCTGATGTTATTAGGCCCTATGATGGTGTCCCCTGAATAGATATGTGGACACAGTTGGCAACGGGCTTTGTTGCAAGGATAAGTTCCTGGGTTAGTGGTTCTGTTGTGTGGTATGTGGTTGCTGGTGAGTATTTGCTTCAGGTTGGGGGGCTGTCTGTAAGCAAGGACTGGCCTGTCTCCCAAGGTTTGTGAGAGTGTTGGGTCATCCTTCAGGATAGGTGTAGATCCTGAATAATGCGTTGGAGGGGTTTTAGTTGGGGGCTGAAGGTGACGGCTAGGAAAAGAAGCCCTTGAGGAATTCCACCATGATTTCAACAATTTCCATCCCACCATCAACCTCAGCCTGGTCCAGTCCACACAAGAGATCCACTTCCTGGACACTACAGTGCTAATAAACGATGGTCACATAAACACCACCCTATACCAGAAACCTACTGACCGCTATTCCTACCTACATGCCTCCAGCTTTCACCCTGACCACACCACACGATCCATTGTCTACAGCCAAGCTCTGCGATACAACAGCATTTGCTCCAACCCCTCAGACAGAGACAAACACCTGCAAGATCTCTATCAAACATTCTTACAACTACAATACCCACCTGCGGAAGTGAAGAAACAGATTGATAGAGCCAGAAGAGTTCCCAGAAGTCACCTACTACAGGACAGGCCTAACAAAGAAAATAACAGAACGCCGCTGGCCGTCACGTCAGCCCCCAACTAAAACCCTCCAACGCATTATTAAGGATCTACAACCTATCCTGAAGGATGACCCAACATATTTCCCCTTGTTTTTTCCTACCCCCACCCCCCGCCCCTCAGACGTTCTTGTTAAACCCTGGATTTGTGCTGAAAATGGCCCACCTTGATTATCATACACATTGTAAGGAGAGTGATCACTTTAGATAAGCTATTATCAGCAGGAGAGTGGGGTGGGGGGAGAGAAAACCTTTTGTAGTGGTAAACACCCATTTTTTCATGCTTTGTGTGTATATAAATAGATCTTCTATACTTTCCACAGTATGCATCCGATGAAGTGAGCTGTAGCTTACGAAAGCTTATGCTGAAATAAATTGGTTAGTCTCTAAGGTGCCACAAGTACTCCCTTCCATTATCTAATGATCACCTGACCCACGAGGACCAGAACAGAGACCCAAATGGGTTATAACTGACTCTCAGATTCATGGATGTGCTTGTTCTGAGAGAACAGCTGTCATGAACTTGTAACCACTGAAAAAAAATAGACCCTGTGTGAGTATTGAAAGACTGATCACTGGCCAGGTTCCTTGTTGGAGTTGAGATCATCTTTGGTAGACTTATTAGCATGCATGTGTGATGTTCTATACCTTGAGGGAGTGTCTTGGAAACCCCATATTTCTCATTTTTATATAATCGTGATCTTACATATAAAGCAGGCCTTGTAAGGTATCTGGAAAGATTATGATCTACTGAAAGTCATTTCTTTGTCCATATACATATATTATTAATGCATATGAAGTTATGAGAATTGTGTTGTATGGTGGTCACTAAAACATGCTTTAAGTTGGGATATCAATCAGACATTAGCAAGGAAAGTAGCCAACACCAGGGTGGGGTATCAATCAACCCATCAACAACCATTGTCCAGCAAGGGAGCTACGATGAAATGACTTACCTGCATGAGCCCACACCAGAGGAATTACTCAACCTTCCCTGGAGACTCAGCAATGCCCCCCAGACATGCCTGGACTTGTGTTTTCCAAGCACATGGACTGAGGGTATAAAACCAAATAGAGGAGACCAGTGCTGGGCCTTTCTCCTTCACCCACCTATGCTGAAAGCAACAAGGATACTCTGAAGACTCCAACTGAGGGGACTTCCCAGATTTCAAGGGTGAAATCTGTATACTATGGACTGTAATATCCAGTCGAGTGAGAAAAACAGCTTAATCTAGATGTTACCCAGTCTAATAGGTTTGAGAGTTTAGACTGCAGGGTTATATTTTATTTTATTTTGGTAACTAACTCGGACTTTTTGCCTATCACTTAATATCACTTAAAAAGAAAAGGAGTACTTGTGGCACCTTAGAGACTAACCAATTTATTTGAGCATAAGCTTTCGTGAGCTACAGCTCACTTCATCAGATGCATCTGATGAAGTGATAAATTGGTTAGTCTCTAAGGTGCCACAAGTACTCCTTTTCTTTTTGCGAATACAGACTAACACGACTGTTACTCTGAAACCTATCACTTAAAACTATCTTTTATAGTCAATAAACTTCTTTTACTGTTTACCTTTACCAGTGAGTTTGCCTGAAGTGTGTGGCAAATGTGCTCAGGTTTGAAAAGGCTGCTGTCTGTCCATTTTCCATTGATGAAGTGGTGAACCAATTAATAAATTTGCACTGCTCGTCTTGAGCAATGCAAGATGGTATATTCCTGAGGTACAATGCTGGGAGCTGGGGAATTTGGATCTGGTGCCTTTCTGTGTGATTCATGAATGGCTCTGGGAGCATTCATGCAGTCTAGCTGGCTGCGGGGTCTCCACATGCAGTTGTGTTGAGTGATAACAGCACCTGGAGGGGTTTGCTGCTGGTCACTAGCAAGGCATTGTGAGAGTCAGCCAGGGTGGAGACAGTTAGGGGGGTACCGTGGTCCCACCATCCCAGGCTGCACCCCGGGGATCCTGTCACAGCATGTAAATTCTGTTATTGCTTTAAGATGTTTATTCTCTGTAATGCTTTCACCTTAATAATAACTGTCCTTGCTTACAGAGAGTTCTGTGCTGACTGAACTGTGGGCAATTATGTTGCGTATGACCTCAGAGGAGAAGAGGAAGTCCTCCAAAGCAGGCCTGTTGTGGCAGTCCATATTGCTAGAGAATTCACAATTAGGCAGGGAATGGTGTGGCCTGGAATAACCCTGGTCAGGAGAGAAAAAGACATGTGTCTCCACCCAAGAGAAGTGAAGTTGGGAAGCCAGGAGCCTAGAGCGGGTGACCTTGAGGGACCATAGTGGGGGAACACAGGTGCAGTTGCCCTGGAGTGTGACAAACTACACAAAGTTACTCAAGTGTTACAGTGTTTGCAGAATCAGGCCCTAAGAAAGCAAACACAATTAATTCAGAGGGTGGAGAAGAGGGAGACAGCCAAATATACAGAGTTTTTCAAATATAAATATCCAATTATTTCCACCGGGTCCTGTTCTAAAATGGTGATCAGGACATGAAAGTGCATGAGGACAGATACTGGGATAGATAGATGGATTTTAAACACCAGGCTACAATTTTATTAAAATTTAACATTGGAGAAGGTTTGCCAGGTTCCAAGTATAGATTTCTGCCATGACATGGTTTGCTTCTCCAGATAGAGAACAAGAGAGAGACAGAGTTCAAGAGAGTATCTATCTATCTATCTATCTATCTATCTATCTATCACTTTCTCTCTGCAATGGCTTATGACTAACGTGTATATATGCCACTTCACTACTTACATTACATGGAGATCATGAACAGAGCTGCCTGTATTCAGATGCTCATTGGTGCTTGGGTCATTGGGCTTCTGAAGACACTGGTGAATGTCCTCTTCTTGAATTGCTTAGACTTCTTTGGCCAAACAGAATCAGATAAGCTGCAAGATCACTCCCTGGCCATATCTGTCTTCCACAGACCCCTTCATCAATGATACAGTGGTCCTCATCTCTAGTGTTATCATAGGAATGAGCTCATTTCTGAACTTCCTCATCTGTTATGTCTACATCATCTCATCCATCCTGAGAATCCAGGCAACATAGGGCAGAAGCAAATCCTTCCTCACTAGTGGATCACATCTCACTGTGGTCACGTCAATCTTTTTATCTGCTTTATGTAGGTATTTGAGTCTGGCCTTATTGTCTCTGGTGCACCTAGATAGGATATGAAATCTTTGCTGGTGAACTTTGCAGATGACACAAAGATAAATGGTGTGGTAAATAATGAGGAGGAGAGAGATCCGAATCACCTGGTTAAATGGTCACAGTTCTACAAAATGTGTTTTAACACTGCAAAATGCAACGTAACCCATCTGGGAACCAAGAATGCAGGTTGTTACTAACAAGATGGGAGAGTCTGTCTTTGAAAGAAGTGAATCAGAGGCAGACATAAGGGGTCAACCTAGATGATCAGCTCAATAAATTCACTGGCTAGTTATGGCCCCAACAAAAAAAAAAAAAAAAAGAGAAAAAGGAGGTACTTAGGTTCCATTCCCAAAGGGCAGTGGTGGTAGAGGTGAAGGTACCTTCCTTACAATGCTTAGCTCAGTCGTTAGGACGCTTACTTTGTTATCATTAGTGGCAATACAGCACCATTCATAATGGCACTGGGACAGAGTGATTATGCAAATAACTCTAGCCTCATAGTTGGGGCATGCAAGGTGAAGGCCAGTGCCAATGACCGTTTAAACAACAGGGAACACCTGTGACAAGAGAAACTCAGTTTACTCCCCTAACCGACTAGCTTAGTAGCTAAGGCACTCTTTTGCAATATGCAAGACCCCATTGCCAGTCCTTTCTCCTTAGGAGGCATAGACTATAAGTCCCTTCAGGAGGCAAACCTATGACCATAGGTAGGGGGGTTATTGAAGTTTCCACAGCACCACTGTAAGCTCAGGGGTGGGTGGGATGGGGGTTTGTGCTCTGCTGGAGGACCCTGTGGAACTAGGCTCTACAGGAAGTACTGCCCAGCAGGGCCTGAGTGGTGGCCCCTCGCAGCCCACTGATTGGCTGATACTAGTATTTAAACCAGGAAGCCATGGTTGGGGGGTGGAGAGGGGTTATTTCATAGAATCATAGAATAACAGAGTTGGAAGGCCATCTGGACTCTGGAGGCCATCTAGTCCAACCCCCTGAGTAACAGTGTCTGCATTCTTCTGCTCTGGATTTTGCTTACCATGCACCCTAGACTCTGGCTTCTGGCCCGGGTTTATCCATGACTTTGCTATTTGCTTGTTCTCTATAACCTGACACCGGACCCCAACTTTTTGATCTCTTGACCTGGCACAACCCCGACGCTCCTATTTACCTGCCGCCTGCAACTTGGTGCCTGGGCCTGGCATTCTGACCTGGCTCGCCCTCAGCCCTGCTACTCATTGCCTGGCCGGTACACGCAGGCTGTCCCTGTCCCAGCCCTGACCCAGAGGGGTGGATGAAACCTGGGCCTTCCACATCCCAGGTGAGTGCCCTAACCCTGGGACTAAAGGTCACAAGAAGGGCACTGCTGTTTGCTGAAAGATGCCTAAATCCCCTAACACCTGCAAAATTGTGCAAAACTATTTGGCAACTTTTTGTAAAATTTGTCACTAGTTTGGGATGAATGACATTGCCTTTTCCACAAATAAACTATTCAGCCAACAAATTTTGCCCAGCTCTCCATAGGGGTATCTAGGTGAGACTTAATGGCCTGTGTTCTACAGAAGGAGATCAGCCTAGCTAATCTAGTTGTCCCTTCTGGCCCTAAACTCTACAAAACCTGTGAAAGCATGACATTTCCCAACACTCCTCAGATGTTTAAATAACTTTGTTAAACTGAGTGTAATGTTCACTTCGCTGGGCAGTTGGTTCCCTCCCACCCTTTGTCTGTCTTGTGTGTTTCCATTATAAGTAGGCTTGACAGAATTTGATTTATTTTCTAACCCGTCAGCAGACAATATCGAAGCTTATTTTTAATCCTTTTTTTCCCTTTTATTTTTTACATTCTCACAGTTGCAGGAAATGATGTGGGAGGCCAGACATTGGGGCAGGGCTGAGGCAGTAATTATTTAATGACAGTGGAAATTGACATTCAAAAAGTTAAAGTTCTATAAACATTAAAACACAAATTTTCAACATCACATATCAACAAATACAGGACATAACCTGAAATCAAACTCTATCTTCTCAGGCAGCATTTTTCTTATTTTGCTTCTCTGTAAATTTTGATTATTAACGATGGAAATATTTTTTGTCGGTTCATGTGTGTTCAGTGAAGTCAGCATTACCAATAAAATCAAATTCTTTTGAGCCTAATCATAAGCTCTTTTGGACATGGGCTATTTCTCTCTGCGTTTCTACAGCACCCTGCACAATGGGGCTTTGGTCTTGACTGGTGCTTCTGGGTGCCATAGTAATGCAAAACAATGATATAAACGTACCTGTTAATTTTCATTCCAAGGTACCATCAAGTTTGAATGAATTGTATTCTCATTTTTCTCTAGTAAAACTTGAACCAGGAGCCCTGGGTTTAATTCCTGACTCTTTTACTGACAGGCTGTGTGACCTTGGGCAGCTCATGTCCCCGCTCTGTGCCTCAGTTTCCCTCCTCCCTTTGTCTGCCCTCTCTGCTTAGACTGGAAGCTGTTGGGTGCAGGGACTGTCTTGTACTAGGGTATAGTACAATGGTACCCTGATCTCAGTTAGAGTCTCTGGGTGCTATACTAATGTGTGGGCTGGAGTTGGCTTAGACTACTTTGAAAACCAATGTTTTCACTAGATGACAATCAGTAGTAAAAGATGGTGATAATACTGGTAATGTGATGGTCAATGTATTGTATGTTCTTCATATTCGTCATTGTCATTTCACAGAGGAGCTGCCCGGTTCTGAATGTGTTTTTGTAAGATCTGTTCTCGTCCAACCACACCTATTTGCATTAGAAGCAGGAATTAAGTGAGGCACGTCCCATGGCCTGTGTTAAACAGGAGAGTAGGCTAGAAGATCACGTTGGTCCTGTCTGGCCTTAAAATTGGCGAATGATTGTCTCCTTCCATCCATTCCCTACAATGCTGCTTCCTTCTCATTTCTTACTCTTTGCTTCCCTCTAGTGATCACATGAAGGCAACAGCATTTCTTTGATATGAGCCCTATTCTCAGTCTCTTGCTTTTACTTTGATAGCATGATCACGATCCAGATCAATGCTTCCTGTTTATCCGTGAAAATGGCATATGGCCTATCTGTAACTGCTATTAGTAAACCACTCCAATGGCCGGACATGGGGAACTAGATGGGGAGGGCTCGGAGTACTACAGAGATTCTATCCCAGTCTGGCTGGTGGGTCTTGCCCACATGCTCAGAGTCTAACTGATCCCCATATTTGGGGTCGGGAAGAAATTTCCCCCCATGTCAGATTAGCAGAGACCCTGAGGGTTTATTGCCTTTCTTTGCAGCATGGGTCACTTGCTGGTTTGAACTAGACAAATGTTGGATTCTTTGTAACTTGAAGTCTTTAAATCAAGAATTGAGGACTTCAGTAACTCAGCCAGAGGTTAGAGGTTTATTACAGGAGTGGGTGGGTGAGGTTCTGAGGCCTGCAACTTGCAGGAGGTCAGAGTAGATAATCATGATGGTACCTTCTGACCTGAAAGTCTGAGTGTAAAATTGCTAAACCAAAACAGCTCCTTAGCCAAGTTGGGACACTTGAAATCTGGACGGGTTCACAGTGCCCCAGGCACCCACAGAAATTTGCCTCTGTATTGTTACTTCATCAGCCGGCAATGCACGTAGGCCACAGTCCTGGTAACACTGAGACAAATGGGAGCTTGGTCTTTGATCTCAGTGGTGTTAGGGCCCATTGTTTGGGATTACGTCTGTCTAGGTAGCTAAATGCTTCCCAGCATGGTAGAGTCTGGGCACACCACAACCAATGATAAATGTAACCTCCCATCATTCATGTGAAATAAGGAGAGGGGATTTATCCCCATGTTAAATGAAGGGAAATTGAGGCACAGAAAGGTGTATTTGCAGCATCTGAGGATCCAGCCTTCTATATTTTCTAGTATTTACACAGGCCTCATCTGTGTAGTGTCTGAGCATCTCACAGTCAAGAACAGACTTTAACGTCATAACACCTTGCGAGGGTGAGACATGCGATTATCTCTATTTTACAGATAGGGAAACCAAGGCATGGAAACTATTAAGTAATTTACTACAATTAAGTGATTCACACAAGGAGCTATGGACCATTGCAACCAGCTGGGGTCTGGCCCCATTGAATCAAATGGAGCTATGGCCAGTTTCTACCAGGTGAAGGTCCGGTCCACAGGGTTTAATGTTAAGATTTTTTTTTTCTAGCCTGCTTGTGGGATTTGGAGACACAAATTCCCATTAATTTTGGTTTGTAAACTTCACCCTCAGTCCCCATGCAGGACCAGTGGTAAAGACAGAAACTGAGCTGAGAGGTCTGAGGGCTGGTCAAGTGCCTTAAACCCATGATCAGAACTTCATCTCTGTGCAGGAATCCCTGAGTGAGCCCTGCTGGTGGTAAACAACCCTGTTCTATGGGTGTGTAACTGTGTGTTCCTGCTGCATGGAATGAGCATTTCAGAATGTACTTGCATCTGTCTGTCATTGCCATGCTGAGGGACGCACACTGTGTGTGTGTGTGTGTGAGAGAGAGAGAGAGATTCCTGCTCCCCGGTGGGAAAATGAATCCTGTTCCGTGTGTGTGTATTTGTGTACGCATGTGTGTCTTGTTACCCCCTTCTGGAGGCAATAAGACTTGTGGGGTGTGTGTGTACTTACTGCCCCTGTTTGGTGGGCTGCAGTCTGGTGTGTGTGTGGACTTCCCTGTTGGATGGACTGAGGTCTTGTGTGTGTGTGCGCACATCCCGAATGAATATCATAGTTTTGTGCAATGTGGAGTATTTGGGCAGGGGTGTGGGTTGTCGATTGTTGTAGGTTTGTTGTTCCATGCACATGGGTAAGGGGCTGTTACAGGTAAAGCCCAATGTACTCTGGTGGGTGTGGCCCAGGAGGAGCATGGCAGCGGTGTGTGTGCGCGTGCGTAGGGGACGGAAAGCGCAAGTTGCTTTGCAATGCATTGAGACAGCTCAGCTCAGTCCCAGGCCTGGCCAGGGGGTGCTCTGGGGCAGAACTCAGCAGAAATACCAGAGCGCTGAGGGTGTCAGGCCTGGGTTAGCCAGGGCATTGTCAAGATCGGGGTGTTCAAAGAGGAGTGGGTGTGAACTGGAGTGGCAGTGGGTCAGGACCGAGGAGCGTTGTCAGTGTTGTGTGTTGGGGGTAGGACAGCAATGATAGGGGGATTGTGGCTCGCTATTGTGATGCATTGGCTGAGCTGGGGAGCGGTTTGGGGGCAGGAATAGAAGGGGTGATGTAAGTCAGGACTGAGGCATGTCACCAAAGCAGCGAAGGGAGCCAACCCTAGATCAGGACTAATGGGCTTCAGCAGAGAACAGGGGGCTGCAGAGCAGGACTGAGGGGCAATGACAGAACTGTGCATGGGTGTGGGGAACTCAGGGGGTTGCAGATCAGGATTGAAGCCCATCAGCAGAGTGCTGTGTTGTGGGGAAGCCCGGGGCTGGGATAGCAGGGGCTGCAGGCTGGGAATCAGATGCAGGATCAGAGCTGTGGGTGTGTGAACCCAGAGATGCAACAGTGGAGGAGGCTGTGAGTTCTGTCTGAGGGGGATCAGCAGAGCTGGGGTTCGTGGGCAGGACAGCAAAGCCTGTCATAACCCAGGTACGTTGGCTGATCTCCTTCCCTGAGGCCTAGAAACCTGGAATTGCCTGAGCCATGCTGCCTTGGCTAACCTAGAGGGAATCTGAGGTGTGTTTACATGTCAGTTTCCTTGCCCCCATCCATCTCCCTTGCATTCCCTTACTCCCTGGGGTCTGATGGAATTTATGAAGGAAGGGATCACCGTTCACAGGGGCTGGGAATGACTGGCTTGACCATTTCACTGTAACCAGCAGGGGCTACTTGACACAGGAACAGACCTGTCCCTTCCTTTGTCTAACTTTAATCAATGCCTCTGACTTTCTCTTCTAATCAGCCCCTATGGGACCACCTCTGGGACCTACATTTCCCGACACTGTTTCTATTCTAATGGCCCTCCATGGGACCCATTAAAATAATGAGGAACTTTGTTTCTGCCACTGGCCTGTAACTCCTTGAGAGGTTTGTTAAATCTCCAAGCAGTGTCCAGCTCTTGGCTGGGTTTAACATTCCTCAGAGTGCTGATTAAGACACATGAAGTTTTAATGATCTGTGTGTCCTCCTTTAAACCTCTCTAGAGTTACAGGTGCTTCATGGCTAATTGGAGAGATTTCTTTTTAGTAAGTGTGTTGCTAGCTGAGATAGTTTTAACAAGCACATAAGGAAGCAGTTTTTTTTTTTTTAAATATTTTTATCTAAGCAAAGCATCAGTGAAATTAACATGTTCCAAATAAAACTGATCAGGGTTCCTTCACACTGGGGATCTGTCACAGCAAATCTGTGATCAGACCTATAGAATCAGCTGCATCCTTAAGGTCAAGCACCTTTTGCACCACAGACAGACCATTCATTGCCACTTCTCTGACCAAGATAGCACTTGTTACAGTCTATCCCCTTGCCACTGCTGTCCTTACCAGAGTGTTACAGTCACTCTGCCAGCCTCTTGTCAGCTCCAATTCCCACCTGCTTTGCCTGTGAATTAGCAGCACACAGAGTGAGAAGGAATATTTCTTAGTTACCAAATATCAGGTTATATCTTTAAATTGAACTTAGTGACTGTGACATGTCCCCACTCAGCAGCCCCTGCCCACTGAAGTCCACTTCCACAGGCTGACCAAGGGGTAGATTCTTGGATGGACAAATAGCAGAAGGAGGAGAAAATGGACAGGTATCTTGATGGACAGACAAGAAAGACAATTAGGTGGATGGACAGATGATTATACACATGGATGGATGGATGGATGGATGGATGGATGGATGGACGGATAAAAAGATGACAAGGTAGATGAGTAGGGATACATGCACATGCTCTCTCCCTGACCCCCATCAGTCAGTGAGCTCCCTAAGTGCCCCAAGGTGCTCATTTCTATAGGTCAGAACCCAGAAGTTTGTTCACACTCCATGTCTATTGTCCCTTCGTGTGGCTTCTGAGCTTGCCAGTAAGGAGACCAATTGGTGCGATCCACAGGGTGGTGGTTCTCATGTGGCTGCTTGTCCAATTAAGAACTTGTGAATGACCAGGGCTGTGAAATTCAGTTCTAGATTCTGAGACTCACCAGGTTTATTGGGGGTGTTTGGATCTGAGCTTTTTTGGTCTCGGATCCTGAAGTCCAGGAAGCTTCATTCAGGTTCATTGCTGCTATGGATTAGACAGAAGACCATCAAGCAATTCATAGAGAGGCCTGGACAGAGCTGTAAGACTGTGGCAATATGCAGTTGCTGCCAGCGATGTCGATGGCCCCATACCACCTCAGGCAGTGGTGCATTTAGCATCAGCCAATTGCAGGAGCAGCTCTGTGGAGCACAATTGTGCCTGGACATCAGTGGTATGGGAGAGAAATCAGGGAGACATTGGAACATGGGGCTAGATCCTCATACTCATTTTCACCAGCCAACTGGGTTGTCCTCCGTGGTGCTACGTTCACTTACACCAGCTGGGGTTCTGCCTTCAGCTGTGTGATACACAGCAAATCACAACTCTCACACACACAAATAGTAACCAAGCATTCATTTCCCAAATGTGCACACTGATACACATGCAGGCAGAGGGAGACATGCACAGATTCACACACATATAAAGGAATTACCCTTAAGCATTCACACACACACATATTCCACAAAAGGAGGTTCAAACAAAGACCCACACACACAATGTGAATGCGCACACACACTCTAACACATACCAATTTTTATTGAAAATTTTCCCAGATTTTTCCAAAAACATGGTTTTTTTAACCAGTTTGAATGTGAATTTTGGAGTTTTCAAGTCTATGAAAATAGTGATTGTGTTAGAAACTCTGCTACATTACTTTAGGTAGATGTGTTTCTGGAAATAATAAATTAGCTTAACATTTCCACTTAGACTGTTAAAGTAAGGCAATGCAGTGGAAGACACACACACAAAACCCAAACATGAATGTGCATATGTGTATGTACTGTTAAAGTACAGTTCATGAAATAAACCACATCATTAAACTGTTTTTATTTTCAATACTCTTACTTCACTATTTGATGTTTTTTTTCTGTCCTCTTGTCCCCCAATATTAACCTCAATATTTAACAGAAACGGAATTTATTTTTTTTGCATTGATTTTCATCGTTTTTAAAATTTGTAATAAACACTGGTAAATCCTCAGGAATTTTTTAACAAAATAAAAAAATTGCACACAAAGGGCCTTGCACATACATCACCACATAAAACAATCATTCCCCAGCTTTCAAACCTAATTTCAACTGTCCTTCCGCTGAAACAGGGGAGGTCATTCATTTCCCCACCCAGCCATTCCCATGAATTCACATATGTAATCTTGTGATTTAATTTTCCATTCAAATTAATTTACAAGGCTCTAAAGTGTAAACGTATGCGTGGGGGTTAATGGAATTTCTTCTGATTTATGTCAAGCAGGCCCAATTCACATATTTTAAGCATAGGCACCAGAACTTGAGCAGGTGAAAACCAGAATAAATTATTCACTTCCCCATCCCTCAGCCTCTGCTGTCCCTAATGCCCATTATACAGTGTAGTTGCCCTTTTCTCATCCATCATGACTCTCTTCCCTCTTCAGAATGCTGAAGAGGCACCTTTCCATGACAGCACCACACATGGTCCAAGTATCACATGTTATACAGCAGTTAACAAGGTTCAGGATCCTCAGAACTGTAACTGATACTTTCTGTTGGCCAAAGCAGGTCCACTTTCTTTCCTCTCTTATTGCATGGCCAGAGGGGCAGAGTGTGTTGTCTTCTGCTAGACAAGGCCTTGGTGTGGGCTCCAATCTGGGCTTGTTTATAAAGCCATTGCTGTGTGTGTTTAATGGAACATCAAACACATGGCAATGGCTTGAGGTCAGTGTGATGGGTTCGGTCACAGAGACCCTCTTGGGACTGTCGCCTGATGTGCTGAGACTACCTCTGAGCCCATTTTCTCTGCCAGTTTGGGCCTCCAGAACCCTGTCTTGTTAAGCCAGATAGACTAATTTGCTGCAATACAGACCCAGGGTCTAACCCATGCCCCCAAAGCTGCAGACTTAACTGAAAATGTCTTGGTAAGTGCTCCTGTCTCTATCACCCAAACACCCAGCTCCCAAGGGGATCCAAACCCCCAATAAATCCGTTTTACTCTGTTTAAAGCATATACAAGGTAAACTCATAAACTGTCTGCCCTCTATAACACTGATAGAGAGATATGCACAGCTGTTTGCTCCCCCAGGTATTATTTACTTTGGGTTAATTAATAATCAAAAAAGTGATTTTATTAAGTATAAAAAGTACGATTTAAGTGGTTCCAAATAATAACAGACAGAACAAAGTAAAATTACTATCATAAAAATAAAGGGAAGTTAAGGAAAGTGTAACCACCTTTCTGTATACAGTGCTATAAAATCCCTCCTGGCCAGAGGCAAAACCCTTCCACCTGTAAAGGGTTAAGAAGCTAAGATAACCTCGCTGGCACCTGACCAAAATGACCAATGAGGAATCATAGAATCATAGAATATCAGGGTTGGAAGGGACCTCAGGAGGTCATCTAGTCCAACCCCCTGCTCAAAGCAGGACCAATCCCCATTTTTTGCCCCAGATCCCTAAATGGCCCCCTCAAGGATTGAACTCACAACCCTGGGTTTAGCAGGCCAAGACAAGATACTTTCAAAGCTGGAGGCGGGGGGGAACAAAGGGTCTGTCTGTCTGGGTGATGCTTTTGCCGGGATCAGGTCAGGAATGCTCTTCAGAACTTCTGTTAAGTTAGTAAGCAATCTAGCTAGAAATGCGTTAGATTTCCTTTTGTTTAATGGCTGGTAAAATATGTTGTGCTGAATGGAATGTATATTCCTGGTTTTGTGTCTTTTTGTAACTTCAGGTTTTGCGTAGAGGGCGTCTCTGTGCTTTTAATCTGATTACCCTGTAAGGTATTTACCATCCTGATTTTACAGAGGTGATTCTTTTACCTTTTCTTTAATTAAAATTCTTCTTTTAAGATCCTGATTGCTTTTTCATTGTTCTTAAGATCCAAGGGTTTGGATCTGTGTTCACCTATGCAAATTGGTGAGGACTTTTATCAAGCCTTCCCCAGGAAAGGGGGTGTAGGGTTTGGGGGGATATTTTGGGGGACGACATCTCCAAGTGGGCTCTTTCCCTGGTCTTTGTTAGCACGCTTGGTGGTGGCAGCATAGGGTTCAAGGACAAGGCAAAGTTTGTACCTTGGGGAAGTTTTTAACCTAAGCTGGTAAGAATAAGCTTAGGAGGTTTTCATGCAGGTCCTCACATCTGTACCCTAGAGTTCTTAGTGGGGAAGGAACCTTGACAGTTACCATGCAAAATAAAACAAAACATGCAAGTCTAAGCATAATGCAGTAGGAAACTGATTACAGATGAAATCTCACCTCAAGAGATGTTCCAATAAGCTTCTTTCACAAACTGGACACCCTCCTAGCCTGAGTCCAGCAATCACTCACAGCCCCGTAGTTACTGTCCTTTGTTCCAGTTTCTTTCAGGCATCAGTTTGGGGTGGAGAGGCCATCTCTTCTTGAGCCAGCTGAACACAAAATGGAGAGGCTTACAGGGCCTTTTAGATTCTTTCTCTTGTGGGCGGAAACCCCTTTGTTCTTCTGTGCAAAGTCACAGCAAGAAGATGGAGTTTGTAGCCACTTGGGCAAGTCACATGTCCATGAATGATTCAGCTTTTTGCAGGTAGACAACATTGTTTACATGTTAGTTTGAACATTCCTAGGAAAGCTCAGATGTGGATTGGCATCTCCCAAAGTCCATTGTCAGTTAAGTGTTTTTTGATTGGGCAATTACTGAGAATAGTCCTTTCTCAAGAAGCTGACCAAATGCTTCACTGAGGCTACTTAGAATCAAACACATTGAGATACAAATACATAGCCAATATTCATAATTTCAAATACAAAAATGATACACACATATAGACAGCATAATCATAACCAGCAAACTACAACCTTTCCATAGACATCCCACTTGACCTCCTCTGTACAAGACCTAGTGCAACCATAGGACCCTGGTTGCAACAATGATCTATATGTCACAGTTCATGTCAATAACGTCACAATCAGATCCCCATGTGAAGATCTGTCTATTTAGCTAAGCTAATTATTGTGGTACCTGAGTCTGTGTTTCCTTTGTACCTGATATGAGGTATCTTTTATTCTGAAATCCAAAGAACGGGTAGACATCAGGACTGGGATTTTCAATGAGACCTGTAGGAGGCTGCAGTTCTGGAGCACACCCCTTCGTGGTGTGGCACTGCAGTCTACTTACCTCAGTTTCCCTCCTAGGTTTTCAATGACTCTCTTGGCCTTCAGCACAGCTCTGTTGCTGAGGTGACTCAGGCCTCTTGCTAAACCTTCTGTCCCACCCCTTTGGGTGCAATCAAAGTCCAAAGGAAAACACCAATCTACCATCCTAAATCTGTGGTGGCCACCCAACAGCCTTTGGTCCATCTCTTCCTGGTCTCAGCTTCCAGCCCTCCTGGTTTCTTATTAGTCCCCTTTTCCATGTTTCACAGCCATAATTTAACACAAATCAAATGTGAGATTTTAAAGTCAGAATTGAGTTCCTTCACTCTATAGGTGAAATTCATCCCTGTAGAACACAGGACATGATCACCAATTAGAACCTATTTTGGCTGGGATTATCAAAAGACTTAAAGGGAGTTCATAGATTCCAAGGCCAGAAGGGACCACTGTGATCATCCAGTCTGACCTCCTGTACAACACAGGCCAGAGACCTTCCCCCAAATAATTCCTAGACCAGATCTTTTAGAAGAACATCCACTCCTGATTTTAAAAGTGTCAGTGATGGAGAATCCACCATAACCCTTGCGAATACAGACTAACACGGCTGTTACTCTGAAACCCTTGGTAAGTTGTTCCAATGGTTAATTGCTCTCTGTTGGGGCTGACCGCAAGTTAGCTTGGCCTGTTGTTACAGAGTGGTCTGGGTGGAGCTAGTGCTGAACAGGCTTTGACCTGCTGGGCTGGCTTGCAGCCACTCTGACTGGATAATCGAGTAAAGAAATAAGTAGAGCCTAAGAGTGTAAAGTGTGGGAATAGAAAGTAATAGTGTTTCCTGCCAGAGCCTGCTTGTGGACGAATACATCCCCTGAGGAAGAGATGATGATAAAAACGGCTATGAGAATTGCTTTAGACAAACAGTCTCACCTGCGGAACTTGGCCTTGTGGGTGCCCAGGAATTCCCCACACTGGAGCAGCGTCTGCTACAAGCCGTCAAGGACAAGGCGGGACTGTCTGCAGTAGAAGGGGTGTAAGCATTGATTCTTGCTTGCTTGGTTGCTGGAAAGCATGTATTTAGTAAAGCGGCAAGGCTGGGAAGCTTATTATACTTTGGCAATAAAACCATTTATACTTATACACCTGGTGTGGCTTCATTGAGTGTATCCGAGTCCTCCCCCGACTTTGGCCTGACACCCTCACTGTTAAAAATTTATGCCCTATTTCCAGTCTGAGTTTGTCTCGCTTCAACTTCCAGCCATTGGATCATTTTCTACTTTTCTCTGCTACCAGGGAAGAATCACTGCTTCCCAGTATATGCCCAATTCTTTGTTCCTAGATGTATTCATTTACATTTAGCTGTATTAAAACCTATATTGTTTGCTCGCACCCAGTTCACCAAGTGATTCAGATGGCTCTGTATCAGTGAACTGTCCTCTTCATTATTTACCACTCTCTCAAATTCTGTGTCATTCTCAAACTTTATCAGTGATGATTTTATGTTTTCTCCCAGGTCATTAATAAAAATGTAAACTAGTGTAAGGGCCAAGAACCGGTCCCTGTGGGACCCCACTGGAAACACACCCGTTCAGTCATGATTTAGGTGTTCAAATACTTTTGAAAATCAATGGGAATTGGGCACCTAACTGCCTTAGGCCAAGTGACCAGATGAGTTAGCCATCCAACTCCTACTAGAATACAATGGGATTTTGGCACCTAATTCCATTAGCATCCTATGCAACATCCCTACCTTCAAGGACTTAAAAAGTACTTTGACCTTATCCATCATATGTCACAGTTCATGTCAATAAGATCACAATCAGATCCCCACAATCAGAAATAAGGCATAAATAGAGTTAGTCACTCTACTGTGAGGAACATGGTTTGGCCCAATATTATTATAAATGGGGTCAGTTCAGTAAGGTTTCACCTTCCCATCTGGGTATCTCTCACTGAATCAATTCCCTGCCATTGCAAGTTTGTTGGGCATTGTAGCACCTCGGTCCCTCCTCTTCTCCCATAGTTGAGTCTCCTGTGGGCTGTAATACTTTGGTCTAATTTTGGTTGTTGGGTTTAGTGTGTAGGGGCTGGGTGGTGTTGGTCACCTGTGATATACAGGAGGTCAGATTATATAGCCTTGTGGTTCCTTCTGGTCTTAAACTTTGTGACTCTTTGGCTCTATCCCCATTTGACTCTAACGATGAAGACCAAGCAGTTGGCTTTGCTGCCGAGCGCTCTTCTCATGGTCTCCCTCACTTTCCTGTCCCTTAGGCTGTAGATGATGGGTTCAGAAATGGGGCCACTACCATGTACAAGACAGACACCAGCTTGTTGAGGTCAAAGGTGCCAACAGCCCTGGGCCATGCGTACATGAAGATGGTGGTGGCATAGAACATGGAGACCACCACCAGGTGGGAGGCACAGATGAAGAAAGCTTTATGCTTCCCAGCTGTGGATGGGATCCTGGCCATGGTGGAGAATATGCAGATGTAGGAGGTTCCTGTCACTAGTAGGGACATCACAAGGACAGACAGCGCTGCCACGAAATCCAGCGTCTCGATGGTCGAGGTGTCTGTGCACGACAGCTTCAGGAGGGGCAGGAGATCACAGAAGAAGTGTTGGATGGTGTTAGGCTGCAGAACTGCAGCCTGGAGATCATCACAATGGATGGGAAGGAAGCCAGGAAGCCACTCAGCCAGGAGCCCAGGTTCAGCACGGTGCAGGCTCTGTGATTCATAAGGGCTGGGTAGTGCAACCGATGGCAGATGGTTAAATAGCAGTCACAGGCCATTGCCGCCAGGAGAAAACACTCAGAGGAAGCCAGGCACAAGAAGAAATACAGCTGAGCCATGCATCCCCCCAGAGAGGTGACCTTCTCCCCCAACAGGAGGTTGGAGAGAAGTTTGAGAACAGTCACCGAGACATAGAAGATTTCCAAGAGGGAGAGGTTGCCTAGGAAGAAATACATGGGAGTGTGAAGCTGGCAGTTCAACTTGATGGTCACAATCAGGACCAGATTTTCCATGAGGGTCAGAACGTAGATGGTTACAAACAGCACAAAGAGCAGCCACTGGTGCTCTGGGAGCCCTGGGAAGCCCAAGACGATGAAGTCAGTGTGTGAGGAGTGGTTTCTCTTTCTCATCTCCACAGTCTGCTTTCCTCACTGCCAAAACATTAATTGGGAAAAGTGACTGAATGGAGGGATATGGGAGTATGTGGGGAAAAAAAATTCAACCCCTGCCCAAGCCTCCCTAAATCCTACTTAATATTACTTATTCACCTACATCCAGAGACCCTTACTCTATGGCTACTCCGTGTTCCTTCCTTCCTTCCTTCCTTCCTTCCTTCCTTCCTTCCTTCCTTCCTTCCTTCCTTCCTATTTTTTGTGAGTATCCAGTTTTGAGAGCTCATTCTTAATCTTTCCCTGTTTGCTGTATAGGATGTTGATCAGGCGGTTCCGCAGAAGTTTCCTACTACAGGACAGGCCCAACAAAGAAAATAACAGAATGCCACTAGCTGTCATCTTCAGCCCCCAACTAAAACCTCTCCAGCGCATCATCAAGGATCTACAACCTATCCTGAAGGATGACCCATCACTCTCACAGATCTTGGGAAACAGGCCAGTCCTTGCTTACAGACAGTGCCCCAACCTGAAGCAAATACTCACCAGCAACCACACACCACACAACAGAACCACTCACCCAGGAACCTACCCTTGCAACAAAGCCCGTTGCCAACTGTGTCCACATATCTATTCAGGGGACACCATCATAGGGCCTAATCACATCAGCCACACTATCAGAGGCTCGTTCACCTGCACATCTACCAATGTGATATAAGCCATCATGTGCCAGCAATGCCCCTCTGCCATGTACATTGGTCAAACTGGACAGTCTCTACGTAAAAGAATCAATGGGCACAAATCAGACGTCAAGAATTATAACATTGAAAAAAGCAGTTGGAGAACATTTCAATCTCTTTGGTCACTCGATTACAGACCTAAAAGTGGCAATTCTTCAACAAAAGAAACTTCAAAAACAGACTCCAGTGAGAGACTGCTGAATTGGAATTAATTTGCAAACTGGACACCATTAACTTAGGCTTGAATAGAGACTGGGAGTGGATGTGCCATTACACAAAGTAAAACTATTTCCCCCTGTTTATTTCCCCCCTTACTGTTCCTCAGACGTTCTTGTCAACTGCTGGAAATGGCCCACCTTGATTATCACTACAAAAGGTCCCCCCTGCCCACGCCCCGCTCTCCTGCTGGTAATAGCTCACCTTACCTGATCACTCTCATTACAGTGTGTATGGTAACGCCCACTGTTTCATGTTCTCTGTGTATATAAAATTTCCCCACTGTATTTTCCACTGCATGCATCCGATGAAGTGAGCTGTAGCTCACGAAAGCTTATTCTCAAATAAATTTGTTAGTCTCTAGGGTGCCACAAGTACTCCTTTTCTTTGGGACATGATATTATTTCTAAAAGGTCAACATTGTAAAATCAACAGGGCTGCATTAAGGGTTCAAGCCTTCGTTACCTCAAAGTGTGTATCTCCACCTATGAACCACTAAGACAGCTGTGTTCCTCTGTGACAATGCAGATCACTAAGCCCAGGACAAAGAACCTGAGATCTGGGGAGAAAGCACTCTCTGTTGAGGGGATCTGGCTATGGATCAATTTTCTGTAGATGGTACAGGGTGAGGGGACTCTATCTTGGAAAGTGGTGACTCTGAAAATGACTTATGCGTCATTGTGGATAACTAACTGGGGAGTGTGATGCTATGGCAAAGAAAGGTTCATATGATCCTTGTAGGTCATAGGTAGGGAAATACCAAGAAGGTGACAAGAGGAAATATTACCTCTGTATACGGCATTGGTGGCCACTACTGCTGTACTAGTTGGGATTTTCAAATGCACTGAAGGTAGTTAGGAGAATGACTTCCAATGAATTTCAATTAGAGTTGGCTGACTAGTTTCCTTAGAATATTTAGAAAACCCTAGAAAAATGCATATAATACACATTGGTGAATGAGATGGCAAACAAATCTGGATTATATTTAGGGTTATTTTGAGAAATCATATTAACATATAGACAGTGTGAAAATGGAGGCCTCCTGCCCTTGAACAAAAGAAGTGATATCTAACAGCACTGGACTATAAGTTCCACTTTAAGTGGTGTCCCAGGCTCAGCTGCTGAGTGGACTGAAATACATGAACTCTCCAGTCCATGTATTTTATCTTACTGTGCAATGAATATTTAGCTACAGGAAGATTCTGTAGAGCACAGATATAAGAAAAAAATGTCCTTATAATTTCAAATATGGAAATGAATGCCCTTCATTTTTCAATGTAATTGTAATAAGAAATGTCTTATGTATGTGAATAATTGATGTCTGTTGTATATTTGCTTACAGCCCATTCATAACATCAGAATGTAAATGAAGTTTGTATTGTATCTTTTTATCCCCCAATCTTTTGGAAAGTATTGTACTTATTTAAGATGGGATTTTTCAAAAGAGTGCAAGAAAATGAGACATCCAACTGCCTTTGCAGTGTCCTAGCAGTGAGGGTAATAAAACATTGTAACAGTTTGCCAGGGAAGTTGTGGACTCACAATAACTTGAAGTCTTTAAGGCAAAATTAGATCTCTTTGTAAAAGGCATGCTTTAATCCAGCATCTGGGAGAAATTCTGAGGTCCGTATGTATTTGTGTATGTGGGTTTGTGGAGTCAGCCTGGATGGTGGTGGTGATTCCTACCGGCCTTGCAGCCTGTGAAAATGTGAGTCTATGAATCGTGTTCATCCCCCTTCTTCATGGCCTTGTGGACTCAGGTTCCCAAGCCTATGCTTGAGCGTCCATCTGGGTTTACAATTGCTAGACCCAGGTCCCACAGCCATGGTAACGTGCATATTGCACGATGCAGAACTTCTGACTCAGGTTTGTGGGTTGAGCTCTGTCCATACAGCAAAATGATAGTGTTTAGAGCCAAGTCACAGCAGGACGTGGGCTCTGACCCCCTAGTACAGTCCTAGGACCCGGGTCCTGAGTGCTTGCTGACTTAAGTCAGACTGATTTGTGTGTGGACAGAAGAGGGTCTTGGTCTCAAACCTGTGTCAGACACCTAGGCTTACTGTTCTATGTAGACATACCAAGAGAGAACAGATTTGCCTGCATTGCCCTCAACATTCTAATAAAACTTGCATTCAGACAATTACTATAATCAAATGCCATGCTTCAGGGCTTCAGCTGGTCACATGCAAGGGTCAGGAAGAAGGTGGGATTTGTTCCCCTGCTGCTCCGTATTCTGTGGGTGGCGGTGGTGGTGGTTTTGTTTGTTTAAACCTTCCTCTGAAGCATCAGAGATTGGAAACAGCGGGAGACAGGACACTGGACGGGGTGGGTTGGTGATCTGAAGTGGTACAGAAACTTCTTTCTCAAGAGCTTGGTTGGTATGTCTTCCTCATATGATCAGGTCGAAATGATCCTCAGATGTCAGGTCAGGAAGGAATTTTCCCCTTGGGGTTTTTTCACCCCCTCAGCATGGGACATAGATTGCTTGGTACAATCATCTGGACAGATCTCAGGTGACCAGTTCCCTGTCCTTGCAGGGGCCTTGGGCATTGGTGTCACCTCGGTCTCTCCTGGTCTCTGCCTGTGGCTCACAACAGCTTAGTCTCTTAAGGACTGAAAGTCTAACCCAAGTAACTGATCTCAATATATGTGTAACTGGATGAAAATCAATGGCCTTTGATACACAGAACGTCAGACTAGATAGTCTAATGGTCCCGTCTGGCTTTACACTATGACTTTCAATTCAAGGAGGTTGCTTAACCCTCTTAGACCTCATTGGTAAAACCCATTTCTCAGTCACCAGAACTGGCCAAATGTTTTCAATGTTTCACATGATATTTCATCAAAATCAAAATGTTTCATGAAAACAATGTGATTTCAAATAATTTAGCTTATTTTTACAGAAATAATTTGAAAGTAAATGAAATAAAATGTTAGTTTTGTTGCTTTTCAAACTAAATATTTTGTTACAGAATAATAAAAAACGTCCCCAAAATCATGCCAACTTTTTTGGAGCCATACATTTTTATTTTTCAATCAGATCTGTTAAATCACACACATTTGGGATTTGGGCCTGTGCATACTGGGGAATAAATTTGGTCCTTACTGCATCATAGATGATGTAGTTGGGGTTTACCAAAGGCTCGTGAGTGAGATTCAATAGAATTTTTGCACTTAATTCCACTTGGTGTCTTTGGACATCCCATCATAATTAGAGCTTCCTGGAAAATGGAATGTCCATCACATAGGAAATTCCAATAGCTTGACATTTCTTTTCATGCTGAATCAGGATGAAAAGATGAACTACCAAATATTTTTGTGGAATCAAATGTTCAAAAAATTTTAGTCTCAGAAATGTCAAAACATTTCATGTTGATCAGAACTAGAGCAGGTCAGAACCCAGAATTTCTGTTCCATTAGAATTTCCAAAATGTCATTTTTTTTCTTTTATTCTGAATGAGAACAAAAATAAAGATTTCAGAATTCCCTACAGACCAAAATTCTGATAGGTTTTTTTGTATAAAAAATCAAAACAAAAGTTGGACAGCTCAGTTCTCCAGTTGTCCTAGGAAGACAAATGATCCTTGTTGTAGATTCAATACTCAGAAGAATTGAAAGAATGTTTTGCAAGGGACTGGTGGACAACAGCATGGTGTGCTGCCTTCCCAGAGCTAAAGGCTATTCTACACTAATGCTTAAGTTGATCTAAGTTCAGTTATGAAAGTTACATAACTGAAGTTGACGTAACTTAGGTCAACATACAGCAGTGTCTACACCACGCTATGTCGACGGGAGACGCTATCCCATCAGCATAGCTTCCATCCCTCGGGGAGGTGGAGTAGAGATGTTGACAAGAGAGCACTCTCTCATCGACTTAGCATGTCTTCACCAGACCCGCTAAATCAACATTGCTGCATCGATCGCAGCAATGCCAATTTAGCCGGTAGTGTAGACATGGCTTAAGACTGGGTGGCTTGGTGGTCTGAAGTGGTACAGAAAATTCTTTCTCAACAGCTTGGTGGTATGTCTTCTTCACATGAAATAAAATAAGGCTTCTGAAGTCAACAGGCAAGGATCCATTGGTGGTGGTTCACAATACACTAATGACATTGTGCTGTGGGATATCTCACAATAGACGACTTCTGGGAACTTGGAAGCATGCTGAAGAAGAAGAACATCCAAGCAATCTTCTCTGAGATCTTTCCTGTCCCATGAATGAAAGAAGACTGAATGAAGAACAAATTGGAGGATTGTGGCAAAAGAAATCTGATGAGGTTCAACAAGGACAAGTGCAGGGTCCTGCACTTAGGACAGAAGAACCCAATGCACAGCTACAGACTAGGGACCAAATGGCTAGGCAGCAGTTCTGTGGAAAAGGACCTAGGGGTGACAGTGGACGAGAAGCTAGATATGAGTCAGCAGTGTGCCCTTGTTGCCAAGAAGGCCAATGGTATTTTGGGATGTATAAGTAGGGGCATAGCGAGCAGATCGAGGGACGTGATCGTCCCCCTCTGTTCGACATTGGTGAGGCCTCATCTGGAGTACGGTGTTCAGTTTTGGGCCCCACACTACAAGAAGGATGTGGATAAATTGGAAAGAGTCCAGCGAAGGGCAACAAAAATGATTAGGGGTCTGGAACACATGACTTACGAGGAGAGGCTGAGGGAACTGGGATTGTTTAGTCTGCAGAAGAGAAGAATGAGGGGGGATTTGATAGCTGCTTTCAACTACCTGAGAGGTGGTTTCAGAGAGGATGGTTCTAGACTATTCTCAGTGGTAGAAGAGGACAGGACAAGGAGTAATGGTCTCAAGTTGCAGTGGGGGAGGTTTAGGTTGGATATTAGGAAAAACTTTTTCACTATGAGGGTGGTGAAACACTGGAATGCGTTACCTAGGGAGGTGGTAGAATCTCCTTCCTTAGAAGTTTTTAAGGTCAGGCTTGACAAAGCCCTGGCTGGGATGATTTAAGTGGGGATTGGTCCTGCTTTGAGCAGGGGGTTGGACTAGATGACCTCCTGAGGTCCCTTCCAACCCTGATATTCTATGATTCTATGATTCTAAGAAGAGTGTGGAGGTGAAGGCTGGCTAGGTAAGTGGTGTAGGGTACAGGGTCTTGGTTTTGTGGAACATCAGTCCACTTTCTATGGAGAGGGGATATATAGTTTGGATGGAGTCCACCTCAGTACAAGTGGGACCAGTCTTCTTGGGGACAGGCTGTCTAGAGTAGTCAGGAGGGGATTAAACTAATAGCAAAAGGGGAGGTTAAAAAGAGGGAAGATATGAGCACTCAGAAAAAAATGGAAATATTTAGAACAAAATTAATCAAGGAATCAAAGGACATGAAGAGAAGGAATTACTGAACTGCCTATACACGAATGCTAGGAGTCTGGGTGACAAACAAGGGGATTTGGAATTGTTCGTTTATTAGAATAAATTTGATCTGTTTGGTATTACTGAAACTTGGAGGGATGATTAATGCAACTGGAATGTTAAAATCTATTATTATAACCTATTTAGGAAAGATCAAATAGGGAATGGCACTATAGGTCATAAATAACATTACTTGTTTCTGAGTTACTGATAACTTGGAAGAAAATGATCTTAAATGCTTATGGATCAATGTCCTAACAGCCAAAGCACAAGATGGTTTCTGCTACAGACCACCAAATCAAAACTGGGAACAAGATGACCACCTCTTTATGCACCTATCTATAATGTGCAGAAAAAAACCTGTGATCATGGGGCACGTCAATGTGAGTGACATATGCTGGAGGTTATTTGCTGTCAGTCCTAAAACATCCTTGTAATTTCTAAACATCATAGATGACAATTTTCTAACTCAATAAATGTTGCATTCTGCATGGGGTAGTTCTACATTAGACCTTATCCTGACAGATAAAGAGGAACTGATCACAGACTTAAAAATTAATGGTAGCATAGGTACTAGAGGTTATGATCTGATTACATTTATAATGTGAAACTAGAATAAAGTCCATATCAGTAGTATATATTACTCTTGAGGGAATTCTGTACCACTGCACACACAAAGAATTCATTTGTCCTGCAGAATTTTTGTCAGCGGAAACTACATTCTGCCCCAGAAGTGCTGCAGTTCCACCTTTTGCCCAGCAGAGGTGACTGTGGTGTCAGAACAGCAGCCTCTGCTGGGCAAAAGGATGAACTGCAGCACTTTTGGGGCAGAATGTATTTTCTGAGTGTGTGTGGGGGGGATGCTGTGTGTGTGCAGTAGTGCAGAATTCCCCCCAGGAGTAGAAGTTCATCACAGTGGAGCCAAGTTAGGACTGAGTGGGGCTACCAAGGGGGGGGCGGTGTCACACACTGGGGTTCAGAATGGCTAGTGGGGGGACAGACTGGGGCATGGGCTCAGGAGTTAGTGGTGTGACGGCATTGAGCCAGGGCCTGAATAGGAGTGGGGGTGCAAGGCCACATGGGGATGGGGGGGATGGGGCAGGGGCAGATACGCCTGACTGAATGGGAGAGGCTTGGCGTAAACAAGGGTCTGCATGGGGGAGGTGTCCCAACTCTGCCCCCCAATCCAGCCCCTCCCCCTCAAAAAACCTCTTCCATACTTCTCCCACCCACACCCAACAACCCTCCAGGTTCACTCCAAGTTCCTTCCTTCTCCCTCAGCTCCTCCATTACCCCTGACTCCCCCAAGCCTTTGCACTGCTTCTGACAGGTGCAGGAAATACAAATTGGTATTGTACTTTAAATGTATTATTTAAAGTTCTGTATTAATATGCCTAGTAAGGAATCTATTTGTTAAAAAACAATTACCAGAATCTTTGTGTGTGTGTGTCTGTATTGTTACAGACATACTTGCTGATAGATATTTTGAAATAAGTTACCAAAATAATTGAAATTGGCATGATTATATTGTGTTATTTTGACAAATAAAATATGCAGAATTTTAAAATCTTGTGAGCAGAATTTTTAATTTTTGGCACAGAATTCCCCAGGTGTTATATATATAGTTATAGTTAGTTATAAAATGTGGTGCTTTAGTGGGACCAGATTCACAAAGCTAAAAGCAATTATGAGCCAGATGAACAGAGACAAAGAGTTTAATCATGAAAATGTAAATGATGCTTGGGAATAATTCAAAAATCACTTTACTCGATTCCCCTAAAAGCCACAATTCCACAACTGAGGAAAAATGTGCTGGTTTAAAAACGACCTTGTTTAGAGGGAAAGTGAAGGCAGCTATAAAAATTAAGAAATAATAAATGAAGAAAGTAGTAATAGTAATGAATATAAAGTAGAAGTTAGGAATTGTAGAAAAATAATAAAGGAAGCAAAGGCACACAAGGAGAAATCTATGTCCAGCAGAGTTAAGGACAATAAGACATTTTTACAATATATTAAGAACAAAAAGAATCCTGTCAATGGTATTGGTCCATTAATAGATGGAAATGGCAGAATTATCAATGATAAGAATGTTGCCGGCACCCAGTGCCGAGAGGCTGAACAACAGCTTGAGTTGGTTCGTTACCCGGTGTGCTGCACCCAATAATCACAACGGGGTGGAGAAGCAGAAAAGTTTATTTGCAGCTGCAAAAAGGTACAGGGAGAATAAAATCTCAAATCCTGCACAACAGAGCAGGAAGTTACACAGGCTTTTATACATCCTTTTTCCCAGCATATTTATTCAATAGCAAGCTGCCCCAAGTATCCATATAGCCAGCCAATCCAGTTCCCAGCTAGTTCCTTGATTCTCTGTATTATTTGTTAAACTATACATAAAGCTGCTTTATTCAGCATTGTTCTTCCATATCTCCCCTGTTTGGCCTTGCTTAGTTTCAGGCAGTCTGACTCCGCAACATACTGTTGCAGATTCTCAGCATAACTGCTGTGTGTGCCTCCAGGCAGGGGGGCCAAGGACACTTGGGCCTAGTACGCAGAGCTGCTGCGAGTGCCTCCAGGCAGGAGGGGGGGCCAAGGACACCGGGGCCTAGTGCAAGGGGGCTTCATTGACACTCGTGGTCTTCCATCCCCTCGAGTTACCTAGTGGCCATGCCCCAGTGTTCCCAACAACTCCCCCCTTTGAGAACACTCAACAGCCTTGGCTTTGAGTTTTTTTACTTGGGCTATTTATTTTTTTACAATATGACTTTGCATAAGCACTTTGTGATAGCCCTGAAGAGAATGACTTATTAACTTTTGCAAAAGGGCCCTGACACATGATACTGCACAGCATAATACCAGTAATACAAGCAATACAGGAAAGAGAATTTTCAATAGCAGGCTAAATAAACCACCAAGCCAAGACGACAAACCCCAGCCTGAAAACAAGGTTTGCAACCAATCGCTCTCGGGGGCAGTATAGGCAACCTGTGCTCCGGCTCGGGCATGGGCCTCAGCCTGTACCATCTTTTTATAGTTTTTATAACTGCTATTATTTATATATACACAACATCGGGGCCCGACGAGGGCACAAACCCCTCCTTGGGATGCCAAGAGATAGTTCAAAGCCAGCCTGTTTTGGAGGGAAAACATCCTGAGCTGCTGTACCTTTTTATTTAATGTTTTTATTGCTGACCCTAAATTACTAACCGAGTCCTCTAACTCTAAGGCCACTTTCTTAAATACCATTTGCAGCCTTACAGTATAGCGGCCTATGCCTGCCATGGCTGGCCCGGTAAACAGTGGCACTATTCCCAGTACAGAGCACCCTACCAGCTTCTCGGTTGTGAGGGCATTTTTTATATTGCCCTCCAATGCTTTAGTCAGTCGCCGCAGGGTCTTTTTTTGTGACTTAACAGTGGTGTCTTGGGCATTTTTAATTTTTTTTTTGGGCAGTGTGGCAGTTATAGAAAGATGAGGAACTCCATGAGCTATATAACAGCTACCTGTCCAGTTGGCTGGCAGCACCTTGTAAGCCTTTTGGCCATATACAAAATTGTGACCCTGTAGGGCCCAGTAAGGACTGTTTCTTAAGGCGATTTCTGGGATATTTAAGGCTGCTTTGGCTGCTTTTTTAAACAATTTATATGCCCCTAAGGGGGCATCCCATTCTTTTGATTGGGTACAAGTGGGGGCATTTTTAATTGTGCCATTTAAATTACACTCGCCATAGGGACCACTACAAACCCACCATTGGCTTGCTACATTGGAGATGTTAACTGGACGGCAAGTTACATTTCCAAAACCCTTTTTTTGTGGTAAGAGTTTCCCTAAAAGGGGAGGAACCATTACACCCACACTGCTGGCTTCCCCTTTTGGTCTTTATTCAATACCCATTAGCCCACTGTGTAATAACACAGGAGCTTTTTCCCACAGGATGCCCATAGTGATCAGATTGGTTTCGGGTAAAACATAACACTCCCTCAGTGAGTACTGCAACTGAATACTCCTGGTCCTGATAGGTGGCTTGCTGTAAAGAGATCTTGTTCCAGAACGGTGAGTCCGTTCTTTCCTGCTCTTTGGTGGCGGCTAATTCTGCTAGGGTCAAGGGCAGAATGTCAAGGGGCATTCCCATTTTGGGGGATAGTGGAGTTGGAGCACATACCCAGCAATCAGTCTGGTTTGTTAAAGTAGCAATGTGGCGCGCAAGCAAAACAAAGGAGTTATGCTCCCGATATGCACAGTTTGGAAATACCAATACAGAGAATAACAATGTTACCCAATTAATTATTACCAGAGTTTTTCCAACCCAGGGTTTCCAGTACCCGGGTGGGCCCATTTTAGCATTAAGGTGCCCGCTATTTGTGTCTTTTAAACAGTAGCTTTAGCCCGAGATCGTCACTAGATGAGGAGTCAGCAGGTTGGACGGTCCACTGTCCTGCTGACGAGGGGGCGGTTACTGCCTTCAGACGAGAGTGATGGATCCAGTTCTTGTGTCCCTCAATCTTTGCCGCTGTATGGGAGATCAGCAGGACGGTATAGGGTCCTTTCCACTTTTCCTGGAGAGGCTTGTCTTTCCAGGTGTGAACAAGCACAGAGTCACCGGGCTGTAAGGAGTGAACGGGAGAGTCCAAGGGGACAGGCTGGGAATCCTTGGTATACCTGTGAAGAGACAAGAGAACAGCAGACAGGGAACACATATACTGTGACAAAAAACCATTACCCAACTCCCATTCCCCTGACAGAACCAGGGTGCCATTCATAGGCCATGCCCTTCCAAACATAATTTCAAAGGGACTGAGCCCTAATCTACCCTTTGGGAGAACGCGGATACGGAGTAGGACGAGGGGCAAAGCATCAGGCCATTGCAGTGAGGCTTCTTGGCACACTTTTGAGAGATGCCGTTTAAGGATCTGATTGGTACGCTCCACTACCCCACTGGCTTGCGGTCTCCAGGGCGTATGGAGTTTCCAGGGGATCTGTAAGGCATGTGAGATGCTTTGAATGATTTTTGACGTGAAGTGTGTCCCATTGTCAGATTCCATCCACAGGGGGAGTCCAAAGCGAGGAAAGATCTCCTTAACAAACTTGAGGGCCACTGTTCTGGCAGTGCAGTTACGGCATGGGAAGGCTTCTGGCCATCCGCTGAACCGATTCACTATAACAAGGAGCTATTTGAACCCTTGGGTCTGGGGAAACTCAGTAAAGTCTATTTGCCACACTTGTCCGGGGCCCGGAGTGGGTTCTAGGGCAGCTGGTGGCACAGGATGTCCCGGTCGGGGGTTATTCTTTTGGCAGACTAAGCAGTCTGCTTATACCTGGGCAGCCAGGGGTCGGAGTCCGGAAGTGATAAAGTATTTTCCCATTAGCTGGATAAGTGCTTCCCTGCCAGCATGAGTATGCAGCACACCAAAAGCATACTTTGAATCAGTAAAAATATTGACCCACTTTCCTTTTGACAGTTCAAGTGCACGGGTCAGGGCTATCAGTTCGGCAAGCTGGGCAGAGGTCCCAGCAGGCAAACCTTCAGCTTCCACAGTGTCATGGAGGGTCACAACAGCATAACCCGCCCTCCTTTGCCCATCTATTACAGTACTGCTACCATTAGTGTACCACTCATAATCTGCATTTGGGAGAGGTACATCCTTTAAATCCGGACGGCTGGAGTACTGGACATCTATGATTTCTAAACAGTCATGTTTTTGTTCCTCTGTTTCTGGCAAGAGGGTGGCTGGGTTAAGGGAGGGGCAAGGCTGTAAGGTGACTTCAGAGTTCTCTAACAGCTTAGCCTGGTACCGAGCAATCCGATCCTGGGTGAGCCAAAGCCCTCCCTTTGCATCCAATAAGGCTTGGACCATATGGGGAGTATAGATTTGCATAACCCCTCCCAATGTTAGCTTCTCGGCTTCCTTAAGCAGTAGGGCTGTAGTTGCGACCGCCCGTAAACATGCCGGCCAGCCCTTTGCAACCTGATCCAATTGCTTAGAAAAATAAGCCACGGGACGTCTCCATGCTCCTAACAGCTGTGTGAGCACTCCTAGGGCCACCCCCCTTCATTCATGTACATACAACTGAAACGGCTTAGAGAGATCCGGCAGGTCCAGAGCCGGGGCTTCCATCGATTTTTTTTTTAGGATTTTAAATGCCCTGTCAGCCTCTGGGGTCCAATAGAAGGGGTCATGATCCGCTCCTTTTACACAGTCGTACAGGGGTTTAGCCCACAGTCCAAACTCTGGGATCCATATCCTGCAAAAGCCTGCCATACCCAGAAATGCCCTGAGCCGCTTACAATTATTTGGAGAGGAACTTGACAGATAGATTCCTTTCTTTTTTTTTGCTTGAACGCTGACACTCCCCTTGCCTTAGCTGTAACCTGATCCCTCTCCACCTCAGACAACAGGGTTCTCAGGAGGATATTACAGACCTCTCAATCGGCTTGTGACTACTGAGGCACCCCTCAAAGACTGAAATAAACCTGCTTGCGTTCGTTGAGAATTCCCCAGCCTGTGTTTTAAAAGCTGCTAAGTTTATTGGATTGAATGGCACATGGGTGTAAACTTGCATAGTAGTAGCCTGACGTCCGTCTGCCCCTGGGCAAGCCACAACAGTCTCGGTAAGCAAAGGATAGAGTCCCACCGAGGGGGCAATCTCTGTAACCCGAGGCATCCTACCCTTATACGGTGGGAGTGTGGGGGCCGAAGGGGACACCGGCTCTGCCATTACAGTGCGGGTGGGGGGTCCGGGGACTAACATTAGCTACTACCGAACCAGTCGGAGTCAGATTACAGTGCTGTAAAATATCTGGTCGAGTACATAAAGTCAGAAACAAATGTGCATACATATGTTCATTCCATTTCCTTGTTCTCTGACAGAACAGGAGTAACTGAAGGATCGTGTTGTAATTAATTGACCCTCCTGGTGGCCACCACTCCTGGTCCTCTAGTTGATATTGAGGCCAGTCAACTGTACAGAATTGTTTTAATTGGCTCTTAGTCATTGGATCCGCACCAAATACCTTCCAGTTTGCTAGAATGCACTCTAGGGGCGAACACTGTGCCCTAACCTCTGAGCTCTGTCCCTGTCCCATACCTACAGGGTAACTCTGGGCGTCCCCAGGTTCCAACAGAGCATACAATCCGGATTTTAAAAGGTTCCTACCTTATCCAAGGGACCGGTTCTTCACCGTGGCCTGCAGCTGCTCCTCCCCCATGTCTAAGGGACCGGTTCTTCACCGCCGTCCACAACAGCTTCTCCACTATATGAGTGCGTTGCACCGTTGTGCCCTCTGGGGTCGATCAAATTGCGTCTCCTCCGAGGCCCCCGATGAACTCACCGGTGCGCGCTGGGCGTCGGTTCTCGCCGCAATCCTCGACCTCCAGGAGGGGTCCGGGCAAGGCTAAATTGCAGCCTCGTCGCCCACCCAGGGACGCCAAAAGCTGTTGCCGGCACCCAGTGCCGAGAGGCTGAACAACAGCTTGAGTTGGTTCGTTACCCGGTGTGCTGCACCCAATAATCACAATGGGGTGGAGAAGCAGAAAAGTTTATTTGCAGCTGCAAAAAGGTACAGGGAGAATAAAATCTCAAATCCTGCACAACAGAGCAGGAAGTTACACAGGCTTTTATACATTCTTTTTTTTAGCATACTTATTTAATAGCAAGCTGCCCCAAGTATCCATATAGCCAGCCAATCCAGTTCCCAGCTAGTTCCCTGATTCTCTGTATTATTTGTTAAACTATACATAAAGCTGCTTTATTCAGCATTGTTCTTTCATATCTCCCCTGTTTGGCCTTGCTTAGTTTCAGGCAGTCTGACTCTGCAACATACTGTTGCAGATTCTCAGCATAACTGCTGTGTGTGCCTCCAGGCAGGGGGGCCAAGGACACTTGGGCCTAGTACGCAGAGCTGCTGCGAGTGCCTCCAGGCAGGAGGGGGGGCCAAGGACACCGGGGCGTAGTGCAAGGGGGCTTCATTGACACTCGTGGTCTTCCATCCCCTCGAGTTACCTAGTGGCCATGCCCCAGTGTTCCCAACAAGAACATAAAAAAGGCCATAATGGTCAGAACAATGGTCCATCTATCCCAGCATCCTCTCTGCTAACAGTGGCCAATGCCAGGTTCCTCAGAGGGAATGAACAGAACAGGTAATCATGGAGTGATCTTTCCCCTGTTGCCCATTCCCATCTTCTGGCAAAACTCCAGAAAAGGAATAAGTGTTCAATAAATATTTCTGTTCTGAATCTGGGGAAAAAACAGATGATATAGTTTCATCATATGGCAATAACAACACTCTTTCCATTCTGCTGATATCTCTGCAGGATGTTAACAGAATCTACTAAAGTTAGATATTTTTAAACCAGCAGGTCCAGAGAACCTGCATCTAAGAGTTGTAAAATACCTGGCTGAGGAGCTCATTGGACTGTTAATGTTGATTTTCAATAAATCTTGGAATACTGGGGATGTTCCAGAACACTGGAAGAAAGCTAGTATGCCAATTTTTAAAAGAGGTAAATGGGACGACCCAGGTAATTACAGACCTGTCAGCCTAACACTGAACCCTGGCAAGATAATGAAGCGGCTGATATGGGCCTCAATTAATAAATAATTGAAGGGGAGTAATGTAATTAAAGCAAATCAGCATAGGCTTATGGAAAAGAGATACTGTCAAAGTAATTTAGTGATATACATATTTGTAATGAGATTACACATTTGGTTGCTAAAGGTGATTGTGTTACCATAATACACATAGACTTCTGTAAGGCATTTGATTTGGCATCACACCATGTTTTGATTAAAAAATAGAATGACCTAAAATTAACATGGGATATGTTAACTGGATTAAAAACTGGCTAAGTGATAGGTTTCAAAATGTAACTGAAATGGGGAATGGTCCTCGAGGAGGGGTGTTTCCAGTGGGGTCTGGCAGCAATCGGTTGTTGGCTGTATACTATTTAGCATTTTTATCAATGACCTGGAAGAAAACATAAAATCATCACTAATGAAGTTTGCAGATGACACACAAATTGGAGGAAGGGTAAATAATGATGAGGACAGGTCACTGATTCAAAGTGATTTGGGTGACTTGGCAAGCTAGGCACTAGCAAGCAATGTGTGTTTTAATGTGGCTAAATGTAAATATATACATCTAGGAACAAAGAATGTCGGCCGTACTTGCACAATAGGGGACTGCAGTGGGGCAGCTGCCCCACTCCTGGAGAACAGGGATTGAAAGCAGCCAAGCTAGGCTGATTGAAGAAGGCCAGCTCAATTAAGGCCCAGCTGGCCCTGATAAGAGGCTGTGGGGCCAAGAGACAGAGGAGTCTCACTCTACCCCTGGAGTGGGATGGGCTAGTTGCCTGAGAGCAAGGGACCTGAGACAGAGCAGTGCTGGGGAAGGGCAAAGGGAGCTGGGGAGCTCCAGCTTGGTAAAACCCCAGGCTGCAGGCCTTGTTGAAGGCCTACAAAAGATACTAGGGGCTGCAGAGATACAGCCTGGGGATAGGCAAAGGCAGCAGGTCCTACCTCCTTGCCAATGATGAGTGGCCATTACAGACTGCAGTCTGCCCCAGTGAGTGGGGGCTAGATGATGACTGACAGTAGTCACTGAGGCAAGGTGGGTTTAGAGGGTTGGGGGTTACCCCTGGAAGGGGAGACCCAGAGTGTGGGGGCATTGCAGTGGGCCAGCACCCTGAGGTAAAGGTAAGATCATTTTCTTCCAAGTTATCAGTAACTCAAACAAGTAATGTCATTTATGACCTACAGTGCCATTCCCTATTTGATCTTTCCTGAATAGGTTATAATTGATTTTAACATTCCAGTTGCATTAATGATCCCTCCAAGTTTCAGTAATACCAAAGAGATCAAATTTATTCTAATCCCCTTGTTTGTTACCCAGACTCCTAGCATTCGTGTAGAGGCAGTTCAATAATTTCTTCTCTTCATGTCCTTTGGTTCCTTGATTAAGGGACATGGGGCCTGAGGCAGGCGAGACACCTTCCAGCAGAGGGCTCTCCAAGGGCTGGAAAAGAGCTAATTCCCAGATGACCAGAAGGGGGCATCGCACTGGTGAGTCTTCACATCGCTACAGGGACTCTACCCTGGAAAGCTGTGGCTCTGAAAAAGGTCTGGGGGTCCTGGTCATGCTGTGGCCAAAAAATCTAATGTGACCCTGGATTGCATAAATGGGAGGCTCTTGAGGAGGAGTAGAGTAGTTGTTTTACTTCTCTATTTGGCAATGGTGGAATTGCTGCTGGAACCCTGTGTCCAGTTCTGGGGCCCACAATTCAAGAAAATCTTCAGAGAAGAGCAAAGAGAAACTAGAAAACGTGTCTCAAGGAGTTCAAACTACTTAGCTTAACAAAGAGAGGGAAAAGGGGTGACTTGATCGCAGTATCTATGCAGGGAACAAATATTTAACAATGGACTCCTCAGTCTAGCAGATAAAGGTCTAACATGATCCAATGGCTGGAAGTTGAAGCTAGACAAATTCAGATTGGAAATAAGGTGTACAATTTTAACATTGAGAGTAATTAACCATTGGAAGAATTTACCAAGGCTCATGCTAGATTCTCCATCACTTATAATTTTTAAATCAAGATTGGATTTTTTTCTAAAAGATCTTCTCTAGAAAATATTTTGGAGAAGTTCTCTGGCCTGTGTTATACAGTTGGTCAGAGCAGATGATCACAATATTCCCTTTGGGAGTTGGAGTCTATGGAATCTATGGTTTGTTAAAAGTTCTGATGGCATTAACATGTTCCCATGGAACTGTTCTGTCAAAACTTTTGACCGCTCTACTTCCAACACTTCAGAATGAAATATTTCATTTTGGTATCCCTTCAAAATAAAAAATATTTGGTATTAATGAACATGTTGACTTAAAATGGTATTGAAACACATCATTTTAATGTCAATGTATGTCTATTTTATTTTCAAATAAAGATTTGATTTTTAAATATATTTGTTTCAATTTGATTTTGGAAACAGAAAAAAATGTTTTGATTTTTTTACTGTCCAACTTAAATATGTAGCTTTCATTTTCCAACAGAAAATTGAGATACTTTGTCAAAATTGACATTTTCCTGTGGACAATTTTTGATTTCAGCTATTCCAAATTTTCTGATATTAAGATGTACTGTGGAAAAAAAGATTAGCTTGCTTCTCCTAGCTCAATTATTTATCTATCAGCAATGATCTGCCCCTTACCACACCACCTGGGGTTTCTTTGTCCTTCCTTTTATGGTTTGTGTTCTGGCAGATTGTGAAATCAATGGTGAAGGGAAATCAAACCAATGTGAAGGAATTTATTCTGCTTGGCTTCCCTAGCTCTTGGTATTTACTGATCTCTCTCTCCCTGCTATTCTTGTTCACATACCTCTTGATGGCCATGGGAAACATTTGTAAACAATCCCTGCATAATGGGCTACTCCTGCTCTATTGAAGGCATAAATGTAGATAGACACCTGAGGTCACTACATGGAGGGTATTTTGGTGCCTCAAGATACACATAGACACATTGGTGCCTAACTCCCATTGAAATCAATGGGAGTTAGGCACCTAAATACCTTTGAGGAGCTGGGCCTCAATGGAATTTTCAAAAGTACCTAAGCAGGATAGCCATGTAACATCCAAAGGGAGTTAGGCACCTCATCTGTTCAGGTGCTTTGGAAAGTCCTCCTAGGCTCCTGCTGCACCTTTATGTGCATGAACACCTGGCCTACAAGATCAAAGTGTGAGGTGGGCACCTCACTGTCTGGCTGCTGTTTCTCCTGCAGAGGTTGCCTGGTACATGAGGAGGGATTGAAGGATACTTTGTGCTTTATTTTACTTTCCTGTATTTCAAGACAACAAACCACTTTCTAACTCAATTGAGTGAAGGGAAACAAAAAAGGAAATGTGTTTTTGAGAATGAAATGCAGTGTCTACTAGATTTCAGTTCAGGGCAAGAGAATGAGACATGGGCATCTATAGTTCCTGATATCCCAAGTCAAACTGGGTCAGATCCCCAGTGGATATAAGTTAGAATTGCTCAGCTGAAATCAATAGAGGTTTGCTGATTCACACAAGGCAAGGATCTGGTCCACGCAGTTTGACCAGGGTTGTGATTCCCCTCTGCACCTCTAAAATTCAGGCACATGCTATGTTCACATGGGGCAGGATCCTGCTCCTATACCAGTGCAAATCTGGAGTAACTCTCCTGAAGTCAGTGGAGTTATACCTGTGAAAGCCCAGTGTCAGTGAGTGGACGATCAGGAGAAGAGACTCTGGTTTTTGGCCCACTGCAGTCAATGGGCCTGATTCTTCCTCTCATTCACCCCCATGTAAATCTGGAGTAACTCCACTACACTCAGTTTGGCTGATTCCCCTCTCACCCATTCCAGCGTGAATCTCCGCTGTCTGTGCCTCGGTTTCCCCATCTGTAAAATGGGGATCGTAACCCTGACCTCCTTGGTAAAGTTCTTTGAGAGCTACTGATTTAAAGCCCACTATAAGAGCTAAGTGTTGTTGCTATTGGTTGGCTGCCTAAAGAATCTGTCCCACTGTGCTCTGTTATTCAGCCAACTCGTCTCAGGACTGGATCCACGAATAATGATGGAGGCTTGACATGCGGCAAGAGCATGTAGAAGTTGCTCAGAATTTAGTGCAGCGGAAATCTATGAAGGTAGGTAAGTGTGAGTTTACAAAACCCATGTGGGAATTAGAGCCAGCTTCTCTGAGGATTGGCTCTTGAATTATTTGGTTCATGGCCCCTCAAGCAATTCCCTCTGTAGTTCTGAGAAAGTCTGTGAATTTCTCTGAAGATTATGTCCCAAGGTGGCCGCCTGAGCTGATGAAATAAGTCATCCTGAATTGAACACTCTTACATTGCCTGAATGGAGCACCTAAGAAGACAGTAGTATATAAGAGATAAATAGACTTCAGTGCCATAGGGGAGAGAGAGGAAGACAATAGCATATAAAGTACATAGTTCATTTTCAATTATAAGTATATACTAAGATATGCTGATAATCTATTAAGGATATTTGATGGTTGACTTCATTAGAGCAGGTTGTGTGCTTGAATCTTTTGAAAATGTTCAAAAAATGTGTCAGAGAAGCAGAATGATTGTCTGTGTTTAAAAAATAACTGTTGGTTTTTTCTCTCTATGCTTAAGAGAGCACCTTTTTTCTACATTTGATGCGATAGCAATTATGTTTCATTCAGGATGCATCCACAGAACTGCCACCCACACAGTGAGTATTCTGAAAGTTCTTTGAGTATCTACTCAGAATGCTTATAAGTTACACCGGTTTAAATGAAATCAGATGTGGTGGTGTTATTATTATTCTTAGCATTCAAATTAATACTAGTTTAGAGGAAGTTGCACAAATCCCTCAGAAATTCAATGGATTTGGGTTCATAATTCCCTCAAGCATCATAGAGCATGCAATCCTATGCTTCTGCATTGCGCTCACTCTCCAGTATAAAAACATTTCGCTTTCGGTTTCTGGTCAGTTTGACCTTCTTGCTGTCTTACAAAATAGTTGTAGTTTTGCAAACTATGCAGAGATACTTTGTTTTGTTTTGGCAGGTCTAATCTTCCCCCAAACTTAGTCTGAGTCATACGGTGACTTTAGAGGGAAAAGACAAAGATTCTAGCGATTGTATCACCAACAGAATTGTTTACTACATTCCTGTCAGTGACTCTTGTGAGAACATCTTGAAGAGAGTGCAGTTTGCAGAGAGGCTAATTAAACTGAAGAAAATGGGATCACACTTCATATTCGGATTCCCTTTCTAAGTCCTTTAGAAACAGGCTTGGAGTTATCAGATTTTTATCGGTAAATGACAATAAACGTTGACTTCACTGCACACCCAGAAAATGACATAAATATATTTCCATCAATAATCCAAATTAACAGGTAAGGAAGGAAAATGCTGCTTAAGGGTATTTGCTCTGCTTATTTTGACAAGTGATGACAGAGTTTTAACAGTTATAAACCTTTAACATGTTGAATCTCAACATCTACTGTCATTAAATAATTGTCTGACTCTGCTCCATTGTCTGTCCCACATAATGAACTGCAACTTTGAACATTTAATTGATAAAAATGGAAATAAACACTTAAAAGCATAATACTGTGCAAATATGAAAATCTAAATCCATAAAAATAGAAAAGCAATGCTTAAAAATAAGCATTGATATTAGCAATGGGGAAAATGAATTCTTCCATGCCTATTGACAAAGTTTAATTGATTTTAAGCATGCTAAAGACATAAGCAGTATATGTTCCCAGGGTTATAAGCACATCAGTAGAAAGTTTCAGAAATGGTTATATATCGGGTTTATAAACACATTTGGAGTGGTTGGCCTCAATACAAATTGGGTAAGCATTTATTAAAGCTTCAATTATTAATCCTTTACAAACTGTGTATGAATGGAACCTTAATATAGAGAATACCCAGAATTAGAAGTGAATGGAGTCTGGAAATTGGGGGTACCATCATGGTTACCAATGGTTCAAAGGAGGTATAAGTCAAATATGCACTCCATCAACAACAGAGGATTGTCCTTTAGATGTCTCAAGGCAGACATTCATGCCCTCTGGGGCACCTGGCATTGGCCACTGTTGGAAGAGAGGATACTGGGCTAGATGGACCTTTGATATTCTAGAATAGCAGAGTTGGAAGGGACCTCAGGAGGTCATCTAGTCCAACCCCCTGCTCAAAGCAGGACCAATCCCCAATTTTTGCCCCAGATCCCTAAATGGCCCCCTCAAGGATTGAACTCACAACCCTGGGTTTAGCAAGCCAATGCTCAAACCACTGAGCTATCCCTCCCCATGACACAGTATGGCGGTTCTTATGTTCTGATATTCTGGCTCTGGAGGGAGTGTGAGCTAATAGCTTAGAACAGTGGTTCTCAAACTTTTTTTTTTCCATGGACCACTTGAAAATTGCTTAGGGTCTCAGCGACCACTTAATGATCTTTCCAAATATTTGTACCATTAGCTAACTATTGTAAAGTGGTTTGGATAAAAGCGCGATATAAAAAAACCTTAATGTATTTTTTGTTCTACAAATAAAAGCACACAATTCATATTTTAATATCTGTAGTCTACCTTTCTAATGCAATGGATGTGCCTCTACCCGACCACAGCAGCCCCCAAGCTGGGACTGGGAAGGAGGACCATCTCTCCCTGGCATCCGCAGTCCTGGAGCTGGGGAAAGTCACCTCTCTGGCCGCTGCAGCCCTGCATGTCCCAAATTCACCAGACCCACTCTTCTCACCCTGCTGCCCCTACCACCTGCCCCTATTCCCTCCAAGACCACAACCTCACCTTACATGTGCGTCTTAAGGGTCCAGGCACCTAATTAGTGAAGCCACACGTTCATGGCTCCACTAATTAGGTGGGTGGCCCTTCATTCTCTTGTGTGCGGCTGCCCAGATGCTCACCTTAGAGGGAAATATCCGCGAACCACCTGAATGGAGCTTGCAGACCACTAGTGGTCTGCAGACCACAGTTTGAGAACCTCTGGCTTAGAAAAAGGAATCAGGATGCTTCAGTTCTGTTTTCCAGCTCTGGGAGTGGGATGGGGTCTAAGGGTTCTAGGGCTAGAAGTCAGGATTCCTGGGTTCCATTCCCAGCTCTAGGAGGGAAGTGGGGCCTCGTGGTTAGAGCAGAGGGCTGAGAGCAAGAAATCCAGGATTCTGCATCTGGCTTTGGGAGGTCAGTTAGGCCAGGTTTCTTGGCTCTGTGGGAGGACCAAAATCTAAGGCTGGGATTTTCAAAGGAACCTAGGGAAGTTAGGTGCCAATCTGCCATTGAAACTCTAGTTCTCAGATGACAACATACTCACATCTCCTACTGAGAACTGAATGTGCACTACTTCACATAAATTGTGTTCAGTATCCTGCAGGATACTGCTCTTTAATGGGAGATGGGGGCTCTTGTCAAGACAGGATATCTTTTTCCTAAGAGGTAAGCTCTGGTTCAACCATTAGCTACTGGGCTTTGGGTGAAAGGAATTATCCAACCTGTGTGATACAGGAGGTCAGACTGTATAATCCCTTTGGGCTTTAAAAAATAATATATATTATCTATCTACATGACTGCTCAGTTTAACAATGAGCTGCAATTAACCAAGTCACCTGGGTGTTTCTTTGTCTTCCCTTTATAGTTTCCTGTGTCTTAACAGTTTTAAGAGGTCACCCAATGGTGAAGGGAAATCAGACCAATGTGAGGGAATTTATTCTGCTGGGGTTCCCTGGCTCTCGGTATTTGCAGATTGCTCTCTTCCTGCTTTTCTTGTTCATGTACCTCCTGACACTGATGGGAAATATCACCATCATCTCCTTAGTGGGGATCCACCGCCACCTGCACACCCCGATGTATTTCTTCCTCTGCAATCTCTCCTTTCTGGACATCTGGTTCACCACAGGCTACATTCCCAAAACTCTTGCTCTCCTAGTGTCCCAAAGCAAAACCATCTCCTTCCCCAGTTGCCTCCTGCAGATGTACTTTGTCTTCTCCCTTGGCTGCACCGAATATCTACTTCTGTCTGTCATGGCCTATGATCGCTATTTGGCCATATGCCACCCATTGCGCTATAGCTGTATCATGAACAGCACTTTGTCCATTCAGCTGGTTCTTGGATCATGGGCAAGTAGCTTCCTGACTACTTCTGTGCTGGCGTTTCTGATCACCAGGTTGTCCTTCTGTGACTCTACCGTCATCAACCATTTCTTCTGTGATGTAGATTCTTGGATAGAGCTGTCCTGCACCGACACGCATCTCGCTGAGATGGTGTATATTACTGTCTGCTTTATTGTCGTCCTTGGGTCCTGTGCCGTCATCCTGGTCTCTTACATTTACATCATCTCCACTGTCCTGAGAATCCCATCTGACCAAGGCTGGCAAAAGGCCTTTTCCACTTGCTCTGCCCATCTCACCGTCGTGGTTTTATGGTACGGCTGCTCCATCTTTCTTTATGTCAAGCCTTCCAAACAAAACTCACTGGAAATGAACAAAGTTGTCACCCTCTTGAACACTATCATGACACCATTGCTTAATCCTTTCATTTACACGCTAAGGAACAAAGACATTAAAGAAATCTTGAGAAAGGCATTCAGTAGGACATAGGGTGAAAAGACAGCAAGTGTAAAAAATCGGGATGGGGGTGGGGGCTAATAGGAGCCTATATAAGAAAAAGACCCAAAAAATCGGGACTGTCCCTATAAAATTGGGACATCTGGGCACCCGAGTAGGACATGATACTATTGCCCAATGGCCTGGATATAACTGATTTAGGCAGGCAGTGACAGGAAATCAAGTGGGGAAAATGGAGACTTTTTGACATTTGTTTTCATTCCAAATCACAGCAGAAACAAATATTTTCCAAATATCATGTGAAATGGAAATTGCAAAACAAACCCATTTCAAACCGTTTGTTGTGTGGGGGGGGGAAGGAATCAAAATTCCACTTCAAAATGTTTGTTTTGCAATGTACGTTATTCCATTTATTTTAACATTGTTATGACATGTCAGTAGTGTGCACTCTATGGCATGCCTTATTATGTCAAGTTTTCACAATACAATAATAAAAGTCAAAATTTTCTTTTCTCATTTATTTTTTCTCTTCCCTTTTTCCTTTTCACAAACCAACCAGTTTTGGAGGGCAGCTGCTACTTAGCAGAGATTGGAGCAGTTTGCTTCCTCGACAATTTTGAGAAGAAACTAGGATAAAAGTGTGAAAATGGCAAACTGTTTCATCAGAACAGAAACAAGAGCCCTTTTGATCTAGAAAGAAGATATTTCATAGAATCATAGAATCATAGAATATCAGGGTTGGAAGGGACCCCTGAAGGTCATCTAGTCCAACCCCCTGCTCGAAGCAGGACCAATTCCCAGTTAAATCATCCCAGCCAGGGCTTTGTCAAGCCAGACCTTAAAAACTTCCAAGGAAGGAGATTCCACCACCTCCCTAGGCAACGCATTCCAGTGTTTCACCACCCTCTTAGTGAAAAAGTTTTTCCTAATATCCAATCTAAACCTCCCCCACTGCAACTTGAGGCCATTACTCCTCGTTCTGTCATCTGCTACCATTGAGAACAGTCTAGAGCCATCCTCTTTGGAACCCCCTTTCAGGTAGTTGAAAGCAGCTATCAAATCCCCCCTCATTCTTCTCTTCTGCAGGCTAAACAATCCCAGCTCCCTCAGCCTCTCCTCATAACTCATGTGTTCCAGACCCCTAATCATTTTTGTTGCCCTTCGCTGGACTCTCTCCAATTTATCCACATCCTTCTTGTAGTGTGGGGCCCAAAACTGGACACAGTACTCCAGATGAGGCCTCACCAATGTCGAATAGAGGGGGACGATCACGTCCCTCGATCTGCTGGCTATGCCCCTACTTATACATCCCAAAATGCCATTGGCCTTCTTGGCAACAAGGGCACACTGCTGACTCATATCCAGCTTCTCGTCCACTGTCACCCCTAGGTCCTTTTCCGCAGAACTGCTGCCTAGCCATTCGGTCCCTAGTCTGTAGTGGTGCATTGGATTCTTCCGTCCTCAGTGCAGGACCCTGCACTTATCCTTATTGAACCTCATCAGATTTCTTTTGGCCCAATCCTCCAATTTGTCTAGGTCCTTCTGTATCCTATCCCTCCCCTCCAGCGTATCTACCACTCCTCCCAGTTTAGTATCGTCCGCAAATTTGCTGAGAGTGCAATCCACACCATCCTCCAGATCATTTATGAAGATATTGAACAAAACCGGCCCCAGGACCGACCCCTGGGGCACTCCACTTGACACCGGCTGCCAACTAGACATGGAGCCATTGATCACTACCCGTTGAGCCCGACAATCTAGCCAGCTTTCTACCCACCCTATAGTGCATTCATCCAGCCCATACTTCCTTAACTTGCTGACAAGAATACTGTGGGAGACCGTGTCAAAAGCTTTGCTAAAGTCAAGAAACAATACATCCACTGCTTTCCCTTCATCCACAGAACCAGTAATCTCATGATAAAAGGCGATTAGATTAGTCAGGCATGACCTTCCCTTGGTGAATCCATGCTGGCTGTTCCTGATCACTTTCCTCTCATGCAAGTACTTCAAGATTGATTCTTTGAGGACCTGCTCCATGATTTTTCCAGGGACTGAGGTGAGGCTGACTGGCCTGTAGTTCCCAGGATCCTCCTTCTTCCCTTTTTTAAAGATTGGCACTACATTAGCCTTTTTCCAGTCATCCGGGACTTCCCCGGTTCGCCACGAGTTTTCAAAGATAATGGCCAATGGCTCTGCAATCACAGCCGCCAATTCCTTCAGCACTCTCAGATGCAACTCGTCTGGCCCCATGGACTTGTGCACGTCCAGCTTTTCTAAATAGTCCCTAACCACCTCTATCTCCACAGAGGGCTGGCCATCTCTTCCCCATTTTGTGATGCCCAGCGTAGCAGTCTGGGAGCTGACCTTGTTAGTGAAAACAGAGACAAAAAAAGCATTGAGTACATTAGCTTTTTCCACATCCTCTGTCACTAGGTTGCCTCCCTCATTCAGTAAGGGGCCCACACTTTCCTTGGCTTTCTTCTTGTTGCCAACATACCTGAAGAAACCCTTCTTGTTACTCTTGACATCTCTCGCTAGCTGCAGCTCCAGGTGCGATTTGGCCCTCCTGATTTCATTCCTACATGCCCGAGCAATATTTTTATACTCTTTCCTGGTCATATGTCCAAGCTTCCACTTCTTGTAAGCTTCTTTTTTATGTTTAAGATCCGCTAGGATTTCACCGTTAAGCCAAGCTGGTCGCCTGCCATATTTACTATTCTTTCGACTCATTGGGATGGTTTGTCCCTGTAACCTCAACAGGGATTCCTTGAAATACAGCCAGCTCTCCTGGACTCCTTTCCCCTTCAAGTTAGTCCCCCAGGGGATCCTGGCCATCCGTTCCCTGAAGGAGTCGAAGTCTGCTTTCCTGAAGTCCAGGGTCCGTATCCTGCTGCTTACCTTTCTTCCCTGCGTCAGGATCCTGAACTCAACCAACTCATGGTCACTGCCTCCCAGATTCCCATCCACTTTTGCTTCCCCCACTAATTCTACCCGGTTTGTGAGCAGCAGGTCAAGAAAAGCGCCCCCCCTAGTTGGCTCCTCTAGCACTTGCACCAGGAAATTGTCCCCTACGCTTTCCAAAAACTTCCTGGATTGTCTATGCACCGCAGTATTGCTTTCCCAGCAGATATCAGGAAAATTAAAGTCACCCATTTCAATCTCTTCTGAGTGGTGACTGTCAGTTTTTTTTAGTATAATAGAAGAATACAATGCAATAATAGACTATTTCAATGTACATTGTGAAATATTGTGAAAAATAACAGAAATAATATAAACATGAAAAATAAATTTTGAAAGAAAAATATCTACTCTAAAGCTTAGATTTCAAAAGGAGCCTAAGAGATCAGCTACCCAAATCCCATCAGAAGTGGCTGGCTAACTATCTTGGGATCCTTTTGAAACTGCAGCGTAAATTCTTCCCTCTGACCTATTCCCTAGTACGCTGATCATGAGCATCTATGGTTCGGTGTGTAGGGCACTGAACCGTGAGCCAGGAGACTTTGGGTCACTCTGTGACCTTAGTTACACTGATCTAATCCCAGAGAAACACCACTGCATTTAACAGCTGGATTCCATAGTGAACAAGATAAGAAGTTTTTCAGTCTTCTGGTTCTTTTCACAGCACTTCCAGGTACTGTAGTGGGTTTGGATTCTGTGCCTCCCCTTCCCCATCTGGCACTTAACCTATTTAAGAATCCCATGTGAGCAGTGCTAGGCATTCTTATATAAAAAAACTAGAGATCATAGAATCATAGAAAATCAGGGTTGGAAGGGACCTCAGGAGGTCATCTAGTCCAACCCCCTGCTCAAAAGCAGGACCAATCCCCAATTAAATCATCCCAGCCAGGGCTTTGTCAAGCCTGACCTTAAAAACTTCTAAGGAAGGAGATTCCACCACCTCCCTAGGCAACGCATTCCAGTGTTTCACCACCCTCCTAGTGAAAAAGTTTTTCCTAATATCCAACCTAAACCTCCCCCGCTGCAACTTGAGACCATTACTCCTTGTCCTGTCCTCTTCTACCACTGAGAATAGTCTAGAACCATCCTCTCTGGAACCACCTCTCAGGTAGTTGAAAGTAGCTATCAAATCCCCCCTCATTCTTCTCTTCTGCAGACTAAACAATCCCAGTTCCCTCAGCCTCTCCTCATAAGTCATGTGTTCCAGACCCCTAATCATTTTTGTTGCCCTTCGCTGGACTCTTTCCAATTTATCCACATCCTTCTTGTAGTGTGGGGCCCAAAACTGGACACAGTACTCCGGATGAGGCCTCACCAATGTCGAACAGAGGGGGACGATCACGTCCCTCGATCTGCTCGCTATGCCCCTACTTATACATCCCAAAATGCCATTGGCCTTCTTGGCAACAAGGGCACACTGCTGACTCATATCCAGCTTCTCGTCCACTGTCACCCCTAGGTCCTTTTCCACAGAACTGCTGCCTAGCCATTCGGTCCCTAGTCTGTAGCTGTGCATTGGATTCTTCCGTCCTAAGTGCAGGACCCTGCACTTATCCTTGTTGAACCTCATCAGATTTCTTTTGGCCCAATCCTCCAATTTGTCTAGGTCCCTCTGTATCCTATCCCTACCTGCCACCGTATCTACCACTCCTCCTAGTTTAGTGTCATCCGCAAATTTGCTGAGAGTGCAATCCACACCATCCTCCAGATCATTTATGAAGATATTGAACAAAACCGGCCCCAGGACCGACCCCTGGGGCACTCCACTTGATAGCGGCTGCCAACTAGACATGGAGCCATTGATCACTACCCGTTGAGCCCGACAATCTAGCCAACTTTCTACCCACCTTGTAGTGCGTCCATCCAGCCCATACTTCTTTAACTTGCTGACAAGAATACTGTTGCAGACCGTGTCAAAAGCTTTGCTAAAGTCGAGGAATAACACGTCCACTGCTTTCCCTTCATCCACAGAACCAGTTATCTCATCATAGAAGGCGATTAGATTAGTCAGGCATGACCTTCCCTTGTTGAATCCATGCTGACTGTTCCTGATCACTTTCCTCTCATGTAAGTGCTTCAGGATTGATTCTTTGAGGACCTGCTCCATGATTTTTCCAGGGACTGAGGTGAGGCTGACTGGCCTGTAGTTCCCAGGATCCTCCTTCTTCCCTTTTTTAAAGATGTCCGTGTCTATGGGCCTGATTCCCCCCCCACTCTCATTTTCTCTGGTCTAAATCAGGAATAACTACCCTTACCTCAATGGGCCACATTCCCAGCGGGAGCAAATTGGCCACACCTACCAATGGGGCCAGATCCCCAGCTGGTGTGAATCTGCATAGTTCCAGTGCAGACAGTGGGCCACCTCCACTAATGTCAAAGGGATGGAATGCCCAGCTGTTGTAAACCAACAGAGCTATGTCAGTCAACAGCAGCTGAATACCTTGCACCATAAGCAGTTCCTGACTAAGAACTATTCAGTGGGCTGACCCTGCCAGCTGTTACTAAGGAAAGTACTTCTTACCCCAGTAATCTCATTGTTACCAATGAAACCACTGCTGTCAGCAGATTTACTCACATGCGTGAGGATTTTCAGGGTTAGGCACATCTGAGGGTATGCATGACTCAGCACCTAACTAGTGTGGTTAACAAAAGGACAAACAAATGAGCGGATAGTGCACTCATGCCAGTTTTTTTGCACTGATCTCTCTCCAACAACTTCAGTGCAGCAACTTGGGATTTGCCTCAGTGAAAGTGATGGGAGAATTTGGCCTGATGTATCCAGGTCTGATCCTTTCTCACAGACAGACAGCCTAAGGGAGTTAGACATCCAGCTGGGATTCACAGAGGAGCTTAAGGAAATCCGGTGCCCAACTCCCACTGAAATTCATTGGGAGTTGGGTAGCTAACTCCCTTAGGCCCAGCTGGAAATCATACCCTCTGGTAGCCTTGAAAATTACAACCTGTGTGTGCTGGATCAGTCTGCCAGATAAAACACACATGCTTGGCTTGAATCTTATATTCATCCACAGGAGAGAGATAGATATAGTGTGGGCAGCATCCTAGATATGTTCCAGGAATTATTTTGGAGAAGTTCTCTGGCCTTTGTTATACAGGGGGCCAGACTAGATTAGCACAATGTTTCTTCCTGGCATCAGAATCTATGAATCTAAGCATTGCATTCTTCCCCATCTCTTTATTCTAGTCGGTGTCCCCCAGCCCTAATGTAGAGAGACAATCTGCCTTTCTTTAGAGCACCACAAATCACCCTTGATCTAAAAGAATCCCTGTGGTAAGTTGTAACATTTCTCTGTTCATGCAAACCTTCTGTGACCCCCTGGGGTACATCTGCAGGGACACAAATCCATTCCATGAAACAGTTGCACCAAGGCCAGAGTTGTAACTCTTGAAACACGGGTACCAGGGTCCCCACAACTTTGGGATGACGTGGTAAGAGGAAGCTGGGTTTATTGGACTTTAGCAGTGCATGGACCTTGTGTTTTACAGACATTGGCTTTGTGTTTTCAGAAATAAACTTACAATTTATCTCCTCCTTTATTATTCACCACCATCATATACAGTCTATTTATTCCTTTTCCCCATTCCCAACCTGTGTCCATTTATTAGTGAAGTTTAAGTCTAGCTGGCTATGTTGCCTTCTTGTGGTAATTATATTTATTTGGCTCGGAGCTTCCAAGCACTGTAGGGGAGATGAAATGATTTGCTATTAGGCTGTCTAGCTCCTTAGGCTGTTTTGAAAATAGGGGCCTAAATCCACACCTTTTTTTATGGACAGTTGCTGAGATTGGATGCCTAAACCCTGTGATAATCCAAGCCCCATTGCTCTCATTGTCACACGCTACAGAGCATTGCTTAAGGGCTGACCCAGCCCAGTGTTACCGGGAGCTCATTACAGAGAGTGAACTTCAGGAATCTTGTCCCAGGCAGACCAAAACAGCATTTAAACAGGTTTCAGTTCTCAAGAAATCAACTATTAGTCTTGGAGTCACCTTTGCTCCACTTCCACAGATAACCTTACACACCTGGAGTGGTTTCACTGCTCTAGGGAAAGGGTGGAAGGGCCACATCCATAGACACACCGGATTTCCTGAGATGCTGCATTCCAGACACAGATAGACAGGCTAAGTAGCCAATTCCATACACTAGTAGGTAAACTAAGAAAACAGAAAGAGAAATCACAGGTCAGAATGATCTCACCATATGTATGATCCATGTTTAAAAGGCAGGTGAGTTGATTCATATTTTTATTACTTGTAGTCTTTCTGTTGTTTCAATTTCAAAGGAACAGATGCTGCCCCACTTGTTTTGGGGTGGATATCTCTGCAAGGTCCCCTTGACTTCTGCCTGGATGCAACAGTCTGCTCCCGCACAGTCAGTTACAGCACAGGGGCCATGGTTGGCAACCCAGCTACTTTCGCTCACTCACAACAATGACAAACGAGATCAGTTGGTGCGTGTTAGCCATAGTTTCTATTTGTATGTCTGTGTTAGGGGGTTGCAGGGTATTCTCTGGAGCAGGCACTTAGCTTTGGAATTCACTTTTCACGGAATCATAGAATCATAGAATAACAGAGTTGGAAGGGACCTCTGGAGGCCATCTAGTCCAGCCCCTGCCCAGAGCAGGACCAATCCCCAACTAAATCATCCCAGCCAGGGCTTTGTCAAGCCTGACCTTAAAAACCTCTAAGGAAGGGGATTCCACCACGTCCCTAGGTAACGCATTCCAGTGTTTCACCACCCTCCTAGTGAAAAATATTTTCCTAATATCCAACCTAAACCTCCCCCACCGTAACTTGAGACCATTACTCCTTGTCCTGTCATCTGCTATCACTGAGAATAGTCTAGATCCATCCTCTTTGGATTCACCTTTCAGGTAGTTAAAAGCAGCTATCAAATCCCCCCTCATTCTTCTCTTCTGTAGACTAAACAATCCCAGTTCCCTCAGCCTCTCCTCATAACTCATGTGTTCCAGTCCCCTAATCATTTTTGTTGCCCTTCGCTGGACTCTTTCCAATTTCTCCACATCCTTCTTGTAGTGTGGGGCCCAAAACTGGACACAGTACTCCAGATGAGGCCTCACCAATGTCGAATAGAGGGGAACGATCATGTCCCTCGATCTGCTGGCAATGCCCCTACTTATACACCCCAAAATGCCATTGGCCTTCTTGGCAACAAGGGCACACTGTTGACCCATATCCAGCTTCTCATCCACTGTCACCCCTAGGTCCTTCTCTGCAGAACTGCTGCCTAGCCATTCGGTCCCTAGTCTGTAGCGGTGCATTGGATTCTTCCGTCCTAAGTGCAGGACTCTGCACTTGTCCTTGTTGAACCTCATCAGATTTCTTTTGGCCCAATCCTCCAATATGTCTAGGTCCCTCTGTATCCTATCCCTACCCTCCAGCGTATCTACCACTCCTCCCAGTTTAGTGTCATCCGCAGACTTGCTGAGGGTGCAATCCACATCATCCTCCAGATCATTAATGAAGATATTGAACAAAACCAGCCCCAGGACCGACCCTTGGGGCACTCCATTTGATAGCGGCTGCCAACTAGACATGGAGCCATTGATCACTACCCGTTGAGCCCGACAATCTAGCCTACTTTCTACCCACCTTGTAGTGCGTCCATCCAGCCCATACTTCTTTAACTTGCTGACAAGAATACTGTTGCAGACCGTGTCAAAAGCTTTGCTAAAGTCGAGGAATAACAGGTCCACTGCTTTCCCTTCATCCACAGAACCAGTTATCTCATCATAGAAGGCAATTAGATTAGTGAGGCATGACTTGCCCTTGGTGAATCCATGCTGACTGTTCCTGATCACTTTCCTCTCCTCTAAGTGCTTCAGAATTGATTCCTTGAGGACATGATCCATGATTTTTCCGGGGACTGAGGTGAGGCTGACCGGCCTGTAGTTCCCAGGATCCTCCTTCTTCCCTTTTTTAAAGATGGGCACTACATTAGCCTTTTTCCAATCTTCCGGGACTTCCCCCACTCACCATGAGTTTTCAAAGATAATGGCCAATGGCTCTGCAATCACATCCGCCAATTCCTTTAGCACTCTCGGATGCAACGCATCCGGCCCCATGGACTTGTGCACGTCCAGCTTTTCTAAATAGTCCCGAACCATTTCTTTCTTCACAGGGGGCTGGCCACCTCCTCTCCATGCTGTGCTGCCCAGTGCAGTAGTCTGGGAGCTGACCTTGTTCGTGAAGACAGAGGCAAAAAAAGCATTGAGTACGTTAGCTTTCTCCACATCCTCTGTCACTAGGTTGCCTCCCTCATTTAGTTAAGGGGCCCACACTTTCCTTGGCTTTCTTCTTATTGCCAACATACCTGAAGAAACCCTTCTTGTTACTCTTAACATCCCTTGCTAGCTGCAACTCCAGGTGTGATTTAGCCTTCCTGATTCCATTCCTACATGCCCAAGCAATATTTTTATACTCATCCCTGGTCATTTGTCCAATCTTGTAAGCCTCTTTTTTGTGTTTAAGATCAGCAAGGATTTCACTGTTAAGCCAAGCTGGTCACCTGCCATATTTACTATTCTTTCTACACATCGGGATGTTTTGTCCCTGTAACCTCAATAAGGATTCTTTAAAATACAGCCAGCTCTCCTGGACTCCTTTCCCCCTCATGTTATTCTCCCAGGGGATCTTGCCCATCAGTTCCCTGGGGGAGTCAAAGTCTGCTTTTCTGAAGTCCAGGGTCCGTATTATGCTGCTTTCCTTTCTTCCTTGTGTCAGGATCCTGAACTCGACCCTCTCATGGTCTCTGCCTCCCAGGTTCCCATCCACTTTTGCTTCCCCTACTAATTCTTCCCGGTTTGTGAGCAGCAGGTGAAGAAGAGCTCTCCCCCTAGTTGGTTCCTCCAGCACTTGCACCACGAAATTGTCCCCTACAGTTTCCAAAAACTTCCTGGATTGTCTGTGCACCGCTGTATTGCTCTCCCAGCAGATATCCAAGTGATTGAAGTCTCCCATGAGAACCAGGGCGTGCGATCTAGTAGTTTCTGCGAGTTGCCGGAAGAAAGCCTCGTCCACCTCATCCCCCTGGTCCGGTGGTCTATAGCAGACTCCCACCACAACATCACCCTTGTTGCTCATGCTTCTAAACTTAATCCAGAGACTCTCAGTTTTTTCTGCAGTTTCATACTTGAGCTCTGAGCAGTCATACTGCTCCCTTACATACAGTGCTACTCCCCGACCTTTTCTGCCCTGCCTGTCCTTCCTGAACAGTTTATATCCATCCATGACAGTACTCCAGTCATGTGAGTTATCCTACCAAGCCTCCGTTATTCCAATTACATCATAATTCCCTGACTTTGCCAGGACCTCCAGTTCTCCCTGCTTGTTTCCCAGGCTTTGTGCATTTGTGCATTTCCCAGGCACTTGAGATAACCCGCTGATCGCCCCCTGTTCCCAGTATGAGGCAGGAGCCCTCCCCTCTCACATGCTCCTGCTCGTGCTTCCTCCCGGTATCCCGCTTCCCCACTTACCTCAGGGCTTTGGTCTCCTTCCCCCCTAGTTTAAAGCCCTCCTCACTAGGTTAGCCAGCCTGCTCGCGAAGATGCTCTTCCCTCTCTTCGTTAAGTGGAGCCCGTCTCTGCCTAGCACTCCTCCTTCTTGGAACAACATCCCATGGTCGAAGAATCCAAAGCCTTCTCTCCGACACCACCTGCATAGCCATTCATTGACTTCCACGATTCGACGATCCCTACTCCGGCCTTTTCCTTCCACGGGGAGGATGGACGAGAACACCACTTGCGCCTCATACTCCTTTATCCTCCTACCCAGAGCCACGTAGTCTGCAGTGATCTGCTCAAGGTCATTCTTGGCAGTATCATTGGTGCCCACGTGGAAAAGTAGGAAGGGGTAGCGGTCCGAGGGCTTGATGAGTCTCGGCAGACTCTCCGTCACATCGCAAATCTTAGCCCCTGGCAAGCAGCAGATTTCTCTGTTTTCCCGGTCCGGGCGGCAGTTAGATGACTCAGTCCCCCTAAGGAGAGAGTTCCCGACCACCACCACCCGCCTCCTTCTCTTGGGAGTGGTGGTCGTGGAACCTGCAACCTTAGAACAGTGCATCTCATGCCTTTCAACTGGTGGAGTCTCCTTCTGCTCCCTTCCCCCAGACATATCATCTGGGCCACTCCCCGCAATGGTACCTGTGGAGAGAACATGAAAACAGTTACTTACCTGTATCTGCGTTGCTGGTACATGGACGTTCCCCCTTCTTCTTCTGGAGGTCACATGCTGCCAAATTTCTTCACCGTCCTCCTGTCCACGCTGCGCAGCCTGCTCTGAATCTTCAGAACCTTGTGCCTGTAGAAGCATATCCTGATGTCTGTCCAGGAAATCTTCAGTTTCTCTTATGCAACGCAGGGTCGATTACCTGTTGCTCCAGACCTTGAACCTTCTCTTCCAATATGGAGACAAGCTTGCACTTTGTACACACAAAGTCGCTTCTGTTCTCTGGAAGAAAGACAAACATGGCACAATCTGCCTGTGGTGACATTCATGTTCTAGCACAAGATCTTGTCCCTTGGGTGTTTGTCTGAGCTGATAATGGGGAAAAGATTTAGTGTGTCTCTGGGAGGCATTCGGGGTTAAACATAGATTTGACATTGGACAGAACATTGTCTCCAATCTCAGTTCCACTAAAAATCAGTGTCAAAATAGTCACTTGCTTCCAAGATGGCAGGAGAGATTCTCTTATGTGTGAGCAGCCTGATATTCAGACTTGCAGGACACTGAGTCAGAAGTGCCAGTGGGTCAGATTTTCAAAGGCACTTAAGTGATTTAAGCATAAAATTCCCTTTAACGTTCAGTCGTACCCCTCTTTTTAAATCATGTCAGCGTGCCTAGAGTATTTGCTGGGCACATTACTTTATTATGATTATTCTGAACGTCTCTCAGTATTACATATGGTGGATTTTTTAAAAAGAAATAGCTTTTACACCATACTAAATCTTTAAGCTGAAAAAGGAGAAAGCTGCTGACTAAAATGTATCCGCATGAGTCACCAATAAATCCTGGCTGAACGGACTTTGTAGGTTTGGGTAGTCTGGACATTTGTTAAACCCTCTGCAGATTTCCTGCATTTTAGGTGCTCAAATTTATTCATTCTCCTTTGACTTTCTTTCACATTCTCCTTGTGCCTGAGAGTGCTGTCTGCTGGAAGTAGCTGACCATGATGTCTTGCAGTCTGAACATGTCCATACCATAGGGATATCTCCAAGTGCTCCATTAACTGCTGGGATTGTCTTTGTTCTAGTTTTCCATAAGTGCTCCCCTTCGAGGCAGAGTTCTTCATACTTCAGCATCTTCTCTCCTTGTTTCTTTTTTATGTTGCTGTCTGCTGGCATGGCGACATCAATGTACACAGGTTTGTTTTGTCTTCTTTTCTCAAACTATGTCATTCTCATTCGGTCTGTGACAATTGCCATATCCCATAACATCTTACCCTCTTCATTCACTTCACTGTGTCTGTTCCTATATTCTCTCCCAGATAAGCTCTAGCAGCTGCTTGATACTTGTTCCACCATCTGTTCCTTTTAAAACTCATTCTGCACTTCAAGGAGCAGTCCTGTCGATCGTTTTTACTTCTTACAGAATTAAGATTTACGGCTTTTTTCTTGTCCACTCATAATGAGGCTTTCTGCTTCTCTTTTGAGGGATCCTTCTATCATTAATAGGCTCGATCTCTTTCCGCCATTGTCTGTGCATTGATTTCTGTGTACATCTTTCCACTATTTTCTAGTAGTATCCTCTCTCCTTTCTTTCATGATTTCTTGGGCTAGGATGCAGCTCAATCATTGCTTGTTAACATGATCAGATGATCTTTATTCTGATTGACTCCTCACATAGTTTGATATAATATTCTTCATTATCAAGTGCTTCCTCCACAGATAGCAGAATTTTCCCTTTGTCACATCATGGGATTTACATTTTGTCCATGCCTTGGTTACTAGTCAATACTCTGACATCCAAGCAAGACAGCTGTTGCTGATACATACTTTTTTATTCTCCTCTTGATTATTCCAGCAATCTTGTCTACTACTGGCATCACCCGCATATTAATGGCTCAGATCAAATTCTTAAGACTTGAGTTTTGTCCGTAGAGTAGTTCTTACACATCTGCAATATTCTTTCCTTGCTTTGTCTCTCAATTTCTTATGTTGTAGCTCCGACAGTTCCCTGATTCTAACATATTTGTAGGGGTCATGCTGAGATAGCGTGGACAGTTCCTTCATTAATGTGTATGTCATCAGATTGTACCAGTCTGGCCATCTTTACAGACGCTGACACACAGTTAGCCAAGCCAATCAGTAGCTCTATATCTTCACCAAACTTTTCCACATATTATCCATCTTTGTAGCCCCTTTTCGTGACTGTTCATGGAGTTTCAGATTGCCCATGTCTAACAAATGGTTAACTGGTCATTGCTCTTTGCTGATCGCCACAATTTATCATATCTAAACAAGATCTGTGCCAGTGGCACCGTGGGTACCACAAACAGCGCTGGTGCTAAGGCATATCCTTGAAAGATTTCTTTTAATTTAGACCTCATCAATGAGTCCCCTCCAGTGAGAGTCAAGTGCTCCAGTTAAACATAGATTGCTGCAGAAAGGAAATGATCTTTGGATGAGCCTTGGGCATTTTCAGGGTCTCAGTGATCCATGATTGTGAGATGCTTTTGTATGCCTTGAAGGTAGTCTATCCACACAATCACTAACTTTTTCTTTGTTTGCAACTCAGGTGATCCTCCTATTCGGCCTGGGCTGGTTTTTGTCCCTTTCATATTTACTGTATTGTTTCTTTGCTCAGGAACCAGCATTCCATTGCTAACTGGCACTTTCCAGATTTTTTTTTGCCAGAGATGTTGTTAGAAGTTTCCATATAGTGGGTAAACATATGGTCAGTCTATAATTCTTAGGATCACTATGTCTTTCTTTCTTTCTTTCTTTCTTTCTTTCTTTCTTTCTTTCTTTCTTTCTTTCTTTTCAGTATGGGGAGAGTTGTCCCTGTCATCATCCACCCTGGAAATCCGTTCTTCAAACATTTATGAAATTGTTAAAATAAACAATCATGGAGTGTTTCTAAGACGTTTCATCCAGAATCCAAACATACCAGCTGGTCTGAGTGTTTTTTCCAATTTTTCATTCCTCTTAGTACCTCATTTCTTTCTTTCTTTCTTTCTTTCTTTCTTTGATCTTTCTGGGTATTCCTCTGGGGTGTGATTTGTAATTTTTTCCTCTCCTTTTTAATCCGGTTCACTGTCTGATTATGTTGCACAGTCTTAGACCAGATTTCTTTCCAGTAGTGCTGAAACTATTCATTTATTGGCTCTCTATTTTTGCCTGTTCTGTTTTTAACATCCATCAGATCAAAGAATCTCCTTGGGTCTCTGGTGAAGAGACTGTTCTCTTGGTACTAATAACTTTGTTTACATTAATCCTTTTGGCCAGATGATTTCGACAGGCCATTTCAATTTACTTCTGTGTCAAGGGTTCGATATCTTTCAAGGCTATGACTCAGATGGATCAGCTTTCATTTACATTGTTCCTTCACGACTCTCTCATCTAGCTGCTATCTCCAAGGCTGTTTGCTTCTCTTACCTCTTCAGATGGTTTTTCTCATGCATCCCGTAGGCTGATATAAAAGCTTACTCTTCTGCTTTAACCTTCATTGCCATGAAAGATGGCTCACATCCTCAGATGGCTTGATCTTACGCTGATGAGCTGCTACTGTTACTGTAGCATAAATTATATAATTCTACCTGCTATTGGTGGTTTTACTCCACAGTTTCCTTGAGTCCTTCATTAAGTGCTTGTGTTATCATCCAGTTTTTCCTGGTGTACAAATTTCTTACTTGGCAACACTGGTCAATCCTCAATGTCTGTTACACTTTGCATGATCTCAATCAACAAATTATTCATATTTCCTGTACTTTCTTCAGGTGCTGTTTCATTCATATTTTTCCTCAATTTTTCTTCCATTGCTGGTTTCTGTTTATCCTGTATCATTGCTTCTACCAAAATGTTTGCATGTAGTTCTACATGACTAACCTCCCTTTTCAGGTTTTCAATCTCCATTTGCATAAATTCTCCTCTTTGGAATAAAACTCTCAGTTGTGCAGTGAGTCTATGCTCCTTCATTTCTTTCTCTGTGTTGTCATTTCTCTCCTTCCAGTGTTGGAACATTTGTTTGCTTCAGCCTCTCTTCTGGTTTTGCAAAAGACAACCTCAGATCACTTTTTGGTTTATAAGATGAGTCCTTTTCACTCTAATGATCTCTGGTTGTTTATTTGAACAGTTGAATGATACATGGGCTTGCCTACCTTCAGACAACTCACCCTGCTAGGGGAAGAGGCTGTCCCAGATAAGCTTGTCTGACCCCGCCCCCCCACCACTTTATGGCATTCATAATATTTATCAATTACCTGTATTCTCGATATTAGTTTGGATTGACAGACTATACCCTGCTGGGTGCTAAACCAGAATTTCTAGGCCTTGGAGGTTTCTTCCACTTCCTCTGCCTCCTCCTCATCTTCTTTGTCTTTGTCTTCTTCTAGAATCCTAGAGATGTTAATAGGAATCCATCCAATAAAATTCTACGATATTACATTCTGTATTTTTTGTAAAGTATTTATAGAATGGCCAGATCCCATGCTGGTGTAAATCATCCATAGGTCCATAGGCGTCAAGGGGTCAAATCTCCAGCTGGTGTAAATCAGATGTAGCTCTGTCATAAATATAAAGGGAAGGGTAAACCCCTTTGAAATCCCTCCTGGCCAGGGGAAAGCTCCTCTCACCTGTAAAGGGTTAAGAAGCTAAAGGTAACCTCGCTGGCACCTGACCAAAATGACCAATGAGGAGACAAGATACTTTCAAAAGCTGAGAGGAGGGAGAGAAACAAAGGGTCTGTGTCTGTCTGTATGCTGGGTCTTGGCCAGGGATAGACCAGGAATGGAGTCTTAGAACTTTTAGTAAGTAATCTAGCTACGTATGTGTTAGATTATGATTTCTTTAAATGGCTGAGAAAAGAATTGTGCTGAATAGAATAACTATTTCTGTCTGTGTATCTTTTTTGTAACTTAAGGTTTTGCCTAGAGGGGTTCTCCATGTTTTTGAATCTAATTACCCTGTAAGATATCTACCATCCTGATTTTACAGGGGGGATTTCTTTATTTCTATTTACTTCTATTTTTTATTAAAAGTCTTCTTGTAAAAAACTGAATGCTTTTTCATTGTTCTCAAATCCAAGGGTTTGGGTCTGTGGTCACCTATGCAAATTGGTGAGGCTTTTTATCCAACATTTCCCAGGAAAGGGGGGTGCAAGTGTTGGGAGGATTGTTCATTGTTCTTAAGATCCAAGGGTCTGGGTCTGTAGTCACCTAGGCAAATTGGTGAGGCTTTTTACCAAACCTTGTCCAGGAAGTGGGGTGCAAGGTTTTGGGAAGTATTCTGGGGGGAAGGACGCGTCCAAACAGCTCTTCCCCAGTAACCAGTATTAGTTTGGTGGTGGTAGCGGCCAGTCCAAGGACAACGGGTGGAATATTTTGTACCTTGGGGAAGTTTTGACCTAAGCTGGTAAAGATAAGCTTAGGAGGTTTTTCATGCAGGTCCCCACATCTGTACCCTAGAGTTCAGAGTGGGGGAGGAACCTTGACAAGCTCTGTTGAAGTTAGTGGGACAGATTAAAGAGATATTGGGCCAGAGAGAGACAGCAAGAGCATGAATGACTGTATATTCTGGTGGTTAGAGCACTCACTCTCCGATGCAGACGGCTGAGTATCTGGTTCCTCTGCTCCAAAGCCTTTTTTTTATTATTTAACCACAGTGGAGCAGCTTCAACAGGAGAGACTGGGACAGACTGACATAGGGGTCCCTCAATGTCACAGCTGAGCAGGGTTTTTGTGAGTACCAGTGGGGCTTGATTCTCGGATTTAGGCACCTAAAATGGTAGGTAGGTGCCAAAGTCATTCTGTGCAACTAGCCGATTTTGTCTTTTTACAGCACACATTTTATAGGATGTAGTCAGCCTCGGTTTACATTAATCCTTTTGTCCAGATGATTTCGACAGGCCATTTCAATTTACTTCTGTGTTAATTTCATTATTTTTTCCCCCAGTCTGACAGGTCAGATTTCCTGACTCGGAATCAAACCAAAGTGACTACATTTATTCTCCTGGGACTTTCCAGTGACCCGCAGATGCAGATTTTCCTATTCCTGGTGTTTATAGTTATTTACCTAATCACGCTTGTGGCGAACATGGTGATCATACTGATAAGGGCTGATCCTCACCTTCACACCCTTCCTGTCTCATTTATCCTTTGTCGATATCTGCTTTTCCTCAGCCATTGTCCCTAAGATGATGGTCAATTTCCTAGCAGAGCACAAAATCATTTCTGCTGATGGCTGCCTTGTCCAGATATTCTTCATTTTCCTGCCTACTAGTGCTGACATTTTTATTCTCTCAGCAATAGTGTATGACTGCTACACTGCCATCTGTGACCATTGTGTTATATGGAGACCATTAGCAAAGGGATCTGTGTTCTGCTGGTGAGTGGGGCATGGGCAATAGGCTTCATAAATTCTCTGCTTAACAGAGGTTTAGCCCTCAGGTTGCACTTCTGTGGCCCCAATCAAATCAGCCATTTCAGCTGTGAAGCTCCCTCCCCTATTGCATCTATCCTGCACTGTGACCCTCACCAATCAAGTGGTGCTTCTCACTTCTGTTGTGATATTTGTATCAAGCTCCTTCCTCCTCATCCTGATCTCCTACATTCACATCATTGCCACCAACCTGAGGATACGCTCTGTGGAGGGCAGCGGTAAAGCCTTCTCCACCTGCAGCTCCCCCCGATTGTGGTTGGTTTATGGTACCCGACAGGTTCTGTACAGTACACAAAACCCAGCTCAGTCTCTTCCATGGTTGTGGATGAAATGTTCTCTGTCCAGTACAACATCTTGACCCCGATGCGAAATACCATCATCTACAGCCTGAAAATACAGATGAAAACAGCTGGGGGGAAATTACTGGGGAAATTCAAGTTTCTCAAGTAGTGTTGATCTTATTTAAAAAAAATCAAAGAGCATAAAACTGTGGGTAACTTGCATTTTGGAGATTCTCAGCTCAGGTATCTGACAGTTTGGGTCAAAGGCTCAGCTCGTGTAAATTGGTGTGGCTCTGTCAAGGTTCCTTCCCCACTCTGAACTCTAGGATACAGATGTGAGGACCTGCATGAAAACCTCCTAAGCTTACTTTTACCAGCTTAGGTTAAAACTTCCCCAAGGTACAAACTATTTTACCATTTGCCCTTGGACTTCCACTGCCACCACCAAACGTTTATCTGGGTTATTTTATTAGGAAAGTGTTGTTTGGAAACGTCTTTCCCCCCAAAATCCTCCCAACCCTTGCACCCCACTTCCTTGGAAAGGTTTGATTAAAAATCCTCACCAATTTGCATAGGTGACCACAGACCCAAACCCTTGGATCTTAAGAACAATGAAAAAAAGCATTCAGTTCTTGAAGAATTTTAATAGAAGTAACAGTAACAAAAAAGTAACAATAAAAAGAATCACCTCTGTAAAATCAGGATGGTAAATACCTTACAGGGTAATTAGATTCAAAACATAGAGAATCCCTCTACACAAAACCTTAAGTTACAAAAAGACACACAGACAGGAATATCCATTCTATTCAGCACAGCTTAATTTCTCAGCCATTTAAAGAAATCAGAATCTAACGCATATCTAGCTAGATTACTTACTAAATTCTAAGACTCCATTCCTGTTCTGTCCCCGGCAAAAACATCACACAGACAGACTCTTTGTTTTTCCCTCCCCCCAGCTTTTGAAAGTATCTTGTCTCCTCATTGGTCATTTTGGTCAGGTGCCAGCGAGGTTATCCTAGCTTCTTAACCCTTTACAGCTGAGAGGATTTTTCCTCTGGCCAGGAGGGATTTTAAAGGTGTTTACCCTTCCCTTTATATTTATGACAGGCTCCATTGAACTCAGCAGGCCCATTGGGTAGAAGAGACGCTGCCCAGGCATCCTGGGAAAAACATAGGACATATGGCAGCACGTTTCCTGATAGGGCCAGGTATCAAGATGGAATGTGCTGTTGATTGATGTGCCCTACTGTGAGTTAGTGCCCTGCACCTTCCTTCATACAGGCATTCCGCACTATTCCAATCAGTGTCTCAGGCTTCCCATTGATGGGTGTTCTTGATTTCACAGCCATATCCCCCTTGCCCACTGCCTTCTAAGTGTTGCAGAACAACATTTAATAGTAGGCCAAGTGTCATGATAATTCATAGCAATATCGAATGTCCTGCTCAATGAAATATAGTCCATCATTTTGGCCACCACCACTGGCACTGCTCCTCCTTCTTTGACATGGCTAGAATTCTTTCAGCATTGTTCTGAAATGCGTGCAATTCTCAGCAGTTGCAGTGAGCAGCTCTTGCAATTTTTGAGTGCTTTTGTCCATATTATAAGTCCATTCAATGTCAATAGTAAAATTTGGTATCTTCCAAACCAACTCGAGCACTTGGTGTGGGATGGGGTAGTACACACTGGTCCGGGTATTCACAACAATTTGTTCCAGTGACCCATCTGTGCACCATAGTCCTGGTAACAGCTTATAGGTGCGTGCAGTTCGGTTATGTGCTGTTGTGTTTCTTCCCTCTAGTGTTACATTGCAGGAGTGTTACATGCATTCCCAGGAGAACACTCCATATCCCATATACATCACATTTAAGTGTCCCCCCCTTTGCAATAGGCCACACATTTTGTTTCTCTGACACCATTGAGGTGGGCCATATCCATATATCCCCCCCTGAATACACAGTTGTTTTATTCAATTATGGTCCAATTTATACCATTCCATCCTATCCACTGATTCTCCAAGGGTTCCCATCGAATCCCTCTCTTTTCCTGCACTCCCGTCAGGCTCATGGGGACTACTTTGGTTGCATTTCCCTCCCAGGGTATCACAGTGCTAGCCTTACAGGTTGGGGATGTTGTTTTCCATGTGGACGGACATGTTTTTGCAAGTGTTGATAGGTATGGGCTCGCGCCGTGATTTAAAACTGATAGTCACTGTCCCAACCATGTGTCCCTCATAACATTTATTAATATCATTACTTGAGCATTCTGCATTCCCATACACACCTCTCCCCACATCAAACGTCTAAAACTATCTCCTGCGTATTTCACCAATTGTCCTGCCCAATCAGCAATCCGTAGATTCATTTTGCTACTTCCCACCCATCTGCAATTGCAGCTACTTGATGTACCATCCATTCATTAATTTCTTGTTGCAATTTCACATTGTGACTCATCAGATGCTTAGTTGCCCAATTTTCCCCCAAGGTCCATGCTCCATTCCCTTGTTTATTGTTGACCATAATCCTCTTTTCTGTATGTCCTCTCACCCACCTATTAAATTGTTGTTTCAACCATTCTATGGATGTGCTGCAGTTGGGATATAGCCGGCCCACCCACCACTCACTGGGACAGACTACCCATGTAACAGATCAAAAGGACACATTAAAGAGTGCCAGTTGCACCCGCTTCCATAAAGGATCACTCAGGTCTGCCTGTCAGGGAATACTTTTAGCTCTGGGCTGTGGCCAGTTCAGCTTTGGATTTTTCAAGATGGGCATCTACACCATCTGTAGGGTTACATTTTGCAAACCAGTTAGATTTAATTTCCCTGTGTGTGCCCCTAGAGTGATTTTAGCTCCACATCAGCATTTCCATTTATATTGATCCATATTGTCCTCATCATTACATGTGGACAAAATGATATTTACATCATGGGACACCTCTGGGTTCCAACACCCCTGGTGTCTGGAATGTCAAATTTTGGTTCTCTTTTGATGGATACCACTGTAAGGAATACAATGAGTTAATCCAATACTCAGCCTCATCATCACTGAGATGCCATGATGTCTCTGTGACACCTTCATTTATTATACCATTACCTCCAGCCCACCATGTAATACTTTCTGATAGATTTCCAATCTGCCGGAGTAAAGGCTCTTGATCCATTCCATATACAGGTTTCAGAGTAGCAGCCGTGTTAGTCTGTATTCGCAAAAAGAAAAGGAGTACTTGTGGCACCTTAGAGACTAACCAATTTATTTGAGCATAAGCTTTCGTGAGCTACAGCTCACTTCGGATGCATATACAGTCTATTGACATTTCCGTTCCCCCTCTACACTCTCCCTTAACCCATCTGTCCATATTGCTGGAACTGATTCCCATTCCTCTTCCCACTTTATTAATTCACAGGTGGGTATTCGGTGAGTGGTTACACATGTGTCCTGGATTATTAAACATAATCCCATCCACAGGTACCTGTGATGGGTTTCGTCACAGAGATCCCCTTGAGACTGCCACCTGATGTGCTGAGATTACCTCTGAGCCTGTTTTCCCTGCCAGCTTGGGACTCAGAACCCTGCCTTGTTGATCCAGACATGCTAGCCTGCTGCAACACAGACCCAGCTCTGGTTCATGTCCCCAAAGCTGCAGACTTTAACCAAAAACTGCTCAGCAGATCATCTATCTCCAGCCCCCAGTTCCCAATGGTATCCAAACCCCAAATAAATTTGTTTTACTCTGTATAAAGTCCTATCTCTTGGGATCTTCTAACACCTCACCCACCTCCTTCTCAATCTCTGTCCAGGTTGACCCCTGTACCTGGTATGGGCCCCGATTCCTCCATATCCACCTGTTTAAAAAATCAGTTACCCCAGTTTTCGAGAACCCGCAACTCCCTTCATGAGAGCCTGTCATACCCACGTCAAACAGCTGTGCAGACAGTTGATGCAGGGGACTTACCTGACTGCTACTGTATTACTTACCCATCCAGGGAAGTGTATCCGAGTCATGCAACCAAGATGTTGGCAGGGGTCCAGCTCCCTCCTCGCTCTCAGTTCCCAGACACAGTTGGCTGGAAAATAAAACTCCAGAGTCCAGTCTGCAGGCAATTCGATGGGTTTATTGGGGCTAAACAAGCAATCTTATTCCAAAGCCCTCCACACCAGTCAGGTTTGTCTCTATATGCCGATAGAAGGAGGGAGGGTGCAGCCTTGTGCTTTCACTTACATTCTCTTGCTTGCCTATTCAGCCTGTTTAAACTAAAAGCATGCCCAGAAGCAAGATTATTATTGTTTAGTCTCGACCCTATTTACTTCACATTCTCCTAACAAAGTTGAAGCCTGATCTCTTCGATCTCTGTCCTTGCCTTGAACCACACTATCATCCCACTGGTATTATACTCAGTGAAAATAGTGATACTCAGTGAAATTCTACTCAGTGAAAATAGCCTGTGCCTCCACTCACTGCTGCCCATGATATTACTGCTACACTGCTAATTTTGGAATCCTAGCTGGATGAACTGGGACTGACACCTCTTGCTCATAGTGTAGACATAGCCTTAATGGTTGTTGAGAGGCAATGCCTTAAAGTCTGTAGCCTTCTGCCCTTGGGGACCACTGGAACCATTTTGAACAGGCTGGGTCACATTCAGGGAACCATACTGACCATTGCATGGACACACTGGAGAATCTGAAGAGGCCAGGAGAGTGTAAATCAGACAGATTCTGTTCCTGTAACTTAAGAGCAAAGACAGACTAATTTAGCTTCTAGTGAAGTATGAGATTAGATGAGATTAAGTATGTGTGCCAGGCTCTGGCAGGAGCTGTTCTTCAACCACTACCCAAGGGTTTTCCTGTCTTTTCAAGTTCATTACATCCTCAGCCCAGACCAAGAACTACTCCTTACTCTATAGGTCATTGATTTCTCCAGTTTTGCTCTTAAAAGAGACCTTGATTACGTAATCAGCCAGACAATCAGTATCTGTTCAAAGTGCAGCTTCAAAAGGATGGATTTCAAGTGAGTCATTTGCATAATTTTCACCACCAACAATTTTCTTGAAAATCCACTTCATGCATATTGTCCCCAAATGGCCTTTGATATCCCCACTGTCTGCCAGAGATTGCATGATTCATGTCTTCCTCCTAAAGAAGCTCCATCCACTGTCTGTACTTCATAGAATCATAGGACTGGAAAGGACCTCGAGAGGTCATCTAGTCCAGTCCCCGGCACTCATGGCAGGACTAAGTATTATCTAGACCATTCCTGACAGGTGTTTAGGTGTTTAACAGCTACACTACTATTTTAAGTGATCTACCTCAGTGAGAGCGAGCGTGAGTATGTCTACATGAGCTGGGACTCACACCCCTAGTTGATTGTGTGGACATGCACTAAGTGTAAGGTGTTAGTCAACTATTGGAAAGGGCCTCCTCCCTCACCCCATAGGGAGGGTGGCTCTACAACCCAGAGAGACCTATTGGGTGAAGTGTCCACAACTGTAGACAGATCCTGAAACAATCTCAACAATTATTAAAGGCAAACTCCATGTGTCAGACTTGATAGACAGATAGGTTTACTGAAAAACGAATAGAGTGACCACAGGATGTTACCATCGTGTTTATAGACTTTGCAGCCAGTTTTGACTCACTGCATCAACCAGCGCTGTGGATACAGCTTCACCAGTGTGGGGTGCCTGAGGGCTTAGTGTACCACAGGGAGGAACAGTACCAAGGTACATTGACCTGTGTGAGGGTCAACGGTTGTATTACAGACCGGTTTTCAGTTGAATCACAGGTGTGTCAGGTATGCAATCTCTCACCCTTTGGTATTTAATGGTATAATAGACTATCCGATGACTGAGGCCCAAGGAGGAGGTATACTATTTAAAGATTCATCTTTAGTGGATCTTGAATATGAGAATGATATTGCCTTAGTTGGAGAGACTACTGACCAAGAGCTGAGGAAAAATAGCTTAATCTATGATGATAAAACCAAAGCCATGCTTGCCTCCTATACATCAGAAATGAATGACTTGGTGATGCACATGTAGATAGCAATGACCTTGAATGGGTGAATAGTTTTACCTCTCTGGGTAGCTGGTTGGCAACAGGAGGTTCTCTATGCAAAGAAGTCACACATCTGATCAGTTTTGTGTCACTGGCATTTCAGCATCTTCAAAGGCCTCTGCTTGACTGGCAGAATGTCTATGTGACCACTAAGAGATGTGTGTGTTAGTGTCACCATGGCTGCATTAGCATGATGTGTATCTCCTGCTGATGATGGGCTGCTGATTTATACAATGTGAACAGCTTCAGCAGAAGAGTCTGAGAAAGCCTTGCCCTAAATTACTTTATGGCCCAGAGATTAAAACACTTTTCTGAGAGGTGGGGGTGGGGGGGCTAACTTCAAATCTCTTCTTCACAGCAGGCAGAGGTGGGAAGTGAATGAGTGAATTTCTCCCACACCTGAGTACCCCAACCAATAGGCTAAAGATATTGGGGGTGGGTGCTATGGGTCCATATGCTGGATTGTAATTTGGACTCTCCCTCTTTCCCCCCATTAATGAAAATATTTGGCAAATAGGTGTCAAATTTGCAAATAGTAGAGGGTCAACCAAATAGTGACTGCTTTTTGATGGGTGCAAGAAAACAATGTTTCATCCCCTATTTTTTTTCTCACTATCTCATGAAGTCTATTTGCTCCATTTACATTGTGGCTAGCATCTTCAAAGTACCATATGGGAGAGAAAATGATTTGCTATTTGGGTGTCTAGCTCCTCAGGTGCTTTGAAAATCTGACCCTGTCACTAAGGTTGGATACCTACATCCATTAGGCTCCTTTGGTAATCCAAGCCTCAGTTCTCTTATTCTTATGCATGGTAAATTGCTGCTTAAGGACTGACCCGGCACAGTGTTACTGGTAGGTTGTTACAGAGAGTGAACTTCAGGGATCTTGCCCCAAGGGGAACAGGATACCATTTAAACAGCTCTCAAGAATCACTTCTTAGTCTTGCAGTCAGATGAGGACAGGCTTTTTGCTCCACTCCCAGTGCTAACTGTACCTCCCTTGTCAGATGTAAGTGTTTGGGGTAAAGAAGAGTTGATATCCTGAGGTGCTGTATTGTGGAGGCAGATAGAGAGACTAGACAGACAAATCAGTAAGTAGGTAGATAGTCTAAGACAACAAAGAGAAAAGCAGAGGTCAGAACAATCTCACCATGTTTATGATCCACATTAAAAAGGCAGGTGAGTTGATTCATATTTTTATTCCTTTTTAAACTTATTTTACCCTTTCCATTCCAAAGGACCAGATTTTGTCCCTCCTTATCTAGGAGTGGGTTTCTCTACCAAGTCTCATTGACTTCTGCCTGCTCATACAGTGACAAGGTGGGTGAGGTGATATCTTTTATTGGACCAACATCCGCTGGCGAGACAAACAAGTTTTCGAGCCACACAGAGCTCTTCTCTCTCATCCACAGAAGTTGGTCCAATAAAATAGATCATCTCACGTGCCTTATCTTTCAAATATCCTGGGACTGAGACAGCCATAACTACGCTGCGTGTGCACATAGAGTAAGCTGCAGCACAGGGGCGATGGTTGGGAACCAAGCTGCTACTTGAATCACCCATCTCTCTCTCTCTCTCTCGGCAGCACTGAGAGAGTTCATTTGATACATGTGAGCTGTAATTTTTATTTTTGGAGAGTGTGGTGTGTGTGTGTGTGTTTTATGGGCCTGGAGAGGAGAAGACACTTAGTTTTAATAAGAATGTAAGAATGGCCATACTTTTTCAGACCAATAATTCACCTAGTTCAGTATCCTGTCTTCCAATAGTGGTTCACGACATATGCTTCAGAGGGAGTCAACAGAACATTGAGTGATCCATCACCCCCTGTTGTCCAATTCCAGCTTCTAGCAGTCAGCAGCTTAGGGACACACAGAGCATGGGGTTATGTCCCTGACCATCTTGGCTAATAGCCATTGAAGGACCTTTCCTCCACGGATTTATCTAATTGTTTTTTGAACCCAGTTATACTTTTGGCCTTCCCAACATCCCCTGGTAATGAGTTCCAAAAGTTGATTTTGTATTATGTGAAAAAGTATTTCCTTATGTTTGTTTAAAACCTGCTGCCTATTAATTTCAGTAGGTGACCCCTGGTTTGTATGGGATGTGAAAGGGTAAATAACATTCCCTTATTCACTTTTTCTACATCATTCATGATTTTGTAGATCTCTGCTATGTTCCCCCTGAATCGCCTTTTTCCAAGTCAACAGTCATTTTAATCTCTCCTCATACGGAAGCTGTTCCATACCCTTGATCATTTTTGTTGCCCTTCTATTTTAATATATCTTTTTGGAGGTGGGCCAACTACAACTGCACACAGTATTCAAGGTGTGGACATACCATGCATTTATATGGTGGCATTCTGATATTTGCTGTCCTATTATCTATCCCTTTCTTAATGGTCCCCAATATTCTGTTAATTTTTTTTATTTCCGCTGCACATTGAGCAGATGTTTTTAGAGAACTATCCACAATAACTCCAAAATCTCTCTTCTTAAGGGATAACAGCTAGTTTATACCTCTTCATTTTTTTTATGTATGGATAGGATCATGTTTTCCAATATGCATTGCATTTATCAACACTGAATTTCATCTGCCATTTGTCACCGAGTTACCAGTTTTGTGAGATCCCCTTGTAACTCTTCTCAGTTTGTTTGGGCTTAACTATCTTGAGAAATTTTCTATCATATGCAAAAATTTTGTATGATTTGACCTTTTTTCGAGGTCATTTATGTCTATGTTGAAGCGCAATGGTCCCAGTAAAGATCTTTGCGGGGGCCAGCTATTTACTTCTCTAGATTGTGACATTTCCCCTTCACACAGAATCTACCTGGGCTTACATTCAGGTTCTAGTATAAAGTCAATCTCTGTGCTTAGGTATTTGTCTTATGAGTTGATAATGAAGGAATGGTTATTTTCTCTCTAAGGTCATATGGGGAGAAAAATAAATGGGACATTGGAGAGAGCATTGGCCTCATTCCCATTCCCAATGAAAACTAATGTCAAAATAATCACTGACGTTTATGGGGGCAGGATAGATGCTCTTCTATATGTAAAGCCTGATATTCAGACATGCAGAACAATGAGTCAAAAGTCCCACTGAGTCAGAGTTTAAATGACTTAGGAACAACAGACCCATTAATTTTCTATCAGGCCCTTCTTTTCAAGTTTGTCACAGTGCCGAGAGAATGTTTGCTGGTCCCATTCACTTCTTATTGAAAAATCCTGATGATTTTAATAGATATGACTCCAATCATACACTACAGATATTAAATAGTGTGTTCAACAAAATTATCTAGAACAACTGACAAAATGTAATAGAGAAAGAGATTATTTTTAAAGATTTGTCCAGATGCCCAGCTATTACAAATTGGCCATAGCTCCATTGGAGTCAATCTTCCAGACCCCATGCTGCCCTAACTCATCTGTAGCTCTGTTGAAGTCATAAGGCCAGATTGAAGAGAGAGTGTGGGAATGCCTTCATAGCCTTGGGGTTAGAACCCTCATCCCAGATGCAGAAGTCCAAGCATCCAGTAACCCTGCTGCACTGCCTCTTTTATCATGTATCCACAGCGGAACAGGGTCAAGAGGAGAGCCTGAGGGAGGCCCACAGCAGACTGTCCCTTAGTCACACCTGAGCAGGGTATTTGTGAATACCAGCAGGACCTGATGCTGGAATTTAGGCATCGAAAGTGGCACTTAGGTGCCCAAGTCCTTTTGTGAATCCAGCCCATTTTGTCAATTTAAAACGCACAAATTCCATGCAGTGTGTCTCTCTCTCTCTCTCTCTCTCTCTCAATTTACTCTATTTAAAACACACCTTTTATATGCAGGAATAGGGCTCTCTTTACAGGCATGCTACTGGTCTGAGGATCTCCACATGCTGTTTCAATTTACTTTTATGAGAAGTGTTAATTTCATTTTTTTCTGGTCTCCCAGATCAGATTTCCTAAATAAATGCCAATGGAAAATCAAACCAAAGTGACTGAATTTATTTTTCTGGGATTTTCCAGTGACCCACAGGTGCAGATTTTCCTCTTCCTGGTGTTTTTAGTTATTTACCTGGTTACTCTGGTTGGTAACATACTGATCATGCTAGCGATTGGAGCTGATTCTCACCTTCACACCCCGATGTACTTCTTCCTCTTCCATTTATCCTTTGTCGATATCTGCTATTCCTCCATCACAGTGCCTACAATGCTGATGAACTTCCTAGCAGAGCACAACATTATTTCAGTCAATGGCTGCATTACCCAGATGTTCTTCTTTAACCTCTTAGCCGGTACAGAAGTTTTCATTCTTTCAGCAATGGCTTATGATCGCTACGCTGCCATCTGTGACCCATTACATTACACAGAGATGCTGAGCAAAGGGATCTGTGTTCAGCTGGTGAGTGGGGCATGGACTATTGGGTTTTTATATGCCCTGCTTAACACAGTTTTCACCTTCAGGTTGCATTTCTGTGGGCCCAATGAAATCCGCCATTTCAGCTGTGAGCTCCCTCCCCTATTACAACTGTCCTGCACAGATACCTTCACCAATCAAGTGGTGCTTTTCACTTCTGCTGTGATGCTTGGAGCAATCTCCTTCCTCCTCATCCTGATCTCCTACATTCACATCATCTCCACCATCCTGAGGATGTCTTCTGTGCAGGGCAAGCAAAAAACCTTCTCCACCTGCAGCTCCCACATGATTGTGGTTGGTTTGTTGTACCTGGGAGCTTTTATCCAGTACACAAAGCCCAGCTCAATCTCCTCTGTAGCTCTGGATGAAATGGTCTCCATCCAGTACAGCATCTTGACTCCCATGCTAAACCCCATCATCTACAGCCTGAAAAACAAGGAGGTGAAAACAGCTCTAAGGAATATATTGTGTAAATTCAAGTTTCTCAAGTAGTGTTGAACATAGAACTGTGGGTAACTAGTGTTGTGATAAATGAAGGTGGGGAGGGGAGCTCCCTTTTATGGACACCCAGCCAGTCAGTAGCTATAAAATCCCTCTTAGTAGCTGTTCTCTAACTCCTCTACCCGTAAAGGGTTAAAAAGTCTCACTGCTATGCATAGGTAAAAGGAAGTGAGTGGGCATCTGGCCAAAAGAGCCAATGGAAAGGCTAGAACTTTTTGAAATTGAAAAAAGACTACCCTTTTGTCTGTTGTTCTCTTGGGGAGAGGCAGACAGGGCACATCTATGCTGTGAAAAGCTTGAGTCAGGTATGAAAAAATCATCAGTATCATACCTAGAAACTACTCATTTAAACCCCAGATATCTAAGTAGATTAGGAAATGTCTAGGAAGATGCAATTAGGTTTATTCCTTTTATTTCTTGATGGCTTGTAGATTCCTCTATGCTAACCCCAGGCGCTTTTGGTTTGTAACCTTTAAGATAGACCTCAAGAAAGCTATTCTTGGTGCTTAATCCTTGTAGTTGCTCTTTTAAAATCTAGCAATAGCTAAGTTCCCAGATGTATTTTCTTTCCTTTTTTAAAAAATAAAATGTACCTTTTTTAAAGAACAGAATAGAATTTTTGTGTCTTAAGAGGTTTGCGCACATGTTGTTTAATTAGCTGGTGGCAACAGCTGACTTTCCCTTTTTTTTTTCTTTTTTTCCCCCCTTTCTCAGCTCTTCCCCAGAGGGGGCATGGTGAAAAGACTTGAGGGTACCCCACAGGAAGGAATTCTCAAGTGCGCATTCCTGGGCTCTCAAAGGGGTTCTGCACTTGGGTGGCGACCTACCAATCCAAGGTCAAAGAAAAGCTATAACCTTGGGAGTTTAATACAAGCCTGGAGTGGCCAGTATTGATTTTTAGACTCCTTGTGGGCCCCCACCTTCTGAACTCGAAGTGCCAGAGTGGGGAATCAGCCTTGACATGGTGGCAGAGTGGTTTTGACCCAGAGGCACAGACCTCAGGATTTTAAAGGGACGCATTTTTCCTTTTGGCAACCTGTAAAGCCGGGGGGGGGTGTCTTTTTTTTCTTTTCTTTTCTGCCTGAGGGGGAACAGCCACACAAAGGGTTCAGCCTGCAAAGACAGGGAGTCCAACAAGCAGTTTATTTTTTTTTCTAGCTTCGTGGCAACGAAATAGCTAGGCTAGAGTATAGCTAGCCCTGTGCATGAGGTTGCGGTCAGGCACCGAAACCCTAGAGCAACCAGTCTTCCCAAAGCGGCAAGCCATGGAGAAGACAGACCCAGATCAAGCCCAGACATCCAGCCTCATGACAGAAATGCAGGGAGGGAATGGGGGACTGGAGATTTCCCTGGAGGGAATGGTCAGCCCTCCCCAACCCAAGATCCAGGTGCCAAGATGGAGGGATGCCCTTAACCCAGACAGAGTTCTAACTACGGAAGTGTCATAAATATAAAGGGAAGGGTAAACACCTTTAAAATCCCTCCTGGCCAGAGGAAAAATCCTCTCACCTGTAAAAGGTTAAGAAGATAGGATAACCTCGCTGGCACCTGACCAAAATGACCAATGAGGAGACAAGATACTTTCAAAAGCTGGGAGGAGGGAGAAAAACAAAGGGTCTGTCTGTGTGATGCTTTTGCCAGGGACAGAACAGGAATGGAGTCTTAGAACTTAGTAAGTAATCTAGCTAGATATGCGTTAGATTGATTTCTTTAAATGGCTGAGAAAATAAGTTGTGCTGAATAGAATGACTATTCCTGTCTGTGTGTCTTTTTGTAACTTAAGGTTTTGCCTAGAGGGATTCTCTATGTTTTGAATCTAATTACCCTGTTTACCCTACCCTATTTACCATCCTGATTTTACAGAGGTGATTCTTTTTACTTCTATTAAAATCCTTCTTCTCAGAAACTGAATGCTTTTTCATTGTTCTTAAGATCCAAGGGTTTGGGTCTGTGGTCACCTATGCAAATTGGTGAGGATTTTTACCAAACCTTCCCAAGGAAGTGGGGTGAAAGGGTTGGGAGGATTTTGGGGGGAAATACGTTTCCATACAATGCTTTCCTAATAAAAATAAACCCAGATAAACGTTTGGTGGAAGTGGAAGGGCAAAGGGTAAAATAGTTTGTATCCTTGGGGAACTTTTAACTTAAGCTGGTAAAAGTAAGCTTAGGAGGTTTTCATGCAGGTCCCCAGATCTATACCCTAGAGTTCAGAGTGGGGAAGGAACCTTGACAGGAAGAAAGGAATTTCTTCCTAGAGATGAAGCGCTGGGAGGTGGAAGTGGAGGTGAAATGCTTGGAATCGGAAGCAGAGGCAAAGCACTTGGAAGCAGAGGAGAAGCGCTTGGAGGTGGAGGGGAGGAGAGGAGAGGAGAGAGCCAAAGCACTTGGAGGCAGAAATGGAGGTGAACCACTTAGAGGTGGAGACAGAGCTGAAGCGCTTAGAGCTGGAAAGGGCTAAGCTGGGTCAACCAGGTAGAATCATAGAATATCAGGTTGGAAGGGACCTCAGGACAACGGCCTCCCATGTCTTATATCAAACACTCCTGGTAATGCACCCCAGAAGATATTAGCCTTTCTCATGGCTGCATAACTTTACTGACTCATTCGATTTGTGATCCACAATAACCCCAGATCCTTTTCAGCTATGCCACCACCTCACTAGTTATATCCCATTTTGCAGTTGTGCTTTTGATCTTTCCTTCCTAAGGGCATGTCTACACTGGCACCTTAAAGTGCTGCAACTTTCTCGCTCAGAGGTGTGAACCCCCCCCCCCACCCGGGCTCTGCAAGTTTCAGCGCTGGAGCTGGGCCGAGCAGGTGGCCAGTGAGATATGGGAGGGGACGTTCGGCAAACTAAGCCAGTCATGAGAAGTTCCTAAGAACTGGGAGTAAATGGAAATAACCTGCCAGATGGTCTGCAGAGTAAAGAAACAACAGGTGTGTTGGCTCAGGTGTGGGCTTCAAACAGCCCTGCTGGTGCCACTCAATCCAATCCCACTTGCCCTGCTATCCCAGCCCTGGGATCTCCCAGCTCTGCTGGTGCCCCTCACTCATGGCCCCCCATTCCCTTGCTAGCCCAGCCTTTGATTCCCTCCCCTGAACACTCTGCAGATAGACCTCTGTCCTGACCCTCAAACCCCTGTTACCCAGAGCTCCCCCACCCCACACACAGCTGCATTTGGGAACCCTAATGTCTGACTCTGAGAACTGTTTCCATTCACTACATGGTGTGTGGGGGGACACACCTTTCGCTCTGCGAGTCGCAGGGAGATATCCGTGCTGATATGCTCTGCAGGTCAGTTGGGCTCAGTGAGAACTGCCTGATTCAGATGAGAAGGTTTCACCCTCCATTTTATGGTCATTGCGTGTCCCCAGCCCATCCGGGCAGACAGGCGAACCCCTTGAACACTGAACCCCGTAGCCCAGTGGGAATCAAAGTCATGAGCCCTGATTTACAAACCAAGCCCTGAGCCCAGCACCCCTGTCTGATAGGCCAGAGCCAGGGGTGAGGGGCTGGGCTGAGGAGCTTACCTGGGCCCCTCTGGAGTGATCCATTCCCCTCAAACCAGCCTTAATATCTGAGCAGGGACAGGTCTCCCGGGGGTGCTCTGCAGCTTCCTGAGCATTTCCATCTCCAAAAAAGGCTCTTCATCTCGTCCCCTTAGGAGGAGCTCAGAGCTGGAAGCCACCCCTGGGCAAACACAGCGGCACAGCCCCAGAACATGATCAGCTCAATGTCCGTTCCTGTCAGCCCTGCAGAGCGGCCCCCTCACACAGAGGAATCCCCTGGAAAAGGCATTTCCTTGTGGGTGCAGCAGTGGGTGGGACAAGTGAAGGCCTGATCCCGGCCCAGGTCCCTCTCCTTTAGGCCTCACTGACTGCCTTGCAACCCAATGAAATCCACTGGGGTCTTTACCTGGCTGTGCCTCTGGCCCTACAGCAACAAAGAGTGTGATTTTAATCCTTTTATGAAGAGGTTCAACCTAGTGCAGCAAATTGCCAGCACTGCTATGATGGGTTTTGAGCTTTCTCTTCTTGGGGGTAAGGGGGGTTCAGGGCACTGTTTCTTGCCCCTGAACTGGGGTATTAACCGCCCCACTAGTGTCCTAGAGGAGGGGAGTGGGGAGGGAGGGACCCGGGCCCACCCTCTACTCCAGATCTCAGCCCAGGGGCCCTAGGGATAGCGGTAAACCACTTGAACTAGCGGTTCCTTCCCCTGGGCTACTTCCCTCTCCTGCCCTTCAGCTTGTGGGGCTTCCTACCCTCCCTCAGCACAAACCAGGTGTCCCTTTACTTAGGGTCTTGGTCTTCTTTGCCCACCACAGCACTTCTCCAAACTCTCCTCTGCTTTCCTCCAAACTGCTCTCTGCTCCAGCACCAATCCACTCTGCTTCAACTCCTCCTCTAGTCTGATTGAAGCAAGGGTTTTTTATCAGGTGACTTGCTTCAGGTGCTTTAATTAATTGATAGCAAACTTTCTTCCCTCTACAGGGAACAAGGTTCCCTTCTAACCCTCTCCTGCTGCCCTCTGGCCTGGGCTTTCCTTGCTTTTTGCCCCTGCTTGCAGCTTCCCCCCAGACTGGGCCTGATGCTCTCACCCCTTCTTCCCCCTTTTTCTTTTTTGTTTTTCTGCTGCTGCTTGAGTGCTGGTCAGCTGCCGGCTGGCTGTCGGTCCCCCCTGCCCCGCCTGCCCTCGGACGCTGCTGCTTTTCCAGCTGAGGCCCCCTGAGAGAGAGGGGGCCTGCTAACCCGCTCCCCAGAGGGGAGGAGTGGAGGGACCCAGCCCCCAGACCCAGCTGCTTGCTGTTTGTTTGTGGACCCATATCCGGCTGAGAGAGACTTTTATCATCTGCTCCGGCATCCCTGGAATGCTACAGCTGCAAAGAAAGCCTGGAAAAGAAAGGGAAAAAGCCGTTCACCGGAGGAACACCGCCCGGGGAATCTACAAATCGCCATGGAGGGGGCCTTAAGACTGAGTAATTTTCGAACTGTGCTCTCGTGTGGGGGGAGGCCTTGACTGTGTCCTGACTGTGTTTGTAGGGATACAGAGGGTGTGGCACGGAGCTGCTCCCCGATCCATCTGTGTCCTCCCAACCCCCACACTACAATCTTCACCGCTGCCCCCCTCCACCATCTTTTCTGGCTGTTTTACATCTGCCTCTGGACTCAGCTGCTCGCCCTGATTCCACCGTATGGGCCAGAAGCACCAGCCAACCAAACAGGACTCTCTGTACAAGCGTATGGTGGTTCATGTGCCCCCGCCCTGAATTGTCCACCCCACAGCTTGTCCCTTTTTACCTGACCCCATCTCCTGTTAACCACCTGCCACCACCCCTGCTGGGGCATCGGCAATAGAGGGCACTGGGGTGACCTCCGCCGCTGCCATGCCCATCGCCCCCCCAGACTCTAGGGGAGCCCCCCCAGCTGGTGGGAAAGGCCAGGGCAAGAAGAAGGGGAAGGGCCCCACTAAAACCACAAGGCCCTCCATGGCAGGGGCCACCCCCACTGCTGCGGCCCCACCACCGACCATGGTGTCCTTCCCTGCTGCCCCCTCCACCAGCTCTGCGGGTGTCCCTCCCTCAGCCCCCAGGATGTATGCCCAGGCAGCGGCAGCCCCCCCGCCTGCCGCCTCGTCATCTCTCCTGCCCACCGCCTCCGCCACCATCAATAGCGGCCATGGCTCCTTTCCCACCATGACAAGGAAGCACGGTGTCCGATGCCTCCTGGTGCCTGCCTCTCCCAACGTGGAGACCTACGTGCGGGCGTTGGCGAGGGTGGTGGGGCCCTTGGCTATTGTGGTAGTCTCCAAAATGTACGGGAAGGTCGTCTTCTTCTTAGCATCGGAGGCTGCCACCCAGGAAGTGGTGGAGAGGGGCCTGGCGGTGGGGGGGGGGGTGTTTGTCCCCCTAGAACCGCTAGAAGACCTGGGCGTCCACCTGGTCCTGACCTCTGTCCCTTCTTTTATCCCCAGTGCAGCCCTGTTACCCGCCCTTTCCACCCTGGGGAAACCTGTTTCTGTTATCAGTCCTCTCCCGTTGGGCTGCAAGGACCCCAGCCTCTGTCACACCTTTTCCTTCCGCCGGCAAGTGCAGCTTCTACTGCCATCAGCGGCACGTGACGGAGAGGCGCTTGAGGGGTCCTTCCTAGTCCCCCACCAGGGGGCCCGTTACCGGGTGTACTTCTCCACGGGGGAAGCCCGGTGCTACCTCTGCCGGGCGTCGGGGCATGTCCGAAGGGACTGCCCCTTAGCCCAGCAAGGAGGGGCACCTGGGATTCCCGAGACCCGGCAGGACATCGGCCCCATCATTGCCATCATCCCTGGCTGCCCGGTACCCGAACCCGCCCCCCATCCTCTTCGGATCACCACTACTCCCGCTCAGGCCCAAGGGGCACCTCCCCTACAATGCCCAGACGAGCGGTAGAGCCCCGCCCTCGCTGCTGACAATCTGGCGGGGCCTATGGAGGAGGGTGTGGCAGAGATACCACCAGGCATGGGAAAGAGCCTGCCCCAGGGAGAGTCCTCCCTCCCTTATGCTGTCCCACCGTTCCCCCCAAAGTCCCTGAGCCATCGCCTTTACCCCCTGACACGACCCCTGCTAACCAGCCCCCAGATGATGCCATGGAGGGTCGGGCCCTAGTCCAGGGGAAGCGAGGCAAGCAGAAGGCTCGAGCTCCACCTCATCTAACCGAAGCGGAGGCCCCCCGGAAGACCAGAAAGGGGGGCACCGATGCCGAGCCTTCTGCTTTGCCCAAGAGTGTGTCCCATCCACCAGTGTCAGCCGGGAAAGACGTGGCAGCACCGGAAGGTAGTGTCTCTGCTCCACGGGAGACCCTCCCCTCGGAGACCCTCGAGGAAGCCCCTTCTGTCCTGACACTATCCGAAGCCCCCGTGAACCTCTAGACAACCGTTGTGGCGGGTGCCAGCGGGGAGAACCCCGGGGCGGCGGAAAGTGTCCTCTCCTCCATGTTTGAGGAGATCGAGGCCCTAGATCTGACCCCGGTCGCCCAGGGAGAGGACAATCTTTTGCCAGCAAACCTCGATCTGGGCGACCTCACTCCACCCCTCTTTTCCCCATGCTCCCTCCCCCTAACTGCTGCTTCTGCTCCCACCTCCGAGGAGCCCCTGGACTCCTCCATCGACCCGGCCACTGATGGCACCCCGCTGACGACCACTGACTCTGCTCAGGTGACAGCTGGCGCCACGCGGCCGGGACACGAGTCGCCAGGGGCACCCCCCGGTTGGTGCGGAGCAATCAACTTCCTTCCTGGGCAGGGGTCCTACAGAAGAGAATCCACCTCCTGATGCTGTGGCCGCTATATCCACCATAGAGTCCACGCCCGGTATCACTGAGAGCTCCCTCCTCACCCCCTTAACCCTCGAGCCTGATCGGGAGGCGCCACCATCCAGCTGCTTGCCTCACAAAACCCAGAACCTTGCCTCTGCCCCTGTTCCTGCCCCTATCCCTATCCAGTTTACCTCCTGCAATGTTATTGCTGCCCAAGGAGCTGTCTCCATCCCTTTTCCAACTGATGACCCCCAGGGAGCAGCCTTTGTGTTCTCCCGCCCCGACCCATTAGGGGCTGCTATTTTCCCTCCACCGCCCCCCATCGCCCCAGGTCTTGAGGCAGGCCTAGAAGCTCCAGCCCATCAGGCACCCCATCGGGGGTCCGCACCCTGCTTGCCCATTTTAGTGGGCCACGGGGCTGCACCAAGGGCCCCGCCGGGGAACAACTGGAAAACCGTAACCCCACCCCCCCATGAGCTGCGAGGAGAGCTGCGGAAGTTTTTAGAGGATGTCTGTGGCTCCCACAACAAGGTACAGCTTGCTCTCCAGCGATGGGGGGACTTTTCTCAAATCCTCCGGGCCACAAGGGCCCTCATGGGGGAAGTTAAAGGGACGGAGAAGCGGGATGCCGCGGCCTACTGGCGGGTCCACGTCTTCCATGAACAATTACTCACCTACGGAATGGGTCAAGGACTGTTGCACGGCCCGCTGGGGGATGCGAGCGTCCCTGCCAGTGAGGATCCCCCCTGGCCCTTCCCATGACACCTCTCACCATCTCAACGTTGAACACCCGGGGTTGTAGGATGGCTTTCCGCGGGTCCTAGGTGCTCTCCTTCCTTCGGGAGGGAGGGTACTCTGTGGTTTTCCTGCAGGAGACCCATACGGATCCGACCACCGAAGACAGTTGGCGGCTGGGGTGGGGGCACAGGGTCTACTTTAGCCATTCCACGGTTCAATAGGCTGGAGTGGCGACCCTGTTCTCCCCCAACCTGCGGCCCGAGGTGCTAGGGGTCGCTGAGGCCGTGCCGAGTCGCCTGCTGCATCTCCAGGTCTGTATGGAGGGGCTCGTGGTTAACCTCGTTAATGTCTATGCCCCGACATCGGGCCCGGAGCGGCTGCAATTCTATCAGCAGGCGTCCACCTTCCTCAGCACCTTAGATTCTCACGAGTGCCTGATCCTGGGAGGGGATTTTAATACCACCTTCGAGGAGCAGGACCGCTCAGGGACCGAGCAGAGCCCGGCCGCCGCGGACACCCTCCGGGAGATAGTCGAACATCACTCCCTAGTGGACATCTGGCGTGAACACCACCCGGATGACACTTCCACGTCCACCTTTGTCTGGGTGGAGGCCCATCGGTCGAGCCACTCCCGGTTGGACCGCATTTATTTATCACGCTTCCATCTCTCACAAGCCCAGTCCTCCAGCATTGAGCTGGCCCCATTTTCTGACCATCACCTAGCCACCGTGACAGCCTCCCTCTGTGCGGAGAGGCCGGGGCCGGCCTATTGGCATTTTAACAACAGCCTTTTGGAGGATGAGGGCTTCATGACGTCATTCCAGAAATTCTGACTGGCCTGGCGAGGGCAACGGTGTGCCTTTCCCTCGGCGCGGCGAAGTTGGGACCTGGGGAAGGTGCGCGCCCGGCTTTTCTGCCGCGACTACACCCGGGGCACCAGCCGGCGGAGAAATGCGGAGATAGAGCAGTTGGAATGGGAGGTCTTAGAGATGGAGAGGCGTCTGGCCGCCAGCCCCGAGGACCTGCTCCTCTGCGGAGCGTGCCGGGAGAAGCGGGAGGAGCTCCAGGCCCGCGAGGACCATCGGGCCCGAGGTGCCTTTGTTCGATCCCGCATCCACCTCCTTCAGGAGATGGATCACAGCTCCCGCTTCTTCTATGCCCTGGAGAAAATGAGGGGGGCCAAGAAACACGTCACCTGCCTCCTGGCAGAAGAAGGCACCCCCCTCATGGAACCGGTGGAGATGTGCGGGAGGGCCCAAGCCTTCTATGCAAGTCTTTTCTCCCCGGATCTGACCGACCCTAGCGCTTGCAGAGTGCTTTGGGAGGAGCTCCCTACGGTTAGAGAGAGTGACCGAGACCAGCTAGAGTTGCCTCTCACTCTGGCCGAGTTCTTGGAAGCCCTCCGTCGTATGCCCACTAATAAGTCTCCAGGCATGGACGGGCTGACCGTGGAGTTCTACTGCATGTTTTGGGATGTCCTCGGCCCAGACCTAGTCACCGTCTGTGCCGAGTCTCTGCTAAGCGGGGTCCTCCCTCTTTCATGCAGGCGAGCTGTGCTCACCTTATTGCCGAAGAAGGGGGACCTCCGCGATTTACGAAATTGGTGTCCCGTCTCGCTCCTCAGCATGGACTACAAAATCATAGCGAAAGCAATCTCGCTGCGGCTAGGGTCTGTGCTGGCGGATGTGATCCACCCAGACCAGACCTACACTGTCCCGGACCGCAGTATCTTTGATAACCAATTTCTGGTTCGAGATCTTTTGGAACTCGGGTGTAGAGACAGTCTGTCGTTCGCCCTCCTGTCCCTAGGTCAGGAGAAGGCATTCGATAGGGTGGACCACGGGTACCTCCTGAGCACTCTGCAGGCGTTTGGCTTTGGACCCCAGTTTGTGGGTTTTCTCGGGTGCTGTATGCTTCCGCAGTCTGGTTAAGCTCAACTGGACCCTGACCGAACCGGTGAGCTTCGGGCGAGGAGTACGGCAGGGGTGCCCCCTCTCGTGCCAGCTGTATGCTCTGGCGATCAAGCTCTTCCTCTGTCTCCTCCGAAGGAGGTTGACAGGGTTGGTGCTGCGGGAGCCAGAGCTGCGGCTGGTCCTGTCGGCATACGCTGATGACGTGCTCCTCATGGTCCAGGACCCAGGTGACTTGACGCTGGTGGAGGCTTGCCAGGCCGTCTATTCGGCAGCCTCCTCCACCCGGATCAACTGGGTCAAGAGCTCTGGCCCGGTGATAGGAGACTGGCGGCAGACGAGCTCCTTCCCACCCGCGCTTCAGACCATCTGGTGGAGCGCGGGTCCGCTGCTCTACCTCAGCGTTTACCTTTCTGCCACGCATCCCTCTCCACCGGAGAACTGGGAAAATTTAGAGGGCGGGGTGATAGAGCAGTTCCGGAAATGGACAGGACTACTCTGATGTCTCTCCATCCGAGGGAGAGCACTGGTGCTTAATCATCTAGTCCTGTCCATGCTCGGGTACTGGCTCAACACCCTGGTCCCGGCCCCAGGTTTCCTGACCAACCTCCGGACATCGATTCTGGGGTTCTTTTGGTCAGGAATGCACTGGGCCCCTGTAGGGGTTCCTCATGTACCCCTGAAGGAAGAAGAACAGGGCCTGAAGTGTCTGCACACTCAGGTCCGTGTCTTCCGGCTCCAGGCCCTACAGAGGCTCCTCTATGGTGTAGGCAGTTCGGCATGGGGCATACTGGCGCACGCCATCCTGCGCTGCATCCGAGGGCTCTGATATGACCAGCAGCTGTTTTATCCCCGTCCGGGAGGTCTTCCGCGAGACCTCTTCGGGCTGCCGGTCTTCTACCAGGACCTCCTCCGGACTTGGGAACTGTTTTTAATGACCAGGTCCATGGCGGCCACCGAGGGGGCAGATCTCCTCGCGCAGCCCCTGCTACACAACCCCCAGCTCCGTGTGCAGGCGGTGGAGTCCTGCTCGGTGCACCAGAGCTTTATCCTGGCAGAAGTCATGAGAGTCGGAGACTTCCTGGACTACGACCGGGGAGGCTGGCTGGATCCCCTGACGCTCGCTCGGCGCATGGGGCTGTCCAGACCTCGTACCCCCCGGCGCGTACTTCAGGAGGTGAAGGCCGCTTTGCCGCCCGCTGCTCGAGCTTACCTTGACTGGGTCCTGCTCAAGGGCATGCCCCACCCACCCTCTACCGCAGACCTGCCGGACCTTTTCGTTGGACCCCTGCCCCGTGGACCCAATTGACCTCCTCACCCCTTTACTGCAAGCCGGCTGCATGAACTGCAGCCGGTATGTTTCCAAACTGTGCCAAGGAAACATCTATACACGCTCGTGCTCCACACCCTTCACGCCCTCACCCTAGTGTCCCGCCCCGACACAAAGTGGCGAGACCTTCTGCCACCTTTGGAGGGTAAAGAGCCCCAGTGGGCCAGCCTATTTTCCGCCTTGGTTCCGAGGCCTGTCGGGGACATCAGTTGGCAGCTCCTTCACGGAGCTGTGAGCATGGGCATGCACTTGGCGCGGTTCACCCCCATCCCAGATACTTGTTCTTTTTGCGGTGTGAGGGAAACCCTGGCGCACGTAGGTTTGGAGTGCACCAGGCTGCAGCCCCTGTTCTGGCTCCTCACAGATCTTTTATTACGTTTTTGGTTGCATTTTTCCCCTTTTTATTTATGCACTCCCCATCCGTGGCCTCACAAAGTCGTGGGATTTCCTAGTTAACCTCCTCCTGGCCCTGGCTAAAATGGCCATCTCTAAAGCCAGAGAGAGGAGGTTGGCCCTGTGACTGTGGGGCAGTTTTCCGATCCTCGGTCCGTTCACGTATCCGGGTGGAGTTCCTCTGGGTGGCGTCCATCAACTCCCTTGATGCTTTTGAGGAGTGGTGGGCGCTGTCCGAGGTTCTCTGCTCGGTGTCCCCATCCGTTTCCCTTTGTTTGACCCTTTGACTGGGGGAGAGAGTAAGGGACCCCAGCCCGAGCCATTGCTGCTGCGGAGACCACCACCTTAGAGGGGTCCTTTCACACACGTGTGCACATGCCCCGCTCCCGGATTGGCCACCCCACAGCCTGCCCTTCTTGTTGGGTGCTTTCAAAGGAGGGAATTGTTGGTGACACTGGGCGTGACGCCAGGTAACTCGAGGGGGTGGCAGACCTTGAGAGTCGATGAAGCCCCCTCGCTCTGGGCCACGAGGTAACTCGGAAGGGTGCAAGACCACAAGAGTCGAGGAAGCCCCCAGCCCTGGGCACGGGCAAGCTTGAACACTTACCTCCCCTGAAGCTAATGGGAAAAAAATTGTGACTGGTTGCTGTGTTACACATTGCATATGCTGTTGTTTTTGTTTTGTAAGTGTGTTATGCAAATAAAAATACCTTTTTTGCTTCAAAAAAAAACCACTCTCCTGCTGCCCTCTGGCCATGCTCTATCACACTAGGCACAGAGATGTGGGGTGGCTAATGCAGCGTCACACAGGGTGCGTCTACACTGCAGAGTCCACCATGGTTCTGACACTTGTTTATCACCAAACCTGTTGTCATGCACAGGGGCATGTTAATGTAGATGGAATATGTGGGCTCAGCCAGTCACAGGTCCTAACAAGATCCTCTCACTGTCCAACAAGTGGGGACTGGGGAGACCCAGGAAACAAGAGGCTGAGTGTCAGACTTGATGGCTACCAGCAGAGATGGGGGCAGGGGGAGAACCAAGGGCTGGGCTAGCAGGGGGCAGAGGTTCAGGAGGGTCAGGGCAGTGTCAGAGCTGGGGATGAGGAAAGCTCAGGACTGGGCGAGCTAGGAGTGAGTGGCACCGGCAGAGCTGTTTAAAGCCCACACCTTGGCCAACACACCCTGTCAATTTTCCACTCCCCAGCCCACCTGGCAGGTTATTTCCTTTTACTCCCAGTTCTGAGGAATTCTTGTCACTGGCTTTGTTTACTGACTGTATACCCCTAGCTCTCTGCCCAGCTGGGCTCCATTTCAGCCCTTGATCACAGTCTGCAGGGGAGGAGAAGCTGGAGGAAACACTGACAAATAACCTCTGGAGGCCCCAGCAGCAAAGAAGGGAGAGAGGCCAGATGAGCAGGGGAAAAGCCTGTGTCTACACTGCAGAGTCCACCATGGTTCTGACACTTGTTTATCACCAAACCTGTTGCCATGCTGTCAAGGTTCCTTCCCCACTCTGAACTCTAGGGTACAGATGTGGGGACCTGCATGAAAATCTCCTAAGCTTACTTTACCAGCTTAGGTTAAAACTTCCCCAAGGTACAAAATATTTTACCCTTTGCCCTTCCACTTCCACTGCCACCACCAAACATTTATCTGGGTTTATTTTTATTAGGAAAGCATTGTTTGGAAACATCTTTCCCCCAAAATCCTCCCAACCCTTGCACCCCACTTCCTGGGGAAGGTTTGGTAAAAATCCTCACCAATTTGCATAGGTGACCACAGACCCAAACCCTTGGATCTTAAGAACAATGAAAAAGCATTCAGTTTCTGAGAAGAAGGATTTTAATAGAAGAAAAAGAATCACCTCTGTAAAATCAGGATGGTAAATAGGGTAGGGTAAACAGGGTAATTAGATTCAAAACATAGAGAATCCCTCTAGGCAAAACCTTAAGTTACAAAAAGACACACAGACAGGAATATCCGCTCTATTCAGCACAGCTTATTTTCTCAGCCATTTAAAGAAATTGTAATCTAACACATACCTAGTTAGATTACTTACTAATTTCTAAGACTCCATTCCTGTTGTGTCCCCGGCAAAAGCATCACACAGACAGACCAGACCCTTTGTGTTTCTCCCTCCTCCCAGCTTTTGAAAGTATCTTGTCTCCTCATTGGTCATTTTGGTCAGGTGCCAGCGAGGTTATCCTAGCTTCTTAACTCTTTACAGGTGAAAGGATTTTTCCTCTGGCCAGGATGATTTTCACCAGTTGATTCTGGGAAACTTTCACAAGAGAGTGCATCAGCCACTTTCTTAGAAGCTCCTGAGATGTGTTGGATGTCGAAATCAAAATCTTGGAGAGCTAAACTCCACCGAAGAAGTTTTTTGTTATTTCCTGTGGCGGTATGAAGCCACCGTAGCGCAGCATGGTCGGTTTGCAGGTGGAAACGCCATCCCCAAACATATGGGCGTAGCTTTTCCAGTGCGTAGACAATGGTGTAACATTCTTTTTCACTGACTGACCAGTTGCTTTCCCTCTCAGACAGATTTTTGCTGAGAAACACTACAGGGTGGAATTCTTGATCCGGTCCTTCCTGAATTAAAACTGCTCCCACACCACGCTCGGACACATCTGTGGTTACTAGGAACGGTTTGTCAAATTCTGGAGCCCTTAGTACAGGGTCAGACATGAGTGTCACTTTAAGCTGGTTAAAGGCCTTCTGACACTCTTCGGTCCACTGAACGGCATTTGGCTGTTTCTTTTTGGTTAGGTCTGTCAGTGGGGAGGCGATTTGGCTGTATTGCGGTACAAATCGCCTGTAATAACCGGACAAACCTAAGAAGGATTTAAACTGTTTCTTTGACTTTGGGACAGGCCACTTTTGGATAGCATCCACTTTGGCCTGTAGGGGGTTGATAGTTCCTTGACCCACCTGGTGTCCAAGGTAAGTCACTCTGTTGAGGCCTATTTGACACTTCTTAGCCTTAACAGTTAGTCCTGCCTCCCTTATGCGCTCAAAGACTTTTTGTAGATGTTCCAGGTGTTCTGCCCAGGAATCCATAAATATGGCCACATTGTCAAGGTAGGCGACTACATATTCTCCTAATCCCGCTAGGAGACCATCGACAAGTCTTTGGAAGGTGGCGGGTGCATTTCGGAGCCCGAAAGGGAGTACATTAAATTCATACAGCCCGACATGTGTGGTGAAGGCTGACTTTCCTTGGTGGATTTATCTAGCGGTACCTGCCAGTACCCCATGGTTAAGTCCAAGGTAGAGATGAACTGGGCCCATTCCAGTTTCTCTAATAGTTCATCTGTGCATGGCATTGGATAGTTGTCTGGGCGAGTTACAGCATTTAGCTTATGGTAGTCCATGCAAAAATGTATCTCCCCATCTGGTTTGGGAACTAGAACCACTGGAGATGCCCATGCACTTCCAGAGGGGCAGATTACACCCATCTGTAACTTATCCTGGATTTCCCATTCTATAAGAGTTTTAGCTTGAGGAGACACCCGGTAAGGTTGGACTTGAATTGGATGAGCATTACCTGTGTCAATGGAGTGGTATGCCCGTTTAGTCAGCCCTGGGGTGGCTGAGAATGTCGGCACGTAGCTAGTGCACAGCTTCTTGATCTGCTGTCGCTGCATATGCCCAAGGGTCATGGAGAGGTTCACCTCTTCCATACCACCAGCCCTTTTCTCTTCGTAGTAGACACCTTCAGGCCACTCAGCATCATCTCCTCCCTGGGCTGTAAACTGACAAACCTTTAACTCTCTGGAATAAAGGGCTTTAGAGAATTAACATGGTACACTTTACGCTTTCGGTTGGAGGTGGGGAATGCTATGAGATAATTAACAGCTCCCAGGCGTTCCTGGACGGTGAATGGCCCTTCCCACGATGCTTCCATTTTATGGGCCTGGAGCGCCTTTAAGACCATGACCTGGTCCCCTACTTTGAAGGAATGCTCTCTGGCATGTTTATCATACCAGGCTTTTTGCTCTTTTTGAGCATCCTGTAAGTTTTCTTTAGCAAGGGCTAAAGAGATTCGGAGGGTGTTTTGTAGGTTGGTTACAAAGTCCAGAATGTTAGTTCCTGGAGAAGGTGTAAATCCCTCCCATTGCTGCTTCACCAACTGTAATGCCCCCTTAACCTCAATGCCATATACAAGTTCAAATGGGGAAAACCCTAAACTGGGATGTGGTACAGCTGTGTAGGTAAAAAGCAACCTGCTGCAACACTAGGTCCCAATCATTGGAGTGCTCATTTACAAATTTACGTATCATGGCCCCCAGAGTTCCATTAAACTTCTCCACCATGCCATTTGTTTGATGGTGGTAAGAAGTGGCAACCACGTGATTTACCCCATGAACTTCCCAAAGGTTTTCCATAGTTTCTGCCAGGAAATTAGTCCCTGCATCTGTGAGGATGTCAGAGGGCCAACCTAACCTGGCAAAAATGTCTGCTAGTGCCTGGCACACACTTTTAGCCCTGCTGTTGCTTAGAGCTACTGCTTCCGGCCATCGGGTGACAAAATCCATGAAAGTCAGTATGTACTGCTTTCCTCTGGGTGTCTTTTTTGGAAGAGGACCCAGAATATCCACAGCTACTTGCTGAAATGGAACTTCAATGATGGGGAGTGGCTGGAGAGGGGCTTTGAACTGGTCTTGGGGATTTCCCACTCTTTGGCATACTTCACAAGACCGGACATAGGTAGAAACATCCTTGCCCATTCCCTCCCACTGGAATGACCCCCCCAAATGGTCTTTGGTCCTGTTCACCCCAGCATGGCCACTAGGATGATCGTGGGCTAAGCTCAAGAGCTTGGCCCGGTACTTAGTTGGAACTACCAACTGTCTCTGAGGATGCCAGTCTTCCTGGTGTCCACCACAAAGAGTTTCCTTGTATAAAAGTCCTCTTTCTACAACAAACCTGGATCGATTAGAAGAGCTGAGAGGTGGTGGGTTGCTCCATTCCGCCGTCCAAACTCTCTGGAGGCTTTCATCTGCTTCCTGTTCAGTCTGGAACTGTTCCCTTGATGCTGGAGACATCAGTTCCTCATTGGATTGTGGACGTATGCTTGGTCCCTCTGGAAGCGATGTAGGGGATGGGGCTGTTTCCGTTGACTGTGAACCGCTCTCCGCTGCGACGCTATGTTGGGGTTCAGGCTCCGGCTGAGCCTCTTGTGTAGGGTTATGGGCTACTGTTGGTTCAGGTTCGGTGGGGCCCTCTGGTGTTGGGGTTGCAAGTACTGGATTCAGTGCTGGCAATGGGTCTGGTGCTGGTAGTTCTGCCGGTTCCGGTTCTGGGACTGGCTCTCTCTGGGTCTCTGGGACTGGATCCACTACTGCTGTTGCAGACATTGGCCTGGGGTCCGGGTCCATCACCTCTGACTGGGTCCTGGTAGAAGTTTCCGGAATAGAGCTAGGCCTCACAGCTTGTTTAGCCTGGCTGTGGGTGACCATTCCCACCCTCTTGGCCCACTTCACATGATTGGTGAAGTCTTCCCCCAACAGCATGGGGATGGGATAATCATCATAGACTGTAAAAGTCCATGTTCCTGACCAGCCCTGGTATTGGACAGGCAACTTGGCTGTAGGCAAATTGAAAGAGTTGGACTTGAAGGGTTGAATCGTCACTTGGATCTCTGGGTTGATTAAATTGGGGTCCACTAAGGAAGCATGTATAGCTGACACTTGTGTTCCATTGTCCCTCCATGCGGTGACCTTCTTCCCGCCCACACTCACAGTTTCCCTCCACTCCAAGGGTATCTGGGAGGTATCTGGGCCTGTGGACCTCTGGTGTGATTCCGGTGCAATGAACTGTAATCTGTTGGGGTTCTTGGGGCAGTTGGCCTTTACATGCCCCAGCTCGTTACATTTAAAACATTGTCTAGCTGACAGGTCACTGGGGCGAGGTGGGTTGCTGGAGAATGGGGTGGTGGGACGATAAGGTGGCTAGAGGGTTATTTGGGAGGTAGGTGGGGCTTTGGGCGGCCCCCGCTAATAGGGTGTGGTCTGGGCTTGTCCCTTCTGGTCTCCGCTCCAACTGCGACCAGTTTTCTTCTTCTCTGCCACCTCCACCCATCTGGCTCCAATCTCTCCTGCCTCGATTACAGTTTTGGGCTTCCCATCTAGGATGTATCTTTCTATTTCCTCAGGAACACCTTCTAAGAAGTGTTCCATTTGCATTAGGAAGGGCAAATTTACTGGAGATTCAACACTTGCTCCTGATATCCAGGCATCCCAATGTTTCACAATGTGGTAGGCATGTGAGGTAAATGACACGTCTGGTTTCCACCTTAGGGCTCTGAATCTGCAACGGGAATGCTCGGGTATCAGCCTCATTCTGACTCTCACCTTGGTTTTAAACAGTTCATACTTGTTCATGTGTTCTTTAGGCATTTCAGCTGCCACCTCCGCTAAGGGTCCACTGAGCTGCGGCCTCAGCTCTACCATGTATTGGTCGGTAGAGATGCTGTACCCAAGGCAGGCCCTTTCAAAGTTTTCTAAGAAGGCCTGAATACCATCGCCTGCCTTGTAGGTGGGGAACTTTCTGGGATGGGGAGTGGTACCTGGAGAAGGATTGCTAAGGTTTGTTGGTATATTCTGCTGAGCCTTTACTTTCTCCATCTCCAGTGCATGCTTCCTCTCTTTTTCCTTCTCCTCCTCCACTTGCTTCCTTGCCTCCATTTCCCTCCTGTGGGCAGCCTCCTGTAACTCCTTCTCCAGCCGCGTGAGTTCTATCTGTCTTTTATGTTCCTTTTGTTTTTCCTCAGCCTGAAATCTGGCTAATTCCAGCTTTTGTTGAGCCATGGATTTTGTCATCCTAACCTCTCTGTTTTTAACTAACTTTACACTCGAGGTTTAGAAATAAACAAACAAATCTTGGCTGTAAAATTTTGCTGTGCTGGAATAGGATTCCTATTCTCTGATAGTGATTGTCAGCCGACAGAAAAAGACAATTCCCTTTGTCTCTGCTCTGGCCCCATATCAAAGCAAAAAACCTCCAACTACTTGTAAACCTGCTTACCAGCAGCCCAAAGGAAAAAAAAAATCTGTTTCAAACCTGTGCTCCTTGTAAAACAAAACAAAAAATCAAAATCCTAAAAAAAACCAAAAACAAAAAACAAAAAAAACCTGCCACTTTTGTCTCCAGGCAAATGGGTAGAACACCCCCCTATTTACTTTTAGGGAAAAAAAAAACTTCTGGTTTGCGAAGACTGTGAATTTCCCTGCAGGAGGTTAAGTACCCTGCCTCCAGGCAAAGAAAACCTGCAATTCACAAAGATAATCCCCTTTTGTTTCTGCTCTGGCCCCAAAGCAGAGAAAAAAATAGCTGCTTTCAGTTGGACCTCCATTCCAGCAGCCCCAAAGGAAAAAAAAATTCTTTTTAAAATCTGTTTTTCTGGTTCAAAAAATCTCAGATTGATCTCAAAATGATTTCAGGTTAATCCCACCACTCTGCCACCATGTCAAGGTCCCTCCCCCACTCTGAACTCTAGGATACAGATGTGGGGACCTGCATGAAAGCCTCCTAAGCTTACTTTCACCAGCTTAGGTTAAAACTTCCCCAAGGTACACATTAATTTTATCCTTTGACCCTGGATTTCCACTGCCACCACCAAACTTTAACTGGGTTTACTGGGAAACATAGTTTGGATACGTCTTTCCCCCCAAAATCTTCCCAACCCTTGCACCCCACTTTATGGGGAAGGTTTGGTAAAAATCCTGACCAATGTGCATAGGTGACCACAGACCCAAACCCTTGGATCTTAAGAACAATGAAAAAGCATTCAGATTCTTAAAAGAAGAATTTTAATCAAAGAAAAAGTAAAAAGAATCACCTCTGTAAAATCAGGATGGTAAATACCTTACAGGGTAATCCGATTCAAAACATAGAGAATCCCTCTAGGCAAAACCTTAAGTTACAAAAAGACACAAAAACAGGAATCTACATTCCATTCAGCACAGCTTATTTTCTCAGCCATTTAAACAAATCAGTATCTATCGCATATCTAGCTAGATTACTTACTAAGTTCTAAGACTCCATTCCTGTTCTGTCCCCGGCAAAGGCATCACACAGACAGCCTGAGGGGCTTGTTTTTCCCTCCCCCCGCTTTTGAAAGTATCTTGTTTCCTCATTGGTCATTTTGGTCAGGTGCCAGCGAGGTTATCCTAGCTTCTTAACCCTTTACAGGTGAAAGGGTTTTTCCTCTGGCCAGGAGGGATTTTAAAGATGTTTACCCTTCCCTTTATATTTATGACATAGCCCAATGCTGGTTCAAGTTTGCCAGGTCTCTCAGTGGCTAATAAGACCATGTACTAAACCTGTGTCTCTCCAGCCGTGAGGCTGCAAATGAGAGTCAATGCCAGAGACAGAAGCTGAATTTTCTATCTTTGCTGTTCTTTTCTCTCCCCTTTTGTGTGTGTGGTTCTCTTGTTTTGTCTTCTAGGATCAGGGATCAGAGTTTAACAAAAGCAATGACAGCTCCAGCCCAGCTCTGCTAACTTCTTCTCCTTCACCCAAAAGAACAGTTATTGCCATCTTTAATGCCATCAGAAAGTCTGTCAAACAAGGGTGGGTTTTAGAATCATAGAATCATAGACTATCAGGGTTGGAAGGGACCTCAGGAGATCATCCAGTCCAACCCCCTGCTCAAAGCAGGGCCAATCCCCAATTTTTGCCCCATATCCCTAAATGGTCCCCCTCAAGGATTGAACTCACAACCCTAGGTTTAGCAGGCCAATGCTCAAACCATGTTTATTAGTGGCCATTAGATAATTATTTTTTTTCATGTGTTTCTTCTAGATCTCAGTCCAAACAGATAAACACACTCCCCAATCCATCCAAGTTCTTAGTTTAAAATATTCATATATTTTTATTTATATATTACTAACAAGGGTGGATATGGATGCTATTTAGTCTAGAAAGTACTGCCATTACGAGCTGACGAAAAAGATCTACAGTAAGTTAGAATAGTACCCTGAGGTATCAGCTGCAAGCAGTGCCAGGCATACTACAAGATTCATGATTACAGTAAGTGAATAAATATTATAGATGGATATTAATAATAATAAATATTATATTTATATAATATTATAAATATTTATAAATAGATGGATCAGCAGTTTTGGAGCCTGAATCAGTAAGACATGGAATTTCTTAGTTTACCTATTTGGCAGTCATACACTACATTTTACTTGCTTAGTGTGTTATCTGCATCTGTTCACACAATAATAGTTTAACTTTCCTGCACAACACGATCGGGTATGTTGATAGATTACAGTTGAGCATTACAAAATGTCTCATATGAAGAGAAGAAGTGTACCAGTTTGTGCATATGTCTCATTAAACTTTTACTTGTATTAACCAGTACTGCATCCCATTAACTATGCTTGGAAGGATTAGATTTTTATTGGTAAATGTCGATAAATGTCAATTTCCCATGCACACAAAAACCAATGAAAAAGTATTTCCATTGATGATAAACATAGTTTATAGGTAAGCAAAGTAAGAAAAATTCTGCTTGAGAACTTACTATGGTATAATTATAGCTAAAATGTTGACATATGATGATGACAGTTTGTGTTTTAATGGTTACAAAGCTTTAACTTTTTGAATGTATACTGTCATTGTCTGACTCTTCGTCCCTCCAAATAATTTCCCACAACTGAGAAAATTTTAATTCATAAAAATAAAAAAGGCTTATAAGTAAACATTGATATTATCCATCAAAATTATTTTAAAAAATATTTTGTGTGTGTGTGTGTGTTCTTTCTAAAAACTCTCCCCAGCTAAAGAGGAGGGGACAAAAATGTTAAAATAAAAACCTCATTTAATACCTTCCATTCCAAAAGCTTTATTTGTTTTTCCTTCTGTTCTGTATGTTTATTAAATGCAAAAAAAAGGTGTTTAATGGTGTATCTGAGAGCACCAGGAAGGCTGAGCTCTCTGTATACCAAATTCTGAAGCTTGTTTAACACTTTTTAATGTTGGACGTGACTGGGTTACCTTTAGTTGTTGTGTCCATAAATTCCATTTAAATTAATAGAACCAATGTTGATGCCCATGAGATCCTCTGAGATCTTCAAATAAAGGAAGTGGGTAAAGAACACTGCTCACTTCTTGTACTGCCATTGTCTGTGTCATGGGAACATAAGAATTGCCATATTGAGTCAGACTGGCCATCTAGTCTAGAATCCTCTTTCTGGCAGTGACCAGAATCAGTGGTTCAGAGGATGACTCAGTAACCCGACAGTACACAGATGTGGGGTAATCTGCCCCCAGAGCAGAGTCACTAATTGTTAGAGATTGGTTTAAGCCTTGAAGGAATATCCCTTCCAGAAATATTATCGTAAAGAATGATTGTAGAATCACAGAATCATAGGGCTGGAAGGGAGCTCCAGAGGTCATCTATTCCAGTCCCCTGCACTCAGGGCAGGACTAAGTATTATCTAGACCGGGGTGGGCAAACGTTTTGGCCCGAGGGCCACAACTGGGTATGGAAATTATACGGCGGGCCATGAATGCTCACAAAATTGGGCATTGGGGTGCGGGAGTGGGTGAGGGCTCTGGCTGGGGGTGTGGGCTCTGTGGTGGGGTTGGGGATGATGTGTTGGGGGTGCAGGAGGGTGCTCTGGGCTGGGACCGAGGGGTTCAGAGGGCAGGAGGGGGATCAGGGCTGGCGCAGGGGGTTGGGGCATTGAAGGGGGTCAGGCATATAGGCTCCAGGCAGTGTTTACCTCAAGTAGCTCCCAGAAGCAGTGGCATGTCCCTTCGACGGCTACTACACAGAGGCATGGCCAGACAGCTCTGCACGCTGCCATGTCTGCAGGCGCTGGCCCTGCAGCTCCCATTGGCCGTGGTTCCCAGCCAATAGGAGTTGCAGGGGCTGTGCTTGGGGTGGGGGCAGCTTCCCCTATGCATAGGAGCCAGAGGGGAATATGCCGCTGCTCCCAGGAGCCACACGGAATGGGACAAGCCTCCAACCCCGCTCCCCAGTGGGAGCTCGAGGGCCGGATTAAAACATCTGGAGGGCCAGATGCGGCTCTCGGGCCGTAGATTGCCCACACCTGATCTAAACTGATTATCAGATGATAGCTCTGGCTAGTCTTCTTATGTAATTCTTTCCTGATTCTTCCTACATTTATGGTCTTTATGTCTCCCTTTGGCACGGAGTCCCACAGTCTAATTATGTGTCTTATTTGTGCCATCCGCATATGCATTGAACACCCTCCCAACAGCGGTTCACCAAACAGCCACCCTCACCTTATGCAAAGCCTATAGAAAGAAAGAAAGGATAATTTGGTTGAATGGGCTTTTTCATTCATTATTATGTTTATGTGCAACTCTTGTTCTCTATAGACTTTATACTGCATTCACTTGAGTGTTTAGACTCAATGGTCATATCCCTACGGCCTGTTTGCATTCAGAACTCCAATGGCGTCTAGCAGGACTTCTTCTTTTAGACTTCCAGAGGGACGGAGCACAGTCAAGATTCTGTATGATCCCAATCTTGCAGACAGATTCACATGCATTCTAGTGGTCTGTAGTGACACTTAATTGCAATACGATTATTCATATGTTCATCCTATTCCCTGGAGTAAGGATTGGACACTATATGAATATTTATATGAGCATTTGAATTTTTACTAAGCCAACTAAATTGAAGAGTAAGGTCTACAGGATGATAATTAGGTCTGCAATTTTGCCTGGCTCTGAACTCTGGGCACTGAGGAAGAGAAAGGAGGAAATCTTGAATAGAGTGGAAATGAGAATGTTAAGATGGGTGCTTGGAATTACGAGGATGGACCATGTTCAGAAAAAATGAAGTAGGGCAAGTGTGAAGGTAGTACCAATTATAAAGAAGCTGAGGGAATCCAAGTTTAGATGGTTTGGCTATGCAAAAAGAAAATCAGGAGAACGTACAGGAAACAGGGAGTTAAACTGAGAAGTGCAGGATAAAATAAGTGTTGGAAGACCCCAAATTAGTTGGACGGACATCATAGTAAAGGATTTGGTTAGCTGCTGGGTTTCAGAAGAAATATGTTCAAGACAGACTAGAATGGATAGGAAGGACTTGAAGAGCCAACCCCATATAAATGAGAGTAAGGCTAGAAGAATTGAGTTGAGTAAGTGCAGCCAGGGGTTCAGACATTATTTTGCAAGATTGTCATGGTGGCAGATATGACAATATCCTGTAACATCCTGGACAAACCGTACTGAATTAAATTAGACCTTACTGAATTAAGTTTACCATCTTTGGAGTTCACTGTATTAAAAATGCAAATATTTATGTACTAGTGTAGGATTGCATGGAGTTTTTTAGGAGGAAATCATGAATAATACAATCTCTGGGAGATATGAGGAACTTCAAAGGACTACTGGGGACAATACATGTGATGTGGATGTCCTAGGATGATTTGTCGGGGAAAAGAGATGCAAATAACCTAGATTCCCTTCTTTTGAAGCTGCATTGCGGGAAGAGATCGTTTGGCTGGTTACCTATTCAAGGTCACTTCAATGGTGGAGTCATGTTCAACTTGCAGAAGAAGTGCTTTTATTGAATCTTCTTATATCTGGGGTCAAAGGAAGTAGAGTACGAGGCTTAACAAGAATGAGATTGGAAGATGCAATTTTGTGGGATTTAAGAAACCTTAATCCACCTATACTGACTCTTCTGGAAGGAAGAAGTCTTGCAAGGGACCATTACAATGGAAACCAATTTTACATGCCAGAGATTAAAGCACTTTTCCGAGAGATGGGAAACCAAACTTCAAATCTCTGCTCCACAACAGACAGAGGTGGGTCATGAGTGAGTGTCTCCCACATTCCAGGTGAGTTCCCTAAACACTATGTTAAAGGTATTAGAAGTCACTAAGGTTCCCTCTGCCTCTTTATGAATTTAGCCTTTTTTTTTCTTTGCCTCAGATGAAACTATTAGGCAAGCTTGTTTCAAATTCTCTAATATATCGGGTCAATCAAAACTGCATTTTTCAGTCAATCAACTCTCTGAAAAATATTGCCCAGCTGTATACAATACAGCTCCTCCTCTGTATCATCGCTTATTATTTCCTGCCATCTTATACAGTCCTCAACCTGTGCATCCATCTATTGATGGTGTTTAAGAATGGCTGGACAATTCCCATGCTTTCACCTCCGGTGCTCTCCTGTGGTATTATACATTATAGCTATCATCTTCACAGGAGTCTAGGATAAAATTCAATAAGGACAAATGCAAAGTACTCAACAATCAATTGCACAACTACAAAATGGGAAATGACTGCTTAGGAAGGAGTACTGCAGAAAGAGATCTGGGGGTCACAGTGGATCACAAGCTAAATATGAGTTAAGAGTGTAACACAGTTGCAAAAAAAAGCAAACATAATTCTGGGATGTATGAGCAGGAGTGTTATAAGCAAGACACGAGAAGTAATTCTTCTGCTCCACTCCACGCTTATTAGGCCTCAACTGGAGGGTTGTGTCCAGTTCTGGGTGCCACATTTCAGGTAAGATGTGGACAAATTGGAGAAAGTCCAGAGAAGAGCAACAAAAATTATTAAAGGTCTAGAGAACATGATCTATGAAGGAAGATTGAAAAAACTGGGTGTGTTTAGTCTGGAGAAGAGAAGATTGAGAGGGGAATGACAACAGTATTCCAGTACATTAAAGTTTATTACAAGGAGGAGGGAGAAAAAATACTTTCCTTAACCTCTGAGGATAGGACAAAAAGCAATAGGTTTAAATTGCAGCAAGGGTAGTTTAGGTTGGACATTAGTAAAAACTTCCTAACTGTCAGGGAGGTTAAGCACTGGAATAAATTGCCTAGGGAGGTTGTGAAATCTCCATCATTGAAGATTTTTAAGAGCAGGTTAGACAAACACCTGTCAGGGATGGTCTAGATAATACCTGGTCCTGCCATGAGTGCAGGGGACTGGACTAAATGACCTCTTGAAGTCCCTTCCATTCTATGATTTGCTACAATTCTATGATTTGCTATTTGGATGTCTAACTCCTTAGGCTGCTTTGGAGAATCTGAGCCTAAAACATGCCTTTTTAATTGACTGTCCCTGAGGTTGGAAACCTAAATCACTTGGGTCCTTTTGATAATCTAAGCCTCCTTGTCTTCATTCTTATGAACCATATGCCGTTGGTTAAGTGCTGACCCAGCACAGCTGACAGTGGTAGCTTAACACAAAGAGTGAACTTCAGGGATTTTGTCCCGGGGGAACAATACAACATTTAAACAGCTCTCCAGAAATCCTCTCTTCGTATTGGAGTCTGCTAAGGAAGGGGTCTTTGCTCCATTCCCACTGATAACCCTACACACCTCAGAAGTTTTCACTGCTCATCATTAAATATATATAGATAGATTAAGAAAACAAAAAGAGAAAGTCACAGGTCCGAATGATCTCACCATATTTAAGATCCATTGTTAAAAGGCAGGTGAGTTGATTCATATTTTTATTAATCTTTTATTTTCCTTTTAATCCCAAAGAACCAGGTTCTGCCCCCATCATCAAGGGGTGGTTCTCTGTGCAGAATCCCATTGATTTCAGCCAGACATAGCAGTCCACTCACCCAGAATCAGCAGCAGCACAGGGGCCATGGCTGGCAACTCAGCCATCTCTCTCTGTCTGCGTTTCTCAAGGCAGCACTGAGAAAACTGAGATCAGCTGGTGCATGATAGCAGTAGTTTCTACTTTTGGAGTCTGTATGTTGGAGGGGTGAATAGATTAGGAGCAGGTCCTTCTCTGGAGAAGGAGGTTAGCTTTTGATTTCCCTGTGAACAGAATCTGGCCGTGTTAACATTCAGGTTCTAGTCCAAGGTCCACCTCTTTGTTCAGGCATTTGTCTGATTAGCTGATAATTGGAAAATGTTTTAGTTTCTCTCTGGGAGACATATGGGCTAAACATAGATTTGACATTGGACAGATCATTGGCTTCATTCCCATTTCCTCTAAAAATCAATGTCAATTCCATGATGGCAGGAGAGATTCTCTTATGTATGAACAGTCTGATAGTCAGATGTGCAGGATCCTGAGTCAAAAGTCCCATTTGGTTAAATTTTCAGAGGAGCTTAAGTGATTTAGGAACAAAACTCCCATTAACTTTCAATCAGGCCCCTCTTTTTGAAATCATGTCAGCGTGCCTAGACAGCGTTTGCTGTGCACATTCATTTATTATGATCATTATTACTGTTCCTCAGTATTACATAAGGGGAAGTTTTCCCAACATACACAAGTTTTCACAATATACAAGATCTTTAAGCATAAAAAAGGGAAAGCTATTGTCTAAAATTTATCCCCATGAGTCACCAATAAATCCTGTCCTGAACCAACTCTGTAGGTTTGGGTAGTCAGGAGTTTTGTAATCGTAATGTGTTCTTCAGCTGCTCACTCATATCCTTAGGGATCGCTCTAAGTATTTCAATAATGGCTGGGATCATCTTTGTTCTCTTTTTCTATAATTGTTCTGCTTCATGGAAGTATTCTTCATACTTCGCTCTCTTTTCCTTCTTGTGTCTTTTCTGTGAGACTGTCTGCTGGTATGGCGCTATCAACTAACATGTTGGGCCTGTTTTTCTGACTGCTCCGTCTGTGACAATTGCCAGATCCCATAAAATCTTAAACCTCTTCGTTCTCTAGAGCACTTTCAATTTGGTGGTTGTAATAACACACAGTTTGTTTAAATCCCTACATCCACAGAGACTTAAATGCAGGAACTTCGTGGCCTCCTGTCTCTCATCTCTCCCAGCCAGGCACACTAGGTGCTCCACTGTCTCTTTCTTTTCAGAACACATTCTGCAGTTCAGGGAACAGTTCGGCTGGTCAATCTTACTTCTATGTAACTAAGCTTTAAGAACAGCTCTTGTGCGCGCCTATTGAGGATTTCTCTCTCTCTTTTCAGATATCCTTCTAGGAGCCTTGAGTTTATTCATCTATCACTAATAGCTTTGATCTCTCTCCACCACTGTCTGTGCATTCCTTTCTGTGCAAAACTTTGGAGTCTTTCTGCGGGGATTTCCTTTCTTCTTTCTTTCATGCTTTCTTGGGCTGTAATGCTCTCTCAATCATTGCTTATCCCCACCACCAGATGATCTTTTACTCTATGTGACTTTTCATATATTTTGGTGTTGTATTCTTCATTATCAATTCCTTCCTCCACAGATAGCAGACCTTTTCCTCCATCACACTGTCGGACGTCCTGTGCATGTGTTGACTGATATTCAGTACTCTATGCTTCAACAGCAGATGTCACGTTTGGATGTCAAATTTTTACTTATCTCCCCGATTCCACTTGATCACCTCTGCAGTGTACCATGTTCCTGTTTATCTTGTGTCATTGTTTGCACCAAAATGTTTGCATGTGGTTCAACATGACTAATCTCCCTTTTCAGGCTTTCAATCTCCATTTGTGTAAATAATCCTCTTTGCAATTAAGCTCTTAATTGTCCACTGAGTCTATGCTCAGTCATTTCCTTCTCGGTGTTGTCATTCCTCTCCTTCAATCTTCGAGGATTCATGTCCTCCAGCCTCTTTCTTCTGGTTCTGCCAAAATCCAACCTTTGATCATTTCTTGGTTTGTGCGTTCTTTTGCTTAAAATTATCTCTGGTTTTCTTGGATTGTTTGGTCAGTTGCATGATATTAGCCTGTGGTTACCCACTTCCGCACAACACACCTTGCCAGTGGAGAAGACTGTCATGAAGCTAAGCTCTTCTGAGGCTCTCTTTAAGACTTTGGTAATAATTATCAATTTGCCTGTATTCTCTGTATTTGATTTGGTTGTCAGCCTATACTATGCTGGGTCCCAAACCAGTAATTCTAGGTCTTGGGAGCTTATTACTTATTATTATTATTATTTATTATTAATAATTAATTTATTATTTATTTTATTATTATAGAAATCTTAGATATTTTAATAGGGATCAATCCAATAATATACAAAATCATCTACAACAGTGGTTTTCAACCTGTCTAAGATTTCCAAAGGGGTCTGCAATTTTGAAATTTTTTAGGAGTCCACAAATGAAAAAAGGTTGAAAACCACTGCTCAACAAAAATTGCAAAACGTAACAGACAAAGGGATATTTCTTATACGATTGGCCACATCCCCAGTGAGTATGAATCAGCTGTAGCTCCATTGGAGTAAATGGTCCAGATCCCCAGCTGGAGTGAAAACAGCGGTATCTCTACTGATGTGAGCGGGACAGATTAAAGAGTTTTTAGGCCCGAGAGAAACAGCAAGTGAGTGAATGACTTTAGAGCCCGGTGGTTGGGGCCTTCACACCAGATGCAGGAGACCCAGTATCCAGTCCCCTTTCTCCAACGCCTCTTTAATTATGGAAGCACAGTGGAACAGATTCAACAGGAGAGAGACGAAGCAAGGCCCGGATCAGACTGTCCCATAGTCCCAGCTGAGTGGGGATTTTGTGAATACCTGTGGGGCCTGATTCTGGGATTTAGGTGCTTAAAGTGGCAGTTAGATTCCTAAATCCCATTGTGTATCGGGCCCATTTTGTCACTGTAAAACACAAATTCCAAAAAGCTTATTGCTGCCTCTTTCTCTAAATCTCGTCTAATTAAAGAAACATATATTACTGGATAGAATAGGGCTCCCTTTGCATTCATCCAACTGAACAGATTATCTCCACATGCTGTTTCAATTCACTTTTATGATATGTGTTAATTTTATTTATTTATTTTTTGGTCTTATAGGTCACAGTTTTCCCGAATACGGATGGAAAATCAAACAACAGTGAGCGAATTTATTCTCCTGGAACTTTCCACTGACCCAAAGATGAAGATTTTCCTCTTTGTGGTGTTTTTAGTTATTTACCTAATCACTCGAGTTGATAACATAGCGATCATGGTGCTGATAAGAGGTGACCCTCACCTTCACAACCCCATGTACTTCTCCTCTTCCATTTATCCTTTGTTGCTATCTGCTTTTCCTCAGTCATCGTACCCAAAATGCTCATGAACTTCCTAGTGGAAGTTTTGTACTATTTCCATCAATGGCTGCATTGCCCAGATGTTCTTCATCCTCCTCTCAGCTGGTGCTGAAGATTTTATTCTCTCAGCCATGGCATATGACCGCTACGCTGCCGTCTGTAACCCATTGCATTACATGGAGACAATGAGCAAAGGGATCTGTGTTCATCCATGCCCTGCTTAACACAGTTTTTACCTTAAAGTTGCATTTCTGTGGGCCCTGTCAAATCCACCACTTCAGCTGTTTGCTCCCATCTCTGTTACTACTGTCCTGCACTGAGACCCTCACCAATCAAGTGGTGCTTCTTATTTCTGTTGTGATATTTGTATCAAGCTCCTTCCTCCTCATCCTGATCTCCTACATTCACATCATCGCCACCATCCTGAGGATACGCTCTCTGGAGGGCAGGCATAAAGCCTTCTCCACTGCAGGTCCCACTTGATTGTGATTGGTTTATGGTACCTGACAGGTTCTTTCCAGTACACAAAACCCAGCTCAGTCTCCTCTGTGTCTCTGGATGAAATGTTCTCCATTCAGTACAGCATCTTGACCCCCATGTTAAACCCCATCATCTGCAGCCTGAAAAACGAGGTGAAAAGACCACTAGGGAAAGAGTTGGGGACAAGGATGTTTCTCAAGTAGTGTTGGTGACCTTATTTAATTTAATTTTATTTATCTTTAAATAAAAAAGCATAGAACTGTGGATAACTAGTATTTGGGACATTCTCAGCTCAGGTAACGGACAGACACATTGGGACAAAACCTCAATTGGTCTAAATCAGTGTGGCTCCATTCAAGTCACCAGGCCAGATCCCCAAGAATCACTGAAGCACGGGGAACTGGATTCTGGGTCTCCTATTTCCAGAGTGTGTGCTCTGAGCACCAGGCTGTAGAGTCATTCACACAGTCCTCTCTTTCAATATCTCTTTAATCGGACCCCATGACTGCAGGGGAGCTGTGACCAATTTATACTAGCTGGTGATCTGGTCAATTCTATAAAAAGAAATTCTTCATCTATGAATTTCAGGGGTTTTTTTTACTAAATTGTTGAAAACCCCATTTAATAGCTGTAGTATCTTATTGAAGTCTCCCCTATTAAAAAGCTCAAGCATTTTAAATAACAATAATAATAATAAAAATAATACATTAATAATTAATACTTATATATATAATTATATACTATATAATATATACTTATATATAATTAATAATAATAATAATACATTAATAATTAATAATACATTAATTAATAATCTAATCTGTGGAGCCCATGGGTTTCCTCTCCAGGTAGGGCTAGATCCACATGTGAAATTGCTCCCTATATTCTTCGTAGCAATATTGTTATAACATGTGTGACGGGGCAAGGCCAGATGGCTATAGAAAAGTAGTGGGAGATAGATAGATTAGCTCCAGGCTAAACAAATCCCTGGTACCAGGATAAGTGAAATGGAAGCTGTTCCAGGTCAATTAAGACACCTGGGGCCAATTAAGAACTTTCCAGAAGGTAGGGAGAATGCTAGGTTGATTGGGACACCTGAAGCCAATCAGGGGCTGGCTGGAACTAGTTAAAAGCCTCCCAGCCAGTCAGGTGGGTGCGGATGTCAGGAGCTGTTGGAGAGGCTGAGCAGTATACACCATATCAGGCACAAGAAAGGAGGCCCTGAGGTGAGGGTGAAGTGGAGCTTGAGGAAGTGAGGGCCACTGTGGGGGAAGTAGCCCAGGGAATTGTACATGTCATGTTTCTAAAAGGTCAGCTACCATAGCTGATGCTATTAGGGTCCCTGGGCTGGAGCCCAGAGTAGAGGGTGGGCTGGGCTCCCCCCTCCCCACACCTTTGCCCCCTGATTAATCACTGAGACTGGGAGACAACAGAGACTCTGCAAGGAAGGATAACTTCTCCTCACCTCCCTCACTGGCTTATGATGAAAATGGCTCAGTAGACTGTGACCCTTGTCTCTAGAGAGAGAAGGATTATGTGGAGGGTCACAGTGAGCCTCTGAGGCTAGCGAAATCCACCAGGAAATGTGGGACCCATGGAGGCAAGGACAGAGCTTTGTCACACATGATTTTGGAATAACTAATATGTATTTTACTCAAGGTGGTTCATGTAAGATCCCATTGGAATGCTTATGATTTGCTGAATATGCTTATCCTATTTGTATGCATGTAACATTTCTGTATCTGAAGTTTGGAATATTAACTGTGTAACTATTACAACTGTATTTATACTTGGGGAAGACCCACCAGGCAGAATGCAATCAGCCTGGATGGGCCATGAGAGGGAACAAAGGGACTTGGAAAATACTAATCTCTCTCCTTCCTGAGAAGCTTCCTGGGATGCTGCTTTGACACTACTAGGTCAGGTGGTCATGTCAGCTGGTACAGGTTCCCATCTTGAGTTGGTATTTTTCCACTGGAAGGGTCTGGGAAACAAAGGATTCCCACCTTATGTAAATTCTATTTAAGGCTGGGGAGTAAGTTGATCTTGGTTCACTCTTCACTGAATCCCCACCCAAGATGACAGCAGGAAAGATTTGAGAAATAAAGATGGTGGGGGGGGGGAGTCTGGAGCCATGCTGGGGAAGGGTGTCACTGGTCTGTGAGAGAAATACCTAAGACAACTGTTATAAATATAAAAGGAAGGGTAAACACCTTTAAAATCCCTCCCGGCCAGAGGAAAAATCCTCTCACCTGTAAGGGTTAAGAAGATAGGATAACCTCGCTGGCACCTGACCACAATGACCAATGAGGAGACAAGATACTTTCAAAAGCTGGGGGGAGGGAAAAACAAAGGGTCTGTCTGTGTGGTGCTTTTGCCGGGGACAGAACAGGAATGGAGTCTTAGAACTTAGTAAGTAAGCTAGCTAGATATGCCTTAGATTCTGATTTCTTTAAATGGCTGAGAAAATAGCTGTAAAAAAAACCAAACAAACTGCCCAGCTATGGGCCTAGGTATGGATCCAAGTTAATACACACAAAATACTTTGAGATCTTTGTGGGTCACAGATCCTGCTGAAGAAAACTGCTCAATTCTGCCATTGTCTGTGTGTTGGGAACAAAATAATTGCCATCCTGAGTCCAAACTGCGGGCCATATCTAGCCCAGTATCCTGCTTCTGACAGTGACCAGAGCCAGACGTTCAGAGGAAGAGTCACAGTAGACAAAGATGGGATAATCAGTCCACACAGTAGAATTGTTAACTATTAGACATTTGCTTAATCCCTGAAACATGATGTTTAATATTCCTTCAAAATATGTTTTCCTAATTAATTTTTAATAACCCTGAATATTCTTCTTATCTAAACCTTTTCTGAATCTTGCTACATTTTTGGTCTCAATGTCTCTCTGTGCCAAGAAGCGCCACAGTCTAATTATGTGTTGTCTTAGTGCCATCAGCAAATGCACAGAACGCCCTCCCAACACTGGTTCACCAAACCATCATCCTCACCTTGTGAAAATCCTGCACAAAAAAGGGAAGAGGTCTCCACTGAATGGACTTTTTCATTCCTCTGTTATGTTTTTTGTGAATCTCTTCTTCTCTACAGACATGATACTGCATGTACTTGAGTGTTTAGACTAAATAGACATACAGCCTGTCTGTATTCAGAACTCCAACAGAGGCTACAGGACTTCTACTTATAGATCATCTGCATTATTGAGCCTAATCAACATTATGCACCATCCCAATCCTGCAGACAGATTTACACTCATGTTAGTAGTGCGTACTCTCATGTAATTTTAATAAGCTTATTCATGTGTTCAACCTATTCACAGATGTAGAGCTTTTGCTGTATTGGACACTATATGCCTATTTATATGAACATGAGTGTTTCCTCTAAGCCTATCAAATTGAAAAGTGAGATATAAAATATGTTAATTAGGCCTGAACTTTCTAGGACTTTGAATTCTGGGCACTGATGAAGAGACAAGAGCAGATCTTGAATACAATGGAAATGAAAATGTAAAGATGGGTGCTTGGAGTTACATGGCTGGTCCATTATTTGGAACCAATGAAGTAGGGGAAATGTGAAGGTGGTACCAATTATAGAAAAAACTGAGGGAATCCGGGTGTAGATGGGTTGGCAACGTGAAAAGAAAATTGGAAGAATATATAGGAAACAGGGAGTTTGTCTTAGAAGTGGAGGGTAAGAGAAGGGTTGGGAGACCCAAACTGGATGGATGGATGTCATACAAAAGGATATGATTAGCTACAGAGTTTCCAAGGAATTGCATTCAAGACAGGGAGTAAGGCTCCAGGAAGGTTTGACTTGACTAAGTGCAGCAGGGGGTTCAGACACTGTATTGCAAGAGTGCCATTGTGACAGATATGATGGTATCCTGGACAAATCTTACTGAACACCTTACGCTTAGTGTATGTCCACACAATCAACTAGGGGTGTGAGTCCCAGCTCATGTAGACATACTCACGCTAGCTCTCACTGAGGTAGATCACTTAAAATAGTAGTGTAGCTGTTGAACACCAAACACCTGTCAGGAATGGTCTAGATAATACTTAGTCCTGCCATGAGTGCTGGGGACTGGACAAGATGACCTCTCGAGGTCCTTTCCAGTCCTATGATTCTATGAAGTACAGACAGTGGCATGGGCAAGATATGCCAAATACATACCCATTGGGTTCAGGTGGGTTTCTACTCAGTGAAAACAGCCTGTGCCTCCACTCACTGCTGCCCATGATATTACTGCTACACTGCTAATTTTGGAATCCTAGCTGGATGCACTGGGACTGACACCTCTTGCTCATAGTGTAGACATAGCCTTAATGGTTGTTGAGAGGCAATGCCTTAAAGTCTGTAGCCTTCTGCCCTTGGGGAGCACTGGAACCATTTTGAACAGGCTGGGTCACATTCAGGGAACCATACTGACCATTGCATGGACACACTGGAGAATATGAAGAGGCCAGGAGAGTGTAAATCAGACAGATTCTGTTCCTGTAACTTAAGAGCAAAGACAGACTAATTTAGCTTCTAGTGAAGGATGAGTTTAGATGGGATTAAGTATGTGTGCCAGGCTCTGGCAGGAGCTGTTCTTCAACCACTACCCAAGGGTTTTCCTGTCTTTTCAAGTTCATTACATCCTCAGCCCAGACCAAGAGCTACTCCTTACTCTATAGGTCATTGATTTCTCCAGTTTTGCTCTTAAAAGCGACCTTGATTACGTAATCAGCCAGACAATCAGTATCTGTTCAAAGTGCAGCTTCAAAAGGATGGATTTCAAGTGAGTCATTTGCATAATTTTCACCACCAACAATTTTCTTGAAAATCCACTTCATGCATATTGTCCCCAAATGGCCTTTGATATCCCCACTGTCTGCCAGAGATTGCATGATTCATGTCTTCCTCCTAAAGAAACTCCATCCACTGTCTGTACTTCATAGAATCATAGAACTGGAAAGGACCTCGAGAGGTCATCTAGTCCAGTCCCCGGCACTCATGGCAGGACTAAGTATTATCTAGACCATTCCTGACAGGTGTTTAGGTGTTTAACAGCTACACTACTATTTTAAGTGATCGACCTCAGTGAGAGCGAGCGTGAGTATGTCTACATGAGCTAGGACTCACACCCCTAGTTGATTGTGTGGACATACACTAAGTGTAAGGTGTTAGTCAACTATTGGAAAGGGCCTCCTCCCTCACCCCATAGGGAGGGTGGCTCTACAACCCAGAGAGACCTATTGGGTGAAATGTCCATTCCATTATATGGTACAAAAAGCACAACTGTAGTGACAGATCCTGAAACAATCTTAACAATTATTAAAGGCAAACTCCATGTGTCAGACTTGATAGACAGATAGGTTTACTGAAAAATGAATAGAGTGACCACAGGATGTTACCATCGTGTTTATAGACTTTGCAGCCAGTTTTGACTCACTGCATCAACCAGCGCTGTGGATACAGCTTCACCAGTGTGGGGTGCCTGAGGGCTTAGTGTACCACAGGGAGGAACAGTACCAAGGTACATTGACCTGTGTGAGGGTCAACGGTTGTATTACAGACCGGTTTTCAGTTGAATCACAGGTGTGTCAGGTATGCAATCTCTCACCCTTTGGTATTTAATGGTATAATAGACTATCCGATGACTGAGGCCCAAGGAGGAGGTATACTATTTAAAGATTCATCTTTAGTGGATCTTGAATATGAGAATGATATTGCCTTAGTTGGAGAGACTACTGACCAAGAGCTGAGGAAAAATAGCTTAATCTATGATGATAAAACCAAAGCCATGCTTGCCTCCTATACATCAGAAATGAATGACTTGGTGATGCACATGTAGATAGCAATGACCTTGAATGGGTGAATAGTTTTACCTCTCTGGGTAGCTGGTTGGCAACAGGAGGTTCTCTATGCGAAGAAGTCACACATCTGATCAGTTTTGTGTCACTGGCATTTCAGCGTCTTCAAAGGCCTCTGCTTGGCTGGCAGAATGTTTATGTGACCACTAAGAGATGTGTGTGTTAGTGTCACCATGGCTGCATTAGCATGATGTGTATCTCCTGCTGATGATGGGCTGCTGATTTATACAATGTGAACAGCTTCAGCAGAAGAGTCTGAGAAAGCCTTGCCCTAAATTACGTTATGGCTCAGAGATTAAAACACTTTTCTGAGAGGTGGGGGTGGGGGGGCTAACTTCAAATCTCTTCTTCACTGCAGGCAGAGGTGGGAAGTGAATGAGTGAATTTCTCCCACACCTGAGTACTCCAACCAATAGGCTAAAGATATTGGGGGTGGGTGCTATGGGTCCATATGCTGGATTGTAATTTGGACTCTCCCCCTTTCCCCCCATTAATGAAAATATTTGGCAAATAGGTGTCAAATTTGCAAATAGTAGAGGGTCAACCAAATAGTGACTGCTTTTTGATGGGTGCAAGAAAACAATGTTTCATCCCCTATTTTTTTTCTCACTATCTCATGAAGTCTATTTGCTCCATTTACATTGTGGCTAGCATCTTCAAAGTACCATATGGGAGAGAAAATGATTTGCTATTTGGGTGTCTAGCTCCTCGGGTGCTTTGAAAATCTGACCCTGTCACTAAGGTTGGATACCTACATCCATTAGGCTCCTTTGGTAATCCAAGCCTCAATTCTCTTATTCTTATGCATGGTAAATTGCTGCTTAAGGACTGACCCGGCACAGTGTTACTGGTAGGTTGTTACAGAGAGTGAACTTCAGGGATCTTGCCCCAAGGGGAACAGGAAACCATCTAAACAGCTCTCAAGAATCACTTCTTAGTCTTGCAGTCAGATGAGGACAGGCTTTTTGCTCCACTCTCAGTGCTAACCGTACCTCCCTTGTCAGATGTAAGTGTTTGGGGTAAAGAAGAGTTGATATCCTGAGGTGCTGTATTGTGGAGGCAGATAGAGAGACTAGACAGACAAATCAGTAAGTAGGTAGATAGTCTAAGACAACAAAGAGAAAAGCAGAGGTCAGAACAATCTCACCATGTTTATGATCCACATTAAAAAGGCAGGTGAGTTGATTCATATTTTTATTCCTTTTTAAACTTATTTTACCCTTTCCATTCCAAAGGACCAGATTTTGTCCCTCCTTATCTAGGAGTGGGTTTCTCTACCAAGTCTCATTGACTTCTGCCTGCTCATACAGTGACAAGGTGGGTGAGGTGATATCTTTTATTGGACCAACATCCGCTGGCGAGACAAACAAGTTTTCGAGCCACACAGAGCTCTTCTCTCTCATCCACAGAAGTTGGTCCAATAAAATAGATCATCTCACGTGCCTTATCTTTCGAATATCCTGGGATTGAGACAGCCATAACTACGCTGCGTGTGCACATAGAGTAAGCTGCAGCACAGGGGCGATGGTTGGGAACCCAGCTGCTACTTGAATCACCCATCTCTCTCTCTCTCTCGGCAGCACTGAGAGATTTCATTTGGTACATGTGAGCTGTAATTTTTATTTTTGGAGAGTGTGGTGTGTGTGTGTGTTTTATGGGCCTGGAGAGGAGAAGACACTTAGTTTTAATAAGAATGTAAGAATGGCCATACTTTTTCAGACCAATAGTCCGCCTAGTTCAGTATCCTGTCTTCCAATAGTGGTTCACGACAGATGCTTCAGAGGGAGTCAACAGAACATTGCAATTTATTGAGTGATCCATCATCCCCTGTTGTCCAATTCCAGCTTCTAGCAGTCAGCATCTTAGGGACACACAGAGCATGGGGTTATGTCCCTGACCATCTTGGCTAATAGCCATTGAAGGACCTTTCCTCCACGGATTTATCTAATTGTTTTTTGAACCCAGTTATACTTTTGGCCTTCCCAACATCCCCTGGTAATGAGTTCCAAAAGTTGATTGTGTATTATGTGAAAAAGTATTTCCTTATGTTTGTTTAAAACCTGCTGCCTATTAATTTCAGTAGGTGACCCCTGGTTTGTATGGGATGTGAAAGGGTAAATAACATTCCCTTATTCACTTTTTCTACATCATTCATGATTTTGTAGATCTCTGCTATGTTCCCCCTGAATCGCCTTTTTCCAAGTCAACAGTCATTTTAATCTCTCCTCATACGGAAGCTGTTCCATACCCTTGATCATTTTTGTTGCCCTTCTATTTTAATATATCTTTTTGGAGGTGGGCCAACTACAACTGCACACAGTATTCAAGGTGTGGACATACCATGCATTTATATGGTGGCATTCTGATATTTGCTGTCCTATTATCTATCCCTTTCTTAATGGTCCCCAATATTCTGTTAGTTTTTTTTTATTTCCGCTGCACATTGAGCAGATGTTTTTAGAGAACTATCCACAATAACTCCAAAATCTCTCTTCTTAAGGGAAAACAGCTAGTTTATACCTCTTCATTTTTTTTATGTATGGATAGGATCATGTTTTCCAATATGCATTGCATTTATCAACACTGAATTTCATCTGCCATTTGTCACCCAGTTATCCAGTTTTGTGAGATCCCCTTGTAACTCTTCTCAGTTTGTTTGGGCTTAACTATCTTGAGAAATTTTCTATCATATGCAAAAATTTTGTATGATTTGACCTTTTTTCGAGGTCATTTATGTCTATGTTGAAGAGCAATGGTCCCAGTAAAGATCTTTGCGGGGGCCAGCTATTTACTTCTCTAGATTGTGACATTTCCCCTTCACACAGAATCTGCCTGGGCTTACATTCAGGTTCTAGTATAAAGTCAATCTCTGTTCTTAGGTATTTGTCTTATGAGTTGATAATGAAGGAATGGTTATTTTCTCTCTAAGGTCATATGGGGAGAAAAATAAATGGGACATTGGAGAGAGCATTGGCCTCATTCCCATTCCCAATGAAAACTAATGTCAAAATAATCACTGACGTTTATGGGGGCAGGATAGATGCTCTTCTATATGTAAAGCCTGATATTCAGACATGCAGAACAATGAGTCAAAAGTCCCACTGAGTCAGAGTTTAAATGACTTAGGAACAACAGACCCATTAATTTTCTATCAGGCCCTTCTTTTCAAGTTTGTCACAGTGCCGAGAGAATATTTGCTGGTCCCATTCACTTCTTATTGAAAAATCCTGATGATTTTAATAGATATGACTCCAATCATACACTACAGATATTAAATAGTGTGTTCAACAAAATTATCTAGAACAACTGACAAAATGTAATAGAGAAAGAGATTATTTTTAAAGATTTGTCCAGATGCCCAGCTATTACAAATTGGCCATAGCTCCATTGGAGTCAATCTTCCGGACCCCATGCTGCCCTAACTCATCTGTAGCTCTGTTGAAGTCATAAGGCCAGATTGAAGAGAGAGTGTGGGAATGCCTTCATAGCCTTGGGGTTAGAACCCTCATCCCAGATGCAGAAGTCCAAGCATCCAGTAACCCTGCTGCACTGCCTCTTTTATCATGTATCCACAGCGGAACAGGGTCAAGAGGAGAGCCTGAGGGAGGCCCACAGCAGACTGTCCCTTAGTCACACCTGAGCAGGGTATTTGTGAATACCAGCGGGACCTGATGCTGGAATTTAGGCATCGAAAGTGGCACTTAGGTGCCCAAGTCCTTTTGTGAATCCAGCCCATTTTGTCAATTTAAAACGCACAAATTCCATGCAGTGTCTCTCTCTCCCTCTCTCTCTCTCTCTCTCTCAATTTACTCTATTTAAAACACACCTTTTATATGCAGGAATAGGGCTCTCTTTACAGGCATGCTATTGGTCTGAGGATCTCCACATGCTGTTTCAATTTACTTTTATGAGAAGTGTTAATTTCATTTTTTTCTGGTCTCCCAGATCAGATTTCCTAAATAAACGCCAATGGAAAATCAAACCAAAGTGACTGAATTTATTCTTCTGGGACTTTCCAGTGACCCACAGGTGCAGATTTTCCTCTTCCTGGTGTTTTTAGTTATTTACCTGGTTACTCTGGTTGGTAACATACTGATCATGCTAGTGATTGGAGCTGATTCTCACCTTCACACCCCGATGTACTTCTTCCTCTTCCATTTATCTTTTGTCGATATCTGCTATTCCTCCATCACAGTGCCTACAATGCTGATGAACTTCCTAGCAGAGCACAACATTATTTCACTCAACGGCTGCATTACCCAGATGTTCTTCTTTATCCTTTTAGCTGGTACAGAAGTTTTCATTCTTTCAGCAATGGCTTATGATCGCTACGCCGCCATCTGTGACCCATTACATTACACAGAGATGCTGAGCAAAGGGATCTGTGTTCAGCTGGTGAGTGGGGCATGGACCATCGGGTTTTTATATGCCCTGCTTAACACAGTTTTCACCTTCAAGTTGCATTTCTGTGGGCCCAATGAAATCCGCCATTTCAGCTGTGAGCTCCCTCCCCTATTACAACTGTCCTGCACGGATACCTTCACCAATCAAGTGGTGCTTCTCACTTCTGCTGTGATGCTTGGAGCAATCTCCTTCCTCCTCACCCTGATCTCCTACATTCACATCATCTCCACCATCCTGAGGATGTCTTCTGTGCAGGGCAAGCAAAAAACCTTCTCCACCTGCAGCTCCCACATGATTGTGGTTGGTTTGTTGTACCTGGGAGCTTTTATCCAGTACACAAAGCCCAGCTCAATCTCCTCTGTAGCTTTGGATGAAATGGTCTCCATCCAGTACAGCATCTTGACTCCCATGCTAAACCCCATCATCTACAGCCTGAAAAACAAGGAGGTGAAAACAGCTCTAAGGAATATATTGTGTAAATTCAAGTTTCTCAAGTAGTGTTGAACATAGAACTGTGGGTAACTAGTGTTGTGATAAATGAAGGTGTGGAGGGGAGCTCCCTTTTATGGACACCCAGCCAGCCATTAGCTGTTCTCTAACTGCTCTACCCATAAAGGGTTAAAAAGTCTCAATGCTATGCGTAGGTAAAAGGAAGTGAGTGGGCATCTGGCCAAAAGAGCCAATGGGAAGGCTAGAACTTTTTAAAATTGAAAAAAGACTCCCCTTTTGTCTGTCTGTCTGTTGTTCTCTTGGGGAGAGGCAGACAGGGCACATCTATGCTGTGAAAAGCTTGAGTCAGGTATGAAAAAATCATCAGTATCATACCTAGAAACTACTCATTTAAACCCCAGATATCTAAGTAGATTAGGAAATGTCTAGGAAGATGCGATTAGGTTTATTCCTTTTATTTCTTGATGGCTTGTAGATTCCTCTATGCTAACCCCAGGCGCTTTTGGTTTGTAACCTTTAAGATAGACCTCAAGAAAGCTATTCTTGGTGCTTAACCCTTGTAGTTGCTCTTTTAAAATCTAGCAATAGCTGAGTTCCCAGATGTATTTTCTTTCCTTTTAAAAAATAAAATGTACCTTTTTTAAAGAACAGAATAGAATTTTTGTGTCTTAAGAGGTTTGTGCACGTTGTTTAATTAGCTGGTGACAACAGCTGATTTTCCCTTTTTTTTTTCTTTTTTTTTTTTCCTTTCTCAGCTCTTCCCCAGAGGGGGCATGGTGAAAAGACTTTTGGGTACCCCACAGGAAGGAATTCTCAGGTGCGCCTCCCTGGGCTCTCAAAGGGGTTCTGCACTTGGGTGGCGACCTACCAATCCAAGGTCAAAGAAAAGCTATAACCTTGGGAGTTTAATACAAGCCTGGAGTGGCCAGTATTAATTTTTAGAATCCTTGCGGGCCCCCACCTTCTGCACTCGAAGTGCCAGAGTAGGGAATCAGCCTTGACATGGTGGCAGAGCGGTTTTGAACCAGAGGCACAGACCTCAGGATTTTAAAGGGATGCATTTTTCCTTTTGGCAACCTGTAAAGCGGGGGGGGGGTGTCTTTTTTTTTCTTTCTTTTCTGCCTGAGGGGGAACAGCCACACAAAGGGTTTAGCCTGCAAAGACAGGGAGTCCAACAAGCAGTTTATTATTTTTTCTAGCTTCGTGGCAACGAAATAGCTAGGCTAGAGTATGGTAGCCTGTGCATGAGGTTGCGGTCAGGCACCGAAACCCTAGAGCAACCAGTCTTCCCAAAGCGGCAAGCCATGGAGAAGACAGACCCAGATCAAGCCCAGACATCCAGCCTCAGGACAGAAATGCAGGGAGGGAATGGGGGACTGGAGATTTCCCTGGAGGGAATGGTCAGCTCTCCCCATCCCAAGATCCAGGTGCCAAGATGGAGGGATGCCCTTAACCCAGACAGAGTTCTAACTACGGAAGTGTCATAAATATAAAGGGAAGGGTAAACACCTTTAAAATCCCTCCTGGCCAGAGGAAAAATCCTCTCACCTGTAAAAGGTTAAGAAGATAGGATAACCTCGCTGGCACCTGACCAAAATGACCAATGAGGAGACAAGATACTTTGAAAAGCTGGGAGGAGGGAGAAAAACAAAGGGTCTGTCTGTGTGATGCTTTTGCCAGGGACAGAACAGGAATGGAGTCTTAGAACTTAGTAAGTAATCTAGCTAGATATGCGTTAGATTGATTTCTTTAAATGGCTGAGAAAATAAGTTGTGCTGAATAGAATGACTATTCCTGTCTGTGTGTCTTTTTGTAACTTAAGGTTTGGCCTAGAGGAATTCTCTATGTTTTGAATCTAATTACCCCGTTTACCCTACCCTATTTACCATCCTGATTTTACAGAGGTGATTCTTTTTACTTCTATTAAAATCCTTCTTCTCAGAAACTGAATGCTTTTTCATTGTTCTTAAGATCCAAGGGTTTGGGTCTGTGGTCACCTATGCAAATTGGTGAGGATTTTTATCAAACCTTCCCAAGGAATTGGGGTGCAAGGGTTGGGAGGATTTTGGGGGGAAAGACGTTTCCATACAACGCTTTCCTAATAAAAATAAACCCAGATAAATGTTTAGTGGAAGGGCAAAGGGTAAAATAGTTTGTACCTTGGGGAACTTTTAACTTAAGCTGGTAAAAGTAAGCTTAGGAGATTTTCATGCAGGTCCCCACATCTGTACCCTAGAGTTCAGAGTGGGGAAGGAACCTTGACAGGAAGAAAGGAATTTCTTCCTAGAGATGAAGCGTTGGGAGGCGGAAGTTGGGGTGAAATGCTTGGAGTCAGAAGCAGAGGCAAAGCACTTGGAAGCAGAAGAGAAGCGCTTGGAGGTGGAGGGAAGGAGAGGAGAGAGCCAAAGCACTTGGAGGCAGAAATGGAGGTGAACCACTTAGAGGTGGAGACAGAGCTGAAGCGCTTAGAGCTGGAAAGGGCTAAGCTGGGTCAACCAGGTAGAATCATAGAATATCAGGTTGGAAGGGACCTCAGGACAACGACCTCCCATGTCTTATATCAAACACTCCTGGTAATCCACCCCAGAAGATATTAGCCTTTCTCATGGCTGCATCACTTTACTGATTCATTCGATTTGTGATCCACAATAACCCCAGATCCTTTTCAGCTATGCCACCACCTCACTAGTTATATCCCATTTTGCAGTTGTGCTTTTGATATTTCCTTCCGAAGGGCATGTGTACACTGGCACCTTAAAGTGCTGCAACTTTCTCACTCAGAGGTGTGAACCCCCGCCCCCGGGCTCTGCAAGTTTCAGCGCTGGAGCTGGGCCGAGCAGGTGGCCAGTGAGATATGGGAGGGGACGTTCGGCAAACAAAGCCAGTCATGAGAAGTTCCTAAGAACTGGGAGTAAATGGAAATAACCTACCAGATGGTCTGCAGAGTAAAGAAACAACAGGTGTGTTGGCCCAGGTGTGGGCTTCAAACAGCCCTGCTGGTGCCACTCAATCCAATCCCACTTGCCCTGCTATCTCAGCCCTGGGATCTCCCAGCTCTGCTGGTGCCCCTCACTCATGGCCCCCCATTCCCTTGCTAGCCCAGCCTTTGATTCTCTCCCCTGAACAACTCTGCAGATAGACCTCTGTCCTGACCCTCAAACCCCTGTTACCCAGGGCTCCCCCGTCCCCACACACAGCTCCACTTCGGCACCCTAATGTCTGACTCTGAGAACTGTTTCCATTCACTACATGGTATGTGGGGGGACACACCTTTCGCTGTGCGAGTTGCAGGGAGATGTCCGTGCTGATATGCTCTGCAAGTCAGTTGGGCTCAGTGAGAACTGCCTGATTCAGATGAGAAGGTTTCACCCTCCAGTCTATGGTCATTGTGTGTCCCCAGCCAATCCGGGCGGACAGGCGAACCCCTTGAGCGCTGAACCCCATAGCCCAGTGGGAATCAAAGTCATGAGCCCTGGTTTACAAACCAAGCCCTGAGCCCAGCACCCCTGTCTGATAGGCCAGAGCCAGGGGTGAGGGGCTGGGCTGAGGAGCTTACCTGGGCTCCTCTGGAGTGATCCATTCCCCTCAAAAAAGCCTTAATATCTGAGCAGGGACAGGTCTCCCCGGGGTGCTCTGCAGCTTCCTCAGCATTTCTGTCTCCAAAAAAGGCTCTTCATCTCGTCCCCTTAGGAGGAGCTCAGAGCTGGAAGCCACCCCTGGGCAAACACAGCGGCACAGCCCCAGACCATGATCAGCTCTATGTCCGTTCCTGCCAGCCCTGCAGAGCGGCCCCCTCACACCGAGGGATCCCCTGGAAAAGGCATTTCCTTGTGTGTGCAGCAGTCGGTGGGACAGGTGAAGGCCTGATCCTGGCCCACGTCCCTCTCCTTTAGGCTTCACTGACTGCCTTGCAACCCAATGAAATCCACTGGGGTCTTTACCCTGGCTGTGCCTCGGGCCCTACAGCAACAAAGTGTATGTTTTTAATCCTTTTATGAAGAGGTTCAACCTAGTCCGGCAAATTGCCAGCAGTGCTATGATGGGTCTCGAGCTTTCTCTTCTTGGGGGGTAGGGGGGTTCAGGGCACTGTTTCTTGCCCCTGAACTGGGGTATTAACTGCCCCACTAGTGTCCTAGAGGAGGGGAGTGGGGAGGGAGGGACCCGGGCCCATCCTCTACTCCAGGTCCCAGCCCAGGGGCCCTAGGGATAGCGGTAAACCACTTGAACTAGTGGTTCCTTCCCCTGGGCTACTTCTCTCTCCTGCCCTTCAGCTCGTGGGGCTTCCTGCCCTCCCTCAGCACAAACCAGGTGTCCCTTTATTTAGGGTCTTGGTCTTCTTAGCCCACCACAGCACTTCTCCAAACTCTCCTCTGCTTCCCTCCAAACTGCTCTCTGCTCCAGCACCAATCCACTCTGCTTCAACTCCTCCTCTACTCTGATTGAAGCAGGGTTTTTTATCAGGTGACTGGATTCAGGTGCTTTAATTAATCGATAGCAAACTTTCTTCCCTCTACAGGGAACAAGGTTCCCTTCTAACCCTCTCCTGCTGCCCTCTGGCCTGGGCTTTCCTTGCTTTTTGCCCCTGCTTGCAGCTTCCCCCCCCGCCCCCGACTGGGACAGATGCTCTTGCCCCTTCTTCCTCCTTTTTCTTTTTTGTTTTTCTGCTGCTGCTTGAGTGCTGGTCAGCTGCCAGCTGGCTGTCGGTCCCCCCTGCCCCGCCTGCCCTCGGACACTTCTGCCGCTCCAGCTGAGGCCCCCTGAGAAAGAGGGTCCTGCTGACCTGCTCCCCAGAGGGGAGAAGTGGAGGGACCCAGCCCCCAGACCCAGCCGCTTCCTGTTTGTTTGTGGACCCGTATCCGGCTGAGAGAGACTTTTATCATCTGCTCCGGCATCCCTGGAATGCTACAGCTGCAAAGAAAGCCCGGAAAAGAAAGGGAAAAAGCCATCCACCGGAGGAAAACCGCCCGGGGAATCTACAAATCACCGTGGAGGGGGCCTTAGACTGAGTAACTTTCGAACTGTGCTCTCATGTGGGGGGAAGCCTTGACTGTGTCCTGACTGTGTTTGTAGGGACACAGGGAGTGTGGCACGGAGCTGCCCCCCGATCCATCTGTGTCCTCCCAACCCCCACACTACTATCTTCACCGCTGCCCCCCTCCACCGTCTTTGCTGGCTGTTTAACATCTGCCTCTGGACTCAGCTGCTTGCCTTGATTCCACCGTGTGGGCCAGAAGCACCAGCCAACCAAACAGGACTCTCTGTACAAGCGTACAGTGGTTCATGTGCCCCCTCCCCCAAATTGTCAACCCCACAGCTTGTCCCTTTTTACCTGACCCCAACTCCTGTTAACCACCTGCCACCACCCACGCTGGGGCATCGGCAATGGAGGGCACCGGGGTGACCTCTGCCGCTGCCATGCCCATCGCCGCCCCAGACTCTAGGGGAGCCCCCCCAGCCGGTGGGAAAGGCAAGGGCAAGAAGAAGAGGAAGGGCCCCACTAAAACCACCAGGCCCTCCATGGCAGGGGCCACCCCCACTGCTGCGGCCCCGCCACCGACCACGGTTTGTACCCCTAGAGCCGCTAGAGGACCTGGGCGTCCACCTGGTCCTGACCTCTGTCCCTCCTTTTCTCCCCAGTGCTGCCCTGTTACCCGCCCTTTCCACCCTGGGGAAACCTGTTTCTTTTATCAGCCCTCTCCCGTTGGGCTGCAAGGACCCCACCTTCCGTCACATCTTTTCCTTCCGCCGGCAAGTGAAGCTTCTACTGCTGTCGGCAGCACGTGATGGAGAGGCACTTGAGGGGTCCTTCCTAGTCCCCCACCAGGGGGCTCGTTACCGGGTGTACTTCTCCACGGGGGAAGCCCGGTGCTACCTCTGCTGGGCGTCGGGGCATGTCTGAAGGGACTGCCCCTTAGCCCGGCAAGGAGGGGCACCTGGGATTCCCGAGACCCGGCAGGACATCGGCCCCATCATTGCCATCGTCCCTGGCTGCCCAGTACCTGAACCCGCCCCCCCATCCTCTTCGGATCACCACTACTCCAGCTCAGGCCCAAGGGGCACCTCCCCTACAATGCCCAGGCGAGCGGGAGAGCCCCGCCCTTGCTGCTGACAATCTGGCGGGGCCTATGGAGGAGGATGTGGCAGAGATACCACCAGGCATGGGAAAGAGAATCCTCCCTCCCTTATGCTGTCCCACCGTTCCCCCCCAAGTCCCTGAGCCATCGCCTTTACCCCCTGACAAGACCCCTGCTAACCAGCCCCCAGATGATGCCATGGAGGGTCGGGCCCTAGTCCAGGGGAAGCGAGGCAAGCAGAAGGCTCAAGCTCCACCTCATCTAACCGAAGGGGAGGCCCCCCGGAAGACCAGAAAGGGGGGCACTGATGCCGAGCTTTCTGCTTTGCCCAAGAGTGTGTCCCATCCACCAGTGTCAGCTGGGAAAGACGTGGTAGCACTGGAAGGTAGTGTCTCCCCTCCACGGGAGACCCTCCCCTCCGAGACCCTCGAGGAAGCCCCTTCTGTCCTGACACTATCCGAAGCCCCCGTGAACCTCTAGGCAACTGTTGTGGCGGGTGCCAGCGGGGAGAACCCCGGGGCGGCGGAAAGTGTCCTCTCCTCCATGTTCGAGGAGATCGAGGCCCTAGATCTGACCCCGGTCGCCCAGGGAGAGGACAATCTTTTGCCAGCAAACCTCGATCTGGGCGACCTCACTCCACCCCTCTTTTCCCCATGCTCCCTCCCCCTAACTGCTGCTTCTGCTCCCACCTCCGAGGAGCCCCTGGACTCCTCCATCGACCCGGCCACTGATGGCACCCCGCTGACAACCACTGACCCTGCTCAGGTGACAGCCGGCGCCACGCGGCTGGGACAAGAGTCACCAGGGGCACCCCCCGGTTGGTGCGGAGCAATCAACTTCCTTCCCGGGCAGGGGTCTTACAGAAGAGAATCCACCTCCTGATGCTGTGGCCACTAAATCCACCATAGAGTCCACGCCCGGTATCACTGAGAGCTCCCTCCTCACCCCCTTAACCCTCGAGCCTGATAGGGAGGTGCCACCATCCAGCTGCTTGCCTCACAAAACCCAGAACCTTGCCTCTGCCCCTGTTCCTGCCCCTATCCCTATCCAGTTTACCTCCTGCAATGTTATCGCTGCCCCCGGGGATGTCTCCATCCCTTTTCCAACTGATGACCCCCAGGGAGCGGCCTTTGTGTTCTCCCGCCCCGACCCATTAGGGGCTGCTATTTTCCCTCCACCGCCCCCCATCGCCCCAGGGCTTGAGGCGGGCCTAGAAGCTCCAGCCCATCAGGCACTCCATCGGGGGTCTGCACCCTGCTTGCCCATTTTAGTGGGCCACGGGGCTGCACCAAGGGCCCCGCCGGGGAACAACTGGAAAACCGTAACCCCACCCCCCCATGAGCTGCGAGGAGAGCTGTGGAAGTTTTTAGAGGATGTCCGTGGCTCCCACAACAAGGTACAGCTTGCTCTCCAGCGATGGGGGGACTTTTCTCAAATCCTCCGGGCCACAAGGGCCCTCATGGGGGAAGTTAAAGGGACGGGGAAGCGGGATGCCGCGGCCTACTGGCGGGTCCACGTCTTCCATGAACAATTACTCACCTACGGAATGGGTCAAGGACTGTTGCACGGCCCGCTGGGGGATGCGAGCGTCCCTGCCAGTGAGGATCCCCCCTGGCCCTTCCCATGACACCTCTCACCATCGCAACGTTGAACACCCGGGGTTGTAGGATGGCTTTTCGCGGGTCCTAGGTGCTCTCCTTCCTTCGGGAGGGAGGGTACTCTGTGGTTTTCCTGCAGGAGACCCATACGGATCCGACCACCGAAGACAGTTGGTGGCTGGGGTGGGGGGACAGGGTCTACTTTAGCCATTCCACGGTTCAATAGGCTGGAGTGGCGACCCTGTTCTCCCCCGACCTGCGGCCCGAGGTGCTAGGGGTCGCTGAGGCCGTGCCAAGTCGCCTGCTGCATCTCCAGGTCTGTATGGAGGGGCTCGTGGTTAACCTCGTTAACGTCTATGCCCCAACATCGGGCCCGGAGCGGCTGCAATTCTATCAGCAGGCGTCCGCCTTCCTCGGCACCTTAGATTCTCACGAGTGCCTGGTCCTGGGAGGGGATTTTAATACCACCTTCGAGGAGCGGGACCGCTCAGGGACCGAGCAGAGCCCGGCCGCCGCGGACACCCTCCGGGAGATAGTCGAACATCACTCCCTAGTGGACATTTGGCGTGACCACCACCCGGATGACACTTCCACGTCCACCTTTGTCCGGGTGGAGGCCCATCGGTCGAGCCACTCCCGGTTGGACCGCATTTATTTATCACGCTTCCATCTCTCACAAGCCCACTCCTCCAGCATTGAGCTGGCCCCATTTTCTGACCATCACCTAGCCACCGTGACAGCCTCCCTCTGTGCGGAGAGGCCGGGGCCAGCCTATTGGCATTTTAACAACAGCTTGTTGGAGGATGTGGGCTTCGTGACGTCATTCTGGAAATTCTGGCTGGCCTGGCTAGGGCAACGGCGTGCCTTTCCCTCGGCGCAGCGATGGTGGGACCTGGGGAAGGTGCGGGCCCAGCTTTTCTGCCGTGACTACACCCGGGGCACCAGCCGGCGGAGAAATGCGGAGATAGAGCAGTTGGAATGGGAGGTCTTAGAGATGGAGAGGCATCTGGCCGCCAGCCCCGAGGACCTGCTCCTCTGCGGAGCGTGCCGGGAGAAGCGGGAGGAGCTCCAGGCCCGCGAGGACCATCGGGCCCGAGGTGCCTTTGTTCGATCCCGCATCCACCTCCTTCAGGAGATGGATCGCGGCTCCCGCTTCTTCTATGCCCTGAAGAAAATGAGGGGGGCCAAGAAACATGTCACCTGCCTCCTGGCAGAAGAAGGCACCCCCCTCACGGAACTGGTGGAGATGTGCGGGAGGGCCCAAGCCTTCTATGCAAGTCTTTTCTCCCCGGATCTGACCAACCCTAGCACTTGCAGAGTGCTTTGGGAGGAGCTCCCTATGGTCAGAGAGAGTGACCGAGACCAGCTAGAGTTGCCTCTCACTCTGGCCGAATTCTCGGAAGCCCTCCGTCGTATGCCCACTAATAAGTCTCCAGGCATGGACGGGCTGACCGTGGAGTTCTACTGCATGTTTTGGGATGTCCTCGGCCCAGACCTAGTCACCGTCTGTGCCGAGGCTCTGCAGAGCGGGGTCCTCCCTCTTTCATGCAGGCGAGCTGTGCTCGCCTTATTGCCGAAGAAGGGGGACCTCCGCGATTTACGAAATTGGTGTCCCGTCTCGCTCCTCAGCACGGACTAAAAAATCGTAGAGAAAGCAATCTCGCTGCGGCTAGGGTCTGTGCTGGCGGACGTGATCCACCCAGACCAGACCTACACTGTCCCAGACCGCAGTATCTTTGATAACCTATTTCTGGTTCGAGATCTTTTGTCACTCGGGTGTAGAGATGGTCTGTTGTTCGCCCTCCTGTCCCTAGATCAGGAGAAGGCGTTCAATAGGGTGGACCATGGGTACCTCCTGAGCACTCTGCAGGCGTTTGGCTTTGGACCCTAGTTTGTGGGTTTTCTCAGGTGCTGTACGCTTCTGCAGTCTGGTTAAGCTCAACTGGACCCTGACCGAACCGGTCAGCTTCGGGCGAGGAGTACGGCAGGGGTGCCCCCTCTCGCACCAACTGTATGCTCTGGCGATCGAGCCCTTCCTCTGTCTCCTCCGAAGGAGGTTGACAGGGTTGGTGCTGCGGGAGCCGGAGCTGCGGCTGGTCCTGTCGGCATACGCTGATGACGTGCTCCTCATGGTCCAGGACCCATGTGACTTGATGCTGGTGGAGGCTTGCCAGGCCATCTATTCGGCAGCCTCCTCCACCCTGGTCAACTGGGTCAAGAGCTCTGGCCTTGTGATAGGAGACTGGTGGCAGACGAGCTCCCTCCCACCCACGCTTCAGACCATCTGGTGGAGCGCGGGTCCGCTGCTCTACCTCGGCGTTTACCTTTCTGCCACGCATCCCTCTCCACCAGAGAACTGGGAAAATTTAGGGGGCGGGGTGATAGAGCAGTTCCGGAAATGGACAGGACTACTCTGATGTCTCTCCATCCGAGGGAGAGCCCTGGTGCTTAATCATCTAGTCCTGTCCATGCTCGGGTACTGGCTCAACACCCTGGTCCCGGCCCCAGGTTTCCTGACCAACCTCCGGACATCGATTCTGGGGTTCTTTTGGTCAGGAATGCACTGGGCCCCTGTAGGGGTTCCTCATCTACCCCTGAAGGAAGAAGAACAGGGCCTGAAGTGTCTGCACACTCAGTTCCATGTCTTCCGGCTCCAGGCCCTACAGAGGCTCCTCTATGGTGTAGGCAGTTCGGCATGGGGCATACTGGCGCACGCCATCCTGCGCCGCATCCGAGGGCTCCGATATGACCAGCAGCTGTTTTATCCCCGTCCGGGAGGTCTTCCGCGAGACCTCTCCGGGCTGCCGGTCTTCTACCAGGACCTCCTCCGGACTTGGGAACTGTTTTTAATGACCAGGTCCATGGCGGCCACCGAGGGGGCAGATCTCCTCGCGCAGCCCCTGCTACACAACCCCCAGCTCCGTGTGCAGGTGGTGGAGTCCTGCTCGGTGCACCAGAGCTTTATCCTGGCAGAAGTCACGAGAGTCGGAGACTTCCTGGACTACGACCGGGGAGGCTGGCTGGATCCCCTGACGCTCGCTCGGCGCATGGGGCTGTCCAGACCTCGTACCCCCCGGCGCGTACTTCAGGAGGTGAAGGCCGCTTTGCCGCCCGCTGCTCGAGCTTACCTTGACTGGGTCCTGCTCAAGGGCATGCCCCACCCACCCTCTACCGCAGACCTGCCAGACCTTTTCATTGGACCCCTGCCCCATAGACCCAATTGACCTCCTCACCCCTTTACTGCAAGCCGGCTGCATGAACTGCAGCCGGTATGTTTCCAAACTGTGCCAAGGAAACATCTATACACGCTCGTGCTCCACACCCTTCACGCCCTCACCCTAGTGTCCCGCCCCGACACAAAGTGGCGAGACCTTCTGCCACCTTTGGAGGGTAAAGAGCCCCAGTGGGCCAGCCTATTTTCCGCCTTGGTTCCGAGGCCTGTCGGGGACATCAGTTGGCGGCTCCTTCACGGAGCTGTGAGCATGGGCATGCACTTGGCGCGGTTCACCCCCGTCCCAGATACTTGTCCTTTTTGCGGTGTGAGGGAAACCCTGGCGCACGTAGGTTTGGAGTGCACCAGGCTGCAGCCCCTGTTCTGGCTCCTCACAAATCTTTTATTACGTTTTTGGTTGCATTTTTCCCCTTTTTATTTATGCACTCTCCATCCGTGGCCTCACAAAGTCGTGGGATTTCCTAGTTAACCTCCTCCTGGCCCTGGCTAAAATGGCCATCTCTAAAGCCAGAGAGAGGAGGTTGGCCGATGGAATTTCCTGTGACTGTGGGGCCATTTTCCGATCCTCGGTCCGTTCACGTATCCGGGTGGAGTTCCTCTGGGTGGCGTCCACCAACTCCCTTGATGCTTTTGAGGAGTGGTGGGCGCTGTCCGAGGTTCTCTGCTTGGTGTCCCCGTCCGGTTCCCTTTGTTTGACCCTTTGACTGGGGGAGAGAGTAAGGGACCCCAGCCTGAGCCATTGCTGCTGCGGAGACCACCACCTTAGAGGGGTCCTTTCACACACGTGTGCACATGCCCCGCTCCCGGATTGGCCACCCCACAGCCTGCCCTTCTTGTTGGGTGTTTTCAAAGGAGGGAATTGTTGGTGACACTGGGCGTGACGCCAGGTAACTCGAGGGGGTGGCAGACCTTGAGAGTCGATGAAGCCCCCTCGCTCTGGGCCACGAGGTAACTCGGAAGGGTGCAAGACCACAAGAGTCGAGGAAGCCCCCAGCCCTGGGCACGGGCAAGCTTGAACACTTACCTCCCCTGAAGCTAATGAGAAAAAAATTGTGACTGGTTGCTGTGTTACACATTGCATATGCAGTTGTTTTTGTTTTGTAAGTGTGTTATGCAAATAAAAATACCTTTTTTGCTTCAAAAAAAAAACACTCTCCTGCTGCCCTCTGGCCATGCTCTATCACACTAGGCACAGAGATGTGGGGTGGCTAATGCAGCGTCACACAGCGTGCGTCTACACTGCAGAGTCCACCATGGTTCTGACACTTGTTTATCACCAAACCTGTTGTCATGCACAGGGGCATGTTAATGTAGATGGAATATGTGGGCTCAGCCAGTCACAGGTGCTAACAAGATCCTCTCACTGTCCAACAAGTGGGGACTGGGGAGACCCAGAAAACAAGAGGCTGAGTGTCAGACTTGATGGCTACCAGCAGAGATGGGGGCAGGGGGAGAACCAAGGGCTGGGCTAGCAGGCAGCAGAGGTTCAGGAGGGTCAGGGCAGTGTCAGAGCTGGGGATGGGGAAAGCTCAGGACTGGGCGAGCTAGGAGTGAGTGGCACCGGCAGAGCTGTTTAAAGCCCACACCTTGGCCAACACACCCTGTCAATTTTCCACTCCCTAGCCCACCTGGCAGGTTATTTCCTTTTACTCCCAGTTCTGAGGAATTCTTGTCACTGGCTTTGTTTACTGACTGTATACCCCTAGCTCTCTGCCCAGTTGGGCTCCATTTCAGCCCTTGATCACAGTCTGCAGGGGAGGAGAAGCTGGAGGAAACACTGACAAATAACCTCTGGAGGCCCCAGCAGCAAAGAAGGGAGAGAGGCCAGATGAGCAGGGGAAAAGCCTGTGTCTACACTGCAGAGTCCACCATGGTTCTGACACTTGTTTATCACCAAACCTGTTGCCATGCTGTCAAGGTTCCTTCCCCACTCTGAACTCTAGGGTACAGATGTGGGGACCTGCATGAAAATCTCCTAAGCTTACTTTACCAGCTTAGGTTAAAACTTCCCCAAGGTACAAACTATTTTACCCTTTGCCCTTCCACTTCCACTGCCACCATCAAACGTTTATCTGGGTTTATTTTTATTAGGAAAGCGTTGTTTGGAAACATTTTTCCCCGAAAATCCTCCCAACTCTTGCACCCCACTTCCTGGGGAAGGTTTGGTAAAAATCCTCACCAATTTGCATAGGTGACCACAGACCCAAACCCTTGGATCTTAAGAACAATGAAAAAAACATTCAGTTTCTGAAAAGAAGGATTTTAATAGAAGTAAAAAGAATCACCTCTGTAAAATCCGGATTTTAAATACCTTACAGGGTAATTAGATTCAAAACATAGAGAATCCCTCTAGGCAAAACCTTAAGTTACAAAAAGACACACAGACAGGAATATCCGCTCTATTTAGCACAGCTTATTTTCTCAGCCATTTAAAGAAATTGTAATCTAACACATACCTAGCTAGATTACTTACTAAATTCTAAGACTCCATTCCTGTTCTGTCCCCGGCAAAAGCATCACACAGACAGACCCAGACCCTTTGTGTTTCTCCCTCCTCCCAGCTATTGAAAGTATCTTGTCTCCTCATTGGTCATTTTGGTCAGGTGCCAGTGAGGTGATCCTAGCTTCTTAACTCTTTACAGGTGAAAGGATTTTTCCGCTGGCCAGAATGATTTTCACCAGTTGATTCTGGGAAACTTTCACAAGAGAGTGCATCAGTCACTTTCTTAGAAGCTCCTGAGATGTGTTGAATGTCGAAATCAAAATCTTGGAGAGCTAAACTCCACCGAATAATTTTTTTGTTATTTCCCGTGGCGGTATGAAGCCACCGTAGCGCAGTATGGTCGGTTTGCAGGTGGAAATGCCATCCCCAAACATATGGGCGTAGCTTTTCCAGAGCGTAGACAATGGCGTAACATTCTTTTTCACTGACTGACCAGTTGCTTTCCCTCTCAGACAGATTTTTGCTGAGAAACACTACAGGGTGGAATTCTTGATCCGGTCCTTCCTGAATTAAAACTGCTCCCACACCATGCTCTGACGCATCTGTGGTTACTAGGAACGGTTTGTCAAAGTCTGGAGCCCTTAGTACAGGGTCAGACATGAGTGTCGCTTTAAGCTGGTTAAAGGCCTTCTGACACTCTTCGGTCCACTGAATGGCATTTGGATGCTTCTTTTTGGTTAGGTCTGTCAGTGGGGCAGCAATTTGGCTGTATTGCGGTACAAATCGCCTGTAATAACCGGACAAACCTAAGAAGGATTGAACCTGTTTCTTTGACTTTGGGACAGGCCACTTTTGGATAGCATCCACTTTGGCCTGTAGGGGGTTGATAGTTCCTTGACCCACCTGGTGTCCAAGGTAAGTCACTCTGTTGAGGCCTATTTGACACTTCTTAGCCTTAACAGTTAGTCCTGCCTCCCTTATGTGCTCAAAGACTTTTTATAGATTGTCAAGGTTCCTCCCCCACTCTGAACTCTAGGGTACAGATGTGGGGACCTGCATGAAAAACCTCCTAAGCTTATCTTTACCAGCTTAGGTCAAAACTTCCCCAAGGTACAAAATATTCCACCCTTTGTCCTTGCCGCTACCACCACCAAACTAATACTGGTTACTGGGGAAGAGCTGTATGGACGCGTCTTTCCCCCCAAAATACTTCCCAAAACCTTGCACCCCATTTCCTGGACAAGGTTTGGTAAAAAGCCTCACCAATTTGCCTAGGTGACTACGGACCCAGACCCTTGGATCTTAAGAACAATGAACAATCCTCCCAACACTTGCACACCCCCCTTTCCTGGGAAATGTTGGATAAAAAGCCTCACCAATTTGCATAGGTGACCACAGACCCAAACCCTTGGATCTGAGAACCATGAAAAAACATTCAGTTTTCCTACAAGAAGACTTATAATAAAAATAGAAGTAAATAGAAATAAAGAAATCCCCCCTGTAAAATCAGGATGGTAGATATCTTACAGGGTAATTAGGTTCAAAAACATAGAGAACCCCTCTAGGCAAAACCTTAAGTTACAAAAAAGATACACAGACAGAAATAGTTATTCTATTCAGCACAATTCTTTTCTCAGCCATTTAAAGAAATCATAATCTAACACATACCTAGCTAGATTACTTACTAAAAGTTCTAAGACTCCATTCCTGGTCTATCCCCGGCAGAAACCAGTATATAGACAGACACAGACCCTTTGTTTCTCTCCCTCCTCCCAGCTTTTGAAAGTATCTTGTCTCCTCATTGGTCATTTTGGTCAGGTGCCAGCGAGGTTACCTTTAGCTTCTTAACCCTTTACAGGTGAGAGGAGCTTTCCCCTGGCCAGGAGGGATTTCAAAGGGGTTTACCCTTCCCTTTATATTTATGACATAGATGTTCCAGGTGTTCTGCCCAGGAATCCATAAATATGGCCACATTGTCAAGGTAGGCGACTACATATTCTCCTAATCCCACTAGGAGACCATCGACAAGTCTTTGGAAGGTGGCGGGTGCATTTCGCAGCCCGAAAGGGAGGACATTAAATTCATACAGCGCGACATGTGTGGTGAAGGCTGACCTTTCCTTGGCGGATTTATCTAGCGGTACCTGCCAGTACCCCTTGGTTAAGTCCAAGGTAGAGATGAACTGGGCCCGTTCCAGTTTCTCTAATAGTTCATCTGTGCGTGGCATTGGATAGTTGTCTGGGCGAGTTACAGCATTTAGCTTACGGTAGTCCACGCAAAAACGTATTTCCCCATCTGGTTTGGGAACTAGAACCACTGGAGATGCCCATGCACTTCCAGAGGGGTAGATTACACCCATCTGTAACTTATCCTGGATTTCCCATTCTATAGGAGTTTTAGCTTGAGGAGACACCCGGTAAGGTTGGACCCTAATTGGGTGAGCATTACCTGTGTCAATGGAGTGGTATGCCCGTTTAGTCAGTCCTGGGGTGGCTGAGAATGTCGGCACGTAGCTAGTGCACAGCTCCTGGATCTGCTGTCGCTGCATATGCCCAAGGGTCATGGAGAGGTTCACCTCTTCCATACCACCAGCACTTTTCCCTTCGTAGTAGACACCTTCAGGCCACTCAGCATCATCTCCTCCCTGGGCTGTAAACTGACAAACCTTTAACTCTCTGGAATAAAGGGCTTTAGAGAATTAATATGGTACACTTTAGGCTTTCGGTTGGAGGTGGGGAATGCTATGAGACAATTAACAGCTCCCAGGCGTTCCTGGACGGTGAATGGCCCTTCCCACAATGCTTCCATTTTATGGGCCTGGAGCGCCTTTAAGACCATGACCTGGTCCCCTACTTTGAAGGAATGATCTCTGGCATGTTTATCACACCAGGCTTTTTGCTCTTTTTGAGCATCCTATAAGTTTTCTTTAGCAAGGGCTAAAGAGGTTCGGAGCGTGTTTTGTAGGTTGGTTACAAAGTCCAGAATGCTAGTTCCTGGAGAAGGTGTAAATCCCTCCCATTGCTGCTTCACCAACTGTAATGCCCCCTTAACCTCAATGCCATATAGAAGTTCAAATGGGGAAAACCTAAACTGGGATGTGGTACAGCTGTGTAGGTAAAAAGCAACTGCTGCAACACTAGGTCCCAATCATTGGAGTGCTCATTTACGAATGTACGTATCATGGCCCCCAAAGTTCCATTAAACTTCTCCACCATGCCATTTGTTTGATGGTGGTAAGAAGTGGCAACCACGTGATTTACCCCATGAACTTCCCAAAGGTTTTCCATAGTTCCTGCCAGGAAAGTAGTCCCTGCATCTGTGAGGATGTCAGAGGGCCAACCTATCCTGGCAAAAATGTCTGCTAGTGCCTGACACACACTTTTAGCCCTGGTGTTGCTTAGAGCTACTGCTTCCGGCCATCGGGTGACAAAATCCATGAAAGTCAGTATGTACTGCTTTCCTCTGGGTGTCTTTTTTGGAAGAGGACCCAGAATATCCACAGCTACTTGCTGAAATGGAACTTCAATGATGGGGAGTGGCTGGAGAGGGGCTTTGAACTGGTCTTGGGGATTTCCCACTCTTTGGCATACTTCACAAGACCGGACATAGGTAGAAACATCCTTGCCCATTCCCTCCCACTGGAATGACCCCCCAAAATGGTCTTTGGTCCTGTTCACCCCAGCATGGCCACTAGGATGATTATGGGCTAAGCTCAAGAGCTTGGCCCGGTACTTAGTTGGAACTACCAACTGTCTCTGAGGATGCCAGTCTTCCTGGTGTCCACCACAAAGAGTTTCCTTGTATAAAAGTCCTCTTTCTACAACAAACCTGGATCGATTAGAAGAGCTGAGAGGTGGTGGGTTGCTCCATTCCGCCGTCCAAACTCTCTGGAGGCTTTCATCTGCTTCCTGTTCAGTCTGGAACTGTTCCCTTGATGCTGGAGACATCAGTTCCTCACTGGATTGTGGACGTATGCTTGGTCCCTCTGGAAGCGATGTAGGGGATGGGGCTGTTTCCGTTGACTGTGAACCGCTCTCCGCTGTGATGCTATGTTGGGGTTCAGGCTCCGGCTGAGCCTCTTGTGTAGGGTTATGGGCTACTGTTGGTTCAGGTTCGGTGGGGCCCTCTGGTGTTGGGGTTGCAAGTACTGGATTCAGTGCTGGCAATGGGTCTGGTGCTGGTAGTTCCACCGGTTCCGGTTCTAGGACTGGCTCTGTCTGGGTCTCTGGGACTGGATCCACTACTGCTGTTGCAGACATTGGCCTGGGGTCCGGGTCCATTACCTCTGACCGGGTCCTGGTAGAAGTTTCCAGAACAGCGCTAGGCGTGACAGCTGGTTTAGTCTGGCTGTGGGTGACCATTCCCACTCTCTGGGCTGACTTCACATGATTGGCCAAGTCTTCCCCCAACAGCATGGGGATAGGATAATCATCATAGACTGCAAAAGTCCATGGTTCCTGACCAGCCCTGATATTGGACAGGCAACTTGGCTGTAGGCAAATTGAAAGAGTTGGACTTGAAGGGTTGAATCGTCACTTGGATCTCTGGGTTGATTAAATTGGGGTCCACTAAGGAAGCATGGATAGCCGACACTTGTGCTCTGGTGTCCCTGGATGCGGTGACCTTCTTCCCACCCACACTCACAGTTTCCCTCCACTCCAAGGGTATCTGGGAGGTATCTGGACCTGAGGCCCTCTGGTGTGATTCCGGTGCAATGAACTGTAATCTGTTGGGGTTCTTGGGGCAGTTGGCCTTTACATGCCCTGGCTCGTTACATTTAAAACATCATCCAGCTGACAGGTCACTGGGGCAAGGTGGGTTGCTGAAGACTGGGGTGGCAGGACGATAAGGTGGCTGGAGGGTTCCTTGGGGGATAGGTGGGGCCTTGGGCGGCCCCCAGTAATAGGGTGTGGTCTGAGGTTGTCCCGTCTGGTATCCGCTCCAACTGCAACCAGTTTTTTTCTTCTCTGCCACCTCCATCTATTTGGCTCCATTCTCCCCCGCCTTGATTACAGTTTTGGGTTTCCCATCTAGGATGTATCTTTCTATTTCCTCAGGAACACCCTCTAAGAACTGTTCCATTTGCATTAGGAAGGGCAAATCTACTGGTGATTCAACACTTGCTCCTGATATCCAGGCATCCCAATGTTTCACAATGTGGTAGGCATGTGAGGTAAATGACACGTCTGGTTTCCACCTTAGGGCTCTGAATCTGCAACGGGAATGCTCGGGTATCAGCCTCATTCTGACTCTCACCTTGGTTTTAAACAGTTCATACTTGTTCATGTGTTCTTTAGGCATTTCAGCTGCCACCTCCGCTAAGGGTCCACTGAGCTGCGGCCTCAGCTCTACCATGTATTGGTCGGTAGAGATGCTGTAACCAAGGCAGGCCCTTTCAAAGTTTTCTAAGAAGGCCTCAGTATCATCGCCTGCCTTGTAGGTGGGGAACTTTCTGGGATGGGAAGTGGTACCTGGAGAAGGATTGCTAGGGTTTGTTGCTATATTCTGCTGAGCCCTTGCCTTCTCCATCTCCAGTTCATGCTTCCTCTCTTTTTCCTTTGCCTCCAGTTCTTTTTCCTGTTCCTCCATAGCTCTCCTGTGAGCAGCCGCTCGGGTGTTGTGCTGCCTCTTTCGCTGCCTCCCTTTTTTTGTCCTTTGCCTCCATAGCTCTTCTGTGAGCAGCTTCTAGAGGTTTTTCTGCTTCTTTCACTGCCTCCAGCTTGGCTAACTCCAATTTGTGTAGTGCCTTGGTGTCTGTCATCTTTACCTCTCTGTTTTCAACTAACTTTACACCCGAGGGTTAGAAATAAAACAAACAAAACTTGGCTTGTAAATTTTGCTGTGCTGTAATAGGATACCTATATTCTCTGATAGTGATTGTCAGCCTACAGAAAAATCCCCCCACCCAAAAAAAACCACCCAAGAACAACAACAATACAAAAAATCAACCCCCCCCCCCCCAAACCCTAACACCTTTGTCTCCAGGCAAATAGGCAGAAAACCCCTCTAGTTACTTTTACGTAAAAAAAACCAACAACAACAACAACAACAAAAACAAAACAAAAAAAAACCTTCAGGTCTGTGAAAACTTGTGAATTTCCCTGCAGGAGGTTAACTATTCTGCCTCCAGGCAAAAAAACACTGCAATTCACAAAGATAATTCCCTTTTGTCTCTGCTCTGTCCCCAAAGCAGAGAAAAAACTAGCTGCTTTCAGTTGGACCTCCTTTTCAGCAGCCCCAAAGGAAAAAAATATTTCCTTTTTAAAATCTGTTTTTCTGGTTCAAAAAATCTCAAATTGATCTCAAAAGGATTTCAGGTTAATCCCACCTCTCTGCCACCATATCAAGGTTCCTTCCCCACTCTGAACTCTAGGGTACAGATGTGGGGACCTGCATGAAAACCTCCTAAGCTTACTTTTACCAGCTTAGGTTAAAACTTCCCCAAGGTACAAAATTATTTTACCCTTGGATTTCCACTGCCACCACCAAACTTTATCTGGGTTTACTGGGAAACGTGGTTTGGACACGTCTTTCCCCCCAAAATCCTCCCAACCCTTGCACCCCACTTCCTGGGGAAGGTTTGGTAAAAGTCCTCACCAATTTGCATAGGTGACCACAGACCCAAACCCTTGGATCTTAGAACAATGAAAAAACATTCAGTTTTCTCACAAGAAGACTTTTAATAGAAGTAAAGGAATCACCTCTGTAAAATCAGGATGGTAGATACCTTACAGGGTAATTAGATTCAAAACATAGAGAATCCCTCTAGGCAAAACTTTAAGTTACAAAAAAGACACACAGACAGGAATATTCATTCTATTCAGCACAGCTATTTTCTCAGCCATTTAAAGAAATCATAATCTAACACATACCTAGCTAGATTACTTACTAAGTTCTAAGACTCCATTCCTGTTCTGTCCCTGGCAAAAGCATCATACAGGCAGACACAGACCCTTTGTTTTTCTCCCTCCTCCCAGCTTTTGAAAGCATCTTGTCTCCTCATTGGTCATTTTGGTCAGGTGCCAGCAAGGTTACCTTTAGCTTCTTAACCCTTTACAGGTAAGAGGATTTTTCCTCTGGACAGGAGGGATTTTAAAATGGTTTACCCTTCCCTTTATATTTATGACAGCCTCTAACTCCAGGAGACTGTTCACAGCAGAAAATTCTAAGCAGAGCTAGGTGTCTCCCTCCAGCCCAGATATAGGATCTGGACTCCCTGAGAGGGTTGGCTTTAAGACACATCCCTGTCATTGGCATATGCCTTTGGCTAATTTAGGCAGCTCCCCACCTAGCATGTTGGCTTCTGTGGATCCCATTCTTAGGTGTCCCTCTCTCCCCATTCCTTGCATAGAGAGCTTAGATGCCTGACCCAGGATTTGTTGATTCCACTGGCTTCCAGGTGCCTTAAAGTTAGGTCTTAAGACACATTGCAATGCTGTAGTCTCTTTGTGGATCTGGGCCTTAGCCACACAGTGAAAACCAAAAACAAGAGGTTAGTCTGCAGAAGAGAGGAATGAGGTGGGATTTGATAGCTGCTTTCAGCTACCTGAAAGAGGGTTCCAAAGAGGATGGATCTAGACTATTCTCAGTGGTAGCGGATGACAGAATGATCTCAAGTAGCAGTGGGGGAGGTTTATATTGGATATTAGGAAAAACTTTTTCACTAGGAGGGTGGTGAAGCACTGGAATGCATTACCTAGGGAGGTGGTGGAATCTGCTTCCTTTGAGGTTTTTAAGATTAGGCTTGACAAAGCCATGGCTGGGATGATTTAGTTGGGGACTGGTCCTGCTTTGAGCAGGGAGTTGGACTAGATGACCTCCTGAGGTCCCTTCCAACCCTGATATTCTATGATTCTATGATAACACAGGGTAACGAACTTCGTCCAGCGATTCTTGCCTCCAGCCCAGCAAATTATGGCTTAATTTGAATGTGTTGTTCAGAAAGGTATCTGATCTTCATGAAGCTGGTATTTTCAAGAGATCTGGAGGGAATCAGTGCCTGATTCTGACTGAATTTTAATGGGATTTGGTCACCTCACTTTCATGGATTCTAAGACTTAAAGAAATGGAGAATGTGGCACATCATTGTCATGCTGAGGATAAGGCCCTTGCTCCCTGACTGGAAAAAGTCCCATAGTAGCTCTCGTGTATATGGCTCTGTAACCAGGACTGGATTAAGACAGGATCCATGGATCCGTTTAAGACAGGATCCATGGACCTAGTGCCTACGCTGGGCGAATGCCCAAGTGTATAACAGAGGTTGCCTACCGCCAGAGAGTATTGGAATGTGCTAAGGGGACATCACTGACAGACTGTTGAGCCAGAAAGGTCATCAACTCTTTGCTTTGCTTTGTTGATGGTCCTAAGGCTGGATGGAATCCAGGTCCTAATCCACCGCACCGCACTCCTGACCTTGTCTGTGTATTGTTCTTTAAGGCCCCAATTCAGCAAGGTACCATTAGCGCATCTAGTTTTTAAGCATATTCTTAGTCCCATGGAACTCAATGGGAATTCTCACATGCTTAAAATTAAACACATGTTCAAGCATTGTGATAAATTGGTGACTAAAGTGCTTGGAGTCTGCTTGGGACAGCTACCATGTTGCACTCACTTCTGACGCAAACAGTTAATGAGGAGACACATGCACTGTGCTCTTGTTTTTGTTTGTTCTTCTCTCATGGTTAACCTTTAATATAAAATATAGTCTCATTTAGACAGAGGCTGAGGTTTTCAAAGCTGCTTAAGGGATTTGATCACCTTTTTCCCATTAAAACCAAAGGTAATTATGCGTCTAAATCTCCTAGACAGCTTGGAAAAGCTCACCTGGAGACTATATGCTTGCTATTTGTCCATGGGAAAGATAGTAGATGTTAAGATAGTCATAAGAGAGTACAAGATCACAATTCAGGGTTGGAGAATTATGGCCTGAACCACTGCTGAGGATGGTGGGATTTGGGATTATTTATTTATTTATTTATTGCCTTTTGTACTTCTCTATGATAAAACATAATTCAGTTCAGCGGAACATGTGCTCCCACTGTGATGCTGTGGCCAAAAGGCTGATGTGATACTGGGATGCATAAATAGAGGAATCTTGAATAGGGGCAGGGAAGTAATTTTATGTCTGTATTTGGCACTGGTGCAACCACTGCTGGAATACGGTGTCCAGTTCTGGTGCACACAATTCAAGAAGGTTGTTAGTAAATTGGAGAGGGCTCAGAGAAGAGCCACAGAATAATTAAAGGATTGGAAAATATGACTTCTAGTGATACACTCCAGGAGCACAATCTGGTTAGCTTAACAAAGAGAGTGTTAAGGTATGACTAGATCGCCATCTATAAGTAGCTACATAGGGGACTAAACATTGAGACTGGGCTTTTCAATCTAGCAGGGAAAGGTCTAAAAGGATCCAAAGGCTGGAAGTTGAAGCTAGACAAATTCAGACAGGAAATATGGCACACATTTTTAACAATGAGAGTAATTACCCATTGGAACAATTTACCAAAAGTTGTGGTCAATTTTCTGTCACTGACCATTTTAAAATCAAGATTGGATGACAAGTCATGGTTGCCCATGACTCTAATTCCCACCTGATGGAAGAGAGTCTTCACGATGTTTGGAGTTTTGTTGACATTCAAACATTTACAGGGCAGATTTCCAAAAGTACAGAGGGTGGTTGGGTGCCTGTCACAAGGGGGCCTGGCCATTGAAGGGAGGTGGGCTTAGCTCTACCTGTGACTAATTATCAGCCTCCCAGAGCATGTATCTTGGGCCAGGGATCAGATGACAGCCTGCAGGTTGCTTGCTCCATAGGCAAGAGGCCAGCTCAGTTAGGGAGACAGACCCAGGAGAAAGGACCTAGAAGAAGACTCTCCAAACCCACCAGCTGGGAGCCGTGGCTGGAGAGACCTGCTGTGTGTGTAGGGGCTGCAGGATGGGCCAGGCAGGACCAGTGGCAATGTGGGCTGTGCTGGTTTTGGAAAATAAACCCACGCCTGGACACAGGGGCTGAAATCCTGCTGGTTTTGGGAGCTGCGTTTGGCTCATCAGCCACTGAGTCAGCCCCACCCTCTTACATCCCCCCAGACGCCACTGGAAATCATTTGTGCCCTTGGGAAACCTCCCCGCAGAGGGAACATCATCCCACCCAGTGCCCTCCTCAGGGCCTCCTTGACCTCTTTGTTCCTCAGGCTGTAGACAATTGGGTTCAGCATGGATGTCACCACTGTGTAGAAGGGGGCCAGGAGCTTGTCACTTTCCATCGAGTAGCTGGACTTGGGCCTGAGGTAGGTGATGATGTCAGAGCCATAGAAGAGCAAGATTATGATGAGGTGGGAGAAACAGGTGGAGAAGGCCTTGAGCTTCCCCTCATCTGATGGCATCCTCAGGACGGAGGCGATGATGAAGAGGTAGGAGACCAGGATGAGTGTGAAGGGGGAGGTTATGAAAAGAAGAGCCACCAGGTACATTGCCAACACGTTCATGGAGGTGTCCCCGCAGGCCAGCTTCAGGAGGGGTGGGATGTCGCAGAAGAAGTGGTTGATCCTGTTGGCCCCACAGTACGTCAGACTGAAGACATAGCTGGTCTGGCTCAAGCCCACCATCCAGGAGGCTATGGCCAGCTGGGCGCAGGCCCCCTTTCTCATGACGAAGACATAGTGCAGCGGGCTGCAGATGGCCACGTAGCAGTCATAGGCCATGGAAGCCAGGAGGCAGCACTCAGTGATGCCAAAGAGGGTGAAAAAATACATCTGCATGGCACAACCCCATAGTGAGATCCTTCTGTTTTCTGACACCAGGCTCACCAGCATCTTAGGCACAATGGATGTTGTGTAGCAGATCTCCAGCAGGGACAGGTTGGTGAGGAAAAAATACATTGGCGTGTGGAGGGACGGGTTGGCTTTTATGACGGCCATGATGAGAACATTCCCCATCAGGGACACCACGTACATGGACAGAACCACCGCAAAGAGCAGCACCTGCAGCTCCACCAGCTGGGAGAATCCCATGAAGATGAACTCTGTCACTGAGGTCTGATTTCCCTTGTCCAATGGCTTGGCGTATTTCAGTGGCAGAGGAAGTGAATGAAGGACCCGCATCAGGGAAAACAAGGCATGAAAGTCATTTATTTACCTTTCTGATAAATGCAAAAATACATCCAACTGAGACTGAAGATTTAGGTCAAGGGCTTGCAAGCCAGCTAAGGAGGGTGGATGCTCAATTCCCATCAAAATTAATGGGGTTTGGATATCCAGAAAATGGAAGCCATACCATGGATTCATGTTGTAGGGCTTTCAACATTATGATCTAGTTCAATTACAACCTATTAGTAGAGTTGGCTGGGAAGTTATTTTCCCCGTCCCCAATAAAACATATAAAAATGGGAAGTCTGAAATCTGGATATTTTTCACTTTTCAGTTGCCAAAAAGAGAAACATGATTTTAGTTTTTCACATTTTCTACACAATCCTGAGTATGTTCTATAAAAATAGGGATTCTACTGGGAAAATTCACAATCCATGATAAAGCCATTTCCACGGAAAAAAATGTTTTGATGGAAAATATTCTTACTCGCAATAGTTACTGCGATCAATTCAAGAATCACTGGGAGAAATTCTCTGTCTTGCATTATGGAGGAGCTCTGACTCAGTGATTTTAATTCCTAGATTCTAAGGCCAGAAGGCTAGATTGGATCACCTCATCTGACTTGCATAATACAGGCCGTAATGGCCCCTATTGGTCTTAAAATCAGACCTTTCTATCTCATTGGATCGTATTATAACCTGTGTAGCTGAGAGTACAACCTGTCTCGGAGGATAGCCAGATTTCAATTAAAGTATAGAAATACATGTTTTAAAGACAGGTTCGTGAGAGGCTGAAATCGTATATTTGGGTTTGAATGGGGCAAAGGCAGTGCAAAGTTTTCTACATTGCCCTCCCAATTTGCTCATTCCTAATAGGGATGGGTGAAAAATGGGAGAGGGAGAAAAATGCAGCTACACATCACAGAAACATTTTGTAAATTCTTGTCTGTTTCACTGAACAGTTCATCTTAAAAAGAAAAGAAGAAGGAAAGAAAAGAAAAGAAAAACTTGGATAAAGTGAAAATGTTTCATTCTGACATTTCCAAAATGAGAGATTTTGGGTTTTGGGTTGAAATGACTTTTTGTTTTGGAATTTCCTTCATTTAACCAAAAATCTATTATTTGCACAACTGTAGTTCTAACTGTCAGAACCGGTTCTGCAAATCATATCATGGTGCTTTGTTTTTGGCCAATTCACGGCTTAACAGTTTTTCCCTACAAGGTATTCGGAACATTTTACTAAGACCAACCAAATCATTTTACACCTGCTAACAACCACACAACTGATGCTAATAATTTTCACTTGCTGGTCACTGGGGATAGATTTCATCCAGCAACAATCAGTTTAAAGGATGAAAAGCTTTACAATCCCTTAAGCCGTGGGACCAGATGAACCAGCACATGGACCCAGAAGAACTGCATCTTCTCTGCCCTTGTTCTGTGACTTTGGAATGAACTCAGCAGGACTGAATGCTGGGGAAATTGTTGTACCTTCTAGTGGCTGGACATTTGCTCCCAGTTTGGATGGAAATGAGCAAGCGTTCAAAGATCAAGATGAAGATTCTCCAGCTACTAGCCACAGTTTAACGAAGCAGCAAACAGAACAGATGGAGAAAATCTTTAGCAACATTTAGTTCTTCAGACTGCTGTAATTTGAATTGAGAATAAGGAAATGGCCAACAGAGAGGAACACAAAGGACAGAGAAGATGCAGTACACTGAAGAGCTTTCTTGCTTTCATTCTGTTTATGCATTGTTCCCATCAGCAGAGATCTGTCACCATCTAACATCCCAAACGCACAATTTTCTGGGAAGTGTGAATCCGCATCATTCCTTCGGGCAGGTGCAGTGCTTGGCCATCTTTGTCTACCCGGGCAGCTCTTTGCCTGTCCTCGTTAAGGCCCATAAAGTTTCCCCTCCCTGAGTATGCTTGACAGCAGGATTCTTTGTGCCACACCCTGGTGCATATCCCTCCTGCTACCCAACAGCACACCGCCCCAGGCAGCCACTCTGGCTTTCTTTCAGGGATTCCCTTCTGCTTTCTGGCTAACTTGGGAGACAAAGGGTTTGTTGATCGCGCTGATGAATCTTGGCATTTGTTACGAAGGTGTTCTGTGTAATACCTAGTATTTTTCAGAGGCATTTAGACAGCTGCCTGTGTCTTGGAGGAGTCCCAAATGATATTACAAAAAGCCCATCCCCCAAGATATGGCCACTGTACACCAAAGTAAGAATTCATAGAATCATAGAATCATAGAATATCAGGGTTGGAAGGGACCTCAGGAGGTCACCTAGTCCAACCCCCTGCTCAAAGCAGGACTAATCCCCAATTAAATCATCCCAGCCAGGGCTTTGTCAAGCCTGACCTTAAAAACTTCTAAGGAAGAAGATTCCACCACCTCCCTAGGTAACGCATTCCAGTGTTTCACCACCCTCCTAGTGAAAAAGGTTTTCCTAATATCCAACCTAAATCTCCCCCACTGCAACTTGAGACCATTACTCCTTGTCCTGTCATCCGCTACCACTGAGAATAGTCTAGATCCATCCTCTTTGGAACCCCCTTTCAGGTAGTTGAAAGCAGCTATCAAATCCCCCCTCATTCTTCTCTTCTGCAGACTAAACAATCCCAGTTCCCTCAGCCTCTCCTCATAATTCATGTGTTCCAGTCCCCTAATAATTTTTGTTGCCCTCCGCTGGACTCTCTCCAATTTTTCCACATCCTTCTTGTAGTATGGGGCCCAAAACTGGACACAGTACTCCAGATGAGGCCTCACCAATGTCGAATAGAGGGGAACGATCACGTCCCTCGATCTGCTGGCAATGCCCCTACTTATACATCCCAAAATGCCATTGGCCTTCTTGGCAACAAGGGCACACTGTTGACTCATATCCAGTTTCTCGTCCACTGTAACGCCTACGTCCTTTTCTGCAGAACTGCTGCCGAGCCATTCGGTCCCTAGTCTGTAGCGGTGCATTGGATTCTTCTGTCCTAAGTGCAGGACTCTGCACTTGTCCTTGTTGAACCTCATCAGATTTCTTTTGGCCCAATCCTCCAATTTTTCTAGGTCTCTCTGTATCCTATCCCTTCCCTCCAGCGTATCTACCACTCCTCCCAGTTTAGTGTTGTCTGCAAACTTGCTCAGGGTGCAATCCACACCATCCTCCAGATCATTTATGAAGATATTGAACAAAACCAGCCCCAGGACCGACCCTTGGGGCACTCCACTTGATACTGGCTGCCAACTAGACATGGATCCATTGATCACTACCCATTGAGCCCGACAATCTAGCCAACTTTCTACCCACCTTATAGTGCATTCATCCAGCCTATACTTCTTTAACTTGCTGACAAGAATACTGTGGGAGACAGTGTCAAAAGCTTTGCTAAAGTCAAGGAACAACATGTCCACTGCCTTCCCTTCATCCACAGAACCAGTTATCTCATCATAGAAGGCAATTAGATTAGTCAGGCATGACTTGCCCTTGGTGAATCCATGCTGACTGTTCCTGATCATTTTCCTCTCCTCTAAGTGCTTCAGAACTGATTCCTTGAGGACCTGCTCCATGATTTTTCCAGGGACTGAGGTGAGGCTGACTGGCCTGTAGTTCCCAGGATCCTCCTTCTTCCCTTTTTTAAAGATGGGCACTACATTAGCCTTTTTCTAGTCGTCCGGGACTTCCCCCGATCGCCATGAGTTTTCAAAGATAATGGACAATGGCTCCGCAATCACATCCGCCAACTCCTTTAGCATTCTCGGATGCAACGCATCCGGCCCCATGGACTTGTGCACGTCCAGTTTTTCTAAATAGTCCCGAACCACTTCTTTCTCCACAGAGGGCTGGTCACCTCCTCCCCATGCTGTGCTTCCCAGTGCAGTCTGGGAGCTGACCTTGTTCGCGAAGACAGAGGCAAAAAAAGTATTGAGTACATTAGCTTTTTCCTCATCCTCTGTCACTTACATGAGGTTGCCTCCCTCATTCAGTAAGGGGCCCACACTTTCCTTGGCTTTCTTCTTGTTGCCAACATACCTGAAGAAGCCCTTCTTGTTGCTCTTAACGTCTCTTGCTAGCTGCAACTCCAGGTGTGATTTGGCCTTCCTGATTTCACTCCTGCATGCCCGAGAAATATTTTTATACTCTTCCCTGGTCATTTGTCCAATCTTCCACTTCTTGTAAGCTTCTTTTTTCTGTTTAAGATCAGCAAGGATTGCACTGTTAAGCCAACCTGGTTGCCTGCCATATTTACTATTCTTTCTACACATTGGGATGGTTTGTCCCTGTAACCTCAATAAGGATTCTTTAAAATAAAGCCAGCTCTCCTGGACTCCTTTCCCCCTCATGTTATTCTCCCAGGGGATCTTGCCCATCAGTTCTCTGAGGGAGTCAAAGTCTGCTTTTCTGAATTCCAGGGTCCGTATTCTGCTGCTTTCCTTTCCATTCATTAACAATTCATTACTCATAGCAAATTAATAACCACAAGGCAGTGTCAGGTTGATTGGCTCCGTGTGTCACTGGTGCACTTCCAAATCCGCTATTTCCACCCACCCTAGCATTACAGCCAAAGTGGAATGAACTTAGTGTTTGGGACATTCTCTATGGTATCTGGGGTGTTAATTACATTTATGAGTACTGTACAGGAATCAGTGTCATGGGAAATTCTGCATTCTGCATTTTGCAAATGTTTCCATTCCAAAATGCCACAGAACAGAAAGAAGTTGAAATTTCCATGAAACAAGATTTTGAAAAAAATTGTCATTTTGGGTCAGATGAAATGCTTTGTTTGGATGAAATTGAAATGTTTCGTCTGATTTCAACCATATCATCTCATGTCACATCAGACACAAAACCTGAAATGAAAAGTCATTCCGACAAGGAGAATTGAAACATTCTGTATTGACCATATCAGAATGTTCCATTCCAATTAACAGACAAAACATTTTTGCTCAGATGAAACAGTATTTCCGAGCAGGTCTAATGTTTGTGTATTTATTTATTTCAATTTTGAATGTGGGGGGAGAGGGGGCGCAAAAGGAGAGAAATACCCATAAATAAGATCTAAGACCCAATATTTTAGTTAGGTTCCTAAAACCCATTGAAATCAATGGTATTGAGAAACCTTGATGTTTTTGAAAATCTCACTGGGTGCCTAAATACCTTAGAAAATCTGGATTTAGATGCCCTGACACTGAACTCAATCCATATCAGAGGAACTGCCCAGCAGTAGAGACACATCCTTGCGGTAAAATAAATGAACCCAGTCCACAAACACAAAATTTCCCATCATGACCCCCCTCTCCTCAGCCTTCCCCAAACTTTCTATCACATAGATCCTCTTTGCAGCATGCTCTAAGGGGCAGCAGGGCTGGTTTGAAGACTTCTCATGGATTTCAACACCAGATGGGACTGCTGGGACCACTCAGTCTGAAAACATAGGCCAGAGAGTTGCATCCCCAATAACTCGAGGCTGAGCTATTATTATTTATCGTAGCCTGTAGGAACCCTAGTCATGGAACAGGGCCCCACTGTGCGAGGTGCTAGAAAATATCTTTTAGAAAGATGTCAAATCTTGAGTTAAAGGCCCCAAGAGAAGGAGAATTTGCCACACCCCTAGATGAATTGTTCTAATGTTTAGTTACCCTCCCTGTTTAAAACTTGCGCCTTATTTCTACCCTGAATGAATCTAGCTTCAACTTACAGCCATTGGATCTTTGTCTGCTAAACAGCCCTCTACTATGAGAAACTGCCATTGCATGCAACCCATGAGCAAGTCACCTCTTACCGTTCTTGAGGATAAGCTGAACAGGTTAAGTTTACTTAGTGGCTAACTGCAAGACAGGTTTTCCAGACTTCAGATATTTTTGGTGGCTCTTTCCTGAACAATCTCCAAGTTTTCAATGCCCTTTTTGAGGTGTGGAGACCACCAATGTACACAATATCCCTTTAACAGTCTCACCAGTGACCTATTTGCATTGAACCCCAGAGCTTCATCATCATCAAAGGAAGAAAAAGAAAAGGAGACGGAAGATGAAATGGTAGCAGAAGGGAAAGAAGAAATATCATGTGTCCCTTGTATTGATATAAAAATGCACCTACTCTATATCTCAGCTATGAGTGATTCCTGGCTGAAAGTAGGAAAGAAGCTGAATGCAAGCTTCTGGTCTCAGGCCAATTCCAGCACAAAGGATTGTCCCTGCTAGTCAAAGGTAGCGCCAAAAATTCTGCCCTGCTTTTCACCCCATGCCATGCCGAAGAAGTTTCACATTAAATGGGGTGAGCGCAGTCCCTTTCTACTGCTAGCTCTTCCCTAATCATGTTTGTTTAGAAGCCAAGCCAGCTCAGATTCTGGGGTCTAACTCTGAAAAAGGCACCGTTCTCCTGGCTGGCTAAGGACTTGTTTGTGGATAGAACCAGAGTGTTTCAGCTCTCTTCCCCTGCCCTGGAGGGCTCATCCTAGAATCATAGAAGATTATGGTTGGAAGAGACCTCAGGAGGTCATCTAGTCCAACCCCCTCCTCAAAGCAGGACCAACCCCAACTAAATCATCCCAGCCAGGGCTTTGTCAAGCTGGGTCTTAAAAACCTCTACAGACAGAGATTCCACTACCTCCTTAGGTAACCCATTAGAGTGCTTCACCATCCTCCTAGTGAAATAGTTTTTTCTAATATCCAACCTAGACCTCCCCCACTGCAACCTGAGACCATTACTCCTTGTTGTGTCGTCTGCCACCACTGAGAACAGCCTGGCTCCATCCTCTTTGGAACCCCCCTTCAGGTAGTTGAAGGCGCCTATCAAATCCCCCCGACTCTTCTCTTCTGCAGACTAAATAAGCCCAGTTTCCTCGGCCTCTCCTCATAAGTCATGTGCCCCAGCTCTCTAATCATTTTCGTCACCCTCCACTGGACTCTTTCCAATTTGTCCACATCCTTTCTGTTGTGGGGGCCCCAAAACTGGACACAGTACTCCAGATGTGGCCTCACCAGTGCTGAATAGAGGGGAATAATCACTTCCCTCGAACTGCTGGCTATGCTCCTTCTAATGCAGCTCAATATGCTGTTAGCCTTCTTGGCAACAAGGGGACACTGTTGACTAATATCCAGTTTCTCATCCACTGTAATCCCCAGGTCCTTTTCTGCAGAACGGCCACTTAGCCAGTCGATCCCCAGCCTCTAGCGGTGCTTGGGATTCTTCCGTCCTAAGTGTAGGACTCTGCACTTGTCCTTGTTAACAGCGGAAGCTCAGAGACATTTCCTCTGAGGAAAAAAGAGTTAGATTGGCATGTCCCTTTGGGTTGGTTCTCAAGGAGAGGTGGCTGTCTAACTCCTCTAACTGCCTTTGGAAATCTCAAGCGGAGGAGCTGTTTTCTGTCTGATGTACAGGTCCTCGCTTTAATGGGAGTTCCATGCACGAGGAGTGAGGGAGGTTCAAGAGCCAGCCTCACTGAGTTTAGATTTGTTGTAGTTTTACCATAGGGTGCTTTATTAGAAGGTTACCAAAGAGGTTTTGGAATCCCCACCCCTGGAGGATTTTTAAGAGCTGGTTAGACAAACACTTGTCAGGGATGATCTAGGGGTGCTTACTCCTGCCTCAGTGCAGGGGGGTGAATTCGATGGCCATTCCTGAGGTCCCTTCTAGCCTGAAATTTCTGATTTCTATGTGGTTTTTTTCAGAGATTGCACTGAGAGCTCGAGGCAACACACAGGTAGCAATAGGAGCAAGTGTTCTGCCCCACACTGAGCTCAGGGAATAGTTTGATGAGGTAGGACGGTCCTGTGGTTGGGACTTAAGACAGCCTGGTTCAGTTTCCAGTTCTGCCAGAGACCTGTGGGACCTGGGGCAAGTCCTTTAGGGCTGGTTGTGAACAGGGGTGCTGGGAAGGTCAGGCTTGACAAGGCCCTGGCTGGGATGATTTAGTTGGGGATTGGTCCTGCTTTGAGCAGGGGGCTGGACTAGATGACCTCCTGAGGTCCCTTCCAACCCTGATATTCCATGAAGACACATACATTAAAGGTATTGATGCTGCTAAGATACTATGGTCATGGGATGGGGGAGCATATAAATTCCTACGTAAAGAGATAAAGGAAATTGTCATTGCTAATTCCAAATTATGGTCTAGTGGTTAAAGCGGGAGGGGGTGTATGTGTGTGTCAGGATTCCTGGCTTCTATTCCCAGCCCTGGGAAGGGCTCTAGTGGGTTGGATGTAGCTATTGTAACGTTATCAGCTTTCCTGCGGTGGGGTCCTGGCTGTGTGACCATGGTTCAAGTCACCCACCCTGAGTTTCCCCACACGTTAAATGAGTATGTTGATGCCTATCTCTCTCCCACAGTGATTGAAAAAGGTAAGAGAAGGGCAACAAAAATGGTTAGGGGTATGGAACAGCTTCTGTTTGAGGAGAGATTAATAAAACTGGGACTGCTCAGCTTGGAAAAGAGGTGACTATGGGGCAATATGATAGAGGTCTCTACAGTCATGAATGGTGAGGGGAAAGTAAATAAGGAAGTGTTATTTACTCCTTCTCCAAACACAAGAACAAAGGGGTCACCAAATGAAATTAATAGGCAGCAGGTTTCAAACAAAAAAAGGAAGTATTTCTTCATACATATAGTGTGTTTATACAGCATAGCTGCCCCTTCCCCGACTCTCATACGCTGTTGCCCCCAGTGCCATTACACAGTATAGCCGCCCCTTTCCCAGACCCACCCTCTGCTTCCCCCTAGTGCCCATTATACAGGATAGCCGCCCCTTCCCCGGCCCCCGCCCTCTGCTGCCCCTAGTGTCTTTCTGCGTTCCTAAGGGTGATGTGGGGAAATGATTGTCTCAGGCTGAGCCATGGTACCTCTTGCTGTGGTGGATTCCCATCCTATTTCCTGCAATAAAATGCGTTACTGCAAATGCAGAAGGGATGAGTGTATGTTTGTGGGGATGTGCTGTAGGGGGCGGAGTTGGGGCGGGGACTTTGGGGAAGGGGTTGGAATGGGGCGGGGCAGGGGCAGGATGGGGCGGGATGGGGGCATAGTCGGGATGGGGGCTGGGGGGTTGAGAACCCGTTGGAGCCTATGAAGCAGTTTATCACAAACTTTAAAAAGACATATAGACAATGACAGTATTTCACACAAGATTCATCTAAATGTTACTTTTGATCTCTAAATCAATAGCTATAGTGACAGACAGGAACTGTCTGTGCACATGGCTAACATTTAAGAAGCTAATATTAACACATAAAATTAGTATCACCTTCAATTCTCTAGCACAACAGGCTTGCATTTCAAAGTTCTAGCCTATCTAGAAAGGAATGGACTTTAATTATCATTTACTGTTCTCACTTCTCTCTAATGGTTGACTCTGAGCCAATCAGCCTGCAAGCTGCTGAACCCTTTCTGGCCATGTGTCATACTTTGTGTGAGATTTGTTGCAATTCTATAACAGTGGTAGCAATAATGATTTTCATGAGTATAGTTTAATTAGATAATGTCACAGAAGTGCTTTGGAGGACAGGGTGAGAATTCAAAACAACCTTGATCAATAGGAGAATTGGTCTGAATTCAGGAAGGTGAAATTCCGTAAAGACAAGTGCAAAGTGCTTCACATCTTCATTAGCAACTTCAAAGAACTGCCGCAGCAGTGCTTTTACATGGCTTGTGTAGTCGTGGCATAGTGCTGGGAGAGAGTTCTAGACAAGAGTCCAGCGCTCTAAAAAACCCACCTCCATGAGGGGCGTAGCCCAGTGCTGGTGCACTGTCTACACTGGAAGAAAAGGAGTACTTGTGGCACCTTAGAGACTAACCAATTTATTTGAGCATAAGCTTTCGTGAGCTACAGCTCACTTCATTGGATGCATACTGTGGAAACTGCAGAAGACATTATATACACAGAGACCATGAAACAATACCTCCTCCCACCCCACTCTCCTGCTGGTAATAGCTTATCTAAAGTGATCAGTCTCCTTACAATGTGTATGATAATCAAGGTGGGCCATTTCCAGCACAAATCCAAGTTTTCTCACCACCCCCCCGCCACAAACCCACTCTCCTACTGGTAATAGCCCATCCAAAGTGACCACTCTCTTTACAATGTGTATGAAAATCAAGGTGGGCCATTTCCAGCACAAATCCAGGGTTTAACAAGAACGTCTCAGGGGCGGGGGGTAGGAAAAAACAAGGGGAAATAGGCTACCTGGCATAATGACTTAGCCACTCCCAGTCTCTATTCAAGCCTAAGTTAATTGTATCCAATTTGCAAATGAATTCCAATTCAACAGTTTCTCGCTGGAGTCTGGATTTGAAGTTTTTTTGTTGTAATATCGCAACTTTCATGTCTGTAATCGCGTGACCAGAGAGATTGAAGTGTTCTCCGACTGGCTTATGAATGTTATAAAACTTGACATCTGATTTGTGTCCATTTATTCTTTTACATAGAGACTGTCCAGTTTGACCAATGTACATGGCAGAGGGGCATTGCTGGCACATGATGGCATAGCTCACATTGGTGGATGTGCAGGTGAACGAGCCTCTGATAGTGTGGCTGATGTTATTAGGCCCTGTGATGGTGTCCCCTGAATAGATAAGTGGGCACAGTTGGCAATGGGCTTTGTTGCAAGGATAGGTTCCTGGGTTAGTGGTTCTGTTGTATGGTATGTGATTGCTGGTGAGTATTTGCTTCAGGTTGGGGGGCTGTCTGTAGGCAAGGACTGGCCTGTCTCCCAAGATTTGTGAGAGTGTTGGGTCATCCTTCAGGATAGGTTGTAGATCCTTAATAATGCATTGGAGGCGTTGTAGTTGGGGGCTGAAGGTGACAGCTAGTGGCGTTCTGTTATTTTCTTTCTTAGGCCTGTCCTGTAGTAGGTGACTTCTGGGAACTCTTCTGGCTCTATCAATCTGTTTCTTCACTTCCGCAGGTGGGTATTGTAGTTGTAAGAATGCTTGATAGAGATCTTGTAGGTGTTTGTCTCTGTCTGAGGGGTTGGAGCAAATGCGGTTGTATCGCAGAGCTTGGCTGTAGACGATGGATCGTGTGGTGTGGTCAGGGTGAAAGCTGGAGGCATGTACGTAGAAACAGCGGTCAGCAGGTTTCCGGTATAGGGTGGTATTTATGTGACCATCGCTTACTAGCATTGCAGTGTCCAGGAAGTGGATCTCTTGTGTGGACTGAACCAGGCTGAGGTTGATGGTGGGATGGAAATTGTTGAAATCATGGTAGAATTCCTCAAGGGCTTCTTTTCCATGGGTCCAGATGATGAAGATGTCATCAATATAGCGCAAGTAGAGTAGGGGCATTAGGGGACGAGAGCTGAGGAAGCGTTGTTCTAAGTCAGCCATAAAAAAGTTGGCATACTGTGGGGCCATGCGGGTGCCCATAGCAGTGCCGCTGATCTGAAGGTATACATTGTCTCCAAATGTAAAATTGTCATAAATATAAAGGGAAGGGTAAACCCCTTTAAAATCCCTCCTGGCCAGAGGAAAAATCCTCTCACCTGTAAAGGGTTAAGAAGCTAAAGGTAACCTCGGTAGCACCTGACCAAAATGACCAATGAGGAGACAAGGTACTTTCAAAAGTTGGGAGGAGGGAGAGAAACAAAGGGTCTGTGTCTGTCGATACGCTGCTTTTGCTGGGGATAGAACAGGAATGGAGTCTTAGAACTTTTAGTAAGTAATCTAGCTAGGTATGTGTTAGATTATGATTTCTTTAAATGTCCGAGAAAAGAACTGTGCTGAATAGAATGACTATTTCTGTCTGTGTGTCTTTTTTGTAACTTACGGTTTTGCCTAGAGGGATTCTCTATGTTTTGAATCTAATTACCCTGTAAGGTATCTACCATCCTGATTTTACAGAGGTGATTCCTTTACTTCTATTTCTATTAAAAGTCTTCTTGTAAGAAAACTGAATGCTTTTTCATTGTTCTCAGATCCAAGGGTTTGGGTCTGTGGTCACCTATGCAAATTGGTGAGGATTTTTACCAAACCTTTCCCAGGAAGTGGGGTGCAAGGGTTGGGAGGATTTTTGGGGGAAAGACATGTCCAAACTACATTTCCCAGTAAACCCAGTTAGAGTTTGATGGTGGCAGTGGATATTATTTGCTATTTGTCAATGTTTCCTCCAGCTACTCCTCCCCTGTAGACTGTGATCAAGGGCTGAAATGGAGCCCAACTGGGCAGGGAGCCAGGGGTATACAGTCAGTAAATAAAGCCCGTCACAAAAATTCCTCAGAACTGGGAGTAAAAGGAAATAACCTGCCAGGTGGGCTGGGGAGTGGAAAATTGACAGGGTGTGTTGGCCAAGGTGTGGGCTTCAAACAGCTCTGCCGGTGCCACTCGCTCCTAGCTCGCCCAGTCCTGAGCTTTCCCCATCCCCACCTCGGACACTGCCCTGACCCTCCTGAACCTCTGCCCCCTGCTAGCCCAGCCCTTGGTTCTCCCCCTGCCCCCATCTCTGCTGGTAGCCATCAAGTCTGACACTCAGCCTCTTGTTTTCTGGGTCTCCCCAGTTCCCGCTTGTTGGACAGTGAGAGGTTCGTGTTAGCACCTGTGACTGGCTGAGCCCACATATTCCATCTACATTAACATGCCCCTGTGCTTGGCAACAGGTTTGGTGATAAACAAGTGTCAGAACCATGGTGGACTCTGCAGTGTAGACGCACCCTGTGTGACGCTGCATTAGCCACCCCATATCTCTGTGCCTAGTGTGATAGAGCATGGCCAGAGGGCAGCAGGAGAGTGTTGTTGGTTTGGTTTTTTTTAAAGCAGAAAAGAGTTTTATTTGTGTAACACTTACAAGGAATCACCAAAAAGGATAAAGCAAAACTACGCAACAAAACAAAAGCAAACACAAGGTATAACACAGCAGCCTTCAGGAGGGAGAAGTGTTCAGGCTAGCCTGGGCCCAGAGCGGGGGGGCTTCCTCGACACTCGTGGTCTTCCACCCTCCTGAGTTACCTGGTGGCCTAGAGCGGGGGGGCTTCCTCGACACTCATGGTCTTCCACCCCCCTCGAGTTACCTAGTGCCACGCCCAGTGTCACCGATTATTCCTCTCCTGAGAGTGCCCAACAAGATGGGCACGGCTGCGGGGTGGGCGGTTTGGGGGTGAGGGGGACGTACGCCATAGGACCCCTCCTAGGTGACAGTGATGATGGTATCCACAGCGGCAACGGCTGGGGCTGGGGTCTCTCGCTCTTCCCCTCAATCAAAGGGTCAGACAGAGGGAACCGGACGGGGTCACCGAGCAGAGAACCTCGGACAGCGCCCACCGCTCCTCGAAGGCGTCAAGGAAGTCGGTGGACGCCGCCCAGAGGAACTCCGCCCGGATACGTGAATGTATTGAGGATCGGAAAACAGCCCTACAATCGCAGGACGCTTCATTAGCCAACCTCCCCTCTCTGGTTTTATAAATAGCTGTTTTGGTGAGGGCTAGGAGGAGGTTAACCAAGAGATCTCGTGATTTTGTGGGGCCACGGATGGGGAGCGTGTAGATAAAAAGGTGAGGGGAAAAGTGTAGCCAAAAGCGTAATAAAATATCCATGAGAAGCCGGAAAAGGGGCTGCAGCCTGGCACACTCTAAATATACATGTGCCAGGGTTTCCCTCACGTTGCAAAAAGGTCAAGTATCCGGGATGGGGGTGAACCGTGTCAAAAACACGCCCGTGCTCACGGCTCCGTGAAGGAGCCGCCAACTAATGTCCCCGACGGGCCTCGGGACCAAGGTGGAATACAGGCTGGCCCGCCGGGGCTGCTCACCCTCCAAAGGTGGCAGGAGGTTCCGCCACTTTGTATCGGGGCGGGACACCAGGGTGTGGGCGTGAAGGGTGTGAAGCATGAGTGTGTATAGATATTTCCGTGGCACGATTTGGAAGCTGAGCGGCTGCAGTTCATGCAGCCGGCTCGCAGTGAAAGGGTGAGGGGTTTGTTGGGATCTACGGGGTAGGGGCCCAATTGAAAGGTCCGGCAGGCCTGGGGTAGAGGGTGGGCGGGGTGCGCCCTCGCGCAGGGCTCGGTTGAGATAAGCCCAAGCAGCGGGCGTCAAGGCGGCCTTCACCTCCTGAAGTACGCGCCGGGGGGTATGAGGTCTGGAGAGCCCCATGCGCCGAGCGAGCGTCAGGGGATCCAGCCAGCCTCCCCGGTCGTAGTCCAGGAGGTATCCGACTCTCGTGGCTTCCGCCAGGACCAAACTCTGGCGCACCGAGCGGGACTCCGCCGCCTGCACATGGAGCTGGGGGTTGTGTAACAGGGGCTCCGGCGAGGAGATCTGCTCCCACGGTGGCCGCCACGGACCTGGTCGTTGAAAACAGTTTCCAGGTCCGGAGGAGGTACTAGTAGAAGACCGGCAGCCCGGAGAGGTCTCGCGGAAAACCTCTTGGACAAAGATAAAAGAGCTGCCGGTCGTATCGGAGCCCTTGGAAGCGGCGCAGGAAGGCGTGCGCCAATATGCTTTTTCACTGTTCTCAGATCCAAGGGTTTGGGTCTGTGGTCACCTATGCAAATTGGTGAGGATTTTTACCAAACCTTTCCCAGGAAGTGGGGTGCAAGGGTTGGGAGGATTTTGGGGGGAAAGACGTGTCCAAACTACATTTCCCAGTAAACCCAGTTAAAGTTTGGTGGTGGCAGTGGAAATTCCAAGGACAAAGGATACAATTAATTTGTACCTTGGGGAAGTTTTAACCTAAGCTGGTAAAAGTAAGCTTAGGAGATTTTCATGCAGGTCCCCACATCTGTACCCTAGAGTTCAGAGTGGGGGAGAAACCTTGACAAAAATAGATATGGGTAAGGACAAAGTCACAAAGTTCAGCCACCAGGTTAGCCGTTTTCTACACTGGCACGTTACAGCGCTGAAACTTGCAGAGCTCAGGGGGGGTGTTTTTTCACACCTCTGAGCAAGAAAGTTGCAGCACTGTGAGGTGCCAGTGTAGACATGCCCTTAGGAAGGAAAGATTAAAAGCACGACTGCAAAATGGGATATAACTAGCAAGGTGGTGGCATAGCTGAAAAGGATCTGGGGTTATTGTGGATCACAAATCGAATGAGTCAGTAAAGTGATGCAGCCATGAGAAAGGCTAATATCTTCTGGGGTGGATTACCAGGAGTGTTTGATATAAGACATGGGAGGCCGTTGTCCTGTTTTTGCCTTGTAGCTTCTTGCTTTTTTGGCTTGTAGTAGCTGTTACTTCTTCTTTTTTTTTTTTTCCTTTTGATTGGCTCCCGGCAAGCAGGAGTAAGGGGGGAGAGAGTCAGGGGTGCACAGCGGGCCCACCACAGTCCCAGACTGCACGCCGGGGGGATCTAGTCACACAGAGTGTTGGGGTTCTTAGGGACTGGCTTGTTTTAGCCTTGTTTTGAAATGGGATTAGCTTGATTTTTGGCTTCCTGTGAAAGTCAGGGTGCTTATTTACCGCATGATAATTGGCAGTTGTGCTCATGGGATGGGGAATTGGTTCAAGGACTTTTCCTCCCTAGCTGTCACCAGTGGCTCTGTGAGGCTTTGGGGGTGTGTGTCGTGTCAGGAGAGTCTGGTGAACTTTTGAGTGAGGCGTAGCAGAAACCCCTGGGGCTGCCCCACAGCATAAATCCCCTTAATTCCAGACCTCTGGGAGCACTTCATCCTTCCCTCTAATTCCCACCTTGGCTCCCGAGGTCTCCCTCTTCCCTTCTCTCCAGACCCTGGGGCTCACTCCCTGCCCTGTCCCCTGGTTCTCCATCAGCCTCAGCCCCTTATGCCTTTCCACCTCCCAAGTCCCTAGATCTCATCCTGCCCTCTCCCGGGCCATTAACCAGCTCAGCGGGATGGCTTTTCCCCTGTTCATCTGGCCTCTCTCCCTTCTTTGCTGCTGGGGCCTCCAGAGGTTATTTGTCAATGTTTCCTCCAGCTACTCCTCCCCTGTAGACTGTGATCAAGGGCTGAAATGGAGCCCAACTGGGCAGGGAGCCAGGGGTATACAGTCAGTAAATAAAGCCCGTCACAAGAATTCCTCAGAACTGGGAGTAAAAGGAAATAACCTGCCAGGTGGGCTGGGGAGTGGAAAATTGACAGGGTGTGTTGGCCAAGGTGTGGGCTTCAAACAGCTCTGCCGGTGCCACTCGCTCCTAGCTCGCCCAGTCCTGAGCTTTCCCCATCCCCACCTCGGACACTGCCCTGACCCTCCTGAACCTCTGCCCCCTGCTAGCCCAGCCCTTGGTTCTCCCCCTGCCCCCATCTCTGCTGGTAGCCATCAAGTCTGACACTCAGCCTCTTGTTTTCTGGGTCTCCTCAGTCCCCGCTTGTTGGACAGTGAGAGGTTCGTGTTAGCACCTGTGACTGGCTGAGCACACATATTCCATCTACATTAACATGCCCCTGTGCTTGGCAACAGGTTTGGTGATAAACAAGTGTCAGAACCATGGTGGACTCTGCAGTGTAGACGCACCCTGTGTGACGCTGCATTAGCCACCCCATATCTCTGTGCCTAGTGTGATAGAGCATGGCCAGAGGGCAGCAGGAGAGTGTTGTTGGTTTGGTTTTTTTTAAAGCAGAAAAGAGTTTTATTTGTGTAACACTTACAAGGAATCACCAAAAAGGATAAAGCAAAACTACGCAACAAAACAAAAGCAAACACAAGGTATAACACAGCAGCCTTCAGGAGGGAGAAGTGTTCAGGCTAGCCTGGGCCCAGAGCGGGGGGGCTTCCTCGACACTCGTGGTCTTCCACCCTCCTGAGTTACCTGGTGGCCTAGAGCGGGGGGGCTTCCTCGACACTCATGGTCTTCCACCCCCTCGAGTTACCTAGTGCCACGCCCAGTGTCACCGATTATTCCTCTCCTGAGAGTGCCCAACAAGATGGGCACGGCTGCGGGGTGGGCAGTTTGGGGGTGAGGGGGACGTACGCCACAGGTGATAGGACCCCTCCTAGGTGACAGTGATGATGGTATCCACAGCGGCAACGGCTGGGGCTGGGGTCTCTCGCTCTTCCCCTCAATCAAAGGGTCAGATGGAGGGAACCGGAAGGGATCACTGAGCAGAGAACCTCGGACAGCGCCCACCGCTCCTCGAAGGCGTCAAGGGAGTCGGTGGACGCCGCCCAGAGGAACTCCGCCCGGATACGTGAATGTACTGAGGATCGGAAAACGGCCCTACAATCGCAGGACGCTTCATTAGCCAACCTCCCCTCTCTGGTTTTATAAATAGCTGTTTTGGCGAGGGCTAGGAGGAGGTTAACCAAGAGATCTCGCGATTTTGTGGGGCCATGGATGGGGAGCGTGTAGATAAAAAGGTGAGGGGAAAAGTGTAGCCAAAAGCGTAATAAAATATCCATGAGAAGCCGGAAAAGGGGCTGCAGCCTGGCACACTCTAAATATACGTGTGCCAGGGTTTCCCTCACATTGCAAAAAGGGCAAGTATCCGGGATGGGGGTGAACCGTGTCAAAAACACGCCCGTGCTCACGGCTCCGTGAAGGAGCCGCCAACTAATGTCCCCGACGGGCCTCGGGACCAAGGTGGAATACAGGCTGGCCCGCCGGGGCTGCTCACCCTCCAAAGGCGGCAGGAGGTTCCGCCACTTTGTATCGGGGTGGGACACCAGCGTGTGGGCGTGAAGGGTGTGAAGCATGAGTGTGTATAGATATTTCCGTGGCACGATTTGGAAGCTGAGCGGCTGCAGTTCATGCAGCCAGCTCGCAGTGAAAGGGTGAGGGGTTTGTTGGGATCTACGGGGTAGGGGCCCAATTGAAAGGTCCGGCAGGCCTGGGGTAGAGGGTGGGCGGGGTGCGCCCTCGCGCAGGGCTCCGTTGAGATAAGCCCAAGCAGCGGGTGTCAAGGCGGCCTTCACCTCCTGAAGTACGCGCCGGGGGGTATGAGGTCTGGAGAGTCCCATGCGCTGAGCGAGCATCAGGGGATCCAGCCAGCCTCCCCGGTCGTAGTCCAGGAGGTATCCGACTCTCGTGGCTTCCGCCAGGACCAAACTCTGGCGCACCGGGCGGGACTCCACCGCCTACACACGGAGCTGGGGGTTCTCCATCAGCCTCAGCCCCTTATGCCTTTCCACCTCCCAAGTCCCTAGATGTCATCCTGCCCTCTCCCGGGCCATTAACCAGCTCAGCGAGATGGCTTTTCCCCTGTTCATCTGGCCTCTCTCTCTCCTTTGCTGCCGGGGCCTCCAGAGGTTATTTGTCAATGTTTCCTCCAGCTACTCTTCCCCTGTAGACTGTGATCAAGGGCTGAAATGGAGCCCAACTGGGCAGGGAGCCAGGGGTAAACAGTAAATAAAGCCCGTCACAAGAATTCCTCAGAACTGGGAGTAAAAGGAAATAACCTGCCAGGTGGGCTGGGGAGTGGAAAATTGACAGGGTGTGTTGGCCAAGGTGTGGGCTTCAAACAGCTCTGCCGGTGCCACTCACTCTTGGAAGCGGCCCAGGAAGGCGGGCGCCAATATGCTCCACGTCAAACTACCTGCACTATAAAGGAGGCTCTGCAGTGCCTGGAGGCGGAAGAAACAGACCTGAGTGTGCAGACACTTCAGGCCCTGCCCTCCTTCCTTCTCTACCGCCTTCTGGGCTGCAGCCTCCGATGCTAAGAGAAAGACGACTTTCCCGTACATTTTGGAGGCCACCACAATAGTCGTGGGTCCTACCACCCTCGCCAACGCCTGCACGTAGGTCTCACCATGGGGCGAGGCGGGCACCAGGAGGCAATGGACGCCGTGCTTCCTGGTCATGGTGGGGAAGGGGCCCCAGCCACTATTGATGGTAGCGGAGGCGATGGGTGGGCGAGATGATGAGGCAGCAGGTGGTGGGGGGGGCTGCTACCGCCCGGGCATACGCCCTGGGGGCCGGGGAAGGGATGCTCGCAGAGCTGGTGGAGGGAACAGAGGGGAGGGACGCCATGGTCGATGATGAGGCCACAGCGTTGGGGGCAGCCCCTGCCATGGAGGGCCTGGTGGTTGTAGCGGGGCCCTTTCCCTTCTTCGCACCCTGGCCTTTCCGGCCAACTGGGGGGGCTCTCCTAGAATCTGCGGGGGCGGTGGCCGTAGCAGCGGCAGTAGTCGCCCCGGTGCCTCCTGCTGCCGATGCCCCAGAGGGGGCGGTGGCAGGTGTTTTGGCAGCAGTTGGGGGGGGGGGTTGGGCAGGGGGGCAAGTTGGGGAGGGGGAGCTGAGGTTTCTAGAGGGGCCTCATCCCTCTCATTCCCCACCATTGTGAGCAGGGAGAGATGGGGAGGCACCAGAAGTAGGATGGGGGAGGGGGAAGCAGATTAATCACTTCTCTCTGCTGGGCAGCAGGCGGCGGGGAGGCGGGGGGGCAAATGGGTCGGACTGGACGGGGGAGGAAACAGGAGTTGGGGTCAGGTAATAGGGGAAAACTGTGGAGTGAACAGTCCGGGGGATGGGGAGGGGGGACGTGGACCTACGCGTGTTTGTCCAAAGAGTCTCGTTTGGTCGGCTGTTGTGTCTGGTCCAGAAGGCGTAATTCAGAGTAAGGAGCTAAATCCAGAGGCAGATGGCAAACTGCCAGCAGGGACGGATGGCGGGGGGGCTGTGACAGTTGTAGTAGTGTTGGGGGGGCACCGATGGATCGGGGGGCAGCTCCGTGCCACACCCCCTGTGCCCCTACAAACACAGTTAAGACACAGTCAAACTCCCCCCACACGAGAGTACAGTTCAAAAGTTACTCAGTCTTACGGCCCCCTCCACGATGATTTGTAGCTTCCCTGGGTGGTTTTTTGTGTCGGCTGTCTTCTCTTCCGGGTTTTGTAGCTTTGAACAGTGGGGCTTTCAGCAGGCCCGGAATGTCGCAGAGATAAGACAATTCTTCATGTGTTGGTTATTTGTCAGTAACTTGACATTCATTGCTTGTTCTAATTTCCCATTGTGTGTGTGTGTGTATTTGTTATTTGCCTGGAATAACTCCATTTAAATCAGTAGGGCTAAGTGTTATGGCTAAGAGTTATGGTTAGGGGACATAGGGGGCAAAATCCCACTTTCATTTACACTTGGGTAGATTTGGAGTTGTGACTGCAATGGGGTCAGGGCTGAAGTCTGATTTCGCTTCCCACCCCCCAGGGTAAAAGTTTCCACTGGGGTGGAGGGTAGAGGTGGAACAGCTGTCTGCTGATTTTGAGTAGCCACAAGCCAGGGCTACAAGAAGAGCTCAGTGGGGAGCTATACAGCTCAGGGAGGCTTTAAAAAAAACATTTTAATAGTGAGCCACAGTAATGTGTATGTTATACTGTGCTGTGCCTGGCATTGTTTTTATGCACCCCAGTATGCACTTTGTGATAAGAGCTGTGTGAGTAGTAATATAACATTGCAAATACACCTATTACTATGTCAGCCCCAGCCAGCATATGTTGTGAATTAACAAAAATGAATTAAGATTCCATAACTAGATTTTTATTCCAAACCCAGGCAAACAGACATATTTATTACTGAATGAAACATTATAAATACAGGGGAAAATATCTTTGAAGGGGAAAGAACAGTTATTTTCATTTATTTGCTTATAACTAACTTTATCAGAAGATTAGGCTTGGGAACTTGAGCCATCATCACTTTCTTTTGTAGCAGGAGAGGAATGTTACTACTAGGGGTTTGTTTTAAATCTGAACCTGATACAACACCAACCACTTTTGTATCTTCTTATTTATGTTTGGAAAGTGGAACCTCTAAACTAACCAAGCTCGATGTTAGCTTATTTTCTTTTACATTTCCAGATTGAGATTCAGTAGGATTTGGGTTCCTAACTCCCTTATGCTCCTTTGCAATTGTTCCTTTTCTCTGAAACAGCCACAGAAAGAAGAAAACGGCTGTCAGAGGTTGACTTGGTCCTCCCATCTAGGCACTCCCCAAAGAGTCCATTTGTCACTGAAGGAAGCATTCCACATCACCAAGAGCTCTACAGGAAAATCTGGAAGAAGCTATGGAGAAGTCTCAGATGAGAAAGGTAAATTATTTCTCATGCAGAAACTTGTCTTGTTCGACCCAGAGTAGATTTATTTCAATTTGACAAAACTTTTTTTGCAATTTTTGGATTCAATCCAAACTGATTCTCCCCCCACCCAATTTCTCATAACTTCCAGTGAACTGAAATATCTGTCATTCGCCCAGCTGTCTCCCCAAACTTGGCTGAGGTTTCTAGGTACAGCCATGATACAAATATAAAGAGTAAATCTCTGAGGTACTTGTGGTAGCTGCACCCAGACCCCACATCCACTCCCTCACAGCCTTTAAAGAGATGAGATATTTTATTGGCCTTTTATTTTTGGCAGGATGATGGACATTTCCGGCTCTCCCAGGAGCTCTCGGATGGTGAGAAAGAAGCCACTAGGAACAGAAAGGCAAAAGTCCTGAAGTGCCTCGAGAGTCTCCACATTGCCTGTGATGAGGTGTGTGTCTGGGGGGGGGGGGCAATCATGCCCCAGAGTGCTAAGGAGAACAATCTAGCATGTTAGCCATGTGGATGGTGACTGAGATGCCTCATACAGTGGGAGGAAATACCTCCAAAATCCAGCCCCATGGAGATGTTCCCCTTGCAACGCAACATTCCCAAAGCACCAGAGGGCAACCCATGGACACAAACATACAGACCTTTTGTCCTTTGGCAGGGCTCAAATTTGGGGACCTTCAATGCTAAAAGCAGAAGCCCCTACCCCTTCAGCGAAAGGAGTAATGCAGTAACGGGCTTAGAATTCAGTAACGGGCTTTCTGGGACTAACCTCTAGAAGCTCCATGCTCATGTGAATTCAATCAGTGCTTACTAAAGACCCTTTGAAGTGTGTGTGTATACAGCACTGTGGTTTTGAAACCAGACAGAGCCTGAAGCAGAGAACAGATGGGAAGGGGACATTAGAGCTGTCACTGTAGAGAATGGATAGCCTTAGAGGGACAGAGATTTGGGTGAACTATTGATAACTTCTCTTACTTATTACTAGTGGCAATAATGAATAGTGACTATATAACATACTTCTACATGTATCAGAGCCCCCTCTGATGATTGAACCACACAGAGGGTAAAAGCCAACCACTGCTTCCCACCCCCTGTGGTTACTCTGTTAAATGCCGTGGTGGAGAAACGTGAGGAACATCCCAGGATCGTTACTCATCATTGAAAAGTGATGGTCCTTGGAGGGATTCGAGCTCCTGTGGACCTGACATATTTGAGCACATCTCCCCTCTGAGGGCTTTGCAAATGTCAGCCTAAGAGTCCTCCACTGCTTCCTCCTCACAATATTCTTCCTTCAGCACTAGGGAGAGTGACCTGGGTTTTTTGGTGCTCAAGGTTCAGTCTCCATTGGTGACTCACTTGTCACTAATCTTGTTAGTGCATTAGTACTACACTGGGCTGACTTTTTACATTCAACGCATTTTGAATGAAAAATTGCTATTTTGTGAAAACAGAAATGTCCATTTTTGACAAAAAAAAATTCAAATGTTTTTGAAATAAAGAGAACCTAAACATGTATTGGGGAGTAGACAGGTGATGGGGGGGGGGGATCATTTTGCGGGTTTTCTTGTTTTGGACAGACTCCACCCCTTAAATTTTTGATGAACAATTTGGTCCCTCAAAAAAAGAAAGCAAATTTGTCTAGGAATAAAAATCATTTCTTGAGCAGCTGTATTTCATACGTTATTTTTTGGACACAAAGACTAGTCCTTCTACATTACACACATTTGTTCAAACAAACTCACTCCCATGAATCATGAAGAGTAAGGGGCATGAAAATGGAACACAGTAAAGAGCACTAGTAAGTTTGAGCCATATTTCAAGTCCAATGGAAATCAAAGGGAGTTAGGCACCTAAATTGCTTAGGTGCTTTTGGAATGCCCTCTAGGCCCTTAACTGCATCCCTTTGAAAATTCTGGTCCTCGTCTGTATGTTGGTACACAGGATTTTAAGCACAAAGGCCCAGAGGTTCAAAGAGCCCTAAGGAATACTGGACTACCACTGTGTGATTATGGCTGAAAATGCAGGATAAGATGCATTTGCTCTTGATTCAGGGTGGGACACAGGTCATTGGGCACCTGATAAGGAATGCTTTCTAACATCAGGCAAACAAGTCTTGGAACTTGAGGCTTTCTCTGTGAATTTCTTGAATGGACCAGTACCAAGAGCTGCATAGCAGAGACCACTGAGCATTCCTAGTTAATTTGTCATTCCCTCTTTTCCCTCCTCCAGGATAACATGCCCAATATCGCTGTCCTAGGATCGGGCGGAGGTCTGCGGGCCATGATAGCCCTTCAGGGAACCTTGGTGGAGCTGAAGAAGCAGGGCCTGTTGGATGCTGTCATGTACCTGTGTGGGGTATCAGGTTCCACTTGGTAGGTGCATGTCAGAAGTGAGAATGTACCAGTTTTCCTGCACAAAATTGGTCACTGGGCATTCTTATTATTAATTAGCTCTGTACATTTTCAAGGCATTATGAGTGAGATTTTCAGAAGCACCTAGGCGTATGCCTAAACTGCAATCAGGGGGCATGATGTAACAGGCATAGACATACCTGAGCTAGCTTTAATCTTGCTAGCTTGGGAACCAATAGCCGTGAAGATCTGGTGCTACAACATGGGCTGTACCAGCCTGTTTTGGACCCTGAGTTCATTCTCATGCAGCTCACCCGCAGTTGACATCCATGCTGCTGCATCTTCACTGCAATTGACACTCGAGCTAGCTTGATCAAAGCTAGCGCAGGTCTGTCTACACATGCTGCTGTCACACCTCTGAGTGCAGCGCAGAGACACCCTAAATGACTCACCCCTTGACTTGCAATGAGATTTGTGCTCCTAAGTCACTTTTGGAAATCCCACCTTTCAGTAGACATGACAGAAAATGGGTGCAAAATGAAACAGAGGTGAAGTGACACATGCAAGGTCACCCAGCAGGTCAGTGGTAGAACTGGGGCTAGAACATAGGTGTCTTGAGCCTTAACCCAGTGCCTGCTCACTGGACATCTGCCTCCTGGCCAGGCATGGAGATCTGATGCTGGGGACCCAAGGTACTGGATGATATGGTTAGAAGGGACATTCTGGGCAGACTCAAGAGCTAGAGAAGCGAGGCTCAGTGGAGACAAGAGAAGTGACGTTTACAGCTACCAAGGTGACAGAGGACAGGCTTCCAGCAGTGGGAACAGTGAGAAAAGGGCAATCTGTCGGGGTTGTTAAGTGTTTGCAGTTCATTGGGGTTTACCAAGAGGTGGCGAATACACAGAGGGAAGAGTCAAATGGGTCTCCAGTATTGGGGCTTGGGAAGAAGGAAGAAGAGTGGAGCTGTCCATGGAGAAAGAGATGGGAAAGGAAAATCTTTGGATGCTTCTAGCTGATCACCCAGGCCCAGAATCAGTCTCTGTGCCTGCTGCATAGCACCTCATTCTGAGAGTCACCCCATCGGGGTGAGTGAGGGGGGCAGAAAATGAGATGGGTGAGCGTGGGTGGCCTAGTGAAACTGGCAGTGTGTGTGTGTGCTACCATTTCCCTCTACTGGGTGAAATCTTAATTGCTTCTCCCCATGTCATACACCCTGTATTGCCAATGTAGTTTCCCCATTGGCTCAAGAAGGGCCCTGGGGGCTGGTCATACTTATAATAGCCGGATTAGTGTGCTCACCACTGCCCTCTGTTGGGAAGAGTCAGAATTGCTTAGCATGCATCATAGGTCCTAGAGAAGCAACTAATGGAGTTTCTCCATAGCTCAGAGCAGCAGGGGCCTTGGCTTTTTGCAGGAGATCTTAGTTCTATCCCTGTTATTGCCATAAATTTCCCAGTGGCCATGGTGACAGACAGTCATGGATGAAGTCCTTGTTAAGTCACACATTTGTTACAATGTCAGGATGATTAGAATCCCCTGCATGAAAAATAAAAGGTATGAAGATTAAAACGGGGAGGGGGAATTTCCCATCCTATTCCCTCAGTCTCAGCCATATCTTTTCTGGTTCATGAAAAGGTGCATGTCTTTCCTCTACCAAGAGAAGGACTGGACAGAGAAAGTGCAGATCTTGGAAGAACGCCTGTGTGATACACTTTCCAAACCTTCAATTGGTATTCAAGAGGAGTTTACTATTGCAACACACGCAGCTGAAGATGAACTCTTCTCTCTGACTGATGTCTGGGCCTCTTTCTTTGTCTGTGAAACATTGAAGCAGGTGGGTTGCTGTGTAAATCCAGAGTGGTTCCACTGAAAAATCACTGGATTTACTTAATATATTCCTCTCTCTCTCTCTCTCTCTCTGTCTCCGCAGTACTTGGGATTCAGGAGCAAAAGAATGGAAGGATATTGACTCCTGCTAATATTTTAAAGCTATCTAAACCCTTTGGCAACTTTATAAAACTCAGCCTCTTACCATGAGCTCTCAAAGATCACTGTGGTATCTGAACATTTCTAAAGTGAGGCCTTCAAAGCTGTTTAAGGGATTTGGATACCCCTTTTCCATTAAAACTAGTGGGAATGTGGCCTCCAAATCCCTTAGGTTGTTTTGAAAATCTCAACCGAGCATCTGATCCCAAAATTGAAGGCATCAAAGTCTCATCACAGTCTTTAATTTTTAATAATGGGTTCTTCAATCTATTAGAGAAAAGGTCTAACCCGATCCAATGGCTGGAAGTTGAAGTTAGAGACATTCAGACTGGAAAGAAGGTGTACATTTTTGACAGTGAGAGTAATTAACTATTGGAACAACTTACCAAGGGTTGCAGTAGATTCTTCATTGCTGACCATCTTAAAATAATTATTAGATGTTTTTCTAAAAGATTATTCAATCCAAAACTATTTTTGGTAGGTTTCAGGTCATTTTTGAAGCTGTTGGGTTTGCTTTTTAACTTTTTTTTTAATTTAGCTAAATTTTCAGAGGAAATACCATTTCAAAACAAAAAAGTTGAAATGTTTCACTTCAATGTAGCTGAAATAAATAATTTAAACTTTTTCACAATTTATTCTCAGATGAAAGAATTCACCACATTTGACGTGAATTCACAAATAATTTCAATGCTCTGAAAATGAATTTTTTTCATAATTTTTTTTTTGCCTGGCTTTACTCCTCCCTAATTGCTATTCATTTTGATGGATCTCAGGCTCTGTCTCCACTGGAGCTGGAAGTGTAATTCCCAGCTGGAGGAGACACACCCACATAAATTCTGATGGAGACCCTAGGTACAAACCCAGTGGGGTTAGCCCCTCCCTCTGCTTCTGCTGCTGCAGCTACACCGATATTCTTACCGTCTCCTTGAGCTGGTAATCTGACCTTTCTTCTCCAGGATAGCTATATCCTAAAGCTCTTACCTTGCTTAGGTGCTTTTGAAAAGTCCTTTATGTGCCAATCTGCATCTTTAAGTGCCTAAATATTTTTGAAAATCTGGGCCTAATTCCCTTAGTCCCATTTGAAAGTCTCCACCATGGACAGTAAATACTCTGTTTGTCCATACATTGCACACTAGAATGAGGGAACAATGACAAAGATGATGATGGTCTCAACAAAAAGGGTCTTTGTAATTCCTAGCCTGAACTAATTAGTCAGGGACGAATTGCTGGGAACATGACCAAACTTGTGTCTTTCTGCACTAATCAATTCTTACCTTTCCAGTATGATAAAACCAAGTTATCTGAACATGACGATGCCTCCAGAAATGGGAAAAATCCTTACCCCATCTATGCAGCAATAGAAGCAAACCAAATGGATAAAGCAGGTGAAAACAGTCCAGGTAAAAGAAAAAAAATTGTTTTGCATAAACCTGTCAAATCTCTCTCTTTCTCTCTCATTTTCAATCAATTTTTTTATCAATGACTTTACCAAAATAGTTATTGATGTTCTTCATTTTTCAAAAAAACCCAGGTTTGTCAATAAATGAAAAAATCCCATAATTGTTTCAGTAGTGACTTTGAAAACGTTTTCAATACAAATGTCTATCATATAAGTTTGTGATAGATTTCTCAATGAATTGTAAAAAGGATCAGTTTTGAAAATGAAAAGAACTTGGAAAACTTCAGAAAATGTTGTTGTGAAATGGTTTTCCTTTTTAATTAGCTCTACAGTTAAATGTATCACTTTTAAATTTGACTCATTTTTTCTTTATACCTTTGGGTTTGAGTTAGGGATGGATGGGTGGAGGGTGGGTGGATAGGGGTTGTGATCACCACAAGAGGAATTCTGGGGTATCCAAGGACAGCAGATACTGGCTTAGGAGGGAAACACCAGATGAAGGAGGTCACCATAGAAAATGGCATGAAAATGACCATGGGGGAAGGAACAGACTGAAAAATTAGGTGGGATTCACTGGTGGAGCAAACAAATTGAGGGGATGGGAATTGAGAAATTATTGCCATCAGCCAAGAAAGGGACAACAAGAAACTATCTATATTTCACAGGGACCTGGTTCGAATTCACCCCCCATGAAGCTGGCTTTGCTGGTCTGGAGGCATTTGTGGACACAAAATACTTGGGAAGCAAATTCGAAGGTGGAAAGCTGACAGAAAAGAGGGAAGAGAAAAATATCTGCTACCTGCAAGGTAAGCATTGAAGCCCCTTATTCTTAGCTGATCAATAGATATGTAACCCTTCTGCCAGATGGAGTCAGCAGCAGCAAGGGCTGGCTTCAATATCCAGGGGTCCCTCTTAACAATATAACACAGAAACCAGCCCCACCCAGCAATCTGGGCAAATTACACACCACTGCTGGGTGCTTCTAAGAGGCAAAACTTTCCCTCCTGCTGGCACTGAGCCTGTGTCTAGCAGAGAAAACTTTTAGTAAAAGGGGCAAAGAGCCCAGCATTAATTTGGGAAAACACCACTACCATGATTCGAACACATCCGACCACGAGCAAAACTCCCGCTCCAGAGTATGTGGGGCAGTGTCCTGGGCCTCCGTTTCTCACCTTGCCATGTGAAAGTCCAACAAACAGATGTCCCTTTAACACACCACTGCCCTCTCCTTCCATTGCACGCCACTCACAGCTGCTGTCCTTGGTCAATGGAGACCCAGAGTTCAGAGGTCTGTTCAGGTGAACTCACATCCCAGCCGGGGAGAGTCCGGGGTGGGGAATGTGGAGCAATGACTCACCTGCTGCTATCACTGCAACTGGCTCACAGTTGCTGCGGTTCACTCTGTGTCGCTGCTGTCATTCGTCATGCCACAGTTCATTGCACCGCGCTGTTGTCTGCTCTGTCACCAATGGCCCTGTGCCCTCGCCTCCTGCTGTCCCCTGCCTCTGTGACCTCTGCGAGTCAGTCTCTTGGGGTTCCACCCAGCTCTCAGTGACTTCAGCCGCTAGTGGGGGAAGCCCCCTGCTAGTGCAGACTGGGCCGTCTCTTCCCCCAAACACTGTCCCGCATCAACTCTAAGGCTGAGCACTTAGGCCTGATTATCCGTGATTTAGCTCTAGTGGTCACTTGCCAAAACAATAAGCTCTCAACTGAGCCTAATTAGCTCTACATTTAAACAGGGGATAGGAGCAGGTCAAATGGTGCTTATGACTCTTAGACAGAGCCCATCCCTCTCGGCAGAACCACTTGTTCCCCTCCCCCACTCTCTCCCCACTGGGATCTGGCATCAGAACCCCCTGCTTAGCAAGTACAGTTCAGTTCATTTGGGCTTGACCCCCACCCCAATAAGGGCAGGGTAAGCACAGTTCTGCTGCCCTTTACTCATATAATAAGGATAACAACATTTCATGATCCCTGCATTCAATACTGAAGTGATTTGTAACCCAATGCCAGACAAAACTGGTCACTTGGGCAGGATGCCTCTGCAGATTAGGTGTGTTCATGCAAATACAGTCTGGTCCTGGAGCCTTTTCCCCCCATCTTATCACTAGCTGCCAGGGGAGAGCCCATTTATTCCTTGCTGATAGATAGATAGAGGGGGTGTATGGAGATAGATAGATAGATAGATAGATAGATATTGCAGGTCCACCATGCTGTTCTAATGCATCATATTATAGACCAGCTTGGAATGTTTCCAGTCACTCAACCCTGTAGGTCTCATCCCAGTCTCAGAGCTCTCTTCCCAGCTGCTTGTATCTACCCAGCTTTTTTTCCCTCCCACAACTCAATCTTCCTTCTGTACCCTCACCCCGATTTCCACCTCACTCATGACATTCACTCACATGTAACCCCCTTTGCTCACCCTTAGCCTCCATCTCATCCTTTCTTGAACCCAATTGCCTCCTCCTGAAACATGGTTAGCTTTTGTATAGATAGCGATCCTATCCACCGATCTAAACACGGTTTTCAAAAGTTTGGTGAGCATCAACATACCCATTTTACAAAGAAGGAGACTGAGTCATTGGAAAATGGCTTCTCTAAGATCATAAAGGTTGGGAATGGGAGGTAAAGGAATAGAAGTCAGGTTTCCTATGTCTATGCTACTGCTCTGTCACTAGTGCTGTGATTTTCTGAGGCGCCTAGGGAAGTTAGGAAGTCCATTTTTGCATTGAATTCCAGTAGGGTTTGGGCACCTAACTCCTACAGTGTCCTTTGAAAATCCTAGAGAGGAACTTTCACCTTCCTATTAGTTAATATCCGGTATTTGCATGTCTTGGCCTTTTATATTTATTTATTTGGATTGGGAATTTCCAAAGGGTCTAAAAGGGTTAGGTAAGTGTATGTGTGTGTGGCGGGGGGCGGGGGGGGGAGATATTTACAAAGGGTAATTATGTACCCAATTCCCAGGAGAATTCCATGGGTTTTGGAGCTGTGATTTGCTGAAAGGGCGTAAGTGCTTTAGGATCATAAGGATCATTTGAAGTCAGTGGGTGATTTGTGCTCCTAAATCAGTTAGGTACTTTTGAAAATCCCATCCTGGGGGTCTAACTCCCTTATTCCCTTCGAAAATTGCAGCTTCATTAATTAATTAATTCAAATTTGTACTATACCAATCAAACACAGCCCATCCTAGGCTCTGGGTAGCTTTGACATTACTTCAGTATGCATCTCCTAATGTAAGACAAATCCAGTGATTAATTATCCTTAGAAAACAAACAAACAAACAAACATTGTAACTCTAAGGGTAGTTAAGCTCTGGAACAGGCTTCCAAGGGAGTTTGTGGAGCCGCCAGCACTGAAGGTTTTAAAGAAGTTGGACAAACATCTGTCAGGGATGGTCTAGCTTTACTTGGTCATGCCTTAGTGAGGGAGGATGGACTAGATGACAGCTCAAGGTTCCTTCCAGCCCTACAGTTCTATGATCCTGGAATAACAGTAAACCCAGCAGGATTGCAAACATAACAAATAAATTTAACACACCCACTGAGAAGACAACCACTGCCTCCTGAGGCTGCCCTGCCCTCACCTAGCTCTCAACTCACTACTGGGCAGGAATGTTCCAAAAGTTATCAAATGCTCTGGGCAGGGACTGTCTTTCTGTCTCGTGTCTGTCCAGCACTTAGCACAATGGGGTCCTTCTTCATGGCTAGGTCACCTAGGCATTATGATATTACAAATACCAATACTCATTATTAGGATTGATTGAAATTTGGTATTGCCATTCCGCAGGAAATTTGGACATTAGTTTGTATCCCAAATCAAAAATAAAACACATAATTTAAACCTTTCCCACAAAATGATTTCCATTTTGATAAAATCGAAATGTTGCCTTCCTATTTCTACTCTTCAAATGTTGTCTGTTATAGTTTCATTTACACTGTATTATACAGTCCAATCAGTTTGGAAATGAAAGGTCATTTCAAAATGAAAAACTGAAACGTTCTGCTCCTATAAGGTCAACCTGATTCATTTCACATTTATTTTTAAAATGAAATGTTGTCAAAAATCAACAAATTTCCATGGAAAGTTCAAATTTTGACAAAAGAGGTATTTGCTGATGCAAAGAATATTATATTGGAATATTTTTTGACCACCTCTACTTACAATAAACTTTTTCAGTTATGAATCAATGTGTGAACCAAGTTGCAAAAGCACGTAACCCATGAGAGATTGGCCTGCCAGTGCCCCCTTGACTTTTCTGCTAATGGGGCTCCTGCCCAGGCAACTCCTTAACGTCGTATTAAAGGGAAAGTCCTTGATGCTGCCTTAGCTCCACTGTGGTAAATAAGGTCTTTTCCTTCTTGTTTTCAGGTTTATGGGGAAGTGCCCTTGGAAGCATGGACGCAAACAAGGAATATTTAATAGGTACTGACATTTCTGTGTGTTGAAGGTAGGGTCGAGTCGTCAGTGGAATCGGAACAGATCCCCAATGGAGGAGCTACGGCACCATTCTGTAGCAATGATTCCAATACCCTACTGTTTATCACAGTGACACTGTCATGTGTCAAACAGTCACTGTTTTAGCAGTATCCTAAAGTAGCCTGTAGGTGTCTGCCATTTGTGGATGGGTTGGATTTTCAAGGATGAGGGAGACCGAGCACCAAACTCTCATTTTGTGCCTTTCATAATCTCCAGCATTCCAGATAATTTCCAGATTATTATATCTAGGGCTGAGATTTTCTTAACTGATGAGGGGATTTGGATGCTAATTTCCATTAATGTTAATAAGAGTTGGGCATAATCTAATCTCATGCTTCAGAGCTTCAGCCAGTCACTGGCAGCAATCAGGAAGGAATTTCTTCCTTGATGTACAATTGTAATCTGTTTTTATTTATTTTATTTTATTTTATTTTACTTTCCCACCGCTAGAGATGGGATACAGCTGGGGTAGGCCAGTGTTCTGATGTGGTACTGAGAATCCTCTTTCCAGATGACTGGTTGGTGAGTCATGTTCAGGGTTCAACTGATCACCAGATTTGGGGTCAGGAAAGAATTTCCCCCCATCTTACATTGGCAGGAACCATGGGGTTTTCTTAACATTTCTCAGCAACATGGGGTGCAGGTCTCCTGCTGAGATTATATGGGCATGTCTCACCTAGTCATTCCCTGCCATTGCCAGGACCTCTGCCCCAGGTGCCCTTCAATCTTTCCTGTTCTCTACCTGTGACGCACCAACAGTTCCGTCTCCTGAACAGTGCCTTAGTTTAACTGAGGTCACTGGGCTCAGCCAGTGACATCTATGTGAAATTTAGTGGCCTCTTGGTCTCAAACTCTACAAATCCATGACATTATGAAATTCAACTCCTTTAGGCATTTTTGAAACTCTCAGTTTAGATTAAATCCTGATTTCAAACTTCAATCTCATTTTGCAAAGATTTAGCCTTTGGGGCAAATTCTGGCCTCACTTACACCTGCATAAATCAGGAGCAAATGATTAGTCAGTGGTGGAATTACCTCCACCTCATACCAGTGTAAGTGACATCCGACTCATTGTATGGAGGTGTCGAGGAAATCCAAAACTAGATGATTGGTTACTGATGATTTTAAAGGGAAGCAAACACTCAAAGACTGGCCTCAAGATTTGTGGTGGTGATTTGAAAACAATAGTTATCAGACAATGTCTAGATTATAAAACCTAGATAATGATAAATTCTAAGCCTTGATTGTAGTTTCAGGTTTGTTTTACACTGGTTTAACCCCACAGTGAGAAATTGTCTTCATTTACACTACCATAAATCAGGAATAATGCCAGTGAAGTCAGTGAAGTTACTTCTGAATAGAGCCACATCAAACATTTTGTCTAAACAGTTTTCCGCCAATCAAAAAAAATGTGGGAATGTGTCAATTCTGATATAATATTTGATGGAAAATTTTCAAAATGCTACAAAAACCAAAATGGAGTATTTTGTTTTGACTTTATCGTTTTATTCAACTTTATCTTTTCATTTGGTTTCAACTTTTATTTATTTTTTAGCTAAGTAGCTAAAAATATCACATTATATTTTATATTATATATTTATACCATTTTCTTTTCCCATATAATGATTCACTGTTGAAAGAAAACATTTTAGTAAGGTTATTTTGGCAATTCTAAATTGAAATATTTTACAATTTCATTTCTCCAAGATATTTTGATGTTTTGACTTTTTTGAACCAATTTGAGATGAAAACAAATTCCACAGGTTAGAAATTCAGTTTTCTTACCCACTCTCCTTCTGAGTTACACCAGTGCAAATCATATCAAAATTAGGTCCCTGATGCCTAGATCGAAGAGCACCTAAACCTTAAAGAAAACAATGACTAATTTTTTAATTTCGTGACCCAAATGTGATTTCCTAGATTATATGGTTAGTGTCCTTAGCTGTGAGATCTCACTCATAACGCTTGTGTTCTGTTTTCCATTGCTGAGACTTTCTTAAGGAAATATTCCGAAAACTAAGAGAACATTGCTGTGCAGTAGGTGAAGCAGGTGGGTTATTAAATTCCTGGAACTATGGGCCGTGTTTTTTTGGTTTTTTTTAAACTCGCCCTGGGTTTATCTTGACATGACTCCATTGACATGAAGAGAGCTATTTCTGATCTGTACCACTGGGAGAGGCTATGACTGCACTGACAGAAGGAGTTTTTCTGGTGGTATATAACCACTAGTTCCCCTAACAACATTAGCTATATTGACAGAAGCACTCTTCCATCTTCATAGCTATACTGAGTTTTTGGGGGGCGGAGTGGAGTTGGCATAGCCACGTGTGTGTGTTTTTTCACTCCCGAGAAGAACACAGGCATGCCCTATAAGCATAGATTGAGCCAGAGGGGAATCAGGCCATTTCCATTAATGACATATGTGATTTTCATGGGTCTCAATGAATGTTAACACTGATAGTCTCTGTTTGACAAACGCTTGCACAGAACAAAATCACCCTGAAAGCTCATATGTGACCTTCGCTACATGGGGAATTTTACCAGTTATCCAGGTATAGGTATACCAGAATAACCCTCATGTGGACGCTCTTGTTCAGGTGTAAGCATGGCTTTCTCACATTAGCTTAAACCACTCCCAGTGAGATATGTGCTAAACCAAAAAGGGCAGAAATAACTATCCACAAGAGAGTAATAGATTACAAGGCAAGAAAGGGACCATTGAGACCATGTAGTACGACCTCATAGAATATCAGGGTTAGAAGGGACTTCAGGAGGTTATCTAGTCCAACCCTCAAAGCAGGACCAATCCCCAACTAAATCAAACCTCCAGTAAAACAAACACCAAAGACCTTCCCCCAAATAATTACTAGAGCCGTTCTTTTTAGAAAAAAAACATCCACTCTTGATTTAAAAATTGCCAGAGATGTAAAATCCACCATGACCCTTTCTAAGTTTTTCCAGTGATTAATTACTCTCACTGTTAAAAAAAAAATGTTTTCCTTATTTCCAATGTGAATTTGTCTAGCTTCTATGTCCAGCCATTGAATCTTGTCATATTATTATAAATATCTATAACTAGCTACATGGGGAGCAAATCCCAGATGTGTCCAGAAGTTCTTTTATGGCCTATGTTATACGGGAGGTCAGAATAGACTATCACAATGACACTTCTGGCCTGAGAAGTTATGAATTGTAATGAAAGAGACCTACTCTCCTTCAGATACTACCTCACCCACCTTGTCTCTCTCATATCCTGGATATAACAATACTGCCAACAAGAATGAATTTTAATGCAAGTTAAAAAACATTTTAAATCACACTAGGCACCTATTTTCAAATTTAGGCAAATCAATACCTTAAAAATCCTGGCCAAGTGTCCAATTCCCATTGGTGCCTTTGAAAGTCTTCATCTTAAGTCATTTGGCTGAGATTTTCAAAGAAGATCAAGAGAGTTAGGTGCCCAAATGCCACTGACTTCTATGGGTACCTAACTCCCTTAGTATTTGTAGTAAATCTCAGCCTAGAGTCCAGTTTTTTAAAGATATTTAGGCACCAAATGAGATTTTCTAAAGCATCTAGGTGATTATCTACCTTTGAAATCAATGATTTTGAGGCAGTTAGGTACTTCTGAAAATATCATTAGGTGCCTAGATACTTCTAAAAATCTGGCCCTAAATGACTAGCCCAAGGCCAGACAGGGAATCAGAGGGGAGCCAGGAAAAGAGCCCAAGTGTTTTTCTGATCTCCCCACAGTGGGAGGTTTGCAAGCAGAAAGCATTTAAAAGGTGTCCCTGTGAAGTCCAGCTGGTTGAATCTTCTGCAGAAGGAAAATTCTGACTTTTCAAAATCTAATCAGAATGAAACCAAACAATTTCAAAATGTTTGGAAAAGAATCTTTACAGGTCAATCAAAGCTCTCCCTTTTGATAAAGTGGGTATGGTTTGTTGTGATTTAGACTTTTTAAAAATGTGACTTTATATTTTGTATAAAATAAATATTGGGGGCTAAATCAAAACACTTTGTTTCAATTCTCTTTTCACCAAAAAGAAATGTCATCAGAAGCAATATGTTCCAAAATTGATATGTTCCAGTTTGTGAAAATCAATGTTTCCATGGAAAGTTTAAATTTTGACTATATGGCCATTTCTGATGCATAATGTGCTGTTAGGAAATTTGAAACCAGGTCTACTGTGAAGTCATGACATACAGGTTTCCTTCCCAGCCCTCATAACCAGCCCCCCTAATCCCAAAGTTCAATTTATTAACTTCTACCCTGCAAACCGTTTGCTGTATCCAATGGAAGACATTTCCTTAGATGCACCAAGTGTCCAGAAGAGGTGTCCATTGATCCATAGGGGGCTTTGGGTGTCTCCTTAGCATGCACCAGCCCCAAGCAGCTATACCCTAAAGCAGAGAGCACTGGAACATGAATGGGGAATAACCATTCACTAGTGAGATCCAGCAACTGCACGATTGGCAGAGTAGTCTGAGTTGTGACTTCTTATGGGCTCCATCCACTATTGCAACCCAACTCCACATGGGGTTTCTGAAACTGGGATCCTGAAACTCTTCTAGGAGTTGGCCAGAGTGGCGTTATGGGCGAGGAAGAGAAATTTAAAGTTAGAATCGTAGAATCATAGAATAACAGAGTTGGAAGAGACCTCTGGAGGCCATCTAGTCCAACCCCCTGCCCAGAGCAGGACCAATCCCAACTAAATCATCCCAGCCAAGGCTTTGTCAAGCCTGACCTTAAAACTTGATGCAAGGGAGAGCTAAGAGGAGGGGCCAAACAGGGTGCTTAACTAATCAGGTGGACAGGTGAGGATGCCTGAATTTTTGATGGGCTGGAGGGTGTGTGAAGTGGTAGTCAGGGAGATGGGAATTTCTACAGTACTAATGGGCTGTTTGTTTGCTTCTTATAGGAGGTCTACAAGGACTGCCAGTTTCTATGCCTGTCATTGGTAGGTGGACTTATCCCAGTTGACACAAATTGCCTCCTCAGAGCTTAGTCAGCATGAAACCCCAAACCAGCTAACACTTGACCATGGGGGGAATTTCCCCCTACACTTCTGTTTGAACCTCTGGAGAGTCCAGTGACTGCAGGTTTGGCAGCGTGGCTGTAGTTACTTCTCCACCTCCACTGCCTGACAGATGGGGGTGAACTTTTCTTTAGAGCTGTAGGTCCAGGACCAGACAGGATGATGCTTGGTAGTGGTGGGTGCATTTGTCCCAGAAGGCCCAAATGACCTCCTCAGAGCTTAGTGAGCACTAAGCAGCTCAAACCACAAACCAGTTGCCAATTTGGTTGAACATCCATTTTTCATTAAATAAATAAATAAATAAAATAAAATTGTGAGAAACCCTCATCAGCCCCAGGTAGCTCACACCGTAAGCCAGGTGCCACTGGGAGGTAAGTTCTAACCATTGCACTCCTCCTTCTACTGACATGGGGCCTGACATTCTAGGACACCAGGTAGAGACAGATTCAGCAGCCAGGTGTCTGACCCTACACTGGCTGTTGCATCCCTGCTCTCAGGAGATTTTGGGCACTGGGAACATGAGTCTTTTGTCTCTTCATCCCCAGGGCCTCACAGGATAGACAGCTGCCTTCTGGGCACATTATGTTCTCTTTCCTCCCCAGGTACTGATTACACTAGTGAACACTGTCAGGGTGTCCCCCTCCTCCTCCAGGAGCTTCATGTTCATGCCTCAGCTGGGGAAGACTGCGAGGGAATCTTCAGGCATCTGAAGGAATTCCTGAAAGGCAAGTGGACCAGCAGGACTAAATTTACCGCCTCTCCCTGTGTCTAATCATTTAGAATTGGATTTTCAAATGGGGTCCAAAGTCTACGTCCTTTGTTGCCTTCGGTAATGCCAGCTCTCATGAATTGCTGTGAATGAATTGTGGCATGCTCATTTCCATGACAACATCCAAGTATTTCCCAATATTTTCACAAATCCCCAGGGCTGTTCCAATACACACAGGCTGAAGTTTTCAAAAGGGCCTGAGGGAATTAGGACCCCAAATACTATTGCTTTTCAATGGACCTGGGCACCAAAACTGCCTTAGCCCCCATTGAACGTCCCTGAAACCCTAAACATATCTAATGAGCCTTCCATTGTTGTCCCAAATCTAACCTCATTTTGTCCATTATTTATGCAGAGGAGAACTGCAACAATTCCTACCTGAAGTGCTGTGAAGTGAGTGAGACCAGGGATTTGAAGAGCTGCGAAGAAAGAATGGTGGTGTTCGCTGAACTCATCTGGATTTTTGAAAAGGAACTTGGAGGCAAATTTTATAGAAACTTTTCTCAGTTAGACAGGATTTTTCAAAGCCATCGCGCCCATTGACTTTCCAAATTATTGCCCCAGATGTGGGAGCAAAGAACCAGATGTGCCCTAAAAGGAAGAAAATTTGTCATTTAACTATTTCCCTCCATAATTCATCATTTCAAGTGTGTCATCTCTTTCTTCTATTTCCCCCCTCACATTAAGAGGGAAAAACAAAAAGTTATGATAACCAGTATCTGGTTAAAGGTTAGGAATCAAAGACTAGGAATAAATGGTCACTCTTCACAATGGAGAGAGGTAAATAGTGCGGTGCCCCAGGGATCTGTGCTGGGACCAGGGCTGTTCAACATATTCATAAATGATCTGGAGAAAGGAAAACTTGCAGATGATACAAAACTACTCAAGATAGTTAAGTCCAAATCAGACTGGGAAGAGTTACAAAGGGACCTTATAAAACCGAGTGACAGGGCAAGAAAATTACAGATGAAATTCAATGTTGATAAATGCAAAGTAATGCACATTGGAAAACATTATCCCAAATCTATATGATGTGGTCTAAATTAGCTGTTACCACTCAAGAAACAGATCTTGGAGTCATTGTGGACAGTTGACAGAAAACATCCACTCAATGTGCAGCTGCAGTCAAAAAAGCTAACAGAATGTTGGGAATCATTAGGAAAGGGATAGATAATAAGACAGAAAATATCATATTGCCTCTATATAAATCCATGGTACGCCCACATCTTCAATACTGCGTGCAGCTCTGGTTTCCCCATCTCAGAAAAGGTATATTAGAATTGGAAAAGGGTCAGAAAAGGGCAACAGAAATAATTAGGTGGATGGAACAGCTTCTGTATGAAGAAAGATTAAAAAGAAAGGGACTGTTTCTCTTGAAAAAGAGACGACTGAGGGGAGATATGACAGAGATCTATTAAAATCATAAATTGTGTGGGAGAATATGAATAGGGAAGTGTTATTTACCATTTCACATAGCACATGAACCAATGAAATTAATTGGCAATAAGTTTAAAACCAACACAAGGAAATATTTCTTCAGACAATGCACAGTCAATCTGTGGAACTCATTGCCAGGGTTGTAAAGGCCAAAAGTGTAATTGGGTTAAAAAAAGAATTAGAACAGTTCATGGAGGCTAGGTCCATCAATGGCTATTAGCCAAGATGGTCAGGAATACAGTCCAATGATCTGGGTGTCCCTAAAGCTCTGACTAATAGAAGCTGGGACTGGACGACAGGGGATAGATCAGTCAATAAATTGACCTGTTCTGTTCATTCCCCCTGGCCATTCATATGTTCTTATGTAAGGCCCTAGGGTCCTTTTGCCACCAAAATCCTATTGAAAGTCTATGGGAATGTGTCTCCTAACACTGACATTCAAAAAGTTCAAGCTTTATAACCATTAAAATACAAATTGTCAACATCACATGTCAAAATATATGAAGTAAATATAGTTAAATCAAACTCAGATGAGTTCTCAAGCAGCATTTTTCATGCTTTGCCTCTCGGTAAATTTCTGTTATCATAGATCAGATAGACGGGAATTATTTTTCCCATGTGAGTGTCCTATGAAATTGACATTTACTGATCAAAATCTAATCCTTCCAAGACTAATAATAGTTAAGAAATAAGGAATCCCACAAAAGATACAGAGATGCTGAATAAGAGTGCTTGTAAGTTTCAGGCCATATGGTTAAAAGATTTAAACCTGGAATGGGATTTTTGAAAGCATCTAGGCACCTAACCTCCACTGATTTCAAAATCCCACTAGGTGCTTAAATATTTTTTTTAAATCTGGCCCTGAGGGACTTTGCTGTAATTTAAGAGAACACAAGGCCATTTAGAACTTATCCTGAAGTAATACCATATTGAAGGTGTGTGGCAGTTAAGTATCTAGCAGCCTTAGATGTCGTTGAGTAAACAAAAGCTAAACTTACCTTTGGAGAAAGTAAATTTAGTTACTAATTTTTTATTAACGAGCAACAGGATTATTGACAGTACAATTTTTTTATTTATTTAATTTTTTTACAAGCATAGTAAGAAGCACAATGTCAGGTGTTCTAGGTCTGGTAAAACCAAAGTAAAAGTTATTTCTAAAAGAGAATATTTTCCATCAGTTAATCCATTTTGTTCTTGATTTAGAACAAACCCCAACATTTCAAATTTCTCTGTATAAAGACCCTGGAGTTGTGGGTTCCCCCTGATCTCATGCAGTCTTCTGGCCTGCCCATTCGCTCCTTACCCACCACTCTCTCCTCAAACCCCATCCCCATTCCAAGTCCTGTCACACCAAAACTGGTCCTCAGTTATGCCTGTGAAAATGCAAAGAAACATCCATTGTCAGAGAGGGCTGCACAAGTAGGAGTCCCTGCATCCTGCCAGCGCAGTGTCTGTCAGTCAGTCTGGGAGCTAGACAATCAGACAGGCTGAGTCCAGTAGCCCCGAAGCAGAATAACCTCTGTGTTTATTGCAATTGCTCTGCAAGGGGCACTATGCTACCTGAGTGCCTGTGGATCAACAAATACCTGTCTCTGCCCCTACTCACACCTACTAGCAACCGAGAAGAAAAAAGGAATTCAGTCTATAGACTTCTAGCTATTTCTTTGTACTTATTTTCAGCTTTGATTTTTATTCTGATTTTTTTTTTTTTTGCCTAATAGGATGTTCATGCCAATTGTTAAGGAAAACCATAACCTGTCTCCTCTACTGGATATGGGGGTGCACCAACAACTTTCTGTACAAAAGTAGTAAGCAAAATCCATTTGAATTGCACTTTCCACTTTTGTTTCTACCTCTGCAGTATGAATTTCCCTGTTTTTCAAGGTTCTGTTTTGACAGAGAATAGCTTAAACAGAAAGCAATGGGAAAAAGGCAGCCAGATTGTATAATGGGCAAAAGAAGGCAGTAGAGGGTGAGAGACAGGAAAAAAGTAGCTATGCTGTGTAATGGGTCGCAGGGGGCAGCAGGGGGTGAGAACATAAGAATGGCCACACTGGGTCAGACAGATCTAGCCCAGTATCTTGTCTTCTGAAAATGGCCAATGCCAGGTGCTTCAGAGGTAATGAGCAGAACAGGTAATCATCAAGTGATCCATCCCCCGTCGCCCATTCCCAGCTTGAAGGGGCGACTATACTGTATAATGGGCACTAGGGACAGCAGAGATTGGGGGTGGGGAAGGGGCAGCAGTGGGGAAGGGATTGGGGCGGGGGGGGAGGGGACAGCTGTCTTATAGCCCACAAAGCTTTAAAGATAGTGTCATGAAATTTATCACAAATTCTGTATCTAGTAACCTGTTTATTGGCCTCCACATTGCCATATTACCTGAGTGCCTGGTGACAGCTGAGAATTTCCTGCAAGGCAGAGAACTGTTATTCGCATGTAACTGATGGAGATCTGAGGTGCAAAAATGAGAAATGACTTTCTCAAGGCCCCAGAGGGAGGATGTTGAGGACTATGAGAATTATCACAAACCTATGAAAATTCTTGTGCACAAGAGAGAATAAAAGCAGCAGTAAAAATGGAATTTCTGCTTTTTGTTCCAACAAACTTTTCTGAATATTTGTTTTGGTTTGTTTTGCATTATCCACTCACCACTGTTTGAGAGCTGGTGTGGCAATGTATTTTACAAGGTTTTATGAGACTCAGATTGCAAGGCATCCCCAATCATCATTACGGCAAGAGGTATTCTTTACTGATGGTCAACATTTATCAAGTGATATTTTCATTCTGAGTGGAAAATGGCCATTTTCTAAAATCATTTTTTTCACAGAAAAAACTCAGTTTTTTCGGGGAAATTATTGGATTAAAATCTCTGTTGTTCATGAAAAACAGAAAATGAGTCAGCTTCCATCCCTGTGGAATGAAACAATTTTGAAATTCCAATGCTTTTTGGGGTGTGAGGGAGGAGAAGCAGATATTCTTCATTTTTTTGACCAGCTCCAATTGCCTTTTTGAGTGTTCATGGAAAGTAAATAAAAGGGAAACCCACATGAAACCCGAAGGCACTGTGGGGCTTTTGTTTGGACAGATGATTGTCAGTGCGTTGTTGCTGTGTTTGCCCCACTCTGTTGTGAGCTAGTGTCAAAGCAAACAGTAAATGTTCTAGGTATTAATATGATTCAGAATTTGCCGTGAGTCAGGACTTCTTTATAACGCAGCCGGGATTCTCGTAAAACGGAGATTTACCAAATGCTGGCTCAAAGATGTGTTTATAGATCATGCCCATGTGTCACTGAGCTGGTTTAGATGCTAATTTCTCAAAATTAGAGCTGAGGTTTTTCAAGGAGGCTCAGGGCAAGGTTTTAGTGTCTAAAGATACCGATAGACATCTGTGGTTAATAGGATTGAGACATCTAGGCCCAGATTGTCAAAGGTATTTATGCGTTGATGTGGTCAGCATTGCAACACCAAACTGATTTAGGACTATGGACTGCCAATGAGATTTTCTCTCCTAAACATTGAGATTGGACTCCTAAATCTGTTAGGCACTGAGGTCAGAAGTGCCTAAATACCTTTATCAATCTGGGCCCTGGGCACTTTGAATACCCACTGGGCCTCTCTCTCTACCTTTAGGCACCAACCCACCTTTGCAAGTCTGGCCCCTTGTGGTAACTGCAGAAGCACCCAAGCAGGGCAGGCATCTAACTCCCACTGTTAGGTGCCTGTCAGTGACCAGAATGGGGGTTGTCCTACCTACTGGTTAGAGCAGGAGTCATGCTGAGTGATGACAGCAGGCATCAGTAGCCAGGAATTGGAGCCGAGGGTAGGTGCCAGAGTCAAAGGCAAGTGGCCGCTGCCGAGGGTCAAAGGCAGAGTCAGAGGCCAGGAATCAGAGACGGTTATTGGCACAAGACAAGGTGGGTACAAGGCTGGGCACAGGGCAGGAGCAGGAGCTCTCCCAGCCATGGGTGAATTCTTTGAGCAGCCAGAGCCCTGCCACTGGTCATAAGAGCAAGTTTGCAGCTCCCCACAGCCAGTTGGGTGTTTGGGCTAATCAGGCAGCTCAGCTGGGGCCCAGCTGTGCTTGTTAGACTGTGGGGGGGTTAAGCTAGCACATAATTAGGCTAGCTGCATCTCCCTTCTCCTGATAGTGCTTAACTTGCTTTAGGTGCCTTAGGAAATCCCACTAGGAGTTTATCTGCCAGTTGAGGCACCTTTGAAAATCCACATGGAATTCAGGGGGATTTGGGCACCTCACTCATTGTGACCCGCTGGAAAAATCACAGTCTAAAACAATACTTGGGTGCACTTTCGCAGGTCATGATGCCCAATCCACTGGTTTGACCAACAACAAATTAATCTACTTGATTGATGCCGGCATTGCCATAAATTCTGCCTACCCCCTCGTTCTGCGCCCACAGAGGAAAGTGCAACTGATCCTCTCCTTCGACTTCAGCGCCGGGGATCCTTTCGAGGTAACTTCTGTTATTCATTGTGATATCTCCCAACGCCCCCGTCGGGATCAAGCACTGCAGAAATACCCAGGACTTGGCCCATGACCCAGTGAGGTTACACGGTTGTTAGCAGCAGTAATTTGGATTCCCTGAAGGTGCTGTGGGGATCACAATTTGAGATGTGTGGATGTATAGGATCCACTGGGAATTTTTACCTTATTCCCTGCAAGGTCGCTTGGGATTGGGGTGTGGGCATGTGGCCAGTCGTGACCTCTCTTTCCCTGTGGATGTCATGGAAGAAGAGGAAAACTTGAAATTCAGTTTTACTCTGTGTAAAAATGGCAGCTGCTTACTCCACAGATGTGCCCATGTGTGTATCACAGTCCTATCTGACAGGCTAAATGACAGTCATTAGGTTTGACCACTTTTCATTTCTGTTAGCACGTACAGAGCCAAGAGCGCTCTAGCAGGAGGAGACGGGGTCAGTAGAAATGTGAACTAAGTTCCAGTAAGTCAGTTAGAACTCTGCAAACTCGCTAACCTCAGCCTCCCATATCACCAGGGCTCCATAGGTGATATTGTCTCCCTCTAGTGGCCGCAGCTACTGTAACACTTTGCTACTTTGTTTACATCAAAGACAAGTTTTTCTATAGATGAATTTGTAAAAGACAAAACAAAAATCAAACTTGTGCTTTTGGAGCTGAAAGTCTGGGTTTTGATTTCTGTTTATTACGGTGGGCTGAGGTTAAGGGACCTAAGGGATTATTTTTTATGGGAACTGGGCATCCACATCCCTTAGGAGCTTTTGAAAACCTCAGCCACAGTATATGCATTGTTATGCAAAGATTCCTGCTACACAGATAAGGCAACAGGATCATGTCTGGTTTCCATGGAGGCCCTCGATTAGTCAGTTCTTTAGAGGCTCCTTGGAATGTTTGTATACTGTAGGTGAGGGATATTTTTAACTCTCTAGCCTGGCCATATTAGTGACATCACATTTTATTAATGGGATGGTCATTTTTTATTTATTTCTTTTAAAATTACTTTTCCCTCTTTGCCAGACCATCAAGAAAACTGCCATTTATTGTAAGACAAATCACATCCCATTTCCCGAGATAGATCCAGAAGAGATTAAGGACCCAGATCACCCCTCCGATTGCTACATCTTCAGAGGAAAGGATGTTCCCACTGTCATGCACTTCCCACTCTTCAACACCATAAATTGTCCAGGTAACTTAATTGTGCACCACTCTTCTAAAACTCTATGGGCTAGATTCGCAAACAGACTTAGGTGCCTCATTGCCAGTTTAGCCACCTAAATGTTAGAACCAGGCCTCACTGGGAATCACAAAACCCTTGCTCAGCTGCCACCAGACTCTATAGGAACCTACACTTACTCAGGGCCTATGATTTGCAGAAAAGTTCTCTCGGTGCCTGAGTTTCTGTCTCTGGGCATGTCCACTGCTGCCCCATCCTAGGCTTCCAGATACATGAAGAGAGGTGTTTCTCTGCCTCACTTGGCTGTGGCAGACATGCTGAGGCATGGCCTGCAGGATCAGGCCCCACACATGCGCTCAGACAAATGCAGGGAGGGAGGCCCTCCCTCATAACTTTTAGCCCAGAGGTTATGGCACTCACCTGGGATGGGGGGGCAGGTCAAGTTCCCCCTCAGCCTGAGGGAGGAGAAGGGATTTGAAGAGGGATGTGCCGTCTCTCAGGCAAAGGCCAAAACCACTGGGCAAGGGGATATGCTGATGTGGGACTCCCTCAGTATCTCCTATTGTATCTGTTCTACTTTGGATAAAGAATTGGAGAGTCAGCGGAACAGGGGGAATGGAGGCCGGGCCCCCAACAGCCCGTGTAAGTGCTGTAACCACCAGGCTATAGAGTGTCTGTCATCACAGATGAGAACCCCAAGCAGAGACAGACACCTCCCTCTAGCCTGGACTTGGGTGCTGAACTCCCTCAGCGGTTAGCACACATCCCTCTCCTGGGCATCTCCCACGGGCTAGCGTAGGTGGTTCCCAGCCTAGCATACTGGTGTTTGTGGATCACTTTCCCAGGAGCCTGTCTCTCTTCTTTCATTGCACAGGGAGCCTGGGCACCTAACTCAGCCTTTGTGAATCCCAGTGATTTTCCAGGGGTCTAAAATTAGGCGCCATGACTCTCCGTAACCCAGCCCCTGAGTTCCGCTGTGAATCTCGCCCCGTGTGTCTGAATTGGAGCTCGCTGATTGAAATGGAGCTACTCCTGAGTGACACTGGTGAAAATGAGCAGAGGAGCTCAAGTAGTGTGACTGTCTACCAGAGCAGGGTTCATCTAGCCCTCTGTCGTGTCTCTGACAGTTGCCATCACCACATGATTCACAAGGAGGGGCACAAACCCCCGTAATAAACAATTATAAATAACCTTTCCCAGGAAAGTAGTTTTTGTGTGGGCTAATGCAGGCAGGTTTATATCTCTTGCATTGTCTTTTAATCCAGTCTGCTATAAACATGGATGTTTGCATAATATCCAATCCTTCCTACAATCCTACTGTGACCGGCCCATGGTGTCCCTGCGACAATGAGTTCCACAGGACACTCGTGTGCTTCACAAAATAATCCCCCATCACCTGTTTTAAATGTATTGCTTTTCAATTAATTTTGAGTCACGCTACGGTCAGAAACTAGGCTCTTTGGTTCATGCTAATCAAGACAAAAGTGCAAATCCTTGTTGATCAATGTTTTAAATTGTTTAATATATATTTACGCAAATCAAATGGATTTCTCTGGATTACCACCCTGTGTAATTGAGAGGCAATGTAGCAGAACAGGCCACCTTCAGCGGGAGTGGAAAGGGGACCTAACTGGTGTCACTTACACTTTCTCTTGGCCTGTCGACATGTGAATTACATGAGATACAGACTCTCTTGAATTCATTGGACAGATTCAGCTTTGACCTGCTGCACTGTAAATGCAGATCCTCAAAAGGATTTGGGCACCTAATTCCCATCAATCTTCCAGCTGCCCAGCAAAGAAAGGCGTCTGGAAGATCTTTGTTTTTCCTAGTTTGCAAAGGAAGGGAAATAAAATAGATAAACTGAAGAGGGTAAGGAAGATGGGGGTGGGGAGGACTCATCAGTAGAGCATCTCCTTGTGGCCAGTTGTGGGCATAACATCTCTCTCCCCACCTGGAGCCCCCAACTGATAACCACTCTGGTGGACCGCCTTTTCCCAGGACTCAGCCCTCGGGCCAGGTCACAATGTAAATCCACCCATTCTGGTGTACCAGTTTCCCACAAATAAAAGTCCAGTATCCTTATAGCAGGTCTCTGGCACCAACTCTAGGTCCTAGGGATGTTGTACAACCTTGCCCCATGGCTTCCAGTCATCCTTGTCCCCTTCTTAAGGACTTCATGCCACTTTCTCCTGTAGCTGGTAAGGGAACCCTGGCCCTCGCACTCCACCGGGTTCCAGTCCAGGGGCCCTATAAACAACAGTGAAGGCCCACTCCTTTTACAGGCCTTCTCCCTCCACAACCTCTGTAGGGCCAGGGCTCTCCCCTGGAACCCCCTAACACAAATCCCGAGCTAAAAGGATAAACTCAAGCCAATTACTACTCTCCTCAGGCTTGGCCTCTCATCCATCCCTGCTGCTTTGTTCCTCTGCTGAGCAATTCCCAGAACTCTTTCCCTGGTTCTCCAGTTCCTGCCCTTTTATCAGGGCTTAGTACTGCAGCCTGCTCTGTTCCAATGGATGCTTTCTCTCACTGCTTCTTGCCAGATTTCGATACTCAGGAGACCATCCCCGAAGCCAACTCTCTTCCATGTCTCTCCACTCCCTAACCCAGAGAGAGGTCCTCCTTGCAGCCTCCTCCTTCTCTGAAACTCCTGCCTTCATGGAGCCCACCCAGCTCCCTCCCCAGCTGGGACTCACCTTCAGCTAAGTCTGGTTCTCCCTCCAGGTGTAGCCAGGGAACATAATTGGCCCACATTAACCCTTTCAGGGCCTGTCTGAGCTACACAGTCCATCACATCAGTGTATATAGATAGCTAGATAGGCTATCCCCATACACCCTAGCTAGATAAGCTCCCTTAAAAGCATGAGATGGGCTTAAAATCATGACATTGTTAAAACAATAAGCATTTGGTTATTTGTATTTGTTTGCTGGTTTCTAAGCCTTTAAAGTGCATCAGTGTCACATTTGCAGGTTTTACTCTGAAACCTAAGGACTGGAAACTTACTTTTGAAAATATAAATAACAGCTGTGATCCTCACCTAATCCTGGTAACAGTCTTCAAATATAGACTCATAGAATATCAGGTTTGGAAGGGACCTCAGGAGGTCATCTAGTCCAACCCCCTGCTCAAAGCAGGACCAATCCTGAATTTTTACCCCAGATTGCTAAATGTTCCCCTCAATGATTGAACTCACAACCCTGGGTTTAACAGGCTAATGCTCAAATCACTGAGCTATCCCTCCCTCTTAAGTATGTTAAGGGCTCTATAAAGCGGATGAGATCAATGATTCTCAATGTCCATTGAAAATAGGACAAAAAGTCATAGGCTTAATATGGAGCATGGGAGATTTAGGTTCACTATTAGATTCATAGAACGATAAGGTTAGAAGGGACCGCAAGGGTCATCTAGTCTAACCCTCAGCCAAGATGCAGGATTTGTTCTGTCTAAACCATCCCAGACAGATGGCTACCCAGCCTCCTTTTGAAAACCTCCAGTAAAGGAGATTCCACGACCTCCCTAAGCAGTTTGTTCCATTGTCCTACCATTTTTACAGGTTGGATTTTTTTTCCAGAGATTTAATCTAAATCTGCTCTGCTGTAGTTTGAACCCATTGCCTCTTATCCTGCCCTCTATGGCATGAGAGAAAAACTTTCTCAGTCTTTTTTATGGCAGTCTTTTAAGTATTTGAAGACAGCTATCATGCCCCACTTAATCTTCTCTTTTCCAAACTGAACATACCCAGTTCCTTCAGCCTTTGCTCATAGGGCTAGCATTTCATCCCTTTGAACATCTTTGTCACTCACCTCTGGAGCCTTTCCAGCTTCTGTATATCCTTTCCATATGTTAGTGACCAAAATTAGACACAGTACTCGAGCTCAGGTCTAACCAGCACTGACTACAGTTGCCCTGTATCACCTCTCGTGACTTCCATACTATGTCTTTGTTAACACAGCCTAAAATTGCATTTGCTTTCTTTGCAACAGCATCGCATTGCTGACTCATATTGAGGTTGTGATCCACCACAACTCTCAGATCCTTCTCAGCAGCGCTGCTGCCAGGCCAGTTACCCCCTATTCTGTATTTGTGCATTTGGTTTTTCTTCCCTCAGTGCAGAAATTTACATTTGTCTTTGTTGAATTTCATTTTGTTGTCTATAGCCCAATGCTCCAAGTTATCAAGATCCTTTTGAATTTTAGCTCTATCCTCCAAAGTGTTGGCAACCACTCTAGCTTTGCGTCATCTGCAAACTTGATAAGTATATTCTCTATTCCTACATCCAGGTCATTAATAAAGATGTTAAACAAGACTGAACACAGCACAGATCCCTGTGGAACCCCACCTGAGACCTCCTCCAATCTGACATCATTCCATTAATAGTTACTCTTTGTTTGAGGTTGTTTAACCAATTATATATCTTCTTAATGGTAGTTCTACCAAGTCCGCATTTCTCCAGCTTACTTATCAGAATGTCATGTGGGATTGTGTCAAAATCCTTGCTGATGTCCAGCTATATTATGTCCACTTCATTCGCCCTATCAACCAAATCAGTTACCCTGTCAAAGAAGGAAATCAAGCTGGTTTAGCATGATTTGTTCTATGCCAATCCATGCAGGCTGCTAATGATCACCTCTTTGTTCTCCAGGTATTTGCAAATTTAATGTTTTAAACATTGTTCTAGTAGGTTCCCAAGTTTCCTGGCTCCCCTTTCCCCCCCTTTTAAAGATGAGCTCTTCTCCAGTCTTCCAGGACCTCTCCTGTCATCCATGAGTTCATAATTATTATTGCCAGTGACTCCAAGATTTCTTCAGCTAATTCCTTCAGTACCGTCGGTAAATAGCATCAGGCCTTGCTGATTTGAATTCATTAAATTGGTCAGAAAATCTGTGAAATGTTCTTTACTTATTCAGATCTTCATCCCTTCCCCTTTATTGTTTATGTTGCTAGTCATCTGGTCACATGTTATTTTTTGTTGGGGGAAAAAAACTAAGAAAAACTTCCTAACTCTCAGGGTAGTTTCACTCTGGAATAGACTTCCATGGGACGTAGTGGAATCCTCATCTGAAGATTTTAGGAACAGCTTGGATAAACATATGTCACGGATGTTCTAGGTTCACTTGGTCCTGCCTCAGCACAGGAAATTGGACTTAGTGATGTTTCAAGGTCCCTTTCAGCCCCACATTTCTGTGATTCTAAGAAAACCTCAGAAGTTGGCCATGGTGTTCCCCTTCCTCTTTAGGTACCTGGATTCTATGCTCCTGGGAGCAGTAAAAGTGTAAAAGCAGTACCACTGTTTCCCTCTATTTGACACTTACCCACCTGTTTTTTTCCTAGGTAAAATAAAGGACTTCAGAGACAAGTTTACCACCTTTACTAGACATTACTCAGAGGATGATGTCAAAGAACTCCTCAAAAGAGCAAAGATGAATGTGTCCAACAACAAGGAGAAGATTTTGAATGAGATCCAGCAGATTGTGTCCTCCTCCACCAAGGAGTTTTAAAACCACATCTCTGTTTGGCTCCTGATAATGAAGGACAGAAAATCTGTGCCTGGCTCTGACTTGCATATTTCCCAAGAGGCTGTTCACTGTGACCACTTAGAACCTAAGTGCAGCAGGGAGGAGTTAGTTTCCCAGTGTTAGATTCACAAAGCGATTTAGGTACCTAACTGCCCCTGTAGGTGCCTGAGTCACAGATTTAGGCACTCCAGGGGTTCACAAAATTCTTGCTCAGCTGCCAGAGAACCCTGTAGTGCCTAAACTCCCTCAGCACCAAAGTTGTTTCAGTGAAATTTCCCTGGGTGTCTATGTTTCTGCCTCAGGGCATGTGCACTGCAGCCGCCATCTCAGTGTCCACGGCCCTAAGACCCAGAGTGATTCCCTACTCGGGAAAGACAGGCGTTCCTCTTCCTACCTTACCTGTGGAGCCTGAGCCATGGTGCGAGAAGGAGGAAGATGGCTTCCCTCAGAACTGTTAGCCCAGCAGTCAGCGTACTCACTTGGGATGGAGGAGACCTCAGGTCAAGTTCCCTGGCTGCCTCAGGGGGAGAAGGGATTTGAAGAGGCATCTGCTATCTCTGAGGAGAGGGCCCTCGTCACTGGGCAGTGGGAAAGTGTAATTGTTATGGCGGCTTTGACAGAGAGAGAGAGAGAGCAAGGGTGAGAAGCCTGATGGCTGCAGCACTCCCCCCTGAGATCACAGACCCGGGATCTAGTCCCCCAGCTCTACAGCCCACAGTGGTAGGCCCCACAGGTGAGCTATGTGGAGGAACACCTGTCTTCCCGCAGTTCGTGCATTGCTGTGGGGCTTAGGCATCTGTATACCTAGAGCAGGGCAGCCGTGTGCATGTCCAGAGGCACCAAGGGAACGCTTACTGCCAAAACATGGGTGTTGACTGAGATAAGGCATCTACAGGATTCAGTGACAGCTGAGTGGGGGTTTGGTGACTCCCAGTGGGGCCTGATGCTGGGCTTCTGGTATGTAATATGGCCACTAGGAGCCAAGTCCTTTTGTGAATGTAGCTCTGGCTATGGAATAATGAATTTGGTAAAATGGTCCTAGATGCCTAGATAGATAGTATGTGATGATTATTAGACACATAAGTAGATAGACGGTAGATAATGATGATCGAGCTAGCTAGCTAGATTTATCTACAATACATACAATAGCTTGTGATGAGAGGGTTGACATAACTAGATAGATGAATATACAATAGCTTGTGGTGATGGACAGATTAATACATAATAGGTTAAGATAAATAGATGGGGTATATGGGGTATATGGGGATAGATAGGTAGATAGATAGAATTTATAAGACACATACATACATGTTGGTTTGTCAGTGCTCACATGGCACCACTCTCGGTTGACCAGACATCCCAATATTCTTGGGACCATTCCGATATTAGGGGCTTTGTCTTATATACACAACTATTCCCCCACCCCACCAAAAACCGTGTCCCGATTTTTCACACTTGCTATCTGGTCACCCTACACCACTGTCACACAGAAATTTACATTGTGCAGAATGATAATATTACAGCTGCCTGGCACACAAATGTGTCTGCAAGATTTCTCTGTGGGTTCTCCTAGTTTAGAAAAGGAATGGAAGTAAGAAAGGAATTTTGTGCCAAGCTGTGATCCATGATCCATCCACCTAGGGAGGTGGTCGAATCTCCTTCCTTAGAGGTTTTTAAGGTCAGGCTTGACAAAGCCCTGGCTGGGATGATTTAACTGGGAATTGGTCCTGCTTCGAGCAGGGGGTTGGACTAGATGACCTTCAGGGGTCCCTTCCAACCCTGATATTCTATGATTCTATGATTCTATGAAACAGTCTCATTAACACCCCTGGTAAATGTGGAGTAACTTTACTAAAGCTGATGATGTTACTCTCCATTTACATGGAGGCTAGAATCTGGCCTGTTATTTATAACGGTGCATTTTTTATTGCTTGTTAATTTCCAAATCATTTTTTCTTTTGCTGTGTGTGACAATAACATTTTACAACACTCTTTCCTTCTGTGTGATGAATATTAAATAAATAAACGATAATGTCCCATCATTTTTCACCTTGTCTGCCTCAGTGCTAGAAATAGCCCGGCTTTGTTCCACCACCGGCTGATTGTTCCACAGTAAGTGAGTGCGCAAAGGACTAAAGTCACAAAGGGACGCAGGATATGTCCGCACTTAAAATGCTACGGCGGCACAGCTGTATTGCTTCAGTGAGGACACGCACTGCAGTGATGGGAGGGGTTCTGTATGTAATTTATCCCCTCCCCAACTCACACACAGAGGCAGTAGCTAGGTCGCTGGAGGAATGCTTCTGTCAACCTAGTGCTGTCTGCACCAGGGGTTAGCTCGGCCTGGCTACACCTGAGAGTTGTAGCGCTGCCAATGTCAGTTTTCAGTGTAGCCCACCCCTTAGGCGCTGAGCGTCACCACTCCTAACTCTTAGGTGCTTAGAAAATCACTGGGATCCACAAAGCCTGAGTGAGGTGCCCAGGTCTCTGTGCAATGAATGAGGAGGGACAGACACCTAAGAATGGGATCCATAAAAGCCAGCCCTTGCCAGGAGGTGACCAAGCTAGCCCACGGGAGATGCCAAGGAGAGGGCTGTGTGCTAAGCCCTGCCCCTCTTGCCTCTTTGTGAGAAAAAAATTACTTGCCTGAGTAAGGGCTAGATTCAGATTCTCTTGCTCACACTGAGTTGTACTTTACACCGTAAGTCATTCCAATGGCACTATTTGTGGAGCACCATGCTACTCAATGACAGCAAGGGGATCAGAAGTCTGCTGGAACTGTAACAAAGAAACAAGTATCCAGCGCTCGCGCAGCTGTGGAAAGAGATGGACATGAGAGAAAACAGTGCTCAGATATGGTTAATAATTATATCCTAGGTTAGTCACCTGCTACGCAGGGTTTAACCCCACCACAAAGACTATGGTTCTTGTGGGCTGCAGTGATCACCACACAGAGGATTTTGCAAGAATGCAAGAGTAGGCTAGTGCCCAGAATAGAGCCGTGATATTTACACCTGTCTGAGTTAATAGCCACAGAAAGAATAACCTATTGCCATAGAAAGCAATGACATGCATTTGAAGAAATTTGGGCCTCCAGACATATTTAATTAAAAACATTGAGATGGCTCAAAGAATGCCAGACCTCCCTTCCACCTACCCCCTCCTCTTTTTCCCTTCCCCCATCCCAGGTCAACTCCTTTTCTCCTTTCTCTATTCATGTGTGTCTTCTCCTCTTTTATTCCTGCCCCCCTGCCCTCCAGGTATGCTATGTCTATGTAGCATTGTCTGCCTTTGTATTGTCTCACCTGGCTGCTTTGAAAAGTTGTAAAATTGTGTCATCCCATAGTTCTACTGGAGTAGAGCCCTGTGCCTGACCCAGTCCTAACGGGACGCAACTACAAGCACTGGGTTCGGGATGCGGTGGGTACAGGACCCAATGACAAGTGTCAGGTTTGGGTCGGAGATGAACAGTCACACCCATGAGACAGGGCAGCCCAGACCCTGCACCTCCTCCAGTCCTGCTCAATGATGGGGAGAGGAGGTGCCTGGAGGTGGGGTCTGGAGCGGGGTTGGGTGGCGAAAGGGTGGCCGGGCAAAGCCATGTCATTTTGGGCACGGTTAAGAGGGCTGTTTCTCCTCCAGGGAAAGAGGTGTTACTGGTTGTGTAAAAGCAGCTGCAGACCCAGGTGTCAGGGAGCCAGGCAGGCAGCTGTTTTGGGTGAGCAGGGTGGGGGCGCAGCTTCCCTGACCACACTGCTCCCTCAGCCTATCATGTGTCTCTGAGGCTAAGGTGGGGGGTCTTCCCCCTCACCTCCTCCACATCCACTGCCCGAGCCCCTCTGCTCCCTAGACTCCTCGGCGCACACCCACAGCCCCAAACCTCAGTGCGCCATTCAAGGCAACCTGAACCCAGCAGTGTCTGACAACAAATACTGGGCTTGGGTCAGGTCAGGTCTGAAAAAAACTTGACACTCATGGACTGAGGTCCGGTTTGGATTGACTGTGCTCTGACCAAGTTCTAGCAGGGCTTTAGAAATAGGTTTGAGCAAGCTTCTGTATTGGAGACCCCATGTAACATGCAGAATTTGGAAATATATACAATTTGTAAATCATATTTACCTTTTTGTACTTTCATTGACTGTTTCTTTATGGAAAGAAAGAAAGAAAGAAAGAAAGACTGGAATCTCTCTTGAGCCTTTTCATCATTAAAGCTTTACCAGATTAATAACCCGCTTGAGATTCACATGTTAATGTTGCTTATGCAACAGATATTTCAAAATGGTAGCTGAGGGAGTTGTTATGCCCTTTCACTTAGGGAGTCAAAGCAATGCACAAAAGGGTCAGGAAGAAAATAATAGCAATGATGTAATCTTTTACTGAATGGGAAAAAGGCATATAATTAGATAGCAACACCAGCTAAAAGGTGTTGTAAGTCAACAACCAAGTCCCAGCTCCTCAACATTTGGTTGACTGTGAGAAGCCTGTACTATCTTATGAATACTATATGCTCTATATGTTTATTGTGTGGCTTGCTTTAGGGTTGCTAGGAAGTTAATTTCAGCAGGCACAGAAAGCAGGTAGGCTGGAAAGCAGCCAGTAATATCTGGTACTATAAAGACAGTACTGGTGTCAGTGCCTTTTAAGTTTTACCACCACCAGGCTGGTGACTGTGGATGGGAGGGCCGACAGGTGGGAAACTGAAACAAAGAGCTTTGGGAGTGATTAGAAATCCAAGATACTGGACTCAGAGGCTGCAGGGATAGAGCCTGTTCCCCCCAAAGCCAGAAGTGGGATCTCTGGATAAGTTAAACCTACCACAACTTCAGGTAAGGCAGCTGAATATTGGCTGTTTATTTTGGGAACAAAACCCTATTGTTGTGTTATGCTTTGATTCCTGCTGTTGAGATTAAACGATACTTGGTTTCAAAAAGGCTGGTTTTGGGACTCTATGTTCACCCCGGTCACAGATCCCCCTGGGAAATTTTGCAAGAACAGTTGAACCTGGTTGAGCCTGCTGGTAAACAGGGATACAACCTGGGGACTGGTCTAAGGACTGGGAGAAGTTACCTAAATAAAGGGAGTTGCAGTGCCTCCTGGGAGTTGTAGTTTGTGCCAAGTGTCCCCATCCTCATCTACAGGCTGGGCTTCCTCATCCATCCCTCAAAATGCATCATGGTCTCCCATCTTAGTGAGGGGTAGCTGTGCAATATGGAGTCCTTGTTCCTGCTGCGTTATGGAAGATGTAGTCCAGATGGGGGAATCCAAGCTTCTTGATAATGGAGACACAAGGTGTAAACTACATATCCCAGAAGGCATTGCAAATTCAATTTTTGGCCAAAATCTCTCTTTTCAAGTTTTTTGGCTAAAAACTTAAAAATTTCCATGGAAAAAATGTTTTGGACCAGTTCCAATAAGACCTCAGTATGCCAATACAATGGGAGTGGAGTGAGAATATTAGCCATATGTGTTATGTATGTTGCTGAAGAAATTATAGATAGTCACTATGGGCTTGGCTGACTCACGCTTCTCTTATTTTTTTTTTTTTTTTTTTTTTTTACAGAGGTAACAAAAAGTGCCCTTCTGTGAAGTTCTGCGGTCATTTTAGCAGATATATTGTAGTGTTGTAACAACTGTCATATTTCATCAGGTCAGGTGAAAAAGCATTATACACTAAGGGCCAGATTTTCAAAGGTATTTAGGTGCCTAAAGATGCAGAGAAGTTCCTAGCTGGATCTACTAATGCTCTTAAACAGATTATGAGCCAGAAGTTTGAAGGTATTTAGAGCCTAGTGGGACTTTCAAAAGCATCTTGTCACATAATATCTGTTGAAATCAATGAATTTTAGGTACTGAGGTGTTGTAAAATCCCACTAGGTGCCTAACTAAGGCTATGTCTATGCCGCACACCTTACAACGGAACGGTAGTGCAGCGGCAGTCGCACCATTGGAAGGTAAGCAGTGTAGCCGCTCTTTGTTACCGGGAGAGCTCTCTCTTGGTGACAAACTGACCCCCCACCCTCCACGAGGGGCAGTAGCGTCATTGACGAGAGAGTGGCTCCCACTGACAAAGCACTGTCCACACCGGTGCTTTTCATCGTTAAAACTTTTGTCATTCAGGGGGCTATTTTTTCCACACCCCTGTGCGACAAAAGTTTTAACGATGAAAGTGCAGTGTAGAGAAAGCCTCAACCTTTTGAAAATCTGTTCTTAAATAAATACTGAATAAAGTTAAAAGGGATGGTAGGACATATCTGAAGATCTGGGGAGAGAAGATCTTTCTTTCTTTCTTTCTTTCCTTTCCAGAGAACACATGGGACACATGCAATGGAAAAATCAAACATCCATCACCAAGTTCATCCTGCTGGGATTCAGGAACTTGAATGAAGTTCAGATTCTGCTTTTTGTGCTGTTTCTAGTGATCTACATTGTGACCCTGGCTGGGAACCTTCTCATGGTTATGCTAGTTGTGGCTGATCAGCAGCTTCACACCCCCATGTACTTCTTCCTGGGGAACTTGTCTTTCCTGGACACCTGCTACACCTCAGTCATTGCCCCCAGGTTGCTGTCTGGATTCTTGGCAGAGGACAGGACAATGTCCTTCGGGGACTGCATCACACAGTTGTTCTTCTTCAGTGCTTTGGCTTGCATTGAGTGTTTCCTACTTGCAGTCATGGCTTATGACCGTTATCTAGCCATATGCAACCCACTCAGCTATAATGTTATAATGAACCTCAGGTTCTGCCTTCAGTTGGTATCTGCCTCCTGGATAACTGGTTTCTCAGTCAGTGCATTAGCAGTGGGGATGGTTCCCCAGCTAAGCTTCTGCGGTCCTAATGAAATTAATAATTTCTTCTGTGACATGGAGAAGCTACTCAAATTGTCCTGCAAAAAAAGCCCCTTGGCGGAAATGATCATTCTGGTCTCCTGCTCCCTGGTGTCCCTGGTCCCTTTCCTCTTCATCGTTATGTCTTACATTCTTATCCTCTCAGCCACCCTGCAAATTGCCTCCTCTGCTGGGAGGCAGAAGGCCTTTTCCACCTGTGCCTCTCACCTGCTAGTGGTGAGTCTGTATTATGGGACCATCGTTATCATGTATGTGTCACCATCTGCAGAGAAGTCCCCAGCCTTCCATAAAGCCTTGTCTATCATGTACACAGTCGTCACCCCGATGTTCAACCCCATCATTTACAGTCTGAGGAACAAAGAGGTGAAGGGGGCCTTCAGGAAAGTCATGCTGCAGAACTTAGGTATGATTTAGCCTGTCATTTTCAGAATGGCCTATGGAAGTTTGGCACCCAACTCCCATTGGCAGATTAGTGCTTAATTCCTTTAGGCTACTTTGAATAACCTAGCACAGATCTCAATAGAACTTGGTTATGCAAGTCACTTAGATACTGTGATACAAACCCACACTGTCCAGGAAGAGGATAATGAGCTGCTGTGGGCTCAGTCACCTCTGTCCCGCTCCATTGTGACTATTTAAATCCATGGTATGCCCACACCTTGAATACTGTGTGCAATTCTGTTCATTTCAATTCAAAAAAGATATATTAAAATTGGAAAAGGTACAGAGAAGGGCAGCAAAAACAATTAGGGGCCTGGAACAGCTTCCATGTGAGGAGAGATAACAAAGACTGGGTCCGCAAAAAGAAAAGGAGTACTTGTGGCACCTTAGAGACTAACCAATTTATTTGAGCATGAGCTTTCGTGAGCTACAGCTCACTTAATCAGATGCATACCGTGGAAACTGCAGCAGACTTTATATATACACAGAGAATATGAAACAATACCTCCTCCCACCCCACTGTCCTGCTGGTAATAGCAGTAATAGCAGCAGTAAAAGCTATTACCAGCAGGACAGTGGGGTGGGAGGAGGTATTGTTTCATATTCTCTGTGTATATATAAAGTCTGCTGCAGTTTCCACGGTATGCATCTGATGAAGTGAGCTGTAGCTCACGAAAGCTCATGCTCAAATAAATTGGTTAGTCTCTAAGGTGCCACAAGTACTCCTTTTCTTTTTGCGAATACAGACTAACACGGCTGTTACTCTGAAAGACTGGGTCGTTAATCTTGGAACAGAGGTGATTAAAAGAAGATATGATAGAGGTCTATAAAAGCATGACTGGTGTGGAGAAAGTGAAAAAGGAATTGTTACTTACCCCTTCACATAACACAAGAATTAGGGGTCACATGATGAAATTAATAGGCAGGAGGTTTAAAACAAAGAAACAAAAGCATCTCTTCACACAATACACAGTCTACCTGTGGACCTCATTGCCAGGGATGTTGTGAAGGCCAAAAGTATAACTTGACTAAAAAAAATAGATCAGTTGGGGGATGATAATGGAAAACAAGTGTTACTGCTTTTTGAAACCTTTACCACCATTAACTGTTGTCATTAATATAAAGGGAAGGGTAACCACCTTTCAGTATAAAATGCTATAAAATTCCTCCTGGCCAGAGGCAAAACCCTTCCACCTGTAAAGGGTTAAGAAGCTAAGATAACCTCGCTGGCACCTCACCAAAATGACCAATGAGGAGACAAGATACTGTCAAATCTGGAGGGGGGAACAAAGGGTCTGTGTCTGTCTGTGTGATGCTTCTGCGGGAACAGATCAGGAAAGCAGCTCAGAACTCCTGTAAAAAGTTAGTAAGTAATCTAGCTAGAAATGTGTTAGATTTCCTTTTGTTTAATGGCTGGTAAAATAGGCTGTGCTGAATGGAATGTATATTCCTGCTTTTGTGTCTTTTTGTAACTTAAGGTTTTGCCTAGAGGGATTCTCTATGTTTTGAATCTGATTACCCTGTAAGGTATTTACCATCCTGATTTTACAGAGGTGATTATTTTACCTTTTCCTTAATTAAAATTCTTCTTTTAAGAACCTGATTGTTTTTTCATTGTTCTTAAGATCCAAGGGTTTGGGTCTGTGTTCACCTGTAAAAATTGGTGAGGATTTTTATCAAGCCTTCCCCAGGAAAGGGGGTGTAGGGGTTGGGGGGATATTTTGGGGGAAGACGTCTCCAAGTGGGCTCTTTCCCTGTTCTTTGTTTAACATGCTTGGTGGTGGCAGCATAGGGTTCAAGGACAAGGCAAAGTTTGAACCTTGAGGAAGCTTTTAACCTAAGCTGGTAAGAATAAACTTAGGGGGTCTTTCATGCAGGTCCCCATATCATACCCTAGAGTTCAGGGTGGGGAAGGAACCTTGACAACTGTAAGTGTGCAAGTCACGTAGACAGCCAGTTGGGGCAAAACAATTAACAAATTTGTAGAAAAATAGCAAAAATAAGTAAAGCAGGAGGTCATGACATGGAATTCAGCCGCAAGTGGTAACCACAATGTTGGCACATATCCAAAGTCTTAACTATAAAGATAAACAAGAGCCAGGAAAACAAAGCGAGAGAGAGAAGACACTGATTGAAAACTTCTAGCAAGAGCCGGGGTCACAAACCATTCTCCCCTGATGACCTGCAGATGACTGGCCATCGGAAGCGGGAAGCTGCCCATTCAGCATCACCTCTGATTGTACGTCACCACGGTTCGAGGTGCTTCTAGCTTACTGCGATAGGGATTTTTGTGTTAATAAAAGGCTTTGTGTGTTTGAACTGCTTGTGTCAGTCACTTATTGGACAAAGGTGTCGTGTCCTCAGGGAATTCCTGAGACCACCCCAGTACAGTGAAACCCTTGGAAGGGTAACAGAGGATGGGGTCCATCAATGGCTATTAGCCAGGATGGTCAGGGAGGCAACCCCAAGCTCCAGGTGTCCTTAGACCTCTGACTGCCAGAAGACTGGATGACAGGGAATGGATCACTCAGTGATTGCCTGTTCTGTTCATTCCCTCTGAAGCACCAGACAATGGACGCTGTTGGAAGACAGGATACTGGGCTAGGTGGACCATCAGTCTGACCCAGTATGGTCATTCTTATGCTCCTATGCCCCATTACTGGAGGGAGGGGCTAGCAGGGAAAAGGCCAGCTCATTTGGGGTCTGGTAGGGAGCGGGGACTGATCTCCAGCTCTGATTCTATGAGATAGGACAGGCTGGGAGCAGGAACCGACCAGAGATGGGTGCTGGCCAGTCCCTCCTTGAGGGAAGGTGGATGTGATATGGGACTATTGTTTTAATTTGCTCCTGCAGTAGAAAGAGAAAACCTGAGACATAAGGCCTGGTATAAGGGGCCTGGTATGAGGACTAAGGCCTGAACTAAAGTAATCAGGCCCTGCTGATATAAAGCAAAGTTAGCAAGAGTTAGGCTATAGGCCCTGATACAAAACATGCCTGCTTGCAAGTTCACAGAACTTGGCAAGAACAGGGCTGGTATTGCAAAACCAGACACATTGCTGAGAAGTGCTAGGTACAGGACACGCAGGCAAACACATTCCAGAACACCCCAATACCAAAGATGGTAGGAACACACTCTCCAAAGATAAAAGGGACACATTGACCCCCCTTAAATGTAAGCGGGGGAATAGTCCTACTCTTGCGGGGAACTTTCTTGACTTCTGCACTATCCCAGTGAAGTGGGCTAGCAAAAGGATCTGAGTCCTCACTCCCACTTCCTTTACCCAGTGGCCTCCCTGCCCTTGAGGACTCCCCTTCCACTCCCCTGTCTGGCAGAGTCCTCGTACGCCCAACAAGGCTGGGCCCAGGATTCCCGGGGGGCTCGACCCCCAACCCTGCTGTGGTCACCTAGGACAGGGGATAGGGTGTCCCCACTCCGGGGTACTCTCTCTGCACTGGGCACTTCTCTGACCCACTGATCATTACATACAGTTTAAAGCAAATGCAAGTTATTTAATCAACAATTAATTTTAAAAAAGAATAAGGGAAAATGGGAAAGGTTAAAGGAAACACATCAGCCCGCTCTGTGGCAGGGAACATCACAAACAGTGTCTCTGGAACGTCAGGGCCGTTCACAGTATGTCCCTTGTAAGTCCCAGGCCTTCTTCTCAGGCCCTGGCTGTGCTGCAGGGATGCTGTGGGTTGGACACTTGCTCTGGTGGTGGCCACACGCTTTCAGGCTCTAAGTGGTAGGATCTTTCTTCCTAGTGTCACCCCCGCCCTGTCGGGGTTACGATCCAAGCCTGGCCTGCAGAGCTCCTTGGCTGAGGCATCTCCCTGTGCTGGGCCCACTGCCCAGGGTCCCCCTCGCTCTCCCCAGCTGCTCACCGCACCCAGCTCCGGACTGCTCCAGCCCCAGCTCCACCACTCGGTCTCTGCACGGCTGCTGCTCCTCTGCCTCCAGCTCCTGGGCTGCTTCTCTGGCCCCTCTGGCTCTGGTTGCTGCAGCTCTGCTCCCAGGACAGGTCTGCTCTGCAGGCTGCTTCTGTGACTCTGCTCCCAGCACTGACCTGCTTTGTGGGCTGATTTTCTGGTATCTCTGGCTCTGGTTGCTGAAGCTCTGCTCCCAGGGCAAGTCTGCTCTCTCTGGGCTGTGCCTCTGGCTTTGGGCTGCAGCTCTGCTCCCAGGACAGGGTCTGCTCTCTCTGGATCTGGCCCAGCTCTGCTCCCCAGCTCAGCTTGCACCCCTGCTTTCCTTTAGCTCAGCCCCACTCTGTCTGACCCAGGCAATTCCAGCTCACAGGGAGGACAGGACCTCCCTGGCCTCCTGACTCCCTGATTAGCCTGTCCGCCCTGACCTGGAGGCTGACCTGGAGCATTGGCCTCTCCCCATTGTTCCTGGGGACTATCAGTCTCAGGGTCCTGATTTCCCATAGACCCTTCCCCTTTTAGTACTGGGAGCTAGCCAACCAAAACACCCCCACTGAATGTTATTAAGGGGGCAACCATCCCCTTACATAAAGATATGGTCAGTATGACAGTGTGATGGATAGAGATGTTTTGATGGAACCAATAAGTACAAGGTAAAGGGTGGTAACTCACCACATCAGAGGGGCAATATGTAACTTGTTTGAGCTTTCTGTCTCACCAGCCGGGACTCCCTTACTCACTGTGACAAGTTGCAGACCTCTCCCGGTCCTGCACTCACACAAGCATTTACACAGGCAGGGACATACCCAGCTGCAGCTACATAAATGCAGTTGCCAGTCACTCAACAATAGAGAAGCTTCAGCCCCCACCCTAGGAACCCTTGTACCGTCTTGCCCTGGTCAAAACCCTGACCAGGGTATGTTTATTATCCAGTCCACCCTTCCCTCAATGTAGAGAGGACAATGCACCAGCCCCTGTTCCTGAGCAGATTTCCCTTTGCACTTCAATCAAGACACTGTTTTAGGTAAAAAATATAAAACAGATTTATTAACTACAGAAAGAGAGATTATAAGTAATAGCATACAGATCAAAGTAGATCACCTAAGAAATAAAACAAAATTGCAATCTAAGTTCTATAAACTAGACAGGATTTGCATTGAGCAGTGTCTCACCCTGATGGTACAAACAGTCCACCAATCTTCCACACACAGGCTAGAAATCCCTTCAGCCTGGCCCACATTCCCAGTTCAGTCTTTTTTTCCCAAGGTGTTTCTGGGTGTTGAGTTGTAGGGGGAGTGAGGCCCAGTGATGATGTCACTTCTCCCTTTTATAGCTTCTGCCATGTGGAGAGAACTTCTTTGTTCCAAGCAAAGTTCCTGGCACAGTTTGTGGAAAAGTACAGGCACAAGATGGAGTCCAGAATCACATGATCTAGTCACATGCCCGTGCATGCTTTGATGAGTCATAGCATCCATTACATATATACTGGCTGAAGCATTGGCAGGAAAGCCCTTCAGGTAAGGATAAGCTTATCCCAGGACCCATTGTTTTTGCCAATGGGCCATTACCTTGAATAGTCAACTCACAATGTGCTGGCTAGACTGAATGTAAACTAGCTTGTGGGTGTCACCTAGGAGTAAGCACATTTGAAATACAGATGCACAGTCAATATTCATAACTAGATATACAAAAATGATACATGCATACAAATAGGATAATCATATTCAGCAAACCACAACTTCCATTGACACCTCACATGACATATTTTGTACAAGATGCATCATAATAATACCATAATCATATCACTCTGGTGAATATGGGGTACAGTGTGTCATACAGAGTCTGTGGTCTTCTTGAGCAGTTCGACTGAGGTCTGCTGAAATAGTGACCTGCGCAGAGCTGGTACGGCACACAGAGAGAACACACAAACGCAGCCGACAATTGACAACAGCTCCCAGTGTCTTGCCTGTGGCTGCTGAGTGAAATGGCCAAAGGGGGCACCTCAACTGCAGCAGGCAATGCTAAATAAAACCCTTCTGTCGTTTGCACGTGATCGAGGACCACTGAAGTAGCCCAGCCTTCGTTTATGGAGATTATTTACTGATGTACATTGTCATGGTTTACATTTTAAAAAATGTTATTTACTTAATTTCCATCACTAAATAACTATCGTCTCTGTGATACAACTTACAGAAAGATTTAAGTAATTTTAGTGATTGTTGTTGTTGCCTGAACGCCTTGCAGAGTAAGAAAAAACCCTGTAAAAATAGTTTACAGGAATGTGAATTGTGAAGAAATAAGTCCCTGGGGAATAGCAATGTTTGACAAAACCCTCATGCAAAGCAGAACTTTACAATACTATATCAAAATGTAGAAAGACCGGTTAGAGCTTTCAAACTGATTAAAGGAGTTCTTTAAAAAAATAGTGCTACTTTGTATTTTTTAAATTTTGCCTAAACAAATTGCCCAGAATACAAAAAGATAACCCAACGAAACTGCTCTGCCTGAAATTGGTAAGAAAGTTTAAAAATCCAGGGTACAATTACAAACCCCACCATTGAGGGTTTTTACAATAAAAACGTGTATTTTTTTCAAGAGACAAAAGCAACAGCTCAAGTGACACTCAAGTGACCTCAGACTAACACTGCTGTGAAGGGCATGTCTGCACTGCAATCATGGGGTGTGACTGCAGCATGTGTAGACACACCTGAGTCAGCTTTAATCTAGCTCGCTCAGGTACCGGACCAATGGCGCTGCAGCACAGTCTGCTTCAGCCTAGGCTGGAGGAGCCCACCCGGAGCCCTACGACCTTCCTTGCACGGCAAGTCTGCGCTGAAGCGTGCACTACCGTGGCTTTAATGCTCCAGCACTTGGTAGTTAGAGTAAAGTGCGCTAGGGACTGTCCGCACCAGCTGCAATCACACCCCGTGTTCGCAGGGGAAACTGGCCCAAAGGCAAGCCCATAAATTCAACCCCATGTATGCAAACTTAATGAGACAGGTCTGAAAAAAAGGATGAGAATGGTTTAAAAAAATGATGAGATATAAACAAAACAAAACAAAAGATACACTGTTGGGTGGAGGGTTATTCATCTTCTGGCTCCTGAGCATGCAGGGGTCACCTTTCCAGGTTTCCTCTCCAACCATGAGGGCTAGAATGCTACTTCAGCTCCCCAGCTGGATTAAATCATTGTCTTCTTTGGAGTCAATTGGCCAGATCCCCCATCTGGTGTAAATCAGTCTCACTCCAGTGGAGGCCAATGGATGATCCAATGTGGAGTGTAGACCTGGCCTGAGATGGCATGAGAATGACTATCTCGCCTGGTGGTTAGAGCACTTCGCCAATATCCCGCCCCCCTTGACCTTTTGTTATTCAGCCCCAGTGGAACAGCTTCAGTAGGAGCAACTGAGGATGCTCCATGTCTGAATACGTCACAGCCCAGTGGTTCTGGCAGCCACCTGCGAGATGGCAGATCCCTGCTCAAATACCTTCTGCCTCGCAGGCAAAGGGGAGCTGGTCCTTTGTTTTCTCGCTGAGCCCAGAACCTGGCCTCTTATTTGTAATGGGATCCTCTTATTTTGCTAGTTAATTTCTGTATCACTAGCCCTGGGAGGTTTGTAATAACATAGCACAACCTTCTTTTGTGCTGCTGATTGAACAGTCAATAAATAAAGCCTACAATGCATTAGAAATCTCCTCGGTAGGTCTCATAGTTCACAGTAAATTTGAACAAAACGGGATGGATTTTCAACTCCCCACTCCACTCTCACTGACCACTGTAGATGCCTTATTGCAGTCGACCCCTAAGTTTTGGCAGTAAGAGTTCCCTAGGTGCCCGTGGGAATGCGCACGGCTGCCCTGCTATAGGCATACAGATGTCTAAGCCCCACAGCAATGCACAAACTGGGGAAAGGAAGATGTTCATCCGCATAGCTCACCTGTGGGGCCTACCACTGCAGGCTGTAAGCCTGGGGACTAGAGCCCGGATCTGTGAACTCAGAGCGGAGTGCTGCAGCCATCAACTTTGCTCTCTTTCTGTCTGGCCAAATTTCTCTTTAATCAGCAGTGGAACAGCTTCCACATGGGGATTGAAGCTGCCATCCCCGCCCCCTCGCCCCTGCACCATGACACTATCCCACTGCCCAGTGATGAGGGCCCTTCTACTGTCTCTTCTAATGCCTTCGCCCGCTGAGGCAGTGAGGGGACTTGATCTGGAGTCTCCTCAGGTAAGTACGCTGACAACTGGGCTAACAGTTCTGAGGGAAGCCATCTTCCTCCTTCTTGCACCACGGCTCAGGCCCCATAGGTGAGGTAGTCAGAGGAACACCTGTCTTTCCCGGGTCGAGAATCACTCTGGGGCTTAAGCCCCTGGACATCAAGATGGCGACTGCAGTGCACATGCCCCGAGGCTGAAACATAGACACCCAGGGAAACGTCACTGCAACAACTTAAATGCCAAGGGAGTTTAGGCACTACAGGGTTCTGCCACAGCTGAGCAAGAGTTTAGTGAATTCCAGGGGTGTGTAAATCTGTGACTCAGACACCTACAGGGGCAGATAGGTGCCTAAATCCCTGTGTGAATCTTATCCAGGAAAACTAACTCCTCCCTGCTGTACTTAGGTTCTACATGGTCACAGTGAAAAGCCTTGCTGGAAATGTGCAAGTCAGAGCCAGGCACAGATTTTCTGCCCTTCATGAGCATGAGCCAAACAGAGATGTGGTTTTAAAACTCCTTGGTGGAGGAGGACACAATCTGCTGGATCTCATTCAAAATCTTCTCCTTGTTGTTGGACACATTCATCTTTGCTCTTTTGAGGAGTTCTTTGACATCGTCCTCTGGGTAGGATGAAATACAGGTGGTAAACCTGTCTCTGAAGTGCTCTATTTCATCTAGAAAGAAAAAGGGTGGGTAAGTGCCAAATAGAGGGAAACAGTGGTTCTGCTTTCACAGTTTTACTGCTCCCAGAACCACAGTACCTAGAGAGGCAGGGGAACAACATGGACAACTCCTGAGGTTTTCACAGAATCACAGAAATGTCAGGCTGAAAGGGACCTTGAGAGGTCAGCACCTCCAGCTTCCTGTGCTGAGGCAGGACCACGTGAACCTATACCATCCCTGACAGGTGTTTGTCCAAGCTGTTTCTAAAATCTTCAGATGGGGATTCCACTACATCCCTTGGAAGCCTATTCCAGAGTGTAACTACCCTTAGAGTTAGAAAGTTTTTCCTAGTTTTTTTCCCCACACAAAACAACATGTGACTGGACAACTAGTGATATCATCATAGACATTAAAGGAGAAGGAAAGCAGATCTTCATAAGTAAAGAACACATCATGGATTTCCTGACCAATTTGAATGAATTGAAATCAGCAGGGCTGGATGCTATTCCCTGAGGGTACTGAAGGAATTAGCTGAAGAAATCTCAGAACCACTGGCAATTATATTTTCAACTAACGGATGACAAGAAAGGCCCCGGAAGACTGGAGAAGGGCTAACGTAGTGCTCATCTTTAAAAATAGGAAAAATGACAAGCCGGGAAACTATGGACCAATCAGGCTGATTTCAACATCTGGGAAACTACTAAAGCAATATATAAAAGATTTAATATGCAAATACCTGGAGAAAGAAGGGATAATCACTAGAAGCCAGTCTGGATTTACCTAGAACAAATCATGCCAAACCAGCTTGATTTCCTTCTTTGACAGGGCAACTGATTTGGTGGATCGGGGGAATTCAGTGGACATAGTATACCTGGACTTCAGCACGGGTTTTGACACTGTCCCATATGACATTCTGATAAGTAAGCTGGAGAAATGCAGGTTCGATAGAACTACCATTAAGTGTATCTATAATTGGTTAAACAACTGCAAAGAAAGAGTAGCTATAAATGGAGTGATGTTGGATTGGAAGGAGGTCTCCGGTGGGGTTCCTCAGGGATCTGTTCTGGGTCTGGTGTTGTTCAACAGCTTTATTAAAGACCTGCATGTATGGATAGAGAGCATCCTGATCAAATCTGAAGATGACACAAAGCTAGAGGACTTTGTAGGAGAGAGGTATGATTCAGAGGGAACTGGGCTATAGAGAACAAAATGAAATTCAACAAAGACAAATGTAAGGTGCTACACTTAGGGAATCAAAACCAAATGCACAAATACAGAATTGGGGAAAACTGGCTTGGCACCTGCACTGCTGAGAAGGACCTGGGCAAAAAAAAGCAAATACAATTTTAGGTTGCATAAACAGAGGTACAGCATGCAAGCCAGAGGAGGTGATAGTACCGCTCTACTCAGCGCTGGTTAGGCCTCAGCTGGAGCACTGTGTCCAGTTTTGGTCACTAATGTACAGAAAGGATGGAGAGAAGCTGGAAAGGATCCAGAGGCCAGTGACAAAGATAATCAGAAGGATGAATTGCAGCCATATGAGCAAAGGCTGAAGGAACTGGGTATGTTTAGTTTGGAAAAGCAGAGGTTCAGGGGATACACAACAGCTATCTTAAAAGGCTGCCATAGAGAAGATGGAGAAAAGTTGTTCTCTCTTGTCACAGAGGGCAGGACAAGTGGCGATGGGTTCAAACTACAGCACAGCAGATTTAGATTAAATCTCAGGGAAAACTCCCTAACTGTAAGAACAGTTGGACAAGGGAACAGACGCCAAGGGAAGTTGTGGAAGCTTCTTCACTGGAGGTTTTCAAAAGGCGGCTGGAGCCATCTGTCTGGGATGGTTTAGACACAACAAATCCTGCATCTTGGCAGGGGGCTAGACTAGATGATCCTTGAGTCCCTTCTAATCCTATGATTTGAATAACTAACCTAAATCTCCCTTGCTGTAGATTAAGCCCTTTACTTCTCCTATCTTCAATGGACACCGAGAACAGTTGATCCTATTCTCTTTATAACAGCCCTTAACATATTTGAAGACTCTTATCAGGTCCCCCTTCAATTTGTTTGTGAGTCTCACAATATTTCTTTTTCTTTTTCTTGAAGCTCCAGATCCTGCAGACAAAGGATTAGGTGAGGATCGTAGCTGTTATTTATATTTTCAAAAGTAAGTTTCCAGTCCTTAGGTTTCAGAGAATAACCTGAAAATGTGACACTAATGTACTGTAAAGGTGCAGAAACCAGCAAACAAACACAAATAAGAGGCACTTATTGTTTTGTTAACAATGTCATGCTTTTAAGCCCATCTCATGCTTTTAAGGGAGCTTATCTATCTATCTGTCTACTACCTATCTACACTGGTGGTATCTGAGTGCTTGTATCTGAGTGTTTGTTGTGAGGACAGTTTGACCGTGTGCTTGATTGGTTGTTTGAAAAGGGCGGGAACTGGGAGTGCTTTGTTCCAGGTGACCCTTAAGTGGGCCTGACTGTATAAAAAGCCAGTCAGCTGCGAACGAGCTGAGCAGTGAACAGAAGGAGTTTGCCTGGTAGTTCATCCGGGGAGAGCCCACTGAGGCTTACATCTTGCCGGATTCTCTGTGTAATTACTACAACTCCTGAGGAAGCTCGTAGAAGGAAGGTAATATGGATGGGGGGTGTTCAGCTGTTGTGACCTGCACGGGATGTGCCATGTTTGTCTTTCTTCCAGAGGACAGAAGCGACTTTGTGTGTACAAAGTGCAAGCTGGTCTCCATACTGGAAGAGAAGGTTCAAGGTCTGGAGCAACAGGTATCGACCCTGCGTTGCATAAGAGAAACTGAAGATTTCCTGGACTTACGTCAGGATATGCTTCTACAGGCACAAGGTTCTGAAGATTCAGAGCAGGCTGCACATCGGGGACAGGAGGATGGTGAAGAAATTTGGCATCATGTGACCTCCAGAAGAAAAAACGGGAACGTCCATGTACCAGCAGCGCAGATACAGGTAAGTAACCGTTTTCATGTTCTCTCCACAGGTACTAATGCGGAGAGTGGACCAGATGATACGTCTGAGGGAAGGGAGCAGAAGGAGACTCCGCCGATTGGAAGGCATGAGATGCACTGTCCTAGGGTTGGGGGTTCCACGATCACCGCTCCCAAGAGAAGGAGGTGGGTGGTGGTGGTCGGGGACTCTCTCCTCAGGGGGGCTGAGTCATCTATCTGCTGCCCCGACTGGGAAAACCAAGAAGTCTGCTGCTTGCCAGGAGCTAAGATTTGCGATGTGACGGAGAGACTGCTGAGACTCATCAAGCCCTCGGATCGCTACCCCTTCCTGCTTCTCCACGTGGGCACCAATGATGCTGCCAAGAATGACCTTGAGCGGATCACTGCGGACTACGTGGCTCTGTGAAGAAGGATAAAGGAGTTTGAGGTGCAAGTGGTGTTCTCGTCTTCTCCCTGTGGAAGGAAAAGGCCTGGGTAGAGACCGTCGAATCATGGTGTGGGACAGTTATGTTACCTGGCTGCACATGGAGGGAGAACCAGACTTCTAAATACATTTCATAATACATAAGATAACTCCAACAATTAATTATACTTAGAAAACAAACATTCTAACTCTCAGGGTAGAGACACTCTGGAACAGGCTTCCAAGGGAGGTTGAGGAATCCCACTCACTGGAGGCTTTTAAGAAGAGCTTGCACATTCATCCGTCAGGGATGGTCCAGATTTACTTGGTCCTGCCTCCGCACAGGTAGCTGGACAAGATGACCTCATGAGGTCCCTTCCAGCCCTACATTTCTATGATCCTGAAATAACAGTAAGCCCAACAGGACTGTAAACATAACAAATAAATTTAACACACCCACTGACAAGACCACCACTGCCTCCTGAGGCTGCCCTGTCTCACCTAGTTCTCAACTCACTACTCGGCAGGAATGTTCCAAAAGTTATCAAACACTCTAGACAGGGACTGTCTTTCTGTCTTGTGTCTGTCCAGCACCTAGCACAATGGGGTCCTGCTTCATGGCTTGGTCATCTAGGCACTGTGATATTGCAAATACCAAAACTCATTATTATTGGTCAGAGTTTGGTTTTACCATTCCGCAGGAAATTTGGACTTTAGTTTGTAATCCAAATCAGGATGAAAAGACAAAATTTCGACCTTTCCCACCAAATGATTTCCATTTTGGGTCAATCAAAATGTTCCATTTCTATAAAATCAAAATGTTGCCTTCCTATTTTTACTCTTTAAAGATTGTCTGCTATAGTTTCATTTACACTGTTTTATGGCTGAAACAATTTGAAAAAAATAATACAATTTTCTGCAGACAGTTTTTGCCAAAGAAAAAAAATGTGTTTTGCCAAAACCCAATTTTCCACTGAAAAACAGTTTTGAGGAAAACATTTCAAGCAGCCCTATGTACAAGGCAGTTGTGAATCAGGCCTTGAATGCCAGTGGCATAGCTCTGTTTTTAATGTAGTGTCATTTGTGATGGGGTGTGTCTGTCTGTAGATCCTGCCCACAAAGAATTCTTGAGCGTGTGCCTATCAGCACCAATGGTAGGGGAAGGGTGAAGCCAAGCTTAGATCTTTAGGAAGAAGGTTTCAGTCCAGATCCTATTTGGTAGCCTTCACTGAAATGTGCCTGCTCTATGGTAGGGCACTCTTGGAATGAATAAGGGGAAAGTATGTAGGCAAAAGATGATGGTGATGCAAGCTTTATACTGTGTTTTTGTTTTTTTCCCTCCATGCGAAGAATTTTGCTATTCCTGTCAAATTTAGCCTATTGTGCATTGTTCAGATTTTATCTCAAATAGAGCTTAAAACACTCTCCAAAAATATAAAGTTCAGTCGAAAGACCTGATCTTTTCTAGACAGCCCTTTCCGAATACCCAAAAGGACACATGGAATAAAATGATGTCAATGTATGAATATTTAACTCTGAGTTTTCCAAATTATACTTCAGAATTTGTTTGGTTTTCCCCTAAACAAAACCCATGACAGATGCAAAAGGGGGAAATCAAACATCTGTCACAGGATTCATCCTCCTGGGATTCAGGAATACCCTGGAGCTGCAGACCCCTTTCTTCCTGCTGTTTCTAGTGATCTGCAAAACAAGCAGGGCTGGGAACATCCTCATCCTGGTGCTAGTTGTGGCTCATAAGCACCTTCACAACCCCATGTACTTCTTCCTGGGGAATTTGTCCTTCTTGGAGACCTGCTGCTCCTCCGCCATCCTGCCCAGGGTACTGGCCAGTCCCTGACTGGGGGAGAACCATTTCTTTCTATGCCTGCATCACACAATAGTATATCTTTGGCTGCTTAGCAGCTACAGAACGTTATCTCCTAGCAGTGATGTCTGATGGTCGTTATTTAGCAATGTGCAAACCCCTGCATTATACAATAATTATTCATGGCAGGTTCTGCCTCCAGCTAGCAGCTGGGTCTTGGGTAAGCGGGTTACTGGCTAGTTCCATAGTCATGGGAATGATGTTACAATTAACTTTCTGCGGCCCCAATGAAATTGACCTTTTGTGAGTGTGTGTGTGATTGCCGAACATTTCCTGCAGTGACAAACACTTTGTGGAATTTTCAGCTTCCACCCTGTCCTTTATATTCACCCTGCCCCCGTTTCTATGTATGCTGACATCCTAAGTATGTATTATGTTTGCCATCTTGTGAATCCCTTTCACTGCTGGAAGGCAAAAGGTCATCTCCACTTTCTCCTCTCACCTCATCGTGGTGACAATTGTCTGTTGGACCATCACTATTGTGTACGTGTTACTGAGAGACCTGAACAAAATGTTCTCTCTCCTGTACATGGTGCTGACTCCCCTGGTCAATCCCCTCATCTACAGCCTGAGAAACAAAGAGAACCAGGAGGCCCTGAGGAAAGCTCTCAGTATATTTATGGCTTTCAAGAGAATTCAGACCATCCAAGCTAATTTGTGTACAATAAATCAAAATGGAGAGAATCTGGATCCAAGAGTAGCAGTCAGGATTGCCCTTCTCCATGGGCTATTAACTCATACCAGGGAAAAGGGAAGCCGTTCCACAGAATTATTTAATCAATAAACGTAATGTCTTTGTGAATTCCACATGGGCGAATATCGGTCAGAAATGGAAAAAAACAAAACCCCAGTTTACGGAAAAGTTTCCTTATTTTGAGGTCATTACCACTTAGAGGGGTTGAAAACAGGGCCACTTTTTCATATTTTCTAAATTCCAAGAGACTGCTCTAAGATAAGATAAGACTGCTCTGTATAAGTAGGGGCATAGCGAGCAGATCGAGGGACGTGATCGTCCCCCTCTATTCGACATTGGTGAGGCCTCATCTGGAGTACTGTGTCCAGTTTTGGGCCCCACACTACAAGAAGGATGTGGATAAATTGGAGAGAGTCCAGAGAAGGGCAACAAAAATGATTAGGGGTCTAGAACACATGACTTATGAGGAGAGGCTGAGGGAGCTGGGATTGTTTAGCCTGCAGAAGAGAAGATTGAGGGGGGATTTGATAACTGCTTTCAACTACCTGAAAGGGGGTTCCAAAGAGGATGGCTCTAGACTGTTCTCAATGGTAGCAGATGACAGAACGAGGAGTAATGGTCTCAAGTTGCAGTGGGGGAGGTTTAGATTGGATATTAGGAAAAACTTTTTCACTAAGAGGGTGGTGAAACACTGGAATGCGTTGCCTAGGGAGGTGGTGGAATCTCCTTCCTTGGAAGTTTTTAAGGTCAGGCTTGACAAAGCCCTGGCTGGGATGATTTAACTGGGAATTGGTCCTGCTTCGAGCAGGGGGTTGGACTAGATGACCTTCAGGGGTCCCTTCCAACCCTGATATTCTATGATTCTATGATTCTAAGACAGAAATATACCCTGTGCAGAATCACAGTATTACAGCTGCCCGACAGACACGTGTGTCTGCTAGATTAATCTGTGGGGTTTTTTCTAGTGTGTAACAGGAAGGAAATAAGAAAGGAAATTTGTGCCCAGCTGCGAGCAAGAGATATCGGGCAATATTCCAATCTTATTTACACCAATGGTAAACACAGAGTAATGTTGCTGAAGCTGATGATGTTCCTCCAGATTTGCACAAGTTTAACTGACCTTAGAATCTGACCTGTTATTCCTGATGGTGAGTTTCTCTTGCCTGTTAATTTCCAAATCCGTTTTCTAGTGCTGTGTGAGATGATAACACTTGGCAACAATGCTTCCTTCTGCACACTGAATATTATATAAATGAGCTATAATGTTGCTCATCATTTTCACTTTCTGGCCTCAGAGCTAGAATAGCCCCAATATGTTCCACAGTAATCCGATTGTTCATCGTAAGTTAAAGCACAAAATGGTTAACCAAACTGCTGCAAACTTCATTTCAAGGTCAAAGAAGGCTAACATCTATAGAGATGGCTGAATAGTTTAGAGCAAGTGATGCACACAGTGACTTTTCCCAAATTTTCCATGAAGAACCACACACTGTTCCCCAATGTGCACTCATTATTCAAAATTACTCACCAAAAAATGTCAATAAATATTTGACCACAGATGTTCCCACGAGCAACCTGGGTTTATTACACTTTTATTCATTGTGTGTAATTTTTTCCTAAAGTGCTTAAGTGGCTTAGGAGCTAACCTCGGAATACCAAGATCCAAGGGCAAGAAGCTCAAACACCACAAATTCAATTAAAAATTAGCCACATTTGTTAACAGCGATGGTGATTAACTATCAGAACAAACTACCAAGGGAAGAGGTGGAGTCACTTTCTCTTTATGTCTTCAGATTCAGACTGGATGCCTTCCTGGAGGATAGGACATAGTCAAACGTAAGTTATTAGACTCAAAACAGGGGCAAGTGGGTGAAATTTAATGGTCCCTGTTATACAGGAGGTCAGAATAGATGATCTAATGATCCCTTCTGGGCTTAAAAATCTATGAATCTAGGCCACATAGAAAATCAATGTGAGTTAAGCTTCCAAGTCATGTGGGCACTTTTGACATCCATCTCTCTCTCTCTCTCTCTCTCTCTCTCTCCATGACAGGTTTCAGAGTAGCAGCCGTGTTAGTCTGTATCCGCAAAAAGAAAAGGAGGACTTGTGGCACCTTAGAGACAAACAAATTTATTTGAGCATAAACTTTCATGAGCTACAGCTCACTTCATTGGACGATGTAGTGGAAAATACAATGGAGAGATTTTATATACACAGAGAACATGAAACAATGGGTATTACCATACATACTGTAACAAGAGTGATCAGGTAAGGTGAGCTGTCAAGGTTCCTTCCCCACTCTGAACTCTAGGGTACAGATGTGGGGACCTGCATGAAAACCTCCTAAGCTTACTTTTACCAGCTTAGGTTAAAACTTCTCCAAGGTACAAACTATTTTACCCTTTGCCCTTCCACTTCCACTGCCACCACCAAACATTTATCTGGGTTTATTTATTAGGAAAGCATTGTTTGGAAACGTCTTTCCCCCCAAAATCCTCCCAACCCTTGCACCCCACTTCCTGGGGAAGGTTTGGTAAAAATCCTCACCAATTTGCATAGGTGACCACAGACCCAAACCCTTGGATCTTAAGAACAATGAAAAAGCATTCAGTTTCTGAAAAGAAGGATTTTAATGGAAGTAAAAAGTAAAAAAGAATCACCTCTGTAAAATCCGGATGGTAAATACCTTACAGGGTAATTAGATTCAAAGCACAGAGAATCCCTCTAGGCAAAAGCTTAAGTTACAAAAAGACACACAGACAGGAATATCCATTCTATTCAGCACAGCTTAATTTCTCAGCCATTTAAAGAAATCATAATCTAACGCATATCTAGCTAGATTACTTACTAAGTTCTAAGACTCCATTCTTGTTCTGTCCCCGGCAAAAGCATCACACAGATAGACCCTTTGTTTTTCCCTCCCCCCAGCTTTTGAAAGTATCTTGTCTCCTCATTGGTCATTTTGGTCAGGTGCCAGCAAGGTTATCCTATCTTCTTAACCCTTTACAGGTGAGAGGATTTTTCCTCTGGCCAGGAGGGATTTTAAAGTTGTTTACCCTTCCCTTTATATTTATGACTTGAGCTATTACCAGCAGGAGAATGCGGGGGGGGACGGACCTTTTGTCATGATAATCAAGGTGGGCCATTTCCAGCAGTTGAGAAGAATGTGTGAGGAACAGTGGGGCGGGGGGGAATAAAGATGGGGAAATAGTTTTACTTTGTGTAATGACACATCCACTCCCAATCTTTATTCAAGCCTAAATTTGCAAATTAATTCCAATTCAGCAGTCTCTCGCTGGAGTCTGTTTCTAAAGTTTTTTTGTTGAAGAATTGCCACTTTTAGGTCTGTAATCGAGTGACCAAAGAGATTGAAGTGTTCTCCGACTGGTTTTTGACACTAATAGTGTGTTAATAAGCAATGGTCACATAAACACCACCCTATACCGGAAACTTACTGACCGCTATGCTTACCTACATGACTCCAGCTTTCATCCAGATCACACCACACAATCCATTGTATACAGCCAAGCTCTACAATACAACCGCATTTGCTCCAACCCCTCAGACAGAGACAAACACCTACAAGATCTCTAGCAAGCATTCTTACAACTACAATACCCACCTGCTGAAGTGAAGAAACAGATTGACAGAGCCAGAAGAGTACCCAGAAGTTACCTTCTACAGGATAGGCCCAACAAAGAAAATAACAGAACGTCATTAGCCATCACCTTCAGCCCCCAACTAAAACCTCTCCAACGCATCATCAAGGATCTCCAGCCTATCCTGAAGGATGACCCATCACTCTCACAGATCTTGGGAAACAGGCCAGTCCGTGCTTACTGACAGCCCCCCCAACCTGAAGCAAATACTCACCAGCAACCACAAACCACACAACAGAACCACTCACCCAGGAACCTATCCTTGCAACAAATCCCATTGCCAACTGTGTCCACAGATTTATTCAGGGGACACCATCATAGGGTCTAATCACATCAGCCACACTATCAGAGGCTCGTTCACCTGCACATCTACCAATGTGATATATGCCATCATGTGCCAGCAATGCCCCTCTGCCATGTACATTGGTCAACCTGGGCAGTCTCTACTTAAAAGAATAAATGGACACAAATCAGACATGAGAAATATAACATTCAAAAACCAGTCAGAGAACACTCCAATCTCTTTGGTCACTCGATTACAGACCTAAAAGTGGCAATTCTTCAACAAAAAAACTTCAGAACCCGACTCCAATGAGAGACTGCTGAATTGGAATTAATTTTCAAACTGGATACAATTAACTTAGGCTTGAATAGAGACTGGAAGTGGATGTGTCATTACACAAAGTAAAACTATTTCCCCATGTTAACTCTCCCCCGCCCCCGTTCGTCAGACATTCTTGTCAACTGCTGGAAATGGCCCACCTTGATTATCACTGCAAAAGGTTCTCCCCCGCTCACCCCCGTTCTTCTGCTGGTAATAGCACACCTTACCTGATCACTCTTGTTACAGTGTGTATGGTAACACCCATTGTTTCATGTTCTCTGTGTATATAAAATCTCCCCACTGTATTTTCCACTGAATGCATCCAATGAAGTGAGCTGTAGCTCACGAAAGCTTATGCTCAAATAAATTTGTTAGTCTCTAAGGTGCCACAAGTCCTCCTTTTCTCTCTCCATGGTTATCTATCTATCTATCTATCTATCTATCTATCTATCTATCTATGTGTAGGATTCAGGAAAGACTTACCCATTGACTTCTCATTACTAAATTTAAACACATGCATACTTCTTCATGGGTGCTCCAATTATTATTCTGATTATTTTCCCTCAATGTTAAATGCTGGGGGTGTTTGTTTGTTTGTTTGTTTAAAAATAGCCTTCATAATATAAAAGATCTTTAAGAATAAATAAGGGAAAGCTACTGTCTGCAACGTACCCCCAAAAGTCACCAATAAGTCCAGACCATAGGTTTGGATAGTCAGGAGTTCTTGCATTTTAGATGCTGAAATGCAGTCATTCTCCGCTGAGTTTCCTTACAATTCTCAAGTGCCTCAAAGTGCTGTCTGCCGGAGGTCATGGATCATGATGTCTTGCACTCCTAGTGTGTTCCTCAGCTGCTCATTCACACTGACAGGGATTAATAATAATAATAATTATTATTATTATTAAAAAGCCCTGTGAGGTCAGGAAGTGTTTTTTATCCTCATCCTCTCTGGGTCAGTCCCCATTGCACTAAAAGGGACTGACACACACACAGCCAGATTTTTGTAGGAATTTAGGCATCTAATAATCTAGATCGGCACCTAGTAAGAATTTCTAAAGTGCCTATCTCCAGCGGAAATCAAAGAGAGTTAGAGGTCAGGTTTTAAAGGGCATTCATGTGCCTAAAGATGTAGACTGGTGCCTAAAGCCCACTGATTTAAAAGGATGTTAGGTTCCCTGGTGCTTTTAAAAATCCCACTAGGTGCCTAATCATCTTTAAAAATCTGGCCATGGTTGCTTAATCTGCTTCAGCACTTGTGAAAAGCTTACTAGGAAACGATCTGCATCTGAAGAAGTGGTTTTTTTACCCACGAAAGCTTATGCCCAAATAAATCTGTTAGTCTTCAAAGTGCCACTGGACTCCCTGTTGTTTTTGTCTGCATCTTTAGATACCTAAATGCCTTTGAAAATCTGGCCCTACATGACTTTATTAAAAAGGATTTGTACTCCTAAATTAGTTGGATGCATCTGAAATTCTTGTCATAAGTGACTCACCCTGGAAGTTTTAAGTGGAGCAAGGAGATTAATCTTTTTTTTTTTTTTTTAATCTCAGGATTGGGTGACAACCATTGCATTATAGTTCCTCCAAACCACCAGATTATCCTTCCTCTCTGTCTTAGACTGGGCATGTGAAATGCAGTTGCTCTCAAGGGGAACACTGTGATTGACTTAGGTAGCTTCAGGATTGGGTCCTAAATCAGCCTGAGGCAAAACCCTTATTGTAATGGGGACAACCTCTTCCCAGCCACCCTCCTCCGCAGTGCCCCCTTCACCTCCTCGTTCCTCAGGCTGTAGATGACGGGGTTCAGCATGGGGGTGACAACGGTATAGAAGAGGGACAGCAGCTTGTCGTTCTCCGGCTCATGGCTAGATCTGGGACGCAGATACATGACCATGCCGGAGCCATAAAAGAGCATCACCACCACCAGGTGCGAGGAACAGGTGGAGAAGGCTTTGTGCCTGCTCCCCGGGGAGGACATTTTCAGGACGGTGGCAATGATGCAGGTGTAGGAGGTTAGGATGAGGGTGAACGGGGTGGCAAGGAAGACCACAGTGACCATGATGTTGGACATCTCGTTGCGTGATGTGTCGGCGCAGACCAGCCGCAGCACGGGTGCCACATCACAGAAGAAATGGTCGATTTTGTTGGGGCCACAGAACGGGGAGGTGAAAACCAAGGTGGTTTGGATGAAGGAGACAGGAATCCCACTCAGCCAGGAGCCAGCCACAAGCCAGGCACAAGACCTCCTCTCCATGATGGCCACATAATGCAGAGGGTGGCATATGGCCACATAGCGGTCATAGGCCATGGCAGCCAGGAGATAGCACTCAGCAGAGCCCAGGAGAAGGAAAAAATACATCTGAGCTGCACAACCAATGAATGAGATGGTGTTATCTCCAGTGAGGGAGATGACCATCATCTTGGGCAGGGTGACTGAGCTGTAGCAGATCTCCAGGAAGGACAAGTTCCCCATGAAGAAATACATGGGGATGTGGAGGGCAGGGTCAGCTAGTGTGATGAGAACAATGAGACTGTTTCCCAGCAGGGTGAGAGTGTAGATAGCAAAATACATCAGGAAAAGCAGCACCTGCCCTAGCAGGCTACTGGAAAATCCCAAGATAATGAACTCATTCACCGTAGTGCTGTTTCCCTGTGCCAGCTCCTCACAACGTGTGGTAGAGTTCATCTGTAAATTAACAAATACAGGATGGGATAAGTAACTTAGAAAAGGCACAGAATAGCAGAGAGAGATGGGGGTTATGTAGATAGATAGATTAGATTAGATAATGTTAAAATCAAGGGTTAAAATGGGTAAATCAACATACTAAGATCTAGAGAGATAAAGAGATGGATGTGCATGGAAACAGAAAAACAAGGGTTAAGATAGATTAGCATAGTAAGATCTAAATATAGATAGATAGAGCATATGTCTGTGTTTATGTAAATAATTTTTCTCCCTTCCTTTCCAATTCATTGGCTTTTTAACTTTATTTATGTAACAAATTTAATTGCTGTGGGAAAGCTAATGCTATTATATGAAATTTGTAATTTGCCCCCAAGGCTGGAGGTAAAACTAGGAAATACAGAATCAGGAAGCCAAGAATGATGATCTATTGAAAATTTAACAAGGAAATTTAATAAGAGGGTATTTTTAAGATCATTGAGAAACCTCAGGCAAAAGAGTATCTAACATACCTTCCAAATCAAGAGCTCTCTTCTTACCATATTCCAGGGAGCTTTTCAATTCTATTCGATTCCATATAATTTTGTAGACAGTGCTTATCACCGTGGTAGTACAAATCTATGAATGTGTATGTCTTTAAATGCTTCTGTTTTTAAGGCATCTTTGGCGTCCTCATGGGATGTGCTTCCCCAGAGGTGTAACTCAGTTAATTAACGGATGAAAAGAACTAAACTGTAATACTGCTTTCAGAATCATTGAGCTCCATCAGAGAAATACATTTTCTCTTTAAATATTCTCTAGGCTAATGGTTTAGTACCTCTGCTGGAATTTCTCTCAGTAAATAAGCAATGCTTTAATTTCCATACCCGATGCTGTGTGTCTCCTTGTAGTTATATATCATAGTTGCGACAATATCTCCATATGAAATTCTCTACCTGCCTTTGAAACAGGGCATACACAATGGATCATAAGCAAGTTGTCTTTGTCTACTAATCTAGCTCTCCTTACCTTATTGTCTGATCTAAAAATGACTTGTCACGTAAATGAGAATTTTCACAAATACATTTCATGCTGTGATGGGAGGTGGGGCTTACCAGTGGGGTCACCTAGTGGGTAGGTCAGTGACCACCTTGATTTCCACCTCATGGTCTCTGCTGCCTCCCATCGGCAACACCTCCAGTAAGTAGACAGCCCACCTTTCAGTGGATGGCTACTTGGCCCTCGGGCTGGGTCACCATTTTAGCTCAACCCCTCTTTCGGGACAGCAATGAAGGTTAGAGGGACCTGCGTCCTTACAACAGAGAAGGATGATCAGTCAATCTCCTGGCTCCTGTAGGGGGCTCATCATGGTCATGAAACTTTCAGCATCTCTATCTTCTCTTTACTCCAGGGAGGGGTGGAATGAGGTTTATGTCTCTATAAGCCAAGGGGGTTGGTAGGGGAGCTTGGGCTTTCACACTCCACCGGGATCTGACCCCGGGCCCTGTGTCAGGCACCAGTGTGTGCCTCAAGATGGCTTCCCTGGGCCATTTCCTACCACCCGTTTCCCTCCACAGTCTCACAGTCCAACTTGAGATAGCAAAGGGGGAAAAACAGGGAGCAACTGAACCTTCAGCCCAGCTGGGTTCAGCTCATAGTCCCTTCTTCCCCAGCGGAGGTTTCTGTGGAAGCTTTGGTCAGGAGCTCTCAGGGAAGAGCTGCCTTGTTCCCCCATCTGCCCCAGTGGAGTTGTCTGGCTCCTCTTGAGCCTGGTGGGATTGTCAACAGCAGCCTGTGCTGGTCTAATTCTGCTCCCACTGATTGGCAGTTTATTCATTGACTCTAGTGGGGCCAGGCACACATCCCCTGTGTTCCTTTTTGCTGGGTCATGTTCTAGGTCCCCTTCTTGCTCCCTTTAAACTCAGTGGAAAACACCCTTTGCAGGTAACAGGTCAGGACTCGGTCCTAAGGCCATGAAGGGTGACGGTAGGAAGAACAGAGAGAGAGAGAGGTGAAGGAGAGGACAAGAAGAGAGAAGGAGACAGGAAGTTCAAGAGAATAAAATGGATCAGTAGAGACATGTGGACCTGATTTAGCATCACCATGCACCTTGTGGAGTCCTTTCCAACTGTGCAAAATAAGCTCAAGATAGCTTGCATGATCATGTATTATTTACACTCTCCTTGCACAGGTGCCAAGTTACCAATGTGAAGGAAGAAATAGAATAGGACTAGACTAGATTAGACTAGACCCGTCTGTTCTTGTTTAGACTAGAATCAAAATGAATAGAATAGAATAGAATAGAATAGAATAGACCCATGTGTTCTCATTTAGACTAGAAGAGAACCTGTTTTAGAATAAAATAGAATAGAACAGACCGTTGTGTTCTAGAATGCAATAGACCCTTCTGCTCTAGTTAATAGAGTAGAATGTACCCACCTATTCTAATTAGAATAGAATAAATAGAATAGAGCGGACCAATCTGTGCTAGTTTAACATACAATAGAATAGACCCATCTGTAACAGTTAGTAGAATAGAATAGAATAGAATAGAATAGAATAGAATACTGTGCAAGGTGCAAGGCAATAGACTATCAACCTCAATGTTCCTATGAATCCTCTTCCTTGGATGTCCAGAGATTGAAGCTATGGCGTTATGCCTGGAAGGTGACATTTACAGTCTAGCGCAGCAATTCCCACACATTTTTTCGCTGAGACCCACTGGTGCAGCTGCAATAGACACTGCGGCCAACTGTTAATACTTTTTGAGGAAAATTATTAATTTTAATTATAACATACATATAACTATAACACTGTAAGTGAACAATATACATGTTTCCTTTGCATTTTAATGTAAACAATTGAAATGATAGGAATTTGCACTAAAAAACCCAGTTTCCAGTTCTTTGAAACCAAACTCTTCTACGAAAATGACACATTAAAAAATGTTGAGAGCAAAACGTGCTGGTCAAACAGGGAGAACACAATTTTGTATAAAACTGAACAATAAGCAACACATCACTGTTAACAAAATTGTTAAAAAAACCACATTGTGTTATTATTTGTTGATTTTAAAACAAAATAGTTGTCCGAATTTGAACACTATATTGTGTTTTCAATTTTTTTTAGTGTAAAATCTGAATTTCTGTGCTGTGTAAGTTAAGACCCAATCCTACTCGCTACTAATTAGAAAAGAATTAAATATTGTAAACACAAATATAAAATAACAGTTATATTAAACACACTGAGGCAATGGGTACTCATCCAATCTGGCAAAGGAGAATCCAAACTTCCAGTATGTGTCATCATATTTTCTTACCACTTTCTTTGTTTTTTTGGCTGGCTCATTTCGTGTAGCTGTAGATGGTCTGGGACTTTCATTATCTTCTCCACCAGTGCACCCTTCTCATTTTCAAAAAATAAATTGATCCATGTCAGATTGAAATACTGAAATACAGTTGTAAATGGCAGACTGTGTTTACATTGCTAAGGTTACCTTGCAGTGAATGCACCGTTGTACTCACAAGAATTAAACTTGACCTATTGCAGCTTGGTTTTTTTTCTATACTCTATCCAACATATGCAGCTCAAAACATTACATTTATATAGCTTTTACTTAAATTACATGAGTCATGTGGAGTTAAAAATTTCCCAAGAGCTTGACTGGAGAATGCAGTTTCACCGGCAGACCACCTTTGGGCAGCAGCCCATGTTCTGGGAACCCCTGGTCTATAGTATATATTGTAGAAGAACCTAGGGCAAAACTCTATCAACAATCCTGCATACTGTTGTGCCTTAGGGGAGGGAAAACTTCTCCATGATGAAATCTGAAGAGATCTCTGCAGCGTTCCAGCCTGGACATGAGAAAAGCATGGAAGACATTTGCAGTGAGAAAGTCAAAATTATCTGGGGATACAATTCTGAGAACGCAATTAATACAGGCATATATGGTGTGACAAAGTTCCTCGTCTACTTTGGTGGGTCCTGCACTTATTGGCGGATTTTGCTCACCTCAGAGATTCACAGTAACCCTCAGTTTGGCCACCTTCATGGCTCAAATCTGCCGTTCACTCAGATAACCTCATCACTGGCCAGCATGGGAAAAAAAGAGTAAGAACAATCCCCGCAGTTTCTGCTGATCCACCATGTGGATTGGAGAACAGCTCAGAGACCTTCCCCTCTGGTGGAACCTCCTGTGTTGGGTCCGGAGTTGGGAGGTTTGGGGGGAACCCAGGCCTGCCCTCTACCCCGGGTTCCAGCCCAGGGCCCTGTGGACTGCAGCTGTCTAGAGTGCCTTCTAGAACAGCTGCGTGACAGCTACAACTCCCTGGGCTACTTCCCCATGGCCTCCTCCCAACACCTTCTCTGTCCTCACTACAGGACCTTCCTCCTGATGTCTGTTAACACTTGTACTCAGTCCTCCAGCAGCATGTCCACTCACTCCCAGCTCCTTACACGCACACCTCACTAACTGGAGTGATAGCCTTTTTAAACCAGGTGTCCTGATTAACCTACTTAATTCTAGCAGCTTCGCAATTGGCTACGTGTCCTAATTAGCCTGCCTGACTTAATTAGTTCGCGAAAGTTCCTGAGTGTTCTGGAATTCCCTGTTATCTTACTCAGGGAAAAGGGACCTGCTTAACCTAGAACTAATGTATCTATCTTAGACCACTCTCTTGTAGCCATCTGGCCTGACCCTGTCACAGTGGTCACACTTTGTCACACTCAGCAATGGCAAAAGCTGTAAAAAGTTTGAAATGGTCTTTGAGTTAACGTGCCCCTTTTGCTAATCAAAATTTTGTTCTGTGATGATTGCAACTTCATTAACTTCTATTGTGAGCTTTCCAAGAAAAATGGGAAGCCAGCTCTGCGTGTAGACAGTTTGCTGTTTTAAAATCCTTTTTACCCTCAAGCTTTGTTCCAACTGCTAAATACAAGTAAGCTTTTGGTCACTATATCACTGGTCACAGAGTCCCAAAGGGAAGAAACATAGGTGCACCAAACCCCAAAGTGTGGGGTAGGGTTCCCAGGTTCTCGTGTAAGAATGGAAAAAGTGGGAAATGTCACCCCCAGACAGATAAGTCCAACAGACCTATCACCTGTGGGGGGCGCTCTCAAAGAACCTAGAAAGTGGACAGCTCTGCAGTGAGCCATATAATCGTGACTCTTAGTTTTATCTCAAAGTCCCAAGCACACTGTGGAGAAAAGCTCTTTGAGTTAAATATTCAAACAGTTTCAAATAAGGGGTGAGGAAGCTCATAGTGCCCATCTCTGGATCCAGTAAGGGAGGCCTCCAGCAAAAAAAGAAAGATATGGCTTGACATCTTGACATCATCAAATTTCTAAAAGAGACATTACTAAAATAAAATAAAACAAAATAAAATAAAATAAAACTTAGGGAAAGCAACAACCATAAATCATTCCGGGCTTCTGTATATAACAAATCCCCATCTTTTCTGTCTTTCCCAGCACACACACACACGCACACACACACTATTCAAGATTTTGGGTAACCCTTAATACTAATACTTCATATGAGCTGTGCCTTGGACCCCATTCTGGGAGGAAAAAATGTGCATGAAATCAAATGTGTTCACAAGTGAAGCAAGTGGTAAACTTGCAATTGAACATTTTATTTTATTCTACTTCATTTTATTTTATTGCACACCCGTGGGTCCCCACCAAAGAAAGGACAAGCTTCCCAAAATTTAGACCGTAAAATACCTTTGAAAATATTGCATGAAGGAACACTGCATCAGGCAAAATCTTGAGCCATGGTTCTGTGACACCAAGAATAGGTACCCACTTTCTGCATCCCCATTAAAAAAGTTCCACAACAACAGGCCAGCAGGCAACTTCAGATTGGGCCAGGGCCCAACGTTTACAAGGGGGTGTTTCACTGAGTCAATCATTGTCCTTTGCCCAGGACCCAAGAGACGAAAAGGAAGAGTAGCTCACCATGGGAACAATTTTCCAAGGGGTGTGGTGGATTCTCCAGCAGTTGGAGTCTTTAAGTCAAGACTGGACGTTTCTTCCTAGAAGATAGGAGTACACCTGGAAGTGATGCTCTTAATGCAGGAATCATGGGGTGAGAATCTCTGTCCTGTGTTGTGCACGGGGTTGGCAGAACTCATTTTTCTAAATAATTCTGATGGATGTTATCAATGCTTTCTAAAGCATTTTTTAGATTTTTATTGATTTAAATTTTCACAGTTGTGTGAAATTGGTGGGGGGGGAAGGGGAGTATTTAGTGACAGTAGACATTGAGGCTCAAAAAGCTAAAGCTTTATTAACCATTAAAACACAATTTGTTAACATCCCATATCAAAATGTACAATAAATATCCTTCAATCAACAAATCATACCTGTTTTTACTATTCATTCGCTTGTAACAAGCCAAAAGTCTTAATCACTGGATTTTGACACTAAAAATTTTAAGCACCATTTTTTGCCTTTGCATATCCATACATTTCAGTTATTATCGATGGAAATATTTTGTCTCAGTTTATGTATGTGCAGCGAAATTGATGTTTAAAGTTCTGTCTTCTGAATATAGCACTGGATGGTGCATCATCGCTAGACCTGGTTGAAATGTCCAGCTTTCCATTTAAAAATGCTGATTTACTGCAACTGATGTGTTTTGAGGGGAGCTAATGTTTTAGTTCAAATTTTTGATGGAGAATTATTGAAATGTTTTGTTTTTGCTTTATTATATTATAGTATATTAAAACTTTTCTCATATAATATAAAATAATTAATAATTAATAGTCAAAACAAGACCTGATTTCTCAATGACACTATTCCTAGGCCAGAACAAAAGGGATGCTGACATTATGGAGACAGTTTATGGCAGAGTCAAACATCTTGCTCTGCATAGACAGCAGTGCGGGAGAAGAGCGGCTAGTCCTATAGGAAAAGGGGAAGAGTCAATGGAGACTGCACCAAATAGGAGCCCGAGGAGGATACAGAATGGGTTGAAGAGGATTACAAGGGAGAATAGGAATGGAAAGAACTTGCAGCCAGAGGGAGCAGGGGATAGACCGGAGAATCGCATGGTCACCAGGAAAAGGCAGGTCTACGTGATCGGGGACTCCTTACTGAGGAGAATAGAAAGGCCTGTAACCAGAGCTTATCCAGAGAAAAGAAGGGTGTGCTGTCTTCCAGGTGCTAAGATACAGGATATGGACCTGAGGTTGAAAAGGATCCTAAAGGGAGCAGGAAATAATCCACTGATTGCCCTTCATGTGGGAACAAATGATACCAGTAGATTCTCGCTGGACCGTATCAAGGGAGACTATGCCAGGCTGGGGAAGACGCTTAAGGAAATCGAGGCTCAGGTGAGCTTCAGTGGGATTCTGCCTGTTCCTAGAGAAGGGCAGCAAAGGTGTGACAAGATTATGACTATCAACAGACGGCTTAGGCAGTGGTGCTACAAGGAGGGCTTTGGGATGTATGGTCACTGGGAGGCATTCATTGACAGAGGACAGTTCTCTCAGGATGGACTTCATATGAGTAGGGAAGGAAATAGACTTCTAGGATGGAGGCTGGCACAACTGATCAAGACAACTTTAAACTAGGAATTTGGGAGAGATGGTTGGGAGATGTCCAGGTAATCTCCAGGTAATCTCCACACCTGATTTTAGCATTGAGAGGAAAGAAAACAAAGTAAGAAAGGATACAGCTGTGGGTAGGAGAATGGACATAAGGAGGAAAGGCAATGTGGATACCAGTCTAATAGGTCATACTGGCTGTAGAATATCCATGCATAATCGGGTAAACAATGTGAGCGAGGCCAAACAATGAAAATTAAGATGTTTGTACACCAATGTGAGGAGCCTAGGTAACAAAATGGAGGAACTAGAGTTACTGGTGCAGGAAGTGAAACCAGGTATTCTAGGGATAACAGAAACATAGTGAAATAGTACTCATGACTGGACTACCGCTATTGAAGGGTATGTGCTGTTCAGGAAAGACAGAAATAAAGGTAAAGGTGGTGGAGTAGCATTGTGTATCAATGAGGAGGCAGAATGTAAAGAAATAAGAAGTGATGGAATGGATAAGACAGAGGGGAAGAAAACTACTAGAGCCTCCCCTGTGATAGTACTTGGGGTGTGCTATAGACTGCCGGGATCTAATTTGGATATGGATAGAGCCTTCTTTAATGTTTTTAGTGAAGTAAATACTAATGGAAACTGTGTGATCATAGGAGACTTTAACTTGCCAGATATAGACTGGAGGACAAGTGCGAGTAATAATAATAGAGCTCAGATTTTCCTAGATGTGATAGCTGATGGATTCCTTCATCAAGTAGTTGCTGAATCGACTAGAGGGGATGCCATTTGATGAGTAGTGAGGACCTCATAGAAGAAATGGTTGTAGGGGATGACATTGGTTCAAGTGATCATGAGCTAATTCAGTTCAAACTGAACGAAAGGACAAAGAAAAATAAATCTGCGACTAGGCTTTTTGACTCCAAAAGGGCTGATTTTCAAAAATTAAGGAAATTAGTTAGGGAAGTGGATTGGACTGAGGAATTTATGGATCTAAAGGTGGAGGAGGCCTGGGATTACTTCAAGTCAAAGCTGCAGAAGCTATCGGAAGCCTGCATCCCAAGAAAGGGGAAAAAATTCATAGGCAGGAGTTGTAGACCAAGCTGAATGAGCATGTATCTCAGAGAGATGATTTAGAAAAAGCAGAAAGCATACAGGGAGTGGAAGATGGGAGGGATCAGCAAGGAAAGCTACCTTATTGAGGTCAGAACACGTAGGGAAAAAGTGAGACAGGCTAAAAGTCAAGTAGAGTTGGACCTTGCAAAGGGAATTGAAACCAATAGTAAAAGGTTCTATAGCCATATAAATAGGAAGAAAACAAAGAAAGAAGAAGTGGGACCGCTAAACACTGAGGATGGAGTGGAGGTTAAGGATAATCTAGGCATGGCCCAATATCTAAACAAATACTTTGCCTCAGTCTTTAATAAGACTAATGAGAATCTTAGAGATAATGGTAGCACGACAAATGGGAATGAGGATATGGAGGTAGATATTACCATATCTGAGGTAGAAACGAAACTCGAACAGCTTAATGGGACTAAATCGGGGGGCCCAGATAATCTTCATCTAAGAATACTAAAGGAATTGGCACATGAAATTGCAAGCCCATTAGGAAGAATTTTTAATGAATCTGTAAACGTAGGGGTTGTACCGTATGACTGGAGAATTGTTAACATAGTTCCTATTTTTAAGAAAGGAAAAGAAAGTGATCCACGTAACCACAGGCCTGTTAGTTTGATATCTGTAGTATGCAAGGTCTTGGAAAAAATTTTGAAGGAGAAAGTAGTTAAGGACATTGAGGTCAATGGTAAATGGGACAAAATACAACATGGTTTTACAAAAGATAGATTGTGCCAAACCAACCTGATCTTCTTCTTTGAGAAAGTAACAGATTTTTTAGACAAAGGAAACACAGTGGATCTAATTTACCTAGATTTCAGTAACGTGTTTGATATGGTGCCACATGGGGAATTATTAGTTAAATTGGAAAAGATGGGGATCAATATGAAAATTGAAAGGTGGATAAGGAATTGGTTAAAAGGGAGACTACAGCAGGTCATACTTAAAGGTTTTGGGACCAACTTATTTAATCTTTTTATTACTGACCTCGGCACAAAAAGTGGGAGTGTGCTAATAAAGTTTACAGATGATACAAAGCTGGGAGGTATTGCCAATTTAGAGAAGGACCGGGATATCATACAGGAGGATCTGAATGACCTTTTCAACTGGAGTAATAGTAATAGGATGAAATTTAATAGTGAAAAGAAGTGTAAAGTCATGCACTTAGGGATTAATAACAAGAATTTTAGTTATAAGCTGGGGACACATCAATTAGAAGTAACGGAGGAGGAGAAGGACCTTGAAGTATTGGTTGACCACAGGATGACTATGAGCTGCCAATGTGATATGGCTGTGAAAAAAGCTAATGCGGTCTTGGGATGCATCAGGCGAGGTATTTCCAGTAGAAGAAGATGTTAGTACCGTTATACAAGGCACTGGTGAGACATCATCTGGAATACTGCATGCAGTTCTGGTCTCCCATGTTTAAGAAGAATGAATTCAAACTGGAACAGGTACAGAGAAGGGCTACTAGGATGATCCGAGGAATGGAAAACCTGTCTTATGAAAGGAGACTCAAAGAGCTTGGCTTGTTTAGCCTGACCAAAAGAAGGTTGAGGGGAGATATGATTGGTCTCTATAAATAAATCAGAGGGATAAATACCAGAGAGGGAGAAGAATTATTTAAGCTCAGTACCAATGTGGACACAAGAACAAATGGATATAAACTGGCCATCGGGAAGTTTAGACTTGAAATTAGATGAAGGTTTCTAACCATCAGAGGAGTGAAGTTCTGGAATAGCCTTCCAAGGGAAGCAGTGGGGGCAAAAGACCTATCTGGCATCAAGATTAAACTCGATAAGTTTATGGAGGAGATGGTATGATGGGATAACATGATTTTGGCAATTAATTGAGCTTTAACTATTCATGGTTAACCTAGAGGAGAGGAAAGTGATCAGGAACAGTCAGCATGGATTCACCAAGGGCAAGTCATGCCTGACTAATCTAATTGCCTTCTATGACAAGATAACTGGCTCTGTGGATGAGGGGAAAGCAGTGGATGTGTTGTTCCTTGACTTTAGCAAAAGTTTTGACACGGTCTCCCACAGTATTCTTGCCAGCAAGTTAAAGAAGTATGGGCTGGATGAATGGACTATAAGGTGGATAGAAAGTTGGCTAGATTTTCGGGCTCAATGGGTAGTGATCAATGGCTCCATGTCTAGTTGGCAGCCAGTATCAAATGGAGTGCCCCAAGGGTTGGTCCTCGGGACGGTTTTGTTCAATATCTTCATAAATGATCTGGAGGATGGTGTAGATTGCACCCTCAGCAAGTTTGCAGAAGACACTAAACTGGGAGGAGAGGTAGATACGCTGGAGGGTAAGGATAGGATACAGAGGCCCTAGACAAATTAGAGGATTGGGCCAAAAGAAATCTGATGAGGTTCAACAAGTACAGAGTCCTGCACTTAGGACGGAGGAATCCAATGCACCACTACAGACTAGGGACCGAATGGCTAAGCAGCAGTTCTGTAGAAAAGGACCTAGGGGTTATAGTGGACAAAAAGCTGGATATGAGTCAACAGTGTGCCCTTGTTGCCAAGAAGGCCAATGGCATTTTGGGATGTATATGTAGGGGCATTGCCAGCAGATCGAGGGACGTGATCGTTCCCCTCTATTCGACATTAGTGAGGACTCATCTGGAGTACTTTGTCCAGTTTTGGGCCCCACACTACAAGAAGGATGTGGAAAAATTGGAAAGAGTCCAGTGGACGGCAACAAAAATGATTAGGGGACTGGAACACATGACTTATGAGGAGAGGCTGAGGGAACTGGGATTGTTTAGTCTATGGAAGAGAAGAATGAGGGGGGATTTGATAGCTGCTTTCAACTACCTGAAAGGGGGTTTTAAAGAGGATGGCTCTAGACTGTTCTCAGTGGTAGCAGATGACAGAACGAGGAATAATGGTCTCAAGTTGCAGTGGGGGAGGTTTAGGTTGGATATTAGGAAAAACTTTTTCACTAGGAGGGTGGTGAAACACTGGAATGCATTACCTAGGGAGGTGGTGGAATCTCCTTCCTTAGAAGTTTTTAAGGTCAGGCTTGACAAAGCCCTGGCTGGGATGATTTAGTTGGGGATTGGTCCTGCTTTGAGCAGGGGGTTGGACTAGATGACCTTCTCAGGTCCCTTCCAACCCTGATATTCTATGATTCTATGCTTCTACGGTAAATAGGCCCAATGGCCTGTGATGGGATGTTGGATGGGGTGGGATCTGAGTTACTGCAGAGAATTCTTTCCTGGGTATCTGGCTGATGAATCTTGCCCACATGCTCAGGGTTCAGCTGATTGCCATATTTGTGGTCAGGAAGGAATTTCCCTCCAGGGCAGATTAGAAGAGGCCCTGGGGGGCATTTCACCTTCCTCTGTAGCATGGGGCATGGGTCATTTGCTGGAGTATTCTCTGCACCTGAAGTCTTTAAACCATAATTTGAGAACTTCAATAGCTGAGACATAGGTGAGAGGTTTATTGCAGGAGTGGGTCGGTGAGATTCTGTGGCCTGCATTGTGCAGGAGGTCAGACTAGATGATCATAATGGTCCCTTCTGACCTTAATATCTATGAGTCTATGAGTCTATGAGTCTCCTGGTTTATGTGTTATGTCCCTTACAGGTCATGTTTCAGGATTTCAGCTGGTTGCCTGTAAGGGTTAGGAAGGGATTTTTTTCTACCCTAATTTTTTTTAATCTCCTTCCCCTGAAGCATCAGGGATGGCCAGGACTGGAGATGGGACATTGGCGGAGAGGCCTGGGGCTCTGAGGTGGCACCAATCATTTTCTCTGTCTCTCAGATGCTGGGCTGGCTGATTCTTGCTCACGTGACCGGGGTCTAACCAATCGGAAGTGGGGGGTCGAGGACCCTTTTTCCCCTGCTCAGACTGGCAGTGATCTTGGTGTGTGTGTGGGGGGTCACTTTCCTCTGCAGCGTGTGTGTGCGGGTCACTTGCCAGGATTATCTGGGTGTATCTCACTTAACCATTTCCCTGCCATTGCAGGGCCTCAGGCACCGGAGCACCTTGTTCCCTCCTGTTCATTGCCAGTGGCACATCACAGCTTCGTCTCAGCTGTGATACTTTGGTCTCCTTTGGGTTGTGGGGTTTGGCGTCAAGGTGCTGGTGGTGGTGGGTGGTGGCCTGTGCTGTACAGGGAGTTGGACGAGATGATCTGGCGCTCCCTTCTGGCCTGACACTCTATTGGTTCATCTGCACTTCAGTAAAAATCCCATGATGCCAAGTCTCAGAGGCTGGGTCAATTGACTGTGGCTCACAGGGGCTCGGGCTGAGGGGCTCAACATAGCCATGTAGAAGTCTGGGCCTGGGTTGCAGCTTAGGCTGAGACCCATCTCCACTGCAGGGTTTCAGAGCTCAGGCTGCAGCCCAAATGTCTACACTGCCATTTTCAGCCCTGTGGCCCAAATCCCCACAAGCCCAAGTCAGCTGACCTGGACCAGCCCTGGCCTTGCCATAGGTCTTTTGTTTCAATGTAGATGTGCCCCCTGACTACCCAAGTCTGGGTGTGGGTTTCACTGGCTGGCACGGCACTAGAAGTGATGCATTGCAATGCCTAGGTCCCCTTGGGGATCCAGCCCTGAGTCACTATTTTACATGCGGACTTTGTTTCAGTCTATGTAATTCACCAAAATCTTATTAACCACCAACCTTCAACAAAGAAAATACAGCTCAATTTTAGTCTGAACACAGAGATCCTGGTTCTAATGGAATTTACAGTTTCAAATCTTTGCACATTGTCAACGGTTATGAGCTCACAACACCAAAGACCTAGTGTCATAAATATAAAGGGAAGGGTAAACACCTTTAAAATCCCCCCTGGCCAGAGGAAAAATCCTTTCACCTGTAAAGGGATAAGAAGCTAGGATAACGTCACTGGCACCTGACCAAAATGACCAATGAGGAGACAAGATACTTTCAAAAGCTGGGAGAAGGAGAAAAACAAAGGGTCTGTCTCTGTCTGTGTGATGCTTTTGCCGGGGACACAACAGGAATGGAGTCTTAGAACTTAGTAAGTAATCTAGCTAGATATGCGCTAGATTCTGTTTGTTTAAATGGCGGAGAAAATAAGCTGTGGTGAATAGAATGGATATACCTGTCTGTGTGTCTTTTTGTAACTTAAGGTTTTGCCTAGAGGGATTCTCTATGTTTTGAATCTAATTACCCTGTAAGGTATATACCATCCTGATTTTACAGAGGTGATTCTTTTTTACTTTTTACTTCTATTAAAATCCTTCTTTTCAGAAACTGAATGCTTTTTCATTGTTCTTAAGATCCAAGGGTTTGGGTCTGTGGTCACCTACGCAAATTGGTGAGGCTTTTTACCAAACCTTCCCCAGGAAGTGGGGTGCAAGGGTTGGGAGAATTTTTTGGGGGAAGATGTTTCCAAACAACGCTTTCCTAATAAAAATAAAACCAGATAAACGTTTGGTGGTGGCAGTGGAAGTGGAAGGGCAAAGGGTAAAATAGTTTGTACCTTGGGGAAGTTTTAACCTAAGCTGGTAAAAGTAAGCTTAGGAGGTTTTCATGCAGGTCCCCACATCTGTACCCTAGAGTTCAGAGTGGGGAAGGAACCTTGACATGGTGACAGAGTGGTGGGATTAACTTGAAATCATTTTGAGATCAATTTGAGATTTTTGGAACCAGAAAAACAGATTTTAAAAGGAAATTTTTAAAATCCTTTGGGCTGCTAGAAAGCAGGTCTCCAACTGGAAATAGTTGGAAGTTGTTTTTTTTTTTTTTTGCTTTGCTTTGCTAGAGCAGAGACAAAAGGGAATTGCAGTTTTCTGTACCTAAAGGCAGAGTAGTTAACCTCCTGCAGAGATATTCACAAGTCTTCACAGACCTGAAGTTGTTTTTTTTTTCCTAAGAGCAACTAGAGGGGTTTTCTACCTATTTGCCTGGAGACAAAGGTGTTAGTTTTGGGGTTTTTAGGATTTTGATTTTTTTTTTTTTTGAAAACGGAGCACAGATTTGAAAACATTTTTTTTCCTCTGGGCTGCTGGAAAGCAGGTTTCCAACTGGAAATAGTTGGAAGTTTTTTGCTTTGCTTTGGGGCCAGAGCAGAGACAAAAGGGAATTGTATTTTTTGTGAGCTGCAGTGTTAACCTCCTGCAGGGAAATTCACAAGTCTTCACAGACTATGTCAAGGTTCCTTCCCCACTCTGAAATCTACGGTACAGATGTGGGGACCTGCATGAAATCCTCCTAAGCTTACTTTTACCAACTTGAGTTAAAACTTCCCCAAGGTACAAACTATTTTACCTTTTGCCTTTGGACTTTCGCTGCCACCACCAAACGTCTAACCGATTTTATTTTATTAGGAAAAAGCCCATTTGGAAACGTCTTTCCTGCCAAAATCCTCACCAAAACCTTGCACCCCCCTTCCTGGGGAAGGTTTGATAAAAATCCTCACCAATTTGCATAGGTGACCACAGACCCAAACCCTTGGATCTTAAGAACAATGAAAAAGCATTCAGTTTCTGAAAAGAAGAATTTTAATAGAAGAAAAAGTAAAAAGAATCACCTCTGTAAAATCAGGATGGTAAATACCTTACAGGGTAATTAGATTCAAAACATAGAGAATCCCTTTAGGCAAAATGTTAAGTTACAAAAAGACACAAAGACAGGAATATCCATTCCATTAAGCACATCTTATTTTCTCCACCATTTAAACAAACAGAATCTAGCGCATATCTAGCTAGATTACTTACTAAGTTCTAAGACTCCATTCCTGTTGTGTCCCTGGCAAAAGAATCACACAGACAGACCCAGACCCTTTGTTTCTCCCCCCCCTCCAGCTTTGAAAGTATCTTGTCTCCTCATTGGTCATTTTGGTCAGGTGCCAGTGACGTTATCCTAGCTTCTTATCCCTTTACAGGTGAAAGGATTTTTCCTCTGGCCAGGGGGGATTTTAAAGGTGTTTACCCTTCCCTTTATATTTATGACATAAGGGTAGGACCCTGGTAAGAGGCAAGGTTAGGGGAATGGTACTGCTTTCTCTCTCATGCCCAAGAATTGGCATCAGGGCCCCTATCCCTGCATTTGAATGGTAGCCAGGAATGGAATGCTGCTCTTTTACTCTGTTACCATCAACTGGAATGAAGCTACAGGGGGCCCTCAATCGTGACGGCTGGAGACACAGAGGAAGCTATTTGCAGGGCATGCCCAGCAATGCTCTGAAACCCGAACAAAGAGTGCTAGGTATTCTATGCTATCCTGACCCTGCTGATCAACCCTCTCAGATATATCCTGAGAAACAAGGCAGTCAACGCAGTGAGAAAAGCCCTCAGTGAGTTTGTAGCTTTGTCAAGAGTTCACACATCCTTTGCAAATTGTTTTAGGCTGTAAAGAAATGAGGATGATCTGAGATGATTTACTGAGTCATAGACACAGCATTCATGCTGTGAAATCTTGGCGCACTTGAGGTCAGTGGTAAACCTCACCTTGACTTCAACAGGGGCTGGATTTCACCTCATCTCCCCTGTTTCTGGCCAGTTGAAACAGTATGTGAGAAAGTGATGACCTACTGAGAACGTCTGACATCCTCTAACATTTTGGCAGAGCAGGTGGAAGTTTTGGTGCAATAAAAGTTCATGGAAAGCTCAGCTGTTTGTTGAAATTTGTGTAGAATATATATATATATATATATATATATATATATATATATATATATATATATATATATACATATGTATTATTATGTTTCGATTTTATTTGGTGGAACCTCAAAATGAAAGTTTTTTTTTAAAAAGTTTTTAGGTTTTTATTCCCCTCCCCCCTTATTTTTCCATCCTTTTCTCCATTCTTCACCCCTTTCCTCCTGATTTTTGTGGCAAAATGGAAAGAGGACATAAATGGGGACAAATAGAGTGGGGGGGAATAGAAGAAAAAGGGTAGAAAAACAAACAAAAGCCTCCTGTCCGAGACATCATGAATAAGGTACAAGGGGAGGTAACACACAGATGTCATAAAGCAGGTAAGGTGGTACTTAAGTTACTTGTTTCACCCCATAAATATCCAGGTACCATCACTTTATTCTGTGTACTGGCTTAAGGGATGGCTTTCTGTTGAATGTGCTGGTGCCTTGTTATGAGCATACAGGCAGTGTACCCACCCAGTGTATGGAATACTGATAAAGTGCTTTGTAGATAATAAACCTGGCCAAACAATCTTCAAGGCTCCATCTAGACCTGGTCAAAATTTATATGTATTTGTCATAGGGGGGAAAAGCAAATTAAATATTATTTTTTTAGAAAAAAATACTGTATATTTTCAAGTTGGATGATAGAAAAATCCATTTTTGTTTGTTTTTGCATTTTGAGGATATTTCCTATGTAGCCCGGTGGGCCAGCTTACCTGATTATATTTATTGCTTTCTTATTTTGCTTTATTATATTTAGCAGTAATGCAAGAAACCTACAGGCTTTTATTCTGTAAGATTTGGCTTTAGTAAATAGTGTGAGGCTTAAGGCCTGTAACCTTTGGTATAGATAAACTTAAGCAACTTATAAGTTATAGGGAACTGAAAGTGCCATGCCAGAGGGGGAATTTTGTCCAGAACATAGCTGACACCAGCACAGAACATTGCTAACACCAGTATCCGGAAGGTTCTGGACAGAACCTCCAATCGAAAAGGTGCCATAACAACAAATTAGCATGTATGCTAAAAGGGTAACATCATACATATACTAAACCGACAGAAAACTGACACCTTAAGGAGAGCAAATACAAATAAAAAACCTCTATTGAATATGCACTGGTCATGGCAGCATCAGGGTAACCTACTATAAAAGTAACATCCCAGGGGCAGCAGAGAGGTTGGAGAGATGTAGACCTTGGGAGGGGCCAAATGATGGCCGCCGGGGAAGGTGAGGACAAAAACGGTGATGAGAAAGATAATGGTTAAGTATGAAAGATAAGGGTGTAAGTATGAATGTCCAAATGTACTTTCTGTATTATCTCTATCTGCTCTGTTGAGTTTAAGTGTGTGTATAACTTTGCTAAATTATTAATAAATTATATTTATATAGAGAGAGAGAGTTCCTATGGTGTAAGTGTTGCACCTGTGCACTTCGGGGTTCCCAAATTATATAATAATTTTACAATAATCTTACTGGGCCTAATCTTAAAACAAAAACCTGTTAATCCTCAAATTACAATGATATATACCCAACTTTGGGTCAGGCTACAGATGGCGACCCAGATGGTACTCTGAGGGGCACACATTGGGTAACCTCCCTACCTGGAATAGGTAACTCACCTTAAAAAATTCTAAATTAAAATCTAAGCTAAAAATCCAGGCAACCTCTCAGTCAAAAGTTGGTGCCTGTCAAAAACACGCACTGTAACTCAGCAGGAAACTTCCTCTTTTTTGACTCAGCTGTTCTTCCTCGTTTCTGGTTCTTTGCCTTTAGTCTATTATGTCCACTTTTCTTAGTAAGGAAGGGAAAGCAGTAACACAAACAAACATCAGAAAAAGGTGCACTAAACTCAAGTTTTTAATCATCAGGCATGCCAGGAGCAGAATGCAAGTGGGGTGAAGTGGGACATCAGCCTGGTTGCACTCCTTATTGTATATATTTAACTAGTCACTGGGGTTAAAATCTTGCAGAAATCTCTGATATACGTGGTAAGGGTTTTTTTGAAGTAATCAGTAATTGTTAAAATAGCAGTAGCACAAGTGCACAGTAACCCACACTTTAAGGTGGCAAAAAAGATAACTAATTGCCGCCAAGAGGCCACAGTACCTCAGAACTTAGTATGGTTTGAGCTACCTTAATGTCAGTCCCCTCAGCTCTCCTGTGCTGTGCCTAGATCCATCTCTGACCAGCTTCCCCCCCGCTTCCTGCCTTGTCCTCTGAACCCAGCTGATGAGTTTAGGTTTGGGTGACAAGACAGTAGCTCAGGGACGGGGCTTCCTAAAAGAGGGAGGCAGCCGAGCTCCCCTGCTCAGAGAGCTGTCAGAGAGTTGGGCCTGACACCCAAGGAAAGAGGAGAGGGCTGTAGGGGGACACAGAGTCAGAGAGGAGTGGGAAAGAAACTCTCCCTAGCAGTAGTGAGGGGTAGGAGCAAACCCTCAAGAGGGAATGAGAGGAGCAGGAGGGGCTTACTGGGAGATTCTGGCTCTGAGTGAAACCCTTATTTCAAGTCAATAGAGAAGACCACAGAAGGGGAGGGTAATTCAAAGGCACCAATAGTGGAAGTTGGTTTGTTACAGGGATGGGGGGAAATGGAGGCAGTGGCAGTGTCTGATAAGAAAAGTGGTTCAATTGTCAGAGGGAATTTAAAGAACAAGTGTTCTGAGTTAAAAGCAAGCAGCAAACTCTTTCAGTTTATCTGAATCAGGAAACTGCAAGACTCTGTGGATCCACTGAACTCTCAGGGAATAAAGATAAGGACTAAAGTTGGCAGGAAATTTTCCAACACTCAGTTTCATCAGAAAATGGCAATTCGGCAGAATGAAATGTTTCATAGAATCATAGAAGTGTCGGGCTGGAAGGGACATCAAGGGGTCATTTAGTCCAGCTCCCTGCACCTAGAATGGACCAAGTAAACCTAGACCTTCCCTGACAGATGTTTGGCCAACCTGGTCTTAAAAACCTCCAGTGATGGGGAGTCCGCAACTGCCCTTGGAAGCCTAGCCCACAGTTTAACTACCCTTAGAGATAGAAAGATTTTCCTAACATCTGACCTAAATCTCCTGTACTGCAGACTAAGCCCATTATTTTTTTCCTACCTTCAGTGGACATGGAGAACAATTTATCCCCATCTTCTTTCTAACAACCCTTAACATATGTGAAGACTGTTATCATGTCCCGCCTCAATCTTCTGTTCTCACCTTTCTTCATAGGTGAAGTTTCCTAACCTCTTTATCATTTTTGTTGCTTTCCTTTGGACTCTTCTCATAGTTCTCCACATCTTTCCTGATGTGTGGTGCTCAGAATTGTACCCCGTACTCCAGCTAAGTTCTCAACATCGCCACACAGGGAGGGACAATTACCTATTCTTTCTTACATATGACGCTCTTGTTAATACTCCTCATCATTTTCATTGTCCTTCTCTGCACTTTTTACAATTCTAATATATCTTTTTTTGAGATGGTGCGACCAGAACTGCACTCAGTATTCAAGGTGTGCGTGAACCATGGCTTGACATAATAGCAATATAATATATTCTGTTTTATTATCTATCTCTTTCGTTATGGTTCCTAACATTCCGTTTGCTTTTTTGACTGTTATTGAAGACTGAGCGGATGTTTCAGAGAACTATCCACAATGACTCCAAGATCTTTCTTGAGTGGTAACAGCTAATTTTGACCCTCCTTTTGTGTGTATATTTGGGATTATGTTTTCCAAAGTGCATTATTTTACATTTATCAACATTGAATTTTATCTCCCATTTTGTTTCCCAGTCACCCAGTTTAGTTACCCAGTTTGTAACTCTTCTGACATCCATTGTCTGTATCATCACCACTTTCCTGAGAACCCCTCCACTGCAGGGAGGCAGAAGTCATTTTCCAGTGCTCCTCTCACAGTGTGTAGTTTTATGCCTGAGCTACATGCCCCAATGTCTAAATTTAGACAATAATGTAAGAGCTGGTCACCAGGAGAAGGAAAGGAGATTTTGCACCTTTATGGAATTAACTGATGACACTAACTGTTAACACTGTGTTCTTCTGATTCAATGGCAAAGTTTGTTTTTTTGTTCCTAATGTCAACCCATGACAGACACAGAATGGAGAAATCAAACGGCCATCACAGAATTCATCTTCCTGGGATTCGAGGATCTCCGAATCTCTGCGGGGACATAAGCCTGATGGTATTGTTGCCTTCCATACTATCCTGTGTATTAACTCTGCCTCCATTTCTACTAACCCTGACATCTTATGTGTGTGTCATCACCACCATCCTGAGAATCCCTTCCATCACCGGGAGGCAGAAAGCCTTTCCACCTGCTCCTCTCACCTCATTGTGGTGACAATTTTCTATGGGAACATAATGATCGTCTACATGCTCCCAAAACATGATACACCAAGAGTGCTAAAGAAAGTGCTCTCTCTTTGCTACACTGTCCTCACTCCCCTGGTAAAGCCCCTGACCTACAGCCTGAGAAACAGAGACTTCAAGGAAGCCTTGAGCAAAGCAGTCAGTAAATATGTGGCTTTCACAAAGAATCATAGAATATCAGGGTTGGAAGGGACCTAAGGAGGTCATCTAGTCCAACCCCATACTCAAAGCAGGACCAATCCCCAATTTTTGCCCCAGATCCCTAAATGGCCCTCTCAAGGATTGAACTCACAACCCTGGGTTTAGCAGGCCAATGCTCAAACCATTGAGCTATCCCTCCCACAAAATGTAGAGATCGGTAGATAATAGCTAAGGGACAGATTTTTAAGGTGTTTAGCCACCAAGTGGGATTTTGAAATCAAGATACTTTTGAAACTCCCATGAGGCACCTAAAATACCTTTGAAATTCTGGTCTTTAGCATGAGGTTTTAAAAGCTACCTGAGTGATTTGGGCAAAAAACCTCTATTGAAATTAATTTGAAAACTCTCATTGAAAATCTCAGAACACATCTTAAAAAATAAATGCAAATAATCGGCATGGAGCTCCTGAGGCAGAGTTTTTATGGTCCCTCTCTGTGTCCATTTAACAGAGGGCACACGAAAGTGAGGTTATGGACAGCTCTGTCAGCCTTTGTTTCCAGCATTGACACATACAGGATGATGGTGTCTTTTCTCTTTGGGGGTGGCTAAACATTCATGGTGGATGAGGAAGGGATGAGAATGCACAGAGTTGACAAGTCATGTAAGCGACACAAACCACAAAATATCAAAGCAAATCCCTGGTTTAACCCCAGCTGTACATTGTTTCTCTACTGTTTGCAGTGTTGTTGTAGCCAGGTTGTTCCCAGGATATTGTTTCTCTGTGTTCCATAATAAAAACTTGTAATCAATGCCAGAGAATGTCATACAAATAAAACATAAGGGACGATGTTATCACCAGGTTGGTTGCTTCACTTGATATCTCATGTCTCTAAAGACACAATAGAGTATCCAATCGGAGCTCAAGTCTGTGTTGTCCAATTAAGGGAAAGGACCAGGCTGGGAGATAGCCAGACATTTTTCCCCATCATGGAGGTTTAACTAGGCACCAATCATTGTGAACAGAAAAATTTCACAATGTTTTTATTACCTGGAAAAAAAGACAATTTTTCACCAAAATAAATAATTGGGCAAAATAAAAAAATAAATAGTCTCTAAGTGTAACATATCCACCACCAGTTCCCTTGACTCTTTGGAAGGTAGGGGAAAAGTTCACTCATCCTTTCTTCTGCTTTCCTTAGGCCGCAAACTGAAAGCTGTTCTCTGCTTAGGAGGGTTAACCTACACTTGATTGAGACACAAGCACTAAAGGATCTGAATTCCTGGCGTCATGTGACTATATCAGAATCTTGGCTTCCATTTAAAATCAAATTTCTTGGTTTTTTTAGATACAATGAAAAGCTTGAAAATGGTTCCCAAGTGTAACTGAGACAGTGACATCTGCTTGAGTGTGCAGAGAGCCTGAGACAATAGCTCTCCGAGGAGGGAGTTGCCCGGTGTGTAATCAATGCAGCAACTCCTGTCTGAATCAGCGGAGAGACTAAAAGACAATCACTCTTTGGTGAGGGGAGAAGCTTGCTTAAATGTAACCAACACAACAACATTGACCTGAGTGTGCAGAGATCCTGAGACAATAGCTTTCAGTTGGGGGAACTGCACCATTCATGTCAGTGGAGTGTTGGACCCACAAGCCTTGGGAGGACCCCACCAATCATATCTCAGCACAGGACACTGTAAGTGTAGAAGGAGGTGAAGATCACAGTGGGCCCCCCTCCCAAGGCCAGTGGGTCCAACACTGCATTGAGAGAAATGATGCAGTTTTCCCCACTGAGAGCTATTGTCTCAGGCTCTCTGCACACTCAGGCAGATACCACTGTCTCACTTACACTTGGGAGCCATCCTCAAGCTTTCCACTGTAACTTACAAACCTAGAAACTTGTTCTTAAATTAAAGCCGAGATTCTGCTGTAACCATGTGACTCCAGGAATTCAGGTCCTTTAGTGCTTGTGTCTCAATCAAGTGTAGGTTAACCCCCCTAAGCAGAGAAGCAGCTTTCCATTTGAGGCCCAAGGAACTGGGAGGGAAGGATGAGTGAGTTTTCCCCTGCCTTCTCACAGGGCCAAGGGAGCTGGTGGATGGCTGATCTGTACATTTAGGCCTGACCTCTCAGACCAGGATGGAGAGGCAGAGCAGAGGAAGAGTGTCTGCAGTTACACACCTGTGACTGGTCTGTGCCAGGTGACCCAGGTTCATGGGGTTTGGGCTGCAGTATTGTTTCATAGTAGCATAGACTTCTGGGGTTGGATGGAGCCTGGGTTCTAGGCCTCTTTGGGGTGGGAGGGTCCCAGAGTGGGGACTGCAGCCCAAGCCTGGAAGTCTGCACTGCAATTAAACAGCCCTGCAGCCCATGTCAGCTGGCACCAGCAATCCATGAGTGTCTAATTGCAGTGTAGACATACCCTCAGGGAGCAGCCAGCAAGGTCAGCCAAACTGAGAGCAGGAGGCAAAGGGAGGGCATAAACTAAGGACCATATTATCCAAACCCGTCAGTGTGGCGGGTGATGACCTGTGTCAAAAATCTGACTCAGGAGTTGCTGGCTGATGGGCCTTTTTGAAAACCTGGCTCTTTTCCTTGCCAAAATGGGAGTGGAGTCTTTTTGGGAAATCTGTCCTCAGTTGTGGGTGCCAAGCTTGCTGGAAATCTGGCCCTCAGGGTGGCATTTTCAAAAGCACCTAAGTGGTTTAGAAGCCAAACTCCCATTGCTAGAGTCATTGGGACTTGGGCTCCTAAACAGCTTAGTGACTTTTGGAAAATCCCACTCTATCTAACTAGTTCAATGCTGACACATCCCAGTCCAGGAGCTTTACCAGGGAACATAAGGGGGTGCAGAGCTCTGTCTCTGTGTAGGTGCCCTCGTGAGTGTCTGAGCATCTCCCAAACATTAATGGATTTTCTCCACACAACCCCCCTGTGAGGTCGGGGAGGATTACGGCCATGTTACAGATGAGGAACTAGGGCACAGGGAAGATTGAGGGACTTTTCTAAAATCATGAAGGATATCTGTAGCTGAGTTGGGCACAGAACCCACATCTCTTTAATCTCCACTTAAGACTAAACCCAGTGCAGTTCATCATCCACTTGACCCGTCCAATGGGAAAAGCCCCAATAAGTTCAAGGTGAAGATACCCTAGTCCAGCACACGTCGGCAAACAGCTCAATCCCAGATAGAGCTAGGTGTGAGGCAGAGAATATTTGTTTATTTTCCCTACCCAGACTTGCCTCTCCTTCCAAAATCAGCCAGAAAATCTGCCACACCTGGGCCTGAAACTGGGGCCATTTTCTTGAAGTTTTCTTCTCAAGGAAAGGAAAAAAAAAATGGGAGTGAATGAAAACAAACATTTAGAACGGCTCAAAACTTTTCATTTGGAAGGGGAAACAATGTTGGAAAATGGCCTTTTCAAAATGGAAACCTTTAATGGAAATTTTAGACTTTGAATGAAATATTCTGGTTTTATGATTGAAAAGACATTATTAATTAATTATTATTATGTTTGTTTTCTCCACTCTCTCCCTCCCCCTCCCCCTTTTTTCGTTATGCCCATTTTGAGTGCTGGGGGTGCATTTATTTCATTTTGAACTGATTTTGTCATTGCAGAAGATTCTCACAAAAAATAAAATTGAGGTGAAAAAGGCTGTGAAACAACCCCCGACCAGACGGACACAAAACAAGCACATGAATTGAATGAGTATTCTTTTATTGTAATTTTTAATCAAAATATTTTAAGATGACATATTGATATAAACTGATAACATTCACTTCAATTTTATTGTATGTTTAAAATTCATTGACCCTGGGATTGTTTCTGCAAGTTCTTTTCCTGCCAGGACAATCTTAGATCTCTGTACTAAATCTTGTTCTGTTGTCTCAAAATCTGACATAGACACCACATACATCACATTTATCATCACACCCTTAAAAATGAGTATGAAATTTCATGCAAGTAGGAATCTGAGCTTCGGTGAAACGGCAAATATGAGTCCTGAAACCACCAGGGTGGCCCTGATTCACAAAGTGTTGGTTTCCCAGGCTGTTTAGGAGGGAGTTAGAACACAGAAGCAGACAGATAATGCTTTGTTGAAGTCTCTGAAAAAAATGGTTAATTTAAGCACGCAATTAGTCCCATTGTAGTCAAGTGCTTAAAATCAACCCTGTCTTCCTGTATAATGAATTACATATTCATGATCCCCTAAATTTTTCCAGATAATGGCCAACTAGAACCTGCTTCCCAGAGTCAATAATTCAATTCAGATTCCTCCCTGTTAGAGCTGTTCAGGAGGATATTTCTGTGAAAATTGTTGAAAGAAAACAAACTTCTGATTTTGTCTCAATATTTACACTTGTTTCCCTATTTTTGGTTGAAAAAAAAATGTTTTGGTGTATTCCCCCATCCACTTTCACATTTCAACTTTCCTCACCTTTTTTTCTAGTGAAAAAACCTGCACTTTCTTTTAGTTTTTACTTCTTTCCCCTGGAAACGTGCATTACAAATGGTGAGGTGAGGACAAAGTGTTACTTTCTCTCCCTTTAATTTTTTTATACTCATTTCAATATTTTTCTGGTGGGAAAAAAGTATGGTTTTCCAACTTTCTCTTTACTTTGTTATTTTCTGAAAAGTGAGATACAAGTCTGTTTCTTTTCCAGTGAGAGGAAATATTATTTTCTCTCATCTTTAAATGTTCTTTTTACTTTTTTTCACATTCTTACAGGTTATGAAATTGAAGTAAAGTAGGGAAAAAAATCTCTCACTTGTTTAACTTTTTCCATTAAAAAAGTGAGGAGAAGAGTAAAAATAAAAGCAAAACTCCATTTTTTTTCACTTTTGCAAGGCAGTTAAAATATTAAAATGTTTCCAAAAGTGTTCTCTTCCCCTGTTTTCTGTCCAAGGTGGAACAAGCAGGTCGGACTATCTCAAGTCTTGTGAAAACTACAAATGTATTGACAGGTTTTTGCAGGGCCTGCTTGACCTCTCTGTTTCTCAGGCTGTAGATGAGCGGATTGACCAGGGCGATCAGAACAGTGTAGAAGACTGAGAACACTTTGTTCAGGGCTTCCAGTGTGTTGGTTTTGGGGAGCAGATACACAAAGATTATGATCCCACAGAAAATTGTCACCACCATGAGGTGAGAGGAGTAGGTGGAAAAGGCTTTTTGCCTGCCAGTGGTGGAAGGGATTTGCAGGATACTGAGGATGATATAAACATAGGACATCAGGATAAGAAATGGGGGCAGGGTGAATATTGAAGCCAGAATGAGGATAGCGAGTTCAACCAGACGGGTGTCACTACAGGACAGTTTTATTATTGGGCTGAAATCACAAAAGAAGTGGTCAATTTCATTGGGGCCACAGAAAATGAATTGGGACATCATGGAGGTGATTATGGTGCTAGCCAGAAACCCACTTACCCAAGAAGCAGTTGCTAGTATGGCACAGACCTTGCCGTTCATGGGGGCTGCATAATGCAAGGGTTTTCAGATCATTAAATACCAATCATAAGACATCACAGATAAGAGATAACACTCAGCAACTACTCAGCAACTCATTGGTGTGGAAAGGAATTTAGGTGGACTGAAAAAAAAGTGTGAGAAAATTATTGTGAATAATAAGGATATAGCCCATCATTCTAATAGCTAGGACGGAAACTGATAAAAGAATTACATCCTTATTGTTCAGGTCATAGACAAACAGTAGCAAATGGCAGCTATGAAGAAACTTCCATAATTGGTTAATTAATCCATAATTGTCCATTACAGAGATTCTATACTTTCTCCTGGCCACCATACGACCCAGAATGTAAGTCATAGAGTGAGGATCTGAAGGTATTACCAGTGAAATGGCAACATTTATAATTAATTTCAGAGTTGTTCCAAGCTCAAGTTAGCTAAAACCCTTTTACCATTAACAGTTCTCTAGCATGAGAAGAGAGGGGGAAGTTAACATTGTGTTTGCTAATACACAAAGGCCAACTTTGTCATTCACATTTCACCTAGACCCTAGTTAGATGTTTAAAAAAATGATTCAGCTTTGAAACAACCCTTAACACTCAGTCATACACAGTTGAACACCTGGGAAGTCATAAGAACATACTTGGTCAGACCAAAGGTCCATCTAGCCCACTATCCTGTCTTCTGACAGTGGCCAATGCCAGGTTTCCCAGAGGGAATGAACAGAACAGGTAATCATCAAGTGATCCATCCCCTGTTGCCCATTCCCAGCTCCTGGCAAACAGAGGCTAAGGACACTATCCCTGCCCTGGTAAATAGCCATTGGTGGATATATCCTCCATGAACGTATCTAGTTCCTTTTTGAACCTTGTTATAGTCTTGCCCTTCACAACATCCTCTGGCCAAGAGATCCACGGGTTGACTGTGAGTTGTGTGAAGAAATACTGCCTTTTGTTTGTTTTAAGCCTGCTGCCCATTAGTTTCATTTAGTGACCCCTAGTTCTTGTGTTATGAGAAGTAAACAACACTTCCTTATTTACTTTCTCCACACCAGTCATGATTTTAAAGACCTCTATCATATTCCCCCTTAGTCGTCTCTTTTCCAACCTGAAAAGTCCCAGTCTTATTAATCTCTCCTCATATGGAAGCTGTTCCATGCCCCTAATCATTTTTGTTGCCCTTTTCTGAAACTTTTCCATTTCCACTATATGCTTTTTGTGATGGGGCGACCACATCTGCCCACAGTATTCAAGATGTGAGTGTACCATGGATTTCTATAGAGGATATATGATATTTTCTGTCTTATTATCTATCCCTTTCTTAATTATTCCCTACATCCTGTTCACTTTTTTGACTGCCGCTGCACATTGAGTGGACGTTTACAGAGAACTATCCACAATGACTCCAAGATCTCTTTCTTGAGTGGTAACAGCTAATTTAGACCCGCATCATTTTATATGTATAGTTGGGATTATGTTTTCCAATGTGCATTACTTTGCATTTATCAACATTGCATTTCATCTGCCATTTTGTTGCCCAGTCATCCAGTTTTGTGAGATCCTTTTGTAGCTCTTCGCAGTCTGCTTGGGAATTAACTATCTTTGGTAATTTTGTATCACATGCAAATTTTGCCACCTCACTTTTTGCCACCTCCCCTCCTTTTCCAGATCATTTATGAATATGTTGAATATGACTGGTCCCAGGACAGACCCCTGGGGGACACCGCTATTTACCTCTCTTCATTCTGAAAACTGATCATTTATTCCTACCATTTGTTTCCTATCATTTACCCAGTTACCAATCCATGAGAGGACCTTCCCTTTTAACCTATGACTGATTACTTTGCTTAAGAGCCTTAAATGGGGGACTTGGTCAAAGGCTTTCTGAAAATCTAAGTACATTATATCCACTGGATCTCCTTTGTCCGCGTGCTTGTTGACCCCCTCAAATAATTCTAGTAGTTTGGGGAGGCATGATTTCCCTTTACAAAAACCATGTTGACTTTTCCCCAGAAATTATGTTCATCTATGTGTCTGACAATTTTGTTCTTTACTATAGTTTCAACCACTTTTCCCAGTATTGAAGTCAGGCTTATTGGCCTGTAATTGCCAGGATCACCTCTGGAGCCCTTTTTAGGAATCGGCGTCACATTAGCTATTCTCCAATCATTTGGTACAGAAAATGATTTAAAACGATAGGGTACACACTACAGTTAGTAGTTCTGCAATTTCATATTTGAGTTCCTTCAGAACTCCTGGGTGAATACCATCTGCTCCTGGTGACTTATTACTGTGTAGTTTATCAGTTTGTTCCAAACCCAACTCTAATGACAGCTCTATCTGGGACAGTTCCTCAGATTTGTCACCGAAGAAGAATGTCTCAGGTTTTGGAATTTCCCTCCCATCCTCAGCCGTGAAGATTGATGCAAAGAATCATTTAGTTTCTCCACAATGGCCTTATCATCCTTGAGGGCTCCTGCAACATCTTGATCGTCCACTGGTTGTTTAGTAGGCTTCCTTCTGCTCATGTACTTACATTTTTTTTTTTTGCTATTACTTTTTGTGTCTTCGGCTAGCTGTTCTTCAAATTCTTTTTTGGCCTTCCGAATTACATTTTTACACTTCATTTGCCAGAGTTTATACTCCTTTCTATTTCCCTCACTAAGATTTAACTTCCACTTTTTAAAGGATTCCTTTTTTCCTCTCACTGTTTCTTTTATTTTTGTTGTTTAGCCACAGAAGCGCTTTTTTGATTCACTTACCATGTTTTTAATTAATAGGGGTACACATTTAAGTTGAGCCTCTATTATGGTGTCTTTAATAAGTTTCCATGCAGCTTGCAGGGATTTCACTTTCTGCACTGTACCTTTTAATTTCTGTTTAACTAACTTCCTCATTTTTGTGTAGTCCCCCTTTCTGAAATTAGATGCTACAGTATTGGGCTGCTGTGGTGTTTCCCCCACCACAGGGATGTTAAATTTAATTATATTATGGTCAGTATTACCAAGCAGTCCAGCTATAGTCACATCTTGGACCAGATCCTGTGCTCCACTTAGGACTAAATCAAGAATTGCCTCTCCTCTTGTGGGTTCCACGACTACCTGCTCCAAGAAGCAGTCATTTATGGTGTCAAGAAACTTTAGCTCTGCATCCTGTCCTGAGTTGACATGTACCCAGTCAATATGGGGATAGATGACATCCATCATTATTATTGAGTTTTTCTATTTTTATAAAAAGAAAAGGAGGACTTGTGGCACCTTAGAGACTAACAAATTTATTTGAGCATAATCTTTCATGAGCTACAGCTCTCTTCATCGGATTCATCTCTAAGGTGCCACAAGTCCTCCTTTTTTTTTTGCGGATACAGTCTAACACAGCTGCTACTCTGAAATCTATTTTTATAGCCTCTCTAATCTCCCTGAGCATTTCACAGTCTCTATCACCATCCTGGTCTGGTGGTCAGTAATATATCCCTACTGCTATAGTCTTATTAATAGAACATGGTATTTCTATCTATAGAGACTCTGTGGTACGGTTTGGTTCATTTAAGATTTTTACTTCATTTGATTATATGCTTTCTTTCACATATAGTGCCACTTCCCCGCCAGCATGACCTGCTCTGTCCTTCCGGTATATTTTGTACCCTGGTATAACTGTGTCCCATTGATTATCCTCATTCCACCAAGTTTCTGTGATGCCTGTCATACCAACATCCTCATTTAATACGAGGCACTCTACTTCACCCATCTTACTATTTAGACTTCTAGCATTGGTATGTAAGCACTTTAAAAACTTGTCACGTTTTAGCTGTCTGCCATTACACGACATAATTGAATGAGAGTCTTTTTCATTTGAGTGTTTCTCATCAGATCCTACCTCTATTTTGTCATCTTCCATCCTCTCCTCCTTACTAGGACATAGAGAGTCTCCGTTAGTAGATCCTCCCCTAAGGGATGTCTCTGTCCGAACAACTTGCTCCTCCGTGCCTGTCAGCTTTCCCCCAGCCCTTAGTTTAAAAACTGCTTTACAACCTTTTTTAATTTTAAGTGCCAGCAATCTGGTTCCATTTTGGTTTACGTGGAGCCCATCCTTCCTTTATAGGCTTCCCTTTCCCCAAAGTTTCCCCATTTCCTAATAAATCTAACCCCCTCCTCCATACACCATCGTTTCATCCAGGCATTGAGACCCTGCAGTTCTGCGTTTCTGACTGGCCCTGTGTGTGGGACTGGAAGCATTTCAGAGAATGCTACCATGGAGGTCCCAGGCTTCAATCTCTTACCCAGCAGCCTAAATTTGGCCTCCAGAATCTCTGTTCTATCCTTCCCTATGTCATTGGTATCTACATGTACCATGACCACTGGCTCCTCCCCAGCACTACACATAAGTCATGTGAGCTAGTCATGTTGTATCCCAGGGCTTCCTTAATTTGAGAATATTTATGAATAGTTTACAAAGGATTAATAAATATTTTAATTCATGGTCAATCAATTGTTATAGAGTCCAATCAATAGATTGCTTATAACCATGGGTTAGAATATTCCACCACACCTTTAAGGCGTGTCCCGTAACACACACTACTCAGATCTGTAACAAGCTGATCACATCTATTGCTCACGTACTGCCTCCTTATCATCCACTTAGAAATGGAAGCTTAAAGCCAAGTGAGACTATAATAAGAGGTGATGTATTTGCCATCTCATGCCATTACCTGCACCTGCCCTTTCTGACCGCTCCTGCGTATGCTCCAAGGGAATAGTGAGGGCTGTCGCTGTAGTGCAGGGAGCAAGCACCAACCAAACTAAATGAAAAGGTGGCTGTGGCCGTGAACTCTACTGGGAAAGGAGACGTAGGCACAGGGCTCCCCATTTTAGTTCTGGAACGTATAAGAGATGGGGGAAGGGGTGCTGCCTTTACCCACATGTCATTAGGAAATCGTTGGATTTCGGAAAGCCCATAGTGGGATGGAGCAGTCTGAACCACAGGGGAAGTGCGCTGCATAAACTGTGCAGTGTGGCTACTTGGAAATTCATAGGAACAGAAAGTGTCAAACATAGAACCTCCCGCTTCTCATGAATATAGTGCCTAGTTGCATTAAAGGGGTGTGCACTAGCTCTTCACAGGAGAGGGCAAAGGCTGCACACTGGAGAAGATCCAAGTCAGTAGATTGCAGTGTTGCAAAAGCTCACGTGTGGAACTACTGCATTTGTGCATCACAACACATTCCCCACATTTGCTTCCCAGAAGTTGTTACTTTCAGCACACAGATTTTGGATTAAATCTGTCCCATAGACCTTTGAGAGAAATTGTTCCAGCCATCTGGGAAGAAAGAGAGCAGCCACTTACGTGGACTGCAGAAACAAAAGGGAAAATTACGTTCTCCTTTCTCAGTGATCTGGTCTCATTTTCTGCACTAGATGCATTGGAAGAATTGTGTTATTACTGAAGCCGTCTGACAGACAGAAGCAAAAAAGAGTAAGGAAAAACAAACAAACACCACCACAATGTACAATATTAAAGTTATTATTATTCATACTGTTAACAATAACAATAACAACAATAATAATAATGGTTTTCTGCCTTTCTGTAGCTAGATGCCACTAACAGCTCTTCCCCATTAGTATCTACTATACTTTTGTGCCTTCAAAGTTTTGTTACTGATGTCCTGTGTGATTTACTTGTCCCATATGCAATTAATTTGTTTATTTTATGTCTAATGAATCTCTCGAGAAAATACATCACATAGTCATGAAAATCTAGCTTAACCCTAAAGGAAAAGTAGCCACGGTGACGATCTCCCTTCATGTGCCGACACTTTACAGTAGAACCTCAGAGTTAGGAACACCAGCAGTACAAAGCGACGAGTCAACCACACACCTCATTTGGAGCTGGAAGTACTCAATGAGGCAGCAACAGCAGAGAGAGAAAAAAAGCAAAGACCGTACAGTGCTGTGTTAAATGCAAACTATAAAAAAATAAAGGGAAAGTTTGAAAAAAAAGATTTGACAAGGTAAGGAATCTTTCTGTGCTTTTTTTCATTTAAATTAAGATGGTTAAAAGCAGCATTTTTCTTGTCCATTGTAAAGTTTCAAAGCTGTATTCAGTCAATGTTCAGTTGTAAACTTTTGAAAGAACTACCAGAATGATTTATTCAGAGTTAGGAACATTTCAGTTAAGAACAACCTCCATTCCCGAGGTGTTTGGAACTCTGAGGTTCTACTGCATCCAGTTTTGGGGGCCCCACTACAGAAAGGATGTGGACAAATTGGAGAGAGTCCAGCGGAGGACAAGAAAAATGATTAGGGGGCTGGGGCACATGATTTATGAGGAGAGGCATTGGGAACTGGGCTTATTTAGTCTGCAGAAGAGAGGAGTGAGAAGGGATTTGATAGCGGCCTTCAACTACCTGAAGGGGGGTTCCAAAGAGGATGGAGCTCGGCTGTTCTCAGTGGTGGCAGATGACAGAACAAGGAGCAATGGTCTCAGGTTGCAGTGTGGGAGGTCTAGGTTGGATATTAGGAAACACTATTTCACTAGGAAGGTGGTGAAGCACTGGAATGGGTTACCTAGGGAGGTGGTGGAATCTCCTTCCTTAGAAGTTTTTAAGGCCCGGCTTGACCATAGTTGGGGTAGGTCCGGCTTTGAGCAGGGGGTTGGACTAGATGACTTCCTGAGGTCCCTTCCAACCCTGATAGTCTATGATTCTATAAAGAAAAGGAGTCCTTGTGGCACCTTAGAGACTAACCAATTTATTTGAGCATGAGCTTTCGTGAGCTACAGCTCACTTCATCAGATACATACCGTGGAAACTGCAGCAGACTTTATATATACACAGAGAATATGAAACAATACCTCCTCCCACCCCACTGTCCTGCTGGTAATAGCTTATCTAAAGTAATCGTCAGGTTAGGCCATTTCCAGCACAAATCCAGGTTTTCTCACCCTCCACCCCCCCACACAAATTCACCCTCCTGCTGGTGATAGCCCATCCAAAGTGACAACTCTTTACACAATGTGCATGATAATGAAGTTAGGCCATTTCCTGCACAAATCCAGGTTCTCTCACTCCCTCACCCCCCTCCAAAAACCCACCCCCATACACACACAGACTCACTCTCCTGCTGGTAATAGCTCGTCCAAACTGACCACTCTCCAAGTTTAAATCCAAGTTAAACCAGAATATCTGGGGGGGGGGGGGGGGAGGAAAAAACAAGAGGAAATAGGCTACCTTGCATAATGACTTAGCCACTCCCAGTCTCTATTTAAGCCTAAATTAATAGTATCCAATTTGCAAATGAATTCCAATTCAGCAGTTTCTCGCTGGAGTCTGGATTTGAAGTTTTTTTGTTTTAAGATAGCGACCTTCATGTCTGTGATTGTGTGACCAGAGAGATTGAAGTGTTCTCCGACTGGTTTATGAATGTTATAATTCTTGACATCTGATTTCACCCTGACCACACCACACGATCCATCGTCTACAGCCAAGCTCTGCGATACAACCACATTTGCTCCAACCCCTCAGACAGAGACAAACACCTACAAGATCTCTGTCAAGCTTTCTTACAACTACAATACCCACCTGCGGAAGTAAAGAAACAGATTGATAGAGCCAGAAGAGTTCCCAGAAGTTACCTACTACAGGACAGGCCTAACAAAGAAAATAACAGAACGCCACTAGCCGTCACCTTCAGCCCCCAACTAAAACCCCTCCAACGCATTATTAAGGATCTACAACCTATCCTGAGGGATGACCCAACACTCTCACAAATCTTGGGAGACAGGCCAGTCCTTGCCTACAGACAGCCCCGCAACCTGAAGCAAATACTCACCAACAACCACATACCACACAACAGAAACACTAACCCAGGAACTTATCCTTGCAACAAAGCCCGTTGCCAATTGTGCCCACATATCTATTCAGGGGACACCATCACAGGGCCTAATAACATCAGCCACACTATCAGAGGCTCGTTCACCTGCACATCCACCAATGTGATTTATGCCATCATGTGCCAGCAATGCCCCTCTGCCATGTACATTGGTCAAACTGGACAGTCTCTACGTAAAAGAATAAATGGACACAAATCAGATGTCAAGAATTATAACATTCATAAACCAGTCGGAGAACACTTCAATCTCTCTGGTCACGCAATCACAGACATGAAGGTCGCTATCTTAAAACAAAAAAACTTCAAATCCAGACTCCAGCGAGAAACTGCTGAATTGGAATTCATTTGCAAATTGGATACTATTAATTTAGGCTTAAATAGAGACTGGGAGTGGCTAAGTCATTATGCAAGGTAGCCTATTTCCTCTTGTTTTTTCCTTCCCCCCCCCCAGATATTCTGGTTTAACTTGGATTTAAACTTGGAAAGTGGTCATTTTGGACGAGCTATTACCAGCAGGAGAGTGAGTCTGTGTGTGTATGGGGGTGGGTTTTTGGAGGGGGGTGAGGGAGTGAGAGAACCTGGATTTGTGCAGGAAATGGCCTAACTTCATTATCATGCACATTGTGTAAAGAGTTGTCACTTTGGATGGGCTATCACCAGCAGGAGGGTGAATTTGTGTGGGGGGGTGGAGGGTGAGAAAACCTGGATTTGTGCTGGAAATGGCCTAACCTGACGATTACTTTAGATAAGCTATTACCAGCAGGACAGTGGGGTGGGAGGAGGTATTGTTTCATATTCTCTGTGTATATATAAAGTCTGCTGCAGTTTCCACGGTATGTATCTGATGAAGTGAGCTGTAGCTCACGAAAGCTCATGCTCAAATAAATTGGTCAGTCTCTAAGGTGCCACAAGGACTCCTTTTCTTTTTGCGAATACAGACTAACAGGGCTGTTACTCTGAAACCTATGATTCTATAAATATTCGATTCTCTGTAACTGCTGCCATCTAGTGCTCAATATGAAGAATAGCTGCCACCAATTTCCCATCCTTTTACCCTCTGCTGCCACCAAACACATATTGTACAGTATAGCCCCTCCTTTCCCATTCCTCATACTGCCCTCCTAGTGCCTGTTATACAGTACATTCAACCTTTCTCCGCACCTCACCATCTGTATCCGTTATACAAGGTCCATTATTCTGAAAACCCCAGCATTAGGCCGATACAGATTGTGAGGCTCTCACGGCAAGCATCTGTAGGAGTATTTTCTTTTCAAAATTGTTTGCTCACCTTCTAAATTTTCTGCTTCACTTAAATTACATTTCCCCAGAACTTAAAATGACAAAAGCAGATTGCAGAACCTTCTGTGTTGCAAACTTCTGCCCCAGTTTGCAATCAAACTTGTATAGCACTCAGGGTCAGTGGCTGTAAAAGAGCCAGCCAGGTCCCGTAAGTTGCTGTTACCTTTCAACAGAAATTATTTGGGGGCAGTTCACTGGCCTGCTTTATGCAAGAAATCAGAGTGGATGTTCACACTGGTCCCTTCTGGCCTTGGGATCTAGGAATCTATGAACATTCTTGGTCTCTCTCTCGCTCTCTCTCACTCTCTGCATGCGTTTAATATGATCTGTTTGTCTCCAAGACATTAGGCTAGATATGAAGCCTTTTCTGAATACCCTTTTCAGTTTTGCTCTTCCAAAGGGACAGCAGGTGCTGTGCTTTAGGTGGGGTTTACCTAGCAATTTAGACTATTTTAACCAAGGTTTGATCCCTGGGTCTGTACAAAAAAACATTGCCAGAATTTCCAACTTTAAGAAAAACTGGTTTATTTTTGTTTTTCCCGGGATGAGGGGGGCTGTCTCTCAGGGTCAGACCTCAAGGCACCACATTCGGATCCAGGAATCTGCCTCTGGGAGGGAAGTATTTGTGGAGTGTAATTATAGGCATGGTAGTTTGCCTATGGTTAAAGTGGCCAGCATGACAAAAAAGTTGCTATGTAGTGCTGAACTATAGGTGTACAACTCTCATTGACCTCAGCGGGAGCAGAGTTAGGCCAGCACTGAGCCCTTTATAAAACGCCTCTATATAAATCCGTGGGACACCCACATCTTGAATACTGAGTGCAGATCTGGTCGCCCCATCTCAAAACAGATATACTGGCATGGAAAAGATTCAGAAAAAGGCAACAAAAATTATAAGGGATATGAAACGGCTTCTGTATGAGGAGAATTTAATAAGACTGGGACTTTTCATCTTGGCAAAGGACAACTAAGGGGGGATATGATAGAGGTCTTTAAAATCATGACTAGTGTGGAGAAAGTAAATAAGGGAGTGTTATTTACTCCTTCTCACAACACAAGAATTAGGGGTCACCAAATGAAATTAACAGGCAGCAGGTTTAAAACAAACAAAAGGAAGTATTTTTTTTTCATACAATGCATAGTGAACCTGTGGAACTCCTTGCCAGAGAAATTTTTGAAGGCCAAGACTATAACAGGGTTCAAATTTTTTTGATAAATTCCTAGTAATATAACTTCCCTCCTCTCTCCAAGTAGGCAATTCCACAGACTCAAACATCCCAATGTTAGGAAAGTTTGTTTTGTTCTTTGTTTCATTGTTTCTCTCACCTTTTATTAAAGATACAGACAAGAAGGAAGAACAGTTAAAGCATTTGCGATGTAAAGCGTTAAATCAGGCTTTCATTTTAACAACATCCCTTGTCCCCTTTCCCCTTAGTTAGAGGGAGTTTTTAGATGGAACCCCACCACTACCACCTTGTCTAACACTCTGTTGGATGGTATTAAAGACAGTGATAGCTGTCCTTTGTGGGGGAAAAGGAAGAGGTTAGTTGAGATGGGCCAAGTCCTGTGGTGATGTTCTTGTTATCTCATGGTGATGCCTTTCCAAGAAGGCAAAATAAAAGGGGAAAGAAGAGAACGGCAAAGATAGAAAATGCAGCTTCTGTTTCTGGTGTTGACTCTCACTTGCAGACTCGCTTCTGGTAAAACAGAGGTTCAGCGCGTGGATTTATCAGCCACTCTGAGACCTGGCAAACTTGTACCAGTTTAGGGAACTGCATTTAGCTGCCTCTTTTTGATCTCACAGGCTCACAGCAGTTTTGCAAAATGTACAGTCTTGGCCATCTAAGCAAGACTCTTCTTAGAGAGAAGGCAAAAGGACAGAAGAGATATGAAAGAAGATAAAAAGGTGGGGAAGGAAAAAGACACATGTATGGGTCAGATTATTTCCTGAGAACTTTCCTCAGAACCTACTCTACCTCCTTGTTTTTCAGGTTCTATATTTGGGGGGCGGGGGGACAGGGCTGCATAGGACCCCTTTCACCACCACTGCAGCCAGAGAAAATGTACCCAAATAGTTACCAATTAGGGTGTGAAATTATTGGTCCTTATGCCAGAAGGACCTCAGCCTGGAATCTAGTAGGCCCACCTTTGCACACATCAGTCACAAGAAACGTTCTGCTGAGCTCCTGTGAGCACATCAAGGAGTGAGACCCCAAATTTGCATGTGATTCAAAATGGGCTAAACAACAATTATACAAGTGAACTAGAAACTGCCTTACACTTTGACCCAAGCTGGAGAGGACATGCTGACCAGAAGTCCTTTGCTGACCTTCAGTGGAGAGTCAGGGCTCTTGAGGCTGCAGTTGCAGAGTCCAATAGCCCAGCAGACCAGCAGGGGAATGTGGCAAGGGGTCAAGTCCAGGAAAATAGCAAACTAGATGTGGTTAAGCAGAAGAGAAGCAATATCCAGACTAGCAGCCATAACTGCAAATAGGGATAGAGCATCCAGGTAAATGAGCCAGGTGAAGAAAGGTCCATTCCAGCACCAATGTTAGTTCAGTGACTTCACAGTACCTGGTGGCAGAATCCACCACACATATGTATTCTTTCCAGTTCTGAGTGGTTTAGTGAGGGGGCCCCACAATAGCTACAGATGCTCTGGCAAATTCCTATTTAATGATGGGCAGATGTTGCAGCCGTGCTTTGCAGGGTTCCACTAATCTCTTACACTTCTGGCATAAGTCACGACTCTTACAGTACTTGCTTACTATCTGAAGCAGCTTGGGACAGAGACAAATAAGAAGGGATAGGATATAGGTCTATAAAATTGTGATGGGTGTGGAGAACGTGAGTAAGGAAGTGTTATTTCCTCCATCACCGAACAAAAGAACCAGAGGTCACCCAATGAAATTAATAGGCAGCAGGTTTACAACAAAAAAGGGGAATTCTTCTTCACACACCCCACAGTCAACCTGTGGAACTCATTGCCAGGGGATGTTCTGAAGGCCAAAGCTATAACAGGATTAAAAAAAGAACTAGGTAAGTTCATGGATGACAGCTCGTTCAATGGTTATTAGCCAAGATGGCCAGAGATACAACCCCATGCTCTAAGTGTCCCTAGCATCTGATTACCAGAAGCTGGAAGTGGATGACAGGGGACAGATCATTTGATGATTGCCTGCTCTGTTCATTCCCTCTGAAGCATCTGGCAATGGCCACTGTTGGAAGACAGGATACTGGGATAGATGAACCACTGGTCTGACCCAATATGTCGTTCGTATGTTCTTATGTTCACCCACTCCTACAATGGGCCTATCACTTCTGGCTGAGTTACTAAATTCTCAAATCTTGATTTAAAGATTTCTAATTACAGAGAATACATTTTCTCTAGTTCAAGCCAGGAAGTGACCTGTGCCCCATGCTGAAGAGGAAGGTGAAACCCACGAAGGTCTCTGCCAAATTCAACTGGGGGAAAATTCCTTCCCAACCTCGAATATAGTGATATATTAGACCCTGCACATATCAGTGAGACCCACCCACCGGACACCTCAGAAAGAATTCTCTGTAGTAACTCAAAGCCTTCCCTCTCTAGTGTCCCATCTCCAGCTACCAGAGATATTTGCTAATAGCAGTTGTGAATGCGTCATATGCCATTGTAGGCAATCTTATCCTACCTTCCCCTCCATAAACTTATCAAGATCAGTCTTAAAAGAAGTTAGGCTTTCTGTCCCCACTGCTCCCCTTGGGAGGCTTTTCCAAAACTTCAAACCTCTGATGGTTAGAAACTTTTGTCTAATTTCAAACCTAAATTTATCACTGGTCAGTTTGTATCAATTTGTTCTTGTGCCACCATTGGCCCTTATCTTAAATAACTCCTCTCCCTCCGTGGTGTTTTTCCCTCTGATGTATTTATAAAGAGAAGCCATATCTCCCCTCCTCTGTTGTGTTAGGCTAAACAAGGCAAGCTCCTTAACTCTGGAGGCTCCTAAAAATCCTGCATTTTCCAACTTTTCCCCATAAAAGTCCCCCATGAGCCTAAATTTCTGCCATCAGGCATATACACAGCTCAGTCTGGGCATCCAGACCCTTATCTCATGTCTACTCCCAAGCAGGATCCTCAGACCAGGTGAAGGGAGGCATTCTCCTGGCCTACCTCACCTTCAGAATTCTACCCATGCTGAGAGCATGTCTAACACCACACAAAACGTCCAGGGATGCGACTGCCCTAATGGCTGGGTGATCGTCTGCCCTGGTGTAGATCTCTCTGAATCTCTCCTCCAAAACCGTTCCACTGTGGCACAATAGTTAAATATGCATTTGGCCAGATAGAGAGGGAATGACTGGATAGCCCAATAGTTTAGGCACTCACTTGAGGGGTGGAAAATTCATGTTCAAATACCTTCTTTAACTCAAATAGGGCGGGGAGGGGAAACGAAGTGATGTCTCCTATCTTGCTAATGAAGCACTTAGAGGAGAGGAAAGTGATCAGAAACAATCAGCATGGATTCACCAAAGGCAAGTCATGCCTGACTAATCTAATTGCCTTCTATGATGAGATAACTGGCTCTGCGGATGAGGGGAAAGTGGTGGACGTGTTGTTCCTTGACTTTAGCAAAGCTTTTGACACGGTCTCCCACAGTATTCTTGCCAGCAAGTTAAAGAAGTATGGGCTGGATGAATGGACTATAAAGTGGATAGAAAGTTGGCTAGATTGTCAGGCTCAACGGGTAGTGATCAATGGCTCCATGTCTAGTTGGCAGCCAGTATCAAGTGGAGTGCCCCAAGGGTCGATCCTTGGGCCGGTTTTGTTCAATATCTTCATAAATGATCTGGAGGACGGTGTAGATGCGCCCTCAGCAAGTTTGCAGATGACACTAAACTGGGAGGAGAGGTAGATACGCTGGAGGGTAGGGATATATTAGAGACATATTAGAGGATTGGGCCAAAAGAAATCTGATGACGTTCAACAATGACAAGTGCAGAGTCCTGCACTTAAGACGCAAGAATCCCATGCACCGCTACAGACTAGGGACCGAATGGCTCGGCAGCAGTTCTGCAGAAAAGGACCTAGGGCTTACAGTGGATGAGAAGCTGGATATGAGTCAACAGTGTGCCCTTGTTGCCAAGAAGGCCAATGGCATTTTGGGATGTATAAGTAGGAGCATTGCCAGCAGATGGAGGGACGTGATTGTTCCCCTCTATTCAACATTGGTGAGGCCTCATCTGGAGTACTGTGTCCAGTTTTGGGCCCCACACTACAAGAAGGATGTGGAATAATTGGAAAACGTCCAGTGGAGGGCAACAAAAATGATTAGGGGACTGGAACACATGACTTATGAGGAGAGGCTGAGGGAACTGGGATTGTTTAGTTTGCAGAAGAGAAGAATGAGGGGGGATTTGATAGCTGCTTTCAACTACCTGAAAGGGGGTTTAAAAGAGGATGGATCTAGACTGTTCTCAGTGGTAGCAGATGACAGAATGAGGAATAATGTTCTCAAGTTGCAGTGGGGGAGGTTTAGGTTAGGTATTAGGAAAAACTTTTTCACTAGGAGGGTGGTGAAACACTGGAATGCGTTACCTAGGGAGGTGGTAGAATCTCCTTCCTTAGAAGTTTTTAAGGTCAGGCTTGACAAAGCCCTGGCTGGGGTGATTTAGTTGGGGATTGATCCTGCTTTGAGCAGGGGGTTGGACTAGATGACCTCCTGAGGTCCCTTCCAACCCTGATATTCTATGATTCTATGATACTATTAATGAGATTCTAGCACACTCGTACAACTCTCGGAGCTGCAGTTTCACAAAAAATACCTAAAGTTGCACAAATTTTGCAACTGCTGTGCCGTGGTAATGATTTTCTAATACTGCGAACTTCTGAGAGTTTGGTCACTAATTCTAAGAAGCTGTTGAGCAACAACTTCTGAGAACTTTTGGAAGTCTTCTCATTTGATTGTGATGCTAAAATGGGAACTGGGCCCTTCTGAATATCTGGCCTCGCTTGTGAAATCAGAGACCCTTTGAAAGTCTGTCTCTAAATGCACAGTGTAGCTCCTTAGAGAATAACATAGAGTAAGAAGTATAGTGGAGAAGAACGCTATTTATTCATGAAAAACTCACCCAGAGAAAAGGGATGACATCTACTGAGTAAACAAATCAATACAAGCTATTCTTCCAGCTCTGCTACTGCATCTTCACCCAGGATTAGCCAAATGGCCAATTCAAAGGAATCATACATATTCTCCAAATCAATCCTAATTAATTCTATTTACTTATAGTCTAGCCCAAATTAGCTAGAGAGGAGAGATGGGCTGTAGGGTTTGGTAAATTAAAGGCATGGACATTCCCTTAGGTTGCTCATGCCAATCCAAAGGGAAGTTCCGCTGAGCTGTCTTGAGAACCTCCCCCACCCCAAATTTGGATCTGATTCAAAATGGACTAAATTGCAATTATACACGTGAACTAGAAAACTTGTTTTAGACTGAGACATGCAGCAGCCTAGCAAGGATCTGCTGAGTCTAGCAGGGGGTCAGGGCTCATCTGGTTGCAAAGTTTGCAGAATCCACCAGGCCAGTAAACTAGCAGGGAAATGGGGCAAGGGGTCAGGTCCAGGAAAATAGCAGACTAGGTAAAGTCAAGCTGAACTACCAGGTAGTTGGGAAGGATGCAGACAAATTGGAGAGAGTCCAGAGCAGAGCAACAACAATGATGCCAGGTTTCGAAAATCTGCCCTGGGGGAAAGGTGGGAAAAAACAAACAAACCCTGGGCATGGATAGTCTTGCAAAAAGAAGACTCGGGGGGGAGGGGAGAGACACCTAATAACAGTATACAAATATCATACAGGCTTATGAAGAGGACAGGGATCAATGGTTCTCCGTGTCCACTGCAGGCAGGTCAAGAAGTAATGGACTTAATCTGCAGCCAGGGAGATTTAGGTTAGATAGTAGGAAAAACCTTTCTAACTACAAGTCCCAGCCTACCTACCAGAGTCATGCCTTAACCACCAAGCTATGGGCTATTCTCTTAGTCCCTCACATTGAAGCTGTTCTCCTGCATGTAAATAATTAAATATGCATTAGGCCAGATACAAAGCAAGAAAGACTTCACGGTGTGGTGGTTAGGGCATACAAGTGTGGTAGGAGACCATGTTTGAGTCCCTTCTTTATATTGCACAGAGAAAGGAATTCTTTCCCAACGCCCTGGAGAGGTTCTAACATAATTGTGTGCATCGAGGAGCTGCAGCTTTACCATAAAACAGCAAATACTGAAAGAAGAAAGATAAAGTTGCATGAGTTGGCATCCCTGCTGTAGCAACACTAACTTTCTAACCCTGAGAACTTTTGAAAGGTTGCTCACTCATTGTGGTGCTTAAATGAGAGCAGGACATCTGGCCTCAACTGTGGAGCCTGAGAGTCAGTCTCTAAATGTACAATTTACCCCAACAGAGAATGATGTGGAATAACAAATACAGTTGCAAAGATCAACATTTATTCATCAGCCATTCAGATGAAAAAAGGAGGAGACATCTATCAAATGAACAAATCAATATAAACTGTTCCCTCAGCCCCATTGTTTCATTTTCACCCGGATTAACCAAATGGTGAGTCCAAAGGAATCATATGTACTCTACAGATCAACTCTAACCATTTCCAGTTTGTTCTATCCAAAGCAAAACTAGCAATGTTTTCTATGGGAAGCTTGAAATTTACTGACTGGCATCCATAGGGCCTGCTTTGCCTCTTTGTTTCTCAGGCTCTGTAGGAGGAGATTGAGCAGGGGTGTCAAGGCAGTGTATCGACAGAGAACACTTTGTTGAAGGCCCTCAGCTGGTTGCTTTCTGTTAACATATAAACAATAATAGAATCATAGAATATCAGGATTGGAAGGGACCTCAGGAGGTCATCTAATCCAACCCCCTTCTCAAAGCAGGACCAATCCCCAATTTTTGCCCCAAAGGGCCCCCTCAAGGATTGAACTCACAACCCTGGGTTTAGCAGGCCAATGCTCAAACCACCGAGCTATCCCTCCCCCCAAACACGAGGGTCAAATAGATAATCAGTCAGGAGACTAGCCAGTCTCCTGGGCAGCATGATCAAGGTGTAGCACAGAAGTGACATATGTGCCTAATGCCAGTGAAGGTTTTACAGCTCAGAGACAGGTGCCAGCCAGCACTTGGGGGCTGAGCTCCCTGATGGCAGAGCTGCTTAGTATGCTGGCTTTCGTGAATCCCATTCTGAGGTGCCCATTTCCCGCCATTCATCGTTCAGAGAGCCTGAGTGTGGAACTCAGGCCTGGTGAGTCCCAATGATTTTCTAGCTGCATCAAAGTTAGGCGCGTCAACACTGCTTCTTCACACCACATCGATGTCACAGAGAAATCTGGACAGGGCAAGTGGGCCCACAATAGCAGCCTCACTGAGGAGTCGTCTCTTGGATGGTCAAAGAGGTCTGTGCATAGCGATGGAATTGGGTTTGCCCTGATCCTTTCAGCCATTCTGGCTGTAGCATCCTCACAACGGGTGTGTGGAGCAGAGATGTCGCTTGGCATGGGCAGTCCTGGTGCTGGTGTGGGTCAAATCGTTCCAGGGCCCTGTGGTCTGTGTGTAGAATTCAGTGCACACACACATGCCCTGTGGCAGCCCCTTACAAAGCATAACCCAGGATGCCTGTGGAGATGGATTCACAAACTCTCTTAATTCAGATGCACAGCTCCCCATAAACCTGGAAAGCACAGTGTGGTTGTGGACCCTGCCAGCTAGATAAGGGCCATGAGAATAGGCTCAGGCTGGTTTCGGGAGGACATCTGGCAAGAACAGTCTAAGCCCCCTGAGTTATGTTTGGTGACAACAGATCTACCAAAGGAGGCCCAGACTGGAGTGGGCTGCTTTGAGGCTCATTTCCTATGTGATCACTGGACCTGTTTGTGTCACAGAACCCTATCTGAAGAATAAGCCAGAAAATTGTTAAGTTACTCAAATATTAATACAATGCACACCCTTATTAGGGGCACAAACAGAAGAATATAAGAATGGCTATACTGGGTCAAACCAAAAATCTATCTAGCCCACTATTCTGTCTTCCAACAGTGGCCAATATCACGTGCTTCAAAGGAAACGGACAGAACAGGTAATCATCAAGTGATCTAGTTCTTGTTGCCCATTCCTAGCTTCTGGCAAAGAGAGGCTAGGGACACCATCCGTGCCCATCTTGGCTAATAGCCATTAATGGACCTATCCTCCATGAATTTATCTGGTTCTTTAAAAAAAAATCTTGTTATAGTCTTGGCCTTCACAACAACCTTCAGCAAGAAGTTCCACAGGTTGACCATGTGAAAAAATATTTCCTTTTATTTTAAACCTGCTGCTTATTAATTTCATTTGGTAACCCCTAGTTCTTGTGTTATGAGAAGAAGTAAGTAAATAACACTTTCTTATTTACTTTCTTGACACCAGTTATGATTTTACGGACCTCTATTGTATTCCATCTTAGTCGTCTCTTTTCCAAAGTGAAAAGTCCCAGTCTTGTTAATCACTCCTCATATAAAGTTGTTCCAAACCCCTGATCATTTTTATTCCTTTTTTCTGTGCCTTTTCCAGTTCCAATATATATCTTTTTCAACATGTGGATGTACCACAGATTTATATAAAGGCAATATTATATATTCTGTCTTATTATCTATCCCTTTCCTAATAATTCCCAACATTCTGTTAGTATTTTTTGACAGCTATTGCACATTAAGAGGATGTTTTCAGAGAACTATCCACAATGATTCCAAGATTTCTTTCTTTCTTTCAGCTAATTTAGACCCCATCATTTTATAAGTATAGTTGGGATTATGTTTTCCAATGTGCATTACTTTGCATTTACTAACATTACATTTCACCTGCCATTTTCTTGCGAGGTCACCCAGTTTTCTAAGATCTTCGCAGTCTGCTTTGGAATTAACTATCTTAAGTAGTTTTCGCAAAAAGAAAAGGAGTACTTGTGGCACCTTAGAGACTAACCAATTTATTTGAGCATGAGCTTTCGTGAGCTACAGCTCACTTCATCGGATGCATACCGTGGAAACTGCAGCAGACTTTTCCACGGTATGCATCCGATGAAGTGAGCTGTAGCTCACGAAAGCTCATGCTCAAATAAATTGGTTAGTCTCTAAGGTGCCACAAGTCCTCCTTTTCTTTTTGCGAATACAGACTAACACGGCTGTTACTCTGAAACCTGTAAGTAGTTTTGTATCATCTCCAAATTTTACCACCTCATTGTTTATCCCTTTTTCCAGATAATTTATTAATATGTTTAACAGGACTGGTCCCAGTACAGAGCCCTGGATATCACTATTTGCCTCTCTCTATTCTAAAACCTGACCATTTATTTATCCAAAATCTCCTCTAATGACACCTCAATCTAGAGTAGTTCCTCAGATTTGTTACCTTGCTGGGAAATCTCCTTCACATCCTCAGCTGTATGTTTATGGAGGAGATGGTATGATGGGATAACATGGTTTTGATAATTAAATATTCATGGTAAATAGGCCTAATGGCCTGTTATGGGATGTTAGATGGGGTGGGATCTGAGTTATCAAGGAAAGAATTTTCTGTAGTATCTGCCTGGTGAATCTTGCCCATGTGCTCAGGGTTTAGCTTCCTCTGTAGCATGGGGCACGGCTCACTTGCTGGAGGATTCTCTGCTCCTTGAAGTCTTTAAACCACGATTTGAGGACTTCAATAGCTCAGACATAGGTGAGAGGTTTTTCGCAGGAGTGGGTGGGTGAAATTCTGTAGCCTGCGTTGTGCAGGAGGTCAGACTAGATGATCGTAATGATTCCTTCTGACCTTATGAATCTATGAATCTATGAACCTATGAGCTGTGAAGACAGATGTAAAAAATACATTTAGTTTTTCCGCAATGGCCTAATCTTCCTTGACTGTTCCAAAGTGCTAAAGTGGCCCCACTGCTTCTGATGTACTTAAAAAAATAACAGAATTATCCTGGGGGAAAGTGTGTATAAAAGCCCAGAAAATCTTGGGAAAATATTTTGGAACAAAATCGGAGTGTTAATTGGCCAAAAACACATAACTGGGCATTAAGTTATTATTCCTATATCATAGAATCATTGAATATCAGGGTTGGAAGGGACCTCAGGAGGTCATCTAGTCCGACCCCCTGCTCAAAGCAGGACCAATCCCCAACTAAATCATCCCAGCAAGGGCTTTGTCAAGCCGGACCTTAAAAACCTCTAAGGAAGGAGATTCCAGCACCTCCCTAGGTTACCCATTCCAATGCTTTACCACCCTCCTAGTGAAAAAGTTTTCCCTAGCTCCTAATTTCCTAATATCCAACCTAAACCTCCCACACTGCAACTTCAGACCATTACTCCTTTTTGTGTCATCTGCTACCACTGAGAACAGTCTAGATCCATCCTCTTTGGAACCCCCTTTCAGGTAGTTGAAAGCAGCTATCAAATCCCCCTTCATTCTTCTCTTCTGCAGAATAAATAATCCCAGTTCCCTCAGCCTCTCCTCGTAAGTCATGTGCTCCAGCCCCTTAATCATTCTTGTTGCCCTCCGCTGGACTCTTTCCAATTTTTCCACAACCTTCTTGTAGTGTGGGGCCCAAAATTGGACACAGTACTCCAGATGAGGCCTCACCAATGCCGAATAAAGGGGAATGATCATGTCTCTCAATCTGCTGGCAATGCTTCTACTTATACAGCCCAAAATACTGTTAGCCTTCTTGGCAACAAGGGCACACCATTGACTTATATCCAGCTTCTCATCCCCTGTAACCCCTAGGTCCTTTTCTGCAGAACAGCTGCCTAGAAACTCAGTCCCTAATCTGTAGCAGGGCATGGGATTCTTCCTTCCTAAGTGCAGGATTCTGCACTTGTCCTTGTTGAACCTCATCACATTGCTTTGGGCCAAATCCTCTAATTTTCTACGTCCTTCTGTATCCTATCCCTCCCCTCCAGCGTATCTACCACTCCTCCCAGTTTAGTCTCATGTGCAAACTTGCTGAGGGTGCAATCCATGCCATCCTCCAGATCATTAATGAAAACATTGATCAAAACCAGCCCCAGGACTGACCCTTGGGGTACTCCACTTGATATCAGCTGCCAGCTAGACATGGAGCCATTGATAACTACCCACTGAGCCCGATGATCTAGCCAGCTTTCTATTCATCTTATAGTCCATTCATGCAGCCCATACTTCTTTAACTTGCTGGCAAGAATACTGTGGGAGACAGTATCAAAAGCTTTGCTAAAGTCAAGGAATAACATGTCCACTGCATTCCCCTCATCCACAGAGCCAGTTATCTAATCATAAAAGGCAATTAGGTTAGTCAGGCATGACTTGCCTTTGGTGAATCCATGCTGTCAATGTTCCTTCCCCACTCTGAACTCTAGGGTACAGATCTGCGGACCTGCATGAAAGACCCCCTAAGCTTATTCTTTCCAGCTTAGGTTAAAAGTTTCCCCAAGGTACAAGCTTTGCCTTACCCTTCAACAGTATGCTGCCACCACCAAGTGTTTTAAACAAAGAACAGGGAAAGAGCCAACTTGGAGACGTCTTCCCACAAAATTTCCCCCAAGCCCTACACCCCCTTTCCTGGGGAAGGCTTGATAAGAATCCTCACCAATTGGTACAGGTGAACACAGACCCAAACCCTTGGATCTTAAGAACAATGAAAAATCAATCAGGTTCTTAAAAGAAGAATTTTAATTAAAGAAAAGGTAAAAGAATCACCTCTGTAAAATCAGGATGGTGAATACCTTACAGGGTAATCAAATTCAAACCATAGAGAATCCCTCTAGGCAAAACTTTAAGTTACAAAAAGACACAACACCAGGAATATACATTCCCTACAGCACAGCTTATTTTACAAGCCATTAAACAAAAGAAAAGCTAACACATTTTCCAGCTAGATTACTTACTAACTTTACAGGAGTGATAAGGCATGTATTCCTGATCTGTTCCCGGCAAAAGCATTACACAGACAGACCAAACCCTTTGTTCCCCCCACCCTCCAGATTTGAAAGTATTTTGTCCGCTCATTGGTCATTTTGGGTCAGGCGCCAGCGGGGTTACCTTAGCTTCTTAACCCTTTACAGGTGAAAAGGTTCTGCCTCTGGCCAGGAGGAATTTTATAGCACTGTATACAGAAAGGTGGTTACCCTTCCCTTTATATTTATGACACCCCCCCAAATCACAGATAGGGTGAAACACTGGCTGTGATTTCTTCCTGGAGCTCTAGGAGAAAACAGAATTAATAAGACACATACATCTCTAAATATACTACTAACTGTATACACACTAACAATATTTTCCACATCTCAAGGATGATTTTAACCAGTTGATTCTGGGAACCTTTCATGGGAGAGTGCATCAGTGACTTTTTTAGAAGCTCCTGAAATGCGTTGTATGTCAAAATCAAAATCTTGGAGAGCTAAACTCCACCGAATACTTTTTTTGTTATTTCCCTTAGCTGTATGAAGCCACTGTAGCGCAGCATGGGCAGTTTGCAGGTGGAAACGCGGTCCCCAAACATATGGGCGTAGCTTTTCCAGAGAGTACACAATGGAGTAACATTCCTTTTCACTGATTGACCGGTGGCTTTTCCTCTCAGACAGCTTCTTACTGAGAAATACGACAGGATGGAACTCATGATTCGGTCCTTCCTGCATTAAGACTGCTCCCACACCACACTCGGACGCGTCTGTGGTTACTAGGAACGGTTTGTCAAAGTCTGGGGCCTTTAGCACAGGGTCAGATAATGAGTGTTGCTCTGAGCTGGTTAAATGCCTTCTGACACTCTTCAGTACACTGAACAGCATTTGGCTATTTCTTTTTGGTTAGTTCTGTCAGTGGGGCGGCGATTTGGCTGTATTGCGGTACAAATCGTCTGTAATATCTGGGCAAGCCTAAGAAGGATTGGACCTGTTTCTTTGACTTTGGGACAGGCCACTTTTGGATAGCATCCACTTTGGCCTGTAGGGGGCTAATAGTTCCTTGACCCACCTGGTGTCCAAGGTAAGTCACTCTGTTTAGGCCTATTTGACACTTCTTAACCTTAACAGTTAGGCCTGCCTCTATTATGCGCTCAAAGACTTTTTCTAGATGTTCCAGGTGTTCTGCCCAGGAATCCGAAAATATAGTCACATCGTCAAGGTAGGTGACTGCATATTGTCCTAATCCCGCTAGGAGACCATCTACAAGTCTTTGGAAGGTGGCGGGTGCATTTCACAGCTCAAAAGGGAGTACATTAAATTCATACAGCCCGAGAAGTGTGGTGAAGGCTGACCTTTCCTTGGTGGATTCATCTAGCGGTACCTGTCAGTACCGCTTCTTTAAGTCCAAGGTAGAGATGAACTGGGCCCGTCCCAGTTTCTCTAATAGTTCATCTGTGCATGGCATTGGATAGTTGTCTGGGCGAGTTATAGCATTTAGCTTATGGTAGTCCACGCAAAAACGTATCTCCCCATCTGGTTTGGGAACTAGAACCACTGGAGATGTCCATGCACTTCCAGAGGGGCGGATTACACCCATCTGTAACATATCCTGGATCTCCCATTCTCTAGCAGTTTTAGCTTGAGGAGACACCCAGTAAGGTTGGACTTTAATTGGGTGAGCATTACCTGTGTCAATGGAGTGGTATGCCCCTTCAGTCAGTCCTGGGGTGTCTGAGAACGTCAGCGCGTAGCTAGCGCACAGCTCCTTGATCTGCTGTCGCTGCATATGCCCAAGGATCATGGAGAGGTTCACCTCTTCCACACCACCAGCACTTTTCCCTTCGTAGTAGACACCTTCAGGCCACTCAGCGTCATCTCCTCCCTGGGCTGTAAACTGACAAACCTTTAATTCTCTGGAATAAAATGGCTTTAGAGAATTAATATGGTACACCTTAGGATTTCGGTTGGAGGTGGGGAATGCTATGAGATAATTAACAGCTCCCAAGTGCTCCTGGACCATGAATGGCCCTTCCCACGAGGCTTCCATTTTATGGGCCTGGAGCACCTTTAAGACCATGACCTGGTCCCCTACTTTGAAGGAATGATCTCTGGCATGTTTATTATACCAGGATTTTTGCTCTTTTTGAGCATCCTGTAAGTTTTCTTTAGCAAGGGCTAAAGAGTTTCAGAGGGTGTTTTGTAGGTTGGTTACAAAGTCCAGAATGTTAGTTCCTAGAGATGGTGTAAACCCCTCCCATTGCTGCTTCACCAACTGTAATGGCCCCTTAACCTCACTGCCATATACAAGTTTAAATGGTGAAAACCCTAAACTGGGATGTGGTACAGCTCTGTAGGCAAAGAGCAACTGCTGCAACACTAGGTCCCAATCATTGGAGTGCTCATTTACAAATTTACATATCATGGCCCCAAAGTTCCATTAAACTTCTCCACCATGCCATTTGTTTGATGGTGGTAAGGGGTGGCAACCAAGTGATTTACTCCATGAGCTTCCCAGAGGTTTTCCATAGTTCCTGCCAGGAAATTAGTCCCTGCATCTGTGAGGATGTCGGAGGGCCAACCTACCCTGGCAAAAATGTCTATTAGTGCCTGGCACACTCTTTTAGCCCTGGTGTCGCTTAGAGCTACTGCTTCCAGCCATCGGGTGGCAAAATCCATGAAAGTCAGTATGTACTGCTTTCCTCTGGGTATCTTTTTCGGAAAAGGACTCAGAATATCCACAGCTACTCGCTGAAATGGAACCTCAATGATAGGGAGTGGCTGAAGAGGGGCTTTGATCTGGTCTTGGGATTTTCCCACTCTTTGGCATACTTCACAAGACCGGACATAGGTAGAAACATCCTTGCCCATTCCCTCCCAGAGGAATGACCCCCACAAATGGTATTTGGTCCTGTTCACCCCAGCATGGCCACTAGGATGATCATGGGCTAAGCTCAAGAGCTTGGCCTGGTATTTAGTTGAAACTACCAACTGTCTCTGAGGATGCCAGTCTCCCTGGTGTCCCCCAGAAAGAGTTTCCTTGTATAAAAGTCCTTTTTCTACCACAAACCTGGATCGATTAGAAGAGCTGAGAGGCGGTGGGTTGTTCTGTGCTGCCGTCCAAGCTCTCTGGAGGCTTTCATCTGCTTCCTGTTCGGTCTGGAACTGTTCCCTTGATGCTGGAGACATCAGTTCCTCATTGGATTGGGGACATAGGCTTGGTCCCTCTGGAAGCGATGTAGGGGATGGGGCTGTTTCCGATGACTGTGAACCGCTCTCCGCTGGTGCACTATGTTGGTGTTCAGGCTCCAGCTGAGTCTCTTGTGTAGGGTTATCGGCTGCTGCCAGTTCAGGTTTGGTGGGGTCCTCTGGTGTTGGGGTTGCAAGTACTTGAGTCAGTGCTGGCAATGGATCTGGTGCTGGTTGTTCCACCGGTACCGGGACTGGTTCTGTCTGGGTCTCTGGGACTGGACCCACCACTGCTGTTGCAGACATTGGCCTGGGATCCGGGTCCATCACCTCTGAACGGGTTCTGATAGAAGTTTCCGGAACAGAGCTAGGCATCACAGCTTGTTTAGCCTGGCTGCAGGTGACCGTTCCCACCCTCTTGGCTCTCATGATTGGCCAAGTCTTCCCCCAACAGCATGGGTATGGGCTAATCGTTGTAGACTGCAAAAGTCCACGTTCCTGACCAGCCCTTGTACTGGACAGGCAACTTGGCTGTAGGCAAATCGAAAGAGTTGGACTTGAAGGGTTGAATCGTCACTTGGATCTCTGGGTTGATTAAATTGGGGTCCACTAAGGAAGCATGGATAGCCGACACTTGTGCTCCGGTGTCCCTCCACGCGGTGACCTTCTTCCCGCCCATACTCACAGTTTCCCTCTGCTCCAAGGGTATCTGGGAGGTATCTGGGCCTGCGGACCTCTGGTGTGATTCCGGTGCAATGAACTGTACCTGTTGGGGTTCTAGGGGCAGTTAACCTTTACATGTCCCGACTCGTTACATTTAAAACATCATCCAGCTGACGGGTCACTGGGGCGAGGCGGGTTGCTGGAGAACGGGGTGGTGGGACAATAAGGGATCTGGAGGGTTCTTTGGGAGGTAGGTGGGGCCCTGGATGGCCCCCGGTAATAGGGTGTGGTCTGGGGTTGTCCCTTCTGGTCTCCACTCCAACTGCAACCAGTTTTCTTCTTCTCTGCCACCTCTACCCATCTGGCTCCAATCTCTCCCGCCTCAATTACAGTTTTGGGCTTCCCATCTAGGAAGTATCTTTCTATTTCCTCAGGAACACCCTCCAAGAATTGTTCCATTTGCATTAGGAAGGGCAGATTTACTGAAGATTCAACACTTGCTCCTGATATCCAGGCATGCCAATGTTTCACAATGTGGTAGGCATGTCGGGTAAATGACACATCTGGTTTCCACCTTAGGGCTCTGAACCTCCGATGAGAATGCTCAGGTGTTATCCCCATTCTGACTCTCGCCTTGGATTTAAACAGTTCATACTTGTTCATGTGTTCTTTAGGCATTTCAGCCGCTACCTCAGCTAAGGGTCCACTGAGCTGCGGCCTCAGCTCTACCATGTATTGGTCTGTAGAGATGCTGTACCCAAGGCAGGCCCTTTCAAAGTTTTCTAAGAAGGCCTCAGTATCATCACCCGCCTTGTAGGTGGGGAACTTTCTGGGATGGGAAGTGGTACCTGGAGAAGGATTGCTAGGGTTTGTTGGTATATTCTGCTGAGCCTTTATCTTCTCCATCTCGTCCACATGCTTCCTCTCTTTTTCCTTCTCCTCCAGTTCTTTGGCCCTTGCCTCCATCTCTTTGTCCCTTGCTTCCATAGCTCTCCTGTGAGCAGCCGCTTGGTGTTGTTCTGCCTCTTTCGCTGCCTCCCTTTCTTTGTCCTTTGCCTCCATTTCTTTGTCCCTTGCCTTCATTTCTCTGTCCCTTGCCTCCATCTCTTTGTCCCTTGCCTCCATCTCTTTGTCTCTTGCCTCCATCTCTTTGTCTCTTGCCTCCATCTCCCTCCTGTGGGCAGCCTCCTGTACCTCCTTTTTCATCCGCATGAGTTCTATCTGTCTTTCATGTTCCTTTTGTTTTTCAGCAGCCTCAAATCTGGCTAATTCCAGCTTTTGTTGAGCCGTGGAGTCTGTCATCCTAACCTCTCTGTTTTTAACTAACTTTACACCTGAGGTTTTGAAATAAAACAAACAAAACTTGGCTTGTAAAATTTTGCTGTGCTGGAATAGGATACCTATTCTCTGATAGTGATTGTCAGCCTACAGAAAAATCCCCCCCAAAAAAACAACCTACCACCTTTGTCTCCAGGCAAATGGGTAGAACACTCCCCTATTTACTTTTAGGGGGAAAAAAAACTCAGGTTTGTGAAGACTGTGAATTCCCTGCAGGAGGTTAACTACTCTGCCTCCAGGCAAAGAAAACCTGCAATTCATAGAATCATAGAATCATAGAATATCAGGGTTGGAAGGGACCCCTGAAGGTCATCTAGTCCAACCCCCTGCTTGAAGCAGGACCAATTCCCAGTTAAATCATCCCAGCCAGGGCTTTGTCAAGCCTGACCTTAAAAACCTCTAAGGAAGGAGATTCTACCACCTCCCTAGGTAACGCATTCCAGTGTTTCACCACCCTCTTAGTGAAAAAGTTTTTCCTAATATCCAATCTAAACCTCCCCCACTGCAACTTGAGACCATTACTCCTCGTTCTGTCATCTGCTACCATTGAGAACAGTCTAGAGCCATCCTCTTTGGAACCCGCTTTCAGGTAGTTGAAAGCAGCTATCAAATCCCCCCTCATTCTTCTCTTCTTCAGGCTAAACAATCCCAGCTCCCTCAGCCTCTCCTCATAAGTCATGTGTTCTAGACCCCTAATCATTTTTGTTGCCCTTCGCTGGACTCTCTCCAATTTATCCACATCCTTCTTGTAGTGTGGGGCCCAAAACTGGACACAGTACTCCAGATGAGGCCTCACCAATGTCGAATAGAGGGGAACGATCACGTCCCTCGATCTGCTTGCTGTGCCCCTACTTATACATCCCAAAATGCCATTGGCCTTCTTGGCAACAAGGGCACACTACTGACTCATATCCAGCTTCTCGTCCACTGTCACCCCTAGGTCCTTTTCCGCAGAACTGCTGCCTAGCCATTCGGTCCCTAGTCTGTAGCGGTGCATTGGATTCTTCCGTCCTAAGTGCAGGACCCTGCACTTATCCTTATTGAACCTCATCAGATTTCTTTTGGCCCAATCCTCCAATTTGTCTAGGTCCCTCTGTATCCTATCCCTCCCCTCCAGCGTATCTACCACTCCTCCCAGTTTAGTATCATCCGCAAATTTGCTGAGAGTGCAATCCACACCATCCTCCAGATCATAAATTCACAAAGATAATCCCCTTTTGTCTCTGCTCTGGCCTTTTGTCTCTGCTCTGGCCCCAAAGAAGAGAAAAAACTAGCTGCTTTCAGTTGGACCTCCTTTCCAGCAGCCCCAAAGGAAAGAAAAATATTTCCTTTTTAAAATCTGTTTTTCTGGTTCAAAAAATCTCAAATTGATCTCAAAAGGATTTCAGGTTAATCCCACCATTCTGCCCCCATGTCATGGTTCCTTCCCCACTCTGAACTCTAGGGTACAGATGTGGGGACCTGCATGAAAACCTCCTAAGCTTACTTTTACCAGCTTAGGTTAAAACTTCCCCAAGTTACAAACTATTTTACCCTTGGTCTTCCACTGCTACCACCAAACTTTATCTGGGTTCCTGAGAAAACGTAGTTTGGACACGTCTTTCCCCCCAAAATACTCCCAACCTTTGCACCCCACTTCCTGGGGAAAGTTTGGTAAAAATCCTCACCAATTTGCATAGGTGACCACAGACCCAAACCCTTGGATCTGAGAACAATGATAAAGCATTCAGTTTTCTTACAAGAAGACTTTTAATAGAAGTAAAAAGGAATCACCTCTGTAAAATCAGGATGGTGAATACCTTACAGGGTAATTAGATTCAAAACATAGAGAATCCCTCTAGGCAAAACCTTAAGTTACAAAAAAGACACACAGAGAGGAATATTCATTCTATTCAGCACAGCTATTTTCTCAGCCATTTAAAGAAATCATAATCTAACACACACCTAGCTAGATTACTTACTAAGTTCTAAGACTCCATTCCTGTTCTGTCCCCGGCAAAAGCATCATACAGACAGAGACAGACCCTTTGTTTTTCTCCCTCCTCCCAGCTTTTGAAAGTATCTTGTCTCCTCATTGGTCATTTTGGTCAGGTGCCAGCGAGGTTACCTTTAGCTTCTTAACCCTTTACAGTTGAGAGGATTTTTCCTCTGGCCAGGAGGGATTTTAAAGGGGTTTACCCTTCCCTTTATATTTATGACAGCCATACACAAGTTCAAATGGTGAAAACCCTAAACTGGGGTGTGTTACAGCCCTGCAGGCAAAAAGCAACTGCTGCTACACTAGGTCAAATCGTTGGAGTGCTCATTTATGAATTTACGTATCATGGCCCCCAAAGTTCCATTAAACTTCTCCACCAGGCCATTTGTTTGACAGTGGTAAGGGGTGGCAACCAAGTGATTTACCCCATGAGCTTCCCAAAAGCTTTCCAGAATTCCTGCCAGAAAATTAGGTCCTGCATCTGTAGGGGTGTTGGAGGGCCAACCTACCCTGGCAAAAATGTCTGTTAGTGCCTGGCACACACTTTTAGCCCTGATGTTGCTTAGAGCTACTGTTTCCAGCAATTGGGTGGCAAAATCGATGAAAGTCAGTATGTACTGCTTTCCTTTGGGTGTCTTTTTTGGAAAAGGTCCCAAAATATCCACAGCTACTCGCTGAAATGGAACTTCAATGATGGGGAGTGGCTGGAGAGGGGCTTTGACCTGGTCTTGGGGTTTTCCTACTCTTTGGCATACTTCACAAGACCGGACATAGGTAGAAACATCTTTGCCCTTTCCCTCCCAGTGGAATGACCCCCCCAGCCGGTCTTTGGTCCTGTTCACCCCAGCATGGCCACTAGGATGATCGTGGGCTAAGCTCAAGAGCTTGGCCTGGTATTTAGTTGAAACTACCAATTGTCTCTGAGGATGCCAGTCTTCCTGGTGTCCACCAGAAAGAGTTTCCTTGTATAAAAGTCCTCTTCCTACAACAAACCTGGATTGATTAGAAGAGCTGAGAGGTGGTGGGTTGCTCCGTGCCACCGTCCAATCTCTCTGGAGGCTTTCATCTACTTCCTGTTCGGTCTGGAACTGTTCCCTTGATGCTGGAAACATCAGTTCCTCATTGGACGGTGGACCTGGGCTTGGTCCCTCTGGAAGCGATGTAGGGGATGGGGCTGTTTCCGTTGACTGTGAACCACTCTCCATTCAGTCTCCTGCTGAGCCTCTTGTGTAGGGTTATCTGCTGCTGCCAGTGCAGGTTTGGTGGGGCCCTCTGGTGTTGGGGTTGCAAGTACTGGAGTCAGTGCTCACAATGGGTCTGGTGCTGGTTGTTCCACCGGTTCCAGTTCTGGGACTGGCTATGTCTGGGTCTCTGGGACTGGATCCACTACTGACGTTGGCATGGGGTCCAGTTCCATCACCTCTGACCAGGTCCTGGTAGAAGTTTCCAGAACAGAGCTAGGTGTGACAGCTTGAATGGCCTGGCTGCGAGTGACCATTTCCACCCTCTTGGCTAACTTCACATGATTGGCCAAGTCTTCCCCCAACAGCATGGGAATGGGATAGTCATCACAGACTGCAAATGTCCACATTCCTGACCAGCTCTTGTACTGGACCCGCAACTTGCCTGTAGGCAAGTCAAAAGAGTTTTACTTAAAGGGTTGAATCATCATTTGGACCTCTGGGTCGATTAAATTGCGGTCCACTAAGGACGCATGGATAGCCGACTCTTGTGCTCCAGAGTCCCTCCATGCTGTGACCTTCTTCCCACCCACAATCACAGTTTCCCTCCACTCTGATGGTATCTGGGAGGCATCTGGGCCTGAGGACCTTTGGTGGGACCCTGGTGTAATAAACTGTAATCTGTTGGGGTTCTTGGGGCAGTTGGCCTTTACATGCCCCGGCTCATTACATTTAAAACATTGCCCAGCTGACTGGTCACTGGGGTGAGGTGGATTGCTGGAGAATGGTGTGGTGGGATGATAAGGTGTCTGGAGTGTTCCTTGCGGTGTAGTTGGGGCCTTGGGCTGCCCCCGGTAGTAGGGTGTGGTTTGAGCATGTCCCTTCTGGTATCCTCTCCAACTGTGACCAGGGTTGTTTCTCTCTCTCCTCCCTCCATCCGTTTTGTTCCAGTTTGCCCCACCTCTCTGGTGGTCTGGGACTGCTCGTATTGATCAGCTTAAGAAACGAGACTTCCTGCTGAGTCCATTTTCTTATCCCATAAACACTGTTTTATATCATCCTTGGACATATTCAGGAACAGCTCCTGTATCATCAAATCCCACATTCTTCCCAAGTTAGTTACAGCCCGTCTGTTGAGCCATTTATCGAAGAGATCTGTCATCTGCTTTACATAAGCCACATTACTTAGTCCAGGTCCTCTCTTAAGGATTCAAAATTTTACTCTGTAAATTTCAGGTGTAACTTGAAATTGCTTTAAAACCAAATCCTTGAATTTATTATAGTCAGAAGCCTCATCAATAGTCATCTTATTGAATATGTCCAGAGCTCTTCCAGTCAATTTTGTGACCAGTGTGCTCATCTTGTGAGCTTCAGGGATTTTATGGAGTGTGCACAGTCTCTCAAAGGTGAGAACATATTGTGCAATATCACTGGATTCATCATGTGGACATAGTCGCTCCCATTTGTGGATTGTTGGGGAAGGATTGTTAGGGCTATTTGGTATATTATGCTGAGCCTTTGCCTTCTCTATCTCCAGTGCATACTTCCTCTCTTTTTCCCTCTCCTCCATTTCTTTTTCTTTTGCCTCCATCGCTCTCCTGCGGGCAGCCTCTTGGGCTTTCTCTGCCTCCATAGCTCTCTGGTGGGCAGCCTCCTTGGCTTTTTCTGCCTTTTTTCCTGCCTCCATATCGAGTTGTTTTAATTCAACCAGTCTCTGGTGTTCCTTTTCTTTCTCTTTTGCTTCCAGTATGGCTATCTCCAATTGCTGTTGGACATTGTTTTTTTTTCATCTTAGCCTCTCTGTTTTTAACCAAGCTATACCCAAGAGTTAGAAAGAAAGAAAGAAAGAAAGAAAGAAAGAAAGAAAGAAAGAAAGAAAGAAAGAAAGAAAGAAAGAAAGAAAGAAAGAAAGAACCTGGCTTGTAAAATTTTGCTGTGCTGTAACCTGATACCTTTTGTCTCTGATAGCTGTTCTCAGCCTACAGAAAAATCCTTTGTTATGGAGATGCTCTGTCCCCAGGCAAAGAGACAGAAAAAACTCCAACTGCTTTCAGCCTACTTCCAAGCAGCCCAAATGAAAAAAAATGTCCTTTTTAAATCCTACTGTGCCTCTGGTTCAAAATGACCCCACTTCTGACACCGTGTCCAGGTTTCTTCCCCAGTCTGAACTCTAGGGTACAGATCTGGGGACCTGCATGAACGACCCCCTAAGCTTATTCTTACCAGCTTAGGTTAAAAACTTCCTCAGGGTACAGACTTTGCCTTGTCCTTGAACCCTATGCTGCCACCACCAAGAGTGTTAAACAGGAATATGCATTCCCTCCAGCACAGCTTATTTTACAAGCCATTAAACAAAAGAAAAGCTAACACATTTTCCAGATAGATTACTTACTAACTTTACAGGAGTGATAAGGCATGTATTCCTGATCTGTTCCCGGCAAAAGCATCACACAGACAGACAAAACCCTTTGTTCCCCTTACCCTCCAGATTTGAAAGTATTTTGTCCCCTCATTGGTCATTTTGGGTCAGGTGCCAGCTGGGTTACCTTAGCTTCTTAACCCTTTACAGGTGAAAGGGTTTTGCCTCTGGGCAGGAGGTATTTTATAGCACTGTATACAGAAAGGTGGTTACCCTCCCCTTTATATTTATGACAGTGTGTATGTGTAAAGGAGGTAAAATCTATCAAATGTTTCTTTTTGACATGTGTAATTCTTCTTAACTATTCTCATGTGAAAAAGATATGTTAGCAGGATTGCTAAATTAGTGGATCATTGTATCACCAGAAATAACATATTGGGCCTATATTATTATATATGGACTACTGAACTGGGGTTTATGTTACATTGTATGGATGGACTTAAATACATATAATGCCATCTGTTTAGTGCTAGATTCTTTTCTTCATAACATAAGTGGAGATGTAGTGTAACACCCATGACTTCAATTGATTTTTTCTATACGTATACCATTGTAACTGACAGCAGAATCTGCTACTTATATTGTAACTTCAGTCTCAGTGAATTTAAAGAGACAAAAAATGTTTCTATTGAAATAAAATGTCACTGATTTTGAATAAACTACTATTTTTTTTGTTTTAGTTTTTTCTGGAAACTGGCTCGCTTGATTTCAGTCTACCAAATCATTAACAAATAATGATAATTTTTTCTAGTATATGCCGAATATAAATACAATTCAACTTCTGTTAGTTGCTTTACGGTGTAGCATCCTCCATGTATATATGCTGCTATCTGGTGACCACTACTTGGAATAGCTTCATCCTTTTCACCTCTTAAATTGGACATCCATCTTGATCTCAATATAATTGTATTATACACACTCTTCTCATCCCTTTCTCCTCTCTCAGACCTTCTAGTATGATTTATAAATTGGAATCTAGCCCTCAGCTGCCAACCTCTGATTCTCTCTTTCACTTTTTATTTTATTTTTCTCTCTGTAAAAGTTGTCATAGAAAATCGTTCTGTGTATAAATACAAACTTTTAATAAGAGATTACACATTCTATTAAAAATCTGATGTTTCTTTCTGTCTTTCCAAGTTGCCCATCTCAGATGGAATTTCAGTGCCTAACTCCTTTAGGCTCCTTTGGAAATTTCCGGCAATATCTAGATTGTTGCCAAATCTTGCAATATTTTATTCCTTAAAGCCCCAGCTCCTGGAGTCCTGTGATTACACAAGAGTCTCAATGTTCAGTTAAAAATAAAGTACATTTGTAGATCATGTGGTTTGAAGAAAAGCTTCAAAATGTAGCCTCTGGAAAGTTCAAAATCCATAAGGAAAATAAAAACAGAACCTTCTTCTTCTTCTTCTTCTTCTTCTTCTTCTTCTTCTTCTTCTTCTTCTATTAAACAAAGCAGTGGCAGAACCTATCCAAAGACACATACATTCACACAGCAAAAAAAAAAACAAAAACAAAAAACCCACTCCTGTGCATACACAATCATATATTGTCAACTGCAAACATTCAGAAATTATGTCAGATCCCCAAAAGCTCTGGAGGTAGGCTTGAAAATCATGAGATGAGAAAAAATCAGGATGCTTTTCATTTGCCTTCTTGTTTTTCAGATTTTAGGGTTCACTCAGGTCACATTTTTTGCACAACCATGATCACAACTGCAGCATTGTCACATACAAAATGAAATGCAGCTCTGGAAGTGGGCAACATGTGTCCACACCCCACTTACATCCCAACTAAGGTTTAAGGGTATGTCTACACTGAAATCAGAGGGCATAAGTCCAGCATGTGTAGACATACATTCACTAGCTTTGATCTAGCTTGTTTGGGCACCAATAGCAGTGAAGCCATGGCAGCATGGGCTGGCCATGTCTGTTCAGAACCCTAGCTATGTATTGGGGTGGCTAGCCCACACTGAAGTCCATACCACCACAGCTTCACTGCAATTGGTACTCATGCTCACTAGATTAATAGAATAATAGAAATTTAAATCTGGAAGGGACCTCGAGAGGCCATCAAGTCCAATCCCCTGTGCTGAGGCAGATCAATTAACCCTAGGCCAGCCCTGGCAGGTGTTTGTCCAACCCATTCTTAAAAACCTCCAGTGATGGGGATTTCACAACCTCCCTTGGAAACCTGGTCCAGAGCTTAACTACACTTATAGATAAAAAGTTTTCTTTTCTAATATCTAACCTAATTTTCCTTGCTGATGATTAAGCCCTTACTTTGTGTCCTATCTTCAGTGGACATCGAGAACAATTGATCCCCAGACTCTTATTAACATCCCTAAACATATCAGAAGACTGTAATCAGGTCCCCCCCACCCTCAGTCTTTTTTTCTCAAGACTAAACATAACCAATGTTTTAACCTCTTTTTCACAGGGCAGGTTTTCTCAACCTTTCATCATTTGTGTTGCTCTCCTTTGGACTCTCTCAGTTTATCCACATCTTTTCTAAATTGTGGCACCCAGAACTGGATACAGTATTCCAACTGAGGCCTCACCAGTGCTGAGTAGAGAGGACAATTACCTCCCATGTCTTACATACCACCCTCCTGTTCATACATCAGAAAGATATTCACCTTTTCCGCAACTTCATCACGCTGTTGACTCATTCAATTTGTGATCCACTATACTACAGGCCAGTCAGCCTCACCTCAGTCCCCGGAAAAATCATGGAGCAGGTCCTCAAAGAATCAATCCTGATGCACTTGCATGAGAGGAAAGTGATCAGGAACAGCCAGCATGGATTCACCAAGGGAAGGTCATGCCTGACTAATCTAATCGCCTTTTATGATGAGATTACTGGTTCTGTGGATGAAGGGAAAGCAGTGGATGTATTGTTTCTTGACTTAAGCAAAGCTTTTGACACGGTCTCCCACAGTATTCTTGTCAGCAAGTTAAGGAAGTATGGGCTGGATGAATGCACTATAAGGTGGGTAGAAAGCTGGCTAGATTGTCGGACTCAACGGGTAGTGATCAATGGCTCCCTGTCTAGTTGGCAGCCGGTATCAAGTGGAGTGCCCCAAGGGTCGGTCCTGGGGCCGGTTTTGTTCAATATCTTCATAAATGATCTGGAGGATGGTGTGGATTGCACTCTCAGCAAATTTGCGGATGATACTAAACTGGGAGGAGTGGTAGATACGCTGGAGGGGAGGGATAGGATACAGAAGGACCTAGACAAATTGGAGGATTGGGCCAAAAGAAATCTGATGAGGTTCAATAAGGATAAGTGCAGGGTCCTGCACTTAGGACGGAAGAATCCAATGCACCGCTACAGACTAGGGACCGAATGGCTAGGCAGCAGTTCTGCAGAAAAGGACCTAGGGGTCACAGTGGACGAGAAGCTGGGATATGAGTCAGCAGTGTGCCCTTGTTGCCAAGAAGGCCAATGGCATTTTGGGATGTATAAGTAGGGGCATAGCCAGCAGATCGAGGGACGTGATCGTTCCCCTCTATTTGACATTGGTGAGGCCTCATCTGGAGTACTGTGTCCAGTTTTGGGCCCCACACTACAAGAAGGATGTGGATAAATTGGAGAGAGTCCAGCGAAGGGCAACAAAAATGATTAGGGGTCTAGAACACATGACTTATGAGGAGAGGCTGAGGGAGCTGGGATTGTTTAGCCTGCAGAAGAGAAGAATGAGGGGGGATTTGATAGCTGCTTTCAACTACCTGAAAGGGGGTTCCAAAGAGGATGGCTCTAGACTGTTCTCAATGGTAGCAGATGACAGAACGAGGAGTAATGGTCTCAAGTTGCAGTGGGGGAGGTTTAGATTGGATATTAGGAAAAACTTTTTCACTAAGAGGGTGGTGAAACACTGGAATGCGTTACCTAGGGAGGTGGTAGAATCTCGTTCCTTAGAGGTTTTTAAGGTCAGGCTTGACAAAGCCCTGGCTGGGATGATTTAACTGGGAATTGGTCCTGCTTCGAGCAGGGGGTTGGACTAGATGACCTTCAGGGGTCCCTTCCAACCCTGATATTCTATGATTCTATGATTCTATAACTCCCATATGCTTTTCAGTAGTACTACCACTTAGTCAGTTATTACCCATTTTGTACTTGTGCATTTGATTTTGATCACACAATCCTGAATATTTTCTATAAAAACAGGGATTCTACTGGGAAAATTCACAATCCACGATAAAGCCATTTTCCATGGAAAAAAAATGTTTTGATGAAAAATGTTCTTACTAGCGATAGTTACTGCGATCAATTCAAGAATCACTGGGAGAAATTCTCTGCCTTGCATTATGCAGGAGCCCTGACTCAGTGATTTTAAATCATAGACTTTTTTCCTAGATTCTAAGGCCAGAAGGCTAGATTGGATCATTGCATCTGACCTGCATAACACAGGCCGTAATGGCCCCTATTGGTCTTAAAATCAGACCTTTCTATCTCATTGAATCTTATTATAACCTGTGTAGCTGAGAGTACAACCTGTCTCAGAGGGTAGCCAGATTTCAATTAAAGTATAGAAATATATGTTTTAAAGACAGGTTCGTGAGAGGCTGAAATCCTATATCTGGGTTTGAATGGGGCAAAGGCAGTGTAAAGTTTTCTACATTGCCCTCCCAATTTGCTCATTCCTAATAGAGATGGGTGAAAATTTTCAGCAAAAACTTTTATCTTCGGGAGGGGGTGAAAAGTGCAGCTACACAACACAGAAACATTTTGTAAATTCTTGTCTGTTTCACTGAACTGTTCATCTTAAAAAGAAAAGAAGAAGGAAAGAAAAGAAAAGAAAAACTTGGATAAAGTCAAAATGTTTCATTCTGATATTTCCAAAATGAGAGATTTTGGGTTTTGGGTTGAGATGACTTTTTGTTTTGGAATTTCCTTCATTTAACCAAAAATCTATTATTTGCACAACTGTAGTTCTAACTGTCAGAACCAGTTCTGCAAATCATATCATGGTGCTTTGTTCTTGGCCAGTTCACGGCTTAATAGTTTTGACCCACAAGGTATTCAGAACATTTTACTAAGGAAGGAGATTCTACCACCTCCCTAGGTAATGCATTCCAGTAGAATCTCCTTCCTTAGAAGTTTTTAAGGTCAGGCTTGACAAAGCCCTGGCTGGGATGATTTAATTGGGGATTGGTCCTGCTTTGAGCAGGGGGTTGGACTAGATGACCTCCTGAGGTCCCTTCCAACCCTGATATTCTATGATTCTATGATTCTAAGACCAACCAAATCATCTTACACCTGCTAACAACCACACAACTGATACTAATAACGTTCATTTGCTGGTCACTGGGGATAGATTTCATCCAGCAACAATCAATTTAAAGGATTAAAAGCTTTACAATCCCTTAAGCCGTGGGACCAGATGAACCAGCACATGGAGCCAGAAGAACTGCATCTTCTCTGCCCTTGTTCTGTGACTTTGGAATGAACTCGGTGGGACTGAACGCTGGGGAAATTGTTGCACCTTCTAGTGGCTGGACATTTACTCCCTGTTTGGGTGGAAATGAGCAAGCGTTCAAAGATCAAGATGAAGATTCTCCAGCTACTAGCCACAGTTTAATGAAGCAGCAAACAAAACAGATGGAGAAAATCTTTAGCAACATTTAGTTCTTCAGAGTGCTGTAATTTTAATTGAGAATAAGGGAATGGCCATCAGAGAGGAGCACAAAGGACAGAGAAGATGCAGTACACTGAAGAGATTTCTTGCTTTCATTCTGTTTATGCATTGTTCCCATCAGCAGAGATCTGTCACCATCTAACATCCCAAATGTACAATTTTTACATCTGGGAAGTGTGAATCTGCATCATTCCTTTGGGCAGGTGCAGTACTTGGCTGTCTTTGACTACCAGGGCAGCTCTTTGCCTGTCCTCCTTAAGACCCATAAAGTTTCCCCTCCCTGAGTATGCTTGACAGCAGGATTCTTTGTGCCATACCCTGGTGCATATCCCTCCTGCTACCCAACAGCACACCGCCCCAGGCAGCCACTCTGGCTTTCTTACAGAGATTCCCTTCTGCTTTCTGGCTAACTTGGGAGACAAAGGGTTTGTTGATCACGCTGATGAATCTTGGCATTTGTTACGAAGGTGTTCTGTGTAATACCTAGTATTTTTCAGAGGCATTTAGACAGCTGCCTGTGTCTTGGCGGAGTCCCAAATGATATTACAAAGAGCCCATTCCCCAAGATATTGCCACTGTACACCAAAGTAAGAATTATTCATTAACAATTCATTACTCATAGCAAATTAATAAGCGCAAGGCAGTGTCAGGTTGATTGGCTCCGTGTGTCACTGGTGCACTTCCAAATCCGCTATTTCTACCCACCCTAGCGTCACAGCCAAAGTGGAATGGACTTAGTGTTTGGGACATTCTCTATGGTATCTGGGTGTTAATTACGTTTATGAGTACTGTGCAGGAATCAGCCTTTTTGTGTCATGGGAAATTCTGCATTTTGCAAATGTTTCCATTCCAAAATGCCACAGAATAAAAAGAAGTTGAATTTTTTCACGAAACAGAATTCTGAAAAAAATTGTCATTTTGGGTCAGGTGTAATGCTTTGTTTGGATGAAATTGAAATGTTTCATCTGATTTCAACTGTATCATTTCATGTCATGTCAGACACAAAACCTGAAATGGAAAGTCATTCCGACAAGGCGAATTGAATCATTCTGTATTAACCGTATCAGAATGTTCCATTCCGGTTAACAGACAAAACATTTCGGTTCAGACGAAACAGTATTTCCGAGCAAGTCTAATGTCCGTGTATTTATTTATTTCAATTTTGAAGGGGCGGGGGGAGGAGAAATACCCATAAATAAGATATAAGGCCCAAATTATTAATTAGATGCCTAAAACCCATTGAAATCAATGGTATTGAGAAACCTTAATATTTTGGAAAATCCCACTAGGTGCCTAAATACCTTAAAAATATGGACTTTGGTGATCTGACACTGAACTCACAATCCATATCAGAGGAACGGTCCAGCAGTAGAAACACATCCATGCAGTAAAATAAATGAACCCAGTCCACAAACACAAAATATCCCATCACAAGCCCCCTCTCCTCAGCCTTTCCTAAACTTCCTATCACATAGATCCTCTTTGCAGCATGCTCTAAGGGGCAGCAGGGCTCGTTTGAAGACTTCTCATGGATTTCAACACCAGATGGGACTGCTGTGACCACTCAGTCTGAAAACATAGGCCAGAGAGTTGCATCCCCAATAACTCGAGGCTGAGCTATTATTATTTATAGTAGCCTGTAGGAGCCCTAGTCATGGAACAGGACCGCACTGTGCTAGAAAATATCTTTTAGAAAGATGTCAAATCTTGATGTAAAGGCTCCAAGAGAAGGAGGATTTACTACACCCCTAAATGAATTGTTCTAATGTTTAATTACCCTCCCTGTCTAAAATGTGTGCCTTATTTCTACCCTGAATTAATCTAGCTTCAATTTACAGCCATTGGATCTTTGTCTGATAAAGAGAAACTGCCATTCCATGCAACCCATGAGCAAGTCACCTCTTACCGTTCTTGAGGATAAGCTGAACAGTTTAAGTTTCCTTAGTGGCTCACTGCAAGGCAGGTTTTCCAGACTTCAGATATTTTTGGTGGCTCTTTCCTGAACAGTCTCTAAGTTTTCAATGCCCTTTTTGAAGCGTGGAGATCACCACAGTATCCCTTTAACGGTCTGACCAGTGACCTATTTGCATTGAACCCCAGAGCTTCATCATCATCAAAGGAAGAAAAAGAGAAGGAGGCAGAAGATGAAATGGTAGCAGAGGGGAAAGAAGAAATACCACGTGTCCCTTGGATTGATACTGTATATCTCACTATGACTGATTCCTGGCTGAAAGTAGGAAAGAAGCCAAATGCAAGTTTCTGGTCTTAGGCCCATTCCAGCACAAAGGATTGTCCCTGCCTGGAGGGCTCATCATAGAATCATAGAAGATTAGGGTCGGAAGAGACTTCAGGAGGTCATTTAGTCCAACCCCCTGCTCAAAGCAAGACCAACCCCAATTAAATCTTATTAACTAAACTAAAATTTATGAAAAAAGAAAAGAGAGAGAGAGTGTTGGTTAAAAGATTAGTATACATACAGACATCAATATAATTCTTGAGGTTCAGATTTATAGCAGAGATGGTGAACTTTGTAGTTGAACAGAGTTCTTTCAGAATTGGCTCATAGGTTATAGTCCAAATTATATTCTACATGGATTAACATAAAATAATTTATCCATTAAGCAGTTTATCACAAACTGTAAAGAGACATATAGACAATGACATTATTTCACCTAAGATTCATCTAAATGTTAATATTCCCTTTTGAGCTCTCAATCAATAGCTATAGTGACAGACAGGAACTGTCTGTGTACATGGCTAAAATTTAAGAAGCTAATATTAACACATACAATTTGTATCACCTTCAATTCTCTAGCACGACAGGCTTGCATTTCAAAGTTCTAGCCTATCTAGCAAGGAATGGACTTTAATTACCATTTACTGTTCTCACCTCTCTCTAATGGTTGACTCTGACCCAATCAGCCTGCAAGCTGCTGAACCCTTTCTGGCCATGTGTCATACTTTGTATGAGATTTGTTGCAATTATATAACAGTGATAGCAATAATGATTTTCATGATTATATTTTAATTACAGAAGTCACAGAAGTGCTTTGGAGGACAGGGTGAGAATTCAAAACAACCTTGACAAATAGAAGAATTGGTCTGAAATCAGGACCACGAAATGCAGTAAAGACAAGTGCAAAGTGCTTCACTTAGGAAGGAAAAATCAAATGCACAGCTGCAAAATGGGGGATAACTAGGGAGATGGTGGCACTGCTGAAAAGGATCTGGGGTTATTGTGGATTACAAATTGAATGAGTAAGGTTTGTTAGTCTCTAAGGCGCCACAAGTACTCCTTTTCTTTTTTCAGTAATGTGATGCAGCCATGAAAAAGGCTAAATCTTCTGGAGTGGATTACCAGGTGTGGAGGAAAAATCTAGCAGGCCTAAACTTATAGGCCTAAAACTTTGGTCAAGCTAACTGTTTATACAGAGCATAAGAAGAGGGTGAGGAAAATTCCATTGTAGGGCAGTTATAACAGCATGGCTTAAGAAATGTAACCATAGCAGCTAGAAATTAGGAAAGTCAGTTAACCGCAAAAAAACAAACCTGTCAATAACAGGAAAAGCTTGTTTTGCTGTATTCCAGATAAGGCAGAGCAACTGTGAAAAGCTTACATTACACGCCAAATAAGGGAAAACAGAGTTGGTGCAAGTGTGCTTGACCAATTGTGGTTTGGGGACAGAACAAATTTGCAATAGTCAAGCTTATGAAATATATAGCCGCAACGGTTGTGTTAGAAAGGTCACTGACCGCAAAAGAACGGACAGTGAACAACAAGAGGGGCCTAGTGGGGGAGACACTCGTTTTTTGCTTTTGACCATGGTTAACTTTGCAATGTATTCCAAATAAGGTCATTAATATGGAAGTATGTGTAATTTGTCTGTGGTGTGTGCTTTGCATCGGGGGGCAGCTACTTTGAGCTGTTACCCCCTGCGCTTGTAATCAATAAAGGGGCCTCAGGCCTGTTCTGATCCAAACACAATGCGTGGTTAATTTTCCACCACACCAGGAGTGTTCGATATAAGACATGGGAAGTCATTGTCCTGCTCTACTCAACACTGATGAGGCCTCAGCTGGAGAAATATGTCTAATTCTGGGCACCGCTCTTTAGGGAACATGTGGACAAAGGGGAGAGAGTCCAGAGGACAGCAACAAAAATTATCAAAGATTTAGAAAACCTGACCTGTGAGGAAAGGACTAAACATGCCCTGTTTGTTTAACTGGGCAGGTTTAGTCTGGAGAAAAGCCTGAAGGGGGCCTGATGACAGTCTTCACATATGTTAAGGGATCTTATAAAGAAGAGGGGGATCAACTGTTCTCCATGTCCATGGATGGTAGGAAAAGCAATGGGCTTAGTCTGCAGCAAGGGAGATTCAGGAGAGATATTAGGGAAAACTTTCTAACTCTCAGTCTGTTTAAGCTCTAGAGCAGGCTCCCAAGGGAGGTGGTGGAATCCCCACCATTGGAGGTTGTAAAGACCAGGTTGAACAAACACCTTTCAGGGCTGGTCTAGGTTTGCTTGGTCCTGCCACAGCACAGGGGGCTGCACTAGATTCCTCGTGAGGGCCTTTCCAGCCCCACAATTTCTAGGATTCTATGACTAGGTGTCAGAAAATGAGTTAAGGGTCCTTGCCCCTTTATGAGGGGCTGACTCCGACCTGGCCCTGTTGTGATGCACTGGCTGGCTCATGGAGGTGGGGAATGGGACATGGATCTTTTCCCTTCTACGGGGTGCCAGCTAGGGTGACCAGATAGCAAGTGTGAAAAATTGGGACAGGGAGTGTGTGCCTGTGGGGGGATAATAGGCATCCATATAAGACGAACGGACAGTGAACAACAAGAGGGGCCTAGTGGGGGAGACACTCGTTTTTTGCTTTTGATCATGGACCAAATATCAGGATTTTCCCTATAAAATCGGGACATCTGATCACCCTAGTGTCAGTTCCCATCTGGCCTGAGGGCAAGGCACTGGCTGGTTCATGGGCAGACATGCCAAACCCACAAAAAAAAAACCCTGTAGATATTGGGCTTGTTTTCGGCTTAATTGGCTTGTGAGTTTTTTGTTGGCTAGTTTGGCTTGTACCTTGTTGCTTGTTTGGCTTGTACCTTGTTGATTCTTTTTATTCACTCCCGGCAAGCAGGAGAATGGAGGAGAGTGTCAGGGGTTCACAGCGGGCCCCCACAGTTCCAGACTGCACACCGGGGGGATCTAGTCACATAGAGTGTTGGGGTTCTTAGGGACTGGCTTGTTTTAGCCTTGTTTTGAAATGGGATTAGCTTAATTATTGGCTTATTGTGAAAGTCAGGATGTTTATTTACCACGTGAAAGTTGGCAACTGTGCTCATGGGGTGGGGAATTGGTTCAAGGACTTTTACTGTCTAGGTGTCACCAGTTACAATTTGGCCACAAGTTGAGTGGCTGAGTGCGGCTTCGGGGGTTTGTGTTTTAGGAGCATCTGGTGAATTTTTGAGTGGGGCGTAGCAGAAACGCCTGGGGCTGCCCCACACCATAAAATCCCCTTAATTCCAGACCTCTGGGAGCACTTCATCCTTCCCTCTAATTCCCACCCTGATTCGCCCTGTCTCCCAAGGTCTCCCTCTTCCCTTCTCCCCAGACCCTGGGGCTCACTCCCTGCCCTGTCTCCTGATTAGTCATCAGCCCCAGCCCCTTATGCCTTTCACAGAATCATAGAATCATAGAATATCAGGGTTGGAAGGGACCTCAGGAGGTCATCTAGTCCAACCCCCTGCTCAAAGCAGGACCGATCCCCAATTAAATCATCCCAGCCAGGGCTTTGTCAAGCCTGACATTAAAAACTTCAAGGAAGGAGATTCCACCTCCCTAGGTAACGCATTCCAGTGTTTCACCACCCTCCTAGTGAAAAAGTTTTTTCCTAATATCCAACCAAAATCTCCCCCACTGCAACTTGAGACCATTACTCTTGTTCTGTCATCAGCTACCACTGAGAACAGTCTAGAGCCATCCTCTTTGGAACCCCCTTTCAGGTAGTTGAAAGCAGCTATCAAATCCCCCCTCATTCTTCTCTTCCATAGACTAAACATCCCCAGTTCCCTCAGCCTCTCCTCATAAATCATGTACTCCAGTCCCCTCATCATTTTTGTTGCCCTCTGCTGGACTCTTTCCAATTTTTCCACATCCTTCTTGTAGTGTGGGGCCCAAAACTGGACACAGTACTCCAGATGAGGCCTCACCAGTGTCAAAAAGAGGGGAACGATCACATCCCTCCATCTGCTGGCAATGTTCCTACTTATACATCCCAAAATGCCATGGCCTTCTTGGCAACAAGGGCACACTGTTGACTCATATCCAGCTTCTCGTCCACTGTAACCCCTAGGTCCTTTTCCGCAGAACTGCTGCCGAGCCATTCGGTCCCTAGTCTGTAGCGGTGCATTGGATTCTTCCGTCCTAAGTGCAGGACTCTGCACTTGTCCTTGTTGAACATCATCAGTTTTCTTTTGGCCCAAACCTCCAATTTGTCTAGGGCCCTCTGTATCCTATCCCTGCCCTCCAGCGTATCTACCTCTCCTCCCAGTTTAGTGTCATCTGCAAACTTGCTGAGGGTGCAATCCACACCATCCTCCAGATCATTTATGAAGATATTGAACAAAACCAGCCCCAGGACCAACCCGTGGGTACTCCATTTGATACCGGCTGCCAACTAGACATGGAGCCATTGATCACTACCCGTTGAGCCCGACAATCTAGCCAGCTTTCTATCCACCTTATAGTCCATTCATCCAGCCCATACTTCTTTAACTTGCTGGCAAGAATACTGTGGGAGACAGTGTCAAAAGCTTTGCTAAAGTCAAGAAACAATACATCCACTGATTTCCCTTCATCCACAGAACCAGTTATCTTGTCATAGAAGGCAATTAGATTAGTCAGGTGTGACTTGCCCTTGGTGATCCATGCTGACTGTTCCTGATCACTTTCCTCTCATGTAAGTGCTTCAGGATTGATTCTTTGAGGACCTGCTCCATGATTTTTCCGGGGACTGAGGTGAAGCTGACTGGCCTGTAGTTCCCAGGATCCTCCTTCTTCCCTTTTTTAAAGATTGGCACTACATTAGCCTTTTTCCAGTCATCCGGGACTTCCCCCGTTCGCCATGAGTTTTCAAAGATAATGGCCAATGGCTCTGCAATCACAGCCGACAATTCCTTTAGCACTCTCGGATGCAACTTGTCCGGCCCCATGGACTTGTGCATGTCCAGCTTTTCTAAATAGTCCCTAACCACCTCTTTCTCCACTGAGGGCTGGCCATCTACTTCCCATGCTGTGATGCCCAGCGCAGCAGTCTGGGATCTGTCCTTGTTAGTGAAGACAGAGGCAAAAAAAGCATTGAGTACATTAGCTTTTTCCACATCCTCTGTCACTAGGTTGCCTCCCTCATTCAGTAAAGGACCCACACTTTCCTTGGCTTTCTTCTTGTTGCCAACATACCTGAAGAAACCCTTCTTGTTACTCTTGACATCTCTTGCTAGCTGCAGCTCCAGGTGCGATTTGGCCCTCCTGATTTCATTCCTACATGCCCGAGCAATATTTTTATACTCTTCCCTGGTCCTATGTCCAACCTTCCACTTCCTGTAAGCTTCTTTTCTACGTTTAAGATCCGCTAGGATTTCACCGTTAAGCCAAGCTGGTCGCCTGCCATATTTACTATTCTTTCGACTCATCGGGATGGTTTGTCCCTGTAACCTGAACAGGGATTCCTTGAAATACAGCCAGCTCTCCTGGACTCCTTTCCCCTTCATGTTAGTCCCCCAGGGGATCCTACCCATCCGTTCCCTGAGGGAGTCGAAGTCTGCTTTCCTGAAGTCCAGGGTCCGTATCCTGCTGCTTACCTTTTTTCCCTGTGTCAGGATCCTGAACTCAACCAACTCATGGTCACTGCCTCCCAGATTCCCATCCACTTTTGCTTCCCCCACTAATTCTTCCTGGTTTGTGAGCAGCAGGTCAAGAAAAGCTCCCCCCTAGTTGGCTCCTCTAGCACTTGCACCAGGAAATTGTCCACTATGTTTTCCAAAAACTTCCTGGATTGTCTATGCACCGCTGTATTGCTCTCCCAGCAGATATCAGGAAAATTAAAGTCTCCCATGAGAACCAGGGCGTGCAATCTTGTAGCTTCTGCGAGTTGCCGGAAGAAAGCCTAGTCCACCTCATCCCCCTGGTCCGGTGGTCTATAGCAGACTCCCATCACTACATCACTCTTGTTGCTCACACTTCTAAACTTAATCCAGAGACACTCAGGTTTTTCTGCAGTTTCGTACCGGAGCTCTGAGCAGTCATACTGTTCCCTTACATAAAGCGCTACTCCCCCACCTTTTCTGCCCTGCCTGTCCTTCGTGAACAGTTTATAACCATCCATGACAGTACTCCAGTCATGTGAGTTATCCCACCAAGTCTCTGTTATTCCAATCACGTCATAACTTCTTGACATCACCAGGACCTCCAGTTCTCCCTGCTTGTTTCCAAGGCTTTGTGCATTCGTATATAAGCACTTGAGATAACCTGCTGATCGCCCCTCATTCTCAGTATGAGGCAGGAGCCCTCCCCTCACAGACATTCCTGCCTGTGCTTCCTCCCAGGATCCCACTTCCCTACTTACCTCAGGGCTTTGGTCTCCTTCCCCCGGTGAACCTAGTTTAGGTTAGCCAGCCTGCTCGCAAAGATGCTCTTCCCTCTCTTCGTAAGGTGGAGCCCGTCTCTGCCCAGCACTCCTCCTTCATGGAACACCATCCCATGGTCAAAGAATCCAAAGCCTTCTCTCCGACACCACCTGCGTAGCTATTCGTTGACTTCCACAATTCGACGGTCCCTACCCAGGCCTTTTCCTTCCACAGGGAGGATGGACGAGAACACCACTTGCGCCTCAAACTCCTTTATCCTTCTTCCCAGAGCCACGTAGTCTGCAGTGATCCACTCAAGGTCATTCTTTGCAGTATCATTGGTGCCCACATGGAGAAGCAGGAAGGGGTAGCGATCCGAGGGCTTGATGAGTCTCGGCAGTCTCTCCGTCACATCGCGAATCTTAGCCCCTGGCAAGCAGCAGACTTCTCGGTTTTCCCGGTCAGGGCTTTTCCCACATCCTCTGTCACTAGGTTGCCTCCCTCATTCAGTAAGGGGGCCACACTTTCCTTGACTTTCTTCTTCTTGCTAACATACCTGAAGAAACCCTTCTTGTTACTCTTAACATCTCTTGCTAGTTGCAACTCCAGGTGTGATTTGGCCTCACTGATTTCACTCCTGCATGCCCGAGCAATATTTTTATACTCATCCCTTGTCATTTGTCCAATCTTCCACTTCTTGTAAGCTTCTTTTTTGTATTTAAGATCAGCAAGGATTTCACTGTTAAGCCAAGCTAGTCGCCTGCCATATTTACTATTCTTTCTACACATCTTTCCACCTCCCTAGACCTCATCCTGCCCTTTCCCATGCCATTAACCAGCTCAGAAGGATGGCTTTTCCCCTCCTTATCTGGCCTATCTCCCTCCTTTGCACCGGAGCCTCCAGAGGTTATTTGTCAATGTTTCCTCCAGCTTCTCCTCCCCTGCAGACTGTGATCAAGGGCTGAAATGGAGCCCAACTGGGTAGGGAGCCAGGGGCATACAGGAGGAGACAGTCAGTAAACAAAGCCAGTCACAAGAATTCCTCAGAACTGGGAGTAAAAGGAAATAACCTGCCAGGTGGGCTGGGGAGTGGAAAATAGACAAGGTTTGTTGGCCAAGGTGTGGGCTTCAAACAGCTCTGCCGGTGCCACTCACTCCTGGCTAGCCCAGTCCTGAGCTCTTCCCATCCCCAGCTCTGACAGTGCCCTGACCCTCCTGAACCTCTGCGCCCTGCTAGCCCAGACCTTGTTTCCCCCCTCCCCCACATCTCGCTGGCAGCCATCAGTGTCTTTCTGCATTCCTAAGGGTGATGTGGGGAAATGATTGTCTCAGGCTGAGCTGTGGTACGGGTTGCTGTGATGGATTCTTGTCCTATTTCCTGCAATAAAATATGTTACTGCAAATGTAGAACAGCTGGGTATGTGTTTGCAGGGGATTTGATGCAGAGAAATTAGACATTGCTTTCTGTGTCTCTCTCAAAGCCCCAAGAGTGCTGAAGACAGAATGAGTAGTTATCAATGGTTCTCTGTCAAACAGGATAATATAACTATGTATCTAGTGGGGTACTGCAGGGGTCAGTCCTGGGTCTGGTACTAGTCAATACCTTCATGAATGACTTGGATAATGGAGTGGAGAGGATGCTTATAAAACCTGCAGATGACACTAGATTGTGACCGGTGTCCTAGGGGGAGCCTTCTGACGTCACTCTATTAGGGTGAACTGCAAAGAATGGGGCAGACAATCCCCAAAGCTGGTAGATATCCAATACTTAGATTTACCAAGTCAGCAAAAAACAGCTTCTATAAGACCTCACTGGTTACTCAGAAGCCAACAACAAAGTTCCCTTAACTTATCCCAGCTTCAGGCATCCACCCAGATAGCCAAGTCAGATATGATGAGGATTACTGAAAATTTTATTCATCATACAAAAAAGTTCTACCAATCCCAAAGGATGCGACACATGACCTCCCACGTTAATGAATATTCCAGATCTTACCCAAATACACGCTTACAGCCAATTCTTATTAACTAAACTAAAATTTATGAAAAAAGAAAAGACAGAGAGAGTGTTGGTTAAAAGATTAGTATACATACAGACATTAATATAATTCTTGAGGTTCAGATTTATAGCAGCGATGGTGAACTTATAGTCCAAATTATATTCAGGGTGGTCCAGTCAGAGCTGAGATCTTAATCTTGTGGCTTAAGCTTCCCCTGCATTGAAGCATCAAGCAGATTTGAGATAACAGGATCAGGACCCAAGGTCTTTTATACAGTTTTCTAGCAGCCACTCAACCATACAGTCCTGGGTGAACAATAGGCTTTTGCTGTCACCTTCTGTTTCCTAATCCTCACCGGTAAGTAACTACATGGATTAACATAAAATAATTTATCCATTAAGCAGTTTATCACAAACTGTAAAGAGACATATAGACAATGACATTATTTCACCTAAGATTCATCTAAATGTTAATATTCCCTTTTGAGCTCTCAATCAATAGCTATAGTGACAGACAGGAACTGTCTGTTTACATGGCTAACATTTAAGAAGCTAATATTAACACATACAATTAGTATCACTTTCAATTCTATTGATAATTCTATTGATAAGCTATTGCCAGCAGGAGAGTGGGGTGGGGGTAGAGAAAACCTTTTGTAGTGGTAAACGCCCATTTTTTCATGCTTTGTGTGTATAAAAAGATCTTCTATACTTTCCACAGTATGCATCCGCTGAAGTGAGCTGCAGCTCACGAAAGCTTATGCTCAAATAAATTTGTTAGTCTCTAAGGTGCCACAAGTACTCCTTTTCTTTTTGCGAATACAGACTAACACGGCTGTTACTCTGAAACCTTTCAATTCTCTCGCACTACAGGCTTGCATTTCAAAGTTCTAGCCTATCTAGCAAGGAATGGACTTTAATTACCATTTACTGTTCTCACCTCTCTCTAATGGTTGACTCTGACCCAATCAGCCTGCAAGCTGCTGAACCCTTTCTGGCCATGTGTCATACTTTGTATGAGATTTGTTGCAATTATATAACAGTGATAGCAATAATGATTTTCATGATTATATTTTAATTAGATAATGTCACAGAAGTGCTTTGGAGGACAGGGTGAGAATTCAAAACAACCTTGACAAATAGAAGAATTGGTCTGAAATCAGGACCACGAAATGCAGTAAAGACAAGTGCAAAGTGCTTCACTTAGGAAGGAATAATCAAATGCACAGCTGCAAAATGGGGAATAACTAGGGAGATGGTGGCACTGCTGAAAAGGATCTGGGGTTATTGTGGATTACAAATTGAATGAGTAAGGTTTGTTAGTCTCTAAGGCGCCACAAGTACTCCTTTTCTTTTTTTCAGTAGTGTGATGCAGCCATGAAAAAGGCTAAATCTTCTGGAGTGGATTACCAGGTGTGGAGGAAAAATCTAGCAGGCCTAAACTTATAGGCCTAAAACTTTGGTCAAGCTAACTGTTTATACAGAGCATAAGAAGAGGGTGAGGAAAATTCCATTGTAGGGCAGTTATAACAGCATGGCTTAAGAAGTGTAACCATAGCAGCTAGAAATTAGGAAAGACAGTTAACCGCAAAAAAACAAACCTGTCAATAACAGGAAAAGCTTGTTTTGCTGTATTCCAGATAAGGCAGAGCAACTGTGAAAAGCTTACATTATACGCCAAATAAGGGAAAACAGAGTTGGTGCAAGTGTGCTTGACCAATTGTGGTTTGGGGACAGAACAAATTTGCAATAGTCAAGCTTATGAAATATATAGCCGCAACGGTTGTGTTAGAAAGGTCACTGACCGCAAAAGAACGGACAGTGAACAACAAGAGGGGCCTAGTGGGGGAGACACTCGTTTTTTGCTTTTGACCATGGTTAACTTTGCAATGTATTCCAAATAAGGTCATTAATATGGAAGTATGTGTAATTTGTCTGTGGTGTGTGCTTTGCATCGGGGGGCAGCTACTTTGAGCTGTTACCCCCTGCGCTTGTAATCAATAAAGGGGCCTCAGGCCTGTTCTGATCCAAACACAATGCGTGGTTAATTTTCCACCACACCAGGAGTGTTCGATATAAGACATGGGAAGTCATTGTCCTGCTCTACTCAACACTGATGAGGCCTCAGCTGGAGAAATATGTCTAATTCTGGGCACCGCTGTTTAGGGAACGTGTGGACAAAGGGGAGAGAGTCCAGAGGACAGCAACAAAAATTATCAAAGATTTAGAAAACCTGACCTGTGAGGAAAGGACTAAACATGCCCTGTTTGTTTAACTGGGCAGGTTTAGTCTGGAGAAAAGCCTGAAGGGGGCCTGATGACAGTCTTCACATATGTTAAGGGATCTTATAAAGAAGAGGGGGATCAACTGTTCTCCATGTCCATGGATGGTAGGAAAAGCAATGGGCTTAGTCTGCAGCAAGGGAGATTCAGGAGAGATATTAGGGAAAACTTTCTAACTCTCAGTCTGTTTAAGCTCTAGAGCAGGCTCCCAAGGGAGGTGGTGGAATCCCCACCATTGGAGGTTGTAAAGACCAGGTTGAACAAACACCTTTCAGGGCTGGTCTAGGTTTGCTTGGTCCTGCCACAGCACAGGGGGCTGCACTAGATTCCTCGTGAGGGCCTTTCCAGCCCCACAATTTCTAGGATTCTATGACTAGGTGTCAGAAAATGAGTTAAGGGTCCTTGCCCCTTTATGAGGGGCTGACTCCGACCTGGCCCTGTTGTGATGCACTGGCTGGCTCATGGAGGTGGGGAATGGGACATGGATCTTTTCCCTTCTACGGGGTGCCAGCTAGGGTGACCAGATAGCAAGTGTGAAAAATTGGGACAGGGAGTGTGTGCCTGTGGGGGGATAATAGGCATCCATATAAGACGAAGACCCAAATATCGGGATTTTCCCTATAAAATCGGGACATCTGATCACCCTAGTGTCAGTTCCCATCTGGCCTGAGGGCAGGGCACTGGCTGGTTCATGGGCAGACATGCCAAACCCACAAAAAAACCCTGTAGAAATTGGGCTTTTTTTCGGCTTAATTGGCTTGTGAGTTTTTTGTTGGCTAGTTTGGCTTGTACCTTGTCGCTTTTTTTTTTATTCACTCCCGGCAAGTAGGAGAATGGAGGAAAGAGTCAGCGGTGCACAGTGGGCCCCCACAGTTCCAGACTGCACACCGGGGGGATCTAGTCAGATAGAGTGTTGGGGTTCTTAGGGACTGGCTTGTTTTAGCCTTGTTTTGAAATGGGATTAGCTTGATTATTGGCTTATTGTGAAAGTCAGGATGCTTATTTACCGCGTGAAAGTTGGCAACTGTGCTCATGGGGTGGGGAATTGGTTCAAGGACTTTTCCTGTCGAGGTGTCACCAGTTACAATTTGGCCACAAGTTGAGTGGCTAAGTGTGGCTTCGGGGGTCTGTGTTTCAGGAGCATCTGGTGAATTTTCGAGTGGGGCGTAGCAGAAACCCCTGGAGCTGCCCCACACCATAAATTCCCCTTAATTCCAGACCTCTGGGAGCACTTCATCTTTCCCTCTAATTCCCATCCTGATTCGCCCTGTCTCCCGAGGTCTCCCTCTTCCCTTCTCCCCAGACCCTGGGGCTTACTCCCTGCCCTGTCCCCTGATTAGCCATCAGCCCCAGCCCCTTATGCCTTTCCACCGCCTTAGACCTCATCCTGCCCTTTCCCAGGCCATTAACCAGCTTAGCATGATGGCTTTTCCCCCTCTCATCCGGCCTATCTCCCTCCTTTGTGCTGGGGCCTCCAGCGGTTATTTGTCAATGTTTCCTCCAGCTTCTCCTCCCCTGCAGACTGTGATCAAGGGCTGAAATGGAGCCCAACTGGGTAGGGAGCCAGGGGCATACAGGAGGAGACAGTCAGTAAACAAAGCCAGTCACAAGAATTCCTCAGAACTGGGAGTAAAAGGAAATAACCTGCCAGGTGGGCTGGGGAGTAGAAAAGTGACAGGGTGTGTTGGCCAAGGTGTGGGCTTCAAACAGCTCTGCCGGTGCCACTCACTCCTGGCTAGCCCAGTCCTGAGCTCTTCCCATCCCCAGCTCTGACAGTGCCCTGACCCTCCTGAACCTCTGCCCTTGCTAGCCCAGACCTTGTTTCCCGCATCCCCCACATCTCTGCTTGTAGCCATCAAGTCTAACACTCAGCCTCTTGTTATCTGGGTCACCCCAGTCCTGGCATGTTGGACAGTGAGAGGGTCGTGTTAACACCTGTGACTCACTGAGCCACCATATTCCATCTACATTAACATTCCCCTGTGCATGGCAGCAGGTTTGGGGATAAACAAGTGTCAGAACCATGGTGGACACTGCATTTTAGACACACCCTGTGTGATGCTGCATTAGCCACCCCACATCTCTGTGCCTAGGTTGAACCCTCTTCAGAAAGGGGTTAAAATCACACTCCCTTGGTCACTGTAGGCCTGTTGCACAGCCAGGGGAAAGACCCCAGTGGCTTTCATTGGTTTGCCAAGGCAATCAGTGAGGGCTAGAGGAAAGAGACCTGGGCCGGGATCAGGCCTTCCCTTGTCCCACCCACTGCCACACCCCCAAGGAAATGCCTTTCTAGGGGATTTCTCGGTGTGAGGGGGTCACTCTGCAGGGCTGGCAGAAACACATTTTGAGCTGATCACAGTCCGGGGCTGTGCCACTGTGTTTGCCCAGGGGTGGCTTCCAGCTCTGAGCTCCTCCTAAGGGGACGAGATTAAGAGCCTTTTTTGGAGATGGAAATGGTTAGGAGGCTGCAGAGCACCCCCAGGAGACCTGTCCCTGCACAGTAACAAAGGCTGGTTTGGGGGGAATGGATCACTCCAGTGGGACCCAGACAAGCTACTCAGCCCAGACCCTCACCCCTGGCTCTGGCCTGTCAGACAGGGGTGCTGGGTGCAGAGCTCAGGGCATTGTTTGTAAACCAGGGCTCATGGCTTTGATTCCCACTGGGCTACAGGGTTCAGCTCTCAAGGGGTTCGCCTCTCCTCCCTGATGGGCTGGGGACACACAATGGCCGTAGGCTGGAGGGTGAAACCTTCTCCCTGCGACTCACACAGGGAAAGGTGCATCCCCGCACAGAGTCAGTTAATGAATGGAAACAGCTCTGAGCGTCACACAGTAGGGTGCCCAAGTGGAGCTGGGTGTGGGGATGGATAACAGGGGTTTGAGGGTCAGGACAGAGGGCTACCTACAGAGTTGTGGTGGGGAGGGAATGAAAGGCTGGACTAGGAAGGAAATGGGGATCAGGTGTGAGGGGCACCAGCAGAGCTGGGAGAGCCCAGGGCTGGGATAGCAGGGGTGTGGGTTTGGATTGAGTGGCACAGGCAGAGCTGTTTGAAGCCCACCTGTCGTTTCACCACTTCCCAGACCATCTGGCAGGTTATTTCCTTTTACTCCCAGTTCCTATGAACTTCTATTGACTGGTTTGTTTGCTGATTGGCACCTCCCATATCTCCCTGGCTCCCTAAACAGCCAGGCTCCAACTAACAGACACCAGAGTGAGAGAAGCCTCAGCCACAATGATTTCAACAGAGATGTTGATCCATCTTTCAGGCAAGGATTAAAGGAAATGACAACCCAACTGGGATCAGGTGCTGAGGAGTCTCCAATATTCAGCTTCAGGATCAGCTGATGTTCTCCAGAATTCAAGTCACTAAAGCTCAAGAAGCTGGAAGCATTTTGTGCTTATCTTTATTGACTTTCAGACTCTTGATTTTAGATTGTGATCCAGACACCCAGGGGTGGTTTCGTACTCTCTGTCAACAACAGTTGTTAGGCCTGATGTACTCACTACACTTACCACATTACAGTAGCACCGATGAGTTGCGAACTGACCAGTCAACCACACACCTCATTTGGAATCGGACACACGTAATCAGGCAGCAGTAGAGATAAAAAAAGAAGAAGCAAATACAGTACAGTAGTGTGTTAAATGTAAACTACTAAAAAAGGGAAAACAGCATTTTTCTTCTGCATAGTAAAGTTTCAAAGCCTTATTAAGTCAATGTTCAGTTGTAAATTTTTGAAAAAAACACCGTAACATTTTGTTTAGAGTTATAAACATTTCAGAGTTAAGAACAACCTCCATTCCTGAGGTGTTCATAATTCTGTGGTTCTACTGTATTTTCATAATCTGTGTCTAACAAGCGTCACGTACAGTCCAGTATACAAAGTGGTAACACGCAGGGTCCACTGCTCATTGCATGGTGGATGGACACGGTGTGTACTGAGCAATATAAATAGGGCCCTATGAAATTCATGCTCGATTTTGGTCAATTTCACAATCACAGGATTTTAAAAATAGTAAATGTAATGGTTTCAGATACTTAAATCTGAAATTTCACAGTGTTGTAACCGTGGGGTTCCCAACACAAAAGAGGGTCATGGTTGGGGATTGCAAGGCTGTTGTAGGCTGTTGTAGGGGGGTTGAAATATTGCCATCCTTACTTCTGCACTGTTGCTGGTGGTGACGTGGCCTTCAGAGCTGGGCGACTGGAGAGCAATGGCTGTTGGCCGGGCGCCCAGCTCTAAAGGCAGTACCACTGCCAGCAACAGTGGGAAGTGAGTGTGGCATGGTATGGTGGGCTCCTCATTTTGGGGTGGGCAGGGCTGGCCTTATGGGTGGGCAACCACCCAGGGCATTATGGTTGGGGGGGGGGGGTCAACCCCCGAGTCAACCCCCCAGTGCACACACATATGCAGAACCAACCCATGGCCCCTTTAACCCCTGAGTGCCGGGGGGCTGGGCCCAGAGCCGGGGAGAGGCAGAGCTAGGGGCGCCCAGGCCAAGGGCTCTTACTATATGCCAGGCTCCAGCTGCTCCTCCTGGCCAGGCTGGTGAGATCCACCTCCAGGAATCTCCCACGGCTGCAGGAAGGTCTGCGGCTGCTGACAAGGAGCCCCGCTCTGAAGTCAGCCCCACTGCTGGCGAGAGTGCAGATAAGGGTGTCACGGGATGGTGTTGCCATCTTTACTTCTGCACTGCTGATGGCTGCGGCACTGCCTTCAGAGCTGGGTGGCTGGCCACCAGCGGCAGCTCTCCGCCTTTGGATTGGGACCACCACTTTGACAAACGCTGGTCTGCCCCATGAAATCTGTATAGTATAGGTTAAAAGTACACAAAATGCCAGATTTCACAAGGGAGACCAGATTTCCTGGTCTGTGACGCATTTTTCACGGCCATGAATTTGGTAGGGCCCTAGATATAAACATATGCTGGAAACCTGTTGTCATAAATATAAAGGGACAGAAACAACCTTTATATATGTAGTAACATACCAGAGGCCAGAGGTACAGAATCACTTTACCTGAAAGGGGTTAAGAAGCTAAAATAACCTGGTGACACCTGACCAAAAGGACCAATAAGGAAAGAAGATACTTTCAAATCTGGGGCGGGGGGGGTTGGTTTTGTTTGTGCTCTCTTTGTTTGTTCCCTCTCTGGATAGAGGGAGAGACCAAGCAGGTAAACCATCTCTTTAAAAGATACGTGAATTGATTATCTTTTGTTTTAGCTTGTGAATTTTCCCTATGCTAAGAGGTAATTTTATTCCTATTTTGTAACTGGAAGACAGAGTTAGAGAGGAATCCTCTGTGTTTTAAATCTTTTTATTTACCCTGTAAAATTACCTTCCATCCTGATTTTACAGGTGTGATTCTTTTACTTAAAAAAAAAAATTCTTCTTTTAAAAATCTGATTAATTTTCAGTGTCCTAAAAATCCAGGGGTTTGGTCTGTGCTCACTTTGTAACCAATTGGTTAGTATATTATTCTCAAGCCTCCGCAGGAGAGGGGGTGAAGGGACTTGGGGGAATATTTGGGGGAAACAGGGACTCCAAGTGGCCCCTTTTCCTGGATCTTTGTCTAAATCACTTGGTGGTGGCAGCAAGGACAAGGAAAGGATTTGTGCCTTGGGGAAGCTTTAACCTAAGCTGGTAGAAATAAGCGTAGGGGGGTCTTTCATGCAGGTCCCCACATCTGTATCGCAGAGTTCAGAATGGGGAGAGAACCCTGACACCTGTCCTGAAAATGCGTTTGGAACATGAGATTGAAGTCACTGAGGCCTAGACAAAGAATTGTTGACCTGGCTGTTTAAATGTGTCTCCAATATAAATTGAGCCAGGAGAGATAATGAAAGTATATTTACATAAAAAGGAAAATAAAACCATTAAACTAGTAAGTGTGTGCAGTATCCACTAACTAACACAATGGCGGGAGGAGATGACAGAAATTAAGCTGTTATCAGTGCCTGGATGGACACGGCAAGCTGAGCTTCAGAGGGGCTTCCTGACTTTGAAAACAAAGACATAACGTTGAGGCTATAAGCAGAAAGAAAAAAAGTCATTTTGGCATCTTTCACCCGAGCAGGTAAAGAAAGCCAGCTGTTTGAGCTCCGTGTGTTGGCTGCTGGCTAAAGGATGGGCCAGCCATGCTGGAAGAAAGACTGCAGTTAAAACAACTTCTTTGAACCTCAAACTCTAATCTGTTGAGTTTTAGTCTTAGGAGAGTGTTTTGACTTTTGTTTGTTTGTAACCATTTCTGTCCTTATTCCTTATACCTGATTTCACACTTCCTGGAGTGTCTCAAGGGCGTGAGTACCAACCTCAGGGCAGATTGTCCAAAGCAAAGTCCAAATCCCAGTGGGTTGTGAGTTGTATATTTAGATTTCACCAACCAACTCTCAAGTATAAACTCCTCAGGCACTATGACAGCATGACCATGGCATCACAGACAGTCCCCTTGGGCACTCTGGTCTATCTTGCCACCCAGGCAAGCCTGCCTTTGTGATAGATGGGACCTTATACCACAAATCACAAAAATATTATTGTTACTTCCAGTCCCAAAGGACCAGTCACTTTCCCCAGGCCAATTGCAGTTTAGATCTTGCACCAAAGACTTGAAGCTCGTCCTGCAGTAAAATATCTAAAGATTTATTAACTGAGAAAAAGAAGGAAGAGTGTTATTGACAAAGTTAAAGCAGGTAACACACACACACCACATGAATGCTAGTCTTAGGTTTAAAAAGTTGATAGAGCAGCTATTATATGCCACCTCTATATCTCCTCTAGGACTAACCCAGGCAAAACAGCTGGGGATTTTTTGCTTGTGCTGAGACATTTTGTGCTCTCCCAAATCTCAAGCAGCATAGAGACCACAAATTCCCCTTGTCAGGGGATTTTTATCTCTTTAGAGTCTCTTTTATTGCTTTAGAGTCTGAGCTGATGGGACGTCCTTCAGGGATGTTGGGGGAGCAATCAGCAAACTCCTTTGTCCTCTGAGGTTTCACAATGGCTTGTTTGATGTCTATGGGCCTTCTTTCACTGGGCAGGGGATAACCCCTCCTTGGGCAAACTAATATTTCACATCTGATAATGCTTCTCAGATTTATAGCTCCAGAGCAAACACTTCTATAGTTACAGAGCAAATATATGCATATTACCTTATCACATGGGCTTCAGATGTAATGACTGAGATTACTGCATGGGTCTCTGCATATATTGCTTAGTCCCCGAGTCACTCTCTTATCTCCCAGGTTTGATATCTGCCAGCCTGGTTTCCAGCTGTGCACTGTCAGTGTTCAGTTGTGGCCAGGAGGCCTTGGCGTGAGCTGGCACCTGGTCTGCCAGGGTAATACTTGGTATCACTTAAACCTGTGTCCTTTTATCAATAAACTTGTTATACTTTTGCCATATATATGAGCTCAGTGCTTCGATTGTAGAGGACGGTTTGTCAGCCTAGTTAAGTTACTCAGGCAGATCCTGTTTAGTAAAAAGAAAAGGAGTTCTTGTGGCACCTTAGAGACTAACCAATTTATTTGAGCATGAGCTTTCGTGAGCTACAGCTCACTTCATCAGATACATACCGTGGAAACTGCAGCAGACTTTATATATACACAGAGAATATGAAACAATACCTCCTCCCACCCCACAATACCTCCTCCCACCCACAGTGGGGTGGGAGGAGGTATTGTTTCATATTCTCTGTGTATATATAAAGTCTGCTGCAGTTTCCACGGTATGTATCTGATGAAGTGAGCTGTAGCTCACGAAAGCTCATGCTCAAATAAATTGGTTAGTCTCTAAGGTGCCACAAGAACTCCTTTTCTTTTTGCGAGTACAGACTAACACGGCTGTTACTCTGAAACCTGTTTAGTAACCACATCCTAAAAAAGTTAATGGAAAAGCATTTAAACTATTAAATACAAGAATAGGTTCAGAAAAAAAAGCATTTAAAAAGAGTTAAATAAAAGAGAAACATATAAAGAGAGGTTAAAAGAGAGAACAGGGCAACAAAAGAGAAAAGAAAGCCCCTTTGCAAAGGGCAAAGATAGACAGCACATGGTCATCTCTGAATCAGAGAGAAAGAGAGAGAAAGCTTTTACCCTTCCAGTCTTTCTGCCAAATGAAGCAACTTCCCAGGTTTACTGCCCCTCAGACTTGTTAACACCGCCTTTGGATCGGACCAATCAGATGTTGTTCTATAGCAGCGTCATATAATTCATTTTCCCGAACCAATCCTAGAGTCCCGAGATTTTAGACAAGAGCCAACTCCCTTCCTTCCCCTCCCTCCCCCTTAACTGCCTTATTCTTATCTAAAAAAGCAGACCCCAAGCATTTTTCCTGCCATGTAGCCCTTTTACATAAGGGCTTTAATAAAAGTTAAAACCACAAGCTTTTAGTAACAAACACTTTTAAAAAGCTTTTCCCTATGTTTTAGACCAACATGGGCTATTTTTTAGTAAGCACAACTTGAAGCTGCAGCAAAGTCCCTGTCAGCAAAAACAGTGTCTGTGAGTCAGAGATAAGAAGAAAAGGAGTACTTGTGGCACCTTAGAGACTAACCAATTTATTTGAGCATAAGCTTTCATGAGCTACAGCTCACTTCATTAGATGCATACTGTGGAAAATACAGAGCTGTATTTTCCACAGTATGCATCCGATGAAGTGAGCTGTAGCTCACTAAAGCTCATGCTCAAATAAATTGGTTAGTCTCTAAGGTGCCACAAGTACTCCTTTTCTTTTTGCGAAGACAGACTAACACGGCTGTTACTCTGAAACCAGGGATAAGAAGGTTGCTTCTTTCCCAAACTTTTTAACAAATGCAAGTAAAAGTTACAGTAAGTTTTGTAAAGGAATAAAGCTTTGCTTTATATTTACTTTAAAAGACAAGTCTATATGAAGTCACATCCCTTTATTTACAGGTATGTTTCAATAAAATAGAGCATGCAGAAACACGACAGGTTTAAAACCACAGGACCTTAGTAACAGCCAGTTTATATTCCCCTTATTCTGTAAACCAGTGGATTACAGAGAAGAAGTTTGTTTCTTCCCCCACTTTTTAACAAATAGAGGTGAAAGTTATATTAAGTCTTGTAAAGGAATAAACACTTGAAAAGACAAGCCTATATGAAGACACATCCCTTCATTCAGCACTTTTGCATATGTTTCAGTAAAAGTGAGAATGCAGAAACATTCCAGGGTTAAAAACACAGAGAACCTGTTTATAAAAATAAATTATAGTGATAAAAGCATTTTCTTCTACGTTTTAGACTAATATAGGTTATTTTTTAGTAAAAACAATTGGAAGCAGCATGCTTTTCCAGCAAAGCCACTGTTGCAAAACCAGGTTTCAGAGTAACAGCCGTGTTAGTCTGTATTCGCAAAAAGAAAAGGAGTACTTGTGGCACCTTAGAGACTAACCAATTTATTTGAGCATAAGCTTTTGTGATCTACAAGTGAGCTGTAGCTCACGAAAGCTTATGCTCAAATAAATTGGTTAGTCTCTAAGGTGCCACAAGTACTCCTTTTCTTGTTGCAAAACCAGCGTCTGTGAGTCAGTGGATCAGAGATAAGAAGGCTGCTTCTTCACCTGCTTTTCAACAAATACAAGTGAAAGTTATATTAAGTTTTGTAAAGAATAATCACTTGAAAAGACAAACTTATATGAAGAAACAGCCCTTGATTTTAGTACTTTTGCATATGTTGTAATAAAAAAAGAGCATGCAGAAACACGGGTGCAGTACAGCTCCAAATTCTCAACAACTGCCAGCAAAACGTTTTTACAGTAGAATCTTTGGGGCAAAGGCAGCTTCTTTTTCACTAACAACAATAAACATAGTTCCCAATACACGTGTTAATGCACAACCCCTAGAAAAAATGTACACTATTTCCAATAACCGTTATTTCAAACACATATTTAAAAACCAGTTCATACCGTCTTCTGTAATCTCAGGAAAACCTATCTGTTGGTTTTAACATCCATCTTGTTCTAAATTGAAAAAAACAAACTCCTTAAAACCATTTCTTTTAAAAATAAACCATAATTGTGTAGCATATTAATCATCTTACCAAAATTTAAAACTTCTAGTGCAGAATCTGGTATGTCAAGAAAAAAGGCCTCGTCCTATTTGAAAAAAATACATATATTAACTTTTAACTGAGCACAACACAGGTGTGGCTTCAAATTGTGCTTACTAAAAAATAACCCTTGTTAGTCTAAAACATAGGAGAAAACTTTTAAAAATTGTTTGTTACTAAAAGCTTATGGTTTTAACTTTTATTAAAACCCCTATGTAAAAGTGCTACATCGTGGGAAAAATTCATAGGGTCTGGATAAGAATAAGGTAGTTAAAGGGGAGGGAGGGGAGAGAAGGGAGTTGGCTCTTGTCTAAAATCTTGGGACTCTAGGATTGGTTCAGGAAAATGAATTCTATGACGCTGCTGTAGAACAACATCTGATTGGTCCGTTCCAAAGGTGGTTATAACAAGTCTGAGGGGTTCTAGCCCTGGAAAGTTGGTTCATTCCGCAGAAAGACTTGGGATGGTAAGATTTCTCTCTCTGATTCAACCATGTGCTGTCTATCTTTGCCCTTTGCAAAGGGGCTTTCTGTTCCCTTTTCTTGCCCAGTTCTGTCTTTTAATCTCTCTTTATATATTTCTCTCTTATTTAATTCTTTTTAAATGCTTTTGTTTTCTGAACCTACCCTTGTATTTCATAGTTTAAATGCTTTTCTATTTTCTATTAACTTTTTTAGCATGTGCTTACTAAACAGGCTCTGCCTTAGTAAATTTCCTTTTTTGGCCATGTGTGTTCTTTTTAAATCTAGTTTTCAATATTATTAAATGTTTTAAATGCTTTTTCTTAACCTACCCTGATATTTAATAGTTTAATTTTGTTTTTCTTAACCTGCTTTTATAGTTTTTATCATGTGCTTACTAAACAGGCTTTGCCTTAGTAAATTCCCTTTTAAACCTAGCTTTATAGTTTTTAATGTTATTTAATATTTTTAATATTATTTAATGTTTTAAATTTAATGTTTCTTAACCTATCCTGATATTTAATAGTTTAAATGTTTTTTATTAGCTACCCTTTATAATTTTTACCATGTGCTTACTAAACAGGCTTTGCCTTAGTAAATTCTCTTTTTAAACCTAGTTTTCAATATTATTTAATGTTTTAAATGCTCTTTTCTTAATCTACCCTGATATTTAATAGTTTAATTGTGTTTTTCTTAACCACCCTTTACAGTTTTTACCATGTGCTTACTAAACAGGCTCTGCCTTAGTAAATTTCCTTTTTTGGCCATGTGTGTTCTTTTTAAACCTAGTTTTCTCTTTTATTTAACTTTTTTAAATGTTCTTTTCTTAACCTGCCCTTATATTTAATACACCTTTTACATTTATCTCAAAATTTTCTATTCTTTAATAACATGCCAAAGTAGGCCTTTAAAATCATCTCTCCTCACTCAACCTCACCAAATAACCTTTCTTTCCTTTTTTCCTCTAAACCTTACCCAAACTTTCTTATTTATCTTTAAATTATCTCACTCTATTCTTTCAACCTTTTGCTCTATAGGTATTATCTCACTCTATTCTTTCAACCTTTTGCTCTATAGGTATCAAGGCACAAACATACTCTCCCTATTCAAACATAACATTTTTTCAAAATGGCCAGTGGCACCAAACTTCAGCGCCAATGGAAACGAGGATGGAGGACTTGACATAAGCCCTAAATGGGGCATGGAAACCTCTCAAAAATACATGGTGATGAATGCTACTAAGCCATATTCTACTAATATCTATTTACTATTTATAATATGAAGGGTGACCAAATAATTTCATCTCCAGATTTTTTTGTTCAAATTATTCTGAAATTTAGTGCATTGCATAATGACAGGTTTCAGAATAGCAAAGGAGGACTTGTGGCACCTTAGAGACTAACACATTTATTTGAGTATAAGCTTTTGTGAGCTACAGCTCACTTCATCAGATACATGCAGTGGAAAATACAGTGGGGAGATTTTATATACATAGAGAACATGAAACAATGGGTGTTACCATACATACTGTAATGAGAGTGATGAGGTAAGGTGAGCTATTACCAGCAGGAGAGAAATTGGGGACCAAGTGTGGGGACCAAGCTGAGCCCTGCCATCATCACTGCCACTACCATGTTTGATTATTTTGTGGAGGGTGGGGAGAAGGCATTATGTAGTGCAGTGCAGATGACGCATGTGAAATCTATTCTTTCATGTGTTCCTGCTGCAGTCAGTGGGTCTATTCACCACCCAGTGTGGTGGTGGAGAAAAGCGGGGGAAGTGTTGGAAAGTGTCCATGAGTTTCTTCTCATAGTTATTTGCATTGGACTTACAGCCATGTTGGTTCCAGGATATGAGACTTGGAGTGATTTCTTGCAACATGTGTTAACTCTTTATGTTTAGCAAGTTGTTCCACCTTGTATTTGGCTGTGGCACTTGGAGTACCTTTCCCAGACTTGAAGAGGAGCTGTGTGGAGCTTGAATGCTTGTCTCTGTCACCAATAGAAGTTGCTCTAATAAAAGAGATCACCTCATCCACCTTGTCTCTCCTTTTCCTCATGGAGATTTCCCCATTGTTCCAGTGTAGGGGAGATGTGTGAAATCTCTCTAAACAGGCTTTGGCTTCCACCTGGAACTTGCTTGAGTGGATTTTCTGGATCTCTGTGCATTGTCCCATCCCTGGCAGATTTTTCAGAGATGATACATTCTCTTGACATTTTTTTTTTACCAGGGTGAAGGTAAAGTCCGAATTTCCTATGAGCTGTCAGAAGGGGAAAAACTAGGGACAAGCAACAGAAAGGTGCAGGTGAAGAAATGCCTGGATAGCCTTGGGATTCCCTGTAATCTGGTAGGAGTCCATTAATGTTTTATTGAATTGTAGAGGAACATTGACAATGGTAATGATTACTCATGAAGAGCTGGTGAAAATGTGTTAATCAAAAAGTTGTTTTTGTGTGTGTGTGTGTTCCTGTTTGGTTTTTTTTCAAGGCTTTTAGAATAAAACAAATTGAAGCCAATGGGACGTCAGTAAATGGCTAAAATTAAGTGCACATTTAAGAGCTTTGCTGAATTGGAATTAACTTAAAATATAAATGACAGAAAAGATCGGGAAATATATTTTATTTTCTATTTTTTTTTGTTTATATTGATTTTTATTTCACAGATTTTTTTAAAAAAAATCTTTTAAAACCTCAAATCTGATTTTTTTTTCTGTTTCCTGAAACCAAACATATTGTGGCACTGGTGTCAAACATATGTATTTTGAAGTTTTTGGTTGTTAAACAATGATTTTTCCCCCCAGGTTTTGGGCAAAACCCCCAACATGTATCAATTAAAAATTCCTTTTAATTAAGAATGTATTTTTTGTCCCCCAAACTCCCAAATAAACCAACAAACAAAACCCCTCTGTTGAAATATTTTCAAGCAGTTCTGATAATTAACAGTATCATAGAATCATAGAATCATAGAATATCAGGGTTGGAAGGGACCTCAGGAGGTCATCTAGTCCAACCCCCTGCTCAAAGCAGGACCGATCCCCAACTAAATCATCCCAGCCAGGGCTTTGTCAAGCCTGACCTTAAAAACTTCTAAGGAAGGAGATTCTACTACCTCCCTAGGTAACGCATTCCAGTGTTTCACCACCCTCCCAGTGAAAAAGTTTTTCCTAATATCCAACCTAAACCTCCCCCACTGCAACTTGAGACCATTACTCCTTGTCCTGTCCTCTTCTACCACTGAGAATAGTCTAGAACCATCCTTTCTGGAACCACCTCTCAGGTAGTTGAAAGCAGCTATCAAATCCCCCCTCATTCTTCTCTTCCGCAGACTAAACAATCCCAGTTCCCTCAGCCTCTCCTCATAAGTCATGTATTCCAGACCCCTAATCATTTTTGTTGCCCTTTGCTGGACTCTCTCCAATTTATCCACATCCTTCTTGTAGTGTGGGGCCCAAAACTGGACACAATACTCCAGATGAGGCCTCACCAATGTCGAATAGAGGGGAACGATCACGTCCCTCGATCTGCTGGCTATGCCCCTACTTATACATCCCAAAATGCCATTGGCCTTCTTGGCAACAAGGGCAAACGGTTGACTCATATCCAGCTTCTCATCTACTGTCACCCCTAGGTCCTTTTCCGCAGAACTGCTGCTTAGCTATTCGGTCCCTAGTCTGTAGCTGTGCATTGGGTTCTTCCGTCCTAAGTGCAGGACCCTGCACTTATCCTTATTGAACCTCATCAGATTTCTTTTGGCCCAATCCTCCAATTTGTCTAGATCCCTCTGTATCCTATCCCTGCCCTCCAGCGTATCTACCACTCCTCCCAGTTTAGTATCATCCACAAATTTGCTGAGAGTGCAATCCACACCATCCTCCAGATAATTTATGAAGGTATTGAACAAAACTGGCCCCAGGACCAACCCCTGGGGCACTCCACTTGACACCGGCTGCCAACTAGACATGGAGCCATTGATCACTACCCCTTGAGCCCGACAATCTAGCCAACTTTCTACCCACCTTATAGTCCATTCATCCAGCCCATACTTCTTTAACTTGCTGACAAGAATACTGTGGGAGATCATGTCAAAAGCTTTGCTAAAGTCAAGAAACAATACATCCACTGCTTTCCCTTCATCCACAGAACCAGTAATCTCATCATAGAAGGCGATTAGATTAGTCAGGCATGACCTTCCCTTGGTGAATCCATGCTGACTGTTCCTGAACACTTTCCTCTCATGTAAGTGCTTCAGGATTGATTCTTTGAGGGCCTGCTCCATGATTTTTCTGGGGACTGAGGTGAGGCTGACTGGCCTGTAGTTTCCTGGATCCTCCTTCTTCCCTTTTTTAAAGATTGGCACTACATTAGCCTTTTTCCAGTCATCTGGGACTTCCCCCGTTCGCCACGAGTTTTCAAAAATAATGGCCAATGGCTCTGCAATCACAGCCTCCAATTCCTTTAGCACTCTCGGATGCAACTCGTCCGGCCCCATGGACTTGTGCATGTCCAGCTTTTCTAAATTGTCCCTAACCACCTCTTTCTCCACAGAGGGCTGGCCATCTACTCCCCATGCTGTGATGCCCAGCACAGCAGTCTGGGAGCTGTCCTTGTTAGTGAAGACAGAGGCAAAAAAAGCATTGAGTACATTAGCTTTTTCCACATCCTCTATCACTAGGTTGCCTCCCTCATTCAGTAAAGGACCCACACTTTCCTTGGCTTTCTTCTTGTTGCCAACATACCTGAAGAAACCCTTCTTGTTACTCTTGACATCTCTTGCTAGCTGCAGCTCCAGGTGCAATTTGGCCCTCCTGATTTCATTCCTACATGCCCGAGCAATATTTTTATATTTTTCCCTGGTCATATGTCCAACCTTCCACTTCTTGTAAGCTTCTTTTTTATGTTTAAGATCCGCTAGGATTTCACCGTTAAGCCAAGCTGGTCGCCTGCCATATTTACTATTCTTTCGACTCATCGGGATGGTTTGTCCCTGTAACCTGAACAGGGATTCCTTGAAATACAGCCAGCTCTCCTGGACTCCTTTCCCCTTCATGTTAGTCCCCCAGGGGATCCTACCCATCCGTTCCCTGAGGGAGTCGAAGTCTGCTTTCCTGAAGTCCAAGGTCCGTATCCTGCTGCTTACCTTTTTTCCCTGTGTCAGGATCCTGAACTCAACCAACTCATGGTCACTGCCTCCCAGATTCCCATCCACTTTTGCTTCCCCCACTAATTCTTCCTGGTTTGTGAGCAGCAGGTCAAGAAAAGCTCCCCCGCTAGTTGGCTCGTCTCGCACTTGCACCAGGAAATTACCCCTATGCTTTCTAAAAACTTCCTGGATTGTCTATGCACCGCTGTATTTCTCTCCCAGCAGATATCAGGAAAATTAAAGTCACCCATGAGAACCAGGGCGTGCGATCTAGTAGCTTCTGCGAGTTGCCGGAAGAAAGCCTAGTCCACCTCATCCCCCTGGTCCAGTGGTCTATAGCAGACTCCCACCACTACATCACTCTTGTCGCTCACACTTCTAAACTTAATCCAGAGACACTCAGGTTTTTCTGCAGTTTCGTACCGGAGCTCTGAGCAGTCATACTGTTCCCTTACATACAGTGCTATTCCCCCACCTTTTCTGCCCTGCCTGTCCTTCTTGAACAGTTTATAACCATCCATGACAATACTCCAGTCATGTGAGTTATCCCACCAAGTCTCTGTTGTTCCAATCACGTCATAATTCCTTGACATCACCAGGACCTCCAGTTCTCCCTGCTTGTTTCCAAGGCTTTGTGCATTCGTATATAAGCACTTGAGATAACCTGCTGATCGCCCCTCATTCTCAGTATGAGGCAGGAGCCCTCCCCTCACAGACATTCCTGCCTGTGCTTCCTCCCGGTATCCCACTTCCCCACTTACCTCAGGGCTTTGGTCTCCTTCCCCCAGTGAACCTAGTTTAAAGCCCTCCTCACTAGGTTAGCCAGCCTGCTCGCAAAGATGCTCTTCCCTCTCTTTGTAAGATGGAGCCCGTCTCTGCCCAGCACTCCTCCTTCATGGAACACCATCCCATGGTCAAAGAATCCAAAGCCTTCTCTCCGACACCACCTGCTTAGCCATTCGTTGACTTCCACGATTCGATGGTCCCTGCCCCGGCCTTTTCCTTCCACAGGGAGGATGGTCGAGTAGTTATGATAGATGTAATACATAATATACACATGCATATCATATACTGTAGCAGCTATTGCAGTTATTCTTGTAGCTCAGGAGGTAGAATCAGAACTCGTTGCGGCAATCAGGAAAGCTTGTGAGTAAATTTACTCATGGGAGTTGTCGCATTTAAGCCAGTGGAGCTACCCATGTAAATAAAGCCACTCACAGCTGTAAACACTTGAAAGATTGGGTCCTACAAGATACTCTTTTAAACTATGTGACGGGGTTGTCCCAGGTGGAAATGGCAGGTGTGTGACTTTAGATACCACACAAGTAATTTACATGAGCAAGGGAGATTCCTCAGTAATCCCAGTTTATATGTTGTTGTGTCTTTTCGCTTCCTCAGGAAGATGTGCCCAATATTGCCGTGCTGGGAGCTGGGGGAGGTCTGCGGGCCATGATCGCCCTTCATGGAACCCTGCAGGAGCTACAAAAGCATGGTCTCCTGGACACCATCATGTACCTGTGTGGGGTCTCAGGTGCAACATGGTAGGCACATGCCAAGAGAAGTGTGAGTGAAAGTGTATCCCATTATAGAACTGACAGCCAGAGACAATTCTTGCCATTGTTATTATTAGCCAAAGGACATGCTGGATACTCCATGACCAATAGGAAAACACTGTCTGTCCATTTCCTGAGGAGGTGAGAATGTGCGAGTATGTCTACACTGCAGTGTAAGCCCAGGGTTCAAACTCAGGCTCAAGTTCAAGCCCTCTTCCATCTATACCAAATCATGCTAACCCAGGGCTTAGAGCCAGGGTCCCAGGTCTCCATGAGAGTGTAGGGTCTGAGCCTGAATCAAGGCAGAACTCAGGGTTCAAGCCCTATTGCTTTGCAGTCTAGAAACAGTCCCACTGGACTCATGCTCTGGGAGTCCACCAGAGATGTCCCACAGGCCAGCTTCCTCCATCCTCTGGACAGTCAGGTTTGGTGGACAGTCAAGTTTTTCCCACACTGCTTCACAAACAAAGGGCTAATGCACCCACATTTTGGGAGGACGCTAGAAAGTCTGGGATATGGGTGGCTGAATTCAGTCCCGCATAGTGCAGTGTAGACTCTGGAGCCCCATGTCGGGACCAGAGTTCAACAGATCCAAACCCGGGGTTACAAATGACTGTAGATGCTCAAGCCCCAGGTTCACAGACGCAGAGCTTGTGTGGATGTGCCTTTTAGGTCTGACCCTCCTAAGATTTCTACATGGGCAAAAGTGATAGGTGCCCAGCCCTATAGTTCTAATTTAATATTTATAGCTCTTGCAATGTTATTGTGAATCTGCAGTTGTGTTGCTGTAGCACTTCAGTATGGACACTGCCTAGAGCAGGGGGAGAGGTTCTCCCATTGGTGTGGGTAATCCAGCTCCTTGAGAGACCATATCTAAGCTAACAAACGAATTCTTCCCTCAACCTAGCACTGCCTACATAGGGACTTAAGTTGGCTTAACTATGCCGCTCTGGAGTATGGATTCTCCCCCCACCCCTCCCCACGAGCAACACAATTATGCTGACCTGACAGGCTAGTGTAAACCAGTCATCAGCTCTCATGATATTATGAAGCATAAGTTTCTAGCCCCGGTGGTTGTGGAGAGACACTTGGAAATATGAACCCTACCAGCAAAAATGCCAAGAGGCAAATAAAAAGAACCCACATTTTTAAAATAAATCTCATGATTTTTAAGCCAATCTCAGAATTTTCTGCGACCTGACTTGTGCTTGTTGTTGGCATTAGTGCTGAAAGCAGGATAGCAGAACGGTGCCTAGTACCTTCTGTTGTCCCTTATTCTAGTTGTCCTGAAAGAGGGGCAGGGTGTTTACAATGGTTTGTGCCATGGGAATAGTGAGAAATGGACATAACTAGGGGTCGTTAAACAGGAACAAGTCACTGGATGTAAAACAAGAGGGCGAAATCCAGGTGGAAAGGAGACAACAATCATATCAAGATTATAGGATAGGGTGGAGAGTTAGTTTCCTAGTGGAGAAGGAGACTGTCCTTCAGAACATCCAGCTGATCTAACAGGACCACACACTGACAGCCTTACAGGGAGTAGCAATAGACACAGGAGCCTAAGGGAGTCAGGCACTCAGCTGTTGGTATAATTCAACAGGAGACTGACACCAGCGGGCAACTTCCTAATTATCATAGGTACTTATCTGCACCTCCGTCCCCATTAACATAGCATCTGAGCACCGCCGTATTTATTTCCACAGCACCCCATGAGGTAGGGAAGTGCCTGTCTCCCCTTTTTCTATGGGGAACCAGGGCTCAGGGAGAATTAGTGGCTGGGGTATAATCTGTAGGAGAGCAGGGAGTGGAACACACATTTCCCAAGTTGTAGGCTAGCGCCCTAAACACTGAACCATCTTTCCCCTCCCGACCTTTCTTCACAAAAGGTCCCACTGACGTCAATATTAGGGCAGCAGAGTCATGATGGGCTGGACGGGTCTGTAGATGTTACAAATGTCCTGGGTGTAATCAGAGCTGTTCAAACTGTGAGTCATGGACCCTGCATATTGCTAATGGAAATTCTCCTTTTGCGTAATCTGGTAAGGGTTTGGGGGACCTGAATTTTATCTCTGCTGAGGCCATGGCTTTCCACAGCAGCTAGCCAGCCACGCAATCCTTGTGGCTTACAGGTGCATTGCAATGATAGAAGGATAATAAATAAATAACCGTGTAGAGATTGAAAGGGCTGGGGAAAATAGCCCATATCCCATTCCCCTTGCAGTGTGTGTTTTGTCTCTGTAATAGGTGTATGTCCTCTCTCTACAAAAATGGGGACTGGGCAGAGAAATTGCAGGCCTTGGAGAAACGCATGTGTGATGCACTTACCAAATCCAACTGGCACCTTGGAAAGGCCACGGAAATGCTACTCGAGGCAGCTAAGGATGAAAAGTATTCCCTGACTGAGTTCTGGGCCTACACTGTGGTCTATGGCATGTTACATGAGGTGGGTGAAAAACTTTCCCTTTTGTAACTTTCTAAGGTCCTTGTCTGGCCCCCATCACTGAAGTATCAGGGCACTTCATGAAGTGTGTTTATCCTCAAAACATTTATTTGAGGTTGGGAAGTGTATAGAGGGGAAACTGAGGCGTGGAGCATCCCAGAGTCAGATTTTTAAAGACATCACCTTGTGAGATGAGCACGCAGGCACCTAGCACCATTGATTTCAATGGGCTTTAGGTGCCTACATGATTTTGAAAATCCCACCAAGTGCCTAAATACCTTTTAAAAACTGGCCTGGCTTGACTTGCTCAAGGCCATACAAGGTATGTATATACTGCATTGTAAATCTGGATCTGTGGGACCCAGGCTGGTATACTTGGCATTTCCAAACCTGGGGTGGAGTGTCCACCCTGCAGGGTAAACCTGGGCTTAAAGGTTACGTCTACACTGCAAAGAAAAACATGCAGCGCTGAGTCTCAGAGCCTGGGTCAATTGATTTGGACTCCTGAGGCTCTGGATTCTGGGCAAAAAATAGCAGTGTAGGTGTTTCCACTTGGGCTGGAGCCTGTGCTCTGAAACCCGGCAATGGGGGCAGGTCTCGGACCCTGGGCTCCAGCCCAAAGGAGAATGTCTCCACTAGTGTTTTAAGTCCCACCGACCAAGCCCCCAAAATCCGAGTCAATTGACCCAGACTCTGAGACTCGGTGCCGTGGGTTTCTCTTTGCAGTGCAGACGTACTTATAGCTGCCAGACCCAGGTGTCACAAACATGCTAATGAGGTCATACTGCACTACCCAACCTTCTGACTTGGGTCTGTGGCTTGATTTGCGTCCACACTGCAAAACGACAGCAATTGGAGAAGGTCCCAGATGACTGGAAAAAGGCTAATGTAATGCCCATCTTTAAAAAAGGGAAGAAGGAGGATCCTGGCAACTACAGGCCAGTCAGCCTCACCTCAGTCCCTGGAAAAATCATGGAGCAGGTCCTCAAGAAATCAGTTCTGAAGCACTTTGAGGAGAGGAAAGTGATTGGGAACAGTCAGCATGGATTCACCAAGGGCAAGTCATGCCTGACTAACCTAATTACCTTCTATGATGAGATAACTGCTCTGTGGATGAGGGGAAAGCAGTGGATGTGTTATTCCTTGACTTTAGCAAAGCTTTTGACATGGTCTCCCACAGTATTCTTGCCAGCAAGTTAAAAAAATATGGGCTCAATGAATGGACTATAAGGTGGATAGAAAGCTGGCTAGATTGTTAGGCTCAACGGGTAGTGATCAATGGCTCCATGTCTAGTTGGCAGCCGGTGTCAAGTGGAGTGCCCCAAGGGTCGGTCCTTGGGCCGGTTTTGTTCAATATCTTCATTAATGATCTGCAGGATGGCGTGGATTTCACCCTCAGCAAGTTTGCAGATGACACTAAACTGGGAGGAGTGGTAGATACATTGAAGGGTAGGGATAGAATACAGAGGGACCTAGGCAAATTAGAGAATTGGGCCAAAAGAAATCTGATGAGGTTCAACAAGGACAAGTACAGAATCCAGCACTTAGGAGAGAAGAATCCCATGCCCTGCTACAGATAAGGGACCGAGTGTCTAGGCAGCAGTTCTGCAGAAAAGGACCTAGGGGTTACAGTGGACGAGAAGCTGGATGAGTTAACAGTGTGCCCTTGTTGCCAAGAAGGCTAATGACACTTTGGGCTGTATAAGTAGGAGTATTGCCAGCAGCTCAAAGGACTCTATTCCCCTCTATTCGGCATTGGTGAGGCCTCATCTGGAGTACTGTGTCCAGTTTTTGGTCCCATACTACAAGGATGTGGAAAAATTGGAAAGAGTCCAGCGGAGGGCAACAAAAATGATTAGGGGGCTGGAGCACATGACTTATGAGGAGAGGCTGAGGGAACTGGGATTATTTAGTCTGCAGAAGAGAAGAATTGGGGGGGGGGAATTTGATAGCTGCTTTCAGCTACCCAAAAAGGGGTTCTAAAGCGAATGGATGTAGACTGTTCTCAGTGGTAGCAGATGAGAGAACAAGGAGTAATGGTCTCAAGTTGCAGTGGGGGAGGTTTAGGTTGGATAATAAGAAAAACTTTTTTCACTAGGAGGGTGGGGAAGCATTGGAATGGGTTACCTAGGGAGGTGGTGAAATCTCCTTATCATAGAATCATAGAATCATAGAATATCAGAGTTGGAAGGGACCTCAGGAGGTCATCTAGTCCACCCCCCTGCTCAAAGCAGGACCAATCCCCAACTAAACCATCCCAGCCAGGGCTTTGTTAAGCCTGACCTTAAAAACCTCCTGGCTGGGATGGTTTAGTTGGGGATTGGTCCTGCTTTGAGCAGGGGGGTGGACTAGATGACCTCCTGAGGTCCCTTCCAACCCTGATATTCTATGATTCTGTGACAGGGCTTGGACCTAAGTCACTGTGAGACTCTGGTTCTGACCCACTCCTCGACTAAGGTCCTAAAACCTGGGTCCTGAGGGCATGTTAAGCCAAGTCAGATGGATTTGTGCATGCATTGAAGCAGGTTTTGGGCTCACACCTGAGTCAGAACCCGGGCTTAGTGTTCAGTGTAGGGGAGATGTGTGAAATCTCTCTGAACAGGTTTTGGGTTCCACCCAGAATATATTTGAGTGGATTTTCTGGATCTCTGTGCATTGTGCCATCCCTGTAGGGAGTCTGCCGGGGAAGTCCTAGGCTAATGGCTTGACCACTTAGCCATTGAGGAAGGGCTGTTCTCAGTTATACCTGTATCAATGCTGACTGGCTCCACTGAATTCATTGAAGTTACTTGACTTAGTTCATCTATGCACTTGGGAAACCGAAGGCAGACTCCACATCATCTAGCTGTCGTCTCAGTTAGGCATGTGTTTGTCTGAACCTATAAAATCCTGTCTTCACAGCTGAACATGGGGCACTTGTCAGAGCAGAGGGGTGCGTCTGAGAATGGAAATAACCCCTACCCCATCTATGCAGCTGTGGATGAGCATAGTTTCTGCAAAGTAACTGAATACTCTCCAGGTAAAACCAAAAACACAAATCTCCAGCTAATCTCAGTGTAAAGAAGCCTGTGATTTATTATATCAACATGCAACTCCTCAAGGCAGAGACATCAAGGTTGTCTTTAGAGCTGGTTGAAAAATGGAAAAAAAAAACCTGTGAAAAATTTCAAAATTTTATATCTTTGTCTGGTTGTTAATGGGCCTTTTTTCCATGTTTCATAAAAATTTTTTCCACAGTATTTTTCCCTTGTTTCTTCCAGAGACATTTATCAAAAACATATCTTTAATTTTATTTTCTTTAGCAAAATCTTGATTTTCATTAAGAAAAGCACCAGAGAAACAAATCCATACAATTTTTGCATAAAGGTTGAGTAAAAACTATGGCAGAAAATGTCACATAACCTTAAACCTCAGGTGACATCTTCTACTGCTGACAATAAGTTTTGGTTTTGAAAAAAGGCTACTTTTCATGCAAAAACTTTTTGTAAGCAAAATTCAAACTCACGTGTGTTTTCTTTTTCCCTTCCTCTTAGATTAGTATATCTTTTTAGGTGGAGATACACTTTATTATCTTATTTACTTATTTTGATTTAGGGTTTTTTGATATTTGATATTTTTATGTATGCTATTTGATATTTATTTATTGATATAAAATTATGCCTGTTCAAGCCTGTGGGAAGCTAACATCATGAATAACACAGCAAAATTCCAGCCGCATGAAAGAACAATGTCACAGGAAACTCACCAGCCATCTCTCCATTCACTTTTAGGCTTGATTAGAGGTGGTCAAAAATGTTCTAACAAAATCAAAACTTCACATGGGAATGTGTCAGTTTTGACAAAAAAAAATTAGAAAAATACCCAAATGAAGCCTTTCAATTTTTAGATTCAACATGACATTTGGATTCAAAATTTATTTTATTTCAGGTTTTATAAATAATAAATTAACCTGAAGCAAAAAGTCAAAATCAAAATGAAACTTTGTTGATTGACCCAAACCATAATTGTCTTAAATTTTCTTTTTGCAGGAAATTTTGATTTTTTTCTGGTTTGTTTTCAATCCAATTCATAGAATCATAGAATATCAGGGTTTGAAGGGACCTCAGGAGGTCATCTAGTCCAACCCCCTGCTCAAAGCAGGACCAATCCCCAACTAATTCAGAACAAAAACAAATGTCAAAACTGTGGAATTTCCCTCGAAATGGGAAATACGGCTTCTGCACAGCCCTAGACTTGCCCGGTATTTCTCTTATATTTTGGATGGAGCTTGGGACCAGGTGGTGGTTTACACATTTCGGGGAGGGTTCAGAGGGACTTATATGCAGTAGGAAACAATAGGAGGAATTGCAGATGAATTAGTGAATTATGTGGGCTTTCTGGAACATGAAGAAAACTCTGCATGGCTGGGGCATCTTGGAAGATGGCACTAAGAGGACAATGGGAGAAGATAATGGGGAGGTAGGGAGTTCAGTGGTGGAGCAAAAGGGGTGATCAAGTAGAGCTAGGAGAATTTTTTTCAATTACATTGATTTTTCACCAAAAACTGCATTTTCAGAATCCCTGTTTGTTGAGCTCACTTTAAATATGATGGATAATTTCAGTTGGGAAAAAATTTTCTAAAGAGCAAAATCATTTTGTTTCTACTTTTCAATTTAAAATGGGTCTTTCAAATTTTAAATGTGACCATTAAAAATAAGTGAAAACAGCTGAATCAAGGAGGGAAAAAATGAATTGGCTAAAATGTTTTCTGTGACTTGAAATGAATAAAACAAAACAAAGTTTCACTTTGGGTCAACTCAGAATGATTTTTTAAAACTTTTTTAATTTGGCAACAATATAGATTTTTTTTTTCAGTTTGAACCAAACTGGATATTTCTCCAGAGTTTTTGGTTCAGCCCCTGAAATAAAATTGCGTTATTTACTCAGCTTCAGTGGTAAGAACTCTGAACTGAGACACGGGTGGTGTGGGATTGGGAGGTGCAGACCAATAGCTTCATACAGAATGTGAATAGGAGTCAAGAGTGGATGTGAAGATGGGACAACATGGATGGGAAGAAACTTTATTAATGTAGATGTTGTTTGAGTTATGGGTACCTCCAGGCGATTCATCTGCAACCATAAAACTATTGCTGGGCATGTTTCTAAATTCTTTGTTTTTATTTTTCAGAAACCTGGTTCGAGTTCACCCCCCATGAAGCCAGTTTCCTTGGCTATGGAGCAAGTGTACCCATGGAATACTTTGGAAGTGAATACAAGAATGGGGTGCTCAAGAATCAGAAAGAAGAGGAAAATATGAGTTACCTGCAAGGTGAATGCTCATGTCCCTGCAGATAGAGAGAACTGATGCTGGTTAAATGGCTAGATATCGCAAATCAACCATGTAATTCTAAAATGGAGTAATATTTACATATATTATAGAGCAGTGTGGAGTGTGTCCAGCCACACAATCTACCAACTCTCATTCCATCTACATTTCCCCTCTCATCCCTCCTTCCATTCACTCACCTCTTCTAACACCCAACGAATGCCCTACATAATAACATCGAGCTTTTATATAGATAGTTGAGTTGGGCAGAAAACGGTTTTCCTGTGCTGGGAAAAATTCCGCGTTATCAATAGAAATTCCTTTCCTGAATTAGAACAGAAAGTCAAAATCTCAAAAAATTTCACAAACTAAAAATCAAAAAAACATTTTGGTTCAGGTAAATCAAAACATTTCATTTCAATAAAAACATAAGAACAGCCATACTGGGTCAGACCAATGGTCTGTCTAGTCCAGTGTCTTGGCTTCTGACAGTGGCCAGTGCAAGATGCTTCAGAGGGAGTGAACAGAACAATGAGTGAAATGTGGAAAATGTAATATTATATAATTGTTATCAACATTTTCAGTGGAAATGTATGACATTTCATAAAACAAAACAACACCAAAAAAAAACCCTGAACAATAAAAAAATTCAGTGGCAAACCAGTGAAAACCAAAACACATTTGTCCAAAACCTTCTGAAAACCAAAAACATTTCAATTTTCAACCATAAATAAATAAAAATAAAACCTCAGCTTTCTAATGAAAAAAAAAATTTGATAAAAGCAGGCATTTTCTTTGAAATTTTCTTTTTGTCGAAACTCCAATTTTCTATTGAAAAATAATTAGAAAAAATATGTTGATCAGCCCTAAGCAGAGCCTGTCCTAGTAAACAGAGAGTCAAATCATTTTATACTCTTTTCCTTCTTCTTTTCAGGTTTGTGGGGAAGTTGCATTGGCAGCAAAGAAGAAAATGAAAAAGTCATAAAAGGTATGACAATTTCTGTCCTCATAGCACACTGGAGTCAGAGTCCAGGTCCTGAACTTAAACAGAACAGGTGCCTTATAAAAAAGGCACTGCAGTAGTATGTCCTGCCGGATGGGATCCTCTAGAGCAGCGGTTCCCAAACTTGTTCCACCGCTTGTGCAGGGAAAGCCCCTGGCAGGCCGGCTGGTTTGTTTACCTGCCGCATCTGCAGCGTCGGCCAATTGCGACTCCCAGTGGCTGTGGTTCACTGCTCCAGGCCAATGGGAGCTGCTGGAAGCGGCGGCCAGCACGTCCCTCAGCTCGCGTCGCTTCCAGCAGCCACTGGCCTGGAGCGGCGAACTGTGGCCAGTGGGAGCTGCGATCGGCCGAACCTGCGGACGCGGCAGGTAAACAAACCGTCCTGGCGTGCCAGGGGCTTTCCCTGCACAAGCGGCGGAACAAGTTTGGGAACCACTGCTCTAGAGTGGTGTCTTCTTCATCAGCTCCAGAACCAGCTTCCTGCACTTGTCTGAAATAACCCAGCTCTAGGGACTTTTACAGCACACTCCACAGGGCATCTCTGTGTGTATGCTGCTGAGGGCGAGGGTGTTTTGTGTTCTGCAGGCTAATTTATTTATTTATTTATTCTATTTTAATTTATGGAAGAGGTTCTAGACTGGCTGATACCTGACTCTTCTTAATTTTTATTAGGGGAGATCAGAAAACCACAATTTTTGGTGGGAAAAATAGTCAATTTTTTCTAGTTGGAAATAGTAAAAGAAGTGTGAAAAATTGGGTTTTACTCATGACATTTCTCATGTCTTTTTATATCCTCCCACCCTCGACTTTCTCCAGTGAGTTTAAAAAAAATAAGAAGAAGGTATGGAACAAGAAAAAGGGAGAAAAAGGTTATAAAATAGAGTGACAATCCAAACACCAAAAATAGGAAAAAAATATTTCTAAAAAGTGAAATAAAGTGTCAGATTGCGTTGATTTGTTGTTTGTTTCCTTTCAGAGTTTCCGACTGGACTTTTTTTTTTAAAAAAAAAAAGGTCAAAACTGACATAGTCTTATGGAAGATTTCAACTTTGATGAACCACATTTTCAGACAGAAAAAAATGTTGATCACAATGTTTCCATCCGCTATAGTTTTATAATTTTATATGTTTAAAAACCCCTTATTTAATGAGTCAATGAATCAAATGGGGGTAATGAGGCCTAGATGATGGTTTGAGCCATATAGACATAGAGGAAGGGATATATAAACTACTCCCACTCCAAGTGTCACTTTGTCCACCTCTAGTTCAACCATAAATAAAGGTGACATCTGGAAGTGTCCCAATCACCTCCGGGGGGGACACCGTGCCATGCTAAGTGGATGTTCAATATAGGATGAAGAAAATAGTGACAAGATAGAGATTTTGTGACAAGCTTGGTGGGGAGTGGACAGAAATGGATGTGCTATAATTTCATCACTATATTTTTTTCTCCTAAATCATTGTGACCTAAAGGTTATTTCCTAAAGGACTGAATTATTGTCAATGAACTGTGAAATGGCTGACTCTCCTAATTGTTTTGTTTTTTTTTCAGATATATTCTTTGGCATCTTTAAGGGAAAAAAAGAATCATGTTTAGCATTCGCAATGGATGACGAAAGTAGGTCATTATAGTCCATGTTCACTCCAATGACACAAGTGGAATTAGTTAGCATATGTGCTTGTGTGGTGAGGCGAGAGAGAAGTGAATGGTGCTACACTGTAGTGCTGATGTCTGAAAAGGATCATTCCCATCATGACGGGGGAAAGTCTTCTTTTTGAGAGGGAAACAATGTATTGATTGAGCATCGAAATACCAGAAATCAAAAATATTTCACTACAAATTTTCTGGAAAAAAATTGTTTTTACCAAAACCAAAACAAATTTACTGAAAAAATAAGTTTTGATATTCTGGTTATTCATTAAACCAACGGAAAAATAACCCCCCAAAAATGTTGCTGTGTAGAAATATTCATTAGGTTTCTTTTTCTTTTCTTTTTTTTTTTTTTTGGTTGAAAAGCTGTTTCAGCTAAAAGATAATTGTATTTCTTCTCATTGCTACCAATTTTGTTTCTTATGAAACTTGAAGATACTGACTTGGCCCTGATCACTGTAATCTGAATGTTGCTTCCCAGTAGATTATATGATTGTCCCTGGCTATATGAAATGATGGATAATCCTAATGACATTTTCAGGTGGTTCGGAAGGAACATTGGAAGGGTTTCCAGCACCCTCTCTTGAATCGGAAGCCGGTAAGTATATACATATGGCTGCCTGTTTTGTCCTGAGTTGTTAGCTAATATTTGGGACCTTCCGGGCCATTTTGTTAAGAGGAAAAATACCTGACTGGTATCATCTATATTTTATCTAACCTCCTTTATTTACAAAATATGTACACTAAATCCTGTCACCCTTAACAGAGTAGAAACAAAAAACTCAGCAGTTTCCTTGTTCAGATCCCCAAATCTGCCACTCCAGTGGGCTCTGTGCCAAGTAGCTCTATCTCTGAGCTTCATCTCAGGGTCACATTCACAACTCCTTCTCTTGGCTTTCTTCCTGTGAGATATCCAGGCTTCAACGAGTATTGTGGCCTCTGCATCTGCAAACAGAGAAACCCCTCAGGATGCATGGCTGAACTCTGACCTGTGGCAGTAAACACTCTCCACTGTATGCATTTGTTTTGCTAAAAGGGTGTAATTCCCAGAAGGTGGGAATGGGCAACAGAGGATGGATCACTCAGTGATTGCCCTGGTCTGTTTGATCCCTCTGAAGCACCTGGCATTGGCCTTTGATCTGACCCAGTGTGACCGTTCTTATGTTCTTAATTGTAGAGCTGATTGGGAAGTTTTTGACAAAATGTTGGGGGTTTTTCAGCCACTTTGCTAAAACTGAAACTGTTCATTGGAAAGGGACAATTTTGATTAACATCCGAACTAAATAAAGTTGAAAAAATTAATTTCAAAATTGTTGAAAAATTCTGTTTTGGCATATTTTAAATCAAAAAATTCTTTTTTTTTCAGTTGAAAATTACTTTTCATTTTGAAATTCAATGTCATTTATAATAAGGGAAACGTTTTAAAAGTTCAAAGTCAAAATGAAACATTTCAAAATAATTTAAATGAAAAGTTTCAGTTGATCGGAACTGATTTTTACAGTGAGGTATGTTGATTTGCAAAACAATTTGAGATTTTGACAATTTGTCTCAATTCGAGACAGGAAAATGTTGCAAATCTCCAAAATTCTTGTGGAACGGGAAAACCGTTTCCCAAGTAGCCTGATTTATATGTGTCTTCTGACGAGTCTGAAGGATGCATGGCAGACCCACTGAAAAGGCCTGTGGTGGTCTTCAGATCAAAGAAATCACTTATGGCAGCTATTAATATGTTTCAGTATAGCAATATATTCCTGGAAGTGTGTAAAGTACCTGTTCTACTTTACAGCAGTCATTTTGGTTCTGATTTGTACCTGGATTGGGCTGATCATGTTGTAATTATTAGTTATCCATTACAATAAATATTAACACTCACACTTTCTGCTTGACAAATGGTGGCTCAAGAAGAAAATATATAAATATATATTTTTTTATTTATTGAATTCACAATGGTGCTAATCAACAAAGTAGACCAGGTCATGTGTGCGTGAAAAATAGCTTTTTTGATTAAATGGAATTATTTTAAAAATATAAAATATAAAATTTCTGTTTTCATTGAAATTTTGGGGATTTTCATAAAAATATCCCTGAGAACGCAAACACCTCACACCCTAATTTTGCAGCTAAAACAGTTTTGACAGAATACTTTCCATCAGCCCTAATGCTGATGTGTCTATATTGCCAGTCGAGGAAGATGATATTAGGGGTAAAACTTTGAGGGATCCGAGAGAGGGATTAATAAATATATAGTGGAAGCAATAGAGGAAGAGGATGCAGTAGTTGAGAGGGGAAATGATAAAGTCTGGGCACTGATTTTAGCCATGTGCACACTCAGGAAGAGATAATTTTTCATAAGATGAAAAGGAAAAAAAAAACCCTGGCAAAATGTTGGACAATCCAGATTAGCGGTAGAGGAGGGAAGATTCTAGCCTGTGGTATTTCAGCTAGTATTTTTGTCCTTGGGCTAATGATGAATGTCTTTGTTGTAATCTGAGTATTGTTTCTTAGGGCTTGTCTGTACTACTACAGATGCTACAGTGGCATGGCTATGGTGCTGTTGTACTGTATTGTGAATACTTCCTACAACGACAGTAGGGGTTTTCCATCGCCGTAGTTAAACCACCCCCCCGAGAGGCAGTAGCTCGGCTGAAGGAAGAATTATTCCATCAACCTAGTGGTATCTGTACTGGGGCTTAGGTCAGTCTAGCTACACCTCTCAGGGTGTGGCTTGTTCACAGCCCTGAGTAAAGTAACTAAGTCAACCTATGTTTTAGGTCTAGGCCAGCCCTTAGATGTTTGTGTTCTTGTCTGTGGCTGTGTGAAATGACTGGAAATTCCTATGACATTTTCAGGTACTATGGAAGGTGCTTTATAGGGTGAGTCAGGAGGATCTTCACCACATAACTTTTCCCCTGGTAGTTTATATATTCCTGGATCTCTGGCCCTGACCCTACAGCTATAATTGCTATTATGTTCACAGCATTCAAACAGGGAAGTTAGATAAAAAAAAAAACCCATTAAATACTCTTGCTAGAAGGCTACAATGTAATATTACTTTTAAAAAACAAAAGGAGTACTTGTGGCACCTTAGCGACTAAAAAATTTATTTGATCACAAGCTTTCGTGAGCTACAGCTCACTTCATCATATGCATTCAGTGGAAAATACAGTAGAGAGATTTATATACACAGAGAATATGAAACAATGGGTGTTACCATACACACTGTAATGAGAGTGATCACTTAAGGTGAGGTATTACCAGCAGGAGAACGGGGGGTTGGGGGAACCTTTTGCAGTGATAATCAAGGTGGGCCATTTCCAGCAGTTGACAAGAATGTCTGAGGAACAGTATGGGGGGAAATAAACGTGGGGAAATAGTTTTACTTTGTGTAATGACCCATCCACTCCCAGTCTCTATTCAAGCCTCAGTTAATTGTATCTAGTTTGCAAATTAATTCCAATTCAGCAGTCTCTCGTTGGAGTCTGTTTTCAAAGTTTTTTTGTTGAAGAATTGCAACTTTTAGGTCTGTAATCGAGTGACCAAAGAGATTGAAGTGTTCTCCGACTGGTTTTTGAATGTTATAATTCTTGACGTCTGATTTGTGTCCATTTATTCTTTTACGTAGAGACTGTCCAGTTTGACCAATGTACATGGCAGAGGGGCATTGCTGGCACATGATGGCATAGATCACATTGGTGGATGTGCAGGTGAATGAGCCTCTGATAGTGTGGCTGATGTGATTAGGCCCTCTGATGGTGTCCCCTCAATAGATATGTGGACACAGTTGGCAATGGGCTTTGTTGCAAGGATAGGTTCCTGGGTTAGTGGTTCTGTTGTGTGGTGTGTGGTTGCTGGTGAATATTTGCTTCAGGTTGGGAGGCTGTCTGTAGGCAAGGACTGGCCTGTCTCCCAAGATCTGTGAGAGTGATGGGTCGTTCTTCAGGATAGGTTGTAAATCCGCACAGACACACCCCTGGAACCCTGACCCGGGGTATTCTATCTGCTACCCAAGATCCATAAACCTGGAAATCCTGGACACCCCATCATCTCAGGAATTGGCACCCTGACAGCAGGATTGCCTGGCTATGTAGACTCCCTCCACAGGCACTATGCTACCAACATTCCCAGCTATCTTCGAGACACCACTGACCTCCTGAGGAAACTACAATCCATCGGTGATCTTCCTGAAAACACCATCCTGGCCACTATGGATGTAGAAGCCCTCTACACCAACATTCCACACAAAGATGGACTACAAGCCGTCAGCAACAGTATCCCCGATAATGTCACGGCAAACCTGGTGACTGAACTTTGTGACTTTGTCCTCACCCATAACTATTTCACATTTGGGGAGAATGTATACCTTCAAATTAGTGGCACTGCTATGGGTACCCACATGGCTCCACAGTATGCCAACATTTTTATGGCTGACTTAGAACAATGCTTCCTCAGCTCTCATCCCCTAATGCCCCTACTCTACTTGTGCTATATTGATGACATCTTCATCATCTGGACCCATGGAAAAGAAGCCCTTGAGGAATTAAAATCCAGAAACTTCACACACAGAAAACAAAAACAGAGAAAAAGCAGGCTGCTCCCTATGGCAGAGAGGAACAACTGTCTCCACCTTGATCTAGGCTGGCTTTTTGTAGAATGACTGCTGAGAAACCTTGATCACATGCCTCCTTCAGAGCCCCTGTAGCCTACAATCATCACCAGGAAACCCCTTACAAGTAAAGTGACAGCTAACACATTTTCATTATAGCAGCACTGAATTGACAGCTGTGGAATTGCTTCTGATCTGCTCCTCCCTGAGAGAATAATCATATCCAGATTGTTAGTGACATAAATGATCCTCATGAGTAATGTTCTCTGTTTTCTAAGTGTGTGCTCAGCACCAAAGCCTCGTGGGAAGCTCATATTTCTTTATTAATGTAGGCAACTCTCTGATGGTCACTGGAAGAACCTTAAGAAAATTCAGGATGGGAAAGTGAGGGTTCAATCAGAAATAAAGTTGGGAAATTCAACGGACTCTAAACAAGTTAAAACTGACTTTCAGTGGGGTATAAGTAATAACTTCCTTGCACAGCCTAGCCTATGTGACTTCTCAAATGTCACAGAAAAAGCTTTTAGCAAAGCCAGAAGCAGAATTAGAATCCTGTCCAAGTAGTCAAGAATGAAATTGCAAGGGGGCATTGTAAAAGAGGAAGAGAATTTTAACCTCTAATATGCAAGGAGGATGCAGTGGAGAGATTCAAAGAGGACACTGGCTAATCAGAATCCAAGCAAAGGTCATTTTAGCAGCTATAATGTGGACAGATTGGAGTGTGGTGTGTGTTGGGGGAAGGTCTTTGTGCATTAGGGAAGCTACAGAGATGCTCACAGAGATGGTGGAGCCTGAGAAAAGGATTTTAGCCAAAGGGTAAGTTTAGATATATTGCAAAGGAAAAAGTGGCAAGGTACCGACACAGATTTATAGAAGAATTGAAGATACTGTATATTAGACATAGTTCCACCACTTTTTTTCTTTCTCATGATACAACCTGCAGGAAATGTTAACTTGGCCTTACTCATTGTGCCCTGAATTTTGTTTCCTAGGTGATTTGTATTATGGTCAGTGACTGATAATCCAAATATATTTTTCAGGTATTACGGACTGTTCAATTATTGGAGAAGTGGTGACTGGCATAGGTAAGTGTGAATTTGAATCTCCTCTCATACACGGGCTGCATGAGGTGTTATTGGCGTCTTTGTGAGAAGAGACTAACGCTGAGTGCACTTCTGAATTAAACAAATCCCTCGGCTCTTGTACACCCTGCCTCGTGAATAATAATTTTCACGTAATCAGTTTTTGACAGACTTCTGCTCAGGACAAAGCAGTTCTGGACTAGCCCTATTTATGTGTAGAGTTTTGTGTTGTGCCCTTTACAAAAGTTTCTGGGCTCCTTCACCAATGTCGATGAATGTGTTTTCAGAATGTCATTTCAGCTGGGGTAACATGATTATTCCTGCCTTACAGATGTGGGCCTGTCACACCATGACAGATGTATGGTGGGTTTTCAAAAGGCATATAAAGGGAATCAGAGCACAAGCCCTGTTGACTTTCAGTGGGACTTATGCTCCTAAGTCACTTAGCATCAGATTTTTAAAGGTATTGAGGTGTCTGGTGGTATTTTCAAAAGCATTTAGGCATCTAAAGCCCATTTTGTGTTGGCCAAAATGTTTAGACTTACTCAAAATGATTATCGGGAGAGGAGGCTCATATTAATTTTGTCCATTTTGGCTGCTTTGGCAGTGTGTGTGTGATGGGTTCCCTGGGATGCAACCTGGAACTGGGGTACCGCTAGGCTCTCTTGCTTACCAGCCTGGGCTCCCTTGCTCACTGTGATGCTGTGACAAGCTGCTAAGCCCTCCAGGTACTGCACTTACGCAGCCATCCACAGGCAGGGACACCCCCAGCTGAGTGACATGAATGCTTCTCATGAACCAAGAACTGAGAGGCTCCAGCCAATGCCCCCCAGATCCCCAGCCTAGGACACCACAACTGTACCATCCTGCCCTGATCAGAAGCCTGACCAGTCATTATAACCCAGTCTGCCCCTCCCTCAACATGGAGAAGACATGCACCAACCCCTATTCCTGAGCTGAGATTTCCCAAGCACTTCAAGCAAACACAAAACATTTCATATCAACATTTTCAAAGTGAAATGTTTTGGTTTAAAACAGACTTTTTATTTAGAATTGTGTTCAATTTCACTTAAAAAACACCTTTAAAATCTCAAAAAACAAAATGAAATGTTTCATTGTGAGTCAAGCCAAACATTTCATTCTACCTTAAATGATTATTTTTTTTTACTTTTTCTATTCGCTGAAAAATTTGAAAAAAAAATCTTTTTTTTTTAAATTACAATTGTTTGTTTAGCCATGGAACCGAACAATCCGTTATTTACACAGCTCAATTCAGCAGCTAACAGAACTAGGCTACAATATCTCACATGGTGGAATATAGGAAATGATTTATAACTTCCAGCAGGTGTTTTGTGAAGGGGAGAACTTGGCATCTTAATCAGAGAAGCATGGGTGGGTCATTATGGGGCACAGTGTGGGATCCAGGATGCTGGGAATGCCACAGCTTCTCTGTGTCTCAGGAAAGAGTTCCCTTTACTTTCCTTAGAATCTGCTTTGCTTTGCAGTTTCTGCTCCATAAAAGACACACCATAATTTTTCCCACAGCTACTTGGCTATACTAGCAAATACGAGATCAGAGAAACTCTGATTTTCAGAAGTTCCTGAATATGTTGTAATACATAGCTCTGATATTTTAATTCTGATTTGTGCCCTTTAACAGGCTCAGCAGTGGATTTAGCTAGGATGTTCTCTAAAACCACTCACGATCTCTTGCACTGGAAATGGGGAACCAATAGTAACTTTCTTTACAAATGCTGTAAGTAAAATACAGATTAGTGACTCTGTGGTATGGATGTCTCTTTCCTAGGGGCCTGTTTTGACAGTAAATACATCACACAGAAACCTATAGGAAAAAGTTGTCTTCCTATACAGTATTTTTAGGATTGGAAGAATTTAATTTTTATTTTTTTACAAATGTTGATGGACAATATCAATGTTTATTTTTAAGCATTTTTAAAAAAATGTTTATTAACTTAAATTTTCACAGTTGCATGAAATTGTGGATTTCAAACTTTTTTTTTTTATTTTTATTGATTTAAATCTTCACAGTTACTGAAATCTACAGGGAGACTCAAATGATTGTTTAATGACAGTAGCTACTGAGAGTCAAAAAGTGAAATCTTTCTTTACCATTAAAACACAAATTGTCAACATCACATGTCAAAATATACAAAATAAATATCCTTAAATCAACAAATCATACCTGTTTTTAATATTCATTCGCTAGTCTATTTTATAACTACCCTAATTCAAAAGTCTCAATCACTGGATTTTGACTATACATTCTCAAGAAGCATTTTTCTTACTTTGCCTAGAAGTACATTTTGATTACCAGTGGAAATAGATTTTCTTTGATTTATATATATATATATAGAGAGAGAGAGAGAGAGAGAGGGTGAACTCCATGTTTATTGACAGATAAAAATCGAATACTTCCAATCTAAAGTATTATGTACTAAATATTATGTTAAGATTGCAAAGTCAAGCACTCAAAGATTAGGGCAGGTCAGAGTTAAGGTTGCCCATGCAATTGCAGTAAAGCTGCCTTCTGCATAGGCATTATGATATAGTTTTAATTACACGGTTATATAATATCCCCCCCACCCGAACTCATAAGAAAACTGAAAACAGGGAACAGGGTGATGGGAAGTGTTAGTCAAACTTAACTATCGGTACTGCTTCCAGCAGTGCTATGTAGTGTGCTATATAATGGCCAGGGGATGGAAGGATTAAGAATAAGAAAGATTAAGTATAACGGGAACTGGCGGCAGCAGAGAGTGGGGGTAGGGAAGGGGTGGCTATACTGTGTAATGGGCAGAGAATACAGACTCTTTACCAAAGCACAGGTGCAGTGAATATTATTTATAAATCTTGTTCGCATGCCTTATTGGGATCACTGGGCATGTGCAGATTCTAATCTCTTAGTATTAAAACTCTATTTTTGGATACATTTCTTTAGCTGGTATTAGCAACCCTGAGCTGGTGAACAATAAAATCTTCTCCTTGGTTGATGCTGGCATAGCCATAAACTGTGCTTACCCCCTGGTTCTCCGCCAAGACAGGAAAGTGAAACTGATCCTCTCCTTTGACTATGGGCCTGGTGATCCGTTTAAGGTAACTTCTATCATTGTTACCATTTTTACTGTTATTCCAATTAGGATCGAGGGCCCATCGTGCCGGGTGATGTTTGAACAGAGAAAAATCTGTTGGCCCTGACCCCATGAGATAAGAGTCCAAAAAAGGAGTTTAGAATCTTTAAAAAAACAAATATTATTTTCTTTACTTAATTGATGGAGAACAGTTCAGGACAGGAAGGGAGCAAAGAATCCCAGACCCTTCTGAACCTGCTGGGGGAATGTTTAGTGGAAAGAATCCAATCATCCAAGTAGGAAGTTGGTCAGCAGACTTGAGTCAAATCTAGTATTTTTGTGACATGGCCCAATGGATCTCTGTTGAAGGAGATTTTCAAATGCACAATGGACAGTTTGGTGCCTTAATCAATGGGAGTCAGGCAACAGATTTGGTGACTTTGAAAACCTACCACATAGTGACCACAGGGAAGGAAATCTGTAAACTGAAAGATGAACCTTTAGTGGCCTTGAGCTTTGATGTGATGAGTACAGGGGTGAATATTGAGCCATAGAGGAAAATGTCTCCTACTGAACCAAGCTGGGTGAGGTAACATCTTTTATCGTGAGATACAAGCTTTCGAGCTTACACAGAGCTCTCCTTTCGGGTCCTACTGAACCACTCAGATCTATCCCTGTGGAACAGCTGTGGGCTGCTGTGAAGCTTCTAGCTCTGTGCCAGGATACTGGACTCAATGTGCCATGTTTGATCCAGGCTTATGGCTGTGGTGCCGTAAGTAACCATTAGTAACTTAAATCAACAAATCCTTAAATCAACAAATCATACCTGTTTTTAATATTCATTCGCTAGTCTATTTTATAACTACCCTAATTCAGAAGTCTCAATCACAGCTCCTATTGACTTTTCCAGGGAGGTAATTCTTGCTCCTTTTAGCTTTTTGGAAATCCCAGCCAGGGAGTCTCTGTGTAGACAGCCATGTATTGCTACGCAAACATTCTTCCTATCCCAAGAGCAGAGGGTCTGGTTTCCACAAGATTTTCTGCTTAGTCAATTTATTAGAGGTCTCAGAGAGAAAGTTAGACTTCTTGTGTTTTGAACTACCTGGTCTTGAGTATTTGACCTTCTGTGGTTCTTTTAAATAAAACAATCACATTTCCCTCGTTCTTAGACACTCAAGCAAGCTGCCAAATACTGTGAAGATAACCACATCCCATTTCCTAAGGTGGACGAGAACTTGCTCCAAGACACAGATAACCCGTCTGACTGCTACATCTTCAGAGGAGAGGGTGCTCCTACTGTCATGCATCTCCCACTTTTCAACAAAGTGAATTGCCCGGGTAACTTTCATGTCACGCCAACTTTCTTAAAGGCTCCTGGCCTCACTCTTATTTCACTTACGTGGGTGACTTAAATACAGCTGAGTCTGGTTTGCGCTGGGGTAGTGTAGCAAAGGGACATAGGGATTGGGAAAATAAGTCACATTCATCTCGTCTGGTGTCCTGTCTTAGAGTAGCCAGTGATAGAAACTTAAGAGGAAGTTGGGAGAAATCACAGAGGAGGTAGTTATGGAGTTATCTGCCATATGGGATGTTTGTTACTAGCCTCTGGTTTGTTTTGTTTTTTCTGCACTGAACTGTGAACATTTCAATTTTTAAAGGTATTTAGGTGCCTATAGATGCAGCTAGACACCTAGTGGGATTTACAAAGTGCCTGAGTGAATTAGGCACCTAACCTATCTAACCTACACAGGTGCTTTCAAAAATCTCACTTGTCGCCTATCTTTCCACACCTAAATACCTCTGAAAATCTGGCCCTATATCCCATCCATTGTTTTAATTTTAACTATTTTAAATGTGAATCTTTGAAATATCCATAAAGATATCTACCTGTGTTTTCAGTCCTAAAAATAATCGTAGTTGTTATTAACACTACATTAGTAACATTAATATCCTCATCCTAAAAACATATTCACATCTTCTCTCTCTTTGCTTTCAGGCTATGTGAAGGAATGGAGAATTAGATTCAGCCCCGTTCGCTTTCTCTACAACGAGGGAGACGTCCAAAAACTCCTTCAGTCAGCCAGGATGAATGTGTCGAACAACAAAGACAAGATTCTGCAAGAGATCAAACACATTGTGGCTTGCTCCAGCAAGAAGGCAAGGTCTTAAGAAGACTTTTTCATCTATGTCCTGTATACATTAAAGCCACGCAGTAGATTCTGAAAACTACAGAATTGTAACCTGGCTGGAAAATGTCATTATTTGGGATCACAGTGGGGAGAGGAGTCTCAGCTTCTGCTATGAAAGCACTAGTCCCTAGCTTGTTAGTTAAGCCCATGATGTGACTGCACTTTAGTTGAGGAATTCTGATTCTGCACATTAGCCAAAGAAAAATTCTCTCTTGGTATAAATCATTCTTTGCTTGCTGTTGTGAATTATTGCTCAATCAGTCTCTGCTCTGTGTGATGCCAGATGCCTTTGTCTCCTGTTGCACAATTAATGTTCAATCAATAAAGCCTATAACATCACAGCATTTGCACACAGTGCCTCCATCCTAGAAATAGCCTGCAAAAGCACAAGCACCTAACACCTGTGGTAAAAGCCATCTCCCCTAGGTCTTATCATGCTATTGGGCCTTTGATACATAGAGGGGTTAGAAAAATGATAACCTAGTTTTGTGGGGGAGGAATCATTTTAATTTCTAAGTTCTAGGTTTTATGTTTTGTGAAAATGTTATTGAAAATGTTGTTGAAATAGTTAGCACCCTTTTTAACAGAAACCAATATTTTGGATAAATGGAACATTTTGATCATGTTTTTCACTGGTAAATTCTGATTTAAAAACCAGATAAAAATGAAAGAAAAGAAGAGGAGTAATGATGAGTTTTCTGTTCCAATCCATTCTAGTCACTGGAATCGGTCCAGTTTCATACAGATGTAATGGGGAACAGAATCATGTCACCAATTTTTTTCCAACATTGCCATTTTTTCCCCAAATTTTCCAATTTCCCCTGGGTGCAGGGTACCAATATGAACATGAAGACTCAAATATTCATGATGTTAAGAGCCGCATGTTGCAAATGCTCAAGTCTGACCCTCTTCATCCATCTGGCTGAGAAGAAGGAAGCAGAGTGACAAAGTGCTGGCCCCAGAGGGATTTGAACTGACATTGGTCTCTGCTGCTTGGCACGAGCTCCTGCAGTCTGGGGCATTGCATAACCCACGGTAGCCTTGTCAGGCTGTTTGTCCCCCTCTAGTGACTAGATCATGTATAAACTATGAGTCTTCTGCAGACTTTCAGCTGTTGGAGCTGGTTCTTCAGCACCGGCAGTATGGCATGTGCTTACAGATCTGACACTTGTGGGCTCAATACAACTGGAGGTGGGATTGCAAACACAGAGCTTTCAGAGACACCCTGCGAGCAGAATGAAATCTGTTTGAAAAGCCAATGAATACAGATCCTGGATTGTTCTCAGGACCTTGGCATTTAATGTTATTTTAAACTGATCTCCAGAGTGGCCCCAGATTCTTTCCCTGCTGGATTAGCCCTCCCTGAATTCATCAAGGTAAAGCAGCAAGTGAGTGTGAGCAGGAGAATATATCAAACAGTAAATGGAACAGGCATGAGACTTTGCGCTGGGTATAAATAACTCAGGAGTTAACTCCACTGAAGCTAATGGCCGCAGCTCTCCTTTCACTTTGGCTGTGATCTAGCATTCAATGAATTCTCTCCTATTGAAGTTATTCCACTGAGGATAAATAAATAAAGAGCCCATGGGCCAGAGAGAGAGAGAGAGACAGAGCAACCACAAAGAGAATGAGTCTGTCGCCTAGTGGTTAGAGGTGCTGGTGCGAATAAGAACAGCTGGAGTGAGGCCGGTTAGCCTGCTCTGGGACATAACAGGAGTCAAAGTTACATTTCAGCCATTGAGAGCAATCAGCTCATCCTGTGTTTGTACAGCACCTAGTGCAATGGGGTTCTGGGCCATGACTGGGGATCTTTGCTGATTGCACAATGCAAATAATACATTATAATTTTAATATCAGCAGTAAAACTAGCAGGAGTTCTTTTGTCCCCGTAGAATGTTTTTTTGATTGAAATTTCAATTTATCATCCACAAAAAAATTGTTTTCTGCTGAAAACTAAAAAAAAAAAAATGTTTGAAAAGCCAAAAAACTTTAGCTGAAAACTTACTTAACCCACTATCCATTGGTCCAAAACCTAATTTCTGGACTTTTTTTTCTTTGTTTTAGGTTTTCCAATTTAAAAAAAAAATCAAAACCTTTTGAAGAAAGCCAACAATTTGTGTGAAATTGTCCCATAGTTAAAATCCCAAATTTCCTTCAGAAAAGCATTTCTCAGCATTGTTTTTGACCATCCCCAGTGATGAGATATCAGCAGGGAGAGCTCATGTGACTTAGAAAGTTGTCTGCATCAGGGCTGTTGTTTGTGCCATCTACACAAAAGACATAGAAATAACTCTGCAGACTCAGTCATTTAAATCTCTTTCACAAACCCTGTCAGGAGAGATACAGTCTTCTCCTGAAAAGGTACCAATATGAGCAAGCATCTCTACTTTATAAGGAGCGTGTTCTTCCACATGAGATTGTGGCTTGTGCTCATACTAAGAACAACCATATGGCATTAGACCAATGGTCCATCTAGCCCAGTATCATGTCTTCTGCCAGTGGCCAATGCCAGGTGCCCCAGAGGGAATGCACAGAACAGGGCAATTACCGAGTGATCCATCCCCTGCCATCCAGTCCCAGCTCCTGGGACGTTAGGCTCTTTAGTGAGAGAATCCATGTTGTGGAGAAAATACAGAGATGAATCTGAGCTCTGGGACCTGAATCCTGGTCATCCAGCCCTCGAAATAAGAGGTCATTACTTCAAGCTGCAAACACCCTGGTGTTTCAGGTCAGTGCTACTTCCCCTACGGCTTCTGCTTAGCACTGAAGTTGCTCCTTCCATCCAGAGTTACCAACAATTAGTGGTTATTTTTTTCTTTTAGATTTTTAATGTGTCCCAGCCCCCACCTTATTTTGCATTAAGTAACATATTCTAATCTATATACAATTCTCGATGGATTCTTATAACCTGCTCATTGCTGCAGCATCTATTAGAAGTCAAGGCTTGAGTGTGCATGACTGTCCAATTTGTGTAATTATTTACCTCTGTGTCAAGTGGTTGTAAAATGCTGCCTGCAGTTTGTGGGCATGGAGAAGTCTTGGGAGCTTTGCACAAGTGCAAATAACTAACCGCCCCCTTCATGGCTTGCTCCTGGCTCTCACAGTGACCTGGATCCATATATCTCCTCCTGCCTCTGGATGGATGGATGGGTATGGTAGGATGGATAGAGGGGTGTGTGGAGTTGGATAACTTGAATTTCCATGGCATTGATTCTCCTCTCACTTCATCTGATGAAAATTAGTAACTTAAGTGAAGATAATTGAGTCACAGTGGATGGCGGCGTAAAGCCAGACAGAGAGGGAAGTCAGGCATATTAAATTGCCAAAAAGGAGTATTATTTCACAGTGCTGCTGCCCTAGAGCTCTTAACTGAAAGAAGAATCCTCTCGCACTGAGGTTACCTCTCTGGGGGAGGGAACTCCAGTCATTAGGAAAAGGCAGGTGTTAGTAATGAGAGATTTGATCATTAGAAACATAGATAGCTGGGTTTGTGATCACCAGGAGAACCATATGGTGACTTGCCTGCCTGGCGCGAAGGTTGCGGATCTCTTGAGGCATCTAGATAGACTTATGTGTAGTGCTGGGGAGGAGCCAGTGGCCATGGTACATGTAGGTGCCAATGACCTAGGGAAGGGTAGGAGAGACGTCCTGGACACCAAATTTAGGCTACTAGGAAAGAGACTGAAATCCAGGACCTCTAGGGTGGCATTCTCAGAAATGCTGGCAGTTCATGCGCAGGGGCAGGGAGGCAGGCAGATCTTCAGAGTCCCAATGCGTGGATGAGACAATGGTGTAGGGAGAAGGGGGTTAGATTTATTAGGAACTGGGGAAACTTTTGGGATGGGGGAGCCTATACAGGAAGGATGGGCTCCACCTAAACCAGAGTGGATCCAGGCTGCTGGCCCTTAACATTGAAAAGGTTGCAGAGCAGTTTTTAAACCAAGAGATGGGGATTGGGGGGTGGGAAGCCAATTGCTGCAGAGGTGCACGTGGATCAGACAGAGACTCCTCTTAGAGGAGAGTCTATTGATAGAGATTCTCTAGGTTTTAGTCAGGAGGAGAGGATAGAAGAGGATAAAGTATGGGCCAGATCAGACAAGAAACATTCACATAAAGAATCTGACACATCAGAAAAGGGCAGACAAATACACAGTGACAAGTTTTTAAAGTTCTTGTACACAAATGCTAGAAGTCTAAATAGTAAGATGGATGAACTAGAGTGCCTCGTGTTAAAGGAGGATATTGATATAATAGGCATCCCAGAAACCTGGTGGAGCGAGGACAATCAATGGGACACAATCATTCTGGGGTACAAAATATATTGGAAGGACAGAACAGGTTGTGCGGGGGGTGGGGGGCACTATATTTGAAAGAAAATGTAGAATCAAATGAAATAAAAATCTTAAATGAATCCACATATTCCATAGACTCTCTATGGATAGTAATTCCAGGCTCTAATAAGAATATAACACTAGCGATCTATTATCAACCACCTGACCAGGACAGTGATAGTGATGATGAAATGCTAAGGGAGATTAGAGAGGCTATCAAAATACTCAAGAGTAGTGGGGGATTTCAATTATCCCCATATTGACTGGGTACATGTCATCTCAGGACAACATGCAGAGACAAAATTTCTCGATACTTTAAATTACTGCTTCTTGGAGCAGCTGGTACAGGAAGGGGAGAGGCAACTCTAGATCTAGTCCTGAGTGGAGCGCAGGATCTGGTCCAAGTGGTAACTATAACAGGACCGCTTGGAAATAGTGACCATAATATAATAACATTTAACATTCCTGTGGTGGGAAGAACACCTCAACAGCCCAACAATGTGGCATTTAATTTCAGAAAGGGGAACAATGCAAAAATGAGGAGGTTAGTTAAACAGAAATTAAAAGGTATAGTGACTAGAGTGACCCTGTAAGCTGCATGGACACTTTTCAAAGACACCATAATAGAGGCTCAACTTAAATGTATACCTTCCTTGGCCACTAGACTCCATTTCACCTTCCTCACAACTTGAATAAACTTTACCTTGACGGGTAACCTTCAAAAGACTCCGTTTCAAAGGTTCAGTGGACTATAAAAGAAAGGGGCAGAATACCCCCGAGTTATCTGTTTCACAAAGACAAAGGAACCAGCATTTTGGGGCTTCTGGAAGAGATCTTGGTGGAGGTGTGGGGGTGTCAAACATCATCTTGCTGGAAGACTGTGAGTGAAGAAAGTAATCTTGAATTGAGACTGTACCTTGCTAGATTAAGTTTTAGACTTTTAGATGTTTGTTTTCACTTTTCTTTGCTTCTAATCCTTTCTAACTTTATCTCTGATACTTGAATTCACTTAAAATCCTATCTTGTTTTATTAATAAACTTGTTTTACTATAAACCTAAACCAACAGTGCAGTTTTTGAATTAAAGTGAATGTTCACTCTAGCTAATGTGGCAAGCTGGTGGGTTTTCTCCAGAGATGAAAGTAAGCCGGTCCAGTACGGAGTAGAGGTAAGAAATGATGCAGTAGTGAACTGGCAAATAAGTGGAGCATTCAGTACCGGCTGACTCTCACATCCTTTGGCTGCAAAACAAAAAGTTCAAACTCAAAGCTAATAAAAGCTTGGAAAGGGAAAACTTACTGTCACATTTGTTTATTGTTTCTCTCCCTCTCCTTCTCCAGCCAGGCTGCGGACGCGGCTAGGCTCCATGTTCCCCTAACCCCTGCACTCAGCAGGGGCTGCAGGGTCTCCCCTCTAGCTTGTAGCAGGGAGCAGGGGGACTGGCCGAGGGAGAAGCCTCCCCAGGATGCCTGCTGTCTGCATAGGAACATTTTAAATTTAGCTGTTCACTCCGCCCTCTGAACTGCAGAATTAGGGGCTATTTCTGGCTTCCTTGTTAATTTCACTCAGAGTTGTTGGGGTGGGGGTATCAAAGCCCGGGCAGTTCTTTTCTGCCCCCTGGATGAGGCAATCTTCAATAATATAATACACAAAAAATACAATCAAAATCAGGAACCATTTCCAAGTTCAAATCTTTCCCATTCCCTCCCCAGCAGAGGATCATGGTTGTGATGTCCAAACTGCTTGCAGATCCTCTTTGAAATGTTACTGTTTAAAAAAAAAAAAAAAAAAACATGGAGAACATGGTGAGAAGATGTGTTCTGATGACTGGGATTTATTTTGGGCAAAGCAATTTTGGTAAAACAACTAAAGATTCACAGGGAAAGCAAATAGCCCCATAGACAAAACCACAAGGGGACTGGAGGGGAAAACTGGATATTCAGGGAAATTATTGTGCCTCCTTTGAAAGAAATTAGAAGTTTCCATTCCACCCTCTTTATATATTGAATTAAACACCTGAAATGTCCTTAGGACCTCGGGGCTCAGATCTCTCTTTTTTTTGTGGGTGTTGGTGTCCTGCAGAGTGCGGAGGTTGAAATTGACAAAACTTTCTGGAAGTATCTTGTATATTTCATGGCGGCTATTGTAGCTGTCCTTCATTCACCCCTGTCTTCCCCTACTAATAGCTACATATTGGTGTGCCTTGCAGCTAACATCTCAGGAACTTCTGCTTAATATGTGCTGCTTAATGGCAGCTTGCCCCGGGGGGCTGTTGGTCCGATTCCTACACTGAAGCGCTATCTTTCCTGAGAGATCCATCCATACTGGACCTATACATTTAGAACATACCTGGAATAAGAGTAGATTTAGATCTGTCAAGGAAGACAAGAAGATTTTGTTTTCACAAGAAGACATTCATGTGGATGTTCCAAAGTTAGCTTTTGAGTGCCATACCGCCACATGGTAATTGCGCGGGCTTGCTTCCTATTGGTCAAGTCTTGTCCGGCGCGCTATTAACAGCAGGAGGACAGTAAGTGGGGGGAAAATGCCGCCTAAGAAGATACATGTTCAACAGACCCGAACAGGTATGATTAAATGTAAAAGTGAGGAAATGGGGGATTGTCAGTCAAAAATAACAGCAGCCAGTGAAGAAGCTTTAACTCGTCATCCACAGGGAAAAAATGCTGACTCTTTTACATCTGTGTCATGTGGTGAGCTGCAGCCACCACAAGAGAGGAGACAAATGAAACTGCTGAATTGCCCTGTAAAAAAGCTGATACTCCACCACCATACCCTGCTGCGTGGTCAAAAATGCAATTGAGGCGTTCAAAAAGAAAAACGACTGGCTTTTTGTTTCGGGCTGTAAACTTGGGTGCACAGTATGTCATGACATTTCAGATTTGAAGCTCCATTCCGCAAGAGGGGTAAGCATCTCTCCAAAGTGGGCCTCTTGTGAAATATCCTCGTATGGAAAGAATAAAGAGACAGAGCGGTCCTCCCTTCGCAAAAAAAATAAATGAACATAAGAAATCTGCAGCTCACATGGAGGCTGAAAAAATTCAAGCAATGGCTAAAAAAGAAACTCTTCTTAATCTGCATGCTAAAAGTGAAGAAGCAGCATTTGAAACTACTGCTCGTGTATTCCGAACAGCCTACTACATTGTTAAAACAAATCGACCCCTCAGTGACCACAAGAGCCTCATTGACCTACAGCAAATCAACGGAATTGAAATGGGGCATTTGTTGCATAGTAGAACAGTTTGTGTAGACATAATCAATCATATAGCCACTGAAATGAAAAAGAGAATTGTCAACAAAATCATCGACAATAAAGCAAAAAGGACAGTACTTGTCGATGAATCGGCTACTCTCCCTGGAAACTCAACACTCATCATTTTTTTGAAAGCAAGTATAGATGGAATCATGAGGCCTCTTACGTTTCCTCTAGACTTGATAGAGCGCAAAGAATAACAGCAGCAGCCATTAAAGGGGAAATTTTGAAATGCTTGCTGCGTTGTGGGTTATCTAAAGAACTATTATTGGAAGTGATCAGCTTTTGTAGTGACAGCACAAATGTGATGTTTGGAGTCAAAGCTGCTGTTGGAAAACTACTACAAATGGACTTTCCTAATGTGATATGATGGCATTGCCTCAACCATAGACTGGAACTTGCTGTTGATGAAGCTTTAGAAGTCACCGGAGGTACAAATGACTTTAAGGCCTTTTCGGATGCATTATATTCCTTGTATAGTCAATCATCAAAAAAACTCTCGTGAACTGAGTGCTCATGCCAATGAATTACACATTGTACTTAAAAAAATCGGCAAAATATTCAATTTAAGGTGGGTGGCGTCAACATGGAGAGCAGTCAATGCAGTGTGGCAAACATACTCTGCTTTGGCAAAACACTTCGAGACGGCCTCACAAGACCTGTCAAGAGTCAGAAGCGAATGTATTAAATTTCAAGGACTACACTCAAAGCTGTGTTCTGTAAATTTCATTAGAAACCTTTCGTTAATGCTGGATGTTCTGAAAGAACTGAAGAACTTGTCCAAGATGTTACAAGAACGAGACATGGCCATTCCAGAAGCAGACAACCTAATGCAAATATACATCAAGAGAATCGAAAGCCTAAAAACAGAACCAGGAATTGACTCTGAAGAAGCTCAGAAGGCTGAACAATCCATGATGTTCAAAAACAGCAAAATAAACGGCACTGGAAAAAGCCCCCGAATCAACTCATCTCAATTCATTCAAGCATTCATTGACAACATGAGGACAAAACTCTTCACAACTGCCTCAGACAAAGCCTATCAAAGCACACCTGAAGAAAGGGCTTCCAATTATAAGCACTTAATTAACAATTTGTCAGTTTTGAATCCTGAAAAATGGCAAGAGAATCCAGAGAATTCCCACTTTGGAGAAAAAGAAATAAGATCATTGGCTGATCAACTGAGAATCAATCAACAAGAAACACACTTGGGATTTGTTGAATTCAAGGCTTCTGGAGGAAAAAAACATTCCTGGTAAACTTAAAAAACTCATTCTTGCAGTGGACACCCTTGCTGCAAGCAACACTGACTGCAAAAGAGGATTCAGTGCAATGAACAACATCATTATAGTGAAACGGACTGTACTTACCACTCGTCATGTGCTGCACTTGCTATTTATTTCATGTGTGGGACCTCCTTATACTCAGTGGAATCCCAGGCCATATGTGAAACTGTGGCTTGGAAAGGGCAGATGTGCAGCACATTCATCTCGAGGCATGGCACGACAACAGGGAGAGCAGCGAGATCGCCTGTACAGCCCAATGTGGGAGTTTCTATAAGGATGCTTTGCTCCATCTAGTCCTTCCCAGGGATGCCCCTTTCTTGCCCCCATTGGCTAGCCAACTCACGCCTTCCATGTGCCAGGACTGAGCCGGGGAGTAGGACAGCTTTGCTGTGGGTAGTGGTTCCCCTTGGAGCTGCAGCCCCCACCTGCCACCCCCTATCGCTTGCGGTGTTGCTGCTGCATGCCCCCCGGACCTCTGTCTCCTCCCCTGCCTCCCAGGTGGCTCCCTCCTGCAACCTGACAGAGTAGCAGTTGCTGAGGCTGGAAGTTTTCCTGTGGACACCATTAAGCCTCAACCCAGCTTGCCTCTTGCAGAAGTTCCTGAGGTGTTAGCTGCAGAAACACTGTCTCCCCCCATCCCTCCACCCCTCAAAAGGGCACTGGCACCCTCCCCATGGGCTGCACGCCTGAAAAATGTGCCTGGCCACTGCAATGGGTGGCCGCTTGCTTGCACAAGGACAGCAATACATACAGTATGTATGTGTACGAATGTGTCACAAACAATGCAGCTGCAGCCTGTAGCTGACTATCAGCAACCCCAGCAACCAGCCCCTGCGGGCTGCTGCCTGCAGAGAACCAGCAGATGCCGCTGGGCTGGGTCTGCCAAGGAGTAAGTAATCAAGGCAAAAACCACAGCCAGCCAACCAGCCACTGCGCCTTGCCCACCAGTGCCCCGCTTTCCCTAGACGCTCCCTATTTCCTAGCAAGTCAGATATCAAGGATTGTTTAATCTCCCTCCCAGGCACATAAAAGTGTTCAGGGGGCACACCAATGGGTCAATGTGTAAACACATAAAAAAGGGACAGACCTTTCCCCAATGACTGTATAGTATAAGGGTAAGACATAAGACAGGAGGACACAACAAACAGACAGAAGGAGCAAAATGAAACAGAGAAAATGCAGGTTTCAGAGTAGCAGCCGTGTGAGTCTGTATTCGTAAAAAGAAAAGAAGTACTTGTGGCACCTTAGAGACTATCTCTAAGGTGCCACAAGTACTCCTTTTCTTTTTTAGAGAAAATACAGGTCAGCATGAGAAGCATGGGCACAGCATACCAGCTACTTAACTATCGTTAAATACGGCTGGTCAAGAATTTTCCATCCAAACTGTTTTGCACACAGAAATATGAAAAGGGGCTTTTCACAGAACATTTCCGTTGTTTTTTTTTTTTTTTCACTTAGAAACAAAAGTGAAACATTTGGAGTCAGACATTCTTCTGAAGCACCTCACAGGAGCTGTAGCCCAACTTCTCACAGTCTGAGTGTGTTAATCCCAGGATGACGGCTCTCTCTGTCTGACCTGATGAAGTTGTTCCACCTTGTAAAGAACAATTAGCTATTTACTGGAGCAGGGACTTGGCCCTGATTGTCCTACCCCCTAACATCCAGGCTAAAGAGACCTTCTCGTTCTTTTCTGGCTCAAAGAATTAACTATTTCAAGCAAAGTGGGAATAGCTTCAACAGGGCAGACTGAAAAAGCCCTGCACCAACATTGCACATAGGCCCCTGATAAGGGCAACCTACTGTTGGGGGAAAGCCCTGAGTTCAAGTCCTCACTTCTCTCAGGTACAATAGCGGTTGCAACCCTGTTCTCCCACATCCCAGGTGAATGCTTTAACCATTTGGTTATAGGATGAAAAGGGAACAACTGTCCCCCCGGCTGTATTTTGTGAACTGATGGGCATCTGGTAACCTCAAGCCGCACCTACAGATCAGGCCCTACAGACAAGATAAGTGGGGGAATACCTAGTTTGGAATCTCCCCAGGACTGAGGCAACTCTGGGCATGCCCACTGGTTGAAATTCAGGCCCTAGCTAAGCAGGGATCTAAATTTTTGACGTAGGCACCCAAAATAGCAGTTAAGTCCCTAAATCCCTTGGTAGATTGAGCTCCCAGTGGGGTTTTAAGAAGCACCTAAGGTCATGTCTACACTGCATCGGTGACAGAGCTTCCCAGCCCAGGTCCACAGACTCAGGCTAGCAGGTTGCATGCTAAAAATAGTGGTGTAGACATTGTGGCATGGGCTGGAGCTCGTGCTCTGAAGCCTAATGGCAAAGCATTGACTACACAATTTTTTTTAGTGCCCTAGTGTGACTCACACAACCATAAGTGTGTGCACCCAAGTGGATGCCTTTCAAAATGTAGCTTGCAGTGTAGACACGAACTGAGTGAGCTAGGCAACTAACTCCCATTGACTTTCCTTGGGAGCTAGATGTCTAACCTGATTAGGATATTATTATTTTTTTCAGTTACTAATGGAGAGGTGGGTATGGCGCTAGGCAATGCTGCTATAATTACCATTTATTAACTCTGTTTTTAGAATTCCAGCCCATAGACTGGAAGGACCATGAAGCCTGAATTTCACGCTCAATCCTGGAGGGCTTCCCAGCCACAGATTCCATTGATTCTGTTGAAGCTCCTACCCATTCTGCCCCTGATGAACAGATAGAAGTCTCCAGACCCCAGGGATCTCAATGGAATATTGGTTCTCCAGCACAAACTTACAGCTAACTAACAGATATTCCTTGGTGACATCCTTAAGGGAAGTGCCACCTTCTTTCTTTTAGCCATGAGATCCCCCATGGCTAGAAAGAGATTTTAAAAGCTCATTTTCCACCGCTTAATTATGCAGAGGCAGCAGCAGATGTAGAGGATGAGAGAAATTCTTTCTTCCAGAGGTAGGAGTGGCTGGAGTTGGTTCCATTTTGTAATCACACTAAGGGATGAATGGGGCAAAGGGGACTACCTAACTATCGGAAATTCTCTGACCTGTCATGCAGCAGCTCAGAATAATTGATCTAAAATGGTTCTTTCTAGAGTGAAATTCTATGGGTGAAAACCTGGTTCAGTTGAAGTCAATGGCAAAACTCACATGAGTTTTATGAAAAAAGAAAAGGAGGACTTGTGGCACCTTAGAGACGCACAAATTTATTTGAGCATAAAATTTTGTGAGCTACAGCTCACTTCATCGGATTCATTCAGTGGAATTCTATGGAGTTTTATGAGCGATTGTGCTTTCAAGAGTTTGCTCGTCTAACAGATCAACAGTCTTGAAAGAACTAAGAAGACCGTCGCTTTAAAAAAATCAGCACTGGGCTAGCTCTGCACCCTTTGACGTCAATAGCAAAACTCTTGTCTGCAGTGGGACCAGAGTTAAGTCAATGCCGAGTGCTTTTGAAACTCCCACCGGAAAAAGTATGTATTGATTAAGGGAGTGACAGGTAATGGAGGTGCTACAGGGACTTCTGTTTCCTGATTTGCCTTCAAAATTCAGCCCAGGTGAGGAAGACTGAAAGGTTCAATGCAGGCAATGGAGAGTCCTTATGTTTGGCTTGGTCACCTGCCAGTGTAATTGTTATAAGTCACCTGCCAGTGCAATTGTTACAAAATAAACAGAAAAAGGAGAAGAATCCTGAGATTCCCCACCCATTTTTATTCAGTCCTTCCTCCAATTTACATCAGGAATAAGTAAAATCTGACTCTCTGCCTCAGGATCATGGTAAGGGAAACCTGGAGCCTTTATTCAAGTTTCAAACACTCGGGCAAAACTCCCAAACACTTTGAAAAGAGTAAGGCTTTACTAAAGCCGGAGTGCAGTCCTCTGGATCTTGCCCAAGAACCAGGGAGCTGTGAGCTATCAAATAATGCAGCGCTGATCGCTAGGACATGCTGCTAGTCTAGATGTGACCCTCAGAAAGTGATCTGTATCTGGGCCTCACTGGGGTTGTATCTGAGAGAAAGCAAAGAAGAGAAAACAAACTCATATTAAATTGTATTTTATTCCAAAATCTTTCTACATATATACTCACCTCTCTCACACACACTCATATGTGGACACACATACAATATCACATGGCAAGCACACTTCAAAAGGAATGAATATGCAGCTTGTTAAATCTCATGCTCTTCAAACACTTAGAAGTCTCCACAAAGAAGACCCATATGCTCATGCTTGCAATCTCCAATTTTCAGAATCATCTGACTTCCCCTGAGGTTTGCAGAGAATGGACAAACGTCACTTTTAAATGCAAATGTTTTAATCTCTTGCCCAATTACTGTATCCATTGTGAAACCTGGGAAGGAGTCTCTGGAGGCAGAAGCTTCTCTGATTGATTCATTTTCTTTCTCAGGTATCATAGAATCATAGAATCATAAAATATCAGGACTGGAAGGGACCTCAGGAGGTCATCCAGTCCAACCCCCTGCTCAAAGCAGGACCGATCCCCAATTACACGGATAGCCTGTTCCTCTGCATTATTTTACAGTTTGGAGCCCCAGTGTAAACCAGATTACAACCCCGTACAGATCTGAGGTTCCACTGAAGGCCCACCTCTGGCTATTAAGATTGATTTATTACATGATGAGAATAGAACATGCAACTAGAGCTGGTGGGAAAATGAAATTTCTGCCATGTGGGAAATTCTGGTCATTTCAAAATTTGTTTTCCTCCCGAATCGAGATGAAAGGTTGAAAATTTGAAATGTCATGAAACAGAAATACTGGATAAAATTAATCCAGATCCAGCAAAATAACTGCATTGAATTATTTTTTGCTAATGTTGAAATGTTTCATTTCAATCATTTCAAACCCTAATAATATAATTATAATGTAATATAAAATATAATATATTACAATATAAAATATAATATAGAATACCAAATATAGTGTTCCATATGATTACAAATATAATAATGTATTTCATATTTGATTTTAATATTTTATAACATAATGTAACTTGAAGATACAAAAACACTGAGTAAGAAAGTTGGAACACATTGAAATGGGAAAGTGACGTGTTGTATTATAGCTCTGAGTACCCCAAAATGCTTCTGCTACTTGTGGCTCCCTGCCTGAACACACACACTCAGACACGCACACACAGCCCCAGCAGCCAGCATGCACCCAGTGTCCTGTATACTGTACTGCTCTGATTAGAACACTTTGAGTCCAGCAGTTATCACAGGACTCCAAGAGCCTCCAAGGTGCCACAAGTACTCCTTTTCTTTTTGCGGATACAGACTAACACGGCTGCTACTCTGAAACCTTTCACGGGAGAGTGCATCAGCCACTTTGTAAGAAGCTCCTGAGATGTGTTGTATTTCAAAATCAAAACCTTGGAAAGCTAAACTCCACCAAAGAAGTTTTTTGTTATTGTCCTTGACAGTATGAAGCCACTTCAACACAGCATGGTCGGTTTGCAGGTAGAAACGCCGTCCCCAGACGTATGGGTGTAGCTTTTCCAGCACGTACACAACGGCGTAACATTCCTTTTCAGTGGCTGACCAGTGGCTTTCCCTCTCAGACAGTTTTTTGCTGAGAAACACGACAGGATGAAATTCTTGATCTGGTCCTTCCTGCATTAAAACTGCTCCCACACCACACTTGGACGCATCTGTGGTTACTAGGAACGGTTTGTCAAAGTCTGGGGCCCTTAGCACAGGGTCAGACATGAGTGTCGCTTTAGGCTGGTTAAAGGCCTTCTGACACTCTTTAGTCCACTGAATGGCATTTGGCTGTTTCTTTTTGGTTAGGTCTGTCAGTGGGGCGGCGATTTGGCTGTATTGTGGTACAAATCACCTGTAATATCCGGCCAAGCCTAAGGAGGATTGGACCTGTTTCTTTGATAGGTTACACTGAGGATGCTATGTTCAGGGCAAACTGCAAGGAATGTGGCAGGCAATCCCCCAAACTGGCGGTTTATTCTGTAATTAGATTCACCAAGCCAGTAACAAAACATCTCCTGTAATACTACTGTGGTTACCAAGAAGCCAGATACAGTCCCCTTTAAGCACCCCTCCCCTTGATTCCCATCTAGACAGCCAAGTCTAATATAGTGAGTGGTTATTGAAAATAGATTCACCGTATGTTAGGTCCACCCAGATCAATATGAGATCTTACCCGATAATCACCCACGTGTCAACTCTTTAGGAACTAAAACTACAGGTTTTAATAAGAAAAAGAAAAAGAAGAAAGAGAATTGCAGTGGTTAATAGATCAATACACATACAGATATACGAACACGCCTTAGGTCAGTTTTATAGCAGAGATGGTGAGGCTGCTGATTTGTAAAAGTCTCTCTGGAATCAGTGTAAAAGGTTATAGTCCAAAAGGTAGTAGTCCTGGTGTAGAGTTTGTTCAAATTCTTCCATGAGAATTCCAGGGTAAATCCAGAGTAAACCTGGAGACCTCAGTCGTGTGGCATAGACCTTCCCTGTCAAAGTTTAAACAGATCTGAAATTAAAAGGGTCAGACCTGGGATTTTTTCTTTACAGTCTTCTAGCAAGCTGGTAAGCCTCTGGACAGAAATCTTTACAGCAGGACTCTCCTCAGATGAAGAATAGGCAGGGTATACTGTAGCTTTGAAGCTAATCTGTTTCCTGTGCACAGATAAACTAGCTGTGTTTATTCACATGAGGCAATGAGTCATTCAAATGATCAAGGCATTTCATTATAGCATAGATAATTAAGTTGAAGAGAATGTAAATAATACTATTAGTTCCTACAATATCTTACATTTTTTATCTTTGTGTCAATAGAATACAATAATGAATCATTCAAAGATAGGATTTTAGCAACTAAAAGCTAATTAGATCACACAGTTAAACTTTTAACAAGATACAGGCAAACACAGACAAATACACTTAGCATCTACTCTTTATTTCTATTACTACAAATAAATGAGTTAACGACTGCTGGCCTAGGACATCTCTTTGAAATTCATATACAGGTATATTGTCTTGATTACATTTCAGTGCTTTTGCTAAGTTGTTGTGGGTCACACAAAAGTTGACCAGATTGTCAGGGTCACAGTTTTAATAAAATATGACATTTAAAAACACAAAAGCCATGTGTCATCATGAAAGATTGAGTAACAACATGAATAAGAGAAATGGCATAGTGATGAAGATGCATATTTCTCCACATACTCTCCTGCTTTAAAAACACACACACATACACACAAAACTCTAGTTAACTTTTGCAGTGAAATAATATTTAATCTCAGCATTAAAATGAAATAAAATGAAAATTGAAATAAAATAATTAAAAGCTATATTATCATAAATGTTTAAAATAATATACACATAGTTTTACATCCTAAGGAAGTGCCAAGAGTGGGAAATTGTTAAATTTACTTAATTTCCATAACTAAATAATTATCATCCCTGTGACAGAATTTAAATAAAGATTTTTAGTAATTTTTGTCTAAATAATTTGCATTGTAAGAAAACCCTGTAAAATAGATTACAGGAAAGTAAATTGTGAAGAAATTAGTTCATGGGGAATAACAATATTATACAGATCCTGCATTTGAAGAAGGAATTTTACAATTAAAAAAAAGTAAAAAGACATATCATAGCTTTCTAACTGCTTAAAGCTCTTTTAAAAAATAGGATTAGTTTACTTTTAAAAGTTTTACTTAAACATCTTAACCAGACAACAAAACAAAGCAACAATTTATTCTTTGTTTGTACAGCACCTAGCCCATGATTGGGCCTCCTTGCTATTAAATAAAATAAATAAATAAATAAATAAATAAAACAAATAAATAATAATAACAATTTAACATAAAATCATTGAAATATGTTGTAAATTGCTCTCCTGGCCAGACATTAGAACAGTTCATAAACAGAAACCTGGCCAAATCTAAAACATGCCCCACAGATTAATTAGATTTTTCGTTTCTCTTTTAAATGCAATGGCATAAGGGGAAAAATAACTCACATTGGGCTTTGTTAGGAGGAACAAATCTTTGGAATTCTCAAAATGGCTATACCAGCTATAGAGTTTTCAGATGCAATCTGTCTCATTAAAAACTAAGAATTAGAGAAGGGAGAACTTTTTCTCTTTTTTGTTTTTTTTTATCAGCAGAGACACAGCCGTCTCCTATGAAGGATACAAATATAAGGAGGCATCTAAACTTTGTAAACAGAGTGAAGGCAAAAAGAAAAGGAGTACTTGTGGCATCTTAGAGACTAACCAATTTTTTTGAGCATAAGAGTGAAGGCAGCATGTTCCAAGTGAGATTATGAGACCGGCTTCTCCTTTGGCTGTAGGCAGGTGTCTTTATGGACGGCAATCAGTTTCTGAAGCAAACTGCTGGAAGAACCTGAATCGTTTGAATCAGTTTGAGGGAAGTATTATTCTTCATGCCTCTGCTTCATTGCATTCATATTGCCCCTGGCATCTATGGTTAGACAGATATCTTATGGAAATTAGCAAACTCATTTTTGCTTTCCTGCCTTAGGATTTCTGGATGTTTCATAGCTCAGGATTTTATTTATTTATTTATTTTTTATTTAGCACATTTCTGAAGAGCCACGTTTTTTTCCGAATGAAATAAACTCAGTGGATTATCTGTAAATCACTGTGGAGGTGGATATACCTGAAAAGTAAATAATTCATGACTCTGCAATCACATCCGCCAACTACTTTTACATAATTGAAAAGAGTTATCATGCCCCCCCAGTCTTCTCCAGACTAAATAAACCCTTTTTTTTTTTCAGTCTTCCCCCATAGGTCATATTTTCTAGACCTTTAATTATTTTCTGTTGCTCTCCTCTGCACTTTCTCTAATTTGTGCACCTCTTTCCTGAAATGTGGCACTCAGAACTGCACATAATACTCCACCTGAGGCCTTATCTAATCTAATCTAATCTATCTATCTATCTAATGGAGATTTAGTGGTGATACCTCTTGCTTCACATGGACATAGACTGAATGCACGATAGTGAAAGTGAAGTCCAGGGCTGGTGAGTTAGACCCCTATTCCCCTGGTTCATGAATCACTCTGGGGCTTAAGTGTCTGGATGTCCAGAGGGAAGCAGTAGCGCACATGTCCAGAGCAGAAACACAGGCGCTCAGGGAGCTTTTACTGCAAAAACTTAGGTGACAAGTTAGTTCAGGCAGCTACCAGGTTACGTAGCAGCTGAGCAGGGATTTTGTGAATACCAGCGGGTGGGATTTAGGCCCCGAAATTGGCAGTTGGATGCCAAAGTCCCTTTGTGGATCTATTCCATAGTCACCTAATACCCAATGATTACAATGGGTGTTAGATACCAAGATGATGTGGAGAATCCCACTAGATGTCTAAATAAATCTGGCTCAGTAAGACTACACAAATAAGTAAGGACAGATTTTAAAGATATTCAAGTGCCTAACGCCCATTGGAATGTAAAATACCTTTAAAATCTGTCCCTGTGTGCTTCTGTATAAGAGTAGGAGTTGCACTCTAGGGCTTTAAATATTTTGCAGGAGTGGTGAGAAAGAAAGAAAGAAAGAAAGAAAGAAAGAAAGAAAGAAAGTGTTTCAGTTTTGCCACACAGCAATGGAGAGAGGCTGTCATTCACATTCTGAAAACAGAATTCATAGCCATTTATAATTTGATATTTATTTTAAAAAATTGGTACATTCTGAGACTCATTAACCACATTTACCCAAGAATGACATTCAATAATTAACATCTGGGATTTCCATGGTAAATGGATGATCACAGTGAGTCCGATACAGTGACCCATAGTGCACCTAAATCTCACCTGAGATCAAGGGGATTTTATCCTTTAAAAAGCCTGCAGAATTGTGCCATCTTCTGATCTGAGAAGAGAACAATCCACTTTGCATGAAATACTTAATTCTTTGGGCCAGAAAAGAAGGAGAATGACTCTGCAGCCCGATTGTTAGGGCAGTCCTTTAGCAGAGAGGACAATCAGGTCCAAGTCCCTGTTCCACTAAATGGTTAATTGTTCTTTACAAAGCAGATCTTCCCAAGATCAGACAGAGAGAGCCAGAGCCCTGGGGTTAACACTCTCAGGTAGACTGTGAGAAGTTGGATTACAGCTCCTGTGAGGTGCTGCAGAGGGATGTCTGACTCCAAATGTTTCCGATTTGGGGCATTTGGTTTCTCAGTGCAAAAAACGGAAATGTTCCATGAATAGCCCCTTTCCATATTTCTGTGTGAAATGGAGCCCGCCCCATGTAGTGTCCCATCTCTGGCTGTTGGGGATATTTGCTAATACCAGTCATGGATGGGTCATATGTCAGGTGTGGCCAAACTGTGGCTAGTGAGCCACATGTGGCTCTTTTACAGGTAAAGTGTGGCTCACGGAGCCACTCATGCCTCCCCACCCCCTTCTCTACCTACCAGACTGCTGGGGTGAGCTTGGGACCTCTGCCTTGTAGAAGGGTCATGGGGTAGAGGCTTCTGCCCGGTGTGGAGAGGGGGTCTTGGGGTGCCTCTGCCAGGACTCAGGGCTTCAGCCCCACTCCTGCTGAAACCCTGAGTCACGGCAGATGCACCCCAAGACCCCCTTTCCACACTGGCAGGTGCCTCCCACAGGGTGAATCCCTGAGTCCCAGCAGGTGTACCCCAGCTCTTGAACTTCTGAAAATTGTCATGTGCAGCTCAGAGTGTCAGTAATTTTGGTTACCCCTGCCATATGTCATTGTAGGTAGTCTCATTGTACCATCCCCTTCATAAATTTATCAAGATCAGTCATAAAGCAAATTAGTTCTTTTGTCTCCACTGCTCCCCTTGGAAGACTGTTCCAGAACTTCACTCCTCTCATGGTTAGAAACCTTCCTCTAATATGAAGCCTAAATTTATTAATGGCCAGTTTATATCCAGTTGTTCTTGGGCCAATATTGGCCCTTAAATAACTCCACTCCCTCCCTGGTGTTTTGCCCTCTGATGCATTTACAGAGAGCAATAATAGGTTCCTTCAGCCTTTGTTTTGTAGACATTTGCATAATAATAATAATAATAATAAATGATTATATATTAATAATTCCTTTTCTATGGAAGTAATTTATTACTGATTATTCTGAAAATACTTTTAACAAATTATTCTGAAGAAAGAAAGAATTTAAAAAAAAAATCCAAAAAAAAAAAGTATAATTCAAGGCACCTTGAAATGTTTATTCCATCCAGTCTGATAACTTGAATGTATTCTGCTTCACAATTACATTGATTGATTTTCTTAACAAAATACATCCACTGCCCTAAAATATTGTTATGGCAGGAATCAATAGGTGGTGCTCTTACATTTTTTCTTAGTGTGAAAGCTCTTTTCAGTCTTTGAAGAAATATTCTATTGTTGTTAATTTAATACATATATATTTTTTGCAGGGAGCTCTCGCAAATAGCAAGAAAATTTGTTCTTTATCTAAAGGCAATTCTTGGGCAAAGATACTGTATGGGAATCGGGCGTTGGTTTGGGGGCTGAAATTTCTAATAGCAAGGATTGCCTGTGTGATCTTTCTGACCACCTCTGTTCCAGGCCACATGTATATAGTGTAAATAAAAAAGCAAAACTTTGAATCTGTGTAGCTGGTTTCTCCAAAGGGAAGCCAACCTGGAGAGCTTATCATCTGAGATAGAGAGGGAGAGTTGGATGGACGATAGGAGCTGCAGTTGCTCATTTCCTCTGACATCTCAGGACTAAGGTGTCTAAGCTGAGTTCTCACAAATCAAGGGAGCCAAAACCAAGAGCCACTTTGGAAAAAGTTGGTCATCTGACTTTCTGTACTATAAAGATACTTACAGGTTACCCCCATGGGTCAGTAATTTAACCCCTTCCTTGAAGTAGATACAAATTAAAATGTTATTCCCCTCCCACTTCTGTTCACTATCTATCTATCTATCTGTCTATCTATCTATCATTACGTGTTGTCTGTTTGTTTGTCTATTTATCCAACATGTTTTTATTTTGTTGCCCATCACTGTGGTATCTTGGCCATGGATTTTAAAAGGATACTAAGAGAGAAAGGCATTCCACTCTCATTGCATATGAATGGATTTGGGCACCTAAATCCCTTGGGTCCATTGAAAATTGCTGCCCACTTTTGATGGATCAGCATTAGCAAAGCCCCTTGTGAATGTAATCTAGTCTTTGGCTCTTCTCCCTCTATGTGTTATAGAAAGCTCTGTTTAGGCCAGGTTCTTTGGAAGAGGGAAGGGTGGGAAGATGCAAACCACTGACTGTGACAGGAAGCCTTCTCCTCAATGCCTCTTTAACTTCCTTATTCCTCAGGCTGTAGATCATGGGGTTCACCAGGGGAATCACTAGGGTGTACAGCACAGAGACAGCTTTGTCCTGCTGAGCAGAATAACTTGGCTTGGGCCGCACGTACATGAAAATCAGAGTCCCGAAGAAGATGGAGATGGCTGTGAGGTGAGAGGTGCAGGTGGAGAAGGTCTTGCATCTGCCCTGATGGGAGGGGATCCTGAGGATGGCTGAGAAGATGTACAGGTAGGAAGTCAGCGTGGTCAGGAAGCTGCTGACACCGATGACACAGGCCGAAGCCAGGATGATGGTCATGTTGCTCTGGGTCTCATTGCAGGAGAGCTTCACCAGGGGTGTGATGTCACAGAAGAAATGGTCGACCTGGTTGTCCCCACAGAAGGGCAAGCTGAATGTGCAGAGAGTTTGGATTAAGGAGTTCAGGAAGCCGCTGGCATAGGAGCAGGCCAGGAGCCAGGTGCAAACCCCATCGGACATGGCAACTGTGTAGAGCAGCGGCTTGCAGATGGCCACAAAGCGATCGTAGGCCATGGCGGCCAGCAGGCAGCACTCAGTGGTCAGCATGCCGCCGAAGACACAGAACTGCACGGCGCACCCCAAGAAGGAGATGGTCCCGTCTCCTGTCACGAAGCTGTTCAGAGCCTTGGGGATGATGGCAGAGGCGTAGCAGAGGTCCACGAAGGACAGGTGCCTGAGAAAGAGATACATGGGGGTTTGCAGGCGAGCATCGAGGTGGATGACCAGCAGGAGGCTGGCGTTCCCCAGCAGGATGGTGACGTAGCTGACTGAGAAAAGCGCAAAGAGCAGGGCTCGCAGCTCTGGGCTTGATGTGAAGCCCAGAAGGATGAACTCCATCACCATGGTGCTGTTTCCACTGCCCATGCTTGGGATCTGATGGTGGGAAAGGAAAAAAGGGAAATATCACAGAGGGGCTGGGAACCTCCACTGCTGGCCCTAGTATCTCCACATCTTAATGCTGGGGGACAGACTCTGATCTCAGTTGGGCCAGCAGAATTCCACTGAGTCACTCTGGATTGACACCGAGGTAAATGAGAACAGAATTGGGCCGAAAAGGCCAGAGTCCTATCTTGGAATTAAGCCAGAGGATAGTGTGCACAAGTGAACAAAGTGCTCTACTGGGTTTTATCCCCAGCTCTGGTAATGGCCTGTTGGGTGACCTGGGGAAGTCCCATCCCCGCTCTGTACTTTAGTTTACCCACCTGTAAAATGGAAATAATGATACTGAACTTCAGCCTAAAGTGCTGTGAGATCTGTGGGTGAGAAGAACTCGAGTTGTTGTTAATTTGGCTCTGACTCTGGATTTATACGAGGGTTTCTGAGAGAAGAATTTGCCCCCAAAGGTTTATCTCTTCTCTCAAAGCCAATTGAGTTCCTCTGGATGTACACTGAAGTGCCTGAGAGAAAACTTGGGTGCAGATAGACAGATCCACTTTCTCTTCTGTGAAACCCAGTGGAATTGCAGTGTATTTATTAGGGTGTCAACTTAATTCATGACTACATCAGTCTGAAAGTAGCATTTCTTATATATCTAATGCATTTACATTACTCCCATTACAACAGCATCTAACAACCTGTAATACATTTACCACCACCACCCCTCCCCCCAATCCCTTTCATAAATGGAAGTGCTATTTGTTGGGGATTGGTCCTGCTTTGAGCAAGGGGTTGGACTAGATGACCTCCTGAGGTCCCTTCCAACCCTGATATTCTATGATTCTATGTTGCTAAAATAAAAGCTTACTTAATTCTTCAGATGTCAAACGCTTTCAATGTTTTTCCTTCATTTCTTCACACAATGTACAGGGAACCTGTGGAACTCTTTGCCAGGGGATGTTTTGAAGGCCAAGACTATAACAGAGTTCAAAAAAGAATTAGAGAAGTTCATGGAGGGTAGGTCCACCAATGGTTATTAGCCAGGATGGGCAGAGATGGTGTCCCTAGCCTCTGTTTGTCAGAAGCTGGGAATCGGTGACAGTGGATGGACAACTTGATGATTGTTAGGGTTAGGGTTTAGGGTTAAGGTTAGCTGTAGCTCAAGAAAGCTTATGCTCAAATAAATTTGTTAGTCTCTAAGGTGCCACAAGTACTCCTTTTCTTTTAACTGGATGATTGTCCCTTTTCTTCATTCCCTCTGGAGCACCTGGCATTAGCCACTGTTGGAAGACAGGATACTGGGCTAGATTAACCTTTGGTCTGACCCAATATGGCCATTCTTATGTTCTTATCTTCTGAATATTAAAAAAGGTTAAAAGGATTTTAATGGTGTGTTTGCCATGGGACTAAGCAGGGTGAGATCTGTTTATTACCAAACCCCACAGCTTGTTTAAAACTGTTTAATGTTGGACAGTGACTGGGTCAAGTGAACACTTTTGGCCCATATATTACATCTAAATTAATACAACACCTCCTATGTGAACTAATCATACAAATAATAAAAATAATCTAGTATTCAATCCCCTGTACCACTCACTGTCAGAGGTTTCAAAGGAAAGTGCACATTAATAGCATGATGACACGAACTGCCCATAAAGAACTCAGACTGCAGAAAGCCTGCAAGTTTCCAGGCAGGTGATAGAAAGAGCAGTCTTTGCTGATTAAGATAAAAATAGGCACAGAATAGGTTCCAAAGGTGCTCTGAATTGTCATTCCCCATGTTGTTTTAACAGGGACCAATCAGTGTTTCCTGTCCCATAGTAAATGCCTGCCTCTGCTAAGTATTGATAAAGGGCTGAGATTCTGCGTGTCTGGAGAAAAAAGATGGCACGAAGGGACTGTACTGTTCAGCCACAGATGCACAGTGTATGTTATACTTATAGTGATAGATAGATAGATAGATAGATAAAGGAGATTTCATGCCTGGAAGTTTCCGTGCCATTAAGCAACAGTGAGTTCTTTTTAAAGAGATGATCTTTTCTTTAGCAGGGCAGATTTGCTTCTCTTTTCAACTAGTATCCACCAAAGTAACTCCTTGCCCCATGCTGAGGACTCAGAAGTTACTCTGGAATGACCTGGTGGGACTGACATCAATGCTAAAAAAAATTATGATTTCTCTGTAGGTTGCTCTTCTCTCCTCCCCCAGCCCCCACTGAACAGAATATTAAATGGAAAAAGAAAATCCAAAGTTCATTTCACAGAACTTACATTTCCTTGTCAATCAAATCTGATTTACAAGATCATTTATTACCTTTGTCTCCGCAGTGCCCTTGTTTTAGAGACAAGAACATTCTGCAAATAACACCGATTTGATTGGGATTTTCAAAGCAAACAAACAAGAATTGGGTGCCTCATCTCTGAAAATCCTCACCGCAGGCTTTGCTCTCTTTAATGGGGCTCGCTCTTCTCTCACACCTTCCCGCATACATCAGGAGTAACTCCACTGGAATCAGTGGGGCTGTTTCCCCTTTTCATTTATATGGGTGCAAAACACTATTAAATGTAACCTGCTAACCTTTTGCCATTTCAATCCGTGGCAGAACACTAACCAACGTACTATGCAGCTTCCTTCACAGCTTCTGGCGAGTGGCTTTATCAAGTGTTTTGGCAATCCAAATACATTTGATGTACTCCTGTCATCCACCTCTTGCTTGACTCTCTCTCTCTTTCTTACACAGCACACATAATGTGCTGAGGTACATTATGATGTTATAGAAGCCATACATCATTCTTCTTATCAAGAGCCATTCTTCTCAGTGTTCTACAACTCTCTCTCTCATTATTGATTTAATTAGTGTGCTGGTACTGAATTGTGTCACGGGTCTATAAGACCCTGGGATGGCCTTTTGCACTGCTTTGATAAGGATCGGCTAGGTGCAACATTGTGCAAATATAAACAAGCGCCAAGTGGTGCCAACTTTTCCAAGAAACTTGTTGAATGATCCCTTTCAGAAATAAACATTCTGAAATGATTTTTTTCATCAAGAAAGTAATTCATAAGCATATGTCCCATGCCATCAGTTCCACAGATTTTGAGTTTGCACCTGCCAGCACTAACTGCAGTGTGTTGTCCTGGTCTCCTGATAAGCACAACACCTGGTTGTCAGTGTTGATACACCTGAGCCATCTGATATTGCACCTGAATAGTATCAGGTCCATAAATCCCTGAGTGATGATAACAGAGTTATGTGAATGGATTGACATGGCATGCACTTGAATCACTGATTGACTCTCATATCACATTCCCAGCCATTTAAGCCATCCATGCCTCCTGTTCTTCCACCCAGTTGTGGCTAGATCAGATATGTGTGGAGCTCCCCCTGATTGCTGCTGCTGCCAGCAAGAGGAGAATCATGCTTACTGATTTCCATTAGAAACACTGGGATTGCCAGCTGGTCAGATCCAAGGTTCAGATAGCCCAGTATCCTGTCTCTGAGAGAGGCCAGCACAAGATGCTTTTTGCCTTAAGCAGATATCAGATAATCTGCTTCCCTGGTGGTCTCTATAGTTAGAGATTGCTTTAATCCCTGAAACAAGAGGTTTTCTATCCCTTGCAGATCTGTTGTTACCCTGAATTGTGATAGCCGTGAAACTCATTGTCCCAATAATAGAGTCAGAACTGAGAAGCTTTTACCCATTTGAAAAGGCAACAAAATTGCTTTTCCACCTACCTGGGGAGCAGAGCTGTGTCTCTTCAATTCAGTCCAAAAGCCAGATGCTGGAACATAGGCAGAGACCTTTTATCTGCCTTGGCAACCGTTTGAGGCTTGGTGTCTGAAGACCTTCCCATGATGCATGCACTGCACATGGGATTATAGTGCAAAGTGTATCTCACAGAGAGTTTGTGAGGTCAAAGTTAAGGAGACACGGTTGATGGAAAACAACATGGCAATGAAGATCTAAAGTTACACCTCCCTACAGAAGAGGGACAGTATACTTCTCTGTGGTCTGCAAATGGCTTGGCTGAATTTTTATGGGACTTTATCAGCCCAGGCACAAAACTTTCCTATGAAGATAGAGATTCATCCAAATCCCACGGAAATCAATGGCAGACTTTCAAAGGATTTGGATGGTGCACATGAAAATATGAATATACCTTTAGATATTTTACTAACAAAATAAATAATAATAAAATAAAATAATTACAATAAAATTAAAAAAATCAAACTTAGGTGAAGATTTTTGATGATATTTAGGTGTTGTTTCACTCAGTTTTGCAACATCTAAGTGATTTGGAAGCCTAAATCTCATTTTAAAAAGGGATTTAGGCATTCAGAGTCAAGGTCCCATCAACAGTCAGTGGGATTTTGGCTCCTAGGTGCCAAAATCCTTTCTGAAAATGTGAGTTAAGCTGTAAAATAAGTTAGGCATTCCAATGCTGAGCATAGCTACTCCTGCATATGTAAGCGGAATAATGGTCCTGCTATTGTGGGGAACTTTCCTGGCTCATACACTACCCCGGTGAAATGGGCTAGCGAAAGGATCTGAGGCCTCACTCCCACTTCCTTTATCCAGAGGCCTGCTGAGCTAGAGGACTCCCCTTCCACTCTCCTATGTGGCAGAGTCCTCGTAACCTCAACAAGGCTGGGCCCAGGATTCCTGAGGGGCTCAACCCCCAACCTTGTCATGGTCACTTAGGGCAGGGGCTAGGGTGTCCCCACTCTGGGGTGCCCTCTTTGCACTGGATGCTTCCCAGACCCACTGATCATTACATACAGTTTATTAAACAGCAACCAAATTAAAATAAATAAGGAAAAAATAGGAAAGGTGAAAGGAAAACACGTCACCCTGCTCTGTGGCATGGGGCTGTCACAACCAGCGTCTCTGGAACGTCAGGGCACTTCAATCTGTCCCTTGTAAATCCCAGGTCTTCTTCTCAGGCCCTGGCTGTGCTGCAGGGATGCTGAGGGTCGGATACTTGCTCTGGCGGTGGCCACACACCTTCAGGATCTGGGTGGCAGCTTCCCAGCATCGCTCCCCTCCCGTCGGGGTTATGATCCCCCTCCACATCTGGCCTGCAAGGCCTCTCAGCTGGGGGCATCTCCCTGCGTTCAGCCCACTGCCCAGGGTCCCCCTTGCTCCTCCCAGCTGCTCACCGCACCTGGCTCCGGACTGCTTCAGCCCCAGCTCCCGCTCCACCGCTCTGCCTCCAGCTCCCAGGGCTGATTCTCTGGCCCCCCTGGCTCTGGTTGCTGCCCCTCTGCTCCCAGGACAGGTCTGATCTGTGGGCTGCTTCTGTGACTCTGCTCCTAGCACCGACCTGCTTCCTGGGATGCATCTCTGGGTCTCTCTGGATCTGGATCTGACACAGCTCTGCTCCCCAGCTCAGCTCAGGCTCCTGCTTTCTCCTTACCTCAGCCCCACTCTGTCTGACCCAGGCAATTCCAGCTCCCATGGAGGATGGGGACCCTCATTAGCCTGCCCGCCCTGTCAATCAGGCTGAACTGAAGCATCGACCTCTTCCCATTGTTCCTGGGGACTGTCAGTCTCAGGGTCCTGATTTCCCATCGACCCTTCCCCTTTCTTTTAGTACTGGGAGCTAGCCAGCCAAAACACCCCCACTGACCAGCAGTCCTGTTAGGATATATATATTCAGGCCTGTCGGTAAAGGCCTGTACTCTAAGAATTTAGGTGTATTCTTATCACTTAGCTAGTTCTAGAGGTATAAAAGAAAGAATCAAAATCACTGTCTGCCAGTGTAAGATCCTTCTCTTAACTGTGACAGTCTGAGGCCCTGTGCGTAGGCTAAGGCCTTTGGCTAAGCAGCAGAGGCAGCCATAAGCTGGGAAGCGACCGGTCACATCCTCACATTCCAAACTAGTCATATTGAAAGAAGGTGCTATTGGGCTGTTAGGAATACAATGCTGTCCAGATAGTGCCTATCACCTCCAGAGAAAGGGAAGTGCCTAGAAGATGTAAAAGGAAACTTAGTTTGATAGCGTCCCGTCTGGCAAGAACTCACTTCTCAATAGCTGGGATGTGAAATCCTCACTTCTGTATTTTTTGTCATTATAGTTCCCACTTTGCTATTGTTTGTCTGTATAATCTCTGTCTGGTTCTGTGATTGTTTCTGTCTGCTGTATAATTAATTTTGCTGGGTGTAAACTAATTAAGGTGGTGGGATATAATTGTTTACATAATCATGTTACAATATGTTAGGATTGGTTAATTAAAGTTCAGGAAAATGATTGGTTAAGGTATAGCAAAGCAGAACTCAAGTTTACTATATAGTCTGCAGTCAATCAGGAAGTGAGGGGGTGGGTGGGGGAGATGAGAACAGGGAAGGGGGGGTAAAGAAATTGGAATCATGTTTTGCTAAAGGGGGAATTGGGAACAGGGAATGGGGGTAAGGAAATTGGAATCATGTTTGTCTAAGGGCAGGAATCGGAACAGGGACACAGGTGTAAGGCTCTGTGGTGTCAGAGCTGGGAAGGGGGACACTAAGGAAGGAAACTGGAATCATGCTTGCTGGAAGTTCACCCCAATAAACATCAAATTGTTTGCACCTTTGGACTTCGGGTATTGTTGCTCTCTATTCATGCGAGAAGGACCAGGGAAGTAAGTGGGTGAAGGAATAAGCCCCCTAACAAGTTCCCTTACACATAACTTCAAACATCTGGGCCTCAGTCTTGCAATTTACACTGTGAGGCACTGAATTATATTATTACTATTATTTTATTGCTGTTGTAGTGCGTACGACTCCCAGTCATGGTGAGAACCCCAACAGGCATGGCGCTATATAAACATTTGCTGTGACATAACTGGCAAGTAGCTACCATATCATTGGAAGATGTTACTGAGATAAGTTTATGTATCGCTGTAGACCAGCGACTGTGTGTAATTCCATGGAGAAGGGTGACTACAGCCCTCCAGGAACTAAGAAAATGTGGGTGGGGGTGTTTAGACAAATTCACTCAGTCTGTGACACCTCCAGAGAGGTATCCCCATATACTGGCTCAGACTGGATTCTCCTGTGGCCCACAGACAACAGAAGGACTTCTGGAGAACTAGCCTGAGTTTAAACTGACATGGGGCCTTATTTCTGATCCAGCAAATGGACAGGACCTTCTGTCCTGTGGGGGCCCCAATCTTTAGGGATGGGTTGGAAGGATTCACATGGACCAGAGCTCAAGGTGGGATTTGGGGTGATTTCTGCTAACCTTATTAGCATGCTCATAGGTTCTTTTCTTGTTTTGAAGGTTTTCTCTGCAATGTTTTAACTGTGCTTGCCGCATGGTGACTTATAACTGCTCTCAATTACAGTAGTTCACAGCCTTGGAATAGAAAGCCAAGCCCACACGCCAACCTGGTAAGGCAGTCTGGCTTGCTGGGAGTAACATAGTGCAGGCAGGGGACTATGCAGCCTGGAAATACGACAGTCAGGAGGGAGAGAGACGTACAGCTCTTCAAAGGGCGTCCTCCATGCAGTAAGACCTCTCGCATATGGTGCATGTGAGGTCATGTCGTGCAGGGGATGCCATTTTGAGAACAACATGGCGTTCTCCATGTGGCAATATTACCGGTATGCTGTTCTGATGCCATCTGGCTCCTCTACAACATGGGGGCAGGGGAGGCCAATTTCATGGCTCTATAGAAAAAATGTTGATGACCATAATGATAATGGTGAAATCTTCTTATTATTTATTTAATACCAACAATTAGCTCAGTTTTAGTACAGGTGACATAAAACAAAGGCATTCCTCAAGAAGGGCAGATGACAGAAGAAATGGATGGTATTCATTTAATCAAAATAGGGTGAGATTTTCTAAAGTTACAAAGACCCATTAAGTGCCTTTGGATGTTGCATTGTTCTTTGTGCCTCCCACATGGTGTTTATTTTTCTCTAATGGCTGTTTCAAGCTACAGTTTTAAGGCTGGAATGTCCAAAGGGCCTAATGGACAATTTTTTAAAGGTATTTAGGCAGCTAGTGGAATATTCCAATACACCTCCATATTAACTCTCATTGCAAAAGATGATTTTTAAGTGTTTAGATACTTTTGAAAATCCCGCTAGATACTGTGACGGGACAAGGCCAGATGGCTATAGAAAAGTAGTGGGAGACAGATATATTAGTCCCAGGCTAAACAAATCCCTGTTACCAGGATAAGTAAATGGCTGCTGCTCCAGGTCAATTAAGACACCGGGGGCCAATTAAGATCTTTCCAGAAGACAGGGAAGATAGCTAGGTTGATTGGGACACCTGAAGCCAATTAGGGGCTGGCTGAAACTAGTTAAAAGCCTCCCAGTTAGTCAGTTGGATGTATGTGTCAGGAGCTGTAGAAGGAAGCCATGCGGTTGGAGGAACTAAGCAGTACAAACCATATCAGGTGCAAGGAAGGCGGCCCTGAGGTAACAGTGAAGGAGATACTGAGTGGGGTCTGCTGTGGGGAAGTGGCTCAGGGAATTGTATGTGTCCTTTTTCCAAAAAGTCAGCTACCATAGCTGCTACTATTAGGGTCCCTGGGCTGGAGTCCATAGTAGAGGGGGGGCCTTGTCTCCCCCCTCCCTCCCCGATTAATCACTGAGACTGGGAGACAACGGAGACTGTGCAAGGGAGGGTGGCTTCTCCTCACCTCCCTTGTTGGCTTATGATGAAAATGGCTCAGTAGGCTGTGACTCTTTTCTCTAGAGAGAGAAAGGGCTACAAGGAGGGTCACGTGAGCCTCTGAGGCTAGCGAAATCTGCCAGGAAGCATAGGACCCACTGAGACAAGGACAGAGCTTTATCACAATACCTAAATTCCTTTAAAATCCAGACCTGAAAGACCAAATCCCACTGAATTTCAATGGAATTTGGGTGCTTAACTCCTTCAGGACTTTTGGAAAATGCCAGCCAAAAATAATTGAATGTAAATGGGCTCAGATTTGCATAGGTCGAGTCCTGAGCATTTTCTGAGAATCATGCTTCTTCAAAGTGTCTCAAGCTGACCACCCAGAAATGACAGCACCCAAATAATTATGGCTTTTGGGTCAAACCTTCCAGAGGAGCTGACAAATGTTACTCCTGGGGGAATTCTGCACCAAAAAAATTAAAACTTCTGCATACTTTATTTGTCAGAATAACACAATATAATCAGTCCAGTTTCAATTGTTTTGCTAATTTATTTCAAAATACCTGTCAACAAGTATGTCAACAAAAAAGACAACAACAAAGCAAAGATTCCCCAAGGAGCAGAGAGCAAAAGAAATCCCCTATAACAACCAGTTCCAGTTGCGGACTGCTGGAGGGGCTACATGAGGCTTCCCAGAGCCCAGATATCCACATCCCCTCCCTCCAGAGTCCAGCTGAAGGTCACTTCCCACCCCAGATACTTGCACCCCTCTTCCCAGGGCCCAGCCACAGGGCACCCTTGGCCCAGCCACATGCACCCCCTCCCTCCAGAGTCTTTACTCTCCCTATCTTCTTTACTGTCCCATCAGGGGACGCATTGTGGCCCGGCCCTTCTTCAACCTTTGCCAGAGCTGGGTGTCCTGGGCCCTCTCCGGTCCCTGGGTGGATGAGGATCAAGCTGGGTGCCAGAGTGTGCAGAGCCTCCATCCCTACCAGGCCAGGCACTCCACTCGCTGCGAGCTGGAGAACTGGGCTCTGCAGACACAAGCAGCCCCAATTCTATGTGGGAAACATGAAAGTCTGCTCAGAACTTTAATTCTGTGCAAATTCTGCATTGTGTAATGGTGCAGAATTCCTCTAGAAGTAAAATGCAAGAGATACTAGAAGTAATGGTGAACATTATTTCACCAAAATTGCCTTTATTTTAAACTATTTTTATAGCCATCCAATAACATGTGATTCTGCCTGACATGGGATGATTTAACTGGGAATTGGTCCTGCTTCAAGCAGGGGGTTGGACTAGATGACCTTCTGGGGTCCTTTCCAACCCTGATATTCTATGATTCTATGATTCTATGACATTTACAAAACAACCTAGGAGGGTGACAAACCATCAGCACTAAATGTAGAGAGCTCCTGTTCACACTCACCCCATGTACAGCCCAGAATTTTTAACTTAGCAACTATCTACATTGACAGCAATGAACAAAAATGCAATTCATGCCAAACATCTGATATCAGGGATAACCATTTAACTTCTGAAAGTGATTGCCTTCATCGCTATCCTTCTCAGGGCATCCTTGACCTCCTTGTTTCTTAGACTGTATATGAGGGGGTTGACTGTGGGAGTCAGGACAGTGTAGAGCATGGCGAAGACTCTGTTTAGACCAGGCAACTGATTTCCTATTGGGAAACCATAGATAATAATGAGGGCCCCATAGAAAATGATAATGATAAGGAGGTGTAAGGAGCAGATGGAGAAGGTTTTTTTTTCTTCCCTGTGGTGGAAGGGATCCTAGAGATACTCAATATGATCCTATAGTAGGAAACCAGGGTTAGTAAACATGGAACCACAACCACACAGGCAGCAAAGGTGAAAGTTACAGCCTCAGTCTTATAAGCACCAGTGCACAACAGTGTTAGCAGAGGCATTAAATTGCAGAAGAAATGGTCTATCTCATTGGAACTAAAGAAAGGCAACCTGAATAGCATAACTATGCTTATCACAGGAACCACAAAGTCAGCAGCCCAAGAACCAGCTGCTAGCAGAAGGCAAGCCCTGAAGTTCATTATTGCTGAACAATTTAGTGGATGGTAGATGGCTAAATACCGGTCAAAGGACATGACTGATAAGAACAAACACTTGGAAATACCCAGGGAACCAAACACATACAACTGTGTGATACAGCCTAGGAGTGAAATCACTTCATGGTCTGTAAGGAAGGTTCTCAGCATCTTAGGGACAATTGTTGAGATGTAGCAGATCTCCAAGATGGATAAGTTGCCCTGGAAAAAGTACATGGGGGTGTGAAGGCTGCGATCAGCCAATACAACAATGACAACAAGCATGTTCCCAGGGACAGCAATCAAATAGATAAATAAAAATGTCACAAAGGGTAGGAGTTGCAGTTCATGGAGGTTTCCAAACCCAAGCAGGATGAATTATGTGGTGGCACTTCGATTTTCCTTTGCATTGTTGGCAATGGTGTCCCACTCGACACGTATATTTGAAAAAAGCCCCACAATATTAACTCAAGCAGTGGTCAGCAAAGTTCAATTGGTATGAAAGCTCAACTCTCCTCATGTAAACTAGGGCTCTGATCACGCATACACTTTTTTTTGAGTATACTTATGCACCTATTCCAGCTATCTACTACACGCCTTCCACCTTCTAGAGCAAAGGACACAGGGACTCTACAAACAGCCTCATTTACCAGAGGCTGTTTCATTCCCACAGTATTGTCCATCCCATGCCTGGTAAACTAGCTCTAGCAATATCAATTCAGGAAAAAAAACATTCAGAATGGGAAAATGTGTATTCACAAAAAAAATGCCATTGTCTTTTAAAATATTAGATCAAGGGATGGGAATGTGATTAGATAGATAATTTCTGAATTTTCCACTCATGTCAATGACCATGGCATCCACTTATGTTGGTGCTGAATTTGGTCCCAGAACTCTACAAAGTGACTGAGATGGTTGGGTGAGCAAGAGGGTTATGAACATTCCAGGATTTAGGTAAAGGCAAATGCTAAAGGGACTTTGTGTTGAATGAAACATTGTATGATTGAGCTGATTGAGTCTTTTACATAATAAAGCAGCTGTTCAGGGGCCAGAGCTAACACTCCCCATTTTGATAGACCCCCAACCCACTTATTTTTTTAAATAAATGATTTTCAATAAATAAAACAAACAGACGTGGCTATTGACTTCATCCTTCTTCATATATGAAGAATCTGTCAGATCTTCCCTGGGTCCTCTCATTCACACTATACCCTGCTTTTATTAATGTATGTGCTCTAGTTTATACACAGCAGGAATAATTACAGAGAATCACTCTCTGTTAGGAGAAAACAGTGGCCATTAATTAAATTGAATTAGTGTCCCAACGGGAATATTTTGCTTTTGTTGGGAGAACCTCTTTCTTTTGGCTTACAGGCAACATTTCATCATATACTGACTTCATCATCTCTCTATCTATCCATCCATCCATCCATTTATCTTGGTGCCCATCATGGTATTATCTGAGCACCTTCCAGGAAAACAGACTGGTATAACAAGCCCACAGTGGTCTTCTCCAAGACTTCCACTCTTCCCCTCTCAGTGGTTATCCACAGATGGACTTTCCTGGGTACCCTTCTAATCCATAAACCCCCCAGTACCAAAGGATTCCCTGAGGAGTTGAGAGATCCTGCCTGACACAAAGAGGAAGTTCAGAAGACTTCATTGTGTTGGGAGACTTCAACACCATGCAAACTACCCCTTTAATAAAATAGCCCAGCATCTCCTGTTCAATTAGCCTTTGTCACTGATTTCAAAAGAAGCATGCAGGCCACAATTTTCAAAAGTGACTATTGATTTCAGGTGTCTTCATTTTAGCCCACCCAATGTATTGTTCTGGGGTATAGGCATCCAGATGCCTAATGTGTAGCAGCAGTGTACATACCCAGAGGCAGAAAACTAGATGTTTAAGAGCTTTTGTACTGCAAAACCTTGGATGCTAAACAAATTTAGGCACCTACAGTATTCAGTGGTAGCCGAGAGAGGCTTTGTGAATCCCAGTGGGGACTGATTCTGAGATTTAGGCACCTAAACCCCATTGTGAATCGAGCCCGAAGCCTCTTTTGAAAATAGAATGCATGCACTTTCATTTTCCCCTAGGTAACTTACACAAACCACACATAGAGTCTGTATCGGAATCAGGAACTGATCTCCCATTTCCTGAATCCCTGGGCAATTCCTGTCGACTAGATAGACCTCATTTCCTAATGACAGAGTCCTCTACCCCTCGAGCCAAAGAACAACTTCAGTGGCAGTGAATATAAGGGGGATTCTTCAGGGAGGCAGCTGAGAGACCCGGTGGCCTAGTCACTAGTCCATCCTTTCTACCCATAACTATTAAAGACATGGGCTGGTATATTCAGGGTCCCAGCAGAGTTGGATGCCTTGCTCCACTGACATCCAATGGGATTTGGGTTCCAGACGGCCTCTTCTTTGAAAACCCCTTTCTTAATTATTTATTACAGAGTAAAGCCAAAATTAACATACGTCCACAGTTTCCAGTACAGGTGTTTCACCAGGAACTCTAGGCATACAAGCGAGCAGTGGCAGGACCAACAAAGGAGAAGTGACACTACTTGGAGACTGAGTCATGGAGCAGTAGAATGGTGAATGTGGCCATAATGTTGTAGGCAGTGTTAAATGTCATCACGAAGAGAAGTGCCAGAACCAACAGTTAGGTGTTAGGCCAGAAATGAGATGCAAATCCAAGAGAGGATTAGATTGATAGCATGGATCCATTCCACATGGGACCTGAAAACCCTCTCCAGGATGTTAAGAAAAAAGAAAGAAAAGTAGAATACAATAACCATTTTATTATCTCTCCTCTTCTGAGTGGTAGCAGAAATTGGGTTCTTCCAGTTTAGTTGGAGGAAAAATCAGTAATGTGGAGTCTGGGTTTATTCTCATTGTGATTTGTTTGTGTACATTATATGCACCAGTCATGGAGTAAAGGTGGTCACAAACAGCATATAGACAATCCCCTGTCTGAGAAATGTGTGCCCAGATTTCAGTGCCCATTTTCCAGAGAACAACAAATATAGGATTGAAAAGCATTTTCTCGATAGGTGTTTTTCGTATTTTTACTTGACATTGCTTTTGTTGTTGTTATAAAGAGATGTTCTAACAAAACAAACAAACAAAATAATCACATCACTTATTTATTTATTTTGATAGCCAGTAATATGTTTAGGATCTTTTACACTTTTTAATTATTGCAATAGAACATATATTTAGAAAGACCAGTACAGTCTTCCCACAGGTAAAATTATGCAGCATTTGGGAATCCAGGACACCAAGCAGAGACAAAATATGATAACAAGCCACACCCACACCCAGGAATCCAAGATTTGTGCCATGTAAAATGTGGATATTTCCCCAATCAAACAGAGCAGAAAAGCTGATAAAACACATAACTAAAATCTTGAATTACCCTGTGTAGAATGCAGAGTTATTGATAGCCATTGATGGACTTATTCTTCAGAAACCTATCTCATTCTTTTTTTAACCTGCCCCGAACTGTACAAGTTCATAGAGGATTGGTCCATCAATTAGTCTCAGTGACCAGGGATGCAATTCCATGCTCCGGTTATCCCTAAACTTCTGACTGCCAGATTCTGGGCCTGGACAAAAGGGGATGGATCACTCAATAATTTCCCTGCTCTGTTCATTCATAGAATCATAGAATATCAGGGTTGGAAGGGACCTCAGGACATCTAGTCCAACCCCCTGCTCAAAGCAGGACTGATCCCCGATTAAATCATCCCAGCCAGGGATTTGTCAAGCCTGACCTTAAAAACTTCTAAGGAAGGAGATTCTACCACCTCCCTAGGTAACGCATTTCAGTGTTTCACCACCCTCCTAGTGAAAAAGTTTTTCCTAATATCCAACCTAAACCTCCCCCACTGCAACTTGAGACCATTACTCCTTGTCCTGTCAACTTCTACCACTGAGAACAGTCTAGAGCCATCCTCTTTGGAACCACCTCTCAGGTAGTTGAAAGCAGCTGTCAAATCCCCCCTCATTCTTCTCTTCTGCAGACTAAACAATCCCAGTTCCCTCAGCCTCTCCTCATAAGTCATGTGTTCCAGTCCCCTAATCATTTTTATTGCCCTTCGCTGGACTCTCTCCAATTTATCCACATCCTTCTTGTAGTGTGGGGCCCAAAACTGGACACAGTACTCCAGATGAGGCCTCACCAATGTCGAATAGAGGGGAATGATCACGTCCCTCGATCTGCTGGCTATGCCCCTACTTATACATCCCAAAATGCCATTGGCCTTCTTGGCAACAAGGGCACACTGCTGACTCATATCCAGCTTCTCGTCCACTGTCACCCCTAGGTCCTTTTCCGCAGAACTGCTGCCGAGCCATTCGGTCCCTAGTCTGTAGTGGTGCATTGGATTCTTCCGTCCTAAGTGCAGGACCCTGCACTTATCCTTGTTGAACCTCATCAGATTTCTTTTGGCCCAATCCTCCAATTTGTCTAGGTCCCTCTGTATCCTAACCCTGCCTGCCACCGTATCTACCACTCCTCCCAGTTTAGTATCATCTGCAAATTTGCTGAGAGTGCAATCCACACCATCCTCCAGATCATTTATGAAGATATTGAACAAAACCGGGCCCAGGACTGACCCTTGGGGCACTCCACTTGATACCGGCTGCCAACTAGACATGGAGCCATTGATCCCTACCCGTTGAGCCCGACAATCTAGCCAACTTTCTACCCACCTTATAGTGCATTCATCCAGCCCATACGTCTTTAACTTGTTGACAAGAATACTGTGGGAGACAGTGTCAAAAGCTTTGCTAACGTCAAGAAACAATACATCCACTGCTTTCCCTTTGAAGCACCTGGCATTGGCCGCTGTTGGAAGACAGGATACAGGGCTAGATGGACCATTGATCTGACCCAATATGGCTGTTCTTATGTTCAGAGCATATGAGAGATATGATTCTGGTTAGGGCTGTATCAAATATCAACTAGGAATGTCACCATCCCATAATTTACTGTGTCCTCACATTCTCCAAGGAAGCTCCCATTGGCATGAACTCGGGACAATCTAGATGCCAACTTCCTTGCTAGTTAAGCCAGACTGAATCATTCCCATACCAGTCACTCCTTCTCATTTTAAGGGAGCACCATATATTTACTGATGACTTTTCTCAGTGCTTCCTTGACCTCCTTGTTCCTCAGGCTGTAGATGAGGGGATTGGCCAGGGGAGTCAGGACCGTGTAGAAGACAGAGAACACTTTCTTGAGATCTGAGTATGTCAGTGTCTGGTAACATGTAGGTAATGATTACAGTCCCATAGAAAATTGTCACCATCATGAGGTGAGAGGAACAGGTGGAAAAGGCCTTTTGCCTGCTGGTTGTGGAAAGGATTTTCAGATAGTGGAGATGATGCAAACAGAGGATGCCAAGGTTAATAGAAATGGGGGCAGGGTGTCTATGGAAGAGAATATCACGGTCGCTAGTTTAATCATGCTGGTGTCACTGCAGGAGAGTTTAATCACTGGGGTGAAATCACAAAGGAAATGGTCAGTATCATTGGGGCCACAGAAATATAACTGTGACATTAAACACATTATTATGGTTGTTGTCAGAAATCATAGAATCATAGAATCATAGAATATCAGGGTTGGAAGGGACCCCAGAAGGTCATCTAGTCCAACCCCCTGCTCGAGCAGGACCAATTCCCAGTTAAATCATCCCAGCCAGGGCTTTGTCAAGCCTGACCTTAAAAACCTCTAAGGAAGGAGATTCTACCACCTCCCTAGGTAACGCATTCCAGTGTTTCACCACCCTCTTAGTGAAAAAGTTTTTCCTAATATCCAATCTAAACCTCCCCCACTGCAACCTGAGACCATTACTCCTCGTTCTGTCATCTGCTACCATTGAGAACAGTCTGGAGCCATCCTCTTTGGAACCCTCTTTCAGGTAGTTGAAAGCAGCTATCAAATCCCCCCTCATTCTTCTCTTCTGCAGGCTAAACAATCCCAGCTCCCTCAGCCTCTCCTCATAAGTCATGTGTTCTAGACCCCTAATCATTTTTGTTGCCCTTCGCTGGACTCTCTCCAATTTATCCACATCCTTGTAGTGTGGGGCCCAAAACTGGACACAGTACTCCAGATGAGGCCTCACCAATGTCGAATAGAGGGGAACGATCACATCCCTTGATCTGCTCGCTATGCCCCTACTTATACATCCCAAAATGCCATTGGCCTTCTTGGCAACAAGGGCACACTGCTGACTCATATCCAGCTTCTCGTCCACTGTCACCCCTAGGTCCTTTTCCGCAGAACTGCTGCCTAGCCATTCGGTCCCTAGTCTGTAGCGGTGCATTGGATTCTTCCGTCCTAAGTGCAGGACCCTGCACTTATCCTTATTGAAGCTCATCAGATTTCTTTTGGCCCAATCCTCCAATTTGTCTAGGTCCTTCTGTATCCTATCCCTCCCCTCCAGCGTATCTACCACTCCTCCCAGTTTAGTATCGTCCGCAAATTTGCTGAGAGTGCAATCCACACCATCCTCCAGATCATTTATGAAGATATTGAACAAAACCGGCCCCAGGACCGACCCCTGGGGCACTCCACTTGACACCGGCTGCCAACTAGACATGGAGCCATTGATCACTACCCGTTGAGCCCGACAATCTAGCCAGCTTTCTACCCACCCTATAGTGCATTCATCCAGCCCATACTTCCTTAACTTGCTGACAAGAATACTGTGGGAGACCGTGTCAAAAGCTTTGCTAAAGTCAAGAAACAATACATCCACTGCTTTCCCTTCATCCACAGAACCAGTAATCTCATCATAAAAGGCGATTAGATTAGTCAGACATGACCTTCCCTTGGTGAATCCATGCTGGCTGTTCCTGATCACTTTCCTCTCATGCAAGTGCTTCAGGATTGATTCTTTGAGGACCTGCTCCATGATTTTTCCAGGGACTGAGGTGAGGCTGACTGGCCTGTAGTTCCCAGGATCCTCCTTCTTCCCTTTTTAAAAGACTGGCACTACATTAGCCTTTTTCCAGTCATCCGGGACTTCCCCGGTTCGCCACGAGTTTTCAAAGATAATGGCCAATGGCTCTGCAATCACAGCCGCCCATTCCTTCAGCACTCTCGGATGCAACTCGTCCGGCCCCATGGACTTGTGCACGTCCAGCTTTTCTAAATAGTCCCTAACCACCTCTATCTCCACAGAGGGCTGGCCATCTCCTCCCCATGCTGTGCTGCCCAGTGCAGTAGTCTTGGACCTGACCTTGTTCGTGAAGACAGAGCCAAAAAAAGCATTGAGTACATTAGCTTTTCCCACATCCTCTGTCACTAGGTTGCCTCCCTCATTCAGTAAGGGGCCCACACTTTCCTTGGCTTTCTTCTTGTTGCTAACATACCTGAAGAAACCCTTCTTGTTACTCTTAACATCTCTTGCTAGCTGCAACTCCAGGTGCGATTTGGCCCTCCTGATATGATTCCTACATGCCCGAGCAATATTTTTATACTCTTCCCTGGTCATATGTCCAACCTTCCACTTCTTGTAAGCTTCTTTTTTATGTTTAAGATCCGCTAGGATTTCACCATTAAGCCAAGCTGGTCGCCTGCCATATTTACTATTCTTTCGACTCATTGGGATGGTTTGTCCCTGTAACCTTAACAGGGATTCCTTGAAATACAGCCAGCTCTCCTGGACTCCTTTCCCCTTCAAGTTAGTCCCCCAGGGGATCCTGGCCATCCGTTCCCTGAGGGAGTCGAAGTCTGCTTTCCTGAAGTCCAGGGTCCGTATCCTGCTGCTTACCTTTCTTCCCTGCGTCAGGATCCTGAACTCAACCAACTCATGGTCACTGCCTCCCAGATTCCCATCCACTTTTGCTTCCCCTACTAATTCTACCCGGTTTGTGAGCAGCAGGTCAAGAAAAGCGCCCCCCCTAGTTGGCTCCTCTAGCACTTGCACCAGGAAATTGTCCCCTACGCATTCCATTCATCCATGATCCAGCTGCTAGCTGGAAGCAGATTCTGCAATTCATAAGGGCTGCATAGTGAAGTGGTTTATGTATTGCTAGATACCGATCATAAGACATTGCTGCTAGGACACAACATTCTGTAGCTGCCAGGAAACCAAAGAAATAAAATTGCACAATACACCCACAGAATGAAACAGTCCTGTCCCCAGTCAGGAGACTGGCCAGCATCCTGGGCAGGATGGTTGAGGTGTAGCAGATCTCCAAGCAGGACAAGTTCCCCAGGAAGAAATACATGGGGATGTAAAGGTGCTGATCAGCCACAACTAGCACAACAATGAGGATGTTCCCAGCCACAGTCACAATGTAGACAACTAAAAACAGCAGGAAGAGAGAATATTGCAGTTCAGGTTGATCCCCAAATCCCAGGAGGATGAATTCCATTATGTATGTTTGATTTTTCACTTCTTTCTTCATGAGCTTTCTTCATGCAGGGTGCCCCTTTTCCTATTGTCCATGAGACTTACCTAGTGATAGTTAAAAAAGTAATGAGCATTGAAACAATTTACTGTACAGTTAAACTCATTAGATTTCCAGCTGTTTGATTCAAGGAAAGTTCAAAGTGCAAATGGAAAGTATGGTTATATGCTCTCATTAAGATAAAAAACTCCTTAAATCCCAGATATTACACAAGATTTTCAAATAGAGAGTCCCCACTCGCCAGTCCCAAAGAGCAGCTAAGCCATTAATTTCTCATTCTTCAGTCCCCAACTTTGTTCATTCATAGATTTAAAATCCAAAACAGACCATTAGATTTGAAGGCCATCATGTCTGACCTCCTGTATAACACAGAACTTCCCTGCATTAATTCTTGTTTATACTACAGTAGAGCTTTCAGAAAAATAGGTAGAAGGAGCCATTTTGGCCTCTTGTATATCACAAGCTGTCAGGGTTCCCTCCCCACTCTGAACTCTAGGGTACAGATATGGGGACCTGCATGAAAGACCCCTTATGCTTATTTTTACCAGCTTAGGTTAAAAACTCCCCAAGGCACAAATTCTCCCTTGTACTTTGGATTACGTAAACGCTGCCACCACCAAGTGGTTCAAACAAACATTTAGGGAGGGCCACTTGGATCCCTATCTCCCCTCTAATATGCCCCCAAGCCGTACACCCCCTTTCCTGGGGTGGCTTGAGAATAAACAAGATGAGCACAGACCAACTCTGGGACACTAAAAATCCAGTCAGATTCTTAAAAAACAGAACTTTATTAGAAGCACAAAGAAAAGATAAAAGAACAACTCTGTAAGATTAGAATGGAAGATAATTTCACAGGCAGTCAGATTCAAACCATAGAGAATCCATCAAGGCAATACCTTAAGTTACAAAAAGACACAAAAACAGCAATACACATTCCCTCCAGCACAGTGAATTTCACAAGCCAAAAAAAAAAAAAAAGAAAATCTAACACATTTTCTAGCTAGATTACTTACTAACTCTATAGGAGTTGGATTGCTTGCTTTCTTGATCTGCTCCAGACAGAAGCATCACACAGACAGACAAAGCCTTCCCCGCACCCCCACCCCCAGAGTTGAAAGTATCTGGTCCCCTGATTGGTCAATTGGGTCAGGTGTGAGCCAGGTTACTTGAGCTTCTTAACCCTTTACAGGTAAGAGGATTTTATAGTACTGTATCAGAGCTTCTTAACCCCTTCCCTTTATATTTATGACACAAGCCGTATCACTTCTCCAGTTACCCCTGCACTGAGACCAATAACTTCTGGTTGTGCAAAGCATAGATGACAAACTGGGAAATAGCTGCATTATTTTGCATGGCTACTGTGCATCACTCTCTGTGTTAATTTATGATGAATGACTTGCCATGGGGTGAGATCAAATAGGGTTGTTAGAGGAAACAGACATGAAAGGAAAATCAGCAACCTAGGTAAGACGTATACAAGCAAACAGTCATACACAACAACCAGCAAAGTTACACAGTTGTTTTCCCAAGGCTAAGAAGGGAGAGATCAAAATACCTAGCCAGGTAAAGGATTCACCCGGAGACACAGAGAGAGAGTCTGCAGGGAGGCAAGCTATCTCTCAGACTCAGAAGTGAGATATGGAAGAACCTGAACTAGGAAGAGAGAAGTTAAGCTTAGGTAAGACAAGAGCTATTAGGACTCTTTGTTGGTTTAACCCATTTTCCCAAATGCTGTGTTCAGTTGGGCATATAAATCCCACATTATTTTGAAGAAGCTGTTTCTGTGCCCTGCAAACTCAGTCTGTTACAGGCTTTGGGAGGGAAATCTAGAGCAGAACAAATGTCCACTTAGACCTGCTGGGGTAACACTGCTGTCACCAAAGGGGTGGTAATGTGGTGACTTGGAAAGTAGTTGGATTGCAGGATCCCAGCCAAGAAAAGGGGAAGCATAGGCCAGCCATTTGGAAGAGGTGTGCCTGAGGGACTGAAGATGGGTCCAAGAAGAGGCAGCCACCTCAGGACCATGAGAGCAAATCTTCCAAAAAGGCAGCTGGTCTTGATATTGAAGACATCAAGTTATGGAGACTCCATCACTTCCCTTGGCACTTGGTTCCAAAGTTTAATTTCCCTCACTCTTAAAAAAATTGTGCCTTATTTCTAAAATGAATTTGTCTGACTTCAGCATCCAGCCATTGGTTCTTGTGGCTTCTTCACTAGATTAAAGCACCCATTAGTATCCAGGATTTTCTGCCCACAAAGGCACTTATCCACTGTAATCAAATCACTTCAGAATCTTTGTTCTAAAAAGTTAAACAGGTTGAGCTCCTTAGCTCTCACTGTAAAGCATTTTCTCCAGCCCTCACAGATTTTTGTGCCTCTTTTTTACACCTGCTCCTTTCTTTCAATATATATATATATATATATATATATATATATATATATATATATATATTTTAAAATGCAGACATCCACCATGACTGGATGCAGTTGGGTCTCACCAATACCTAATAGAGAGGTAAAATCACCTCCGTACACCTGCTCACCATTCCCCTGTTTATACATTATAGGATTGCATGAGCTCCTTGTGTCACAGCATCATGCTGGGAACTCAGGTTGAGTTGCTTGTCCACTGTGACCCCGAAACGTGCTGTGATGGTGGTGCGGGTCACACACGTGAGCTACCCCAAAGAGGGATGTGAATGTGATGGCATCATGCTAGTGCCTGAGGCTAGGCAGTGGCACTGACCAACAGCACAGACGAGAAGATGACTCTGCCCCATGCACAAAGGGAATGCCCTGAGCAGACTCCACAGATGCTTTATCCCCCCAGTGACCCTCCAGAAAACCCTGGGACACATTCCAACCCCAGCTGCACACAGTAACTCAGCTCATATGTGTTCTGTTGGCAAGGAACTGCAGGCCGATTCTGTGTTGCAGTTCTCACAGCCACTCTCTGGAGGGTCCCAGTTTAGCAATATTCAGAGCAGTGATGAGACATATTGCAGGGAGAATGGGGAATGATACAGAACAGTAAACGCACAAACCAACTCTGTACCCAAGAGACAGTTCAGGCTTCTCGGCTTCCTAATATAGCCGTTTCCCCCCCTTAAGATCCTCAGGGTTTGACCCAGAAATGATCAGATTTACCTTTAATCCTCAGCATGAAGTGACAACCTCTCCATTGATGACTAGGTGCAGAGATCAGAATCTGGATCCCACCATCACTCTGCTCTCCTTTGTGTCTCACTCACTCTCATTCTCTCTGAAAAGACACCTACATTGTGCTACTGGGCTGGGCTACTCTTTCTTTCCGTCTTGATATACATGCTTTGTCTGTAACACAGAACCCTAATGCCTCCTGCTCTGGGCTCTTAAACGGTTTAAAAGGGAGAGCCGCTTCACGCAGACTCGTGCTGCTACTGGTATTTCCCATGTGGCTGCTGCTGATGGTCATTTTAAAATTATCCTCCCGGGGAGTTAAATCCCAGGTTGCTTGTTAAACCAGTGCACACGCCAAGGCCTTTGCAATGCCCATTGCAGCCTCCAGGGACATCTCCCTTTTTGCCATGCCCTGCATGTGGTATATGTGTCAAGAGTCTAAGGCCCAGATACACACAGGGACTTAGATGCCCAAACCCCAGTTTTAGGTCCTAAATTCCAGACTTAGGTGCCACTGTGATCCACATGACCCCAGCTTGGCTGCCATCCAACCCTGCTGGTTCCCAAGCTCACTCTGCCCCTAATTTTTCACTCTAAATGTTCCCTAGACACCTACATATCTGCCTCTGGGCACATGCACTGATCCCTCACTCCAGGCCTTCGGACACCCATCACCCTGCGTGATCCCCAAACCATGCCTTCAGCATATGTTAGAAGATAGAAAGTTGTATAGGAAGGCCCCTCCTGACTAAGTTTTAATGTACAAACAAGCCCTTTTCCATTCATTTTTTTCTTCTAGCTGTTTAAATGATGAATGAGTTGTGGACTAAAAAATGTCTAATCCTGAAATATTTCATCCATGTTTAATGAGCTAATGCTAGAGCTAGCTGGGATAAAATGTTTTGGTCTGTGGAAAATGGGAAATGTTTTAGTTCTCAAATTTCCTGACAAAAAGCCAAAACCATTTCAAGGAAATCAGGTGCATTCCAGGAACATATTCATTCATTCATCCATTCATTCAACCCCCCAATTTTCCATCAAAACACTGTGCTTATGGGAATCTCTCAACCAGCTCTGTTCATTAACCATTTCTGTGTCATTATAACTGAAAAGGAGTACTTGTGGCACCTTAGAGACTAACCAATTTATTTGAGCATGAGCTTTCGTGAGCTACAGCTCACTTCATCAGATGTATACCGTGGAAACTGCAGCAGACTTTATATATACACAGAGAATATGAAACAATACCTCCTCCCACCCCACTGTCCTGCTGGTAATAGCTTATCTAAAGTAATCGTCAGGTTAGGCCATTTCCAGCACAAATCCAGGTTTTCTCACCCTCCACCCCCCCACACAAATTCACTCTCCTGCTGGTGATAGCCCATCCAAAGTGACAACTCTTTACACAATGTGCATGATAATGAAGTTAGGCCATTTCCTGCACAAATCCAGGTTCTCTCACTCCCTCACCCCCCTCCAAAAACCACCCCCATACACACACAGACTCACTCTCCTGTTGGTAATAGCTCGTCCAAACTGACCACTCTCCAAGTTTAAATCCAAGTTAAACCAGAAAAAGGACACTAAACTTTCTAAACTACTACATGCTACAAGGGGCCACAGCAATGGTTCCCTCAACCCACCTAGCAATATTGTTAACCTATCCAACTATACTCTCAGCCCAGCAGAAGCAGCTGTTCTATCTCGGGGCCTCTCCTTCTGCCCCTCCACCCCCATGAACATGATACAGTTCTGTGGTGACCTAGAATCCTATTTTCGACGTCTCCGACTCAAGGAATATTTCCAAAATACCTCTGAACAACATACTAATCCACAGAGGTCTCCCTACCAACACTACAGAAAGAAGGATTCTAGGTGGACTCCTCCTGAAGGTCGAAACAGCAGACTGGACTTCTACATAGAGTGCTTCCGCCGACATGCACGGGCTGAAATTGTGGAAAAGCAGCATCACTTGCCCCATAACCTCAGCCATGCGGAACGCAATGCCATCCACAGCCTCAGAAACAACTCTGACATCATAATCAAAAAGGCTGACAAAGGAGGTGCTGTTGTCATCATGAATAGGTCGGAATATGAACAAGAGGCTGCTCGGCAGCTCTCCAACACGAGTTTCTACAAGCCATTACCCTATGATCCCACTGAGAGTTACCAAAAGCAACTACAGCATTTGCTCAAGAAACTTCCTGAAAAAGCACAAGATCAAATCCGCACAGACACACCCCTGGAACCCCGACCTGGGATATTCTATCTACTACCCAAGATCCATAAACCTGGAACTCCTGGGCACCCCATCATTTCAGGCATTGGCACCCTGACAGCAGGATTGTCTGGCTATGTAGACTCCCTCCTCAGGCCCTACGCTACCAGCACTCCCAGCTACCTTCGAGACACCACTGACTTCCTGAGGAAACTTCAATCCATCGGTGATCTTCCTGATAACACCATCCTGGCCACTATGGATGTAGAAGCCCTCTACACCAACATTCCACACAAAGATGGACTACAAGCCGTCAGGAACACTATCCCCGATAATGTCACGGCTAACCTGGTGGCTGAACTTTGTGACTTTGTCCTTACCCATAACTATTTCACATTTGGGGATAATGTATACCTTCAGATCAGCGGCACTGCTATGGGTACCCGCATGGCCCCACAATATGCCAACATTTTTATGGCTGATTTAGAACAACGCTTCCTCAGCTCTCATCCCCTAAAACCCCTACTCTACTTGTGCTATATTGATGACATCTTCATCATCTGGACCCATGGAAAAGAAGCCCTTGAGGAATTCCACCATGATTTCAACAATTTCCATCCCACCATCAACCTCAGCCTGGTCCAGTCCACACAAGAGATCCACTTCCTGGACACTACAGTGCTAATAAACAATGGGCACATAAACACCACCCTATACCGGAAACCTACTGACCGCTATTCCTACCTACATGCCTCCAGCTTTCACCCTGACCACACCACACGATCCATCGTCTACAGCCAAGCTCTGCGATACAACCGCATTTGCTCCAACCCCTCAGACAGAGACAAACACCTACAAGATCTCTGTCAAGCTTTCTTACAACTACAATACCCACCTGCGGAAGTAAAGAAACAGATTGATAGGGCCAGAAGAGTTCCCAGAAGTTACCTACTACAGGACAGGCCTAACAAAGAAAATAACAGAACGCCACTAGCCGTCACCTTCAGCCCCCAACTAAAACCCCTCCAACGCATTATTAAGGATCTACAACCTATCCTAAAGGATGACCCAACACTCTCACAAATCTTGGGAGACAGGCCAGTCCTTGCCTACAGACAGCCCCGCAACCTGAAGCAAATACTCACCAACAACCACATACCACACAACAGAACCACTAACCCAGGAACTTATCCTTGCAACAAAGCCCGTTGCCAATTGTGCCCACATATCTATTCAGGGGACACCATCACAGGGCCTAATAACATCAGCCACACTATCAGAGGCTCGTTCACCTGCACATCCACCAATGTGATTTATGCCATCATGTGCCAGCAATGCCCCTCTGCCATGTACATTGGTCAAACTGGACAGTCTCTACGTAAAAGAATAAATGGACACAAATCAGATGTCAAGAATTATAACATTCATAAACCAGTCGGAGAACACTTCAATCTCTCTGGTCACGCAATCACAGACATGAAGGTCGCTATCTTAAAACAAAAAAACTTCAAATCCAGACTCCAGCGAGAAACTGCTGAATTGGAATTCATTTGCAAATTGGATACTATTAATTTAGGCTTAAATAGAGACTGGGAGTGGCTAAGTCATTATGCAAGGTAGCCTATTTCCTCTTGTTTTTTCCTACCCCCCCCCAGATGTTTAACTTGGTTTAACTTGGATTTAAACTTGGAGAGTAGTCAGTTTGGATGAGCTATTACCAGCAGGAGAGTGAGTTTGTGTGTGTATGGGGGTGGGTTTTTGGAGGGGGGTGAGGGAGTGAGAGAACCTGGATTTGTGCAGGAAATGGCCTAACTTCATTATCATGCACATTGTGTAAAGAGTTGTCACTTTGGATGGGCTATCACCAGCAGGAGAGTGAATTTGTTTGGGGGGGTGGAGGGTGAGAAAACCTGGATTTGTGCTGGAAATGGCCTAACCTGATGATTACTTTAGATAAGCTATTACCAGCAGGACAGTGGGGTGGGAGGAGGTATTGTTTCATATTCTCTGTGTATATATAAAGTCTGCTGCAGTTTCCACGGTATGCATCTGATGAAGTGAGCTGTAGCTCACGAAAGCTCAAGCTCAAATAAATTGGTTAGTCTCTAAGGTGCCACAAGTACTCCTTTTGTTTTTGCAAAATGAACGAACTGGCTACAAATATATCTAAGAATATTGCATGTGAAATGATGGATACTCACTAATATTATGAATTGAAATCTGTGACTAAAAGGTGTTTAAATCAGGCATGTTAGGTGGAGTTGGAGGTTTTCTCCAGACAAGGGCAAGAGTCTCTTGCCTCTGCTATGCAGCAGAACAGACTATATCTCACTGGTCCCTTCCGGTCTTAAAACAGCTAAGAATCTATGACTCTCCGTGAAATTGTGCTTAATAACTGGTTAAAACAGTCATTTAGTGTTATTTGTCCTGCTCCTCAATCTAAATTGCAACCCCCTCTTTTCCCAAACAAACAGATTTAGGAAGAGTTTAGTACAGGATAATTTATTGATAGGTTGATTGGTGGCCAAGATTTTCAAACTTGGAACCCTAAAGCTAGTAATAATTGGGCTGGGATATTCAAAGGCGCCAATGGGAATTAGGTACTGTCATAAATATAGAGGGAAGGGTAACCACCTTTCTGTGTACAGTGCTATAAAATCCCTCCTAGCCAGAGGCAAAACCCTTTCACCTGTAAAGGGTTAAGAAGCTAAGATAACCTTGCTGGCACCTGACCAAAATGACGAATGAGGAGACAAGTTACTTTCAAAGCTGGAGGTGGGGTGGGGGGACAATGGGTCTGTCTGTCTGTGTGATGCTTTTGCCAGGACCAGGTCAGGAATGCTCTTCAGAACTTCTGTTAAGTTAGTAAGTAATCTAGCTAGAAATGCATTAGATTTCCTTTTGTTTAAATGGCTGGTAAATAAGCTGTGCTGGATGGAATGTATATTCCTGTTTTTGTGTCTTTTTGTAACTTAAGGTTTTGCCTAGAGGGATTCTCTATGTTTTGAATCTGATTACCCTGTAAGGTATTTACCATCCAGATTTTACAGAGGTGATTCTTTTACTTTTTCTTTAATTAAAATTCTTCTTTTAAGATCCTGATTGCTATTTCATTGTTCTTAAGATCCAAGGGTTTGGGTCTGTGTTCACCTATGCAAATTGGTGAGGATTTTTATTAAGCCTTCTCCAGGAAAGAGGGTGTAGGGCCTGGGGGGATATTTTGTGGGGAAGACGTCTCCAAGTGGGCTCTTTGCCTGTTCTTTGTTTAACATGCTTGGTGGTGGCAGCATAGGGTTCAAGGCCAAGGCAAAGTTTGTACCTTGAGGACGTTTTTAATCTAAGCTGGTAAGAATAAGCTTAGGGGGTCTTTCATGCAGGTCCCCACATCTGTACCCTAGAGTTCAGAGTGGGGAAGAAACCTTGACAGGTACTTAAATCCTATCAGGTTTCAGTGGGATTTGGACACCTAGGGCCCGATTTTTTATGGCATTTAGGTGACACAAGAAGCAAGGAAGGCCCTAGTGGGATTTTTAGAAGCACCGAGGCACCCAACTCCCATAGATTTCAATGAGAGTTAGGCCCCTACATGTTTTTGAATATCTAACTAGGGGCCAGATTTTTGATGGTATTTAGGCACTCAGTGGGGTTTTCTAAAGTCACCTAAATACCTTTAAAAATCTGACCCTAGGTGCCTTTCTGAGTTTTCAGACTCCTACACACCTTTAAAAATCTGGCCCCAGGGTTATAATCTGCTTAAGCATTGTTTTTGGAATACCACTTTGTACCTAAATACCTTTGAAAAGCTGACCCTTATACACTTTTTTAAATTTAGACTTATTCATGTTCATGCAGGAGATCACTGGCAGAGCTCAGACTGGGAGCTTTTGGGACCCCAAACCCCTTTTTTTGGCCCATGATGCCTCCAATGACTGCACTAGGCTGTTGTTTTTTCAAGCCAACTGAAGGATTTGGAGGTCCAATTCCCATTGAAATGAATAGAAACCGGGCATTCAAATCACTTAGGCAGTTTGAAAATCTTAGCCCTCGTGTTTCCGTTTAGTGTTGATATCTTTAGGTTGCTGGTCAGCCCTGAATCCCAGCGGGGTCTGTGTGAAAAGCGGCTGCCCAATGACCTTGCAAATTCAGCCACTTTGAGTAATATGGATTTTTGCTGTCTGCCTTTAGGCATTTGAATTTGAAAACTTTTGCCTAAGAGATTTGCCTGAGGTCCCAAAGGAAGTCCCTGGGGGTGACGTTTAAACAGTGTGAATGTGGCATCAGTCCGATTACATCTAAGGGGTCACTTTAGATCAGCAGTTCTCAATGTGTGGCCCAAGGGCCACATGCGGCCCAATTAGCTCACAGCTATGGCACAGCTGTGTGCTAAAGGTCGCCAGGCCACATGGCAGGGTCCGGATTCCAGGGGGGAGGGATAGCTCAGTGGTTTGAGCATTGGCCTGCTAAACTCAGGGTTGTGAGTTCAATCCTTGAGGGGTCCATTTAGGGATCTGCGGCAAAAAATGGGGATTGGTCCTGCTTTGAGCAGGGGGTTGGACTAGATGACCTACTGAGGTCCCTTCCAACCCTGATATTCTGTGATCTATGATCCTGGCTGCCTGGCGTGGCAGGTTCTGGACTGCCTGGTGTGGTTGGGTCCGGGCTGCCCGGCTTGCTAGCCAGCCCTGCAGGATCCAGGGCTGTTGGCTGGCCCTGAGGTGGTGGGATGTGGGGCTGCTGCCTGGCTGCCCTGCTGCCCGGCTGCCCTTCTGCCTGGCCCTGCACGATGTGGTTCAGCAGGTCAGGGCTGCCATTGGTCCCCTCCCCAGGGCTCTGCTCCTGGCCCCACTCTGTGGAGGGGTCTCTGGGTGGGAGGCACTGGGAATAGTGGTCTTTGAAGGGGGCAAGGGGGGTGCGCTGTGGTTCTCAACCTGCAGCCCAGGTAACACATTGTGGGCCGCATATGTGGCCCACAATGATAAATAGGTTGAGAACCACTGCTTCAGATTAACACTGTGAAGGCTCAGAACAGAAAGAGCAGGGTATTAAGCAGTTTTGTGATATGCGTTGCTATGTGCGTGTGTGTCTGTCTGCTGCCCCTCACTGGAGTAAATGAGCCCTGCCCAGTGTGAATGTGTGTGGAGAGGCTGAGGACTGCCAGCTGCTTTGTGGTGTATTAAAACAGGCTCAGCTCTGTCCTAGGCCTGGGCCGGCAGGGGGTGCCACAGGTCAGAATGCATCAGAAATACCAGAGCCCGGAGGATGCTGGCCCCACCCCGGACTCTGTTAGGCCAGCACTGCAGTGCACTGTCCAGACAACGGGGTGCTGCAGGTCACAACATCAGTGCACTGAAAGCGTGATTGATGCGCTGGGCTGAACCAGCAGCAGAGGGTCAGGCTCAAGGGGAATTGTCAGTGTTGAGTGTTTGGAGTAGGACAGCAATGATAGACGGGGTTATTGTTCATTGCTGTGATGTATTGGCAGACCTGGGGAGCAGAGTTAAGACAGGAATAGTAGGCGTATTGTAAGTCAGAAAGATTAAAGTGCATTAGCAGAACTCTAAGACAGGGCTGGTATAGCAGGGGCAGGGAGTTAGGACTGAGGGGCGCCATCAGAGCTCTCTGTGTTGTGGGGGAGCCCAGGGCTGGGATTGCAGGGGGCTGCAGATCAGGATTAAAGCCCATCGGCAGAGTGCTGTGTTGTAGGGATAGCAGAGGGGCTGCAGGTTGGGTCTGAGGTGCATCATCAGAGCTGTGTGTGTATGAACCTAGAGATGGAATGGTGGAGGGGGCTGTGCGTTCAGACTGAAGGGCACTGGCAGAGCTGGGGTTTGTGGGCAGGACAGCAAAGCCTGTCACAACCCAGGTACGTTAGCTGAGCTCTGTCCCTGAGGCCTGGAAACTTGGAATTGCCTTGTCCATGCTGCCTTGGCTAACCTAGTGGGATTCTGAGGTGTGTTTACATGGCAGTTTCCTTGAGCCATCTCGCCCACTTGCATTCATTAACTCCCTGGGGTCTGATGGAATTTACGAAGGAAGGGGTCGCCGTTCACAGGGGCCGGGAATGGCTGGCCTGACCCCTTTCGCATGAACCAGCAGGGGCTACTTGAACACTGGAACAGACCTGTCCCTTCCTTTATCTAACATTAATCAATGCCTTTGACTTTCTTTTCTAATCAGCCCCAATGGGACTGCCTCTGAGACCTTCATTTCCCAACAGTGTTTCCTTTCTAATGGCTCTGGACTGGACCCATTAAATTAAAACAAGGAGTAACTTTGTTTCTGCCACTGGCCTGTAACTCCTTGAGAGGTTTGTTAAATCTCTGGTCAGTGCCCAGCTCTCGGCTGGGCTGAACGCTTCTTGGAGCACGCATTAAGGCATGTGAAGTTATAATGACCTATGTGTCCTCCTGTAGACCTCCACAGGGTCACAAGTGCTAAATGGGTAATTGGAAGATTTCTCTTTAGTAGGTGCTTTGCTAATGGGGATGGTTTTAATGAGCACATATGAAGAGGTTTTATTATTAATAAATTATTTTTATTATCTTATGCAAGATTCAATTAAATTAACGTGTTTCAAATGAAATTGATCAGGGTTCCTTCATGCTGGGGATCTGTCACAGCAGATCTGTGATAAAACTTATAGAAACAGCCGCATCCTTAAGGTCAAATACCTTATGCACCACGGACAAACCGTTCATTGCCACTTCTCTGATCAGCCACCAGGGAACAAGATAGCACTTGTTACAGTCTACCCCCTTGCCACTGATGTCCTGAGCTGAGTGTAACTGTCACTCTGCCAGCCTCTTGTCAGCCGAAATTCCCACCTGCTTTGCCTGTGAAATCAGCTGCACACAGAGACAGGAGGAATATTCAGTTGTAAGCAAATATACTGATACAGTTTTCAACTTAATAGAGTGCTTGTGACCGCCCCTGCCCACTGAAGTCCACTTTCCACAGAGATGGGTCCATTCATGATAGATAGATAGATAGATAGATGAGGTGACCAGGAAATAAATTCAATCAGATTGTTGGTCAGAGAGATAATTAGACAGATGACAAGGCAGATTGACAGATGTTTAGATGAGCCATTAAGAATGCCAGATGGGTAGATAATTGAATGGACAAATAGAAGAAGGAGGAAAAAATGAACAGACATCTTGAAGGACAGAGACAGGGTGGGTTAGATAATATCTTTTATTGGCCCAACTTCTGTTGTCTCTTGTCTCACTAATATCCTGGGACTGATTAGGCTACAGCTAAATGCATGTCTTGATGGACAGATAGACTAGTAGGTGGATGCACTTATGGTTATGCAGATGGATAGTTAGATGGATGGAAGGTGGACAAATGATTAGATAAGGCAGAGGGTATACAAACTATTTCACAAACACACACACACACACACACACACACACACACACACCACCCTCCCTTCAGACAATGTGCTTCAAAAGCAACCCAAGGAGATCCATTCTGTGTGTCAGAACCTCTAAGTGAGTTCACACTCCATGTCTTCTGTGCCTGCCAGTGTGGAGGCCAAGTGGTGCCATACACAACGTTGTGGTTTTCACGTGGCTGCTCAGGGAGATAAAAGAGGCTATAAAATTTTTAAAAGCTCAATAATAATGGGGGATTTCAACGATCCTATATTGACTGGATACATGTCACCTCAGGATGGGATGCAGAGACAAAGTTTCTTGACACCTTAAATGACTGCTTTTTGTAGCAGCTTGTCCTGGAACCCACAAGAGAAGAGGCAATTCTTGATTTAGTCCTAAGTGGAGCACAGGATCTGGTCCAAGATGTGACTATAGCTGGACTGCTTGGTATTAGTGACCATAATATAATTAAATTTAACATCCCTGTGATGGGGAAAACACCACAGCAGCCCAACACAGTAGCATTTAATTTCAGAAAGGGGGACTACACATACATGAAGAAGTTAGTGAAACAGAAATTAAAAGGTACAGTGTCAAAAGTGAAATCTCTGCAACCTGCATGGTAACTTTTTAAAGACACCAGAATAGCGGCTCAACTTAAATGTATATCCTAAATTTAAAAAAACATAGTAAGAGAACCAAAAAAGTGCCACCGTACCTAAATAGCAAAGTAAAAGAAGCAGTGAGAGACAAAAAGGCATCCTTTAAAAAGTAGAAGTTAAATCCTAGTGAGGAAAATAGAAAGGAGCATTAAGTCTGGCAAGTGAAGTGTAAAAATATAATTAGGAAGGCCAAAAAAGAATTTGAAAACAGCTAGCCAAAGACTCAAAAAGTAATAGCAAAAGAAATGTTAAGTACATCAGAAGCAGGAAGCCTGCTAGACAACCAGTGGGGCCCCTGGATGATCAAGATGCTAAAGAGCACTCAGAGATGATAAGGACATTGCAGAGAAACTAAATAATTTCTTTGCATCGATCTTCACAGCTCAGGATGTGAGGGAAATTCCCAAACCTGAGCCATTCTTTTTAGGTGACAGATCTGAGGAACTGTCCCAGATTGAAGTGTCATTAGAGGAGGTTTTGGAACAAACTGATAAACTACATAGTAATAAGTCACCAGGAGCAGACGATATTCACCCAAGAGTTCTGAAGGAACTCAAATGTGAAATTGGAGAATTACTAACTGCAGTTTGTAACCTATTATTTCAATCAGCTTCTGTACCAAATGACTGGAGGATAGCTAATGACACGCCAATTTTTAAAGAGGGCTCCAGAGGTGACCCTGGCAATTATGAGCCTGATTTCAGTACCGGTCAAACTGGTTGAAACTATAGTAAAGAACAAAATTGTCAGAAGCATAGATGAACATAATTTCTTGGGGAAAAGTCAACATGGTTTTTGTAAAGAGAAATCATGCCTCACCAATCTACTAGAATTCTTTGAGGGGGTCAACAAGCATGTGGACAAGGGGGATCCAGTGGATATAGTGTACTTAGATTTTCAGAAAGTCTTTGACAAGGTCCCTCACCCAAGGCTTTTAAGCAAAGTAAGCTGTCATGGGATAAGATGGAAGGTCCTCTTATGGATTGGTAACTGGTTAAAATATAGGAAACAAAGGGTAGGAATAAATGGTCAGTTTTCAGAATGGAGAGAGGTAAATAGCGGTGTCTCCCATGGGTCTGTACTGGGACCAGTCCTATTCAACACATTCATAAATGATCTGCAGAAAGGGGTAAACAGTGACATGGCAAAATTTGCAGATGATACCAAATTACTCAAGATAGTGAAGTTCCAAGCAAACTGTGAAGAGCTACAAAAGGATTTCACAAAACTGGGTTATGGTAACAAAATGGCAGGTGAAATTCAGTGTTGCAAAGTAATGCACATTGGACAACATAAACCTAACTGTACATATAAAATGATGGGGTCTAAATTAGCTGTTACCGCTCAAGACAGAGATCTTGGAGTCATTGTGGATAGTTCTCCAAAAACATCCATTCAATGTGCAGTGGCAGTTCAAAAAGTTGGGAATCATTAGGAAAGGGATCAATAATAAGACAGAAAATATCATATTGCCTCTCGAAATCCATGGTGTGCCCACATCTGCGTATAATACTGCGTGCAGATGTGATCACTCTATCTTTAAAAAGAGATATTGGAATTGGAAAAGGTTCAGAAAAGGGCAACAAAATGATTAGGGCCATGGAATGGCTTTCGTATGAGGAGAGATGAATAAGACTGGGACTTTCCAGCTTGGAAAAGAGATGACTAAGCGGGGATATGATTGAAGTCTACAAAATCATGACTGGTGTAAAGAAAGTAAATAAGGAAGTAAGTGTTATTTATGCCTTTTCATGACACAAGAACTAGGGGTCTCCAAGTGAAATTAATAGGCAGCAGGTTTAAAAGAAACAAAAGGAAATATTTTTCCCCACAATGCATAGTCAACCTGTGGAACTCCTTGCCAGAAGATGTTGTGAATGCCAAGACTAAAAGAGGTTTCAAAAAGAACTAGATAAGTTCATGGAGGATAATTTGCATATTAATTCAAGCTCAGCAGTTTCTCATTGGAGTCTGTTTTTGAAGATTTTCTGTTGCAAACTTGCCACCCTTAAGTCTTTTACTGCATGGCCAGAGAGGTTGAAGGGTTCTCCTACCGGTTTTTGAATGTTATGTTTCCTGATGTCAGATTTGTGTCCATTTATTCTTTTGCGTAGAGACTGTCTGGTTTGGCCAATGTACATGGCAGCAGGGCATTGCTGGCACATGATGGCATATATCATATTGGTAGATGTGCAGGTGAACAAGCCCCTGATGACCTGGCTAATGTGATTAGGTCCTATGATGGTGTCACTTAAATAAATATGTGGACAGAGTTGGCATCGGGCTTTGCTGCAAGGATAGGTTCCTGGGTTGGTGTTTTTGTTGTGTGGTGTGTGGTTGCTGGAGAGTATTTGCTTCAGGTTGGGGGGCTGTCTGTAAGCGAGGACTGGTCTGTCTCCCAAGACCTGTGAGAGTGAGGGCTCATTTTTCAGGATAGGTTGTAGATCTTTGATGAGTTTGAAACGAGCCTAAGGGAGTTAGGCAGCTAAATTCCACCAAAAGGCAATGGGAGTTGAGTGCCTAATTCCCTTAAATTTCTGAAAATTTTGTGGGATTTTCAAAAGTACCTGCATGATTTAAGAGGATAAGTCCACTGCAAAGTCAGTGGTCTCTTTGAAAATCCCACCCAGTGACTTCCATCCTTCTCCACCCACCCTGCAGATATTGGGGATGGACTCCACTCTGTTTTCTCCAGTCTCCTGTTCTAGCAACTACGTGGAAAAACTGTGTAATAGTTTTCCAGCAAGCTTCTCTCCTTGGACTCTGGAGTCTTTATTTCATAGTCACCAGTGATATCACCATATGCGCCTGGTAAGGAAGGAGATTACACTCTCCAATCAGTGTAAATCGGGAGCGATTCAGTTCTATTCTCATTCACACTGGAAATGACAGAGTTACTTTCAGGGATGGGGAGAGCAGCTTCATAGTAGCACCAACAACAGTGAGTGGGTTATTGGGCAAATATTCAAGTGTCTAGTAATTCTGGAGTGTCTAAGTTTTAAGAAGCCCAGATTGAAACAACTTGAAGTTGCACTTTCTGAAAATCAGATACCTTTAAGATGTATCAAGAAGAACATCCAAAATCTCTAGTCACTTTTGAAAGTCTTAACCATCCTATAGAGAGACATAGGTTAATGTCTACAGAAGAAGAAAAAAAGTGATAGGGGAGAAAAAAAGGAATCATAGAATCATAGAATATCAGGGTTGGAAGGGACCCCTGAAGGTCATCTAGTCCAACCCCCTGCTCGAAGCAGGACCAATTCCCAGTTAAATCAGGAAATGTATGGAAAGGAAAAAAAATGAAAGGAAATAACTCTGCCCCCTATAAGGCATGTTAGGCTAGGTGGTCACAATGGCCCCTTCTGGCCTGAGAATCTATGAATCTAAGAGCTCAAGATTGACAAAATAGAAATCTGCAGAGACTAAGTAATAATTAAGTGCAGACATTAGTCTGTTGGTAATTCTTATATGGGAAGAGCAGCTGTGTGCATCTTATTCTATTCTATACTCTAGTAGCAATACTAATAACAGTAAGTGGTTTATTGGGCAAGCAACATTGTATGCAGCTAAAAGGAATTCAACCATTTTTTCTAAATTTATAATTTTCCACAGGGTGGATAGGGAGAGAATTAGTTTGATCTCTTCTTGGAAAAAGTGTGAAACTAGAATATATATGATCTGATGAAGAGGGTCAGTGTTTCATCACTGTTTGGGATCTTGAAAACATAACCAGCAGGGGAGGTGTGGGACTGAGTATTTCTGGAATGAGATCGAGGGATTACACTGAAAAACGACTTGATGTTCTCCCCCTGATGTTGCTGTTTATTTTCTTTTCCTCTGATAGAATCCATGGCAAACACAGAATGGGGAAATCAAATGGCCATCACAGAATTCATCCTACTGGAATTCAGGGATCTCCGTAAGCTACAGACTCTTCTCTTCCTGCTGTTCCTAGTGATCTACATTGCGACCATGGCTGGGAACATCCTCATCACTGCACGAGTTGTGGCTCATCAGCAGCTCTACACCCCCATGTACTTCTTCCTGGGGAACTTGTCCTGGTTGGAGACCCACTATGCCTCAACCATCCTGCCCAGGATGCTGGCCAGTCTCTGGATTGGAGACAGAACCATTTCTGTTAATAGCTGTTTTGTACAATACTTGTTGGTGGCTTGCTAGCTGCAGAATGTTATCTCTTGTCAGCGATGTCTTACGATCGGTATTTAGCAATATGCAAAACACTGCACTATGGAACTCTTATGAATGGCAGGCAGCTTTTGCTTCCAACTAGCAGCTGGGTCTTGGATCAGTTCTTTCGTGATTGTTGGCATGTTCACATATTTGATATCACAATAAACTTTCTGTGGCCACAGTGAAGTTGACCACTTCTTTTGTGAATTCACTGCATTGTTAAAACTCTCTTGCAGTGACACGTATTTGGTGGAATTTATGGCTTTCATTGTCGCTTCCGTAGATACCTTCCCCCCATTCCTCTTAAGCCTAGTATCCTAAAGCTTTATTGTAGCCACTATCCTGAGAATTCCAACCACCACTGGAAAGCAAAAAGCAATTTCCACCTGCTCCTCTCACCTCATTGTAGTTACATCCTTCTACGGGTCCCTTATGATTGTGTATGTCCTACCAAAAACATAAACTGAGAGCCCTGAACAAAGTGTTCTCTCTTCTTCTACACAGTCCAGAATCCCCTGGTCAACCCCCACATCTACAGCCTGAGAAACAAAGAGGTCAAGGAGACCTTGAAAAAAAATCTCAATAAATGTATTCAAATTTGGTGAATCAGAGTTAATTCCCTTAAGTTACAATGAAGCAGTTATACCCTGAATCTGAGAGGTACCAACTGTGTGTTGTCCCCGAGCATGGGCCTGGTCATTTTGGTTCACCTTTGAGAAACCATTGAGATTAATTTAATCTCTTTTGCTGTTTAAACATCCAAGTATCACGTGAGCCCTTTTTGCCACAGCATCTCACTGGGAATTCACATTTAGTTGTTTGTCTACTATGACTACTGGGTCCATTTCACAGTCTCCCTTGTGTTCCAAGACACAACCCCACATGTATGCATGTCCTCCATTCCTGGTTCCTGAATGTACGACCTCGCATTTGGCTGTATTAAAATGCATGTGGCATCAAGTGAGCCTAGCTTACCATGCAACCCAGACCACTCTGTATCAGTGACCTAACCTCATCATTATTCCCCACTCACTGCAACTGCCTTATTTGCAAACTGTATCAGCAACAATTTTGTATTTTCCTGCAGGTCATTGGTAAAGATAGTGGATATTGTTTGGCAGAGAACCAGTCCCTAAGGGAACACACTAAAACACATCAACTGGTTAACACTTCCCCATTAACAACTATTTTTTGAGAACTATATGTCACACATATTTTAGCCTATTTAATATGGGTGAGATTGATTTGCATACTTCTAATATGTTAATCAGATTATCTGGTACTAAGTCAAAAGCCTTCCAGAACTCTAAGTATATTATGTCCACATAGTTACATCTCTGAACCAGACTTTTAATTTTGTCTAAGAAAGATTGTTTGGCAAGATCTATTTGCCATGAAATCCTGTTAATTGGCATCTTTTTTTTTTTTTTTTTTTGCATTCTATTGAAACGGATAAGCTTGTGTATCAACTGTTGCATTATTTCCCTGCTCTGATTTATATTATCTATCACACAGCCTGCTGCCTACTTATCTTTCCATTCAGATATTAACATTATTTATTTTTTGCATTACATTAACACTTAGTATCTTTAGTAGCAGACTTATAGAAATAACACAGAGCTCTGAGTGGCTTTTATCAAGCTACTTTGTAATGATTGAGGTGATATTAATTACTTAGTCTTTCTTGCTGAAGGGCCTGGGAGTTACAACAATGTATTTTGTGTCCTAAAGCAACTCAGATCTTCATAATGAATGGTAAGGTCTCCTACTATTTTAAAGAGAAAGCATAAATACATTCCTATATCATTCACAGTTTGCATTTTTACTTTGTACTGGCAGTATCTCCTCCTCTGTTAGATAGATAGATTGGTTTTAGCTTTTCAGCTAAAGCTCATTTGAACTATAAATATAGGCTAGGATTTTTGAAACAACTTAAGAAATTTAGAGAGCAAACTCCCATTACATTTCAATTTCAGTTTCATTGAATTTCAGTGAGATTTGGGCACCTAGCTCTTTAGGCTTATTTCAGAATCTCAGCCATAACAAACCATTGTCCTTTTTATTTATTTTATTCCTAATACTGTGCTTTATAGACATCTGCCAATGTGCTCAGTGCTTTATGCAACACAGAGGACAATACGGGTAATTTTGCTTAGATGTAGAGTCAGTTTCTTCTGCAAATAGTTATTCCAGTGAAAGAAAAGAAAAGGAAAGAAAAAGTTTTCCTTCGGTGTTCATAAAACATAAAACCATTATGAGATCATGAATGTCAATTTCTGTATCTTTCTATATTCATTATTAATAGTCCACTGACATGTCTATTAAGAGATACACTGCACAGATGATAATGAGAATAAACTAATGGACAGTAATGGCAGATATGGCTGCTTTTTTTTAAATGAATTTTCCAGTGAATTTAGAACTTAATTTCTTTTGATGAGTTATATGTGGGCCAATCCTGACTTGTTTTTTTGCAATAATTCACTGAATGGTTTAATAATCTCATGGACTTGAATGTCAGAGTGGACCATTATTATCATCTATTCTGACCTCCTACATAGAACAGGCCAGAGAATTTGACCCAGTGAGTCCACAACTTGTAGTTAAGCTAAAGCATATGTTTTAGAAAGAGACATCCACTCTTGATTTGAAGAGATGGAAAATACATCACATCTACAGGTAAGGTTCTTCCAGTGGTTAATTATGCTCTGATGGTTAATTACCCTCATACTCAAGTCTGTTACATGTAAATGGAATAATCCATCATGCAGCCACTGTTGGGTTGGAGTTAAGGTATTAGCTATGACTTGGTAAACCTAAGTTAAATTCCTTGCTCTGCCACAGACTTCCTGTCAGACCTTGGGCAAGTCACTTAATGTATGTTTACACAGCAGAAAAAATCCCTGTCCGGGCTTAGGCGGGAGCCTGGGATCCCAGATCCTTCCCACAGCCAGGTTTTCAGTCCCACACTCCAGCCTGAGTGAGAACGTTTACACTGCTCTTTTTAGCTGCACATCCCAAGTTCTATGAGCCCAAGTCAATGGAAGTATAAACATACCAATAGATACAATTTTCTAACTTTTATAAGTCGAAAGAGAGATACAAAGAGATGGTGGGAACTTGGAACTTGGTGAGAAAATGATAATTTTGGAACAAACAGGTTTTGTTTATTGTGGGTTTTGTTTTGTTTTATTCCGTTTTCTTTTTTGTTGTTTTCAAAGATTCTGAAGAACTGACTCAAAAACTCCTTTTAGCATCAATGAAACCAATTTTTTCAATGAAAAAAAATCTAGATGACAGCTCTGATGATAATGTCTGATTGGTGACCTAAGACCAATGGAAGCGGCAATTTTGAGAAAGACTACACAAACTTCTGCATATTTAAATTCTGGTGACTATATGTTTCTTTCACCCCCTTCTCCCCACACTTCCCCCTCCCCCCACCGCACTTTCTGCAGATGGGGAATAATTCAACCATCAGCAACATTTTCTCTTAGGTAAAAAAGCAGTTCTTTGAGGCTGGCCATTAGCAATTAACATGTTGTTTATATTGTCTCCAGCATAAATATATAATTAATTCCCTGGTCACAATGACGTCAAGTCCCTTTTATCGATGGTATGAAAGAAGGTGCTGCCTATTCCTAGAATGAATATAAAGATGAAGAACAGAAGACTTCCATTTTTCTGTAAGGATAAAAAGCAAAATCAACTGAGTGGTGCAGGTATGCGAGTGCATCTTCTTAGGAGTATGCAGGGTCTCTTTAAACAAGGGAGCAAGATCTACGAAGAATATCAGTTGAACAGACATCCAGCAGAAACCACAACCCAGTTATGGAAACCCTGAGAGAGGAGGTTGCATGAGAACTTCCAGCTGGTGATCCAGGTAGCATAGTTCTTTGTCAGTGCTGTTAGAACATAAGAACAGCTGTACTGGGTCAGACAAATGGTTCATCTAGCCCAGTATCTGGTCTTCCAGCAGTGGCCAGTGCCAGGTGCTTTAGAGGGGAATGAACAGAACAGGGGCAATTACCACTTGATGCATCCCTATCATCTAGTCCCAGCTTCTGGCAGTCAGTGGTTCAGGGACACCCATAGCATGATGTTGTGTCTTTGACCATCTTGGCTATTAAGCCATAGATGGATCTATTCTTCTGGAATTTATTGAATTCTTTTCTGAATCCAGAAAATAGTTTGGGTCTTTAAAACATCCTCTGTCAATGAGTTCCACAGGTTTACAGTGCATTGTGTGAAGAAGTACTTCCTTATGTTTGTTTTAAACCTCTGCCTGGGTGACCCCCAAGTACTTGTGTTATGTGAAGGAGTAAAGAACACTCCCCTATTCAATTTCTAAATGTCATTCATAATTTTTATAAACCTCTATCATATCCCCCCTTAGTTATCTTTTTTCTAAGATGAACAGTCCTGGTCTTTTTAACGTCTTCTTGTATGAAAGCTGTTCTATACACCTAATCATTTGTGTTGCCTTCCTCTGCGTCTTTTTTCCAATTCTAATATATCTGTTTTGAGATGGGGCAACCAGAACTGCATTCAGTATTCAAGGTATGGGTGTACCATGGATTTATATGGTGGCATTATTATAAATTCTGTTTTATTATCTATCCTTTTCATAATGGTTCCTAACATTGCGTTAGCTTTTTTGACTGCCACTGCACATTGAGCAGATGTTTTCAGAGAACTATCCACAATGACTCCAAAATCTCATTCTTGAGTGGTAACAGCTAATTTAGATCCCATAATTTTGTATGCGTAATTGGGATTATTTTTTTCTAATGAGTTTATTAGTTTGCAATTATCAACATTGAATTTCATCTGCCATTTTGTTGCCACGTCACCCAGTTTTGTGAGACCCCTCTGTAACTCTTTGCAGTCAGCTTTGGACTTAACTGTCTTGAGTAATTTTGTACCACTTGCAAATTTTGCCACCTCATTGTTTACCCCTTTTTTCAGATAATTTATGAATGTGTTGAACATCACTGGCTCCAGGGGGACCCTGCAATTTACCTCTCTCCACTGTGAAAACTGACTATTCCTACTCTTTGTTTCCTGTATTTCAACTTGTTTCTGATTTATGACTGCTTACCTTGCTTAAGAGTCTTTGGTGAAGGACCTTGTCAAAGGTTTTCTGAAAGTCCAGGTACACTATATCCACTGGCTCCCCCTTGTCTGAACCCTTAAATAATTCTCATAGATTGTGGAGGCATGACTCCTTACAAAAGCTGGGGTGACCTCAAATTTCCCAGCACTTTGTGTTTAGACTGTATTGGTTGGGTCTGTTTAAAAGTGATGGCAGTAGGGAATGTGATGTGGGTGATGCGTATGCAGGAGAAGAATATATCCCTTAAACTGAGTGTTTCAATGTCCCCTTCAACTGGTATGATTCAAACAGCAAGAACTGGATTTGTGAAACAAACTGTAGTTACTTCTTAGAACAAGATAAGAGCTGGTCGGAAAACATTTTTTTCTCCTGAAATTTCTGACTAAAACTATTTAACACCCAAAACCCGACCATTATTTTTGGGAACTGACAACTCAACCGTCGTTAGCCAAAACTTGCCCCAAACCTGTACAACTTCAGCTGAGAACTGGCAAAATACAAATATTTTGGATGGAAAATGTTCAGTTTTCTGTTCTTTCAGTTTTCCAATGAAAAAAATGAACATTTTGAGCAAAGCAGACACTTCCCATGAAATTTCTCATCCAGCTGAAAACCCAGTCATTCTTTTGGAAAATGAAGTTCATATGGGAAAATATTGACAAGCCCCGTAAAGGACCGAAAGCCACTCTCCCTCATACAACCCAGCCTCTCACAGTTCATATTCATAGCTGGTCCTGTCTTCTCTCTCCCTAGACACTCATCACAATAGGAACTATTTGATGTTATAAGCTTTCCTATATTCTCATCTATCTAAGGTTCTTCTCTGGCCCCTGTTACCACAGTATCTGTGCACCTCCATCTTTTCATGTATTCATCCTCACAACACTCCTGTGAGGTAGGGATGTTCTATTATCTCCATTTTTTACCCAAGGAGAAATAAGGTAAAAAGAACCTAAATACCTTGCTGCTGATTACACAGGAAATCCATGGCACCAAAAGCAATTTAATGCAGATTTCATAAATCCAAACCTAGCACTCTAACCACTGCACCACCCTTCCTTCTTTCACAGCTCTATTTCCCTCAGTTGTCCAGGCTCTGAAACACAGCTAGTGTGAATTGATAGGGATATGTCAATTTACACTATAAAAGGATTTTCACATGGACTCTAAATCTAACTCCCATCTTAAATATCCCAAAGTAGGTGTGAGTCTTATATACCACAAATTATTTGGTCATGTATCAGTGAATCTTTAAGATTAATACAATTAAAGTTGCCAATTTATAATATTCTTGTCAATAATAACTTCTGGCTCATTTTCTCTGGCAAAGAATTTATTACTATAATACTACGATTTTTCTTGTACAAGTAATCTGATTTATCATGATGAAATCCAGTGTTAATGTCCACACACATGCTCCGAACGCATTTTCAAAAAACATGCAGCACTGAACTCACTCTTCTCACACAGAAATCTGTGGGAATTTTATCCATTTACATTAACAGGAGCAGCGTTAGACTTTGAAAATCTCACTCAATGTCACTAAAATCTTTCTTTCTTTCTTTCTTTCTTTCTTTCTTTCTTTCTTTCTTTCTTTCTTTCTTCACTTACGTCTAGAACTGGCCAGAAATTTTATTTTTCCCCAAAATTTTTTGACAAAACTTTGTGTGTGTGTGTTGGGGAGGGGAATCGTTTAATAGAAATGTTCAGCACAACATTGCAACTTTTCACTGAAAATTTGAAAAAAGTTGTCTGCTAAAAAAATTGTTTTAAGGTTAAAGGAAAAGAGAGACTTTCTGCAAATTTTTTCACGTAGTTGAAAACTCAGTTTACCATTAAAAATAATATTTTATGGAAAAGTTTCAACCTACCCAAATCCCAGACTCTCTGTCTAACTGTGTACCTGTCTCTCTGTATGACTCACAAATGTTTGTTTTCCTTTCTTGCTATATTTTCAAAGATTATAATTTCTTCGTTTATCCTCCAGACACAATCCATGGCAAACACAGAATGGGAAAATCAAACATACATCACAGAATTCATCCTCTTGGGATTCGGGAATCTTCCAGAGCTGCATCTCCTTCTCTTCCTGCTGTTTTTAGCCATCTACATTTTGACCGTGGCTGGGAACCTCCTCATCATTCTCCTTATTTTGACTGATCGTCACCTACACACTCCCATGTACTTCTTTCTGTGGAATTTGTCCTTCTTAGAAACCTGCTACACCTCAAACAGCCTGCCTAGGATGCTGGAGAGTCTCCTAACTGGAAACAGAGCTATTTCAGTTTGTGGGTGTTTCATACAAAATTATATTTTTGGTCTCCTGGCGGGCTCGGAGTCTTATCTTTTATCAGCCATGTCTTATGATCGGTATTTAGCAATATGCAGACCACTGCATTACGCAGACCACATGAATCACCGGTTCTGCCTCCAGCTAGTGGCTGCATCTTGGATAAGTGGCTTGTTGGGTAATTCCATTATATTATATGTGTTGTCACGGTTAGTTTTCTGTGGCCCCAACAAGATTGACCATTTCTTTTGTGATCTAATTCCAGTTATTAAACTCTCCTGCAGTGAAACCCACCTCATGGAACTTGTGGTTTTCCTACTCTCTTCCATATTCTCTCTGCCACCATTACTACTAACCTTGTCATCTTATTTATGTATCCTATCCACCATCCTGCGAATCCCTTCCACCACCAGGAGGCAAAAGGCCTTTTCCACCTGCTCCTCTCACCTCATTGTGGTCACATTGTTCTACGGAACCATAATCATTGTTTATCTGTTACCAAAAAACAATGTACTGAGAGACCTGAACAAAGTGTTTTCTCTTTTCTACACTGTCTTGACCCCCATGGCCAATCCTTTCATATATACCCTGAGAAATAAAGAAGTTAAAAATGTACTCAGTAAAGGTGTCAGAAAAATTAGGGCTTTCATGAGAGAAAACACAGGCACATAACACCTGCCATCCTTGGTCAGACCAGTGGTCCATCTACTCCAGTAGCTTGTTGTTAAAAGGGGCCTAACTCCAGATACATTACAATAGAACTGGTCAAATTTTAAAATAAAGTTTTGATAAAAAAAGATTTTTCAATTAAAAATGTACATTTTTAAAATAAAAATGAAACTGAATTTAGAAAACAGGAAACTGGGGAAAAAAAGATCAGGTTTAGGTTTTGACTCTTAAAATGCCAAAGGAAAGAAGAGAAAGAGAGAGAATGGGCTGTGGGAGATGAAGGGAGAAGAGTGAAAAAGTGGAGGATCAAAGAGAAAACAATTGGGCTACATTTTTTTTGTTGGAACACAGAAAAAATTCATGGAAAATTGTAAGTGAAATGAGAATTTTGGGGGAGATGTTTTGGATTTTTTGCTGAATACACTTACCATTTCTCAACCATCGCCTTTTCAGAGGCAGGTGAAAAAAACAGGAACATGTGGTACAAACTGCCCTTATGAGAAATGTCTCCCTTTCCATTAGTTTATACCTGTCAGCAAGAAGGCTTATATACTTTTCAAATTTTGCTTTCTTTTAATAATGATATCATGTAACTGATGATATTCTTGTTTATGTACGTCTAGTCCTTTTTTATTCCTGCTAAGTTAATTACCTCCGTGATATTTCCTACAATGAATTCTGAAAGTAACATATGAATTGTAGAGAAACATTTTAAAGTTGTTTCCTTAAATTTCCCCTTGATTCCCATATTAAGCATATGTCTTTCATGGTCCCTTATTTAAGGCTAGTTTGAGTTTTCATCAAAAGCAGGATATATCACCCTCTTTTTTACCATAGGGGGAAAATGAATTTCTTTTAAAAGTCAGTTTAATATAACCTGGGATCACAAACTCTGAAAGCCTTCACCACAGCCAAACAGCTGTAGGTTGGTGTCTTTACAGAGCAGAAATAAGGTTACTTGAGTGCACTAATTGTGCAGTTCCAGACGTTAACATGTTTATCTTTCTTTTCAACTGAACCTTAAATCTGATTTTCCTAGGTTTCTAACACTTAGCTTTTCAATAATGACACCATCACTTTAATATAGCTTATAATAAGTCACTGATTTGTGCTCTCCAACATAACTCCCTCTTCATGTAGTTTTTTTGTCTAGACATTATGAAAAGGAGTATATAGCTGGTTGGTCCAAAATTTTCCATTAAAAGTTTATTTTTCAATGGCAAATAGTGTTTTGATTGAAGAAATTTTCTCTGAACCTGCCTACTTTCCTCAGAAATATGCCAATTTCCACCAGAAAACCTGAAAATTATTGGTTGCTAAGAGCCCTTTATGCCAACTGGCAAAGGGAGCACCCAACACACTGTTGTCAGAATATTTAGACGAACGGTGCCTTGTAAGGTATCATACAGAAACTGGTGACATGCTGGTCATTAATATTACTGCACAATGTATGTATGGGTAGTGTGTAAAGAGTTATGTAAGTGCACTGGAAATATGTTCTAAAATATGTTCAATCCAAGCAATCTAAATAGAGAAAATAAAGAAGTTTGTCCCAGATAAAGAAATGCTTTTCTACCTGTTTGCCTGCCTCTGAGGTAAACTGAGCAAGGTGAGATCAGAAACAATAGAAATTACCTTTGCATCTGAGTCAACAGGAGAAGAAGGCAGAAAGACGGCATGGCATCTGGGACAGAAGAACTCTTCCTGGGGTGTGCACTTGGGAGGAATACAGTTCACAGGCTTACTGGGCTATCAGAAAAAGGGGAAAAAATCCTTTAGTTATGTTAAGGGACAAAAGGAGCCAGCGCTTTTGGAATCTGTGAAAAGTCGAACCTTGAACCATGTGGGTGGAAGAGGCTGAGAACTGACTATAGGTGAAAAATTGCCTGAGACCACAATTTTAACCTGTTAAATTTTAGTCACTAGAATGTGTGTTTTTACTGGTGCTTTGTTTGTAACAATTTCTGTCTCCTTGTCCTTGCTTAGTATCACTTAAATGTAGGTTCTATATTAATAAACTCATGCTCAGTTTTACTATAAACCATCTCAGTGCTGTGTATTAAGTTAAACAGCATGTCCTCAGTGAGCCAAGAGGCCAGTGGGTGTACTGTCTTTTTGGAGGCAGTGAACATATGGTCTGTGGCTGGCCAGTGACAGGGACTGGACATTGCAGAGAGACTCCCTGCGGGAGCTGAGGACCTGAGCTCACTGAAGGTTACCTGCAAGGTACTGTTAAGCCTGGCAGAGTCTCAAGTAGTTTGCTGGTGTGGCAGGGAGATGAGGGTCCAGCAAAGCTCTCCCTTGCTGAGGCAGAGAGGTAACATCGTGACTTACCATTAAGAGCATCCGAGGCAAGTGTCACCACAACCAGACAGATAGTATGTATATAGTCAGTTCTTGGGAGTTTTAAGAGAAAAAACAGTTTTCATTTTTTCCTTTTTTCATTTTTTGACAAAAATTCCAAATAAAATGAACAATTTTTCTTCATTTTTATTGATAAAAAATATTTTTTCTGACCATCTCTAGTAAATAGGAGCACCCGATAGACCTTCTCTATACCACTCACCATGCTGTATGGCTACTATTTTTGAAGGACCCTATGGGAGTTAGGTACCCAGCTCCCATCAAATTGCAATGCAAGTTGGGTCCCTAGGTCCCATCAGTCTCTACTGGGAATGCAGTCTACAAGAAAGTGGTGATAAAGTGGCTCAGATACCAACCCATTTTGTCCCCTGTAAACCTAAAGGGAGTTTCCCTATGAGGGAGAGAATATACCAGTCTCCATGTCCATAGATCTGGCTCTGGAAATATCTATACTGTAACACATTGTGGTTGGGTCCAGGTTAAGGGAATCTAGGGTCCTGGACACACCCACACATGGAGGTCACCCGTGAACCCACTCCTTTGTTTGACCATGCCCCTTGCACTGTGGTCCCACCCATCCTTTGCTGGTAGCAGTGGCATCTACAGGGCTGGTGCAGGACACCCCACAACTCCTCTTTAGGCAGGGTGGAGATCACTCTTCCCTGGGCCACCAATCCCTGTCCCAAAGTGGGCTACAGGCTGTCTCCTGGAGACACAGTGGGGTGAGTAGCAGTTGGGGCCTATTGCACAGGAATCCTCTGCCCGGGTGGTGTTCATTGGGGGCCTGGATCAGTAGGTTTCAAAGTTAACACCAATCCAGATCCCTGGGGAAATTCCTCACTCTCACTGTTACGATGGCAGGCTCTCTGGAAACCCAAGTAGACATCTTATCGGTTACATGTGGGTCCATTTCTCCATCTCAGGGTTATTGTTTGAGGCTCCTTGCAATCAAGTAGACATTGCTATATAGGATACACCTGCAACAATTTCCTGCCCCACCCCATTGTCTCAGGCTTTTAGCATACTCAAGCAGACATCATTGTATTATGATATACCCGGGACAGTTCCCCACCACAAAAAAACTTTTTTTCCTTCCCTCAGACAGTCTGCAGTTCATGTCTTTATCTTTTCCCTTGGTCTCAAACATTTTAAAATGTAATCTGAGATACTGAGCCAATGAACTAGCTGAATCTCTGCTCCCTTTCTTCCCTATGGGAGAAAACAATATAAGTTCCTATACACAGGTTAAAAGCGTACCTGAGGTAACCCATCAATCTTATAGGCCCACAGTAGGTCATAGAATCATAGAATCATAGAATATCAGGGTTGGAAGGGACCCCTGAAGGTCATCTAGTCCAACCCCCTGCTCGAAGCAGGACCAATTCCCAGTTAAATCATCCCAACCAGGGCTTTGTCAAGCCTGACCTTAAAAACTTCCAAGGAAGGAGATTCCACCACCTCCCTAGGCAACGCATTCCAGTGTTTCACCACCCTCTTAGTGAAAAAGTTTTTCCTAATATCCAATCTAAACCTCCCCCAGTGCAACTTGAGGCCATTACTCCTCGTTCTGTCATCTGCTACCATTGAGAACAGTCTAGAGCCATCCTCTTTGGAACCCCCTTTCAGGTAGTTGAAAGCAGCTATCAAATCCCCCCTCATTCTTCTCTTCTGCAGGCTAAACAATCCCAGCTCCCTCAGCCTCTCCTCATAAGTCATGTGTTCTAGACCCCTAATCATTTTTGTTGCCCTTCGCTGGACTCTCTCCAATTTATCCACATCCTTCTTGTAGTGTGGGGCCCAAAACTGGACACAGTACTCCAGATGAGGCCTCACCAATGTCGAATAGAGGGGGACGATCACGACCCTCGATCTGCTCGCTATGCCCCTACGTATACATCCCAAAATGCTATTGGCCTTCTTGGCAACAAGGGCACACTGCTGACTCATATCCAGCTTCTCGTCCACTGTCACCCCTAGGTCCTTTTCCGCAGAACTGCTGCCTAGCCATTCGGTCCCTAGTCTGTAGCGGTGCATTGGATTCTTCCGTCCTAAGTGCAGGACCCTGCACTTATCCTTATTGAACCTCATCAGATTTCTTTTGGCCCAATCCTCCAATTTGTCTAGGTCCTTCTGTATCCTATCCCTCCCCTCCAGCGTATCTACCACTCCTCCCAGTTTAGTATCGTCCGCAAATTTGCTGAGAGTGCAATCCACACCATCCTCCAGATCATTTATGAAGATATTGAACAAAACCGGCCCCAGGACCGACCCCTGGGGCACTCCACTTGACACCGGCTGCCAACTAGACATGGAGCCATTGATCACTACCCGTTGAGCCCGACAATCTAGCCAGCTTTCTACCCACCCTATAGTGCATTCATCCAGCCCATACTTCCTTAACTTGCTGACAAGAATACTGTGGGAGACCGTGTCAAAAGCTTTGCTAAAGTCAAGAAACAATACATCCACTGCTTTCCCTTCATCCACAGAACCAGTAATCTCATGATAAAAGGCGATTAGATTAGTCAGGCATGACCTTCCCTTGGTGAATCCATGCTGGCTGTTCCTGATCACTTTCCTCTCATGTAAGTGCTTCAGGATTGATTCTTTGAGGACCTGCTCCATGATTTTTCCAGGGACTGAGGTGAGGCTGACTGGCCTGTAGTTCCCAGGATCCTCCTTCTTCCCTTTTTTAAAGATTGGCACTACATTAGCCTTTTTCCAGTCATCCGGGACTTCCCCGGTTTGCCACGAGTTTTCAAAGATAATGGCCAATGGCTCTGCAATCACAGCCGCCAATTCCTTCAGCACTCTCGGATGCAACTCGTCCGGCCCCATGGACTTGTGCACGTCCAGCTTTTCTAAATAGTCCCTAACCACCTCTATCTCCACAGAGGGCTGGCGATCTCTTCCCCATTTTGTGATGCCCAGCGTAGCAGTCTGGGAGCTGACCTTGTTAGTGAAAACAGAGGCAAAAAAAGCATTGAGTACATTAGCTTTTTCCACATCCTCTGTCACTAGGTTGCCTCCCTCATTCAGTAAGGGGCCCACACTTTCCTTGGCTTTCTTCTTGTTGCCAACATACCTGAAGAAACCCTTCTTGTTACTCTTAACATCTCTTGCTAGCTGCAGCTCCAGGTGCGATTTGGCCCTCCTGATTTCATTCCTACATGCCCGAGCAATATTTTTATACTCTTCCCTGGTCATATGTCCAACCTTCCACTTCTTGTAAGCTTCTTTTTTATGTTTAAGATCCGCTAGGATTTCACCGTTAAGCCAAGCTGGTCGCCTGCCATATTTACTATTCTTTCGACTCATCGGGATGGTTTGTCCCTGTAACCTCAACAGGGATTCCTTGAAATACAGCCAGCTCTCCTGGACTCCTTTCCCCTTCATGTTAGTCCCCCAGGGGATCCTGGCCATCCGTTCCCTGAGGGAGTCGAAGTCTGCTTTCCTGAAGTCCAGGGTCCGTATCCTGCTGCTTACCTTTCTTCCCTGCGTCAGGATCCTGAACTCAACCAACTCATGGTCACTGCCTCCCAGATTCCCATCCACTTTTGCTTCCCCCACTAATTCTACCCGGTTTGTGAGCAGCAGGTCAAGAAAAGCGCCCCCCCTAGTTGGCTCCTCTAGCACTTGCACCAGGAAATTGTCCCCTACGCTTTCCAAAGTCCTTCCAACCATTCCCAAAAGTTGTCACTGATGAAGTTCCACCGTTATCCTGGGTAAATCATTCCAATGGTTAATTACTCTCACCATGGAAAATTTACTTGTATTTCCACTCTTAATTTGTCTAGCTTCAACTTCCACCCATTGGATTGTGTTGTACTTTTCCCTGCTAGATTGAAGAGTCCATTATTAATTATTTATTCCCCGTGTAGATACTTACAGGCTGTAATCGAGTCACCCCTCAACCTTCTCTTTGTTAAATCAGTTAATTATTAATCATATATAAACTATTTTAAAATGTAACCATAAAATAAAATATGACAAAATTCCCATAGTTTTGCATGCATAATTACTCCATCTATATATATTTTAAATGCTATGTTGGTAAATGAATAATTTATGAATAATGATGAATAATTCACAATTAACAACTTTTTTCCTTTGTGAATAGAGATGTCCACTAAGCTTGGCCATTATCTATTAACGGTGTTGTTTACATTTACTCTCACATAAACATATAATTAATTCCTTGGTGACATCAATGAAAACTCTCCATGATCCTAGAATTCATATAAACAACCCAGTTACAGAAAGCCTGACTGAAGAGGTTGAATCAGAACTTCAAGCAGATAATTAAGGTAACATAAGTCTTTTCCATGGTTGTTAGCTGCAGTGAAATCATAGAATCATAGATGATTAGGGTTGGAAGACACCTCAGGAGGTCATCTAGTCCAACCCCCTGCTCAAAGCAGGACCAATCTCCAACTAAATCATCCCAGCCAGGGCTTTGTCAAGCTGGACCTTAAAAACTCTAAGGATGGAGGTTCCACCACCTCCCTAGGTAATCCATTCCAGTGCTTCACCAGTCTCCTAGTGAAATAGTGTTTTCCTAATATCCAAGCTAGACCTCTCCCACTGCAACTTGAGACCATTGCTCCTTGTTCTGTCATCTGCCAGCCCTGAGAACCGTCACTGAGAAATCACAGAGTGAAATACTGAATTCCGTAGTCAGTGTTTACTCAGTCATGAAATACAGTGGATTCCGCTTATTAGCAACTTCTTGTTTCCCAGGGAAAAAGTTACAGTTACCCAGGAGCTGCCAATAAGCAAAAGCCAGGGAACAAAGCCCTGGGCCTTGCCTTCCCTGACTGCAGCTTCAGAAACCTGACTGCAGCCGGGGCCTTTCTTCCAAAAAAAGTTGTTAAGCAGTATATCTGCTGCCAATATCCATATGCCATTAACTTTACAGTCAATGGGAAGGAATTTGTGCCCAGCAAAAAGTTGCTATTAAACAAAAGTTGTTACTATTAGGATTGCTATTAAGTAGCATCCATTGTAAATTATGAATGGCCTAGAGAAGGGAGATCAGGAACTTCTGTTCTCCCTGTGTCATAGCACATGAACAAGAGGTCATTCAATGAAATTGAAAGGTGGCAAATTTCAAAATTCATAAAAGGAAATACCTCTTCACATAATGTGTAATTAGACTGTGGGACTCATTGCCACTGGAAGTTATTGAAGCCAGGAATTTAAAGAGTGAAAGAGGATGTTCATATGTATTAAAACAACATCCAAAGTTATAATAGTAATTAGAATTTTTAAAAAGAAAGAATTTTTAAAGGGGATATAAAATCTCATTCTTCAGAGTTTAAATCGATCCAAATTATTAGAATTATACCTTTCTGGGTTACAGATTATCCCTCATCTGCTTATTGCATGGTTTCTTTCACTCTATTCTGAAACAATGTTCTGGTCAGAGACAGGACCATAGCTCTGATCCAGCCTCGCAATTCCTATGTTCCTTAGTCAAGATGTGGACGTTCTGATTTTGGTTTAAACCGGGCATATTTCATTTTAACTTAAATCAATTAGTAAACTACTTAAACTAAAACGAAATAAGACACACAAACCAAAATAAGAAAGTATCCCTAGGGGTTTCAGCAGTTTAACCAGTAAAAAAACAAACAAACAAAATCTATGTAAGTTTCAGTGGTGTAACTTTCTCATGTAGGTAAGGGCTAACGCAGAAATTTTATAAAAGGGCCTAAGGTAGTTAGGTACCTACATTTAAATAGGTTTTGGATACTAACTCTTTAGACTCCTTTGAAAACCCCAGAGTAAATGCTTTAGGTTCTGGATCATAGCATTAAGAAGACAAAGTATACTGGAACGTGAACAATGCATGGTTGTCTTAAATAATCTGCTATTGAGACTTGTGTAGTTTAATTCTAAACACGTCAAATTATAGGTCTTCCATCAACTTCTGTAGGAAATTATAGGATGGCCAAGTGGACATCATTCTCCAAAAATGTTATTTATGGCCAATCTAAGATGTATCTTGAACACTTTAGCATCATTATTATACTGGTGGTCTAAGTAATTATTTTTTCTCCTTAGTGTTTATGCTACATGTGGACAAATTTGCTTTGCTTAATTTTTAACATTGTTGAATACAGTGGGGCAAATTCAGAGGTGAATCAAAGTGAATGCAAAGGAGATAAAGCTTGGATAACTTATGCAGCAAACAGCTGGGAGAGATAGGTTTAGTGGGACTAGCAAAGTAAAAGTATTGTAAGATCTTATGTATTAGACATCTGGGGACCAGAGAGAATACTAACACAGTCATAAGAAAATTACTTTATCTTCTGTTCTGTGAATCGAAGTACAAAGAGTAAAAACTTGTCACTGATCATTATTGGACAAGTTATTTTGGTGCCTAAAGATGCCGATAGTCACCTACAAGGAAAGATTGAAAAAAAAAAAAAACCCAAACCTGGGTTTGTTTCATCTGGAGAAGAAAAGACTCTGGAGGGAGGGGGGCATGATAACAGTCTTCAAGTAAATAAAAGGTGTTGTAAAGATGAGTTTAATAAGTTGTTCTCCTTAATCACTGAGGACAGGACAAGAAGCAACGGGCTTAAATTGCAGCAAGGGAGGTTTAGGTTGGACATTAGAAAAAAACTTGCTGTCAGAGTACTTAACCACTGGAATAAATTACCTAGGGACTTTGTAGAATCTCTGTCCTTGGAGGTTTTTAAGAATAGGTTAGATAGAAACCTGTCAGTGATGGTATAGGTAATAATTAGTTGTGCCTCAGTGAAAGGGACTGGACTAGATGACCTTTCGAGGTCCCTTCCAGTCCTACATTTCTGTGATCATTTCTATGACTTCAAAAGCACCTACTGTAACCGTGTCTTAGTGGGTCAGAACTGAGGTTGCCAAATTCAGGATGAACTGCTGCGAAATAGGGTAAACACAACCCATAACTGGTGGTTATTCTTTTATAAGATATACCAAACCAGCCACAAAAATAAACTCCTTTTTCACCACACTGGCTAACAAGAAAACATAAAGGCAGTTTCCTCAGGCATTCCAGTCCTTATATCACCACCAAAAACTCTGGATTCATAGATGAGTGGTTCTTTACAACCAGTCTCATGAAATAATAGGTTCTTCTGATCCCAAAGGACCAGCCACATACCCAGGTCAATATATAACTCGGATCTTACCCAAAAATCACGCTGATGCCAATCCTTTAGTATCTAAAATCTAAAGTTTTATTTATAGAAAGAAAGAAAGAAAGAAAGAAAGAAAGAAAGAAAGAAAGAAAGAAAGAAAGAAAGAAAGAAAGAAAGAAAGAAAGGTGAGAGTTAAAATTGTTAAAGGAATCAATTACATACCGTAATGGCAAAGTTCTTGGTTCAGGCTTGTATCAGTGATGGAATAAACTGCTGGCTTAAGTCAAGTCTCTGGAGTACATCCACAGCTTGGATGGGTCATTCAGTTCTTTGTTCAGAGCTTCAGTTTGTAGTAAAGTTCTCCCAGAGGTAAGGATTGAAGACTAAATAGAGGTGTTTCCAAGGCCTTTTATAGCTATGTGGAGGGCATTCCATTGTTCTTACTTTGGAAAACTATAGCGACAAGATGACTTTTGGAGTCATGTGGGGAAGTCCCCTGCCCATGTATTTTGCCTAGTCACAGCAGGAAATTCCATTAAATGTAGATGGGTGTCTCCCATGGTCCATTTTCAGTTAAATGTTCTTTTGATGGGCCACTCAATTTGAATAGTCCCTCCAAGATGTGCTGGCTAGCTACCTTGTGGGCGGTACTCCAGGAGCAAACATTTGAAATCCAAGTATAGAGTCAATAGTTATAACTTCACATACAGAAATGATACATGCACACAGATAGCATAATCATAACCAGCAAATCATAACCTTTTCATAGACACCTCACTTGACAACCTTTGTACAATATTCGCTGCAAATATATAACAGTGGTTGCAACAATGATCTATAAGGTCATATTTTAATCAGATAACATCACACCTACATACCTGACTCCTATTCAAATCTGACCCCAAATCCTGACGTCCTTACTTTGTTTTTCCTCAAATGTAATTTTTAATTGAGTAAGAGTAAGAAATGAGTAGAGCTGGTTGATACATGTTTCTATAAAGTCCAGATGACGTAAATATTTAAAAAAATAAATATTTTGGAATTTTCATTACATGGTGAATTTCAAAATCTTGATGGTTCTTCGCAACAGAGGAACAAAAAGGAAATCTGAAGCGTCAGAATTTCCAATAGGACAGACATGCCATTTTTACGCATTTCTGGAGTGAGTCAGAATAGGGACTTCAGAATGTGTCACTCTAGTTAAAAGGAAAAAGAATCCTATATTCAAGATGAAAAAAAAACTTAAATTAAAAAAAATGTCACCAGGGAAGCTGTGAAAAGCATCCAGCTGTCTTCAGCCCAACTCCAATGCCCCAGCCACTACTGTATTGTAAGTCCCAGTCAGACTTGATGCACATCAATGTAAATGAAAGGCTGACACAAGAGATGAACATCGTCATATTACAAAGGAAAGAGAGCCATGTCCTACATACTCCTCTCTGTTCTCATAGTTTAAGATGATAACAATGAGTCAGTGGTTCTTACCTATATATCAGGGAAAGCGTATGACAGTGTTGATGGGCTATGAAATATTAATCAGCTTTCCAGCCTGAAGTGTATCTGGATATTGAGTTTCAGTAAGGCATGTGTCACAAATATAAAGGGAAGGGTAACCACCTTTCTGTATACAGTACTATAAAATCCCTCCTGGCCAGAGGCAAAATCCTTTCACCTGTAAAGGGTTAAGAAACTAAGGTAACCCTGCTGGCACCTGACCCAAAATGGCCAATGAGGGGACAAGATTCTTTCAAATCTGGAGGGTGGGGTGGAACAAAGGGTCTGTCTGTCTGTGTGATGCTTTTGCAGGGAACAGATCAGGAATGCAGCCTTACAACTTCTGTTAGTTAGTAAGTAATATAGCTAGAAATGCATTAGATTTCCTTTTGTTTAATGGCTGGTAAAATAAGCTGTGCTGGATGGAATGTATATTCCTGTTTTTGTGTCTTTTTGTAATTTAAGGTTTTGTCTAGAGGGATTCTCTATGTTTTGAATCTGATTACCCTGTAAGGTATTTACCATCCTGATTTTACACAGGTGATTCTTTTACCTTTTCTTTAATTAAAATTCTTCTTTTAAGAACCTGATTGATTTTTCATTGTTCTTAAGATCCAAGGATTTGGGTCTGTGTTCACCTGTACCAATTGGTGAGGATTTTTATCAAGCCTTCCCCAGGAAAGGGTGTGTAGGGCTTGGGGGGATATTTTGGGGGAAGACGTCCCCAAGTGGGCTCTTTCCCTGTTCTTTGTTTAAAATGCTTGGTGGTGGCAGCATACGGTTCAAGACCAAGGCAAAGTTTGAACCTTGAGGAAGTTTTTAACCTAAGCTGGTAAGAATAAGCTTAGGGGGTCTTTCATGCAGGTTCCCACATCTGTACCCTAGAGTTCAGAGTGGGGAAGGAACCTTGACAGCATGTTTTCTTTCTTTCTTTCTTTCTTTCTTTCTTTCTTTCTTTCTTTCTTTCTTTCTTTCTTTCGAATTTATGAGGTTTCTGTCAACGATTTCACCAATATTTATTCTGGAGTACAATACACATGGCAAGAGAATTTTGACAGTTACCCTTTACAAAAAATCACTTTGTTCTGTGAAAATGTATGGATGGCAATTGAGATTTTTGCCTGTATTATTCACTTACATTTTCCATTTCATTTCCTTGTCCTTAGGAAATCAGACCCATGGTAAACACTAAATGGAGAAATCAAACGTCCATCACAGAATTCATCCTACTGGGATTCGGGAGTCGCCAGGAACTGCAGACCCCTCTGTTCCTGATGTTCCTGATGATCTACATTGTGACCATAGCTGGGAACATCCTCATCATTGCATTAATTGTGACTGATCGGAAACTTCACACCCCCATGTACTTCTTTTTGGGAATTTGTCCTGCTTGGAGACCTGCTACACCTCCACCATCCTTCCCAGGATGCTGGCCAGTCTCCTGACTGGGGACAGAACCATTTCTATTGCCGGCTGTTTTGTACAATATTTTTTCTTTGGTTGCCTTGCAGATTCAGAATGTTACCTCCTAGCAGCAATGTCCTATGATTGGTATTTAGCAATATGTAAACCGCTGCATTATACAATGATGATGAATGGCAGATTTTGCTTACTTCTCATGACTGGCTCCTGGATAGCTCAGTGGTTTGAGCATTAGGCTGCTAAACCTAGGGTTGTGAGTTCAATCCTTGAGGGGGCCATTTAGGGATCTGTGGCAAAAATTGGGGATCGGTCCCGCTTTGAGCAGCGGGTTGGACTAGATGACCTCCTGAGGTCCCTTCCAACCCTGATATTCTATGATTCTATGATAATCTGCTGTGTAATTAATTCCATAATTATATGTTTGTTGTCCCATTTGATTTTCTGTGGCCCCAATGAAACTGACCATTTCTTTTGTGATTTGGCCCCATTGATAAATGTTTCCTGCAGTGACACTGAACTGATAGAACTTCTGGCTTTCATACTCTCCTCCCTAATAGCCCTGGGCCCATTTCTACTAACCCTGACTTCCTACATGTGCAACATCGCCACCATCCTGAGAATCCCTTCCGCAACCGGGAGGCACAAGGCATTTTCCACCTGCTCCTCTCACCTCATTGTGGTGACCATCTTCTATGGGACCCTGATTCTTGTTTATCTGTTACCAAAAACCCACACACTGAGAGACCTGAATAAACTGTTCTCTCTCTTCTACACTGTCCTGACTCCCTTGTCCAATCCACTCATCTACAGCCTGAGAAACAAGGAAGTTAGCAAGGCCTTAAGCAAAGAAGTTAAAGAATTTATTGATTTCTTTGAAATGCAGACACTCCGTTACTGCTTTAGATTAAAATAACAAACATGCAAGAGAGTTGACTGTGAAAGTGGAGTTCAGATTACTGATGATTTTCTATTAGGTGAACCAATAAATTTCCCAAAGAGTCTATGTGAATTTATTATGTGGTTTTATTATTCCTGTTGCATACATCTATCTGGCTATCTACCCATCCATCCATCTAAATTTCCACAGTGTCAGATCTTGAGATCCTTACGCATGCCATGCTTACTCCATATTCAGTCACATTCCTTCCTCCTTCTTACCGAGTCCAATTCCCATTTGCTTCAGTTGAGTATTTACTGAAGTGGCTGCTGTAGAGTTAATCATAGAATCATAGAATATCAGGGTTGGAAGGGACCTCAGGAGGTCATCTAGTCCAACCCCCTGCTCAAAAGCAGGACCCATCCCCAATTAAATCATCCCAGCCAGGGCTTTGTCAAGCCTGACCTTAAAAACTTCTAAGGAAGGAGATTCCACCACCTCCCTAGGCAACGCATTCCAGTGTTTCACCACCCTCCTAGTGAAAAAGTTTTTCCTAATATCCAACCTAAACCTCCCCCACTGCAACTTGAGACCATTACTCCTTGTTCTGTCATCAGCTACCACTGAGAACAGTCTAGAGCCATCCTCTTTGGAACCCCCTTTCAGGTAGCTGAAAGCAGCTATCAAATCCCCCCTCATTCTTCTCTTCCGCACACTAAACAATCCCAGTTCCCTCAGCCTTTCCTCATAACTCATGTGTTCCAGTCCCCTAATCATTTTTGTTGCCCTTCGCTGGACTCTCTCCAATTTATCCACATCCTTCTTGTAGTGTGGGGCCCAAAACTGGACACAGTACTCCAGATGAGGCCTCACCAATGTCGAATAGAGGGGAACGATCAAGTCCCTCCATCTGCTGGCAATGCCCCTACTTATACATCCCAAAATGCCATTGGCCTTCTTGGCAACAAGGGCACACTGCTGACTCATATCCAGCTTCTCGTCCACTGTCACCCCTAGGTCCTTTTCCGCAGAACTGCTGCCTAGCCATTCGGTCCCTAGTCTGTAGCTGTGCAATGGGTTCTTCAGTCATAAGTGCAGGACCCTGCACTTATCCTTATTGAACCTCTTCAGATTTCTTTCAGCCCAATCCTCCAATTTGTCTAGGGCAGGGGTAGGATACAGAGGGCCCTCCAGCGTATCTACCACTCCTCCCAGTTTAGTATCATCCGCAAATTTGCTGAGAGTGCAATCCACACCATCCTCCAGATCATTTATGAAGATATTGAACAAAACCGGCCCCAGGACCGACCCCTGGGGCACTCCACTTGACACCGGCTGCCAACTAGACATGGAGCCATTGATCACGACCCGTTGAGCCCGACAATCTAGACAACTTTCTACCCACCTTATAGTGCATTCATCCAGCCCATACTTCTTTAACTTGCTGACAAGAATACTGTGGGAGACCGTGTCAAAAGCTTTGCTAAAGTCAAGATACAATATATCCACTGCTTTCCCTTCATCCACAGAACCAGTAATCTCATCAAAGAAGGCGATTAAATTAGTCAGGCATGACCTTCCCTTGGTGAATCCATGCTGACTGTTCCTGATCACTTTCCTCTCATGTAAGTGCTTCAGGATTGATTCTTTGAGGACCTGCTCCATGATTTTTCCGGGGACTGAAGTGAGGCTGACTGGCCTGTAGTTCCCAGGATCCTCCTTCTTCCCTTTTTTAAAGATTGGCACTACATTAGCCTTTTTCCAGTCATCCGGGACTTCCCCCGTTCGCCATGAGTTTTCAGAGATAATGGCCAATGGCTCTGCAATCACAGCCGACAATTCCTTTAGCACTCTCGGATGCAACTTGTCCGGCCCCATGGACTTGTGCATGTCCAGCTTTTCTAAATAGTCCCTAACCACCTCTTTCTCCACTGAGGGCTGGCCATCTACTTCCCATGCTGTGATGCCCAGCGCAGCAGTCTGGGATCTGTCCTTGTTAGTCAAGACAGAGGCAAAAAAAGCATTGAGTACATTAGCTTTTTCCACATCCTCTGTCACTAGGTTGCCTCCCTCATTCATTAAGGGGCCCACACTTTCCTTGGCTTTCTTCTTGTTGCCAACATACCTGAAGAAACCCTTCTTGTTACTCTTAACATCTCTCGCTAGCTGCAGCTCCAGGTGCGATTTGGCCCTCCTAATTTCATTCCTACATGCCCAAGCAATATTTTTATACTCTTCCCTGGTCATATGTCCAACCTTCCACTTCTTGTAAGCTTCTTTTTTTTGTTTAAGATCCGCTAGGATTTCATCATTAAGCCAAGGTGGTCGCCTGCCATATTTACTATTCTTTCGACACATCGGAATGGTTTGTCCCTGTAACCTCAACAGGGATTCCTTGAAATACAGCCAGCTCTGCTGGACTCCTTTCCCCTTCATGTTAGTCCCCCAGGGGATCCTACCCATCCGTTCCCTGAGGGAGTCGAAGTCTGCTTTTCTGAAGTCCAGGGTCCGTATCCTGCTGCTTGCCTTTCTTCCCTGTGTTTAGGATCCTGAACTCAACCAACTCATGGTCACTGCCTCCCAGATTCCCATCCACTTTTGCTTCCCCTACTAATTCTTCCCGGTTTGTGAGTAGCAGGTCAAGAAATGCTCCCCCCCAGTTGGCTCCTCTAGCACTTGCACCAGGAAATTGTCCCCTACGCTTTCCAAAAAACTTCCTGGATTGTCTATGCACCGCTGTATTGCTCTCCCAGCAGATATCAGGAAAATTAAATTACATTAAGTTGCTTGCTACATTAACAAGAAGAGGTGTTTCCATTGGTTTAAGAGGTACTTAAACCACCTCTCTGAGAGGCAGTAGCTAAGTCAACAGAAGACTTCTTCCATGGATCTAGCTGTGCATACACTGTGGGTTATATCAAATTAGCTACGTCACTCAGGGTTCAGAATTTTTCACAGCCCTGAGTGATGAAGCTAGGTTGATCTAATTTTTACGTGTAGACCAAGCCCCAGTTAAAGAGGATGGGTCTGCTAACCAGAGGCCAGAACTCTGTGTATCCCCCATTTTCCCCTTTTGTGCTTTCCAATTTTCATCCAACAGCAAAACAATTCTGCCCACTGAGTCCTAGAACATTCCCTGAAGTTTTCGACTGGATCAGATGTAGTGTTCAGATGTTACTGCATTGCAAGCAGACAGGTGGAACAACAAACAGACAAGCTGAGAAATTCCATTACATCGAATCCTTGTGTATCAAAGCACTGTGAGGCGCTTGGATACTGCAGTGATGAGGGTTATATAGGTACCTAATGCAGACAGACGGACATACAGACAGATTGATAGATCAATCCCAGAGATGGCTTTGAAAATCTCACCCATACTGTGTAGGGATATTAGGCTGAGCAACCAAACACCAAACTAAGGATATCAACGTCTCCTTAGAGATATCTTCCTTTGGATGGAGAAGCTCCAATGACAAGCTATGTGCAGGTCCTAGGACATTTCTTTCCCCTAGCCTTTGGCATGGCAGGGCATACTTACTGTTCAGACCTTAGGTGACTTATCTATTCCAGGCTGAGAAGAGCAAAATGGTGGCCAAGAAGCTGATCTCCACTCCCAGCTCAGCCCAGTACACAAGAGATGTTCTTTTTCTCTCTTTTTTTGAGGAAAAATCTTTTCTTTGAGGAAAACAGACACCATGAAAATTTTATTTTACCCCAAATCCCAATTTTTCTTCAGGTGGGTCCAAACATGGGCAGTTAGCCCAAGCCCCCACCACCGCTGCAACAACCACATGCTAGTTTAAGCATGCTAGCTCAAGCCCTGGTAGCGCACATCTATCTCCACAGGCTGGGAGGCTGGCTTCCAGCTGCAGTGCAGACATACCATGAAGACCTTCAAGGCAGGACTTTTCTCTTTCTATGTTTGAATAGCACCTGGAACAAACAGTCCCAATCCTGTCTGGGTCCTGTGAGGCACTAATAATAAACAATAATGGTGATGATAATAAATAATGAAGGATTTCTGCAGAAGAATCCAGTTTATCCAAAACCCAGTTATCTGTCAAACCCCCAAAAAATTCTAGTAGATAATAGACTGAAAAAGTCAGATCAGACATAACACTTGTATGGGGATAAGTAGATAGAGGAGTATGTATGGGGCTAAATAGATAAGTATACAGGAGAACAGGTCGGTAGGTAGATATGCATGGGGATAAATAGGTGAGTAGGAATGGGGATAGGAAGAGAGACAGATGAGTATGCATGGCTGGGAGAGAGCATGATGCACTGTTTCCCAGGAGGTCTGTTCTCTCTGAGTGTTTACAACAGTCCCCCACTACAAACTCTTCCCATCAGTGCTCTATTGATCTTAGTTGGGTACATGGAACCGCAGGGACCCACTGACATGGAATCAGCTACTGAGATTGGAGCTTTAGACCTTACCCTTTTCAGATGGGTCCTTTTAATTTCACTTGTATTCAAGAACCAGCATGATGGGATCCCAAACCTCACCGGGACATCTAAGAACCATTCCTATTGTGTCTGGGCTCAGCTGAGCCTTTACCACAAGCCTTGAGAAATCCACCTCCTGTTTTCCCTTGTGTGCATCCCACTGCAGGGCAGGAGACCAAGTGAAAAGGCAGAAAGTTGCAGCACTAGAAAACATAGTGCCAGTTACATTGTATGCAAAGGTTGGGATTTTCCACCGAGCTTAAGGCAGTTAGTCATCCAACTCTCTTTTGTACCCAGTGGGCTTTGGGCTCCTAATTCCAATGAGCAACTTGGAAAATCCCATTGTCACAGTTATGGGGCTGGCTGCCCCTCAGGTTTCTCTGGGAGCACACCTGCAAGGCCCATGCTCTGACCTGCCTCAAGGTGGAATCTCACAGTTCTCACCCTCTGAAGATCCATCTGCACTGCAGCCAGGGATATGACTGGCAGCTCTTGTAGACATATCAGCACTAGCATTTTGGGCTGTATAAGTAGGGGCATTGCCAGCAGATCAAGGGACATGATCGTTCCCCTCTATTCGACATTGGTGAGGCCTCATCTGGAGTATTGTGTCCAGTTTTGGGCCCCACACTACAAGAAGGATGTGGAAAAATTGGAAAGAGTCCATCGGAGGGCAACAAAAATGATTAGGGGACTGGAACACATGACTTATGAGGAGAGGCTGAGGGAACTGGGATTGTTTAGTCTGTGGAAGAGAAGAATGAGGGGGGATTTGATAGCTGCTTTCAACTACCTGAAAGGGGGTTCCAAAGAGGATGGATCTAGACTGTTCTCAGTGGTAGCTGATGACAGAACAAGGAGCTCAAGTTGCAGTGGGGGAGGTTTAGGTTGGATATTAGGAAAAACTTTTTCACTAGGAGGGTGGTGAAACACTGGAATGCGTTACCTAGGGAGGTGGTAGAATCTCCTTCCTTTGAGGTTTTTAAGATCAGGCTTGACAAAGCCCTGGCTGGGATGATTTAGTTGGGGTTGGTCCTGCTTTGAGCAGGGGGTTGGACTAGATGACCTCCTGAGGTCCCTTCCAACCCTGATATTCTATGATTCTAGCTGTGCTCTAGCTCATGCACTAAAAATACAAGCAAGGAGAGGATAGCATCACTGACCCCCCCCGGATATGTACTCCCTTGTGCAGCCTGCTCTGAAACCCCTGCAATGGTATCCTCACTTCTATTTTTATTGAGCTAACTAGAGCACAGGGTAGTGAAGCACACACCCAGCAGCAGTGTAGACGTACCCTTGAGACCAGCACCTGGGTCAGGCTACCCCAGGCATAGCAATGGGTTATCACCATGGAAGTCCCACTAGGTTTTTGGCACCTGAATTTCCTCCCTCTGGGAACCTGTGACTAGTAGCTTCCTTAAAATAGAGTACTTTTATTCGGCAGTGGGAACAAAATGTTAGATAAGAAAGGATTTGAAAACAGAAAGCACCTGTATACATGTCTGTTTTACCTGAAGTCATGCCATGCTGTAATGGCAAGCCTAGCTGTTTTAGAGAGCCCTGCTGTCCCCCTACAGAGCCCCTTTCCAAAAGACTCTCCTTTCAAACCCTGGAGGCTTCTTCAAGTCTTGTTAGGCTTTCGTCCCTCCTAATCAAACCAGCTCTGCAGACTGTGTGGGACCAACCCAGAGTCAGCAGAGCCCACAGTTGGAGTATTTTCCCTTAACTACCCTTAAGGGGAAGCTGATGAGGGAATTATCTTGAGCCATCTCCGCCTTCCTGCCTGGACCACTGCAGACCGTCCCTCACTGGGAAGCACTGAATCAAAAATATTTGCACAAAAAACGCCATTGCAAAGCCAGTGCAGCATAGTCGCACCTGGCTTGGATTCTCCCGTCACTCCCATACCTTGATCAACTGGGCATGTTCCTGCCAGTGGGTGGTAGATTCACAGGGCACAAACTTGGCCCCGTTAAAGCAAATGACACCAACTTCAATGGGACCAGGGTTTCATCCATTGATTTTAGCAGAAGCAAAGACCAGCATGACCCATCCCCTCTGTAAGGGGACTGTTGTCCCCTTACTAACATTCAGTGGGGGTGTTTAGGTTGGCTAGCTCCCACTACTAAAAAGGGGGAAGGGTCGATGAGGAATCAGTACCCTGAGACTGACAGCCCCCAGGAACAATGGGGAGAGGCCAATGCTCCAGGTCAGCCTGAATGACAGGGCAAGCAGGCTAATCAGGCAGTCAGGAGGCCAGGGCGGTCCCGTCCTCAGTGTGAGCTGGATTTGCCTGGGTCAGACAGAATGGGGCCGAGCTGAGGAGAAAGCAGGGGCCCAAGCTAAGCTGGGGAGCAGAGCTGTGCCAGATCCAGAGGGACGAGAAAACAGCCCAGAGAGAGCAGACCCTGTCCTGGGAGCAGAGCTGCAGCCCAAAGCCAGAGGCACAGCCCAGAGAGAGCGGACTTGCCCTGGGAGCAGAGCTGCAGCAACCAGAGCCAGAGGGGCCAGAGAAGCAGCCCAGGGAGCTGGAGGCAGAGCAGCAGCAGCCGTGCAGAGACCGAGTGGTGGAGCTGGGGCTGGAGCAGTCCGGAGCTGGGTGCGGTGAGCAGCTGGGGAGAGCGAGGGGGACCCTGGGCAGCGGGCCCAGCACAGGGAGATGCCTCAGCCAAGAGGCTCTGCAGGCCAGGCTTGGATCGTAACCCCGACAGGGCGGGGGCGATGCTGGGAAGAAGGGTCCTACCACTTAGAGCCTGAGAGCTTGTGGCCACCACCAGAGCAAGTGTCCAACCCACCAGCATCCCTGCAGCACAGCCAGGGCCTGAGGAGAAGGCCTGGGACTTACAAGGGACAGACTGTGAACTGCCCTGATGTTCCAGAGACACTGTTTGTGATGTTCCCTGCCACAGAGTGGGCTGATGTGTTTCCTTTAACCTTTCCCATTATTCCTTATTCTTTTTAAAATTAATTGTTGTTTAAATAACTTGCATTTGCTTTAACTTGTATGTAACGGTCAGTGGGTTAGAGAAGTACCCAGTGCAGAGAGAGTACCCCGGAGTGGGGACATCCTAGCCCCTGTCCTAGGTGACCACAGCAGGGTTGGGGGGTCGAGCCCCCCAGGAATCGTGGTCCCAGCCTTGTTGGGGTTACGAGGACTCTGCCAGACAGGGGAGTGGAAGGGGAGTCCTCAAGGGCAGGGAGGCCACTGGGTAAAGGAAGTGGGAGTGAGGACTCAGATCCTTTCACTAGCCCACTTCACTGGGGTAGTGCAGAAGCCAGGAAAGTTCCCCACAAGAGCGGGACTATTCCCCCGCTTACACCTGCACAGGACAAGCCAGAGAATTCCACCAAGTCATTCCTGTATCAAGCCCATGACATCTGGATGGGCAAAACATAGGTGTTAGGAGACATTTGATCTTGTATTTTACTTACAGCTAGGTTGGCACTTCTTGATATTTAATCAAAAGCCTTCAGTTTAGACAAGTACACCATGGGCTAAAAGCTTGTGGGAGTAGACAATGGTTTGAACCGATGGATTATTTGCAGACTAGTAGTTGAAATCCTATGCTCTCATGAAGTCCTATGTGTAAAAAAAGCTGAAAGTGTCTGAGAACTTAAAAATGGGATGAGACCAAACCGTGAACACCAGTGATGACTGAACGTGGTTATATTTCAAACAAAAAGAGTTCTCTAGCAATCTTGTGGCTGTTTCCATCCCTTCGCACTGACTCAATAGACATTCTAGGCTTCTGAGTGACAATTCTGGAATCTGATAATATAGATAAGAAGGAAGATACTATATTTGAGTTGTGTGTGTTTGTTTTGCTTGTTGACCATTCTCCAGAACCAATATCTGAAAATGACTTGATAGAACAACCTGAAGAAAAGCTCTGTGTAGCTCAAATGCTTGTTCCTTCCACCAATATAAGTTGGCCCAATAAAAAGGTATTTCCTCACCTATCTGATAATGAATGCATGTCACTTCACAGACTGTGAGGGATACATTAAAAGAAAGAGACAACAAATGAGATACTTTATTTTTTTTTTCATTTTTATTGGAAATTTGACAGAATATTAAAATGCTACATATACAGACACTATGGACATCCATCAGGTCGATTACCTTTTCACCTAGTTATATATTTCAGTATACTCAGTCTTGGCATAGATCTTGTCCTATGCAATTTGGTCAGATTTGCCTACCCCCATTCAGATTCTCCACTTTGAGGGAGAAGGTGGGACATTAGTTGTATTACAAGAAGCCTGCACCCCAAAGACTCCCATGGCCCCGCATCCGAGACACAGGCACTAAATTTGAAGAAGCTACCACAGAACTCACTACATCCTCACAGTCTCCTATGATGCATCATGTGGTTTAAGTATGGAACCATTAACATGCAGCCCCATCAGAGCATTTAAAACAGATTGATTAATCCTCATGATATTATACGCAGTCAAATTCTGGTGATCACTACAGACCAGATAACCACCTGGAGTAAATCAGCACAGTTGCATTGACTACTGCGGAGACACACCAGTTTACACCTACTGCAAATTTGATCCTGTGAACTTAGTCAGAGCTTTTCTTAGGGCCATATTTACATGCTTATTTCTTAGGCTGTAGATGAGGGGGTTGAGCAGAGGAGTCAGGACTGTGTAGAAGACAGAGAACACTTTATTTAGGTCTCTCAGTGTGTTGTTTTTTGGTAGCATGTAGACAATAACTAAGGTTCCATAGAAAACGGTCACCACAATGAGGTGGGAAGAGCAGGTGGAAAAGGCCTTTTGCCTCCCAGTGGTGGATGGGATTCTCAGGATGGTGGCGATGATATATATGTAGGATACCACCGTTAATAGAAAAGGGGGAAATGTATCAAAGAAGGAAAGGAATAAACTTACCATTGAAATCAGTTGCGTGTCACTGCAGGACAGTTTAAGCAGTGGAATGAAATCACAAAAGAAATGGTCTATTTCATTGGGGCCACAGAATGTTAACTGCAACATCAAAAATATAATTATGGTAATAGCCAGAAAGCCACTTATCCAAGAGCCAGCTGCTAGCTGGAGACAGAACCTACCATTCATAAGGGCTGCATAGTGCAGGGGTTTGCATATCGCTAAATACCGATCATAAGACATTGCTGCTAGGAGAAAACATTCCGTCACCACTAGGAAACCAAAAGAATAAAGCTGTATGATACAACCACTAAATGAGATGGTCCTGTCCCCAGTGAGGAGACTGGCCAGCATCCTAGGCAGGATGGTGGAAGTGTAGCAGGTCTCCAAGCAGGACAAATTCCACAGGAAAAAGTACATGGGGGTGTGCAGGTACTGATCAGCCACAACTAGTGCAACAATGAGGATGTTCCCTGCCATGGTAACAATATAGATCACTAGGAAAAGCAGGAAGAGAAGAATCTGCAATCCAGGGAGATTCCTGAAACCCAGGAGGACGAATTCTGTGATGGACGTTTGATTTCCCCATTTTCTTTTCTCCATGCCATTTAGCTACTTTAAGAAGAGATTATGAAAAATAATTAGAACATAAAGCATGGCTAAACCAGAATAAATATTCAACCAATTAGCTTTAAAAATCCAAAGAGCAAACTGAAATGAGGATTTATATTCTCTTACAGAGTCAAGTAATTAATATGTTGCAAACTTTGTAAGAAACAAGAAATATAGCAATTTTCACATCCGACCAGCCCACTCTTACATCCAGTCTTGTACCCTATCTCTGACAGTAGCCATGAGCAGCTGCTAGAGATCAGTGTGGAAGATCGCTAAATGGACAATTCCAGGTCATGCTGACTAGCGGCTACTCAGCATAGGTCCCGGAACAAGGGGTGCGGGGGGTGCTGAAGCACCCCCTGGCTTGAAGGGGTTTCCGTTATACACCGGATTTACAGCTTGGTTCAATGGCTCTCAGCACCCCCACTGTGCAAACTGTTCCAGCCCCCTGCTGCTCAGGCTACCTCCCAGCCACAATCCCACCTAACCCCATGGATACATACTTGTGTGGTTAGCCAAAGTCTCTGCCTGTGCCACCAAGGTTATTTTTAGGCAATTTGTTGACACAATCAGTGAATTCCCATGGGCTACTTTACTGAGAAGAAGTTAATACATTTTTAAAAGCCCTTCCAAAAACAGATTTTCAAAGGAACTCTGGGCTAGATTTCTGAGGGTCCGGCAATCAAAACTGGGGCCAGATTTTCAATAGGGCTTGGTAGTTTCCCCTCTGAAAATGGGGGATCCAAAAGGAATTTGCAATTTGAAATTGTATTCACCCCTACCCCTAAAACAAGCAACGTTCCCTGTTTCAAGCAGCTTGGATACATGCACTTTGTTTATTTTTATGGCTGACTTAGAACAGCGCTTCCTCAGCTCTCATCCCCTAATGCCCCTACTCTACTTACGCTATATTGATGACATCTTCATCATCTGGACCCATGGAAAAGAAGCCCTTGAGGAATTCCACCATGATTTCAACAATTTTCATCCCACCATCAACTTCAGCCTGGACCAGTCCACACAAGAGATCCACTTCCTGGACACTACAGTGCTAATAAGTGATGGTCACATAACACCACCCTATACTTGAAACCTATTGACCGCTACTCCTACCTACATGCCTCCAGCTTTCACCCAGAGCACACCCTGCTGCTATTGTCTACAGCCAAGCTCTACGATACAACCACATTTGCTCCAACCCCTCAGACAGAGACAAACACCTACAAGATCTCTATCAAGCATTCTTACAACTACAATACCCACCTGCTGAAGTGAAGAAACAGATTAACAGAGCCAGAAGAGTACCCAGAAGTCACCTACTACAGGACAGGCCCAACAAAGAAAATAACAGAACGCCACTAGCCGTCACCTTCAGCCCCCAACTAAAACCTCTCCAATACATCATCAAGGATCTACAACCTATCCTGAAAGACGCCCCATCGCTCTCACAAATCTTGGGAGACAGGCCAGTCCTTGCCTACAGACAGCCCCCCAACCTGAAGCAAATACACACCAGCAACCACACACCACACAACAGAACCACTAACCCAGGAACCTATCCTTGCAACAAAGCCCGTTGCCAACTGCGTCCACAGATCTATTCAAGGGACGCCATCATAGGGTCTAATCACATCAGCCCACACTATCAGAGGCTCGTTCACCTGCACATCTACCAATGTGATATATGCCATCATGTGCCAGCAATGCCCCTCTGCCATGTACATTGGTCAAACTGGACAGTCTCTACGTAAAAGAATAAATGGACACAGATCAGATGTCAAGAATTATAACATTCATAAACCAGTCGGAGAACACTTCAATCTCTCTGGTCACTCGATTTCTGACCTAAAAGTGGCTATTCTTCAACAAAAAAACTTCAAAAACAGACTCCAGCGAGAGACTGCTGAATTGGAATTAATTTGCAAACTGGATATAATTAACTTAGGCTTGAATAGAGACTGGGAGTGGTTGAGTCATTACACAAAGTAAAACTATTTCCCCTTGTTTATTCTCCCCCACCCCCACTGTTCCTCAGACGTTCTTGTTAACTGCTGGAAATGGCCCACCTTGATTATCACTACAAAAGGTTTTCTTCCCCCTTCCCCACTCTCCTGCTGGTAATAGCTCATCTTAAGTGATCACTCTCCTTACCAGGTGCGGTGGCGCACGCCTGTAATCCTAGCTACTTGGGAGGCTGAGGCCGGTGGATCTCCTTACAGTGTGCATGATAAACACCCATTTTTTCATGTTCTGTGTGTATATAAATCTCCTCACTGTATTTTCCACTGAATGCATCTGATGAAGTGAGCTGTAGCTCACGAAAGCTTATGCTCAAATAAATTGGTTAGTCTCTAAGGTGCCACAAATAGTCCTTTACTCTTTGTTCTGTGCCCTCTTCCCATCCATGGGGGTAGGGCACTGTACCTTGTCTCTGCCCAGTGATCCCTGGACCCTTGACAGTGGTCACTCCTCTGTACTGTTCTCCAACCAGGCTCCTAGTTCTCCAGGGCCCTGCACAGGCATCTGTGGGGTGAAGAAGAAAACTCCCCAGCAAATCCACCAAGCTGAACTAGGCTCCCATCGCTCAGTCGTTCCTTTCAGGGCCTGGGGAAGCAGCAGGAACTGATGGAGAGGGAGGGGGCAGGAGGGGGCTCCAGGTTCATGTTGCTTTGCTCTGCCACATCCATGCAGTGGTGGAGGGTCTGTGCCTTACATTCTCCCTAGCTCAGGGAAAGCTTGGTACATGTTAGCCTCCTCTCTGCTCCCCTCCCAGGCTCCTGCAGGGGTGAAGGGAAGAGGAGAGACCCTGCCCTACAGCACTGAGAACCAGAGTTGCTGAGATCCTGTCCCATTGATTGGGAAGCAAATGGTTTGCAATCTACCCCCAGGATGATCAGTGCCACAGGAAAGAGGGCAGATCTGAATCTGACCAGAGCCCTGCACAACGGAAATATCCTCATCAGACACATGCAGAGGTCACTCATAGACTTTAGGTTCAGAAGGGACCAACATAAATATCTAGTCTGGCCTCCTGCACATTGCAGGCCACAGAACCTCACCCACCCACTCCAGTAACAGACCCATAACCTCTGGCTGAGTTACTGATGTCCTCAAATCATGGTTTAAAGACTTCAAGTTACAGAGTATCCACCATTTACACTAGTTTAAACCTGCAAGTGCCCCATGCTGCAGAGAAGGTCTCTACCAATCTGAACCAGGGGAAAAATCCTTCCTGGCCCCTCTCAGTTCCCCACAGACTGGCCAGCAAACCCTGAGCATCCATCTGCCCCTGGTTGCACACTGCAGCCCAGCTGATAGGAGCCTGGAACTGCAAACGGAGTCTCTGCTGTGTCCCTGCTGCTATGTAGTAGCCATAACTCACTGCTCCCAGCCCCTCTCTGCAGCCTTGCAGCACAGCAATAACAGGAGGCAGTAGGAGACACATCAAGAGGAGAATAGGAAGTGAGACAGAACAGTAATGGCACAGTTAACGGCCATGCCACAGTGACAGATGAGGCTGCTGTTTCCTGATCTGCATGGATTTTCCATGCACCATGAATGGCTCGTAAAAGGTACTGAATGCCCCCATCTCTCACTGTAGGGGATAGCAAAAATGAAATATCTCTATTTAGCTAAGCAATAACCCCAACAGTAAAAAAGCACAGATCCTGAAGTCCCATTGATCCTGCTCAGTGGGAGTTTTACTGGAGAAAACACTGAGCAAATGAATCAGAGCCTCAGGATTTGGCCTAAGGATTTCAGCACTTACTTTTAATCCTGACCGTGAAGTGGCGACCGCACCACAAAAGTGGACTGAGCTTGGGGAGCTGAAGTTGGTTTTCACTGTCTCTGCTTTCCTCGGTCCCTTTGCAGAGTCTGCCTCCATCTGCGGAGATGTCTCTATGCACCCAGAGCGACACCTGGTTTCTGCAGCTCTACTTGACTGCATGCATTACACCAAGGCTTAGTGCCGCCTAGCCTGGGCTCTAGCAGCTAAAGCAGCCTGCCTTGAGACAGCTGATTTTAATGATCACTTTTAAGTGACGGTGATTGGGGGAATTAGATATATGTACCTGTTAAACCAGTGTAATGCAGTGGGTGTTCCATTCTCCCTTTTCACCAGCACACCTCCCACTCCCCCGAAGGAATGAGAAGTAAACAGGTAGTTAGGCACTTAATTCCCCTTAATTTGTGTGGGAGTTAAGTGCCTAAATATCTTTCCAAACCTGGCGGTGGCTTAGAGAATCATCCTATGGAGCTAGGAGAACTAAGGGATGAGCATTTAAGAGAAATCTGCAATTATCTGGTCATTTCTGGGCTAGGTTATAGTAACAGTACTGCAATTAAATTAGGGCTGTCAAGTGATTAAAAAAATAATCATGATTAATTGCGCAATTAAAAAATTAATCATGTAATTAAAAATGAAATGTGATTAATCGTGCAATTAATCACAATGTTAAACAATAATAGAATACCATTTATTTAAATGGTATTTGAATGTTTTCTACATTTCCAAATATATTGATTTCAATTACAACACAGAATACAAAGTGTACAGGGCTCACTTTATATTTATTTTTGATTACAAATATTTGCACTGTAAAAAAAAACAAAATAAATAGTATTTTTCAATTCCCCTATTGCAATCTTTTTGTAATGAAAGTTGAACTTACAAATGTAGAATTATGTACAAAAAATAACTACATTCAAAAATAAAACAATGTCAAGTCCTCTCAGTCCTATTTCTTGTTCAGTCAATCGCTCAGACAAAGAAGTTTGTTTACATATGCAGGAGATAATGCTGCTCACTTCTTGTTGACAATGTCACCTGAAAGTGAGAACAGGCGTTCCCATGGCACTATTGTAGCCAGTGTCACTAGATATTTACATGCCAGATGTGCTAAAGATTCATATGTCCCTTCATGCTTCAACCACCATTCCAGAGGACATGCGCCCGCGCTGATTCTTCTCGATAACAATCCAAACAGTGCAGATCGATGCATGTTCATTTTCATCATCTGAGTCATATGCCACCAGTAGAAGGTTGATTTTCTTTTTTTTGGTGGTTCAGGTTCTGTAATTTCTGCATCAGAGTGTTACTCTTTTAAGATTTCAAAAAAGCCTGCTCCACACCACATCCCTCTCACATTTTGGAAGGCACTTCAGATTCTTAAACCTTGGTTTGAGTGCTGTAGCTATCTTTAGAAATCTCACATTGGTATCATATTTGCGTTTTGTCAAATCTGCAGTGAGAGTGTTCTTAAAATGAACATGTGCTGAGTCATCTTCCAAGACTGCTATAACATGAAATATATGGTAGAATGCGGATAAAATAGAGCTGGAGATATACAATTCTCCCCCAAGAAGTTCAGTCACACATTTAAATAATGCGTTATTTTTAACAAGTGTCATCTGCATGGAAGCATGTCCTCTGGAATGGTGGCCAAGGCATGAAGGGACATAAGAATCTTTAGCATATCTGGCATGTAAATATCTTGTGTTGCCGGCTACAAAAGTCCCATGTGAATGCCTGTTCTCACTGTCTGGTGACAGTTTAAATAAGAAGTGGGCAACATTATTTCCCGTAAATGTAAACAAACTTGTTTGTCTTAGCGATTGGCTGAACAAGAAGTAGGACTGAGTGGACTTGTAGGGTCTAAAGTTTACATTGTTTTGTTTTTGAATGCAGTTATGTAACCAAAAAAAAAATCTACGTTTGTAAGTTGCACTTTCACAATAAAGAGATTGCTCTACCGTACTTTGAGGTGAATTGAAAAATACTGTTTCTTTTGTTTATGATTTTCCAGTGCAAATATTTGTAATAAAAATAATATAAAGTGAACAGTGTATACTTTGTATTCTTTGTTGTAATTTAAATCACTATATTTGAAAATGTAGAAAAACATCCAATAATAAATCCAATTAATAAATTTCAATTGGTAGTCTATTGATTAACAATGTGAATAAAAGTGTGATTAATTGTGTTTAATTTTTTAATCATGATTAATTTTTTGAGTTAATCACATGAATTAACTGTGATTAATCATCAGCCCTAAATTAAATGTATCAGAAACCATTTAAACTGTGAAAAGCAGGAGGAATTACAAGGTCAGGGATTGTCTGCCTTGCTGGCTCCAAAGGATAAATCGAACCCCCCACTGCTATGCATTTGCACCATGACCTAAAGTTTATCTGATCTGGGTTGTTTTAGATAAGCTTGGGGAGCAAATTCAAAAGCTGAGGCAGGACCAAGCAAACCTAGACCATCCCTGACAGATGTTTTTCCCAACCTGTTCTGAACACCTCCAGCGATGGGGATTCCACAACCTTCCTATGAAAACAGTTTCAGAACTTAACTAGAGTTAGAAAGATTTTTCTTAATACCTAACCTCAATCTTCCTTGCTTCAAATTTAGCTGATTACTTCTTCTCCTACTCTTGGTAGAAGGAAAGAAGGAAAGAAAAAGAAAAGTTAGTTAATTCTGCCTGGCCGCATCCATACACAGAAGTTACAGCAGTTTAACTACAACTGGTTTTTAAAACAATTTAACTAAAGCTGCATTTTTAAACTGATTTAGTTAGCCTCCTGGGTGGGCATTTGTATCAATTTAAACCTGGAATGATCAGTTTAGTTTGGGCCTGTAAATTTACCAGTGTAAACTCTGGACTAACATTACATCATAGTGCAGAGGGCTGGTGATTTAACTCATTAGGCACCTTTTTCTCCATGGATCTTAAAAGCACAGAGTAAATATTAAGACATAACAGTTCAGAATCTATCTATCTATCTGGCTGGCTGGCTGGCTGGCTGGCTGGCTGGCTGTCTATCTATCTGTCTGTCTATCTAATCTGTCCTACATACAGACATGTCCCCCACCACCATATTAGGTGAGGGTCAGATGTTAATACTCTCCTGATGTCCAGAAATGCCTAACTGTGTCTGTTCTTTCACTGGTTTCAAAGGGATAACTCTCCGAGTGCAGTCCTATACAGTGTGAATAGCATACTGGGTATCTAGAGAACCTGTCTACAGGAAGATATTTTGGGGTGAATATCTGTCCCCATATTTTATGTTAGGGGTGTAGCTCATGATGTTTTGGGGAATGGGACTGTGTGGAGTTCGCTGCCTCAAATACAACATGACCCTGAGGCAGAGAATTGCCAACTGAAGCTGGGTAAGGCAAACCCAACATTGAGTTGGGCAAAATCAATCTAGACATATGACTCAGATCACATGGTGTTGGCTTGTTGCAAGTACATGTGTGACGGTGGATTAGCTCATTCTAGGCTCTGGGTGCCATCCTGCCTCGGTTCCCCCTTCTTCACCGAGTGTGAGGTAGACTCGGGAGCTTTCTGAAATTCTGGTGCTCTGTTGTAGAATGTCAAAGAAGTTTGGTGAGCTGCTTCAGTTATAATGACACAGAAAGGGTTAACAAATAGAACTGGTCAAAAAAAAATCCACTCAACCTGCTTTGTGACGGAAAGCTGGGTTTTGACTAAATGAAAATTTTCAAGGAAACAATCTGGTTTTGACTTTTTCTCAAGAAATCTGAAAACCAAAACAGTCTTAAAAATCCAAGGCTGGTTTGTCCTCATCTTGTTTATTCTCAAGCCTCCCCAAGAAAGGGGGTTTTGGGGGGGGATTTTTTGGGGGAAGATGTCTCCAAGTGGGCTCTTTCCCTGTTCTTTGTTTAAAATGCCTGATGGTGGCAGCATACTGTTCAAGGACAAGGCAAAGTTTGTACCTTGGGGAAGTTTTTAACCTAAGTTGGTAAGAATAAGCTTAGGGGGTCTTTCATGCGGGTCCCCACATCTGTACCCTACAGTTCACAGTGGGGAAGGAACCCTGACAGTACCTGTCAACCTAACATTAAAATGCCATATAACTACTACACTAGCATGTATGTAGTGAGTAGTCAACTATGCTGTTGGGCCTGTTTCTCATTTACACTCAGATCACTTGAAAGCATTCTGGGTGTTTTAAGGGGCATTAAAATAGGAGACGATTCTGTTTACGGTATAAAGGGGCCTCATTGTAAATGTGAATCAGCCTTCTTATGTATTTGCCTCAATTCTCAGATACTCATATATCTGTATTTTTCATTGTTCAAGATTAAAATGTGTGTCTATTGGTTTGTTGTTGCTATTCATATCACCTAATACCCACAATTAACACACAGCATTGTCCAATGAATATGCTACATGTGCTAAGGTCAGGAGTGCTGGGTTTGATTCCTGCCTCTTGCAGTGATCTGTTGTGTGGTATTGGGCAAATCTCTTCCCCTTCCAGTGTCTCAGTTTCCCCACCTTTAAATGGCAATATTGATCTTTGCATGCCTGTGAGAAGTGCTTTGAAAATTTTGGACTGAAACTGCATTGGTCAGAACAAGTATGTAAGTGATGGATGTGTATTTTTATGTCACGGACCTACAAAAGGTTTGTGGCACAGATCTTCACAATGCCTAACTTTTAGATGCCTACAAAATACCTGGAACAACAACAGTTGGATCCACATAATCTGAGTTAGCCACCCAGGCTCCATACACAATGCATGGGGAGAGAATAGAATTCACAAAAGCCAGCATGCTAGGCAGGAATCTGCCTCAGCTAGCAAAATGACTGAAATTCCACCCTGTCAGAAAATTCAGTGCCTAAGGCTATGTCTACACTACAGTCTATGTTGGTATGACATTGTACCTCATAATGCTTATGAAGTATGCGTATGAGTGTAAATATGACATAACTGGAATAATTTTTATGTTAGATATGCCATGTAACATATCTTTGCAAAGGTTATGATCTACTGAATATATTCATCCTATTTGTATGCATGTATCATTTTTACATCTGAAGTTATGAGTGTTGGCTCTATGTTTGTATTTAAAGTGTTTCCTGTAGGAAGCATGTAAGGCAGATTTGGTCAACATAGTGTGAAGGGTTATTCAAGTAATTGGGAGTACTTAACTAACAATGGACTTTGGGAGATGTCAATCCACATCTGAGCTTTCCTGGGAATGTTCAAATTAACATGTAAACAATGGCGTCGGCCTGCAAAATGTTGAATCATCCATAGATATGTGGCTTGCTCAGGTGGCTACAGACTCCATATTGTTGCTGTGATCTTGCTCAGGAGAACAAAGGGGGTCCATCCACAAGAGAGAGAATATATAAGGCCCTGGAAACCCCTCCATTTTGTCTTCAGCTGGCTCAAAAGATAGCCTCTCCACCCCAAATCGATGCCTGAAAGAAACTGGAACAAAGTACAGTAAGTACGGGGGTGTGAGCGATTGTTGGACCCAGACTAGGAAGAAGTCTAGTCTGTAAAAGAAGCTTATTGGAACCTCTCTGAGGGTGAGATTTACCTGCATTTAGTTTCCAACTGTATTAGGGTTAGACTTGCATGTTTTGGTTTTATTTTACTTGGTAATTTACTTTGTTCTGTCTGTTATTACTGGAACCACTTAAATCCTACTTTTTATACTTAATAAAATCACTTTTTGCTTATTAATTGACCCAAAGTAAGTAATTAATTCCTGGGGGAGCAAACAGCTACGCATATCTCTCTATCAGTGTTATAGAGGGCGAACAATTTATGAGTTTACCCTGTATAAACTTTATACAGAGTAAAACAGATTTATTTGGGGTTTGGACGCCATTGGGAACTTGGTATCTGGGGGCTAGAGACAGGAGCACTTTCTAAGCCATTTTCAGTCAAGTCTGAAACTTGTGAGGGACGTGGTTCAGACCTGGGTCTGTCTTTGGAGCAGACTGGCATGTCTGGCTCAACAAGGCAGGGTTCTGAAGTCCCAAGCTGCCAGGGACAATGGGCTCAGAGGTAGTCTCAGCACATCAGATCACAGTTCACAAGGATGTTTCTGTGATCGAACCCATCACAGTTGACATAACTAATGTTGCTCAGGGGTGTGAATATTCCATAGCTTCTGCTGCTCATGGAGGTGTTTTTTTTAATGCCGATGTGAGAGCTGTCTGCTGTCTGCATGGAGTGTCTTCAACAGAGGCACTACAGGGCACAGCTATATCAGTATATCTGCAGTACTGTACGTATAGGCATACCAGATGTCAGGGCTTCAGGGAGGTGCCTCTCTCTGCTTATGAGAATGAGTCGGGCACCGGCCTAACTCCATACAAAATGTCTGGGGAAGGGATTGAGCACAAGTAGATCAATGGTTAGGGTACCCCTCTGTAATATAATAGATCCAGGTTCATTTTCCATATCTGCAAAGCTAGGCAAAAGGATTTGAACAGGGATCATAGAATATCATAGAATATCAGGGTTGGAAGGGACCTCAGGAGGTCATCTAGTCCAACCCCCTGCTCAAAGCAGGACCAATTCCCAACTAAATCATCCCAGCCAGGGCTTTGTCAAACCTGACCTTAAAAACTTCAAAGGAAGGAGATTCCACCACCTCCCTAGGTAACACATTCCAGTGCTTCACTACCCTCCTAATGAAAAAGTTTTTCTTAATATCTAAACTAAACCTCCCCCACTGCAACTTGAGACCATTACTCCTTGTCCTGTCATCTGCTATCACTGAGAATAGTCTAGATCCATCCTCTTTGGAACCCCCTTTCAGGTAGTTAAAAGCAGCTATCAAATTCCCCCTCATTCTTCTCTTCCGCAGACTAAACAACCCCAGTTCCCTCAGCCTCTCTTCATAAGTCATGTGTTCCAGTCCGCTAATCATTTTTGTTGCCCTCCGCTGGATGTTTTCCAGTTTTTTTCACATCCTTCTTGTAGTGTGGGGCCCAAAACTGGACACAGTACTCCAGATGAGGCCTCACCAATGTCGGATAGAGGGGAGCGATCATGTCCCTCAATGTGCTGGCAATGCCATTGACCTTCTTGGGATCTGCCACTTCTCAGGAGAGTACCCCAAGCAGAAGACCGTAGAGTGGTTCTCACTTCTTTTTCTGGACCATTTAATATTTAATTAAGGTGAAAGAATTTCAGTAGGAGACCTGGCTAAACATAGTGCACACCACTTCAGGGTATCATCTAGTCCAGTGGCTAAGGTACTCCTCTGACATATGGGGAGCCTCTCTTCATCAGTCAGAGAGGGGAATAGAATCAGGATCTCCCACGCCAGGGTGAGTACCCTCACCGCTGGCCTAAATGTTATTAAAAGGCAGGTCAGCCTCTTCCTCCTCCACTTTGTGTGTAGGTAGCAGTGCTCTGAGCACACCTACTGGATTAGTCCCAAAGACAAGATATTTTGCCCTAGTTTGAGAATCGTGTTAGGCAGGCTTAGGCAGGCGGTAGGTGTCAGGACAACTAGAGTCAGCAGTGCCCATGTGCAGAGGCTGAAATGTAGGCTCCTAAGGAACTTTTACAGTGGACACTTAGGCACAGAGTGAGGTGAGAGTGAAGGAACTGAAACTGCATTACTTATCAGAAAGAAGATTGAGAGGTGACATGCTTACAGATGATGAGCACCTTCATGGGAAGAAAATACAAGGGGCTAAAGGGCTCTTTAATACAGCAGAAAAAGTCAAAACAAGAACCAGAAAAAATCATTTGAGGAATAAGGCACACATTATGAATGGGGAAGGTGGCTAAACATTGGAACAAAGTGCCGAGGAAAATTGTGGATTATAAACCTCATGACGTCTTCAAAATCAAGAATGGCAGCCATTCTGGAGGACTTGCTCTCATGGTCCATGGGCATGCTGTCCGTTCTTGAACCATTGTCCACTATCCTGAGCCCACCCCTTTCAAGTGACAAGCCTATGCTTTCACTTCTCTTGGGTGAGATTCTGAGGTCCAACCATTCTTCTAATCCCCAGTTTACCACCCTTTTAGTTTCAGTTGTGTTACTGCAGCAGGTCTAACTCTAGTCTGGCCCTGCTATAGATTTTCCTCCCTGAGCATGTGACAGAGAGTTTGCATTGAAACAGGAACTGTTTCTTCAAAACAGAGTAGGATTTATTTGCCTAAGGAAACACAGCATTAAATGGGTTAATGGATTAAAATGGGTTAAAAGAAGAAAATGGGTTAAAAGAAGAAAAAGTCCCATATGCTTCTTGTCTCACCTAACCTTCAATCCTCTAGCCATAGTTTAAGCTCTTACAGATCCCACTTCTGAGTCTGAGGGATGGTTGCATCCCCGCAGACCCTCTCTCGGTGTCTTGTATTGAATCTTTTATTTGACTGGTGTTAAGGAGGCCCTGGGAAAAGTCTTCAATAAATGTATGGAGCTCTCAGCAATTCAGGAAGAGTGACTGATATGGGAATGAATCAATCTGTCATATCTTGTGTGATGCATGACCTGGAAGGGCAAAGCATCCTTCAGGATAAATAACTGGACTTCAGCTGTTAAAGACATATGGGTAGAAAATGTTTGTGTTTTTTGTGTATTTACATATATATTTTTATAGGTCAACAATGTAATCAAACAGTCCCTGTTTATGCTGTATTCTGTTAATTCTAAGATCAAAAGGACATTGTAACAGCTATATGAACTGTAAACACAGGATATCACTGTATTCATATGTCTTTGGTATGTATATCAAATCATCTGTGAATGGTAGAAAAACAGGCAATAGCCTTATGTTAATCTGTGTGGATAATTACCAGGGATGCTTAGGAAATGGGTCCACTTCAAAACCCCATGAGTGCCTATTGTTCGCAAAGGACTCCTAGCTGTCACAAGAAGGACTGAAACTGTATAAAGATGTTTGGGTCCCAATCCTTTTATATCTCAGATCTGCTTGAAGCTTGACGCGGGGAAAGCCTAAGCCGTAAGGACTGAGATCCCAGCCCTGACTGGATCACCCTGAATGTAAACGTTGGACTATAACCAATGAACTGTTTCTGAAATAATGGTTTGTGACTACAAAGCTCACCATCTCTGCTATGAATCTGACCTCAAGAATTATAATCATATCTGTCTTTATACTGATCTTTTTGCCAATGCTCTCTATCTAACTTTTATTTTTAATACATTTTAGTTTAGTTAATAAGAATTTGCTGTAAGTGTGTATTTGGGTAAGATCTGGAACATACATTAACCTGGGAGGTTATGTTTCTGATCCTTTGGGTTTCGTAGAACTTTTTTATATGATGAAAAAGATTTTCAGTAATCCTCATCATATTTTACTTCAGTTTCTGGGTGGAGGCCTGAGGCTGGGATACGTTAAGGAAACTGTGTTGTTGGCTTCTGGATAACCAGTGAGGTATTCTAAAAGCTGTTTTCTGCTGGCTTGGTAAATCTGAGTGTTGGAATATTCACCAGCTTTGAGGATTGTCTACCCCATTATTTGCAGTTCATCCTAACTGAGTGACCTCAGTTGGCTCCCCTGTGACCCCTGTCACAACTAGGAAGGCAGTTAGCATTTAGGTTATCCCTAACTCATGCTAATGGGAGTTTCCTTGGGGAACATGAAAACATGCAAAGTTTTGGGATGGCTACATTGCTTGTTGATTAGAGTTGACACTTACTACTACCCCAACTGGAATCGTAAGTCTCATGTGCGCCACATTCCACACAGTGGAATTCAAGATTTTAGCTACGTTTCATCTCCTTCTCTTCTCTAAGCAGGAAAAATGCTACATTTTACATCACACTGGTCTGGGATGCCTTTGGGTGGTTTCTGGTTGTTAAAATATTTTGTCTCTCACCTTGGTGTCAGGGCTTCCTATACAATTTTATATTTGGTATGATTGAACAGGTCTTCATAATTTTTGTTTGTTATATGTGTTATGTAGTGTTTAGTGATGTGAATGATCCTAAATGGATTCCTGAATGTTGGAACAAAATAATTAATTGACATGGATGATTTCTGGTGAAACATCTCTTTATCCTAAAGATCATTTCAATCTTCAGTGAAAAAATAATAAAGATAGGATGAGACACTGCTATTTCATTCTGGATTTGGAAAGAGCCACGATCTTTCAAAAGCACCTAAGTGAGTTAGGCTATGGCCACACTGCAATGAAAGGCCAGCAGCTGGCCTGGGTCAGCTGACTCATGTTTGTGTAACATGGGCTGCAGGGGTATAAAATTGCAGTTTGGACATTAGGACTCAGGCTGGAGTCCTGACTCTGAGACCCGGCAAAGCATTTTATCACTGTGTAGGCATACCCTTAACTTCATAAATCCTAATGACTTACAAAGTTACTTAGATTCCCACAGGCCAGAATTTTAAAATTCCTAAAGATGCATATAGGTGTCTAAGTATGTTTTAAAATATGCCTCAGTGGCTAGCTCTCAATAATTGTAATTTGCTTAAATTTGCATTTCTAAAGTGCCAGGATATTTCTAAAGTATTTAAATAGCTTCAATTCCTAAGCTTCAATGATTTTGAAAGTGATTAGATTCCTAAGTGCCAAATTATTAAAGATGCGGGTGAGTGTCTAGGTGGATTTTCATATATGTCCAGACACTTAACTGCCATTTATTCTAACGTGTTGCATTTTAAAAAGATGAGACCACATATGTATCTGTCCAGAAAGAAGACTGGCTTGGGGGATAAAACACTGGGCAAAGTTTTCTCCTTTCACGTTGAAAGAAAAGGAGTACTTGTGGCACCTTAGAGACTAACCAATTTATTTGAGCATGAGCTTTCGTGAGCTACAGCTCACTTCATCGGATGCATACCGTGGAAACTGCAGCAGACTTTATATATACACAGAGAATATGAAACAATACCTCCTCCCACCCCACTGTCCTGCTGTAATAGCTTATCTAAAGTGATCATCAGGTTAGGCCATTTCCAGCACAAATCCAGGTTTTCTCACCCTCCACCCCCCCACACAAATTCACTCTCCTGCTGGTGATAGCCCATCCAAAGTGACAACTCTTTACACAATGTGCATGATAATCAAGTTGGGCCATTTCCTGCACAAATCCAGGTTCTCTCACTCCCTCACCCCCCTCCAAAAACCCACCCCCATACACACACAAACTCACTCTCCTGCTGGTAATAGCTCATCCAAACTGACCACTCTCCAAGTTTAAATCCAAGTTAAACCAGAACATCTGGGGGGGGTAGGAAAAAACAAGAGGAAATAGGCTACCTTGCATAATGACTTAGCCACTCCCAGTCTCTATTTAAGCCTAAATTAATAGTATCCAATTTGCAAATGAATTCCAATTCAGCAGTTTCTCGCTGGAGTCTGGATTTGAAGTTTTTTTGTTTTAAGATAGCGACCTACATGTCTGTGATTGCGTGACCAGAGAGATTGAAGTGTTCTCCGACTGGTTTATGAATGTTATAATTCTTGACATCTGATTTGTGTCCATTTATTCTTTTACGTAGAGACTGTCCAGTTTGACCAATGTACATGGCAGAGGGGCATTGCTGGCACACGATGGCATATATCACATTGGTGGATGTGCAGGTGAACGAGCCTCTGATAGTGTGGCTGATGTTATTAGGCCCTGTGATGGTGTCCCCTGAATAGATATGTGGGCACAAATTGGCAACGGGCTTTGTTGCAAGGATAAGTTCCTGGGTTAGTGGTTCTGTTGTGTGGTATGTGGTTGTTGGTGAGTATTCGCTTCAGGTTGTGGGGCTGTCTGTAGGCAAGGACTGGCCTGTCTCCCAAGATTTGTGAGAGTGTTGGGTCATCCTTTAGGATAGGTTGTAGATCCTTAATAATGCGTTGGAGGGGTTTTAGTTGGGGGCTGAAGGTGACGGCTAGTGGCGTTCTGTTATTTTCTTTGTTAGGCCTGTCCTGTAGTAGGTAACTTCTGGGAACTCTTCTGGCTCTATCAATCTGTTTCTTTACTTCCGCAGGTGGGTATTGTAGTTGTAAGAAAGCTTGACAGAGATCTTGTAGGTGTTTGTCTCTGTCTGAGGGGTTGGAACAAATGCAGTTGTATCGCAGAGCTTGGCTGTAGACGATGGATCGTGTGGTGTGGTCAGGGTGAAAGCTGGAGGCATGCAGGTAGGAATAGCGGTCAGTAGGTTTCCGGTATAGGGTGGTGTTTATGTGACCATTGTTTATTAGCACTGTAGTGTCCAGGAAGTGGATCTCTTGTGTGGACTGGACCAGGCTGAGGTTGGTGGTGGGATGGAAATTGTTGAAATCATGGTGGAATTCCTCAAGGGCTTCTTTTCCATGGGTCCAGATGATGAAGATGTCATCAATATAGCGCAAGTAGAGTAGGGGCTTTAGGGGACGAGAGCTGAGGAAGCGTTGTTCTAAATCAGCCATAAAAATGTTGGCATACTGTGGGGCCATGCAGGTACCCATAGCAGTGCCGCTGATCTGAAGGTATACATTGTCCCCAAATGTGAAATAGTTATGGGTAAGGACAAAGTCACAAAGTTCAGCCACCAGGTTAGCCGTGACATTATCGGGGATAGTGTTCCTGACGGCTTGTAGTCCATCTTTGTGTGGAATGTTGGTGTAGAGGGCTTCTACATCCATAGTGGCCAGGATGGTGTTATCAGGAAGATCACCGATGGATTGTAGTTTCCTCAGAAAGTCAGTGGTGTCCCGAAGGTAGCTGGGAGTGCTGGTAGTGTAGGGCCTGAGGAGGGAGTCTACATAGCCAGACAATCCTGCTGTCAGGGTGCCAATGCCTGAAATGATGGGGCGCCCAGGATTTCCAGGTTTATGGATCTTGGGTAGTAGATAGAATATCCCAGGTCGGGGTTCCAGGGGTGTGTCTGTGCGGATTTGATCTTGTGCTTTTTCAGGAAGTTTCTTGAGCAAATGCTGTAGTTGCTTTTGGTAACTCTCAGTGGGATCATAGGGTAATGGCTTGTAGAAACTCGTGTTGGAGAGCTGCCGAGCAGCCTCTTGTTCATATTCCGACCTATTCATGATGTAGCTCACGAAAGCTCATGCTCAAATAAATTGGTTAGTCTCTAAGGTGCCACAAGTACTCCTTTTCTTTTTGCGAATACAGACTAACACGGCTGTTACTCTGAATCCTTTCACGTTGTGGCTCTGGTACAAACTGACTGTTTGATCTTTCACAAGTCTATAGGGATGGGATTTTCAAAAGAGGGAATTAGGTGCAAATATTTGATTGGATTCTTTTAAGCTCCTTTGAAAATCCCAGCCTGAAGCTACATTAGCTTGCAGCAGCTCAAGGTCTGGACCAAGATTAATAGCCACTGAAATTAGAAAAGAATGTAAAATAAATACATTTCAGAGGGGGGCACTGTGGTACAGTAGACTGGAGAGGAAACAAGATTGTGGCTCAGAACAGCTGGGTTCTCTTCCTGTTTCTGCATGACTATGGGCAAGTCGTTTTGCCTCCTTGTGCCCCTATCGGGTAGGTGGGCTCATCATCTGTGGCCAGCAGTGCACCTAGGAGAAGAAAAACTCCCATTTCAAACCAGGTTTGGTCAGCTAGTTTGTAACAGTTGTGACAATTGCATAAGCAATATGGGTCTGACCCTGGCTAATGAGCCTAATAACTTTTAATTGATTAAGAATAACTTGTGCTTTCGTCCAACGCATCCAGGAATGATCTGAAGCCATCAAGAGATGGAGAATCCAACATTTTCCTTGATAGTTTGTTCTAATGGTTAATCACTATCACTGTTAAAATCTGTGCCTTATTTATAATCTGAATTTGTCTGACTTCACCTTCCAGCCATTGGTTCTTGTTTTGCCTTTCTCATCTTTTACTATCCTCTATTTTCTCCCCATGAAGGTACTTATAAATGGTACTCAACTCACCTCTCAATCTTCTTTTTGATAAGCTAAACCAAACGAGCTTTTATAGGCATATTCTCTAGACCTCCAGTCACTTTTGTGCACCCTCCCTAATTTTTCAACATCCTTTTAAAATTTATGGCAAGAGAACTCTATGCCATATTCCAGAATCAGTCTGACCCATGCGGAATACAGAGGTAAAATCAGCTCTCTGCTCCTGCTTAATACTCTCCTGTTTATACATCCAAGGATCACATTAGCCTTTTTTGCCACAGCATGACACTAGGAGCTTATGCTGAGTTGTTTGTGCACTATGACTCCTAGATCCTTTTCAGCGTTTTGCTTGTAGGTAGGATACTGCTTTGCAGGATTCAGTCTCCCATTCTGTAGGTCTGTCCTGCATTCCTTGTTCCTAGATGTAAAACTTTGCCTTTGGCTGTGATAAAATACATTTTGTTTCAATGGGTCCGGCTCACACCACTTCACCAACCCTTTGTCTCATCCACAGTTCATGGATCAGCAAAGATTTCATATTGAATTTCAGCTCATTGGTACAAATGTTGAATAGCATTGGGTCTAGTATTGATCAACACAGAACCCCACTTGAAACACCCTCATTCCATGATAATTCACACCAGCAACTAATTTCTGAGATCTATCAGCAAGCCAGTTTTTTTAAAAAATATGTGTGCTTTATTTACATTATATAGTGCTCATTTTAAATCACAGTACTGTGTCATACTAAGTTAAATGCATTACCAAATATGTTACATTTATGCAGTACCTTTACCAACCAAACTTCTAATCTCTTCAAAGAATTAAATCATGTTTCTTTGACAAAATCTATTTTGTATAAAGCCACATGATGGGCAGTAATTATATCCATCATTCAGTTGTTTATCAGTTGAATCCAATATTAGTTTTTCCATTATTATTTCTGGGATCTCTCTCTCTCTCTCTGGTGAGAAAATATTTAAAAATCTGCATTTTGTTCTAATGAAGAATGAAAGCAAATGTCAAAACTTTGATTTTTTTTCCAAATGAAATTCTTGTATTCCAGTCAGCACCAGTGAAAACTTACTGCAAGTCCTTTGCTGGCATACCCCCTGGATGTAGTAGTCCCTAAGAGCATAGCACGAGCACAGAAAGCTTCTCCGTTTCCTTCCTCAATGACTCAGTGCAGGGCATCAAATGAGAGTGGAGAGAGGGTGGAAAGAGGTGGACAAGGGTCCTAGAGAGAGCTGGAGAAATTTAATCTTACCTGTTCCTCAGGCTGCAGAAAGAAACAGAGAGTCATCCAGGTCCTTGACTGACCATTGCTTTGTCCCTACGTTCTATTTTCCCCCATTAGTCCCTATGCTCTATTCCCTGCATCCAATGGACAATGGACCCTGGATTGTATTGACCAATGCACAATATTCACATTGCTGGTGCACAATGGTTCCTGCACTACAGTCCCTAGTGTCTCATGTACAAAGATGAAATGGTCCCTTCACTATGCACTCCAGTGCCCACGGCCCTGCGGTCCCTTCCCTATATTACTCACCACCCAGTGATGCCTGGACCATATTCCCAGCTCCCATAGTCCTCATGAAGAGCAGAGAAAGAGACAAAACATTCCCTTTATTCATATCCTGTCTGGGAAAAGTTTTCTGTGCAGGTTTTTCCTCAGGGCAGACTGCACCTCTTTGTTCCTCAGGGTGTAAATCACGGGGTTCAGGACAGGAGTGACCACACTGTAGAGGAGAACAATCATCATGTCCCATTTAGGGGATTCCCCAGAGGAGGGGGGCACATAAGTCAAGATGGCCGCCCCATAGAATAGAGACACCACAGTGAGGTGGGAGGCGCATGTGGAAAAGGCCTTTTTCCTGCTTTCCCACGACTGGACCTTCAGGAGCAGGAAGGAGATGATGTAAAGGTAGGAGAGGAGGGTGAGGGTAAAGGGGATGACTACAATGCCCCCAGTGATGATGTTGAGAAGGCTCAGGTTGAGGTGGGTGCTGCCGCAGGCCAAGGTCAGCAGGGGCTTGATGTCACAGAAAAAGTGGGGGACACGTCTGGGACCACAGAAGCACAGCCGGGAGGTCATGACTGTGTGCATTAGTGCATGCAGGAAGCCAGTGACCCAGCTGGCTGTTGCCAGGAACAGGCAGGCCTGTGGGCTCATGACCAGCCTGTAGCGCAGTGGGTTGCAGATGGCCACGTAGCGGTCATAGGCCATGATGGCCAGCAGCACAGCCTCGCTGCTGCCCAGGAAGTGGAAGAAGTGGAGCTGGGCCAGGCAGCCGGCGAAGGAGATGGTTTGGCATCCCGAGAGGAAACCAGACAGCATCTTGGGCACAGTGACTGTGGAATAGCAGATGTCCAGGCAGGATAGATTCCCTAGGAAAAAGTACATGGGGGTGTGAAGCCGGGGCTCCATCAGTGCCATGACTACCATGGCCCCATTACCCAGCAGGCTGGCCACATAGAGAAGCAGGAAGAGTGCAAAGAGAAAGTGCTCCAACCCCCGGAGTTTGGTCAGGCCCATGAGGATGAATTCGCTCACCTCCGTCCTGTTCTCCATCGCCGTGGGGGGGTGAGGGGGAAACAAAGAGAAAAAAGGAGGCATATGAACCAGAGGCTGAGGTTCTCAACGGGCCTTAGGTATTCGGATACCCATTTCTTTTTTAAATTAATGAAAAGTTGACATCCTATCCCTCTTTGCAGCTCTGGACATTTCAACAGTTTTGCTAGCATTTCTTTGAGCAGATTTGCTCCCTGGGTAACATGAGCCCTGAAACTCCCTGCATCTCAGTGTCAGATCCACTTTGCAGATCTATCTATCTATCTATCTATCTATCTATCTATCTATCTATCTATCTATCTATCTATCATGTGCAGTGTTGCTATTGCCAGGTGGTCCCAGGATATTAGAGAGACAAGGTGGGTAAGGTAATATCTTTTATTGGACCAACTTCTGTTGGAGAGAGACAAGCTTTCGAGCTGACACAGAGCTCTTCTTTGGGTTTGGGAAAGGTACTCAGAGTGTCCCAGCTAAATACAAGGTGGAAATGTTTGTTTAGCATAAATAGTTAACAAATATTTCAAGGGACCTTTCAAAGTGAAGTGGCCAATTAACAGCCCACCAGTCATTGAGGGAGGTGGGGAGAGAAAGGGAAAAGGAAGACAGCTGGGGGTGGGGGGATTGTTAGTGGGTTACAGATTGTTGTAATAAGCCATAAATTCAGTGCCTCTGTTCAGTGCAGGATTTTTAATGTCTAGCAGAGTTATCAATTTACACTCCCAGGATCATCTTTTGAAAGCGTTATGCAGGTTACCTCTGAGAATGAGGACTGATAGATCACTGTATAGCTGGCCTCATCCTCAAAGAGAGGTTGGTCCAATAAAAGATATTACCTAATGCCCCTTGTCAATCTATCTATTGTGATACATACACTTCCATGTAGCCATCTGTCTCATGTATCCATATACTGCCATACATATTCATCCAACTAAGCATCCATCTATGGTATTTAAAAAGGTCTTCATCACCAGGCTGTTTATGTATCAGACACAATTCAAAGGCATAGATGTCAAATCAAAAAATTATTTTCTGCCCTCACTTCCCCAAAGCAGGTTAAGGGACCTGTTTCTTGAGGCTGGGATTTTCCAAAACATCTAGGGCAGTTCAGTGTTGACAAATGCAAAGTAATGCACATGGGATTCCCAACTATACATACAAAATAATGGGATCTAAATTAGCTGTTACCACTCGAGAGAGATCTCAGAGTCACTGTGGATAGTTCTCTGAAAACATCCACTCAATGTGCAGCGGCAGTCAAAAAACTGAACAGAATGTTGGTAATCATAAGGAAAGGGATAGATAATAAAATAGAATATTTCATATTGCTTCCATATAAATCCAGGGTGCACCCACATCTTGCATACTGCATGCAGATTGGTTGCCCAATCTCAAAAAAGATATATTGGAATTGGAAAAGGTTCAGAAAAGAGCAACAAAAATGATTAGGGGGATGGAACAGCTTCCATATGAGGAGAGAATAAGACTGGGACTTTTCAGCTTTCAAAAGAGACAACTAAGGGGTGATATGATACAGATCTACAAAATCATGACTGGTGTGGAGAAAATAAATAAGGAAGTGTTATTTATTCTTTCTCATAACACAAGAACCAGGAGTCACCAAATGAAATTAATAGGCAGCAGGTTTAGAACAAACAAAAAGTATTCCTTCCTACAACACACAGTCAACCTGTGGAACTCCTTTCCAGAAGATGCTGTGAAGGCCAAGACTATAACAGGGTTCAAAAACGAACTAGAGAAATTCATGGGGAATAAGTCCATCGATAGTTATTAGCCAGGATGGGCAAGGATGGTGTCCCTTGCCTCTTTTTGCCAGAAGCTGGGAATGGGCAACAGGGTGGATCACTTGATGATTACCTATTGCGTTCATTCCCTCTGAAGTACCTGACATTGACCACTGTCAGAAGACACTGGGCTAGATGGATCTTTGGTCTGACCCAGTATTGTTGCTCTTATATTCCAATGTTCAGTTATTGACATTCAGTGAGAGCTGTTCGACTAATTCCCGTAGATGGATTTGAAGATCGTACGATTCTGAGTATTCTCTCTCTCTCTCTCTGGTGTCATTCCTGGGGGAAGGCTCTGTAGTAAAGCTGTGCCTTGCTGCTCATCCATAGCCACTGAAAAAAACACCTCCTCCTGAGAGTTTGGATTCCAGTGTCCATCCGGACCATGGAATCCATATGATGCAGGTCATTAAGTCGATTTGGTATTAATTACTGGACTTTTAATCAAAAAGCTGGGTTCTCTTTTCATCTCTTCCACTGACCAGCTGTGTGATTGTGGGTTGGTTACTGCCCTTCCCCATGCCTCAGTTTCCCCTCTCACCTTTTTTTTGTCTTGTCTTTTTAAACTGTTCTTCAATGTAGGGACTGGCTTGTGCTATGTGTAAGTACATTGCCTATCATAATGAGGTCCAAGTCTTTGTCATAGAACACACATAAAGCTCACCTGCCTCTCTGCTGAGCGGCAAAGCAGTGAGAGGCTCAGAAATGGAGGATCTGAGAGAGTGAGACAACACTGCTCAAACAAAGGAGGGAGGTGCACCTCAGGAGTCATGGTGAGGAAGGTCAAACTTCCCTGGTCTGTTGTTATTACTTCAGCCCAGAAAAGAATAATTCCCCGGGGGTTGGGGGGGTTCTGATAATGTTATGAGCACCCCACACATCCTGCTTCTCAGGAACAGATTTCTCTTTGGTGATTGAATGCCTGATATAAGCTCCCCTTCCTGGAATCCATGACAAAGAGCTAGCATGACTGACCCCCATCTCGGGCATGACAAGAAGGTTGAACTAGATGCCTGCCGAGTTAAGAGCTGCAAACCTCTGCGGCTCAAGTCCAAAGTTGCACCAAACGCTCTCTGCGGGCCACATAACACACAGGCTGGCCAGGAGGTTACATGACAAATGTGCTTTTACCCATGCATGCTGAGCTGGCCTCTCCATGATGTAGGTCAGGACTGCTGTGGGGTCTGATTGTGATTCCTTGCCCACCCCATCACTTAACAGCAGGTCTTGTTAACTACAGCAATCAGTCCCAGTGGTGGGAGTAGGACTTAAGAGCCCTGGGTTCTATTCCCAGCTATGCTATTAGCCCGTTGGTTGACTTTGTGCAAATCACATCCCTGCCTGGTGCCTCAGTTTCCCTGTCTGTATAATGGGGATAATGATACACAGTACATCTCACTTAATCATTGCCCTGTCTTGGTCGGGGCCTCAGGCACTGGTGAACTTTGGTCCCTACTATTCTTTGCCTGTGGCACATAACCACCTAGTGTCCTGTGGGCTGTAACATTTTGGTCTAATTTTCATATTGGGGTTTAGCATGCAGATGCTGGGTGATGCTGGTGTTCTGTGATCTACAGAGGGTCGGACTGGATGGCCTGGTGGTCCCTTCTGGCCTTAAACTTTGTGACTCTTTGAGAACTGCTTGAGACCTACTAATGAAAAGTGCTATATAAAAATGGGGTAGGACTATCGTTACTCAACAACCTTCCCGAGGAGATCTGTTGAAGCCAGAGTGTGACTGCCTGTAGGAAATGCTGCAATATCATTCCCTTCAAATAGCCTTTCCACCATCAAAATGGTTTTCACAATGCTGAAATCTCCTTCCCTCTTTAAAACCTCCCCAAAGTAAGTGTGTGTGTGTGTGTGTGTGTGAGAGAGAGAGAGAGAGAGAGGAAGAGGAAGAGGAGGAGGAGCAAAATAAAAGAAAAGAAGAAGAAGAAGAAGAAGAAGAAGAAATTAATAAACTCTAAAAATATCAAGAGAAAACAAAACAAACAATTTAGCCCAAGCCCAGCTCTAACTCTGGAAAAGGAGACATATCAGAGACCCCATGAAGTCCAGAGGGGACTTAGCTATGGGTACTGATTTTAAATGGAGGGTGCTCAATTACTAGGGTGATGGGTGGCACTATAAAGAACTAAATTAGATAGAACATCCTATTCTATTACAGACCATCTACTGCCCTTATCACTGTGGGGGCTAGGTTGGGCATTAAGGTAATACTGTCATTTGCCCAGCTAATTTTCTTACTTCGATTTGTAAGCCCCTTGTGGCATCCCTTTTTATTTATTTGTACCTTCCACAGCATAAGAGGGCCCTGAATGTTAACCTGGTATTAATTATAATAATATAATTGTTTTATTATAGGAGCCTAAAGGAGTTGTGCTCCCAACTCCAATTCAATGAGCTGCAAACTCATTAGGTGCCTAGTGCTTTAAAATTCATTTGAAAAATCGGAATGTTACTGCATATATCTAAATGCTTCATAAAGACTCCTTTAATTGTATAAACTAAACTAACCTCACTGAAGCCCTTAGGCTGGGATTTCCAAAGGGTGATAGGTGCTCAAACCCCAATGAAATGCACTGAGAGTTGGGCACCTATCTGTTGTAGATTCCTTTGGAAAACTCCACCATAGCCACCTCTGGAGAGACGTATCAGATATGTCTGTCAGTCTGACAAGACCTAACATATTTCCTGTGTCTTTATCATCCTCTGCACTGTACCTTCTATGTCTCCAGCTCAACTTGTTTTATCTTTGCTGTCATGTGGAAAGCAAGCAAGCAAGTCAGTCAGTCACTAATTTCAGGAAGCCGTGGCACCTCACATATTTGCATTTGTAAATTCCGAAGACTGAACTTTTAGATCATACCTGTTTGGGTGCAATCGTCCTTCAAGCTGACATATTATAACCATGACTGAAAACAAAACAAACAAAGAAAACATCAAACCACTGGGAAAGTATCAGGGACTTCAGCCTGTTTGGACAGGAATCGGGGCGCGAGCTCACATTGTTCGGAAATGCTTGATGAGTCTGTAACAAGAAGCCCTTTTATCATCATCCCGCTCTGAACAGACATCTGTTCTCCCCAGAGAAGATCAATTTGCTTTGTTCTGATGGTTCCTCTGGGCCAGAACACTTTGAACCACCTGAGAGTCCCTTCCATATCAGCAAACTACCCCAGCCTTCCCAAAAGAGATGGGGGTAAATATTATTGTGCAGACTGGCTCTGACTGGAAAGTGAAAAGAATAACAACAGATTTGCAAACGTTTACAGGAGTGATTGCATTATTGCACTATTGCCACATTGTATTCTTGTGCCGTTTGTCTGTCTCCATCTTTTGTCTTTCATCATATACTTAGATTGGAGACAAAAAACTGGGCTATTAGATTTTTATCCCTAAATGTCAGTAAATCCCAATTTCACCATACACACATAAATCAAGGAAAAACATTTCCATCGATAATAACTGAAATTTACTGATTGGCCAAGTAAGGAAAATGCAGCTGGAGTCTGATTTGAGGATATTTACTTTGCATATTTTGATATGATGTCAACAAGTTGTGTTTTGATGGTGTATAAAGCTGCAACTTTTTGAATCTCAGCATCTGCTGTCATTAAATAATTGTCTGACACATCCTTTTGCCTGACCCCTCCTCCCCATCTCCCCATTTCCTGCAACAGTGAACATTTAAATGGATTAAAAATAGGGGAAATGCTTAAAACCCATAATTTTGTGCAAATGTATAAAAATAAATCAAGACAAATGGGAAAATGCTTTAAATAACCTTGATATCATTGATAAATATATAGCATCAATAAAAAAATGAAGTTTGACAACCCTCAATATAATGTACTCAGTTTATAGCAGTGCAGTATATGGGAATTAGATAGTATCCCTTTAAATAATTTGCAAGCCCTGTAATTGCAGTAACCATGTTCTGTGTTTCATAAGCCACCAGAAACCGATGAGAGCAGCAGTGCATGTGGGCCTTGTGCATGTTTGTGTAAATATTTAGCATTTGGGACCCAGCTGTTTCCTGTGTGATTTCTTCCAATTGCTTTGTTGTGCAGAGGAATAGAACCAGCACTCCGTCATAAACTCCAAGAGTTTCAGAAATTGGAATTGTTGAATAATAAAATGGTACATGCTTAGATTGGTGTTTACAAAGGGCACTTAGAGAATTAGGCACCTGGTATGTATTGTTTTTTAAGGATTTAGGCACCTAACACTCTTAGAACCCATTTTATATCCCAACCCTCAGGCCCTGATCCTCTGCATCACTTTATGTGCCTGGGGGTGAAATTTATTAGAGCTGGTTGAAAGGGGTTTTTTTTGTTTCCCCTCCCCCATGGAACAAATTGGGCAAAACCTAACAAAACATAAAATCATTTTTGCTGAATTTTTTTGTGGAACATTTTTGTTTACAAGCAACAAAAGGAAACTTTCTGGGTTTGGCGTGGTGAGCAGAACCAGTTGAAAAAATTTACAGAGAATGGTTTTTACATTGAAAATTCTGAATTGGCAGAATCAAAGTGTTCCATGGAAACCTACTGTCCAATTCCACAAGGTACCTGGGTAGCTGACTCCCTAGCTGGCCAGTTCCTTTGCTGGCAGCCTGGAGGGCGGTTGGTCTCCGTAGTTCCCTGTAGTCCCTGAATGTTCCTGGGCTGCTCAGCTCTCTGGGGAGCCAGATTCTGGACTGCCCATCTGTGGGGTAAGAATATGGACTAGATAGCCTCCTGGTTCCCTGACTCCTTGGGCAGCTGGCTCCTGGGCCATCCTGCTCCCCGGGCAGCCAACTCTCCACTCAGAATTGTTCAAAATTTTGTCTTCCGGTTTTCCAACTTTTTGATTCCATTTGAAATGAAAAAGACAATATCTCGAATGTAAAATTTCCACCACAGCAGAAATCATGGTTCCTGTGCCGCTTTGTGGTTGAGTTTTCAGTCTAGAAATAGTTGGGGTTTCTGCTTGAAATTTTTTGAATGAAAATGTCATGTAGCATTCAGTGGAAAGAGAAAAAAAATGTTTAATTGAAAACCTAATTTTCCACTGAAAAAGTGTGTTGGTGGAAAATTTCCAACTGGCCCTGAAATTCACTCCTCATAGATTTATGTCCCACTAACCACACATGAAAATAGGATTTTAGTGGTGTATAGGCATTGCATAGCTTTCTATACACACACAAGAATCCCCATGGAATTCATGCTGGGATTTTCCAAGAAGCCAAAGAGAGTTAAGCACCTAAATCCCATTGAATTTACTTATAATTTACGTGTCTAATTCCCTTATGATCTTTCAAAAGTTCCAGCCTCAGGTCTGATCAACACTTAAAAACTAGATTGACCTAGTTATGTCTCTCAGGGCTGAGGAACATTTTGCATCCTGAGCACTGTAGCTAGGCCAGCCTCGTCTCCAGTGTAGATGTAGGTAGGTCATTGGAAAGATTTTTCCATTGATTAGCTACCGCCTCTCAGAGAGGTGGATCAGCTACATCGCTGGAAAAACCCCTTCGACTGATGTAGTTACTATCTACACAAAGGTGCTACAGCAGGATTGCTACAGTGCCATAGTGGTGCTGCTGTAGCTGCTGGCTGCAGTATTTGCAGTAATAAGGCCTAAAAAGTCACTCCTGTGAAGCTCTGAGAATCATCGATTCCCACACAGGTTAATGAAAGTCCAGGGAAGCTCTGCACCTTATCTCAATTGGCCTTAAGAACGAAGGGACAGAGGTAAACATTTCAAAAGTCCTAATTGCCAGTTTCTTAAAGGAACCTAGGTGCCTAGTATGATTTAAAAAGCATCTCAGCACCTTACACCCATTGAAATCCATGAGTTTTTAGAGGTGCCAATTTTCATTGGATGTATTCCTGGAAGTTTCATCGCATGATGTAATCTTTAATTAAAGATTGATTTTTAATTCCTGGAGACTCCAGAGCAATCCTGGAGGGTTGGCAACACTGTGAGTTTTACAGGCTGAGACACTTTTGGAAATTCTACTAGATGCTTAAATACCTTTAAAAATCTGGCCTTTATGGCCAGATTTTCAAGGATATGTAGGCACTCAGAGATGTACAAAGGTGCCTAGTGTGATTTTCAAAAATGCCAAAGCAGGTTAGGTGTTTAAATTAGTACTTGGCGGGAAATGGTTTTCATGTCCTGTGAGAAGTTTTGAAATTTTTATTTCTTACCCATTTTGAATAAGGATAAAATCTCCAAATCTCAAATTTTTTGCATACTGGTTGATTTTGGGGGTGGGGGAGTCAGGGGTCAGATCAATAAAAACAAGTTTTGTTTTTTCTATGTTGACCATTTAAACTTTCTTTACTATAGACTTACTTTCTAAACAAAAAGTTGTTTAGAACTGAAAAAATGTAACTTTTCATTTACAAAATGTTGAAATGGAATGTTTTGACAATTTGAAAGCTGTTTCTTAAACACGATATATATTGAAATGGGAAAGTTGCTGAAACCAACTCTTTCCCATTTAGGTTTGGTTTTGATGGAGCAGACCCTGACTAACTTGAATGGAAATTGGAGTAGGCTCTAAATCGTGCTCTGAATGAAATCAGTATGGGGAAGATTTTGAAAGCCACCGAAGGGTTACCCAATTCCCCTTATTGAGGTTGCAGGAACAAACCATCCCGATGTGTAGAAAGAATAGTAAATATTACAGGCGACCAGCTTGGCTTAACAGTGAAATCCCTGCTGATCTTAAACACAAAAAAGAAGCTTACAAGAAGTGGAAGATTGGACAAATGATCAGGGAGGAGTATACAAATATTGCTCAGGCATGCAGGAGTGAAATCAGGATGACCAAATCACACTTGGAGTTGAAGCTAGCAAGAGATGTTAAGAGTAACAAGAAGGGATTCTTCAGGTATGTTAGCAAGAAGAAGAAAGTCAAGGAAAGTGTGGGCCCCTTACAGAATGAGGGTGGCAACCTAGTGACAGAGGATGTGGGAAAAGCTAATGTACTCAATGCTTTTTTTGCCTGTCTTCATGAACAAGGTCAGCTCCCAGAGTACTGCACTGGGCAGCACAGCATGGGAAGGAGGTGACCAGCCCTCTGTGAAGAAAGAAGTGGTTCGGGACTGTCATAAATATAAAGGGAAGGGTAAACACCATTAAAATCCCTCCTGGCCAGAGGAAAAACCCTTTCACCTCTAAAGGGCTAAGAAGCTAGGATGACCTCGCTGGCACCTGACCAAAATGACCAGTGAGGAGACAAGATAATTTCAAAAGCTGGAGGGGGGGTAGAAACAAAGGCTCTCTCTGTCTGTGTGATGCTTTTGCCAGGAACAGAAAGGAATGGAGTCTTAGAACTTAGTAAGTAATCTAGCTAGATATGCATTAGATTCTGTTTGTTGAAATGGCTGAGAAAATAAGCTGTGCTGAATGGAATGGATATTCCTGTTTTTGTGTCTTTTTGTAACTTAAAGTTTCGCCTCGAGGGATTCTCTATGTTTTGACTCTAATTACCCTGTAAGGTATTTACCATCCTGATTTTACAGAGGGGATTCTTTTACTTTTTCTTCTATTAAAATTCTTCTTTTAAGAACCTGATTTCTTTTTCATCGTTCTTAAGATCTAAGGGTTTGGGTCTGTGTTCACCTATGGAAATTGGTGAGGATTTTTATCAAGCCTTCCCCAGGAAAGGGGGTGTAGGGTTTGGGAAGGATTTTTGCGGGAAAGATGTTTCCAAGTGGGCTCTTTCCCGCTTATATATCTGTTAGACGCTTGGTGGTGGCAGCAATAAATCCAAGGGAAAAAGGAAAATAGTTTGTACCTTGGGGAAGTTTTAACCTAAGATGGTAAAAATAAGCTTAGGAGGTTTTCATGCAGGTCCCCACATCTGTACCCTAGAGTTCAGAGTGGGGAAGGAACCTTGACATGGTGGCAGAGCTGTGGGATTAACCTGAAATCATTTTGAGATCAATTTGAGATTTTTTGAACCAGAAGCACAGATTTTAAAAGGAAATATTTTTTTTTCCTTTGGGCTGCTGAAAAGCAGGTTTTAAGCTGAAAGCAGTTAAAGGTTTTTTTTTTTTTCTCTGCTTGGGGGCCAGAGCAGAGACAAAAGGGGATTGTCTTTTGTGAGCTGGAGTTATCTCTACCTAAAGGCAGGGTAGTTAACCTCCTGCAGGGAAATTCATAAGTCTTCACAGACCTTATTTTTTTTTTCCTAAGAGCAACTAGAGGGGTTTTCTGCCTATTTACCTGGAGACAAAGGTGTTTTTTTTTTTTTTAAAGGATTTTTCTGTAGGCTGACAATCACTATCAGAGAACATAGGTATCCGGACAGCACAGCAAAATTTTACAAGCCAACTTTTTTTTTTGTATTCTTTCTAACTCTCAGATGTAAAGTTAGTTAAAAACAGAGAGGTTAGGATGACAGACTGCACTGTTCAACAGAAGCTGGAATTAGCCAGATTTGAGGCTTTGACTTTAGCAAAGATTTTGACATGATCTCCCACAGTATTCTTGCCAGCAAGTTAAAGAAGTATGGGCTGGATGAATGGACTATGAGGTGGATAGAAAGCTGGCTAGATTGTCGGGCTCAACGGGTAGTGATCATTGGCTCCATGTCTAGTTGGCAGCCGGTATCAAGTGGAGTGCCCCAAGGGTCGGTCCTGAGGCCAGTTTTGTTCATTATCTTCATTAATGATCTGCAGGATGGTGTGGATTGCACTCTCAGCAAGTTTGCGGATGATACTAAACTGGGAGGAGTGGTAGATACGGTGGCAGGCAGGGTTAGGATACAGAGGGACCTAGACAAATTGGAGGATTGGGCCAAAAGAAATCTGATGAGGTTCGACAAGGACAAGTGCAGAGTGCTGCACTTAGGATGGAAGAATCCCATGCACCACTACAGACTAGGGACCGAGTGTCTAGGCAGCAGTTCTGCAGAAAAGGACCTAAGGGTTACAGTGGACAAGAAGCTGGTCCATTGTCATGGGCATACATGTGATAGTGTAACTGTAGATATTGATCCAAGAAGCTAAGACTGTTCTTCATTGGCAATAAAGCTGTCTGGGTGGCTTTGCTACAAAGCAACTCTTCTGGTATTATTGGGCAGTTCAATTGGAGCCTGCTGTATGGGCTATCTGGCCAGAGCCAGTGCAGCATGGAGAGAGAACACACACACACAGCCAACAATAGCACCCTATGTATAAGTGAGGCTTGACATGTAAGGCTTGTGTCCAAAGTTCCATTGTTATTTCCAAGGAGCTGGTCTGTGGGCATTTCCCAGACTCGCAACATGTTTCAGTAACAAACCTATGGCAAAATCTCATAACTTCATATACAATGATAATACATATATTTCAACAGGACGGTAATGTTCAGTAGATTATGACTTTTCCAATGATACCTCACAAAGCATACTTTAGCCAAAATACATTATAATTTTTTAAAAGTGGTTACCATAATAGTGTAGACTAATGCAATACAGTCTGTTGGACAGACAATCTGATTGAGTTCAGGGAGTAGGTTCCAGTGCCAAGATTTTCAATTACAGGAGCCAGTGATGGGCAGTAGCATACAAGCACTAAGATAAAGAGATTCTTCTAGACTGAAGTTTCAAAAGAACCTATGGGGGTTAGCTGCCAACCTCATATGTAAGGTCAATAGGATGTGGTCTCCTAATGCTAAATCCTTATTTAGGCATCTGCCTGATTTTCAATGGTGATTTTCACTCAGTAGTGTTGTGCTGGAGATAGACCCTATTTCTTCCTGTGCCATGGTGGAATGGAAAAAGCAGCCCCATGTTAAAAATCCAGTGGAAGCTCCTGCCTTCTCCCCTGTGAGGACAGGATTTTCAAACCAGCCTATCAGAGTTAAGTGTCCGACTCACATTAACTTTCAGTGGCATTTGGGTGTCTAACCCCTTAGGTTGCTTTAAAATCCCAACCTCCATCCACACAGGGAAACCTCTCCTTGTGGATCATCATATCAGGAGAGCTTGTTGTCTCTCTGTGTTCATACACACCCCACTCTCTCTCAGAGTCATGAAGAAATGCAGAGCTCTATCATTCTTCTTTTTTGTACTACTCTGACTGGGTACAGAAGGCCCTTATAGATGCAGCCAGAAAACACCACCCCTAAATGTTTGATTCCATCCAGTCCCATTACATCAGGAATGCTCTACATGACCAGCCTGCTGGGCAAAAGGGCCATCATAGCTGTGGTGCTGGCTGAGCCCCGGCTCCACAACCCCATGTACTTCTTCCTGGGCCACCTCTCCCACCTGGACATCTTCTACAGCACAGTCACCGTGCCCAAGATGCTGACCGTCTTCCTCTCGGGGCACCAGACCATCTCATTTGCCAGATGCCTGGCCCAGCTCCACTTCTTCCACTTCCTGGGCAGCAGTGAGGCTTTGCTGCTGCCCGTCATGGCCTATGATCACTACTTGGCCATCTGCAACCCGCTGCACTACAGGCTGGTCATGAGCCCACAGGCCTGCCTGCTCCTGGCAGCAGCCACCTGGGCCACTGGCTTCCTTCATGTGCTGATGCACACGTCATGACATTTCAGGATTTGTGCATTTCTGTGGCCTCAATGAAATCCACCACTTCTTCTGTAATATCAAGCCCCTGCTGAGCCTGGCCTGCAGCAGCAGCACCCGCCTCAACTTGACACTGCTCAACTTCGTCACTGGGAGCATCGCGCTGAGTCCGTTCATCCTCACACTTCTCTCCTACCTCTATATCATTTCCTTCCTCCTCCTGAAGGTCCGCTTTCAGGAATGGCAGGAGAAAGGCCTTTTCCACCTGTGCCTCTCACCTCCCCATGGTATCTATTCTATATGCCGGTCCTTGGTAATTACATGATTGCCTCTCCAGGTTCCTCTCTGAAAGAGACATGATACCCATCCTCGTATAGCATCGTCACCCCAGTTCTGAACCCCCTGATCTACACCCTGAGAAATAAGGAGGTGAAAACAGCACTAAGGAAATTCCTGAACAGAAAACTTTTCCCTTAAAGAAAAAGAATTAAATGAAGGCAAACAATGTTCAATTACAATTAAAGCATTTTAGTCTTTGTTTTTTTTAAAAAACCCTTTGTATTTTTTTTTTCATTTTCCCCACTTTCTGGTGTCACTACAGGGCAGAGTTAAGGTTGCTTGGCTAGAATAACATCATTTCTCATAAGATGTTTGGATTTTCTTTAACTTTAATGGTGAATACCCTGTGTGTATTGTGGGAAAATTTCAACATCCTTGTAATATATTTATCCTTAAATTACTGATATGTACTCATGTACTCCATCTTAATGTCTGTTGATGGAGACATTTTCAGTTGGAAACGGTCAAGGTTCCTTCCCCACTCTAAACTCTAGGGTACAGATTTGGGGACCTTCGTGAAAGACCCCTAAGCTTATTTTTACCAGCTTAGGTTAAAACTTCCCCAAGGTACAAACTGTTTTACCTTCTGTCCCTGGACCTTATGCTGCCACCACCAAAGTGTCGAACAAAAATAACAGGGGAAGTGCCCACTTAGAAATGTCTTCCCCCAAAAATATCCCCCAAGCACTACACCCCCTTTCCTGGGGAAGCCTTGATAAAAATCCTCACCAATTTCCATAGGTGAACACAGACCCTAACCCTTGGATCTTAAGAACAATGAAAAAGCAATCAGGTTCTTAAAAGAGAATTTTAATTAAAGAAGAGGTAAAAGAAAATCCTCTGTAAAATCAGGAAGGGAAATACCTTACAGAGTAGTCAGATTCAAAACATAGACAATCCCTCTAGGCAAAACCTGAAGTTACAAAAAGACACAAAAGCAGGAATATACATCCCATTCAGCACAACTTATTTTATCAGCCACTTAAAACAGAATCTAACGCATATCTAACTAGATTACTTACTAAATTTTTACAGGAGTTCTGAAGAGCATTCCTGATCTGATCCCGGCAAAAGCGTCACACAGACAGACAGACCCTTTCTTCCCCCACATAGAATCATAGAATCATAGAATATCAGGGTTGGAAGGGACCTCAGGAGGTCATCTAGTCCAACGCCCTGCTCAAAGCAGGGTCGATCCCCAATTAAATCATCCCAGCCAGGGCTTTCTCAAGCCTGACCTTAAAAAACTTCTAAGGAAGGAGATTCCACCACCTCCCTAGGTAACGCATTCCAGTGTTTCACCACCCTCCTAGTGAAAAAGTTTTTCCTAATATCCAAACTAAATCTCCCCCACTGCAACTTGAGACCATTACTCCTTGTTCTGTCATCTGCTACCACTGAGAACAGTCTAGAGCCATCCTCTTTGGAACCCCCTGCCCCTTTCAGGTAGTTGAAAGCAGCTATCAAATCCCCCCTCATTCTTCTCTTCTGTAGACTAAACATCCCCAGTTCCCTCAGCCTCTCCTCAAAAGTCATGTGTTCCAGTCCCCTCATCATTTTTGTTGCCCTCCACTGGATTCTTTCCAATTTTTCCACATCCTTCTTGTAGTGTGGGGCCCAAAACTGGACACAGTGCTCCAGATGAGGCCTCACCAATGTCAGATAGAGGGGAATGATCACGTCCCTCGATCTGCTGGCAATGCCCCTACTTATACATCCCTAAATGCCATTGTCATTGGCAACAAGGGCACACTGTTGACTCATATCCAGCTTCTCATCCACTGTAACCCCTAGGTCCTTTTCTGCAGAACTTCTGCTGAGCCATTCGGCCCTAGTCTGTAGCGGTTCATGGGATTCTTCCGTCCTAAGTGCAGGACTCTGCACTTTGTCCTTGTTGAACCTCATCAGATTTCTTTTGGCCCAATCCTCCAATTTGTCCAGGTCCCTCTGTATCCTATCCCTACCCTCCAGCATATCTACCTCTCCTCCCAGTTTAGTGTCATCTGCAAACTTGCTGAGGGTGCAATCCACACCATCCTCCAGATCATTTATGAAGATATTGAACAAAACCGGCCCCAGGACCGACCCTTGGGGCACTCCACTTGATACCGGCTGCCAACTAGACATGGAGCCATTGATCACTACCCGTTGAGCCCGACAATCTAGCCAACTTTCTATCCACCTTATAGTCCATTCATCCAGCCCATACTTCTTTAATTTGCTGGCAAGAATACTGTGGGAGACCGTGTCAAAAGCTTTGCTAAAGTCAAGGAACACCACGTCCACTGCTTTCCCTTCATCCACAGAACCAGTTATCTCATCATAGAAGGCAATTAGATTAGTCAGGCATGACTTGCCCTTGGTGAATCCATGCTGACTGTTCCTGATCACTTTCCTCTCATGTAAGTGCTTCAGGATTGATTCTTTGAGGACCTGCTCCATGATTTTTCCGGGGACTGAGTTGAGGCTGACTGGCCTGTAGTTCCCAGGATCCTCCTTCTTCCGTTTTTTAAAGATGGGCACTACATTAGCCTTTTTCCAGTCGTCCGGGTCTTCCCCCGATCGCCATGAGTTTTCAAAGATAATGGCCAATGGCTCTGCAATCACATCCGCCAACTCCTTTAGCACTCTCAGATGCAGCACATCCGGCCCCATGGATTTATGCTCATCCATCTTTTCTGAATAGTCCCGAACCACTTCTTTCTTCACAGAGGGCTGGTCACCTCCACACCATGCTGTGCTGCCCAGTGCAGTAGTCTGGGAGCTGACCTTGTTAGTGAAGACAGAGGCAAAAAAAGCATTGAGTACATTAGCTTTTTCCACATCCTCTGTCACTAGGTTGCTGCCCTCATTCAGTAAGGGGCCAACACTTTCCTTGACTTTCTTCTTGTTGATAACATACCTAAAGAAACCCTTCTTGTTACTCTTAACATCTCTTGCTAGCTGCAACTCCAGGTGTGATTTGGCCTTCCTGATATCACTCCTCAATGCCCGAGCAATATTTTTATACTCATCCCTGGTCATTTGTCCAATCTTCCACTTCTTGTAAGCTTCTTTTTTCTGTTTAAAATCAGCAAGGATTTCACTGTTAAGCCAAGCTGGTCGCCTGCCATATTTACTATTCTTTCTACACATTGGGATGGTTTGTCCCTGTAACCTCAATAAGGGTTCTTTAAAATACAGCCAGCTTTCCTGGACTGCTTTCCCCCTCATGTTATTCTCCCAGGGGATCTTGCCCATCAGTTCCCTGAGGCAGTCAAAGTCTGCTTTTCTGAAGTCCAGGGTCCGTATTCTGGTGCTTTCCTTTCTTCCTTGTGTCAAGATCCTGAACTTGACCATCTCATGGTCACTGCCTCCCAGGTTCCCATCCACTTTTGCTTCCCCTACTAATTCTTCCCGGTTTGTGAGCAGCAGGTCAAGAAGAGCTCTGCCCCTAGTTGGTTCCTCCAACACTTGCACCAGGACATTGTCCCCTACACTTTCCAAAAACTTCCTGGATTGTCTGTGCACCACTGTATTGCTCTCCCAGCAGATATCAGGATGATTGAAGTCTTCCATGAGAACCAGGGCATGCGATCTAGTAACTTCTGCGAGTTGCTGGAAGAAAGCCTCGTCCACCTCATCCCCCGGTCCGGTTTGTGTGTGTGTGTGTGTGGGGGGGTGAGAAAACTTGGATTTGTGCTGGAAATGGCCCAACTTGATTATCATACACATTGTAAGGAGAGTGATCACTTTAGATAAGCTATTACCATCAGGAGAATGGGGTGGGGGGAGAGAAAACCTTTTGTAGTGGTAAACACCCATTTTTTCATGGTTTGTGTGTATAAAAAGATCTTCTGTACTTTCCACAGTATGCATCCGATAAAGTGAGCTGTAGCTCATGAAAGCTTGTGCTCAAATAAATGTGCCACAAGTACTCCTTTTCTTTTTGGTCTATAGTGGACTCCCACTATGACATCACCCTTGTTGCTCACACTTCTAAACTTAATCCAGAGACTCTCAGGTTTTTTTTGCAGTTTCATACTTGAGCTCTGAGCAGTCATACTGATCTCTTACATACAGTGCAATTCCCCCACCTTTTCTGCCCTGCCTGTCCTTCCTGAACAGCTTATATCCATCCATGACAGTACTCCAGTCATGTGAGTTATCCCACCAAGTCTCTGTTATTCCAATCACATCAAAATTCCTTGACTGTGCCAGGACTTCCAGTTCTCCCTGCTTGTTTCCCAGGCTTCGTGCATTTGTGTATAGGCACTTGAGATAACTCGCTGATTACCCCTCTTTCTCAGTATGAGGCAGGAGCCCTCCCCTCTCATGCGCTCCTGCTCGTGCTTCCTCCCTGTATCCCACTTACCTCAGGGCTTTGGTTTCCTTCTCCCGGTGAAACTAGTTTAAAGCCCTCCTCACTAGGTTAGCCAGCCTGCTTGCGAAGATGCTCTTCCCTCTCTTCATTAGGTGGAGTCCGTCTCTGCCTAGCACTCCTCCTTCTTGGAACACCATCCTGTGGTCAAAGAATCCAAAGCCTTCTCTCTGACACCACCTGCGTAGCCATTCGTTGACTTCCACGATTCGATGGTCTCTACCCAGGCCTTTTCCTTCCATGGGGAGGATGGACGAGAAGACCACTTGCACCTCAAACTCCTTTATCCTTCTTCCCAGAGCCACATAGTCTGCAGTGATCTGCTCAAGGTCATTCTTGGCAGTATCATTGATGCCCACGTGGAGAAGCAGGAAGGGGTAGCGATCTGAGGGCTTGATGAGTCTCGGCAGTCTCTCCGTCACATCGCGAATCTTAGCTCCTGGCAAGCAGCAGACTTCTCGGTTTTCCCGGTCGGAGCGGCAGATAGATGACTCAGTCCCCCTGCAGAGAGAGTCCCCGACCACCACCACCTGCCTCCTTCTCTTGGGAGTGGTGGTCATGGAACCCCCAACCCTAGGATAGTGCATCTCATGCCTTCCAATCGGCGGAGTCTCCTTCTGCTCCCTTCCCTCAGACGTATCATCTGATCCACTTTCCGCATTAGTACCTGTGGAGAGAACATGAAAATGGTTACTTACCTGTATCTGTGTTGCTGGTACATGGACGTTCCCCTTTTTTCTTCTGGAGGTCACATGATGCCAAATTTCTTCACCATCCTCCTGTCCTTGATGTGCAGCCTGCTCTGAATCTTCAGAACCTTGTGCCCTGACGTCTGTCCAGGAAATCTTCAATTTCTCTTATGCAATGCAGGGTCGATACCTGTTGCTCCAGACCTCGAATCTTCTCTTCCAATATGGCGACCAGCTTGCACTTTGTGCAGACAAAGTAGCTTCTGTCCTGTGGAAGAAAGACAAACATAGCACATCCAGTGCAGGTCACAACAGCTGAATACCCCCCATCCATATTACCTACCTTCTACGAGCTTCCTCAGGAGTTGTAGTAATTACTCAGAGACTTCGGCATCCTCCAGCTTTGAAAATATCTTGTCCCCTCATTGGTCATTTTGGTCAGGTGCCAGCGAGGTTATCCTAGCTTCTTAACCCTTTACAGGTGAAAGGGTTTTGCCTCTGGCCAGGAGGGATTTTAAAGGTGGTTACCCTTCCCTTTATATTTATGAAACGCCCCCCCCCAAATCACAGATAGGGTGAAACACTGGCTGTAATTTCTTCCCGGAGCTCTAGGAGAAAACAGAGTTAATAAGACACATGCATCTCTAAATATACTACCAAGTACATAAAGACTAACCATATTTTCCACATCTCAAGGTCAATTTTAACCAGTTGATTCTGGGAAACTTTCATGGGAGAGTGCATCAACTACTTTGTTAGAAGCTTGTGAGGTGTGTTGGATGTCGAAATCAAAATCTTGGAGAGCTAAACTCCACCAAAGAAATTTTTTGTTATTTCCCATGGTGGTATGAAGCCACTGTAGTGCAGCATGGTCGGTTTGCAGGTGGAAATGCCGTCAGCAAATGTATGGGCGTAGCTTTTCCAGAGCATAGACAATGGCATAACATTCTTTTTCACTGACTGACCAGTTGCTTTTCCTCTTAGACAGCTTCTTACTGAGAAACACTACAGGATGGAATTCTTGATCTGGTCCTTCTTGCATTAAAAATGCTCCCACACCACTCTCGGATGCATCTGTGGTTACTAGGAATGGTTTGTCAAAGTCTGGGGCCCTTCGCACAGGGTCAGACATGAGTGTCACTTTAAGCTGGTTAAAGGCCTTCTGACACTCTTCGGTCCACTGAAAGGCATTTGACTCTTTCTCTTTGGTTAGGTCTGTCAGTGGGGCGGCGATTTGGCTGTATTGCGGTACAAATCGCCTCTAATATCCGGCCAAGCCTAAGAAGGATTGAACCTGTTTCTTTGACTTTGGGACAGGTCACTTTTGGAAAGCATCCACTTTGGCCTGTAGGGGGTTGATAGTTCCTTGACCCACCCGGTGTCCAAAGTAAGTCACTCTGTTTAGGCCTATTTGACACTTCTTAGCCTTAACAGTTAGTCCTGCCTCCCTTATGTGCTCAAAGATTTTTTGTAGATGTTCCAGGTGTTCTGCCCAGGAATCCAAAAATATGGCCACATCGTCAAGGTAGGCGACTGTATATTCTCCCTATCCTGCTAGGAGACCATCTACAAGTTTTGGGAAGGTGGTGGGTGCATTCCACAGCCCGAAAGGGAGCACATTAATTTATACAGCCCAACATGTGTGATGAAGGCTGACCTTTCCTTGGCGGATTCATCTAGTGGTACCTGCCAGTACCCCTTGGTTAAGTCCAAGGTAGAGATGAACTGGGCCCATCCCAGTTTCTCTTATAGTTCATCTGTGCGTGGCATTGGATAGTTGTCTGGGCGAGTTACAGCATTTAGCTTACAGTAGTCCATGCAAAAACGTATCTCCCCATCTGGTTTGGGAACTAGAACCACTGGAGATGCCCATGCACTTCCAGAGGGGCGGATTACACCCATCTGTAACATATCCTGGATCTCCCGTTCTATAGCAGTTTTAGCTTGAGGAGACACCCGGTAAGGTCGGACTTTAATTGGGTGAGCATTACCTGTGTCAATGGAGTGGTATGCCCCTTCAGTCAGTCCTGGGGTGGCTGAGAATGTTGGCGCATAGCTAGTGCACAGCTCCTTGATCTGCTGTCGCTGCAGACCCCCAAGGGTCATGGAGCGGTTGACCTCTTCCACGCCACCATCGCTTTTCCCTACATAGTAGACACCTTCAGGCCACTCAGCGTCATCTCCTCTCTGGGCTGTAAACTGACAAACCTTTAATTCTCTGGAATAAAATGGCTTTAGAGAATTAATATGGTATACCTTAGGCTTTCGGTTGGAGGTGGGGAATGCTATGAGATAATTAACAGCTCCCAGGCGCTCCTGGACTGTGAAGGCCCTTCCCACGATGCTTCCATTTTATGGGCCTGGAGCGCCTTTAAGACTATGACCTGGTCCCCTACTTTGAAGGAACGCTCTCTGGCATGTTTATCATACCACGCTTTTTGCTCTTTTTGAGCATCCTGTAGGTTATCTTTAGGAACGGCTAGAGAGGTTTGGAGGGTGTTTTGTAGTTTGGTTACAAAGTCCAGAATGTTAGTTCCTGGAGAAGGTGTAAATCCCTCCCATTGCTGCTTCACCAACTGTAATAGCCCCTTAACCTGGCAGCCATATACAAGTTCAAATGGTGAAAACCCTAAACTGGGATGGGGTACAGGTCCGTAGGCAAAGAGCAACTGCTGCAACACTAGGTCTCAATCATTGGAGTGCTCATTTATGAATTTACGTATCATGGCCCCCAAAGTTCCATTAAACTTCTCCACCAGGCCATTTGTTTGATGGTGGTAAGGAGTGGCAACCAACTGATTTACCCCATGAGCTTTCCAAAGGCTTTCCATAGTTCCTGCCAGGAAATTAGTTCCTGCATCTGTGAGGATGTCGGCAGGCCAACCTACCCTGGCAAAAATGTCTGCTACTGCCTGGCACACACTTTTAGCCCTGGTGTTTCTTAGACCTACTGCTTCCGGCCATCGGGTGGCAAAATCCATGAAAGTCAGTATGTACTGCTTTCCTCTGGGTGTCTTTTTCGGAAGAGGACCCAGACTATCCACAGCTACTCGCTGAAATGGAACTTCAATGATGGGGAGTGGCTGGAGAGGGGCTTTGACCTGGTCTTGGGGATTTCCCATTTTTGGCATACCTCACAAGACCGGACATAGGTAGAAACATTCTTGCCCATTCCCTCCCAGTGGAATGATCTCCCCAGCCGGTCTTTGGTCCTGTTCACCCCAGCATGGCCACTAGGGTGATCGTGGGCTAAGCTCAAGAGCCTGGCCCGGTATTTAGTTGGAACTACCAACTGTCTCTGAGGATGCCAGTCTTCCTGGTGTCCACCAGAAAGAGTTTCCTTGTATAAAAGTCCTCTTTCTACAACAAACCTGGATCGATTAGAAGAGTTGAGAGATGGCAGGTGCTGTGCCGCCATCCAAGCGCTCTGGAGGCTTTCATCTGCTTCCTATTCAGTCTGGAACTGTTCCCTTGATGCTGGAGACATCAGTTCCTCATTGGATTGTGGACCTAGGCTTGGTCCCTTTGGAAGCGATGTATAGGGATGGGGCTGCTTCCGCGGACTGTGAACCGTTCTCAGCTAGGGCACTATGTTGGGGTTCAGGCTCCAGCTGAGCCTCTTGTGTAGGGTTATCGGCCGCTGCTGGTTCAGTTTCGCTGGGGCCCTCTGGTGTTGAGGTTGCAAGTACTGGATTCAGTGCTGGCAATGGGTCTGGTGCTGGTTGTTCGTCTGGTTCCGGTTTTGGGACTGGCTCTGTCTGGGTCTCTGGGACTGGATCTACTACTGTTGTTGCAGACATTGGCCTGGGGTCTGGGTCCATCACCTCTGACCGGGTCCTGGTAGAAGTTTCTGGAACAGAGCTAGACATCACGGCTTGTTTAGCCTGGCTGCGGGTGACCAATCCCACCATCTTTGCTGGCTTCACACGATTGGCCAAGTCTTCCCCCAACAGCATGGGGATGGGATAATCATCATAGACTGCAAAATTCCACGTTCCTGACCAGCCCTTGTACTGGACAGGCAACTTGGCTGTAGGCAAATTGAAAGAGTTGGACTTGAAGGGTTGAATCGTCGCTTGGATCTCTGGGTTGATTAAATTGGGGTCCACTAAGGAAGCATGGATAGCCAACACTTGTGCTCCGATGTCCCTCCATGCAGTGACCTTCTTCCCACCCACACTCACAGTTTCCCTCCGCTCCAAGGGTATCTGGGAGGTGTCTGGGCCTGAGGACCTCTGGTGTGATTCTGGTGCAATGAACTGTAATCTGTTGGGATTCTTGGGGCACCTCGTTACATTTAAAACATCATCCAGCTGACTGGTCACTGGGGCGAGGTGGGTTGCTAGAGAACGGTGTGGCATGACGAAAAGGTGGCTGGAGTGTTCCTTGGGGGGTAGTTGGGGCCTTGGGTGGCCCCCGGTAGTAGGGTGTGGTCTGAGGTTGTCCCTTCTGGTATCCATTCCAACTGCGACCAGTTTTTTTACATTTCTGCCATCTCCACCCATTTGGCTCCAATCTCCCCCGGCTCGATTACAGTTTTGAGCTTCCCATCTAGGATGTATCTTTCTATTTCCTCAGGAACACCTTCTAAGAACTGCTCCATTTGTAGTAGGAAGGGCAAATCTTCTGGAGATTTAACACTTGCTCCTGATATCCAGGCATCCCAATGTTTCACAATGTGGTAGGCATGTCGGGTAAATGACACATCTGGTTTCCACTTTAGGGCTCTGAACCGCTGACAGGAATGCTCGTGTGTTAGCCCCATTCTGACTCTTGCCTTCATTTTAAACAGTTCATACTGGTTCATGTGTTCCTTAGGCATTTCAGCCACCACCTCAGCTAAGGGTCCACTGAGTTGCGGCCTCAGCTCTACCATGTATTGGTCTGTAGAGATGCTGTACCCAAGACAGGCCCTTTCAAAGTTTTCTAAGAAGGCCTCGGTATCATCACCTGCCTTGTGGGTGGGGAACTTTCTGGGATGGGAAGTGGTACCTGGAGAAGCATTGCTAGGGTTTGTTAGTATATTCTCCTGAGCCTTTGCCTTCTCCATCTCCAGTGCATGCTTCCTCTCTTTTTTTTCCTTCTTCTCCATTTCCATCCACATGAGTTATATCTGTCTTTCGTGTTCCTTTTGTTTTTCCTCAGCCTCAAATCTGGCTAATTCCAGCTTTTGGTGAACTGTGGAGTCTGTCATCCTAACCTCTCTGTTTTTAACTAACTTTACATCTGAGAGTTAGAAAGAAAACAAAAATAAACTTGGCTTGTAAAATTTTGCTGTGCTGTCCGGATACCTATGTTCTCTGATAGTGATTGTCAGCCTACAGAAAAATCCTTTAAAAAAAAACAAAACACCTTTGTCTCCAGGCAAATAGGCAGAAAACCCCTCTAGTTGCTCTTAGATTAAAAAAAAAAAAAGAAACTTCTCAGGTCTGTGAAGACTGGTGAATTTCCCTGCAGGAGGTTAACTACCCTGCCTTTAGGTAGAGAAAACTCCAGCTCACAAAAGACAATTCCCTTTTGTCTCTACTCTGGCCCCCAAGCAGAGAAAAAAAAAAACTTCTAACTGCTTTCAGTTTAAAACTGCTTTCCAACAGCCCAAAGGAAAAAAAAAATCCTTTTTAAAATCTGTGCTTCTGGTTCAAAAATCTCAAATTGATCTCAAAATGATTTCAAGTTAATCCCACTGCTCTGCCACCATGTCAAGGTTCCTTCCCCACTCTGAACTCTAGGGTACAGATGTGGGGACCTGCATGAAAACCTCCTAAGCTTACTTTTACCAGATCACATTAAAACTTCCCCAAGGTACAAACTATTTTACCTTTTGCCTTTGGACTTTCGCTGCCACCACCAAACATCTAACCGGTATTATTAGGAAAGAGTCTGTTTGGAAACGTCTTTCCCCCCAAAATCCTCCCAAACGTTACACCCCCCTTTCCTGGGAAAGGCTTGATAAAAATCCTCACCAATTTGCATAGGTGACCCCAGACCCAAACCCTTGGATCTTAAGAACAATGAAAAAGCATTCAGTTTCTTAAAAGAAGAATTTTAATCGAAGAAAAAGTAAAAAGAATCCCCTCTGTAAAATCAGGATGGTAAATACCTTACAGGGTAATTAGATTCAAAACATAGAGAATCCCTCTAGGCAAAACTTTAAGTTACAAAAAGACTCAAAAACAGGAATATACATTCCATTCAGCACAGCTTATTTTTCTCAGCCATTTATCTAACGCATATCTAGCTAGATTACTTACTAAGTTCTAAGACTCCATTCCTGATCTGTCCCCGGCAAAAGCATCACACAGACAGAGAGAGAGGCTTTGTTTCTCCCTCCCCCCAGCTTTTGAAAGTATCTTGTCTCCTCATTGGTCATTTTGGTCAGGTGCCAGCGAGGTTATCCTAGCTTCTTAGCCCTTTAGAGGTGAAAGGGTTTTTTCTCTGGCCAGGAGGGATTTTAACAGTGTTTACCCTTCCCTTTATTTTTATGACAAACGTTAATTGGGAAATTCTTGGGTTTCAGTACTTATTTTCTATATAACTAAAATTAGTCATCGAACCTAGGTGATAAGTAACAGCAAACACAGATTTGTCACGAACAAATCATCTCAAACCAATCTAATTTCCTTATTTGATAGAGTTGTTGGCCTAATGGATATAGGGGAAGCAGTAAATGTGACATATCTTGATGTTATTAAATCTCTTGAAACAGTCTTTCATGACAATCTGATAATTAAACTAGGGAAATAGAGTCTAGATGAAATTACTGTGTGTATACGAGGTTGACTGGAAGGACATATTCACTGGAGTCTGTCCTGGAGACTGGTGCTATTCATTATTTCCATTAACAACTTGGATGAAGATATGGTTATAAAATTAACAGATGATACTAAGCTGGAAGGGGCTGCAACACTTTGCAGGAGAGGACTGAAATTCAAAATGATGTTGTTTAATGGGATAATGGGTCTGGAATCAGGAAGATAAAATGCAATAAAGAAAGTGCAAAATGCTACACTTAGGAAGGAAAAATTACAAGCACAAGTACAGAGTGGGGAATAGCAGGCTAGGCAGTAGTATTGCAGAAAAGAATCTCGGAGCTATAATGCATCACAAATGGAATAAGAGTCAAAAGTGTGATGCTGCAGAAAAAAAAGCAAATTTCATGGTACGGAGTCATGTAAGACACAAGAGAGACTTGCTCCACTCTGCGCAGCACTGGTGAGAACTCAGCTGGAGTATTGCATCCATTGATGCTCTTTAAGAAAGATGTGATCAAATTTGAGAAAATCTAGAAGAGAGCAATAAAAATGACAAGAAGTTTGGAAAACATGACCGATGAGGAAAGGTTGAAAGAGCTGGGAATGTTTAGTCTAGAGAAGAGATGGCTGAAGGGGGACAGTGTTCACAGTCTTTAAATACGTAAACATTTGTTATAAAAAGGACAGTTTTAAATTGTTCACCACCTTCACTGAAGGTAGGTTGAGAAGAAATTGGCTTAGTTTGGTGGAAAGGAGATTTAGGTGAGATATTAGGGGGAAAATATAAGGCTAGTTAAGCTCTGGAAGAAGCACCAAGGGAGGTTTTGGAATCCCCGGCTTTGAATGTTTCTAAAAACAGGTTAGAAAAACACCTTATATGGGTTCATCATAGAATCACAGAATATCAGGGTTGGAAGGGACCTCAGGAGGTCACCTAGTTCCACCCCCTGCTCAAAGCATGACCAATCCCCAATTAAATCATCCCAAACAGGGCTTCGTCAAGCCTGACCTTAAAAACTTCTAAGGAAGGAGATTCCACCACCTCCCTAGGTAATGCATTCCAGTGTTTCACCATCCTCCTAGTGAAAAAGTTTTTCCTAATATCCAACCTAAACCTCCCGCACTGCAACTTGAGACCATTATTCCTTGTTCTGTCATCTGCTACCACTGAGAACAGTCTAGAGCCATCCTCTTTGGAACCTCCTTTCAGGTACTTGAAGCAGCTGAGAGTCCCCCCTCATTCTTCTCTTCCGCAGACTAAACAATCCCAGTTCCCTTAGCCTCTCCTCATAAGTTATGTGTTCCAGTCCCCTCATCATTTTTGTTGCCTTCCGCTGGACATTTTCCAATTTTTCCACATCCTTCATGTAGTGTGGGGCCCAAAACTGGACACAGTACTCCAGATGAGGCCTCACCAATGTCGAATAGAGGGGAACAATCACGTCCCTCGATCTGCTGGCAATGCCCCTACTTATACATCCCAAAATGCCAGTGGCCTTCTTGGCAACAAGGGCACACTGTTGACTCATATCCAGCTCCTCGTCCACTGTAACCCCTAGGTCCTTTTCTGCAGAACTGCTGCCTAGCCATTCGGTCCCTAGTCTGTAGCGGTGCATGGGATTCTTCTGTCCTAAGTGAAGGACTCTGCACTTGTCCTTGTTGAACCTCATCAGATTTCTTTTGGCCCAATCCTCTCATTTGTCTAGGGCCCTCTGTATCCTATCCCTACCTTCCAGCATATCTACCTCTCCTCCCAGTTTAGTGTCATCTGAAAACTTGCTGAGGGTGCAATCCACACCGTCCTCCAGATCATTTATGAAGATATTGAACAAAACCAGCCCCAGAACCGACCCTTGGGGCACTCCACTTGATACCGGCTGCCAACTAGACATGGAGCCATTGATCACTACCCATTGAGCCTGACAATCTAGCCAACTTTCTATCCACCTTATAGTCCATTCATCCAGCCCATACGTCTTTAATTTGCTGGCAAGAATACTGTGGGAGACCGTGTCAAAAGCTTTGCTAAAGTCAAGGAACAACACGTCCATTAATTTCCCCTCATCCACAGCGACAGTTATCTCTTCATAGAAGGCAATTAGATTAGTCAGGCATAACTTGCCCTTGGTGAATCCATGCTGACTGTTCCTGATCACTTTCCTCTCCTCTAAGTGCTTCAGAATTGATTCCTTGAGGACCTGCTCCATGATTTTTCCAGGGACTGAGGTGAGGCTGACTGGCCTGTAGTTCCCAGGATCCTCCTTCTTCCCTTTTTTAAAGATGGGCACTACATTAGCCTCTTTCCAGTCATCCTGGACTTCCCCCGATCACCATGAGTTTTCAAAGATAATGGCCAATGGCTCTGCAATCACATCCGCCAACTCCTTTAGCACTCTTGGATGCAGCGCATCCGGCCCCATGGACTTGCGCTCGTCCAGCTTTTCTAAATAGTCCCGAACCACTTCTTTCTCCACAGAGGGCTGGTCACCTCCTCCCCATGCTGTGCTGCCCAGTGCAGTAGTCTGGGACCTGACCTTGTTCGTGAAGACAGAGACAAAAAAAGCATTGAGTACATTAGCTTTTTCCACATCCTCTGTCACTAGGTTGCCGCCCTCATTCAGTAAGGGGACCCACACTTTCCTTGACTTTCTTCTTCTTGCTAACATACCTGAAGAAACCCTTCTTGATACTCTTAACATCTCTTCCTAGCTGCAACTCCAGGTGTGATTTGGCCTTCCCGATTTCACTCCTGCATGCCCGAGCAATATTTTTATATTCTTCCCTGGTCATTTGTCCAATCTTCCATTTCTTGTAAGCTTCTTTTTTGTGTTTAAGATCAGCAAGGATTTCACTGTTAAGCCAAGCTGGCCGCCTGCCATATTTACTGTTCTTTCTACACATCGGGATGGTTTTTCCCTGTAACCTCAATAAGGATTCTTTAAAATACAGCCAGCTTTCCTGGACTCCTTTCCCCCTCATGTTATTCTCCCAGGGGATCCTGCCCATCGGTTCCCTGAAGTTGTCAAAGTCTGCTTTTCTGAAGTCCAGGGTCCGTATTCTGCTGCTTTCCTTTCTTCCCTGTGTCAGGATTCTGAACTTGACGATCTCATGGTCACTGCCTCCCAGGTTCCCATCCACTTTAGCTTCCCCTCCTAATTCTTCCCGGTTTATGAGCAGCAGGTCAAGAAGAGCTCTGCCCCTAGTTGGTTCCTCCAACACTTGCACCAGGAAATTGTCCCCTACACTTTCCAAAAACTTCCTGGATTGTCTGTGCACCACTGTATTGCTCTCCCAGCAGATATCAGGATGATTGAAGTCTCCCATGAGAAACAGGGCCTGCGATCTAGTAACTTCTGTGAGTTGCCTGAAGAAAGCCTCATCCACCTCATCCCCCTGGTCCAGTGGTCTATAGCAGACTCCCACCACGACATCACCCTTGTTGCTCACACTTCTAAACTTAATCCAGAGACTCTCAGGTTTTTCTGCAGTTTCATACTTGAGCTCTGAGCAGTCATACTGGTCCCTTACATACTAGGTAGACTTAATACTGCCTCAACATGGTGGGGAAAGGGGAAATAAAATGGACTTCATGACCTCTTGAGGTCCCTTTTATTCTTACATTTTTATGTTTTCTATTAAGGATTAGCCTTTCTCAAAAAATGTTGATTTTTTTCAGCGGGATATACCTGCATCAGGAATCAAATCTAGGAGGTCTGGATAGTAAAGCATAAGCTCCTACTGCCTTGGCTAAAAGATACAGTTCTGTGGAGCAAGGCCTTTGCAACACATCAGCCTCTCCACAAAACCTAGCCTCCACTAGAGGGGGACAGAGCACCCCATCAAGTGAGCTGAGGGTTAGGTGCCTAACTCACTTAGGTGATTGTGTAAATTCCACCAGGTGCCTATCTGCATCTTTGGGTGACTAAATACAATTGGAAATATGCTCTAGTCCCTGAGCTCTGGAGCCAGATTATGTCTTCCTCAGTTCTGTTCAGATGCTTATACTTCAATTATGTTACCCGTTGATTTTAGTATATTTGTCTGGGATTTGCAAAGAGGCCTGTGCACCCAACTCACACTGAAAGTCATTCATTTTAATGAGACTTGGCCATTAATATCCCTCCAACAACTTTGTTCTCAGCCGACATGCTTTGCTTCTACAACCTCTACATACCATACTAGTGTTTGGTGTTTCTCATCCTCTCACAAGGAACTATTTCATTACACAAATACTGTTCACTGAAATTGAGTGGTTCTGCTCATAAAAACATCTGCAAATCAGTTGCTTTTCTTTATGCTTTTCAACAAACTCTAGTCCTCACAATATTGTCAATTTCCATCTTTCTGGCAAGCATAGGTCTTGTTTATTTTCTAATTCAAATTCTCAGATGGTACAAGAATCATGTCCCAGATGGAAGGCACTGTCCCTGCTGACAGTTTGGTTGTTACAGAGAGTGTGACTGTGATAAAAGGTGGCTCATTTGCACACGGTTCAAGGTTTGCTGAGCATCCAGTGTTCAATCCTCTCCGAAATCTCCCCCGCAGTGGACTTTATCCCATGCCATTGTTATTGTCATAAATATAAAGGGAAGGGTAAACCCCTTTAAAATCCCTCCTGGCCAGAGGAAAAATCCTCTCACCTGTAAAGGGTTAAGAAGCTAAAGGTAACCTCGCTGGCACCTGACCAAAATGATCAATGAGGAGACAAGATACTTTCAAAAGCTGGGAGGAGGGAGAAAAACAAAGGGTCTGGGGCTGTCTGTATGCTGCTTTTGCCGGGGACAGAACGGGAATGGAGTCTTAGAACTTTTAGTAAGTAATCTAGCTAGGTATGTGTTAGATTATGATTTCTTTAAATGGCTGAGAAAAGAGCTGTGCTGAATAGAATGACTATCCCTGTCTGTGTGTCTTTTTTGTAACTTAAGGTTTTGCCTAGAGGGATTCTCTATGTTTTTAATCTAATTACCCTGTAAGGTATCTACCATCCTGATTTTACGGAGGTGATTCCTTTACTTCTATTAAAAGTCTTCTTGTAAGGAAACTGAATGCTTTTTCATTGTTCTGAGATCCAAGGGTTTGGGTCTGTGGTCACCTATGCAAATTGGTGAGGATTTTCACCAAAACTTCCCCAGGAAGTGGGGTGCAAGGGTTGGGAGGATTTTGGGGGGAAAGACGTGTCCAAACTACGTTTCCCAGTAAACCCAGATAAAGTTTGGTGGTGGCAGTGGAAATCCAAGGACAAAGGGTAAAATTAATTTGTACCTTGGGGAAGTTTTAACCTAAGCAGGGAAAAGTAAGCTTAGGAGGTTTTCATGCAGGTCCCCACATCTGTACCCTAGAGTTCAGAGTGGGGAAAGAACCTTGACAGTTATATTTCAGATTCAAAAGGAAATCCGTTTATCCAGGTATGATATGGAACTTAATAGCTTATAATGATTCACACATCTTTATCTAGAGATGCAAAACCTCAGTGTTCCCAGATTATGAAATCTTTCTTTCTTCTATTTCATATTTTTCTTTTATCACTCCTCTCTCAATCTCCCCATTTTATCTTTTTAATTCTGTTTTCAGTTGATTGGTTTACAGAGGATATGAGCTGACTACTGACTCTTGGAAGCAGCAGAAGCGACACATGAGGTACTGGAATACTTGGGAGCTGCCAGAGCGGTGGGGGTGGAGTGGTGGAAAGAAAGACAGACTGGTCACCATGTTTATGGTTGGGAAGGAATTTTCCTCCATGTTAGATTAGCAGAGGCCCTGGGAGTTTTTCACCTTCCTCTGCAGCATGGGGCAGAGGTTGCTTGCAGTTTTAAACTCATAGGGTCCTAGAGCTCAAGCTCCAGCCCAAGCCCGGACAGCTACATTGCAATAAATCAGCACCTTATCCTAAGCCTCACAAGCCCAAATCAGCTAGCATGGGCCAGCAACTGGTTTTTAATTTTAGTGTAGACAGATCCAAAATCTATGAGTCTGTGCTGGGCTCTGCCTGGCCATGTCCCAGAACCAGCATCTGGACTCTTCTACCTATGACCCTGGCCTCTTGGATAAATCCCTTCTACTACCATCAGCTAATATAATTAGCCCCATTGCTTAAGTCGTAGGAGCTTGTGCAGCAGTGCTCAGAGTTAAGCCCATTATGATGACATATAATGGCAGTTTATTATAGGTAAACATAACAGAATTAATGCAAAAAAACCCCAACACTTATGTGAATGAACATTGTTTAAGTTGCAAAGTGAAACACTAACTCAGCAAAAAGAAAAGGAGTACTTGTGGCACCTTAGAGACTAACCAATTTATTTGAGCATGAGCTTTCGTGAGCTATAGCTCACTTCATCGGATGCATACTGTGGAAACTGCAGAAGACATTATATACACACAGAGACCATGAAACAATACCTCCTCCCACCCCACTGTCCTGCTGGTAATAGCTTATCTAAAGTGATCATCAAGTTGGGCCATTTCCAGCACAAATCCAGGTTTTCTCACCCTCTTGCCCCCCCCCACCAACTCACTCTCCTGCTGTAATAGCCCATCCAAAGTGACCACTCTCTTCACAATGTGTATGATAATCAAGGTGGGCCATTTCCTGCACAAATCCAGGTTCTCTCAACTTGATGATCACTTTAGATAAGCTATTACCAGCAGGACAGTGGGGTGGGAGGAGGTATTGTTTCATGGTCTCTGTGTGTATATAATGTCTTCTGCAGTTTCCACAGTATGCATCCGATGAAGTGAGCTATAGCTCACGAAAGATCATGCTCAAATAAATTGGTTAGTCTCTAAGGTGCCACAAGTACTCCTTTTCTTTTTGCGAAGACAGACTAACACGGCTGTTACTCTGAAAACTAACTCAGCAGCGAGAAAACATCAGTTGCCTGTGGAACGTGAATTCTGGTCTTTTTGGTGTGTATGCATTATGACAGAGACTTTAATTGGATGATCACATAGCCTATGTCTACACTTGGCGCAAGGGGTGTGATTCCCAGCTAGTGCAGACATACTCATACTATCCCTGCTTGAGGTAGCATGCTAAAATAGTAGTGCAGCTTTGGAATCATGGCTGTGGCAAGAAGCAGCATGGGCCAGCTGCCACAAGTAGAAACCTACCCAGACCCCATGGGTACATACTTCGGGGGGGGCTAGCTTAGCATACAATCATAGGACTGTAAAGGACCGAGAGGTCATCTAATCCAGTCCCCTGCACTCATGGCAGGACTAAGTATTATCTAGACCATTCCTGACAGGTTATTGTCTAACCTGCTCTTAAAAATCTCAAATGATAGAGATTCCACAACCTCCCTAGGTAACTAATTCCAGTGCTTAACCACCCTGACAGTTAGGAAGTTTTTTCCTAATGTCCATCCTAAACCTCCCTTGCTGCTATGTAAGCCCATTGCTACTTGTCCTATCCTCAGATGTTAAGAACAATTTTTCTTCCCTCTCCTTGTAACAACCTCATATGTACTTGAAAACTGTTATCATGTCCCCTCTCATCTTCTCTTTTCCAGACTAAACAAACCCAATTTTTTCAATCTTCCCTCACAGGTCATGTTTTCTAGACCTTTAATCATTTTTGTTGCTCTTCTCTGGATTTTCTCCAATTTGTCCTCATATTTCCTGAAATGCGGCACCCAGAACTGGACACAATACTACAGTTGAGGCCATCTCAGCATGAAGTAGAGGGGAAGAATTACTTCTCATGTCTTGCTTACAACAGTCCTGCTCATACATCCCAGAATGATGTTCCCTTTTTTTACAACTGTTTTACACGGTTGACTCATATTTAGCTTGCAGTAGGGCTACATTACTATTTTTAGCACACCATCTGAAGCAGAGCTAGCATGGGTCCATGAACACAAGCTGGGAATAGCATCCCCAGCTCCAGATGCAGATGTGGTCATATTGTTTTCTTCCACAAGATCCTTTCTTTGCTCAGTGCATAGGACAGATACACAAGGGGCAAAATTATGGTGGCGTGGGCAACTGTACATGATCTGGCATTTCCTTGCTTTAAAGTTCTTAACTTTACAAGCAAATAAAACTTTCTAGCTAAAGATATATAGATAACACATTACCCCTCTCTACCTCCATTTCCACAACTGTAAAATGAGGAGGCTAACCCTCAGCAGCACTGGGAACATAAGAACATTTGAATGGCTACACTGAGTCAGACCAGTCTCCTCTCTTCTGACAATGGCCAATACCAGGTGCTTCAGAGGGAATAAACAGACCAGGTAATCATCAAGTGATCCATCCCCTGTCGCCCATTCCCACATTCTGGTAAACGGAGGCTAGTGACACAATCCCTGCCCACCCTGACTCATAGCCATTGATGGACCTATCCTCCATGAACTTATCTCATTAATTTTGAACACTTTTTTAGTCTTGGCCTTCACAACATCCTCTGGCAAAGGGTTCCACAGACTGACTATGTTGTGTGAAGAAATACTTACTTTTGTTTGTTTTAAACCTGCTGCCTATTCATTTCATTTGGTGACCCATTTCACTGGGAAGGTTTAATTAATGACTTGCAGGCAATCTGGGACACTTGTGTGGAAGGTGTTCATAGAAATACAAACTGCAAGGATTGTTGCATCTAGCGCATCTCCCTCCTCTCTTCAGCGATGGAGAACCAGACAGAGGTGAGCGATTTCATCCTCTTAGGCCTGACCAATCTCAAGGGGCTGAAGCACTTCCTCTTCCCTTTCTTCCTCCTGCTCTACATGGCCAATGCGTTGGGAAATGGGGCCATCATAGTCATGATAGTGGCCGAGCCCCGGCTCCACACCCCCATGTACTTCTTTCTGGGCAACCTCTCCAGCCTGGACATCTGCTTTTCCACGGTTGCTGTGCCCAAGATGCTGTCTGGTTTCCTGTCTGAGAACCAGACCATTTCTTTTGCCGGTTGCCTGGCCCAGCTCCACTTTTTCCACCTCCTCGGCAGCAGTGAGGCCATGCTTCTGGCTGTCATGGCCTATGACCGCTACGTGGCCATCTGCAACCCGCTGCGCTACAGGCTGGTCATGAGCCCACAGACCTGCCTGCTCCTGGTAGCGGCCACCTGGTCCATCGGCTTCCTGCATGCCCTAATGTCCACAGTCATGATCTGCCGGCTGCATTTCTGTGGCCCCAACCTCGTCTACCACTTCTTCTGTGATATCAAGCCCCTGCTGAGCCTTGCCTGCGGCAGCACGCACCTCAACCTGACCCTGCTCAACATCGATGCCGGGGTCCTTGGTCTGAGTTCCTTCATCCTCACGCTCTTCTCCTACATCTACATCATCTCCTTCCTCCTCCTGAAGGTCCACTCGCAGGAAAGTAGGAGAAAGGCCTTCTCCACTTGCGCATCCCACCTCACTGTGGTGTTTCTTTTCTATATGCCATCCATTAGCAATTATATGATTTCCTTTCCAGGTTTCCCCTCTGAAAGAGACATGATACCCACCCTGATGTATTGCATCATCACCCCAGTTCTGAACCCCCTGATCTACACCCTGAAAAATAAGGAGGTGAAATCCACTCTGAAGAAATTCCTGAACAGAAAACTTTTCCCTGAAAGAATATGAGTTAAATGAAGGGAAACTCCATTCATTTACAATTAAAACACCTTTAGTCTTTGTTGACCTACAGATTTTTATAGCCACTCTGCATTTTTTCCCCATTTTTTCTCCTTTCTGGTGTCTCTACAGAGCAGAATTAAAGTTATTTGGGTACCCTAATGTCATTTCTTAGAACCTATTTGGATTCTGTTTAACTTTAATGGTGAATATCCAGTGTGTATTTTGGGAAAATTAAAGCATTCTTGTATTGTATTCTACTCCACATTATTGACATATATCCTGGACCTTAACTCCATCTTAGTTTCTGTGATGGAGAAACTTTCAGTTAGAAGCACAATGGAGGTGAAGAGGGAATGACCGTTAATCATATAAATAAATAAAATCATTGAAATATAGCCTATGCACGATATATCAATGAGTTTTGATTATATAGGAAGTTGGTAATTTCTGTAACAGAGTAGAATTAAGATGATTTGGGTTCCTTATTTGTGTATTTCCAGAAATCAACACATCAGGATTTCTTAAACCTTAATTGAACTTCTTGGATTTTAACACTTGTTTTGAATAATTAAAACATCTCTGTAATGTCTTTCACTCCTGTTTACTTTATGTGCACTCTCAACCTTTTCTCCATCTTAACATAGATTTTGTATGGGAATTGAAAAAGAGAAAATGGAAATGGAATATATATATGTAGGTACCATTCAGCACTGGGCACCAGGTTCTTGAGATCTATCCTGTGTCTTGCTCAAAAAGTAAAGTTAGCAATGGGAACTAGAGCATAGGAGAACAATTTGTGTTAGCCACAGGAAACTAGAGAGTAGAGGACAATCCACAACAGGCAATGTAGGTGGGTGGGTCAAATATCCTAGCAGAATTTCTTCATCATTACTAGCTGTGGGACAAATGTTAAAATTAATCGTTATTTATTAGTGGTATATTACAGTAGCTCTTTTTGGCATCAAATGAGAGCAGAACCCCATTAACTGTAAGAAAACATAGTGAGAGACTGACCCAACTCCAAAGACATTTCAGTGTAAAACTGTTCCACCAAAAAAAGTCACTGGAGTGGGGAGACTGGATACTGGTTCCCCCACCTTGCAGACTTTTCACTTAGACCTTAGTCCATCCCATGCTTTGCTGCACATTGAACTACCCACATTTTCCATCCTTGCCAACTGCCCTTCTCTCCAAATCTTTCCATTTCTTGAGGAGATGCTTGATGTTGTTCAGAACTGTTCCTTTCCATGTTATTCGCAGTATTCCTCCTTTCTTCTTGTGTGTTTGGCTTCCATTCAAGGGTGGTATTTGGTAAGCGTTCTTTTTCCATTCTCAATGCCTGTCCCAAGCCCGGATCAAAAAGGAGGAGAGTTGGTCAATGGGGCATCTTCCCATCACTGTAAAAAAAAAAAAAAAGTTCTAGCTAAGAAACTATTCACCTTGCAGAAGAGGGCTGTAACCACCAAGTAATAGAATCCTTCTAGTGCTGTCTTTCCCTTTCTCTCTCATACCCTGTCCCGATTTATTTAATCCAAAGTGGAACAGTTTCAACAGGAGAGATTGAGGGAGCCCTGTTAAGGGACCCAGAGGGATGGGGGGTGGCTGAGGAGCCCGCCCTCCTTGGTATATGGGTAGTGGAAGAAGGTCCCTGCCCATGGGGACTGAATGCCTTCCAGGGAAAGGAGGCACTTCAGTCTGCTTGTGAGAGGTTTGAAGTAAGGGCAGCTTTATGGGAAGCTGCCAGAAATCTTTCAAGTTTGGTGCTGCTTCAGCAAGGGCTGCTGAAGGGTTGTAAATTAGTTAGGAGTAGTTAAAGATGATTTGGCACAACAGGGTTTAAAGTCAAAAGCAGAGTTAACAGACTACCTTTAGAGACTGGAGCTGGGACTTGGTCCTGGGGGAATGGAGAGAAAGAAGGGGAAGAAAAAAAAAGTTTCAAAGTGCAAAATGGCAGGGTTTGCAGGAGCAGGTAACAACCCCCACTCTTCTCCCAGAGCCAGAATGAGAACCTGGGAATAAGGGTTCCCTACTGTTTCAACCCAGGCAGCCTACTCTTGGCTCAGAGCTGGGAAGGGGGACACTAAGGAAGGAAACTGGAATCATGCTTGCTGGAAGCTCACCCCAATAAACATCAAATTGTTTGCACCTTTGGACTTCGGGTATTGTTGCTCTCTGTTCATGCAAAGAGGACCAGGGAAGTAAGTGGGTGAAGGAATAAGCCCCCCTAACAAGCCACACATCAGAATAATGCATAACCCAATGGTTAGGCGATGCACCAGAGATGTGGGACACCCCTGCTTAAATCCCTTCTCTCCCTTAGGTGGCTGGGGGACTAGAACCTGGGTCTCTAACATCCCAGGTGAGTCTTGTAACCACTGGGCTAAAAGTTATGAGGGAGGTTCCCATGCAGGCCCATTTTGTATGAGCTCACCTACAGGGGCCTGAGTTCTGACCATGCCTAGATGCAGTTCGCCTGCTCAAAGGAAGAAACATTAGGTGCACAGGGAATTTTGACTGCAAGAACTTGGGCACCAAATTTAGGCATCTCCAGGGTTTGGAGGGGATTTTGTGAATTCCAGCATGGCCTGTTTCTGGGATTTAGGTGCCCAAAGTTTCAGGTAAGTGCCTAAACCCCTTTGAGTGTCTAGCCTCAGATGCTTGAAATAATTAATATTAACAACAAAGGGGAAGGATCTCAGTACAAAGCAGGAAAAGAACATGTTAAAGAATAGTTTGGTAAGTTGGATGCATTGAAGGCCTTGTCTACACTTGCAAGTTAGAGTGCATTAAATCAGCCCCGGACGCCCTAAATCCTGAGGTGTCCACACTGGCAAGGCACTTAGAGTGCCTGGACTCCGCAGCTGGAGCGCCCCTAGTAATCCACCTCCAACAAGAAGCATAGAGCTTTCTGCACCTGGGCTGAAGTGCTGCGGTGTCAGTGTGGACAATGTGTTGCATTACTGCACTGTGATTGGCCTCCAGAAATGTCCCATAATCTCTTGAAGTCAAGTGACCACTCTCACCATTGTTTTGAACTGTGCAGCAGATATGTGGATATCCCCTTTCAAAGCTCCGTTTCTCACAGCCGGCTGCTTATCTGCTCCGGGACACAAAGCAAACCATTACTGTGGAATGCTCCTGCTTCAGAGTCAGGCATTTGTGTGTGTGTGTGTGTGAGAGAGAGGGAGGCGGGGGGTGGGGGTTGATGTTGGGGTTTCCCCCTTCTCCCTGCCACTGTCTGAACTTATAAGACAGCTTGCTGACACATGCTCTGTCCCCCAAAACACACTGTCTCTCCCCCCACATACATACAACACACTTCCCTGTCACACTCCACCCCACCATTTGAAAAGCAACTGGCAATCTAGTAGGATGCCCTGGGACAATAGGATTGGAAAACCTGCATCATGTGATGCTGTGCCTGCCCCATTAGGTGTTGCAAACTCTTTCCAAAGTACACGGCAGCCACTTGCACACTGGGATGGCTACCACAATGCACTGCTTTCTGAGGCATTGCAAGAGCTGCTAATGCGGACATGCTCCACCGTCACAAGGAGCACAGTGTGAACACACAGCAACGCTTTCCCTGCTGCTGTCTCTGAGGATCGGTTTAACTCCCGGCGCTCTACATCTGCAAGTGTAGACGTAGCTGAAGTCAGCAGAACCTCATGAATGTCATCCTAGAATACATACAGAACTAGCTGAAGCAATCTTGGAACCATTCATGATCATCTTTGAGAACTCTTGGAAGATGGGTGAGGTCCCACGGGAACAGAGAAGGGCAAACATATCTTCAAAAGGGAATAAAGAGGGCCTGGGGAATTATAGACAAGTCAGTCTAACTTTGATACCTGGAAAGATACTGGAACCAATTATTAAACATTCAATTTGTTCAAACCTAGAGGATAATATAGCGATAAGTAATAGCCACCATGGATTTGTCAAGAACAAATCATTTCAGACCAATCTTATTTGCTTCTTTGGCAGGATTAAGTGGATGGGGGAAGCTGTAGATGTGTTTTATCATGATTTTATTAATCATAGAATCATAGACTATCAGGGTTGGAAGGGACCTCAGGAGGTCATCTAGTCCAAGCCCCTGCTCAAAGCTTAAGGCTTTTGTTACAGGTTTCAGAGTAACAGCCGTGTTAGTCTGTATTCGCAAAAAGAAAAGGAGTACTTGTGGCACCTTAGAGACTAACCAATTTATTTGAGCATAAGCTTTCGTGAGCTACAGCTCACTTCATCGGATGCATACTGTGGAAGCTGCAGAAGACATTATATACACAGAGACCATGAAACAATACCTCCTCCCACCCCACTCTCCTGCTGGTAATAGCTTATCTAAAGTGATCACTCTCCTTACAATGTGTATGATAATTAAGACTGGACTTCTACATAGAGTGCTTCCGCCGACGTGCACGGGCTGAAATTGTGGAAAAGCAGCATCACTTGCCCCATAACCTCAGCCGTGCAGGACACAATGCCATCCACAGCCTCAGAAACAACTCTGACATCATAATCAAAAAGGCTGACAAAGGAGGTGCTGTTGTCATCATGAATAGGTCAGAATATGAACAAGAGGCTGCTCGGCAGCTCTCCAACACCACTTTCTACAAGCCATTACCCTATGATCCCACTGAGAGTTACCAAAAGCAACTACAGCATTTGCTCAAGAAACTTCCTGAAAAAGCACAAGATCAAATGCGCACAGACAAACCCCTGGAACCCCGACCTGGGATATTCTATCTACTACCCAAGATCCATAAACCTGGAAATCCTGGGCGCCCCATCATCTCAGGCATTGGCACCCTGACAGCAGGATTGTCTGGCTATGTAGACTCCCTCCTCAGGCCCTACGCTACCAGCACACCCAGCTACCTTCGAGACACCACTGACTTCCTGAGGAAACTACAATCCATTGGTGATCTTCCTGATAACACCATCCTGGCCACTATGGATGTAGAAGCCCTCTACACCAACATTCCACACAAAGATGGACTACAAGCCATCAAGAACACTATCCCCGATAATGTCACGGCTAACCTGGTGGCTGAACTTTGTGACTTTGTCCTTACCCATAACTATTTTACATTTGGGGACAATGTATACCTTCAGATCAGCGGCACTGCTATGGGTACCTGCATGGCCCCACAGTATGCCAACATTTTTATGGCTGATTTAGAACAACGCTTCCTCAACTCTCGTCCCCTAACGCCCCTACTCTACTTGCGCTATATTGATGACATCTTCATCATCTGGACCCATGGAAAAGAAGCCCTTGAGGAATTCCACCATGATTTCAACAATTTCCATCCCACCATCAACCTCTGCCTGGTCCAGTCCACACAAGAGATCCACTTCCTGGACACTACAGTGCTAATAAACAATGGTCACATAAACACCACCCTATACCGGAAACCTACTGACCGCTATTCCTACCTACATGCCTCCAGCTTTCACCCTGACCACACCACACGATCCATCGTCTACAGCCAAGCTCTGCGTTACAACCGCATTTGCTCCAACCCTTCAGACAGAGACAAACACCTACAAGATCTCTATCAAGCATTCTTACAACTACAATACCCACCTGCGGAAGTGAAGAAACAGATTGATAGAGCCAGAAGAGTTCCCAGAAGTCACCTACTACAGGACAGGCCTAACAAAGAAAATAACAGAACGCCACTAGCCGTCACCTTCAGCCCCCAACTAAAACCCCTCCAACGCATTTTTAAGGATCTACAACCTATCCTGAAGGATAACCCAACACTCTCACAAATCTTGGGAGACAGGCCAGTCCTTGCCTACAGACAGCCCCCCAACCTGAAGCAAATACTCACCAACAACCTCATACCACACAACAGAACCACTAACCCAGGAACCTATCCTTGCAACAAAGCCCGTTGCCAATTGTGCCCACCTATCTATTCAGGGGACACCATCACAGGGCCTAATAACATCAGCCACACTATCAGAGGCTCGTTCACCTGCACATCCACCAATGTGGTATATACCATCATGTGCCAGCAATGCCCCTCTGCCATGTACATTGGTCAAACTGGACAGTCTCTACGCAAAAGAATAAATGGACACAAATCAGATGTCAAGAATTATAACGTTCATAAACCAGTCGGAGAACACTTCAATCTCTCTGGTCATGCAATTACAGACATGAAGGTCGCTATCTTACAACAAAGAAACTTCAAATCCAGACTCCAGCGAGAAACTGCTGAATTGGAATTCATTTGCAAATTGGATACTATTAATTTAGGCTTAAATAGAGACTGGGAGTGGCTAAGTCATTATGCAAGGTAGCCTATTTCCCCTTGTTTTTTCCTACCTCCCCCCCCCCCCCAGACATTCTGGTTAAACTTGGATTTATGCTGGAAATGGTCCACTTTGATTATCATACACATTGTAAGGAGAGTGGCCAGTTTGGATGAGCTATTGCCAGCAGGAGAGTGAGTTTGTGTGTGTATAGGGGTGGGGGGGTGAGAAAACCTGGATTTGTGCTGGAAATGGCCCACCTTGATTATCATGCACATTGTAGGGAGAGTGGTCACTTTGGATAAGCTATTACCAGCAGGAGAGTGAGTTTGTGTGTGTGGTTTTTGGAGGGCGGGGAGGTGAGAAAACCTGGATTTGTGCTGGAAATGGCCCACCTTGATTATCATACACATTGTAAAGAGAGTGGTCACTTTGGATGGGCTATTACCAGCAGGAGAGTGAGTTGGGGGGGGGGGGGGGGCGGAGGGTGAGAAAACCTGGATTTGTGCTGGAAATGGCCCAACTTGATTATCATACACATTGTAAGGAGAGTGATCATTTTAGATAAGCTATTACCAGCGGAGAGTGGGGTGGGAGGAGGTATTGTTTCATAGTCTCTGTGTATATAATGTCTTCTGCAGTTTCCACAGTATGCATCCGATGAAGTGAGCTGTAGCTCACGAAAGCTTTTGCTCAAATAAATCGGTTAGTCTCTAAGGTGCCACAAGTACTGCTTTTGTTACAGTCGTTCATGACAGTCTCAGCATCAAACTAGGGAAATAAGGTCCAGATGAAATTACTGTAAGGTGTATTCATAACTGGTTTTCAAAGACTAGTTATCTATGGCATGCTGTCAAACTAGAAGGACATATCCAGTGGAGTCCTGCAGAGGTCTATCCTGGGTCTGGTACTATCCTATATTTTCATGAATGACTTGAATGGACGTATGATTCTAAAATTTGCAGCTAACACTAAGCTTGGAAGGGCTTCAGGCACTTTGGAGGACAGGTTTAGAATTCAAAATGATGTTGATGAATGGGAGTATGGGTCTGAAATCAAGAGGATGAAATTCAACAAAGAAAAGTGCAAAATGCTACACTTGGGAAAGAAAAATCAAATATGCAAATGCATAATTTGAAATAACAGGCTAAGCAGGAATACTGCAGAAAATGATCTGGGGGTCATAATGGATCACAAATGGAATATGAGTCAACAGTGTGACTGTGTGGCAAAAACGGCAAATGCCATGCTGCAGTGTATTAACAGCAGTGTCATGTCTATTTTTTTAATCGTACTTTTTTTTTTTGAGTTAATTGCAATTAATCAACAGCACTAGTTCAGAGTCTTCAAATATGTAAAAGGTGGCTATAAAGAGGATAGTGATAAATTGTTCTGCATGTCCACTGAGGGTAGGATGAGAAGAAATTGGCTTAGTTTGTAGGAAGGGAGATTTAGGTTAGATATTAGGAAAAAGTTTCTAACTCTATGGCTAGTTAAGCTCTGGAACAGGTTACCATAGGAAGCTGTGGAATCCCTGTCATTGGAGGTTTCTAAAAATAGACTAGACACACACCTGTCAGGAATTGCCTTCATTTACATGGTCCTGCCTCAGCATGGGGTGGGGAGCTGGCCTACATGACCCCTTGAGAGCCCTTCCAGTCCTACACTTCTATGTTTTCTATGAAAGGATTGGCTTTTCTTTAAAAACAAATGTTGATTTTTTCATCAGAAAAGCAAATCTCAATTTTCAGCTGGAAATGTCAGCATCAAGAATCAAACCTAGGACCTTGGGATAGAAAAGCACAAGATTCTGTTGCATGGCTAAAATATACTGCTCTGTTAATAAAGGCAATAGGAACACATCAACTTTGCCACGCAGCATAACCGCCACAATAGTGGGCCATAGCACCGCATCAGAGAAGCACCGAAATGTTGGACTGGAATAGGCCTAATCTAGTCCCCTGCACTGAAGCAGTGCTAAGTGTTATCTAGACCATCCCTGACAGGTGTTTGTCCAACCTGTTCTTTAAAACCTCCAGTGATGGAGATTCCACAACTTCACTAGTTAATTTGTTCCAGTGCTTCGTTATCTTTACAGTCAGGAAATTTTTTTTCTAATGTCTAAACTAAATCAACCTTGCTGTAGTTGAAGCCCTATTAGTCCTTATCTTGTCCTCAGTGGTTCAGGACAACAATTTATCATTCTTCTCTTTATAACAACCTCTTATGTACTTGAAGATTGTTATCATGTACCCCCTCAGGCTTCTCTTCTCCAGACTAAAAAAAACATTTTTTTCAATCATAGGTCATATTTTGTAGACATTTAATCTTGTTTATTGCTTTCCTCTGGACTTTCTCCAATTTGCCCCCATCTTTCCTGAAGTGTGGTGCCCAGAACTGGACACAATACTCCTGCTGAGGCCTTATCAATGTTGAATAGAGTGGAAGAATTTGCTTGCATCTTGCTTACATACATCTCAGAATGAGGTTCACTTTTTTTGCAACAATATTACATTGTTGACTCACATTTACTTTGTGATCCACTATAACCTAAGTTCCCTGTAAGCTGCGTGACCATACGGTGGTGACACAGCCTATTTAACTCCACACAGGCGCTCAAGGTACTTGACGGGGGACCTGCCGCTGCCGGGGGAGGGGCGCCCTTCCCCTGGCCCCAACTCTGCTGCGACACAGCCCAGGCCGGCCCCAAGCATGGCCAGAGCGTCCTGGACCCTGCCACGGATGGGCATCTGAACCTGCTGGCCAGTGCATCCAGGGAGGCCTGGACCCAGCCACGACCTGCTGGGGCCGAGGAAGGGGCACCTATCTTCCAGCCCCAGAGCTGCCATGATGAGGCCCAGGTGCTGCTGCAGGGAAAGAGACCTGGGGGGAGTCATCTCTCCCGCCATAGCCACTGAGCACCCGCCTGCACCCCAAACCCCTCATCCTTGGCACCACCCCATGGCCCATCCCCCCAGCCAGAGCCCTCACCCCATGCACTCCAACCCTCTGCCCCAGCCCTGAGCCCCCTCTCACACTCTGAACCCCTCAGACCCACCCCCACCACATGAATTTTGTTATGTGCCCCAATATGAAGATGATGTGTCGCACATCACCTCCATATTCGGGCACATAACAAAATTCATGCCGCATATGGGTGGGAAAAATTAGAGGGAACACTGACTATAACACTCAGTTCCTTTTCTACAGTACTCCTTCCTAAGCAATAGTTTCCCAACTGTAAATGTGCATTTCATTTTTCTTTCATAAGTGGAGTACTTTGCATTTTTCCATATTGAATTTCACCCTATGTACTTAAGATCATTTCTCCAGTTTGTCAAGAACATTTTGAATTCTAATCATATCCTCCAAAGCTCTTGCAACATCTCAGCTTGGTATCATCTGGAAACTTTATAAGTGTACTCTCTTTGCTGTTATCTAAATAATTTATGAGGATATTGAATAGAACTGGACCCAGGAGAGATCCCTCTTGGACCCCACTCGATATACCCTTCCAGCTTGACAATGAACCATTGATAACTACTCTCTGAGTATGGTTGCCCAACCATTTGTGCACCTACGGTATAGTAGGTTCATCTAGACTGTATTGTGAGACAGTATCAAAAGCCTTAGTAAAGTTGCGGTATCTCACATCTGTTGCTTTCCCCCAGCCACAAGGCTTGTTACTCTGTTGAAGGATATTAGGCTGGTTTGACACCATTTGTTCTTGACAAAATCATGTTGATTGTAACTTGTCACCTTATTTTCTTTTAGGTGCTTACAAATTGATGGTTTGATTATTTGCTCCTTTATTTTTCCAGATACCAAAGTTAAGTTAGCTCAATAGGTGTCAGGTGCCTAACTCATTTAGGTGATTGTGTAAATCATATTAGGTATCTATCTGCATCCTTAGGTGCCTAAATACCTTTGGAAATGTGCTCAAGCCCCTGAGCTCTGGAGCCAGATTTTGCCTTGTTCAGTTCTATTCAGATGCCTATACCTCAATTATGGTATCCATTGATGGAGTGAGCTGTAGGTCACAAAAGCTTATGCTCAGATAAATTTGTTAGTCTCTAAGATGCCACAAGTAGTCCTTTTCTTTTTGCGGATACAAACTAACACGGCTGCTATCTGAAACCTGTCATTGATGGGGTGTTTCCCAATCTCTTACACAGAACCACTTCACTACGCAAATACTGGTTACAAAATTGAGTGGACTTGCTAGTGGAAACATTTATAGATCAGTGGCTCTTCTTTATGCTTTTCAACAAACTCTAGTCCTCACAATATTGTCAACCTCCATCTTTCCAGGAAGTGTTGGTCTTGTTTGTTTTCTAACTTCAAATTCTCAGGTGGTACAAGAATTACATCCCAGGAGAGCTGTCAAATGGAAGGCAATTTCCCTGCTCACAATGTGGTGTTTCAGAGAACGTGACTGTGTTAAAAAGGTCTCTCAGTTCACAGTCATCAAGGTGTCCAGAGCAATTAGTGTTTGATCCTCTCTTAAGATTCCCATAGGGTGGATTTTGTCCTACATTGTTATAATATTTTATCTTCAGGAGGAACCCAGTTTACTCAGGAACTGAAGAGCTTATAACAATTCACTCTTCTTTATCTACAAACGGAAAACATCAGCATGTTCTCAGACTCTAAAATTATTATTCTTTCCTCCTTTTTTTCTACCTTTCTTTCTTACAGTTCATATTTTTCGTTTGTTTTTTTTTCACTCCTCTCTCACTCACTGCATTTTCTCTGTTTCATTCTATTTTCAGTTGGATGCTGAACAGAGGATATGAGTAGTGACTTTTGGAAACAGCAACACATGAGGTAATGGAATAGCCAATTGCTTCTGGAACATTGCGGGATGGAAGGGCAGAAAGAAGGCGATATGAGCTTGGGTTCCCCTGGCCATCTCTAAGACCAACCACTTGGCCTCATCTCTCTATGCCCCTGCCCTCTTCTATAAGTAGGGCCCTATTTCACGGATGTGAAAAATGCATCATGGACCATGAAATAAGCCATTCCACATGTAATCCAATGTTCCCTTGTTCCTAGGAGCGTCCCAGCAAAGGGGGCCTCTATCTCCAGCTGGGCAGGGTGGGGCAGGACTTGTCCCTCTCCTTCACAGCTGCCTTTGAGGGGGAGATCAGAACCACCTCCAGGTGCCTGCTGCAGGACGCTCTCTGGGCAGCAGCCCCAGACATTCCTGTAGCTGGAGACTTGTGCAGTTGTGTCCAATCTTTCCTATGCTGCTGGGAGTGCCCCAACAATGGGGGCTCCCAGATCTGGCTGGGCACGGGAGGGACAGCACTCCACCTCCGAGAACCTCCTGCAGCTGCAGGGAAGCTTTGTGGTTGCTGCCTTCACAGTCTAGCTCTGAAGGCAGCATAGAAGTGAGGATGGCAATCCCATGACCCCTCTACAACAGGTTTGCAACACCCCCCGCACCACCACACACACACACAATCCCCTTTTGGGTTGGGACCCTCATGGTTACAACACAGTGAAATTTCAGATTAAACAGCTGAAAATGTAACATTTACCAATTTTCAAATTCTATGGCCGTGAAATTGACCATAATAGCCCATGGATTTGGTAGGGCTCTATCTATAAGACCCTTCTTCTGACACAAGCTAACGTAATTATACCTGTTGATTAAGTGGCAGAAATCTTTGCGGCATGGCTCGGGGTAAGCCAGAACTGATTATCTTTATTTTTGCTGCACCTAAGAGAATTATGCAAAAAACCCAACCCCTACGTACAAGAATATCATTTACATTTCAAAGTCAAATTCTACTTTTGGCAGTTAGAAAATGCCAGCTTTACAGTTGTCATTGCAACCTTAATTCAGCCCCTTTTTTCATATGCGTTATGCTATGGGATTTAATCACATTAACATATACTGTTTTCTTGCCCAAGAGCCTTGCTTTGTTCAGTGCATGGGATGGATGCATGAGGGGTAGAATGACAGTTGCATGGGGAGCTGTAGATGATCTGGCATTTCCTTACTATCAAGTGCTTAAATTTACAACCGAATAGCATTTTATAGATATAGGTATACAGATGATACATTGCCCCTCTCTACCGACATTTCCCAGACTATAAAACGGAGATGTTAACCCATAGAAGGACTGGGAAGGGTTAATGAATGACTGGCAGGCACTCTGAGACCTTGGGTGGAGGGTGCTTGTTGAAATACAAATTACAACGATTTGTGCATCTCTTTCTGCTCTAGCACATCTCCCTCCCATCCTCATCAATGAAGAACCAGACGGAGATGCGTGAGTTTGTCCTCTTAGGCCTGACGAATCTCCCAGTGCTGAATCATTTCCTCTTCCCTCTCTTCCTGCTGCTCTACGTGACCAGCCTGCTGGGTAACGGGGCCATCATAACCATGGTAGTGGTTGAGCCCCGGCTCCACACCCCCATGTACTTCTTTCTCGGCAACCTCTCCAGCCTGGACATCTGCTTTTCCACAGTCACTGTGCCAAAGATGCTGTCTGGTTTCCTGTCTGAGCACCAGACCATCTCCTTTGCTGGCTGCCTGGCCCAGCTCCACTTTTTCCACCTCCTGGGCAGCAGCGAGGCTGTGCTGCTGGCCGTCATGGTCTATGACCGCTACGTGGCCATTTGCAACCCGCTGCGCTACAGGCTGGTCATGAGCCCACAGACCTGCCTGCTCCTGGCAGCGGCCACCTGGTCCATCGGCTTCCTGCATGCCCTGATGTCCACAGTCATGACCTCCCAGCTGCAATTCTGTGGCTCCAACCTCGTCCCCCACTTCTTTTGTGATATCAAGCCCCTGCTGAGCCTTGCCTGCGGCAGCACCCACCTCAACCTGACCGTACTCAACATCAATGCCGGGGTCCTCGGCTTGAGTTCCTTCATCCTCACGCTCTTGTCCTACATCTACATCATCTCCTTCCTCCTCCTGAAAGTCCACTTGCGGGAAAGTAGGAGAAAGGCCTTCTGCACCTGTGCATCCCACCTCACCGTGGTGTCGCTATTCTATATGCCAGGCCTTAGCAACTACATGATTTCCTCACCGGGTTTCCCCTCTGAAAGAGACATGATACCCACCCTCATGTACAGCATTGTCACCCCAGTTCTGAACCCCCTGATCTACACCCTGAGAAATGAGGAGGTGAAAACAGCACTAAGAAAATTCCTGAACAGAAAACTCTTCCCTAAAAGGACACAAATTAAATGAAAACCAAAAAAAAAAATTACAATAAAAACATTTTAGTCTTTGTTGACACAATTTTTTTTTTAAGAACAGTACTTTTTTTTCCAATTTCCCCTTAGTGATGTCACTGCAGGGCAGAGTTAAGGTTATTTGGGAACCCAACTGTCATTTCTGATTGTAAGATGTTTGGATTTTGTTTAATTATAATGGTGACTACCCTATGTCCTTTTGGAAAAAATTACAACATCCTTGTAATATATTTATCCCCAAATTACTGACATGTGGTCTGAACATTAACTCCACTTTATAGTCTGCTGTTGGAGAAACTTTGAGTTAAAGAAATAATGTGGGGAAGACAAAGGGGAATGACTGTTAATTGTATAAAATAAATACAATTATTCAAATAGAGCATGTGCATAATATTTCCCTGAGTTTTGACTCTCTGGGAAGTTGGAAAACTCTGTGATAGGTCAGATTTAATGTTATATGGGTGCCCTATTTGTGTAATTCCACAAATTAACATGTTTGGATTTCTTACATGCTAATTAGGAAATTCTTGTGGTTTTTTTCTCTATAATTTACAATAGTCATCAAACCTAGGTGATAAGTGAGAGCCAGCATGGATTTTTAAGAACAAATCATGTCAAGCCAGAGGCAACACATGGGGGGCACAAGGGGTCACATGCCCCCCTGATTTCTGCCAGGGTTTGCCAGCCTTGCTCGGTCACATGGTGCGGCCAGGTCCCCTCCCTGTGCGGCAGCTGCAAGAGCCAGCGAGCTGTGAGCTGTGCACTACAAAGAAGCAGGAGCAACAGCTGGGGCTGGGGAGGGGTGCTGCTTTACAGGAGGGGAAACTGAGGATAAGGGAGAGGACTATTAGTGGGAGGGGAGCAACTCAAGTAGTTATGGGGGTGGGTGAACCTTTAAATTGTGCCCCCTGCACACACACGGGCAGCAGGAACAGGTCATCTCTGTGTCAAATTTCCTTCTTTGAGAGAATTACTGGCCTAATGGAGGGGGGTGGGAAACAGTAGATGTGAAATACCTTGATTTTCTTACAGCTTTTGATACAGTCTTTCATGGTTGCCTCACCATCAAACTAGGGAAATAGGAGCTAAATGAAATTACCATAAGGTGTGTGCATAACTGGTTGAAAGACTGTTTTCAAAGAATACGTATCACTGTCAGACTGGGAGGATATATCCAGTGGAGTCCCGCAGGGGTCCGTCCTGGGTCTGGTTCTATTCAATATTTTCATGAATGACTTGGATGAACGTGTGACAATGAAATTTGCAGATGACACCAAGCATGGAGGAGCTGCAGGCACTTTGGAGGACAGGATTAAAATGATGTTGATAAATGGGTGTAATGGTCAGAAATCAAGAAGATAAAATTCAATGAAGTGCAAAATGCTATACTTGGGAAGGAAAAAAATCTAAAGCACAAATGCAAAATGCGGACTAGCACACTAGGCAGCAGTACTGAAGTAAAGGATTAGGGGGTTATAGTAGATCACAAATGGAATATGAGTCAAGAGTGTGATGGTGTGGCAAAAAAGGTAAATACCATGCTGGGGTGTATTAACAGCAGTGTCATGTGTGAGAGACAGGAGGCAGCTGTTCCACTCCACTCAGCACTGGTGAGGTCTCAGCTGGAGTATCGTGTCCCATGTCACACTTTACAGAAAATGAGACCAATCTGAGAGACTCCAGAGGAAAGCAACAAATGTGACAAAGACAAAGCTTGTTAAGTTTATGGAGGAGATGATATGATGGGATAGCCTAATTTGGGCAATTAATTGATCTTCAACTACTAGCCATAGATATGCCCAATGGCCTGTGATGGATGTTAGATGGGGTGGGATCTGAGTTACTAAAGAGAATTCTTTCCTGGGTGTCTGGTTGGTGAGTCTTGTCCACATGCTCAGGGTTTTAGCTGATCGCCTTATTTGGGGTCAGGAAGGAATTTTCCCCCAGGGCAGCTTGGAAGAGGCCCTGGGGTTTTTTTGCCTTCCTCTGCAGCGTGGGGCACGGGTCACTTGCTGGAGGATTCTCTGCACCTTGAAGTCTTTAAACCACGATTTGAGGTCTTCAATAGCTCAGACATAAGTTAGGGGTTTGTTACAGGAGTTGGTGGGTGAGATTCCATGACCTGCGTTGTGCAGGAGGTTAGACTACATGATCATAATGGTCCCTTCTGACCTTAAAGTCTATGATTCTATGAAGTTTGGAAAACATGACCGATGAGAAAAGGTTGAAAGAGCTGGGCATGTCCAAGCTAGAAAATAGTCAGTGTGACCCAGTGTTCCAGCCATCACTGGAAATGCCAAGGGCAGGGCAGACTACAGAAGGAAGACCAGATACTCCCAAGACTGGTGGATAACACTGAAGTTAAACTCCCCAATGAGTCACAAATTGTGCTTCTGATCCCCCATACTAGTTATCAAGAAGCAAAAAAGAAATCACATAGCCCCCTCTATTGCATTCCAGTTCTCTGGCTCCCAGTCAGCACATAGGTCCAGCACAGTGAGAAGTTATTTAAAAAACTCTGCTCACATATACAAAATGTTCTTCTGACCCCCAAAGAGTCAGCCATGTTACCAGGTCAATATAGGTTTGGATATTACCCAGAATACCACGCTGCCAGACAATCCTTTAGTGCCTAAAACTAAAGGTTTGTTACAAAGAAAAAAGAAAGAACAAGAAGCGAGCTGTTAAATGATACAACACTCACATACATACAAAGATTCGAAGTCCATGTATCAAGTTCTTAGCAGTATTGGTGAGTTTGCTGGCTTGAAAGTCCCTCTGGAACACATCCACAACTTGGATGGGTCATTCAGTCCTTTGTTCAGAGCTTCAGTATGTAGTAAAAGATTGTTATAAAGATGAAGGTAATCAATTACTCACCACATTCACCAAGGGCAGGATGAGAAGGAATTGGCTTAATTTGCAACAAGGGCAATTTCAGTTGGATATTAGGAAAAAGTTTCTAAGTCTATTGCTAGCTTAGCTCTGGAACAGGTTACCAAGGGAGATTGTGGAATGCCCATAACTGCATGTTTTAAAGAACAGTTTAGATAAACACCTGTCAGTGATGGTCTAGGTTTCCTCAGTCCTACCTCAGCAGTGGGCCTGGCCTAAGTGACCTCTTGAGGTCCCTTCCATTCCTACCTTTCTATGGTTTCTATTAAAGGATTTGTTTTTTTCTCAAAACATGTTGATTTCTCATCAGAAAAGCAAATCTCAATTTTCTGCTGGAAACATCAGCGTCAGGAATCAAACTAGGACCTTGGGATAGTAAAGCACAAGCTTCTACTGCCAGAGCTAAACGATACACCTTTGTTAACCAGGGCCATAGCAACACATCAACCACTCCACACTGCATAGTAGCTACGAGAGGGGGACAGAGCACTCCATCAAGTGAACTGAAGATGCATCAGATGCCTAACACACTTAGGAACTCCTTGCCAGAGGATGTTGTGAAGGCCAAGGCTATAACAGGATTCAATAAAGAGCTAGATTCGTTCATGGAGGATAGGTCCATAGATGGCTATTAGCCAGGATGGGCAGGACTGGTGTCCCTAGCCTCTGTTTCCCAGAAGCTGGGAATGGGCAAAAGGGGATGGATCACTTGATGATTGCCTGTTCTGTTCATTCCCTCTGGGGCACCTGGCATTGGCCACTGTCGGAAGACAGGATACTGGGCTGGATGAACCTTTGGTCTGACAAGTCTTATGTAGCTGATTGTGTAACTACCAGTAGGCGCCTATCTGCATCTTGAGGTGCCTAAATACCTTTGGAAATATGCTGTAAGCCCTAAGATTTGGAGACAGATTCTGTCTTATTCAGTTCTATTTAGGTGCTTATACATCAGTTATGGTATCTATTGATTTTCAAAGAGGCCTGTACACCCAGTGCCCACTAATACTCATTAATTTGAGTGAGACCTGGACATCAATATCCCTCCATTAGCTTTGATGTTCTCAACTCATGTCTCTTGCTTCTACGACCTCCACATACCACACTAGCATGGTGCGTTTCCCAAACTCTCAAGAACTACTTCACTATGCAAATACTGTGTACAGAAATTGAGTGAAATATTTGTCAGTGAAAATATTTGCAAATCAGTTGCTCTTCTTTCTGATTTTTAGCCAACTCTAGTCCTCACAACATTGTTGACTTCCATCTCTCCAGGAAGCATTGGTTTCATTTGGTTTGCAGCTTGAAATTCTCAAGCGAGGCAAGGATCCTGGCCCAGGTGAGGTGTCAGATGGAAGGAAATTTCCCTTCACCGCTGACAATGTGGGTGTTTCAGAGACTGTGACTGTAATAAAAAGGTGTCTCACTTGCACAGTCATCAAGGTTTTCAGTGTTCAATTGTCTCTGAAATTTCCCCCGCAGTGGACTTTATCCCATGTCATTTTTATGATATTTCAGCATCAAGAGGAATCCAGTTTACTCAGGTATGATAATGAATTGAATAACTTATAACAATTCACTCTTTTTTTATTTGCAGAGGCAAAAGCTCAGAGTTTCTCAGTCTAGGAAATTATTATTCTTACTTCTTTTTTTTCCTATATTTCTTTCTTATACTTTTTTTTAATTTATTTTTTTCACTCCTCTCTCATTCTCCCAATTTTCTCTTTTTCATTCTATTTTCAGTTGGCTGGTGCACACAGCATATGAGCTGACTACTGATTTTTGGAACTAGCAGCAGCAACACCTGAGGTATTGGGACACCTTAGAGCTGGTGGAACAGTGGGGGTGAAGGAGCAGAAAGAAAGAGAGGTTGCCACACTTGGGTTGCCACACTTGGGCGAGGGAAAGAATTTCCCTCCAGGTCAAATTGGCAGAGATCCTGGGGTTTTTTTGCTTCCTTGTTTAGCATGGAGCACGTGTCACTAGCTTGTTTAAAGTAGCATAAATGGTGGATTTTCTGTAACGTTAAGCTTTTAAACCATGATTTGAGGACCTGTGTAACAGGCCATAAGTTATGAGTCTATTACAGGAATGGGTGTGTGAGGGTCTTCAGCCTGTGATGATCAGGAGGTCTGACCAGATGAATACAATGGTCCCTTCTGGCCTTAAAGTCTGTGAATTAAAAATTTTGTAAAGGAAAATTAAAATTTAAAAGGTCAGAGAAATTTTTGAAATAAGGATTGGGGGAATGTTTACAGGTGCTTAGGAGCACATGGTTTGGACAGAAACATCTCTTAGGAGAGGATTTATTAACAGGGATTCTCTATACCCTAGTAAAGAGGGAAGGATAGAAGTTGTTAAAGTACTAATATGAACTGAAGAGAAATAGTCAAATTAAAAACAGTTCCATTCAATTACATCACAGGAAGACATAGAGCTAAATATTGACCCATTTTAAGTGTTTGTATACAAATGCTAGAAGTCAAATTATTAAGATGGGTGAACATGAGTGGCTGGTGTTAAAGGAGAACATTGATATAATAGGCATCACAGAAACTCGGTGGAATGAGGATAATCAATGGGACACAGTAATACCAGTGTAAAAATGTATAGGAATGACAGAGTAGGTCATACTGGTTGGGGAGAGGCACTATATGTGAAAGAAAGCACAGACTCAAAGATAGTAAAAATCTTAAATGAATCAAACTGTGCCATAGAATCTCTATGGATAGAATTCCATCCTTGAATAATAAGAGTATAGCAGTAGGAATATACTACCAACCACCTGACCAGATTGGTGATGGTGATTGTGGAATGCTCAGGGAGGTCAGAGAGGCTACAAAACCAGAAAAAAACAATAAAATGGGGGATTTCAACTATCCCCATGTTTACAGGGTACATGTCACTGCAGGACGGGATGCAGAGATTAAATTTCTTGACACCATTAATGACTGCTTCTTGGATCACCTAGTCCAGGAACCCAAAAGGGCAGAGCAATTCTTGATTTAGTCCTAAGTGGCACACAGGGTCTGGTCCAAGAGGTGAATATAGCTGAACCACTTGGTAGTAGTGACCATAATATAATTAAATTTAACATCATTGTGGGTGGAAAATATCAAAGAAACCCACCAAAGTCTCATTTAACTTCAAAAAGGGGAACAGCACAAAATGAGGAAGCTCATTAAATAGAAATTAAAAGGAAAAGTCACAAGAGTGAAATTCCTGCAAGCTGTATGGGAACTTTTTAAAAACACCATAATACAGGCTCAAATTAAATGTATACCCCCAAATTAAAAAAAAAAAAGCCACTATAGCTAAATAACAGAATAAAAGAGGAGGTTAGAGGAAAAAGGGCATCCTTTAAAAACTGGAAAGTCAATCCTACGGAGGAAAATAGAAAGTTGCATAAACTCTGGCAAGTCTAGCATAACTTATAAATACACAGGCCAAAAAGGGATTTGAAGAGCAACTAGCAAAAGAGACAAAAACTAATAATAATTTTTTAAAGTACATCAGAAGCAGGAAACCTGCCAAAGAATTTGGGGGTCGGGGGAGAAGACACACCATATGATAGAGGTGCTGACAGAGCACCCCAGGAAGATAAGAATGTTGCAAGGAAGCTAAATGAATTCTTTGCATCGGTCTTCACTGGAAAGAATGTGAGAGAGATTCCCACTCCTCAGCCATTTTTGTAGGTGACAAATCTGAGGAACTGTCCCAGATTGAGGGGTCATTAGAGGAGGTTTTGGAACAAAATTGATAAACTAAACAGTAATAAGACACCTGCATCAGATGGTATTCACACAAGAGTTCTGAAGGAACACAAGTAAAAAATTGCAGAACTACTAACTGTGGTTTATAACCATTCAGTTAAGTCAGCCTACATACCAGATGACTGGAGGATAGTTAAAGTAACACTACATTTTAAAAAAGGCTTCAGAGGTGACTTTGCCAAATACAGGCTGTTGAGTCCAACTTCAATTCCATGCAAACAGAATTGTGATACAGGAAAACCAAGGAGCAGTAGAAAAGTGCTAGAGAGGAAATATATAAGCTCAAGGCTAATTAAGGCGTGATTCCCTGTAGACTGGGGAAAGTGGCTGCAGGTTAATTGGAGCACCTGCAGTCAAATAAGGCCCTGTTAGGAACCTAATAAAACCGCCTGCATCAGGCAGACAGAGGAGGCAGAAGAAGATGACAATGACTAAGCCTGGAGTGTGGAGGTGTGTTGAGTGATTTGGAAGACCTGAAAATGGAGGGAGGGAGACCCTACCCAGCAGGATAGGGAGACTCCCTTCCCCCCAGCATCTAAGGACTGAAGTTAACCCCACCTCAGGGGGATGAGGGTAAGAAACTCCCAGTGGTTGAGATGGGCTGGGACTCTGAGCAAGGAGCAAACCCAGACCCCTCCCCTGCTTCCCTCCTCTTCCACCTTCCTGGGCTAGTAGCAGGGCCCTTGGCACCCAAAAGCAGGGGCAAAGGGTGGTATCTTGGCTCCCTACCAAGAAAAGTGCAGGACCCACCAGACTAAATTGGCCATCTTGCTACAAGGATATTTAGGGAAAGAGTCAGCACACCTTTGGCAAAGGGAAATCATGCCTCCCTGATCTATTGTAATTATTTGAGCAGGCCAACAAATATGTGGACAAGGGTGATCCAGTGAATATGTCAAGTCCAAAGGTGACTGGGAATAGTTACTGTCATAAATATAAAGGGAAGGCTAACCACCTTTAAATTCCTCCTGGCCAGAGGAAAAACCCTTTCACCTGTAAAGGGTTAAGAAGCTAAGATAACCTCGCTGGCACCTGACCAAAATGACCAATGAGGAGACAAGATACTTTCAAAGCTGGAGGGCGGGGGAACAAAGGGTCCTCTCTGTCTGTGTGATGCTTTCACTGGGACCAGAGCAGGAATGCAGGTCAGAACTCCTGTAAAGAGTTAGTAAGCAATCTAGTTAGATTTGCGTTAGATTCTGTTTTGCTTAAATGGCTGATAAAATAAGCTGTACTGAATGGAATGGATATTCCTGTCTATATGTCTTTTTGTAACTCAAGGTTTTGCCTAGAGGGATTCTCTGTTTTGAATCTGATTAACTTGTTAGGTAGTTACCATCCTGATTTTACAGAGGTGATTCTTTTACTTTTTCTTCAATTAAAATTCTTCTTTTAAGCACCTGATTTCTTTTTCATCGTTCTTAAGATCCAAGGGTTTGGGTCTGTGTTCACCTATGCAAATTGGTGAGGATTTTTATCAAGCCTTCCCCAGCAAAGGGCGGGTAGGGTTTGGGGGGGAATGACATTTCCAAGTGGGCTCTTTCCCTGTTGTTTGTGTAACACTTTGGTGGTGACAGCTTTTAACCTAAGATGGTAAGAATAATCTTGGGGGGTCTTTCGTGCAGGTCCCCACATCTCTACCCTAGAGTTCAGAGTAGGGAAGGAACCTTGACAGTTACAAAAACTGGGTGACTTGACAGCAAAATGGCAGATGAAATTCAGTGTTGATAGATGCAAAGTAATGCACATTGGAAAACATAATCCCAGCTATACATACAAAACGATGGATTCTAAATTAGTAGTTATCCTTCAAGAAACAGATCTTGGAGTCATTGTAGATAGTTCTCTGAAAGAATACACTCAATGTGCAGCAGCATTCAAAAAAGCTAACAGAATGTTAGGAACCCTTAGGAAAGGGATAGCTAATAAGACAGAAATTCTCATAATGACACTATATAAATCCATGGTTTGCCCACATCTTGAATAATGCATACAATTCTGGTTCCCCTTTCTCCAAAAAGATATTGGAATTGGAGAAGGGCAAGAAAAATGATTAGGGTTATGGAACAGCTTCCAGATGAGGAGAGATTATAAAGACTGGGACTGTCCATTTTAGGAAAGACAACTAAGGGAGGATATGATAGAGGTCTACAAAATCATGAAAGGTGTGGAAAGAATGAATAGGGAAGTGTTGTTTACCCCTTCACATAACACAAACCAGGGTGCACCCAGTGAAATTAATAGGGAGCAGGTTTAAAATAAATATTTCTTCACACAATACACTGTGAATCTGTGAACCTCATTGATAGGGGATGTTATGAAGGCCAAAAGCATAACTGGATTCAAAAAAAGAATTAGATAATTTCAGAGAGGATAATCCATCCATGGCTATTAGTAGAGTCCTACCAATGTCACAGCCATGAAAAATGTCACAGACTGTGAAATCTTTCTGTCCCCTGTGAAATCTGATTTCCAAGTGTTGCTGGGAGCCTGGGCTCCTAGCTGCTAGTCTGGCCAGGCTGGGGAGGGACAGGAGTTGTTCTTCCCCTGCATGACCACTCTTGTGGGGTGGTAGTGGGGAATATCAGACCCATCTCGAGAAGCATTGCAGAAATGAGGGTGGTACACCCTCACTTCAGCACTGGAGCAGCCCAGGAGCTGGGCTCCTGGCTTCTGCTTCGCCCTTCCCCAGGGCTCCTGCCATGGCTCGGGGCACAGAGCTTCCTCCACCCAGTGGCTCCAGCTGGGTCTGGGGCTTCTGCTCCCAGCAGCTGCAGATGGGGCAGCCTGGGCTTGGGGCTTTACCCCCGTGTCTCCAGCTGGGGCTTGGGGCTCCCCAGGCTCAAAGTTTATGGCCCCCATGTCTCCAGCCGGGGCGTGGGGCTTCAGCCCCTATGCCTGCAGCTGGGCTCAGTGTGCTCAGACTCAGGGCTTCTTCCCCCACAGCTCCTGCTGGGACTCGGAGGTGACTGGGTAGGGGGCTACAGACTCTGGAGCTTCTTCCTTGGCAGGGGCATCAATTTTTCATGAGGGCCCACAAACTGGCCAGGGCCCCTGCCTTAGTCTGCCAGTGGCCTGGACTAGCAGCTAGGAACCCCTGACACCTACCCACCTCCACCTCTAGGAACCTCCTCTAGCCCAGCCCTGAAGGCAGCACAGAGGTGAATGTGGCCATCTTGAGACCCCCTCCCCACAACAACTTTGCCGCAAACACACCCCATGACCCCGTTTTGGGTCAGGACCCTTGTCAGGGTTCCCTCCCCACTCTGAACTCTAGGGTACAGATGGGGGAATCCGCATGAAAGACCCCCTAAGCTTATTTCTACCAGGTTAGGGTAAAACTTCCCCAAGGCACAAACTCTTTGCCCTTATCATAGAATCATAGAATATCAGGGTTGGAAGGGACCTCAGGAGGTCATCTAGTCCAACCCCCTACTCAAAAGCAGGACCAATCCCCAATTAAATCATCCCAGCAAGGGCTTTGTCAAGCCTGACCTTAAAAACTCCTAAGGAAGGGGATTCCACCACTTCCCTAGGTAACGCATTCCAGTGTTTCACCACCCTCCTAGTGAAAAAGTTTTTCCTAATATCCAACCTAAATCTCCCCCACTGCAACTTGAGACCATTACTCCTTGTCCTGTCCTCTTCTACCACTGAGAATAGTCTAGAACCATCCTCTCTGGAACCACCTCTCAGGTAGTTGAAAGCAGCTATCAAATCCCCCCTCATTCTTCTCTTCTGCAGACTAAACAATCCCAGTTCCCTCAGCCTCTCCTCATAACTCATGTGTTCCAGACCCCTAATCATTTTTGTTGCCCTTTGCTGGACTCTCTCCAATTTATCCACATCCTTCTTGTAGTGTGGGGCCCAAAACTGGACACAGTACTCCAGATGAGGCCTCACCAATGTTGAATAGAGGGGGACGATCATGTCCCTCGATCTGCTGGCAATGCCCCTACTTATACATCCCCAAAATGCCATTGGCCTTCTTGGCAACAAGGGCACACTGCTGACTCATATCCAGCTTCTCGTCCACTGTCACCCCTAGGTCCTTTTCCGCAGAACTGCTGCCTAGCCATTCGGTCCCTAGTCTGTAGCTGTGCATTGGATTCTTCCGTCCTAAGTGCAGGACCCTGCACTTATCCTTATTGAACCTCATCAGATTTCTTTTGGCCCAATCCTCCAATTTGTCTAGGGCAGGGGTAGGATACAGAGGGCCCTCCAGCGTATCTACCACTCCTCCCAGTTTAGTATCATCCGCAAATTTGCTGAGAGTGCAATCCACACCATCCTCCAGATCATTTATGAAGATATTGAACAAAACCGGCCCCAGGACCGACCCCTGGGGCACTCCACTTGACACCGGCTGCCAACTAGACATGGAGCCATTGATCACTACCTGTTGAGCCCGACAATCTAGCCAACTTTCTACCCACCTTATAGTGCATTCATCCAGCCCATACTTCTTTAACTTGCTGACAAGAATACTGTGGGAGACAGTGTCAAAAGCTTTGCTAACGTCAAGAAACAATGCATCCACTGCTTTCCCTTCATCCACAGAACCAGTAATCTCATCATAGAAAACAATTAGATTAGTCAGGCATGACCTTCCCTTGGTGAATCCATGCTGACTGTTCCTGATCACTTTCCTCTCATGTAAGTGCTTCAGGATTGATTCTTTGAAGACCTGCTCCATGATTTTTCCGGGGACTGAGGTGAGGCGGACTGGCCTGTAGTTCCCAGGATCCTCCTTCTTCCCTTTTTTAAAGATTGGCACTACATTAGCCTTTTTCCAGTCATCTGGGACTTCACCCGTTCGCCACGAGTTTTCAAAGATAATGGCCAATGGCTCTGCAATCACAGCCGCCAATTCCTTTAGCACTCTCAGATGAAACTCGTCCGGCCCCATGGACTTGTGCACGTCCAGCTTTTCTAAATAGTCCCTAACCACCTCTTTTTCCACAGAGGGCTGGCCATCTATTCCCCATGTTGTGATGCCCAGCGCAGCAGTCTGGGAGCTGACCTTGTTCATGAAGACAGAGGCAAAAAAAGCATTGAGTACATTAGCTTTTTCCACATCCTCTGTCACTAGGTTGCCTCCCTCATTCAGTAAGGGGCCCACACTTTCCTTGGCTTTCTTCTTGTTGCCAACATACCTGAAGAAACCCTTCTTGTTACTCTTGACATCTCTTGCTAGCTGCAGCTGCAGGTGCGATTTGGCCATCCTGATTTCATTCCTACATGCCCGAACAATATTTTTATATTCGTCCCTGGTCATATGTCCACCCTTCCACTTCTTGTAAGCTTCTTTTTTATGTTTAAGGTCCGCTAGTATTTCACCGTTAAGCCAAGCTGGTCGCCTGCCATATTTATTATTCTTTCAACATCGGGATGGTTTGTCCCTGTAACCTCAACAGGGATTCCTTGAAATACAGCCAGCTCTCCTGGACTCCTTTCCCCTTCATGTTAGTCCCCCGGGGATCCTACCCATCCGTTCCCTGAGGGAGTCGAAGTCTGCTTTCCTGAAGTCCAGGGTCCATATCCTGCTGCTTACCTTTCTTCCCTGTGTCAGGATCCTGAACTCAACCAACTCATGGTCACTGCCTCCCAGATTCCCATCCACTTTTGCTTCCCCTACTAATTCTTCCCGGTTTGTGAGCAGCAGGTCAAGAAAAGCTCCCCCCCATTTGGCTCGTCTCACACTTGCACCAGGAAATTGTCCCCTACGCTTTCCAAAATCTTCCTGGATTGTCTATGCACCTCTGTATTGCTCTCCCAGCAGATATCAGAGTGATTGAAGTCTCCCACGAGAACCAGGGCGTGCGATCTAGTAGCTTCTGCGAGCTGCCGGAAGAAAGCCTCATCCCCCGGTCCGGTGGTCTATAGCAGACTCCCACCACTACATCACTCCTGTTGCTCACACTTCTAAACTTAATCCAGAGACACTCAGGTTTTTCTGCAGTTTCGTACCGAAGCTCTGAGCAGTCATACTGCTCCCTTACATACAGTGCTACTCCCCCACCTTTTCTGCCCTGCCTGTCCTTCCTGAACAGTTTATAACCATCCATGACAGTACTCCAGTCATGTGAGTTATCCCACCAAGTCTCTGTTATTCCAATCACGTCATAATTCCTTGACATCACCAGGACCTCCAGTTCTCCCTGCTTGTTTCCAAGGCTTTGTGCATTCGTATATAAGCACTTGAGATAACCTGCTGATCGCCCCTCATTCTCAGTATGAGGCACGAGCCCTCCCCTCACAGACGTTCCTGCCTGTGCTTCCTCCCGGTATCCCGCTTTCCCACTTACCTCAGGGCTTTGGTCTCCTTCCCCCGGTGAACCTAGTTTAAAGCCCTCCTCACTAGGTTAGCCAGCCTGCTCGCAAAGATGCTCTTCCCTCTCTTCGTAAGGTGGAGCCCGTCTCTGCCCAGCACTCCTCCTTCATGGAACACCATCCCATGGTCAAAGAATCCAAAGCCTTCTCTCCGACACCACCTGCGTAGCCATTCGTTGTCTTCCACTATTCGACGGTCCCTACCCAGGCCTTTTCCTTCCACGGGGAGGATGGACGAGAACACCACTTGCGCCTCAAACTCCTTTATCCTTCTTCCCAGAGCCACATAGTCTGCAGTGATCTGCTCAAGGTCATTCTTGGCAGTATCATTGGTGCCCACGTGGAGAAGTAGGAAGGGGTAGCGATCCGGGGTCTTGATGAGTCTCAGCAGTCTCTCGGTCACATCGCGAATCTTAGCCCCCGGCAAGCAGCAGACTTCTCGGTTTTCCCGGTCAGGGCGGCAGATAGATGACTCAGTCCCCCGGAGCAGAGAGTCCCCAACCACCACCACCTGCCTCCTTCTCTTGGGAGTGGTGGTCGTGGAACCCCCCATCTCAGGACAGTGCATCTCATGCCTTCCAACCAGCGGAGTCTCCTTCTGCTTTCTCCCCCCAGACATATCATCTGGTCCACTCTCCACACCTGTGGAGAGAACATGAAAGCGGTTAGTTACCTGTGTCAGCGTTGCTGGAACCCGGACATTCCCCCTTCTTCTTCTGGAGGTCACATGTTGCCATGTTATACCCCTTGGAGGGTATGCTGCCACTACGAAGTGATTTAATAAAGAATTAGGGAAAGGACCACGTGGGGTTCCTATTCCCCAAAAATATCCCCCCAAGCCCTTACACCCCCTTTCATGGGGAGGCTTGAGAATAATATCCTAACCAATTGGTTACAATGATCAAAGACCCAAACCCCTGGGTCTTAGGAACATAGAGAAATCAGTCACTCTTAAAAAAAAAAAAAAAAAAAAAAAACTTTATTAGAAAGAAAAAAGGTAAAAGAAGCACCTCTCTAAAATTAGAAGGGAAGCTAATCTCACCGGGCAATCAGATTTAAAACACAGAGGATTTCCCTCTGGGCAAAAAACTTTAAAGTTACAAAAAGAAAACCAGGAATACACCTTTCTCTCAGCACAGAGAAAATCACAAGCCAAAACAAAAGTAAACTAACACATTTCCTTGCTAGTACTTACTAATTCTAATGGAGTTGGATTGCTTGCTTTCTTGATCTCTCTCCAGCAAGCATACAACAGACAGAAAAAAGCCTCCCCCACTACCCCTAGATTTCAAAGTATCTTGTCCCCTTATTGGTCCTTTTGGTCAGGTGCCAGCCAGGTTACCTGAGCTTATTAACCCTTTACAGGTAAAAGGATATTGTGCCTCTGGCCAGGAGGTATTTTATAGTACTGTATGCAGGAAGGTTGTTACCCTTCCCTTTATATTTATGACCACCCCCATGGTTAGAACACCCTGAAATTTCAGATGAATTGTGAAACTGACCAATCTGAAAACCCTCTGGCCGTGAAATTGACCAGAATGAACATGAATTTGGTAGGGCCCTACCTATTAGCCAGGCTGGGTAGGGACACAGCCCCATGTTCTGTGTCCCCCTAAGTCTCTGACTGCCAGATGCTAGGACTGAATGGCAGGGGATGGATCACTCAAATTGCCCTGTTCTGCCCATTGCCTCTGAAGCATCGGGTTTTGGTCACTGTCAGAAAACAGAATTCTGGGCTAGATGGAAGTTTGGTCTGACAGAGTATGGCCGTTCTCATATTCTTATTAGTCTATGCTGGGCTTCCCTTGGCTATCTCACAGACCCAACACCTGGCCTCATCCACCCATACCATGATCTCTTGGATAAAAGCCTTCTCCTGTGTCCAGCTAATGTAATTAGTCCTGTAGTCAAAGTAGTAGCAGCAGTGCTCAGGGTTAAGCCCATTCTGATGATGCATGATGTGAGGTTATTAAAACTAAACATGATAGAATTTAGAAGTAACATTTATGTAAATTGATCTTATTTAAGCTGCAAATTGAAATACTATCTCAGCAGTGAGAAAATGCCCAGTTTACAGGTAAGAACATAAGGAAATCCACACTGGGTCAGACCAATGGTCCATCTAGCCCACTGTTCTGTCTTCCAGCAGGGTCTGGTGTCAGGTGCTTCAGAGGGAATGAACTGGACAGGTCAATCCTTGAATGATCCATTCCCTGTCATTGACTCCCAGCTTCTGACAGCCAGAGGTTTCGGGACACCCAGAGTATGGGGTTGAGTCCCTGACCCTCTTGGCTAACAGCCATTCATGGACCTATCCTCCATGAACTTATCTAATTCATTTTTAACCTAATTTCACTTTTGGCCTTCACAACATCCCCTGGCAATGAGTTCCACAGGTTGTCTGTGCATTGCATGAAGCTGCCTGGGGAACCAGAATTCTGCACCGTTGTGTGTGCACATTATGAGACAGTCTTTAATTACATGATGATGAAGGCTACATCTACCCTTGGAGCTGGTGGTGCAATTCTGAGCTCACATAGACATCCTCACACTATCTCTGCTTGAGGTAACACTTTGAAATAGTAGTGTAGATGCAGTAGCCTGGGAAGGAGCAAGGAGTGGCACGGGCTAGCCTTCACCAGTACAATCCTGCCTGGACCCTTTTTATATGTTGTGACCAAGTGGGGATTTTCCCTTGTTATATTGTATGTAAGCCTATGTGAGTCTTACTGTTTTGCATGAATGCTGTGTGTGCCTCAGTTTCCCTGTGTATTGCACCCGTGTCTAGGTGGTGGGAATAAGGATGTGTGACTTTTGTGGGGGCTGCTCCAGCTGCCTGCATGGTTGCTATGGCAACCCCTTCATAACCTGAGACCCAGGAGGGGGATGCAACCATGTGACTATGGTTGAAATTGTATAGGCCATATCCTTTGCCAGCTGCCTGGCCCAGCTCCACTTCTTCCACCTCCTGGGCAGCAGTGAGGCCATGATGGCCAGAAGTATGGCCTACGACCGCTATGTGGCCATCTGCAACCCGCTGCGCTACAGGCTGGTCATGAGCCCATGGGCCTGCCTGTTCCTGGCAGCTGCCACCTGGTCCACCAGTTTCCTGCATGTGCTGCTGACCACCGTCTTGGCATCCAGGCTGCCGTTCTGTGGCCACAACCATGTCCCCCTCTTCTTCTGTGACATCAAGCCCCTACTGAACCTGGCCTGTGGCAACACCCACCTCAACCTGATCCTCATCAACGTAGATGCTGCAGTTCTTGGTCTGAGTTCCTTTGTCCTCACGCTCCCCTCCGACATCTACATCATGTCCTTCCTCCTCCTGAAGGTCCAGTCTCGAAGGCAGGAGAAAGGCTTTCTTGACCTGTGCCTCCCACCTCACCGTGATGTCTCTCTTCTATATACCAGTTCTTGGCAACTACATAGCTGCCACCCCTGGGATCTCCTCTGAAAGACATGATACCCACCCTCATGTACAGCATTGCCACTCCAGTCCTGAACCCCCTGATCTATACCCTGAGAAATGAGGAGGTGAAATCTGCCCTGAAGAAATTCCTGAACAGAAAGACCTGTCCCTGGAAGGACATGCATTACATGAATCCAAAATCCCCACAATTATGTTTAAGGCATTTCAGTCTTTGTACATCCACAGATTTTTGAGAACATTTTTTGTCCCTCATTTTGTCACTCTGGGTCAGCCTTCTCTACCTGTGCCTCTGTCCTCATGGGGTTGGCCTTTCTCTATCTGTTCCTTCTCTTTGGTTTCATGCCACCATCCCTGCAAAGCCACTGTGAGAGGGAGGTGATAATCGTCTTCATGTATAGCATCTTCATCCCAGTCCTGAACCCCTGACGTACGTCCTAAGGAACCAGTAAGTGAAATCAACCTTGAGGGAAACAGTGAGGATAAACCACTTCCTTGGGAAATAGTGAATCAAGTGGAGAGAATTCTCAGAAAGTGAATGTCCTGTCTCTGATATTGTCACAGGCAGTGGGAAAATAGACAACATAGTGTAAAAATCAGAGTCAGTAAAGTCACTGGATATGGCTTATTGCAACAATCTGTAACCCATTAACCCACCTTTGTCCTGGGACTGTCAAGGTGTTAACTTCTCACTTCACCTTGAATGGTCTCTTGCAACATGTATTAACTTCTTATGCTTAAGAATCTGTTCCAGCTTATATTTAGCTGTCACTCTCTGAGTATCTGTCCCAGAGCTGAAGAAAAGCTCTGTAAGTTCAAAAACTTATCTCTTTCACCAACAGAAATTGGTCCAATAAAAGATATTACCCTATATCTCTCTAGTACTGTAAGGGACAATCCTGCTTGGGACACCTGAAAATACACTCTAGGGAACCATATTAACTATGATTGTATTTTTTTATTAAAGTAGTACTGAGAAATTATACTGTAATTTATTATTCTTATTGCTATTTGTATTACAGCTGTAATTAGGAATTAGACCACTGGCAACCATTCTGAGTCATCATTGCTATCAATATTTTTACTGCAGCAGTGCATAGAAAATAGAAACATGATTCCCCCCCGACCCTCCCGGACAGGAAAGGACCAATTGAACTTTTCATGGGAAAGAGTTGGACTTGACAAATTTTTCAAGTAGAAAAATTTTTGAAAAGAATGTTCAAAAGTTGTTGAAATGTTTTGTTTTGACATTTTTGAAATGAAAAATGCCAGTTTTCCATAGTCTGAAATGCCTTTTCTTTCAGAAATTTATGCTCATAAGGGTGCTTTTAAAAAAGTCAACAATGGCCAAAATGTTTCTAAGTAATGTTGGTATAAGGTAGAAAGTTATCCTGGTGTAATGGTGTTTTACACCAGTGTAGCTTATTCATCTACAGGAAGAGGAATGAGTAATACTAATAATAAGCATCTTTATACCAATGTAGCATCATCCATACTATTGTATCAGTAGAAGTATTTTGGTCATAACTAACAAACAAAATACAAGCATTCCATGTCCAAGATAATTATACAGACAGAAAACGCCATGTGTAAAACAGCTTTGACAAATTTGAGCTTGAGTAAATCACTCGACCCGTTTCCTCTACCACCTTCTGTCTGACTTGTCTGTTTTGATTGCAAACTCTCTGTGTTAGAGCTGATGGGGAATTTTTGAATATATTTTTTTAATCAGAAAATGCTGATTTATCGAGACCCAAATGGTTTGCCAAACAGGGTCAGGTTTGACAAACTTCCCACATTTTAAGATGGTCAGAATGAAATATTCTGATATTTTTGAAATGTGTAAAAACCCTCAGATTTTCCAGTTTGAAACAAATTAGTTTCCAAGAGAAGGGGGAGAAAAAACGCAAGCAGTGAATCGGCATTGACTAGATGCTGACCTAGGACAAAAAAACCCACAGCCCCACAACTGTTATAGTATTAGATTAGTATACATAAAAAAGCATTTAGGGTGAAAATGTCTTTTCCTCTATTGATTCACTTTGTCTAATACATGTATTAGATCACACTTTTGATGAAATTCACCCAGGCTGGGATTTTCAGTGAAGACATCCATTCACTTCCAAATGAATATCAACAGAAGTAGTGTGCCTAAATCCCTTAAGCCCCTTTGAAAAGTTCACCCCTGTGCAGAGGGCCAGCACAATTCCAATACACCACTCAAATCCTTCCTCAGCTGTCAAAAGGGGAGTGAAGTATTGTATAGGCCTTTATTAGGACATTTATTATTATTGTTATTATTATTAAAATAATGTATTGATTGTCACATATAATACTGTATATTCGTTGTTTTGTTTATTAGTATAATGATAACAGGGAATTAGCCTGTTTTCATATTTCTATTCTTAATCAAGAGGATAATAATAATTAATGTCAAGGTGAGAAGGTGAATGTGAAGATATGATTATTTCCTATTATCCTCCGAGCTAACCAAACAAATGTGAATAAGAAGCTGGAGAGAGACTGTTATTCTATGAAACCAGTTTACTATGTAAAAATAAAAAGCCCTGTGTTTGTATTTTGCATACTCTCTGTGCTTTCACACAGTCTATTACACAGACATGCACATAGAGATTCATTTCTCTGTCTTTTGTTACAGGGCAAAAAATCTGAAGCCAATGTTTGTGGGTAAGTGTTTATTGATGTGGAGGCTTTTCTCGCTTCTAACACCATGGGAGCACAGCCAGGTTGTTAGACCCCTGCTAGTAATTGCCTCTGTGTCAATGAAGAAAGGAAGCAGCGGTGCAGGAGTAGCGAGGCTGCATATATCCGGTGGGATCTCATTAGACTAGCTGAGCAAGCTGCTCCCCAGCTGGGTACCCTAGAGGCAAAGCTGTTTGCACTTTTGCTGTGGCTGGAACTCCAATGGCTGATACTCCCATTGCTTGTCATTTTTGGATCTGGTTGTCCCCTTGCTGTGGGTCTCACATCTCTGGCCAGAGCCCGTAACTGAATCCAGTGTGAAATCACAACCCCCACCTCTACCCAATGAATCCCCTATGTTCTGAGTTGAGCTCAATCATTCGTTTCAGTCATTAGCAGCATTTTAAATTTACACAAGCGCTGGGAAATCCCAGGGGATGGGGGGGGACTCAGCCAAAGAACTAGAAGCTGAGGTTTGCAGGCCATGAATAGTCAATGGAAAAATCCCTGCACCTGGGGTGGGCTGAGCCTAATGAATTAGGATTTATTTGTATTGGGATACTGCCTGGGAGCACCAGTCACCACCAGGAGCCCCATTGTACTGCACTTGATCAGGGCTTGGGGAACTCGAGGTTAACTAGTAAAACTTTCAAAAGCATCTACAGGATTTAGGAGCCTAAAGGAAATATTTTATAAGCATTTAGGCTCCTAAGTCCCACTGACTTCTGGTGCCCAGGGCCAAGACTCTCAAAGGCATTTAGGCGCTTTATTCCCATTGAAATTGATGGGAATTAGGTGCCTAATAATTTTCAGGATCTGGGCCATAGGCACTTTTGGAAATCCCACCGGGCACTTAGCTGGTTCTTTAGGACCCTAAATACCTTTTAACATCTAGCCCTTTAGAGGGCTAGTTCAATTGACTTTCAATAAGTCTTAGACTCATAAGTGCCTAAGTCTCTTAGGTCCAGATTTTTAAAGGCATTTAGGTGCCTAACTCACATTTATTTCAGTAGGATTTAGTTGTCTAAATACCTTGGAGGACCTGGGCCTTGCCACACTGAATGTAGCAATGCATAAATATATTTCAAAATCTGGGCTTAAATCACTTTGAAAGTCAACGGGACTTCGGCGATACCCACAGGGAAACTGGTAGTGATATAACTAAAAGTGCAATTTTATACTGGTTTAGCTGATCTAATGCAACTTTGTATGTGGAGACTCTTACATCTGGGCTTGGAAGGATTAGATTTTCATCAGTAAATATCAGTAAACATCGACTTCAGCATACACACTCATACTGATGAAAGCATATTTCCATTAGCATAACATAAGAATATGAGAATGGCCATACTGGGTCAGATCAAAGGTCCATCAATAAAAATCAGAACTTACAGACAGCCCAAGTAAGAAAATGCTGCTTGAGAACTTATAAGAATTTGACTTAAGGATATTTACTTTGTATATTTTGACATGTGATGCTGACAATTTGTGTTTTAATGGCTACAGGGTGTTAAATTTTTGAATCTCAGCATCTACTGATATTAAATAATTATCTAACCCCCATAATTTCATGCTTACCTATAATTTTGCACAACTGTGAACATTTAAATCAACAAAAATAGAAAAAAATGCTTAAAAATAAACATTGATATTATTTGTCAAAATTATATTAAAAAATCAAATTCAGTGTCATTGTGGCAGATAAATCTTTAGCCTGAGCCCAAAAATGTACAGGCACAACTAAATCCAAAGAATCAAGTGTGAACCAATGTGTGCATATTCACACTTAAAAGTTGCACTGGTTTAATAAAATTTACTGAAGTTCAGCTGATGCAATTGTAACCCACTGATGAGTGTGTGTTGGACAACCCCTCGGGGCTGATGCACAGAAGATATGAGTTGTTAATGTCAGCTGCTATGGAACTTTAGCTCAAACTGTAGTGACTTGTGTATTTAGCTCTGGAGATTCCTACTTCAATCCCCAGTGTGCCGGTCAAGAGGGGGATCATCACATAGTATCTGGGAACAGATAAACCCTTAGGCCTCATCTGCACCCACGTCTTGTACTGCTGTAACTATGTTAGTGCCAGGGGTTGTTTTTACCAAGATAGCTAGCTACACAGTACCTCCTCACTTAAAGTTGTCCCAGTTAACGTTGTTGCGTTGTTATGTTGCTGATCAATTAGGGAACGTGCTCGTTTAAAGTTGTGCAAAGCTCCCTTTATAACTTCTCTGGCAGCCTCCTGCTTTGGTCCACGGCTTGCAGGAAGAGCAGCCCATTGCAGTGAGCTGGTGGGGGCTTGGAACCAGGGTGGACCGGCAGCCCCTACATCAGCTCCCCTAAGTTCCTTGTGTAGCAGCTGCCCAGCAGCCTATCAATTGTGGGCAGTTCAGCTGTCCCTCCCCCACTGCCATGTGCTGCTCCTGTCCTCTGCCTTGGAGCTCCCCGGAGCCTCCTGCAAGCTGTGCAGGGGAGGGGGAAAGAAGGATGCTAATGTCAGGGTGTCTCCCTCCCCCCTGCTCCTGCACCCTGCTTACCCTTTCTCCATATAGAGCAGGGTGGGGACACAGAGGGAGAGAGACAGAGAGAGCTTGGGGCAGCAGCTGCTGTCTCAACTTCCTGATCCACTTAAAAAGACAATGTACTTAAAGGGGCAATGCACATCTCTCTCTCTCTCTCTCTCCCACACACAGGGTGTGTGTCTCTGTCTCTGTCTGCCATGCTGTCTCCCCTCCCTCCATTTGTGCTGCCTTGTAGAGTGTGAGGCTACATGAACAACGTGTTAACACTTGAGGGCTAAGCCAAAAGCTAGTTCATCATTTAGCAGTAAGGCATTCCCTGGGAAATATCCCACCCTCTTCCACCCTCTAACTTCACCACCTCAACCAAACTTCACAATCATCATCACTGTGTACAGTATTAAATTGTTTGTTTAAAATGTATACTGTGTGTACATATGTATAATATATAGTTTTTTGTCTGGTGAAAAAAATTTCCCTGGAACCTAACCCCCCATATTTACATTAATTCTTATAGGGAAATTGGATTTGCTTAACATCGTTTCGCTTGAACTCGAATTTTTCAGGAACATAACTACAAGGTTAAGCGAGGAGTCCAGTACAACCACTACAATGCTTACAGTTCTACCAACATGAAGGGGACTTAAACCAGTATTGCTAGCCCCCCTTCCCATACATGAACAGATAGAATAAAGGTGGTAAGGCTGCATTTAACCTGTATAGTCACTCAGTTAGGCCCTGCTCCTTCCAGCATTTAAATGTATGCACATCTTTACCTTAATGTATGCCGGACTGGGGCCTTAGTTGTTTTCTGGGCTGAAAATACCATTACAATTCAGCCACAGGAGAGCAGAAAAATACTTAGGCTGGGATTTTCAAAGAAGCCTAAGCCTGGATTTAGGTTTCCACAGGTCTTAGCTTCTTTGGATATCGCAGCTTTCATATATGTGTGGTGTCCACATACCGGGCAGATTGAGAGATAGTTAGGCAGTGGAACCCTAGTCGAGTCAGAAATATTCCTAGTCACAGAAGATATAACTTGTAATCAGAGCAGGTCGGAATTCAAACTTCAGTCCCACAGGAAATTCTGAGATTTTAAATTTGGTTTGTCCTGAAATGGGCCAAAATTTTGGAATTTTTCATTAAATGAAATATTCCAAAAAGTATTTCCTTTTAAAACTATCAAAACATTTCATTGCAATAAGGTTGAAAAGGTTTACTTTCACATTCTTGTTTTTATAATATTCTATTCTATAGTCAAATCTGTACAATTGAAATAAAATATTTCAGTAAGTTCCTGTGAAAATAAGAACATCCATACTGGGTCAGATAGCCCAGTATCCTGTCTTCCGACAGTGGCCAGTGCCAGGTTCCCCAGAAGGAATGAACAGAACAGGTAATCAAAGTGATCCACCCCCTGTCACCCATTCCCAGCTTCTGGCAAACAGAGGCTACGGAACAGAGTAGCACCCGTGTTAGTCTGTATTCACAAAAAGAAAAGGAGTATTTGTGGCACCTTAGAGACTAACAAATGTATTTGGGAATAAGCTTTCGTGAGCTACAGCTCACTTCATCAGATGTATTCAGTGGAAAGTACAGTGGCGAGATTTATATACATAGAGAACATGAAACAATGGGTGTTACCATATACACTGTAACGAGAGTGATCAGGTAAGGTGAGCTATTACCAGCAGGAGAGCGGGGCGTGCGGGGGGACCTTTTGTAGTGATAATCAAGGTGGGCCATTTCCAGCAGTTGACAAGAATGTTTGAGGAACAGTGGTGGGTGGGGTGGGAATAAACGTGGGGAAATAGTTTTACTTTGTGTAATGACCCATCTACTCCCAGTCTCTATTCAAGCCTAAGTTAATTGTATCCAGTTTGAAAATTAATTCCAATTCAGCAGTCTCTCGTTGGAGTCTGTTTCTGAAGTTTTTTTGTTGAAGAATTGCAACTTTTAGGTCTGTAATCGAGTGACCAGAGAGATTGAAGTGTTCTCCGACTGGTTTTTGAATGTTATAATTCTTGACGTCTGATTTGTGTCCATTTACTCTTTTACGTAGAGACTGTCCAGTTTGACCAATGTACATGGCAGAGGGGCATTGCTGGCACATGATGGCATATATCACGTTGGTAGATGTGCAGGTGAACGAGCCTCTGATAGTGTGGCTGATGTCATTAGGCCCTATGATGATGTCCCCTGAATAGATATGTGGACACAGTTGGTAACGGGCTTTGTTGCAAGGATAGGTTCCTGGGTTAGTGGTTCTGTTGTGTGGTGTGTGGTTGCTGGTGAGTATTTGCTTCAGGTTGGGGGGCTGTCTGTAAGCAAGGACTGGCCTGTCTCCCAAGATCTGTGAGAGTGATGGGTCGTCCTTCAGGATAGGTTGTAGTTCCTTGATGATGCGTTGAAGAGGTTTTAGTTGGGGGCTGAAGATGACGGCTAGTGGCGTTCTGTTATTTTCTTTGTTGGGCCTGTCCTCTAGTAGGTGACTTCTGGGTACTCTTCTGGCTCTGTCAGTCTGTTTCTTCACTTCAGCAGGTGGGTATTGTAGTTGTAAGAATGCTTGATAGAGATCTTGTAGGTGTTTGTCTTTGTCTGAGGGGTTGGAGCAACTGCGGTTGTATCGTAGAGCTTGACTGTAGATAATGGATCGGGTGGTGTGGTCTGGGTGAAAGCTGGAGGCATGTTGGTAGGGATAGCGGTCAGTAGGTTTCCAATACAGGGTGGTGTTTATGTGACCATTGCTTATTAGCACCGTAGTGTCCAGAAAGTGGATCTCTTGTGTGGACTGCTCCAGGCTGAGGTTGATGTTGGGATGGAAATTGTTGAAATCATGGTGGAATTCCTCAAGGGCTTCTTTTCCATGGATCCAGATGATGAAGATGGATGTGGATAAATTGGAGAGAGTCCAGCGAAGGGCAACAAAAATGATTAGGGGTCTGGAACACATGAGTTATGAGGAGAGGCTGAGGGAACTGGGATTGTTTAGTCTGCAGAAGAGAAGACTGAGGGGGGATTTGATAGCTGCTTTCAACTGCCTGAGAGGTGGTTCCAGAGAGGCTGGTTCTAGACTATTCTCAGTGGTAGAAGAAGACAGGATAAGGAGTAATGTTCTCAAGTTGCAGTGGGGGAGGTTTAGGTTGGATATTAGGAAAAACTTTTTCACTAGGAGGGTGGTGAAACACTGGAATGCGTTACCTAGGGAAGTGGTGGAATCTCCTTCCTTAGAAGTTTTTAAGGTCAGGCTTGACAAAGCCCTGGCTGGGATGATTTAATTGGGGATTGGTCCTGCTTTGAGCAGGCGGTTGGACTAGATGACCTCCTGAGGTCCCTTCCAACCCTGATATTCTATGATTCTATGATCTACGTAGCGCAAGTAGAGTAAGGGCATTAGGGGACGAGAGCTGAGGAAGCGTTGTTCTAAGTCAGCCATAAAAATGTTGGCATACTGTGGGGCCATGCGGGTACCCATAGCAGTGCATTTCTATCAAGCATTCTTACAACTACAACTAAAAGTTGCAATTCTTCAACAAAAAATCTTCAGAAACAGACTCCAACGAGAGACTGCTGAATTGGAATTAATTTTTAAACTGGATACAATTATCTTAGGCTTGAATAGAGACTGGGAGTGGATGGGTCATTACACAAAGTAAAACTATTTCCCCTTGTTTATTTCCCCTCCCACCCCTCGCTGTTCCTCAGACATTCTTGTCAACTGCTGGAAATGGCCCACCTTGATTATCACTACAAAAGGTCCCCCCCTGCCCACGCTCCGCTCTCCTGCTGGTAATAGCTCACCTTACCTGATCACTCTCGTTACAGTGTGTATGGTAACAGCCATTGTTTCATGTTCTCTATGTATATATATCTCGCCACTGTATTTTCCGCTGAATGCATCCAATGAATTGAGCTATAGCTCATGAAAGCTTATGCTCAAATAAATTTGTTTGTCTCTAAGGTGTCACAAGTACTCCTTTTCTTTTTAGAGGCTAGGGAGACCATCCCTGCCCATCAGCCATTAATGGATGTATCCTCCATGAATTTATCTAGTTCTTTTTTGAACCCCATTATAGACTTGGCCTTCACAACATCATCCAGCAAGGAGTTCCACAGGTTGACAGTGTGTTGTGTGAAGAAATACTTGTTTTCAAACTGCTGCCTATTAATTTTATTTGGTGACCCCTAGTTCTTGTGTTATGAGAAGGAGTAAATAACACTTCCTTATTTACTTTCTCCACACCTGTCAAAACTTGCTCTGACTGTACAAAATAACAGAGTAGGCCCCACTGAGATTTCAACTCATGATGCCTGGTTTACAAGGCCAATGCTTTAACTCCTGAGCTATGGAACCAGTTGATAAATGAATTTCATTGAAAGTCCGTGTCCAACTTCTTTAGGTCCTTGGAGAATCCCAGCCTGAGTGACTGAAAACTCCACAATTGTATAGGGCTCAATCCTGCCAGGTCCTGGGCACTGCCCTTAAAGGCTGTCAGTTCCCACTCTGTAGTCACTGGGATGTGAGGACACAAAGGCTGTGATTTCATATAGAAGTGCCCAGCTCCCATTGTATTTCCAAGGGATTCAGGTGCCTAACTCCCTTAGGTTTCTTTGAGAATCCCAGCCACTCTGCTGAGCATTATCGGGTGTTGGCAATGGGAGTCAATGCATCATGGGATTCCCATGGCTGTAGAGTATGATGGGAGATGAAGTCCAGCTGGGGAGGCCAGCTTACAGAGGAGACTCCTAGGAGGCACTGCTGCAGGATTTCAAAATCAAAATATCTCAATTTAAGATTTCACTCTTTGGCCAGAATATTTCACTGTGTTGGCTGAAAATAAAAAAAAAAAAAAAGTTGTATGGTTTTGGGGTTTTCAGGTTTTTTTTAACTCAGTTTTATATAGAAAGAAGTTATTTAGTTGAAGATCTTATTTTTGTTGAACAGAAGTTTCAGCAGAAATTTTTGACCGCATACAACATAAATTGGCTTTTTGTGGTTCAGTCATTATCGAACAGCAAAAAGGCACTCAGTGGAATACAACAACAGAAAACATGATTAAAGGGGACTAAGTGAAATCCACTTCTTCTCAATACATCCTTAATTGTGAATGTTACATAGGCTAGTGGCGTATCAATATGATAAGAAATATGTTTAAAGGTGTAAATGAGTAGGAATAGCACCTGAAGCAGAACAAATGTATGTCGGAGATATTAACCCACATGCTTCGGGGTATAAGGAAATAGGAGTCAGGAATATTTTCCCCCTTTTGCTCTATAGCAGAGATGGAGCTGACACAAAATTACTATTATCCCCAACTGAGATCAGGGTCCTGTTGTGCTAGGCAACATACAGACATATAATGGGAGACAGAGCCCGCCCCAAGGAGCTTACATTCTAAGGGAATTATGTGTACATCTCTCATTGAATTTCGGCGGAATTTGGGCATCAAACATCTTTGAAAATTTCAGCCTAAATAGACAAGTCAGCCAAACAGTTGGCAAAAGAGGTATTGTTATTACTGATTCACAGATGGGGAACCAAGGGACAGAGAAACTCACCCATAGTCCAACAGGAATTCCATGGCATGATTAGTAGTTGATCCCAGATCTGTTGTATCCCATGGCTTTTCATCCTGTGACTGCACCTGGTGGCTACAGAACTTGGAATTGTTGTGTTATGCGCTGGATTTTTAAAGATATTTAGGACATTTGGATGACCAATTCCCTTTCCTTTCTGAAAGTCCCCAATCTCTTAGTGCCTTTGAAAAATCTCAGCCTATGGCTGGGATTTGAAAGGACCCTAACGGAGTTATGCCCCTAAACCCATATTGAAATTCACCAGGAATTATCTACCTACCAAGGTATTTATATGGCCCTTATCCCGATAGTATCAGAGGGCTACACAATCAGTTATGGATTTATTTCTCACAACATTCCTGTGTGGTATGGAATTATTATCCCTATTTTATAGATGGAGAGAATCTTCCATACAGTAGATCAAGTTCCAAGGTCACACAGAGAATCAGTGACAGAGCCAGGAACTAAACCCAGGTCTCAGGAATCCAATTCTACTTCTCTATCTGCTAGACCAACTTTCTAATCCTAAAGAGCTGGACTTAGATGCCTTTGGGAATCCCAGATTACATGCTTGGTCCTGCCTCAGCTCAGGGGGCTGGACTTGATGACTTCTTGAGGTCCCCTCCAGCCCTACATTGCTATGATTCCATGCCTATCCGATTGGTTAGGGAGCAGTTACTGTCCAGGGTTTTCCTCAGGACCTCTTTCACTTCCTTGTTCCTCAGGTAGTAGATCAGAGGGTTCAGCGCTGGGGTGACTACAGCGTAAAAGACAGACACCACCTTGTTGAGGTTGAAACGGTGGAGCTTCCTGGGCTGGGTGTACATGAAGACAGTGGCTGAGAAGAAGATGACCATGGTGAGGTGGGAGGCGCAGGTGGAGAAGGCTTTCCTCCTGCCTTGGGCAGTGGGGATGCGCAGGATTGTGGTGATGATGCACAGGTAGGAGAGGACAGTGACAGCAAGCGGAGCAGCAGGATGACCAAGGTCAGGGCAAAGTCCACCATCTCCGCCACCAACATGTCGGTGCAGGCCACGTTGAGCACTGGGGAGATGTCACAGAAGAAGTGGTTGATGACTCCGGGACAGCAAAATTTCAGCAAGAGATGAAGTACACTTTGACCAGGGAGATGGAGAAGCCGCCTGCCCAGGAGAGAGCTGCCAGCTGTAGGCAGAGTTGGTGGGTCATGATGGCTGGGTAGTGCAGTGGGTAGCAGATTGCCATGTAGCGGTCATAGGCCATGACGGCCAGGAGGACGCACTCGGTGCCCATGAGGAAGATGAAGAAGTAGAGCTGGGCCATACAGATGGGGAAGGAGATGTTCTCCTTCTGAGACCAGAAGCCCACCAGCAACTTGGGCAGGACGACCGAGACATACCAGAGCTCCAGGAAGGACAGGTTCCCCAGGAAGTAGCACACGGGCTTGTGGTTCTGCTTCACCACCAGGATGATGACCACGTTCTCTGTGATTGTCAGCACGCGGGTGAGCAAAAAGATCAGGAAGAGCAAGGGCTGGACCTCCAGTTTGGTGGGAAATCCCAGGAGAATGAATTCCCTGAGGCCGGTTTGGTTCTCCAACCTGGCTTGGGTTTCAAATTCTTTATCTGCAGATGTGAAAGGAATGGAAAAAAGCAGCTCAGTGAACTTGTGCTTGTGTGCAATGGATCGAACAAGTGAATCCATCCATTAAGTAATTATAGGGGTCACATCAGTAGAGTAGCTGACCACCTCACAATCATACATGTATTAAGAGGCTACTTCATCATCATGTGCAAGTACTTATGTGGGTGATGATGATGCACACAGTTGCCATCATGACCCTCATGTGCTAGGCAGACCTGGGTGGTATTTTTTGTCTGAAAAGTTTTTTCAGCAAAAAGTGCGGATTCTTCAACTCCAAAATATTTTGAAAATTTGTGTCAGTTTTGCCAAGTTATTTTGGGTGAAAAGACCTAATTAAAAAAAAAATCAAATTGTTTTGATACTTTGGTTCAAAATGACTTATGTTTCAAAATTTCCCTGATTTTATTAACAAACAAAACCATTTGAAAATGGTCAAAGCTAAAATGAAACTTTTTTTTGACCCACTTTTTTTTTTGATTTGTTGAAAATTTTGGAAAAAAAAAGTTTTGGTTCAACCCCAAATGATTTTTTGGAACTGCCAGTGCACTGAAAATCCATTATTCTCACAGCTGAGTGTTTCCCCAGAGAACTTAAAAGAACTTTATAGACATTCTTGCACATACTGTTTGATCAAAACAGAAGGAAATCACCAAAAAATGTTCACTTTTGTTGAAACATTTTGGTTTTTGAGGAAATTTTTGTAAATGAAAAATGTTGAAAGTTGTCAAGTGTTTTGTTTAGGCAGAAACAATTCCATATATTCTAGTCTTTTTTTTTCATAAATTCATAGTATTTAAGCCATAAAGGATAATCCAGTCTGACTCTGAGTATAACATGGGATGTTACATTTCACTAGTTGTCCCTGGATGCCCAAAACTTAAGAACTTAAGAACATCCATAGCGGGTCAGACCAATGGCTTGTCTAGCCCCATATCCTGTCTCTGACATTGGTCAGTGCCAGTTGCTTCTGACAGTTGAGGTTCAGGGACTTCTGTACCATTTTGGTGTTGTCCTTCACCATCTTGGATAATAGCCATTGATGTACCTATTCACCATGAACATATCTAATTATTTTTTTAACCCAGTTATACTTTTGGCCCTCACACCATCCCCTGGCTATGAGTTCCACAGGTTGGCTGTGCATTGTGTGAAGAAGTACTTCCTTATATTTGTTTGAAACCTGCTGTCTATTCATTTCATTGGATAACTCCTGGTTCTTGTGTTATGTGCAGGGATAAATAACATTTCCTTATTTACTTTCTCCACACCAGTCATGATTTTATAGACTTCTATCATATCCCTCATGAGTTGTCTCTTTTCTAAGTTGGACAGCCCCAGTCTTTTTAATCTCTCCTCATTTGGAAGCCTTTCCATCCTTTAGCCATTTTTGTTGCCATTCTCTCTACCTTTTTTCCAGTTCTATTTTTTTTTTTTTGAGATGGGGCAACTGGAACTGCAAGCAATACTCAAGGTGTGGGTGTACCATGGATTTATATAGCAGTATTATGAAATTTTCTGTTCCATTATTTATCCTTTTCCTAATGGTTCTTGACATTCACAATGACTCCAAGATCTCTTTCTTGTGAGGTAACAGCTAATTTAGATCCCATCATTTTGTATATATAGAGGGGATTATATTTTCCAATGTGCATTTCTTTTCACTTATCAGCACTGAATTTGTTGCCCAGTCACCCAGTTTTGTCAGATCCCTTTGTAACTGTTCAAAATCAGCTTTGGACTTATCTTGAGTAATTTTGTATTGTCTGCAAACTTTGCCACCTCACTGTTCACCCCCTTTTCCAGATCATGTATGAAGATGCTGAACAACAGTACTCTCAGTACAGATCCTTGAGGGACCCTGCAATTTATGTCTCCATTGTTAAAACTGACCATTTTTTCCTACCCTTTGTTTCCCACCTTTTACCCAGTTACTGATCCATAAGAGGACCTTCCCTCTTATCCCATGACAACTTAATGGTGCTTAAGAGCCTTTGCTGTGGGACTTTGTCAAAGACTTTCTGAAAGTCAAAATACACTATGTTCACCGAATCTCCCTGCTTGTTGACCCCCTCAAAGAATTCTAATAGATTAGTGAGGGATGATTTCCCTTTACAAAAGCCATATTGACTCTTTCCCACAATATCCTGTTTATACATATATTGGCTAATTTTGTTCTTAGAGTCAACCAATTTGCCTGGTACTGAAGTCAGGCTTACCAGCCTGTAGCTGCCAGGATCACCTCTGGAGACTTTTTTTTTAAAATGTTACATTAGCTACCCTGAAGTCATTTGGCACAGAAACTGATTTAAGTGATAGATTACATACCACAGTTAGTATTTCTACAATTTCATATGTGAGTTACTACAGAACTCTTGAACAAATCTCCCTCACATCCTCTGAAGTGAAGACTGATGCAAAGAATTAATTTAGCTTCATTGCAATGACGTTGTCCTGGAGTGCTCGTTTAGCAACTTGACCATCCAGTGCCCCCCCTACTGTTTTGCAGATTTCCCACTTCTGATATGCTTAAAAATTGTGCTTAGTTGTGGTTTTTTTGTCCGTAGCTAATTGCTCTCCAAATTCTTTCCTGACATACTTTATTATACTTTATGCTTTATTTGCCAGAGTTTATGCTCCTTTCTATTTTCCTATCTAGGATTTTAATTCCAGTTTTTAAAAGATGTCTTTTTGCCTCTAACCACCTTTTTCACTCTGCTGTTTAGCCATGTGTTGTTCTTCAGTCCTCTTACTGTTTGTTTGATTGGGGGTATACAGTTAGTTTTAGCCTCTATTATGCTGTTTGTAAGTAGCTTCCATGAAATTTTCTGACAAATCACCCTTGTGACTGTTTCTTTTATTTTCTGTTTAACTAGCTTCCTCATTTTTGTGTAGTTCCCCTCGTAAAGTTAAATGTTATTGTGGTGGGTTTCTGTGGCATTTTACCTTGTACAATGATTTACATTTCATAGAATATCAGGGCTGGTAGGGACCTCAGGAGATCATGGTCATCTAGTCCAACCCCCTGCTCAAAGCAGGATCAATCCCCAATTTTTGCCCCAGAACTTTAAATGACCCCCTTAAGGATTGAACTCACAACATTAGGTTTAGCAAGCCAATGCGCAAACCACTGAGCTATCTCTCCCCGGCATTTCAGGGTGTTATGGTTGATATTATCAAGCGGTTCAGATGTATTCACTTCCTCGACCAGATCCTCAGTTCAACTTCAGACTCTTGTGGGGTCCAGGACAAGCTGCTCCAAGAAGCAGTCATGAATGGCATCTAGAAACTTTACTCTACATCCCTTCCTAAGGTGACACATACCCAGTCATTATGAGGATAGGATTGGATTAGACTAAAGCATAACTGGTGTTTGCCTAAAGTATATCTTCCAGAAAGGTATCAGTCTTCAATTGAAGCCATCAAGAGATGGAAAATCTACCACTTCCCTTGGTAGTTTGTTCCAATTGTAAGGGGACTGTTGTCCCCTTAGTAACATTCAGTGGGGGTGTTTTAGTTGCTAAAAAATACTAAAAAGGGGAAAGGGTCGGTGGGGAATCAGGACCCCGAGACTGACAGCCCCCAGGAACAATGGGAAGAGGCCAATGCTCCAGGTCAGCCTGAATGACAGGGCGGGCAGGCTAATCAGGGAGTCAGGAGGCCAGGGAGGTCCTGTCCTCCGTGTGAGCTGGAATTACCTGGGTCAGACAGAGTGGGGCCGAGCTAAGGAAAAAGCAGGGACCCAAGCTTAGCCGGGGAGCAGAGCTGTGCCAGATCCAGAGGGACCAGAAAAGCAGCCCAGAGAGAGAAGACCCTGTCCTGGGAGCAGAGCTGAAGCAACCAGAGCCAGAGGGGCCAGAAAAGCAGCCCATGAAGCAGGTCAGTGCTGGGAGCAGAGTCACAGAAGCAGCCTGCAGAGCAGACCTGTCCTGGAAGCGGAGCTATAGCAACCAGAGGCAAAGGGGCCAAAGAAGCAGCCAGGGAGCTGGAGGCAGAGCAGCAGCAGCAGTGCTGAGACAGAGTGGTGGAGCTGGGGCTGGAGCAGTCTGGATGGCTGGGTGTGGTGAGCAGCTGCGAAGAGCGAGGGGGGACCCTTGGCAGTGGGCCCAGCACAGGGGGACGCCTCAGCCAAAAGGCTCTGCAGGCCAGGCTTGGATCGTAACCCTGACAGGGCAGGGGCGACACTGGGAAGAAGGGTCCTACCACTTAGAGCCTGAGAGCATGTGGCCACCACCAGAATCATAGAATCATAGAATATCAGGGTTGGAAGGGACCTCAGGAGGTCATCTAGTCCAGCCCCCTGCTCAAAGCAGGACCGATCCCCAATTAAACCATCCCAACTAGGGCTTTGTCAAGCCTGACCTTAAAAACTTCTAAGGAAGGAGATTCCACCACCTTCCTAGGTAATGCATTCCAGTGTTTCACCACCCTCCTAGTGAAAAAGTTTTTCCTAATATCCAACCTAAATCTCCCCCACTGCACCTTGAGACTATTACTCCTTGTTCTTTCATCAGCTACCACTGAGAACAGTCTAGAGCCATCCTCTTTGGAACACCCTTTCAGGTAGTTGAAAGCAGCTATCAAATCCCCCCTCATTCTTCTCTTCTGCAGACTAAACATCCCCAGTTCCCTCAGTCTCTCCTCATAACTCATGTGTTCCAGTCCCCTCATCATTTTTGTTGCCCTCCACTGGACTCTTTCCAATTTTTCCACATCCTTCTTGTAGTGTGGGGCCCAAAACTGGACACAGTACTCCAGATGAGGCCTCACCAGTGTCGAATAGAGGGGGACGATCACATCCCTCGATCTGCTGGCAATGCCCCTACTTATACATCCCAAAATGCCATTGGCCTTCTTGGCAACAAGGGCACACTGTTGACTCATATCCAGCTTCTCGCCCACTGTAACCCCTAGGTCCTTTTCTGCAGAACTGCTGCCGAGCCATTTGGTCCCTAGTCTGTAGCGGTGCAGAGCAAGTGTCCAACCCACAGCATCCCTGCAGCACAGCCAGGGTCTGAGAAGAAGGCCTGGGACTTACAAGGGACAGACTGTGAACTGCCCTGATATTCCAGAGACACTGTTTGTGATGTTGCCTGCCACAGAGTGGGCTGATGTGTTTCCTTTAACCTTTCCCATTTTCCCTTATTCTTTTTAAAATTGTTGATTAAATAACTTGCATTTGCTTCAAATCTGTATGTAATGATCAGTGGGTCAGAGAAGTGCCCAGTGCAGAGAGAGTACCCCGGAGTGGGGACACCTTAGCCCCTGTCCTAAGTGACCACAGCAGGGTTGGGGTTCGAGCCCCCCAGGAATCCTGGTCCCAGTCTTGTCGGGGTTACAAGGACTCTGCCAGACAGGAGAGTGGAAGGGGAGTCCTCAAGGGAAGGGAGGCCACTGGGTAAAGGAAGTGGGAGCGAGGACTCAGATCCTTTCGCTAGCCCACTTCACTGGAGTAGTGCAGAAGCCAGGAAAGTTCCCCACAATAGCGGGACTATTCCCCCACTTACACAATGTTAAATCATCCTCACTGTTAAAAGTGTGTGTATTTTTTCTAATTTGAATTTGTCTCGCTTCACTTTTGCACTGGAAAAAAAAAAAGGTAGGGAAAAGATTTTTTTAAAAAGGGTGAGAAATAGTGGTTGTTGGGGAAAACACTCTCTCATCTTTCTGCTCTTTCCCCCACATCTTTTCCTTTGGCCAAAAAGGAAAAGAGTGAAAGATATTGTATTCTTTTTTCCCACCAAAAAAAAAAAAGTAAAAGAAAATTTTAGTGAAACATTTTCTGTTTTCTTTCATGAAATATACTTATCTTTTTTTTTCAAAAGGCTGTGTTCTTTAATAGAGCAGCCCCAGGTGTAATGACATCAAATGATTGGAAGCATGCTAGATTAACCTTAACTGGAAATGGGGAGCAAGGTTTTTTTTTAACAATGAGGGTAAGTAACCACTGGTTATGGGTGCCAGTAGAAAAACATAGACAGGTATTTAATACTATTAGAAATATTAATCTTTTTTAAAAACATAAAAAGCGGGACTGTGGGATGATGTTACAAACCTTGACTCAGGGAAGCAATCTTTATTCACAGTACTCATCCTACTGAAGGCAAAATATTTTTTTTTCCACATGATAGTAAATTCTGTAGAAAGTGACAGCTAGCTAGCTAGATAATATGAAGGCTTGGTAAACTTTGAACTCACCTTTCAATGCTACAAAAATTGCTGCAGCATCGGTGTGGACGGTTAGAAGGTGCAGATAGGTGGGACAGTTTTCAAAAGTCTTCAGCTTTCAAGAAGTCAGTCTAGCAGCTTAAACCAGATCTATCTACCTATCATCAAGACATTCTTGTCTACTTTATAATTAGATTTTCCCAAATTCTAGTGACCATGGTACCTAGGCATTGCACAGGAGTTATAAAAACAATCAAACTGGCTGGAAGATCAGTCAATAGTCCATTCCAAGTGTGGAGATTAGTCATGTTTCTCAACCTTCGCACACACCCTGAGCAGATTTTCTGATCTTCTGGTGATGTTGTGAGTCCTCCAGTGAGACCTGAGGTTGGCAAGGGAGGACTTTTTCAGAGTGACTGCAGAAGGATGTTCCAAATTCTTGCTCTTGCAGTTGAGAATTTCTTCCCCTAGGTCCCTGGGTGTATGCCTAGGCTATATTACTAACTATTTCAGTGTTGCTCAGGTCACTTAAAATGGGAGGAATCCTGCAAACACACCCACTGCAAACATAATTAATGTTGCTTCCTTTCTTCTTATACTCGGTTCTTCTATCCTAGAGTACACCTGGACGTAGCCTTCAAACCCTTGCAAATATCAGGGAACATGTCCATGCTCAAAATGTAATTCCACTAATCCCTGGGAAAGTTTACCCTTCAGAAGACATGCTGTTGTGGTTTTCTGAGCATGGGTGTTCCTTCAGCGCATACTTGCCTGGAGCTGGTCCTCCATCGGTTCCTGAGAAGAAGCAAAAAGCCTGGTGTTAATCTCCATTGTGTTATCTTTAAAGCATGCTTTCCCCAGGTGTTAATTAATGGGTCTAAACTGTTTAGGTGGGAGAGAAATTTCAGAAGGAGCCTTACACAGGACAATTGTCCTGAAGAGAACTTATTAAAGATAAATAAGAGCAGGACACCTATTTCTGAACCAGAAGTGGGAAGCTTGCTTCAAGAATGGCTAAGTAGAATTGTCTAGACTGTGTTATACAGGAGGTCAAGATTAGATGAAGTAATGGTAGAACTGGTTGGAAATTTTCCATTTAAACTTTTTTTCTTTTTTTTTTTTTGTTGGAAAACTGGGTTTTCAACAACATGAAACATTTTGCAGAAGTGTCTGTTTTCCTCAAAAAAATATTTTTTTAATGTCAGAAAATTGAAAACAGAATTTCTTTGGTCATTTTGGGGTATCTGATACTTTGATTAAAAGCCAAGAATTACAAACATGAAAAAAATTCTTTTCATTGAAATGTTCCATTGAAAAATATATAGCCCCCATTTCCTAACAAGCATTACATAATGGTCCCTCCTGGCCTTAGAATCTGAGAATGGCTATGTGGGGGAAAGAGCAATTGCGATAAGATAGTTCAGACATTGTGTTGAATTTGATGAATTGCTCCGTAATGATGGATACGATGCTGCTGCCTAGGACGAGCAGCAGAACCTCACTGACGTACTTAACTGTGACTCAGTGACCAGGGCTTTCCTATCTGTGCTGGAGTGGTAGATGGGGCCTATATCCTCCATCTGTGCCACCCATACACTCACCTTGCCTCTGGGTGCATAAACCAAGAGAACTGCTTTGCACTGCTCTGGTAGGCTGGTGATTTACTGATACTAATCTTGGCTGTCGGGATATTCAGATTTTAAAAAGTACAGAACTTTTTGATAGGCTTGTGTCCTCAGGCAAGTCGCTTCTCTACATGTCTCTGTGTCATCTTCAGCCTCTCATTTATTCAGATAGGGGCAGGGACAGTTTTCTACCCTGTCCTTTGACTTCCAATGAACATATTGGAACCCCAAACTCAGGGAAGGCTTGTAGGTACTACTCTTAAAACTAATAATAGTAGATGCTGAGACAAATGTGAGGATTTGGGTAATAATTTCATCATTCCTATGCACACTTCTGTTTCCCTCTGTGCTCTGTACCACTATGCACTTAGGTCTGGTCTATAGTACTGACTTATATCGGCACAACTATGTCTCTGGGGTGTGAAAAACCCAGTTACACCAACCTAATACCCCATGTAGACAGTGCTATGTTGATAGGAGAGCTTCTCCCGCCAACATAGCTACCGCCTCTCAGGGAGGTGGATTAACTACGCTCCTTCCAGTCACCATAGAGCATCTTCATTAAAGTGCTACAGTAGCACAGCTGCATCAGTGCATCATCTGAAGTGTAGATGTGCCCTAAGTCTAAAGGGAAGGGACAAGGAGGAAGCGGGGGGAGAGATAGCTCATGGTTTGAGCATTGGCTTGCTAAACCCAGGGTTGTGAGTTCAATCCTTAAGGGGGCCATTTAGGGATTTGGGGCAAAAATTGGGGATTGGTCCTGCTTTGAGCAGGAGGTTGGACTAGACGACCTCCTGAGGTACCTTCCAACCCTGATATTCTATGATTCTATGAGATGATGGACTCACAAAGCTGCCTGGTTGGAGACCCAGAGTCACTGACATATTGAATAAAGCCTATGTATGTAAATGACGGTTGTGAAAGAGGTAATGGAAACACCTACCACAGCAAGGGCCCTGAGCTGGGGAACGGTGTCTGACGATGGCTGTGATAAGAGCTGGGCTCACAGAGATTCAGGAGCTGTCACCTAGGACTGACAGACAAAGAGACAGGGGCAGAGACAAGACAGATTCTCCAGCAGCTTGGTCTGGGGGGAGCCCTGGCGTTGGCCTGTCTGAATTCTGAACCACCAAGGGACTGTTTAAAAGTGGATCTATGACAGAAGCACTGGGACAGGCCCAACTGAATGGTTATTTGACCTATTAATGTCCTAGGATTCCTACCAAGTAAACAACTGTAGAAGCAGCAACATGTCTGTTAGATGCTGTGGCTGATCTCCCATTCAACTGTTATCACACCTCTTCTTTGGCAGGCGCAATTGCTTTTGACTTGAGTGAGAAGAAATGGTGTTCAGAACCACTGAGGACAAGAACAGTAGTTCACACTTGTACTATGCCTCCTGTGTCTGAAATACCCACGTATGTAGCTGTGAAAATAACCGACTTTTCTAGTCACTAGCTGAATTGAAAATCTGAAAGAAAGTATTTTAGATGATGATGATGATGATTCAGTGAACCAAACAAGTTGAAAAAAATTATTTTGGGTTGAACAAAAAGTTTAGCCAGATTCCCTAAACATAATATTTTCCTTTTCTCATTTTGGAGTTTTTAACCATTCTTAAGAAAATAAAATTGCAATAAAATTCTAAATGAAAAAGTATTTTTTTAATCAAACAATTAAAATGTTTCTTTTTTAAATGTTGAAAGGAAATGTTTTGATTTCAAAACAAATCTGTTATTTTTTCTTTCCAACTGACAAAAATTTGGAAAACTCAACTCAAATTTGCCAACGGTTTTGGTCAACCTAAATCTGAACTTTTCATCCATAAAACATTTTGTCACTGACAGCAACACTGAGTGCTTCGGAAAATCGTAATTTACCTCCTTTGGTCAATTAGTCACGGGGGCCAGGCAGTAAACTGTGATATAACACACACACATTAAGACAAGGGATTATTCTTGAGTTCCAGTGTTTGGATCATCATTAATAGAGCAGTTGTGAGATTCCAACACAAATCTCGAACACTCCCCAAGGTTCAGAGATGTTTGAATCCATATTTCCAGATCAGATGCATTACTAAGTTACATGAATAGATAACAATGCGAAAAAATGTAACATAGATACACAGAGGGTTGCTTGATTTATTTTTAAATCATTCTTATAATGGCATACTCCAGTGCTGGGGGTGGCATACAAATTTAGAGTGAGAAATGATTACAAATGGGAACTGCTAGTTTAGATAGATAGATTAGATAGATAGAAATTACGACTGTTACTGTACTAGTTTTACCATAACCCAAAGGATTATCTAGTTCAATTTTCATAGAGAAGGTTCATTTTAGAAATACTGAGCTGATGGTTCTTCCCAAAGCTTCTTTCACATCCTTGTTCCTCAGGCTGTAGATGAGGGGATTCAACATAGGGATGACCAGGGTATAAAACACAGACACCACTTTGCTCTGAGCTGGAGATGCTAGCGAACTGGGCTGAGTATACATGAAGGTAAGAGTCCCGTAAAATAAACTCACGGACATCATGTGGGAGGTGCAGGTGGAGAAGGCTCTGCGTCTGCCCTCAGCAGAGCGAATCCTGAGGATGGCGGAGATGATGTAGGCATAGGAGACAAAAATGACCATGGAAGTGCTCACAATGATGAGGCTGGATAAAGTGAACAGCACCAGTTCATTGATGTCTGTGTTGGTGCATGAGAGGCCTAGCAGGGGTGGAACGTCACAGAAGAAGTGATCTATCTCATTGGACCCACAGAAATACAGTGTAAAGGTGAAGACTGTTTGCACCATGGAGTTTACACCGCCGCAAATATAGGAACCCAGCAGCAGCTGAACGCAAACCTGCTTGGACATGGCGATGGGATACAGGAGTGGGTTGCAGATGGCGGTGTATCGATCATATGCCATGGCTGCCAGGATGAATGTCTCAGTGGTGACAAAGACAGCGACTAAGAAGAATTGGGTGGCACATCCGTTGAAGGAAATGGTTTTGCTGCCTGCTAGGAAGCTCGCCATGGCTTTGGGGGCGATGGTGGAGGAGTAGCAAAGGTCTAAGAGCGACAGGTTCATGAGGAAGAAGTACATTGGGGTGTGCAGGCGAGAGTGGGCTTTAATAAGGAAGACCATGATGGTGTTCCCCAGCACAGTTGTCATGTAAATCCCCAGAAACACCACAAAGGGGCCCACCTTGAGCCCCAGACCACTTCCAAACCCCAGCAGGATGAATTCCGTCAGTGCTGTGTGGTTTCTCTCTTTCACTGTCTCCATTTTCTTGGGAAAAGGAATGAGATAAGCATTAAAAATAGAAGCAAAGGGCTAGGGCTAAGGAGAATACCACAGGTTAAAGGCCCCATTTGTAGCTCTCTCCCATTGAAAATGAAGGCAAGTCTCCCCTTGGTTTTCATAAAAGTGGACTGAACCCTTAGAAATGTCATTAAATTTCTTCTTAATAAATCTCCAGAAGTTCTGTTAGAAATTTTGACTTTTCTACAATAGAGCACCAATTTATTAACTTTCCCATATAACAGTTATTTACAAGAGGAAAATTTGCCCCTAGAAGACAGGATTCTGATACTCTTATTATAATATTACACACTGAGATCCATGGGACTCCCTTTGGAGTGAAGACGTACTCGACACGAGGTGTGTGGTGAAATGTGGCCCTCAATCCACACAATCCTTTATTTTAAGGCTAGAAGGAGCAAGGTGAGCATTTAGTATGCAGCAAGCCCAATAGTTTGTGACTGAACTAGAGTATAACTCTGTCTCTCTCAAAGTTAGGAAATGCCAGGATTAAAGTTGCCCGTGCAACTTTCATTCACCTCCCTGTATGTATACATTATGATTAGACTTGTACAGGTTGGATTTTTAGAGGTACTTGACAGCAAACACATACATTGATGAAAAAACATTTCGATCAGTAACCACTGAAATTTACAGACAGACAGTCAAAAAACGCTACTTGAGAACCTACTGGAGTTTGATATAAGGATATTTATTTTGTACACGTTGACATGTGAGGCTTACAATTTGTGTTTTATTGGTTATAAAGCTTTAACTTTTTATATCTCAATGTGTACAGTCATTAAATAATTAGCATCTAACCCCCTTTGTTTGACCCCCTCGCATAATTTCCCATAACTGTGAAAATTTCAATTGATAAAAATTGAAAAAAGGCTTAAAAATAAACATTGATATTTTTTGTTGAAATGTTATTAAAACATTGAATTATTCCAAGGCTAATTATGATAGAGTCTTTAATTACCTGATCACATATTATTGTTTCCACAGTACCCCTGCCTCATCCAGTGCACAGGATGGATGGGGCTCACCTACTGAACAGTTATTCAGTATATTTTTTGTGTCTTCGTTGTTCAGTGGATGACCCCAAGACTTACTTACTTCATGCTATTCAAACCCTGATCTCGAGAGAGAATGATTAATTTCCCCCGGGGCTTTCCCATAGTGCCCATCACTATAGTATCTGAGCTCTTCACAAACAAGAGTGAATTTGTTTTCACAGCACTGGAGATGAGAGATTTTTAATCTGCCCCCAAACTTTCCCTTTCCCAGTCCTGGCTCTTCCTCAAGCCTGATTCCTTGTATCATTCTGTTTTCCACGCCGAGCTAGTCCAAGTCCCCTCTCCTCAGGCTTCTCATACCAGTCACAGTCTCCTTCCACATCCAGTTTCACTCATCACTTTGTCTAAGTTCATCTTTCCCACAAGCTCCCAGACCCAATCTCCCTTTCCAGGCTCCTCATCCAATTTTGCTATCTTCCCCCCATCCCCATGTCAGTTCTTTCTCCTAGTCTCTTTGCCCAGCCAGGGCTGGTTCTGCCATTTCACACTAGAGTCTCATTGGATTTGTCTACCATGCCTCCTCACCTCTTCCACGCTTTTCTACTAGTTCTCAGCCCCTGCTCAGCCAGCCCCAGTATCCCCCCCACACCTTCTGATTTTAGTCTCCCCCTCACCTACTTGCTATCAACACTCACTCTCCCCTCCTTCATGTTCCTTCCTGGCCTCCAGTCTCCTTCCCCCTGTAGTCTCCCTCCCAGCTCTCAGCGCTAGTTTTATTGCCCAGTTAGCCCCAGTTTACCTCCCAGCTCCCAGTTTCCATGTTGTGTCTCCCCTCCATGCCAGCTTCCAGTTTTTCTCCCATCACCTTAGTAAAAAAACAAAAACAAAAAAAATCTTGACTTAATCTGGAGACCTTTCTTTCTTATTTTCACCCAAAGCCTAATACATTGTGACCCTGGTCCTTGATTCTGGTGCTACTGTAGCAATTGTAATAGTAAAGACCAGTCATAATTTTTTTTCAGCACAATAGTGGACTCTCAATTAAATGAAAGTATTCACATAAAATGTCTGCTTTCCTCAAAACAATTCCATTTTTTATTGGAAAATCATTCTCCCTCCCTCAGTGTGTAATCAAGTTTTCAACTGAACATTTTCAGTTTTTCAGTGAAAACTGAAAACTTTCGGTAGGGGAAAAAAATTCAGAGCAGTTCTTATGATAACAAACACAAACAAAAATTAGGTTTAGTGACACTTCAGGTTGCATCAGGCACTCTCCACCAACCAAAATCTAAAAGCATTGAAACCAGAATTGAAAGAAAAGTTTTCTGTATTCCTTGCCACCATCATATTATAGGCAGCACTGTTGATAATTCACTATGAAATTCCATAAGGCTTTCAGATTGATTTCCAACAGAAGCCTGAAATCAATACATACCACAGTCTCATTCAACTTGCAAAACCTTAATAGCAACCTCATGCTCTCTTCTGTCAATGGATCAGCGTATCTGTCTGTCACACAGCTTAAGTACTTGCCATATTCATCTGCTTTAATGTTCCTAAGAGCTGGAATTTGAAAATGTCACTCCAGACCAAAGGGCCAAAACAATTGCAGCAGTTAGGGTTCTATCAACAGCCAGAAAAGTCACTTTTACCCCCGGCAATATCTCCTCCTCACTGATCTCTCAACAATGAGCACTAACTTCACTGATGAGTCTTTCTGCTTTGTTCCAGAACCTGCTGGGACATGGTCCCCAGGTGCTTCAAATGGTTCAAAACTTCAAGCAAGATATTTGTTTTAATGTTGCTTTGTTTTGGGATTGCAGTAATTTCCCAGATTGAAATATTGGGCTCACATGAACTGAGTGTGTTTTTAGTCTTCTTTCTATAAAGACACTGGTTACCCTCCTCAAAAGAACACACTCAGTGAAGCCAACTGTGTGACTACTCTCATTGAGTAGTGCTTACTGATGCAACTAGTTCCACTGAGTAAGGGGTGTGGAATTGGACCAATCTGAATAACAATTCTTTCTTTCGTCTTCTTTTTTTTTTATTTCAGAATTTCCCATGGAATGGGAATCTGAGTTCTAAGCCAGCTCTAACACAGACAAAACTAATTCAACAGAGAGCATTCATATCTGGTCAATTGTGCAGGTGCACTGTGTCCACACAGCATCAGGTTGTATCAGGAAAAGATGTGTGTACTCTGGGTAGGAATTCCAGTGTCCCCTATTGTCACCTCCTAGAATGTTACCTTGTTGAACATTTTCACAGTGCATTGTGCCTCTCCCTTATACCTCTAGGAATCTAGGTTGAAATGGGAATCTAGGGTGGGAATCTAGGGTGAAATGTTGACAAATCCCTCCATTCCATCCAATAGCCTGCGGCTCTTATATATGAATTGTCCACTGCAAAGATGCATGCAGTGCGAGAAACACAGCACTCTTCTCCATTTTATGTACAAAACAAAAAAATATGTTTTATTTTCAAGGCCCTTGTGCTTAGGTAGAGTCACCTGAGGATGAGTGAACAGACAGTCGTGAGGATACACCTGTACAGCTTCCCAAGACCAGGTGCATGTGCAAGAGAGGTGGTTTGGGGCCCATCCAATGAGCATCAAGTGCAGGGACTGGGTTGTGATGCAAACCTGGGATGACCAGCAGTGGCTCCAGGACTTTCAGATGCAAAAAGCCACATGCCTGGAGTTGAGGGTCAAGCTCATTCAAACCCTGAAGTGCACAGACATTGAGATAAGCACTGTCCAGACCTTGGACAACGGAATGCATGTTGCCATGTGAAATCGTGCAACCTCATATTTCTACAAGTCAGTGGGGAATCAATTTGATGCTGGAAAATCAGTTTTGGGGTATGTCAAGGTTCCTTCCCCACTCTGAACTCTAGGGTACAGATGTGGGGACCTGCATGAAAACCTCCTAAACTTACTTTTACCAGCTTAGGTTAAAACTTCCCCAAGGAACAAACTATTTTACCCTTTGCCCTTGGACTTTCGCTGCCACCACCAAACGTCTAACTGGTATTATTATTAGGAAAGATTCCGTTTGGAAATGCCTTTCCCACAAAAAAAATCCTCCCAAGCATTACCACCCCCTTTCTGGGGAAGGTTTGATAAAAATCCTCACCAATTTGCATAGGTGACCACAGACTCAAACCCTTGGATCTTGAGAACAATGAAAAAACATTCAGTTTCTTAAAAGAATTTTAATAGAAGAAAAAGTAAAAAGAATCACCTCTGTAAAATCAGGATGGTAAATACCTTACAGGGTGATCAGATTCAAAACATAAAGAGAATCCCTCTAGGCAAAACCTTAAGTTACAAAAAGACACAAAAACTGGAATATCCATTCCCTCCAGCACAGCTTATTCTCTCAGCCATTTAAAGAAATCAGAATCTAATGCATACCTAGCTAGATTACTTACTAAGTTCTAAGACTCCATTCCTGTTCTGTCCCCGGCTAAAGCATCACACAGACACAGAGAGAGGCTTTGTTTCTCCATCTCACCCCCTCCCAGCTTTTGAAAGTATCTTGTCTCCTCATTGGTCATTTTGGTCAGGTACCAGCGAGGTTCTCCTAGCTTCTTAACCCTTTACAGGTGAAAGGGTTTTTCCTCTGGCCAGGAGGGATTTTAAAGGTGTTTACCATTCCCCTTATATTTATGACAGGGTACATCATCATGCAGATATGCAAGGTGAGAAATAATGTCTTGCTGTTCTGAGTAGAAAACCTGGGCAATGTGCAGGGAATAATAAATGAATTCAATGACTTCCCTAATCTTGCTGAGTCCTTACTGGGTGCCCCTTTCCCCAGCTAGACTTTGAGTACATAAACCACAAGGGTTACTGTTCCATAGTACAGAGGCCTTGGTGAACCCTACTCGGTGATTTACTGAAATGAATGTTGGCTGGCTGGGAAAAGTCCATAGTCCTCAAAGCTTTAGAAATGCAGGGCTTTTTGACAGACTGAAAGCTAGGGCGTTCTCCCCAGACTGTCCAACTGACTTTAACAGGGTTTCTGTGCCAGCTCTGCCTCTCTCTTGGTGACTCGGCCCACCCTTTCCTTCTCTGGAAGTCAAACATCAACAACCTAAAGAAAATCAAGGAGAGGTTTAGCGATCACCAGGGGCAGGTTCAGGATGACTAGGGAGTGGACTTTGAAGGGCAGGTGAAAGCGTCTCATGAAAAGGATCAATCTCTGTGGAGGAAAACATTCCAGCAGCCTCTGATGCATGCTATGCAGTGCATAATATTGGTGAAATCAATGGTGAGACCCAGCTACTAGGCTGGATGAGTGAGGTGGACAGACTAGAGCTGTAAAAGTGTTTCTTGTCCTAGGCCTACAGTTGCAGTAGGATTCCTATTTTGTTCAATGGCAAGAGAAGAGATGGTAGAAGTTGATAAAGTACAGTTCGGAGCTGAAGAGAAATGGTCAAATGAAAAAAGTCCCATTCAATTATGTCACATGAAGGCAGACAACTCAATATTGACGCATTTTATAAGTGCTTGTACACAAATACTAAAAGTCGAAATACTAAGATGGGTGAGCTTGAGGGGCTGGTATTAAAGGAGGATTGTCATAAATATAAAGGGAAGGGTAACCACCTTTCTGTATATAGTGCTATAAAATTCCTCCTGGCCAGAGGCAACATCCTGTTACCTGTGAAGGGTTAAGAAGCTCAGCTAACCTGGCTGGCACCTGACCTAAAGGACCAATAAGGGGACAAGATACTTTCAAATCTTGGGGGAAGGAAGGCTTTTGTTTTGTGCTCTTTGTTTACATGTTTGTTCTCTCTTGGATCTGAGAGAGGCCAGACAGAAATCCATCTTCTCCAACCCATCCTAATCCAAGTTTCCAATACTGCAACCAGTATAGGTGAGCCAGGCAAGGCGGATTAGTTTATCTTTTGTTTTATGTGAATTTTCCCTGTGTTACAAGGGAGGTTTATTCCTGTTTTCTGTAACTTTAAGGTTTTGCCCGAAGGGGTATCCTCTGTGTTTTGAATCTGATTACCCTGTAAAGTATTTTCCATCCTGATTTTACAGAGATGATTTTTACCTTTCTTTTTTTTAATAAAATCCTTCTTTTAAGAAGCTGACTGATTTTCCCATTGTTCCAAGATCCAGGGGTTTGGGTCTTTGATGATTTTGTAACCAATTGGTTAGGATATTATTCTCAAGCGTTCCCCAGGAAAGGGGATGTGTAGGGCTTTGGGGGATATTTTGGGGGAAGACGTCTCCAAGTGGGCTCTTTCCCTGTTCTTTGTTTAAAACACTTGGTGGTGGCAGCGTACTGTTCAAGGACAAAGCAAAGTTTGTACCTTGCAGAAGTTTTAAACCTAAGCCGGTAAGAATAAGCTTAGGGGGTCTTTCATGCGGGTCTCCACATCTGTACCGTAGAGTTCAGAGTGGGGAAGGAACCCTGACAAGGATATTGACTTAATAAGCATAACAGAAACATGGTGGAATGATGATAATTAAGGCTAAGATTTAATCATGGGTATTTTTAATAAAAGTCATGGACAGGTCACAGGCAAGAAACAAAAAATCAGGGGCCTGTGCCTTTCCATGAGTTATACCATAAATAGCTCTGATTGACTCATGGGGGGATGCTGTGATGGGCGGCAAGGTGGTGGGGGGAAGACCCTGGTACCATCTGCGGGGAGGAGCCTGGGGGTCACGCTGCTGCTCCCACCACCACCGGGGAGGGGAGCTCCGGGGGGGTGGCTGTCGCTCCGACTGCTGCTGGAGGCGGGGTAGGGAAGCCCTGGGGGCAGTGGCTGTTCTTGCCTCGGCTGGGGGGAAGCCCCAGGGTGCCAGGCATTCCTCCAGCAGCCCCAGGACAACTGCTGGGCATCGCTGAGCTGTGGCTGTTCCCGCCGCCCCCAGGACTGCTACTCAGGCAGTCCCTGGTGCCCTCTGCATCGGTCACTGCTTGGGCAGGGGCCAGGGGCCAGCTGCCTGGAGATGCCAGAACAATGGCTGGTGCGGCTGGCTGCGGGACCGTCCGAGTGGCTAGCTGCAGAGGTGCTCTGACAGAGCCAGGCTGTCACCCGTTCAACTGTTATCATGTCTCTTCTTCTGCAGGTGTAATGGCTACTGACTTCAGTGAGAGGAAATGGTGTTCAGAACCACTGAGAGTGAGAACAGTAGTTCACACTTGTACTATGCCTCCTGTGTCTGAAATACCCACGTATGTAGTTGTGAAAATAACCAACTTTCCTAATCTCTGGCTGAACTGAAAACTTGAAGAAAAAAAAAGAATGTGTTTTGGGTTGACACAAAATTATTTTTTAGATGATGATGTTGATGATGAGGCGACTTTTTCTGTAATAATAACTTTCACTTGGCCATCCAAACAATACACACACCACAAGCTGGTAAAGAGAGAGAGACCAGTATTAATGTAACAAGTCCTGGTATTTCAGCACCAAGGCTGAGGTTTTCAAAGGGACCAATGGTATTTTATCACCCATCTCCCACTGAATGACAATGGGAACTGGGCACCAGTAGCACATACCCCTGTCATTTGAACTGAAAATAAAAGGGGGCTGTTTAGAAGTGCTCATTGTTGGCTTAACGGTGTCACCCCCCCCGACCCATTGAAACCAGAGATAAAAGTGCCATTGACTGCAACACTGAGTGCTTCTGAAAATCCTACCAGAAAAGTAGGAGCCAGCCAGTAAAGTGTGACATAAACACACACACACACACACACACACACACACACATTAAGCCAAGGGACTATTTTTTGAGTTCCAGTGAGTGGATCAGCATTGATAGACCAGTGGTGAAATTCCGACACAGATCTCAAACACTCCCCAAGGTTCAGGGGCATTTTAATCCATATTTCCAGAACAGATGCATTTCTAAGGTACATGAATAGATAACAATGTGGAAAAGTGTAACATAGATACACAGAGGGTTGATTGATTTATTTTTTAAATCACTTTTGTAATGGCATACTCCAGTGTTGAGACTGGCGTACAAATTTAGAAAGAGACAAGAACAAATGGGAACTGCTAGTTTAGAAAGACATATAGATAAATTGATAGATAGAGGGGGTGTATGGGGATAGATAGATAGATAGATTAGTTTAGATTAGATTATGACTATTACGGTACTGGTCTTTCCATAACCCAAAGGATTATTTATTTCAATGTTCATAGAGAAGGTTCATTTTAGAAACACTGACCTGATGGTTCTTCCCAAAGCTTCTTTCACATCCTTGTTCCTCAGGCTGTAGATGAGGGGATTCAACATAGGGATGACCAGGGTATAAAACACAGACACTATTTTGCTCTGAGCTGGAGATGCTAGTGAACTGGGCTGGGTGTACATGAAGGTAACAGTGCCGTAAAATAAACTCACGGACATCATGTGGGAGGTGCAGGTGGAGAAGGCTCTGCATCTGCCCTCAGCAGAGCGAATCCTGAGGATGGCGGAGATGATGTAGGCATAGGAGACAAAAATGACAATGGAAGTGCTCACGATGATGAGGCTGGATAAAGTGAACAGCACCAGTTCATTGATGTCTGTGTTGGTACATGAGAGGCCTAGCAGGGGTGGAACGTCACAGAAGAAGTGATCTATCTCATTGGACCCACAGAAATACAGTGTAAAGGTGAAGACTGTTTGCACCATGGAGTTTACACCGCCGCAAACATAGGAACCCAGCAGCAGCTGAACGCAAACCTGCTTGGACATGGCGATGGGATACAGGAGTGGGTTGCAGATGGCGGTGTATCGATCATATGCCATGGCTGCCAGGATGAATGCCTCAGTTGTGACAAAGACAGCGACTAAGAAGAATTGGGTGGCACATCCGTTGAAGGAAATGGTTTTGCTGCCTGCTAGGAAGCTCGCCATGGCTTTGGGGGCGATGGTGGAGGAGTAGCAAAGGTCTAAGAGTGACAGGTTCATGAGGAAGAAGTACATTGGGGTGTGCAGGCGAGAGTGGGCTTTAATAAGGAAGACCATGATGGTGTTCCCCAGCACAGTTGTCATGTAAATCCCCAGAAACACCACAAAGGGGCCCACCTTGAGCCCCAGACCACTTCCAAACCCCAGCAGGATGAATTCCGTCAGTGCTGTGTGGTTTCTCTCTTTCACTGTCTCCATTTTCTTGGGAAAAGGAATGAGATAAGCATTAAAAATAGAAGCAAAGGGCTAAGGAGAATGCCACAGGTTAAAGGCCCCATTTGTAGCTCTCTCCCATTGAAAATGAAGGCAAGTCTCCCCTTGGCTTTCATAAAAGTGGACTGAACCCTTAGAAATGTCATTAAATTTCTTCTTAATAAATCTCCAGAAGTTCTGTTAGAAATTTTGACTTTTCTACCATAGACCACCAATTTATTAATGTTCCCATATAACAATTATTTACAAGAGGAGAATTTGCCCATAGAGGACAAGATTCTGCTGCTCTTACCATGATCTTACTCACTGAGATCAATGGGACTCCCCTTGGAGTGAAGGAGTACTCGACATGAGGTAGTGTGGTGAAATGTGGCCCTCAGTGCACACAGTCCTTTATTTTAAGTCTAGAAGACAGCAAGATGAGCATTTAGTATGCATCAAACCCAATAGTTTGTGACTGAAGTAGAGCATAACTCTGTCTCTCTCAAAGTTAGGAAATGCCAGGATTAAAGTTGCCCGTGCAACTTTCATTCATCTCCCTGTACGTATACATTATGATTAGACTTGGACAGGTTGGATTTTTAGAGGTAATTGACAGCAAACACACACATTGATGAAAAAACATTTCCATCAATAACCACTGAAAATTACAGACAGGAAAAGTCAGAAAAACACTGCTTGAGAACCTACTAGAGTTTGATTTAAGGATTTTTTTTTTATACTTTGACATGTGACACTCACAATTTGTGTTGTAGCAGTTATAAAGCTTTAACTTTTTATATCTTTATGTTTACTGTCATTAAATAATTAGTGTCTAACCCTCTTTCTTTGAGCCCCTATGATTTCCCATAACTGTGAAAATTTAAATAGATAAAAATTGAAAAAAAAAGGCTTATAAATAAACGATATTAGCCAATGAAATTATATTAAAAAATTGAATTTTCTGCCAAGCCTAATTATGGTAGAGTCTTTAATAACCTGATCACATATTATTATTTTCGCAGTACCTCTCCCTCATCCAGTGCACAGGATGGATTTGGCTCACTTACTGGACCGTTATTCAATGTTTTGTTTTGTCTTAATTGTTCAGTGAGTGGCCACAAGACTTACTTACTGCACACTATTCAAACCCTGCTCTGGAGAGAGAATTATTAATTCCTCCATGGGCTTTCCTGCAGTGCCCATCACTATAGTGTCTGAGTGCTTCACAAACATCAATAAATTTGTTTTCACAGCACTGGAGATGAGGGATTTTTATTCTATCCCCAACCTTTTCTTTTCCCAGTCCTGGCTCTTCCCCAAGCCTGGCTCCTTGTTTCATCCTATTCTCCTCATCGAGCCAGTTTAAGTCCCCTCTCCTTTCTTTCTTATTTTCACGCAGAGCCTAGCACAATGTGACCCTGATCCTTGATTCTGGTGTTATTGTAACAATTGTAATAATTAAGGCCAGTCATATTTTTTTATCAGCAGAATAGTGGACTTTCAATTAAATGAAAATATTCACAAAAAATGTCTGCTTTCCTCAAAACAATTCCATTTTTCATTGGAAAATCATTCTCCCTCCCCCAGTTTGCAATTAAGTTTTCAACTGAATATTTTCAGTTCTTCAGTAAAAATGAAAACTTTCGGTAGGGAAAAAAGGTTCAGAGCAGTTCTTATAATAACAAATACAGTCAAAAATTAGGTTTAGTGACACTTCAGGTTGCGTCAGGACACTCCCCACCAACCAGAACCTAAAAGCATTGAAATCAGAATTGAAAGAAAAGTCTTCTGTATTCCTTACCACCATCACATTACAGACAATACTGTTGATAATTCATTATGACATTCCATAAGGCTTTCAGATTGATCTCCAACAGAAGACTGAAATCAATACATACCCCATCTTCATTCAACTTGCAGTACTTTAATAGTGCCCTCATGCTCTCTTCTCTCAATGAATCAGCATGGGTGCGTAACACACAGCTCAAGTACTTACAAAGTTTATCTGCTTTAATGTTCCTAAGAGCTGGAATTTGAAAATGTTGCCCCAGACTCAAGGGCCAAGACTACTGCGGCTGTTAGCATTCTATCAACAGCTAGAAAAGTCACTTTTACCCCCAGCAATATATCCTCCTCACTGATCTCTCAACAGTGAGCACTAACTTCGTTGAAGTGTCTTTCTGCTTCGTTCCAGGACCTGCTGGGACATGGTCCCTGGGTGCTTCAAACGGTTCAAAACTTCAAGCAAGCTATTTTTTTTAATGTTACTTTGTTCTGGGATTACAGTGATTTCCCAGACTGAAATATTGGGCTCATATGAACTGAGTGTGTTTTTAGTCTTCTTTCCATAAAGATGCTGGTTACTCTCCGCAAATGAACATGCCTGGTGAAGCCAACTGTGTGACTAGTTCCACAACCCTTACTCTCATTGAGTAGAGCTTACTGATGCAACTAGTTCTGCTGAGTAAGGGGTGTGGAATTGGCCCCCATGTGAGTAACTGTTCCTTTTTTCTTTTTTTCTTAAAAAAAAAAAGAATTTCTTACAGAATGGTAATTTGAGTTCTAAACCAGCTCTACCATGGGCAAAACTAATTCAACAGACTGCATTCATATTCGATCAATTGTGCTGGTTCCTTGTGTCCACACAGCATTAGGGTATATCAGGAAAAGTTGTGTTGTACTCTGGATAGGAACTCAAGTGTCTCCCATGCCACCTTTTAGCATGTTACCTTGTGGGAGATTTTCACAGTGCATTGTGGAATACCCTTATGTCTCTCAGAGACTTGAGGGAATCCAGGGGGAAATGTTGATAATTCCCTCTGTGCCATCCAATAGCCTGCTGCTCTCATGCCTCGTGAATGAATTGTCCACTGCAAAGATGCATGTAGCGCAGAGAAACACAGCACTCTTCCCCATTTTATGCATACATATAGCATACGATTCTGTTTTATTTGCAATGCCCCAGTGCTCAGATAGAGTCAACAGAGGATGAGTGAACTGATAGTCCTGCAGATACACCCTTACAACTTCCCAAGACCAGGTGCACCCAGCAGAGAGGTGGTTTGGGGTCCGTTCAATGAGCACCGAGTGGAGGGACTGAATTATGATGCAAACCTGGGATGACAGCAGTGGCTCCAGGACTTTCAGATGCAGAAGGCCACATTCCTGGAGTTAAGGGCCAAGCTCATTCAAACCCTGCAGTGCACAGACATCGAGACGAGCACTGTCCAGACCTTGGAGAAAGGAATGCATGTTGCCATGTGAAATTGTTCAACCGCATATTTCTATCAGTCAGTGGGGAATCAATTTGATGCTGGAAAATCAGTTTGTGGGTACATCATCATGCAAGTATACAAGGTGAAAAATAGTGTCTTGCTATTCTGGGTAGAAAACCTGGGCAATGTGCAGGAAATAATAGATGAATTCAATGAATTCCCTAACAATGCTGAGTCTTTATTGGGAGCCCCTTTCCCCAGCTAGACTTTGAGTACATAAACCACAAGGGTTACTGTTCCATAGTACAGAGGCCTTGGTGAACTCTAGTGTGTGATTTACTGAAATGAATGTTGGCTGGCTGGGAAAAGTCCACAGTCCTCAAAGCTTTAGAAATGCAGGGCTTTTTGACAGACTGAAAGCTAGGGCGTTCTCCCCAGACTGTCCAACTGACTTTAACAGGGTTTCTGTGCCAGCTCTGCCTCTCTCTCGGTGACTCGGCCCACCCTTTCCTTCTCTGGAAGTCGAACATCAACAACCTAGAGAAAATCAAGGAGAGGTTTAGTGATCACCTGGGCAGGTTCAGGATGCCTAGGGAGTGGACTTTGAAAGGCAGGTGAAAGTGTCTCATGAAAAGGATCAATCTCTGTGGAGGAAAACATTCCAGCAGCCTCTGATGCATGCTGTGCAGTGCATAATATCGGCGAGACCAACGGTGAGACCCAACTACTGGGCTGGATGAGTGAGGAGCACAGGCTAGATCTGTAAATATGTTTCTTGTCTTAGGCCTACAGTTGCAGTAGCATTCCCGTTCTGTTCAATGGCAAGAGAAGAGATGGTAGAAGTTGATAAAGTACAGTTCGGAGCTGAAGAGAAATGGTCAAATGAAAAAAGTCCCATTCAATTACATCACATGAAGGCAGACAACTCTGTATTGATCAATTTTTAAGTGTTTGTACACAAATGCTTGAAGTTGAAATACTAAGATGGGTGAGCTTGAGGGGCTGGTATTAAAGGAGGACATTGCCATAATAAGCATCACAGAAACTTGGTGGAATGATGATAATCAATGGGACATGGTAATACCAGGCACAGAATATACAGGATTGACAGAATAGGTCATGCTGTTGGGGGAGAGGAACTATTGTGAAAGAAGGCATAGACTGAAATATAGCTGGGAGCGGACAACAAAGAGGATGGATCACTCGATAATTGCTCTGTTGTGTTCATTTCCGCTGAAGATCTGGCACTGGCCATTGTCTGAAGGCAGGACATTGGGCTACAGGGACCATTGGTCTGATCCAGTATGGCCATTTCTGTATTCTTATAGAAAAGCAAATCACTCTTTGAAAGAAATTTGCCAAACAAGACAATCCTACACATAATCTTCTCTGGACAATTAAAGCTGGACATAAAAGGTGTCCCCCTCACCACCAAGAAAATGGTGAATGTTCATTGAAAACCTGAAAGCGAAATTTTTCAGCTAAGACTACTGAAGAGCAAAATGTATTTTTTAAAAAATCTTCAAATTTTCCATGAAAAATATTTTTTTAATTGCTCCCGATTTTTAGTGAATATGAGATCATGCTCAAGGGAGACAAGGAAGACAAGTGGTCAAACCCAACACCTAATTCTCAGAGTTAAATTCATCCATTCCGGGAATAGAAAAAACATAGTCCAATTCCTCTAATTGGACAAACACCCTGAGAGAATGTCTTAGGTTAAGGCCGCAGACTGTGTGTCTGAGTTTCCTCTCATGGGTATAAACCACTCTCCAACCCTCCTGATTTTGCTACAGATGTCTGAATCTAACCTTGTTGATTGAAAAGCCCAGTGACTCTGGGGGGGATGCTTAGTTCTAATTTGTCCTGGGGCTCCTGGGTGGAGACATGGGAGGGAGGGGAAAGCAAAGACCATGGATTTTAAGAAGCCTTGTTAGCGATGAGTCACCGCCCTATGCTACTACACCTTTGTCTGCAGAAGCCACGGGACTGGATGAAAGAGCACTTCTCCCTCCCCAGCAGCCAGCCACCAATGGGACTGACGGAACCCAGAGACATCAGCAACAGCTAAGAGTTCCCACAGCCTAGCGGATTGTCACTCAGGAGACAAGCCAGCTAGTGAAAGAAGCAGCAGCGCTGAAACCAACACCATTGATGGCAAATAACATTCAGAAACACTATAAGAGTCAAGAAGTTAGAAAGACCTTCTTACGTGGCAAACCTTTCTTTCACTTAGTTCTTAATTCTCTGCCAGTGGGATTAAATATTGGAGTAATTTGCCGTGGGGTGTGGTGGTTTCTCTGGCAATTTTTTTTTAAATCAAGATCAGATGTTTTTCTAAAAGATGTGCTCTAGGAATTATTTGGGGGCAGTCATTTGACTTGTGTTCTACAGGAGATCAGGCTAGATGGTTACAGTGATCCCTTCTGCCCTTGGAATCTGGGAATCTATTACATTAAATAACCCTCTACTGTAACAAAACCACCGAGATTCACAGATTTCAAGGCCAGAATGGACCATTTGATCTTCTAACCTGACCTCCTGTATAATGCCAGCCAGAGAATTTCACCCTGTTAACCCTGGTCTGTGCCCAAAAACTTGTGTTTTATTAAAGCATTTTCGAGAAAGGCACTCTGTCTTTATTTAGACAGATGCCACCATTCCCCTTGGCGCTTTGTCCCGATGATTAAGCACTCTCTCACTGTCAGAAGTGTGTGGCTGATTTTTAACTTGAATTTCTCTGGTTTCTCTTTGAGACACTGGCTCTTGTTATGCTTTTCTCTGCAAAAATATAGATGCCTTTAATATCCAGAATATTCTCTCTGGGCTTATACTCTGTGATCAAGTCACCCCACCACACACACACACATACTCTCTCTCTCTCTCTCTCTCTCTCTCTCTCTCTCTCTCTTCTTTTTGGTAAGATAACCAGATTGTGTTCTCTATGTCTGGCGCACACAGACATTTCTTCCAGCTCTGAAATGTTTTTTGTCGTTCTTTTTTGCCATGTCTCCAACTTTTCAACATGAATTGAGGGTAACTGTGGGGATCACGAACTCTTAGTGTGATGTCGACAAAAAGGTTAATGACCTCTGCTACCAGGGGTTTACAGACATGATCAAATCATCTCTTAACTTTCTCTCGAATAAACTAAATACACTGGTCTCCCTTATTATTTCACAGTGAAAACTGAAATCAATCTTTTATCTCTTCTCTGCACCATTTTCATTTTTTAAAAAATATCCTTTTTGAAGTATGCACCAGATGCAGATATTAGAGGTCTCTCCAGTGCCATATACAGAGGTAATTAACTTCCCTATTCAGAGCTAGCCATTGAATACAACCTCCTATTTACCGTGTTCACAACAGCAAATTCATTAATTGCTCTGAGGTCTTTGAAGAGAGACGTTGGACTGGGCAGCTTGGAGCTGAAATGGAGGAAAGACAGAATTCAAGGATAAAATCGAAAGATTTTGCCTCTCATAAGACCCTCCAGGACTTGGCAGAGACTGAGAATTGCTAGCTCAGTCGCTTCAATGGGATTTGGCCACCAGTGGAAGTCACAGCTTTGATAATGTAGTCTGATGCAGAATTAACTCTTAAGTGGAACCAGAGAACTGCAGTAATTTCTCCATCATCACAGAATTACCCGAATATCATTAGGTGTTGTCTGGGATTCTAGTGACCAAACCCCAGCTACCTTTCCTCTCATGGAACAGATTCTTATCTGTGGTGACAATCTGTAAATACGCTTACAATTTTAAGCATAATACAGTTGAAAAGAAAAAATCCACTGTTAACAGTAAGACTGGGAATAAGGTGTTCCATGATGTGAGTAAGGAATCCAGTACTAAATGTGTATATGTAACTACTGTCAAAATAGCTTTTAGCTTAAAGAAAATACCTACTCCTAAATTTCTTACTAAGACTTTACTCCATTCTTATTCAGGCAAAAATCCCTTTAATTTGACCTGGATTAAGACAGACAATATTCTATCTAAAGGTAAAAGCTCTCAAATGGAACCCCTGCAATCTTCCAGGAAAAGAAATTATGAAGAAATAATTCATATATATATTCATCCATAGACTGATAAAATTCATATTTAAGGCACCAATTCTTCCACCCTTTTTATAAATCAGTGGGATTACTCATGGAAAGAGAGATTCTATCATCATGCCTTGTATTACAACCATACAGAAAAGTTGATTAAAAATTGGCTAGAATCTCAAAAAGATTCACCTCCCAAAATAAATACATAAATAAACTCCAATTTTATTATGAATGGGTTGAACTTGGATAACTAGGTCTTGATCTTCTTACAGTGAAGCCAAAGGCTGTTTTGCCATCAAGTTCATCTCTCAAGGCTGGGATTGCCACAGAACAGCAGTGAATTAAGGAGTCAGCTGACTAACTCTGAAAATCACTCCAAAGGTACTTTTCTATCCCTCCCCATGGGATTTGAGCACTTCCAAAACATTCATGAATGTATCTTCTCAACATCCTCTGGGATATGGAATTTCAGGTGATGGAGACAGCAAGAGAGGACAACTGCACAGCATTGACAGAATTCATCCTGCTAGGGTTTGGAAGTGGTCCAGCACCTCACATCGTCCCCTTTGTGGTGTTTCTGGTGATTTACATTACCACCGTGCTTGGGAATGCCGGCATGATCCTCCTCATTAGAGCCAACTCTCGCCTGCACATGCCCATGTACTTCTTCCTCATGAACCTGTCAGTCTTAGACCTCTGCCAGCATGATCCTCCTCATTAGAGCCAATTCTCGCCTGCACACGCCCATGTACTTCTTCCTCATGAACCTGTCAGTCTTAGACCTCTGCTTCACCTCCACCATCGCCCCCATAGCCATGGTGAGCTTCCTAGCAGGGAGAAAAGCCATTTCCTACAATGGATGTGCCACCCAATTCTTCTTCTTTTCTGTCTTCCTCACTGTTGAAGGGTTCCTGCTGGCAGCCATGGCGCATGATCGGTACACTGCCATCTGCAACCCACTCTTGTACCCTGTAATCATGTCCAAGTGGGTTTGTGTTCAGTTGGTGGCGGGGTCATATTTTGGTGGCTGCGTGAACTCCAAGGTGCAGACTGGCTTCACCTTTTCACTGCACTATTGTGGATTGAATGAGATTGATCATTTCTTTTGTGACGGCCCTCCCCTGATTAGTCTCGTCACCAGTGATACGTATGTCAATAACCTGGTGATGTTTACCTTATTTGGCCTTGTCATAGGGAGAACCTCCCTGTTTGTGCTCATCTCCTATGCTTATATCATCTCCACCATCCTCAGGATTCGCTCTGCTGAGGGCAGACACAAACCTTTCTCCACCTACACATCTCATATAATAGCGGTGAGTTTATTTTATGGGTCCACAGCTTTCATGTATGCACAGCCCACCTAGTTAACTTCTCTGTACCCAAGGAAAGCGGTGTCTGTGTTTTACACCTTTGTCATCCCCATGATGAATCCCCTCATCTACAGTCTAAGGAACAAAGAGGTGAAAGAAGCTTGGGGCAGAACTATGGGGAAGAAATCTTTGAAAGGTTGAACCTTGCTTATGAACATAGAGACCAGATCTGCCTGTGCAGGGCTTTTGTGAACTTCTGAAATGTGAACAAAAAAACAACAAGAAGAAATACAAATTTCTGACAAAATATGTAATTGCTTTTCTTTGTCATTTTTCTCCAGCTATAAACTAATGAATATTTGGGATCAGTGTATGAATGGTGGGGGGGACAACACGGGAGAGTAGGGGACTACCTCAAAATATCTATCTAGCCATCTCAGCTGTGGAACTCATTACCACTGGATATTATGTAATCAAATAAATTTGCAGAATTCTAAAATGGCTTCATTGTTTATAGGGACCTCCTGCTTTGGGGTATGAAACAACTGTTACTCTCTCATTTAGGAAGAATTTTTCTCCATGATTCAGATTATAATACTGTTGTCTTTGAAACAGCTGACACTGGGCACTACTGGAGATAGGATGATGATGCATGGCAATTCTTCTGCTCCTATAACATTCCAGATCATTGACTATACAACATATTTGTGACAATAAAGTATTTCCATATTTATTTATATATTTCCGTATATTGATAATAGGAATTACCTCAGTCCAAATCATTGGGTAATATAAATTTGGTTTAGCCAATCTGACTTCAGTGGAGCTACTTGGATTTAAGCCTGCTCAGAATCTGGCCCTTGAAGTATCTCTGATGTCATGGTGAGGTAGCTGTTGGAAAATGGTGAAAAATGTGACATCTGTATCAGGTAATGGAAACAGATAGAGTCTATGTTAGACTGGTTCATCTATGTGTAATACTCCTGTGTTGTGTCTGTAACACACCTCAGTAAAGTCAGTGGTTTTGATTCAAATCTCATTCCTATCAATGTAAATCAGGAGTATTCACTCATCCTGGTATAGATCACTAGTTGCTGCGTTTATACCACTGGGCTTGGTTCCACTATCACACACCCTGGTGTAAATCATTAGTAACTCCGTTGCAGCCAGTGGTGCTCATTCTCTTCTCACTCTCCCAAGTGTAAGTCTAGAGAAAATCTGCTGGTGCCAAGGGGATGGATTTTCCTTTCATCTGCTCATTGTAAAACCAGAGTAACTCCACTGATATCAATGTAGTTGCATTGTTGTAAAACTTGCATAAATGAAGGAAAGGTCAAGACCATTCTCTCCACATTTAAAGTTTCATTAACTTAGTAAAAGAATCACATCAAAACCCGCTTCCTGTTCTTTTGGAGGTGAAATGGACACAACAATGGCCCAATTCTGCAGGCTTTTTAGAGGATAAAATCTCTTTGAACTCAGATGAGATTTAGGTGGACTATAGGTCACTGTATCAGACTCACTCTGATCATTTACCATGGAAATCCCAGGATCTTAATCACTGAATATCAGTCTCCTGTAAATATGGTGAATGAGTCTCAGAATGTACCAATTTTAAAACATAAAAATAAAATTATAAAGGGACATACATTCTGTCTGTTTTCAATGTGTAAATGACAGCCTCTCTACATTGTTGTGTGGAAAAGCTGAAACTTTCTTTCTTTTAACACAGGGACAGATTTTAAAGTTATTTTAAATTCCAGTGGGAGTTAGGCACTTGAATATATTGAAAATCTGGCCCTTACGCATTTGAATAGTCTTCTTGAGCCAGATTTATTCTGACACCTAGTGGGATTCTCAACAGTATCTTGGCACCTAACACCCATTGTAATCATTCAGTGTTAGGTGCCTATGGAATAGATGCACAAAGGGACTTTGGCATCCAACTGCCAATTTAGGGCCTAAATCCCACCCGCTGGGATTCACAAAATTCCTGCTCAGCTGCTACCAAACCCAGCAGGGCTGGATGAAGCTTTTGTGGGCCCAGTGCCAAACTTTTTTGTGGTTCCCCATGGGAGCAATGGAGCATGGCCTGGGGAGGTCAGTCCCCAGAGTGTGGGGCCAGCCAGGGGCAATGAGTCATGGCATGGCAGGGGCAGCCCAGCTCTGCCCAGCCCAGGGCAAGGGCACTATTTACAAACCAGCAGTTGCCAGACACACAGTGGCCCACCTGGCCTTGTGCTGCCAGCATGCCCCTTCCCCTCGGGGAGTGGGCCCATGCCACGCCACAAAGCCCCCCCACCCAACATCCTCCTGACTCCCTATGTCTAGAGCCCCCCCAGATCCACTGTGCTCAGCACCCACCCCAAACCTCTCCACAAATGCACAGCGCCCTGCACAACACCATCCCTGCCCAGCGCCCCCCTGCCCAAAACCTCACCACAACTGCCCAGCACCCAACACAGAACCCCCAGTTCCCAGTGCCCCAACATACACATCTTCCCTACCCCCTCACAGCCCAGCACTGCCCCCACAAGCTCCCTGCACTGTCCCATTCCCCCACCCCTGGGCTGATACAGGCCAGGCTGCACCAGTCCCAGGCGGTTCAGCTCCGGGGAGACAGGCAGGGCCCCACAGGTGGTGGGAAGCAGAGACTGCCCAGAGCGGGAGGTGCACTGGGGTGCGGCCAGGGGGCAGAGAGGAGCAGGGGGTAGGGCTGAGGAGGCAGCGGGGGGCAGGCCAAGAGGAGCGAGTGGGCGGGGGGAGCCAGTGGGGTCTCAGGGCGCAGTGCAAGCGGAGCAGGCCGGGGCCCCTTCTGAGCATGGGCCTGGCTCCGTGGAGCAACTGAAGCCATTGTAAACCCAGGACTGGAATCCAGTAGCTACCTAAACTAACTTGGCACCTAAGTTTTTGCAGTAAAAGCTCCCTGGGCGCCTATGTTTCTGCTTTTAGGCATGACACAGGCACTGGCCTTTTCTTCCCCCCAGTGGGTACTCCACTGCTGCTCTGCCCGAGGCCCTGCTCCGCCTCTTCCCCCCAAGGCCCTGCCTTCACTCTGACTCTTCCTGCCCCTACTCTGCCCTCTTCCTCGAGACTCCCCACCCGCGGCCTGTGAGCCTGCTGCTCATGACTCTCTGCCTCCCCCGAGCGCCTCCCGCCAGCCACTCACTGCTCCTCTGGCCACCCCAGGGCCTGCTGAACAGCTGATCGGAGGCCAGCCCTGGGGCCCGGAAGCACTGTGGCCGGTGGGTGCTGAGCACTCCCTATTTTTTTCCATGGGTGCTTGAGCCCTGGTGCGTCCACGGAGTCAGCACTCATGTGGCCAATGCACTACTGCTTCCCTCTAGATGTCTGGACACGTAAGCCTCAGAGTGATGCACGGACCAAGGGAATTCGGGCCTAACTCGCCTGAAGGTCCCCACGTGGTAAATGTGCTCAGAAGGGGAGAAGTGATTTGAACAGGGATCTGCCACCTCTCAGGTGAGTGCCCTTACCCCTGGGTTATGGAATACTCAGATATGGGGCTCCCTCAATTCCGGATTTAGGCAGCGAACCCCTGAGCATCAGCATCTCCCATTGGCTGGGACCCACCTAGCATGCTGACTTTTGTCAGTGCCATTCTAAGGCACCTAGCTCTCTCTGCTCCTTGCACAGGGAGCCTGGGCACCTAACTCAGGCTTTGTGAATCCCAGTAATTTTCTAGGCACTTAAAACTGAGCTGCGATGACACTGAGCTGTGCAAAGCCTAAATTCCTTTGTGAATGTGGCCCGTGGTGCCATTGAAAATCCCTCTGCATGCTGCATATCCATTTTCATCAGCACGATTGTGAAAGTCAGTAACTGCTAAACAATGAAACTAAGATATTGTTCAGGGGTATAATGTTAAGGGGATAACAATTGGTCTTTTACTTTATGGAGGGGGATTACGAGCATGTGACTTTACATTTGCTAATCAGTTTGCTCACTGGGCACAATCATGGTGCCACTGAAATCAATGGGAGTTCTACTGCTGATTCCAATGGGAAGGAGAACATATTGCTGACCAGATGTTGACACTGGCTATTGTCCTCACATGTGCCAACTCCATGCTCTACTCTCTGAGCCAAGAGATAGTGGGACAGATTCTGATCTCATGGCCTGATCCAAAGGCCATTGAAATCAATGGGAGTCCTTCCATTGACTTCAAAGGACATGGGATCAGGTCCTCACTCTCACACAAGGTGTCCGGCTGGTGGAAACCAGCAGAGGTCCACTGAAGTCAGTGACTCAGTGGAGGTGTGATGATCTACACTAGCTTCATATCTGGCCCACTGATGGCAAAGGGGATGATTTACACCAGCTAGGTATCTGGCTTCATTGACTACAGTGGAGCTACGACTGCTTCACATCAACTGGGGTTTCAGTGAGTTGAGCTCAATGGATCTTTTCCAACTGACACCAGCTGGGGTATCTGGGGTTTTGACTGAAGTCAATGGAATGACTATCAGCTTCGCGTGGAGCTGAACTGGGCCTCTTAATGAGAGACATTTTGTGGATCTTTTCCCTTAAGCATCATAATCTATTCTGTCCCATTTGATTTGATACAATTCTGTTTAGGTGCTTACTAAAGTCCCTCCAGGTGCCTATCTGCCTCTTTAGGTGCCAAAACTACCTTTGAAAATATGTCCCTAAGTGACTTGGGAGCCTAAGTCCCATAGTTTATTTCTCTGAGACTTTTACATTAGCATCCACTGAAAGGAGTACATACAGTTTGACAATGTTCAGAGGAAAGGGTAAGCAACCATGCAAAGTAGAATCAAGAGGCTGGTCTTCTTCACATAGGGGTGGCTGTCAGCTGTCCCTGCCAATGCATCTCCAGGGTTCAAAGTTATCGTATTAGCAATGACTATAGATTCCACTTACATTCAGGGTCCCATTTTACCAGATGCTGCACAATACATGATCAGAAAAAGTCTGTGCTCCCAAAAAAGTCAGCATGTAAACAGATAGAGCCAGAGAAACGAAGTATCAATATCCACATTTTACAGATGAGGACCTGAGAAACAGTGGGATTAAGGTTGAGATTTTCAAAGCTGCCTAAGCACTTTGGACACTAAAATCCTATTAAAGTTAATGAGAGTTGGGTGCTCAAATCTGTTAGCATCTCAGCTTAAGCAGCCTGCCCATGTTCACATGGGGAGCTAGAAATAGATCCCAGATTTACCAAGTCACAGTCCAACATCTTTACCACAAAACCATCCACCCCCATGTTAGAGAGAGTTCCCCTTCCAAGGGGTATAGACTTAGCCTCCGATTCATCACCCTTACATTTCGTCTGGGATTTTCAAGGGAGTCAAAGGGAGTTAGATATTCAGTAAGGTGCCTAATTTCCTTAGGCAATTGAAAGTCCCTGCCTTTCCCCATAATATTCACCAGCTGAGACCATTGTTCCATGGAAGAGCCTTGTTAGAATTCCGCTGTCTTTGGCACCCATTGTCATCCGTCCCAAATACCTATCCACTCTTCAATAGCCTTGCTACTTCAGGGAACTCAGTGGAAAAAGCTTTTCTTTTTTAGTTGTCTTCTCAGGGCCTCTTTCACCTCCTTGTTCCTCAGGCTGTAGATCAAAGGGTTCAGCATGGGGATGACAATGGTGTAGAACACAGAGACCACTTTACTTTGACCTGGGGAGGTTATGGCCCCAGGCTGGGCATACATAAAGAAGACTGTCCCAAAGAACAAGCTCACAGCCACCAGGTGGGAAGTGCAGGTGGAGAAGGCTCTGCGTCTTCCCTCGGCGGAGGGTATCCGCATGACAGTGGTAATGATGTAGCCATAGGAGATAAGGACGACCAGGCCAGTGCTCACTATGATGAACCCACACACGACCAGCATTGCCATTTCACTGGCAAAGGTGTCAGAGCAGGAGGCTTGCATCACTGCGGGGACGTCGCAGAAGAAGTGGTCAATTTTCCCCAGCCCGCAGAAGGACAAGGTGAATGTAAAGCCTGTCTGGATGCTGCAGTTGAGGCAGCCTGAGAGATAGGAGCCCGCCACCAGGAAAATACAAGCCCTCTTGGACATTGTGATTGGATAGCGCAGCGGCTTACAGATGGCGACGAAGCGGTCATAAGCCATCACGGCTAGAAAGAATGCCTCAGTGGTCCCAAAGAGAGAGAAGAAGAACATTTGGGCAGCACAGCTATTGTAGGAGATGGCTCTGTGCCCCGTTGAGAAGCACAGTAGGGCTTTAGGGGCAATGACGGAGGAGTAGCAGAGGTCCAGGAAGGACAGGTTCTTCAGGAAGAAGTACATGGGGGTGTGGAGCCTGGAGTCAGAACTGATGATGGTGATCATGCTGACATTCCCCAGCAGGGTGACAGTGTACAGAACCAAGAAGAGGACAGAGAGGAAGACTTGCAGTTCGGGATGGCCTCCGAACCCTACAAGGATGAACTCAGCCACTGTGGTGTGGTTTTCCATGGTTCTTTTTGTATATGGAGGAAAGAAGAGACAGTTGTTCCCTCAATGAGCTCCAATCACCACATTGGTATACGTGTCAGTGAACACATGCCGTGGAATGATCCATCACAACTCTGGACATGGGACAGAGAAGACAATACATAAGAATCACGCTTGCTTGCAACAGGTATCATTCTTCTTCATTATAAGCAAACATCAACATGTGTAGTTTATCATGTTGGAAACAGACTGGTCCTGAAAGTTGAAAGAAGGTTGAGAATGAATGAGAGAACTTTAACAAGCCAGGAAAATTGTAATAAAAATGTAGACCTTGTAACAATGCTGGTTCTGGCGGGACCAAACTGAGAGTGCAATTCAGGACCAACTGCTTAAAGCAGGACAGTTACAGCCCAAGGCTGGGTTTTTCCCACCTCTAAGGCAAACCAAAACAACCAAACAGAGCAGACTTTGGTCTCACCCCACTGGCTAACCACAAGTCACACAAGCAATTCCCTTAGACACTCCAGTTTCCCAATATCTCCACCAGTGCCACTTGTTATGGGGATGAATGGTTATGAAAACCAATACCCCAGTAAAAGAAAAAAGGTTCTCTTGGTCCCAAAGGAAAAAGCCCCAGACCCAGGACAATATACAAAGCAGATCTTACCCACAAATTACTCTGTTGCCAATCCTTTAGAATCTAAAATCTAAAGGTTTATTCATAAAAGGAAAAGATATAGACGAGAACAAGAATTGGTTAAATGGAATCAATTATATTCAGTAACGGCAAAGTTCTTGGTTCAGGCTTGCAACAGTGATAGAATAAACTGCAGGTTCAAATCAAGTCTCTGGAGCACATCCACAGCTGGGAGGGGTCTTTCCGTCCTTGGTTCAAAGCTTCAGTGTCGCAAAGTTCCTCCAGAGGTATGAAGCAGGATTGACGATCAGATGGAGGAGCTGCAGCAGCTTTTTCTAAAAAGAGACTAACAAATTTATTAGAGCCATAAGCTTTTGTGGGCTACAGCTCACTTCATTGGATGCATAGAATGGAACAGATAGTAAGAAGATGTATATATACATACAGATAAATTGGAAGTTACCATACAAACTGTGAGAGGCTAATTAGTTAAGATGAGCTATTATCAGGAGGAGGAAAAAAAACCTTTTGTAGTGATAATCAAGATGGCCCATTTAGACAGTTGACAAGAAGGTGTGAGGATACTTAACTTAAGGAAATAGATTCAATATGTGCAATGACCGAGCCACTCCCAGTCTCTATTCAAACCCAAGTTAATGGTATCTAGTTTGCATATAAATTCAAGCTCAGCAGTTTCTCATTGGAGTCTATTTTTTAAGCTTTTCTGTTGCAAAATTGCCACCCTTAAATCTTTTACTGAGTGGCCAGAGTGGTTGAAGTGTTCTCCTACCGGTTTTTGAATTTTATGATTCCTGATGTCAGATTTGTGTCCATTTATTCTTTTGCGTAGAGATTGTCTGGTTTGGCCAATGTACATGGCAGAGGGGCATTGCTTGCACATGATGGCATATATCACATTGGTAGATGGGTAAGTGAACGGGTCCCCTAATGTGATTAGTTCCTGTGATGGTGTCACTTGAATAAGTATGTGGACAGAGTTGGCACTGGGCTTTGTTGCAAGGATAGGTTTCTGGGTTAGTGTTTTTGTTGTCTTTCTTTCTTTGTTCCAAAGACAAGCTGTCCATCACATGGCATGGAAAAACCTCGGAGTTCTGTCCATAGGCATGTCCCCGCATACCTTGCTGAGTCACAAGGCGTGTCTGCCTTCTCTCAATGGGTCAGATGTTTAGCTGATGGTCCTTAATGGGCCATCAAGCAGGCTAGGCAGAGCTGACACCAACTTGTCTGGGGTGTCACCCAGAAGCAGAGTACAAGTTTGAACTACAGACAGTATAGAGCCAATACTTATATCTTTAAATACAAAAATTATACATGCATATAGATAGCATAATCATAACCAGCAAACCATATCCTTGTCTTAGACACCTTATTTGACCCCCTCTATGCAAGATTTGGTGCCATTACAGGATCTTGGTTGCAACAATGTTCTATATGGTCCCAGTTCAAGTCAATAACGTCATACCCCCAACACAAAATTGATGGAGGAAGGGATGACACAAACATCACTGACTGAATCCCAAGAGCTTCCCTCCTTGGTTCTGTCTTACTACAGCAAGTATTGTTTTATAACAGAAATGGTTTATCAAAGTCATGTTCAATAACATGACTGAATCTCTTTACAAACTCAAGGTAAAACTTTGTTAGAACAAAAGGGGATTGGATCTGCTCTTGCAGCATGGTTCCTGTATGTCTCATGTGATCTTGCCAAGAGCTAAAGCTAAAGCTACTTTACGTATACAAGCTCTGGCAAATGTTTGGAACCCAGTTAACATCAAATCAATGTAGATATTAATGTTGTCCATAGTATAGGAATCTTGGCCTTTAGCCATGAAAGCAATATGGTAGTGTGCCTCAGTTTCCCTTGTCATATAGCACATCAGGTTTGGAATGTCTTTTCCCCTGTGAAAAGTTTTAATACTGCTGTCATAAATATAAAGGGAAGGGTAACCACCTTTCTGTATACAGTGCTATAAAATACCTCCTGGCCAGAGGCAAAACCCTTTCACCTGTAAAGGGTTAAGAAGCTAAGGTAACCTTGCCGGCACCTGACCCAAAATGACCAATGAGGGAACAAGATACTTTCAAATCTGGAACGGGAGGGAACAAAGTGTTCTGTCTGTCTGTGTGATGCTTTTGCCGGGAACAGACCAGGAATAAAGCCTTATCACTCCCGTAAAGTTAGTAAGTAATCTAGCTAGAAAATGTGTTAGATTTTCTTTTGTTTAATGGTTTGTAAAATTCACTGTGCTGGAGGGAATGTATAGTCCTGGTTTTGTGTCTTTTTGTAACTTAAGGTTTTGCCTAGAGGGATTCTCCATGTTTTGAATCTGATTACCCTGTAAAGTATTTACCATCCTGATTTTACAGAGGTGATTCTTTTACCTTTTCTTTAAATAAAATTCTTCTTTTAAGAAACTGATTGATTGTTCATTGTTCTTAAGATCCAAGGGTTTGGGTCTGTGGTCACCTGTACCAATTGGTGAGTATCTTATTATCAAGCCTTCCCCAGAAAAGGGGGTGTAGGGTTTGGGGGGATATTTTGGGGGACGACATCTCCAAGTGGTCTCTTTCCCTGTTCTTTGTTTAAAACGCTTGGTGGTGGCAGCATACAGTTCAAGGACAAGGCAAAGTTTGTACCTAAGTAAGAATAAGCTTAGGGGGTCTTTTGTGCAGGTCCCCACATCTGTACCCTAGAGTTCAGAGTGGGGAAGGTACCTTTACAATTGTTTACAGGCATTAACTGAAACATCAGTATAACAAGGCCTTTTAACATAAATTGTGTTCTCATGTATTCCTTTTAACATTTTCCAAGATTATGCACATTGTACATTTTTACAGTTTTTGGTAACAGCAACACATTAGTCACAAAAATTACCATGAGCAATAGCAACAAATTCATTACAAGTGTCCATCTACAATTATGTTTGTCTTGCCACACCTCTGGGTCAATACCATTGGGGTTTGGGCCTTTTAGGGTCAGCCTGTGGCTTCCATTGCAAAATTAATGTCTCTGTTTCCTCCTTGTCCTGAAGGATCAAACCCTGATTTCCCTTGCTTAACAGAATTCACTGGCTGATTGGGTGTGCTCTCTCTGCTAAGGGCTATTAGCAAGTCTTTCTTCTCCCAGTCATTCAGGTAATTTGCATTCAAACAGACAGGAGCCTATTCACCAGTGTTCAGATGCTTCACTGCTAAGAATTCCAAGGCTGGACTCTGTCTTAAAGAGATACCATCCATTTTCACTAACAAGCTAGACTCAAAGTTCTGTTGTCCTTCCCTTACCAACCTCCGCTTCCACATGAAATCAGATGTGAAGTTCACTGAGAGAATACAAGTCATATGCACAGTGTCTAGAGATGAGAGTATACCTGCCATCCCCAGCATTCTCGAGAGATTAACTGCACAGCTGTTCTGCTCTGCAGACTCAGCTACCCAGTCTTCCCTCAGAACCTGAGACACAGTCTGTTCACTTACAAAATCAGCGTGGAGACATTCTTCTCTCAACAACCTTGTCTCCCCAACAAGCTGGCCAAACACAGCCACTTGCTTATAGGACTGTTCAACTTTCTTAACAGCTTTCACTCCATCTGAGACCTTCTCAAAGCTAACCACACTGGATCTTTCAACAGGAAAGTCAGTGGATCCATTCACCACAGAAAATTTCTGGCTGTTAGGAACTGAAACTTTCTTGGTTAAATCACTTTCACAGCCTTCAGTTGCAGTAAACTGCTTGCAAAGACTATGATGAGGATTCCTTTCCCCAGGAGCTTTTCTAAGCAGCAATTCACCCCTCACAGAAATTCTGCCTTTACCTTCTTCACCTAAGGCTTGCTCTAAAGGAACACTTCCCTGAGCAACAACAGACTCTTTCTGGCTCTCACTTACATCCAGAATCACCTCTGGCCCATCAGGCAGATTCCTACTCAATCCCCTTTCATGTAAACTTATAGACTTCCTAGTTAAAAGGTTAGAAGCATTCCCCTTCCCTTTGCCACACACAAGTTCAGGAATCTTTTCCTTCTTGCTACAAGTTTCCACACCATCAGTAGGTAACACAATTAAATCACCTTTCTGCTCTCCTTGTGCCCTGGCTAGGGTATCACCCTGATTAGACAGAGTTGCAACACCCTTTCCCAGCCACACATTAGCAACAGGCAAAATACAAGCACCAGAATTGGTTTGGTCTCTGGGATTTTGCCATGACACTAACTGGATGCAACCTAGTTACAGTGCCATTCTCCCTAGCAGACACAAACTTAGGACCTTAGAGACTAACGAATTTATTTGAGCATGAGCTTTCGTGAGCTACAGCTCACTTCATCAGATGCATACCGTGGAAACTGCAGCAGACTCTATATATACACAGAGAATATGAAACAATACCTCCTCCCACCTTGATATCAACTGCATGAAAAAACTTGAGTTGTCACTTTGGATGGGCTATCACCAGCAGGAGAGTGAATTTGTGTGGGGGGGTGGAGGGTGAGAAAACCTGGATTTGTGCTGGAAATGGCTTTTAGATAAGCTATTACCAGCAGGACAGTGGGGTGGGAGGAGGTATTGTTTCATATTCTCTGTGTATATATAGAGTCTGCTGCAGTTTCCACGGTATGCATCTGATGAAGTGAGCTGTAGCTCACGAAAGCTCATGCTCAAATAAATTCGTTAGTCTCTAAGGTGCCACAAGTACTCCTTTTCTTTCTGCGAATACAGACTAACACGGCTGTTACTCTGAAACTTAGGACCATTCCCTTCCTGGGCTTTAGTTGAATCCAGAACCAACTCTGAGACAACTGCACTATCTTCAACCATCACAGGCTGAAAGGCACCTTCTGTCTGCTCCACAGACAAAGAAGAGGCATAGACACATTCTACTTTACCAGACACACAGCTTTGGATTTCATTTCCCTTGTCCCAACACACAGGGCTGTTCACAGACAACTGCTTGGAGACTGGGGTAGCTCCCTCCATAGGCAAGTCAATATCGCTGACAGACACAGGCACATTTCCTTCACTGTCACAATTCTCCACACAAGTAACAGATAAGGTATAGGGACACTCATCTTCCACTATCCTCACCTTCCCAAACTGCTGACTAGACAAAGCCTTCAGCTCACAAGGCTGCCTAGGCTCATCCAAACTTTCCTTACCAGGCACATTGCCACTCCCCACAGATAAACTGCTGCTCTCTTCATGACACTGAGCTACTTCCAGCAAATCACAGTTACCTTTTCCATGTTCACTGTTAGAAGCTGTACTAGCCAACAATCCATCACCCATTAAAAATCTACCCTTTCCTTCCTCAATTAGGGCTTTAACCTGACTATCCAATTCAGTCTGCTCCTGAGAAACATTTTCCTGACCTATGAGTTCTTTCTGTGCTTGATCTAATTCCAGATTCACTTCTGAGACATTAGACAGACATTCAGAAACTTCATTCACAGACAAACATTTGGAGAAACCCTCCCCAAGCAAATAATTGCCCATAATAGACACAGGTTTAAGATCATTCCTTTCTTGTGACCGGTTACCTGGACTGAACAAAGGTTTTCCCCAATCAAAAGATCCTTAGGCAATAACTTCCTTACACCAGCTATAATTTCATGTTTAGTACCATTCCATTCAAGGTGGATTCTGGCTAAAGACACACTTACAGTAAACTCATAGAGGACTACAACAGTCACACTCTGATTTGGTAAGTAATCTTCCTCTTTGACAAGATCTGCTTTAACAAGAGTGATGTTAGAAGCCATAATTTGCCCTAACCAACTTTTACCATTAACTTTTACACTCTTTATGAAGTTTCCACTACCACTTCCATACATAGCATTGGCACAATTTATGGAGTCACCCTCTACTGAACTCACAGTAACAGTATTTACGTAAAAGGTGGCAGTGTTGGGGTACATTTGGTTACACCCAGACAACTGCTCAGAGTTATACAACATACCAATATTGTTATATATTGGACTTTCAAGAGAATACAATTTCTGCTGTTTTTCCATTGCTTTTTTGACTTGTAGCTGAAGTCTGGTAGTTTCTTGTTGCATCTGGCAAACCCCCTTCTTAGCAGCCAGCTGCTCCAGGCACTGCTTGCGAGCCCTTTCCTTCCTTTCATCAGCCTCCTTCTCCAGCTGGGCCAAGGCTTGCTTCTCTCTCATTCGAATTTCTGCCAGTTTTTGTTCATGTTCCAACTGCAGGCCGTCTCTCAGGGCTTGCAGTTTCATTGCTTCTGTAGTATCAGGTAAGGGCTGTGCTCCAGCCTTCTGATCACTGGCCATTAACAGGTCTCTCAGTTCTTAATTTGTAACTTTCTTTCTAAAGCTTATCCCCTTTTCTGAACACAAAACGTTCAGGGCTTTTTTGTCAAGGCTCTCCTATGTTCTTTTGCTCACCCATTGCAACTACTTTTTAACCAATACCAAAATTCAATATCTCAATATCAAAATTCAAATTTGGATAGCATGGGGTTCTGACCCAAAGTTTAATTGACCTGGTTCTGTGGATCCAAGCAAAACTATGCCACTGTAACGATGCTGGTTCTGGCGAGACCCAACTGAGAGTGCCAATTCAGGATAAACTGCTTAAAGCAGGGCAGTTACAGCCCAAAGCTCGGGTTTTTCCACCTCTAAGGCAAACCAAAACAACCAAACAGAGCAGACTTTGGTCTCACCCCACTGGCTAACCACAAGTCACACAAGCAATTCCCTTAGATACTCCAGTTTCCCAGTATCTCCACCAGTGCCACTCGTTACGGGGATGAATGGTTATGAAAACCAATACCCCAGTAAAAGAAAAAAGGTTCTCTCGATCCCAAAGGACCAAGCCCCAGACCCAGGTCAATATAAAAAGCAGATCTTACCCACAAATCACTCTGTTGCCAATCCTTTAGAATCTAAAATCTAAAGGTTTATTCATAAAAGGAAAAGCTAGAGATGAGAGCAAAAATTGGGTAAATGGAATCAATTACATACAGTAACGGCAAAGTTCTTGGTTCAGGCTTGCAGCAGAGATAGAATAAACTGCAGGTTCAAATCAAGTCTCTGGAGTACATCCACATCTGGGATGGGTCTTTCAGTCCCTGGTTCAAAGCTTCAATGTGCCAAGGTTCCTCCAGACGTACGAAGTAGGATTGAAGACCAGATGGAGGAGCTGCAGCAGCTTTTTATATTCTTTTGCCATGTGGTCTTTCTTTCTTTGTTCCAAAGACAAGCTGTCCCTCACATGGCCCGGAAAAACCTCAGAGTTCTGTCCATAGGCATGTCCCCGCATACCTTGCTGAGTCACAAGGCGTGTCTGCCTTCTCTCAATGGGTCAGTTGTATAGCTGATGGTCCTTAATGGGCCATCAAGCAGGCTATGCAGAGCTGACACCAACTTGTCTGGGGTGTCACCCAGAAGCAGAGCACAAGTTTGAACTACAGACAGTATAGAGCCAATACTTATAACTTTAAATACAAAAATGATACATGCATATAGATAGAAATGGACTATAAGGTGGATAGAAAGCTGGCTAGATTGTCGGGCTCAACGGGTAGTGATCAAAGGCTCCATGTCTAGTTGGCAGCCGGTATCAAGTGGAGTGCCCCAAGGGTCGGTCCTGGGGCCGGTTTTGTTCAATATCTTCATTAATGATCTGGAGGATGGCGTGGATTGCACCTTCAGCAAGTTTGCAGATGACCCTAAACTGGGAGGAGAGGTAGATACACTGGAGGGTAGGGATAGGATACAGAGGACCCTAGACAAATTAGAGGATTGGGCCAAAAGAAATCTGATGAGGTTCAACAAGGACAAGTGTAGAGTCCTGCACTTAGGACGCAAGAATCCCATGCACCACTATGGACTAGGGACCGTGGCTCAGCAGCAGTTCTGCAGAAAAGGATCTAGGGGTTACAGTGGACAAGAAGCTGGATATGAGTCAACAGTATGCCCTTGTTGCCAAGAAGGCCAATGGCATTTTGGGATGTATAAGTAGGGGCACTTCCAGCGGATCGAGGGAGTGATCGTTCCCCTCTATTTGACATTGGTGAGGCTTCATCTGGAGTACTGTGTCCAGTTTTGGGCCCCACATTACAAGAAGGATGTGAAAAATTTGGAAAACGTCCAGCGGAGGGCAACAAAAATGATTAGGGGACTGGAACACATGATTTATGAGGAGAGGCTGAGGGAACTGGGATTGTTTAGTGTGTGGAAGAAAAGAATGAGGGGGGATTTGATAGCTGCTTTCAACTACCTGAATGGGGGTTCCAAAGAGGATGGCTCTAGACTGTTCTCAGTGGTAGCAGATGACAGAACAAGGAGTAATGGTCTCAAGTTGCAGTGGGGGTGGTTTAGGTTGGATATTAGGAAAAACTTTTTCACTAGGAGGGTGGTGAAGCACTGGAATGCTTTACCTAGGGAGGTGGTGGAATCTCCTTCCTTACTCTTAAGGTCAGGCTTGACAAAGCCCTGGCTGGGATGATTTAGTTGGGGATTGGTCCTGCTTTAAGCAGGGTGTTGGACTAGATGATCTCCTGAGGTCCCTTCCAACCCTGATACTCTATGATTCTATGATAGCATAATCATAGCCAGCAAACCATAACCTTGTCTTAGACACCTTATTTGACCCCCTCTATACAAGATTTGTTGTCACTACAGGACTTTGGATGCAACAATGTTCTATATGGTCCCAGTTCAAGTCAATAACGTCACAGACCTAAATAGATATATTATAAATATATGTATTATAAAAATAGTGAGAAAAAAGATCAAAGTGAGCAGAAGTAGAGAAAGAGATTAGAAAGGGAAAACAGAGGAAAAATGTGTGAGATAGATAGATAGATAGATGTGAAAACTTAAGTATTTAAAATTTTGGGGGCGTTAGGTGGGAATCCGTTAGATAACAACTAAGCCCTACATTTTTACAATAGCCAATCTCATGACAGTTTCACCATTCATGGTGGCAAAAAACTCAGGCTTTCACATCACAAGAGTTCAGCCCAAACCAATCCAAGCCAATTTGTGTTCTAAGTAGAAAACTGTTTGCCCAATTCATGTCCAAAGATCACTTCCTTAACCCTCACTTGAAAGAGGAGAAAAGGGGTCCAAATTTTACTTTTGCTGAGACCAGTGTAAATCAGGAATAGATGTGAAGTCACACTGCTTAATGCTCTACTAGAAAGTGCTTGGATACTAGCATGGGGAGTGCAGTATAAAAACTATGTAGAATAGAATAGAAAAAAATAGAATAGAATATGAAAATATGTGTTGAGCTCAATAGTTTTCTCCTCTCCCCCACCCTGATGTAAATCAGGAGTACCTCCATTGGCATCAGCAGGACTGATTCTGCTCTCACTCACTCCAATGTTATTCTAGTGTATCCCGAGAATGGTCAAAGTACAGCTATGTTGTAAAGTTGGCTTAGGAGACAACAGAATCAGATCTCATGTGTACTTCTGTCTAATCATCTGACTCCACCACAGAGCCAGTTTCTCTCTCTCTTTTCCCCCATTATAAACTAGTAATTATTTTAAATGAACTCTCTGCCTTTTCTAACTTACTTGTCTTCCCTCCCAAGAAGGACTAATATTTTGTCACTGAAAACAAATCAGGGTAGCTGTTGGAAACATGACATGGTCAGATGATAATAGAATTACTCACTCTTCAGGTATATCCACGTCCACAGAGATTAACAGATAATCCTTTGGGTTTATTTCATTCAAAGAAAGTGGATCTTCAGAAATGTGATAAAGAAAAAATAAAAACATGAAACCCTGAGCTTTGAAACATCCAGAAGTCTTATGGAAGGAAAGTAATGATGAAAGTGCTTCCTTGATTTCACTGATTTCTTTCAGAAGAGAAAAAAATATGAGTTTTTCATCTGCATACATTTCTGATTATATTTCTGAATATAGCTCAGCATTATCTATTGTGCTCTATGGTACCTTAGGAAGCAACAGCACCTTTCTTGGCTGACTCAGAATGAGTAACACTGTGTGTTTTGTTAACTCATCCTTGGTCTGCTTTTTAAAGTGACTTTCCTTTTCCCTTAGGACACATTCTTTAAGCAGTCAATTAACTTTGTTTTCCACATGTGGATAAGGACGCAATCTTTTTAAGAACTAAAATAATAAGAATTGCTCTTAGTGTTTTCACCAGGAATTGAAATTAGGGGGGGTGTTCGAATTTACAGGGCGGGGAGGTCAGGGCCGATGAGGGGTGAGACCATGAGGGTGAAGGTGAGTCTATGGCACCATAGTAAAAACTGAAAAATATTTCATGACCATTTAATTAGATTTAACTCACGTTTTAAAATCATCACAAAAATTAAAGTTGGCTACTCAAGCCTTCTATGAAGCACTACATCTTAATCCTTCTTGGTTTCTTGTTACAATTTTGCACAACTCTGTTAATGAACTTCTTGAATGCAATACATTCATATTTGGTGGCTTCTCGTGTGTCCGATACTACCATTCCTTCAATTGATATGCTCATTAGATCATTCACATGATCAGGCAGAAGGCGATTTCTTTCAGAACACAACATTCTATTCAATTGAGGCAAAAGAATGCTCAACTGTAGCTGTTGTGACTGGGAGTAACAAGAGATGAATTTCTACTTCTTTCATCCCAGGAAACATAGCACAAAGTTTGGGTCAAGCCACTAGTGATGATAAAAAAGAAGTTAAAGTCAAATCTTCATTCATTCGTCGTATGATATTCCACTGTGTGTTCAAATTCTCTATTCTGTCCTGAGCCCATGGCAGTCCCATTGCTGGTAGTGCCTAACTCCACTCAATTGTTGGTGTTTTACAGGACAGGGATCCGTAAAAGCTACGTAGAGGTTTAGTAGAATCTATAAGTCGCTGTTGTAGATTTTTAAGAATCAAGTCTGTGTACTTTTTCAGTTGTCTTAAACACTTATTGTCCTCTTCACTTAAGGATTCAATATAAATGCTTTCATTACTCAACTTCTGGACTGAAGTCTTTGCTTCTTCCAGTACTTTTTCAATGGATAGCTCTCTGATGGATCCAAATGTAGCTTTTATTGCTGGACAAAGATCTACTACTGTTGTAGCAGATGCCTGGATGGCATTGTTTAATGATCCAAGTGGTTTCAACAGTAGACTTACAAGGGAGAGAATGGCAATAGTCTTCTCTGAACATAGTAGCAAAAGTAATCCGCCAGCCTCACTACTTAGATCTGTCCCATCTTGATAAATACTTTCCAAAGCCAGTAATAACAGCTGGAGTAATTTTAAGACAACAACCAAGGATCGCTCATGAAAAAGCCAGAGGGTTTTCCCAGGTTGGACTAATTTGAACTTCAGTCCCAGTGTATCTACTTTATTTTCTAAAGATATTCAGTCTTTTTGGACTCTTACTGAAAAAAGAATATAATGAAGACATTAAATTTATAGCTTTTTTAATGTCTTTTGAAGAGTCTGCAGCTCGTACTAGCGCTAGTTGGAGTAGATGGCCTCTGCAGTGTGTATAGGAGAGACTAGGGTTACACTTTTCTCTGAGCAAAGCTTGTACTCCACCATGTCTTCTAGAGAAGTTTGCAGCTCCATCAAATGCACAAGCAGCCATCTGTTTGGGGTCCAGCTGACAAGCATTTAACTCTTCTAAGATGTGTTGTCACAGATGCAGCCGATGTGTCTTCTATAACTTAAACATCTAGAAATGCATCTACTGGCCTACCACTGACATCAAGATAACGTACACAATGACTTAATACTTGATGCCCATTTGCATCGGTGCATTCATCAGCCATGTATGCAAATTTTTTTATGGTGAGAGAGTTCTTCACGTTTTCAACTGTTGAGTCTTTCACTGTTGCACCACATGCTTCTAGCCAGTCAGTTGAGTTTCTTGCAGAAAGATAGTGAGCATTTTCTGGTCTTGTTCAGAACCAGTGTTCAACTTCAGGATGAACAAGTGACAATGCACTTAACATTGGCCTCCAGTTTGTAGTGTGTGGTATCTCTTGCTTAAATAGAACGTATGATGCCACAGCCATGTTTGTTCGCATGAACTGTGTTGTGTCTCCAGAATTCTTAACAGCCTCATTAACACTCACCGGTGTTGTCCTTGGTCAGTGGAAACTCAGAGTTCAGAGGTGCTCTCACATGAGTTCACCTCCCAGGTGGGGGGCAAGAAGGCACTTTGCTCGTTCCTCCAGCTGCTCACTGTTCGCTTTGGCCACTGCTGTTCGTTGTGCCACTGTTCACTCCATTGCTCTGTTGCCAATGGCCCTGCGCCGTCACCTTTTGCTGCCACTGTGACCTCTGTGAGTTGGTCTCTTGAGGTTCCACCAGCTCTCAGTGATTTCAGCTGAGCTCTCAGTGGAGGAACCTCACTGCTAGTGCAGATTGGGCCGTCTCTTCCACAGAAACACTGTCCCACAGCAGGTCTAAGCACTTAGACCTGATTTCAGCTGTAGTGGTCATTAAACAAAACAAAAGACTATCTATGGAGCCTAATCAGCTCTGTCTTTAACAGTGGAGAGGGGCAGGTCAAATAGTACTTGTGACTCGGGTAGACCATCAAGCAAAACACCTGTCCCCACCCTCTCTCTTGATGCCCTCAATCAGCACAGGCTAAGTACAGTTCTACTGCCCTTTACTCATACAATAAGAACAACATTTCATTACCCACCCTCCCCCTGCATTCAAGTGATTTGTAACCCAACCTCAGCCAAAATCTATCACTTGGGCAATGCAGTTCTGCTTGCTGGATACCTAGGTAGATTAGGTGTGAATGTAAATGCAATCTGGTCCTGAAGACTTTCCCCACAGCCCCTAGCTCATCATTATAGCTGTCAGGGAGATCTCATTTAGACTTTGTTTACAAATCATAATTTGAAATTAGGTTGGTCAACATCACCAAAATGAATGCACTGACATGGTCATAAAAACAACAGCTGTATAAGGAAGCTAGTCCATGTTTATACTTTTAAAATCTATTATACTTTTTCAGATACAGGTATTTTATCATACACTGTATATGCTTTTAAAGTGTGTATTAATGTTTCAATTTCAATTCAAATTTCCAAACAGTCACTAAACAGGCAACACTGCACATAACTAGTTCACAAAACTGGGAGGGGGGGGGTGTGTTGGGGAAATTCGGGGCAGGGAGAAGGAGAAATCCCTGGCTGGTGCAATAGAAAGAATAGATCCCACTGGAGAATTTGCTCACTGACTGCTAAATTTCAGAATGTTTTGTAAACAACTGTTTGAGTGGCAGAATGTGTCCATGGTTAGGTCTCTTGACTTGGACTTTGGACACCTAGGTTTGGGTCCCTACTCTGTCATAGACTTCCTCTGTCACTTAGGCCAGATTTTAAAAGGGATTAAGATGCCTACTGATGCAGAGAGGTGCCTAATGCACACTAAAATCAACTTAAAGTCACCAGGAGTTAGGTAAGTATGTGCTTCTGAAAATCTCACTAGGTTCTTGTCAGTTCTTTAGACACATAGAATATCAAGGTGGGAAGGGACCTCAGGAGATCATCTAGTCCAACCCTCTGCTCAAAGGAGAAACAATCCCCCATTTTTGGCCCAGATCCCCAAATGGCCCCCTCAAGGATTGAACTCACAACCCTGAATTTAGCAGGCCAATGCTCAAACCACTGAGCTATCCCTCCCCTCAAATACCTTAATACCTTTACAAATCCGACCCTAAGTGACACAGGAAGCCTGTAGCAGAAGAGCGCCTTGAACCAGCCCCAGCACAGACACTAACCACTGGATCATCCTTCCTTTCCTTAGCTCCAGCTCACATACGTGATCCAACAGGTTTATCTTGTAAGTTTGGCTTCTCCCAAGGAGAGGCTCTGGCTTGAGTAGTTTTGGTGGATGAAAAGTCCCGTAACTTTGTTGATTGACTAGGGCTCCAACCCACTCCCATTGTTACAGCTTCCATTCATTGCAACAGGAATAGGACAAGGCCTATTGCTATGGAGACTGGGACTGGAGACGTTCTACTGTGCAGTACTCTGTTGGGTGTTGTCCCCGCCTCCCTGGGAAATTTTGACAAAAATTATTTTTTGGTGAAATATCAAAAAAGCAAAATATTCAAAATGGGGCCGTGGAGCATCATGGTAGTTTCAATGCCTTATGCATCCCTGTTTCTCTTGGAGCTGCAATCTCCGGCTGGACTACATCTCCAACGATGCACCAGCTTTTTTCCTTGTTGTATGGAGTGAGCGTGCACCATGGGAGATGTATTCTGGCCAGAGACCCCAGCCCATAGTGGAAAATAACAGCATAGGGCACCCAAACTACAACTATCAGAACTGTTTGAGAAAATGTTGTTTAGTTGAAAATCCAATTTTCCATTGGCAAACAATTTAAATGGAAAAATTCTTGATCACATATTTTTCTCTAGTCTAAGTCTGGTGCAGGAGCTCAATGTAATAACTCCTCCCTCACCATCTTCAGTAAAGTTGGAACTGTGGATCATCAGGCATAAAGCACAGCCATTTGACACTTAAACTAAAGGAGGAAATCTATCTGGTGGCAGAGTAGTAGGCTGTTATTTTCTCTGTGGCCCAGCCCCTAGGATCCTGCAAGCATTTTATGGGAAGTGTTTTAGCACTGATTTTGATTATTTGTTCCATATTGATAACTGTAATTGCTGTTAGAGGTCATGACCAAAGGCATTTTTATTAAGTTGACAAAGAAAGATTTATTATTCCAGTACCATAGCTCCAATAGACTCAATGTGAGATTAGAGCCCCGTTGCTCTCAGCACTGCACAGCCACACAGTGATAGGTTATCCATGCCTCAAAGAGTTTGCATTTCTAATAAACAGGGTAGGTGAAGGAATTGTTATTATTCCTGTTTGACAGATAGAGAACTGAGGCATAGAGACATTTAGTTGGGATCTACAAAGGACTTCGGTGGAGATTTTAAATGCAAAAAAGAGAATTAGGTACCCAAATACCATTGAGAACCAATGGAAATTGGGGTGGAATTATTTTTTTAAAATGCCTAAGTGACTTAGGAGCACAAGTCCCACTGGCATTCGAAAAATACCTCCCTGGGTCCCTAATTTCCTTGGGCAATTTTGAAAATCCCTGTCTCTGAGAATTGACCCCCAGTATCCTAAGATCTGTTCCAGTAAATCAAGACCATCTTTCTTCTCCCAGAAAAAAATATACTGGGTGTGTTGCACTTGTTCATTACATTTCTGCTCACCCTTAAGACCAGCTTCCGTCATTACCTGAGCATCCTCTTAGCATGGACTCAAAATAAAAGTAATTCAATTTATTTTCTAATAATTAATGCACAAATAAGTCATGCTTCAAAGACAGTTTCAACAATGGAAGAACCCACTGTCCCAACTGTGTCCAGCCATCCTGCATCTTATGGCTGGTCCTTTCTTTGATGCCATAGCTAACTGTAGGATCTTTGCCATTCTATAGATGTGAATTTGAAGAACAGAGGGGGTTAGATCAACCTGCAGACACCATGGGTCTGCTTTTTCAGACTTTTTTGATACTGAGTAGAACTCATCAGAATATGGGAATTTTTCAATGATAAAAATTAATTTCATCTAAGTTTTCCACAGAAAAGTTTGTCTTTTTGGGAAAATATTGAAAATCAATTTCAGTTTTTAAATGCAACCATAGTGCCACATTGCAGCTGCAGTTCAATTGCCTCATGCATTAAACACCTCTAAGTACAAGCTCCCTGATAGGACTACACATAACATAGTTTCCTGTCATGGACATAGGAAGTAGTTGCATCATGTGAGTCCCCACTTGTGGTGCATTATGGGAGATGTAGTTTGGTTGATGAGAGCAACCTAAAGAGGACAATGGGGATGTGAAGAAACTGAACTAAACTCCTGTCAGGGGGAGAGATAGCTCAATGATTTGAGCATTGGTCTCCTAAACCCAGGGTTGTGAGCTCAGTCTTTGAGGGGGCCATTTAGGGCTCTGGGGCAAAAATTAGGGATTGGCCCTGCTTTGTGCAAAGAGTTGCACTAGATGACCTCCTGAGGTCCCTTCCCACCCTGATATTCTATGACTACCAAAAATATTTTCAATAAGTTGTTTTTTTCAAGCATTTGTGTTTTTTTTAATGAAAAATTTATTTTTTCCACAGAATGTATGCACTTGTGAAAAAAATTGTTTAGTCAAAACACCAATTTTCTATCACAACACACTTTTGTGGAAAATCTTTGACCAGCCTGAGTGCTGAGAAGTCACAGCACCCCTGTACTTCAGAAGATTGTGGGGGGAGGCAAGTGATATTGAGAAGAGCAAAGGACTGGTGAACAGAGACAGCACTGGGGGGTTAGAAGGAGGACAAGAATTGAGGTGTACTCCAATAGGATAGGAAATTTTTGAATGGGGGATCCCGGATTAGGGATAGAATGGTGGAGAAGTCAGCAGAGGGAGGAGTAGAGAGAGACAGAACAGGTGGGATGTGTGTAAAGGTAGTAAAGCCCAGAGACAATGGGTTGGGGTATACATATATATCTGGACAAGAGAGACATGGCTGTGTATTAATGGTTGGTTTGCTCTCCATGCACAGCAGTACCAGAATCAATATACTTCCAACACAAATTTCAGGGGAGAAAAATGGCCTTGTGGTCCCAAACGTTGCCCCAGCATGGCCAAAAACTTTTGGTAAACTTTTGAGTAAACTTAGGCTGAGATTTTCAAAGATGACAAAAGAAGCTAGCTACTCATTGATATTCAGAGGGAGCTGGGAACCTAGGTTGGGATTTTTGAAAAGGCCTGCTAGAGCTCAGGACCCAAATCTCACTGAATTCAAGGTGTGAGGCAGAGAGAAGAATTGAACAGAAATCTGCTTAGCAACAGCCCACTGTCTTACCCACAAGCCCATCCTTCCCCAGCAGCGTGGCTTGCCCAATTTCACCTAGATATAGGATAAGAACACAGGTTTACTTGTTCCTAGTGTAGCATGCCATCCATCTGAGACTCATCAGTAACCCTCTTCTCCAGCAGTCTTTAACTACGTTCCCCAGTGCTCCTTGTGCCAAGCTTTGCCTTCCTTAGGGCATCCCTGACCTCTTTGTTCCTAAGGCAGTAGATGAGGGGGTTCAGGAGCGGCACCACCACAGTGTAGAGCACTGACACCAGCTTGTCGGAGTTGTAAGCGTACATGGCCTTGGGATGGGCATAGGTGAAGAGGGTGGTGGAGTAGAACTAGACCACCACTGCCAGGTGCGAGCTGCAGGTAGAGAAGGCCTTTTGCCTGCCCTATGACAAGGGGATCTTGAGCACAGTGAACAGGATGCAGATGTACGAGGTGACCACAATGCACAGAGGCACCATGATGACCATCAGGCCAAGATGAAGTCCACCAGCTCGGCCAGGGATGAGTCAGTGCAGGAGATGTTCAATAGGGGAAAGATGTTGTAGAAGTAGTGGTTGATGGTGTCAATGCTGCAGAACCTGAGCTGGGCAATGAAGCTGAGCTTGATGGCAGCGGTGATCAAGCCACAAAGCCAGCAGCTTGCAACCAGCTGGGTGCAGAACCTATTGCTCATGATGGATGGGTACTGCAAAGGATTGCATATGGCTAAGTAACGGTCATAGGCCATGGCAGCCAAGAGGATGTACTCAGTGCACACAAAAGTCACAAAGAAATACAGCTGTGCCATGCACTCTTGGAAGGAAATGCGTTTATCCTGGGTCATGAAATCTGCCAGCATCTTGGGCACAATGACTGTCACGTACCAGATCTCCAGGACCCTGGACTTCAGGAAAGCAGACTTCGACTCCCTCAGGGAAGGGATGGCCAGGATCCCCTGGGGGACTAACTTGAAGGGGAAAGGAGTCCAGGAGAGCTGGCTGTATTTCAAGGAATCCCTGTTGAGGTTACAGGGACAAACCATCCCAATGAGTCGAAAGAATAGTAAATATGGCAGGCGACCAGCTTGGCTTAATGGTGAAATCCTAGCGGATCTTAAACATAAAAAAGAAGCTTACAAGAAGTGTAAGGTTGGACATATGACCAGGGAAGAATATAAAAATATTGCTCGGGCATGTAGGAATGATATCAGGAGGGCCAAATCGCACCTGGAGCTGCAGCTAGCAAGAGATGTTAAGAGTAACAAGAAGGGTTTCTTCAGGTATGTTGGCAACAAGAAGAAAGCCAAGGAAAGTGTGGGCCCCTTACTGAATGAGGGAGGCAACCTAGTGACAGAGGATGTGGAAAAAGCTAATGTACTCAATGCTTTTTTTGCCTCTATTTTCACTAACAAGGTCAGCTCCCAGACTGCTGCGCTGGGCATCACAAAATGGGGAAGAGATGGCCAGCCCTCTGTGGAGATAGAGGTGGTTAGGGACTATTTAGAAAAGCTGGACGTGCACAAGTCCATGGGGCCGGATGAGTTGCATCCGAGAGTGCTGAAGGAATTGGCGGCTGTGATTGCAGAGCCATTGGCCATTATCTTTGAAAACTCGTGGCGAACCGGGGAAGTCCCGGATGACTGGAGAAAGGCTAATGTAGTGCCAATCTTTAAAAAAGGGAAGAAGGAGGATCCTGGGAACTACAGGCCAGTCAGCCTCACCTCAGTCCCTGGAAAAATCATGGAGGAGGTCCTCAAAGAATCAATCCTAAAGCACTTGCATGAGAGGAAAGTGATCAGGAACAGCCAGCATGGATTCACCAAGGGAAGGTCATGCCTGACTAATCTAATTGCCTTTTATGATGAGATTACTGGTTCTGTGGATGAAGGGAAAGCAGTGGATGTATTGTTTCTTGACTTTAGCAAAGCTTTTGACACGGTCTCCCACAGTATTCTTGTCAGCAAGTTAAGGAAGTATGGGCTGGATGAATGCACTATAAGGTGGGTAGAAAGCTGGCTAGATTGTCGGGCTCAACAGGTAGTGATCAATGGCTCCATGTCTAGTTGGCAGCCGGTATCAAGTGGAGTGCCCCAAGGGTCGGTCCTGGGGCCGGTTTTGTTCAATATCTTCATAAATGATCTGGAGGATGGTGTGGATTGCACTCTCAGCAAATTTGCGGATGATACTAAACTGGGAGGAGTGGTAGATACGCTGGAGGGGAGGGATAGGATACAGAAGGACCTAGACAAATTGGAGGATTGGGCCAAAAGAAATCTGATGAGGTTCAATAAAGATAAGTGCAGGGTCCTGCACTTAGGACGGAAGAACCCAATGCACAGCTACAGACTAGGGACCGAATGGCTAGGCAGCAGTTCTGCGGAAAAGGACCTAGGGGTGACAGTGGACGAGAAGCTGGATATTAGTCATCAGTGTGCCCTTGTTGCCAAGAAGGCCAATGGCATTTTGGGATGTATAGGTAGGGGCATAGCGAGCAGATTGAGGGACGTGATCGTTCCCCTCTATTCGACATTGGTGAGGCCTCATCTGGAGTACTGTGTCCAGTTTTGGGCCCCACACTACAAGAAGGATGTGGATAAATCGGAGAGAGTCCAGCGAAGGGCAACAAAAATGATTAGGGGTCTGGAACACATGACTTATGAGGAGAGGCTGAGGGAGCTGGGATTGTTTAGCCTGCAGAAGAGAAGAATGAGGGGGGATTTGATAGCTGCTTTCAACTACCTGAAAGGGGGTTCCAAAGAGGATGGCTCTAGACTGTTCTCAATGGTAGCAGATGACAGAACGAGGAGTAATGGTCTCAAGTTGCAGTGGGGGAGGTTTAGATTGGATATTAGGAAAAACTTTTTCACTAAGAGGGTGGTGAAACACTGGAATGCGTTACCTAGGGAGGTGGTAGAATCTCCTTCCTTAGAGGTTTTTAAGGTCAGGCTTGACAAAGCCCTGGCTGGGATGATTTAACTGGGAATTGGTCCTGCTTCAAGCAGGGGGTTGGACTAGATGACCTTCTGGGGTCCCTTCCAACCCTGATATTCTATGATTCTATGATTCTGTTAATGACAGGTTGCCCAGGAAGAAATTCATGGTCTTGTGCAGCTGGTGGTTAGCCCGGATGACAAGGATGATGATGATGTTTTCCATCAGCGTTAGCAAATAGGCCAGGAGGAAGACGGAGAAGAGGAGCAGATACAGCTCAGCAGAAGTGGGGAATCCTAGTAGGATGAAGTGGCTGACATTGGTTTGATTTCCTTCATCCATTCCTTACATGCAGTACCTTCCTTCTCCACCTGTGATTAATTTAATCATGATTAGCCAGATTCCGATCAGTCTAGATCCATGGCTGTTCATTATTTGCTTGATAGTAGCAACAAGCAGCCCAACCCAAGAGCAGGGCCCCATTGTGCAGGACTCTGTACAGACATATTGTATGAGAACAGTCGCTGTACCAAAGACCTTTAGAACTTGAATAGACAAGAGGGACTCATATTGTAGATTCTTCATGCCAGAGACCATCTTTTTGTTCTGTGTTTGTACAGCACCTAACACAGTGGGATTTCAATGGGAGTTAGGCAACAAGGTGCTTTTGAAAACACCACTAAGCATCTATCTGCTTCTTTACATACTTAAAGGCCTTTGCAAATCTGTCCCATAGGAGCCAAAGTTTCATTGAAAGTCAAGCACCCAAGGCCTAGATTCACAAATGAATTAAGCACCTAAAGTGCACCTAACGTGCATATTTAGGTGCCTAAATCTGGGTTTGGGTGCCTAAATCCTAGTTTTAGGCTACAGTGCAATTCACAAAACTCCCACTGCACCCAGTAGGTGCCTAAATGCACTCAGCACCTGAGCTTTTGCAGTACAAATTCCCTGGGTGCTGATGTATCTACCTCTGGCCATGCACACTGCTGCCTCATTCTAGGTATCCGGACACTTATCTCCCACTGAAGCCCTAGAGCGATTCACAAACCAGGGGAAGACAGATGTTCAGCTGCCTAACTCCCATGCGGGGCTCCCTTTACATATACAAACTTTATATATACAACTCCTTTGGGCTCCTTTGATTATCTATCTATCTATCTATCTATCTATCTATCTATCTATCTATCTATCTATCTATCTATCTCAGAGGAGCCTAAAGGAGTTAGAAAGGCTTCTCAAGGAGTTATATATAATTGATTTTTTTTCTTTCAAAAATAAGGGGTGAAAAAATGTCAAAAGAACAAAAAACATAAAGAAATGGAAAGGGAGGGAAATGTTGGTCATGTTGCAAGGATGAACAGAGAACCCAGCATGCTGCGCTCTCAAATTTTGCATTGATGTGCAAAGGGGTGCATGATCTGACCCTGCCTGGTGCCCCCCTCAGTCCTGTCTCAGAGATTCAAAGATTCATAGGATTGAGCCAGATCTAGAAACTTCACTACCTGACTCCAGATAGTGTGCCATCACCTCGGTCACCTTTGTGGGTTCAATGTGTGTGTGTGTGAGACAAGAGAGGAACATCTCAGTTTCCATCCACAGTGCCATCACCCCTGGTCACCTTGGTGGATTCAATGTGTGTGTGTGACAGGAAAGGAACATCTCAGTTTCCATGCACTAGGGATTAAACAAAAGTTTCTAAAATGTTAGGCCATTTTTTTCTCATTTTTTTGCTGAGGTCCCTCATTTCCGATATGTTACCCGCTCCTTAGGTGCCAGGTCAGCAAAGTCACGGGGCCAGACTTCTATGCCTGGAGCCATTCTGCTCTCCCACCTAAGCAATGTGAGTCATTTGGCTAGGTAGGATGATTGCCATGATAATGGATACCTCCTCCTTTAGACTCCTTTGAAAATCCCAAACACCCATAATGACTGTACTTACATTCCAATGAGGTGTCAAAATGCAGTAAGGTGAGGCATTTATTTCAGGTGAGCTGTATCTAAAACTTGAATCTGTGAATGTTTAAAGGAGAGGATTCATTATTAGAATACTTGCATATGGGAAACTGGATGGATGCACCATCCCATGCACTAGTATCTAAACAATAAGCTAAAGATATCTTTAACCAAGTCTAACCTCATGTCTTAATGGGTCATTATCTCATCAATCACTGAAGACATTTGCAATACCAAGTGTCCCTCAGCAATCACAAATAATCCCTTCCTGGACATCTGGAAACATTTTCCACCGGTCAATCAGGCGAAAGAAAAATCTTATACACATACCATCATTTGATCACATGCTAAATTCAACCTAAGTATGGAGTCCCTAGAATTAGAGAAACAAAAACTAGACTGATAGAGACAAAATACTTTGGGCTTGTGCACAGAGGTCCATGGGGTCTTATATACAAAGAGTCATGGGGAGATTGGTTCATTTGCTAGCAAACTAATCCCTCATACATCAATCTGTCCAGTCATTGTTTTCTCTTAGGGAGAGAGAGAGAGAGAGAGAAAGAGAGAGAGAGAGCTCCATGTTCTTTTTTTTAAAAAAAAACAACCACTGCCTTTCTTATCTCCAGTACTGTTCCATCTCTCTACTTGTCTATGATTTGCAACCAGTGGTGTGCGTGAAATAGATTGGTGTGCTTCCTTCTCATTGCTGGGGGGCAGGTCTCCACAACACAAACCCCAGTTGCAAAAGTGCAACAAGTAGATTTCAGAATGGGGACCAACGGCAATGCAACTCATTTTAAACACAGTTACGACTTCTACTATGCACAGTCAGCTACTGCTCATCTTGGCCACCACTGATTGCAATAGACTTACTTCTGATTTACATTGGAGTGAATGAGAGGCCAATCAGATACAGTGACACCCGTGGAGCAACTCCTGGTTTACACTGTGGTGGCTGAAAGGAGAATCTGGTCGTTAACTACTAATTTCTGCTGCTATTAGAAAAAATGGATAATATAAAAATAATTACCTTGGGCTCCTTTAAAGATCCCAGACAAAGCCTGACACTTTCCCTCTCTTTCTCCATTACATAGATAAGGTGGGGGAGGTAATGTCTTTTATTGGACCAACTTCTGTTGGTGAGAGACAGACAAGATTTTGTGTCACACAGAGCTCTTCTTCAGGTCTGGGAAAGATATTCCCAGTATCACAGCAACATTCAAGGTGGAACAGATTGTTCTGCATAAGTAGTTAGCACAGACGGTAAGGGGCCATTCAACATTAGTGGTTTACAGATTGTTGTAATGAGCCATAAATCCAGTGTCTCTGACTTCAACTTTTATTTTTTATCACTTTGAGAAATAATGTCAATGTTTATTTTTAAGTATTTTTCCAATGTTTATCAATTTAAATTTTATCAATTTAAATGTTCACAGTTACACAAAATTGTGGATTTTAAGCATTTCTTTGTTTTATATTTATTAATTAAGCTGTTCACAATTCCAGGAAATTGTGAGTTGGATCAGACAATAAGGGTCAGGCAATAATTATTTAATGGCAGAAGACGCTGAGATTCAAAAAGTGAAAGTTTTATAACCATTGAAACACAAGTGGTCAACATCACATGTCAAAATATACAAAGTAAATATCCTTAAATCACACTCATAAGCTCTCAAGTAGCTTTTTTTTTACTTTGCTTATCTGTAAATTTCAATTACTTCCGATGGAAATATTTTTTGTTATTTTATGTGTGTGTGTGGTGGAATCTTTATTTTCCAATACTGAACAATAAAAATCTAATCATTCCAAGCCTACATATATAAGGACTATAATCCTAAAGATATCTTAACTAAGTGCATGTATAGAGAGGAACATATGTGACTTTCACAGGAATAGGAATGAGTTAGAGAGACAAGGTAGGTGAGGTAATATCTTTTACTGGACTAGCACCTGTTGGTAAGAGAGACAAGCTTTTGAATTTACAGGGAGCCCTTCTTCAGGTCTGAGAAAGATACTCTGAATGTCACATCTAAATGCAAAGTGAAACAGATTGTTTAGCATAAGTAGTTAAAATGTATTTCAAGGGACCATTCAAGGTGAAGTGGCCTGTTAACACCCCTCTAGTCATTGAGGGGAAGTAAGGAGGAGGGAAAAAGTAGCTGGAAGGGGGGTTACTGGGTTATAGATTGATGTAATAAGCCATAAATTTAGTGTCTCTATTCAGTCTTTTCAAAAGATGAGCGGGAGCTTAAATTCATAACTATGCTACACAGTGAAAATCATTGGCGGATTACAGATACTGGATTTACAACAATCTATAACCAACTAACAACGCGCGCCCCCCTCTCCCCCCACCCTGCCCAGGTGGCCTTTCCTGCTTCCACTTCCTTCTCCCCCTATGACTGGAGGGGTGTTAACAGGCCACTTCATCTTGAAGGGTCCCTTGAAATACATGTTAATTACTTATGTCCAACAATCTGTTCCACTTTGCATTTAGCTGTAATGCTCAGAGTACCTTTTCCAGACCTGCAGAAGAGCTCTGTGTAAACTCAAAAGCTTGTCTCTCTCCCCAATAGAAGTTGGTCTAATAAAAATATTACCTCGCCCACCTTGTCTCTCTAATACCTTGTGACCGACATGGCTACAACAACACTACATATAGGTGAGTTAGGCATCTAACTTCCATAGGCTTTCCTCAGCTTGCAGGCCTTTAATTCCCGAAGTCCTTTAGAGAATCCCAGCCTATTTAAAGTTATGTATGGATAAATACATCTGTACATAACTTCAGTATAGGTTTAATCCAGATTTACATTTCAGAAACAAAATGGGGAACACTTCAGAAATACACTTTTGCAATAGAAGGAAACCTTGCCTTAACCTTGTATATTATCAGAGCAAAGTTCAAACCACTTCTGTGTACGCAGCCCTAATAGAACTTGGAGTAGCTGGATAGCAGAGAAGATATGAAGAGCAGAGTTTAGTTCCGCCTACATGAAGCATGCTGGTACAGGTATTTATGTGGCTCTTTATTTACCTTCAGTGTCCCTTGAGAACTGGTCTGAAAATTACACCTGCATCCCAATGGAAGCAAACACCCAAAGAACAAACACATTTTTTCTATGTGTTTTCTCGATGAGCTCAAGAATAGGGACCACTGAAGGCTTCTGTGATAAGCTAAAAATCAAATAAGTAAGATCTGATTCTTCTCAAACATTTGCAGTGTTGCTGTAGCCATATTGGTCCCAGGATATGAGAAAGAAAAGGTGGGTGAGGTAATATCTTTTGTTGGACCAACTTCTGTTGGTGAAAGAGACAAAAGCTTGTCTCTTTCACCTACAGAAGTTGGTCCTATAAAAGATATTACCCCACCCACCTTGTCTCTCTGCTCACTCAGTTTCACAATGCTGTAACTACACTGACTTCAAAATTTCCTCAGCTTTGCAAAAGTTAGAGTGGTGGCGTTATCTAGTCTCATGGTTCCTATTGCTTTTCCAAACTTTTCCAAAGTTTCAGAATTTTTGATAAGTTACAAAGTGGAAAAAGGGAAGAAAAATAAAAGGAAAAAGTAACAAACAAACAAAACAAAACCTAAAAAGAGATCTAGTAGTTAAAAAAGAAAAAAAGGTAGGTATTAAAAATCCAAAATGTACAAAATTGAAACAAAATGAAAATGTTCAGTTCATAATGAAATTGAACAAATATTGTTTCATGTAGGAATATCCTGTACAAAAACTTAAAAAAACAAATTCAGAAATGACATTTTCATTTGAAAAAGTTTATTTTTGATGAAACCCCATTTCTTGGTGGAAAAAAATATGAAAAATGTTTAGTCAGCTCTAACTCCACTACAGGTTACCCCTGATTTACAGAGGGAGAGGAAAAGGACCCCCAGTTATTTCAAAGAATTTACTCCTGCTTTACTCTGAGGTGAACAAGAGAAGTTTCAGACTCATTGACTCATATGGAGTTATTCCTAATTTATACCAAGGTAAGTGAGAAGGGAATCAGTGCCTAGAAAACAGAGTGACTGGACACATTACAGACACATACCTTGACCAATATACTGATGCTAGCTAGAGTTTATTAGAAAAGTTAGTGGACAGAAGGAGAGGCAGAAAAATGAATGACATGGTTAGACAGATGAATAATAGCTGATAGAATCATAGAATATTAGGGTTGGAAGAGACCCGAAGAGGTCATCTAGTCCAACCCCCTGCTCAAAGCATAGACTTCATAGACACATTAAGGAGAAAATTGTCAATCCAGCATGGTCATTTAGACACCCAATTCTTATTTAAATTAGTGAGAATAGGCCAATCTAATACCTTCAGTAGCACTGAAATCTCAGCCTACATGGATAGACAGGGCGGTATATATGACAACAGACAGCCAGACAGAGAGACAGAGTCCTGCAACTCTACATTTCCCTTTGCACTACTGGTTATGTCCTGTCCTGGTGAGTAAATTTGACTGGGTATCATTGAGTTGCTCTGTTCCCATAACTGCCACAGTGCTGCAGTGCGTGACTCACTCACATCAAAGCCCACAGAAGGGTAAACACCTTTAAATCCCTCCTGGCCAGAGGAAAAACCCTTTCACCTGTAAAGGGTTAAGAAGCTAGGATAACCTCGCTGGCACCTGACCAAAATGACCAATGAGGAGACAAGATACTTTCAAAGCTGGAGGCGGGGGGAGAAACAAAAGTTCTCTCTGTGTGATGCTTTTGCTGGGAACAGAAAAGGAATGGAGTCTTCGCACTTAATAAGCAATCTAGTTAGATATGCGTTAGGTTCTGTTTTGTTTAAATGGCTGATAAAATAAGTTGTGCTGAATGGAATATATATTCCTGTTTTTGTGTCTTTTTGTAACTTAAGGTTTTGCCTAGAGGGATTCTCTATGTTTTGAATCTGATTACCCTGTAAGGTATTTACCATCCTGATTTTACAGAGGTGATTCTTTTTTACTTTTTACTTCTATTAAAATCCTTCTTTTCAGAAACTGAATGCTTTTCATTGTTCTTAAGATCCAAGGGTTTGGGTCTGTGTTCACCTATGCAAATTGGTGAGGATTTTTATCAAGCCTTCCCCAGGAAAGGGGGTGTAAGGTTTGGGGAGGATTTTGGGGGGAACAACGTTTCCAAGTGGGCTCTTTCCCTGTTATATATTTGTTAGACGCTTGGTGGTGGCAGCAATAAAGTCCAAGGGAAAAAGGTAAAATAGTTTGTACCTTGGGGAAGTTTTAAGCTAAGCTGGTAAAAATAAGCTGAGCGGGCTTTTCATGCAGGTCCCCACATCTGTACCCTAGAGTTCAGAGTGGGGAAGGAACCTTGACACATGCCTAAAGATGGCATTTCAAATGTGCCCAACTTGGCTCCCATCAAGGCCAATGAAGGCTTTACCATTGAAAGAGTGTTAGGCCACCACTGAACACCTTCATAAATCCCCTCCTGATGTGGTCCAGGGAGGAAAACCTGAGGCTGGATGATCTCCATCATTCCCTCAGGTTGCATAGATGAAATATTGTTTCCTATCTGGTCCCAACTGAAGTAACCTGGTTCTGAAATCCACCTGCCTCTGCTTAGAGGTCCAGACAAAATATTCCACTTAATACAGTGACTGGAATTTTCTAAAAAGAGCCCAAGAGAAATAAGGTGGGGGTAATATATTTTATTTGACCAACTTCTGTTGGTGATAGAGACAAGGAGTTCGTTCATTAAAAGCTATTACCTCACACACCTTTTCTTTCTAATATCCTGGGACTGACATGGCTATAGCAACCTTGCATCCCCAAGAGGAATAGGAACTCAATTTTCATTAACTTTCCTACTCTTAGTGCAGTGCCTTATCCTGAAAACCAGAATACCTCCATGAAACCTCACATATAGACTGATTATAAAGTCTCTCATGTGTCCAGATGGTACTTTTAAATAAACAGAAAAATAAGTCCTAATATTAATTAGAGATTGTGATGAAGTGCGGGGAGGGAAGGGGGGATCTTCTTAATGATTTGTATGAATATTGTGTGCATGCCTCATGCATGTGTTGCACGATTAACCAGGCAGTGGGATAACAGTGTTTGATCTTTGCAGAGACCTCTCGAGGATTGGGTCTGAGTGTGGCTAGCTGCCAGGACCCCAGACAATGGCCGCATATTCTGTAACTTAGCAACTGATGGCCGGGGAGGAAGGGGTAACCTCTGCAAGAAGCCAGCCAGGAACAATGAGTTGGAGAACAAAGAGAGAGAGAGAGGTGGAGGCCAGGTGACAAGTTTTGCCTGGGAACAAAGGACATGACTGAGGGTGGGCTGTTGGAAGTGGATCCATCTCCTGGTTTTGGGAGCTCTAAGGGGGGAGCCAGAGGACACTGGGTCTACCCAAGAAGGGCTTTACTGTAACTTTCCGGCTTTTGTGCTAACAAAGAACTTCCCTACACTGTGACTACTATTTAAAATTTCATTGACATTCAATAGCATTTGCGTTCCTAAATTACCAAAGTGAGTTTGGCACCTAACCTGCTTAGGTGGTTTTTAAAACCCCACTCGGTGCCTACCTGCATCTTTAGGTCCCTAAATACCTTTGAGAATCTGGCCCTTATGCATATTTGAAAAGCAACTCTACTAATAATACTGGGTGTCCTCTGTGCTTATGTTGACACTGGTGAAGAATACATGACTTCAGTATGTAATAATGATGAAATCAGTACACAGGTCATTACTTAAAGATTGAACTGAAAAAAGGGATAGTCTCTAGGAACTATTGTAGCATAAATGTTTGATTAAAAACAACAATGATAATTGCCTATGTGTTTGTACGGAGCCTACTACAGTGGAGACCAGAACAAGCTGTACTCTAGGAGTTACTAAAATTAATATACAAGACAGATTTGCATCCAGGGAATGAGGGAGTAAAGGAATGCAAGGAGCCAAAATATTACCTTGCACTGGATACCTGTACCAACCTTCTACTCAGTCATTATTCAGTCAATCAAGTTGCTAGTTGGATTCAGTAGGTATGTTTACATGGCAAAAAAAAAACAAACCCCAGACCTCCCCCCCCCCACCAAACCTGCAGCAGCGAGTTTCAGAGTTTGGAACTGCAGACACTGGATCATGCTATGGCACTAAAAATAGCTGTGTAGATGTTTGGGCTTGGGCTGGACTGCCGTTATGTGACATGTACTGAAAAGAGTGGATTGTCTTGCTGTGATCTGTATGAAACTTCTCAAATAAACTATCAAAATTCATTTGATTTCATTTGAAGAATCTGAGCTAACTGTATTTTAACTGATCTTTTAATTGCATCTCTTAACTAATTTATACAAAATAAGAAATTTAAGAAAGACCTCTATAAGATAGATAGATATAGATCTACAGACTGTACAGTTATCATCATCAAAATCTCTATCTCTCTCCCCATTATTCCTCGCACTGTCTAATCTCTATTTTAATGCACTCAGCATCCTAGTAACTAGGCATTCTCCGTGTATACATGTAATCTATTTATACTTTTCTAAAATGCTTCCCTTACACCTCCTGGAATGTGATATCTTTTGGAAAGTTTTGTAAGAAGGCTATCAAAGTTGGCAACTTTCCCATAAAGAGTTCCCATAAATAGAGAAGTGTCGAGAAAGAAGACACATTTTGATTAAATACTTTTCATCAGCTCCACTACTTATTCTGTAAAACACTACTCAGTATTCTATGGGAAAACACCACCTGGCTTATAAAGATAACAATTAGAATAAAAATTGACTTGCCCTTACAGATATGACTCTTCTTCCCAATGGCTTTGCATACCTTGGTGTGTTTAAAGTGCAGAGAAAATGTAAAGAACTGGCTGTGTTCTTTGCCTCATTCTGATGCAGGTGTAGCTAGCACATTATCATCCCTTCTCTGTCCTGTGAGACTTGGTCTGTAAATTGTCATCACTCTCCCAATGGACGCAATCACACGAGATAAACAAATATCATCTCACCCTCCTAGCCATAATGTTAATCAGTCCAGAGAAATCAGCCTCTGATGGCTAGTGTGATCTAGTGGATGAGGTCACGTATTGGAAGACTGATGTTCTATCCTAGGTTCTCTCACTGATCTGCTGTGTTACCGTCAGCAGGTTTTTTTCCCTCTGACCCTTTGTCTGCCTTGTCTATTTAGATTATATACTCTCCACGAACTCTTGTTCTGTATATACAGCACCTGGAAAATTGTGAGTTGATCTTGCGTGGAGCATCTAGGTACTACTTTAGGGAATAATGAGGGGAAAAACAGCTTATGAGAGAACTGACGAGTAGAAGTTGAAATGAATTCAAGAAAGAATAGTGTGATTGTGGGCAGGTGTGCAATACAGAGGTAGACGGACAGTGGGCAGACAAATGAATACCAGTTGGATAACAGAAGTGTGGACAGACAATTAGATGAGTGTAGCGGGGTGGTCACCCACTCCCTGGTCTGGAAAGCGTTACAGCCAACCCCCGGAAGAGGGCTGGAGCTGTAGACTAAAAGCTAGGCTGATTGGGGAAGAAGCCACAGCTGGGCCACTCCCCAATCAGACCTCATCTGGCCCTGATAAAAGGGCTATGAGCCAGGAGCTAGACACACTCTCCCTCTAGCTTCAGAGGGAGAAGGACCTAGCTGCCTGGGAGCTGAGGGTGCAGACAACCAAGCAGAGCTAAGGAAAGGTGAGAGGAGCAGGGGAGCTCCCACCTGGCAAGTCCCTAGCCTGCAGGTCTTGTCAAAGGCCAAACCGGGTACTGGGGTTGCAGAGGCTGCAGCCCAGGGGTTAGGCAAAGGCAGCAGGTCCAAACCCCCCTTTGCCAATGATGAATGGCTTGTACACTGCAGTCTTCCCCCAGTGAGCGGGGGCTATATGGTGACTGGCAGTAGGCACAGATTGAGGTGAGGTGGGGATAGGGGGTTGGGGGTTCCCCGGGGAGGGGAGACCCAGAGCTGAGAGGTTACTGCAGGGGGCAGAACCCTGCTGTAGAAGGGCACCAGGGCCCGGTAGGGACATGGGAGCTAGTGGCAAGTGGAACATTGGCCTACAGAGGGTGCTCCGGGGCAGCAGAGCTAATTCCCAGGATGACCGACAGGAGGCGCCGTGCTAGCGAGTCACCCGCCTCGCAACAATGAGAGAAGTATAAAAAAAAAAAGAGAAACCAAGGAGGAAGGGTAGATAGATGTTGTGGTTGAAAGGATGGCTCCATGATTAGGTCTGGGAATTTCAAAGGTGATTAAGGGATTTAGGTGCCCAACTCCCATTGAAATTTATGTTCCTTGAAAATCTGACTGTACACAGAGAGAGAGTATCCTGTAGACTTAAGGCAAAATTTTCAAAAATGCCTAATGGCCAGGTTTTCAAAGGATTTAGATCCCAAAAGCTGGAAATAGGCACCCGCAGCTAGATTCACAAAGGAATGTAGATGCCTTGAAAATTACTGGGATGCAGAAAGACTGAGTTGGGTACCCAGCTTCCCTCTACAACAAATGGGGAGAGAGAAGCAACTCAGAATGGGATCCACAAAAGCCGGTATGCTAGGCAGGGAGCCGTCTAACCTAGCCTATGGGAGATGCCAAGGAGTGGGGTGGGTGCTAAGCCCTGCACCACTCAGGAATTGTGATGTCTAAATCCGGGCTGCAGGGAGGCACCTCTCTGCTTGGGATTCTCAGCTGTGAACCGTCTCCCGGAGTTAGGCACCTGTGCCATTTTTACATGAAGTCAGGAGGAGACCAACATTTTTACATGAAGCCAGGAGGAGAATAAAGGGCACTAACCTCTGGGCTAGGGGCTATTCTGACATGGGGCCACCAGTCCCTTCTGTGGAAGCTGTTCCACTGTGGATAATTAACAGCAGAAGGACTGGATCCTTGGTCTCCCACAGCCCAGGAGAGTGCTCCAACCACCAGGCTACAGAGTTGGTCTCATGTTTGCAGTCTCTCTCTCGGTCGCTTGCTGGCACAGTGACAAATTATTTAGCCAAAGTGGAACAGTTTCAACAGTTGCAATTGAGGGAGCTGCACGTCAGATTATCCCTTAGCCTAGTGCTTAGCACGCTTATCTAGTAGGTGGCTGAGCCACCAACAAATCCCTTCTCTCCATCAAGAAGAGGTGAACCTTGAACCAGTGGTCTCCCAGATGAATGTCAGTTTCAGGGGAACTGCAATGGTATTGTCCCCTCCACAAGTTCCCAGTCAGGCCCCACCTGCCCACTGGTGGGGCCTGGTCATGACCCTTGTCCCTCTACCTTCTGACCAGGAGTTTTTAAGGCTGAACAGCTCCCTGCCTTCCCCTGTGATATCCCCAGTCTTCCAAGCTGCCATAGCCAGTGATTTGCTTTCTCTCTGAGGGCTCTGAATGGTGTATTGCCAGTTACCACGCAGCTTTTTCTAAGCAAGCACCTTTATTCTGAAGGCAAAAGCATTACAGAGAGACTACAATAAAAAATAAACCCACATGAAACATACCAGGAGTCATCCATCACTTTTATTGGGCCCTAGCAGACCAAAGTCTTTCCAATCCTTCTGCAACTGTTGGGCACTGGGTAGGACAAAGGGTCCTGTCCATTTGCTGGACCAGAAGGAAGGCCCTGAGTCAGTTTAAATGCAGCCTTTTTAAGTTAATAGCTTTTTGTTTGGTTTCCTCATGTCTGGAAATACAGCTCAAACCAGCATATGCAATCACCTCTCTTGGTGGCATCTCTCTGGAGGTGTTTACAATGTGCGTGATTCTCCTTACCCACCCCCCACTCCCTGAAGCAGCTTCAGTAACCCACCCCCATGGGGTAGAACCCAATGTCCATACAATCTCTGCCCTGCTGTGACACATAAACGTAATGCCATATGTTCCCTCAGAGATATTGCATGTGATTGTAATATCTGTCACGGGGAGCACCCTGGCCACTGGGCTAAAACTTATGAGGCAAGGCTGCTGCTAGGTGTGGACTTAGGCATCCTCAGAGCACACCTAGAACATCAGGGCAAGATAGGCAGAGGAAACCTGTGTTCTCCCCCGGTCATGTAACACACTGGGCCTCCAGGCACTTGGACAACTAGCATGTAGCAATGAGCATGTCCAGAGGCAGAAATGTAGGTACTTGGGAAATTTTACTGCAAACATTTATGCATCAAGTGATGTTAGGCATCTACAGAGTTCAGTGGCATCTGAGCAGGGGTTTTGTGAATACCAATGGTGCCTAAATATGGGAATTAGGCACCTAAAGTGGCTGTTAGGTGACTAAGTCCCTTTGTGAATCTAGCCCTAGGTGCCTAACTCCCATGAATTTGGGAGTCAGGCAGCTAAATACCTTTATATATCTGGCCCTAGGTGCCTAAGTCTATTTCATTGTTGAGTTGGGCCCTCCCTCCCTTCCACTCCTTTGAAAATCTCAGCCTTAAAACCTTGGGGTGGTGGATTGATAGATGGATATCCTTCCCAAGAAGTCACAACACCAAGGTCATCTACTGATGGATTTTTTTCTGTTTTCTTGTTGTGTCTAAATGGCAACATGATGTAGGTGTATGAGCCTCACTTTGGATCTTAAGGAGTCTGTTGTATTAATTTAAATGGAATAAAAGGGCCAAAGGTGTTAACATAACGCAGTCACTGTCCAACATTAAACATGTTAAACAAGGTTTGATACACAGAGACCTCAGCCTGCTCAGTGACATGTCAAACATGTCATTAAAAACTACTTTGACCTTTTATGAAAGGTACAGAAAAGGAGGAGAAACAGTTAAAGCCTTTGACATGTAAAGTATTAAATAAACCTTTAATTGAAACACGATCCCTTGTTCCCTTTCCCTTGAGCTGGAGAGAACTTTTAGAAGCTGAAAAAAAACCCTTGTTTGACAGACTCCAGGTGGTATCAAAAGATAGAGATAACTGTCCTTGCTGAGGGGAGGGAAGAGAAGAAATGAGTTGAGATGGGTTGGAGCTGTTGTTGTTTTTTCTGCTATTATTAAAGCATGGTCCTGTTTCACCTTAGAGACTAACAAATTTATTTGGACATAAGCTTTCGTGGGATATAATCCACTTCATCAGTTGCATCTGATGGACAACTCTTTTTTGTTTTGTTTTTTTAGTTATAACAGGAAAACTTTGTTTGGACTAATTCGGTTTGTCTGATTCCCATATTTATACCTTTTCCCATCGTTATTAGAGATTGTGACATCTTATGATTTTTCACATTAATTTTACAGTTGGGCTCACAATTAGGGTAAATTTGTAAGCCTAATTATTACAACAGGTCCCATGTTTTAGTGATCAATGGCTCCATGTCTAGTTGGCAGCCGGTATCAAGTGGAGTGCCCCAAGGGTCGGTCCTGGGGCCGGTTTTGTTCAATATATTCATTAATGATCTGGAGCATGGTGTGGATTGCACCCTCAGCAGATTTGCAGATGACACTAAACTGGGAGGAGAGGTAGATATGCTGGAGGGTAGGGATAGGATACAGAGGGACCTAGACAAATTAGAGGATTGGGCCAAAAGAAATCTGATGAGGTTCAACAAGGACAAGTGCAGAGTCCTGCACTTAGGACGCAAGAATCCCATGCACCGCTACAGACAGGGGACCGAATGGCTCTGCAGCAGTTCTGCAGAAAAGGACCTAGGGGTTACAGTGGATGAGAAGCTGGATATGAGTCAACAGTGTGCCCTTGTTGACAAAAAGGCCAATGGCATTTTGGGATGTATATGTAGGGGCATTACCAGCAGATCAAGGGACGTGATCATTCCCCTCTATTTGACATTGGTGAGGCCTCATCCGGAGTACTGTGTCCAGTTTTGGGCCCCACACTACAAGAAGGATGTGGAAAAATTGGAAAGAGTCCTGCAGAGGGCAACAAAAATTATGAGGGGACTGGAACACATGACTTATGAGGAGAGGCTGAGGGAACTGGGATTGTTTAGTCTGTGGAAGAGAAGAATGAGGGGGGATTTGATAGCTGCTTTCAACTACCTGAAAGGGGGTTCCAAAGAGGATGGATCTAGACTGTTCTCAGTGGTAGCTGATGACAGAACAAGGAGTAATGGTCTTAAGTTGCAGTGGGGGAGGTTTAGGTTGGATATTAGGAAAAACTTTTTCACTAGGAGGGTGGTGAAACACTGGAATGCGTTACCTTGGGAGGTGGTGGAATCTCCTCCCTTAGATATTTTTAAGGTCAGGCTTGACAAAGCCCTGGCTGGGATGATTTAGTTGGGGATTGGTCCTGCTTTGAGCAGGGGGTTGGACTAGATGACCTTCTGAGGTCCCTTCCAACCCTGATATTCTATGATTCTATGATTCTATGTTCAACTCTGAAATGAGTCCAACTTTAAAAGGCTGGGAATTTCAAAGGAGCTTAAGGGAGTTAGGCACCCAGATGGAATTGGGCATCTAATTTCCTTAACTTCCTTTGCAAATCCCTAAGCAACTGTTATTCTTATGTTTTCCTCCAGAGCATCTGGCAATGGTGACATTTCCACATTCCTGTAGAGAGACACAGCACGAGAAACTACTATAAATATTTACGCTGGAACTTTTAAAGTAGTCTATTGAAGACAGGTATCCTACTACCATTGAATTTCAAAGGGTTTCAGCACCTAACTCCCATAGGCACCTTTGAAAATCCCAGTCTTACATTATGGTAGCATCCAAAATTATGCATTGCCCAAACACAGAGGAAGACACAGAAAGGTGTGCAACATACAAAAACAAGGCATACGAAGAGGGACAGTCAGGGATGTAAACAACAATCAATGGGCTTGAGTCTGCTTTCACACACCATGGTGTAAACAAGCATAAGCAGAGTATGGACAAAGGACTTGATTCTGCTTTCCTTTAAACAGTTTTAAATCCAGAGTAACACAGTTTTAGTCAAAAGTCCTGATTTCGCCTCTTTTTTATCTGGAGTAACTCAACTGAACTCAATCGGCCTAATTTTCATTTACTTTTTCAGGCAGGCCAACACAACCACAACTTGTAGGTTTGTAGGTTTCAGAGTAGTAGCCGTGTTAGTCTGTATTCGCAAAAAGAAAAGGAGTACTTGTGGCACCTTAGAGACTAACAAATTTATTTAAGCATAAGCTTTTGTGAGCTACAGCTCACTTCATTGGATGCATTCAGTGGAAAATACAGTGGGGAGATTTATATACATAGAGAACATGAAACAATGGGTGTTACCATACACGCTCTAATGAGACTGATCACTTAAGGTGAGCTATTATCAGCACGAGAGCGGGGGGGTGGGGTGGAGGGGAGGAACCTTTTGTAGTGATAATCAAGGTGGGCCATTTCCAGCAGTTGACAAGAACATCTGAGGAACAGTGGGGGGTGGGAATAAACATGGGTGTCAAGGTTCCTTCCCCACTCTGAACTCTAGGGTACAGATGTGGGGACCTGCATGAAAACCTCCTAAGCTTATGTTTATCAGCTTAGGTTAAAACTTCCCCAAGGTACAACTATTTTACCCTTTGCCCTTGGACTTCCACTGCCACCACCAAACTTTATCTGGGTTTATTTTTATTAGGAAAGCGTTGTTTGGAAATGTCTTTCCCCCCAAAATCCTCCCATCCCTTGCACCCCACTTCCTGGGGAAGGTTTGGTAAAAATCCTCACCAATTTGCATAGGTGACCATAGACCCAAACCCTTGGATCTTAAGAACAATGAAAAAAGCATTCAGGTCTTACAAGAGGAATTTTAATAGAAATAAAAAGAATCACCTCTATAAAATCAGGATGGTGAATACCTTACAGGGTAATTACATTCAAAACATAGAGAATCCCTCTAGGCAAAACCTTAAGTTACAAAAAGACACACAGACAGGAATATCCATTCTATTCAGCACAACTTAATTTCTCAGCCATTTAAAGAAATCATAATCTAACGCATATCTAGCTAGATTACTTACTAAATTCTAAGACTCCATTCCTGTTCTGTCCCCGGCAAAAGCATCACACAGACAGAGACAGACCCTTTGTTTTTCTCCCTTCTCCCAGCTTTTGAAAGTATCTTGTCTCCTCATTGGTCATTTTGGTCAGGTGCCAGTGAGGTTATCCTAGCTTCTTAACCCTTTACAGGTGTGAGGATTTTTCCTCTGGCCAGGAGGGATTTTAAATGTGTTTACCCTTCCCTTTATATTTATGACAATGGGGAAATAGTTTTACTTTGTGTAATGACACATCCACTCCCAGTCTCTATTCAAGCCTAAGTTAATTGTATCCAGTTTGCAAATTAATTCCAATTCAGCAGTCTCTCGTTGGAGTCTGTTTTTGAAGTTTTTTTGTTGAAGAATTGCAACTTTTAGGTCTGTAATCAAGTGACCAAAGAGATTGAAGTGTTCTCTGACTGGTTTTTGAATGTTATAATTCTTGACGTCCGATTTGTGTCCATTTATTCTTTTACGTAGAGCCCAGCTGACCAGAGCATCCATGGCCAGAGCCCTCCAGCAGCAGCCCCCTCCTCCCCCCCACACACACAACCAGTGCCTCCCTCATTTAAACACAGGTATTTTTAGTATAAGTCATGGACAGGTCACGGGTCCTGCATTTTTGTTTATTGCCCATGACCTGTCTATGACTTTTACTAAGAATACTTGTGACTAAATCATAGCCTTAGTTACAGTTTATAAGTACAGAATTTTATAATGGGCTCTTAATTCTAGCAGAGAAAGGTGTAGCACGATCCCATGGCTGGAAGTTGAAGCTAGACACATTCAGACTTGAACTAAGGTGTGCATTTTTAATAATGAGGTTAATTACCCATTGGAACAATTTACGGAGGGTCATGGTGGATTTTCCATCACTGACAACTTTAAAATCAAGACATGGTGTTTTTTCTTTGTTTGTTTTAAGATCTGCTCTAGTTCGAAGCAGGGTAAACTCAGGGATGTCTGACAGACTGTGTCATGCAGGAGTTCAGACTAGATGAAAACATTGGTCCCTCCTGGCCTTAGAATCCATAATGTATCGATTTAGTCAGTGGCATGCAACCTGAAACTACCTAGACAACTTGGGGGTTGGCGGGATCTGATGTCTAGGGCTGTATGTGTGCGGGAAGTAGGAGCTAAGAAACCTGATTTTATTCCTGGCTCGGACAGAGACTTGCTAGACGGTGTAGGGCCATTGTACCTCAGACACCCCAGGGGTCAACTGTCACCCAGTCTGGTTTAGTGCTTCGAGATCGACCAAGCAGCACCACTTAATACAGTAGCCTAAGGCACCATACCAAAATCCGTTAGGGCCTCCTTTGAAACAACACAGGAGCCAGCGTGTTGCCAGGTCAGCTCCCAGACTGCTACGCTGGGCATCACAAAATGGGGAAGAGATGGCCAGCCCTCTGTGGAGATAGAGGTGGTTAGGGACTATTTAGAAAAGCTGGACGTGCACAAGTCCATTGGGCCGGACGAGTTGCATCCGAGAGTGCTGAAGGAATTGGCGGCTGTGCTTGCAGAGCCATTGGCCATTATCTTTGAAAACTCGTGACGAACTGGGGAAGTCCCGGATGACTGGAAAAAGGCTAATGTAGTGCCAATCTTTAAAAAAGGGAAGAAGGAGGATCCTGGGAACTACAGGCCAGTCAGCCTCACCTCAGTCCCTGGAAAAATCATGGAGCAGGTCCTCAAAGAATCAATCTTGAAGTACTTGCATGAGAGGAAAGTGATCAGGAACAGCTAGCATGGATTCACCAAGGGAAGGTCATGTCTGACTAATCTAATCGCCTTTTATCATGAGATTACTGGTTCTGTGGATGAAGGGAAAGCAGTGGATGTATTGTTTCTTGACTTTAGCAAAGCTTTTGACACGGTCTCCCACAGTATTCTTGTCAGCAAGTTAAGGAAGTATGGGCTGGATGAATGCACTATAGGGTGGGTAGAAAGCTGGCTAGATTGTCGGGCTCAACGGGTAGTGATCAATGGCTCCATGTCTAGTTGGCAGCCGGTGTCAAGTGGAGTGCCCCAGGGGTCTGTCCTGGGGCCGGTTTTGTTCAATATCTTCATAAATGATCTGGAGGATGGTGTGGATTCCACTCTCAGCAAATTTGCGGACGATACTAAACTGGGAGGAGTGGTAGATACGCTGGAGGGGAGGGATAGGATACAGAAGGACCTAGACAAATTGGAGAATTGGGCCAAAAGAAATCTGATGAGGTTCAATAAGGATAAGTGTAGGGTCCTGCACTTAGGACGGAAGAATCCAATGCACCGCTACAGACTAGGGACCGAATGGCTAGGCAGCAGTTCTGCGGAAAAGGACCTAGGGGTGACAGTGGACGAGAAGCTGGATATGAGTCAGCAGTGTGCCCTTGTTGCCAAGAAGGCCAATGGCATTTTGGGATGTATAAGTAGGGGCATAGCGAGCAGATTGAGGGACGTGATCGTCCCCCTCTATTCGACATTGGTGAGGCCTCATCTGGAGTACTGTGTCCAGTTTTGGGCCCCACACTACAAGAAGGATGTGGATAAATTGGAGAGAGTCCAGCGAAGGGCAACAAAAATGATTAGGGGTCTAGAACACATGACTTATGAGGAGAGGCTGAGGGAGCTGGGATTGTTTAGCCTGCAGAAGAGAAGAATGAGGGGGGATTTGATAGCTGCTTTCAACTACCTGAAAGGGGGTTCCAAAGAGGATGGCTCTAGACTGTTCTCAATGGTAGCAGATGACAGAACGAGGAGTAATGGCCTCAAGTTGCAGTGGGGGAGGTTTAGATTGGATATTAGGAAAAACTTTTTCACTAAGAGGGTGGTGAAACACTGGAATGCGTTGCCTAGGGAGGTGGTGGAATCTCCTTCCTTGGAAGTTTTTACGGTCAGGCTTGACAAAGCCCTGGCTGGGATGATTTAACTGGGAATTGGTCCTGCTTCGAGGAGGGGGTTGGACTAGATGACCTTCAGGGGTCCCTTCCAACCCTGATATTCTATGATTCTATGATTCTATGATCCTGAGTGGCAACTCACTAGGGTCTGGCAGGGAGGGTCTTAACGAGAGGTCCATAAATATCAGGAATGGCAGCTGTTGCTGACTGGAAAATTTAATGTTAAGGAGAATTTTACATACACTGAAAACTGGATTATTTTTACTGCATTAAATATCTTACTCTGCTGAGCATTTACATAGCACTTTGGGGCCAGATTCTTAGTGGGTGTAAATTACTGTTGTTCTGTTAGCCCCAAGTTACAAGCAGGTGAGGATCTGTCCTTTGATTCATACATTTCAAAATGGGCAGATACTGTTAACCCAAATTTAAGACAAGGAAACCCAGGCACAGAGGGAGCGGTGAAGTGGCTTGCTTGTGGTCACACATCGAGACAGTCAGTGGAAGAGCCAGGAATACAACCCAAGTGTCCTGACATGACTTACCCACTGGACTGTGCACATTTATAGCAACAGATATGGTAAACCTTACCCACATGAGTAGTCCTGACTCACATAAGTGACTTCAAAAAAGCTTAAAATAAAAGAAAGAAAGAAAGAAAGAAAGAAAGAAAGAAAGAAAGAAAGAAAGAAAGAAAGAAAGAAAGAACAGTTATGTGAGTAAGTGTTGCACAATTCTACCAATTAGCAACTCATTGTTATGACATCATGTCCATCTTCTGGACCATTTGTCCATTTAACAATCTTGGAACAAATCCCCAACTAAGAGAGCATTCAGTGACTCCTCAGCCTCACATTATGGGCTGAACTCTGCACTTGTAAGGGCATTTTGGTGCCCAGCTCCTGTAAAATCATCCGCAACCAGACATGCCTGTATCCCTCTCTTCAGTATCCTCTTCCAAACATAGTCTGCTGGTAGCAGAAAGATCTGGGTGGAGATTTTCACAGAAGGCTAAGGGAGTTAGGTGCCTAACATCTATTGAATTGCAGTGGAAGCCTTGTGCCTAACTCCCTTAGGCTCCTTTGAATATCCCAGCCCTGTATATACATTAAGAAGGAACTCACCTCAGAGAGGCAATCTCGATCCTGGCCATTTCGTGTTGCCCACATTCTATAATTCCAAAAGTAGTTGTCTGGCAAAAAGAAAGGAGCTGCCATTAAAGTCAGATGCTTCATTCGCAGCCCACCTTAAAAGTTATTATCACCTGATGCATGCCTCTGAGAGGTGTGTTTGTGTCTGTGGGTGTGACTCCTGCTCCCTACTGGATGAAATGAGACCTGCTTCCAGTGTATGTATCTTTATATTCTCAGCCTGGATAATGCACCTCTCAGAAACCCCCATCACAATTTTCACCAGAGAGACTGGATTGAATGGCATCAGCAGGAGACTGGGAATCAGATACTTCTGGGTCCTAATCTGACACTGAATTCCTCTGTAATCTTAGGCAAGTCTCTTAACCCCAAGTGCCTCCATTTCCCCATCCGTAAATTAGTATTCTGACACTTGCTGAGCTCCCAAACAGGGCTGCTGCATGGATAGATTGACCTCCGAAAGCGCAACATGTTGGTGTAAGTAATTGACCAGGGGGCAAGACATAAGACTGGGATTTTAAAGGACTTTAGGGGAGTTAGGTGCTCAAATCCCTTCACATTTCAAGGGGAATTGGACACCTAACTCCTTTAGAGCCATTTGAAAATCTCAGCCTTAGCTCCTACCTGGAATAGCTGTGGAGAGATGCATGAGGCACTGAGTTAGGACGTCACTGAGCTAGGAGTGGAACATATTCTGCACCATCCATGCCGTGCCTGAGATGATGCTTCCACGTATTGCAAATGAAACCAGTTCAGACACGGGAAGTTTGCTGTCTCCAACAGAGCCCTTTCTCTGAAGATCTCTGTTGATTTACTCCCCACGCACACACATATAAATGTACCCAGTCTGTCGACTTCCTCAGTGACCCATGAGGACAAGTCTATAAGCAAAATCCTGGCTGAATGCTTCATATCTGCAGTCAGCAGACTCTTGGTCTGTGGGGAAAAGTAACCTGTGATGATTGTGGTTGTGTGCTAATTAGAGATTCCAGGCAAAGCAAGAGGAGTGTGAAGAAACCCCGCTGAATTTCCCTGAGTGCTGGCAGATTCTGGGAGTAAGGGTGAGATTTTCCAAAATGCCTAAGGGAGCAAGGGCAGGAGTGCACCTGAGACACAGTGGCTCCTGGTGAAGGGCCTTATATCCCACCTCCTCTTGCTCAAAGTTGGTCCTGAAGTCATACTTCGGCCCAGAGTAAGATGGTGAGCAAAGGGGGCTGAGCAAAGGAGGCCTGACAGGGCAGCTTGCAAAGGGCTAGATTGTCACCACAAGCCTGGAGCAAGGGAGAATTGTATGGCTGCACTGCCCCCAAAGCAGACCAGACTGGCACTTGGAGATCTGGTCCCTGGTTCCCATTAGTTCCACATGGGAGGTAATCTCCAACCGATACAATTGACGGCCTGCTCTGCACTCTTAGGGTCAGGGATGAAGTTGCGTGGAAGCAAGATGCTGTCCAATCCTCTTTCTGCCTGTCCACAAACTGATCCCTGTCCCTGCCACCCGCATTGCAAGAGTAGAGCTGGGCAAAACAATTTAAACAAAACTCCCCCCCCCAAAAAAAAAAATGCTGATTTGGGTCGATCAAAACATTTTAGAAATGTGTGTGGATTTCAGCAAATTGTTTTTGTTGACCCTCCCCCACACCCAAATATACCAAAAACATCCAAATATTTCATTTTGACATTCTCTTAACAAAAAGGTTCAACACTTTGAGTTGAAATGACATTTTGTTTCATAATCTAGGCAAGGATTTTGCTTTCGAATCTATTTATCTGTCCATCCCTATACAAATCTATCTATGCATTTATCTAATCTCTATTTCTCTGTCTTTCTGTCTACATACTCCTCTATTTAATATCTGCATGTGTCTATGTACTTCAGTCTTTCTGCATATATATTCATCTATCTAATCTCTCACTATCTGCATATATAGTCATCTATCTAATATTGTTATCTAACTCAAGCATGACCCTATGCATCTCAACTCATCCCATCACCACTTAAACTCATGATTCGGGATACACAGAGAATGCTGGACTAAGCCCTAAGAAAGTTCCCAAAGAAGGGTAGAGGAATTGAAATTTCAGACCCATCACCTATGCAGCAGGTCAACAGCTCCAGGCCCTTCTCATCTTCCAATTCTTAGCCAGCACCTTTCCCCTTTGTTTTCTCCGCAGGACCCAGCAAGCCAGATCTGAACTGCAAGTAGGTGCAATTCCACTTATTCCTGAATTTGGACCAGCTTCCACTGGGCGGAAGTTGTTCCCAGTGTGTCAAGAGCAGCTCACTAAATTGTACTTGGCATCCCCTGAGATCTTCCCTCTGAGCCTCACATCCCTGGTTACACCTAGATGTGATGGGTTTTACCCGCCCCCCCCCCCCACCCCCGCCACACACCCCTTACTTTGTTAAATACTTTTTGCAAGAAATTAAGCTGGGCTTTTCAAAGGCATTTGAACAGTAGATTGGTTCTAGTCCCAGGTCTGTCACTGACCTGCTGGCTGACACATCCCTCCTCTGTGCCTCAGTTTCTTCAGCTGTAAAAGGGGCATAATGATAGTGGCCCCCATTTGAATTGGTACCTGAGCACAACACTCCCTGAGGTTCCTTTTGAAAATCCCAGCCTTCATTTGAAGATTTCTGTGCGTTAAAAAGCCTGTGGAAATGAGGCACTAGCTCCCACAGTAACAGATGCAGATACAGGTGCATTACTTTTCTCCTTGGAAAATCACAGCCTAAGGTACCAAGGAAAGAAAAAGGACCGGCCACAATTTTCAGTGATTGGTGGGGTGTCAAGCTTGGGGCTGCCCAATTCAGGCCTGGTTTCCAGGAGAGCTGAGCAGGGAGGCTGATGCAAGCCACAGGCCCTCAGTGTACCTGTAAGTCAAAGGAAGGATGGTTGAGGGGTGAGGGCGCTAGCAGGGCACATTTACACTACAAACAAAAATGACACATGGCCATGCGTCTCAGATCCTGGGGCTCACGCAATGGCACGAGAAATAAATGTTCCCGCTTGGTCTCTGAAAGCTGGCAAGGAGCGGGGGTCTCACAGCCTGAGTGGGAATGTCTGCATGGATGTTTTCTTGTCCGGAGACCTGGGTTCAGAGACTCACTGCCGATGGTTCCATTTCTTTGCTGTTTTTTTTTTATGTGGTATTGATGGGCTCACAGCCTCCCTGTGTGAATTTGGCACAGGTCACACAGGGCTGGATTTTCCAAGGTATATATGTGCTAAAAGACCAACCCAGGTGCCTGATAAGGTTTGCAACAGAGTCTAAGGGAGTTAGGTGCCTGACTCTCATTTAAATCAATGTCAGTTCGGTGTCTAACCTCCTGGCTGCACTGTAGGAGCCCAAATACCTTTGGAAATCTGACCCTACGAAGAGGCCAAATCAAATTACAATTAAATTATTATTATCATGGCAGCTTCAGTGTCCAACTCACAGACCAAGAACCCAATTGCATCAGGGCACTCACCTGGGCTGTGGGAGACCCCCCAGTTCAAATCCACCTTCTGCTTGAGGATGATAAGGGATTTGAACTGGGGAGGACAGTTAATTTCATCAGCCAACCCCCTGGTTCTTGTGTTATGTGAAGGAATAAATAACATTTCTGTATTCACTTTCTCCACACCAGTCATGATTTTATAGACCTCCATCATATCTCCCTTAGTCGTCTCTTTCCCAAGCTGAAAAGTCCCAGGGTTTTTTTTAATCTCTCCTCATATGGAAGCTGCTCCATATCCCTTATCATTTTATTTGCTCTTTTTTGTACTTTTTTCCAATTCTAATATATCTTTTTTGAGATAAAGTGACTAAAGCTACACACAGTATTCAAGGTGTGGGCGTACCATGGATTTATATGGAGGCAATATGATATTTTCTGTCTTATTATCTGTCCCTTTCTTAATGACTCCCAACATTCCGTTCACTTTTGACTGCCGCTGCCCATTGAGTGGGTGTTTTCAGAGAACTATCCATGGTGACTCCAAGATCTCTTTCTTGAGTGGTAACAGCTAATTTAGACCCCAACATTTTGTATGTCTAGTTGGGATTATTTTAGTCCAATGCACATTACTTTGCATTTATCAATATTGAATTTCATCTACAGAATATCAAACTACAAAACAACCCTATGTAAAATCTCTTTCCAGCTGAACTTCTTGCATGCCAGTGGCTTTCCAGTTGAGTGACTCTGCATGCTGCTGTGTCAGAGGGAGATCTTTTCATGGACTGATCACCCCAATCCAACCCTGGCTTGGTCTCAGACTGCACCAGGGAGAGCTCCACTAATCATTTGTGGTCCAAGGAAGAACAATGTGAAAAAGAAATCTGAGCCACCAGCTGGTGGACAGATAACCTCAAGTCCTCACTCCTCCTTATTCAATCAAATGTCCAACAGAGACAAAGTTTGATGACCTTACTTGTTCTTTATTCAGGCAAAGCTTCCACTGAACTCAGAGTCAAATGTTTATGGGATAGATTCACAAAGGGATTTAGGCGCTGGGATGCTGAGGGTTGTAATGCCTGACTTTTATAGGCCTAGAAAATCACAGCTATTCCCAAAACCTGAGTTTGGTGTCTAGGCTCCTTACACAGTTAATGGGGAAAGATAGGTGCCTAAGGATGGGACTGACAAAAGCCAACCAACTTGGAGGGGAGCTACCTAAAATAGCCAATGGGAGATGCCAGGTAGAGGGGTGTGTGCGAAGTCCCACCCTCTCAAGGTGTTTGACACCTGAATGTGAGCTGTAGGGACGAGCCTCCACCTACATGGGATTCTCAGCCATGCATAGGTTGGGGCTGGAGCACGCATGGAAAAAGATAGTGGGTGCTCAGGACCCACTAGCCACCTGCTGATGAGCTGTTCAATGGTGAGTGGGAGGTGCTGGGGGAAGGGGGCAGAGCAGGGGTGGGAAGAGGTGGAGCAAGGCCGGGGCACACTCAGGGTGGGGACGGAGCGGGAGCGGGAAGAGGCAGAGCAAGGATGGTATCTTGGGGGAAGGGGCGGAGTTTGGGCAGGCAGAGGCGGTGCAAAAGTTGGGCCTTGGGAGAAGGAGCGGAATGGGGGGTGGGGCCTCAGGGCCAAGCGGGAGTGGGGAGAAGGGATCTAAAAAGGTATCTGCCACCTATCAGTGTATCCCTCATTCTCTCTCCTTGAAGCCTTTCCACTTTGGACAACTACCTAAAGAGTCATGGGACCAGATCCTGCCTCTCCCACAGCCTGAGTGAGTGCTTTAACCACCAGGCTATGGAGTCATCCCAATGCTTGCCTATGCTCAGTCCCTCTTGCCCAAGGAGTCTTTAATAGTTATATATATGCACTTTCTTCCATCTTTCTTCCACCAAAGTAACTGGAATATTGTGGGAAGATGGATTTGTTTCCAAGAATATTTTGGTCGCCTACTGCACTGTATACTCCTGGGGGGATTCTGCGCTACTGCATGCATGCATAATTAATGAACCCCACATATTTTAATTATTTTTTGGTGAAGAAAAAGCTCCTGCCGAAATGTTGCTGCAGTTCCACCCTTTTCCCACCAGAGGGTGCTGTGGCGCAAGAACAGCAGCAGCTCCCCGCCAGCAAGGGAAGAGAAAGGGGATCTGGGGAGACAGACAGCACTGGGTGCTGGGGCTCAGTGGAACTGCGGGCACAGGACCACAGGGGAGAGAGGTGCAGAGCCACATGGGGATGGAGGAGGGGGTAAAGGGACACATAGAGGTAGAGAGTGGCTAGGTGGGGGCACAAAGACACATGGGGACAGGGGAGGGGGTACATGGACACAGGGAAAGAGGAGTGTCTGGGTGGGGGCACAGAGACACGTGGGGACAGGATAGGGGACCGGGACACCTAGAGACGGGGTGGCTGGGTGGGGGCACAGAGACACATGGGGACAGGGCGGGGGACAGGGACACAGGGACAGGGGAGTGGCTGTGTGAGGACACAGAGACACATGGAGACAGCGGGAGGGGGTACAGAGCCACATGGGGATGTGCGGAGTGGATGTCTGACTGGGGATGGAGGGACATGTGAACAGGGGGTGCGAGGACACATGGGGACAGGCACAGATGTGCCTGACTGAATGGGAGAGGCTAGGGGTCTGCATGGGGGAAGTTCCCTAACAATCCCTCCCACCCCCACCCCCCGAAAAAACCTGTTCCATACTTTTCCCACCCATACCCAACAAGCCTCCAAGGTCACACCCAGGCTCCTTCCCAGCAATTTACTTCCGTCTCCCTCAGCTCCTCTGTTACCCCTGGCTCCCCCAAGCGTTTGCAAGGTACAGTTCTGTATTGTAATTTAAATTAATTATTACTCAGAGTTCTGTATTAATATGCCTAGTAAGGAATCTATTTTTCAAAAAACATTTTCTGAATCTTTTTTGTTGTCTGTATTGTTACAGACATACTTTCTGACAGGTATTTTGAAATAAATGACAGAAAATAATTGAAATTTGTGTGATTATATTGGGTTATTTTGAAAAATAAAATATGCAGAATTTTAAAATATTGTGTACATAATTTTTTTTGTTGCATAATTCTTAATTTTGGGCGCAGAATTTCCCCAGGAGTAATTGTAATACTTTTGTTGATATTTCCATACATAAAGAGCTGCTGCACATAATGAGGCTTGGCAAAACTATTTTTTTTTTACTTTTTGGTCATTTCAGCCAGCAATATCAATTATTTTTAAGAGAGACAAAGTGGGTGAAGTAATATCTTTTAAAGGACCAACTTCTGTTGGTGAAAGAGACAAGCCCCTCAAGCTAAACAGTGTTCTTCTTCAGTTCTTCATGTAATCAAAGTGTCAGAGCTAAATACAACAGTGAGACAGATTATGTAACATAAGGGGTAAACATGTGTTCCAAGGGAATCTTTAAGATGAAATGGGCAATTACATCTCTGCAGTCATAGGAAAAAGAACGGTTAGGGGGTTACATATTGTTGTAATGACTCATAAAACCAATATCTCTGTTGGGGACATAGTTTTTAAGTTTGTTTGTTTGTTATTTTAGATTTTTATGCATGTAAAATTTTCAAATCTGCACAAAGTTATGGGTTTAAGCATTTTTTTTTCAATTTTTATTTAATTAAATTTTAACGGTTGAGTGAAATTGGGGGGGAGGAGGGTTCAGACAGTAAATATTTAATGACAGTAGACATTGAGATTCAAAAATTTAAAGATTTATAACCTTCTAAACACAAATTGTCAGCATCACTCAAACCCCCAGATCCTTTTCTGCAGTATGACCACTTAGCCAGTTATTCCCCATTTTGTAGTTGTGCATATGATTTTTCCTTCCTAAGTGAAGTACTTTGCACTGAACATTACTGAATTTCTTTATGTTGAATTCAGAACAAGTCGCCAGTTTGTCAAGGTCATTGTAAATTCTGATACTGTCTTCCAAAGAGTTTGCTGTCATCTGCACATTTTATAAGCGTAATCTCCACTCCATTATCCAGGTTATTAATGAAAATATTGAAAAGAACCAGACCCAGGACTGACCCCTGTGGACCTGCACTAAATAGGCCCTCCCATCAGTTACCAATATTACGGAAATAGCTATATGTTAATATGTTAATTATAGCTATAATATTGTAAACCAGGAGTCATCCCATGAGTTTACATGGTGATTAATGAATGGAATCATTCATGAATGCAGGAGCTAGCCAGCAGGGTTATACCATTCTGATGCTTCACTCAGATAGGTGAGTTGTAGCATTGCCATGATATTAAGGGAAGTGGGAATGAGTGGGTGACAGAGAATCTAGGGTATGGTCTGGGAATTACTGAGAAAGGAACCCTACGAGTAGCCCAGCCTAAGGAGTATTGGAAACACTCAAAAGAGTTAGTCAGCAGACTTATACCAATCTGCTGAGTTACTGACGTAGGTTATTGTTTGCCCCACATTTATATAAGGGATAGGGGAATAGCTGTGTGGTGGAGAGATGATCTAGGGTGTGGGATGAACAGTCCTGAAGGAGGAACCCTAGCAAAATCTATGTCAAATGAAAAGGTTCCATTTGGGAGGAGAGTTTGGATCTTACACACTTGACCAGATCCTCCAGTGACATATGTCAGCAGTGTTTCATTGACTTCCCTAACATTTGAGCCTCTAAAAAACAGATAAAGGATAACGCCATTAACTGGTAACTAGTACAGGGGCTCTCAAACTGGGGATCAGGACCCCTCAAGGGGTTGCAAGGTTCTTACATGGGGGCGGGGGAGAGGGTTGTGAGCTGTCAGCCTCCACCCCAAAGCCCGCTTTGTCTCCAGCATTTATAATGGTGTTAAATATATTTTAAAGTGTTTTAAATATTTAAAGGGTGGGGGGGGAATCACACTCAGATGCTTGCTATGTGAAAGGGGTCACCAGTACAAAAGTTTCAGAACCACTGGCCTAGTATGTAAGCCCTTTATAATTCAGCTAAGGTTAGACATTTGATTACCTTGAGAATCAATATTGCCAACAAATTAAATGTTCTCTTAATTAAGTCCCCCATCATCTTAACTAAAATATCCTGTGGTAGCTGCCTCAAAGGAAGATGACATGAAGGATATAAATATAAAAGGATGCATTACTCCCTTTACAAATGCTACTAAAATGAATCACTGCTATCCTACACAAGGTCTTAGTTCACTTTACTAAGAGAAAGAAAGTATATAAAAAGTTTTGAGAGAAACTTTAGGCAGCTAGAAAATGACAAGGCTAAGAGAAGATGTCACAGTATCAGTCTAGTTGGACTGCAGCTTTACTGTGCCTAACCTGCTTAAGCTCATCTGCATCTTTAGGTAAATAAATACCTCTGGATATCTGGCCCATAGGCTGAGATTTCAAAGCTACCTCGAAGATTTATCTTGTTTGCACTTCTAGGCTGGGACTGTCTACTACTTATAAATATTTGTAAAGTATCTACCATTATAGGGCCATAATTGCATAAGTGACACACCATCATACTTCTGCTTCTCTGCCTTCTCCAATATAAAACTGATCAGGAGGCTTGGAAGGGTTCGATTTCTATGCATGGATGTCCACAAAGGTTTATTTCATTATAAACACCCAGTAACAAGAAAAAAATATTTCCACTGATAATAATCGGAACTGACAGATCGGCAAAGTGAGAAAAATGTTACCTGAGAACCTAGAGTCCGAATCCACTGTTTTAGACTTTTGAATTAGACTCCTCACAAATGGACGACTGAATGAAACAAAGCAAAACCAGACAGGGTTTCTTGGTTTCAGGTTACTGGCTTTGTATATTTTGCCATGTGTTGTTGACAATTTGTGATTTAACAGTTATAAAGCTGTAACTTCTTGTATCTGGGTGTCTACTGTCGTTCAATAATTGTCTGTCCCACCATCTTTCAAAACGGGGAAAATTTAAATAAATAAAAATAGTAAAAACTGCTTAAAAATGAACATTGATAATAACCATTGAAATCATTTAAAAATATATTTCTGACAAGCCTAGGTATCACCTTATACCTATTACTGGATTGCTTCAACCTGGGCTTCATATACCAACATACACCGTAACTCTGACATACACACAGGCGGGAGATATAGGTTAAAATATATATATATTTCCTTTAAGATATGCTTTTGCTCTTGGATTTCATTGAACACAAGAGAACAACTTTTAAAATCAGGGATATACATATATACAAGGAAATGTATGTGAAAAGTGTAACTCCTTTCAAGATATGGTTTTCTTCTTATATTTCTTACGTCAAACAAAAGAACAGATATTGACAAATATGAGCAATCTATTTCCACGTAGAAATATCTGTCTCTGCCTAGCAAACAGCATCATCATATCATTAGTGCAGCATTTCAAAACTTGTGCAGCTCAAATCAGTGATAAAATCATTTGTCTCCGATATGGCAAAGCAGAAAAAATAACAGTGGTATTTGTATAAATTATAGATATACAGGAGCCTCCACTGAAAGTTCACTTTACAATCTCAATGACTGCTCTTTCTAAAAGGGTTCCGGGGGGGTGGGGGGGAAAGTGAGACATTATGGACTTAATTCCAAAAGGCATCTGCTTCTATGTTCATAATATTTTTAAATATGTGACTCCACTGCAAATTCCAACTGCACAGAAATTCAAAGCCCTCCGACACTCAGTGGCATCTGTTTTGTTTTGTTTTCTGGAGTAAAACATTCCATAGATATTCCCATTCTTTTTCTTGGATAATCACTATTCTCTGATGAGACAGCATGTATGGCTTTGCTGCCACTCCATCATGATTCACCATCATCAACATCCTCTAAATGAATGAAAGGGCATCCAACTCTGACACACCTGAATGGAAGATGAGAGAAGAAAATGTGAAACATGGAGGCTTAGTTACCTCAGCCTAGATAAGAACAATATTGTCTCTGGATCAGAGAATAGTCGAATGACTAGCAGGGGTGTTTTAAACTTATTACTTATTATTATTTCTCTTTTCTCTCTTTTCCTCCAGAGAAAACTCATGGAAAAAGTAGAGTGGAGCAATCAAACATTCATCACAGAATTCATGCTGTTGGGATTCAGGAATCTCCTGGAACTGCAGACCCCTCTCTTCCTGCTGTTCCTAGTGATCTATACTGTGACCATGGCCGGGAACATCCTCACTCTTGCGATAGCTGTGGCTGATCAGAACCTTCACACCCCCATGTACTTCTTCCTGGGGAACTTGTCATGTTGGAGACCTGCTACACCTCCACCATCCTGACCAGGCTGCTGGCCAGCCTCCTGACTGGGGACAGAACCATTTCATATAGCAGCTGCATCACACAACTGTACTTCTCCGTATTCATGGTGACTCCTGAATGTTTCCTCCTATTATTCATGTCTTATGACTGCTACTTAGCAATATACAATCCCTTGCATTATGCAGCACTTATGAGAAGCTGGGTTCATACACAGCTAGTGTCTGGCTCTTGGATAATGGCCTTCTTTACTAGTACCTTGATAACTCTTTTGATGGCCAGGTTAACATTCTGTGGCCCCAACAAAATTGACCATTTCTTTTGTGATTTTGCCCCAATGCTCAAACTCTCCTGCAGTGACACCAGCCTGATTGAACTGGTGGACCTAATCCTGTCATTTGCAATTATACTTCCTACATTCCTGTTAACCATGATGTGCTATGTTTGTAACATTGCCACCATCCTGAGAATCCCCTCCACCACCGGAAGGCAAACGGCCTTTTCCACCTGTTCCTCCCACCTCATCATAGTTGTTACTTTCTATGGACCACTCATCATTAGTTACATGATATCAACTGCTGGCACTGCAGGAGACCTGCACAAAGTGTTGTCTGTCTTCTGTACTGTCCTGACTTGGTCAATCCTCTCATCTACAGCCTGAAAAACAAGGTGGTCAAAGAGGCATTGAAGAAAGTTGGAGGCAAACTGGCTGCTTTCATGAGGAGTTGAATGAAATTCCTACCATCTCTCTTTTAGACTGAGTAGAACCTTATCCAGTCCCTTGACTTGCTGAAGAAAATGGCATCAAATATGGACTGGGTGTGGGTGGTAGAATATCTCCCCTCCTGAAGTTAAAGTGAATTGAGGATACCTCCATTTGCTTCTATTCTTTCACCACATCCAATAAATAATACTTCCCCATATAATACTCCCCTTTTGTTCCTGTGATAGGCTTCAATATGAGATAATTCTGGGATATTACATGCTCTCCATGTTTGTCTGATTGATCTAAGGGGGTTTGTCATATGAACACAAGAGATTAAATGCTGGGATGTTTACTGTGTGTTTGTGTGGGACTAAGTCAACAGAGGGAGGAAAAAGAACAATGACTTCACATAACTACTCATCTAACAACTGTTAAGGGACAGTGCTATAATAATTCACTTTGATGTCTCCATCTCTGACCGGCAGCCAAGGGAGGGATTCCAGTGCGTAAGCACAAGAGAACCCCAAAAGCCCAGGAACCTGTGACAAAGGACTTCTAGGGGTGATAAAAGTATAATTGTCAAGGGAAGTAACAGTTGTTTTAGGGAGCTGCTGATGAGAAACGGGTCTCACAGATAGAGACCCCAGTTTTTAGGGTCCTTGAAGAAAGAGGGAACTACCTGTGGTCTCTCCCAATGGATAGTAAGTCTCTAGGTAAGACAGACTTGCACATAGGACTTTTGTTGCTATAAAATCCTTTATTTGCTCTTACATTATCCTTTGTTCCTACTGTGGGAAATAAACAATACTCCGTTTGGAGACAGCCCTCTGGTCACAGGATTTACCAGTAGAACTGGGCAAAATTTTTTGACAAAATGAGCTTTCAGCAGAAGACACAGCTTCATTATAACCGATACAGAGGCCACAAAGTTTTCCTCAGATCTAGGATGGAATTTCAGGTCAAAACTAGTGAAAGAATCAGTTGTCATGTGGTTAGTGCACTTAGTTGAGATATAGAAGACCCCAGCTCAAATCTCTAATTTGGAGCAAGATGTTAGCCCTATGTAGCCTCCCGTATGAGTGTTCTAACCAATTGGTTACAGAGTCTGTCTGGTTTTCACTCTTTCCTGTTAGAGCTGTTGCACTTTGTCCAAATAATTAATTATTCATTGGGTTAAACACAGTGAGAGAGAGATTAACTCAGTGTGCCACTGAGTTATGGCACCCAGCTTGGGTGTGAGATATGTAGGTTCATGTCCCTGCTCCAAGAAATATTTAGTTATTTATACAAAGTGAACAGCTACAAGAGGGAAGACATCCACCCCAGAGCAGCCTTGCAGCTCATGCACTTACTTGAGATCCAGGAAAGTTCAAAGTCTCTGTTCCAAACCAGGCACAACAGGAATTTGATCTCAGCTTTCTGGCACCTAATTAAGTGTCCTAACCACTGAGCTATCACCTTTCTGTCTCTGACTTTTCCTCAGCAAAACTTTGGAAGGTCTCAGTTGCAGGTGCTATTAGAAAATCTTTTGATATCTTAAAAAAGTTTTGTAGAGCAGGAACATCATTTCCTACCCAGCTCTGCTTCCCACTGGTTGCCCAAGGGAAGAACCAGTGATGCCAAAACCAGTTGGACCCACTGAGAAATCATATTGATACCTAGGGTGCTGTAACCCCGGCCCTAGCCAGACAGCAGGAGAATCACACCTCTCTCATGGTGGAATTCTGTAAGTGTGGGGCCTGTTGCCTGAGCAGGTGCACTGAGAGAGACCGGAGATGGGTGATTCCCCCATTTTTCCCTCTGGTCCAGGATCCCTGGCTGGACTACAGTTCTCATGATAGGTTTCAGAGTAACAGCCGTGTTAGTCTGTATTCGCAAAAAAAAAAAGGAGTACTTGTGGCACCTTAGAGACTAACCAATTTATTTGAGCATAAGCTTTCGTGAGCTACAGCTCACTTCATCGGATGCATACTGTGGAAAATACAGAAGATGTTTGTTTTTATACACACAAATCATGAAAAAATGGGTATTTATCACTACAAAAGGTTTTCTCTCCCCCCACCCCACTCTCCTGCTGGTAATAGCTTATGTAAAGTGATCACTCTCCTTACAATGTGTATGATAATCAAGGTGGGCCATTTCCAGCACAAATCCAGGGTTTAACAAGAACGTCTGAGGGCGGGGGGGGGGGGGGGGGGGGGGGCTTAGGAAAACAAGGGGAAATAGGTTACCTTGTATAATGACTTAGCCACTCCCAGTCTCTATTCAAGCCTAAGTTAATTGTATCCAATTTGCAAATGACTCGCGCTGGAGTCTGGATTTGAAGTTTTTCTGTTGTAATATCACAACTTTCATGTCTGTAATCGCGTGACCAGAGAGATTGAAGTGTTCTCCGACTGGTTTATGAATGTTATAATTCTTGACATATGATTTCTGTCCATTTATTCTTTTACACAGAGACTGTCCAGTTGGACCAATGTACATGGCAGAGGGGCATTGCTGGCATATGATGGCATATATCACATTGGTAGATGTGCAGGTGAACGAGCCTCTGATAGTGTGGCTGATGTTATTAGGCCCTGTGATGGTGTCCCCTGAATAGATATGTGGACACAGTTGGTAACGGGCTTTGTTGCAAGGATAGGTTCCTGGGTTAGTGGTTCTGTTGTGTGGTATGTGGTTGCTGGTGAGTATTCGCTTCAGGTTGGGGGGCTGTCTGTAGGCAAGGACTGGCCTGTCTCCCAAGATTTGTGAGTGTGTTGGGTCATCCTTCAGGATATGTTGTAGATCCTTAATAATGCGTTGGAGGGGTTTTAGTTGGGGGCTGAAGGTGACGGCTAGTGGCGTTCTGTTATTTTATTTGTTAGGCCTGTCCTGTAGTAGGTGACTTCTGGGAACTCTTCTGGCTCTATCAATCTGTTTCTTCACTTCCGCAGGTGGGTATTGTAGTTGTAAGAATGCTTGATAGAGATCTTGTAGGTGTTTGTCTCTGTCTGAGGGGTTGGAGCAACTGCGGTTGTATCGCAGAGCTTGGCTGTAGACAATGGATCGTGTGGTGTGGTCAGGGTGAAAGCTGGAGGCATGTAGGTAGGAATAGCGGTCAATAGGTTTCCGGTATAGGGTGGTGTTTATGTGACCATCGTTTATTAGCACTGTAGTGTCCAGAAAGTGGATCTCTTGTGTGGACTGGACCAGGCTGAGGTTAATGGTGGGATGGAAAGTGTTGAAATCATGGTGGAATTCCTCAAGGGCTTCTTTTCCATGGGTCCAGATGATGAAGATGTCATCAATATAGTGCAAGTAGAGTAGGGGCGTTAGGGGACGAGAGCTGAGGAAGCATTGTTCTAAGTCAGCCATAAAAATGTTGGCATACTGTGGGGCCATGCGGGTACCCATAGCAGTGCCGCTGATTTGAAGGTATACATTGTCCCCAAATGTAAAATAGTTATGGGTAAGGACAAAGTCAGAAAGTTCAGCCACCAGGTTAGCCGTGACATTATCAGGGATAGTGTTCTTGACGGCTTGTAGTCCATCTTTGTGTGGAATGTGGATGCAGAGGGCTTCTACATCCATAGTGGCCAGGATGGTGTTATCAGGAAGATCACCGACGGATTGTAGTTTCCTCAGAAAGTCAGTGGTGTCTCGAAGGTAGCTGGGAGTGCTGGTAGCGTAGGGCCTGAGGAGGGAGTCCACACAGCCAGACAATCCTGCTGTCAGGGTTCCAATGCCTGAGATGATGGGGAGCCCAGGATTTCCAGGTTTATGGATCTTGGGTAGTAGATAGAATATCCCAGGTCGGGGTTCCAGGGATGTATCTGTGCGGATTTGATCTTGTGCTTTTTCAGGGAGTTTCTTGAGCAAATGGTGTAGTTTCTTTTGGTAACTCTCAGTGGGATCAGGGGTAATGGCTTGTAGAAAGTGGTGTTGGAGAGCTGCCGAGCAGCCTCTTGTTCATATTCCAACCTATTCATGATGACAACAGCAGCTCCTTTGTCAGCCTTTTTGATTATGACGTCAGAGTTGTTTCTGAGGCTGTGGATGGCATTGTGTTCTGCACAGCTGAGGTTGTGGGGCAACTGATGCTGCTTTTCCACAATTTCAGCCCATGCACATCGGCGGAAGCACTCTATGTAGAAGTCCAGTCTGCTGTTTCGACCTTCAGGAGGAGTCCACCTAGAATCCTTCTTTTTGTAATGTTGGTAGGGAGGTCTCTGTGGATTAGTATCTTGTTCAGAGGTGTGTTGGAAATATTCCTTGAGTCGGAGACATCGAAAATAGGATTCTAGGTCACCACAGAACTGTATCATGTTCGTGGGGGTGGAGGGGCAGAAGGAGAGGCCCCGAGCTAAGAGTATAGGTTAACAATATTGCTGGGTGGGTTGAGGGAACCATTGCGGTGGCCCCTTGTCGCATGTAGTAGTTTAGAAAGTTTAGTGTCCTTTTTCTTTTGTAGAGAAGCAAAGTGTGCGTTGTAAATGGCTTGTCTAGTTTCAGTAAAGTCCAGCCATGAGGAAGTTTGTGTGGAAGTTTGGTTTTTTATGAGAGTATCCATTTTTGAGAGCTCATTCTTTATCTTTCCCTGTTTGCTGTAGAGGATGTTGATCAGGTGGTTCCGCAGTTTCTTTGAGAGTGTGTGGCACAAGCTGTCAGCGTAGTCTGTGTGGTATGTAGATTGTAATGGATATTTTACCTTCAGTCCTTTTGGTACGAGTCATGTGACTCCTCTGATGCCCTCCCAAGACACTGCTAAACCCACTGGATCCACACTGCATTGTGGGAGATGTAGTCCTCCAGTGATTAAGACAATGGGGACTGGAACTACAACTCCCATCAAGCAATGTGCTAGGGAAAGGCAGTTTAATATTTACAAGGAACGGAGCTGAAATAAAACATTTTGGGTAAAAAAAAATTACAGTTTGAGTGGGACTGAACTTCCCTCTTGCCCTTTCCCACCCCCGAAAAAATATTGTTTGATTTTCCTGTTAGAAAATTGAAATATTTTGGTAAATACTGAAATTTTCCCATGTGTCCGGGGCACCGGCGCTGACTTTTGTTTTTGCCGGTGTGCTCCTCTCTCCCAACCCCCCATGCAAGGGGCAGCCAGGCCCTCGTGGGGAAGAGTCCGATTGGAGGCAGGGCATCAGGGTGGAGCATCATCAGGGCCTCAGGGGAGAGAGGCCAAGCAGAGCCAGGGCCCCTGGGCAGAGTATGGGCAGACCAGGGTAGAGTCCACAAAAGATTAATCCAACCCTGTGAGTGCTGAGCACCCCCTATTTTTTTCTTTTTTTCGGTGCGTGCTTGAGCCTGAGGGGACCCATGGAGTCAGAGTCTATGGTACTGGGGCATCCTCCAGCAGCAGGCCATGGCAGAAAAGGAGCTCCTGCCTCAATTTCCCTTATTCCTTGTCACCATTCGCTCCACAACAGGCTCTCTTGCTTAAATAATACATCTTCTTCTGGCTGGTTTACTGCTAAAGCATGGTTCAAATGATCCCCGATATGAATCATAGAATATCAGGGTTGGAAAGGACCTCAGGAGGTCATCTAGTCCAACCCCCTGCTCAAAAGCAGGACCAATCCCCAATTAAATCATCCCAGCCAGGGCTTTGTCAAGCCTGACCTTAAAAACTTCTAAGGAAGGAGATTCCACCACCTTCCTAGGCAACGCATTCCAGTGTTTCACCACCCTCCTATGAAAAGGTTTTTCCTAATATCCAACCTAAACCTCCCCCACTGCAACTTGAGACCATTACTCCTTGTCCTGTCCTCTTCTACCACTGAGAATAGTCTAGAACCATCCTCTCTGGAACCACCTCTCAGGTAGTTGAAAGCAGCTATCAAATCCCCCCTCATTCTTCTCTTCTGCAGACTAAACAATCCCAGTTCCCTCAGCCTCTCCTCATAAGTCACAAATCCCAAACCTAAATCCATTTCTCACACCCAGTGCACGTAGGCCTTAAAACCCCTGCTCTTCCCAGCAGGAACTTGCACTGCCTCCTTGCTGAGAGTTCATCCTCAATGGTGTCTTTCGCCACACCTGGGCACTTCGTCACTGCTCTCCTGTCCCTTCTGCAGGAGAGCCACCTCCCTGTCCCCATACCCTCCACCTGGGCTGCAACTCTGTGCTTCTCAGCAGAATCCCCCACCACCTTTCTGCAGGAACCTCTTCAGCTCTCCAGTGTGGAGACCCCAGTAGAAAAGGCCCCTTCTGCTCCCCTGCCTTCGGCTCTTGGCTCCAGCTCCGTAATTTGGAAGCCAGCAGGCAACTCTTTCTGTGTCCACTCCTGCCTTCAGCCCTCTCCAGGTCCTGGCTTGGAGATGTCAGGCGGCAAAACCTTCTTGCTGCTCTTCCATCTTACCTGTAGGAAACACCTACAGCTTCCTTCAGGGGCCTCCTCCGATTGCCTGGTCTCAGGCAACTCTCCTGCACCTCTCACCTGTTGATTTCTGACTCCTAGGCAGCTCTCACCTGCCCTTTACCTCACTGATTTACCTCTAGGGCCCCTCTGCCCTCTTTAAAGCCTCATTAGGAGGCATCTGATGAGTCACAGGTGCACTGACCCCTGTTCTCTCTTACAGAGCCAGTGTGACCCTGTGACACCACGGAAAATTTGAATTCCCAGCCAGTTCTACTCGCAGGCAGAGCCATTCCCTAAAGTACCAGGGATGTGTTAGAACTTCCTGTAGATGTCCGCTCATCTTCTTCCGTGTGGAAAGAAAATAATTTATTTGTGGTAGTGTCTTGTGTTTATGACCATCCCTGAGGTCTGAACCTACCAATGATGCTACCAATGTCTGCCTTAAATCCATTCAGTGCCCAGTGCATGCTTGGATGTGTGATATTGGCATAACAGCACGTTCCTAGGGACACTACATCAAAGCTGTAATGAGTGGAAAAGTGAAGAATGCACCTGAAACTGAATGATGCTCATGCAAATACAAGTGAGCCTCAATTTTCCAAGGATCTCAGGGGACATCCAAACCAACTGGAAAAAACAGTGTTTGGATAATGGGAATCATCGGTGCTGAAGAGCCTCTAATCTCCACAGGGCTGAACTGAGGCTATGTCTCCATAGGGTGACCAGATAGCAAGTATGAAAAATCGGGACAGAGTGTGTAGGTGCCTATATAAGAAAAGCCCCAAATATCGGGTCTGTCCCTATAAAACTGGGACATCTTGTCACCCTATGTCTACACTACACTCTAGAGTCAAGGAAATAGAAAGCACACTGTGATCCACATTGTGGCACATGCTACATGGGTCAGTGAAAGGCTCTGGCAATGGATAGCTGATGGAGCGTTTCCCCACTGCTACAGTCTTTTCCTGCAGAGGCACCTGCAGGAGGAAGGAAGCGGAAGACTACACTGTTAAAAATAGCAGTGTGGACAAGAGGCCACAGCTTGGGTGTGTAGAGAGTCATACAAGGTATGTACTTGCATGCATATCCAACTTCTTCAGGTATGTCTTTACTCACCTAAGCAGTGTGTCTCTGTCTACACCACTATTTATACGCATGCTGGGGGTGGGGGCTACCCATGTATATGCTCTACATGCCACCAAAAGAAGTGTGCAGTCAAGATGTGCCATAAGAGTCTTCAGGACTCAAAATTCCGTAGGAAGTTAGTGGCAAAGGAGCAATGATTACTGTTAAATTTAGCAGTGCTGTAGAAGAAAAAAAGTGGGACTATCAAATGATTCGTTCTAAACTTTTTATAGGAACTGATGACAGTTAGGTGGCCACGGTCAATTTCAGCTCAAGTTCTTATTGAGGTCCTGGTTGAAGAAGCAGAGAACTGAGAGATCCAGGCTTGCATCATTGTCAAAGGGAGGGTGGGAGCTGGCCTTGTGAGGATAGGTTGGACAGAAAAGGGGGTGCTATATCCTGGCTTTGAAAATAAGGACAAGAAATTTTTGTTGGATGTGGTGAAAGAGTAGGAACAAATGGAGGTATCCTCAATTCATTTTAACATCAGTAGCGAAGATATTCTACCACCCACACCCTGTCCACGCGTGATGTCATTTTCTTCAGTGAGTCAAAGGACAGGACGAGGATCTACTCAGTCTGAAAGAGGACATAGGAATTTCATTCACCTCCTTATAAAATCAGCCAGTTTGCCTCCAGCTTTCTTCAAAGCCTCTTTGACCTCCTTGTTTCTCAGGCTGTAGATGAGAGGATTGACCAAGGGAGTCAGGACTGTGTAGAAAACAGAGAACATTTTGTGCAGGTCTCCTGCACTGCCGGCTTTTGGTGCCATGTAAATAATAATGAGTGACCCATAGAAAGTAGCAACCACGATGAGGTGGGAGGAACAGGTGGAAAAGGCCTTTTGCCTCCCGGTGGTGGAGGGGATTCTCAGGATGGTGATGATGATGCAAACATAGGATGTCAGGGTTAACAGGAGGGTAGGAAGTATAATTGCAAATGACAGGATTAGATCCACCAGTTCAATCAGGCTGGTGTCACTGCAGGAGACTTTGAGCATTGGGGTGAAATCACAAAAGAAATGGTCAATTTTGTTGGGACCACAGAATGTTAACCCGGCCATCATAAAAGTTATCACAGTGCTGCAAAAGAAGGCAATTATCCAAGAGCCAGGCAATATCTGGATGCAAAACCGGCTGCTCATAAGTGTTGCATAATGCAAGGGATTGCATATTGCTAAGTAGCGGTCATAAGACATGAGTAATAAGAGTAAACACTCAGCAGTCACCATGAATACAAAGAAGGATAGTTGTGTGATGCAGCCGCTAAAGGAAATGGTTCTGTCCCCAGTCAGGAGGCTGGCCAGCAGCCTGGGCAGGATGGTGGAGGTGTAGCAGGTCTCCAAGCAGGACAAGTTCCCCAGGAAGAAGTACATGGGGGTGTGAAGGTGCCGATCAGTCACAACTAGGACCACAATGAGGATGTTCCCAGCCATGGTCACAATGTAGGTTACTAGGAAAAGCAGGAAGAGAGGGGTCTGCAGTTCCTGGAGATCCCCGAATCCCAGTAGGATGAATTCTGTGATGGTTGTTTGATTTCTCCACTCTATATTTTCCATCTGATTTCTCTAAAGGAAAATTTGGGAGAAGAAAAATAAATAAAATAAATAATAACAGTACAATACCCCTGCTAGTCATTCAACTATTCTCCGGTCCAGAGACAATATTGTTCTTATTTAGGCAGAGGTAAATAAGACTCCACATTTCACAGTTTCTTTTCTCATCTTCCATTCAGCCATGTCAGATTTGGATGCCCTTTCATTCATTTAGATGATGTTGCTGAAGGTGAATGATGATGGAGTGGTAGCAAAGCCATACATGCTGTCGCATCAGAGAATAGTGATTAGCCAGGAAAAAGAATGGGAATATCTATGGAATGGTTTACTCCAATAAAACAAAACAAAACAGACATCAGTAAGTGTCAGAGAGCTTTGAATTTTCAGTGCTATTGGAATTTGCAGGGAAGTCACGTATTTAAAAATATTCTGGACACAGAAGCAGGTGCCTTTTGAAATTGAGTACATAATATCTCACTTTTTTTTAACCCTTTTAAAAGGTGCACATGCAGAGATTTTAAAGGAGACTTCCGGGGAGGTTACTGCATATCTGTATTTTATACAAATACCACTCTTATATTTTTCTGTTTTGCAATTTATGAGACAAATTATTTTATTTTATGTCTGATTTAAGCTGCACAAATTTGAAAATATTGCATTAATGATATGATGATGCTCTGTGCTAGGCAGAGACCTACGTCTCCATATGGCAGCAGTCTGCTCATATTAGTCAATAGTAGGGCTGTTGATTAATTGCAGTTAACTCACATGATTAACTCAAAAAAATTAATCATGATTAAAAAAATTAATCTCGATTTATTGCAGTTTTAATCTCACTGTTAAACAACAGAATACCAATTGAAATTTATTAAATATATTGGATGTTTTTTCTAAATTTTCATATATATTGTATTCTGCATTGTAATTGAAATCAAAGTGTATATTTTTTTAATTACAAATATTTACACTGTAAAAATGATAAGCAAAAGAAAAAATATTTTTCAATTCACCTCATACAAGTACCGTAGTTTTCAGAGTAGCAGCCGGGTTAGTCTGTATCCACAAAAAGAAAAGGAGTACTTGTGGCACCTTAGAGACTAACACATTTATTTGAGCATAAGCTTTCATGGGCTACAGCCCACTTCATTGGATGCATGCAGTGGAAAATACAGGACGATTTTATATACACAGAGAACATGAAACAATGGGTGTTACCATGCGCACTGTAACGAGAGTGATCAGTTAAGGTGAGCTATTACCAGCAGGAGAGAAAAGAAACATTTTCTAGTGATAATCAAGATGGGCCATTTCCAGCAGTTGACAAGAACGTGTGAGGAACAGTAGGGTGGAAAAATAAACATGGGGAAATAGTTTTACTTTGTGTAATGACACATTTGTGTAATAAACCAAAGTGGATCCAGACTGCTGGCACTTAACATTAAAAAGGTTGCAGAGCAGTTTTAAAACCAAGAGATGGGGGAAAGCTGATTGCTGCAGAGGCACACATGGCTTGGACAGAGACTCCTCTTAGAGGAGAGTCTATTGACAGAGATTCTCTAGGTTTTAGTCAGGAGGAGGGGATGGAAGAGGATAAAGTATGGGCCAGATCAGATGAGAAACATGCACATAAAGAATCTGACACATCAGAAAAGGGCAGACAAATAAACAGTGACAAATTTTTAAAGTGCTTGTACACAAATGCGAGAAGTCTAAATAATAAGATTCGTGAACAAGAGTGCCTCTTGTTAAAGGAGGATATTGATATAATACGCATCACAGAAACCTGGTGGAGCGAGGACAATCAATGGGACACAATCATTCCAGGATACAAAATATATTGGAAGGACAGAACAGGACATGCAGGGGGTTGGGCGGGGGGGAGGGATTGCCCCTATATATGAAAGAAAAGAAAATGTAGAATCAAATGAAATAAAATCTTAAATGAATCCACATGTTCCACAGAATCTCTATGGATAGTAATTCCAGGCTCTAATAAGAATATAACAGTAGGGATCTATTATCGACCACCTGAACAGGACAGTGATAATGACGATGAAATGCTAAGGGAGATTAGAGAGGCTATCAAAATAAAGAACTCAGTAATAGTGGGAGATTTCAATTATCCCCATATTGACTGGGTACATGTCACCTCAGGACAAAATGAAGAGACAAAATTTCTCTATACTTTAAATGACTGCTTCTTGGAGCAGCTGGTACAGGAACCCACAAGGGGAGGGGCAACTCTCGATCTAGTCCTGAGTGGAGCGCAGGATCTGGTCCAAGAGGTAACTATAACAGGACCGCTTGGAAATAGTGACCATAATATAATAACATTTAACATTCCTGTGGTGGGAAGAACACCTCAACAGTCCAACAATGTGGCATTTAATTTCAGAAAGGGGAACTATGCAAAAATGAGGAGGTTAGTTAAACAGAAATTAAAAGGTACAGTGACTAGAGTGAAATCCCTGCAAGCTGCATGGACACTTTTCAAAGACACCATAATAGAGGCTCAACTTAAATGTATACCCCCAAATTAAAAAACACAGTAAAAGAACTCAAAAAGAGCCACCGTGGCTTAACAACCATGTAAAAGAAGCAGTGAGAGATAAAAAGGCATCTTTTAAAAAATGGAAGTCAAATCCTAGTGAGGTAAATAGAAAGAAGCATAAACACTGCCAAATTAAATGTAAAAATGTAATCAGAACAGACAAAAAGGAGTTTGAAGAACAGCTAGCCAAAATCTCAAAGATAATAACAAAATGTTTTTAAGTACATCAGAAGCAGGAAGCCTGCTAAACAACCAGTGGAATCCCTGGACAATCAGGATACAAAAGGAGCACTTAAAGACGATAAAGTCATCGCAGAGAAACTAAATGAATTCTTTGCTTCTATCTTCACGGCTGAGGATGTTAGGGAGATTCCCAAACGTGAGCCCTCTTTTGTAGGTGACAAATCTGAGGAATTGTCACATATTGAAGTGTCACCAGAGGAGGTTTTGGCATTAATTGAGAAACTTAACAGTAACAAGTCACCAGGACCTGAGGGCATTCACCCAAGAATTCTTAAAGAACTCAAATGTGAAATTGTGGAACTATTAGCTATGGTTTGTAACCTGTCCTTTAAATCAGCTACTGTACCCAATGACTGGAAGATAGCTAATGTAATGCCAATATTTAAGAAGGGCTCGAGAGGTGATCCCGGCAATTACAGACTGGTAAGTCTAAAGTCAGTACTGGGCAAATTAGTGGAAACAATAGTAAAGAATAAAATTGTCAGACACATAGAAGAACATAAATTGTTGCACAAAAGTCAGCATGGCTTCTGTAAAGGGAGATCATGTCTTACTAATCTATTAGAGTTCTTTGAGGGGGTTAATAAACATGTGGACAAGGGGGATCCAGTGGACATGGTGTACTTAGATTTCCAGAAAGCCTTTGAGTAGGTCCCTCACCAAAGGCTCTTATGTAAATTAAGTTGTCATGGGATAAAAGGGAAGATCCTTTCATGGCCTGAGAACTGGTTAAAAGACAGGGAACAAAGGGTAGGAATAAATGGTAAATTTTCAAAATTGAGAACGGTAACTAGTGGTGTTCCCCAAGGGTCAGTCCTAGGACCAATCCTATTCAATTTATTCGTAAATGATCTGGAGAAAGGGGTAAACAGTGAGGTGGCAAAGTTTGCAGATGATACTAAATAGCTCAAGATAGTTAAGACCAAAGCAGACTGTGAGGAACTTCAGAAAGATCTCACAAAACTAAGTGATTGGGCAACAAAATGGCAAATTAAATTTAATGTGGATAAAAGTAAAGTAATTCACATTGGAAAAAATAACCCCAACTATACATACAATATGATGGGGGCTAATTTAGCTACAATTAATCAGGAGAAAGATCTTGGAGTCATTGTGGATAGTTCTCTGAAGACGTCCACACAGTGTGCACTGGCAGTCAAAAAAGCAAACGGGATGTTAGGAATAATTTAAAAAGGGATAGAGAATAAGACAGAGAATATTTTACTGCCCTTATGTAAATCCATGCTATGCCCACATCTTGAATACTGCATACAGATGTGGTCCCCTCAACTCAAAAAAGATATACTGGCATTAGAAAAGGTTCAGAAAAGGGCAACTAAAATGATTAGGGGTTTGGAGCGGGTCCCATATGAGAAGAGATTAAAGAGGCCAGGACTTTTCAGCTTGGAAAAGAGGAGACTAAGGGGGGATATGATAGCGGTATATAAAATCATGAGTGGTGTGGAGAAAGTGAATAAGGAAAAGTTATTTACTTGTTCCCATAATATAAGAACGAGGGGACACCAAATTAAATTAGTGGGCAGCAGGTTTAAAACAAATAAAAGGAAGTTCCTCACACAGTGCACCGTCAACCTGTGGAGCTCCTTGCCTGAGGAGGTTGTGAAGGCTAGGACTATAATAGGGTTTAAAAGAGAATTGGATAAATTCATGGAGGTTAAGTCCATTAATGGCTATTAGCCAGGATGGGTAAGGAATGGTGTCCCTAGCCTCTGTTTGTCAGAGAGTGGAGATGGATGGCTGGAGAGAGATCACTTGATTGTTACCTGTTAGGTTCACTCCCTCTGAGGCACCTGGCATTGGCCACTGTCGTAGACAGGATACTGGGCTGGATGGATCTTTGGTCTGACCCAGTATGGCCATTCTTATGTTTTTATGTATTAGGTGAATTGAAAAAATATTATTTCTTTGTTTTTTTTTTACAGTGCAAGTACTTGTAATGAAAAATAAATATAAAGTGAGCATTGTACACTTCGTATTCTGTTTTGTAAATGAAATCAATATATTTGAAAATGTAGAAAACATCCAAAAATATTTAAATAAATGGTATTCTATTATTAACAGTGTGGTTAATTGCGCTATTAATCGCAATTGATTTTTTTAATTGCGCGATTAATCACAATAAAATTTGTTAATCACTTGAAAGCTACAAATGTTATTTAACCGGTTAAGTAGAACAAAGCAAATGTTTTCTATTTATGTTAATATTATGTTATTTTAAAAACACACATGTTTAAAGACTTCATACTGTTCAAATATTATACTGGAAATTACCTGGAGAAACTTGAATTCTAACATCAGATACATTAGTTCTCGTATATGTTACTAAAATGTATGACTGTATGCATAAACCAGTATTGTCCATGTTCTCCATCAGATTTTGCTCGGGAAGAAGGGGGAAGAGTATTTTTCCCATTGATATTTATGATAGAAAACTGGGAAAACCTTTAGTGCCAGATAATTTTAGCACCTACGTAATAGGTTTTTTTATTTATTTCCCGTAAGAAATGAAAGAATTAAACCCTATATTGAAAGCAGGAGTTGTACTTTTTACATCTACATTTACTTTTTACATGTAAATCCTTGAATTTAAAAGTTGTTCTCTTCCTTTCAAAGAAATCCAAAAGCAAAAGCATATCTTAAAGGAAGGTCATATACTTTTAACAAGCATCTCTTTCTTCTATACATGTCAGAGTTAGAGTGCAAATTTGTAAAGCCCAGGATGTTAACGATCCAGTAATAGGTAGAAGCTGATACCTAGGCTTGACAGAATCTTTTTTTTTTTTGTAATGTCAATGGATTATATCAATGTTTACTTTAAGCATTGGTAAGATATGTATTGATTTAAATTGTCATAGTTGTGGGACGTTATGGAGATACAGAGAATTATTTAATGACAGAATTCAGAGTAGCAGCCACTGAATGCATCCGAAGAAGTGAGCTGTAGCTCACGAAAGCTTATGCTCAAATAAATTTGTTAGTCTCTAAGGTGCCACAAGTCCTCCTGTTCTTTTTAATGACAGAAGTCACTGAGATTCAAAACATTACAGCTTTATAACCATTGAAACACAAATGGTCAACATCAAATGTCGGAACATACAGAGTAAATCACCTCAAATCAACCGATCACACCTGATTTTACTAGTTATCCACTAGTCATTTTGTAACAAGCCTACTTCAAAAGTCTAAATAGCCGGATTTGGACTCTCAGGCAGCATTTGTCTTACTTTGCCAATCTGTAAATTTTGGTTGCTATCAATGGAAATATTTTTTGTCAGTGGGTGTGTGCACTGGGAAATCGACATTTGCTGATATTCATCAATAAAAATCTAATCATTCGAATACGAATGATGAGTTTTGTATTGGCGTAAGCAGAGAAGCTGAAGTACGGTGGATGTTCTTGACAATGTCTTCCCTATATTCTCAGCATTTAAGGAAAATCTTATTAGAACAGGTAAACCTTAACAAATGCAACGTGACTTTTTTTCCTGTGTGAATTATTATAGCGTAGCCCGACAGTAGTAGATGCACCACAAATATCTCTAAGTAAATGACTATTTGAGCCCTAAGTGGCAAACAAGATAAATCCTTTTGGTTGAAACCTCACGCAAAGGGACAGAGTTCCATATGCATTTATCCACTTAAAGACACAGAGAGGTAAGTAAGCAGGTTAAGCATCTAAACTCACATTAAAATCAAAGGGATTTTGGTGCCTAATCTCTTTCGATGCTTTAGAAAATCTCTCTGCATCTGTAGGTGACTAAATACCCTTGAAAATCGGGCCCCAAGTGAATCATTTTCAGTGTTTGGTTTTTGGAGAAAAAGTTGAAAGTTGATGAACATGATTTTTTTTCCCTTTTTTCTATAATTTTGCATGGGGGGGTGGAAACATTTTCTGACCAGCTCTAGACTTTATTCCATGTTGGTCTTAGTTTCTTTTCATATGATTTCTGCAGTCAGTTAAGACACAATCAATAATGGAGAAGATGAACCCCCCTTTGGTTAATAGGAAGCATAAATCTTACCTGCAAAGCTGCAGGCCTACTAGACTGATGACGAGACATCCCCTCTTTGCATTGCAGTTTTCTAACTGCCTAAAGTTTCTATACTTTTTTTTTTCTCTCAGTAAAGAAAACTAAAACGATACGTAGTATAGCTTTGTTTCATTCTAAAAGCATTTGTAAATGGAATAACACATCCTTTGATATTTATATCCTCTGCAAAGGAAGACGTCATCATCCTTTGATGCAACTATTGTAGGATATTTGAGTTAAGGGGATGGGGGACTTAATTAAGAGAACATAATTTTTTTGGCAATATTAGCTCTCAAGGCAATCAAACTTCTAACCTTAGCTGAATTATCTAGGGCTTACATACTAGGCTGAGGGACACTGTAGAAAATCTAATCTAACCTAATGACAGGTTTCAGAGTAGCAGCCGTGTTCGTCTGTATTCGCAAAAAGAAAAGGAGTACTTGTGGCACCTTAGAGACGAACCAATTTGTTTGAGCATAAGCTTTCATGAGCTACAGCTCACTTCATCGGATGCATCCACTGAAGTGAGCTGTAGCTCATGAAAGCTTATGCTCAAATAAATTGGTTAGTCTCTAAGATGCCACAAGTGCTCCTTTTCTTTAATCTAATCTATCTATTTACACAAACATAAGGATCTTCTAGAGTTATCAGCTAATGAAGTTATCCTTTATCTTGAGTTGTAGAGGCTGAAATGTTAGGGAAGTCAATGGAACACCGCTAATGTACATCACTGGAGGATCTGGTCTATGGTGTAAGATCCAAACTCTCCCCCAAAAAGGAATCTTTCCATTTGATATACGTTATAGACTCATGGACCCACAGACTTTAATGCCAGAAGGGACCATCATGATCGTCTAGTCTGACCTCCTGCACGTTTCAGGCCACAGAACCTTACCCACCCATTCCTGTAACAGACCCCTAACCACTGGCTGAGTTACTGATGTCCTCAAATCATGGTTTAAAGACTTCAGGTTACAGACAATCCACCCATCTGCTCTAGTTTAAACCTGCAAGTACCCCATGCTGCAGAGGAAGGCAAAAAACCCCTCCTAGGGGTCCTCCTTCAGGATGGCTCATCTGATCCCTTAGAACATCTCTTCCCCACACAGCTGTTCCCACAGGCGATCCTGAAGGAAGCTGTAGTTTATCCTAGAGGGAACACTGAAGAGCAGCAAGAAGGTTTAGCTGCCTGGCGTCCTCCAGCCAGAGAGCCAGGGCCAGAGGGTAGAGAAGGTTGAAGGCAGGAGCAGTTGCAGAGAGAGCTGCCTGATCCAGAGAGCTGGAGCGGGCTGATGGCTGGGTAGCAGCAAAGGGGCTTACTCACTGGCATCTCCACACTGCAGAGCTGAAGAGCCCTTAGAAGAGAAGCGGTGGGCATTCCTGTTGAGAAGAGTGATAGGCAGCCATTTGTCCAGTTTTAAGCCGTACTATCCTGGTTTGTCCACCTCTGGTACTGATATAAAACTGGACGTGGTTTTGCCTGGTATCACAGATGCAAGATGTCATGTTGCAGAACCCGCCACTCTGCCCCATCAGTATGACTTCACACGCACCGCCAGCGGGGGATGGAGTAGCAAGCTCTGCAACATGATGCCCTCCATGTGGCAGGACCTTGTGTGCACTGTGCGTGTGAGGTCATGGGGGGAGGTGCGGGATCATGCAGGCAGTGGTGGGAACAACCAAGGGAATGTCCTGTATTTGGGGATGTGTCAGTGGTCACCCTAAAGAGCGAAGTTTTTAAGAACTACACGTACTGAGTGTGAGAAATGGATTTATGTTCCGGATTTTCACTGGGGAGCGTTTGAATAATGTTTTGGTAATAAACCACCCCCAAGCAGAGGTAATATTTAAACAAGAAAGCCTGTTGTGGAGTCAATAGGGACTATAAAGGAGGGAAACTGAGGCAGGTGAAGCTGTTCTGCTATGGCCTGTTGCTGGAGAGCACTCCAGGTGCGGCCATCCTGTGACACATGGGAACATTTCAAATTTTGCCAAACAAAAAAATCAATTTTCTATCAGGAAAATATTTTTTAAAAAGTGTTGGGTGGGAAGTTCCACTCAAATTGTAAATATCACATTTAAAAAAAATTGCCCAAAATATTTTGTTACAAATAATTAAAAAATAAATAAACAGCATTTCCACAGCACATTGACGCCTGCAGTTCCAGCCCCCTTTGTCGCCTGTGGGCTGGGTTCTCTGGAGGACTACATCTCCCACAATGCAACGTGAATCCAGTGGTTTGAATTTCATGGTGATTCAGGGGAGTCGCCACTCTCATGTATCATGGGAGATGTAGTACAGCCAAGTAGACTGGTTCCACCATCTCCCTTACGCCAGGTCTACACTACCACTTACTTTGGTACAACGTACGTTGCTCAGGGGTGTGAATAAGTCACCCCTCTGAGCGATGTAAATTACACTGGACTAAGCGCCGATTTGGACAGTGCTATGTTGGTGTGAGAGCTTCTTGTGGAAGTGAATTTATTATGCCGAGGGGTAACTAAAGTGTGTGAGCTACTGTGAAGTAAAAACACCGTGAAGACAAGGCACTGTAGTTTTATTGTGAGGTAACCTAGGCAAGGCAGCACTATATCAAGCATCAGCTTCCAGCCATTGGATTATATTATATTTTTCTCTGCTAGACTGAAGAGCCCGTTTTCAAATATTGGTTCCTCATGTAGGTACTTATAGACTGTAATCAAGTCACCCCTGAACCTTCTCCTTGTTAAGTGTCAAGGTTCCTTCCCCACTCTGAACTCTAGGGTACAGATGTGGGGACCTGCATGAAAACCTCCTAAGCTTACTTTTACCAGCTTACGTTAAAACTTCCCCAAGGAACAAACTAATTTACCTTTTGCCTTTGGACTTTTGCTGCCAACACCAAACGTCTAACCGGTATTATTATTAGGAAAGAGTCCGTTTGGAAATGTCTTTCCCCCCAAAAATCCTCCCAAAACCTTGCACCCCGCTTCCTGGGGAAGGTTTGATAAAAAGCCTCACCAATTTGCATAGGTGACCACAGACTCAAACCCTTGGATCTTAAGAACAATGAAAAACATTCTGTTTCTTAAAAGAAGAATTTTACTAGAACAAAAGGTAAAAAGAATCACCTCTGTAAAATCAGGATGGTAAATACCTTACAGGGTAATTAGATTCAAAACTTAGAGAATCCCTCGAGGCAAAACCTTAAGTTACAAAAAGACACAAAAACAGGAATATCCATTCCATTCAGCACAGCTTATTTTTCTCAGCCATTTAAAGAAATCATAATCTAACGCATATCTAGCTAGATTACTTACTAAGTTCTAAGACTCCATTCCTGTTCTGCCTCTGGCAAAAGCATCACACAGACAGAGAGAGAGAGAGGCTTTGTTTCTCCCTCCGCCCAGATTTTGAAAGTATCTTGTCTCCTTATTGGTCATTTTGGTCAGGTGCCAGCGAGGTTATCCTAGCTTCTTAACCCTTTAGAGGTGAAAGGGTTTTTCCTCTGGCCAGGAGGGATTTTAAAGGTGTTTACCCTTCCCTTTATATTTATGACATTAAACTAAATAGATTGAGCTCTGTGAGTCTATCACTATAAGGCAGATTTTCGAAATCTTTAATAATTCTTGTGGCTCTTCTTTGATCACTCTCCTCTATGGACACCAGAACTGGAAACCATATTCCAGCAGTGGTCACACCAACACCAAATAGAGAAGTAAAATAATGTCTCTACTCTCTAGTTGTTCAAGTGGCTGCTTTTCTACAGACTGTGTGAACTTGGGATAGTCTCTCACTCTCTCTCTCTCTCTGCCTCAGTTTCCCCATTGGTGCAATGTGGGTCATAGCACTTTCTTACATCACAAAGGTGTTGTGAGGACAAATAAATTAATGTCTGTGAGACACTCAGATACTAAGGTGATAGGGTCACACAGGTACTTACAAGAGATAGATTTTTGTTAGTCTTATATCAGCCATTGTCCATGCTCTGAGATACAGAACATTGTAAATGGAGAGATTCAGGAAGTGGAAGACACCAGAGACATCTCAGGCAGCTAAGGAAACCCCTAAGGCTCAGAAATATGGTCAAGATATGAGAAGTGCTGCCTGCTAATTTGGATTGAGAGGGCATGATTCTCCTTGCACACACACACGCACTTGTGCAAATCAGGAGTCACTTTAATGACTTCCCTGGAGTCACTCTGGAGTATAGCTGATGTGCCCAACAGGACAATTAGTTAAGAATAATTGATCATTTCTTGCATAACAGACTGGGTAGACTGGCTGACTCCTGGAAAAACATTGGGTCACATCGTCAGCTGTTGTATACTGGGGTAGCTCCAGGGAAGTCAGTGGAGCTCTGGGTTTTTACACAAACTGACCATCTGTCTCAGGGTCTGCAGACAGTCCCTCGAACTCCAAAGGGCTGCTCCCCTTACAGCTCACAAAGAGGGCAATTCATCCCTGGGCACAGGGGCAGCAAAAGGCCCATGAACCACTAGACTCTCTGACTCAAAAAGTCTTCTCAGAGCCTCCTTGACCTCTTTTGTTTCTCAGGCTGTATATGATTGAGTTCACCATGGGAGCTGGCACAGTGTAGAGCACAGACATCAGCTTATTGAAACCCGGTGACTGGTTTGCTATGGGACCCCACAGAAAATAATAACAGTCCTGTAGAAGATGCTAACTACAGTGAAGTGTGAGCAGCAGGTAGAGAAAGCTTTCTGCTTCCTTGTGGTGGAAGGGAACCCACAGATGGTCCACATGATTTTGCAAGAGGATGTAAGGGTCAGTGAAAATGAGACCTTTGTCACAATGAGGGAGGCTAGGACAGTCGCTGCCTTTGCTGCAGTGGCCTCAGAACAGGAGAGGAAGTGGTTGATCTTGTTGGAGGGACAGAACATCAAAACTGCTCCTGTAACAGGAGGCAGAAAGCCAGAGAAATGAGTTCCAGCCTCTAGCTGCCAGCAAACCCTAACGCTCATCATGGTTGCATAATGCGGCAGTGGCATATCGCTATATATCGATCATAGGAGAAAACTCTCAACAACACCCAAGATAGAAAACAGGCACAGCCATGCAGCACAGCCCCAGAGGGAAATCACTTCATGGGAGTTAAGCAAAGTTTTCAACATCTTGGAGACCATTGTAGACACGTAGCAGATATCTAGGAAGGATAAATGACTCAGGAAGAAATACATGGGGATGTGGAGGTTGTGATCAGTCAACAGAACTGTAACAATGAGGAGATTCCCAAAGACGGTCACCAAGGATATCAGTAGGAATATCCCAAAGAGAAGGCTCTGAAGATCACAAAAGTCCCCCAATCCCAGGATGTTGAGTTCCCTGGCAGCCATTCGGTTGTCCTTTCGCATATCAATCACTGTTTTCGTCTAAAGAAAAGAGATGCATGAAAAACACATGAAACCAAAAAAAGACGCAGAGACATTAGTCCCATTCTATGCCTAGGAAAGAAAGTACAGCAGGAGGGAACACAGACTCTCTGGAGGAAACGTAGTCGGACTATCTGGTTTTACAGTGAGATAAAATTTTGCTCAGAGACTGAAGAACATTTTGGAAATCCTTAATTTTTGAGTTGAGATGTTGGAAAGAGCCAGTTTTCTAGTTCCTGCGTCAGTTTCTCTAGGTTTGGATTCACCTCACATTTCTGCAACTGAGCTGGGAAAACCAAGTCCCTGACACGCTGCACCCGGGGGTCAGAGGTACACCTGGGGTAACGCCTTTAGGCTGGGAGTTTCAAAGGAGCCTCAAATTAGATTTAGGCTCCTAACTCGCTTCGGCTCTGTTGAAAATCCCAGTCTTAAAGCTGGATTCTCCTCACGTTTGCACCAGTGTAATTCATGAGTCAGGCTGCTGAACTCAAAATGTGCAAGGAAACATCCCAGTGGATTCAAGCCAGATGACAATCCTTAAAGTATAGGGGCCAGATCCTCAGCTGGTGTCAATCAGGCCTGGCTCCATTAATGTCAGTGGATCTACTCCAGGCTATATTTGGCCTTCAGTTACCCTGGTGTAAAGCTGGGGTATCTTGACTGTTTGCACTAGAGCTAATCAGGCAAGATTCTCCCATGCTTTGCAGATGGTGATCATTTACACTGGGACAAAATGGCTGCCAAATGGCACCCAATCCAAATAACACGGCCTAATTTGGGTGGAAAGGGTAGTTTAGTGGATTGGGCACTAGTTGGGGTGCAGCAACTGTGGGTCCAATGTCCAGCCTTGCCCCACATTCCTTTTGTCTCTTTGGGCAAATCATTGAAGCTTCTCCATCCCTCAGTTTTCCCCATCTGTACAATGGGGATAACAGCACTTGCCTACCTCCCAGGGGTGTGTGAGGATAAGCTCTGTTACAGATTGTGAGGTGCTCAGTTGTTACAGTTGGGGCCATCCAAGTACCTGGACAGGTTCATAGAATCATAGAATCATAGAATATCAGGGTTGGAAGGGACCCCTGAAGGTCATCTAGTCCAACCCCCTGCTCGAAGCAGGACCAATTCCCAGTTAAATCATCCCAGCCAGGGCTTTGTCAAGCCTGACCTTAAAAACTTCCAAGGAAGGAGATTCCACCATCTCCCTAGGCAACGCATTCCAGTGTTTCACCACCCTCTTAGTGAAAAAGTTTTTCCTAATATCCAATCTAAACCTCCCCCACTGCAACTTGAGGCCATTACTCCTCGTTCTGTCATCTGCTACCATTGAGAACAGTCTAGAGCCATCCTCTTTGGAACCCCCTTTCAGGTAGTTGAAAGCAGCTATCAAATCCCCCCTCATTCTTCTCTTCTGCAGGCTAAACAATCCCAGCTCCCTCAGCCTCTCCTCATAAGTCATGTGTTCTAGACCCCTAATCATTTTTGTTGCCCTTCGCTGGACTCTCTCCAATTTATCCACATCCTTCTTGTAGTGTGGGGCCCAAAACTGGACACAGTACTCCAGATGAGGCCTCACCAATGTTGAATAGAGGGGGACGATCACGTCCCTCGATCTGCTCGCTATGCCCCTACGTATACATCCCAAAATGCCATTGGCCTTCTTGGCAACAAGGGCACACTGCTGACTCATATCCAGCTTCTCGTCCACTGTCACCCCTAGGTCCTTTTCCGCAGAACTGCTGCCTAGCCATTCGGTCCCTAGTCTGTAGCGGTGCATTGGATTCTTCCGTCCTAAGTGCAGGACCCTGCACTTATCCTTATTGAACCTCATCAGATTTCTTTTGGCCCAATCCTCCAATTTGTCTAGGTCCTTCTGTATCCTATCCCTCCCCTCCAGCGTATCTACCACTCCTCCCAGTTTAGTATCGTCCGCAAATTTGCTGAGAGTGCAATCCACACCATCCTCCAGATCATTTATGAAGATATTGAACAAAACCGGCCCCAGGACCGACCCTTGGGGCACTCCACTTGACACCGGCTGCCAACTAGACATGGAGCCATTGATCACTACCCGTTGAGCCCGACAATCTAGCCAGCTTTCTACCCACCCTATAGTGCATTCATCCAGCCCATACTTCTTTAACTTGCTGACAAGAATACTGTGGGAGACCGTGTCAAAAGCTTTGCTAAAGTCAAGAAACAATACATCCACTGCTTTCCCTTCATCCACAGAACCAGTAATCTCATGATAAAAGGCGATTAGATTAGTCAGGCATGACCTTCCCTTGGTGAATCCATGCTGGCTGTTCCTGATCACTTTCCTCTCATGCAAGTACTTCAAGATTGATTCTTTGAGGACCTGCTCCATGATTTTTCCAGGGACTGAGGTGAGGCTGACTGGCCTGTAGTTCCCAGGATCCTCCTTCTTCCCTTTTTTAAAGATTGGCACTACATTAGCCTTTTTCCAGTCATCCGGGACTTCCCCGGTTCGCCACGAGTTTTCAAAGATAATGGCCAATGGCTCTGCAATCACAGCCGCCAATTCCTTCAGCACTCTCGGATGCAACTCGTCCGGCCCCATGGACTTGTGCACGTCCAGCTTTTCTAAATTAGGTTTTCTAAATAGGTTCTGCTCTCCCTTGCACCAGTTTCGGTGAAGTAACTCCCAACTTCAACCAACGCATGCCCAGTCTATCCAGAAGTATTTCAGCCTCACTTTGCTAAGCTATAAGTAGCCATTCAAGGCACCACAGAGACCCAGCCACTGAGGAATCTGAAGGTAGGATTCAGGCCCTGACTTCAATGGAGCAATTTCTGAATATCGGAGAACAGGATCAGACACAATATCCCCAGAGCTTAATCACTGGTGCAAAGCACTAGGGATCTATTGGCATGACTCTGGATTTACGCCACCATCTCAGAGCACATTGAGGCCTTGAACCCCTCTACTTATTGCACAATAGGTATACTGGTATCTGAGCAATACAAGCTCCCCTTTACCATCTGACTCCAGGGTTGGGCTGCATTTGTGGAGCCCTGTGTGCTCAGAACAAGGCTGAGACCGCCAGATTGGTTCACAGAAGGTCATCAAAATGCTGCCAGGCAGCAGTGGCTTTTGCCACCTCACAGCCAGGACTGGAATGGAAGCCGTGCCCAAGAAAAGAAACCTTCTCTCCCCTATGATACCCACTGCTCCATGCGTGGGCCTGCATCCACAGCTGCCTGCCTCTTGTGCCGTGTCCCCTGTCCCTTGGCTCATGCGTGCAATGTCGGTACAAACTGCGGCTGAGTCAGACCAATGGGGCCCCATTCTCCTCTCACTCACACTGTGGAGATGCATTGTGGAGTCACTCCTGCTCTACAATGGGCTGAGTGAGAGCGGAATCAGCCCCATTGATTCCAGTAGAGTTACTCCTGATTTACACCAAGGTGTGTGAGATCACAGGCTTAGGTCCTGCTTCTCCACTGAGTTTCTCCAGCTTTGCATCAGGGCAGTTTACACTACCCAGGGATGTGGCTCTGTATAGCCATGTCTAGCACTGACAGAGCCATTGGTAAGCCCACTGCCCTCAAAGTTCTCAGCCCCTTTGGCTGCGAGAGGCCACACAGGGGCCGGTGAGCATCCGAGGTGCCAGCCAGTTCTGGGATGGGTGTGTACCAAGAAGGACCAAGCCTGCATGCAGGAAACCCATCTAAATGCCCGGGCAGATAGGCCCCAGAGCCAGTTACATGAGGGTCCATCGCTTACACTTCATGAAAGGAGTAGACCCCGGTGCTTTCTGTCCACTGGAAGGACTTTACCAGCACCAATCACACGCAGATGTTCCTGATCCTGCCATTCAGCTCAGACAAAGGAAAGGCCTTTGCCTTCAACGGGAGGCCTCAGTCAATTAACTGGGAGTGCTACTAATGAGGCACCCAAGGGTTAGAGCCGCAACTGGGAGCAGGAAGCTTCCCTGCTAGAGATTAGTGCACTGCCGGCCCTCCTGCAGGTCCAAGATTCTGGTTAACTCCCTTGGCGGTGCTGGGCTAAGCACAGAGGCCTCGTTAAAAAAGGCTGAAATTCTGGCCCAGTGGGATCAATCAACAAAGCAACTTGGAGCAAACTTCAGAGTCCTGGGGGTGCAGAGCAAAATGTGTGTGGAGGGGGAGGCGGGGGGGGGGGGGGGGCTGGGGGCAGCGGAGCATGAGAAAGCCAACGGCAGAGACAGGCCTTGAGACTATGGATCATTAACCCAAAGAGCAAAGCCTTAAGCTTGCTCCTGCTTGGATTTACACTCGGTTAAAATACACCCTGCTTGCCCCACTGATTGAGGGCACGTCTACACTGTAGCATGGAGTTCCATCTCCTAGTGCAAACGTAGCCTAAGATTCCTGTTACTGGGTTGGCAACCCATCCTGGTAACCGCACCGATTCTGATCCCTGGTTTCCAGCACCCAAAGGTATTGTCTAAATTATGAGGGTGTTGCCGGCAGTTCTGCTGGTATAGCTCCACCAGCAACACTTTCTAGTCTGGACACAGTTGTATCTCTATACACATGCCTCTGCGGGAATAGCTTCTGCTGCATTTCCTGACCAGCACAATCTGCACTAGTCCAAGCACAGTTACACCCAGGGGACTGCACCTAAACTAGGTTTCTTGGTGAAATCGAGTTTAGGAGTTAGGTGCCTAAACACATGTGGGTTTTCATTGGCACAGACATGTCGGTAAAAATAACACCCCTGATTCACACAGCTCTGCCGGTGAAATGTTAATGTGTCCACCAAGCCTAATTCTTAGTCATTCCATTGACTGAGATCAGCTGAGCATAAAAGGCTCTGAAATGATTTGGGAACCACCTGGCCCTGTTTACTCATAATGTACACCACAGGCCAGACACACAGCTGGTGTGAGTCAGGTCACTGCTTTCATGTTTGGTGAAGATGGCCAGCTGGGGGGCTGGCCATGGGAATATAGGAGATGCCACTCGGAAAATGTTTTGGACTCTGCCAAACCTGAGATCTCTCAAAATCATAGGGGCTGATTTTCATCCTGCTTACCTGGTGTAAATGTGGAGTCATTAATACAGTTGCGCTCACTCCCTTCTCCTTGATCCCATGCATGAGATGGGTAATCTTCTGAGCCAAGCATGGTGTATCAGTGTTGTTACTAAACCTATTAATGGATAATTGGTGGGCGTGAAAAATCAATACTGTGGATAACCCATGGTGACTTCTTGGGGGTGTAGTTACTGGGGCTGTTCCAGTGATTCACATCCAACCCCACTGCTCCCCGCCCTGACCCTGTGCCATTACGTGGTCTGGCTGCCCCTCCCCCACCCTCTGCTGCCCTAGTGTCCATTATACAGTATAGCTGCCCCTCCCCATTCTCACCCTCTTGTGTCCATTATACAGTATAGCTGCCCTTTCCCACCCCTCACCCTCTTCTGCCCACTGTGTCTCTGTGTCTCCTCCAATTGCTTGTCCATAAAGGGAAGTTTATGAGTCTGTTGCTGTCTTTCTGGAGGTATTCCTTAGCTTAGGCTTTTAGGTCCAGAGTTGAGTCATACACATAGCCTGGCCTGGGTTGCTGTGGCATGTGCGACTTCCCCATCTCCTTCTCTCACACACTCCCTCCTGCTCCCATTGGTTCCTCTCGGGACACAAAAGGGTGAGTGACAGGAGAAACAGATTCTGTGACAATAAAACAAACTGGGAAACCCTCTTCACTGAAGTGCTGCAGTTGTTCGCAGCCCTATGGAAGAAAGGCAAGGGCTGTGTAGCCAGAGGTGTGTGGGGTGTAGGATGCTCTGGCACAATCCCGGTGCAAGGGAAATACTGCTCTGAAGCCAGCATGCTCATCCTTTGCATGCACTAAAGGAAGGAACTGGCACTTTCCCAGAGGTAAGATACACTCCAGTTTCTTGAGGGGTGTGTGACGTTGTACCCCATAATGTTTTATGGGAATATGACATAACTGGAATATGCTTTATGCTACATGTGCCATATAATATATCTCTGTAAAGGTTATGGTCTACTCGATCTATTCACCCTATATGTGTGTGTATATATATATATATATATATATATTTGTATTTGAAGTTATGAATATGGTCTGTATACTTCTCTGATTCTAAGTAGGTTTTACTAAAGCAGTTGGTCAGCTTCCTGAGAAAAGACTATTCTCAGTACATGCCCAACCAAGAAGCCCATAAGCCAACAATACACTTGGAGACGCCAATCCACATCTGAGCTTTCCCAGGAATGTGGCTTGGATGGTAAGGAACTCAGTCACGCATGGACATGTGATTTGCCCAGGTGAGTCCAAAACACCATTTTGTAGCTAGGCTTTGCATAGGAGAGAGGAGGGGGTCTCCACCCACAAGAGAAAGTCTATTTAAACCCCTGGGAGACCCCCCATTTTGTCTTCAGATGGCTAAAGAGAGAGCCTCTCCATCCCCAAGGATACCTGAAAAAGTCTGGAACAAAGAATAGTAACTAAAGGGGGTGAGAGTAATTGCTGGACCCAGACTAGAAAAAGACTAGTCCATAAAAGGAAGCTTACTGGGTGAGAATTTTATCTGTATTCAGTTTTATTACTGTACAAGAATTAGACTTGCATGTTTTATTTTTTTTACTTGGTAATTCACTTTATTCTGTCTGTTACTACTTGAAACCACTTAAATCCTACTTTCTGTATTTAATAAAATCACTTTTTACTCATTAATTAACCCAGAGTATGTATTAATACCTGGGGGCGGGGGGAGAGCTGTGCATATCTCTCTATCAGTGTTATAGAGGGTGAACAATTTATGAGTTTACCCTGTATAAGCTTTATACAGGGTAAAACGGATTTATTTAGGGTTTGGACCCTTTTGGGAGTTGGGCTTCTGAGTGTTAAAGGCAGAAACACTTCTTAAGTTGCTTTCAATTAAGCCTGCAGCTTTGGGGCATGTGGTTCAGACCCTGGGTCTGTGTTGGAACAGACTGGCGTGTCTGGCTTAGCAAGACAGGGTGCTGGAGCCCCAAGGTAGCAGGGAAAGCAGGGGAAGATGTAGTCTTGTCACATCAGTTGGCAGCTCCCAGGGGGTTTCTGTGATCCAACCTGTCACAGGGTGAAGCAGTGAGTTAAATGCCACTGAATTGTAGGCCTTCCCCTGTAAACACCTGATACTGGGAGGGATGCTGGCTGCTGTTAATAGATCCACAACATTCAAAATGGCTTCTCCTGCTACCCAACTAGAACCAATTGGAGACTGATGGGTTTTGGGCGGTTGGTTGGTTAGGTTTGTTCCATCAAAAAAAATACCCCTCCCCCCACAAAAAAGTGTTTGGTTGTTAGCAAAATTTCCCTCTGAGAACTGAACATGTTTCAGCCACAAAGTGAAAAAATGGTGCTTTTCTTCCCATAATTTTTAATGTTGAGCTTTTTGTTCTCTGAAAATGTGTTATGTGCTTTAAAGGAAAGCAAATTCTTTGTTTAATCAGAAAACAGAATTTCCCTGTAGTACAAAGCAAAGCTTCTCAGCCTTCTAAGCGTCGTGACCCTGGATTCAAAATCCAAAACTGTTTTCTTCAGTTTATTTCCCCCTCTCCCAGGGAAGCAGGGTTTTCTGAAAGTTCCCAACCTTCCCATGCTTCTCTAGGCCTGATTTCCATATTGTTCAATGGAGCCTTTGCCTTAGTCTACCTACACTTAAAGTTAGATTGAGAGACATTCCATTGATGTAGCTGCCATAGCTTAGGGAGTTGGTACTCCTAAAATGATGGAAAAAACCTCCAGGGTGTAGGCTGCATCTACGCTACAGGGTTATGACATCACGTGGCAATGTAGCTATGCTGGTAAGTAAACGCCCCAACCCAGCCATTTTGTATGAACTTGCCTGAGGGATGCAATCAGGTGGAAAGCCTCTGAGCACACTCTCAAACCAAAGGGGGCATGGGAGGGGCTCAGATACGCTCAATGAAGCCACACCAGGTGCATAAGTAGAACCGGTTTTATTGCCAAAGTATAATAAGCTTCCCAGCCTTCACACGTTACTAAATATGTGCTTCCCAATTTTGAATAGATGCTCCCAGCAGCAAGGGGAGCCAGTCTGCCTGCAGCTGGATCACCCCTGAGTTGAGGACACCCAATGTGGCAAGCTTATTTTGCAGTACTTCTATATCAAAGGAATTTAATATCCCCGTACCAGTTCCAACCCCTCCTAGCACTGTCTCCATAAGGCCCCGCTTTTTATGCCCCTTCCCGACCAGGGGGCCAACCAAGGCTCGCCATTGCTCCCACAAACGATCTGTCCAGGGCTGACAGCTCACATTGCACAACCCAACACGGACTGCACTCACATTAATATTTACATTAATTACATCAATCTGTGGCCCCACAATTATGGAGCTACACAAGTTGGGCCAAACCATTAAATGAGGTTTGCTTCGATTCAGGGGGGCAAAAACAGGAAGTACATATAGCAATATCAAAAAGGGGCCTCACCCCTCTATATCAGTCTTATTGGTGAAGCTCCACATAGTCCCACGGGTTATGAGAAAATGGGTATCATTCCCAGTGCAGTTAAGTAACTCTCGTAGGGCAGTCGTATTAGAGGACTGGATTTGCGGTGTCACCTGTCCACACCAGTGGGAGGAATCATTTAGCAAATGAAGGGTCATGTTGACTTACGAATCAGCGTACACCAAGAGGGTACCTGGCCGGTAGCCTGGGAGTTGAAGCGTACACGCGCCAGGACAATTGATCGAGACCGTCATGACAGGGCAGCTCTGATGTGCAGGGCAGGTAAAATGACCAATGGTCCAATTGGTGGTGGCAGCACTCCATCGCAAATGTCCACGGTGCAACAATGGTCCCATTTGCTCACTGAGCACAGAGGCCCAAAGTCCCCAAAGGATACACATGAGCATCATCTTCAGGATAGTTTGCCCCTATCAAGACAAACAAGATCATTATCCCCAACAATGCTGACCCAGTAAGTGTCCCTGGGCTCCTGAGCAACAATCTCCCCTGACTGGAGGTGCTGTCCGGGGTACCACAACCATACCCGGCCACCCTCTTCCTCAGTCCTATCTGTGGATTCAAACCCTCCTGCTCCCCGGGCAGCGTCTGGCACCTCCATTTCCTACAGGTGCCGCACTTCAGGGAGGGCAATCTGCTCACAGATGACCTGGGCCACCCGATCACCTGGTTGTGTATGAACGGGCTCCTTTCCAAGATTGAACAGCAAAACCCATACTTCTCCCCAGCAGTCATGGTCCACAATCCCCACCTGTAGGTGAAGTCCCACACACAAAGCCAGCCTGGAGTGGGGAGCCATCCTGCCATAATACCTTCTGGGTAATTATACCTGTATCCCGAAGGGAATCAATTTCTGAGTGCCAGGATCAATGGTGTCGGGGGCGACTGCGTACAAATCCACCCCTGCTGACTCTGATGGCCCTCTAGTCGGGAGACGGGCTGCGGGGTGTAGCAGTACAACTCCTAACACATCAGGGTCTGACTTCCCTGAGCCCTCTGTCTCCTCAGTCATCAGCCACACACTCATTCCACCATGTTGGCATTCCATTGGTGTCAGGCCATAGTATGGAAGCATATTCCATTGATAGGCGGCCTTGCTAAGTACCCCATACCACTGCCTGAGTGTGCGGTTCAGTGATGAGCCGTAGTTGCTGTCTCAGCAATCCATTATACTGTTCCATGATACCCGGCCCTTGGGGATGATAGGGGATGTGAAACACCCATCAAATTCCCAAAGATGCAGCCCAATCTCACACCGTGTTACTGGCAAAATGGGACCAATTATCAGAATGCAATTGAGAGGGAATTCCATGGTGGAATACAATTCGCTCGATAATTCCAGTGATTGTATTCCATTGGTTGGCATGGGATGCTGACCAGACCTCTCCATAGCTGGTGGCCATATCAACCATGGTGAGAATATACGCCTTGCAGTGGTCAGGAGGGAGTGGACCAACATAATCGACTTGCCAGATTTGAGAAGGCTGGTCTCCCCATGGCACCTGACCAGAGGAGCCGGCTTCCACCTGTAAGGGCTTAACAATCTGGCAAATTTTACAAATGGCTTTAGCTGTTTTTAGGGCTACATCTGAAGTGGGGATACCTCGGGCCTGCGCCCAATGGTACGCCCCCTCCAGGCCCGAGTGTGTGTATCCAGGAAGCCAAGAGGGAAAAAGCCTCCCCCTCATTGGGGGGGGGGCATCGTACACTCAGCTATGTGGGTCAGCTGGTCCATGGCAGCATTCCAATTATGCTCTTGGGTTCGACGCTGGTGGGCATCTACATGAAACACATAAATCAAAAGGTCCTGCACAGTGGAATACAATTCCTGCCAAATAGGGGCGTCCCACATGGGCTTTCCATGGATGGCCCAATCCTGGGCTCTCAGGCGACCCATCCAGGTGACCAGTCCCTGAGCCACTAGCCAAGAGTCAGTGTACAGGCATACCACGGGGTCCCCAAGGGCAAGTGCCTGTTAGGATATAGATATTCAGGCCTGCCTGTAAAGGCCTATACTTTAAGAATGTAGGTATATGTTTATCATTTAGCTAGTAATAGAGGTATACAAGAAAGAATCTTTGTAAGGGCCTTCTCTCATTGTGACAGTCTGAGGACCTGTTCTTATGCCAATGCCTTTGGCTAAGCAGCAGAGGCAGCCATAAACTGGGAAGCGACCGGTCACATCCTCACATTCCAAACTAGTCAATATGGGGCTGTTAGCAAGGTGATCCGATCTATCACCTCCAGAGAAAGAGAAGAGCCTAGAAGATGTAAAAGAAAAATTAGGTTGATAGTCTTCTGTCTGTTAAGAACTCACTTATCAATAGACAGAGCTGGGAAACCCTTATGTTTTTATAAACGTAGTTGTGAAATCCTCACTTCTGTATTGTTTTGTCATTATAGTTCCCACTTTGGTATTGTTTATTTGCATGGTCTCTGTCTGGTTCTGTGATTGTTTCTGTCTGCTATATAATTAATTTTGCTGGGTGTAAACTAATTAAGGTGGTGGGATATAATTGGTTAGCTAATCCTGTTACAATATGTTAGGATTGGTTAGGTAAATTTCAGTAGAATGATTGGTTAAGGTATAGCTAAGAATATTACTATATAAATTAGGGGAAACAGGAAGTAAATTGGGATTTGAAAATAAGGAAAAAGGAACTTGGAGTTAAGCTTGCTGGAAGTTCACCCCAATAAACATTGAATTGTTTGCACCTTCGGACTTCGGGTATTGTTGCTCTCTGTTCATGCGAGAAGGACCAGGGAAGTGGGAGAGTGAAGGAATAAGCTCTCTAACAGTGCTCGCCTCACTCCCAGCAGCACAGCATAAAGCTCAGCATATTGGCTGGAGGCTCCCTGTCCCTTGGCAGTCTCATGCAACTGTTGAACAGCATTTAAGGTGAAAGCTCTCCAGCACCACATATTACAAACATACCTGTCTGAACTACCAGTAAACCAGGCATAGGGACGCTTGGTGGCATTCCAAACAACAAAATGAGGCACCCCATTGCACAGTGGGGCTTCGGATGGGGGTTGGGCTGCGGTGGGGGGGCAGTTGCCCCGCCGTCCTACTGGGGCTGCACCAACTGTTCATGAAACTTACGAGTGCCCTGGGGTCCTGTGCAGGCACGGTCACTAATGTACCACTTCCACTTCACAATAGAGCTCTGTTGTGCCCTCCCCACTCTATTTCCAGAGTTGGAGTCCAAAATCCAATTCATGATGGGGATTTCGGGCTGTAAAACCACAGTCTACCCCTCAATTAGGCTGGCTCATCGGGACTCCTCACCCTCCAGAGGTGGCAGGAGGTCCCGCATTTTGAGTCGGGGCGGGACGTGGGGGTGAGGACATTAAGGGTGTGGAGCACGAGCGTGTATAGATGTTTCCTTGGCGGGGTCCAGAAATGGACTGGCTGCAGATCATGCAGCTGCCTCACAGTGAAGGGTTGTGGGGGGTTGGTCAGGTCCATGGGACAGGGGCCAGATGAAAAGGTCCAGAGGCCCTGGGGTGGAGGGTGGGTGGGGCGTGTCCTTGTGCAGGACCCAGTCGAGGTAAACCCGAGCAGCGGGCGGCAAAGCGGCCCTCACCTCCTGAAGTATGCGCCAGGGAGTACGAGGCCTGGAGAGCCCCATGCACTGAGTGAGCATCAGGGGATCCAGCCAGTCTCCCTCGTTGTAGTACAAGAGGTCTCCGACACTTGTGGCTTCTGCCTGGATCAACCTCTGGCACTCTGAGTGGGACTCCGCCATCTGTACATGGAGCTGGGGGTTGTATAGCAGGGGATCCACAAGGAGATCTGCTCCCACGGTGGCCACAACGGACCTGGTCGCGGAGAACAGTTTCCAGGTCCAGAGGAGGTCCTGGTAAAAGACTGGCAGTCCGGAGATGTCTGGCGGAAGACCTCTCGGATGGAGATAAAGGAGCTGCTGGTCGTATCGGAGCCCTTGGAAGCGGTGCAGGAAGGTGTGTGCCAGTACGCTCCATGCTGGACTACCTGCACCATAAAGGAGCCTCTGCAGGGCCTGGAGGTGGAAGACATGGACCTGAGTGTGTAGACACTTCAGGCCCTGCCCTCCCTCCTCCAGGGATAGATGGAGAACCCACACAGAAACCCAGTGTAGTCCTGACCAGAAGAACTCCAGAATCGATGTCCAGAAGTTTGCCAAGAAACCCGGGGCCAGGACCAGGGTGCTGAGCCAGTACCAGAGTATGGACAGGACTAGTTGATTTAGCACCAGCACTCTCCCTCGAGGGGAGAGGCACTGGAGTAGTCCTGTACATTTCTGGAGCTGCTCTATCACCCCGCCCTCTAAACTGTGCCAGTTCTCCGGCAGAGATAGATGTGTGGCAGAAAGGTAAACGCTGAGATAGAGCTGTGGATCCATGCTCCACTGCATGGCCTGAAGCACGGATGGGATGGATCTCGCCTGCCATCCATTCACTACCACCAGGCCAGTGCTCTTGACACAGTTGACCTGGGTGGAGGAGGCTGCCGAATAGATGGCCTGGCAAGCCTCCATCTGTGCCAAGTCGCTTGGGTCCTGGACCACGAGGAGCACGTTGTCGGCATACTCCGACAGGACCAGCCACAGCTCTGGATCCCGCAGCACCAACCCCGTCAACCTCCAACGGAAGAGACAGAGCAAGGGCTCGATCTCCAGAGCATACAGCTGGCCCGAGAGGAGGCACCTCTGCTGTACTCCTCGCCCGAAGCCGACCTGTTCCATCAGGGTCCAGTTGAGCTTAACCAGACACTCTGCAGAGGCATACAGCACCCAGAGAAAACCCACAAACTAGGGTCCAAAGCCAAATGCTCTGAGAGTGCTCAGGAGACACCCATGATACACCCTGTTGAATGCCTTCTCCTGATCCAAGGACAGGAGGGCGAACAAGAGACCATCCCTACACCCGAGCTCCAAGAGGTCCCAGACCAGATACAGGTTGTCAAAGATGGTGCGGCCCGGGATGGTTTAGGTCTGGTCTGGGTGGCTCACGTCCGCAAGCACGGACCCTACCTGCAGGGAGATGGCTTTTGCTACGACTTTGTAGTCCGTGCTGAGGAGCGAGATGGGATGCCAATTTGGTAAATCGTGGAGGTCCCCTTCTTTGGCAATAAAGCAAGCACGGCTCGCCTGCATGAAAGAGGGAGGACCCTGCTCTGCAAAGGCTCGACCAGACAGTGACTAGGTCTGGGCCGAGGACGTCCCAGAACACGTGGTAGAACTCCATGGTCAGCCTGTCCATGCCCAGAGATTCATTGGTGGCATGCGGCGGAGGGCTTCCGAGAACTCGGCCAGAGTGAGAGGCAGCTCGAGCCAGTCTCGGTTGCCCGTGCTGACCTTTGGGAGTTCATCCCAGAGCACTCTGATAGCGTTAGGATAGGTAGGATCCAGGGAGAAAAGGCTTGCATAGAAGGACCTTGCCCTCCCGCACATCTCCACCAGATCCGTGAGGGGGGTGCCGTCCTCGGCCAGAAGGCAGGTGACATGTTTCTTGACCCTCCTCCTTTTCTCCAGGGTGTAGAAGAAGCGGGAGTTGTGATCCATTTCCCGAGGGAGACGGATGCGGGATCGAAGAAAGGCACCCCGGGCCCGATGTTCTTCGAGGGCCCGGAGATCCTCCCTCTTCTCCTGGCACGCTCTGCAGAGGGGTGGAATCTTGGGGCTGGGGTCAGATGCCTCTCCAGCTCTAAGACCTCCCATTCCAACTGCTCTATCACCGCAACCCTTCGTCGGCTGGTGCCCCAGGTGTAATCATGGCAGAAGATCCGGGCACGCACCTAACCCAGGTCCCACCACCACCGCGCTGAGGGAAAGGTACACTGCTACCCTCGCCAGGCCAGCCAGAACTCCTAGAAGGATGCCACGAAGCCCACATCCTCCAACAAGCTGTTGTTAAAATGTCAATAGGCTGGCCCCGGCCTCTCCGCACAGAGAAAGGCCGTCACGGTGGCTAAATGATGGGCAGAGAATGGGGCCAGCCGGATGCTGGAGGAGTGGGCTCATGAAAGGTGGAAGCATGATAAATAAATGCGGTCCAACTGGGAGTGGCACAACCGATGGGCCTCCACCCGGACAAAGGTGAACGTGGAAATGTCATCTGGGTGGTGGTCGCCAGACGTCCACCTGGGAGTGATGTTCCACTATCTCCCGGAGGATGTCCGCAGTGGCTGGGCACTGCTCGGTCCCCAAGTGGTCCCGCTTCTCGAGGGTGGTGTTGAAGTACCCACCCAGGTCCAGGCACTCGTGAGGATCCAAGGTGCCGAGGAAGGTGGACGCCCGCTGATAGAATTGCAGCCGCTCCGGGATTGATGCTGTGGCATAAACATTAACGACGATGACCACGGGCCCCTCCATACGGACCTGGAGGTGCAGCAGGCGGCCCAACACAGCCTCAGCAAACCCCAGCACCTTGGGCCGTAGGTTGGGGAAGAACAGGGTCGCCACTCCAGCTGTACGAACCGTGAGATGGCTAAAGTAGACCCTGTCCCCCCATTCCAGCCACCAGCTGTCTTCAACGGATGGATCAATATGGGTCTCCTGCAGGAAAACCACAGAGTACCCCCACTCCCGAAGGAAGGAGAGCACCTGGGACCTGCGGAGACCCATCCTACAGCCTCGAGTGTTCAATGTTGCAATGATGATAGGTGCCATGAGGAGGGCTGGGGGGATCCTCACCATCAGGGACACTCGAAGCCCACAATGGGCCACGCAGCAAATTGTTACCTACCCCGTAGGTGAGCAAGGAGTCATGGAAGAGGTGGACCCACTGGTAGGCTGCGGCAGCCTGCTTCCCAGTCCTTTTACCCTTCCCCATAAGGGCCCTTGTGGCCTGGAGGATTTGATGAAAGTCCCCTCATTGCTGGAGAGCAAGCTGTACCTTGTTGAGGGAGCCATGGACGTCTTCAAGAAATGCCCGCTTCTCCTCTCGCAGCGCATGGGGGGGTGGGTTTACTGGCTCCTGACCATCCTTTGGCGGGGCCCCTGGCACAACCCCATGGCCCACCGAGAGGGGTAAGCAAGGTAAAGACTCCCGACGTGGCGCCTGATGGGCCGGCGACACACGGGCTGCCTCGAACCCTGGCTCAGTAAGGGGTGGTGGAGGGAAGATAGCAGCCCCTAGTGGGTCGGGACAGGGAAACACAAAGGACGCTCCCTGGGGGTCATCTGCTGTAAAAGGGAAGGAGACAGCCCCAGGGACGGCAATAAAATCACGGGAGGTGGAAGGAATAGGGACAGGGTCGGCATCAGGGGCAGGGCCGGGGTCAGGGACAGGGGCAGGGGTGAGATTCTGGGCTCCAGAAGCTGAGCAACAGGGTGGTGGCACCTCCCTGTCAGGCTCAGAGTTTGGGGGGTGGGGAAGGGGCTCTCAGCAATGCCAGGCACAGGCTCCATGGTGGGTTTGGCAGCCATGGCATCAGGAGGTGTACTACGTTCTGTAGGGCCACCACCTGGGAAGGAGGTTCATTGCTCCACCCCAATGAGGGGTGCCCCTGGTGGCTCAGTCCTGGCCACGTGGCACTTGCCATTGCCTCAGGAGGCTTGGCGGCCATCAGCAGGGAGCCATCTGCGACTGGGTTGATAGAAGAGTCCAGGGGCTCCTTGGATGAGGTAGTGGAAGCAACAGTTATGGGGAGCAAGCATGGGGAAAGGGGGGCTGGACTGAGGTCTCCCAGATCAAGGCCTACTGGTCACCCCTGGGTGACCGGGGTCAGACCCAGAGCCTCGATCTCCTTGTAAATGGAGGGGAGACCTCCTTCCTCCACCCCGGGGTTCTCCCTGCTGGCACCCGAAGCGAGGGTCACCTTGGGGCTCACAGGGGCTTCAGATGGTAACAGGGCAGGAGGGGCTCCCTCGGGGGCCTTGGAGGGAAGGGAGTCCCGTGGAGGGGAGATACTGCCTTCCGGTGCTGCCATGTCTTCCCCAGCCGGCACCGGTGGATGGAACACACCCATGGGCAAAGTGGAAGGCTCTGCATCGGTGCTCCCCTTCCTGGTTTTCCGGGGGGCCTCTGCGTCTGATGGAAGGAGAAGAGCTCGAGCCTTCCGCTTGTCTCACTTCCCCTGTACTAGGGTCCAGCCCTCCATGGCATCATCTGGGGGCTGGCTAGCAGGGGTCGGGTCAGGAGGCAGAGGCGATGGCTCAGGCACTCGGGGGGGTAACGGTGGGGCAGCACGAGGGAGGAAGGATTCCCCCGGGGGCGGGCCCTCTCCTATGCCCGGCAGTGTCTCTGCCACACTCCCCTCCACAGGCCCCGCCAGATTTCAAGCAGCGGGGGCGGGGCTCTCCCGCTCGTCTGGGCATAGTGGGGAAGGCGCCCCTTGGGCCCGAGCAGGAGCAGTGGTGGACTGGGAAGGAGGAGGGGTGGCTTCGGGTGCCGGGTAGGTAGGGGCGCCGGCAATGACGGGGCCGGCGCCCTGCTGGGGCTCAGGGGTCCCAGATGCCCCTCCTTGCCCGGCCAAGGGACAGGCCCTCCGGATGTGCCCCATCACCTCGCAGAGGTAGCACCGGGCCTCCCTGTAGAGTAGAGCACCCGGTAATGGGCCCCTGGTAGGGGACCAAGAGTGACCCCTCAAGCGCCTCTCCGCCACGCTCCGCCGGCGGCAGTTGAAGCTGCACCTGCTGGTGGAACGAGAGGACGTGACAGGGGGCGGGGTCTTTGCAGCCCAACGGGAGAGGGCTGCTAATGGAGATGGGTTTCCCCAGGGTAAAAAGGGCAGGTAACAGGGCTGCTTTGGGAAGAAACGGAGGGACAGAAGTCAGGACCAGACGGACGCCCAGGTCCTCTAGGGGCTCTAGGGAGACGAACACGACCCCCACCGCCAGGTCCTTCTCCACTGCCTCCTGGGTGGCAGCCTCCGACGCCAAAAAGAAGATGACCTTTCCATACATTTTGGAGGCCACCACAATGGCCGTGGGGCGAGGCAGGCACCTGGAGGCAACGGATGCTATGTTCTTAGTCAAGGTGGGGAAGGGGCCCCGGCTGCTATAGATGATAGCGGAGGCAGTAGGCGGGAGAGATGACGTAGCAGCAGGCAGGGGGGGTGGGGGCTGCTGCCACCTGGGCATACGCCCTGGTGGCCAGGGGAGGGACACCCGCAGAGCTGGTGGAGGGAACAGCGGGGAGGGACTCCACAGCCAGTGGTGGGGCCGCAGCAGTTGGGGCAGCCCCTTCCACGGAGGGTTTGGTCTTTTTTGTGGGGCCCTTACCCTTCTTTTTACCCTGGCCCTTCCCGCTGGCTGGGGGGGCTTCCCCAAGGTCGGAGGGGGCGAGGGATGTGGCAGCAGTGGGGGTCGTTCCGGTGTCCACCGCTGCCAGCGCCCCAGTAGGGGCAGTAGCAGGTGGTGCGGCAGCGGAGGTAGAGGCTCGGGGATCAGTGGGGCAGCAGGTGGAGGAGGGCCAGCAGGGTCTTCTGGAGGGGCCCCACCCATGTCGTCCCCTGCCATCGTGAGCAGGGAGGGAAGGGGAGACACCAGAAGGAGGAGGGGAAAGGGGAAGCAGGTCGACCACTCCTCCCCGCTAGGCTGCAGGCAGGGGGGCAGGGGAGGAGGGTGCCAAAAGGGGTGGGCTGGTTGCGGGGGGGCAATCAAGGGCTAGGTGTCAGTCACCGACACAGGGTGGGATTCCAGCTCCTCTAGCTGCACTAGGGGAGGGGGGGATACAACAGCATCGGGGGTGCAGTGAAGGGGGTTCAAACTAAAAGTGGCACAAGAGCATGGGCGCATGGAGCAAGGGGCTAAGGGGGCTGGAGTTAGGTCAGGGAAACCAAGGGACTAGCTTCAGAGGCTGGGGCGGGGCAAAGAAACAAAGGCTGCAGAGGGAAACGGGCGGGGCAGGCAAACAAGCTGAAGCTAGTAAGGGGGGGCTCGGGCAAAGAGGGGGCAAAATGCTGCAAGGGGCAAATGGTGCAGGTAGCAAGGGGTAAATCTGTGGGGTGGGCAGTCCAAGGAGGGGGCATGCGTGATCCCACGTGCGCTGTCAGACAAAAGAGTCTTGTTTGGGCTGGCTGCTGCTTCTGGCCCAAATGGTGGAAACAGGGCGTGGCAAACCAAGCAAGCAGCTGAGTCCAGAGGCAGGAGCTGAGGCAGATGGCAAACAGCCAGTGGGGGTGGAGGGGGCAGTGGTTGTGGTGGTAGTGGGGGTTGGGGGACACACAGATGGACTGGGGGGCAGCTCCACGCTACACCCCTGGGTACACCCCAAACCTCCCAACTCCTGATCGGACACTGCTGTGAATGTCCGAGGCAAGCAAATCCACCAATAAGTGCAAGACTCACCAAGGTAGAGGAGGAACTTTGTCATGCTAGATACACAAGCACAGAGTTATTACTTACAAATGGGTTAATAGCATAATGGCATTTTCCTTCAGTTACTTCCAAACATACAGCCTGAGGTTGGAGGGCATTTTTGTTACATTAATATCCAATTTCAGGATCCTCTATACAGGCTCCCAATTCTACTGTTTTCCATTTTTGATCATCTTTCACCAACCACACTCTGTGATCAATAGGTTCCATTACAGTCTGATTAATAATGAGGCCTAAAGCCACAATGAGAGAAACCCACTTTATTTCTGCTTGGGACATTAGCAAGAGAAAGACTGTGATTTCCTCTGACTCTTGTTTGTAGGTGAAACTTACCATTTTCCACCAGGTCTGTAATTCTTTCTTAGTTTGGGTGGAATTTTTCCAAATTATTCTTCTTATTTCTACTGGGAGCACCCCATCCATACCATTGTGAATCATGTCTTTTACTACATCAATCATCCATATTTGCATTTGCATACATGCCATAGCTAAAGAAGTATTAGCTTGCAGAGTGCCAACAGCCTGCAAGAGATGGCGATGGTCTTCCTCTTGGGTTTTTCCCAACTCCTCTAAGATATTTGCTACTTGGTATTGCAGAGAGCTTAATTGATTGAATGATACCTTAATAGGTGTAGCCAGATCTTTTATGTGAGCTCCCATTGCATTCATCTTGCTTGCAAGCACCTCCTCATTAATGCTGTTAAGGACTGTTTCTCCCTTCCAATTGCTCCCCATAAGTCTCTCTTTACCCTTCTATGTCCCTTGCCAGAACTTTTTGGTTTGGGAATACTGTGTGTTTCCATCCAATTCTTCCAACTTTCAAATAAGGGTGGAACAAATTTCTTACACCAGGGCTCCATCACCGAGACCTTTGCAAAGCTTAGGTCTAGAATGACCTTTTTGAGGGAGTGAGTAGAGTCAATTACCAATTGTTTTTTGACATTAGTTAGGAGAACATAAGAGCAGATTAAATTGGTGACTGGTGGGTCCAGAACCCAAACAGTGCAACTTTTACATCATGAGGCCCTCACAGAAGCCATTTTCCTGTCATGCTAACCTGCATATTGTTAATTTCCTCACTAGCACACCAGATCAACTGATGCTGCTCTCCACATCGCGGAGATATTAGCTCCTCTTTGAGCGGCCACTGGTTCCTGCTGGAACAGGACAGGAGGATCTTCCATTCCCCTCCTGGTGTGACTATTTGCAATTCCATTTTTTTTCAAATCTGTTTCCTTCCCAGTGAAGTAGGTGACATAGTCTAATTTAAATCGGACTGTTTTGTCTCTAGGGGCTGGTTTCTCAGGCAGGTCAGCCCACAGATGCACACATCTAGGTTGGCTACAATTATGCAGCAGCCTGTTCATTCCCACCCAATGACAGCCTAATTTATCTAGGTAGTATTTTCCGATTCTTCACACCAATAAATCTGCTCTCCCAGGCCACAGAGAGGATGTCATGGAATGCATGAGGATAGTGATGTTTCCACCAATCATTCTGGGATTCTTTAGCTGCCAATGTGGACTGCCATTTACAGTCCACACCATTATACATGTTGATTCCCCACTCATTCCAACAGTGATGTTTATTTTGTTCGAACCTTTTAACCTCATGGAAGTTGGGTTGTATCCATCTGTAGGTCCTAAGAGGTGGAGACCTTCTCCTGAGACATATCTGGGATTTTGAGCAATTCCAAGGGTATTGTTTACTTCACACTTCAGTGTCTTTCATGCATTGTTCTCCCATGTCTCGATCACGATGTCTTTTGGTGCACCAACTCCAGAAGCATAGACCCACAAACACAAGAATCCAAATAGCAACATACACAGCCAGGACCGCATTGCAGGCAGGGCTGTTGGATATTTGCTGACAGAGGACTCTGCAACACAAAACAAAAATAGACGTTTCCCCCGCCCCCTCAAGAGGGAGGGAGTGGTAATGTGTTTTAAAGCTAACATTTATTCAGATTAACTGATATCTGAATCATGTTTGTTCCAAGCTGAGAGTATCTGGGCCTGATGCTGGGCTGCGAGCATTTGCCCATGACTACCAGGGTAGTTTATTGCATCTATTTCACTTTCTGCTCATTTAATTTCAACAATTATTTGGGTTACATTTATAGTTTCATCTGGGTCCACTTGAGCTTCCTCTATTACCTCTAGCTTTGAACTTAATTCCTCCTCTTCTGACTCCGAGGAATTAGTTGTCAGGTCACTATCTGTTTCTACTTTGGATTCCCATTTCCCATGAATAATTAAGCTTTCCTCTTCCAGGAACCAAAAATAGGCATCCATCTCATCTAAGGCTGACTGGGATGGTTTCCCTTCCATCGTTTTAGCTGTGAGGAGTGAAACCACTTCAGTACGTTTTTCTTTCCTGACTGAATTTCTAGCTGATAGACAGTGGGACTAGCCTTGTTATAGATTCTAACAGGTACTGCCTAAATGGGAATATGATTATGTGCTCTTCCCTTTACTTGTCAATACATAACCATGTCTCCTACTTGCCATTCTTGGGGATTTAGGACTGGATCCATTTTTTTGTCCATCTTCCGAACGTTGATTCCCAAGGCTATGGCAACCTGCCAATAGGTGTCAGGAACAACTTTTAACAGCTGCTGCATCCATTGGTCTGTGAGGATGTGGAGTTGTAGGTTGTCAGGTGGTGTTTCAGCCACCCACCACTGTTCTGGGAGACACATATCTCTCCCAGTTATTGCCTTGAATAGAGTTGTTCCATGCAATGCCACAGACCCCCTGATAGCCATCAGGATGAATGGTTTCAGAGTAGCAACCATGTTAGTCTGTATTTGCAAAAAGAAAAGGAGTACTTGTGGCACATTAGAGACGAACCAATTTATTTGAGCATAAGCTTTCATGAGCTACAGCTCACTTCATCGGATGCATAAAGTGAAAATGCAGTGAGGATGTTTTATACACACAGACCATGAAAAAATGAGTGTTTATCACTTCAAAAGGTTTTCTCTCCCCCCCACCCCACTCTCCTGCTGGTAATAGCTTATCTAAAGTGATCACTTTCCTTATAATGTGTATGATAATCAAGGTGGGCCATTTCCAGCACAAATCCAGGGTTTAACAAGAATGTCTGAGGAACAGTGCGGGGAGGGGGGCGTAGGAAAAAACAAGGGGAAATAGGTTACCTTGCATAATGACTTAACCACTCCCAGTCTCTATTCAAGCCTAAGTTAATTGTATCCAATTTGCAAATGAATTCCAATTCAGCAGTCTCTTGCTGGAGTCTGGTTTTGAAGTTTTTTCTGTTGTAAGCACTCCTAGCTATCTTCAAGACACCACTGACTTCCTAAGGAAACTACAATCCATTGGTGATCTTCCTGAAAATACCATCCTGGCCACTGTGGATGTAGAAGCCCTCTACACCAACATTCCACACAAAGATGGACTACAAGCCGTCAAGAACACTATCCCCGATAATGTCACAGAAAACCTGGTGGCTGAATTTTGTGACTTTGTCCTCACGCATAACTATTTCACATTTGAGAACAATGTATACCTTCAAATCAGCGGCACTGTTATGGGTACCTGCATGGCCCCACAGTATGCCAACATTTTTATGGCTGACTTAGAACAACGCTTCCTCAGCTCTCATCCCCTAATGCCCCTACTCTACTTGCACTATATTGATGACATCTTCATCATCTGGACCCATGGAAAAGAAGCCCTTGAGGAATTCCACCATGATTTCAACAATTTCCATCCCAACATCAACCTCAGCCTGGACCAGTCCACACAAGAGATCCACTTCCTGGACACTACATTGCTAATAAGCAATGGTCAAATAAACACCACCCTATACCAGAAGCCTACTGACCGCTATTCCTACCTACATGCCACCAGCTTTCACCCAGACCACACCACATGGTCCATCATCTACAGCGAAGCTCTACGATACAACCGCATTTGCTCCAACCCCTCAGACAGAGACAAACAACTATAAGATCTCTATCAAACATTCTTACAACTACAATACCCACCTGCTAAAGTGAAGAAACAGATTGACAGAGCCAGAAGAGTACCCAGAAGTCACCTACTACAGGACAGGCCTAACAAAAAAAATAACAGAACGCCACTACCTGTCACCTTCAGCCCCCAACTAAAACCTCTCCAATGCATTATCAAGGATCTACAACCTATCCTGAAGGACGACCCATCACTCTCACAACAGACCCAATAACCCAGGAACCTATCCTTGCAACAAAGCCCATTGCCAACTGTGCCAAATATCTATTCAGGGAACACCATCACAGGGCCTAATCACATCAGCCACACTATCAGAGGCTCGTTCACCTGCACATCTACTAATATGATATATGCCATCATGTGCCAGCAATGCCCCTCTGCCATGTACATTGGTCAAACTGGACAGTCTCTACGTAAAAGAATAAATGGACACAAATCATATGTCAAGAATTATAACATTCATAAAACAGTCGGAAAACACTTCAATCTCTGGTCACGCGATTACAGACATGAAAGTTGCAATATTACAACAGAAAAACTTCAAAACCAGACTCCAGCGAGAGACTGCTGAATTGGAATTCATTTGCAAATTGGATACAATTAACTTAGGCTTGAATAGATACTGGGAGTGGTTAAGTCATTATGCAAGGTAACCTATTTCCCCTTGTTTTTTCCTACGCCCCCCTCCCCCCCACTGTTCCTCAGACGTTCTTGTTAAACCCTGGATTTGTGCTGGAAATGGCCCACCTTGATTATCATACACATTATAAGGAAAGTGATCACTTTAGATAAGCTATTACCAGCAGGAGAGTGGGGTGGGGGGGAGAGAAAACCTTTTGAAGTGATAAACACCCATTTTTTCATGGTCTGTGTGTATAAAATATCTTCACTGCATTTTCCACTTTATGCATCTGATGAAGTGAGCTGTAGCTCACGAAAGCTTATGCTCAAATAAATTGGTTAGTCTCTAAGGTGCCACAAGTACTCCTTTTCTTTTATCAGGATGAATGGCAATCTTTGATCCCAATCCTTCCCTTGCTGGTATACTACTTTTCTGAGAGCTGTTTTTAGAGTATGGTTAGTTCGCTCCACTTGGCCTGAACTTTGGGGGTGTCCTGCTATGTGTAGCCTTTGTTTGATTCCAGACACTTAGCAGATTCCTTTTGTGATTTCCCTAACAAACTGGGGCCCTTGGTCTGAATCAATTTCCCTCAGGGTGCCGTATATGGTTATTGCTTGTTCAGTGAGCACCCGAGCTGTGTTATTTCGAGTAGGGATAGCCTCAATCCATTTAGTAAAGGGATCAACAATCACCAGACAATACTGATTACCCCTTGTTGTCCTCAGTAGAGCCCCAATAAATTCAACTTACAGTTGGGCCCATGGTCTCTCTACTCTTTGATGTCTCTGAGGTCCTTTGATTATTTTGGGATCAGCATCATTGGCTGCACATGGTAGACAGTTATTTACAAACTGCTCCACGTCGCTGCTCATGTGTGGCCACCAGCTGGCAGCCTGCAATCGGGTTAAGGTTTTCTCTACTCCTAGGTGTCCCCCACTGTGAGCTAGGGAAATCATTTCTGTTCTTAAGGCTGCAAGAACCACCCAGACTGCTTCAGGTTCCCCTTCTTTAGTTGCCAGATTTAATTTTGATTCATTCTACCACACTTTCCACTCCTGGTGCTTTCCTTTTTTCACTAGCTCTGTCAGGCTGGGATCCTGGCTTTGGAGGGTTATTAAATCTATTTGAACTGAGTCTCCTTTTCTGGCTGCTGCTATAGGAGCTATACTGCCCCCATTTCTTGACTGCCACAATTTTTCTTCTTTGGCCCCCTACCTTGCTTCCTCATCAGCCTGATTATTCCATTTTTACTCCTCAGTCCCCTTCTTATGTGCTCTGACTTTCCCCAAGTGTACCACAATGTCCTGGGCCTCTGCCACTGCCCACACGTGTGTCAGTTTATAGGCATGGGCTATGGGTTTCCTTTCTGCAGACCTCATCCCTCTCTTTTTTCATTCCAGAGCACAATCCCCTAGAGACCGAAAGACCCAGTCTGAGTCTTTGAAAATGGCTACCTTCTGAGTGATGGGGGTATTTTTAAGGGCTACTGCTATAGCCACAATTTTGGCTGCTTGGGCAGAATATGGTGTACACTGTCCCCATAGCACCTCACCCGTAGGCACTTTTACAACAGCAAAGCCTGCATGCGGATGGTCATTTCTGTAAAAAATAAGTGCCGTCCACAAACCAAACAATATTTACTATTTTCAGCATCTCACTCAGCACGGCCCCTCCCTTAGAGAGTGACAGCTTCCAAGGCAGTGGCTCTGGTAACGGACATTCATACTCTTCCCCCTCTATCAGGAGTCTGTAAGTTATTGGGGACAGTACTGGGTTTTTTTTCCATATCTACATTTTTGTTTAACAAAGCAAGTGTCCATTTTACCAATCAAGGGCTGGATAGGTGGCCATTGTTGATTTTACCAGTGAGTACATACTTCACTGGGGAGTGGGCTGTTTTTAGTAACACAGGGGACAAACCCACCAGGTATTCCCAATACTGTAGTGCCCAAACAAGTGCCAAGACCTCCTTTTCACATGGGATGAATCCCTTCTTTATCTCACTCACGGTCTTGGAGGCATAAGCTACAGGTCGGAGACCTGTTCCATGGTTCTTGCACTATAAGGTGGGTAGAAAGCTGGCTAGATTGTCAGGCTCAACGGGTAGTGATCAATGGCTCCATGTCTAGTTGGCAGCCGGTATCAAGTGGAGTGCCCCAAGGGTCGGTCCTGGGGCCGGTTCTGTTCAATATCTTCATAAATGATCTGGAGGATGGTGTGGATTGCACTCTCAGCAAATTTGCGGATGATACTAAACTGGGAGGAGTGGTAGATACGCTGGAGGGGAGGGATAGGATACAGAAGGACCTAGACAATTGGAGGATTGGGCCAAAAGAAATCTGATGAGGTTCAATAAGGATAAGTGCAGGGTCCTGCACTTAGGACGGAAGAATCCAATGCACCGCTACAGACTAGGGACCGAATGGCTAGGCAGCAGTTCTGCGGAAAAGGACCTAGGGGTGACAGTGGACGAGAAGCTGGATATGAGTCAGCAGTGTGCCCTTGTTGCCAAGAAGGCCAATGGCATTTTGGGATGTATAAGTAGGGGCATAGCGAGCAGATCGAGGGACGTGATCGTTCCCCTCTATTCGACATTGGTGAGGCCTCATCTGGAGTACTGTGTCCAGTTTTGGGCCCCACACTACAAGAAGGATGTGGATAAATTGGAGAGAGTCCAGCGAAGGGCAACAAAAATGATTAGGGGTCTAGAACACATGACTTATGAGGTGAGGCTGAGGGAGCTGGGATTGTTTAGCCTGCAGAAGAGAAGAATGAGGGGGGATTTGATAGCTGCTTTCAGCTACCTGAAAGGGGGTTCCAAAGAGGATGGCTCTAGACTGTTCTCAGTGGTAGCAGATGACAGAAGAAGGAGTAATGGTCTCAGGTTGCAGTGGGGGAGATTTAGGTTGGATATTAGGAAAAACTTTTTCACTAAGAGGGTGGAGAAACACTGGAATGCGTTACCTAGGGAGGTGGTGGAATCTCCTTCCCTAGAAGTTTTTAAGGTCAGGCTTGACAAAGCCCTGGCTGGGATGATTTAGTTGGGGATCGGTCCTGCTTTGAGCAAGGAGTTGGACTAGATGACCTCCTGAGGTCCCTTCCAAACCTGATATTCTATGATTCTATGATTCTATGATTCTTTCTTTAACAATTCATGCAGCAGGGCTGTTTTTTCTGCAAACCCTTCTATAAAGTCTTGGGAAAAGTTAACCATGCCTAGGAAGGATCTCAGAGCAGTTATGTCTATGAGGGCTGGGAGTCTGAGAATCAGCTCAACCCTCTGTTGGTCAGGAGAGCTCTCTTCTTGTCCCAGGATTACCCCAAGATAGTGTACTGCTGGAGCACAGTTGGGCCTTCTTTGGGTTTACTTTAAACCCTATTCCCTGAATCTTTTGCAGCATTCTGTCCAGCACCTTTAAATTTTCTTCCTGGGTCTGTGTACAGACCAGGATACCATCCACATAAGAAACCACCCTATCCCTTTCAGGCATTCCCTCCCACAGTTTTGCTACATGGGCATGGCAGATAAGAGGTGCGTTATTCCAGCCCATGGGGACCTGGGCAAAACACAAATGTTTTTCCTGAAAGTGAATGTAAATGTATTGTAGCTGTCCCGGTGTAAGGGGATAGGGAAGAAAGCATTAGCCAAATCTAAAATTGAAAACCGCTGGGCCCCTCCTATAATGGAAGCCTGATATTTTGCCACTACAGGGGACATAGGTGGAGTCAGCCAGTTGAGGGGGCGAAAATCCACCACAAGTCTCCAGGTTTTGCCATCACTCTTAAGGATGGGCCATAGGGCAGCATTGTTAGTGCTGGGCTGTTCCACTAAAACTCTTTGGCTCAAAAGCCCATCAATTGTTTCTTTTAGGCTAGCTTCCACCTCCTTTGGATATTGATACTGCTTCTAGTGTGGAGGATCAGGGCCTGTGGCTAGGATTTCTGCATCTATTTTATTCTTCGTCCACACCTCCTGGTATTTCTCTGCAATTGCTAAAACTTCTTGGGGCCAAGCAGGCCATTCCAATTCCCCAGATGACCTAAGGGCTGCTATCTGATAGCTGGCTGAAATCTCCACTGGCTCCCATGAGGTGCCAGGAGGCATTTCCCACAAAACCCTGTTAGAACAATCAACCAGCACTCTCAATTCCCTCAAAGCATCTATTCCTAGAATACCTTCTCCCCCAAAATCCATCAAGCCAAATTGCCCTTGACTCTTCTTTGTCCCCACACTATATGGGATTTCTTTACAGAAAGGAATAATGCTTTGTGCCTCATTAAATCTCTGTAAGGTTTTAACTCCAGCTGGAGGTCCAAACAGGTGCTTATTTTGGGTACTAATTAAAGAGTAGGTGGCACCTGAATCTACTAGTAAATTTTGTCCAAATGTCCCTCCTGCAAACTTAACATAAATTGTGAACCTCCCTGTCATAAATATAAAGGGAAGGGTAACCACCTTTCTGTGTACAGTGCTTTAAAATCCCTCCTAGCCAGAGGCAATATCCTGTTACCTGTAAAGGGTTAAGATGCTCAGCTAACCTGGCTGGCACCTGACCCAAAGGACCAATAAGGGAACAAGATACTTTCAAATCTTGGCGGAGGGGGGAGGGGGGAGAAAGGCTTTTGTTTGTGCTCTTTGTTTACGTGTTTGTTCTCTGTTGGGACTGAGAGAGGCCAGACAAAAATCCATCTTCTCCAACCCATCCTAGTCCAAGTCTCCAATATTGCAACCAGTCTAGGTGAGCCAGGCAAGGCAGATTAGTTTATCTTTTGTTTTATGTGAATTTTACCTGTGTTAAGACGGAGGTTTATTCCTGTTTTCTGTAACTTTAAGGTTTTGCCTAGAGGAGGATCCTCTGTGTTTTTAATTTGATTACCCTGTAAAGCATTTTCCATCCTGATTTTACAGAGGTGATTCTTTTACCTTTTCTTTCATTAAAATTCTTCTTTTAAGAACCTGATTGATTTTTCATTGTTCTTAAGATCCAAGGGTTTGGGTCTGTGTTCACCTGTACCAATTGGTGAGGATCTTATCAAGCCTTCCTCAGGAAAGGGGGTGTAGGGCTTGGGGGGATATTTTTGGGAAAGATGTCTCCAAGTGGTCTCTTTCCCTGTTCTTTGTTTAAAACACTTGGTGGTGGCAGCATACTGTTCAAGGCCAAGGCAAAGTTTGTACCTTGGGGAAGTTTTTAACCTAAGCTGGTAAGAATAAGCTTGGGAGGTCTTTCGTGCAGGTCCCCAGATCTGTACCCTAGTGCTCAGAGTGGGGAAGGAACCCTGACACTCCCTCACTCATTGGTGTTTAATTGTGCCACAACTGGGGGTTTCTGGGGTGCCCAGCCTCCCTATAGAGCAGCAATCGGTGGTGCACTGGCGCTTTTTCCTCGATGCTCAGCCAGTTCATATTCTGCCAATTTCGCTAGGAGTTCAGCAGTAGGCAGACAGTCTATCATTTCCTTTTGCTCATATTTTAAAAGCTGCTTCCAAATTTCCCCATGCCATGGGTCGTGGGTTCTGCCTCGACCCTTATGGGGTCTGTCTCCTTTTCCTTTTCTCGTGTGCTATTTGGAGGGGCTACAGCCTCCCCCTTATCAGGTTTTCTTTTAGGAGGGTGGATATCCTTTTGAACCTCGTAGGCCGCTTTGCTCTGTCTTCAATATCTCTTGTTAGAACTGCTGCCAGATACATACCCACTAAGGCCATATGAATTAAAGGGAGAAATCCTTGGATTAAAGCTTGTTGGAAAGGGAGGGCTGAAAAGTCTGGGTTAATGACATTTGTCAGCCCAGAATGTCTCCGTGTCAATTGCTTTCTGGCTATATAACTTTCTATTTTCTCCCCCACCTGTTGCTTCTCTTGAATAAATATAACTGTGGGGCTTTCTCCCAGGAAGAGGGAGTGTATTACTTCCCTCTGCACATTTAAGTGCTTCTTTGTATCATCTGCTCTGAGGGTGGCGGGGGGAGGACATCTGGATATCATAAGGGAGCCCTACAAAATCCTCAGGGGACATACACTCCCTGCATACAGCTGCCACATCAGCCAGAATGAATCCAGCCATGCCACATACTCTTACCATCCACCCCAAGACTGTGCTCCTATTCAGTGAGCCAACTGATTTTCCTACTTCCTTAACTTGGTCAGGGCAAAAAGGTCTAGTCTCCACCCACTCCTCTGTTCCTCCCTGACCACTCTGAGGTCCCCTTTTTGTGACAGAGATATTGACTATGGGGGCCATTGGAGGAGGTCTTTGTAGCTCTTCCAGTGATTCCCATAGGGGACTATATGGAGACTGCCTGATGGGATCCAGGGTGAAGTCACCAGGGTCCTTCAGTTCATGATTGCAATAAGGGGGGGTATGCATTGGGATCCTCCTCTGGTTCTATGTCTTCCTCCCAGCTACAATTCCCTCTGATCACTGCCATGATCCACCTTTGCTCTCCCAACTGATCCTTAAGGACAAAAATCTGTCTCCAACATTCCCTGTGGTCTACCTGGGATCTGCTTTGTGAATCCTTTAAAAGAGCTGTCACTGCAGCTTTGCTTTCTGTGGTCTGCTGTTTCAACTCAGACTCTTCCTTTTGCAACTTGAAACTGACCCTCTCACTGTCACAAACTTGCTTCTGCATTCCTACAATCTGTGCTGCTTGTGTCAGAGACATAGCTAGAGCATCAGATCCTGCCTTCAAATTAATCACTTCACTTTCCTTTTCAACTCTGATTCTTTCCAATTTCTGCACCTGGTCTTTTAGCCGATCTATCTCCTGATCCAGTGTTGTCGCAACCATCCACAACCCCTGCAAAGCAGCCTTTTTCTTTGCCCTACCATTCGACCTCCCCATCTTCCTGCACTAACTCAGATATCCCATCACTTGTGGAGCTGCAGGAAGGTTCGGGGGCCAGTGAAGTCACCGGGTTTCCAGGGTCCGTTACCCCCATACTCTTGTACAAAATCTGTCAAGCTGTTTCCCAACATTATTTTCAACTGTTCTTTCTTTCCAGTTGTTTCCCTGTCTCTGGACATATTTTCTCCACTCGAGCAGGCAATCAGCCAGAGTTCTGAGTCCCAGTAATGGAATGTATCCATAGATTAACTCTCAAACTGCGCCCCAGAAACTTGGAGGGAGCGACCCCACCCCACTGTCTTTTACCTCCTATTGCAATGGACAAACTACAAACTGTTTGTACCATCCAACTCCTTCCTCTCTACCATCCTCGCTGGGGCCTCCAAATTCTGTTACCTGGAGTTCTTTCAACCCAAAGCTCTTGGTAACTTTTACTCTGTGCGAGGTAGTGTCAGGAAGTAAATCAAGGGAGACACGGCAGTCCGATTCATAAATGGCTGGCACAAACAGGACAACACAAGAGTGCATTCACTTAAAGCTAAACTTTATTTAGTCTCAAGCACTTATACACATCTGCAACAGGTTAGTAAAGCACCCCCAGCCCTTGATAATTACCGAAGCTGAGTGTGGCTCTCAAGTGGCACAGCGACAGGCTTCCATTGGCCAAACTTCCGTCTGCCGGTGGGGACCCCAAGATGCATCCAGAGGAAGCGTCCCTGAAGAAACCCTCTCAAAGAGTCCAGCTACCTCAAACTTTTCCCCTTATTTATACATTAGTAATACAATGACATATCACTTAAAATAACTTGCTAAGCAAGCAGTTTTTTTAAAGGGCAAGCAAGAGGTTTCCTTATGGTCATCAATTAACCAGATTTTTTTTTTTCAGAGTGTGCATGCCTTGAGGCCCTGACAGACACATTCCTGTGCACTTCACTGCTTGCCAAAATCTCCCCATACAAGGGGACACCACTATTTACCTTTCTCCATTCAGAAAACTGACCATTTATTCCTACCCTTTTTTTCCCTATCTTTTAACCAGTTACTGATCCATGAGAGGATCTTCCCTCTTATCCTAGGACTGCTTACTGTGGTTAAGAGCCTTGGGTGAGAGAACTTGTTAAAGGCTCTCGGAAAGCCTAAGTACACTATATCCACTGGATCACCCTTGTTCACATGCTTGTTGACCCCCTCAAAGAACTCTAATAGATCGGTGAGACATGATTTCCCTTTAAAAAAGCCATATTGACTCTTCCCCAACAGATCATGTTCATCTATGTGTCTGACAATTCTGTTCTTTACCATAATTTCAACCAGTTTGCTTGGTACTGAAGTTCGGCTTCCCGGCCTGTAATTGCCGGGGTCTCTTCTGGAGCCTTTTTAAAAAAATAGGCATCATATTAGCTATCCTCCAGCCATCTGGTGCAGAAGCTGATTTAACTGACACCACAGTGAGTAGCTTTGCAATTTCATATTTTAATTCCTTCTGAACTCTTGGATGAATATCATCTGGTCCTGTTGACTTATTACTGTTTAATTTATCAATATCCAAAACCTCCCTTATTGACACCCCAATCTGTGACAGTTCCTCAGATTTGTCACCTAAAAAGACTGGCTTATGCATGAGGAATCTCCTTCACATTCTCTACAGTGAAGACTGAAGCAAAGAATTCATTTAATGTCTCCACAATGGTCATATCTTCCTTGAGTGCTCCTTTAGCACCTCTATCATCCAGTGGCCCGACTGACTGTTTAGTAAGCTTCCTGCTTGTTAGGCATTTAACACCTTAGCATGGGGGGGAGGGCTTCCTAATTATATTTTTACACTTGTCTTGCCAGAGTTTATGCTCCTTTCTATTTTCCTCAGTAGGATTTAACTTCCAATTTTAATAGGATAACTTTTTGCCGCTAACCGCTTCTTTTACTTTGTTGTTTAGCCATGGTGGCATTTTTTGATCCTCTTATTATGTTTTTTAATGTGGGGTGTACATTTAATTTGAGCCTTTATTCTGACGTTTTTAAAAAGTTTCCATGAAGCTTTCAGGCATTTCACTTTGGGAACTGTTCCTTTTAATTTTCGATAAAGTAGCTTCCTCATTTTTGTGCAGTCCCCCTTTCTAAACTTAAATGCTTCTGTGGTGGGCTTCTTTGATGTTTGCCACCACACAAGGATGTTAAATTTAATTATATTAAGGTTGCTATTACCAAGTGGTTCAGCTATAGTTACCTCTTGGACCAGATCCGGTGCTCCACTTAGGACTAAATCAAGAATTGCCTCTTTTCTCGTCAGTTCCAGGACTAGCTACTCCAAGAAGCCGTCATTCATGGTATCAAGAAACTTTATCTCTTCATCCTGTCCTGAGGTGACATGTACCGAGGCAATATGTGGATAGTTGAAATACCCCATTGTTATTATTGAGGTTTTTTATTTTAATGGCCTCTCTAATCTCCCTGAGCATTTCACAATCACCATCACTTTCCTTGTCAGATGATTGGTAATATATCCCTACTGCTGTATTCTTATTAGAACATGGAACTACTATCCATAGAGACTCTATGGTGCAGTTTGGTTTGTTTAAGATTTTTACTTTATTTGATTCTATACTTTCTTTCACATATAGTGCCACTCCCACACCAGCATGCCCTACTCTGTCATTTCAATATATTTTGTATCCTGGTATTACTGTGTCCCATTAATTTTTATCATTCCACCAATTTTGTGTATTTGGTTGTTGTGGTAATAGAATCTTGTTGTTGCTATGGGAAGCAGTGGGGGCAAAAGTTCTATCTGGCTTAAGATTAAACTCGATAAATTTATGGAGGAGATGGTATGATGGGATAACATGATTTTGATAATTAATTGATCTTTAAATATTCATGGTAAATAGGCCTAATGGCCTGTGATGGGATGTTAGATGGGGTGGGATCTGAGTTACCCAGGAAAGAATTTTCTGTAGTATCTGGCTGGTGAATCTTGTCCACATGCTCAGGGTTTAGCTGATCGCCATATTTGGGGTCGGGAAGGAATTTTCCTCCAGGGCAGATTGGAAGAGTCCCTGGAGGTTTTTCGCCTTCCTCTGTAGCATGGGGCATGGATCACTTGCTGGAGGATTCTCTGCTCCTTGAAGTCTATAAACCATGATTTGAGGACTTCAATAGCTTAGACATAGGTGAGGTTTTTCGCAGGAGTGGGTGGGTGAGATTCTATGGCCTGCATTGTGCAGAAGGTCAGACAGATGATCATAACGGTCCCTTCTGACCTTAGTATCTATGAATCTATGAATCTATCTATGAATCTATTAGGGGATAGCCCAGCCAGTTTTTGCTGGTTTTTGTTTAGTTCAGTGTGTGGCAATAAATGGTTGCTTTTAAGGTTTACAGCTCTCTGTGTCTCAAGTGATTTGGACTATAAGGTGGATAGAAAGTTGGCTAGATTCTTGAGCTCAAAGGGTAGTGATCAATGGCTCCATGTCTAGTTGGCAGCCGGTATCAAGTGGAGTGCCCCAAGGGTCGGTCCTGGGGCCGGTTTTGTTCAATATCTTCATAAATGATCTGGAGGATGGTGTGGATTGCACCCTCAGCAAGTTTGCAGATGACACTAAACTGGGAGGAGAGGTAGATACGCTGGAGGGTAGGGATAGGATACAGAGGGACCTAGACAAATTAGAGGATTGGGCCAAAAGAAATCTGATGAGGTTCAATAAGGACAAGTGCAGAGTCCTGCACTTAGGACGGAAGAATCCAATGCACCACTACAGACTAGGGACCGAATGGCTCGGCAGCAGTACTGCAGAAAATCACCTAGGGGTTACAGTGGACGAGAAGCTGGATATGAGACAACAGTGTGCCCTTGTTGACAAAAAGGCCAGTGGCATTTTGGGATGTATAAGTAGGGGCATTGCCAGCAGATGGAGGGATGTGATCATTCCCCTCTATTCGACATTGGTGAGGCCTCATCTGGAGTACTGTGTCCAGTTTTGGGACCCACACTACAAGAAGGATGTGGAAAAATTGGAGAGAGTCCAGCGGAGGACAACAAAAATGATTAGGGGACTGGAACACATGACTTATGAGGAGAAGCTGAGGGAACTGGGATTGTTTAGTCTACAGAAGAGAAGAATGAGGGGGGATTTGATAGCTGCTTTCAACTACCTGAAAGGGGATTCCAAAGAGGATGGATCTAAACTGTTCTCAGTGGTAGCTGATGACAGAAGAAGGAGTAATGGTGTCAAGTTGCAGTGGGGAGGTTGTATATTAGGAAAAACTTTTTCACTAGGAGAGTGGTGAAACACTGGAATGCATTACCTAGGGAGATGGTGGAATCTCCTTCCTTAGAAGTTTTTAAGGTCAGGCTTGACAAAGCCCTGGCTGGGATGATTTAGTTGGTCCTGCTTTGAGCAGGGGGTTGGACTAGATGATATCTTGAGGTCCCTTCCAACCCTGATAGTCTATGATTCTATGATTCTATGATTTCTTCCTAAAACTGTTGCCCCCAAGGATATTACGACATGGCGATGAGGATGGGATTCCTGTGCTGCCCCAGCAACAGATGGAAGTAGAAATCAAATTGCAAAAAAACCCTTTTTGTTGTTGGAAGGGGTTGGAACTGACTTATTTTCACTGACTGTGCAAACTGAAACTAAAACCATGGCTACACTTATCGGGTCTCAGGAACCTTTTCAGGAGACTATAGTGCAATGGCACATAGTGGTGGAGCCAGTTATAAAACCCAGGTCACTGTTTTGTCAAATTCAAATTCTTTTGTCAAATTTTATAACAATTAGCATATAAGATACATGTGTATGGGCCAGGATAGATACTCTATCTATCTATCTATCTATCTATCTATCTATCTATCTATCTATCTATCTATCTATGACATTAAATCCAGAATAACCAGTAATAATAATAACCGGGTCGCTAAACTGACTTAAAGGAATAATATCTGTACATGTAAATTAGTGGCAGGCTGCTATATAACCTTGGTCCAGACTCTAGAGGGAGACAGGGTTTTCTGCACATAAATATTGCATATTTACCATATGGCACCACATTCACAAAGCTCTCTGACATCTTACTGATCCACCACAGAGGAGAGATTGGAGGCAGCATGATTGCAGCATGCATGGACACTCCAATTGCCCCCAGCAATGGGACAAGTTTCTAGAGCTGAGGAATGTCAACCCTGTGCTATAAATCTTTTCACTTTAAGTTTCAGGGAGAATGGATTAGGGCATAGAGTCAAAATTCAATCATCTGTGAGTCCTCGGACCTCATTGTGACTCATGTGTGTTGCTCAATTAACTTCACAGGAAGTTTGCCTCAGTAAGAATTCAGTGAGTCCCTCAATGTGTGACACTGACTTTCCCAAGGATTTTGGGGTTGCCATACGTGTCTGTCATGGAGAGCACATATTGGAGATGCTCTTTCCAGCCTGTTGTAGAATTATGGAAGAGCGATGGATGGATGGCAAAGAGGAGCAATCCCTATTATCGAATGTGATAGATGGGAAAGTTCAGGGTGTGCTGGAGAAACAGAAAAGCTCGCCCCAGATTCCACCCACAACCCTGTTCTTCCTGATGGTCACAGTGCACAATTAACTTTGAACTATTCATGCATTGTGGTAAGAGGATCACACCCTAGGAAGGGCATGGAGATGAAGAGGGAACAAAGATACTCAGCATTCAGGAGGAGGAAGAGAGAAAAGAAACATTTGCCTTCTCTCATGCATGCAGAAAGGGTAAGGGAAAGCCTGAAATGTTGAAGGGAAGAAGGAATAGGAAAAAGGTAATGAAGGTCTAACTTCAGCGGAGACATGGGAGATACAGGAGGAATGACTGTGCTTCCAAGGGGGAAATGAGGCTAATGGAGGGTCTCCTATTACCAGGGTTCCCCAGGCTGGCTGCCCTTTTACAAAATCTGCATTCTATATAAGAACATAAGAATGGCCATACTGGATGACACCAAATAGCCCAGTATCCTGTCTCTGACATTTGCCAATGTCAGGTGCCGCAGCAGGAATTAACAGAACAGGTAATCATCAAATGATCCATCCCCTGTCACCAGTCCCAGCTTCTGGCAATGAGAGGTTAGGGACACTTCAGAGCATGGTTTTGCATCCCTGTCCAACCGGGCTAATAGCCACTGATGGACCTATCCTCCATGAATACATCTAGCTCTTTTTTGAAACCTGTTATAGTCTTGACCTTCACAAAATCCTCTGATGGAGAGTTCCGCAGGTTAACTGTGCATTGTGTGAACAAATATTTCCATTTCTTTTGTATTAAACCTTATTAATTTCATTTGGTGAGCCCTAATTCTTGTGTTATGGGAAGGAGTAAATAACACTTCCTTATTTACTTTTTCCATACTGATCATGATTTTATAAACCTCTATCGTATCTCGCTTATTAGGGTATGTCTTCACTACGAAATTAGTTCAAATTTATAGAAGTCAGTTTTGTAGAAAATGTTTTTATACAGTCGATTGTGTCTGTCCCCACACAAATGCTCTAAGTGCATGTAGTTGGCGGAGTGTAGTACCGAGGCAACCGTCGACTTCCGGAGCGTTGCACTGTGGGTGGCTATCCCACAGTTCCCGCAGTCTCCGCCGCCCATTTGAATTCTGGGTAGAAATCCCAGTGCCTGATGGGGCTAAAACATTGTCGTGGGTGGTTCTGGGTACACATCGTCAGGCCCCCGTTCCCTGCCTCCCTCCGTGAAAGCAAGGGCAGACAATCGTTTTGCACCTTTTTTCTTGAGTTACCTGTGCAGACGCCATACCACGGCAAGCATGGAGCCCGCTCAGCTAACCATCACCGTATGTCTCCTGGGTGCTGGCAGATGTAGATTTATAAAGATAGATGAAGTGGATCAAAACAGGAAATAGACCAGATTTGTTTTGTATTCATTTTCTCCTCCCTCCCTCCCTCTGTGAAATCAATGGTCTGCTAAACCCAGTTCTGAGTTCTATCCTTGAGGTTTTGAGTTCTATCCTTGAGGGGGCCATTCAGTTTCTCACAAAGCCACCCACTTTGTTGATTTTCATTCCCTGTAAGCCAACCCTGTAAGCCATGTCGTCAGTCACCCCTCCCTCCATCAGGGCAACGGCAGACAATCATTCCACGCCTTTTTTCTGTGCAGATGCTGTACCACGGGAAGCATAGAGCCCACTCAGATCACTTTGGCAATTAGGAGCACATTAAACACCACACGCATTATCCAGCAGTATATGCAGCACTAGAACCTGGCAAAGCGATACCGGGCGAGTAGGCGACGTCAGCGCAGTGACAGAGTGATGAGGACATGGACACAGACTTCTCTCAAAGCACGGGCCCTGGCAATGTGGGCATCATGGTGCTAATGGGGTAGGCTCATGCGGTGGAACGCCGATTCTGGGCCCAGGAAACAAGCACATACTGGTGGGACAGCATAGTGTTGAGGGTCTGGGACGATTTCCAGTGGCTGAGAAACTTTTGCATGTGTAAGGGCACTTTCATGGAACTTTGTGACTTGCTTTCCCCGCCCTGAGGTGCAAGAATACCAAGATGAGAGCACTCCTCACAGTTGAGAAGCGAGTGGCAATAGCCCTGTGGAAGCTTGCAACGCCAGACAGCTACCGGTCAGTCGGGAATCAATTTGGAGTGGGCAAATCTACTGTGGGGGCTGCTGTGATGCAAGTAACCAACGCAATCAAAGATCTGCTGATATCAAGGGTAGTGACCCTGGGAAATGTGCAGGTCATAGTGGATGGCTTTGCTGCAATGGGATTCCCTAACTGTGATGGGACCATAGACAGAACCCATATCCCTATCTTGGCACTGGAGCACTAAGCCAGAGAGTACATAAACCGCAAGGGGTACTTCTCAATAGTGCTGCAAGCACTGGTGGATCACAAGAAACGTTTCACCAACATCAACATGGGATGGCCGGGAAAGGTACATGACGCTCGCATCTTCAGGAACTCTGGTCTGTTTCAAAAGCTGCAGGAAGGGACTTTCTTCCCAGACCAGAAAATAACTGTTGGGGATGTTGAAATGCCTATAGTTATCCTTGGGGACCCAGCCTACCCCTTAATGCCATGGCTCATGAAGTCGTATGCAGGCAGCCTGGACAGTAGTCAGGAGCTGTTCAACTACAGGCTGAGCAAGTGCAGAATGGTGGTAGAATGTGCATTTGGACGTTTAAAAGTGCACTGCCGCAGTTTACTGACTCGCTTAGACCTCAGCGAAACCAATATTCCCACTGTTATTGCTGCTTGCTGTGTGCTCCACAATATCTGTGAGAGTAAGGGGGAGACATTTATGGCGGGGTGGGAGATTGAGGCAAATCGCCTGGCTGCTCGTTACGCACAGCCAGACACCAGGGTGGTTAGAAGAGCACAGGAGGGCACAGTGCGCATCAGAGAAGCTTTGAAAACCAGTTTCATGACTGGCCAGGCTACGGTGTGAAAGTTCTGTTTGTTTCTCCTTGATGAAACCCCCCGCCCCTTGGTTCACTCTACTTCCCTGTAAGCTAACCACCCTCCCCTCCTCCCTTCAATCACCGCTTGCAGAGGCAATAAAGTCATTGTTGCTTCACATTCATGCATTCTTTATTAATTCATCACACAAATAGGGGGATAACTACCAAGGTAGTCCAGGAGGGGTGGTGGAGGAGAGAAGGACAAGGCCACACAGCACTTTAAAAGTTTAAAACTTATTGAATGCCAGCCTTCTGTTGCTTAGGCAATCCTCTGGGTTGGAGTGGCTGGGTGTCCGGAGGCCCCCCCACCGCGTTCTTGGGCGTCTGGGTGAGGAGGCTATGGAACTTGGGGAAGAGGGTGGTTGGTTGCACAGGGGCTGTAGCGGCAGTCTGTGCTCCTGCTGCCTTTCCTGCAGCTCAACCATACGCTGGAGTACATTAGTTTGATCCTCCAGCAGCCTCAGCATTGAATCCTGCCTCCTCTCATCACGCTCCTCTCATCGCGCCACCTTTCAGCTTTAGCCCTCTCTTCAGCCCGCCACTTACTCTCTTCAGCCCGCCACCTCTCCTCCCGGTCATTTTGTGTTTCCTGCATTCTGACATTGTCTGCCTCCATGCATTCGTCTGTGCTCTGTCAGTGTGGGAAGACAGCATGAGCTCAGAGAGCATTTCATCGCAAGTGCGTTTTTTTCGCCTTCTAATCTTCGCTAGCCTCTGGGAAGGAGAAGATCCTGTGATCCTTGAAACACATGCAGCTGGTGGAGGAAAAAAAAAGGGACAGTGGTATTTAAAAAGACACATTTTATAGAACAATGGGTACACTCTTTCACAGTAAACCTTGCTGTTAACATTACATACATAGCACATGTGCTTTCTTTCCAAGGTCGCATTTTGCCTCCCCCCACCGCGTGGCTAACCCCTCACCCTTCCCCCTCCCCATGGCTAACAGCGGGGAAGATTTCTGTTCAGCCACAGGCAAACAGCCCAGCAGGAACAGGCACCTCTGAATGTCCCCTTAAGAAAAGCACCCTATTTCAACCAGGTGACCATGAATTATATCTCACTCTCCTGAGGATAACACAGAGAGATAAAGAATGGATGTTGTTTGAACGCCAGCAAACATACACTGCATGCTTTGTTCTACAATGATTCCCGAGTACGTGTTACTGGCCTGGAGTGGTAAAGTGTCCTACCATGGTGTATAAGGCTGCCCTCCCCAGAAACCTTTTGCAAAGGCTTTGGGAGTACATCCAGGAGAGCCACGAATGCCAGGGCAAATTAATCATTAAACATGCTTGCTTTTAAACCATGTATAGTATTTTAAAAGGTACACTCACCAGAGGTCCCTTCTCTGCCTGGCAGGTCCGGGAGGCAGCCTTGGGTGGGTTTGGGGGGTACTGGCTCCAAGTCCAGGGTGAGAAACAGTTCCTGGCTGTCAGGAAAACCGGTTTCTCAGCTTGCTTGCTGTGAGCTATCTACAACCTCCTCCTCCTCATCATCTTCCTCATCCCCAAAACCTGCTTCCATGTTGCCTCCATCTCCATTGAAGGAGTCAGACAACACGGCTGGGGTAGTGGTGGCTGAACCCCCTAAAATGGCATGCAGCTCATCATAGAAGTGGCATGTTTTGGGCTCTGACCCGGAGCGGCCATTCACCTCTTTGGTTTTCTGGTAGGCTTGCCTCAGCTCCTTAATTTCACACAGCATTGCTTCGGGTCCCTGTTATGGCCTCTGTCCTTCATGCCCTGGGAGATTTTTACAAATGTTTTGGCATTTTGAAAACTGGAACGTAGTTCTGATAGCACGGATTCCTCTCCCCATACAGCGATCAGATCCCATACCTCCCGTTCGGTCCATGCTGGAACTCTTTTGCAATTCTGGGACTCCATCATGGTCACCTCTGCTGATGAGCTCTGCATGGTCACCTGCAGCTTGCCAAGCTGGCCGAACAGGACATTGAAATTCAAAAGTTTTCGGGCCTTTTCCTTTCTACCTGGCCAGTGCATCTGAGTTGAGAGCGTTGTCCAGAGTGGTCACAATGGAGCACTCTGGGATAGCTCCCAGAGGCCAATACAGTCTAATTGCATCCACAGTACCCCAAATTTGACCCAGCAAGGCCGATTTCAGCGCTAATCCCCTTGTTGGGGGTGGAATAAGGAAATCGATTTTAAGAGCCCTTTAAGTTGAAAAAAAGGGCTTCATCGTGTGGATGGGAGCAGGGTTAAATTGATTTAATGCTGCTAAATTCTACCTCAACTCCTAGTGTAGACCAGGGCTTAGTCATAGAATCATAGAATCATAGAATATCAGGGTTGGAAGAGACCTCAGGAGGTCATCTAGTCCAACCCCCTGCTCAAAAGCAGGACCCATCCCCAATTAAATCATCCCAGCCAGGGCTTTGTCAAGCCTGACCTTAAAAACTTCTAAGGAAGGAGATTCCACCACCTCCCTAGGCAACGCATTCCAGTGTTTCACCACCCTCCTAGTGAAAAAGTTTTTCCTAATATCCAATCTAAACCTCCCCCACTGCAATTTGAGACCATTACTCCTTGTCCTGTCCTCTTCCACCACTGAGAATAGTCGAGAACCATCCTCTCTGGAACCACCTCTCAGGTAGTTGAAAGCAGCTGTCAAATCCCCCCTCATTCTTCTCTTCCTCAGACTAAACAATCCCAGTTCCCTCAGCCTCTCCTCATAACTCATGTGTTCCAGACCCCTAATCATTTTTGTTGTCCTTCGCTGGACTCTTTCCAATTTATCCACATCCTTCTTGTAGTGTGGGGCTCAAAACTGGACACAGTACTCCAGATGAGGCCTCACCAATGTCGAATAGAGGGGGACGATCACGTCCCTCGATCTGCTCGCTATGCCCCTACTTATACATCCCAAAATGCCATTGGCCTTCTTGGCAACAAGGGCACACTGCTGACTCATATCCAGCTTCTCGTCCACTGTCACCCCTAGGTCCTTTTCTGCAGAACTGCTGCCTAGCCATTCAGTCCCTAGTCTGTAGCTGTGCATTGGGTTCTTCCGTCCTCAGTGCAGGACCCTGCACTTATCCTTATTGAACCTCATCAGATTTCTTTTGGCCCAATCCTCCAATTTGTCTAGGTCCCTCTGTATCCTATCCCTCCCCTCCAGCGTATCTACCAGTCCTCCCAGTTTAGTATCATCTCTTTTCCAAGCTGAAAAGTCCCAATCTGATTAATCTCTCCTCATTCTGATGCTGCATCACTATGTCCTCATCACATAACAGCACCACGGCACCACTCTTTGGGGGTTGGACTAGATGACCTCCTGAGGTCCCTTCCAACCCTGATATTCTATGATATTCTATGGTTCTATAGCACAGCCAATGCAAAGCAAAGCCTTAGGAACCATAATCATATTGGCCCTCTCTGCTGCTTTATCTCATGACCAGTCAGCCCAGTCTCAGTTTTTCCAGCCCCCACAGATTGAAGCTGTCCATTCTAAACCCATACCTCTATCGGATGCCACAGAAAACCTTGTGTTTTTCCAGAATGGTGACCTCTTATCCATGTTACCAAGGTGGTTCAGGTTACTTGGCAACGCCACAGTAGATTCTATTTGGAAACAATTCCCATGTGGGCACCAAAGCATATAGAGGTGATTGCAATGCAGCACATGGGGAATGGTGCTGCGAAAGTGATAATCTGTGTCTGTGCAGCTGCATTAGGTAGGACCTTATATAGGGACATTAAACAATCAAAGAAGAAGAAGAAGATACCTGTCCTTTGGTATCATTCTCCTCTTATTTACCCCAGTTTGGAGCAGTTCATCTCTCTTGGCTTCAGTGTAGCTATTCCTGATTTATAGTGGGGTAAGTGGGAGAGGAATTGTTTCCCTATCAACTACTTAAAATGCTTAAATCTTCATGCATTTTCCATGTTAACCCAGTTATTGTAATGCATTTTCCATGTTAACCCAGTTATTGTAATGCACTTTTAAGTGAGCACATTTCTTTATATTTCTTGATGTGTTTATAATTTATTGACTTCCCCCACAAAACAAAACTAGAATAGAAAGAAGACAAAAAAGAATGGAAAATTCAAGGATTTGGATGGGAGGCAAAAAGAGGGAGGTAGGTGGGCACGGAGGGAAAAAGAGAGTGATATCTCAGTTTTCATCTGTTAGTGATTAATCAAAGGCTTTTAAAAGTTAGAGCTATTTCTTCCAAATTTGTCTGAGGACCTTCTTCTTCTAAATGTTACCTGATCTTTAGCTGCCCTGTCAGCTAGGTCACTGTGTCAGGCTTCTAACCCTGGAGGCAATCGGCTAAGTCCTTCGCTAGGAGCTGAAAGCCTGTTCTGTCCCACAAGGGTAATTTGGAAACTCATGTGTATTAAAAAAACCCAAAATGGATGAGACCTAAAAAACTGGCCAACAACAGACTGTGAGTCCCACTGACAATGGATCCTGGAGAAATGCTAAAGAGAAAGAGTTCTGAGCCATTCTTGTAACTCTTTGCATCATCTGATACAGACTCAATAGACAGTCTGGTGTTCAGAGTGATGTTTGGGGTTATTGTGTGTACTAGTGAAGCTGTGTAGTTGTTTGTGCCGATTTATGCATAGATTGTGTTGTACTGGAACGTTTGTTTTGATATTTGTGTGGTGTTAATAAGGGATTTGTGTTTTGGTAGTGAGCTATGTGTGATTAGGTTTACTGTGTACGCTGGTTGAGTTGCTGCGTGAGTAGCTGTGATGATTTGTGGGGGGGGTTCTGTTATGCTGGCAGATTTGAGTTAATCTGTGTGTGTGTGTGCTGCAGTGAGAGGCTATGTGTGTTTCGGGTTATTGTGTGAGAAAGTCGTTTTATTGTGAAGGTGGTTGTGAGGGTGGTTGTGCAGATTTGTCAGCCTTCTTGATATCATCTGTTATAAACTCACGTCTAGTTAGATATGCGTTAGATTCTGTTTTGTTTAAATGGCTGATAAAATAAGTTGTGCTGAATGGAATGTATATTCCTGTTTTTGTGTCTTTTTGTAACTTAAGGTTTTGCCTAGAGGGATTCTCTATGTTTTGAATCTGATTACTCTGTAAGGTATTTACCATCCTGATTTTACAGAGGTTATTCTTTTACTTTTTCTTCAATTAAAATTCTTCTTTTAAGAACCTGATTGCTTTTTCATTGTTCTTAAGATCCAAGGGTTTGGGTCGGTGTTCACCTATGCAAATTGGTGAGGATTTTTATCAAGTCTTCCCCAGGAAAGGGGGTGTAGTGCTTGGGGGGATATTTTGTGGGGGAGACAATTCCAAGTGGGCTCTTCCCCTGTTATTTTTGTTACACACTTTGGTGGTGGCAGCATAAGGTCCAGGGACATAAGGTAAAACAGTTTGTACCTTGGGGAAATTTAACCTAAGCTGGTAAACTTAGGGGGTCTTTCATGCAGGTTCCCACATCTGTACCCTAGAGTTCAGAGTGGGAAAGGAACCCTGACAACTTATAATTCCTCTTCTTATTGCCTTTTATGTTCCTTGCTAGGTGCAAGTCATTTTGCGCCTTACCTTTCAGATTGTGGCCCTACATCCTTGTAGTATACTTTTCTAGTCATCCTCATCTAATTGTCCATGTTTCCACATTTTGTACAGCTCCATTTTGATTTTCAGGCTTAATATGCTTCAGAATGAAACACAGTCATAATCTTCTTTGTATGGATTGTCACCAAGTCAGTCACAGAGAACGGTTAGAATTTCAACCTATTTGCCCCATTTTTCCCATTGGAAATTTCTCTCTGTGGCAATTTGTTGAATATGTTCCATTGAAATAACTTTCAACCTTTCACAATCCTCAACTTCTGCATTCGGTCAAAATTCTAAGATGGGCTAATTATCTTCTGGCTGGCCCCAGTTCTGCATATCATGTTCCCACTGATCCTGCACCCACTGGAAAATTGCTAGATTCTCCTTACTAGAGCATACACACCTCTCTAACTGTGTGCATGGGTTGTGTGCCACTGTGTATGTGTGTAACTATTCCAAAGTCTTTGTCTGAATTCTGAAATATTGGGTTTTAGCTGTAGGCTTGATTTTTTTAAGGCACTGGGTTCATGAATAGGGGATGAGCACTGATTGGCATGAGTACTCTGTACTTACCACTTTTTAGGAATGTGTATTTTTCCAGTATCAGCCCTGTTTTTGTCAGATTATTTAAGCAGGTCCTGCCTTATACCAGGTCTCTCATAGAAGGGCTTAAGTCTCAGGCTTTCTTCCTACTACATACTCCTACTCTTTGTTTCCTCTCTTTTAACCAGTTAGTGATCTACGAGAAGACCTTCTTTCTTATCCCATGATCACTTACTTTGCTTAAGAGCCTTAGGTGAGGAAACTTGTCAAAGATTTTCTGAAAGTCTAAGTATACTATATACACTGGTTTCAGAGTAGCAGCCATGTTAGTCTATATTCGCAAAAAGAAAAGGAGTACTTGTGGCAGCTTAGAGACTAACCAATTTATTTGAGCATAAGAGTATAGTTGGATAGGTTAACAATATTGCTGGGTGGGTTGAGGGAACCATTGCTGTGGCCCCTTGTAGCATGTAGTAGTTTAGAAAGTTTAGTGTCCTTTTTCTTTTGTAGAGAAGCAAAGTGTGCGTTGTAAATGGCTTGTCTAGTTTTAGTAAAATCCAGCCACGAGGAAGTTTGTGTGGAAGGTTGGTTTTTTATGAGAGTATCCATTTTTGAGAGCTCATTCTTAATCTTTCCCTGTTTGCTGTAGAGGATGTTGATCAGGTGATTCCACAGTTTCTTTGAGAGCGTGTGGCACAAGCTGTCAGCATAGTCTGTGTGGTATGTAGATTATAATGGATTTTTTACCTTCAGTCCTTTTGGTACGATGTCCGTCTGTTTGCATTTGGAAAGGAAGATGATGTCTGTCTGTGTCTGTACAAGTTTTTTCATGCAGTTGATAGATTTCCACTCCATACGGCTAAATGCAGTGCCTTGCATAATGACAGGTTTCAGAGTGACAGCCGTGTTAGTCTGTATTCGTAAAAAGAAAAGGAGTCCTTGTGGCACCTTAGAGACTAACCAATTTATTTGAGCATGAGCTTTCGTGAGCTACAGCTCACTTCATCGGATGCATACCGTGGAAACTGCAGAAGACATTATATACACACAGAGACCATGAAACAATACCTCCTCCCACCCCACTGTCCTGCTGGTAATAGCTTATCTAAAGTGATCATCAAGTTGGGCCATTTCCAGCACAAATCCAGGTTTTCTCACCCTCCGCCCCCCCCAACACACAAACTCACTTTCCTGCTGGTAATAGCCCATCCAAAGTGACCACTCTCTTCACAATGTTAATCAAGGTGGGGCATTTCCTGTACAAATCCAGGTTCTCTCACTCCCTCACCCCGCTCCAAAAACCACACACACAAACTCACTCTCCTGCTGGTAATAGTTTATCCAAAGTGACCACTCTCCCTACAATGTGCATGATAATCAAGGTGGGCCATTTCCTGCACAAATCCAGGTTCTCTCTCCCCCTCACCCCCCTCCAAAAACCACACACACAACTCACTCTCCTGCTGGTAATAGCTTATCCAAAGTGACCACTCTCCCTACAATGTGCATGATAATCAAGGTGGGCCATTTCCAGCACAAATCCAGGTTTTCTCACCCCCCCCCACCCCCATACACACACAAACTCACTCTCCTGCTGGTAATAGCTCATCCAAAGTGACCACTCTCCCTACAATGTGCATGGTAATCAAGGTGGGCCATTTCCAGCACAAATCCAGGCTTTCTCACCTCCCCCCCCGCCCCCCGGGAACACACACACACACACACACAAACTCACTCTCCTGCTGGCAATAGCTCATCCAAACTGACCGCTCTCCAAGTTTAAATTCAAGTTTAACCAGAATGTCGGGGGGGGGTAGGAAAAAACAAGGGGAAATAGGCTACCTTGCATAATGACTTAGCCACTCCCAGTCTCTATTTAAGCCTAAATTAATAGTATACAATTTGCAAATGAATTCCAATTCAGCAGTTTCTCGCTGGAGTCTGGATTTGAAGTTTTTTTGTTGTAAGATAGCGACCTTCATGTCTGTGATTGAGTGACCAGAGAGATTGAAGTGTTCTCCGACTGGTTTATGAATCTTATAATTCTTGACATCTGATTTGTGTCCATTTATTCTTTTACGTAGAGACTGTCCAGTTTGACCAATGTACATGGCAGAGGGGCATTGCTGGCACATGATGGCATATGTCACATTGGTGGATGTGCAGGTGAACGAGCCTCTGATAGTGTGGCTGATGTTATTAGGCCCTGTGATGGTGTCCCCTGAATAGATATGTGGGCACAGTTGGCAATGGGCTTTGTTGCAAGGATAGGTTCCTGGGTTAGTGGTTCTGTTGTGTGGTATGTGGTTGTTGGTGAGTATTTGCTTCAGGTTGGGGGGCTGTCTGTAGGCAAGGACTGGCCTGTCTCCCAAGATTTGTGAGAGAGTTGGGTCATCCTTCAGGATAGGTTGTAGATCCTTAATAATGCGTTGGAGGGGTTTTAGTTGGGGGCGGAAGGCATTTCACTTTGCAGACAGTTCCTTTTAATGTACTTTGAGCTAGCATCCTCATTTTTGTGCAGTTCCCCCATTATTGTTAAGTTTTCTATTTTTATAGCCTCTCTAATGTCCCTGAGCATTTCACATTCACCATTGTGGTTAGGTGGTCGTTAGTATATCCCTACTGTTCAAGCATGGAATTTCTATCCATAGAGATTCTAGTGTACAGTTTGATTCATTTAAGATTTTTGACTACATTTCACGCTACTACACTTTCTTTCACAGATAGTGGCATTCCCCCAGTTGCATGAACAACTCTGCCATTCCTATTCATTTTGTACCCTGGTATTATTGTGCCTCATTGATTATCATCATTCCACCAAGTTGCTATGATGCACCTGCTGATTTTTGCAAGCCCTTAGTTTAAAAACTTCTTTACAACACTTTTAATTTTACATGCAAGGAATATGGTGCCATTTTGGTTTAGGTGAAGACCATACTTCCTGTATAGGCTCCTCCTTCCCCAAACAGTTCCCTAATTCCTAATAAATCTATACCCCTCCTCTCTATACTATCATCTCATCCACTCATTGAGACCCTGAAGTTCTGCCTGTATAACTGGCCCTATGGGTAGAAATGAAAATGTTTCGGAGAATGCTACCATGAAGGTCCTGGACTTTAATCTCTTAAATACCTGCTACAATTTGGGCTGCTGTAACTCTCTTCTACCTTTTCCTATATCATTGGCACGTACGTGGTACACTTCCCCAGCATTTCTCCTAAACTAGGTGTGTCGAGAGATCCACAACCTTTGCACCTGGCAGGCAATTCACCATGCAGTTCACCCAGTCATCACAAACCCAACTATCTATATTTCAATTATCTATTCTTCTATTACTATCTGTATTACTATTACCTGGCTCTTCTTAGTAAATGAGGATCTCCCCCCGCCCCCCGGACAGGTATACTCAGGCCAAGAGAGTATCATGACATCATCTGGCAGGAGGGTCCCAACTATGGGTTTCTCTCTGCTCCACTTTGGTGTTCTCCTTCCCCAAGACTTCCATCCTCCTCAACAGCACAGAGGCTGTCAGACTGGGAGTGGAACAGCTCTGCTGTGCCCCGGAAAATCTTATCTATGTACTTCTCTATCGCCCTTAGTTCCTGCAGGTCAGCCACTCTGGTCTCCAGAACCCATACTCGGTCTCTGAGGGTCGTAAGCTCCTTGCACCGAATGCACACATACCCCATCTTCCCACAAGGCAGGTAATGGTACTTGCTGCATTCAGTGCAATGAACTGGATAGCCCCTACTCTGCTTCTGGACTTCTGCATCCATTATTTTTTCTTTTGCAACTTTTTTTGTTGGGTATTGTTTCTCTGTGTTTTTTGGGTGGAAGGGGTGAGGGAGGGCATATTGATCTAAGATTAGAGAATGCTAATCAGGTGTATCTAGCTCTCTCACTCCATCTCTAAACTACCTCACAAACCTCCCTTCTTTGCTGCTCCTGGTCACTCCTGGTCGCTCTGATCACTTAGGAGCTGGCTTTTTAAACTCCTGTTCTCCCTGAGTAGCTTCACCTTCTGTTTAAGGGATAATGGGTGCTAAACGGTCTAGGGATCAAAGCCTCGTTAGGAAGCCTCCAGTAGTATCTATCAGGCCCCTAGGCTGAGTACACAGACCCCCCCAAATCCCATCCCCACAAGAAAAAACAGACCATATGATAATATCAGTCAAGTAGCAAACACAGAACAAAGAAAGAAACTAACAGGAAACAAACTCACCAGTTTAGATTAATGAATGCCCCATTGGTGTCTTTGTTGGGCCAATTCCAAATATTGGTCAAAGGGAAAACCTAGCTTCAAACAGGTTCAATTACTTTCTCAAAACAGACACCAGATTCTTATGACTGGATCAAGCCTCTAAATTCCATGTGCTGCTGACGTACTTGGATATGGGCAACATCTGGCCAAGGTTCCTAGTTCTCAAAACTCCCACTGTTTCACCAGGTGTGAGACATTCAGTGTTGATGGCCCTTGATAGTGTTGTCACTGCTACCAAGGCATGACTTTCCCATGACTCATTCCATGTTTCCTTCTACAAAAGAGTTATTCCCATCCAGGATGATGGTTCCAATTCGAAATGACATTGACAAAAAAAATGGACTGATAAAACAGACATAGACATGTTCCCCAAAATGTCACAGCCACCTTAGCCAAGGAAGCATTGGCAGAACTCCTTAATCTAACTATGCATCCTAGATTCTTCCACATGGTATCTCAGCACCAGATGTTCAAAGGGATTGAGTGTCCAATCTGCAGGTGTAGGTACATGGATAATTTTCGAAGTCTGGCAGTTTGGAAAATATTACCCATAAATTTTAGGCACTGAAAGCTCTCAAAAAGAAGGTTGCAAATCCTTGCCAATAAATAAACCTACTCTCTGATTCCCATTAGGAGACATATGGGAGAGATCTCCCTGTAATATGGGGTGGGGGGAAAGGAAGTGTCTAAAAACACTGTGTTTTTAAACAAAAAATTAAAGCCATTTCTGCAAGATTGAGGTGGAAATATGACATTGAGGCCTATTTATTTTTTCTTCATAAAGTATATTGAGAGTTATGCATGGTCACACAGCAGTTTGCTAACGATGAGAAGTTATAAGGCAAACTCACTGACATAACTAGTAAAATTTTGAATAGTATCTTCAGTATCATATCTCCATTTTACACAAGAGCATGTAAGCACATGTAGACAGCTTTTCTTTTCTAAATTTCAGGTCACATTATGAAAACAGTAAGTGGTATCATCATCAACTATTATATAATGGAGGGAAGAGAGGCACAGCGAGAGGAAGTGATAAACGCAACGTCAGGGAGTGAAGCAGCCAATAATAAACCCAGGTCTCTGGAGTCAAATTCTTTTGACCACTCCACTGGAATATGGTGGACTCCGCAGTGTAAATGTGGGTAAATGAAGTATCAGCCCAGCAATAGGATTTTACTGAGGTTTCCTTATGAAGCCAATGGAGTGACATTTAATTCCCCTTAATCTACAATGATAACCTCAGACATTGTGGTTATAGTAATACAAAAAACATGTTCAGGAAGCTGAAGGTGAGATGTATTCAACCATAGAGATACCAGGCAGTAGTTACATTTCCAATGTCAGTTCAATTTTACCTTTTTTAAAAAATTTGTACCCCAACTGCCTCCACCCTCTGGAGTCTTGACTCAACTGTTGGGATGGCTACCATCAAGGAGAAGCTGGAATAGAAAATATGACTGTTTTGTAATGGACGTTAGATTCTTAATTGCATGATTTCTTTTATTTCCCCTAGATGAAGCTGACATCAAACATACACGAGGGAAATCAAACGACCATCACGGAATTCATCCTCCTGGGATTTGGGGATCTCCCTCAACTTCATATTCTTCTCTTCCTGCTGTTTCTAGTGATCTACATTGCGACCATGGCTGAGAACATCCTCATCATTGCACTACTTGTGGCTGATCAGCACCTTCACACCCCCATGTACTTCTTCCTGGGGAACTTGTCCTGCTTGGAGACCTGCTACACCTCCACCATCCTGCCCAGGATGCTGACCACTCTCCTGACTGGGGACAGGTCTATTTCTGTTATGGGATGCATCATTCAATTTTATTTCTTTGGTTCTCTGGCAGGGACAGAGTGTTTGCTTTTGTCTGTGATGTCCTATGATCGGTATTTAGCGATATGCAAACCTCTGCATTACGCAGCACTTATGAATGGCAGATTGTGCCTCCAGCTAGTGGTTGGGTTGTGGATAGGTGGATTTATGTCTGTTTCCATCTTTATATTTATGTTGTCACAATTAACTTTCTGTGGCCCCAATGAAATTGACCATTTCTTTTGTGATTTTCATCCAATAACAAAACTCTCCTGCACTGACACCTACATGGTGGAAGTTGCTGGTTTAATATCTTGCTCCATATTCACATTGCCTCCATTTCTATTGACAGTGACATCCTATGTTTGTATCATCTCCAACATCCTGAGAATCCCTTCCAGCACCATGAGGCAAAAGGCTTTTTCCACATGCTCCTCTCACCTCATCGTGGTGACAGTTTTCTATGGGACATTGACCCTGGTGTATCTGCTATTGGACTCTGATGCACTGAGGGACCTGAACAAAGTGTTCTCTGTCTTCTATGGAATCCTGACGCCTTTGGTCAACCCCCTCATCTACAGCCTGAGAAACAAGGAGGTAAAGAAAGCCTTGAGAAAATCTCTCCTTAGATCTTTTGTCTGAAACTTGTCTTTTTCAGGAATTCAAAATGTTAACCTAATATATATGTGATGTTGCAGTCTATATGATTTTATGAAAATATCCTAATGAGTGTGAATATAATGTAACTTGAATATGCTTCATGCAAAAGGTCACTTGTAAGATATCATTTATAATCTACTGAGTGTGGTCATCCTACTTGTATAAATGTATCATTCATGTATCTGAAACTAGAAATATGAAATATAATTCTGAGGTCCTATTGTAATTGTGCAAATTGTGGGCCATTAATGGTGGTTTGGAACCTTGATGGTTCCCATCAACTAGGACAATTGTTTGTAAATGGCTCTGTTTACTTGCAAACCTTCCTGTGAGTCAGGCCAGGAAGAGTGAAGGCTTGGGGTCTCACAGGACATGTGACTATGTCACCTAGTACTGGAATCCATCTTAATCCTGGTGCTTTTCCATTTAGAAGGAAGGGTGTGGACCCAGAGAGACAAAAGATTCCTGCCTTGTGCCAAAGCTTTGTAAGGGGGCGGAACAGAAGAAAGGAGGTTCCAGTCATGAGAAATCCCCTAGTTACCACCTGAGCTGGAGCTAACAAGATCTGTACAAGAGAAAGGATTGGGTCCAGACTAGGAAGGAGTCCAGTCTGTGAAAGAAGCTTATTGAAACATGTCTACGGGTGGAATTTTATCTGTAATCAGTTTCTTAATGTATTAGGCTTAGACTTGCGTGTTTTGTTTTATTTTACTTGGAAACTTTCTTTGTTCTGTCTGTTATTACTTGGAACCACTTAAATCCTACTTTTTATTCTTAATAAAATCACTTTTGCTTATTAATTAACCCAGACTCTAGAGGGAGACAAGATTTTATGCACATAAATGGTGTATATTTACACAATGGCACCACATTCACAAAACTATATAGATGGGAGCCAGCATGGTTGCAGGACACTCCAATTGCCCTCAGCCATGGGACAAGTTTCTAGAGCTGAGGGATGTCAAACCTGTGCTATACATCTTTTCAAGTTAAGTTTCAGGGAGAATGGATTAGGGCATAGAGTCAAAATTCAATTGTCTGTGAGTCCTGGGGAGCAAACAGCTGTGCATATCTCTCTATCAGTGTTATAGAGGGTGGACAATTTGTGAGTTTACCCTGTATAAGCTTTATAGAGAGTAAAATGGATTTATTTGGGGTTTGGATCCCATTGGGAGTTGGGTGTATGGGTACTAGAGACAAAAGGACATCTTAAGCTGTTTTCAGTTAACTCTGCAGCTTTGGGGCATGTGGTTCAGACCCTGGGTCTGTGTTGAAGCAGACTGGCATGTCTGGCTTGATTTGTGTGTATATTGTGTTGTACTTGAACATTTGTGTTGATTTTTGTGTGTGGTAACTAAGGGGCTACGTGTGATTGGGTTTATTGTGTATGCTGGTTGAGTTGCAGTGTGAGTGGTTGTAATGATTTGTGTGTGTGTTCTGTTATGCTGGCAGAATTGGGTTGATCTGTGTGAATGTGTGCTGCAGTGAGAGGCTATGTGTGTTTCGGATTATTGTGTGCGATAGTTGTTTGATGGTGAGGATGGTTGTGCAGATTTGTCAGCCTTCTTGATGTCATCCATTATAAGCTCACCTCCCCGACTAAGTAGTTGACCTGCTGTTTCATTTCTTTTTTTTGTTGCTGCTAATATCCTTATAATTCCTCTTCTTATTGCCATTAATGTCCCTTGCTAGGGAAAATTTCTCTCTATGGCAATTCGGTGAATATGTCCCATTGAAATCATAGAATCATAGAATCATAGAATATCAGGGTTGGAAGGGACCCCTGAAGGTCATCTAGTCCAACCCCCTGCTCGAAGCAGGACCAATTCCCAGTTAAATCATCCCAGCCAGGGCTTTGTCAAGACTTTCAGCCTTTCACAGTCCTCAACTTCTGCATTCGGGCAAAATTCTAAGATGGGCTGTCAAGGTTCCTCCCCCACTCTGAACTCTAGGGTACAGATGTGGGGACCTGCATGAAAAACCTCCTAAGCTTATCTTTACCAGCTTAGGTCAAAACTTCCCCAAGGTACAAAATATTCCACCCGTTGTCCTTGGACTGGCCGCTACCACCACCAGACTAATACTGGTTACTGGGGAAGAGCTGTTTGGACGTGTCCTTCCCCCCAAAAATACTTCCCAAAACCTTGCACCCCACTTCCTGGACAAGGTTTGGTAAAAAGCCTCACCAATTTGCCTAGGTGACTACAGACCCAGACCCTTGGATCTTAAGAACAATGAACAATCCTCCCAACACTTGCACACCCCCTTTCCTGGGAAATGTTGGATAAAAAGCCTCACCAATTTGCATAGGTGACCACAGACCCAAACCCTTGGATCTGAGAACAATGAAAAAGCATTCAGTTTCTTACAAGAAGACTTTTAATAAAAATAGAAGTAAATAGAAATGAAGAAATCCCCCCTGTAAAATCAGGATGGTAGATATCTTACAGGGTAATTAGATTCAAAAACATAGAGAACCCCTCTAGGCAAAACCTTAAGTTACAAAAAAGATACACAGACAGAAATAGTTATTCTATTCAGCACAATTCTTTTCTCAGCCATTTAAAGAAATCATAATCTAACACATACCTAGCTAGATTACTTACTAAAAGTTCTAAGACTCCATTCCTGGTCTATCCCCGACAAAGACAGACTATAGACAGACACACAGACCCTTTGTTTCTCTCCCTCCTCCCAGCTTTTGAAAGTATCTTGTCTCCTCATTGGTCATTTTGGTCAGGTGCCAGCGAGGTTACCTTTAGCTTCTTAACCCTTTACAGGTGAAAGGAGCTTTCCCCTGGCCAGAAGGGATTTCAAAGGGGTTTACCCTTCCCTTTATATTTATGACATGGGCTAATTATCTTCTGGCTGGACCCAGGTTCTGCATTTCATGTTCCCACTGTATGTGAGTCATGCTCCAGCACCCACTGGAAAATTGCTAGATTCTGCTGACTAGAGCATACTGTGACAAAGTTCCTCCTCTGCCTTGGTGGGTCCTGCACTTATTGGCAGATTTCCTCACCTCAGAGGTTCACGGCAGCCCTCACTTTGGCCACTTTCGTGGCTCAAATCTGCTGTTCACTTAGTTAGTCTCATCGCTGGACAGCATAGGGAAAAGGAAGAAGAACAATCCCTGCAGTCTCTGCTGATCCACCCAGTGGATCGGGGAACAGGCCAGAGACCTTCCACTCTGGTGGAACCCACAGTCCAGGTCAACTCCTCTGGTATCAAGTAGGGAGTTGGGGGAATGGAGAGATGGGGGGAACCCGGGGCTGCTCTCTAGTCTGGCTTCCAGCCCAGGGCTCTGTGGATTGCAACTGTCTACAGTGGCTCCTATAACAGCTGCATGACAGCTACAACTCCCTGGGATACTTCCTCATGACCTCCTCCCAACACCTTCTTTATTTTCACCACAGAACCTCCCTCCTGATGTTTGATAATGCTTGTACTTCTCAGTCTCAGCTTCTTGCACCTCTTGCTCCCAGCTCCTTGCACACCCACCACAAACTGAAGTAAGCTCCTTTTTAAACTAGGTGCCCTAATTAGCCCGCCTGTGTTAAGTGATTCTGGCAGCTTCTTGATTGGCTGCAGGTGTTCTAATCAGCCTGTAGGCCTTAATTGTTTCCACAAAGTTCCTGATTGTTTTGGAACTTTCCCTGTTCCCTTACCCTGGGAAAAGGGACCTACTTAGCCTTCTCTCCTGCTGCTGCCCTCTGGCCTGGGCTTTCCTTGCTTTTTGCCCCTGCTTTCGGCTTCCCCCCCGACCGGGCCAGATGCTCTCACCCCTTTCTTTTCTTTTTGTTGTTTTAGTTTCTTTCTCTGCTGTTGCTAGAGTGCTGGCCAGCTGCCAGCCGGCTGTTAGCCCCTCCCCCTCCCCCCCAGCCCTCGGACACTGCTGCCGCTCCAGCTGACACTCCCCCCCCCGAGAGAGGGGGTCCTGCCGGCCCACTTCCCTGGAGTGGTGGAGTGGAAGGACCCAGCCCCCAGACCCAGCCGCTTGCTGTTTGTCTGCGGACCCGTCTCCGGTCGAGAGGACTCTTATCACTTGCTCCGACATTTCTGGAATGCAAAAAAGAAAACCCGGAACAGACAGAGAAAAAGCAGTCCACCGGAGGAACACCGCCCGGGGAATCTACAAATCTCCGTGGAGGGGGCCTAAGACTGAGTAACTTTCGAACTGTGCTGTTGTGTGGGGGGAGGCCTTGACTGTGTCTTAACTGTATTTGTAGGGACACAGGGGGTGTGGCACGGAGCTGCCCCCCGATCCATCTGTGTCCTCCCAACCCCCACTCTACGATCTTCACCTCCCCACACTCTACCATCTTTGCTGGCTGTCTAACATCTGCCTCTGAACTCAGCTGCTTGCCCTGATTCCACCGCGTGGGCCAGAAGCACCAGCCAAGCAAACAGGACTCTCTAGACAAGCGTACGGTGGTTCATGTGCCCCCCCCGAATTGTCCACCCCACAGCTTGTCCCTTTCTACGTGACCCCAACTCCTGTTAATCATCTGCCACCGCCCCTGCTGGGGCATTGGCAATGGAGGGCACCGGAGTGACTTCTGCCGCCGCCATGCCCATCGCCTCCCCAGACTCTAGGGAAGCCCCCCAGCTGGCAAGAAAGGCCAGGGCAAGAAGAAGGGGAAGGGCCCCGCTAAAACCACCGGGCCCTCCATGGCAGGGGCCACCCCCACTGCTGCAGCCCTGCCACTGACCACGGCATCCTCCCCTGCTGACCTCTCCACCAGCTCTGCAGATGTCCCTCCCTCAGCCCCCAGGATGTATGCCTGGGTGGCGGCAGCCCCCCCGCCTGCCGCCTCATCATTTCTCCCGCCCACAGCCTCCGCCACCATCAATAGCGGCCGGGGCCCCTTTCCCACCATGACAAGGAAGCACAGTGTCCTATGCCTCCTGGTGCCCACCTTGCCCCACGTGGAGACCTACGTGCGGGTGTTGGTAGGGTGGTGGGGCCCTCGGCCATTGTGGCGGCCTCCAAAATGTACAGGAAGGTTGTTTTCTTCTTAGCATTGGAGGCTGCCACCCAGGAAGCGGTGGAGAGGGGCCTGACGGTGGGGTGGGGGGGTGTTTATCCCCCTAGAGCTGCTAGAGGACCTGGGCGTCCGCCTGGTCCTGACCTCTGTCCCTCCTTTTTTCCCAGTGCTGCCCTGCTACCTGCCCTTTCCACCCTGGGGAAACCTGTTTCTGTTATCAGCCCTCTCCCATTGGGCTGCAAGGACCCCACCCTCCATCACATTTTGTCCTTCCACCGGCAAGTGCAACTTTTACTGCCATCGGCGGCACGTGACAGAGTGGTGCTCGAAGGTCCCTCCTAGTCCCCCACCAGGGGGCCCGTTACCGGGTGTACTTTTCCATGGGGGAAGCCCGATGCTACCTCTGCCAGGCATTGGGGCATGTCTGGAGGGACTGCCTCTTAGCCCGGCAGGGAGGGGCACCTGGGATCCCCGAGACCCGGCAGGACATCAGCCACGTCATTGCCGACGCCCCTGGCCACCCGGTACCCGAACCCACCCCCCCTCCTCTTCGGACCACTGCTACTCCCGCTCAGGCCCAAAGGGCACCTCCCCTACAACACCCAGACAAGCAGGAGAGCCCCACCCTCGCTGCTGACAATCTAGCGGGGCCTATGGAGGACGGTGTGGCAGAGATACCACCAGGCATGGGAGAGAGCCTGCCCCAGGGAGAATCCTCCCTCCCTTATGCTGCCCCACCGTTCCCCCCGCAAGTCCCTGAGCCATCACCTTTACCCCCTGACACGACCCCTGCTAACCAGCCCCCAGATGATGCCATGGAGGGCTGGGCCCTAGTCCAGGGGAAGCGAGGCAAGCGGAAGGCTTGAGCTCTGCCTCATCTACCCGAAGCGGAGGCCCCCCGGAAGACCAGGAAGGGGGGCACCGATGCTGAACCTTCCACTTTGTCCACGAGTGCGTCCCATCCACCGGTGTCAGATGGGAAAGACGTGGCAGCACCAGAGGGTAGTGTCTCCCCTCCATGGGAGATCCTCCCCTCCGAGAACCTCGAGGAAGCCCCTTCTGCCCTGACACTACCCGAAGCCCCCGTGAACCCTGAGGCAACCATCGTGGCTGGTGCCGGCAGGGAGAACCTCGGGGTGGTGGGAAGTGTCCTCTCCTCCATGTTCGAGGAGATCGAGGCCTTAGATCTGACCCCGGTTGCCCAGGGGGAGGACGACCTTTTGCCAGCAAATCTCGATCTGGGCGACCTCACTCCACCCCTCTTTTCCCCATGCTCCCTCCCTTTAACTGCTGCTTCCACTCCCACCTCTGAGGAGCCGCTGGACTCCTCCACCAACCCAGCCGCTGATGGCACCCTGCTGATGACCACCGAGCCTGCTCAGGTGACAGCCGGTGCCAGGCGGCCGGGGCACGAGTCGCTAGGGGCACCCCCTGTTGGTGCGGAGCAATTGACTTCCTTCCCAGGCAGGGGCCCTACAGAAGATCAGGAGGCACCACCATCCAGCTGCTTGCCTCCCAAAACCCAGAACCTCGCCTCTGCCGCTGCCCCTGCCCCTGCCCCTACCCCTATCCAATTTATTTCCTGCAATGTCACTGCCGCCCCTGGGGCTGTCTCCTTCCCTTTCCCAACTGATGACCCCCAGGGAGCGGTCTTTGTGTTCTCCTGCCCCGACCCATTAGGAGCTGCTATTTTCCCTCCACCGCCCCCTATTACCCCAGATCTTGAGGCGGGCCTAGAAGCTCCAGCCCATCAGGCACCCCATCGGGGGTCCGCACCCTGCTTGTCTGTTTTAGTGGACCACAGGGCTGCACCAAGGGCCCCGCCGGGGAACAACCGGGAAACCGTAACCCCACCCCCCCATGAGCTGCGAGGACAGTTGCAGAAGTTTTTAGAGGATGTCCGTAGCTCCTGCAACAAGGTACAACTTGCTCTCCAGCAATGTGGGGACTTCTCTCAAATCCTCCGGGCCACAAGGGCCCTCATGGGGGAAGGTAAAGGGACGGGAAAGCAGGATGCCGTGGCCTACTGGCGGGTCCACATCTTCAGTGAACAATTACTCACCTACAGGATGGGTCACGGACTGCTACGCGGCCCGCTGAGAGGTGCGAGCATCCCTGCCAGTGAAGACCCCCCCGACCCTCCCCAAGACACCTCTCACCATCGCAACATTGAACACCCAGGGTTGTAGGATGGGTCTCCACAGGTCCTAGGTGCTCTCCTTCCTTCAGGAGGGAGGGTGCTCTGTGGTTTTCCTGCAGGAGACCCATACGGACCCGACCGCCAAAGACAGTTGATGGCTGGAGTGGGGGGACAGGGTCTACTTTAGCCATGCCACGGTTCAACAGGCTGGAGTGGCGACCCTGTTCTCCCCCCGACTTACAGCCCGAAGTGCTAAGGGTTGCCGAGGCCATGCTGGGTCACCTGATGCATCTCCGGGTCCATATGGAGGGGCTCGTGGTTAACCTTGTTAACATCTATGCCCCGACATCGGGCCCGGAGTGGCTGCAATTCTACCAGTGGGCGTCCATCTTCCTCGGCACCTTAGATTCTTACGAGTGCCTGGTGCTGGGTGGGGACTTTAATAACACCCTCGAGGAATAGGACCGCTCGGGGACCAAGCAGAGCCCGGCTGCCAAGGACACCCTCTGGGAGATAGTCGAACACCACTCCCTAGTGGACATCTGGCGTGACCACCACCCGGATGACACTTCCACGTTCACCTTTGTCCAGGTAGAAGCCCATCGGTCGAGCCACTCCTGTTTGGACCGCATTTATTTATCACGCTTCCATCTCTCACGAGCCCACTCCTCCAGCATTCGGCTGGCCCCATTTTCTGACCATCGTCTAGCCACCGTGACAGTCTCCCTCTGTGCGGAGAGGCCGGGGCCGGCCTACTGGCATTTTAACAACAGCCTGTTGGAGGATGAGGGCTTTGTGACATCCCTCTGGGAATTCTGGCTGGCCTGGCGAGGGCAACGGCATGCCTTTCCCTCGGCGTGGCGATGGTGGGACCTGGGGAAGGTGCGCGCCAGGCTTTTCTGCCGCGACAACACCCGGGGCACCAGCCAACAGAGAAATGAGGCGATAGAAGAGTCGGAACAGGAGGTCTTAGATCTGGAGAGGCATCTGGCCGCCAGCCCCGAGGACCCGCTTCTCTGCGGAGGGTGCCGGGAGAAGCGGGAGGAGCTCTGGACCCTCGAGGACCATTGGGCCCGGAGCGCCTTTGTTCCATCCCGCATCCGCCCCCTTCGGGAGATGGATTGCAGCTCCCATTTCTTCTATGCCCTGGAGAAAATGAGGGGGGCCAAGAAACACGTCACCTGCCTCCTGGCAGAAGATGGCACCCCCATCACGGAACCGGTGGAGATGTGTGGGAGGGCCTGAGCCTTCTACGCAAGTCTTTTCTCCCCAGATCTGACAGACCATGGCGCTTGCAGAGTGCTCTGGGAGGAGCTCCCTACGGTCAGCATGAGCGATCGAGACCGGCTAGAGTTGCCTCTCACTTTGGCCGAGTTCTTGGAAGCCCTCCGTCGTATGCCCACTAATAAGTCTCCAGGCATGGACAGGCTGACCATGGAGTTCTAACGCGTGTTTTGGGATGACCTCGGCCCAGACCTAGTCACCGTCTGGGCCGAGTCTCTGCAGAGCGGGGTCCTCCCTCTTTCGTGCAGGCAAGCCATGCTCGCCTTATTGCCGAAGAAGGGGGACCTCCGCGATTTATGAAATTGGCATCCCGTCTCGCTCCTCAGCATGGACTACAAAGTCATTGCAAAAGCAATCTCGCTGCGGCTAGGGTCCGTGCTGGTGGACATGGTCCACCCAGACCAGACCTACACCGTTCCGGGCTGCAGCATCTTTGACAATCTATATCTGGTCCGGGACCTTTTGGAACTCGGGTGTAGGGTTGGTCTGTCATTCGCCCTCCTGTCCTTGGATCAGTAGAAGGCATTCGACAGGGTGGATCACTGGTATCTCCTGAACACTCTGCAAGCATTTGGCTTTGGACCCCAGTTTGTGGGTTTTCTCCGGGCACTGTACACCTCTGCAGAGTGTCTTGTTAGGCTCATCTGGACCCTGACCGAACTGGTCAGCTTCGAGCGAGGAGTAAAGGAGGGGTGCCCCCTCTCAGGCCAGCTGTATGCTCTGGCAATCGAGCCCTTCCTTTGTCTCCTACGAAGGAGGTTGACAGGGTTGGTGCTGTGGGAGCCGGAGCTGTGGCTGGTCCTGTCGGTGTACTCCAATGACATGCTCCTCGTGGTCCAGGACCCGGGTGACTTGGCGCGGGTGGAGGCTTGCCAGGCCATCTGTTTGGCAGCCTCCTCCGCCCAGGTCACCTGGGTCAAGAGCTCTGGCCTGGTGGTCAGGGACTGCTGGCAGGTGAGCTCCCTCCCACCCGCGCTTCAGGCAATCCAGTGGAGCGCGGGCCCGCTGCTCTATCTCGGCGTTTACCTTTGTGCCATCCATCCCTCTCCGCCGGAGAACTGGGAAAATTTAGAGGGCGGGGTGATAGAGCGGCTCCGGAAATGGACAGGACTACTCCAGTGCCTCTTCCTTCAAGGGAGAGCGCTGGTGCTTAATCAACTAGTCCTGTCCATGCTCTAGTACTGGCTCAACACCCTGGTCTCGGCTCCGGGTTTCCTGGCCAACCTCCGGACATCGATTCTGCACTGGGTCCCTGCAGGGGTTCTCCATCTACCCCTGGAGGAGGGAGGGCAGGGCCTGAAATGTCTGAACACTCAGGTCCATGTCTTCTGCCTCCAGGCCCTGCAGAGGCTCCTTTATGGCGCAGGTAGTCCAGCTTGGAGCATACTGGTGCACGCCTTCCTGCGCCGCTTCCGAGGGCTCCGATAGGACCAGCAGCTCCTTTATCTCCATCCGAGAGGTCTTCCGCCAGACCTCTCTGGGCTGCCAGTCTTCTACCAGGACCTCCTCCGGACCTGGAAACTGTTTTCAATGACCAGGTCCATGGCGGCCACTGAGGGGGCAGATCTCCTCGTAGAGCCCCTGCTACACAACCCCCAGCTCTGTGTGCAGGTAGCAGAGTCCCGCTCGGTGCACCAGAGGTTGGTCCGGGCAGAAGTCACCAGAGTCGGAGACCTCCTGGACTATGACTGGGGAGACTGGCTGGATCCCCTGATGCTTGCTCAACGCATGGGGCTCTCCAGACCTCGTACTCCCCGACGCGTACTTCAGGAGGTGAAGGCCGCTTTGCCGCCTGCTGCTCGGGTTTATCTTGACCGGGTCCTGCATGAGGGTGCGTCCCACCCACCCTCTATCCCAGACCCATCAGACCTTTTAATTGGGCCCCTGCCCATGGACCCAACCAACCCCCTCAGCCCTTCACCATGAGCCGGCTGCATGAGCTGTAGCTGGTTTGTTTCCAGACCGCGCCAAGAAAACATCTATACATGCTCATGCTCCGCACCCTTCACGCCCTCATCCTCGTGTCCCACCCCGATACAAAATGGCGGGACCTCCTGCCACCTTTAGAGGGTGAAGAGCCCCAGTGGGCCAGCCTATATTCCACCTTGGCCCCGAGGCCTGCCGGGGATATCAGTTGGCAGCTCCTTCATGGAGCCATGAGCACGGGCGTGTACTTGGTGCGGTTCACCCCATCCCAGACAGCTGCCCCTTTTGCGGCATGAGGGAAACCCTGGCACACATATATTTGGAGTGTGCCAGGCTGCAGCCCCTATTCCGGCTCCTCATGAATATTTTATTATGTTTTTGGTTGCACTTTTCGCCTCACCTTCTTATTTATACACTTCCTATCCGTGGCCTAACAAAGTCACGGGATCTCCTGGTCAACCTCCTCCTGGCCCTCGCTAAAATGGCCATCTATAAAACCAGAGTGAGGAGGTTGGCCTATGGAGTCTCCTGTGACTGTGGGGCCTATTTCCGATACTCGGTCTGTTCACATATCCAGGCAGAGTTCCTCTGGGCGGCATCCACTGCTTCTTTTGACGCCTTTGAGGAGCAGTGGGTGCTGTCTGGGGTTCTCTGCTCAATGTCCCCGTCCGGTTCCCTTCATTTGACCCTTTGACCACACTCCTGTCCCTATTATTTCATTAGTTGTCCGCCGTATTTATTTGGTGTCCAGGTCCTGTGGATCCCACTCTTAGGCTCGGAGGGGATCCTTTAGCACTTCCCGGATCCCAATAGGATTACTCTCTTGTAGCCATCCAGCCCGACCCTGTCACAAGCATTGAAACTTGCATCACTCGTGGGCGGGGGTGTTGCAAGCTCCATTCTTTGGGTGATTGGACTCAAACACCCTTAATGGCTTACAGTCACTGGTCTTGTGGCTGTATGTTTTCTGTGAGTAAGGGTGCTGGAGCTGTTTGATCCCCTTTGTTTAACTAACACAGCACATAAAATCCCATTTTCAGATGAAGATTAATAATTGTGCAGTTCAACCACAATACGGGGTAGATGCAGGCATCACTGGGTGAAATATCTGTCCTGTTTCATGCAAGAGGTCAGAATATATAACCATAATTCTCCTTTCTGACCTTAAAATTAAATATTTTGACACTTCACCTTAAATTTGAAATGTCAGTTCAAAACTAAACATATTGGTTCAAATCAACATTCTGAAAAAAAACTAAATTTCAGTCCAACATGTCACTTCAGAACAATATCAACATCCTCACTCTTTTGGTCTTTACATTTCAGGGAATGTAGAGCTATCCTCTTGGTGGCAGAGAGATTGGGAGAGGGGAGATATTTTTGATTGCTTCAGAGAGGCAAACAAACAAAAAAAGGCAATTGTGAAATCATGAATGTAGTGATCCTGTCTGTGATTGCATCCACTGGGGGCTGGCCAGTCAGACGATTCTTTTTCCTTATTTATAGTGTTTTAGGTGTGTTTGGTCACAGGCCATTAGAGAGACAAGGTATACAATAAAAGGTATTAGCTCACCCATCTTGTCTCTTTTATTTTCTCTTCCCCCTGCCCTCCTTCAGACAGTGAGTGGGGTGTAGTGGGAGAGCTTGGGTCCAGAATTCAACAGGGACACTGGTTTTATGGCTCATTACAACAATTTGTAACACAAACCTTAATTGCCCATCTTATGCATAACAATCTAACCCCCAATTTTCCTTTTCATTTCAAGTGGCCTCCTCCAACATGTATTATCCATGATAATTAGGGTATGTCTACACTACGAAATTAGGTTGATTTTTATAGGAGTCAATTTTTAGAATTTGATTTGATACAGTCCATTACGTATGTCCACACTAAGCACATTAAGTCAGCGGAGTGTGTCCCCACTACCGTGGCTAGCATCAACTTACAGAGCGGTGCACTGTGGGTAGCTATCCCACAGTTCCCACAGTATCTGCTGACCATTGGAATTCTGGGTTAAGCTCCCAATGCCTGATGGGAAAAAACTTTTTTGTGGGTGGTTTTGGGAACATGTCATCAGCCCCCCCCTCCCTCCATGAAAGCAATGGCAGACAGTCATTTCATGCCTTTTTTCCTGGGTTACCCATGCAGACGCCATACCATGGCAAGCATGGAGCCCGCTCAGCTCACCGTCACCGTACGTCTCCTGGGTGCTGCTGGCAGATGCGGTACTGCATGGCTACACAGCAGCAGGTCCCTGCCTTTGCAGCAGATGGAGCAGTAGGACTGATAGCCATTGTAAGGGCAAGGTAGCCTGGGTGGGGTGGGGGAGAAGGGAAGGACAACTCCACATTGTTCATTGTAGCCACATTAAAAATCAAACTGTTTGAATGACAGCCTTCTGTTGCTTAGACCATCCTCTGGAGTGGAGTGGCTGGGTGCCCGGAGCCTCCCACCCTGTGTTCTTGGGCATCTGGGTGAGGAAGCTATGGAACATGAGGAGGAGGATAGGCGGTTATACAGTGGATGCAGTGAGGATCTGTGCTGTTGTTGGCTTTCCTGAAGCTCCAACAGATGCTTCATCATGTCTGTTTGCTCCCCCATTAGCCTCAGCATCACGTCCTGCCTCTGCTCTTCGTGCTTACTTAATTCTTTCCTGGCCTCTGCCACTGAATGCCTCCATGCATTAAGCTGTGCCCTGTCAGTGTGGGAAGACCGCATGAGCTCGGAAAACATGTCATCGTGAGTGCGTTTTTTTCGCCTTCTAATCTGCGATAACCTCAGGGACGGAGATGATAGCAGGAGCACAGAAACATTCTACGCTCTACGATTCTGGGGGGACTGCATGGTCACCTATGCTGCTGAGTGCTGCTGAGTTTGCCATGCTGACCAAACAGGAAATGAAATTCAAAAGTTCCCTGGGCTTTTCCTGTGTACCTGGCTAGTGCATTGGAGTTCAAAGTGCTGTCCAGAGCAGTCACAATGGAGCACTCTGGGATAGCTCCTGGAGGGCAATACCATCAATTTGTATCCGCACTATCCCAAATATGACCCAGCAAGGTCGACTTTAGAGCTACTCCCCTCATTGGGGAGGAGTACAGAAATCGATTTTAAGAGCCCTTTAGGTTGACAGAACGGAGTTGGTTGTGTGGACGCAATCATTTTTAAATTGACCTAACACGGCTATATTCGACCTAACCCCGTAGTGTAGACCAGGCCTTAGTGTTTTCCTTAAAGCCCCAGCTCCTGGAATCAAGTGGGTCTGGGATGATTTCAGACGTCATGCTTAAAGGAAAAAGTACATGTGGCTGTGGGGGAGAGCTTCAAACTGTGACCCCAGGGCATCCTAAAGGCTCAAAAAGGTGACGGCAAATAAAAACACCAAATCTATTATTTGTATGTAATCTCATTATTTTAAAGCTGACAGGATTTTTGGGGAGCCTGACTCACAATTTTTGAACATTTGGGGTTGGCAATACTGATTACCACATATGCTTAACAATTGGTCCCAACTTGTAGTTACCTCAGACACTCTACTTCCTGCCCCAGCCCTGAAGAAGAGCTCTGTGAAGCTTAAAAGTTTGTACCTTCCACTAACAGAAGTTGCTTCAATAAGTGATATCACCTCACCTACCCTGTGTCTCTATTCTTGGCCCAATGTGACTACAACAACACTGTGAACAAACAGTGAGACTGGAATTTCCCCTTGGAAAGTTTCAGTTGAGATGAAATCACATTTTATGAACTTTGTGTCAGGAAATATTTGATCAGCTCAGCTGACTTGCACTGCTACATGTCTTCATTGTAGGGGTTTCTCTAATTGTAGGGGTTTCTATTATACTCAAGATAGAAATTTTGTTTCTTTTGATTGTGCTCTTTGTTTACGTGTTTGTTCTCTGCTGGGACTGAGAGAGGCCAGACAGAAATCCATCTTCTCCAGCCCACCCTAATCCAAGTCTCCAATATTGCAACCAGTATAGGTGAGCCAGGCAAGGCGGATTAGTTTATCTTTTGTTTTATGTGAATTTACCCTGTGTTACGAGGGAGGTTTATCCCTGTTTTCTGTAACTTTAAAGTTTTGCCCAGAGGGGGATCCTCTGTGTTTTGAATCTGATTACCCTGTAAAGTATTTTCCATCCTGATTTTACAGAGGTGATTCTTTTACCTTTTCTTTCATTAAAATTCTTCTTTTAAGAACCTGATTGATTTTTCATTGTTCTTAAGATCCAAGGGTTTGGGTCTGTGTTCACCTGTACCAGTTGATGAGGATTCTTATCAAGCCTTCCCCAGGAAAGGGGGTGTAGGGCTTCGGGGGATATTTTGGGGGGAAGACATCTCCAAGTGGTCTCTTTCCCTGTTCTTTGTTTAAAACACTTGGTGGTGGCAGCATATGGTTCAAGGCCAAGGCAAAGTTTGTACCTTTGGGAAGTTTTTTAACCTAAGCTGGTAAGAATAAGCTTAGGGGGTCTTTCATGTGGGTACCCACATCTGTACCCTAGAGTTCAGAGTGGGGAAGGAGCCCTGACATGGACTGTGACAGTTGTGGTTAATGAAGCTGACAGAGGAACTTGAATGGCCATCTGATGCCTGGGCTTTTGAAAGAAACCTATGAGAGCTGAGCCCCCAGTGCCTACTAATTTCACTGGGAACTGACCCTCCAACTAACTCCCTGTAGGACTCTTTGAAAATTCCATTCTTTTTTCTCCCCTTCCCTCCTCCTCTCCACTTCTATGGTGAAATTAAATTCAAAATGCTGTTTCCCTTTCTTCGGACACCAGTGTCCCATTCTGATACTACCATTTCCCCCACTCCCTGGCCCCCCAGTGCTGCCAAGTGGTTGCAGGTGCCTGGGGCTTTACAAATTGTGGGAGAAACTAGTGATATATTATAAGTGTGGTTTGATTTTACACATATGCTCAAGTCCTGACATAAGAGGGCCATGCAGCACACAGGGGAATCTCCTTTTCCAGGAATCTCATCCCAACTCCAATGCCCATTTCCCAGGGAGAAACTTTGTCTCAAGCACTGACAATCACAACCCAAGGCAAGACAACAAACACTCCTGCCGCATTTTCCCCTAAAACAAATGACATGCAAAGCTGAGTGGGACAAATAATTCACTCCCTTTACTCTCTGACAAACTTTAGACTGTTTCTTCTTCCCAGGGTCACAGCCACTTCTGAGGATGTAGTAAAATAAGGGCAACAACTATCGTGAAGTGGGAATGTTGATGTATGACAATTTATCTGACAAACAACTAAATTAAAGCCTTTTCTAGCTCTTTCTTTAATTTGTTTTTGTTTGTTTTGTTTTGTTCGAAAGATGCTGGGTTGACAGCCCTGGAGAATGAACATGCTCTCGGTATCCACGCATCAGATGTAACACAAACCATGGCAGCTCCACCAGATGGCCCTGCCCATGACACCCAAACCCCTTTACGGAGACATCACTTCCAATGCTGAAAGAGGAATATAGTCTCTTCCAGGGCATTCTGTCCTGCACTGTGTGGTGTTTGAGATTCTAGAAGCATGACTGGTAAAGGCCAGCCAGTATGGCTGATTATCCATCATTTTCATTTCTATGAGACTACCTCCTGAGTTCCTATCAGGGCTGAGACATCAGGACCATTGAACTGCTCTCAAATGGAAATGACTTAGGGCCATATTTTTAAGTCTTTAGATGCTTAGATGTTTTTGAAAATCCCACTAGGCACCTAAATTCCATTTAAATCTATGGGAACTAGGCACCTAAATGCTCTTGAATGTCCCACATGGTTCCTAAATACCTGCAACTATCTGGCCTTTAGTGCTTAGTTATCCCATGGTAACAGACTGGAGCCACTTGGGTTTCTCCATACAAGCTATATCTCTCTTTATCCCTTCTTAGAGAGAGAAGGTGGGTGAGGCAATATCTTTAATTGGACCAACTTCTACTGGTGAAAGACTAGCTTTTGAGTTTACACAGAGCTCTTCTTCCTGTTCGATCCTGATCCATGCTCCCTGCACTGAGAAATATGAAAAATACAATCTATCCTCCCAGGAAAGATGGCACCCGAAGAAACACTAGGAGTCCTGAAATCTCCTCATGGAGACAATCAGAGTTAATAGATGTTGCACGATCTAGGGTAGGTTTGGACTGAAAAGACCTATATCTTGAATTCCAAGAAGAAATTGAATTTCAATTTAGAGACCTCGCAGCAGGGGAAAGGTCAGAACTAGCCCAGGTAGTCCAGGAATTTGACAGTATTTGCTTGAAGACAACCTCTGTTGTAGACTCGCTGTGCCCCACATTGTAGAGATCTGCTGTCTTCCTAAGATGTCATACAAGAGATTATAGATTTTCTCTCTCTGAATTGTTATCTGGGAATGTAACTCTACTTGTAACTCTCCCATTTGGCCTCTCCCAAAGTCTATAGGCAAATGCCAGCTCACTGTTGGTTATTCTTACACTGTTCATTATATCTCTTTCTTCTGAACCTGTGGCTCCTCAAAATAAGATGGCCTTAGTTCCCAAGAGCTATTAAAAATAATCTTTTCTTCATGTCTCCTATTATACTTAGAGCCTCCTTAATTTTCTTGTTTCTCAGGCTGTAGATGAGAGGGTTCATGGCCGGAGGAAGCACGGTATAGAGAACAGAGGCAAGGAGGTCATAGTATGTAGAAGACCCTGAGTTTGGTTTCATGTATGTAAGCATTCTGGTGCTAAGAAACAAACCAACTACAGTCATGTGGGGCAGACAGGTTGAGAAGGTTTTATGCTTGCCCTGCACTGAGGGGATCATCAGTATAGTGGAGAAGATGCAAGTGTAAGACATGATAACTAAACCAAAGCAAACGAAACACAAGAATATAACGCAGGCAAGAAGCAAAATTTCATTAGAGAGAGTATCAGAGCAAGAGATTTTCAGTAACTGTGGGATATCGCAGAAGAACTGACCAATTGCATTGGACTGGCAAAAGGGCAACCTAAAGGTGTTACCAGTGTGAAAGGCTGCATAGATCGCACTGCCAATCCAAGAACCAGCTGCCATCTGGGCACAGGTGCCTTTGTTCATGATGACCCTGTAATGAAGAGAATGGCAGATTGCAAAGTACTGGTCGTATGCCATGACCACCAGGAGGGTCATCTCAGTAATAACTAAGGCGATGACCAAGGAGACTTGGGCAACACATCCAGAGAAAGAGATCTGTCTGTCCTTGGTTAGGGAATTGGCCATGGACTTGGGGACAGTGATGGAAATGTAGCAGATGTCTAGGAAGGATAAGTTGCCCAAGAAGAAGTACATGGGGGTGTTCAGGTGGCGGTCCACAGCTACAGCTGTGAGGATGAAAAGATTCCCGATCAGAGCTGTCAGATAAATCACTAGAAACACCACAAAGTGTAAAATCTGCAACTTTCGGATGTTGGAGAAACCCAGGAGAAGGAACTCGGTAAGGATGGTTTGGTTGGATGTTTCCTGTCTCAGATACATTCTGTGGAGGGAAGAACAAGGGGAATGGTGAGGTAAATGGTTACAAAGAAGAGGGAAATTGGTCTGGAGAGAGTGAATAAGGAAGTGTTATTTACTCCTTCCCATAACTCAAGAACTAGGGATCACCAAATGAAATTAATAGGCAGCAGATTTAAAACAAACAAAAGGCTGTATTTCTTCTCACAATACACAGTCAACCTGGGGAAATCTTTGCCAGAGGATGTTGTGAAGACCAAGAATATAGTAACGTTCAAAAATTATGAGATAAGTTCATGGAGGACAGGTCCATGAATGTCTATTAGCCAGGATGGGCAGGGATGGTGTCCCTAGCCTCTGTTTGCCAGAAGCTGGGAATGGGTGACAGGAGATGGATCACTTGATGATTACCTGTTCTGTTCAATCCCTCTGAAGCACCTGGCATTGGCCACTGTCAGAAGACAAGGTACTGGGCTAGATGGACTTTTGGTCTGACCCAGTATGGTCATTCTTATGTTCTTTTACTTTTATATGCCTCAGAAAAGACAATGGAACTTTACAAGGCCAAAGTGACCATCATATTTCTACACCTAGAGATGAGTTGTCTTAAATTTCTGCACTAGGTAACATGAACACAATCCTGTTGTCTCAATTCCGAGCTTCACTGCACCTGTGCTTCCCTAGCTCCTTCACACCCTGCCCTCTGTGACCCCTTATACAGCTCTGTTCTCTTCATCTTCTGCCCCTGGACTGAGTTCAGAGAAAAGCAATGAACATGTATTTCAAAGGCTGGACTTGTTGATTTTTAAAGAGAGATTTTAAGAGGAAATTATGTTGTTTGGTTAAATAGTAACATATGTGCCCAACGTGAACACCAAATGTATAGCTGAAGTATTTAACGTAAAGAAAGGAGACACAATGAATGATGCTGAAGTGGGATAATGACAGAGAAATGTACCTGTAATATCAGAAAACGTTCCTGATATTCAGCTTTATGAGCCTCTTTAATAGATGTAGAGCATCACTTGGCATATGCAAAACCTCAGTAGAAACAACTGCTAGTAAATATACAATATAATTCAATATGTACATCACATAGTGCCTACATTCTATAGGGAAACACAGAGATACTTTGTGGTTATCTGGGCATTGCTGTAGATAGAATAATAAATAAAATATTTGATTTTGGAAGACTGCATTGATTTATTTTGTTGTTTGGAGTAAGTGGCAACTAAACAGTTCCATTAAATTTAATTGTTCAATATTGGTGATAATTTAATTTAAGAATTGCTAGAACATCTGTGTAAATTTAAGTAGTCATTTTTGGTGGTCTTAATGCTTCACATTCAGAATAATACTGCTGTAAAAATTTGTTTATGCTTTCTGAGAGTTACATTAATTATTGCAGATAATTAGACCTAATAATGAATTAAGGGGAAAGTCTAACCTGTACCTCCCTGCAAGCCCCCCCCCCCCCGGCAAATTATTCTCTGTGAATGGGACACTGTGTTGTACCACGACACACCCCTATGCCCTCCATTTCACAGAGTTACAGCCAAACACAATTCTGTGCATATTCATCTAATGTTGCAAAGCCAGTCCGTCTCTTCAAGCTAAGCCTTAGAATGTGTGTTCATGGAACACATGCGGAGTTGAGCTTGTGAGGGGAGATGTGAAAATCTGCCAGGGAAAGGAGGAGGTGGGAGTTAATTATGGGGCAAAGGCAGTGGAAGACAGAGCAGAATCACAGATTGGAGATGCCCTGCTTTCCACTCCCCTTACTGTGTCCGATCACTAGAGCTGGAACAGGGGCAGATGAACTGTGATGAGCTACAGCTGAGATACTACTTGGTATATGAGAAATGGGTGATTTTTTTGAGCAGTTATTATTTAGTGTGGCTCAATGTCTCATACTTTAAATCTCCTGTGGACATGTGATTGTCATGGCACATTCTAGGGGTAGGGCCAGACTTCGAAAGGCATTAAGGTTCCTAGTGGGATTTTCAAAAACATCTCAGCACCAAAACTCATTGACTTCAATTGTGAGTTAGGGCTCAGATGCTTTAGGAAATCCCACTTGGTGCCCAAATGCCTTTTGAAATCTGGCCCTAATTAGTGTCTTAGGTAATCACATGGACACAGCAGAGAGAAAGGGACATGACCCTGGTGGGGATGAAAACCTTTGCTATGATTTTTATCTTATTTTTTATCACTGCAGCAAAGACAAACTTTGAGGGCAACCTGTTTGTTATCCCTAACTTCTTTAATCTTTGTAGAAAGTAACAAATGAGTCCATGAGTTTAAAAAAAATAATAAAAGAATGTTCACAACGTTTCAAATATGTTCTAGTTTCAATAGTTTCATGATGAATTCAAAGGAGATACAATTGAACAGTAAAATCAAGTTGTTTGTAAAATGGAGACCTGTAGTCTGGATTAATGATCAGAAGGAAAAGCTTAAATTTGGAAGACAAATGTACTTGGTCCACATACAGAACTGAGACTGTGTTTATTTATTCCATTTGAGATTTATCATTCCCTATTCTTGCAAAGTGTCTGTGAGTTCTCATCACTCTAAACCCACATGGCTTTATCTTTTTCATTTATTGTTTGCTGTTTCCCACATTGTATTTATGAAATCTCAATAAACTGAATGCAAATCCAGTAATGTTTCACTTGAGATAGTTGTCTTGCTCCCAGGTTATGAAGGAGACAAGGTGGGGGAGATGATCATCTTTTACTGGACTAACCTCAGTTGGTGGAAAGTTTGTCTCTGTTTCTTCCACCAGCAGAAGTTACTCCAATAAAATATTATCTCATCTACCTTGTTTCTCAGTTGAATTTACCCACAGTTAGCATGTACATTATTTTTCCCAATGGCAGACTTCAGAATCATATTGGGAGTATATTCTAAAATTCTTCATCATATTGAGTAGTAACGTATTCTGCAAGTAGTTTCAATAGGGTTATTCACAGAGTAAACCAGTATTTTTTTGTGAGTAAATATGTCAGAACTTTTCTTGTTTTTTATTATTATTCTAGCAGTGCCTAGGAGCCCTAGTCATGGCCCAGGACCCCGTTGTGCAAACACAGAATGGAAAGACAGCATTTGTCCGAAAGAGCTTGCAATCTAAGTATAAGACGAGAGACAACAGCCAGATACAGACAAGGTAGTACAAACAAACAATGAGACCATTTTGGACAGTATGACAGGCAGTGATCTCAGGGCACCAGCAGCTTAACCATGGTCAAGTTGAATCTGTTCCAGTGAGAAGAAAGATCTAGTAGGTATCAATAACTCCATGAGAAACACTGGATTGAAGGGTCTGAATGATTTGTTGATAGGTACAGAGAAACAAAATCCAAGGGATCTGGTCTCCTTGACACCCATGCTCTGTTGACTGGAACAGACCATCCTCCTTATTTGAATGGGATCAAAATTAGGAAAAATGAATTTTCCTATCTGTCATATCACATTCAGTTTAAGAAGGTGGGTTATTGTCGTTTCTTTAGCACTAGTTTACACTTTCACTGGGATTTCTCCTGTTAATTTTCCTACTAAAATTAAATAACTATACCACTAAATCAATACATCCCAGATTAAATGAGTGCAGGACACTTACTTTGCGGATGTGTGTGTCTTTGCTCCTCCTACTTCAAGATGTTTCAGGTCAATAAAGGAAAGGTGTCATTGCAATGAATATCTCTATTGATTTCCGATACCCCTACCACTGTTGTATGTAGATACCAAAGGCTCAGCTTTCTAAGACCCTTTCACCCCAGACACTGAGACTCAAGTGACAGAAATATTCTCACCTATTCCTCTCTGCAGATGAGCTGTGTGCAGTGGGCTTGGGACTTCATGCTTCATCAGCTGGTGTTGGTGCTGTAGAAATATTTATCCTGGTCTGTTCTCCAAGGGCTTGAGAGGACTTGCTCTCTATAGCCCTGCACAGCTCAGAAGCAGAGGCTCCAAGGCAATATATTGCTAATTTATCTGTCCAATGAGTGTCTACAGTTCATCGAAACAAAGTGTGAAAAAGACAAACAGAGAGCAAGGCCTTGAAAATTGAATTCAGGGCTGGCATCCAAAGCATTCTGAATTATGATCCCAGACATGGGTACAACAAATACACATTTCCTATCCACTGACAATATCCTGAGTATTATTTATCTTTTCAGCCTAGGAAAATTTGGGTGAAATATATGGCCTGTGATACTGAACTGGTCAGATGATCTGATTGGATGATTCCTTCTGTCCTTAAACTCTATGAAACTAAAACAATGTGTTTCAGAGTAGCAGCCGTGTTAGTCTGTATTCGCGAAAAGAAAAGGAGTACTTGTAGCACCTTAGAGACTAACAAATTTATTTGAGCATAAGCTTTCGTGAGCTACAACTCACTTCATCAGATGCATGCAGTGGAAAATAAAGTGGGGAGATTTATATACATAGAGAACATGAAACAATGGGTGTTACCATGCACACTGTAACAAGAGTGATCACTTAAGGTGAGCTATTACCAGCAGGAGAGTGGGTGGGTGGGACCTTTTGTAGTGATAATTAAGGTGGGCCATTTCCAGCAGTTGACAAGAACGTCTGAGGAACAGTGGGAGGTGGAGGGGGGGAATAAACATGGGGAAATAGCTTTACTTTGTGTAATGACCCATCCACTCCCAGTCTCTATTCAAGCCTAAGTTAATTGTATCCAGTTTGCAAATTAATTCCAATTCAGCAGTCTCTCGCTGGAGTCTGTTACAGAAGTTTTTTTGTTGAAAAATTGCAACTTTTAGGTCTGTAATTGAGTGACCAGAGAGATTGAAGTGTTCTCCAAATGGTTTTTGAATGTTATTATTCTTGACGTCTGATTTGTGTCCATTTATTCTTTTACGTAGAGACTGTCCAGTTTGGCCAATGTACATGGCAGAGGGGCATTGCTGGCACATGATGGCATGTATCACATTGGTAGATGTGCAGGTGAACAAGCCTCTGATAGTGTGGCTGATGTGATTAGGCCCTATGATGGTGTTCCCGAATAGATATGTGGGCACAGTTGGCAATGGGCTTTGTTGCAAGGATAGGTTCCTGAGTTAGTGGTTTTGTTGTGTGGTGTGTGGTTGCTTGTGAGTATTTGCTTCAGGTTGGGGGGCTGTCTGTAAGCAAGGACTGGCCTGTCTCCCAAGATCTGTGAGAGTGATGAGTCTTCCTTCAGGATAGGCTGTAGCTCCTTGATAATGCATTGGAGAGGTTTCAGTTGGGGGCTGAAGGTGATGGCTAGTGGCGTTCGGTTATTTTCTTTGTTGGGCCTGTCCTCTAGTAGGTGACTTCTGGGTACTCTTCTGACTCTGTCAATCCATTTCTTCACTTCAGCAGGTGGGTAATGTAGTTGTAAGAATGCTTGATAGAGATCTTGTAGGTGTTTGTCTCTGTCTGAGGGGTTGAAGCAAAAGCGGTTGTATCATAGAGCTTGGCTGTAGACAATGGATCATGTGGTGTGGTCTGGGTGAAAGCTGGAGGCATGTAGGTAGGAATAGCGGTCAGTTGGTTTCTGGTATAGGGTGGTGTTTATGTGACCATTGCTTATTAGCACCGCAGTGTCCAGGAAGCGGATCTTTTGTGTGGACTGGTCCAGGCTGAGGTTGATGTTGGGATGGAAATTGTTGAAATCATGGTGGAATTCCTTAAGGGCTTCTTTTCCATGGGTCCAGATGATGAAGATGTCATCAATGTAGCGCAAGTAGAGTAAGGGCATTAGGGGACGAGAGCTGAGGAAGCATTTTCTAAGTCAGCCATAAAAATGTTGGCATACTGTGGGGCCATGAGGGTACCCATAGCAGTGCCGCTGATTTGAAGGTATACATTGTCCCCAAATGTGAAATAGTTATGGGTGAGGACAAAGTCACAAAGTTCAGCTACCAGGTTTGCCGTGACGTTATTGGTGATACTGTTCCTGACGGCTTGTAGTCCATCTTTGTGTGGAATGTTGGGGTAGAGGGCTTCTACATCCATAGTGGCCAGGATGGTATTTTCAGGAAGATCACCAATGGATTGTAGTTTCCTCAGGAAGTCAGTGGTGTCTCGAAGATAGCTGGGAGTGCTGGTAGCATAGGGCCTGAGGAGGAAGTCTACAAAGCCAGACAATCCTGCTGTCAGGGTGCCAATGCCTGAGATAATGGGGAGTCCAGGATTTCCAGGTTTATGGCTCTTGGGAACAGATAGAATACCCCAGGTTGGGGTTCCAGGGTTGCATCCGTGAGGATTTGTTCTTGTGCTTTTTCAGGGAGTTTCTTGAGCAAATGGTGTAGTTTCTTTTGGTAACCCTCAGAGGGTATCAGAGGGTAATGGCTTGTAGAAAGTGGTATTGGAGAGCTGCCGAGCAGCCTCTTGTTCATATTCCAACCTCTTCATGATGACGACAGCACCTCCTTTGTCAGCCTTTTTGATTATGAGCTCAGAGTTGTTTCTGAGGCTGTGGATAGCATTGTATTCTGCATGGCTGAGGTTATGGGGCAAGTGATGCTGCTTCTCCACAATTTCAGCCCGTGCACGTCGGCGGAAGCACTCTATGTAGAAGTCCAGTCTGTTGTTTCGACCTTCAGGAGGAGTCCACCTAGAATCCTTCTTTTTGTAGCATTGGTAGGAAGGTCTCTGGGGGTTAGTATGTTGTTCAGAGGTGTGTTGGAAATATTCCTTGAGTCGGAGATGTCGAAAATAGGATTCTAGGTCACCACAGAACTGTATCATGTTCATGGAGGTGGAGGGGCAGAAGGAGAGGCCTTGAGATAGGATAGATTCTTCTGCTGGCCTAAGAGTATCGTTGGATAGATTAACAATATTGCTGGGTTAAGGGAACCACTGTTGTGGCCCCTTGTGGCACGTAGTACTTTAGATAGTTTAGTGTCCTTTTCTTTTGTAGAGAAGCAAAGTGTGTGTTGTAAATGGCTTGTCTAGTTTTTGTGAAGTCCAGCCAGGAGGAAGTTTGTGTGGAAGGTTGGTTTTTATGAGAGTATCCAGTTTGGAGAGCTCATTCTTAATCTTTCCCTGTTTGCTGTAGAGGATATTGATCAGGTGGTTCTGCAGTTTCTTTGAGAGTGTGTATTCTTTTTGGGAATACAGACTAACACAGCTGCTACACTGAGACCTAAACGTTGCAATTCTTCAACAAAAAAACTTCTGTAACAGACTCCAAAGAGAGATGGCTGAATTGGAATTAATTTGCAAACTGGATACAATTAACTTAGGCTTGAAATGAGACTGGGAGTGGATGGGTCATTACACAAAATAAAACTATTTCCCCATGTTTATTCCCCCCCCTCCACCTCCCACTGTTCCTCAGACATTCTTGTCAACTGCTGGAAATGGCCCACCTTGATTATCACTACAAAAGGTCCCACCCACTCACTTTCCTGCTGGTAATAGCTCACCTTAAGTGATCACTTTCATTACAGTGTGTATGGTAACACCCATTGTTTCATGTTCTCTATGTATATAAATCTCGCCACTATATTTTCCACTGAATGCATCGGATGAAGTGAGCTGTAGCTCACGAAAGCTTATGCTCAAATAAATTGGTTAGTCTCTAAGGTGCCACAAGTACTCCTTTTCTTAAAACAATGTGTGTATCTGGTCATTGGAATTCACCATTCTCATTGGTTAGGTCTTGCAGTGGTTGTAAAGCTTGGCAATTTCTTGGAAAGGCACCAGATTTTGGCTGGCCTTGGAATAGTTTCAGACCTTTGCTAGGGACTGGAAAGGCTGCAAATAAGATTACCACCTGGCAATTATTTGATCGGCCTGCCTGGTTTTTTATGGATTTGTCAATTGCCAGAAAAATAATTTAATCTGCTGGGTTTTTTTTAATGTGGATCTAAAAATTTGCATTATTATCACACTTCACTTGGATAGCTAACGTTAAAATGTCTGTGTCCAGCTAAAGATTCTGCAGTGTTCCAACTTCTGCAATTTAAGTGATAACAGATCAAAACTATTGAAAATACAGCAGCTGTCTGCCCACCAACACACAAGCTTCACCGTGTGTGTGTGTGTGAGAGAGAGAGAGAGAGAGAGAGAGAGGGTTTGACCATGCAAGAGTGAGGAGTCGTGGGATGTTGTAAATCTTATCTGTGTGTTAGCTCTCTAGGTACTAAAAGTGGCTGTTGAAGGGGAGGGGTTCCTGAGTTGCCTTGTTGTTGGGGGTTGTGGTTGTGGCAGGCTTGCTTTGTGGTGGAGGTTCATTTGGAATGTGGTAACCCTAGCTGCAGACCCTGATTAGCCTGTATAATGGCTATATGTCTTTATTAGGCCTTAAAATGGATGCAGGCCTGGTTAGGTATCAGAATAGCTGCAGGCTATTCTGTTTAGGTCTTGGATTTTGACACTGATTAGGTTTTTGACACTGATTAGGCTTTGAAATGTCTATAGACCTTGGATGGGCCTTGAATTTTATGCCAGCCCTGTTTAGGCCTCGGAACAGCTGCACACATTGATTAGGCCTTAGATTGGCTATAGACCTTAGTTATACCTTGGGATGGCTGTAGGCTGTGGTTAGGGTTTGAAATGGCTGCAGGCCTTAATTAGCCCCTGGAATAGCTATATGTCCTGGTGAGGTCTTGGAATAGCTGCAGGCCTTGATAGGCCTTGGAATGGCTGCAGGTGTTGGATAAACCATGCAGTCACAGATTGAGCCTTGGAATGGCTGCCAGACAAAAAAACAAGCTCCCCCCTCCCAATTTTCAGCTAAAACTCAGACTTTCAGATGAAAATGTAAATGTCTATTTGGAAATCATAGAATCATAGAATCATAGAATATCAGGGTTGGAAGGGACCCCAGAAGGTCATCTAGTCCAACCCCCTGCTCGAAGCAGGACCAATTCCCAGTTAAATCATCCCAGCCAGGGCTTTGTCAAACCTGACCTTAAAAACCTCTAAGGAAGGAGATTCTACCACCTCCCTAGGTAACGCATTCCAGTGTTTCACCACCCTCTTAGTGAAAAAGTTTTTCCTAATATCCAATCTAAACCTCCCCCACTGCAACCTGAGACCATTACTCCTCGTTCTGTCATCTGCTACCATTGAGAACAGTCTAGAGCCTTCCTCTTTGGAACCCCCTTTCAGGTAGTTGAAAGCAGCTATCAAATCCCCCCTCATTCTTCTCTTCTGCAGGCTAAACAATCCCAGCTCCCTCAGCCTCTCCTCATAAGTCATGTGTTCTAGACCCCTAATCATTTTTGTTGCCCTTCGCTGGACTCTCTCCAATTTATCCACATCCTTCTTGTAGTGTGGGGCCCAAAACTGGACACAGTACTCCAGATGAGGCCTCACCAATGTCGAATAGAGGGGAACGATCACGTCCCTCGATCTGCTTGCTATGCCCCTACTTATACAACCCAAAATGCCATTGGCCTTCTTGGCAACAAGGGCACACTGCTGACTCATATCCAGCTTCTCGTCCACTGTCACCCGTAGGTCCTTTTCCGCAGAACTGCTGCCTAGCCATTCGGTCCCTAGTCTGTAGCGGTGCATTGGATTCTTCCATCCTAAGTGCAGGACCCTGCACTTATCCTTATTGAACCTCATCAGATTTCTTTTGGCCCAATCCTCCAATTTGTCTAGGTCCTTCTGTATCCTATCCCTCCCCTCCAGCGTATCTACCACTCCTCCCAGTTTAGTATCATCCGCAAATTTGCTGAGAGTGCAATCCACACCATCCTCCAGATCATTTATGAAGATATTGAACAAAACCGGCCCCAGGACCGACCCTTGGGGCACTCCACTTGATACCGGCTGCCAACTAGACATGGAGCCATTGATCACTACCCGTTGAGCCCGACAATCTAGCCAGCTTTCTACCCACCTTATAGTGCATTCATCCAGCCCATACTTCCTTAACTTGCTGACAAGAATACTGTGGGAGACAGTGTCAAAAGCTTTGCTAAAGTCAAGAAACAATACATCCACTGCTTTCCCTTCATCCACAGGATGCCACTGTGGTATCTCATGACCACATTTTCCCCCATGGTTAGGCTTGAAAAGACTAGATTTTTATCAGTAACTGTCAGTAAATGTCAATTTCACACTACACACACACAAACCAAAGAAAAATATTTCAATTGATAATCATCAAAATTTATAGAAAGGCAAAGGAAGAAAAATGCTTGTTGAGAACTTGTTAGAATTTGATTTATGGGTATTTATGTGTGTGTGTGTTTTGACATTTGATGTTTACAATTTGTGTTTTAATAGATATAAAAATTTTAACTTTTTACATCTCAGTGGCTACTGTCAATAAACCACTTTGTCAGAGCCACCCATTATTTGAAGCCCCCATAGTTTTGGGCAACTGTGAAAATTTAAATCAATAAAAATAGGAAAACACTTAAAAATAAGCATTGATATTATCCATCAAAATTATTAAAACATTAAAAGCAAATTCAGCCAAGCCTACCTATGGGACAGGCTCCCTTACTGGACAACATCTGTACCATGGGATTCCTTCTTCCTGAGCAACTGTGGTGCATCATGGGAGTCCTATGGCGGCAGTGCATCATGGGGAATGTAATCTGGATAGGGAGTCCAGACTGTAGAGGAGAATGGTACCATGACGGAAAGCAGACAGGTTTTCCAAAAAATACCCCATGCATTTAGTCAAGAAATAGAATTTGGTTTTGCTGGTTCCTGCACCACTAATCACAGCACACAGCAAACAGTCCATCCCAGCAGGCACTACTTGTCCCCTTTGGGCAGGCTCAGCCCTGAACTGGATAAGCCACTTTCAAAGGGATCAGGGGAATTTATATGCCAGGTCCTATTCACTCCTGGCCTCTCTGTGGACTCTGCTAAGGGGTCATTAGCCAGTTCAAGTGATTTTAGTAGAGATGGGTCATACTCACATACCCAGACCCAGAATACCCATGGGGAAAAAATAGTGGGTGCTCAGCACACACCAGCCCCCAGCCGATCAGCTCCTTCCCCTCCCCGCCAGTGCCTCCCACCCTCTGTCAATCAGCTGTTAGGTGGCAGGCAGGAGGTGCTGGAAAGAGAGAGAGGAGCAGAGGTGGTATGAGGCAGGGCAGGGGACAAGCCTTGGGGGAGGGAGTAGCGCGGGGGTGGGAAGAGGTGGTGTGAGGGTCGAGTTTTGGGGGAACGGTTGGAGTGGGGGCGGGGCCGAGTGGAGCACCCCCATGGAAAGCTGAAAGTCAGCGCCTGTGCCCAGACCCTCATTTATTCCTCTCACCTTATCTCAGTCCAACACAATTTATTAGGCTCAATAAAGGAGTAACTGGGTGAAATGTAATCTCTGTGCACTGCAGGAGCTCAGACTAGTTGGCCAAATGGTCCCATCTGGCCTGATACTCTGTGACTCTATGAATACAGTCACGAGGAAGTGATACTGCAGTGCTCATGTGAACCGGGCCTGGGGCTTGGACTGATAATGTGAGCGAGGAAGCTCTAGTCATATGTGATTATTCAAGTGACTCTCTGGGCATTAGTATGGCTGCTCATGTGAGTGGGGCTCATCTCGGGGGGGGGGGGAGGTGTCCATCCATTTAAATAATCCATCCATCCACCTACTATATCTATCCACCTGCTCTATGTATCAGTCCCCCTGGCTACTGTATCCTTCCATCCATCCACATAATTATCCAATAACCTCCTCTTCCTATCCATCTACCTAGCCATTCCTCAATTCTTCATTTGCATATTTCAAGGGAACCCAAGGGAGTTAGGTGCTCCAGTAGGGTGTCTTAGGCTAATTTTACAACCCTAGCCTGCATTGCCGTAGGTGTACTTGAATAGGATTCAAGACATTTGGAAACCATTGCCAGCTCTGGCACTGACATACTTTATGAACTTAGACAAGTCACTTCATTTCTCCTTCAGGCCTCTGCTTTCCCTCCTGAAATTTCTCTTTTGTCTATGAACTCTTCCAGGCAAGGACTGATCCGCAATGTGTGTTTGTCGAGTGCCTGTCGCATTGGAACCTGATCTCCGCTGAGAACTCGAGCCACTGATGTAATATAAGTCATAGAATTATAGAATCAAAGGACTGGAAGGGACCTTGAGAGGTCATCTAGTCCAGTCCCCTGCACTCATGGCACAACTAAGTATCATCTAGACCAGTGGTCCCCAAACCTTTTACTTCACACGCATCCCTTGCCCCTATCCCTCACCCATTCCAGAGCTGGGACTGGAAGTGGGGCCTCAATTCCAGAAGGCGGGATGCAGACAGGGGTAAGGAGGCTGAGGCTGGGGCCACAGCTGTGGGCAGGGCTGGGAGCAGAGTCTCCACCAGGACAGGGCCAGCCCAGGAGTTGGGGCCCCTGGCACGGGGCTGGCAGCAGGGACCCCAGGTGTTGGGCCAGAAGGCAGGTCCCCAGGTATGGGACTGGCAACTAGGGCCAGCAGCCAAGGCCAGGGCCAGGAGTGGAGCTGGGTGGTGTTCCCTTCCCATCCCCTGTGGGGGCCATCCTGGGCCCCAGACGTGCACCCATGAACATTTCTCCAGTTGGGGAACCTCTTATCTAGACCATCCCTGATGGGTGATATTTCAACAGCTTCTTCATCATCATCATCAGGTTTTGGGTTCCAAACTCTCTCAAATGTGGAAGAACTGTATCCTGCAGGGTTGGCTCAGGCCCATCGCCATTCAGAACACCGCACCAATAAATGAGGTAATGGTTATCAAACGAACTATATGTGTAGAGTTGCACTAAGAAATAATGGGTCCCCAGGAGACAAGCCCCTGGGGAGAAGGCCACATAAACATTGCATGATGTCATAAATATGTTACCAGAAACCTCAGAGAAGGACAGCATTGGGGAATGAAACATTGCCAGATCACATCAACTCACTTACCCCCAATACTAAGGCTATACTAGCAGGCTCTATGGTATGATTAAGGTAATGTGTAAACAGCCAATTTGCCCGTAATTGCTATCATTGGATGGCTCTGTTGAAGTTGTCCCAGTGCTGATGAGTAAATCCAGATAAGAAGACTAAACCAGCCTGCTTTGCTGTTGGTAGGAAACCCTCACTACTAGCAGAGGAAGATAAAGATTTTCATGAAATGAGTTTAGCAGTATTCTCTCTCTCCAGATGTTGACATTCTTTCACCTATTTCTGTGTTGCTCCAAAAGGCAAACTTTACACACCATTGTTGGTGATTTACCTTCTTAAACAGATGAAATAACTAGTAGGTTTATATTTCCAGAGATGTGAAACCTACTTTATTATTAATCCTGGTTACTGTTCGTTCTATCTATCTATCTATCTATCTATCTATCTATCTATCTATCTATCTATCTATCTATCTATCCCCATACACCCCCTATCTATTATATTTTTGTAGTGCACTGTTGAAAGATTACGAGAAACTTTTAACACCTTTGATGTCTCATGCACTCTTCATTCTTGTTCCCTTGCCTTCCTTCCCACCCCATTGGTTGCCTCCACAGTGACTTCTCCTCCCTTCACTCCCCCTGAAACTCTCCTTTACCAACAGACTCTGATGAACACTTTTCTGTCTTCATCCAAGGGGTGTTTCTTTAGGCTTACTCTTCCTGATTCATCAACAGCCTTCCAAAAGGTGCATCACTCGCTCTTCAATGCTTTCCTCTGGCCTCCTGAGGATATACTAGGTTTGGTAAAAATTCAATTTTTTTATAATTTAAATGGATGATAATATTTATTTTTAAGCATTTTTTTAGATTTCTAGCAATTTAAATTTTCAGAATTGTTTAAAATTATGTGGGGCTCAGATAATTAATTAAGGATTGTAGACATTGGGATTCAAAATGATAAAGCTTTATAACCAATAATGAAATTGTCAACATCACATGCCAAATTATAGAAACTCAATATCCTTAAATCAAAGTCTAATAGTTCTCAGCCAGCATTTTTCTTACTTTGCCTATATGTAAATTTCACTTATATTTGATAGAAATATTTTTTCATCGATGTGTGAGTGTGTGTACGGTGAAATCTGCTTTGACTGATGTTTGGTGATAAAAATGCTTCCAAGCCTAATCATCTATTTTGTATCTTTGTTGCTTCAAGTATGTTTCTGTGTGTTGATAACTATATTTCAACTGAATAGATCCTAATTGTGCTATTTCATATCTATTTATATGGATTGAGTATCCAGCCATTACTTAAGGTGAGAAACATTATAGAACAGTATTAGTTCCACTAACTTCAGTACTACCCCAAAGATGAAGACCTCCCATCATTGAAGTGAAAGGAATTTTTACTATGGACTTCGATGGGGCCATTGGATTTTACCCAGACTCAGTAAGGGTTGACATTTATTACTTTTAGTATTTTGGCCCAGATTCTGACTTCACTTACACTGGTGCATATCTGGAGTAACTTCATTGGCACCAAAGGATTAGGAGAAAGTGTAGGCCTCTGTTTTTAGTAATTTGGGAGGAAGTATTTTTCGGGAGGGACGGGAGAGATTTCAGAGGATGGGAAGAGGGCAAATATGGTGCCAATCTATAAAAAGGGAAATAATGACAATTATTAGAGACAAATAATGGTAATTAAAAACCAATCATCTTAACTTCAATACTCGAGAAGATAATAGAGCAAATAATCAAGCAATCAATTTACACCTAGAAGATAAGAAGGTGATAATTAACAGTCAACATGGATTTGACAAGAACAAATAATTTCAAACCAACTTATTAGCTTTCTTTGACAGTGTAACAAGCCTTGTGGATGTGGGGGGGCAGGGGGAAGCAGAAGGTGTGGTATATCTTGACTTTTATAAGGCTTTGATACTGTCTCGCATGAGGTTCTCATAAACAAACTAGGGAAATACAGCATAGATAGAGCTACTGTAAGGTAGCTGCATAACTGGTTGGAAAACAGTTCCCAGAGAATAGTTATCAGTGGTTCACAGTCAAGCTGGAAGGGCATATCAAGTGGGTTCCCCCAGTGATCAGTTCTGGATCTGGTTCTGTTTAATATCTTCATCAATTATTTAGATAATGGCATAGAGAGTTTGCAGGTGATACCAAGCAGGGAGTGTGGCAAGTGCTTTGAAATATAGAATTAAAATTCAAAATGATCTGGACAAATTGGAGACATGGTCTGAAATAAATAGGATGAAATTCAGTAAGGACAAATGCAAAGTACTCCACTTAGGAAGGAACAATCAGCTGCACACATACAAAATGAGAAATGACTGCCTAGGAAGGAGTACTGCAGAAAGGGATCTGGGAGCTACATATAGTGGATCACAAGCTAAATATGAGAAAACAGTGTAACACCGTTGCAAAAAGACGAATATCATTCTGGGATGTATTAGCAGGAGCATTGTAAGCAAGACATGAGAAGTAATTCTTCCACTCTACTCTGTGATGATTAGGCCTCAGCTGAAATGTTGCGTCCAGTTCTGGATGCCACATTTTAGGAAAGATGCGGACAAATATGAGAAAGTCCAGAGTAGAACAACAAAAATGATTAAAAGTCTAGAAGACATGACCTATGAGGAAAGATTGAAAGAATTGGGTTTGTTTAGTCTGGAGAAGAGAAGACTGTGGGGGGACATGATAACAGTTTTCAAGTACATAAAAGGTTGTTACAAGGAGGAAGGAGAAGAATTGTTCTTAACCTCTGAGGATAGGACAAGAAGCAATGGGCTTAATTGCAGCAAGGGTGGTTGGGTTGGGCATTACAAAAGATTTCATAACTGTCAGGGTGGTTAAGCACTGGAACAAATTGCCTAGGGAGGGTGTGGAATCTCCATCATTGGAGGTTTTTAAGAACAGGTCAGCCAAACACTCATCAGGGATGGTCTAGTAATGACGTAGCCTTGCCCTGAGTGCAAGGGTTTGGACTAAATGACCTCTCGAGGTCCCTTCCTGTCCTATGATTCTATGAGTCTATTATTTTCTAAGTCACAAAGGGGATTTAGATACCCAATTTCCATTGAAATTGGAGTTGAGCAATTAATTCTCCTTTTTGCCTTTGAAACTCTCCCCTCAGAATCACAAGATACTATGGATTTAATTGGGGATTGGTCCTGCTTTGAGCAGGGGGTTGGACTAGATGACCTCCTGAGGTCCCTTCCAACCTTGATATTCTATGATTCTATGGATGGTGAGGAACTATAAGATTAACACCTTGAATGTTCAGACCTCTTTGATAAAACGGAGAAAAATGGATCACAATTGATCTGATTTGAAGGTCATGTGGGAAATGGATAAAGACGTTTGGCAAGTTCTGCTCTTAATTATACCAGCGGACAACCCATTGGAGTCAACAGGCTGGTTTCTCTACTCTGGTTCCATTACCCTGGTGAAATTCCATAGGTTTCCCTGGAGTTGCTTGGAGATAAAACTAGAATAACACGGTATTGAAGCAGGCACAATGTGTATATGAGTAGCATTTTCAGCTATTCCCTTGCTTTAGCCAATACAGTGTATTTATATTACAAGTATGGGTAGAATTTTACAAGGATTTAGGGACTCAAATTCTATTGCCTTTCAGTGGATCTTGGGCACCTAACTCACTTTGAAATAGAGTTGTCTGAGAATTTTTCTACAAAATACTTTTTTGCTGAAAAATGCTGATTCATGTAAACTGAATGCATACATGGGGAAATGAATGAATTTATGATGTGTTTCAATGAATTTCTCTGCTCAAAAAATGGACATCTTCTAAACAAAATGTTTCAGTTGAAAATGACTTTTTAATTTCAAAATTAAACTTTATTTGGACTAAAAAAATAAGAATAAAAAGGTTAAAATTCAAATGAAGCATTTTTTAAAAATTATCAAAACAAAACATTTTGATTGCCTCAAATTGAGTGACTGCTTGATTGGCTGATTGGTTCATTCATTAATTGAATAATTTGGTTTGTTGGTTCAGAAAATATTTGTTGGCCTGTTTCACGATGGGAATTTTTTTTCTGAAATCTCAAAAATTCTTGCTGGATGGGAAAACCATTTCACACCCAACCCCAGTTAGAGGCTGTGAAAACCACAGTCCAAACAATTTCCTAGTTACTTTTGTGTTGTCTTTTTTTATTCTTGTGTGTTTTGTAGATCACAGACTTCTTACTGGCTTCCACTTGTACTCTGACACTGGCTTGAAATAACAGAGAGTTTCCATCACACTATATTTCTCAGAGATTTTAATATCTTGCTCATAGTCTATGGCTGCCTCAGGAACAGAAGGTGGATCATGAATGGGGTAGTCCAGAAGGTGACACTTCTGACCACTTTCCATGACAGTCAGACAGAGGAAATGCCACCTAGCCTGCAGCGTGAATTCCACTGAACATAATTAAACTTCCCAAAGAGGACGGGAAATCTGAAGGCTTCAGGAGACCTTGATTACTCTCTTCGTAACCTCGTTCAAACTCAGATTAAGAATGTTTAGAAGAATGTGTTGCAGAGATGGCAATTTCCTGCAATATCCTTGAAAAACCTTATTGAATTAAGTTTAAGTATCTTTGGAGTCCATTGTATTAAATGAATGGTTTATAATTTATTGTGGGCCAGGATTATCTGTAACCTGTCCAGAGTGGGAGAGAGGTGATGAACCCTCGGCAGTAGTATGAGCTTCAAAGAACTGTACTAAGGAATGGGCCAGACAAGAATATACTTTTAGAACATACACTGATGTTACTACCAGCAGGAGAGTGAGTTTGTGTGTGTATGGGGGTGGGTTTTTGGAGGGGGGTGAGGGAGTGAGAGAACCTGGATTTGTGCAGGAAATGGCCTAACTTGATTATCATGCACATTGTGTAAAGAGTTGTCACTTTGGATGGGCTATCACCAGCAGGAGAGTGAATTTGTGTGGGGGGTGGAGGGTGAGAAAACCTGGATTTGTGCTGGAAATGGCCTAACCTGATGATTACTTTAGATAAGCTATTACCAGCAGGACAGAGGGGTGGGAGGAGGTATTGTTTCATATTCTCTGTGTATATATAAAGTCTGCTGCAGTTCCCACGGTATGCATCTGATGAAGTGAGCTGTAGCTCACGAAAGCTCATGCTCAAATAAATTGGTTAGTCTCTAAGGTGCCACAAGTACTCCATTTTTTTTTGCGAATACAGACTAACATGGCTGTTACTCTGATACACTGATAAGTGGCTTTCCTGGGAATCTCTAGGGCAAGATGAATGCAAATGTCACTCCTTCGGTTATGCAAAAACCCAGCCTTTTGAAGCTATGCCCTGAGGAGAGAGCTATTCTCTGGTGATTACCTATTCCTGGAATCTGAAGAACAAAGGTCCAAGCTGTATAAAGGAGAGACAAAAGTTTTCATGAATGTGTGAATTCTGAGCTAATGATGTTATGAATTTGTAACCTCTTTGGTGAGTTTGGAAGGAATGACTGCTAGCAGAGCCCTTGCTGGAGTTGAGGTGATCTCTGGTTATCTTATGAGCATGCATATAGGTTCTTTTATTATTTTAATATGTTTTCTCTGTAATGCTTTGGCCTTAAGATTAAACGTTCTTGCTTAGAAAAAATTGCATGGTAACATATAGCTGGGGGGAATTAATCCATTCGTAGGCTTGGGAGAGAAAGGAAAGCACAGACGTAGGCCTGTTAATGCAGTCTGGCTTACTGGGGAAATTAAAGTGTAGATGTAGGCAGGGCTGGAAGTCCTTTGGTAAAGAGGGAGAGACATGAGTCTCTACCCAGCAGAGGTGACAGCTGAGGAGCTGAGAGCCTAGAGTGGGTGCTCTTGGTGGAACCTAACGGGGGATATATAGATGAAGTTGCCCTGAATGGTGATGGAATGACCTGGGCCAACCAGGCCATAGTCACTGGGTTCATTTTCCTAGAATTCTCCAGTCTCCCCCAGCTGCAACGCCTGCTCTTTGTGGTATTCCTGGCTGCTTACATGATAACCCTGATGGGTAACATTCTCAACATCCTCATCACAACAGTGGGTCCTGCTCTTCATAGCCCAGTGTACTTCTTCCTCCGGAACTTGTCCTGCCTGGAAATCTGCTTCACCTCAGTCATCGTCCCTAAGCTGCTGGAGAACCTCCTGTCTGCCAATCAAACCATCTCCTTTCATGGCTGCGTCTGGCAGATGTATTTCTTCTTCTTCTTTGGCAGCACAGAGTGCTTCCTCCTGGCCACTATGGCCTATGACTGCTACATGGCAATATGCAACCCGCTGCGCTATACAGTAGTCATGAACAGGAGTGTTTGCATCCATCTGGCAGTGACTTCATGGGTCTCAGGAATTCCTGTAGGGACAGTGCAGATGACTTGGCTGTTCAGTTTCCCCTTCTGTGGTCCCACTGAAATCAACCACTTCTTCTGTGACAGCCTTCCGGTGTTGAAGCTGGTGTGTGGGAACACCTACCTATTTGAGATGTATGCTGTGGCTGGCACCATTGTAATCGTATTGTTCCCCTTCATCCTCATCCTAGTATCCTACATCCACATCATCTCCACCATCCTGAGGATACCCTCGGCTGAAGGCAGACTCAAGACCTTCTCCACCTGCTCCTCTCACCTTGTGGTGGTGACTCTGTTCTACAGCACAGCCGGCTTGACCTATTTCTGACCTAAATCCAGCTGCTCTCCAGACACCAAGAAGCTGCTCTCTCTCTCCTACATGGTCTTCACACCCATGCTAAACCCCATCATCTACAGCATGAGAAACAAAGAGGTGAAGGGGGCCGTCAGGAGAATGCTGGGCTTGCAAATATATTCAAGGCAATTGTGATTTTTTTTCTCCCCAAGCACCTGAATGTTTCTATTAACTCAAAGGCTGTTACCATGTGGCCTTTGGTATCGTACATGGAGAGAATACGAATCTCAAACTATATTGGTTTTGTTCGGACTTTCAAAAGGGCAAAGGGGGTCAACAGGAGATAGGTCCCCAAATTCCTTACGTCCATTGCAAATACTACACTTAGTTTTAATATGGACCCTGCACCATGGATCCAATTTGAATGGAAATTTGGCTTTCTGACTCTCTTAGTCCCCTTTAAAAACCTCAGCTTGTATTTTAAACAAGGACCATGAATGGGAATCTGATCTCAGATACACCTCTGAATATCTAGAGTAACTCCAGATTTATACCACGAGAAATGAGATGAGAATGAAGCCTCTTCTTTCCTGGTGTACCTGTAAAGTGTCCATGCAATGTTTCTTTCCATGACCATATCTTGCTTCTCTCTTCTGCATGAGCTCTCTGTTGGCTTCCAGGTTGATTCTAAGATAACCATTTTGACATGTGGGCTGGAAGTTAGGCACCCAGCTGTGACTGAGTTCAAAGGGTATTTAGTCACCTTACTCTTTAACCAACTCAGATTCCCTGCCATAAAACTCTATCTAACTGATCCATAGGTCACCCGCTACCACTGTTAAAGTCAATGGAAGTAACAGAGCTGGAGCCTCATTGGTCTATGGGAGGAGGCTTTTTGTCAGGCTGTTATACATGAAGGTTCCACATCTTTGGAATTCATATCCCCTGTGCTCCAACTTGTCATGAGTTTGTCAACCTTCAGGGCACAAAGCAACTGTCATCTTCTTTGATGCACACAGGGACATATGGGATGGGATAGGGCTGGGTAGCCATGCTGTGGGACACGGGAGAGAGATTCTGAGAGCTGGGTGTTGGGGGGTGATGGCTCAGTTTCTGTCAGTCCTATGTTGCTGCGGGGTTTTTTGACCCTGTGGTATTTAATTATGGGTTTCATTGTTGAAAAGTACCTTTTGAAAAGATTTTCAAGGCCACCCAGAGATTTGATTGGGTTTTATTTTCTTGTACAGCGGAAAGTATTTAAATGACTAAACAAATAAATAGGGTTTGGCTGGAATAAAATGAGAACCAGCAATAAATATAAATATTCATCTGTGTCTGATTAATTATTATTCTTACACAGAGGTCCCAGTGAACATGAAGAAATGTTTGTGGGAACAATAAATACTGAAGAATATGACACTGGATTATTCCTTCTCTGCAGTTGGGCAAAATAACACTATTTATTCACTCTTTTCTAACAAACTGCTCTCATGACTAGATTTTATTCAGGTTTCTCTCATGATCTAGGGAGTAAAATAACTGCACAACATCACTGGAGCGATGTTAGGCTACAGCAGCTGGGAATCTGGCCCAATGGCTATAGTTGTGCTATGATACTTTTCACACATGTAAAAGTGGCCCATCACTAGTAGTTGAGACAGGGTTGTATTTACATGGTTCGCTACAACATTTCCTTGAGAACAGCTTTTAGACAGAAAGTGAAGCTAGGGTAGTGTAGTCCCATGAATGCATTAAAAATTGTGTCCTGTCAAGCACGGAAGCAGGCAGGTAAACACTTCTGATAGCAATCATTGATTTAAAATCAATATTAAGGAGAGAAGGAAACCACGGGGAATTAACAAAAGCGCAAGGTGTGGTTTGGTGCCCCACTATCACTGAAACTTCCCCTCCCCCCGTGATATAGACACAGGAATCATGAGAACATATCTGTGAATTTGAGTAAGGAAAGTCAAACAGCAGTTTAATGAGTCATTCCCTAAAAAATAAGATAAGATAACACAGATGCAGCTGTTCCAGCTGTGGTTTAAGGGGATTTATCAAAGGTAACTAAAGTGGCTCTGCTGTGGAGGAACCTCCGTTAATTCCAGATGTGGGCGAGGATGTACATGGGCTGGGCTAAAAGCAGTTCTTGTCTAGAGATATTTAAATCCTTCCAATGGACCAGGATTCATTTGTTAAGGATCCTTCCATGCTACTCAGACAAGAAATGGACACCCACCGCTGCCAGTGATTTACCTCATTAAAATCGCCCAGCTTCCTCCAGGTTCCAATGGGCAGGGAGCTGAAACTGACCTCACCAGTCTCATTACTGTTTGTGAAATTGATACTCCCCAGCTGTTGTGCTCTATTGAAACAGGAACAACAGCTCTTTTATTCTCTTACCTTTAACTGACTTCCTCCAGTTGGACCTGGTTCCTCCACACTGAGGACTCTAATAACCTCTTTAAAGCTAAATACAATTGATGCTTCCTTTACTCTCATCCTTCCTGATGTGTCAGCTGCCCCAAGCAATATAGACACTTTGCTTGCTGCTCTAACTCTTCGTTGGCTTCCCTGCCACTGCACCCATTAAGCCTCTATCTTCTTCTTTACTTAAATTATTTATTATTAATTATTATTATTAATAATAATAATCATAATCATAATAATTCATGTCTGCAATGATCATACATGTCTGGTCCTAATCCAAAGAGTAATTCTTGTTCAAATGAATAATTTTTTCCATCAAGGATTAATCCTTTTTTTTTTTTTTTTTTTTTTGAGTGCCATAAACTCCACGTTTGAAAGATCAGGCTTGAGGCCTCTGACATTGAAGAACTATATCTGAGAGCAGCAATTCTTTAGGGATTGATCCTGCAAATTTTGCCACTCATTTCCTAGCATGAGTGGTCACATTTTATTCTATGGGGCTAGGCACTGTAGTAAAGTGGATTGCTGGAATTCTGAAAGGATCCTGTTGGGTTTATGTGCCCAGATCACATTGATTGGTCAGTGCAGAACAATGTGTACAAAAATAGTGAGTATTGACCAAATCTGTTGTGACACATGCCTAGATGAGAAAGAAAGTGAGAACTTTTAAACAAGTTTAAAAAAAAAGATGAAATAAATTTATTTTAACTCCAAATTACTTTATCTGACTTTTCTACAGCTGTTTCCCCAAACTGCCATCCAGACGAAGATAAGAACATAAGAGCGGCCATGCTGAGTCAGACCAAAATCCATCTAGCCCAATATTCTATCCTCCGACAGTGGTCAATGACAGGTGCCCCAGAGGGAATGAACACAATAGGTAATCATCAAGTAATCCATTCCCTGTTGCCCATTCCCAGCTGCTGGCAAACAGAGGCTAGGGTCACAATCCCAGTCCATCCCATCTAATAGCCATTGTTGGACCTATCCTCCAGGAACTTATCTTGTTCTTTTTTGAACCCTGTTATAGTGTTGGCCTTCACAACATCCTCTGGCAAGGAGTTCCACAGGTTGACTGTGTGTTGTATAAAAAAATACTTCCCTTTGTTTGTTTTAAACCTATTGCCTAACACTAAGCATGACAACTTTTAGGCGGACAGGAATGTTTATCCCCACCTTGCTCCGAAAATGGCAGAGTGTGATCTCAATCTCCAGCCGGTGGGAGCTGAAAATAAGTGGAGCTTCCCTGAGCTACACAGCTAAGAATTAGGCTCCTTATATCAAAAATGGACATTTAGACAGAGATATTCACAGGTACCGGATGGAGTCAGGCAACCAGGTCTCATTGACTTTCAGTGGGAGTTGGGTGACAAACTCCCTTAGATACCTTTGAAGACTGATTTGCTTCAGTGATGCTAAAAGAAAAGGAGTACTAGTGGCACCTTAGAGACTAACCAATTTATTTGAGCATAAGCTTTCATGAGCTACAGCTCATTTCGGATGCATGAAGTCTCTAAGGTGCCACTAGTACTCCTTTTCTTTTTGTGAATACAGACTAACATGGCTGCTACTCTGAAACCTGAATTCAGTGATGCTGTAACTGATGGTTTATCTGGACCAGTGGAGAGCATCCTGGAGTGGGAGCCAGGGGCTCTGAGTTACTCCCTCCTGTTTGAAATTAATTCTAGCTCTTTCCTGCCCTGAACCATTTTATATCAGGAAAAGCTGATTTGACAGAATCAAATTGTTCTACAGGAATATACTGATTCTTTCTAAGGTTTCAATGGTAATAAGGTAGGCTTGCTCTGAATCTGCTTCTCTGGTTTCCCACCAGGCTGTCCACCTCCCAAGAATTTCCAAACAGAAATTTCAGGTCCTGCACAGATCTTTGTGTAGTTGTTAAGTTAGGGTAGAAAATTTACCCTGAACTCGTCATTTCTTTCTTGTTAAGGGTTTATGCTGGCTGAATGTCAAACCTATAACAACTCCAACATCTCACCCCATTTGTTGTTATTGTTATTTCTTTGCATCAACGTAATGCATAGAGGCCCTAGCCCGTGACCAGGACCCCATTGTGCTAGGGGGTGTTCTCAAACTGGGGTTCTGGACCCCTCAGGGGGTTGCAAGGTTATTACATGGGGGATCACGAGCTGTCAGCCTCCACCCCAAACCCCGCTTTGCCTCCAGCATTTACAATGGTGTTAAATATATTAAAAAGTAAGGTCGCACTCAGAGGCTTGCTGTGTGAAAGGGGTCACCAGTACAAAAGTCTGAAAACCCTGTGCTAGGTATTGTACAAGTTCAGAACAAAAAAATCTTACAATATAAGACAAGAGACAACTGATGGAGACAGAGAGACAAAATGGGGAGTACAAGGAAGCAATGAGACTTGTTCCATCAGCTGAGCTCTTTGAATTTCTTTTTTAATTATTCATTTGATGGGGAAAAAATGTCTATTTTGTGTTTTATTTCGTGTTTGCATTTTTACTGCTCTTCATTATGATTAGTCCTTGGTCTTCATTGCAGTTCTCTTTATTTTTGTATGTTTCATCTTCTTCATAAGGCTCCTGTCTTCCTGATGAGTGGGTGGGTGGGTGGGTGGGGGTGGGGCATGGGTGGTGTGGGGGTGCACATGTTTCTGTGTGTGTTGTAACGCTGAACCTCTTTCACCCTTTTTTTTTGTTTTGTTTTGTTTCACTGTTTTCTTTGTATTTTATGTTTTTTTCAGACTCCAATCATTGTTGGGTTAAGTGGGCAGGTGATGGCTGGTGTTGCAGGCCTGTGATGGAGAGGAGTTCTCACTAGATGATCCAGTGGGCCTGTTAGGCCATGAACTCTATGGCTTTATGGTTGTATCATTCATTATTTTTTTATGTTTTTTCATCATCCTGGTTTTCGGGGGGGGTGTTGTTTGTTTCTCTTTTTTTTTCTTTCTGGGGTCTGACACCGGCAATCTTGACTTGTCAACCAAGTTGCAAGTTGTAATTTTTGAAAACAAATAAAGAAGAGTATTTAATTTCTACATGCGCCTCTGCCAGTCAGCAGTCGTAGACTCATTTTGATTTAAATGGAGTAAGTACAACAGGGGAACAAAAATGTACATTACACATCTAAGCAACATCAACTGAGTTAAGTTTGCTGGTGGGAATCATATGAAAGCTACATTCCCCCCCCCCCATTTCTTTGTTTGTTTCTCTCATGCAGAACATATACTTCTGGGTGGTATCTGCTCCTTTCCTCCATCATTACCCTAACGATGTGTAAAAGGGAACGAGCATCACACTGCATTTTGATGATGTTTTGAGACACTGTGGATCTTTGCCAAGTCTTAGCGATACTGATTGTTGTCTAACTTGAACTGGGAACTGGAGAAGAACATTTCTGAAGAGGAATTGAAAGAATCTATCCTTATACTAGAATCCTGGAGACAGGAAACCCCACCTCCACAACAGAGTGAATTCAAGAAGATCCAGGCTATGCTCTCAATTATACACATGCAGAAGCTCTGATGTTCAAGAAAGAAAAAACCAGGGCAGGATTTATTCCTAGATCTTTCTTTATGATGACTCCAGATTATAAATACTTTTTTAAAAAAATGACATGAGACCGTCATCATTGAGTTCATTCTCCTGGGGTTCCCCAGATCCAGCTTCTGTTTTTTTTGTGGTATTTCTGGTTATTTATCTGCTAACACTGATAGAAAACTCTCTCATTGTCCTTACCACACTAGTGGACCCTGCCCTTCACTGCCCCGTGTATTTCTTCCTCCAGAACTTGTCCTTCGTGCACATCTTCAATTTAGTCACTGTACCAAAGATGCTGATGAACCTCGTCTCTAAGAATAAAGACATCTACTGCTCTGGTGACATGACACATACAAATTTCTTCTTCTTTGGCATCACAGAGTCCTTCCTCCTGTCCGCCATGGCATATAACCGCTATGTGGCCAGGTGTGACCCACTGCGCTACACCACCATCATGAACAAGAAATTTTTTAAAAAGCTGGCAGTGATGTCTTGGTTTTCAGTGATTCCCGTGGGAAGTCTGCAAACAACATGGTTGTTAGTTTCCCATTCTGCAGGTCCAATGAATTGAACCACTTCTTCTGTGTTGCACCCACCATTCTAGAGTTCGTCTATGCAGACTCCTACCTTTTTGAGATGTTTGCATTAATTGCCTCCACTATACTTACTTTTCCACCCTTTCTGATTATCCTCTTTTCCTATGTCCATATCATCTCCACCATCCTAAAGATGCCAACAGCCATAGGCAGGCCCAAAATCTTTTCCACCTGCTCCTCTTACCTCATTGTGGTGACTCTATTCTATGGCATGGCCAGTTTCACTTACCTCCCACCCAAATCCATTTACTCCACAAACACCAAAAAGCTGCTCTCTCTTTCCTACACAGTCTTCACACCCATGTTAAATCCCATTATCTATACCCTGAGGAACAATGAGGTGAAAGGGACCCTCAAGAGAATTTTGAACAACAGAAATGTGTTTTGATAGGGAAGTGAATATTTTATGTAGTGGAAACTCTGATATTATGACTCCTTGATTATCTGAAATCACCTAATGAACACACTTCTGTTTGTTAAGAATGTCAGCCTTTAAAGAAGGGAGCCGGGATCAGATTCCAACCTCACTTATAGTGACTAACTCCTGATTTATACTGCTGTTACCAAGATCAGAATATGAGGGCTTGTCTAAATGAACAGTTAGTGCACAGCAAGCTGGGATGAAAATGTACCACATGCTACCTGTCCATGTGGACCATGGTTCTGAGCTTTAAAGGTTCCCTAGTGTGTTCTTTTCTACTGTTCTTTGAAACAGGAGTAGGTCAATGCACACTGGAGAAATTTTAGTGCATGGTAGCAGGGTCCACACTGAAAGTTAATACACAGCGCTGTACATTTTCACCCCAGCGTGACACCCACTAACTGGTTATCTGGACAAGTCCTGACTTCCAGTCTACAATCGTGTCTCTAAACTGCCTAGATGTCGCTTCTTTTCAGGGCTGTATTGAACATGTGCCATACAAAATAATCTCCACTGGCTATATATTGGTTTCTTGGTTTGTTTTAAGATGTTGGTTTTGTCTAACAGTAAAAACAGTAAAATATTTCACAGGAAAATTTGTACTGGTTTATCAAAATTTTGAAAATAAAAAAAAAATTAAAAAAAATTATTGCTGAAAAAGTGTGTATATATATATATATATATATGTATATATGCATATATATAAGGCATTTGACTTAATACCACACAACATTTTGTGGGAGTTGTGGTTCAGGGGTCTTATATATGTGTACATATATACAGTCAAACGCCATATATATATATATATATATATATATATATATAAACCCTTCTGCTAGGCAGAGCCAGCAGCAACCAGGGCCAGGTTCAACATCTAGGGGTTCCTTTCTATTGATACAACACAGAACCGGCTCAAGCCCCCACCCAGTAACCTGGTAAAATTACACACCACCGCTGAGAGGCATTACTTCCCCACTTGCAAGTGTTAGAGAGCTTATTCCTTCACTCTCCCACTTCCCTGGTCCTTCTCACATGAACAGAGAGCAACAATACCCGAAGTCCGAAGGTGCAAACAATTCGATGTTTATTGGGGTGAACTTCCAGCAAGCTTAAACACAAGTTCCTTTTCCTTATTTCCGAATCCCAACTTACTTCCTGTTTGCCCCTAATTTATATAGTAATATTCTTAGCTATACCTTAACCAATCATTCTACTAAAATTTAACTAACCAATCCTAACATATTGTAACATGATTATGTAACCAATTATATCCCACCACCTTAATTAGTTTACACCCAGCAAAATTAATTATACAGCAGACAGGAACAATCACAGAACCAGACAGAGATTATACAGACAAACAATAGCAAAGTGGGAACTATAATGGCAAGACAATACAGAAGTGAGGATTTCACATCCCAGTATTGATAAGTGAGTTCTTGCCAGACAGGATGCTATCAAACTAAGTTTTCTTTTACATTTTCTAGGCACTTCCCTTTCTCTGGAGCTGATAGGCACTATCAGGACAGGATTGTATTCCTAACAGCCCAATAGCACCTTCTTTCCATGTGACTAGTTTGGAATGTGAGGATGTGACCGGTCACTTCCCAGCTTATGGCTGCCTCTGTCGCTTAGCCAAAGGCCTTAGCCTAAGAACAGGGCCCCAGACTGTCACAGTAAGAGAAGGACCTTACATTGGCAGACAGTGATTTTGATTCTTTCTTTTATACCTCTAACTAGCCAAGTGATAAAAATACACCTAAATTCTTAAAGTACAGGCCTTTACAGACAGGCCTGAATATCTATATCCTAACAGCAAGCACAGAGTCTGAGTGTAGAAAAGAAACTTTTAATGACAGGAGGGAAGTAACTCGATGTTAATTTGGGAAAACACGGCAAACAGGATTCATAAACATAAACCCTAAGCAAAAGACCCACCTCCAAATAAGTTGGGCAGTGTCCTTTTCCCTTCAGGTTCTTAAGTCCAGCAATGCAAAAGTCCTTTTAACATGCCCGTCCCTTCTCTGCACTCCACTTGCAGTTGCTGTCCTTGGTCAGTGCAGACCCAGAGTTCATAAGTGCATCTGTAGAGTTCACCTTCTACCCTGGGTGGAAGTAAGGAGGCACCTTACTTGCTCCATGGCTCCTCTTTCCAGCTGCCCTGCTGGCCATTTGCTGCACTTCTCCACCAGCTGCCCACTCGCTGCGTCTCTCTGCCAGCCATGCGCTGTGCTGCCTGGCCACCTCGCCAGCTGCTCATTCTGCTCACTGCCTTACCAGATGTTCATTCACCAGCTGACTGTCAGTCATCTTCTGCTGCCATCTGCCTCTCTGCTGTGACATCTGCACATCAGTCTCATAGTGATGTTCAGCTCTTTGCAGGCCGGGCAGAAACACTCCTCCAACTTAAGTGATTTCAGCTCTCAGTGATTTTCAGCTCTGCTCAGAACATAGTCCCCAACACAATGATTTCAGCTCTGATCAAGCATTTAAAATAACAAAAAGACTCCTAATGAAGCCTACTTAGTTCTTTCTTTAAACAGTGGTGAGGAACAGGTTAAACCAGTTCAGGAAGAAGCCTTGGTGCAGCCACCTAGCTAAGACACCTGTCCCAGCCCTCTTACTTTCACAGGGTCCTAACATTCAAGTCCCTGGCTTAATGAGGTTCTTTCAACTGAGGGTGACCCCCTCATTTGGGACAGGTTAAGCACAGTCCTGCTTCCCTGTATTCCTAAAATAATTACAACACTGATATTTCACTACATATGAAATACACATATTTAACTACCGCTGCATTCAGTACTAAGGTGATTTGTAACTCAACATCTGCCGAAGTTGATCACTTTGACACCGCTCTATCTGTTGAATATGTAAGCAGAGCAGGAGCAAACTGTATTTACATAAACACACCCAAAGTCTCTCCTGCTCCCAGCTACCTGTCAAGGAAGCATTCATTCAGACCCTGCTTACATATATATAGATAATTTCTTATGAACATCAACCAGCTATCTAGCTTTGGTCAAACCCACTAGAGCAGAAAGAAGAGAGAGAGAGAATTCTACCAATTGTTTTTAATTTAAACTTAAATTTGGAAAATCTATTCCAGCTCTAGTTTTGACCAAAAAAAAGTAAGGCTTATTGAAAATTTTCCAGTGAAACTTTTTTCAACAGAACATTGGGTTTTCAATTAAACGTTTTCACAAAAAGAGTCTGCTCTATGCAGAAAATTTTGTTTATTTGTAAAAAATTTGGAAATATTTCATCCAAGAACAAGTATATCAAGCTGAAGTCTGAAATATTTAAATTTGGATATGGTTCCTCAGTGCCTTGTGGAAGTTGTAGTTTAATTGCCTCATGGGCCATTTTCCTTTATGGGCTATGCACCTAAGCTGCACCACATCTCCCACGATACACCAATGGGAGGAGGAATCTACAAGAGGGGTGACAAGGGAGATGTAGTCCTGATCAGGAAGTCTGGTCAATAAAGGAAAATGGAAGTGTGAGCCACCTGAACTACAGTTCCCACCAAATTTTGTGTGGTATTAAATGAAAGGCCTTACAGACTATTAAGCATAGTACATCAGCACTATTTCTTCAGCAACAGACCCCCCCCTCGCCCCCCGCATGCTGAAGCTTGTGACGAACTGGGGGATTTTCTTGTTTTTTCCTTGTTTTCCAATGGTTTGCATGCAGAGGGGGTGGGACTCAGTTTCCCTGGGTGTTACTTGTTAGGGGGCTTATTCCTTCACCCACTTACTTCCCTGGTCCTTCTCACATGAACAGAGAGCAACAATACCCGAAGTCCAAAGGTGCAAACAATTCAATGTTTTTGGGGTGAACTTCCAGCAAGCATGATTCCAGTTTCCTTCCTTAGTATCCTCCTTCCCAGCTCTGACACCACAGAGCCTTACACCTGTGTCTCTGTTCCCATTCCTGCCCTTAGCCAAACATTATTCCAATTTCCTTACCCCCATTCCCTGGTCCCATTTCCCCCTTTAGCAAAACATGATTCCAATTTCCGCACCCCCATTCCCTGTTCCCATCTCCCCCACCCACACACCCATCTCCTCCCACCCACACCCACTCACTTCCTCAGATTATATAGTAAAACTTGAGTTCTGCTTAGCTATACCTTAACCAATCATTTTCCTGAAATTTAACTAACCAATCCTAACATATTGTAACATGATTATGTAACCAATTATATCCCACCACCTTAATTAGTTTACACCCCGCAAAATTAACTATACAGCAGACAGGAACAATCACAGAACCAGGCAGAGATTATACAGACAAACAATAGCAAAGTGGGAACTATAATGACAAGACAATACAGAAGTGAGGATTTCACATCCCAGCTACTGATAAGTGAGTTCTTGCCAGACAGGATGCTATCAAACTAAGTTTCCTTTTACATTTTCTAGGCACTTCCCTTTCTCTGGAGGTGATAGGAATACAGTCCTGTCCTGATAGTGCCTAACAGCCCAATAGCACCTTATTTCAATGTGACTAGTTTGGAATGTGAGGATGTGACCTGTCGCTTCCTAGCTTATGGCTGCCTCTGCTGCTTAGCCAAAGGCCTTAGCCTAAGAACAGGGCCTCAGACTGTCACAGTAAGAGAAGGACCTTACACCAGCAGACAGTCATTTTGATTCTTTCTTTTATACCTCTAGAACTAGCCAAGTGATAAGAATACACCTAAATTCTTAAAGTACAGGCCTTTGCAGACAGGCCTGAATATCTATATCCTAACATTACTGGTTTAACAAGGTGATGGGAGAGGGAGTTGGTTGTTACAGGGGACCGGCGAGGGAACTTGGGACCCCGGCCAATGGCCTGGAGAATGGAGACCCCAGTGACTGGTGACCTGGTGACCCAGAGGCCCAGATCAGGAGTCGCAGCTGGTTCTGGCCAGTGGGAGGACAATGGGCTGTGAGGAAACGACCCCGGTGACCTAACCAGCTGGTTCTAGCCAGAAGGGGCCAGAGGACAGAAGAGAGGGGAGGAGGCCCAGGTGACCCTGTTTACTTGGAGATAAGACAATGGACAGAGGCGGGGATTGGGGCTGGTGATATCAGAAGCCCAGCTGGGAAGCAGGGGGGCTCTGGGCTGGGGAGAGAGGGCAGACAGAGCCCACCTGGGGAAATTTGGATGTGCTGTGCTGAGGGACGCCAGGCCTGAGGGCCCTGAGAGTTTCTTAGGCTGTGTTCAAACACTCAATAAACCCTCCTGTTTTACGCCAGCTGAGAGTCACTCCAGTCTAGAGAACAGGGTGGCATCATTCCCTCTGGGAGTGGATGCCCTTGGGATCCAGAGCAAGTGGACTCCCTGAGGGGGCCCACGGCGAGAAACAGGTGTGCTAAGGCTCGGAGAGGTGCGGCTCCAGGAGGTGGAGGGGCTTAACCCCCGAGAGAGAGTGGACCCCCTATAAGGGCTGTCTCACTGAAGGGGGTTCCCCACACGGACTGCATGGGGCCAAGAATGGGCATGACCTGTGAGTCTGTGAGAAAGCTTTTCTCAGATGTATGCCTTAACAGGCTGTATTATAATTGTCCCCCTTTATGCTGATCCTCATCTCTTACATTCATATCATCTACACCATCCTGGCTCTTACCTTTATATAGAAAATTGATTAGTGGTCCAGTCTTAGAAGGTTACAATAAAATAGTGAGACAGGAGTAGTCAAGCTTGGTTCCCTTTATTAATAAAATTGCCTTTTTTATTTAAGAACAGCACATAACAAGGAGAGACCTGCAAAACTCAATCCTTATGGAACCGAAGGCTGCAGCCCAAGGAAGTCTAATCCCAGTCCTGTCTGATCCAATTAATAACCCAAATGTACACTCAAGATAATTACTCATAATCTGCTTTGTCTGTTACAGATATTGCAATAGTCAAACTTCCCACACTAACATGAGTAGTACATCTTGCATTCAGAACACTTGTTCTGTTAAAGAGAATATTGTGCTAAACATTAAACAACTCAATGTCTCGTTCTCACTAAATTATTTTTTTCTGCTCTTAATAAAGGTGATACAATTTAGCATTATTACTACAAATTATTTTTAAACATTGCTGGGGGTTTGGGTCACTTGATAATAGGCCTTCACTTACAAATAGGCCCTTTGGTCTAATGGTCAGGAGACAGCAGGCAAAAAGCCTTCCCTGCATGCTTTCCACACTTCATTGTCGTGACTCTCTTCTACAGTAAGGACAGCTTGATCTACTTATGACCCAAGTCCAGCTACTCCCCAGATACCAAAAAGCTGCTGTCTTTCACCTACACCGTCCTCACTCCTATGTTAAACCATATGATCTACAGCCTGAAGAAGAACGTGAAGGCCCCCTGAGGAAAACACTGGGCAAGAAAATGTGTTGACCGCAATGGTAGTTGTTTTGATACAGAAGTGAGTATTTCAGCAAACAAAAAGGCTGAAATGAGCCTCTTAGAATCCGTGTTTGACCAGAGTTTATCAACACTAGACCTGAGGTCAGAATTACAAAGGTGGGAGTTTTAAAAGCACCTAAGCTATTCAGCTATCTGCCATTGTAAACAATGAGGTGACTAAATCACTTTCGCAGTTTTGGAAATCTTCCTCAGTGCCTATCTCCTTATTTGGATCCTTTGAAAATCTGGCTGTGGATTGAAAACTTTCTGTTGAAATATTTCCTGGAAGGAAAGAAGTTTTAAAGAAAACAGAAATTTTCTTGGGGAAATAAAACGGATGAAGTGAGCTGTAGCTCACAAAAGCTTATGCTCAAATAAATTGGTTAGTCTCTAAGGTGCCACAAGTACTCCTTTTCTTTTTGCAGATACAGACTAACATGGCTGCTACTCTGAAACCGGTCATTTTCATCAAATGATATGGGGGTTTTATAGAAAAAATAAAACAAATCAAAAATGGAAACCAAACCCTGATTTTTTTTATCTTTGTGGGCTTTTGGTATTTCTATTAAAATCTGAATTATTTCAAAGAAAATATTTTTCCATACAGGATTTTTTTTCCCCCTGACCAGCTCTAATTATAACTGGCCTTGGAAGGATTAGATTTTTATTGGTAAATGTTGGCAAATATTGATTTCAATGTACACACACAAAGCAATGAAAAAATATTTCTATCAATAATAACCAGAATTTACAGCGAGGCAAAGTAAGAAAAATGCTGCTTGAGAACTTAATAGTGATCTATTTAAGGATACTGACTTTGTATATTTTGACATGTGATCTTGACAATTTGTTTTAATGATTATAAAACTTTAACTCTTTGAATCTCAATATTTACTGCCATTAAACAACTATTGTCTGACATCCCCCTGTTGCATGAATGCCCCATGATTTCCCGTAACCCTGAAAAGGGTTTGAACAACTCATTTTATTTTTCACATGTATTACTGATTATTATTTCACTTCTGTTTGAAATACCAGCAGCTCAGGATGAGAGCTGATTAGACTGCTCTGGAACCACATCTCCATCCCTCTTCATGGAGAATTTTTAATTTTTTGGTTTTTGCTCTTAGTCGGAATGCAGCCCGATTTTGAAATATCAAACTCCTCCATGAAATGGAATACCTTTCTTTGCCTACATCCATTGATACTGGTGTTTCTATGAGAATCTAAAATATACGGGCTTGATCACATTCCCATGATCCTTTAATGTATTAACAGCAGCAGGCATGAGACCTGTTATGAAAGTATGATTCTGATTCTTAGAAATGCACATTATCTCATCTGCACTTGATACCCAAGAGACCTAAGAGTAAAGAAACAAGTGTTCAAGGGAGATTACCCTGACCACAACTCAGTCTGGTGCACTACATCGAAAACTTGGCCTGGGATTTTCAAGGGAAGCTAAGAGGACTAAGTGCCAAATTCCTGTTGAATGTCAGAAGAATTTGAGTGACATCTAATTACCTGTGACATCTTAAAAGAATACCAGCCACGATCACCATTGTATTGGTTCTTTCCTCTGAAGTAGCTGGTATTGTTGGAGACAGGACGATCGCGTGAACTTTCAACAAGTGTTGGGTGCCTAAATCCACAAGGCCCCTTTTAAAATCACAGTTAAGAACAGTTACAAAACTATTTAGGCCTTCTTTCTGCATCATTAATAAAACACCTTTCTCTTGGCCATTTTCAGATCACATTTAAGGCAGCAACCTAAACCGTGGAAGAAGGGAAAAAAAAGAATTTGAGGCAAAGAAAAACATTGTAGGACTGTTTGACATGTAAATTTCACTCCTAACTTTTCCTCCCTTATAAGTTCATTCAAAAAGAGGAACTTAGTGACAGCTACATTTTGGTGGAAGGCCACATTTTACCAATAGCTCTCCTCAAGGCATCTTTTACTTCCTGGTTCCTCAGGCTATAGACAATGGGATTGAACATGGGAGTCACCACCGTGTAAAGCAGCGAGAACACCTTATTGAAATCCAGAGACTGGTTTCCTGACGGTGCCACATACATGATGATCAGAGCCCCGTAGAACATTGAAACCACAATGAGGTGAGCGGAACAGGTGGAAAAGGCCTTTTTCCTCCCCGTGGTCGATGGGATTCTCAGGATGGTCAGGATGACATAGACATAGGACGTGATGGTCAGGACAAATGGGACCATTGATATAGTAAAGGCAGAGATTAGAGCTGTTGTCTCTATCAGGCTGGTGTTGGTACATGGAAGCTTCAACAGAGCTGTTAAATCACAAAAAAAGTGGTTGATCTCACTAGGGCCACAGAAGGGCAACAGAGATGCCATAATTACTGTGAAGGAAGGAGCCACAAAGCCTAATGCCCAAGAAGCAAAGGCCAGCAGAAAGGAAAACCTGGGGCTCATATTGCTTGCATAATGCAGTGGATCACATATTGCCAAGTACCGGTCATAGGACATCCCAGTCAGGAGGAAACACTCAGTAGCACCCAGAGAGCTAAAAACAAACAACTGAAGGAAACAGCCCAGGAGAGAAATGGTCTTGTCACCTGTCGCAAGACTCGCCAGCAGCCTGGGGATGATAGTGGAGACATAGCCAGTTTCCAGGAAGGATAAATTGCTGAGGAAGAAATACATGGGGGTGTGTAGGTGGTGATCCATCCATACGGTCAGAACGAGGAGAAGGTTCCCAGCAACAGTTGCTAGGTAAATGATAAAGAACACCACAAAGAGGGTTATCTGCAGCTCAGGAAGAGTTTCAAATCCTACAAGCAGGAACTCTGTGATGAGTGTGTGGTTTCCCTTCTCTAGTCCAGCCATTGGTTATCTAAAGGGGACTAAAATAAGGTTAATAAAATTCATAGAATTTAAGGCAAGAAGAGACCAATGTGATCATCTAGTCTGACCTCCTGCATAACACAGGTTAGAGAATTTCCCCAAGTGGATTCTTGCATCATGCCCATATCTTATGATTGAATGAGAGCATATCTCTTGGAGAGAGATTCAAATTTTGATTTGGAGACTTCAAACTTGATACCTTTTTTTATTTTTTGCTGAATTTACAAGCTCAGCTGATAAAAGTAACTGTGTTGACATCATAAAGTTCTGAAAGGTATTTGATTTAGTACTGCATGACATTCTGATTAATTAATTAATTAATTCAAATTAATGCACAATGTCATATATCTATAGGTTGCAAAGTAGGTTGCATATACAGGATTGAGGACTGTGCCATCAAAAGCAGTTACTCTGAAAAGGGCTTGGGTGTTACAGTGGATAACCAACCGAATTTGAGATCCCAGTGTGACGATGTGGCTAAGAGAGTTCATCAATCTCTGGATGTATATAAAGGGAATATTGAGTAGGAATAGAGAGGTGGTATTGCATACATATACATAATTAGCGTGACCATGACTGGAATACTGTTTCCACTTCTGGTGGTCACACTTTAAAAAGGATCTTGAAAAATTGGGAAGTGTTAAAAAAAGAGCTGTGAGAATGATCATAGGTTTGAAAAATCTGCTTTACAGTGAAGGACTCAAGAAGCTCACTCTATTTAGCTTACACAAGAGAATGTTAACAAGCAACTTGATCACAGTCTGTATGTTCCAAAACAAGGAGAAGAGTTCTGACTGTAGAAATCTGTTTGATCTAGCAGATAAAGGCATATCAGAATTCAGTGATTAGAACCTGAAGCTAGATAAATTCAGATTTGAAATAAGGGCACACATTTTTTTTAAAAATGAGAACAAATATCACTGGAACAACTTACCCAGGGACATGGTGGATTTTTGTCTTTAAAACAAGATTGGATGTCTCTTTCAAATGTTCAGATTCAACTAGAAGTTTTGTGCTGGATTCAGATCTGGTAAAGGTCCTCCAAGTGTCACAGCTATATGCAAGGTAGAACAGATTGTCTAGAATAAGAAATTAGCACATATCAAAAGGGACCATTCAAGGTAAAGTAGCCCATTAACCCTTCTGCAGTCATATGGCAAAAACAGTGGGATACTGGGTTGCATATTGTTGTAAGAAGCCAAGTGTGGTGGGCAGATACTCCACCAGAGAAGTAGATCACATCATGGAACGGGCCACCCAAATACCCCAAGACATCCTGCTTCGATACGGAAATAAACCCCACTCTGACTGCACACCCATAGTTGTCACCGACCCCTCCGTGCTGGAATCCATACAGGGTATCATCAAACAACTACAACCTATACTCGATGGGGACCCGATCCTGAAATAAATCTTTCCTGAATTCCCACTTCTGGCCTTCATGCAACTCCCCCCGACCTCTCCAAGCTCATCATCAGAAGCAAGTTCCCCACACAGACCAGGACACACCAACTCAAAGCAGCAACAGACCCTGCCATAACAGATGCAAAACCTGCAGACATATCTCCACTGCTACAATGATCAACACTCCCCACAACACACCTTTCAAGATCCATGCATCCTACACATGCCTTTCACAACATGTGGTGTACCTCATCCCGTGCACTAAGTACCCCAATAACAGCTATGTGGGTGAAATCGACACTCAATACACACTCAGATAAACTCACACAGGAAAATGATAAAAAAGACAAAAACACCATGTCACATGTGGGTGAACACTTTTCACAGAGCCATCACTCTATATCTGACCTATCATCCTATTCCTCCAAGGAAACCTGCACAACGCTTCCAAAAGATAAGCCTTAGACTTTAAATTCATAGCTTTGCTAAACCCTAAATATCCTGGACTGAGCAGAGACCATGGATTTATGGCTTATTACAAAGATGTGTAACCCACTAACCCTTCTTTTTGTCCTGTGACTGCACAGGTGTTAATGGGCCACTCTACCTTGAATGGTCCCATAGAATATGTGCTATCTACTTATACTAAACAATCTGTTTCACCTTGTATTTTGCGGTGATCCTTGAAGTACCTTTCCCAGACTTGAAGAAGAGCTCTGTGGGGCTTGAAAGCTTGTCTCTCTCACCAACAGAAGTTGGTACAATAAAAGATATTACCTCACCCACCTTGTCACTATGAAACCCAGATGGACCTGCAGGCTGATATGTTGTTGGTACACAGGGCAGTGTGGCTGCATCCCCATCACCAAGAGTGGAAGACCGGCAAGAAGATTCCATCCCAAGACACGAAAGGGGCAAGAAGTGGGTGCTCAGAGAGACCAGAAAAGGGGAAAGGGGGCAGCTGCCTGTTACCATATCACTGACAAACACTGATTAATTCATTCTCCACACGTGTGACAGTGTGGCAAAATGGGCAATGATTTTTCTCTCTTTTTCATAGACAGGGAACTGAGACGTGAGTTGGGGAAGTTATAGGGCCTATGGAAATTTGGGGAAGTTCTCTGGCCTGTGTTATACAGGAGGTCAGACTAGATTATCACAATGGTCCCTTCTGGCCTTGGAGTCTATGAAGCTACGATTCTATAAGATATTTTACCCAGGAATGAAAAGTTACTACTCAAGTGTCCTATTGGCTGTTATTTTCAAAGGGACACGCTATAACTTTCAGTGGGAGCCAGAAACTTAAGCTCCGTTGAAAAAAAACTCAGCCATGATGAATAAGAATTGTGATGGAGAATAGCACTGAAAATAGTCCCATGGCATTCCATCAATTAATAAGATGTCTTCTTCTGGAATATTGTGTTCCGTTACTGATCTCCCCATCTCAAAATGGGATACAGCAGAAATAGAGGGAGTTCAGATCTGGACAGGAAAAAAAAGGATTGAAAGAATGAAAAATATCTTTGTTGAGAAGATAGATGGAAACAAAAGGGACTGTTAAGTGGAGCTAGCTGGGAAGATATTTTCTATCCTATGTACAATTTTGATGAAAATGACGAAAAAAAAACAACCCATAAAATATTATTGAAATGTTTGCAGTTTTCATTAAAAAACCACCACCACCACCCCCAATTTGGGGGGACAGGGAAGTTGGTTGTCAAAAACAAACAAGTAAACAAACTTACCACTTTTTGGATTTTCTTTTTTTCAACAAAAACACTTTTTTTATTAAAGCAATTTATTTTGGTGAAATTTCTGTTTCCTCAAAAATCTATTTCCCATCAAAAGAAATTTTTGAAAAGAAAAGAAAAGAAAAGAATATCAATTTGGACTAAACAAAAAACAAAAAAAGAGAAAAAATTACCTGTTGTGAAAGCTGACACTTCATCTGTTCTGTCTTGAACAGTAATCAGACACATTCCATTGGCAACATCTCTCTCTCTCATATAAAACACAGCCTCCATCCATCCGACATGTACCCAGCCATGTCTAAGACAAGCACCATTATATCAGACAGAACAAGGTAAATCCTCAGAATGGTCCACTGACAACATTCATTCCCTTGGCTTTTTATTGTTTATTTCAGATCACGAAGACCCGGGGAATTCTTCCTCTCTCTCTCTCTGTCTCCTCCTACTTCCCACTCCCTCCTGTTTCATGGATTTTACAAATATTTTGGCATGTGCTACCAAAGGGATCTATTAACATGTTTATGTAGCTTTGATCATAGGCAATTTCACTCCTGTCACTGTGACCCCAGAGGAGACAATCTGGCTATTTAATCTCATGTGGTAAATGAGATCTCTTCTGATCAAGCCACTTTTATCTTTCTTTGAAACTTTGAAGCAGAGTCATTTAGAGATTGGGTTATTTTCAAAGTTTATGGCCAAATTCTCTAGCAGTATCTGAAGTCGGCCTTTAGTTGTGTGCAGTTAGTGACATGATCTCGAAAAAAAAAATCCCATAACATATCAGCATGGCTTTTGTATATTGTAGGCAGATGGTGGAATATTTAAGTTTGAGGAATAGACTCCAAGCTATCTGATTCCTATCCCTTATCCTCTGCTTCCCTCAAGGGCATTTAGGGAAGTATCATCCACTTTCCCTTCCCCCCAACTCAAGAAAGAGCCAAGCCCTTGGAGCCCGACAGACCCAAACAGCAATCCAAACAAAGCAGCAGCCAAATTGCACGAGGTACAGTCTACCCGGTGACCACAGTCTACTTGGTGACACACATGTGCAGAGCTTATTTCGTGGGTGGAGTTCAGAAGAGTATCACCCATACTTTTTTTCCAGGATCTACCTATGTTCCCACTCACCCACTGTTTTTTTCTGCCAGATAGTGGCACTACAGAGGAACCTGAGGCATGTCAACAGCAAGTGTTCCATGGACCACCAGTGAATCACAGCCCATAGTTTGGTTAAATGTTGTATCTACTTGGTTTTTGTTTGGTTGTCTGGTTGGTATTTGCAGTATTCAACCAGCTTCTGTCATGAGCACCAACCTAAGGAGCAATGAAACAGCCACCTTGATTACAAACATTTGGTCTTTCCTAGCAGGAAAACCAAGATGTGGGCAGCTCAAAAAGGCACAATTAAGAGGTGTCATGGTTACGGTGCTAATTGCACCTCCAACCACTGTGTGGTCTCTCCGAGTGTACTGGCTCACGTGTTTGGTGTCTTGCCCATGGAATCTTATGATTCTTCTACTCTTGGACCAGGACCTGGGTACAACCCCTCATCTAATGCCAACCTCTTATTACTGAATAGGTTCAACTAGACACGTGTATTTCCTTCTTTTGGGGGCCTATGACCACTGATATGGTGATAAACAGCCTTCTGAAAACAAGTTCAGTTACTAGCAAACAGAACAAAGCTTTAGATGAAATCATTTCAAAACAACAACCAGTCCACATGCATGTTTTGACTCCTCTAATCTTACATTTCACTAAAGCTAAGTCTAATGGTATTTCCACTTAAGTTACAGGAATAGAACAGAACCAACTTACCTTCTCTTAGGAAGCCAAGAAATTTTTGGTCCTAGTTTGTCTTCCAGAGAATGATTCCTCCTAGTCTGTCTTTCAGAAAAGCTAGGTTTTTTAAAAAAGAAACCATCCTCACCTGGATTTGTGCAGGAAATGGCCTAACTTCATTATCATGCACATTGTGTAAAGAGTTGTCACTTTGGATGGGCTATCACCAGCAGGAGAGTGAATTTGTGTGGGGGGGTGGAGGGTGAGAAAACCTGGATTTGTGCTGGAAATGCCTAACCTGATGCTCACTTTAGATAAGCTATTACCAGCAGGACAGTGGGGTGGGAGGAGGTATTGTTTCATATTCTCTGTGTATATATAAAGTCTGCTGCAGTTTCCACGGTATGCATCTGATGAAGTGAGCTGTAGCTCACGAAAGCTCATGCTCAAATAAATTGGTTAGTCTCTAAGGTGCCACAAGTCCTCCTTTTCTTTTTGCGAATACAGACTAACACGGCTGTTACTCTGAAACCATCCTCACTATGTCTCTCTGGCCACCAATTACTGTACAATATCGTTCAATGATCTGTGTTACAGGCCTGAGCTGTGAAATCTTCTTTCTTCTGTCTCAGACCGGTTTCTCACAGCCGGCCAGGCAAATGTACTAAGATGCTGCTCCCAGATGGTTGCTCAGTTGTTTGGTAGTTCAGCCTTAATGGCTTACAATCATTGCTCTAGCAACTGGTGGGGGAAGATGTGCTGTAACTGTGTCCTCCCCTGGCATTTCAATATGACGTGTGAAATCGAGTACATAAACCATATTTTAGGGTAGAGATCAAGGTTCACCACTGAGTGCCCCCACTTTTGTCATAACAGGTTTTGCACATTTTGATTTATTTTCTGTGTTTCTGTTGCACATTTGTCTAAAAGACCAGATCATAGAATCAGAGAAATGTTGGGCTGGAAGGTACCTCGAGAAGTCATCAAGTCCAGCCAATGTGTTGAGGCCGGACCGAGTAAGCATAGACCATCCCTGACAGGTTTGCCCAACCTGTTCCTAAAATCCTCCAATGATGGGGATTCCACAACCCCCCTTGGGAGCCTGTTCCAGAGCTAGAATCATAGAATCATAGAATATCAGGGTTGGAAGGGACCTCAGGAGGTCATCTAGTCCAACCCCCTGCTCAAAGAAGGACCGATCCTCAATTAAATCATCCCAGCCAGGGCTTTGTCAAGCCTGACCTTAAAAACTTCTAAGGAAGGAGATTCCACCACCTCCCTAGGTAACGCATTCCAGTGTTTCACCACCCTCCTAGTGAAAAAGTTTTTCCTAATATCCAACCTAAACCTCCCCCACTGCAACTTGAGACCATTACTCCTTGTTCTGTCTTCAGCTACCACTGAGAACAGTCTAGATCCATCCTCTTTGGAACCCCCCTTCAGGTAGTTGAAAGCAGCTATCAAATCCCCCCTCATTCTTCTCTTCCGCAGACTAAACATCCCCAGTTCCCTCAGCCTCTCCTTATAACTCATGTGTTCCAGTCCCCTAATAATTTTTGTTGCCCTCCGCTGGACTCTTTCCAATTTTTCCACATCCTTGTAGTGTGGGGCCCAAAACTGGACACAGTCTCCAGATGAGGCCTCACCAGTGTCGAATAGAGGGGAATGATCATGTCCCTCGATCTGCTGGCAATGCCCCTACTTATACATCCCAAAATACCCTGAGAGTTAAAAAGGTTTTCCTAATATCTCCCTGGCTGCAGACTAAGCCCATTCTTGTCCTCCCTTCAGTGGATATTGAGAACAATTGATCACCTTCCTCTTTATAACAACCTTTAACATATGTGTACACTGTTATCAGGTCCCCCATCAGTCTTCTTTTCTCAGTACTAAACATGCCCAGTTGTTTTACCCTTTCCTAACAGGTCAGGTTTTCTAAACCTTTGATCACTTTTGTTGCTCTCCACTAGACTTGCTCTAATGTGTCCAATCTGGCGCGCAGAATGGATACAGCACTCCAGCTCTTCTAGTAGACATTGCTAATGCTGCTTCATTCAATGAAAACAAGAGGTGATTGTGCTCTAACAATGTAGTGAATACTTGGAGCTGGGGGAAATTTACCCTTGTAAAGATGACCAGAATCACACAAAGCTCATGTCCCTCTTAAGTCTTCAAAATATAATTCTGAAAATAGCACAATTTAGGGAATCTGTCTATGTACAGCTTATGAATTCTGGTGGATGTTATGAAATTCTTGAATCATGGAATGCCTCAGTGGCTGTGGAGTCAACCATCTGCTCTCAGGATTGTAGCACATCCTTTCCGGACAGGGTACAAGGGTGGGTCATTAGATCGTAATGCTCACCTATTCAGATGGAACCACATTAGGAAAATGGGATGGCTGAAGCCTAGGGAAACCAGTTCAGCCAAGGCTGTCTACACTACATCCTATGTTGGCAAAACTTATGTTGCTCAGGGGTGTGAATATTCCACCCATCCCCCAAGCGACATAAGTTACACCAACATAAGCGCTTGTCTGCACAGCACTATGTCAGAGGGAGAGCTTCTCCTGCCGACACAGCTTATGCTGCTCACGGAGGGGGTTTTATGCTGACCAGAGAGCTCTCTCTGGTCGGCACAGAGCATCTTCACCACATGTGCCCTTCAGTGAGGCAGCTGTACTGGTGCAGTGCGGTACATATAGACATGGCCCAAGTTTCTCTGCAGAGCTCTGGATAGTGGAAAATGCCCCGCAGCAGAACAAAGAAACCCAGGCAGTGGTGTTAGCCTTTAGAAACAGCAGAGGCTCAGTGAGTCAAAAGGAGACACCCAGAAAACGTTGGGAAGGAGAGAGGATGAGACAGGCTTGCTTCCGTAGCAGGGGGTTCTTGTTTAACTGTGGGACCACTGACGGAGAAGGAAGCTAGCTGACGTAGAGAGAGAGAGAGACTCTATGATTCAGAGACGAAGACATGTGGACGTGGGGTGGATCCAGGACACCCCAAAGGACTCTGTCATAAGCCTAGAGAATGCTCCAGAATAATGAGGAAACTGAGGCAAGGAAACGCATGTTGGTGTTTATTATTTCTGCCTAGATCTACATATTTTCTGTGATATGTAAAGAGTTCAAGAACTCTATGCAGAGCCTGTCTGTGTGTCTGTTTGTGTCACTGTCACATGCTTCATAAGAGCTGTTGTGTGAGAATGACACACTCTTGGTCTGAGATGCTCAGGTTTCTTAATTCAGATCTTTATTTGAACCAAAAGCACACCTTGTGATGACAGTTCCGGTTAGAGTGAGAAACAACAGATGTACAGAAAAAGATGGGCCTCAGTCACCTTCTCCTGGGTGGGTCACAATGACATTCTCCTACCATACTCTCCCAACCCCTGTACATTCTAATACAGAGATACCCATCCATGACATTGCGGGGAAACACCCAGACCCCTAAGAGGTTCTACCACCGCCTGCCTTGTAACTTTCCAGAAGTCACACCTTCCTATTTACATATTCATTAGCTCTTATCCAATCAACATGAAGTATTATGTGTCTTGTCCAACTCATACATTATGCATGCGTAAGCTTTAGGTTGCATAATGTTTGCTGTCCACACTATTTTCATGTTGTTATTTCTCTTTTCTAATTGGCTTATTACCCCTATTCGTGCACCAGTCAAGTGTACTTGGCCAGGCCATTTTACCCTTTACTCTATATAGGGTTTTTCCTTAAGCAAGTTTTGGCAGTTTGTTCTGGCCTCTTCTCTATATTCTCTTCTCCGTACATATCACCCTTGTCCTACACAGTGGCTTAAAAATGTCATTTAAGCAAGTTTACATAAAAACAAGTCGGAAAAGCAACACCCATGCCAAACAAAGGCTAGGTCAAAAGGCAGCCAGGGCAGAATAAGTATCATTGTGGTCTGTCCAAATTTATATCATTAGATATGATCATCAAGACACTTCCCAGCAGAGTTAAACCATAAACCCAGGGTGTCTACACCATGGGGAGTTCTGGAAGAGGATGTACTTAAGCTACAGGGGAGGCGGAAGGGGTTAATTTTGCTCGTGGTGGGGCTCCAGGACAATTGGGATATGCAGTCCCATTTCAGTAAAGCAGTAACAGACCGACCTCCTGTGCCCAGGACATGCGCTTGAGGTGCCCTGGTGGAGACAGTTCTGCAGCCTGCTCAGATTTCAGGAAATGTAAAGCAGACAGGTCCAGTGGATTGGGACCCAACACAGCAGCCTGAAGAATTTCTCCTGGAGGTCATTTTACTGGGGCTGTGTGTGTGCCAGGCACTCTCAGTTAACCGGGTTGTAATTCCTTGGTGTCTCTGAAATCATAAACCTCCTGGGTCTCTCTATATACATAGAAACATCCAGGTTACTCTAGATGTGAATTTCGGATAGCTACATCATAGAAGAAGAAAAATGAACAAAAACAATATCTCATCTTCTCTCTTTTTCTTTCATACCAACCCACATCCACACACTTGCACATTTTTCAGGTAACCTTTGAGTTAGAAAACCATTGGTGAAGAAGAATCATTTGCATTCAAGAATCTAAGACATTGTTGGAGTGTTTAACATTAGAATTTCTCTGCTGAATTTTCTTCCCTTGTGATTTCACTTGAAAATGTGGGCACAGAACTTGGCTACATCTTGGGAGGAAGCCAGATTTTACGGATGACCCTGCCCAAGGCATCTTTCATGTCTTTGTTCCTCAGGCTGTAGACAATGGGGTTGAACATGGGAGTCACCACCATGTAGCGCAGGGAGAACATTTTGTTGAAATCCAGAGACTGGTTTCCTGACGGTGCCACATACATGATGATCAGAGCCCCATAGAACGTTGAGACAACAATGAGGTGAGAGGAACAGGTGGAAAAGGCTTTTTTCCTCCCAGAAGTGGATGGGATTCTCAGGATGGTCAGGATGACATAGACATAGGATGCGATGGTCAGGATGCTAAGATCAGGGATGTTACCTTAATGATGCTGGTGTCTTCACAGGAAAGTCTCAATACTGCTGTTAAATCACAAAATAAATGATTAATTTCACCCAGGCTGCAAAATGCCAGCATAGATGTCGTAATTACTGTGAAGGAAGGAGCCACAAATCCACATGTCCAAGAAACAATTGCCAACAGAAGGCAAGTCCTGGGGCTCATCAGAGTTACATAATGTAATGGTCTGCATATTGCCAAGTATCAGCCAAGGACATCCCTGTGAGGAGGAAACATTCAGTAGTCCCCAGGAAACTAAAAACATACAATTGGAGGCAACAACCTGGTAGAGAGATGGTCTTGTCCAGAAAACTCACCAGCAGCCTGGGATGACATTGGACACATAGCCGGTTTCCAGGAAGGACAAGTTGCTGAGGACGAAGTGTGGAGATAATGGTCAGTCCAAACTATGAGAATGAGGAGGATGTTCCCAGCAATGGTTGCCAGGTAGATAATGAAAAACATCACAAAGAGTGTTATCTGCAGCTTTGCACGGGTCTCAAATCCAACCAGCAGAAATGCTGTGACAGTGGTTTGGTTCACCTTCTCTAGCCCTGCCATTGGTTGTCTAGAGAAAAACAATATTGTGTTGTAAAAAAATTAAGTACTATGGAAAACAGACACAATCACATGCACACTGTAGAGAGCAGGATTAGAATCCTGGCCCTTTAGCTCCAAGATTACAGATTTCTACCAACTGAACTAAAAGCAACCATCACGAGTCAGAAATCAGGTAATCCTTGATCCCTCCAAACTCAGTTCTCTTCCCAACATACTACCCCCAATCACCTGTGAAGTGTCTGTCCAACTGGACTTTTAATCTCCAGCCATAAAAGCTGCCCCCACATTTATTCTACTATCTCACCTGCTCTTAAACCTTTTCATTCCAACATTTCCATAATCTTATGAACACATTGGAAAGCTCAAAAGTACTTTACTTTTTGTGACGCCAATATGATCTAGTGGTTCTGTCTATCTAGGTATTTACATGAAACCAACAGTGTAACGAGTGCTTCACAAACACTAATTCTTTTAACCTCACAACACCAACTTGAAGTAAGGGAATATTGTCATCTTAAATTCATCTATTAGGAACTGAGGCGCAGAGAGATCAGCAGTCTTACACCTTGTGTCATTGTTTGCACCTTTGTAAAACACTATCAGATCAGAACAATCAGGCTAGCTTCTCAGCTGGCATAACCAGGATATGTCACCTCCAGATAGTGGGCTGGCCTGTAATGTTTTGTACAGATGTAAATAGGTTAGAGAAAGGTAGATGGGGAATTGCTGAGAATTATTTTGGATATTGGCAGAGCCAGGAATTGAACACATATATCCAATGATTGAGTAGTGGGCTATCTTTTCTGAACAGTGAAAGGCATACATTTCTGTTGACTTCCCAGCTGTGCTGCTGATTCCTTGGCTGAGGAGCTGGTGTACACCTAAGGAATGCCATACATGAAGCAGAATGGGCACACAAGACACAGAAGTGCAACTCCCGTGAGGCATGACGGTGGCACTTCCAAATGAGATTTCTTCAGTTTTGGACCATAAAAGGCTGAAAAATCCAAGCTTTTCCACTTTCACAGGTTTGTTTTTTTGGACAAAGAAGTTGAAATTGGACATTTTTTGTGGGATAAAAAAAAGTTTAATTGAAAATTCAACTTTCTATCAAAAGCCAGTTTTGGTGGAAAATTTTCAACCTGCCCTCCTCTTAGCTTTGAAAACGTTAGTGCCTGTTTTTTTTATCTCACTTATATCAGTGTAAAGCATGACTAACTGTTAAATGCAATGGGCCTGATTATCAACTCACTCACCCAGGTGTATATTGAAGTCAATGGGGTTGATTATTGCACTGGTATAAATCAGAAGTCAACATTAATGAGAGTAGGATCTTTTAACTCAAGTCAAGTGATCACCAATCAGCCTAGCTACCCCACAAATGTTTGTTCAAGGGCACCAATGTTGTCCTAGCCCAAAAGTTTGTGAGTGTTGTGGCAAGATGGCCAATTTTAGTCTGGTGGGTCCTGAGTTTTTCTTGGCGGGGAGCTAAGATGCCACCCTTTGCCCCTGATCTTGGGTGCCGAGGGCCCCGCTACTAGCCCGGGAAGGTGATAGAGGAGGGAAGCTGGGGAGGGGTCTGGGTTTGTTCCTCAGTCTGAGTCCCAGCTCCTCTAAACCCCTGTGAGTTTCTTACCCTCATCCCCCTGAGGTGGGGTTACCCTCAGTCCTTAGACGCTGTGGGGGGAAGGGAGTCTCCCTGTCCTGCTGGGCAGGGTCTCCCTTACTCCAATTCTCAGGTCTTTCAAATCTCTCAACACACCTCTAAGCTCCAGTCCTTCCTCCTTCTCCCCTGTCTGCCTGACACAGGGGGTTTTATTAGGTTCCTAACAGGACCTTAATTGACTGCAGGTGCTCCAATTAATCTGCAGCCACTTTCCCCAGTCTACAGGGAACCAAGCCTTAATTAGCCTTGAGCTTATATATTTCCCCTTTAGCACTCTTCCAGTGCTCCCTGGCCCTCCTGTATCACAGTGTCTAGACATTTACAACTGTGCATGTTGATTCAGGTTAATTGTTGTTAAAAGGAACACAAACTCTTGTCTTGAGAAATCACCTTTGTGTGACTGTGAACCATGTGTCATTAAATCATTGTCATTAGATATACAATAAATCCATTCCTAATTTTCTCTTGCTTGTCTTTTTGAGTGCAGATTGGAAACAGGTGAAACACAATCAATTTACACTAACAAAAAGAATTAAAATGTTACCTGAAGAAGAAGTTTGCATGATATTCCTTCTGACATGAAACCTTCTGTTAGCATCTATCTAGCTATCTATCTATCTATCATGTCTAAAATACATATCTTTTGAGTGGCTGTGCACTCTGATATCTGTTGGGTTTTTTAGGACATTGTCCCATCAGTAACGAGAGAAGATCATTAATACCATTCATTCTTCTTTGGTTTGAGACCAGAAAGGCGCAAGCTATTTCTCAGTGTCTCCCAAACTCCTCTCACTTCCCACTCACCCACTCGTATAATGCCTTTTTATAGTTTTGTGGATTATAATTTCAGAGGGATCTATTAATGTTTGCCCTGTTGAGATCAGAGTCAATTGGACTATTTTAATTTTGCTCCCTAATGGGATTTTTACTAACTTCCTACCCTGACAAATGAAATAGAATTCATAGGAAATTGACCTCCAACTGTCCTAAATAGCTTTGAAAATCCCACACTCTATCTTTCCACATAGTTGAACAGATAGGCAGTCAAGGACAGATTTTTTAAAGGGTTTTAAGCACCTGTTTTGATTTCCAAAAGCACCCAGGAGCCAATGCCAATTGAAATAATGGGAGTTAGGTGCCTAGATACTTTAGAAAGTTCCATAAGGTGCCTAAGTACCTTTAAAATTTGTCCTCAGGTGACAAACTCCCATTGATTTCAAAATCTGGCCCTTGGTCGTTACGCAGTATAGCTGCCCCTTCTCCACACCACATCATCTTCTTCCCCTAGTGCCCATTAGCTGATCCTTTCCTATCCTTTTTTTGCCTGGGAAGCTATCTTATCTCATTATACAGTATCACCACACCTTTCACATGAATTACAGTACTCTTTTCATAGGACTCATCCACTGCTGTCATTTAAACAAACTGCACTTTTAAGACTATTTTCCCCATAGTTCCCAGTTCTCTTTTCTTTCCTGTTTTATTAGTCTACACCCATGTACCTCTACATGGAAACTATCTATCTATCTATCTATCTATCTATCTATCTATCTATCTAACGGAACATGGCCATAAATGCCTCATTAATTGCCCTGGTGATGTGATGGAGGCCAGATGGTAGATCTTCAACTGGTGTAAACTGGCACAGCCATTGAACTTAATTAATCTAAACTGATTACCACCAGCCGAGGATCTGGCCCCAGGTTTCTAATGCATTTTGCAGGAATGGCAGCTGCCATGTAGGATAGAGTGAGTCTCTATGGGATGACAGCAATTTGGTATCTTTCCTTGTCCCCAGCTCATCCTGCTTCTCCTTTCCAAGACAATACAAAGCCACTAAGTGGCAGCAGAGTATATGAGATGGATGGAAAGCAGGAGGGATGGGCGTGAGATCTCTCATGTCTTTGGCAGAGTTGCTGTAACTGCAATGTCTTTGCTTTTGTGTTCTATGCTATCGGACCTAGAAGCATTTTGCTACCTCCAGAGATACAAGGAGCCATTGCTCAATATGTATTCAGTCTTTGCTCAGCCAAATAACAGGACCCAGCCAAACACAACTGCCCTTCCTCTGCCTAAACAACAAATATGACCAGTTGGAGTTCGCAAACCCTGATCCCCCAAACTGGATCCCTTCCCAATATACTGATTCCAATCACAGCAGCTGAGAGTCAGGCTCTCTGTATTTATCTAGGTGTTTTCAAGACACCAGTCACTACAAGACCTAGGTTCAAATCTAAAGAACATCCAAAGGAGGGATATGTTTTGTCCTTGGTCCAGAAAATGCTATCCATGGTGAAGTGAAGGTATTGTACCAGGATTCACCCATTTTTCATGCAATCTGGAGCCCCTAGTGCAACCCATGCTTGCTGGGTGTGGCGCTCTGTCCACGTCTAGTGGCACCTGGATCACCTAGAGATTGATAAGTCTGCTACAGCCTTGACTAAGAGCCTTGTGGCTTTTAGTCAGTGCAGTAGAGGCTCATGCACTAAATTTCAGGGGTCCCAGGTTCTATCCTGCCCATCGATGGCCAGGGTCTGTCAGTGTTACACCAGCACACCATAACGGTGACCAGTGCCATGGGCCCACCCCTACATGCATAGCAGTCTTCAACTATCATAGAATATCAGGGTTGGAAGGAACCTCAGGAGGTCATCTAGTCCAACCCCGTGCTCAAAGCAGGACCAATCCCCAATTAAATCATCCCAGCCAGGGCTTTGTCAACCCTGACCTTAAAAACTTCTAAGGAAGGAGATTCCACCACCTCCCTAGATAACGCATTCCAGTGCTTCACCACCCCACAAGTGAAAATGTTTGTCCTAATATCCAACCTAAACCTCCCCCGCTGCAACTTGAGACCATTACTCCTCGTTCTCTCATCTGATACCACTGAGAACAGTCTAGATCCATCACCTTTGGAACCCCCTTTCAGGTAGTTGAAAGCAGCTATCAAATCCCCCCTCATTCTTCTCTTCTGCAGACTAAGTGCAGTAACTCCCCACTTAACGTCTTCTCGCTTAATGTTGTTTCAATGTTATGTCCCTGCTCCATTACAGAACATGCTCATTTAAAGTTGTACAATGCTCCGCTATAGCGTCGTTTGGCCGCCTGCTTTGTCCTCGGCTGGCAGCCCCCCATCCCTCGATGTGAGGATGATGTCTGCCGGGGGGTTCATTGGTGAGGTTTTAGGTGGCTGAGGAGCCCACTTCATGCCCTGCAGATTTTCCCACAGAAATGACAGGTGTAATCTTGGAGGAGACATAGTTATGGGCTGGAGTGTTGTGACCCTTCTTTCCTCCTTTGTTGTTTTTCTTTCTCATGAACCACATCTGTTCTTCTCAAAGTGAGTTGTGGTTTGGTGTATGGTGTGGCACCACTGTGTTCTGTTCTGCACCGAGTCCTCCCAGTTTGTTGGGTTGATGCACCCATTGTTTCATGTTCTCTGTGTATATAAATCTCCCCACTGTATTTTCCACTGCATGCATCCGATGTAGTGGGCTGTAGCTCACGAAAGCTTATGCTCAAATAAATTTGTTAGTCTCTAAAGTGCCACAAGTCCTCCTGTTCTTTTTGCGGATACAGACTAACACAGCTGCTACTCTGAAACCTGTCATTATGCAAGGCACTGAATTTAGCCGTATGGAGTGGAAATATATCAACTTCATGAAAAAACTTGTACAGACACAGACAGACATCATCTTCCCTTCCAAATACAAACAGATGGACATCATACCAAAAGGACTGAAGGTAAAAAATCCATTACAATCTACATACCACACAGACTATGCTGACAGCTTGTGCCACACACTCTCAAAGAAACTGTGGAACCACCTGATCAACATCCTCTACAGCAAACAGGGAAAGATTAAGAATGAGCTCTCCAAACTGGATACTCTCATAAAAAAACAACCTTCCACACAAACTTCCTCATGGCTGGACTTTACAAAGACTAGACAAGCCATTTACAACACACACTTTGCTTCTCTACAAAAGAAAAAGGACACTATCTAAACTACAACATGCCACAAAGGGCCACAACAGTGGTTCCCTTAACCCACCCAGCAATATTGTTAATCTATCCAACTATACTCTTAGCCCAGAAGAAGAATCTGTCCTATCTCGTGGCCTCTCCTTCTGCCCCTCCACCACCACAAACATGATACAGTTCTGTGGTGACCTAGAATCCTATTTTCGACATCTCCAACTCAAGGAATATTTCCAACATACCTCTGACCAGCATACTAACCCACAGAGACCTTCTTATCAACACTACAAAAAGAAGGATTCTGGGTGGACTCCTCCTGAAGGTTGAAACAACAGACTGGACTTCTACATAGAGTGCTTCCGCCGACGTTCACAGGCTGAAATTCTGGAAAAGCAGCATCACTTGTCCCATAACCTCAGCTGTGCAGAACACAATGCCATCCACAGCCTCAGAAACAACTCTGAACTCATAATCAAAAAGGCTGACAAAGGAAGTGCTGTCATCATCATGAATAGGTCGGAATATGAACAAGAGGCTGCTAGGCAGCTCTCCAACACCACTTTCTACAAGCCATTACCCTCTGGTGCCACTGAGGGTTACCAAAAGAAACTACATCATCTGCTCAAGAAACTCCCTGAAAAAGCACAAGAACAAATCCGGACAGACACACACTTAGAACCACGACCAGGGGTATTCTATCTGCTACCCAAGATCCATAAACCTGGAAATCCTGGACGCCCCATCATCTCAGGCATTGGCACCCTGACAGCAGGATTGTCTGGCTTTGTAGACTCCCTCCTCAGGCCCTACGCTACCAGCACTCCCAGCTGTCTTTGAGACACCACTGACTTCTTGAAGAAACTACAATCCATCGGTGATCTTCCTGAAAACACCATCCTGGCCACTATGGATGTAGAAGCCCTCTACACCAACATTCCACACAAAGATGGACTACAAGCCGTCAGGAACAGTATCGCCGATAATGTCATGGCAAACCTGGTAGCTGAACTTTGTGACTTTGTCCTCACCCATAACTATTTCACATTTGGGGACAATGTATACCTTCAAATCAGCGGTACTGCTGTGGGTACTCGCATGGCCCCACAGTATGCCAAAATTTTTATGGCTAACTTAGAACAATGCTTCCTCAGCTCTCGTCCCCTAATGCCCCTACTCTATTTGCGCTACATTTGTGACATCTTCATCATCTAGACCCATGGAAAAGAAGCCCTTGAGGAATTCCACCATGATTTCAAAAATTTCCACCCCACCATCAACCTCAGCCTGGACCAGTCCACACAAGAGATCCACTTACTGGACACTGCGGTGCTAATAAGCAATGGTCACATAAACACCACCCTATACCGGAAACCTACTGACCACTATACTTACCTAGATGCCTCCAGCTTTCACCCAGACCACACCACACGATCCATTATCTACAGCCAAGCTCTACGATACAACCACATTTGCTCCAAGCCCTCAGACGGAGACAAACACCTACAAGATCTCTATCAAGCATTCTTACAACTACATTACCCACCTGCTGAAGTGAAGAAACAGACTGACAGAGCCAGAAGAGTACCCAGAAGTTACCTACTACAGGACAGGCCCAACAAAGAAAGTAACAGAACGCCAGTCACCGTCACCTTCAGCCCCCAACTAAAACCTTTCCAGTGCATCATCAAGGATCTACAGCCTATCCTGAAGGACAACCCATCACTCTCACAGATCTTGGGAGACAGGCCAGTCCTTGCCTACAGACAGTCCCCCAGCCTGAAGCAAATACTCACCAGCAACCACACACCACACAACAAAACCACTAACTCAGGAACCTATCCTTGCAACAAAGCCCGTTGCCAACTGTGTCTACATATCTATTCAGGGGACACCGTCATAGGGCCTAATCACATCAGCCACATTATCAGAGGCTCGTTCACCTGCACATCTATCAATGTGATATATGCCATCACGTGCCAGCAATGCCCCTCTGCTATGTACATTGGCCAAACTGGACAGTCTCTAAGTAAAAAAATAAATGGACACAAATCAGTCGTCAAGAATTATAACATTGAAAAACCATTTGGAGAACACTTCAATCTCTCTGGTCATTCGATTACAGACCTAAAAGTCGCAATATTACAACAAAAAAACTTCAAAAAGAGACTTCAATGAGAGACTGCTGAATTGGAATTAATTTGCAAACTGGACACCATTAACTTAGGCTTGAATAAAGACTGGGAGTGGATGGGTCATTACACAAAGTAAAACTGTTTCCCCATGTTTATTTTTCCCCCTACTGTTCCTCACACATTCTTGTCAAGTGCTGGAAATGGTCCATCTTGACTATCGCTACAAACGTTTTTTTTTTTCTCTCCTGCTGGTAATAACTCACCTTAACTGATCACTCTCATTATAGTATGCATGGTAACACACATTGTTTCATGTTCTCTGTGTATATAAAATCATCCTACTGTATTTTCCACTGCATGCATCCAATGAAGTGGGCTGTAGCCTACGAAAGCTTATGCTCAAATAAATTTGTTAGTCTCTAAGGTGCCACAAGTACTCCTGTTCTTTTTGCTGATGTTCGTGTGTCAGACTTCCCAGCTGATCCTGAGAATCCTCCTGAGCCATCTCTACTAAAGATGATATTTTAGTATAAAATTTGACAAAAAAATTTGAACAAAGGTGATATTTTAGTATAACATTTGCAATGATAATGTTGAAATGAAATATTTTAATCTTATTGAAGTGAAAAGTTTCTCCATTAGGTAAGTATGTTTTCCGGTAATCAAAATGAAATGAGAAACCCTAAACAAGCTGTTTTTTTTTTTCCATTTAAAACTTTGTGTCCAAATAGACATGCCCATGTAAAATGTTGCAGGTTTGATCAAACTCAATTTTCAGATGGAAAATGACTCAATGGAAAAAAGCTTCAACAAGCTCTGCTGATATGGCCTTTGGACAAAGTTACAATAAGAAATATTTCACTCTAGAACTGAGATGTTTCTTAATTAGAGCCTGTCAAACAACAGGGGAATAGCGGTGGGGAGTTGGAAATCTTCGAATGGCATTTGAAATTTCATTGAGAAGTTTGAAATTCCAAAATGCTGATATCTTTCATGAGCTCTGTAGATTTGTAACAAATAAGAAAAATATTTTTCAAAAAATATTGTCACTTTTCACACGTTATCATAATTCAAAAATATTCAAGGGAAAATCAAAATTTTGAAAATTACAACAAACTCCATTTTAATAGGGATTATATAGATGCAAACAAAAATGGGGGGGGGAGTAAATAATTGCAGATGGTTTTGTATTGAAATTCAAAATCTGCATAAAATATCATAGCAATATAAACTTCAAAATATTTTAACTAGTTCAATATAAGCTTCCATTTATCCTTAGAACTTCCATTAGGGGACACTTCTCTCAGTACTCAAGATGTCTCTAGGGGTATATTCTAATAAGGGAGATTTCTCTTTAGAGCAGAGCTATTCCTTGGTGGATTCTCCAACTGAAAGAAAATTGCCTATATTTTTGGAGGAAAGATCTTGATTCCTATTCTCCGAATTGCTCCTTTAACATCCTTGTTCCTGAGGCTGTAGATAATGGGGTTCAGTATTGGAGTCATCACCGAATAGAACAGAGAGACCAACTTGTCCACATCCAGGGAATAGCTGGATTTGGGGCATATGTAGATGAAAACAGCTGTCCCGTAGAACAGGACCATCACAGTGAGGTGCAACGAGCAGGTGGAGAAAGCGCTGTGTCTGCCTTTGGCAGAGCTCATTTTAAGGATCATGGAGATTATGTGGATGTAGGATACCAGGATCAGCAGGAAGGGCATCATGATGATGAAGGCAGCTGCCACAATGATTTGGATCTCGTTCCAGTCGGTGTCCCCACAGACCAGCGTCAGCACAAGTTGGATCTCACAGAAGAAGTGGCTGATCACGTTGGACCTGCAGAAAGGCAGTGTGAAGATAAATGTTGTGTGGCTCAGGGCCACAAGGCTGCCACAGGTCCATGAGCTGGCAGCCAGATGGACGCTCACGGTCTTGTTCATGAAGTCCACACAGCGCAGTGGGTTACATATGTCACTGTAACGGTCAGAAGCCATAACGGCTAGCAGGCAGCACTCTATCACTCCAAATAACAGAAAGAAATACATCTCTGCTGCGCAACCGGCAAAGGAGACAGTTTTATCCTCTGAGAGGAGGTTGGCCATCATCTTGGGCAGGGTGACAGAGGTGTAGCAGATCTCCAGGAAGGACAAGTTCCTGTGGAAGAAGTACATGGGGGTGTGAAGGGCTGGGTCCACATTTATAAAGATGAGGATGAGGATATTGCCCAGCATTGTGATGAAATAAATACGTATGAACAACAGAAAGAGAAGGCGCTCCATATGCGGGAGGTTAGAAAAGCCCAGTATAATGAACTCAGTCACTGAGGTGTAATTTTCTGTGGTCCCTTCGGGATATTTCATCTTGAGAAATACAAACAAAATGTATTCACTATTTTGATACAGCATTTGAGTCAAGCAAAACTATCTATCTATCTTCATACATACCCATCTCTCTATCTCCCTAGACATCTAGTTAGTTAGCTAGCTAGCTAGTTAGCTATCTCTCTGTCCATCTACCTATCCATCTATCTTCATACATATCCATCTATCTATCAGGGCTGACATCATATTGGCCATATTCTGTCCTCACAACAAGTGTAAATCCATGGCAACTTCACTTAAGTCAATGGTTCTCAGCTGTCTCAGTTACATCAAACGTAGACTTGTGTATTTCCAAGACCGCATTGGAAATGCATCTGTTTTATACCAATAGAGAATCTGCACCAGTTAAGTTGCAACTCTGGAAGGCTGAATCCAGCACAGAGAATTTACACTGATGTCACTAAGATCAAAATCCGTCTCTCAAAGCCTGAATGTTGCAATGTAGATACAACAGAAACATACCCAACTCTCAGCTCGCATGTGATATAGGCAGTGGAACTATGTAGATTTATCAGCAAAGAGTATAGCTGTTTCACTGTACTTCCTGCTACATAACAGTTTGAAGAACAAACTGTGGAAACACATGGGTATAGCATTTTTAATCAGTATGCTACAGAAATGGCCTGATTCTCTTTACACTCACTCCGGATTTATAGCAGAAGTGCTCCACTGACTGCAGTTCCCTCAATCCTGATTTCTTTTTCTTCCCTCCCTCTGCTTTTATGCATTTAATTCTGTTTCTGCCCCTCTTAATCTACTCTTTAACCTCTCTCTTACTGACCTTTTTAACCTCTCCCTTTCCCTCACCCCTCCAGTTCTAACCCCGTCCCAATCAATCTTTTTTCCCCTTCCCTCTCACTGGTTGCACCAGTGTAAAACTATAATACAGGAGATGAGAGCCAAAGCATTTTTCACTCTATGACCTCAAGATCACACACATGAAAGATGATTGGCCCTCTTGGATGTACACTTTTAAAAGGAATCTGTATAATTTAGTTCAGTTTTGTTTGTTTGTTTGTTTGTTTTTAGTATACACGGAGCTGGATCCACACTGAATTCAAGTTGGGTGCTTAACCGCTTTAGGCTCTGCTAAAAATCCAGGCATGGCGTAATATAGAAATGCCCTGAAATTTTGTTAATGCAGAGTTAAAGTTGCCCAATGGCTCCATTTTACCTTTCCAGAATGTGGAGAATGGTTAAACTTAAGCCGCTGAGAACCAGGAAATGACCAATTTACCCTGTGACTTAGTTTCCTTTCTTCACACTCAGATCCGTTGTTCAGGACCCAGATTACACTACCCTGTCTCATGTTCCCTCTATTTACTCAGCTTGACAGTGTTGCAGAAGTATAATCAAGCATAAGGATTTTAGGGCACTTTAAAATATTGTTCCTAGACTAGAAATCTTGAAACCAGGCAAAAACTTCTAAAAGCAGCTCCTGCAAAATGCAAGCAGCGTGCACACGATAGATCCTCTTGAAACTACAAAGCACGGGGCTGTAACCCCCAACCCAGGGGCTGAACCTCAGCTTCAATGATCACCATGTATCACCTTAAATCATCCAGACACTGTGACAGCCTGCTGATTGGAACCCTATGTAGATAGACACAGATGTAGATAAATACAGATGCATACAGGCATACAACAAAGCCAAGGGAATTCAACCGGAAGCATTAAACATGTCCTTCTTCCTACTGTTTTCACATAGGAACAGTTTGTTTTCCTGCCCTCAGCATCGAGGGCAACGTTGAGTTCTGTTTAACCATCCAGGAACTGGGCAGAGAATTGAGTTCTATTCCTGACTGCCACTGACTCTTTGTGGGACCTACACCAGATCACTTCCCCATCTATAAAATGGAGATGTTGACATGGGGTAAGGGTCAGATTTTTTAACATATTTAGGTGCCGAAGGAAGCAGACAGGATCTCAGTGGGATTTTCAACAGCACATCAAGAAAGTTAGGTGCCTAAATACCTTTAAAATCTGACCCTTCATGATACAACTCACAATTAACCTGTGGAACTTGGTGTTGTGGCATATTGTGATGGCCAAAAGTATAACTGGGTTCAAAAAAGAACTAGATATGTTCGTGGAGGATAGGTCCATCAATGGCTATTAGCCAAGGTGGTCAGGGACACAACCCCATGCTGAGGGCGACCCTAAACCTCTGACGGCCAGAAGCCAGGAGGGGAAGTCAGGTGAATCACTCCATAATTGTCTTGTTCTATACACTCCTCTGAAGCTCTGGTACAGGCCACTGTCAGAGACAAGATACTGGGCTAGATGGACCCGTATGGCAGCTCTTATGTTCTTGTGTTGACTTAAATAGCTATGTCCCATTTCAAAAATGACTTAGGGCAGGCTTTTTAAAATATGTACGTGACTAATTTGCATTGATTTCAATGGCAATTAGGTGTCTAAACACCTTTAAAAATCTGACCTGCAGGCCCAGGACTCTAGGTCCCATTGGGAGAGATTCTGTGGCCTGCATTGTGCAGGAGGTCAGACTAGATGATCATAATGGTCCCTTCTGACCTTAATATCTATGAATCTATGACTTTCAATGAGACTTAGGGACAGTTTTTGAGGGTATTTAGGCAGCTCACATTGCAGATAGGTGCCTAGTCAGATTTTCAAAAGTACCAAGGCCCATAACTCCTATTGAAATCCATGGCAATTTGGCTCCTAAGGGCTTCTGAAAATGCCTAGATGCCTAAATACCTTTAAAAATCTCAGACTCCTAAGTGCCTAAATTGCTTATGAAAATTGGACTTAAGCTCCTAAACCACTTAGGCACCTTCCGAAATTTTACTCACACTTTTTGTAAATTGGAGTGCTCTGAGATCCACAGATGAACATGGTTTTATGAGAACTATCAAGTGTGAACATCAAATTAATATGCATGCTCCCTGTATTCGCTGCTTGTCTAGAGGCCGTGTGGGCTAGTAGCTAGGACTCGGAAGACCTGGCTTCTATTCTCTGCCCTGCTACTGACCTCCTGGATGACCGTAGCCAAGTTATTTCACCTCACTGTGACTTCGTTTCTCCATCTGTAGGGTAGGGCTAAGGATACTTAGCTTCTTTGTTAAGTAGTCTGAGATCTGGGGATGAAAAATGCTGTAAAAACAGGTATTCTTATTAAAATGGCCTGATTATGCGTTAATTTAGCACAGATTAAAAGTTACCTGTCCGGAGTCTCCTATTTTACAGCAGTAAAGGAGAGGATAGGCATTAGGGCATGTTTCCTTAATGTGCCTCTATCCTTGTTTGTTGGAACCCCCTAAAATCCCCTGCCCACATGATCACTCCTTGCCATGCTGAGGGCCTGGTACCTGAGCTGATGGCCTGGCAGACTAAACATGGTTTGTGCCTGCATGTTAGCCAGGGACTCTCAAAGAACCTAACAGAGCTAGGAGCCCAATTCCCACTGGTTTTCAGTCGGAACAAGGCTCCTGCCTGTTTTTGCCCTTTGGAAAATCCCAGTGGAAATTTTCAAAGGTGACCAGTGATTTTGGATGCCCTCCTGGAGTCACCTTGCAGAGGCCTGATCCATAGAAAGACCTGGGCACTACAGGCCCTTTTTGGGGTGTCTCAGCATGGACTCCCAGTACATGAGATACCCATGCTCGCTAGTAGCCAGGCCAATGGAAGCTAACATTGTGTCTGGGCTGCCCAAGGTGCAGGCTGGTCAGTGCTTTTCCTCCTGTAACTGATCCATCACACTGATCTTCTGCAATGGAGAAAGCATCCCCGTGCCATGCCGGTGTGTCATGTCTTCCTCCCCCAGCTCTCTGTACTAGGATATCATCAGTCTGTAAGTTCTCTGTCACACTCCCCTGCCCAGGTTTTCCCAGAATGCACTGGCACACACATACACCCCCTGTATAAAAACAGTAGTGATGGCTGAAGTGTGGTACCGAGTGGTTATGGTGACCATACAGTGGATGGAGTCCCAGGGTGGGAGGGGAACTGCTTTCTGGCTAAGCCTGCACACACAGCCGTTTAATTGGTGTTAACTGTGTCACTTTAGAGTGGGATTTTCCAAGTGGCCTAAGGTAGTTATGCACCTAACGTCATTAAAAAACAATGGGGGGTCAGACACCAAACTCCCTCAAGCCCCTTGAACAAGCCCAGTTTTATGTATTTTCTTTCCATTATGAACTAGTCTGAGACCTGACAATTCATCTCATGTCAGAGATGGTACAAACTTCACTCCGCATCGCTGCTGCCCTGCTCCGTTCAAACAACAAATTAGCTTTGTCCAGAGCCAGGCAGCCTCAGAGACTATGACTTTAGCTTTGCAGTCAGCTTGTAACTGGGATCATCCCATTGGAAAAATGATCCAGAGCTGTTCACCTTAGGCATAGCTGAGGTGCCCATCACCTTGGTATCGAAGCACCTTGAAAGCTATCTGATCTAGTGCCCATATGGACTTTTACTGTCATCATAATATTGATCTGTAATTTGTATTGATTTATTCCTTCACAACTACACTCTGCTGATCAGCTAACAATGAAAGGACTAAGGGTCCCACTGGGCATTATTAAAAAGTCTTTGCAATGATCATGAAAAAGAGTTTCAATGCCACAGGTTGCAGAGCGGATCATTAACAGTCCGTGGGCTCCACTGGTATAGCAACACTGAAGTCAACACTGTTATATTCAGGATAAATTTGGCCTATTGCACCAACTGCCTAGAGACAGGAGCTGCATACAGAGATCTCAGTAGTGGTTAAGGCTAAAACAAACTTGATGTTAAATTATAGCAACTAAATGAGACCTTGTGGGGTTCAGCCAATGTGAGGAACAAAACTTTCTGGACTAGATTCTCAGTGGGAGTAAATTGACATCGCCTCATGCAAGTCAGTGGAGCTGTGTTGTTTTTCACCAGTTGGGGATCTGGGCCCATGACATGTGGCAGAAGAGATGCTTGACTTAATTCTCACAAGAGGAATATCCCAACACACATCCCCATGGGGTCCCAGAGTAGCAAGCGGTGGAAATGTCTTTGGGGCCAAGGCAATTCTTCCTCAAGAAAGACAAAACACCTATTACTCCAAAGGGCATCAAGGGGAATACAGCTCGTTCTATGTAAACATCATGGGGACAGATTTGATCCTGGAGTAGGCAGTGGGATTACACCATGGGTAGGCTTGGCCCATGTGCTGTTAGCAAAACCATCAGAACAGTTCAGGGCTGGACAGCTCAGGGAATGGGATGCAGATTGTGTTTCAAGTCCATGTAAAATCTTCCACTAGGATGCAAGTGACCAGTTCTGGGCACTAACTAAGGGCCAGTTTACAACCCTCTTGGTCACATTAGTGAATAGTTACACAGACGAACAGTCACTCTGAAGATAATGGAGCTATTTGTGACAATAACCATTTACGAGTGTGAATGAAGGAGTCACAGTCTGGCCTTTAAGAAGCATTCCAACCACTGGGAATTTAAAGGCCCAATTCTTTCCTCCTTACTCACCTTACTCTATGACTAGTCCCATGGATTTCAATAGGTCTACTCATGATGTAAAATACTGTGCCATGTGAGTAAAAGAGGCAACATCTGGCTTGTTGATCTTGTGTTAATTTAGATGGACATATGGGGCAAAGGCTCGCTGTCTGTCATAAATATAAAGGGAAGGGTAACCACCTTTCTGTATACAGTGCTATAAAATCCCTCCTGGCCAGAGGCAAAACCCTTTTACCTGTAAAGGGTTAAGAAGCTAAGGTAACCTCACTGGCACCTGACCCAAAATGGCCAATGAGGGGACAAGATACTTTCAAATCTGGGGGTGTGTGGGGGAAACAAAGGGTTCTGTCTGTCTGTGTGATGCTTTTGCCGCGAACAGATCAGGAATGTAGCCTTACAACTCCTGTAAAGTTAGTAAGTAATCTAGCTAGAACATGCGCTAGATTTTCTTTTGTTTAATGGTTGGCAAAATAAGCTGTGTCTTTTTGTAACTTAAGGTTTTGCCTAGAGGGATTCTCTATGTTTTGAATCTGAATACGCTGTAAGATATTTACCATCCTGATTTTACACAGGTGATTCTTTTACCTTTTCTTTCATTAAAATTCTTCTTTTAAGAACCTGATTGATTTTTGATTGTTCTTAAGATCCAAGGGTTTGGGTCTGTGTTCACCTGTACCAATTGGTGAGGATTCTTATCAAGCCTTCCCCAGGAAAGGGGGTGTAGGGCTCGGGGGGATATTTTGGGGGAAGACGTCTCCAAGTGGGCTCTTTCCCGGTTCTTTGTTTCAAATGATTGGTGGTGGCAGCATACGGTTCAAGGCCAAGGCAAAGTTTGTAGCTTGGGGAAGTTTTTAACCTAAGCTGGTAAGAATAAGCTTAATGGGTCTTTCATGCAGGTCCCCACATCTGTACACTAGAGTTCCGAGTGGGGAAGGAACCTTGACATTGTCCAACATTAACCAGTATTAAACAAGGTTCTGGATTTGATATTCAGAGACCTCTGCCTCCTCAGTGCCATGGCATCATTAACATCATTAACAATCCTGTTAAGGTTTTATTAAAGATACAGAAAAGAAGGGAAAAACAGTTACATTTAGAAATTTAGAGTATTAACTCAGGCTTTCATTTTAACGACATCCCTTGTTTCCTTTCCCTTTAGCTGGAGAGAGTTTTTAGAAGGGAAAAAACACTTCTCTGACAGTCTCTTAGATACTATCAATGATGGTCATAACTGTCCTTGGGGGAAAGAGAAGATGTTAGTGTTAGGATATAGATATTCAGGCCTGTCTGTAAAGGCCTATATTCTAAGAATTTAGGTGTATTCTTATCACTTGGCTAGTTATAGAGGTATAAAAGAAAGAATCAAAATCACTGTCTGCCAGTATAAGAGCCTTCTCTTACTGTGACAGTCTGAGGCCCTGTGCTTAGACTAAGGCCTTTGGCTAAGCAACAGAGGCAGCCATAAGCTGGGAAGCGAACGGTCACATCCTCACATTCCAAACTAGTCACATTGAAATAAGGTGCTATTGGGCTGTTAGGAATACAATCCTGTCCTGATAATGCCTCTCGCCTCTAGAGAAAGGGAAGTGCCAAGAAGATGTAAAAGGAAACTTAGTTTGATAGCATCCTGTCTGGCAAGAACTCACTTATCAATAGCTGGGATGTGAAATCCTCACTTCTGTATTGTTTTGTCATTATAGTTCCCACTTTGCTATTGTTTGTCTGTATAATCTCTGTCTGGTTCTGTGATTGTTCCTGTCTGCTGTATAATTAATTTTGCTGGGTGTAAACTGATTAAGGTGGTGGGCTATAACTGGTTACATAATCATGTTACAATATGTTAGGATTGGTTAGTTAAATTTCAGGAAAAAGACTGGTTAAGGTATAGCTAAGCAGAACTCAAGTTTTACTATATAGTCTGCAATCAATCAGGAAGGGAATGGGGTGTGTGGGGGGTGGGGGGGAAATGGGAACAGGGAATGGGGGTGGGGAAATTGGAATCATGTTTGGCTAAGGGCAGGAATGGGAACAGGGACACAGGTGTAAGGCTCTGTGGTGTCAGAGCTGGGAAGGGGGACAGGGCGGAATGACACAGTTATAATGGAATTCACATTCCTGGGACTCTTTCACCAGCCTGAGCTTCAGCCCTACTCTTCCTTGCCTTCCTCATCATCTACATCCTCATCCTGATGAGGAACACTCTGGTTATCCTTGCCACGGAGTCTGACCCTGTCCTCCGCAACCCCATGTACTTCTTCCTCCGGAACTTGGCTTTTCTGGAGATCTGCTACACCTCAGTCACCATCCTCAAGATGCTGGTCAACCTTCTCTTGGAGCCAAAGACCATCTCTTTCTCTGGCTGTGCCATCCTGTCATAAATATAAAGGGAAGGGTAAAACCCTTTAAAATCCCTCCTGGCCAGAGGAAAAATCCTCTCACCTGTAAAGGGTTAAGAAGCTAAAGGTAACCTCGCTGGCACCTGACCAAAATGACCAATGAGGAGACAAGATACTTTCAAAAGCTGGGAGGAGGGAGAAAAACAAAGGGTCTGTGTCTGTCTGTGTGATGCTTTTGCCAGAGACAGAACAGGAATGGAGTCTTAGAATTTAGTAAGTAATCTAGCTAGGTATGTGTTAGATTATGATTTCTTTAAATGGCTGAGAAAATAGCTGTGCTGAATAGAATGAATATTCCTGTCTGTGTGTCTTTTTTGTAACTTAAGGTTTTGCCTAGAGGGATTCTCTATGTTTTGAATCTAATTACCCTGTAAGGTATTCACCATCCTGATTTTACAGAGGTGATTCTTTTTTACTTCTATTAAAAGTCTTCTTGTAAGGAAACTGAATGCTTTTTCATTGTTCTAAGATCCAAGGGTTTGGGTCTGTGGTCACCTATGCAAATTGGTGAGGATTTTTACCAAACCTTCCCCAGGAATTGGGGTGCACGGGTTGGGACGATTTTGGGGGGAAAGACATGTCCAAACTACGTTTTCTCAGGAACCCAGATAAAGTTTGGTGGTGGCAGTGGAAGTCCAAGGATAAAATAGTTTGTACCTTGGGGAAGTTTTAACCTAAGCTGGTAAAAGTCAGCTTAGGAGGTTTTCATGCAGGTCCCCACATCTGTACACTAGAGTTCAGAGTGGGGAAGAAACCTTGACATGGTGGCAGAGTGGTGGGATTAACCTGAAATCCTTTTGAGATGAATTTGAGATTTTTTGAACCAGAAAAACAGATTTTAAAAGGGAAATACTTTTTTTTTTCCTTTGGGGCTGCTGGAAAGGAGGTCCAACTGAAAGCAGCTAGTTTTTTCTCTCCTTTGGGGCCAGAGCAGAGACAAAAGGGAATTACCTTTGTGGATTGCAGGTTTTCTTTGCCTGGAGGCAGAGTAGTTAACCTCCTGCAGGGAAATCCACAGTCTTCACAAACTGAGGTTTTTTTCCCCTAAAAGTAAATAGTGGGGTGTTCTACCCATCTGCCTGGAGACAAAAGTGGTAGGGTGTTGGTTTTTTTTAGGATTTTGATTTTTTTTTTACAAGGAGCACAGATTTGAAAAGGATTTTTTTTTCCTTTGGGCTGCTGGAAAGGTTTCCAAGTAGTGGAGGTTTTTTGCTTTGATTTGGGGCCAGAGCAGAGACAAAGGGAATTGTCTTTTCCTGTAGGCTGACAATCACTATCAGAGAATAGGTATCCTATTCCAGCACAGCAAAATTTTACAAGCCAAGTTTTGTTTGTTTTATTTCTAAACCTCGGGTGTAAAGTTAGTTAAAAACAGAGAGGTTAGGATGACAGACTCCACGGCTCAACAAAAGCTGGAATTAGCCAGATTTGAGGCTGCTGAAAAACAAAAGGAACATAAAAGACAGATAGAACTCATGCAGATGGAGAAGGAGGTACAGGAGGCTGCTCACAGGAGGGAGATGGAAGCAAGGGACAGAGAAATGAAGGTAGCAAAAGAGGCAGAACAACACCGAGCAGCTGCTCACAGGAGAACTATGGAAGCAAGGGACAAAGAAATGGAGGCAAGGGCCAAAGAACTGGAGGAGAAGGAAAAAGAGAGGAAGCATGTGGAGGAGATGGAGAAGATAAAGGCTCAGCAGAATATACCAACAAACCCTAGCAATCCTTCTCCAGGTACCACTTCCCATCCCAGAAAGTTCCCCACCTACAAGGCAGGCGATAATACTGAGGCCTTCTTAGAAAACTTCGAAAGGGCCTGCCTTGGGTACAGCATCTCTACCGATCAATACATGGTAGAGCTGAGGCCGCAGCTCAGTGGACCCTTAGCTGAGGTGGCAGCTGAAATGCCTAAAGAACACATGAACAAGTATGAACTGTTTAAATCCAAGGCGAAAGTCAGAATGGGGATAACACCTGAGCATTCTCATCGGAGGTTCAGAGCCCTAAGGTGGAAACCAGACGTGTCATTTACCTGACATGCCTACCACAATGTGAAACATTGGGATGCCTGGATATCAGGAGCAAGTGTTGAATCTCCAGTAAATTTGCCCTTCCTAATGCAAATGGAACAATTCTTAGAGGGTGTTCCTGAGGAAATAGAAAGATACATCCTAGATGGGAAGCCCAAAACTGTAATCGAGGCAGGAGAGATTGGAGCCAGATGGGTGGAGGTGGCAAAGAAGGGGAAAACTGGTCGCAATTGGAGTGGAGACCAGAAGGGACAACCACAGACCACACCCTATTACCGGGGGCCGCCCAAGGCCCCACCTACCACCTAAGGAACCCTCCAGACACCTTATCGTCCCACCACCCCGTTCTCCAGCAAGCTGCCTCGCCCCAGTGACCCGTCAGCTGGACTATGTTTTAAATGTAACAAGCTGGGGCATGTAAAGGCCAGCTGCCCCAAGAACCCCAACAGATTACAGTTCATTGCACCGGAATCACACCAGAGATCCACAGGCCCAGATACCTCCCAGATACCCTTGGAGCGGAGGGAAACTGTGAGTGTGGGCGGGAAGAAGGTCACCGCATGGAGGGACACCAGAGCACAAGTGTCAGCTATCCATGCTTCCTTAGTGGACCCCAATTTAATCAACCCAGAGATCCAAGTGACGATTCAACCCTTCAAGTCCAACTCTTTCAATTTGCCTACAGCCAAGTTGCCTGTCCAGTACCAGGGCTGGTCAGGAAGCATGGACTTTTGCAGTCTATGATGATTATCCCATCCCCATGCTGTTGGGGGAAGACTTGGCCAATCATGTGAAGCAGGCCAAGAGGGTGGGAATGGTCACCCACAGCCAGGCTAAACAAGCCGTGACGCCTAGCTCTGTTCCGGAAACTTCTACCAGGACCTGGTCAGAGGTGATGGACCCGGACCCCAGGCCAATGTCTGCAACCACAGTAGTGGATCCAGTCCCAGAGACCCAGACGGAACCAGTCCCAGAACTGGAACCAGCAGAACAACCAGCACCAGACCCATTGCCAGCACTGAATCCAGTACTTGCAACCTCAACACCAGAGGGCCCCACTGAATCTGAACCGGCAGCAGCCCATAACCCTACACAAGAGGCTCAGCCAGAGCCTGAACCCTAACATAGTGTCCCAGCGGAGAGCGGTTCACAGTCAATGGAAACAGCCCCATCCCCTACATCGCTTCCAGAGGGACCAAGCATAGGTCCACAATCCAATGAGGAACTGATGTCTCCAGCATTAAGGGAACACAGTTCCAGATCGAACAGGAAGCAGATGAAAGCCTCCAGAGAGCTTGGACAGTGGCACGGAGCAACCCACCGCCTTTCAGCTCTTCTAATCGATCCAGGTTTGTTGTAGAAAGAGGACTTTTATACAAGGAAACTCTTTGTGGTGGACACCAGGAAGACTGGCATCCTCAGAGACAGTTGGTAGTTCCAACTAAATACCAGGCCAAGCTCTTGAGCTTAGCCCACGATCACCCTAGTGGCCATGCTGGGGTGAACAGGACCAAAGACCGTTTGGGGGGGTCATTCCACTGGGAGGGAATGGGCAAGGATGTTTCTACCTATGTCCGGTCTTGTGAAGTATGCCAAAGAGTGGGAAAACCCCAAGACCAGGTCAAAGCCCCTCTCCAGTCACTCCCCATCATTGAAGTTCCATTTCAGCGAGTAGCTGTGGATATTCTGGGTCCTTTTCCGAAAAAGACACCCAGAGGAAAGCAGTACATACTGACTTTCATGGATTTTGCCACCCGATGGCCGGAAGCAGTAGCTTTAAGTAACACCAAGACTAAAAGTGTGTGCCAGGAACTAGCAGACATTTTTGCCAGGGTAGGTTGGCCCTCCGACATCCTCACAGATGCAGGGACTAATTTCCTGGCAGGAACTATGGAAAACCTTTGGGAAGCTCATGGGGTAAATCACTTGGTTGCCACTCCTTACCACCATCGAACAAATGGCATGGTGGAGAAGTTTAATGGAACTTTGGGGGCCATGATACGTAAATTCGTAAATGAGCACTCCAATGATTGGGACCTAGTGTTGCAGCAGTTGCTCTTTGCCTAGAGAGCTGTACCACATCCCAGTTTAGGGTTTTCCCCATTTGAACTTGTATATGGCCGTGAGGTTAAGGGGCCATTACAGTTGGTGAAGCAGCAATGGGAGGGATTTACACCTTCTCCAGGAACTAACATTCTGGACTTTGTAACAAACCTACAAAACACCCTCCGAAACTCTTTAGCCCTTGCTAAAGAAAACCTACAGGATGCTCAAAAAGAGCAAAAAGCCTGGTATGATAAACATGCCAGAGAGCGTTCCTTCAAAGTAGGGGACCAGGTCATGGTCTTAAAGGCGCTCCAGGCCCATAAAATGGAAGCCTCGTGGGAAGGGCCATTCACGGTCCAGGAGCGCCTGGGAGCTGTTAATTATCTCATAGCATTCCTCACCTCCAACCAAAAGCCTAAGGTGTACCATATTAATTCTCTAAAGCCCTTTATTCCAGAGAATTAAAGATTTGTCAGTTTACCGCCCAGGGAGGAGACGACGCTGAGTGGCCTGAAGGTGTCTACTACAAAGGAGAAAGTGCTGGTGGTGTGGAAGAGGTGAACCTCTCCATGACCCTTGGGCGTATGCAGCGACAGCAGATCAAGGAGCTGTGCATTAGCTACGTGCTGACATTCTCAGCCACCCCAGGACTGACTGAACGGGCATACCACTCCATTGACACAGGTAATGCTCACCCAATTAAAGTCCATAACAGGCCATATAATTATACCCAGTAATTCCTGCATCGAGCCCATAACTTCTAGATAAACTAGAGCATAACAATTTGAAAGACATCCATTCTGGATTTCAAAACTCCAACTCGTGGAGAATACACCGCATCTATAAGGAAGTTGTTTCAATGGTTAATTACCCCCCACAGTTAAAATTTAATGTCTCATTTCCAGGTGGAGCTTTTTTTAATTTCACCTTCCAACCACTGGATTTGGTTATAACATAATCTGCTAGATTAATGAGACCTGTAGCATATTCCATTTATGCAGACCATATAGACAATGATCAAGTCACCTCTTGGTCAAAATGAATAGACTGTGCAGCCTAAATCTTTCCTCAAGACATAGTCACTTCCCTTTTGCATGGGCTGGTGACCACAACTGTTGTCTTATTCCATGACTGCAAGTGTGTCTAACTCCTGTCTGGGGGAAGAAAGAAGAGGAACCCTCTTTAGCCTTCCCTTCTTCCACAACTATGAAGGGATCAAATACAACTGGCCCTATATACACACACCTTACGTATCTATGCTACCTCGGACTGAGAGGAAATAGAGGTACATCAAGGTAAAGGAGGGGCCCAAGAGTCTGATCCTTTAAGCATGTATGCAAGTGGCAGTGGCCGCTGTCGGAAGACAGGATACTGGGCTAGATGGACAATTGGTCTGGCCCTGTATGGCCGTTCTTATGTTCTTAAGTGGGTCACTTTAGTCATTTGACTAATGCTACAGTATCTGAGCAGCTCACAGTCTTCAGTGCATTTGTCCTCCCAACACCCCCGCGGCGCAGGGAAGGGCTATTGTCCTCATGTCACAAATGAGGCACTGAGGCACACAGAGACTAAGGGACAGGTTTTTAAAGGGGTTTAGATGCCTGAAGATCCAAATAGGGGCCCATTTGGATTTTTAACAGCTCCTGAGCAGGTTAGACACCCACCTCCCAGTGCAACCAATGGGAGTTTGGTACCTACTCTTTTTAGGCATATTTGAAAATCCAACTAGCTACCTAACAGCATCATTAGGAGCCTAAGTACCTTAGAAAATCAGGCTGTAATGCACCAGGCCAAGGTCACACAGGGAATCTGTGGCAGAAGAGGGAACTGAATTGTCCAATGAGTGTCAAGCCAGAGTTCTAGCCACTGGATCATCCTTCCCCCTCTTTTAAGCAAAAGTGACCAAGCTTCTATTTTATTTGAGCCGTGAGGTATCAGCTGAAATCAGTGGAGTGACTGATTCACTCCAGTTGATGCTTTGGACCAGTGATTCCACAGTCCCCAGTTACAGCCTCACTAACACTGAGTAGCACCTGCTCATGAGTAGAGCTGGACAAAAAAATTCAGATGAATAGTTTATTCACTGCAAAATGCAGTTTTGGGGCAACTGAACTATTTGCAAATTCAAATAGAACTTGGCAAATAGTTTCAGCCAAATATATATGTTTGAGAAACAGAGAGAGAGAAAGGTTGAAACATTTCATTCTGACATTTTTGAAACAAAATGTTTTGATTTTTCATTTTGAAATGTTTTTTTAAGTTGCCTAAATGTAATAATAATAAAGGGGGTTGAAAAAAAATAGAAAGCAAAATGATTTTTCAGGTTAAACAAAACAGTTCTGCTAACAGAAAACATTTTTTGGTCCAGTTTTTAATTACAGTGACCCAAAATGATTTTTTTTTTTTTGGTTCAGCCAACAAACCCAGGAGAACTGCCTTATTAAATCAATAGGATTTGAAGCTTAACTACAACTCCACATCAGTAAGGACTGTAAAATAAATCCTAAAATTAGACCTTGTCAAGCTTTTTTTTTAAATCATGGAAAGATTAGCTTAAAAGAACATTTTCAGTTCTCATCTAAATTTTCAGCAAAACTGTTTTTACTTTTAATCAAAAACCTGAAAAAAATTCAGTTTTCTGTCAAAAAAACTCAATTTGTTTTTGTGGAAAGCAAATACGTTCTGTGGAAAATGGTTGGTGGTGGGGTTTTTGCTTGTTTGTTTATTTGAAACCGCAATTTTCCATTGAAAAAAAGTTTTAATGGAAATTTTTTGTTCTCCCCTACCCAACGTACCTAACAAATAGGAAGTAAAGTCAGAGGAACAATCAAAGTGATAGTTTAGATTCTGAACCCATTAACACTTATTTGTAAGTGAAGAGTAGTTGTAAATCAGTCCACTGAAGAGAAAAGAGTTGCAGTGGTGTAAATCAGAAGTATTCAAGGTAGCAAAGTAATAGCAGTGCCCAACTGGAGTAACTGTACTAGTGTCAATGAAGATATCCAAGATTAACACAGCTGTAACTCAGAACAGAATTTGGCATGCCCAGAATATTCCTTTTCACCTCCACAGGAGAGGAACCTGGCGCTAGAATTGTAAACATGCCACACCTTCTTCTGGAGCATGTAACCTGGCCTCTTTGCAGCTTCCAAATGTCTGTGAGCAGTATGAGCAGGTGTGCAGACTGAGCGGATGTTTTTAAATTCTCTTCAGCGCCCCACCAGGACCTCATCAGCATGTCAAACTACGAACCTAGAACAGAACACACAGTAACATGAATGTTCTTCTTGGTACGTTATACAGATGGCCAATCTATCTGTCTCTCCCCATATCTATCTACCCACCCAGATGTGAAGACGAGCTCTGTGTGGCTCAAAAGGTTGTCTCTTTCACCAACAGAAGCTGGTCCAATAAGACAATAAGAGGGTGGGTTCTCACACACCTTATGTCTCTAATATACTGAGACCAGCACCGCTTCACCACCACCTACCTATATACTATCTTCATACACCATCTCTTTATCTCTTTTTCTCCTTCTCATTAATCAGTATGGTATCTTGGCACCCAGAAGTCAGACACCAAAACTATACGAGATTGGCCTATAGAATTTCTAGTCAAGTATTCTTTGCGCCTTGAGGGGTTATAGGGAAAGAGACAACCCAGGTGTCTACTTGACCTCTGAAGACAAGAGCCATGGTGAACTCCATCTCCACTATCCACATAGGCAAGATGGGGCATGCAGAACTGCTTACTCCAACCCCAGCTCATACAATATGTTCCTGTGGCGGAACCTGGCTGTCTCCTCCACTTTACCTAGTACAGACATTCACACCTATCTAAGAGAGGAGACATTCTGCACCTACTTTGTACCAGGCAGATTCTGTCCACACTTCATTGCTGAAGGGAATGCAGTTCATTCTGTTTTGCACAGCTATGTTGGAAAGAGAGTTTGGTTTGCTGTGGTAATGTCATTTTGATAAGCAGAGTTATGGCTGAAAAAAGTCTTCTCTCTCACCTCTCTTTGTCTATATATTCTTTTTTTTTGATCGTCAGCGACAAAGATGGGGCTGGAGGTCATATGTGTGGTATGTTTGAATATCTGTGCTAAATCTTCAATGGGTTCACATTGGTGTAGCTTAATTCACTGTACTGAATGAACCATCTGGCTCATGGACTTCAGAGGAGCTCTGGCAGATATATACCTGCTGCAGGGCTGGCCCATTGATTCCAGTGAAGCTACACTGGTTTCTATCAGCCCAGGTTCTGGCCTCAAACCAATTATATGGCTTGCATCACCTCATTTACAATTATGTAAATCATTAGAACCTTCAGAGAAGTTATTGGAGTTACACTGGTCAAAAAACAGTGGAAGCAGGTTGATCATTTCAGGCTGTCATGATTATGATAATAAAGATGAGAGAAAGTGCAGATTTTCTCACTATTTCAAAAAATAAATATTTTAAATAATAACTTAATATGGAATTATGATTCAGTAATTTCAGAGCAGAAAAATAACAGGTACGTTATAATGATCCCCTCAAAAAAGCATTGCAAACTAAGTAAATTACACTAGGAAATTAAGATTACACTTAAAAGGAATCCAAATATGTTAAGCCATGGAAATGCACAGTTATAACAGCCACACTACTTTAACTCTGATGTGTAGATGTCCTGCATCAATCAGATTCTTATTCTTAGCCTTGATTTTACATACATGTGTTATCTAAGTTATCTGGTTGCCCATATGCACCTTTGGGTGTTAAATACCTTTTAAAATCTGTTCCTGGGGTTTCCAAAGACTGCTGCTATGAATTAGCTACCTGGGTGAATATTTTCAGGATGGATGCTGTAAATTGTATTAGACAATCAGTTTTTATCAGAGCCCCACCAGTGATTTCAATGAGAAAATTTCTGCTTCTCTCATACCGGGTAAACGATAAAATAATAATAATAACAACATGCTCTCGCCCAATTTTTGAGCCCAATCATGACACCATTGATGATTATGAATAATTTTACATGTATGGGGCATAATCCAACAAACTATAGATAATTGGGACATTTTTTACTAAATGAAATGTCATCAAAATACAGTGCTTTGTCAAAGCCAGTTTGCAGAGGTGTATCAGCATTGCCAAAGATTTCACCAGGAAGGGTTTTGAGGAACAGGGCCCTCCAGTCACTCCCTGGTACAAGAGGGAAAGACCAGAATCCAAAATCTGATCTTTCTAATCCCAGACCAGCCATTGCAACACAATTCATTTTGTGAAAACACTGGAAAGGTTTTGCTATTGCTGAACACTAACAAACTTAGATACCTTGAAAGGTGTCACAAAATGGAATTGTTGCAAACACAAACACGCTCATGAGTAACTTTGTGTTTTAGAGACTGCTCTCAGAAATAATCTAACTGGTATAATGGTACTGCTACACTACAAAAAAAAAGTGTGTTCTTAATTCAAGTTAGCTAACCTTTGTTAGCTAACTTGGTTTAACATAGTAGTCAAAATATGGCAACTCAGCTTTTAACTTGGGTTAAGGGTTTGAGTCCAACCTGAGGGTCCCTTATAGGCTTTAACATGTGCACCTAACCTGAGTTAAAAGTCAAGTTGCTGGGTCTTCACTGCTGTTTTAATCCAAGTTAGCTAACATGGTGTAGCTAACCTGAATTGAGAACACCCCTAATTTTGCAGTGTAAAGACATACCCTAAAGGTATGTTTACACCAGAGATGGAGGAGTAATTTCCAGCTTTGACAAAGCTAGTGAGGTGTAAATAGCTACCCACACTGAGGACAATCCTTGTAGCTGATAGCCAAGGTAGGTGCTCAGGGCCACCCATGCAGCTGCCACTACATTGTTATTTTTATTTTTGGGCTTGATCAAAGCTAGCATGGGCCCGTCTGCCCAAATTGGAAATTTCACCTGCTGCTCCAGTGTAGACACATCCAAAGTGTTACAGGATTGAACCTTTCATGTGTTCCTAGAAATACAGTCACAGTATTAACAAAAGCAATTAACTACAGAGTGGTACTTACTGAAATATCAGTTTATCGACACATAGCTATTGAATGCTTTTGAAATTCACTGCAGACCAGAGTTTCCATGTCTATATCTGGAACATCTTCATTGACTCCAAAGCGTGCCTGTGTTAATCTGGCAGGACAACAGTGTTTTATTCATCTGCATTGTTCCCCTTTGGGAGATGATCTCCCAAGCATTTCATTCTGGGACTAGTAAATAACAGAAGAGGCAATTCCATGATTATTTTGCTTTGGTGCAGTATGCTGGTGTCATCTGGCAGCAGAGCTTGCCTTTTTATTCATTACTAATGATTACTTTTCAGAGTAGCAGCTGTGTTAGTCTGTATCTGCAAAAAGAACAGGAGGACTTGTGGTATCTTAGAGACGAACCAATTTATTTGAGCAGAAGCTTTCATGGGCTACATCCCACTTCATCGGATGCATAGAATGGAACATATAGTAAGAACATATATATATATATATATATATACATACATACAGAGAAGGTGGAAGTTGCCATACAAACTGTTAGAGGCTAATTAATTAAGATGAGCTATTGTCAGCAGGAGAAAAAAAACTTTTGTAGTGATAATCAAGATGGCCCATTTAGACAGTTGAGAAGAAGGTGTGAGGATACTTAACATGGGGAAATAGATTCAATATGTGTAATGACCCAGCCACTCCCAGTCTCTATTCAAACCTAAGTTAATGGTATCTAGTTTGCATATTAATTCAAGCTCAGCAGTTTCTCGTTGGAGTCTGTTTTTGAAGATTTTCTGTTGCAAAATTGCCACCCTTAAATCTTTTACTGAGTGGCCAGAGAGGTTGAAGTGTTCTCCTACTATCGGTTTTTGGATGTTATGATTCCTGATGTCAGATTTGTGTCCATTTATTCTTTTGCATAAAGACTGTCCGGTTTGACCAATGTACATGGCAGAGGGGCATTGCTGGCACATGATGGCATATATCACATTGGTAAATGTGCAGGATAACGAGCCCCTGATGGCGTAGCTAATGTGATTAGTTCCTATGATGGTGTCATTTGAATAAATATGTGGACAGAGTTGGCATTGGGCTTTGTTGCAAGGATAGGTTCCTGGATTAGTGTTTTTGTTGTGTCGTGTGTGGTTGCTGGAGAGTATTTGCTTCAGGTTGGGGGGCTGTCTGTAAGCGAGGACTGGTCTGTCTCCCAAGATCTCTGAGAGTGAGGGATCATTTTACTGATTGTCACAAAGCAAATGAGAACTAAAATTAATGAGTCTTTTCTTGTTGTGTATGAATTGGTAGGGATGAGATAAGAACAGCCTTCAAACCACTATTATTGATTGCCACAAAATAAATGAGATCAGAATTCAGCTTGTTTTCTCTGAACTGCTAGGGATTAGACAAGAACAGACCCCAAACTCCACTTCTGTTCAGTTTGGAAATCTGAAAACTAAACTTACTGTTTGACTTGTCCGTGGCCTTATTCTCCTCTCATTTAACACACTTTAAGACAATCAAATTACTCCTTTGCTCCAGATTTACATCAGTATGAAGGAGAAGGGCCCCAAGATTATGGTCTCATTGTGCTAGCCCTGACATGCAGGAAGAGGCATTCACAGCCCTCCAGATCTAAAAATCTAAAGATGCAAAATAGCAAAGGTCATGTGTGGGAGAAACAGAGGCCCAGAGAGGGAGAAAGAGTTGCCCAAAGTTTCCCAGCTGGTGAGTAATAGAGCCAAAAATGGAACATGTGTCTTACCCACTAGACACACGGCATCATCCATCTATCTGTCCATCGAAAATGAAGACACTGATAGGCAGCATGGAGCAGTGGGTAGGATACTAGAGTCAAGAAGTCTGGGGCCTTGGTTCTATTCCAAGGTCTGTCACTGTATCCTTGCTATGCAATTACATAAGATGGTTTACCACCTATATACCTACCCCCAGATCTGCCTGAGAGAGGTATGTAACATTGGCAGCAACACCAATAGACTTTTTTACTTGCATTTGGAGTTTAAATGCAGCTGCATTTTGGTCACAAGTGCACTGAGGTCAGGGGAAGGCTATCACTCTTTGTAACTCTTTTTTTTTAATCTCAGTCCTTAATGGAAGGTGATTTCATCTGATGATGTAACTGTAAATCTCACAACAAAAGATAAACTACCTGAGAACAGGAAATTGCAAGGTTAAGTCCTTAACATTCAAGAAATGACCAAGCTACACACTACACCGCTCTCCTGTCCAAGGTAGCATAAGCAGCCTGTTGGAAATAACCTATTGAGGTTTGCCGTGACTCAGTTTCCACACAGCTATTTCTTTATTGGTCCAAAGGCCATTCAGTGTGGATTACATCCAAACTACAAATACAAGAATAGGTGCACTTATAATAATTATAAGTAGCAGTAATAGTTATAAGCATTGGCCAAAGGCTCATAAATGGATCAGACAATACCTTCATAGTGTGATGTGACTCCAGAGGGATAAGGAAAAACTCTGACAAAGAAACCTCCAATAAACCTTGTCTTTTACACACTGTAACAGTGGTTTTCAAACTCCGGTACACAAGCTCTCAACGGGGGTACAGGAGAAAAGTCCTGAAATGGCGGACAATTATCCTTATGGACCTTTCCCCCTGTTTTCATAGGTATATTATGACCCTATCTCAGAGGGTGGTATGCAGTAGATGACATTATTTGGAAAGGGGTAAGCAGCCTGAAAAGTTTGAAAACCATTGTGCTATAATAAACAAGCAACGTGGTTGTTGGTTCTTGGAATTTAGCTAATGCCCGGGGAGGCAATTAGGGCTGAACTCTGTCCTCTGCCCGGGCCAATACAAGATTAATGACCGGGCCTCTCTCCAAGATTTTCTTCTTATCTTATTTTGCCATATTTCCTCCCAACCACTGGATTAATTAATTAGTCATTAATTAAAATATTGACCAGTATCAGACCCAAGACAGACCGCTGCATGCATATATATATATATATATATATATATATATATATATATAGGTTTTAATATAGTTTGGTTCCTCAGACAAGAAGCATTTCAACAAAAACCTAAATATTTTTCTTTCTTCTTTTGCTTGTGAAAATCTCTCTCTTAAAAAAAAATGATGTTTTTCTTTAAAAAAAAAATTAGCAGAAATATTTCTACACACTCTGCTGGTTTCACCATAGATGATCTCTCTCTTAATCCTTTCCTGGACTAAGCAGACATATAAGAGACTGATACAGAAATGAAGCCTATAATGTAGGTATCTCCCTCATTGCCCCTGCAGGCTTCATGCACACATATTCAGATTCCCCTTCATCCCAAAACTTGTGCCTCATTGCCAACTTTTCTGAGTTACAGGCCACACCCCCTGCTGTTATAAACTCAAACCTAGTTGCACTTCTACAGATCCCTGTCAATTCTACTCCCTCCTCGCTCCAGCATAGAGCCAGTTCAGAAGTTCCATTTCCCAGCTAGCTTGCTCTAATTTTTAAGTTAGATCAAAGATGCCAGGAGCATGTGCATAGATGCCCTTTATATCACTTCTACAAATCAAAAGATGAGAAAGAAAGATTAGGGGATGCTCCAACCCCATCCTCTAATTCCCAGAAAAACTACTCAGACCCATTTCAGAGTAGCAACCGTGTTAGTCTGTATTCGCAAAAAGAAAAGGAGTACTAGTGGCACCTTAGAGACTAACCAATTTATTTGAGCATAAGCTTTCGTGAGCTACGGCTCACTTCATCGGATGCATTCAGTGGAAAATACAATGAGGAGATTTATATACATGCAGAACATGAAAAAATGGGTGTTATCATACATACTGTAAGGAGAGTGATCACTTAAGATGAGCTATTACCAGTGTCAAAGTCAGATTCAGGACTCACATAATTTGTCAGACCACTCTGTTTATTAGCAAAGCACTTTGCTAATGCACCCAGATGTGAGCCCCTCTCTGAGGCTCAAGATAACTTATTTATACAGCTAAGCCAAAGCCAATTTAACATAAGAGACAAAAGAAAGCAGAAACTGACAAATATACATACATATCTTATTTGCATACTAACCTTTACCAATCTCCTAGCTCAGTAGGAGCTCTAAGTTAATTAGTTTGATGACCCATTGCCTCACACTCCTTAATGTTTCTCTTCCTGACAACTATATTTCAACAAACCCTTCAAGTAGCATTTCTTTAATGAATTATAATTTCAATATAATTCATTCTACTTCCACACCAGCAAGAGACCGGGGGGGGGGGGGGACTTTTTGTAGTAATAATCAAGGTGGGTCATTTCCAGCAGTTGACAAGAACGTCTGGGGAACAGTGGGAGGTGAAGGGGGGGAATAAACATGGGGAAACAGTTTTACTTTGTGTAATGACCCATCCACTCCCAGTCTCTATTCAAGCCTAAGTTAATTGTATCCAGTTTGCAAATTAATTCCAATTCAGCAGTCTCTTGCTGGAGTCTGGTTTTGAAGTTTTTCTGTTGAAGAATTGCCACTTTTAGGTCTGTAATCGCGTGAGCAGAGAGATTGAAGTGTTCTCCGACTGGTTTATGAATGTTATAATTCTTGACATCTGATTTGAGTCCATTTATTCTTTTATGTAGAGACTGTCCAGGTTGACCAATGTACATAGCAGAGGGGCATTGCTGGCACATGATGGCATATGTCACATTAGTAGATGTGCAGGTGAACGAGCCTCTGATAGTGTGGCTGATGTGATTAGGCCCTGTGATGGTGTCCTGTGAATAGATATGTGGACACAGTTGGCAACGGGCTTTGTTGCAAGGATAGGTTCCTGGGTTAGTGGTTCTCTTGTGTGGTGTGTGGTTGCTGGTGAGTATTTGCTTCAGGTTGGGGGGCTGTCTGTAGGCAAGGACTGGCTTGTCTCCCAAGATTTGTGAGAGTGATGGGTCGTCCTTCAGGATAGGTTGTAGAACCTTGATGATGCGTTGGAGGGGTTTTAGTTGGGGGCCGAAGGTAATGGCTAGTGGCGTTCTATTATTATCTTTGTTGGGCCTGTCCTGTAGTAGGTGACTCATGGGTACTCTTCTGGCTCTGTCAGTTTGTTTCTTCACTTCAGCAGGTGGGTATTGTAGTTGTAAGAATGCTTGATAGAGATCTTGTAGGTGTTTGTCTCTGTCTGAGGGGTTAGAGCAAATGCTGTTGTATCGTAGAGCTTGGCTGTATATGATGGATCGTGTGGTGTGGTCTGGATGAAAGCTGGAGGCATGTAGGTAGGAATAGTGGTCAGTAGGTTTCTGGTATAGGATGGTGTTTATGTGACCATCGCTTATTAGCACCGTAGTGTCCAGGAAATGGATCTCTTGTGTGGACTGGTCCAGGCTGAGGTTGATGGTGGGGTGGAAATTGTGAAATCATGGTGGAATTCCTCAAGGGCTTCTTTTCTATGGGTCCAGATGATGAAGATGTCATCAATGTAGCACAAGTAGAGTAGGAGCATTAGGGGAGGAGAGCTGAGGAAGCGTTGTTCTAAGTCAGCCATAAAAATGTTGGCATACTGTGGGGCCATGCGGGTACCCATAGCAGTGCCGCTGATTTGAAGGTATACATTGTCCCCAAATGTGAAATAGTTATGGGTGAGGACAAAGTCAGAAAGTTCAGCCACCAGGTTTGCCGTGACATTATCAGACCCACTTTCTTTTAGTGTTCACTCTATATTTTATTCCAGACCCTTCCACCAACCCAAGTACAGTGCAACACTACAGTTGTTAACTCTCTACATCTGTCAGTCCCTCTTTACCAGAGCTCCAGGAGGAAAAGAAATCTCACTATCTTGCCCACTCTTTCAGTCTAGCTTCAGCTAGTCTTATTCCTCATCCTCAGTGCACTACCTTCCTGGCTTTTAACATTTTAGCCAGCTGAGGGCTAATTAGTTCCTTACTTCCCCCAATCTCTCTTTCTGATTAGCTAATTGCTCAACCAGCCATCACTGGAGGAACTAATTGAGGCTACAGTGATTAGAGTGCTGACCCACCTAGCAGGCCTCAGCACTAAGAAAGAAAGAAAGAAAGAAAGAAAGAAAGAAAGAAAGAAAGAAAGAAAGAAAGAAAGAAAGAAAGAAGCTGCCTTTACTATAAGATTTGGATTCCTGTGGAATCCTTTCCTTATCCTGAATCAGTGATCCTATAACAACGTGTGAAATTCAAATGAAGACAATACAGCAGCAGCTACATAGTCACTAGAATGGAGTTCCCAGAAATTGACAGTGGTTTTCAAATCACTGAAATCCATTGAACCATTGGGGTGCTTTGAAAATTAGGAGATGGGTGCCTAATGCTATGAAGCGTGCCTAGCAGCCTGTGATAATGCCATACAAAACTAGCCTTGCTCTGGTTCCCTCAAAACGCAAAACTCTTTATCTGCCTGTGAAACACAGAATGGTCTCTTCACTGATTTCACACAGCCCCAGTCTGTAGGAGCACAGGGGGTTTAATCATGTGAGACCCACCCTTGGGAAATAATACCACTACTATTTTACATCCCAACACCAAAGGAACAAAAACCTGGGCATACCACTAATGGGTCTGATTCTCATGATCATCATCTTAACAGGAGTTTAACACCATGCAGTTTATGGGGTTAGAGTTTCCCACCATGGTCTTAACTTTCAGTATTCAAATATGTCAGTGTGTGTGACACAAGCAATCAGAATCTCGGATGAATGAAAAGTGAAACACCTGGGTTTGGTTGCCCATCCTTCCATAGACTATAATTTTTAAACTATAAAACTACTTTGCAGGCTGTCTGTGATGGGTTGGACCTCTCTTCTGGGATACCACCTGATGTACTGGGGTTTCACTGAGCACCTCCTGCTCCACCAGCCTGGATTCCCTCTTCCCAGGGGTAAAGTGGTGACCTTGTTTCCCACCAAACTCAAACCCCTCTGCCTGTGACTTATTCCTAATAGGTTCTTGGGATTGTTCAAAATTATCTGCAAAAGCTGCAAGTTCTTTGACAGTTTCTACCTTTTTATCCCATAAACACTGTTTTACATCATCATCAGACATATTCAGGGACTGTTCCTGAGCAACCAAATCACACATTCCTTCAAAGCTTGAAATACCTTTTCCCCTCACCCACTTATCCAGTAAATCTCTCATTTTGGTTCACATAAGACACATTACACAATCCAGCCCCCCTCTTAATGCTTCTAAATTTTACACTATACATTTCAGGTGTAATCTGAAACGGTTTTAAAACCAATTCCTTAAATTTAACATAGCTTGAAGCATCACTAATTGGGCATCCTATTGAATATATCCAGAGCTCTCCCAGACAACTTTGTAATCAGAGTGGTCATCTGTTGATCCTTGGGAATCGCAGGGAGCACACACTGTCTCTCAAAGGTGGTGAAATATTCAGCAATGTCACCAGACTTGTTGAATGGAGAACAGAACTGCTCCCACTTGAGGATTTTCGGAGAGGTGGGATCCCCTGGTGTGCGGTTCTGTCTCTTCCACTCCATTACAGCCAGTTTGTATTTTCTCTCTTTTTCCTTCTCCTCAAAGGTTAGCCTCTGGATCTCCTTGGACCGCTCATGGTCTGCTTTTTGTCTGTCTGCTTGTGCCTCCATTTCCTAATCAGTCTCTAGATATCTCAATTCCAGGGCAGCTTTTTGCTTGGCTGCTTCTTCTTGGGCTTGTAGCTCCATGGCTTGTTTCTGGGCTTCCATTTCTTTGTCTTTCAGTTCCAGGGCCCTCTTATGTGCAGCCTTTTTCTCATCAACTTCCATCTGTTTCAATTCCATCTGTCTCTTATGCATCTTTTCATTTTCTTCTTCTTGCAACCTGTGGAGCTCCAACTTTTTGGTAGCTTCACTTTCACTCATTTTGATGCTTTTATGCCTCTACTTCCCTCACCCAAAAAAAGCAAACAGAAAATAACAAAACAGTAACCACATTGTCTCTTCTCTAGTCAACACTCTGAAAACTCGCTTAAAATCACCACCACTGTCTCAGAGCAATAAGATGTGCACATTGTCCTGTGCGACTACACCATTGTGATGGGTTGGACCCCCCTTCTGGGATGCCACCTGATGTACTGAGGTTTCACTGAGCACCTCCTGCTCCACCAGCCTGGATCCCTCTCCCTGCTTTGTTGAATTAGGCTCTCCAGCCTCTCGCAGCACACACAGGTAGGGCCACACCCAGCTGCAGAAACAGATTGAAGTATTTGGGCCAAAAGAAATCTGATGAGGTTCAACAAGGATAAGTGCAGAGTCCTGCACTTAGGACAGAAGAATCCCATGCACTGCTACAGGCTGAGAACCAACTGACTAAGCAGCAATTCTGCAGAAAAGGACCTGGGGATTACAGTGAATAAGAAGCTGGATATGAGTCAGCAGTGTGCCCTTGTTGCCAAGAAGGCTAACGGCATATTGGGCTGTATTAGTGGGAGCGTTGCCAGCAGATAGAGGGAAGTGATTATTCCCCTCTATTCGCACTGGTGAGGCCACATCTGGAGTACTGCATCCAGTTTTGGGCCCCCCACTACAAAAAGGATGCGGACAAATTGGAGAGAGTCCAGCAGAGGGCAACAAAAATGATTAGGGGGTTGGGGCACATGACTTACGAGGAGAGGCTGAGGGAACTGGGTTTGTTTAGTCTGCAGAAGAGAAGAGTGAGGGGGGATTTGATGGCAGCCTTCAACTACCTGAAGGGGGGGTTCCAAAGAAAATGAAGCTCGGCTGTTCTCAGTGATGGCAGATTACAGAATAAGGAGCAATGGTCTCAAGTTGCAGTGGGGGAGGTCTAGGTTGATATTAGGAAACCCTATTTCACTAGGAGGGTGGTGACGCACTGGAATGGTTTACCTAGGGAGGTGGTGGAATCTCCATCCTTAGAGGTTTTTAAGGCCCGGCTTGACAAAGCCCTGGCTGGGATGATTTAGTTGGTGTTCTCAGTACAGACCTGTATCACTCAAGGTAAAGGATTTAGCATCTATCCCTCTGTGGACAGCCATTAGAGGAGGACTTGACACATACATTCCCAGTGGTTTATACAGGTATTTGCTAGACAGCAGATAAATGCTGAATATCAGGAACCCTGGAGATGGGGGTGAGGGTCCAGTGGTTAGAGTAGGGGTTGTTCAGAGAGGTGATCCAGATCTACAAAGTTATTTAGACCCCTATGTATTTAGGCCCCTCTGTAGACAGGTGCAAAAAAAAAAAAAAAAAAAAGGCAGGGATTTGCAAAAGTGACTAACTGGGATAACTACCCAACTCCACTTGACTTGGCATAGACCTGTTCAAAGGCAGTGTGGCTCAACACCTGAGACTTGGGTCCTGGGATCGTTTCCCAGCATTGCTGGGGTGGCCTTTTGGAGCTTTGCATTTTGTGATTAGTAATTAGTGATTAGTACATGTGCGGGGGGAGAGCTGATCCTTGATGCTCTTCTAAGGAAGTATCTGAGGCCTTCTGCACCGGTAAAACCCCTGCAGTGCCCTGTGGAAACATGAGGGATACCATTCCTCTGGAGCTGGCTGGCTGAGTAGCCCTGCCCACTGCACCTGAGAAAGACCTGGACTATAGCGAGCTGTCCCTCATAAAAGAGGGCAGCAGGGAATAGAGACCAGAAACAGGAATTCCCTCTGGAAAGGTGAGGGGGCGGCAGCTTATGGCAGTGCTCCCAATGGTTAGCTGCTAGAGCTATCACAGAGAGGAAATGCTAGAGCGAACCAGACAGACAGGAGGGAAGACCGTTTTGGAGCCTTTATTGCTGAGATGGTGAGGTGAGAGCGAGGAAAATCTTGTTACTGAATGTACTGGTGTGAGAGACAGATCTGAGGAGGGGGCTGCTATGAGGGCAGAGTCAGCATGGGTTTGATTAGGATTTGTTTAAGAAGGCTGAACTAAAGCTACAGCCCCTGCCCTGCTGAAGCATCTTCAAAGCTCAGACAGAATGAACCCCAGGGAGAGAGCTGGCCCAGCAAGACCAAGGTGTCCCCTAGGAGGAGGAGGGTGCTCTGAGAGAGGCCTAATCCTTTTACAGGTAAAGGAAAGACTAGCCGCTAGTCTTACCTTTACCTGTAAAAGGATGTGAGGTGTTTTTTTTAATGCAATTTTTTTTCAGATTTTCATTAAAGAAACCAAAACTGAAAATAATGCAAGAATGTTAGAATTAAGGGTAAAATGTCCCAAAGTGCCCCATTTTCAAAGGCATTTAGGTGCATAATTAGACCCCAAAGAAAGAATGGACAGGAATGTTGTTGTTGGTTCTGAGAATTCCTCAGACAAATGACTTCCTTGCTGCATGGATTACGTCCCCAGAGGCCCAGCAGAGCTCTGATAAATCTGGGTTTGAAGACTGTAGCCAGGAGAGAGATGCCCAGATGCTGAAGGGGTAAGTCCTTCTGTTTCCTTGAACAACAGATAATGTCTCAAGTTACGATTCATAACAGGTCCCAGCAGAGCATCCCAGTTGGCTGCTTTTTTACTCCCCTAGCTTTGTGCAAGTTGTACCTTTAGGCTTGCTGAGAAGACGAGAAAGAGATCGGTTTACATGCCCCTCTCAACGAGCATTCTTTCTTTCTTTTTCTTTCTTTTCTTGCTCTCAGAGATGGTAGTGCAGTCCCTGGAATTGGGCACTGAACTGGGAGCCATGAGATTGGGATTCTTTCTGTTCCTCCACTATTATTTTGCTGTGAGACTCTGAGCAAGTTACTTTAATTTGGCATGTTTGGTTACCCATCTGTATAATACAACAATCTGTGTGGTGGGATAGGTGGAGGTTCCAGACTGAGACTGTAGCCCCATTGTGCTGGGTGCTGTACATGCACGCTATAGAAAAATGTCAGGCTGGAAGATGCCTTGGAAGATCATCTAGCCCAGGCCCGAGTGCTGAGGCAGGACATGTGCACCTAGACCAGCCTTGACAGGTGTTTGTCCAACCTATTCTTCAAAACCTCCAGTGATGGGGATTCCAAAATCTCCCTTGAAAGCCTGTTCCAGAGCTTAACTATCTTTACAGTAAGAAAGTTTTTTCCTAATATCCAACCTAAATCTCCCTTGCTGCTCATTAAGCCTATTACTTCAGATCCTTTGAAAGTAGGACAAGAAGAACAATTGATCCGCGTCCTCTTTACAACAGCCTCTAATGTATTTGAAGACTGTTATTGGGTCCCTCCTCAGTCTTTTCTCAAGACTAAACATGCCCCGTTTATTTATCCATTTGACATAGGTCAGGGTTTCTAAACCTTTTACAATTTGTGTTGCTCTCCTCTGGACTCTCCCTAACTTACCCGTGTTACCTAAAGTGTGACGCCGAGAACCGCACCCAGTGTTCCAGCTGAGGTCTCATCAGGGCCAAGCAGAGCCAGACAGTTACCTCCTTTTGTCTTCCAGGTAGCACTCCTGTTAACACACCCCAGAACTGTTTGCCATTTTTGCAACGGCATCATAGCAGACAGTAGGAGACAGTCCCCGCTCCAAAAAGCGTACTGTCCAAATAGACAAGACAGACAAAGGATGGCAGGGAGAACAGATGGGAAGTGGCCAAGGTACCAAAGCAGACTATAGGTAAAGCCAAAAATAGAACACGTCTTTGCAGCGTGCCACAGCCATGGGACCATGCACAGATGGCACTAACCCACCATTGTAAAGTGCATTGTTCTTTGTGAGAGAACAGTGCTACAGAGCAGGTAACTGGGGTGCTCCCGGGGGCACCTTGCTGCCACCTGACTCTAGCTTTTGGAAGCCTCATCTGTTCTCGCCAGGGCTTGGTTCCCCATCCCCTCCAGTCATGTGCAATATAAACACTCCCCTCCAGGCCCTTTCTCCCTCACTACAGGTCAGCAATAAGCACACACCACCTCTTCAGCCCTCTGAGCATCCCTGTGCAGTGACCAGCCTCTCTTCCTCTGGATACCCACAGAATTCACAGACCTGCTGCTCCCAGAGAAACAGCAAACCCCAGCTTGCTAGTTTCCCTTCCCCATTCAACACACAGCACTTAGATATAGTTATCGTGAAAACGAGCAAGAACTTATTTAGCAAAGAGTAGAGGTTTAAATGATAGCAAGTAGAAGTCGTGGGAAGGGTTACATGCGCAATAAAATCATAACTTAACTCCTACAACCTAGCCTTACCTATCTAGTTACTGTCAGGTCTTACAGTATTGCTCACCAGCATTTTTCAGTCAGCTAGGTAGTGACCCTTTTTGCCCGAAATAAACCAGGCTCTCCTCTTTTCCCCTCAGTGAAGAATACTGTCTCTCTCTCTCCTTACATCTCCAGATATATCATCACAGTCCTTAGACCTTCATTCCTAAACTAGTTCCCTGCTGCGGTGGCTTCCATTCTGTAGATGTCACAATTTTATGTCAATTTTGCAACCTTGATTATGTGGTGGCTTTGTCTGGAAAAAGACTTCCTCCGTGAGCTAGTGATCTGCTTGTGACCTTGATCATTTTCAATCTGTTCCCCTGTGCCACCATTTGTCTGGCTTCTCTATTTGGACTGCACACCCTTTGGAGCAAGGACTTATCCTAGCATATGCCATGGTACACACCAGACACTCCTACTCCCTGCCTGAACAGAATCTATTCAAGCCCTGTCATCTCCTGGTGACCTGCTTTTAACGTCAAGGCTGAAGAGCATAATTTCCAGAATAGACACAGAACTTCTCAAATATTATCCAGATAACCCAGTAAGCTACTGGATCTCAGTAGAGACTTTACATGTCCCCCTTTGGTTTATTGTTATGGAAATACCAGACCCCCGGGATCCTGTAAACTGCTACACCCCCGTTATGCTATCTGTTTGTTGGAATCCAAAGGTCCCTGGGCCACAGTAACCATTAGTGATGTCCTTCTATAGAAACTGGGGTAACCTCTTAAATTTAACCTAACTATTGGTCTGAATCTTACTGTGTGGCAGACAGTTCCACAAGAAAGTCCCATTAGCAAAATAAAGGCGCCAGACAGTCCTGTTAGCAGAAAGTCTGTCCCGTTAGCAGAAGAAAGGTGCCAGGCAGTGTGATCAAGGGTAGCAGAAGCAGGCTTTGTCCCTGTGTCAGCTAACGACATAGCCAACCTCCATTTCTCTCCCCCCAGATGACGTCTCCCACTTGGACTCCAAGAGCAAATGAGACCAGCCTGATGTACTTCATTTTCCTCAGGTTTTCTCACCACTGGGACATGCAGATTCTCCTCTTCTCTCTGTTTGTCACGATCTACCTTTTGACCATAGTGGGGAACAGTCTCATTCTTCTCTTCATGGTAGTGGACCTGGCCCTCCACACTCCCATGTATTTCTTTATCAGGAACTTGTCCTTCCTGGAGATCTTCTACACCTCAGTCACCAAGATGCTGTCCAACCTCCTCTCGGAGGATCGATCCATCTCCTTTGCCAGCTGTGCAACATAGCTGTATTTCCTTCACTTCTTTGGTACAGTCGAGTGTTTCCTTCTTGTTTCCATGTACTACGACCATTACCTGGCAATCTGCAACCCACTGCACTACACAGCCAAAATGACCAAGGGGGTGTACATTGGGCTGACACTGATCTGCTGGCTGTGTGGCATCTTCATCCCACTGGGAAACACAGCTGGGTTATTCAGCCTGCCATTCTGTGGGTCTAATCAGATTGACTTTTTCTTCTGTGACTTTCCTCCAGTGCTAAAGCTGTATCATAAATATAAAGGGAAGGGTAACCACCTTTCTGTATACATTCTGTATAAAATCCCTCCTGGCCAGAGGCAAAATCCTTTCACCTGTAAAGGGTTAAGAAACTAAGGTAACCCCGCTGGCACCTGATCCAAAATGGCCAATGAGGGGACAAGATTCTTTCAAATCTGGAGGTGGGGGCAAAGAGTTTTGTCTGTCTGTGTGATACCTTTGCCGGGAACAGATCAAGGATGCAAGCCTTCCAACTCCTGTAAAGTTAGTAAGTAATCTAGCTAGAAAATGTGTTAGATTTTCTTTTGTTTTTTGGCTTGTAAAATTCGCTGTACTGGAGGGAATGTATATTCATGTTTTTCTGTCTTTTTGTAACTTAAGGTTTTGCCTAGGGGGATTCTCTATGTTTTGAATCTGATTACCCTGTAAGGTATTTACCATCCTGATTTTACACAGGTGATTCTTTTACCTTTTCTTTAATTAAAATTCTTCTTTTAAGAACCTGATTGAGTTTTCATTGTTCTTAAGATCCAAGGGTTTGGGTCTGTGTTCACCTGTACCAATTGGTGAGGATTTTCTTATCAAGCCTTCCCCAGGAAAGGGGGTGTAGGGCTTGGGGGGATATTTTGGGGAAGACATCTCCAAGTGGTCTCTTTCCCTGTTCTTTGTTTAAATCGCTTGGTGGTGGCAGCATACTGTTCAGCCTATTTAGGCTGAGATTTTTTTTTAATTTCACCTGTGGTTGTCCATATCACAGCCATTTTGATGGAAATTGGGCATTCAAATTGCTTAGGCACCTTTCAAAAGCTGAGCCTTAGATAGCTTTTGGCCAGGGACTGTGTCTGTAGACAATCTGAGACAGTGGAGCTCTGATCCCTTAGCATGGTGGGACCCGTTAAAAGTTCCTGCAACACAAATAATAAATCATAACAATCTGCAGGGTGATGAAATGATTAGTCTGTATTTTCCAAGCATTCCAGGTGTAAAAGGTTTGGGGCTGTGATCAAGGACACTGTCCTCTGTCATTTGATTCCCCCCATATTCGGGGAAACAAGACTTGGTACATTTTTTGGAAATAAACAGGATTGCACCAAAGAGAGCAGACTGCAGCATCAATACCTCCTAACTGAAAGAACCTGCAAGACCCTGAGTTTTTGGCTGTCCACTCAGGACAAAAGGGGTAACATTATAGTGGAGAGCAAGGATCCAGCTTGGAAGCATTCTTTCCAGGAGGGGAGGTGGAGAAGCAGAAAGAGAGAGGGGACAGCTATCTCTCACTCCCACCCCGTCTCTCAAAATGAAAAACAGGTTCAATTTACAGTTCACAAAACATTATCGCTTTTTCACCATTCCTCTGCCCTCTCCTGGCCCCTTCGTACCCAGCTCTGCCTTTCCCATGTCCTTTCCCTTATCTCTGAGCGCTGCACACGCATCACCCCGCACTTCACTCAGACCCTCATTTGCTGACCGACTCAGTTCCCCCTGCCAAACCCAGTAGGTATTGCCCACCCTAAATGCTCTAACAACATGAGTCAGATGGCCTCAAAACTCATGAGGCTGATTTAAAAAAATATGTCTGTGGGTTGATTTTATAACAGCAATAAACACTGGTGCACATTTTTGATCATGTCAACTCTGCATCTTACACCAAACATTCCAGGCACCCGGGAATAAGTCAGTAATTTATTTCTTTGCCTATTCATGCTAAAAGAAGTCTCAAGGGAAGTAGAGCTCCTCGCAGACGGTGTCAGATATAAATTCTCTTGCCCATTTTCTTTGTGCACGGATGCATGTTTGGGAAGCTGATTAACTTGGGGGTTGAGGTTCCAATGTGTTTGTCTGGAGCTCTAGTCCTACAGTATCTGCCCACCATCCCTACAGCAGGGAATATATCTTTTTTTTTTACTAGAACACAATACAGTTCATTCTAACTCAACCTGAAAGACAGGAGGAAGTATATCCCTCTAGATTTCTCCCTAAACATCTGTATCTAAGCCACACATATGACAACTGAGAAATTTGTTTCCATCTCACCATTGCAACAGTCCTCATCAACAAAGATGACCACCAGTGCCAGTTTTATTGCAACCCCAAGAACTGTTTTACTGGGATAAATCCAGATACCAGAGGTAAGAAATATTGACGTCTTCTCTGGGGCAATGGATATTTTGCTGCATTTCCTTAAAATGTGTGCCTTGTATAACTATATTTATTTTATTTCTAGGAGTGGTGATAGGAACCCCGGTCATAGACCAATGCCCTATTGTGCTAGAATTGTATAACAGGGGAAGAATTTTTAAAAAAGCCCGGGGAATTTAGGCACTCATGTTCCATTGAATTTCTTCCAGAGTTGGATGCTTAACTCCCTTCACTTCCTCTGAAAATCACAGCCTACAAACTGAATTTTTAATTGTAATATTTGGAAGCTCAAAGGTTGTGTTAGATGGCAAAAGACTGCCATGATCCTAAAATAATAATTGAGCTAAAACACCCTAAAAATTCCTACAACACAGATTCTGTTCTCTCTTTCATACCTGGAGCTCTGTCAAATTCTTTCTCTCCTTCAGAGGAATTCTTCCCATGCCAGGTCAGTTCCACTGAATACCACTGAGTTCCTGCAGTGAAGGCACCCTCCTTTTCAGATGAGCAGGATGGACTGGGCAGGAGCTAGCCTAGCTAAACAGTGCCTATGAAAATCACTGGTGACATTCTGTCTGGCGAGGGTACTAATAAGGGACTTAGAAAACTTGGGTTCCCGCCTCTGCTCTCCTGTAGATTTGTCAGGTGCTTGGCTAGCTGATTCTTACTTATGTGCTCGGAATCTAACTAATCACCACATTTGGGCCTGAGAAGAAATTTCCCCCTCAGGTCAGATTGACTGTCATTTGGGAATTTCACTTTCCTCTGCAACGTGTGGGTGCAGGTCGTTTACTGGGATCCTCTCGTTATATCTCCTTTAATAGTTCCCTGCCATTTCAGGGGCCTTGGGCATGGGGGCACCTTGGTCCCTCCTTTTTTCTACCTAGTCTCCCAAAGGCTGTGATAAGAACATAAGAATGGCCATACTTGGTCAGACCAAAGGTCCATCTAGCCCAGTATCCTGTCTTCTGACAGTGGCCAATGCCGGGTTCCCCAGGGGGAATGAACAGACTAGGTAATCATCAAGTGATCCACACCCTGCCGACCACTCCCAGTTTCTGGCAAACAAGAGGCTAGGGACACCCTTCCCACCCTGGCTAAGAGCCATTGATGGACCTATCCGCCATGAATTTATCTAGTTCTTTTTTGAACCCTGTTATAGTCTTGGCCTTCACAACATTCTCTGACAAAGAGTTCCACAGGTTGACTGTGCATTGTGTGAAGAAATACTTCCTTTTATTTATTTTAAGCCTGCTGCCTATTAACTTCATTTGGTGACCCCTAGTTCTTGTGTTATGAGAAGGAGTAAATAGCACTTCTTTATTTACTTTCTCCACAGCAATCATGATTTTATAGACCTCTATCATATTCCCCGCCCCCACTAGTCATCTCTTTTCCAAGCTGAAAAGTCCCAGTCTTATTAATCTCCCCTCATACGGAAGCCATTCCATACCCCTAATCATTTTTGTTGTCCTTTTCTGACCTTTTCAATTCCAATATTCTTTTTTGAGATGGGGTGACCACATCCGCAAGCAGTAATCAAAATGTGGGTGCACCATGGATTTATAGACAGGCATTATGATATTTTCTGTCTTATTATCTATCCCTTTCCTAATGATTTCCCTAATGATACTTTGGTCTAATTCTGTCATTGGGTTTAGTGTGTGGGTGCTGGGTGGTGCTGGTGTCCTGTGATCAGCAGGAGGTCAGACCAGATGATCTGGTGGTCCCTTCTGGCCTTAAACTCTATGACCTCATGCCCCTGGACATGTCACTTATCCTCTCTGGGTATGTCTACACTGCACTCTAAGCCCAAGTTCTATTCTGATTTGAGCCCCATCCCAGCTTCCATCCGCTTCCAAACCAGTCTGATTCAGCTCAGTAAGCACTCATAACCTGGGTCCTAGGCATCTGCTAGGGTGGGTGGGTCAGAGCATTAAGTCCTGCCATGACTCAGGACCAAGCCCTGTCATTTTGCAAGGTGAACGCAGCTCAAGCCAAAGTCCCGAGTCAGAAGGTCTATGCAGTGCCCTATGGATGCACTGGCATGGATGTGAGACCCTACTCTGGCCACTGTAAACCCAGGCTTACAATGCAGTGTGTACGCCCAAGCATGAGCTTGGAAACAATGATTCCATGAGATGTGGTCCACAGATCCGGGTTTGCAATGCACTTAGACATACCCTGAGTACCTCAGTTTCCCACCTGTACAATGCGGATAATAGCACTGCCCTGCCTCACAGGTGTGGAGGATCCATTCCTCAAAGATGAAGAGGTGCTCCAATGCTGTGGTAATGGGTGGGGGGTGGGGCTGATCAGTACCTTCGACTTTTTTGCGGTGGTGTTGTAGCTGTGTTGGTCCCAGGAAATGAGAGAGACAAGGTGTGTGAGGTCATTTTTTTTTTAATTGGGCCCACTTCTATTGGAGTAGCTTGAAAGCTTATCTCTCTCACCAACAGGAGCTGGCTCAATAAAAGAGATCAACTCACCCACCTTGTCTCTCGGATAGCTAATTATGTTTATTCGTTTTTTTCCCCTTTACTCCCTCAGACAAAATGAACAGGACTGGAGAAGGCTACCAAACTTCTATACCCCAGGAGTTCATCCTGTTGGGACTCTCCAGTCATCCAGAGGTCCGGCTGGCTCTGTTTGTGGTGTTCCTCGCTCTCTACCTGTTGACCCTGCTTGGGAAGCTCCTCACCATTCTCCTGGTTGGGTCGACCCTCTCCTCCACACCCTCATGTATTTTTTTCTCACCAACCTGTCTCTCCTGGAGGTCAGCTATACTTCGAGCTTCCTGCCCCAGATGCTGGCCCACCTCCTGGCAGAGCACAGAGACATCTCGTTGGCCCGTTGCATGGCCCAGATGTACCTCTTCCTCGCCTTTGGCATAAAGGAGTGCTTCCTCCTCACTGTTATGTCATATGACAGGTACGTCACCGTCTGCCTCCCACTGCACTACCCGCTACTCATGGTCAAGAGGGGTGCATTGCCATGGTGGCCACTTCCTGGGCAGGCGGTTTCCTAGTTTCCGTCATCAACACCGCGTCCACCTTCCAGCTGTCTTTCTGCAGGCAGCGGGAGATAGACCATTTCCTCTGTGAAATGCCAGCCATGGTGAGTTTGGCCTGTGCTGGGAAGGACCAGGCATAAATAATCATGTCCGTGAGCTGTGTATTCACTCTAGACTGCCCACTTTCCTTAGTAGTCCTCTCTTACGCTCGCATCCTTGGCACTGTCTTGAACATCCCCTCCACTGCAGGAAGGCATAAAGCCTTTTTCACCTGCTCTTCCCACTTGGTTGTGGTCAGCCTGTTCTTTGGGACAGCAATTTCGGTGTACCTGAGACCCAGGTCTAGCTTCTCCTTCCTGGGGAAGCTCAAAACAAGCTCTGTCTTCTACATCACTGTCACCCCAGTGCTCAACCCCCTCATATACAGCCTGAGGAACAAGGAGGCGATATGCACCCTGAGGAAAATGGTGGGTAAGGATGTAGGGGTACAGGCCTTGCCTGAACAATGAAAGAAAACAGACGTAAGGAAACAGGTTAACAATGGACAAAGCAGGAATTCACAAGTGGCCTTGTAAATAATATGTACCTCATAGATAAAGAAATAGTAAGAAGAAGAGTAAATGTGTGATCTGCTTGCAGCTGCAGCTTTGCTTACTAGCACATTTTCTAGTGCATAGATAGTTCACGATCCATCCAGGAATCGGTCCACACAATTAGTAAGCCAATCATGAAGTCTGTGATGTAATGTAGAATGTAATGCACATGTGTTAGTCTGTTTTAGAATATGTATATAATCTGATATACAATTATGTCCTTTGGAGTTGTGGTGCACCTAACCCACCCCTATACCTGAACCTGATCACCTCAGGTGTAGCTTTATGAAATGCCACTAAAGACACCTCAATGCTGTGTCCAGATTTGAACCGAGTTTTTTGGATTCTAGAGAACTGGATAAACTGTTCCCCTCCAGAACTGGATAAGATGTTCTGGATAAACTGAGGGAATGGACAAGGAGTTAGAGGGAATCCCAACAGTATGGAGGTAGAGGTCTCTGTTATTCCAGATACTGACAGTGAGTGACAGATAATTGGACCGTCTCGTTTGGAATCCAGACTTCTGCTCTGCTGCATCAGAACAATGGTCCATCCATCCCTGCATCCCTTCTGCACAGGGGACCAGAACAATTGTCCCTCTAGTCCTGTAATCTTTCTATTTTCTGGACCAGATCAATAGTCCATCCATTCCTTTATCCCTTCTACAGTCTGGACCAGAACAATTGTCCATCTAGTCCTGTATCCCATCTACATACTTGATCAGATTAATGGTTGATCCACTCCTTTATGTTTTCTGTTAATAGAAAAAAAAAACATTGATTCATCCTGTCCCTATGCACTGCATCTGATCAATGGTCCATCTGTTCCTATATTCATACTACATACCTGCTTCAGAACCAGTTGTCCATCTAGTCTTGGTTTCTTCCTATGTAACAGATCAGAATGGCCCCAGTCTCTCTGAATCCTTTCTAAATGTGGGGTTAGACAGCTGGTCCCTCTAGTCCTGTATCCCTTCTAGATACTAAATTAGACCAAAGGTCCCTTCTGTTCAGAGATTTTTCTCCAGGCATTCAACATTTACAAGGGTTGTTACACATACAAACAAATCAAAACACATCATTTGAGCCATGCTGGAGGCATGTGTTCGACTAGTTCTTTTCACTGCCAGTTGGGAAGGGGAAAAGGGACAGTAGCAGATGATTCAGAGGAACTGAAAGGCTGGAAAGTCTGCTCAATTGCTGCTATTACATGACTGTGTGTGGACTCAGTTACAATATCTCCAGTGCTCTCCATGCCACAGCTCAGAAAATGTACCAATTCACTGTTTTCAGGAGCTGTCAAGGTTCCTTCCCACTCTGAACTCTAGGGTACAGGTGTGGGAACCTGCATGAAAGACCCCCTAAGCTTATTCTTACCAGCTTAGGTTAAAAACTTCCCTAAGGTACAAACTTTGCCTTGTCCTTGAACCGTATGCTGCCAACACCAAGCGTCTTACACAAAGACCAGGGAAAGAGCCCACTTGGAGACGTTTTCCCCCAAAATATCCCACCAAGTCCTACACTCCCTTTCCTGGGGAAGGCTTGATAATAAGATCCTCATCAATTGGTACAGGTGAACACAGACCCAAACCATTGGATCTTAAGAACAATGAAAAATCAATCAGGTTCTTAAAAGAAGAATTTTAATTAAAGAAAAAGTAAAAGAATCACCTGTGTAAAATCAGGATGGTAAATACCTTACAGGGTAATCAGATTCAAAACATAGAGAATCCCTCTAGGCAAAACCTTAAGTTACAAAAAGACACAAAAACAGGAATATACATTCCCTCCAGCACAGCTTATTTTACCAGCCATTAAACAAAAGAAAATATAATAAATTTTCTAGCTAGATTACTTACTAACTTTACAGGAGTTGGAAGGCTTGCATCCTTGATCTGCAAAAGCATCACACAGACAGACCAAACCCTTTGTTCCCCGCCCCACCTCCAGATCTGAAAGAATCTTGACCCCTCATTGGCCATTTTGGGTCAGGTGCCAGCAGGATTACCTTAGCTTTTTAACCCTTTACAGGTGAAAGGATTTTGCCTCTGGCCAGGAGGGATTTTATACAGAATGTATACAGAAAGGCGGTTACCCTTCCCTTCATATTTATGACAGGAGCCCTTTGTTACTGGAGACAAACTCATATTGCAGGATGTATAGATCTGATATGGGGCACACGGTGGACGTTAAAAACAGTGAGCTACTAGACAGGGCACTAGACTGGAACGTAAATGTAAAACTGCAAAATTGTTCACTCAGCTTTTTTCAAAGAAAATGTAGATTCAGCAACTCTGAATCATTTTTCAAATTTGTGTTGTTGTCACCAAATTGTTTCGGGGGGAAAACACACAAAACAAATGCCAATTTTTTTACTTTCTTGTTTGTTTTATTTTACTTTGATGTCTATTATATTAATTTTATATCATATTTATGTACTCTATTTAATATTATACACAGACAATATTTAAGAGTGTTAAATATTATAACACTATAATCAAAACCAAATTATTTTCCGTATCTAAACTAAACAACTTGGCAAAACTTTTCTATGCTTCTGGATCAATTTGGGTGTCACGATCACTTCACATGCACTGATTAATGAACCAACTATCCTGCCATGGACAGTGCTCTGGGACCCTCTCATGCCTGCTATGGGACCTTTAATGTGTCTGTAGCATCAGGGATTGTTTTTTTCCCCATTTCAAAATGTCTCTTATTCTCTCTGAGATATACATTAATTTTATAGAGCCGTCATTTCTTTAACACCTTTTACATTTAAATCAAAGTTCATCACTGGTTTCTCATTTACATGTATATCTATATTCTTGTCAAAATCTAAACATAGAGATATAAGCCATGTCTCTGCTGCTGCCCGTCTTACCACAGCTAATTAAGCTCACACGAGCTTGATGAGAGCTAGCATAAGCATGTGTACACGAGCAGGGGAAACACACCCCTACCTCATCATGTAGACATATCCAAAAGGGACCCAATAGACCCAAAGCCAAAAGGGATCACTGTGGTCATCTAGCCTGACCTCCAACTTCCCTGAATTAATTTCTCTTTGAACTAGAGCAGAGCTTTTAGAAAAACGTCCTGTCTTGATTTAAAAATTGTCAGTGATGGAGAATCTACCTTAACCCTTGGTAACGTGTTCCAATGGCTAATTACCCTTACTGTTAAAAATGCACACCTCAGTTCCAGTCTGAATTTGTCTAGCTTCAACTTCCAGTCATTGGATCTTGTCTGAACTTTGTAGGCTATATTGAAGGTATTTATAGACTCTCATCAATTCATCCCTTACGGCTCTCTTGGATATGCTAAATAGATTGAGCTATTTGAGTCCATTGCCATAAGGCAGGTATTCTAGACTTTTGTCACCCCCCAATCTCCTCCCTTCAGCACAGCATCCCTAGCGCCATTGTGGAACATTGAGGTCCTCCCTGATAGTGTGCAGAGACAATCCCATTCTGAGTCCACCCCACACACACACACAGTCACTGCAGCACATTGGCTCCTAGTGGCAGGGTGGGACATGACGGTCAGCATTGACTCAAAGGGGAGAGTGCCCTCAAAGGAGTCAACCACACTCTGCACTCTCTCCAGTCCTTGGGTTGTTCTTTGAGTGTTCCCCATTCAAGAACTCACATAGACCATCCTTGCTTGGTGAGATATCTGATGGTAACACTATGAAGAAAGAAAAGGAGTACTTGTGGTACCTTAGAGACTAACAAATTTATTAGAGCATAAGCTTTCGTGAGCTACAGCTCACTTCATCATGAAAGCTTATGCTCTAATAAATTTGTTAGTCTCTAAGGTGCCACAAGTACTCCTTTTCTTTTTACTGATACAGACTACATGGCTGCTACTCTGTAACCTGTCACTGTGAAGAAAGAGATGCTTTGTGAGAATCCATTGCTGTTCTTTTATTGCTTCGTTTTGCCGGTTCTCCGGGATACGCCCCTGGGAAGATTGGAATTAGAATACAAATGGAATAAATATCTCCCAACTTATTCCCAAATACTTGTGCTGATCTTCCTGGTCACACTGTGAGCTTTGCCAGAAGTCATTTCTCTTCTCTGTGCCTGACCCCTTCCTGCCCCCCACCCCTGTATAAAATAGAAGTAATAATACTTATGCATCTCCCAGGAATAACAATATTTATAGTGATCCCATGAGAGAGATCACTGAGCAGGGTCAGCCTGGGTAAGTACTTGGATGGGAGACCATCCAGGTGCAGCTAAAGGATTGTGAAGTTCAATTAGTGTCTGTTAAATTCTTTGAGATCCTAAGACAAAAGCTGCTTTACGAAGCAAAAAGTATTATAATTCTTTTGGGATCTTAACTTTTCTCATTCTGAAAAGTAGGGTTTCTCATGCTCAAACTGTTCCCTTGAGGTGTATAGTGGAATCATATAAAGCTCTAGGATGTCCTAATAACTTTATTCTACAAAAGGGTTTAGGGGCAAAACCACACACTATATTCCAGTGTAAACTGGACACCCAAATCCCTTTAAGCAGCTTTGACAATCTCCCCCAAGGTCTCCATCTTGCTCAGTTATCCTGGTTCTCTCTGCCTTACTTGCAAGATGGTCAGAAGGGAAACATCCATGAATCGCAAAGGGGAAGGTATCGGACTGGTCACCCATATAAGAATTCAGCTGCCAACCTGTGCAGTGTTTGCCTCCATCCCACATCTGCAAAATATGGAAAATAATGCCTCCCTTGTATATTTAGGCTGAGATTTGTAAACTCATTTTAATGGGAATTGACATTCAAGTCTCTCTCTGTTTTTAAAATCTCAGACTCTATCTTGCAAAGGACCTATCACAATGGGTTCCCTTGATCTCAACTAAGGCCAGTAGGATGTAATAATTTGCTAGACAGTGAAATGATTACTTTGTGTTTTCCCAGAGACATTGAATTAGGCGACCCTACAGTATTCTGTGTGGGTAATGCAATGAGAAACCAGCCAGCTCGACAACTGACTGAACTTGGGGACAAAGAGGGGGATCTAACTTACTAGGTAGGAAAGGTAACCATTGGTAAGTGTAGACCCAGGTTCATATTTTGTGTTGCTTTTTAACCATTTGTTTCCACCACTCCCTTCTTTAATCCTTATCCTTTCTTACAATAAACCTCCTTTTGGTTTATTGTAAGCACTCACAAGTGCTGTTTGCAAGAGCACAGGTTTAAGGTAAAATTGGTAAACTGGGATACGTGGCATATTTGGGGGTAGATGATCAGGAATTTCTGTAAGTAGCCAGTGTCAGAGGAATGCTTCAATGGGGATGAGAGACTGGCGTGCACCTGTTGGTAACCTGCAAGTTGAAGTTAGAGCTGATGTAGCCCAGAAGAGAGTGCTTGAGTGGTAGAAAGGCTGGTAGTATCAGACATATCACATGAAAGACTCCCTCTAACCCCCTGCCTTCAGTAATGAGGTGACCAACCATCCTGAGTACCCATAAAACTGTCACAACTCCAGGGAAGACAAGGGAGCGATGTTGCCATTAAACCAGAGTAAACAAGGAGAGGATTGGGCTGTGTTCCTCTATTCACATCTTGAGAAGAAATATATTTGAGGTTATGACCCTCCTCAGGGCTCTATTGATATCTCTGCTTCTCAGGCTGTAGATAATGGGGTTTAATGTGGGTGTCACAACAGAGTAGAGCAGGGCCAGGAATTTGTCACTCTCCGGGGCATAGCTGGACCTGGGGCGCAGGTACATGGCGCTGGCAGAGCCGTAGAACAGAGTGATGACTATGAGGTGAGAGGAGCAGGTGGAGAAGGCTTTGTGTCTGCCCTGGGCCGATGTGATCTTCAGGACGGTGGAGATGATGTGCATATAGGACCCCAGGATCAACAAAGAAGGGATCAGCGCGATTAACATCCCAGCTACAAAGACGGCAATTTCGTTCCTGGCGGTGTCTCCGCAGGCCAGGGTCAAGAGGGGAGGAATGTCACAGAAGAAATGGTTGATCCGGTTGTCCCCACAGAAGGGCAGGGTGAGGACAAATGAGGTCTGACCCAAAGAGAGCAGCAAACCGCTGACCCAGGCGCCAACCAACAGCTGGACACACAGGCTCTTGTTCATGAGGACCACGTACCGCAGAGGGTTACAGATGGCCAAGACGCGGTCGTACGCCATGGCAGCAAGGAGGAAGCATTCGGTGGTCCCTAGAGAAAGAAGGAAGTACAATTGGGCAGCACAGCCTGTGAAAGAGATCGTTCTGTCCTGAGAAAGCAAGTTCTCCAGCATCTTGGGGACAGTGACCGTGGTGTAGCAGATGTCAACCAAGGACAGGTTGGAGATGAAATAGTACATGGGGGTGTGAAGAGCTGGGTCAAGCCAAACTGTGGCACCAATGAGGATATTCCCCAACAACGACACCATGTACATGATGAAAGTCACCATAAAGAGCAAGTTCTGAAGCTCTGGATGAATGGAAAACCCCACCATCACAAACTCTGTAGTTTGGTTTTTAGCTTCCATGTGCCTGGAGAGAGAAACAAAACTGGGAAAAAATAATGAACACAAACTCTCTTATCCAGTACCACACTGAGTGATTGATGATTATCCTGATGATGATGTTGTTTATAGTGTGCATACAACATTCTAGGAACATTTCACCAACATTAAAAAAATTGTTCCAGTTCACAGGTTTTGTAAAGGGAAACCATGACTCATCAATCTATTAGAAATCTTGAGGGTGTCAAAAATATGTGGATAAGGGTGAGCCAATGGATATAGCATACCTGGAATGTCAGAAAGCTTTTGACAATTTCCCACACCAAAGGCTTTTAAGCAAAGTAAGCAGTCATGGGATAAGAGGGAAGGTCCTCTCCTGGATCAGTAACTGGTTAAAAGACAGGAAATAAAAGGGTAGGAATAAATGGTAGGAATAAATCTCTCCTTATATGGAAGCTGTTGCATACCCCTTATCATTTTTGTTGCCCTTCTCTGTACAGTTTGCAATTCTAATATATCTTTTTTTTTTCAGAGGGAGTGACCAGAACTGTGTTAGGGGGCTTATTCCTTCACCCACTTATTTCCCTGGTCCTTCTCTCATGAACAGAGAGCAACAATACCCAAAGTCCAAAGGTGCAAACAATTCGATGTTTTTTGGGGTGAACTTCCAGCAAGCATGATTCCAGTTTCCTTCCTTAGTATCTCCCTTCCCAGCTCCTACACCACAGAGCCTTACACCTGTGTCCCTGTTCCTATTCCTGCCCTTAGCCAAACATGATTCCAATTTCCTTATCCCCATTCCCTGTTCCCATTTCCCCCTTTAGCAAAACATGATTCCAATTTCCCCACCCCCATTCCCTGTTCCCATTGCCCCCCCAGCCACCCACCCACTCTGACTGACTGCAGACTATATAGTAAAACTTGAGTTCTGCTTAGCTATACCTTAACCAATCATTTTCCTGAAATTTAACTAACCAATCCTAACATATTGTAACATGATTATGTAACCAATTATATCCCACCACCTTAATTAGTTTACACCCAGCAAAATTAATTATACAGCAGACAGAAACAATCACAGAACCAGACAGAGATTATACAGACAAACAATAGCAAAGTGGGAACTATAATGACAAAACAATACAGAAGTGAGGATTTCACATCCCAGCTATTGATAAGTGAGTTCTTGCCAGACAGGATGCTATCAAACTAAGTTTCCTTTTACATTTTCCCGGCACTTCCCTTTCTCTGGAGGCGATAGGCATTATCAGGACAGGATTGTATTCCTAACAGCCCAATAGCACCTGATTTCAATGTGACTAGTTTGGAATGTGAGGCTGTGACCTGTCGCTTTCCAGCTTATGGCTGCCTCTGCTGCTTAGCCAAAGGCCTTAGCCTAAGCACAGGGCCTCAGACTGTCACAGTAAGAGAAGGACCTTACACCGGCAGACAGTGATTTTGATTCTTTCTTTTATACCTCTAGAACTAGCTAAGTGGTAAGAATACACCTAAATTCTTAGAGTACAGGCATTTACCGACAGGCCTGAATATCTATATCCTAACAAACTGCACACAGTATTCAAGGATTCTGGATGTACCATGGATTTATGTAGTGGCATTATGATATTTTCTATCCCTTTCCTAATGGTTCCTAACATTCTGTTAGCTTTTTAAACTACCGCTGCACACAGAGTGGATGTTTTCAGAGAACTAGTCACAAGGACACTAAGATCTTTCTTGAGTGGTAACAGCTAATTTAGGTCCCATCATTTTGTATGTAAAGTAGGGATTATGTTTTCCAATGTACTTTGCACTTATCAGCATTGAATTTCATCTGCCATTTTGCTGCCCAGTCACCAAGTTTTGTGAGATCCCTTTGCAACTCTTCCCAGTCACCTTTGCTCTTAACTATCTTGAGCAATTTTTTATTGTCTGCAAACTTTGCTGCCTCACTGTTTCCCCTTTTTCCAGATCACTGATGAATATGTTGAACAAAGTTTCTTCTTCCTGAATCATCCTTCCAGATGTAGAGGCAATTGTCATGGACCCTTAAAGAATTCCTAAAATATTTGTAATGACCACAACCCTGAAGCACTGTTTTGGTACCAGACCTGATTACAATGTACATTTCATTCTGTTAAAAACAATTTGCTTTTCTGTAGCTGTTTCCTTTAACCATCTCAAAGCATTTTATAAACATTAGGCCACCTCACAAAACCTTTCTGGGGTAGGAGAGTCTCTTCTCAAATCTATGCAAAAAGGATCTGGTAAAATCATCTTGCCTCCCTTTCTGTCTAACCATGTCACCCACCTCCCCACCCCTGCAGCTCCATTTTCTATATGGTAGAATGCTGCTTTTAGCCACCTTAATTTAAATGAAAAAAGCATAGAAACAGTTTCCTTACCTTGTCAAATCTTTTTTTAAACTTTCCTTTTATTTTAGTAGTTTACATTTAACACAGTACTGTACTGGATTTGCTGGGGGGGTTGTTTTTTTTTTTTTTTTGTCTGAGGTGTGTGGGTGACTAGTGAGTTTGTAACTCTGGTGTTCATAACTCTGGGTTCTATTGTACTATATCAGGTTCAAGCCTCTGTCTGTGTCAGCTTCCAGCATGCTGGCTCTGTGTCCCTCTGTCCGCTTCCAGCGGAACTTACCATTTCTCTCCTCCCGATCAGCCGGGGACACCTTTATAACCCTACAGCGTCTTTTAATCTCAGCCCTGTCTTTGGGTAGCTAAAAACATCCTAATCTGGATGGTGCTAGCCAGGTAGGTTCATCTCGCAACTGATGTCCCAGCCCATTGTTTGAAGCAGGTACCTGAGAGGGTGATTTATCTGTGTCATTGTTTTACCCTTCCTGGGTTCCTTAACAGCCCCCTTCACAGTCTTTGTTTGATGTAACGCTGTGCATTCCGTCAGGCAGACATATAGAACTGAACAGGGAAAAAACAAATCATACACAATATTTCTAAGAGTAATACAGACATTTCCCCAGTTTGTCACATGTAGATGATATATAATTGCATCATAAAATTTCTGTCTGTCTAGCCCTCCAGTCTAAATCAACCATAAGCAAGATAGGATTGTATAAAGGACTGATTCTTACCTTGTCCTCAGTGTAGGAATCAAATAACACCTCGTTACATGGCTAAAAGAAAGGAAGTCTCACCTCTACCATAATGTCCCATAGAGTAGATTAATTCAAGCACAGAAATTTTCTGTGTTACTTTAGCAATCACATAAAAGAAACGTGCATCCTCCAGAATTGTTCTTGATACACATCTACGTCTATATTGCTATCTCCCTCTAGTCATGGAGAAAGACTGAGATCTCTCTCTTGAGAAAGAAAGAAGCTTTTTATAGTTTTATGCTGCACCATCCATAGCCTCCCAGCTTTCTCCTGAAAATTCTTGCCATGAAGCTATAGGTCCAAAATACCTGGCTAAGGAAACGATCTGCAGAGCCTTGAAATGGACATCACTGATCCTGTTTGCCTATAACTGTGTTTACTGTGTAGTTGTAGCTCTGTCAGTCCCAGGATATTAGAGAGACAGCGTGGGGGAGGGAATATCTTTCATTAGACCAGTCTCTACTGTTGAGAGAGAGACAAGCTTTTGAGTCACACAGAAGAAGAGCTCTGTATGACTCGAAAGCTTGTCTCTCTCACCAACAGATAGTGGTCCAATAATAGATATTACCTCACTCACCTGATCTCGCTCTGTGTTTTGTTTTTATCCAAGACTTCCCTCACCTGCTTTTCCTTTCCTACTGTGGGCAGATATCTGCAGCTCTCTGACACACACAGCTCTTGTGTGTAGCAAGGACATTCTGGTTTCTTTATAACCAGTGGGGTTATCATCCTTTAAAAAGCATGTCTCCAGTTTTTCATTGGAGAATCAGACAATTAATGCTGCTTGTTAACGCACACTAGTCCATAGCACAGATAAAGAGTGGGGTCTAGCCACTGCATCCTCTGTCCTACTGGACAGCATGCAGAGCACTAGCATTGAAGGTGGCACCAAACATATGTTGCCAAATCTGAAGCCAAAGAATTTTTCACCTAATGCTGTTGATCAAGCAAGTCAGACACGTCCCCCACCCCCACCCCCACCTCCACCCCACTCCCTCTTAAGCAGTGAGCATGAGGCAAGGTCAGCGGCAAGAGTCCTGAGACACAAACCAGGAAAAATATCTTCTATGGCAAATCCTCAGCGAAAATACTGAGGACCTTCCTTAACTTCTGGGAGGTCCTTTTTCAAAAGACACCCTGTCAAGGTTCCTTTCCCACTCTGAACTCTAGGGTACAGATATGGGGACCTGCATGAAAACCTCCTAAGCTTACTTTTACCAGCTTAGGTTAAAACTTTCCCAAGGAACAAACTATTTTACCTTTTGCCCTTGGACTTTCGCTGCCACCACCAAATGTCTAACCGGTATTATTAGGAAAGAGTCCGTTTGGAAACGTCTTTCCCCCCAAATCCTCCCAAACATTACACCCCCCTTTCCTGGGGAAGGCTTGATAAAAATCCTCACCAATTTGCATAGGTGACCACAGACCCAAACCCTTGGATCTTAAGAACAATGAAAAAGCATTCAGTTTCTTAAAAGAAGAATTTTAATCGAAGAAATAGTAAAAAGAATCACCTCTGTAAAATCAGGATGGTAAATACCTTACAGGGTAATCAGATTCAAAACATAGAGAATCCCTCTAGGCAAAACCTTAAGTTACAAAAAGACACAAAAACAGGAATCTACATTCCATTCAGCACAACTTATTTTTCTCAGCCATTTAAAGAAATCATAATCTAACGCATACCTAGCTAGATTACTTACTAAGTTCTAAGACTCCATTCCTGTTCTGCCTCTGGCAAAAGCATCACACAGACAGAGAGAGAGGCTTTGTTTCTCCCTCCCCGCAGTTTTTGAAAGTATCTTGTCTCCTCATTGGTCATTTTGGTCAGGTGCCAGAGAGGTTATCCTAGCTTCTTAACCCTTTACAGGTGAAAGGGTTTTTCCTCTGGCCAGGAGGGATTTTAAAGGTGTTTACCCTTCCCTTTATATTTATGACACACCTGTGCTGAGCCGCATCCTAACAAATATTCTGGATTTGCAAGTCCATCTGGATCGATGCCTTCGGGTTTTATATTTCATTCAGCCTTTACCCAGGCAAAGCTTCCATTTCAGTTGGTCCTTATGAGGTCCTTCTTTATTCTGTACTCAAGCAAACCACCTATTGACATCCATGGAGCAAAAATGCCCATTGAAGACATTAGACAAAAACTTCCATTGAAATCAAGGGATCAAAATACCCATTGAAGCCACTGCCCAACTCTCCTATTTAAATGAATGGCTCAAAATGCCCACTGAACTCAATGGACTAAAATCTCCCTTGAGGTCAATGGATCCAAACACCCATTTAATACATTGGGAGATGACTGAAAAAAAGCTAAGAAGGGACTTCAGAATTCAGCCCATTGGATGGCAAGTTCTTGGCACACCTCAGGATTTAGCCCTTTGTCTGGGTCCTCGTCTATGCTACAGAGTTAGGTCTATGAAAGGCAGTTTATGTTGACCTAACCATGGATGGTTTCAGAGTAGCAGCCGTGTTAGTCTGTATTCGCAAAAAGAAAAGGAGTACTTGTGGCACCTTAGAGACTAACCAATTTATTTGAGCATAAGCTTTCGTGAGCTACAGCTCACTTCATTGGATACATACTGAGCTGTAGCTCACGAAAGCTTATGCTCAAATAAATTGGTTAGTCTCTAAGGTGCCACAAGTCCTCCTTTTCTTCTAACCATGGATGTGTCTAAACTTAAATTTCACTGCCTCCAATGTAACTGCCCTTCTATGCCAACTGAGTAACTCCACCTCCATGAGAGGCATAAAGTCAATGTCAATATAATTAGGTTGGTGTGGTGTCTATACAGACACTGTGTTGCTTACATCAACTGTTACTGGCTTTCAGAAGCCATCCCACAATGCCCCACACTGACAGTACAATCGGCACAAGCGCTTCTGGTGAGGATGTGCACCGCCGACACAAGGCGCATAGCATGGACACCCAAAAGCTATTTAATTACTTGTGGCAGCTGTATGCTAACGTTTCACAGACTCACAGGACTCGTTCTCTCTCTCTGCTCCATACAATCCCTGTAGAAACCCCCTTCAGTGTGACAGCCCTTCTCAGGGATTCACTCTCTCTCAGGGGTTAAGCCCCATGCTCCAGTGCCTCCCGGAACTGCACCTCTCTGAGCCTCTCACCATGGATCCCCTCAGGGAGTCCACTTGCTCTGGCTCCCTGGGGCCTCAACACCCAGAGGGAATAATGTAACCCTGATCTCTAGCCTGCAGTGACTCTCAGCCAGAGTAAAACAGGAGGGTTTATTGATTGTCTGAACACAGCATAGGAGCTTCCCAGGACCCTGGAGCCCGGCTAGTCTCAGCACAGTTCAATTGGCTCTCTTCCAGTCCTGATGGGCTCAGGCTACTCTCCCTGTTCCCAGTCCAGCAGCCCCTTCCTTCCAGCAGATCATCCTATAGCATCTCCCTCAACAGCCCCTCCTCTGTCCTCTGTCTTCCCTACAGGTAAATAGGCTGCCTGGGCCTCCTCTCTTCCATCCTTTGTTCCCCCACTTGCTGGAACCAGCTGGTCAGGTCACCAGGGTCCTCTCTCCTCAGCCCTTTGTCCTCCCACTGGACAGAACCAGCTGCCTTCCAAGTTGGTAAGATCTCCCATAATTTTGACATAATTTTGTAGTGTAGACATGGCCTGAGAGAGGTGTGAATACCTTTCGGTACTATCATACACCCCTGTTTTACCCAATGGAAAATTTGACCATGGACCCTTACATTGTTTCATAAGTTCCTATATTTGTCTCCACTTGTCTCAATCTCTGTATTCTTTCAGTAGTGGGTAGTCACAGACCTGTTTCTATTTTCAGCTCACCTAATTGCATGGTGCTGTGTCTAATATGTGGATTTCTCTTTAATATTTCGTAGTTAATATGAACACTAGGTTGCATTCCATCAGCAACTGGGGTAGCACCACCTCCCCACCCTAGCTGTGCTACATTTGGGCCAGGGGTAGAGTTACTAATTCCAGTTGGGATCATTTGGTCCAGGAGAGTCATCATACCTCCACACTTATTAAGGAAATGGTTATTTTTAATATTCAAATTGAAAGCCACATGCAGGTCTAGAAAACATGACCTCTGAGGAAAGATTGAAGAAAATGGGTTTGTTTAGTGAGGAGAAGAGAAGCATTAGGGGGAACATGATAACAGTTTTCAAGTACATAAAAGGTTGCTACAAAGGTGGGGGGGAATTGTTCTTGTTAACGTCTGAGGATAGGACAAGAAGCAATGGGCTTAAATTGTAGCAAGGACGGTTTAGGCTGGACATTAGGAAAAACTTCTTGTCAGGGTGGTTAAGCACTGGAATAAATTGCTTAGGGAAGTTGTGGAATCTGCATCATTGGAAGTTTTTAAGAACAGGTTGGACAGACATCTGTCAGTGATGGTCTAGATCAGGGGTGGCCAACCTGGGGCTCGGGAGCCACCTGCGGCTCTTCAGAAGTTTACTGTGCGGCTCCTTGTCTAGACACCGACTCCGGGGCTGGAGCTACAGGCGCCAACTTTCCAGTGTGCCGGGGGGGGCTCACTGCTCAGCCCCTGGCTCTGCCTCAGGCCCTGCCCCCACTCCACCCCTTCCCGCCCCCTCCCCGAGCCTGCCGTGACATCACTCCTCCCACTTCCCCCACAGAGCCTCCTGCATGCCACGAAACAGCTGATCAGGAGGTGTGGGGAGGGAGGGGGAGGCTCTGACTGGTGGGGCTGCCAGTAGGTGGAAGGCACGGTGGGGGGAAGGCTGATGGGCTGTTGCTGACCTATTACTGTGGCTCTTTGGCAATGTACGCTGGTAAATTCTGGCTCCTTCTCAGGCTCAGGTTGGCCACCCCTGGTCTAGAAAATACTTAATCTTGCCATAAGTGCAGGGGACTGGACCAGATGACCTCTCAAGGTCCCTTCCAGTCCTATGATTCTATGCATGAGGAAATTTTTCTTCAAAGTTCGTAGGCTGGAACAGGTGCTGGGGTAGAGTTTGTGGTAGAAAATTTGGAGTCATGTGATCCAGAGGTTCCCAGTATGCAGCTCTCTACAATATGAGCATCTTTTCAATGTTCTGACAGCTCTAAAATCTGCAGGCATAGTGAGATTATCTGGGAGAGTGCTATGCCACAACAGGGGCAAGGGTATAAGTCCTGATGCAAATTTTGGGTCATTTGGTCAAGGGGTTCATCAGATACATCCTCCCCTCCCCCCAGTGAACTGATCTTAATACTCATGTTGTTCTAAACATGACACACATTGCAATAGCACAGTGGTCTTGAAAACTGGTATTCCATCATATGGGCTGTTGCAGACTTTGAAAAGGAGAACACGTGTTGAGATGAATGAGTCACTTTACATCTCCCAGAGCCACTGTGTGTTCTGAATGGGCTGAGAACATCCCATTGAGATGAATGGGCCACTTCACACCTCTGTGATCCTTCTATGCTGCAGAGGGGTGGGCAGAGCCCCTACCATCCACATGAGATCCTGAAGTGGAGTATGGAGTCTGGTTCCCCTCCCTTCCCCCTTGCTAAATCCAGCTGGTAGATGTGCTACTCATAGCCCATTGCTTACCATCTTCTTTCCTCCCATCGTGATCATAGAATCATAGAATATCAGGGTTGGAAGGGACCTCAGGAGGTCATCTAGTCCAACCCCCTGCTCAAAGCAGGACCAATCGCCAACTAAATCATCCCAACCAGGGCTTTGTCAAGCCTGACCTTAAAAATATCTAAGGAAGGTGTCAAGGTTCCTTCCCCACTCTGAACTCTAGGGTACAGATGTGGGGACCTGCATGAAAACCTCCTAAGCTTACTTTCACCAGCTTAGGTTAAAACTTCCCCAAGGTACAAATTAATTTTACCCTTTTCCCCTGGATTTCCACTGCCACCACCAAACTTTATCTGGGTTTACTGGAAAACGTAGTTTGGACACGTCTTTCCCCCCAAAATCCTCCCAACCCTTGCACCCCACTTCCTGGAGAAGGTTTGGTAAAAATCCTCACCAATTTGGATAGGTGAACACAGACCCAAACCCTTGGATCTTAGAACAATGAAAAAGCATTCAGTTTTCTTACAAGAAGACTTTTAATAGAAGTAAAGGAATCACCTCTGTACAATCAGGATGGTAGATACCTTACAGGGTAATTAGATTCAAAACACAGAGAATCCCTCTAGGCAAAACCTTAAGTTACAAAAAAGACACACAGACAGGGATAGTCATTCTATTCAGCACAGCTCTTTTCTCAGCCATTTAAAGAAATCATAATCTAACACATACCTAGCTAGATTACTTACTAAAAGTTCCAAGACTCCATTCCTGTTCTCTCCCCGGCAAAAGCAGCATACAGACAGACACAGACTCTTTGTTTTTCTCCCTCCTCCCAGCTTTTTGAAAGTATCTTGTCTCCTCATTGGTCATTTTGGTCAGGTGCCAGCGAGATTACCTTTAGCTTCTTAATCCTTTACAGGTGAGAGGATTTTTCTTCTGGCCAGGAGGGATTTTAAAGGGGTTTACCCTTCCCTTTATATTTATGACAGAAGGAGATTCCACCACCTCCCTAGGTAACGCATTCCAGTGTTTCACCACCCTCTTAGTGAAAAAGTTTTTCCTAATATCCAACCTAAACCTCCTCCACTGCAACTTGAGACCATTACTACTCATTATGTCATCTGCTACCACTGAGAACAGTCTAGAGCCATCCTCTTTGGAACCCCCTTTCAGGTAGTTCAAAGCAGCTATCAAATCCCCCCCTCATTCTTCCCTTCCGCACACTAAACAATACCAGTTCCCTCAGCCTCTCCTCATAACTCATGTGTTCCAGTCCCCTCATCATTTTTGTTGCCCTTCGCTGGACTCTTTCCAATTTTTCCACATCCTTCTTGTAGTGTGGGGCCCAAAACTGGACACAGTACTCCAGATGAGGCCTCACCAATGTCGAATAGAGGGGGACAATCAAGTCCTTCCATCTGCTGGCAATGCCCCTACTTATACATCCCAAAATGCCATTGGCCTTCTTGGCAACAAGAGCACACTGTTGACTCATATCCAGCTTCTCGTCCACTGTAACGCCTACGTCCTTTTCTGCAGAACTGCTGCCGAGCCATTTGGTCCCTAGTCTGTAGTGGTGCATGGGATTCTTCCGTCCTAAGTGCAGGACTCTGCACTTGTCCTTGTTGAACCTCATCAGATTTCTTTTGGCCCAATCCTCCAATTTGTCTAGGTTCCTCTGTATCCTATCCCTACCCTCCAGCATATCTACCACTCCTCCCAGGTTAGTGTCATCTGCAAACTTGCTGAGGGTGCAATCCACACCATCCTTCAGATCATTTATGAAGATATTGAACAAAACCGGCCCGAGGACCAACCCTTGGGGCACTCCACTTGATACCGGCTGCCAACTAGACATGGAGCCATTGATCACTACCCGTTGAGCCCGACAATCAAGCCAACTTTCTATCCACCTTATAGTCCATTCATCCAGCCCATACTTCTTTAATTGCTGGCAAAAATACTGTTGGAGACAGTGTCAAAAGCTTTGCTAAAGTCAAGGAACAACACGTCCACAGCTTTCCACTCATCCACAGAGCCAGTTATCTCATCATAGAAGGCAATTAGATTAGTCAGGCATGACTTGCCCTTGGTGAATCCATGCTGACTGTTCCTGATCACTTTCCTCTCCTCTAAGTGCTTCAGAATGGATTCCTTGAGGACCTGCTCCATGATTTTTCCAGGGACTCAGGTGAGGCTGACTAGCCTGTAGTTCCCAGGATCCTCCTTCTTTCCTTTTTTAAAGATGGGCACTACATTAGCCTTTTTCCAGTTGTCCGGGACCTCCCCCCGATCAACATGAGTTTTCAAAGACAATGGCCAATGGCTCTGCAATCACAGCCGCCAACTCCTTTAGCACTCTCGGATGCAGCGCATCCGGCCCCATGGACTTGTGCTCGTCTAGCTTTTCTAAATAGTCCTGAACCACTTCTTTCTCCACAGAGGGCTGGTCACCTCCTCCCCATGCTGTGCTGGCCAGTGCAGTCGTCTGGGAGCTGACCTTGTTCATGAAGACATAGGCAAAAAAAGCATTGAGTACATTAGCTTTTTCCACATCCTATGTCACTAGGTTGCCTCCCTCATTCAGTAAGGGGCCCACACTTTCCTTGACTTTCTTCTTGTTGCTAACATACCTGAAGAAACCCTGCTTGTTACTCTTAACATCTCTTGCTAGCTGCAACTCCAGGTGTGATTTAGCATTCCTGATTTCACTCCTGCATGCTCGAGCAATATTTTTATACTCTTCCCTGGTCATTTGTCCAATCTTCCACTTTTTGTAAGCTTCTTATTTCTGTTTAAGATCAGCAAGGATTTCACTGTTAAGCCAAGCTGGTCGCCTGCCATATTTACTATTCTTTCTACACATCGGGAAGGTTTGTCCCTGTAACTTCAATAAGGATTCTTTAAAATATAGCCAGCTCTCCTGGACTCCCATCAGTTCCCTGAGGGAGTCTAAGTCTGCTTTTCTGAAGTCCAGGGTCTGTATTCTGCTGCTCTCCTTTCTTCCTTGTGTTAGGATCCTGAACAAGACCATCTCATGGTCACTGCCTCCCAGATTCCCATCCACTTTTGCTTCCCCTACTAATTCTTCCCGGTTTGTGAGCAGCAGGTCAAGAGCTCTGTCCCTAGTTGGTTCCTCCAGCACTTGCACAAGGAAATTGTCCCGTACGCTTTCCAAAAAATTCCTGGATTGTCTGTGCACCGCTGTATTGCTCTCCCAGCAGATATCAGGGTGATTGAAGTCTCCCATGAGAACCAGGGCCTGTGATCTAGTAACTTCCGTTAATTGCCGGAAGAAAGCCTTGTCCACCTCATCCACCTGGTCCGGTGGTCTATAGCAGACTGCCACCATGTTGCTCACACTTCTAAACTTAATCCAGAGACACTCAGGTTTTTCTGCAGTTTCATACTGGAGTTCTTCATACTGCTCCCTTACATACAGTGCAACTCCCCCGCCTTTTCTGCCCTGCCTGTCCTTCCTGAACAGTTTATATCCATCCATGACAGTGCTCCAGTCATGTGAGTTATCCCACCAAGTTTCTGTTATTCCAGTCACATCATAATTCCTTGACTGTGCCACGACTTCCAGTTCTCCCTGCTTGTTTCCCAGGCTTCTTGCATTTGTGTATAGGCACTTGAGATAACTCTCTGATCATCCCTCTTTCTCAGTATGAGGCAGGAACCCTGCCCTCTCGCGCGCTCCTGCTCGTGCTTCCTCCCTGTATCCCACTTCCCCACTTACCTCAGGGCTTTCGTCTCCTTCCCCCAGTGAACCTAATTTAAAGCCCTCCTCACTAGGTTAGCCAGCCTGCTTGTGAAGATGCTCTTCCCTCTCTTTGTTAGGTGCTTGATGGCACTAGACCCACAGAATGGCACCTTAGCTATCAGAGCAGTTTGTATCAGTGCCACAATGACCCCACCCAGCCATGAGCCAGCCACCAGACACCCACACACCCTCCTGTTCATCGCAAGCACGTAACAGAAGGGGTGGCATATGGCCATGAACTGGTCATGTGCCATGGCAGCCAGGAGCAAGCACTCAGCAGTTCCGAGAAGGAAAAAGAAGCACCTCTGTGCAATGCATCCCGAGTAGGAGATGGTTCTCAGCTCCATCAGCAAATTCATCAGCATCTTGGGGATGGTGACCAATGTGTAGCAGATCTCTAGGAAGGACAGGTTCCTGAGGAAAAAATACATGGGGTGTGGAGAGGAGGGTAAGCCAATATGAGCATAATGATGAGGCTGTTTCCCATTATAGTGACTATGTACATAATTAACACTACAGCATACAGCAGGATGACCAGTAGTTCCTGGAGATCTGAAAATCCCTGGAGTATAAATTCAGTCACCACAGTGTGATTTTTTCCATATCAATTATTCAGCATCTTCCATCTCTGAAGGAAAGAGAGAGAGAGTTTTGCAAATAATTGAAAGATAAAGTTCACAGATTTTGGATTTGCCCACTGTCAAGGGCAGGCCCATCTGCAAAACTTCTCTTCTCAGTTCCAGGGGGGTTTGAATTTGGGGTGTTGGTTGGAGCCATGTCTAAGATTTGCATTTAGCTGAAAGAAAACTAGCACTGGCCAGCCAACGAGGAAGACTTTGCTCAGCCCTGAACTGGGTGGATGGGATGTACAGACCTAAAAGTAAAGGTCCAGTTGGTGCCAACTGACAAAGGACGTAGGGGTCTGGTCACACAGATCCCCTGGTCTGGTGTCTACATACTAGGTCACCAAAGGCACCATATAAGGAATGTACTGAAAATCTGTCACATTGGTCATCATAATCACTGTGAAATGTATGTATGGGAAATATGTAAGGAGCTCTGGATAGATACTGAAAACTACCCTTTTAAGATCTGACACTTGAGACTGATTTCCAAAAGGTTTCTTCCCAGCAAGGGATGTTTATTTATCTGTCTGTCTGCATGTAAACTGGGTATTACATGGTGCACAATGGTCACCTATTTACAGTCTGAGCCAAATGCTGATCAGCTGATTGCAAAGCCTCCAGTGGTGATTCTAGCCAGGCAAACATGAGCAGTGGGGAGGTACCCTGTTTGCAAGTGCAGACAATGGGTTTTTTGGACCATAACTGTAGGGACAGAGACAAACTCTGCATCTTTCCTGGATGGCAAAAAGACAGTGTCATGTGTCTCATGAATGGAAGACCAGTGCCACGCTGGAAGGATTTGGGGTGAGCTTTTGCTCTATGTGACACAGCAATAGCTGGATAGTTCAATTTAGGCTCAAGTTTGAGTGTTATTATTTTGTTTGATATGTAATCCTTTTGGTTCCACTCTTTCTGCTGGCTGTCCTTTGAATCTCTGTTCATCTGTTAAATAAACTTATACTTGCTTTCTCTATAAACAAACCCAAGGGCGGGTGTGCTGAGTGGAACTGTATTCTTTGGTGTGACTGGTAAGCTGGGGTGTTCTTTTGAGAGTGTCCAGTGAATCTGGGGGCTGGACATTGCACAGAGATGCTCAGAGGACACAGAGGTTGGAGTGTGCCAATTGTTAAGAGAGAGTGGGGCCTGCAGAAGCCTGGACATTAGTGATTGTGTTTCCAGAGGTTGGTGATGTTGGGGAACTGACCCCTGGCAGGCACAGATAAGATTTCCTCACTCTAAGGGTGCGTGGTTGTGAGATGCCTCATGACTGTGGGCATCCCTGAGAAATTTCACAAGGGATTGATATATTTTGCACAAAAATAATTCCTACCATGAAGTGTAGCTTAGTCAACGGGGACATTTTCCATGGGGAGATGTTGATTTCCACACCTTGTTTGATTTTTCTGATCAAAACCCTGTTGACAAGTTGACATTTCAAAATGAAACACCAAAATGTCGATTCTAATAAAAGAAACTCCAGCATCTCAATTTGTCAAATCATTTCAATTCAATTTTCTTTTTGCATTTTGACATTTCCCATTCAGAACTTTGGTATGAAGGAATTTGATAGTTCAGCTTTCCCTTCAAATTCAGAAAAGAAACTAATTTGCAAAGGTCAAAACTTCCCATGGAATGAAAATTAAGTTTTCTGACCAGCTCTAACCAAGAAAAAAATCTTAGTCTGGGGACTCACATGCTGAACTACTTACGTCAGAAGAGAGTCCTGATTCTGCAGTCCTTGCTCATGCCCTACTCCGGTGGATTCCTGATCAGCCTCTGAAGATGCTGTGAAGTAGGGGACATGCAGAAATCACGCAAGTAATTTTGAACAGTGTTTTCAAAAGAGGTTAAGGAATGGGAGTTCCATGCCTAAATCTTTTTGGCTCCTCTGACAATCCCACCCTTTAAAATTCACTTGGTTTTCTTTTCCCAGCACAGAAAAGGAGAGGAAATTACTTTGCCCATTTCCTGGTTGATTGCTACATAGTTTGGGTTGGTATTTTCAAAGGTACCTAGCACAGAAATCTGTTCAGCTCCCATTGAATATCAAGGGAAAGTTAGGTACCTAACCTGCTTAGAAATGTCTGAAAATCCCACTAGGTGCCTATCTGAGCCTTTAGGCACCTAAACCCCTTTGAAGATTTGGTGTTAAATTCCCAAGTCACTTTTTAAAATGGGACTTAGGTTCCCAAGTACTTAGGTGCTTTTAAAAAATTTACCCATTGATTGCTTCTTATTCCCTTAGGACCCTTTAAAAATTCCAGGCTTAATGCAAAAAAGAAATGTCACATGAGTTGATTTTCCCTTCTGTGTTCATCCATCTTTATTTTCTCAGCTGTCAATAATGACCTTATTAAATTCTTCTTCCAATAGCATGTACACAGATGAGTTGATACAATCTGTCTAACACTCCATAGATGTAAAAACCTGTGAATTAGAGATAGGTAGTTCTTAGTGTGATAACTCATCTTGTCAGCTGTTGCATGAGATTTCAGTTTTACAAGGCACGGTGTAAACCAAGTGGCCCCCAGTTCTGCTGTCCGCAGCACAAGTATTTACATTGATGTATTCTGCTCCTGTAAATGAATTTATATCATATCAACACTGGAGTAAATGAAATATCAATGTGGCCAAAAACTGGGAATAAAACGGGTCAGGAAACCTTCAGCAAAACGGAAAAATGTGAATGCTGAACTTTCTCAAGGGAACGTATCTTGGCAAAATTTTCATGGGAAAAGCTTTCTTGGGTCCAGAAAAGAATTTCTCATTAAAACCAGAGAGAGAGAGAGACCAGCCAACCAACCTGCTCCTGGATATCAGTAGCCTGATGATGAGAGCACCAGGTTCAAGTCTGTATTCTGCCTGATTCAGACCAGGGAAGCTTACATCCCACCTGTGTGTGGGATCTCAGTTTCTCCTGTTGGAGCTGCTCCACTTTGTATAAATAATTAAATATACACTGGCCCAGAGAGGATGAAACAGAAGCTGACTCTGTAGCCCGGGAGACAGGGGGAGGGGGTTGGTCATAAATCTTTGAAAGGTTTCAGCTTGGTCCTGATCTGGAACAGGACATTTTTTGAAACTCAAAATTGTCACAGGATGGTAATACCATTTTCTGCCCACCTGCAGTTGGGGATCCAGCTAGCTAGCTAGCTCTGCTCTTGTACCTTACCAATCTGTTCAAATGAGAACTCTCCACATGTATTGTAAAGAAAACACAAGATGATCTTGGTATCCTCTCTCTTCTTCCCACTTTCACCCATTTTTAGAGAGTTTGAGCAGCAATTAAGCCCCCAAATCCCATAGAAATTCAAAGGGTGTTAGGCACCTAACTTCCTTTGGCTCCTTTGAAAAATCCCAACCTAATTCAATTCAAATTGTTTCCTTGCCTTTGGTTTAAATTATTGTGTTCACCAGCAAGTGAGTGGGTCCAAGGCAGGACACACTGGCTAAGAGTCTCTGGCCTGTGTTAGGGGCAAATTCCTATTAGATGATCATAATGGTCCCTTCTGGCCTTAACATCCATGAATCTATTAATTTGCAATATCAATTTTAGATCTTGGCAATCTATCTGGCCTACCTTGGACAGAAGGGACAGACTCATCTCTGGCAGCAAAGAATAAATGTGTACGACAACCACCACAGATATTTATGTCTCCTGTATGACCACTGGGACCTAATCCCTGGTTCTGCTCATACTCAGGGATTCTGAGCCACAAGTTATTTTTAATTTCCGTAGGAAACTCTCCTGTTTTAATTGAGATTAGATAGATTGATAGAAGGTGTGACGGGTTGGATCACAAAAAACCCCTTGGGACTGCCATCTGATGTGCTGAGACTACTTGTAACCCGTTTTCCCAGCCACCTTGGGACTCCAGAACCTTGTCTTGTTTGAGCCAGACATGCTTGCCTGCTGCGAACACAGACCCAGGTCTGAACTACATCCCACAAACTGCAGGCTTAACTGAAAACAGCTTAAGAAGTGTTCTTGTCTCCAACACTCAGGTACCCAGCTCCCAATGGGGTCCAAATCCCAAATAAATCCATTTTACCCTGTATAAAGCTTACACAGGGTAAACTCATAAATTGTTCACCCTCTATAACACTGATAGAGAGATATTGGTGAGGCCTCATCTGGAGTACTGTGACCAGTTTTGGGCCCCACACTACAAGAAGGATGTAGATAAATTGGAGAGAGTCCAGCGAAGGGCAACAAAAATGATTAGGGGTCTAGAACACATGACTTATGAGGAGAGGCTGAGGGAACTGGGATTGTTTAGTCTGCAGAAGAGAAGAATGAGGGGCGATTTGATAGCTGCTTTCAACTACCTGAGAGGTGGTTCCAGAGAGGATGGTTCTAGACTATTCTCAGTGGTAGAAGAGGACAGGACAAAGAGTAATGGTCTCAAGTTGCAGTGGGGGAGGTTTAGGTTGGATATTAGGGAAAACTTTTTCACTAGGAGGGTGGTGAAACATTGGAATGCGTTACCTAGGGAGGTGGTAGAATCTCCTTCCTTAGAAGTTTTTAAGGTCAGGCTTGACAAAGCCCTGGCTGGGATGATATAATTGGGGATTGGTCCTGCTTTGAGCAGGGGGTTGGACTAGATGACCTCCTGAGGTCCCTTCCAACCCTGATAGTCTATGATTCTATGATTAGCATATTTTCATAAAATCATATAGAGTGCAAGCTCACAGAGGGGTGTCCATGGGGACAGACAGGCAGACAGATAGTTTAAATGGGTGTCATGGGAATAGATAGATGGAAGGGTATGGAAACAGATGGGTCGTATATATGGGAATAGATAGATAGATGGAAGGGTATGGAAACAGATGGGTGGGTATATATGGGAATAGATAGATAGATGGAAGGGTATGGAAACAGATGGGTGGGTATATATGGGAATAGATAGATGGATGGAAGGGTATGGAAACAGATGGGTGGGTATATATGGGAATAGATAGATAGATGGAAGGGTATGGAAACAGATGGGTGGGTATATATGGGAATAGATAGATGGATGGAAGGGTATGGAAACAGATGGGTGGGTATATATGGGAATAGATAGATGGATGGAAGGGTATGGAAACAGATGGGTGGGTATATATGGGAATAGATAGATAGATGGAAGGGTATGGAAACAGATGGGTGGGTATATATGGGAATAGATAGATAGATGGAAGGGTATGGAAACAGATGGGTGGGTATATATGGGAATAGAGAGATGGAAGGGTATGGAAACAGATGGGTGGGTATATATGGGAATAGAGAGATGGAAGGGTATGGAAACAGATGGGTCGTATATATGGGAATAGAGAGATAGACTGATAGGAGTGTCTGCACTGCACTGTAAACCTGGGTTGCTGGAATCAGGTCTCACAGCCACACTAAGGTGCCCATACTGCTCTGCACAGACCTTCTGATTTGGGTCTGCAGCTTGAGCTATGTCCACACCACAAAATGACAAGGATTGAACCTGAACCTCAGTGGGATTTGGGGTCAGACCCTGCCCCTGTCCCAGGAGGGTCTTAGGGCCTGAGTCAGACAGATTGAGTGTGGACAGCAGGGGGAGGCAGGGCTGGGTCCAAACCCGTGCCTGGGTTTAACGGCGCAGTGTAGACGTGGTCTGGCTGCCTTCTCTCTGCAGTGTTCCCCCAAGGCCACAGATGAGCACTGCCTGGGCCCTACTTCCCAGGATTGAGGTCTCCCCTGCACAGCTCTGGGTCCCGGGAGAGGCTGCCGCGGGGAGCTATCCCTTTTTGTTCCACACGCACTTCATGCGAAGAAGAACTAAAAGGCAGATGACACCTTCCCTCCAGTTGTGTACACCCCACACTTCTCCCATCCAGTGTGAGTTCTGCCCGCCTTAGCAGGCCCCTCTCAGCTCTTCCTAGATGGAGCAATTCCTCCAGTCCCAGGGTTTTCCCTCATTTACTCTCTGAACTTTCACTTCAGCCTCCTGGGTCTGCCTCTTCCCCCATCCCCCTTCTGCCCTTTATTGGATATTGCCTGATTCCCCCCAGGTGGGGACCCTTCTCTAACAAGGGCTGGCTTGGCTCCAACTCTCCAGCCCACGGGAACGTGGCCCTGTAATAGGCAGATCATCATCATCAGGTTTCTATTATGCCTCTGGCATTTAGGGCAGTGATGAAGCTCCTCCATTCCTGTCCGTTGCTGGCAACTCTTTCAATGGTTCCCCAGCTGTGCCCCAAGTTTTTCAGCTCAGCTTCCACGGCTCTTCACCATGTTGTTTTCTGGCGGTTTTCTCTTGCCTTCAGGTGTCCATTGTATTGCAACTCTCATGATGGAATCAGTTTCCATCCGAAGCACATGACTGATCCATCTCTATCGCCTCCTTGCAATGATGGTGCTCAGATCCTCTTAGCTGCACTGTGTCAATAGATCTTGGTTTGACATTGTTCTGAGCCAAAAGATACAGAGGATTTTTCTGAGGCAGGTTGTATGGAATGAAGGCAGTTTGGATGTGTCATACTTTCTCTGTCCATTTAATGCCTCTTGGCATGTCTTCTGTTGTATGCCACTTTACCCAGTTGACGGCAATGTTGAAGAGGATTGCAGACATGACACACCCCTGACGTACTCCTGTTTTGTCTTCAAAACTGAGCTCACTGTGATCAAGACTGCACATAAAGTTGCAATAGAAGCTTTTGATGATGTTGATAATATGGAAAAGAATTCCATATGCCCGCATAATACACCATAGGCTGGTCTGTGAATGCTATCAAAAGCCTTGTCAAAGTCTATGAAATTTATGTAGAGTTGCCATTGCCATTCTAAGCACTCTTCTATTATGTTTCATAGAGTGACGTTCTGGCCTGTGCATCCACGCCCTTTCCAAAAACCAGCTTGCTATTTTCTGAGAATGCTAACAAAAGCCTCTGATATAAGCTGGACTATGATCTTACACAATACTTTCCTTGGCACAGATAAAAGTGTGATACCATGCCAGTTATTACAATCACTGAGAGTTCCTTTCTTTGTTATCTTCACTATAACCCCATTGGTCTACTCATCTGGCACTTTTCTCCTTTCCCAGACTGATGTAAATAGAGGTGCTAGGATAAATGCTGCTAAGTTAGGATTTACCTTGAACAATTCTGCATTCAAGTTATCCTTGCCAGGAGCTTTCCCATTTCTTAAGGATTTGGTGGCTTGAATGATCTCTTCCTTAGTTGGGATGTTTCTGTTGATATCAAGATCTTCTTCTGCTTCCTAGACATTTGCTTCCTCTTTAGTTGGCTCCCTGTTCAGCAATTATTTGAAATGCTCTGTCCAGTGCATTTCTTTGTTTTTTCTCTTGGTATTGAGCACTTCAATCTTCATGCCAGTAGCTTCCTTTCAGCTTTCATCACTGGCAGTCATATGGGTCATTGACTCCTGAAGGCCATCACACACAGTAATGGTTGATTTCGCTGGCGTTGTTTCCGTAACATATTTTGTTTTTTACAGGACAGGGTTGTTTGCCCTGTGCCTAACCCCCAAATTGGAGGACCAGGGTATCTGTTCGGTCCACACAGACCAATCCGGAATCGTTGAACCGACCAGGAGCAAAAAGCCCCCGCCAACACAGACTCTGGGGATCATTAGAACATGCAAGCTGTCCCACCACAACAAGGCACGGATACCAGAGGACAGGCAGAGATAGGGCAATATAGTTCAAGTGGGTGCAATTTCTATGTGTAGACAAACCTTGACACATTTATTCCTCACACCTGCCACGACGGGGACAGATAATGGGAGGTGTGACAAGAGAGATGACAGAAAGAGAAGACTCAGTTTATTTCTTTTATTGCACGATACTCTTGGTGACAGATACACAGTTATTAGGGTCACTGAGAAAATAGAGAAACACTAGAAGGAACTGGTGGAAAGCATCCCCTGGGAAAGGTCTCAGGATAGTGGTTTGGCTATAAATGTACAGGGTTTTCCCATAAAAGGCCAATGTTAGGCACCCAAATCCTATGGGCAGTGAATGGGAGTTGGGCAACTCACACCCTTTGGTCCCATTGTCAAATATAACGGACATGGTGGAGCAGATCGGGCACTGGACTGGGACGCTGGATAGTTGGTTTCCTTGCTCGAGCACACAGTGATTCCAGCCTTCTGGGAATCACAAACCCAGCTTGGCTGCAGCAAACCCTGCAGTAGTGCTCACCTGTAGCATCTTATATAGGTCCTAAAAAGGCTGGGGTCACAGGTTTTAAGAGGTCTCTTAATCTCCAATTTCTCCCACACGTGTGACTCTGTAAGACCATGACTTGAAGGCCAATGAAGCTCAGGGAAACGCGACCTGGGACTATAGTCAGCTTTGGTTCAGGCCCTACCCAAGCCCATGTTATATCTGTTTTAACCCAAGGAAACTGACCAATTAGCATGGTCCAAACATGAATATCTGCAATCTTTCCTCAGGGTCTCCTGGGCCTCTTTGTTTCTCAGGCTGTAGATGAGGAGATTGACCAGGGGAGTAAGGATGGTATAGATTTCCAGCAGATCGAGAGACGTGATCGTTCCCCTCTATTCGACATTGGTGAGGCCTCATCTGGAGTACTGTGTCCAGTTTTGGGCCCCACACTACAAGAAGGATGTGAAAAAATTGGAAAACATCCAGCGGTGGGCAACAAAAATGATTAGGGGACTGGAACACGTGAGTTATGAGGAGAGGCTGAGGGAACTGTGATTGTTTAGTCTGAGGAAGAGAAGAATGAGGGGGGATTTGATAGCTGCTTTCAACTACGTGAAAGGAGGTTCCAAAGAGGATGAATCTAGACTGTTCTCAGTGGTAGCAGATGACAGAACAAGGAGTAATGGTCTCAAGTTGCAGTGGGGGAGGTTTAGGTTGGATATTAGGAAAAACTTTTTCACTATGAGGGTGGTGAAACACTGGAATGCGTTACCTAGCGGGGGGTGGAATCTCCTTCCCTAGAAGTTTTTAAGGTCAGGCTTGACAAAGCCCTGGCTGGGATGATTTAGTTGGGGGTTGGTCCTGCTTTGGGCAGAGGTTGGACAAGATGACCTCCTGAGGTCCCTTCCAACCCTGATATTCTATGATTCTATGATTCTATGACAGACAGATCTTTCTTGATGCTGCTCAGGATGTCGGTGGTTGAGAACATATAGACAGTCAGCAGATTTGCATAATAAATGCTCACCACAATGAGGTGGGAGGAACAGGTAGAAAAGGCCTTTTGCCTACCAGCAGTGGATGGGATCCTCAGGATGGTGGCGATGATGCCGACGTAGGACATCAAGGTAAGAAGGAAAGGGACCAGTGAGAAAATCAAGTTGAGTGCAACAGCCAACATTTCCATCTGCTGAGGGTCATTGCAGGAGACTTTTACACAGGGGATAAAATCACAAAAGAAATGGTCAATAACGTTGGGGTCACAGAATGTTAACTGAGATATTGACAACATTGTTATGCTACCACTTAGGAATCCACTTATCCAAGAGCCACCTATGAGCTGCAGGCAAGACCTGTCACTCATACAGACTAGATAATGCATTGGATTGCATATAGGTAAATACCTATCGTGAGACATCACCGAAAAGAAGACATTGTGTACCTGCTAGACAAGCGAAGAAATATAATTGTGTGAGAAACCCATTGAATGACAGTGTCCTGTCCCCTGTCAGGAGACCGGCCAGCACCTTGGGCAGGACGGTGGATGTGTAGCAGGTCTCCAGGCAGGACAAGTTCCCCAGGAGGAAGTATATGGGGAGGTGAAGGTGCTGATCAGACACTACTAGCACAATGATGAGGATGTTCCCAGCCATAATCACAATATAGATCACTCGAAACAGCAGGAAGAGAAGGATCTGCAGTTCTGGGACATTCCCAAATCCCAGGAGGATTAATTCTGTGATGGACATTCCATTTCCCTGTTCTTGGTTCGCCAAGCGGTGTGTCTATGGGAAAGAAATGAACTCTGACACATAAATAAGGATTCACTCAATAAATTCACTCAATAAAACATCAGCATTATTTTCATTTTCTCACTCTGCTGGCTACCACAAAGATGGGTGAGTGGAGAATGGAGGCCAGGGGAGGGGAAAAGCCAACTCTTAATCTTTGGGGTAGATTATATATCTGACCAGGCTTCCAGTTCAACAAAACATTAATCTCTCTGGAAACAGATGGCACCAAGCACTCAAATACTATGGTGATGGAGCTTATCGGTACAACAGTACAGAAATGTGTTGGTTCAAATAATCACATGTTTCATTACCTGGTGTATGAGAGCAGAGCAATGGCCTTTCTAGATTGGAGATCCATGTGCAAAATGGGACAAGATTTGATATTTTAGAGGAACCCCCAACAGAGAAAAAAATCAATCAACTAAAGCTGGGATTTGCAGTGTGTGGGGAACCAGCTCCAAGTGAATTGCAGTGGAAATGGGCTTCCTAGCTCTAGAAGAGCCATTTGAAAGTTTTTATCATCAGACAAATGCCTCTCCTTTCCTAGGACAATACTTCATTGTCCTGCAGTCGGACACTGTACACAGAGAGAACTGAGTAGTAAAGTACTCAATAGCACTCATCACCATGCATTTTTTGACATGCCCACACCCCTCTAGGGCTTATGTCTCACCTTCCCAACCAGTTTCCATTGGCGCCAAAGTTTGGTGCCATCGGCCATTTTGAAAAAAAAATTGTGCATGTTTGAATGGGGGAAATGTTATGTTTGGCTACATTGAGAGCAGTTTAAAGTTTGGGTAAGGTTTATTGAAGAAAGGTGATTGTATAAGGAGAGCTGTTGTTAAAGGGCAGGTTATTAAAGAAAAGAGAGATGATGGTATGCTATGAAAGAATAAAAATGTGATAGATTGAAAGATTAGAGTGAGAGACGTTTGGGTAAGGTTATTGGATGTGATTGAATAAGGAGATCCGTTATTAAAGAATAGAGTGTTTGTGTTATTGAACGCATGCAGAGCGAAACATCCTACCCCTCTGATTGTGAATAGGGGAAGTGTTGTGCTTGGATACATTGAGAGAAAAACGGTTATTAGATGTGATTGAGTAAGGAGAGCTCTTAGAGTGTTTGTGTTACTGAACACATGCAGAGCAAAACATCCTACCCCACCGACTGTTGGTAGTGAAATGACAGCTGTTCTGGGCAGCGCTCCTGGGAGCTAGCCCCTCCTTTTGGTGGACCAATCAGCGGTTGTTTTACAGCTAGGTCACAGAATGCGCTTGTGGAACCGATCCTGTAGTCCCAAGCTTTAGAGAGGATCTTTACCTTATATTAAAAGCTATAAAAAGAGGATTAAAAAGGAAATTTAGGAAGTACCTGATAAAAAGGTGAATAAAAAAAGCATTAAACAATATTAAAAACTAAGGCAAGACATGTTGAGCAAGCACATGGCCAAAAACTGGCTTAAAAAAACATTAAAAGCTAGGGTTAAAAAGGAAATTTAGGAAGCGCCTGATAAAAAAGTGAATAAAAAAGCATTAAACAATATTAAAACCTGTTTAGTAAACACACGGCCAAATGTTGGCTAAAAAACCCATTGAAAGCTATAAAAGGGAAATTTGCTAAGCACGTGATAAAAAAAAGTGTTTAAAAAAGCCTTCAGGATCAGGGTAGATTAAAAGCAAGAACAGAGAAAAGATAGAGAGCACATGGTTGAATTAAAGAGAGAGAGAGAGAGAGAGATTTTTTACCTTGCGTGTCTATCTGTAACATGAGGCAGCTGCACAGTTTAGAAATGTTCAGACTTGCTCTCCTCGCCTTTGGATCGGGCCAGTCAGAGGTTGTTTTACAAGGGCGGCGTTGTAGAATTTATTTTTTGGAACCGATTTTACAGGCCTATGATCCCGCGCCCCCTCCCTCTTTAACGGCCTTATTCTAATCTAAATAAAGAGACCCCCAGCGTTTTCTCCGCCTTGTATATTTTTAGAAGGGAGTTTCCGTAAAAGTTAAAACCATACGCTTTTAGCAACAAGCGATTTTTAAAAGTTTTTTTTCTAGGGTTTAGGCTAGCACTGGTTATGATGTTTTCTAGTAAGCCCAGTATAAAAGAACAGGCTTGTGCAGCGGATTGCTGTGATTGGAAGAAAGAAGGCTGCTTTTTAACAAACACAAGGTAGTTACGTTAAGTTTTGTAATGGAGCAAAGCTCTGCTTTATGTTGACTGGGAAAGGCCCAGCCCTTTACTTACAGGGGTGTTTCAATAAAATGGAGCAGGCAGAATTACCCCAGGATTTTAGTAACAGGCAGTTTATATTTTTCTTATTTTGTTAACCCCTGAATCAGAGAGAAGAAGCTTGTTTTTTTTGTTTTGTTTTGTTTTTTTTTACTTTTTAACAAAGAGGTGAAAGTTTTGTAAAGGAATAAACCCTTCAAATAACACACACCTGTATTTAGCCCCATGAGCATAAGGGTTTTGATAAAAGGTAAGCCTGCAGAAACAGTTTAGGGTTTAAAAACACAAAAAAGTTTTAGACTAACATGGTCAGTAAAAACAGTGTGAAAAAAGAAGCCATTGTGATCAGAAATAAGAAAGCCCAAGGCCTGTTTTTAAAACAAAAGGATACCAAAGACTTGTACTGAAAAGAACAGTAACTTTAACTGTAAATAAGCTCACTGTATAAAATAAAACCTTTTGAACCATGGAAGCTAAAGAATGTAGCCCAGGATTCCTGCCTTTTTTTTTTTTTTCCTTTAGAGGCCGCTTGCTCTGCTCTTATCGAAACAAACAGACCCCTGTAACAAATGCTGACCAGCACACATTATAAACAATTAAATAAATTGAAGTAAAGAATAAAGGCTGTAGCTTTTAAAGACTTTTGGTTACAGATACGTTAATGGGCATATCCCCATTTACAGTGTCTTTCTGTTAACTGTTTAAACACACTTACTATAGAAAATACGAACTTTTTAACCATTAAAGCTAAAGTATGTAGCCCCTTTGTTCCCCCGTCTTTTTTTCTATAAAAAAATGACCCTTACACCCCATGGTTTTAAATTTTAGGGGCCCCACGTCCTTTTTTCAACAGGTTTAAACCTATAAATAGGGACAGAAAACTGGACAAGGATGTTAAAGACACACCACTGACACGAGACTTTTGGTGTCATGGGAAGCAACGACATGGTAAGAAAAAGGACTACGGTGTGTGTTACCCCTGTTCTATACCTGTGTTGTGCTCAGTTAAAAGTTAATATACGTATTTTTTTCAACTAGGACGAGGCCTTTTTTCTTGACATACCAGATTCTGCACTAGAAGTTTTAAATTTCGGGAAGCTGCTTAATATGTTACATGTTTATGGTTTATGTTTAAAAGAAATGGTTTTAAGGAGTTTATTTTTTTAAATTTAGAACAAGATGGAAGTCAAAACCAGCAGATAGGTTTTCCTGAAATGACAGAAGACGGTACGGTTTGTTTTTAAATATGTGTTTGAAATAGTGTTCGTTTTTTCTAGGGTTTGTTGTTGTTAGTAAAAAAAAGAAATTACCTTTGCCCCAAAGGTTTGACTGTAAAAGCGTTTTCCTGAGCCTCCTTGCGAATTGTGGAGCTGTGCTGCCACCGTGTGGCGTAAGAGGGAATAGCGCTTTAGTTTTTTACAAGGTATTTAGTGTAAAGGGGTGGGTTGTGTGGAATATATGTACAGGGCAGATGTTTGTGGCTGTTAGTAGAAAGAACATACAGGTTTATGCGCTAAAAACATTTTGTTTATGTGTATTGACAGACTTATCAAGTGTTATCCCTCAAGAAGAAACGTTGAAGGGGACCAAGAAATTTCCCTCTGAATCCGTGACAGTTGGAAACAAGGGTATTAGACACTTTGATTTTGAGCAGCCCAGCACATCCAAATCCCTCGTTACACAGAGCCAGCTGCCTTTAAGGAGGGGCAAAAAATATCCCTCTGAGGCAAGTGCCATTGGAAGCAAAGGTATTAGACCCCCGGATTTTGAGCAGCCCAGTACATCCAAAGCCCCCGTTACACAGAACCAGCCGTCCTTAAAAAGGGCCAAAAAATCTACCACTAAAACAGAAGCATATGGGAGCAAGGGGGTTAACCTGCCCCCCCACAATTTTGATCTGCCCTTCACCACCAGGGCCAAAATATCTACCTCTGCAGCTGCCAGGGCCACTGGCAAGTGATCCAAAGGGATTAAACCCCCTAGTTCTCAACAGTCCGAAGCCTTTACAGCCCCGAAGGAACCAGCTTTGAAAAGGGTAAAGGCAAACAATCCTGTAGCAGCCTCTGTGTCCATCTTTGAAGAGTTTAATAAACAAAAAGTTTTCAAAGCTAATTGTTGAGGTGTTTCAAAAGCAAAATGCTCCAGAAGAAAGGATGGTTTTAGACCAAAAGATAACAGAGATCCGTGCACTGCTTGAAAAGTTGGAAAGTGTGTTGAAGGTGGAAGGGAGGGTGTGACTAAACAGGGTCCCAAAACCCCAGCTCCTGATGGACATGTCTGGCCCCCTCTAATAGTTGGGCATTTTAGCCAAAAGCCACCTCAATTTTTTAGATCTCTTCCATTTTTTTCCTCCAACCCCTCTTTATGTTTTTAGGTTTCATGTTTAGTCACACCCTGTTGAGAACTAGGGGGTTTAATCCCTTTGGATCGCTTGCCAGTGTCCCTGACAGCTGCAGAGGTAGATTTTTTGGCCCTGGTGGTGCAGGGCAGATCAAAATTGGGGGAGGGGGGTTAACCACCTTGCTCCCATATGCTTCTGTTTTAGTGGTAGATTTTTTGGCCCTTTTTAAGGACGGCTGGTTCTGTGTAACGGGGGCTTTGGATGTACTGGGCTGCTCAAAATAATGGAGTCTAATACCTTTGCTTCCAATGGCACTTGCCTCAGAGGGATATTTTTTGCCCCTCCTTAAAGGCAGCTGGCTCTGTGTAACGAGGGATTTGGATGTGCTGGGCTGCTCAAAATCAAAGTGTCTAATACCCTTGTTTCCAACTGTCACGGATTCAGAGGGAAATTTCTTGGTCCCCTTCAACGTTCCTTCTTGAGGGATAACACTTGATAAGTCTGTCAATACACATAAACAAAATGTTTTTAGCGCATAAACCTGTATGTTCTTTCTACTAACAGCCACAAACATCTGCCCTGTACATATATTCCACACAACCCACCCCTTTACACTAAATACCTTGTAAAAAACTAAAGCGCTATTCCCTCTTACGCCACACGGTGGCAGCACAGCTCCACAATTCGCAAGGAGGCTCAGGAAAACGCTTTTACAGTCAAACCTTTGGGGCAAAGGTAATTTCTTTTTTTTACTAACAACAACAAACCCTAGAAAAAACGAACACTATTTCAAACACATATTTAAAAACAAACCGTACCGTCTTCTGTCATTTCAGGAAAACCTATCTGCTGGTTTTGACTTCCATCTTGTTCTAAATTTAAAAAAATAAACTCCTTAAAACCATTTCTTTTAAACATAAACCATAAACATGTAACATATTAAGCAGCTTCCCGAAATTTAAAACTTCTAGTGCAGAATCTGGTATGTCAAGAAAAAAGGCCTCGTCCTAGTTGAAAAAAATACGTATATTAACTTTTAACTGAGCACAACACAGGTATAGAACAGGGTAACATACACCGTAGTCCTTTTTCTTACCATGTCGTTGCTTCCCATGACACCAAAAGTCTCGTGTCAGTGGTGTGTCTTTAACATCCTTGTCCAGTTTTCTGTCCCTATTTATAGGTTTAAACCTGTTGAAAAAAGGACGTGGGGCCCCTAAAATTTAAAACCATGGGGTGTAAGGGTCATTTTTTTATAGAAAAAAAGACGGGGGAACAAAGGGGCTACATACTTTAGCTTTAATGGTTAAAAAGTTCGTATTTTCTATAGTAAGTGTGTTTACACAGTTAATAGAAAGACACTGTAAATGGGGATATGCCCATTAACGTATCTGTAACCAAAAGTCTTTAAAAGCTACAGCCTTTATTCTTTACTTCAATTTATTTAATTGTTTATAGTGTGTGCTGGTCAGCATTTGTTACAGGGGTCTGTTTGTTTCGATAAGAGCAGAGCAAGTGGCCTCTAAAGGAAAAAAAAAAAAAGGCAGGAATCCTGGGCTACATTCTTTAGCTTCCATGGTTCAAAAGGTTTTATTTTATACAGTGAGCTTATTTACAGTTAAAGTTACTGTTCTTTTCAGTACAAGTCTTTGGTATCCTTTTGTTTTAAAAACAGGCCTTGGGCTTTCTTATTTCTGATCACAATGGCTTCTTTTTTCACATTGTTTTTACTGACCATGTTAGTCTAAAACATTTTTGTGTTTTTAAACCCTAAACTGTTTCTGCAGGCTTACCTTTTATCAAAACCCTTATGCCCATGGGGCTAAATACAGGTGTGTGTTATTTGAAGGGTTTATTCCTTTACAAAACTTTCACCTCTCTTTGTTAAAAAGTAAAAAAAACCAAAAAAACAAAAAACAAAAAAACAAGCTTCTTCTCTCTGATTCAGGGGTTAACAAAATAAGAAAAATATAAACTGCCTGTTACTAAAATCCTGGGGTAATTCTGCCTGCTCCATTTTATTGAAACACCCCTGTAAGTAAAGGGCTGGGCCTTTCCCAGTCAACATAAAGCAGAGCTTTGCTCCATTACAAAACTTAACGTAACTACCTTGTGTTTGTTAAAAAGCAGCCTTCTTTCTTCCAATCACAGCAATCCGCTGCACAAGCCTGTTCTTTTATACTGGGCTTACTAGAAAACATCATAACCAGTGCTAGCCTAAACCCTAGAAAAAAACTTTTAAAAATCGCTTGTTGCTAAAAGCGTGTGGTTTTAACTTTTACGAAAACTCCTTTCTAAAAAAATACAAGGCGGAGAAAACGCTGGGAGTCTCTTTCTTTAGATAAGAATAAGGCCGTTAAAGAGGGAGGGGGCACGGGATCATAGGCCTGTAAAATTGGTTCCAAAAAATAAACTCTATAACGCTGCCCTTGTAAAACAACCTCTGACTGGCCCGATCCACAGGCGGGGAGAACAAGTCTGAACATTTCTAAACTGTGCAGCTGCCTCATGTTACAGATAGACACTCAAGGTAAAAAATCTCTCTCTCTCTCTCTCTCTCTTTAATTCAACCATGTGCTCTCTATCTTTTCTCTGTTCTTGCTTTTAATCTACCCTGATCCTGAAGGCTTTTTTATTCACTTTTTTTTATCACGTGCTTAGCAAATTTCCCTTTTATAGCTTTCAATGGGTTTTTAGCCAACATTTGGCTGTGTGTTTACTAAACAGGTTTTAATATTGTTTAATGCTTTTTTATTCACTTTTTTATCAGGCGCTTCCTAAATATCCTTTTTAACCCTAGCTTTTAATGTTTTTTTAAGCCAGTTTTTGGCCATGTGCTTGCTCAACATGTCTTGCCTTAGTTTTTAATATTGTTTAATGCTTTTTTTATTCACCTTTTTATCAGGTACTTCCTAAATTTCCTTTTTAATCCTCTTTTTATAGCTTTTAATGTAAGGTAAAGATCCTCTCTAAAGCTTGGGACTACAGGATTGGTTCCACAAGTGCATTCTGTGACCTAGCTGTAAAACAACCGCTGATTGGTCCACCAAAAAGAGGGGCTAGCTCCCAGGAGCGCTGCCCAGAACAGCTGTCATTTCACTACCAACAGTCGGTGGGGTAGGATGTTTTGCTCTGCATGTGTTCAGTAACACAAACACTCTATTCTTTAATAACAGATCTCCTTATTCAATCACATCCAAAACCTTACCCAAATGTCTCTCCCTCTAATCTTTCAATGTATCATATTTTCTATTCTTTTACAGCATACCATCGTCTCTCTTTTCTTTAATAACCTTCCCTTTAACAACAGCTCTCCTTATACAATCACCTTTTTTCAATAAACCTTACCCAAACTTTAAACTGCTCTCAATGTAGCCAAACACAACACTTCCCCCATTCAAAGACGCACAATTTTTTTTCAAAATGGCCGACAGCACTAAACTTCGGCGCCAATGGAAACGGGGTGGGAAGGCGGGACATAAGCCCTAGAGGGGTGTGGAAACCTGTTAAAAAATGCATGGTGATGAGTGCTATTGAGTCCTTTACTACTCACTTCTCTCTGTGTACAATGTCTGACTGCAGGACAATGAAGTATTGTCCAAGGGAAGGAGAGGAATTTGTCTGATGATAAAAAACTTTCAAATGCCTCTTCTAGAGATAGGCAGCCCCTTTCCACTGCAATTCACTTGGAGTTGGTTCCCCACACACTGAAAATCCCAGCCTTAGTTGATTGATTTTTTTCTCTGTTGTGGGATCCTCTAAAATATCAAATCTTGTCCCATTTTGCACATGGATCTCCAATCTAGAAAGGCCATTGCTCTGCTCTCATACACCAGGTAATGAAACATGTGATTATTTGAACCAACACATTTCTGTACTGTTGTACCGATAAGCTCCATCACCATAGTATTTGAGTGCTTGGTGCCATCTGTTTCCAGAGAGATTAATGTTTTGTTGAACCGGAAGCCTGGTCAGATATATAATCTACCCCAAAGGTTAAGAGTTGGCTTTTCCCCTCCCCTGGCCTCCATTCTCCACTTACCCATCTTTGTGGTAGCCAGCAGAGTGAGAAAATGAAAATAATGCTGATGTTTTATTGAGTGAATTTATTGAGTGAATCCTTATTTATGTGTCAGAGTTCATTTCTTTCCCATAGACACACCACTTGGCGAACCAAGAACAGGGAAATGGAATGTCCATCACAGAATTAATCCTCCTGGGATTTGGGAATGTCCCAGAACTGCAGATCCTTCTCTTCCTGCTGTTTCGAGTGATCTATATTGTGATTATGGCTGGGATCATCCTCATCATTGTGCTAGTAGTGTCTGATCAGCACCTTCACACACCCATATACTTCCTCCTGGGGAACTGGAGACCTGCTACACATCCACCGTCCTGCCCAAGGTGCTGGCCGGTCTCCTGACAGGGGACAGGACACTGTCATTCAATGGGTTTCTCACACAATTATATTTCTTTGCTTGTCTAGCAGGTGCACAATGTCTTCTTTTCGGTGATGTCTCACGATAGGTATTTACCTATATGCAATCCAATGCACTATCTAGTCTGTATGAGTGACAGGTCTTGCCTGCAGCTCACAAGTGGCTGTTGGATAGGTGGATTCCTAGGTGGTAGCATAACAATGTTGTCAATATCTCAGTTAACATTCTGTGACCCCAACGTTATTGACCATTTCTTTTGCGATTTTATCCCCCTCGTAAAAGTTTGCTGCAATGACCCTCAGCAGATGGAAATGTTGGCTGTTGCACTCAACTTGATTTTCTCACTGGTCCCTTTCCTTCTTACCTTGATGTCCTACGTCGGCATCATCGCCACCATCCTGAGGATCCCATCCATTGCTGGTAGGCAAAAGGCCTTTTCCACCTGTTCCTCCCACCTCATTGTGGTGAGCATTTATTATGCAAATCTGCTGACTGTCTATATGTTCTCAACCACCGATATCCTGAGCAGCCTCAAGAAAGATCTGTCTGTCATCTACACCATCCTTACTCCCCTGGTCAATCTCCTCTTCTACAGCCTGAGAAACAAAGAGGCCCAGGAGACCCTGAGGAAAGCTTGCAGGATATTCATGTTTGGACCATGCTAATTGGTCAGTTTCCTTGGGTTAAAACAGATATAACATGGGCTTGGGTAGGGCCTGAACCAAAGCTGACTGTAGTCCCAGGTCACATTTCCCTGAACTTCATTGGCCTTCAAGTCATGCTCTTACAGAGTCACACATGTGGGAGAAATTGGAGATTAAGAGACCTCTTAAAACCTGTGACCCCAGCCTTTTTAGGACCTATATAAGATGCCACAGATGAGCACTACTGCAGGGTTTGCTGCAGCCAAGCTGGGTTTGTGATTCCCAGAAGGCTGGAATCACTGTGTGCTCGAGCAAGGAAACCAACTATCCAGCGTCCCAGTCCAGTGCCCGATCTGCTCCACAATGTCCGTTATATTTGACAATGGGACCAAAGGGTGTGAGTTGCCCAACTCCCATTCACTGCCCATAGGATTTGGGTGCCTAACATTGGCCTTTTATGGGAAAACCCTGTACATTTATAGCCAAACCACTATCCTGAGACCTTTCCCAGGGGATGCTTTCCACCAGTTCCTTCTAGTGTTTCTCTATTTTCCCAGTGACCCTAATAACTGTGTATCTGTCACCAAGAGTATCGTGCAATAAAAGAAATAAACTGAGTCTTCTCTTTCTGTCATCTCTCTTGTCACACCTCCCATTATCTGTCCCCTTCGTGGCAGGTGTGAGGAATAAATGTGTCAAGGTTTGTCTACACATAGAAATTGCACCACTTGAACTATATTGCCCTATCTCTGCCTGTCCTCTGGTATCCGTGCCTTGTTGTGGTGGGACAGCTTGCGTGTTCTAATGATCCCCACAGTCTGTGCTGGCGGGGGCTTTTTGCTCCTGGTTGGTTTAACCATTCCGGATTGGTCTGTGTGGACCAAACCGATACCCTGGTCCTCCAATTTGGGGGTTAGGCACAGGGCTAACAACCCTGTCCCATAAAAAACAAAATATGTTACGGAAACAACCGTTGCCAGAAACAGACAGAAATGGAGGATCTTCATCACTGCCCTAAATGCCAGAGGCATAATAGAAACCTGATGATGATGATCTGCTTATTATAGGGCTACGTGCCCATGGGCTGGAGAGTTGGGGCCAAGCCAGCCCTTGTTAGAGAAGGGTCCCCACCTGGGGGGAATCAGGCAATATCCAATAAAGGGCAGAAGGGGGATGGGGGAAGAGGCAGACCCAGGAGGCTGAAGTGAAAGTTCAGAGAGTGAATGAGGGAAAACCCTGGGACTGGAGGAATTGCTCCATCTAGGAAGAGCTGAGAGGGGCCAGCTAAGGCGGGCAGGACTCACAGTGGATGGGGGGAGTGGGGTTGTACGCGACTGGAGGGAAGGTGTCATCTGCCTTTTAGTTTTGAATGTTAAGTTAATAAATGAAACCTAAATGGGGGCTGCTGTGATTGGACTGGAAAAAACCCGTGTGGAGTTTAGTTGGGGAACGAAGAAGGGAAACTGAGGTGAAGGGCTTCATTCTGGCCTTCCCTGAGGCCTCCGGTACTCGCCTTGAGGGGGCCACTCATCTAATATGACTGGATGCAACTACACTGAGGTAAAACTGCTTGTATCAGGATAGTTCATTCCGAAGGGGAAGAAGCTATACCAGTCCAAGGGACCTCGATATTGGGTCGCTGTGTCCGCGCTAGAGGTTGTACTGGTAGAACGATTTCCAAAACAGAAGTCACACCACTAACCCGAAGAGTGATCCTGGTGCAAAATCTGTGTGGAGACCTTGCGTAAGTGAGTCTCTGTGAGTCTACGTTAGCACGTTCGTGGCTTCGAAAAGATCTGCAGGAACCCAAGGAACCTGTCTGTCTTCCGCATTAAAATGGCGTTCAGAGAAGTGACGCTGATTTGCCAGGTCAAAAACAGCTGACTGACGGGAAGAGGCCTGACTGAATAATTCAGTTTACATAGGTGGGGTGCGTCTACACTGCAGCCAGGGGTGTGAATGGCATCTCCTGTAGCCGCTCTAGCTGTGCTCTAGCTCACTGACTAAAAACAGAAACCGCGGTACCAGCTTCAGGGCCAGCTGCACAAGCAAGAATGTACCCAGGGCCAAGGGGCATTGGGGGCTGCAGAGATCAGAAAGGGGCAGTTGTACTGTATCATGGAGTCTAGGGAGAGCAGAGGGTGAAGTTTGGTAAAGGTGTGGCCATGGTGTACAATGGGCATTAGGAGGAAACCAATGTTTTCTGTATCTTTTCTATAGATCTCTACACGGCAGCAAATCACAGTGAATGGTAAATAGCCAGTAATAATGATTAAACCCCTGATTTCAGTTAAAAAAATATTCCTTAAGGTATGGAGTCAATCAACTTGGAATTTACAATTTAAGCCACAGTCTGAGAAGATTTTGGTTTGTCTCTGTATTCTAGCCAGTTTCAGATTAGACGTCCTTCGAAGAGTTAAGCAATGGGATTGCATCCCTGACTGCAATATGAAATGAAAATTCTGGTCCTGAATAGCTCTAATAATGAGAAAATCACCCCCACATTTCTTACAAATTTCATAAAGACTTGTTTGAACAAAAAAGTTCATAAAGACCTAAAAGTGGCAAATTCTTCAATAAAAAAACTTCAGAAACAGACTCCAATGAGAGACTGCTGAATTGGAATTAATTTGCAAACTGGACACCATTAAATTAGGCTTGAATAAAGACTGGGAGTCGATGTGTCATTACACAAAGTAAAACTATTTCCCTATGTTTATTTCCGCCCCTCCCGCGGTTCCTCAGACCTTCTTGTTAACTGCTGGAAAGGGCCAAACTTGGCTGTAATCAATATAAATGAGACTCAGTGTTGAGGCTGCCGGACGTCTTTGAAGCCTCTGGTGCTTGCTGATGCTGGAGACAGCTCGAGCTTGACAGTCCCGGTGCTTGGAGCTCCTGCAGAGCGGTGCGGGGCATGCGGGACACCCAGGGTCCTGCAAACAGGTGAGGGACTGGTACAGCACAGCATTGTAGCAAGATTGCAAGCCCCTTAAGGCAGAGACCATCTTTTTGTCCAGTGCCTGGGGTCCTGGTCTGAGGCCGGGTGCTCCGGTGATACAAACAAACACACAGTAACACGGCTCCCCACAGCGGAGTCAGTACAAGTCCTACTGACTGCACTGCCAGAACTGCCACCCCATGGCCCTACTGCAGGCCAGAACCAGAATCCGGCACCGGTCTCTCAGGCCTTTAGTTGCTCAGCTAAAATGGACCCTGGATCCAAGAATTCCCTGGGATGGTGCTTTCCTTTAGCCAGACTCAGATCTGCTGGGTGAGGTTTGGTGAACAGTAAAATTAAAATGTGTCCTCTTAGGAGTAACCCTGAATGCTCCATCAGTAACACCAGTTTAACATGCTTGTAAACTCCATTGAGGCAGTGTTGCCTAGTGGTGAGCGTTGTGGATGGGGACTAAAGAGTCCTGGGCTCTGTTCCTGGTGGGTGGCCCTGAGCAAGTCACTTCCCTGTTATGTGCCTCAGTTTCCCCATGGGTACAAGGGGGATCATGATAAAGCACTTTGAGATCTATTGGAGAAAATGCTAACTAAGACTTAGAGGATTTTATGTATTACCTTTGATTTACAATTTTGTAAGTATGAAGAGATTCAGTTCTACTGACCAGAGTACACCTAGAAATGAGAGAAGAATCAGATTCATATTTTAAATTTCCAAAGTTTAGCATTCATGTACTTGAGTGTGTTCACTAAGATATAACGCACACATAGAATCATAGAATATCAGGGTTGGAAGGGACCTCAGGAGGTCATCTAGTCCAACCCTCTGCTCAAAGCAGGACCAACCACCAATTTTTGCCCCAGATCCCTAAATGGCCCCCTCAACGATTTAACTCACAACCCTGGGTTTAGCAGGCCAATGCTTAAACCACTGAGCTGTCCCTCCCCCTGGTAATTACATAAAACAGTAATTTATTTAAAAAAAACAGACTAATTCTTTTTATTAAAAAATGTCTTTTTGGCTGGGATTTGCAAAGGTGCATAAAAGAGTTAGGCACCCAAATTCTATTGACTACCAATGGGATTTGGGAACCGAACACCTTCAATTCTTTTGAAAATCTGACCTGAGCATCAAATCAGTCTGTGAAAGGGGAAAATATTGTTTTCCTCATCTGCAAAATGTGGCTACTGAGACATAAGCTGGTTCAATGCCAGAGCTGAGAATAAACCCCACTTTGACTCACCAGCAGACATTCACCCAATCTATAGTCAGAATAGGCACCTTCAAATGTATACGCAAAAAGAAAAGGAGTACTTGTGGCACCTTAGAGACTAACCAATTTATTTGAGCATGAGCTTTCGTGAGCTCATGCTCAAATAAATTGGTTAGTCTCTAAGGTGCCACAAGTACTCCTTTTCTTTTTGCGAATACAGACTAACACGGCTGTTACCCTGAAACCTTCAAATGTATGTGACAATCATCTCTAATGACTAAAAGGTGTGTCAATTGTTTGACTACACTTGGGGTTCAGTCTTAAAAAGACCAAGAGACCAAATAACCAAACCTAGCCAAATGTATTGTCTAAAGATAAAGCAATACAATACAAAAAGGAGACATACCTACCCTTCCAGGAAGCAAATTCTCGCAGGGTGTTCATGTTACTCAAAAGGTGTGCATCAAAAATATGCATTTCAGCTAGCAATATTTATGTTATGATTTTACAACTTACAAAGCCCTTTACTGGTCACTAGAAATCCAACCCACCAGTGTATAATAGTTCCTAAACTTACGGTTTTGCTCTGTACTTTGCTTATCTCTGCTTTTGGGTACTATGTGCCAAACCAACCAGGTATAGAGGTTCACCCCAGTCTGTGCTAGGACATACCATTCATGCATCATGTCTTTGACAGGCGTCCTATTTCCTAATGCCAAAGCTGGCTTCAGCTTTGCAAAGTATTGGGGGATCCTCCACATGAGTGAACCGAATTGTGGGGAGACCATAACGTATTCAGTTAACATAACTTCCCAACACATATATATATACATCAGTCAAAGTTCCCCTGAGCCAATGCTTCATAGATACAACGTATATTATAGCAATATCATCTGCATAATACCCAGTGATGTGATGAATTATTCACCAACATGTATGTATTGGCTAACACCTCTGTTGGGAACTACTCCCACTAAAGTCACTGGAAAGACAGTCGTTCAGTGACCGTTAGATGAAGCCTGTGGCCTGAGATTTTCAAAGAAATCTAAGGGAGTCAGGGCCAGATTTGCACCTAAAAATGTAGCTAGATGACTACTGGATTTACATAAGCACATGAGACGGTTAGGTGTCTAACTTCATTGCAGGTCAATAGTTGGGGCTATATTGTTAAAGTTATTCAGGCACTTAGCTTCCATTAAATACCTTTAAAAATCTGGTGCTAGGAACCTAACCTATTTAAGCAATTTTCTAAATCCCACTAGGAGCTTTAAGGTGCACAAATACCTTTGGAAATGTTAGATCCCTGATGGCCACTGACTTTCAATAGGAGTTGGGTACCTAAATCCATTAGGCCACTTTGAAAATCTTAACCTGGATGTCTTGTTCATTCTCTGTTGTTCGTTATAAATGCTAGTTACATAGTGTACACAGGAAATACAGAGACTCCAATACCACTAGTTTGGGCCTAGTCAAAGAGAGAAACCTACAGGATCTAACCCCAGGCCATTGTGTTATCACGCTATTAGATGTTCCAGGAGACGCAGCAGGTTCTGGAAGCCACAGCATTGTTGTTTTTTTATAAACCAGTTGATATTGCATAGAATAGAACCCACCCCAAAGAAATGTCCAGGAATTGACAGAGCATTCTGCAATATGGGAGGAATGCAAGTGGCCCTGATTTTACCAAGACAATGTATGACTAATAGGCCTCCTGGCCCTGAAGGCTCTGACAGCTGTGTGACCAGTGATCCTTGTATCATGTGTGCTGCTGTTCTGTAAAGGGACATTGTAGTGGGGCAGTTACCCTGCTCCTGGGGAAAAAAAAAAAGGTTAAAGGCTGAATGGGGAGGCAGCCACAGTTGTGGCTGCACCCAATCAGGCCACACCTGGCTCTGTTATAAGGGTTCAGGGAGGAGCTGGGTCACAGTCTCTCTCTAGCTTTGGAGAGAGATGGGCCTTGCTGTCTGGAGGAACAAGGGTACCTGAAGCTGGGCAGTGCTGGGGAAGGGCAAAAGGAGTGGGGGATCTCCAGCCTGGCAATGGGCTAAGCAGGTACTGGAGCTGCAGAGGTGCAGCCTGGGGATAGGCAGATGCAGCTGGTCCTATTCCCTTGCCAGTGATGGGTGGCCATTACAGATTGCAGTCTGCCCCAGAGAATAGGGGCTAGATGATGACTGGCAATACCCACTGAGGAAAGGTGGGTATAGAGGGTTGGGGGTTCCCCTGGGAGGGGAGACCCAGATTGTGGGGGTACTGCTGGGGCAGAGCCCTGAGGTAAAGGCCACTGGGGTCTGGGAGGGACATGGGGGACTGAGGCAGGTGAGACACTGGCCAGCAGAGGTTGCTCCGAGAGCTGGAATTGAGCTAATTCCCAAGGCAACCAGCAGGAGGTGCTGCACCAGTGAGTCTGTGAACTGCTATAGACATGCTCCAGCATTATGAAGAGAGAGTGTGGCCCAGTGCAGAGGGCCTAGGCATGCTGGTGAGGTAACCTGATTTTGGTCCCATGTTGAATTGTTGTGTGACAGTGGGGAAGTCTGTTGATCTTGTCCGCCTAAATACACCCTTCAGGACAAGTGTGCCTGCCTTGCACACTGTAGCCACTAGGTGGTGCTGTTGTAATATTAATAATAAACCCACCAAGACAAATGGAGGTTTTACAGCAGGGGTCTCAAACTCAATTTTCCCCAGGGCCAGTCTTCAAATCCTCCCAGTGGGCCAGTAATGTCACTGAAGATGGTGTTCAGCAAAGAAAATGTTTATATTGTATTTTTTATTTCAAATTTCTTAGAAATAATAAAACTGTCATACAACGTTATACAATTCTTCGCCTGCCAGAGAGTTCTTAGAGTTTGCCAGACTGCAACACTTCTGTTCTGTCAGTTTGTTGATGTTTGGCCTCAGTGACTGAGCAGTTGAAACCTTCAGCACTGCAGCAAGGTGTGCGTCAGATAGTTGTGTTTGATATTTTGACTTATTTATATTCATTGTGGGGGGGGGGGGGGGAAATGATGCTGCCTCCATGGCTGACTCTGCCCAGCGACTAGTGATGCTATCTCTGTCCCTCTCCTCCAGCCAATGGGAGCTGGGGGCGGCGCCTGCAGCAAACATTGCTGGCAGCATGTCTGCCTGTGTCTCTCCTCCACAGGCCAAAGTGGGGAGGTTTTCAGGCTGCAGATGGCCCGTGGGCTGGGACTTTGAGACCCCTGTTTTACAGCCTGTCAGGTCTTATGTCCAGTGGGCTCCCCTTCACTGATTGTACATATAATGCCCAGCACACTGTTGCTCTGGCAACTTTTGCATGCTACTGCACAATAAATCTGGGGATTAAAGCTGGAGTGACTTGCAGAAAACTGCATTGCTGCAAGGACAGGAATGATAATTACAGCCATTGACTCACCACCATTCCTTAATTCCAGATGTCCACTGAGTTCAGGGCTGCCACACAGATGTATGGCTCACAGGGCCATGCCCTCACTGGAACTAAACTAACAGAGTTTGTCAAGGTTCCTTCCCCACTCTGAACTCTAGGGTACAGATGTGTGGACCTGCATGAAAACCCCCTAAGCTTATTTTTACCAATTTAGGTTCAAACTTCCCCAAGGTACAAGCTATTTTACCTCTTGCCCTTGGACTTTATTGCTGCCACCACCAAGCGTCTAACAAATATAACAGGGAAAGAGCCCACTTGGAAATGTCTTTCACCCAAAAATCCCCCCAAGCCCTACACCCCCTTTCCTGGGGAAGGCTTGATAAAAATCCTCACCAATTTGCGTAGGTGAACACCGACCCAAACCCTTGGATCTTAAGAACAATGAAAAAGCAATCAGGTTCTTAAAAGAAGAATTTTAATTGAAGGAAAAAGTAAAAGAATCACTTCTGTAAAATCAGGATGGTAAATACCTTATAGGGTAATCTGATTCAAAACATAGAGAATCCCTCTAGGCAAAACCTTACATTACAAAAAGACACAAAAACAGGAATATACATTCCATTCAGCACAACTTATTTTATCGGCCATTTGAACAAAACAGAATCTAACGCATATCTAACTAGATTGCTTAGTAACCCTTTACAGGAGTTCTGACCTGCATTCCTGCTCTGGTCCCAGCAAAGGCAAAAACACAGACTGAAAGAACCCTTTGTTTCTCTTTCCCCCCCCGCCCCCGCTTTGAAAGTATCTTGTCTCCTCATTGGTCATTTTGGTCAGGTGCCAGCAAGGTTATCCTAGCTTCTTAACCCTTTACAGGTGAAAGGGTTTTTTTCCTCTGGCCAGGAGGGATTTAAAGGTGATTAACCTTCCCTTTATATTTGTGACAGAGCTCCATTGGCTTGTGCATATTTAAATGGCATGGAATTAGCTAGCGTGCTGGCCCAGATCCTCTGCTGGAGGTAGTGATTTGGGCTGGATGAATGCACTATAAGGTGGGTAGAAAGCTGGCTAGATTGTCGGGCTCAACGGGTAGTGATCAATGGCTCCATGTCTAGTTGGCAGCCGGTGTCAAGTGGAGTGCCCCAGGGGTCGGTCCTGGGGCCGGTTTTGTTCAATATCTTCATAAATGATCTGGAGGATGGTGTAGATTGCACTCTCAGCAAATTTGCAGATGATACTAAACTGGGAGGAGTGGTAGATACGCTGGAGGGGAGGGATAGGATACAGAAGGACCTAGACAAATTGGAGGATTGGGCCAAAAGAAATCTGATGAGGTTCAATAAGGATAAGTGCAGGGTCCTGCACTTAGGACGGAAGAATCCAATGCACCGCTACAGACTAGGGGCCGAATGGCTCGGCAGCAGTTCTGCAGAAAAGGACCTAGGGGTGACAGTGGATGAGAAGCTGGATATGAGTCAGCAGTGTGCCCTTGTTGCCAAGAAGGCCAATGGCATTTTGGGATGTATAAGTAAGGGCATAGCGAGCAGATCGAGGGACGTGATCGTTCCCCTCTATTCGACATTGGTGAGGCCTCATCTGGAGTACTGTGTCCAGTTTTGGGCCCCACACTACAAGAAGGATGTGGATAAATTGGAGAGAGTCCAGCGAAGGGCATCAAAAATGATTAGGGGTCTAGAACACATGACTTATGAGGAGAGGCTGAGGGAGCTGGGATTGTTTAGTCTGCAGAAGAGAAGAATGAGGGGGGATTTGATAGCTGCTTTCAACTACCTGAAAGGGGGTTCCAAAGAGGATGGCTCTAGACTGTTCTCAATGGTAGCAGATGACAGAACGAGGAGTAATGGTCTCAAGTTGCAGGGGGGGAGGTTTAGATTGGATATTAGGAAAAACTTTTTCACTAGGAGGGTGGTGAAGCACTGGAATGGGTTATCTAGGGAGGTGGTAGAATCTCCTTCCTTAGAGGTTTTTAAGGTCAGGCTTGACAAAGCCCTGGCTGGGATGATTTAACTGGGAATTGGTCCTGCTTTGAGCAGGGGGTTGGACTAGATGACCTTCTGGGGTCCCTTCCAACCCTGATATTCTATGATTCTATGATTCTAAGGTCTAAATCAGGAGCAATTTCATTGATATGACTACCACTTTGATGCTGCACATTAATTTGAATGGAGAATGAAATAATAAGGACAGCTACATGAATGAACCTGACTGTATGGTTGGGAAAATGACTGAGTGCACGTGTCTGAGTGAAAGGACGGGTGACATAAGGTGACATACCTGGAAGTGATGGATTTATTTAGTTTGTGTTAGAGTAGTTTTGTATGTGTGATTACACCTTAATATGGGTGTGTATTCACGTCTGAGTTTGTGTGTGAGTTCATCTCTGGGTGTGGATCTAGATGTGTGTACCTTCACATGTGTGTCTGTGGTGTGTGATTTCTCCCCGTACCACTGATGTCCAGGCAGAACTGTGCTCCCCAGTGCAGTCGCTGCTGCTGGCTGATGCTAAATGTACCACTGCCTGATAGATCAGTGGGAGCATTTGCATCACTGGCAGCAACTGGATATTGTGTCTCATCTTACAGCTCTGTCCTGGCCTCTCTTGGTGCCACCAATCTAATTCATAGCAGCAATGGGCCTGAACTGAGCTGCTTAGACTGAGACAGAAACCTCAGATCTGAACACCCCCAATTATCTTTGTGAGACTCAAGATCCAGAGGTGAATTTCACAGGCTGGGACAGTCATTAGTTATAAGTGGATCTGTAGCCATATGAAAATCACAGCACTGGGTAGGATGCCAATTGGTCTCTTTACTGGCAGGCTCGGAAGACAGGTAAAGGGAAGACAGTCACAGTGTAGGTACCAACTTCTGAGTTCTGACCTAGAGAAATCATCTCCTTTGGTCAGGTTTGAAGCATATTGTCTCACTGAACAGTGGTGGGTTTGTGTGTGTGTGCGCTAACTTGTATTCCCACTGCTCTATCTAATTATCTATCTAATGGTCCATCTGGCCATTACCTAATTGACCATCTGTATAGCCATCTGTCCATACACCTAATTGTCTACCCTGCCCGCTCTGCCCATCAAGATGTCTGTCCATTTTCTTCCTTTTATCCATCTCATTGATCCAGCCATCTGTATTTCCAATTGCCCATCTACACTTCTGTCAGTCTGCCATGTCATCTGTTCATCTGTCTAATCAGCTTTCTGTCCACCTGCCTAATAGTGTTTACATTTGCCCTCCCCTCCCTTACTATCTATCACTAAGGGGCCCATCCCTGTGGAAAGTGGACTTCAGTGGGCAGGGGCTCCTAAGTGGATGTATTCACAGTCGTGGGCACTAAAATCTCTTTAAAAATACATCATGATTTTTGGTAATTAAAGGATATTCCTTCTGACTCTGAGTGCAACTAATTTCACAGGCAAAGCAGGTGGCAATTGAAGCTGACAAGCAGCTTGCTGTAACACTCTGCTAAGGGCAGCAGCGACAAAGGGATAGACAAGAGCTACCTCAGTCTCTGGTGGCTGATCAGAGAAGAGGCAATGAACAGTTTGTCCATAGACTGTAAAGTGCTTGACCTTCAGGCTGCTGTTTGTATAGGTCTGATCACAGACTTGCTGTGACAGATCCCCAGTGTGAAGGAAGCCTAATCAATTTCATTTGAAACATGTTAATTTCATTGACTCTTGCCTAAGATAAAAGTAATAATCAGTAAAAATTGCTTCATTGCATGCTCATTAAAATCATCCCCGCTAGCAACAGTGCTACTAAAAAGAAAACTCTCAAATTAGCCATGCAGCACCTGTGGCTCTATAGGGATTTATAGGAGGACACACAGGTTGTTATAATTTCACGTCTTAACCAGCACTCTGAGAAATGCTAAACCCAGCTGAGACCTGAGCACTGCCTGGAGATTTAACAAACCTCTCAAGGAACTAAGAGCAAGTGGAAGAAACAAAAAGTTACTTTTTGTTTTAATGGGTCCCCTAGAGGGCCATTAGAATGGAAACATTGTCGGGAAATGCAGGTCCCAGCAGCAGTCCCATCAGGGCTGATTAGCAAGGAAAGTCGGAGGCATTGATTAATGTTAGACAAAGGAAGGGGAGGGTTTGTTCCTATGTCAAGTAGCCCCCTAATGTGTAAAGTGAAAGGGGTCAAGCCGGTTATGCCAGTTCCTGTGAAAGGTGATCCCTTCTTTCATACATTCCACCAGAGTCCCATCTAGTGAGGGGATGTAATGGGATGTGTGGATTGCAAGGAAACTGACATAAACAAATGGGAGATTCCCACGGGGGTTAGCAGAGGCAGCAGAGCCCAGGTGCAGTGAGTGAAAGGCAATTCCAGGATTCTAGGCCTCAGTGACAGAGATCAGCCAACATACGTAGATTGTGACAGGCTTTGCTGTCCTGCCCTCGACCCCCAGTTCTGCCGCTGTCCTCAATGTCTTATCCACAGACCCCTACCCACAAGGCTGCTCCATCTCTGGGTTCACAGACACACGGGTCTGGTGCTTTTGACAGTGTTGTCAACCCCACTGTCTCTTGATTTTTAAGTTTTTCTCTTGATTTATGAGATTTGGTATATAAATCAAGAGTTGCTATTTTTTTTGAAACATAGATCAGTATAGATATAGTGACCGCTTACAAACCTCATTAGAGGCCTATGTACAATTTTTGACAGGTCAGAGCTCTTTACAAAAACTCTGTTGCTGCACTTTATAGCAGACTTTTAAAAACTCCTCCTTGTTAGCACCATGTTGCTGTGCGGCTCAGTTTAAGGTGATGGTGACAGATTCTCAATTAACAATGATGCTACATTCTAATTAGTCAGAGCCCAAGTGCTGGAGGTCACTGGACACCTTAACTGAAGGTGATATAGTGATATCTTGTGCAAGCAAACCTTGGTTACCTGAAAAGGGGGGAGGGGGGAAGAGGAAGGGGTTAGGCCCTGAGATGGGGGGGGCAAACCCAATCTGAGGTAGGGGGGTGAGGTTAGGCCCTGAGTTTGGCCCTGGAGGGAAGGGGGAGGGGGCCAGGCCCTGGTTTGTGGGTGTGGGGGTCAGGCCAGGCCTTGGGTTGTGGGGGTTTTGCCCCGCAGAGGGGGTGAAGGGAGTAGGCCTGGGATGTGGGGGGGGGGGGCGAGTGCAGACCCAGGGTGGGGGGTGTTAGGCCCCACAGACGGGGGTGTAGAAGGTAGTCCTAGTCTGGATGGGGGGGTTAAGCCTTGGGGTAGGAAGGCTAAGGCCAGAGCCAGGCCCAGTCTGGGGTGTGGTCGGAAGCAGGCCTGGCCCATGGAGGAAGCTGCAGGACAAACTGGCCGGCTAGGCTCACTGAGGCCTCCTGGTCTGCAGGGAGCAATGGTGGTGGCGGGGCCCGGAGTCTCCTCTCTGGGCTGGGCCGGGGAGGCGGCGTGGACCCACCCAGAGCAAACCAAATGGCAGCCGCGGGCAGGATGCTGGCATTGTTCACCAAGCTGCTGGACTGGTTCCAGGCACTGTACCAGAGGGAGGAGATGGAGCTTTCTCTGGTGGAGCTGCTGTACTCGGGCAAAATGAGAAACTTCATGCAAATCACACCAGCAGGAAAAAAATCCTGAGAGTTGAGAGTTCTACCATGAGATCCTGAGTGAGGCTTAAAGAAAAGGAGTACTTGTGGCACCTTAGAGACTAACCAATTTATTCGAGCATGAGCTTTCGTGAGCTACAGCTCACTTCATCAGATACATACCGTGGAAGGCTTAATTTTACTTAGAAATCGTGTCTATCAACAGTAAATTCATGAGAAATGGCATGTCTGTCTTGAACGGCTCTGTGACAGTTTGTGGGAAGATTCCTTCAGTATGTCAGCCCCCTTAGGGTCACACGCTCCCTAGGATAAGCCACTTGACTTCACCATCCCCTGGGCCTGAATCTCGGAGCCTTCAGCACCCCCACGTCACGCTGTGAGCTCCCTGCAGTGAGTCCACCTGAGTTGAACACCTAAGGGAGACTTGCACACCCAAAGGGAGCCATGAACCCTCACCTCCCTTAGTCTGCAGTGACTCTCAGCCAGCCGTGTAAAATGTCTGGAGCACAGCGTAGAAAGTCCTTAGTTAATATGGAATACAGAAAGATGGTCAGCCCCAGAGCCCAGACCCCTCTCGCCCTCCTTTAGTCTTATTCCAGAAGCATCTCCATGTCTCCATCAGCCCACAGTTAACAACACCTCCCTCCCCCCAGCTCCTCCTCAATTCTTTGTTCTCCACTGATTACACCCGCCTGGCCTCCTAAGGAGGGTGGGACATCTATGTCACTTGTTGCTAGGTGCCAAATGTTCGGGCAATTGGAGTGGCCATTGACTTCTCCATGGGCATAGGGACCCAGGCCACACACCTGTGTCTCTGCAAAGAGTAAACAACCATTTCCCACCACCTAGTTAACTGTGCACCACATACGGGAAACTGAGGCAACACAATATTAATCCAAAATATGAAAAATTCCTGCTCCATCACACACACGTGTGAGCGCACACACACACACAGAGCTCGGCCAGTGCCCCTCAATCCTGAGTTGCAGTCCCCTTCTATCTCCGTCCTGGGCTCCCCCCGCCCCACAGCTCTGCCAATGACCCAGAGTCCTAACCTGCAGCCCCCTGCTGTTCCATTTCTAGGCTTGCTCACTCTCTCATTCACACAGTTCTGCTGATGACCTCAATGCCAAAACACAGACCCCGCTGCTACCCCAGCCCTGGGCTCCCCACAACCCTCACCTCTGCCAATGCCTGTTAATTCTAACCTGCAGCCACCTGTTATTTCACCTCTGGACATTCACATACACAGTTCTGCAGATGCACTGCAATCCAGATCCACGGCCTCTGGTCTCCCAGCCCTGTTCCTCTCACAGCTATGCCAGTGACCCTCAATCCCAACCTGCAGCCCCCTGCTATTCCAGCCCTGGCTCCCTTCACAGGTCTGCTGATGTACCTCAGTCCTGACCCACAATACCCCTACTATTCCTGACCCCAAATACTTCCCCGCTCCGCCAGTGCATGACAATAATGAGTTGCAACCTGCTCTGTCCTGGCTGTCCTGCCCCAAACACACAACGCTGGCAATTCCCCTGGATCCTGACCCTCTGCTTGTCAAGTTTAGCCCCGTCCTCTCCCCACACAGAGCTCTCTCAATGCCCCACCGCTGTGACCTGCAGCTCTGCCCGCCCCAATGTTCCAGTCCTGGGTGCACATGCACACAGTCCTGACAGCAAACCAGCCTGCAGCATGGGCCGAGCAGGGTACGTCACGCTGCGTGTTAACACCCACAGCAGCCAGTCTCCAGGCCTGGTTTGCAGACTCAGGCTCAAGGGGCTTGAGCTACATACAGCTGCCAATTTTGGTTGGACATATTCCTGGAAGTTTCAACCCATGACATAACCTTTAATTAAAGATTAATCTTTAATTCCTGGAGACTCCAGAACAATCCGGGAGGGTTGGCAACCCTAGCACAATGGCACTAAAAACAGCTTGGCAGAAGTTGCATCTCAGAGTGGAGATTGGGCTCTGTAGCCTAGGGAAGGGGTGGGCTTCAGATCCTTAGTTTGAATGTCTGCATGGCTGTTTTCAGCTCCATAGCACGAACCCAAGTCTGCATATCCGGGCTCTGAAACTAGATGCTGAGGGTTTCAGTCAGGGACAACAGCGAAACATGTGTGTACACACATACACACACACACACACACACATTCCTTCCATCAGGCCGCAGCAGTCACACATATAGTAAGCAGGTCTCATTCCTTTCAGCAGAGGCTGGCAGTGAAACGCTCGCATACGCTGACAACGTCTCATTCCCTCCAGCAGGGCGCAGCAGTGAAGCACACTCTGGGGACGTGTCACAGAAGAGCTAAATCTGGCATTTTGAAAGGAGATTATAAAAGTTAGAGGCCCAAACTCCTTTGACATTCAGTAAGATTCAGGTGTCTAATCCCTTTGGCTCTATTGAAAATCCCAGCCTCACTATTATTTTAGCTTTAGTCACCCAAGTTTGGAAATGTTGGCCATGAATCCATCTCCCAATTGAATTAGCATGGATAAAAACCCTTCCTAAATCTGGTCGTTTAAGGAAAGGAGGGTTCCAATTTTCATTTACACACAGGGTGCTTAATGATAAAGAATGTTTTGAACATTTATTTATCACAATTTCTCTAAGGCCTGGTCTTCAGCGAACACACCCCAAATAGCTACGCTGACAATACCCTCAGTCTGGGACAGCTGTTGGCATAGGCTCTGTGGTGTAGACCTAGGGCCAGATTTGTAAAAATGTTTAGGCACCTAGTGGGATTTTCCAAAGTACCTATGCCCAGGTGCTTTAGAATTTCTCCCAGGTCCCTAAACATCTTTAAAATCTGGCCCTGTCTGTACAGAGTGCATAATACAAGCTAAAAGAAAAGGAGGACTTGTGGCACCTTAGAGACTAACCAATTTATTTGAGCATAAAAGCTTATGCTCAAATAAATTGGTTAGTCTCTAAGGTGCCACAAGTCCTCCTTTTCTTTTTGCGAATACAGACTAACACGGCTGTTACTCTGAAACCTGCTAATATAGGCTAGAGACCCTCACCCAGCAGTTCCAGCATGGAGATGAAGCCAATCTCATGTTTCAGGCACTGGGCTGGCACTCAGAAATCTCAGCTCAGTTCCTGGCTTTGCCTCAGAGTCCCTGCATGACAATGAGCAGGCCACTTAGGCTGATGATTTCAAACAAAAATTAATCGGCATAGTGTGTCCAAATCCCCTAGGCAGGGTTGGGAAATCTCAGCCACCTTCATTCCTGTAGGCCTTTTCCCCAGCTGGTGTAAATCAGCCTTTGTTCCACTGGAGTCATCAAGGTCAGATCCCCAGCTGGTGTAAATCGGCGGTTGCTACATTGGAATGAATGGGCCGGATGCCAGCTGGTATAAATCGGCCATATGGGAGCCAATGGGCCAGATCCTCATCTGGTATAAATTATCCATAGTTCCATTGGAGTCAATGGGCCAGAATCTCAGACAGTGTAAATAGGCCACCGCTTCACTGAAGTCCAGGGGTCAGATACTCAGCTGATGTCAATTGGCCAAAGCTTTGCTGGAGTCAATGGGCCAGATTCCCTGCTGGTGTAAATGAGCCATAGATTCATTGGAGTTAATGGGCCAGATCCCCACGGGCTGTCTGTGTGACTACACAAGTCACTTAAACTGCCCTTTACCTCAGTTTCCCCAGGTGTAAAATAGGCATAATGACACTTCCCTTCCTCCCAGAGGTGCTGTGACAGTAAATTGTTAATATTAATGACTTCGAGGCACTGAGATACCCCTTGCAGAGGCCTCCCTAAATGCCTAGGAAGGTGGATTTGCAGCATCTGAGGATACAGCCATCTGTGCCTTAGTTCCCCTCCCTTTGGTATGAGGATAAAGCTCCTTCCCTACCTCATGTGAACAATAAGAGGTGACGTTTGTTATTGGCGGTGGAGTGTTCAGTGCCCAAAAGCCTTTAGCTACCTGCACAGACATTGTAATCACAAACAATGGGCCCCAAACCTGACCCCACGACGATCAAAGCCAATCTCCCATTGGCCTCAGGGTTACCAGGACTGGGGCCTACAAGCCGTGCTTGCTGATGGATTAACAATAAAAAGGCCAATCTCTGTGGGGACCCACAACACCAACATCCAATCCAAATTCAGAGTGCCCCAAGGAGACTGGTGTTTTGGAATTCTGACTGACCAATGCAGTAGCATAATATAACGGTAAAGAGAAAAGATGACGCATGCAGGTGATAGCAAAGAAATTCGGTTTGCATTATGTGATCACTAGAGAGCAGCAGAGGAGAAGGAATGAGACAGAAGAGGAACTGGATAGAAGGAGATAATCATTCATAGATGTATGAATTTTTAAGCCCAGAAATGACCACAGTGATCACAGCCCTATATATCACAGCCCTGATTTAATTTGTGCTTTAAGTCCAATAGATGTGTCCAACTCATGCAGATCAGTTAGAGAAACAAATTCAGACAGGGGCAGCTACTCTGTGAAATAAGAATGATGAATATGAATAAAATACGTTGACATTATTATTATTATTATTTTATTTTATTATTAATACTAATAATACTAATATAGCACCTACAGGCCCGACCCAACATCAGGGTTCTTTTGTACTGTACATGGTACAGAAACATAATAAGAGCCCCTCCAGCAAAGAGCTTACAATACAAATAGAGAAGACAGACAAAGGATGGGAGGGGAAACTGAGGCACTGAGTGGGAAAGTGATTTGCTCAAGTTCACCCAGCAGGTCAATGGCAGAGCCAGGAACAAGAAAAGGAGTACTTGTGGCACCTTAGAGACTAACCAATTTATTTGAGCATAAGCTTTCATGAGCTACAGCTCACTTCATCGGATGCATACTGAGCTGTAGCTCACAAAAGCTTATGCTCAAATAAATTGGTTAGTCTCTAAGGTGCCACAAGTACTCCTTTTCTTTTTGCAAATACAGACTAACACGGCTGTTACTCTGAAAAGAGCCAGGAACAAAACCCAGAGCTCCCTGTTTACCATTTAGGAGAAGGGAAAACTTCAGAGTTTGATGGTACCCTGGAATGAAAATTAACCAGCATGTTTACATCATCCAACATCGTTATCATGCATTACTATAACAACTGGAGGTCCCAATCAAGATCAAGGCTCCAATATGCTCTGCACTATAGGAACACACAGTGAGAAACAGTCCATGCCCCCAAGTGTAGGAAGACAACACAGACAAAGCATTGGAGGCATAGAGAAGTTAGCAATGCTCCTCTGAGTATGATGGAGTCATTTAAATACAGGAGGAGTGATGGCAAAATTCCTAGATTCCTAGATTCGTGGGCCAGTAGGAACCATTAGATCATCCAGGCTGAGCTCCTGTATCTCACGGGCCATTAAACTTCACCCAGATGACCCTCTACTGAGATGTTAGTTACACTAATACTTAACAGTCCTCATGAGACTGTGATGCTTCCCAGAGGTACCAAGGACTGTGAGGCACCTTGCTACCACCTGTCCTGAGCATGAGGAAGACTGGCTGTGCCATGGGTCAACTCCCTGACGGCACTGGCTATGGGCATCACAAGCGCTGCCTGATCAGCCTACAGAGGCTCTGCTGTCCCTCTACCAGTTAGTAATAGACACACTCCAGCCCTAAAGCCCTCCAAGTGTCCCCCCAGAGTGTGCAGCTCCTGGTGCACTGGGCACTTGTAGTATTCACAGGGTCACTGCTCCCAAACGAACAATACACTAAGGCTTCCTAGTTACTCTGTATATCAACAACTTTGCTTAACATGCAGCACTGAGATATGTTTATAGTGAAAACAAATAAAAGTATATTTAACAACGTGGTGAGATGTAAGTGATAGCAGGTAGAAATATTGGGAAAAATGTTTACATATAAAATAATATCATAACGCACATTCCAGGCTCTAGACTTACTTATCTAATTTCATTGGGTGACCCCTAATTCTTGTGTTATGTGAAGGAGTAAATAAATTTCCTTCTTGACTTTCTCCACACCAGTCATGATTTTATTGATAAAAAGAAAAGGAGTACTTGTGGCACCTTAGAGACTAACCAATTTATTTGAGCATAAGCTTTCGTGAGCTACAGCTCACTTCATCGGATGCATACTGTGGAAACCGCAGAAGACATTATATACACAGAGACCATGAAACAATACCTCCTCCCACCCCACTCTCCTGCTGGTAATAGCTTATCTAAAGAGCTCACTCTCCTTACAATGTGTATGATAATCAAGTTGGCCCATTTCCAGCACAAATCCAGGTTTTCTCACCTTCTGCCCCCCAAACACAAACTCACTCTCCTGCTGGTAATAGCCCATCCAAAGTGACCACTCTCTTTACAATGTGAAGAAACCCTGGATTTGTGCTGGATATGGCCCACCTTGATTATCATACACATTGTAAAGAGAGTGGTCACTTTGGACCACTTGCCAAAGAAGACCAGAAGCCAAAGAAAAGACATTGATTTGCACCAGCTGTGGATCCGGTCCACAGACTTCAATGAAGCTATGTCAGTTTATGCCAGCAGGGTTCTGGCTAATTGATTTCAATATCGTAAACCAATTCATAACAGCTGAACAGCTGGCCCATTGACTTTGAAGGACCTGGTATAAATCTTCCAGTGAAATTAATGTGAAATTAGCCTAGGGGAGATAAGACAGAGGCACATTACACCACACATTTTAAAAGTATCCACATCACAACAAAGGGACAAAGGCCAGAAGAATCCAGTGAGATCATTTAGTCCAATCTCTTGTGTAACACAGGCCATAGAACTTCCCCAAAATAATTCACCCTTCACAGTAACATGGGGTGTGATTTTCCTCTCACTCTCCCTGGTGTAAATCACGAATTACTCCACGCAGAAGTGAATGGAGACCACTGGTTTAAAACAGAAAAAAAAGGTGTAATTTTTTAGCAATGAGGGTAATAACCACAGGGACAATTTGCCAAGAGTCGGAGTTGATTCTCCATAACTGGCAAGTTTTAAATCAAGATTTTCTTTTCAAAATGGTACTGCCCCTTGACTTAGATAGTTCAGTCTCCTTAGCTCTACTAGTCTCTCAAGCAGTTTGAAATCACCACAGCTGGGTAGAGCTTTCTTGTTCTTCTATTAGGCTGATGGCTGGAAATAAATATTTGTCTTTACTGATGTCACAGCCCTTTCATAGATTCAAAGATTCCAAGGCCAGAGGAACCATTACAATCATCTAGTCTGCATAACACAGGCCAGAGAACATCTCCAAAATTACCATGATCACTTCATGAGTTTCATCAATGAATAATCAGTGTCACAATGCTTCTTAAATAGTCTCTCAGTGCTACTGGGGAAGGACACCTTATATCTCCTTTAGAAGTTAATTATCTAAAGGAGGCACTGGTCTTGTGTTTTAATTGCTTATGTTACCATTGGTGTCATGAACAAAATACCAAAGTCCTTGGAGAGATACTGCAATAATGATAGATAGATAGATAGATAGATAGATAGATAGATAGATAGATAGATAGATAGATAGATAGATACAGGGTGTATGGGGGTAGATCAGTGGTGGGCAACTTGCGGCCCGTGGGCCACACATGGCCCATCAGGGTAATTTGCTAGTGGGCCGTTTGCATTTGCACAGTCACCTGCAACTTGCAGTGGCCGCGGTTCACCGTTCCTGGCCAATGGGAGCTGTGGGAAGTGGAGCAATCTTCCAGACTAGCAGCCAGTCTGGACTGGAAGACATCAAGACATATAGAATCCACCACTTGGCTGGCTAGTTTGTTCCAATGATTAGTTGCCATCCCTGTGTTCAGTGCCTAAGGAAGTCGAAGGAGCTGGTCTGATTTACTTAAAGATATGGATCTGCCTCTTACCTGGAAGCTCATAGCAGCCGTCTGCAGCGAGCCCAGTGTGATGCCAGCGCAGAGTAAGGCAGCTGCAATCCCATAAGGGCACCCTGTGCATGGGGCAATGCGCCAGCAGCTCACTGGGTTAGGATGGAGAAATAGGGGTGACACCAGTGGTACCATTTGATACTCCAGCCATCACGTGCTTTAACATTCCTGACTCTGTGAAAATTCCCAGAAGGCAGCCTGGCAACTCAAGCTTGGAGCTGGGAATGGAGTTATAAAAGATAAAGTCTCAAAAGTGGCCTCTAACTTTGGGTGACTCCCTTTTGGGCTTCCCAACTTGAGACATGTCAAAGGCCAATTTTCAGCAACTCCCACTGGCTTAAGTGACAGGATTCCATCCTAAAAGATCCGTAATATGTAGTGAGACCTCCAAGGCCTTACCCAGTTGTTACTCCTGGACCTCTCCAACTGAGGTCTGTGGGAAAACTCTGAGGGCCTTCCTCAGGTCTCATGCAACACTTCATCAGGGTCCACTTGGGTCAAACCCTCATGAAGAGGCTTCAGGTTGATGATTTTTATCCAAGTTAAAGCACTCGTGGAACCCAAAATTATAATTATAAGTATCTTTGTGGTTTCTATTCTAATCAATGTGTGGTTACATTATAATTATGCCATCAACTTCCATGGAGAAAATACTGCATACTAATCTAGCAAAGGCAAAATAAGAGCTAACAGCTGGAAGCTGAAGCTGGGTAAATTCCAGTTAGATATGAATTGTTAACAGTCCGGGTGATTAAGCTTTGGAATAAACTGCCACGGGAAGTGATGGATTCTCTTGATGTCTTCAAACCAAGGGCTGGTCTTCACTACCGGGAGATTGATGCTGCTGCAATCAATGAAGCAGGGATCAATTTAGCAGGTCTAGTGAAGACCCGCTAAATCAGGGGAGGGAAAACTACGGCCTGCAGGCCGGATCCAGCCCATCAGGGCTTTTAATCTGGCCCATGGGATTGTGCACCCTGTGGAGCAACAGGGCTAAGGCAGGCTCCCTGCCTGCCCTGGCCCCGTGCTGCTCCAGGAAGCGGCCGGCATCACGTCCCTCCAGCCCCTGGGGAGGGGGTGGGGGGCAGAGGGTTCCATGCACTGCCCTCGCCTGCAGGCACTGCTCCCCTCAGCTCCCATTGGCCAGGAACAGGGAACCGTGGCCAATGGGAGCTTCAGGGGTGGTACCCACAGGCGAGGGCAGAGCCGCCTGCCCCACTCCACCCCCAGGAGCCACTGCCAGACATGCTGGCCACTTCCGGGAGTAGTGCAGGGCCAGGGCTGGCAGGGAGCCTGCCTTAGTCCCACTGCATGCTGCTGCCACTCAAGGTAAGTGGTGCCAGGCCAGAGTCTGCACCCCAAAACCCTCCTGCACCCCACACCCCAACCTCCTGCCCTGAGCCCCCTAGCCCCCTGTCTTGAGCCCCCTGCCACACCCCTCCTGAACCCCAACCCCCTGCCCTGATCCCCCTCCTGCTCCCTAACCCTTTGCCCTGAGTGCCTTCCTACACACCGCACCCCGTCCTACACCCTGCACTCCCTCCCACACACCAAGCCCCTACCCCAGCCCTACATTTGTGGTCCTGCATACAATTTTCCCACCCAGATGTGGCCCTCGGGCCAAAAAATTTGCCCACCCCTGTGCTAAATGGATGGCAGAGGGCTCTCCGGTCGACCCTGGTACTCTTTAAGAAGAGTAAAGGAAGTCACCTGGAAAGCATCTCCCATCAACGCAGCACAATGGGTAAGTCAACTCCAGCTATGTTATTCATTAATTTGATTTACCCCCATAGTGAAGACAAGCCCCAAGACAAATGCCTTTCTGAAGGATATGTTTTAGCCAATCACAGGCTATGCTTTAGTGAAAGAAATGTTACTGGGCTTGACTGGGTGAAATTTAATGGACCATGCTAAACAGGAAGTCAGAGTTGATATTCTGATTATCCCTTCTGGACTTAAACTCTATGAGTCTATGAAAACTTTAAAAGTATCATGTTTTGTATGCAGTTTTAGGGATGGGGTCTGAAACAGGTTGTCCAGATTGTGGCCCAGTGGACAGCGTATTAGGCTGTGGTTCAGAGCCTCTGGCTTCCTTTTGGAGATCTGCCAATGGCCTACTGGTCACCTTGGATAAGTTGTTTCACTTCTCCATGCCTCAGTTTCCTCCTCTGTAAAATGGGGTTAGCTGCTTTATCAAGTACTTTGAGATCTACTGATGCAAAGGGCTACACCAGAGGCAGACATTACTATTAATGAGAAGACACACCTGGAACAGAGCACTGAGGAACTGGAATCAATCATCCTTAAGGTTGGAAATCCATCACAAAGTGTGAAAAGTTAGGGATGGGGGGAGGGAACTTACTCATACATTGTTACTTTTACCAGTTGCAAAACAGCAACAAATTGTTGCAAGTGCTACTTTCTAGGGTTAAATAGATCTAACACTGCTAAATTTGACCTAAACTCATAGCGTAGACCAGGGCAAAGAGAAAAAGTTAGCACTTAACAGTGTTGAAGTGCAGAAAGTGTTACTTTATTTTAGTGCTGAGTAAAAATTGGAATTTACATCCCATGGAAAATTCCATTATTTTAAGATTTGTTTTCATGCAAAATTGAGATAAACGTAAGAACATAAGAATGGCCATACTGGGTCAGACCAGTGGTCCATCTAGCTCAGTATCCTGTCTTGTGAAAGTGGCCAATGCCAGGTGCTTCAGAAGGAATGAAGAGAATAGGTAATGATCAAGTGATCCATCCCCTGTCATCCACTCCCAGCTTCAGGCAAACAGAAGCTAGGGACACTCAGAGCATGGGGTTGCATCCCTGCCCATCCTGGCTAGCAGCCGTTGATGGACCTATCTTCCATGAAATTATCTAGTTCCTTTTTGAATCCTGTTATTGTTTTGGCTTTCACAACATCCTCTGGCAAAGAGTTCCACAGGTTGACTGTGCGTTGTATGAAGGAGTACTTTATTCTGTATGCTTTAAACCTGCTGCCTATTAATTTCATTTGGTGACCCCTCGTTCTTGTGTTATGTGAAGGAATAAATAATGGCTATCATATTGCCCCTTAGTCATTTTTTTTCCAAGCTGAAAAATCCCAGTCTTTTTCATCTCTCCTGATACGGAAGCAGTTCCATACCCCTAATCATTTTTGTTTCCTTTTATGAACCTTTTCCAATTCCAATACATCTTTTTTGAGATGTGGTGACCAGATATGCATGCAGTATTCAAGATGAGGGCATACCATGGATTTATATAAAAGCATTATCATATTTTCTGCTCTTATTCTCTATCCCTTTCCTAATGGTTCCTAACAGTCTGTTCACTTTTTTGACTGCTGCTGCACTTTGAGCAGATGTTTTTCAGATGAAAAGTTGAAATATTGAAACTTAATGCAGAAATAAAAGTTTCATAAATTTTTATTTGGAAATTTCATTCCCAAACCAAATGTTTCATTTGGGTTTGGTGAACCATGTGCATCATGCGACATTTTGTCTAGCCAAGGTGCCTGGGCCATAAGGGTTTGGGGACATGAAGTACCTGAACTGCAACTCTCTATGAGGCAAAAATGAAATGCTTCTATTCAGTTCAACAAACTGAAACATTTTTATTCAGGCCAGCTCAACTCAGAATAAATATTATGTTTCAGTTTTCCAGACAGAATCTTTTTGCGAATACAGACTAACACGGCTGTTACTCTAAAACCTTTAGGAAATTTCATATGGAAAATTTTGTTTTTTTCAGAAAATGCATTTTCTATTTTAAAGAAAAAGCATTTCTACAGAAAATTCATGAAAGGCTCAAGTTACTTTAAAAAATTATTTTTTCCCCTCACTTTATACTATTTTCCAACTCTTTCCACTTGGGAAAGAAAGGCCTGCTTTAGACCTAAAACTTAGGTCAATCTTTGCTCAGGTTAATGGTAATACATATATATGAGATGCTAGGAACTGTACAAAACTGATAAAGGAAGGAAAGATACACAAGGAGAAAGAGGGGGAGGGATAGCTCAGTGGTTTGAGCATTGGCCTGCTAAACCCCGGATTACAAGTTCAATCCTTGAGGGGGCCATTTAGGGATCTGGGGCAAAAATTGGGGATTGGTCCTGCTTTGAGCAAGGGGCTGGACTAGATGACCTCCTGAGGTCCCTTCCAACCCTGATATTCTATGATTCTATGAAATCTATGCCCAGCAGAGTTAAGGCATTATAAAAGGGTTGTAAAGTATGATAGCAACAAAAATAATTCTGACAAGGGTATCAGTCCATTAATTGTTTGAGATAGTAGAGTTATCAATAATAATGCAGAAAATGAAGAAGATTTCAATAAATATTTCTGATCTGTATTTGTGGGGGGAAAAACAGATGATGTACTTCATCATATGATGATGATAATAATCTTGCCATTCTACTAGTATCTCAGGAGGATATTAAAGTTAAAGCAGCTACTAAAGTTAATTATAAAGGAGCTGACCTAGGAGCTTGCTGGACTGTTAATGCTGTTTTTCAATAAGTCTAGGAACATCGAGGAAGTTCCAGAAGACTGGAAGAAAGCTAATGTTGTGTCAATATTTAAAAAGGGTAAAAGGGATGACCCAGTTAATTATAGGCCTGTTGGTCTGACTTCGATCATGGGCAAAATACTGTAAGAGCTAATAAAGGACTCATGATGTTGCACTTCATATGCTTTAAGAAAATATGCTTATGCATGTGAATATGATGTAACTGGAATATGCTTTATGCAAAAGGTCTCTTGTAAGGTATCATTACAAAGCTTATAATCTGAGTGTGGTCATCCTGTTTCTTTGCATGTATTATTTCTATGTCTGGAGTTAGGAGAATAAGATATAAGCTTCTATTACTGATGTAAAAATATTAAGTGGAAGCCATTAAGGGTACTTCAGAATCAACGAACTGTAAATGGCTCTGTTTATTTGCAAACCTTCCTGTGTGTGGGCCAGCCCAGGAAGAATGGAGGCTGGGGTCTCACAGGACATGTAACCATGTCACATGATACTGGAATCCATCTTAAATCTGGTACTTTTCCATTTAGAAGGAGGGTTGGGGACCCAGAGAGACAAAAGATTCCTCCCATGTGCCAAAGCTATAAAAGGCAGTGGAGCAGGACAAAGAGGAAGGCCAATCATGAGAAAACCCCTGCTTACCATCTAAGATGTCTGCTGGAACTAACAAGGACTGTAGCAGGGGAAAGGATTGGGCCCAGACTAGGAAGGAGTCTAGACTGTGAAAGAAGCTTATTGGAACATCTCTGAGGGTGAGATATATTACCTGTAATCAGTTTTTTAATGTATTAGGCTTAGACTTGCCTGTTTTTGCTTTATTTTGCTTGGTGACTTACTTTGTTCTGTCTGTTATTACTTGAAACCACTTAAATCCTACTTTTTATACTTAATAAAATCACTTTGGTTTATTAATAAACCCAGAGTAAGTGATTAATACCTGGGGGAGCAAACAGCTGTGCATATCTCTATATCAGTATAATAGAGGGCGGACAATTTATGAATTTACCCTGTATAAGTTTTATACAGAGTAAAACGGATTGATTGGTGTTTGGATCCCATTGGGACCTGGGTATCTGGGTGCTGGAGAGGTAGCCTGCTGAGCTGTTTTTGGTTAAAGTCTGAAGCTTTTGGGGGCATGGCCCAGACCCTGAGTCTGTGTTGCAGCAGGCTAGCACGTCTGGCTCAACAAGGCAGGGTTCTAGAGTCCCAAGCTGGCAGGGAAAATGGACACAGAGGTAATTTCAGCACATAAGGTGACAGTCCCAAGGGGATCCCTGTGACCAAACCCATCACAACTCGATTAGAAAAGAGGGTATTGTAATTAATGCTAATCAACATGGGTTTATGGAATATAGATCCTGTCAAACTAACTCAATATCCTTTTTAGATGAGCTTACAAGTTTGTTGCTAAATGTAATAGTGTTGATGTAATAGACTCCTGTAAGACATTTTCCTTTATTTCGAGATATTTTGATTAAAAACTTGGAAAAATATTAAATGAACATACCAGATATTAAATGGATTAAAAGATGGCTAACTGATAAGTCTCAAAATATAATTGTAAACAGAGAAGACTTATCAAATGGGTGTACTGCTAGAGGGATGCAATGGAAATAGATTCTTTGCCTTATGCTAGTCAATATTTTTATTAATGATCTGGAAGAAGAAATAAAATTGTTCACTGATAAAGTTTGACGAGGACACAAAATTTGAGGGGGTGTTAAACAAAGAAGATGACAGGTCACTGATACAGCATGATCTGGATCACTTGATAAACTGGGATCAAGCAAACAACATGTGTTTTAATATGACTAAATGTAAGTGTATATGTCTAAGAACAAAGAATGCAGGCCACCCTTACAGGATGGGGGACTCTATCCTGGGAAACAGGGACTTGGGAAAAGTTATAGAGAAGTTATTTTACTTCCCTATTTGGCACTGGTGCGAATGCTGCTGGAATCCTGTGCCCAGTTCTGGTATCCACTATTAAAGAAGAATGTTCATAGATTCATAGATATTTAGGTCAGAAGGGACCATTATGATCATCTAGTCTGACCTCCTGCACAACGCAGGCCACAGAATTTCACCCACCACTCCTACAAAAAAAACCTCACACCTATATCTGTGCTATTGAAGTCCTCAAATTGTAGTTTAAAGACCTCAAGGAGCAGAGAATCCTCCAGCAAGTGACCCGTGCCCCATGCTACAGAGGAAGGCGAAAAACCTCCAGGGCCTCTTCCAATCTGCCCTGGAGGAAAATTCCTTCCCGACCCCAAATATGGCGATCAGCTAAACCCTGAGCATATGGGCAAGATTCATCAGCCAGATACTACAGAAAATTCTTTCCCAGGTAACTTGGATCTTACCCCATCTAAAACCCATCACAGGCCATTGGGCCTATTTACCATGAATATTTAATTACCAAAACCATGTTATCCCATCATACCATCTCCTCCATAAACTTATCGAGTTTAATCTTAAAGCAAGATAGATCTTTTGCCCCCACTACTTCCCTCGGAAGGCTATTCCAAAACTTCACTCCTCTGATGGTTAGAAACCTTCGTCTAATTTCTAATCTAAATTTCCTAGTGGCCAGTTTATATCCATTTGTTCTTGTGTCCACATTGGTACTGAGTTTAAATAATTCCTCTCCCTCTCTGGTATTTATCCCTCTGATATATTTATAGAGAGCAATCATATCTCCCCTCAGCCTTCTTTTAGTTAGGCTAAACAAGCCAAGCTCCCTGAGTCTCCTTTCATAAGACAAGTTTTCCATTCCTCGGATCATCCTAGTAGCCCTTCTCTGTACCTGTTCCAGTTTGAATTCATCCTTCTTAAACATGGGAGACCAGAACTGCACACAGTACTCCAGGTGAGGTCTCACCAGTGCCTTATATAACGGTACTAAAACCTCCTTATCCCTACTGGAAATACCTCTCCTGATGCATCCCAAGACGACATTAGCTTTTTTCACAGCCATATCACATTGGCAGCTCATAGTCATCCTATGATCAACCAATACTCCAAGGTCCTTTTCCTCCTCCGTTACTTCTAGTTGATGCGTCCCTAGCTTATAACTAAAATTCTTGTTATTAATCCCTAAATGCATGACCTTACACTTCTCACTATTAAATTTCATCCTATTCCTATTACTCCAGTTTACAAGGTCATCCAGATCCTCCTGTAGGGTATCCCTGTCCTTCTCTAAATTAGCAATACCTCCCAGCTTTGTATCATCTGCAAACTTTATTAGCACACTCCCACTTTTTGTGCCCAGGTCAGTAATAAAAAGATTAAATAAGATTGGTCCCAAAACCGATCCCTGAGGAACTCCACTGGTAACCTCCCTCCAACTTGACAGTTCACCTTTCAGTAGGACCCGTTGTAGTCTCCCCTTTAACCAATTCCCTATCCACCTTTCAATATTCCTATTGATGCCCATCTTATCCAATTTAACTAATAATTCCCCATGTGGCACCGTATCAAACGCCTTACTAAAATCTAAGTAAATTAGATCCACTGCGTTTCCTTTATCTAAAAAATCTGTTACTTTCTCAAAGAAGGAGATCAGGTTGGTTTGGCACGATCTACCTTTTGTAAAACCATGTTGTATTTTGTCCCATTTACCATTGACTTCAATGTCCTTAACTACCTTCTCCTTCAAAATTTTTTTGTTGGTAAATTGGAGAGGGTTCAGAGAAGAGCCATGAGAATGATTAAAGGACAAGAAAACATCAATTGTACTGATAGATTCAAGGAAATCAATCTATCTATCTTAAGAAAGAGAAGGTACAGTTTAGAACAGGGGTCAGCAATCTTTTGCACATGGCCCATCAGGGTAATCCGCTGGTGGGCCACAAGAAGTTTTGTTTATGTTGACCGTCCACAGGCATGGCCCTCTGCAGCTCCCAGTGGTCTAGAAGTACCTACATGGGGAACAAATATTTAATAATTGGTTCTTCAGTCTAGCAGAAAATTGTTTATCTTGATCCAATGGCTTGAAGTTATAGACAGACAAATTCAGACTGCAAATAAGGTGAAAATTTATATATATATATGTTATAATTAACCTTTGGAACAACTTACCAAGGGTTGTGGTGGATTGTCCATCACGGAAATTTTTAACTCAAGATATGATTTTTTTTCTCAAAGATATTTTCTAGGAATTATTTACAAGAATTCTGTGGCGGTGTTATACAGGAGGTCAGACTAGATGATCACAGTGGTCCCTTATGTCCTCGGAATCTATTAATCTGTCAGTGACTCTATGATTAGAACCATAATTACAGGCCTGTGGCCATGAACCCATAGCAATGTATAGTCCAAGCATGGACTCTTTGCAAAGTAAAGATAAAGAAAAGGCTTCTGTTTCTCTTCACAATAACTCTGAACAGTGCCCTGATTTATTACAGATGATATCCTACCTGATCTCATTGACCAACTGTGACATCTACTAGTCCAATCAATAAGCCAAAGAGCCAGTATGATACAGAGAACTTGGGTTTGAAAGAAAATACGAGGCAAAGTGTGTGTCATTGTGATGTTCCCCTCTGGTGTTATCTAGACTGGTGATCTGCTAGGCCACTCCAATCCTTGACTCTAGGAGCCAGCTTTACCCAGCTCTGCTGTGAGAACCCCCACTCCTGGGCTGTTCACGCACAGCCTCTGGCATGTAAGCTGCTCCCAGCTACTTACCAAGGGTTGTGGGGGATTCTCCATATGGACTATTTTTAACTTGAGATTTTATATTTTTTTCTGAAAGCGCTGTGCTGCGAATTATTTAGGGGAAGTTATCTGACCTATGCTACATAGGAGGTCAGACTACATGATCACAACGGTCCCTTCTAGCCTTGAAATCTATTAATCTATCTATGAATCTATTATTAGAAGCATAATTAGAGCCTGTGATCATGATTCACAGCAATGTGTCAGCCAAGCACGGACTCTTTGTAAAGTAGGGATAAAGAAAACACTTCTGTACTAATTCAAAATGATTCTGAATGGTACCCCAATATATTGTAGCCCTCATTAGAGATGATATACTACCTTTTAAGAGTGATCAGCTGTGACATCAATAAGTCAAACAAACAGTATGATCCAGGAGACAGTCGGGAGACTTAGGTTTCAAAGAAAATAGTAAAGAAAGTCTGTCATTTTTTACTTAAGATCCATTTTGCTTAGGAGAAACATGAGGCCTATTATAAGAGGCCTCGTACGAGATCTTAGGCCTGAACTAAAGTAGCAGTCAGGCCCTGATGATATAAAGCAAAATTAGCAGAAGTGAGGCTGTGAGGAGAAGTCAGGCCCTGATATAAAACATGCTTGCTTGCAAGTTCACAGAACCTAGCAAGAACAGGGCTGGTATTGCAAAAACACACACATTCCCAAGAAGTGCTAAGCACAGGACACTCACACAAACACATTGCAGAAGGTTGGTACCAGAACACCCTGTTCTTCTTCGAGTAGTGTCCCCATGGGTGCTCCACTTTAGGTGTCTGTGTGCCCTTGCACCTCTAATCGGAGAGTTTTGGTAGCACTGTCCCCTTGAGCCGGAGCATGTGCTCTCCCTCCCTCCTGGTCCCCCTCACTTCCTTCTCTACCACCTTTGGCCTCTGACAGAAGGAGCAGTTGTCCCTTCCTTATCTGTGTCATTAGCATAAGTAGTGTTTGTTTTGTTACATTTGTTCTCCTTAAAAGTACTCAGGCTAGTGTTTCTTTTCTTTTCTTTTCTTTTCTTTTCTTTTCTTTTCTTTTCTTCCTTTGGTTTAAAAAGAAAAGAGAGAAAGGAAAAGAACGTCACTTTCCTTCCCTGTCTGGGGGCATTCCCCCCCAGGCATCTAGTAGACTCATAATTATTTTCTTTTTCAGTTTAAAAAAAAAAAGGAAAGATGATGTTCTTCTGCATATTCCTCCCTGCTAGAGGATGACAACCCCCTGCCCAGGGTCTTGCCTGGTTCTCTCTGCTCCAAGCGGTGCCTCTCCTGCCAGGAGTCAGTTCCTGTCATGGCCAGTCACTCAGTGTGCCTGGGAGACCCTCACAGAAGTGCTTTACCTGCCACACCTAAAACTGCAGCCTCACAGGAGCTGGGAGCTGAAGTAAAAATTCCTCCCTAAAGAGAAAACACTTTAGTCTGCAGGGGACTCACCCGGTGGGTGTTGACCCCGGATCATCCCCAGAGCCTTCACTTCAAAAGGGGTCGAGTGGTGAAGAGGAGAAGCGGGCGGGGGAAAGAAGAAGAAGAAGCCACCAGCAGACTCCCCCTGGAAAAGCTCCTCCAAGCAACTGGCCAGCCAGAGGGGTGTCCCCCAGTGCGGCCATCTCGGCATCGATCCCCGAGCAACTGGCCAGCCAGAGGGGTGTCCCCCAGTGCGACCGTCTCGGCACCGATCCCCGAGCAACTGGCCAGCCAGAGGGGTGTCCCCCAGTGCGACCGTCTCGGCACCGATCCCCGAGCAACTGGCCAGCCAGAGGGGTGTCCCCCAGTGTGACCGTCTCGGCACCGATCCCCGAGCAACTGGCCAGCCAGAGGGGTGTCCCCCAGTGCGGCCACCTGGGTAGGACAATACCAGCAGAGGAATCTCCTGCTGTGAGCTCAGCTGGGGCTCTGGTTCTGCACCCAAGCTCGGGAAGCTGAAACCTGAGAAGGGGCGCCCTGCTGTGACCTGGCCCTGCTCTGAGCTCTGCTCTCGGCAGGGACAAGGGGCTTCTGGGAGCTCTGTGCCGCTCTGAGCTCTACTCTGGGCAACTACTGCACCCAGAGGGGTCAGTTACCGTACCATCTCTAAAAGAGCGGCATACAGAAGCCCTGCTGTCAGCTCTGCTTCCCCACCAAGACACCAGAGGCTTCCACCCTCATGCTCTGAGACAACAGTACTGTGCCCTAAGGAGAGGGAACAGTTACCGTACCATCTCTAAAAGAGTGGCATAGAGAAACCCTTTGGTACCAGATGCAACAAAACTCCCATCTAGGAAGTGTTCTGCACCTTCCCAACCATCGATACCGACTACAGACACTCCTCTGGAGTTCCGCATGAGCCCATGGTAACACAGGTGCTCTGATACTCTGGAGATCTGTGGCCTCATTACCCAGGGAGAGACAATTACCATACCGTCTCTAAAAAATTGGCACCAACAAACTTTTTGTACTGGGCAAAACTCTCATTTAGGGAGTGCTCTGCCCAACTATCGGTACTGACAGTGTACCACGGACCCTCCTCTGTGGTACCAAATGAACCCATGGTACTGCATGAGCTCTGGTACCCTGGAGACCTGATGATTGGGGAAGAACCACAATCCCCATTACGTGGTACCAGGACCCCAGTATCGAGCACATCCTGGCACCCAGAATCACTCTTAGTACTGGGCTGCTTATTACCAATACTCCAGTCAGCAGCACCCTTGCCCACTGACGAATCTGACACTGGCCAGGAGGAGATCATTCCCTGGACCCTCAAGGTGGCCCACCACCACACTACAAGGGTCATCCCCAGTTCCATCACGCCAACCGCCCGTGCCTGCCTTCCTGCCTCTCCCTCCCAAGGCCATATTGTAACTCTTTGGGTATATATACACACATAGCACGACCGTCTCCGGTGTCACTCAGGGAAAGTCCAGCAGATGGTTTGCCACGGCCTGGCACCTGAGCCAGGCAGGAGAGCACCTGAGCGAGGACAGGAGAAAGCTTTTTCAGAATAGGGAAGAAGGGGGGGAACACCTGAAGAGGAAGCTACCTCTTCAGCACACTTCTCCTCATCTCTCCCATATGAGACTGTGCTGCCCACCCCTCATCACTAGGTGAAGTTTTAAGAACTTTCTGGATCTTACCAAGAAGGTGGCAGACGAGCTGCCGATTCCCATACAGGAGGTGGCAGATACGCATCACAAGTTGGTGGAAATTCTGCACACTACCTTCTCATCTAGAACTGTCCTCCCAATTAATGAGCTGATTCTAGATCCTACCAAAATCATCTGGCAGAACCAGCCTCCGTCACACCAACCAGCAACACAGTGTAAACAAAAACAACCCTACATCTCTACCGAAAGTGGCAGACTTTGTTTTCAACATCCGCAACCCAACTCCATCATAGTGGAGGCGGTGAATGCATGAAGCAAGCAACATAATGCCAAGTCAACTAGATATGATCAGGCTTCGCAAGATGGCATATTCATTGACAACATTACTGTTTAGAGTCATAAATTACCAAACTGTCATGGCCAAAATAATTTTGTTAATCTTGGGAACCCCAGGATGTTTCTGAAACATTACTGGAAACATACAAAAAACAGATTCAGACCATTCTTAGAGAAGGTCAGTTAATAGCCAGACCAATCCTAGAGACACCACAGGATGTAGCTGTTACAGCTGCCCGCCCAGTCTCCATGACAGTGGTACTGAGGTGGGTTGGGGGGGGGTAGTGTTCGCTACACCTCTCTAGATTGCCGAAAGAGCTACAGACTTCCAATTTGAAGGGCCAAACTCTTTGCGGAGAAGATTTTCTCTCCACATCCTGAAGGATTCTCGGACCACACTACACTCCTTAGGAATCTACACTGTGGAACAGAAGAGAAGATATACCTCTCAACCACACCACAGATCACAATCTTCTCAATACTCACCATCTCTGTGCTGTTATGAGAACAGTGTAAGAGGCCCAGGGCTCAAAAGTGAGAACAGACTGCACCCCAGTCCATCACCTCTCAAACTGCCTCTTATAAGCACTTCGATGAGCTGGTCGAGGGCCTGAACAATGATACCTTACAGCATCAGCTGCCATCTATACACCTGTCACACCACTCAGAAGTCACCTTACCTTACTTCACAGCAGTTAGGACCAGCTCTAAAGCAAAGAGATTGATTTCTAGCCCCGAACCTACAGGTGCCTACTTCCATATCTCAATACAACCATTGTACAGGAGATTTCCTATTGCTTACCTTTGGGGCAGGATTATTATAGATATAGACTGCTCCACACAGGGTATTCTCCAAGGTTCACTTCATTGTAGTGGCATACTAACCCCGGTACAGTGACTGGACTTTATCAGCACCAACCTGATACAGTATGAGTGAGAGCGTTCCTCTCACTACCCACATTCACCACCCTGGGACACGTCTCCCTAATATGCTGGGGAGCTCACCTACACAACAACAAGGTTGAGGACAAATGGCCTTCCACAGAAATGACCTTCCATATCACTCTTCTGGGGTTAGGGGCTGTCAGGAGTGCCTGTGCAAAAACTTTGCCTTTCATCAAAAACAACACACAAAGGTTATGATGAACTTAATGTGACCTGTATGTTTTGTATAAACTGCCAAAGAGCTGCCGGATCTTCCTCCCTCTGCAAGACAGCATTCAAACTTTAGAATTGATACACTCATCACAATGGGCTCATCTCAGCTGTCTGTCGACAAGGGATACACAACGGGACAACCAACAGTCTCAGCTGGAATTTTCTCATGACAATGAGTGTATACTGAATTCAGAGGTGCTTCAAGATATAGCCACCCTTTGGGGAACCCGGCCTATGGATATCTTCGCTACTTATCGGAACAAGAAAGGTCCTTGTTACTGCTCCAGGGCCGGCTTGGGGAAACATTCACTGGCAGTTGCCCTCATCTTCTCAGCGGACAGGGCCCACTTGTATGTCTTTTCCCAGTTTCCTACTCTATCCAAGATTCTGTTGAAAATTCAGCAAAACAAAGCGAGAGTTATTGTGATTGCCCCTCTTGATTATGACAAGTCTGGCTCCCTTACCTGACGCAGATGGCAATATGCTCTCCTGTTCCTCTGACGTCAGCCCATTCCTCACCCGCTCTCTCAAAACAATGGGCTGACCCTTCACCCCAATCCATGGGTCCTCCGCCTCCAGGCTTGGATCTTTCTTTGTTCCAAGGCTTAGAAGCAGAATGCTCTGACAAGCTGAAACACATGTTGCAACACAACCACAAGTTGACCACGCCACATACCTATCTACAAAATGGAAACAACTCCAAGTTTGTACCATTCCAAATGGACAGACTCAACCTCATCTTTCCTCCCTCTGATTTTGCACTACATTTTAAACTCTCACTCAGCTCCCTTAAGGTACATCTCAGGGTGAAAATGGAGTTCCCACTTGGAGTTTGCTCAACCACTAATGCGTAGATTCTTTAAGGGCACTGGGACTCTCTTCCCCCATGTGACACCACCTGCTCCAGCCTGGGACTTTAATCTAGTTCTCAGGGCTTGGACTAGACCTCCCTCCGAGTCCAGAGCAATTTGTTCTCTCTTACACCTGTCCATGACGACAGCATTTCTAATTGCCATCACCTCAGCTAGGCACACAGGAGAAATAGCGACCCTGATGGCACACCCGTAATTCACGGCCTTTGTCTTTTTTCCCAAAACCACATTGTGACAACTGGGAGACAATTGTGCATATGCTAGATATTAGAAAGACATTAGCATTCTACTTGGACAGGACTAAGGACTTCAGGAAATCCCCTAAACTCTTCCTTTCATCCACAGAAAGATCCAAAAGCTCTGTGATATCTCCTCAAAGACTATCCAAATAGGTCTCTAGTTGCATTAATCACTTAGCAAGGGCGCAACTTGCTTCTGTCCATACACACTCCATGAGATCAGTTCCTACCTCAATCACATTCCATAGGAATACCCTATCTCCCCAATCTCCAGGAGATGACTTATATACCGAGTCAAGCATGTCCTTAAGTGCTTGGATGTAATGGGGTTTATACAAGTTAAAAGATTTTCCCCTTTGTCACCGCCACCCCTGAAAAAACTCTGTCTGATCTGAAACTCAGTATGGGTTTTCTTTCCTACTTAGGATTATTCTGTAAACCAAATATGGCTCTCATGAACATCTCAACAGCTGCACTATCTTCAGGCTTTGCATACAGTAGCACCAGTGTAGCTCCATTGAATCCATAACTGTTATGCAACAGAGCCAAATCAGTGGAGCTTTGGTGGGTTACTCCATTGATTTTGAAAGTGTTGTGTGGATTTACACCAGTTGGCAATCTGGCCTGTTGCCTTTGAGCGAATGAAGCAGATTGACATCAGCTTAACATCTGTCCTATTGACTTCACAGGACTAACGGAGAAGTAAGACAATACTCAGTGTTATCAGAAGTTGGCCTATCCAGTGTATTAGTGAAGATGTTGGAGGCCTTTACCATGGAGAATCAGCTCTGATCATTCTATGTGGACTAAGGATCATTGATAGTAGAAGAAGTCTAAGGGTGACATCCAGGCCCCATTGAAGCCAAGGTCAACCTTCCTGGTGACTCCCATGAATGGGACCCAGACTTTCCCCTGAGAATTTATCTACTCAGCATGACTGATGAATACAGAATCTATCTCTACTGGTAGCACTTTGTTCAGAAAGAAATACCTTGGTGATAACAATGTTTTCTCCTGGAAAATTCAGGGCCTAACCTCAAAAGGAATTTTGTCAATTTAATCTGGAAACTTTATTTCTGTTGATTGAGATGATTGCCATTTTCCTTCTCCTTGGAGGCCTTGTTTGAGAGTGAACTCTTGCCCAGATTCACAAGGGATGGAAGATCTCCCTACAGAAGGCTACTATATATGAAGAAAAATTGTCTTCAGTAAGTCATAACTCATTTGGAGTCTGTATTGAAACTCCAGCTTTGTTCATTGTATTGGAAGATTCAGTGAGAGGTAAGAATATTCCTCTTGCTTGCTTGCTTCCTCAAAATTCATGCTTCTAAATAGAATTTTCTAACTTTTTTAGGCTGGTATTTCAAATTTTCTAAGACAATTAGGCACCAACACCCAGTGAAATCTGATGAGAATTGAGTGATTAATTCCTTTATACTCTTTTCAAAATTGAGCTGAATTTCATTCATGTGGTTTGTTGTATTTTTTTCAGTTTCGCTAAATATTCTTTGAAATATTCTATTATACTCATTTACACCACTCTTTCATATTTTGATCTGAATTTGACCAATACAAATCTAATGTAAATTCACATACATCAGTGGAGTTCCTGTAATTGTAGCTGAGTCTAAAGTCAATAGAGATATAATGTTGTAACATTAATAGAAACAGTGGAAGATTCCCCACCTATTGTCTGTGCACTGAAAAATTTGCAATCACATTGGAAATGTGATGCAAAGGGTGACAATTTCTTTAAAAAATATTCTAATATGAAATAAGATAAATTAGTCTAATATGATCTCATGATAAGTTTGATTTGTTTACCCTGATGGTCTTCTCATTTTCATCATTTCTACAATTCAATAATTCCCTTAACTTCAAAGGAGATACTCCTGATTTCCTACACTAGGAGCAAGAGGAAAATCAGCAGAAGCCATAAAGTAGTAATAAGATTAGAGAAGTCTGAAGACAGTAAAGGGAGACATAATTGTGATACAATATAGAGTACTTGTCAAATCATGTGAATGATACTCCTAATAATGAAGCAACATCTTGCCATGTGGCGTATCATAAAAAATCAAATTTTGGAAGCACGATTCCCCTCTCATTTACACTAGTTGTATAACAGAGAAATCCAGTGCGTGGGGAATCATCCACATTCACTGCAATGGAGCTCTTTCTGATTTACACAAGGGTCCCTTAAAGGTGATTCCAGTCCATTTTTTGGGGAACCTTGATTCTACAGAAATAAACATATTATTATGTTTTGTATTAGATGTGTGGTATAAGTCACACACACTAACAGCATCCTATATTGCAACAGATCGATTTTGATAAATTCATTTAGAAAGTAGAATCCTGGTTAATAATAAGAATACTGGTGTATGAATGATGTTTAAGATTATGTTGTGAACTCCTAACTCATGCCATTGATGGAAACATTCCCAATGACTTCACACACCTCTATTTTAGAACATCAAGAGTGTTATTTTTCCCTCCTTGAATCAAGTATCAGGAGAATGTAGATTTAGTAGCTGAGACAGATTATTATGCTAATATATTTTAATATAGCTAAGTTTGTTCATGTTGTGTGAAATGTCTAGAGTAAAACAAGATTTCTCTCTCTCTCTCTCTCTCTCTCTCTCTCTCTCTCTCTCTCAGTCATTCTAGATGCGTCAGTCACCCATATTGCCGTAATTGTTGATACAACACCTGAAACACCTGACAGCAACTTTAATCTTTGTTCCTGCAGAAGGAACACTTAAGTAATGGAACCCAGTAACCACACCAGGGTGACCGAATTCATCATGCTGGGCCTCTTTGACCATCCTCACCACCAGGGCTTGTTTTTTGCACTATTCCATGCATTTATATAGTAGTCATCATGGGCAATTACCTGATCATTATGGCTATTGTCACCCACCCGCCTCTCCACACCCCATATACTTCCTCATCGTCAATTTGAACACCCTCGACATTATTAGCAGTTCCTTGGTTCTGCCGAAAATGCTGGAAACCCTGGTACAGAAGAAGAAAACCATTTCCTTTGATGGCTGCATGGCCCAGCTCTTTTTCTTCACTTTGTCAGCAGCGACGGAGCTTGTGCTGCTCACTATCATGTCAAATGACCAGTATTTAGCCATCTGCCACCCCTTGAGGTATGTCAACCTGATGAGCAAGAGAATTTGCGTCAGTTTAGCAGCCGGTGTCTGGGCTGTCACTGTCTTCGATACATTGGTGAACGTATTGCTCATGATGCGCCTGGATTTTTGCAGACCCAACCTCATCCAGCATTTCTTCTGCGAGGTCCCAACAATGCTGTCACTGTCCTGCAGCTCAGCCTATCTCAATGTACATGGCAGACATCTTCCTGGTCATCATGAACTTCCTGCTGATCACCGTGTCCTATAGCTTCATCATCATCACCATCCTGAAAATCCAGAGCTCCAAAGGGAAGCAGAAAGCCTTCTCCACCTGCTCCTCCCACCTGCTCGTGGTCACCTTGTAGTACTCCGCCATCTTTGATGCCTACATCCAGCCATCCTCCAATAACTCTCTGAACAACAACAGGATGGCAGCAGTAATGTACGCACTAGTGACTCACACCCTGAACCCTCCCATCTACAGTCTGTGCAATAAGGAGGTCAACATAGCCTTCAAGAAAATCTTTCCTGTCACCACAAAACAATAATTATTCCCAGAGTTCACCTGATTCTTACCTCCCTTGCTCCTTCTAAGCCAGGTCCACAGGTGGTGTAAATTGAGGCAGAACTGTGGACTTCAATAGACATAGATTTACATTAGAGTACATTTACTTCAGTGGAACGACAACATTTTACAGTGGCAGGAATGCATCGCACTGACACTGCTGATTTACACTAGCTGGAGATCTGGACCCGCTGACAGCAACTGTGACATTTTGAGTTATGCTAGCTGGACTAAGGTGCATTCGGTCAAAATTGTCAAGGTATTCAGGTACCTAGTGGGATTTTTTTTTAATTAACTATGCACCTAAAACTCATTGATTTCAATGGATGTTAGGTGTCTAGATGTTTTTGAAAATCACATTAGGTGCCCAAATATATGGAAAAAGCTGCCCCACTGTTTAGCAAATAACTTTGCATGAAATCTCATTGAATCAGAATATATTATGCAATTCCTCAATGAGTAAGTAGAATAGCAAAATAAAACTGGCTTTCTCTCTGATCTCTAATTTCTTGTGAGACATTAAAAACCCAAAACTTTTCAATCACATATCTGTTGAGATCTAGAGGTATCCTGGCCATGTGCCATAGATTCAGGTCACAGATTTTTTTAAAAAATATATTTTTATCAGAATGCATTTTTATCTAACTGTAAAGGCACACATTCAACAGTAGGATTTGTTTGTTTGTTTGATTGATTGTTTTTAAAGACCTGTTGACAAGGAACTGTCTCAATCCCAGAAATAGATAAGATATTAATTAAACCATTGTTTGCTGTTACAACAATATACAGTTCACTGAAGTCAGGGTTTTACGTCCGGTTATTGCTGTTGACTGCTATGACAATTGCCATCATTGCATATCTTTTAACCGTTTAAAAAATTACTAGAAAAAAGTTACATAAAAAAACAGTTCAGATATATTTGAAATAACATATTAAATTAGGATTTCATTGCAACAATATCCCTTACTCCCTTTCCTTTTAGCAGTATTGACTCTTTCATATGGAAATCCTGTTTACAGTGGATTTTTTTTAATGATATTAAAGATGGTCTTAGCTCCCCTTTTTGGAGAGAAAGGAGAAAACATTACTTCTGAGACTCTTGAGCTGTTGTTCTTATTGGAGTCTGATCCTAAAACAAGGGCAACATAGATCAAAGGAGAGAGAAAAGGTCAGCAAAGATAGAGAATGCAGCTTCTGTCCCTTTGCTGACTCACACTTGCAACCTCATGCTAGAGAAACACCAGCCCAGCACGCAGTCTGATCATTCGCACTGAAACCTGACAAACTAGTACCCCGGTTATGCTGTTTAAGGGGTTGCTTTTAGCTGTCTTTCTGGTGACAGGCTTTTAGCACCATAATAAAGGATGCAGCTGCCATGATAGCTAAACCATACTGTTACTGGACAGAAGACAAATAGAGAAAAATGAGAAACAAAGTGTAGGCATAGATCTTGCTGGGCTATGTATAGTTTGATTTAAGTGTGAGGTTAAACTGTGAACAAGGGAGTGAGAGGCCTTGCAATGGAGTCAGTGTTCTCAGGCTAGTTGAAATAAATGGGAAAACCATGAACTAATAAGCTTGAAATGTAGATAAGATGAGGACATAAGCTACTGGTCCTTACATGATCTGCAGTGCAACTGGTCCTTACACACCCTCCCACCCTTCAGAGCAATTGGTCCTTACATGATCTGTGGGATATCCCATCCAAGCAGATTCAAGAAATACTGATGTTAGTAGCTAGGAAAAATGCATATACACTGTGCAGTGTGTGACATGAATTGCAACTGTGGTGTCACCCTTTACCTCAACGCCCCCATGTGTAGACCTGGCCAGCGTGGATACAGAGATGTAACATGCCTAATAAAGTGATGAACTAGAGTCGAGCTGAGTTTCTGAGTCCCAGAGAACAGGATGAACTGTTCTCCCAGAACTGGTTGAGGTGTTCTGGATAGATTGAGTGGAGAAGGCCTTGGAGGAAATCCCAATACAAAGCAGGGAAGGAAAATGACCCATGGGGGACGGAGTAGCGGCAGGAACCCAAGACTCATATTCTGCTTTGGGAGTTAGTCCGAGCTTGGAGAGGCGGCGGGTGGTGGTGGGGTGGGGTGTGTGTGCATTGATGGAATTTATTTTCCCTCTGTCTGTTCTGTTTTGGTCAGGACGCCCTTCAGAATCTGGACGAGGAAGACCAAATGATGTCATGGTGGATCCAGGGTCTTGGGAGCTGGTGGGGATGGCAGACAGAATGGTAAAACTTTCACGTTCCAGTCCACCCATCCTTTCTGATCCCATGAATTGACCCCCAGATAATTAGAATTCCAGAAGGTGTGGCAGCTTCATCCCATCGACATTCACCAATCATTTTGGTGATATCAACTGTGAACATTTTCGCCCATTTCTGGAATTTTTCGGCTTGTTTCCATGACAATCCCTGAATTTTCAGGAACCTGGAGACATCTTATCATCGTTCCTTTCACTTAAACAAGACAGTTTGAAGCAGTCTAGTTGTGTTCCACTGCTGCTGACTTTCATAAAAAGTATTTTTCTAACAGGACGAGTTTGTCTTTTGTTCATTGCAAGTCTGATAGTACCAGCCTCTGCACAACAGGACCTACTTCACTAATTTCAATGAGCAACACTAATTTACACCAATGTGGATCTAGCCCTGTTAGAACAGATTAACCAGAATTTGGTGGATTCTCCCTCATTGGCAATTTTAAAATCCTGATTGGATTTTTTTTTCTAAAAGATCTTTTCTCGTTCAATGAAAATTTAATTCTGGGAAATCCTGTGGCCTATGCAGGAGGTCAGAGTAGATGATCACAATGGTTCGTCATAGGGGAATGCACTAGCCACTGGCCTATGGATATTCTGATGTTGGATTCTGTCAATTTCTTTTGTTGAAACTGTTCTGTTGTGGATAATTTTTTTTTAAAAAAATCCCTGGAGCAGAGGGAGAAGATCCTAGTTCTGCCATATCCTGGGTGCATGCTCTAACCACTAGGTTCTAAAGTCATTCTCATACTTGTGCATTCTTTCTCTGGCCTAATGACTGTTGAAGTATTTAGCCAAAGTGGAACAGCTTCAGCAGGAGAGACTGAAGAAGCCCCCTCAACAGACTATCCCCATGGCTAGAGCAGTCATCCGAGTGGTGGAAGGTTCCTGCTCAAGTCCCCTCAGGCAGAGGAGAGACATGAATCAGGGTCTCCCCTGTCCCAAATGAGTGCCATCACCAAGATCTAAACTTTATGAGGGAGCTCCTTCCCCGCTGGTTTCTTTTAAGAAACACTTGCAAGAGAAGGCCCACAGCTGAGAATCCCAAGCGGAGATAGGTGCCTCCCTGTGTTCCAAATATTCCTTGACTTCAGCAAAGCTTTTGATACGGTCCCCCACAGTATTCTTGCCAGCAAGTTCATAGAATCATAGACTTTAAGGTCAGAAGGGACCATTATGATCATCTAGTCTGATCTCCTGCACAACGCAGGCCATGGAATCTCACCAACCCACTCCTGTAACAAACCCCCTAACCTATGTCTGAGCTATTGAAGTCCTCAAATCGTGGTTTAAAGACTTCAAGGTGCAGAGAATCCTCCAGCAAGTGACCCATGCTCCACGCTGAAGAGGAAGGCAAAAAACCCCTAGGGCCTCTCCCAATCTGCCCTGGAGGAAAATTCCTTCCTGACCCCAAATATGGCGATCAGCTAAACCCTGAGCATGTGGTCAAGACTCATCAGCCAGACACCCAGGAAAGAATTCTCTGTAGTAACTCAGATCCCACCCCATCTAACATCCCATTACAGGCCATTGGGCATATCTACAGCTAATAGTCAAAGATCAATTAATTGTCAGAATTAGGCTATCCCATTATATCATCTCCTCCGTAAACATATCAAGCTTTGTCTTGAAGCCAGACATGTCTTTTGCCCCCACTGCTCCCCTCAGCCTTCTTTTGGTTAGGGTAAACCAGCCAAGCTCCTTGAGTCTCCTTTCATAAGACAAGTTTTCTATTCCTCGGATCATCCTAGTAGCCCTTCTCTGTACCTGTTCAAGTTTGAATTCATCCTTCTTAAACATGGGAGACCAGAACTGCACACAATATTCCAGATGAGGTCTCACCAGTGCCTTGTATAACGGTATTAAGACCTCCTTATCTCTACTGGAAATACCTCACCTGATGCATCCCAAGACCACATTAGCTTTCTTCAAGGCCACATCACCTTGGAGGCTCATAGTCATCCTGTGATCAACCAATACTCTGAGGTCCTTCTCCTCTTCTGTTACTTCCAAGTGATGCGTCCCCAGTTTATAACAAAAATTCTTGTTATTAATCTCTAAATGCATGACCTTGCACTTTTCACTATTAAATTTCATCCTATTACTTTTACTCCAGTTTACAAGGTCATCCAGATCTTCCTATATGATATCCCGGTCCTTCTCTCTATTGGCAATACCTCCCAGCTTTGTGTCATCCACAAATGTTATTAGCACATTCCCACTTTTTGTGCCAAGGTCAGTAATAAAAAGATTAAATAAGATTGGTCCCAAAACCGATCCCTGAGGAACTCCACTAGTAACCTCCCTCCAGCCTGACAGTTCACCTTTCAGTGTGACCCGTTGTAGTCTCCCCTTTAACCAGTTCCTTATCCACCTTTCAATTTTCCTATTGATCCCCATCTTTTCCAAGTTAGCTAATAATTCCCCATGTGGCACGGTATCAGATGCCTTACTGAAATCGAGGTAAATTAGATCCACTGTATTTCCTTTGTCTAAAAAATCTGTTACCTTCTCAAAGAAGGCAATCAGGTTGGTTTGGCACAATCTACTTTTTGTAAAACCAAGTTAAAGAAGTATGGGCTGGATGAATGTGTGATGGATTGGATCACAGAAACCCCCTTGGGAACTGCCAATTGATGTGTTGAGACTATTTCTGCCCCTGCTTTCTTCTCCTGAAAGCTTGGGACTTCAGTGCCCTGCCTGGTTTGAGCCAGACCATCAAGTCTGCTGCAAACCCAGACCCAGGTCTGAACCACATTCCCTAACAGCTATAGGCTTAACTGAAAGCAGTGTAAGAAGTATTCCTCTCTTTAACACTCAGATGCCCAACTCCCAATGGGGTCCAAACCCCAAATAAATCCGATTTACCCTATATAAAACTTATGCAGGGTAAACTCATAAATTGTTCACCCTCTATAACACTGACAGAGAGATATGCCCAGCTACCTTCATGAGAAATCTCCTAGCTACCACCTGATTTGGAACAAGCTGTGTACCAGAGGAAAGAATTGTGCCCAGACTAGGAAGGTGTCCAGTCTGTTATAGAAGCTTATTGAAACATCTCTGACTGTACTCAATCTCTGAGGGTAAGATTTTATCTGTATTCAGTTTTCTTACTGTATTAGACATAGACTTGCATGTTCTATTTTATTTTGTAATTCTCTTTGTTCTGTTCCACCCCCTTATATGGCTTTGGCACAAGGCAGGAATCTTTTGTCTCTCTGGGTCCCCCCCCACACTTCTAAATGGAAAAGCACCAGGTTTAAGATGGATTTCAGTACCAGGTGACACGGTCACATGTTACTGTGAGACTCCAAGCCTTCATTCCTCCCAACCTGACTCACAGAATGGCCTGCAAGCAAACAGAGCCATCCACAGTCAGTTGTCCTGGTTAATGGGAGCCATCAAGATTCCAAACCACCATTAATGGCCCGCACTTTGCATAATTACTGTAGGCCCTCAGAGTTATATTTCATATTTCTAGTTTCAGATACAAGAATGATATATTCATACAAATAGGATGACCACACTTAGTAGATTACAAGCTTTGTAATGATACCTTACAAGAGACCTTTTGCATGAAGCATATTCTAGTAATATTATATTCACACTCATTATCATATTTTTCTAAAATCATATAGAGTACAATGTCACAGAATGGACTATAAGGTGGATAGAAAGCTGGGTAGATTGTCGGGCTCAACAGGTAGTGATCAATGGCTCCACGTCTAGTTGGCAGCCGGTATCAAGCGGAGTGCCCCAAGGGTCGGTCCTAGGGCTGGTTTTGTTCAATATCTTCACTAATGATCTGGAAGATGGCGTGGATTGCACCCTCAGCAGATTTTCAGATGACACTAAACTGGGAGGAGTGGTAGATATGCTGGAGGGTAGGAATAGGATACAGAGGGACCTAGACAAATTAGATCTTGTAGCACATAGATCTTTTGCACATAGTTAATGAAATGCTGCTATGTTGCTGGAGCAATAGTCAGTCCAAATGGAATAATTAAACACTAAAAGTGGCTGTAGATGGTCCAAAAGGTGGTCTTCCATTACAGATATTGATAAGATTGTAAGATACTGTGATGGTGTGACATTCCCCTCTGGTGTTATCTGGACCGGTGATCTGCTCGGTCACTCCAATCCTTGACTCTGGGAGCCACCCTTACCCTGCTCTGCTGTAAGAACCCCACTCCTGGGATGTTCATGCACAGCCTCTGGCATGTAAGCTGCTCCTGGGATTGTGCAACCGAATGACACTAGCCAATATCTCCAGTCCCAGACACAACCCTAGGAACCTCGAGGGATGTGATCGTCCCCCTCTATTCGACATTGGTGAGGCCTCATCTGGAGTACTGTGTCCAGTTTTGGGCCCCACACTACAAGAAGGATGTGGATAAATTGGAGAGAGTTCAGCGAAGGGCAACAAAAATGAGTAGGGGTCTGGAACACATGAGTTATGAGGAGAGGCTGAGGGAACTGGGATTGTTTAGTCTGCAGAAGAGAAGAATGAGAGGGGATTTGATAGCTGCTTTCAACTACCTGAGAGGTAGTTCCAGAGAGGATGGTTCTAGACTATTCTCAGTGGTGGAAGAGGACAGGACAAGGAGTAATGGTCTCAAGTTGCAGTGGGGGAGGTTTAGGTTGGATATTAGGAAAAACTTTTTCACTAGGAGGGTGGTGAAACACTGGAATGCGTTGCCTAGGGAGGTGGTGGAATCTCCTTCCTTAGAAGTTTTTAAGGTCAGGCTTGACAAAGCCCTGGCTGGGATGATTTAATTGGGTATGGGTCCTGCTTTTGAGCAGGGGGTTGGACTAGATGACCTCCTGAGGTCCCTTCCAACCCTGATATTCTATGATTGAATTTTCTGTAGTATCTGGCTGATGAATCTTGCCCATATGCTCAGGGTTTAGCTGATCGCCATATTTGGGGTCGGGAAGGAATTTTCCTCCAGGGCAGATTGGAAGAGGCCCTGGAGGTTTTTCGCCTTCCTCTGTAGCATGGGGCACGGGTCACTTGCTGGAGGATTCTCTGCTCCTTGAGGTCTTTAAACTACAATTTGAGGACTTCAATAGCACAGATATAGGTGTGAGGTTTTTTTGTAAGAGTGGTGGGTGAAATTCTGTGGCCTGCGTTGTGCAGGAGGTCAGACTAGATGATCATAATGGTCCCTTCTGACCTAAATATCTATGAATCTATGAATCTATGATTCTGTCTTGCGTTGTCCAGTTATGCCCATTGGACACTGCAAGCTTATATGAATTCGTCAATTTAATAAAGAAATTGATATGTACCAGGCTTGTTATCCCAAGGGGAGCCTCTGACACACTTCAAGCCAAATGTATTGCTTCAGGTAGAATAAACAAATTTATTAACTATAAAGATAGATTTTAAGTGATTATAAGTCAAAGCATAACAAGTCAGAATTGGTCAAATTAAATAAAAAGCAAAACGCATTCTAAACTGATCTTAACACTTTCATTGTTCTTACAAACTTATATGCTTCTCACCACAGGCTGGCTGGTTGCTCGTCAGCCAGGCTCTCCCCTTTGATCAGTATTTCAGTTGCTTGGTGGTGGTGGTGTCTGTAGGTGGAAGAGAGAGAGAGAGAGCATGGCAAATGTCTCTCCCTTTTATCATGTCCTTTCTTCCCTATTGGCTTTGCCCCCACCTTCAGTGTCAGGTGAGCATTACCTCATCACAGTTTCAAACTGACCAAAGGAAGGGGGGTGACTCCCTTGAGAGCCTAACAGATTATTTTGTTGCTGCCTAGGCCAGTGTCCATTGTTCCTGTGAGGCTGGGCTGCGTTTGTTCCATCCATGCCCTGATGAGGTGTGAACTGCCCCCGTGCTTCTGGGGAGTTTTTGTCTTGTCTTGCTTTAAGCCATGAGGCTACATTTCTAGCCTCATAACTATATAAATATAATTATAACCTAGAACTTTACTATAACATCACTATAATAATTACTATAACATTACTATAACAACCATGCTCAGTGCATCATGACCTTTCCAAAGACACCCGACATGACAAACTTTGCATTGGATACCACACAATCATTTTACAAGGATGAACATAGGGATGCTGTGTGTTCCCCCAAGGTACAGAGCATCACAGACAGGATGTGCATACCCCTCAATAGGCGAGAAATGGGAGGAAATACCACCCTTCAGACCAGGCTGGGCATTCCAGCTTCTGTGCAAGAATAAGACTAGACCAGCCTGGTCTGAAGGGTGATACTAGAGAAGGTTTTGGAATTAATTGATAAACTTAACAGTAACCAGTCACCAGGGCCAGATGGCATTCATCCAAGAGTTTTGAAAGAACTCAAATGTGAGATTGCGGAACTATTAACTATGGTTTGTTACCTGTCCTTTAAATCAGCTTCTGTACTCAATGACTGGAAGATAGCTAATGTAATGCCAATATTTAAAAAGGGCTCTAGAGGTGATCCTGGCAATTACAGATTGGTAAGTCTAACGTCATTACTGGGCAAATTACTTGAAACAATAGAAAAGAATAAAATTGTCAGACACATAGAAGAACATAAATTGTTGGGCAAAAGTCAACATGGTTTCTGTAAAGGGAAATCATGTCTTACTAATCTATTAGAGTTCGTTGAAGGGGTCAACAAACATGTGGACAAGGGGGATCCAATGGACATAGTGTGCTTAGATTTCCAGAAAGCCTTTGACAAGATCCCTCACCAAAGGCTCTTATGTAAATTAAGTTGTCAAGGGATAAGAGGGAAGATCCTTTCATGGATTGAGAACTGGTTCAAAGACAGGGAACAAAGGGTAAGAATAAATGGTAAATTTTCATAATGAAGAGGGTACCTAGTGGTGTTCCCGAAGGGTCAGTCCTAGGACCAATCCTATTCAACTTATTCATAAATGATCTGGAGAAAGGGGTAAACAGTGAGGTGGCAAAGTTTGCAGATGATACTAAACTGCTCAAGATAGTTAAAACCAAAGCAGACTGTGAAGAACATCAAAAAAATCTCACAAAACTAAGTGATTGGGCAACAAAATGGCAAATGAAATTTAATGTGGATAAATGTAAGGTAATGCACATTGGAAAAAATAACCCCAACTATACATACAATATGTTGGGGACTAATTTACTACAACTAATCAGAAAACAGATCTTGGAGTCATCGTGGATAGTTCTCTGAAGACGTCAACACAGTGTGCAGCAGCAGTCAAAAAAGCAAACAGGATGTGAGGAATCATTAAACAAAGGGATAGAGAATAAGACAGAGAATATCTTATTGCCCTTATATAAATCCATGGTATGCCCACATCTTGAATACTGTCTACAGATGTGGTCTCCTCATCTCAGAAAAGACATACTGGCATTAGAAAGGTTCAGAGAAGGGCAACTAAAATGAGTAGGGTTTTGGAATGGGTCCCATATGAGGAAAGATTAAAGAGGCTAGGACTTTTCAGCTTGGAAAAGAGGAGACTACGAGGGGATATGATAGAGGTATATAAAATCATGAGTGACGTGGAGAAAGTGAAGAAGGAAAAGTTATTTACTCGTTCCCATAATATAAGAACGAGGGGCCACCAAATGAAATTAATGGGCAGCAGGTTTAAAACAAATAAAAGGAAGTTCCTCACACAGTGCACGGTCAACCTGTGGAGCTCCTTGCCTGAGGAGGTTGTGAAGGCTAGGACTATAACAGGGTTTAAAAGAGAACTGGATAAATTCATGGAGGTTAAGTCAATTAATGGCTATTAGCCAGGATGGGTAAGGAATGGTGTCCCTAGCCTCTGTTTGTCAGAGAGTGGAGATGGATGGCAGGAGAGAGATCACTTGATTGTTACCTATTAGGTTCACTCCCTCTGGGGTATCTGGCATTGGCCACTGTCGGTAGACAGGCTACTGGGCTGGATGGACCTTTGGTCTGACCCGGTATGGCCATTCTTATGTTCTTATAAAGGAGCGCAGCCCAGCTCAGACTAGGCTGACCGCCAAGGAGGAAGGATGCTTGGTGGAGGCTCCAGCCCAGGAGCCATTACAGCCCTTGTGTGTGGGAGCCGGAGATCCTAAGACCCTGAATGGAGACCTGTCACTGCAGTTGACCAGCTTGAGTAAGAGCCCCAGCAAGTTACCTGTGCTGAGGTGCCCGGAGACCCCGATGTCCTATGGACTGCAGCTTCAGGAAGCCCAGTAGGAAGTGACCCAGGGAGGTAGAGTGAGTGGTATCTCCCATCTGGGTATGGTCAGCATGTTGTGGCTGGATTCCCTGGTGATCCAGTGGCAGACCACTCCGCCACTGTTAGGGCCCTTGGCTGGGACCTGGTGGAATCGGATGGGCCCAGGGCCTTCTACCTGAGCAGCCACCCCTACTTAGGTGGAAGCCACCAGATCTGGCCACTAAGCCACACAGGCCTGCACTTGAGGGCTGCTGTGTTGAATCTGGCCACTAGACCACACAACCCTGCACTCAAGGGCCGCCCTATTGACTCTGGTCACTAGGCCACACAGCCCTGCACTCAAGGGCCTCTTAATTGACCCTGGCCACTAGACCAGGGTCAACCCTGCACTCGAGGACTGCCGTATTGACTCTGGCCACTAGGCCACACAGCTCTGCACTCGAGGGCTGCTACATTGACTCCAGCTACTAGACCACACAGCCTTGCGCTTAGGGGGGCTGTATTGTCTTGGGCCATTAGGCCATACAGCCCAGAACCCAAGGGCAGTCGCTTTGACTCTGGCCATTAAGTTGCACTGTCTTGAGTCCCTGAACAGTCGAGTAGACTGTAACTGCGGTGTCACCACACCCAGAATCCACCTCAAAGGGGGACAGGGTGTGCATACACCACCACAGCTCCCCAGAGATCCTCTTTTGTGAATATACAGACAGCCCCACATGGTCCAACAACTCAAGGATCAGAGGTAGCAGGTAACAGTTCCATACTGTTATCTGATTTAGGGCTCGGTAGTCAACACAGAGGAGAAGGCTGCCATCCTTCTTTTTTATGAAAAGGACCAGGACTCCAGCTAGTGAAGTTGATTTGTGGATGTATCCCCGGGTCACATTCTCTTGAAGATATTCTTGCAATGCCACCAGTTCAGGCTCCAACATTGTGTATATCCATGCAAACAGTATCTTCACCACTGGATAAAGTTCTATGGAGCAGTCACAATGTGCAGGGGGGAGTTTTCTGCATTCTTCTTCTTCTTACAGACAGCAGTGTAGTTAAGGTACTTGGGGGAAAGTTCCATAGTTCCCCCACTAGGTGTTTCAATGTGGGCCACTACTTCTACTTGAGCCTTCTTGGGTCTGGGTGCAACATTTGCTGGTCCCTGGCCATGCTGTTGGCAGAGTTCTGAAGGAAAGGTGAGTTTTTGTTCTCATCCATGAATGAGAGGGTCATGAAGGATCAGCCAGGAGATGCCAAGGATCAGGGGAAATGTGGGGAATGTCTCACACCAAATTGTATTATTTCTCTGTGTCTCTGAATAACGGCCTCCAGGGGGACTGTCTCCTCCAGAACTGGATCTGAGGACAGTGGGGAGCCTTCAAGAGTTTTGTTAGTGTCAGGCTTGGCCTTGCACAGCAGGGAGATCTGTAGGGCCTGTGCTGTAACTGCATTCATGAAATTGTCCACTGCTCCTGAATTCATGAGGGCCTGTTGAAGGGGAATCTGTCAGGAGTCCCCCAGGATGTGCAGCTGGATAGGAACCTGTAAATGGAAAGCCTATGGATGGGTGCCTCATTAAGGACTAGAATATGGGGAAGTTCTCTTCTGTCAAGGTCCAGGCTGATTGCCCCCACCAGGCCTTGTTGGCTTGTTTCCCCATGTTCTTCGGTGTTTGTACTGTGCAGACTGAGATGGCATGGCCAGTTTCACCACAGTGGAAGAACAGGGAGTGCTGGTGGTGCTGTTCCTTTTTTTCAGATGTGAATTGCTGGTGAGCCAGATTGGCTTGCATGGGTTCAGCAGCTGATACAGAAGCTTGGGTCATGGTATGTGGTAAGGTAGGCTACAGGGAACCCCCTTTCTCCTCCCTTTATTCTCACAGACGGTTACATATGTAGATGGTGAGGTCAAAAAGGCATCTAGGCCCATTGGCCTCTCTACAGATTCCTGTCCATCTTTGATTCCTTCCCTCAAGTCTCATCAGAACTGGTACAACTGTGCTGCTTTGTTCCACTTTGTACCCGGTGTGAGGCAGTGGAAGTGAGCTGCATAGGAGGCCACTGTGCCTTGCCCCTGCCAGAGTCCCCTCATGGCAGCCTCAACCACTCACACTCAGTTCAGGTCAGCGAAGATAGTGGACACTGAAGAAAAGCATCCCAGTCCGACAGCACTGAGCTATGGCCTTCCAGCAAGGGGGAGACTTGGTCTAACGCATCTTCTGTCAGCAGGCTCATTACTAGCGCCATTTTGGCCTGGTCAGAGGCATAGATTTGGAGATACTTCAGGAACAGAAGGTGGCATTGGTTCATGAAGCCCCAGAACTGCTGGTGGTTCCTGTCAGACCATTGCGGTAATGGTATTGCAGGTCCCTGACCAGGGCAAGGCACTGCACGCTGTGTTCACAGTGCTGAGCTCCCCCACTTGCTCCTCCAGCTGCTGTTTGTCTGACAGCAGCTGTGCAACTTGGGCATGCAAATGCTTGATTACCCACCTGGAGGTGGAGGGTCCATTTGGGCAAGTCCGATGCTTCTGGTAGCTGCTGTGGTGCTGCTGGGTGCATCCTTCTGAGACAAGGCTCAGCTCCTCAGGGTAACTGTTGTCCAAACAAGTTGTCATGGTTGAGTTGTGGGTGGCCAGACCTAGTAGTCAGAGCCAGACTCCTTGGTCACAAGGCAGCAGTCAGGAGTCAGCTGAGTCAGGAGAGAAACTGGACTCAGAAACTGGACTGATCAGAACCACGAATCAGATGCCAGAAGTCACACCAGATCAGAATGCCAGAGCAGCAGGAGGCACACTGTCCAGAACAGGGTGGAGACCAGTTGTTCAGACAACTTCCTGTTCCTGCTGCTGGTTTAAGTACAGCCAGCTGGCCAATCCACTGCACTGGGACTCTGCCACCAGGACGCAGAGGCGGAGCCTTAAGCTGGAGCTGGGCTTCGTGATTTCCAGGTAATCAAGCATTAGCAGGCTGCCTGATGGAGGGCTGGAACATGGCTGCTCTTGTAGACCCAGGTTTGAGACCCATGTATCATAACAGCAATGAAGTTACTGTATTATAAAAATGATTAAAAAGAAAAGGTCATCAGGGCCAGCAAATCTAACTAATCATGAGATTGTATTGGATTAAATTATCATATTTTATATTTAGATCATTTTTAATAAAAAACTTGCCACCCTTTGCATCGCATTTCTAATCTGATTGCAATTTTTTGCGGGCACAGACAATAGGTCATGATTCTTCTACATGATTCTAGGTGCTGACTCTGTGGGTGCTCCAGGGCTGGAGCACCCATGGAAAAAAATTAGTGGGTGGTTAGCACCCATTGGCAGCCAAGCTCCCCCCATCCTCCTCTACTGATCAACTCCTCCCTCTTCCTCCCAGAACCTCCTGCAATGCCACAGAACAGCTGTTCAGTGGCATTCAGAAGGCTGTAAGGGGAGGGGAGGAGTGGCGATGGAGCATGCTCAGGGGAGGGGGTGGAGTGGGGGCAGGAAGAGGCGGGGTAGGGTGGGGCCTTGGGGAAGGGGTAGAGTGGGGGCAGAGCCAGGGCCAGAGCACAGGCAGGAAGAGGCAGGGCAAGGGTGGGGGCTTGGAAGTAGGGAGGGAGCTGGGGCTGGCCTGCGGCGGCGTGTGGGGTCAAGCATCCCCCAAGTAGAAAGGAAGTCGGCGCCTACCCCTCCCAATAATGTTACAACATTGTAACTTCATTTATTTTAGACTCAACTGCAATTAAAATCAAATAAACTCTACAAATGTACGTGAATTTACACCAGATTTGTACTGGTCAGATTGAGATCAGAATATGGTCCAAGATTCATAAACACAGTTGAGGAAATGTGTATTCCTGCAAACCATATTTAGTGAAATTACAAAAAATAAAATAAAATATAAATTAAAAGTTGCTCAACTTTCTCAAGAGCATAAAGGAATTAGTCACTGAACTCTCTCTGAATTTCATTGGGGGTTGGTGCATAACACTCTTAGGAACCTTTGAAAATATCAATCTGAAAAAGTCATTTAGAAGCACAAATTGTGAGAACGCAGGAAAGAAAGCAAGAGGACTATTCTCACCACTCATGCAAGCTTCCAAAATAATGAACCAAGCTGTAATTTCAATATAGACTCTGAGTGAGTCATAGCTTGTTGAGGATGACTTTTCTTCATATATAGTAACCTTCTGCAGGGAGATCTTCGATCCCTTTCAAGCTTTCACCTTAAGAATAAATGTGCCTGCTTAGAAAGGGCTGTGTGGTAACTTATAACTATGGACATTTGCACTGTTTATACCCTCTGGAGAGATAGCAGAGTGCAGACACGGGCCTTTTACAGTTTGTTGGCAATAACACAGTTTAGGCAGGAACCTGTGCAGTCTGCAAAAACCCCTGTCAGGAGACATGGATCTCTGTCATTTCTTGTTGAAGGGGGAAATGAGTGATGCAGAGTCTGGACATTTTCTTCATGTAATTTGTGTCATTTACACATAAACATGAGACTTGGAACAGAGGCGGTCACAAACAGCATGCAGGTTGTCACTCAAAGTGAGTACAACTTCTGTCCCCAATCTTGCAAATACTTACATGCTTAACTTCACAACTGTGAGTAGTCCCACTGATTTTGTAACTACTCATGGTAGTACAGCTAGGCATGTACTTAAGTGTTTGCAGGACTGGGACCTTATTTTATCATTCATCCTTGAACACCACTGAGCCCAATTTCTTTGAGTGTATATGTAACCCACATTAGAGCTTGTGTCTTCTCCCTTTCCTTCCTTCACCAGCTTCAGGGATGTTCTTGGAAATGTTTTTTGTTTTCATCTGAATTTTCCAGGTTCTTATTTTTGTTGTTGTTGTTGGGTTTTTTTAGTGTTTTTGTTTTGTTTTTTGTTTTGTTTTTTAATAAAAAATAGAATTCCAAAACTTGGGAAAAATATTCCAAAACAATAGATTTGACTGAAAATTGAGCTTTATCTTTAACCAATTTTTTTAAAAATACTGATTTTTGAGGGGTGGCTTCCCATTTGGAAACTGGAAGATTTTCATGTGTTATTTTTTCAAGGTTTAGTCTCTTTAAAACAATGGAAAATCATTGTCTTTTTTCAATTAGCTCCAGTGTTATAAAGAACATGGGTTCATCATGACTGGGAACTTGGCAATTGGATCTGAATGTTTGTGAAAAGAATCTGCTCAAGAAGAGTTTTGTCTAAATTAGGAGTAGTTACACTACTGGTTGGACCATTTCCAGTAGGATTTTCAAAAGTACCTAAGCATGTTAGGCACCTGGGGCCAGATTTTGAAATATGAATTAAGCACTTAGTGTGAGATATTGAAGGTATTTAGGCATCTAGTAGGATTTTCAAAAGCATATAGGGACTAAATTTGCAAGAGGACTTAGGTACCTAGCTGCCACTTTAGGCACCTAAATCCCAGAATCAGGGCCCCTGGGATTCACAAAACCCCTGCTGAGTTGCTTCCAAACACTATGGGCACCTAAGTTCTCTTGACACCGAAGTTTTGGCAGTAAAATTTCCCCAGAACCTCTATTGTTGCATCTGAACATGCACACTGCTGCTCCATTCTCAGTGCTGAGTTGCCTAAGCCCCAGAGCTGTGCAGAAGATAGGTGTTCCCCTGCCTAACTCACCTGCAGGGCCCAATCTGGTAAGCGTGCTCAGAGGCTGCTTACTGGATCGGGCCCTGCATGTAGGCTCACCCAGAATGGTAGGGGAGGGAGAGGCCCTGCATTACTTCCAGCCCCATGGTTAGGGCATTCACATAGGATGCGGGAGACTCCTAGCTCAAGTCCCCTCTTCACCTCAGGGGGAGATCTGATTTGAAGTAGTATCTGCCACCTCTTAACTGAATACACAAGCCAATGGGTTAGGGGATATTCTGCAGGGGGGCAGGTCTCTCAGGCTCAGCTGTTGAAGCCGTTCCACTCTGGATAAGCAATTAAAGATTGGTTGGACTGTGAGGACGGGATTGTGGGTCTCCCACATGCCATGTCCAGGCATTAACCACCAAGCTATAGAGTCATTCTCGTACTGGTGCTTCCTCTCCACTGCGGCCCAGCGACTCTTTAATTATTGAATCCAAAGTGGAGTGACTGATGGGCTCTGACAGCAGGATCTCCTCTAGCCCAGAGGTTGGGGCACCCAGCTGTGAGGCTGGGGCACTCATCCAATTGTTCAAGTTCACCTTTAGTCAGGGGTCTCCCATACCCCAAGTGACCATCCTAACCACAGGGGTAAAAGGTGGTCTTCTTTTTCTTCTTCAGAGGAAGCTGTTCTTCTCTCTTCTGGGAGGGGGTGGGGGCTTAGGACACACCCATCTCCTTGGCATCTCCCATTAAGTAGCTTAGGCAGGGAGCCACCTACCTTGCTGGAGTGACCGAGAGGCCCATTGGTGGCTCATTATCCTCAGTCAGTCACTCTTGTCAGACCTGACAAACTCACTGCACCTACCACATTGTTGTCATAACCTGTATCGAAGAGGTGTCATGTAATATATTACTGGAAGGCTAATGACACACTGGTGGTTAATATCATTGTGAAATGTCTGTGTGAACAGAATGTGAGGAACTATGGCTACTCGCTGATATTATGTTTTGAAGTCTGTGACCAAACAAAGTGAGAAAGACAGGTTTCTCCCAAACTGGAGGGAAGGCAGCTGTCTACCTGTCTCCAATGTCAATTAAGAAAGCTGTGACCAAAGACAAAGAGGAGCTCATTCATATGGAAGGTAAACAAAGCCATCAGGAAAGTGAGTGGGGAAAGGCGGCTACTTAACAGTCTCAACTGGAAATGGCAATTGCAGGCCCAGGAAGCCTTCCTGCCTCTTGAGGTGGGGTCAATGAAATTTGGAAAGATGTAAGTAGAGAGGAAAAAGCTATTTAGTCATCCTCCAGCTGGAGGAACAAAGGAAATGAGAACTTCGAGATCTGTGAAGGTCCAGGCCAGAGCGTCTGGTCGGACATACTGGAAAAGTGACTTGGAAAGGAACACTTCTTTGAACAAGAAAATCTAAGTTGTTAATTCACGTGTTAGCCTTTAGAAGCATAGTTTTGCTTTTGTTTGCTTGTAACTCTTTCTATCTTTATTCCTTATCTTTGATATCACTTAATACAATGTCGATTTGTTAAATAAATTTGTTTTACTTTTCCTATAAAGCAGTTCAGCGTGATAACCCCAGTTATGCCAACAAGTTGCAGTGCATTGTCTCTTTAAAGGAGAAATTAATTTAGTAACTTCTGGGAATGTTCTGTGGGAGGTCTGGACACAGCAGAGAGACATCTCTGAGGAACTCAGGAGCTGGGGTTCACTGATTGTTACCTGCTGGGCAAGGTTTGGACTGGCAGAGTCCTGGAGAGGTTGCTGTCACACAGCTTAGCAGCAGCTTACTTGCTGAGGCTGAGAGGGGTAACACGTGACTCACCGTTTGGGGAAAGCCAGCTGGATGTCACACTTTGTGAGTGGTTTTGGGGAAATTTGGAACTGGGAGAGAGTTAGGTTCATTCTGTGAAAAGCAACGGGGTGGCGGAAGCCAGGGTGAGACATGCATGCTTGTCTGTCACCTGCTGGTGTCCGAACTGTGAGCCGCAGCAGCATAGCACTGAAGGCATGCAGAGTTGCAGGGCAGGTAGTGATACTGACCCTTACTAGTCTGGGTTGAACCTCAGAGCACCAGAGCTGGCTTTTGTGAATCTGGTTCTTAGGCACCTATCTCTCTCATTCATTGTATGGGGAGCCTGAGCGCCTAGCTCAAGCTTTGTGAATCCCAGTTCAGGTTTACCACACATAAGTTCCTAGGTGAGTTGAGCCCTAATATATCAGTGATGAGAACACCATGTAAAAGCTGATTGCCCAGTTGAATAATTAAGAATGCCTGGGACAGCACATTGAAGGAGGCAGTTAAAAAGAAATATTGAATAGCTGAACATTCATGAGCACCATCTATCATGTGCCAAAGGTGTCACAACCGGGGGGGGGGGACAGGAGACCATGCCCCCCCTTTTTAACATGGGCATGGTTTGGGCAGCAGGGGGTGCCATTGCCACCCCACACACACACACACACTGCAAGCCTCAGGCAAGCATGGAGCAACGCAGGCAGGGACCTGCATCAGGCTTGCAGTTTGGGGGACAGCACCGCCCTCAGCCGCCCGAACTACGCCCATGTTAAAAAGTGTGGGGCATGGCCTCCTGGATCCCCCAGTTCTGGCACCAGTGCCCCCCCCACTTCGACAAAGTTTCCTGTGTCCTTGTCCTGTGCATTGACTGAGGCAGGGGTCTTGTTGGAAAAAAGTCTTTGGCCAGGTCATAAAATAGTATCCTAATAAGTATGCTCAAAGGGAAAACTTAAGAATATAAAAACATAAGAATGGCCATACTGGGTCAGACCAATGGTCCATTTAGCCCAGTACCCTGTCTTCTGACAGTGGAGAGATGCTTCAGAGGGAATGAACAAAATAGGGCAATTATTGAGTGATCCATCTCCTGTCATCCAGTTCCAGCTTCCAGCAGTCAGAGGTTTAGGGACACCCAGAGCATGGGGTTACATCCCTGACCATCTTGACTAATAGCCATTGATGGACCAATCCTCCATGAACTTATCTAGTTGTTTTTTTAACCCATTTACACATTTGGCCTTCACAACATCCCCTGTCAGTAAGTCCCACAGATTGGGACTTTGCACTTTGTGAAGAAGTAAATAACTTTAAAAAATTCAGGTTGCACAGTCAAGCTTAAACCTGGCATTTCTTAACTTTGGGGGTTTTGACTTTGCAACCTTTACAGTCTTCTAACTTTTACTTTAAAGTAATACAGCATATAAACCCATCCTCTGCCAATATTCCCCAAAATTACACTGGATGGCAGAGGTCATAATGATGGTGTGGAGGAGAAATACTGAAGCTATGTCCCCAACCCCTGGTCCTGAAAGAGATTGCTTTTCTTACTAAAAGTGATTCATGGTTAAATCATCAGCCTCACTGGTATTTAAACCAACAACATTAAGTTTCAGAGTGAACACATAATTGAGAAGAAAGGGGCAGCTCACTGTCTGTTCTAAACTGTCTACAGAGTTATTCAGACAGCATTCACAGGGCTTCTTTGGGAGAGTTTCCTTTAACCAAAAGGGCAAGATATTGATGATTCTAATTAATAATCATCATGATAACCTACACTCTGCAGAACCTAAATCTGCCATCCACACTGTTTTAACACCATTCCTGAGGACATTGAAACATCCTTCTTCCCCACATCTCTAGAGACTTTAGAAAAGAAGGTGTACCCTGTTATCTTGTCCACTTTACGGACAGAATCACTGAGACACAAACAAGTCTAGAGCAATATTTTGCTGAGTGTACACCATGGCACGCAGCATCACACAGAATCAGGTTTCAATTTAGCATGGTATGTTTTTTCAGTAACTGTCTTGAGCTACCTAGAGCCTGTGTTTCAGCAGAGCTAAGTACAACTTGAAATCAGTGGGAGCAGTAGGGTTTGTGGATCTGGGAACAATCCAGCCCTATGAGTTTGTCAGTTCTTCACTCTAAATATAGACACCTAACATTAGTGGGTGATTTCAAAAAATTGAGATTTTGGCCTAACAGTGGAAGGCAGCGTGGTCCAGTGAATAGGGCACTAACCCCTGACCTAAGAATCATCAGATCTTGTTCTAGGTCTCATTCCTTCACTGGCCTTTCAAGTCTCTGTGTGCATTAGTTTCCCTATCAATAAAATTGGCTTAATGACACTGATCATCCTTAACAAGGCTGTTGGAGATCTATGGATGAAAAGCCCTCTCTAAATGCTAATGATTATTAACAGATATAATTTTAAAGAATGATATCACCAACCAAAATACATGCTGAACATTTAAATAACATTGGATCATCTTTTTACCATCACCCAATCAAAAGAGACATTTATTTATATATGTATTTGTTTTTCCTAAAGGGCCTGCATTGGAGTAATTATGGGAAACATATCCCCATGGCAATCTGTATATTAGGCTGAAAACTCATCTTAGCCTAACCACTCTTATGCACTCTGTAGATGAACTATGATTGGCATAAGGAATACATTAGAGATGTGCAGACTGTGCTAAAACTGGAATTACTCCTATTAATAATTATTATTATTAATCTAATCCATAATTTCACAGGATTACTACATAGAATCTTCCTCTAACAACACACTTGACATTGGAGAAGAGGAGCAGCAACCAGAACTGGTCTGTGAGAATTTACATGATTGCCAAATATCTTAGCTACTTAATCCGTTGATAAGCAAGGAATTGAGCCAAATGTGCTACTCACATTTTGCCATTATTTTGCCATTAGAACACATTTTGCCCCATTATATAGTACTAAATTAATTCAAACTGCCTCCTTTTTTCTTATTTTGATTCCACGCAGAAATTGACTGAGATCTGCTTTGCCAGGTACTGTACTGAGACAGCCAGACTGCTATGTAGAAGAATATTTCTGCTTTACATTTGAAAATCATATTTTCCCTGTTGGTGAGTTTCAATGTAGATAGATAGAGAGATAGATAGATAGATATATGTAACATTGAATTCATGAAGCTCCAAATGTCTGAAATCTGAAATGAAATCAAATTGCTTTCATTGCAGTGCATGTGGTAAAATGGACAGACACACAATATTGATTCCAGTTTAGAGATATTATAGTTTCCACAGATATTCTATGTGCTTAGAATGAAGAAGTCTGCTAGAACGTTTTACATGTGCCCCATGTACGATGCATGTATGAAGAGGGAAATACAAACAGCACTAACCTTTAGATTTTTGAAGGACAGGAGTGGAAAATATCCCGTTTGCTTTGCTATGGTTGAAATTTTTTTGGCTCAGATCCTCATGTTGTGTAAAATACAGTAGCTTCAATTATTTTAATGGAGATATTCTAATTTACATGAATTGGGGATCTGTCCCCTAGCTTTTTATTATAATGACTGGCATTATTAACAAATCATTTTCCAGAACAGAACCACACTTTAAAAACCCTTTAAGGGATTATGCAGCCCACTGTTCATTGTGTGTTATGAGTTCTCCTACAGTGGCTGGCCTCCAAGAGATGAGTCTGCTACAAGTAGCAGTTGAAGGAGCCATCCTGTTAGTTCAGAGGGTAACAGGCGCTGACTGAAAAAGTCAAGAGTTTGGATCCCGCTGACCAACAATTAAGGTACTGGAGTTTGACACTTTTTATTTGGAAAAAGCAAATGTATGGGGGGATCTTTTGCTTTTGTTTTGATTTGACAAAGAGAACAATTTTGATCTCCATTTTTTTCTATGGAAAATGGGGGAGGGTGGGGGGAAAAAACCCAATACCCCAAAAATTCAATAATTTATTTTTCTTCACACAAAAAATCAATAAAAATTGTGTTTTTTTCCAAAACCTGAGGAACAAAAAATATGTCAATATATATATTGCTGATGACAGGTTCTGCTCAATAATGATTCAAAGCAGTGCGGACTGATGAACATTCATTTTAATCATCTGAGTCAGATACCATGAGCAGAAGATTGATTTTATTTTTTGGTGGTTTGGGTTCTGTAGTTTCCAAATTGGAGTGTTGCATGTTCTTACAGCATGTTCCATACCTTGTCCCTCTCAGATTTTGGAAGGCACTTGAGATTCTTAAACCTTGGGTTGAGAGCTGTAGCTATCTTTAGAAATCTCACATTGGTATCTTCTTTGCATTTTGTTAAATCTGCAATGAAAGTGTTCTGAAATCGAGATTGCCATAACAAAAAACAGGTGGCAGAATGCAGGTAAAACCATAGAGCAGGAGACATACAATTCTCCCCCAAGGAGTTCAGTCACAAAATTAATTAATGCATTATTTTTTTTAACGAGCATCATGAGCATGGAAGCATGTCCTCTGGAATGGTGGTCAAATCATGAAGGGGCATATGAATGTTTTGCATATCTGGCACTTAAATACCTTGCAATGCCAGCTACAAAAGTGCCATGGGAATGCCTGTTCTCACTTTCAGATGACATTGTAAATAAGAAGCAGGCAGCATTATCACCTGTAAATGTGAATAAACTTGTTTGTCTTCACAATTGGCTGAACAAGAAGTAGGGCTGAGTGGACTTGAAGGCTCTAAAGTTTTACATTGTTTTGGTTTTGAGTGCAGTAAAAAAAATCTACATTTGTAAGTTGCACTTTCACGATAAAGAGATTGCACTACAGTACTTGTATGAGGAGAATTGAAAAATACTATTTTTTGGTTCTTTTTTATAGTGCAGATATTTGTAATAAAAATAATATAAAGTGAGCACTGTATACTTTGTATTATGTGTTGTAATTGAAATCAATATATCTGAAAATGTAGTAAAATATAAAAAATATTTGTATTAAATTTAAATTGGTATTCTATTATTGTTTAACAGTGCAATTAAAACTGCAATTGATCAAGATTAATTTTTAATCAAGTTAATTTGTTTTTGAGTTAATCACATGATTTAACTGATTAATTGACAGCCCTAGTTAAAATTGAAAATTTTGATTGGATTTTCAAGAAATTTTCCATGAAATATTAAATTTAATTTAGAATCAAAATTTTGAAACAAAGTTAAACTTTTGTTTTGGAATGTTGATTCAAAATCAAAATTTTGAATCAGCATGCTGATTTATGAACAAAAATTTTAGTTTGTGTGTCATCTTAATATCCTTTGGAGGGAAAAAAAGGTTGATTCAGAATAAAATTTGATATGTCAATAGTTTTTTTCAGGCATATACAGAGAGAGGTTAAAATTGACAATTTTCAGAACTTTTCACAAAATAAATAAAGAACAATGATATTTCAATTTTTTATCCCAATTCAGGATGAAAACAAATGCCAAAATATTGGTATTTCCCATGGAATGGAAATTCTGTTTTCCACCCAACTCTGCATCTAGGGATTTAGATGAAAATTGGGCATCTAAACCCCATAGGAACCTTTGAATATCTCAGCCTGAGTTGTCCAGTGCAAGTCCTAGAGATGTTTCAGAAGCTTTTGCCTTCATCCGCAACAATCTCTGGAGCTCCAGGAATGAAGAACCAAAGCATCGTGACCACATTCATCATTCTGGGACTCTCCAGTAAACCCCAACTCCAGGTTCCACTCTTCATCCTATTCCTCTCCATCTACATCATTGCCCTGCTGGGCAACTTAGTAATCATTGCTGCCATCCTTTCCAGTTCCAAGCTCCACAGGCCCATGTACTTTTTCCTCCTCCACTTGGCTGTGGTGGACATCATCTGCACCTCCACCATCATCCCCAGGATGCTGGGGAATCTAGTGGTTGTCAGTAAATCTATCTCTTACCCTAGGTGCATGGCCCAGCTCTACTTCTTCACATGGTCTCTGGGGGCTGAGATGGTACTCTTCACCGTCATGGCTTACGATCGCTATGCGGCCATTTGCCACCCTTTGCGTTACAGCATCATGATGAACAAGACCGTAAGTGTGGGCCTGTCTGCCCTAGTGATAGTCATTGCTGTGGTCAATTCGTGGGTGCACACTGGCCTCGTGTTGCGGCTGAGCTTCTGCGGGCCCAACGTTATCAACCACTTTTTCTGTGAAATCCCATCACTGCTGGCTCTCTCCTGCACCTCAGTGCATTTAAATGAGGTCATGGTCTTCATGGCGGACATTTTCCTAGCTATGGGGGACTTCCTGTTGACATGTGTCTCTTATTACTTTATTGTCAGGGCCATCTTGAGGATCAAAACGGCTGAAGGGAAGAGAAAAGCCTTCTCCACCTGCTCCTCCCACCTCATTGTGGTGTCTCTTTATTACTCCACTGTCATCTACACCTACATTCGGCCAGCCTCTAGCTACTCCTTTGACAGGGACAAGATGATAGCCACCTTGTACACCCTGGTGACGCCAACTCTCAATCCTATAGTCTACACCCTAAGGAATAAAGATGTCAAGATGGCAATCAAGAAAATGCTTCCATACCCTGGGAAATAGGTCACGATGGGACAAACCTTGACTGGTTCCTTCGCAAGCCTGGAGCTCTGGTGTTTGCTTTCCTGTGGAAATGGAACTCAGAACGAACCTTAGAAAAAGATGCAAGGTGCATGTTTTCATGAAGGACTTTCTAACTGGTCAAATGTTGATTTCCTAAATGGCTGAAAGTTTTGGAACCAGTTGAAACTATGTTACAGAATAAAGAAAGAAAGAAAGAAAGAAAGAAAGAAAGAAAGAAAGAAAGAAAGAAAGAAAGAAAGAAAGAAAGAAAGAAAGAAAAATTACTGTTATAAACTATCTCAAATGTTTCAGACATGTGATATAAAAGCCATTAAATACAACCACTTGTTTTGTAGCTTTGCTCAAGTCACTTTCCTTCTTTGTCACTAAATTTTCCCAGCCGTAAAATAGGGGAAAATACACTTACCTATAATTCTGAAGTCTTATAATTTCTTTTCTTTATCAGAGGATTGTCTACTCTGCCTGGTTAATTTCAGTGCATGCAACTGGGCTTCAGAAATAAAGGCACACTTCCTTCCTGCTGTATATTTTAGGTTTGCAACTAGACCTTACAGTGGTGTTGCAATTGGATGATTTAAATAGATAATGTTTGTAAAATGCTTTTAAGCATCAAAGGTACTATTTGTGGGGATTAAGCCTGATTATTGACTGTGCAATCATTGACACAAACACTGTTCATTCTTCTGATTTCCCAGCTAACTGTCTCCCCACATAAAATGATGGTTAGAAAAGACAGCTGTAGACCACACCAACATTATGCAGCTCTTTATCCCCCTCTAGTGGCTGAATTACATTTATGAGTCTACCTCTCAACTCATGTGTCCATTCTTCTGGCTCAGTCAAGAGAGGATAATGTTTTCAATTCCGTAAGAACATAAGAATGGCCACACTGGGTCAGACCAAAGGTGGCCAATGCCAGGTGCCCCAGAGGAAATGAACAGGTAATCATCGAGTGATCCATTCCCTACTGCTCATTCCCAGCTTCTGGCAAACAGAGGCTGGGGACACCGTCCCTGCCCATCCTGGCTAATAGCCATAAATCCGGGGTTCAGTCTCTGCTGATGACCTCACACATCTACAGAGCAGAAATGAAGGCTGGTAGTCTCAATGTCAGATGGGTTTATGAGGATGAAAGATTTTGTATAGGATTTCAAATGAACCCTGTCTTTGTTCTTGGTAGCATGATGTACGAATCAATAGACTTTATAGTAATGGTGCACAAGGGCTGTGTACACCTTTCAGTACAGTGCGGAGGACTGGCACAAGGCTTATGGATTACATGTCCATCTGTCTATCTCACAATCTATAACTTATTTATCCTCCCGAACAGAGCTGGCCTTGCAATGAGGCGAACTGAGGCGGCCACCTCAGGTGCCAGACGGGGGGCGGGGGGTGCCACTAGAACCCAGAGTGTAGAAAATTGTGTCTGCTGCTGGTGCGTATGTATTCTCTCTGCTCTAGATGCACAGAGAGGGTGGAGAGCTGTGCTGGAGGAAGGAGGGCACAAGAGACATAACAGGCAGGCGGAGAAAAGGTGAGAAGGAATAACAGAAAGCAGCAGGAGCTGCAGGGAGAGAGAGGAGGAGGAGCCTCTCATGTACCTCTCTAACACCCCCAGGAGCCGGGACTGATTAACACCAGCTTCTCAGGGAGCTGCCTGTTTCCTGCTGCTGCCATGAACCCACTTGAGGAGAACAGGCCGTCAACTGAAGGAGTAGGAGCCAGTTAGGCCCTTAAGATGCTGATATCTTCCCTCACTCAGGCCCTGCTACCAGCCTGCTTATTTGTCCCCTTCAACTGAGTGTTGAGAGCCACTATAGCTGGCACAGAACAGCAGTCATGAGTGAAAGAAGAAAACGCCCCTCTGGGGCAGCATTCAGAAAAAGCAAGCAAGCAAAGGAAGCTTTTCTATCTAAGCAGGAAGGAGCTCTCCTGAGATACATAGACACAAATGTTCGTGGTGAGCCTTCCGGCCCCAGTGAGGATGTGAGTGGTGAGGAGATGCCTGATCTTCCAATTAGTGAGAGTACAGGTGACCTGGCAGCTACAGCAGCATCCATATCTCCATCTCAAATGGATGTAACCATGCACATTCCTGAAGAAAAGTGTAGATCAGAGAAGAGTGTGGTGGAGACCCAAGAAACAGCTGCTGCTGAGTTTAGTTCCTTAAGTCTAGATGATCCAGGACTGTGGACCCACTTGAGCAGTAGCCCGAGAAACTTCCCTGTACTGCATGGGCCACAGCAAGTGAAAAACTTCGTGTTCCCAAAAGACAATGAAAATAGAAGTTTCCATCCAACACATTACTGATGTGAAATCCCCAATGGTGGCAAAGTGGAGAAGCCATGGCTTATATACTCAAAACCCCAGAATGCTGCATACTGTTTTTATTGCGAACTCTTCCAGTCTAATGCTTCAGCCACCTACAGGAACAAAGGACTAGAAAAATCTGGCTAGAAATCTGGCATGCCATGAGAAGGCAGCAAATCACCAGAGAGCATTTGTGGTGGGGCGATGCCCCACACCCAGGCCAGATTAGGCTACAGTAGGCCAGAGTGGCTGCACGGACAGGCAGCCAATCAGAGAGGGCCTGAGGGGAGCCAGTCAGCACAGAGAAAGAGGCAGCCAATCAGGGCCAGGCTAGGTCCTATATAAAGGCTGCCCAGGCCAGAGGCAGAGAGTCTCTCCCAGACCTTCAAAGGGGAAGGTCTGTCTCCTGAGTGAGGAGACCAGCACCTGGGACAGCGTAGCCCTGGGCAGGCTCAGGGGAGCAGAAGGGAACTCCAGCCTTGTACATGCCAGGCTGCAGGTCCTGATAGAAGGGCCCATGAGGTGCAAAGTGGCTGAAGGGGAAGCGGCCCAGGGAGGAGAGGTGGGCAGGGAGGCTGCTGCCAGAGGGTCCCTGGGTCAGGACCCAGAGTAGAGGGAGGCCCTGGGTCCCCCCCTTCCCCCTTGTATTACTCCCGGCCGTTAGAAGTGGCCATAGTGGACTGCACCTGACCCCTGCCAGAAGGGGTTAGACTTTGTGGGTGTGGCTGGCCATGGTGGCAGGGCAAAATGGAAGAACTGCTGATAACCCGCCTCTCTCCCCCAGAAGGGGGTGAGAGTGGACTAGGGGGCACTGATGGAGGGCAGTACCCTGAAGAGGATGCTGCGAGAAGGGAGCAATGTGGGTCCAGATGCCAGCAGAGCACGAGAGATGGACGGGACGCCACCAGCGGAAGGCACTCCACATGGACTGAGCTAATTCCCAGAGTTACCAACAGGAGGTGCCATGGTGGTGAGTCCCAACCCCATCACAGCATTCCATAGGTGGAAAGAGCTTGAGATGAGACGAAGGTTAAAGGCCACCACAGATTGCATCAGAGTCTCTCTACTGGCAAAATGTTCTGAAAAGGCTCATTGCCATTGTGAGAATGCTTGCTACCCATGACCTAGCACTGCGTGGCACTTCAGATCAGCTGTATGTGCCAAACAATGGAAACTTCCTTAAAATTGTGGAGCTGATGGCTGAGTTTGATGCTGTACTCCAGGAGCATTTAAGAAGAGTCTCCACCCAAGAAATACTTACTGCCATACTCAATGAGTAGCAACTTACTCTTTATGTCCCTTCAGTTACAATAAGCTACTCATGGTGTAAATTCCCACTAAACATGAACAAGAGTGAGAGAAATCTGACAATGCAGACAAGAGCAACAAACAATAGTAGAGGCAGAAATAGTAGGTAGGTTCTGCTTGAAATTTTCAAAGGAGCCTAATGGAGTTAGATGCCCAGTTCTTTTAAGACCCTTTCAAAATCCCAGCTGTGGTTTCTATCACACTGAAAGATACAAATGTGGGATTTTTGAAAGCACACAAGTTATTTAGGAGCATAAATACCATTGAAAGTATATTGGTAAATCCTCAGCAATGCCTAAATGACTTTGAGCATGAGTCCAATTGAAAGTCAGCAAACATCTGCCATAGGATACTTTCCAAACCTTAGCCCTGCATCCTTAGCTACCATCCTGTGGTCCTAAAGTTCTATCTGCCTTTTCCATTTGGATGAGAAGGGACCATCATGATCATCTAGTCCAGTAGTTCTCAAACTTTTATACTGGTGACCCCTTTCACATAGCAAGCCTTTGAGTGCGACCCCCCTTAGGAATTAAAAACACTTTTTTATATATTTAACATTATAAATGATGAATGCAAAGCAGGGTTTGGGGTGGAGGCTGACAGCTTGCGACCCCCCCCCCATGTAATAATCTCACAACCCCCTGAGGGGTTCCAAACACCAGTTTGAGACCCCCTGATCTAGTCTGACCTCCTGCACGTTGCAAGCCACAGAACCTCCCCTGCCAACTCCTGTAATTGACCCCAACCTCTGGCTTAGTTACTGAAGTCATCAAATCATGATTTAAATTCTTCAAGTTACAGAGAATCCACCATTTACACAAGTTTAAACCTGCAGGTGACCCAGGCCCCATGCTGCAGAGGAAGGTAAAAAACCTCCAGAGTCTCTGCCAATTAGACCCAGCTTGAAATTCATTTGTGAGCAGCAGGTCAAGAAAAGCGCCCCCCCTAGTTGGCTCCTCTAGCACTTGCGCCAGGAAATTGTCCCCTACGCTTTCCAAAAACTTCCTGGATTGTCTATGCACCGCAGTATTGCTCTCCCAGCAGATATCAGGAAAATTAAAGTCACCCATGAGAATCAGGGCATGCGATCTAGTAGCTTCCGTGAGCTGCCGGAAGAAAGCCGCATCCACCTCATCCCCCTGGTCCGGTGGTCTATAGCAGACTCCCACCACTACATCACTCTTGTTGCACACACTTCTAAACTTAATCCAGAGACACTCAGGTTTTTCTACAGTTTCGTACCGGAGCTCTGAGCAGTCATACTGCTCCCTTACATACAGTGCTACTCCCCCACCTTTTCTGCCCTGCCTGTCCTTCCTGAACAGTTTATAACCATCCATGACAGTACTACAGTCATGTGAGTTATCCCACCAAGTCTCTGTGATTCCAATCACATCATAGTTCCTTGACATCACCAGGACCTCCAGTTCTCCCTGCTTGTTTCCAAGGCTTTGTGCATTCGTATATAAGCACTTGAGATAACCTGCTGATCGCCCCTCATTCCCAGTATGAGGCAGGAGCCCTCCCCTCACAGACATTTCTGCCTGTGCTTCCTCCCGGTATCCCGCTTTCCCACTTACCTCAGGGCTTTGGTCTCCTTCCCCCGGTGAACCTAGTTTAAAGCCCTCCTCACTAGGTTAGCCAGCCTGCTGGCAAAGATGCTCTTCCCTCTCTTCGTAAGATGGAGCCCGTCTCTGCCCAGCACTCCTCCTTCATGGAACACCATCCCATGGTCAAAGAATCCAAAGCCTTCTTTCCGACACCACCTGCGTAGCCATTCGTTGACTTCCACGATTCGACGGTCCCTACCCAGGCCTTTTCCTTCCACGGGGAGGATGGACGAGAACACCACTTGCGCCTCAAACTCCTTTATCCTTCTTCCCAGAGCCACGTAGTCCGCAGTGATCCGCTCAAGGTCATTCTTGGCAGTATCATTGGTGCCCACGTGGAGAAGCAGGAAGGGGTAGCGATCCGAGGGCTTGATGAGTCTCGGCAGTCTCTCTGTCACTGAGGTCTGAACTAAAAGTCAGCAAAAGACAGGGCCTGCGGCACAAAAGCAAAATTAGCATAAATTAGATTATGATCAAAAGTCAGACTCTGACAGAAAGCAAAACGCCGGCTTGCAAGTTCACTGTCTGGTACATGAACTCATGCCTGGTGCTTCTTAGGAGGGCCTGTTTGGTGTGGCTAGCCCTTACTTTGCTTTGCAGGTTAACAACAGGTGCACTCCATTCCTAGAGCCCCTTTGACATGTTCCCCTGTGATAGCCAGTCCCTGTACAGAAATGTCAGGTCAGCTATCCCGAAGTGGACAGTGCACACAACAGCTTGTTTCATGGAGCTGAGTATCAACTCCTGTATCACATCACAACACTCAGATATATTTGTAGAGGAAACAACCATAAGTTTGCCAGAAGCTGGGAATGGGTGACGGGGGAGGGATCACTTGATGATGACCTGTTCTGTTTATTCCCTTTGGGGCACCTGGCATTGGCCACTGTCAGAAGACAGGATACTGGGCTAGATGGACCTTCGATCTGACCCAGTATCGCCGTTCTTATGTTCTTATCAAAAGCTAAGATGTAAGAGATGGAGAGCAAGGATAATAATGAAAAAAGAAAGGTAAGATATAAAACAAAATCCATGCATACTATTTTAGAGACTTAACCGGTTGACCACTTGTTAGCAGTCTTATCTCACCTAAATGTCCCTTACAGTGCTTCCACCCAGGGAAGGTTGGGATCCCATTTTAATGAATGTAATTGCACTGGCCGATTACTTCCACAGGTGCAGGATAAGGAGGTGTCCTTCTGCTTTTTCCTTATATCCCCCAAAACATATTTTCAGTCCCCAGGGCTTATTCCCTGGGGTGATGATTTCTTATCCTCATGACTTCAAGGTTGTTACATATGCAAACAGGGCTCCAGTTGTGTTAGTTTACAATGTTTAATTATATGTGAACCAAGGCAGGTAGGTGAATATACATGCTTTGTCTGGCAGAAACCTGTTTAGAGAGACAAGTTGGCTGAGGTAATATTTTTTATTGGATCAACTTCTCGTGGTGAGAGAGAGAGACAAAAGCTTTCAAGCTTATATAGAGCTCTTCTTCAGATCTGGGAAAGGTACTCTGAGCATTACAGTTAAATGCAAGGTGGAACAGATTGTTTAGCATATACAGTTAGTATATATTATAAGAGACCAGTCAGGGTGGAGTGACCTGTTAACACCTATGCAGTCATAGGAGAAAAAGAGAAGGCTAATGGGTTAGAGATTTTTGGAATAAGACATAAATCTAGTGTCTCTGTTCAGTCCACGATTTTTAGTATCAAGCAGACCATAAGTTCACCCGTAAGTGATGGGGTGTCTTTGTCTTCTATCATTTTCCTGTGTGAATACATTCAAGAACATAGTTATTGTCTGGTTTCACCCACATTGTTGTTGTTACACTGGATACGGTATACCACATTTTTAAGGGACAGGTGGTAGTTGTTGAAGTTGTGCTGGAATCTATGAGGAAGTTTGAGCCATCTGTCCAGAGGATGAAAATATCAGCATATCTCAGTTATATCATTGGTTTTGTGGTGCACTTGTCCAGAAATTTTTATTCAATATGATTTATGAAGAGGGTGGCACATTGTACCATCCTAGTACCCAAGGCTGTTCACCTGGTTTGGACAAATGTTGAATATAAAATTGTTATGGGTGAGGATGAAATGGATGAGTTTGGCGATGAGAAAATTCAATGGGAGATGGGCAACAAAATTCTTTAGCATCTTATGAAAATCCAAGCCTCATCCAGTTTCAAGGCTGTAGTTAAAAGTATATGTTCTTTGGCATATGCAAAACGTGCCCAGCCATCATCAATCAGGTAGAGAAACTGCCATTTGAAATAAGTCAGTGGACATTCGAGAAAGATATGTGACATAGTCTGAAGTTGACCATAATTAAAGAGATTGGCCACACAATTGTCCTGTCCTGTTCAAAACCAGTTCAGAGATGACCATAGGTGCCTTGGCAGATCAAAACCTGGTGGATAGATGGTTGGGTCAGTGACAAAAGAGTGATTACTGACTGTTGTCCTTGACCACTCGTTGTGCCAAGCAGATTCCACTGTCATGTCCAATGTATATGTTAAAGGCCACATACTGCCTGCCATTAACATTATATAATTAATATTTAATTTAACTGTAATGGTGTATGCATCTCTCAAACTTGCCTAGTGATTGACCTCCATATTTAATAACAACGATTTCCACAGATATAAAAACATTCATCTGGAGATATCAAAGCTTTTTATAGCAGTGGGTAAGTATCATTACCTCTAGTGTCCTCACGTGGAAAATTAGGCATAAATATTGTCCTAATGTCAAACAATACATTACTAGCAGAAATAAGAATAAAACTCATCCGCCCTTGGGTTACCAGTCCTCCGCTCTAACCACTAGATCCTCTCCCCTAATAGAATTCAGTAAGACTGACTCCTGCCCCCCCCCCACCTTTACCCTTCAGCTCATTCCACTTCAAGCGTCATTTAATACAACCTAGAAGTCTTGACTCCCAGCAGCCCCTGTGATGGGTTGGATCACAGAAACCCCCTTGGGGCTTCCAACTGATGTGCCAAGACTACTTCTGCCCCTGCTTTCCCTGCCAGCTTGGGACTCCAGCACCCTGTCTTGCTGAGCCAGACACACCAGTCTGCTCCAACACAGACCCAGGGTCTGAACCACATGCCCCAAAGCTGCAGACTTAACTGAAAGCAACTTAAGAAGTGTTCCTGTCTTTAACACTTAGATGCCCAACTCCCAATGGGGTCCAAACCCCAAATAAATATGTTTACCCGGTATAAGCTTTATACAAGGTAAAACTCATAAATTGTTCGCCCTCTATAACACTGATAGAGAGATATGCATAACTGCCCCCCCCAGGTATTAATACATACTCTGGGTTAATTAATAAGTAAAAAGTGATTTTATTAAATACAGAAAGTAGGATTCAAGTGGTTCCAAGTAGTAACAGACAGAACAAAGTGAATTACCAAGCAAAATAAAATAGAACACGGAAGTCTATGTCTAAGAAAACTTAATAGAGATAAAAACCTCACCCTTAGAGGAATTCCAGTAAGCTTCCTTTTACAGACTAGTCACCTTCTAGTCTGGGTCCAGCAAACACTCACACCCCCTGTAGTTACTGTCCTTTGTTCCAGTTTCTTTCAGGTATCCTTGGGGGTGGAGAGGCTATCTCCTTAGCAAGCTGAAGACCACATGCAGGGGTCTCCCTGGGGTTTAAATAGACTTTATCTGGTGGGTGGACACCCCTCACTCCCCCGTGTAGAATCCCAGCTACAATATGGAGTTTTGGAGTCACATGGGCCAGTCACAACTCCATGCATGACTCAGAACTTACAGGTAGCAGCCATGGGTCACATGCTACCTTGAACATCCTCAAGTAGACTTCTTATGTGGATTGGAGCATTCTAAGAGCCATTGTCCTTAAGTGCTTGTTGACTGGGAACTGTGACAAAGTCCTGAGTCTGTATTGGTAGGTCCCGCACTTCTGGGCAGTTTCAGTGACCTCAGAAACTCGATAAAGCCCCAATGTGACCTCCTTTTCTCAGTGTAGCACCAAGAGTCACAGCCTATTGAGTTACTTTCATCACTGGCCAATATGGGAGATGGGAAGGGGGAATACCCCACAACCTCTGTTGCTCCATAGACCTCAGTAGGCGCAGTTCAGCCTCTTGCCTGGACCGAGTCCTGCTTCCCTTCTCCAGGGGATCTCTGTAGAGTATGGGGGTGGAGGGTGGGGGGAGGGAACCTGGGCCCGCCCTCTACTCTGGGTTCCAGCCCAGGGACCCTAATGTGGGCAGCTTTTGGTGGCTTTCCCTTCACCACTGACACCGCTTTGATTCCCTGGGCCACTTCCCCCATGGCCCCCTTTTCCTAGCTTCAGCCTTACCTCAGGATTCAGCAATGCTTCCTCTCCTCCAGCTCCTTTCACCTCAGCCTCCTGGAGGGCACTGGAAGAAGAGCTTTTAAACAGTATAAGTGGGACCTTGATTGGTTCCAGCTGTCTCCATTAGCCTAGTGTAAGGCTGGATAAGTACTAGGGTTGCAGGGGGAAGCCCACAGGTAAGCAGAGGCAGCAGGTCCAAACCCCCCTTGCCTGGGATGATTGGCTCATACACTGCAGTCTGCCCCACTGTGCGGGGACTCAGTGGTGACTGGCAGTAGCCAAAGACTGAGGCGAGGTGGGGATAGTGGGTGGTGGTTCCCCAGGGAGGGGAAACCCAGATCTGTGGGGGTACTGCCAGGGGGCAGCACTCCAGGGAAAGGGGCACCAGGTTCCGGGAGGTGGTCTGGAAGAGCTAATTCCCTGAGAGACCAGCAGGAGGCACCATAGGGGTGAGTCTTGCACCATGACAGTAGCATAAAACATATTCCAGTTATGTCATATATACATTCATATGCATATTTCCATAAAGCCTTATGGGGGGCACCGTCACAGCCCCTACTTCAATCACTAGACCTCACTCCCCTCCTCGAGCTAGGAACAGAACTCAGGAGTCCTGCCCCTATTCTCTAACCCCCTAGACACTACTCTCTACTCAGGAAGGGGTTAGAACGTGGGCTGAATCTTGAATACCACCTCCCATATGTTCTAATTCACTACATCCCACTCCCTTCCCAGCATTGGGGGTAGGTGGCAGTAATCTTGACTCCCTTAGAAAAACATTTTCCTATCAAAGACCTTTTTCATAGCCCCTTTCACATCCTTGTTCCTGAGGGTGTAGATGATTGGATTTAACATAGGGGTGATGAGACTGTACAGCAGGGAGATCATCCTGTCCTTGTCCAGAGAGTAGCTGGAGATGGGTCTGATGTAGGTGAAGATGCAGCTGCCGTAGTAGAGCAGGACTACCATGAGGTGGGATGCACAGGTAGAGAAGGCCTTTCTCCTCCCTTGGGACGATTGCATCTTCAGTATCCTGAACATAATGTGCACGTATGACAGGATGATGCACAAAGAAGGACCCCAGCCCAAGAAGAGGCTGGAGATCACTGTCATGGTGACATTGAGGGAGATGTCTCTGCAGGACACAGCCAGCAGGGGTGGGATATCACAGTAGAAGTAGCTGAGTCTGTTGACACCACAGAAGGACAGGTGGATTGTGAGGACTGTGTGAACGGCTGCATTGAGACTGCCAATGAGCCAAGAGGCAGCCACTAGTGTGGAACAAATCTTGTTACTTATGAGCACTGTGTAGTGCAGTGGGTTGCATATGGCTACATAGCGGTCATATGCCATGGTGGCCAGAAGAATGCCCTCTGCCCCCACAAATAAGAGGAAGAAGTAGAGCTGTGCCATGCAGCTTGCATAGGAGATGCTGCTGCTGCCTGAGAGAAGGTGCTGCAGCATCTGGGGGATGGTGGTGGTGGTCTGGCAGATGTCTAGGAGGGAGAGGTTCCCCAGGAAGAGATACATGGGGGTTCGGAGACACGGCTGCACCAAGGAAAGGAGGAGGATGAGCATGTTCCCCAGCAGGGTGAAGATGTAGATGATGGAGATGACGCCCGAGAGGAGGAAACGCAAGCCTCAGAGTTTGGAAAATCCTGACAGGATGAATTCAGTTGGTGTGGTTTGATTCTCCATGGCCACCTCTTCACTTAACTGCAGGGGAGAAGAGCATGGAGTACAAACAAGAAGAACGAGTAAGGATGCAATATGTCAGAAGTTTCACTTTGGTCAGTGGATGAATCTGGAGTTTCTTTCTCCCTCCCATTCCTCTGTCCAACTAACAGATCTCATTTCTCTCCAAAGCCAGGGAGAGAACCCAGTAGTCCTGACTTCCATCCCCCACACTCTAACCACTTAACTCCTCTCTGACATGGGATAGAATCTAGGAGTTCTGACTCTCTGACTTTCATCTAATCACCAGAAACTGCTTCCCTTCTGGAGTTCAAAACAGACCCAGGGTGTCTCACTGCCAGAGAAAACTCTATATCAAGGTTGCACCTCACTCCTAGTACCCACTACTCTAACCATTGAACCACACTCCCTGCCTGAACCGGAATGGGATGCAGCAGACCTGTCTCCAACGCCCGGGCTCTAATCCACCAGACCCCAATCTCCTCCCATAATTGGAAATAGAAATTTAGAGGGCTGATGCCCAACCTCCTCTTGTCTAACCAATAGATCATATTCCCTACCTTCCACCCCACCCTCCTAGCAGGGCACAGAACCCAGGAGAAGAGCTGGCTGAATATGTGTCCCTTAGTAGCTCTGAAAAATCAAAAATTGGGTAGGTGGGAGTCCCAAGTTCAAGTGGCTGCTGCAATTAATATTTATTTAGTGACACAAAATGGAACAGCTTCAAAAGAAAAGAATAAGAAAAGTGCCCACCCAGCCTGGCCTATAGCACCGTGTTTGGGTGCTTAATTAGAAAAAGGGGGGATGATTGTGGTTCAAATCCCTGCTTTAGAAGAGGCATTCACACTGATACGTCCCAGCTGAGTGTCTGGACAAGGAGGCTAAAAATCTTAAAGGGTGCTCCTCCTCCTCTGGCTCTTTTGGGAATGGTACCTAGATCCCTTTGAATCTAGCCTGAAAATATATATTTTTGGCTGAAACTATTTGACAGTTCATGTAATTAGTGAATATTTTCAGGACAACTGAAACTTCCTTTCTCAATAACAAATAAACTCTTTGTCCAAAAACTGAAACTTCCTTTCTCAATACCAAATAAACTCTTTGTCCAAAAAATTCACCAAGTTTTACCCAGGAGCCCCATGAACCTCTAAACCCTGGAACCCACTCCTCTTTTGCAGCTTGGAACAGAGTTCAGGAATCCTTCTCTATAGGCCAATCACAGGAAACAGCTTGTCCTTCCATGGACTGTGGAGTACCTATCCAAGTGATAAATAAAGGAAGTTAGACTTTGTGGACTGTAAGTTTAATATTACAGTCAGGGGCAGAGTAAGGTGACAACATTGAGGTTGGATATATAGATAATTTTCTTGAAGTGGAAGAACATATAGAAATGCTCTGGTCTTCATTTACTTAGTGGCTACACATTTCCAGATTTCATGCAAAGTACCTTTTGTCTTTTTTTTTCCAACTCAGCTGCCCATTCAGAAAGAATGTTCAATATTCTAACAAAACTTTTCTATTGGAGAGACTTCAGTGTACTTCAGAAACATGGTAACATTATGGAATAAGGGGCCAAGTTCTGTTCTCCACAACCTCACTGTAAGCACTGAGTATAATATTATAGGTACAGAAACAGAGAAAGAGAGAAACAGAAGGGACATCATAGACAGATAGGTTGCTATTAAAATTAATAAAATACAGAATAATTCTACCCTTCGTTACTCAAACTGTTTTACATTCCCAGATTCCCACCATGCAAAGTATCACTGTCCATTTGATATAGGAATCCATTAATTTTCATCTTACCTAAATCAGAAATATTACATTATCTCATATGTTTATATGTTCAGGGAAAAAAAGGCACAAATTTCTAAATAAAGTGTTTATGTAGGACTTTTCTGTGCCCTTCAAAGATATGGGAGGTTATAGCAAGTCTTTACAGATGAGCCAATTTGTTCTCACCACAATATCCAAAAGTTTTCAATAGACAGACACATGGTCAGACAGATCGAGAAGGAGACAAAGAGGCTTCCACACAGAGGAAGAGAGAGAGAGAGAGAGGGAGAAAGAGAGAGATGATAATGATCATTGCTTTTATTTGCTAGCAAAATAAAGACTCACCCTAGGCTTCATTCTTATTTTGTTTACATTCCCACAATTCTACCATGCAAAGTATCACAGTCCTCTTTACATTGGGATCCACCATCAGCTTTCAGCTTAGTTGAATTAGAAAGACAACACAATGATGTGTGTGGAAGTCAGTCAGATGTTCAAAGAGAAAGAATAATACCCTAAAGATAGTGCTGAAGTATGAAATGTCTGGGCCAGCCAATGCATGACAGGTTATAATAGCTCTCTTCTGAAGAGCCAAATTCTAACCTCCCAACAACCATAATTTTCAAGTAATTCAATGGACAGGCAAAGAGTTAGATTGATAGATAAAGAGAGAGACACAAACATAGATGGAGAGATAATAATTTGGTGATAAATATATAGAAAACAATAACATATTTTAATTAATAAAATTTAGAATAATTATATCCTTTATATTTCACAATTTATACTTCCAGATTTCTGAGTCCATTTGATACTGAGATCCATTAATTTTCAGCATAGCAAAAGCAGAAAGATTACATTATCTGATGATTGCATGAATGAAATGTACGGCATGGTAGTTTTTTAAAAGACTACCGATTCTGATTTCCACCACACCTGAAAGTTCTGAACATTCCAATAGAGACACAAATGGTCACACAGATAGAAAAGAAAGAGACAGAAAGGAACACACATACAGAAATGGGGAAATAGAAATGTAGATAGATAGACAGATAGATAGATAGATTAGATTCAAACATGCATGAAAGATTGAACAATCAGATCCATTATAATAGCTACAGCAAAACATGAAATATATCTCACCAAGTAGCTCAAATAAATAAATGGTGTTGGCTCTTTATTACTAACAATGGGGAACTTGAAGGAGAACTTAAGTATATGTACTTTAAAAAGGGCTCTTGAGAACATATCCCCAGAGCATCTGGTGTGTTTTCAAGGATGATGCTGCTATAGATGTGGGAGGGAAGTCAGCATCTTGTTATTTGCTGAAGTACATTTAATTGTAGTGTACAGCCTTGATGTATATTGGAAACAGTGGTATTCATTGTTGATGTACATTTCTATGCCAGTTTACATCCAAAGCCAGAGTGTGTCTTTCTGGAGTGGTGTAGATCACTCACACTTCTCTGGCTTTGACAATTTTACAGAAAGAAATAAGTGTCTAAGCCTTGTGGGTGGGAAATAAATTCACTAAACATGACCCTGGTAAAGGATTCTGTGTGGAAAATCCATGTTTAAGATTTTAAACAGGATCTAAGGAAGTTTGGTGTCTGAATTCCACTGAGTTTTAGTCGGAATTGAGTATCTAAAATTTGTAGCAGTCACTTGGAATCTCCAGAAAGAAATATTTGCTCTAACCTCATTTAAATCAATCTATTTATGCCAGAGATAAATTTGACCCAAGATGTCCATGGAACATGGTGATGGATCTCTCGCTTCTCAATTAGGGTCTTGACTCTAAAGCCTACTGATAATATTTGGGCCAGCTTTGTAAAGTTGGTTTACCTAATCATAGGCACTGAGACTGAGGTTTTCAAAGGGATGTAAAAGGCAGTAATGCCACCAGCTAACCTTCCATGATGGCCAATGGAAGTTGGATGCCTAACTCCCCAAGGGTCTTCTGAAAATCCCAGCCTTAAAGCTTTGTTTGAACACCGTCATTTTCAAATCCCATTTGGCGCATCTATGCACACCATTAGCTGTTTCACTGTTGACTAATTCAACAGAAATAGAATCATAGAATCATAGGACTGGAAGGGACCTTGAAAGGTCATCTAGTCCAGTCCCCTGCACTCTCATAGCAGGACTAAGCATTATATAGATAATTCCTGACAGGTGTTTGTTTAACCTGCTCTTAAAAATCTCCAATGATGGAGATTCCACAACCTCCCTAGGTAATTTATTCCAGTGCTTAGCCACCCTCCCCCTCCTCCTTGAAACAACATTTTATGTACTTGAAAACTGTTATCATGTCCCCCCTCAGTCTTCTCTTTTCCAGACTAAACAAACCCATTTTTTTCATGTTTGTAGACCTTTAATAATTTTTGTTGCTCTTCTCTGGACTCTTGCCAATTTTTCCACATCCTTCCTGAAATGTGGCACCCAGAACTGGACACAGTACTCCAGCTAAGGCCATATCAGAGTGGAGTAAAGCAGAAGAATTACTTCTCATGTCTCGCATACAACACTCCTGCTAATACATTCCAGAATGATGTTCGCTTTCTTTGCAACAGTGTTACACTGTTGACTCAAAATTTAGCTTGTGATCCACTATGACCCCCAGATCTCTTTCTTCAATACTCATTTCTAGGCAGTCATTTCCCATTTCGTATGTTTGCAACTGATTGTTCCTTTGTAAGTGGAGTACTTTGCATTTGTCCTTATTGTAGATCTTTGAGGGGTTGGGTTGGGAGTATGGAATTGTGGATGGAGATTGGGAGGTAAGTGTAATGTGAACTGATAGTGTGGTGTGGACAGAGACACCAGACTCTGTTTGCCTTAGCAGAGGACTGCTACCATAAAAGCCACACATGATTAATTTCCCCCTGAAATCTTTCATATTCTTCTCTGGAAACTGGAGGACCAAGATCTCTGTGAATTCAACTCAGCTTCACAGTTGGTCAAGCTTCAGGAGCGTACCACCATTTTTCCACACACTAATTTCACCCCTCCTGGACATTGTGGGAATGGGGAGGGAAGAGCCTTGAGAGGAGTGTGGTGCCTGGAAGCCCCAGTAGGGGGCAGCAGCCCACCAGGCAGGCAGGCGGGGCTCCCAAGGATCCTGGGAACTCCAGGAGCCTGCCAGAAGGGCAGTCTCATGGGAGGTGGGAGACCTGGGTCCAGCTTTCATTGAAGCAGGGTCTGGAACCTGGCTCTCTCAGGCAAATGCACTAGCCATATTAGCCACTAGGCTGTAGAGTAATTCTCACTCTCTCTGTAGCCTAGTGGCTTAGTCCCTTCTCCTGGGAGACCTTGGTTCCAAGTCCCTGCTTCAGGGAAGTTTTAAGTATGTACACAGAGTGGAAAAGCTTCAGCAGGAGAGATTGAGAGATCTGAGCACACCCACAGGGATCAGGCCCCTCAACCGAGATAGGTGGGGGAGCACCTAGTTTGCAAATCCCAGTGAGGTTTAGGCCTGAATTAGGTGCTGAGCTGCTCAGCAGCATCAGTGCTTAGGGGGCTTTGTGCAGGCCCACTGGCAAAAAAATTGGCGTCTTGAGGGCTTTACAGGTAGAAACTTAGACACCTGAGGTTTGTAGGCACCTCTAGGGCTAGGGAGCAGCTGAGCAGGGTTTCCGTGAATGCCAGCGGTTTCTAAATGTTGGCACCTAGTGCGGCAGTGAGACACTAAATCCACCTTGTGAATCTGGCCCTAAAAGTCTCTAGCTGTTACAGTTGCAAAGACAGGAAAACAAGGAGACACAAACTCTCCCCTCCTCACAAAGCAACACCAGTGTTACAGAGCTTAGTGCTCTCAGGCTGATCTCACTGCCTTGAGAGACCTGGCTCAGGGTACCAACCTTCAGGGAGGCAGGGCTCTCTCCTGCCTTCACTGTCTCGAGCAATTCTGGTTCCATGTGAAAGGCAGCACAATATAAGTTTCATCTAAGAAATCAAATGGAAGGGGAAAGTATCTCTGGTGCTTGTTTTAATGTTCTGAAGAAAGGTCTCAAGGTTCAATTTGTTTGGGGAGTAAAACACCCAGAATTAAAGTGTGTGTATAAGAAGGATCTGCCACTAGATGGAGCTGTGGAAACAGCTCTGTTTGACTCCACAAAGGAAAATGAGCCAGTAATTTGAAGCTAAGAGGATCTTGTTCGTTAGCGAGCTCTTTCTTTATCTCCCTCCCCCATCCCCGTCCCCCTTCTCCCCCCTTCCCCGTTCCCCCTTCTCCTTCTTGTTGTGCGCACAGAAAGCAGAAGACCAGAAGTTCAAACTGCAGGTAATCCAATGTTTATTGGGGTTAGTTTTCAGCAAGCATGTGTTCCATAACACAGCCTTGTGTTTCAGTGTTTTGACTTTTTCTTTTCAGTCGGCATAATTATACCTGAACTGAATGCCCACCGCAGTTTCACCCCTTACAACCTATGGTTATGTTGTGTTTTGGGGGTTCATGCGTCTGGGGTTTTTATTTCACCCCTTTTGTACCCCATGGGAGGGGTAAGAGAGTGAGGTTGTGCTACGGTCAGAGGCAGGCATTTTTTTGGCTCTCCCCTTACCAAAATCCCCCCTTTGTTCTTCTCGACTGATTGCTTGACCTTGCCTTGATATAAGGAGTTGGGGTAGTTTTTAAGTGTTCACTCGTATGTTACACTTTTACCATGCCCAGTAACACTTTAACTGCTTTTATTTGTTTATATTATTCTAACAAAAACCCATTTGGCTTGGGGAAAAGCAACATACTAGTGTTTTTTTTCTTAGTAAGGATCCCTTTGTTCACATGTATTAGTAAGAATATATATGTATCAAAAACTAAACAGGTAAAAGCAAAACTTAAAATACTATATTTTAGGCAAAAATACAGGCCTGAATCCTAACATTGACATTTGCACTCCCTAACATCATCATGCCAGGCTTGGAAAAAAAGGGCCTCAAGGAAGGAGTGAAGAAAATGACGACAGAGGTCAGCACCTCTCATGGGACCTAAACAAAACATAGGGAGCCATGTTTCCATGATTTAGGGACTTCACACAGACAGGAGGCTGGGTTTAGAGGATTGGCCCAAAAGAAATCTGATGAGGTTCAACAAGGACAAGTGCAGAGTCCTGCACTTAGGACGGAAGAATCCCATGCACCGCTACAGACAAGGGACCGAATGGCTCGGCAGCAGTTCTGCAGAAAAGGACCTGGGGTTACAGTGGACGAGAAGCTGGATATGAGTCAACAGTGTGCCCTTGTTGCCAAGAAGGCCAATGGCATTTTGGGATGTATAAGTAGGGGCATTGCCAGCAGATGGAGGGACGTGATCATTTCCCTCTATTCGACATTGGTGAGGCCTCATCTGGAGTCCTGTGTCCAGTTTTGGGCCCCACACTACAAGAAGGATGTGGAAAAATTAGAAAGAGTCCAGCGGAGGGCAAGAAAAATTATGAGGGCACTGGAACACGTGACTTATGAGGAGAGGCTGAGGGAACTGGGATTGTTTAGTCTGCGGAAGAGAAGAATAAGGGGGGATTTGATAGCTGCTTTGACCTACCTGAAAGGGAGTTCCAAAGAGGATGGATCTAGACTGTTCTCAGTGGTAGCTGATGACAGAACAAGGAGTAATGGTTTCAAGTTGTGGTGGGGGAGGTTTAGGTGAAAAAAAACTTTTTCACTAGGAGGGTGGTGAAGCCCTGGAATTGGTTACCTAGGGAGGTGGTGGAATCTCCTTCCTTTGAGGTTTTTAAGGTCAGGCTTGACAAAGCCCTGGCTGGGATGATTTAGTTGCGGATTTGTCCTGCTTTGAGCAGGGGGTTGGACTAGATGACCTCCTTAGGTCCCTTCCAACTCTGATAGTCTATGATTCTGTGATTTTCTTTAATGAGCTGAAGTGCAGTAAGAGGGGAACATGTTGCCCAGGTTTTTCAAAGTGCACCACAGCACATGGGGAGGATGAGAGGAAGCCCATCAGTAACACCTGCAAACAGGAGGCCTTCAAATAGGCAGCTGTGCTCCCTGGAAGGTAGGATTTGTGAGATGGACCATTTCTTGGAGCTTATGTGGTGGAAAAATGAACACCCAGATCTCATCCCCTTTATTATATTAATTTAAAGGTGAATGAAATGATATCAAAAATGGAAATAGATAACATGAGCAGCGGCTGGCTATATATGTCCATTATCTCTGAGGGGCTTACAAAATTCTTAAAAACCCATGGCCACCCCCCAATTTTTAACATGGGCATAGTTTGGGAAGCAGGGGTCCATGCGTTACCCCTTACCCCCCAAACTGCAAGCCTCAGGTGGGTGTGGAGCGGTGCTGGCAGGGCCTGATCTTCATGGTGGGGAGCTGAGCTGATAAGCTCCCCTGCTGGTGTGGTATCAGCTCCTCTTCCCAACGGGGGGAAAGGAGTTATGGGAACCACATCTCGCTATGACGGCGGATCCCTCTCAAGTGCCTCCTCCCCCTTTCTCCTCTGCTTCTGTGCAGCCCAGCTATGAGGGGCCGGGTCTGAGTCGGGGCTGGAGATGGGGATGGCTGGAGGGTCTGGTTTCGGTTGGGGGAGGGGGTCTCAGGCCTGGGTGAGAGGGGACAGGCCAGAATATAAAAGAAATAGAAAGTTAATTAAAGTAATATAGATTTGAAAGTTTAAAAATATCAAATAAAATTTAAAAAGTAAATAATAATTAATAATAATAATAAAAAGTGAAATCTGAGATTGAACCAACTCCTGCCAGATGAGAGTCCCTGGGACTGACCTGTGCTTGCCTCTATCACACGGCAGGGGCTTCTGCACTCACACCATGAAGAAACAGAAAGATCTGCCTTTAAAATTCAACTCTATCTAGGGTGACAATATTTCAAGATCCCAAATAGAGGACACTGCTGGGGGAGGGGACCTGGAGGAGGTATTGATGAAGTGTTGGGAGAGGGTTTTGGTAGGGTTGGAGCTGTGTGTGTACTGGGAGGGGGTATTTGGAAGGTGGTGGAGGTGTGTATGTGTACTGGGTGGGGTATTGGGAGGGGGTGTGTGTACAGGGACAGGAGAGGGTATTTGAGGGTGGAGGGGTGTGTGTGTAGTGGGCAAATGTATTTGTGGGGTAGTGGAGGGGGTATTTGGGGGGTGCTGTGCAATCTCTTCATATTAACACGACACTGGTTTCAGAGAGATCTGACTCTGTCCAGTCCCAACTTTGCTACCAGTAAGTAACCCAGGATCACGGCTACAGAATCAGAGCCTGTTCTCACTTACTGTTATAAACCCTCATTTCTTCTTTGGAGGTACGCCAGCCAGCTGCCTTTGGAGCAGTGCCACCGAAAGGGCACCCGAGCCGTGGCCTTGCCTGCGCTCTGCCCCAAGGCCCTGCTCCTGCTCCTCCAATTCTCCCGTGGCCCCACCAATGCTGCTTCTCTTCCCACCCCCCCAAAACCAAAAACTGTCCCTCTCCCCTCCCTGCAAGAAGTCCTTTTCCTTCCCTGTCTTTGTTTTTCTCTTTCCTACCTCTCTCCTTTTTCCTTCTGTCAATTAAGAGTCTGGCTCAGCCAGCCAAGACTGAATGTTTTGTAACACTGCTGTAAGCCTGTGACCAGAAAGACAGCCAAATGCAAAACCCTCAACAGCTGTAGGCTGGTACAAGTTTGCCAGGTGTCCAAGTGGCTGATGAGACAGGTTGCTGTGCCTGTGTTTTTCCAACAGAGGGTGTAGTAAATGAGAGTCAACAGCGGAGACAAATGGGAATGGGTGACGGGGATGGCCCGCTGCTCCCATTGGCCAGGAACGGCGAACCGCGGCCACTGGGAGCTGCAGGGGCCATGCCTGCAGACTGTCAACGTCAGTAAAATGTCTCACAGCCTTCAATCAGATTACCCTGATTGCCGACCACTGTACTAGAGCAGTGGTTCCCAAACTTTAAGAGCCCGCGAACCCTTTTCACTACATTGTGAAATCTCATGAACCCCCTCCTAAAAATGAATATTTCCAGGGATTTAAATTTAAATTTCCTCCTCACTCTGTGGGGCTCCTGCTGCTGGACCCTGTTGACCGCCACGGTCAACTGAGCTCCACTGAGCTCGGGCTGCAGGTCCCGCTGACTGCCAGGGCTAGGGCTGCCAGCCCCAACTGCCCGGCCCTGCTCTCCCTGGGGCTCAGGCTGCCAGCCCCAACTGCCTGGCCCCGCTCTCCCTGGGGCTTGGGCTGCCAGCCCCACGCAGAGCGCTGGGATTCGGGCTCCCGGCTCCCCTGCTGATGGGGGCAGGGCTCGGGCTGCCAGCCCCAACTGCCCGGCCCTGCTTTCCCTGGGGCTCAGGCTGCGAGCCCCAACTGCCCGGCCCTGCTCTCCCTGGGGCTCAGGCTGCCAGCCCCAACTGCCTGTCCCTGCTCTCCCTGGGGCTCAGGCTGCCAGCCCCAACTGCCCGGCCCTGCTCTCCCTGGGGCTCAGGCTGCCAGCCCCAACTGCCTGTCCCCGCTCTCCCTGGGGCTCAGGCTGCCAGCCCCAACTGCCTGTCCCCGCTCTCCCTGGGGCTCAGGCTGCCAGCCCCAACTGCCCGGGCCTGCTCTCCCTGGGGCTCAGGCTGCCAGCCCCAACTGCCCGGCCCTGCTCTCCCTGGGGCTCAGGCTGCCAGCCCCAACTGCCCGGGCCTGCTCTCCCTGGGGCTCAGGCTGCCAGCCCCAACTGCCCAGCCCTGCTCTCCCTGGGGCTCAGGCTGCCAGCCCCAACTGCCCGGCCCTGCTCTCCCTGGGGCTTGGGCTGCCAGCCCCAAGCAGAGTGCTGGGGTTCGGGCTGCCAGCTCCCCCACTCATAGGGGCAGGGCTCGGGCTGCCAGCCCCAACTGCCCGGCCCCGCTCTCCCTGGGGCTCAGGCCGTCTGCCCTGCAACTGGGTCCCACCTGCTGCCTCCAATGCCCGGGGTCCTCTGGCCGCCATTAGTGACATTTTTCTGGTGAAAACCCTGTAACGTTCTGCGAACCCCAGTTTGGGAACCACTGTTCTAGAGGCACTGGAAGAGGGACTTCAGCCACACACACTATACACAGATGTGTACCAGAGTCTCCCTATCGCCACAAAGGGAACATATGTCAGGAGAGTTTGTAAACTGCACCAGCTCCATGCCCATGCTTACAGTTCCATTGTCATTACTATAGTACCTAAAAACTTCAGCAAAGATCAGGGCCCCATCATGCTTGGTGCTGCCCAGAACAATAGTAGTGGAAATCTTCAGCCCCAAAGAGTTTACCATCTGAGTAGGCAAGACGGAAGAACAATAGGCGGTCATAGAGAGGTAGATAGAAGGGAAATGATTGGCCTCAGGACACACAGCAGGTCAGTGGCAAAGCTGGGGTGAGAACTAAGGGCTCCTGAGTTCTTTGTATACTGCGTCATGCTCCTTTTCCATACTGCTGTGCTCAGACCTCCGTAAGGCACTGCCATTCTGGGCCTGAAGGACCTTCATAGAGTTGAGGCTGGTCAGCCGTTGATAGACTTCAGCCCTCCTTGTGCACCAAAAGGGCCCACTGGGGCTGATCCTGCAGTCTATAAGGATTTTGACTAAGGAAGGGCTTCAGGTTTGGGCCCATGGGGTTTTTTGCATACACAAGGAATGCAGGATGGAAACTGTCATGTCACCACCATCCAGCTCTGATATCATGAGCCCACATACCCTGGAACAGAGCCAGCGCTAGGCGTAAACAGACTAAGCAATTGCTTAGGACCCCAAGCAGCTCAAGGGGGGCTCCTATGTGTTTTTTATTATGCGTTGGGGGAGGGGCAAAAATATTCCTGCTTAGGGCCCCCAATGGGCTAGCACTGCCTCTGGCCTGGAGTTACGGAATTGTCATTTAATTTGTCCACTGGCCAAATTTTAATGCCAAAATGACCATGTTGCTTTATTGGTTGTGTCCCTGTATGGAAAAAGTTAAAAAAAAAAAAAATTAGAGAGAGAATATACACAAAGAGAGTGCGTGTGTGTGTGTGTGAGAGAGAGAGAGAGACGCAAACAAACAAGAAAATACCCAAAAACATACAGGGTGAAATCCTGGCTCTGCTGAAGTCAAAGGCAAAACGTTAATTTACTTCAATGGGGCCAGCACTTCATCCCAGGACTTCAACCTACATTCACACAAGTGCTTGATTTTCAAAACTGTACCACTTTCAGCCACCCCAGAAATAAGAAACAACATGAGGGAACAGGTTTAAAATTATTGGCCTATACCTCGTCATTGTGCCTACATAATTAGCTGTGATATACCCTCAGAACTACAGAATCATGATAGATAGATAGATAGATAGATAGATAGATAGATAGATAGAAAAAGAAGGAAGAGAGAAGGTATGGACAAAACTCAGAATTTCCAATTTGTTGGAAATTTCAACATTTTTAAATTTGTAATTGGTCCAATTCTGGGGAGGAAAATATCAAAATTTCCCATGAAATGAAAATTCTGAAAAAGAAATCAGTTTGGGAAAGTTGTCATTTCAGAAAATTTCTCAATTTTGTTTCAGATTTCTGAAGTGTTGTTTTGAATATTATTTTAAACGTTATATTATTTTGTGATATTTACGTGCTTCTTTTCATGTCAGGAGCAGCAGCACATTGCAGGGTTCCAAGTGGGTTTGTCTAGCCCATGCTGAACCCATGCTTCACTGCTATTGCTACTCAGGTAGCTAGGTTAGTGCTAGCTTGTGTATGCCCACAGGGGCTTTAACCACACCCCTCGATTGCAGTGTAGACATACCCCAGGAAAGTTAAATGGTTTGTGCAGGTAACTCCTTTAATTTTCTTTAAATCCCCAGCCAGAGCCACTCAGGTTAGGATGGTAAGAAGTGTTAGGGGGCTTATTCCTTTACCCTCTCACTTCCCTGGTCCTTCTTGTATGAACAGAGAGCAACAATACCCAAAGTCCAAAGGTGCAAACAATTCAATGTTTATTGGGGTGAACTTCCAGCAAGCTTAAATTTAAGTTCCTTTTTCCTTATTTTCGAATCCCCACTTACTTTCTGTTTGCCCCTAATTTATATAGTAATATTTTCAGCTATACCTTAACCAATCATTTTACTGAAATTTACCTAACCAATCCTAACATATTGTAACATAATTCTCTAACCAATTATATTCCACTACCCTCATTAACTTACAGCTAGCAAAATTAATTATTAGAGAACCAGACAGATTGACAATGGAAAGGTGGGGGCCATAAAGATAAAACATACAGAAATGTGGGTTTTACAACCACAACTACTGAGAAGTGATTTTTTGCCAGACAGGATGCTATCAAACTTTAAGTTGTCTTTAAACATTTTTCTCTGGAGGTGATAGGCATTATCAGGACAGGAGTGTATTCCTAACAGCCCCATAGCACCTTCTTTCAATGTGACTGGTTTGGAATGTGAGGATGTGACTGGTCGCTTTCCAACTTATGGCTGCTTCTGCTGCTTAGCCAAAGGCCTTAGCTTAAGAATATGGCCTCAGACTGGCACTTGCAGCAAGTTGCTCTTGTAATCTTTGTGTGCTGTTGTGCTAGGGACACAAGTCCAATTAAAAGTGAACGAGGCTGCTGTTTGTAACACCCTTAATGACTTGGCCTGGTCAGAACCCTACAAATTAGAATTCTATTCTATCCAAAGGACTAATCAGGATCCCGTTAATGTTATTCCTGAACTGCCTGATAAAATTAGGTACCAGAATCTTCTGAGATGTCTAGACCAGGTTCTGATTGATACAATAAGTTCCCAAGTGCCTGTTGAGCTGCAAAATGTTGAAGTTTGGGGACCCAGATTGTATGAGCCCAGAATCAGACCAACTTTGAACTTGGACCTTACATTTTGACATCACAAAAAGGTTATTAGTCCCTTCAGTAGACCTCTTGAACAAAATAGGTTAACGGGGACCGTGAGGGATCCAGCAATACAACCGCCTCCTGCTATAGTTGTTAGACTGCATTGCCCATTTAGAACTGGCATGAAAACCTTAAACCCTGATTACTTCTGTTGTGTTTCAGCCCCTTGATCAGATTTCTATGTCAGCACCAGGACAGAACCCAGGAATCCTGGAATTTCCTTTGGAGGCCAGTCAAATGTCCAGTTCTTGCACTGTGACCCCCAATAGCCCCCTTGTGTCAACCCCAGACATCTCTGCACTAAAGGGAATTTTCACAGCCTCTTGTATTTGAGTGACTAACATAAACACAAAAACAAACTGCAACACTCCATTAACTTATTAATGAGTCCTCCAGTGGAAGTATCCCCAGTTCCCCAAAGAGTCAATTTTCTTGATCATGACCCGTGACACGCAAGAGGATTTTAGAGTTGTTTCTTCTCATGTAAGAGTCAGTAATTATAAAGGGAAGTTTTGTGCCACTGTCCCCTCTTTGGAACGAGGTCCTCTTCCCCTGCCTGTCAGAACAGCAAAGAACAGCTCTGAGATTTGACTCCCCAGGCCATCCTCGGTCATTCGGAGGAAGCTGGCTTAGAGATCACAGGTACAGCTGGTTGTGTGAGGTACTGATTCTCGGTGCATAGAATGTGCAATGTGATCCTAAGGATACGCATTGTTATTGCAGTGCCGATAATGGAAGAGAGATCTGGTTGGGGAAATAACATTTAATACTTATAGATTGATTTCTCCTCTGAAGGGCTTTACAGATATCAGCTGGAGATTTCAGAGGAGCATGGGTTAGGAGGAGAACAGCCCCCAGACTCTGCTAACAAGTAAAGAGAGATCTGGTCGGAGGTAATACGCTTAGTAGATATAAAGGAATCTTTTTTTATAAAGCTCTTTAAAAACGATTAGCTGGGGTTTTCAGGGGGCGCCTCCATGAGTTAGAAGGAAAATGGCGCACAGAACCTTTACTGCCATGGCTATCTGTGACAGTCTCTTTCAGGGTATGTCTACATGACAGTGGCTTCAGCAGCACAGCTATTCCACTGCAGCTGTGCCACTGTAGTGTAGACGCTTCCTGCATTGACGGGAGGGGTTTTACCTTCTATGTAGCAAATTCACTTCTCAGAGAGGGGGTAATTGGGTTGATGGAAGAATTTTTCCGTTGACCTAACTTCATCTACAGAGGGGACTAGGTGGACCTTACTACGCTGCATAGAAGATAAAGTTTTTCACAGCCCTGAGCAAAGTACTGAGGTCAACCTATGTTTTAGGTGTAGACCAGTCTTCACACCTTGCTTCTACCATGGTAGGACCCTCTGCTGCCCAGATCTGAAAGATCTATCTCTGGGGCAAGGCGGAGGTGAGAAATGAAGACTAGAAAGAACCCAGGGAAGTGCCTGGATCAGCAGACAAAAACAGAGTGAGATTCCCAACACCATAATGATCTCAAAATGGGGGTAAACAGTAAGGGGGCCAAATTTGCAGAAGATACAAAACTACTCAAGATTGTGATGTCCCAAGCAGACTGCGAAGCGCTACAAAAGGATGTTACAAAAGTGGGTGATTGGGTAACAAAATGGCAGATGAAATTCAATGTTGATAAATGGAAAGTAATGCACATTGGGAAACATAATCTCAAATATACATATAAAATGATGGGGTCTAAATTAGCTGTTAAATGACTGGTGTGGAGAATGTAAATAAGGAAGTTTAATTTACTCCTTCTTATAACACAAGAACTACAGATCACCAAATGAAATTAATAGGTGCAGGTTTAAAACAAATAAAAGGAAGTATTTCTTCACACAACACACAGTCAGTCTATGAAACTCTTTGCTAGAGGATGTTCCTATTGAGATCCAGGAAGTGGGTGGGCAGAAGCCTGCCTACTGCTAAAGGGTTCCACCCCCGCCTCAGTCTAAGGGGGAGATTCGCAGGACCTGGAAGCCAAGTGATTTCAGGAGACAGCTAATAAAATAACAGGAAGAGGAGTGTGGTCAAAGGGTCAAACAAAGGTAACCCGACGGGAGGATGTTATGAAGGCCAGGACTATAACACAGTTCAAAAAAGAACTGGATAAGTTCATGGAGGATAGGTCCATCCATTAGCCAGGATGGACAGAGATGGTGTCCCTAGCCGCTGTTTGCCCAAAGCTGGGAATGGGCTACACTTGATGATTACCTGTTCTTTTCATTCCCTCTGAAATACCTGGCATTGGCCACTGTCAGAAGACAGGATACTGGGCTAGGTGGACCTTTGGTCTGACCCAGGATGATTGCTCTTATGTTCTTAGAATCCTCTTTACCAGAGTCTCCATTATCCGGCTCTGTGTGTTAACTGAACTGGGGATGAAGCTCTACGGATGATTGGAATTTTTGATGATCCAATCTGGCCCCGGTCCCTATTAGATTGGATAAGCAGGGAAGGATCGCTTGATGATAACCTCTTCTGTTCATTACCTCTGAAGCACTTGGCATTGACCACTGTCAGAAAACAGGATACTGGTCTGACCTAGTGTGGACATTTTTATGTTTTTATATTTTTCTTTCTACTAGAAAGGGGGTTGTGCACCTAACTCTCTTTAGTTCCATTGAAAATCCCATCCTGAGTGTCTGAAATATTCCAAAGTCACACATCTAACAGTGATGAAAGTGTATCCTATGCAAATGTTGGGTGCCTCTCTCTTTCCTTTTACTGGCTAGCGCATGTATAGAAGTTTGGTGGCTTTCACACAATGTTTGAGCTAATAGTTCTGGTCCTTTCACTCAACCTGTAGAAATTCTTACCTGTAGATCATGAATTCATTCCTCACAGATCTCCTGCTCAGAGATCCTCATCCTAAGAGCAGCACCAGAGTAGCAAATCTCGGATATGTACAGATGGGGGACAAACAGAGGCATACACAGGCAGGTATATTACCCCTGTGTCCAACCATCTTCTCAGTATTTCACTACAGAGGGTTTTGTGTGGTCTCTGCCAAAAGCTAAAAGCTGGCTGATTGTAAGGGTTATTTTGTGATGTTTGTAGAAGTAATTTTAGAGTACCAGGTAGGATATTGGGTTTCAAAACTGTTGAAGTGAAACTTCATCACAGGAGGCAAGGTGGATGTGGGGCTAACTCTATCAACACTGAGAACAATGGACATCCATGGAGCAGCCCGTATACGGACCAGGTGCCAGTTTGAGGATGGCAAAGCCAAAAGAAAAAAAACCCAAGAAAAGTCTCAGAATAAGATGCCCCCTGGGGTAAGAACCAATCCTCCTTAAGTGTATAAAAGAGGAAGAAAGAGTTGTTGTCCATTACAGAGGCAAAACTCTGCCAGTGAGGGTGTTTCATGAAAGGTGGATCCTCGCTTTCTGAACCGGACAAGCACTGCAAGGACTATAAATATTAGGCAGGAAAGGAACTTGTTAATAAGCATATGCTATCAGTTACGTTCTATGTTTTGTTCTTTTACTCATAACCTTATGCTTCCAAACCTTTATACTTCCTTTCGTTTGAATCTCTATCTCTATCTCTATCATTTGAATCTCTAGCTCTGTTCAATAAACTTCAATGTGGTTTTACTACAGATGCATCTAAGATCCCTGTGCTAGGACCAGTGTTGAACTGAGGTGGGGTGCGTGTCTTCCACAGAGGCGGCAGATCAGTCTGCAGTGCAGGTGTCTGAAAGTGAGACAAATGGGCTGTGTAAATTGCTAGCCTGCATTGGGACAGAGCGGGGCCCGTGGAGTTCAAAGCGGAGACTTGTGGTGCCAGCAGTTGGTGCTTGGGGAGGGTTTCCCCTACTGGACACAAACGAGGCCCTCACACGCTGGAAGCAGGTGGCAGTGATTCACCTTGGACGTCTCAGAGAACTCTGAATAGTGCCACAGCTATACCCACCCATCCCCCGATTTTCATCGCCTCCAAATGATTGGCATCATCAATACTTTACCTGAGTGCTCACAGTCATTAGAGTATTTAACCTCCTGGCACTCCTGCAAAGAGACGGAAACTTGCAGCATCATTGTAGAAAGGGAGAACTGAGGCTGTGATTTTCAAAGGACCCTAAAAAATCAGGAAACTAACTCTCTACGAAAATCAGTGAGAACTGGTCCCCTAGTACCCCTATTCCTCTTGGAAAATCCCAGAGCAGGAGGGGATGGGATTTGTCCAAGGGCACAGAAGATGACTATGGCAGGACAGAAACCAAACGCAGCTCCCCACAGTCCAAACCAGTGGTTTACTCTCAAAGCCATCCTCCCCCGCTGCTCATGCTTGGAGTGACATGGCGCTGTTCTCTATGTGAGAGATTTTCAGAGCTGGTTGACGTTCATTTGAAAAAAATAGGTCACTCTCAAAAAGAAGGATTAGTTTGAATCAGCATTTTTGATCGGAAAAATCACTTTTGGGGATGGATGTTCTCAAATTTTCTTTAGAACATGTCAAAATAAAATGAAACTTTTCATTTCATTGGGAGCCACTATTTTCACTTCTTGCGTTTCAAATGGTAAAATGTAAGAACATAAGAACAGCCAGACTGGGTCAGACCAAAGGTCCATCTAGCCCAGTATCCTGTCTTCTGACAGTGGCCAATGCCAGGTGCCTCAGAGGGAACTAACAGAACAGGTAATAATCAAGTGTTACATCCCCACACATCCATGTGAGAGTGTTGTGGTTTTCTCACACTTTTTCACATTCTCATCCCCAGTTGTACAGTAGGAAAAAATGGGGTAACCTGAAATATAAAAAAAGAAAAGAAGAGGGGAAAACAGACTGAAGATCCCGAACCTGGATGCTGAAAAAGAAAATCAGGGAGGTCTAGAGCCCCAGGGCTGCAGGAATAGGAATGAACACAATGGTTACCAGAGGAATTCTTTGGTGGGCAGGCCAACCCCCCTTATTCCAAGTACCCCAACACTGAAGATCGGTATTGGTGAAATGACAATCATCTGCTGTATCAGGATTCCCCTGAAGTGGGGATGAGGATGTACTGTTTAATTTAGAAATATAAGAAAATTCCCAAACCACCTTGGTTTCTTGATGTGGGTTTAAAATAAATGTTATATGCGTAACTTTAAGGGGGAGATTATAAAAACATTAGGAGTAGCAGTAATAGTATTTCTGTTCAATTTGCAGATATATTTTAAGGACACAAAATGGAACAGCAGAATTTCAACACCACAGTGACAGAATTTGTTCTCGTAGGCTTCACTCAGAATCGTAAGCTACAGTCTTTTCTCTTTGTGGTCTTCTTCATAGTCTACATGACAACCTGGGTGGGAAACTTCACCATCATTGTTGCCGTGATTACCGACCACCAGCTGCACACTCCGATGTACTTTCTGCTGGCCAACTTGGCTTTCCTAGATGTCAGCGACTCTTCAGTCAATGCCCCCAAACTGCTGTCAGGTCTTCTCTCTCAGTGCAATATCATCTCGTTCAATGAGTGCCTCCTCCAGATATTCTTCTTCCATTTCATCGGTGCTGCAATGACTTTTTGTCTTGTGGTGATGGCAGTCGATCGGTACGTGGCCATCTATAAACCACTGCAATACTTGACTATCATGAACCGAGGTGTATGTGTGAGGTTGGTGGCACTGGCATGGCTGGGTGGGTTTGCTCACTCTATTGTACAGATTGAACTGATCCTCCAGTTACCGTTCTGTGGGCCTAATGTCCTAGACAATTTCTACTGTGATGTCCCACAAATCATCAAACTGGCCTGCACTGACACCTACTTGATTGAACTATTGATGGTCTTCAACGGTGGGCTGCTTCTCATAATAGTCTTCATCTTTCTACTCACTTCATACACCGTCATCTTAGTTGAGATAAGGACACATGTCACAGAGGGGAAGCACAAGGCTTTGGTCACCTGTGGAACGCAGATGACAGTTGTGAGCTTAATATTCATTCCTGGCATCTTCATCTATGCTCGACCCTTCAGGAAATTCCCCATGGACAAGTTGGTCTCAGTCTTGTACACTCTAATCACCCCAATGCTGAATCCAATGATCTACACGCTGAGAAATGCCGAGATGAAAAAGGCCATCAGGAGACTGATGAGGAGAATGCTGTTACCAGGGAAGAAAATAGAGGCATGATTTATATTTTTGAAAGATGATTTCTATTAGAAACCTGATTTCAATATGTCAGACAGAGCATATATATATATGCTCAATCATGAAAAATTGTGTTCAGAAATAAATCACAGACCAAGGGTCAGAATCCTTAATGAAGTCTATGGGACCGGTTGGTGTAAATCAGTAGAACTCCATTGGAAACAATAGACCAGGACCTCAGTTTGTGTAAATTGAACTAGCTGCAATGGGCTTAGAGATCCAGATCACTAGCCAGTGTAAATGTCCATAGACCCATTGTAGTCAATGAGCCAGATCCCTGGGTGGTGTAAATCAGCATATCTTCATAGGAGTTGCGGGCCAGATCCCTAGCTAATGCAATTTGATGTCACTCCCTGAACATCTTGCAGCAGCTAAGGATCTGAGCCTGACAATTTTTGCTAAAAATGTTCTATTAATAATTTCAAAGATGGAAAAAAATCAGGGAAATCGAAGTCTTATCAGGAAGAAAAAACCCTTTCAAATGAAGAATAGTTTATATAGCATAAGTAATTTTCTAAATGCCACAATGTTATTACTGAATGTTCCAGATTAGCAATATGGATATTATATTATACATTATACATTTCTCCCTCATACACAGATGCTGTATCTTTGTGTTTCTCATGTGACTGGTAAACAGTGTGATTTAATAAAAATTCAATCGCTGCTTTCACAGAGAATTAGAGTTAATTCTTTGAGACAATGTTTGTAGTTCTATTTCTATCTATACAGGTTAAATGAAAGTTCTCTTTGGTTGCCTTTTAAAAAGCAGAAGGTTGAACCTAAGTGGCTAGTAGGATTTTCAAAAGTCCCTAGGTGCATAACTGTCATTGAGTGCTCATTGGGCCTCTTTGAAAATCTTAGTTGGCATCTATCTGGATTTAGGGTTGCCAACTTTGTATTTGCAGAAAACTGAAAACTCTTGCCCTGCCCTCTGTACCGCCCCTTCTCCGAGGCCACACCCCCAGTTCATTCCATCCCCACTCCCTCCATCATTCGCTCTCCTCCACCCTTGCTCACCTGTTCATTTTCACTAGGCTGAGGCAGGAGGTTGGGGTGCGAGAGGGGGTGAGGGCTCTGGCTGCAGGCTCTGGGGTGGGGCCAAGGATGAGGAGTTTGGGGTGCAGGAAAGGGCTCTGGGCTGGGGGGTTGGGGTGCAGGAGGGAGTGGGGCTCTGGCTGGGGGTGTGGCTCTGATCTGGGGCCAGGTATGAGGGGTTTGGGGTGCAGAAGGGGACTCCAGGCTGGGGCAGGGGGTTAGAGTGTGGGAGGGAGCTCTGGGTTGAGGCAGGGGTTTGGGGTGTGGAGGGGGTATGGGCTCTGGGCTAGGGGTTTGGGGTCAGGGGTGGGGCCAGAAAAAAGGGGTTTGGGATGCAGGAGAGGGCTCTGGGCTGGGGCAGGGTGTTGGAGTGTGGGAGGTCATGTGGATTGTGGGTGGCGCTTACCTAAGGCGGCTCCCAGGAAGCAGCGATATTTCCCTCCGGCTCCTAGGTGTAGGAGTGACCACGTGGCTCTTTGCACAGCCCATGCCTGCAGACACCACCCCCTCAGCTCCCATTGGCTGCGGTTTCTGGCCAATGGGAGCTGCTGAGCTAGTGCTGGGGGCGGGAGCAGTGTGCAGAACCACTGTGGCCGTGCCTCTGCGTAGGACCCAGAGGGAAATGCCAACAGTTTCCCAGGAGTCATGCAGAGTAGGTTAGGGAGCCTGCCTGTGCTGACAGCTGGATTTTTAATGACCTGATCAGCAGTGCTGACCGGAGCTGCAAGGGTCCCTTTTCAATCGGGCATTCTAGTAGAAATCTCAATACCTGGCAACCCTACCTGGATCTGATGCACCTATATATAGAATATTAGACTTGGAAGAGACCTCTGGAGGTCATCTAGTCCAATCCCCTGCTCAAAGCAGGACCAACACCAACTAAATCATCCTAGCCAGGGCTTTGTCAAGCTAGGCCTTAAAAACTTCTAAGGATGGAGATTCCACCACCTCCCTAGGTAACGCATTCCAGTGCTTCACCACCCTCCTAGTGGAATAGTTTTTCCTAATATCCAACCTAGACCTCCCCCACTGCAACTTGAGATCATTGCTTCTTGTTCTGTCATCTGCCACCACTGAGAACAGCCTAGCTCCATCCCCTTTGGAATCCCCTTTCAGGTAGTTGAAGGCTGCTATCAAATCCCCTCTCATCTTCTTTTCTGCAGATTAAATAACCCCAGTTCCCTCAGCCTCTCCTTGTAAGTCATGTGCCCCAGCCCCCTAATAATTTTTGTTGCCCTCCGCTGGACTCTCTCCAATTTGTCCACCTCCCTTCAGTAGTGGGGGACCCAAAACTAGACGCAATACTCCAGGTGTGGCCTCACCAGTGTAGAATAGAGGGGAATAATCACTTCCCTCGATCTGCTGGTAATGCTCCTGCTAATACAGCTCAATTTGCCATTGGCCTTCTTGGCAATGGGGGTACACTGATGTCTCATATACAGCTTCTCATCCACTGTAATCCCCGCTGTAAATTTACAGCATGTTTTAGTCACAACTGTGTGTTAATATATAGGTCTGTTTGTTAGCCTGAGGTAGAATTTTAGGTTTGAGTATTTGATACTCTGAAACTAAAATGTGTATGTGACGGGTTCGGCCACAGAGACCCCCTTGGGACTGTCATCTGATGTGCTGAGATTACCTCTGAGCCTGTTTTCCTTGCCAGCTTGGGACTCCAGAACCCTGTCTTGTTGACCCAGACACACTAGCCTGCTGCAACACTGACCCAGGTCTGATCTACGCCCCCAAAGCTACAGGCTTTAACCAAAAACTGCTCAACAGGTTACTTGCCTCCAGCACCCAGACACCCAGCTCCCAATGGGATCCAAACCCCAAATAAATCCGTTTTACTTTGTATAAAGCTTATACAGGGTAAATTCATAAAATGTCCGCCCTCTATAACACTAATAGAGAGATAAGCACAGCTGTTTGCTCCCCCGGGTATTAATCACTTACTCTGGATACATTAATAAACAAAAGTGATTTTATAAGTTACCAAGCAAAATAAAACAAAACACGCAAGTCTAAGCCTAATACATTAAGAAACCGTTTACAGGTAAATCTCACCCTCAGAGATGTTCCAATAAGCTTCTTTCACAGACTAGACTCCTTCCTAGGCTGGGCCCAATCCTTTCCCCGGTACAGTCCTTGTTAGTTCCAGCAGGCATCTCACGTGAAAAGCAGGGGCTTTCTCATGACTGGGAACCCCCTTGTTCCGCTCCTCTCCCTTTTATAACTTTGGCCCATGCTGGGAACCCTTTGTCTTTCCGGATCCCCACCCCTCCTTCTAAATGGAAAAGCACCATGTTTAAGATGGATTCCAGTATCCTGTGACATAATCACATGTCCTGTGAGACCTCATTCTTCATTCTTCCAGGGTTGGCCCACACTTACCCAGGGAGGTTTGCAAGCAAACAGAGCCATTTACAACCAATTGTCCTAGTCAGTGAGAGCCATCAAGTTTCCAAACCATCATGAATGGCCAATACTTTGTATAATTACAATAGGACTTCTGAGCTCTACTTCATATTTCTAGCTTCAGAGACAAGAATGATACATACATACAAATAAGATGAACACACTCAGTAGATTATAAGCTTTGTAATGATACCTTACAAGAGAAATTTTGCATAAAGCATATCCCAGTTACATGATACTTACACTCATAAGCATATTTCCATAAAACATTATGGAGTGCAATGTCACAGTGTTAACAAGCGACAAAGACACTGTGATGTTGCTTCCGCCTAGTCAGCTGGATTTGTTAGTGCAATGGGAACAGATAAGAGCAGTTAAAGTGTAACTTGAGAGCACACTTAAAAATTTCCTCAACCCCTATCTCAAGGAAAGTCAAGCAACCAGTCGGGAGGAGCAAATGGGATGGGGGGGGGAACGTATAAAACACTAAAAGACCAAAGAAATGCCCGGCCCTGACCACAGTACAAACTCACTCCTTACGCCTCCCATGGGGTACCAAAGGGGTGGGATGAAGATCCCAGACCCAAAATGGAACATGACCCTAAGTTGTAAGGGGTGAGACTGTGGGCGTGCATTGCAGGTATATTTGCACCTGCTAAGAAGGAGGAGGTGGGAATAGGGAAAATGGGGAATGGGAAACGAGAATGGGCAATAGGGAACAGGGACACAGGCAAGGCTCTGTGGCATCAGAGCTGCGAAGGGGGACATGCTCTGCGGTGTCAGAGCTGGGAATGGAACACTGGGGAACAGACTCTGCCAGCATGTATAGATATAGATAGGCTTGTTTGGAACTAACCCCAATAAACATAGAATTTTCTGCACTTTGGACTTCTGGTCCTTTGCTGCTTCCTGTCTGTGTGATGTGAAAGTAGAATGAATTATATTGAAATTATAATTCATTAAAGAAATGCTACTTGAAGGGTTTGTTGAAATATAGTTGTCAGGAAGAGAAACATTAAGGAGTGTGAGACAATGGGTCCTCAAACTAATTAACTTAGAGCTCCTACTGAGCTAGGAGATTGGTAAACGTTAGTATGCAAATAAGATATGTATGTATATTTGTCAGTTTCTGCTTCCTTTTGTCTCTTATGTTAAATTGGCTTTGGCTTATTTGTATAAATAAGTTAGCTTGAGCCTCAGAGAGGGACTCACATATCTGGTTGCATTGGCAAAGCGCTTTGCTAATAAACAGAGTGGTCTGACAAATTATGTGAGTCCTGAATCTGACTTTGACAATTTGGAGGTTCCACCGAGATGGCAACCATCTTCACTGGGGCCATGTGAGTCCTGACTGTTCTTAGGACGGCCGTGGCAAGCTGGCACCTGGGTATTTGGCCCGAGCATTCCTCCGCCAGAACGGAAGGGTGCATGACCACAGTGAAGTCTATGCCATCGAACCTGTTGGTTCCCACTCTGTTCTGGTAGGGATCCCGGGATCTGACATCAGGAATCTGGTCAGGTAATTATTTCTGTGTGTTGTCCGGACTGAGGACTGTCTTGTCTCTGTGTCTATCCGTCCTCCCTGTGATGTGTTTGAGTCTGGGCGCCGTCTCCGTCCGGGGATCAGCTGAGCAAAGGGTTCCTGTCCCTATGGTCTGAGTGAGTGAAATCTGCACAGTCGCAGCCACACCGCGCCTTGGGTAAAACCCTTGGTGTGAAAGCAAGGGCGATTGAGGCAGTAGCCTGTGGACTCCTTTGGTGTGTTGCACCAGGCATCGCTCTGACGAACCCGACTTTCCTTCTTGTGTGATTGGTGTCTAAAGTCCTCCTGTATGGGTAACCAGACATCTAAAAGAACACCGGCTCAATTTATGTATTTTAGGAAGGGTCCAGACTCCTGTAAATTTCTGGAAAATGGTCTAGGCTAACTCAGGAGAATCCCAAAATTCAGTGGCCACTGTTAGGATCTTGGGACAAAGACCAAGTAGACGTCTTAAAAGACAAACTCGGCCAACCTAAAACTAAATTGGCAAAAGGAGAGGTTGATTGTTTCATGCAGTGGTGGGAAGAGGCAAATCATAGGTGGACAGAATCAAAACTTGCCTCTCTCAAAGACTCTGGCTTCTATCCCACCAGATGCAACTCATTTTACTGTTGTTGATTTGTGCTCTGCTTTCTTTTCTGTCCCGCTTCACCCTGACTCCCAGTTCCTGTTTGCCTTTTCTTACAAGGGGCAACAGTACACATGGACCACACTGCTCCAGGGGTATACTGAAAGCCCATCATATTTTTCCCAAGCATTAGCCCGAGACCTTGCTGACCTTGTTTTCCCGTCCAGGTCCACACTAGTCCAATATGTAGGTGACCTACTCCTCTGTTCCCCTTCATTGTCTGCCTCTGAAACTTTAGTGCTCCTTACTGCCCTAGCAAATAAGGGTCACAAAGCTTCTCGCTCTAAACTACAACTCTGTCAAGCTTCTGTCACATACCTTGGCTTTCTCCTCTCCCAGGGTTCCCGTGCACTTTCTCCCACCCACGTCCAAGCTATCCTTAGCTTTCCCCAACCCCGCTCCCCACGCCAGGTCTGGAAGTTTTTAAGCGTGGCTGGATTTTGCAGACAATGGATTCCCCAATATGCCTCCCTTGCAAAACCTCTCCAGGAACTCACTTGATTCTCTGTGCCTGACCCCATGCCGTGGCCCCCTGAGGCCAATTCTGCCTTTGTTTTCCTCAAACAGGGTTTGGCTTCTGCCCCTGCCTTAGGGCTGCCTGACTATTCTAAGCCTTTTACCCTTTTCTGCCATGAACAATCTAGGTGTGCACTTGGAGTTCTCACTGAGATGCACGGAGAAAAGAACCGCCCAGTGGCTTATTTCTCTACCACTTTAGACCCTGTTGCCCAAAGCTTATCCCCCTGCCTGCGTGCTGTGGCTGCTGCAGCGTGCCTAGTCAAAATGTCTGATTCCCTTGTTCTCCGCTCTCCTCTTACCGTCCTGGTCCCTCACTGACCTCACCCCGCTCCAAGACTCTGCCCCAGAAACCGAGAAAGAATCCTGGGTTGCCCAAGGTTGCTCTCTACATCCTGATTCTTTTTGGCGCTCGCCTACTGGCACCTTTGTAGCCCCCTTTTCACTCTACCCATCTCTGGCTGCCCTGCTACATGGTGTTTCGCATGTCAGAAAGGATAGGATGGTCTCTGCTGTAACTAAGACAGGATGATGGGCCCCCCATTTTAGCTCTTTTGCAGCCCGCCACTGTGCAGCCTGTACCATTTGCCAAAGCCATAATATTGGTAAACCTGTAAAAGTGGCCCAGGGGTTCTGAGGTCTGCCTTAAGCACCATTCTTGCATTGGCAACTTGATTTTGTACAAATGCCTAAGTGTCAACAATATGAATTTATATTGGTTATGGTATGTTTATTCTCTGATTGGATTGAAGCCTTTCCTTGTCGCAAGGCTGACCACTGTCTGTTGCCAAATGTTTGTTAAATCATATTATGCCTGCCAAGGGAATTCCTGCTACTCTGTCCAGTGATCAGGGTACACATTTTACTGGACAACTTGTTCAACACCTGGACCGTATATTGCATATCAAACACCTGTTGCACTGTCCCTCCCACCCACAGAATGCAGGTGCAGTTGAAAGACAAAATGGTGTACTTAAGAATAAGCTTGCCAAAATTTGTGACTCTACAGGATTAAGCTGGCCAGTAGCCTTACCCATTAGCCCTTATGGACATGAGATCCACTCCATCCCAAAGGCATAAATTAAGTCCCTTTGAAATTGTTATGGGACACCCTATGCGAGCTATGACTACCATTACTCCCATTCCAGATTTGAACTTGACTCACAGTGCGCTCCTTCAGTATTGCAAGGGACTAATGCAAGCTGTAAGTCACTTTCATTCACAGGTTCAAGCCGCCTGGCCCACAGAACCCACCTCCGACGCTTGCCACAACCTCGAGCCAGGTGATTGGGTCTACGTACAGTGCCATCATCGGAAGCACGCCTTGGAGCCCCAGTGAAAGGGTCTTCGTCAGGTACTGCTTACTACACAGACGGCTGTTAACCCAGGCTGTTAACTGCTTACTACACAGACTATCTGCCATCGCAACGTGGATACATGCTTCACAGTGTAAGAACGCACCATCCCCAGAGAACCAGTCATCATCTCAGGACAACGCAGAGTCAATTTTGACTCCAGGAGAAGACATAGAGGAACAGTCTGCAATACCTTACAATCTACACTCTCGTAAGGGTTGCCAGAAGCAGACGAGAGGAAAAAAGAAAAACCTGGTAGGCATAAAAACGTGACTGCGGTTCCCTCAGTTGAGGTTGTCAGAACCAGAAGAGCCTTGCCTCCAACATGTGCCTCTGCCTGTTCCTCGGCTGCTGGTATCTTACGGTCTGGGGAGACCACAATGACAATTCTTTTATCCAGCAGCAGGTGTGACTAGCTCAGACCCTTAATATTTCTAATTGCTGGGTCTGCAGCCACATCTCAGCCCACTCTCAAACTGGTGTTCCTGTCCTGGCTATCCCACTCAAGTCCCCACACCTCACTGGAGGGCCTCATCCGTTTAACAATATATGGAACAGCAATGACACTTGGGAAGCAGTGGGAATAAATGCATCTAAGTAGATAAGTGTGGTGGAGGGAAAAGTTCATTGGTGTTGGGTGTGTAATGGGACAGGGCTGGATCTGGGGAAAAGCCGTTGCCTTCAGCTTATTATGGCCAATGGTGTATGGGATTATTCAAACAAAACTAAAAAGTGGCGGGCTGGGTAAATAACACCACTCCTCGTCAGGAGAATTACCCTGTACCCTTTGGGGGATACTCCTCCTCCTTTGCAAATACCTATATGACAAATGGGTGCAACCGACCCTTCCCAGCCTTAATAGGCCATCACTGGGTGTGTGGGACCAGAGCTTATACCGCACTACCAGCTAATTGGTCAGAAATCTGTTATCCCGCCTGACTCGTCCCACAATTCGGAGTGCTAGGAACCTTCCCTCGAGAACGCCTCCACAATTTCAGGCAAAAAAGAAGGGACTTAACAGATGCCAAATGGTATGTAAATAACATAAGCCCCTTAACCTGGGAAGAGGCCATTGGCGGTTCCTTCATACCATTAGGTGGAGTAATACACCATGCAAAAAGGCTCCTAAGGTTACAAGCAGTAGTTGAAATAATGGCAAATGAAACTGGAGAAAGTTTAAGAGCCCTAGCCAAAGAAACAGGGACAATCCGACAGATGGCCCTCCAAAACCATCAGGCATTGGACATAGTGCTGGCGGCAAAAGGAGGGACTTGTGCTCTCATTGGAAAAGATTGCTGTGTGTATATACCAGACAACACCAATGAGGTAATAGATCATGCTAGCCACTTAGAACAAATCACATATCTTCCCCACGAAGAGCCAAGTTCTTTACGGAAGTGGCTAAGTAACATTTTCAATTTCTCTGGCATAGGAAACTGGTTGTTTCAGGGAGCCCTAACTTTCCTGTTTGGAATCCTAATAATTTTTGTATGTTTTCAGTTACTTTCCTGTTGTATCCAAAATTGTGTCAGGCATGCTACACAGATAGCTGCCCCAAACCAGAGTGCTAATTTGATGATTTTAAATATCACTGAGGAACAAAGAGATAAAGAACGATTGATATGTGGAACCCAGTCATTGTTGGTCATTGCGTAGCATGACCAAAAGGAGGGATTGTGAAAGTAGAATGAATTATATTGAAATTATAATTCATTAAAGAAATGCTACTTGAAGGGTTTGTTGAAATATAGTTGTCAGGAAGAGAAACATTAAGGAGTGTGAGACAATGGGTCCTCAAACTAATTAACTTAGAGCTCCTACTGAGCTAGGAGATTGGTAAACGTTAGTATGCAAATAAGATATGTATGTATATTTGTCAGTTTCTGCTTCCTTTTGTCTCTTATGTTAAATTGGCTTTGGCTTATTTGTATAAATAAGTTAGCTTGAGCCTCAGAGAGGGACTCACATATCTGGTTGCATTGGCAAAGCGCTTTGCTAATAAACAGAGTGGTCTGACAAATTATGTGAGTCCTGAATCTGACTTTGACAGTAACAAGAACCAGGGAAGTGAAGGGAAAGCCTGTGACGTTGCACCCCATAATACTTTTTAGAAATATGCTTATGTGTGTAAATATGACATAACTGGAATATGTTTTATGCTAGATATGCCATATAACATGTCTTTGCAAAGGTTATGTTCTACTGAATGTATCCATCCTATTTGTATGCATGTATCATACAAGCAGTACGCCTTCTCACTCTTATGATTCTCATGATTCTAGCAGCTTCTTAATTGGCTCCAGGTGTCCTAATTAACCTGCCTGCCTGAATTTGTTCCAGCAAGTTCCTTCTTGTTCTGGAACTGCCCCTGTTACTTTACCCAGGGAAAATGGACCTGCTTAATCTGGGTCTAATATATGTACCTTCTAACACTCTCCTGTAGCCATCTGGCCTGATCCTGTCATAGCCATTAATGGTGGTTTGGAATCTCGATGGCTCCCATTAACCAGCTCAATTGGTTGTAAATGGCTCTGTTTACTTGTAAGACTTCCTGTATACCTGTGTGCCAGTGAGCGGGTAATGAAGTCTCACAGGACATGTGATCATGTCACCTGAACTGGAATCCATCTTTAACCTGGTGCTTTTTCATTTAGAAGGAGGCGTGGAAATCCAGAGAGACACAAAGGATTCCTGCCTTGTGCCAAAGCTATTGAAGGAGGTAGAACAGAACAAAAGGGGCTGCAGTCATGAGAAATCCCCTAGTTACCACCTGAGCTGGAACTAACAAGAACTGTACCAGGGGAAAGATTGGGCCCAGACTAAGAAGGAGTCTAGTCTGTGAAAGAAGCTTATTGGAACATCTCTGAGGGTGAGATTTACCTGTATTCAGTTTCTTAATGTATTAGACTTAGTCTTGCATGTTTTTGCTTTATTTTACTTGGTAACTTACTTTGTTCTGTCTGTTATTACTTGAAACCACTTAAATCCTACTTTTTATTCTTAATAAAATCACTTTTGTTTATTATTGAACCCAGAGTAAGTGATTAATACCTGAGGGAGCAAAGAGCTGTGCTTATCTCTCTGTCAGTGTTATAGGGGGCGGACTTTTTATGAATTTACCCTGTATTGGCTTTATACAAAGTAAAACAGATTTATTTGGGGTTTGGATCCCACTGGGAGCTGGGTTTCTGGGTGCTGGAGATGGGAGTACCTGCAGAGTGGCTTTCAGTTAAAGCCTTCAGCTTTGGGGATGTGGTTCAGACCCTGGGTCTGTGTTGCAGCAGGCTAGCATGTCTGGCTCAACAAGGCAGGGTTCTGGAGTCCCAGGCTGGCAGGGAAAATGGGCTCAGAGGTAGTTTCAGTACGTCAGGTGACAGTCCCAAAAGGTTCTATGTGACTGAACCCATCACAGTGGGAATGGACTGGAAGACCCCTAGATGTACCTTCCAACCATACAGTTCTATGACTCTTTGTTTTATATCAGTGATGGTCTCAGAAGTTTGTTTGTTTTCTCCTTTTATTTATTTTAAAATTTCAACTATTTTTTTCAACACTCAAAACATCCCAACCACCTCAAGTCAGAAGCTAGCAAAAGATGATGCACAAAACTCCATTAAGCATCTTCTACCTTGTGAAGAATACTGGGGCTTGTTCTCAACCATGCATGCAAAACGTATGTACATTGCTATCAAGGACATATTTCTTTGGGGTGTTGAGCACGCATCTCTCATTGATCTCCCTGGGAAATGGTGAATCTAGCAGTTTGCAGGGTGAGGACCTATGGGCCTGATTCTCCACTGCCTTGCAGCTGGCATGAGCTTTTCCATCTCCCTAAAGCAGGGATTGAATGCTACAATAAGAATGTGACAGTTTGTTATATTTATTTGAATAATAGTAACATGTACAGGCACCAATCAAGATCCCAGTCCCAGTGTGCTCTGTACAGTCACACATGGGAGATAGTCCTTGCCTCTGAAGAGTTACAGTGTAAACAGACAAAGGGTGGGAGGGGAAATAAAACCAGAGTGGGGAAGGGACTTACTCACAGTCACACAGCAGGTCAGTAGCAGAGGAATCGAATGCAGATCTCCTGACTCCTAGCTCAGTTCCCCTATATGCTGGACAATACTTTGCAAAGGTGTAAATAATTACACCAAGGTGCAAGACGGGGGGTTGTAACCTATGCATCGGCTTCATTTGGGAGACAACAAAATGTGTGAGGAGCAATATCTATTGAAATGAGTTGGAATGCCCACAAATGTTGACTCCTATCCATGCTGTTACTATCAGTGAATAAAAGAAAATAAATGTCTCTTAAGTACAATCTTCCTCTGGGTCTCACAGTGTAAATCAAGCTCCTAAGGATGGGCCATTGGGCAAGACCTGGCCACTGATCTGACCCTTTGAGTGATTCAGGCAGGGCAAAGGGTCCTTATATAAATGGTAACTGGCCTTTGGACAGTGCCCCTGTCAGGGGAAGATCTTGACTGGTAGAAAAGTGGTAGAGATGCCTCCCACCCCATTGCCCCCATCAGGCTCCTCAAGAGGTCACACATTGGGGTTGGTTCAGGGACAAACCGGGGTGTCACCAGAGCACCAATACATTCCACTAGGGGTGGTTGGGAAATGGAATTGTGTGGGAAATACCTATATTTCAAAATCTGGTTTTGTTCTGAAATGAAAAGTCTAATGTTTAAATTTAATACAAAATGGAAATTCTGAAAAAAAGCCATTTTGGAAGCATCTAAACATTTTATTTTGATAACCTTCAAACATAATATTATATAGAGTACTACACCTAATATATGCAATATTAAATATAAAAGGCCATTTTAAATATAGTGTATATAAAATATAATATGATAGTAAATATAGGATAAATCTCTAAACAATAAAATCAAAATGAAAAGTTTTGACATTTTGAAAACAAAACGTTTCAACATTATCAGCACAAAATGTTTCCGCATTCTCAAAATGAAATGAGAAAGATGAAAGAATTTGTGTTGACTTTCTCCTGAAAGTCCATTGAAATCAACACATTCCCTTGTAGAAAATGTCACTGAAATCAACACATGTGTGTGTGATAGCTGTCATCTTGGTTGACACTGTGCTTGAACTGAGGAACCTGCAAACCTAAAAGCATTATTGGGTAATAACCCTCCTTCCATATATAACCGGTATGTTTTAACCAGCTTTCTCTTCCACCAGTTCTTAGCTGAGCACCTGGTGCACAGTCCCTTGAGATGGTTGGCTCAGTAAGGGCAGCAGCAGGTTTGGCTGGTTTCTGCTCCAGTTGCAGAGGGTAACCAGTGGGGGGCAAGTGTCAGGACAGTGGTCGCGGGAAGTTGGAAAGGATACAGATTGTGCATCTCTGAGATCCTGGAAAGGGGTGGACAGCAAGTGGGAAAATAAGGGAATGAGAGAAGAAGAAGAAGTGGGTGAGGCTCTCAGCTACCACAGTGACGAGGGTGGCATGAAACATAGATAGGTAGATAGTAAAATAGATAGATGAGATTATTTGTGGGGAGATAATGAAGGAGAAAGAAGGGGTAATAATGTGGGAGTACATAGAGGCAGTATCAGTAAGCGAGGAGCAGATCAAAATGGAGGATACATAGGATGAAGGGGCAGTAGAGGGAAAGGGCTTTGCAGTGATGGGATAAAATTGGACAGGACCATGAGGTGGGACGGCGAAGGGCAGGGCTTTCTTCTATATCCTATTAGTTCTATGATGGTAGCACCCAGAGACTCCAAGTGAGATCAGGGCTCCATTGGTCTGGGTTTTGCACAGACACATAGTGAGAGATAGTCCCTGCTCCCAAGAGCTTGCAATCTAACGAGGACAAAGGAACAATGAGGGAAATTGAGGCATAAAGAGATTATGGGATTTGCCTCAGATCACAGAAGGAGTTTGTGGTAGAATCAGGAGTTTTACCCAGGTCTTCTGAGTGCCAGGCCAATGCCTTAACTCCCGGATCATCCCTTCCTCTCATCATTGTATTGTAGGCCTTGTGTAGCCAAGCAGTGGCTTCAATTTTCTAGCCACCGACCCTGTACTGCAACTGCTGACTGAGAGAGGAAAGATTCCATATCACATCCCCATACTCTGATGAAATGTCCTCTTCATTCAGTGTTTAAATCCACAGGTACAGCCAGGGGCAGCCCTAGACTAGCTGCCAGCTACTGGTGTCTAAGTGAACCATGCAATCCCCAAACCTCAAGGGCAGATCTAGGCTGAGGTATTTGGTAAACTGGGAAACATTTTGCCCCTTTTTTCCTTTTAATGTTTTTTAAGCATTTTTTTTTAAAACAGAGGCTTATTTATTCTGTTTGTCCGTCCATCCATCTGTCCAACCAATGTTTCTGGGATCACAAACAATAGAGACACAAAATTTTCAGAATAGATTTGTACATGACAGCTAGATGATATTTCAGTCGAATTTCAAATAAAAATGCTTTAAAAATGTTAATTATAATTTTTATTATTTCAAATCCAAAATCATCCATTATGCTATCGTGCTTTAACTGCCATTACCACCACATCCAATATAAAAATAAATAAGAAAAATCTTCAATGAACTTTAACCTGTATTTACAAAACACTCTGAATAAAAAACACTCTGGGCTCTTAAAACATGACTTTTCTTGCTTTAAGTTTTGAAAATTCAGTCACTAGTTCTTTTAGATCCAGTCTTCCAGCTATTTCATGCTCTGTTGACATTGTGGCAAGTCCAACAAGTCTCTCTTGCACCATTGTTGAACGCAGATATGTTTTTATCAATTTTAACATTGAGAAGCTACGTTCCCCACTAGCTACAAAAACTGGCAAAGTTAAAAGAATGCATAGAGCTATAAAAATGTTTGCAAAACTGTCTGTGAGTTTATTTTCACAAACAAACTTCAGTACTTCTTCAGGAGTGGAATGTTATGTGGTTGATGTCATTGGGGCCAGAGAAGGGCAGCCTATCCATGACCAGACTGTGGACCAGGATAATCAAGAAACCTCCAGCCCACGAAGCCACCAGGAGATTGAGGCAGGTCTGGCTGTTCATGATGCCTGCATATCTCAGTAGGTTACAGATGGCCAGGTTACAGGCAAAGGACATGACTGCCAGGATCAAAACCTTGGTGAATCCTAGGAGGAAGCAGAAAAAGGATTGCATCAGATGGCTTATGAAGGAGATGGTCCTGGTTCCCAAAACAATGTTCACCAGCGTCATGGGCACTGTGGCAGAGGTGATCATGAGCTCCAGGAAGGAGAAGTTGCTCAGGAAGAAGTACATAGGCAAGCGAATCAGATGGCTATTCAGCACCAGGGCAATGATTGTGAGGTTTCCTGCCAGAGTCAGGGTGTACATGAAGAGAAAGACAGTAAACAGCAGGAGCTCAATGGAGCGGATGCTCTCAAAGCCCAGGAGGATGAATTTGCTCAAAGTGGTTCTGTTACCTGGGTGCATTATGTCACCTTTGGAAATAACATAGGGAATGGGTGCCCATGAATGGGATTCAAAGATGCTAGCACACTAAATAAGGAGCCAGTGAACCTAGCCAATAGGAAATTCCAAGGAGAGGTATGTGACCTAAGCCTTGCACCTCAAAGGGAATTTGGCACCTAGTCTGAGCCATAGGGAGGAGCCTATATGCACTGACAAGTCACAGCTGTGATCACTGCAATCATAATGGTGGATTTCAACTATCCCCATATTGTGTGGGTACTTGTCACTTCAGGACAGGATGCAAAGAGGAAATTTCTAGACATGAAAAATGACTGCTTCTTGAAGTAGCTAGTCGTAAAACCCACAAGAGGAGAGGCAATTCTTTATTTACTCCTAAGTGGCACACAGTATCTGGGGCAAAAGGAGAATATAGATGAACCGCTCGGTAATAGCAACAATAATGTAAATAAATGTAACATCCTTGTAAGGGGGGAGGACGCAAAAGAAACCCACCACAGTAGCATTTAACATCAGAAAGGGGAACTACCCAAAACTGAGAAAAGTAGTTAAATGGAAATTAAAAGGGACAGTCACAAGAATGAAATGCTTACAAGATACATGGAAACTATTTAAAAACAACATAATAAAAGTTCAAACTAAATGTATACCCCCAAATAAAAAAATAAATCAAGAGGATAAAAAAATACTACTATGGCTAAACAGCAGAGTAAAAGAGGTGATTAGAGTAAAAATTGGAAGTCAAATCCTAGTGAGGAAAATAGAAAGGAGCATAAATTCTGGCAAGCCAGGAGTAAAAAGTATAACAAGGAAGTATAACAAGAAAGAATTTGAAGGGTAACTATCTAAGGACACACACACAAAATACCTCTTCGTTTTTAAGTACATCTGCCACTGGATGATAAAGGTGCTACCGGAGCACTCAAGGAAGACAAGGTGGTTGCGAAGAAGTTAAATGATTTCTTTGCATCGATCATCACTGCAGAGGAAGCGAGGCAGTTACACACACCCGAGCTATTCTTTTTAGGAGACAAATCAGAAGAACAGTCACAGACTGAGGTGTCAATCAAGAACATTTTGGAACAAATTGAAATGAAACAGTAATAAGTCACCAGAACCAGATGGTATTCATCCAAGAGTTCAGAAGGAACTCAAATATGAAATTGGAGAACTACTAACTATGGTATGTAATTTATCACTTAAATCAGCCTCTGGACCAGATGACTGGAGGGGTAATGTCTATTTTTAAAAAGAGGCCATAGAGGTGATCCTGGCAATTACAGGCAGATAAGCCTAACTTCTGTACCAAGCAAATTGACTGAAACCATAGTAAAGAACAGAATTATCAGACACATGGATAGAACATGATTTGTTGGGGTAGAGTCAACACGACTTTTGTAAAGGGAAATCATGCCTCACCAATCTATTACAATTCTTTGAGGGAGTCAATACATATGTGGACAAGAGTGATCCAGTCGATATAGTATATTGGACTTTCAGAATGCCTTTGAGAAGGGCCCTCAAGGGGAAAACCCTTGTCCAGTTTTAAACTGGAAAGTTCTTTTTCTTCAGCTCTCAGAAAGCAGTGGGGTCTAGTAGGCTAGAGGGGAGGGATGGGTTGTCAGCACTCCTGGGATCTATCCCTAGCTTTGAGAGGACAGTGGGTTCTAGTGGGTCACAGCTGGGACAGGGGAGGAAGGGTAGTCAGCACTTCTGGGGTTTACCCATTGGTTTGGGAGGGGAGTAGGCAGTGAGGCAAGTAAGCCAGTATGGTTATGTACGCAGGACGATTAGGACTTTTTTGCCGGTATGCCATACTGGAAAGACACATTCGGTATCCACTGAACACCATGGCACTCCCAGGAACCGCAGCGGCGAAAGGAGCAGAACGTGGGGCAGCCCACTGGCAGCTCCTCCGGCACGGCTGTACCACCCACAGCCCTTCCACGCAGCTGTGTCTCCTGTCTGTGGTCTGTACAACCCAGCCGGAGGACAGGGCTGGGGGCAGTACAGCTGCACTGGAGGAGCTGCCAGCCCCATATTCTGCTCCTTTTGCCGCCACAGTTCCTGGAAGAGACCTACGGTTCAGCAGATACCGATTTCTATCTGCAGATATCCGCATCCGCAGTATAAATGTGTATCCACGCAGGGTGACTTGTAGGAGGGGCACAAAAGGCCAAGTGACCCTCCCAAGGCTCAAGGCACTCTCCCAGGCAGCTGCTGTGCTGCAGCAGGCAGCATCCGGGAGTGACTCCAGGGCCTGGCTGCCAGGAAGAACTTGCCAGGGGGGCGGGGGCGCAGTGGGAGGACAGAGCCCCCCTCCCTCCAGGTAACATGGGATGGGGAGAGGACAGAGAGAGCTCGGGGTCACTGTTTCGGGGACGGGCCAGAATCATGTGGGGGGGGGGTCACATGGAGGGGTCACATGAGGAGGTCACATGTCCCCTTTAGCTGGTGCCCCCCTTTGTGTCCCTCCCATGAGTTGCTGTACCGGTAACAGTTAAAATCTACTTGCACCATGGGAATAGGAAAGTGGGATCCAGGGGGTTAGAGCAGGGCTTGGGAGTCTGGACTCATGGGTCAGAGTTTAAGGCCAGAGGGAACCACCAGATCACCTAGTCTCACCTTCTGTCGATCACAGGCCACCAACATGACCCGCCAACTGAATTAGTCCAAAGTAGGACAGCTCACAGGAGACCAAACTATTATGTGCCACAGGCAGAGAACAGCAGGGACCGATGTGCACCAAGTGAGATACACCCAGATAACCCTGGTGAGTGAGCTGCACCCCATGCTGCAGAGGAAGATGCAAAACCCCCAAGTCACTGCCAATCTGAACCAGGTGGAGGGGGGCAGAATTCCTTCCCACCCCACATATGGTGACCAGTTAGACCCTGAGCATGTGAGCAAGAACCAGCCAGCTGAGCACCCAAGACAGAATGCTTTGTGGCATTTCAGAGTCCTGGCCCACCCTGTCCGGTGTCCCATCTCCAGCAGTGTCCATCCCTGATGTTTCAGAGGAAGAAAACATCACCCCACAAAATAAAAATAGAATACACCTCTTCCATAAAACTAATTGTTTACCCTGACAGCTCCTATTTAGAGGTGGTTTCAGACGGTTAGAGACCTCCTCATTTCTGTCCCTTGCTATGGGAGAGGAGTGGGGTCTTGTGAGTTGGATTGGGGGAAATTGGATTCCTAGGTTCTATCCCTGGCTCTGGGAAGTGAACGGGATTGAGTGAGTTAGAACATGGTGCTAGGACTCCTGGGTTCAATCCTTGCCTGTGGAGTGGGACATGATTCATTATACACAAATATAATGTCGCCAGGATTTTGGTCCCAGCTGCACAAGTGTCCATCTATGGACATCACTGGAGTTTCAAGGAGAGCAGAACTTTTCCGTCTGGCTCTAAGTGTGAACACACATTTATCCAGATAACGATCGAAATGCAAGTGAGCCTCCCAGCATACACACTCAGTTTGCTCTCCTGCCCTCTGTAACCACACATTGAGCAGGGTTCCTTTCCTCCAGCAAGGACACATACACCCCCACATCTCCCGCCAGCCCCCCATGCGCTGGTTGTATCATCAATAAATGTTTATATTACGAGTGACCCCTATAGAACATGCAAAATGCTGTATGTGTTCTCCCTGCAGGATTACAGCCAGCATGCCCTAGAGGGGAAGGGCCCCATAACCCATTGCCCACCCCCTGACTAGCCAGTCCTTGCAGGCTGGGACAACAGCAGAACACCCTGCTGCTCCCCCAGCAGGATCCTCCTCAGAGCCTTCTTCATCTACTTGTTTCTCAGGCTGCAGATCAGCGGGTTGAGCAATGGGGTCCCCACAGTGTAGAAGAGCATCACAACCTTCCCATCACAACTTTCACAACGGATTGACATAGGTGACCATGATGGAGCCATAGAACAGGCCCACAATGGCCAGGTGTGAGCTGCAGGTGGAGAAGACCTTGTGCTGCCTGGCCCCTGAAGGCAGTATCAAAACTGTTCTGAGGACTATCCCATAGGAGGCCAAGATGAGGAGGACACTGGTGAAGATCATGAGGGAGGTCTGGGTGAAGAAGGTCTATTCAGTCTGGGGAGCTGGGGTGCAGGAGGCAGCCAGCAATGGGCCCGGGTCACAGAAAAAATGATCCAGGGTGTTGGGGCCACAGAAGGAGAGCTGGGAGATGAGGATGATGGGCATCAGGAACCACAGGAAGCCTATGAATCAGCAGGAGGCCACCAAGCCCAGCAGAGCCAGAGGGACATAAGGACAGGAGAGCGCAGGGGGTGGCAGATGGCTAGGTACCTATCCAAGGCCATGGATAAGAGTAAGAGGCATTCAGCAGCCCCCATGGAAAAGAAGAAGTAGAACCGCACAAAGCAGGAGATGGGGACAGCGGGGGACACCAGGTCAGAGAGCATCCGTGGCACCGTGGATGTGATGTAGCAGATCTTTGGCCAGGCAAAGTTCTCCAACAGGATGTACATGGGCAGGCATTGGAGGTGGGGGTCCCGCAGCACAGCCCACACAATGCACAGGTTCTCTACCAGCGTCCTGGCGTAGGCGGAGGAGAGAAGGGCACAGAGGAAGGTGTGGCTCAGCAGGCCGAAGGAGGGGAAACCTAGCAAGATGAACTGGGTCACCAGGATGGTTCTGTTGGCTGGATTCATCAGGGGACCTTGGAGGTAAACGGAAACAATCAACAGGACGCCATGGTTCTACCCAGAGATCTGGGTGGGGAAGTGTCTTTAGAGTAGTAAAGAACACGCGCACACACACACAGAGTCACTCTCAGTCTCTCTTTCTCATACATATCATATGTCAAACACTGCCTGGTATCTGACACTCAGGCTGGGTTTATTCTTCCTTTGGAAACCCTCAGCACTGGATAAAGATCCTGCATTGAGCCATTTGGCCAGCTATCCTGCTTGGGCAATGAACTCTTGCTTCTCCTTCCATAGCTGGATCAGTTCCTCCGGACCAGTCTAGGATCACAAACCCCATCAGTTCTGGTCAAAATAGCAGATGATGCTCAGAGAAGCTGGGGGAGCTGATATAATGTTCCCTCCTCCCCAAACTTCAAGTCTAAAGTGAAATTGACTGGGCTAGGACTGTATCTTTAGGCACCTAAATGCATTTTGGAAACGAGATGAGACTCCTAAACCACACTGGAAAATGTTACCCCAAACCTTTCCTCTTGTCTAACTAATGAGTGATACAGAGCTGAATCAAGAGGGTATTTTAAAAATTCCTTGCCTTGAGTTTGGACTGATCTAAGGATGACATCAGTCATGGATTGGCCTAACGGCTCTGAAGAAGGAAAAGCTAGATCTAATATAGAAAAATCTATATTAATATAGCAATAAGATTAAACTCTACAAACAATCAGTACATGTATGAATGAATTTGTAGAGTCAATTGATAATTATACTATTTATTGATTATTTTATTATTTATTAATAATTGAGGTAACCCCTAGGAACCACAGTCACAGATGAGTTTTCAGAGTAGCAGCCGTGTTAGTCTGTATCCGAGAAAAGAACAGGAGGACTTGTGGCACCGTAGAGACTAACACATTTATTTGAGCATAAGCTTTCATGGGCTACAGCTCACTTCATCGCATGCATAGAATGGAACATATAGTAAGAAGAGATAGATAGATAGATAGATAGATAGATAGATAGATAGATAGATAGATACAGAGAAGGTGGAAGTAGCCATACCAATTGTAAGAGGCTAATTAATTAAGAAGCGCTATTATCAGCAGGAGAAAAAAAAACTTTTGTAGTGATAATCAAGATGGCCCATTCAGACAGTTGACAAGAAGTTGTGAGGATACTTAACATGGGGGAAATAGATTCAATATGTGTAATGACCCAGCCACTCCCAGTCGCAGACCAGTCACAGACCAGGACCTCATTGTGCAAAGTGCTGCACAAACACCGAAGAAAAAGACAGCCCCAGCCCCAACCAGTTTACACAATATATTTTCCAAACAAGATCAAAATGGTCGATTGAGTTACAGTTTATATTAACAGGTTTCAGAGTAACAGCCGTGTTAGTCTGTATTCGCAAAAAGAAAAGGAGTACTTGTGGCACCTTAGAGACTAACCAATTTATTTGAGCATGAGCTTTCGTGAGCTACAGCTCACTTCATCAGATACATACCGTGGAAACTGCAGCAGACTTTATACTCAGAATGTAAAATTAATCATTGCATGCTATATAAATTCCTAGATTTGATTAACATGTAAAATTAATACCTATAATACAATTTTGATAAAAAAAACAAATAACTACCTAAGATATCAATTCCTATATTTAATTAAAATAAATCAATAACTATATATGCTATCCATTACTACCTTCAATTTAAATAATAAATAATAATTAGATATTATCTTTATTTAAGTTTTGAAATAAATTAAGAATTAGATATTTTGTTCATTCCTACATCCAATGAAAATATTCACTTATTAATATTACTGAGTTAGTTATTAACATGACATACATATGTATGGCTTTCTAGATTCACTTCACATGTTAAATTAATATTTACTTATCCTGTTAATTCCTAGATTTTATTAAAACCTTAAATTAATAAGTATATATTGTGATGATTTCCAGATTTGTTAAACATATTACATTGGTAATTACATAGGAAATGAATTCCTATTATGTTTACAATAATTAATATTCATAGATTCTTATTTTTCATTAACATAGTAAATTATGAATGATATATTACGTTTGTCCATGTTTGATTAAAATCTTAAATTAATAAGTACATTTTGTACTATTTTACAGATTTGATTAAAATACTAACTTAATAATGATACATTGTAACTCCCGGACTTGGTTAAAATATTAAACTAATATGTACATAATTTTCTAGATTTGATTAAAATATTCAGTTAACAGCTACATATATTTTTAGATTTTGTGATTCAAATATTGAGCTAATAATTCTATATCTGAAAAATTTCAAGAATCAGTTAAATATTGGGTTAAGAACAGTATATTGTGCTAATTTCCATGTTAAAGTCAAATATGAAAGTAGTAAATATATATTTTATTAATACCTAGATTAGATTTGTAAGATTCAAAGTGAGATAGGAAATGTTAAATCAAAAGATATATTTTCTCTGTATTTCTAGATTTCATTGTAATAGTCCCACATAAATTCTGGGATCCAGACAAACCCAGAGAATTATCTGCTCTGATCATTGGAGTACAGAGAATATACAACAGATCAGAATCTCTTTAGAAAGTTGATCTACAGAGGAATGGTAATGGATTTTTTTCTTTTCTTGCTTCTTTATGAAAGAGAAAAAAATGTCCACCCACAATGGTTTAAAGCATTTTTTCCTTCTATTAAACGTAGACGTATCCAGTGCTTCATTTGTGCCAGAGATTGCCAGGGCTGAGCCCCGGCACCTCTGGGCTTGGCGGTTCATTGCCCCAGTACCTCTGGGCTTGCCGCATCAGTTATGAAATTAAAAGAATTGCTTGAGCCCCAGTACTTCTTTCATTACAAATTAAGGATTGGACATATCTATCTCTGTATCTATCTATCTTCGCAATTACTTTTTAAAAATTATCTAGCAGTCTGCCTGTTAGTCTAAAATGTAAATCTACTTTTTGCTGAAGAACTATTGGACAGTATAAGAATGTTTACTGGGCTCTCTTAACAATTTAGGCCTAAGCAACTGGTATAACTTGAATTGGCCTTTAAACGGGTATAATTAAAACAGCGTGTGGACACACTTACTTTGGTCTCAGAGAAGATGATTTCAGGTTAACTAAAACCTATTCCTAATTGATTTAAACTAACCCAGAATAATCAGGTTTAAACTGAAGTGAGAATATCCACAACACATTTTGCAATCACTTAGCTATATCGGTTTAAATTCACAGTGAGTGATACTGGGTCAGGTTGAAATGGGTAAGGCTGTAAAGCAGGGGTCAGCAACCTATGGCACCTGTGCCGAAGGCAGCATGTGAGCTGATTTTCACTGGCACTCTGCTGCCTGCTTGGGGTCCCATCCGCCTGGCCACCACCGTTGCCGGTCTGGGGTCCTGGCCGCTGGCCCCGCTGAGCCCGCTGCCACTCTGGGGTTCTGGCCGCCAGCCCCTTCACAGACAGGGTCCTGGCCGCCGGCCCCACTCAGCCCGCTGCCGGCCTGGGGTACCAGCCACTGGCCCCTGCCAGCTTGGGGTTCCATCCACCGGCCCCACTCAGCCCGCTGCCGGCCTGGGGTACCGGCCACTGGCCCCTGCCAGCTGGGGATCCAACCACCAGCCCCGCTCAGCCCACTGCTGGCCTGGGGTCCCAGCCGCTGGCCCAGGGCTCTATTCCTGGCCTTGGCCTGGCGCTCTGCAGCCGCTCCCAGCTTTGGCCCACTGGCCCCAGCCTGGGGCAGTGAGGGGTGAAGACAGGGGCAAGAGCAGGCTCAACTCAGCACCTGCACCTTAAAAATTGTTCCAGCGCCACTGGGATATTTTTAAGTTCTGATTTGCTGCTTATACCACGCCATGTGGAAAGCGCACTGCGTTTGATGGTGTGCATGCCGTCTGTTGCAATTTTTTTTCTCACTGTGAATTGAGGGGTACATTTGACAAAATGCCAGCTGCTAAGAAAGCAAAGTTAGATGTCCATTCATTTCAGCCTTCTTGGACAGACACATTTGGATTTATTCAAAAGAAGGACCTTGCTCTTTGTGCTTTCCTTTGTGAAAGTGTTGTCTGTCGCACATCAAGTGTTCAACAACATTTTGAAACGAAGCACAAGAAAACCTTTCTTGATAAAGCAGACAAGGCAGAATCGATCAAAAAGGCGGTAGCAGGATAGGAGAAGCAAAGCAGTGTTTTTAAATGCTTAAGTGTAAGTAAAAATCAACCTACAGAAGGAAGTTACAAGATTGCACAGTGCACTGCAAACAAAGGAAAGCTGTTTACAGATGGGGAATATATAAAAGAAGTTTTTCTCAGCAGTTCGGAGGTTTTGTTCAATGATTTTCCAAATAAAGATACGAGCGTATCTAGAATAAAAGAACTGCCTGTCTCTGCCAGAACAGTTGAGAGACTCATAAGCGAGATGGCAGAAAACATTACAAAAAGCAGACGACTGCATTAAAAGACACAGCAGTGTTTAGCATTGCAGTTGATGAGAGCGTGGATATAAATGAAGTTCCACGTTTGACAGTTGTTGCAAGACATTGTGCTTCTGATGAAATCCCAGGGGAACTTTGTTGCCTAAAACCACTGCATGGCACAACAAAGGGGGAAGATATAGTGGAAAGTTTTGTAAACCATTTTAAAGAACAAGGAGTTGACATCAGAAAAATATTTTGTGTGACAACAGATGGTGCTCCTGCCATGGTCGGAAAACAGAAGGGAGTTGTAAAGTTATTTGAAGATCAAATTGGCTGCCCGACAGTCAAATTTCACTGTATCATCCATCAAGAAATCCTGTATGCTAAAATTTCTAATTCAGAGCTTAAGAATGTGATGAATGCAGTGATGCAAATTGAGAATTTCCTTGTTGCTCGATCTGCTTTGACTCACAGACAGTTTCAAGCACTGCCAGAAGAGATGGACAGTGCTTATAATGACATTCCACTTCATAGCAACATTCGGTGTCTAAGTTGTGGCAAGGTTTTGGTGTGCTTTGTAAACTGCTTTGATGCAATCGAGGCCTTTTTGTCTGAACTGGATCCACCCCGAACTGGATAATGGCAAATGGCTGTGTAAGCTTACGTTTCTAAATGACATCACCGCTCACCTAAATGAATTCAACCTCTGTCTCCAGGGTGCCGGGCAAATGGCTCTGGATCTTTATGAAGCCTGGAAGACATTTGTTGTAGAGCTAGCGGTTTTTTCTCAGGATATTTGAACTTCGATTTTGCACTACTTCCAACACATACAAGAGCTATCGAAACATTGCACTGTCAGTGTTGATGAGATTGGAACGTACATGCAAGAACTGGAATCAGGATTTTCTGACAGATTTCAAGATTTCCAGCGATTTGGCCCAATGCTTTCTTTTCTAATTAAACCTGAAAAGTTCAACGAAAGTGACTTGGATTTGTCTGTATTTCAGTGAATGGGTGTTGAAGATTTCGAGATGCAGCTCATTCAGTTAAAAAGCTCAGAATTGTGGGCATCAAAGTTTGGAGAGCTGCAGAGCGCACTTGAAGCTACCGAGAGAGATCATGGGGCCTCTATTCTGACCTGCTGGACGTCCCTGCCAGTGAAATTAAACTGTTTGAAGAAAATTGCGTTTGCAATACTTTCAGCATTTGGATCCACATACCTGTGTGAACAGGTATTTTCACACATGAAATCTGTCCTCTATCCCTCTCGGTTAACAACAGATCACTCAGAAGCCTGTGTGCAGTATCCAAATACGTGCCAGACATTGGAAAACTCAGCAAGGAAAAGTAAGGGCAAGGATCACACTAAACTGATAAGATCTGAATTTTTATTTAATTTTAAATGAAGCTTCTTAAACATTTTAAAAACCTTATTTACTTTACATACAACAATAGTTTAGTTATATAATATAGACTTATAGAGAGAGACCTTCTAAAAACGTTAAAATGTATTACTGGCACACGAAACCTTAAATTACAGTGAATAAATGAAGACTTGGCACACCACTTCTGAAAGGTTGCTGATACCTGCTGAAGGTATGGTCATCCCTGGTTTTACTGGGTCATTACTGGGAGGACTGGGGGATGCTTGTTGGAAGCACTAACCTGCACCGAAGAGGTGAAGAGGTTAGAATCTGAAAACACAGTACCTTTCTCCACCATGTAAACTAGCCATTGGAATTGAACGTGTGTCAGTCTAGGGCCTGAGAGGGCAGGGGGCAAGTGGTTTAGGGCACAAACAATTGGGAGCCTGGACTCCTGGGTTCTATTCCTGGCTCAGGAGGGCAATGGTATGGAGCCATAGAACTGAAGGCCAGAAGAGACCACCTGGTTATCTAGTCTGACCCTCTGTACATTCCTGACACCAAGCATCTGCACACTGACCCACCTACCAGCGTATCACAGCCCACAGGAGACTAGACTATTGCTTGCCCCAGGCAGAGAATAGGAGGAACTAGGGTGCACCAGTGCCTGAGGCCCCCACAATGCAGAGAAACAATTATGAGAGATACACCCAGCTCGTCTTGCTGAGTGGCCCACCCCCCACGCTGAAGAGGAAGGTGAAACCATCCCAAGGTCATGGCCAGTCTGAACTGGGGAGAAATTCCTTCCACAGCCCACATATCACTCAGATGCTGGGCACGTGAGCAAGTACCAGGGAGCCAAGACAGGGAATGCAAGGTGACACCTCAGATCCCTGATTCCCCCTCACCCTCCCCCCAGCTGTGGGCCTCTCCTGGTGCTTCAGAGGAAGCCGATTAAAAACAGCAACAAAAAAAACGTCTCTGAATACATGCGTTGAGGGGGGTGGGACAGCCCTTCCTGGCACCTGCCAATGGCCAGCTGAAACCCTGAAGCATGAGCTTTACGAATATAGACCATTGACCTGGAAGTGAGTTTGGGGTTGCTAAGCCCTGCCCCCCACAGTCACAAGCAGCCCCATCATACAATCAAACTCATACATTTCTCTACCTCTTTCTTAAAACTATGTTGCCCCCCGAACTCCTACAGGGAAGCTGCTGCAGAACTTCCCCCCCTCTGATGGTTAGAAACATCCTGTTAATTGCCAGGCTGCATTTTTGAATGGCTGGGTTAGTGGTTGGAGCAGGGAGGGGCAGGCAGCAGAACAGAGCAGCAGCCATGGACAAATCAAAGCAAGAAGGAAGCTGTGTGTGAAAACACACCTGGCTGTGAGATCCCAGACTCCGCTCTCTGCCTCTGCTGTGAAGGGTCCTAGGCGAGAGGGGGCTGATATCTGCTCTCTGAGCTGCTGGAACCCTGGGACTTGGTCTCTGGAGCGGGTGGGAGCAGCCAGATCTGGATTTGATGCCTGAATGATCTATGGACACCCAGAGGAGTACCAAGGAGGCCACATTGAAAGTCCCAGCGCCAGCCCCTGGGGCACATGGCAAATCCCAGGCAGGGGCTGGCAGTTAGAAAGCAGTGCTCCGTCTTCTACCAGGTGCTGGGTTCTCTTGTTCTGTCCACCAGCAGAGCACGGTTCATTCCCTCCAGCAGCAGGGCCATACCCTAGCCCATCCCTCAGTGCCAGGCGACCCATCCCCCTGAGGCATTCTTTTGTGGCTGCTCCCCTCCCATCCTTCCCCAGGGCTGGCTGCATCTCAGCACCAGCTGAGCCATCTCCATGCAGTGCCACTCTGTGGCTGTTACTGAGCTAACCCACCTAAGAGCTGGCTGCATTTCATGTGTGCTGCGTACATGGAGCGGAACAGCAAATATGCTTTATGAACACAGGCCAAATGCAGACCTCACGCTGGGGGGGAATGATGTGTTTCTCCTTTGCCAAGCCAAGGGAAGAGCAAACCCATTATGGGATCCCCATTGTGTAGGCCCTTTCCTCAGCTGACACCTCATTAAACGTTCTTGTTAGTAAACTAGAAGGTCACATACTTCCCTCCTTCTCTAGGCCAAGCTGTTCCCCTAGCTGGGGTGAGGGGGCGGGGGGTGGGGCTGGATGTAGTAGAGGTGAGGGGTGTATGCGGGGAGGTTGCATGGAGTGCGGGTGAGTGGCCTGGCTGTGGGAGTAATTGATGTGGGGGGGTCAGAAGTCTGGCTGGGATGGAGTGTGGGTGAGGGCCTTGCTGGGGGGATGGGAAGATTGGGGCTGAGGGGTGTGGCTGGGGGGCTGGGTGGGGTGAGAGGACTGTGGGTGGGGGGGCTGGATGGAGTGAGGATCAGGTGCCTGGTTGTGGTGCTGGATGTAGTGCGATTGAGGGGCCAGCCTGGGCAAGGGTCTGGCTGGGGTGGGGGTGAGGGGCCTGGTTCTGGTGTCTGGGCCAAGTGGGGTTCTGGGGCCTGGCTGGGTGGGGATGAATGGAGGGCGGTGGGTACCTGGGGTGGGTGGACAAATATGGAGAGCTCAAAATGGGGCTGTTCCCCCTACAGAGAGGGACTGGTGTGAACAGGCTGCGAGGCAGTCAGGGGACCTCAGAATGGGGCGATCCCCACCAAGGACAGGGACAGAGATTCCCCTTTTCCCATGCTCTCTCTGCTTAATTTGGTCTCACCTTCCCTTGCACTCAGCTAGACCCATGCTCTGCCCCCTGGTACCCCAATAAACCCACCCAAAGGTCTGTTCCCAGGTTTGAAGAAATCTCACTGGGATAAGACAATGTTTCTCAACCTTTCCAGATGACTGTACCCCTTTCAGGAGTCCGATTTGTCCTGCGTACTCCCAAGTTTCACCTCGAATTGGATAATGGCAAATTATCAATCTACTTGCAATCTACTTGATTACAAAATCAGAAATATGAATACAAAAGTGTCACAGCCACACTAGTACTGAAAAATTCCTTCTTTCTCATTTTTAGAATATAATTATAAAATAAATCAACTGGAATATATTGTACTTACATTTCAGTGGATAGTCTATAGTAGCGGTTCTCAAATTTTAGCAACTTGATGACCCCCATTTTCATTTAAAAAATGTTGCGGACCCCCAAGCCAGCTTCTAATTTTCCGCAGGGGTGCTTAATCCCCACTCAGCCCCAGACCCTGCCCCCACTCCACACCTTTTATCCAAGGGCCACCCCATCTCTTCCTGCTCCCATTCCACCCCTGCCCCTCCTCTTCCCCACCTCTTTTCTCCCCCTCCCCTGAGCGTGCCCCATCCCCGCTTCTCCTCCTCCCTCCCAGCGCCTCCTGCACACCGCTGAAGAGCTGTTCCCCAGCGTGCAGGAGGCACTGTGAGAGAGGGGAAGGAGTTGATCAGTGGGGCTGGCAGCCCAGGACATGACTCGTGGACCCCCTGGAGCTGGCCATGACTCGGGGACCCTGTGAAGTACCCTCACAGACCCCCGGGGATCCACAGACCCCAGTTTGAGAAACATTGGTCTATAGAGCAGTATAAACAAGTCATTGTCTGTATGAAATTTTAGTTTGTACTGACTTCAGTAGTGCTTTATTTGTAGCCTGTTGTAAAACTAGGCAAATATCTAGATGAGTTGATGACGCTCTTGGAAGGCCTCTGCGTACCCCCAGGGGTATACGTACCCCTTGTTGAGAACCACTGGACTGGGAGACCGATACCAAGCACCTGGCTTGTATCTATACGTATGGCAGGAGAGTGGGAAAGTGGGTCCAATGGGTTAGAGCAGTGGGGTTGGGGTCTGGACACCTGAGTTAGAGTTTAAAGCCAAAAGGGACCAGAACATCACCTAGGCTCATTGTCTGTAGATCTCAGGCTACCGACACCGCCTAGCAACTGAAATTAGACCAAGGTATTACAGACCTCAGGAGGCTAAACTGTGATGTGCCACAGACAGAGAATAGCAGGGACTGATGTGCACCAGTCCCCACAATGACAGGGAAATGATTAAAGGACATACACACAGCTAATCTTGGCAACTGACCCACACCCACATGCTGCAGAGGAAGATTGAAAAACCCAGGGTCACTGTCAGTCTGAGCTGGGGGGAAATTCCTGCCCCACCTCACATACGGTGACCAGTTTCTGGCCAGTCGGGCTTGCTTGTCTTCATTATACCCAGCTGTAACACAAGGAACCACAAGCTCCAACTTTCTTCTTTCCGTTGGGTGTTCCACCCCTGCTGTGCCCCAAGAACCCATCCCCACTCCGCCCCTTCTCCCAAGGCCCCACCCTTGCTCTGTGCCTTCCCACCCTCTCCCCAAGACCCTGCCCTTTCCCTCCCCACCTGCGCCCCCTTCCCTGAGCTTGTCCCACCCTTGCTCTGCCTCTTCCTACCCCAGTCTTCCCCTCCCCCCAGTGCCTCCTGCCCACCACCAGACAGCTGATCAGAGGATGGCTGGTGGGTGCTGAGCACCCCCTATTTTTTTGCATGGGTGCTCCAACCCCAGAGCACTCATGGAGTCAGCACCTATGCAAGGAACCTACAGGCCTGTATCCTGTCAGACTTTAACTAAAGCAAGTTAGCATAAGTATAGTCAAGTATAGTAGGCCTCCCTGTGATGTCTGGTGTAGATAAATGCCCCACAGTTACCCTTGGATTTGGGGGAACTAGGGATAGCTTGCTTAATGGTAGAAGTTAGAACCTAATAGTATATGGAAACCATAGGACCATGGAAGTGATAACCACAAATCTGTCTCAGCAAGAGGCGACAGGCATGGTAATGGGTTAAATGGCCTTAATATATATTAAGATGGTAACCTATCGGATCGTGCACCCCAATATTAGGGGGGTGAGGAAGTTAGATTTGGATATGGAAGGCTAAGCGTAAGCATGAATATTCATGATAGTGCTCAGGGCAAACCAACCAAAATAGGTCAAACCAACCTGAGCTTTCCATCATTTGACCCTTCGGCTCTATTGTTATCTACCATCAATTTTGGGCATTGAGGAACCTCGACCATCGGACTTGTTTGGCATGTCAGAGACAGGGCTTGTCCTTTGTCACTTTCCACCAGGTCCTCAAGGAAGGGTGTAGTATTCAAATCAAAGATCCTATGCTCATACTGATACAACAGATATCCCCCGCACTGTATTATTTCTATCTGTTCATGTGGCTTGGAGCTTTTCTGGCTTTTATACTGATTTTAATAAAGATCTCCAAGGCTTTGCTTTGCTCTACACCTTTAGGTTCCCTACAAGATATTGAACTTATTGGTTTTAGTTCAGGGTAGCCTTCTGGGACAAGAACCATCTGACACCCAGTTCATTAATCAGATCAACTGGCAACCAATACAAGAATTATTGACCATTAAAAGGATCAGGCAACAAGTTTGACCCTGAGCATGTGAGCAAGAATTGCCAGCCAAGCACCTGAGAGAGAGTTTGGCTCAGTACCACATAGGAGCCCTGACCCACCCCACCCAGTGCCCCAGCTCCAGCTGTGGCTATCCCAGAGCTTCAGAACAAGAAGACAATACAAACAACCCCCCTCCCTTCCAAAATAGATATTTTGTGGGGTGGAATCCCTTCCTCACCCCTGCAGGTGACTAACTGAAACCCTGAAGATTTTAGGAACATAAGACATGAACCACAAGGAACCTTCAGGGCTGCCAACACCACCATACAATACCACTCATTAATTTATCTGATGATCCATTTAAACTCATTAATTTCTTTAACCCCCACCACTCCCTTTGGGAGGTTGCTCCAGGACCTTACACATCTGATGGTTAGAGACCTTCTCATTTCTGTCTCTGGCCATGGGAAGAGAGTGGGGACTATGGGGTTTGATTGGGGGGGAGGGGTACTGGGACACCTGGGTTCTAACCCTGGCTGTGGGAGAGAAGTGTGGTCCATAACATACAAATATAATGTCCCCATCATTCTGGCAACAGCTACACAGATGCCAGTCTCTGGACATCACTAGGGTTGCTCCTGATTGCCAGCAGAAAAAAGGAGAGCAGAATGTTGCCCTCTGTGATTTAAGTGCGATAACACATTTATCTCGCTTCACAAAAATACACCTGCACAAAAAGGGCAGAGATGGGAGCCAGCCTCCCTGCACACACACTCGGTTTGTTCTCCTATCCCCTACACACACACACTGAGCTGGGCTCATTTCCTCCAGCAAGGACACATACACCACCACACCTCCCTCTGCTCCCATTGTGTTCTGTCTGTATCAACAAACAGTCATTTTTAATATTACAAGTGACCCCTACAGATCATGTAAAATGCTGTGTGTTTCCCCTGCAGGATTAAAGCCAGCACCCCCTGGAGAGGAAGGGCCTCATATCCCAGTGCCTACCCTCTGACTAGCCAGTCCCTGCAGTCTGGGGCCAGAGCAGATCCCCGTACTGCTCCCCCAGCAGGGTCCTCCTCAGAGCCTCCTTCACTTCCTTGTTTCTCAGGTTGTGGATCAGCGGGTTGAGCAGCGGGGTCCCCACTGTGTAGAAAAGCGTCACAATCTTCCTGCTGCTTTCGGAGGCTGACGGGTTGACGTAGGTGACCATGATGGAGTCATAAAACAGTCCTACCATGGCCAGGTGTGAGATGCAGGTGGAGAAGGCCTTGTGCCACCTGGCCCCTGTGGGCAGCCTCAGCACAGCCCTGATGACAAGCCCGTAGGAGGCCAGGATGAAGATCATGACGGATCTCAGGGTGGAGCAGATCTGTTCAGTCCAGGGAGCTGGGGTGCAGGAGGCAGCCAGCAATGGGCCTGGGTCACAGAGAAAATGATCCAGGGTGTCGGGTCCACAGAAGGAGAGCCGGGAGATGAGGACAATGGGCACTATGAACCACAGGAAACCAGAGAGTCAGCAGGAGGCCACCATGGCCCAGCAGAGCTGGTGGGACATGAGGATGTGGTAGCGCAAGGGGTGGCAGATGGCCAGGTACCTATCTAAGGCCATGACCAAAAGTAAGAAGCACTCGGTGCTTTCCAGAGAGAAGAAGAAGTAGAACTGCAGGAAGCAGCCGTGGAAGGAGATGGGGACGCCAAGGGACAGCAGGTCAGAAAGCATCCGTGGATGTGGCGTAGCAGATCACCAGCCAGGAGAAGTTCCCCAGCAGGATGTACATGGGCAGGCATTGGAGGTGGGGGTCTCGCAGTACGGTCCACACAATGCACAGGTTCCCTACCACCGTCTCGGCATAGGCCAAGGAGAGAAGGGCACAGAGGAGAGTGCGGCTCTGCTGACTCAGGGAGGGGAAACCCACCAGTGTGAACTTGGTCTCCAGGATGGTGCCATTGGCTGGATTCTTCAGGGGTCCAAGAGCTGAAAGGAAATAATCAACAGGGTAGCAAGGTTCTATCCAGAGATCTGGGATAGAAATTGTAGTAGGGAATAGCAGACACACCCACACACACAAACACACAAAGTCACAGTCAATCTCTCTCTCTCATACATATCACATTCCAAACTACCTGGGATCTGATGCTTAAACTGGGTTTATTCTGCCTTTTGAAACCTTTTTGGTTGGATAAAGCTCCTTCTATGAGACATTCAGCCAGCTGTTCTTCTTGGCCAATGAACTCTTACTCCTCATTCCATAGCTGGATCAGCTTCTCTGGACCAGTCTAGGATCACAAACCCCATCTGTGCAGGTCAATACAGTAGATGATGCTCAGAGAAGCACAGGGAGCTGATTTAACATTCCCTCCTCCCTGCACTTTGATGCTAAATTGAAATTTCTTGGGCTTGGGCTGCATCTTTAGGCACTTAAATCCCTTTCACATTTTGACCTCAAATCCCTTTTGGAAATGGGATTAGACTTAAGCACCTAGGAAAATGTTACCCCAAACCTTTCCCCATATCTAATTAATGAGTGACACACAATTGAATCAAGAGGACTTTTAAAAATCCCTTACCCTTTGTTTGGATCCAAGGACAATATCAGTCATGGACTGGCCATGAAGGCTCTGCAGAAGGAAAATCTAGATCTAATATAGTAAAATCTATATTAATATAGTGATATGATTAAACTCTACAAACAATCAGTACATGTGTTTTAATGTATCGAGTTGGTTGATAATTACACTATTTATTATTTTATTGTTTATTTATATTGAAGTAACCCCTAGGAGTCCCAGTCACAGGCTACAATTTCATTCTGCTAATTGCTGCACAAACACAGAAGTAAAACAAGGTCCCTGCTGCAGACAATTTACACATTATGTTTTCCACATTAGATTAATGTGGTAGATTGATTGAGTTGCAATTCATATTAATTTTGAGACTCAGAATGTAAAAATCCTAGATTTGATTAAAACATACAATTAATAACTATATTATAATTTTATTAAAATAAATCACTACCTAAGATATCAATTCCTATATTTAATTAAAATAAATTAATAACTATATATGCTAACCATTTCTATCTTCAGTTTAAATAATAAATGAATAACTATATATTATATTCATTACTTGTGTGATTAAAATAATAAATTAAGAATTCAATATTGTTTTCATTCCTACATTCAGTGGAAATACTTTCTCATTAATATTAGAGTTACTCATTAGTATTAAATCCATACTGCATTGATTTCTAGATTCACTTCACATGTTAAATTAATATTTACATAGGATATTAATTCCAGTTATGATTAAAATAATAATAAATTCTTATTTTTCAAATTTTAACATACTAAATTAGGAATTATGTATTATTTTTGCCTAAATTTGATCAAAATCTTAAATTAATAAGTGCATTTTATACTATGTCCTGAATTTATTAAAATGGTAAGTTAATAATGTTGTGTTGTGGTTCCTAGATGTGGTTCCCCAGGCCACATATCAGTGAGACACTGGGCATCTGAGCAAGGACCAGCCAGCCAAGCACCTGAGACAAGGAATGCTCAGTGCCACCTCAGAGCCCTGGCTCACCCCACCCCCCCACCTCACCTCGTGTTCCATCTCCAGCTGTGGGCATCGCATGGTGCTTCAGAAGAAGCAGCTTAAAAACTAAAAAGGGGAAAAAAAAAACCCTCTCTGAATACATGGGGTGGAGGTGTGGAAATTCCTTCCTGCCCCCTGCCGATGGCCGGCTGAAACCCTGAAGCATGAGCTTTAGGAACATAGAACATTAACTGGAAGTGAGACCCGGGGCTGCTGAGACCTGCCCCCCCCACCATCACAAGCAGCCCCATCGTACAATCACACTCAAACATTGGTGGGGGTGGGGAGAGGGATAGCTCAGTGGTTTGAACGTTGGCCTGCTAAACCCAGGGTTATGAGTTCAATCCTTGAGGGGGCCATTTAGGGATCTGGGGCAAAAATTGGGGATAGGTCCTGCTTTGAGCAGGGTGTCGGACTAGATGACCTCCTGAGGTCCCTTCCAACCCTGATATTCTATGATTCTATGATTTCTCTAACTCTCTCTAAAAAATAAGTTGCTCCCCCACTCTTAGTGGGAGGCTGCTGCAGAACATCCCCCCTCTGATGGTTCAAAACCTTCTGTTAATTTGCAGCCTGAATTTGTGCATGGAGTGCTTAGTGCTTGGAGCAGAGAAGGGTGGGTGGCGGAACAATGCAGCAGCCACAGAAGAATCAAAGCAAGAATGAAGCTGTAGGTGAAAATCAGGGATCCTAGAAATCTGTCTTCCACAGAAAAAATAGGAAAAACACAAAATTTGCATTTTTGCAGAGAATTTTTAGTTTTTATATTTTGTAAAAAAAATAAAAACATATACAGCAGATGACATTCAATGTTGATAAATGCAAAGTAATACACAGTGGAAAACATAATCCCAACTCTACATATAAAATGATGGGGTCTAGATTAGCTGTTACCACTCAAGAAAGAGATCTTGGGGTCATTGTTGATAATTCTCTGAAAACATCCATTCAATGTGCAGCAGCAGTCGAAAAAGGTAACAGAGAGTTGGGAATCATTAAGAAATTGATAGGTAATAAGACAGAAAATATCATCTTGCCTCTATATACATCCATGATGTGCCCACATCTTGAATACTGTGTGCAGATGTAGTCGCCTCATCTCAAAAAAAATATATTGGAATTGGAAAAGGTACAGAAAAGGGCAACAAAAATAATTAGGGGGAATGGAACAGCTTTCATATGAGGAGAAATTAATAAGATTGGGATTTTTCAGTTTGGAAAAGAGACGATTAAGGGGGGACATGATAGAGGTCTATAAAATCATGACTGATGTGCAGAAAGTAAATAAGGAAGTGGTATTTACTCCTTCTCATAACACAAGGACTACGGAGTCACCAAATGAAATTAAGAGGCAGGAGATTTAAAACAAACAAACGGAAATATTTCTTCACACAACGCATAGTCAACCTGTGGAACTCTTTGCCAGAGAATGTTGAGAAGGTCAAGACTATAACAGGGTTCAAAAAAGAAATAGATAAATTCATGGAAAATAGGCCCATCAATGGCTATTAGCCAGGATGGGCAGGGATGGTGTCTTTAGCCTCTGTTTGCCAGAAGCTGGGAATGGGTGACACTTGATGATTACCTGTTCTTTTCATTCCCTCTGAAATATCTTGCATTGGCCACTGTCAGAAGACAAGATCCTGGGCTAGATGGACCTTTGATCTGACCCAGTCTGATTGTTCTTATGTTCTTAGTATCCTCTTTACCAGAGTCTCCATTATCCAGCTCTGTGTATTAACTGAACCAGGGATGAAGCTCTATGGATGATTGCAGTTTTTGATGATCCAATCTGGCTCCGGTCCCTATTAGATTGGATAAGCATGGTTACATTTTACTGGGGATAGGGAAACTAAAATTAAGTGTTCCATTTTAATCATGGAAAAGCACAGATTTTTATGTTTTTTTATCACAGAATTTGGGGGTTTTATCAAGGAAAACTAGGATCCCTGGTGAAAACCCACCTGTCAGTGATAACTCATCCTCCTCTCTCCCTGTCTCTTTTTTGAAGGATGCAGGGTGAGAGCGGTGTGATATCTGCTCTCTCAACTGCTGGGTCCCTGGGACTTGGTCTCTGGAGTGTTTAGGAGCAGCCAGATCTGGATTTGATCCCTGAAAGATCTGTGGACCCCCAGGGGAGTGCCAGGGAGAGCCCACCCAGCTTCACACACACACACACACACACACACCCCACAGATTTCTTCACACACATACACACAGCCCCCAGTCCCCACAAACAGGCCTTGGGGGTGTCAGGATGAGGCCACATTGAAAGACCGAGCACCAGCCCCTCGGTTACATGTTGAATCCCGGCCGGGGCTGGCATTACTAAGTCTGTGCTCTGTCTTCTCCCAGGTGCTGGGTTCTCTCGCTGTCTCCACACACAGATCAGGGTTCATTCCCTCCCTCAGACAGCATCAGGGACATACCCTGCCCTTCAGCACCAAGCAAGCCATCCGCTTGCGGCGCCCTTTTATGGCTGCTCCCCTGCCATCCTTCCCCAGAGCTGGCTGCATCTCAGCACCAGGCAAAACATCTCCATGCAGTGTCGCTGCGTGACTGTTACCAAGCTACCTTGCCCCAGAGCTGGCTGCATCTCAGCATCGGGCAAAACATCTTCATGCCATGTCACTCTGCGGCTGTCACCCAGCTGCCCACCCCAGAGCTGGCTGCATCTCACCTGTGCTGTGTACATTGAGTCAAATGGCAAAGATGTTTTATGAATACAGGCCAAGTGCAGACCTCGTGCTGTGGGGGGGATGATGTATTTCTCCTTTGACAAACCAAGGCAAAAGCATAACCCATTATGGGATCCCCATTGAGTGGGCCCTATACTCAGCCAGCACCTTATTAAACATTCTTATTAATTAACTAGAAGGTCTCACACATCCCTGCTTCCCTAGGCCAAACTGTTCACCCAGCTGGGCCCTGTCCCTACTATGGCTGGCCTCTAGCCCCCACTCTGGCCAGAGCCCAATGGATGAGGGTGAAAACTGGAAAAACTTGCCCCTTAAAATCAGGCTTTTCCAGTTTTTGCAAAAAAATAAACAGGGTAATCTCCTGGGGTAGCTGGAGTGGTGGAGAGGGGCCTGGTGGGGATGGGGGGAGCTGAATGGAGTCGGGGTAACAGTCCAGGCTTGGGGGCTGGATGACGTTGGGATGATGAGCTGGGATGATGAGCCAGGCTGTGGGGATGGAGGGAGTAGAGGTGAGGGACCTGACTCTGGGGGTGAATGGTGTAGAGGTGGGATGGCTTGTTGTGGGGGGTGGGCAAAGTGAAGTTCAGGGGCCTTGCAGTGGAGGGAGGTTCTGGAAAGAGTGGAGGTGAGGGGCCTGGCTGGGGTGGGGGTGAGGAGTCTGGTTGTGTTGGCTGGACAGAGTGGGGTTCAGGGGCCTTGGTGGGTGGGGCTGGATGAACTGGGGCTGAGGGGCCTGGCTGGGGGGGTAGGGGCTGGAGTGTGGTGAGAGGTGTGGTTCTGGGGTGATGGATTGAGTTGGGGGGTGATGGGTGGCTGGGGGGAGGGCTGTATGGAGTGGGGAGTGGGGGGCTGGCTGGAGTGGGGGACGGGGGATGGCTGGCTGGAGTAGGGGACAGGGATATGGCTGGGGGGGGTGAGATGAGTGCAGTGTGAGTTGTGGCTTGGGGGTAATGGATGGAGTGGAGGTGAAGGCTGTGGTTTGTGTAGCCGTGCTGGGGGATACAGCTGGGGGAACTCAGAACGTGGCAATTCCCCCTGTGGAGAGCCACCTGGGGTGGAGGGCATATATGGGGAGGTCAGAACAGGGCTGTTCACCCTAGAGAGAGGGACTGGTGTGGCTGGGGTGCAAGGCATAGACGTGGTACCTTAGAATGGAGCGATCCCCACTATGGAGAGGAACAGAGATGCCCCTTTTCCCATGCTCTTTCTGCTTAAGATGGTCCCACCTCCCCTTGGACTCAGCTAGACCCAGGCTCTGCCCCCTGGACTCCAATAAACCAATCCACAGGCTGATTCTGGGTGGGAATAAATCTCAGTAGGACTAGGAGACCCTTACCAAGCCCATCAAGGCCCCCTCCATCTGCACCTCTTCCCTATCACTGCAGGGCAGTAGTGACACCTGCCTGCTCTGTGCAGTGGGTCTTATGTGTTATGAGTGGGTTGGTTCCCAGCCGAGCAGGGATCCATGTGAATCTGAGCCTCAGTAGCTCTGCTCATTGCCAGAAACCAAGAGCTGAACAGATCCTGAAGACTCAGCTCCCCCCTCTGCCCGTGCCCCTCAGTCCTGATCACCGTTCCCTCTAAGCTGAGCGTGTGTGCGCACACGCACACAGATCCTAAACCCCGCGCAAACAGCGAAACACCGAGCACAGAAATGGGAGCCAGGCCAAAATACCATTTACAGGCGACTTTTGACATTGTTCTCCTGCCATCTATCAACACAGCCAGATTCTACTAGCTGGCAAGGGGGGGAAGGGAAAGGAGGGCAATGAATCGTACCCCTCCCCGCCAGCATTTCGAACATGTAATGTTGATCACGTTGGGACGATCGGGACCCACACATCTCCACTTTCCTGATTTTTTTGCCACAGATGCATGGACATGATCGGAGCTATGCACAAACTTCTGGTATCCTGATCTGAATGATCTCCCGTTTGCCCTTTTGCTGAGTCATGCTCTTAAGCGCATTGAAATGATAGTCATATAATAAAAGTTTTAATTTTAAATAAACCAATCTGGTAAAAATCATTTCCAAAACGTCACTGTCTAGAGGTCTAACATGTAAGAGAACAACAACTTCATTTAAATCTGGATGGCTGGATGAAACTATAGAGACGGTTATACCGAAGTCACATAGTGTAATGCTTCGTAAACTTTGTGAAATATTCACATATGATGAGGACAAAGGAGTGGTTTGTGCATATTATTCAGATGCCAGAGCTTCTTGAGAATTTTCAACCGGAAGAATGTGGAATGATGTATAGAAGTTGGATTTCTTAAAGAGTCATCTGTCAAATCCCTATATTCAAAATACAAAGACTTTGTTGCTGAAGAGATTGTTATAGTCAGTCAGTACAATGACTTCAAGTTTGCAGTAGCCAAAAGAATCAAAAGCCAATTGGTTTTAAATTTCCCAGATATGGTGACGTTTACTCACCAGAACGAATAGTTTCAGGATCTTGCAAAGTTGATGGATATTGGAGGAACATTCCTAGCATCAAGTGCAGACTGTGAGCGTGGCTATAGCTTAATGAACACTCTAAAAAACAAACTATGGAATCGTTTACAAGTAGATCATTTGGACATGCTGATGTGTATTAAGAGTTACCAGCTGGATGGAGGACTGATAGATCTGGACAGAGTTTATATTGAATGGGCAAATGAAAAAAAGATTGCAGGGAAAAACAGTAAGGTTAGTTTAGCAGTCTTGGACATTTCAACCAATAAGGAAATTAAAATGCATTTGTAATTGCATATCTTATTCTTGGCTGATAATTATTTATTGATATTTTTTAGGAAATTTTTAAATTTAAAACACAAACTCTTGTTTTTCTTTTTTTATTTATGATGTCTCTATCTGAAAACCCATATAAATTGACATAATGGCATACTTATTAAATTGTCTTTATTATATGTTTATCAAAATCTTTTTGGACATGTGTATAGAATGAAAGGTGAAAGTGGACACCAATGAGCAGAAGCCTATGGACTGATAATGATCATGATTAATATGTGCTTGATATATGCTCGTGATTGTCTATAAAAAAGATCATAAAGCGTAATGCTTAAAACTAACTTGTGCTTCATGAAGAATGGTTAAATTTCCTTTTTCTAAGTATTTAAAAATGACATTTATAAAATAACATGGTGTAAAACTATTATTATTACAAATTGCAAATTAAAACTTTTTAAATATATAAGCATTTTACTCGCTTGGGCGCATTTGCCACATGGCGCACAAATTTGAACTCTGCTTCAAAAATTTGCACAGAAGAAATTTTTTGCACACACGGCCTGTCAAAAATCCTGACCCACAGCTCCCACCCCTCTCTTAGCACTGGGATCTGTGCTGAGCTCTCTGACGAGATGAGATAACTTTTGCTTTGAATTGCCTGGCTCCAACTTTTCAAGCAGGAAGCAGTATCAAACTCTTTAATTGGCTTTGCCAGCAGCCCAAATCATCAATACCCAGAGCGAGAAATATTCAGACATCAAAACAAGCTAATTCCGCCAGGGGATTTGCAGTCTGGACTGTATGATTTATTAAGTGGCTCTAACTCCCATGAAAGTTAGACAACTCTCAGAGAAGGACAGCCTCTGTTAATGCCAAGAGTTGACACAGCACAGGCAGAGGGTGTGAGGTGGTCAGAAGGCTGGACTGGAAACCAGGACTCCGGGGTTCTGTTACCAGATCTCAGAGGGCAGTGGGGTCCAGTAGCTTAGAGTGGGGAGGGATGGGTTGTCAGCACTCCTGGGATCTATATATTGCTCTGGGAGAGAAGTGGGAAAGTGGGATCCAGTGGCTTAGAGCAGGATGTGGGAGTCTGGACTCCTGGGTTAGAGTTTAAGGCCAGAGAGGATCACCAGATCATCTCGTCTGACCTGTAGATCACAGGCCACTGACACCACCCAGCAGCTGAAAATAGACCAAAGTAGGACAGTGCTTGGAAGGCTAAACTGTGATGTGCCACAGGCAAAGAAAAGTAGGGACTGATATGCACCATTCCTTAAGGCCCCCGCAATGGCAGGGAAATGATTAAAGGAGATACACCCAGATAGTCATAGAATATCAAGGTTGGAAGGGACCTCAGGAGGTCATCTAGTCCAACCCCCGGCTCAAAGCAGGACCCAATCCCCAATTTTTGCCCCAGATCCCTAAATGGCCCCCTCAAGGATTGAACTCACAACCCTGGATTTAGCAGGCCAATGCTCAAACCACTGAGCTATCCCTCCCCCCCATGGCAACTGACCTACACCCACAAGCTGCAGAGGAAGATGGAAAAACCCAAGGTCACTGCCAGTCTGACCAACGGGGAATTCCTTCCCACCACACATATGGCGACCAGTTAGACCCTAAGCATGTGAGCAAGAACCAGCCAGCCAAGCACTCGAGACAGAGAATGCTGCCTCCGAGCCCTGGCCTACCCCATCCAATGTCTCATCTCTAGCCCTGGCCTACTCTGTCTGATGTCCCATCTCCAGCCGTGGCCATCCCTGATGCTTTGGAGGAAGAAAATGTCAATAGAAATTTTTTTTTGGTGGGGGGAATCCCTTCCTGACCCCTGCAGGTGACTAGCTGTAACCCTGAAGCATGAAGCTGGAGGGCAACAAAAATGATTAAGGGGCTGGGGCACATGACTTATGAGGAGAGGTTGAGGGAACTGGGCTTATTTAGTCTGCAGAAGAGAAGAGTGAGGGGGGATTTGGTAGGAGCCTTCAACTACCTGAAGAGGGGTTCCAAAGAGGGTGGAGCCAGGCTGTTCTCACTGGTGGCAGATGACAGAACAAGGAACAATGGGCTCAAGTTGAACGGGGGAGGTCTAGGCTGGATATTGGGAAACACTATTTCACTAGGAGGGTGGTGAAGCACTGGAATGGGTTACCTAGGGAGGTGGTGAAATTTCCATCCTTTGAGGTTTTTAAGGCCTAGCTTGACAAAGCCCTGACTGGGATGATTTAGTTGGGGTTGGTCCTGCTTTGAGCAGGGGGTTGGACTAGATGACCTCCTGAGGTCTCTTCCAACCCTAATCTTCTATGATTCTATGAGCTTTTAGGATCATCAGACATGAACCAAAAGGGACCTTATGGGTTGCCAAGCCCTGCTACCCCCTCCTCCCAATCACAAGAGATTCAATCAAAAAATCCCACACATAGATTTGTCTAGCTCATCCTCAAAATGAATGAAGTTGATTACTCCCGTAACTCCTGTTTGGAGGGTATTCCAGAATCCAATTCCTCTCATTGTTAGAGAGTGTCTTCTTCTTTCTGTTCCCTTTCTATGGGAGGGGAGTGGAGTCTAGTGGGTTAGATCTGGGGTGCTGGGACTCCTGGGTTCTATCCCTGGCTGTGGGAGGCAAATGGGATTGAGTGGGTTGGATCGGGAGATAGGGGGTGTCTGGGACTCCTGGGTTCTATCCAAGGCTGTGAAAGGGGAATGAGGTCCATAAAAAAACAATATACAGCTGCCGTGATTTGTGTCTCACCTGTCAGTCTCTTGACATCACAGGGGTTGCTCCTAATTGACAGCAAAGAAAATGAGAGCAGAATTTTTCTCTCTGACTTTAAGTGTGAACATACATCTATCCAGGTAACAATCTTGAAATACAGCTGCACAAAAAGGGCAGAGATGTGAGCCAGCCTCTATACACACACACACACACACGCAGCAGGGCACATACACCCACCTCCCCCCCCACACACACAAATCCCACCACCCAGCTCCTTTGCATTCTGGTTGTATCATCAAACAGGCATTTTTTATACTGGGAGTGACTCCTACAGATCATGCAAAATGCTGTGTGCGTTCACTCTCCAGGATTGGAGTGAGCAACCCCTAGAAGGAAAAGAACTCATATCCCATTGCACACCCCCCTGACCGGCCAGTCCCTGGAGGCTGGGGCCAGAGCAGAACCTCCTACAGCTTCCCCAGCAGGGTCCTCCTTAGAGCATCCTTCATCTCCTTGTTCCTCAGGCTGTAGATCAGTGGGTTAAGCAGGGGGGTCGCCAGTGCATAAAAGAGGGTCGCCATCTTCCCGCTGCCCCCTGCAGCTGACGGGCTGATGTAGGTGACCATGCCAGAGCCCCAGAAGAGGCCCACGACGGCCAGGTGCGAGGAGCAGGTGGAGAAGGCCTTGTGCCTCCCGGCCCCTGCGGGCAGCCTGAGCACTGCCCTGACGATTAGCCCGTAGGAGGTCAGAGTGAAGAAGGCAGCACCAAAGATGATGAGGGAACTCAGGATGTAGGTGGCCAGTTCAGCCTGGGGAGCTGGGGCGCAGGAGGAAGCCAGCAGTGGCCCTGGATCACAGACGAAATGATCCAGGGTGAGGATGCAGAAGGAGAGCTGGGAGATGAGGATGACGGGCACTACGAACCACAAGAAGCCGGTGACCCAGCAAGAGGCCGCCAGCACCCAGCATCTGTGGCGGGACATGAGGACGGGGTAGCGCAGGGGGTGGCAGATTGCCAGGTACCTGTCCAAAGCCATGGCTGCGAGGAAGCAGCACTCGGTCGTCCCCATGCAAAAGAAGATATAGAACTGCACAAAGCAGGCATGGGAGGAGATGGGGACCCCAGGGTTCATCAAGTCAGAGAGCATCCGGGGCATGGTGGTCGTGACATAGCAGATCTCCAGCCAGGAGAAGTTCCCCAGCAGGATGTACATGGGCAGGCGTTGGAGGCGGGGGTCCCGCAGAACGGCCCACACAATGCACAGGTTGCCTGCCAGCGTCCCAATGTAGGTGGAGGAAAAAAGGGCACAGATGAGATTGCGGCTTAGCCGGCCCAGGGAGGGGAAACCCAGCAAGATGAACTTGGTCACCGGGATGGTGCCATTGACTGGATTCATCCGGGGGCCCTGGAGCTGAAAGGAAACAATCAACAGGATTCTAAGGGGCTGCTCAGAGATCTGGGACTGGAGAGGGGTCTAGTGGTTACCGCAGTAGGGACTCGCGCACACAGCCACAGTCAGTCTATTTCATGCATCTCACGTCCCAAACTCCACCTCAGAGCCCTGGCCCAGCCCACAACATCCCATCTCCAGCCATGGGCATAGCCTGGTGCTTCAGAAGAAGCAGATTTAAAAACCAACCAAACAAAAACCTCTCGGAACAGATGGTGGAAATCCCTTTCTGGCCCCTGCCAATGGCCAGTTGAACCCTGAAGCATGAGGTTCAGGGACATAGAACATTTACTGGAAGTGAACCCCTGGGCTGCTGAGCCCTGCCCTGACCCCACCATCACAAGCAGCCCCATCATACAATCACACCCATATATTTGTCCAGCTCACCCTTAAAACTAATTTGCTCAACTCCACAACTCCTACTGGGAGGCTGTTGCAGAACATCCCCCCTCTGATGGTTAGAAACCTCCTGCTAATTTCCAGCCTGCACTTGTGCATGGCTGGGTTAGTGTTGGAGCAGGGTGGTGCGGGCGGCAGAACAGTGCAGCGGCCAAGGAAGAATGGAAGCAAGAAGGAAGCTGTGTGTGAAAACCCACCTGGCTGTGAGATCTCAGCCTTCTCTCTCTGCCTCTGCTGTGAAGGGAGCTGGGCAAGAGGGGGCTGATATCTGCTCTCTGACCCACTGGGTCCCTGGGACTTGGTCTCTGGGGTGGGTAGGAGCGGCCAGGTTTGGATTTGATCCCTGTATGAGTGTCAGGGAGAGCCCCGCCAAGCCTTCCATACAGCACTAATACAAACATCCCACACCGATTTCCCCTCCCACATACACACAGCCTCCCCCCCACACTTGCCCTTCCTCACACACAGCCCCACCCCCCAGCCCTCCCACAATACACACACACACAGAGACCTCCACACACACAGCTCCCAACTCGCACAAAGAGGCCTTGGGGGTGTCAGGATGAGGCCACATTGAAAGCTCCAGCACCAGCCCCTCGGACACATGACAAATTGAAGCCCGGGCTGGCAGTACTAAGGCAGTGCTCCATCTTCTACCAGGTGCTGGGTTCTCCCGCTCTCTGCACCCACTGAGCAGGGTTCATTCCCTCCAGCAGACAGCAGCAGGCACAGACATTACACCGCAGTGCCAGGCGAGCCATTTCCTTGCGGCATCCTTTTGTGGCTGTTCCCCTGCCATCCTTCCCCAGAGCTGGCTGCATCTCAGCACCAGGCGAGCCATCTCCATGCAGTGTTGCTGCGTCGCTGTTACCGAGCTACGTCACACCAGAGCTGGCTACATCTCAGCTGCAGGTGCGCCATCTCCATGTAGTGTCACTCTGCGGCTGTCACCCAGCTGCCCCATCCCAGAGCTGGCGACATCTCACCTGTGCTATGTACATGGAGTGGAAGGGCGAAGATGCTTTATAAACACAGGGCAAGTGTAGACCTTGCAATGCGGGGAGATGATGTGTTTCTCTTTTGCCAAGCCAAGGGAAAAGCAAAACTCCGAGCTTCCCATAGTGTGGGTCCTATACTTAGCTGGCACCTCATTAATCATTAACTAGAAGGTTGCACACTTCCCTGCTTCTCTAGGCCAAGCTGTTCACCAGGCTGGGCCCTGTCCCCACTATGGTCAGCCCCAAACCCCCACTCTGGTCAGAATCTAATAGATGAGAGTGAAAACTGGAAAACTTGCCACTTAAAATCAGGTTTTTCCAGTTTTCACCAAAATAAACAGGGTAATCTCCTGGGGGCTGGCTGGAATGTGGAGAGCAGCGGGGGGGGGGGGGGGGGGGGGGGGGGGGGGGCAGAAAATGGGGGGTTGGGCCGAGTATCAGCGAGGAGTGTGGCTGGGGGACTGGAGAGAGTGGAGTTGAGGGACCTAGCTGGCGGTGTGGGCTTGATGGTGTGCAGCTGGGGGGCCTGGCTGGGCGCCTGGACAGATTGAGTGTGAAAATCCTGGTTGTGGGAGCTAGACAAAGTGGGGGTGAGGGCCTGGCTGGGGAAACTGGATGGAGTGGGATGTGAGGAGCCTAGTTGTGGGGCTGGAAATAGTGGGGTTCAGGGGCCTTCCGGGGGGGGGGGGTGGAGTGGGAGGTAAGGGGCCTGGTTGTGGAGGCTGCACAGATTGGGGTTCAGGAGCCTTCCTGAGGAGAGGGGGTGCTGGAGGTGAGTGGCATTGCTGGACAGGGGTTGGATAGAGTGGGGGTGATGGGCCTGGCTGGGTGCCTGGATGGAGTGGGAGGTGAGGGGGCCTGGCGATGGAGAATGGATGTCTTGCGGGTGAGGGCATGACTGGGGGGCTTGATTGGAGTGGGGGAGGGGCCTGGATGTGGGGGCTGGGCAGAGTTGGGATGAGGGGGCTTTCCTGGGGGCGGGGGTGGAGTGGCTGTGAGGGGCCTGGCTGAGGGGTATTGACTGTAGTGGGTGTTAGGATATAGATATTCAGGCCTGTCGGTAAAGGCCTGTACTCTAAGAATTTAGGTGCATTCTTATCACTTGGCTAGTTCTAGAGGTATAAAAGAAAGAATCAAAATCACTGTCTGCCGGTGTAAGGTCCTTCTCTTACTGTGACAGTCTGAGGCCCTGTTCTTAGGCTAAGGCCTGTTCATGCGAGAAGGACCAGGGAAGTAACTGGGTGAAGGAATAAGCCCCCTAACAATGGGGGGTAAGGGGCTTGGGTGGCAAGGCTGGCTGCAGTGGGAGTGAGGGGGTGACTGGAGGGGCTCGACAGGTTGGGGTAAGGGGTCTGGTTGTGGGGTGTATGTCTGGGGGGCACTGGATGGAGTGGGGGTGAAGTGCCTGGTTATGGGGCCTGGACAGATTGGGCTTCAGGGGCCTTGCTATGGAGAGGGGGTCCTGGAGGTGAGGGGCCTAGCTGGACAGGGGTTGGACAGAGTGGGGGTGATACCTAGTGTGGGTGAAGGGCCTGGCTATGGGGACTGGATACAGTGCGGGTGAGGAGCATGTCTGTGGGGGAGGGGTTGATTGGAGTGGGGGGAGGGCCTTGAATGTGGGGGCTGGGCAGAGTTAGGGTGAGGGGTCTTTTTGTGGGGGCTGGACAGAGTAGGGTTCAGGGGCATTGCTGGGTGGGGCAGGACAGAGTGGGGGTGAGGGGCCTGGATGGGGGGCCTGGGTAAAGTGGTGGAGGGGGATGTGTTTGTGAGGGTGGATAGAGTGGGGTTCAAGGGCTTTGGGGCTGGAAGCAGTGGGCATGAGGGGCCTGGTTTTGGAGGCTGGATGGAGCAGGGGACAGGAGCCTGGCTGGAGATTGGGGGGGTTGGATCAAATGGAGGTGTGGGGCCTAGATGAGGTGGCTGGCTAGAATGGGGTTCAGGGGCCTTGCTGGCGGGGCTGGATGAAGCAGGGTGATGGATGGAGTGGGAGTGAGGTGACTAGCTGTCGGGGAGGGGGGGGCTTGATGAAATGCAGCTGAGGGATCATCTGGCAGGGGGGCTTGAAGGAGTGGGGCTGAAGGGCTTGGATGGCAGGGAGCTGGATGGAGTGGGAGTCAGGGGCCTGGCGGTGGGGTGGGGGGTGCTTGATGACATGCAATGGTGGGGCGGACAGATTGGGGGTGATGAGGGGCCTAGCTTTCTGGGCTGGAGAGAGTGGGGTTCAGGGGCCTTGCTGCGGAGGAGGGCTGCTGGACAGATGGGAGGTAAGGGGCCTGGCTTGCGGTGGAGGGGGGGCAAATTGGGAGTCAGAGTTCTGGCTCGGGAGACTTGACAGATTGCAGGTGAGGGACGTGGGGTGGGGCTGTATGGATTGGGGGAAAGGGGCCTGACTGGGGGAACAGGACAGATTGGGGGTGAGGTGCCTGGCTGTGGGTGCTGGATGGAGTGGGCGACAGGGCCCTGGCTGGTGGGGCTGTACTGAGTGGAGGTGAGGGGTCAGTATGTGGGGGCTGGTTGGAGTGGGGATGAAGGGTGTGGCTTGTGTGGCTATGCTGAGGGGTGTAGATGGGGGAGCTCAGAACATCGTGATCCCCCCTGTGGAAAGGGACTTGGGCACCTGGGGTGGGGGGCATATATGAGGAGCTCAGAATGGGGTTGTTTCCCCAACAGAGAGGGACTGGTGTGGCCGGGGTGCAGGGTACCTTAGAATGCGGCGATCCCCACTATTGAGAGGGACAGAGAGTCCCCGTTTCCCATGCTCTCTGCTAAAGATGGTCCTACCTCCCCTTGCACTCAGTGAGACCCAGGTTCTGCCCCAATATACTAACCGAAAGGGCTGATCCCAGGAGGGAAGAAATCTCACTGGGACTAGGAGACCCCTAGCAAGCCCATCAAGGCCCCTCCACCCTCACCTCTTCCCTGCTGTATCACTGCCTACTCTGTGCAGTGAGTCCCATATAGAATGTGTGGGTTGGTTCCCAGCAGAGCAGGGGTCCATTTGAACCTGATATTCAATAGCTCTGCTCATTGCTAGAGACCAAGATCTGAACAGATCCTGGAGGCCCAGTTCCCCTCTCTGCCCGTGCCCCTCAGTCCTGACTCTCAGCCCCACCCCTCTCTAGCACTGGGATCTGTGCTGAGCTCTCTGAGGAGATGAGATAACTTTTGCTTTGAATTGCCTGGTTCCAACTTTTCAAGCAGGAACCAGCGGCAAACTCAGCTTAGCTCTTTAATTGGCTTCGCCAGCGGCCCAAGTCATCAATACCCAGAGCAAGAAATGTTCAGACATCAACACAAGCTAATTGCAGTCTGGTCTGTGTGATTTATTAAGTGGCTCTAATTCCCATGAAAGATACCAGAGGGACACCCCTCCTGGACAGCCTCTGTTAATGCCATGAGTCGACACAGCACAGGCAGAGGGTGTGAGCTCTAGTGGTCAGAGGGCTGGTCTGGGAACCAGGATTCCTGGGTTCTTTTTCCAGCTCTCAGAGGGCAGTTGGGTCTAGTGGCTAAGAGCAATGTGGAGAGGGGGTAGTCAGTGCACCTGGGTTGTATCTATACCTCTATTCGACATTGGTGAGGCCTCATCTGGAGTACTGTGTCCAGTTTTGGGCCCCACACTACAGGAAGGATGTGGAAAAATTGGAAAGAGTCCAGCGGAGGACAACAAAAATGATGAGGGGACTAGAACACATGACTTATGAGGAGAGGCTGAGGGAACTGGGATAGTTTAGTCTACGGAAGAGAAGAATGAGGGGGGATTTGATAGCTGCTTTCAACCACCTGAAATGGGGTTCCAAAGAGGATGGAGCTAGGCTGTTCTCAGTGGTAGCAGATGACAGAACAAGGAGTAATGGTCTCAAGTTGCAGTGGGGGAGGTCTAGGTTGGATATTAGGAAAAGCTATTTCACTAGGAGGGTGATGAAGCACTGGAATGGGTTACCTAGGGAGGTGGTGGAATCTCCTTCCTTTTAGGTTTTTAAGGTCAGGCTTGACAAAGCCCTGGCTGGGATGATTTAGTCGGGGATCGGTCCTGCTTTGAGCAGGGGGTTGGACTAGATGACCTCCTGAGGTCCCTTCCAACCCTGATAGTCTATGATTTGCAGTCTGATCTGTGTGATTTATTAAGGGGCTCTAATTCCCATGAAAGATACCAGAGGGACGCCCCTCCTGGACAGCCTCCGTTAATGCCACGAGTCGACACAGCGCAGGCAGTGGGTGTGAGCTCTAGTGGTCAGAGGACTGGTCTGGGAGCCAGGACTCCTGGGGTTCCTTTTCCAGCTCTTAGAGGGTGCTTGGGCCTAGTGGATAAGAGCAGTGAGGGGAGGAGGTAGTCAGTGCTCCTGGGTTCTATCCCTGGCTGTGGGAAAGGAGTGTGGTCTGTAACATACAAATATAATGTTGCCATGATTTTGGTCCCCCCTGCATATGTGTCAGTTTCTTGACATCATCAGGGTTGCTCCTGATTGACAGCAGAGAAAAGAAGAGCAGAACTTTACTCTCTGAATCTAAGTGTGATAACTCATTTATCCATGTAACAATTGTAAAATACAGCTGCACAAAAAGGGCAGAGATACGAGCCAGCCTCCCTGTACATGCACTTGGTTCGCTTTCCTACCCCCTGCACACACACACTCAGCAGGGCTCATTTCCTAGAGCAAGGATACATATACCCCCACACCCTCCCCATTTCCCCTTGTGATCTGGGTGTATCATCAAACAGCCATTTTTTATGTTACAAGTGACCCCTGCAGGTCACGTAAAATTCTATGTGTGTTCCCCCTGCAGGACTGGACCAAGCACCCCCTGGAAGGGGAAGGCCTCATACTCCATTGACCAATGCCTGACAGGCCAGTCTTTACAGACTGGGGCCAGAGCAGAACCCCCTACCGCTCCCCCAGCTGCATCCTCCTCAGAGCTTCCTTCATTTCCTTGTTTCTCAGGTTGTAGATCAGCAGGTTGAGCAGGCTGTAGATCAGCAGGGTTCCCACTGTGTAGAAGAGAGTCACCACCTTCCTGCTGCTCCCCGAGGCTGCCAGTTTGACTAGACAGAGCTGTAGAATAGGACCATGATCACCAGCTGCAAGTCCTTGTGCTGCTCAGTCCCTGACGGCAGCCTCAGCACTGCCCTGTTAACTAGCCCATAGGAAGCCAGGATGAAGAGAATGGTGGTGAAGATGATGAGGGTGCTCAGGCCTGTTCAGTCCAGAAAGCTGTCGTGCAAGAAGCAGCCAGCAATGGGGCCAGGTAGACCTATTGTCTATAGCTGACCAGTTAGAGTCAGAGTCCAGGGAGTATCTATGCCAAGGAGCCCAGACACCCCGATGTCATATGTGCTGAAGCTTCAGGAAGCCCAGTAGGAAGTGACCCAGACTGCTACGCTGGGCATCACAAAATGGGGAAGAGATGGCCAGCCCTCTGTGGAGATAGAGGTGGTTAGGGACTATTTAGAAAAGCTGGACGTGCACAAGTCCATGGGGCCGGACAAGTTGCATCCGAGAGTGCTGAAGGAATTGGCGGCTGTGATTGCAGAGCCATTGGCCATTATCTTTGAAAACTCGTGGCGAACCGGGGAAGTCCCGGATGACTGGAAAAAGGCTAATGTAGTGCCAATCTTTAAAAAAGGGAAGAAGGAGGATCCTGGGAACTACAGGCCAGTCAGCCTCACCTCAGTCCCTGGAAAAATCATGGAGCAGGTCCTCAAAGAATCAATCTTGAAGTACTTGCATGAGAGGAAAGTGATCAGGAACAGCCAGCATGGATTCACCAAGGGAAGGTCATGCCTGACTAATCTAATCGCCTTTTATCATGAGATTACTGGTTCTGTGGATGAAGGGAAAGCAGTGGATGTATTGTTTCTTGACTTTAGCAAAGCTTTTGACACGGTCTCCCACAGTATTCTTGTCAGCAAGTTAAGGAAGTATGGGCTGGATGAATGCACTATAGGGTGGGTAGAAAGCTGGCTAGATTGTCAGGCTCAACGGGTAGTGATCAATGGCTCCATGTCTAGCTGGCAGCCGGTATCAAGTGGAGTGCCCCAAGGGTCGGTCCTGGGGCCGGTTTTGTTCAATATCTTCATAAATGATCTGGAGGATGGTGTGGATTGCACTCTCAGCAAATTTGCGGACGATACTAAACTGGGAGGAGTGGTAGATACGCTGGAGGGGAGGGATAGGATACAGAAGGACCTAGACAAATTGGAGGATTGGGCCAAAAGAAATCTGATGAGGTTCAATAAGGATAAGTGCAGGGTCCTGCACTTAGGACGGAAGAATCCAATGCACCGCTACAGACTAGGGACCGAATGGCTAGGCAGCAGTTCTGCGGAAAAGGACCTAGGGGTGACAGTGGACGAGAAGCTGGATATGAGTCAGCAGTGTGCCCTTGTTGCCAAGAAGGCCAATGTCATTTTGGGATGTATAAGTAGGGGCATAGCGAGCAGATCGAGGGACGTGATCGTCCCCCTCTATTCGACATTGGTGAGGCCTCATCTGGAGTACTGTGTCCAGTTCTGGGCCCCACACTACAAGAAGGATGTGGATAAATTGGAGAGAGTCCAGCGAAGGGCAACAAAAATGATTAGGGGTCTAGAACACATGACTTATGAGGAGAGGCTGAGGGAGCTGGGATTGTTTAGCCTGCAGAAGAGAAGAATGAGGGGGGATTTGATAGCTGCTTTCAACTACCTGAAAGGGGGTTCCAAAGAGGATGGCTCTAGACTGTTCTCAATGGTAGCAGATGACAGAACGAGGAGTAATGGTCTCAAGTTGCAGTGGGGGAGGTTTAGATTGGATATTAGGAAAAACTTTTTCACTAGGAGGGTGGTGAAACACTGGAATGCGTTGCCTAGGGAGGTGGTGGAATCTCCTTCCTTGGAAGTTTTTAAGGTCAGGCTTGACAAAGCCCTGGCTGGGATGATTTAACTGGGAATTGGTCCTGCTTCGAGCAGGGGGTTGGACTAGATGACCTTCAGGGGTCCCTTCCAACCCTGATATTCTATGATTCTATGATTCTATGATTCTATGATAGGGTATGTGGTGTCTCCTACCCGTGTAAAGTCAGCATGTTGCAGTTGGATTCTTTGCTGACCCAGTGGCAGACCACTCTGCCACTCCTAGGGCCCTGGGTCAGAACCCAGTGGAGTTGGATGGACTCAGGTCCCCCTACCCCTGCCGCCCCCCCGCCTTTTGGTGACAGCCCCCAGATTTGACCATTAGGACATGCTGCCCTGCATTCGAGGATGGCTATATTGACTCTAGCCACTAGACCACACCACGCTAGGCTGGTAGGCAGCCATATTGTCTCGCGCCATTAGGCAACGCAACCCATAATTCAAGGGCTGCTGCTTTGATTCTGCCATTAGGCCACACTTTTCTGAGGTCCAAGACAGTCCGGCAGACTGTAACCATGGCGTCAGGGCACCCACAATCCACTCTGAAGTGGGACAGGATGTGCATACACCACCACAGGGCCACAGAAGGAGAGCTGGGAAATGAGGAGTATGTGCATCATGAACCACAGAAAGCTGGAGAGCCATCAGGGCCCAGCAGAGCTGGTGGGACATGAATACAGGGCAGCACAAGGGGCAGTAGAAGGCTAGGAACCTATCCAAGGCCATGTCCGAGAGGAAAAAGCATTTAGTGGCACTGTGGAAAGGAAGAAGCACTCAGTGGCCCTGCATGAAGCAGGCACGGAAGGAGATAGGGATGCTGCAGTACACCAGGTCAGAGAGCATCCGTGGCATTGTGGTTATGAATCATAGAATCATAGAATATCAGGGTTGGAAGGGACCTCAGGAGGTCATCTAGTCCAACCCCCTGCTCAAAGCAGGACCAAATCCCCAATTAAATCATCCCAGCCAGGGCTTTGGCAAGCCTGACCTTAAAAACTTCTAAGGAAGGAGATTCCACCACCTCCCTAGTGAAAACGATTTTCCTAATATCCAACCTAAATCTCCCCCACTGCAACTTGAGACCATTACTCCTTGTTCTGTCATCTGCTACCACTGAGAACAGTCTAGAGCCACCCTCTTTGGAACCCCCTTTCAGGTAGTTGAAAGCAGCTATCAAATCCCCCCTCATTCTTCTCTTCTGAAGACTCAGCATCCCCAGTTCCCTCAGCCTCTCCTCATAAGTCATGTGTTCCAGTCCCCTAATCATTTTTGTTGCCCTCCGCTGGACTCTTTCCAATTTTTCCACATCCTTCTTGTAGTGTGGGGCCCAAAACTGGACACAGTACTCCAGATGAGGCCTCACCAATGTCGAATAGAGGGGAACGATCACGTCCTTCGATCTGCTGGCAATGCCCCTACTTATACATCCCTAAATGCCCTTGGCCTTCTTGGCAACAAGGGCACGCTGTTGACTCATATCCAACTTCTCGTCCACTGTAACCCCTAGGTCCTTTTCTCCAGAACTGCTGCCGAGCCATTCGGTTCCTGTTGAACCTCATCAGATTTCTTTTGTCCCAATCCTCCAATTTGTCTAGGTCCCTCTGTATCCTATCCCTACCCTCCAGCATATCTACCACTCCTCCCAGTTTAGTGTCATCTGCAAACTTGCTGAGGGTGAAATCCACACCATCCTCCTGATAATTTATGAAGATATTGAACAAAACCAACCTTTGGGGCACTCCGCTAGATACCGGCTGCCAACTAGACATGGAGCCATTGATCACTACCCATTGAGCCCGACAATCTAGCCAGCTTTCTATCCACCTTATAGTCCATTCATCCAACCCATACTTCTTTAACTTGCTGGCAAGAATACTGTGGGAGACCGTGTCAAAAACTTTGCTAAAGTCAAGGAACAACACGTCCACCTCTTTCCCCTCATCCACAGAGCCAGTTATCTCGTCATAGAAGGCAATTAGATTAGTCAGGCATGACTTGCCCTTCATGAATCCATGCTGACTGTTCCTGATCACTTTCCTCTCCTCTAAGTGCTTCAGAAATGATTCCTTGAGGACCTGCTCCATGATTTTTCCAGGGACTGAGGTGAGGCTGACTGGCCTGTAGTTCCCAGGATCCTCCTTCTTCCCTTTTTTAAAGATGGGCACTACATTAGCCTCTTTCCAGTCATCAGGGACCTTCCCCGATCACCATGAGTTTTCAAAGATAATGGCCAATGGCTCTGCAATCACATTTGCCAACTCCTTTAGCATTCTCGGATGCAACGCATCCGGCCCCATGGACTTGTGCTCGTCCAGCTTTTCTAAATAGTCCGGAACCACTTCTTTCTCCACAGAGGACTGGTCACCTCCTCCCCATGCTGTGCTGCCCAGTGCAGTAGTCTGGGAGCTGACCTTGTTCATGAAGACAGAGGCAAAAAAAGCATTGAGTACATTAGCTTTTTCCACATCCTCTGTCACTAGGTTGCCTCCCTCATTCAGTAAGGGGCCCACACATTCCTTGACTTTCTTCTTGTTGCTAACATACCTGAAGAAACCCTTCTTGTTACTCTTAACATCTCTTGCTAGCTGCAACTCCAGGTGTGATTTGGCCTTCCTGATTTCAATCCTGCAAGTCCGAGCAATATTTTTATACTCATCCCTGGTCATTTGTCCAATCTTCCACTTCTTGTAAGCTTCTTTTTTGTATTTAAAAGCAGCAAGGATTTCACTGTTAAGCCAAGCTGGTCCCCTGCCATATTTACTATTCTTTCTACACATCGGGATGGTTTGTCCCTGTAACCTCAATAAGGATTCTTTAAAATACAGCCAGCTCTCCTGGACTCCTTTCTCCCTCATGTTATTCTCCCAGGGGATCTTGCCCATCAGTTCCCTGAGGGAGTCAAAGTCTGCTTTTCTGAAGTCCAGGGTCTGTATTCGGCTGCTCTCCTTTCTTCCTTGTGTTAGGATCCTGAACTTGACCATTTCATGGTCACTGCCTCCCAGGCTCCCACCCACTTTTGCTTCCCCTAATAATTCTTCCCAGTTTGTGAGCAACAGGTCAAGAAGAGCTCTGCCCCTAGTTGGTTCCTCCAGCAATTGCACCAGGAAATTGTCCCCTACATTTTCCAGAAACTTCCTGGATTGCCTGTGTACCGCTGTATTGCTCTCCCAGCAGATATCAGGGTGATTGAAGTCTCCCATGAGAACCAGGGCCTGTGATCTAGTAACTTCTGCGAGTTGCCGGAAGAAAGCCTCGTCCACCTCATCCCCCTGGTCCGCTGGTCTATAGCAGACTCCCACCACCACATCACCCTTGTTGCTCACACTTCTAAACTTAATCCAGAGACTCTCAGGTTTTTCTGTAGTTTCATACTTGAGCTCTGAGCAGTCATACTGCTCTCTTACATACAGTGCAACTCCCCAACCTTTTCTGCCCTTCCTGTCCTTCCTGAACAGCTTATATACATCCATGACAGTACTCCAGTCATGTGAGTTATCCCACCAAGTCTCTGTTATTCCAATCACATCATAATTCCTTGAATGTGCCAGGACTTCCAGTTCTCCCTGCTTGTTTCCCAGGCTTCGTGCATTTGTATATAGGCACTTGAGGTAACCTGCTGATCGCCCCTCTTTCTCAGTATGAGGCAGGAGCCCTCCCCTCTCACGTGCTCCTGCTCATGCCTCCTCCCGGTATCCCACTTTCCCACTTACCTCAGGGCTTTGGTCTCCTTCCCCCGGTGAACCTAGTTTAAAGCCCTCCTCACTAGGTTAGCCAGCCTGCTTGCGAAGATGCTCTTCCCTCTCTTCGTTAGGTGGAGCCCGTCTCTACCTAGCACTCCTTCTTGGAACACCATCCCATGGTCAAAGAATCCAAAGCCTTCTCTCCGACACCACCTGCGTAGCCATTCGTTGACTTCCACGATTCGACGGTCTCTTCCCAGGCCTTTTCCTTCCACGGGGAGGATAGACGAGAACACCACTTGCACCTCAGACTCCTTTATCCTTCTTCCCAGAGCCACGTAGTCCGCAGTGATCCGCTCAAGGTCATTCTTGGCAGTATCATTGGTGCCCACGTGGAGAAGCAGGAAAGGGTAGCGATCTGAGGGCTTGATGAGTCTCAGCAGTCTCTCCGTTACATCGTGAATCTTAGCTCCTGGCAAGCAGCAGACTTCTCTGTTTTCCCGGTCAGGGCAGCAGACAGATGACTCAGTCCCCCTGAGGAGAGAGTCCCTGACCACCACCACTTGCCTCCTTCTCTTGGGAGCGGTGGTCGTGGAACCCCCAACCCTAGGACAGTGCATCCCATGCCTTCCAGATAGATAAATCCAAATCTGATGATTGGAGAGTTACAAAAGAATCTCACTAAACTGGGTGACTGGGACACAAAATGGCAATTGAAATCCAGTGCTGATCATTGCAAAGTATTGCACATTGCAAAATATAATCCCAAATATACATACAAAATGATGGGATCTAAATTATCTATTACCACTCAAGAAACAGATCATCATGGATAGCTCTCTGAAGACTTCTGCTCAATGTGCAGCGGCAGTCAAAAAAGCTAATGGAATATTAGGAACCATTAGGAAAGGGATAAATAATAAAACAGAAAATATCATAATGCCCCCCATGGAAATCCATGGTGCATTCACACCTTGAACACTGCGTGCAGTTCTAGTCACATCGTCTCAAAATAAGATATGTTAGAATTGGATAAAGTGAGGAAAACAGCAATGAAATGACTAAGGGGATGGAAAAAGATGAGGACTGTTCTTCCTAGAAAAGAGATGACCAAGGGAGATATGACCGAGGTCTATACAATCATGACTGGTGTGAGAAAAGTGAATAAGGAAGTGTTATTTACCCCTTCTCATAAAACAATAACCAAGGGTCAAACAATTAAATTAAAAGACAGGAGGTTTAAAACAATCATAAGGAATTACTTCTTCACACAACTCACACTCAATCTGTGGAACTCGTTTCCAGGGGATGTTGTAAAGGCCAAAAGTATAACCAAGTTCAAAAAAAGGATTAGATACGTTCATGGAAGATGGGTCCATCAATGGCTATGAGCCAAGAGGGTCAGGGATGCAACCCCATGCTCTTGGTCTCCCTAAACCTACAACTCCCAGAGCTGGGACTCAGCAATAGGGGATGGATCACTCAATAATTTCCCTGTCCCATTCATTCCCTCTGAAGCTTCGGGTACTGGCTACTGTAGGCAGGATACTGAACTAGATGCACCATTGGCCTAACCCAGTATGGCCTTTCTTATATTATGTTCTTATGCTCACTCACCTGGACTCAGACAGCTAACCCAGGTCAGCCCTTTCTTGCACAAAAAGAAGGGACGTATGTGCACCATTGTAACCAGAAGCCTAGTGTTTTAAGATGTCACCAAGCATGTTAGAGACCCCAGTTTAAACCTCCAATCTGCCTCATTCTGAGCAACAATGTTATCCCAGGTCACCTACCTCCCACATGACTGTCCTAACTGCTGCGTTGTAGGGTATACTGAGGTGGGTGTCTTTCCTCCCTCCTGCTGAAGTTCCAATTTTTGTAAAATATGCCAGAAGAAGAGACAGTGCACACTCCTGCGAGCTGAGCAGAGATTTTGAAGAGCTTAGTATTGTATTTAGGCATCAAAAGTGTTTGACTTAGTGCTACTTGACATTCTAATTAAAAAAAATGTTACTTCAGAACATCGATACAGCACATATTAAACAGATTAAGAATTGGTTAATTGATTGATCTAAAAAAATAGACAAAGTGGGTGAAGCAATATCTTCTATTGGACCAACTTCTGCTTGTGAGAAAGACTAGCTTTCAAGCCATACAGAGCTCCACACAGACCAGAAGAAGAGTTCTGTGTGACTCAAAAATTTGTCTCTCTCAGCAACAGAAGTTGGTCCAATAACAGACATTACCTCACCCACCTTGTCTCTCTAACATCCTGGGACTGATATGGCTGCAACTACACTGCATACTTTTAAAAAAAAAGTCATTAATGAGGATTCATCCTCTAGTGCAGAGGTCAGCAACCTTTCAGAAGTGGTGTGCCAAGTCTTCATTTATTCACTGTAATTTAAGGTTTCGTGTGCCAGTAATACATTTTAACGTTTTTAGAAGGTCTCTCTCTTTAAGTCTATATTATATAACTAAACTATTGTTGTATGTAAAGTAAATAAAGTTTTTAAAATGTTTAAGAAACTTCATTTAAAATTAAATGAAAATGCAGAACTTATCAGATTAGTGTGATCCTTGACCTTACTTTTCCTTGCTGAGTTTTCCAATGTCTGGCACGTATTTGGATACTGCACACAGGCTTCTGAGTGATCTGTTATTAACCGAGAGGGATAGAGGACAGATTTCATGTGTGAAAATACCTGTTCACACAGGTATGTGGATCCAAATGCTGAAAGTATTGCAAACGCAATTTTCTTCAAACAGTTTAATTTCACTGGCAGGGACGTCCAGCAGGTCAGAATAGAGGCCCCATGATCTCTCTCGGTAGCTTCAAGTGCACTCTGCAGCTCTCCAAACTTTGATGCCTACAGTTCTGAGCTTTTTAACTGAATGAGCTGCATCTCGAAATCTTCAACACCCATTCACTGAAATACAGACAAATCCAAGTCACTTTCGTTGAACTTTTCAGGTTTAATTAGAAAAGAAAGCATTGGGCCAAATCGCTGGAAATCTTGAAATCTGTCAGAAAATCCTGATTCCAGTTCTTGCATGTACGTTCCAATCTCATCAACACTGACAGTGCAATGTGTCGATAGCTCTTGCATGTGTTGGAAGTAGTGCAAAATCGAAGTTCGAATATCCTGAGAAAAAAATGCTAGCTCTACAACAAATGCCTTCCAGGCTTCATAAACATCCAGAGCCATTTGCCCAGCACCCTGGAGACAGAGGTTGAGTTTGTTTAGGTGAGCCATTGTTTACACAGCCATTTGCCATCATCTAGGTTGGGGTAGTTTTGTGCTTTTTCAGACAAAAAGGCCTTGATTGTATCAAAACAGTTTACAAAGCACACCAAAACCTTGCCACAACTTAGACACCGAATGTTGCTATGAAGTGGAATGTCATTATAAGCACTGTCCATCTCTTCTGGCAGTGCTTGAAACTGTCTGTGAGTCAAAGCAGATCGAGCAACAAGGAAATTCTCAATTTGCATCACTGCATTATCACATTCTTAAGCTCTGAATTAGAAATTTTAGCATACAGGGTTTCTTGATGGATGATACAGTGAAATTTGACTGTCGGGCAGCCAATTTGATCTTCAAATAACTTTACAACTCCCTTCTGTTTTCCGACCATGACAGGAGCACCATCTGTTGTCACACAAAATATTTTTCTGATATTAACTCCGCGTTCTTCAAAATGGTTTACAAAACTTTCCACTATATCTTCCCCCTTTGTTGTGCCATGCAGGGATTTTAGTCAACAAAGTTCCCCTGGGATTTCATCAGAAGCACAATATCTTGAAACAACTGCCAAACGTGGAACTTCATTTATATCCATGCTCTCATCAACTGCAATGCTAAACACTGCTGTGTCTTTTAATGCAGTCGTCTGCTTTTTGTAATGTTTTCTGCCATCTCGCTTATGCGTCTCTCAACTGTTCTGGCAGAGACAGGCAGTTCTTTTATTCTAGATACGCTCGTATCTTTATTTGGAAAATCATTGAACAAAACCTCTGAACTGCTGAGAAAAACTTCTTTTATATATTCCCCATCTGTAAACAGCTTTCCTTTGTTTGCAGTGCACTGTGCAATCTTGTAACTTCCTTCTGTAGGTTGATTTTTACTTATACTTAAGCATTTAAAAACACTGCTTTGCTTCTCCTATCCTGCTACCGCCTTTTTGATCGATTCTGCCTTGTCTGCTTCATCAAGAAAGGTTTTCTTGTGCTTCGTTTCAAAATGTTGTTGAACACTTGATGTGCGACAGACAACACTTTCACAAAGGAAAGCACAAAGAGCAAGGTCCTTCTTTTGAATAAATCCAAATGTGTCTGTCCAAGAAGGCTGAAATGAATGGACATCTAACTTTGCTTTCTTAGGAGCTGGCATTTTGTCAAATGTACCCCTCAGTTCACAGTGAGAAAAAAAATTGCAACAGACGGCATGCACACCATCAAACACAGTGCGCTTTCCACGTGGCGTGGTATAAGCAGCAAATCAGAACTTAAAAATATCCCAGTGGCGCTGGAACAATTTTTAAGGTGCGGGTGCTGAGCTGAGCCCGCTCTTGCCCCTGGCTACACCCCTCACTGCCCCAGGCTGGGGCCAGTGGGCCAAAGCTGGGAGCGGCTGCAGAGCGCCAGGCCAAGGCCAGGAATAGAGCCCTGGGCCAGCGGCTGGGACCCTAGGCCAGCAGCAGGCTGAGCGGGGCTGGTGGATGGAACCCCAGCTGGCAGGGGCCAGCGGCCAGTACCCCAGGCTGGCAGCAGGCTGAGAGGGGCTGGCAGCCAGGACCCCAGGCCAACAGCAGAGTCTCCGGGGCTGGTGGCCAGGACCCCGGCTGGCAGGGGGCCGGCAGACAGGACCCGGGGCCAGTGGATGGGACACCAAGCCAGCAGCAGAGTGCCACTGAAAATCAGCTCATTCGGCACACTTGCCATAGGTTGCTGTCCCCTGCTTTAGTGAGATTCTTCAATGCTGTTGCCACTCGGCATTTTAATCGATGATCTGGAAGTAAATACATCTGCTGATATAACTTGCAGATGACACAAAGATTGGTGGAGTGGTAAATAACTATGAGGACAGGGAAGTGACACAGCGTGCTCTGGATCACTTAACAAGTCAGTTCAACTCACATGAAATGTGCTTGAACACAGCCAAATGGAAAGGTATTCATCGAGGAACAAGAAAGGAAGGTGCTAAAAGGCTCTTTGATCTAGGGGAAGAAGGCATAACAGGAAGCAGTGGCTGGAAGCTGAATCCAGACAAATGTAATTTAGACAAATTTTTAACATTAACCATCACAACAAGCTATCAAGGGAAGTGGTGGATTCTCCATCTCTTGATCCCTTCAAATCCAGAGGGATGCCCTTCTAGAAGATGCTGTGGGGTATAGGGGCCATTGAGTCCTCACCAGACCACAGTTTGGGTGGCTTCCCTTTTCTAGCACTCACCGACTCCTTCCCCTGCTTGGGACGTACCAGAATCTCTCAAAACAAAAACAGTGCAGGGAGGATCAAAGTAAATAAAGGGGATAGGGGGCTTAGTCTCTTGGTCACTCCTTTGGGGCCCAGCTTGTCTATAGGCTGGTTTGTGTCCTGCTCAGGATTAAAATCCATCCTTAGACCCCCACCCAGCCTTTTTGTAACCTTCATTCTGTATCGGGGGCAGACAGTGTCAAGGGCAGCAGGGTCCATGACTCACTCTCCCTTTGCTGATCTGCCCCTATATCCAGCTTTCTCCCAGCTATCTGCTCCTACTTGCCATCCCTTCATGTGGCAGGCTTTCCCTTTATGAATCCAGTCCCCCACACCCCTGTCTAACCCACTGGACCCCACTCTCCTTACAGATTTGGGGATATAGCCCAGGAATCTGGACTCAGACTTCTCTTGCTATATCTCACTAGACCCACTCCCCACCTGAAGCCAGAGGAAAGACGCAGGAGACTTCCGACTAATCACTGCACAAGTCTATCAAAGTTTTGATTTCCTCTCTATTAACTTCCTGACGGGCTTTTCATCTCAGTGTTTCTCAGGGTGTTGATCTTCAGGTTCAGCACTGGAGTGATCACTGTGCAGCACAGACACTGGCTTGTCCATCATGAACTTCTGGAAAGGCCAGTCATAAATAAAAATCCAGGGCCCAAAATGCAATCTCAGCACCTTGATTTGAGTGGCACATGTAGCCAGGGCTTTGTGCTTCCCTTGCATGACGTGTGCCCTTATCTGGACCAAGATGATGGTACAGGATATGAACAACGTGATGAAGGCTCCTGTGGCGACCAGCCCACTGCTGGAGACCAGCAGCAGCTTCATCATGTACATGTCAGTGCAGGCCAGTTTGATGACCAGGGGGGCAACAAAGGAGAAACTGTGTAGCATATTGGGCCTACAGAAGGGGAGCTGGATGAGCAGTGCAACCTGGAGAATGTAATGGTCAATGCCACCCACAGGCCTTGCTGGAGCCCTTGGCAAAACCAGCAGCATGAACCAAAGGCCGTGAACCAGAGTAGGCCTGGACTTGGCAAGGTAGTAGCACACACTAGGTGTCATCAAACCAATCGAGGATATTCCTGACCAAAATACCCAGATTTCTCAGGTAACCACATAGATGCATTCCTAAGAGATGGCACAGGAACACGTGGGCACCTCAAAAGATAAGGAGGGGATGAGAGGATAACAGATAAGGATGTTTTATTCAAACTGGCAGGTATCCGGATGAGGATGGTAACTAACAACATCTGCAAAAGGAAAAGGAGTACTGTGGTACCTTAGAGACTAACCAATTTATTTGAGCATAAGCTTTCGTGAGCTACACGAAAGCTTATGCTCAAATAAATTGGTTAGTCTCTAAGGTGCCACAAGTACTCCTTTTCTTTTTGCAAAAATACAGACTAACACGGCTGTTACTCTGAAACCTAACAACATCTGGAGTGTGATACATAACTTGTTTGTATCAAGGAGGAAGGTTGTGGTATCTCCATCATTGAAGGTTTTTCAGATTAGGTTAGACGAACACCTATCAGGGATGGTCTAGATAATACTTAGTCCTGCCATAAATACAGGGGACTGGACTAGATGACCTCTCCAAGTCCCTTCCAGTCCTATGATTCAATGTATAAAAGGAGAAGTCATAGGAGGAGCATCTTTGGGCAGGTGTAGGGGGACAGGATTCTGGTGTCCTGACTGAACCAGTACCATTCTCATGGGCATCCATATGTTAAGTGTTTCTATTAGGACCTCGTACTGTGCTTTGTCGACAATTAACCGGGCAAAGTGCCCTCCCCACTGTACAGAGCCTGTGGTCTTTCTTTATGCATAACATGGAGATCTGCTGAATCAGCACGCTTCACTCTCTGTGCAGCTAACACCAGAGCTCCAAGAACAGTAGCACTGGTAGCATTGCCAACTTAGCAGCCTTAAACAAGTTCAATGAATTCAAAGTGCAAGTCTCTCTCGCCACATGTTCTAGCAGCCTCGCTGGCTGAATCTATCCATCAGGAACACCCCTCCAGTCCCAAGCTGTTTCCTTTGTTCTTCAGGTGTTGTGGCTGACATGAGTAGAGATGAAGGGAGAGAACATTTGGGGCATCTGTTCTCCATTTTTATATTTTTCCTCCTCTTTGAGAATCATGTCCAGCAGGGGTTCAGGAGACAGAAAGTCTGCGCGATGGGAACTTCCACCTGTTTCTTTGCCAACATGTAAATTCCTTGCTCACATCCTTTTTCCTGCCAAAGAATGGCCGCTTAACCATGTAATAGTCCATTTAATTTTATTGACACCTGGCTGAGGCATCAGTTTGCCTTTTGTCTTTGAGGGACTGGTTTTTGCCTGCTTGGAATATGCCTCAATAATGTTATACAGTAGAATCTTATAACTTTACCTACAATGTTACCACACATATTTTACCATGACAATAATGATCAGCACATTATGAGTTTTTAAATGATACCTCACAAGGTATACTTTGTACAAAATCCATTCTAGTTTTGTAAAAAGGGTGAACATAGGGATACAGACTGTCACATTAGGCTGAAAGAGGAATCAGCCTCAAAAGTCATCTTATTATATCATTTCTGACCCTTCCACTAACACTGGTATTAGGATGAAAAATCCTCTGGAATCCATCAGAGTTTCACTAGACATGGTCAAGAAAGATGCTACCTTGGGCATTATGCACATGTCATTTTGATTCCAAGTGGGATTATGAAAAAGTTCACAGAAGTTTCAGTTTTTGGATTTAAATTTTGCAAGTGTTTTCTTTGTGTGGAGTTAACTGAGTGTTGAGTTGCTGGAAAACATATGAGACTCAGAGAAAAGTTAGATGTTTCCTTGACTCCTGAGAGAGAGAAAAACCCATGACTCCTGGGGTCTCCTTCTCTACCTGGGAGGGGAACATGATGAAGTGTTTTCAGAAGGATAGTGGTAGTCAGAACCCCTTATTTCTTTCCTTGGCTCTGAGAGGGAAGTGGGAATGAGTGATCAGAACACTTGGGTAATGTTTTCCAAAGTGCCTAAGTCTCATTAAAAGTCAATGGGACTTACATCCCTTTGTCACTTAGGTGCTTGTTTAAGAAATATACGGAGGATGATTAATAGAAAGGCTCCTGCTTCTTTCCCCTCCGGGTGGGGAGTGGGTCAAGTGAGTTATAACAAGAGAAGTCTATGTCCATATTCCTGGACTATATTCCCAAATATGGGAGGAGAGTGAGGTACGGTGTGTTAGACAGAGACGTGCAGGACTGGATTCAAAAAGGAAAAGCCTGCCACAGGAAGGGTTGGCAAGTAGGAGCAGATAGCTGGGAGAAAGCTGGCTACAAGGGCAGATCAGCAAAGGGAGAGTGAGTCATGGACCCAGCTGCCCTTGACACTGTCTGCCCCTGATACAGAATGAAGGTTACAAAAAGGTGGTGTGAGGGTCTAAGGACGGACTCTAATCTTTAGCAGGACACTAAAAAGCCTACAGACAAGCTGGGCCCCAAAGGAGTGACCAAGAGACTAACCCCCCTTTCCCCTTTATTTACTTTGATCCTCCCTGCACTGTTTTTTGTTTTGAGACACTCTGGTATGCCCCAAGCAGGGGAAGGAGTCAGTGAGTGCTAGAAAAGGGAAGCCACCCAAACTGTGGTCTGGTGAGGACTCAATGGCCCCTATGCCCCACAACATCTTCTAGAAGGGCACCCCATCTGGATTTGAAGGCATCTAGAGATGGAGAATTCACCACTTCCCTTGGTAGCGTGTTGCTATGGTTAATGTTAAAAATTTGTGTCTAAATTACATCTGTCTGACTTCAGCTTCCAGCCACTGGTTCCTGTTCTGCCTTTAGCTCTTTCTTCCTTGTTCCTTGATGAATACCTTTGCATTTGGCTGTGTTCAAACATGTTTTGTTTGCTACATCATCTAGTCTGACTCCCTGTGTAGCCCAGGCTGCTAACATCACTCAGCGCCCTCACACTAAATCCAGCCACTGAAATTGGAACAAAGTATTACGGCCCACAGGAGACTAGGCTGTTATGTGCCACACGCAGAGAATAGGAGGGACAGGGATGCACCCATGACGGAGGACACCTCAATGGTAGGAAAATGACTGAGGTATACCCAGATAATCCTGGTGAGAGACCATCACCCAGTGCTGCAGAGGAAGGTGAAAAATCCCCAACTTCACTGACAATCTGAACTGGGGGAAAACTCCTTTCTGAGCCCACATATGGCCATCTGTTAGACCCTGAGCATGTTCAAATCCACCAGCCAAGCACCTAAGAGGGAGAATGCTCAGTGCAACCTCAGAGCCCATCTCACACCCTCAGTTGTCCCATCTCCAGCCATGGGCATCCCTGATAAGTCAGTGGTTTTTCACAGGTTTCATAGGCTGGAAATTAGTTAATAATTCTCTTGATATTTCAGCTGTAAATAGCAACCAGCCACCATCCCAGAGCTCTGCTGGGTCTGCAGGGCTAGCAGGGGTCAAAATTATTTTAACCCTGACAATCCAACTCTGATACCCCTGGATTGCAGGTCTGTGGATTACAAAGAGGTCTTTTGTTACTTAATTAGATTTTACAAGTGGAGCTGTATTTCAACTACTTAAAGTTATACATTTTGATCTGATTGGAAAACAAACAAACAAAAATTCAGAAAATTACGGAACAATTTCAAAAACATTTCATTGCAAAAGTTTTGGAAAGTAGTTATTTGTGGTAGTAGTATTAATAGCACTTTTATCTAATAACTATTAGTTTTTGTTTTTGTCAGTTTTCCTTTTTTTCCCTACTTCTCTCCTGGTTCTCTTTTTTACTTTCTCCTCTTTTTCTAAGGAAAAAGGGCAGTAGGGAAGGAGAAAAGTGGGGAAAAAAATAAAACCTAAAGAAGTAAATGAGAGAATATTTTTTAATTTTTTTCCTCTGAAAATCTGGAAAAGTATGAAAATTTTTATTTCCCGATTGTCAATTTAAAAAAAAAAAACACACATTAACAAAAGCCTTTTCAACTAAAGAACAAAGATTGCCCAGCTTTATTTATAAATACACCTTTACATCAGGATTAGATAGTCAAAGACAACTTTAGTTGAACCTGTAAAGATAGAAATAGAAATGGAAGGTTTGTGTTAAAACAAACAAACAATCCAATCCCACTAATTCATGGTAAAAATAAAGATAAATCATACTGCCAGCTTGTCACATGGGAAATATAAATAAGCTGTATAATTGTACAAGAGAGAAAAGGATAAACCATAAAATATTAGAATTTTCTAGTTAATTTAGAGGAACATTTTATAATAAAAGACTCCTACCAGTTAAGAATTATTTAAATTACATATATTTTAATTTATTTGAATTTTTTTCTCCTGAGAAGACTATGATCTTATTTTCAGTACTGGAAATATTCATAGAATATTTTTTTTACCAAAACTTCTCAGGGTGAAATCCTCTGCTGTTGGAAAATATTCAGGGAACACACTGAATTGCAGCAGCTGGGGATCTGACCCATTGACTCCAATGGAGCTATGCAGGTTTACAGCTGGGGATATGGTCTATTGGCTCCAATGCAACTGTCATGGAGTCACCGGGCCGATGCTCTGGAACTACTCCATATGAAGCCAGCCAGGACTCCGGAGGAGCCTCATCTCTGAGCACACTGTCGCCAGGGCAAGAAGCTTGCACAGCTTCGACTTTCCTGGATCTGACCTCACAGCATTCAGCATCCCTTTCCACACCGGGTGCTTCCCGCAGCGAGTCTGCCCAGGTGGGGCTCCTAGGAAAGCTAGAGGGCCCTGCATCCCAACTCCTCTGTCAGCTGTGACTCAACCAATGTTGTAAAATGGAAGGTTTATTAGTCGAGAGGTACACAGCATGGAACAGAACTTGTTAGCACAGAAATCAGTGACTTTCAGCCAAGTTCATCTTGGGCAGGGTCCCAGGACAGACACCCTGGACTCTCCCTCTTCCAGTCCCACACCGCAAAATATCCTGAACCCCACTGCCTGACCTCCAACACGCCTGTTGCTCCTCCCCCGGGCTTTGTCCTGCTTCCCGGGCAGTGTCACCTGGTCTCATCCTCCTCCTGGATCTCAGGTTCTGAAGGGCACCAGCCGTTGCCTATGTGCAGACAGCTGGGCAGCCTCACCTGCACTGAGGGCAAAAGTCACACACCCAATTCCCACCACCTAGACACAGGGAAACTGAGGTCCATACAGAATTAGTATAGGACAGTAAGACACATGCAACATAACAAGGTGGAAAAAAACCTCACTTCATCACAGCAACTACTGTACATTGATTTACACCAGCTGGAGATATGATCCATTTACTCCAATGGAGCTATGCTGATTTGCACCAACTGGCTCCACAGATTTCAGTGGAGATTATGGCCCTTGTTCCATAATTTATTGATGCACACAACATAGTAGTGTGCAGGATGTGATCTCTTTTGATAGGATACACAATTCATGTGGCATATTCATCCCCTCTCTGATATGTTAAGATCTAGTTTCTAATAGAAATGATCATTCAAAAATAAATTATGTTTTTAGTTTCCTGCATGAGAACAGGAATCTGCTCATCAGTTTCTTGATGGCCTTTTTCATCTCAGCATTTCTCAGCGTGTGGATCATTGAGTTCAGCACTGGAGTGATTACTGTGTCAATGACAGAAACCACTTTGTCCAGGGCAAACTTCTTGAAGGGCTGAGCATAGATGAAGATGGTGGGTATGAACATTAAATACACCACAGTAATCTGGGTTCCACAGGTGGACAAACACTTGCACTTCCCATCGGTGACATGCAACCTGATCTGGACTAAGATGATGATGTAGGAAATGAGCAAAATGATGAATACAGTTAGAAGGAGTACTCCACTATTGAAGACCATCTTCTGCTTGATCACATGGGTGTCAGTGCAGGCCAGTTTGATGACCTGTGGGACATCACAGTAAAAACTGTCCAGGACATTCAGCCCACAGAATGGTAGCTGGAGGAGCAGTCCAATCTGAACAGCAGAGTGAGCAAATCCAGCCAGCCACGTCAGTGCCACTATCCCCACACACACACTCCGGTTCATGATAATCAAGTATCTCAGTTATTTGTAGATGGCCACATACCAATCAACTACCATCCCTATAAGGAAAAATACCATTGCGACCCCTATGAAGTGGAAGAAGAAAATCTGGAGAAGGCAGGCATTGAACGAGATAGTTTTACACTGGGAGAGGAGACACAACAGTAATCTGGGAGTATTGACTGATGAGTCACTGACATCTAGGAAAGCCAGGTTGGCCTGGAGGAAGTACATAGAGGTGGAGAGCCGGCGGTCAGAGATCACCGTGGTGATGATGGTGAAATTTCCCAACCAAGTGGTCACATATACTATGAAGAAGGCAATGACAAAAAAATGCTGTAACTCAGGACTCTGGGTGAGTCCCAGGAGCACAAATTCAGCCATTGTAGTGGTGAGATTCTACTGGTCCATTTTGTGGACTTAAAATATATCTGCAATTAAACAGAAATAACAACAACAGTTATGGCCTTTTTGTAATTCTACCCACTTCTCCCTCTAAGGCAGTGGTTCCCAAACTTTAACAGCCTGTGAACCCCTTTCTCTAAATTCCGAGATCTCATGAACCCACTCCTAAAAATGAATATTTCCAGGGATTTAAGTTTAAATTTCCTCCGCACTCCCTGGGGCTCCTGCTGCTGGACCCCACAGTCAACTGTGGGGCTCCTGCTGCTGGACGCCACAGACAGCTGAGCTCCACTGAGCTCGGGCTGCAGGTCCCGCTGACCGCTGGAGCTAGGGCTGCCAGCCCCAACTGCCCAGCCCCAGTCTCCCTGGGGCTCGGGCTGCCAGCCCTGTGCGGAGTGCTGGGGTTTGGGCTGCCGGTTCCCCCGTTGATGGGGGCAGGGCTCGGGCTGCCAGCCCCAACTGTCTGGCCCTGCTCTCCCTGGGGCTTGGGCTGTCTGCCCTGCAACTGGGTCCCACCTGCTGCCTCCAATGCCCGGGGTCCTCTGGCCACCTTTACTGACATTTTTCTGGAAAACTCCCTGTAACGTTCTGCAAACCCCCAGGGGTTCACGAACCCCAGTTTGGGAACCACTGCTCTAAGGCTATGTGTACTCTACTATGGTAAGTTGACCTAAGTTATGCAACTCCAGCTACGTTAATAATGTAGCTGGAGTCAGCATAGCTGAGGTTGACACTCTCTCGTCGACTTACCTTACTCTTCTCTTTCAGGATTGAGTACTGGGGTTCACCGGAGAGCGATCTGTGGTCTGACAGGCTCTTCAGTAGACGGGCTAAATTGACCCCCTCCCCGTGCATTGATCCCCAGAGCGTTGATCTGGTGCAGTAGTGTAGACATAGCCTAAGTGACTGATATTACATTTTTGTTAAATCCATGTTAGCAAACAAATTGTGTTTGGAAATTTTCATATTTTTTCTCAATTAAACACTGTGTGCACAGCTGCATTCAGGAGAATCCTGACTCAGCAGACCCTCTTCACTCCTCCAGTGGTGAACTTGTCCTGGGAGTGACAGGGAGTGGTTTGCTCTACAAAAGTGTCCCTGTTCCTTACAGTGTCCATTCATCCATCCTCAACTTTGATGCTCTAGACCTCTCCATTTTTTTTCGATGTTTAGGTTTTGGATTTTCAGTCTTTTTTCCCCTCCTTTAAAAAAAAAATAAAATAAAATAATAAAACTCCCACTTTTCCACCCTAAAATTGTGAAAAGGAAAGTATGAAAAGTGGGAGAAAGTTTGACTTTCTCACAATTCACCATGCAAAAGTGTAAGAAGTGAAAATTTTGTATCCAAGTGAAATGAAAAGCTTCATTATATTTTGAAAATTTCTCATGAAAAAGCAAAAAGAAATAATTGAAAAAAAAACAATTTTCCCATTAAATATTTTGATTCCATCCAACCTTTTTTTCCTGTCATGACAGTCTTTTCAAAAGAAAATGTTGCTTTAAATTAAAGGAAAAAGTTAATTTTGATTGACATTTTCAGATGAAAAACCATTGGGTAAAAAAGCTCACAAACAGATTTTCCCATCTGCAGTCTGTGGACATGGCTTGCAAAAGGATGTCAATTGTCTCTAAAAACCTTGACCATAAAGGATGGCTTCAGCTTGGTCTGAGTAGTTGGAGAAGATGGCGTTGAAGGTAGAGCACTAGACTCTCAGGAGCTGGGTTCAGTCTCTGCTTTGCTACAGACAGCTTCTGTGACTACGGATAACTCTCACCTCCTCTCAGTCTTGGCTTTTCAAGGCAGAAGAAGATTAGGTGCCCACCTCCGCTGATCTTTGTTGGAAGTTGGATGCTTAAACTCCTCGGGTCCTTTGAAAATCCCTGTCTCTGCTCCTCCTCTCTTAATTGAGATTAGCAATAGTTCCCCTACATTGCAGGAGTCTGGGTAGGTTAATTCATTAAGGATTGTCAGACACATGGGTACCGTGATGATTGGGGCCGTGCAAGTAATTAGGTGGAGAACTTGGGTGGAAGGCAGTGGGGGAATGATCACTCCCTCATCTAGACTTCAGAGATTCCAGAGGCTGCTGCATTTCTTAGGCTGCTGTGGGAATTTGAGAGGGACATATACAAGGGTTGAACTCATAACCTCTCAATAGAAACACATCAGTGTCTACTGGCTGAGATAAAAGATCAGAGCCATTAATTCAAAGCCTGTAGCAGATGTGCTCTGTATGTGCTCTAGCCAGTAGAGAGGTGCCTCATTAGTTCAGCGTGGGCTACACCTTGATCTGTTGTGAAGTAAGTCACCTTTAAGCATTTTAGGATCTTCATGTAAATGGGAGGTGCTCTCAGCTCTCAGGGAGTTAGGTGCCCAACTCCATTGGAACAACTTACCAAGGTTGTGGTGGATTCTCCAACACTGACAGTTTGTAAATCAAGATAGATCTTATAGAAAAGAAGAGCTAGCTGTAGGAATTATTCTGGGGAAAATTCTCTGGCCTCTTCTGGTCCCAGAATGTGTGACTCCATGAACAATTCTGAAATGTGCTGACTGAGAAAATTCCAGACTAAAGTTATTCAAAAGCTTAAAAACATGAAAGATTCTAACTGAAAGAAGTCCACGGTGGAAATTTCACTCTGGTTTTATATGCAGATCTGGGCACTTCTCTGGTCCATTTTCCATCTCCAACCTGCCGCAGAAAAAATGCATTGCAGGTTTTAGCAACTTAGAGCCCTTGCCATGGAAGAAGACTAGTGACACAGAACTAATCATGCGACGGTCTCAGACAGTGATAGGCCTGTGGGCTGTTATCTTCCTAACTGACTTAGGCTCTTCTGAAATACCCAACAAATACCTGTAAACCCCTTTAGAATAGAAAAGGATCTATCATTTAAAAATGTAATCTCTGCAAGCACATCTCACCTTCCCTGTCAGCATGGTCTCTATGCATCTCCCCTTACAATAGTGATGCATATCCCTGGTGTTACCTCCCACAAGCTGCCATGTCTGTCATCCCAGAGTCAGCTGCCTACAAACTATTGCGTCTATGATCTCAAAGCTGATCTTTTCTCTCCTGACAGGCAGGGGAAAGAACCTGGATCCATAGAAAAACAGCCCCAGAACATCCACGTACATTATATCTGCCCCCTGTGCTAAGGCTGGAGTTAGGATCAAAGAATCTGTGAAATCAGTGGCCACAAACCCATCCTCTGAAGAACTGTAGGGATGGGCTGGTGCCTGTCTCTGGTGCAGATCTCAGAGGCAACAAGGCACAAAAGAGGTTTCTCTCACCAGAGACAGGGGTATATTAGGCCAAGGGAGGCTAAGCCTCCCCAAATGGGACGCAGCACACCTCCCTTTGGAGGAGCCCTGTCCTGCTGCCTTTGGAGTACTGCCACTGAACGAGTGCCTCTCCACCCCCTGGCCCTACCCATGCTGCTCCTCTTCCCGCCTCTGCTCTGCCTCTTCCCATTCCTGCGCCTCCCCTTCCCCCAAGACCCCCCCACCGCCACCTGCTGCTCGTGCCTCTCTGACCCAGACGCTAATTAGATGCCGGCCTTGAAGTCCATGAGGGATGAACAGAGCAATGGGTCGCATATGGCCAAATAGCGATCGTAAGACATAGCTGATAAGAGGAAACACTCTAGCTACTGAGAACCCCCAAAAAATATAATTGCGTGAAACAGGAGCTAACAGAAACAGTGTTATCCCCTGTCAGGAAATACTTCAGCATCTGGGGTGTAATGAAGGATATGTAGCAAACATCTAAGCAGGACAAATTCCCCAGGAAGAAATACATGGGGGTGTGAAGGTGATGGTCAACTACAGCGAAAGCTACTATCTGGCAATTCATGGCCACGATGGAAAGGTAGATGATGAGAAACACTGGGAAGAGCAGGATCTGTAGCTCATGGATGCTTTCAAATCTCATCAGGGTGAAGATGCTCAGGCAGTTACCCGTTCAGCGTGCTGGCCTTGTTAACAACTTTCTTAGGTACCTAACTGCCCCTGCGTTGTATAAGCACCCTGAGCGCCTGACTCAGAACTCTAGATTCCGCCAGGCTGCGGGGTGCCTAAAGTTGGCCATTGCAGCACTGAGCCCCCTTTGTAAATCTAGCCCTTAGGGCTTAGGCATTGGAACAGCTTCCACAGAAAAGATTGATGGAACCCACATCAGAATATCCCATAGCTCAGTGGTTGCGTCACTTACATAGGAGATAGAAGATCACTAGTCAAATTACTTCACCCTTTCAGGTGGAATGGGGGAATTGAACTGGGGGACTCTCACATCCATGGGGAGTACTCTGGCTACAACCAAATAGTGCTCTGGCTCGCTTTCTCCATACACACCCTCTATCAATCAATAAGGCATATTAGAGCTGCCTAACATGTGAATATTCAATTCCTATGAATTTGGTTGAAAAATGGTGAAAAAATGTTAATGCAAAATATTCTTGAATTTTTCCAAAGTGTCTGAAAATTTGAATTTTCACAAAAGTTTGAATGGCTGGTTGAAAAAAAAAACAGTTAGAATTAACCAGTCTGGATTCAGATCTGTAAAGACATACCTAAACCAGATATGGTTTAGACACAGCCTGCATCAGCATTTCTGGCAGGAAGGGGCAGAGAAAATGTGCTGATTTTCTCTTATTTTTGCTGTAAAAGAAATCTGGAGAGTGACTTTGACCAAGGAATGTGCATTGCTTTCCATACCCCAAATTACAGAATTTCCATTCATCTGGCCTAGGAAAGATGTCAAATCTTTCCCTTGTGTTCTCCTTTGAGATGATGATTGATGATGATTTGAGTGTCTAGAAGCTCCAGCAGGGATGAAGGACCGCTTGTGTTAGGCTCTAGAAAAAACACATAGTGAGACAATCCCAGCCTCCAAAGACTTTGTAGTCTCCGGCTCTGATTGTCAAAGGAGACTAAAAGTGTTCACTGGCATTGAGTGCCCAACTCCCTTAGGCTCTATTAAAATCCAGACTAAATAGACAAGAGAGAAATTCACTGCTGTGCACAGGACCAGCACAAGGCCTTTGTTATACTTAAATCTCCCTTAAATCCTCAAATTAGAGGTTGGGTGGGACTGAAGTGATTTTCAGTTAATTTCACCCTGAGGCTGCAATGTACAAAGATGCGTAGGGGATTTGGACACCCAATTCCATTAGGCAGCTTTCAAAATTTCTGATTTCTCTTTTATGTTCTCCAGTCCTTGCCAATTAGGTTGGACTTATGTGATGCATGTGAAATGGCCATCATCTTAGCCAACCCACTGGGGTTTGAAACTGAGACCCACAGAGCTAAAAAGTTTAAACTATTACAAGTTGCTCTAAAGTGCCAAGTCTGCTTAGCTATGACAGTAACCGACTCATATCCTCTGAAGATCAGGTACACACACTGACCATTGGGTTACAAAGACCTTTTGCTGGCCCTCTGAATTTTACCCTAAATCATCATCATCATCAGGATGTATTTAGGAGACTTGCTGCCTTTGCAAAAGCGTCCAGGTGCTTAACACCTATTAAAATTTAGGTGTCCCTAGATGATTTGAAAAATCCCACTAGGTGCCTAAATACCTTTAAAAGTTCCAAAAGGAATTATTTTGGGGCAGTTCTCTGTTGGGCTCAACGGGTATGGATCAATGGCTCCATGTCTAGTTGACAGCCGGTATCTAGCGGAGTGCCCCAAGGGTCGGTTCTGGGGCCGGTTTTGTTCAATATCTTCATAAATGATCTGGAGGATGGTGTGGATTGCACCCTCAGCAAATTTGCAGATGACACTAAACTGGGAGGAGTGGTAGATACGCTGGAGGGTAAGGATAGAATACAGAGGGACCTAGACAAATTGGAGGATTGGGCCAAAAGAAATCTGATGAGGTTCACCAAGGACAAGTACAGAGTCCTGCACTTAGGACGGAAGAATCCAAGGCACCGCTACAGACTACGGACCGAATGGCGAGGCAGCAGTTATGCAGAAAAGGACCTAGGGGTTACAGTGGACGAGAAGCTGGATATGAGTCAACAGTGTGCCCTTGTTGCCAAGAAGGCCAAGGGCATTTTGGGGTGTATAAGAAGGAGCATTGCCAGCAGATGGAGGGACGTGATCGTTCCCCTCTATTCAACACTGGTGAGGCCTCATCTGGAGTACTGTGTCCAGTTTTGGGCCCCACACTACAAGAAGGATGTGGAGAAATTGGAGAGAGTCCAGCGAAGGGCAACAAAAATGATTAGGGGTCTGGAACACATGACTTATGAGGAGAGGCTGAGGGAACTGGGATTGTTTAGTCTATGGAAGAGAAGAATGAGGGGGGATTTGATAGCTGCTTTTAACTACCTGAAAGGTGGATCCAAAGAGGATGGATCTAGACTATCCTCAGTGATAGCAGATGACAGGACAAGGAGTAATGGTCTCAAGTTGCAGTGGGGGAGATTTATGTTGGATATTAGGAAAAACTTTTTCACTACGAGGGTGGTAAAACACTGGAATTTGTTACCTAGGGAGGTGGTGGAATCCCTTTCCTTAGAAGTTTTTAAGGTCAGGCTTGACAAAGCCCTGGCTGGGATGATTTAGTTGGGATTGGTCCTGCTCTGGGCAGGGGCTTGGACTAGGTGGCCTCCAGAGGTCCCTTCCAACTCTGTTATTCTATGATTCATTGTTTCTGTCCTGTGTTATGCTGGAGGTCAGACTATATGGTGACAATGGTATCTGTGGAAATTCTGGCCCCTAAAATCTAAGTGATGTGAAGATGGCAAACATATAAGGGAAGAATAATGTAACAGTGAGATATTTGTGAACACATTAAAATTATACAGGTGATACTACATTTTGCTTCTATTTTATAATCTCCCTTGATTCTCATTTATTTCATTTAGCTAGATGCTCAGTAGAGGAAGAGGAAACCAAACATCCATCACCACTTTCACACTGATGGGATCTAAGAACCCCTATGAGATGCAGATCCTACTCTTCCTGGTGTTTCTCATCATCTACCTTTCCACCTTAGTTGTCGTTCATCACCACCTTCACACGCCTGTGGTCCTGGGAAATTTGTTCTGCTTGGAGACCTGTTAAACATCCTCCATCATACCCCAGATGCTGATGTATTGCCCGACTGAGAATAATAATATTTTCTGTCAGAGCCTATATCACAGAATAATATTTCCTTGGGTACTTGGCAACTACAGAGCGTTTCCTGTAGGGAACCCATTGCACTGTGCACCTCTCATAGACTTCAAGGCCTGTACCCATTTAGCAGTTGGCTCCAGGCTTAGCAGCTCCATGATTAGTGTATAAATCTCCTCATCAACATCTTGTGCCTCCATTTTTCTGGTCCCAGTGAAAGTAGCCATTTCTTCTGTGATTTGACACCCATGATAAAATTCTCCTGCACAGGTTATTTTGTCCTGGGATAACAAGGACAAAATCCGTGTCTTAAATACAAAATGGATATCAGCCTTAAGGATGGGCCTGCAACCCTGGCCTCCATATACGTAGATATCATTTCATTTATCTTAATTTTAAGGCCTGATTCCCTAGTAATCTCTAGCAGCTTTCAGCTTCTCCTGCAAAATGAAAAGGAGCAAGAGCAAACTGTCCAATTAAACTGGGATTACTTAGATAGTACAATCTTTGCAGCAGGGACTGGCTTTTTGTTCTCTGTTTGTACAGCACCTAGCACAATGGTGTGCCAAGGTACTAGGATAGTAAGAATAATAGTAATAGTGATATGGCTGAATAGCACTGCCTGAGGAGTCGGAAGCACTTACTCTGAATCTGTTTCTTTATTTGTAGTTCACTGACCTGTTCAGTTTTCTGTGTTACTGCTTAACAGAAACATAATAACAATTCAATTTGTAGGTAGATGTGGGATTTGCAAACGTGCTTAAATATTATCAAAGACACAGAGATAGGTCTGCACTGAGTGCTTCTGAAACCCTACACTAAAATGGGGGATTTTACTCTTAGGGTTGAAAAGCAAGAGATGTTGGGGAGGATTCCCCAAAGTGCCTAAGGCTACGTCTATGCAGCAAAGTAAACTCACAGCTGCCCCGTGCCAGCTGACTCAAGATCATGGGGCTTGGGCTGCGGAGCTGTTTCATTGCGGTGTAGACTCGAGGAACGTGGGCTCTAGGACCCTGTGATGTGGGAGGGCCCAGAGCTCGGGCTGCAGCCCAAACCTGAATGGCTTCACAGCAATGAAACCTCCCCTCAGCCCAAGTCAGCGGTACAGGCCAGACAGGGTTTTTCTTTGCTGTGTAGACACATCCCTAAGTGTTTAAGTGCGCAGTTTCAATGGACTTTGATTGGGACGTACATTCCTAAGTCACTCAGACGCTTTGGAAAATCAGTTATTGTTCACATCAGGAGTGTTGACATTGTTCCATCAATTTTTCTTTTCAAGAAAATAGGTTTTCAGTAAAATGAACATTTGTGTCGGCTTTCCTCAAACATTCTAATTTTTTTTTTTGTCAGAAATAGACAACCTCCAAATAATAATAATAATAATAAATCAGATACAAAGAAACAAACATACAAAATCAGTTTTCAGCTGCTAAGTGTTTAGTTTCCATCCCAAAATTGTTAGTCCTCCACAATCTTCAGCCCAAACATTATGGTTTGTGGTTGCAGAAAAACAGAACTTTTTTAGTTTTTCAACAAAAAAAGTTATTCACAATTGCTGCAAAAAAACACTGACTTTTGACCAGCTGTAAGTCACCTTTTTTGTATTGTGCTTAAAAACAACCCCCCATGAGAAAAAAATCCCATTTCCCAACCTCTTTTTCCATGCATCTGTGTTATGTTCACAGTCAGATAAAAACATAAAACAGTCTTGCTTGAAGGTTGCAATGTAACATTACTATATTTCATAGAATTCAGACCCATACGACACAAAAACTGAGAGACAAAGCAGGCTGCTCCCTCAAACAAAAAGGCTTAACTCTAGGCTGGGAGGCTGCAGAATGACTCACAACAACCAGAGCATATGTTTCCGTACAGAGCTCCACATCTGCAAGCAGGACCAGAAAAACCCCTTACACTCAGAATGATAGCTTGTAATTTTAACACAGTTTTCAATACACTACACTCTGGATAAGGATGAATTTCTTTGTGACAAACTTTCAGGCCAACAGGGAGAGGTGGCTGATCTAGGAAGAGAAACGAAGATTCATGATTCTCATACCTATGTCTTAACCACAGGACACACAACCTTTGATGGATAACCCATTCAGCGTGTATTTCTGACCTGCCAGATGTTCTGTGGCAGAAGATGACAATTAGAGCTCAGTGAACCAAAGATTTTTCATTTCTCTGGCAGTTATGGAAAACAAAAGCCTTACCACCAAGCTATGAAGTCATTCTCACTTGCTTGTCCTAGCCCAATGACTAGTCAGTGTCATTCAAGAGGAGAATGAATAGTGTGGCAAAATACCTTGTTTGCCTCAGTAGGCTCAGTCCTTCTTAGCCTTGGAAACTCAGGTTTGGGGCAAGATGAATCCTTATAGGTGGCACAGGGTCCTGCTACTCCTCTCCTCAGTCAGTCCCTTGCAGCCTCCCTACTGGAAAGGTCTGGTGTCTTGCTGCAAACAGCCTACTGGCAGCTTCCTCGCTCCTCTCACTCTTCCCTCCTTCCACCCAGGGGAGGGTTTAAAAAGGTCCCAAGTAGTTGGAGTCAGCTGAACCTAATTGGTACCCTAGCAACCCCTTTTCCAGCTGAACCTTATTGCCCCCTGGTTATCTCTCCTCAGGGGATATCTTTTCATCCCCTAGTACTAGTTACTACCCCCCTTTTGTAGCTGTTTGTCCTGGGTTTACCACAATAGACATTGAGCTTGAAAGCGAGTCCAAGGATGACTCTGTAGCCTGGTAGTTAAGATGCACATTTTAGCTACAAAGAGATCAAGGTTCAACTCCCTGTTTCAATGATTATTTAATTATTTATACCAAACGGAACCACTTTAACAGGAGCAAGAGAGAGTGAACTCCTGCAGAGAGTATTCCAGTGCGGGAGACTGAAGACTCCAGCTCCGCATCAGGCAGGGGGGATATTGAACGTGGGTGTTCCACACACACACATACACACTCCACATGAGTGCTCTAACCATCAGGTTAAATGTTATAACAGGCCGGGTTGCTGCCCAGCATCTAAGTCCTGAAAGATCTGGATTGATATTTGCTGAAAGTATTCAGTTAATTTGAGTTAAATTCATGAATCACTTCGAGCTGACCAAATCAACTCTCCATCCAAACAAAGCCTGATACATGAGGCCACAAACTGTACATACCCCTGTCTATGAACCCCACATGGCCCTGCATCAGGGGACAGCAGGAGGGTGGGATGAGTGGTCAGGATAGCAATGGACACCTAACCAGTTTCAAGGAGAGCAGGGGAATCATGATATTTTTTGGCAAAACACATGGCCCAAAAATTGGGAGGAAGAACAAAAATACCAGGGAGTCTCAGTGAGATTTTATTCTTTAATTCATTTTTGTCAAACTTGGGTGGTAAATATTTTTAGGTGTATAGCGTATTGCTGTCTGTGATGAGGGAGGCCCGTGTGACACTATCTAGGCTGAGATTTGAAAAGTTTTCTAGTGATTTTGGTCTCATTTCCTATTCATTTTAATTCATTCCTTTCTTTTTATTTAGGTGGGGGAGGAAAGTCAGGTCTTATGAGCAGTTCAGGGACATTCCCAAATCCTAAGAGGATGAATTCCACAATGGGCATTTGATTTCTTACTTCTGCTTTCTCCATAATATGTACCTAGAAACAGAAAATCATTAAATATTGATGGAGTACACGCCGTCAGGTTGTGCTGTCGGTTACACTGGCAGAAACCTGGAGCAGGTAACCTCGTGCCACTGCATCTCTCCACTGGAAAAGTGACGTTGTCAATAAACAGAGGAAGACTCCTATCCTTAAGAGGTTGGCACTTAAAATTAAAAAGGTAAGAGAGGTAAACTAAGGGCTGGGGGAAAGCCGACAGGTGCAGAGGAGCACATGGTTTGGACAGAGACATCTCTTAGGGGAGAGTCTATTAATGGAGACTCTCTATGTCCTAGTAAGGAGGAAAGGATGGAAGATGGTAAAATACAGGTAGGATCTGATGAGAAAGAGTCAAATGTAAAAAGGCACATTCAATTACATCATGTAATGGCAGACAGCTAAAAAGTGACAAGATTTTAAAGTGCTTATATACCAATGCTAGAAGAAAGACTGTGAGATGCTCAGAGAGATTAGAGGGAAAATTAAAATAAAAACTCAATAATAATGGGGGATTTCAATTATTCTGATATTGACTGGTAAATATCACCTCAGGACGGGACGCAGAGATAAAGTTCCTTGTCACCTTAAATGACTGCTTCTTGGAGCAGCTAGTCCTGGATCCCACAAGAGGAGAGGCAATTCTTCATTTAGTCCTAAGTGGAGCACAGGATCTGGTCCAAAAAGTGAATATAGCTGAACCTCTTGATAATTGTGACCATAATATAATGAAATTTAACATCCCCGTGGCAGGGAAAACATCACAGCAGCCCAACGCTTTAGCAGTGAATTTCATAAAAGGGGAACGACACAAAAATGAGGAGGTTCAGTTAAACAGAAATTAAAAGGTACAGCACCAAAAGTGACATCCCTGCAAGCTGCATGGAAACTTTTTAAAGGCACCATAATAGAGGCTCAAATTGAATGTATACCCCAAATTAAAAAATATAGTAAGAGAAAGAAAAAGGTGCCACCGTGGCTAAACAACAAAGTAAAAGAAGCAGTGAGAGGCAAAATAGCATCCTTTAATAAATGGAAGCTAAATCCTAGAGAGAAAAGAGAAAGGAGCATAAACTCTGGCAAATGAAGTGTACAGATATAATTAGGAAGGAAAAAAAGAATTTGAAAAACTGCTAGCCAAAGACTCAAAAAGTAATAGAAAAAATATGTTTTAAATACATCAGAAGCAGGAAACCTGCTCAACAAACTGTAGGGCTACTGGATGATCGAGATACTAAAGGACCACTCAAGGATGATAAGGACATTGCAGAGAAACTAAATGATTTTTTTCAATTGGTCTTCACAGCTGAGGTTGTGAGGGAGATTCCCAAACCATTCCTTTTAGGCGACAAATCTGAGGAACTGTTCCAGATTGAGGTGTCATTAGAGGAGGTTTTGGAACAAATTGATAAAGAGAAATTGCAGAACTACTAACTGTAGTCTGTAACCTATCATTTAAATAAGTCTCTGTGCCAGATGACTGGAGGATAGCTAGTTTGACACCAATTCTTAAAAAGGGATCCAGAGGTGATCCAGGCAATTAGAAGCCTGACTTCAGTACCAGGACAACTAGTTGAAGCTATTGTTAAGAACAAAATTGTCAGACACATAAATTAACGTAATTTTCTGAGAAAGAGTCAACACCGTTTTTGTAAAGGGAAATCATGCCTCACTAATCTACTAGAATTCTTTCAGGGGGTCAACAACTGTGAGGACAGTGCATATAGTGTACTTAAATTTTCAGAAAGCCTTTGATAAGGTCCCTGACTGAAGGCTCTTAAGCAAAGTAAGCTGTCATGGGATAATAGGGAAGGTCCTCTCATGGATTAGTAACGGGTTAAAAGATAGGAAACAAACGGTAGGAATATATGGTAAGTTTTCAGAATAGAGAGAGGTAAATAGTGGTGTCCCCCAGGGTTCTGTACTGGAACCAGTCCTATTCAACATATTCATAAATGATCTGGAAAAAGAGGTAAACAGTGAGGTGGCAAAATTTGCAGTTGATACGAAACTACTCAAAATAGTTAAGTGACAGGCAGACGGCGAAGAGTTACAAAAGGCTCTCCCAGAACTGGGTGACTGGGAAACAAAATGGTGGATGAAATTCAATGTTGATAAGTGCAAAGTAATGCACATTGGGAAACATAATCCCAACTATATATACTAAATGACGGGGTCTAAATTAGCAGTTTCCACTCAAGAAAGACATCTTGGAGTCACTGTGGATAGTTCTCTGAAAACATCCACTCAATGTGCAGTGGCAGTCAAAAAAGGTAACAGAAAGTTGGGAATCATTAAGAAAGGAATAGATAATAAGACAGAAAATATCATACAGCATCTATATAAATGCAGGGTATGCCCACATCTTGAATAAGGATGGGAGAGGCTGAGGGAACTGGGACACATGACTATATAGTGCCTTGCATAATGACAGGTTTCAGAGTAGCCCCTTGCAAGCGGCTCCTGGCACTCTGCTGTTTGCTGTGCAGAGCAGGGGGGGCAAGGGGAGTGCTGATGTCAGGGTGTCCCCCTCCCTCACTCCCCCCTGCCCATGTACCCCATCTCCGCAGGGCAGGAGCGGTGGGACAGGAGAGCTTCTGGTAGCGGAGAGCTTCTGGTAGCTGCTTCAGTCTCAGCTTTCTATGGTGTACCCATTATCTCCTTGGTCTGAAGAGATGCATTTCAAGCACCAAAGGGCATGAAAGCATCTGCTAGGCCTGTACTAGGGCAGAACAGACATATGTCTTGTCCTGTCTGGGTCATTCCAGTACACACCTGTGAAAATAACTCCCTAGCTGTCACTATGCTAAAATTATCATCTATCCTGATCTGGGCAACTATACAATATACTTCAGTCAAAGCTGATTTTTGATAATGCAGGCTTTTATGGGATACTTAGAATAAGAGAATTGGGTATAGTTAAGGCGTAAGCCAATTTAGGCTATGCTGTATTATTTGTGCTTAATATTATTTGTGCTTAATGCACACTAACGTATATATGGTGTGGATAATACATATTATTACCTAAATCATCTACCTGCCAGTTGGACTTGTATTTATAAGTCATTTAGGGCCAGGCCTTATAGATAATAAGGTGCCTGAAGATTAGAACTGAGCGAAAAATTGATTTTGGTTCAGTGGCTGACTCAAAAAAAGAGGAAAAAATTGGTTTGTTTGGAACCAAAATTGGATATTCGCCAGGCAGCTGGGTTGGGTCCCAGTACTGTAGCCATGTGTGCATTAAGCTTTCCCGGATCTCAGCAGGCTGCAGCATGGTTTCTGCTTTCTAACCCGTCATGGAAATGGAACAACATGACCCAGTTACCTTAGTCCCCGAGGTGCCCCAGATGCCATAGTACGTCAAGGACCTCCCATCCCAAAGATCCCAAAGATCCACCCACGTAGGTGCTCTCAGTTTACAGTTCACTGCTCCAGGGGCAGATGAAAGATAAAGCAAACAGATGCACAGGCTTTGCGAAGGCCTCTAAACACAATTACTCTTTACCTAGATTGAATGAGAAATACACTGTGTTGAACAAAACAGTAGAAAACTTACGCATATTTCCCTGCCTCAGTTTCCTCACCCATCTGGGGCATTCTTAGGACTTGAGCCAGAATCCTTTATGGTACTTAGGATTCCCATTCCTGTAGCTCATGCCTCCTTCTCTGAATTGAATTGAATCTCTATCTCTGACCCCTGCAGTCAGTGTCCTTCTACTCTCTCTTTCAACTAACTGGTGAGAGACTCTCTAACCTCCCATCCCCTTTGTCAGGTGACCACTTCCCAAGTCAGACTGAGCATGTGATCAAAGCCATGGCCTACCCTTAACCACACCCCAAGCAATATTGCTATGCCAAGAAAACCTTTGGTTTAGACACAGCTATGTGGACAGAAGAGGGTACTGTCTGCAGAGCTAACATCATTTGGGAGGTGCTGTTCTTACACCAGCAGAAAACCTTTTTCTGTCAGCGTATGCGGTGTCTAGATGAGGGGGCTCGGCCAGCATAGCTATGGAATAGCTCTAGCACCATAATGTAGACACTTTCTTCATCATCAGGAGGGGATTTTCCATCAGTTTAGTTAATTCACCTGCCTGAGAGGCAGTCGCTAGTTTAATGGAATAATTCTTCTGTCGATCTGCATCTACACCAGGGGTTAGGTTGATCCCACTACAGCACTCAGTGCATAACATTTTTCATAGCCCTGAAAGACATAGCTAAGGCCATCTAACTTCTAAGTAGTAGTAGTGTAGACCCAGCCTATGCACCCTACCAGGTGATTCGTTGTTGGACACTTCCACACCCCTGGAGTTCGGTGTTAAAAAGTGGGTTTGCCCCAGGTGGCAAGGCCGTTGTGCAAGGCGGATTGTGGAAGGGTGTCTCACCAGCATGCAACCCCCTTATGGCTGTGTGCCTTGTTGCAGGGTGCTTTCCTCAGCTGCCTCCACCAGACACTATTCAGGCCTGCTAGTGGTCCATTTGTTCAGTGACTTGGCCCACCAGCCAGGACACTTTCTGTCCCATCCCTTCTGGGGTAAAACAAAGAGTCCAGCAAAATACAAAAGAACATAAATTCTTCTGTCCTCCCTGGGCCCAGTCCTTGGCAAACTCTTCATCAACTCTCCCAGGCTCTGGAAAATTGTTTCCTGATCTACTACAGATTGCTTGTTCCCAGGGCTTTTTTTCTGGAGTTTGAGCTCCCCCAAGTCGCTGACCCTCAGGGCTGTTCCCTAGAATTCTTCTCCCAGGCATGCTTCAGGAGTCTCTTCACCCTTGCTGCCCTTCCCCCTCTCGGGCCAATACCAGGGTAAAAACTCCCTATGTAGCCTTTACTGCTCCTGGTCTCTCTGACAGAGCTCCCATCACAGGAGAGAATGCCAAGTACTATTCTCCCCCTCAGTCTCCTTACCTAGGAGAGACAATCAGGACTCCTAGCCACTCACTCTGTTCCTTTTTACTGCCCTGAAGTCCTTCCTTTATATTATCCACCCACTGGGGCTCATCCCTAATTAAGCCTGCTACTCCCTTAAGATAGTGTGGGATTTATTTGTTCCATCACAGCAAGTGCTCCATTTAAATGAATGATCATCAAAGTTGAATGACCCTTTGCTGTTAGTTCTTCACTATACCTCTTAGAATGTTAGTCTAGGGTGGAAGCAAAAAGACAGCAGGAACGCAAAGACCAGCCTTAAAATCAAACAGAAGTTTGCAGTCTGACACAGAAAAGCATGGACAATCCCCAGGATCCACTAGCATTCATAAGAGGTACGATTTTCCCCAAATGGTCACGCACCTTTTGTCCTTTTCCCATTTTGCCACTGAAAAAAAGGGACAAAAAGGGCAAAAAGGAAGGAGAGGAGGAAGAACCTCTCAAATCTTTTTTATAAAAATATAATTTCATTAAAAAATGGAATTTTTAAAAAAAGTTTTCTATCTTTTCGGTGACAACTTTTTTTGTAAAATAAGTCATTTTTTACATTAATTTTTTTTTGTTAAAAAACTATTTTCTCTATTAATATGGTTGAATTCAACTTTGATGACCTTTGAGTAACTTAGGATACAGGAGCCAGAACTTTAAAGATATTTAGGCACCTACTGAGACTTTCAGGAGCACCTAGGTGCCTAACTCCCATTTGTTGCAATGGGACCATAGATTCTCTCCATTTCATTTTATCCTAAATAAATTGGCTCACAGTGTCTGCATTCTCGTGCACAGCACAAATTTACTTAACCTTTTTCTCAGGGCCTCTTTTTCCTCCCAGTTTCTCAGGTGGTAAATGAGAGGATTGAGCAAGGGAGTCAGGACCATGTTGAAGACCGAGCCCACTTTGTTCAGGTCCCCCAGGGTATCATTGTTGGGTAAGACATACACAATCGTCAGGGTCCCATAGAAAGCTGCAACCACCATGAGGTGAGAGGAGCAGATAGAAAAGGACTTCTGCTTCCCCGTGGCAGACGAGAGTCTCAGGATGGTGCCTATAATAGCAACAGACAACATAACAATTAACAGAATTGGGGGGAAAGTGAAAATCGAGCCGAATATGAAAGCTGTAAGTGCCATCAGAAGATGTCAGTTCTGGAGAGCTTTAACACAGGGCTGAGATCACAGAAGAAATGGTCCATTTCATTGGGGCCACAAAAAGTTAATTGTGATACGAACAATGCTATTATGGTAAGAGCCAGAAATGCACTTATCCAAGAGCCAGCTGCAAGCAGGAGACCGAACCCTATTCATAAGGGTTACATAGTGCAGGAGTTTACACATTGCTAAATAATGATCATACGACATTGCTGCTAGATTCTTTAGCTCCAGAGAACCAAAGAAATACATTTGTACAATGCAGCCGTCAAAAGAAATAGTTCTGTCCCAAGTCAGGAGACTGGCCAGTATCCTGAGCAGGGTGGGCTAGGTGTAGCAAGTCTCCAAGCAGGACAATTTTCTAAGGAAGAAATACATGGGGGTGTGAAGTTGTTGATCACCCACAACCAGAGCAACAATGAGGATGTTCCTGGCCATCGTCACAAAGTCGCTAATGAAAACAGCAGGAAGAGAATAATCTGCAGTTCAGGGAGATTTCCGAATCCCACGAGAATGAATTTTGTGATGGTGGCTTGATTTCCCCGCTCAGTGTTTTCCACTGATTGCATCTAAAGGAGAGAAGAAAATCAATTAAATTTGTAACTAACATCTTCCATTTAATTCCAAAGATATTGAGATTCCCCTCTCTCTGCAATTTAGCTGCCCAGCAGTTGGGTCTAGCTTCTACTTTATCTAGCTTCTACTTCCAGCCTCTGGATGGAGTTAGACCTCTGTCTGCAAGATTGAAGAGCCCATTATTAAATATTTTCCCCCAAGTAGATACTTATAAACTGTAATCAAGTAACCCATTCACTGTCTCTTTGTGAAGATAAATAGATTGAGCTCCTTGAACCTTTCACTATAAGACATGTTTTCTAATCCTTTAATCATTCTTGTGGGTCTTCTCTGAACCCTTTCTACTTTATCAGTATTCTTCTTGAATTGTGGACATCAAACCTGGACACTATATTCCAGCAGTGGTTACACCAGGGCCAAATACAGAGGTAAAATAACCTCTCCTTTCTGACTTGACATTCCCCTGTTCATGCATCCCAGCATCACATTCGCTCCTGGGATGCATAAATAGCCCCACCCTCACTGTTCGATAGGCATTTCTCCCTGACTGTACCATTGGTCATTTTATGACATAAATTCTGAAATTTGACATATCCTCAACGGTGGACAGATCTAGTTGTTTCAGATGAAGGAACAAAAGACTCTAATTTACACCAGGTGTGCCAGAGGAAAATGAGCCCGATTCACTCCCGTGAAGTTACTCCTGATTTACACCATGTGAGTGAAAAGAGATTCAGCTCCATTCCCTCTAATAAGGAGTCAGTAAAAAATAAGGCACAGGCTCCAGACGGATTACACACAGTTTTTACTGCACATGCGTTTCCTTCAGTTTAAGTCAATGAAACCGATCTCTGTCATGAATTTTCATAAGAAAAGGTGTGTGAGGTAATATCTGTTATTGGACTGACTTCTTCCTCAGCTCTGTGTAAACTAGAAAGCTGGTTTCTCTCGCCAAAAAAGTTGGTCCAATACGAGATATCACCTCACCCACCTTGTCCCTCTAATACCCTGGGACCAGCACGGCTACAACAACACTACATACATTAATTTTCATAACAGTTACAGCTGTGGCATATGAAGGGTACATTAAAGACTATGCGATGCGCAGATACTATGGTGATTTTTTTTAACAGTGCACAATTGCACAGATGGGGGGAGGGCTGGCAGGGTCAGCTTCCTGTGAAGCATCAGGGATTGGCTACAACTATGATGGGACATGGAATGAGATGAGACAGAGCTATGAGGTGGTTCGGATAATCGTCTTTCTAGATGGCTGGCTGGTGGGTGTTGCTCATGTGTGCAGGGTCTTCAAATCACCAGATTTGGGATGGGGAAGAAATTTTTCCCCTAGTTCCTATTGGGCAGGGACCTTGAGGGTTTTCACCATCCTCTGCAGCGTGGGGATCCTGCTGGGATCACCTGGGCATACCTCAGCTAATCCATTCCATGCCATTGCAGGGACCTTGGTCACTGGTGGAACTTCACTCTCTCTGTTTCTGCCTGGGTTCAAACAGTTTAGTCTCCTGCAGCCTGAAAGGCTTTAGTCTTCCCAGTTTATATGGGTCAGCACCAAGCTTTGCCCAGGGATTCATGTCTACCCAGTTATTAAGATCAATAACACTCCTCTCAAGTCTGTGGAGAAGTTTTGCTACGTAGGACATATCCTGTCACCACAGTGCCATGAATGTCAATGGGGCCATAGCCCCACAAGCTTAAATTTATTACTGTGAAAAATTCCATCAGTTTTGTTCTTTGGAGCAGGACGCATGTTTTTTGTTCGGCATCTGTACAGCGCCTAGAACAACGCGGTCCTAGTCCATGACCGGGGAGCTATTGTAAGAAAAAATCAACTAATAAATGATAAAAATATAATATCTATGTCACTTAGGTGCTTTTGAAAATTGTACCCGAACACTGATCAAACACAGGGACTTAAGTCTTTTCAGATACAAGGGTGCGGAATACAAATTCATAGGAAATAGATTGAAAACAGAGATGGGAGAGGAATAAAGAAGTCACTGAGTGAGAAGGAGAGACTGAGGGCTCATCTACACACACAAATTGTACCACACCCATATTGTTAAAAGTGTAACATCCCCCTAGTGCAGATGCTATGGTACCAATATGATACCAATCAGGGGCAATAAGCTATACCAGTATACGATACCAGTATAAGACAGGCTCCTTTTCTTGATTTACCTGGTGCTAACTGCAACATTTAACCCTGTTCTTTACAGCCCGAGGAACAGGGAGATAAAATGTGCTCTCAGGAAATCAACAGGAAGGAAAAGGTTCCCTCAGGCAAAATCTATGGTATGATATTGTTGTGTGCTGTGCTTGGGAAACTCTGGGAGTGGGGAAATTGTGCAGCTCCATCCTTGTCTTAAATAGGTAATATTCATGTCTAAACCGCCTTCAGTGTTCTCCTCTCAGACAGGTGCAAATCATGCGTCTCTCCATTGAAGGATTATTTCTCCTTACGTTCACGGTCATGTAAATGTATAATATGTCGGTGAGACCATCACTGGAATTTTGTTCCCAGTCCTGGTGGCCCTACATTAAAAACCATGTTGAATAACTGGAATGGTTTCAGAGAAAGGTTAGAAGACTGATTCATGGTCTAGAAAACTGTCTCATGGCAGAGACTGAAGGAGCTATCTGTATTTTGCTTATTGAAGTGAAGGGGAAGTAATAACTTAATTACAGACTGGAAATAAGGCATAATTTTTAAGAGAGAGACTAATTAATCATGAAAACAATTTCCCAAAGGTTGTGGTGGATTCTCCATCATTGGCAAGTTTTAAAACAAGATTGGATTGGGTTTTTTTTAAGTTTTGCTCTAGTTCAAAAGGAATTATTTTGGGGAAAATTCTCTGGCCTGTTCTCTATAGGAGATTAGACCAGATGAGCAGAATGGTCCCTTCTGGCCTTAGAATCTGTGTATTATCTAAGGGGTGGGGTATCTCTCTGAAAAGTATCCTTATGTTCAGCTGAACTTGCTGGGTTATACTGAGGAGCTGCCAGCTGAGATTCTACGGATGGGATTGCCTAAAGTCCCCACTGGCCTTAAAATGTTTGATTCTATGAAAAATTCACTCAAGTCAATAGTACAGATTCCCCTCTAATTTAAACCAATGTAAAACAAAAGCCATTCAGCAGAGGTAAAAATTCAAGCTCATGTTAACCTCATCTAGGTTAGAAGTGCCAAGCATTTTTATCACTTATGTATATCATGGGATTGCTGAAGTTTTGATGTATCTTAAAATGTCATTCAGTGGGATCATAAACTCATTTCTTATGGAATAGTAATTTTCTGTGAAATTTTTAGCATACCTGTGTGTGCTATAAAATAATAAATAATGCTACTCAGAATAAAATAACTCTTTAAAACCTTAATTGTTCTTGCAATCTGGAGATACTCTGTGAATACACATAACATAATGTTTACCCATAAAGCCACCTTGGATTTTAAAGGGACCTATGGGAGTTAGAAGCCCAATTCTGAGAGATTTTCCATGGCAATTGGGCATTTAATTCCCTTTGGTTTCTTTGAACATCTCAGACATAAAGAATCATGAATTTCTGAATGTCTTGTTAAAGAAAATGGCATGGTTATTAATGAGTATGACTGAATGCTTAACTGGTACCATTCTTTTTATTAATTAGCTGGTTAGTGACTGTATATACTTGAATTCTCATAACTACTCTACAGATAGACACTCCTATCCAGTCTAAGGGTATATAGTGATGAACAAACTAATATTGAGGAACAGGTCAGACTCCACCAAAAGTCATCAACGCTCCACCCATTGGCTTCACAGAGGTCCTAGGCCTGGAGCCGGAGCCATGGTTTTGACCTGTGTCCACTAGAAAATGGGCCAAAGCTACCAAATTGCCATCCCTTTTTACCAGCATTTAGACAGTAGCAAAATCACCTTGATTCATATCAGTCAAAAGCCCAGCTGACTGTTCTGAGCCCCTTGCAACATCCAGGGAATTTGGGATTTAAATAACTGAGGTATAAACACAACACAAGAATTCCTCGCTGGACTCTAAACTGTGTCTTCACTAATATATCCCACTGGTGATGGAGGGTTTGCAGTTAGGACCTTTGGGTATTAATTTACAGCAACATAGATTGTGTCATGTCCTCTGAAATATTGCTAGTAAGTTGCAATGATTTTTCAATACTATGGGCCAAGTTGTTCCCTGGTGTAACTCCTCCCATTTCACTGTGGCTACACCAGGGTGTATCTGAACCAGGGGTTTATCACTGAGATACTGGGCCAGGTTCTGATAATGGATACACGACTGGAGTAAGGGGAAATTGTTTGTAATTACACAAGTGTAACTGAAATGAGAATCTGGGCCATTGTACAAAAAGTTCTCCTGCATCTCAAACTAATGTAAAAAGAAAAGGAGTACTTGTGGCACCTTAGAGACTAACCAATTTATTTGAGCATGAGCTTTCGTGAGCTACAGCTCACTTCATCAGATACATACCGTGGAAACTGCAGCAGACTTTATATATACACAGAGTATGAAACAATACCTCCTCCCACCCCACTGTCCTGCTGGTAATAGCTTATCTAAAGTAATCGTCAGGTTAGGCCATTTCCAGCACAAATCCAGGTTTTCTCACCCTCCACCCCCCCACACAAATTCACTCTCCTGCTGGTGATAGCCCATCCAAGGTGACAACTCTTTACACAATGTGCATGATAATGAAGTTAGGCCATTTCCTGCACAAATCCAGGTTCTCTCACTCCCTCACCCCCCTCCAAAAACCCACCCCCATACACACACAGACTCACTCTCCTGCTGGTAATAGCTCGTCCAAACTGACCACTCTCCAAGTTTAAATCCAAGTTAAACCAGAACATCTGCGGGGGGGGGGGGGGGGGGGAGGAAAAAACAAGAGGAAATAGGCTACCTTGCATAATGACTTAGCCACTCCCAGTCTCTATTTAAGCCTAAATTAATAGTATCCAATTTGCAAATGAATTCCAATTCAGCAGTTTCTCGCTGGAGTCTGGATTTGAAGTTTTTTTGTTTTAAGATAGCGACCTTCATGTCTGTGATTGCGTGACCAGAGAGATTGAAGTGTTCTCCGACTGGTTTATGAATGTTATAATTCTTGACATCTGATTTGTGTCCATTTATTCTTTTACGTAGAGACTGTCCAGTTTGACCAATGTACATGGCAGAGGGGTATTGCTGGCACATGATGGCATAAATCACATTGGTGGATGTGCAGGTGAACGAGCCTCTGATAGTGTGGCTGATGTTATTAGGCCCTGTGATGGTGTCCCCTGAATAGATATGTGGGCACAATTGGCAACGGGCTTTGTTGCAAGGATAAGTTCCTGGGTTAGTGGTTCTGTTGTGTGGTATGTGGTTGTTGGTGAGTATTTGCTTCAGGTTGCGGGGCTGTCTGTAGGCAAGGACTGGCCTGTCTCCCAAGATTTGTGAGAGTGTTGGGTCATCCTTTAGGATAGGTTGTAGATCCTTAATAATGCGTTGGAGGGGTTTTAGTTGGGGGCTGAAGGTGACGGCTAGTGGCGTTCTGTTATTTTCTTTGTTAGGCCTGTCCTGTAGTAGGTAACTTCTGGGAACTCTTCTGGCTCTATCAATCTGTTTCTTTACTTCCGCAGGTGAGTATTGTAGTTGTAAGAAAGCTTGACAGAGATCTTGTAGGTGTTTGTCTCTGTCTGAGGGGTTGGAGCAAATGCGGTTGTATCGCAGAGCTTGGCTGTAGACGATGGATCGTGTGGTGTGGTCAGGGTGAAAGCTGGAGGCATGCAGGTAGGGCATGCAGGAGGGCAATGCAGCCCGTTGCCAATTGTGCCCACATATCTATTCAGGGGACACCATCACAGGGCCTAATAACATCAGCCACACTATCAGAGGCTCGTTCACCTGCACATCCACCAATGTGATTTATGCCATCATGTGCCAGCAATGCCCCTCTGCCATGTACATTGGTCAAACTGGACAGTCTCTACGTAAAAGAATAAATGGACACAAATCAGATGTCAAGAATTATAACATTCATAAACCAGTCGGAGAACACTTCAATCTCTCTGGTCACGCAATCACAGACATGAAGGTCGCTATCTTAAAACAAAAAAACTTCAAATCCAGACTCCAGCGAGAAACTGCTGAATTGGAATTCATTTGCAAATTGGATACTATTAATTTAGGCTTAAATAGAGACTGGGAGTGGCTAAGTCATTATGCAAGGTAGCCTATTTCCTCTTGTTTTTTCCTCCCCCCCCCCCCCGCAGATGTTCTGGTTTAACTTGGATTTAAACTTGGAGAGTGGTCAGTTTGGACGAGCTATTACCAGCAGGAGAGTGAGTCTGTGTGTGTATGGGGGTGGGTTTTTGGAGGGGGGTGAGGGAGTGAGAGAACCTGGATTTGTGCAGGAAATGGCCTAACTTCATTATCATGCACATTGTGTAAAGAGTTGTCACCTTGGATGGGCTATCACCAGCAGGAGAGTGAATTTGTGTGGGGGGGTGGAGGGTGAGAAAACCTGGATTTGTGCTGGAAATGGCCTAACCTGACGATTACTTTAGATAAGCTATTACCAGCAGGACAGTGGGGTGGGAGGAGGTATTGTTTCATACTCTGTGTATATATAAAGTCTGCTGCAGTTTCCACGGTATGTATCTGATGAAGTGAGCTGTAGCTCACGAAAGCTCATGCTCAAATAAATTGGTTAGTCTCTAAGGTGCCACAAGTACTCCTTTTCTTTTTGCGAATACAGACTAACACGGCTGTTACTCTGAAACCTGTCAAACTAATGTGTGATTAAAATACTATTTTCAAAAGGAGAACACAGAAGCATTGCTACCCGTTATGCTTCCATTGTAACCAATCTGAGATGCCCATGGTCAAGAGGCACAGTTACTACGCAGACTGTAAAAACACACACACAGCTGGGGAGCTTTAATAGTATTTATTTGCCTAAAGATGCAGATAGGAATGAGTGAAATTTTCAAAAGCAGAAGGGGGCAAGATACAAAATATGGACTTTGGCTCTTAACTACTGTAGGTGCCTAAATCACAGAATCAGGCCCAAGAGGGTTCTCTAAACCTCCACTCAACTGCTCCCAAACACTGTAGGCACCTAAACTCAACCAGCATCCTACTGTTTGCAGTCAAATTCCCGAGGGTGTCTCTGGGCATGCACACGGCAGCCTCAGACCAGACATCTGGATACATACATCCCAGAGTTCCCCCACCTAACTCACCCAAGGGGTCCCAGTTGGTAGGTGAGCTCATGCAAAAAGTTGGGGTGGAAGTAGGGACTCCCTTGTCACTTTTAGCCCAGTGGTTAGGGTACTCAGCTGGGATGTCAGCGATCCCTGTTCAAGTTCCTCCTCTGTTGGAGGGAGAAGAAGGGGGATTTGAACAAGACTCTGCTACTTCTCAGGTGAGTCCCTCACCACTAGTCAATTGGATATTGCAGTGTGTGTGGTGCCCTCTATCACTCTGGTTGAAGCTGTTCTATGCTGGATAACTAATATTCCTAACTTCAGATATAACAATGACACACACGTAATAATTAGATAATCAGAATCAGTAAGTAATAACCTTTCCAATGATATCTCACAAGACCCATATTGCCTAAAACATGTCTTAGTTATACCAAATTCATATTATAACAATATCTCCATGAAGAATATGGGGTTTAGTGTCAAACACCCCATATGGCCCTGCATCAGGGGACAACAGGACGGTGGGTTGGATGATCAGGAGAGCAATGGAAATCTAACCAGTTACAAGGAGAGCTGGAGAATGACGATATTTTTTGGTAAAAAAACAGGGCCCAAAAATTTGGAGGAAGAACGAAAATACCAGGGAGACTCAGTGCGATTTTATTTTTTAATTCATTTATTTTTTTTGGTCAAATTTTCATGGTAAATATTTTTATGTGTATAGCATGTTTCTGTCTGGGATGAGGGAAGATTGTGTGACAATATCTAGGCTGAAATTAGCAAAGTTGCCTAGTGATTTTCAGTGCTCATTTCCTATTCATAGTAATTCATCCCTTTCTTTTTATTTGCGTTGGGGAGGGAAATCGGGTCTCATGAGCTATGAAAATTTTGGCCATACATCTTATGTTTGCATTTCATATATCTGTATTGATATCCATATTTATATCACTATTGATATAGATATTTTAATGTTGCCTTGACCCTGCAAAGATGTATGAACAGGCGGGAAATTTCACATGGCAGGACACGGAGACTCCCAACCCTCCCCAGACTTTCATTTTTTGTTTACCCAGCTAGAGATCTGCATAGAATACTGCCCAATCAAAGTTCTCCACTCACTGTGGAGGCAATATTTTTCACCTACTGTTCAGAGGCATAAATGAAAATGAAGGGTCCTAAAAAGTGGAGAATGACTTTCATTAGCTTCAGTGGGAGTGGAAGAGACCCAGAAACACCCAAAAGATGGTAAGCTCCTAGCAGAATTTGGACATAGTGTTCATGTATGGATGAATGAGCCAGAGTGCTTTACTGAAATGTGAGTTTGGAAAAAAAGCCCAATTTTTATAAAGAATGTTTCTTACAGTATGAAGTTTTGTATAAAGAAATGTCTATTAAATGTATGAAAGATGAATGCTCAAAAAGTAGCAGAGTAACAGGAAGAGAAAGAAAGAAAGAAAGAAAGAAAGAAAGAAAGAAAGAAAGAAAGAAAGAAAGAAAGAGGTAACCCTGCTATCAAGGACTCAAGTAAGAAACTATATCACCTCATCTCTATTTACTATATGCTAAAATTGATACTTTTACATTCTATGCCTGTTTCACTAAGATACTAGTTTAAGAATAGCTTTTCTTAGGGACTCTTTGACCTCCTTGTTTCTCAGGCTATAGATGACAGGGTTGATCATAGGAGTCAGGACTGTGTAGAAGACAGAGAATATTTTTTGTAGGACCTTGGGAGTGTTGGCTGTTGGAATTACATAGACAGTTAATACGGTCACATACAAAATTGCAAGCACAATGAGGTGAGAGGAACAGGTGGAAAATGCCTTTTGCCTCCCGATGCCGGAAGGGATTCTCAGGATGGTGGTGATGATACCAATGTAGGATGCCAGAGTCAGAAGAAAGGGCACAAATGTCCCTATGACAGCGATAATAAATGTCAACAGTTCCAGAGTCTGGGTGTCAACACAGGACAGCTTTATCATAGGTGAAAAATCGCAAAAGAAATGGTCAATTTCTTTGGAATCACAGAACGTTAATTGGAAGAAGAAAATATTTACTGTGGTGCAGAGCAGTAAGCTACTTATCCAGGACCCTGCCACAAGCTGCCAACAAACCCTGCCATTCATCAGAGCAGCATAACGGAGTGGATTGCATATCGCTAAATACCGATCATAAGACATTGCCGTGAGCAGCAGATTTTCTGTACTTGTCAGGATACCAAAGAAATATAATTGCACAATGCAGCCCTTAACAGAAATGGTCCTGTCCCCAGTCAGGAGACTGGCCAGCAGCCTGGGCAGGATGGCGGAGGTGTAGCAGATCTCCAGGCAGGACAAGTTCCCCAGGAAAAAGTACATGGGGATGTGAAGTTGCTGATCAGCCACAACTATTGCAACGAAGAGGATGTTTCCGGAGACAGTCACAATGTAGATCACTAGAAACACGAGGAAGAGAAGGGTCTGCAGTTCAGGGACATTCCCAAAACCTAAGAGGATGAATTCCACAATGGGTGTTTGATTTCTTACTTCTGCTTTCTCCATAATATGTACCTAGAAACAGAAGACCATTAAATATTGATCGAGTGCACGCAGTCAGGTTGTGCTGTCGGTTACACTGGCAGAAACCTGGAGTAGGTAACCTCGTAACACTGCATGTCTCCACTGGAAAGTGAAGTTGTCAAAAAACAGAGGGAAGACTCCTATCCTTAAGAGGTTCAGCTTCCAATATAGCTGAAATAAGAGCATGGAACCCTACTGAATTACGGAAACGTCCCATCTAACTCCCTTGGCTCTCTTCAATTTTAAATACTTTTAGGCTGGGATTTTGAAATATCTTTATCATATCAGTGTCACATCAAGAAATCTAGAAGACATAACAAAAGATCAATAGATTGGAAATGAAAGATATTTAGAGTTCAACCATGGGTACGTCTCCCCAGCAGCTGGGAGGTGTAATTCCCACCTTGGGTAGACGTACATGCACAAGCTTTGATCAAGCTAGCAGGATAAAACAAGCAGTGAGAACATGGCAGCACATGCAGCCCTTTGGGATGGCTACCTGTGTACGTAGCTGGGATCTCAGATGGGATTGGGCTCAGGCAGCTAGTCTGTGCTGCCAAGGCTACACTGCTATTTTCAGCTCAATAGCTCAATCAAAGATTGTGTGTGTAGGTCTACCAGAGCAGGGAATTACACTGCCTAGATGCAGTGTAGACATTCCCCATAAGACAGATACTGAAACACTAAGGAGGCTGTGGTCTGTATGAAGGTCTATCCAGCTGTTCTCTATCCCAGCAGATGCAAATTTTAATTTGCACCAGTTGATAGATGCAGCTGAGAAACAGACAAAGACACAAACAAACCCTAAACACAGACTGTGGGCCGTTTCCTGATCTCAGTTACACCAGGGTAAATTGCATCGGCTTCATGTGGATTTACACAAGTGCAACTGAGATTGGAATCCAACCCCATATAAAGAAATGTAAATGAGGTAAAAATGAAAACTCATTAAGAGAGAAATAAGAGAGTCATTTTTATCCAGAAGGGAGAATGTGCCTGGAGAAAAATGAAAAATGGGAGAAAAAAGGAAGAGATACATAGACAGAATGAGACAAAAATACAGAGAGAGAAAGAGAGAGATTGTTTCTTTCTCCAAATTTTATGAACAATAAAATACAGATCTGTTTAAAGAGAAGTAGCAGATCCTTGCTGTTAAAGAAAAGGTATCAGAGCCAATAAGTCTGAAATCTCTTCTTTGCTTTTCCTCTACACGCTTCTTGATATATCCTGCCATCTGATCTCTTCATCCACTGACTTATGATGCACCCATATGAACTATGCCTACATCAGGAGTGGCGATGGTACATTGACACTAGTGCAACATAAATGTCTGACAGAAAAATGGAAATCCAGAAAAACACACACACACAGAGAAGACAGACAATGTTTTTGTTTCATAATTTGACGAGCAATAAAATGTACACACAAGGAGTCAATAAATTAGATAAAGTCATGGAGGATAGGTCCATCAATGGCTGTTCGTCAGGATGGGCAGGGATGGTGTCCCTAGCCTTTGTTTGCCAGAAGCTGGGAATGGGTGACAGGGAATGGGTCACTTGTTCATTCCCTCTGGGACACCTGTCACTGGCCACTGTTGGAAGACAGAATACTGGGCTAGATGGACCTTTGCTCTGACCCAGGATGGCCGTTCTTATGTTTTTACTTTCTAAATCTGAGAGCCATTCATTTATCTTTCCTGGGCATGTTTTGCTTTAACCCTTCTACTTTTATTTACATTCCCCCTGGATTGAACAAGCAATCCTATTCTTTCTGACACGCTAGATGCCTGAGCAGGTATTTTTCTTTTCTAAATCAGGTACCTGAGCAGGTATTTTTCTTTTCTAAATTATTTCATTTTTACTGTGCTGCTTTATCTGTCACACGGATACTCTATTGCCAGCTGCCCCCTAACCATAACCCTTCCTGCAGATTTTCTGAGATAAGTTTATAGTCTTTACACTACATTTTCCAATATCTTCTACCCTTGATAGTCTTCCATTATCTCAGCAAACTGAGTTTGGGTTACTACTTGGATGTCTGGATCCTACAGTGCTCCTTGGTGTATTTTGTTGTTATTCCCTGTCACAGAAATTGTGGTCTCCCCGGTTGGTAATTTTGCCTTCATGTGAGATGATGTAATCTTCCTTGATAGTTCTGCTAGTGGGAATCTGAAATTATTGCATAGAGAAAAGATAAAGTGTTCCCTCTAAGCTGCATGGCTGTGCAACTGAGCAGGAGTGAATCAAGTGACGTGCACTGATTAGCAGAGCCGCGCAGGGTGGCGTGTGTTCGGGTACCCTTCACCCCACTGCTCTGCAGCTGCATTGCTCCTGCTCTCTGCCTTGGGGCCCCTTGCAAGCGGCTCCCGGGACCCTGCTGCTTGCTGTGCAGAGCACAGGGGGCAGGAGGGGCGCTGATGTCAGGGTGTCCCCTCCCCCACTCCCCCTGCCCACGTACCCCATCTCTGCAGAGCAGGAGCGGGGGACAGGGCTCAGGAGCAGAGAGCTTCTGAAAGCTGCTTTGGTCTCAGCTTTCTGGTGGGAGTGCCTTAAAAAGACAAAGCACGGTCTCTCCTACTCGTCCCCAGCAGCTGGCATTCTCACACTCTGTCCCTGAGTCTCTCTCTCACTCAGACACACACACTGTCTCTAAGCTTTCGTGAGCTACAGCTCACTTCAAGTTTATGCTCAAATAAATGTGTTAGTCTCTAAGGTGCCACAAGTCCTCCTTTTCTTTTTGCAGATACAGACTAACACGGCTGCTACTCTGAACACTCTCTCTGTGTCTCTCACACACACACACATACATTCTGTCTCTGACACACGCACTCTCTCTCTCTCTCTCTCACACACACAGTCTTTGTGTCTCTCACACATACACACACTGTCTCTTTCACACTCACCTCTCAACACATACTTGTGTTGTTGTTGTTGTTGTTTCCTGCAATGCACATGTATTCTCTGAAATTTCATTCTTTCCAAGTGCTGTTATTGCAGTTTTTGACTGGTCTATGCATTACATAATTTTATTTCTCTCTTATGCTTAAATTTAATTCTTTGACTAGTTAGTATTAAAATGCCTAACCTGTCCTGGATGGAGTAATTATCCCTATGGTAACTTTTCAAAAATATATATTATAGCTACGTGTTTTTTTTGTTTTTACTGGTGTCACACATCACCTCTATATTGGTGAGCATAACAAAATTCACTCTGCACATGGATAGAAAAAATTAAAGGGAACAGTGATGTGAAGGAATATGCTGTGTATGTGGGATGGGAAAGGTGGAGATGGATTGCTCTACTGTAAAACATGAATATAGTCTGTGATAGTTTATTTTGAGAGTGGGCAGGGGAGACATGGATCCTAGCCCATGTCAGACATGAAGAAAATATCTGTTGCCTTTGCCCTGTAAGGGGCCTGGCACAAAACCCCTTGTACTCAATGACTGAGCGTCTTTCCCTTAACTACAAAGGACTTTGGATCTGGCTCATGATTAAAATATGAGATGCAAGATGTTGGCGCATGTGAGCCATAGTGAAATAAAGAATGGCTTGGCCCCTATTTTGTATCTACTAACAGGATGACAACTCATACAGTAGGCGTCTGGTCGGTGATGGGAAGTTGACTCGTGGGGAAGTATTGATCTGATGACATGAACAAACCAGTCCAACAGATACCATTCTCTCTTTAATTATATTGCAGCAATATAATGTTGTTTAGTATTGCTGAATTGTATAGTAAATGGCTTCACTCACTTTGGTTTATTATAAAATATAGTCAAGAGACTAAATAACCAGTGGAGAGGAATACGCATACTTGTGCTAACCAACCTGAGATTTTTCCCAAGATATTTCACTTAAAGGCACACTGGTTTATGTTAAACAACAAACAAGTTTAACTACAAAACACAGATTTTGAGTGACAATAAGGGATAGGAAACAGATCAAAGCAGATTACCAGCAAACAAACAAAAACACAAACTAAGCATAACACACCGGTTAGATTGACTATGAATGAGCAGTTGCTCACCCTGACTGATGATACCGGCGGTCTTGCAGATTCTCAAGGCACAGGCTGCATTTGCTTTGCAGTTAGGGTTTCTCAGGTCTCATACACAGGCTAAAATCCCTTTAGCCTGCTTCAAGCACTTCCCCAGTTCAGAGTGTGTTCCTTAGGTCTTTCCAGGAGTCTTCTTGTGTGAGGAGTGAAGAAGAACCGTTGATATTGCTCCCTGCCTTTTATAGATTTAGCATAGGGCGGCAACCCTTTCTTTCAAAACTTGGTGCCTGGATCAGTGTGTGAAAAAATAAATACACCCCAAGATGGAGTCCAGAGTCATGTGGTCTGGTCACCTGCCCTTATAGAATCATAGCAACCATTACTTACAGGCTCTCTGGAGTGTTCTCAGGAAGGCTCACCCGGTGGGGGATAAGCTTCTCCTAAGGCCTATTCTTTTCCCTAATGGCTCATTACCCTGAATAGGCCCTTCCCAACCAGATATGTAGACTGAAGGCATCTTGCCTAGTGGGAGCTACCAAGGTGTAACTACATTTGAAATACAGATACATAGTCCATATTCATAACTTCAGATACAAAAATGATACATGCCTAGAAATAGAATAATCATATTAATCAAATCACAATGTTTCCAATGACACCTTACATGACCCATCTTGCACAAAATGCGTCATAATTATGCTATAATTGTAACATAATAATATCGCTATGAAGAATATAGTGTGCAGTGTCACCGCATCACACTTCATTTACTTTCCCCCTGGATTGAACATGCAGTCACACTGTTTCTGACATGGTGGATGCCTGAGTCAGCATTTCTCTTTTCTAAATCAAATTAGTTCATTTTAACTGTGCTGATTTACCTTTCACACTGATGATCTATTGCACCTTAACCATAACCCTTTCTTCAGATTTCCTGAGATAAGTTTACAGTTTTTGCACTACATTTTCCAGTCTTATCTACTATTGATATTGTTACATTATTTCAGTAAACTGAGCTTTGGGTTCCTATCTGGGTGTCTGGGTCCTACAGCTCTTCTTGGCATAGTTTGTTGATATTCCCTTTCAGAAAAATTGTGGTCTCTCCTGGTTGATAATTTCTCCTTCATATGAGATGATGTAATCTCCCTTGATAGTTCTGCTGGTGGGAATTTGAAATTATTGTATACAGGAAAGTTAATATTTATTTTCAGAAAGGAAAAACAACAGTACAAGGACAGTCTTATTACTAAATTCAAAGGGGAAGTTATGGAAAACAACTGATACCACAGGGAAAATAACAGCGATAGGAGAACTGTTGAACCAAAAGACAAAGCAACAGAAAAAAAGGGAATGTCTCATTTCAAAGGAAATTAATGCAGACAGAACTTCTGATCTCAATGAAAATCTCTGTTCTTGTGATGTATTAGATGAGTAGATCTGCTAGAATAATAGCAAAAAAAAGGAACCAATGTCAATTCTATTTTATAGTAACAAGAAAATGAAATGCTCCCAAGTTAAAAAATTCTTGGATAAAGCTCCCAGGTCAGTCTGATCTCTGGACCTGGAACTCCAAATGCAGGACTAGAAGACCCTAAACTTGCCACATGAAAAAAGTTCAAATCTCCTTGTTGACATTGGCTGTGATTTTTTTAAGAAATCTAAGGGAGTTAGGCACCCAACTGCCTTTGAATATCAAAGGGAGTTCAGCAGCTAAGCTTTCTATGCTCCTTTGAAAATCCCCACTTAGACGCTTGATGACCTAATTTTCACTCATCCTTCTGGTCTTTGCTGAAAGAGCGAGGGGTTCCTTCTCCCACAGTGTGAGGGAATATGCTGTGTATGTGGGAAGGGAAAGGTGGAGGTGGATTGTTGTATTGTAAAACGTGAATGTAATCTGTGAGTGTTTATTTTGAGATAGGGCAGGGGAGACAAGAATCCTAGTCCATATCAGACATGCAGAAAATAACTGTTTCCCTAGTCCCGTACGGGTCCTGATACAAAACTCCTTATAGTCAGTGACGGAGAATCTTTCCCTTACCTACAAAGATTTTGGCTCTGGCTCATCATTCTAAGATGCAAGATTTTGTAGCATGTGAGCTATAGTGAGATTGTCAGGGTTCCCTCCCCACTCTGAACTCTAGGGTACAGACATGGGGACCCACAAGAAAGACTCCCTAAGCTTATTTCTACCAGCTTAGGTTAAAAACTCCCCAAGGCACAAGTTCTCCCTTGTACCTTGGATCAGGTAACGCTGCCACCACGAAGTAATTTAGACAAACTCAGGGAAAGGACCACTTGGACTTCTTACTCCCACACACAGCCTTTCCTGGGGAGGCTTGAGAATAAACAAGATGAGCACAGACCAACCTTGCGGTTTTTTAGGACACACAAAAAAACCCAATCAGATTCTAAAAGAAACAGAACTTTATTAGAAAGAAAAATGGTAAAAGAAGCACCTCTGTAAAATTAGAATGGAAGATAATCTTAAGGACAATCAGATTCAATAACACTGAGGATTTCCCTCTGGGCCAAAGTTACAAAAAGAAAACCAGGAATACACCTTCCTCTCAGCACAGAGAAAATCACAAGCCAAAACAAAAATAAGCCAACACATTCCCTTGCGAGTACTTACTAATTATAATGGAGTTGGATTTCTTGCTTCCTTGATCTGTGTCTGGCAAGCACACAGAACAGACAGACCAAAACCTCCCCACCCCCCAGATTTGAAAGTATCTTGTCCCCTTATTGGTCCTTTTGGTCAGGTGCCAGCCAGGTTACCTGAGCTTCTTAACCCTTTACAGGTAAAAGGATTTTGTGCCTCTGGCCAGGAGGGATTTTATAGTACTGTATACAGGAAGGTTGTATGAGATGTGAGGTGGGGGATGCTAGTTAACAGCTCCCAGGCACTCTTGGACCATGAATGGCCCTTCCCATGACGCTTTCATCTTATAGGCCTGGAGTGCCTTCAAGACCATGACCTGGTCCCCTACTTTGAAGGAACGCTTTCTGGAATGTTTATCATAACAGGCTTTTTGCTCTTCCTGAGCATTTTTAGGTTTTCTCTAGCAAGGGCTAAAGAGGTTCGGAGGGTGTTTTGTAGGTTGTTTACAAAGTCCAGAAAGTTAGTTCCTGCAGAAGGCATAAACCCCTCCCATTGCTGCTTCACCAATTGTAATGGCCCCTTAACCTCGCAGGCATACACAAGTTCAAATGGTGAAAACCCTAAACTGGGATGTGGTACAGCTCTCTAGGCAAAAAGCAACTGCTGCAACACTAGGTCCCAATCATTAGAGTGCTCATTTATGAATTTATGTATCATGACCCCCAAAGTTCCATTAAACTTCTCCACCAAGCTATTCCTTTGATGGTGGTAAAGGGTTGCCTCCAAGTGGTTCACCCCATGAGCTTCCCAAAGGCTTTCCATGGTTCCTGCCATGAAATTAGTTCCTGAATCTGTCAGGATGTTGGAGGACCAACCTACCCTGGCAAAAATATCTGTTAATGCCTGGCACACACTTTTAGCCCTCGTGTTGCTTAGAGCTACTGCTTCCAGCCATCGGGTGGCAAAATCCAGGGAAGTTATTTTTTACTGCTTTCCTCTAGGTGTCTTTTTCAGAAAAGGACCCAGAATATCCACAGCTACTCGCTGAAATGGAACCTCAATGATGGGGAGTGGCTGGAGAGGGGCTTTGACCAGGTCTTGGGGTTTTCCCACTCTTTGGCACACCTCACAAGACCGGACATACAGAGAAAAATCCTTGCCCATTCCCTCCCAATGGAATGACTTTCTCAAATGGTCTTTGGTTCTGTTCACCCCAGCATGGCCACTAGGATGATCGTGCGCTAAGCTCAAGAGTTTTACCCAGTACTTTGTTGGAACTACCAACTGTCTTTGAGGATGCCAGTCTTCATGGTGTCCACCAGAAAAAGTTTCCTTGTACAAAATTCCTTTTCCTACAATAAACCGGATCGATTAGAAGAGCTGAGAGGCAGTGGGTTGCTCCATGCTGCTGTCCAAGCTCTCTGGAGGCTTTCATCTGCTTCCTGTTTGGCCTGGAACTGTTCCCTTGATGCTATAGACATCAGTTCCTCAGTGGATTGTGGGCTCGGGCTTGGTCCCTCTGGAAGCGATGTAGGGGGTGGGGCTGTTTCCACTGACTGTCAACTGCTCTCCGCTGGTGCACTATGTTGGATTTCAGGCTCCAGTTGAGCCTCTTGCACAGGTTTAGCTGCTGTTGCCAGGGCAGGCTCAGTGGTGCCCTCTGGTGTTGGGGTTGCAAGTGCTGGATTCAGTGCTGGCAATGGTTCTGGTGCTGGTTGCTCCTCTGGTTCTGGTTCTGAGGCTGGCTCTGGCTGGGTCTCTGTGACTGGATCCACTACTGCTGTCGCAGATGTTGGCATGGGGTCCGGTTCCACCATCTCAGTTTGAGTCTCTGGTAACACAGACTGGGGCCTTGTAGAAGGCTCAGAAATGGAGCTAGTTGTGAAGATTTGTTTAGCCTGGCTGCGGGTGACCATCCTCACCCTCTTGGCTAGCTTCACGTGGTTGGTCAAGTCTTCCCCCATCAGCATGATAATCATCATAGACTGCAAAAGTCCACATTCCTGACCAGCCCTTGTACTGGACAGGCAACTTGACTGTAGGCAAGTTTAAAGAATTTGACATGAAGGGCTGAATTGTCACTTGAGCCTCTGGGTTGATTAATTTGGGGTCCACTAAGGACTGGTGGATAGCTGACACTTGTGCTCCAGTGTCCCTCCACGCAACAACCTTCTTCCCACCCACACTCACGGTTTCCCTTCACTCTGAGGGTATCTGGGAGGTATCTGGGCCTGGGGACCTTTGGTGTGATTGTGGTGTAATGAACTGCAATCTGTTGGGGTTCTTGGGGCAGCTGGCCTTTACATGCCCCACCTCATTACATTTAAAACTGACTGATCACTGGGGTAAGGTTGGTTGCTGGAGACTGGTGTGGTGGGGCAGTAAGGTGTGTGGGGTCTTCCTTGGGATGTAGGTTGGGCCTTGGTTGGCCCACAGTGATAGGGTTTTGTTTCGGGTTGCCCCTTCTGATATTCGCTCCAACTGCTACCAGTTTTTTTCTTTTCTGCCAGCTCCACCCATTTGGCTCCAATCTCCCCTGCCGCAATTACAGTTTTGGGCTTCCCATCTATGATGTACCTTTCTATTTCCTCAGGAACACCCTCTAAGAACTGCTCCATTTGCTTATGAAGCACAACTCTTCCGGAGATTGAACACTTGCTCCTGATATCCAGGCATCCCAATGTTTCACAATGTGCTAGTCGTGTCGGATAAATGACACGTCTGGTTTCCACCTTAGGGCTCTGAACCACCGACGGGCCTGCTCGGGTGTTAGCCCCATTTACATCCTGGCCTTGTCTTTAAAAAGTTTGTCGCTGTTCATGGATGCCTTAGGCATTTCAGCTGCCACCTCTGCTAAGGGTCCACTGAACTGCGGCCTCAGCTCCACGATATACTACTGATCTGTAGAGATGCCATACCCAAGGCAGGCTCTTTCGAAATTTTCTAAGGCCTCTGTATCATTGCCTACCTTGTAGGTGGGAAATTTCCTTGAGTGGGGGAGCAGTACCCAGGGAAGGATTAGTAGGGTTAGCTGGTAAATTCAGCTTAGCATTTTCCAGCTAACTCTGTCTCCAAGCGGTGCTTCTCCGCCTCCACCTCCAAGCCTTTCGCCTCTTTCCTCTCCTCTGCTTCCAACTCCAAGTGTTTTAAGGCTATCTGTCTGTCATGTGCTTTTTGTCTCTCTTCAGCTTCAAATTTAGCTAATACTAGTTTTTGTTGGACGTTGTTTTTTGCCATTCTAGCTTCTGATTGACTAGCTTACCTGAGAGCTAACATGAAAAAAAAAAACCTGCTTGTGAATTTCCTGGCTGTAGTTAACACCTTTGAAAAAAAAAATAACACCTCTGCCTCCAGAAAAAGAGAGAGAAAAGGGGAAAAAAAAAAAAAAAAACCTCCAGCTCTTCTCAGCTCCTGCTTTCCCCAAGCAGCTAAAAGAAGAAAAAAATTCCCAAGGTTTGTGTTTCTGATTCAAAATGATCTCTGGTTCAAAATGATCCCACTGCTCTGCCACCATGTCAGGGTTTCCTCCCCACTCTGAACTCTAGGGTACAGATGTGGGGACCCACATGAAAGACCCCCTAAGCTTATTTCTACCAGCTTAGGTTAATTACTAATTCTAATGGAGTTGGATTGCTTGCTTCCTTGATCTGTATCCAGCAAGCACACAGAACAGTCAAACCAAAACCTTCCCCCGCCTCCCCAGAGTTGAAAGTATCTTGCCCCTTTATTGGTCCTTTTGGTCAGGTGCCAGCCAGGTTACCTGAGCTTCTTAACCCTTTACAGGTAAAAGGATTTTGTGCCTCTGGCCAGGAGGGATTTTATAGTACTGTATACAGGAAGGTAGTTACCCTTCCCTTTATATTTATGACAAGTACGGACCCACCCACTTGGGTAACATAACATAACCCTAATCCACTTGGCGTTCAGAGTGTGGGCCGCCTTCCCCAGCTATTGCAACATTACCTTGTTTTTAATTTGCCATTCCCGGATATCTTTAAAGATGATCCCCTTATGTTTGGTCTTTTCCTTATTCAGAGCAGCCTTTATGGCTTCGCAGTTTCACATAACTCTTCCCTTAACTGGGCAATATACCAACCGTTTAGCGAATTGGTGAGTAAATTCCCCTTCCATTCCCAAAGGTTACCCCACATCATTGGATGACCGAAAAGGATGTGGTAGGGGATGTATTAGTACAAACGGTATGCCAGTAGCTGTGGGAGACCATCCAGAAAATATGCCACACCAATGACAAGCCGCCATCTGCCTTTCCACAGTGGCAACCCTCAACACGTCCCTGTCTGCATGTACAACATGAATGGTTCACTCTCCCACACTGCCTCTCTGTTTGTTCCAGGGATTGTGTCACCCTTCTACCCTTCAACAGGTGATTGGCAACCTCCTGCCACCCAATGCCAAGCTGTCAAGTTTCCTTCCCCACTCTGAACTCTAGGCTACAGATGTGGGGACCTGCATGAAAACCCCCTAAGCTTACTTTTACCTGTTTAGGTTAAAACTTCCCCAAGGTACAAACTATTTTACCCTTTGCCCTTGGGCTTCCACTGCCACCACCAAACTTTATCTGGGTTTATTGGGAAAACGTTGTTTGGAAACGTCTTTCCCCCCCAAATCCTCCCAACCCTTGCACCCCACTTCCTGGGGAATGTTTGGTAAAAATCCTCACCAATTTGCATAGGTGACCACAGACCCAAACCCTTGGATCTTAGAACAATGAAAAAGCATTCAGTTTTCTTACAAGAAGACTTTTAATAGAAGTAAAAAAAGAATCACCTCTGTAAAATCAGGATGGTGAATACCTTACAGGGTAATTAGATTCAAACCATAGAGAATCCCTCTAGGCAAAACCTTAAGTTACAGAAAAGACACACAGACAGGAATATTCATTCTATTCAGCACAACTTAAATTCTCAGCCATTTAAAGAAATCATAACCTAACGCATATCTAGCTAGATTACTTACTAAGTTCTAAGACTCCATTCCTGTTCTGTCTCCGGCAAAAGCATCACACAGACAGACACAGACCCTTTGTTTTTCTCCCTCCTCTCAGCTTTTGAAAGTATCTTGTCTCCTCATTGGTCATTTTGGTCAGGTGCCAGCAAGATTATCCTAGCTTCTTAACCCTTTACAGGTGAAAGGATTTTTCCTCTGGCCAGGAGGGATTTTAAAGGTGTTTACCCTTCCCTTTACATTTATGACACAAGCTGATAGAGAACTCAGCCAGATCAGTGCCCACAGCAAGCTGAGACCCCTTTGATCTTGGCAAATAGAAATGTGACCCTTGGCAAACACAGCACCCACACCACATCTACACCTGTCCATCGGCAGGTCGCCAACACTTTTATTCTTTCAAAACACCTCTTTCCAAGAATCAACACACACCCACTGCCCATCACACAGCACTCCAGCCTCATTACCCAATCTATTTCACATACACCATTCCAGTAAACTGTCTCCACCACAGGGCTCTGGAGCAACAGGCAAGGACAAGCACACCCACCCCTAAGGAGTCCACCCGGCACAACTTCTGGTGTTCAACAGCTTTCCTCCCTCCCCAGCCCACTGGCTCAAGGTCCAGGGTAGCCAGAAGCATCTCATGTGCAATAGGGGGAGTGGGCTAATTTTTCATATCTTTGTTTCCAGAGCCTGTTGGTGCACAATTTTAACAACAATTTTCCCAATTAAAAGGTCTGGCCCCACCATGCCAGAAACACACTGCATCCACTCGCACTGACAAGCAACAGTGACTTCCTTCCTTTGCTTCAGCAAGTGCACGAAAACCCCAGTGTTTTCCGACACCATTCAAAACACCCTGCGCTCCAAGTTGGATGAAGCAAGCATCCGCACTTCAGCCTATCCCATAGCTATAACAGTATGGCTTTTTACTTCCATCTGTTTCTGAACCAGGCTGTCATGGAGCTGGGACAGTGACCCCAATACATTCTTAATTACCTCCAGATCTACAGTATTTATAATTCCTGCTCCAAAACCAATTTCTCCCAACATGGTGTCCACCGCCTGAGGATGCCTCCCCACAGCATCCAACACAAAACAATGCTTAGCAACAAGACAAACAGCACAAGACAAAACACAGAACACAAAACACAATCTCCTCTGCAACAGTAGATTCATGGCAACCTGGGTTGCTCTTCAGCTGGCATCGCTTCTCATGATTTTCTGAAAGATAAAAGAACATGTTTCTATCCCTTTTGGGGTGGCAAATTATTGCTCAAAATAGTCCTTTCTTTTACAAATATGCTTGCTGATTTCAGGTAAAACAGGCATGACCCCCATATTTTCTAGTGTTTGTTTCATAGGCAGAACAGGTTTCAGTGGCTTATACCTTTATCAGTTAGGTAGTTTGCATTAACACAGATGCTTTCTGGCTTGCTTTTGGATCCAAAGACATCAGCAGCTCAAAGACTCTTACTTAAAAGGGACACAATTAACTTTTATCAGAGTTCTGATTACTTTTTACTTTTAACTTCTGCTTTCAAAACATACAAACATCTGAAAAAGAAAACACCATCTATTGTAGCACCCTTTGGAGACCTAACAAGATTTTAATTAAGTAGCATGTTATATTTGCATTCCTTTCACCCCTTTTACCATATACCCAGCACATGTTCTTTTTCTTAACATCCCTTCGACACTGCTTCATTTTTATGTAGCTGTACATAGATTACATTCCCTTTTATACATTTGGGGCGATCAAGTTCCAACAGAAACCCCTGATGTTCTTTTAGCTAATTTGACTAAATTGTTCATAGTCAAATAACTTCAATCAGATAGTCTCTTTGCCTGGATTATTTCCTGACATTCATTTGGAAAAGGGCCTGTTTTTCCTTCAGAATGGCTGCAAAGAAGCCAAGAATTCTTTTTCTGTAACATATTTTCTTTTTAACATTTTCACAAAGTTTAACTGCTTGATTCCCTTCAGCCTCTGCAGAGTTAACTTTTCACTCTTTCCTTAAATCACTTGCTTATTTCCCAAAATGACACCTTAATCAATTCAGATTTTACCATTCAAATTATTGTTCCACGGATTTAAATTTCCCATGCCTGTACTTACTGCTTCCCTTACTTCTGCCACCATGCCCCTCAGGGCTTCCAACCTGTTTTCCAATTTTTTATCTGTTGCCTGACTGCTTGTCTGGGCCTGATTCTGCTTTTCTCGCTAAACCATCCCTTTCCCTGGGCACAAGCTTTGTTCAGCTACCAATATAGCAAGGAGGGTGGGCTCCTTAACTAGACCCCATCCCTCCTGGTCCCTTTCCTTAAATATAGGTTTCAGAGAAACAGCCGTGTTAGTCTGTATTCGCAAAAAGAAAAGGAGGACTTGTGGCACCTTAGAGACTAACCAATTTATTTGAGCATAAGCTTTCGGGAGCTACAGCTCACTTCATCAGATGCATACTGTGGAAAGTGTAGAAGATCTTTTTATACACACAAAGCATGAAAAAATAAAAATAAAAAAAATTAAATAATATCATTCCCAAGGGTTATCCGAGTCATCCCCTGTGAGGCTTGCCACCTGGACAGAACGCATGGCCAACTGGAGTTTTAACTGTTCAATTTCCTTTTCATGGCAGACACACTGCTGTTGCTGCATATGCTCAGCACGAATGGGAAAATCTTTCACAAGTCCCTGAACGAACGGTATTTGCTTAGCCAGTGCTTCCAGGCAAGTGAGTTCCGCTTTTTCTGCCTGGAAGTCCTGTCTCAAGGCCTGCAACTTGTCCTGCACATAGGCTTGAGTTGCTGCCTGATTAGTAATTTGTGCTTTCATCGGCTCAATTTCCTCGAGCTATTGGGTACACATCTCTTCCCTTTCCCCAACTCCTCTTTGTACCCCAACACCATGGCTGCTAAAGTTCAAATTAATCCCACAGCTGACCCTACGTTTTTTCCCTTCAGCTTTTCATACTCGGCATACAGATCTAAATCCTGCCAAGTCTGCACTCTTTTCTGAAGCTCCACCACGGAACCCCAGGGATTGTATCCCACCTTGGCAAAAGCCCTCTTCAGTCAGGAGAGGTCCTTACCCCCCTTTGAAAGAGGCAGCAGTGTCCCGTCCCTCTTTGCTGCCTCCCCTATGGCTCAGGCATCAGGTCCACCTGCCTCCCATGACGCCAGCTGACCGGGCAGCCGGACTACCGTGTCCATGCTCACTAATGCCCGTATGTCCAGGCTTGAACCCATCACCCACAACTGCGGGACTCTCGAGTCTGCAGCTGTACCCTTCTGTTTCCTGAACATGCTGACACAATCCGTTGGTACAACTACTAAAATCCTTTAATCCCTTGAGATTTCACACTGCTCACACCTGCACTGGGGCTAACAGTGCTCACCCTTCCTAGGCCGGAGGGAGAGACGCTAAGTCTCCCTCTGTATTATTCGGTCCAATATCACCAAGGGCCCATACACCAAAACCCTTTCTGGGAAGAGCGAGACACCCTATGTTCTCCTCTTCTGCTCAGTCATACCCCAACTGAGGGTGCATGCACCGAGAATTATATGCTTGGAGTGAGACTCCCTGAGTCCTCCTCCAACTACCCCGGACTTCTACAAATGGGAGTATGCCCACCTGCATCCTATCCCACCAACGGTTTAACTCGAATGCTAAACCTCTCTCCGGTTTTCAGACCTGCTACGGCTGAGAAAGGGCACACCTTTAATCATAAAACCCTCAACATGTAATACCAAGAGTGCCGGACAGAGAAAACATGAAATACCAAGGGCAAAACCGTTGGTGCGCTCTTCAGGGCTCCCCCCCACTGCAATTCTCCACCAAAACTGTGACAGATTTTCATTACCAATCTGTCTGGGGCGTCAGTTGATCAGTCTGATGCCACAGGATGGTTTGGGGAGGAGGTACCAGAACACATCAAATGTCTAAGTTTTAAAGCTTTATTGATAAAATAATAAAATAACAGCAGAGAGTGCTGGGAATGCTCCCACGTCACTCAGGGGAGGAAAGAAAGCATTAGTGCCCCAAGCCCTTACCCACTTTCATACTCTCACACGCACTACCCGAGACCAGCCAGGCCTGGGTGTAACGTCAGAAGAGGGGGGGAAGAGTGGACAGGAGTTCTTGTCCTGGGCCCAGGCCGTCTGGGTCTCCTGCTGATCTTTGAATTGCTCCAGCTCTCAGGAGGTTTTTAAGTCCTGGGCTCCTTTAGGGCTGTTTCATTCCACGACCTCTGTTCCTGGTGCTCTTTGTGCCAGTCCAAACTGGCTTTTTGTGGTCTCTTTCCCTTTCCCAAACACCCTGGCTCCAGGGATGCCTGGCTCGGCTCCCCATCTTGTCATCTCGTCTGTGTTTTCAGACTCTGCAGCCCTGGGCTTTGTTTTCTTCTTTGCTGGCCTTGCTGTCTTGCAGGTGCAGGTCTGTTCAGTTGGATTTTCTTTCTCACAGCTGCTCGGGCAACTTTCAAGCCCCCGCCTTTCTCGGCTCGCAGCCAAATGTTGGCTGTGAGCTGCGACCTTGGGCTGGCTGGGGCCAGCATCTTATCTTTGACTTGAGCTAGCTGAAATGTTGAATCAACTTGTTCTCTGCTCTCTTCTTCTTCCCCCCTCTCGGCCTCTTGTACCCTGTAAAGGAAACTTTCACTCCCCACTCGCACACCTTTGACCCTCCCCAAAAAGCTTTGGAAGGCTTGCAACAGCATTAGCAATATACAGTGTTGATCTGCTTTCCCAGGGGACTCCCTGAGGGAAGGGGCCATTGGGTTGTGACAAAAGTGCAGGTCAGGGCGAGGGCAGCACTGCCAGAGGGGTCTGAGGGGCTCTCGACCGGCCAAGGGATCCAAGAGACCAGGGCGCAAGGGGCAGGGAAGGCGGCTGCTCTGGCCCAGTGGAGCAGAGATCCATGGGCCAGGGCTGGGAGCAGAAGGAGGATGGCAGCGAGCCCCCAGCTACAAGAGTAGTCACTTAATTGTTGAACTGCCCGGTCAATAGGCAGAAACCATTCAGCAGTGGGGTGTCCTCCCCCACAGCCAGGGACTCACCCTCCTCCTCACATCCCAGGACCGCCAGGACCGCAGCCTTCCCTGCACCTTGCACCTGCAGGGATGGGTGTTGCCAGCAATGTGGCCATGCGGGGAGCCCTCAGCAGCTCTGCTGTCCCAGCCCCATTCATTCACTCCCATGACAGCTGGGTGCAGAGGCCTCCCTGTATGGCCGCAGGGCCAGTCACACCATCCCTGCAGGGGCAAGGTGCAGGGAGAGGCCACATTAACGCCCACTCTTACTGATAGTTTCTGTTATTCGTTTGGTTGTATCAGCTGATATCGATCTTTACCAACGTCTCTCGATGGAAATCCAATCCAGCCGAGTTGTACATTTAAAGAAAGCTCAAGGCATTTGCTGTCCAAATCCCACTGAAATCAAAGGGGCTCCGTGCTTAAAATCAGTGGAAATTTTATCTTAGATGTCAGCAGAGAAGTCTCAGATGGAACAGAATTATTGCCGGGGTGTAAAATTAATCTTGTGCATAACTCTGTGCAGGATCAGGTCCTTACTGAGCAGTTAATAAAGATTAGAAATCCGTCCAGGAAAAGATATGACCTCATCCAACTTGTCTCTCTAAGGATGAGTAATGGTGAGAGAGACAGTAATGGCAGACTAGACAGCCCCCAACAGAGAGAGAGAGAGAGAGAGAGAGAGAGAGAGAGAGAGAGAGAAGATTAATATTACTTTTAACCAAAGATAAAGAAGAAAATGTAGAGCTGATAAAAAATTCTGATTGGCATTTTTGATGGAAAAATGTTTTGCTGATAGAGATCAAAATGTTCCAGGGCAACAGATCAATTTCTGTTTAAGAATAGACGTATTGTATAGAGCTTTATGAAATAAAATAATATAGAAATAAATGTAAATAACTATAATATGCAATGTAATGTAAAATAAAAATATCCTAGAAATAAAATTAAAAATAGATAAATAAATTTTTAAAAAGTAAAATTGGAATGAAATCCAACATTTGAAATCATGGAATTGCAGATGAAATGGAAAATTGCACATTTCTTACAAATTTCAAATTTTATAGAGATTTTTTTCTTTCAAGAGAGGATCAATTTCTAGCTGATGTGGTCGTTTCTAGCAGGGTTTTTTTTGTGTTTTTTTAGGGGGTGGGGTTGGTTTTTAATGAAGATCACAACTCTATATGTAATGTCCAACTCAAAGACAATTAATATTGTCCTAAGGAAGGAGTGGCATTTCTCTCATGATAAAAACTTACAAATGACCCATTTTGACTGCAATTCACTTGGAGTTGGCTGCCCACACATTGCAAAGCCCAGCCTCAGTTGCTTTGTTTGCTTTTCTGTTGCAGCTTCCTCGACAATATCAAATCCTGGTCCGTTTTGCCCATGGATCTCCAATCTATAAAGGCCATTGTTCTGCTTTGATACACCAGGCAGTGAAATGTGTGACTATTTGTGCCAACATGCTTTTGTACTGTTGTACCTAAGCCCCATTTCCTTAATATTTGAGTGCTTGGTGCCATCTGTCAAGTTACTACATGAGTTTCCAGAGAGATTAATGTTTTGTTGAACCTGCAGCCTGCTGAGATATGAAACCTGCCCCAGAGATCATGAGATGGCAATTCCCCTCCCCTGGCCTCCATTCTCCACTCACCCATCTTTCCAGTAGGCAGCAGAGGCGGACAATGAAAACAATGCTTACGTTTTACTGAGTGAATGTTCTTCATTCATGTCACAGAGTTCATTTATTTCCCATAGACACACCCCATGGCGAACCCAGAGCAGGGAAACCAAACATCCATCACAGAATTCATCCTCCTGGGATTCGGGGACTTCACAGAACTGCAGATTCTTCTCTTCCTGCTGTTCCTAGTGATCTACATCACAACCGTGACCGGGAACATCCTCATCATGGCACTAGTTGTGGCTGATCGGCACCTTCACACCCCCAAGTACTTGTTCTTGGGGAAATTGTCCTGTTTGGAGACCTGCTACACCTCCACCATCCTGCCCAGGATGCTGGCCGGTCCCCTGACTGGGGACAGGACTATTTCATTCAATTGGTGTGTCACACAATGTTATTTCTTTGGTTCTCTTCTTCCTACAGAATGCCTTCTCCTGTTGGTGATGTCTCACAATCAACACGTAACCATATGCAATCCACTGCACTATGCAGCCTATATGAGTGGTAGGGCCTGCCTCCAGCTTGCAGGTGGATCTTGGATAGGTGGTTTCCTAGGTAATAGTATAACAATGTTGTCAATATCACAATTGAAGTTCTGTGGCCCCAATGGTATTGACCATTTTTTGTGTGATCTCATCCCCCTTGTAAAACTCTCCTGCAATGACCCGCACCTGATGGAGATGTTGGCTTTCACACTCAGTTTGATTTTCTTACTGGTCCCATTCCTGCTTACCTTGATGTCCTACATCTGCATCATCGCCACCATCCTGAGAATCCTGTCCACCGCTGGGAGGCAAAAGGCCTTTTCCACCTGCTCCTCCCACCTCATTGTGGTGAGCATTTATTATGCAACTCTGCTGACTGTCTATATGTTCCCAACCACCAACATCTTGAGCCACTTCAAGAAGTTCTCTCTGTTGTCTACGCCGTCCTGACTCCCATGGTCAATGCCCTCATCTACAGCCTGAGAAACAGGAGGCCCGTAGGAAACCTTGCAGGAAATTCATGCTTGGACCATGCTAACCGGTCAATTTCCTTGGGTTAAAATAGATATAACACGGGCTGGGGTAGGGCCTGAACTGAAGCCTGCTGTGGTCCCAGGTTGTATTTCCCTGAACTTCATTGGGCTTCATGTCCTGCTCTTACACAGTATTTCTCAAACTTTCCAGACTACTGTACCCCTTTCAGGAGTCTGATTTGTCTTGCTTATCCCCAAGTTTCACCTCACTTAAAAACGACTAGCTTACAAAATCAGGCATAAAAATACAAAACTGTCACAGCACACTACTAATGAAAAACTGCTGATTTTCTCTTTTTACCGTATAATTATGAAATAAATAAATTGGAATATATTGTTCGTACATTTCAGCGTACAGTCTATAGAGCAGTATACACAAGTCATTGTATGAACTTTAGATTCTACAGAACTTGCTAGTGCTTTTTATGCAACTTGTAAAACTAGGCAAATCTCCAGATGAGTTGATGTTCCCCTGGAAGATCTCTATGTACCCCCAAGCTACATGTGCCCCTGGTTTAGGAGCACTGCTTTTACAGTCCTGGGAGTGGAGATTGAAAGACCTCTTAAAATCTGGGACCCCAGTCTTTTTAGGGACTAAAAGATTCCACAGGTGGGTACTACTGGGCTGGTGGGAGACTTGAACTCTTGGCTGCTCAAAGGTCAGACAATGAGGGGCAATTGTGCTCAGTGAGAGGGTGCAGGTGAAATGAACTCAGAAGGAATGCTGAGCAACCGTTCATTGGAGGATGAGAGACTTCTAGACTCACATACACAAACACACACAACTACATGATACCTACATTATTAAAAGCATAGTCTTTCAATGTCCACCAGAACTCCAGTGTTAGGCTATTGTACAATTAACGTTTGTTTCCTAGTGTGTATTTCATCCCCAAGCTGCTTTCCAAAGAAAGAGAAAAGCCAAAGGAAACCCTCTGGCCTGTGCTACAGGACGCCAGCACAGATTTCCTTATTTGCCCATTTTTCAGCAACGATTTAAGGCCAGTTGTTTCCAGATACTTGAGGCCCAGTGGGATTTTCCAGAGCCTCTGGGACTTGCAGGCAAGTCAGGCAGGAGATCTCCCATCTTCCTCAGGTTTGTGCATCTCTCGCCATCCGGATGCCTGGTGTGGGGCTGCAGAGGGCACGTCCAGAGGCATCGACAGCCCGTTTATTGCAAACACTTGGGTGCCTGCAGGGTTTGCCAGCAGCCAAGCTGGGTTTGGGAATCCCGATGGGCCGGATTCTGGGATTTGGGTGCCTATCATAGAATCATAGAATATCAGGGTTGGAAGGGACCTCAGGAGGTCATCTAGTCCAACCCCCTGCTCAAAGCAGGACCAAGCCCCAACTAAATCATCCCAGCCAGGGCTTTGTCAAGCCTGACCTTAAAAACTGCTAAGGAAGGAGATTCCACCACCTCCTTAGGGAACGCATTCCAGTGTTTCACCACCCTCCTAGTGAAAAAGTTTTTCCTAATATCCAACCTAAATCTCCCCCACTGCAACTTGAGACCATTACTCCTTGTTCTGTCATCAGCTACCACTGAGAACAGTGGGAGAACAAAGTGGGAGCTTTCTGAGTCTAGCTCAAGCTCCACACCCTTGTCCTCATTTTATATCTGGGGAAACTCAGGCAGAACGAGGTGACGTTACCTGACCAGAGTCACACAGCTGGCTCGTGGCAGGCATCCAACTCAGCCGGCTCATGGGCCAGAGTCCCGGTCCAATGCCCAGTCTGCTGCACAACGTCCAGTTGTAACTGACAATGGCACCTATGGGTGTGAGGTGCCCAACTCCCATTCACTGCCCATAGGATTTGGGTGCTTAACATCAGCTTCTAATAGGAAAACCCAGCCTGTACACTTACAGCCAAACCAATATCCTGAGAATTCCTTCCACTCCCAGGGGATGTTTTCGACCAGTTCCTTCTCAGGTTTTACCTTTTTCTTTGAGCCCCTAATTATTGTGGATCTTACACCAAAAGATTCGTGCAATAAAAGAACTAAACTGAGTCTTCTCTTTCTGTTGTCTCTCTTATCTGTCCACTTCATGTCCAGTTAGTGGAATAAATGTGCAAGGCTTGTCTACACATTGAAGGTGCACCACTTTACCTATATCTACCTATCCCTGCCTGTGAAAGGGTCGCGTGTCCTTGGGCTGGAGAGCCAGGGACCAAGCCAGCCCTGGTTAGAGAAGGGTCCCCACCTGAGGGGAATCAGATCATTTCTAATAAAGGGCAGAAAGGGGCTAGGGAAATAGGCAAATTAGGGAGGTTGTAGTGAGATTTCAGAGAGTGAGAGAGGCTCATGCAGGGAAAACCCTGGGACCAGGGAAATTCCTCCATTTTATGGGGAATGAAGAAGGAAAACTGAGGTGAGGGGCTGTGTTCTGGGCTGCCGTGAGGCTTCCAGCACCATAAGGTGTCCACTCGTCTACACCTGGTAGATGCATTGATACTGATGTGTTGGTGCTTCTGTTGGGATAGAGCGTTCCCACATGGGAAGGTGAATAAGTGATCGATTGGTAAACTGTGTCCACACGAGAGGTTGTAGTGGTATAACTATTTCCATAACACATTTGCACCACTAACCAAAATAGTTATCCTGGTGCAAAACCTGGGTGGAGACCTCATGTGAGTCCCTGTGAAAATATATCTGTATGTTCCCGGCTTTGAAACAAACTCTGATAATCCAAGGGAAATGTCTTTTCCATTAACAGAATCATAGAAGAGTAGGACTGGAAGGGACCTCAGCCAGTCATCTAGTCTAGTCCTCTGAACTCAAGGCAGGACTGTGTCATTACCAGACCATTCCTCACAGGTGTTTGAGCTGTTTTTAAAAAAACGATGTAAGCAGAGTCAGGATGAGCTCCACCCTGACATCTGGTGGTGAGATGTGGCAAGTTGTGGAGAAGAACTTCAGGAGCTGATCTTATTTGCATAGGCACACCCACCCCACCAGAATGAGGCCATAGCTGCCCAAATGGTCACTTTGCCTGCTGTGGGATCCCCAGGGAATCAAGGACAGTGAAACTGTACTTGGCCTTTTGTTATGATGGAGGGACTCACCATCAACTAAGCAGCACTCGCTAGGCAGGGGTCATGGGCTCCAAAACCCAGTGAATGGAGAGAGGCTGGGGACAGGATTAATACTTGGCGGGATGGGCCCCCTGGTGAGGGCCTTACATGCTAATTGCACTTCCTCCTCTCTCCACTGTGGAATCTCAGAGCTAATTTTGATTCCATTAGGAGGCTAGTTACAGGCTGCTGAGCTGAATTCACTTTGGGCTAATAGTGCACCGGCCCAGAGGCTCCCCTACTACAAGCTGAAATCACAAAAGAGCTGAAATCACAGAGTGTTGTGTTAAGTAGTGGGGGAGCCTGAAGATATATTGTGGAGCAGTTTGCGGGACGGCTGGAGCAGTTCATGGGACGGCAGGAGCTGCTTGTGGGACGTGGAGCGGAGCCGAGCGGAGCAGATCATGGGGCAGCTGGTGGGGCGGAGCGGATCGGAGTGAAGCCCTATGGAGTTGTGGGGCAGTCAGCTTCAGATCATGTAAGGTGCCCCTTACCTCTTTCTCCCTCCCACCCCATCTTCACCCAGGTTGGGAGGTAAAGCGCTGCAGATAAAATTTTGAACTCTGGGGCTGCCCTGACCAGGGACAGAGACTTTTGGGTCATTGGACTTTTGGGACTTTGGGTGATTTTGGGTTGCTGGACTCAAGAACCAAAGGGAAAGGACACGCCCCAATTTGCTTGGGGTGGGTATTTTTGCTCATGCGTTGTGTTATGAATTCTGTTGGTGGTGTTTCCCCAAGATAATGCCACATTGTTTCTCTCTGTTATTAAAAGGCTTTTTGCTACACTCAGACTCTGTGCTTGCAAGAGGGGAAGTATTGCCTCTTGGAGGCGCCCAGCGGGGGTGGTATATATTTGTCCCAGGTCACTGGGTAGGGGCTCAAGCCGGTTTTGCATTGTGTTATTGGAATGGAACCCCTAGATACTGAACCCGGCCCTTGTTGCTGACAACTCTGTTGGGAAGAAGGGTTACACCTCTAATGATGGAGATCCCACAAGCTATTCCTAATGTCCAGTCTACAGCGCCCTTGCTGCACTTTAGGTCCATTGCATTTTGTTCTATCCTAAGAGGTTAAGGAGAATAACTTCTCTCCCTTCTCCTTGTAACAACCTTTTACTTGAAAACTCTTATCATATCCCCTCTCAGTCTTCTCTTCTCCAGAGTAAACAAACCCAGTTTTTGCTACCTTCCTTCACAGGTCATGTTTTCTGGACCTTTAATCATTTTTGTTGCTCTTCTCTGGACTTTTACCAATTTGTCCCCGTCTTTCCTAAACAAGACATAATACTTCAGCTAACCAATTTATTTGAGCATAAACTTTCGTGAGCTACAGCTCACTTCATCGGATGCATACTGTGGAAACTGCAGAAGACATTATATACACAGAGACCATGAAGCAATACCTCCTCCCACCCCACTCTCCTGGTGGTAGTAGCTTATCTAAAGTGATCACTCTCCTTAATAATTACCAGAAGGAGAGTGGGGTGGGAGGAGGTATTGCTTCATGGTCTCTGTGTATATAATGTCTTCTGCAGTTTCCACAGTATGCATCTGATGAAGTGAGCTGTAGCTCACGAAAGCTTATGCTCAAATAAATTGGTTAATCTCTAAGATGCCACAAGTCCTCCTTTTCTTTTTGCGAATATAGTCTAACATGGCTGTTACTCTGAATACTTCAGCTGAGGCCTTATCAGCGTGGGACAGAGTGAAAGAATTGCTTCTCGTACTTTTCTTACAACACTCCTGCTAATACATCCCAGAATGGTGTTTCGGGTTGGTTGGTTTGTTTCCAACAGTGTACTGTTGTACGTACTGTTTTTGTACAGTGCCAGCTGCACATCCAAGTATGTACCTCGGGCAAAGGGTCATTGGGGGCAGCAGAGGGTTAGGCATGGCAAAGGGGCAGTTCTACTGTATCATGGGCACTAGGGATAGCAGAGGAGGAAGGCTGGGAAAGGGGAGGCTATACTGTGTACTGGGCATCAGGGGAAGCAAATGTTAATGTGGCCAATGTTTTATGTATCCTTCCTAATGATCTCTACATGGCAGCTGATCATAGGGAATGGCAAATAGCCAGTAATAATTATTCTAAACTGAAATCACAGGTTTAATATTCCTTAAAGTGATGAAGAGTCAATCAACTTGGAATTAAAAAATTAAGCCACAGTGTGAGAAGTTTCAGCTCTCTCCTTGTATTCTAGCCAATGTGCAGATTACACGTGTTTCCCTCGAAGAATTAAGCAATGCGATTTCATCCTTGTCGGCATGGGCAGTGAATGAGCCACTCTTTGGGGGAGCCAAGCCCCCAGCCCTGCCCCTTTCATCTGAGGCCCCGCCCCTCTCCCCCCTTCCTCCACACCTTCTGCCCTCTTACCGTGCCAGAGCCCTGAGCCCCTCTCTTCTCCCGCATCCACTGGCCCTGCCATCCCAGCTCTGCGATTCCCTGCCCCAGCACCCCCAGCCCTCCTGAGCACTGGACACAGGGCCGGCCCACAACATTTTGGCACGTGAGGTGGGGAGCTCAAATGACACCCCCATCCCCCCTCGCTTGGGCCAAAACTTTGAAAGGTCTCAATTCTGCCTTTTTCCTTTTCTACTTCGCTCATGGTACTACTCTGCTACCTACCCCAATAAAGGAGAACTAACAACTTAAAATGCCTTGTTCAAAAATTTTAAGTAACACTTAACTTTCAAACGCCTGAACAGCAAATGTAACTTTTCTTCTCTGCATAGTAAACACTGGCATTGTAACCTGTTTGAATAATCAAAGTGGTGCTTTCTGTGCCTTCTTGGCTGCAAAGATTTGAACTGCTTCCTGCTGAAGGTCCACAGTCTGGGCCAGCTCATACTCTGTTGAGATGGTTGCAAGGCCGACCAGCCTCTCTGATGTCATTGTGGAGCGTAGATGTGTTTTTATTAACTTTAGCTTGGAGAAGCTGCATTCTCCACTGGCAACTGTTACAGGAAGTGTTAGAAGTATGCGCAGAGCAACAAAAGCATTTGGAAAGAGGGTGGCCATCTTATTTGTGCACATATATTCCAGAACAGCCTTTGGAGTTGATCCTGCTGAAATGTATCTTGAAAGGGCTTTCAGTTCATCACCTAAATCACTCGCATCAATATCACACATGTCATCATGTGTCAACACTGACTCTAGTGCCCTGCATTGCTGGTGTAGGTCTTCTTCAGGTACAGTGAGGAGTTTTGGAATATCCTACAACATCCCAAATATACTGCTGTGTTCCCTGAGCTGCATGAAACGTTCTTCAACTGACTGTATTGTACAATCTAACACTTGGTTAAAGAATTCAACTTTGAATTGTTGGTTGGGGTTTCTTATGGGATTATCCCGTGCCTCATAATCAAAATGTCTTCTTCTTCAGTGACTCTTGTATTCTTGAATAGGTGGGAAAATAGCTTCAGTGTGAGTGCCAACTTCTGTGCACTCTTCAGAACATTTTGAAATCCCTCATCTGACCAGTAAGACTATAGGTATGACTTTGCTTTGTCCAGTTGCTCCATTGCTCCAGATATATCAAGGTCAACACCTTCGAGTCTCTTGCTTACAACATTTATTTCAAACAGTATGTCAGGCCACAACACTAAGCCACACAGAAATTTGAAGTTATGTACGTTTCTGGTGATTCCATTTCCCTCTGCCACTGTTCTCCCACAAACAATTCCTGTCATAGCATTATCCTCCATAATGGTAACTATGGCATCCTCTCTCTTCCCAGTTTGGTGTTTGATAGGCTTTATCACCTCCACTCGACTTTCCCATCATGTGGCACTCAGTGGTTTCTGTGTCAGAGAGGATGTTCCCAGATGTTGCTTCACAATTTGCCATCGATGAGTTGATGCAGAGAAAAATACATAGATGCTTTGAATTACATTAAAAAATTCAGCAGCCTCACGGGAAGCTGATGCTGCATCACTGACCACCAAGTTCAATGAATGAGAACTGCATGGGACAAAAAAAGCCCAAGGGTTAACTCTCGGATCTGAGTCTGTGCTCCTCTGTTCTTTCCTCTCATGTTAGCACCATTATCGTAGCCCTGACCTCTCATGTCAGCTATCGCAATTCCCGTATCTTCCAGCTTTTTAAGAAGCACATTTGTCATACCAGCTCCTGTAGTATCATTAACGTCAATAAATTCTAGAAAATGCTCTCTGACAGTCACCATTGCAGGGACATTTTCACTAGGTTCTGTTGTTGTTACAAAATACACCATTAAAGTCATTTGTTCCGTATGGCTGAGGTCAGGTGTGCAGTCCAGAATAGCAGAGTAATATCTTGCTGACTTCAGATCTGCCACAATCTTCTGTTTGACTTTTGTTGCTAGTAACTGTATGATCTCATTTTGAATTGTTTTTCCAAGGTAGTGGTGTGTGTACATTTCTTGGGTGGTGACTCTTCTTAGATGCTCCTGGAGTACAGCATCAAACTCAGCCATCAGCTCCACAATTTTAAGGAAGTTTCCATTGTTTGGCACATACAGCTGATCTGAAGTGCCACGCAGTGCTAGGTCATGGGTAGCAAGCATTCTCACAATGGCAATGAGCCTTTTCAGAACATTTTGCCAGTAAAGAGACTGTTGCAATCTTCTCTTGATGCTGATCATCTATGGTGGCTTTAACCTTCATCTGATCCCAAGCTCTTTCCACCTATGGAATGGTCTCTGGTGATTTGCTGCCTTCTCATGGCATGCCAGATTTCTAGCCAGATTTTTCCAGTCCTTTGTTCCTGTAGAACCCAATGTGGCTGGAGCATTAGACTGGAAGAATTTGCAACAAAAACAGTATGCAGCATTCTGGGTTTCTGAGTACATAAGCCATGGCCTCTCCACTTTGCCACCATTGGGGATGTCACGCCAGTAACGTGTTGGATGGAAACTTCTATTTTCATTGTCTTTGGGGAACATGAAGTTTTTTACTTACTGTGGCCCATGCAGTACACGGAAGTCCCTCAGGCTACTGCTCAAGTGGGTCCACAGTCCTGGATCATCTAGACTTAAGGAACTAAACTCAGCAGCAGCTGTTTCTTGGGCCTCCACCACACTCTTCTCTGATCTATACTTTTCTTCAGGAATGTGCATGGTTACATCCATTTGAGATGGAGCTATGGATGCTGCAGAAGCTGCCAGGTCACCTGCACTCTGACTAACTGGAAGATCAGGCATCTCCTCACCACTCATATCCTCACTGGGGCCAGAAGACTCACTGTGAACATTTGTGTCTATGTATCTCAGGAGAGCTCCTTCCTGCTTAGATAGAAAAGCTTCCTTTGCTTGCTTCCTTTTTCTGAATGCTGCCCCAGAGGGGCGTTTTCTTCTTTCACTCATGACTGCTGTTCTGTGCCAGCTATAGTGGCTCTCAACACTCAGTTGAAGGGGACAAATAAGCAGGCTGGTAGCAGGGCCTGAGTGAGGGAAGATATCAGCGTCTTAAGGGCCTAACTGGCTCCTACTCCTTCAGTTGACGGCCTGTTCTCCTCAAGTGGGTTCATGGCAGCAGCAGGAAACAGGCAGCTCCCTGCGAAGCTGGTGTTAATCAGTCCAGGCTCCTGGGGGTGCTGGAGAGGTACATAAGAGGCTCCTCCTCCTCTCTCTCCCTGCAGCTCCTGCTGCTTTCTGTGATTCCCTCTCACCTTTTCTCCTGCCTGCCTGTTATGTCTCTTGTGCCCTCCTTCCTCCAGCACAGCTCTCCACCATCTCTCTGCATCTAGAGCAGAGAGAATACATACGCACCAGCAGCAGACACAATTTTCTACACTCTGGGTCCTAGCCAATGATGGAGAATCCACCACAACCTTTGGGAAATTGTTTTCATGATTAATTAGTCTCTCTCTTAAAAATTATGCCTTATTTCCAGTCTGTAATTAAGTTATTACTTCCCCTTCACTTCAATAAGCAAAATACAGATAGCTCCTTCAGTCTCTGCCATGAGACAGTTTTCTAGACCATGAATCAGTCTTCTAACCTTTCTCTGAAACCATTCCAGTTATTCAACATGGTTTTTAATGTAGGGCCACCAGGACTGGGAACAAAATTCCAGTGATGGTCTCACTGACATATTATACATTTACATGATCGTGAACGTAAGGAGAAATAATCCTTCAATGGAGAGACGCATGATTTGCACCTGTCTGAGAGGAGAACACTGAAGGCGGTTTAGACATGAATATTACCTATTTAAGACAAGGATGGAGCTGCACAATTTCCCCACTCCCAGAGTTTCCCAAGCACAGCACACAACAATATCATACCATAGATTTTGCCTGAGGGAACCTTTTCCTTCCTGTTGATTTCCTGAGAGCACATTTTATCTCCCTGTTCCTCGGGCTGTAAAGAACAGGGTTAAATGTTGCAGTTAGCACCAGGTAAATCAAGAAAAGGAGCCTGTCTTATACTGGTATCGTATACTGGTATAGCTTATTGCCCCTGATTGGTATCATATTGGTACCATAGCATCTGCACTAGGGGGATGTTACACTTTTAACAATATGGGTGTGGTACAATTTGTGTGTGTAGATGAGCCCTCAGTCTCTCCTTCTCACTCAGTGACTTCTTTATTCCTCTCCCATCTCTGTTTTCAATCTATTTCCTATGAATTTGTATTCCGCACCCTTGTATCTGAAAAGACTTAAGTCCCTGTGTTTGATCAGTGTTCGGGTACAATTTTCAAAAGCACCTAAGTGACATAGATATTATATTTTTATCATTTATTAGTTGGACTTTCTTACAATAGCTCCCCGGTCATGGACTAGGACCGCGTTGTTCTAGGCGCTGTACAGATGCCGAACAAAAAACATGCGTCCTGCTCCAAAGAACAAAACTGATGGATTTATTCACAGTAATAAATTTAAGCTTGTGGGGCTATGGCCCCATTGACATTCATGGCACTGTGGCTGACAGGATATGTCCTACGTAGCAAAACTTCTCCACAGACTTGAGAGGAGTGTTATTGATCTTAATAACTGGGTAGACAAGAATCCCTGGGCAAAGCTTGGTGCTGACCCATATAAACTGGGAAGACTAAAGCCTTTCAGGCTGCAGGAGACTAAACTGTTTGAACCCAGGCAGAAACAGAGAGAGTGAAGTTCCACCAGTGACCAAGGTCCCTGCAATGGCATGGAATGGATTAGCTGAGGTATGCCCAGGTGATCCCAGCAGGATCCCCACGCTGCAGAGGATGGTGAAAACCATCAAGGTCCCTGCCCAATAGGAACTAGGGGAAAAATTTCTTCCCCATCCCAAATCTGGTGATTTGAAGACCCTGAACACATGAGCAAGACCCACCAGCCAGCCATCTAGAAAGACGATTCTCTGAACCACCTCATAGCTCTGTCTCATCTCATTCCATGTCCCATCTCTAGTTGTAGCCAATCCCTGATGCTTCACAGGAAGCTGACCCTGCCAGCCCTCCCCCCATCTGTGCAATTGTGTACTGTTAAAAAAAATCACCATAGTTATCTGAGCATCGCATAGTCTTTAATGTACCCTTCATATGCAACAGCTGTAACTGTTATGAAAATTAATGTATGTAGTGTTGTTGTAGCCGTGCTGGTCCCAAGGTATTAGAGGGACAAGGTGGGTGAGGTGATATCTAGTATTGGACCAACTCTTTTGGTGAGAGAAACCAGCTTTCTCGTTTACACAGAGCTGAAGATGAAGTCAGTTCAATAACAGATATTTCTCACACACCTTTTCTTATGAAAATTCATGACAGAGATCGGTTTCATTGACTTAAACTGAAGGAAATGCATGTGCAGTAAAAACTGTGTGTAATCCCTTTGGAGCCTGTGCCTTATTTTTTACTGACTCCTTATTAGAGGGAATGGAGCTGAATCTCTTCTTACTCACATGGTGTAAATCAGGAGTAACTTCACTGGAGTAAATCGGGCTCATTTTCCTCTGGCACACCTGGTGTAAATTAGAGTCTTTTCTTCCTTCATCTGAAACAACTAGATCTGGCCACTGTTAGGGATACGTCAAATTTCAGAATTTATGGCATAAGATGACCAATGGTACAGTCAGGGAGAAATGCATATCAAACAGTGAGGGTGGGGCTATTGATGCATCCCAGGAGTGAATGTGATGCTGGGATGCATGAACAGGGGAATGTCAAGTCAGAAAGGAGAGGTTATTTTACCTCTGTGTTTGGCCCTGGTGTAACCGCTGCTGGAATATAGTGTCCGGGTTTGATGTCCACAATTCAAGAAGAATATTGATAAATTAGAAAGGGTTCAGAGAAGACCCACAAGAATGATTAAAGGATTAGAAAACATGTCTTATAGTGAAAGGTTCAAGGAGCTCAATCTATTTATCTTCACAAAGAGACGGTGAATGGGTTACTTGATTACAGTTTATAAATATCTACTTGGGGGAAAATATTTAATAATGGGCTCTTCAATCTTGCAGACAGAGGTCTAACTCCATCCAGAGGTTGGAAGTAGAAGATAGATAAATGCAGATTGGAAATAAGGTGTACATTTTTAACAGCGAGTGTAATTAATCATTGGAACAATTTACCAAGATTTGGGGTAGATTCTCCATCACTGACAACTGTTAAATGAAGATGGGATGTGTTTCTAAAAGATCTGCTCCAGGAATTATTATGGGGAAGTGCTATTCAGGAGGTCAGACAGGCTGATCACAGTGCTCCCTTCAGGCTTTGGAATCTGAGGATCTATTTAAAAAGTGTCAGAGGCAGTAAGGTGCCCATATTCCACATGAGCTAAGCTGGAACAAACTTTCATGGCAGCAGCTGTATCTGAGGATAAACAGAATACTTGTGTTAACTTTCATAAGAGGAGGTGGGCGATCAGGATAAAATGAATTTGTATACTACGGAAATCAGACATTCAAACAACTAAGGGCTAAATAAAAGGCTAGAGAGAGATAGAAAAAATGTTGGTTATACAGTTGAAATGCCAGGCAAATCATTTTCCTGCTCAGGATTCTAGACCCAACTGCTGGGCAGCTAAATTGCGGAGAGAGGGGAATCTCAATATCTTTGGAATTAAATGGAAGATGTTAGTTAGAAATTTAATTGATTTTCTTCTCTCCTTTAGATGCAATCAGTGGAAAACACTGAGTGGGGAAATCCAGCCACCATCACAAAATTCATTCCCGAGGGATTCGGAAATTTCCCTGAACTGCAGATTATTCTCTTTCTGCTGTTTTCATTAGCGACTTTGTGACGATGGCCACGAACATCCTCATTGTTGCTCTGGTTGTGGGTGATCAACAACTTCACACCTCCATGTATTTCTTCCTTAGAAAATTGTCCTGCTTGGAGTCTTGCTACACCTAGCCCACCCTGCTCAGGATACTGGCCAGTCTCCTGACTTGGGACAGAACTATTTCTTTTGACGGCTGCATTGTACAAATGTATTTCTTTGGTTCTCTGGAGCTAAAGAATCTAGCAGCAGTGTCGTATGATCATTATTTAGCAATGTGTAAACTCCTGCACTATGTAACCCTTATGAATAGGGTTCGGTCTCCTGCTTGCAGCTGGCTCTTGGTTAAGTGCATTTCTGGCTCTTACCATAATAGCATTGTTCGTATCACAATTAACTTTTTGTGGCCCCAATGAAATGGACCATTTCTTCTGTGATCTCAGCCCTGTGTTAAAGCTCTCCAGAACTGACATCTTCTGATGGCACTTACAGCTTTCATATTCGGCTCGATTTTCACTTTCCCCCCAATTCTGTTAATTGTTATGTTGTCTGTTGCTATTATAGGCACCATCCTGAGACTCTCGTCTGCCACGGGGAAGCAGAAGTCCTTTTCTATCTGCTCCTCTCACCTCATGGTGGTTGCAGCTTTCTATGGGACCCTGACGATTGTGTATGTCTTACCCAACAATGATACCCTGGGGGACCTGAACAAAGTGGGCTCGGTCTTCAACATGGTCCTGACTCCCTTGCTCAATCCTCTCATTTACCACCTGAGAAACTGGGAGGAAAAAGAGGCCCTGAGAAAAAGGTTAAGTAAATTTGTGCTGTGCACGAGAATGCAGACACTGTGAGCCAATTTATTTAGGATAAAATGAAACGGAGAGAATCTATGGTCCCATTGCAACAAATGGGAGTTAGGCACCTAGGTGCTCCTGAAAGTCTCAGTAGGTGCCTAAATATCTTTAAAGTTCTGGCTCCTGTATCCTAAGTTACTCAAAGGTCATCAAAGTTGAATTCAACCATATTAATAGAGAAAATAGTTTTTTAACAAAAAAAAAAAATGTAAAAAATGACTTATTTTACAAAAAAAGTTGTCACCAAAAAGATAAAAAACTTTTTTTAAAAATTCCATTTTTTAATGAAATTATATTTTTATAAAAAAGATTTGAGAGGTTCTTCCTCCTCTCCTTCCTTTTTGTCCCTTTTTTTCAGTGGCAAAATGGGAAAAGGACAAAAGGTGCGTGACCATTTGGGGAAAATCGTACCTCTTATGAATGCTAGTGGATCCTGGGGATTGTCCATGCTTTTCTGTGTCAGACTGCAAACTTCTGTTTGATTTTAAGGCTGGTCTTTGCGTTCCTGCTGTCTTTTTGCTTCCACCCTAGACTAACATTCTAAGAGGTATAGTGAAGAACTAACAACAAAGGGTCATTCAACTTTGATGATCATTCACTTAAATGGAGCACTTGCTGTGATGGAACAAATAAATCCCACATTATCTTAAGGGAGTAGCAGGCTTAATTAGGGATGAGCCCCAGTGGGTGGATAATATAAAGGAAGGACTTCAGGGCAGTAAAAAGGAACAGAGTGAGTGGCTAGGAGTCCTGATTGTCTCTCCTAGGTAAGGAGACTGAGGGGGAGAATAGTACTTGGCATTCTCTCCTGTGATGGGAGCTCTGTCAGAGAGACCAGGAGCGGTAAAGGCTACATAGGGAGTTTTTACCCTGGTATTGGCCCGAGAGGGGGAAGGGCAGCAAGGGTGAAGAGACTCCTGAAGCATGCCTGGGAGAAGAATTCTAGGGAACAGCCCTGAGGGTCAGCGACTTGGGGGAGCTCAAACTCCAGAAAAAAATCCCTGGGAACAAGCAATCTGTAGTAGATCAGGAAACAATTTTCCAGAGCCTGGGAGAGTTGATGAAGAGTTTGCCAAGGACTGGGCCCAGGGAGGACAGAAGAATTTATGTTCTTTTGTATTTTGTTGGACTCTTTGTTTTACCCCAGAAGGGATGGGACAGAAAGTGTCCTGGCTGGTGGGCCAAGTCACTGAACAAATGGACCACTAGCAGGCCTGAATAGTGTCTGGTGGAGGCAGCTGAGGAAAGCACTCTGCAACAAGGCACACAGCCATAAGGGGGTTGCATGCTGGTGAGACACCCTTCCACAATCCGCCTTGCACAACGGCCTTGCCACCTGGGGCAAACCCACTTTTTAACACTGAACTCCAGGGGTGTGGAAGTGTCCAACAACGAATCACCTGGTAGGGTGCATAGGCTGGGTCTACACTACTACTACTTAGAAGTTAGATGGCCTTAGCTATGTCTTTCAGGGCTATGAAAAATGTTATGCACTGAGTGCTGTAGTGGGATCAACCTAACCCCTGGTGTAGATGCAGATCGACAGAAGAATTATTCCATTAAACTAGCGACTGCCTCTCAGGCAGGTGAATTAACTAAACTGATGGAAAATCCCCTTCTGATGATGAAGAAAGTGTCTACATTATGGTGCTAGAGCTATTCCATAGCTATGCTGGCCGAGCCCCCTCATCTAGACACCGCATACGCTGACAGAAAAAGGTTTTCTGCTGGTGTAGGAACAGCACCTCCCAAATGATGTTAGCTATGCAGACAGTACCCTCTTCTGTCCACATAGCTGTGTCTAAACCAAAGGTTTTCTTGGCATAGCAATATTGCTTGGGGTGTGGTTAAGGGTAGGCCATGGCTTTGATCACATGCTCAGTCTGACTTGGGAAGTGGTCACCTGACAAAGGGGATGGGAGGTTAGAGAGTCTCTCACCAGTTAGTTGAAAGAGAGAGTAGAAGGACACTGACTGCAGGGGTCAGAGATAGAGATTCAATTCAATTCAGAGAAGGAGGCATGAGCTACAGGAATGGGAATCCTAGGTACCATAAAGGACTCTGGCCCAAGTCCTAAGAATGCCCCAGATGGGTGAGGAAACTGAGACAGGGAAATATGTGTAAGTTTTCTACTGTTTTGTTCAACACAGTGTATTTCTCATTCAATCTAGGTAAAGAGTAATTGTGTTTAGAGGCCTTCGCAAAGCCCGTGCATCTGTTTGCTTTATCTTTCATCTGCCCCTGGAGCAGTGAACTGTAAACTGAGAGCACCTACGTGGGTGGATCTTTGGGATGGGGAGTCCTTGACCTACTAGGGCATCTGGGGCAGCAGCACTGGTCCTCGGGGACTAAGGTAACTGGGTCATGTCGTTCCATTTCCATGACGGGTTAGAAAGCAGAAACCATGCTGCAGCCTGCTGAGATCTGGGAAAGCTTAATGCACACATGGCTACAGTACTGGGACCCAACCCAGCTGCCTGGCGAATATCAATTTTGGTTCCAAACAAACCAATTTTTTCTTCTTTTTTTGAGTCAACCACTGAACCAAAATCAATTTTTCGCTCAGTTCTAATCTTCAGGCACCTTATTATCTATAATGCCTGGCCCTAAGTGACTTATAAATACAAGTCCAACTGGCAGGTAGATGATTTAGGTAATAATATGTATTATCCACACCATATATACGTTAGTGTGCATTAAGCACAAATAATATTAAGCACAAATAATACAGCATAGCCTAAATTGGCCTATGCCTTAACTATACCCAATTCTCTTATTCTAAGTATCCGATAACAGCCTGCATTATCAAAAGTCAGCTTTGGCTGAAGTATATTGTATAGTTGCCCAGATCAGGATAGATGATAATTTTAGCATAGTGACAGCTAGGGAGTTATTTTCACAGGTGTGTACTGGAATGACCCAGACAGGACAAGACATATGTCTGTTCTGCCCTAGTACAGGCCTAGCAGATGCTTTCATGCCCTTTGGTGCTTGAAATGCATCTCTTCAGACCAAGGAGATAATGGGTGCACCATAGAAAGCTGAGACTGAAGCAGCTACCAGAAGTTCTCCGCTACCAGAAGGTCTCCTGTCCCACCGCTCCCGCCCTGCGGAGATGGGGTACATGGGCATGGGGGAGTGAGGGAGGGGGACACCCTGACATCAGCACTCCCCTTGCCCCCCCTGCTCTGCACAGCAAACAGCAGAGTGCCAGGAGCCGCTTGCAAGGGGCTACTCTGAAACCTGTCATTATGCAAGGCACTATATAGTCATGTGTCCCAGTTCCCTCAGCCTCTCCCATCCTTATTCAAGATGTGGGCATACCCTGCATTTATATAGATGCTGTATGATATTTTCTGTCTTATTATCTATTCCTTTCTTAATGATTCCCAACTTTCTGTTACCTTTTTTGACTGCCACTGCACACTGAGTGGATGTTTTCAGAGAACTATCCACAGTGGCTCCAAGATGTCTTTCTTGAGTGGAAACTGCTAATTTAGACCCCGTCATTTAGTATGTATAGTTGGGATTATGTTTCCCAATGTGCATTACTTTGCACTTATCAACATTGAATTTCATCCGCCATTTTGTTTCCCAGTCACCCAGTTCTGAGAGAGCCTTTTGTAACTCTTCGCCGTCTGCCTGTCACTTAAGTATTTTGAGTAGTTTCGTATCAACTGCAAATTTTGCCACCTCACTGTTCACCTCTTTTTCCAGATCATTTATGAATATGTTGAATAGGACTGGTTCCAGTACAGAACCCTGGGGGACACCACTATTTACCTCTCTCTTTTCTGAAAACTTACCATATATTCCTACCATTTGTTTCCTATCTTTTAACCCGTTACTAATCCATGAGAGGACCTTCCCTATTATCCCATGACAGCTTACTTTGCTTAAGAGCCTTCAGTCAGGGACCTTATCAAAGGCTTTCTGAAAATTTAAGTACACTATATCCACTGTCCTCACAGTTGTTGACCCCCTGAAAGAATTCTAGTAGATTAGTGAGGCATGATTTCCCTTTACAAAAACGGTGTTGACCCTTTCTCAGAAAATTACGTTAATCTATGTGTCTGACAATTTTGTTCTTTACAATAGCTTCAACTAGTTTTCCTGGTACTGAAGTCAGGCTTCTAATTGCCTGGATCACCTCTGGATCCCTTTTTAAGAATTGGTGTCAAACTAGCTATCCTCCAGTCACAGAATCACAGAATCAGAGAATATCAGGGTTGGAAAGGACCCCTGAAGGTCATCTAGTCCAACCCCCTGCTCGAAGCAGGACCAATTCCCACTTAAATCATCCCAGCCAGGGCTTTGTCAAGCCTGACCTTAAAAACCTCTAAGGAAGGAGATTCTACCACCTCCCTAGGTAACGCATTCCAATGTTTCACCACCCTCTTAGTGAAAAAGTTTTTCCTAATATCCAATCTAAACCTCCCCCACTGCAACTTAAGACCATTACTCCTTGTTCTGTCATCTGCTACCATTGAGAACAGTCTAGAGACATCCTCTTTGGAACCCCCTTTCAGGTAGTTGAAAGCAGCTATCAAATCCCCCCTCATTCTTCTCTTCTGCAGGCTAAACAATCCCAGCTCCCTCAGCCTCTCCTCATAAGTCATGTGTTCTAGACCCCTAATCATTTTTGTTGCCTTCGCTGGACTCTCTCCAATTTATCCACATCCTTCTTGTAGTGTGGGGCCCAAAACTGGACACAGTACTCCAGATGAGGCCTCACCAATGTTGAATAGAGGGGAACGATCACGTCCCTCGATCTGCTCGCTATACCCCTACTTATACATCCCAAAATGCCATTGGCCTTCTTGGCAACAAGGGCACACTGCTGACTCATATCCAGCTTCTCGTCCACTGTCACCCCTAGGTCCTTTTCCGCAGAACTGCTGCCTAGCCATTCGGTCCCTAGTCTGTAGCGGTGCATTGGATTCTTCCGTCCTAAGTGCAGGACCCTGCACTTATCCTTATTGAACCTCATCAGATTTCTTTTGGCCCAATCCTCCAATTTGTCTAGGTCCTTCTGTATCCTATCCCTCCCCTCCAGCGTATCTACCACTCCTCCCAGTTTAGTATCATCCGCAAATTTGCTGAGTGTGCAATCCACACCATCCTCCAGATCATTTATGAAGATATTGAACAAAACCGGCCCCAGGACCGACCCTTGGGGCACTCCACTTGATACCGGCTGCCAACTAGACATGGAGCCATTGATCACTACCCGTTGAGCCCGACAATCTAGCCAGCTTTCTACCCACCTTATAGTGTATTCATCCAGCCCATACTTCCTTAACTTGCAGTCATCTGGCACAGAGACTTATTTAAATGATAGGTTACAGACTACAGTTAGTAGTTCTGCAATTTCTCTTTAATTTATCAATTTGTTCCAAAACCTCCTCTAATGACACCTCAATCTGGAACAGTTCCTCAGATTTGTCGCCTAAAAGGAATGGTTTGGGAATCTCCCTCACAACCTCAGCTGTGAAGACCAATTGAAAAAAATCATTTAGTTTCTCTGCAATGTCCTTATCATCCTTGAGTGGTCCTTTAGTATCTCGATCATCCAGTGGCCCCACAGTTTGTTGAGCAGGTTTCCTGCTTCTGATGTATTTAAAACATATTTTTTCTATTACTTTTTGAGTCTTTGGCTAGCAGTTTTTCAAATTCTTTTTTTCCTTCCTAATTATATTTTTACACTTCATTTGCCAGAGTTTATGCTCCTTTCTCTTTTCTCTCTAGGATTTAGCTTCCACTTATTAAAGGATGCTATTTTGCCTCTCACTGCTTCTTTTACTTTGTTGTTTAACCACGGTGGCACCTTTTACTTTCTCTTACTATATTTTTTAATTTGGGGTATACATTCAATTTCAGCCTCTATTATGGTGCCTTTAAAAAGTTTCCATGCAGCTTGCAGGGATGTCACTTTTGGTGCTGTACCTTTTAATTTCTGTTTAACTGAACCTCCTCATTTTTGTGTCGTTCCCCTTTTATGAAATTCACTGCTAAAGCGTTGGGCTGCTGTGATGTTTTCCCTGCCACGGGGATGTTAAATTTCATTATATTATGGTCACAATTATCAAGAGGTTCAGCTATATTCACTTTTTGGACCAGATCCTGTGCTCCACTTAGGACTAAATGAAGAATTGCCTCTCCTCTTGTGGGATCCAGGACTAGCTGCTCCAAGAAGCAGTCATTTAAGGTGACAAGGAACTTTATCTCTGCGTCCCGTCCTGAGGTGATATTTACCAGTCAATATCAGAATAATTGAAATCCCCCATTATTATTGAGTTTTTATTTTAATTTTCCCTCTAATCTCTCTGAGCATCTCACAGTCTTTCTTCTAGCATTGGTATATAAGCACTTTAAAATCTTGTCACTTTTTAGCTGTCTGCCATTACATGATGTAATTTAAAGTGCCTTTTTACATTTGACTCTTTCTCATCAGATCCTACCTGTATTTTACCATCTTCCATCCTTTCCTCCTTACTAGGACATAGAGAGTCTCCATTAATAGACTCTCCCCTAAGAGATGTCTCTGTCCAAACCATGTGCTCCTCTGCACCTGTCGGCTTTCCCCCAGCCCTTAGTTTACCTCTCTTACCTTTTTAATTTTAAGTGCCAACCTCTTAAGGATAGGAGTCTTCCTCTGTTTATTGACAACGTCACTTTTCCAGTGGAGAGATGCAGTGGCACGAGGTTACCTGCTCCAGGTTTCTGCCAGTGTAACCGACAGCACAACCTGACGGCGTGTACTCCATCAATATTTAATGATTTTCTGTTTCTAGGTACATATTATGGAGAAAGCAGAAGTAAGAAATCAAATGCCCATTGTGGAATTCATCCTCTTAGGATTTGGGAATGTCCCTGAACTGCTCCTAAGACCTGACTTTCCTCCCCCACCTAAATAAAAAGAAAGGAATGAATTAAAATGAATAGGAAATGAGACCAAAATCACTAGAAAACTTTTCAAATCTCAGCCTAGATAGTGTCACACGGGCCTCCCTCATCACAGACAGCAATACGCTATACACCTAAAAATATTTACCACCCAAGTTTGACGAAAATGAATTAAAGAATAAAATCTCACTGAGACTCCCTGGTATTTTTGTTCTTCCTCCCAATTTTTGGGCCATGTGTTTTGCCAAAAAATATCATGATTCCCCTGCTCTCCTTGAAACTGGTTAGGTGTCCATTGCTATCCTGACCACTCATCCCACCCTCCTGCTGTCCCCTGATGCAGGGCCATGTGGGGTTCATAGACAGGGGTATGTACAGTTTGTGGCCTCATGTATCAGGCTTTGTTTGGATGGAGAGTTGATTTGGTCAGCTCGAAGTGATTCATGAATTTAACTCAAATTAACTGAATACTTTCAGCAAATATCAATCCAGATCTTTCAGGACTTAGATGCTGGGCAGCAACCCGGCCTGTTATAACATTTAACCTGATGGTTAGAGCACTCATGTGGAGTGTGTATGTGTGTGTGTGGAACACCCACGTTCAATATCCCCCCTGCCTGATGCGGAGCTGGAGTCTTCAGTCTCCCGCACTGGAATACTCTCTGCACGAGTTCACTCTCTCTTGCTCCTGTTAAAGTGGTTCCGTTTGGTATAAATAATTAAATAATCATTGAAACAGGGAGTTGAACCTTGATCTCTTTGTAGCTAAAATGTGCATCTTAACTACCAGGCTACAGAGTCATCCTTGGACTTGCTTTCAAGCTCAATGACTATTGTGGTAAACCCAGGACAAACAGCTACAAAAGGGGGGTAGTAACTAGTACTAGGGGATGAAAAGATATCCCCTGAGGAGAGATAACCGGGGGCAATAAGGTTCAGCTGGAAAAGGGGTTGCTAGGGTACCAATTAGGTTCAGCTGACTCCAACTACTTGGGACCTTTTTAAACCCTCCCCTGGGTGGAAGGAGGGGAGAGTGAGAGGAGCGAGGAAGCTGCCAGTAGGCTGTTTGCAGCAAGACACCAGACCTTTCCAGTAGGGAGGCTGCAAGGGACTGACTGAGGAGAGGAGTAGCAGGACCCTGTGCCACCTATAAGGGTTCATCTTGCCCCAAACCTGAGTTTCCAAGGCTAAGAAGGACTGAGCCTACTGAGGCAAACAAGGTATTTTGCCACACTATTCATTCTCCTCTTGAATGACACTGACTAGTCATTGGGCTAGGACAAGCAAGTGAGAAGGACTTCATAGCTTGGTGGTAAGGCTTTTGTTTTCCATAACTGCCAGAGAAACGAAAAATCTTTGGTTCACTGAGCTCTAATTGTCATCTTCTGCCACAGAACATCTGGCAGGTCAGAAATACACGCTGAATGGGTTATCCATCAAAGGTTGTGTGTCCTGTGGTTAAGACATAGGTATGAGAATCATGAATCTTCGTTTCTCTTCCTAGATCAGCCACCTCTCCCTGTAGGCCAGAAAGTTTGTCACAAAGAAATTCATCCTTATCCAGAGTGTAGTGTATTGAAAACTGTGTTAAAATTACAAGCTATCATTCTGAGTGTAAGGGGTTTTTCTGGTCCTGCTTGCAGATGTGGAGCTCTGTACGGAAACATATGCTCTGGTTGTTGTGAGTCATTCTGCAGCCTCCCAGCCTAGAGTTAGGCCTCTTTGTTTGAGGGAGCAGCCTGCTTTGTCTCTCAGTTTTTGTGTCGTATGGGTCTGAATTCTATGAAATATAGTAATGTTACATTGCAACCTTCAAGCAAGACTGTTTTATGTTTTTATCTGACTGTGAACATAACACAGATGCATGGAAAAAGAGGTTGGGAAATGGGATTTTTTTTCTCACGGGGGGTTGTTTTTAAGCACAATACAAAAAAGGTGACTTACAGCTGGTCAAAAGTCTGTTTTTTGCAGCAATTGTGAATAACTTTTTTTGTTGAAAAACTAAAAAAGTTCTGTTTGTCTGCAACCACAAACCATAATGTTTGGGCTGAAGATTGTGGAGGACTAACAATTTTGGGATGGAAACTAAACACTTAGCAGCTGAAAACTGATTTTGTTTGTTTGTTTCTTTGTATCTGATTTATTATTATTATTATTTGGAGGTTGTCTATTTCTGACAAAAAAAAAATTAGAATGTTTGAGGAAAGCCGACACAAATGTTCATTTTACTGAAAACCTATTTTCTTGAAAAGAAAAATTGATGGAACAATGTCAACACTCCTGATGTGAACAATAACTGATTTTCCAAAGCGTCTGAGTGACTTAGGAATGTACGTCCCAATCAAAGTCCATTGAAACTGCGCACTTAAACACTTAGGGATGTGTCTACACAGCAAAGAAAAACCCTGTCTGGCCTGTGCCGCTGACTTGGGCTGAGGGGAGGTTTCATTGCTGTGAAGCCATTCAGGTTTGGGCTGCAGCCCGAGCTCTGGGCCCTCCCACATCACAGGGTCCTAGAGCCCACGTTCCTCGAGTCTACACCGCAATGAAACAGCTCCGCAGCCCAAGCCCCATGATCTTGAGTCAGCTGGCACGGGGCAGCTGTGAGTTTACTTTGCTGCATAATAGCCTTAGGCACTTTGGGGAATCCTCCCCAACATCTCTTGCTTTTCAACCCCAAGAGTAAAATCCCCCATTTTAGTGTAGGGTTTCAGAAGCACTCAGTGCAGACCTAACTCTGTGTCTTTGATAGTATTTAAGCACGTTTGCAAATCCCACATCTACCTACAAATTGAATTGTTATTATGTTTCTGTTAAGCAGTAACACAGAAAACTGAACAGGTCGGTGAACTACAAATAAACAGATTCAGAGTAAGTGCTTCCGACTCCTCAGGCAGTGCTATTCAGCCATATCACTATTACTATTATTCTTACTATCCTAGTACCTTGGCACACCATTGTGCTAGGTGCTGTACAAACAGAGAACAAAAAGTCAGTCCCTGCTGCAAAGATTGTACAATCTAAGTAATCCCAGTTTAATTGGACAGTTTGCTCTTGCTCCTTTTCATTTGGCAGGAGAAGCTGAAAGCTGCTAGAGATTACTAGGGAATCAGGCCTTAAAATTAAGATAAATGAAATGATATCTACGTATATGGAGGCCAGGGTTGCAGGCCCATCCTTAAGGCTGATATCCATTTTGTATTTAAGACACGGATTTTGTCCTTGTTATCCCAGGACAAAATAACCTGTGCAGGAGAATTTTATCGTGGGTGTCAAATCACAGAAGAAATGGCTACTTTCACTGGGACCAGAAAAATGGAGGCACAAGATGATGATGAGGGGATTTATATACTAATCATGGAGCTGCTAAGTCTGGAGCCAACTGCTAAATGGGTACAGGCCTTGAAGTCTATGAGAGGTGCACAGTGCAATGGGTTCCCCACAGGAAACGCTCTGTAGTTGCCAAGTACCCAAGGAAATATTATTCTGTGATATAGGCTCTGACAGAAAATATTATTATTCCCAGTCGGGCAATACATCAGCATCTGGGGTATGATGGAGGATGTTTAACAGGTCTCCAAGCAGAACAAATTTCCCAGGACCACAGGCGTGTGAAGGTGGTGATGAACGACAACTAAGGTGGAAAGGTAGATGATGAGAAACACCAGGAAGAGTAGGATCTGCATCTCATAGGGGTTCTTAGATCCCATCAGTGTGAAAGTGGTGATGGATGTTTGGTTTCCTCTTCCTCTACTGAGCATCTAGCTAAATGAAATAAATGAGAATCAAGTGGAGATTATAAAATAGAAGCAAAATGTAGTATCACCTGTATAATTTTAATGTGTTCACAAATATCTCACTGTTGCATTATTCTTCCCTTATATGTTTGCCATCTTCACATCACTTAGATTTTAGGGGCCAGAATTTCCACAGATACCATTGTCACCATATAGTCTGACCTCCAGCAGAACACAGGACAGAATCATAGAATAACAGAGTTGGAAGGGACCTCTGGAGGCCACCTAGTCCAAGCCCCTGCCCAGAGCAGGACCAATCCCAACTAAATCATCCCAGCCAGGGCTTTGTCAAGCCTGACCTTAAAAACTTCTAAGGAAAGGGATTCCACCACCTCCCTAGGTAACGCATTCCAGTGTTTCACCACCCTCCTAGTGAAAAAGTTTTTCCTAATATCCAACCTAAACCTCCCCCACTGCAACTTGAGACCATTACTCCTTGTCCTGTCATCTGCTATTACTGAGAATAGTCTAGATCCATCCTCTTTGGATCCACCTTTCAGGTAGTTAAAAGCAGCTATCAAATCCCCCCTCATTCTTCTCTTCCGTAGACTAAACAATCCCAGTTCCCTCAGCCTCTCCTCATAAGTCATGTGTTCCAGACCCCTAATCATTTTTGTTGCCCTTCGCTGGACTCTCTCCAATTTCTCCACATCCTTCTTGTAGTGTGGGGCCCAAAACTGGACACAGTACTCCAGATGAGGCCTCACCAGTGTTGAATAGAGGGGAACGATCACATCCCTCCATCTGCTGGCAATGCCCCTTCTTATACACCCCAAAATGCTCTTGGCCTTCTTGGCAACAAGGGCACACTGGTGACTCATCCAGCTTCTCGTCCCCTGTAACCCCTAGGTCCTTTTCTGCAGAACTGCTGCCTAGCCATTCGGTCCGTAGTCTGTAGCGGTGCATTGGATTCTTCCGTCCTAAGTGCAGGACTCTGCACTTGTCCTTGTTGAACCTCATCAGATTTCTTTTGGCCCAATCCTCCAATTTGTCTAGGTCCCTCTGTATTCTATCCCTACCCTCCAGCGTATCTACCACTCCTCCCAGTTTAGTGTCATCCGCAAACTTGCTGAGGGTGCAATCCACACTATATCCTCCAGATCATTAATGAAGATATTGAACAAAACTGGCCCCAGAACCGACCCTTGGGGCACTCCGCTAGATACCGGCTGCCAACTAGACATGGAGCCATTGATCACTACCCATTGAGCCCGACAGAGAACTGCCCCAAAATAATTCCTTTTGGAACTTTTAAAGGTATTTAGGCACCTAGTAGGATTTTCAAAATCATCTAGGGACACCTAAATTTTAATAGGTGTTAAGCACCTGGACGCTTTTGCAAAGGCAGCAAGTCCCCTAAATACATCCTGATGATGATGATGATGATGATTTAGGGTAAAATTCAGAGGGCCAGCAAAAGGTCTTTGTAACCCAATGGTCAGTGTGTGTACCTGATCTTCAGAGGATATGAGTCGGTTACTGTCATAGCTAAGCAGACTTGGCACTTTAGAGCAACTTGTAATAGTTTAAACTTTTTAGCTCTGTGGGTCTCAGTTTCAAACCCCAGTGGGTTGGCTAAGATGATGGCCATTTCACATGCATCACATAAGTCCAACCTAATTGGCAAGGACTGGAGAACATAAAAGAGAAATCAGAAATTTTGAAAGCTGCCTAATGGAATTGGGTGTCCAAATCCCCTACGCATCTTTGTACATTGCAGCCTCAGGGTGAAATTAACTGAAAATCACTTCAGTCCCACCCAACCTCTAATTTGAGGATTTAAGGGAGATTTAAGTATAACAAAGGCCTTGTGCTGGTCCTGTGCACAGCAGTGAATTTCTCTCTTGTCTATTTAGTCTGGATTTTAATAGAGCCTAAGGGAGTTGGGCACTCAATGCCAGTGAACACTTTTAGTCTCCTTTGACAATCAGAGCCGGAGACTACAAAGTCTTTGGAGGCTGGGATTGTCTCACTATGTGTTTTTTCTAGAGCCTAACACAAGCGGTCCTTCATCCCTGCTGGAGCTTCTAGACACTCAAATCATCATCAATCATCATCTCAAAGGAGAACACAAGGGAAAGATTTGACATCTTTCCTAGGCCAGATGAATGGAAATTCTGTAATTTGGGGTATGGAAAGCAATGCACATTCCTTGGTCAAAGTCACTCTCCAGATTTCTTTTACAGCAAAAATAAGAGAAAATCAGCACATTTTCTCTGCCCCTTCCTGCCAGAAATGCTGATGCAGGCTGTGTCTAAACCATATCTGGTTTAGGTATGTCTTTACAGATCTGAATCCAGACTGGTTAATTCTAACTGTTTTTTTTCAACCAGCCATTCAAACTTTTGTGAAAATTCAAATTTTCAGACACTTTGGAAAAATTCAAGAATATTTTGCATTAACATTTTTTCACCATTTTTCAATCAAATTCATAGGAATTGAATATTCACATGTTAGGCAGCTCTGGCAGAGGCGTTTAGGGTCTGTGTAGCTACACACTGCAGAGCAGAGCAGTCATGAGACCTGCATGTTCCTGGCTGGACACCCTAGTTGTGCTTAGACTCTTGGTTTGCTTTGTCTTGTGTCTCTCACCAGACAGTCTCTCCTGAGTCATTGTTTACCCTGCAAACACCACAGGTGAATTTCCCCTTGAGACTTTTCTAATGGGTACATTATATTACCAGGAAGGAAAAGTGAATAGCATGTTTTGTTTAGGTTTTTGAGGGTAGACAATATGTTAATAGACTCAAACTTCTTCCAGCCACTCAGGGAATGGACCAGAGAAGGAAAAGCTTCAGAACTAAAAAGTCTTTATTATTTGAAGCCAGAGACACAGACCAGGGCCCCACTGTGCTTGGTGCTGTACAAACCCAGAAGAAAGAGATGGTCCCTGCCCCAGGCCTCTCTCACTCTGGCCTGTTGAAGGTGCGTGTGAAATACTTAGATATTCATTCGACCAAAGAGACGGACTGAGAATTAAGCTCCAGCCCACTGTTTGGGGCACTATTGTAGGAGCGGGGAGACCCAAGCTCCAGTCCCCTTGCTGCAATTAGTAGTTATTTCATATGCCTCCTCTACATCCTGTCTGTGCCCTAGAGCTGTCCTGTGCCGAGGTGCCTGAGCACACCGTAAAGGCAGAATGAGCGTGCGTGTGGGTTATGGTTGGTCAGGTCATTGCTGAAGGAGCATAGAGTTACGATAGTGTGACACATGGCTAGAAAGGGTTAAACATCCTGCAGAATAAATAACCCTCAAAAGACATGTGGAGGGATAATGTTTCTGTTTCTGTGTACGTACATATGTATGAGTAGGGTTGACAATGTAATCAACAGCCCCTGTCTGTGCTGTATTCTGATACTTCAGAGATCAAAAGAACATCCTAGCATTTAAATGAATTGTAAACACAAGATATCTCGGTATTCATGTCTCTCTGAAATATATTGTGAATGGTGGAGGAAGAAGCAAATTGCCGTATGTTAATTCTATAGCTAAATACCGGGTGACCGACCTCCTTCAAAGTCATCCTAATTACCTTTTATTCCTGGAGGAACTCCCAACTTGTCAAAGAGCACATGAAATTGTATAAAAGACCCTTGGGTCCTGATTCTGTCATCTCAGATCTGTTTGAGGCTTCATACAAGGGAAGCTTAGGCAAAAGGACTTAAATCCCAGTCCTAAACTGGAACACCCTGCAATGACTTTGGACTATAACCTATGAACTATTTCTGAAAGAACTCTTTGCAACTACAAAGCTCACCATCTCTGCTATGAATCTGAACCTCAATGAATTGAACTTATGTCTGTATGTATATTGATCTTTTAACCATTCTCTCGCTCTTTTGTTCTTTAATAAATTTTAGTTTAGTTCATAAGAAATGGCTGTAGCGTGTATTTGGGTAAGATCTGAAACTTTCATTAACCTGGGTGGTAACGTGTCCGATCCTTTGGGATTGGTAGAACCTTTTCTTTTATATGATGAAATAAGATTTTCAGAAATCATCATATTTGATGTGGGTACCTGGATGGGGGCCTGAGGATGGCTCACTTTAAGGGAACTGTCTTGTTTGGACTTCTGAGTAACCAGTGAGGTAATAAAGAAGCTGTTTTATGCTGGCTTGGTCAATCTAAGTATTGGAAAATCCACCAGCTTTATGGGGATTCTCTGCCCCATTCTTTGCAGTTCACCCTAATTGAGTGACCATAGCTGGCCCCCACTGGGACTCCGATCAGAGTAGCATTGGCATGTAGCTTTACCCCACACCTCCTCATTAAGAAGAAAGTCCAGGGTGCCAGGAGACGGTGGGGGTGGGAGCCCACACTGGTGAAGTATGACCCTTCCCCATCTCTTGTCCTTTGCTTAGCCAGCGTGGCGATGGCCAGCTTTCCTCCCAGAGTCTCTTTCTCTGAGAACCCAAAAGGGAGTGATGGGGCAATAGCCCATCCCCTCACTGTCTTGTTCCTCAATTAGCTCTAATTTCCCACACACCAGTTTTGGTTCATTGACTTGCACTTTCACGCTGTTCTCGTTTACCAGGCAGGACCGTAACACCGTCCTTGAGTTCCAGCAAAAGGGCTTTTTGTTTGGACTAATTCAGTCTTTTGTCTCTTCTTTGCACCTTTTCTCCATCCCCATTTGTTGTTCTTGGTCACCGTGATGCTCTGTGAACTGTCACTCACTTCTCCCAGTTGAGCTGGCACTGAGGGTAAGTTTGTAGGCCAATTATCACAGACCCTTTGTGAATCCAGCCCTGGGTGGGATTTTTAAAAGCATCGAAGTTGTGAACACCCTTTGAAATCAGTGAGCTTGAGGAGCCTCAGTGCTTTGGAAAAACCCACTAGGCACCTAAATACCTTTAAAAATCTGTCTGTAAGTGCCCTTGAGATAACCGAAATACCCATTGCAAGTAAGCAGCATTACCAAAGTGCAGTACAGCATAACTCACCACCAGCAACCCTGAAATCACCAATCTCTCCCCTCCTTCCATCAGTGTTAGACACAGACAACCCTTGTGTTACTCCACTGGATTCAATATCCTGGTAGTAATGGGCATAATGAACAGATCTCCCCAGATGCCAGTCCAGCAAACCACTCACACACCTTGAACTGTAGTGACCTCAGGGGGAATACCCTGGCGTTTACAATTAAGCATATTCTTAAATGTTTTTCTGCCTGGGGGCTGGAACAGTCAGTGCTACGTAGGAGCCCGTCTGCTCACATTGGTCAAGTGTAGAATCCCCCATCAGTTCCAGGTCCCTGGCACCAACACTTTGGACCAAATTAGGCCTGAAATAGGTCCCAGAACTGAGCTTGATGGGCAGGTGCTCTGTGAGGGAGACATGAGTACAGCAGAAATGATGCCTAAAATCATTGTTGTCCAGTTTCCTCCAGACGCTCATGGCATATCCACAGAGAGGTGGGTATGGCAGTACATACACGCTTCTCTCCTTCTCTTTAACTGTGGTTCCTTATTCCACAGTAGGGCTCACTAGATACAAAGACCCAGCCAGGAGAGCATCTTACACCAAAAGGAACAAAGTTTGAAAATCCCTGTGTTTAGCTTCCAGGAGTAGAAACAGTATTTCTGGTCACAAACACAAACCAAAAAGCTGCAAATTATGTTTTGGCTGGAAATTTACCCTCTTAGGGACGAATAAATTCTGTATGAAATTTGTAAGAAATGTGGGGGTGATTTTTTCATTATTAGAGCTATTTAGGACTAGAATTTTCATTTCGTGGGAAATGCCATGAGTTCAAATTTTTGTTTTCATTCCAATTCTGACTTCTTATTTTAAATTTTATTTTGAGATTTTATTCAATTTTTTATTACATTTTATGTCATTTATTTTATTTTCAATTCTATTCTACTGTTTCCTTTTTATATTATATTTCATTTTGAATTATTTTATAAAATTATTTATTCTCCCTACACAAAATTTTGTAGAAATATCCCATGGAACATTTTGATCTTGACAATTTGGCATTTTCTGATGGTAAAACCATTCCATCAGAAAATTATTCTTCTTCATTAGAACATATTAAAGAATCTTGTGCCAGAACTATAGGCCCCTTGTTGGTTTATTGGAGGGAACGATAACCATCAGAACGTGTGTTCCAGCATTTACAGAAGAACACAGATATCCAATTATTACTCAATGTAAGGTAAACTAGACGATTGATATTCCTAGTCCTCTCTTAGCATGATTTCCTCCCTAATCATGCAGTAAGGTCTCATCCAATTTATCACCAGTTTGAATAATTTTGTGTCACCAAAGCATTGAGGCTCATAATGCCCACATGTTCGTGGCTCACACAACTGTTTGGAAAAAGAGGTTTTTTTAAAAATTAATCTCTACAAAAAATATTGCAGACAGGGATGAAATCCCATTGCTTAACTCTTCGAAGGATGCACGTCTAATCTGAAACTGGTTAGGATACAGAGACAGACCAGAATCTTCTCAGACCCTGGCTTAAATTTTTAATTCCAAGTTGATTGACTCCATAATTTAAGGAATATTTTTTAACTGAAATCAGGGGTTGAATCATTATTACCTGGCTATTTACCATTCACTGTGATCAGCTGCCATGTAGACATCAATAGGAAGCATACGGAAAACATTGTCCTTATTACCCTTGGCTTCCTCCTAATTTTATTTTCAATGCCCATTGTACACCATGGCCACGCCCTTACCAAACGTCACCCTCTGCTCTCCCTAGTCTCCATGATACAGTACGACTGCCCCGTACCATCTCTGCAGCCCCCAATGCCCCTTGGCCCTGGGTACATTCTTGTTTGTGCAGCCGGCCCTGCAGCTGGTACCGTAGTTTCTGTTTTTCGTGAGCGAGCTAGAGCACAGCTAGAGCGGCTACAGGAGATGCCATTCACAGCCCTGGCTGCAGTGTAGACGCACCCCACCTATGTAAACTGAATTATTCAGTCAGGCCTCTTCCCGTCAGTCAGCTGTTTTTGACCTGGCAAATCAGCGTCACTTCTCTGCACGCCATTTTAATGCGGAAGACAGACAGGTTCCTTGGGTTCCCACAGATCTTTTTGAAGCCACGAACGTGCTGACGTAGACTCACAGAGTCTCACTTACGTGAGGTCTCCACACAGATTTTGCACCAGGATCACTCTTCGGGTTAGTGGTGTGACTTCTGTTTTGGAAATCGTTCTACCAGTACAACCTCTAGCGCGGACACAGCGACCCGATATCGAGGTCCCTTGGACTGGTATAGCTTATTCCCCTTCGGAATGAACTATCCTGATACAAGCAGTTTTACCTCAGTGTAGTTGCATCCAGTCAGATTAGATGAGTGGCCCCCTCACGACGACTACCGGAGGCCTCAGGGAAGGCCAGAACGCAGCCACTCACCTCATTTTCCCTTCTTTGTTCCGCAAATAAACTCCACACGGGATTTTTCCAGTCCAATCACAACAGCCCGCATTAAGGTTTCATTTATTAACTTAACATTCAAAACTAAAATGCAGATGACACCTTCCCTCCAGTTGCCTACACCCCAAACTCCCCCCGTTCAGTCTGAGTCCTGTCTGCCTTAGCAGGCCACTCCCAGCTCTTCCTAGCTGGAGCAATTCCCCCGGTTGCAGGGTTTTCCCTCATTCACTCTCTGAAGTTTCACTTCAGTGTCCTGAGTGTCTCTCTTCCCCCATCCCCCTTTATTGGAAATGGCCTACTTCCCCTCATGTGGGGACCCTTCTATAACCAGTGCAGGGATAGGCCAATGTAGTTTAAGTGGTGCAATTTCTATGTGTAGACAAGCCTTGTTGCATTTATTCCTCACACCAGCCACGAAGGGGACAGATAAGGGGAGGTCTGACAAGAAAGGCAGCAGAAAGAGAAGATTCAGTTTAGTTCTTTTATTGCACGATGCTTTTGGTGACAGACACACAGATATTAGGGTCACTGAGAAAATGGAGAAACATGAGAAGGAACTGGTGGAAAACATCCCCTGGTAAGTATCAGAGGGGTAGCTGTGTTAGTCTGGATCTGTAAAAGGGGCAAAGAGTCCTGTGGCACCTTATAGCCTAACAGACGTATTGGAGCATAAGCTTTTGTGGGTGAATTCCCACTTTGTCAGATGAATCCCTGGTAAAGTTCTCAGGATAGTGGTTTGGCTGTAAATGTACAGGCTGGATTTTCCCATAAAAGCTGATGTTAGGCACCAAAATTGTATGGACAGTGAATGGGAGTTGGGCACCTTACACCCTTTGGTCCCATTGTCAAATACAATTGGACATGGTGGAGCAGATCGGGCACTGGACTGGGACTCTGGATAGTTGGTTTCCTGCCACGAACACACTGAGTGATTCTGGCCCTCTGGGATTCACAAACCCAGCTTGGCTGATGGCAAACCCTGCAGGCACCCAAGTGTTTCCAGTAAATGGGCCGCAGGTGCCCCTGGCCGTGACCTCAGGAGCCCCACACCAGGCATTCAGATGCCGAGGCCACAGAGTGACGCACAAACCTGGGGAAGGTGCATGTTCCCCTGCCTGACTCTCCTCCAGGGCCCCATCTGGCCAGTCAGGTGCCCAGAGGCTTTGAAAAATCCCACTTGGACCCTAAGTATCTGGAAACAAATGGCCCTGAATTATTGCTGAAAATGGGCAAATACAAGGCCTGTGCTGCTGTCCTGTGTTCTGGGGCACAGGTCAGAGGGTTTCCTTTGGCTTTTCTCTTCCTTTGAATGAAGCCTGGGGATGAAATACACTCTATGAAAAGAACGTTAATTGACGGAAAGGAAATTGGCTGGTTAGCATGGTCCAAACATGAATTTCCTGCAGGCTTTCCTCAAGGCCTCCTGGAACTCTTTGTTTCTCAGGCTGTAGATGAGACGATTGACCAGGGGAGTCAGGACGGTGTAGATGACACAGAGAACTTTCTTGAAGTCACTCAGGATGTCGGTGGTTGGGAACATATAGACAATCAGCAGAGTTCCATAAAAGATGCTCATCACGATGAGGTGGGAAGAGCAGGTGGAAAAGGCCTTTTGCCTGCTGGTGCTGGACAGGATTCTCAGGATGGTGGTGAATATGCAGGAATGGGACCAGTGAGAAAATCAAGCTGAGTGCAACAGCCACCATTTCCATCTGCTGAGGGTCATTGCAGGAGAGTTTTACAGATGTGATGAGATAACAAAAAAAAATGGTCAGTACCATTGGGGCCACAGAACGTTAACAGAGATATGGAAAATGTTGTTATGCTACCACCTAGGAATCCACCAATCCAGGAGCCACCTGCAAGCTGCAGGCAAGACCTGTCACTCATACAGACGGCATAGTGCATTGGATTGCATTTTGCTCAATATCTGTCATAAGACATCACCGACAGGAGAAGGCATTCTGTAGCAGCCAAAGAACAAAAGAAATATAATTGTGTGAGACACCCATTGAATAAACTAATCTTGTCCCCAGTCAGGAGACTGTCCAGCATCTTGGGCAGGATGGTGGATGTGTAGCAGGTCTCCAAGCAGGACAAGACAAGCAGGAAGAAGTACATGGGGGTGTGAAGGTGCTGATCAGCCACAACGAGCACAGTGATGAGGATGTTCCCAGCCATGGTTGCAATGTAGATCACTAGGAACAGCAGGAAGAGAAGGAGCTGACCTTTCTCCTTTCTTTTGTTTCTGGCAGCCAGCCAACCAAAACACCCCACTGAGTTTTAGGAAGGGGACAACAGTCCCCTTACACAAAGTTCCATCTAGCCCAGTATCCTGTCTTCCAACAGTGGCCAATGCCAGGATGAATAAGGAGGTGGCCACTCCCGTGGCCCAGTGGTTGCTGCCATCCTTCTCTTCCTCCCAGTCCTGGCCATGGATGTCCACTGGGTCAGAGCAGCCACCTTCCCTGTCCCTTGCGCCCTGGGGTCTTGGATCCCTCAGGTGGTCGGGAGCCCCCCGTAACCCTGGTGGCAGCACTGTCCTCGCCCTGACCTGCACCTTAACCCCCATTGAGCTTCCTGCAACTGTAAAAATTAATAGTTAAAAATTGGAGGGAAAAATCTTAAAGATAAAATAATCCCAATAATAACCTCCTAAGGGGAGAAATAAAACCGATTTGTGCCAAGTCCACTTATAGCCAGTGTCCTCCCCCAGAGCACCGAACGCAGCAGCCAACAGCAGCTCAGCTTGCCCCACGGCAATTCACTCAACGCCCTGTGAGGGGGGAGCTGCCATGGAAGGCACAATTCTGTAGGGGATCAGGAGGGGAGGTTAGAGAGGAACGAAGGCTGCTGCCGTGTTTGAAGCGCTGGTCTTGGACTTGTGAAATGTTGTTTCAGTTCTCTGCCTCTTCACAAGCTTCTTGTGTAACTTTCAAACCAGATTTCCAAAGGCTGGTAGATACCTAACTATGCACCCGGGTGCCTGAGTAGGCGCTGTACCTAACTCCCATCAATTTCCAATCCCACTGGGGGATCTGTGTCTTGAGGTGCCAAAAGACCTCCAGAAATCTGCTGCTCCGTGCACCAGGTCCCTTCTGTAAAGCAGGGGTAATAGCACAGCATAGGGGTGCTGAGAGGATAGATACAATTAAGGCAGTGGAGTGCCCAGATACCAGGGTGATGGAGGCCAGGTAAGGGCCTAGGATAGATATGACCTGATAGGTCTTTACTTTTTCCAAATTCCATAATTTTGCTTTGGGCAAATATTTGTGGCTCCCATAATTGTATTTTTAATAAGTGTCTTTGTTTTTAAATTGATCTGGCAAAAACATTGCTGACAGGCCTGGGTGTCGCGTATTGTAGGTGGGGGGAGGCTAAGCCTGCTCAAGCAGCCCAGAATGGCCCTGCCCACGCTCCATCCCAAGGCCCCCTCCTGCTTTCCGCTTTCCCCTTGGCCCCCCCGGCCCTGGCAGGCTGCTCTTCTTCTGGGAAGTGTGCCGGGGTTGGGCTACGTTTAGAGCCTGGGGCTGGGATTTGAGGGAGCTGGGGCTGCCTAGTGCTGGGGGCCCCCGGGTGGTGGGGCCATGCTGTCCAGTCAGGGCTGGCCTTACCATGAGGTGAACTGAGGCAGCTGCCAGACTAAGGGTAGGGGGTTGGGGCGCACCACTAGGACCCAGAGTGTAGAAAATTGTGTCTGCTGCTGGTGCGTATGTATTCTCTCTGCTCTAGATGCAGAGAGATGGTGGAGAGCTGTGCTGGAGGAAGGAGGGCACAAGAGACATAACAGGCAGGCAGGAGAAAAGGTGAGAGGGAATCACAGAAAGCAGCAGGAGCTGCAGGGAGAGAGAGGAGGAGGAGCCTCTTATGTACCTCTCTAGCCCCCCCAGGAGCCGGGACTGATTAACACCAGCTTCGCAGGGAGCTTCCTGTGTCCTGCTGTTTCCCTGAATCCACTCGAGGAGAACAGGCCGTCAACTGAAGGAGTAGGAGCCAGTTAGGCCCTTAAGACGCTGATATCTTCCCTCACTCAGGCCCTGCTACCAGCCTGCTTATTTGTCCCCTTCAACTGAGTGTTGAGAGCCACTATAGCTGGCACAGAACAGCAGTCATGAGTGAAAGAAGAAAACGCCCCTCTGGGGCAGCATTCAGAAAAAGGAAGCAAGCAAAGGAAGCTTTTCTATCTAAGCAGGAAGGAGCTCTCCTGAGATACATAGTCACAAATGTTCACAGTGAGTCTTCCGGCCCCAGTGTGGATATGAGTGGTGAGGAGATGCCTGATCTTCCAGTTAGTCAGAGTGCAGGTGACCTGGCAGCTTCTGCAGCATCCATAGCTCCATCTCAAATGGATGTAACCATGCACATTCCTGAAGAAAAGTATAGATCAGAGAAGAGTGTGGTGGAGGCCCAAGAAACAGCTGCTGCTGAGTTTAGTTCCTTAAGTCTAGATGATCCAGGACTGTGGACCCACTTGAGCAGTAGCCTGAGGGACTTCCATGTACTGCATGGGCCACAGTAAGTAAAAAACTTCATGTTCCCCAAAGACAATGAAAATAGAAGTGTCCATCCAACACATTACTGGCGTGACATCCCCAATGGTGGCAAAGTGGAGAGGCCATGGCTTATATACTCAAAAACCCAGAATGCTGCATAATGTTTTTGTTGCAAACTCTTCCAGTCTAATGCTCCAGCCACATTGGGTTCTACAGGAACAAAGGACTGGAAAAATCTGGCTAGAAATCTGGCATGCCATGAGAAGGCAGCAAATCACCAGAGACCATTCCATAGGTGGAAAGAGCTTGGGATCAGATGAAGGTTAAAGGCCACCATAGATGATCAGCATCAAGAGAAGATTGCAACAGTCTCTTTACTGGCAAAATGTTCTGAAAAGGCTCATTGCCATTGTGAGAATGCTTGCTACCCATGACCTAGCACTGCGTGGCACTTCAGATCAGCTGTATGTGCCAAACAATGGAAACTTCCTTAAAATTGTGGAGCTGATGGCTGAGTTTGATGCTGTACTCCAGGAGCATCTAAGAAGAGTCACCACCCAAGAAATGTACACACACCACTACCTTGGAAAAACAATTCAAAATGAGATCATACAGTTACTAGCAACAAAAGTCAAACAGAAGATTGTGGCAGATCTGAAGTCAGCAAGATATTACTCTGCTATTCTGGACTGCACACCTGACCTCAGCCATACGGAACAAATGACTTTAATGGTGTATTTTGTAACAACAACAGAACCTAGTGAAAAGGTCCCTGCAATGGTGATTGTCAGAGAGCATTTTCTAGAATTTATTGACGTTAATGATACTACAGGAGCTGGTATGACAAATGTGCTTCTTAAAAAGCTGGAAGATACGGGAATTGCGATAGCTGACATGAGAGGTCAGGGCTACGATAATGGTGCTAACATGAGAGGAAAGAACAGAGGAGCACAGACTCAGATCCGAGAGTTAACCCTCGGGCTTTTTTTTGTCCCATGCAGTTCTCATTCATTGAACTTGGTGGTCAGTGATGCAGCATCAGCTTCCCATGAGGCTGCTGAATTTTTTAATGTAATTCAAAGCATCTATGTATTTTTCTCTGCATCAACTCATCGATGGCAAATTGTGAAGCAACATCTGGGAACATCCTCTCTGACACAGAAACCACTGAGTGCCACATGATGGGAAAGTCGAGTGGAGGTGATAAAGCCTATCAAACACCAAACTGGGAAGAGAGAGGATGCCATAGTTACCATTATGGAGGATAATGCTATGACAGGAATTGTTTGTGGGAGAACAGTGGCAGAGGGAAATGGAATCACCAGAAACGTACATAACTTCAATTTTCTGTGTGGCTTAGTGTTGTGGCCTGACATACTGTTTGAAATAAATGTTGTAAGCAAGAGACTCGAAGGTGTTGACCTTGATATATCTGGAGCAATGGAGCAACTGGACAAAGCAAAGTCATACCTACAGTCTTACTGGTCAGATGAGGGATTTCAAAATGTTCTGGAGAGTGCACAGAAGTTGGCACTCACACTGAAGTTATTTTCCCACCCATTCAAGAATACAAGAATCACTGAAGAAGAAGACATTTTGATTATGAGGCACGGGATAATCCCATAAGAAACCCCAACCAACAATTCAAAGTTGAATTCTTTAACCAAGTGTTAGATTGTACAATACAGTCCGCTGAAGAACGTTTCATGCAGCTCAGGGAACACAGCAGTATATTTGGGATGTTGTAGGATATTCCAAAACTCCTCACTATACCTGAAGAAGACCTACACCAGCAATGCAGGGCACTAGAGTCAGTGTTGACACATGATGACATGTGCGATACTGATGCGAATGATTTAGGTGATGAACTGAAAGCCCTTTCAAGATACATTTCAGCAGGATCAACTCCAAAGGCTGTTCTGGAATATATGTGCACAAATAAGATGACCACCCTCTTTCCAAATGCTTTTGTTGCTCTGCGCATACTTCTAACACTTCCTGTAACAGTTGCCAGTGGAGAATGCAGCTTCTCCAAGCTAAAGTTAATAAAAACACATCTACGCTCCACAATGACATCGGAGAGGCTGGTCGGCCTTGCAACCATCTCAGCAGAGTATGAGCTGGCCCAGACTGTGGACCTTCAGCAGGAAGCAGTTTGCAACCAAGAAGGCACAGAAAGCACCACTTTGATTATTCAAACAGGTTACAATGCCAGTGTTTACTATGCAGACAAGAAAAGTTACATTTGCTGTTCAGGCGTTTGAAAGTTAAGTGTTACTTAAAATTTTTGAACAAGGCATTTTAAGTTGTTAGTTCTCCTTTATTGGGGTAGGTAGCAGAGTAGTACCATGAGCGAAGTAGAAAAGGAAAAAGGCAGAATTGAGACATTTCAAAGTTTTGGCCCAAGCGAGGGGGGATGGGGGTGTCATTTGAGCTCCCCGCCTCAGGTGCCAAAATGTTGTGGGCCGGCCCTGTGTCCAGTGCTCAGGAGGGCTGGGGGTGCTGGGGCAGGGCATCGCAGAGCTGGGATGGCGGGGCCAGTGGATGGCAGGGAGAAGAGAGGGGCTCAGGGCTCTGGCACGGTAAGAGGGCAGAAGGTGTGGAGGAAGGGGGGAGAATGGCGGGGCCTCAGATGAAAGGGGCAGGGCTGGGGGCTTGGCTCCCCCAAAGAGTGGCTCATTCACTGCCCATGCCGACAAGGATGAAATCGCATTGCTTAATTCTTCGAGGAAAACACGTGTAATCTGCACGTTGGCTAGAATACAAGGAGAGAGCTGAAACTTCTCACACTGTGGCTTAAATTTTTAATTCCAAGTTGATTGTCGGCATGGGCAGTGAATGAGCCACTCCTTGGGGGAGCCAAGCCCCCAGCCCTGCCTCTTTCATCTGAGGCCCCGCCCCTCTCCCCCCTTCCTCCACACCTTCTGCCCTCTTACCGTGCCAGAGCCCTAAGCCCCTCTCTTCTCCCTGCATCCACTGGCCCCGCCATCCCAGCTCTGCGATGCCCTGCCCCAGCACCCCGAGCCCTCCTGAGCACTCATCACTTTAAGGAATATTAAACCTGTGATTTCAGTTTAGAATAATTATTACTGGCTATTTGCCATTCCCTGTGATCAGCTGCCATGTAGAGATCATTAGGAAGGATACATAAGACATTGGCCACATTAACATTTGCTTCCCCGATGCCCAGTACACAGTATAGCCTCCCCTTTCCCAGCCTTCCTCCTCTGCTATCCCTAGTGCCCATGATACAGTAGAACTGCCCCTTTCCCATACCTAACCCTCTGCTGCCCCCAATGACCCTTTGCCCCAGGTACATTCTTGGATGTGCAGCTGGCACTGTACAAAAACAGTACGTACAACAGTACACTGTTGGAAACAAACAAACCAACCCGAAACACCATTCTGGGATGTATTAGCAGGAGTGTTGTAAGAAAAATACAAGAAGCAATTCTTTCACTCTGTCCCACGCTGCTAAGGCCTCAGCGGAAGTATTGTGTCTTGTTTAGGAAAGACGGGGACAAATTGGTAAAAGTCCAGAGAAGAGCAACAAAAATGATTAAAGGTCCAGAAAACATGACCTGTGAAGGAAGGTAGCAAAAACTGGGTTTGTTTACTCTGGAGAAGAGAAGACTGAGAGGGGACATGATAAGAGTTTTCAAGTAAAAGGTTGTTACAAGAAGCAGGGAGAAAAGTTATTCTCCTTAACCTCTTAGGATAGGACAAAATGCAATGGACCTAAAGTGCAGCAAGGGCGTTGTAGACTGGACATTAGGAATAGCTTGTGGGATCTCCATCATTAGAGGTGTAACCCTTCTTCCCATCAGAGTTGTCAGCGACAAGGCCCGGGTTCAGTACCTAGGGGTTCCATTCCAATAACACAATGCAAAACCGGCTTGAGCCCCTACCCAGTGACCTGGGACAAATATATACCACCCCCGCTGGGTGCCTCCAAGAGGCAATACTTCCCCTCTTGCAAGCACAGAGTCTGAGTGTAGCAAAAAGCCCTTTAATAACAGAGAGAAACAATGTGGCATTATCTTGGGGAAACACCACCAACAGGATTCATAACACAACCCATGAGCAAAAAAACCAGCCCCAAGCAAATTGGGGCGTGTCCTTTCCCTTTGGTTCTTGAGTCCAGCAACCCAAAATCACCCAAAGTCCCAAAAGTCCAACGACCCAAAAGTCTCTGTCCCTGGTCAGGGCAGCCCCAGAGTTCAAAATTTTATCTGCAGCGTTCTACCTCCCAACCTGGGTGAAGATGGGGTGGGCGGGAGAAAGAGGTAAGGGGCACCTTACATGATCTGAAGCTGACTGCCCCACAACTCCATAGGGCTTCACTCCGATCCACTCCGCCCCACCAGCTGCCCCATGATCTGCTCCGCTCGGCTCCGCTCCATGTTCCACAAGCAGCTCCTGCCGTCCCATGAACTGCTCCACCGGCCAGTCCACGAACTGCTCCAGCCATCCCGCAAACTGCTCCACAATATATCTTCAGGCTCCCCCACTACTTAACACAACACTCAGTGATTTCAGCTCTTTTGTGATTTCAGCTTGTAGTAGGGGAGCCTCTGGGCCGGTGCACTAAGAGCCCAAAGTGAATTCAGCTCAGCAGTCTGTAACTAGCCTCCTAATGGAATCAAAATTAGCTCTGAGATTCCACAGTGGAGAGAGGAGGAAGTGCAATTAGCATGTAAGGCCCTCACCAGGGGGGCCCATGCCACCAAGTATTAATACCTGTCCCCAGCCTCTCTCCATTCACTGGGTTTTGGAGCCCATGACCCCTGCCTAGCGAGTGCTGCTTAGTTGATGGTGAGTCCCTCCATCATAACAAAAGGCCAAGTACAGTTTCACTGTCCTTGATTCCCATAATCAGGGTAATAACAATTTATTCTTCCTGCCCCAATAACAGAGACACTGGGGATCCCACAGCAACCAAAGTGACCATTTGGGCAGCTATGGCCTCATGCTAGGTGGGGTGCGTGTGCCTATGCAAATAAGATCAGCTCCTGAAGTTCTTCTCCACAACTTGCCACACCTCACCACCAGATGTCAGGGTGGAGCTCATCCTGACTCTTCTTACATCGGTTTTTAAGAACAGCTCAAACACCTGTGAGGAATGGTCTGGTAATGACACAGTCCTGCCTTGAGTTCAGAGGACTAGACTAGAATCCCTTCCAGTCCTACTCTTCTATGATTCTGTTAATGGAAAAGACATTTCCCTTGGATTATCAGAGTTTGTTTCAAAGCCAGGAACGTACAGATATATTTTCACAGGGACTCTCACGAGGTCTCCACCCAGATTTTGCACCAGGATAACTATTTTGGTTAGTGGTGCAAATGTGTAATGGAAATAGTTATACCACTACAACCTCTCGTGTGGACACAGTTTACCAATAGATCGCTTATTCACCTTCCCATGTGGGAACGCTCTATCCCAACAGAAGCACCAACACATCAGTATCAATGCATCTACCAGGTGTAGACGAGTGGACACCTTATGGTGCTGGAAGCCTCATGGCAGCCCAGAACACATCCCCTCACCTCAGTTTTCCTTCTTCATTCCCCATATAATGGAGGAATTTCCCTGTTCCCAGGGTTTTCCCTGCATGAGCCTCTCTCACTCTCTGAAATCTCACTACAACCTCCCTAATTTGCCTATTTCCCTAGCCCCTTTCTGCCCTTTATTAGAAATGATCTGATTCCCCTCAGGTGGGGACCCTTCTCTAACCAGGGCTGGCTTGGCCCCTGGCTCTCCAGCCCAAGGACACGCGACCCTTTCACAGGCAGGGATAGGTAGATATAGGTAAAGTGGTGCACCTTCTATGTGTAGACAAGCCTTGCACATTTATTCCACTAACCGGACACGAAGTGGACAGATAACAGGAGGTCTGATAACAGAGACGACAGAAAGAGAAGACTCAGTTTAGTTCTTTTATTGCATGAATCTTTTGGTGTAAGATCCACAATAATTAGGGGCTCAAAGAAAAAGGTAAAACCTGAGAAGGAACTGGTCGAAAACATCCCCTGGGAGTGGAAGGAATTCTCAGGATATTGGTTTGGCTGTAAGTGTACAGGCTGGGTTTTCCTATTAGAAGCTGATGTTAAGCACCCAAATCCTATGGGCAGTGAATGGGAGTTGGGCACCTCACACCCATAGGTGCCATTGTCAGTTACAACTGGACGTTGTGCAGCAGACTGGGCATTGGACTGGGACTCTGGCCCATGAGCCGGCTGAGTTGGATGCCTGCCACGAGCCAGCTGTGTGACTCTGGTCAGATAACGTCACCTCGTTCTGCCTGAGTTTCCCCAGCTATAAAATGAGGAGAAGGGTGTGGAGCTTGGGCTAGAGTCAGAAAGCTCCCACTTTGTTCTCCCACTGTTCTCAGTGGTAGCTGATGACAGAACAAGGAGTAATGGTCTCAAGTTGCAGTGGGGGAGATTTAGGTTGGATATTAGGAAAATCTTTTTCACTAGGAGGGTGGTGAAACACTGGAATGCGTTACCTAGGGAGGTGGTGGAATCTCCTTCCTTAGAAGTTTTTAAGGTCAGGCTAGACAAAGCCCTGGCTGGGATGATTTAGTTGGGACTTGGTCCTCCTTTGAGCAGGGGGTTGGACTAGATGACCTCCTGAGGTCCCTTCCAACCCTGATATTCTATGATTCTATGATAGGCACCCGAATCCCAGAATCCGGCCCACCGAGATTCCCAAACCCAGCTTGGCTGCTGGCAAACCCTGCAGGCACCCAAGTGTTTGCAATAAATGGGCTGTCGATGCCTCTGGACGTGCCCTCTGCAGCCCCACACCAGGCATCCGGATGGCTAGGACCTTCACTCAGTAAAAGGTAAGCATTGTTTTCATTGTCCACCTCTGCTGCCTACTGGAAAGATGGGTGAGTGGAGAATGGAGGCCAGGGGAGGGGAATTGCCATCTCATGATCTCTGGGGCAGGTTTCATATCTCAGCAGGCTGCAGGTTCAACAAAACATTAATCTCTCTGGAAACTCATGTAGTAACTTGACAGATGGCACCAAGCACTCAAATATTAAGGAAATGGGGCTTAGGTACAACAGTACAAAAGCATGTTGGTACAAATAGTCACACATTTCACTGCCTGGTGTATCAAAGCAGAACAATGGCCTTTATAGATTGGAGATCCATGGGCAAAACGGTCCAGGATTTGATATTGTCGAGAAAGCTGCAACAGAGAAGCAAACAATGCAACTGAGGCTGGGCTTTGCAACGTGTGGGCAGCCAACTCCAAGTGAATTGCAGTCAAAATGGGTCATTTGTAAGTTTTTATCATGAGAGATATGCCACTCCTTCCTTAGGACAATATTTGATTGTATTTGAGTTGGACATTACATATAGAGTTGTGATCTTCATTAAAAACCAACCCCCCCCCATAAAAAAACCACAAAAGAATCCCTGCTAGAAACCACCACATCAGCTAGAAATTGATCCTCTCTTGAAAGAAAAAAATCTCTATAAAATTTGAAATTTGTAAGAAATGTGCAATTTTCCATTTCATCTGCAATTCCATGATTTCAAATGTTGGATTTCATTCCAATTTTACTTTTTAAAAATTTATTTATCTATTTTTAATTTTATTTCTAGGATATTTTTATTTTACATTACATGTTATAGTTATTTACATTTATTTCTATTTAATTTTATATTATTTTATTTCATAAAGCTCTATACAATACGTCTATTCTTAAACAGAAATTGATCTGTTCCCCTGGAACATTTTGATCTCTATCAACAAAACATTTTTCTATGAAAAATGCCAATCAGAATTTTTTATCAGCTCTACATTTTCTTCTTTATCTTTGGTTAAAAGTAATATTAATTCTCTCTCTCTCTCTCATCCTTAGAGAGACAAGTTGGATGAGGTCATATCTTTTCCTGGACGGATTTCTAATCTTTATTAACTGCTCAGTAAGGACCTGATCCTGCACAGAGTTATGCACAAGATTAATTTTACACCCCGGCAATAATTCTGTTCCATCTGAGACTTCTCTGCTGACATCTAAGATAAAATTTCCACTGATTTTAAGCACGGAGCCCCTTTGATTTCAGTGGGATTTGGACAGCAAACGCCTTGAGCTTTCTTTAAATGTACAACTCGGCTGGATTGGATTTCCATCGAGAGACGTTGGTAAAGATCGATATCAGCTGATACAACCAAACCAATAACAGAAACTATCAGTAAGAGTGGGCGTTAATGTGGCCTCTCCCTGCACCTTGCCCCTGCAGGGATGGTGTGACTGGCCCTGCGGCCATACAGGGAGGCCTCTGCACCCAGCTGTCATGGGAGTGAATGAATGGGGCTGGGACAGCAGAGCTGCTGAGGGCTCCCCGCATGGCCACATTGCTGGCAACACCCATCCCTGCAGGTGCAAGGTGCAGGGAAGGCTGCGGTCCTGGCGGTCCTGGGATGTGAGGAGGAGGGTGAGTCCCTGGCTGTGGGGGAGGACACCCCACTGCTGAATGGTTTCTGCCTATTGACCGGGCAGTTCAACAATTAAGTGACTACTCTTGTAGCTGGGGGCTCGCTGCCATCCTCCTTCTGCTCCCAGACCTGGCCCATGGATCTCTGCTCCACTGGGCCAGAGCAGCCGCCTTCCCTGCCCCTTGTGCCCTGGTCTCTTGATCCCTTGGCCGGTCGAGAGCCCCTCAGACCCCTCTGGCAGTGCTGCCCTCGCCCTGACCTGCACTTTTGTCACAACCCAATGGCCCCTTCCCTCAGGGAGTCCCCTGGGAAAGCAGATCAACACTGTATATTGCTAATGCTGTTGCAAGCCTTCCAAAGCTTTTTGGGGAGGGTCAAAGGTGTGCGAGTGGGGAGTGAAAGTTTCCTTTACAGGGTACAAGAGGCCGAGAGGGGGGAAGAAGAAGAGAGCAGAGAACAAATTGATTCAACATTTCAGCTAGCTCAATTCAAAGATAAGATGCTGGCCCCAGCCAGCCCAAGGTCGCAGCTCACAGCCGACATTTGGCTGCGAGCCGAGAAAGGCGGGGGCTTGAAAGTTGCCCGAGCAGCTGTGAGAAAGAAAATCCAACTGAACAGACCTGCACCTGCAAGACATCAAGGCCAGCAAAGAAGAAAACAAAGCCCAGGGCTGCAGAGTCTGAAAACACAGACGAGATGACAAGATAGGGAGCCGAGCCAGGCATCCCTGGAGCCAGGGTGTTTGGGAAAGGGAAAGAGACCACAAAAAGCCAGTTTGGACTGGCACAAAGAGCACCAGGAACAGAGGTCGTGGAATGGAACAGCCCTAAAGGAGCCCAGGACTTAAAAACCTCCTGAGAGCTGGAGCAATTCAAAGATCAGCAGGAGACCGAGACAGCCTGGGCCCAGGACAAGAACTCATGTCCACCCTTCCCCCCTCCCCCGCTTCTTCTGACGTTGCACCCAGGCCTGGCCGGTCTCGGGTAGTGCGTGTGAGAGTATGAAAGTGGGTAAGGGCTTGGGGTACTAAAGCTTTCTTTCCTCCCCTGAGTGACGTGGGAGCATTCCCAGCACTCTCTGCTGTTATTTTATTATTTTATCAATAAAGCTTTAAAACTTAGACATTTGATGTGTTCTGGTACCTCCTCCCCAAACCATCCTGTGGCATCAAACTGATCAACTGACGCCCCAGACAGATTGGTAATGAAAATCTGTCACAGTTTTGGTGGAGAATTGCAGTGGGGGGGAGCCCTGAAGAGCGCACCAACGGTTTTGCCCTTGGTATTTCATGTTTTCTCTGTCCGACACTCTTGGTATTACATGTTGAGGGTTTTATGATTAAAGGTGTGCCCTTTCTCAGCCGTAGCAGGTCTGAAAACCGGAGAGAGGTTTAGCATTCGAGTTAAACCGTTGGTGGGATAGGATGCAGGTGGGCATACTCCCATTTGTAGAAGTCCGGGGTAGTTGGAGGAGGACTCAGGGAGTCTCACTCCAAACATATAATTCTCAGTGCATGCACCCTCAGTTGGGGTATGACTGAGCAGAAGAGGAGAACATAGGGTGTCTCGCTCTTCCCAGAAAGGGTTTTGGTGTATGGGCCCTTGGTGATATTGGACCGAATAATACAGAGGGAGACTTAGCGTCTCTCCCTCCGGCCTAGGAAGGGTGAGCACTGTTAGCCCCAGTGCAGGTGTGAGCAGTGTGAAATCTCAAGGGATAAAAGGATTTTAGTAGTTGTACCAACGGATTGTGTCAGCATGTTCAGGAAACAGAAGGGTACAGCTGCAGACTCGAGAGTCCCGCAGTTGTGGGTGATGGGTTCAAGCCTGGACATACGGGCATTAGTGAGCGTGGACACGGTAGTCCGGCTGCCTGGTCAGCTGGCGTCATGGGAGGCAGGTGGACCTGATGCCTGAGCCATGGGGGAGGCAGCAAAGAGGGACGGGACACTGCTGCCTCTTTCAAAGGGGGGTAAGGACCTCTCCTGACTGAAGAGGGCTTTTGCCAAGGTGGGATACAATCCCTGGGGTTCCGTGGTGGAGCTTCAGAAAAGAGTGCAGACTTGGCAGGATTTAGACCTGTATGCCGAGTATGAAAAGCTGAAGGGAAAAAAACGTAGGGTCAGCTGTGGGATTAATTTGAACTTTAGCAGCCATGGTGTTGGGGTACAAAGAGGAGTTGGGGAAAGGGAAGAGATGTGTACCCGATAGCTCGAGGAAATTGAGCCGATGAAAGCACAAATTACTAATCAGGCAGCAACTCAAGCCTATGTGCAGGACAAGTTGCAGGCCTTGAGACAGGACTTCCAGGCAGAAAAAGTGGAACGCACTTGCCTGGAAGCACTGGCTAAGCAAATACCGTTCGAAGATTTGACCATTCGTGCTCAGCATATGCAGCAACGGCAGTGTGTCTGCCATGAAAAGGAAATTGAACAGTTAAAACTCCAGTTGGCCGTGCGTTCTGTCCAGGTGGCAAGCCTCACAGGGGATGACTCGGATAAACCTTGGGAGTGGTATTATTTAATTTTTTTTATTTTTATTTTTTCATGCTTTGTGTGTATAAAAAGATCTTCTACACTTTCCACAGTATGCATCTGATGAAGTGAGCTGTAGCTCCCGAAAGCTTATGCTCAAATAAATTGGTTAGTCTCTAAGGTGCCACAAGTCCTCCTTTTCTTTTTGCGAATACAGACTAACACGGCTGTTACTCTGAAACCTATATTTAAGGAAAGGGACCAGGAGGGATGGGGTCTAGTTAAGGAGCCCACCCTCCTTGCTAAATTGGTAGCTGAACAAAGCTTGTGCCCAGAGAAAGGATGGTTTAGCGAGAAAAGCAGAATCAGGCCCAGACAAGCAGTCAGGCAACAGATAAAAAATTGGAAAACAGGCTGGAAGCCCTGAGGGGCATGGTGGCAGAAGTAAGGGAAGCAGTAAGTACAGGCATGGGAAATTTAAATCCTTGGAGCAATAATTTGAATGGTAAAATCTGAATTGCTTAAGGTGTCATTTTGGGAAATAAGCAAGTGATTTAAGGAAAGAGAGTGAAAAGTTAACTCTGCAGAGGCTGGAGGGAATTAAGCAGTTAAACTTTGTGAAAATGTTAAAAAGAAAATATGTTACAGAAAAAGAATTCTTGGCTTCTTTGCAGCCATATGAAGGTAAAAAGGGCCCTTTTCCAAATGAATGTCTGTAAATAATCCAGGCAAAGAGACTATCTGATTGAAATTATTTGACTATGAACAGTTTAGTCAAATTAGCTAAAAGAACATCAGGAGTTTCTGTTTGAACTTGATCGCCCCAAATGTATAAAAGGGAATGTAATCTATGTACAGCTACATAAAAATGAAGCAGTGTGAAAGGGATGTTAAGAAAAAGAACATGTGCTGGGTATATGGTAAAAGGGGTGAAAGGAATGCAAATATAACATGCTACTTAATTAAAATCTTATTAGGTCTCCAAACGGTGCTACAATAGATGGTGTTTTCTTTTTCAGATGTTTGTATGTTTTGAAAGCAGAAGTTAAAAGTAAAAAGTAATCAGAACTCTGATAAAAGTTAATTGTGTCCCTTTTAAGTAAGAGTCTCTGAGCTGCTGATGTCTTTGGATCCAAAAGCAAGCCAGAAAGCATCTGTGTTAATGCAAACTACCTAACTGATAAAGGTATAAGCCACTGAAACCTGTTCTGCCTATGAAACAAACACTAGAAAATATGGGGGTAATGCCTGTTTTACCTGAAATCAACAAGCATATTTGTAAAAGAAAGGACTATTTTGAGCAATAATTTGCCACCCCAAAAGGGGTAGAAACATGTTCTTTTATCTTTCAGAAAATCATGAGAAGCGATGCCAGCTGAAGAGCAACCCAGGGTGCCATGAATCTACTGTTGCAGAGGAGATTGTGTTTTGAGTTCTGTGTTTTTTCTTGTGCTGTTTGTCTTGTTGCTAAGCACTGTTTTGTGTTGGATGCTGCGGGGAGGCATCCTCAGGCGGTGGACACCATGTTGGGAGAAATTGGTTTTGGAGCAGGAATTATAAATACTGTAGATCTGGAGGTAATTAAGAATGGATTGGGCTCTCTGTCCCAGCAGCATGACAGCCTGGTTCAGAAACAGATGGAAGTAAAAAGCCATACTGTTATAGCTATGGGATAGGCTGAAGTGGGATGCTTGCTTCATCCAACTTGGAGCGCAGGGTGTTTTGAATGGTGTCGGAAAACACTGGAGTTTTCGTGCACTTGCTGAAGCAAAGGAAGGAAGTCACTGTTGCTTGTCAGTGCGAGTGGATGCAGTGTGTTACTGGCATGGTGGGGCCAGACCTTTTAATTGGGAAAATTGTTGTTAAAATTGCGCACCAACAGGCTCTGGAAGCAAAGATATGAAAAATTAGCCCACTCCCCCTATTGCACATGAGATCCTTCTGGTTACCCTGGACCTTGAGCCAGTGGGCTGGGGTGGGAGGAAAGCTGTTGAACACCAGAAGTTGTGCTGGGTGGACTCCTTAGGGGTGGGTGTGCTTGTCCTTGCCTGTTGCTCCAGAGCCCTGTGGTGGAGACAGTTTACTGGAATGGTGTATGTGAAATAGATTGGGTAATGAGGCTGGAGTGCTGTGTGATGGGCAGTGGGTGTGTGTTGATTCTTGGAAAGAGGTGTTTTGAAAGAATAAAAGTGTTGGCGACCTGCCGGTGGAGAGGTGTAGATGTGGTGTGGGTGCTGTGTTTGCCAAGGGTCACATTTCTATTTGCCAAGATCAAAGGGGTCTCAGCTTGCTGTGGGCACTGATTTGGCTGAGTTCTCTATCAGCTTGTGTCATAAATGTAAAGGGAAGGGTAAACACCTTTAAAATCCCTCCTGGCCAGAGGAAAAATCCTTTCACCTGTAAAGGGTTAAGAAGCTAGGATAACCTTGCTGGCACCTGACCAAAATGACCAATGAGGAGACAAGATACTTTCAAAAGCTGAGAGGAGGGAGAAAAACAAAGGGTTTGTGTCTGTCTGTGTGATGCTTTTGCCGGAGACAGAACAGGAATGGAGTCTTAGAACTTAGTAAGTAATCTAGCTAGATATGCGTTAGATTATGATTTCTTTAAATGGCTGAGAAATTAAGTTGTGCTGAATAGAATGAATATTCCTGTCTGTGTGTCTTTTTTGTAACTTAAGGTTTTGCCTAGAGGGATTCTCTATGGTTTGAATCTAATTACCCTGTAAGGTATTCACCATCCTGATTTTACAGAGGTGATTCTTTTTTTACTTCTGTTAAAAGTCTTCTTGTAAGAAAACTGAATGCTTTTTCATTGTTCTAAGATCCAAGGGTTTGAGTCTGTGGTCACCTATGCAAATTGGTGAGGATTTTTACCAAACATTCCCCAGGAAGTGGGGTGCAAGGGTTGTGAGGATTTTGGGGGGGAAAGTCGTTTCCAAACAACGTTTTCCCAATAAACCCGTAAACCCAGATAAAGTTTGGTGGTGGCAGTGGAAGTCCAAGGGCAAAGGGTAAAATAGTTTGTACCTTGGGGAAGTTTTAACCTAAACAGGTAAAAGTAAGCTTAGGTGGTTTTCATGCAGGTCCCCACATCTGTAGCCTAGAGTTCAGAGTGGGGAAGGAAACTTGACAGCTTGGCATTGGGTGGCAGGAGGTTGCCAATCACCTGTTGAAAGGTAGAAGGGTGACAAATTCCCTGGAAGAAACAGAGAGGCAGTGTGGGAGAGTGAACCATTCATGTTGTACATGCAGACAGGGACGTGCTGAGGGTTGCCACTGCGGAAAGGCAGATGGCGGCTTGTCATTGGTGTGGCATATTTTCTGGATGGTCTCCCACAGCTACTGGCATACTGTTTGTACTAATACATCCCCTACCACATCCTTTTCGGTCATCCAATGATATGGGGTAACCTTTGGGAATGGAAGGGGAATTTACTCACCAATTCGCTAAACGGTCGGTATATTGCCCAGTTAAGGGAAGAGTTATGTGAAATTGCGAAGCCATAAAGGCTGCTCTGAATAAGGAAAAGACCAAACATAAGGGGATCATCTTTAAAGATATCCGGGAATGGCAAATTAAAAACAAGGTAATGTTGCAATAGCTGGGGAAGGCGGCCCACACTCTGAACGCCAAGTGGATTAGGGTTATGTTATGTTACCCAAGTGGGTGGGTCCGTACTTGTCATAAATATAAAGGGAAGGGTAACTACCTTCCTGTATACAGTACTATAAACTCCCTCCTGGCCAGAGGCACAAAATCCTTTTACCTGTAAAGGGTTAAGAAGCTCAGGTAACCTGGCTGGCACCTGACCAAAAGGACCAATAAGGGAGCAAGATACTTTCAACTCTGGGGAGGCGGGGGAAGGTTTTGATTTGTCTGTTCTGTGTGCTTGCTGGATACAGATCAAGGAAGCAAGCAATCCAACTCCATTAGAATTAGTAATTAACCTAAGCTGGTAGAAATAAGCTTAGGGGGTCTTTCATGTGGGTCCCCACATCTGTACCCTAGAGTTCAGAGTGGGGAGGAAACCCTGACATGGTGGCAGAGCGGTGGGATCATTTTGAACCAGAGATCATTTTGAATCAGAAACACAAACCTTGGGAATTTTTTTCTTCTTTTAGCTGCTTGGGGAAAGCAGGAGCTGAGAATAGCTGGAGTTTTTTTTTTTTTTTCCCTTTTCTCTCTCTTTTCCTGGAGGCAGAGGTGTTATTATTTTTTTTTTTTTTACAAAGGTGTTAACTAAGGCCAGGAAATTCACAAGCAGGTTTTTTTTTCTTTTTAGCTCTCAGGTAAGCTAGTCAATCAGAAGCTAGAATGGCAAAAAACAACGTCCAACAAAAACGAGTATTAGCTAAATTTGAAGCTGAAGAGAGACAAAAAGAACATGACAGACAGATAGCCTTAAAACACTTGGAGTTGGAAGCAGAGGAGAGGAAAGAGGCAAAAGGCTTGGAGGTGGAGGCGGAGAAGCACTGCTTGGAGACGGAGTTAGCTGGAAAATGCTAAGCTGAATTTACCAGCTAACCCTACTAATCCTTCTCTGGGTGCTGCTCCACCACTCAAGGAAATTTCCTACCTACAAGGTAGGCAATGATACAGAGGCCTTAGAAAATTTCGAAAGAGCCTGCCTTGGGTATGGCATCTCTACAGATCAGTAGTATATCGTGGAGCTGAGGCCGCAGGTCAGTGGACCCTTAGCAGAGGTGGCAGCTGAAATGCCTAAGGCATCCATGAACAGCTACAAACTTTTTAAAGACAAGGCCAGGATTTAAATGGGGCTAACACCCGAGCAGGCCCGTCGGTGGTTCAGAGCCCTAAGGTGGAAACCAGACGTGTCATTTATCCGACACGACTAGCACATTGTGAAACACTGGGATGCCTGGATATCAGGAGCAAGTGTTCAATCTCCGGAAGAGTTGTGCTTCATAAGCAAATGGAGCAGTTCTTAGAGGGTGTTCCTGAGGAAATAGAAAGGTACATCATAAATGGGAAGCCCAAAACTGTAATTGCGGCAGGGGAGATTGGAGCCAAATGGGTGGAGCTGGCAGAAAAGAAAAAAACTGGTAGCAGTTGGAGCGAATATCAGAAGGGGCAACCCGAAACAAAACCCTATCACTGCGGGCAAACCAAGGCCCAACCTACATCCCAAGGAAAACCCCACACACCTTACTGCCCCACCACACCAGTCTCCAGCAACCAACCTTGCCCCAGTGATCAGTCAGCTGGGCTATGTTTTAAATGTAATGAGGTGGGGCATGTAAAGGCCAACTGCTCCAAGAACCCCAACAGTTTGCAGTTCATTACACCACAATCACACCAAAGGTCCCCAGGCCCAGATACCTCCCAGATACCCTCAGAGTGAAGGGAAAGCGTGAGTGTGAGTGGGAAGAAGGTTGTTGCGTGGAGGGACACTGGAGCACAAGTGTCAGCTATCCACCAGTCCTTAGTGGACCCCAAATTAATCAACCCAGAGGCTCAAGTGACAATTCAACTCTTCTTGTCAAATTCTTTAAACTTGCCTAGAGCCAAGTTGCCTGTCCAGTACAAGGGCTGGTCAGGAATGTGGACTTTTGCAGTCTATGATGATTATCATGCTGATGGGGGAAGACTTGACCAACCATGTGAAGCTAGCCAAGAGGGTGGGGATGGTCACCCGCAGCCAGGCTAAACAAATCTTCACAACTAGCTCCGTTTCTGAGCCTTCTACAAGGCCCCAGTCTCTGTTACCAGAGACTCAAACTGAGATGGTGGAACCGGACCCCATGTCAACATCTGCGACAGCAGTAGTGGATCCAGTCACAGAGATCCAGCCAGAGCCAGTCCCAGAACCAGAACCAGCGGAGCAACCAGCACCAGAACCATTGCCAGCACTGAATCCAGCGCTTGCAACCCCAACACCAGAGGGCACCACTGAGCCTGCCCTGGCAACAGCAGCTAAACCTGCACAAGAGGCTCAACTGGAGCCTGAAATCCAACATAGTGCACCAGCGGAGAGCAGTTGACAGTCAATGGAAACAACCCCATCCCCTACATCGCTTCCAGAGGGACCAAGCCCAAGCCCACAATCCACTGAGGAACTGATGTCTATAGCATCAAGGGAACAGTTCCAGGCCGAACAGGAAGCAGATGAAAGCCTCCAGAGAGCTTGGACAGCGGCATGGAGCAACCCACTGCCTCTCAGCTCTTCTAATCGATCCGGTTTGTTGTAGGAAAAGGAATTTTGTACAAGGCAACTTTTTCTGGTGGACACCATGAAGACTGGCATCCTCAAAGACAGTTGGTAGTTCCAACAAAGTACTGGGTAAAACTCTTGAGCTTAGCGCACGATCATCCTAGTGGCCATGCTGGGGTGAACAGAACCAAAGACCATTTGAGAAAGTCATTCCATTGGGAGGGAATGGGCAAGGATGTTTCTAGGTATGTCCGGTCTTGTGAGGTGTGCCAAAGAGTGGGAAAACCCCAAGACCTGGTCAAAGCCCCTCTCCAGCCACTCCCCATCATTGAGGTTCCATTTCAGTGAGTAGCTGTGGATATTCTGGGTCCTTTTCTGAAAAAGACACCCAGAGGAAAGCAGTAAAAAATGACTTCCCTGGATTTTGCCACCCGATGGCTGGAAGCAGTAGCTCTAAGCAACAGCAGGGCTAAAAGTGTGTGCCAGGCATTAACAGATATTTTTGCCAGAGTAGGTTGGTCCTCTGACATTCTGACAGATTCAGGAACTAATTTCATGGCAGGAACCATGGAAAGCCTTTGGGAAGCTCATGGGGTGAACCACTTGGAGGCAACCCTTTACCACCATCAAAGGAATAGCTTGGTGGAGAAGTTTAATGGAACTTTGGGGGTCATGATACATAAATTCATAAATGAGCACTCTAATGATTGCGACCTAGTGTAGCAGCAGTTGCTTTTTGCCTAGAGAGCTGTACCACATCCCAGTTTAGGGTTTTCACCATTTGAACTTGTGTATGCCTGCGAGGTTAAGGGGCCATTGCAATTGGTGAAGCAGCAATGGGAGGGGTTTATGCCTTCTGCAGGAACTAACATTCTGGACTTTGTAAACAACCTAAAAAACACCCTCCCAACCTCTTTAGCCCTTGCTAGAGAAAACCTAAAAATGCTCAGGAAGAGCAAAAAGCCTGTTATGATCAACATGCCAGAAAGCGTTCCTTCAAAGTAGGGGACCAGGTCATGGTCTTGAAGGCACTCCAGGCCTATAAGATGAAAGCGTCATGGGAAGGGCAATTCATGGTCCAAGAGTACCTGGGAGCTGTTAACTATCTCATAGCATCCCCCACCTCACACCTAAAGCCTAAGAGAAAAGGAGTACTTGTGGCACCTTAGAGACTAACAAATTTATTAGAGCATAAGCTTTCGTGAGCTACAGCTCACTTCATCTGATGCATACATTGGAAAATATAGTGGGGAGATTTTATATACACAAAGAACATGAAACGATGGGTGTTACCATGCATACTATAATGAGAGTGATCAGGAAAGGTGAGTTATTACCAGCAGGAGAGTGGGGGAGGGGAGCGGGGGGAAGGAACCTTTTGTAGTGATAATCAAGGTGGGCCATATCCAGCAGTTTACAAGAACAGTAGGAGAGGAAATAGTTTTACTTTGTGTAATGACACATCCACTCCCACTCTCTATTCAAGCCTAAGTTAATTGTATCCAGTTTGCAAATTAATTCCAATTCAGGAGTCTCTCATTGGAGTCTGTTTTTGAAGTTTTTTTGTTGAAGAATTGCCACTTTTAGGACTGTATTCAAGTGCCCAAAGAGATTGAAGTGTTATCCGACTGGTTTTTGAATGTTATAATTCTTGACGTCTGATTTGTGTCCATTTATTCTTTTACGTGGAGACTGTCCAGTTTGGCCAATGTACGTGGCAGAGGGGCATTGCTGGCACATGATGGCATATATCACATTGGTAGATGCGCAGGTGAACGAGCCTCTAATAGTGTGGCTGATGTGATTAGGCCCCATGATGGTGTCCCCTGAATAGACATGTGGACACAGTTGGCAACGGGCTTTGTTGCAAGGATAGGTTCCTGGGTTAGTGTTTTTGTTGTGTGGTGTGTGGTTGCTGGTGAGTATTTGCTTCAGGTTGCGGGGCTATCTGTAAGCAAGGACTGGCCTGTCTCCCAAGATCTGTGAGAGTGATGCGTCATCCTTCAGGATAGGTTGTAGATCCTTGATGATGTGTTGGAGAGGTTTTAGTTGGGGGCTGAGGGTGATGGATAGTGGTGTTCTGTTATTTTCTTTCTTGGGCCTGTCCTGCAGTAGGTAACTTCTGGGTACTCTTCTGGCTCTGTCAGTCTGTTTCTTCATTTCAGCAGGTGGGTATTGTAGTTGTAAGAATGCTTGATAGAGATCTTGTAGGTGTTTGTCTCTGTCTGAGGGGTTGGAGCAAATGCGGTTGTATCATAGAGCTTGGCTGTAGAGAATGGATCGTGCGGTGTGGTCTGGATGAAAGCTGGAGGCATGTAGGTAAGTATAGTGGGCAATACGTTTCTGGTATAGGGTGGTGTTTATGTGACCATCGCTTATTAGCACCGTAGTGTCCAGGAAGTGGATCTTTTGTGTGGACTCGTCCAGGCTGAGGTTGATGGTGGGATGGAAATTGTTGAAATCATGGTGGAATTCCTCAAGGGCTTCTTTTCCATGGGGCCAGATGATGAAGATGTCATCAGTGTAGTGCAAGTAGAGTAGGGGCATTAGGGACAAGAGCTGGGGAAGCGTTGTTCTAAGTCAGCCATAAAAATGTTGGCATACTGTGGGGCCATGCAGATATCCCTAGCAGTGCCACTGATTTGAAGGTATACATTTTCCCCAAATGTGAAATAGTTATGGGTGAGGACAAAGTCACAAAGTTCAGCCACCAGGTTTGCCGTGACATTATTGGGGATACTGTTCCTGACGGCTTGTAGTCCATCTTTGCGTGGAATGTTGGTGTAGAGGGCTTCTACATCCATAGTGGCCAGGATGGTGTTATCAGGAAGATCACCGATGGATTGTAGTTTCCTCAGGAAGTCAGTGCTGTCTTGAAGATAGCTGGGAGTGCTGGGAGTTTAGGGCCTGAGGAGGGAGTCTACATTGCCAGACAATCCTGCTGTCAGGGTGCCAATGCCTGAGACGATGGGGCGCCCAGGATTTCCAGGTTTATGGATCTTGGGTAGTAGATAGAATATCCCAGGTCGGGGTTCCAGTGGTGTGTCTGTGCGGATTTGTTCTTGTGCTTTTTCAGGGAGTTTCTTGAGCAGATGGTGTAGTTTCTTTTGGTAAACCTCAGTGGGATCAGAGGGTAATGGCTTGTAGAAAGTGGTGTTGGAGAGCTGCCTCTCAGCCTCTTGTTCAAATTTCAACCTATTCATCTACAAAAAGTCTTCGAGCGCATAAGGGAGGCAGGACTAACAGTTAAGGCTAAAAAGTGTCAAATAGGCCTAAACAGAGTGACTTACCTTGGACACCAGGTGGATCAAGCAACTATCAATCCCCTACAAGTCAAAGTGGATGCTGTCCCAAAGTAAAAAAAGACACGTCCAATCCTTCTTAGGCTTGGCCGGATATTACAGGCGATTTGTACTGCAATACAGCCAAATCGCCACCCCAATGAGAGACCTAACCAAAAAGAAACAGCCAGATGCAGTTCAGTGGAGTGAAGAGTGTCAAAAGGCCTTTAACCAGCTTAAAGCGACACTCATGTCTGACCCTGTGCTAAGGGCCCCAAGACTTTGACAAACCGTTCCTAGTAACCACAGATGCGTCCGAGTGTGGTGTGGGAGCAGTTTTAATGCAAGAAGGACCGGACCAAGAATTCCATCCTGTCGTGTTTCTCAGCAAGAAACTGTCTGAGAGGGAAAGCCACTGGTCAATCAGTGAAAAGGAATGCTACGCCATTGTGTACGCGCTGGAAAAGCTACACCCATATGTTTGGGGTGGCGTTTCCACCTGCAAACCGACCATGCTGTGCTGAAGTGGCTTCACACTGTCAAGGACAATAACAAACAACTTCTTTGGTGGAGTTTAGCTCTCCAAGATTTTGATTTTGAAATACAACACATCTCAGGAGCTTCTAACAAAGTGGCTGATGCACTTTCTCATGAAATGTTCCCAGAATCAACTGGTTAAAATCATCCCTGAAATGTGGAAAATACTGTTAGTTTTTATATAGTCAGTAGTATATCTAAAGGTACATGTGTCTTATTAACTCTGTTTTCTCCTAGAGCTCCAGGAAGAAATCACAACCAGTGTGGAACCGTCTGTCCAACACTATCTGTAATTTGGGGGGGCATGTCATAAATATAAATGGAGGGGTAACAACCTTCCTGTATACAGTACTATAAAATCCCTCCTGGCCAGAGGCACAAAATCCTTTTACCTGTAAAGGGTTAAGAAGCTCAGGTAACCTGGCTGGCACCTGACCAAAAGGACCAATAAGGGGACAAGATACTTTCAAATCTGGGGGAGGGGGGGAGGTGGGGAGGTTTTGGTCTGTCTGTTCTGTGTGCTTGCCAGACACAGATCAAGGAAGCAAGAAATCCAACTCCATTATAATCAGTAAGTACTCGCAAGGGACTGTGTTGGCTTATTTTTGTTTTGGCTTGTGATTTTCTCTGTGCTGAGAGGAAGGTGTATTCCTGGTTTTCTTTTTGTAACTTTAAAGTTTGGCCCAGAGGGAAATCCTCTGTGTTTTTGAATCTGATTGCCCTTAAGATTATCTTCCATTCTAATTTTACAGAGGTGCTTCTTTTACCGTTTTTCTTTCTAATAAAGTTCTGTTTCTTTTAGAATCTGATTGGGTTTTTTTGTGTGTCCTAAAAAACCACAAGGTTGGTCTGTGCTCATCTTGTTTATTCTCAAGCCTCCCCAGGAAAGGCTGTGTATGGGAGTAAGAACTCCAAGTGGTCCTTTCCCTGAGTTTGTCTAAATTACTTCGTGGTGGCAGCGTTACCTAATCCAAGGTACAAGGGAGAACTTGTGCCTTGGGGAGTTTTTAACCTAAGCTGGTAGAAATAAGCTTATGGAGTCTTTCTTGTGGGTCCCCATGTCTGTACCCTAGAGTTCAGAGTGGGGAGGGAACCCTGACAATCTCACTATAGCTCACATGCTACAAAATCTTGCATCTTAGAATGATGAACCAGAGCCAAAATCTTTGTAGGTAAGGGAAAGATTCTCAGTCACTGACTACAAGGAGTTTTGTATCAGGACCCGTACGGGACTAGGGAAACAGTTATTTTCTGCATGTCTGATATGGACTAGGATTCTTGTCTCCCCTGCCCTATCTCAAAATAAACACTCGCAGATTACATTCACGTTTTACAATACAACAATCCACCTCCACCCTTCCCTTCCCACATACACAGCATATTCCCTCACACTGTGGGAGAAGGAACCCCTCGCTCTTTCAGCAAAGACCAGAAGGATGAGTGAAAATTAGGTCATCAAGCGTCTAAGTGGGGATTTTCAAAGGAGCATAGAAAGCTTAGCTGCTGAACTCCCTTTGATATTCAAAGGCAGTTGGGTGCCTAACTCCCTTAGATTTCTAAAAAAATCACAGCCAATGTCAAGAAGGAGATTTGAACATTTTTCATGTGGCAGGTTTAGGGTCTTCTAGGCCTGCATTTGGAGTTCCAGGTCCAGAGATCAGACTGACCTGGGAGCTTTATCCAAGAATTTTTTAACTTGGGAGCATTTCATTTTCTTGTTACTATAAAATAGAATTGACATTGGTTCCTTTTTTGCTATTATTCTAGCAGATCTACTCATCTAATACATCAGAAGAACAGAGATTTCCATTGAGATCAGAAGTTCTGTCTGAATTAATTTCCTTTGAAATGAGACATTCCCTTTTTTCTGTTGCTTTGTCTTTTGGTTCAACAGTTCTCCTATCGCTGTTATTTTCCCTGTGGTATCAATTGTTTTCCATAGCTTCCCCTTTGAATTTAGTAATAAGACTGTCCTTGTACTGTTGTTTTTCCTTTCTGAAAATAAATATTAACTTTCCTGTATACAATAATTTCAAATTCCCACCAGCAGAACTATCAAGGGAGATTACATCATCTCATATGAAGGAGAAATGATCAACCAGGAGAGACCACAATTTCTCTGAAAGGGAATATCAACAAACTATACCAAGAAGAGCTGTAGGACCCAGATACCCAGATAGGAACCCAAAGCTCAGTTTACTGAGATAATGTAACAATATCAATAGTAGATAAGACTGGAAAATGTAGTGCAAAAACTGTAAACTTATCTCAGGAAATCTGAAGAAAGGGTTAGGGTTAAGGTGCAATAGATCATCAGTGTGAAAGGTAAATCAGCACAGTTAAAATGAACTAATTTGATTTAGAAAAGAGAAATGCCTACTCAGGCATCCACCATGTCAGAAACAGTGTGACTGCATGTTCAGTCCAGGGGGAAAGTAAATGAAGTGTGATGCGGTGACACTGCACACTATATTCTTCATAGCGATATTATTATGTTACGATTATAGCATAATTATGACGCATTTTGTGCAAGATGGGTCATGTAAGGTGTCATTGGAAACGTTGTGATTTGATTAATATGATTATTCTATTTCTAGGCATGTATCATTTTTGTATCTGAAGTTATGAATATGGACTATGTACCTGTATTTCAAATGTAGTTACACCTTGGTAACTCCCACTAGGCAAGATGCTTTCAGTCTCCATATCTGGCTGGGAGGGCCTATTCAGGATAATGAGCCATTAGGGAAAACAATAGGCCTTAGGAGAAGCTTATCCCCCACCTGGTGAGCCTTTCTGAGAACACTCCAGAGAGCCTGTAAGTAATGGTTGCTATGATTCTATAAGGGCAGGTGACCAGACCACATGACTCTGGACTCCATCTTGGGGTGTCTTTATTTTTTCACACACTGATCCAGGCACCAAGTTTTGAAAGAAAGGGTTGCCGCCCTATGCTAAGGCTATAAAAGGCAGGGAGAGATATCAACGGTTCTTCTTCACTTCTCACACAAGAAGACTCATGGAAAGACCTAAGGAACACACTCTGAACTGGGGAAGTGCTTGAAGCAGGCTAAAGGGATTTTAGCCTGTGTATGAGACCTGAGAAACCCTAACTGCAAAGCAAATGCAGCCTGTGCCTTGAGAATCTGCAAGACCGCCGGTATCACCAGTCAGGGTGAGCAACTGCTCATTCATAGTCAATCTAACCGGTGTGTTATGCTTAGTTTGTGTTTTTGTTTGTTTCCTGGTAATCTGCTTTGATCTGTTTCCTATCCCTTATTGTCACTCAAAATCTGTGTTTTGTAGTTAAACTTGTTTGTTGTTTAACATAAACCAGTGTGCCTTTAAGTGAAATATCTTGGGAAAAATCTCAGGTTGGTTAGCACAAGTATGCATATTCCTCTCCACATTGAGGGAGAGGCAAACTGGGTAACAAATTCCTACTGGTCGGTGTTTTGACCAGGCCAGGGTGGTACAGCTCTGTGGTCCTAGGCTGGAGCTGTTGTGGCTTCTCTGTTGTTGGTTCATGCAGTGGCTGGTCAGAGAGCCTGCATGAAAATAAGCTGGGTGTGTCCCTAACTGTGAAAATGCTGGAGGAAGTGTAGGACTGGGAGCGGGTCTGCAAATTGCCACAGCAGCACAGTGTCAGAGGGAGCCCGACTGAGTGGGCTCAGTGGAACCACAGTTCCAAGTACCACCCCATGGGGAAGCCTCAAAAATGGGTAGTGGCAAAACATGCCTAAGCAAGAGTAATGGATGGCTCTCAGATTTAGAACATGAGAACGGCCAGACTGGGTCAGACCAAAGGTCCATTTAGCCCAGTATCCTGTCTTCTGACAATGGCCAATGCCAGGTGCTTCAGAGGGAACGAACGGAAGAGGTAATCATCAAGTGATCCATCCCCTGTCACCCATTCCCTTTTTCCTGTACCATGTTATTACTGGTTATTTAGTCTCTTGACTATATTTTATAATAAACCAAAGTGAGTGAAGCCATTTACTATACAATTCAGCAACACTAAACTCCTGAACTCCTAAACTAAGCTCGTCAAATTATGAAACAAAAACATTGTCTGTCTTCTCTGTGTGCGTGTGTTTTTCTGGATTTCCATTTTTCTGTCAGACATTTATGTTGCACTAGTGTCAATGTACCATCACCACTCCTGATGTAGGCATAGTTCATCATAAGTCAGTGGATGAAGAGATCAGAGGGCAGGATATATCAAGAAGCGTGTAGAGGAAAAGCAAAGAAGAGATTTCAGACTTATTGGCTCTGATACCTTTTCTTTAACAGCAAGGATCTGCTACTTCTCTTTAACCAGATCTGTATTTTATTGTTCATAAAATTTGGAGAAAGAAATAATCTCTCTCTTTCTCTCTCTGTATTTTTGTCTCATTCTGTCTATGTATCTCTTCCTTTTTTCTCCCATTTTTCTCCAGGCACATTCTCCCTTCTGGATAAAAATGACTCTTATTTCTCTCTTAATGAGTTTTCATTTTTACCTCACTTACATTTCTTTATATGGGGTTGGATTCTGATCTCAGTTGCACTTGTGTAAATCCACATGAAGCGGATGCAATTTACCCTGGTGTAACTGAGATCAGGAAACGGCCCACAGTCTGTGTTTAGGGTTTGTTTGTGTCTTTGTCTGTTTCTCAGCTGCATCTATCAACTGGTGCAAATTAAAATTTGCATCTGCTGGGATAGAGAACAGCTGGATAGACCTTCATACAGACCACAGCCTCCTTAGTGTTTCAGTATCTGTCTTATGGGGAATGTCTACACTGCATCTAGGCAGTGTAATTCCCTGCTCTGGTAGACCTACACACACAATCTTTGATTGAGCTATTGAGCTGAAAATAGCAGTGTAGCCTTGGCAGCACAGACTAGCTGCCCGAGCCCAATCCCATCTGAGATCCCAGCTACGTACACAGGTAGCCATCCCAAAGGGCTGCATGTGCTGCCATGTTCTCACTGCTTGTTTTATCCTGCTAGCTTGATCAAAGCTTGTGCATGTACGTCTACCCAAGGTGGGAATTACACCTCCCAGCTGCTGGGGAGACGTACCCATGGTTGAACTCTAAATATCTTTCATTTCCAATCTATTGATCTTTTGTTATGTCTTCTAGATTTCTTGATGTGACACTGCTATGATAAAGATATTTCAAAATCCCAGCCTAAAAGTATTTAAAGTTGAAGAGAGCCAAGGGAGTTAGATGGGACGTTTCCGTAATTCAGTAGGGTTCCATGCTCTTATTTCAGCTATATTGGAAGCTGAACCTCTTAAGGATAGGAGTCTTCCCTCTGTTTTTTGACAACTTCACTTTCCAGTGGAGACATGCAGTGTTACGAGGTTACCTACTCCAGGTTTCTGCCAGTGTAACCGACAGCACAACCTGACTGCGTGCACTCGATCAATATTTAATGGTCTTCTGTTTCTAGGTACATATTATGGAGAAAGCAGAAGTAAGAAATCAAACACCCATTGTGGAATTCATCCTCTTAGGTTTTGGGAATGTCCCTGAACTGCAGACCCTTCTCTTCCTCGTGTTTCTAGTGATCTACATTGTGACTGTCTCTGGAAACATCCTCTTCGTTGCACTAGTTGTGGCTGATCAGCAACTTCACATCCCCATGTACTTTTTACTGGGGAACTTGTCCTGCCTGGAGATCTGCTACACCTCCGCCATCCTGCCCAGGCTGCTGGCCAGTCTCCTGACTGGGGACAGAACCATTTCTGTTAAGGGCTGCATTGTGCAATTATATTTCTTTGGTATCCTGACAAATACAGAAAATCTGCTGCTCACGGCAATGTCTTATGATCGGTATTTAGCGATATGCAATCCACTCCGTTATGCTGCTCTTATGAATGGCAGGGTTTGTTGGCAACTTGTGGCAGGGTCCTGGATAAGTAGCTTACTGCTCTGCACCATAGTAAATATTTTCTTCTTCCAATTAACGTTCTGTGATTCCAAAGAAATTGACCATTTCTTTTGCGATTTTTCACCTATGATAAAGCTGTCCTGTGTTGACACCCAGACTCTGGAACTGTTGACATTTATTATCGCTGTCATAGGGACATTTGTGCCCTTTCTTCTGACTCTGACATCCTACATTTGTATCATCACCACCATCCTGAGAATCCCTTCTGGCATCGGGAGGCAAAAGGCATTTTCCACCTGTTCCTCTCACCTCATTGTGCTTGCAATTTTGTATGTGACCGTATTAACTGTCTATGTAATTCCAACAGCCAACACTCCCAAGGTCCTACAAAAAATATTCTCTGTCTTCTACACAGTCCTGACTCCTATGATCAACCCTGTCATCTATAGCCTGAGAAACAAGGAGGTCAAAGAGTCCCTAAGAAAAGCTATTCTTAAACTAGTATCTTAGTGAAACAGGCATAGAATGTAAAAGTATCAATTTTAGCATATAGTAAATAGAGATGAGGTGATATAGTTTCTTACTTGAGTCCTTGATAGCAGGGTTACCTCTTTCTTTCTTTCTTTTCCTGTTACTCTGCTACTTTTTGAGCATTCATCTTTCATACATTTAATAGACATTTCTTTATACAAAACTTCATACTGTAAGAAACATTCTTTATAAAAATTGGGCTTTTTTTCCAAACTCACGTTTCAGTAAAGCATTCATCCATACATGAACACTATGTCCAAATTCTGCTAGGAGCTTACCATCTTTTGGGTGGTTCTGGGTCTCTTCCACTCCCACTGAAGCCAATGAAAGTCATTCTCCACTTTTTAGGACCCTTCATTTTCATTTATGCCTCTGAACAGTAGGTGAAAAATATTGCCTCCACAGTGAGTGGAGAACTTTGATTGGGCAGTATTCTATGCAGATCTGTAGCTGGGTAAACAAAAAATGAAAGTCTGGGGAGGGCTGGGAGTCTCCGTGTCCTGCCATGTGAAATTTCCTGTCTGTTCATACATCTTTGCAGGGTCAAGGCAACATTAAAATATCTATATCAATAGTGATATAAATATGGATATCAATACAGATATATGAAATGCAAACATAAGATGTATGGCCAAAATTTTCATAGCTCATGAGACCCGATTTCCCTCCCCAACGCAAATAAAAAAGAAAGGGATGAATTACTATGAATAGGAAATGAGCACTGAAAATCACTAGGCAACTTTGCTAATTTCAGCCTAGATATCGTCACACAATCTTCCCTCATCCCAGACAGAAATATGCTGTACACATAAAAATATCTACCATGAAAACTTGACCAAAAAAAAAATGAATTAAAAAATAAAATTGCACTGAGTCTCCCTGGTATTTTCGTTCTTCCTCCAAATTTTTGGGCCCTGTTTTTTTACCAAAAAATATCGTCATTCTCCAGCTCTCCTTGTAACTGGTTAGATTTCCATTGCTCTCCTGATCATCCAACCCACCCTCCTGTTGTCCCCTGATGCAGGGCCATATGGGGTGTTTGACACTACACCCCATATTCTTCATGGAGATATTGTTATAATATGAATTTGGTATAACTAAGACATGTTTTAGGCAATATGGGTCTTGTGAGATATCATTGGAAAGGTTATTACTTACTGATTCTGATTATCTAATTATTACGTATGTGTCATTGTTATATCTGAAGTTAGGAATATTAGTTATCCAGCATAGAACAGCTTCAACCAGAGTGATAGAGGGCACCCCACACACTGCAATATCCAATTGACTAGTGGTGAGGGACTCACCTGAGAAGTAGCAGAGTCTTGTTCAAATCCCCCTTCTTCTCCCTCCAACAGAGGAGGAACTTGAACAGGGATCGCTGACATCCCAGCTGAGCACCCTAACCACTGGGCTAAAAGTGACAAGGGAGTCCCTACTTCCACCCCAACTTTTTGCATGAGCTCACCTACCAACTGGGACCCCTTGGGTGAGTTAGGTGGGGGAACTCTGGGATGTATGTATCCAGATGTCTGGTCTGAGGCTGCCGTGTGCATGCCCAGAGACACCCTCGGGAATTTGACTGCAAACAGTAGGATGCTGGTTGAGTTTAGGTGCCTACAGTGTTTGGGAGCAGTTGAGTGGAGGTTTAGAGAACCCTCTTGGGCCTGATTCTGTGATTTAGGCACCTACAGTAGTTAAGAGCCAAAGTCCATATTTTGTATCTTGCCCCCTGCGGCTTTTGAAAATTTCACTCATTCCTATCTGCATCTTTAGGCAAATAAATACTATTAAAGCTCCCCAGCTGTGTGTGTGTTTTTACAGTCTGCGTAGTAACTGTGCCTCTTGACCATGGGCATCTCAGATTGGTTACAATGGAAGCATAACGGGTAGCAATGCTTCTGTGTTCTCCTTTTGAAAATAGTATTTTAATCACACGTTAGTTTGAGATGCAGGAGAACTTTTTTGTACAATGGCCCAGATTCTCATTTCAGTTACACTTGTGTAATTACAAACAATTTCCCCTTACTCCAGTCGTGTATCCATTATCAGAACCCGGCCCAGTATCTCAGTGATAAACCCCTGGTTCAGATACACCCTGGTGTAGCCACAGTGAAATGGGAGGAGTTACACCAGGGAACAATTTGGCCCATAGTATTGAAAAATCATTGCAACTTACTAGCAATATTTCAGAGGACATGACACAATCTATGTTGCTGTAAATTAATGCCCAAAGGTCCTAACTGCAAACCCTCCATCACCAGTGGGATATATTAGTGAAGACACAGTTTAGAGTCCAGCGAGGAATTCTTGTGTTGTGTTTATACCTCAGTTATTTAAATCCCAAATTCCCTGGATGTTGCAAGGGGCTCAGAACAGTCAGCTGGGCTTTTCACTGATATGAATCCAGGTGATTTTGCTACTGTCTAAATGCTGGTAAAAAGGGATGGCAATTTGGTAGCTTTGACCCATTTTCTAGTGGACACAGGTCAAAACCATGGCTCCGGCTCCAGGCCTAGGACCTCTGTGAAGCCAATAGGTGGAGCGTTGATGACTTTTGGTGGAGTCTGACCTGTTCCTCAATATTAGTTTGTTCATCACTATATACCCTTAGACTGGATAGGAGTGTCTATCTGTAGACTAGTTATGAGAATTCAAGTATATACAGTCACTAACCAGCTAATTAATAAAAAGAATGGTACCAGTTAAGCATTCAGTCATACTCATTAATAACCATGCCATCTTCTTTGAGAAGACATTCAGAAATTCATGATTCTTTATGTCTGAGATGTTCAAAGAAACCAAAGGGAATTAGATGCCCAATTGCCATGGAAAATCTCTCAGAATTGGGCTTCTAACTCCCATAGGTGCCTTTAAAATCCAAGGTGGCTTTATGTGTAAACATTATGTTATGTGTATTCACAGAATATCTCCAGATTGCAAGAACAATTAAGGTTTTAAAGAGTTATTTTATTGTGAGTAGCATTATTTATTATTTTATAGCACACACAGGTATGCTAAAAATTTCACAGAAAATTACTATTCCATAAGAAATGAGTTTACGATCCCACTGAATGACATTTTAAGATACATCAAAACTTCGGCAATCCCATGATATACATAAGTGATAGAAATGCTTGGCATTTCTAACCTAGATGAGGTTAACATGGACTTGAATTTTTACCTCTGCTGAATGACTTTTGTTTTACATTGGTTTAAATTAGAGGGGAATCTGTACTATTGACTTGAGTGAATTTTTCATAGAATCAAACATTTTAAGGCCAGTGGGTACTTTAGGGCAATCCCATCTGTAGAATCTCAGGTGGCGGCTCCTCAGTATAACCCAGCAAGTTCAGCTGAACATGAGGATATTTTTCAGAGAGATATCCCACCCCTCTGGAAGGTGTTCCCAGAGATAATACACGGATTCCAAGGCCAGAAGGGACCATTCTGCTCATCTGGTCTAATCTCCTATAGAGAACAGGCCAGAGAATTTCCCCCAAAATAATTCCTTTTGAACTAGAGCAGAACTTAAAAAAAACCCAATCCAATCTTGTTTTAAAACTTGCCAATGATGGAGAATCCACCACAACCTTTGGGAAATTGTTTTCATGATTAATTACTCTCTCTCTCTCTTAAAAATTATGCCTTATTTCCACTCTGTAATTAAATTATTACTTACCCTTCACTTCAATAAGCACAATACAGATAGCTCCTTCAGTCTCTGCCATGAGACAGTTTTCTAGACCATGAATCAGTCTTCTAACCTTTCCCTGAAACCATTCCAGTTATTCAACATGGTTTTTAATGTTGGGCCACCAGGACTGGGAACAAAATTCCAGTGATGGTCTCACTGACATATTATACATTTACATGATCGTGAACGTAAGGAGAAATAATCCTTCAATGGAGAGACTCATGATTTGCACCTGTCTGAGAGGAGAACACTGAAGACGGTTTAGACATGAATATTATCTATTTAAGACAAGGATGGAGCTGCACAATTTCCCCACTCCCAGAGTCTCCCAAGCACAGCACACAACAGTATCATACCATAGATTTTGCCTGAGGGAACCTTTTCCTTCCTGTTGATTTCCTGAGAGCACATTTTATCTCCCTGTTCCTCGGGCTGTAAATAACAGGGTTAAATGTTGCAGTTAGCACCAGGTAAATCAAGCAAAGGAGCCTGTCTTATACTGGTATCGTATACTGGTATAGCTTATTGCCCCTGATTGGTATCATATTGGTACCATAGCATCTGCACTAGGGGGATGTTACACTTTTAACAATATGGGTGTGGTACAATTTGTGTGTGTAGATGAGCCCTCAGTCTCTCCTTCTCACTCAGTGACTTCTTTATTCCTCTCCCATCTCTGTTTTCAATCTATTTCCTATGAATTTGTATTCCGCACCCTTGTATCTGAAAAGACTTAAGTCCCTGTGTTTGATCAGTGTTCGGGTACAATTTTCAAAATCACCTAAGTGACATAGATATTATATTTTTATCATTTATTAGTTGATTTTTTCTTATAATAGCTCCCCGGTCATGGACCAGGACCCCATTGTTCTAGGCGCTGTACAGATGCGAACAGAAACATGCTTCCTGCTCCAAAGAACAAAACTGATGGAATTTTTCACAGTAATAAATTTAAGCTTGTGGGGCTATGGCCCCATTGACATTCATAGCACTGTGGCTGACAGGATATGTCCTACGTAGCAAAACTTCTCCACAGACTTGAGAGGAGTGTTATTGATCTTAATAACTGGGTAGACATGAATCCCTGGGCAAAGCTTGGTGCTGACCCATATAAACTGGGAAGACTAAAGCCTTTCAGGCTGCAGGAGACTAAACTGTTTGAGCCCAGGCAGAAACAGAGAGAGTGAAATTCCACCAGTGACCAAGGTCCCTGCAATGGCATGGAATGGATTAGCTAAGGTATGCCCAGGTGATCCCAGCAGGATCCCCACGCTGCAGAGGATGGTGAAAACCCTCAAGGTCCCTGCCCAATAGGAACTAGGGGAAAAATTTCTTCCCCATCCCAAATCTGGTGATTTGAAGACCCTGCACACATGAGCAAGACCCACCAGCCAGCCATCTAGAAAGACGATTATCCGAACCACCTCATAGCTCTGTCTCATCTCATTCCATGTCCCATCTCTAGTTGTAGCCAATCCCTGATGCTTCACAGGAAGCTGACCCTGCCAGCCCTCCCCCCATCTGTGCAATTGTGCACTGTTAAAAAAAATCACCATAGTATCTGCGCATCGCATAGTCTTTAATGTACCCTTCATATGCCACAGCTGTAACTGTTATGAAAATTAATGTATGTAGTGTTGTTGTAGCCGTGCTGGTCCCAGGGTATTAGAGGGACAAGGTGGGTGAAGTGATATCTCGTATTGGACCAACTTTTTTGGCGAGAGAAACCAGCTTTCTAGAATCATAGAATCATAGAATATCAGGGTTGGAAGGGACCCCTGAAGGTCATCTAGTCCAACCCCCTGCTCGAAGCAGGACCAATTCCCAGTTAAATCATCCCAGCCAGGGCTTTGTCAAGCCTGACCTTAAAAACTTCCAAGGAAGGAGATTCCACCACCTCCCTAGGCAACGCATTCCAGTGTTTCACCACCCTCTTAGTGAAAAAGTTTTTCCTAATATCCAATCTAAACCTCCCCCACTGCAACTTGAAGCCATTACTCCTCGTTCTGTCATCTGCTACCATTGAGAACAGTCTAGAGCCATCCTCTTTGGAACCCCCTTTCAGGTAGTTGAAAGCAGCTATCAAATCCCCCCTCATTCTTCTCTTCTGCAGGCTAAACAATCCCAGCTCCCTCAGCCTCTCCTCATAAGTCATGTGTTCTAGACCCCTAATCATTTTTGTTGCCCTTCGCTGGACTCTCTCCAATTTATCCACATCCTTCTTGTAGTGTGGGGCCCAAAACTGGACACAGTACTCCAGATGAGGCCTCACCAATGTCGAATAGAGGGGGACGATCACGTCCCTCGATCTGCTCGCTATGCCCCTACGTATACATCCCAAAATGCCATTGGCCTTCTTGGCAACAAGGGCACACTGCTGACTCATATCCAGCTTCTCGTCCACTGTCACCCCTAGGTCCTTTTCCGCAGAACTGCTGCCTAGCCATTCGGTCCCTAGTCTGTAACGGTGCATTGGATTCTTCCGTCCTAAGTGCAGGACCCTGCACTTATCCTTATTGAACCTCATCAGATTTCTTTTGGCCCAATCCTCCAATTTGTCTAGGTCCTTCTGTATCCTATCCCTCCCCTTCAGCGTATCTACCACTCCTCCCAGTTTAGTATCGTCCGCAAATTTGCTGAGAGTGCAATCCACACCATCCTCCAGATCATTTATGAAGATATTGAACAAAACCGGCCCCAGGACCGACCCCTGGGGCACTCCACTTGACACCGGCTGCCAACTAGACATGGAGCCATTGATCACTACCTGTTGAGCCCAACAATCTAGCCAGCTTTCTACCCACCCTATAGTGCATTCATCCAGCCCATACTTCCTTAACTTGCTGACAAGAATACTGTGGGAGACCGTGTCAAAAGCTTTGCTAAAGTCAAGAAACAATACATCCACTGCTTTCCCTTCATCCACAGAACCAGTAATCTCATGATAAAAGGCGATTAGATTAGTCAGGCATGACCTTCCCTTGGTGAATCCATGCTGGCTGTTCCTGATCACTTTCCTTTCATGCAAGTACTTCAAGATTGATTCTTTGAGGACCTGCTCCATGATTTTTCCAGGGACTGAGGTGAGGCTGACTGGCCTGTAGTTCCCAGGATCCTCCTTCTTCCCTTTTTTAAAGATTGGCACTACATTAGCCTTTTTCCAGTCATCCGGGACTTCCCCGGTTCGCCACGAGTTTTCAAAGATAATGGCCAATGGCTCTGCAATCACAGCCGCCAATTCCTTCAGCACTCTCGGATGCAACTCGTCCGGCCCCATGGACTTGTGCACGTCCAGCTTTTCTAAATAGTCCCTAACCACCTCTATCTCCACAGAGGGCTGGCCATCTCTTCCCCATTTTGTGATGCCCAGCGTAGCAGTCTGGGAGCTGTCCTTGTTAGTGAAAACAGAGGCAAAAAAAGCATTGAGTACATTAGCTTTTTCCACATCCTCTGTCACTAGGTTGCCTCCCTCATTCAGTAAGGGTCCCACACTTTCCTTGGCTTTCTTCTTGTTGCCAACATACCTGAAGAAACCCTTCTTGTTACTCTTGACATCTCTCGCTAGCTGCAGCTCCAGGTGCGATTTGGCCCTCCTGATTTCATTCCTACATGCCCGAGCAATATTTTTATACTCTTCCCTGGTCATATGTCCAACCTTCCACTTCTTGTAAGCTTCTTTTTTATGTTTAAGATCCGCTAGGATTTCACCGTTAAGCCAAGCCGGTCGCCTGCCATATTTACTATTCTTTCGACTCATCGGGATGGTTTGTCCCTGTAATCTCAACAGGGATTCCTTGAAATACAGCCAGCTCTCCTGGACTCCTTTCCCCTTCAAGTTAGTCCCCCAGGGGATCCTGGCCATCCGTTCCCTGAGGGAGTCGAAGTCTGCTTTCCTGAAGTCCAGGGTCCGTATCCTGCTGCTTACCTTTCTTCCCTGCGTCAGGATCCTGAACTCAACCAACTCATGGTCACTGCCTCCCAGATTCCCATCCACTTTTGCTTCCCCCACTAATTCTACCTGGTTTGTGAGCAGCAGGTCAAGAAAAGCGCCCCCCCTAGTTGGCTCCTCTAGCACTTGCACCAGGAAATTGTCCCCTACGCTTTCCAAAAACTTCCTGGATTGTCTATGCACCGCAGTATTGCTTTCCCAGCAGATATCAGGAAAATTAAAGTCACCCATGAGAATCAGGGCATGCGATCTAGTAGCTTCCGTGAGCTGCCGGAAGAAAGCCTCATCTACCTCATCCCCCTGGTCCGGTGGTCTATAGCAGACTCCCACCACTACATCACTCTTGTTGCACACACTTCTAAACTTAATCCAGAGACACTCAGGTTTTTCTACAGTTTCGTACCGGAGCTCTGAGCAGTCATACTGCTCCCTTACATACAGTGCTACTCCCCCACCTTTTCTGCCCTGCCTTTCCTTCCTGAACAGTTTATAACCATCCATGACAGTACTCCAGTCATGTGAGTTATCCCACCAAGTCTCTGTGATTCCAATCACATCATAGTTCCTTGACATTACCAGGACCTCCAGTTCTCCCTGCTTGTTTCCAAGGCTTTGTGCATTCGTATATAAGCACTTGAGATAACCTGTTGATCGCCCCTCATTCCCAGTATGAGGCAGGAGCCCTCCCCTCACAGACATTTCTGCCTGTGCTTCCTCCCGGTATCCCTCTTTCCCACTTACCTCAGGGCTTTGGTCTCCTTCCCCCGGTGAACCTAGTTTAAAGCCCTCCTCACTAGGTTAGCCAGCCTGCTGGCAAAGATGCTCTTCCCTCTCTTCGTAAGATGGAGCCCGTCTCTGCCCAGCACTCCTCCTTCATGGAACACCATCCCATGGTCAAAGAATCCAAAGCCTTCTCTCCGACACCACCTGCGTAGCCATTCGTTGACTTCCACGATTCGACGGTCCCTACCCAGGCCTTTTCCTTCCACGGGGAGGATGGACGAGAAGACCACTTGCGCCTCAAACTCCTTTATCCTTCTTCCCAGAGCCACGTAGTCCGCAGTGATCCGCTCAAGGTCATTCTTGGCAGTATCATTGGTGCCCACGTGGAGAAGCAGGAAGGGGTTTTAGTTTACACAGAGCTGAAGAAGAAGTCAGTCCAATAACAGATATTACCTCACGCACCTTTTCTTATGAAAATTCATGACAGAGATCGGTTTCATTGACTTAAACTGAAGGAAACGCATGTGCAGTAAAAACTGTGTGTAATCCGTCTGGAGCCTGTGCCTTATTTTTTACTGACTCCTTATTAGAGGGAATGGAGCTGAATCTCTTTTCACTCACATGGTGTAAATCAGGAGTAACTTCACGGGAGTGAATCGGGCTCATTTTCCTCTGGCACACCTGGTGTAAATTAGAGTCTTTTGTTCCTTCATCTGAAACAACTAGATCTGGCCACCGTTGAGGATATGTCAAATTTCAGAATTTATGTCATAAGATGACCAATGGTACAGTCAGGGAGAAATGCATATCGAACAGTGAGGGTGGGGCTATTTATGCATCCCAGGAGCGAATGTGATGCTGGGATGCATGAACAGGGGAATGTCAAGTCAGAAAGGAGAGGTTATTTTACCTCTGTATTTGGCCCTGGTGTAACCACTGCTGGAATATAGTGTCCAGGTTTGATGTCCACAATTCAAGAAGAATATTGATAAAGTAGAAAGGGTTCAGAGAAGACCCACAAGAATGATTAAAGGATTAGAAAACATGTCTTATAGTGAAAGGTTCAAGGAGCTCAATCTATTTATCTTCACAAAGAGACAGTGAATGGGTTACTTGATTACAGTTTATAAGTATCTACTTGGGGGAAAATATTTAATAATGGGCTCTTCAATCTTGCAGACAGAGGTCTAACTCCATCCAGAGGCTGGAAGTAGAAGCTAGATAAAGTAGAAGCTAGACCCAACTGCTGGGCAGCTAAATTGCGGAGAGAGGGGAATCTCAATATCTTTGGAATTAAATGGAAGATGTTAGTTACAAATTTAATTGATTTTCTTCTCTCCTTTAGATGCAATCAGTGGAAAACACTGAGTGGGGAAATCAAGCCACCATCACAAAATTCATTCTCGTGGGATTCGGAAATCTCCCTGAACTGCAGATTCTTCTCTTCCTGCTGTTTTCATTAGCGACTTAGTGACGATGGCCAGGAACATCCTCATTGTTGCTCTGGTTGTGGGTGATCAACAACTTCACACCCCCATGTATTTCTTCCTTAGAAAATTGTCCTGCTTGGAGACTTGCTACACCTAGCCCACCCTGCTCAGGATACTGGCCAGTCTCCTGACTTGGGACAGAACTATTTCTTTTGACGGCTGCATTGTACAAATGTATTTCTTTGGTTCTCTGGAGCTAAAGAATCTAGCAGCAATGTCGTATGATCATTATTTAGCAATGTGTAAACTCCTGCACTATGTAACCCTTATGAATAGGGTTCGGTCTCCTGCTTGCAGCTGGCTCTTGGATAAGTGCATTTCTGGCTCTTACCATAATAGCATTGTTCGTATCACGATTAACTTTTTGTGGCCCCAATGAAATGGACCATTTCTTCTGTGATCTCAGCCCTGTGTTAAAGCTCTCCAGAACTGACATCTTCTGATGGCACTTACAGCTTTCATATTCGGCTCGATTTTCACTTTCCCCCCAATTCTGTTAATTGTTATGTTGTCTGTTGCTATTATAGGCACCATCCTGAGACTCTCGTCTGCCACGGGGAAGCAGAAGTCCTTTTCTATCTGCTCCTCTCACCTCATGGTGGTTGCAGCTTTCTATGGGACCCTGACGATTGTGTATGTCTTACCCAACAATGATACCCTGGGGGACCTGAACAAAGTGGGCTCGGTCTTCAACATGGTCCTGACTCCCTTGCTCAATCCTCTCATTTACCACCTGAGAAACTGGGAGGAAAAAGAGGCCCTGAGAAAAAGGTTAAGTAAATTTGTGCTGTGCACGAGAATGCAGGCACTGTGAGCCAATTTATTTAGGATAAAATGAAATGGAGAGAATCTATGGTCCCATTGCAACAAATGGGAGTTAGGCACCTAGGTGCTCCTGAAAGTCTCAGTAGGTGCCTAAATATCTTTAAAGTTCTGGCTCCTGTATCCTAAGTTACTCAAAGGTCATCAAAGTTGAATTCAACCATATTAATAGAGAAAATAGTTTTTCAACAAAAAAAAAATAATGTAAAAAATGACTTATTTTACAAAAAAAGTTGTCACCAAAAAGATAGAAAACTTTTTTTAAAAATTCCATTTTTTAATGAAATTATATTTTTATAAAAAAGATTTGAGAGGTTCTTCCTCCTCTCCTTCCTTTTTGTCCCTTTTTTTCAGTGGCAAAATGGGAAAAGGACAAAAGGTGCGTGACCATTTGGGGAAAATCGTACCTCTTATGAATGCTAGTGGATCCTGGGGATTGTCCATGCTTTTCTGTGTCAGACTGCAAACTTCTGTTTGATTTTAAGGCTGGTCTTTGCGTTCCTGCTGTCTTTTTGCTTCCACCCTAGACTAACATTCTAAGAGGTATAGTGAAGAACTAACAACAAAGGGTCATTCAACTTTGATGATCATTCACTTAAATGGAGCACTTGCTGTGATGGAACAAATAAATCCCACACTATCTTAAGGGAGTAGCAGGCTTAATTAGGGATGAGCCCCAGTGGGTGGATAATATAAAGGAAGGACTTCAGGGCAGTAAAAAGGAACAGAGTGAGTGGCTAGGAGTCCTGATTGTCTCTCCTAGGTAAGGAGACTGAGGGGGAGAATAGTACTTGGCATTCTCTCCTGTGATGGGAGCTCTGTCAGAGAGACCAGGAGCAGTAAAGGCTACATAGGGAGTTTTTACCCTGGTATTGGCCCGAGAGGGGGAAGGGCAGCAAGGGTGAAGAGACTCCTGAAGCATGCCTGGGAGAAGAATTCTAGGGAACAGCCCTGAGGGTCAGCGACTTGGGGGAGCTCAAACTCCAGAAAAAAAGCCCTGGGAACAAGCAATCTGTAGTAGATCAGGAAACAATTTTCCAGAGCCTGGGAGAGTTGATGAAGAGTTTGCCAAGGACTGGGCCCAGGGAGGACAGAAGAATTTATGTTCTTTTGTATTTTGCTGGACTCTTTGTTTTACCCCAGAAGGGATGGGACAGAAAGTGTCTTGGCTGGTGGGCCAAGTCACTGAACAAATGGACCACTAGCAGGCCTGAATAGTGTCTGGTGGAGGCAGCTGAGGAAAGCACCCTGCAACAAGGCACACAGCCATAAGGGGGTTGCATGCTGGTGAGACACCCTTCCACAATCCGCCTTGCACAACGGCCTTGCCACCTGGGGCAAACCCACTTTTTAACACCGAACTCCAGGGGTGTGGAAGTGTCCAACAACGAATCACCTGGTAGGGTGCATAGGCTGGGTCTACACTACTACTACTTAGAAGTTAGATGGCCTTAGCTATGTCTTTCAGGGCTATGAAAAATGTTATGCACTGAGTGCTGTAGTGGGATCAACCTAACCCCTGGCGTAGATGCAGATCGACAGAAGAATTATTCCATTAAACTAGCGACTGCCTCTCAGGCAGGTGAATTAACTAAACTGATGGAAAATCCCCTTCTGATGATGAAGAAAGTGTCTACATTATGGTGCTAGAGCTATTCCATAGCTATGCTGGCCGAGCCCCCTCATCTAGACACCGCATACGCTGACAGAAAAAGGTTTTCTGCTGGTGTAGGAACAGCACCTCCCAAATGATGTTAGCTATGCAGAGAGTACCCTCTTGTGTCCACATAGCTGTGTCTAAACCAAAGGTTTTCTTGGCATAGCAATATTGCTTGGGGTGTGGTTAAGGGTAAGCCATGGCTTTGATCACATGCTCAGTCTGACTTGGGAAGTGGTCACCTGACAAAGGGGATGGGAGGTTAGAGAGTCTCTCACCAATTAGTTGAAAGAGAGAGTAGAAGGACACTGACTGCAGGGGTCAGAGATAGAGATTCAATTCAGTTCAGAGAAGGAGGCATGAGCTACAGGAATGGGAATCCTAGGTACCATAAAGGACTCTGGCCCAAGTCCTAAGAATGCCCCAGATGGGTGAGGAAACTGAGGCAGGGAAATATGCGTAAGTTTTCTACTGTTTTGTTCAACACAGTGTATTTCTCATTCAATCTAGGTAAAGAGTAATTGTGTTTAGAGGCCTTCGCAAAGCCCGTGCATCTGTTTGCTTTATCTTTCATCTGCCCCTGGAGCAGTGAACTGTAAACTGAGAGCACCTACGTGGGTGGATCTTTGGGATGGGGAGTCCTTGACCTACTAGGGCATCTGGGGCAGCAGCACTGGTCCTCGGGGACTAAGGTAACTGGGTCATGTCGTTCCATTTCCATGACGGGTTAGAAAGCAGAAACCATGCTGCAGCCTGCTGAGATCCGGGAAAGCTTAATGAACACATGGCTACAGTACTGGGACCCAACCCAGCTGCCTGGCGAATATCCAATTTTGGTTCCAAACAAACCAATTTTTTCCTCTTTTTTTGAGTCAGCCACTGAACCAAAATCAATTTTTCGCTCAGTTCTAATCTTCAGGCACCTTATTATCTATAAGGCCTGGCCCTAAGTGACTTATAAATACAAGTCCAACTGGCAGGTAGATGATTTAGGTAATAATATGTATTATCCACACCATATATACGTTAGTGTGCATTAAGCACAAATAATATTAAGCACAAATAATACAGCATAGCCTAAATTGGCCTATGCCTTAACTATACCCAATTCTCTTATTCTAAGTATCCCATAACAGCCTGCATTATCAAAAGTCAGCTTTGGCTGAAGTATATTGTATAGTTGCCCAGATCAGGATAGATGATAATTTTAGCATAGTGACAGCTAGGGAGTTATTTTCACAGGTGTGTACTGGAATGACCCAGACAGGACAAGACATATGTCTGTTCTGCCCTAGTACAGGCCTAGCGGATGCTTTCATGCCCTTTGGTGCTTGAAATGCAACTCTTCAGACCAAGGAGATAATGAGTACACCATAGAAAGCTGAGACTGAAGCAGCTACCAGAAGTTCTCCGCTACCAGAAGGTCTCCTGTCCCACCGCTCCCGCCCTGCAGAGATGGGGTACATGGGCAGGGGGGAGTGAGGGAGGGGGACACCCTGACATCAGCACTCCCCTTGCCCCCCCTGCTCTGCACAGCAAACAGCAGAGTGCCAGGAGCCGCTTGCAAGGGGCTACTCTGAAACCTGTCATTATGCAAGGCACTATATAGTCATGTGTCCCAGTTCCCTCAGCCTCTCCCATCCTTATTCAAGATGTGGGCATACCCTGCATTTGTATAGATGCTGTATGATATTTTCTGTCTTATTATCTATTCCTTTCTTAATGATTCCCAACTTTCTGTTACCTTTTTTGACTGCCACTGCACATTGAGTGGATGTTTTCAGAGAACTATCCACAGTGGCTCCAAGATGTCTTTCTTGAGTGGAAACTGCTAATTTAGACCCCGTCATTTAGTATGTATAGTTGGGATTATGTTTTCCAATGTGCATTGCTTTGTACTTATCAACATTGAATTTCATCCGCCATTTTGTTTCCCAGTCACCCAGTTCTGAGAGAGCCTTTTGTAACTCTTCGCCGTCTGCCTGTCACTTAACTATTTTGAGTAGTTTCGTATCAACTGCAAATTTTGCCACCTCACTGCTCACCTCTTTTTCCAGATCATTTATGAATATGTTGAATAGGACTGGTTCCAGTACAGAATCCTGGGGGACACCACTATTTACCTCTCTCTTTTCTGAAAACTTACCATATATTCCTACCTTTTGTTTCCTATCTTTTAACCCATTACTAATCCATGAGAGGACCTTCCTTATTATCCCATGACAGCTTACTTTGTTTAAGAGCCTTCAGTCAGGGACCTTATCAAAGGCTCTCTGAAAATTTAAGTACACTATATCCACTGTCCTCACAGTTGTTGACCCCCTGAAAGAATTCTAGTAGATTAGTGAGGCATGATTTCCCTTTACAAAAACGGTGTTGACCCTTTCTCAGAAAATTACGTTAATCTATGTGTCTGACAATTTTGTTCTTTACAATAGCTTCAACTAATTTTCCTGGTACTGAAGTCATGCTTGTAATTGCCTGGATCACCTCTGGATCCCTTTTTAAGAATTGGTGTCAAACTAGCTATCCTCCAGTCATCTCGCACAGAGACTTATTTAAATGATAGGTTACAGACTACAGTTAGTAGTTCTGCAATTTCTCTTTAATTTATCAATTTGTTCCAAAACCTCCTCTAATGACACCTCAATCTGGAACAGTTCCTCAGATTTGTCGCCTAAAAGGAATGGTTTGGGAATCTCCCTCACAACCTCAGCTGTGAAGACCAATTGAAAAAAATCATTTAGTTTCTCTGCAATGTCCTTATCATCCTTGAGTGGTCCTTTAGTATCTCGATCATCCAGTGGCCCCACAGTTTGTTGAGCAGGTTTCCTGCTTCTGATGTATTTAAAACATATTTTTTCTATTACTTTTTGAGTCTTTGGCTAGCAGTTTTTCAAATTCTTTTTTTCCTTCCTAAGTATATTTTTACACTTCATTTGCCAGAGTTTATGCTCCTTTCTCTTTTCTCTCTAGGATTTAGCTTCCACTTATTAAAGGATGCTATTTTGCCTCTCACTGCTTCTTTTACTTTGTTGTTTAGCCACGGTGGCACCTTTTTCTTTCTCTTACTATATTTTTTAATTTGGGGTATACATTCAATTTGAGCCTCTATTATGGTGCCTTTAAAAAGTTTCCATGCAGCTTGCAGGGATGTCACTTTTGGTGCTGTACCTTTTAATTTCTGTTTAACTGAACCTCCTCATTTTTGTGTCGTTCCCCTTTTATGAAATTCACTGCTAAAGCGTTGGGCTGCTGTGATGTTTTCCCTGCCACGGGGATGTTAAATTTCATTATATTATGGTCACAATTATCAAGAGGTTCAGCTATATTCACTTTTTGGACCAGATCCTGTGCTCCACTTAGGACTAAATGAAGAATTGCCTCTCCTCTTGTGGGATCCAGGACTAGCTGCTCCAAGAAGTCATTTAAGGTGACAAGGAACTTTATCCCTGCGTCCCGTCCTGAGGTGATATTTACCAGTCAATATCAGAATAATTGAAATCCCCCATTATTATTGAGTTTTTATTTTAATTTTCCCTCTAATCTCTCTGAGCATCTCACAGTCTTTCTTCTAATATTGGTATATAAGCACTTTAAAATCTTGTCACTTTTTAGCTGTCTGCCATTACATGATGTAATTGAATGTGCCTTTTTACATTTGACTCTTTCTCATCAGATCCTACCTGTATTTTACCATCCTCCATCCTTTCCTACTTACTAGGACATAGAGAGTCTCCATTAATAGACTCTCCCCTAAGAGATGTCTCTGTCCAAACCATGTGCTCCTCTGCACCTGTCGGCTTTCCCCCAGCCCTTAGTTTACCTCTCTTACCTTTTTAATTTTAAGTGCCAACCTCTTAAGGATAGGAGTCTTCCTCTGTTTATTGACAACGTCACTTTTCCAGTGGAGAGATGCAGTGGCACGAGGTTACCTGCTCCAGGTTTCTGCCAGTGTAACCGACAGCACAACCTGACTGCGTGTACTCCATCAATATTTAATGATTTTCTGTTTCTAGGTACATATTATGGAGAAAGCAGAAGTAAGAAATCAAATGCCCATTGTGGAATTCATCCTCTTAGGATTTGGGAATGTCCCTGAACTGCTCCTAAGACCTGACTTTCCTCCCTCACCTAAATAAAAAGAAAGGAATGAATTAAAATGAATAGGAAATGAGACCAAAATCACTAGAAAACTTTTCAAATCTCAGCCTAGATAGTGTCACACGGGCCTCCCTCATCACAGACAGCAATATGCTATACACCTAAAAATATTTACCACCCAAGTTTGACAAAAATGAATTAAAGAATAAAATCTCACTGAGACTCCCTGGTATTCTTGTTCTTCCTCCCAATTTTTGGGCCATGTGTTTTGCCAAAAAATATCATGATTCCCCTGCTCTCCTTGAAACTGGTTAGGTGTCCATTGCTATCCTGACCACTCATCCCACCCTCCTGCTGTCCCCTGATGCAGGGCCATGTGGGGTTCATAGACAGGGGTATGTACAGTTTGTGGCCTCATGTATCAGGCTTTGTTTGGATGGAGAGTTGATTTGGTCAGCTCGAAGTGATTCATGAATTTAACTCAAATTAACTGAATACTTTCAGCAAATATCAATCCAGATCTTTCAGGACTCAGATGCTGGGCAGCAACCCGGCCTGTTATAACATTTAACCTGATGGTTAGAGCACTCATGTGGAGTGTGTATGTGTGTGTGTGGAACACCCACGTTCAATATCCCCCCTGCCTGATGCGGAGCTGGAGTCTTCAGTCTCCCGCACTGGAATACTCTCTGCACGAGTTCACTCTCTCTTGCTCCTGTTAAAGTGGTTCCATTTGGTATAAATAATTAAATAATCATTGAAACAGGGAGTTGAACCTTGATCTCTTTGTAGCTAAAATGTGCATCTTAACTACCAGGCTACAGAGTCATCCTTGGACTTGCTTTCAAGCTCAATGACTATTGTGGTAAACCCAGGACAAACAGCTACAAAAGGGGGGTAGTAACTAGTACTAGGGGATGAAAAGATATCCCCTGAGGAGAGATAACCAGGGGTCAATAAGGTTCAGCTGGAAAAGGGGTTGCTAGGGTACCAATTAGGTTCAGCTGACTCCAACTACTTGGGACCTTTTTAAACCCTCCCCTGGGTGGAAGGAGGGGAGAGTGAGAGGAGCGAGGAAGCTGCCAGTAGGCTGTTTGCAGCAAGACACCAGACCTTTCCAGTAGGGAGGCTGCAAGGGACTGACTGAGGAGAGGAGTAGCAGGACCCTGTGCCACCTATAAGGATTCATCTTGCCCCAAACCTGAGTTTCCAAGGCTAAGAAGGACTGAGCCTACTGAGGCAAACAAGGTATTTTGCCACACTATTCATTCTCCTCTTGAATGACACTGACTAGTCATTGGGCTAGGACAAGCAAGTGAGAATGACTTCATAGCTTGGTGGTAAGGCTTTTGTTTTCCATAACTGCCAGAGAAATGAAAAATCTTTGGTTCACTGAGCTCTAATTGTCATCTTCTGCCACAGAACATCTGGCAGGTCAGAAATACACGCTGAATGGGTTATCCATCAAAGGTTGTTTGTCCTGTGGTTAAGACATAGGTATGAGAATCATGAATCTTTGTTTCTCTTCCTAGATCAGCCACCTCTCCCTGTAGGCCTGAAAGTTTGTCACAAAGAAATTCATCCTTATCCAGAGTGTAGTGTATTGAAAACTGTGTTAAAATTACAAGCTATCATTCTGAGTGTAAGGGGTTTTCTGGTCCTGCTTGCAGACTGTGGAGCTCTGTACGGAAACATATGCTCTGGTTGTTGTGAGTCATTCTGCAGCCTCCCAGCCTAGAGTTAGGCCTCTTTGTTTGAGGGAGCAGCCTGCTTTGTCTCTCAGTTTTTGTGTCGTATGGGTCTGAATTCTATGAAATATAGTAATGTTACATTGCAACCTTCAAGCAAGACTGTTTTATGTTTTTATCCGACTGTGAACATAACACAGATGCATGGAAAAAGAGGTTGGGAAATGGGATTTTTTTCTCACGGGGGGGTTGTTTTTAAGCACAATACAAAAAAGGTGACTTACAGCTGGTCAAAAGTCAGTGTTTTTTTGCAGCAATTGTGAATAACTTTTTTTGTTGAAAAACTAAAAAAGTTCTGTTTTTCTGCAACCACAAACCATTATGTTTGGGCTGAAGATTGTGGAGGACTAACAATTTTGGGATGGAAACTAAACACTTAGCAGCTGAAAACTGATTTTGTTTGTTTGTTTCTTTGTATCTGATTTATTATTATTATTATTTGGAGGTTGTCTATTTCTGACAAAAAAAAATTAGAATGTTTGAGGAAAGCCAACACAAAAATGTTCATTTTACTGAAAACCTATTTTCTTGAGAAAAAAAATTGATGGAACAATGTCAACACTCCTGATGTGAACAATAACTGATTTTTCCAAAGCATCTGAGTGACTTAGGAATGTACGTCCCAATCAAAGTCCATTGAAACTGCGCACTTAAACACTTAGGGATGTGTCTACACAGCAAAGAAAAACCCTGTCTGGCCTGTACCGCTGACTTGGGCTGAGGGGAGGTTTCATTGCTGTGAAGCCATTCATGTTTGGGCTGCAGCCCGAGCTCTGGGCCCTCCCACATCACAGGGTCCTAGAGCCCACGTTCCTCGAGTCTACACCGCAATGAAACAGCTCCGCAGCCCAAGCCCCATGATCTTGAGTCAGCTGGCACGGGGCAGCTGTGAGTTTACTTTGCTGCATAGACGTAGTCTTGGGCACTTTGGGGAATCCTCCCGAACATCTCTTGCTTTTCAACCCCAAGAGTAAAATCCCCCATTTTAGAGTAGGGTTTCAGAAGCACTCAGTGCAGACCTAACTCTGTGTCTTTGATAGTATTTAAGCACTTTTGCAAATCCCACATCTACCTACAAATTGAATTGTTATTATGTTTCTGTTAAGCAGTAACACAGAAAACTGAACAGGTCAGTGAACTACAAATAAAGAAACAGATTCAGAGTAAGTGCTTCCGACACTTCAGGCAGTGCTATTCAGCCATATCACTATTACTATTATTCTTACTATTCTAGTACCTTGGCACACCATTGTGCTAGGTGCTGTACAAACAGAGAACAAAAAGCCAGTCCCTGCTGCAAAGATTGTACAATCTAAGTAATCCCAGTTTAATTGGACAGTTTGTTCTTGCTCCTTTTCATTTTGCAGGAGAAGCTGAAAGCTGCTAGAGATTACTAGGGAATCAGGCCTTAAAATTAAGATAAATGAAATGATATCTACGTATATGGAGGCCAGGGTTGCAGGCCCATCCTTAAGGCTGATATCCATTTTGTATTTAAGACACGGATTTTGTCCTTGTTATCCCAGGACAAAATAACCTGTGCAGGAGAATTTTATCGTGGGTGTCAAATCACAGAAGAAATGGCTACTTTCACTGGGACCAGAAAAATGGAGGCACAAGATGATGAGGAGGAGATTTATATACTAATCCTGGAGCTGCTAAGCCTGGAGCCAACTGCTAAATGGGTACAGGCCTTGAAGTCTATGAGAGGTGCACAGTGCAATGGGTTCCCTTCAGGAAACGCTCTGTAGTTGCCAAGTACCCAAGAAAATATTATTCTGTGATATAGGCTCTGACAGAAAATATTATTATTCCCAGTCGGGCAATACATCAGCATGTGGGGTATGATGGAGGATGTTTAACAGGTCTCCAAGCAGAACAAATTTCCCAGGACCACAGGCGTGTGAAGGTGGTGATGAACGACAACTAAGGTGGAAAGGTAGATGATGAGAAACACCAGGAAGAGTAGGATCTGCATCTCATAGAGGTTCTTAGGGTATGTCTACACTACGGAATAAGGTCGAATTTATAGAAGTTGTTTTTTTAGAAATTGGTTTTATATATTCGAGTGTGTGTGTCCCCACAGAAAATGCTCTAGTGCATAACTCGGCGGAGTGCTTCAGCAGTACCAAGGCTAGAGTCGACTTCCGGAGTGTTGCACTGTGGGCAGCTATCCCGCAGTCTCCGCTGCCCATTGGAATTCTGGGTTGAGATCCCAATGCCTGATGGGGCTAAAACATTGTCGCGGGTGGTTCTGGGTACATATTGTCCGGCCCCCGTTCCCTCCCTCCCTCCATGAAAGCAAGGGCAGACAATCGTTTAGCGCCTTTTTTCCTGAGTTACCTGTGCAGACGCCATACCACGGCAAGCATGGAGCCCGCTCAGGTAACCGTCACCCTATGTCTCCTGGGTGCTGACACGGTACGGCATTGCTACACAGTAGCAGCAACCTATTGCCTTCTGGCAGCAGACGGTACAGTACGACTGGTAGCTGTCCTCGTCATGTCCGAGGTGCTCCTGGCCACGTCAGCTGGGAGCGCCTGGGCAGACATGGGCGCAGGGACTAAATTTGGAGTGACTTGACCAGGGCATTCTCTTTAGTCCTGCAGTCAGTCCTATTGAACTGTCTTATGGTGAGCAGGCAGGCAATACGGATTGCTAGCAGTCCTATTGCATCATCTTCTGCTGAGCAGCCACGAGATGTGGATGGCATGCAGTCCTTCTGCACCGTCTGCTGCTAGCCAAAGATGTAAAAGATAGATGGAGTGGATCAAAACAAGAAATAGACCAGATTTGTTTTGTACTCATTTGCCTTCTCCCCTGTCTAGGGGACTCATTCCTCTAGGTCACACTGCAGTCACTCACAGAGAAGGTGCAGCGAGGTAAATCTAGCCATGTATCAATCAGAGGTAAGGCTAACCTCCTTGTTCCAATAAGAACAATAACTTAGGTGCACCATTTCTTATTGGAACCCTCCATGAAGTCCTGCCTGAAATACTCCTTGATGTAAAGACACCCCCTTTGTTGATTTTAGCTCCCTGAAGCCAACCCTGTAAGCCGTGTCGTCAGTTGCCCCTCCCTCTGTCAGAGCAACGGCAGACAATCGTTCCGCGCCTTTTTTCTGTGCGGACGCCATACCAAGGCAAGCATGGAGGCCGCTTAGCTCACTTTGGCAATTAGGAGCACATTAAACACCACACGCATTATCCAGCAGTATATGCAGCACCAGAACCTGGCAAAGCGATACCGGGCGAGGAGGCAACATCAGCGCGGTCACGTGAGTGATCAGGTCATGGACACAGATTTCTCTGAAAGCATGGGCCCTGCCAATGCATGCATCATGGTACTAATGGGGCAGGTTCATGCTGTGGAACGCCGATTCTGGGCTCGGGAAACAAGCACAGACTGGTGGGACCGCATAGTGTTGCAGGTCTGGGACGATTCCCAGTGGCTGAGACACTTTCGCATGCGTAAGGGCACTTTCATGGAACTTTGACTTGCTTTGCCCTGCCCTGAGGCGCATAAATACCAAGATGAGAGCAGCCCTCACAGTTGAGAAGCGAGTGGCGATAGCCCTGTGGAAGCTTGCAACGCCAGACAGCTACCGGTCAGTTGGGAATCAATTTGGAGTGGGCAAATCTACTGTTGGGGCTGCTGTGATGCAAGTAGCCCACACAATCAAAGATCTGCTGATATCAAGGGTAGTGACCCTGGGAAATGTGCAGGTCATAGTGGATGGCTTTGCTGCAATGGGATTCGCGCAACGGAACCCATATCCCTATCTTGACACCGGAGCACCAAGCCGCCGAGTACATAAACCGCAAGGGGTACTTTTCAATAGTGCTGCAAGCTCTGGTGGATCACAAGGGATGTTTCAGCAACATCAACGTGGGATGTCCGGGAAAGGTACATGACGCTCACATCTTCAGGAACTCTGGTCTGTTTCAAAAGCTGCAGGAAGAGACTTTATTCCCAGATCAGAAAATAACTGTTGGGGATGTTGAAATGCCTATATGTATCCTTGGGGACCCAGCCTACCCCTTAATGCCATGGCTCATGAAGCCGTACACAGGCAGCCCGGACAGTAGTCAGGAGCTGTTCAACTACAGGCTGAGCAAGTGCAGAATGGTGGTAGAATGTGCATTTGGACGTTTAAAGGTGCGCTGGCGCAGTTTACTGACTCGCTTAGACCTCAGCGAAACCAATATTCCCACTGTTATTACTGCTTGCTGTGTGCTCCACAATATCTGTGAGAGTAAGGGGGAGACGTTTATGGCAGAGTGGGAGGTTGAGGCAAATCGCCTGGCTGCTGGTTATGCGCAGCCAGACACCAGGGCGGTTAGAAGAGCACAGAAGGGCGCAGTACGCATCAGAGAAGCTTTGAAAACCAGTTTCATGACTGGCCAGGCTACGGTGTGAAAGTTCTGTTTGTTTCTCCTTGATGAAACCCCCTGCCCCTTGGTTCACTCTCCTTCCCTGTAAGCTAACCACCCTTCCCTCCTCCCTTCAATCACTGCTTGCAGAGGCAATAAAGTCATTGTTGCTTCACTTTCATGCATTCTTTATTCATTCATCACACAAATAGGGGGATGACTACCAAGGTAGCCCAGGAGGGGTGGTGGAGGAGGGAATGAAAATGCCACACAGCACTTTAAAAGTTTACAACTTTAAAATTTATTGAATGCCAGCCTTCTTTTTGGGGGGCAATCCTCTGTGGAGGAGTGGCTGGTTGGCCGGTGGCCCCCCCACTGCGGTCTTGGGCGTCTGGGTGTGGAGGCTATGGAACTTGGGGAGGAGGGCGGTTGGTTACACAGGGGCTGTAGTGGCAGTCTGTGCTCCAGCTGCCTTTGCTGCAGCTCAGCCGTACACTGGAGCATACTGGTTTGGTCCTCCAGCAGCCTCAGCATTGAATCCTGCCTCCTCTCATCATGCTGCTGCCACATTTGAGCTTCAGCCCTCTCTTCAGCCCGCCACCTCTCCTCCCGGTCATTTTGTGCTTTTCTGCACTCTGACATTTGGCTCCACGCATTCGTCTGTGCTCTGTCAGTGTGGGAGGACAGCATGAGCTCGGAGAACATTTCATCGCGAGTGCGTTTTTTTTTCTTTCTAAGCTTCACTAGCCTCTGGGAAGGAGAAGATCCTGTGATCATTGAAACACATGCAGCTGGTGGAGAAAAAAAAAAGGGACAGCGGCATTTAAAAAGACACATTTTATAAAACAGTGGCTACACTCTTTCAGGATAAACCTTGCTGTTAACATTACATACATAGCACATGTGCTTTCGTTACAAGGTCGCATTTTGCCTCCCTCCACCGCGTGGCTACCCCCTCAACCTTCCCCCCTCCCTGTGGCTTACAGCGGGGAACATTTCTGTTTAGTCACAGGCAAACAGCCCAGCAGGAACGGGTTCCTCTGAGTGTCCCCTGAAGAAAAGCACTCTATTTCAACCAGGTGACCATGAATTATATCTCTCTCTCCTGAGGATAACACAGAGAGATAAAGAACGGATGTTGTTTGAACGCCAGCAAACATACACTGCAATGCTTTGTTGTACAATGATTCCCGAGTACGTGTTACTGGCCTGGAGTGGTAAAGTGTCCTACCATGAAGGACGTAATAAGGCTTCCCTCCCCAGAAAACTTTTGCAAAGGCTTTGGGAGTACATCCAGGAGAACCGCGAATGCCAGGGCAAAGTAATCCTTTCACATGCTTTCTTTTAAACCATGTATAGTATTTTAAAAGGTACACTCACCGGAGGTCCCTTCTCCGCCTGCTGGGTCCAGGAGGCAGCCTTGGGTGGGTTCGGGGGGTACTGGCTCCAGGTCCAGGGTGAGAAACAGTTCCTGGCTGTCGGGAAAAGCGGTTTCTCCGCTTGCTTGCTGTGAGCTATCTACAACCTCCTCCTCATCATCTTCTTCGTCCCCAAAACCTGCTTCCGTATTGCCTCCATCTCCATTGAAGGAGTCAAACAACATGGCCGGGGTAGTGGTGGCTGAACCCCCTAAAATGGCATGCAGCTCATCATGGAAGCGGCATGTTTGGGGCTCTGACCCGGAGCGGCCGTTGGCCTCTCTGGTTTTCTGGTAGGCTTGCCTCAGTTCCTTCAGTTTCACGTGGCACTGCTTCGGGTCCCTGTTATGGCCTCTGTCCTTCATGCCCTGGGAGATTTTGACAAAGGTTTTGACGTTTCAAAAACTGGAACGGAGTTCTGATAGCACGGATTCCTCTCCCCATACAGCAATCAGATCCCGTACCTCCCGTTTGGTCCATGCTGGAGCTCTTTTGCGATTCTGGGACTCCATCATGGTCACCTCTGCTGATGAGCTCTGCATGGTCACGTGCAGCTTGCCACGCTGGCCAAACAGGAAATGAGATTCAGAAGTTTGCGGTTCTTTTCCTGTCTACCTGGCCAGTGCATCTGAGTTGAGAGTGCTGTCCAGAGCGGTCACAATGGAGCACTCTGGGATAGCTCCCAGAGGCCAATACCGTCGAATTGTGTCCACAGTACCCCAAACTCGAGCCGGCAAGGCCGATTTAAGCGCTAATCCACTTGTCAGGGGTGGAGTAAGGAAATCAATTTTAAGAGCCCTTTAAGTCAAAATAAAGGGCTTCATTGTGTGGACGGGTGCAGGTGTACATCAATTTAATGCTGCTAAATTCGACCTGAAGTCCTTGTGTAGACCAGGGCTTAGATCCCACCAGTGTGAAAGTGGTGATGGTCATTTGGTTTCCTCTTCCTCTACTGAGCATCTAGCTAAATGAAATAAATGAGAATCAAGTGGAGATTATAAAATAGAAGCAAAATGTAGTATCACCTGTATAATTTTAATGTGTTCACAAATATCTCACTGTTGCATTATTCTTCCCTTATATGTTTGCCATCTTCACATCACTTAGATTTTAGGGGCCAGAATTTTCACAGATACCATTGTCATCATATAGTCTGACCTCCAGCAGAACACAGGACAGAAACAATGAATCATAGAATAACAGAGTTGGAAGGGACCTCTGGAGGCCACCTAGTCCAAGCCCCTGCCCAGAGCAGGACCAATCCCCAACTAAATCATCCCAGCCAGGGCTTTGTCAAGCCTGACCTTAAAAACTTCTAAGGAAAGGGATTCCACCACCTCCCTAGGTAACGCATTCCAGTGTTTCACCACCCTCCTAGTGAAAAAGTTTTTCCTAATATCCAACCTAAACCTCCCCCACTGCAACTTGAGACCATTACTCCTTGTCCTGTCATCTGCTATTACTGAGAATAGTCTAGATCCATCCTCTTTGGATCCACCTTTCAGGTAGTTAAAAGCAGCTATCAAATCCCCCCTCATTCTTCTCTTCCGTAGACTAAACAATCCAAGTTCCCTCAGCCTCTCCTCATAAGTCATGTGTTCCAGACCCCTAATCATTTCTGTTGCCCTGCGCTGGACTCTCTCCAATTTCTCCACATCCTTCTTGTAGTGTGGGGCCCAAAACTGGACACAGTACTCCAGATGAGGCCTCACCAGTGTTGAATAGAGGGGAACGATCACATCCCTCCATCTGCTGGCAATGCCCCTTCTTATACACCCCAAAATGCCCTTGGCCTTCTTGGCAACAAGGGCACACTGTTGACTCATATCCAGCTTATCGTCCACTGTCACCCCTAGGTCCTTTTCCGCAGAACTGCTGCCTAGCCATTCGGTCCCTAGTCTGTAGCGGTGCATTGGATTCTTCCGTCCTAAGTGCAGGACTCTGCACTTGTCCTTGTTGAACCTCATCAGATTTCTTTTGGCCCAATCCTCCAATTTGTCTAGGTCCCTCTGTATTCTATCCCTACCCTCCAGCGTATCTACCACTCCTCCCAGTTTAGTGTCATCCGCAAACTTGCTGAGGGTGCAATCCACACCATCCTCCAGATCATTAATGAAGATATTGAACAAAACCGGCCCCAGAACCGACCCTTGGGGCACTCCGCTAGATACCGGCTGCCAACTAGACATGGAGCCATTGATCACTACCCGTTGAGCCCGACAGAGAACTGCCCCAAAATAATTCCTTTTGGAACTTTTAAAGGTATTTAGGCACCTAGTAGGATTTTCAAAATCATCTAGGGACACCTAAATTTTAATAGGTGTTAAGCACCTGGACGCTTTTGCAAAGGCAGCAAGTCTCCTAAATACATCCTGATGATGATGATTTAGGGTAAAATTCACAGGGCCAGCAAAAGGTCTTTGTAACCCAATGGTCAGTGTGTGTACCTGATCTTCAGAGGATATGAGTCGGTTACTGTCATAGCTAAGCAGACTTGGCACTTTAGAGCAACTTGTAATAGTTTAAACTTTTTAGCTCTGTGGGTCTCAGTTTCAAACCCCAGTGGGTTGGCTAAGATGATGGCCATTTCACATGCATCACATAAGTCCAACCTAATTGGCAAGGACTGGAGAACATAAAAGAGAAATCAGATATTTTGAAAGCTGCCTAATGGAATTGGGTGTCCAAATCCCCTACGCATCTTTGTACATTGCAGCCTCAGGGTGAAATTAACTGAAAATCACTTCAGTCCCACCCAACCTCTAATTTGAGGATTTAAGGGAGATTTAAGTATAACAAAGGCCTTGTGCTGGTCCTGTGCACAGCAGTGAATTTCTCTCTTGTCTATTTAGTCTGGATTTTAATAGAGCCTAAGGGAGTTGGGCACTCAATGCCAGTGAACACTTTTAGTCTCCTTTGACAATCAGAGCCGGAGACTACAAAGTCTTTGGAGGCTGGGATTGTCTCACTATGTGTTTTTTCTAGAGCCTAACACAAGCGGTCCTTCATCCCTGCTGGAGCTTCTAGACACTCAAATCATCATCATCAATCATCATCTCAAAGGAGAACACAAGGGAAAGATTTGACATCTTTCCTAGGCCAGATGAATGGAAACTCTGTAATTTGGGGTATGGAAAGCAATGCACGTTCCTTGGTCAAAGTCACTCTCCAGATTTCTTTTACAGCAAAAATAAGAGAAAATCAGCACATTTTCTCTGCCCCTTCCTGCCAGAAATGCTGATGCAGGCTGTGTCTAAACCATATCTGGTTTAGGTATGTCTTTACAGATCCGAATCCAGACTGGTTAATTCTAACTGTTTTTTTTTTCAGCCATTCAAACTTTTGTGAAAATTCAAATTTTCAGACACTTTGGAAAAATTCAAGAATATTTTGCATTAACATTTTTTCACCATTTTTCAATCAAATTCATAGGAATTGAATATTCACATGTTAGGCAGCTCTGGCAGAGGCATTTAGGGTCTGTGTAGCTACACACTGCAGAGCAGAGCAGTCATGAGACCTGCATGTTCCTGGCTGGACACCCTAGTTGTGCTTAGACTCTTGGTTTGCTTTGCCTTGTGTCTCTCACCAGACAGTCTCTCCTGAGTCATTGTTTACCCTGCAAACACCACAGGTGAATTTCCCCTTGAGACTTTTCTAATGGGTACATTGTATTACCAGGAAGGAAAAGTGAATAGCATGTTTTGTTTAGGTTTTTGAGGGTAGACAATATGTTAATAGACTCAAACTTCTTCCAGCCACTCAGGGAATGGACCAGAGAAGAAAAAGCTTCAGAACTAAACAATCTTTATTATTTGAAGCCAGAGACACAGACCAGGGCCCCACTGTGCTTGGTGCTGTACAAACCCAGAAGAAAGAGATGGTCCCTGCCCCAGGCCTCTCTCACTCTGGCCTGTTGAAGGTGTCTGTGAAATACTTAGATATTCATTCGACCAAAGAGACGGACTGAGAATTAAGCTCCAGCCCACTGTTTGGGGCACTATTGTAGGAGCAGGGAGACCCAAGCTCCAGTCCCCTTGCTGCAATTAGTAGTTATTTCATACGCCTCCTCCACATCCTGTCTGTGCCCTAGAGCTGTCCTGTGCCGAGGTGCCTGAGCACACCGTAAAGGCAGAATGAGCGTGCGTGTGGGTTATGGTTGGTCAGGTCATTGCTGAAGGAGCACAGAGTTACGATAGTGTGACACATGGCTAGAAAGGGTTAAACATCCTGCAGAATAAATAACCCTCAAAAGACATGTGGAGGGATAATGTTTGTGTTTCTGTGTACGTACATATGTATGAGTAGGGTTGACAATGTAATCAACAGCCCCTGTCTATGCTGTATTCTGATACTTGAGAGATCAAAAGAACATCCTAGCATTTAAATGAATTGTAAACACAAGATATCTCGGTATTCATCTCTCTCTGAAATATACTGTGAATGGTGGAGGAAGAAGCAAATTGCCTTATGTTAATTCTACAGCTAAATACCGGTGACCGACCTCCTTCAAAGTCATCCTAATTACCTTTTATTCCTGGAGGAACTCCCAACTTGTCAAAGAGCACATGAAATTGTATAAAAGACCCTTGGGTCCTGATTCTGTCATCTCAGATCTGTTTGAGGCTTCATACAAGGGAAGCTTAGGCAAAAGGACTTAAATCCCAGTCCTAAGCTGGAACACCCTGCAATGACTTTGGACTATAACCTATGAACTATTTCTGAAAGAACTCTTTGCAACTACAAAGCTCACCATCTCTGCTATGAATCTGAACCTCAATGAATTGAACTTATGTCTGTATGTATATTGATCTTTTAACCATTCTCTCGCTCTTTTGTTCTTTAATAAATTTTAGTTTAGTTCATAAGAAATGGCTGTAGCGTGTATTTGGGTAAGATCTGAAACTTTCATTAACCTGGGTGGTAACGTGTCCGATCCTTTGGGATTGGTAGAACCTTTTCTTTTATATGATGAAATAAGATTTTCAGAAATCATCATATTTGATGTGGGTACCTGGATGGGGGCCTGAGGATGGCTCACTTTAAGGGAACTGTCTTGTTTGGACTTCTGAGTAACCAGTGAGGTAATAAAGAAGCTGTTTTATGCTGGCTTGGTCAATCTAAGTATTGGAAAATCCACCAGCTTTATGGGGATTCTCTGCCCCATTCTTTGCAGTTCACCCTAATTGAGTGACCATAGCTGGCCCCCACTGGGACTCCGATCAGAGTAGCATTGGCATGTAGCTTTACCCCACACCTCCTCATTAAGAAGAAAGTCCAGAGTGCCAGGAGACGGTGGGGGTGGGAGCCCACACTGGTGAAGTATGACCCTTCCCCATCTCTTGTCCTTTGCCTAGCCAGCATGGCGATGGCCAACTTTCCTCCCAGAGTCTCTTTCTCTGAGAACCCAAAAGGGAGTGATGGGGCAATAGCCCATCCCCTCACTGTCTTGTTCCTCAATTAGCTCTAATTTCCCACACACCAGTTTTGGTTCATTGACTTGCACTTTCACGCTGTTCTCGTTTACCAGGCAGGACCGTAACACCGTCCTTGAGTTCCAGCAAAAGGGCTTTTTGTTTGGACTAATTCAGTCTTTTGTCTCTTCTTTGCGCCTTTTTTCCATCCCCATTTGTTGTTCTTGGTCACCGTGATGCTCTGTGAACTGTCACTCACTTCTCCCAGTTGAGCTGGCACTGAGGGTAAGTTTGTAGGCCAATTATCACAGACCCTTTGTGAATCCAGCCCTGGGTGGGATTTTTAAAAGCATCGAAGTTGTGAACACCCTTTGAAATCAGTGAGCTTGAGGAGCCTCAGTGCTTTGGAAAAACCCACTAGGCACCTAAATACCTTTAAAAATCTGTCTGTAAGTGCCCTTGAGATAACCGAAATACCCATTGCAAGTAAGCAGCATTACCAAAGTGCAGTACAGCATAACTCACCACCAGCAACCCTGAAATCACCAATCTCTCCCCTCCTTCCATCAGTGTTAGACACAGACAACCCTTGTGTTACTCCACTGGATTCAATATCCTGGTAGTAATGGGCATAATGAACAGATCTCCCCAGATGCCAGTCCAGCAAACCACTCACACACCTTGAACTGTAGTGACCTCAGTGGGAATACCCTGGTGTTTACAATTAAGCATATTCTTAAATGTTTTTCTGCCTGGGGGCTGGAACACTCAGTGCTACGTAGGATCCCGTCTGCTCACATTGGTCAAGTGTAGAATCCCCCATCAGTTCCAGGTCCCTGGCACCAACACTTTGGACCAAATTAGGCCTGAAATAGGTCCCAGAACTGAGCTTGATGGGCAGGTGCTCTGTGAGGGAGACATGAGTACAGCAGAAATGATGCCTAAAATCATTGTTGTCCAGTTTCCTCCAGACGCTCATGGCATATCCACAGAGAGGTGGGTATGGCAGTACATACACGCTTCTCTCCTTCTCTTTAACTGTGGTTCCTTATTCCACAGTAGGGCTCACTAGATACAAAGACCCAGCCAGGAGAGCATCTTACACCAAAAGGAACAAAGTTTGAAAATCCCTGTGTTTAGCTCCCAGGAGTAGAAACAGTATTTCTGGTCACAAACACAAACCAAAAAGCTGCAAATTATGTTTTGGCTGGAAATTTACCCTCTTAGGGACGAATAAATTCTGTATGAAATTTGTAAGAAATGTGGGGGTGATTTTTTCATTATTAGAGCTATTTAGGACCAGAATTTTCATTTCATGGGAAATGCCATGAGTTCAAATTTTTGTTTTCATTCCAATTCTGACTTCTTATTTTAAATTTTATTTTGAGATTTTATTCAATTTTTTATTACATTTTATGTCATTTATTTTATTTTCAATTCTATTCTACTGTTTCCTTTTTATATTATATTTCATTTTGAATTATTTTATAAAATTATTTATTCTCCCTACACAAAATTTTGTAGAAATATCCCATGGAACATTTTGATCTTGACAATTTGGCATTTTCTGATGGTAAAACCATTCCATCAGAAAATTATTCTTCTTCATTAGAACATAATAGAGAATCTTGTGCCAGAACTATAGGCCCCTTGTTGGTTTATTGGAGGGAACGATAACCATCAGAACGTGTGTTCCAGCATTTACAGAAGAACACAGATATCCAATTATTACTCAATGTAAGGTAAACTAGACGATTGATATTCCTAGTCCTCTCTTAGCATGATTTCCTCCCTAATCATGCAGTAAGGTCTCATCCAATTTATCACCAGTTTGAATAATTTTGTGTCACCAAAGCATTGAGGCTCATAATGCCCACATGTTCGTGGCTCACACAACTGTTTGGAAAAAGAGGTTTTTTTAAAAATTAATCTCTACAAAAAATATTGCAGACAGGGATGAAATCCCATTGCTTAACTCTTCGAAGGATGCACGTCTAATCTGAAACTGGTTAGGATACAGAGACAGACCAGAATCTTCTCAGACCCTGGCTTAAATTTTTAATTCCAAGTTGATTGACTCCATAATTTAAGGAATATTTTTAACTGAAATCAGGGGTTGAATCATTATTACCTGGCTATTTACCATTCACTGTGATCAGCTGCCATGTAGACATCAATAGGAAGCATACGGAAAACATTGTCCTTATTACCCTTGGCTTCCTCCTAATTTTATTTTCAATGCCCATTGTACACCATGGCCACGCCCTTACCAAACGTCACCCTCTGCTCTCCCTAGTCTCCATGATACAGTACGACTGCCCCGTCCCATCTCTGCAGCCCCCCAATGCCCCTTGGCCCTGGGTACATTCTTGCTTGTGCAGCCGGCCCTGCAGCTGGTACCGCGGTTTCTGTTTTTCATGAGCGAGCTAGAGCACAGCTAGAGCGGCTACAGGAGATGCCATTCACACCCCTGGCTGCAGTGTAGACGCACCCCACCTATGTAAACTGAATTATTCAGTCAGGCCTCTTCCCGTCAGTCAGCTGTTTTTGACCTGGCAAATCAGCGTCACTTCTCTGCACGCCATTTTAATGCGGAAGACAGACAGGTTCCTTGGGTTCCCGCAGATCTTTTCGAAGCCACGAACGTGCTGACGTAGACTCACAGAGACTCACTTACGTGAGGTCTCCACACAGATTTTGCACCAGGATCACTCTTCGGGTTAGTGGTGTGACTTCTGTTTTGGAAATCGTTCTACCAGTACAACCTCTAGCGCGGACACAGCGACCCGATATCGAGGTCCCTTGGACTGGTATAGCTTCTTCCCCTTCGGAATGAACTATCCTGATACAAGCAGTTTTACCTCAGTGTAGTTGCATCCAGTCAGATTAGATGAGTGGCCCCCTCACGGCGACTACCGGAGGCCTCAGGGAAGGCCAGAACACAGCCACTCACCTCATTTTCCCTTCTTTGTTCCACAAATAAACTCCACACGGGATTTTTCCAGTCCAATCACAACAGCCCCCATTAAGGTTTCATTTATTAACTTAACATTCAAAACTAAAATGCAGATGACACCTTCCCTCCAGTTGCCTACACCCCAAACTCCCCCCGTTCAGTCTGAGTCCTGTCTGCCTTAGCAGGCCACTCCCAGCTCTTCCTAGCTGGAGCAATTCCCCCGGTTGCAGGGTTTTCCCTCATTCACTCTCTGAAGTTTCACTTCAGTGTCCTGAGTTTCTCTCTTCCCCCCATCCCCCTTTATTGGAAATGGCCTACTTCCCCTCATGTGGGGACCCTTCTATAACCAGTGCAGGGATAGGCCAATGTAGTTTAAGTGGTGCAATTTCTATGTGTAGACAAGCCTTGTTGCATTTATTCCTCACACCAGCCACGAAGGGGACAGATAAGGGGAGGTCTGACAAGAAAGGCAGCAGAAAGAGAAGATTCAGTTTAGTTCTTTTATTGCACGATGCTTTTGGTGACAGACACACAGATATTAGGGTCACTGAGAAAATGGAGAAACATGAGAAGGAACTGGTGGAAAACATCCCCTGGTAAGTATCAGAGGGGTAGCCGTGTTAGTCTGGATGTGTAAAAGAGGCAAAGAGTCCTGTGGCACCTTATAGCCTAACAGACGTATTGGAGCATAAGCTTTTGTGGGTGAATTCCCACTTTGTCAGATGAATCCCTGGTAAAGTTCTCAGGATAGTTGTTTGGCTGTAAATGTACAGGCTGGATTTTCCCATAAAAGCTGATGTTAGGCACCAAAATTGTATGGACAGTGAATGGGAGTTGGGCACCTTACACCCTTTGGTCCCATTGTCAAATACAATTGGACATGGTGGAGCAGATCGGGCACTGGACTGGGACTCTGGATAGTTGGTTTCCTGCCACGAACACACTGAGTGATTCTGGCCCTCTGGGATTCACAAACCCAGCTTGGCTGATGGCAAACCCTGCAGGCACCCAAGTGTTTCCAGTAAATGGGCCGCAGGTGCCCCTCGCTGTGACCTCAGGAGCCCCACACCAGGCATCCAGATGCCGAGGCCACAGAGTGACGCACAAACCTGGGGAAGGTGCATGTTCCCCTGCCTGACTCTCCTCCAGGGCCCCATCTGGCCAGTCAGGTGCCCAGAGGCTTTGAAAAATCCCATTCGGACCCTAAGTATCTGGAAACAACTGGCCCTGAATTATTGCTGAAAATGGGCAAATACAAGACCTGTGCTGGTGTCCTGTGTTCTGGGGCACAGGTCAGAGGGTTTCCTTTGGCTTTTCTCTTCCTTTGAATGAAGCCTGGGGATGAAATATACTCTATGAAAAGAACGTTAATTGACGGAAAGGAAATTGGCTGGTTAGCATGGTCCAAACATGAATTTCCTGCAGGCTTTCCTCAAGGCCTCCTGGAACTCTTTGTTTCTCAGGCTGTAGATGAGAGGATTGACCAGGGGAGTCAGGACGGTGTAGATGACACAGAGAACTTTCTTGAAGTCACTCAGGATGTCGGTGGTTGGGAACATATAGACAATCAGCAGAGTTCCATAAAAAATGCTCATCACGATGAGGTGGGAAGAGTAGGTGGAAAAGGCCTTTTGCCTGCTGGTGCTGGACAGGATTCTCAGGATGGTGGTGAATATGCAGCAATGGGACCAGTGAGAAAATCAAGCTGAGTGCAACAGCCACCATTTCCATCTGCTGAGGGTCATTGCAGGAGAGTTTTACAAATGTGATGAGATAACAAAAAAAAAATGGTCAGTACCATTGGGGCCACAGAACGTTAACTGAGATATGGAAAATGTTGTTATGCTACCACCTAGGAATCCACCAATCCAGGAGCCACCTGCAAGCTGCAGGCAAGACCTGTCACTCATACAGACGGCATAGTGCATTGGATTGCATTTTGCTCAATATCTGTCATAAGACATCACCGACAGGAGAAGGCATTCTGTAGCAGCCAAAGAACAAAAGAAATATAATTGTGTGAGACACCCATTGAATAAACTAATCTTGTCCCCAGTCAGGAGACTGTCCAGCATCTTGGGCAGGATGGTGGATGTGTAGCAGGTCTCCAAGCAGGACAAGACAAGCAGGAAGAAGTACATGGGGGTGTGAAGGTGCTGATCAGCCACAACGAGCACAGTGATGAGGATGTTCCCAGCCATGGTTGCAATGTAGATCACTAGGAACAGCAGGAAGAGAAGGAGCTGACCTTTCTCCTTTCTTTTGTTTCTGGCAGCCAGCCAACCAAAACACCCCACTGAGTTTTAGGAAGGGGACAACAGTCCCCTTACACAAAGTTCCATCTAGCCCAGTATCCTGTCTTCCAACAGTGGCCAATGCCAGGATGAATAAGGAGGTGGCCACTCCCGTGGCCCAGTGGTTGCTGCCATCCTTCTCTTCCTCCCAGTCCTGGCCATGGATGTCCACTGGGTCAGAGCAGCCACCTTCCCTGTCCCTTGCGCCCTGGGGTCTTGGATCCCTCAGGTGGTCGGGAGCCCCCCGTAACCCTGGTGGCAGCACTGTCCTCGCCCTGACCTGCACCTTAACCCCCATTGAGCTTCCTGCAACTGTAAAAATTAATAGTTAAAAATTGGAGGGAAAAAGCTTAAAGATAAAATAATCCCAATAATAACCTCCTAAGGGGAGAAATAAAACCGATTTGTGCCAAGTCCACTTATAGCCAGTGTCCTCCCCCAGAGCACCGAACGCAGCAGCCAACAGCAGCTCAGCTTGCCCCACGGCAATTCACTCAACGCCCTGTGAGGGGGGAGCTGCCATGGAAGGCACAATTCTGTAGGGGATCAGGAGGGGAGGTTAGAGAGGAACGAAGGCTGCTGCCGTGTTTGAAGCGCTGGTCTTGGACTTGTGAAATGTTGTTTCAGTTCTCTGCCTCTTCACAAGCTTCTTGTGTAACTTTCAAACCAGATTTCCAAAGGCTGGTAGATACCTAACTATGCACCCGGGTGCCTGAGTAGGCGCTGTACCTAACTCCCATCAATTTCCAATCCCACTGGGGGATCTGTGTCTTGAGGTGCCAAAAGACCTCCAGAAATCTGCTGCTCCGTGCACCAGGTCCCTTCTGTAAAGCAGGGGTAATAGCACAGCATAGGGGTGCTGAGAGGATAGATACAATTAAGGCAGTGGAGTGCCCAGATACCAGGGTGATGGAGGCCAGGTAAGGGCCTAGGATAGATATGACCTGATCATAGAATCATAGAATATCAGGGTTGGAAGGGACCCCTGAAGGTCATCTAGTCCAACCCCCTGCTCGAAGCAGGACCAATTCCCAGTTAAATCATCCCAGCCAGGGCTTTGTCAAGCCTGACCTTAAAAACTTCCAAGGAAGGAGATTCCACCACCTCCCTAGGCAACGCATTCCAGTGTTTCACCACCCTCTTAGTGAAAAAGTTTTTCCTAATATCCAATCTAAACCTCCCCCACTGCAACTTGAAGCCATTACTCCTCGTTCTGTCATCTGCTATCATTGAGAACAGTCTAGAGCCATCCTCTTTGGAACCCCCTTTCAGGTAGTTGAAAGCAGCTATCAAATCCCCCCTCATTCTTCTCTTCTGCAGGCTAAACAATCCCAGCTCCCTCAGCCTCTCCTCATAAGTCATGTGTTCTAGACCCCTAATCATTTTTGTTGCCCTTCGCTGGACTCTCTCCAATTTATCCACATCCTTCTTGTAGTGTGGGGCCCAAAACTGGACACAGTATTCCAGATGAGGCCTCACCAATGTCGAATAGAGGGGGACGATCACGTCCCTCGATCTGCTCGCTATGCCCCTACGTATACATCCCAAAATGCCATTGGCCTTCTTGGCAACAAGGGCACACTGCTGACTCATATCCAGCTTCTCGTCCACTGTCACCCCTAGGTCCTTTTCCGCAGAACTGCTGCCTAGCCATTCGGTCCCTAGTCTGTAGAGGTGCATTGGATTCTTCCGTCCTAAGTGCAGGACCCTGCACTTATCCTTATTGAACCTCATCAGATTTCTTTTGGCCCAATCCTCCAATTTGTCTAGGTCCTTCTGTATCCTATCCCTCCCCTCCAGCGTATCTACCACTCCTCCCAGTTTAGTAAGACTGATAGGTCTTTACTTTTTCCAAATTCCATAATTTTGCTTTGGGCAAATATTTGTGGCTCCCATAATTGTATTTTTAATAAGTGTCTTTGTTTTTAAATTGATCTGGCAAAAACATTGCTGACAGGCCTGGGTGTCGCGTATTGTAGGTGGGGGGAGGCTAAGCCTGCCCAAGCAGCCCAGAATGGCCCTGCCCATGCTCCATCCCAAGGCCCCCTCCTGCTTTCCGCTTTCCCCTTGGCCCCCCCGACCCTGGCAGGCTGCTCTTCTTCTGGGAAGTGTGCCGGGGTTGGGCTACGTTTAGAGCCTGGGGCTGGGATTTGAGGGAGCTGGGGCTGCCTAGTGCTGGGGGCCCCCGGGTGGTGGGGCCATGCTGCCCAGTCAGGGCTGGCCTTACCATGAGGTGAACTGAGGCAGCTGCCTCAGGTGCCAGACTGGGGGTAGGGGGTTGGGGCGCACCACCAAGTTTTAAAACAAGATTGGATTGGGTTTTTTTTAAGTTCTGCTCTAGTTCAAAAGGAATTATTTTGGGGAAAATTCTCTGGCCTGTTCTCTATAGGAGATTAGACCAGATGAGCAGAATGGTCCCTTCTGGCCTTGGAATCCGTGTATTATCTCTGGGAACACCTTCCAGAGGGGTGGGATATCTCTCTGAAAAGTATCCTCATGTTCAGCTGAACTTGCTGGGTTATACTGAGGAGCCGCCACCTGAGATTCTACAGATGGGATTGCCCTAAAGTACCCACTGGCCTTAAAATGTTTGATTCTATGAAAAATTCACTCAAGTCAATAGTACAGATTCCCCTCTAATTTAAACCAATGTAAAACAAAAGTCATTCAGCAGAGGTAAAAATTCAAGTCCATGTTAACCTCATCTAGGTTAGAAATGCCAAGCATTTCTATCACTTATGTATATCATGGGATTGCCGAAGTTTTGATGTATCTTAAAATGTCATTCAGTGGGATCGTAAACTCATTTCTTATGGAATAGTAATTTTCTGTGAAATTTTTAGCATACCTGTGTGTGCTATAAAATAATAAATAATGCTACTCACAATAAAATAACTCTTTAAAACCTTAATTGTTCTTGCAATCTGGAGATATTCTGTGAATACACATAACATAATGTTTACACATAAAGCCACCTTGGATTTTAAAGGCACCTATGGGAGTTAGAAGCCCAATTCTGAGAGATTTTCCATGGCAATTGGGCATCTAATTCCCTTTGGTTTCTTTGAACATCTCAGACATAAAGAATCATGAATTTCTGAATGTCTTCTCAAAGAAGATGGCATGGTTATTAATGAGTATGACTGAATGCTTAACTGGTACCATTCTTTTTATTAATTAGCTGGTTAGTGACTGTATATACTTGAATTCTCATAACTAGTCTACAGATAGACACTCCTATCCAGTCTAAGGGTATATAGTGATGAACAAACTAATATTGAGGAACAGGTCAGACTCCACCAAAAGTCATCAACGCTCCACCTATTGGCTTCACAGAGGTCCTAGGCCTGGAGCCGGAGCCATGGTTTTGACCTGTGTCCACTAGAAAATGGGTCAAAGCTACCAAATTGCCATCCCTTTTTACCAGCATTTAGACAGTAGCAAAATCACCTGGATTCATATCAGTGAAAAGCCCAGCTGACTGTTCTGAGCCCCTTGCAACATCCAGGGAATTTGGGATTTAAATAACTGAGGTATAAACACAACACAAGAATTCCTCGCTGGACTCTAAACTGTGTCTTCACTAATATATCCCACTGGTGATGGAGGGTTTGCAGTTAGGACCTTTGGGCATTAATTTACAGCAACATAGATTGTGTCATGTCCTCTGAAATATTGCTAGTAAGTTGCAATGATTTTTCAATACTATGGGCCAAATTGTTCCCTGGTGTAACTCCTCCCATTTCACTGTGGCTACACCAGGGTGTATCTGAACCAGGGGTTTATCACTGAGATACTGGGCCGGGTTCTGATAATGGATACACGACTGGAGTAAGGGGAAATTGTTTGTAATTACACAAGTGTAACTGAAATGAGAATCTGGGCCATTGTACAAAAAAGTTCTCCTGCATCTCAAACTAATGTGTGATTAAAATACTATTTTCAAAAGGAGAACACAGAAGCATTGCTACCCGTTATGCTTCCATTGTAACCAATCTGAGATGCCCATGGTCAAGAGGCACAGTTACTACGCAGACTGTAAAAACACACACACAGCTGGGGAGCTTTAATAGTATTTATTTGCCTAAAGATGCAGATAGGAATGAGTGAAATTTTCAAAAGCCGCAGGGGGCAAGATACAAAATATGGACTTTGGCTCTTAACTACTGTAGGTGCCTAAATCACAGAATCAGGCCCAAGAGGGTTCTCTAAACCTCCACTCAACTGCTCCCAAACACTGTAGGCACCTAAACTCAACCAGCATCCTACTGTTTGCAGTCAAATTCCCGAGGGTGTCTCTGGGCATGCACACGGCAGCCTCAGACCAGACATCTGGATACATACATCCCAGAGTTCCCCCACCTAACTCACCCAAGGGGTCCCAGTTGGTAGGTGAGCTCATGCAAAAAGTTGGGGTGGAAGTAGGGACTCCCTTGTCACTTTTAGCCCAGTGGTTAGGGTGCTCAGCTGGGATGTCAGCGATCCCTGTTCAAGTTCCTCCTCTGTTGGAGGGAGAAGAAGGGGGATTTGAACAAGACTCTGCTACTTCTCAGGTGAGTCCCTCACCACTAGTCAATTGGATATTGCAGTGTGTGGGGTGCCCTCTATCACTCTGGTTGAAGCTGTTCTATGCTGGATAACTAATATTCCTAACTTCAGATATAACAATGACACATACGTAATAATTAGATAATCAGAATCAGTAAGTAATAACCTTTCCAATGATATCTCACAAGACCCATATTGCCTAAAACATGTCTTAGTTATACCAAATTCATATTATAACAATATCTCCATGAAGAATATGGGGTGTAGTGTCAAACACCCCATATGGCCCTGCATCAGGGGACAACAGGAGGGTGGGTTGGATGATCAGGAGAGCAATGGAAATCTAACCAGTTACAAGGAGAGCTGGAGAATGACGATATTTTTTGGTAAAAAAACAGGGCCCAAAAATTTGGAGGAAGAACGAAAATACCAGGGAGACTCAGTGCAATTTTATTTTTTAATTCATTTTTTTTTTGGTCAAGTTTTCATGGTAGATATTTTTATGTGTACAGCATATTTCTGTCTGGGATGAGGGAAGATTGTGTGACGATATCTAGGCTGAAATTAGCAAAGTTGCCTAGTGATTTTCAGTGCTCATTTCCTATTCATAGTAATTCATCCCTTTCTTTTTTATTTGCGTTGGGGAGGGAAATCGGGTCTCATGAGCTATGAAAATTTTGGCCATACATCTTATGTTTGCATTTCATATATCTGTATTGATATCCATATTTATATCACTATTGATATAGATATTTTAATGTTGCCTTGACCCTGCAAAGATGTATGAACAGACAGGAAATTTCACATGGCAGGACACGGAGACTCCCAGCCCTCCCCAGACTTTCATTTTTTGTTTACCCAGCTACAGATCTGCATAGAATACTGCCCAATCAAAGTTCTCCACTCACTGTGGAGGCAATATTTTTCACCTACTGTTCAGAGGCATAAATGAAAATGAAGGGTCCTAAAAAGTGGAGAATGACTTTCATTGGCTTCAGTGGGAGTGGAAGAGACCCAGAACCACCCAAAAGATGGTAAGCTCCTAGCAGAATTTGGACATAGTGTTCATGTATGGATGAATGCTTTACTGAAACGTGAGTTTGGAAAAAAAGCCCAATTTTTATAAAGAATGTTTCTTACAGTATGAAGTTTTGTATAAAGAAATGTCTATTAAATGTATGAAAGATGAATGCTCAAAAAGTAGCAGAGTAACAGGAAAAGAAAGAAAGAAAGAGGTAACCCTGCTATCAAGGACTCAAGTAAGAAACTATATCACCTCATCTCTATTTACTATATGCTAAAATTGATACTTTTACATTCTATGCCTGTTTCACTAAGATACTAGTTTAAGAATAGCTTTTCTTAGGGACTCTTTGACCTCCTTGTTTCTCAGGCTATAGATGACAGGGTTGATCATAGGAGTCAGAACTGTGTAGAAGACAGAGAATATTTTTTGTAGGACCTTGGGAGTGTTGGCTGTTGGAATTACATAGACAGTTAATACGGTCACATACAAAACTGCAAGCACAATGAGGTGAGAGGAACAGGTGGAAAATGCCTTTTGCCTCCTGATGCCAGAAGGGATTCTCAGGATGGTGGTGATGATACAAATGTAGGATGTCAGAGTCAGAAGAAAGGGCACAAATGTCCCTATGCCAGAGATAATAAATGTCAACAGTTCCAGAGTCTGGGTGTCAACACAGGACAGCTTTATCATAGGTGAAAAATCGCAAAAGAAATGGTCAATTTCTTTGGAATCACAGAACGTTAATTGGAAGAAGAAAATATTTACTGTGGTGCAGAGCAGTAAGCTACTTATCCAGGACCCTGCCACAAGCTGCCAACAAACCCTGCCATTCATCAGAGCAGCATAACGGAGTGGATTGCATATCGCTAAATACCGATCATAAGACATTGCCGTGAGCAGCAGATTTTCTGTACTTGTCAGGATACCAAGGAAATATAATTGCACAATGCAGCCCTTAACAGAAATGGTTCTGTCCCCAGTCAGGAGACTGGCCAGCAGCCTGGGCAGGATGGTGGAGGTGGAGCAGATCTCCAGGCAGGACAAGTTCCCCAGTAAAAAGTACATGGGGATGTGAAGTTGCTGATCAGCCACAACTAGTGCAACGAAGAGGATGTTTCCGGAGACAGTCACAATGTAGATCACTAGAAACACGAGGAAGAGAAGGGTCTGCAGTTCAGGAACATGCCCAAATCCTAAGAGGATGAATTCCACAATGGGCGTTTGATTTCTTACTTCTGCTTTCTCCATAATATGTACCTAGAAACAGAAGACCATTAAATATTGATCGAGTGCACGCAGTCAGGTTGTGCTGTCGGTTACACTGGCAGAAACCTGGAGTAGGTAACCTCGTAACACTGCATGTCTCCACTGGAAAGTGAAGTTGTCAAAAAACAGAGGGAAGACTCCTATCCTTAAGAGGTTCAGCTTCCAATATAGCTGAAATAAGAGCATGGAACCCTACTGAATTACGGAAACGTCCCATCTAACTCCCTTGGCTCTCTTCGACTTTAAATACTTTTCGGCTGGGATTTTGAAATATCTTTATCATATCAGTGTCACATCAAGAAATCTAGAAGACATAACAAAAGATCAATAGATTGGAAATGAAAGATATTTAGAGTTCAACCATGGGTACCTCTCCCCAGCAGCTGGGAAGTGTAATTCCCACCTTGGGTAGACGTATATGCACAAGCTTTGATCAAGCTAGCAGGATAAAACAAGCAGTGAGAACATGGCAGCACATGCAGCCCTTTGGGATGGCTACCAGTGTACGTAGCTGGGATCTCAGATGGGATTGGGCTCGGGCAGCTAGTCTGTGCTGCCAAGGCTACACTGCTATTTTCAGCTCAATAGCTCAATCAAAGATTGTGTGTGTGTAGGTCTACCAGAGCAGGGAATTACACTGCCTAGATGCAGTGTAGACATTCCCCATAAGACAGATACTGAAACACTAAGGAGGCTGTGGTCTGTATGAAGGTCTATCCAGCTGTTCTCTATCCCAGCAGATGCAAATTTTAATTTGCACCAGTTGATAGATGCAGCTGAGAAACAGACAAAGACACAAACAAACCCTAAACACAGACTGTGGGCCGTTTCCTGATCTCAGTTACACCAGGGTAAATTGCATCGGCTTCATGTGGATTTACACAAGTGCAACTGAGATCGGAATCCAACCCCCTATAAAGAAATGTAAATGCGGTAAAAATGAAAACTCATTAAGAGAGAAATAAGAGAGTCATTTTTATCCAGAAGGGAGAATGTGCCTGGAGAAAAATGAAAAATGGGAGAAAAAAGGAAGAGATACATAGACAGAATGAGACAAAAATACAGAGAGAGAAAGAGAGAGATTGTTTCTTTCTCCAGATTTTATGAACAATAATATACAGATCTGTTTAAAGAGAAGTAGCAGATCCTTGCTGTTAAAGAAAAGGTATCAGAGCCAATAAGTCTGAAATCTCTTCTTTGCTTTTCCTCTACACGCTTCTTGATATATCCTGCCATCTGATCTCTTCATCCACTGACTTATGATGCACCCATATGAACTATGCCTACATCAGGAGTGGCGATGGTACATTGACACTAGTGCAACATAAATGTCTGACAGAAAAATGGAAATCCAGAAAAACATACACACACAGAGAAGACAGACAATGTTTTTGTTTCATAATTTGACGAGCAATAAAATGTACACACAAGGAGTCAATAAATTAGATAAAGTCATGGAGGATAGGTCCATCAATGGCTGTTCGTCAGGATGGGCAGGGATGGTGTCCCTAGCCTTTGTTTGCCAGAAGCTGGGAATGGGTGACAGGGAATGGGTCACTTGTTCATTCCCTCTGGGACACCTGGCACTGGCCACTGTTGGAAGACAGAATACTGGGCTAGATGGACCTTTGCTCTGACCCAGTATGGCCGTTCTTATGTTTTTACTTTCTAAATCTGAGAGCCATTCATTTATCTTTCTTGGGCATGTTTTGCTTTAACCCTTCTACTTTTATTTACATTCCCCCTGGATTGAACAAGCAATCCTATTCTTTCTGACACGCTAGATGCCTGAGCAGGTATTTTTCTTTTCTAAATCAGGTACCTGAGCAGGTATTTTTCTTTTCTAAATTATTTCATTTTAACTGTGCTGCTTTATCTGTCACACGGATAGTCAATTGCCAGCTGCCCCCTAACCATAACCCTTCCTGCAGATTTTCTGAGATAAGTTTATAGTCTTTGCACTACATTTTCCAATATCTTCTACCCTTGATAGTCTTCCATTATCTCAGCAAACTGTGTTGGGGTTACTACTTGGATGTCTGGATCCTACAGTGCTCCTTGGTGTCTTTTGTTGTTATTCCCTGTCACAGAAATTGTGGTCTCCCCGGTTGGTAATTTTGCCTTCATGTGAGATGATGTAATCTTCCTTGATAGTTCTGCTAGTGGGAATCTGAAATTATTGCATAGAGAAAAGATAAAGTGTTCCCTCTAAGCTGCATGGCTGTGCAACTGAGCAGGAGTGAATCAAGTGACGTGCACTGATTAGCAGAGCCGCGCAGGGTGGCGTGTGTTCAGGTACCCTTCCCCCCACTGCTCTGCAGCTGCATTGCTCCTGCTCTCTGCCTTGGGGCCCCTTGCAAGCGGCTCCCGGGACCCTGCTGTTTGCTGTGCAAAGCACAGGGGGCAGGAGGGGCACTGATGTCAGGGTGTCCCCTCCCCCACTCCCCCCTGCCCACGTACCCCATCTCCGCAGAGCAGGAGCGGGGGACAGGGCTCAGGAGCAGAGAGCTTCTGAAAGCTGCTTCGGTCTCAGCTTTCTGGTGGGAGTGCCTTAAAAAGACAAAGCACGGTCTCTCCTACGCGTCCCCAGCAGCTGGCATACTCACACTCTGTCCCTGAGTCTCTCTCTCACTCAGACACACACACTGTCTCTAAGCTTTCGTGAGCTACAGCTCACTTCAAGCTTATGCTCAAATAAATGTGTTAGTCTCTAAGGTGCCACAAGTCCTCCTTTTCTTTTTGCAGATACAGACTAACACGGCTGCTTCTCTGAACACTCTCTCTGTGTCTCTCACACACACACATACATTCTGTCTCTGACACACGCACTCTCTCTCTCTCTCTCACACACACACACAGGCTTTGTGTCTCTCACACATACACACACTGTCTCTTTCACACTCACCTCCCAACACATACTTGTGTTGTTGTTGTTGTTGTTGTTTCCTGCAATGCACATGTATTCTCTGAAATTTCATTCTTTCCAAGTGCTGTTATTGCAGTTTTTGACTGGTCTATGCATTACATAATTTTATTTCTCTCTTATGCTTAAATTTAATTCTTTGACTAGTTAGTATTAAAATGCCTAACCTGTCCTGGATGGAGTAATTATCCCTATGGTAACTTTTCAAAAATATATATTATAGCTACGTTTTTTTTTTGTTTTTACTGGTGTCACACATCACCTCTATATTGGTGAGCATAACAAAATTCACTCTGCACATGGATAGAAAAAATTAAAGGGAACATTGATGTGAAGGAATATGCTGTGTATGTGGGATGGGAAAGGTGGAGATGGATTGCTCTACTGTAAAACATGAATATAGTCTGTGATAGTTTATTTTGAGAGTGGGCAGGGGAGACATGGATCCTAGCCCATGTCAGACATGAAGAAAATATCTGTTGCCTTTGCCCTGTAAGGGGCCTGGCACAAAACCCCTTGTACTGAATGACTGAGCGTCTTTCCCTTAACTACAAAGACTTTGGATCTGGCTCATGATTATAATATGAGATGCAAGATGTTGGCGCATGTGAGCCATAGTGAGATAAAGAATGGTTTGGCCCCTGTTTTGTATCTATTAACAGGATGACAACTCATACAGTAGGCGTCTGGTCGGTGATGGGAAGTTGACTCGTGGGGAAGTATTGATCTGATGACATGAACAAACCAGTCCAACAGATACCATTCTCTCTTTAATTATATTGCAACCAATATAATGTTGTTTAGTGTTGCTGAATGATATAGTAAATGGCTTCACTCACTTTGGTTTATTATAAAATATAGTCAAGAGACTAAATAACCAGTAATAACATGGTACAGGAAAAAGGGAATGGGTGACAGGGGATGGATCACTTGATGATTACCTCTTCCGTTCGTTCCCTCTGAAGCACCTGGCATTGGCCACTGTCAGAAGACAGGATACTGGGCTAAATGGACCTTTGGTCTGACCCAGTCTGGCCGTTCTCATGTTCTAAATCTGAGAGCCATCCATTACTCTTGCTTAGGCATGTTTTCCATTACCCATTTTTGATGGCTTCCCCACGGGGTGCTACTTGGAACTGTGGTTCCACTGAGCCCACCCAGTCTGGCTCCCTCTGACACCGACCAGTAGGAATTTGTAACCCAGTATGCCTCTCCCTCAATGTGGAGAGGAATATGCATACTTGTGCTAACCAACCTGAGATTTTTCCCAAGATATTTCACTTAAAGGCACACTGGTTTATGTTAAACAACAAACAAGTTTAACTACAAAACACAGATTTTGAGTGACAATAAGGGATAGGAAACAGATCAAAGCAGATTACCAGCAAACAAACAAAAACACAAACTAAGCATAACACACCGGTTAGATTGACTATGAATGAGCAGTTGCTCACCCTGACTGATGATACCGGCGGTCTTGCAGATTCTCAAGGCACAGGCTGCATTTGCTTTGCAGTTAGGGTTTCTCAGGTCTCATACACAGGCTAAAATCCCTTTAGCCTGCTTCAAGCACTTCCCCAGTTCAGAGTGTGTTCCTTAGGTCTTTCCAGGAGTCTTCTTGTGTGAGGAGTGAAGAAGAACCGTTGATATCGCTCCCTGCCTTTTATAGCCTTAGCATAGGGCGGCAACCCTTTCTTTCAAAACTTGGTGCCTGGATCAGTGTGTGAAAAAATAAAGACACCCCAAGATGGAGTCCAGAGTCATGTGGTCTGGTCACCTGCCCTTATAGAATCATAGCAACCATTACTTACAGGCTCTCTGGAGTGTTCTCAGGAAGGCTCACCAGGTGGGGTATAAGCTTCTCCTAAGGCCTATTGTTTTCCCTAATGGCTCATTATCCTGAATAGGCCCTCCCAGCCAGATATGGAGACTGAAAGCATCTTGCCTAGTGGGAGTTACCAAGGTGTAACTACATTTGAAATACAGGTACATAGTCCATATTCATAACTTCAGATACAAAAATGATACATGCCTAGAAATAGAATAATCATATTAATCAAATCACAACGTTTCCAATGACACCTTACATGACCCATCTTGCACAAAATGCGTCATAATTATGCTATAATCGTAACATAATAATATCGCTATGAAGAATATAGTGTGCAGTGTCACCGCATCACACTTCATTTACTTTCCCCCTGGACTGAACATGCAGTCACACTGTTTCTGACGTGGTGGATGCCTGAGTCGGCATTTCTCTTTTCTAAATCAAATTAGTTCATTTTAACTGTGCTGATTTACCTTTCACACTGATGATCTATTGCACCTTAACCCTAACCCTTTCTTCAGATTTCCTGAGATAAGTTTACAGTTTTTGCACTACATTTTCCAGTCTTATCTACTATTGATATTGTTACATTATCTCAGTAAACTGAGCTTTGGGTTCCTATCTGGGTGTCTGGGTCCTACAGCTCTTCTTGTTATAGTTTGTTGATATTCCCTTTCAGAGAAATTGTGGTCTCTCCTGGTTGATCATTTCTCCTTCATATGAGATGATGTAATCTCCCTTGATAGTTCTGCTGGTGGGAATTTGAAATTATTGTATACAGGAAAGTTAATATTTATTTTCAGAAAGGAAAAACAACAGTACAAGGACAGTCTTATTACTAAATTCAAAGGGGAAGTTATGGAAAACAACTGATACCACAGGGAAAATAACAGCGATAGGAGAACTGTTGAACCAAAAGACAAAGCAACAGAAAAAAGGGAATGTCTCATTTCAAAGGAAATTAATGCAGACAGAACTTCTGATCTCAATGGAAATCTCTGTTCTTCTGATGTATTAGATGAGTAGATCTGCTAGAATAATAGCAAAAAAAGGAACCAAAGTCAATTCTATTTTATAGTAACAATAAAATGAAATGCTCCCAAGTTAAAAAATTCTTGGATAAAGCTCCCAGGTCAGTCTGATCTCTGGACCTGGAACTCCAAATGCAGGCCTAGAAGACCCTAAACTTGCCACATGAGAAGTTCAAATCTCCTTGTTGACATTGGCTGTGATTTTTTTAGAAATCTAAGGGAGTTAGGCACCCAACTGCCTTTGAATATCAAAGGGAGTTCAGCAGCTAAGCTTTCTATGCTCCTTTGAAAATTCCCACTTAGACGCTTGATGACCTAATTTTCATTCATCCTTCTGGTCTTTGCTGAAAGAGCGAGGGGTTCCTTCTCCCACAGTGTGAGGGAATATGCTGTGTATGTGGGATGGGAAAGGTGGAGATGGATTGTTGTATTGTAAAACGTGAATGTAATCTGCGAGTGTTTATTTTGAGATAGGGCAGGGGAGACAAGAATCCTAGTCCATATCAGACATGCAGAAAATAACTGTTTCCCTAGTCCCGTACGGGTCCTGATACAAAACTCCTTGTAGTCAGTGACTGAGAATCTTTCACTTACCTACAAAAATTTTGGCTCTGGCTCATCATTCTAAGATGGAAGATTTTGTAGCATGTGAACTATAGTGAGATTGTCAGGGTTCCCTCCCCACTCTGAACTCTAGGGTACAGACATGGGGACCCACAAGAAAGACTCCCTAAGCTTATTTCTAGCAGCTTAGGTTAAAAACTCCCCAAGGCACAAGTTCTCCCTTGTACCTTGGATTAGGTAACGCTGCCACCACGAAGTAATTTAGACAAACTCAGGGAAAGGACCACTTGGAGTTCTTACTCCCTCCTAATATCCCCCCAAGACCCCCACACACACACCCTTTCCTGGGGAGGCTTGAGAATAAACAAGATGAGCACAGACCAACCTTGCGGTTTTTTAGGACACACAAAAAAACCCAATCAGATTCTAAAAGAAACAGAACTTTATTAGAAAGAAAAACGGTAAAAGAAGCACCTCTGTAAAATTAGAATGGAAGATAATCTTAAGGGCAATCAGATTCAAAAACACAGAGGATTTCCCTCTGGGCCAAACTTTAAAGTTACAAAAAGAAAACCAGGAATACACCTTCCTCTCAGCACAGAGAAAATCACAAGCCAAAACAAAAATAAGCCAACACATTCCCTTGCGAGTACTTACTAATTATAATGGAGCTGGATTTCTTGCTTCCTTGATCTGTGTCTGGCAAGCACACAGAACAGACAGACCAAAACCTCCCCCCCTCCCCCCCTCCCCCAGATTTGAAAGTATCTTGTCCCCTTATTGGTCCTTTTGGTCAGGTGCCAGCCAGGTTACCTGAGCTTCTTAACCCTTTACAGGTAAAAGGATTTTGTGCCTCTGGCCAGGAGGGATTTTATAGTACTGTATACAGGAAGGTTGTTACCCTTCCATTTATATTTATGACATGCCCCCCCAAATCACAGATAGTGTTGGACAGACGGTTCCACACTGGCTGTGATTTCTTCCTGGAGCTCTAGGAGAAAACAGAGTTAATAAGACACATGTACCTTTAGATATACTACTGACTATATAAAAACTAACAGTATTTTCCACATTTCAGGGATGATTTTAACCAGTTGATTCTGGGAACATTTCATGAGAAAGTGCATCAGCCACTTTGTTAGAAGCTCCTGAGATGTGTTGTATTTCAAAATCAAAATCTTGAGAGCTAAACTCCACCAAAGAAGTTTTTTGTTATTGTCCTTGACAGTGTGAAGCCACTTCAGCACAGCATGGTCGGTTTGCAGATGGAAACGCCACCCCAAACATATGGATGTAGCTTTTCCAGTGCGTACACAATGGCGTAGCATTCCTTTTCAATTTGGAATTCTTGGTCCAGTCCTTCTTGCATTAAAACTGCTCCCACACCACACTCGGACGCATCTGTGGTTACTAGGAACGGTTTGTCAAAGTCTTGGGGCCCTTAGCACAGGGTCAGACATGAGTGTCGCTTTAAGCTGGTTAAAGGCCTTTTGACACTCTTCACTCCACTGAACTGCATTTGGCTGTTTCTTTTTGGTTAGGTCTGTCAGTGGGGCGGCGATTTGGCTGTATTGCAGTACAAATCGCCTGTAATATCCGGCCAAGCCTAAGAAGGATTGGACCTGTTTTTTTTCACTTTGGGACAGCATCCACTTTGGCTTGTAGGGGATTGATAGTTGCTTGACCCACCTGGTCTCCAAAGTAAGTCACTCTGTTTAGGCCTATTTGACACTTTTTAGCCTTAACTGTTAGTCCTGCCTCCCTTATGCGCTCGAAGACTTTTTGTAGATGAATAGGTCGGAATTTGAACAAGAGGCTGAGAGGCAGCTGTCCAACACCACTTTCTACAAGCCATTACCCTCTGATCCCACTGAGGTTTACCAAAAGAAACTACACCATCTGCTCAAGAAACTCTATGAAAAAGCACAAGAACAAATCCTCACAGACACACCACTGGAACCCCGACCTGGGATATTCTATCTACTACCCAAGATCCATAAACCTGGAAATCCTGGGCGCCCCATCATCTCAGGCATTGGAACCCTGACAGCAGGATTGTCTGGCTATGTAGACTCCCTCCTCAGGCCTTGCACTCCCAGCTATCTTCAAGACAGCACTGACTTCCTGAGGAAACTACAATCCATCGGTGATCTTCCTGATAACACCATCCTGGCCACTATGGATGTAGAAGCCCTCTACACCAACATTCCACACAAAGATGGACTACAAGCCGTCAGGAACAGTATCCCCACGGCAAACCTGGTGGCTGAACTTTGTGACTTTGTCCTCACCCATAACTATTTCACATTTGGGGAAAATGTATACCTTCAAATCAGCGGCACTGCTAGGGGTACCCGCATGGCCCCACAGTATGCCAACATTTTTATGGCTGACTTAGAACAACGCTTCCTCAGCTCTTGTCCCTAATGCCCCTACTCTACTTGCACTACACTGATGACATCTTCGTCATCTGGACCCATGGAAAAGAAGCCCTTGAGGAATTCCACCATAATTTCAACAATTTCCATCCCACCATCAACCTCATCCTGGACGAGTCCACACAAAGGATCCACTTCCTGGACACTACGGTGCTAATAAGCGATGGTCACATAAACACCACCCTATACCGGAAACCTACTGACCACTATACTTACCTACATGCCTCCAGCTTTCATCCAGACCACACCACACAATCCATTCTCTACAGCCAAGCTCTATGATATAACCGCATTTGCTCCAACCCCTCAGACAGAGACAAACACCTACAAGATCTCTATCAAGCGTTCTTACAACTACAATACCCACCTGCTGAAATCAAGAAACAGACTGACAGAGCCAGAAGAGTACCCAGAAGTTACCTACTACAGGACAGGCCCAAGAAAGAAAATAACAGAACGCCACTATCCATCACCTTCAGCCCCCAACTAAAACCTCTCCAATGCATCATCAAGGATCTACAACCTGTCCTGAAGGATGACCCATCACTCTCACAGATCTTGGGAGACAGGCCAGTCCTTGCTTACAGACAGCCCCCCAACCTGAAGCAAATACTCACCAGCAATCACACAACAAAAACACTAACCCAGGAACCTATCCTTGCAACAAAACCTGTTGCCAACTGTGACCACATGTCTATTCAGGGGACACCATCATGGGGCCTAATCACATCAGCCACACTATCAGAGGCTCGTTCACCTGCGCATCTACCAATGTGAAATATGCCATGTGCCAGCAATGCCCCTCTGCCACGTACATTGGCCAAACTGGACAGTCTCTAAGTAAAAGAATAAATGGACACAAATCAGACGTCAAGAATTATAACATTCAAAAACCAGTCGGATAATACTTCAATCTCTTTGGGCACTTGATTACAGTCCTAAAAGTGGCAATTCTTCAACAAAAAAACTTCAAAAACAGACTCCAATGAGAGACTCCTGAATTGGAATTAATTTGCAAACTGGATACAATTAACTTAGGCTTGAATAGAGAGCGGGAGTGGATGTGTCATTACACAAAGTAAAACTATTTCCTCTCCTCCTGTTCTTGTAAACTGCTGGAAATGGCCCACCTTGATTATCACTACAAAAGGTTCCTTCCCCCCGCTCCCCTCCCCCACTCTCCTGCTGGTAATAGCTCACCTTTCCTGATCACTCTCATTATAGTGTGCATGGTAACACCGATTGTTTCATGTTCTCTGTGTATATAAAATCTCCCCACTATATTTTCCAATGTATGCATCCGATGAAGTGAGCTGTAGCTCACGAAAGCTTATGCTCTAATAAATTTGTTAGTCTCTAAGGTGCCACAAGTACTCCTTTTCTCTTAGGCTTTAGGTTTGAGGTGGGGGATGCTATGAGATAGTTAACAGCTCCCAGGAACTCTTGGACCATGAATGGCCCTTCCCATGACGCTTTCATCTTATAGGCCTGGAGTGCCTTCAAGACCATGACCTGGTCCCCTACTTTGAAGGAACGCTTTCTGGAATGTTTATCATAAAAGGCTTTTTGCTCTTCCTGAGCATTTTTAGGTTTTCTCTAGCAAGGGCTAAAGAGGTTGGGAGGGTGTTTTTTAGGTTGTTTACAAAGTCCAGAATGTTAGTTCCTGGAGAAGGCATAAACCCCTCCCATTGCTGCTTCACCAGCTGTAATGGCCCCTTAACCTTGCAGGCATACACAAGTTCAAATGGTGAAAACCCTAAACTGGGATGTGGTACAGCTCTCTAGGCAAAAAGCAACTGCTGCAACACTAGGTCGCAATCATTAGAGTGCTCATTTACGAATTTATGTATCATGACCCCCAAAGATCCATTAAACTTCTCCACCAAGCTATTCCTTTGATGGTGGTAAAGGGTTGCCTCCAAGTGGTTCACCCCATGAGCTTCCCAAAGGCTTTCCATGGTTCCTGCCATGAAATTAGTTCCTGAATCTGTCAGGATGTCGGAGGACCAACCTACCCTGGCAAAAATATCTGTTAATGCCTGGCACACACTTTTAGCCCTGCTGTTGCTTAGAGTTACTGCTTCCGGCCATCGGGTGGCAAAATCCATGGAAGTCATTTTTTACTGCTTTCCTCTGGGTGTCTTTTTCAGAAAAGGACCCAGAATATCCACAGCTACTAGCTGAAATGGAACCTCAATGATTGGGAGTGGCTGGAGAGGGGCTCTGACCAGGTCTTGGGGTTTTCCCACTCTTTGGCACACCTCACAAGACTGGACATACCTAGAAACATCCTTGCCCATTCCCTCCCAATGGAATGACTTTCCCAAATGGTCTTCGGTTCTGTTCACCGCAGCATGGCCACTAGGATGATCGTGCGCTAAGCTCAAGAGTTTTACCCAGTACTTTGTTGGAACTACCAACTGTCTTTGAGGATGCCAGTCTTCACGGTGTCCACCAGAAAAAGTTTCCTTGTACAAAATTCCTTTTTCTACAACAAACAGGGATTGATTAGAAGAGCTGAGAGGCAGTGGGTTGCTCCATGCCGCTGTCCAAGCTCTCTGGAGGCTTTCATCTGCTTCCTGTTTGGCCTGGAACTATTCCCTTGATGCTGTAGACATCAGTTCCTCATTGGATTGTGGGCTCGGGCTTGGTCCCTCTGGAAGCGATGTAGGGGATGGGGTTGTTTCCATTGACTGTGAACTGCTCTCCGCTGGTGCACTATGTTGGATTTCAGGCTCCAGCTGAGCCTCTTGCATAGGTTTAGCTGCTGTTGCCAGCGCAGGCTCAGTGGTGCCCTCTGGTGTTGGGGTTGCAAGCGCTGGATTCAGTGCTGGCAATGGTTCTGGTGCTGGTTGCTCCGCTGGTTCTGGTTCTGGGACTGGCTCTGGCTGGATCTCTGTGACTGGATCCACTACTGCTGTCGCAGATGTTGGCATGGGGTCCGGTTCCACCATCTCAGTTTGAGTCTCTGGTAACAGAGACTGGGGCCTTGTAGAAGGCTCAGAAATGGAGCTAGTTGTGAAGATTTGTTTAGCCTGGCTGCGGGTGACCATCCCCACCCTCTTGGCTAGCTTCACATGGTTGGCTAAATCTTCCCCCATCAGTATGATAATCATCATAGACTGCAAAAGTCCACATTCCTGACCAGCCCTTGTACTGGACAGGCAACTTGGCTGTAGGCAAGTTTAAAGAATTTGACATGAAGGGTTGAATTGTCACTTGAGCCTCTGGGTTGATTAATTTGGGGTCAACTAAGGACTGGTGGATAGCTGACACTTGTGCTCCAGTGTCCCTCCACGCAACAACCTTCTTCCCACCCACACTCACGGTTTCCCTTCACTCTGAGGGTATCTGGGAGGTATCTGGGCCTGGGGACCTTTGGTGTGATTGTGGTGTAATGAACTGCAATCTGTTGGGGTTCTTGGGGCAGCTGGCCTTTACATGCCCCACCTCATTACATTTAAAACATAGCCCAGCTGACTGATCACTGGGGCAAGGTTGGTTGCTGGAGACTGGTGTGGTGGGGCAGTAAGGTGTGTGGGGTTTTCCTTAGGATGTAGATTGGGCCTTGGTTGGCCCGCAGTGAAAGGGTTTTGTTTCGGGTTGCCCCTTCTGATATTCGCTCCAACTGCTACCAGTTTTTTTCTTTTCTGCCAGCTCCACCCAATTGGCTCCAATCTCCCCTGCCGCAATTACAGTTTTGGGCTTCCCATCTATGATGTACCTTTCTATTTCCTCAGGAACACCCTCTAAGAACTGCTCCATTTGCTTATGAAGCACAACTCTTCCGGAGATTGAACACTTGCTCCTGATATCCAGGCATCCCAATGTTTCACAATGTGCTAGTCGTGTCGGATAAATGACACGTCTGGTTTCCACCTTAGGGCTCTGAACCACTGACGGGCCTGCTCGGGTGTTAGCCCCATTTAAATCCTGGCCTTGTCTTTAAAAAGTTTGTAGCTGTTCATGGATCCCTTAGGCATTTCAGCTGCCACCTCTGCTAAGGGTCCACTGGGCTGCGGCCTCAGCTCCATGATATACTGATCTGCAGAGATGCCATACCCAAGGCAGGCTCTTTCGAAATTTTCTAAGGCCTCTGTATCATTGCCTACCTTGTAAGTGGGAAATTTCCTTGAGTGCGGGAGCAGTACCCAGGGAAGGATTAGTAGGGTTAGCTGGTAAATTCAGCTTAGCATTTTCCAGCTAACTCCGTCTCCAAGCGGTGCTTCTCCACTTCCACCTCCAAGCCTTTCACCTCTTTCCTCTCCTCTGCTTCCAACTCCAAGTGTTTTAAGGCTATCTATCTGTCATGTTCTTTTTGTCTCTCTTCAGCTTCAAATTTAGCTAATACTCGTTTTTGTTGGACGTTGTTTTTTGCTATTCTAGCTTCTGATTGACTAGCTTACCTGAGAGCTAAAAAGAAAAAAAAAAAACCTGCTTGTGAATTTCCTGGCCGTAGTTAACACCTTTGTAAAAAAAAAAAATAACACCTCTGCCTCCAGGAAAAGAGAGAGAAAAGGGAAAAAAAAAAAAAAAAACTCCAGCTCTTCTCAGCTCCTGCTTTCCCCAAGCAGCTAAAAGAAGAAAAAAATTCCCAAGGTTTGTGCTTCTGATTCAAAATGATCTCTGGTTCAAAATGATCCCACCGCTCTGCCACCATGTCACGGTTCCCTCCCCACTCTGAACTCTGGGGTGCAGATGTGGGGACCGGCATGAAAGACCTCCTATGCTTATATTCCACCAGCTTAGGTTAAAAACTTCCCCAAGGCACAAATTGTCCTTGTCCCTTGTCCTTGGACAGTATTGCTGCTACCACCAAGTGATTTAAACAAACATTCAGGGAGGGGCCACTTGGAGCCCTATCCCCACCAAAATATCCCCCCTAACCCCTTCACCCCCTTTCTTGGGGAGGCTTGAGAATAATATACCAACCAATAAGTTAAAAAAGTGAACACAGACCAAATCCCTGGGTTTTAGGACACTGAAAAGCAATCAGGTTCTTAAAAGATTAATATTATTTAAAAAAAAATGAAAGAATCACACCTGCAAAATCAGGATGGAAGATAACTTTACAGGGTAAATAAAAAGATTTAAAACACAGAGAATTCCCCTCTGACTCTGCTTCCCAGTTACAAAACAGGAATAAAATTACCTCTTAGCATAGGGAAAATTCACAAGCTAAAACAAAAGATAATCTAACACATTTCCTTGCTATTACTTCCAATTGCTTTAATTTTAGATGGATTATTTCAGGTTCTTTTTAGGAGCTGCTTTACCTGCTTGGTCTCTCTGTGTGTCCTGAGAGGGAACCAAACAAAGAGAGCACAAACAAAACCTCCCTGCCCCCCTGATTTGAAAGTATCTTCTTTTCCCATTGGTCCTTCTGGTCAGGTGCCAACTTGGTTAATTGAACTGATTAACCCCTTACAGGTAAGGGGATTCTGTACCTCTGGCCATGAGGGATTTTAGGTTATGGCATACATAAGGGTTGTTACCCTTCCATATGCTCAGGGTTTAGCTGATCGCCATATTTGGGGTCGGGAAGGAATTTTCCTCCAGGGCAGATTGGAAGAGCCCCTGGAGGTTTTTCGCCTTCCTCTGTAGCATGGGGCACAGGTCACTTGCTGGAGGATTCTCTGCTCCTTGAGGTCTTTAAACTACAATTTGAGGACTTCAATAGCACAGATATAGGTGTGAGGTTTTTTTTGTAAGAGTGGTGGGTGAAATTCTGTGGCCTGCGTTGTGCAGGAGGTCAGACTAGATGATCATAATGGTCCCTTCTGACCTAAATATCTATGAATCTATATATTTATGACAGGGTGAAAGGCCCAAACATCAGAGACAAACGACTAATGATGTCACAAAGTGGATAATAAATGGAGGTTTCACACATTTGAAATTTGGAGTCTTTCAACAACCCCAGAGCCCTGTTTGCATATAGATGTTGTCTTTCCGCCAGCTCCCCGCATCGGATCTGATCTCATCTGATCTGACCAAACCTCGACTAGCCATCGGGACTTCATTCTGATCTGCGGATTCTGGTGTTGAATGTTTGGGGTATGAATGTGGCATGAATGAGGTTTATTTTGTAAGCAATAAAGAGTACTTAGAGTATTATATACCAATACTGTGACCGGTACCTGCCTGTTCCCCCGTACCATATGGAGGCCCCTGCTGCGGGTCTAATACCATTATTAAATATTTGTTCCCCGTGTAGGTTCTTATAGACTGTGATCAAATCACCTGTTAACCATCTCTTTGTTAAGCTAAATAGATTGAGCTTTTTGAGTCTATCACTAAGGCAGGTTTTCTAATCCTTTGGTCATTCTTCTGTCTCTCCTCTGACCCCTTCCCAATTTATCAACATCCTTCATGAACTGTGGACACCAAAACTGGACACAAGATTCCAGCGATGGACACACCAGTTCCAAATACAGAGGTCAAATAACCTCTCTACGCCTAGTCGAGATTCCCCTGTTTCTGCCTCCATTGCAGTCAATCAGATGAGATGTAATCAAGCCAGGGGGTCCAGCTCAGAAAGGAAAATGAAAGCATGAGACACCCACACTACAATGCCCATGAACCACTGAAACAGCCAAGGAGGAGAGTGTTTCATGTCTAACTGAGTTTCAATTTGGTTAAAAAAAAACACCCAAAATGGATCAGTCTAAGAATGTTTATTATTAGTGGGAGACAGGTGGAGACATGCTTGTGGATGAGAGCCTAGATCTTCCATCTCCCACTCCTTTGCCTTAACACAAAGACCATCCGTCATTCCCATGCATAGAGTTTCACATTATGAAATAGCTTTCATTTACTCCCTTGCAGGAGAGCTCCTCTTCAAGCAGAGAAATGGACAATGGGACAATCGTGGCCAAGTTCGTCCTTATGGCATTTTCCAATCGCCCAGCCATTTGCTTCTCTCTTTTTGGTGCCTTTCTGTTGATGTATCTCATAACCCTTACTGGCAATGGCCTCAAATCCTAACCATAGGGACCAAGGCTAAGCTGCACAACCTGCTGGACTTCATCCTCAGTAACTTCTCCAGGTAAGACATCTGCTGCTCCATTGCTACAACACCCAAGATGCTGGAAAACCTCTTGTCAGAGACCAACATAATTTCCTTCACTGGCTGCATGTTGCAGGTCAACTTCCTGATGGCTGTAGCAGGGAGGGAGGTTTTCCTCCAGGCAGCGATGGCTATGACTGGTAAGTGGCCATGTGTAACCCTTTGCAGTACATGATCATTAGGAGCAAGAGACTCTGCGTTCTGATGACTGCCAGGGATGTGGGTCACCAGATTCCTCAACTCCCTCCTGCACACAGTGTCTACCTTCACCCTGCCTTTCTGCCACTCCAGCAAAGTCAACCAATATTACTGTGACATTCCCCCAGTGCTGGCTTCATCCTACACTTCCACGTACCTCAGGGAGATGGTGACCCTCATCGTAGCGGGGATATTCAGCCTGGGTGCCTTTCTGGTCACCCTGCTCTCCTACATCCAAACCCTCTGGACCATCCAGTCAGCCGAGGGCAACACAAGGCCTTCTCCACTTGCGCCTCCTCACACCTCATGGTGGTACATCAGTTCTACAGCACCACCGTCTTCAGCTACATATGTTGCTCATCCAGCCTCTCGCTGGATCAGGACAGGTTGGTAGCCATGCTGGATGGAGTCCTCACCCCCATGCTGACCTGCATTACCTACAGTGTGTGGAACATGGAAGTGAAAGAGATTTTGAGGAGAATTGGATGTGCAGTTCCAATCAAATGTGATGGAAATTTTGCCTCCAAGTCCCTTGGGTAACTCTGAAAATCTCATCTTGGGGGTCCCAATTGCACTGATGTCACAGGGCTAGATTCTGGACTTCTTACTCAGGGCCTGATTCTGCGACCCCTATGGGGCCTGGTTCCCCACTGTGCTACTCCAGGTTTATGTCTATATGACTCCACTGAATGCGAATGGAGTTACAGAGCACAAAGTGGAACAAAGCAGTGGTAATTCAGGCCCATTAGATAATGACTTACAGCTGTGATTTTCAAAGTGGCCTGGAGGAATTAAGTGATCTACCCCACACATTTTTAATGGGATTTGGATTCCTGACTCCCTTTGGTCCATTTGAAAATCCAAGCCTCACTAAACAAATGGTCCCGTAGATTCCAATCGCAATTTGGAGAGCAAGGACCTCGTCCTGCATTTTAACTTCAATGGGGTACCAAGCATAGGGCAGGATTCCACCTTAGCAGAACAGCTGCCACACTCCCCAGTCTGAAGAAGGGGGGTAGAAAACAGTTTGTCACTTTGAGCTGAGTCCTTATTCCAGCAGAGCATTGACTTTCACAATCATCTTGTGATTAGTTCTCATTAGTTTTGAACTTTGATTAGTAAATCAAAGTAGGTTTTTTTGAAAATTAACACTATGTAAAAAGTCATGGCAACAATAGATCAGTCGTTCTAATTTCCTACATATGGGTCAGGGAGGTACTTGCAGTTTAAATGGTGCCTTGGGTGAAGCGCTGTTATCTGGTTGAAGGTTAACTGGTTTGGTCAATAATGTCTATTGGGCTTTTGGAATTCATGCGATAAGATATGAGAACCTGATTCCCTACAGTAGAGCTGGCCCAAAAATGTCCAACCAAAAAATGTGCATTGCAAAATTAGGGTTTAATCAATTTTTTCTTTTACTTTTTTATTTACAGAAATATTTCATTGAAATCTTTCCTCTTCCAGACTTTCAACGCCATTTTTTCTTCTGAAAAAAAAACCTGAACATTTGTTGGTATTTCTGAAATTATTTGTTTCAAAATTGTGGGATTTTCTGCACTTCTTGTCTGTTTTCCAACTTGCAAAAGTTACTTCAGTTGTGCATGTAAGTAGCATTTTCACTTTTCCCAGCTGGAAAATGTTGGGAAATGGTAAAGTGTGAGAGAGAGGGTGCCACAAAATCTTTCCCACATTTTCAACATTTCTCACCCTGGAGTTTCCTGGTGGAATTTGTCAAATGGGAATTTTTCCTGTAAAAACTGTCATGGGAAAAAATCCTAACTTTCCAATTAACTGTAATAATCAGAGGTGAAGAGTCTGGTGTACATTGTCCTGTGACATCAGTAGAGTGCCACTGATTTACACCAGTTGAAAGTTTGGCCCACCATGCTTCATATCTGCTTGTTAACAAGATGTTTTTGCAGTGCCAGCTGTCGTGTATTTAGGCTTGGAAGGAGTCCATTTTTCTTGGGAAATGTCGATAGATGTCGATTTCCCCGTACGCGCACAGCTATTTCCATCAACCATCACGGAAACGTGCAGAGAGGCAAAGAAAGAAAAACGCTGCTTGAGGATGTGTTGGAGTTTGATTTAAGGTTATGGTCTCTGTGGAGTTTGACATGGGAGTTGACAATTGGTGTTTTAATGGTTATCAAACGTTACTGGTTTGAATCTCTGCGCCGGCTGTCATTAAACAATTATTGTCTGACCCTCCCATGATTTTGCATGACTGTGAAAATCAAAAACTCAAAATAATGCTGGAAACTAAACACCAGTATTATCCCTCTGACAGAGTGCGAGGCAAGAAAGGCTGAGTCCGGACTCTGGGTCAAGCCCTGCAGAATGGAGCTGACAAAGCAGAGCTGTACCTAATTCGTAGGTGAGGCCGGGCAGGAAGGCTAATTGAGCCACTAGGCAGAGCCCACAAATAGGCACAGGAAGGAGGTAGAAAGGGGGGAAGCAGGTAGTAAGGGGAAAGAGAGATTGCTCTCCCCGGCATCGGTGCCGACTCCGTGGGTGCTCCGAGGATGGAGCACCACAGGGAAAAAACAGTTAGTGCTGAACACCCACCGGCAGCGTCCCCATCAGACCCCCTCTTTCCCCCAGCACCTCCTGCCCACCAGCAGGCTCAGACGATCAACACCTCCCCTTCCCTCCCCGTGCCTCCTGCCTCCCGCGATCAGCTGTTTCGCGACACGCAGGAAGCTCTGGGCGTGGGAGGAGCGAGGATGCAGCACAGTCAAGGAAGAGGGCGGAATGGGGCAGGAAGAGGTGGGGATGTAAATAAACTGCACAAAGTATTGGTCCAGCACAGGGGTCTCTGCGTAGTTTGTAGACTGAGACAGAACCAGGAACAAGGAGGCCCTGTTGCCCCAACAAATTATTTTTTAAATTAATTCTTCCCAGCCTAGCTGTAATTAGGTTTGAGCTTCCCTTTCTCTTTACAGAGGTATCAATCTAAGTGCTTCTAAATTTGCCCTGCCTCATGGGGCAGCTAGGTAACATTAGAGCTCCAAATCTGAACCAGAGATTCCTGAGATACAAACCTCCCCTTTCCCCCAAAGCAACAACATTTGCAAAACCAATAAACTCCTTAGAAGAACAGCTGGGCCTCAAACTATGGCTCGGCTCTGCCCCAAACTTCTCAGTCGTTCAGGATTTATCTCGGCGAGTGCACAGCACCCGCTTTCCCTTTGGGTGAAGCCTGTGTGACACAGAGACCTCAGGGTGTAAACTGGCAGAGGGGTCCATAGATTTTTACAGGGATCCCTTAGGTCAGTTATATACAGTAGTTCACTGGTCATCATAATTACTGCAAGATGTTTGCACAGGCGATAGTTTGAGAGACGTAAACTCTTTGGTTCCAAAACCGTTAAAGTCACCCGAGTCGAGCATATCAAACACTGACCATCCGGGGAGATGGGTGTCTGTTTGCTGTCTGGGCCAGGTGCGGGCGTGAGGCTTTACGAAGACAAAGGAACCCCAAGAGAAGTCCCTGAGGTGGAGACCTTTTAAGAAAGAGGGGTCACAGCCAGCCTGCCCGTGGAGCGTGGCTTAGCAATACTGTAGAACAGCATTTTTCAAACTTCAGGTCACAACCTAGTACTGGGTGGCGGCATGTCAGGCACTGGGTTGCTCTGGTCAGCACCGCCGACTGGGAAGTTAAAAGTCCCGTTGGTGGTGCTGCCCAGCTAAGGCAGAGTACTACCTACCGGTTTCGATACCACGCTGCGCCCCGGAAGTGGCCAGCAGCGGGTCCGGCTTCTAGGCAGTGGGGCCATGTGGCTCCACGTGCTTCCCCCTCCCTGATCACTGGGCTTCACTGAGGGTGGGGGCGGTGCCTGTGGGCGAGAGCCACGAAAAGCTGCTTGCGTGCCTCCACCTAGGAGCCAGACCTGCGGCTGGCCGCTTCCGGGGTGCAGCATGTTCCGCGGTGCCAGGACAGGCAGGAAGCCTGCCTCTGCACCCCCACTGTGCTGCTGACCAGGAGCCGCCGGAGGTAAGCCTGCACCCCAACCCCGCACCCCAACCCCCTGCCCCAGCCCAGAGCTCCCTTCCATACCCTGAACCCCTCATTCCAGGCCCCACCCCACAGCCCTCACCCCCGCACCCCAATCCTCTGTCCCAGCCCTGAGCCCCTCCCACACCCCATACCCCACATCCCCAGCTCCGTTGGGTCGTGGGCACCAACAATTTTCTTCAGCTGGGTCCCCAGAAAAAATGTTTGAAAACCACTGCTGTGGCAGACATGAGAATATCTTGTGAATTATGTCTAGGCACTAGGATGCCTGTTATGATTTTATTTTATAATAAAATAAGTTTGTTTCCAGGGCTTATTCAGTGTGTTGTTAATGAAACCTATTTTTGATTTCACTATAAGCAGATCTGTGTTAAGCAGAGCGATGAGCTGAGGTTGTCTTCTTTGTATATGCACGACGTGCCTCAGGCAGCAAGTGAGCGGATTCATCGCCAAATTTGGTCCGCTGGTTGGATGGTTCCTCCCCCAGCTCGGGCCGGGCCCTGACGGGGAGTGCAATGTCAATGCCGATCCATACCCCCCACGAGCTGAGGTGAAACTGGTGAGAGGGGTGCACGGCTTCTTTGGAAGCCGCAGATCTGTGATTACTGTGAGGGCCAGTGGAACAGGGGCTGGATGCTCCGGAGGGCTCAAGGATCAGAGCAAGCCTATCGCTAGTCTGTAGATTGACAGTGGGCCTGCCTAGGCCTAGGGGGAGTGCTGGTATTGCCCATGGTCGGCAGATTCTCGTCAGGCACAAGACTGCCTCACGCTCAAGGCAAGTGGTAACAGGGTACCACACAGCCCTGGGTACCCGCAGGAAGCGTCACAGCTCTTGAGGGTTACGTTAGGGACTCCAGGTCAGTGCATCAGGAAAGCAGGTCAAAGAGAGTGAACGTTTGTGGGTCTGCTGTCCCAAGAATTCAAAGGTCACGCGCGATGGTTGCTGAACCGAAGTTACACCCGTGCACTGTGAGTCTGAGCCCTGTCCTTGGCAGTTCTCGGAGCATGGGCCCTGGGCACTGTCCCCGCATTCTGAAGGGTTCCTGTGAGGCGTTTTGAAATTAGAAATAAGTCCCATCTTTTTAACAGTGGGGGTGATTGACCATTGGAACAAACCAGTGGTGGATTCTCCATCTCGTGATATCTTCAGACCAAGACTGGCTGCCATTCCGGAAGATACTTTAGCCAAATGCTAGTTATTGGGTCCAAAACATGGGTAGCAATGGCCTGTGGTATACGGGAGTCAGACTAGAGCTCCTAATTTTCCCTATGGTCCCTTCTGGCTTTGAACTCTATGACTCGTGGATAAATGTGGATGGGAGATAGGGGAGAGGATTGAGGGTGGGGGAGAGTGTCAGGCCAGGGGAGGGGAGAAACACTGGAAGGGGGACATGGCTGTGGATGGAAGGGGGCTTGTCACCTCCACATTCCCCTATCCGGTGTGAAGCCTCCACCCCTTGCCCCTCCCCTCCCCTGCTCCCATCCAGCTGGTTGGTATGGGGGTGGGGGAGGTAAGGAGAGACATCTCTTATTCACAGCCCCATTGCTCAGGGCAATGGCCAGGAGACAGAGAGGAACACACCTCAGACAAAGGAGGGAATGGGCAGCAGCTGCCCCAGCCCCAGTTGGGATCTGGGGGGCCCTGCTTCTCTGGGGGTGTTTGATCCCCTATTCCTGTCCCCCGTGCATGTTCCAAAGAGTTCCATTGGCCCCTCCGACAGGACTCAGTGCTGCAATGAGCCATCGATCTCTCAAAGCGCAGCTTCATAGCACAGCAACAGATCTCATCACCAGCTGCTCCAGCAAATCCCTCCACAGTTCAACACAGCTACGCCTCATACCACGAACTCACTTGGCGCACAGGCAGACACAGGCTGGAATTCAAATCTGTGGGACACCCCCCCAACAACACCCTATTCTCTTAGTCCTTTCTCACATCTCTCGATTATGGGTTCGTAGATTTCAGAGTCAGAGGGGACCGACAGATCCTGTAGCCTGACCTCCTGTATAACAAGCCAGAGAATTTCTCCAGTCACTTTTGCATTGAGTCTAATAACTAATGTTTGACAAAAGCATATTCTGGTCTTGATCTGGAGACATCAAGAGCTAGAAAATCCTACCCCTTCCGTCGGTGGTTTAACCTTTGCACCCCCACGACATACTTAGATGTGATGGCTATTGCCTGCTCCAGGAAGCGGAGTTAAAGTCGTGTTGCAGTGACACAGGTGTCCTTTAACTCTCCACTCCCTGGTTTTCAGAGGTTTAAGTTTAATGACTTTCCCCATTCTGGAAGGGCACAATTCACCTCTGGGCAAACTTAACTCTGCTTTCACAAAGTTTGGGGGCATTTAATATATGTGGTAAAGAGAGAGAAAATGAGGAAGGTTAGAAGTTCTATGTCCTCCAACTCGTTCCCTTTGAGGTTTAGAGTTTGATGTTCTTAACAATGTCCCAGTGTCCTAGACATGGATTCAAAAATCCCAGCTGCAGAAGTGTCCGTGGAGATTTCACCTTCTTGCAAGAAGGGTAAAAAATGAGACACCAGAGACTGGCACTTTTAGACAAGGCACAACGTACAAAAAACACGCAGCAGAACTAGGACATCCAAACTGGAATCTGCTTGTTGAAGGAGATCAGCTGCATGGAGAGATGACATTAGAAGACGGACAGTAGAACCTTCATCCTGAAAAAAGGAGTCCTATCAAATGATTCCAGCTTGAAATAGACCCTTTTTAGAGGTGAATCAACCTTCAAGACTCTTTTCAGTTAAATCAGAATTGCAGATGGACAAGAGTGAGTGGCTAATAAAGTCCATCCTGTCTCCTCACTGCTGTGTTTTACCTTTCAGGAGGGGATCTGCCTCCCTGAGCTGTTGAGAAACTTAATGCTAGATAGATGCTAACAATGTTTTAGCTGTATAGGCTGAGCTTTGCATACCCTCTTTGCTGTGCACCCTGCTCCCCAAGGCAGGTTTGGAAATATCAGCCTGAAGAGTATAGTTTGGAACCATAGGAACGGCTTAATCACATGAGATCATTGATCCACACAGTGTGGTATCCTGTCTCCTGCACAAGCTACTTAAGAGGTAGGTGCACAAAGCAGCTTTCTTTCAACCCACCCATTTAATTAGCCATTTAATTGTCCTATACGCTAAGGCAGGGGGATATCCCTTTTCAAACCTCTGAATTTTATCTTTGGGTTGTTTCTGAGCTCTTGATAGTGTAACTCTGGCCATTCTGGTTCATCATGTAAATGCTCGATCCTTTGAAATCGCGGTTTGATACTCCTGGCTTGCATTCTGCAGACCAGGGCAGCATGGGGTGGGATCAAACAAAACACCCTTACAGAGAATACATTGAATGGGCTTTCCAAATATTTTAATGTTCTGGTTCTCAAACGTTTGTATTGGTGAGCTCTTTCACACAGCAAGCCTCTGAGTGCGACCCCTCCTTATAAATTAATATAACACTTCAAAAAAACCACTATTATAAATAACATTTCAAACATTATAAATATAACATTATAACATTACAAATAACATTATAAATATAAAATTATAAATAATATTTTAAAAAAACCACTATTATAAATATTGGAGGCAAAGCGGGGTTTGGGGGTGGAAGCTGACAGCTCACTATACCCCACATAATAACCTCATGACCCCCTGAGGGGTCATGACCCCCAGTTTGAGAACCCCTGTTCTAGAACATGACCAATTCATGCAGCTCCATGAAGCTGACCAATTTTCTTAAAGCCAGCACAAAAATAAAATAAAAGATTGTTGTTATAGAATCATAGAATCATAGACTTTAAGGTCAGAAGGGACCATTATGATCGTCTAGTCTAACCTCCTGCACAACGCAGGCCGCGGAATCTCACCCACCAACTCCTGTAACAAACCCCTGACTTATGTACTGAGCTTAAATAATTCCTCTCCCTCTCCGGTATTTCTCCCTGTGATATATTTAGAGATAGCAGTCATATTGCCTCTCAGCCTTCTTTTAGTTAGGCTAAACAAGCCAAGCTCATTGAGTCTCCTTTCATAGGACAGGTTTTCCATTCCTCGGATCATCCTAGTAGCCCTTCTCGGTACCTGTTCCAGTTTGAGTTCATCCTTCTTAAACATGGGAGACCAGAACTACACACAGTATTCTAGGTGAGGTCTCACCAGTACCTTGTATAACGGTAACGGTATAACGGTACAACTAACACCCCCTTAGCTCTACTGGAAACACCTCGCCTGATGCATCCAAGACCGCATTAGCTTTTTTCATGGCCATATCACATTGGCGGCTCACAGTCATCCTGTGATCAACCAATACTCCGAGGTCCTTCTCCTCCTCTGTTACTTCCAAGTGATGCGTCCCCAGTTTGTAACAGAAATTCTTGTTATTAATCCCTAAATGCATGACCTTGCACTTTTCACGATTAAAGTTCATCCTATTACTATTACGCCAGTTTACAAGGTCATCCAGATCTTCCTGTCTGATATCCCAGGCCCTCTCTGTATTGGCAATACCCCCCAGCTTCATGTCATCCGTAAACTTTATTAGCACATTCCCGCTTTCTGTGCCAAGATCAGTAATAAAAAGGACTTCCGGTGCTTTCCATGCCGTTCTCCAGCCGATATAACCTGTACTTCTGTACCGGATGAATACCTAGCCTGATATTTGGTGTCATAAACTCAGCGTCCATCTAGAACGACAGAGTCTTTAAGCTGCTGTTCTTGGAGATCAAGTTTACAGCTTGGGTTGCATTCCTCTAGTGACCAGCAGAAGACATTAAAAAAAAGAAAGATGGCATTAATTGCTACTGGTGTATTAATCTTCAAATATATTTTATGTTCTCTTTCAGGGGATGTGGGATTTTCTTTAACTACTACCTATGGCCGGTCCAGTCTGGAGCAATAAAACGGCTACAGAATTCATTCTACTGGGATTTGGGGATCTCCATGAGCTGCAAATTCTTCTCTTTCTTCCTTTTTCAGTGATCTACATTTTGAGCATGGTAGGGAACATCCTCATCATCACACTTATTGTAACTGATCAGCACTTGCACACTCCCATGTATTTCTTCCTGGGGAACTTGTCCTGCTTGGAGACGTGCTACACCTCCACCATCCTGCCCAGGCTGCTGGCCAGTCTCCTGACGGGGGACAGAACCATTTCTGTCCAGCGCTGCCTCACACAATATTATTTGTTTGGTTTATTTGGAGCCACAGAATGTTATCTCTTAGCTGCAATGTCTTATGATCGGTATTTAGCAATATGCAAACCACTGTACTATGGAGCCCGTATGAATGGCAGATTCTGTGTCCTGCTAGCAGCTGGGTCTTGGATAAATGGGTTTTTGCCTGTTACCATAACAACTTCTTTGATGTCACAACTGCCTTTCTGTGGCCCTGGTAAGATTGATCACTTCTTTTGTGACTTAACTCCAGTGATAGACCTCTCCTGCAGTGACACCCGTCTGCTAAAACTTTTGGGTGTTGTCCTAGCGGGTGTATGTTCACTGCCCCCATCTCTACTAACTGTAACATCTTACATTTGTATCATCACCTCCATCCTGAGAATCCCTTCCACCACCGGGCGGCAAAAGGCCTTTTCCACCTGCTCCTCTCACCTCATTGTGATTACAACTTTCTATGGGACCCTGATCATTGTTTATCTCCTCCCCAAAACTAAGACACTGCAAGACCTGAACAAAGTGTTCTCCATCTTCTACACCATCCTGACGCCCCTGTTCAATCCATTCATCTACAGCCTGAGGAACAAGGAGGTAAAAAAGGCCCTAAGAAAAGCAGTCAGTAAATTCCTTTCAGGAGTCTGATTTACCTGACATACCCTCTAATTTAACCTCACTTAAAAACTTCTTGCTTGTAAAAATCAGACATAAAAATACAAAAGTGTCACAGCACTCTCTAATTTAAAAAAAAATTGCTGACTTTCTGATTTTTACCATACAATTATAAAATAAATCAATTGGAATATAAATCTTGTACTTCCATTTCAGTGTAAAGTGCACAGAACGGTATAAACAAGGCATTGGCTGTATGAAATATTAGTTTGTACTGACTTTGCTAATGATTTTTTATGTAACCTGTCGTAAAACATGGCAAATCTCTAGATGAGTTGATGTCCCTCCTGGAAGACCTGGAACCACTGGGTTAGTGTACTCACCAGGGATGTGGAAGGCCCAGGGTCATTCCACACTCTGCCTGATGCGGATAATGGATTTGAACTTGGACTCCCATCTCTCAGCTGAGTGGTTAGGGTGCTGCTTAGGGGGCTTGGGGTGGGGGCAAGGGGCAGGATGTGTCCCCATCTCTCCTGTCAAACTCTTCCACTTTGTTAAAATAATTAAATAATCATTGGACCAGGGACTTACATGTGGTTTTCCCACCTCCCAGGTGAAAGCGCTAACTACCAGGTTATGAATCCACACACTCTCTCTTTGGCCCAATGACCATTCAAATGGTCTCTCGTCACAGAGCACAGAGATCTGAAACCGGCCAGAGAAACACCTGGAGATTTCTTCCTCTGGAGGGGGAGTCCCCAGCCAGGGCAATGTTGATGGGTTGTCTGACAAGGACAACAACCAAGTGCTATCACCAGTCCTGAGCAGTGTAGCTAGGTCAACCTAACTCTTAGGTGCAGACCTGAGGCCCATGGTCCATGCAGAAAAGATCTCCCTATTTGAACTGAGACAAGAGAAGTTGGTGGGGCAGGTAACAGCAGGCCACGGAGACAGATGGAGCATGGAAGGAATGAACAGATTAAGGTAGTGCCTGACTGGTACCATAGGAAGTCCAGTGCCTTTCTCTCTTTCTCTCTCTTTCTGAACTATGTTAGTATCTCAAGGGCATTCCTGACAGAGTTACTGACTGAGGGATCGGGGCGGGGGGGGAATAAATGCGTTTGGAAGAGGGATCTGAAGGAGGGGAGAGAGTTTGCCTGGGCTCCAGGACAAGGGATGGCCAGTTAGGTGGAGGCTGCTGCTTGGCAAAAGTCACTAGTCGGGGAAGGAAACAAAGCTGATGTAGCAGCAGCGGAAAGTGCTGTCCAAAGAGGAGAGAGATGAGCAGCCAGGTAGACGTCAGGCAGTAAAAGGAGGGGGCAATGGAGTGCTGCTGACATGTAACCTGGGGCTCCCGCAGAGCCGCTCCTCATTAGCTTCTGGAGCTGGTAGCGAATTCAGAGGAGACAGATGAGAAATCCTCCTCTTTGTTAACCACTTTGGTACTTGCATGGCTCTAACCTGGGATTTTCATAGGAGGGGACTGAAAATCCCCGACTGAGAGGTGAAAGGGGAAACAGAGACCCAACATCAGATAGCAGAGCTGGGAACAGAACGCAGCTCTCCATATACCCAAGCCAGTGTTTGTTTGCAAGGACCACGCAGCCACACATTTGAAATGCATCTTCTAGCCCATTAGTAGGTAGTGCCCTAGATGACCGCACGTCTGTTAAGAACAAATCCTTGGGAATAGTGCTGTCTCGTTGCTGAAATGGAAGCAGAATGCTGTTAGTTCGTGGCATATCACCGTGTTTAACTTGGGCCATTTGAAAGGGGGTGGGTGGGTGTGTTGGCAAAAGCAGTACCCCCAGCGGGGATGCCGAAGAGTTCCTTGGTTATAGTGGGTTATACTGGGAAGGGAGAGAGCTGAACTCAAACTCTTCTTCAGTAGCTGTCACTGAAACGAGGAGACAACTAAAAGGGAAGAGTGGGTGACACGAGGTTGCAGGTTGTCATGTCCTATTGCCTGAATGAGAAGATGCTGGAGATGAGAGGTTTAAAAATCTGTGGAGAAAGCAAGTACCAACAGAAGAGCCCCTCCCATAAACAGAGGGAAATCAACCTCTAGCTTAGGAGTTTCTAAAACAAAATCTAGAGGGATATTATTTAAATTAAGAATGGAGAGAAAGCTGCCAGGGAGAGAAGTCAATCAAAGCTGTGCATTAAGAAGGATGAAGATACCTGATAAGTGGCTGGACTGCGAACAGGATTTGTAGTCGACTCTCTCATGAAAACAAGATATTCTGCTATGTGAGTGGAGGAACGTAGCAAACAGAGCAAGTTGCTTGGGAACTGTCCATCACAACGCTTTTTCAACAGGAAATGCAGTTTGGCTGAATCAACATTTTCCACAGGAAGTTCAACCAAACAGTTTCAGGGTTTTTTTCCTTAGGGAGAATTGGAAAGAAATATTTTATTCTGGATCAGGAGGATTTGAAATGAAAATGACAGCTTGTCCAACCCAGACACAGCATTTTATTGCAGGGCTGTTGGCCGTCAACGGGCATCCAACTGAGCTGCCGCAACAATTCATAGGAGCTGTAGTGCAGGTGCCTTTCTCCTTCGTTCTCCTCTGGGGGCTGGGCTCCGGGGCTGGGCTCCCGGGAGTCTCCCATGATTCAGTGAGGACGCCCCTCTGCTGGCACATTCAAACATACACACATTCCAAGGCCAGAAGGGACCACTGTGGTCATCTAGTCTGGCCTCCTGCATAACGCAGGCCATAAAACTTCCCCCAAGTAATTCCTATTTGAATTAGAGCAGGTCTTTTAACAAAAATCCCAATCTTGATTTTAAAATGTCAGTGATGGAGTATCCACCATGACCCTTGATAACTTCTTCCAATGGTGGTTTACCCTCATTGTTAAAAATGTACACCTTATTTCCAGTCTAAATTTGTTCAGCTTAACTTTTCAGGCATTGGATCTTGTTAGCCGTTTGTCTGCTTGATTGAAAAGCCCATTCTGACGGGTTCCCCCCAGGGTGCCACCTAGAACTGGAGTACCACTGAGCCCTCCTGACTCACCAGCCTGGGCTCCCTTTACACTGTATTGCTGTGACAGGCCCTCAGTCCCCCTCCAGCACACATACAGATAGATAGACACACACCCAAGTGCAGCTACACACAGATGCTGAAATCAGCTCTGCATGGGAAGGCTCAGCTAAGGCACCTCCCAACTCCTAAGGCATGCACTCCCCTCTGGAGTGTAAACCCATCATCATACCATCTTGCACCGCACAGAGAACTGTACAGCATAAGCTCATGAAATTCACCCCTTCCCTCAATGTGGAGGAAGATATGCAATAGCTTTCTGCCGCCCAGTTATGATTTCCACACACTGGTTTTAGACAAAACAAAAACAAGTTTATTAGCTACAAAAGGATAGATTTTAAGTGATTATAAGTGATAGCAAACAAATCAAAGCACATTACCTTTGTAAATAAACAAAACCGCAAAGTGATCTTAACATACAAGATAAGAAGGATATGAAATAGCAAATTCTCAACCTGAGTGATAAACTGGCTGGTAGACTCTTAAGGCACAAGTTGCCTTGGTTTTGCAGCTTGGTTTCCCAGGTGTTTCCAGGTGTGGTGTTCTAGGGAGAGTGAGATACCATCATGATGCCATTTCTCCCCTTTTATATTTTCTTCCCATTTTCTGGAAAGCTCTTGTGCATGAGACATGGGTCAAACAGTCCCCATTCTGTAGTGCTATCTCTGCGAGGTTTCTATTGTACACAGTTCCTGGGGTAATCCTTGTTTTTGTGCATTTATTAATCCATTAACATTGTTTGGCCTTTTTATTGTTGTACCTGAAAGTCTGCTTGTGGGTGTTTTCAACCTCACAACCTGTTTCAGTAACACATACATAGCCAAACCTCATAACTTCACATATGACAATAACACATACAACCCAATGAGATATTAATGTCTAGCAGATCAAGACTTTTAGAATGATACCTCACAAGGCATACTTTGTGCAAAACATATCCTAATTACATGACGGTGGTGAATATTGGGGTACCAGGGTGTCACACCCATTCTTGGGATATGTGTAGATCTATATATATCTATAGATAGATAGATATCCATGTATCCATATATCCATGTAATGTGCTACAGGCCATCAAGGCATAGAGTGGATGGAGTGTGTTTGACACAAATATGTGTATTGCGTGTTGGCAACTGAAGCAGGAACTTAAGATTTCAAGTGGGTAAGGAGGATCTGTACAAAACAACTTTTTATGTCCCTGGGAAATATATGAAGAATCAGCAAATAAGGAACCAGCTGGACTCCTATAAAAAAATGTATAAGAATTGGAGGAAATGGCATGCCTTGGATCATGGTGGCCTGCCTAGAACAGAGTTGTGGGTGTGTCAGCATTCCTCCCCATTTTGAACTCTGGGGTACAGATGTGGGGACCTGAATGAAAGACCCCCTAAGTTTACATTCCACCAGCTTAGGTTAAAAACTTCCCCAAGGCACAAATTCCTTTCCCTGTCCTTGGACAGTATCCACTAAGTGATTTAAATAAACATTCAGGGAGGGGCCACTTGGAGCCCTATCCCCACCAAAATATCCCCCCTAACCCCTTCACCCCCTTTTCTGGGGAGGCTTGAGAATAATATACCAACCAATAGGTTAACAAAGTGAACACAGACCAAATCCCTGGTCTTTAGGACACTGAAAAGCAATCAGGTTCTTAAAAGACAAATTTTATTTTAAAAAAAGTGAAAGAATCACACCTGCAAAATCAGGATGGAAGATAACTTTACAGGGTAAATAAAAAGATTTAAAACACAGAGAATTCCCCTCTGACTCTGCTTCCCAGTTACAAAACAGGAATAAAATTACCTCTTAGCATAGGGAAAATTCACAAGCTAAAACTAAAGATAATCTAACACATTTCCTTGCTATTACTTCCAATTGCTGTAATTTTAGATGGATTATTTCAGGTTCTTTTTAGGAGCTGCTTTACCTGCTTGGTCTCTCTGTGTGTCCTGAGAGGGAACCAAGCAAAGAGAGCACAAACAAAACCTCCCTGCCCCCCTGATTTGAAAGTATCTTCTTTTCTCATTGGTCCTTCTGGTCAGGTGCCAACTAGGTTAAATGAACTGATTAACCCCTTACAGGTAAGGGGATTCTGTACCTCTGGCCATGAGGGATTTTAGGTTACTGCATACATAAGGGTTGTTACCCTTCCCTTTATATTTATGACAGGGTGAAAGGCCCAAACACCAGAGACAAACAACTAATGATGTCACAAAGTGGATAATAAATGGAGGTTTCACACATTTGAAATTTGGAGTCTTTCAACATCCCCAGAGCCCTGTTTGGATATTGATGTGGTCTTTCCGCCGGCTCCCCGCATCTGATCTGATCTCATCTGATCTGAACGAACCTCAACTAGCCATCAGGAATTCATTCTGATCTGTGGATTCTGGTGTTGTATGTTTGGGCTGTATGACTGTGGTGTGAATGAGGTTTATTTTGTAAGCAATAAAGAGTACTTTGAGTGTTATATACCAATACTGTGTCCAGTACCTGACTGTTCCCCCATATCACATGGAGGCCCCTGCTGCGGGTCTAATACCATTATTAAATATTTGTTCCCCGTGTAGGTTCTTATAGACTGTGATCAAATCACCCATTAACCATCTCTTTGTTAAGCTAAATAGATTGAGCTTTTTGAGTCTATCACTAAGGCAGGTTTTCTAATCCTTTGGTCATTCTTCTGTCTCTCCTCTGACCCCTTCCCAATTTATCAACATCCTTCATGAACTGTGGACACCAAAACTGGACACAAGTTTCCAGCGATGGACACACCAGTTCCAAATACAGAGGTCAAATAAACTCTCTACGCCTAGTCGAGATTCCCCTGTTTCTGCCTCCACTGCAGTCAATCAGATGAGATGTAATCAAGCCAGGGGGTCCAGCTCAGAAAGGAAAATGAGAGCATGAGGCACCCACACTACAATGCCCATGAACCACTGAAACAGCCAAGGAGGAGAGGGTTTCATGTCTAACTGAGTTTCAATTTGGTTCAAAAAAACCACCCAAAATGGATCAGTCTAAGAATGTTCATTATTGGCGGGAGACAGGTGGAGACATGCCTGTGGATGAGAGCCTAGATCTTCCATCTCCCACTCCTTTGCCTGAACACAGAGACCATCCGTCATTCCCATGCACAGAGTTTCACATAATGAAATAGCTTTCATTTACCCCCTTGCAGGAGAGCTCCTCTTCAAGCAGAGAAACGGACAATGGCACAATCATGGCCAAATTCGTCCTTATGGGACTTTCCAATCACCCAGCCATTTGCGTCTCTCTTTTTAGTGCCTTTCTGTTGATGTACCTCATAACCCTCACTGGCAATGGCCTCGAATCCTAGCCATAGGGACCATGGCTAAGCTGCACAACCTGCTGGACTTCATCCTCAGTAACTTCTCCTGGTAAGACATCTGCTGCCCCATTGCTACAACACCCAAGATGCTGGAAAACCTCTTGTCAGAGAGCAACATAATTTCCTTCACTGGCTGCATGTTGCAGGTCATCTTCCTGGTGGCTGTAGCAGGGAGGGAGGTTTTCCTCCTGGCGGTGATGGCCTATGGCTGGTAAGTGGCCATGTGTAACCCTTTGTAGTACATGGTCATTAGGAGCAAGAGACTCTGCGTTCTGATGACTGCCAGGAACGTGGGTCACCAGATTCCTCAACTCCCTCCTGCACACAGTGTCTACCTGCACCCTGCCTATTTGCCACTCCAGCAAAGTCAACCAATATTACTGTGACATTCCCCCAGTGCTGGCTTCATCCTACACTTCCACGTACCTCAGGGAGATGGTGACCCTCATCGTAGTGGGGATATTCAGCCTGGGTGCCTTTCTGGTCACCCTGCTCTCCTACATCCAAACCCTCTGGACCATCCAGTCAGCCGAGGGCAACACAAGGCCTTCTCCACTTGCGCCTCCTCACACCTCATGGTGGTACATCAGTTCTACAGCACCACCGTCTTCAGCTACATATGTTGCTCATCCAGCCTCTCGCTGGATCAGGACAGGTTGGTAACCATGCTGGATGGAGTCTTCACCCCCATGCTGACCCGCATTACCTACAGTGTGCGGAACATGGAAGTGAAAGAGGTTTTGAGGAGAGTGATGGGTCATAAATGTCAGGGAATAGGTATATTGGGCACCCCTTTGCAGACTCTGTAGTGACCTTCACTGGGGCACTGGTCAGCCTTGGAATGAGATTTTCAGAGCCACCAAAGGAATTTGGATGTGCAGTTCCAATCAAATGCGATGGAAATTGTGCCTCCAAATCCCTTGGGTAACTCTGAAAATCTCACCTTGGGGGTCCCAATTGCACTGATGTCACAGGGCTAGATTCTGGACTTCTCACTCAGGGCCTGATTCTGCGACTCCTATGGGGCCTGATTCCCCACTGTGCTACTCCAGGTTTATGTCTATATGACTCCACTGAATGCGGATGGAGTTACACAGCACAAAGTGGAACAAAGCAGTGGTAATTCAGGCCCCTTAGATAATGACTTACAGCTGTGATTTTCAAAGTGGCCTGGAGGAATTAAGTGATCTACCCCACACATTTTTAATGGGATTTGGATTCCTGACTCCCTTTGGCCCATTTGAAAATCCAAGCCTCACTAAACAAATGGTCCCGTAGATTCCAATCGCAATTTGGAGAGCAAGGACCTCGTCCTGCATTTTAACTTCAATGGGGTACCAAGCATAGGGCAGGATTCCACCCTAGCAGAACAGCTGCCACACTCCCCAGTCTGAAGAAGGGGGGTAGAAAATGGCTTGTCACTTTGAGCTGAGTCCTTATTCCAGCAGAGCATTGACTTTCACGAGCGTTGATTAAGTCAAACATCTTGTGATTAGTTCTCATTAGTTTTGAACTTTGATTAGTAAATTCACAGTAAATCAAAGTAGGGTTTTTTGAAAATTAACAGTATGTAAAAAGTCATGGCAACAATAGATCAGTCGTTCTAATTTCCTACATATGGGTCAGGGAGGTACTTGCAGTTTAAATGGTGCCTTGGGTGAAGCGCTGTTAACTGGTTGAAGGTTAACTGGTTTGGTCAATAATGTCTATTGGGCTTTTGGAATTCATGCGATAAGATATGAGAACCTTATTCCCTACAGTAGAGCTGGCCCAAAAATGTCCAACCAAAAAATGTGCATTGCAAAATTAGGGTTTAATCAATTTTTTCTTTTACTTTTTTATTTACAGAAATATTTCATTGAAATTGTTCCTCTTCCAGACTTTCAATGCCATTTTTTCTTCTGGAAAAAAAACCTGAACATTTGTTGGTATTTCTGAAATTATTTGTTTCAAAATTGTGGGATTTTCTGCACTTCCTGTCTGTTTTCCAACTTGCAAAAGTTACTTCAGTTGTGCATGTAAGTAGCATTTTCACTTTTCCCAGCTGGAAAATGTTGGGAAATGGTAAAGTGTGAGAGAGAGGGTGCCACAAAATCTTTCCCACATTTTCAACATTTCTCACCCTGGAGTTTCCTGGTGGAATTTGTCAAATGGGAATTTTTCCTGTAAAAACTGTCATGGGAAAAAATCCTAACTTTCCAATTAACTGTAATAATCAGAGGTGAAGAGTCTGGTGTACATTGTCCTGTGACATCAGTAGAATGCCACTGATTTACACCAGTTGAAAGTTTGGCCCACCATGCTTCATATCTGCTTCTTAACAAGATGTTTTTGCAGTGCCAGCTGTCGTGTATTTAGGCTTGGAAGGAGTCCATTTTTCTTGGGAAATGTCGATAGATGTCGATTTCCCCGTACGCGCACAGCTATTTCCATCAACCATCACGGAAACGTGCAGAGAGGCAAAGAAAGAAAAACGCTGCTTGAGGATGTGTTGGAGTTTGATTTAAGGTTATGGTCTCTGTGGAGTTTGACATGGGAGTTCACAATTGGTGTTTTAATGGTTATCAAACGTTACTGGTTTGAATCTCCGCGCCGGCTGTCATTAAACAATTATTGTCTGACCCTCCCATGATTTTGCATGACTGTGAAAATCAAAAACTCAAAATAATGCTGGAAACTAAACACCAGTATTATCCCTCTGACAGAGTGCGAGGCAAGAAAGGCTGAGTCCGGGCTCTGGGTCAAGCCCTGCAGAATGGAGCTGACAAAGCAGAGCTGTGCCTAATTCGTAGGTGAGGCCGGGCAGGAAGGCTAATTGAGCCACTAGGCAGAGCCCACAAATAGGCACAGGAAGGAGGTAGAAAGGGGGGAAGCAGGTAGTAAGGGGAAAGAGAGATTGCTTTCCCCGGCATCGGTGCTGACGCCGTGGGTGCTCCGAGGCTGGAGCACCACAGGGAAAAAATGGTGAGTGCTGAACACCCACCGGCAGCGCCCCCATAAGACCCCCTCTTTCCCCCAGCACCTCCTGCCCACCAGCGGGCTCAGACGATCAACACCTCCCCTTCCCTCCCCGTGCCTCCTGCCTCCCGCGATCAGCTGTTTCGCGACACGCAGGAAGCTCTGGGCGTGGGAGGAGCGAGGATGCAGCACAGTCAAGGAAGAGGGCAGAATGGGCCAGGAAGAGGTGGGGATGTAAATAAACTGCACAAAGTATTGGTCCAGCACAGGGGTCTCTGCGTAGTTTGTAGACTGAGACAGAACCAGGAACAAGGAGGCCCTGTTGCCCCAACAAATTATTTTTTTAATTAATTCTTCCCAGCCTAGCTGTAATTAGGTTTGAGCTTCCCTTTCTCTTTACAGAGGTATCAGTCTAAGTGCTTCTAAATTTGCCCTGCCTCATGGGGCAGCTAGGTAACATTAGAGCTCCAAATCTGAACCAGAGATTCCTGAGATACAAACCTCCCCTTTCCCCCAAAGCAACAACATTTGCAAAACCAATAAACTCCTTAGAAGAACAGCTGGGCCTCAAACTATGGCTCGGCTCTGCCCCAAACTTCTCAGTCGCTCAGGATTTATCTCAGCGAGTGCACAGCACCCGCTTTCCCTTTGGGTGAAGCCTGTGTGACACAGAGACCTCAGGGTATAAACTGGCAGAGAGGTCCATAGATTTTTACAGGAATCTTTTAGGTCAGTTATATACAGTAGCTCACTGGTCATCATAATTACTGCAAGATGTTTGCACAGGCGATAGTTTGAGAGACGTAAACTCTTTGGTTCCAAAACCGTTAAAGTCACCCGAGTCGAGCATATCAAACACTGACCATCTGGGGAGATGGGTGTCTGTTTGCTGTCTGGGCCAGGTGCGGGCCTGAGGCTTTACGAAGACAAAGGAACCCCAAGAGAAGTCCCTGAGGTGGAGACCTTTTAAGAAAGAGGGGTCAGGCAGCAAGTGAGCGGATTCATCGCCGAATTTGGTCCGCTGGTTGCATGGTTCCTCCCCCAGCTCGGGCCGGGCCCTGACGGGGAGTGCAATGTCAACGCCGATCCATACCCCCCACGAGCTGAGGTGAAACTGGTGAGAGGGGTGCACGGCTTCTTTGGAAGCCGCGGATCTTTGAATACTGTGAGGGCCAGTGGAACAGGGGCTGGATGCTCCGGAGGGCTCAAGGATCAGAGCAAGCCTATCGCTAGTCTGTAGATTGACAGTGGGCCTGCCTAGGCCTAGGGGGAGTGCTGGTATTGCCCATGGTCGGCAGATTCTCGTCAGGCACAAGACTGCCTCACGCTCAAGACAAGTGGTAACAGGGTACCACACAGCCCTGGGTACCCGCAGGAAGCGTCACAGCTCTTGAGGGTTACGTTAGGGACTCCAGGTCAGCGCATCAGGAAAGCAGGTCAAAGAGAGTGAACGTTTGTGGGTCTGCTGTCCCAAGAATTCAAAGGTCACGCGCGATGGTTGCTGAACCGAAGTTACACCCGTGCACTGTGAGTCTGAGCCCTGTCCTTGGCAGTTCTCGGAGCATGGGCCCTGGGCACTGTCCCCGCATTCTGAAGGGTTCCTGTGAGGCGTTTTGCCCTGAAACCAAAATTTCTGGTTTGACAGCATCATTTCAAAGGGCTCTAAAATCGATGTGCAGCCCCTGGTTTTATTTTAGCAGCATTGTCAAGTACATTAGCCTTGATCAAACAGAGGGAAATGGAAAGACTCTACTAACCAGTGAGTATTTCTGCCATGCTGAGCAATGGAACCGAGTGCAATCTAAGACAAACAAGTTGAAGGGTCATTTGGTCCAGGGATTTCTGACATACCCTGCCTCTAAGGTGAGCTACTCATTGCATTTCCAGATCCTTATTTTGGATTCAGAGCTAGGAAATATTAGAGGGTGAAGAGTGAGGGTGAATGTGGGCAGGAGTGGGGCTGGGGTGGAGACAGGAGATGGGTTTGGGGCCATGGCAAGGCTGGGGGTTGAGGGAGATAATCTTGTGCCAATATTCAAAAAAGGCAAGCAGGGTGATTGGGTACTGATAGGCCGGTTGTCCTGACAACAATCCTGGGCAAAATACCAGAAAAGCTGATCCAGGGTTCAACCGATAAAGAATTAAGGGCTAGGAATATAGTTAATGTCAGTCAACATGGTCTTATGAAAACCCGATCTTGTCAAATTAACCTGACTTCATTCTTTGAGATGACGAGTTGGGTTGGCAAAGGGAACTCCGACATGATCTACTTAGACTTGTGCAAGGCATTTGATTCAGTATCATTCTCTGTACAACATCAGTAACGCCAGCTGAGAGAGGAGGTACAAGAACCAACGGTTGGAAGATGAAGCCGGACCAATTCAAATTAGAAATAAGTCCCATCTTTTTAACAGTGGGGGTGATTGACCATTGGAACAAACCAGTGGTGGATTCTCCATCTCGTGATATCTTCAGACCAAGACTGGCTGCCATTCCGGAAGATACTTGAGCCAAATGCTAGTTATTGGGTCCAAAACATGGGTAGCCAGGTGACATGCAATGGCCTGTGGTATACGGGAGTCAGACTAGAGCTCCTAATTTTCCCTATGGTCCCTTCTGGCTTTGAACTCTACGACTCGTGGATAAATGTGGATGGGAGATAGGGGAGAGGATTGAGGGTGGGGGAGAGTGTCAGGCCAGGGGAGGGGAGAAACACTGGAAGGGGGACATGGCTGTGGATGGAAGGGGGCTTGTCACCTCCACATTCCCCTATCCGGTGTGAAGCCTCCACCCCTTGCCCCTCCCCTCCCCTGCTCCCATCCAGCTGGTTGGTATGGGGGTGGGGGAGGTAAGGAGAGACATCTCTTATTCACAGCCCCATTGCTCAGGGCAATGGCCAGGAGACAGAGAGGAACACACCTCAGACAAAGGAGGGAATGGGCAGCAGCTGCCCCAGCCCCAGTTGGGATCTGGGGGGCCCTGCTTCTCTGGGGGTGTTTGATCCCCTATTCCTGTCCCCCGTGCATGTTCCAAAGAGTTCCATTGGCCCCTCCGACAGGACTCAGTGCTGCAATGAGCCATCGATCTCTCAAAGCGCAGCTTCATAGCACAGCAACAGATCTCATCACCAGCTGCTCCAGCAAATCCCTCCACAGTTCAACACAGCTACGCCTCATACCACGAACTCACTTGGAGCACAGGCAGACACAGGCTGGAATTCAAATCTGTGGGACACCCCCCAACAACACCCTATTCTCTTAGTCCTTTCTCACATCTCTCGATTATGGGTTCATAGATTTCAGAGTCAGAGGGGACCGACAGATCCTGTAGCCTGACCTCCTGTATAACGAGCCAGAGAATTTCTCCAGTCATTTTTGCATTGAGTCTAATAACTAATGTTTGACAAAAGCATATTCTGGTCTTGATCTGGAGACATCAAGAGCTAGAAAATCCTACCCCTTCCGTCGGTGGTTTAACCTTTGCACCCCCACGACATACTTAGATGTGATGGCTATTGCCTGCTCCAGGAAGCGGAGTTAAAGTCATGTTGCAGTGACATAGGTGTCCTTTAACTCTCCACTGCCTGGTTTTCGGAGGTTTAAGTTTAATGACTTTCCCCATTCTGGAAGGGCACGATTCACCTCTGGGCAACCTTAACTCTGCTTTCACAAAGTTTGGGGGCATTTAATATATGTGGTAAAGAGAGAGGAAATGAGGAAGGTTAGAAGTTCTATGTCCTCCAACTCGTTCCCTTTGAGGTTAAGAGTTTGATGTTCTTAACAATGTCCCAGTTGTCCTAGACATGGATTCAAAAATCCCATCTGCAGAAGTGTCCGTGGAGATTTCACCTTCTTGCAAGAAGGGTAAATAATGAGACACCAGAGACTGGCACTTTTAGACAAGGCACAACGTACAAAAAACACGCAGCAGAACTAGGACATCCAAACTGGAATCTGCTTGTTGAAGGAAATCAGCTGCATGGAGAGATGACATTAGAAGACGGACAGTAGAACCTTCATCCTGAAAAAGGAGCCCTATCAAACGATTCCAGCTTGAAATAGACCCTTTTTAGAGGTGAATCAACCTTCACAACTCTTTTCAGGTAAATCAGAATTGCAGATGGACAAGAGTGAGCAGTTGATAAAGTCCATCCTCTCTGCTCACTGCTGTGTTTTACCTTTCAGGAGGGGATCTGCCTCCCTGAGCTGTTGAGAAACTTAATGCTAGATAGATGCTAACAATGTTTTAGCTGTATAGGCTGAGCTTTGCATACCCTCTTTACTGTGCACCCCGCTCCCCAAGGCAGGTTTGGAAATATCAGCCTGAAGAGTATAGTTTGGAACCATAGGAACAGCTTGATCAGATGAGATCACTGATCCACGCAGTGTAGTATCCTGTCTCCTGCACAAGCTACTTAAGAGGTAGGTGCACAAAGCAGCTTTCTTCCAGCCCACCCATTTAATTAGCCATTTAATTGTCCTATATGCTAAGGCAGGGGGATATCCCTTTTCAAACCTCTGAATTTTATCTTTGGGTTGTTTTTGAGTTCTTGATAGTGTAACTCTGGCCATTCTGGTTCACCAAGTAAATGCTTGGTCCTTTGAAATCACAGTTTGATGCTCATGGCTTGCATTCTGCAGACCAGGGCAGCATGGGGTGGGATCAAACAAAACACCCCTGCAGAGAATACATTGAATGGGCTTTCCAAATATTTTAATGTTCTGGTTTTCAAACGTTTGTATTGGTGAGCCCTTTCACACAGCAAGCCTCTGAGTGCAACCCCCCTTATAAATTAAAATAACATTTTAAAAAAATTTAACAGTATTATAAATGTTGGAGGCAAAGCGGGGTTTGGGGGTGGAAGCTGACAGCTCACTATACCCCACATAATAACCTCATGACCCCCTGAGGGGTCATGACCCCCAGTTTGAGAACCCCTGTTCTAGAACATGACCAATTCATGCAGCTCCATGAAGCTGACCAATTTTCTTAAAGCCAGTACAAAAGTAAAATAAAAGATTGTTGTTATAGAATCATAGAATCATAGACTTTAAGGTCAGAAGGGACCATTATGATCGTCTAGTCTAACCTACTGCACAACGCAGGCCGCGGAATCTCACCCACCAACTCCTGTAACAAACCCCTGACTTATGTACTGAGCTTAAATAATTCCTCTCCCTCTCCGGTATTTCTCCCTCTGATATATTTAGAGATAGCAGTCATATCGCCTCTCAGCCTTCTTTTAGTTAGGCTAAACAAGCCAAGCTCATTGAGTCTCCTTTCATAGGACAGGTTTTCCATTCCTCGGATCATCCTAGTAGCCCTTCTCGGTACCTGTTCCAGTTTGAGTTCGTCCTTCTTAAACATGGGAGACCAGAACTACACACAGTATTCCAGATGAGGTCTCACCAGTACCTTGTATAACGGTAACGGTATAACGGTACAACTAACACCCCCTTAGCTCTACTGGAAACACCTCGCCTGATGCATCCCAAGACCGCATTAGCTTTTTTCACGGTCGTATCACATTGGCGGCTCATAGTCATCCTGTGATCAACCAATACTCTGAGGTCCTTCTCCTCCTCTGTTACTTCCAAGTGATGCGTCCCCAGTTTGTAACAGAAATTCTTGTTATTAATCCCTAAATGCATGACCTTGCACTTTTCACGATTAAAGTTCATCCTATTACTATTACGCCAGTTTACAAGGTCATCCAGATCTTCCTGTCTGATATCCCAGGCCCTCTCTGTATTGGCAATACCTCCCAGCTTCATGTCATCCGCAAACTTTATTAGCGCATTCCCACTTTCTGTGCCAAGGTCAGTAATAAAAAGGACTTCCGGTGCTTTCCATGCAGTTCTTCACGCTGATATAACCTGTACTTCTGTACCAGATGAATACCTAGCCTGATATTTGGTGTCATAAACTCAGCGTCCACCTAGAATGACAGTGTCTTTAAGCTGCTGTTCTTGGAGATCAAAAATCTGTTACAGACATTGAGTTGTCTGTCAGTTTACAGCTTGGGTTGCATTCCTCTAGTGACCAGCAGAAGACATTAAAAAAAAGAATCTTATGGCATTATTTGCTGCTGGTGTATTAATCTTCAAATATATTTTTATGTTCTCTTTCAGGGGATGTGGGATTTTCTTTAACTACTACCTATGGCCGGTCCAGTCTGGAGCAATAAAACGGCTTCAGAATTCATTCTACTGGGATTTGGGGATCTCCCTGAGCTGCAAATTCTTCTCTTTCTTCTTTTTTCAGTGATCTACATTTTGAGCATGGTAGGGAACATCCTCATCATTACACTCATTGTAACTGATCAGCACTTGCACACTCCCATGTATTTCTTCCTGGGGAACTTGTCCTGCTTGGAGACGTGCTACACCTCCACCATCCTGCCCAGGCTGCTGGCCAGTCTCCTGACGGGGGACAGAACCATTTCTGTCCAGCGCTGCCTCACACAATATTATTTGTTTGGTTTATTTGGAGCCACAGAATGTTATCTCTTAGCTGTAATGTCTTATGATCGGTATTTAGCAATATGCAAACCACTGTACTATGGAGCCCGTATGAATGGCAGATTCTGTGTCCTGCTAGCAGCTGGGTCTTGGATAAATGGGTTTTTGCCTATTACCATAATAACTTCTTTGATGTCACAACTGCCTTTCTGTGGCCCCGGTAAGATTGATCACTTCTTTTGTGACTTAACCCCAGTGATAGACCTCTCCTGCAGCGACACCCATCTGATAAAACTTTTGGGTGTTGTCCTGTCGGGTGTATGTTCACTGCCCCCATTTCTACTAACTGTAACATCTTACATTTGTATCATCACCTCCATCCTGAGAATCCCTTCCACCACCGGGCGGCAAAAGGCCTTTTCCACCTGCTCCTCTCACCTCATTGTGATTACAACTTTCTATGGGACCCTGATCATTGTTTATCTCCTCCCCAAAACTAAGACACTGCAAGACCTGAACAAAGTGTTCTCCATCTTCTACACCATCCTGACGCCCCTGTTCAATCCATTCATCTACAGCCTGAGGAACAAGGAGGTAAAAAAGGCCCTAAGAAAAGCAGTCAGTAAATTTACAGCTTTCACAAGAATTTAGAGACTGTTCGGTCATGGTTTTAGCTGTCAGTGAAATGGCAATAAACTGAGGAGTGGGAAATGTGGGAAATGGATCTTTCTCTTTGGTGTTGTGTGATCATTTCTTCAGAATAGCTAGTGATGACTTGTGGCAAAGAAGAAGGGAGTTGCTAACCCGATACAGTGAGATCATCAAGACTCCTCCAGGGTCAAAAATATTGGGTGATATCCTGGCCCTGCTGAAATGAATAGCAAAACTCCCATTGACTTCAATGGAGCAGGATTTCACCTATTAAAATAACATGCCATTCAAATCTAATCTAACCATTGTACCCACTTTATATAATAATTGTTGTGCACAGTACAAAGAGGCTTGGAAGCATTCGATTTTAATCTGTAAATTTCAGTACGTGTTGATTTCACCGTGCACACTCAAACTGACGAAAAAAATATTTCCGTAGAAAATTATAGAAATTTTCTATACGCTACAGACCGGCAAAGAAAGAAAATGCAGCTTGAGAACATACTAGAATTTGATTTAAGGCTGTTTACTTTGTATGTCTTTGCATGTGCTGGAGACAATTTCTGTTTTAGCAGTTATAAAGTTTTCACTTTTTCAGTCTCAGTGTCTAGAGTCATTCAATAATTATTGTCTGGTTTTGTTCAGCCTGAAACTCATCATGAATATGGGTTAGTGTACTCACCAGGGATGTGGGAGGCCCAGGGTCATTCCACACTCTGCCTGATGCGGATAATGGATTTGAACTTGGACTCCCATCTCTCAGCTGAGTGGTTAGGGTGCTGCTTAGGGGGCTTGGGGTGGGGGCAGGGGGCAGGATGTGTCCCCATCTCTCCTGTCAAACTCTTCCACTTTGTTAAAATAATTAAATAATCATTGGACCAGGGACTTACATGTGGTTTTCCCACCTCCCAGGTGAATGCGCTAACTGCCAGGGTATGAATCCACACACTCTCTTTCTGGCCCAATGGCCATTCAAATGGTCTCTCGTCACAGAGCACAGAGATCTGAAACCGGCCAGAGAAACACCTGGAGATTTCTTCCTCTGGAGGGGGAGTCCCCAGCCAGGGCAATGTTGATGGGTTGTCTGACAAGGACAACAACCAAGTGCTATCACCAGTCCTGAGCAGTGTAGCTAGGTCAACCTAACTCTTAGGTGCAAACCTGAGGCCCATGGTCCATGCAGAAAAGAGCTCCCTATTTGAACTGAGACAAGAGAAGTTGGTGGGGCAGGTAACAGCAGGCCACGGAGACAGATGGAGTGTGGAAGGAATGAACAGATTAAGGTAGTGCCTGACTGGTACCATAGGAAGTCCAGGGCCTTTCTCTCTTTCTCTCTCTTTCTGAACTATGTTAGTATCTCAAGGGCATTCGTGACAGAGTTACTGACTGAGGGATCGGGGGGTGGGGGGAAATGCGTTTGGAAGAGGAATCTGAAGGAGGGGAGAGAGTTTGCCTGGGCCCCAGGACAAGGGATGGCCAGTTAGGTGGAGGCTGCTGCTTGGCAAAAGTCACTAGTTGGGGAAGGAAACAAAGCTGATGTAGCAGCAGCGGAAAGTGCTGTCCAAAGAGGAGAGAGATGAGCAGCCAGGTAGACGTCAGGCAGTAAAAGGAGGGGGCAATGGAGTGCTGCTGACATGTAACCTGGGGCTCCCGCAAAGCCGCTCCTCATTAGCTTCTGGAGCTGGTAGCGAATTCAGAGGAGACAGATGAGAAATCCTCCTCTTTGTTAACCACTTTGGTACTCGCATGGCTCTAACCTGGGATTTTCACAGGAGGGGACTAAAAATCTCCGACTGAGAGGCGAAAGGGGAAACAGAGACCCAACATCAGAAAGCAGAGCTGGGAACAGAACGCAGCTCTCCAGATACCCAAGCCAGTGCTTGTTTGCAAGGACCATGCGGCCACACATTTGAAATGCATCTTCTAGCCCATTAGTAGGTAGTGTCCCTAGGTGACCGCACGTCTGTTAAGAACAAATCCTTGGGAATAGTGCTGTCTCGTTGCTGAAATGGAAGCAGAATGCTGTTCATTCGTGGCCTATCACCATGTTTGACTTGGGCCATTTGAAAGGGGGTGGGTGGGTGTGTTGGCAAAAGCGGTACCCCGTGGCAGGGATGCCGAAGAGTTCCTTGGTTATAGTGGGTTATACTGGGAAGGGAGCGAGCTGAACTCAAAGTCTTCTTCAGTAGCTGTCACTGAAATGAGGAGACAACTAAAAGGGAAGAGTGGGTGACACGAGGTTGCAGGTTGTCATGTCCTATTGCCTGAATGAGAAAATGCTGGAGATGAGAGGTTTAAAAATCTGTGGAGAAAGCAAGTACCAACAGAAGAGCCCCTCCCAGAAACAGAGGGGAATCAACCTCTAGTTTAGGAGTTTCTAGAACAAAATCTAGAGGGATATTATTTAAATTAAGAATGGAGAGAAAGCTGCCAGGGAGAGAAGTCAATCAAAGCTGTGCATTAGGAAGGATGAAGATATCTGATAAGGGCTGGACTGCATACAAGATACGTAGTCGACTCTATGATGAAAGCAAGATATTCTGCTATTTGAGTGGAGGAGAGTAGCAAATAGAGTGAGCTGCTTGGGAACTGTCCATCACAATGCTTTTTCAACAGGAAATGCAGTTTGGCTGTGTCAAGGTTCCTTGCCCACTCTGAACTCTAGGGTACAGATGTGGGGACCTGCATGAAACCCACCCAGGCTTACTATTACCAGCTTAGGTTAAAACTTCCCCAAGGTACAAACTGTTTTACCCTTTGCCCTTGGACTTCCACTGCCACCACCAAACGTTTATCTGGGTTTATTGGGAAAACGTTGTTTGTAACCGACTTTCCCCCCAAAATCCTCCCAACCCTTGCAGCCCACTTCCTGGGGAAGGTTTGGTAAAAATCCTCACCAATTTGCATAGGTGACCACAGACCCAAACCCTTGGATCTTAGAACAATGAAGCATTCAGTTCTTGAAAAGAAACATTTTAATAGAAGAAACAGTAAAAAGAATCACCTCTGTAAAATCAGGAAGGTAAATACCTTACAGGGTAATTAGATTCAAAACATAGAGAATCCCTCTAGGCAAAACCTTAAGTTACAAAAAGACACACAGACAGGAATATTCGTTCTATTCAGCACAACTTAATTACGCAGCCATTAAAAGAAATCATAATCTAATGCATATCTAGCTAGATTACTTACTAAGTTCTAAGACTCCATTCCTGTTCTGTCCCCGGCAAAAGCATCACACAGACAGACACAGACCCTTTGTTTTTCTCCCTCCTCCCAGCTTTTGAAAGTATCTTGTCTCCTCATTGGTCATTTTGGTCAGGTGCCAGCGAGGTTATCCTAGCTTCTTAACCCTTTACAGGTGAAAGGATTTTTCCTCGGTCCAGGAGGGATTTTAAAGGTGTTTACCCTTCCCTTTATATTTATGACAGGCTGAATCAACACTTTCCACAGGAAGTTCAACCAAACAGTTTCAGGGTTTTTTTTTTTCCTGAGGGAGAATTGGAAAGAAATATTTTATTCTGGATCAGGAGGATTTGAAATGAAAATGGCAGCTTGTCCAACCCAGACACAGCATTTTATTGCAGGGCTGTTGGCCGTCAACGGGCATCCAACTGAGCTGCCGCAACAATTCATGGGAGCTGTAGTTCAGGTGCCTCTCTCCTTCGTTCTCCTCTGGGGGCTGGGCTCCGGGGCTGGGCTCCCGGGAGTCTCCCATGATTCAGTGAGGACGCCCCTCTGCTGGCACCATTCAAACATACACACATTCCAAGGCTAGAAGGGACCACTGTGGTCATCTAGTCTGGCCTCCTGCATAACGCAGGCCATAAAACTTCCCCCAAGTAATTCCTATTTGAATTAGAGCAGATCTTTTAACAAAAATCCCAATCTTGATTTTAAAATGTCAGTGATGGAGTATCCACCATGACCCTTGATAACTTCTTTCAATGGTGGTTTACCCTCATTGTTAAAAATGTACACCTTATTTCCAGTCTAAATTTGTTCAGCTTAACTTTTCAGGCATTGGATCTTGTTAGCCGTTTGTCTGCTTGATTGAAAAGCCCATTCTGATGGGTTCCCCCCAGGGTGCCACCTAGAACTGGGGTACCACTGAGCCCTCTTGACTCACCAGCCTGGGCTCCCTTTACACAGTATTGCTGTGACAGGCCCTCAATCTCCCTCCAGCACACATACAGATAGACAGACACACACCCAACTGCAGCTACACACAGATGCTGAAATCAGCTCTGCATGGGAAGGCTCAGCTAAGGCACCTCCCAACTCCTAAGGCATGCACTCCCCTCTGGAGTGTAAACCCATCATCATACCATCTTGCACCGCACAGAGAACTGTACAGCATAAGCTCATGAAATTCACTCCTTGCCTCAATGTGGAGGAAGATATGCAATAGCTTTCTGCCGCCCAGTTATGATTTCCACACACTGGTTTTAGACAAAACAAAAACAAGTTTATTAACTACAAAAGGATAGATTTTAAGTGATTATAAGTGATAGCAAACAAATCAAAGCACATTACCTTAGGAAATAAACAAAACCGTGTTGTAGGAAGAGTGAGGTACCATCATGATGTCATTTCTCCCCTTTTACATCTTCTCCCCACTTTCTGGAAAGCTCTTGTGCTGTGCCATGGGTCAAACAGTCCCCATTCTGTAGTGCTATCTCTGAGAGATTTCTATTGTACACAGTTCCTGGGGTAATCCTTCTGTTTTTGTGCATTTATTAATCCATTAACATTGTTTGGTCTATTTACTGTTGTACCTGAAAGTCTGCTTGTGGGTGTTTTCAACCTCACAACATGTTTCAGTAATACATACATAGCCAAACCTCATAACTTCACATATGACAATAACACATACAACCCAATGAGATATTAATGTCTAGCAGATCAAGACTTTTAGAATGATACCGCACAAGGCATTCTTTGTGCAAAACATATCCTAATTACATGACGGTGGTGAATATTGGGGTCCCAGGGTGTTACACCTATTGTTGGGACATGTGTAGATCTATATCTACACCTATAGATATCTATAGATATTTATAGATATCCATGTATCCATATATCCATGTAATGTGCTATAGGCCATCAAGGCATAGTATGGATGGAGTGCGTTTGACATAAATACGTGCATTGCGTGTTGGTAACTGAAGCAAGAACTTAAGATTTCAAGTGGGTAAGGACGATTTGTACAAAACAACTTTGTTATGTCCCTGGGAAATATATGAAGAATCAGTAAATAAGGAACAACACCAGCTGGACTGCTATAAAAAATGTATAAGAATTGGAGGAAATGGCATGTCTTGGATCATGGTGGCCTGCCTGGAACAGAGTTGTGGGTGTGTCAGGGTTCCCTCCCCACTCTGAACTCTGGGGTGCAGACGTGGGGACTGGCATGAAAGACCTCCTATGCTTATATTCCACCAGCTTAGGTTAAAAACTTCCCCAAGGCTCAAATTGTCCTTGTCCCTTGTCCTTGGACAGTATTGCTGCTACCACCAAGTGATTTAAACAAACATTCAGGGAGGGGCCACTTGGAGCCCTATCCCCACCAAAATATACCCCCTAACCCCTTCACCCCTTTCTTGGGGAGGCTTGAGAATAATATACCAACCAATAAGTTAACAAAGTGAACACAGACCAAATCCCTGGTTTTTTAGGACACTGAAAAGCAATCAGGTTCTTAAAAGATGAATTTTATTTAAAAAAAAGTGAAAGAATCACACCTGCAAAATCAGGATGGAAGATAACTTTACAGGGTAAATAAAAAGATTTAAAACACAGAGAATTCCCCTCTGACTCTGCTTCCCAGTTACAAAACAGGAATAAAATTACCTCTTAGCATAGGGAAAATTCACAAGCTAAAACTAAAGATAATCTAACACATTTCCTTGCTATTACTTCCAATTGCTGTAATTTTAGATGGATTATTTCAGGTTCTTTTTAGGAGCTGCTTTACCTGCTTGGTCTCTGTGTGTCCTGAGAGGGAACCAAACAAAGAGAGCACAAACAAAACCTCCCTGCCCCCTTGATTTGAAAGTATCTTCTTTTCCCATTGGTCCTTCTGGTCAGGTGCCAAACTTGGTTAATTGAACTGATTAACCCCTTACAGTTAAGGGGATTCTGCACCTCTGGCCATGAGGGATTTTAGGTTACTGCATACATAAGGGTTGTTACCCTTCTCTTTATATTTATGACAGGGTGAAAGGCCCAAACATCAGAGACAAACGACTAATTATGTCACAAAGTGGATAATAAATGGAGGTTTCACACATTTGAAATTTGGAGTCTTTCAACAACCCCAGAGCCCTGTTTGCATATAGATGTTGTCTTTCCGCCAGCTCCCCGCATCTGATCTGATCTGATCTGGTCTGACCGAACCTCGACTAGCCATCGGGACTTCATTCTGATCTGTGGATTCTGGTGTTGTATGTTTGGGGTATGAATGTGGCGTGAATGAGGTTTATTTTGTAAGCAATAAAGAGTACTTTGAGTATTATATACCAATACTGTGACCGGTACCTGCCTGTTCCCCCATACCATATGGAGGCCCCTGCTGTGGGTCTAATACCATTATTAAATATTTGTTCCCTGTGTAGGTTCTTATAGACTGTGATCAAATCACCCGTTAACCATCTCTTTGTTAAGCTAAATAGATTGAACTTTTTGAGTCTATCACTAAGGCAGGTTTTCTAATCCTTTGATCATTCTTCTGTCTCTTCTTTGACCCCTTCCCAATTTATCAACATCCTTCATGAACTGTGGACACCAGAACTGGACACAAGATTCCAGCAATGGACACACCAGTTCCAAATACAGAGGTCAAATAACCTCTCTACGCCTAGTCGAGATTCCCCTGTTTCTGCCTCCATTGCAGTCAATCAGATGAGATGTAATCAAGCCAGGGGGTCCAGCTCAGAAAGGAAAATGAAAGCATGAGGCACCCACACTACAATGCCCATGAACCACTGAAACAGCCAAGGAGGAGAGGGTTTCATGTCTAACTGAGTTTCAATTTGGTTCAAAAAAACCACCCAAAATGGATCAGTTTAAGAATGTTTATTATTGGCGGGAGACAGGTGGAGACATGCCTGTGGATGAGAGCCTAGATCTTCCATCTCCCACTCCTTTGCCTTAACACAAAGACCATCCGTCATTCCCATGCACAGAGTCTCACACTATGAAATAGCTTTCATTTACCCCCTTGCAGGAGAGCTCCTCTTCAAGCAGAGAAATGGACAATGGGACAATCGTGGCCAAATTCGTCCTTATGGCACTTTCCAATCGCCCAGCCATTTGCTTCTCTCTTTTTGGTGCCTTTCTGTTGATGTACCTCATAACCCTCACTGTCAATGGCCTCAAATCCTAACCATAGAGACCAAGGCTAAGCTGCACAACCTGCTGGACTTCATCCTCCACAACTTCTCCTGGTAAGACATCTGCTGCTCCATTGTTACAACACCCAAGATGCTGGAAAACCTCTTGTCAGAGAGCAGCATAATTTCCTTCACTGGCTGCATGTTGCAGGTCAACTTCCTGGTGGCTGTAGCAGGGAGGGAGGTTTTCCTGCTGGAGGCGATGGCCTGTGACTGGTAAGTGGCCATGTGTAACCCTTTGCAGTACATGGTCATTAGGAGCAAGAGACTCTGCGTTCTGATGACTGCCAGGAACGTGGGTCACCAGATTCCTCAACTCCCTCCTGCACACAGTGTCTACCTTCACCCTGCCTTTCTGCCACTCCAACAAAATCAACCAATATTACTGTGACATTCCCCCAGTGCTGGCTTCATCCTACACTTCCACGTACCTCAGGGAGATGGTGACCCTCATCTTAGGGGGGATATTCGGCCTGGGTGCCTTTCTGGTCACCCTGCTCTCCTACATCCAAACCCTCTGGACCATCCAGTCAGCCGAGGGCAACACAAGGCCTTCTCCACTTGCGCCTCCTCACACCTCATGGTGGTACATCAGTTCTACAGCACCACCGTCTTCAGCTACATATGTTGCTCATCAACCTGGATCAGGACAGGTTGGTAGCCATGCTGGATGGAGTCTTCACCCCCATGCTGACCCACATTACCTACAGTGTGCGGAACATGGAAGTGAAAGAGGTTTTGAGGAGAGTGATGGGTCATAAATGTCAGGGAATAGGCATATTGGGCACCCCTTTGCAGACTCTGTAGTGACCTTCACTGGGGCACTGGTCAGCCTTGGAATGAGATTTTCAGAGCCACCAAAGGAATTTGGATGTGCAGTTCCAATCAAATGTGATGGAAATTGTGCCTCCAAATCCCTTGGGTAACTCTGAAAATCTCATCTTGGGGGTCCCAATTGCACTGATGTCACAGGGCTAGATTCTGGACTTCTCACTCAGGGCCTGATTCTGCGACTCCTATGGGGCCTGATTCCCCACTGTGCTACTCCAGGTTTATGTCTATATGACTCCACTGAATGCGGATGGAGTTACACAGCACAAAGTGGAACAAAGCAGTGGTAATTCAGGCCCCTTAGATAATGACTTACAGCTGTGATTTTCAAAGTGGCCTGGAGGAATTAAGTGATCTACCCCACACATTTTTAATGGGATTTGGATTCCTGACTCCCTTTGGCCCATTTGAAAATCCAAGCCTCACTAAACAAATGGTCCCGTAGATTCCAATCGCAATTTGGAGAGCAAGGACCTCGTCCTGCATTTTAACTTCAATGGGGTACCAAGCATAGGGCAGGATTCCACCCTAGCAGAACAGCTGCCACACTCCCCAGTCTGAAGAAGGGGGGTAGAAAACGGCTTGTCACTTTGAGCTGAGTCCTTATTCCAGCAGAGCATTGACTTTCACGAGCGTTGATTAAGTCAAACATCTTGTGATTAGTTCTCATTAGTTTTGAACTTTGATTAGTAAATTCACAGTAAATCAAAGTAGGGTTTTTTGAAAATTAACAGTATGTAAAAAGTCATGGCAACAATAGATCAGTCGTTCTAATTTCCTACATATGGGTCAGGGAGGTACTTGCAGTTTAAATGGTGCCTTGGGTGAAGCGCTGTTAACTGGTTGAAGGTTAACTGGTTTGGTCAATAATGTCTATTGGGCTTTTGGAATTCATGCGATAAGATATGAGAACCTTATTCCCTACAGTAGAGCTGGCCCAAAAATGTCCAACCAAAAAATGTGCATTGCAAAATTAGGGTTTAATCAATTTTTTCTTTTACTTTTTTATTTACAGAAATATTTCATTGAAATTGTTCCTCTTCCAGACTTTCAATGCCATTTTTTCTTCTGGAAAAAAAACCTGAACATTTGTTGGTATTTCTGAAATTATTTGTTTCAAAATTGTGGGATTTTCTGCACTTCCTGTCTGTTTTCCAACTTGCAAAAGTTACTTCAGTTGTGCATGTAAGTAGCATTTTCACTTTTCCCAGCTGGAAAATGTTGGGAAATGGTAAAGTGTGAGAGAGAGGGTGCCACAAAATCTTTCTCACATTTTCAACATTTCTCACCCTGGAGTTTCCTGGTGGAATTTGTCAAATGGGAATTTTTCCTGTAAAAATTGTCATGGGAAAAATCCTAATTTTCCAATTAACTGTAATAATCAGAGGTGTAGAGTCTGGTGTACATTGTCCTGTGACATCAGTAGAGTGCCATTGATTTACACCAATTGAAAATTTGGCCCACCATGCTTCATATCTGCTTGTCAACAAGATGTTTTTGCTTTAACATAAAGTCCAAAATTCTGCCTATTGACACACAACTTCAATATATTTGAACATTTAGAAAACAAAATTACAAAAATAAAGAAAATTATTTGGCTTGTCTTCTTTTGAGTTTTTCAAATGGCGTTTTATTTTGCAAATAATTGCTTCTCTGCAGTGCCTTCCATGGGAAGCTCTCATATCCATTTCTACAGACATTAGTGAATCAAACTTTCCAAGGCCTCTAATGTACACAGTGGAGCTGGTCAGAAAATGAGGATGGAATATTACTAAGTGTTCATCAGTTCAATCAGGCTGTTTTTCCTCCAAACTTCATTTGACCGCTATTTTCCAATCATCTCTATTACCCCTTAGTGGAATGTAAAGGTGTGACTCTGATGCACATTGTACACATGGATAATTAACTGAGTCAGATAAACCAGTTTATTGGGGCTGGTCAAAAATTTTCCATCAAAACTTATTCCAAACAACTTGAAGTTTGATTAAATAAAATTTGTCATGGAAAGTATAGTCTTCCCTTGCAAAATATTGATTTTTCATCAGAAAACTGAAACCCCCAAAACAAAATCAAAAATTGTAGAGGGTGGCAGTTTTTGTTTGAAAATGTTTTAGTTTCAGCAGTTTTTGGCCAAAAATTGTTCCATTTTCAGCTGAAAGGTTTTAGATTTGTGATTGCTGAAAATTGAACATTTTCCCAAGCCCAAAACATGTTCTGACCAGCTGTACAGATTGTTTGTTTGTCAAAACCTGTGTGCCATGGTGAGGAATGAGAGGTTGATACTGAGTGATTATTCTGTATTTCCAAAGTCTCATAGATGATATTCAGATATTTTCTTCTGTTTTTCCAACCCTTGCTTGCGAAAGACTGAGATTTTTCAGAGGCCCCCTGCAAGATTTGAATGATTCCCATCAGTTTTGAGAACTGGGCTTCCAAATTCCTAACGCAACTTCAAGAATTTTAATCATTGGCTTCTCCACAAACTGAGTCTACAGTTAAAGTGGTACTCCTTTTGTGTGTAGAAAAGGCCTTCTCCACCCAGGAATTTGCACCCATTTAACTGAATCAGGGCTTGTCTACATGGTGAGTTGTACTAGATGGAAATTTAATCTGATTTATTTCAAGCAACGCAGCCCCCAATTGTGGACACTCTTAGTTTCTTTTAGGAGTAGCGTGTTTGGGTTTAGTTTAAGTCAATTAGGAACAAATTTAAGTAAAAAAAAAAATGAAAAGGACTCAGAAAAGGGCTATGAGAATATTTCAAGGCCTGGAAAACCTGCCTTTGAGTGAGAGATTTAAGAAGCTCCATCTGTTTAGTTTATCCAAGAGAAAATTAAGAGTAGAAGTGGTCCAGAATTTTTCTGCAAAACTTTTTTCCGGTCATAAAATGCCAACTCATCAAAATCAAAACTTTTCACTGAAAGTTATCCCAGTTCTTCTAATGTTTCTCACATAGAAACAAGAGCCTAGAGTAGGCAATAGTGGATGTTGGTGATGTCGCTTCAAGTTCTTACTATCAGGCAATTTTTTTTTACCCATGAGCATACTTAATTATTGGAACCATTTATCTAGCAATGTGGTGAATTCTCCATCACTTGGAGTCTTTACATCAAGACTGATTTCTTGTCATTGCCCTGTGTTCTGCAGAAGGTCAGAGTTGATTTACTAATGGGCCCTTCTCCCCTAACAATTTATGAATGAGCCACTCATGCCCCGCAATAAGTGTGTTCACACTGGAATTTGCACCAGTCAGACTAAACCAGTTTAATTAAAATGCTGCACGTTTGTGTGTAGAGAAGGCCTCAGTTTAAAAACAACAATTGAAGTTAAACCCAGGGCTATTTCTGTGTGTGGACAAGGCTTGGAAAACAGAGAGAACATGCAAGCGCTTAAAAAACATTTGATGTCAATACCACTTTCCAATACAACTTTCCAGTTCCCATGAGACATAAAGCTGATTTAATGAGCCCATCTGAGATCCAGAGCTCTGACGAATTCAAGGACTCTATCCTCAAATGCCATGATTTCACGTATAAAGAGCATACCCTGCAAACCATATGTGTGATCATAACAAGATCCATCTGCACACCAGCATGTTAGACTTCTATCTCTCCCACAGACAGTAGGTTTGGTAACAGTAGCCTCTAATAGCTCTGGAATACGTTTTGGTTCTACTGTCTGGAACTAACTCTGATTTCAATCGCATCTGTTTGTTCAATGAAATTAGATCTCATTAAAAGATTGGGTACTGGTATTCATTCCTGAATTGTTCTCTTGTTCATTTATTTTTCTATTTTTGTGTAAATTAGGAGAGAAAACTGATGCAAGGATAGCAATACCCTGAACCGTGCCGGAGCGGGTAAGCACATGCTATTTATATTCCATTGCACCATGTGAGATGTGCCAGAAGGAAATTATAGCAAAAGAGACTATTCTGCAATTTTTGCCATTTTCCAAGGTGACTCTATCATTTTGGATTCCTTGCATTTTGAGCGCTCAGTTTTACACAGAGGCAAAGCGCAATAACTCCATTGCTTTCTTTGTAGAATCTGACCTGTAAATTATCTAAGTGAGGAACCGATGAAAAATCTGAATCTATAGACAATTTACTAAATTATAATAGACTCTCATTCTGACCTTCATTTCACCAGGTTTACATGAGTATAACTTCATTCTTGGTCGCTGCAGCAGCTTCCTCTCGGACCTCCCAGAAACGCACACTGACCCCCTAAACTCCTCTTTCTTTCGCGTCACTTTGGTCATGTAATCCCCCTTTGAGTCCTTCCCTTGGCTTTCCAGCCAATATTGTATCATATTGAAGCTTCTTGTCACTGCCTTCAAAGCTCTACATAGCTCTGTCCCTCCTTCGTGATCTTCTTTGCCAAGCCTCCCAGCCTCACCCAGCCTCTGGCTAGATTCTCACCCGGTCACCTTCCTGCCATGTTCCATGAAGCCACCTATTTGTAGTCCAGCTTCCCCGAGCTCTTCCGACCCTCTCCACATGCGAGTCCCTCTTCAATCTCCAGCTCTGCCTCTCTGTGTTTGCTGAATCTTGTTGCTATAGCTACATATATGAGTGCAAATTGTATGTGTGTTGCTTCTGGTTATTCCCCTTCACCTCACCTCTGCCTACTTGCCTGTCCTTAAATTGGGAGTGACTCCAAGCTGGAATTGTCCTTCTGACATGTTTGGAGAGTGCCTAACACATGATGGGGAATACTCTTCTTAGAATATATGTTATACTATATATTATTATATATTATGACATATATTATCATGTTCCAGTTGTTACAGTGATTATTATAACAACAATGGACTTTCATGAAGTTACTCCGGTGGCTAAATCCTTAGCTGGTGTAGAACAGAGTAACTCCATTGACTATAAAAGACCAACACTGATTTATACCAGCTACAGACCCACCCCTGTTATCTACCTGCCTATCTCTATCTGTCATACCACAGCCTTCAGTGTCTGTGCAGCTACGTTGGTGTGAGATCAAAATCAGGCACAGAACACTTTCTTGTAAACTATGTTTTCCAGAGAAAAATAGTCCAGTCCTACTCATATTGAAGTCAATGGGAGTTTTGTAATGGACACCAGTGAGAGCAGTATAGAGTCCAAATATTGATTAATTACAAAGACTAAGAAAGGTTGTTTCTTGCACTTCTTGATTCAAGTTGCTGGGGGGAGGATGGGCAGAAATCTGTCAATCTTGGGATAACATTAAATAGAACGAGGTTCCTTCAGTCTCCTCGCAGTCATGGTGTTTCACAATAATTTCCATTTTATCTACATTGTCTAGGTATAAGGGCCCTGATTCTCTGCTGCCTTGTACCTTGTGTCATCATTAACCTTTGCACAAAGGGAGTGTACCAAATAATTGGTGAGGGCTTCTATTTCCAATGTGCTTATCTGAACCTCTAGACTCTTAACTACCTTTGAAAATCTAGCCTTTCAGTTCTTTGGAACATTTCACCCCTTCTCTAGACACCTGAGGAGAACACAAAAACTTCAAGTACAATTGTCTCTGATCCAGCTGTATTTTTTTTCAGATTTAGAATCCACATCATCCCTCCACCAGCGTTTGGTGAGGCATGATTTCACTTTACAAAAATCATGTAGACTCTTCCCCAACAAATCATGTTCATCTATGTTTCTGATAATTCTGTTATTTACTATAGTTTCAACCAATTTGCCTGGTACTGACATTATGCTTACTGGCCTGTCATTGCCAGGATCGCCTCTGGAGCCTTTTTTAAAAATTAGCATCACATTAGCTATCCTCTAGTCATCTGGTACGAGATGATTTAAATGATAGGTTACATACCACAGTTAGTAGTTCTGCAATTTCACATTTGAGTTCCTTCAGAACTCTTGAGTGAATACCATCTGGTCCTGGTCGACTTGTTACTGTTTAGCTTATCAGTTTGTTCCAAAACCTCCTCTAATGACACCTCAATCTGGGACAGTTTTATCACCTAAAAAGAATGGCCTCAGGTTTGGGAATCTCCCTCACATCCTCAGCCATGAAGACCGATGCAAAGAGCTCATTTAGTTTCTCTGCCATGGCCTTATCTTCCTTGAGTGCTCCTTTAGCATCTCAATCACCAGTGTCCCCACTGGTTGATTGGCAGGCTTTCTGCTTCTGATGTATTTTTAAAAAAATTGCTGTTACTTTTTGAGTCTTTGGCTAGCTATACTTCAAATCCATTTTTGGCCTTTCTAATAATATTTTAACACTTCATTTGCCAGAGTTTATGCTCCTTTCTATTTTCCTCACTAGGATTTAACTTCCACTTTTTAAAGGATGCCTTTTTGCCTCTCACTGCTACTTGTAAAGCTGTGTCCCCACACTTGGGTAGGCTGTACCCCAGAGGCTCTGAAATGCTAAAAACAGTAACAATTTCAATTCGGTGAGACTTCATCAGCATGGAACAAAGCTTCATCTTTCTTGCTTCATTTGTGGTGTGAAAAGGGTTGTTCCTTTGCAGAGCTGAACTAAATTTAGTTACAAGGGACCAGATAGTTTTTATGCTTTTAGGCTCCTAAAGATGCAGATAAGGTGCCTACTGAAATTTTTCAAATGCACCTAGGCACCTAACTCCCATTGATTGCAATGGGAGTTAGGCACTTAAACTGCTTCGGTGTCATTGCCAATCCAACTAAGCAACTATCTGCACCTTTAGGTGCCTAAATACGTTTGGATCTCTGGCCCCAAATTTTTTATTTAAAATAAGGAGAATTATTGACAGTTCACATGATATTTTGCACAAATATTAAGAGTGGTTGGCAACTAATAAAAAGGTCTGGGAACCCAGCAGAACTGAGGCAGGAAAGATCATAATGCTCAGTGAGTTACAGGTGGGGTTTTTGTAGTTTAATGGGAATTGCATGCCAGACTCCTACATGCCCACTGCATGTAAATATATAGGTGGGAATATTCAAAGTGCCCTAATAGACATGGATGCTCAATTAATGGGAACTTGGCATCCAAATCCCCGAGACAGCTTTGGAAAATCTCATCCACTGATCTGTGACAGTTCCATGGGTGATTGTTCTTCTCATTTTGTTCCATTTGACCCATCTTTCCTTGAATAACTCCATGACTAATCTAATATGGGTAATAAGAAAAGGAGTACTTGTGGCACCTTAGAGACTAACCAATTTATTTGAGCATAAGCTTTCGTAAGCTACAGCTCACTTCATCGGATGCATTCAGTGGAAAATACAGTGAGGAGATTTGTAGACACACAGAACATGAAAAAATGGGTGTAATCATACACACTGTAAGGAGACTGATCACTTAAGATGAGCTATTACCAGCAGGAGAACAGGGAGGAGGGGAGAGGGAGGGGAGAAAACCTTTTGTAGTGATAATCAAGGTGGACCATTTCCAGCAGTTAACAAGAACGTCTGAGGAACAGTGGGGGGTGGGGGGGAATAAACATGGGGAAATATTTTTACTTTGTGTAATGACCCATCCACTCCCACTCTATATTCAAGCCTAAGTTAATTGTATCCAGTTTGCAAATTAATTCCAGTTCAGCAGTCTCTCATTGGAGTCTGTTTTTGAAGACTTTTTGTTGTAATATTGCAACTTTTAGGTCTGTAATCGAGTGACCAGAGAGATTGAAGTGTTCTCCGATTGGTTTATGAATGTTATAATTCTTGACATCTGATTTGTGTCCATTTATTCTTTTACGTAGAGACTGTCCAGTTTGACCAATGTACATGGCAGAGGGGCACTGCTGGCACATGATGGCATATATCACGTTGGTAGATGTGCAGGAGAACTAGCCTCTGATAGTGTGGCTGATGTGATTAGGCCCTGTGATGGTGTCCCCTGAATAGATATGTGGGCACAGTTGGCAAGGGGCTTTGTTGCAAGGATCGGTTCCTGGGTTAGTGGTTCTGTTGGGTAGTGTGTGGTTGCTGGTGAGTATTTCCTTCAGGTTACCAAAAGAAACTACACCATTTGCTCAAGAAACTCCCTGAAAAAGCACAAGAACAAATCCGCACAGACACACCACTGGAACCCCGACCTGGGGTATTCTATCTGCTCCCAAGAGCCATAAACCTGGAAATCCTGGATGCCCCATTATCTCAGGCATTGGCACCCTGACAGCAGGATTGTCTGGCTATGTAGACTCCCTCCTCAGGACCTACGCTACCACCACTCCCAGCTATCTTTGAGACACCACTCACTTCCTGAGGAAACTACAGTCCATCGGTGATCTTCCTGAAAACACCATCCTGGCCACTATGGATGTAGAAGCCCTCTACACCAACATTCCACACAAAGATGGACTTCAAGCCATCAGGAACAGTATCCCCGATAATGTCAAGGCAAACCTGGTGGCTGAACTTTGTGACTTTGTCCTCACCCATAACTATTTCACATTTGAGGACAATGTATACCTCCAAATCAGCGGCACTGCTATGGGTACCCGCATGGCCCCACAGTATCCCAACATTTTTATGGCTGACTTAGAACAACGCTTCCTCAGCTCTCGTTCCCTAATGCCCCTACTCTACTTGCGCTATATTGATGACATCTTCATCATCTGGACCCATGGAAAAGAAGCCCTTGAGGAATTCCATCATGATTTCAACAATTTCCATCCCACCATCAACCTCAGCCTGGACCAGTCCACACAAGAGATCCACTTCCTGGACACTACAGAGCTAATAAGCAATGGTCACATAAACACCTCCCTATACCGGAAACCTACTGACCACTATACTTACCTACATGCCTCCAGCTTTCACCCAGACCACACCACACGATCCATCGTCTACAGCCAAGCTCTACGATACAACCGCATTTGCTCCAACCCCTCAGACAGAGACAAACACCTACAAGATCTCTATCAAGCATTCTTACAACTACAATACACACCTGCTGAAGTGAAGAAACAAATTGATAGAGCCAGAAGAGTACCCAGAAGTCACCTGCTACCGGACAGGCCCAACAAAGAAAATAACAGAATGCCACTAGCCATCACCCTCAGCCCCCAACTAAAACCTCTCCAACGCATCAGCAAGGATCTACAACCTATCCTGAAGGACGACCCTTCACTCTCACAAATCTTGGGAGACAGGCCAGTCCTTGCCTACAGACAGCCCCCCAACCTGAAGCAAATACTCACCAGCAACCACACACCACCCAACAAAACCACTAACCCAGGAACCTATCCTTGCAACAAAGCCCCTTGCCAACTGTGCCCACATATCTATTCAGGGGACACCATCACAGGGCCTAATCACATCAGCCACACTATCAGAGGCTCGTTCTCCTGCACATCTACCAATGTGATATATGCCATCATGTGCCAGCAATGCCTCTCTGCCATGTACATTGGTCAAACTGGACAGTCTCTACGTAAAAGAATAAATGGACACAAATCAGACGTCAAGAATTATAACATTCAAAAACAAATCGGAGAACACTTCAATCTCTCTGGTCACTCGATTACAGACCTAAAAGTTGCAATATTACAACAAAAAGTCTTCAAAAACAGACTCCAACGAGAGACTGCTGAATTGGAATTAATTTGCAAACTGGATACAATTAACTTAGGCTTGAATAGAGAGTGGGAGTGGATGGGTCATTACAGAAAGTAAAAATATTTCCCCATGTTTATTCCCCCCCACCCCCCACTGTTCCTCAGACGTTCTTGTTAACTGCTGGAAATGGTCCACCTTGATTATCACTACAAAAGGTTTTCTCCCCTCCCTCTCTCTCACCCCCCCCCCATTCTCCTGCTGGTAATAGCTCATCTTAAGTGATCAGTCTCCTTACAATGTGTATGATAACACCCATTTTTTCATGTTCTGTGAGTCTATAAATCTCCTCACTGTATTTTCCACTGAATGCATCCGATGAAGTGAGCTGTAGCTCACGAAAGCTCATGCTCAAATAAATTGGTTAGTCTCTAAGGTGCCACAGGTACTCCTTTTCTTTTTGCAAATACAGACTAACATGGCTGCTACTCTGAAACCTAATATGGGTAGTAAGACATTCCATTTCTCTCAGTTCGTCAGTGGTGTTCAACCTTCTTCCAGTAGATGGTGTTTGGTTTTGTGACCACAATGATGAAAGCCATTCATTGACGTAGGACTGCATTATAAAGGCTGGGTCTAGTCCCCGAATTGTTCTGGTTTATTGTCTGTCTGTGCTTGATTGGTGCACTGTGCTTTCTCTAGACATTGCACACATGGCAGATGTTGAGAGGGGAAACCAAAGCGATGTTACAGAATTCATCCTCCGCGGGTTCAGGATCCTCTACCCATTCCAGATTGGTCCCTTTGTGCTGGTTCTGCTAATGTACCTCACCACCGTGGCTGGGAACACCCTGGTCATTTTCACCATTCTGGTTGACCAAGGCCTTCACACCCCCATGTATTTCTTCCTAGGGAACTTGTCCTTCTTGGATATCTGGTACACATCCAACATCGTCCCCAAAATGCTGCAAGATTTCCTGGCTGAGAAGGGTGTGGCGATTTCCTTCAGCGGCTGTGTCATGCAGCTTTATATCTTTGGCTCCCAGGCAGCCACCGAGATCCTCCTGCTAACGGTGATGGCCTACGATCGCTACTTGGCAATATGCAGGCCGCTACGTTACACATCCCTCATGAAGACGAGGGAGTGCATTAAGCTGGCATCCTGCTCTTGGCTGGGTGGCTTCCTCTTCAACCCAGTGATAATGGCCTGGATTTACAGACTACGTTTCTGTGGCCCTAATGAAATCGACCATTTCTTTTGTGACTTCATGCCCCTGGTCAAGCTGTCATGCAGTGACACCCACCTGATCACCTTAGCGGCATTCTTGCTGTCCTCTACAGCCACCCTGATCCCCTTCCTGCTAACCCTGACATCCTACTCATTCATCATCACGGCAATAGTAAAAAACCCTTCCAGCACTGGGAGGCAGAAGGCCTTTTCCAACTGCACCTCCCACCTTATTGTGGTCAGCACTTTCTATGGGGCTCTGGCCATGGTCTACATGGTGCCGACGGCAAGCGCAACCATCAACCTAAACAAAATGTTCTCCCTTCTCTACAGCCTGGTCACCCCATTGCTCAACCCCCTGGTCTACTCCCTGAGAAACAAGGATGTGAATGATGCTCTGAAGACAGTGGCCACTAGACTGTTGGATTTTCGAAGGAGGTAGAGCCAAAAAGGGAGCATGAGGAATTTAAAAATGAAAACTACAGTAGAACCTCAGAGTTACGAACCCCTCGGGAATAGAGGTTGTTCATAACTCTGACATGTTTGTAACTCTGAGCACAACATTATGGTTGTTCTTTCAAAAGTTTACAACTGAACATTGACTTAGTACAGCTTGGAAACTTTACTGTGCAGAAGAAAAATTTTGCTTTCCCTTTAATTTTTTTAGTAGTTTATGTTTAACACAGCACTGTGCTGTATTTGTTTTTTGGTTTTTTTCCCTTCTGCTGCTGCCTGATAGCGTATATCCAGTTCCCATTGAGGTGTGTGGTTGATCGGTCAGTTTGTAACTCTAGTGTTCATAACTCTGAGGTTCTACTATCCTGGGCCGCATTCCCACCAGGTGTAAACTGACATAACCCCATTTGAATCAGTTCAGCTGTGCAAGTTAGTACTAGCTGCAGAGTTGGTCCATGCCCCTCCCCTCCTGCCTCCCAGATTTAACAGACAAGGCAATCCCATGTTGTACTCCAGCTGCATCCTCAGCATTGAATCCTTGTTCAGGAGTTACTAGATCTGCCAAGTGCCTATCACTCCACATGCTGCATTTGTCCTCCATGGACTGCAGTAACCTGGGGTTTGCTGTCCATCAGGACAAGGGATGATTTTGGGGCAGATTTGTAAAGGTGTTTAGGTGCCTGAGGATTCAGGTAAGACACCTAGTGTGTTTTTTCAGAATAGCATCTGTTGATTTCAATGGGAATTAGACACATAGGCACATCTGAAGATCCCATAGTATGTCCACACAGGGAGAGTTAGAACCATAGAAATGCCGGGCTGGAAGGGACCTCAACAGGTCATCAAGTCCAACCCCCTGTGCTGAAGCAAGACCAATAAACCAAGGCCAGCCCCAAGAGGCATCTGTCCAGCCTGTTCTGCAAACGTCCAATGACAGGGACTCCACAGCCTCCATTGGCTTTGATCATTTTCGTTGCTCTCCTCTGGACTCTCGCCAATTTGTCCACATCTTTCCTTAAGTGTGGCACCCAGAATGGGAGACAGTACTGCAGCTGAGACCTCCCCAGTGCTGAGTGGAGTAGAACGATGACTTCCCATGTCTTCCATACGACGATCCTGTTAACACACCCTAGAATGTGATTAGCCTTTTTTGCAACTGCATCACACTGTTGATTCATGTTGCATTTGTGACCCATGGGAACCTCCAGATCCTTGTCCACAGTGCTGCCCTCTCATAGACTCATAGACTATGAGAGTCGGAAGGGACCTCAGGAGGTCATCTAGTCCAACCCCCTGCTCAAAGCAGGCACAATCCCCAATTTTTTTGCCCCAGATCCCTAAATGGCCCCCTCAAAGATTGAACTCACAACCCTGGGTTTAGAAGGCCAATGCTCAAACCACTGAGCTATCCCGCCCCCCGGCCAGCTATTCCCCGGTTATAGCTGTTCCTGACTAACTCCCTGTGTAGACCTGCCCTTAAGGCAGAGTTCAGCACTTAAAGAAAGGATTCCACTGCCTCTATTTGCATGGGAAGTGCAACATATTCTCCCCAAACTCGTAACCCTCAGAATTTGACTGGCAATAAAGTGCCAGATTTCCAGCATAGCTCCATTGCAGTCAACAGTCCAACAGTGTAAATTGGCATCAGTCCATTGGAGACAGTGGGCCAGACCCTCTGCTGGTGTGACGCAGCGTCACTCCCATGAAGTCACTGTAACTGTGATTTACAGCAGTGGAGGGTCTGGCTTGTGATTTATACTGTGGTTAAGATTTTAAAAGCCGTGTCAAAGATTTTGATGCCTAATTTCCATTAAAATTGTTCCCAATGGCTATTTACCTTCTTTATTTAATTAGCTTTGGAATTTTACAGGCTCCAGTAGACAGATATAATTATACAATGTAATTAGGACTTGGATTGATCCATTTATTAATAACTGATCAGGATGAATATCATAAACCATTTCCCAGAAATATTTTTTTCAAAAATTGAACTGAGTTCACAACCAGACTTGCCTGAATAAAGACTCATTTGGAATTAATTGATGTTGTTGTGGGAGCTGACAAAGGTTGCAGAACTGGGACCTCGTTCTGTTAAGTGTTATCCACAATCTATGCCCCTGAAGAGCATACACTCCAAAAAGACTTGAATTTGTCCTTGAACAGCTGGGTGGAAGGACAGTACAGTGGTTAACATTCTACATCCAGAGGTGGGAAATCCAGGTTCAAGGGATGGCTCTACCATGGACTTTGTGTGTGACCTTGGGGCAAATGGCTTGGTCTCTGTGGGCCAGAGTTTCACAGGGATTTGCGTGCATACACTGTTAAGATGAATTTTTTAAATCCTGCCAGGAGCTAGATTCACAAAGGGATTTAGGCACCTACCTGCTACCTTAGAGTATCTTCAGGGGGAACCAAATTTGATAATGGGCTGTTCAGCCTAACAGAGAAAGGTTCCAACACCATCCAATGGCTGGAAGTCAAAGCTAGACAAATTCAGACTAGAAATAAGGCATAAATGTGTAAGATTGGGGGAAATTAACCATTGGAACAGTTTACCACAGGTCGCAGCAGATTCTCAATCACTGAAAATTTATAAACCAAGATGGGATGTTTTTCTAAGAGATCTGCTCTAGGAATTATTTTGGGGCAGATCTCTGGCCTGTGTTATACAGGAGGTCAGACTAGATGATCACAATGGTCCCTTCTGGCCTAGGAATATATGAAACCAGAGAGGTGGCAGATCTCTGTCCAAGTCCCATCTCCCCCTGACGCAGAGGGGGGACCACCTGAGGCATGGTTATCCCATGCCCCAGCTACATAACCAAACCACTAGGCTAAAAGTTATGAGGGAGGTCCTCCTCTTCCCCATACTCCAGCCCATCCTCACCTTGCGTAAGCTCACCTATATGGGACCAATCCGATAGGTGAGCTCTGAACATGCTTACCCAATTGGGCCCCGCGGGCAAGTGAGGCAGAGGCCTGGCTATCTCCCCCCAGCTCGTGCAGGGCCCTGGGACTCAGCTGTCAGGATGGCTGGCTTGGGGCTGCTGAGCACATGCCCAGAGGCACCTAGGGAAATTTTCCCTCAAAAAAGCAGGAGCTTAGTGAGTTTAGGCACCAACGGCGTTTGACGGCCCTTGAGCAGCAGTTTTGTGCATCCCCAAGGGGCCTAACTCTGGGATCTGTAGGCCTAAGGTGCCACTTAGGTAGGCAGCCACCTAAGTGCCTTTGTGAATTGGGCCCTTCCCTAACTGATTTTGAAAACCCCACTAGGTGCTTCTCTGCATCTTTAGGCTTTTAAATACCTTTTCAAGGATGCCCCCTTTGCCCCCCCTCCATAGAATCATAGAATATCAGGGTTGGAAGGGACCTCAGGAGGTCATCTAGTCCAACCCCCTGCTCAAAAGCAGGACCAATCCCCAATTAAATGATCCCAGCCAGGGCTTTGTCAAGCCTGACCTTAAAAACTTCTAAGGAAGGAGATTCCACCACCTCCCTAGGCAACGCATTCCAGTGTTTCACCACGCTCCTAGTAAAAAAGTTTTTCCTAATATCCAACCTAAACCTCCCCCACTGCAACTTGAGACCATTACTCCTTGTCCTGTCATCTATTACCATTGAGAATAGTCTAGAACCATCCTCTTTGGAACCACCTCTCAGGTAGTTGAAAGCAGCTATCAAATCCCCCCTCATTCTTCTCTTCTGCAGACTAAACAATCCCAGTTCCCTCAGCCTCTCCTCATAAGTCATGTGTTCCAGACCCCTAATCATTTTTGTTGCCCTTCGCTGGACTCTCTCCAATTTCTCCACATCCTTCTTGTAGTGTGGGGCCCAAAACTGGACACAGTACTCCAGATGAGGCCTCACCAATGTCAAATAGAGGGGGACGATCACGTCCCTCGATCTGCTGGCTATGCCCCTACTTCTACATCCCAAAATGCCATTGGCCTTCTTGGCAACAAGGACACACTGTTGACTCATATCCAGCTTCTCGTCCACTGTCACCCCTACGTCCTTTTCCGCAGAACTGCTGCCTAGCCATTCGCTCCCTTGTCTGTAGCTGTGCATTGGGTTCTTCCGTCCTAAGTGCAGGACCCTGCACTTATCCTTATTGAACCTCATCAGATTTCTTTTGGCCCAGTCCTCCAATTTGTCTAGGTCCCTCTGTATCCTATCCCTGCCCTCCAGCGTATCTACCACTCCTCCCAGTTTAGTATCATCCGCAAATTTGCTGAGAGTGCAACCCACACCATCCTCCAGATCATTTATGAAGATATTGAACAAAACCGGCCCCAGGACCAACCCCTGGGGCACTCCACTTGACACCGGCTGCCAACTAGACATGGAGCCATTGATCACTACCCGTTGAGCCCGACAATCTAGCCAACTTTCTACCCACCTTATAGTGCATTCATCCAGCCCATACTTCTTTAAATTGCTGACAAGAATACTGTGGGAGACCGTGTCAAAAGCTTTGCTAAAGTCAAGATACAATACATCCACTGCTTTCCCTTCATCCACAGAACCAGTAATCTCATCATAGAAGGCGATTAGATTAGTCAGGCATGACCTTCCCTTGTTGAATCCATGCTGACTGTTCCTGATCACTTTCCTCTCATGTAAGTGCTTCAGGATTGATTCTTTGAAGACCTGCTCCATGATTTTTCCGGGGACTGAAGTGAGGCTGACTGGCCTGTAGTTCCCAGGATCCTTCTTCTTCCCTTTTTTAAAGATTGGCACTACATTAGCCTTTTTCCATTCGTCCGGGACTTCCCCCGTTTGCCACGAGTTTTCAAAGATAAGGGCCAATGGCTCTGCAATCACAGCCGCCAATTCCTTTAGCACTCTCGGATGCAACTCATCCGGCTCCATGGACTTGTGCACGTCCAGCTTTTCTAAATAGTCCCTAACCACCTCTTTCTCCACAGAGGGCTGGCCATCTATTCCCCATGTTGTGATGCCCAGCGCAGCAGTCTGGGAGCTGACCTTGTTAGTGAAGACAGAGGCAAAAAAAGCATCGAGTACATTAGCTTTTTCCACATCCTCTGTCACTAGGTTGCCTCCCTCATTCATTAAGGGGCCCACACTTTCCTTGGCTTTCTTCTTGTTGCCAACATAGCTGAAGAAACCCTTCTTGTTACTCTTAACATCTCTCGCTAGCTGCAGCTCCAGGTGCGATTTGGCCCTCCTAATTTCATTCCTACATGCCCGAGCAATATTTTTATACTCTTCCCTGGTCATATGTCCAACCTTCCACTTCTTGTAAGCTTCTTTTTTATCTTTAAGATCCGCTAGGATTTCACCGTTAAGCCAAGCTGGTCGCCTGCCATATTTACTATTCTTTCGACACATCGGGATGGTTTGTCCCTGTAACCTCAACAGGAATTCCTTGAAATACAGCCAGCTCTCCTGGACTCCTTTCCCCTTCATGTTAGTCCCCCAGGGGATCCTACCCATCCGTTCCCTGAGGGAGTCGAAGTCTGCTTTCCTGAAGTCCAGGGTCCGTATCCTGCTGCTTACCTTTCTTCCCTGTGTCAGGATCCTGAACTCAACCAACTCATGGTCACTGCCTCCCAGATTCCCATCCACTTTTGCTTCCCCTAATAATTCTTCCCGGTTTGTGAGCAGCAGGTCAAGAAAAGCTCCCCCCCCAGTTGGCTCCTCTAGCACTTGCACCAGGAAATTGTCCCCTATGCTTTCCAAAAACTTCCTGGATTGTCTATGGACCGCTGTATTGCTCTCCCAGCAGATATCAGGAAAATTAAAGTCACCCATGAGAACTAGGGCATGCGATCTAGTAGCTTCCGCGAGTTGCCAGAAGAAAGCCTCATCCACCTCATCCCCCTGGTCCGGTGGTCTATAGCAGACTCCCACCACTACATCACTCCTGTTGCTCACACTTCTAAACTTAATCCAGAGACACTCAGGTTTTTCTGCAGTTTCATACCGGAGCTCTGAGCAGTCATACTGCTCCCTTACATACAGTGCTACTCCCCCACCTTTTCTGCCCTGCCTGTCCTTCCTGAACAGTTTATAACCATCCATGACAGTACTCCAGTCATGTGAGTTATCCCACCAAGTCTCTGTTATTCCAATCACGTCATAATTCCTTGACATCACCAGGACCTCCAGTTCTCCCTGCTTGTTTCCAAGGCTTTGTGCATTTGTATATAAGCACTTGAGATAACCTGCTGATCGCCCCTCATTCTCAGTATGAGGTAGGAGCCCTTCCCTCACAGACGTTCCTGCCTGTGCTTCCTCCTGGTATCCCGCTTTCCCACTTACCTCAGGGCTTTGGTCTCCTTCCCCTGGTGAACCTAGTTTAAAGCCCTCCTCACTAGGTTAGCCAGCCTGCTCGCAAAGATGCTCTTCCCTCTCTTCATAAGATGGAGCCCGTCTCTGCCCAGCACTCCTACTTCATGGAACACCATCCCATGGTCAAAGAACCCAAAGCCTTCTCTCCGACACCACCTGCGTAGCCATTTGTTGACTTCCACGATTCGACGGTCCCTGCCCTGGCCTTTTCCTTCCACAGGGAGGATGGACGAGAACACCACTTGCACCTCAAACTCCTTTATCCTTCTTCCCAGAGTCACGTAGTCCACAGTGATCCGCTCAAGGTCATTCTTGGCAGTATCATTGGTGCCCACGTGGAGAAGCAGGAAGGGGTAGCGATCCGAGGGCTTGATGAGTCTCGGCAGTCTCTCTATCACATCGTGAATCTTAGCCCCTGGCAAGCAGCAGACTTCTCGGTTTTCCCGGTCAGGGCGGCAGATAGATGACTCAGTCCCCTTGAGGAGAGAGTCCCCGACCACAACCACCCGCCTCCTTCTCTTGGGAGTGGTGGTCGTGGAACCCCCCATCTCAGGACAGTGCATCTCATGCCTTCCAACCAGCAGAGTCTCCTTCTGCTTTCTCCCCCCAGACATATCATCTGGTCCACTCTCCGCAAAGGTACCTGTGGAGAGAACATGAAAGCGGTTAGTTACCTGTGTCCGCGTTGCTGGAACCCGGACATTCCCCCTTCTTCTTCTGGAAGTCACATGTTGCCAAGCTTCTTCACTGGCCTCTTGGCTCCGCTGTGCAACCTGCTCTAAATCTTTAGAGCTTTGTGCCCGTAGAAGCATATCCTGACTTTTGTCCAGAAAATCCTCAGTTTCTCGTATGCAACACAGGGTCGTTATCTGTTGCTCCAGACCTTCAATCTTCTCTTCCAATATGGAGACCAGCTTGCACTTTGTGCAGACAAAGTCGCTTCCGTCCTGTGGAAGAAAGACAAACATGGCACATCCAGTGCAGGTCACAACAGCTGAACCCCCCCCTTCCATACCACCTTCCTACTATGAGCTTCCTCAGAGAAGTTGGCAAGATGTAAGCCTCACTGGGCTCACTCCAGGCAAACTCCCAGGCAAACTCCTGCTGTGTGCTGCTCTGCTGTTCCCCGCCGCTCAGCTGGTTCGCAAAGCTCTGGCTATTTTTAAACAGCCAGGCTTCCCTGAAACAAACAAACAGACGGCCCCAATGCCCGCCCCCTGCAGGCTACCAGCCAATCAGGCACTCACTCAGGCTCTCACACTGCCCTCCCAGCAAACACACACTCGGATACTTACTCAGCAAACACGCGCTCGGATATTCACCGATCCCAATTCCTCAAATTTGTCATGTATAAAAGACGGCTCAGGTTTGGGAATCTCCCTAACATCCTCAGCCGTGAAGACTGAAGCAAAAAATTCATTTAGTTTCTCCGCAATGACTTTATCATCTTTAAGTGCTCCTTTTGTACCTCGATTGTCCAGGGGCTCCACTGGTTGTTTAGCAGGCTTCCTGCTTCTGATGTACTTAAAAAACATTTTGTTAATACCTTTTGAGTTTTTGGCTAGTTGGTCTTCAAACTCCTTTTTGGCTTTTCTTATTACATTTTTACACTAATTTGGCAGAGTTTATGCTCCTTTCTATTTACCTCATTAGGATTGGACTTCCACTTTTAAAAAGATGCCTTTTTATCTCTCACTGCTTCTTTTACATGGTTGTTAAGCCACGGTGGCTCTTTTTGAGTTCTTTTACTGTGTTTTTTAATTTGGGGTATACATTTACGTTGGGCCTATATTATGGTGTCTTTGAAAAGTTTCCATGCAGCTTGCAGGGATTTCACTCTAGTCACTGTACCTTTTAATTTCCGTTTAACTAACCTCCTCATTTTTGCATAGTTCCCCTTTTTGAAATTAAATGCCACATTGTTGGGCTGTTGAGGTGTTCTTCCCACCGCAGGAATGTTAAATGTTATTATATCATGGTCACTATTTCCAAGTGGTCCTATTATAGTTATCTCTTGCGCTCCACTCAGGACTAAATCGAGAATTGCCTCTCCCCTTCTGGGTTCCTGTACCAGCTGCTCCAAGAAGCAGTCATTTAAAGTATCAAGAAATTTTGTCTCTGCATTTTGTCCTGAGGTGACATGTACCCAGTCAATATGGAGATAATTGAAATCCCCCACTATTATTGAGTTCTTTATTTTGATAGCCTCTCTAATCTCCTTAGCATTTCATCATCACTATCACTGTCCTGAAAGTCACATATTGTCGTCTAGGGCCACGTAACTTGGACCTGTGAGACTCAGTCAGGAACACAGGTACTGACACACCCGAAAAGAGCAGTGATCCCTCTAATTTGGAGTCCTGTCTTAAAGAGTGGCCAATATCAGATACTCTAGAAAAGTATTCAGCTCCCTTAAAGGCTTTTGCACAATCTCATATATATGGGGAATGTTTTCCCCAGACAGTGATGTTGTAGCCATGTTGGCAGCTGGATATTATAGAGACAAGCTAGGTGAGGTAACATCTTTTATCGTTCCAATAAAATTGGTCACCCACCTTCTTTCCCCAGACAGTTAATTCTTGGCCTATGTCATGAAACCTTCTATGTTTTATACTTTGTTGGTGTAACTAGACATCTTCATTCCTTCTCAGGTGATTATCAGGCCCCAATTACTGTAGTATCTGAGCACCTTACAGTCCTTAATGTATTTATCCCCACAATGCCGCAATGAGATTGGAAAGCCTTTTTGTGCCCATTGTACAGATGGAGAACTGAGGCCCTAAGTGATTCCCCCAAAGGCCCCCAGGCCCTAACCCTGACCCTGAGGGAGATTCTCTGTCCCATTCATCAGTCCTTAACCTCTCGCACATCCCCTTTTTGTTCATCTCCTCCTTAAATTAAACTCTCCCTGAGTCTTTTCTGAGGTTGGGATATTCAAAGAGACCTAAAGAAATTAGAAAATCAGGGGGATTTGGCCACCGGACTCCCTTGAAATTCCCAGCCCCATTCAGCAGGTGGGAAAAGAAGAGACGCTCTCATCCCCCAGCTCTGAGACACCAGGCGCAGCGCAGGAGCCTGCAGGTCAGCGCCAGCAGAACAGGGCGGGAGCCTGCTCGCCTCCTGCTAGTGCCTGAGACACTGACCAGCAGCACAGCAGGGAAACTGCCTCTGCCCTGCCCCGTGCACAAAGGGAACCCCCAGCAGCCATGCACAGACCCCTCGCCCTCTCCTGCTCCTCCCCTCCTTGGCCACTAGAGACACGCTCTACCCCAGCTGCACTCTGCAGCCCAGCTGAGGATTGAGTGTGTCTGGGCCCAGATTCAGTGCAGCGACATGCTCCCAGCCATGCTCTGCAGTGCCACAGGGGCAGGGAGTAGGAAGTGAGACGGAGCAGGAAATGCACAGTCCCGGTGTGCACCTGAGAGACAGCTCCAGCTGGTCTCCTTCCCACTACGGCACTGTTTCGTCCTCCGTGAGAGCCCCAGGATCTGACAAAGGGCTCGCCTAAGGGGTGTGACTCTGCAGCGCAGTAGCCTGCCACGTACTAACACTCCATGGACCCTGCAGCAGTGCACTCAAGATTCCCTAGCACACTTTGACCTGCCCCCGTTTCAAACACCCCTAGGGCAAAGTCCACTAGGGGACTTTTAGTGCATGATAGCAGGGTCTGCGCGGCCCCTTACTGCACGGCAACCTAGAGCACTGCAGATTTCCACCCTAGCCTGCCATGCACTGACTCCCTGTGTGGACAAACCCCAGGAAGGATCAGATTTAAATTGAATCCACAGCAGGAAACTGCAATGCTGAGTGGATGTGGGGATTGGGACGTGGTTTCCACTTCCAGGCTGCTTCCCTCAGTGTCTCCAGCTCTCAGAGCTTGTCTGCAGGGTGAGAGAGCGCACTCAAGAGCACTGGGATTTCTAAAGGGCACCAGCAAGTTGCACGCGAACTGACTCGTATAGACTCTTGCTGGCACCCACTGAAATTTCCTTTGTGCACAACGTTTGGTGCCCTGTAGAACTGACACCTCACGGTTGTGCACCACCACCCCACATGGACAAGCCCGCATTCGCTCGGCAAAGACACCTACCTTCTACTGCTGCTCTGGGCTGGCGCTTACTTTCTTGCTTGAAATGCACACATCTTCATGCCTCCTGCTCTGGAGCCTTCCAGGGTTTATAGAGGAAAGCTGCCTCTCGCTGGCTCAGGCAGCTGTTGGGATCTCCACTGTGGCTGCCCTTGAAAGAGCCCTCAGGAGGGAATTCAGTGCTATATTGCTTGTTAAAACAGTGTAAACATCAAGGCCTCTGACTACTGAGACCTGGTCTACACTACAGAGTTAGGTTGAAGCAAGGCAGCTTATATCAACCTAACTGTGGAAGTCTCTACACTTAAATTTCGCTCCTGCCAAAGTAACTGCCCTGCTACGCTGACTTAATAATGCTTCCAGAGGCGTAGCGTCAAGGTCAATGTAGTTAGATCGATGCAGTGTCAGTGTAGACGCTGCCTTGCTTATGTCGACTGTTACTGGCTTTCAGGAGCCTTCCCCACAATGCCCTGCACTGACAGTACAATCAATACCAGCGCTCCTGGTGAGGCCGCGCACCGACGAGACAAGGAGCAAAGTGTAGACACGCACAAGCGATGTAATTACTGCAGCAGCGGTATGTCGACGTAAGTTAGGTCAACTTAGTTTTGTAGTGTAGACATGGCCTGATGAGTAGAGCAGAATGAGTTCCTTAGCATTAGGCCCATAGAAGTTATTCTTTGCTGACTGTCTGGGCTAGATTGCCCATTCGGGGATGAATGGACAGGAGTGATATATGTAAGATATGGGAGGGAATTGTTCTGCTCTATTCAGCTCTGGTGAGGCCTCGGATGAAGTGCTGTGTCCAGTTCAGGGCGCCACACTTTAAGAGGGATGTGGACAAATTAGATACAGTGCAGGGGAGAGCAACAAAAAATGATAAAGAGGTTTAGAAAACCTGACCGATAAGGAAAGGTTGAAAAAATTGAGCATGTTTAGTCTAGAGAAGAGAAGGGTGAGGGGGGACATGATCCCAGTCTTCAGAGATGTACCAGGTCATTGGAAAGAGGATGATGATCAATTGTTCTCCATATGTACCAAGGGTAGGACAAGAAGGAATCTATAACAAAACATGCAGGAGGTGGGAGACACTGTGGAATCACAGAGCAACCTTGTGGCCCAGCAGAGAGACCACTAGACTCGGACTATTCCCAGCTGTGCACCTGGCCTGCTGGTTGACTGTGAGCAAGGCACATTGCGGCTCTGTGCCTCAGTTTCCCATCTGTAAAATGGGAGTATTGCTGTAAAGCTCTTGGGGATCTGCTGATGAAAAGGACAATAGCAAAGGTCAGTCTTTTGATTATTAGCGAGCCCCAGTGGCACGTCAACTGCAAACTTAGATGAGAACTACAGCTGTCTAAAAGGCATCACCTTTTACCAACCTTTTTCTCCTTCTGTTTGAAAAACTAGGAAATAAAATGTCAAAAAACTTTGTCAATGTAGAGTTAAAGTGTCTGGTGATAGCTCGGGCCCTTCTAGAATGCTGTGTTCCGCTAAACTCAGACTTCTGAAAACCAGGAAACACAGAGAGAAGGTGAATGCCTACACAACCTTAATTCTGCCCTACTTGAGCAATGCCCCACAACTCCCATAATGCACACACTCCCATTCTGCTTTTTCACTAGAATAGACAGGCGCTACCTGCACTTGCCCTGTGCTCAAACACTGATCCCACTCCCCCAACAGAACACTACCCATGTATAATTTAGAAGCTTCTTCATCCGCTTTCACAACCCCTTCACACAGGGCACCACCTAAACCTAGACTTCCCCCTATCCAGATTTAAATCCACAGACTGTTCTCATGTCCCACATCACTACTGACAATGCCCATTCCAACACAGAATTGTGTCCGCTGTGGCAGGAGCAGGGCGCTGGGGTTTTCTAGTCAGGGGTACTGTCAGTGGGGAGGTGGGTCTGTGCATTCACAAAGGGACTTGGGCATTGAGTGTCACAACTCCTATCTTTTTGGTGCCTAGAAAAATCACAGGGCTCCACAAAGCCTGTGTGGTGCCCCCACAACGAAGGAGGAGAGATCAGCACCTAAGAATGGGATCCATAGAAGGACAGCACACTCAGCTGAGAGACTCCTGAGCTAGCTAATGGGAGACGATGAGGAGAGGGGGGTGTCCTCAGCACCACCCCTCTCCAGAAGTTCAGCACCTAAATCTGGGCTGGAGGGGGAAGCCTTGCTCTGCTTGGGACTCTCAGCCCCTCTCTTTGAGTTAGATACAGACGCCTCCTAGCTTGGAGTCCAAAGTTTAGGCTATGCCAGCGTCACACCCTGGGTTCAATTCCCCCTGCCCCAGAGTGGAGAAGGGATTTGCCATCCCTCAGGTAAGTGCACTAACCACTGGAGTTATTGGCGATATTGGTGGGAGAAGGACTCCCACAGTCTCTCCCATTGAAGCTGTTCCTCTTGGCATAAATAATGAAAGAGGCCTTGGCCCAGAGACAGCAAATACGAAAAGGGCTCTGTAGCCTGGAAGACCAAGTGCTCCCTGGGATGCAGGAGATCTGGAATCTGAATGACTCTTTCATTATTTAAAATCTAGGAATCAATTAATTCAGATCCACCCATCTAACCTCTTGCTGCCCCATCCCCGAATTAACCCACCCCAACAGAATTAACCCACCCCTCCCACACCCCACCCCAAATAAACCCCACCCCAACAGAACCTCCTGCCAGGGCCCCCCGCCCATCCCACCTCCCTGCCACACCAACCCCTATCTCGCCAAAAAAACTCATGCCACAAAGTCCCCTAATAAACCCCCCCGCCCAGAAAACATCACCCTGCCCATATCCTTTGTGATGGGTTCCCCCAGGGTGCTACTTGGAACTGGGCTACCACTGAGCCCTGCTGACCCACCAGCCTGGGCTCCCTCCTACACTATACTGCTGTGACAAGCTACAAAGCCCTCCAGGCTGTCTGTAAGCAAGGACTGGCCTGTCTCCCAAGATCTGTGAGAGTGATGGGTCGTCCTTCAGGATAGGTTGTAGAGACTACTGTACCCACCTGCTGGAGACTACAATACCCACCTGCTGGAGTGAAGAAACAGATTGACAGAGCCAGAAGAGTACCCAGAAGTTACCTACTACAGGACACGCCCAACAAAGAAAATAACAGAACGCCACTAGCCATCACCTTCAGACCCCAACTAAAACCTCTCCAACGCATCATCAAGGATCTACAACCTATCCTGAAGGACGACCCATCACTCTCACAGATCTTGGGAGACAGGCCAGCCCCTGCGTACAGACAGTCCCCCAACCTGAAGCAAATACTCACCAGCAACCACACACCACACAACAAAAACACTAACCCAGGAACCTATCCTTGCAACAAAGCCTGTTGCCAACATATCTATTCAGGGGACGCCATCCTAGGGACTAATCACATCAGCCACACTATCAGAGGCTCGTTCACCTGCACATCTACCAATGTGATATATGCCATCATGTGCCAGCAATGCCCCTCAGCCATATATATTGGCCAAACTGAAGAGTCTCTATGTAAAAGAACAAATGGACACAAATCAGATGTCAAGAATTATAACATTCAAAAACCAGTTGGAGAACATGTCAATCTCTTTGGTCACTCGATTACAGACCTAAACATCGCAATTCTTCAACAAAAAAACTTCAGAAACAGACTCCAACGAGAGACTGCTGAATTGGAATTAATTTGCAAACTGGACACCATTACATTAGGCTTGAATAGAGACTAGGAGTGGATGTGTCATTACACAAAGTAAAACTATTTCCCCATGTTTATTTCCGCCCCCCTTACTGTTCCTCACACGTTCTTGTCAACTGCTGGAAATGGCCCACCTTGATTATCACTACAAAAGGGTTTTTTTTCTCTCCTGCTGGTAATAGCTCACCTGACCTGATCACTCTCGTTACAGTGTGTATGGTAACACCCATTGTTTCATGTTCTCTGTGTATATAAAATCTCCCCACTCTATTTTCCACTGAATGCATACGATGAAGTGAGCTGTAGCTCACGAAAGCTTATGCTCAAATAAATGTGTTAGTCTCTAAGGCGCCACAAGTCCTCCTTTTCTTTTTGCTTACAGCTTCGAATCCCCGGGTGTTCCATTCACAGGCTAAAAATCCCTTTAGCCTGAGTCCAGCACTTCCCCCCTGTTCAGTCTTTGTTCCTCAGGTGTTTCCAAGTGTGTTGTCGTAGGGAGAGTGAGTCCCAGTGTGATGTCATTTCCCCCTTTTATATCTTCTTCCCACTTGCTGGAAAGCTCTTTTGTTGTGACCTGAGTCAAAGAGTTCCCATGGTGTAGTGCTATCTCTGAGAGCTTTTGTCATAAATATAAAAGGAAGGGTAAACATCTTTAAAATCCCTCCTGGCCAGAGGAAAAACCCTTTCACCTGTAAAGGGTTAAGAAGCTAGGATAACCTCGCTGGCACCTGACCAAAATGACCAATGAGGAGACAAGATACTATCAAAGCTGGAGGGGGGAGAAACAAAGGTTCTCTCTGTCTGTGGGTTGCTTTTGCCAGGAACAGAAAGGAATGGAGTCTTAGAACTTACTAAGTAATCTAGCTAGATATGCGTTAGATTCTGTTTTGTTTAAATGGCTGATGAAATAAGCTGTGCTGAATGGAATGTATATTCCTGGTTTTGTGTCCTTTTGTAACTTAAGGTTTTGCCTAGAGGGATTCTCTATGTTTTGAATCTGATTACCCTGTAAGGTATTTACCATCCTGATTTTACAGAGGTGATTCTTTTACTTTTTCTTCAATTAAAATTCACATTTTCAGTCACACATACATAGCCAAATGTCATAACTTCACATAAGACGATAGCACATACAATCCAATGAGATATTACTGTCGAGCAGATCTAGACTTTTAGAATGATACCTCACAAGGCCTACTTTGTACAAAACATATCCTGGGGAATATTGGGGTGTCAGGGTGTCACACCCTGCATGCCCCAAACCCCTTCCTCCGCCACTGCTCACCATCCCCCATCCCAATTCCTCAATAAACACACTTCGTAAAACCTCCTACACCTCTGTCCCCCACCATCCTCAAACCACTTCCGCCCCCCAAACCTTCCTCCGTCTTCACCCAAGCACCCATACATACTGCCCCACAACCCTTACTCCCCACTGGGCTCTTATGCAGCCCCCAGTACCCAGGTCCATCTACGCCAAACATCAGCCCAAATGCCCCCAACTTCTGGCTGTACCGACCCCCCCTCACTTCTTCAGCCGCTCCTGTCCCCTGGGGCTCACCCCGGAACTCCCCGCAGGCCTCCTCACCCCTTTACCCTGGCACCAGCATCCCACCTTCACTGTATCTGGGGCTGGGGACCATTCACCTCCTTAGCCCTCCCCTTCCTTGTCCCCTGGGGGTGGTCGGACGGCTCAGCCCCCACTCACTCAGAAAAGCCCCCACAGCAAATCTGTGAGCAATGAGGGCCAACGGGCCGGAGCAGAAAGCTGGGCCCAGCCCCACAGGACACTGAGCGGGGGACAGGCTGGCTCTCCAACCCCCTTTTCCCCTTGCTGGTGCCTCATCTCTGCACCAGACCAGGGTAGAAACAGCGAGAGCAGGACCCGGCAGTTTTACAGACCTACCCCAAAGGAGATCTTCACCAGCCCCCCAGGGCGCTGGCTCTAAGGGAGCAATCCGTGGCTGGCCTGCTCTGGCCTCTGCTGAGCAGGAGATCCAACTAAAATGACCAGAATGGACTTTTTTCACCTTAAAAGCTATGAATCTCCGAGCTCCCCTCCCCTCAGAAAGAATGGGTTAACAGGAAAGCATGACTCTTGCAGGGTGGAGAGAAGGTGTGTACATGGCGTGGGGGGGATTGGGAGTCCAGGGCCCCCTCTCTCTCTCCTGTCCCCTGCTCAGCTGAGAAGAAAAGAGCACAGTGAAAACCACAGTGATCTCCTTGGGCATGGACCATTCCTCTCTGGAAAGAGCGACAAGCTAATAATAAACCATAAACCTCAAACGTCGGCAGGGAGTCTACAGTGCGACAGAGAAGGGGCTGGTTAAGAACTCCACATACAGAGCTGAACAGAGGAAGGCCGTCTGCAGTGTGCAACAGCAACTAGCATTGGTCCCACAAAGCCCATGAACAACTATACAGATTCTTGAGCACCAGCTCCTGGCTCCTGGTCCGTTCACTTACTATTTATCAGAGCTGGTGACAGCTTTTCAGTAACAGCAAATTCCAAGACAAAATTGAATTTTGCTTAAACAATTTTTTCATGGGAAATGTTTCCTTCCCTCGCAGATGTTGATTTTTTTTCTTTTGGCCAGGAACCTGAAAACACCACAGCCAATTATTTTTTCCAGTTTCCAGCTGGAAGGTTTTAAATTTCGCCTGCCAAAAAACAAGACTTTTTCATTTTCCAGGTTTTTGGGTCCTTGATGAAAAGTCAAAATCTTCTGCCAACCCCTCCCCCCAAATATATTTTCAAACATCTCTGTTCTTTACAAATATGTATGTGCACAAGCATGTCTTTCATACAGCACGTTTGTATCAGGGACATTTGGCCCTGCTGCTTTGACAACAGAAACCCAATGGATTGACCCTCATTTCATTCAACTAGTCTGGATTCTTTGTAAGGGTCACAGCTCTCCTGACAGCACTTCTCAGGGCCTCCTTGACCTCTCTGTTTCTCAGGCTGTAGATGAGCGGATTGGCCAGGGGAGTCACGACTGTGTGGCCGATGGAGAACACTTTGTTCAGGGCTCTCCAGGTACCAGATTTCGGTAGCATGTAGACAATCATTATGGTCCCATAGAAAAGTGCCACCATAATGAGGTGAGAGGAGCAGGTGGAAAAGGCCTTTTGCCTCCCGGTGGTGGATGGGATGCCCAGGATGGTCGCAATGATACAAATATAGGAAGCCAGGGTTAAGAGAAAAGGGGAAACTGCATCTAGGAAGGAAAATATATAAATAAGTGGGGTGATCTGGCTGGTGTCGCTGCAGGAGAGTTGAATCAGTGAGGTGAAATCACAAAAGAAATGGTCAATTTCATTAGGGCCACAGAAAATTAACTGTGGCATAAGACACATGAATATTCTACAAGCTAGAAATCCACTTATCCAAGACCCAGCTGCTAGCTGGAGACACAGCCTGCCATTCATAAGGGTGCCATAATGTAGCGGTTTGCATATGGCTAAATACCTATCATAAGACATCACTGTCAGGAGATAACACTCTGTAGTTACCAGAGAACCAAATAAAACCAATTGTATCATGCAGCCCTCCACAGAAATGGTTCTGTCCCCAGTCAGGAGACTGGCCAGCATCCTAGGCAGGATGGTGGAGATGTAGCAGGTCTCCAAGCAGGACAAGTTCCCCAGAAAGAAGTACATGGGGATGTAAAGGTGCTGATAAGCCACAACTAGCGCAACAATGAGGATGTTCCCAGCCATGGTCACAATGTAGATCACTAGAAAAAGCAGAAAGAGAAGGATCTGCAGCTCGGGGAGATCCCCAAACCCCAGGAGGATGAATTCCGTGACGGACGTTTGATTTTCCCCTTCTCCTTTCTCCATGAGATGCATCCTGTGACAGGGAAAAAGTAATGAGCATCGAAAGATTTGGCTGTACCGGGAAATTCAGTCGATAGCCATCATTTGATCCCCTAAGAGTTCCCACTGCAAATGGAGAGCTGGGTTTATATTCTCTCACACCAGAGAAACTGCTTCAGGAGCTGGAGACTCCACCACTTCCCTTGGTGCTTTGTTCCAATAGATAATCACCCGCCCTGGTAGCAGACTGCGCCTTATTTCCCATTGTCCTGTGTCTGGGTCTAGCGCCTGGTTCTTGGTTCTAGCTGTGCCTGTCCCTGGGACATGGACATGAACCAATGCCTTGGTTCTAGCTGTGCCTGTCCCTGGGAAATGGAAGAGCCCTTTGGTAACCAGTGGTTTCTCCCCACGGAGATATTGAGACCTCTACTCAAGTCACGTCTCCACAAAACTGGTTTTGTGGCTCTATTCTGCAGCCTCCCCAACCTCTCCACGTCTGTTTTACACCATGACCCCAGCCCTGCACACGGTATTCCAGCATCGGTGTCACCAGGGCTCTCTGCAGATGAAACCCGCCCCCTGCTCCTGTTCTCTGCTCCCCTCTTTATACAGCCAAGGACATCACCAGCCCACGGCCCACCCCACTGCTCTGGGAGCTGATGTTGGGTTTCTCGCCCTCTGTAGCCCCTACCCGTGCTGTGATGGGGGCCATGGTCACACCCAAGAGCTGCCCCGGGGAAGGCAGGAGGGAGGTGGCACCATGGCCATGCCTGCGAAGAGGGAGTGATGCTGACCCACAGCACAGACGGGAAAGTGACTCTGCCTCCAGCCGTGACAGGCACAAATCAAACCACCCTCGGGGCAGACGCACACGCAGACTTCTCTCGTTCATAGCACAGTAGTGACTGGTTCAGAGATACTGATGTTGCTGACAACGAATTACCAGCTATGACTGTTAACTATTAATTAATGGCTGTCCATCACTGATTGTGTTGTGGCAATGGCAGGGGGTCAGGTCCTTACTGCGCTGGGTGCTGCGTAAACACCCAACAATTAGTAACAATTCCTAGCTCGGAGGGTGCTGTGTTGAACTGCAGGCAGAGTCGGTGCCGTATCCCAGCTGCCACAGGGACCCCCTAACTCAGCCCTGCCAGCCGCTCTCTCACTGCAGCGGTGCAGGGGCCTGGGGTGGGAGATACGGGGGGAGAATGGAAAGTCTGCCTGTGCCCGGTACTCATCCGCTCCCGTTACTGCCGTGTCCGAGCTCCTCGCAATCTGTAACGTGTTGATCTTCACGCCACTCTTGTGACTTAACATTGGGAGCTTGGGTGCTTCTGAAAATCCCACTCGGTGCCTAAATATCTTTCAAAACATGATCCAAACTGACTCAAAGTCGACCAGCAAGGCTGCGGCTGAGCAGAGAAGGGACCCCAGGTCTCCCGTCACAGGCTGGGGCCCTAACAGCTGCGGGCCCCACGCGCTGGAGGAAATGAAGGGAGAGCAGTCAGTGCTCGGGCAAAGGTTGTGACACACACACAGGGAGTGCTGCTTCCTGACCTGGAAGGATTCCAGTCTCCGTTCCGTGCAGTTCTAACGTACACCCCTTTCCTGGGGAAGCTCAGCACCCCCCACAAAATGCTGATACCCTCTCTGCTCCCATGGAAAGCCACGGAGGAGACGCTCAGCAGGAGACACGAAACATCTCAGTACTGGGCTGGGAAGGTGCATTGGAATCTGCCCCCTAGGAAAGGCTGGAGAGGCAGCTGAGAAGCAGCTGAGAACCTGAGGGTCCCTGAGCAAAAAATGAGCTGTCCAGAGGAGAGAGGGGACAGCCAGCCAGAGCGCAAGCGGGTGCAGGGAGGAGAGACAGAGGGATGTCTAAGGGCAGAGATGAGAGCTGGGTCTCCTTATGATCCATCCGTGTCGCTAGGTGCAAACCACAAAGCAATCAACTCTGAAGTCCTTCCTCCGGCAGAGCTCCCAGCATGTGAGGACACTGCACAAGGGGGTGTCTCAGACCAAGGGCTGCATAGGTGTAAGGACCTAAAATCTGCCCCGAGGCTAGTGACACTCACCTTCAATCCTCAGCATGCAGCAGCGTGCTCTCTGTGGCCAGGGATTGGAGCTGGTGTCAGTCAGCCTTTGTAGCTCTGTTCCTGGCAGCCCCCTACCTGTGGCTGCTGGGACGGGAACCTCTCACTGCCCAGGGTGATTGCTGGCATCACACAGACCATTAGTGCCTCCTGCTCTGGGTTCTTGCCTGGTTTATCAGCGAAAGAAGCTCCCCCCTGGGCCTTGCCACTGCTGTTGGGATCTCCCCTGGGACTGCTGCCGGCTATGCTCTGGGTTCCCTGCAGAGGGGAATTGATGCTTTGTTCCATGTTTAAACAGTGTAACATCATAAGAACAGCCATACGGGGTCACACCAAAGGTCCATCTAGCTCAATGTCCTGTCACCCAACAGTGGCCAGTGCCAGGTGCTTCAAAGGAAATGAACAGACCAGGGCAGTTGTCAAGTGATCCACCCCTGTCATCCAGTCCCAGCTCCTGGCAGTCAGAAATTCAGGGACACCCACAGCATGGGGTTGTGTCCCTGACCCTCTTGGCTAATAGCCATAGAATCATAGAATCATAGAATATCAGAGTTGGAAGGGACCCCTGAAGGTCATCTAGTCCAACCCCCTGCTCGAAGCAGGACCAATTCCCAGTTAAAGTTCAGGAGACCTGAAGATCACAGGGTCTGCTCCTTGCTGGTTGCCCAGAGGGGGGAGAACCACCACTTGCTCCATGCTTTTGTGGCTTCCTCTGCACCAGTGTGTGGAGCAGGTGAGCCACAGAGGGCTCCAACGATACAATCTAGCCACAATTTGGCAGCTTCACATTGTCCCCAACATGGGCCCTGCTTGGTATCATCTGGCTGGCCCAGAATGGACTGAACTGGGTCCCATCCCCTCTGAAGCTGAAGATGAGGAAGGCAGATGAACAATTGTTCCAGTGACAATTTTCCAAGCAACTCTGCTTGCTGTACAGTCACTGTGGCCAGCCAGCCACCCCCAGCATCCTTCTGAGGTCACCCCCATCACTTAGATTGACACTCGCTTTGGCTGGAGGGAGCTGGCCAGAGCTGGGGCGGAGGTGAGGGGCCCAGGCTGGAGGGAGCTGGCCAGAATGGGGGTGGGGGTGAGGGGCCCAGGTTGGAGGGAGCTGGCCTGAGTTGGGGTCGGGGTGAGGGGCCCAGGTTGGAGGGAGCTGGCCAGAGTATAAAATAAATATAAATTAAAAGGTTTCAGAGTAAGAGCCGTGTTAGTCTGTATTCGCAAAAAGGAAAGGAGTACTTGTGGCACTTAGAGACTAACCAATTTATTTGAGCACTGGAGCTCACGAAAGCTTATGCTCAAATAAATTGGTTAGTCTCTAAGGTGCCACAAGTCCTCCTTTTCTTTTTATAAATTAAAAATCAATTAAAAGAATATAAAACAACATTTAAAAGCATAAAATAAAAAAATACATCATGATATTTTTAAATTTAAAAAATCCTTCGAAATGGAACCCATACGTGCCGGGTGAGAGTCAATGGGACATGTGCTGCTCTCCTCACACTAGAGGGGTGTCTGAGCACCCCACGCCCAGGCCCTCAAGGACAGGTCTAGACAGCAGTCTCACCCCGGCCCTGCAGCCACCCCAGCCCCAGTTAGCAATGAACTGTGAGACCCTCCAGCCTAAGGGAGTTAGACACCCAAATCCAATTAAAATCCCAGCCCTATTGAAAGTTAATGGGGGACTTGGGGTCTTAAGGTTCCTTGAGACCCCCTCCCATACAACCTTGTTGTCTACACGTGGGTCTGTCCAGACACGCTGGATTGGTTGGGTTGCCTTGAAATTTGACCAGCTGATAGGATTTTAACCTGCGTTAACGAACGTGATGAGACTGTCAATCCAAGTGACAACGGGGTGTCCGCAGAATGACACGGGGGTGGCTGGGTAGCTGAGCTCAGAATCTGGCCCCACTGCCTTCTACAGCAGAATGGCTCAGGTAATGGCCAGTGGAACCATTTTCCTTCAGACTTCATAGCACCAGTTTCAGAGGGGCTGAGGTTCTGCTTTGGACTTTTAGTTCAGTCCATTCTGAGCCAGCTGAGGGTGCCAATAAGGCCCATATCAGGGAAAGGGTGGAGCTGTGGCAGGATGGGTGGATAAAAGTAAACTTCATTACTGTTACCATCAAGCACCCTCCAGCTCCAGATCACAAGCACCTCACTATTAACCTGTGTGGACCGGACATTTAACAAGGAGCAGCTGTCATCAGAGATGGGGCTGGAAGATGCTCAAAAGATGTGGACGCTCTCTCATACATCAGCGGCTGCTGCCATGTTCTGGGCGTCTCAGTGACATCCGTGCGGACGTTATGACATCCAGCTTCTGGCATAGCTAGAGATATATAGATCCACGGTTACACCAACTCTGCTGTACCACCGTGAAACCAGGGCTCTGGGGCAGGCTGAGAAGTGGCGGAAAAATGGTTTTTGATTCTCGTTGTCTACGTTTAAGCAGGGGAATAGTCCCACTATAGTGGGGAACTTTCCTGGCTTCTGCACTACCGCGGTGAAGTGGGCTAGCGAAAGGATCTAAGTCCTCGCTCCCACTTCCTTTACCCAGTGGCTTCCCTGCCCTTGACGACTCCCTTTCTACTCTCCTGTCTGGCAGAGTCCTTGTAACCCCAACAAGGCTGGGCCCAGGATTTCTGGGGGGCTCGACCCCCAACCCTGCTGTGGTCACCTAGGACAGGGGCTAGGGTATCCCCACTCTGGGGTACTCTCTCTGCATTGGGCATTTCTCTGACCCACTGACCATTACATACAAGTTAAAGCAAATGCAAGTTATTTCATCAACAATTAATTTTAAAAAGAATAAGGGAAAATGGGAAAGGTTAAAGGAAACACATCAGCCCGCTCTGTGGCAGGGAACATCACAAACAGTGTCTCTGGAACGTCAGGGCCGTTCACAGCCTGTCCCTTGTAAGTCCCAGGCCTCCTGCTCAGGCCCTGGCTGTGCTGCAGGGATGCTGTGGGTTGGACACTTGCTCTGGTGGTGGCCACATGCTCTCAGGCTCTAAGTGGTAGGATCCTTCTTCCTAGTGTCGCCCCCGCCCTGTCGGGGTTACGATCCAAGCCTGGCCTGCAGAGCCCCTTGGCTGAGGCATCTCCCTGTGCTGGGCCCGATGCCCAGGGTCCCCCTCGCTCTCCCCAGCTGCTTACCGCACCCAGCTCCGGACTGCTCCAGCCCCAGCTCCACCACTCGGTCTCTGCATGGCTGCTGCTGCTCTGCCTCCTGGGCTGCTTCTTTGGCTCCTCTGGCTCTGGTTGCTGCAGCTCTTCTTCCCAGGGCAAGTCTGCTCTCTCTGGGCTGTGCCTCTGGCTTTGGGGCTGCAGCTCTGCTCCCAGCACAGGGTCTGCTCTCTCTGGATCTGGCACAGCTCTGCTCCCCAGCTCAGCTCGGGCCCCTGCTTTCCCCTTAGCTCAGCCCCACTCTGTCTGACCCAGGCAATTCCAGCTTCCATGGAGAACGGGACCTCCCTGGCCTCCTGACCCCCTGATTAGCCTGCCCGCCCTGTCATTCAGGCTGACCTGGAGCATTGGCCTCTCCCCATTGTTCCTGGGGGCTGTCAGTCTCAGGGTCCTGATTCCCCATCGACACTTCCCCCTTTTTAGTACTGGGAGCTAACAACTAAAACACCCCCACTGAATGTTAGTAAGGGGGCAACAGTCCCCTTACATACATCAGCTGCTCCGTATCAAGTGGCAGGACGAAATCAGGAATGAGGATGTTTGTAGAAAAATCCAGCAACTGCCTCCATCCACACCGGTTCGGTTCTGGCAGCTTTCTTGGAACGGACATATTGTTAGGCTGGATGACCAACAAATGCCGAAGGGGGTTTACCAAGCACTGCCACTGTATGATCAGCAGTCACACAGTCACCGAAAGCTTCAGTGGCATGATAAGGTCTCCAGTGATGGACATACACTGAACATCCAGCCAGAAGTCAGGGCCTAGCTAGAGATGGATCCAGGCAGCCAGAGCATGTCGGGGCCTAGCTACGGATGGATCCAGGCGGCCAGGGCACATCAGGGCCTAGCTAGGGATGTATCTGGGTGGCCAGAGCACATCAGGGCCTAGCTTGGGATGGATCCGGATGGCCAGAGAATGTCAGGGCCTAGCTAGGGATGGAGCCGGGTAGCGCTCAATGTGCAACGAATCTACATCCACCCTATGGGATTGTTGCCCTGATGCTCAAGTTGGTGGCTGGGTGAAAGTATTCCTAGCTACGCCAAGGCTGGGTTACCTTTGGGAATTGCCTCCATTCTCAGTGCCTTAGTTGTCTTGCCTGTGAAATGCGGATGAGGGCACTTGCCACTTTTTGCGACATATGTTGAGACCCATGTCTGGAAAGTGGTATGTAGGAGTTCAATCTGATCATTAAAGGGATTGAAGCCACTGTTGGATGACAGGACACTGAGCTAGATGGACCTTTGGTCTTACCCCATTTGGCCATTCTTATGATGTTACACCATTTAAACATGGAACAAAGCATCAATTCCCCTCTGCAGAGAAACCAGAGCATCGCCGGCAGCAGTCCCAGGGGAGATCCCAACAGCAGTGGCAAGGCCCAGGGGGCAGCTGCTTTCGCTGATAAACCCAGCAAGAACCCAGAGCAGGAGGCACTAACGGTCTGTGTGATGCCAACAATCACCCTGGGCAGCGAGCAGCCACAGGCAGGGGTCTGCCCAGCAACTGAGCTATGAAGGCTGACTGACACCAGCCCCAGTCCCTGGCCACGGAGAGCACACTGCTGCATGCTGAGGATTGAAGGTGAGTGTCACTAGCCTCGGGGCAGATCTTCAGGTCCTTACACCTATGCAGCCCTTGGTCTGAGACACCCTCTCGTGCAGTGTCCGCACATGCTGGGAGCTCTGCCGGAGGAAGGACTTCAGAGTCAGTTTTTTTGTGGTTTGATGCTAGAGACACGGATGAATCAGAAAGGAGACCCAGCTCTCGTATCCCTCTGGCTGGCTGTCCCCCTCTGTCTCCCCGACAGCTGGTTGTTTGCTCAGGGACCCTGCCCCTCAGGTTCTCAGCTGCCTCTCCAGCCTTTCCTGGGGGGCAGATTCCAATGTACCTTCCTGGCCCAGGACTGAGATGCTTCGTGAGCGACTCCTCCGTGGCTTTCCGTGGGAGCAGAGAGGGTATCAGCATTTTGTGGGGGGTGCTGAGCTTCCCCAGGAAAGGGGTGTACGTTAGAACTGCACGGAACGGAGACTGGAATCCTTCCAGGTCAGGAAGCACCGCTCCCTGTGTCTGTGTCACAACCTTTGCCCAAGCACTGACTACTCTCCCTTCATTTCCTCCAGCACGTGGGGCCCGCAGCTGTTAAGACCCCAGCCTGTGACGGGAGACCTGGGGTCCCTTCTCTGCTCAGCCGCAGCCATGCTGGGAAACCTTAGGAAAGTCAGTTTGGATCATGTTTTGAAAGGTATTTCGGCACCGAGTGGGATTTTCAGAAGCACCCAAGCTCCCAATGTTAAGTCACAAGAGCGGCGTGAAGATCAACACGTTACAGATTGCGAGGAGCTCGGACACGGCAGTATCGGGGGCGGATGAGTACCGGGCACAGGCAGACTTTCCATTCTCCCCCCATATCTCCCACCCCAGGCCCCGGCACCGCTGCAGTGAGAGAGCGGCTGGCAGAGCTGAGTTAGGGGGTCCCTATGGCAGCGCCCAGGGCGGCGAGTTATATCTTCACATGGTGCCTTGGCACCAGCAATATTCAGAGCCCAGGGGCCCAGCTCCACCAATATTAGGGGCCGGGTGTCCCCCCCCGGCCCACCTGCCACCCCCCCGTGCCTCCCCCGAGTGTCCCCCGGCCCCCCGCTTGCTGCACCCAGCCCCCCAGCGTGCGTCCCGGGCCCCGGAGCAGAGCGTTCTGTGCAGCTCCATCTGCCCCACTTCTCGACTTCCAGGGCAGACTGACTCTGAGCCTGCCTTTCCACCTCAGACCCTTCCCTTTTCCGGCGGGACCCTCCACCACCACCGGGGGCTCCCCCACCCGCAGTCACCACTCCTGCCCCATGCTGGGCAAGGAGGCAGCCCCATCCCTTACCCCCAGTGAGGCTACAGTCAGGGGCAGCAGCAGGGGAGGAGGCGCACGGAGCACCCCCGGCACCCACCACGGGGGAGGCCAGGGAGATTCCTGGACCTGAGAGGGGCCCTAGGAGCACATGCAGTGACAGTGATGAGGGTGAGTGTGCTGCTGGGGAGGTCGGGAAAGGGGGGCTCCTCTCCCAGAGCTCGCTGCTGCCGGCAGGGAAAGGGCTTGGGGGAGTCCTCCTCTCTGGCCCCTGTCCCGGAGCAGCATGCCTGCACCCCAAACTCATCCTCAGCCCTGCCCCACCCCAGAGCCCACACCCCCAGCCAGAGCTTTCACCACCCCCCACCGCACCCTCAACCCTCTACCCTAACCCTGAGCCCCTCCAACACCCCAAACACCTTATCCCCAGTCTCAGCCAGAGCCCTCATCCCCCTGCACCCTAACCCTCCTCCTGAGCCCTGAGCCCCCTCCAACACCACAAACCCCTCATCTCCAGCCCCAGCCAGAGCTCTCACCCCCCTCCCGGCACCCTAACCCTCGGCCCCAGCCCTGAGCCCCTCCAACACCCCAACACCTTATCCCCAATCCCAGCCAGAGCCCTCATCCCCCTGCATTCCAACCCTCTGCCCCAACCCTGAGCCTCTCTAACACCCCAAACCCCCCAACCCTAGACAGAGCCCTCACCCACCACATTCCTACTCTCACCCTGAGTCCCTCCCACACCCCAACCCCTCATCTGCCGCCTCACCCCACAACCCTCACCCCGGCACCCCCACCCTGCGCAGCCCCTCCCATCCACAAACTCCCTCCCAGAACCTGCACCCCCTTCCTCCGCACCTCCTCCCATCCCCAAACTCCATTCCAGAGCCTGCACCCTACACCCCAATCCCCTGCCCCAGCCTACGGCCTGCACCCCAGACCTCCTCCCCCACCCAAACTCCCTCCCAGAGCCTTGGGCATGTTGGGGGAGGAGTTTGGGCAGAGGCGGGTTCTGGGCACCACCAAATATTATACAAACCTGCCGCCCATGCCTGCAGTTCCACCCAGCGCGCTCCGAGCCGTCTAGCAACTGGGAATTGTTTCTAATTGTTGGGTGTTTACACAGCACCCAGCGCAGTAAGGACCTGATCCCCTGCCACTGCCACAACACAATCAGTGACTGACAGCCAGTAATTAACAGTCATAGCTGGTAATTCATTATCAGCGGTGTCAGTGTCTCTGGACCAGTCACTACTGTGCTATGAACGAGAGGAATCTGCGTGTGCGACTGCCCTGAGGGTGGTTTGATTTGTGCCTGGTCACGGCCGGAGGCAGAGTCACTTTCCCGTCTGCGCTGTGGGTCAGCATCACTCCCTCTTCGCAGGCATGGCCATGGTGCCACCTCCCTCCTGCCCTTCCCTGGGGCAGGTCATGAGTGTGACCATGGCCCCCATCACAGCACGGGTAGGGGCTACAGAGGGTGAGAAACCCAACATCAGCTCCCAGAGCAGTGATGTGGGCCGTGGGCTGACGCTGTCCTTGGCTGTATAAACAGGGGAGCAGAGAATAGGAGCAGGGAGGGGGTTTTACCTCTGCAGACTGGTGACACCGATACTGGAATACCATGTGCAGGGCTGGGGCCACGGTGTAAAACAGATGTGGAGAGGTTGGGGAGGGTTCAGAAAAAAGCCACACAAATGATGTGTGGGCTAGAGGGAATACCTTCCAGTGAGAGACTTAAAGAGCTGGGTCTGTTCAGTGTATGAAGGAGAAGTGATTTGATTACAGCATCTCAGCACCTTCATGGGGAGAAAACCCTGATTACCAAAGGGTTCTTTCATTGACCAGGGACAGGCATAGCCAGAGCCAAGGGCTGGAAGCTAAAGCCAGGCACGTTTCAATGGGAAATAAGGTGCACGTTTTGTTTATTTTTCCTGGTGAGGGTGATTATCCATTGGAAAAAACTGGCAAGGGAAGAGGTGGATTTTCAACTCCTCATATCTCCAGATCAAGACTGGCTGCCTTGCTGGAAGGTCTGTCTCAGCCAAAAACAAGTTATTGAGATCAGTGCAGAGTAAGTGGGGAAATTCTGTGCCCTTTGTTACATAGGGGCTCAGCCTGGATGATCCAATGGTCCCTTTTGGTCTTAAATCTAAGAATCTGTGAATGAGAAATGTTGGGGTGTGGGACAGAAGAGTGGCAAATTAACTGGGTGGCAGTGCCCTGAGGTGGAAGTGAAGCAGTTTCTCTGGTCTGAGAGAATATAAACCCAGCTCTCCGTTTGCAGTGGGAACTCTTAGGGGATCAAGTGATGGAAATCAATGCAATTTCATGGTACAGCCAAATCTTTCGATGCTCATTACACTTTCACTACCACAGGATGCAGCTCATGGAGAAAGAAGGGAAAAATCAAACAGCCATCATGGAATTCATCCTCCTGGGGTTCGGGGATCTCCCTGAACTGCAGACCCTTCTCTTCCTCATTTTCCTGGTGATCTACATTGCGACCATGGCTGGGAACATCCTCATCGTTGCGCTAGTTGTGGCTGATCAGCACCTTCACACCCCCATGTACTTCTTTCTGGGAAACTTGTCCTGCTTGGAGACCTGCTACTCCTCCACCATCCTGCCCAGGCTGCTGGCCAGTCTCCTGACTGGGGACAGAAACATTTCTGTTCCCGGCTGCATCACACAGTTTCATTTCTTTGGTTCTCTAGTAACAACAGAGTGCTCTCTCCTGGCAGCCATGTCTTACGATCGGTATTTAGACATATGCAAACCGCTGCACTATGGAACCCTTATGAATGTCCAGCTGTCCCTCCAGCTAGCAGCTGGGTCTTGGATTAGTGGATTTCTAATTTGTACAATATTCACATGTGTTATATCACAGTTAATTTTCTGTTGCCCTAATGAAATGGACCATTTCTTTTGTGATTTCACCTCACTGATTCAACTCTCCTGCAGCAACACCAGCCAGATCACCCCACTTACTTATATATTTTCCTTCCTAGGTGCCGTTTCCCCTTTTCTATTAACCCTGGCTTCCTATATTTGTATCATTGCGACCATCCTGGGAATCCCATCCACCACCGGGAGGCAAAAGGCCTTTTCCACCTGCTCCTCTCACCTCATTGTGGTGGCACTTTTCTATGGGACCATAATGATTGTCTACATGCTACCGAAATCTGGTACCTGGAGAGCCCTGAACAAAGTGTTCTCTGTCTGCTACACAGTCCTGACGCCCCTGGCCAATCCGCTCATCTACAGCCTGAGAAACAGAGAGGTCCAGGAGGCCCTGAGAAACGCTGTCAGGAGGGCTGTGACCCTCACAAAGAATCCAGACTAGTTGAATGAAATGAAGATCAGTCAGGCTGGGTCCTATTGTGAAAGAAGGAGGGTCTAAGTGAGCCCGGATACAGAAATGCAGTATACAAGAGATGTTTGTGCACACACACACACACACACACACAATAAGAGGGAGACAGATAGTTGGAATTTTGCAGAGGAAAGGTGGGGGAGAAGATTTTGACTTTTCATTAAAACAACTGAAACCTGAAAAATTTTGCTTTTTGGCAATTGACATCTGAAAACCTTCATAGAATATCAGGGTTGGAAGGGACCTTAGGAGGTAATCTAGTCCAACCCCCTGCTCAAAGTAAGGCCACTCCCCACTGTTTGGCCCAGAACCCTAAACAGCACCCTCAAGCATTGAACTCATAAGCTTGGGTTTAACAGACCAATGCTCAAACCACTGAGCTATCCTGGAGCTGCAGCTAGTGGGAGATGTTAAGAGTAACAAGAAGGGTTTCTTCAGCTATGTTGGCAACAAGAAGAAAGCCAAGGAAAGTGTGGGCCCCTTAATGAATGAGGGAGGCAACCTAGTGACGGAGGATGTGGAAAAAGCTAATGTACTCAATGCTTTTTCTGCCTCTGTCTTCACGAACAAGGTCAGCTCCCAGACTGCTGTGCTGGGCATCACAACATGGGGAATAGATGGCCAGCCCTCTGTGGAGATAGAGGTGGTTAGGGACTATTTAGAAAAGCTGGATGTGCACAAGTCCATGGGGCCGGACGAGTTGCATCCGAGAGTGCTGAAGGAATTGGCGGCTGTGATTGCAGAGCCATTGGCCATTATCTTTGAAAACTCGTGGCGAACAGGGGAAGTCCCGGATGACTGGAAAAAGGCGAATGTAGTGCCAATCTTTAAAAAAGGGAAGAAGGAGGATCCTGGGAACTACAGGCCAGTCAGCCTCACCTCAGTCCCCGGAAAAATCATGGAGCAGGTCCTCAAAGAATCAATCCTGAAGCACTTGCATGAGAGGAAAGTGATCAGGAACAGCCAGCATGGATTCACCAAGGGCAAGTCATGCCTGACTAATCTAATCGCCGTCTATGATGAGATTACTGGTTCTGTGGATGAAGGGAAAGCAGTGGATGTATTGTTTCTTGACTTTAGCAAAGCTTTTGACACGGTCTCCCACAGTATTCTTGTCAGCAGTTAAGGAAGTATGGGCTGGATGAATGCACTATAAGGTGGGTAGAAAGCTGGCTAGATTGTCGGGCTCAACGGGTAGTGATCAATGGCTCCATGTCTAGTTGGCAGCCGGTGTCAAGTGGAGTGCCCCGGGGTCGGTCCTGGGGCCGGTTTTTGTTCAATATCTTCATAAATGATCTGGAGGATGGTGTGGATTGCACTCTCAGCAAATTTGCGGATGATACTAAACTGGGAGGAGTGCTAGATACGCTGGAGGGGAGGGATAGGATACAGAGGGACCTAGACAAATTGGAGGATTGGGCCAAAAGAAATCTGATGAGGTTCAATAAGGATAAGTGCAGGGTCCTGCACTTAGGACGGAAGAATCCAATGCACCGCTACAGACTAGGGGCCGAATGGCTAGGCAGCAGTTCTGCGGAAAAGGACCTAGGGGTGACAGTGGACGAGAAGCTGGATATGAGTCAGCAGTGTGCCCTTGTTGCCAAGAAGGCCAATGGCATTTTGGGATGTAGAAGTAGGGGCATAGCGAGCAGATCGAGGGACGTGATCGTTCCCCTCTATTCGACATTGTTGAGGCCTCATCTGGAGTACTGTGTCCAGTTTTGAGCCCCACACTACAAGAAGGATGTGGATAAATTGGAGAGAGTCCAGCGAAGGGCAACAAAAATGATTAGGGGTCTAGAACACATGACTTATGAGGAGAGGCTGAGGGAGCTGGGATTGTTTAGTCTGCAGAAGAGAAGAATGAGGGGGGATTTGATAGCTGCTTTCAACTACCTGAAAGGGGGTTCCAAAGAGGATGGCTCTAGACTGTTCTCAATGGTAGCAGATGACAGAACGAGGAGTAATGGTCTCAAGTTGCAGTGGGGGAGGTTTAGATTGGATATTAGGAAAAACATTTTCACTAAGAGGGTGGTGAAACACTGGAATGCGATACCTAGGGAGGTGGTAGAATCTCCGTCCTTAGAGGTTTTTAAGGTCAGGCTTGACAAAGCCCTGGCTGGGATGATTTAACTGGGAATTGGTCCTGCTTCGAGTAGGGGGTTGGACTAGATGACCTTCTGGGGTCCCTTCCAACCCTGATATTCTATGATTCTATGATTCTATGAACTAAGGAGGACTTTCTGCATGAGGTTATAATGCACTCTGCTGCCAAGAAACAGGAACTGAAGGAGTAGCAGGACAGCGAAAAGAGGGACCGAAAGGAGTATGCGGCACGCCAGAATGCAGCCACGGAGAGGCTCTTGAAAGTTATGGAGCACCAAGTGAACACGTTCCAGGCAATACTAGCTCTTCAAACCAAACAGCTCTGCGCCCGCCCTCCCCTGCAGCTGCTGTCGCAAAACTCTTTCCCATGCACCCCCCAGACAACGCCAACAAACTCTTATCAGCCTCCTGGCTCCAGTCTGTACCCACGGCATTCCACTCCTCCCCGTCGCAGTCCAGCCCTGCGGACTCCCAGTACCCACTGCATTCAACACCCGTCCCTATGCAGTTTGTCCCTGCTGAAGTACAGTACCCACCGCACTGTATTCCAAAGGAGAAGGTTGGATATGATCCCTGGACATACACAAATCTTTAGCTGTCCTGGGACCCCTCCTCCTCCTGGGACCTTCCCGTTCCCCTCCCTGCTGATGTATTTTTTTCATTTGACTCTCTCCTCCGGTTGTTGTCTTTTAATAAAAGAATTGTGTTGGTTTTAAAGCAATCTTTATTCTATTAATTGAAAGCAAAAAGAGCACTGCAAAGCAACATACAATTATGTTAAACCCCCTTATTGCATCATGTGCACCAATCACCTCCTAGCATTACAAGCACTGCACTCCCAAGAATAGCAACACATATCAGTGGTTTTCAGCTTCAAATCGCTGCCTCAAGGCATCCCTGATCCTTATGGCCCCGCGCTGCACCCCTCTAATAGCCCTGGTCTCTGGCTGTTCAAACTCAGCCTCCAGGCGCTGAGCCTCTGCGGTCCAGCCCTGAGTGAAGCTTTCACCCTTCCTTTCACAAATATTATGGAGCATGCAGCGTGCGGCTTTAAGCATAGGAATATTGTCATCGGCCAGGTCCAGCTTCCCATAGAGGCATCACCAGTGGGCTTTTAAATGGCCAAAAGTACACTCACAGTCATTCTGCACTTGCTCAGCCTATTGTTGAACTGCTCCTTGCTGCTGTCAAGTTGCCCCATGTATGGCTTCATAAGCCACAGCATTAAGGGGTAGGCGGGGTCTCCCAGAATCACAATGGTCATTTTGACTTCCCCTTGGGTGATCTTCTGGTCCAGGAAGAAAGTCCCAGCTTGCATCTTCCTGAACAGGCCAGTGTTATGCAACGTTATGCATGTTCTGCAAAGCTATCCACAATGTCATGCATGTTGCTCAGAGTCACGGTCTTTTGGAGCAGGGTGTGATTAATGGCCCTGCACACTTCCATCAACACGAGTCCAGTGGTCGACTTTCCTACTCCAAACTGGTTAGCGACCGATCAGTAGCAGTTTAGAGTAGCCAGCTTCCACAGTGCAATCGCCACGTGCTTCTCCAATGACAGGGCAGCTCTCATTCTCGTGTCCTTGTTCTGAGTGAGCTCATCACACCCCATGAATGTGGCTTTCTCATCCAAAAGTTCTGCAGCCACCGCTCATCATCCCAGACGTGCATGACGATGTGATCCCACCACTCAGTGCTTGTTTCCCCCAGCCCAAAAGCGGCGTTCCACGGTGGTCAGCACCTCCATGAATGCCACAAGCAATCTCGTGTTGTAGCTAGTACGCATGGCAAGATCAATGTCGCACTCCTCTTACCTTTGTAATTTAAGGAATAACTCCACTGCCACTCGTGACATGTTGGTCAGAGCGAGCAGCATACCGGTCAACAATTTGGGATCCATTCCTGCCGCCCGAAGGGGCAGGGCATGCAGTACACAAACTGTTGAAAGATGGCACCAAAAGTGGACAGAAGCACAGGGATTGCTGGGATGTGAAGCAATGCATCACGGGGCATTGGGACTGGACCCAGGATGCCCCACGACCCCTTCCGCCTTCCCACAAGTCTTAGCAGCAGAAGAGAAAGAGGTGCTCTGTGGGATGGCTGCCCAGAGTGCACCACTCCGAATACCGCTGCAAGTGCCACAAGTGTGAACACGCTATTTCGCAGGCAGCTGACAATGTGAACACACAACAGCGGTTTCCCTTCTGCACTCTCTGAGCGGCGCTGTAGCTGCCGGTGCTGTAACTTTGCCAGTGTAGATGTGCCCTAAGAGATGATACAAACAGGCTGCAGACTCTTCAGGGGAAGTCTGCACTTGCTTACAGCTTGGAATCCCCGCGTGTTCCATTCACAGGCTAAAAATCCCTTTAGCCTGGGTCCAGCACTTCCCTCAGTTCAGTCTTTGTTCCTGAGGTGTTTCCAGCTGTGTTGTTCTAGGGAGAGCGAGTCCCAGCGTGATGTCATTTCCCCCTTTTATATCTTCTTCCCGCTTGCTGGAAAGCTCTTTTCCTGTGATCTGAGTCAAACAGTTCCCATTGTGTAGTGCTATCTCTGAGAGCTTTCTATTGTACATGGTTCCTAGGGTAATCCTTGTGCTTGTGTGCATTTCCTCAGTAAGCCATTAGCATTGTTTGTCCTTTGTACTGTTGTACCTGAAATGCTGCTTGTGGGTGCTTTCAATCTCACAATGTTTCAGTAACACATACATAGCCAAACTTCGTAACTTCACGTACAATGATAGCACATACAATCCAATGAGATATTACTATCTAGCAGATCAAGATTTTCGAACGATACCTCACAAGGCCTACTTTGTACAAAACATATCCTGGGGAATATTGGGGTGCCAGGGTGTCACATCCTGCATGCCCCAAACCCCTTCCCCCACCACTGCTCACCATCCCCCAGCCCGATTCCTCAATAAACCTACTTCTTAAAACCTAGTACAGCTCCATCCCCCACCATCCTCAAACCAATTTCTCCCCCCAAACCTCCCTCTGTCTTCACCCCAGCTCAGGGACCCTCAGGTTCTCAGCTGTTTCTCAGCTACCTCTCCAGCCTTTCCTGGGGGGCAGATTCCGACGCACCTTCCCAGCCCAGTGCTGAGATGTTTCATGTCTCCTGCGGAGCATCTCCTCCGTGGCTTTCCGTGGGAGCAGAGCAGTATCAGCATTTTGTGGGTGGTACTGAGCTCCCCCAGGAAAGGGATGTACTTTAGAAATGCACGGAATGGAGACTGGAATCCTTACAGATCAGGAAGCAGTGCTCCCTGTGTCTGTGTCATAAGTATAAAGGGAAGAGAAAACCCTTTAAAATCCCTCCTGGCCAGAAGAAAAATCCTCTCACTGGTAAAGGGTTAAGAAGCTAAAGGTAACCTCACTGGCACCTGACCAAAATGACCAATGAGGAGACAAGGTACTTTCAAAAGCTGGGAGGAGGGAGAAAAAAAAAGGGTCTGTGTCTGTCTCTATGCTGCTTTTGCCGGGGATATACCAGGAATGGAGTCTAAGAACTTTAGTCAGTAATCTAGCTAGGTATGTGTTAGATTATGATTTCTTTAAATGGCTGAGAAAAGAACTGTGCTGAATAGAATGACTATTCCTGTCTGTGTGTCTTTTTTGTAACTTAAGGTTTTGCCTAGAGGGATTCTCTATGTTTTGAATCTAATTACCCTGTAAGGTATCTACCATCCTGATTTTACAGAGGTGATTTCTTTACTTCTATTAAAAGTCTTCTTGTAAGAAAACTGAATGCTTTTTCATTGTTCTCAGATCCAAGGGTTTGGGTCTGTGGTCACCTATGCAAATTGGTGAGGATTTTTACCAAACCTTCCCCAGGAAGGGGGGTGCAAGGGTTGGGAGGATTTTGGGGGGAAAGACATGTCCAAACTACGTTTCCCAGTAAACCCAGTTAGAGTTTGGTGGTAGCAGTGGAGATCCAGGGACAAAGGAAAATTAATTTGTACCTTGGGGAAGTTTTAACCTAAGCTGGTGAAAGTAAGCTGAGGAGGTTTTCATGCAGGTCCCCACATCTGTACCCTAGAGTTCAGAGTGGGGGAGGAACCTTGACAGTCTGTGTCACAACCGTTGTCCAATACTCAGAGTGTCACAGCTAAGTACAAGGTGGAACTGATTGTTTAGCATAAGGACTTAGTACACATTGAAAGGGACTGAGATCAAATGATCACTTTGTGAATAAAGTGTTCACAGCAGGTCCAGAATTTTTTGATAAAATGTTTGTTTCATTTGTAAATGCTGATTCTTCAAAAAAAAAAAAAATTAAACATTAGTTTTGACTAAACTTTTGCCAGGAAGGTTTGAAAATTGCAACCTGAAACCAAATTTTGAAACACTGAACGTTTTCATAAAATTCAATTCTTATTTTCTACCTAGCAGTGATGAGGGGCTGGATGGGTGGGTGGGTGAGTGGATGGATAGGAAAGCTGATATTTTCTGTGGAAATAAAATCTGAATGCTGAATAGAACTTCTTAGAAAATTCTAATTGCAAAAATTATTGAGGGAAGGATGAGAATCAAAAGCACCAAAGGGAATTAGGGACATAAGTTGATTTGAAAGTCAGGGCTCCTAACTCCCTAACACACTTTTGAAAATTCCCCCAGAAGACACATAATTTATTTGTTTATTATTTATGTATTTATGGAACAATAGTTCAAGATTTTTTTCTTGTCCATTTTCTGGCCAGCTTTACTCATCCTGAACATGTCAGGGTTGGATTTTCAACAGTAGCTAGGGGCGTTAGGCACCCAACCGGACTATCAACAGGAACTACTGAGCACTTCCCTCTCTTAAAAAAAAATAATTCCCCTAATCCACATTCCCACCCAAAACCTTTGTTGGTGCAGAGTTCAGGCACCCAGCACAGCCTCACGCCCTTCCAGGGGCTAAACTTCAATCTCTGAAGAGCAGGAAACAAAGCATTAAGGTACATGCCACCCATGCAGAGTAACCTTAGCTCTGCCCCTTTTGAGCTGGCCCTAGCCATTGGGAGTGAATGGATTTAAATATGCTGCTGGGTGGCTATCAGAGCATATAACACCCTTTGGGACCTTTAGAGTGACACAAACCAAACAGTGAGGGGGCAAGTCACAAAGCAGTGCCCTTAATTTGGGGCATTTCCAAAAGTTTCTTTTAAACGAGACAGGTCTGCTCAGAAAATGACAGTCTTGGGAGATTCCTCTTTAGCTCAAATACCATCATCTCTGGTTAATTTCCCTTCTGTGGGGGATAGATTCATTCAAGGCAATGACCTCATCATCCACCTAAATAATTCATTTTTATTTTAGGTCATTAAAAAAAGAAGCTATAACATAACAAAGGTATGAATTTTCCATGCAAAAAGCAATATCAAGCACATGTGTTTGACTTGTGAGTTTGTACACAGGTGTTTGATGGGGAGTCCAGGGCTGTATTGCACAGTAACTGCTGGATGTGTCTGATGTAAGCTTTATGTGTCTGTAAAAGTCCTCATGTATGTTTAGAACTGTCATAAATATAAAGGGAAGGGTAACCACCTTTCTGTAGACAATGCTATCAAATCCCTCCTGGCCAGAGGCAAAACCCTTTCACCTGTAAAGGGTTAAGAAACTGAGGTAACCTCACAGGCACCTGACCCAAAATGACCAATAAGGAGACAAGATACTTACAAATCTGGAGCGGGGGTGAGGAACAAAGGGTTCTGTCTGTCTGTGTGATGCTTTTGCCGGGAACAGATCAGAAATGCAAGCCTTCCAACTCCTGTTAAGTTGTCACCCAGGGAAGCTACAAATCATCGTGGAGGGGGCCGTAAGAGTGAGTAACTTTTGAACTGTACTCTCGTGTGGAGGGAGTTTGACTGTGTCTTAACTGTGTTTGTAGGGGCACAGGGGGTGTGGCACGGAGCACAACCGTCACGGCCCCCCCGCCATCCGTCCCTGCTGGCAGTTTGCCATCTGCCTCTGGATTTAGCTCCTTGCTCTGAATTACGCCTTCCGGACCAGACACACCAGCTGACCAAACGAGACTGTTTGGACAAACACGCGTGGGTCCACATCCCCCCCGTTCCCAGGCCTGTTCACCCCACAGTTTGCCCCTATTACCTGACCCCAACTCCTGTTTCCTCCCCCGTCCAGTCTGACCCATTTGCCCCCCCACCCCCGCCTGCTGCCCAGCAGGGAGATGTGGTTAATCTGCTTCCCCCTCCCCCCTCCTCCTTCTGGTGCCTCCTCATCTCTCCCTGCTCACAATGGCGGGGAACGAGAGGGGTGAGGTCCCTCTAACAACGTCAGATGCCCCTCCCCCACCTACCCCCCTGCCCAACCCCCAAGCCTCCCCCCCTACCACTGCTGCCAAAACACCTGCCACCGCCCCCACTGGGGCATCGGCAGCAGGAGGCACCGGGGCGACTACTGTCGCTCCTATGCCCACCGCCCCCCCAGATTCTAGAAGAGCCCCCCCAGTTGGCTGGAAAGACCAGGGTGTGAAGAAGGGAAAGGGCCCTGCTACAACCACCAGGCCCTCCATGGCAGGGGCTGCTCCCAACCGCTGTGGCCTCATCATCAACCCTGGCGTCCCTCCCCGCTGTTCCCTCCACCAGCTCAGCGAGCGTCCCTCCACCGGCCCCCAGGGCATATGCCCGGGCGGTAGCATCCCCCGCCCCGCGTGCTGCCTCATCATCTCGCCCACCCACCGCCTCCGCTACCATCAATAGTGCCGGGGCCCCTTTCCCACCATAACCAGGAAGCACGGCGTCCGTTAGCTCCTGGTGCCCGCCTCGCCCCACGTGGAGACATACGTGCAGGCGTTGGCGAGGGTGATAGGACCTACGGCTATTGTGGCGGCCTCCAGAATGTATGGGAAGGTCGTCTTTCTCTTAGCATCTGAGGCTGCCGCCCAGGAGGCGGTGCAGAAGGACATGGAGGTGGGGGGAGTGTTCGTCCCCCTGGAGCCGCGAGAGGACCTGGGCGTCCGCCTAGTCCTGATCTCCGTCCCTCCTTTTCTACCCAATGCCGCCCCGTTACCCGCTCTCTCCACCCTGGGGAAACCCATTTCTGTCATCAGCCCTCTCCCGTTGGGCTGCAAGGACCCCAGCCTCTGTCACGTCCTCTCGTTCCACCAGCAATTGCAACTTCTACCACTGCCGGCAGCGCGTGACAGAGAGGCACTCGAGGGGTCCTTCCTAGTCCCCTACCAGGGAGCCTGCTATCGGGTCTACTATTCCACAGGAGAGGCCCGGTACTACCTCTGCCGATCAGCGGAGCATGTCCGAAGAGACTGGCCCTTGGCCCGGCTGGGAGGGGCATCCGAGACCCCCGAGACCCGGCAGGACTTCGGCTCTGTCATTGCCGACGCCCCTGGCTGCCCGACACCTGAAACCACCTCTCCTCCTGCTCGATCCACCGCTGCTCCCACCCGGGCCCAAGGGACACTTCCCCTACAACACCCAGACGAGCGAGAGAGCCCCGCCCTTGCTGTTAACAATCCGGCAGAGCCTATGGAGGAGGGTGCAGCCAAGATATTACCGGGCATAGAAGAGGGCACCTCCAAGGAGAACCACCCCACATTCTGCCTCACTGTTCCCCCCCGCCGAGTCCCAGAACCATCGTCTCTGCCCCCCGACACGGGACCCTCCCCTCTGAGACCCCTGAGGAAGCCCCTTCTGCCCGAATATCACCCGAACCTCCCGTGAACCCCGAAGCGACCGTCGAAGCGGGCGCCAGAGGGGAGACCCCCGGGGTGGCACAAGACGACCTCTCCTCCATGTATGAGGAGATCGAGGCCCTAGGTTTGACCCCGGTCACCCAGGGAGAGGATGACCTACTGACGGCTGGCCTCGATCTGGGCAACCTCACCCCAGTCCCCCTTTCCCCTTGCTCCCTCCCCCTAACCGCCTTCCTGGGTGAGCACCCTGCAGAAGGTGGTCCACCACCTGATGCAGTGGCTGCCAAATCCACCACAGAGCCTGCGCCTATCATCCCTGGAAGCCCCCTCCCCACCCCCTTCACCCTCGAATCTGCTCAGGAGGTGCCACCTTTCAGCTGCTTGTCTCCCGAAACCCAGAGCCTCGCCTCTGCCCCCGCCCCCACCCCTGTCCCTGGCCCAATCCACCTCCTTCTGCAATGCTATTGACACCCCTGGGGTTATTTCTTTCCCTTTTTTTGTGGATCCCCCCCAAGGAGCAGCCTTTGCATTTTCCTGCCATGACCCAATAGGAGCTGCAATTTTCCCTCCACCATCCCCTTCTATCCCAAGGCTTGAGATGGATCTAATAACGTTAGCCTGTCAGACGCCCCGTCGGTGGTCTGCACCCTGCCTGCCCGTCTCAGCGGACCACGAGGCTGCATTAAGAGCCCCACCAGGGAATAACCCAGAAATCGCAACCCCACCCCCCCATGAGCTGCGAAAAGCCTTGTGGGAGTTTTTAGAAGACATCCGTGGCTCCCGCAACAGGGTACAGCTAGCTCTCCAGCTATGAGGGGATTTTGATCAACTCCTCCAGGCCACAAGGGCCCTTATAAAGGAGGGTAGAGGGAAAGGAAGGCACGGTGCCGCGGCCTACGGGCGGGCCCGCAGCTTCCGTGATGATTTACTCATTTACGGGATGGGTCACAGATTGTTGCACGACCCACCGGGGGCCTCGGACACCCCCACCAACAAGGAACCCCCCCCGCCCCGAGCCCTCCGCGTGATGCCTCTCATTATCACAACTTTGAACACCAGGATGGCTGGTAGGATGGCTCTCCGCAGGTCCCAGGTGCTCTCTTACTTTCTGGAAGGGGAGTACTCTGTGGTTTTCCTGCAAGAGACCCATAAAGATCCGACCGCCGAGGACTGCTGGCGGCTGGAGCGGGGCGACGGGGTCTACTTTAGCCACTTCACGATTCAACAAGCTGGAGTGGTGACCCTGTTCTCCCCCAACCTATGGCCCAAGGTGCTATGGGTCACTGAGGCCGTGCCGGGCCACCTGCTGCATCTCCGAGTCTGAATGAAGGGGCTCGTGGTCAACCTCGTTAACATCTATGCCCCGACAACAAGCCCGAAGCGGCCGCAATTCTATCAGCGGGTGTCCAACTGCCTTGGCACCCTGGATTCTCATGAGTGCCTTGTCCCGGGACGGGACTTTAACACCACCCTTGTAGAGCAGAACCGCTCAGGGGCCGAGCCGAGCCCGGCCGCTGCGAACATTCTCCGAGGAATAGTCGAACATCACTCCCTAGTGGACGTCTGGCGTGACCACCACGCAGATGACACTTCCACGTTCACCTTTGTCTGGGTGGAGGCCCATCGGTCACGCCACTCTCGGTTGGACCGTATTTATTTATCCCGTTTCCATCTTTCACAAGACCACTCCTCCAACATCCGGCCGGCCCCTTTCTCTGACCGCCATCGAGCCACCATAACAGCCTCCCTCTGTACAGAGAGGCTAGGGCCGGCCTATTGGCACTTTAACAAGAGCCTGTTGGAGGATGAGGGCTTCGTGACGTCCTTCCGGGAGTTCTGGCTGGCCTGGCGAAAGCAGCGGCATGCTTTTCCCTCGGCGCGGCGATGGTGGGATCTAGGGAAGGTGTGCGCCAAGCTCTTCTGCCGTGACTACACCCAGGGCACCAGCCGACGGAGAAATGCAGCGATAGAGAAGTTGGAACGGGAGGTCTTAGAGATGGAGAGGCGTCTGGCCACCAGCCCTGAGGACCCGTTCCTCTGCGGAGCGTGCCGGGAGAAGCGAGAGGAGCTCAGGGCCCTCGAAGACTATCGTGCCCGAGATGCCTTTGTTCGATCCTGCATCCGCCTCCTTCGGGAGATGGATCGCGGCTCCCGTTTCTTCTACGCCCTGGAGAAAACGAGGGGGGCCAAGAAACACGTCACCTGCTTTCTAGCAGAAGATGGCACCCCCCTCACGGATCAAGTGGAGATGTGTGGGAGGGCCCGTGACTTCTACACAAGAGTTCTCACCCCGGATCCGACTGATCCTGGCGCTTGCAGGGTGCTCTGGGAGGAACTCCCCATGGTCAGCATGGGCGACCAAGACCGACTAGAGCTGCCTCTCACCCTGGCTGAGTTCTCAGAAGCTCTCCGTCGCATGTCCACCAATAAATCTCCGGGCATGGACGGGCTGACCGTGGAGATCTACCGCGCGTTCTGGGACATCTTTGGCCCAGACCGAGCCGCTGTCTGGGCCGAGTCTTTGCAGGGAGGGGTCCTCCCTCTTTCGTGCAGGCGAGCAGTGCTCGCCTTGCTGCCAAAGAAGGGGGACCACCACAATTTACGAAATTGGCGTCCCATCTCGCTCCTTAGCACGGACTACAAAATCGTAGCGAAAGCAATCTCACTGCAGCTAGGGTCCGTGATGGCGGACGTGATCCACTCAGACCAGACCTACACTGTCCCGGGCCGTAGCAGGACAAGAGACACGGGAACACGTAGCAGCACAAGAGACCAAGAACATCAGGGTTCTGATGCATTCTGAGGAGCTCTTCTAGACTGAGTGAGCCTCTCCAGTAGTTATGCATGAGCTTGACACATTCTGTTTCTAGAGCTAATCTTTTCGGTTAGAGTTGTGCAAATAACTGATTTTTTTTTTCCCAGTTCAGTGACTGAACTGCAAAAAATGTTGCAGGTCAATGCGAAAGAAAATTTTTCTATCAAACTGAAAAAGTAAAAACAAAACCAAACTATCTTCAGGTCAAACTAAATATTTTGTTCGACTTGTAGTGTCTAACTGATGGATCGATGTGTTGATTATTGATTCATTTTGTAGGCACAGTGGCTGATAAAAGTTCAGCCCCCTGAGTGGCTACAGCCTCAGGAAGATTATTATCAATGTTATTTCTAGTCCGAGACCTTTTGGAACTCGGGCGTAGAGACGGTCTGTCTTTCGCCCTCCTGTCTCTTGATCAGGAGAAGGCGTTCGATAGAGTCGACCATGGGTACCTCCTGGGCACTCTGCAGGCGTTTGGATTCAGACCTGAGTATGTGAGTTTTCTCCAGGTGCTGTGCGCTTCCGCGGAGTGTCTAGTTAGGCTCAACTGGACCCTGACCGAACCGGTCAGCTTTGGGCGAGGAGTACGGCAGGGGTGCCCCCTCTCGGGCCAGCTGCACGCTCTGGCTATCGAGCCCTTCCTCTGTCTCCTCCGCAGGAGGTTGACAGGGTTGGTGCTGCGGGAGCTGGAGCTGCTGCTGGTCCTGTCAACGTACGCCGATGACGTGCTGCTCGTGGTCCAGGACCCAGACGACTTGGTGCGGGTGGAGGCTTGCCAGGCCATCTATTCGGCAGACTCCTCCGCCTGAGTCAACTGGGTCAAGAGCTCTGGCTTGGCGGTGGGGGACTGGTGGCAGGCGAGCTCCCTCCCACCCGTGCTTCAGACCATCCGGTGGAGCACGGGTCCACTGCTCTACCTAGGCATTTACCTTTCTGCCACGCACCCTTCTCCGCCGGAGAACTGGCAAAATTTAAAAGGCGGGGTGATAGAGCGGCTCCGGAAATGGACGAGGCTACTCCGATGTCTCTCCCTCTGAGGGAGAGCACTGGTGCTTAACCAACTAGTCCTGTCCATGCTCTGGTACCGGCTCAACAACCTGGTCCTGGCCCTGGGTTTCCTGACCAACCTCCGGACATCGATTCTAGAGTTCTTTTGGTCAGGAATGCACTGGGCCCCTTTTGGGGTTCTTCATCTACCCCTGAAGGAAGGAGGGCAGGGCCTGAAGTGTCCGCACACTCAGGTCCGTGTCTTCCGCCTCCAGGCCCTGCAGAGGCTCCTCTATGGTGCAGGTAGTTCGATGTGGAGCATATTGGCGCACGCCTTCCTGCGCCGCGTCCAAGGGCTCCGATATGACCGGCAGCTCTTTTATCTCTGTCCGAGAGGTTTTCCGCGAGACCTCTCCGGGCTGCCGGTCTTCTATCAGGACCTCCTCCAGACCTGGAAACTCTTTTCAACAACCAGGTCCGTGGCGGCCACCGTTGGAGCAGATCTGCTCACGGAGCCCCTGCTACACAACCCCCAGCTCCGTGTGCAGGTGGCGGAGTCCCGCTCGGTGCGCCAGAGTTTGGTCTTGGCAGAGAGTCGGAGACCTCCTGGACTACGACCGGGGAGACTGGCTGGATCCCCTGACGCTCGCTCGGCGCATGGGGATCTCCAGACCTTGTACTCCCCGGCGCTTACTTCAGGAGGTGAAGGCCGCCTTGACGCCTGCTGCTCGGGCTTATTTCAACCGAGCCTTGCGCGAGGGCGCACCCCGCCCACCCTCTACCCCAGGCCCGCCGGACCTTTCAATTGGGCCCCTAACCCATAGATCCCAACAAACCCCTCACCCTTTCACTGCGAACCAGCTGCATGAACTGCAGCCGGTCAGCTTCCAAATCGTGCCACGGAAATATCTATACACACTCACGCTTCACACCCTTCACGCCCACACCCTGGTGTCCCGCCCCGATACAAAGTGGTGGGACCTCCTGCCACCTTTGGAGGGTGAGCAGCCCCGGTGGGCCAGCCTGTATTCCACCTTGGTCCCGAGGCCTGTCGGGGACATTAGTTGGCAGCTCCTTCATGGAGCCATGAGCACTGGCATGTGAGCCCCCAGACCCAACCGTTTTGCTGTATGTTTATGGCCTAAAGAAATCTTCTTATCTCTCCGACATTCCTGGCCTGCTAAAAGCCTCGCTGTTTAAAGCTACAAAACCAGAAGGGAAGAAGCCTACAGAAGAAACCGCCAATGGAAGCTACAAATCATTGTGGAGGGGGCCGTAAGACTGAGTAACTTTTGAATTGTAATCTCGTGGGGGGGGAGTTTGACTGTGTCTTAATTGCATTTGTAGGGGCACAGGGGGTGTGGCACGGAGCTGCCCCCTGATCCATCAGTGCCCCCCCCCAACACTACCACAACCGTCACAGCCCCCCCGCTGTCCATCCCGGCTGGCAACTTGCCATCTGCCTCTGGATTCAGCTGCTTCCTCTGAATGCAGCCGTCCGGACCAGATACACCAGCCGACCAAACGAGACTCTTTGGACAAATGCGCATGGGTCCACGTTCCCACCCGCCCCCCCGGACTGTCCAACCCACAGTTTGCAACTACTCCCTGACCCCAACTCCTGTTTCCTTCCCCTGTCCAGTCCGACCCATTTGCCTCCCCGCCCCCGGCCCCGGCCTGCACCCCAACAGGGAGAAGTGGTTAATCTGCTTCCCCCTCCCCGTCCTCCTTCTGGTGTATCCCTGTCTCTCCCTGCTCACGATGGCGGGGAATGAGAGGGGTGAGGCCCCTCTAACAACCTCAGCTGCCCCTCCCCCACCTCCTCCCTGCCCAACCCCCAAACCTCGCCCCCCACCACTGCTGCCAAAACACCTGCCACCGCCCCAGCTGGGGCATTGGCAGCAGGAGGCACCGGGGAGATTACTGCCGCTGCTATGCCCACCGCCCCCCCAGATTCTAGGAGAGCCCCCCGGTTAGCCGGAAAGGCCAAGGAGTGAAGAAGGGAAAGGGCCCCGCTACAACCACCAAGCCCTCCATGGCAGGGGCTGCCCCCACCGCTGTGGCCTCATCGACCATGGCGTCCCTCCCCGCTGTTCCCTCCACCATTTCTGCGAGCGTCCCTCCCCCGGCCCCCAGGGCGTATGCCTGGGCGGTAGCAGCCCCCCACCCCCGGCTGCCGCCTTGTCATCTCGCCTGCCCACCGCCTCCGCTACCATCAATAGTGGTCGGGGCCCCTTTCCCACAGCGTCCGTTGCCTCCTGGTGCCCGCATCACCCCACGTGGAGACCTACCTTCTAGCAGAAGATGGCAACCCCCTCACGGATCAAGTGGAGATGTGTGGGAGGGCCCATGACTTCTACACAAGCCTTTTCTCCCCGGATCCAACCAATCCTGGAGATGCAGGGTGCTCTGGGAGGAACTCCCCACGGTCAACGTGGGCGACCGAGACCGACTAGAGCTACCTCTCATCCTGGTCGAGTTCTTGGAAGCCCTCCGTCGCATGCCCACCAATAAACCTCCGGGCATGGACGGGCTGACGGTGGAGTTCCTACTGTCTCGGACCTTTCAATTGGGTCTCTACCCCGTAGATCCCAACAAACCCCTCACCCTTTCACTGCGAGCCGGCTGCATGAACTGCAGCCGGTCAGCTTCCAAACTGCGCCAAGGAAACATCTATACACACTCACCCTTCATGCCCTCACCCTGGTGTCCCGCCCTGATACAAAGTGGTGGGAACTCCTGCCACCTTTGCAGGGTGAGCAGCCCCGGTGGGCCAACCTGTATTCCACCTTGGTCCCGAGGTCCGTCGGGGACATCAGTTGGCGGCTCCTTCATGGAGCTGTGAGCACTGGCATGTTTTTGACACGGTCCCCCCCATCCCAAATACTTGCCCTTTTTGCAACGTGAGGGAAATCCTGGCACAGGTATATTTAGTGTGCGCCAGGCTGCAGCTCCTTACGAATATTTTCCGGCTCCTTACAAATATTTTATTACGCTTTTGGCTGCATTTTTCCCCTCACCTTTTCATTTACACACTCCCCATCCGTGGCCCCACAAAGTCGTGGGACCTCCTGGTTAACCTCCTCCTAGCCCTAGCTAAAACAGCCATCTATAAAACCAGGGAGAGGAGGTTGGCCAACGAAGCTTCCTGCGACTGTAGGGCCGTTTTCCAATCCTCACTACACTCACGTATCCGGGCTGAGTTCCTCTGGGCTGCGTCCACCGACTCCCTTGACGCCTTCGAGGAGCAGTGGGCACTGTCCGAGGTTCTCTGCTCAGTGACCCCTTCCGGTTCCCTCCGTCTGACCCTTTGATTGAGGGGAAGAGCGAGAGACCCCAGCCCAAGCGTTGCCGCTGTGGATACCATCATCACCACCACCTAGGAGGGGCCCTTTCACACATAGGTGCACGGCCCCCCCCGAACTGCCCATCCCGCAGCCTTGCCCATCTTGTTGGGCACTCTCAGGAGAGGAATAGTTGGTGACACTGGGCGTGGCACTAGGTAACTCGAGGGGGTGGAAGACCATGAGCATCGAGGAAGCCCCCCCGCTCTAGGCCACCAGGTAACTCAGGAGGGTGGAAGACCATGAGTGTTGAGGAAACCCCCCCGCTCTGGGCCTAGGCTAGCCTGAACACTTCTCCCTCCTGAAAGCTGCTGTGTTATACCTTCTGGCTGCGTTGTTTAGTTGCATAGTTTTGTTTTATCTTCTTTGGTGATTTGTGTAAGTGTGTTATGCAAATAAATTTTTTTTCTGCTTTATAAAAAAAAAAATTACTCTCCTATAGCCATCTGGCCCGACCCTGTCACAATAGATAGAATGAATATGGGAAATACCAGTGGCAAAATCAGCCCTTTGGTAGGTGGTGCATTTTCCTCACTAAGTTCAGTCCCTGATCTCTGCACGGTGACTGAGGCAGTGGGTGAGCCAGCAGGTTAGAGACATTCCAGGATTTAACTATAGACAAATGCCAAAGGGACCGTGTACTGGCTGAAGCATGGTACCTTGGAGCTGAATGTGTCTTGTACATAATTAACCTTCCCAGATGTTCAGGAGCCAGCAGGAACATCCCCCCCCACCCCCCCCGCTTGATATTCCCCGACCCTTTTGTTTTGTTTCAAACAAATGATTGTACAAAGCAAACAGACCCGCTTGTGCTACTTCATCCCTTTTGCTAAGCGAAGAATCGCGTTGGCAGCAGTACCGCTGATCTTCCCTGCGTGCTCTCATTCCCACTACAACCTGCTCATATTTAATGGGCCTCCTCCTCTTAATACACTGGGGATTAACATCAGAGAGTCGCTGTTTACTGGAGAAAACATCAGGCACTAGTTAACTCTGACTGGTCTCCCCAGTGTGAATATTTTGCTTTTTGTTGGGAGAACCCCCTCTCTGTTGGCTTCCATGCAACATTTAATCGTGTAATAGCTTCATTTTCTGTCTATCCATCCAGTGGTGAGCTGGAGCCAGTTTGCCCCGGTTCGCTGGAACCAGTTGTTAAATTTAGAAGCCCTTTTAGAACCGGTTGTCCGCGGAGGCGGAGCGGAGGGGAGCTGGGGCGGGAGGGTGTGAGGAGGGCCGCCCGCGCAGCAGGAGGTAACCTGTGGGGGGGCACGCGCAGGGGAAATGCTCCCCGCCCCAGCTTACCTCCGCCTCCCTGGGCCTGAGTGCGAAGCCGCCGCTTGCTTCTCAGCCCTCCCAGGCTTCCTGCACGAACAGCTGATTCATGGGAAACCACCGGGGGGAGCGGAGAAGCAGAGTGGGGCGGCGCATTCAGGGGAGGAGGCGGAGCGGAGGTGAGGTGAGCTGGGGCCAGGTGAGGAGCTGCCGGTGGGTGCTCTGCACCCACCAAATTCTCCCATGGGTGCTCCAGCCCCGGAGCATCCAGGAAGTTGGTGCCTAAGGCACCACTTTTGATGTGATCGGTGGGGGGAGCAGCTGCTCCCCCTGCTCCCCCGCTAGCTACGCTACCCCACCTCTAGGAGCCAGAGAGACCTGCCGGATGCTTCCTGGGAGCCGCCCCAGGTAAGCACCGCTGGGACTCCTCACCTCTCCCCCCGGCAGGTCCCTCTGACTCTTAGGGGCGGAGCATGGTGGGCACCCACTGCAGTGGCCCACAAGACCCTCCTGCCCGGTTCTGGGGGCAGTCAGGGGACGGGGGAGTGGGGTGGATGGGGCAGGGGTCCCGGGGGGGTGTCAAGGAACACAAGGGGTTGGATGAGGCAGGAGTCCCGGGGGGCGGGGGCAGGCACGACCCCCTTGTGGGGTGAGGAGGGAACCGGTTGTTAAGATTTTGGCAGCTCATCTCTGTATCCATCCATCCGTCTATCAGTTTGTACTGGTGCCTGCCCATCCTGATATTATCTGAGGCCTCCCAGGGACACAGACTGGCATAACAGAGTCCCTACTGGACTTCACTGAGGCGGCTGCCCTTCCCCTGGTTATGCTCTGTGGAAGTATAACATTGTATAAGTATAACGTTGTATAAGGGGACATGCTGGATACATTGTATATGAGAGGGCATGCCAAAATATGTTACAAAGTATCTGAGGGAGCACACTTAGGGACAGTTAGCTTTTGAATGGAGAAGCAATTAAGATAGAGCCAGCACGTCTAAGAAGCAGGCATCAGAATGGAACGTGTGAAGGGCAATTAGTTAAGTTAACTGGAAGCTGTTAAAGGAGATTGTTAAGGGTGGCAGGTAATTGAAGATACGTGACTGGTCTCAGGGATCTCGAAGGGTGGTGACTAAAATCTTCTTCCTTTGTCTGTAACTTCACTGTAACTTGTTCTCCAAAAAACTGTATAAATTAAAAGACACAAGCCCCACTCTGGGGGCTCACTTCTAAATGTATTAGCAGAGCAGCTTTGCTAATAAAACAGAGTGGTCAGATAAATTGTGAGTCTGAGTCAAACTTTGACAGCTCAGATGCTGAAAGCAGCTATTAGGACAATCGGGGGAATGGAAGGCCTATCTTCTGAGAGGAAACAGGAAGAGGCTGTCTTCTTTAGTCTAGTGAAAAGAAGGCAGAAAGGGGGTCTGCGTGCTCTGGATAAATACACTGGGTGGAGGTTAAATACCGGCAGAGGGGTGAAGAGCTATTGAAACTAAAGGACAAGGCTGGCTCCAGACAGGGGTGAAAGTGAGCCGGTACGGGCCAATACGGCGAACCGGTAAGAACCTGCACCTGCCCGTACCCAGCCCACATTAAAGCACTGCAGCAGCAGCGTCCGGAGCCCCGGGCCCTTTAAATCAACACGGGAACCCCCGGGCAGCACGGGCCAGGCAGCCTGGAAGGTTGGCTGGGGGATGCTAACCCCCCCAACCCCTCCCCTTCTGCCCTAGGCCCCACCCCTTCCAGGGGCCAGAGCCACCCCGGCCCCATACCAGTAAGTATCCTGTGTTACTTTCACCCCTGGCTCCAGAACAAATGGAAATGAACTGGCCATGAGCAAATTCAGCCTGGAAATGTGAAGCTGGTTTCTAACCACCAGAGGGGTGAGATTCTGGAGCAGCCTCCCAATGGGAGTTGGGGGTGGGGGAAAACAATTGAATCAGTTTTAAGAAAGAGCTGGAGAAATTTCTCAGTGCAACTGTGAGACAGGGCTGTGTGTGGTGGGGGGCAGGGCTCAGCAGCCCCGGGACTCACTTCTGATTTATGTCTCGTGTTCCCACAAGCTCATGCATCAGAGTTTCTGCCAGGCACCCGCAGGGGTCAGGAAGGGATTCTCCCCCTTCTATAAATTTGTGACGGGTTCTTCCTGGGGTGCCACCTGGAACTAGGGTGCCGCTGAGCCCCCTGACGCACCAGCCTGGGCTCCCTCTCCCACTGTACTGCAGTGACGAGTTGCAAAGCCCTCCAAGTTTGCACTTTCACCAGCATTTACCCAGGTAGGGACACACCCAGCTGCAGTCACGTGCAGGCTCTCTAACCACCAGTCTAGCACCCCAAAGCAGTACCATCCTGCCCTGGTCAAGTCTGGCCACTATGTGGATTTAATACCCGGTCCACCACTCCTTCACTGTGAGGAGGACCAAGCAAACTGGTGATAACCAAGCTGAGATTTTCTCCAGACACCTCAGTCAAAAGCACACTGGTTTGGATTAAAACATAAAATAAGGTTATTAACTACAAAAGGATAGATTTTTAAGTGATTATAAGTGATAGCAAACAGATCAAAGCAGATTACCTAGTAAATAAACAAAACTGCAAACTGAGCTTAACATACTGGATAGGTAGGATATGAATTAGCAAATTCTCACCCTGAGAGATAAACAGGCTGGCAAATTCTTAAGAATTTTCAAAAGGGCCAAAGTGACTTAAGAGTCTGTGTTCCCCTTTCAGAAGGGCCCAGAGACTTGGGAATCTGTCTCGTTGAAAGTCAATGGGATTTATGCTTCTCTGTCAATTAGGCGCTTTTGGAAACTACCCACTGTGCTTCAGGATGAAGGATGCCAGCAGTTTTCACATACAGACATGAGTGGCATTTCCTACACACCTGCCTGCTGTGTTTTACTTGACCTTGATTTTGTTGTAGCAAAGAGATGTGTCAACAACAATCGTTCACATCATTTATTTTATTTTGATAGCATTCATCTGTGTAGGTTTGGATGCACTGGGCCTTGAGGAACGTCTACACAGCAAGGTAAGCCCAAGCTCAGCTCAGGCACGAGGAATTCAGTCTCCTGAAAGCACCATTCTACACCTACTGAGAGCGTAATTAAACCTTCTTTTGCCAGGGCCTCTGTGATCAGGATCCTGTTCCATAAGCCAAACTAAAAGGGGTACACAGGATCCCCTAGAGTAACAGTGGGGACAACTACTCCATTTATGACATTGTCCTTTGGAATAGTATTCCAGCCTGGCCACAAAGTACACGGTGACTCGCAGAAAACCCTGGCAGCCTTAACTTTTCCAGTGCAGCCCTTGTTGGTGTCCAGAAATTGATCTCTGTGGTCCACAAGGGCCCGTATAACAGTGAAGGAAAACCCTTTGTGGTTTATGTGTTCGTGCTCCTTGATGAGGGCAAACTATGGGCTCGTGAGTCCCATCAGTGGCCCCAGATCAGTGTGGGGAACACCATTCTCTCAAAACCAGCTGTTATTTCAGATATGCCCACCACCTTTGGGTAAATCCCACACCTCATCGCCTCAGAAACCGCGGCCACCACCTTGCCTTCCAGTCAACTTTCCAACACCAAACTGGTTAGCCACAGACCCGTAGCAGATTTATTAACTACAGAAAGAGAGATTTTAAGTGATTATAAGTGGTAAGCTTAAAAAGTCAGAAATAGTTACCAAAGAAAATAAAAGATAAATGCATAATCTAAATCATAAACCTTATTACACTAGGCAGTATTTAGAAGAAGCAATTTTCTCACCCCACTGGATGTTACAGTTCACAATACACAGGCCTCTTGCTCAAGCCTGGGTCCAGTCTCCTCTGTTGAAATCTTCTGTCTCTCCAGCATTCTTGTTGCTCCCAGCATAGATGAGGGAGGAGAAAGGCCCAAGCATGATGCCCCAGTCCTCTGTTTTATGTCTTTAGTTCATGTGCCTAGAAGACACTTGTCCAGACATGTCCTGGTGGGTGTTGCTGAGTCACAGTGATCAAGTAAACCCCCACTATGGTGGACTTGTATAACTGAGTCATAGAGTTGATTAGTGGTTGGTTAACACCCACCTGGCAGTAGAGGCTCTCAGACTTAACAACATATTTCAGTGACAACAATATAGGAAAATCTCATAATTTCAGACACACTAACAACATACATATTTGGATAGAACAACAGATTTCAGCAGATCATGACCTTTCATATGATATCTTACATGGCATGCTCTGTATAAAATATCACAACCATCTATGAATGATGAACATGGGGGTTACAGGGCACTATTTTGAGGTACAGTGTGTCACACCAGGCTCTCATGTTTTCAGGGTTTCTGGTGAAAGAACTCTGAGAATGCTCCATAGTTGCCTTGCTGGGCAATGGCGGAGACATATAAACCACAAAGGACTTTAAGGAGGATGGCTGGCTTTTTGCTGACTTGCTCATTTTTGTCTAGCCCTTTTCTTTCATTTTTCTTATTTAGTGCTCCTTTAGGTCACTTGGAAAGTTCCAGTTTAGAAGGCGTTCTCTGGGCTCCCATAATTGAAAGTCTTGGCCACAGAATTGCCTCTCTTAAAGAAATCTAAGCACAATCTCTGTTTGTATTAATTCATCTCCTGAATCTTTCTCCCTCCAGACCAGTACACTCTCTCTCTCTCTCTCTCTCTCTCTCTCTCATTCTCTCAATGCAAATGCTCCAGAAAGAAAAGGGCAAGTTGTGTGCAAGGTGTGCTTTTGGCAAGAAATAAATTATTAACAGATCGCAAGGCCAGAAGGACCATTGTGGTCATCCAGTCTGACCTGCTGTATAATATAGGCCATTATAGATCCCAAAATAATTCCCCAAGCAGATCTTGATTTAGAACAAATCACATGTTGATTTAAAAATTGTCAGTGATGGAAAACCAGCCACAAACTTTGTTAAATTGTTCCAATGGCTCGTTGCCCTCACTGTTAAATATTGATGACATATTTCTACTTTTATTTTTAAAAATGAAGGCTCAAAAACTAACAGGAAAATAAGAAAAAAAAACCCTATTTTTTGTATTTTGAATAGCTTTAGAGAGTTTAAGGCAGTGGTTCTCAAACTTTTTTACTGGTGAACCCTTTCACATAGCAAGCCTCTGAGTGCGACTCCCCCTTATAAATTAAAAACATGCTTTTATATATTTAACACCATTATAAATCCTGGAGGCAGAGCAGGGTACCGGGGGGAGGCTGACAGTTCATGATCTCCCATGTAATAGCCTCATGACCCCCGAGGGGTCCTGACCCCCAGTTTGAGAACCCCTGAAGGTCAGACGGAAGCATTATGCTGAAAAATTGGGTTCAGAGAAGAGTCACGAGAATGATTAAAGGATTGGAAAATATGTCTGATAGTGATAGACTCCTGGAGATCAGGTATTTAGCTTAACAGAGAGACGATTTAGTGTTGACTGGATCACAGTCAATAAGTACGTGCATGGAGAACAATAATTGAATAATAAAAGGCTCTTCAATCTAGCAGACAAAGGTGTAACAATAGCCAATGGCTGGAAGTTGAAGCTAGACAAATTTAGACTAGGAATAAAGTGGATATTTTTAACAAGGAGGGTCGTAAAGCATTGGAACAATGTGAAATGTTTAAATCAAGTCTGGATGTGTTTCTAAAAGAGCTGCACTAGATCAATCACAGCTGTTGCCCTTGAAGCAGTAATTAATTCATAGAAGTCCAGTGGCTACAATGCTGAGCTGAGAGGAGCAGGTGGAAAACGCCTTTTGCCTCCCACTGATGGACAGGATTCGCAGGACGGTGCAGATGAACCAACATAGGACGTCAAGGTTGATAGAAATAGGGAAAGTGCATCGAAGAAGATAAATATATAAAGAACCAGGGTGATCAGGCTGGTGTTGCTGCAGGAGAGTTTTAGCAGCGGGGTGAGATCTCCAGAAAAATGGGCCATTTCATTGCAGTCTGTGATAAATGAAGGAAGGGGAAGCTCCCTTTTAGGGACACCCAGCCAGCCAATTAGCTATAAAGTCCCTCTTGGTGGCTGTTCTCTGCTTGCTTTACCTGGAAAGGGTTAAAAAGTCTCCCTGGCTAGGTCAAAGAAAGGGACTGGTCACCTGACCAAAAGACCCAATGGGACAACTAGAACGTTTTAAAATTGGAAAAAAAACTTTCCCTTTGTGTGCTGTTGTTGTTCTCTGGAGACCAGAGACACAGAGAAACAACGCTGTAAGCAGCTTTGAAACCAGGTATAAAAAAACATCAATTCATACCTCGAACCACTTATTTTACAACCCAGATATGTAAATAGATCAGGAATGTTTAGAAAGACGCGATTCGATTTATTTCTTATTGGCTTGTGGACTCTCCTGTGCTATCCCCAAATCCTTTTTCTTTTGCTTGTAACCTTTAAGCTGGACCTCAAGAAGATTATTCTTGATGTTTAATTTTTGTAAGTGGGTTTTTTAAATCTAGCAAAAGCCTAAGTTCCAGTTGTATTTTCTTTCTTTTTGTTTTTAATAAAAATTTACCTTTTTTTAAGAACAGGATTGGATTTTTGGTGTTCTAAGAGGTTTGTGCACATGTTGTTTAATTAGCTGGGGGGCAACAGCTAATTTCCTTTGTTTTCTTTCTCAGCTCTTCCCTGACAGGAGGGTGAAAGGGCTTGAGGGTACCCCACAGGAAGGAATTCCCAAGTGCGCCTTCCTGAGTTCCAAGGGGTTTTTTTGCACTTGGGTGGTGGCAGCATCTAGCCATCCAAGGTCAGAGAGAAACTGTGACCTTGGGAGTTTAATACAAGCCTGGAGTGGCCAGTATTAATTTTTAGAATCCTTGCAGGCCCTCAAGGTCTTCACTCGAAGAACCAGAGTGGGGAATGAGCCTTGACATGGTGACAGACCAGAAGCACAGGCCTCAGGATTTTAAAAGAACTCATTTTTCCTTTTTGCTGCTTGAAAGCCAGGGAGGGTTTTTTTCCATTCTTTTCTTTTCTTTTCTTTACTGCCTAAGGGGGAACAGGGACGCAAAGGGTTCAACCTGCAAAGCCAGGGAGTCCAACAAGCACTTTTGGTTTTTTTCTGGCTTCGTGGCAACAGAATAGCTAGGCTAGAGTAGGGCATCCCTGTGCGTGAGATTGAGGTTGGGCACCGAAACCCTAGAAAAACCAGTCTTCCCAAAGCAGCACGCCAGGGAGAAGACACACCCAGATCAAGCCCAGACATCCAGCTCCATGACAGAATTGCAGGGAGGGAATGGGGGACCGGGAACTTCCCAGGAGGGAAGGGTCAGCCCTCCCCAACCCGAGATCCAGATGCCAGGATGGAAGGATGCCTTTAACTCAGGCCGAGTTCTAACTGAAACAGAAAGGAATTTCTTCCTAGAGATGAAGCACTTGGAAGCAGAGGACAAGCGCTTGGAGGCAAAAGTGGAGGCAAAGCACTGGCAGGCAGAAGCGGAGACAAAGAGCTTGGAGGTGGAAGTGGAGGAGAGGAGAGAGGCACAGTGCTTGGAAATGAAGCGCTGGAAGGTGGAAGCGGAGCTAAGCGCTTGGAGTTGGAAGCGGAGGAGAGGAGAGAGGTGAAGCACTTGGAAGTGGAGCTGAAGCTCTTAGAGCTGGAAAGGGCAAAGCTGGATCAATCAGGGAGCCCTAACAATCCTTATCCAGGTACTGCTCCCCATTCCAAAGAATTCCCCACATACAAGGTAGACGATGATACAGAGGCCTTCTTAGAAAATTTTGAAAGGGCCTGCCTTGGGTACAACATCCCTATAGACCAGTATATGGTGGAGCTCATTGCCCGGAGTCCCACCAAGAGCCTTCAGGCCCAGATGCCTCTCAAATTCCCCCAAAGTGAAGGGAAAATGTGAGTGTGGGAGGGAGGAAGATTATTGCGTGGAGAGACACTGGAGCACAGGTGTCAGCTATCCACCAATCCCCGGTGGACCCCAAATTCATCCACCCAGAGGCCCAAGTGATGGTGCAACCCTTTAAGGCCAACTCTTTTAACTTGCCTACAGCCAGGTTCCCTGTCCAGTACAAGGGTTGATCATGAATATGGACTTTTGCAGTCTATTGTTAGGATATAGATATTCAGGCCTGTCTGTAAAGGCCTGTACTCTAAGAATTTAGGTGTATTCTTATCACTTAGCTAGTTCTAGAGGTATAAAAGAAAGAATCAAAATCACTGTCTGCCGGTGTAAGGTCCTTCTCTTACTGTGACAGTCTGAGGCTCTGTTCTTAGGCTAAGGCCTTTGGCTAAGCAACAGAGGCAGCCATGAGCTGGGAAGCGACCGGTAACATCCTCACATTCCAAACCAGTCACATTGATATCAGGTGCTATTGGGCTGTTAGGAATACAATCCTGTCCTGATAATGCCTATCACCCCCAGAGAAAGGGAAGTGCTGAGAAGATGTAAAAGGAAACTTAGTTTGATAGCGTCCCGTCTGGCAAGAACTCACTTATCAATAGCTGGGATGTGAAATCCTCACTTCTGTATTGTTTTGTCATTATACTTCCCACTTTGCTATTGTTTGTCTGTATAATCTCTGTCTGGTTCTGTGATTGTGCCTGTCTGCTGTATAATTAATTTTGCTGGGTGTAAACTAATTAAGGTGGTGGGATATAATTGGTTAAATAATCATGCTACAATAGGTTAGGATTGGTTAGTTAAATTTCAGGCAAATGACTGGTTAAGGTATAGCTAAGCAGAACTCAAGTTTTACTATATAGTCTGCAGTCAAGCAGGAAGGGAATGGGGTGTGGGGGGTGTGGGGGAGAAATGGGAACAGGGAATGGGGGTAAGGAAATTAGAATCATGTTTGACTAAGGGCAGGAATGGGAACAGGGACACAGGTGTAAGGCTCTGTGGTGTCAGAGCTGGGAAGGGGGACACTAAGGAAGGAAACTAGAATCATGCTTGCTGGAAGTTCACCCCAATAAATATCGAATTGTTTGCACCTTTGGACTTCGGGTATTGTTGCTCTCTGTTCTTGCAAGAAGGACCAGGGAAGTAAGTAGGTGAAGGAATAAGCCCCCTAACATCTATAACCGTTATCCCATCCCCATGCTACTGGGAGAAGACTTAGCCAACCATGTGAGGCTAACAAAAAGGGTGGGGCTTGTCACCCACAGCCAGGCTAAACAGGCCTCCACACCTAACTCCATTCCTGAGCCTCCTACAGGGGCCCAGCAACCTAACCCCAAACCAGAGTCTATGACAGCAGTTATCGATCCAGTTCCTGGGACCCAGCCAAAACCAACCCAAGAATCAGAACTGGTGGAGCAGTCAGCACCAGAGCCCGTGCTTGCAACCCCACCAGAGTCACAGAGCCTGTACCTGAAGCAGCAGCTAAACCGGAGCAAGAAGCTCAACTGGAGCCAGAAATACAACCTAGTGCACCAGCAGAGAGCAATTCACAGTCAACGGCAACACTCCCATCACCTGCATTGCTTCCGGTGGGATCAAGCCCAAGTCCACAACTCAGCAAGGAACCAATGTCTCCAGCATCAAGGCAAGAAGCAGATGAAAGCCTCAAGGGAGCTTGGACGGTGGCATGGAGCGACCCACCGCCTCTCAGTTCTTCCAGTAGGTCCAGGTTTGTTGCAGAAGGAGGACTCTTATGCAAGGAAACCCTTTCTGGTGGGCACAAGGAGGACTGGCATCCTTAGAGACACTTGGTAGCTCCAACTAAGTATAGGGAAAAGCTCTTGAGCTTAGCCCATGATCAACCTAATGGCCATGCTGGGGTGAACAGGACCAAGGACCATTTGGGGAAGTCATCCCACTGGGAGGGGATATGCAAGGACATTTCTACCTATGTCCAGTCTTCTGAGGTGTGCCAGAGGATTGGAAAGCCCCAAGACCAGGTCAAGGCCCCTCTCCAGCCACTCCCCATCATTGAGGTTCCATTTCAGCATGTAGCTGTGGATATTCTGGGTCCTTTCCCTAAGAAGACCCCCAGAGGAAAGCTGTGCATACTGACCTTCACAGATTTTGCCACCCAATGGCCGGAAGCAGTAGCTCTAAGCAACAACAGGGCTAAAAGCATAAGCCAGGCATTGGCAGACATTTTTGCCAGAGTATCATAGAATCATAGAATATCAGGGTCGGAAGGAACCTCAGGAGATCATCTAGTCTAACCCCCTGCTCAAAGCACGACCAATCCCCAACTAAATCATCCCAGCCAGGGCTTTGTCAAGCCTGACCTTAAAAATATCTAAGGAAGGAGATTCCACCACCTCCCTAGGTAATGCATTCCAGTGTTTCACCACCCTCCTAGTGAAAAAGACTTTCCTAATATCCAACCTAAACCTCCCCCACTGCAACTTGAGACCATTACTCCTTGTTCTGTCATCAGCTACCACTGAGAACAGTCTAGAGCCATCCTCTCTGGAACCCCCTTTCAGGTAGTTGAAAGCAGCTATCAAATCCCCCCTCATTCTTCTCTTCCGCAGACTAAACAATCCCAGTTGCCTCAGCCTCTCCTCATAACTCATGTGTTTCAGTCCCCTAATCATTTTTGTTGCCCTCCACTGAACTCTTTCCAATTTTTCCACATCCTTCTTGTAGCCAATGCCAGGAGCCCCAGAGGGAGTGAACCTAACAGGTAATGATCAAGTGATCTCTCTCCTGCCATCCAGCTCCACCCTCTGACAAACAGAGGCTAGGGACACCATTCCTTACCCATCCTGGTAATAGCCATTAATGGACTTAAACTCCATGAATTTATCTAGTTCTCTTTTAAACCCTCTCATAGTCCTAGCCTTCACAACCTCCTCAGGCAAGGAGTTCCACAGGTTGACTGTGCGCAAGGTGAAGAAGAACTTCCTTTTATGTGTTTTAAACCTGCTGCCCATTAATTTCATTTGGTGGCCCCTACTTCTTATATTATGGGAACAAGTACATAACTTTTCCTAATTCATATATACCGCTATCATATCCCCCCCTTAGTCTCCTCTTTTCCATACTGAAAAGTCCTGGCCTCTTTAATCTCTCCTCATATGGGACCCGTTCCAAACCCCTAATCATTTTAGTTGCCCTTCTCTGAACCTTTTCTAATGCCAGTATATCTTTTTTGAGATGAGGAGACCACATCTGTACGCCGTATTCAAGATGTGGGCATACCATGGATTTTTATAAGGGCAATAAGATATTCTCCATCTTATTCTCTATCCCTTTTTAATGATTCCTAACATCCTGTTTGCTTTTTTGACTGCTGCTGTACACTGTGTGGACGTCTTCAGAGAACTATCCATGATGACTCCAAGATCTTTCTTCTGATTAGTTGTAGCTAAATTAGCCCCCGTCATATTGTATGTATAGTTGGAGTTATTTTTTCCGGTGTGCATTACTTTACATTTATCCACATTAAATGTCATGTGCCATTTTGTTGCCCAATCACTTAGTTTTGTGAGATCTTTTTGAAGTTCTTCACAGTCTGCTTTGGTCTCAACTATCTTGAGCAGTTTCGTATCATCTGCAAACTTTGCCACTTCACTGTTTACCCCTTTCTCCAGATCATTTATGAATAAGCTGAATAGGATTGGTCCTAGGACTGACCCTTTGGGAATACCACTAGTTACCCCCTCCATTCTGAAAATTTACCATTTATTCCTACCCTTTGTTCCCTGTCTTTTAACCAGTTTTCAATCCATGAAAGGATCTTCCCTTTTATCCCATGACAACTTAATTTACATAAGAGTCTTTGGTGAGGGACCTTTCCAAAGGCTTTCTGGAAATCTAAGTACACCATGTCCACTGATCCCCCTTGTCCACATATTTGTTCACCCCTTCAACGAACTCTAATAGATTAGTAAGACATGATTTCCCTTTACAGAAACCATGTTGACTTTTGCCCAACAATTTATGTTCTTCTATGTGTCTGACAATTTATTCTTTACTATTTTTTCAACTAATTTGCCCAGTACTGACGTTAGACTTACCCGTCTGTAATTGCTGGGATCACCTCTAGAGAAACAGATTGACAGAGCCAGAAGAGTACCCAGAAGTTACCTACTACAGGACACGCCCAACAAAGAAAATAACAGAACGCCACTAGCCATCACCTTCAGCCCCCAACTAAAACCTCTCCAACGCATCATCAAGGATCTACAACCTATCCTGAAGGATGACCCATCACTCTCACAGATCTTGGGAGACAGGCCAGCCCTTGCTTACAGACAGTCCCCCAACCTGAAGCAAATACTCACCAACAACCACACACCACACAACAAAAACACTAACCCAGGAACCTATCCTTGCAACAAAGCCCGTTGCCAACATATCTATTCAGGGGACACCATCCTAGGGACTAATCACATCAGCCACACTATCAGAGGCTCGTTCACCTGCACATCTACCAATGTGATATATGCCATCATGTGCCAGCAATGCCCCTCTGCCATGTACATTGGCCAACTGAACAGTCTCTACGTAAAACAATAAATGGACACAAATCAGACGTCAAGAACTATAACATTCAAAAACCAGTTGGAGAACACTTCAGTTTCTTTGGTCACTCGATTACAGACCTAAACGTCGCAATTCTTCAACAAAAAAACTTCAGAAACAGACTCCAACGAGAGACTGCTGAATTGGAATTAATTTGCAAACTGGACACCATTACATTAAGCTTGAATAGAGACTAGGAGTGGATGTGTCATTACACAAAGTAAAACTATTTCCCCATGTTTATTCCCCCCCCCCCACTGTTCCTCACATGTTCTTGTCAACTGCTGGAAATGGCCCACCTTGATTATCACTACAAAAGGGTTTTTTTTCTCTCCTGCTGGTAATAGCTCAACTTACCTGATCACTCTCGTTACAGTGTGTATGGTAACACCCATTGTTTCATGTTCTCTGTGTATATAAAATCTCCCCACTCTATTTTCCACTGAATGCATATGATGAAGTGAGCTGTAGCTCACGAAAGCTTATGCTCAAATAAATGTGTTAGTCTCTAAGGCGCCACAAGTCCTCCTTTTCTTTTTGCTTACAGCTTCGAATCCCTGGGTGTTCCATTCACCGGCTAAAAATCCCTTCAGCCTGAGTCCAGCACTTCCCCCCTGTTCAGCCTTTGTTCCTCAGGTGTTTCCAAGTGTGTTGTCGTAGGGAGAGTGAGTCCCAGTGTGATGTCATTTCCCCCTTTTATATCTTCTTCCCACTTGCTGGAAAGCTCTTTCGTTGTCACCTGAGTCAAAGAGTTCCCATGGTGTAGTGCTATCTCTGAGAGCTTTTGTCATAAATATAAAAGGAAGGGTAAACATCTTTAAAATCCCTCCTGGCCAGAGGAAAAACCCTTTCACCTGTAAAGGGTTAAGAAGCTCGGAGAACCTCGCTGGCACCTGACCAAAATGACCAATGAGGAGACAAGATACTATCAAAGCTGGAGGGAGGAGAAAAAAAGGTTCTCTCTGTCTGTGGGTTGCTTTTGCCAGGAACAGAAAGGAATGGAGTCTTAGAACTTAGTAAGTAATCTAGCTAGATATGCGTTAGATTCTGTTTTGTTTAAATGGCTGATAAAATAAGCTATGCTGAATGGAATGGATATTCCTGGTTTTGTGTCTTTTTGTAACTTAAGGTTTTGCCTAGAGGGATTCTCTATGTTTTGAATCTGATTAGCCTGTAAGGTATTTACCATCCTGATTTTACAGAGGTGATTCTTTTACTTTTTCTTCAATTAAAATTCTTTTAAGATCCTGATTGTTTTTTCATTGTTCTTAAGATCCAAGGGTTTGGGTCTGTGGTCACCTATGCAAATTGGTGAGGATTTTTATCAAGCCTTCCCCAGGAAAGGGGGTGTAGGGTTTGGGGAGGATTTGGGGGGGAAAGACATTTCTAAGCGGGCTCTTTCCCTGTTATATATTTGTTAGACGCTTGGTGGTGGCAGCAATAAAGTCCAAGGGCAAAAGGTAAAATAGTTTCTACCTTGGGGAAGTTTTAACCTAATCTGGTAAAAATAAACTGAGGAGGTTTTCATGCAGGTGCCCACATCTGTACCCTAGAGCTCAGAGTGGGGAAGGAACCTTGACAGCTTTCTATTGTACACGGTTCCTGGGGTAATCCTTGTGCTTGTCTGCATTTCCGCAATAAGCCATTAACATCGATTGTCCATTGTACCTGAAAGACTGCTTGTGGGTGTTTTAAACCTCACATTTTCAGTCACACATACATAGCCAAACATCATAATTTCACATGACGATAGCACATACAATCCAATGAGATATTACTGTCAAGCAGATCTAGAAGGATCTTAGAAGGATACCTCACAAGTCCTACTTTGTACAAAACATATCCTGGGGAATATTGGGGTGCCAGGGTGTCACACCCTGCATGCCCCAAACCCCTTCCTCCCCCACTACTCACCATCCCCCATCCCAATTCCTCAATAAACACACTTCTTAAAACCTCCTACACCTCCATACCCCACCATCCTCAAACCACTCCCGCCCCCCAAACCTTCCTCTGTCTTCACCCAAGCACCCATGCACACTGCCCCACAACCCTTACTCCCCCATGGGCTCTTATGCAGCCCCCAATACCCAGGTCCATCTACGCCAAACATCAGCCCAAATGCCCCAAACTCCTGGCTGTACCAACCCCCCCTCACTTCTTCAGCCGCTCCTGTCCCCTGGGGCTCACCCCGGCACTCCTCGCAGGCCTCCTCACCCCTTTACCCTGGCACCAGCATCCCACCTTCACTGTATCTGGGGCTGGGGACCATTCACCTCCTTAGCCCTCTCCTTCCTTGTCCCCTTGGGATGGTCGGACGGCTCAGCCCACACTCACTCAGAGAAGCCCCCACAGCAAATCTGTGAGCAATGAGGGCCAACGGGCCGGAGCAGAAAGCTGGGCCCAGCCCCACAGGACACTGAGCGGGGGGCAGGCTGGCTCTCCAATTCCCCTTTCCCCTTGCTGGTGCCTCATCTCTGCACCAGGCCAGGGTAGAAACAGCGAGAGCAGGACCCGGCAGTTTTACAGACCTCCCCCAAAGGAGATCTTCACCAGCCCCCCAGGGCGCTGGCTCTAAGGGAGCAATCCGTGGCTGGCCTGCTCTGGCCTCTGCTGAGCAGGAGATCAGACTAAAATGACCAGAATGGAATTTTTTCACCTTAAAAGCTATGAATCTCCGAGCTCCCCTCCCCTCAGGAAGAATGGGTTAACAGGAAAGCATGACTCTTGCAGGGTGGAGAGAAGGTGTGTACATGGTGTGGGGGGGATTGGGAGTCCAGGGCCCCCTCTCTCTCTCCTGTCCCCTGCTCAGCTGAGAAGAAAAGAGCACAGTGAAAACCACAGTGATCTCCTTGGGGCACGGACCATTCCTCTCTGGAAAGAGCGACAAGCTAATAATAAACCATAAACCTCAAACGTCGGCAGGGCGTCTACAGTGCGACAGAGAAGGGGCTGGTTAAGAACTCCACATACAGAGCTGAACAGAGGAAGGCCGTCTGCAGTGTGCAACAGCAACTCGCATTGGTCCCACAAAGCCCATGAAGAACTATACAGATTCTTGAGCACCAGCTCCTGGCTCCTGGTCCGTTCACTTACTATTTATCAGAGCTGGTGACAGCTTTTCAGTAACAGCAAATTCCAAGACAAAATTGAATTTTGCTTAAACAATTTTTTCATGGGAAATGTTTCCTTCCCTCGCAGATGTTGATTTTTTTTTTTTTTCTCCAGGAACCCTAAAACACCACAGCCAATTATTTTTTCCAGTTTCCAGCTGGAAGGTTTTAAATTTCGCCTGCCAAAAAACAAGACTTTTTCATTTTCCAGGTTTTTGGGTCCTTGATGAAAAGTCAAAATCTTCTGCCAACCCCTCCCCCCAAATATATTTTCAAACATTTCTGTTCTTTACAAATATGTATGTGCACAAGCATGTCTTTCATACAGCACGTTTGTATCAGGGAGATTTGGCCCTGCTGCTTTGACAACAGAAACCCAATGGATTGACCCTCATTTCATTCAACTAGTCTGGATTCTTTGTAAGGGTCACAGCTCTCCTCACAGCATTTCTCAGGGCCTCCTTGACCTCTCTGTTTTTCAGGCTGTAGATGAGCGGATTGGCCAGGGGAGTCACGACTGTGTGGCCGATGGAGAACACTTTGTTCAGGGCTCTCCAGGTACCAGATTTTGGTAGCATGTAGACAATCATTATGGTCCCATACAAAAGTACCACCATAATGAGGTGAGAGGAGCAGGTGGAAAAGGCCTTTTGCTTCCCAGTGGTGGATGGGATTCCCAGGATGGTCACAATGATACAAATACAGGAAGCCAGGGTTAATAGAAAAGGGGAAAGTGCATCTAGGAAGGAAAATATATAAATAAGTGGGTTGACCTGGCTGGTGTCGCTGCAGGAGAGTTGAATCAGTGAGGTGAGATCACAAAAGAAATGGTCAATTTCATCAGGGCCACAGAAAATTAACTGTGGCATAAGACACATGAATATTCTACAAACTAGAAATCCACTTATCCAAGACCCAGCTGCTAGCTGGAGACACAGCCTGCCATTCATAAGGGTGCCATAGTGTAGCGGTTTGCATATGGCTAAATACCTATCATAAGACATCACTGTCAGGAGATAACACTCTGTAGTTACCAGAGAACCAAATAAAACCAATTGTATCATGCAGCCCTCCACAGAAATGGTTCTGTCCCCAATCAGGAGACTGGCCAGCATCCTAGGCAGGATGGTGGAGATGTAGCAGGTCTCCAAGCAGGACAAGTTCCCCAGAAAGAAGTACATGGGGATGTAAAGGTGCTGATAAGCCACAACTAGCGCAACAATGAGGATGTTCCCAGCCATGGTCACAATGTAGATCACTAGAAAAAGCAGAAAGAGAAGGATCTGCAGCTCGGGGAGATCCCCAAACCCCAGGAGGATGAATTCCATGACGGACGTTTGATTTTCCCCTTCTACTTTCTCCATGAGGTGCATTCTGTGACAGGGAAAAAGTAATGAGCATCGAAAGATTTGGCTGTACCGGGAAATTCAGTCGATAGCCATCATTTGATCCCCTAAGAGTTCCCACTGCAAATGGAGAGCTGGGTTTATATTCTCTCACACCAGAGAAACTGCTTCAGGAGCTGGAGACTCCACCACTTCCCTTGGTGCTTTGTTCCAATAGATAATCACCCACCCTGGCAGCAGACTGCGCCTTATTTCCCATTGTCGTGTGTCTGGGTCTAGCGCCCAGCCCTTGGTTCTAGCTGTGCCTGTCCCTGGGAAATGGAAGAGCCCTTTGGTAACCAGTAGTTTCTCCCCACGGAGATATTGAGACCTCTACTCAAGTCACGTCTCCACAAAACTGATTTTGTGGCTCTATTCTGCAGCATCCCCAACCTCTCCACGTCTGTTTTACACCATGACCCCAGCCCTGCACACGGTATTCCAGCATCGGTGTCACCAGGGCTCTCTGCAGATGAAACCCGCCCCCTGCTCCTGTTCTCTGCTCCCCTCTTTATACAGCCAAGGACATCACCGGCCCACGGCCCACACCACTGCTCTGGGAGCTGATGTTGGGTTTCTCGCCCTCTGTAGCCCCTACCCGTGCTGTGATGGGGGCCATGGTCACACCCACGAGCTGCCCCGGGGAAGGGCAGGAGGGAGCTGGCACCATGGCCATGCCTGCGAAGAGGGAGTGTTGCTGACACACAGCACAGACGGGAAAGTGACTCTGCCTCCGGCCATGACCAGGCACAAATCAAACTACCCTCGGGGCAGACGCACAAGCAGACTCCTCTCCTTCATAGCACAGTGGTGACTGGTCCAGAGACACTGACACTGCTGATAACGAATTACTATTAATTACTGGCCGTCCGTCACTGATTGTGTTGTGGCAATGGCAGGGGATCAGGTTCTTACTGCGCTGGGTGCTGCGTAAATACCCAAAAATTAGTAACAATTCCCGGCTCGGAGGGTGCTGTGTTGAACTGCAGGCAGAGGCGGTGCCGTATCCCAGCTGCCACAGGGACCCCCTAACTCAGCCCTGCCAGCCGCTCTATCACTGCAGCGGTGCCGGGGCCTGGGGTGGGAGATACGGGGGGAGAATGGAAAGTCTGCCTGTGCCCGGTACTCATCCGCCCCCGTTACTGCCGTGTCCGAGCTCCTCGCAATCTGTAACCTGTTGGTCTTCACACCACTCTTGTGACTTAACATTGGGAGATTGGCTGCTTCTGAAAATCCCACTCGGTGCCTAAATACCTTTCAAAACATGATCCAAACTGACTCAATGTTGCCCAGCAAGGCTGCGGCTGAGCAGAGAAGGGACCCCAGGTCTCCCGTCACAGGCTGGGGCCCTAACAGCTGCGGGCCCCACGCGCTGGGGGAAATGAAGGGAGAGCAGTCAGTGCTCGGGCAAAGGTTGTGACACAGACACAGGGAGCGCTGCTTCCTGACCTGTAAGGATTCCAGTCTCCGTTCCGTGCAGTTCTAACATACACCCCTTTCCTGGGGAAGCTCAGCACCCCCCACAAAATGCTGATACCCTCTCTGCTCCCACTGAAAGCCACGGAGGAGACGCTCAGCAGGAGACACGAAACTTCTCAGTACTGGGCTGGGAAGGTGCATCGGAATCTGCCCCCTAGGAAAGGCTGGAGAGGCAGCTGAGAAGCAGCTGAGAACCTGAGGGTCCCTGAGCAAAAAATGAGCTGTCCAGACGAGAGAGGGGACAGCCAGCCAGAGCGCAAGCAGGTGCGGGGAGGAGAGACAGAGGGATGTCTAAGGGCAGAGATGAGAGCTGGGTCTCCTTATGATCCATCCATGTCGTTAGGTGCAAACCACAAAGCAATCAACTCTGAAGTCCTTCCTCCGGCAGAGCTCCCAGTGTGTGAGGACACTGCACAAGGGGGTGTCTCAGACCAAGGGCTGCATAGGCGTAAGGACCTGAAATCTGCCCCGAGGCTAGTGACACTCACCTTCAATCCTCAGCATGCAGCAGCGTGCTCTCTGTGGCCAGGGATTGGGGCTGGTGTCAGTCAGCCTTCGTAGCTCAGTTCCTGGCAGCCCCCTACTTGTGGCTGCTGGGACGGGAACCTCTCACTGCCCAGGGTGATTGCTGGCATCACACAGACCATTAGTGCCTCCTGCTCTGGGTTCTTGCCTGGTTTATCAGCGAAAGAAGCTCCCCCCTGGGCCTTGCCACTGCTGTTGGGATCTCCCCTGGGACTGCTGCCGGCGATGCTCTGGGTTCCCTGCAGAGGGGAATTGATGCTTTGTTCCATGTTTAAACAGTGTAACATCATAAGAACAGCCATACGGGGTCACACCAAAGGTCCATCTAGCTCAATGTCCTGTCACCCAACAGTGGCCAGTGCCAGGTGCTTCAAAGGAAATGAACAGACCAGGGCAGTTGTCAAGTGATCCATCCCCTGTCATCCAGTCCCAGCTCCTGGCAGTCAGAAATTCAGGGACACCCACAGCATGGGGTTGTGTCCCTGACCCTCTTGGCTAATAGCCATTGATGGATCCACTGTCCATGAACTTATCTAGTCCTTATTTCAACCCTGTTATACTTTTGGCCTTCACAACATCCGCTGGCAATGAGTTCCACAGGTTGACTGTGCGTTGTTTGTCTGCCTGAGGTCAGACTCCGGATGGTCTCGGCAGTGTTACCCCAAGGGCGTAAAGTTCAGGAGACCTGAAGATCACAGGGTCTGCTCCTTGCTGGTTGCCCAGAGGGGGGAGAACCACCACTTGCTCCATGCTTTTGTGGCTTCCTCTGCACCAGTGTGCGGACCAGGTGAGCCACAGAGGGCTCCAACGATGCAATCTAGCCACAATTTGGCAGCTTCACATTGTCCCCAACATGGGCCCTGCTTGGCATCGTCTGGCTGGCCCAGAATGGACTGAACTGGGTCCCATCCCCTCTGAAGCTGGGGCTGGGAAGGCAGATGAACAATTGTTCCAGTGACAATTTTCCAAGCAACTCTGCTTGCTGTACAGTCACTGTGGCCAGCCAGCCACCCCCGGCATCCTTCTGAGGTCACCCCCATCACTTAGATTGACACTCGCTTTGGCTGGAGGGAGCTGGCCAGAGCTGGGGCGGGGGTGAGGGGCCCAGGCTGGAGGGAGCTGGCCAGAATGGGGGTGGGGGTGAGGGGCCCAGGTTGGAGGGAGCTGGCCTGAGTTGGGGTGGGGGTGAGGGGCCCAGGTTGGAGGGAGCTGGCCAGAGTATAAAATAAATATAAATTAAAAGGTTTCAGAGTAACAGCCGTGTTAGTCTGTATTCGCAAAAAGAAAAGGAGTACTTGTGGCACCTTAGAGACTAACCAATTTATTTGAGCACTGTAGCTCACGAAAGCTTATGCTCAAATAAATTGGTTAGTCTCTAAGGTGCCACAAGTACTCCTTTTCTTTTTATAAATTAAAAATCAATTAAAAGAATAAAAAACAACATTTAAAAGCATAAAATAAAAAAATACATAATGATATTTTTAAATTTAAAAAATCCTTCGAAATGGAACCCATACGTGCCGGGTGAGAGTCAATGGGACGTGTGCTGCTCTCCTCACACTAGAGGGGTGTCTGAGCACCCCACGTCCAGGCCCTCAAGGACAGGTCTAGACAGCAGTCTCACCCCGGCCCTGCGGCCACCCCAGCCCCAGTTAGCAATGAACTGTGAGACCCTGCAGCCTAAGGGAGTTAGACACCCAAATCCAATTAAAATCCCAGCCCTATTGAAAGTTAATGGGGGACTTGGGGTCTTAAGGTTCCTTGAGACCCCCTCCCATACAACCTTGTTGTCTACATGGGGGTCTGTCCAGACACGCTGGATTGGTTGGGTTGCCTTGAAATTTGACCAGCTGATAGGATTTTAACCTGCGTTAACGAACGTGATGAGACTGTCAATCCAAGTGACAACGGGGTGTCCGCAGAATGACACGGGGGTGGCTGGGTAGCTGAGCTCAGAATCTGGCCCCACTGCCTTCTACAGCAGAATGGCTCAGGTAATGGCCAGTGGAACCATTTTCCTTCAGACTTCATAGCACCAGTTTCAGAGGGGCTGAGGTTCTGCTTTGGACTTTTAGTTCAGTCCATTCTGAGCCAGCTGAGGGTGCCAATGAGGCCCATATCAGGGACAGGGTGGAGCTGTGGCAGGATGGGTGGATAAAAGTAAACTTCATTACTGTTACCATCAAGCACCCTCCAGCTCCAGATCACAAGCACCTCACTATTAACCTGTGTGGACCGGACATTTAACAGGGAGCAGCTGTCATCAGAGATGGGGCTGGAAGATGCTCAAAAGATGTGGACGCTCTCTCATACATCAGCGGCTGCTGCCATGGTCTGGGCGTCTCAGTGACATCCGTGTGGACGTTATGACATCCAGCTTCTGGCATAGCTAGAGATATATAGATCCACGGTTACACCAACTCTGCTGTACCACCGTGAAACCAGGGCTCTGGGGCAGGCTGAGAAGTGGCGGAATAATTGTTTTTGATTCTCGTTCTCTACGTTTTAGCGGGGGAATAATCCCACTATTGTGGGGAACTTTCCTGGCTTCTGCACGACCCCGGTGAAGTGGGCTAGCGAAAGTATCTGAGTCCTCGCTCCCACTTCCTTTACCCAGTGGCTTCCCTGCCCTTGAGGACTCCTTTTCTACTCTCCTGTCTGGCAGAGTCCTTGTAACCCCAACAAGGCTGGGCCCAGGATTCCTGGGGGGCTCGACCCCCAACCCTGCTGTGATCACCTAGGACAGAGGCTAGGGTGTCCCCACTCCAGGGTGCTCTCTCTGTACTGGGCACTTCTCTGACCCACTGACCATTACATACAAGTTAAAGCAAATGCAAGTTATTTCATCAACAATTAATTTTAAAAAGAATAAGGGAAAATGGGAAAGGTTAAAGGAAACACATCAGCCCACTCTGTGGCAGGGAACATCACAAACAGTGTCTCTGGAACGTCAGGGCCGTTCACAGCCTGTCCCTTGTAAGTCCCAGGCCTCCTGCTCAGGCCCTGGCTGTGCTGCAGGGATGCTGTGGGTTGGACACTTGCTCTGGTGGTGGCCACATGCTCTCAGGCTCTAAGTGGTAGGATCCTTCTTCCTAGTGTCGCCCCCGCCCTGTCGGGGTTACGATCCAAGCCTGGCCTGCAGAGCCCCTTGGCTGAGGCATCTCCCTGTGCTGGGCCCGCTGCCCAGGGTCCCCCTCGCTCTCCCCAGCTGCTCACTGCACCCAGCTCCGGACTGCTCCAGCCCCAGCTCCACCACTCGGTCTCTGCATGGCTGCTGCTGCTCTGCCTCCTGGGCTGCTTCTTTGGCTCCTCTGGCTCTGGTTGCTGCAGCTCTCTTCCCAGGGCAAGTCTGCTCTCTCTGGGCTGTGCCTCTGGCTTTGGGGCTGCAGCTCTGCTCCCAGCACAGGGTCTGCTCTCTCTGGATCTGGCACAGCTCTGCTCCCCAGCTCAGCTCGGGCCCCTGCTTTCCCCTTAGCTCAGCCCCACTCTGTCCGACCCAGGCAATTCCAGCTTCCATGGATGAAGAGTTCATGTTTAGCTATTCCACCTGGAAGCAGGCAGGGCACACCCTGACTGTTTTGTAGAAGCAATGCACACATTGCTCTATCCAAGGACAAGGGCTAGATATGAACCATGAGAACTTGATTGTTTGGACAGCAACTGTGGGAGGCTTTCTTAGCCTGGGCTCAAGGCCTGAGAACCAGGATTGTAGTAGATAAAGGATGGTAACTAAGTATATGAATCAACGTCATACATTCCTTTGGGTAGCAGTGTGTAATGCTTAGGGGGAGAAATATAATAAAAGGAGAAGGTGGAAGGCGGGGGGGCAGAACAGCCCATCTCCGCTGACCAGCCTGCTTGCTTGCATAAAGCTGTGTTCTGTCTCATCACTGAACCGCCACAAATAAGGATGGGAGAGGCTGAGGGAACTGGGACACATGACTATATAGGGCCTTGCATAATGACAGGTTTCAGAGTAGCCCCTTGCAAGCGGCTCCTGGCACTCTGCTGTTTGCTGTGCAGAGCAGGGGGGGCAAGGGGAGTGCTGATGTCAGGGTGTCCCCCTCCCTCACTCCCCCCTGCCCATGTAACCCATCTCCGCAGAGCGGGAGCGGTGGGACAGGAGACCTTCTGGTAGCGGAGAGCTTCTGGTAGCTGCTTCAGTCTCAGCTTTCTATGGTGTACCCGTTTTCTCCTTCGTCTGAAGAGATGCATTTCAAGCACCAAAGGACATGAAATCATCTGCTAGGCCTGTACTAGGGAAGAACAGACATATGTCTTGTCCTGTCTGGGTCATTCCAGTACACACCTGTGAAAATAACTCCCTAGCTGTCACTATGCTAAAATTATCATCTATCCTGATCTGGGCAACTATACAATATACTTCAGCCAAAGCTGACTTTTGATAATGCAGGCTGTTATGGGATACTTAGAATAAGAGAATTGGGTATAGTTAAAGCGTAGGCCAATTTAGGCTATGCTGTATTATTTGTGCTTAATATTATTTGTGCTTAATGCACACTAACGTATATATGGTGTGGATAATACATATTATTACCTAAATCATCTACCTGCCAGTTGGACTTGTATTTATAAGTCACTTAGGGCCAGGCCTTATAGATAATAAGGTGCCTGAAGATTAGAACTGAGCGAAAAATTGATTTTGGTTCAGTGGCTGACTCAAAAAAAGAGGAAAAAATTGGTTTGTTTGGAACCAAAATTGGATATTCGCCAGGCAGCTGGGTTGGGTCCCAGTACTGTAGCCATGTGTGCATTAAGCTTTCCCGGATCTCAGCAGGCTGCAGCATGGTTTCTGCTTTCTAACCCGTCATGGAAATGGAACAACATGACCCAGTTACCTTAGTCCCCGAGGACCAGTGCTGCTGCCCCAGATGCCCTAGTAGGTCAAGGACCCCCCATCCCAAAGATCCACCCACGTAGGTGCTCTCAGTTTACAGTTCACTGCTCCAGGGGCAGATGAAAGATAAAGCAAACAGATGCACAGGCTTTGTGAAGGCCTCTAAACACAATTACTCTTTACCTAGATTGAATGAGAAATACACTGTGTTGAACAAAACAGTAGAAAACTTACGCATATTTCCCTGCCTCAGTTTCCTCACCCATCTGGGGCATTCTTAGGACTTGAGCCAGAGTCCTTTATGGTACCTAGGATTCCCATTCCTGTAGCTCATGCCTCCTTCTCTGAATTGAATTGAATCTCTATCTCTGACCCCTGCAGTCAGTGTCCTCCTACTCTCTCTTTCAACTAACTGGTGAGAGACTCTCTAACCTCCCATCCCCTTTGTCAGGTGACCACTTCTCAAGTCAGACTGAGCATGTGATCAAAGCCATGGCCTACCCTTAACCACACCCCAAGCAATATTGCTATGTGTTAGCCGACGGCCAAGGATGTTTGGTGAGGTGCCAGCTATGCCCGTTTATACCATCCGTGACTTTAACTGCTAGAGCTCAGAGCTCCTTCGCAGCGGGCAGTCAATACTGACTGACAGGTGCCCCAATGGCAGTACTAAGAGCCTCTCCACACCCGTGACTTTAACTGCTAGAGCTCAGAGCTCCTTCGCAGCGGGCAGCCAGGATTGACTGACAGGTGCCCCAAGAGTTTGCCCCGTGGAGGCGGCACAACTCAACGCTAGGCTCTTAGTTCTCTCACCTAATGGCCAGGCTTTAGAGCCAAAACGGCTGAGGTTCTTTAATTGTGTTGGCTGCTTTACAGTAAACCAGAGAAAACAAGTCAGGCTTATGCACAAATGGTTACCAAAATTTATTAAGCTAGATTCTAATCATGTGGTTACAAAATTGCTAGTGCCTACTTATTTAAATGTAGAGATGTTACACACACAAACAAGTTACAAAACTGAAGCCACAATCCCAAAGAAAGAAAACAAAGTATAGAGCTCTATTTCAAAATATGTGTACACTAAAGATAGGAGATCAGGTGTGGGTGCTTCTTACCCTCCTTGCATCTCTCGATTCCAGCGGTGCCAAGCCAGGATCGGTCACTCAATTCCGCGGAAAGACGAATAAGGGACAAGGCGTAGGGACCCTCTTAGCTGCAGAAGCCTTGGGAGGCTGTCACTTATCTGACCAGCAGATAGATAGTGAAAAGCACTCAAAAATCATGGTGCTGTAGGTCCCCTACTTATACCTCTGTACTCCTTTATTCTCTTTCTCCTTTCTTATGCCAAATTGAGGCTGGTCTGTCTGGGTGACGCCAGCTTTCGCAAGAGTAGTTTACACTTGCAAGGGAGAGAAACAATAAGTGTCGACTACTGGACATTTCTTTTATCAGGGTAAATATTTTCCCAACTAGGATGTTGGTGTGTGTGCATCACGCTAGTTAGTAGGGGCTAAGAGCCATGTCTGTCACAGGGCCTCTGCCTGCTGTGAGCTTAATCGTTGTATCTGTTCCCAGAGGCACATTGTAGCAGCACACATGTGCTTCTCACAGCTTCAAAGGCTGTGCTGGAATATATGTTAAGTGCCCTGTTCCGGCTTCCTCCTGTGTTTCCAGCAATGCTGGTCTGAGGGGGGGGGGGGGGCTGGCTGTCTGGCTACACTATGCCAAGAAAACCTTTGGTTTAGACACAGCTATGTGGACACAAGAGGGTACTCTCTACATAGCTAACATAATTTGGGAGGTGCTGTTCCTACACCAGCAGAAAAACTTTTTCTGTCAGCATATGCGGTGTCTAGATGAGGGGGCTCGGCCAGCATAGCTATGGAATAGCTCTAGCACCATAATGTAGACACTTTCTTCATCATCAGGAGGGGATTTTCCATCAGTTTAGTTAATTCACCTGCCTGAGAGGCAGTCGCTAGTTTAATGGAATAATTCTTCTGTCGATCTGCATCTACACCAGGGGTTAGGTTGATCCCACTACAGCACTCAGTGCATAACATTTTTCATAGCCCTGAAAGACATAGCTAAGGCCATCTAACTTCTAAGTAGTAGTAGTGTAGACCCAGCCTATGCACCCTACCAGGTGATTCGTTGTTGGACACTTCCACACCTCTGGAGTTTGGTGTTAAAAAGTGGGTTTGCCCCAGGTGGCAAGGCCGTTGTGCAAGGGGGATTGTGGAAGGGTGTCTCACCAGCATGCAACCCCCTTATGGCTGTGTGCCTTGTTGCAGGATGCTTTCCTCAGCTGCCTCCACCAGACACTATTCAGGCCTGCTAGTGGTCCATTCGTTCAGTGACTTGGCCCACCAGCCAGGACACTTTCTGTCCCATCCCTTCTGGGGTAAAACAAAGAGTCCAGCAAAATACAAAAGAACATAAATTCTTCTGTCCTCCCTGGGCCCAGTCCTTGGCAAACTCTTCATCAACTCTCCCAGGCTCTGGAAAATTGTTTCCTGATCTACTACAGATTGCTTGTTCCCAGGGCTTTTTTTCTGGAGTTTGAGCTCCCCCAAGTTGCTGACCCTCAGGGCTGTTCCCTAGAATTCTTCTCCCAGGCATGCTTCAGGAGTCTCTTCACCCTTGCTGCCCTTCCCCCTCCCGGGCCAATACCAGGGTAAAAACTCCCTATGTAGCCTTTACTGCTCCTGGTCTCTCTGACAGAGCTCCCATCACAGGAGAGAATGCCAAGTACTATTCTCCCCCTCAGTCTCCTTACCTAGGAGAGACAATCAGGACTCCTAGCCACTCACTCTGTTCCTTTTTACTGCCCTGAAGTCCTTCCTTTATATTATCCACCCACTGGGGCTCATCCCTAATTAAGCCTGCTACTCCCTTAAGATAGTGTGGGATTTATTTGTTCCATCACAGCAAGTGCTCCATTTAAGTGAATGATCATCAAAGTTGAATGACCCTTTGTTGTTAGTTCTTCACTATACCTCTTAGAATGTTAGTCTAGGGTGGAAGCAAAAAGACAGCAGGAACGCAAAGACCAGCCTTAAAATCAAACAGAAGTTTGCAGTCTGACACAGAAAAGCATGGACAATCCCCAGGATCCACTAGCATTCATAAGAGGTACGATTTTCCCCAAATGGTCACGCACCTTTTGTCCTTTTCCCATTTTGCCACTGAAAAAAAGGGACAAAAAGGGCAAAAAGGAAGGAGAGGAGGAAGAACCTCTCAAATCTTTTTTATAGAAATATAATTTCATTAAAAAATGGAATTTTTAAAAAAAGTTTTCTATCTTTTTGGTGACAACTTTTTTTGTAAAATAAGTCATTTTTTACATTATTTTTTTTTTTTGTTAAAAAACTATTTTCTCTATTAATATGGTTGAATTCAACTTTGATGACCTTTGAGTACCTTAGGATACAGGAGCCAGAACTTTAAAGATATTTAGGCACCTACTGAGACTTTCAGGAGCACCTAGGTGCCTAACTCCCATTTGTTGCAATGGGACCATAGATTCTCTCCATTTCATTTTATCCTAAATAAATTGGCTCACAGTGTCTGCATTCTCGTGCACAGCACAAATTTACTTAATCTTTTTCTCAGGGCCTCTTTTTCCTCCCAGTTTCTCAGGTGGTAAATGAGAGGACTGAGCAAGGGAGTCAGGACCATGTTGAAGACCAAGCCCACTTTGTTCAGGTCCCCCAGGGTATCATTGTTGGGTAAGACATACACAATCGTCAGGGTCCCATAGAAAGCTGCAACCACCATGAGGTGAGAGGAGCAAATAGAAAAGGACTTCTGCTTCCCCGTGGCAGACGAGAGTCTCAGGATGGTGCCTATAATAGCAACAGACAACATAACAATTAACAGAATTGGGGGGAAAGTGAAAATCGAGCCGAATATGAAAGCTGTAAGTGCCATCAGAAGATGTCAGTTCTGGAGAGCTTTAACACAGGGCTGAGATCACAGAAGAAATGGTCCATTTCATTGGGGCCACAAAAAGTTAATTGTGATACGAACAATGCTATTATGGTAAGAGCCAGAAATGCACTTATAAAAGAGCCAGCTGCAAGCAGGAGACCGAACCCTATTCATATGGGTTACATAGTGCAGGAGTTTACACATTGCTAAATAATGATCATACGACATTGCTGCTAGATTCTTTAGCTCCAGAGAACCAAAGAAATACATTTGTACAATGCAGCCGTCAAAAGAAATAGTTCTGTCCCAAGTCAGGAGACTGGCCAGTATACTGAGCAGGGTGGGCTAGGTGTAGCAAGTCTCCAAGCAGGACAATTTTCTAAGGAAGAAATACATGGGGGTGTGAAGTTGTTGATCACCCACAACCAGAGCAACAATGAGGATGTTCCTGGCCATCGTCACAAAGTCGCTAATGAAAACAGCAGGAAGAGAAGAATCTGCAGTTCAGGGAGATTTCCGAATCCCACGAGAATGAATTTTGTGATGGTGGCTTGATTTCCCCGCTCAGTGTTTTCCACTGATTGCATCTAAAGGAGAGAAGAAAATCAATTAAATTTGTAATTTACATCTTCCATTTAATTCCAAAGATATTGAGATTCCCCTCTCTCCGCAATTTAGCTGCCCAGCAGTTGGGTCTAGCTTCTACTTTATCTAGCTTCTACTTCCAGCCTCTGGATGGAGTTAGACCTCTGTCTGCAAGATTGAAGAGCCCATTATTCAATATTTTCCCCCAAGTAGATACTTATAAACTGTAATCAAGTAACCCATTCACTGTCTCTTTGTGAAGATAAATAGATTGAGCTCCTTGAACCTTTCACTATAAGACATGTTTTCTAATCCTTTAATCATTCTTGTGGGTCTTCTCTGAACCCTTTCTACTTTATCAATATTCTTCTTGAATTGTGGACATCAAACCTGGACACTATATTCCAGCAGTGGTTACACCAGGGCCAAATACAGAGGTAAAATAACCTCTCCTTTCTGACTTGACATTCCCCTGTTCATGCATCCCAGCATCACATTCGCTCCTGGGATGCATAAATAGCCCCACCCTCACTGTTCGATATGCATTTCTCCCTGACTGTACCATTGGTCATCTTATGACATAAATTCTGAAATTTGACATATCCCCAATGGTGGCCAGATCTAGTTGTTTCAGATGAAGGAACAAAAGACTCTAATTTACACCAGGTGTGCCAGAGGAAAATGAGCCCGATTCACTCCCGTGAAGTTACTCCTGATTTACACCATGTGAGTGAGAAGAGATTCAGCTCCATTCCCTCTAATAAGGAGTCAGTAAAAAATAAGGCACAGGCTCCAGAGGGATTACACACAGTTTTTACTGCACATGCGTTTCCTTCAGTTTAAGTCAATGAAACTGATCTCTGTCATGAATTTTCATAAGAAAAGGTGCGTGAGGTAATATCTGTTATTGGACTGACTTCTTCTTCAGCTCTGTGTAAACTAGAAAGCTGGTTTCTCTCGCCAAAAAAGTTGGTCCAATACGAGATATCACCTCACCCACCTTGTCCCTCTAATACCCTGGGACCAGCACGGCTACAACAACACTACATACATTAATTTTCATAACAGTTACAGCTGTGGCATATGAAGGGTACATTAAAGACTATGCGATGCTCAGATACTATGGTGATTTTTTTTAACAGTGCACAATTGCACAGATGGCGGGAGGGCTGGCAGGGTCAGCTTCCTGTGAAGCATCAGGGATTGGCTACAACTAGAGATGGGACATGGAATGAGATGAGACAGAGCTATGAGGTGGTTCGGATAATCGTCTTTCTAGATGGCTGGCTGGTGGGTCTTGCTCATGTGTGCAGGGTCTTCAAATCACCAGATTTGGGATGGGGAAAAATTTTTCCCCTAGTTCCTATTGGGCAGGGACCTTGAGGGTTTTCACCATCCTCTGCAGCGTGGGGATCCTGCTGGGATCACCTGGGCATACCTCAGCTAATCCATTCCATGCCATTGCAGGGACCTTGGTCACTGGTGGAACTTCACTCTCTCTGTTTCTGCCTGGGTTCAAACAGTTTAGTCTCCTGCAGCCTGAAAGGCTTTAGTCTTCCCAGTTTATATGGGTCAGCACCAAGCTTTGCCCAGGGATTCATGTCTACCCAGTTATTAAGATCAATAACACTCCTCTCAAGTCTGTGGAGAAGTTTTGCTACGTAGGACATATCCTGTCAGCCACAGTGCCATGAATGTCAATGGGGCCATAGCCCCACAAGCTTAAATTTATTACTGTGAAAAATTCCATCAGTTTTGTTCTTTGGAGCAGGAAGCATGTTTCTGTTCGCATCTGTACAGAGCCTAGAACAATGGGGTCCTGGTCCATGACCGGGGAGCTACTATAAGAAAAATTCAACTAATAAATGATAAAAATATAATATCTATGTCACTTAGGTGCTTTTGAAAATTGTACCCGAACACTGATCAAACACAGGGACTTAAGTCTTTTCAGATACAAGGGTGCGGAATACAAATTCATAGGAAATAAATTGAAAACAGGGATGGGGGAGGAATAAAGAAGTCACTGAGTGAGAAGGAGAGACTGAGGGCTCATCTACACACACAAATTGTACCACACCCATATTGTTAAAAGTGTAACATCCCCCTAGTGCAGATGCTATGGTACCAATATGATACCAATCAGGGGCAATAAGCTATACCAGTATACGATACCAGTATAAGACAGGCTCCTTTTCTTGATTTACCTGGTGCTAACTGCAACATTTAACCCTGTTATTTACAGCCCGAGGAACAGGGAGATAAAATGTGCTCTCAGGAAATCAACAGGAAGGAAAAGGTTCCCTCAGGCAAAATCTATGGTATGATATTGTTGTGTGCTGTGCTTGGGAAACTCTGGGAGTGGGGAAATTGTGCAGCTCCATCCTTGTCTTAAATAGGTAATATTCATGTCTAAACCGCCTTCAGTGTTCTCCTCTCAGACAGGTGCAAATCATGCGTCTCTCCATTGAAGGATTATTTCTCCTTACGTTCACGGTCATGTAAATGTATAATGTGTCAGTGAGACCATCACTGGAATTTTGTTCCCAGTCCTGGTGGCCCTACTTTAAAAACCATGTTGAATAACTGGAATGGTTTCAGAGAAAGGTTAGAAGACTGATTCATGGTCTAGAAAACTGTCTCATGGCAGAGACTGAAGGAGCTATCTGTATTTTGCTTATTGAAGTGAAGGGGAAGTAATAACTTAATTACAGACTGGAAATAAGGCATAATTTTTAAGAGAGAGACTAATTAATCATGAAAACAATTTCCCAAAGGTTGTGGTGGATTCTCCATCATTGGCAAGTTTTAAAACAAGATTGGATTGGGGTTTTTTTAAGTTTTGCTCTAGTTCAAAAGGAATTATTTTGGGGAAAATTCTCTGGCCTGTTCTCTATAGGAGATTAGATCAGATGAGCAGAATGGTCCCTTCTGGCCTTAGAATCCGTGTATTATCTAAGGGGTGGGGTATCTCTCTGAAAAGTATCCTTATGTTCAGCTGAACTTGCTGGGTTATACTGAGTAGCCGCCAGCTGAGATTCTACGGATGGGATTGCCTAAAGTCCCCACTGGCCTTAAAATGTTTGATTCTATGAAAAATTCACTCAAGTCAATAGTACAGATTCCCCTCTAATTTAAACCAATGTAAAACAAAAGCCATTCAGCAGAGGTAAAAATTCAAGCTCATGTTAACCTCATCTAGGTTAGAAGTGCCAAGCATTTTTATCACTTATGTATATCATGGGATTGCTGAAGTTTTGATATATATTAAAATGTCATTCAGTGGGATCATAAACTCATTTCTTATGGAATAGTAATTTTCTGTGAAATTTTTAGCATACCTGTTTGTGCTATAAAATAATAAATAATGCTACTCAGAATAAAATAACTCTTTAAAACCTTAATTGTTCTTGCAATCTGGAGATACTCTGTGAATACACATAACATAATGTTTACCCATAAAGCCACCTTGGATTTTAAAGGGACCTATGGGAGTTAGAAGCCCAATTCTGAGAGATTTTCCATGGCAATTGGGCATCTAATTCCCTTTGGTTTCTTTGATCATCTCAGACATAAAGAATCATGAATTTCTGAATGTCTTCTCAAAGAAAATGGCATGGTTATTAATGAGTATGACTGAATGTTTAACTGGTACCATTCTTTTTATTAATTAGCTGGTTAGCGACTGTATATACTTGAATTCTCATAACTACTCTACAGATAGACACTCCTATCCAGTCTAAGGGTATATAGTGATGAACAAACTAATATTGAGGAACAGGTCAGACTCCACGAAAAGTCATCAACGCTCCACCTATTGGCTTCACAGAGGTCCTAGGCCTGGAGCCGGAGCCATGGTTTTGACCTGTGTCCACTAGAAAATGGGCCAAAGCTACCAAATTGCCATCCCTTTTTACCAGCATTTAGACAGTAGCAAAATCACCTGGATTCATATCAGTCAAAAGCCCAGCTGACTGTTCTGAGCCCCTTGCAACATCCAGGGAATTTGGGATTTAAATAACTGAGGTATAAACACAACACAAGAATTCCTCGCTGGACTCTAAACTGTGTCTTCACTAATATATCCCACTGGTGATGGAAGGTTTGCAGTTAGGACCTTTGGGTATTAATTTACAGCAACATAGATTGTGTCATGTCCTCTGAAATATTGCTAGTAAGTTGAAATGATTTTTCAATACTATGGGCCAAGTTGTTCCCTGGTGTAACTCCTCTCATTTCACTGTGGCTACACCAGGGTGTATCTGAACCCGGGGTTTATCACTGAGATACTGGGCCAGGTTCTGATAATGGATACACGACTGGAGTAAGGGGATATCGTTTGTAATTACACAAGTGTAACTGAAATGAGAATCTGGGCCATTGTACAAAAAGTTCTCCTGCATCTCAAACTAATGTGTGATTAAAATACTATTTTCAAAAGGAGAACACAGAAGCATTGCTACCCGTTATGCTTCCATTGTAACCAATCTGAGATGCCCATGGTCAAGAGGCACAGTTACTACGCAGACTGTAAAAACACACACACAGCTGGGGAGCTTTAATAGTATTTATTTGCCTAAAGATGCAGATAGGAATGAGTGAAATTTTCAAAAGCAGCAGGGGGCAAGATACAAAATATGGACTTTGGCTCTTAACTACTGTAGGTGCCTAAATCACAGAATCAGGCCCAAGAGGGTTCTCTGAACCTCCACTCAACTGCTCCCAAACACTGTAGGCACCTAAACTCAACCAGCATCCTACTGTTTGCAGTCAAATTCCCGAGGGTGTCTCTGGGCATGCACATGGCAGCCTCAGACCAGACATCTGGATACATACATCCCAGAGTTCCCCCACCTAACTCACCCAAGGGGTCCCAGTTGGTAGGTGAGCTCATGCAAAAAGTTGGGGTGGAAGTAGGGACTCCCTTGTCACTTTTAGCCCAGTGGTTAGGGTACTCAGCTGGGATGTCAGTGATCCCTGTTCAAGTTCCTCCTCTGTTGGAGGGAGAAGAAGGGGGATTTGAACACGGCTCTGCTACTTCTCAGGTGAGTCCCTCACCACTAGTCAATTGGATATTGCAGTGTGTGGGGTGCCCTCTATCACTCTGGTTGAAGCTGTTCTATGCTGGATAACTAATATTCCTAACTTCAGTTATAACAATGACACATACATAATAATTAGATAATCAGAATCAGTAAGTAATAACCTTTCCAATGATATCTCACAAGACCCATATTGCCTAAAACATGTCTTAGTTATACCAAATTCATTTTATAACAATATCTCCATGAAGAATATGGGGTGTAGTGTCAAACACCCCATATGGCCCTGCATCAGGGGACAACAGGAGGGTGGGTTGGATGATCAGGAGAGCAATGGAAATCTAACCAGTTACAAGGAGAGCTGGAGAATGACGATATTTTTTGGTAAAAAAACAGGGCCCAAAAATTTGGAGGAAGAACGAAAATATCAGGGAGACTCAGTGCAATTTTATTTTTTAATTCATTTTTTTTTTTGGTCAAATTTTGGTGGTAAATATTTTTATGTGTATAGCATATTTCTGTCTGGGATGAGGGAAGATTGTGTGACAATATCTAGGCTGAAATTAGCAAAGTTGCCTAGTGATTTTCAGTGCTCATTTCCTATTCATAGTATTCATCCCTTTCTTTTTTATTTGCGTTGGGGAGGGAAATCGGGTCTCATGAGCTATGAAAATTTTGGCCATACATCTTGTGTTTGCATTTCATATATCTGTATTGATATCCATATTTATATCACTATTGATATAGATATTTTAATGTTGCCTTGACCCTGCAAAGATGTATGAACAGGCGGGAAATTTCACATGGCAGGACACGGAGACTCCCAGCCCTCCCCAGACTTTCATTTTTTGTTTACCCAGCTACAGATCTGCATAGAATACTGCCCAATCAAGTTCTCCACTCACTGTGGAGGCAATATTTTTCACCTACTGTTCAGAGGCATAAATGAAAATGAAGGGTCCTAAAAAGTGGAGAATGACTTTCATTGGCTTCAGTGGGAGTGGAAGAGACCCAGAACCACGCAAAAGATGGTAAGCTCTTTGCAGAATTTGGACATAGTGTTCATGTATGGATGAATGCTTTACTGAAACGTGAGTTTGGAAAAAAAGCCCAATTTTTATAAAGAATGTTTCTTACAGCATGAAGTTTTATATAAAGAAATGTCTATTAAATGTATGAAAGATGAATGCTCAAAAAGTAGCAGAGTAACAGGAAGAGAAAGAAAGAAAGAAAGAAAGAAAGAAAGAAAGAAAGAAAGAAAGAGGTAACCCTGCTATCAAGGACTCAAGTAAGAAACTATATCACCTCATCTCTATTCATTATATGCTAAAATTGATACTTTTACATTCTATGCCTGTTTCACTAAGATACTAGTTTAAGAATAGCTTTTCTTAGGGACTCTTTGACCTCCTTGTTTCTCAGGCTACAGATGACAGGGTTGATCATAGGAGTCAGGACTGTGTAGAAGACAGAGAATATTTTTTGTAGGATCTTGGGAGTGTTGGCTGTTGGAATTACATAGACAGTTAATACGGTCACATACAAAATTGCAAGCACAATGAGGTGAGAGGAACAGGTGGAAAATGCCTTTTGCCTCCCGATGCTGGAAGGGATTCTCAGGATGGTGGTGATGATACCAATGTAGGATGTCAGAGTCAGAAGAAAGGGCACAAATGTCCCTATGACAGCGATAATAAATGTCAACAGTTCCAGAGTCTGGGTGTCAACACAGGACAGCTTTATCATAGGTGAAAAATCGCAAAAGAAATGGTCAATTTCTTTGGAATCACAGAACGTTAATTGGAAGAAGAAAATATTTACTGTGGTGCAGAGCAGTAAGCTACTTATCCAGGACCCTGCCACAAGCTGCCAACAAACCCTGCCATTCATCAGAGCAGCATAACGGAGTGGATTGCATATCGCTAAATACCGATCATAAGACATTGCCGTGAGCAGCAGATTTTCTGTACTTGTCAGGATACCAAAGAAATATAATTGCACAATGCAGCCCTTAACAGAAATGGTTCTGTCCCCAGTCAGGAGACTGGCCAGCAGCCTGGGCAGGATGGCGGAGGTGTAGCAGATCTCCAGGCAGGACAAGTTCCCCAGGAAAAAGTACATGGGGATGTGAAGTTGCTGATCAGCCACAACTAGTGCAACGAAGAGGATGTTTCCGGAGACAGTCACAATGTAGATCACTAGAAACACGAGGAAGAGAAGGGTCTGCAGTTCAGGGATATTCCCAAAACCTAAGAGGATGAATTCCCCAGTGGGTGTTTGATTTCTTACTTCTGCTTTCTCCATAATATGTACCTAGAAACAGAAGACCATTAAATATTGATCGAGTGCACGCAGTCAGGTTGTGCTGTCGGTTACACTGGCAGAAACCTGGAGTAGGTAACCTCGTAACACTGCATGTCTCCACTGGAAAGTGAAGTTGTCAAAAAACAGAGGGAAGACTCCTATCCTTAAGAGGTTCAGCTTCCAATATAGCTGAAATAAGAGCATGGAATCCTACCGAATTACGGAAACGTCCCATCTAACTCCCTTGGCTCTCTTCAACTTTAAATACTTTTAGGCTGGGATTTTGAAATATCTTTATCATATCAGTGTCACATCAAGAAATCTAGAAGACATAACAAAAGATCAATAGATTGGAAATGAAAGATATTTAGAGTTCAACCATGGGTACGTCTCCCCAGCAGCTGGGAGGTGTAATTCCCACCTTGGGTAGACGAACATGCACAAGCTTTGATCAAGCTAGCAGGATAAAACAAGCAGTGAGAACATGGCAGCACATGCAGCCCTTTGGGATGGCTACCTGTGTACGTAGCTGGGATCTCAGATGGGATTGGGCTCGGGCAGCTAGTCTGTGCTGCCAAGGCTACACTGCTATTTTCAGCTCAATAGCTCAATCAATGATTGTGTGTGTAGGTCTACCAGAGCAGGGAATTACACTGCCTAGATGCAGTGTAGACATTCCCCATAAGACAGATACTGAAACACTAAGGAGGCTGTGGTCTGTATGAAGGTCTATCCAGCTGTTCTCTATCCCAGCAGATGCAAATTTTAATTTGCATCAGTTGATAGATGCAGCTGAGAAACAGACAAAGACACAAACAAACCCTAAACACAGACTGTGGGCCGTTTCCTGATCTCAGTTACACCAGGGTAAATTGCATCGGCTTCATGTGGATTTACACAAGTGCAACTGAGATTGGAATCCAACCCCATATAAAGAAATGTAAATGAGGTAAAAATGAAAACTCATTAAGAGAGAAATAAGAGAGTCATTTTTATCCAGAAGGGAGAATGTGCCTGGAGAAAAATGAAAAATGGGAGAAAAAAGGAAGAGATACATAGACAGAATGAGACAAAAATACAGAGAGAGAAAGAGAGAGATTGTTTCTTTCTCCAAATTTTATGAACAATAAAATACAGATCTGTTTAAAGAGAGGTAGCAGATCCTTGCTGTTAAAGAAAAGGTATCAGAGCCAATAAGTCTGAAATCTCTTCTTTGCTTTTCCTCTACACGCTTCTTGATATATCCTGCCATCTGATCTCTTCATCCACTGACTTATGATGCACCCATATGAACTATGCCTACATCAGGAGTGGCGATGGTACATTGACACTAGTGCAACATAAATGTCTGACAGAAAAATGGAAATCCAGAAAAACACACACACACAGAGAAGACAGACAATGTTTTTGTTTCATAATTTGACGAGCAATAAAATGTACACACAAGGAGTCAATAAATTAGATAAAGTCATGGAGGATAGGTCCATCAATGGCTGTTCGTCAGGATGGGCAGGGATGGTGTCCCTAGCCTTTGTTTGCCAGAAGCTGGGAATGGGTGACAGGGAATGGGTCACTTGTTCATTCCCTCTGGGACACCTGGCACTGGCCACTGTTGGAAGACAGAATACTGGGCTAGATGGACCTTTGCTCTGACCCAGGATGGCCGTTCTTATGTTTTTACTTTCTAAATCTGAGAGCCATTCATTTATCTTTCCTGGGCATGTTTTGCTTTAACCCTTCTACTTTTATTTACATTCCCCCTGGATTGAACAAGCAATCCTATTCTTTCTGACACGCTAGATGCCTGAGCAGGTATTTTTCTTTTCTAAATCAGGTACCTGAGCAGGTATTTTTCTTTTCTAAATTATTTCATTTTAACTGTGCTGCTTTATCTGTCACACGGATACTCTATTGCCAGCTGCCCCCTAACCATAACCCTTCCTGCAGATTTTCTGAGATAAGTTTATAGTCTTTGCACTACATTTTCCAATATCTTCTACCCTTGATAGTCTTCCATTATCTCAGCAAACTGAGTTTGGGTTACTACTTGGATGTCTGGATCCTACAGTGCTCCTTGGTGTATTTTGTTGTTATTCCCTGTCACAGAAATTGTGGTCTCCCCGGTTGGTAATTTTGCCTTCATGTGAGATGATGTAATCTTCCTTGATAGTTCTGCTAGTGGGAATTTGAAATTATTGCATAGAGAAAAGATAAAGTGTTCCCTCTAATCTGCATGGCTGTGCAACTGAGCAGGAGTGAATCAAGTGACGTGCACTGATTAGCAGAGCCATGCAGGGTGGCGTGTGTTCGGGTACCCTTCCCCCCACTGCTCTGCAGCTGCATTGCTCCTGCTCTCTGCCTTGGGGCCCCTTGCAAGCGGCTCCCGGGACCCTGCTGCTTGCTGTGCAGAGCACAGGGGGCAGGAGGGGCGCTGATGTCAGGGTGTCCCCTCCCCCACTCCCCCCTGCCCACGTACCCCATCTCCGCAGAGCAGGAGCGGGGGACAGGGCTCAGGAGCAGAGAGCTTCTGAAAGCTGCTTTGGTCTCAGCTTTCTGGTGGGAGTGCCTTAAAAAGACAAAGCACGGTCTCTCCTACGCGTCCCCAGCAGCTGGCATTCTCACACTCTGTCCCTGTGTCTCTCTCTCACTCAGACACACACACTGTCTCTAAGCTTTCGTGAGCTACAGCTCACTTCAAGCTTATGCTCAAATAAATGTGTTAGTCTCTAAGGTGCCACAAGTCCTCCTTTTCTTTTTGCAGATACAGACTAACACGGCTGCTACTCTGAACACTCTCTCTGTGTCTCTCACACACACACATACATTCTGTCTCTGACACACTCACTCTCTCTCTCTCTCACACACACAGGCTTTGTGTCTCTCACACATACACACACTGTCTCTTTCACACTCACCTCCCAACACATACTTGTGTTGTTGTTGTTGTTGTTTCCTGCAATGCACATGTATTCTCTGAAATTTCATTCTTTCCAAGTGCTGTTATTGCAGTTTTTGACTGGTCTATGCATTACATAATTTTATTTCTCACTTATGCTTAAATTTAATTCTTTGACTAGTTAGTATTAAAATGCCTAACCTGTCCTGGATGGAGTAATTATCCCTATGGTAACTTTTCAAAAATATATATTATAGCTACCTTTTTTTTGTTTTTACTGATGTCACACATCACCTCTATATTGGTGCGCATCACAAAATTCACTCTGCACATGGATAGAAAAAATTAAAGGGAACATTGATGTGAAGGAATATGCTGTGTATGTGGGATGGGAAAGGTGGAGATGGATTGCTCTACTGTAAAACATGAATATAGTCTGTGATAGTTTATTTTGAGAGTGGGCAGGGGAGACATGGATCCTAGCCCATGTCAGACATGAAGAAAATATCTGTTGCCTTTGCCCTGTAAGGGGCCTGGCACAAAACCCCTTGTACTCAATGACTGAGCGTCTTTCCCTTAACTACAAAGGACTTTGGATCTGGCTCATGATTAAAATATGAGATGCAAGATGTTGGCGCATGTGAGCCATAGTGAAATAAAGAATGGCTTGGCCCCTATTTTGTATCTACTAACAGGATGACAACTCATACAGTAGGCGTCTGGTCGGTGATGGGAAGTTGACTCGTGGGGAAGTATTGATCTGATGACAAGAACAAACCAGTCCAACAGATACCATTCTCTCTTTAATTATATTGCAACCAATATAATGTTGTTTAGTATTGCTGAATTGTATAGTAAATGGCTTCACTCACTTTGGTTTATTATAAAATATAGTCAAGAGACTAAATAACCAGTGGAGAGGAATACGCATACTTGTGCTAACCAACCTGAGATTTTTCCCAAGATATTTCACTTAAAGGCACACTGGTTTATGTTAAACAACAAACAAGTTTAACTACAAAACACAGATTTTGAGTGACAATAAGGGATAGGAAACAGATCAAAGCAGATTACCAGCAAAAAAACAAAAACACAAACTAAGCATAACACACCGGTTAGATTGACTATGAATGAGCAGTTGCTCACCCTGACTGATGATACCGGCGGTCTTGCAGATTCTCAAGGCACAGGCTGCATTTGCTTTGCAGTTAGGGTTTCTCAGGTCTCATACACAGGCTAAAATCCCTTTAGCCTGCTTCAAGCACTTCCCCAGTTCAGAGTGTGTTCCTTAGGTCTTTCCAGGAGTCTTCTTGTGTGAGGAGTGAAGAAGAACCGTTGATATCGCTCCCTGCCTTTTATAGCTTTAGCATAGGGCGGCAACCCTTTCTTTCAAAACTTGGTGCCTGGATCAGTGTGTGAAAAAATAAAGACACCCCAAGATGGAGTCCAGAGTCATGTGGTCTGGTCACCTGCCCTTATAGAATCATAGCAACCATTATTTACAGGCTCTCTGGAGTGTTCTCAGGAAGGCTCACCCGGTGGGGGATAAGCTTCTCCTAAGGCCTATTCTTTTCCCTAATGGCTCATTACCCTGAATAGGCCCTTCCCAACCAGATATGTAGACTGAAGGCATCTTGCCTAGTGGGAGCTACCAAGGTGTAACTACATTTGAAATACAGATACATAGTCCATATTCATAACTTCAGATACAAAAATGATACATGCCTAGAAATAGAATAATCATATTAATCAAATCACAATGTTTTCAATGACACCTTACATGACCCATCTTGCACAAAATGCGTCATAATTATGCTATAATTGTAACATAATAATATCGCTATGAAGAATATAGTGTGCAGTGTCACCGCATCACACTTCATTTACTTTCCCCCTGGATTGAACATGCAGTCACACTGTTTCTGACATGGTGGATGCCTGAGTCGGCATTTCTCTTTTCTAAATAAAATTAGTTCATTTTAACTGTGCTGATTTACCTTTTACACTGATGATCTATTGCACCTTAACCCTAACCCTTTCTTCAGATTTCCTGAGATAAGTTTACAGTTTTTGCACTACATTTTCCAGTCTTATCTACTATTGATATTGTTACATTATCTCAGTAAACTGAGCTTTGGGTTCCTATCTGGGTGTCTGGGTCCTACAGCTCTTCTTGGCATAGTTTGTTGATATTCCCTTTCAGAAAAATTGTGGTCTCTCCTGGTTGATAATTTCTCCTTCATATGAGATGATGTAATCTCCCTTGATAGTTCTGCTGGTGGGAATTTGAAATTATTGTATACAGGAAAGTTAATATTTATTTTCAGAAAGGAAAAACAACAGTACAAGGACAGTCTTATTACTAAATTCAAAGGGGAAGTTATGGAAAACAACTGATACCACAGGGAAAATAACAGCGATAGGAGAACTGTTGAACCAAAAGACAAAGCAACAGAAAAAAGGGAATGTCTCATTTCAAAGGAAATTAATGCAGACAGAACTTCTGATCTCAATGGAAATCTCTGTTCTTCTGATGTATTAGATGAGTAGATCTGCTAGAATAATAGCAAAAAAAAGGAACCAATGTCAATTCTATTTTATAGTAACAAGAAAATGAAATGCTCCCAAGTTAAAAAATTCTTGGATAAAGCTCCCAGGTCAGTCTGATCTCTGGACCTGGAACTCCAAATGCAGGCCTAGAAGACCCTAAACTTGCCACATGAAAAAAGTTCAAATCTCCTTGTTGACATTGGCTGTGATTTTTTTAAGAAATCTAAGGGAGTTAGGCACCCAACTGCCTTTGAATATCAAAGGGAGTTCAGCAGCTAAGCTTTCTATGCTCCTTTGAAAATCCCCACTTAGACGCTTGATGACCTAATTTTCACTCATCCTTCTGGTCTTTGCTGAAAGAGCGAGGGGTTCCTTCTCCCACAGTGTGAGGGAATATGCTGTGTATGTGGGAAGGGAAAGGTGGAGGTGGATTGTTGTATTGTAAAACGTGAATGTAATCTGCGAGTGTTTATTTTGAGATAGGGCAGGGGAGACAAGAATCCTAGTCCATATCAGACATGCAGAAAATAACTGTTTCCCTAGTCCCGTACGGGTCCTGATACAAAACTCCTTGTAGTCAGTGACGGAGAATCTTTCCCTTACCTACAAAGATTTTGGCTCTGGCTCATCATTCTAAGATGCAAGATTTTGTAGCATGTGAGCTATAGTGAGATTGTCAGGGTTCCCTCCCCACTCTGAACTCTAGGGTACAGACATGGGGACCCACAAGAAAGACTCCCTAAGCTTATTTCTACCAGCTTAGGTTAAAAACTCCCCAAGGCACAAGTTCTCCCTTGTACCTTGGATCAGGTAACGCTGCCACCACGAAGTAATTTAGACAAACTCAGGGAAAGGACCACTTGGACTTCTTACTCCCACACACACCCTTTCCTGGGGAGGCTTGAGAATAAACAAGATGAGCACAGACCAACCTTGCGGTTTTTTAGGACACACAAAAAAACCCAATCAGATTCTAAAAGAAACAGAACTTTATTAGAAAGAAAAATGGTAAAAGAAGCACCTCTGTAAAATTAGAATGGAAGATAATCTTAAGGACAATCAGATTCAATAACACAGAGGATTTCCCTCTGGGCCAAAGTTACAAAAAGAAAACCAGGAATACACCTTCCTCTCAGCACAGAGAAAATCACAAGCCAAAACAAAAATAAGCCAACACATTCCCTTGCGAGTACTTACTAATTATAATGGAGTTGGATTTCTTGCTTCCTTGATCTGTGTCTGGCAAGCACACAGAACAGACAGACCAAAACCTCCCCACCCCCCAGAATTGAAAGTATCTTGTCCCCTTATTGGTCCTTTTAGTCAGGTGCCAGCCAGGTTACCTGAGCTTCTTAACCCTTTACAGGTAAAAGGATTTTGTGCCTCTGGCCAGGAGGGATTTTATAGTACTGTATACAGGAAGGTTGTATGAGATGTGAGGTGGGGGATGCTAGTTAACAGCTCCCAGGCACTCTTGGACCATGAATGGCCCTTCCCATGACGCTTTCATCTTATAGGCCTGGAGTGCCTTCAAGACCATGACCTGGTCCCCTACTTTGAAGGAACGCTTTCTGGAATGTTTATCATAAAAGGCTTTTTGCTCTTCCTGAGCATTTTTAGGTTTTCTCTAGCAAGGGCTAAAGAGGTTCGGAGGGTGTTTTGTAGGTTATTTACAAAGTCCAGAAAGTTAGTTCCTGCAGAAGGCATAAACCCCTCCCATTGCTGCTTCACCAATTGTAATGGCCCCTTAACCTCGCAGGCATACACAAGTTCAAATGGTGAAAACCCTAAACTGGGATGTGGTACAGCTCTCTAGGCAAAAAGCAACTGCTGCAACACTAGGTCCCAATCATTAGAGTGCTCATTTATGAATTTATGTATCATGACCCCCAAAGTTCCATTAAACTTCTCCACCAAGCTATTCCTTTGATGGTGGAAAAGGGTTGCCTCCAAGTGGTTCACCCCATGAGCTTCCCAAAGGCTTTCCATGGTTCCTGCCATGAAATTAGTTCCTGAATCTGTCAGGATGTTGGAGGACCAACCTACCCTGGCAAAAATATCTGTTAATGCCTGGCACACACTTTTAGCCCTCGTGTTGCTTAGAGCTACTGCTTCCAGCCATCGGGTGGCAAAATCCAGGGAAGTTATTTTTTACTGCTTTCCTCTAGGTGTCTTTTTCAGAAAAGGACCCAGAATATCCACAGCTACTCGCTGAAATGGAACCTCAATGATGGGGAGTGGCTGGAGAGGGGCTTTGACCAGGTCTTGGGGTTTTCCCACTCTTTGGCACACCTCACAAGACCGGACATACAGAGAAAAATCCTTGCCCATTCCCTCCCAATGGAATGACTTTCTCAAATGGTCTTTGGTTCTGTTCACCCCAGCATGGCCACTAGGATGATCGTGCGCTAAGCTCAAGAGTTTTACCCAGTACTTTGTTGGAACTACCAACTGTCTTTGAGGATGCCAGTCTTCATGGTGTCCACCAGAAAAAGTTTCCTTGTACAAAATTCCTTTTCCTACAATAAACCGGATCGATTAGAAGAGCTGAGAGGCAGTGGGTTGCTCCATGCTGCTGTCCAAGCTCTCTGGAGGCTTTCATCTGCTTCCTGTTTGGCCTGGAACTGTTCCCTTGATGCTATAGACATCAGTTCCTCAGTGGATTGTGGGCTCGGGCTTGGTCCCTCTGGAAGCGATGTAGGGGGTGGGGCTGTTTCCATTGACTGTCAACTGCTCTCCGCTGGTGCACTATGTTGGATTTCAGGCTCCAGTTGAGCCTCTTGCACAGGTTTAGCTGCTGTTGCCAGGGCAGGCTCAGTGGTGCCCTCTGGTGTTGGGGTTGCAAGCGCTGGATTCAGTGCTGGCAATGGTTCTGGTGCTGGTTGCTCCTCTGGTTCTGGTTCTGAGACTGGCTCTGGCTGGGTCTCTGTGACTGGATCCACTACTGCTGTCGCAGATGTTGGCATGGGGTCCGGTTCCACCATCTCAGTTTGAGTCTCTGGTAACAGAGACTGGGGCCTTGTAGAAGGCTCAGAAATGGAGCTAGTTGTGAAGATTTGTTTAGCCTGGCTGCGGGTGACCATCCCCACCCTCTTGGCTAGCTTCACATGGTTGGTCAAGTCTTCCCCCATCAGCATGATAATCATCATAGACTGCAAAAGTCCACATTCCTGACCAGCCCTTGTACTGGACAGGCAACTTGGCTGTAGGCAAGTTTAAAGAATTTGATATGAAGGGCTGAATTGTCACTTGAGCCTCTGGGTTGATTAATTTGGGGTCCACTAAGGACTGGTGGATAGCTGACACTTGTGCTCCAGTGTCCCTCCACGCAACAACCTTCTTCCCACCCACACTCACGGTTTCCCTTCACTCTGAGGGTATCTGGGAGGTATCTGGGCCTGGGGACCTTTGGTGTGATTGTGGTGTAATGAACTGCAATCTGTTGGGGTTCTTGGGGCAGCTGGCCTTTACATGCCCCACCTCATTACATTTAAAACTGACTGATCACTGGGGCAAGGTTGGTTGCTGGAGACTGGTGTGGTGGGGCAGTAAGGTGTGTGGGGTCTTCCTTGGGATGTAGGTTGGGCCTTGGTTGGCCCACAGTGATAGGGTTTTGTTTCGGGTTGCCCCTTCTGATATTCGCTCCAACTGCTACCAGTTTTTTTCTTTTCTGCCAGCTCCACCCATTTGGCTCCAATCTCCCCTGCCGCAATTACAGTTTTGGGCTTCCCATCTATGATGTACCTTTCTATTTCCTCAGGAACACCCTCTAAGAACTGCTCCATTTGCTTATGAAGCACAACTCTTCCGGAGATTGAACACTTGCTCCTGATATCCAGCCATCCCAATGTTTCACAATGTGCTAGTCGTGTCGGATAAATGACACGTCTGGTTTCCACCTTAGGGCTCTGAACCACCGACGGGCCTGCTCGGGTGTTAGCCCCGTTTACATCCTGGCCTTGTCTTTAAAAAGTTTGTAGCTGTTCATGGATGCCTTAGGCATTTCAGCTGCCACCTCTGCTAAGGGTCCACTGAACTGCGGCCTCAGCTCCACGATATACTACTGATCTGTAGAGATGCCATACCCAAGGCAGGCTCTTTCAAAATTTTCTAAGGCCTCTGTATCATTGCCTACCTTGTAGGTGGGAAATTTCCTTGAGTGGGGGAGCAGTACCCAGAGAAGGATTAGTAGGGTTAGCTGGTAAATTCAGCTTAGCATTTTCCAGCTAACTCTGTCTCCAAGCGGTGCTTCTCTGCCTCCACCTCCAAGCCTTTCGCCTCTTTCCTCTCCTCTGCTTCCAACTCCAAGTGTTTTAAGGCTATCTGTCTGTCATGTGCTTTTTGTCTCTCTTCAGCTTCAAATTTAGCTAATACTAGTTTTTGTTGGACGTTGTTTTTTGCCATTCTAGCTTCTGATTGACTAGCTTACCTGAGAGCTAAAATGAAAAAAAAAAAAACCTGCTTGTGAATTTCCTGGCTGTAGTTAACACCTTTGTAAAAAAAAAAAATAACACCTCTGCCTCCAGAAAAAGAGAGAGAAAAGGGAAAAAAAAAAAAAAAAACCCTCCAGCTCTTCACAGCTCCTGCTTTCCCCAAGCAGCTAAAAGAAGAAAAAAATTCCCAAGGTTTGTGTTTCTGATTCAAAATGATCTCTGGTTCAAAATGATCCCACTGCTCTGCCACCATGTCAGGGTTTCCTCCCCACTCTGAACTCTAGGATACAGATGTGGGGACCCACATGAAAGACCCCCTAAGCTTATTTCTACCAGCTTAGGTTAATTACTAATTCTAATGGAGTTGGATTGCTTGCTTCCTTGATCTGTATCCAGCAAGCACACAGAACAGTCAAACCAAAACCTTCCCCCGCCTCCCCAGAGTTGAAAGTATCTTGCCCCTTTATTGGTCCTTTTGGTCAGGTGCCAGCCAGGTTACCTGAGCTTCTTAACCCTTTACAGGTAAAAGGATTTTGTGCCTCTGGCCAGGAGGGATTTTATAGTACTGTATACAGGAAGGTAGTTACCCTTCCCTTTATATTTATGACAAGTACGGACCCACCCACTTGGGTAACATAACATAACCCTAATCCACTTGGCGTTCAGAGTGTGGGCCGCCTTCCCCAGCTATTGCAACATTACCTTGTTTTTAATTTGCCATTCCCGGATATCTTTAAAGATGATCCCCTTATGTTTGGTCTTTTCCTTATTCAGAGCAGCCTTTATGGCTTCGCAATTTCACATAACTCTTCCCTTAACTGGGCAATATACCAACCGTTTAGCAAATTGGTGAGTAAATTCCCCTTCCATTCCCAAAGGTTACCCCACATCATTGGATGACCGAAAAGGATGTGGTAGGGGATGTATTAGTACAAACGGTATGCCAGTAGCTGTGGGAGACCATCCAGAAAATATGCCACACCAATGACAAGCCGCCATCTGCCTTTCCACAGTGGCAACCCTCAACACGTCCCTGTCTGCATGTACAACATGAATGGTTCACTCTCCCACACTGCCTCTCTGTTTGTTCCAGGGATTGTGTCACCCTTCTACCCTTCAACAGGTGATTGGCAACCTCCTGCCACCCAATGCCAAGCTGTCAAGTTTCCTTCCCCACTCTGAACTCTAGGCTACAGATGTGGGGACCTGCATGAAAACCCCCTAAGCTTACTTTTACCTGTTTAGGTTAAAACTTCCCCAAGGTACAAACTATTTTACCCTTTGCCCTTGGGCTTCCACTGCCACCACCAAACTTTATCTGGGTTTATTGGGAAAACGTTGTTTGGAAACGTCTTTCCCCCCAAAATCCTCCCAACCCTTGCACCCCACTTCCTGGGGAATGTTTGGTAAAAATCCTCACCAATTTGCATAGGTGACCACAGACTCAAACCCTTGGATCTTAGAACAATGAAAAAGCATTCAGTTTTCTTACAAGAAGACTTTTAATAGAAGTAAAAAAAGAATCACCTCTGTAAAATCAGGATGGTGAATACCTTACAGGGTAATTAGATTCAAACCATAGAGAATCCCTCTAGGCAAAACCTTAAGTTACAGAAAAGACACACAGACAGGAATATTCATTCTATTCAGCACAACTTAATTTCTCAGCCATTTAAAGAAATCATAACCTAACGCATATCTAGCTAGATTACTTACTAAGTTCTAAGACTCCATTCCTGTTCTGTCTCCGGCAAAAGCATCACACAGACAGACACAGACCCTTTGTTTTTCTCCCTCCTCTCAGCTTTTGAAAGTATCTTGTCTCCTCATTGGTCATTTTGGTCAGGTGCCAGCAAGGTTATCCTAGCTTCTTAACCCTTTACAGGTGAAAGGATTTTTCCTCTGGCCAGGAGGGATTTTAAAGGTGTTTACCCTTCCCTTTACATTTATGACACAAGCTGATAGAGAACTCAGCCAGATCAGTGCCCACAGCAAGCCTTTGATCTTGGCAAATAGAAATGTGACCCTTGGCAAACACAGCACCCACACCACATCTACACCTGTCCACCGGCAGGTCGCCAACACTTTTATTCTTTCAAAACACCTCTTTCCAAGAATCAACACACACCCACTGCCCATCACACAGCACTCCAGCCTCATTACCCAATCTATTTCACATACACCATTCCAGTAAACTGTCTCCACCACAGGGCTCTGGAGCAACAGGCAAGGACAAGCACACCCACCCCTAAGGAGTCCACCCGGCACAACTTCTGGTGTTCAACAGCTTTCCTCCCTCCCCAGCCCACTGGCTCAAGGTCCAGGGTAGCCAGAAGCATCTCATGTGCAATAGGGGGAGTGGGCTAATTTTTCATATCTTTGTTTCCAGAGCCTGTTGGTGCACAATTTTAACAACAATTTTCCCAATTAAAAGGTCTGGCCCCACCATGCCAGAAACACACTGCATCCACTCGCACTGACAAGCAACAGTGACTTCCTTCCTTTGCTTCAGCAAGTGCACGAAAACCCCAGTGTTTTCCGACACCATTCAAAACACCCTGCGCTCCAAGTTGGATGAAGCAAGCATCCGCACTTCAGCCTATCCCATAGCTATAACAGTATGGCTTTTTACTTCCATCTGTTTCTGAACCAGGCTGTCATGGAGCTGGGACAGTGACCCCAATACATTCTTAATTACCTCCAGATCTACAGTATTTATAATTCCTGCTCCAAAACCAATTTCTCCCAACATGGTGTCCACCGCCTGAGGATGCCTCCCCACAGCATCCAACACAAAACAGTGCTTAGCAACAAGACAAACAGCACAAGACAAAACACAGAACACAAAACACAATCTCCTCTGCAACAGTAGATTCATGGCACCCTGGGTTGCTCTTCAGCTGGCATCGCTTCTCATGATTTTCTGAAAGATAAAAGAACATGTTTCTATCCCTTTTGGGGTGGCAAATTATTGCTCAAAATAGTCCTTTCTTTTACAAATATGCTTGCTGATTTCAGGTAAAACAGGCATGACCCCCATATTTTCTAGTGTTTGTTTCATAGGCAGAACAGGTTTCAGTGGCTTATACCTTTATCAGTTAGGTAGTTTGCATTAACACAGATGCTTTCTGGCTTGCTTTTGGATCCAAAGACATCAGCAGCTCAAAGACTCTTACTTAAAAGGGACACAATTAACTTTTATCAGAGTTCTGATTACTTTTTACTTTTAACTTCTGCTTTCAAAACATACAAACATCTGAAAAAGAAAACACCATCTATTGTAGCACCCTTTGGAGACGTAACAAGATTTTAATTAAGTAGCATGTTATATTTGCATTCCTTTCACCCCTTTTACCATATACCCAGCACATGTTAACATCCCTTTTTTTAACATCCCTTCGACACTGCTTCATTTTTATGTAGCTGTACATAGATTACATTCCCTTTTATACATTTGGGGCGATCAAGTTCCAACAGAAACCCCTGATGTTCTTTTAGCTAATTTGACTAAATTGTTCATAGTCAAATAACTTCAATCAGATAGTCTCTTTGCCTGGATTATTTCCTGACATTCATTTGGAAAAGGGCCTGTTTTTCCTTCAGAATGGCTGCAAAGAAGCCAAGAATTCTTTTTGTGTAACATATTTTCTTTTTAACATTTTCACAAAGTTTAACTGCTTGATTCCCTTCAGCCTCTGCAGAGTTAACTTTTCACTCTTTCCTTAAATCACTTGCTTATTTCCCAAAATGACACCTTAATCAATTCAGATTTTACCATTCAAATTATTGTTCCACGGATTTAAATTTCCCATGCCTGTACTTACTGCTTCCCTTACTTCTGCCACCATGCCCCTCAGGGCTTCCAACCTGTTTTCCAATTTTTTATCTGTTGCCTGACTGCTTGTCTGGGCCTGATTCTGCTTTTCTCGCTAAACCATCCCTTTCCCTGGGCACAAGCTTTGTTCAGCTACCAATATAGCAAGGAGGGTGGGCTCCTTAACTAGACCCCATCCCTCCTGGTCCCTTTCCTTAAATATAGGTTTCAGAGAAACAGCCGTGTTAGTCTGTATTCGCAAAAAGAAAAGGAGTACTTGTGGCACCTTAGAGACTAACCAATTTATTTGAGCATAAGCTTTCGGGAGCTACAGCTCACTTCATCAGATGCATACTGTGGAAAGTGTAGAAGATCTTTTTATACACACAAAGCATGAAAAAATAAAAATAAAAAAAATTAAATAATATCATTCCCAAGGGTTATCCGAGTCATCCCCTGTGAGGCTTGCCACCTGGACAGAACGCATGGCCAACTGGAGTTTTAACTGTTCAATTTCATTTTCATGGCAGACACACTGCTGTTGCTGCATATGCTGAGCACGAATGGGCAAATCTTTGACAAGTCCCTGAACGAACGGTATTTGCTTAGCCAGTGCTTCCAGGCAAGTGTGTTCCGCTTTTTCTGCCTGGAAGTCCTGTCTCAAGGCCTGCAACTTGTCCTGCACATAGGCTTGAGTTGCTGCCTGATTAGTAATTTGTGCTTTCATCGGCTCAATTTCCTCGAGCTATCGGGTACACATCTCTTCCCTTTCCCCAACTCCTCTTTGTACCCCAACACCATGGCTGCTAAAGTTCAAATTAATCCCACAGCTGACCCTACGTTTTTTCCCTTCAGCTTTTCATACTCGGCATACAGGTCTAAATCCTGCCAAGTCTGCACTCTTTTCTGAAGCTTCACCATGGAACCCCAGGGATTGTATCCCACCTTGGCAAAAGCCCTCTTCAGTCAGGAGAGGTCCTTACCCCCCTTTGAAAGAGGCAGCAGTGTCCCGTCCCTCTTTGCTGCCTCCCCCATGGCTAAGGCATCAGGTCCACCTGCCTCCCATGACGCCAGCTGACCGGGCAGCCGGACTACCGTGTCCATGCTCACTAATGCCCGTATGTCCAGGCTTGAACCCATCACCCATCGGGACTCTCGAGTCTGCAGCTGTACCCTTCTGTTTCCTGAACATGCTGACACAATCCGTTGGTACAACTACTAAAATCCTTTAATCCCTTGAGATTTCACACTGCTCACACCTGCACTGGGGCTAACAGTGCTCACCCTTCCTAGGCCGGAGGGAGAGACGCTAAGTCTCCCTCTGTATTATTCGGTCCAATATCACCAAGGGCCCATACACCAAAACCCTTTCTGGGAAGAGCGAGACACCCTATGTTCTCCTCTTCTGCTCAGTCATACCCCAACTGAGGGTGCATGCACTGAGAATTATATGCTTGGAGTGAGACTCCCTGAGTCCTCCTCCAACTACCCCGGACTTCTACAAATGGGAGTATGCCCACCTGCATCCTATCCCACCAACGGTTTAACTCGAATGCTAAACCTCTCTCCGGTTTTCAGACCTGCTACGGCTGAGAAAGGGCACACCTTTAATCATAAAACCCTCAACATGTAATACCAAGAGTGCCGGACAGAGAAAACATGAAATACCAAGGGCAAAACCGTTGGTGCGCTCTTCAGGGCTCCCCCCCACTGCAATTCTCCACCAAAACTGTGACAGATTTTCATTACCAATCTGTCTGGGGCGTCAGTTGATCACTCTGATGCCACAGGATGGTTTGGGGAGGAGGTACCAGAACACATCAAATGTCTAAGTTTTAAAGCTTTATTGATAAAATAATAAAATAACAGCAGAGAGTGCTGGGAATGCTCCCACGTCACTCAGGGGAGGAAAGAAAGCATTAGTGCCCCAAGCCCTTACCCACTTTCATACTCTCACACGCACTACCCGAGACCGGCCAGGCCTGGGTGTAACGTCAGAAGAAAGGGGGGGAAGGGTGGACAGGAGTTCTTGTCCTGGGCCCAGGCCGTCTGGGTCTCCTGCTGATCTTTGAATTGCTCCAGCTCTCAGGAGGTTTTTAAGTCCTGGGCTCCTTTAGGGCTGTTTCATTCCACGACCTCTGTTCCTGGTGCTCTTTGTGCCAGTCCAAACTGGCTTTTTGTGGTCTCTTTCCCTTTCCCAAACACCCTGGCTCCAGGGATGCCTGGCTCGGCTCCCCATCTTGTCATCTCGTCTGTGTTTTCAGACTCTGCAGCCCTGGGCTTTGTTTTCTTCTTTGCTGGCCTTGCTGTCTTGCAGGTGCAGGTCTGTTCAGTTGGATTTTCTTTCTCACAGCTGCTCGGGCAACTTTCAAGCCCCCGCCTTTCTCGGCTCGCAGCCAAATGTCGGCTGTGAGCTGTAACCTTGGGCTGGCTGGGGCCAGCATCTTATCTTTGAATTGAGCTAGCTGAAATGTTGAATCAACTTGTTCTCTACTCTCTTTTTCTTCCCCCCTCTCGGCCTCTCGTACCCTGTAAAGGAAACTTTCACTCCCCACTCGCACACCTTTGACCCTCCCCAAAAAGCTTTGGAAGGCTTGCAACAGCATTAGCAATATACAGTGTTGATCTGCTTTCCCAGGGGACTCCCTGAGGGAGGGGGCCATTGGGTCGTGGCAAAAGTGCAGGTCAGGGCAAGGGCAGCACTGCCAGAGGGGTCTGAGGGGCTCTCGACCGGCCAAGGGATCCAAGAGACCAGGGCGCAAAGGGCAGGGAAGGCGGCTGCTCTGGCCCAGTGGAGCAGAGATCCATGGGCCAGGGCTGGGAGCAGAAGGAGGATGGCAGCGAGCCCCCAGCTACAAGAGTAGTCACTTAATTGTTGAACTGCCCGGTCAATAGGCAGAAACCATTCAGCAGTGGGGTGTCCTCCCCCACAGCCAGGGACTCACCCTCCTCCTCACATCCCAGGACCGCCAGGACCACAGTCTTCCCCGCACCTTGCACCTGCAGGGATGGGTGTTGCCAGCAATGTGGCCATGCGGGGAGCCCTCAGCAGCTCTGCTGTCCCAGCCCCATTCATTCACTCCCATGACAGCTGGGTGCAGAGGCCTCCCTGTATGGCCGCAGGGCCAGTCACACCATCCCTGCAGGGGCAAGGTGCAGGGAGAGGCACATTAACGCCCACTCTCACTGATAGTTTCTGTTATTGGTTTGGTTGTATCAGCTGATATCGATCTTTACCAACGTCTCTCGATGGAAATCCAATCCAGCCGAGTTGTACATTTAAAGAAAGCTCAAGGCGTTTGCTGTCCAAATCCCACTGAAATCAAAGGGGCTCCGTGCTTAAAATCAGTGGAAATTTTATCTTAGATGTCAGCAGAGAAGTCTCAGATGGAACAGAATTATTGCCGGGGTGTAAAATTAATCTTGTGCATAACTCTGTGCAGGATCAGGTCCTTACTGAGCAGTTAATAAAGATTAGAAATCCGTCCAGGAAAAGATATGACCTCATCCAACTTGTCTCTCTAAGGATGAGTAATGGTGAGAGAGAGAGAGGGGGGGGGAGGGGGAGGGGGATATATATATATATATTACTTTTAACCAAAGATAAAGAAGAAAATGTAGAGCTGATAAAAAATTCTGATTGGCATTTTTGATGGAAAAATGTTTTGTTGATAGAGATCAAAATGTTCCAGGGGAACAGATCAATTTCTGTTTAAGAATAGACGTATTGTATAGAGCTTTATGAAATAAAATAATATAAAATTAAATAGAAATAAATGTAAATAACTATAATATGCAATGTAATGTAAAATAAAAATATCCTAGAAATAAAATTAAAAATAGATAAATAAATTTTTAAAAAGTAAAATTGGAATGAAATCCAACATTTGAAATCATGGAATTGCAGATGAAATGGAAAATTGCACATTTCTTACAAATTTCAAATTTTATAGAGATTTTTTTCTTTCAAGAGAGGATCAATTTCTAGCTGATGTGGTGGTTTCTAGCAGGGATTCTTTTGTGTTTTTTTAGAGGGTGGGGTTGGTTTTTAATGAAGATCACAACTCTATATGTAATGTCCAACTCAAAGACAATCAAATATTGTCCTAAGGAAGCAGTGGCATATCTCTCATGATAAAAACTTACAAATGACCCATTTTGACTGCAATTCACTTGGAGTTGGCTGCCCACACGTTGCAAAGCCCAGCCTCAGTTGCTTTGTTTGCTTCTCTGTTGCAGCTTCCTCGACAATATCAAATCCTGGCCCGTTTTGCCCATGGATCTCCAATCTATAAAGGCCATTGTTCTGCTTTGATACACCAGGCAGTGAAATGTGTGACTATTTGTACCAACATGCTCTTGTACTGTTGTACCTAAGCCCCATTTCCTTAATATTTGAGTGCTTGGTGCCATCTGTCAAGTTACTACATGAGTTTCCAGAGAGATTAATGTTTTGTTGAACCTGCAGCCTGCTGAGATATGAAACCTGCCCCAGAGATCATGAGATGGCAATTCCCCTCCCCTGGCCTCCATTCTCCACTCACCCATCTTTCCAGTAGGCAGCAGAGGTGGACAATGAAAACAATGCTTACCTTTTACTGAGTGAAGGTCCTAGCCATCCGGATGCCTGGTGTGGGGCTGCAGAGGGCACGTCCAGAGGCATCGACAGCCCGTTTATTGCAAACACTTGGGTGCCTGCAGGGTTTGCCAGCAGCCAAGCTGGGTTTGGGAATCTCGGTGGGCCGGATTCTGGGATTCGGGTGCCTATCATAGAATCATAGAATATCAGGGTTGGAAGGGACCTCAGGAGGTCATCTAGTCCAACCCCCTGCTCAAAGGAGGACCAAGCCCCAACTAAATCATCCCAGCCAGGGCTTTGTCAAGCCTGACCTTAAAAACTTCTAAGGAAGGAGATTCCACCACCTCCCTAGGTAACGCATTCCAGTGTTTCACCACCCTCCTAGTGAAAAAGATTTTCCTAATATCCAACCTAAATCTCCCCCACTGCAACTTGAGACCATTACTCCTTGTTCTGTCATCAGCTACCACTGAGAACAGTGGGAGAACAAAGTGGGAGCTTTCTGACTCTAGCCCAAGCTCCACACCCTTGTCCTCATTTTATAGCTGGGGAAACTCAGGCAGAACGAGGTGACGTTACCTGGCCAGAGTCACACAGCTGGCTCGTGGCAGGCATCCAACTCAGCCGGCTCATGGGCCAGAGTCCCGGTCCAATGCCCAGTCTGCTGCACAACGTCCAGTTGTAACTGACAATGGCACCTATGGGTGTGAGGTGCCCAACTCCCATTCACTGCCCATAGGATTTGGGTGCTTAACATCAGCTTCTAATAGGAAAACCCAGCCTGTACACTTACAGCCAAACCAATATCCTGAGAATTCTTTCCACTCCCAGGGGATGTTTTCGACCAGTTCCTTCTCAGGTTTTACCTTTTTCTTTGAGCCCCTAATTATTGTAGATCTTACACCAAAAGATTCATGCAATAAAAGAACTAAACTGAGTCTTCTCTTTCTGTCGTCTCTGTTATCAGACCTCCTGTTATCTGTCCACTTCGTGTCCGGTTAGTGGAATAAATGTGCAAGGCTTGTCTACACATAGAAGGTGCACCACTTTACCTATATCTACCTATCCCTGCCTGTGAAAGGGTCGCGTGTCCTTGGGCTGGAGAGCCAGGGGCCAAGCCAGCCCTGGTTAGAGAAGGGTCCCCACCTGAGGGGAATCAGATCATTTCTAATAAAGGGCAGAAAAGGGCTAGGGAAATAGGCAAATTAGGGAGGTTGTAATGAGATTTCAGAGAGTGAGAGAGGCTCATGCAGGGAAAACCCTGGGACCAGGGAAATTCCTCCATTATATGGGGAATGAAGAAGGAAAACTGAGGTGAGGGGCTGTGTTCTGGGCTGCCGTGAGGCTTCCAGCACCATAAGGTGTCCACTCGTCTACACCTGGTAGATGCATTGATACTGATGTGTTGGTGCTTCTGGTGGGATAGAGCGTTCCCACATGGGAAGGTGAATAAGCGATCTATTGGTAAACTGTGTCCACACGAGAGGTTGTAGTGGTATAACTATTTCCATAACACATTTGCACCACTAACCAAAATAGTTATCCTGGTGCAAAATCTGGGTGGAGACCTCGTGAGAGTCCCTGTGAAAATATATCTGTACGTTCCTGGCTTTGAAACAAACTCTGATAATCCAAGGGAAATGTCTTTTCCATTAACAGAATCATAGAAGAGTAGGACTGGAAGGGACTCTAGTCTAGTCCTCTGAACTCAAGGCAGGACTGTGTCATTACCAGACCATTCCTCACAGGTGTTTGAGCTGTTCTTAAAAACCGATGTAAGAAGAGTCAGGATGAGCTCCACCCTGACATCTGGTGGTGAGGTGTGGCAAGTTGTGGAGAAGAACTTCAGGAGCTGATCTTATTTGCATAGGCACACCCACCCCACCTAGCATGAGGCCATAGCTGCCCAAATGGTCACTTTGGTTGCTGTGGGATCCCCAGTGTCTCTGTTATTGGGGCAGGAAGAATAAATTGTTATTACCCTGATTATGGGAATCAAGGACAGTGAAACTGTACTTGGCCTTTTGTTATGATGGAGGGACTCACCATCAACTAAGCAGCACTCGCTAGGCAGGGGTCATGGGCTCCAAAACCCAGTGAATGGAGAGAGGCTGGGGACAGGTATTAATGCTTGGCGGCATGGGCCCCTTGGTGAGGGCCTTACATGCTAATTGCACTTCCTCCTCTCTCCGCTGTGGAATCTCAGAATCTCAGAGCTAATTTTGATTCCATTAGGAGGCTAGTTACAGACTGCTGAGCTGAATTCACTTTGGGCTATTAGTGCACCGGCACTGAGGTTCCCCTACTACAAGCTGAAATCACAAAAGAGCTGAAATCACTGAGTGTTGTGTTAAGTAGTGGGGGAGCCTGAAGATATATTGTGGAGCTGTTTGCGGGACGGCTGGAGCAGTTCGTGGACTGGCCGGTGGAGCAGTTCATGGGACGGTAGGAGCTGCTTGTGGAACATGGAGCGGAGCCGAGCGGAGCAGATCATGGGGCAGCTGGTGGGGCGGAGTGGATCGGAGTGAAGCCCTATGGAGTTGTGGGGCAGTCAGCTTCAGATCATGTAAGGTGCCTCTTACCTCTTTCTCCCCCCCATCCCATCTTCACCCAGGTTGGGAGGTAAAGCGCTGCAGATAAAATTTTGAACTCTGGGGCTGCCCTGACCAGGGACAGAGACTTTTGGGTCGTTGGACTTTTGGGACTTTGGGTGATTTTGGGTTGCTGGACTCAAGAACCAAAGGGAAAGGACACGCCCCAATTTGCTTGGGGTGGGTTTTTTTGCTCATGGGTTGTGTTATGAATCCTGTTGGTGGTGTTTCCCCAAGATAATGCCACATTGTTTCTCTCTGTTATTAAAAGGCTTTTTGCTACACTCAGACTCTGTGCTTGCAAGAGGGGAAGTATTGCCTCTTGGAGGCACCCAGCGGGGGTGGTATATATTTGTCCCAGGTCACTGGGTAGGGGCTCAAGCCGGTTTTGCATTGTGTTATTGGAATGGAACCCCTAGATACTGAACCCGGCCCTTGTTGCTGACAACTCTGATGGGAAGAAGGGTTACACCTCTAATGATGGAGATCCCACAAGCTATTCCTAATGTCCAGTCTACAACGCCCTTGCTGCACTTTAGGTCCATTGCATTTTGTCCTATCCTAAGAGGTTAAGGAGAATAACTTTTCTCCCTGCTTCTTGTAACCTTTTACTTGAAAACTCTTATCATGTCCCCTCTCAGTCTTCTCTTCTCCAGAGTAAACAAACCCAGTTTTTGCTACCTTCCTTCACAGGTCATGTTTTCTGGACCTTTAATCATTTTTGTTGCTCTTCTCTGGACTTTTACCAATTTGTCCCCGTCTTTCCTAAACAAGACACAATACTTCCGCTGAGGCCTTATCAGCGTGGGACAGAGTGAAAGAATTGCTTCTCGTATTTTTCTTACAACACTCCTGCTAATACATCCCAGAATGGTGTTTCGGGTTGGTTTGTTTGTTTCCAACAGTGTACTGTTGTACGTACTGTTTTTGTACAGTGCCAGCTGCACATCCAAGAATGTACCTGGGGCAAAGGGTCATTGGGGGCAGCAGAGGGTTAGGCATGGGAAAGGGGCAGTTCTACTGTATCATGGGCACTAGGGATAGCAGAGGAGGAAGGCTGGGAAAGGGGAGGCTATACTGTGTACTGGGCATCGGGGAAGCAAATGTTAATGTGGCCATTGTTTTATGTATCCTTCCTAACGATCTCTACATGGCAGCTGATCACAGGGAATGGCAAATAGCCAGTAATAATTATTCTAAACTGAAATCACAGGTTTAATACTCCTTAAAGTGATGAGTGCTCAGGAGGGCTCGGGGTGCTGGGGCAGGGCATCGCAGAGCTGGGATGGCGGGGCCAGTGGATGCAGGGAGAAGAGAGGGGCTTAGGGCTCTGGCACGGTAAGAGGGCAGAAGGTGTGGAGGAAGGGGGGAGAGGGGCGGGGCCTCAGATGAAAGAGGCAGGGCTGGGGGCTTGGCTCCCCCAAGGAGTGGCTCATTCACTGCCCATGCCGACAATCAACTTGGAATTAAAAATTTAAGCCACAGTGTGAGAAGTTTCAGCTCTCTCCTTGTATTCTAGCCAACGTGCAGATTACACGTGTTTCCCTCGAAGAATTAAGCAATGCGATTTCATCCTTGTTGGCATGGGCAGTGAATGAGCCACTCCTTGGGGGAGCCAAGCCCCCAGCCCTGCCTCTTTCATCTGAGGCCCCGCCCCTCTCCCCCCTTCCTCCACACCTTCTGCCCTCTTACCGTGCCAGAGCCCTGAGCCCCTCTCTTCTCCCTGCATCCACTGGCCCCGCCATCCCAGCTCTGCGATGCTCTGCCCCAGCACCCCGAGCCTTCCTGAGCACTGGACACAGGGCCGGCCCACAACATTTTGGCACCTGAGGCGGGGAGCTCAAATGACACCCCATGCCCCTCGCTTGGGCCAAAACTTTGAAAGGTCTCAATTCTGCCTTTTTCCTTTTCTACTTCACTCATGGTACTACTCTGCTACCTACCCCAATAAAGGAGAACTAACAACTTAAAATGACTTGTTCAAAAATTTTAAGTAACACTTAACTTTCAAACACCTGAACAGCAAATGTAACTTTTCTTCTCTGCATAGTAAACACTGGCATTGTAACCTGTTTGAATAATCAAAGTGGTGCTTTCTGTGCCTTCTTGGTTGCAAACTGCTTCCTGCTGAAGGTCCACAGTCTGGGCCAGCTCATACTCTGTTGAGATGGTTGCAAGGCCGACCAGCCTCTCCGATGTCATTGTGGAGCGTAGATGTGTTTTTATTAACTTCAACTTGGAGAAGCTGCATTTTCCACTGGCAACTGTTACAGGAAGTGTTAGAATTATGCGCAGAGGAACAAAAGCATTTGGAAAGACGGTGGTCATCTTATTTGTGCACATATATTCCAGAACAGCCTTTGGAGTTGATCCTGCTGAAATGTATCTTGAAAGGGCTTTCAGTTCATCACCTAAATCATTCGCATCAGTATCGCACATGTCATCATGTGTCAACACTGACTCTAGTGCCCTGCATTGCTGGTGTAGGTCTTCTTCAGGTATAGTGAGGAGTTTTGGAATATCCTACAACATCCCAAATATACTGCTGTGTTCCCTGAGCTGCATGAAACGTTCAACTGACTGTATTGTACAATCTAACACTTGGTTAAAGAATTCAACTTTGAATTGTTGGTTGGGGTTTCTTATGGGATTATCCCGTGCCTCATAATCAAAATGTCTTCTTCTTCAGTGATTCTTGTATTCTTGAATGGGTGGGAAAATAGCTTCAGTGTGAGTGCCAACTTCTGTGCACTCTTCAGAACATTTTGAAATCCCTCATCTGACCAGTAAGACTGTAGTTATGACTTTGCTTTGTCCAGTTGCTCCATTGCTCCAGATATATCAAGGTCAACACCTTCGAGTCTCTTGCTTACAACATTTATTTCAAACAGTATGTCAGGCCACAACACTAAGCCACACAGAAATTTGAAGTTATGTACGTTTCTGGTGATTCCATTTCCCTCTGCCACTGTTCTCCCACAAACAATTCCTGTCATAGCATTATCCTCCATAATGGTAACTATGGCATCCTCTCTCTTCCCAGTTTGGTGTTTGATAGGCTTTATCACCTCCACTCGACTTTCCCATCATGTGGCACTCAGTGGTTTCTGTGTCAGAGAGGATGTTCCCAGATGTTTCTTCACAATTTGCCATCGATGAGTTGATGCAGAGAAAAATACATAGAGGCTTTGAATTACATTAAAAAATTCAGCAGCCTCACGGGAAGCTGATGCTGCATCACTGACCACCAAGTTCAATGAATGAGAACTGCATGGGACAAAAAAAGCCCGAGGGTTAACTCTCGGATCTGAGTCTGCGCTCCTCTGTTCTTTCCTCTCATGTTAGCACCATTATCGTAGCCCTGACCTCTCATGTCAGCTATCGCAATTCCCGTATCTTCCAGCTTTTTAAGAAGCACATTTGTCATACCAGCTCCTGTAGTATCATTAACGTCAATAAATTCTAGAAAATGCTCTCTGACAATCACCATTGCAGGGACCTTTTCACTAGGTTCTGTTGTTGTTACAAAATACACCATTAAAGTCATTTGTTCCGTATGGCTGAGGTCAGGTGTGCAGTCCAGAATAACAGAGTAATATCTTGCTGACTTCAGATCTGCCACAATCTTCTGTTTGACTTTTGTTGCTAGTAACTGTATGATCTCATTTTGAATTGTTTTTCCAAGGTAGTGGTGTGTGTACATTTCTTGGGTGGTGACTCTTCTTAGATGCTCCTGGAGTACAGCATCAAACTCAGCCATCAGCTCCACAATTTTAAGGAAGTTTCCATTGTTTGGCACATACAGCTGATCTGAAGTGCCACGCAGTGCTAGGTCATGGGTAGCAAGCATTCTCACAATGGCAATGAGCCTTTTCAGAACATTTTGCCAGTAAAGAGACTGTTGCAATCTTCTCTTGATGCTGATCATCTATGGTGGCCTTTAACCTTCATCTGATCCCAAGCTCTTTCCACCTATGGAATGCTCTCTGGTGATTTGCTGCCTTCTCATGGCATGCCAGATTTCTAGCCAGATTTTTCCAGTCCTTTGTTCCTGTAGAACCCAATGTGGCTGGAGCATTAGACTGGAAGAATTTGCAACAAAAACATTATGCAGCATTCTGGGTTTTTGAGTATATAAGCCATGGCCTCTCCACTTTGCCACCATTGGGGATGTCACGCCAGTAATGTGTTGGATGGAAACTTCTATTTTCATTTTCTTTGGGGAACATGAAGTTTTTTACTTACTGTGGCCCATGCAGTACACGGAAGTCCCTCAGGCTACTGCTCAAGTGGGTCCACAGTCCTGGATCATCTAGACTTAAGGAACTAAACTCAGCAGCAGCTGTTTCTTGGGCCTCCACCACACTCTTCTCTGATCTATACTTTTCTTCAGGAATGTGCAAGGTTACATTTGAGATGGAGATATGGATGCTGCAGAAGCTGCCAGGTCACCTGCACTCTGACTAACTGGAAGATCAGGCATCTCCTTGCCACTCATATCCTCACTGGGGCCGGAAGACTCACTGTGAACATTTGTGACTATGTATCTCAGGAGAGCTCCTTCCTGCTTAGATAGAAAAGCTTCCTTTGCTTGCTTCCTTTTTCTGAATGCTGCCCCAGAGGGGCGTTTTCTTCTTTCACTCATGACTGCTGTTCTGTGCCAGCTATAGTGGCTCTCAACACTCAGTTGAAGGGGACAAATAAGCAGGCTGGTAGCAGGGCCTGAGTGAGGGAAGATATCAGCATCTTAAGGGCCTAACTGGCTCCTACTCCTTCAGTTGACAGCCTGTTCTCCTCGAGTGGATTCAGGGAAACAGCAGGACACAGGAAGCTTCCTGAGAAGCTGGTGTTAATCAGTCCAGGCTCCTGGGGGTGCTAGAGAGGTACATAAGAGGCTCCTCCTCCTCTCTCTCCCTGCAGCTCCTGCTGCTTTCTGTGATTCCCTCTCACCTTTTCTCCTGCCTGCCTGTTATGTCTCTTGTGCCCTCCTTCCTCCAGCACAGCTCTCCACCATCTCTCTGCATCTAGAGCAGAGAGAATACATACACACCAGCAGCAGACACAATTTTCTACACTCTGGGTCCTAGTGGTGCGCCCCAACCCCCTACCCCCAGTCTGGCACCTGAGGCAGCTGCCTCAGTTCACCTCATGGTAAGGCCAGCCCTGACTGGACAGCATGGCCCCACCACCCGGGGGCCCCCAGCACTAGGCAGCCCCAGCTCCCTCAAATCCCAGCCCCAGGCTCTAAACGTAGCCCAACCCCGGCACACTTCCCAGAAGAAGAGCAGCCTGCCAGGGCCGGGGGGGCCAAGGGGAAAGCGGAAAGCAGGAGGGGGCCTTGGGATGGAGCGTGGGCAGGGCCATTCTGGGCTGCTTGAGCAGGCTTAGACTCCCCCCACCTACAATACGCGACACCCAGGCCTGTCAGCAATGTTTTTGCCAGATCAATTTAAAAACAAAGACACTTATTAAAAATACAATTATGGGAGCCACAAATATTTGCCCAAAGCAAAATTATGGAATTTGGAAAAAGTAAAGACCTATCAGGTCATATCTATCCTAGGCCCTTACCTGGCCTCCATCACCCTGGTATCTGGGCACTCCACTACCTTAATTGTATCTATCCTCTCAGCACCCCTATGCTGTGCTATTACCCCTGCTTTACAGAAGGGACCTGGTGCACGGAGCAACAGATTTCTGGAGGTCTTTTGGCACCTCAAGACACAGATCCCCCAGTGGGATTGGAAATTGATGGGAGTTAGGTACAGCGCCTACTCAGGCACCCGGGTGCATAGTTAGGTATCTACCAGCCTTTGGAAATCTGGTTTGAAAGTTACACAAGAAGCTTGTGAAGAAGCAGAGAACTGAAACAACATTTCACAAGTCCAAGACCAGCGCTTCAAACACGGCAGCAGCCTTCGTTCCTCTCTAACCTCCCCTCCTGATCCCCTACAGAATTGTGCCTTCCATGGCAGCTCCCCCCTCACAGGGCGTTGAGTGAATTGCCGTGGGGCAAGCTGAGCTGCTGTTGGCTGCTGCGTTCGGTGCTCTGGGGGAGGACACTGGCTATAAGTGGACTTGGCACAAATCGGTTTTATTTCTCCCCTTAGGAGGTTATTATTGGGATTATTTTATCTTTAAGCTTTTTCCCTCCAATTTTTAACTATTAATTTTTACAGTTGCAGGAAGCTCAATGGGGGTTAAGGTGCAGGTCAGGGCGAGGACAGTGCTGCCACCAGGGTTACGGGGGGCTCCCGACCACCTGAGGGATCCAAGACCCCAGGGCGCAAGGGACAGGGAAGGTGGCTGCTCTGACCAGTGGGCATCCATGGCCAGGACTGGGAGGAAGAGAAGGATGGCAGCAACCACTGGGCCACGGGAGTGGCCACCTCCTTATTCAGCCTGGCATTGGCCACTGTTGGAAGACAGGATACTGGGCTAGATGGAACTTTGTGTAAGGGGACTGTTGTCCCCTTCCTAAAACTTAGTGGGGTGTTTTGGTTGGCTGGCTGCCAGAAACAAAAGAAAGGAGAAAGGTCAGCTCCTTCTCTTCCTGCTGTTCCTAGTGATCTACATTGCAACCATGGCTGGGAACATCCTCATCACTGTGCTCGTTGTGGCTGATCAGCACCTTCACACCCCCATGTACTTCTTCCTGCTTGTCTTGTCCTGCTTGGAGACCTGCTACACATCCACCATCCTGCCCAAGATGCTGGCCAGTCTCCTGACTGGGGACAAGATTAGTTTATTCAATGGGTGTCTCACACAATTATATTTCTTTTGTTCTTTGGCTGCTACAGAATGCCTTCTCCTGTCGGTGATGTCTTATGACAGATATTGAGCAAAATGCAATCCAATGCACTATGCCGTCTGTATGAGTGACAGGTCTTGCCTGCAGCTTGCAGGTGGCTCCTGGATTGGTGGATTCCTAGGTGGTACCATAACAACATTTTCCATATCTCTGTTAACGTTCTGTGGCCCCAATGGTACTGACCATTTTTTTTTGTTATCTCATCACATTTGTAAAACTCTCCTGCAATGACCCTCAGCAGATGGAAATGGTGGCTGTTGCACTCAGCTTGATTTTCTCACTGGTCCCATTCCTGCATATTCACCACCATCCTGAAAATCCTGTCCAGCACCAGCAGGCAAAAGGCCTTTTCCACCTACTCTTCCCACCTCATCGTGATGAGCATTTTTTATGGAACTCTGCTGATTGTCTATATGTTCCCAACCACCGACATCCTGAGTGACTTCAAGAAAGTTCTCTGTGTCATCTACACCGTCCTGACTCCCCTGGTCAATCCTCTCATCTACAGCCTGAGAAACAAAGAGTTCCAGGAGGCCTTGAGGAAAGCCTGCAGGAAATTCATGTTTGGACCATGCTAACCAGCCAATTTCCTTTCCGTCAATTAATGTTCTTTTCATAGAGTGTATTTCATCCCCAGGCTTCATTCAGAGGAAGAGAAAAGCCAAAGGAAACCCTCTGACCTGTGCCCCAGAACACAGGACAGCAGCACAGGCCTTGTATTTGCCCATTTTCAGCAATAATTCAGGGCCAGTTATTTCCAGACACTTAGGGTCCGAGTGGGATTTTTCAAAGCCTCTGGGCATCTGACTGGCCAGATGGGGCCCTGGAGGAGAGTCAGGCAGGGGAACATGCACCTTCCCCAGGTTTGTGCGTCACTCTGTGGCCTCGGCATCTGGATGCCTGGTGTGGGGCTCCTGAGGTCACGGCCAGGGGCACCTGCGGCCCATTTACTGGAAACACTTGGGTGCTTGCAGGGTTTGCCATCAGCCAAGCTGGGTTTGTGAATCCCAGAGGGCCAGAATCACTCAGTGTGTTCGTGACAGGAAACCAACTATCCAGAGTCCCAGTCCAGTGCCCGATCTGCTCCACCATGTCCAACTGTATTTGACAATGGGACCAAAGGGTGTAAGGTGCCCAACTCCCATTCACTGTCCATACAATTTTGGTGCCTAACATCAGCTTTTATGGGAAAATCCAGCCTGTACATTTACAGCCAAACCACTATCCTGAGAACTTTACCAGGGGATTCATCTGACAAAGTGGGAATTCACCCACAAAAGCTTATGCTCCAATACGTCTGTTAGGCTATAAGGTGCCACAGGACTCTTTGCCTCTTTTACAGATCCAGACTAACATGGCTACCCCTCTGATACTTACCAGGGGATGTTTTCCACCAGTTCCTTCTCATGTTTCTCCATTTTCTCAGTGACCCTAATATCTGTGTGTCTGTCACCAAAAGCATCGTGCAATAAAAGAACTAAACTGAATCTTCTCTTTCTGCTGCCTTTCTTGCCATTTCCAATAAAGGGGGATGGGGGAAGAGAAACTCAGGACACTGAAGTGAAACTTCAGAGAGTGAATGAGGGAAAACCCTGCAACCGGGGGAATTGCTCCAGCTAGGAAGAGCTGGGAGTGGCCTGCTAAGGCAGACAGGACTCAGACTGAACGGGGGGAGTTTGGGGTGTAGGCAACTGGAGGGAAGGTGTCATCTGCATTTTAGTTTTGAATGTTAAGTTAATAAATGAAACCTTAATGGGGGCTGTTGTGATTGGACTGGAAAAATCCCGTGTGGAGTTTATTTGCGGAACAAAGAAGGGAAAATGAGGTGAGTGGCTGCGTTCTGGCCTTCCCTGAGGCCTCCGGTAGTCGCCGTGAGGGGGCCACTCATCTAATCTGACTGGATGCAACTGCACTGAGGTAAAACTGCTTGTATCAGGATAGTTCATTCCGAAGGGGAATAAGCTATACCAGTCCAAGGGACCTCGATATCGGGTCGCTGTGTCCACGCTAGAGGTTGTACTGGGAGAATGATTTCCAAAACAGAAGTCACACCACTAACCCGAAGAGTGATCCTGGTGCAAAATCTGTGTGGAGACCTCACGTAAGTGAGTCTCTGTGAGTCTACGTCAGCACGTTCGTGGCTTCGAAAAGATCTGTGGGAACCCAAGGAACCTGTCTGTCTTCCGCATTAAAATGGCGTGCAGAGAAGTGATGCTGATTTGCCAGGTCAAAAACAGCTGACTGACGGGAAGAGGCCTGACTGAATAATTCAGTTTACATAGGTGGGGTGCGTCTACACTGCAGCCAGGGTGTGAATGGCATCTCCTGTAGCCGCTCTAGCTGTGCTCGAGCTCGCTCACGAAAAACAGAAACCGCGGTACCAGCTGCAGGGCTGGCTGCACAAGCAAGAATGTACCCAGGGCCAAGGGGCATTGGGGGCTGCAGAGATGGGACGGGGCAGTCGTACTGTATCATGGAGACTAGGGAGAGCAGAGGGTGACGTTTGGTAAGGGCGTGGCCATGGTGTACAATGGGCATTGAAAATAAAATTAGGAGGAAGCCAAGGGTAATAAGGACAATGTTTTCCGTATGCTTCCTATTGATGTCTACATGGCAGCTGATCACAGTGAATGGTAAATAGCCAGGTAATAATGATTCAACCCCTGATTTCAGTTAAAAAATATTCCTTAAATTATGGAGTCAATCAACTTGGAATTAAAAATTTAAGCCAGGGTCTGAGAAGATTCTGGTCTGTCTCTGTATCCTAACCAGTTTCAGATTAGACGTGCATCCTTCGAAGAGTTAAGCAATGGGATTTCATCCCTGTCTGCAATATTTTTTGTAGAGATTAATTTTTAAAAAACCTCTTTTTCCAAACAGTTGTGTGAGCCACGAACATGTGGGCATTATGAGCCTCAATGCTTTGGTGACACAAAATTATTCAAACTGGTGATAAATTGGATGAGACCTTACTGCATGATTAGGGAGGAAATCATGCTAAGAGAGGACTAGGAATATCAATCGTCTAGTTTACCTTACATTGAGTAATAATTGGATATCTGTGTTCTTCTGTAAATGCTGGAACACACGTTCTGATGGTTATCGTTCTCTCCAATAAACCAACAAGGGGCCTATAGTTCTGGCACAAGATTCTCTATTATGTTCTAATGAAGAAGAATAATTTTCTGATGGAATGGTTTTACCATCAGAAAATGCCAAATTGTCAAGATCAAAATGTTCCATGGGATATTTCTACAAAATTTTGTGTAGGGAGAATAAATAATTTTATAAAATAATTCAAAATGAAATATAATATAAAAAGGAAACAGTAGAATAGAATTGAAAATAAAATAAATGACATAAAATGTAATAAAAAATTGAATAAAATCTCAAAATAAAATTTAAAATAAGAAGTCAGAATTGGAATGAAAACAAAAATTTGAACTCATGGCATTTCCCATGAAATGAAAATTCTGGTCCTAAATAGCTCTAATAATGAAAAAATCACCCCCACATTTCTTACAAATTTCATACAGAATTTATTCGTCCCTAAGAGGGTAAATTTCCAGCCAAAACATAATTTGCAGCTTTTTGGTTTGTGTTTGTGACCAGAAATACTGTTTCTACTCCTGGGAACTTTGTTCCTTTTGGTGTAAGATGCTCTCCTGGCTGGGTCTTTGTATCTAGTGAGCCCTACTGTGGAATAAGGAACCACAGTTAAAGAGAAGCAGAGAAGCGTGTATATAGTGCCATACCCACCTCTCTGTGGATATGCCATGAGCGTCTGGAGGAAACTGGACAACAATGATTTTAGGCATCAGTTCTGCTGTACTCATGTCTCCCTCACAGAGCACCTGCCCATCAAGCTCAGTTCTGGGACCTATTTCAGGCCTAATTTGGTCCAAAGTGTTGGTGCCAGGGACCTGGACCTGATGTGGGATTCTACACTTGACCAATGTGAGCAGACGGGATCCTACGTAGCACTGACTGTTCCAGCCCCCAGGCAGAAAAACATTTAAGAATATGCTTAATTGTAAACGCCAGGGTATTCCCCCTGAGGTCACTACAGTTCAAGGTGTGTGAGTGGTTTGCTGGACTGGCATCTGGGGAGATCTGTTCATTATGCCCATTACTACCAGGATATTGAATCCAGTGGAGTAACACAAGGGTTGTCTGTGTCTAACACTGATGGAAGGAGGGGAGAGATTGGTGATTTCAGGGTTGCTGGTGGTGAGTTATGCTGTACTGCACTTTGGTAATGCTGCTTACTTGCAATGGGTATTTCGGTTATCTCAAGGGCACTTACAGACAGATTTTTAAAGGTATTTAGGTGCCTAGTGGGTTTTTCCAAAGCATTGAGGCTCCTCTAGCTCACTGATTTCAAAGGGTGTTCACAACTTCGATGCTTTTAAAAATCCCACCCAGGGCTGGATTCACAAAGGGTCTGTGATAATTGGCCTACAAACTTACCCTCAGTGCCAGCTCAACTGGGAGAAGTGAGTGACAGTTCACAGAGCATCACGGTGACCAAGAACAACAAATGGGGATGGAGAAAAGGTGCAAAGAAGAGACAAAAGACTGAATTAGTCCAAACAAAAAGCCCTTTTGCTGGAACTCAAGGACGGTGTTACGGTCCTGCCTGGTAAACGAGAACAGCGTGAAAGTGCAAGTCAATGAACCAAAACTGGTGTGTGGGAAATTAGAGCTAATTGAGGAACAAGACAGTGAGGGGATGGGCTATTGCCCCATCACTCCCTTTTGGGTTCTCAGAGAAAGAGACTCTGGGAGGAAAGCTGGCCATCGCCACGCTGGCTAAGCAAAGGACAAGAGATGGGGAAGGGTCATACTTCACCAGTGTGGGCTCCCACCCCCACCGTCTCCTGGCACCCTGGACTTTCTTCTTAATGAGGAGGTGTGGGGTAAAGCTACATGCCAATGCTACTCTGATCGGAGTCCCAGTGGGGGCCAGCTATGGTCACTCAATTAGGGTGAACTGCAAAGAATGGGGCAGAGAATCCCCATAAAGCTGGTGGATTTTCCAATACTTAGATTGACCAAGCCAGCATAAAACAGCTTCTTTATTACCTCACTGGTTACTCAGAAGTCCAAACAAGACAGTTCCCTTAAAGTGATCCATCCTCAGGCCCCCATCCAGGTACCCACATCAAATATGATGATTTCTGAAAATCTTATTTCATCATATAAAAGAAAAGGTTCTACCAATCCCAAAGGATTGGACACGTTACCACCCAGGTTAATGAAAGTTTCAGATCTTACCCAAATACACGCTACAGCCATTTCTTATGAACTAAACTAAAATTTATTAAAGAACAAAAGAGCGAGAGAATGGTTAAAAGATCAATATACATACAGACATAAGTTCAATTCATTGAGGTTCAGATTCATAGCAGAGATGGTGAGCTTTGTAGTTGCAAAGAGTTCTTTCAGAAATAGTTCATAGGTTATAGTCCAAAGTCATTGCAGGGTGTTCCAGCTTAGGACTGGGATTTAAGTCCTTTTGCCTAAGCTTCCCTTGTATGAAGCCTCAAACAGATCTGAGATGACAGAATCAGGACCCAAGGGTCTTTTATACAATTTCATGTGCTCTTTGACAAGTTGGGAGTTCCTCTAGGAATAAAAGGTAATTAGGATGACTTTGAAGGAGGTCGGTCACCGGTATTTAGCTATAGAATTAACATACGGCAATTTGCTTCTTCCTCCACCATTCACAATATATTTCAGAGAGAGATGAATACCGAGATATCTTGTGTTTACAATTCATTTAAATGCTAGGATGTTCTTTTGATCTCTGAAGTATCAGAATACAGCATAGACAGGGGCTGTTGATTACATTGTCAACCCTACTCATACATATGTACGTACACAGAAACAGAAACATTATCCCTCCACATGTCTTTTGAGGGTTATTTATTCTGCAGGATGTTTAACCCTTTCTAGCCATGTGTCACACTATCGTAACTCTATGCTCCTTCAGCAATGACCTGACCAACCATAACCCACATGCACGCTCATTCTGCCTTTACGGTGTGCTCAGGCACCTCGGCACAGGACAGCTCTAGGGCACAGACAGGATGTGGAGGAGGCGTATGAAATAACTACTAATTGCAGCAAGGGGACTGGAGCTTGGGTCTCCCTGCTCCTACAATAGTGCCCCAAACAGTGGGCTGGAGCTTAATTCTCAGTCCGTCTCTTTGGTCGAATGAATATCTAAGTATTTCACACACACCTTCAACAGGCCAGAGTGAGAGAGGCGTGGGGCAGGGACCATCTCTTTCTTCTGGGTTTGTACAGCACCAAGCACAGTGGGGCCCTGGTCTGTGTCTCTGGCTTCAAATAATAAAGACTTTTTAGTTCTGAAGCTTTTCCTTCTCTGGTCCATTCCCTGAGTGGCTGGAAGAAGTTTGAGTCTATTAACATATTGTCTACCCTCAAAAACCTAAACAAAACATGCTATTCACTTTTCCTTCCTGGTAATATAATGTACCCATTAGAAAAGTCTCAAGGGGAAATTCACCTGTGGTGTTTGCAGGGTAAACAATGACTCAGGAGAGACTGTCTGGTGAGAGACACAAGGCAAAGCAAACCAAGAGTCTAAGCACAACTAGGGTGTCCAGCCAGGAACATGCAGGTCTCATGACTGCTCTGCTCTGCAGTGTGTAGCTACACAGACCCTAAACGCCTCTGCCAGAGCTGCCTAACATGTGAATATTCAATTCCTATGAATTTGGTTGAAAAATGGTGAAAAAATGTTAATGCAAAATATTCTTGAATTTTTCCAAAGTGTCTGAAAATTTGAATTTTCACAAAAGTTTGAATGGCTGAAAAAAAACAGTTAGAATTAACCAGTCTGGATTCGGATCTGTAAAGACATACCTAAACCAGATATGGTTTAGACACAGCCTGCATCAGCATTTCTGGCAGGAAGGGGCAGAGAAAATGTGCTGATTTTCTCTTATTTTTGCTGTAAAAGAAATCTGGAGAGTGACTTTGACCAAGGAACGTGCATTGCTTTCCATACCCCAAATTACAGAGTTTCCATTCATCTGGCCTAGGAAAGATGTCAAATCTTTCCCTTGTGTTCTCCTTTGAGATGATGATTGATGATGATGATTTGAGTGTCTAGAAGCTCCAGCAGGGATGAAGGACCGCTTGTGTTAGGCTCTAGAAAAAACACATAGTGAGACAATCCCAGCCTCCAAAGACTTTGTAGTCTCCGGCTCTGATTGTCAAAGGAGACTAAAAGTGTTCACTGGCATTGAGTGCCCAACTCCCTTAGGCTCTATTAAAATCCAGACTAAATAGACAAGAGAGAAATTCACTGCTGTGCACAGGACCAGCACAAGGCCTTTGTTATACTTAAATCTCCCTTAAATCCTCAAATTAGAGGTTGGGTGGGACTGAAGTGATTTTCAGTTAATTTCACCCTGAGGCTGCAATGTACAAAGATGCGTAGGGGATTTGGACACCCAATTCCATTAGGCAGCTTTCAAAATTTCTGATTTCTCTTTTATGTTCTCCAGTCCTTGCCAATTAGGTTGGACTTATGTGATGCATGTGAAATGGCCATCATCTTAGCCAACCCACTGGGGTTTGAAACTGAGACCCACAGAGCTAAAAAGTTTAAACTATTACAAGTTGCTCTAAAGTGCCAAGTCTGCTTAGCTATGACAGTAACCGACTCATATCCTCTGAAGATCAGGTACACACACTGACCATTGGGTTACAAAGACCTTTTGCTGGCCCTGTGAATTTTACCCTAAATCATCATCATCATCAGGATGTATTTAGGGGACTTGCTGCCTTTGCAAAAGCGTCCAGGTGCTTAACACCTATTAAAATTTAGGTGTCCCTAGATGATTTTGAAAATCCTACTAGGTGCCTAAATACCTTTAAAAGTTCCAAAAGGAATTATTTTGGGGCAGTTCTCTGTCGGGCTCAACGGGTAGTGATCAATGGCTCCATGTCTAGTTGGCAGCCGGTATCTAGCGGAGTGCCCCAAGGATCGGTTCTGGGGCCAGTTTTGTTCAATATCTTCATTAATGATCTGGAGGATAGTGTCGATTGCACCCTCAGCAAGTTTGCGGATGACACTAAACTGGGAGGAGTGGTAGATACGCTGGAGGGTAGGGATAGAATACAGAGGGACCTAGACAAATTGGAGGATTGGGCCAAAAGAAATCTGATGAGGTTCAACAAGGACAAGTGCAGAGTCCTGCACTTAGGACGGAAGAATCCAATGCACCGCTACAGACTAGGGACCGAATGGCTCGGCAGCAGTTCTGCAGAAAAGGACCTAGGGGTTACAGTGGACGAGAAGCTGGATATGAGTCAACAGTGTGCCCTTGTTGCCAAGAAGGCCAAGGGCATTTTGGGGTGTATAAGAAGGGGCATTGCCAGCAGATGGAGGGATGTGATCGTTCCCCTCTATTCAACACTGGTGAGGCCTCATCTGGAGTACTGTGTCCAGTTTTGGGCCCCACACTACAAGAAGGATGTGGAGAAATTGGAGAGAGTCCAGCGCAGGGCAACAAAAATGATTAGGGGTTTGGAACACATGACTTATGAGGAGAGGCTGAGGGAACTGGGATTGTTTAGTCTACGGAAGAGAAGAATGAGGGGGGATTTGATAGCTGCTTTTAACTACCTGAAAGGTGGATCCAAAGAGGATGGATCTAGACTATTCTCAGTAATAGCAGATGACAGGACAAGGAGTAATGGTCTCAAGTTGCAGTGGGGGAGGTTTAGGTTGGATATTAGGAAAAACTTTTTCACTAGGAGGGTGGTGAAACACTGGAATGCGTTACCTAGGGAGGTGGTGGAATCCCTTTCCTTAGAAGTTTTTAAGGTCAGGCTTGACAAAGCCCTGGCTGGGATGATTTAGTTGGGATTGGTCCTGCTCTGGGCAGGGGCTTGGACTAGGTGGCCTCCAGAGGTCCCTTCCAACTCTGTTATTCTATGATTCTGTCCTGTGTTCTGCTGGAGGTCAGACTATATGATGACAATGGTATCTGTGAAAATTCTGGCCCCTAAAATCTAAGTGATGTGAAGATGGCAAACATATAAGGGAAGAATAATGTAACAGTGAGATATTTGTGAACACATTAAAATTATACAGGTGATACTACATTTTGCTTCTATTTTATAATCTCCACTTGATTCTCATTTATTTCATTTAGCTAGATGCTCAGTAGAGGAAGAGGAAACCAAACATCCATCACCACTTTCACACTGATGGGATCTAAGAACCCCTTTGAGATGCAGATCCTACTCTTCCTGGTGTTTCTCATCATCTACCTTTCCACCTTAGTTGTCGTTCATCACCACCTTCACACGCCTGTGGTCCTGGGAAATTTGTTCTGCTTGGAGACCTGTTAAACATCCTCCATCATACCCCAGATGCTGATGTATTGCCCGACTGGGAATAATAATATTTTCTATCAGAGCCTATATCACAGAATGATATTTCCTTGGGTACTTGGCAACTACAGAGCGTTTCCTGTAGGGAACCCATTGCACTGTGCACCTCTCATAGACTTCAAGGCCTGTACCCATTTAGCAGTTGGCTCCAGGCTTAGCAGCTCCAGGATTAGTATATAATTCTCCTCATCATCATCTTGTGCCTCCATTTTTCTGGTCCCAGTGAAAGTAGCCATTTCTTCTGTGATTTGACACCCACGATAAAATTCTCCTGCACAGGTTATTTTGTCCTGGGATAACAAGGACAAAATCTGTGTCTTAAATACAAAATGGATATCAGCCTTAAGGATGGGCCTGCAACCCTGGCCTCCATATATGTAGATATCATTTCATTTATCTTAATTTTAAGGCCTGATTCCCTAGTAATCTCTAGCAGCTTTCAGCTTCTCCTGCCAAATGAAAAGGAGCAAGAGCAAACTGTCCAATTAAACTGGGATTACTTAGATAGTACAATCTTTGCAGCAGGGACTGGCTTTTTGTTCTCTGTTTGTACAGCACCTAGCACAATGGTGTGCCAAGGTACTAGGATAGTAAGAATAATAGTAATAATGATATGGCTGAATAGCACTGCCTGAGGAGTCGGAAGCTCTTACTCTGAATCTGTTTCTTTATTTGTAGTTCACCGACCTGTCCAGTTTTCTGTGTTACTGCTTAACAGAAACATAACAACAATTCAATTTGTAGGTAGATGTGGGATTTGCAGACGTGCTTAAATACTATCAAAGACACAGAGTTAGGTCTGCACTGAGTGCTTCTGAAACCCTACGCTAAAATGGGGGATTTTACTCTTGGGGTTGAAAAGCAAGAGATGTTGGGGAGGATTCCCCAAAGTGCCTAAGGCTACGTCTATGCAGCAAAGTAAACTCACAGCTGCCCCGTGCCAGCTGACTCAAGATCATGGGGCTTGGGCTGCGGAGCTGTTTCATTGCGGTGTAGACTCGAGGAACGTGGGCTCTAGGACCCTGTGATGTGGGAGGGCCCAGAGCTCGGGCTGCAGCCCAAACCTGAATGGCTTCACAGCAATGAAACCTCCCCTCAGCCCAAGTCAGCGGCACAGGCCAGACAGGGTTTTTCTTTGCTGTGTAGACACATCCCTAAGTGTTTAAGTGCGCAGTTTCAATGGACTTTGATTGGGACGTACATTCCTAAGTCACTCAGACGCTTTGGAAAATCAGTTATTGTTCACATCAGGAGTGTTGACATTGTTCCATCAATTTTTCTTTTCAAGAAAATAGGTTTTCAGTAAAATGAACATTTGTGTTGGCTTTCCTCAAACATTCTAATTTTTTTTGTCAGAAATAGACAACCTCCAAATAATAATAATAATAATAATAATAATAAATCAGATACAAAGAAAACAAACAAACAAAATCAGTTTTCAGCTGCTAAGTGTTTAGTTTCCATCCCAAAATTGTTAGTCCTCCACAATCTTCAGCCCAAACATTATGAAACAGAACTTTTTTAGTTCAAGTTTTTCAACAAAAAAAGTTATTCACAATTGCTGCAAAAAAACACTGACTTTTGACCAGCTGTAAGTCACCTTTTTTGTATTGTGCTTAAAAATAACTCCCCATGAGAAAAAAATCCCATTTCCCAACCTCTTTTTCCATGCATCTGTGTTATGTTCACAGTCAGATAAAAACATAAAACAGTCTTGCTTGAAGGTTGCAATGTAACATTACTATATTTCATAGAATTCAGACCCATACGACACAAAAACTGAGAGACAAAGCAGGCTGCTCCCTCAAACAAAGAGGCCTAACTCTAGGCTGGGAGGCTGCAGAATGACTCACAACAACCAGAGCATATGTTTCCGTACAGAGCTCCACATCTGCAAGCAGGACCAGAAAACCCCTTACACTCAGAATGATAGCTTGTAATTTTAACACAGTTTTCAATACACTACACTCTGGATAAGGATGAATTTCTTTGTGACAAACTTTCAGGCCAACAGGGAGAGGTGGCTGATCTAGGAAGAGAAACGAAGATTCATGATTCTCATACCTATGTCTTAACCACAGGACACACAACCTTTGATGGATAACCCATTCAGCGTGTATTTCTGACCTGCCAGATGTTCTGTGGCAGAAGATGACAATTAGACCTCAGTGAACCAAAGATTTTTCATTTCTCTGGCAGTTATGGAAAACAAAAGCCTTACCACCAAGCTATGAAGTCATTTTCACTTGCTTGTCCTAGCCCAATGACTGGTCAGTGTCATTCAAGAGGAGAATGAATAGTGTGGCAAAATACCTTGTTTGCCTCAGAAGGCTCAGTCCTTCTTAGCCTTGGAAACTCAGGTTTGGGGCAAGATGAACCCTTATAGGTGGCACAGGGTCCTGCTACTCCTCTCCTCAGTCAGTCCCTTGCAGCCTCCCTACTGGAAAGGTCTGGTGTCTTGCTGCAAACAGCCTACTGGCAGCTTCCTCGCTCCTCTCACTCTCCCCTCCTTCCACCCAGGGGAGGGTTTAAAAAGGTCCCAAGTAGTTGGAGTCAGCTGAACCTAATTGGTACCCTAGCAACCCCTTTTCCAGCTGAACCTTATTGCCCCCGGTTATCTCTCCTCAGGGGATATCTTTTCATCCCCTAGTACTAGTTACTACCCCCCTTTTGTAGCTGTTTGTCCTGGGTTTACCACAATAGTCATTGAGCTTGAAAGCAAGTCCAAGGATGACTCTGTAGCCTGGTAGTTAAGATGCACATTTTAGCTACAAAGAGATCAAGGTTCAACTCCCTGTTTCAATGATTATTTAATTATTTATACCAAACGGAACCACTTTAACAGGAGCAAGAGAGAGTGAACTTGTGCAGAGAGTATTCCAGTGCGGGAGACTGAAGACTCCAGCTCCGCATCAGGCAGGGGGGATATTGAACGTGGGTGTTCCACACACACACATACACACTCCACATGAGTGCTCTAACCATCAGGTTAAATGTTATAACAGGCCGGGTTGCTGCCCAGCATCTAAGTCCTGAAAGATCTGGATTGATATTTGCTGAAAGTATTCAGTTAATTTGAGTTAAATTCATGAATCACTTCGAGCTGACCAAATCAACTCTCCATCCAAACAAAGCCTGATACATGAGGCCACAAACTGTACATACCCCTGTCTATGAACCCCACATGGCCCTGCATCAGGGGACAGCAGGAGGGTGGGATGAGTGGTCAGGATAGCAATGGACACCTAACCAGTTTCAAGGAGAGCAGGGGAATCATGATATTTTTTGGCAAAACACATGGCCCAAAAATTGGGAGGAAGAACAAAAATACCAGGGAGTCTCAGTGAGATTTTATTCTTTAATTCATTTTTGTCAAACTTGGGTGGTAAATATTTTTAGGTGTATAGCGTATTGCTGTCTGTGATGAGGGAGGCCCGTGTGACACTATCTAGGCTGAGATTTGAAAAGTTTTCTAGTGATTTTGGTCTCATTTCCTATTCATTTTAATTCATTCCTTTCTTTTTATTTAGGTGGGGGAGGAAAGTCAGGTCTTATGAGCAGTTCAGGGACATTCCCAAATCCTAAGAGGATGAATTCCACAATGGGCATTTGATTTCTTACTTCTGCTTTCTCCATAATATGTACCTAGAAACAGAAAATCATTAAATATTGATGGAGTACACGCCGTCAGGTTGTGCTGTCGGTTACACTGGCAGAAACCTGGAGCAGGTAACCTCGTGCCACTGCATCTCTCCACTGGAAAAGTGACGTTGTCAATAAACAGAGGAAGACTCCTATCCTTAAGAGGTTGACATTAAAATTAAAAAGGTAAGAGAGGTAAACTAAGGGCTGGGGGAAAGCCGACAGGTGCAGAGGAGCACATGGTTTGGACAGAGACATCTCTTAGGGGAGAGTCTATTAATGGAGACTCTCTATGTCCTAGTAAGGAGGAAAGGATGGAAGATGGTAAAATACAGGTAGGATCTGATGAGAAAGAGTCAAATGTAAAAAGGCACATTCAATTACATCATGTAATGGCAGACAGCTAAAAAGTGACAAGATTTTAAAGTGCTTATATACCAATGCTAGAAGAAAGACTGTGAGATGCTCAGAGAGATTAGAGGGAAAATTAAAATAAAAACTCAATAATAATGGGGGATTTCAATTATTCTGATATTGACTGGTAAATATCACCTCAGGACGGGACGCAGAGATAAAGTTCCTTGTCACCTTAAATGACTGCTTCTTGGAGCAGCTAGTCCTGGATCCCACAAGAGGAGAGGCAATTCTTCATTTAGTCCTAAGTGGAGCACAGGATCTGGTCCAAAAAGTGAATATAGCTGAACCTCTTGATAATTGTGACCATAATATAATGAAATTTAACATCCCCGTGGCAGGGAAAACATCAGAGCAGCTCAACGCTTTAGCAGTGAATTTCATAAAAGGGGAACGACACAAAAATGAGGAGGTTCAGTTAAACAGAAATTAAAAGGTACAGCACCAAAAGTGACATCCCTGCAAGCTGCATGGAAACTTTTTAAAGGCACCATAATAGAGGCTCAAATTGAATGTATACCCCAAATTAAAAAATATAGTAAGAGAAAGAAAAAGGTGCCACCGTGGCTAAACAACAAAGTAAAAGAAGCAGTGAGAGGCAAAATAGCATCCTTTAGTAAATGGAAGCTAAATCCTAGAGAGAAAAGAGAAAGGAGCATAAACTCTGGCAAATGAAGTGTACAGATATAATTAGGAAGGAAAAAAAGAATTTGAAAAACTGCTAGCCAAAGACTCAAAAAGTAATAGAAAAATATGTTTTAAATACATCAGAAGCAGGAAACCTGCTCAACAAACTGTGGGGCTACTGGATGATCGAGATACTAAAGGACCACTCAAGGATGATAAGGACATTGCAGAGAAACTAAATGATTTTTTTCAATTGGTCTTCACAGCTGAGGTTGTGAGGGAGATTCCCAAACCATTCCTTTTAGGCGACAAATCTGAGGAACTGTTCCAGATTGAGGTGTCATTAGAGGAGGTTTTGGAACAAATTGATAAAGAGAAATTGCAGAACTACTAACTGTAGTCTGTAACCTATCATTTAAATAAGTCTCTGTGCCAGATGACTGGAGGATAGCTAGTTTGACACCAATTCTTAAAAAGGGATCCAGAGGTGATCCAGGCAATTAGAAGCCTGACTTCAGTACCAGGAAAACTAGTTGAAGCTATTGTTAAGAACAAAATTGTCAGACACATAAATTAACGTAATTTTCTGAGAAAGAGTCAACACCGTTTTTGTGAAGGGATATCATGCCTCACTAATCTACTAGAATTCTTTCAGGGGGTCAACAACTGTGAGGACAGTGGATATAGTGTACTTAAATTTTCAGAAAGCCTTTGATAAGGTCCCTGACTGAAGGCTCTTAAGCAAAGTAAGCTGTCATGGGATAATAGGGAAGGTCCTCTCATGGATTAGTAACGGGTTAAAAGATAGGAAACAAACGGTAGGAATATATGGTAAGTTTTCAGAATAGAGAGAGGTAAATAGTGGTGTCCCCCAGGGTTCTGTACTGGAACCAGTCCTATTCAACATATTCATAAATGATCTGGAAAAAGAGGTAAACAGTGAGGTGGCAAAATTTGCAGTTGATACGAAACTACTCAAAATAGTTAAGTGACAGGCAGACAGCGAAGAGTTACAAAAGGCTCTCTCAGAACTGGGTGACTGGGAAACAAAATGGTGGATGAAATTCAATGTTGATAAGTGCAAAGTAATGCACATTGGGAAACATAATCCCAACTATATATACTAAATGACGGGGACTAAATTAGCAGTTTCCACTCAAGAAAGACATCTTGGAGTCACTGTGGATAGTTCTCTGAAAACATCCACTCAATGTGCAGTGGCAGTCAAAAAAGGTAACAGAAAGTTGGGAATCATTAAGAAAGGAATAGATAATAAGACAGAAAATATCATACAGCATCTATATAAATGCAGGGTATGCCCACATCTTGAATAAGGATGGGAGAGGTGAGGGAACTGGGACACATGACTATATAGTGCCTTGCATAATGACAGGTTTCAGAGTAGCCCCTTGCAAGCGGCTCCTGGCACTCTGCTGTTTGCTGTGCAGAGCAGGGGGGGCAAGGGGAGTGCTGATGTCAGGGTGTCCCCCTCCCTCACTCCCCCCTGCCCACGTACCCCATCTCCGCAGGGCAGGAGCGGTGGGACAGGAGAGCTTCTGGTAGCGGAGAGCTTCTGGTAGCTGCTTCAGTCTCAGCTTTCTATGGTGTACCCATTATCTCCTTGGTCTGAAGAGATGCATTTCAAGCACCAAAGGGCATGAAAGCATCTGCTAGGCCTGTACTAGGGCAGAACAGACATATGTCTTGTCCTGTCTGGGTCATTCCAGTACACACCTGTGAAAATAACTCCCTAGCTGTCACTATGCTAAAATTATCATCTATCCTGATCTGGGCAACTATACAATATACTTCAGTCAAAGCTGATTTTTGATAATGCAGGCTTTTATGGGATACTTAGAATAAGAGAATTGGGTATAGTTAAGGCGTAAGCCAATTTAGGCTATGCTGTATTATTTGTGCTTAATATTATTTGTGCTTAATGCACACTAACGTATATATGGTGTGGATAATACATATTATTACCTAAATCATCTACCTGCCAGTTGGACTTGTATTTATAAGTCACTTAGGGCCAGGCCTTATAGATAATAAGGTGCCTGAAGATTAGAACTGAGCGAAAAATTGATTTTGGTTCAGTGGCTGACTCAAAAAAAGAGGAAAAAATTGGTTTGTTTGGAACCAAAATTGGATATTCGCCAGGCAGCTGGGTTGGGTCCCAGTACTGTAGCCATGTGTGCATTAAGCTTTCCCGGATCTCAGCAGGCTGCAGCATGGTTTCTGCTTTCTAACCCGTCATGGAAATGGAACAACATGACCCAGTTACCTTAGTCCCCGAGGACCAGTGCTGCTGCCCCAGATGCCCTAGTACATCAAGGACCCCCCATCCCAAAGATCCACCCACGTAGGTGCTCTCAGTTTACAGTTCACTGCTCCAGGGGCAGATGAAAGATAAAGCAAACAGATGCACAGGCTTTGCGAAGGCCTCTAAACACAATTACTCTTTACCTAGATTGAATGAGAAATACACTGTGTTGAACAAAACAGTAGAAAACTTACGCATATTTCCCTGCCTCAGTTTCCTCACCCATCTGGGGCATTCTTAGGACTTGAGCCAGAATCCTTTATGGTACTTAGGATTCCCATTCCTGTAGCTCATGCCTCCTTCTCTGAATTGAATTGAATCTCTATCTCTCACCCCTGCAGTCAGTGTCCTTCTACTCTCTCTTTCAACTAACTGGTGAGAGACTCTCTAACCTCCCATCCCCTTTGTCAGGTGACCACTTCCCAAATCAGACTGAGCATGTGATCAAAGCCATGGCCTACCCTTAACCACACCCCAAGCAATATTGCTATGCCAAGAAAACCTTTGGTTTAGACACAGCTATGTGGACAGAAGAGGGTACAGTCTGCATAGCTAACATCATTTGGGAGGTGCTGTTCCTACACCAGCAGAAAACCTTTTTCTGTCAGCGTATGCGGTGTCTAGATGAGGGGGCTCGGCCAGCATAGCTATGGAATAGCTCTAGCACCATAATGTAGACACTTTCTTCATCATCAGGAGGGGATTTTCCATCAGTTTAGTTAATTCACCTGCCTGAGAGGCAGTCGCTAGTTTAATGGAATAATTCTTCTGTCGATCTGCATCTACACCAGGGGTTAGGTTGATCCCACTACAGCACTCAGTGCATAACATTTTTCATAGCCCTGAAAGACATAGCTAAGGCCATCTAACTTCTAAGTAGTAGTAGTGTAGACCCAGCCTATGCACCCTACCAGGTGATTCGTTGTTGGACACTTCCACACCTCTGGAGTTCGGTGTTAAAAAGTGGGTTTGCCCCAGGTGGCAAGGCCGTTGTGCAAGGGGGATTGTGGAAGGGTGTCTCACCAGCATGCAACCCCCTTATGGCTGTGTGCCTTGTTGCAGGGTGCTTTCCTCAGCTGCCTCCACCAGACACTATTCAGGCCTGCTAGTGGTCCATTTGTTCAGTGACTTGGCCCACCAGCCAGGACACTTTCTGTCCCATCCCTTCTGGGGTAAAACAAAGAGTCCAGCAAAATACAAAAGAACATAAATTCTTCTGTCCTCCCTGGGCCCAGTCCTTGGCAAACTCTTCATCAACTCTCCCAGGCTCTGGAAAATTGTTTCCTGATCTACTACAGATTGCTTGTTCCCAGGGATTTTTTTCTGGAGTTTGAGCTCCCCCAAGTCGCTGACCCTCAGGGCTGTTCCCTAGAATTCTTCTCCCAGGCATGCTTCAGGAGTCTCTTCACCCTTGCTGCCCTTCCCCCTCCCGGGCCAATACCAGGGTAAAAACTCCCTATGTAGCCTTTACTGCTCCTGGTCTCTCTGACAGAGCTCCCATCACAGGAGAGAATGCCAAGTACTATTCTCCCCCTCAGTCTCCTTACCTAGGAGAGACAATCAGGACTCCTAGCCACACACTCTGTTCCTTTTTACTGCCCTGAAGTCCTTCCTTTATATTATCCACCCACTGGGGCTCATCCCTAATTAAGCCTGCTACTCCTTGAAGATAGTGTGGGATTTATTTGTTCCATCACAGCAAGTGCTCCATTTAAATGAATGATCATCAAAGTTGAATGACCCTTTGCTGTTAGTTCTTCACTATACCTCTTAGAATGTTAGTCTAGGGTGGAAGCAAAAAGACAGCAGGAACGCAAAGACCAGCCTTAAAATCAAACAGAAGTTTGCAGTCTGACACAGAAAAGCATGGACAATCCCCAGGATCCACTAGCATTCATAAGAGGTACGATTTTCCCCAAATGGTCACGCACCTTTTGTCCTTTTCCCATTTTGCCACTGAAAAAAAGGGACAAAAGGGGCAAAAAGGAAGGAGAGGAGGAAGAACCTCTCAAATCTTTTTTATAAAAATATAATTTCATTAAAAAATGGAATTTTTAAAAAAAGTTTTCTATCTTTTTGGTGACAACTTTTTTTGTAAAATAAGTCATTTTTTACATTAATTTTTTTTTGTTAAAAAACTATTTTCTCTATTAATATGGTTGAATTCAACTTTGATGACCTTTGAGTAACTTAGGATACAGGAGCCAGAACTTTAAAGATATTTAGGCACCTACTGAGACTTTCAGGAGCACCTAGGTGCCTAACTCCCATTTGTTGCAATGGGACCATAGATTCTCTCCATTTCATTTTATCCTAAATAAATTGGCTCACAGTGTCTGCATTCTCGTGCACAGCACAAATTTACTTAACCTTTTTCTCAGGGCCTCTTTTTCCTCCCAGTTTCTCAGGTGGTAAATGAGAGGATTGAGCAAGGGAGTCAGGACCATGTTGAAGACCGAGCCCACTTTGTTCAGGTCCCCCAGGGTATCATTGTTGGGTAAGACATACACAATCGTCAGGGTCCCATAGAAAGCTGCAACCACCATGAGGTGAGAGGAGCAGATAGAAAAGGACTTCTGCTTCCCCGTGGCAGACGAGAGTCTCAGGATGGTGCCTATAATAGCAACAGACAACATAACAATTAACAGAACTGGGGGGAAAGTGAAAATCGAGCCGAATATGAAAGCTGTAAGTGCCATCAGAAGATGTCAGTTCTGGAGAGCTTTAACACAGGGCTGAGATCACAGAAGAAATGGTCCATTTCATTGGGGCCACAAAAAGTTAATTGTGATATGAACAATGCTATTATGGTAAGAGCCAGAAATGCACTTATCCAAGAGCCAGCTGCAAGCAGGAGACCGAACCCTATTCATAAGGGTTACATAGTGCAGGAGTTTACACATTGCTAAATAATGATCATACGACATTGCTGCTAGATTCTTTAGCTCCAGAGAACCAAAGAAATACATTTGTACAATGCAGCCGTCAAAAGAAATAGTTCTGTCCCAAGTCAGGAGACTGGCCAGTATACTGAGCAGGGTGGGCTAGGTGTAGCAAGTCTCCAAGCAGGACAATTTTCTAAGGAAGAAATACATGGGGGTGTGAAGTTGTTGATCACCCACAACCAGAGCAACAATGAGGATGTTCCTGGCCATCGTCACAAAGTCGCTAATGAAAACAGCAGGAAGAGAAGAATCTGCAGTTCAGGGAGATTTCCGAATCCCACGAGAATGAATTTTGTGATGGTGGCTTGATTTCCCCGCTCAGTGTTTTCCACTGATTGCATCTAAAGGAGAGAAGAAAATCAATTAAATTTGTAATTTACATCTTCCATTTAATTCCAAAGATATTGAGATTCCCCTCTCTCCGCAATTTAGCTGCCCAGCAGTTGGGTCTAGCTTCTACTTTATCTAGCTTCTACTTCCAGCCTCTGGATGGAGTTAGACCTCTGTCTGCAAGATTGAAGAGCCCATTATTCAATATTTTCCCCCAAGTAGATACTTATAAACTGTAATCAAGTAACCCATTCACTGTCTCTTTGTGAAGATAAATAGATTGAGCTCCTTGAACCTTTCACTATAAGACATGTTTTCTAATCCTTTAATCATTCTTGTGGGTCTTCTCTGAACCCTTTCTACTTTATCAATATTCTTCTTGAATTGTGGACATCAAACCTGGACACTATATTCCAGCAGTGGTTACACCAGGGCCAAATACAGAGGTAAAATAACCTCTCCTTTCTGACTTGACATTCCCCTGTTCATGCATCCCAGCATCACATTCGCTCCTGGGATGCATCAATAGCCCCACCCTCACTGTTCGATATGCATTTCTCCCTGACTGTACCATTGGTCATCTTATGACATAAATTCTGAAATTTGACATATCCTCAACGGTGGCCAGATCTAGTTGTTTCAGATGAAGGAACAAAAGACTCTAATTTACACCAGGTGTGCCAGAGGAAAATGAGCCCGATTCACTCCCGTGAAGTTACTCCTGATTTACACCATGTGAGTGAAAAGAGATTCAGCTCCATTCCCTCTAATAAGGAGTCAGTAAAAAATAAGGCACAGGCTCCAGAGGGATTACACACAGTTTTTACTGCACATGCGTTTCCTTCAGTTTAAGTCAATGAAACCGATCTCTGTCATGAATTTTCATAAGAAAAGGTGCGTGAGGTAATATCTGTTATTGGACTGACTTCTTCTTCAGCTCTGTGTAAACTAGAAAGCTGGTTTCTCTCGCCAAAAAAGTTGGTCCAATACGAGATATCACCTCACCCACCTTGTCCCTCTAATACCCTGGGACCAGCACGGCTACAACAACACTACATACATTAATTTTCATAACAGTTACAGCTGTGGCATATGAAGGGTACATTAAAGACTATGCGATGCGCAGATACTATGGTGATTTTTTTTAACAGTGCACAATTGCACAGATGGGGGGAGGGCTGGCAGGGTCAGCTTCCTGTGAAGCATCAGGGATTGGCTACAACTATGATGGGACATGGAATGAGATGAGACAGAGCTATGAGGTGGTTCGGATAATCGTCTTTCTAGATGGCTGGCTGGTGGGTCTTGCTCATGTGTGCAGGGTCTTCAAATCACCAGATTTGGGATGGGGAAGAAATTTTTCCCCTAGTTCCTATTGGGCAGGGACCTTGAGGGTTTTCACCATCCTCTGCAGCGTGGGGATCCTGCTGGGATCACCTGGGCATACCTCAGCTAATCCATTCCATGCCATTGCAGGGACCTTGGTCACTGGTGGAACTTCACTCTCTCTGTTTCTGCCTGGGCTCAAACAGTTTAGTCTCCTGCAGCCTGAAAGGCTTTAGTCTTCCCAGTTTATATGGGTCAGCACCAAGCTTTGCCCAGGGATTCATGTCTACCCAGTTATTAAGATCAATAACACTCCTCTCAAGTCTGTGGAGAAGTTTTGCTACGTAGGACATATCCTGTCAGCCACAGTGCCATGAATGTCAATGGGGCCATAGCCCCACAAGCTTAAATTTATTACTGTGAAAAATTCCATCAGTTTTGTTCTTTGGAGCAGGACGCATGTTTTTTGTTCGGCATCTGTACAGCGCCTAGAACAACGCGGTCCTAGTCCATGACCGGGGAGCTATTGTAAGAAAAAATCAACTAATAAATGATAAAAATATAATATCTATGTCACTTAGGTGCTTTTGAAAATTGTACCCGAACACTGATCAAACACAGGGACTTAAGTCTTTTCAGATACAAGGGTGCGGAATACAAATTCATAGGAAATAGATTGAAAACAGGGATGGGGGAGGAATAAAGAAGTCACTGAGTGAGAAGGAGAGACTGAGGGCTCATCTACACACACAAATTGTACCACACCCATATTGTTAAAAGTGTAACATCCCCCTAGTGCAGATGCTATGGTACCAATATGATACCAATCAGGGGCAATAAGCTATACCAGTATACGATACCAGTATAAGACAGGCTCCTTTTCTTGATTTACCTGGTGCTAACTGCAACATTTAACCCTGTTATTTACAGCCCGAGGAACAGGGAGATAAAATGTGCTCTCAGGAAATCAACAGGAAGGAAAAGGTTCCCTCAGGCAAAATCTATGGTATGATATTGTTGTGTGCTGTGCTTGGGAAACTCTGGGAGTGGGGAAATTGTGCAGCTCCATCCTTGTCTTAAATAGGTAATATTCATGTCTAAACCGCCTTCAGTGTTCTCCTCTCAGACAGGTGCAAATCATGCGTCTCTCCATTGAAGGATTATTTCTCCTTACGTTCACGGTCATGTAAATGTATAATATGTCGGTGAGACCATCACTGGAATTTTGTTCCCAGTCCTGGTGGCCCTACATTAAAAACCATGTTGAATAACTGGAATGGTTTCAGAGAAAGGTTAGAAGACTGATTCCTGGTCTAGAAAACTGTCTCATGGCAGAGACTGAAGGAGCTATCTGTATTTTGCTTATTGAAGTGAAGGGGAAGTAATAACTTAATTACAGACTGGAAATAAGGCATAATTTTTAAGAGAGAGACTAATTAATCATGAAAACAATTTCCCAAAGGTTGTGGTGGATTCTCCATCATTGGCAAGTTTTAAAACAAGATTGGATTGGGTTTTTTTTAAGTTTTGCTCTAGTTCAAAAGGAATTATTTTGGGGAAAATTCTCTGGCCTGTTCTCTATAGGAGATTAGACCAGATGAGCAGAATGGTCCCTTCTGGCCTTAGAATCTGTGTATTATCTAAGGGGTGGGGTATCTCTCTGAAAAGTATCCTTATGTTCAGCTGAACTTGCTGGGTTAGACTGAGGAGCTGCCAGCTGAGATTCTACGGATGGGATTGCCTAAAGTCCCCACTGGCCTTAAAATGTTTGATTCTATGAAAAATTCACTCAAGTCAATAGTACAGATTCCCCTCTAATTTAAAACAATGTAAAACAAAAGCCATTCAGCAGAGGTAAAAATTCAAGTCCATGTTAACCTCATCTAGGTTAGAAGTGCCGAGCATTTTTATCACTTATGTATATCATGGGATTGCTGAAGTTTTGATGTATCTTAAAATGTCATTCAGTGGGATCGTAAACTCATTTCTTATGGAATAGTAATTTTCTGTGAAATTTTTAGCATACCTGTTTGTGCTATAAAATAATAAATAATGCTACTCAGAATAAAATAACTCTTTAAAACCTTAATTGTTCTTGCAATCTGGAGATACTCTGTGAATACACATAACATAATGTTTACCCATAAAGCCACCTTGGATTTTAAAGGGACCTATGGGAGTTAGAAGCCCAATTCTGAGAGATTTTCCATGGCAATTGGGCATTTAATTCCCTTTGGTTTCTTTGAACATCTCAGACATAAAGAATCATGAATTTCTGAATGTCTTCTCAAAGAAGATGGCATGGTTATTAATGAGTATGACTGAATGCTTAACTGGTACCATTCTTTTTATTAATTAGCTGGTTAGTGACTGTATATACTTGAATTCTCATAACTACTCTACAGATAGACACTCCTATCCAGTCTAAGGGTATATAGTGATGAACAAACTAATATTGAGGAACAGGTCAGACTCCACCAAAAGTCATCAACGCTCCACCTATTGGCTTCACAGAGGTCCTAGGCCTGGAGCCGGAGCCATGGTTTTGACCTGTGTCCACTAGAAAATGGGCCAAAGCTACCAAATTGCCATCCCTTTTTACCAGCATTTAGACAGTAGCAAAATCACCTGGATTCATATCAGTGAAAAGCCCAGCTGACTGTTCTGAGCCCCTTGCAACATCCAGGGAATTTTGGGATTTAAATAACTGAGGTATAAACACAACACAAGAATTCCTCGCTGGACTCTAAACTGTGTCTTCACTAATATATCCCACTGGTGATGGAGGGTTTGCAGTTAGGACCTTTGGGCATTAATTTACAGCAACATAGATTGTGTCATGTCCTCTGAAATATTGCTAGTAAGTTGAAATGATTTTTCAATACTATGGGCCAAGTTGTTCCCTGGTGTAACTCCTCCCATTTCACTGTGGCTACACCAGGGTGTATCTGAACCAGGGGTTTATCACTGAGATACTGGGCCAGGTTCTGATAATGGATACACGACTGGAGTAAGGGGAAATTGTTTGTAATTACACAAGTGTAACTGAAATGAGAATCTGGGCCATTGTACAAAAAGTTCTCCTGCATCTCAAACTAATGTGTGATTAAAATACTATTTTCAAAAGGAGAACACAGAAGCATTGCTACCCGTTATGCTTCCATTGTAACCAATCTGAGATGCCCATGGTCAAGAGGCACAGTTACTACGCAGACTGTAAAAACACACACACAGCTGGGGAGCTTTAATAGTATTTATTTGCCTAAAGATGCAGATAGGAATGAGTGAAATTTTCAAAAGCAGCAGGGGGCAAGATACAAAATATGGACTTTGGCTCTTAACTACTGTAGGTGCCTAAATCACAGAATCAGGCCCAAGAGGGTTCTCTAAACCTCCACTCAACTGCTCCCAAACACTGTAGGCACCTAAACTCAACCAGCATCCTACTGTTTGCAGTCAAATTCCCGAGGGTGTCTCTGGGCATGCACACGGCAGCCTCAGACCAGACATCTGGATACATACATCCCAGAGTTCCCCCACCTAACTCACCCAAGGGGTCCCAGTTGGTAGGTGAGCTCATGCAAAAAGTTGGGGTGGAAGTAGGGACTCCCTTGTCACTTTTAGCCCAGTGGTTAGGGTGCTCAGCTGGGATGTCAGCGATCCCTGTTCAAGTTCCTCCTCTGTTGGAGGGAGAAGAAGGGGGATTTGAACAAGGCTCTGCTACTTCTCAGGTGAGTCCCTCACCACTAGTCAATGGGATATTGCAGTGTGTGGGGTGCCCTCTATCACTCTGGTTGAAGCTGTTCTATGCTGGATAACTAATATTCCTAACTTCAGATATAACAATGACACATACGTAATAATTAGATAATCAGAATCAGTAAGTAATAACCTTTCCAATGATATCTCACAAGACCCATATTGCCTAAAACATGTCTTAGTTACACCAAATTCATATTATAACAATATCTCCATGAAGAATATGGGGTGTAGTGTCAAACACCCCATATGGCCCTGCATCAGGGGACAGCAGGAGGGTGGGTTGGGTGGTCAGGAGAGCAATGGGAATCTAACCAGTTAGAAGGAGAGCTGGAGAATGACGATATTTTTTGGTAAAAAAACAGGGCCCAAAAATTTGGAGGAAGAACAAAAATATCAGGGAGACTCAGTGCGATTTTATTTTTTAATTCATTTTTTTGGTCAAATTTTGGTGGTAAATATTTTTATGTGTATAGCATATTTCTGTCTGGGATGAGGGAAGATTGTGTGACAATATCTAGGCTGAAATTAGCAAAGTTGCCTAGTGATTTTCAGAGCTCATTTCCTATTCATAGTAATTCATCCCTTTCTTTTTATTTGCGTTGGGGAGGGAATTCAGGTCTCATGAGCTATGAAAATTTTGGCTATACATCTTATGTTTGCATTTCATATATCTTTATTGATATCCATATTTATATCACTATTGATATAGATATTTTAATGTTGCCTTGACCCTGCAAAGATGTATGAACAGGCGGGAAATTTCACATGGCAGGACACGGAGACTCCCAACCCTCCCCAGACTTTCATTTTTTGTTTACCCAGCTACAGATCTGCATAGAATCCTGCCTAATCAAAGTTCTCCACTCACTGTGGAGGCAATATTTTTCACCTACTGTTCAGAGGCATAAATGAAAATGGAGGGTCCTAAAAAGTGGAGAATGACTTTCATTGGCTTCAGTGGGAGTGGAAGAGACCCAGAACCACCCAAAAGATGGTAAGCTCCTTGCAGAATTTGGACATAGTGTTCATGTATGGATGAATGAGCCAGAGTGCTTTACTGAAATGTGAGTTTGAAAAAAAAGCCCAATTTTTATAAAGAATGTTTCTTACAGTATGAAGTTTTGTATAAAGAAATGTCTATTAAATGTATGAAAGATGAATGCTCAAAAAGTAGCAGAGTAACAGGAAGAGAAAGAAAGAAAGAAAGAAAGAAAGAAAGAAAGAAAGAAAGAAAAAAAGAAAGAAAGAAAGAAAGAAAGAAAGGGGTAACCCTGCTATCAAGGACTCAAGTAAGAAACTATATCACCTCATCTCTATTTATTATATGCTAAAATTGATACTTTTACATTCTATGCCTGTTTCACTAAGATACTAGTTTAAGAATAGCTTTTCTTAGGGACTCTTTGACCTCCTTGTTTCTCAGGCTATAGATGACAGGGTTGATCATAGGAGTCAGGACTGTGTAGAAGACAGAGAATATTTTTTGTAGGACCTTGGGAGTGTTGGCTGTTGGAATTACATAGACAGTTAATACGGTCACATACAAAACTGCAAGCACAATGAGGTGAGAGGAACAGGTGGAAAATGCCTTTTGCCTCCCGATGCTGGAAGGGATTCTCAGGATGGTGGTGATGATACCAATGTAGGATGTAAGAGTCAGAAGAAAGGGCACAAATGTCCCTATGACAGCGATAATAAATGTCAACAGTTCCAGAGTCTGGGTGTCAACACAGGACAGCTTTATCATGGGTGAAAAGTCGCAAAAGAAATGGTCAATTTCTTTGGAATCACAGAACGTTAATTGGAAGAAGAAAATATTTACTGTGGTGCAGAGCAGTAAGCTACTTATCCAGGACCCTGCCACAAGTTGCCAACAAACCCTGCCATTCATCAGAGCAGCATAACGGAGTGGATTGCATATCGCTAAATACCGATCATAAGACATTGCCGTGAGCAGCAGATTTTCTGTATTTGACAGGATACCAAAGAAATATAATTGCACAATGCAGCCCTTAACAGAAATGGTTCTGTCCCCAGTCAGGAGACTGGCCAGCAGCCTGGGCAGGATGGTGGAGGTGTAGCAGATCTCCAGGCAGGACAAGTTCCCCAGTAAAAAGTACATGGGGATGTGAAGTTGCTGATCACCCACAACTAGTGCAACGAAGAGGATGTTTCCGGAGACAGTCACAATGTAGATCACTAGAAACACGAGGAAGAGAAGGGTCTGCAGTTCAGGAACATTCCCAAATCCTAAGAGGATGAATTCCACAATGGGCGTTTGATTTCTTACTTCTGCTTTCTCCATAATATGTATCTAGAAACAGAAGACCATTAAATATTGATCGAGTGCACACAGTCAGGTTGTGCTGTCGGTTACACTGGCAGAAACCTGGAGTAGGTAACCTCGTAACATTGCATCTCTCCACTGGAAAGTGAAGTTGTCAAAAAACAGAGGGAAGACTCCTATCCTTAAGAGGTTCAGCTTCCAATATAGCTGAAATAAGAGCATGGAATCCTACCGAATTACGGAAACGTCCCATCTAACTCCCTTGGCTCTCTTCAACTTTAAATACTTTTAGGCTGGGATTTTGAAATATCTTTATCATAGCAGTCTCACATCAAGAAATCTAGAAGACATAACAAAAGATCAGTAGATTGGAAATGAAAGATATTTAGAGTTCAACCATGGGTACGTCTCCCCAGCAGCTGGGAGGTGTAATTCCCACCTTGGGTAGACGTACATGCACAAGCTTTGATCAAGCTAGCAGGATAAAACAAGCAGTGAGAACATGGCAGCACATGCAGCCCTTTGGGATGGCTACCTGTGTACGTAGCTGGGATCTCAGATGGGATTGGGCTCGGGCAGCTAGTCTGTGCTGCCAAGGCTACACTGCTATTTTCAGCTCAATAGCTCAATCAAAGATTGTGTGTGTAGGTCTACCAGAGCAGGGAATTACACTGCCTAGATGCAGTGTAGACATTCCCCATAAGACAGATACTGAAACACTAAGGAGGCTCTGATCTGTATGAAGGTCTATCCAGCTGTTCTCTATCCCAGCAGATGCAAATTTTAATTTGCACCAGTTGATAGATGCAGCTGTTAAACAGACAAAGACACAAACAAACCCTAAACACAGACTGTGGGCCGTTTCCTGATCTCAGTTACACCAGGGTAAATTGCATCGGCTTCATGTGGATTTACACAAGTGCAACTGAGATCGGAATCCAACCCCATATAAAGAAATGTAAATGAGGTAAAAATGAAAACTCATTAAGAGAGAAATAAGAGAGTCATTTTTATCCAGAAGGGAGAATGTGCCTGGAGAAAAATGAAAAATGGGAGAAAAAAGGAAGAGATACATAGACAGAATGAGACAAAAATACAGAGAGAGAAAGAGAGAGATTGTTTCTTTCTCCAAATTTTAGGAACAATAAAATACAGATCTGTTTAAAGAGAAGTAGGAGATCCTTGCTGTTAAAGAAAAGGTATCAGAGCCAATAAGTGTGAAATCTCTTCTTTGCTTTTCCTCTACATGCTTCTTGATATATCCTGCCATCTGATCTCTTCATCCACTGACTTATGATGCACCCATATGAACTATGCCTACATCAGGAGTGGCGATGGTACATTGACACTAGTGCAACATAAATGTCTGACAGAAAAATGGAATCCAGAAAAACACACACACACACAGAAGACAGACAATGTTTTTGTTTCATAATTTGACAAGCAATAAAATGTACACACAAGGAGTCAATAAATTAGATAAAGTCATGGAGGATAGGTCCATCAATGGCTGTTCGTCAGGATGGGCAGGGATGGTGTCCCTAGCCTTTGTTTGCCAGAAGCTGGGAATGGGTGACAGGGAATGGGTCACTTGTTCATTCCCTCTGGGACACCTGGCACTGGCCACTGTTGGAAGACAGAATACTGGGCTAGATGGACCTTTGCTCTGACCCAGGATGGCCGTTCTTATGTTTTTACTTTCTAAATCTGAGAGCCATTCATTTATCTTTCCTGGGCATGTTTTGCTTTAACCCTTCTACTTTTATTTACATTCCCCCTGGATTGAACAAGCAATCCTATTCTTTCTGACACGCTAGATGCCTGAGCAGGTATTTTTCTTTTCTAAATCAGGTACCTGAGCAGGTATTTTTCTTTTCTAAATTATTTCATTTTAACTGTGCTGCTTTATCTGTCACACGGATACTCTATTGCCAGCTGCCCCCTAACCATAACCCTTCCTGCAGATTTTCTGAGATAAGTTTATAGTCTTTACACTACATTTTCCAATATCTTCTACCCTTGATAGTCTTCCATTATCTCAGCAAACTGAGTTTGGGTTACTACTTGGATGTCTGGATCCTACAGTGCTCCTTGGTGTATTTTGTTGTTATTCCCTGTCACAGAAATTGTGGTCTCCCCGGTTGGTAATTTTGCCTTCATGTGAGATGATGTAATCTTCCTTGATAGTTCTGCTAGTGGGAATCTGAAATTATTGCATAGAGAAAAGATAAAGTGTTCCCTCTAAGCTGCATGGCTGTGCAACTGAGCAGGAGTGAATCAAGTGACGTGCACTGATTAGCAGAGCCGTGCAGGGTGGTGTGTGTTCGGGTACCCTTCCCCCCACTGCTCTGCAGCTGCATTGCTCCTGCTCTCTGCCTTGGGGCCCCTTGCAAGCGGCTCCCGGGACCCTGCTGCTTGCTGTGCACAGCACAGGGGGCAGGAGGGGCGCTGATGTCAGGGTGTCCCCTCCCCCACTCCCCCCTGCCCACGTACCCCATCTCCGCAGAGCAGGAGCGGGGGACAGGGCTCAGGAGCAGAGAGCTTCTGAAAGCTGCTTCGGTCTCAGCTTTCTGGTGGGAGTGCCTTAAAAAGACAAAGCACGGTCTCTCCTACGCGTCCCCAGCAGCTGGCACACTCCACTCTGTCCCTGAGTCTCTCTCTCACTCAGACACACACACTGTCTCTAAGCTTTCATGAGCTACAGCTCACTTCAAGCTTATGCTCAAATAAATGTGTTAGTCTCTAAGGTGCCACAAGTCCTCCTTTTCTTTTTGCAGATACAGACTAACACGGCTGCTACTCTGAACACTCTCTCTGTGTCTCTCACACACACACATACATTCTGTCTCTGATACACTCACTCACACACACACACAGGCTTTGTGTCTCTCACACATACACACACTGTCTCTTTCACACTCACCTCCCAACACATACTTGTGTTGTTGTTGTTATTTCCTGCAATGCACATGTATTCTCTGAAATTTCATTCTTTCCAAGTGCTGTTATTGCAGTTTTTGACTGGTCTATGCATTACATAATTTTATTTCTCTCTTATGCTTAAATTTAATTCTTTGACTAGTTAGTATTAAAATGCCTAACCTGTCCTGGATGGAGTAATTATCCCTATGGTAACTTTTCAAAAATGTATATTATAGCTACGGTTTTTTTGTTTTTACTGGTGTCACACATCACCTCTATATTGGTGCACATAACAAAATTTTTTTCTATCCATGTGCAGAGTGAAGAAAAAATTCACTCTGCACATGGATAGAAAAAATTAAAGGGAACAGTGATGTGAAGGAATATGCTGTGTATGTGGGATGGGAAAGGTGGAGATGGATTGCTCTACTGTAAAACATGAATATAGTCTGTGATAGTTTATTTTGAGAGTGGGCAGGGGAGACATGGATCCTAGCCCATGTCAGACATGAAGAAAATATCTGTTGCCTTTGCCCTGTAAGGGGCCTGGCACAAAATCCCTTGTACTCAATGACTGAGCGTCTTTCCCTTAACTACAAAGGACTTTGGATCTGGCTCATGATTATAATATGAGATGCAAGATGTTGGCGCATGTGAGCCATAGTGAGATAAAGAATGGCTTGGCCCCTATTTTGTATCTACTAACAGGATGACAACTCATACAGTAGGCGTCTGGTCGGTGATGGGAAGTTGACTCGTGGGGAAGTATTGATCTGATGACGTGAACAAACCAGTCCAACAGATACCATTCTCTCTTTAATTATATTGCAACCAATATAATGTTGTTTAGTGTTGCTAAACATTATATTATAACATAGAAGACAAGATACTGGGCTAAATGGACCTTTGGTCTGACCCAGTCTGGCCATTTTCATGTTCTAAATCTGAGAGCCATCCATTACTCTTGCTTAGGCATGTTTTGCCATTACCCATTTTTGATGGCTTCCCCATGGGGTGGTACTTGGAACTGTGGTTCCACTGAGCCCACTCAGTCGGGCTCCCTCTGACACTGTGCTGCTGTGGCAATTTGCAGACCCGCTCCCAGTCCTACACTTCCTCCAGCATTTTCACAGTTAGGGACACACCCAGCTTATTTTCATGCAGGCTCTCTGACCAGCCACTGCATGAACCAACAACAGAGAAGCCACAACAGCTCCAGCCTAGGACCACAGAGCTGTACCACCCTGGCCTGGTCAAAACACCGACCAGTAGGAATTTGTTACCCAGTTTGCCTCTCCCTCAATGTGGAGAGGAATATGCATACTTGTGCTAACCAACCTGAGATTTTTCCCAAGATATTTCACTTAAAGGCACACTGGTTTATGTTAAACAACAAACAAGTTTAACTACAAAACACAGATTTTGAGTGACAATAAGGGATAGGAAACAGATCAAAGCAGATTACCAGCAAAAAAACAAAAACACAAACTAAGCATAACACACCGGTTAGATTGACTATGAATGAGCAGTTGCTCACCCTGACTGATGATACCGGCGGTCTTGCAGATTCTCAAGGCACAGGCTGCATTTGCTTTGCAGTTAGGGTTTCTCAGGTCTCATACACAGGCTAAAATCCCTTTAGCCTGCTTCAAGCACTTCCCCAGTTCAGAGTGTGTTCCTTAGGTCTTTCCAGGAGTCTTCTTGTGTGAGGAGTGAAGAAGAACCGTTGATATCGCTCCCTGCCTTTTATAGCCTTAGCATAGGGCGGCAACCCTTTCTTTCAAAACTTGGTGCCTGGACCAGTGTGTGAAAAAATAAAGACACCCCAAGATGGAGTCCAGAGTCATGTGGTCTGGTCACCTGCCCTTATAGAATCATAGCAACCATTACTTACAGGCTCTCTGGAGTGTTCTCAGAAAGGCTCACCAGGTGGGGGATAAGCTTCTCCTAAGGCCTATTGTTTTCCCTAATGGCTCATTATCCTGAAAAGGCCCTTCCCAACCAGATATGTAGACTGAAAGCATCTTGCCTAGTGGGAGTTACCAAGGTGTAACTACATTTGAAATACAGATACATAGTCCATATTCATAACTTCAGATACAAAAATGATACATGCCTAGAAATAGAATAATCATATTAATCAAATCACAATGTTTCCAATGACACCTTACATGACCCATCTTGCACAAAATGCGTCATAATTATGCTATAATCGTAACATAATAATATCGCTATGAAGAATATAGTGTGCAGTGTCACCGCATCACACTTCATTTACTTTCCCCCTGGATTGAACATGCAGTCACACTGTTTCTGACGTGGTGGATGCCTGAGTCGGCATTTCTCTTTTCTAAATCAAATTAGTTCATTTTAACTGTGCTGATTTACCTTTCACACTGATGATCTATTGCACCTTAACCCTAACCCTTTCTTCAGATTTCCTGAGATAAGTTTACAGGTTTTGCACTACATTTTCCAGTCTTATCCACTATTGATATTGTTACATTATCTCAGTAAACTGAGCTTTGGGTTCCTATCTGGGTGTCTGGGTCCTACAGCTCTTCTTGTTATAGTTTGTTGATATTCCCTTTCAGAGAAATTGTGGTCTCTCCTGGTTGATCATTTCTCCTTCATATGAGATGATGTAATCTCCCTTGATAGTTCTGCTGGTGGGAATTCGAAATTATTGTATACAGGAAAGTTAATATTTATTTTCAGAAAGGAAAAACAACAGTACAAGGACAGTCTTATTACTAAATTCAAAGGGGAAGCTATGGAAAACAACTGATACCACAGGGAAAATAACAGCAATAGGAGAACTGTTGAACCAAAAGACAAAGCAACAGAAAAAAGGGAATGTCTCATTTCAAAGGAAATTAATGCAGACAGAACTTCTGATCTCAATGGAAATCTCTGTTCTTCTGATGTATTAGATGAGTAGATCTGCTAGAATAATAGCAAAAAAGGAACCAATGTCCATTCTATTTTATAGTAACAAGAAAATGAAATGCTCCCAAGTTAAAAAATTCTTGGATAAAGCTCCCAGGTCAGTCTGATGTCTGGACCTGGAACTCCAAATGCAGGCCTAGAAGACCCTAAACCTGCCACATGAAAAAAGTTCAAATCTCCTTCTTGACATTGGCTGTGATTTTTTTTAGAAATCTAAGGGAGTTAGGCACCCAACTGCCTTTGAATATCAAAGGGAGTTCAGCAGCTAAGCTTTCTATGCTCCTTTGAAAATCCCCACTTAGATGCTTGATGACCTAATTTTCACTCATCCTTCTGGTCTTTGCTGAAAGAGCGAGGGGTTCCTTCTCCCACAGTGTGAGGGAATATGCTGTGTATGTGGGATGGGAAAGGTGGAGGTGGATTGTTGTATTGTAAAATGTGAATGTAATCTGCAAATGTTTATTTTGAGATAGGGCAGGGGAGACAAGAATCCTAGTCCATATCAGACATGCAGAAAATAACTGTTTCCCTAGTCCCGTACGGGTCCTGATACAAAACTCCTTGTAGTCAGTGACGGAGAATCTTTCCCTTACCTACAAAGATTTTGGCTCTGGCTCATCATTCTAAGATGCAAGATTTTGTAGCATGAGAGCTATAGTGAGATTGTCAGGGTTCCCTCCCCACTCTGAACTCTAGGGTACAGACATGGGGACCCACAAGAAAGACTCCCTAAGCTTATTTCTACCAGCTTAGGTTAAAAACTCGCCAAGGCACAAGTTCTCCCTCGTACCTTGGATTAGGTAACGCTGCCACCACGAAGTAATTTAGACAAACTCAGGGAAAGGACCACTTGGAGTTCTTACTCCCACACACACCCTTTCCTGGGGAGGCTTGAGAATAAACAAGATGAGCACAGACCAACCTTGCGGTTTTTTAGGACACACAAAAAAACCCAATCAGATTCTAAAAGAAACAGAACTTTATTAGAAAGAAAAACGGTAAAAGAAGCACCTCTGTAAAATTAGAATGGAAGATAATCTTAAGGGCAATCAGATTCAAAAACACAGAGGATTTCCCTCTGGGCCAAACTTTAAAGTTACAAAAAGAAAACCAGGAATACACCTTCCTCTCAGCACAGAGAAAATCACAAGCCAAAACAAAAATAAGCCAACACATTCCCTTGCGAGTACTTACTAATTATAATGGAGCTGGATTTCTTGCTTCCTTGATCTGTGTCTGGCAAGCACACAGAACAGACAGACCAAAACCTCCCCACCTCCCGCCCCCCCCCAGATTTGAAAGTATCTTGTCCCTTTATTGGTCCTTTTGGTCAGGTGCCAGCCAAGTTACCTGAGCTTCTTAACCCTTTACAGGTAAAAGGATTCTGTGTCTCTGGCCAGGAGGGATTTTATAGTACTGTATACAGAAAGGTTGTTACCCTTCCATTTATATTTATGACATGCCCCCCCAAATCACAGATAGTGTTGGACAGACGGTTCCACACTGGTTGTGATTTCTTCCTGGAGCTCTAGGAGAAAACAGAGTTAATAAGACACATGTACCTTTAGATATACTACTGACTATATAAAAACTAACAGTATTTTCCACATTTCAAGGACGATTTTAACCAGTTGATTCTGGGAACATTTCATGGGAAAGTGCATCAGCCACTTTGTTAGAAGCTCCTGAGATGTGTTGTATTTCAAAATCAAAATCTTGAGAGCTAAACTCCACCAAAGAAGTTGTTTGTTATTGTCCTTGACAGTGTGAAGCCACTTCAGCACAGCATGGTCGGTTTGCAGGTGGAAACGCCGGTGTAGTTTTTCCAGCACGTACACAATGGCGTAGCATTCCTTTTCACTGATTGACCAGTGGCTTTCCCTCTCAGACAGTTTCTTGCTGAGAAACACGACAGGATGGAATTCTTGGTCTGGTCCTTCTTGCATTAAAACTGCTCCCACACCACACTCGGACGCATCTGTGGTTACTAGGAACGGTTTGTCAAAGTCTTGGGGCCCTTAGCACAGGGTCAGACATGAGTGTTGCTTTAAGCTGGTTAAAGGCCTTTTGACACTCTTCAGTCCACTGAACTGCATTTGGCTGTTTCTTTTTGGTTAGGTCTCTCAGTGGGGCGGCGATTTGGCTGTATTGCAGTACAAATCGCCTGTAATATCCGGCCAAGCCTAAGAAGGATTGGACCTGTTTTTTTTTACTTTGGAACATCATCCACTTTGGCTTGTAGGGGATTGATAGTTGCTTGACCCACCTGGTGTCCAAGGTAAGTCACTCTGTTTAGGCCTATTTGACACTTTTTAGCCTTAACTGTTAGTCCTGCCTCCCTTATGCGCTCGAAGACTTTTTGTAGATGAATAGGTCAGAATTTGAACAAGAGGCTGAGAGGCAGCTCTCCAACACCACTTTCTACAAGCCATTACCCTCTGATCCCACTGAGGGTTACCAAAAGAAACTACACCATCTGCTCAAGAAACTCCCTGAAAAAGCACAAGAACAAATCCGCACAGACACACCCCTGGAACCCTGACCCGGGGTATTATATCTGCTATCCAAGATCCATAAACATGGAAATCCTGGGCGCCCCATCATCGCAGGCATTGGCACCCTGACAGCAGGACTGTCTGGCTATGTAGACTCCCTCCTCAGGCCCTACACTCCCAGCACTCCCAGCTATCTTCAAGACAGCACTGACTTCCTGAGGAAACTACAATCCATTGGTGATCTTCCTGATAACACCATCCTGGCCACTATGGATGTAGAAGCCCTCTACACCAACATTCCACGCAAAGATGGACTACAAGCCGTCAGGAACAGTATCCCCGATAATGTCACGGCAAACTTAGTGGCTGAACTTTGTGACTTTGTCCTCACCCATAACTATTTCACATTTGGGGAAAATGTATACCTTCAAATCAGCGGCACTGCTAGGGGTACCCGCATGGCCCCACAGTATGCCAACATTTTTATGGCTGACTTAGAACAACGCTTCCTCAGTTCTCATCCCCTAATGCCCCTACTCTACTTACACTACACTGATGACATCTTCATCATCTGGCCCCATGGAAAAGAAGCCCTTGAGGAATTCCACCATGATTTCAACAATTTCCATCCCACCATCAACCTCAGCCTGGACGAGTCCACACAAAAGATCCACTTCCTGGACACTACGGTGCTAATAAGCGATGGTCACATAAACACCACCCTATACCGGAAACCTATTGCCCACTATACTTACCTACATGCCTCCAGCTTTCATCCAGACCACACCACACAATCCATTCTCTACAGCCAAGCTCTATGATACAACCGCATTTGCTCCAACCCCTCAGACAGAGACAAACACCTACAAGATCTCTATCAAGCGTTCTTACAACTACAATACCCACCTGCTGAAATGAAGAAACAGACTGACAGAGCCAGAAGAGTACCCAGAAGTTACCTACTGCAGGACAGGCCCAAGAAAGAAAATAACAGAACGCCACTATCCATCACCTTCAGCCCCCAACTAAAACCTCTCCAATGCATCATCAAGGATCTACAACCTATCCTGAAGGATGACCCATCACTCTCACAGATCTTGGGAGACAGGCCAGTCCTTGCTTACAGACAGCCCCCCAACCTGAAGCAAATACTCACCAGCAATCACACAACAAAAACACTAACCCAGGAACCTATCCTTGCAACAAAACCTGTTGCCAACTGTGACCACATGTCTATTCAGGGGACACCATCATGGGGCCTAATCACATCAGCCACACTATCAGAGGCTCGTTCACCTGCGCATCTACCAATGTGATATATGCCATCATGTGCCAGCAATGCCCCTCTGCCACGTACATTGGCCAAACTGGACAGTCTCTCAGTAAAAGAATAAATGGACACAAATCAGACGTCAAGAATTATAACATTCAAAAATCAGTCGGATAATACTTCAATCTCTTTGGGCACTTGATTATAGTCCTAAAAGTGGCAATTCTTCAACAAAAAAACTTCAAAAACAGACTCCAATGAGAGACTCCTGAATTGGAATTAATTTGCAAACTGGATACAATTAACTTAGGCTTGAATAGAGAGTGGGAGTGGATGTGTCATTACACAAAGTAAAACTATTTCCTCTCTTCCTATTCTTGTAAACTGCTGGATATGGCCCACCTTGATTATCACTACAAAAGGTTCCTTTCCCCCGCTCCCCTCCCCCACTCTCCTGCTGGTAATAGCTCACCTTTCCTGATCACTCTCATTATAGTGTGCATGGTAACACCCATTGTTTCATGTTCTCTGTGTATATAAAATCTCCCCACTATATTTTTCCAATGTATGCATCCGATGAAGTGAGCTGTAGCTCATGAAAGCTTATGCTCTAATAAATTTGTTAGTCTCTAAGGTGCCACAAGTACTCCTTTTCTCTTAAGCTTTAGGTTTGAGGTGGCTAGATTGTCAGGCTCAACGGGTAGTGATCAATGGCTCCATGTCTAGTTGGCAGCCGGTATCAAGTGGAGTGCCCCAAGGGTCGGTCCTGGGGCCGGTTTTGTTCAATATCTTCATAAATGATCTGGAGGATGGTGTGGATTGCACTCTCAGCAAATTTGCGGATGATACTAAACTGGGAGGAGTGGTAGATACGCTGGAGGGGAGGGATAGGATACAGAAGGACCTAGACAAATTGGAGGATTGGGCCAAAAGAAATCTGATGAGGTTCAATAAGGATAATAGGATAATAGGATAATAGGTGCCACAAGTACTCCTTTTCTCTTAGGCTTTAGGTTTGAGGTGGCTAGATTGTCAGGCTCAACGGGTAGTGATCAATGGCTCCATGTCTAGTTGGCAGCCGGTATCAAGTGGAGTGCCCCAAGGGTCGGTCCTGGGGCCGGTTTTGTTCAATATCTTCATAAATGATCTGGAGGATGGTGTGGATTGCACACTCAGCAAATTTGCGGATGATACTAAACTGGGAGGAGTGGTAGATACGCTGGAGGGGAGGGATAGGATACAGAAGGACCTAGACAAATTGGAGGATTGGGCCAAAAGAAATCTGATGAGGTTCAATAAGGATAAGTGCAGGGTCCTGCACTTAGGATGGAAGAATCCAATGCACCGCTACAGACTACGGACCGAATGGCTAGGCAGCAGTTCTGCGGAAAAGGACCTGGGGTGACAGTGGACGAGAAGCTGGATATGAGTCAGCAGTGTGCCCTTGCTGCCAAGAAGGCCAATGGCATTTTGGGATGTATAAGTAGGGGCATAGCGAGCAGATCGAGGGACGTGATCGTTCCCCTCTATTCGACATTGGTGAGGCCTCATCTGGAGTACTGTGTCCAGTTTTGGGCCCCACACTACAAGAAGGATGTGGATAAATTGGAGAGAGTCCAGCGAAGGGCAACAAAAATGATTAGGGGTCTAGAACACATGACTTATGAGGAGAGGCTGAGGGAACTGGGATTGTTTAGCCTGCAGAAGAGAAGAATGAGGGGGGATTTGATAGCTGCTTTCAACTACCTGAAAGGGGGTTCCAAAGAGGATGGCTCTAGACTGTTCTCAATGGTAGCAGATGACAGAACGAGGAGTAATGGTCTCAAGTTGCAGTGGGGGAGGTTTAGATTGGATATTAGGAAAAACTTTTTCACTAAGAGGGTGGTGAAACACTGGAATGCGTTACCTAGGGAGGTGGTAGAATCTCCTTCCTTAGAGGTTTTTAAGGTCAGGCTTGACAAAGCCCTGGCTGGGATGATTTAACTGGGAATTGGTCCTGCTTCGAGCAGAGGGTTGGACTAGATGACCTTCAGGGGTCCCTTCCAACCCTGATTTTCTATGATTCTATGATTCTATGCTATGAGATAGTTAACAGCTCCCAGGAACTCTTGGACCATGAATGGCCCTTCCCATGACGCTTTCATCTTATAGGCCTGGAGTGCCTTCAAGACCATGACCTGGTCCCCTACTTTGAAGGAACGCTTTCTGGCATGTTTATCATAACAGGCTTTTTGCTCTTCCTGAGCATTTTTAGGTTTTCTCTAGCAAGGGCTAAAGAGGTTGGGAGGGTGTTTTTTAGGTTGTTTACAAAGTCCAGAATGTTAGTTCCTGGGGAAGGCATAAACCCCTCCCATTGCTGCTTCACCAGCTGTAATGGCCCCTTAACCTTGCAGGCATACACAAGTTCAAATGGTGAAAACCCTAAACTGGGATGTGGTACAGCTCTCTAGGCAAAAAGCAACTGCTGCAACACTAGGTCCCAATCATTAGAGTGCTCATTTACGAATTTATGTATCATGACCCCCAAAGTTCCATTAAACTTCTCCACCAAGCTATTCCTTTGATGGTGGTAAAGGGTTGCCTCCAAGTGGTTCACCCCATGAGCTTCCCAAAGGCTTTCCATGGTTCCTGCCATGAAATTAGTTCCTGAATCTGTCAGGATGTCGGAGGACCAACCTACCCTGGCAAAAATATCTGTTAATGCCTGGCACACACTTTTAGCCCTCGTGTTGCTTAGAGTTACTGCTTCCGGCCATCGGATGGCAAAATCCATGGAAGTCATTTTTTACTGCTTTCCTCTGGGTGTCTTTTTCAGAAAAGGACCCAGAATATCCACAGCTACTAGCTGAAATGGAACCTCAATGATGGGGAGTGGCTGGAGAGGGGCTCTGACCAGGTCTTGGGGTTTTCCCACTCTTTGGCACACCTCACAAGATTGGACATACCTAGAAACATCCTTGCCCATTCCCTCCCAATGGAATGACTTTCCCAAATGGTCTTTGGTTCTGTTCACCGCAGCATGGCCACTAGGATGATCGTGCGCTAAGCTCAAGAGTTTTACCCAGTACTTAGTTGGAACTACCAACTGTCTTTGAGGATGCCAGTCTTCATGGTGTCCACCAGAAAAAGTTTCCTTGTACAAAATTCCTTTTTCTACAACAAACAGGGATTGATTAGAAGAGCTGAGAGGCAGTGGGTTGCTCCATGCCGCTGTCCAAGCTCTCTGGAGGCTTTCATCTGCTTCCTGTTCGGCCTGGAACTGTTCCCTTGATGCTGTAGACATCAGTTCCTCATTGGATTGTGGGCTCGGGCTTGGTCCCTCTGGAAGCGATGTAGGGGATGGGGTTGTTTCCATTGACTGTGAACTGCTCTCCGCTGGTGCACTATGTTGGATTTCAGGCTCCAGCTGAGCCTCTTGCACAGGTTTAGCTGCTGTTGCCAGGGCAGGCTCAGTGGTGCCCTCTGGTGTTGGGGTTGCAAGTGCTGGATTCAGTGCTGGCAATGATTCTGGTGCTGGTTGCTCCGCTGGTTCTGGTTCTGGGACTGGCTCTGGCTGGATCTCTGTGACTGGATCCACTACTGCTGTCGCAGATGTTGGCATGGGGTCCGGTTCCACCATCTCAGTTTGAGTCTCTGGTAACACAGACTGGGGCCTTGTAGAAGGCTCGGAAACGGAGCTAGTTGTGAAGATTTGTTTAGCCTGGCTGCGGGTGACTATCCCCACCCTCTTGGCTAGCTTCACATGGTTGGCCAAATAGATTCATAGATTCATAGATTCATAGATACTAAGGTCAGAAGGGACCATTATGATCATCTAGTCTGACCTCCTGCACAATGCAGGCCACAGAATCTCACCCACCCACTCTTGCGAAAAACCTCTCACCTATGTCTGAGCAATTGAAGTCCTCAAATCGTGGTTTAAAGACTTCAGGGAGCAGAGAATCCTCCAGCTAGTGACCCGTGCCCCAGGCTACAGAGGAAGGCGAAAAACCTCCAGGGCCTCTTCCAATATGCCGTGGAGGAAAATTCCTTCCTGACCCAAAAAATGGTGATCAGCTAAACCCTGAGCATATGGGCAAGATTCACCAGCCAGATACTACAGAAAATTCTTTCCTGGGTAACTCAGATCCCACCCCATCTAACATCCCATCACAGGCCATTAGGCCTATTTACCATGAATATTTAATTACCAAAACCATGTTATCCCATCATACCATCGCCTCCATAAACTTATCGAGTTTAATCTTAAAGCCAGATAGATCTTTTGCCCCCACTGCTTCCCTTGGAAGGCTATTCCAAAACTTCACTCTTCTGATGGTTAGAAACCTTCATCTAATTTCAAGTCTAAACTTCCCAGTGACCAGTTTATATCCATTTGTACTTGTGTCCACATTGGTACTGAGCTTAAATAATTCCTCTCCCTCTCTGGTATTTATCCCTCTGATATATTTATAGAGAGCAATCATATCTCCCCTCAACCTTCTTTTAGTTAGGCTAAACAAGCCAATGTCCTTGAGTCTCCTTTCATAAGACAAGTTTTCCATTCCTCGGATCATCCTAGTAGCCCTTCTCTGTACCTGTTCCAGTTTGAATTCGAGTAAGTTAATTTTTCTGCAGTTCATTAGACCTCCTATCCCTACTTGTAAAAGTTGTTTCCTTTCTCATTCTTTCCATTATTCACTTATTGGAAGTTGGAATTTCCCAGTGTCTATTCTATTCTGTTCTATTATATATAAGTTCTTATACCCATGCTCATCATCATAGTATCTAAGCACCAATATGATGCCCTCTGACATAGATATAGACCTTAATGCCCCCTGAGCCCTAGTCATTACATTGATATTATGGTGATGAGCATGGTAGAGGAACCTGTATAGAATAGAACATATTTCCTTGGGTTTATCATCTTTATTATGCAATTTCTCTGCAAGACCAGATGGGCAAACTACACTTTATTCATCATCAACAAAAATCAGAATGTACACAGCAGTGGATTTGCCTCTGGCCATCATTCAAGAGTGTTTACCTGAGCCCACACCCTCATACATACAGACAATGTAAATCTTAAGGCAAATTCTGCCTCCAGTACTGTGGCTCATTTGTCAGCAAGGAAACTAATGCTGTTTGCAGATATTGGACAAAAGGAATAGGTTGCTTATACAGTACTGGTAGAGAGAACTGCCTCAGCACAGCCTTCTTGTGCTGATGGTCCTGATGATGCAGCTTTGATAGCCTGAAAATGAAAACGCCCTACTCTTGGGTCCTAGAAACACTTTTGATCTGTATGTGTTGACATATATAAAATATTTCCTACATTAAGGATTTGGAACCATTTGCTACACATGAAGCAGTGGTGGTACACTGGATAATTCATAGGTATGGGCGCCTGGAGACCTCGGTTCTATTCCTGTCTGTGCCAGTGACTTAGTTTGTGACCTTTGGCACATCACTTAACCTTTCCCCTTCTTTTGGGGATAGTGATACTTACGATCCTTGCACAGTGCTCTGTAATGCACAGATGAAAAACTGGTGGAAAGATTCACAGAAAAAGCTTTGAAATGGTTTTTATCTCTATATAACCGGAGAGCAGTCTAGACAAAAAAACTAAACTGGTCTCACAATCTCAGAAAAGTCCCAGCGCTGGAATGACTGTGTATGGCATCCTTCATGTTCAAAGTCATCTTCTCTGTCTGTTCCCGGGCCCACCATTTTTGTGCCTTCCTGCTGGGGTAGCTGGTTGATTTGGTCTGCAATCTCTAGCTCTCCCTCATTACCTTCCCCCAAACTCAAGGAGGGCCAACCAAGCTGAAGTTAAGCCCTTATTTGTCATTGACCTGAGACAACCCTGCAGTCTCTCCCATATTCACTATGGTCATGTATCCATTGATATGCAGTACATTGTCAGATTATGCAGGTGAATTGGGACCTACAGCATTCCTGGAGCACCACTGAACGCTGGGTGCATATTTGCTATTTCAGCTCCAGTCACTGAGGTTAGAACTGCTTGTGGATTGCTGCATGTTAATAGTTAAGAAAATATAAAAAGACAGGTATGTAAGGCTGCCTCTGAGTAACCTAATTATAGCCACTGTCCGCTTGATATGACTGGGAATGTACTTATTATTCTGCTCTGCTTTGGGAGTTTTTATTATGGCAACCCTGGGAGAGTCTCACACAACTATGTACACAATCAGATCTCATGCCCCAAACCCCCAAATTAACAATGATAAAAAAAATCCTTCCATTGTCATTAAAAACAAGCATCAGGCCAAAGGGGCCTGTGCATGGAAGGGCCACAACACTGATCGTGGCAGTTTGCTGGTCTAGCTGGTCTTAGAAGTAGAACAGGAATTGCTAGCACGTTGTTGCCTTCTGCCAGAGGAAGTTTCTCTTCAGTCTCTTCTCTTCAGGAATGTCTTCTTCAGTCTAGACACACCCTGGATGCACCGTGAAAGACTCAGTTCCCTCCAAAATGAGGGCTCTATCTAGAGGCATCCAAATCTCACCTCCTCAAGGTACCCTCCAAAAATGAGTTAGCTAATCTGTAGGAAGAGGTCAAACTATTTTCTTGGCACACTCCTGCTCTGCCTTTATTTACCAGACACATTCAATCTTGTTTTCCCATTAACTGTAAACAAAAGCTACCTGAGCTGTCTTGGTTCCTGGCCACTTCTTATTCATTGTAATGAGACTGTCTATTCGCATCAATGTTTTCAGCCGTTTGTAATATCTCTGAGATGTTCAATCTTTTACTTGTGTCGTCACTGATGCCAGGAACTAGAACTAACATTCATTACAATAAGGAATCGCCTCAAAATATTCAGTAGGTAACCAGCCATATTCCTTGTGAACCAAGCATTTCCTTTCCTTCTCCAGAAGACAAATATTGGATTGTCACAGAGGCACAGGGTTTCTGAGAAACAATAATCACATTCTACTGATGAGAGCAAGCTTTCTATCTCCTGGGGTGTCCCTTCTTTCCTCTCACTGATAGAGTTGTGGCAGGCCTGTACATTTAGCTTCTCAGTGCTGCCTATGTCATTTCTCTTTTGATACAGTGGCTATTCCCAATACTGAGTGGAGTGTTGCCATATGATGGGTCATTTTCTGAGTCTCAGATTGAACTTCCTTGTTGCTTTGACACTGATGGTTTCTCACATATTATCATGGCAATGTGAACTAATCCATTGAATGTCTCAAATTGTTAGCAAATCTCAAATCTTCCCCCATCAGCATGATAATCATCATAGACTGCAAAAGTCCACATTCCTGACCAGCCCTTGTACTGGACAGGCAACTTGGCTGTAGGCAAGTTTAAAGAATTTGACATGAAGGGTTGAATTGTCACTTGAGCCTCTGGGTTGATTAATTTGGGGTCCACTAAGGACTGGTGGATAGCTGACACTTGTGCTCCAGTGTCCCTCCACGCAACAACCTTCTTCCCACCCACACTCACGGTTTCCCTTCACTCTGAGGGTATCTGGGAGGTATCTGGGCCTGGGGACCTTTGGTGTGATTGTGGTGTAATGAACTGCAATCTGTTGGGGTTCTTGGGGCAGCTGGCCTTTACATGCCCCACCTCATTACATTTAAAACATAGCCCAGCTGACTGATCACTGGGGCAAGGTTGGTTGCTGGAGACTGGTGTGGTGAGGCAGTAAGGTGTGTGGGGTTTTCCTTAGGATGTAGATTGGGCCTTGGTTGGCCCGCAGTGATAGGGTTTTGTTTCGGGTTGCCCCTTCTGATATTCGCTCCAACTGCTACCAGTTTTTTTTCTTTTCTGCCAGCTCCACCCAATTGGCTCCAATCTCCCCTGCCGCAATTACAGTTTTGGGCTTCCCATCTATGATGTACCTTTCTATTTCCTCAGGAACACCCTCTAAGAACTGCTCCATTTGCTTATGAAGCACAACTCTTCCGGAGATTGAACACTTGCTCCTGATATCCAGGCATCCCAATGTTTCACAATGTGCTAGTCGTGTCGGATAAATGACACGTCTGGTTTCCACCTTAGGGCTCTGAACCACCGACGGGCCTGCTCGGGTGTTAGCCCCATTTAAATCCTGGCCTTGTCTTTAAAAAGTTTGTAGCTGTTCATGGATCCCTTAGGCATTTCAGCTGCCACCTCTGCTAAGGGTCCACTGAGCTGCGGCCTCAGCTCCATGATATACTGATCTGTAGAGATGCCATACCCAAGGCAGGCTCTTTCGAAATTTTCTAAGGCCTCTGTATCATTGCCTACCTTGTAGGTAGGAAATTTCCTTGAGTGGTGGAGCAGCACCCAGAGAAGGATTAGTAGGGTTAGCTGGTAAATTCAGCTTAGCATTTTCCAGCTAACTCCGTCTCCAAGCGGTGCTTCTCCACTTCCACCTCCAAGCCTTTCACCTCTTTCCTCTCCTCTGCTTCCAACTCCAAGTGTTTTAAGGCTATCTATCTGTCATGTTCTTTTTGTCTCTCTTCAGCTTCAAATTTAGCTAATACTCGTTTTTGTTGGACGTTGTTTTTTGCTATTCTAGCTTCTGATTGACTAGCTTACCTGAGAGCTAAAAAAAAAAAAAAAAAAACCTGCTTGTGAATTTCCTGGCCGTAGTTAACACCTTTGTAAAAAAAAAAAATAACACCTCTGTCTCCAGGAAAAGAGAGAGAAAAGGGAAAAAAAAAAAAAACTCCAGCTCTTCTCAGCTCCTGCTTTCCCCAAGCAGCTAAAAGAAGAAAAAAATTCCCAAGGTTTGTGCTTCTGATTCAAAATGATCTCTGGTTCAAAATGATCCCACCGCTCTGCCACCATGTCAGGGTTCCCTCCCCACTCTGAACTCTGGGGTGCAGATGTGGGGACCGGCATGAAAGACCTCCTATGCTTATATTCCACCAGCTTAGGTTAAAAACTTCCCCAAGGCACAAATTGTCCTTGTCCCTTGTCCTTGGACAGTATTGCTGCTACCACCAAGTGATTTAAACAAACATTCAGGGAGGGGCCACTTGGAGCCCTCTCCCCACCAAAATATCCCCCCTAACCCCTTCACCCCCTTTCTTGGGGAGGCTTGAGAATAATATACCAACCAATAAGTTAAAAAAGTGAACACAGACCAAATCCCTGGGTTTTAGGACACTGAAAAGCAATCAGGTTCTTAAAAGATTAATATTATTTAAAAAAAAATGAAAGAATCACACCTGCAAAATCAGGATGGAAGATAACTTTACAGGGTAAATAAAAAGATTTAAAACACAGAGAATTCCCCTCTGACTCTGCTTCCCAGTTACAAAACAGGAATAAAATTACCTCTTAGCATAGGGAAAATTCACAAGCTAAAACAAAAGATAATCTAACACATTTCCTTGCTATTACTTCCAATTGCTTTAATTTTAGATGGATTATTTCAGGTTCTTTTTAGGAGCTGCTTTACCTGCTTGGTCTCTCTGTGTGTCCTGAGAGGGAACCAAACAAAGAGAGCACAAACAAAACCTCCCTGCCCCCCTGATTTGAAAGTATCTTCTTTTCCCATTGGTCCTTCTGGTCAGGTGCCAACTTGGTTAATTGAACTGATTAACCCCTTACAGGTAAGGGGATTCTGTACCTCTGGCCATGAGGGATTTTAGGTTATGGCATACATAAGGGTTGTTACCCTTCTCTTTATATTTATGACAGGGTGAAAGGCCCAAACATCAGAGACAAACGACTAATGATGTCACAAAGTGGATAATAAATGGAGGTTTCACACATTTGAAATTTGGAGTCTTTCAACAACCCCAGAGCCCTGTTTGCATATAGATGTTGTCTTTCCGCCAGCTTCCCGCATCTGATCTGATCTCATCTGATCTGACCAAACCTCGACTAGCCATCGGGACTTCATTCTGATCTGCGGATTCTGGTGTTGTATGTTTGGGGTATGAATGTGGCGTGAATGAGGTTTATTTTGTAAGCAATAAAGAGTACTTAGAGTATTATATACCAATACTGTGACCGGTACCTGCCTGTTCCCCCGTACCATATGGAGGCCCCTGCTGCGGGTCTAATACTATTATTAAATATTTGTTCCCCGTGTAGGTTCTTATAGACTGTGATCAAATCACCTGTTAACCATCTCTTTGTTAAGCTAAATAGATTGAGCTTTTTGAGTCTATCACTAAGGCAGGTTTTCTAATCCTTTGGTCATTCTTCTGTCTCTCCTCTGACCCCTTCCCAATTTATCAACATCCTTCATGAACTGTGGACACCAGAACTGGACACAAGATTCCAGCAATGGACACACCAGTTCCAAATACAGAGGTCAAATAACCTCTCTACGCCTAGTCGAGATTCCCCTGTTTCTGCCTCCATTGCAGTCAATCAGATGAGATGTAATCAAGCCAGGGGGTCCAGCTCAGAAAGGAAAATGAAAGCATGAGGCACCCACACTACAATGCCCATGAACCACTGAAACAGCCAAGGAGGAGAGTGTTTCATGTCTAACTAAGTTTCAATTTGGTTAAAAAAAAACACCCAAAATGGATCAGTCTAAGAATGTTTATTATTAGTGGGAGACAGGTGGAGACATGCTTGTGGATGAGAGCCTAGATCTTCCATCTCCCACTCCTTTGCCTTAACACAAAGACCATCCGTCATTCCCATGCATAGAGTTTCACATTATGAAATAGCTTTCATTTACTCCCTTGCAGGAGAGCTCCTCTTCAAGCAGAGAAATGGACAATGGGACAATCGTGGCCAAGTTCGTCCTTATGGCATTTTCCAATCGCCCAGCCATTTGCTTCTCTCTTTTTGGTGCCTTTCTGTTGATGTATCTCATAACCCTTACTGGCAATGGCCTCAAATCCTAACCATAGGGACCAAGGCTAAGCTGCACAACCTGCTGGACTTCATCCTCAGTAACTTCTCCAGGTAAGACATCTGCTGCTCCATTGCTACAACACCCAAGATGCTGGAAAACCTCTTGTCAGAGACCAACATAATTTCCTTCACTGGCTGCATGTTGCAGGTCAACTTCCTGATGGCTGTAGCAGGGAGGGAGGTTTTCCTCCAGGCAGCGATGGCTATGACTGGTAAGTGGCCATGTGTAACCCTTTGCAGTACATGATCATTAGGAGCAAGAGACTCTGCGTTCTGATGACTGCCAGGGATGTGGGTCACCAGATTCCTCAACTCCCTCCTGCACACAGTGTCTACCTTCACCTTGCCTTTCTGCCACTCCAGCAAAGTCAACCAATATTACTGTGACATTCCCCCAGTGCTGGCTTCATCCTACACTTCCACGTACCTCAGGGAGATGGTGACCCTCATCGTAGCGGGGATATTCAGCCTGGGTGCCTTTCTGGTCACCCTGCTCTCCTACATCCAAACCCTCTGGACCATCCAGTCAGCCGAGGGCAACACAAGGCCTTCTCCACTTGCGCCTCCTCACACCTCATGGTGGTACATCAGTTCTACAGCACCACCGTCTTCAGCTACATATGTTGCTCATCCAGCCTCTCGCTGGATCAGGACAGGTTGGTAGCCATGCTGGATGGAGTCCTCACCCCCATGCTGACCTGCATTACCTACAGTGTGTGGAACATGGAAGTGAAAGAGATTTTGAGGAGAATTGGATGTGCAGTTCCAATCAAATGTGATGGAAATTTTGCCTCCAAGTCCCTTGGGTAACTCTGAAAATCTCATCTTGGGGGTCCCAATTGCACTGATGTCACAGGGCTAGATTCTGGACTTCTTACTCAGGGCCTGATTCTGCGACCCCTATGGGGCCTGGTTCCCCACTGTGCTACTCCAGGTTTATGTCTATATGACTCCACTGAATGCGAATGGAGTTACAGAGCACAAAGTGGAACAAAGCAGTGGTAATTCAGGCCCATTAGATAATGACTTACAGCTGTGATTTTCAAAGTGGCCTGGAGGAATTAAGTGATCTACCCCACACATTTTTAATGGGATTTGGATTCCTGACTCCCTTTGGTCCATTTCAAAATCCAAGCCTCACTAAACAAATGGTCCCGTAGATTCCAATCGCAATTTGGAGAGCAAGGACCTCGTCCTGCATTTTAACTTCAATGGGGTACCAAGCATAGGGCAGGATTCCACCTTAGCAGAACAGCTGCCACACTCCCCAGTCTGAAGAAGGGGGGTAGAAAACAGTTTGTCACTTTGAGCTGAGTCCTTATTCCAGCAGAGCACTGACTTTCACAATCATCTTGTGATTAGTTCTCATTAGTTTTGAACTTTGATTAGTAAAGCAAAGTAGGTTTTTTTGAAAATTAACACTATGTAAAAAGTCATGGCAACAATAGATCAGTCGTTCTAATTTCCTACATATGGGTCAGGGAGGTACTTGCAGTTTAAATGGTGCCTTGGGTGAAGCGCTGTTATCTGGTTGAAGGTTAACTGGTTTGGTCAATAATGTCTATTGGGCTTTTGGAATTCATGCGATAAGATATGAGAACCTGATTCCCTACAGTAGAGCTGGCCCAAAAATGTCCAACCAAAAAATGTGCATTGCAAAATTAGGGTTTAATCAATTTTTTCTTTTACTTTTTTATTTACAGAAATATTTCATTGAAATCTTTCCTCTTCCAGACTTTCAACGCCATTTTTTCTTCTGGAAAAAAAACCTGAACATTTGTTGGTATTTCTGAAATTATTTGTTTCAAAATTGTGGGATTTTCTGCACTTCCTGTCTGTTTTCCAACTTGCAAAAGTTACTTCAGTTGTGCATTTTCACTTTTCCCAGCTGGAAAATGTTGGGAAATGGTAAAGTGTGAGAGAGAGGGTGCCACAAAATCTTTCCCACATTTTCAACATTTCTCACCCTGGAGTTTCCTGGTGGAATTTGTCAAATGGGAATTTTTCCTGTAAAAACTGTCATGGGAAAAAATCCTAACTTTCCAATTAACTGTAATAATCAGAGGTGAAGAGTCTGGTGTACATTGTCCTGTGACATCAGTAGAGTGCCACTGATTTACACCAGTTGAAATTTTGGCCCACCATGCTTCATATCTGCTTGTTAACAAGATGTTTTTGCAGTGCCAGCTGTCGTGTATTTAGGCTTCGAAGGAGTCCATTTTTCTTGGGAAATGTCGATAGATGTCGATTTCCCCGTACGCGCACAACTATTTCCATCAACCATCACGGAAACGTGCAGAGAGGCAAAGAAAGAAAAACACTGCTTGAGGATGTGTTGGAGTTTGATTTAAGGTTATGGTCTCTGTGGAGTTTGACATGGGAGTTGACAATTGGTGTTTTAATGGTTATCAAACGTTACTGGTTTGAATCTCCGCGCCGGCTGTCATTAAACAATTATTGTCTGACCCTCCCATGATTTTGCATGACTGTGAAAATCAAAAACTCAAAATAATGCTGGAAACTAAACACCAGTATTATCCCTCTGACAGAGTGCGAGGCAAGAAAGGCTGAGTCCGGACTCTGGGTCAAGCCCTGCAGAATGGAGCTGACAAAGCAGAGCTGTACCTAATTCGTAGGTGAGGCCGGGCAGGAAGGCTAATTGAGCCACTAGGCAGAGCCCACAAATAGGCACAGGAAGGAGGTAGAAAGGGGGGAAGCAGGTAGTAAGGGGAAAGAGAGATTGCTCTCCCCGGCATCGGTGCCGACTCCGTGGGTGCTCCGAGGATGGAGCACCACAGGGAAAAAACAGTTAGTGCTGAACACCCACCGGCAGCGTCCCCATCAGACCCCCTCTTTCCCCCAGCACCTCCTGCCCACCAGCAGGCTCAGACGATCAACACCTCTCCTTCCCTCCCCGTGCCTCCTGCCTCCCGCGATCAGCTGTTTCGCGACACGCAGGAAGCTCTGGGCGTGGGAGGAGCGAGGATGCAGCACAGTCAAGGAAGAGGGCGGAATGGGGCAGGAAGAGGTGGGGATGTAAATAAACTGCACAAAGTATTGGTCCAGCACAGGGGTCTCTGCGTAGTTTGTAGACTGAGACAGAACCAGGAACAAGGAGGCCCTGTTGCCCCAACAAATTATTTTTTTAATTAATTCTTCCCAGCCTAGCTGTAATTAGGTTTGAGCTTCCCTTTCTCTTTACAGAGGTATCAATCTAAGTGCTTCTAAATTTGCCCTGCCTCATGGGGCAGCTAGGTAACATTAGAGCTCCAAATCTGAACCAGAGATTCCTGAGATACAAACCTCCCCTTTCCCCCAAAGCAACAACATTTGCAAAACCAATAAACTCCTTAGAAGAACAGCTGGGCCTCAAACTATGGCTCGGCTCTGCCCCAAACTTCTCAGTCGTTCAGGATTTATCTCGGCGAGTGCACAGCACCCGCTTTCCCTTTGGGTGAAGCCTGTGTGACACAGAGACCTCAGGGTGTAAACTGGCAGAGGGGTCCATAGATTTTTACAGGGATCCCTTAGGTCAGTTATATACAGTAGTTCACTGGTCATCATAATTACTGCAAGATGTTTGCACAGGCGATAGTTTGAGAGACGTAAACTCTTTGGTTCCAAAACCGTTAAAGTCACCCGAGTCGAGCATATCAAACACTGACCATCCGGGGAGATGGGTGTCTGTTTGCTGTCTGGGCCAGGTGCGGGCGTGAGGCTTTACGAAGACAAAGGAACCCCAAGAGAAGTCCCTGAGGTGGAGACCTTTTAAGAAAGAGGGGTCACAGCCAGCCTGCCCGTGGAGCGTGGCTTAGCAATACTGTAGAACAGCGTTTTTCAAACTTCAGGTCACAACCTAGTACTGGGTGGCGGCATGTCAGGCACTGGGTTGCTCTGGTCAGCACCGCCGACTGGGAAGTTAAAAGTCCCGTTGGTGGTGCTGCCCAGCTAAGGCAGAGTACTACCTACCGGTTTCGACACCACGCTGCGCCCCGGAAGTGGCCAGCAGCAGGTCCGGCTTCTAGGCAGTGGGGCCATGTGGCTCCACGTGCTTCCCCCTCCCTGATCACTGGGCTTCACTGAGGGTGGGGGCGGTGCCTGTGGGCGAGAGCCACGAAAAGCTGCTTGCGTGCCTCCACCTAGGAGCCAGACCTGCGGCTGGCCGCTTCCGGGGTGCAGCATGTTCCGCGGTGCCAGGACAGGCAGGAAGCCTGCCTCTGCACCCCCACTGTGCTGCTGACCAGGAGCCGCCGGAGGTAAGCCTGCACCCCAACCCCGCACCCCAACCCCCTGCCCCAGCCCAGAGCTCCCTTCCATACCCTGAACCCCTCATTCCCGGCCCCACCCCACAGCCCTCACCCCCGCACCCCAATCCTCTGTCCCAGCCCTGAGCCCCTCCCACACCCCAAACCCCACATCCCCAGCTCCGTTGGGTCGTGGGCACCAACAATTTTCTTCAGCTGGGTCCCCAGAAAAAATGTTTGAAAACCACTGCTGTGGCAGACATGAGAATATCTTGTGAATTATGTCTAGGCACTAGGATGCCTGTTATGATTTTATTTTATAATAAAATAAGTTTGTTTCCAGGGCTTATTCAGTGTGTTGTTAATGAAACCTATTTTTGATTTCACTATAAGCAGATCTGTGTTAAGCAGAGCGATGAGCTGAGGTTGTCTTCTTTGTATATGCATGACGTGCCTCAGGCAGCAAGTGAGCGGATTCATCGCCGAATTTGGTCCGCTGGTTGGATGGTTCCTCCCCCAGCTCGGGCCGGGCCCTGACGGGGAGTGCAATGTCAATGCCGATCCATACCCCCCACGAGCTGAGGTGAAACTGGTGAGAGGGGTGCACGGCTTCTTTGGAAGCCGCAGATCTGTGATTACTGTGAGGGCCAGTGGAACAGGGGCTGGATGCTCCGGAGGGCTCAAGGATCAGAGCAAGCCTATCGCTAGTCTGTAGATTGACAGTGGGCCTGCCTAGGCCTAGGGGGAGTGCTGGTATTGCCCATGGTCGGCAGATTCTCGTCAGGCACAAGACTGCCTCACGCTCAAGGCAAGTGGTAACAGGGTACCACAAAGCCCTGGGTACCCGCAGGAAGCGTCACAGCTCTTGAGGGTTACGTTAGGGACTCCAGGTCAGCGCATCAGGAAAGCAGGTCAAAGAGAGTGAACGTTTGTGGGTCTGCTGTCCCAAGAATTCAAAGGTCACGCGCGATGGTTGCTGAACCGAAGTTACACCCGTGCACTGTGAGTCTGAGCCCTGTCCTTGGCAGTTCTCGGAGCATGGGCCCTGGGCACTGTCCCCGCATTCTGAAGGGTTCCTGTGAGGCGTTTTGAAATTAGAAATAAGTCCCATCTTTTTAACAGTGGGGGTGATTGACCATTGGAACAAACCAGTGGTGGATTCTCCATCTCGTGATATCTTCAGACCAAGACTGGCTGCCATTCTGGAAGATACTTTAGCCAAATGCTAGTTATTGGGTCCAAAACATGGGTAGCAATGGCCTGTGGTATACGGGAGTCAGACTAGAGCTCCTAATTTTCCCTATGGTCCCTTCTGGCTTTGAACTCTATGACTCGTGGATAAATGTAGATGGGAGATAGGGGAGAGGATTGAGGGTGGGGGAGAGTGTCAGGCCAGGGGAGGGGAGAAACACTGGAAGGGGGACATGGCTGTGGATGGAAGGGGGCTTGTCACCTCCACATTCCCCTATCTGGTGTGAAGCCTCCACCCCTTGCCCCGCCCCTCCCCTGCTCCCATCCAGCTGGTTGGTATGGGGGTGGGGGAGGTAAGGAGAGACACCTCTTATTCACAGCCCCATTGCTCAGGGCAATGGCCAGGAGACAGAGAGGAACACACCTCAGACAAAGGAGGGAATGGGCAGCAGCTGCCCCAGCCCCAGTTGGGATCTGGGGGGCCCTGCTTCTCTGGGGGTGTTTGATCCCCTATTCCTGTCCCCCGTGCATGTTCCAAAGAGTTCCATTGGCCCCTCCGACAGGACTCAGTGCTGCAATGAGCCATCGATCTCTCAAAGCGCAGCTTCATAGCACAGCAACAGATCTCATCACCAGCTGCTCCAGCAAATCCCTCCACAGTTCAACACAGCTACGCCTCATACCACGAACTCACTTGGCGCACAGGCAGACACAGGCTGGAATTCAAATCTGTGGGACACCCCCCCAACAACACCCTATTCTCTTAGTCCTTTCTCACATCTCTCGATTATGGGTTCGTAGATTTCAGAGTCAGAGGGGACCGACAGATCCTGTAGCCTGACCTCCTGTATAACAAGCCAGAGAATTTCTCCAGTCACTTTTGCATTGAGTCTAATAACTTATGTTTGAGAAAAGCATATTCTGGTCTTGATCTGGAGACATCAAGAGCTAGAAAATCCTACCCCTTCCGTCGGTGGTTTAACCTTTGCACCCCCACGACATACTTAGATGTGATGGCTATTGCCTGCTCCAGGAAGCGGAGTTAAAGTCGTGTTGCAGTGACACAGGTGTCCTTTAACTCTCCACTCCCTGGTTTTCAGAGGTTTAAGTTTAATGACTTTCCCCATTCTGGAAGGGCACGATTCACCTCTGGGCAAACTTAACTCTGCTTTCACAAAGTTTGGGGGCATTTAATATATGTGGTAAAGAGAGAGAAAATGAGGAAGGTTAGAAGTTCTATGTCCTCCAACTCGTTCCCTTTGAGGTTTAGAGTTTGATGTTCTTAACAATGTCCCAGTGTCCTAGACATGGATTCAAAAATCCCAGCTGCAGAAGTGTCCGTGGAGATTTCACCTTCTTGCAAGAAGGGTAAAAAATGAGACACCAGAGACTGGCACTTTTAGACAAGGCACAACGTACAAAAAACACGCAGCAGAACTAGGACATCCAAACTGTAATCTGCTTGTTGAAGGAGATCAGCTGCATGGAGAGATGACATTAGAAGACGGACAGTAGAACCTTCATCCTGAAAAAAGGAGTCCTATCAAATGATTCCAGCTTGAAATAGACCCTTTTTAGAGGTGAATCAACCTTCAAGACTCTTTTTTCAGTTAAATCAGAATTGCAGATGGACAAGAGTGAGTGGCTAATAAAGTCCATCCTGTCTCCTCACTGCTGTGTTTTACCTTTCAGGAGGGGATCTGCCTCCCTGAGCTGTTGAGAAACTTAATGCTAGATAGATGCTAACAATGTTTTAGCTGTATAGGCTGAGCTTTGCATACCCTCTTTGCTGTGCACCCTGCTCCCCAAGGCAGGTTTGGAAATATCAGCCTGAAGAGTATAGTTTGGAACCATAGGAACGGCTTAATCACATGAGATCATTGATCCACACAGTGTGGTATCCTGTCTCCTGCACAAGCTACTTAAGAGGTAGGTGCACAAAGCAGCTTTCTTTCAACCCACCCATTTAATTAGCCATTTAATTGTCCTATACGCTAAGGCAGGGGGATATCCCTTTTCAAACCTCTGAATTTTATCTTTGGGTTGTTTCTGAGCTCTTGATAGTGTAACTCTGGCCATTCTGGTTCATCATGTAAATGCTCGATCCTTTGAAATCGCGGTTTGATACTCCTGGCTTGCATTCTGCAGACCAGGGCAGCATGGGGTGGGATCAAACAAAACACCCTTACAGAGAATACATTGAATGGGCTTTCCAAATATTTTAATGTTCTGGTTCTCAAACGTTTGTATTGGTGAGCTCTTTCACACAGCAAGCCTCTGAGTGCGACCCCCCCTTATAAATTAATATAACACTTCAAAAAAACCACTATTATAAATAACATTTCAAACATTATAAATATAACATTATAACATTACAAATAACATTATAAATATAAAATTATAAATAATATTTAAAAAAAACCACTATTATAAATATTGGAGGCAAAGCGGGGTTTGGGGGTGGAAGCTGACAGCTCACTATACCCCACATAATAACCTCATGACCCCCTGAGGGGTCATGACCCCCAGTTTGAGAACCCCTGTTCTAGAACATGACCAATTCATGCAGCTCCATGAAGCTGACCAATTTTCTTAAAGCCAGCACAAAAATAAAATAAAAGATTGTTGTTATAGAATCATAGAATCATAGACTTTAAGGTCAGAAGGGACCATTATGATCATCTAGTCTAACCTCCTGCACAACGCAGGCCGCGGAATCTCACCCACCAACTCCTGTAACAAACCCCTGACTTATGTACTGAGCTTAAATAATTCCTCTCCCTCTCCGGTATTTCTCCCTCTGATATATTTAGAGATAGCAGTCATATTGCCTCTCAGCCTTCTTTTAGTTAGGCTAAACAAGCCAAGCTCATTGAGTCTCCTTTCATAGGACAGGTTTTCCATTCCTCGGATCATCCTAGTAGCCCTTCTCGGTACCTGTTCCAGTTTGAGTTCATCCTTCTTAAACATGGGAGACCAGAACTACACACAGTATTCTAGGTGAGGTCTCACCAGTACCTTGTATAACGGTAACGGTATAACGGTACAACTAACACCCCCTTAGCTCTACTGGAAACACCTCGCCTGATGCATCCAAGACCGCATTAGCTTTTTTCATGGCCATATCACATTGGCGGCTCACAGTCATCCTGTGATCAACCAATACTCCGAGGTCCTTCTCCTCCTCTGTTACTTCCAAGTGATGCGTCCCCAGTTTGTAACAGAAATTCTTGTTATTAATCCCTAAATGCATGACCTTGCACTTTTCACGATTAAAGTTCATCCTATTACTATTACGCCAGTTTACAAGGTCATCCAGATCTTCCTGTCTGATATCCCAGGCCCTCTCTGTATTGGCAATACCTCCCAGCTTCATGTCATCCGTAAACTTTATTAGCGCATTCCCGCTTTCTGTGCCAAGATCAGTAATAAAAAGGACTTCCGGTGCTTTCCATGCCGTTCTCCAGCCGATATAACCTGTACTTCTGTACCGGATGAATACCTAGCCTGATATTTGGTGTCATAAACTCAGCGTCCATCTAGAACGACAGAGTCTTTAAGCTGCTGTTCTTGGAGATCAAGTTTACAGCTTGGGTTGCATTCCTCTAGTGACCAGCAGAAGACATTAAAAAAAAGAAAGATGGCATTAATTGCTACTGGTGTATTAATCTTCAAATATATTTTATGTTCTCTTTCAGGGGATGTGGGATTTTCTTTAACTACTACCTATGGCCGGTCCAGTCTGGAGCAATAAAACGGCTACAGAATTCATTCTACTGGGATTTGGGGATCTCCATGAGCTGCAAATTCTTCTCTTTCTTCCTTTTTCAGTGATCTACATTTTGAGCATGGTAGGGAACATCCTCATCATCACACTTATTGTAACTGATCAGCACTTGCACACTCCCATGTATTTCTTCCTGGGGAACTTGTCCTGCTTGGAGACGTGCTACACCTCCACCATCCTGCCCAGGCTGCTGGCCAGTCTCCTGACGGGGGACAGAACCATTTCTGTCCAGCGCTGCCTCACACAATATTATTTGTTTGGTTTATTTGGAGCCACAGAATGTTATCTCTTAGCTGTAATGTCTTATGATCGGTATTTAGCAATATGCAAACCACTGTACTATGGAGCCCGTATGAATGGCAGATTCTGTGTCCTGCTAGCAGCTGGGTCTTGGATAAATGGGTTTTTGCCTGTTACCATAACAACTTCTTTGATGTCACAACTGCCTTTCTGTGGCCCTGGTAAGATTGATCACTTCTTTTGTGACTTAACTCCAGTGATAGACCTCTCCTGCAGTGACACCCGTCTGCTAAAACTTTTGGGTGTTGTCCTAGCGGGTGTATGTTCACTGCCCCCATCTCTACTAACTGTAACATCTTACATTTGTATCATCACCTCCATCCTGAGAATCCCTTCCACCACCGGGCGGCAAAAGGCCTTTTCCACCTGCTCCTCTCACCTCATTGTGATTACAACTTTCTATGGGACCCTGATCATTGTTTATCTCCTCCCCAAAACTAAGACACTGCAAGACCTGAACAAAGTGTTCTCCATCTTCTACACCATCCTGACGCCCCTGTTCAATCCATTCATCTACAGCCTGAGGAACAAGGAGGTAAAAAAGGCCCTAAGAAAAGCAGTCAGTAAATTCCTTTCAGGAGTCTGATTTACCTGACATACCCTCTAATTTAACCTCACTTAAAAACTTCTTGCTTGTAAAAATCAGACATAAAAATACAAAAGTGTCACAGCACTCTCTAATTTAAAAAAAAATTGCTGACTTTCTGATTTTTACCATACAATTATAAAATAAATCAATTGGAATATAAATCTTGTACTTCCATTTCAGTGTAAAGTGCACAGAACGGTATAAACAAGGCATTGGCTGTATGAAATATTAGTTTGTACTGACTTTGCGAATGATTTTTTATGTAACCTGTCGTAAAACATGGCAAATCTCTAGATGAGTTGATGTCCCTCCTGGAAGACCTGGAACCACTGGGTTAGTGTACTCACCAGGGATGTGGAAGGCCCAGGGTCATTCCACACTCTGCCTGATGCGGATAATGGATTTGAACTTGGACTCCCATCTCTCAGCTGAGTGGTTAGGGTGCTGCTTAGGGGGCTTGGGGTGGGGGCAAGGGGCAGGATGTGTCCCCATCTCTCCTGTCAAACTCTTCCACTTTGTTAAAATAATTAAATAATCATTGGACCAGGGACTTACATGTGGTTTTCCCACCTCCCAGGTGAAAGCGCTAACTACCAGGTTATGAATCCACACACTCTCTCTTTGGCCCAATGACCATTCAAATGGTCTCTCGTCACAGAGCACAGAGATCTGAAACCGGCCAGAGAAACACCTGGAGATTTCTTCCTCTGGAGGGGGAGTCCCCAGCCAGGGCAATGTTGATGGGTTGTCTGACAAGGACAACAACCAAGTGCTATCACCAGTCCTGAGCAGTGTAGCTAGGTCAACCTAACTCTTAGGTGCAGACCTGAGGCCCATGGTCCATGCAGAAAAGATCTCCCTATTTGAACTGAGACAAGAGAAGTTGGTGGGGCAGGTAACAGCAGGCCACGGAGACAGATGGAGCGTGGAAGGAATGAACAGATTAAGGTAGTGCCTGACTGGTACCATAGGAAGTCCAGTGCCTTTCTCTCTTTCTCTCTCTTTCTGAACTATGTTAGTATCTCAAGGGCATTCCTGACAGAGTTACTGACTGAGGGATCGGGGCGGGGGGGGAATAAATGCGTTTGGAAGAGGGATCTGAAGGAGGGGAGAGAGTTTGCCTGGGCTCCAGGACAAGGGATGGCCAGTTAGGTGGAGGCTGCTGCTTGGCAAAAGTCACTAGTCGGGGAAGGAAACAAAGCTGATGTAGCAGCAGCGGAAAGTGCTGTCCAAAGAGGAGAGAGATGAGCAGCCAGGTAGACGTCAGGCAGTAAAAGGAGGGGGCAATGGAGTGCTGCTGACATGTAACCTGGGGCTCCCGCAGAGCCGCTCCTCATTAGCTTCTGGAGCTGGTAGCGAATTCAGAGGAGACAGATGAGAAATCCTCCTCTTTGTTAACCACTTTGGTACTTGCATGGCTCTAACCTGGGATTTTCATAGGAGGGGACTGAAAATCCCCGACTGAGAGGCGAAAGGGGAAACAGAGACCCAACATCAGATAGCAGAGCTGGGAACAGAACGCAGCTCTCCATATACCCAAGCCAGTGTTTGTTTGCAAGGACCACGCAGCCACACATTTGAAATGCATCTTCTAGCCCATTAGTAGGTAGTGCCCTAGATGACCGCACGTCTGTTAAGAACAAATCCTTGGGAATAGTGCTGTCTCGTTGCTGAAATGGAAGCAGAATGCTGTTAGTTCGTGGCATATCACCGTGTTTAACTTGGGCCATTTGAAAGGGGGTGGGTGGGTGTGTTGGCAAAAGCAGTACCCCCAGCGGGGATGCCAAAGAGTTCCTTGGTTATAGTGGGTTATACTGGGAAGGGAGAGAGCTGAACTCAAACTCTTCTTCAGTAGCTGTCACTGAAACGAGGAGACAACTAAAAGGGAAGAGTGGGTGACACGAGGTTGCAGGTTGTCATGTCCTATTGCCTGAATGAGAAGATGCTGGAGATGAGAGGTTTAAAAATCTGTGGAGAAAGCAAGTACCAACAGAAGAGCCCCTCCCATAAACAGAGGGAAATCAACCTCTAGCTTAGGAGTTTCTAAAACAAAATCTAGAGGGATATTATTTAAATTAAGAATGGAGAGAAAGCTGCCAGGGAGAGAAGTCAATCAAAGCTGTGCATTAGGAAGGATGAAGATACCTGATAAGTGGCTGGACTGCGAACAGGATTTGTAGTCGACTCTCTCATGAAAACAAGATATTCTGCTATGTGAGTGGAGGAGCGTAGCAAACAGAGCAAGTTGCTTGGGAACTGTCCATCACAACGCTTTTTCAACAGGAAATGCAGTTTGGCTGAATCAACATTTTCCACAGGAAGTTCAACCAAACAGTTTCAGGGTTTTTTTCCTTAGGGAGAATTGGAAAGAAATATTTTATTCTGGATCAGGAGGATTTGAAATGAAAATGACAGCTTGTCCAACCCAGACACAGCATTTTATTGCAGGGCTGTTGGCCGTCAACGGGCATCCAACTGAGCTGCCGCAACAATTCATAGGAGCTGTAGTGCAGGTGCCTTTCTCCTTCGTTCTCCTCTGGGGGCTGGGCTCCGGGGCTGGGCTCCCGGGAGTCTCCCATGATTCAGTGAGGACGCCCCTCTGCTGGCACATTCAAACATACACACATTCCAAGGCCAGAAGGGACCACTGTGGTCATCTAGTCTGGCCTCCTGCATAACGCAGGCCATAAAACTTCCCCCAAGTAATTCCTATTTGAATTAGAGCAGGTCTTTTAACAAAAATCCCAATCTTGATTTTAAAATGTCAGTGATGGAGTATCCACCATGACCCTTGATAACTTCTTCCAATGGTGGTTTACCCTCATTGTTAAAAATGTACACCTTATTTCCAGTCTAAATTTGTTCAGCTTAACTTTTCAGGCATTGGATCTTGTTAGCCGTTTGTCTGCTTGATTGAAAAGCCCATTCTGACGGGTTCCCCCCAGGGTGCCACCTAGAACTGGGGTACCACTGAGCCCTCCTGACTCACCAGCCTGGGCTCCCTTTACACTGTATTGCTGTGACAGGCCCTCAGTCCCCCTCCAGCACACATACAGATAGATAGACACACACCCAAGTGCAGCTACACACAGATGCTGAAATCAGCTCTGCATGGGAAGGCTCAGCTAAGGCACCTCCCAACTCCTAAGGCATGCACTCCCCTCTGGAGTGTAAACCCATCATCATACCATCTTGCACCGCACAGAGAACTGTACAGCATAAGCTCATGAAATTCACCCCTTCCCTCAATGTGGAGGAAGATATGCAATAGCTTTCTGCCGCCCAGTTATGATTTCCACACACTGGTTTTAGACAAAACAAAAACAAGTTTATTAGCTACAAAAGGATAGATTTTAAGTGATTATAAGTGATAGCAAACAAATCAAAGCACATTACCTTCGTAAATAAACAAAACCGCAAAGTGATCTTAACATACAAGATAAGAAGGATATGAAATAGCAAATTCTCAACCTGAGTGATAAACTGGCTGGTAGACTCTTAAGGCACAAGTTGCCTTGGTTTTGCAGCTTGGTTTCCCAGGTGTTTACAGGTGTGGTGTTCTAGGGAGAGTGAGATACCATCATGATGCCATTTCTCCTCTTTTATATTTTCTTCCCATTTTCTGGAAAGCTCTTGTGCATGAGACATGGGTCAAACAGTCCCCATTCTGTAGTGCTATCTCTGAGAGGTTTCTATTGTACACAGTTCCTGGGGTAATCCTTGTTTTTGTGCATTTATTAATCCATTAACATTGTTTGGCCTTTTTATTGTTGTACCTGAAAGTCTGCTTGTGGGTGTTTTCAACCTCACAACCTGTTTCAGTAACACATACATAGCCAAACCTCATAACTTCACATATGACAATAACACATACAACCCAATGAGATATTAATGTCTAGCAGATCAAGACTTTTAGAATGATACCTCACAAGGCATACTTTGTGCAAAACATATCCTAATTACATGACGGTGGTGAATATTGGGGTACCAGGGTGTCACACCCATTCTTGGGATATGTGTAGATCTATATATATCTATAGATAGATAGATATCCATGTATCCATATATCCATGTAATGTGCTACAGGCCATCAAGGCATAGAGTGGATGGAGTGTGTTTGACACAAATATGTGTATTGCGTGTTGGCAACTGAAGCAGGAACTTAAGATTTCAAGTGGGTAAGGAGGATCTGTACAAAACAACTTTTTATGTCCGTGGGAAATATATGAAGAATCAGCAAATAAGGAACCAGCTGGACTCCTATAAAAAAATGTATAAGAATTGGAGGAAATGGCATGCCTTGGATCATGGTGGCCTGCCTGGAACAGAGTTGTGGGTGTGTCAGCATTCCTCCCCATTTTGAACTCTGGGGTACAGATGTGGGGACCTGAATGAAAGACCCCCTAAGTTTACATTCCACCAGCTTAGGTTAAAAACTTCCCCAAGGCACAAATTCCTTTCCCTGTCCTTGGACAGTATCCACTAAGTGATTTAAATAAACATTCAGGGAGGGGCCACTTGGAGCCCTATCCCCACCAAAATATCCCCCCTAACCCCTTCACCCCCTTTTCTGGGGAGGCTTGAGAATAATATACCAACCAATAGGTTAACAAAGTGAACACAGACCAAATCCCTGGTCTTTAGGACACTGGAAAGCAATCAGGTTCTTAAAAGACAAATTTTATTTTAAAAAAAGTGAAAGAATCACACCTGCAAAATCAGGATGGAAGATAACTTTACAGGGTAAATAAAAAGATTTAAAACACAGAGAATTCCCCTCTGACTCTGCTTCCCAGTTACAAAACAGAAATAAAATTACCTCTTAGCATAGGGAAAATTCACAAGCTAAAACTAAAGATAATCTAACACATTTCCTTGCTATTACTTCCAATTGCTGTAATTTTAGATGGATTATTTCAGGTTCTTTTTAGGAGCTGCTTTACCTGCTTGGTCTCTCTGTGTGTCCTGAGAGGGAACCAAGCAAAGAGAGCACAAACAAAACCTCCCTGCCCCCCTGATTTGAAAGTATCTTCTTTTATCATTGGTCCTTCTGGTCAGGTGCCAACTAGGTTAAATGAACTGATTAACCCCTTACAGGTAAGGGGATTCTGTACCTCTGGCCATGAGGGATTTTAGGTTACTGCATACATAAGGGTTGTTACCCTTCCCTTTATATTTATGACAGGGTGAAAGGCCCAAACACCAGAGACAAACAACTAATGATGTCACAAAGTGGATAATAAATGGAGGTTTCACACATTTGAAATCTGGAGTCTTTCAACATCCCCAGAGCCCTGTTTGGATATTGATGTGGTCTTTCCGCCGGCTCCCCGCATCTGATCTGATCTCATCTGATCTGAACGAACCTCAACTAGCCATCAGGAATTCATTCTGATCTGTGGATTCTGGTGTTGTATGTTTGGGCTGTATGACTGTGGTGTGAATGAGGTTTATTTTGTAAGCAATAAAGAGTACTTTGAGTGTTATATACCAATACTGTGTCCAGTACCTGACTGTTCCCCCATATCACATGGAGGCCCCTGCTGCGGGTCTAATACCATTATTAAATATTTGTTCCCCGTGTAGGTTCTTATAGACTGTTATCAAATCACCCGTTAACCATCTCTTTGTTAAGCTAAATAGATTGAGCTTTTTGAGTCTATCACTAAGGCAGGTTTTCTAATCCTTTGGTCATTCTTCTGTCTCTCCTCTGACCCCTTCCCAATTTATCAACATCCTTCATGAACTGTGGACACCAAAACTGGACACAAGTTTCCAGCGATGGACACACCAGTTCCAAATACAGAGGTCAAATAAACTCTCTACGCCTAGTCGAGATTCCCCTGTTTCTGCCTCCACTGCAGTCAATCAGATGAGATGTAATCAAGCCAGGGGGTCCAGCTCAGAAAGGAAAATGAGAGCATGAGGCACCCACACTACAATGCCCATGAACCACTGAAACAGCCAAGGAGGAGAGGGTTTCATGTCTAACTGAGTTTCAATTTGGTTCAAAAAAACCACCCAAAATGGATCAGTCTAAGTATGTTCATTATTGGCGGGAGACAGGTGGAGACATGCCTGTGGATGAGAGCCTAGATCTTCCATCTCCCACTCCTTTGCCTGAACACAGAGACCATCCGTCATTCCCATGCACAGAGTTTCACATAATGAAATAGCTTTCATTTACCCCCTTGCAGGAGAGCTCCTCTTCAAGCAGAGAAACGGACAATGGCACAATCATGGCCAAATTCGTCCTTATGGGACTTTCCAATCACCCAGCCATTTGCGTCTCTCTTTTTAGTGCCTTTCTGTTGATGTACCTCATAACCCTCACTGGCAATGGCCTCGAATCCTAGCCATAGGGACCATGGCTAAGCTGCACAACCTGCTGGACTTCATCCTCAGTAACTTCTCCTGGTAAGACATCTGCTGCCCCATTGCTACAACACCCAAGATGCTGGAAAACCTCTTGTCAGAGAGCAACATAATTTCCTTCACTGGCTGCATGTTGCAGGTCAACTTCCTGGTGGCTGTAGCAGGGAGGGAGGTTTTCCTCCTGGCGGTGATGGCCTATGGCTGGTAAGTGGCCATGTGTAACCCTTTGTAGTACATGGTCATTAGGAGCAAGAGACTCTGCGTTCTGATGACTGCCAGAAACGTGGGTCACCAGATTCCTCAACTCCCTCCTGCACACAGTGTCTACCTGCACCCTGCCTATTTGCCACTCCAGCAAAGTCAACCAATATTACTGTGACATTCCCCCAGTGCTGGCTTCATCCTACACTTCCACGTACCTCAGGGAGATGGTGACCCTCATCGTAGCGGGGATATTCAGCCTGGGTGCCTTTCTGGTCACCCTGCTCTCCTACATCCAAACCCTCTGGACCATCCAGTCAGCCGAGGGCAACACAAGGCCTTCTCCACTTGCGCCTCCTCACACCTCATGGTGGTACATCAGTTCTACAGCACCACCGTCTTCAGCTACATATGTTGCTCATCCAGCCTCTCGCTGGATCAGGACAGGTTGGTAACCATGCTGGATGGAGTCTTCACCCCCATGCTGACCCGCATTACCTACAGTGTGCGGAACATGGAAGTGAAAGAGGTTTTGAGGAGAGTGATGGGTCATAAATGTCAGGGAATAGGTATATTGGGCACCCCTTTGCAGACTCTGTAGTGACCTTCACTGGGGCACTGGTCAGCCTTGGAATGAGATTTTCAGAGCCACCAAAGGAATTTGGATGTGCAGTTCCAATCAAATGCGATGGAAATTGTGCCTCCAAATCCCTTGGGTAACTCTGAAAATCTCATCTTGGGGGTCCCAATTGCACTGATGTCACAGGGCTAGATTCTGGACTTCTCACTCAGGGCCTGATTCTGCGACTCCTATGGGGCCTGATTCCCCACTGTGCTACTCCAGGTTTATGTCTATATGACTCCACTGAATGCGGATGGAGTTACACAGCACAAAGTGGAACAAAGCAGTGGTAATTCAGGCCCCTTAGATAATGACTTACAGCTGTGATTTTCAAAGTGGCCTGGAGGAATTAAGTGATCTACCCCACACATTTTTAATGGGATTTGGATTCCTGACTCCCTTTGGCCCATTTGAAAATCCAAGCCTCACTAAACAAATGGTCCCGTAGATTCCAATCGCAATTTGGAGAGCAAGGACCTCGTCCTGCATTTTAACTTCAATGGGGTACCAAGCATAGGGCAGGATTCCACCCTAGCAGAACAGCTGCCACACTCCCCAGTCTGAAGAAGGGGGGTAGAAAACGGCTTGTCACTTTGAGCTGAGTCCTTATTCCAGCAGAGCATTGACTTTCACGAGCGTTGATTAAGTCAAACATCTTGTGATTAGTTCTCATTAGTTTTGAACTTTGATTAGTAAATTCACAGTAAATCAAAGTAGGGTTTTTTGAAAATTAACAGTATGTAAAAAGTCATGGCAACAATAGATCAGTCGTTCTAATTTCCTACATATGGGTCAGGGAGGTACTTGCAGTTTAAATGGTGCCTTGGGTGAAGCGCTGTTAACTGGTTGAAGGTTAACTGGTTTGGTCAATAATGTCTATTGGGCTTTTGGAATTCATGCGATAAGATATGAGAACCTTATTCCCTACAGTAGAGCTGGCCCAAAAATGTCCAACCAAAAAATGTGCATTGCAAAATTAGGGTTTAATCAATTTTTTCTTTTACTTTTTTATTTACAGAAATATTTCATTGAAATTGTTCCTCTTCCAGACTTTCAATGCCATTTTTTCTTCTGGAAAAAAAACCTGAACATTTGTTGGTATTTCTGAAATTATTTGTTTCAAAATTGTGGGATTTTCTGCACTTCCTGTCTGTTTTCCAACTTGCAAAAGTTACTTCAGTTGTGCATGTAAGTAGCATTTTCACTTTTCCCAGCTGGAAAATGTTGGGAAATGGTAAAGTGTGAGAGAGAGGGTGCCACAAAATCTTTCCCACATTTTCAACATTTCTCACCCTGGAGTTTCCTGGTGGAATTTGTCAAATGGGAATTTTTCCTGTAAAAACTGTCATGGGAAAAAATCCTAACTTTCCAATTAACTGTAATAATCAGAGGTGAAGAGTCTGGTGTACATTGTCCTGTGACATCAGTAGAATGCCACTGATTTACACCAGTTGAAAGTTTGGCCCACCATGCTTCATATCTGCTTCTTAACAAGATGTTTTTGCAGTGCCAGCTGTCGTGTATTTAGGCTTGGAAGGAGTCCATTTTTCTTGGGAAATGTCGATAGATGTCGATTTCCCCGTACGCGCACAGCTATTTCCATCAACCATCACAGAAACGTGCAGAGAGGCAAAGAAAGAAAAACGCTGCTTGAGGATATGTTGGAGTTTGATTTAAGGTTATGGTCTCTGTGGAGTTTGACATGGGAGTTGACAATTGGTGTTTTAATGGTTATCAAACGTTACTGGTTTGAATCTCCGCGCCGGCTGTCATTAAACAATTATTGTCTGACCCTCCCATGATTTTGCATGACTGTGAAAATCAAAAACTCAAAATAATGCTGGAAACTAAACACCAGTATTATCCCTCTGACAGAGTGTGAGGCAAGAAAGGCTGAGTCCGGGCTCTGGGTCAAGCCCTGCAGAATGGAGCTGACAAAGCAGAGCTGTGCCTAATTCGTAGGTGAGGCCGGGCAGGAAGGCTAATTGAGCCACTAGGCAGAGCCCACAAATAGGCACAGGAAGGAGGTAGAAAGGGGGGAAGCAGGTAGTAAGGGGAAAGAGAGATTGCTTTCCCCGGCATCGGTGCTGACGCCGTGGGTGCTCCGAGGCTGGAGCACCACAGGGAAAAAATGGTGAGTGCTGAACACCCACCGGCAGCGCCCCCATAAGACCCCCTCTTTCCCCCAGCACCTCCTGCCCACCAGCGGGCTCAGACGATCAACACCTCCCCTTCCCTCCCCGTGCCTCCTGCCTCCCGCGATCAGCTGTTTCGCGACACGCAGGAAGCTCTGGGCGTGGGAGGAGCGAGGATGCAGCACAGTCAAGGAAGAGGGCAGAATGGGGCAGGAAGAGGTGGGGATGTAAATAAACTGCACAAAGTATTGGTCCAGCACAGGGGTCTCTGCGTAGTTTGTAGACTGAGACAGAACCAGGAACAAGGAGGCTCTGTTGCCCCAACAAATTATTTTTTTAATTAATTCTTCCCAGCCTAGCTGTAATTAGGTTTGAGCTTCCCTTTCTCTTTACAGAGGTATCAGTCTAAGTGCTTCTAAATTTGCCCTGCCTCATGGGGCAGCTAGGTAACATTAGAGCTCCAAATCTGAACCAGAGATTCCTGAGATACAAACCTCCCCTTTCCCCCAAAGCAACAACATTTGCAAAACCAATAAACTCCTTAGAAGAACAGCTGGGCCTCAAACTATGGCTCGGCTCTGCCCCAAACTTCTCAGTCGCTCAGGATTTATCTCAGCGAGTGCACAGCACCCGCTTTCCCTTTGGGTGAAGTCTGTGTGACACAGAGACCTCAGGGTATAAACTGGCAGAGGGGTCCATAGATTTTTACAGGAATCTTTTAGGTCAGTTATATACAGTAGCTCACTGGTCATCATAATTACTGCAAGATGTTTGCACAGGCGATAGTTTGAGAGACGTAAACTCTTTGGTTCCAAAACCGTTAAAGTCACCCGAGTCGAGCATATCAAACACTGACCATCTTGGGAGATGGGTGTCTGTTTGCTGTCTGGGCCAGGTGCGGGCCTGAGGCTTTACGAAGACAAAGGAATCCCAAGAGAAGTCCCTGAGGTGGAGACCTTTTAAGAAAGAGGGGTCAGGCAGCAAGTGAGCGGATTCATCGCCGAATTTGGTCCGCTGGTTGCATGGTTCCTCCCCCAGCTCGGGCCGGGCCCTGACGGGGAGTGCAATGTCAACGCCGATCCATACCCCCCACGAGCTGAGGTGAAACTGGTGAGAGGGGTGCACGGCTTCTTTGGAAGCCGCGGATCTTTGAATACTGTGAGGGCCAGTGGAACAGGGGCTGGATGCTCCGGAGGGCTCAAGGATCAGAGCAAGCCTATCGCTAGTCTGTAGATTGACAGTGGGCCTGCCTAGGCCTAGGGGGAGTGCTGGTATTGCCCATGGTCGGCAGATTCTCGTCAGGCACAAGACTGCCTCACGCTCAAGACAAGTGGTAACAGGGTACCACACAGCCCTGGGTACCCGCAGGAAGCGTCACAGCTCTTGAGGGTTACGTTAGGGACTCCAGGTCAGCGCATCAGGAAAGCAGGTCAAAGAGAGTGAACGTTTGTGGGTCTGCTGTCCCAAGAATTCAAAGGTCACGCGCGATGGTTGCTGAACCGAAGTTACACCCGTGCACTGTGAGTCTGAGCCCTGTCCTTGGCAGTTCTCGGAGCATGGGCCCTGGGCACTGTCCCCGCATTCTGAAGGGTTCCTGTGAGGCGTTTTGCCCTGAAACCAAAATTTCTGGTTTGACAGCATCATTTCAAAGGGCTCTAAAATCGATGTGCAGCCCCTGGTTTTATTTTAGCAGCATTGTCAAGTACATTAGCCTTGATCAAACAGAGGGAAATGGAAAGACTCTACTAACCAGTGAGTATTTCTGCCATGCTGAGCAATGGAACCGAGTGCAATCTAAGACAAACAAGTTGAAGGGTCATTTGGTCCAGGGATTTCTGACATACCCTGCCTCTAAGGTGAGCTACTCATTGCATTTCCAGATCCTTATTTTGGATTCAGAGCTAGGAAATATTAGAGGGTGAAGAGTGAGGGTGAATGTGGGCAGGAGTGGGGCTGGGGGGGAGACAGGAGATGGGTTTGGGGCCATGGCAAGGCTGGGGGTTGAGGGAGATAATCTTGTGCCAATATTCAAAAAAGGCAAGCAGGGTGATTGGGTACTGATAGGCCGGTTGTCCTGACAACAATCCTGGGCAAAATACCAGAAAAGCTGATCCAGGGTTCAACCGATAAAGAATTAAGGGCTAGGAATATAGTTAATGTCAGTCAACATGGTTTTATGAAAACCCGATCTTGTCAAACTAACCTGACTTCATTCTTTGAGATGACAAGTTGGGTTGGCAAAGGGAACTCCGACATGATCTACTTAGACTTGTGCAAGGCATTTGATTCAGTATCATCCTCTGTACAACATCAGTAACGCCAGCTGAGAGAGGAGGTACAAGAACCAACGGTTGGAAGATGAAGCCGGACCAATTCAAATTAGAAATAAGTCCCATCTTTTTAACAGTGGGGGTGATTGACCATTGGAACAAACCAGTGGTGGATTCTCCATCTCGTGATATCTTCAGACCAAGACTGGCTGCCATTCCGGAAGATACTTTAGCCAAATGCTAGTTATTGGGTCCAAAACATGGGTAGCCAGGTGACATGCAATGGCCTGTGGTATACGGGAGTCAGACTAGAGCTCCTAATTTTCCCTATGGTCCCTTCTGGCTTTGAACTCTACGACTCGTGGATAAATGTGGATGGGAGATAGGGGAGAGGATTGAGGGTGGGGGAGAGTGTCAGGCCAGGGGAGGGGAGAAACACTGGAAGGGGGACATGGCCGTGGATGGAAGGGGGCTTGTCACCTCCACATTCCCCTATCCGGTGTGAAGCCTCCACCCCTTGCCCCTCCCCTCCCCTGCTCCCATCCAGCTGGTTGGTATGGGGGTGGGGGAGGTAAGGAGAGACATCTCTTATTCACAGCCCCATTGCTCAGGGCAATGGCCAGGAGACAGAGAGGAACACACCTCAGACAAAGGAGGGAATGGGCAGCAGCTGCCCCAGCCCCAGTTGGGATCTGGGGGGCCCTGCTTCTCTGGGGGTGTTTGATCCCCTATTCCTGTCCCCCGTGCATGTTCCAAAGAGTTCCATTGGCCCCTCCGACAGGACTCAGTGCTGCAATGAGCCATCGATCTCTCAAAGCGCAGCTTCATAGCACAGCAACAGATCTCATCACCAGCTGCTCCAGCAAATCCCTCCACAGTTCAACACAGCTACGCCTCATACCACGAACTCACTTGGAGCACAGGCAGACACAGGCTGGAATTCAAATCTGTGGGACACCCCCCAACAACACCCTATTCTCTTAGTCCTTTCTCACATCTCTCGATTATGGGTTCATAGATTTCAGAGTCAGAGGGGACCGACAGATCCTATAGCCTGACCTCCTGTATAACGAGCCAGAGAATTTCTCCAGTCATTTTTGCATTGAGTCTAATAACTAATGTTTGACAAAAGCATATTCTGGTCTTGATCTGGAGACATCAAGAGCTAGAAAATCCTACCCCTTCCGTCGGTGGTTTAACCTTTGCACCCCCACGACATACTTAGATGTGATGGCTATTGCCTGCTCCAGGAAGCGGAGTTAAAGTCATGTTGCAGTGACATAGGTGTCCTTTAACTCTCCACTGCCTGGTTTTCGGAGGTTTAAGTTTAATGACTTTCCCCATTCTGGAAGGGCACGATTCACCTCTGGGCAAACTTAACTCTGCTTTCACAAAGTTTGGGGGCATTTAATATATGTGGTAAAGAGAGAGAAAATGAGGAAGGTTAGAAGTTCTATGTCCTCCAACTCGTTCCCTTTGAGGTTAAGAGTTTGATGTTCTTAACAATGTCCCAGTTGTCCTAGACATGGATTCAAAAATCCCATCTGCAGAAGTGTCCGTGGAGATTTCACCTTCTTGCAAGAAGGGTAAATAATGAGACACCAGAGACTGGCACTTTTAGACAAGGCACAACGTACAAAAAACACGCAGCAGAACTAGGACATCCAAACTGGAATCTGCTTGTTGAAGGAAATCAGCTGCATGGAGAGATGACATTAGAAGACGGACAGTAGAACCTTCATCCTGAAAAAGGAGCCCTATCAAACGATTCCAGCTTGAAATAGACCCTTTTTAGAGGTGAATCAACCTTCACAACTCTTTTCAGGTAAATCAGAATTGCAGATGGACAAGAGTGAGCAGTTGATAAAGTCCATCCTCTCTGCTCACTGCTGTGTTTTACCTTTCAGGAGGGGATCTGCCTCCCTGAGCTGTTGAGAAACTTAATGCTAGATAGATGCTAACAATGTTTTAGCTGTATAGGCTGAGCTTTGCATACCCTCTTTACTGTGCACCCCGCTCCCCAAGGCAGGTTTGGAAATATCAGCCTGAAGAGTATAGTTTGGAACCATAGGAACAGCTTGATCAGATGAGATCACTGATCCACGCAGTGTAGTATCCTGTCTCCTGCACAAGCTACTTAAGAGGTAGGTGCACAAAGCAGCTTTCTTCCAGCCCACCCATTTAATTAGCCATTTAATTGTCCTATATGCTAAGGCAGGGGGATATCCCTTTTCAAACCTCTGAATTTTATCTTTGGGTTGTTTTTGAGTTCTTGATAGTGTAACTCTGGCCATTCTGGTTCACCAAGTAAATGCTTGGTCCTTTGAAATCACAGTTTGATGCTCATGGCTTGCATTCTGCAGACCAGGGCAGCATGGGGTGGGATCAAACAAAACACCCCTGCAGAGAATACATTGAATGGGCTTTCCAAATATTTTAATGTTCTGGTTTTCAAACGTTTGTATTGGTGAGCCCTTTCACACAGCAAGCCTCTGAGTGCAACCCCCCTTATAAATTAAAATAACATTTTAAAAAAATTTAACAGTATTATAAATGTTGGAGGCAAAGCGGGGTTTGGGGGTGGAAGCTGACAGCTCACTATACCCCACATAATAACCTCATGACCCCCTGAGGGGTCATGACCCCCAGTTTGAGAACCCCTGTTCTAGAACATGACCAATTCATGCAGCTCCATGAAGCTGACCAATTTTCTTAAAGCCAGCACAAAAGTAAAATAAAAGATTGTTGTTATAGAATCATAGAATCATAGACTTTAAGGTCAGAAGGGACCATTATGATCGTCTAGTCTAACCTACTGCACAACGCAGGCCGCGGAATCTCACCCACCAACTCCTGTAACAAACCCCTGACTTATGTACTGAGCTTAAATAATTCCTCTCCCTCTCCGGTATTTCTCCCTCTGATATATTTAGAGATAGCAGTCATATCGCCTCTCAGCCTTCTTTTAGTTAGGCTAAACAAGCCAAGCTCATTGAGTCTCCTTTCATAGGACAGGTTTTCCATTCCTCGGATCATCCTAGTAGCCCTTCTCGGTACCTGTTCCAGTTTGAGTTCGTCCTTCTTAAACATGGGAGACCAGAACTACACACAGTATTCCAGATGAGGTCTCACCAGTACCTTGTATAACGGTAACGGTATAACGGTACAACTAACACCCCCTTAGCTCTACTGGAAACACCTCGCCTGATGCATCCCAAGACCGCATTAGCTTTTTTCACGGTCGTATCACATTGGCGGCTCATAGTCATCCTGTGATCAACCAATACTCTGAGGTCCTTCTCCTCCTCTGTTACTTCCAAGTGATGCGTCCCCAGTTTGTAACAGAAATTCTTGTTATTAATCCCTAAATGCATGACCTTGCACTTTTCACGATTAAAGTTCATCCTATTACTATTACGCCAGTTTACAAGGTCATCCAGATCTTCCTGTCTGATATCCCAGGCCCTCTCTGTATTGGCAATACCTCCCAGCTTCATGTCATCCGCAAACTTTATTAGCGCATTCCCACTTTCTGTGCCAAGGTCAGTAATAAAAAGGACTTCCGGTGCTTTCCATGCAGTTCTTCACGCTGATATAACCTGTACTTCTGTACCAGATGAATACCTAGCCTGATATTTGGTGTCATAAACTCAGCGTCCACCTAGAATGACAGTGTCTTTAAGCTGCTGTTCTTGGAGATCAAAAATCTGTTACAGACATTGAGTTGTCTGTCAGTTTACAGCTTGGGTTGCATTCCTCTAGTGACCAGCAGAAGACATTAAAAAAAGAATCTTATGGCATTATTTGCTGCTGGTGTATTAATCTTCAAATATATTTTTATGTTCTCTTTCAGGGGATGTGGGATTTTCTTTAACTACTATCTATGGCCGGTCCAGTCTGGAGCAATAAAACGGCTTCAGAATTCATTCTACTGGGATTTGGGGATCTCCCTGAGCTGCAAATTCTTCTCTTTCTTCTTTTTTCAGTGATCTACATTTTGAGCATGGTAGGGAACATCCTCATCATCACACTTATTGTAACTGATCAGCACTTGCACACTCCCATGTATTTCTTCCTGGGGAACTTGTCCTGCTTGGAGACGTGCTACACCTCCACCATCCTGCCCAGGCTGCTGGCCAGTCTCCTGACGGGGGACAGAACCATTTCTGTCCAGCGCTGCCTCACACAATATTATTTGTTTGGTTTATTTGGAGCCACAGAATGTTATCTCTTAGCTGTAATGTCTTATGATCGGTATTTAGCAATATGCAAACCACTGTACTATGGAGCCCGTATGAATGGCAGATTCTGTGTCCTGCTAGCAGCTGGGTCTTGGATAAATGGGTTTTTGCCTATTACCATAATAACTTCTTTGATGTCACAACTGCCTTTCTGTGGCCCCGGTAAGATTGATCACTTCTTTTGTGACTTAACCCCAGTGATAGACCTCTCCTGCAGCGACACCCATCTGATAAAACTTTTGGGTGTTGTCCTGTCGGGTGTATGTTCACTGCCCCCATTTCTACTAACTGTAACATCTTACATTTGTATCATCACCTCCATCCTGAGAATCCCTTCCACCACCGGGCGGCAAAAGGCCTTTTCCACCTGCTCCTCTCACCTCATTGTGATTACAACTTTCTATGGGACCCTGATCATTGTTTATCTCCTCCCCAAAACTAAGACACTGCAAGACCTGAACAAAGTGTTCTCCATCTTCTACACCATCCTGACGCCCCTGTTCAATCCATTCATCTACAGCCTGAGGAACAAGGAGGTAAAAAAGGCCCTAAGAAAAGCAGTCAGTAAATTTACAGCTTTCACAAGAATTTAGAGACTGTTCGGTCATGGTTTTAGCTGTCAGTGAAATGGCAATAAACTGAGGAGTGGGAAATGTGGGAAATGGATCTTTCTCTTTGGTGTTGTGTGATCATTTCTTCAGAATAGCTAGTGATGACTTGTGGCAAAGAAGAAGGGAGTTGCTAACCCGATACAGTGAGATCATCAAGACTCCTCCAGGGTCAAAAATATTGGGTGATATCCTGGCCCTGCTGAAATGAATAGCAAAACTCCCATTGACTTCAATGGAGCAGGATTTCACCTATTAAAATAACATGCCATTCAAATCTAATCTAACCATTGTACCCACTTTATATAATAATTGTTGTGCACAGTACAAAGAGGCTTGGAAGCATTCGATTTTAATCTGTAAATTTCAGTACGTGTTGATTTCACCGTGCACACTCAAACTGACGAAAAAAATATTTCCGTAGAAAATTATAGAAATTTTCTATACGCTACAGACCGGCAAAGAAAGAAAATGCAGCTTGAGAACATACTAGAATTTGATTTAAGGCTGTTTACTTTGTATGTCTTTGCATGTGCTGGAGACAATTTCTGTTTTAGCAGTTATAAAGTTTTCACTTTTTCAGTCTCAGTGTCTAGAGTCATTCAATAATTATTGTCTGGTTTTGTTCAGCCTGAAACTCATCATGAATATGGGTTAGTGTACTCACCAGGGATGTGAGAGGCCCAGGGTCATTCCACACTCTGCCTGATGCGGATAATGGATTTGAACTTGGACTCCCATCTCTCAGCTGAGTGGTTAGGGTGCTGCTTAGGGGGCTTGGGGTGGGGGCAGGGGGCAGGATGTGTCCCCATCTCTCCTGTCAAACTCTTCCACTTTGTTAAAATAATTAAATAATCATTGGACCAGGGACTTACATGTGGTTTTCCCACCTCCCAGGTGAATGCGCTAACTGCCAGGGTATGAATCCACACACTCTCTTTCTGGCCCAATGGCCATTCAAATGGTCTCTCGTCACAGAGCACAGAGATCTGAAACCGGCCAGAGAAACACCTGGAGATTTCTTCCTCTGGAGGGGGAGTCCCCAGCCAGGGCAATGTTGATGGGTTGTCTGACAAGGACAACAACCAAGTGCTATCACCAGTCCTGAGCAGTGTAGCTAGGTCAACCTAACTCTTAGGTGCAAACCTGAGGCCCATGGTCCATGCAGAAAAGAGCTCCCTATTTGAACTGAGACAAGAGAAGTTGGTGGGGCAGGTAACAGCAGGCCACGGAGACAGATGGAGTGTGGAAGGAATGAACAGATTAAGGTAGTGCCTGACTGGTACCATAGGAAGTCCAGGGCCTTTCTCTCTTTCTCTCTCTTTCTGAACTATGTTAGTATCTCAAGGGCGTTCGTGACAGAGTTACTGACTGAGGGATCGGGGGGTGGGGGGAAATGCGTTTGGAAGAGGAATCTGAAGGAGGGGAGAGAGTTTGCCTGGGCCCCAGGACAAGGGATGGCCAGTTAGGTGGAGGCTGCTGCTTGGCAAAAGTCACTAGTTGGGGAAGGAAACAAAGCTGATGTAGCAGCAGCGGAAAGTGCTGTCCAAAGAGGAGAGAGATGAGCAGCCAGGTAGACGTCAGGCAGTAAAAGGAGGGGGCAATGGAGTGCTGCTGACATGTAACCTGGGGCTCCCGCAAAGCCGCTCCTCATTAGCTTCTGGAGCTGGTAGCGAATTCAGAGGAGACAGATGAGAAATCCTCCTCTTTGTTAACCACTTTGGTACTCGCATGGCTCTAACCTGGGATTTTCACAGGAGGGGACTAAAAATCTCCGACTGAGAGGCGAAAGGGGAAACAGAGACCCAACATCAGAAAGCAGAGCTGGGAACAGAACGCAGCTCTCCAGATACCCAAGCCAGTGCTTGTTTGCAAGGACCATGCGGCCACACATTTGAAATGCATCTTCTAGCCCATTAGTAGGTAGTGTCCCTAGGTGACCGCACGTCTGTTAAGAACAAATCCTTGGGAATAGTGCTGTCTCGTTGCTGAAATGGAAGCAGAATGCTGTTCATTCGTGGCCTATCACCATGTTTGACTTGGGCCATTTGAAAGGGGGTGGGTGGGTGTGTTGGCAAAAGCGGTACCCCGTGGCAGGGATGCCGAAGAGTTCCTTGGTTATAGTGGGTTATACTGGGAAGGGAGCGAGCTGAACTCAAAGTCTTCTTCAGTAGCTGTCACTGAAATGAGGAGACAACTAAAAGGGAAGAGTGGGTGACACGAGGTTGCAGGTTGTCATGTCCTATTGCCTGAATGAGAAAATGCTGGAGATGAGAGGTTTAAAAATCTGTGGAGAAAGCAAGTACCAACAGAAGAGCCCCTCCCAGAAACAGAGGGGAATCAACCTCTAGTTTAGGAGTTTCTAAAACAAAATCTAGAGGGATATTATTTAAATTAAGAATGGAGAGAAAGCTGCCAGGGAGAGAAGTCAATCAAAGCTGTGCATTAGGAAGGATGAAGATATCTGATAAGGGCTGGACTGCATACAAGATACGTAGTCGACTCTATGATGAAAGCAAGATATTCTGCTATTTGAGTGGAGGAGAGTAGCAAATAGAGTGAGCTGCTTGGGAACTGTCCATCACAATGCTTTTTCAACAGGAAATGCAGTTTGGCTGTGTCAAGGTTCCTTCCCCACTCTGAACTCTAGGGTACAGATGTGGGGACCTGCATGAAACCCACCCAGGCTTACTATTACCAGCTTAGGTTAAAACTTCCCCAAGGTACAAACTGTTTTACCCTTTGCCCTTGGACTTCCACTGCCACCACCAAACGTTTATCTGGGTTTATTGGGAAAACGTTGTTTGGAACCGACTTTCCCCCCAAAATCCTCCCAACCCTTGCAGCCCACTTCCTGGGGAAGGTTTGGTAAAAATCCTCACCAATTTGCATAGGTGACCACAGACCCAAACCCTTGGATCTTAGAACAATGAAAAAAGCATTCAGTTCTTGAAAAGAAACATTTTAATAGAAGAAACAGTAAGAATAATCACCTCTGTAAAATCAGGAAGGTAAATACCTTACAGGGTAATTAGATTCAAAACATAGAGAATCCCTCTAGGCAAAACCTTAAGTTACAAAAAGACACACAGACAGGAATATTCGTTCTATTCAGCACAACTTAATTACGCAGCCATTAAAAGAAATCATAATCTAATGCATATCTAGCTAGATTACTTACTAAGTTCTAAGACTCCATTCCTGTTCTGTCCCCGGCAAAAGCATCACACAGACAGACACAGACCCTTTGTTTTTCTCCCTCCTCCCAGCTTTTGAAAGTATCTTGTCTCCTCATTGGTCATTTTGGTCAGGTGCCAGCGAGGTTATCCTAGCTTCTTAACCCTTTACAGGTGAAAGGATTTTTCCTCGGGCCAGGAGGGATTTTAAAGGTGTTTACCCTTCCCTTTATATTTATGACAGGCTGAATCAACACTTTCCACAGGAAGTTCAACCAAACAGTTTCAGGGTTTTTTTTTCCTGAGGGAGAATTGGAAAGAAATATTTTATTCTGGATCAGGAGGATTTGAAATGAAAATGGCAGCTTGTCCAACCCAGACACAGCATTTTATTGCAGGGCTGTTGGCCGTCAACGGGCATCCAACTGAGCTGCCGCAACAATTCATGGGAGCTGTAGTTCAGGTGCCTCTCTCCTTCGTTCTCCTCTGGGGGCTGGGCTCCGGGGCTGGGCTCCCGGGAGTCTCCCATGATTCAGTGAGGACGCCCCTCTGCTGGCACCATTCAAACATACACACATTCCAAGGCTAGAAGGGACCACTGTGGTCATCTAGTCTGGCCTCCTGCATAACGCAGGCCATAAAACTTCCCCCAAGTAATTCCTATTTGAATTAGAGCAGATCTTTTAACAAAAATCCCAATCTTGATTTTAAAATGTCAGTGATGGAGTATCCACCATGACCCTTGATAACTTCTTCCAATGGTGGTTTACCCTCATTGTTAAAAATGTACACCTTATTTCCAGTCTAAATTTGTTCAGCTTAACTTTTCAGGCATTGGATCTTGTTAGCCATTTCTCTGCTTGATTGAAGAGCCCATTCTGACGGGTTCCCCCCAGGGTGCCACCTGGAACTGGGGTACCACTGAGCCCTCTTGACTCACCAGCCTGGGCTCCCTTTACACAGTATTGCTGTGACAGGCCCTCAATCTCCCTCCAGCACACATACAGATAGATAGACACACACCCAACTGCAGCTACACACAGATGCTGAAATCAGCTCTGCATGGGAAGGCTCAGCTAAGGCACCTCCCAACTCCTAAGGCATGCACTCCCCTCTGGAGTGTAAACCCATCATCATACCATCTTGCACCGCACAGAGAACTGTACAGCATAAGCTCATGAAATTCACCCCTTGCCTCAATGTGGAGGAAGATATGCAACAGCTTTCTGCCGCCCAGTTACGATTTCCACACACTGGTTTTAGACAAAACAAAAACAATTTTATTAACTACAAAAGGATAGATTTTAAGTGATTATAAGTGATAGCAAACAAATCAAAGCACATTACCTTAGGAAATAAACAAAACCGTGTTGTAGGAAGAGTGAGGTACCATCATGATGTCATTTCTCCCCTTTTACATCTTCTTCCCACTTTCTGGAAAGCTATTGTGCTGTGACATGGGTCAAACAGTCCCCATTCTGTAGTGCTATCTCTAAGAGGTTTCTATTGTACACAGTTCCTGGGGTAATCCTTCTGTTTTTGTGCATTTATTAATCCATTAATATTGTTTGGTCTATTTACTGTTGTACCTGAAAGTCTGCTTGTGGGTGTTTTCAACCTCACAACATGTTTCAGTAATACATACATAGCCAAACCTCATAACTTCACATATGACAATAACACATACAACCCAATGAGATATTAATGTCTAGCAGATCAAGACTTTTAGAATAATACCGCACAAGGCATTCTTTGTGCAAAACATATCCTAATTACATGACGGTGGTGAATATTGGGGTCCCAGGGTGTTACACCTATTGTTGGGACATGTGTAGATCTATATCTATACCTATAGATATCTATAGATATTTATAGATATCCATGTATCCATATATCCATGTAATGTGCTATAGGCCATCAAGGCATAGTATGGATGGAGTGTGTTTGACATAAATACGTGCATTGCGTGTTGGTAACTGAAGCAAGAACTTAAGATTTCAAGTGGGTAAGGACAATTTGTACAAAACAACTTTGTTATGTCCCTGGAAAATATATGAAGAATCAGTAAATAAGGAACAACACCAGCTGGACTGCTATAAAAAAATGTATAAGAATTGGAGGAAATGGCATGTCTTGGATCATGGTGGCCTGCCTGGAACAGAGTTGTGGGTGTGTCAGGGTTCCCTCCCCACTCTGAACTCTGGGGTGCAGACGTGGGGACCGGCATGAAAGACCTCCTACGCTTATATTCCACCAGCTTAGGTTAAAAACTTCCCCAAGGCACAAATTGTCCTTGTCCCTTGTCCTTGGACAGTATTGCTGCTACCACCAAGTGATTTAAACAAACATTCAGGGAGGGGCCACTTGGAGCCCTATCCCCACCAAAATATCCCCCCTAACCCCTTCACCCCCTTTCTTGGGGAGGCTTGAGAATAATATACCAACCAATAAGTTAACAAAGTGAACACAGACCAAATCCCTGGGTTTTTAGGACACTGAAAAGCAATCAGGTTCTTAAAAGATGAATTTTATTTAAAAAAAAGGGAAAGAATCACACCTGCAAAATCAGGATGGAAGATAACTTTACAGGGTAAATAAAAAGATTTAAAACACAGAGAATTCCCCTCTGACTCTGCTTCCCAGTTACAAAACAGGAATAAAATTACCTCTTAGCATAGGGAAAATTCACAAGCTAAAACAAAAGATAATCTAACACATTTCCTTGCTATTACTTCCAATTGCTGTAATTTTAGATGGATTATTTCAGGTTCTTTTTAGGAGCTGCTTTACCTGCTTGGTCTCTCTCTTTGTCCTGAGAGGGAACCAAACAAAGAGAGCACAAACAAAACCTCCCTGCCCCCTTGATTTGAAAGTATCTTCTTTTCCCATTGGTCCTTCTGGTCAGGTGCCAACTTGGTAAATTGAACTGATTAACCCCTTACAGTTAAGGGGATTCTGCACCTCTGGCCATGAGGGATTTTAGGTTACGGCATACATAAGGGTTGTTACCCTTCCCTTTAAATTTATGACAGGGTGAAAGGCCCAAACATCAGAGACAAACGACTAATGATGGATAATAAATGGATAATAAATGGAGGTTTCACACATTTGAAATTTGGAGTCTTTCAACAAACCCAGAGCCCTGTTTGCATATAGATGTGGTCTTTCTGCCAGCTCCCCGCATCTGATCTGATCTCATCTGGTCTGACCGAACCTCGACTAGCCATCGGGACTTCATTCTGATCTGTGGATTCTGGTGTTGTATGTTTGGGGTATGAATGTGGCGTGAATGAGGTTTATTTTGTAAGTAATAAAGAGTACTTAGAGTATTATATACCAATACTGTGACCGGTACCTGCCTGTTCCCCCGTACCATATGGAGGCCCCTGCTGCGGGTCTAATACCATTATTAAATTTTTGTTCCCTGTGTAGGTTCTTATAGACTGTGATCAAATCACCCGTTAACCATCTCTTTGTTAAGCTAAATAGATTGAGCTTTTTGAGTCTATCACTAAGGCAGGTTTTCTAATCCTTTGATCATTCTTCTGTCTCTTCTCTGACCCCTTCCCAATTTATCAACATCCTTCATGAACTGTGGACACCAGAACTGGACACAAGATTCCAGCAATGGACACACCAGTTCCAAATACAGAGGTCAAATAACCTCTCTACGCCTAGTCGAGATTCCCCTGTTTCTGCCTCCATTGCAGTCAATCAGATGAGATGTAATCAAGCCAGGGGGTCCAGCTCAGAAAGGAAAATGAAAGCATGAGACATCCACACTACAATGCCCATGAACCACTGAAACAGCCAAGGAGGAGAGTGTTTCATGTCTAACTGAGTTTCAATTTGGTTAAAAAAAAACACCCAAAATGGATCAGTCTAAGAATGTTTATTATTGGCGGGAGACAGGTGGAGACATGCCTGTGGATGAGAGCCTAGATCTTCCATCTCCCACTCCTTTGCCTTAACACAAAGACCATCCGTCATTCCCATGCATAGAGTTTCACATTATGAAATAGCTTTCATTTACCCCCTTGCAGGAGAGCTCCTCTTCAAGCAGAGAAATGGACAATGGGACAATCGTGGCCAAGTTCGTCCTTATGGCATTTTCCAATCGCCCAGCCATTTGCTTCTCTCTTTTTGGTGCCTTTCTGTTGATGTACCTCATAACCCTCACTGGCAATGGCCTCAAATCCTAACCATAGGGACCAAGGCTAAGCTGCACAACCTGCTGGACTTCATCCTCCGCAACTTCTGCTGGTAAGACATCTGCTGCTCCATTGCTACAACACCCAAGATGCTGGAAAACCTCTTGTCAGAGAGCAGCATAATTTCCTTCACTGGCTGCATGTTGCAGGTCAACTTCCTGGTGGCTGTAGCAGGGAGGGAGGTTTTCCTCCTGGTGGCGATGGCCTGTGACTGGTACGTGGCCATGTGTAACCCTTTGCAGTACATGGACATTAGGAGCAAGAGACTCTGCGTTCTGATGACTGCCAGGAACGTGGGTCACCAGATTCCTCAACTCCCTCCTGCACACAGTGTCTACCTTCACCCTGCCTTTCTGCCACTCCAACAAAATCAACCAATATTACTGTGACATTCCCCCAGTGCTGGCTTCATCCTACACTTCCACGTACCTCAGGGAGATGGTGACCCTCATCTTAGGGGGGATATTCGGCCTGGGTGCCTTTCTGGTCACCCTGCTCTCCTACATCCAAACCCTCTGGACCATCCAGTCAGCCGAGGGCAACACAAGGCCTTCTCCACTTGCGCCTCCTCACACCTCATGGTGGTACATCAGTTCTACAGCACCACCGTCTTCAGCTACATATGTTGCTCATCAACCTGGATCAGGACAGGTTGGTCGCCATGCTGGATGGAGTCTTCACCCCCATGCTGACCCGCATTACCTACAGTGTGCGGAACATGGAAGTGAAAGAGGTTTTGAGGAGAGTGATGGGTCATAAATGTCAGGGAATAGGCATATTGGGCACCCCTTTGCAGACTCTGTAGTGACCTTCACTGGGGCACTGATCAGCTTTGAAATGAGATTTTCAGAGCCACCAAAGAAATTTGGATGTGCAGTTCCAATCAAATGTGATGGAAATTTTGCCTCCAAATCCCTTGGGTAACTCTGAAAATCTCATCTTGGGGGTCCCAATTGCACTGATGTCACAGGGCTAGATTCTGGACTTCTCACTCAGGGCCTGATTCTGCGACTCCTATAGGGCCTGATTCCCCACTGTGCTACTCCAGGTTTATGTCTATATGACTCCACTGAATGCGGATGGAGTTACACAGCACAAAGTGGAACAAAGCAGTGGTAATTCAGGCCCATTAGATAATGACTTACACCTGTGATTTTCAAAGTGGCCTGGAGGAATTAAGTGATCTACCCCACACATTTTTAATGGGATTTGGATTCCTGACTCCCTTTGGCCCATTTGAAAATCCAAGCCTCACTAAACAAATGGTCCCATAGATTCCAATCGCAATTTGGAGAGCAAGGACCTCGTCCTGCATTTTAACTTCAATGGGGTACCAAGCATGGGCAGGATTCCACCCTAGCAGAACAGCTGCCACACTCCCCAGTCTGAAGAAGGGGGGTAGAAAACGGTTTGTCACTTTGAGCTGAGTCCTTATTCCAGCAGAGCATTGACTTTCACGAGCGTTGATTAAGTCAAACATCTTGTGATTAGTTCTCATTAGTTTTGAACTTTGATTAGTAAATTCACAGTAAATCAAAGTAGGGTTTTTTGAAAATTAACAGTATGTAAAAAGTCATGGCAACAATAGATCAGTCGTTCTAATTTCCTACATATGGGTCAGGGAGGTACTTGCAGTTTAAATGGTGCCTTGGGTGAAGCGCTGTTAACTGGTTGAAGGTTAACTGGTTTGGTCAATAATGTCTATTGGGCTTTTGGAATTCATGCGATAAGATATGAGAACCTGATTCCCTACAGTAGAGCTGGCCCAAAAATGTCCAACCAAAAAATGTGCATTGGAAAATTAGGGTTTAATCAATTTTTTCTTTTACTTTTTTATTTACAGAAATATTTCATTGAAATTGTTCCTCTTCCAGACTTTCAACGCCATTTTTTCTTCTGGAAAAAAAACCTGAACATTTGTTGGTATTTCTGAAATTATTTGTTTCAAAATTGTGGGATTTTCTGCACTTCCTGTCTGTTTTCCAACTTGCAAAAGTTACTTCAGTTGTGCATGTAAGTAGCATTTTCACTTTTCCCTCCTGGAAAATGTTGGGAAATGGTAAAGTGTGAGAGAGAGGGTGCCACAAAAATCTTTCCCACATTTTCAACATTTCTCACCCTGGAGTTTCCTGGTGGAATTTGTCAAATGGGAATTTTTCCTGTAAAAATTGTCATGGGAAAAATCCTAATTTTCCAATTAACTGTAATAATCACAGGTGTAGAGTCTGGTGTACATTGTCCTGTGACATCAGTAGAGTGCCATTGATTTACACCAATTGAAAATTTGGCCCACCATGCTTCATATCTGCTTGTCAACAAGATGTTTTTGCTTTAACATAAAGTCCAAAATTCTGCCTATTGACACACAACTTCAATATATTTGATCATTTAGAAAACAAAATTACAAAAATAAAGAAAATTATTTGGCTTGTCTTCTTTTGAGTTTTTCAAATGGCGTTTATTTTGCAAATAATTGCTTCTCTGCAGTGCCTTCCATGGGAAGCTCTCATATCCATTTCTACAGACATTAGTGAATCAAACTTTCCAAGGCCTCTAATGTACACAGTGGAGCTGGTCAGAAAATGAGGATGGAATATTACTAAGTGTTCATCAGTTCAATCAGGCTGTTTTTCCTCCAAACTTCATTTGACCGCTATTTTCCAATCATCTCTATTACCCCTTAGTGGAATGTAAAGATGTGACTCTGATGCACATTGTACACATGGATAATTAACTGAGTCAGATAAACCAGTTTATTGGGGCTGGTCAAAAATTTTCCATCAAAACTTATTCCAAACAACTTGAAGTTTGATTAAATAAAATTTGTCATGGAAAGTATAGTCTTCCCTTGCAAAATATTGATTTTTCATCAGAAAACCGAAACCCCCAAAACAAAAACAAAAATTGTAGAGGGTGGCAGTTTTTGTTTGAAAATGTTTTAGTTTCAGCAGTTTTTGGCCAAAAATTGTTCCATTTTCAGCTGAAAGTTTTTAGATTTGTGATTGCTGAAAATTGAACATTTTCCCAAACCCAAAACATGTTCTGACCAGCTGTACAGATTGTTTGTTTGTCAAAACCTGTGTGCCATGGTGAGGAATGAGAGGTTGATACTGAGTGATTATTCTGTATTTCCAAAGTCTCATAGATGATATTCAGATATTTTCTTCTGTTTTTCCAACCCTTGCTTGCGAAAGACTGAGATTTTTCAGAGGCCCCCTGCAAGATTTGAATGATTCCCATCAGTTTTGAGAACTGGGCTTCCAAATTCCTAACGCAACTTCAAGAATTTTAATCATTGGCTTCTCCACAAACTGAGTCTACAGTTAAAGTGGTACTCCTTTTGTGTGTAGAAAAGGCCTTCTCCACCCAGGAATTTGCACCCATTTAACTGAATCAGGGCTTGTCTACATGGTGAGTTGTACTAGATGGAAATTTAATCTGATTTATTTCAAGCAACGCAGCCCCCAATTGTGGACACTCTTATTTTCTTTTAGGAGTAGCGTGTTTGGGTTTAGTTTAAGTCAATTAGGAACAAATTTAAGTAAAAAAAAATGAAAAGGACTCAGAAAAGGGCTATGAGAATATTTCAAGGCCTGGAAAACCTGCCTTTGAGTGAGAGATTTAAGAAGCTCCATCTGTTTAGTTTATCCAAGAGAAAATTAAGAGTAGAAGTGGTCCAGAATTTTTCTGCAAAACTTTTTTCCGGTCATAAAATGCCAACTCATCAAAATCAAAACTTTTCACTGAAAGTTATCCCAGTTCTGCTAATGTTTCTCACATAGAAACAAGAGCCTAGAGTAGGCAATAGTGGATGTTGGTGATGTCGCTTCAAGTTCTTACTATCAGGCAATTTTTTTTTACCCATGAGCATACTTAATTATTGGAACCATTTATCTAGCAATGTGGTGAATTCTCCATCACTTGGAGTCTTTACATCAAGACTGATTTCTTGTCATTGCCCTGTGTTCTGCAGAAGGTCAGAGTTGATTTACTAATGGGCCCTTCTCCCCTTACAATTTATGAATGAGCCACTCATGCCCCGCAATAAGTGTGTTCACACTGGAATTTGCACCAGTCAGACTAAACCAGTTTAATTAAAATGCTGCACGTTTGTGTGTAGAGAAGGCCTCAGTTTAAAAACAACAATTGAAGTTAAACCCAGGGCTATTTCTGTGTGTGGACAAGGCTTGGAAAACAGAGAGAACATGCAAGCGCTTAAAAAACATTTGATGTCAATACCACTTTCCAATACAACTTTCCAGTTCCCATGAGACATAAAGCTGATTTAATGAGCCCATCTGAGATCCAGAGCTCTGACAAATTCAAGGACTCTATCCTCAAATGCCATGATTTCACGTATAAAGAGCATACCCTGCAAACCATATGTGTGATCATAACAAGATCCATCTGCACACCAGCATGTTAGACTTCTATCTCTCCCACAGACAGTAGGTTTGGTAACAGTAGCCTCTAATACCTCTGGAATACGTTTTGGTTCTACTGTCTGGAACTAGCTCTGATTTCAATCGGATCTGTTTGTTCAATGAAATTAGATCTCATTAAAAGATTGGGTACTGGTACTCATTCCTGAATTGTTCTCTTGTTCATTTATTTTTCTATTTTTGTGTAAATTAGGAGAGAAAACTGATGCAAGGATAGCAATACCCTGAACCGTGCCGGAGCGGGTAAGCACATGCTATTTATATTCCATTGCACCATGTGAGATGTGCCAGAAGGAAATTATAGCAAAAGAGACTATTCTGCAATTTTTGCCATTTTCCAAGGTGACTCTATCATTTTGGGTTCCTTGCATTTTGAGTGCTCAGTTTTACACAGAGGCAAAGCGCAATAACTCCATTGCTTTCTTTGTAGAATCTGACCTGTAAATTATCTAAGTGAGGAACCGATGAAAAATCTGAATCTATAGACAATTTACTAAATTATAATAGACTCTCATTCTGACCTTCATTTCACCAGGTTTACATGAGTATAACTTCATTCTTGGTCGCTGCAGCAGCTTCCTCTCGGACCTCCCAGAAACGCACACTGACCCCCTAAACTCTTTCTTTCGCATCACTTTGGTCATGTAATCCCCCTTTGAGTCCTTCCCTTGGCTTTCCAGCCAATATTGTATCATATTGAAGCTTCTTGTCACTGCCTTCAAAGCTCTACATAGCTCTGTCCCTCCTTCGTGATCTTCTTTGCCAAGCCTCCCAGCCTCACCCACCCTCTGGCTAGATTCTCACCCGGTCACCTTCCTGCCATGTTCCATGAAGCCACCTATTTGTAGTCCAGCTTCCCCGAGCTCTTCCGACCCTCTCCACATGCGAGTCCCTCTTCAACCTCCAGCTCTGCCTCTCTGTGTTTGCTGAATCTTGTTGCTATAGCTACATATATGAGTGCAAACTGTATGTGTGTTGCTTCTGGTTATTCCCCTTCACCTCACCTCTGCCTACTTGCCTGTCCTTAAATTGGGAGTGACTCCAAGCTGGAATTGTCCTTCTGACATGTTTGGAGAGTGCCTAACACATGATGGGGAATACTCTTCTTAGAATATATGTCATAATATATATTATTATATATTATGACATATATTATCATGTTCCAGTTGTTACAGTGATTATTATAACAACAATGGACTTCCACGAAGTTACTCCGGTGGCTAAATCCTTAGCTGGTGTAGAACAGAGTAACTCCATTGACTATAAAAGACCAACACTGATTTATACCAGCTACAGACCCACCCCTGTTATCTACCTGCCTATCTCTATCTGTCATATCACAGCCTTCAGTGTCTGTGCAGCTACGTTGGTGTGAGATCAAAATCAGGCACAGAACACTTTCTTGTAAACTATGTTTTCCAGAGAAAAATAGTCCAGTCCTACTCATATTGAAGTCAATGGGAGTTTTGTAATGGACACCAGTGAGAGCAGTATAGAGTCCAAATATTGATTAATTACAAAGACTAAGAAAGGTTGTTTCTTGCACTTCTTGATTCAAGTTGCTGGGGGGAGGATGGGCAGAAATCTGTCAATCTTGGGATAACATTAAATAGAACGAGGTTCCTTCAGTCTCCTCACAGTCATGGTGTTTCACAATAATTTCCATTTTATCTACATTGTCTAGGTATAAGGGCCCTGATTCTCTGCTGCCTTGTACCTTGTGTCATCATTAACCTTTGCACAAAGGGAGTGTACCAAATAATTGCTGAGAGCTTCTATTTCCAATGTGCTTATCTGAACCTCTAGACTCTTAACTACCTTTGAAAATCTGGCCTTTCAGTTCTTTGGAACATTTCACCCCTTCTCTAGACACCTGAGGAGAACACAAAAACTTCAAGTACAATTGTCTCTGATCCAGCTGTATTTTTTCTCAGATTTAGAATCCACATCATCCCTCCACCAGCATTTGGTGAGGCATGATTTCCCTTTACAAAAATCATGTAGACTCTTCCCCAACAAATCATGTTAATCTATGTTTCTGATAATTCTGTTATTTACTATAGTTTCAACCAATTTGCCTGGTACTGACATTATGCTTACTGGCCTGTCATTGCCAGGATCGCCTCTGGAGCCTTTTTTAAAAATTAGCATCACATTAGCTATCCTCTAGTCATCTGGTACGAGATGATTTAAATGATAGGTTACATACCACAGTTAGTAGTTCTGCAATTTCACATTTGAGTTCCTTCAGAACTCTTGAGTGAATACCATCTGGTACTGGTCGACTTGTTACTGTTTAGCTTATCAGTTTGTTCCAAAACCTCCTCTAATGACACCTCAATCTGGGACAGTTCCTCAGTTTTATCACCTAAAAAGAATGGCCTCAGGTTTGGGAATCTCCCTCACATCCTCAGCCATGAAGACCGATGCAAAGAGCTCATTTAGTTTCTCTGCCATGGCCTTATCTTCCTTGAGTGCTCCTTTAGCATCTCAATCACCAGTGGCCCCACTGGTTGATTGGCAGGCTTTCTGCTTCCGATGCATTTTTAAAAAAATTGCTGTTACTTTTTGAGTCTTTGGCTAGCTATACTTCAAATCCATTTTTGGCCTTTCTAATAATATTTTAACACTTCATTTGCCAGAGTTTATGCTCCTTTCTATTTTCCTCACTAGGATTTAACTTCCACTTTTTAAAGGATGCCTTTTTGCCTCTCACTGCTACTTGTAAAGCTGTGTCCCCACACTTGGGTAGGCTGTACCCCAGAGGCTCTGAAATGCTAAAAACAGTAACAATTTCAATTCGGTGAGACTTCATCAGCATGGAACAAAGCTTCATCTTTCTTGCTTCATTTGTGGTGTGAAAAGGGTTGTTCCTTTGCAGAGCTGAACTAAATTTAGTTACAAGGGACCAGATAGTTTTTATGCTTTTAGGCTCCTAAAGATGCAGATAAGGTGCCTACTGAAATTTTTCAAATGCACCTAGGCACCTAACTCCCATTGATTGCAATGGGAGTTAGGCACTTAAACTGCTTCGGTGTCATTGCCAATCCAACTAAGCAACTATCTGCACCTTTAGGTGCCTAAATACGTTTGGATCTCTGGCCCCAAATTTTTTATTTAAAATAAGGAGAATTATGGACAGTTCACATGATATTTTGCACAAATATTAAGAGTGGTTGGCAACTAATAAAAAGGTCTGGGAACCCAGCAGAACTGAGGCAGGAAAGATCATAATGCTCAGTGAGTTACAGGTGGGGTTTTTATAGTTTAATGGGAATTGCATGCCAGACTCCTACATGCCCACTGCATGTAAATATATAGGTGGGAATATTCAAAGTGCCCTAATAGACATGGATGCTCAATTAATGGGAACTTGGCATCCAAATCCCCGAGACAGCTTTGGAAAATCTCATCCACTGATCTGTGACAGTTCCATGGGTGATTGTTCTTCTCATTTTGTTCCATTTGACCCATCTTTCCTTGAATAACTCCATGACTAATCTAATATGGGTAATAAGAAAAGGAGTACTTGTGGCACCTTAGAGACTAACCAATTTATTTGAGCATAAGCTTTCGTGAGCTACAGCTCACTTCATCGGATGCATTCAGTGGAAAATACAGTGAGGAGATTTGTAGACACACAGAACATGAAAAAATGGGTGTGATCATACACACTGTAAGGAGACTGATCACTTAAGATGAGCTATTACCAGCAGGAGAACAGGGAGGGGGGGAGAGGGAGGGGAGAAAACCTTTTGTAGTGATAATCAAGGTGGACCATTTCCAGCAGTTAACAAGAACGTCTGAGGAACAGTGGGGGGTGGGGGGGAATAAACATGGGAAATATTTTTACTTTGTGTAATGACCCATCCACTCCCACTCTCTATTCAAGCCTAAGTTAATTGTATCCAGTTTGCAAATTAATTCCAATTCAGCAGTCTCTCATTGGAGTCTGTTTTTGAAGACTTTTTGTTGTAATATTGCAACTTTTAGGTCTGTAATCGAGTGACCAGAGAGATTGAAGTGTTCTCCGATTGGTTTATGAATGTTATAATTCTTGACATCTGATTTGTGTCCATTTATTCTTTTACGTAGAGACTGTCCAGTTTGACCAATGTACATGGCAGAGGGGCACTGCTGGCACATGATGGCATATATCACATTGGTAGATGTGCCGGAGAACTAGCCTCTGATAGTGTGGCTGATGTGATTAGGCCCTGTGATGGTGTCCCCTGAATAGATATGTGGGCACAGTTGGCAAGGGGCTTTGTTGCAAGGATAGGTTCCTGGGTTAGTGGTTCTGTTGGGTAGTGTGTGGTTGCTGGTGAGTATTTGCTTCAGGTTACCAAAAGAAACTACACCATTTGCTCAAGAAACTCCCTGAAAAAGCACAAGAACAAATCCGCACAGACACACCACTGGAACCCCAACCTGGGGTATTCTATCTGCTCCCAAGAGCCATAAACCTGGAAATCCTGGATGCCCCATTATCTCAGGCATTGGCACCCTGACAGCAGGATTGTCTGGCTATGTAGACTCCCTCCTCAGGACCTACGCTACCACCACTCCCAGCTATCTTTGAGACACCACTCACTTCCTGAGGAAACTACAGTCCATCGGTGATCTTCCTGAAAACACCGTCCTGGCCACTATGGATGTAGAATCCCTCTACACCAACATTCCACACAAAGATGGACTTCAAGCCATCAGGAACAGTATCCCCGATAATGTCAAGGCAAACCTGGTGGCTGAACTTTGTGACTTTGTCCTCACCCATAACTATTTCACATTTGAGGACAATGTATACCTCCAAATCAGCGGCACTGCTATGGGTACCTGCATGGCCCCACAGTATGCCAACATTTTTATGGCTGACTTAGAACAACGCTTCCTCAGCTCTCGTTCCCTAATGCCCCTACTCTACTTGCGCTATATTGATGACATCTTCATCATCTGGACCCATGGAAAAGAAGCCCTTGAGGAATTCCATCATGATTTCAACAATTTCCATCCCACCATCAACCTCAGCCTGGACCAGTCCACACAAGAGATCCACTTCCTGGACACTACAGAGCTAATAAGCGATGGTCACATAAACAACTCCCTATACCGGAAACCTACTGACCGCTATTCCTACCTACATGCCTCCAGCTTTCACCCAGATCACACCACACGATCCATCGTCTACAGCCAAGCTCTACGATACAACCGCATTTGCTCCAACCCCTCAGACAGAGACAAACACCTACAAGATCTCTATCAAGCATTCTTACAACTACAATACACACCTGCTGAAGTGAAGAAACAAATTGACAGAGCCAGAAGAGTACCCAGAAGTCACCTGCTACCGGACAGGCCCAACAAAGAAAATAACAGAATGCCACTAGCCATCACCCTCAGCCCCCAACTAAAACCTCTCCAACGCATCAGCAAGGATCTACAACCTATCCTGAAGGACGACCCATCACTCTCACAAATCTTGGGAGACAGGCCAGTCCTTACCTACAGACAGCCCCCCAACCTGAAGCAAATACTCACCAGCAACCACACACCACCCAACAGAACCACTAACCCAGGAACCTATCCTTGCAACAAAGCCCCTTGCCAACTGTGTCCACATATCTATTCAGGGGACACCATCACAGGGCCTAATCACATCAGCCACACTATCAGAGGCTCGTTCTCCTGCACATCTACCAATGTGATATATGCCATCATGTGCCAGCAATGCCTCTCTGCCATGTACATTGGTCAAACTGGACAGTCTCTACGTAAAAGAATAAATGGACACAAATCAGACGTCAAGAATTATAACATTCAAAAACCAGTTGGAGAACACGTCAATCTCTCTGGTCACTCGATTACAGACCTAAAAGTTGCAATATTACAACAAAAAGTCTTCAAAAACAGACTCCAACGAGAGACTGCTGAATTGGAATTAATTTGCAAACTGGATACAATTAACTTAGGCTTGAATAGAGAGTGGGAGTGGATGGGTCATTACAGAAAGTAAAAATATTTCCCCATGTTTATTCCCCCTCACCCCCCACTGTTCCTCAGACGTTCTTGTTAACTGCTGGAAATGGTCCGACTTGATTATCACTACAAAAGGTTTTCTCCCCTCCCTCTCTCTCACCCCCCCCCATTCTCCTGCTGGTAATAGCTCATCTTAAGTGATCAGTTTCCTTACAATGTGTACGATAACACCCATTTTTTCATGTTCTGTGAGTCTATAAATCTCCTCACTGTATTTTCCACTGAATGCATCCGATGAAGTGAGCTGTAGCTCACGAAAGCTCATGCTCAAATAAATTGGTTAGTCTCTAAGGTGCCACAGGTACTCCTTTTCTTTTTGCAAATACAGACTAACATGGCTGCTACTCTGAAACCTAATATGGGTAGTAAGACATTCCATTTCTCTCAGTTCGTCAGTGGTGTTCAACCTTCTTCCAGTAGATGGTGTTTGGTTTTGTGACCACAATGATGAAAGCCATTCATTGACGTAGGACTGCATTATAAAGGCTGGGTCTAGTCCCCGAATTGTTCTGGTTTATTGTCTGTCTGTGCTTGATTGGTGCACTGTGCTTTCTCTAGACATTGCACACATGGCAGATGTTGAGAGGGGAAACCAAAGCGATGTTACAGAATTCATCCTCCGCGGGTTCAGGATCCTCTACCCATTCCAGATTGGTCCCTTTGTGCTGGTTCTGCTAACGTACCTCACCACCGTGGCTGGGAACACCCTGGTCATTTTCACCATTCTGGTTGACCAAGGCCTTCACACCCCCATGTATTTCTTCCTAGGGAACTTGTCCTTCTTGGATATCTGGTACACATCCAACATCGTCCCCAAAATGCTGCAAGGTTTCCTGGCTGAGAAGGGTGTGGCGATTTCCTTCAGCGGCTGTGTCATGCAGCTTTATATCTTTGGCTCCCAGGCAGCCACCGAGATCCTCCTGCTAACGGTGATGGCCTACGATCGCTACTTGGCAATATGCAGGCCGCTACGTTACACATCCCTCATGAAGACGAGGGAGTGCATTAAGCTGGCATCCTGCTCTTGGCTGGGTGGCTTCCTCTTCAACCCAGTGATAATGGCCTGGATTTACAGACTACGTTTCTGTGGCCCTAATGAAATCGACCATTTCTTTTGTGACTTCATGCCCCTGGTCAAGCTGTCATGCAGTGACACCCACCTGATCACCTTAGCGGCATTCTTGCTGTCCTCTACAGCCACCCTGATCCCCTTCCTGCTAACCCTGACATCCTACTCATTCATCATCACGGCAATAGTAAAAAACCCTTCCAGCACTGGGAGGCAGAAGGCCTTTTCCACCTGCACCTCCCGCCTTATTGTGGTCAGCACTTTCTATGGGGCTCTGGCCATGGTCTACATGGTGCCGACGGCAAGCGCAACCATCAACCTAAACAAAATGTTCTCCCTTCTCTACAGCCTGGTCACCCCATTGCTCAACCCCCTGGTCTACTCCCTGAGAAACAAGGATGTGAATGATGCTCTGAAGACAGTGGCCACTAGACTGTTGGATTTTCGAAGGAGGTAGAGCCAAAAAGGGAGCATGAGGAATTTAAAAATGAAAACTACAGTAGAACCTCAGAGTTACGAACCCCTCGGGAATAGAGGTTGTTCATAACTCTGACATGTTTGTAACTCTGAGCACAACATTATGGTTGTTCTTTCAAAAGTTTACAACTGAACATTGACTTAGTACAGCTTGGAAACTTTACTGTGCAGAAGAAAAATTTTGCTTTCCCTTTAATTTTTTTAGTAGTTTATGTTTAACACAGCACTGTGCTGTATTTGTTTTTTGGTTTTTTTCCCTTCTGCTGCTGCCTGATAGCGTATATCCAGTTCCCATTGAGGTGTGTGGTTGATCGGTCAGTTTGTAACTCTAGTGTTCATAACTCTGAGGTTCTACTATCCTGGGCCGCATTCCCACCTGGTGTAAACTGACATAACCCCATTTGAATCAGTTCAGCTGTGCAAGTTAGTACTAGCTGCAGAGTTGGTCCATGCCCCTCCCCTCCTGCCTCCCAGATTTAACAGACAAGGCAATCCCATGTTGTACTCCAGCTGCATCCTCAGCATTGAATCCTTGTTCAGGAGTTACTAGATCTGCCAAGTGCCTATCACTCCACATGCTGCATTTGTCCTCCATGGACTGCAGTAACCTGGGGTTTGCTGTCCATCAGGACAAGGGATGATTTTGGGGCAGATTTGTAAAGGTGTTTAGGTGCCTGAGGATTCAGGTAAGACACCTAGTGTGTTTTTTCAGAATAGCATCTGTTGATTTCAATGGGAATTAGACACATAGGCACATCTGAAAATCCCATAGTATGTCCACACAGGGAGAGTTAGAACCATAGAAATGCCGGGCTGGAAGGGACCTCAACAGGTCATCAAGTCCAACCCCCTGTGCTGAAGCAAGACCAATAAACCAAGGCCAGCCCCAAGAGGCATCTGTCCAGCCTGTTCTGCAAATGTCCAATGACAGGGACTCCACAGCCTCCATTGGCTTTGATCATTTTCGTTGCTCTCCTCTGGACTCTCGCCAATTTGTCCACATCTTTCCTTAAGTGTGGCACCCAGAATGGGAGACAGTACTGCAGCTGAGACCTCCCCAGTGCTGAGTGGAGTAGAACGATGACTTCCCATGTCTTCCATACGACGATCCTGTTAACACACCCTAGAATGTGATTAGCCTTTTTCGCAACTGCATCACACTGTTGATTCATGTTGCATTTGTGACCCATGGGAACCTCCAGATCCTTGTCCACAGTGCTGCCCTCTCATAGACTCATAGACTATGAGAGTCAGAAGGGACCTCAGGAGGTCATCTAGTCCAACCCCCTGCTCAAAGCAGGCACAATCCCCAATTTTTTTGCCCCAGATCCCTAAATGGCCCCCTCAAAGATTGAACTCACAACCCTGGGTTTAGAAGGCCAATGCTCAAACCACTGAGCTATCCCGCCCCCCGGCCAGCGATTCCCCGGTTATAGCTGTTCCTGACTAACTCCCTGTGTAGACCTGCCCTTAAGACAGAGTTCAGCACTTAAAGAAAGGATTCCACTGCCTCTATTTGCATGGGAAGTGCAACATATTCTCCCCAAACTCGTAACCCTCAGAATTTGACTGGCAATAAAGTGCCAGATTTCCAGCATAGCTCCATTGCAGTCAACAGTCCAACAGTGTAAATTGGCATCAGTCCATTGGAGATAGTGGGCCAGACCCTCTGCTGGTGTGATGCAAGCGTCACTCCCATGAAGTCACTGTAACTGTGATTTACAGCAGTGGAGGGTCTGGCTTGTGATTTATACTGTGGTTAAGATTTTAAAAGCCGTGTCAAAGATTTTGATGCCTAATTTCCATTAAAATTGTTCCCAATGGCTATTTACTTTCTTTATTTAATTAGCTTTGGAATTTTACAGGCTCCAGTAGACAGATATAATTATACAATGTAATTAGGACTTGGATTGATCCATTTATTAATAACTAATCAGGATGAATATCATAAACCATTTCCCAGAAATATTTTTTCAAAAATTGAACTGAGTTCACAACCAGACTTACCTGAATAAAGATTCATTTGGAATTAATTGATGTTGTTGTGGGAGCTGACAAAGGTTGCAGAACTGGGACCTCGTTCTGTTAAGTGTTATCCACAATCTATGCCCCTGAAGAGCATACACTCCAAAAAGACTTGAATTTGTCCTTGAACAGCTGGGTGGAAGGACAGTACAGTGGTTAACATTCTACATCCAGAGGTGGGAAATCCAGGTTCAAGGTATGGCTCTACCATGGACTTTGTGTGTGACCTTGGGGCAAATGGCTTGGTCTCTGTGGGCCAGATTTTCACAGGGATTTGCGTGCATACACTGTTAAGATGAATTTTTTAAATCCTGCCAGGAGCTAGATTCACAAAGGGATTTAGGCACCTACCTGCTACCTTAGAGTATCTTCAGGGGGAACCAAATTTGATAATGGGCTGTTCAGCCTAACAGAGAAAGGTTCTAACACCATCCAATGGCTGGAAGTCAAAGCTAGACAAATTCAGACTAGAAATAAGGCATAAATGTGTAAGATTGGGGGAAATTAACCATTGGAACAGTTTACCACAGGTCGCAGCAGATTCTCAATCACTGAAAATTTATAAACCAAGATGGGATGTTTTTCTAAGAGATCTGCTCTAGGAATTATTTTGGGGCAGATCTCTGGCCTGTGTTATACAGGAGGTCAGACTAGATGATCACAATGGTCCCTTCTGGCCTAGGAATATATGAAACCAGAGAGGTGGCAGATCTCTGTCCAAGTCCCATCTCCCCCTGACGCAGAGGGGGGACCACCTGAGGCATGGTTATCCCATGCCCCAGCTACATAACCAAACCACTGGGCTAAAAGTTATGAGGGAGGTCCTCCTCTTCCTCATACTCCAGCCCATCCTCACCTTGCGTAAGCTCACCTATATGGGACCAATCCGATAGGTGAGCTCTGAACATGCTTACCCAATTGGGCCCCGCGGGCAAGTGAGGCAGAGGCCTGGCTATCTCCCCCCAGCTCGTGCAGGGCCCTGGGACTCAGCTGTCAGGATGGCTGGCTTGGGGCTGCTGAGCACATGCCCAGAGGCACCTAGGGAAATTTTCCCTCAAAAAAGCAGGAGCTTAGTGAGTTTAGGCACCAACGGCGTTTGACGGCCCTTGAGCAGCAGTTTTGTGCATCCCCAAGGGGCCTAACTCTGGGATCTGTAGGCCTAAGGTGCCACTTAGGTAGGCAGCCACCTAAGTGCCTTTGTGAATTGGGCCCTTCCCTAACTGATTTTGAAAACCCCACTAGGTGCTTCTCTGCATCTTTAGGCTTTTAAATACCTTTTCAAGGATGCCCCCTTTGCCCCCCCTCCATAGAATCATAGAATATCAGGGTTGGAAGGGACCTCAGGAGGTCATCTAGTCCAACCCCCTGCTCAAAAGCAGGACCAATCCCCAATTAAATCATCCCAGCCAGGGCTTTGTCAAGCCTGACCTTAAAAACTTCTAAGGAAGGAGATTCCACCACCTCCCTAGGCAACGCATTCCAGTGTTTCACCACCCTCCTAGTGAAAAAGTTTTTCCTAATATCCAACCTAAACCTCCCCCACTGCAACTTGAGACCATTACTCCTTGTCCTGTCATCTTTTACCATTGAGAATAGTCTAGAACCATCCTCTTTGGAACCACCTCTCAGGTAGTTGAAAGCAGCTATCAAATCCCCCCTCATTCTTCTCTTCTGCAGACTAAACAATCCCAGTTCCCTCAGCCTCTCCTCATAAGTCATGTGTTCCAGACCCCTAATCATTTTTGTTGCCCTTCGCTGGACTCTCTCCAATTTCTCCACATCCTTCTTGTAGTGTGGGGCCCAAAACTGGACACAGTACTCCAGATGAGGCCTCACCAATGTCGAATAGAGGGGGACGATCACGTACCTCGATCTGCTCGCTATGCCCCTACTTATACATCCCAAAATGCCATTGGCCTTCTTGGCAACAAGGACACACTGCTGACTCATATCCAGCTTCTCGTCCACTGTCACCCCTAGGTCCTTTTCCGCAGAACTGCTGCCTAGCCATTCGCTCCCTAGTCTGTAGCGGTGCATTGGGTTTTTCCGTCCTAAGTGCAGGACCCTGCACTTATCCTTATTGAACCTCATCAGATTTCTTTTGGCCCAGTCCTCCAATTTGTCTAGGTCCCTCTGTATCCTATCCCTGCCCTCCAGCGTATCTACCACTCCTCCCAGTTTAGTATCATCCGCAAATTTGCTGAGAGTGCAACCCACACCATCCTCCAGATCATTTATGAAGATATTGAACAAAACCGGCCCCAGGACCAACCCCTGGGGCACTCCACTTGACACCGGCTGCCAACTAGACATGGAGCCATTGATCACTACCCGTTGAGTCCGACAGTCTAGCCAACTTTCTACCCACCTTATACTGCATTCATCCAGCCCATACTTCCTTAACTTGCTGACAAGAATACTGTGGGAGACCGTGTCAAAAGCTTTGCTAAAGTCAAGATACAATACATCCACTGCTTTCCCTTCATCCACAGAACCAGTAATCTCATCATAGAAGGCGATTAGATTAGTCAGGCATGACCTTCCCTTGGTGAATCCATGCTGACTGTTCCTGATCACTTTCCTCTCATGTAAGTGCTTCAGGATTGATTCTTTGAAGACCTGCTCCATGATTTTTCCGGGGACTGAAGTGAGGCTGACTGGCCTGTAGTTCCCAGGATCCTTCTTCTTCCCTTTTTTAAAGATTGGCACTACATTAGCCTTTTTCCATTCATCCGGGACTTCCCCCGTTCGCCACGAGTTTTCAAAGATAATGGCCAATGGCTCTGCAATCACAGCCGCCAATTCCTTTAGCACTCTCGGATGCAACTCGTCCGGCTCCATGGACTTGTGCACGTCCAGCTTTTCTAAATAGTCCCTAACCACCTCTTTCTCCACAGAGGGCTGGCCATCTATTCCCCATGTTGTGATGCCCAGCGCAGCAGTCTGGGAGCTGACCTTGTTAGTGAAGACAGAGGCAAAAAAAGCATTGAGTACATTAGCTTTTTCCACATCCTCTGTCACTAGGTTGCCTCCCTCATTCATTAAGGGGCCCACACTTTCCTTGGCTTTCTTCTTGTTGCCAACATAGCTGAAGAAACCCTTCTTGTTACTCTTAACATCTCTCGCTAGCTGCAGCTCCAGGTGCGATTTGGCCCTCCTAATTTCATTCCTACATGCCCGAGCAATATTTTTATACTCTTCCCTGGTCATATGTCCAACCTTCCACTTCTTGTAAGCTTCTTTTTTATCTTTAAGGTCCGCTAGGATTTCACCGTTAAGCCAAGCTGGTCGCCTGCCATATTTACTATTCTTTCGACACATCGGGATGGTTTGTCCCTGTAACCTCAACAGGGATTCCTTGAAATACAGCCAGCTCTCCTGGACTCCTTTCCCCTTCATGTTAGTCCCCCAGGGGATCCTACCCATCTGTTCCCTGAGGGAGTCGAAGTCTGCTTTCCTGAAGTCCAGGGTCCGTATCCTGCTGCTTACCTTTCTTCCCTGTGTCAGGATCCTGAACTCAACCAACTCATGGTCACTGCCTCCCAGATTCCCATCCACTTTTGCTTCCCCTACTAATTCTTCCTGGTTTGTGAGCAGCAGGTCAAGAAAAGCTCCCCCCCCCAGTTGGCTCCTCTAGCACTTGCACCAGGAAATTGTCCCCTATGCTTTCCAAAAACTTCCTGGATTGTCTATGGACCGCTGTATTGCTCTCCCAGCAGATATCAGGAAAATTAAAGTCACCCATGAGAACCAGGGCATGCGATCTAGTAGCTTCCGCGAGTTGCCGGAAGAAAGCCTCATCCACCTCATCCCCCTGGTCCAGTGGTCTACAGCAGACTCCCACCACTACATCACTCTTGTTGCTCACACTTCTAAACTTAATCCAGAGACACTCAGGTTTTTCTGCAGTTTCATACCGGAGCTCTGAGCAGTCATACTGCTCCCTTACATACAGTGCTACTCCCCCACCTTTTCTGCCCTGCCTGTCCTTCCTGAACAGTTTATAACCATCCATGACAGTACTCCAGTCATGTGAGTTATCCCACCAAGTCTCTGTTATTCCAATCACGTCATAATTCCTTGACATCACCAGGACCTCCAGTTCTCCCTGCTTGTTTCCAAGGCTTTGTGCATTCGTATATAAGCACTTGAGATAACCTGCTGATCGCCCCTCATTCTCAGTATGAGGTAGGAGCCCTTCCCTCACAGACGTTCCTGCCTGTGCTTCCTCCCGGTATCCCGCTTTCCCACTTACCTCAGGGCTTTGGTCTCCTTCCCCTGGTGAACCTAGTTTAAAGCCCTCCTCACTAGGTTAGCCAGCCTGCTCGCAAAGATGCTCTTCCCTCTCTTCGTTAGATGGAGCCCGTCTCTGCCCAGCACTCCTACTTCATGGAACACCATCCCATGGTCAAAGAACCCAAAGCCTTCTCTCCGACACCACCTGCATAGCCATTTGTTGACTTCCACGATTCGACGGTCCCTGCCCTGGCCTTTTCCTTCCACAGGGAGGATGGACGAGAACACCACTTGCACCTCAAACTCCTTTATCCTTCTTCCCAGAGCCACGTAGTCCACAGTGATCCGCTCAAGGTCATTCTTGGCAGTATCATTGGTGCCCACGTGGAGAAGCAGGAAGGGGTAGCGATCCGAGGGCTTGATGAGTCTCGGCAGTCTCTCCATCACATCGTGAATCTTAGCCCCTGGCAAGCAGCAGACTTCTTGGTTTTCCCGGTCAGGGCGGCAGATAGATGACTCAGTCCCCTTGAGGAGAGAGTCCCCGACCACAACCACCCGCCTCCTTCTCTTGGGAGTGGTGGTCGTGGAACCCCCCATCTCAGGACAGTGCATCTCATGCCTTCCAACCAGCGGAGTCTCCTTCTGCTTTCTCCCCCCAGACATATCATCTGGTCCACTCTCCGCAAAGGTACCTGTGGAGAGAACATGAAAGCGGTTAGTTACCTGTGTCCGCGTTGCTGGAACCCGGACATTCCCCCTTCTTCTTCTGGAAGTCACATGTTGCCAAGCTTCTTCACTGGCCTCTTGGCTCCGCTGTGCAACCTGCTCTAAATCTTTAGAGCTTTGTGCCCGTAGAAGCATATCCTGACTTTTGTCCAGAAAATCCTCAGTTTCTCGTATGCAACACAGGGTCGTTATCTGTTGCTCCAGACCTTCAATCTTCTCTTCCAATATGGAGACCAGCTTGCACTTTGTGCAGACAAAGTCACTTCTGTCCTGTGGAAGAAAGACAAACATGGCACACCCAGTGCAGGTCACAACAGCTGAACCCCCCCCTTCCATATCACCTTCCTACTATGAGCTTCCTCAGAGAAGTTGGCAAGATGTAAGCCTCACTGGGCTCACTCCAGGCGAACTCCCAGGCAAACTCCTGCTGTGTGCTGCTCTGCTGTTCCCCGCCGCTCAGCTGGTTCGCGAAGCTCTGGCTATTTTTAAACAGCCAGGCTTCCCTGAAACAAACAAACAGACGGCCCCAATGCCCGCCCCCTGCAGGCTACCAGCCAATCAGGCACTCGCTCAGGCTCTCACACTGCCCTCCCAGCAAACACACACTCAGATACTTACTCAGCAAACACGCGCTCGGATACTCACCGATCCCAATTCCTCAAATTAGTCACGTACAAAAGACAGCTCAGGTTTGGGAATCTCCCTAACATCCTCAGCCGTGAAGACTGAAGCAAAAAATTCATTTAGTTTCTCCGCAATGACTTTATCATCTTTAAGTGCTCCTTTTGTACCTCGATTGTCCAGGGGCTCCACTGGTTGTTTAGCAGGCTTCCTGCTTCTGATGTACTTAAAAAACATTTTGTTAATACCTTTCGAGTTTTTGGCTAGTTGGTCTTCAAACTCCTTTTTGGCTTTTCTTATTACATTTTTACACTAATTTGGCAGAGTTTATGCTCCTTTCTATTTACCTCATTAGGATTGGACTTCCACTTTTAAAAAGATGCCTTTTTATCTCTCACTGCTTCTTTTACATGGTTGTTAAGCCACGGTGGCTCTTTTTGAGTTCTTTTACTGTGTTTTTTAATTTGGGGTATACATTTATGTTGGGCCTATATTATGGTATCTTTGAAAAGTTTCCATGCAGCTTGCAGGGATTTCACTCTAGTCACTGTACCTTTTAATTTCCATTTAACTAACCTCCTCATTTTTGCATAGTTCCCCTTTCTGAAATTAAATGCCACATTGTTGGGCTGTTGAGGTGTTCTTCCCACCACAGGAATGTTAAATGTTATTATATCATGGTCACTATTTCCAAGTGGTCCTATTACAGTTACCTCTTGGACCAGATCCTGCGCTCCACTCAGGACTAAATCGAGAATTGCCTCTCCCCTTCTGGGTTCCTGTACCAGTTGCTCCAAGAAGCAGTCATTTAAAGTATCAAGAAATTTTGTCTCTGCATTTTGTCCTGAGGTGACATGTACCCAGTCAATATGGAGATAATTGAAATCCCCCACTATTATTGAGTTCTTTATTTTGATAGCCTCTCTAATCTCCTTAGCATTTCATCATCACTATCACTGTCCTGAAAGTCACATATTGTCGTCTAGGGCCACGTAACTTGGACCTGTGAGACTCAGTCAGGAACACAGGTACTGACACACCCGAAAAGAGCAGTGATCCCTCTAATTTGGAGTCCTGTCTTAAAGAGTGGCCAATATCAGATACTCTAGAAAAGTATTCAGCTCCCTTAAAGGCTTTTGCACAATCTCATATATATGGGGAATGTTTTCCCCAGACAGTGATGTTGTAGCCATGTTGGCAGCTGGATATTACAGAGACAAGCTAGGTGAGGTAACATCTTTTATCGTTCCAATAAAATTGGTCACCCACCTTCTTTCCCCAGACAGTTAATTCTTGGCCTATGTCATGAAACCTTCTATGTTTTATACTTTGTTGGTGTAACTAGACATCTTCATTCCTTCTCAGGTGATTATCAGGCCCCAATTACTGTAGTATCTGAGCACCTTACAGTCCTTAACGTATTTATCCCCACAATGCCGCAATGAGATTGGAAAGCCTTTTTGTGCCCATTGTACAGATGGAGAACTGAGGCCCTAAGTGATTCCCCCAAAGGCCCCCAGGCCCTAACCCTGACCCTGAGGGAGATTCTCTGTCCCATTCATCAGTCCTTAACCTCTCGCACATCCCCTTTTTGTTCATCTCCTCCTTAAATTAAACTCCCCCTGAGTCTTTTCTGAGGTTGGGATATTCAAAGGGACCTAAAGAAATTAGAAAATCAGGGGCATTTGGCCACCGGACTCCCTTGAAATTCCCAGCCCCATTCAGCAGGTGGGAAAAGAAGAGACGCTCTCATCCCCCAGCTCTGAGACACCAGGCGCAGCGCAGGAGCCTGCAGGTCAGCGCCAGCAGAACAGGGCGGGAGCCTGCTCGCCTCCTGCTAGTGCCTGAGACACTGACCAGCAGCACAGCAGGGAAACTGCCTCTGCCCTGCCCCGTGCACAAAGGGAACCGCCAGCAGCCATGCACAGACCCCTCGCCCTCTCCTGCTCCTCCCCTCCTTGGCCACCAGAGACACGCTCTACCCCAGCTGCACTCTGCAGCCCAGCTGAGGAGTGAGTGTGTCTGGGCCCAGATTCAGTGCAACGACATGCTCCCAGCCATGCTCTGCAGTGCCACAGGGGCAGGGAGTAGGAAGTGAGATGGAGCAGGAAATGCACAGTCCCGGTGTTCACCTGAGAGACAGCTCCAGCTGGTCTCCTTCCCACTACGGCACTGTTTCGTCCTCTGTGAGAGCCCCAGGATCTGACAAAGGGCTCGCCTAAGGGGTGTGACTCTCCAGCGCAGTAGCCTGCCACGTACTGACACTCCATGGACCCTGCAGCAGCGCACTCAAGATTCCCTAGCACACTTTGACCTGCCCCCGTTTCAAACACCCCTAGGGCAAAGTCCACTAGGGGACTTTTAGTGCATGATAGCAGGGTCTGCGCGGCCCCTTACTGCACGGCAACCTAGAGCACTGCAGATTTCCACCCCAGCCTGCCATGCACTGACTCCCTGTGTGGACAAACCCCAGGAAGGATCAGATTTAAATTGAATCCACAGCAGGAAACTGCAATGCTGAGTGGATGTGGGGATTGGGACGTGGTTTCCACTTCCAGGCTGCTTCCCTCAGTGTCTCCAGCTCTCAGAGCTTGTCTGCAGGGTGAGAGAGCGCACTCAAGAGCACTGGGATTTCTAAAGGGCACCAGCAAGTTGCACGCGAACTGACTCGTATAGACTCTTGCTGGCGCCCACTGAAATTTCCTTTGTGCACAACGTTTGGTGCCCTGTAGAACTGACACCTCACGGTTGTGCACCACCACCCCACATGGACAAGCCCGCATTCGCTTGGCAAAGACACCTACCTTCTACTGCTGCTCTGGGCTGGCGCTTACTTTCTTGCTTGAAATGCACACATCTTCATGCCTCCTGCTCTGGAGCCTTCCAGAGTTTATAGAGGAAAGCTGCCTCTCGCTGGCTCAGGCAGCTGTTGGGATCTCCACTGTGGCTGCTGATAATGATCCCCTTGAAAGAGCCCTCAGGAGGGAATTCAGTGCTATATTGCTTGTTAAAACAGTGTAAACATCAATCTACACTACAGAGTTAGGTTGACGCAAGGCAGCTTATATCAACCTAACTGTGGAAGTCTCTACACTTAAATTTCGCTCCTGCCAAAGTAACTGCCCTGCTACGCTGACTTAATAATGCTTCCAGAGGCGTAGCGTCAAGGTCAATGTAGTTAGATCGATGCAGTGTCAGTGTAGACGCTGCCTTGCTTATGTCGACTGTTACTGGCTTTCAGGAGCCTTCCCCACAATGCCCTGCACTGACAGTACAATCAATACCAGCGCTCCTGGTGAGGCCGCGCACCGACGAGACAAGGAGCAAAGTGTAAACACGCACAAGCGATGTAATTACTGCAGCAGCGGTATGTCGACGTAAGTTAGGTCAACTTAGTTTTGTAGTGTAGACATGGCCTGATGAGTAGAGCAGAATGAGTTCCTTAGCATTAGGCCCATAGAAGTTATTCTTTGCTGACTGTCTGGGCTAGATTGCCCATTCGGGGATGAATGGACAGGAGTGATATATGTAAGATATGGGAGGGAATTGTTCTGCTCTGTTCAGCTCTGGTGAGGCCTCGGATGAAGTGCTGTGTCCAGTTCAGGGCGCCACACTTTAAGAGGGATGTGGACAAATTAGATACAGTGCAGGGGAGAGCAACAAAAAATGATAAAGAGGTTTAGAAAACCTGACCGATAAGGAAAGGTTGAAAAAATTGAGCATGTTTAGTCTAGAGAAGAGAAGGGTGAGGGGGGACATGATCCCAGTCTTCAGAGATGTACCAGGTCATTGGAAAGAGGATGATGATCAATTGTTCTCCATATGTACCAAGGGTAGGACAAGAAGGAATCTATAACAAAACATGCAGGAGGTGGGAGACACTGTGGAATCACAGAGCAACCTTGTGGCCCAGCAGAGAGACCACTGGACTCGGACTATTCCCAGCTGTGCACCTGGCCTGCTGGTTGACTGTGAGCAAGGCACATTGCGGCTCTGTGCCTCAGTTTCCCATCTGCAAAATGGGAGTATTGCTGTAAAGCTCTTGGGGATCTGCTGATGAAAAGGACAATAGCAAAGGTCAGTCTTTTGATTATTAGCGAGCCCCAGTGGCACGTCAACTGCAAACTTAGATGAGAACTACAGCTGTCTAAAAGGCATCACCTTTTACCAACCTTTTTCTCCTTCTGTTTGAAAAACTAGAAAATAAAATGTCAAAAAACTTTGTCAATGTAGAGTTAAAGTGTCTGGTGATAGCTCGGGCCCTTCTAGAATGCTGTGTTCCGCTAAACTCAGACTTCTGAAAACCAGGAAACACAGAGAGAAGGTGAATGCCTACACAACCTTAATTCTGCCCTACTTGAGCAATGCCCCACAACTCCCATAATGCACACACTCCCATTCTGCTTTTTCACTAGAATAGACAGGCGCTACCTGCACTTGCCCTGTGCTCAAACACGGATCCCACTCCCCCAACAGAACACTACCCATGTATAATTTAGAAGCTTCTTCATCCGCTTTCACAACCCCTTCACACAGGGCACCACCTAAACCTAGACTTCCCCCTATCCAGATTTAAATCCACAGACTGTTCTCATGTCCCACCTCACTACTGACAATGCCCATTCCAACACAGAATTGTGTCCGCTGTGGCAGGAGCAGGGCGCTGGGGTTTTCTAGTCAGGGGTACTGTCAGTGGGGAGGTGGGTCTGTGCATTCACAAAGGGACTTGGGCATTGAGTGTCACAACTCCTATCTTTTTGGTGCCTAGAAAAATCACAGGGCTCCACAAAGCCTGTGTGGTGCCCCCACAACGAAGGAGGAGAGATCAGCACCTAAGAATGGGATCCATAGAAGGACAGCACACTCAGCTGAGAGATTCCTGAGCTAGCTAATGGGAGACGATGAGGAGAGGGGGGTGTCCTCAGCACCACCCCTCTCCAGAAGTTCAGCACCTAAATCTGGGCTGGAGGGGGAAGCCTTGCTCTGCTTGGGACTCTCAGCCCCTCTCTTTGAGTTAGACACAGACGCCTCCTAGCTTGGAGTCCAACGTTTAGGCTATGCCGGCGTCACACCCTGGGTTCAATTCCCCCTTCCCCAGAGTGGAGAAGGGATTTGCCATCCCTCAGGTAAGTGCACTAACCACTGGAGTTATTGGCGATATTGGTGGGAGAAGGACTCCCACAGTCTCTCCCATTGAAGCTGTTCCTCTTGGCATAAATAATGAAAGAGGCCTTGGCCCAGAGACAGCAAATACGAAAAGGGCTCTGTAGCCTGGAAGACCAAGTGCTCCCTGGGATGCAGGAGACCTGGAATCCGAATGACTCTTTCATTATTTTAAAATCTAGGAATCAATTAATTCAGATCCACCCATCTAACCTCTTGCTGCCCCATCCCCGAATTAACCCACCCCAACAGAATTAACCCACCCCTCCCACACCCCACCCCAAATAAACCCCACCCCAACAGAACCTCCTGCCAGGGCCCCCCGCCCATCCCACCTCCCTGCCACACCAACCCCTATCTCGCCAAAAAAACTCATGCCACAAAGTCCCCTAATAAACCCCCCCGCCCAGAAAACATCACCCTGCCCATACCCTTTGTGATGGGTTCCCCCAGGGTGCCACTTGGAACTGGGGTACCACTGAGCCCTGCTGACCCACCAGCCTGGGCTCCCTCCTACACTATACTGCTGTGACAAGCTACAAAGCCCTCCAGGCTGTCTGTAAGCAAGGACTGGCCTGTCTCCCAAGATCTGTGAGAGTGATGGGTCGTCCTTCAGGATAGGTTGTAGAGACTACAATACCCACCTGCTGGAAACTACAATACCCACCTGCTGGAGTGAAGAAACAGATTGACAGAGCCGGAAGAGTACCCAGAAGTTACCTACTACAGGACACGCCCAACAAAGAAAATAACAGAACGCCACTAGCCATCACCTTCAGCCCCCAACTAAAAAATCTCCAACGCATCATCAAGGATCTACAACCTATCCTGAAGGACGACCCATCACTCTCACAGATCTTGGGAGACAGGCCAGCCCTTGCTTACAGACAGTCCCCCAACCTGAAGCAAATACTCACCAGCAACCACACACCACACAACAAAAACACTAACCCAGGAACCTATCCTTGCAACAAAGCCTGTTGCCAACATATCTATTCAGGGGACACCATTCTAGGGCCTAATCACATCAGCCACACTATCAGAGGCTCGTTCACCTGCACATCTACCAATGTGATATATGCCATCATGTGCCAGCAATGCCCCTCTGCCATATACATTGGCCAAACTGAACAGTCTCTACGTAAAAGAATAAATGGACACAAATCAGACGTCAAGAATTATAACATTCAAAAACCAGTTGGAGAACACGTCAATCTCTTTGGTCACTCGATTACAGACCTAAACATCGCAATTCTTCAACAAAAAAACTTCAGAAACAGACTCCAACGAGAGACTGCTGAATTGGAATTAATTTGCAAACTGGACACCATTACATTAGGCTTGAATAGAGACTAGGAGTGGATGTGTCATTACACAAAGTAAAACTATTTCCCCATGTTTATTCCCCCCCCCCACTGTTCCTCACATGTTCTTGTCAACTGCTGGAAATGGCCCACCTTGACTATCACTACAAAAGGGTTTTTTTTCTCTCCTGCTGGTAATAGCTCACCTTACCTGATCACTCTCGTTACAGTGTGTATGGTAACACCCATTGTTTCATGTTCTCTGTGTATATAAAATCTCCCCACTCTATTTTCCACTGAATGCATACGATGAAGTGAGCTGTAGCTCACGAAAGCTTATGCTCAAATAAATGTGTTAGTCTCTAAGGCGCCACAAGTCCTCCTTTTCTTTTTGCTTACAGCTTGGAATCCCTGGGTGTTCCATTCACAGGCTAAAAATCCCTTTAGCCTGAGTCCAGCACTTCCCCCCTGTTCAGTCTTTGTTCCTCAGGTGTTTCCAAGTGTGTTGTCGTAGGGAGAGTGAGTCCCAGTGTGATGTCATTTCCCCCTTTTTTATCTTCTTCCCACTTGCTGGAAAGCTCTTTTGTTGTGACCTGAGTCAAACAGTTCCCATGGTGTAGTGCTATCTCTGAGAGCTTTTGTCATAAATATAAAAGGAAGGGTAAACATCTTTAAAATCCCTCCTGGACAGAGGAAAAACCCTTTCACCTGTAAAGGGTTAAGAAGCTAGGAGAACCTCGCTGGCACCTGACCAAAATGACCAATGAGGAGACAAGATACTATCAAAGCTGGAGGGGGGAGAAACAAAGGTTCTCTCTGTCTGTGGGTTGCTTTTGCCAGGAACAGAAAGGAATGGAGTCTTAGAACTTACTAAGTAATCTAGCTAGATATGCGTTAGATTCTGTTTTGTTTAAATGGCTGATAAAATAAGCTGTGCTGAATGGAATGGATATTCCTGGTTTTGTGTCTTTTTGTAACTTAAGGTTTTGCCTAGAGGGATTCTCTATGTTTTGAATCTGATTACCCTGTAAGGTATTTACCATCCTGATTTTACAGAGGTGATTCTTTTACTTTTTCTTCAATTAAAATTCACATTTTCAGTCACACATACATAGCCAAATGTCATAACTTCACATAAGACGATAGCACATACAATCCAATGAGATATTACTGTCGAGCAGATCTAGACTTTTAGAATGATACCTCACAAGGCCTACTTTGTACAAAACATATCCTGGGGAATATTGGGGTGCCAGGGTGTCACACCCTGCATGCCTCAAAACCCTTCCTCCCCCACTACTCTCCATCCCCCATCCCAATTCCTCAATAAACACACTTCTTAAAACCACCTACACCTCCGTCCCCCACCATCCTCAAACCACTTCCGCCCCCCAAACCTTTCTCCGTCTTCACCCAAGCACCCACACACACTGCCCCACAACCCTTACTCCCCCCTGGGCTCTTATGCTGGCCCCAATACCCAGGTCCATCTACGCCACACATCAGCCCAAATGCCCCCAGCTCCTGGCTTTACCGACCCCCCCCACTTCTTCAGCCGCTCCTGTCCCCTGGGGCTCACCCCGGAACTCCCTGCAGACCTCCTCACCCCTTTACCCTGGCACCAGCATCCCACCTTCACTGTATCTGGGGCTGGGGACCATTCACCTCCTTAGCCCTCCCCTTCCTTGTCCCCTTGGGATGGTCGGACGGCTCAGCCCCCACTAACTCAGAGAAGCCCCCACAGCAAATCTGTGAGCGATGAGAGCCAACGGGCCGGAGCAGAAAGCTGGGCCCAGCCCCACAAGACACTGAGCGGGGGGCAGGCTGGCTCTCCAACCCCCCTTTCCCCTCGCTGGTGCCTCATCTCTGCACCAGGCCAGGGTAGAAACAGCGAGAGAAGGACCTGGCAGTTTTACTGACCTCCCCCAAAGGAGATCTTCACCAGCCCCCCCAGGGCGCTGGTTCGAAGGGAGCAATCCGTGGCTGGCCTGCTCTGGCCTCTGCTGAGCAGGAGATCAGACTAAAATGACCAGAATGGACTTTTTTCACCTTAAAAGCTATGAATCTCCAAGCTCCCCTCCCCTCAGGACGAATGGGTTTACAGGAAAGCATGACTCTTGCAGAGTGGAGAGAAGGTGTGTACATGGCGTGGGGGGGATTGGGAGTCCAGGGCCCCCTCTCTCTCTCTCCTGTCCCCTGCTCAGCTGAGAAGAAAAGAGCACAGTGAAAACCACAGTGATCTCCTTGGGGCACGGACCATTCCTCTCTGGAAAGAGCCCAGGACGGAGCAATGCACCGACAAGCTAGTAATAAATCATAAACCTCAAACGTCGGCAGGGCGTCTACAGTGCGACAGAGAAGGGGCTGGTTAAGAACTCCACATACAGAGCTGAACAGAGGAAGGCCGTCCGCAGTGTGCAACAGCAACTCGCATTGGTCCCACAAAGCCCATGAACAACTATACAGATTCTTGAGCACCAGCTCCTGGCTCCTGGTCCGTTCACTTACTATTTATCAGAGCTGGTGACAGCTTTTCAGTAACAGCAAATTCCAAGACAAAATTGAATTTTGCTTAAACAATTTTTTCATGGGAAATGTTTCCTTCCCTCGCAGATGTTGATTTTTTTTTTTTTTTTTTTTTTTGGCCAGGAACCTGAAAACACCACAGCCAATTATTTTTTCCAGTTTCCAGCTGGAAGGTTTTAAATTTCGCCTGCCAAAAAACAAGACTTTTTCATTTTCCAGGTTTTTGGGTCCTTGATGAAAAGTCAAAATTTTCTGCCAACCCCTCCCCCCCAAATATATTTTCAAACGTCTCTGTTCTTTACAAATATGTATGTGCACAAGCATGTCTTTCATACAGCACGTTTGTATCAGGGTCATTTGGCCCTGCTGCTTTGACAACAGAAACCTAATGGATTGACCCTCATTTCATTCAACTAGTCTGGATTCTTTGTAAGGGTCACAGCTCTCCTGACAGCATTTCTCAGGGCCTCCTGGACCTCTCTGTTTCTCAGGCTGTAGATGAGCGGATTGGCCAGGGGAGTCACGACTGTGTGGCCGATGGAGAACACTTTGTTCAGGGCTCTCCAGGTACCAGATTTTGGTAGCATGTAGACAATCATTATGGTCCCATAGAAAAGTGCCACCATAATGAGGTGAGAGGAGCAGGTGGAAAAGGCCTTTTGCCTCCCGGTGGTGGATGGGATTCCCAGGATGGTCGCAATGATACAAATATAGGAAGCCAGGGTTAAGAGAAAAGGGGAAAGTGCATCTAGGAAGGAAAATATATAAATAAGTGGGGTGATCTGGCTGGTGTCGCTGCAGGAGAGTGGAATCAGTGAGGTGAGATCACAAAAGAAATGGTCAATTTCATTAGGGCCACAGAAAATTAACTGTGGCATAAGACACATGAATATTCTACAAGCTAGAAATCCACTTATCCAAGACCCAGCTGCTAGCTGGAGACACAGCCTGCCATTCATAAGGGTGCCATAGTGTAGCGGTTTGCATATGGCTAAATACCTATCATAAGACATCACTGTCAGGAGATAACACTCTGTAGTTACCAGAGAACCAAATAAAACCAATTGTATCATGCAGCCCTCCACAGAAATGGTTCTGTTCCCAGTCAGGAGACTGGCCAGCATCCTAGGCAGGATGGTGGAGATGTAGCAGGTCTCCAAGCAGGACAAGTTCCCCAGAAAGAAGTACATGGGGGTGTAAAGGTGCTGATAAGCCACAACTAGCACAACAATGAGGATGTTCCCAGCCATGGTCACAATGTAGATCACTAGAAAAAGCAGAAAGAGAAGGATCTGCAGCTCGGGGAGATCCCCAAACCCCAGGAGGATGAATTCCGTGACGGACGTTTGATTTTCCCCTTCTCCTTTCTCCATGAGGTGCATCCTGTGACAGGGAAAAAGTAATGAGCATCGAAAGATTTGGCTGTACCGGGAAATTCAGTCGATAGCCATCATTTGATCCCCTAAGAGTTCCCACTGCAAATGGAGAGCTGGGTTTATATTCTCTCACACCAGAGAAACTGCTTCAGGAGCTGGAGACTCCACCACTTCCCTTGGTGCTTTGTTCCAATAGATAATCACCCGCCCTGGCAGCAGACTGCGCCTTATTTCCCATTGTCGTGTGTCTGGGTCTAGCGCCCAGCCCTTGGTTCTAGCTGTGCCTGTCCCTGGGAAATGGAAGAGCCCTTTGGTAACCAGTGGTTTCTCCCCACGGAGATATTGAGACCTCTACTCAAGTCACGTCTCCACAAAACTGATTTTGTGGCTCTATTCTGCAGCCTCCCCAACCTCTCCGCGTCTGTTTTACACCATGGCCCCAGCCCTGCACACGGTATTCCAGCATCGGTGTCACCAGGGCTCTCTGCAGATGAAACCCGCCCCCTGCTCCTGTTCTCTGCTCCCCTCTTTATACAGCCAAGGACATCACCAGCCCACGGCCCACCCCACCGCTCTGGGAGCTGATGTTGGGTTTCTCGCCCTCTGTAGCCCCTACCCGTGCTGTGATGGGGGCCATGGTCACACCCAAGAGCTGCACCGGGGAAGGGCAGGAGGGAGGTGGCACCATGGCCATGCCTGCGAAGAGGGAGTGATGCTGACCCACAGCACAGATGGGAAAGTGACTCTGCCTCCAGCCGTGACCAGGCACAAATCAAACCACCCTCGGGGCAGACGCACACGCCTCCTCTCGTTCATAGCACAGTAGTGACTGGTCCAGAGATACTGACACTGCTGACAACGAATTACCAGCTATGACTGTTAACTATTAATTATTGGCTGTCCATCACTGATTGTGTTGTGGCAATGGCAGGGGATCAGGTCCTTACTGCGCTGGGTGCTGCGTAAACACCCAACAATTAGTAACAATTCCTGGCTCGGAGGGCGCTGTGTTGAACTGCAGGCAGAGTCTTTGCCGTATCCCAGCTGCCACAGGGACCCCCTAACTCAGCCCTGCCAGCCGCTCTCTCACTGCAGCAGTACCGGGGCCTGGGGTGGGAGATACGGGGGGAGAATGGAAAGTCTGCCTGTGCCCGGTACTCATCCGCCCCCGTTACTGCCGTGTCCGAGCTCCTCGCAATCTGTAACCTGTTGATCTTCACGCCACTCTTGTGACTTAACATTGGGAGCTTGGGTGCTTCTGAAAATCCCACTCGGTGCCTAAATACCTTTCAAAACATGATCCAAACTGACTCAAAGTCGACCAGCAAGGCTGCGGCTGAGCAGAGAAGGGACCCCAGGTCTCCCGTCACAGGCTGGGGCCCTAACAGCTGCGGGCCCCACGCGCTGGGGGAGATGAAGGGAGAGCAGTCAGTGCTCGGGCAAAGGTTGTGACACATACACAGGGAGCGCTGCTTCCTGACCTGTAAGGATTCCAGTCTCCGTTCTGTGCAGTTCTAACGTACACCCCTTTCCTGGGGAAGCTCAGCACCACCCACAAAATGCTGATACCCTCTCTGCTCCCACGGAAAGCCACGGAGCAGACGCTCAGCAGGAGACACGAAACATCTCAGTGCTGGGCTGGGAAGGTGCATCGGAATCTGCCCCCTAGGAAAGGCTGGAGAGGCAGCTGAGAAGCAACTGAAAACCTGAGGGTCCCTGAGCAAAAAATGAGCTGTCCAGAGGAGAGAGGGGACAGCCAGCCAGAGCGCAAGCGGGTGCGGGGAGGAGAGACAGAGGGATGTCTAAGGGCAGAGATGAGAGCTGGGTCTCCTTATGATCCATCCGTGTCGCTAGGTGCAAACCACAAAGCAATCAACTCTGAAGTCCTTCCTCCGGCAGAGCTCCCAGCATGTGAGGACACTGCACAAGGTGGTGTCTCAGACCAAGGGCTGCATAGGTGTAAGGACCTAAAATCTGCCCCGAGGCTAGTGACACTCACCTTCAATCCTCAGCATGCAGCAGCGTGCTCTCCGTGGCCAGGGATTGGGGCTGGTGTCAATCAGCCTTCGTAGCTCTGTTCCTGGCAGCCCCCTACCTGTGGCTGCTGGGATGGGAACCTCTCACTGCCCAGGGTGATTGCTGGCATCACACAGACCCTTAGTGCCTCCTGCTCTGGGTTCTTGCCTGGTTTATCAGCGAAAGAAGCTCCCCCCTGGGCCTTGCCACTGCTGTTGGGATCTCCCCTGGGACTGCTGCCGGCGATGCTCTGGGTTCCCTGCAGAGGGGAATTGATGCTTTGTTCCATGTTTAAACAGTGTAACATCATAAGAACAGCCATACGGGGTCACACCAAAGGTCCATCTAGCTCAATGTCCTGTCACCCAACAGTGGCCAGTGCCAGGTGCTTCAAAGGAAATAAACAGACCAGGGCAGTTGTTAAGTGATCCATCCCCTGTCATCCAGTCCCAGCTCCTGGCAGTCAGAAATTCAGGGACACCCACAGCATGGGGTTGTGTCCCTGACCCTCTTGGCTAATAGCCATTGATGGATCCACCGTCCATGAACTTATCTAGTCCTTATTTCAACCCTGTTATACTTTTGGCCTTCACAACATCCGCTGGCAATGAGTTCCACAGGTTGACTGTGCGTTGTTTGTCTGCCTGAGGTCAGACTCCAGATGGTCTCGGCAGTGTTACCCCAAGGCGGTAAAGTTCAGGAGACCTGAAGATCACAGGGTCTGCTCCTTGCTGGTTGCCCAGAGGGGGGAGAACCACCACTTGCTCCATGGTTTTGTGACTTCCTCTGCACCAGTGTGCGGACCAGGTGAGCCACAGAGGGCTCCAACGATGCAATGTCGCCACAATTTGGCAGCTTCACATTGTCCCCAACATGGGCCCTGCTTGGCATCGTCTGGCTGGCCCAGAATGGACTGAACTGGGTCCCATCCCCTCTGAAGCTGGGGCTGGGAAGGCAGATGAACAATTGTTCCAGTGACAATTTTCCAAGCAACTCTGCTTGCTGTACAGTCACTGTGGCCAGCCAGCCACCCCCGGCATCCTTCTGAGGTCACCCCCATCACTTAGATTGACACTCGCTTTGTCTGGAGGGAGCTGGCCAGAGCTGGGGCGGGGGTGAGGGGCTCAGGCTGGAGGGAGCTGGCCAGAATGGGGGTGAGGGTGAGGGGCCCAGGTTGGAGGGAGTTGGCCTGAGTTGGGGCGGGGGTGAGGGGCCCAGGTTTGAGGGAGCTGGCCAGAGTATAAAATAAATATAAATTAAAAGGTTTCAGAGTAACAGCCGTGTTAGTCTGTATTCGCAAAAAGAAAAGGAGTACTTGTGGCACCTTACAGACTAACCAATTTATTTGAGCACTATAGCTCACGAAAGCTTATGCTCAAATAAATTGGTTAGTCTCTAAGGTGCCACAAGTACTCCTTTTCTTTTTATAAATTAAAAATCAATTAAAAGAATATAAAACAACATTAAAAAGCATAAAATAAAAAAATACATAATGATATTTTTAAATTTAAAAAATCCTTCGAAATGGAACCCATACGTGCCGGGTGAGAGTCAATGGGACGTGTGCTGCTCTCCTCAGACTAGAGGGGTGTCTGAGCACCCCACGTCCAGGCCCTCAAGGACAGGTCTCGACAGCAGTCTCACCCCGGCCCTGCGGCCACCCCAGCCCCGGTTAGCAATGAACTGTGAGACCCTCCAGCCTAAGGGAGTTAGACACCCAAATCCAATTAAAATCCCAGCCCTATTGAAAGTTAATGGGGGACTTGGGGTCTTAAGGTTCCTTGAGACCCCCTCCCATACAAGCTTGTTGTCTACATGGGGGTCTGTCCAGACACGCTGGATTGGTTGGGTTGCCTTGAAATTTGACCAGCTGATAGGATTTTAACCTGCGTTAACAAACGTGATGAGACTGTCAATCCAAGTGACAACGGGGTGTCCGCAGAATGACACGGGGGTGGCTGGGTAGCTGAGCTCAGAATCTGGCCCCACTGCCTTCTACAGCAGAATGGCTCAGGTAATGGCCAGTGGAACCATTTTCCTTCAGACTTCATAGCACCAGTTTCAGAGGGGCTGAGGTTCTGCTTTGGACTTTTAGTTCAGTCCATTCTGAGCCAGCTGAGGGTGCCAATAAGGCCCATATCAGGGACAGGGTGGAGCTGTGGCAGGATGGGTGGATAAAAGTAAACTTCATTACTGTTACCATCAAGCACCCTCCAGCTCCAGATCACAAGCACCTCACTATTAACCTGTGTGGACTGGACATTTAACAGGGAGCATCTGTCATCAGAGATGGGGCTGGAAGATGCTCAAAAGATGTGGACGCTCTCTCATACATCAGCGGCTGCTGCCATGGTCTGGGTGTCTCAGTGACATCCGTGCGGACGTTGACATCCAGCTTCTGGCATAGCTAGAGATATATAGAGCCGTGGTTACACCAACTCTGCTGTACCACCGTGAAACCAGGGCTCTGGGGCAGGCTGAGAAGTGGCGGAAAAATGGTTTTTGATTCTCGTTGTCTACGTTTAAGCAGGGGAATAGTCCCACTATTGTGGGGAACTTTCCTGGCTTCTGCACGACCCCGGTGAAGTGGGCTAGCGAAAGGATCTAAGTCCTCGCTCCCACTTCCTTTACCCAGTGGCTTCCCTGCCCTTGACGACTCCCTTTCTACTCTCCTGTCTGGCAGAGTCCTTGTAACCCCAACAAGGCTGGGCCCAGGATTCCTGGGGGGCTCGACCCCCAACCCTGCTGTGGTCACCTAGGACAGGGGCTAGGGTAACCCCACTCTGGGGTACTCTCTCTGCATTGGGCATTTCTCTGACCCACTGACCATTACATACAAGTTAAAGCAAATGCAAGTTATTTCATCAACAATTAATTTTAAAAAGAATAAGGGAAAATGGGAAAGGTTAAAGGAAACACATCAGCCCGCTCTGTGGCAGGGAACATCACAAACAGTGTCTCTGGAACGTCAGGGCCGTTCACAGCCTGTCCCTTGTAAGTCCCAGGCCTCCTGCTCAGGCCCTGGCTGTGCTGCAGGGATGCTGTGGGTTGGACACTTGCTCTGGTGGTGGCCACATGCTCTCAGGCTCTAAGTGGTAGGATCCTTCTTCCTAGTGTCGCCCCCGCCCTGTCGGGGTTACGATCCAAGCCTGGCCTGCAGAGCCCCTTGGCTGAGGCATCTCCCTGTGCTGGGCCCGCTGCCCAGGGTCCCCCTCGCTCTCCCCAGCTGCTCACTGCACCCAGCTCCGGACTGCTCCAGCCCCAGCTCCACCACTCGGTCTCTGCATGGCTGCTGCTGCTCTGCCTCCTGGGCTGCTTCTTTGGCTCCTCTGGCTCTGGTTGCTGCAGCTCTCTTCCCAGGGCAAGTCTGCTCTCTCTGGGCTGTGCCTCTGGCTTTGGGGCTGCAGCTCTGCTCCCAGCACAGGGTCTGCTCTCTCTGGATCTGGTACAGCTCTGCTCCCCAGCTCAGCTCGGGCCCCTGCTTTCCCCTTAGCTCAGCCCCACTCTGTCCGACCCAGGCAATTCCAGCTTCCATAGATGAAGAGTTCATGTTTAGCTATTCCACCTGGAAGCAGGCGGGGCACACCCTGACTGTTTTGTAGAAGCAATGCACACATTGCTCTATCCAAGGACAAGGGCTAGATATGAACCATGAGAACTTGATTGTTTGGACAGCAACTGTGGGAGGCTTTCTTAGCCTGGGCTCAAGGCCTGAGAACCAGGATTGTAGTAGATAAAGGATGGTAGCTAAGTATATGAATCAACGTCATGCATTCCTTTGGGTAGCAGTGTGTAATGCTTAGGGGGAGAAATATAATAAAAGGAGAAGGTGGAAGGCGGGGGGGCAGAACAGCCCATCTCCGCTGACCAGCCTGTTTGCTTGGATAAAGCTGTGTTCTGTCTCATCATTGAACTGCCACACATGGAGAACGGGACCTCCCTGGCCTCCTGACCCCCTGATTAGCCTGCCCGGGCTGTCATTCAGGCTGACCTGGAGCATTGGCCTCTCCCCATTGTTCCTGGGGGCTGTCAGTCTCAGGGTCCTGATTCCCCATCGACCCTTCCCCTTTTTTAGTACTGGGAGCTAACAACTAAAACACCCCCACTGAATGTTAGTAAGGGGGCAACAGTCCCCTAACATACGTCAGCTGCTCCGTATCAAGTGGCAGGACGAAATCAGGAATGAGGATGTTTGTAGAAAAATCCAGTAACTGCCTCCATCCACACCGGTTCGGTTCTGGCAGCTTTCTCGGAACAGACATATTGTTAGGCTGGATGACCAACAAATGCCGAAGGGGGTTTACCAAGCACTGCCACTGTATGATCAGCAGTCACACAGTCACCGAAAGCTTCAGTGGCATGATAAGGTCTCCAGTGATGGACATACACTGAACATCCAGCCAGAAGTCAGGGCCTAGCTAGAGATGGATCCGGGCAGCCAGAGCATGTCGGGGCCTAGCTAGGGATGGATCCAGGCGGCCAGGGCACATCAGGGCCTAGCTAGGGATGTATCTGGGTGGCCAGAGCACATCAGGGCCTAGCTAGAGATGGATCCGGGCAGCCAGAGCGCATCAGGGCCTAGCAGGAGATGGATCCGGGTGGCCAGAGAATGTCAGGGCCTAGCTAGGGATGGAGCCGGGTAGCGCTCAATGTGCAACGAATCTACATCCACCCTATGGGATTGTTGCCCTGATGCTCAAGTTGGTGGCTGGGTGAAAGTATTCCTAGCTACGCCAAGGCTGGGTTACCTTTGGGAATTGCCTCCATTCTCAGTGCCTTAGTTGTCTTGCCTGTGAAATGCGGATGAGGGCACTTGCCACTCTTTGCGACATACGTTGAGACCCATGTCTGGAAAGTGGTATGTAGGAGTTCAATCTGATCATTAAAGGGATTGAAGCCACTGTTGGATGACAGGACACTGAGCTAGATGGACCTTTGGTCTGACCCCATCTGGCCATTCTTATGATGTTACACCATTTAAACATGGAACAAAGCATCAATTCCCCTCTGCAGAGAACCCAGAGCATCGCCGGCAGCAGTCCCAGGGGAGATCCCAACAGCAGTGGCAAGGCCCAGGGGGCAGCTGCTTTCGCTGATAAACCCAGCAAGAACCCAGAGCAGGAGGCACTAACGGTCTGTGTCATGCCAACAATCACCCTGGGCAGCGAGCAGCCACAGGCAGGGGTCTGCCCAGCAACTGAGCTAGAAGGCTGACTGACACCAGCCCCCGTCCCTGGCCACGGAGAGCACGCTGCTGCATGCTGAGGATTGAAGGTGAGTGTCACTAGCCTCGGGGCAGATCTTCAGGTCCTTACACCTATGCAGCCCTTGGTCTGAGACACCCCCTTGTGCAGTGTCCGCACATGCTGGGAGCTCTGCCGGAGGAAGGACTTCAGAGTCAGTTTTTTTGTGGTTTGATGCTAGAGACACAGATGAATCAGAAAGTAGACCCCCCTCTCACATCCCTCTGGCTGGCTGTCCCCCTCTGTCTCCCCGACGACTGGTTGTTTGCTCAGGGACCCTGCCCCTCAGGTTCTCAGCTGCCTCTCCAGCCTTTCCTGGGGGGCAGATTCCAATGTACGTTCCTGGCCCAGTACTGAGATGCTTCGTGAGCGTCTCCTCCGTGGCTTTCCGTGGGAGCAGAGAGGGTATCAGCATTTTGGGGGGGGTGCTGAGCTTCCCCAGGAAAGCGGTGTACGTTAGAACTGCACGGAACGGAGACTGGAATCCTTACAGGTCAGGAAGCAGCGCTCCCTGTGTCTGTGTCACAACCTTTGCCCGAGCACTGACTGCTCTCCCTTCGTTTCCCCCAGCGCGTGGGGCCCGCAGCTGTTAGGGCCCCAGCCTGTGACGGGAGACCTGGGGTCCATTCTCTGCTCAGCCGCAGCCTTCCTGGGAAACCTTGGGAAAGTCAGTTTGGATCATGTTTTGAAAGGTATTTAGGCACCTAGTGGGATTTTCAGAAGCACCCAAGCTCCCAAAGTTAAGTCACAAGAGTGGCGTGAAGATCAACAGGTTACAGATTGCGAGGAGCTCGGACACGGCAGTAACGGGGGCGGATGAGTACCGGGCACAGGCAGACTTTCCATTCTCCCCCCATATCTCCCACCCCAAGCCCCGGCACCGCTGCAGTGAGAGAGCGGCTGGCAGGGCTGAGTTAGGGGGTCCCTATGGCAGCGCCCGGGGCGGCGAGTTATATCTCCACATGGTGCCTTGGCACCAGCAATATTCAGAGCCCAGGGGCCCAGCTCCACCAATATTTGGGGCCGGGTGTCCCCCCCGGCCCACCTGCCACCCCCCCGTGCCTCCCCCGAGTGTCCCCCGGCCCCCCGCTTGCTGCACCCAGCCCCAGGCGTGCGTCCCGGGCCCCGGAGCAGAGCGTTCTGTGCAGCTCCATGTGCCCCACTTCTCGACTGCCAGGGCAGACTGACTCTGAGCCTGCCTTTCCACCTCAGACCCTTCCCTTTTCCAGCGGGACCCTCCACCACCACCGGGGGCTCCCCCACCCGCAGGCACCGCTCCTGCCCCATGCTGGGCAAGGAGGCAGCCCCATCCCTTACCCCCAGTGAGGCTACAGTCAGGGGCAACAGCAGGGGAGGAGGCGCACGGAGCACCGCCGGCACCCACCACGGGGGAGGCCAGGGAGATTCCTGGCCCTGAGAGGGGCCCTAGGAGCACATGCAGTGACAGTGATGAGGGTGAGTGTGCTGCTGGGGAGGTTGGGAAAGGGGGGCTCCTCTCCCAGAGCTCGCTGCTGCCGGCAAGGAAAGGGCTTGGGGGAGTCCTCCTCTCTGGCCCCTGTCCCGGAGCAGCCTGCCTGCACCCCAAACTCATCCTCAGCCCTGCCCCACCCCAGAGCCCACACCCCCAGCCAGAGCTTTCACCACCCCCCACCACACCCTCAACCCTCTACCCTAACCCTGAGCCCCTCCAACACCCCAAACACCTTATCCCCAGTCCCAGCCAGAGCCCTCATCCCCCTGCACCCTAACCCTCCTCCTGAGCCCTGAGCCCCCTCCAACACCACAAACCCCTCATCTCCAGCCCCAGCCACAGCTCTCACCCCCCTCCCGGCACCCTAACTCTCGGCCCCAGCCCTGAGCCCCTCCAACACCCCAACACCTTATCCCCAATCCCAGCCAGAGCCCTCATCCCCCTGCACTCCAACCCTCTGCCCCAGCCCTGAGCCTCTCTAACACCCCAAACCCCCCAACCCTAGACAGAGCCCTCACCCACCACATTCCTACTCTCACCCTGAGCCCCTCCCACACCCCAACCCCTCATCTGCCACCTCACCCCACAACCCTCACCCCGGCACCCCCACCCTGCGCACCCCATCCCATCCCCAAACTCCCTCCCAGAACCTGCACCCCCTTCCTCCGCACCTCCTCCCATCCCCAAACTCCCTTCCAGAGCCTGCACCCTACACCCCAATCCCCTGCCCCAGCCTACAGCCTGCACCTCAGACCTCCTCCCCCACCCAAACTCCCTTCCAGAGCCTGCACCCTACACCCCAATCCCCTGCCCCAGCCTACGGCCTGCACCCCAGACCTCCTCCCCCACCCAAACTCCCTCCCAGAGCCTTGGGCACGTGCGGGGAGGAGTTTGGGCCGAGGCGGGTTCTGGGCACCACCAAATATTATACAAACCTGCCGCCCATGCCTGCAGTTCCACCCAGCGCGCTCCGAGCCGTCTAGCAACTGGGAATTGTTTCTAATTGTTGGGTGTTTACACAGCACCCAGCGCAGTAAGGACCTGATCCCCTGCCATTGCCACAACACAATCAGTGACTGACAGCCAGTAATTAACAGTCATAGCTGGTAATTCATTATCAGCGGTGTCAGTGTCTCTGGACCAGTCACTACTGTGCTATGAACGAGAGGAGTCTGCGTGTGCGACTGCCCCGAGGGTGGTTTGGTTTGTGCCTGGTCACGGCCGGAGGCAGAGTCACTTTCCCGTCTGTGCTGTGGGTCAGCATCACTCCCTCTTCGCAGGCATGGCCATGGTGCCACCTCCCTCCTGCCCTTCCCCGGGGCAGCTCGTGGGTGTGACCATGGCCCCCATCACAGCATGGGTATGGGCTACAGAGGGCGAGCAACCCAACATCAGCTCCCAGAGCAGTGGGCTGGGCTGTGGGCCGGTGATGTCCTTGGCTGTATAAACAGGGGAGCAGAGAATAGGAGCAGGGAGGGGGTTTCACCTCTGCAGACTGGTGACACTGATGCTGAAATACCATGTGCAGGGCTGTGGCCACGGTGTAAAACAGATGTGGAGAGGTTGGGGAGGGTTCAGAAAAAAAGCCACGCAAATGATGTGTGGGCTAGAGGAAATACCTTCCAGTGAGAGACTTAAAGAGCTGGGTCTGTTCGGTGTATGAAGGAGAAGTGACTTGATTACAGCATCTCAGCACCTTCGTGGGGAGAAAACCCTGGTTACCAAAGGGTTCTTTCATTGACCAGGGACAGGCATAGGCAGAGCCAAGGGCTGGAAGCTAAAGCCAGGCACGTTTCAATGGGAAATAAGGTGCACGTTTTCTTTATTTTTCCTGGTGAGGGTGATTATCCATTGGAAAAAACTGGCAAGGGAAGAGGTGGATTTTCAACTCCTCATATCTCCAGATCAAGACTGGCTGCCTTGCTGGAAGGTCTGTCTCAGCCAAAAACAAGTTATTGAGATCAGTGCAGAGTAAGTGGGGAAATTCTGTGACTTTTGTTACATAGGGACTCAGCCTGGATGATCCAATGGTCTCTTTTGGTCTTAAATCTAAGAATCTGTGAATGAGAAATGTTGGGGTGTGGGACAGAAGAGTGACAAATTAACTGGGTGGCAGTGCCCTGAGGTGGAAGTGAAGCAGTTTCTCTGGTCTGAGAGAATATAAACCCAGCTCTCCGTTTGCAGTGGGAACTCTTAGGGGATCAAGTGATGGAAATCAATGCAATTTCATGGTACAGCCAAATCTTTCGATGCTCATTACACTTTCACTACCACAGGATGCAGCTCATGGAGAAAGGAGAAGGGAAAAATCAAACAGCCATCATGGAATTCATCCTCCTGGGGTTCGGGGATCTCCCTGAACTGCAGACCCTTCTCTTCCTCATTTTCCTGGTGATCTACATTGCGACCATGGCTGGGAACATCCTCATCGTTGCCCTAGTTGTGGCTGATCAGCACCTTCACACCCCCATGTACTTCTTTCTGGGGAACTTGTCCTGCTTGGAGACCTGCTACTCCTCCACCATCCTGCCCAGGCTGCTGGCCAGTCTCCTGACTGGGGACAGAACCATTTCTGTTCCCGGCTGCATCACGCAGTTTCATTTCTTTGGTTCTCTAGTAACAACAGAGTGCTCTCTCCTGGCAGCCATGTCTTACGATCGGTATTTAGCCATATGCAAACCGCTGCACTATGGAACCCTTATGAATGTCCAGCTGTCCCTCCAGCTAGCAGCTGGGTCTTGGATTAGTGGATTTCTAATTTGTACAATAGTCACATGTGTTACATCACAGTTAATTTTCTGTGGCCCTAATGAAATTGACCATTTCTTTTGTGATTTCACCTCACTGATTCAACTCTCCTGCAGCGACACCAGCCAGATCACCCCACTTATTTATATATTTTCCTTCCTAGATGCTGTTTCCCCTTTTCTATTAACCCTGGCTTCCTATATTTGTATCATTGCGACCATCCTGGGAATCCCATCCACCACCGGGAGGCAAAAGGCCTTTTCCACCTGCTCCTCTCACCTCATTGTGGTGGCACTTTTCTATGGGACCATAATGATTGTCTACATGCTCCCGAAATCTGGTACCTGGAGAGCCCTGAACAAAGTGTTCTCCGTCTGCTACACAGTCCTGACGCCCCTGGCCAATCCGCTCATCTACAGCCTGAGAAACAGAGAGGTCCAGGAGGCCCTGAGAAACACTGTCAGGAGGGCTGTTACCCTCACAAAGAATCCAGACTAGTGGAAAGAAATGAAGATCAGTCAGGCTGGGTCCTACTGTGAAAGAAGGAGGGTCTAAGTGAGCCCGGATACAGAAATGCAGTATACAAGAGATGTTTGTGCACACACACACACACACACACACACAATAAGAGGGGACAGATAGTTGGGATTTTGCAGAGGAAAGGTGGGGGAGAAGATTTTGACTTTTCATCAAAACAACTGAAACCTGAAAAATTTTGCTTTTTGGCAATTGACATCTGAAAACCTTCATAAAATATCAGGGTTGGAAGGGACCTCAGGAGGTCATCTAGTCCAACCCCCTGCTCAAAGCAGGGCCACTCCCCAATTTTTGGCCCAGAACCCTAAATGGCCCCCTCAAGCACTGAACTCATAACCCTGGGTTTAGGAGGCTAATGCTCAAACCACTGAGCTATCCCTCCACCAAAGTTACTTGCTTTGCTCAACATGTGGCTTGAACCCACAACTCAGAGATTAAGAGCCTCATGCTCTACCAACTGAGCTAGCCCGGCTGCTTATAATGGACTGCTCAGATGGAAACTGTCAAAAATAATGCCACACACTGTTGTGATTGTGTTTAACGCCAGATGTTACAGAGATAAGAGGGGTGAGTTAATACCTTTTAATGGACCGTCTTCTACTGGTGAAAGACACAAGCTTTCAAGTTTATACAGAAGAGCTCTTCTTCCGGTCTGGGGAACATACTCAGAGTGTCACAGGTGGAACAGATTGTTTAGCATAAGTAGTTAGAACATATTGAAAAGGACTGATATCAAGTGATCACTTTATGAAAAAAGAGTTCACATCAGGTGATGGGGTGTTTTTGTCTTTTATCATTTTCAGTGTCTTCATTTGAGAGCACAGTGATTGTCTGGTTTCATCCACATAATTGCTATTGGGACATTTAGTGCACGGGATGAAGTACACCACATGTTGTGATAGGCTTGTGTAGGATCCATAGATCTTGATAGGTATGTTGTGGTGGGTGTTGATCATTGTAGCAGTGGAGATATGGCTGCTGCTGTTGTTCTGGCCGGGTCTGGCGTCGCTTTGAGTTGGTTCTAGCTGGGTCTGGTGGTCGCTTTGAGTCTGTAGGGAGCTGGCTCTGCTGATGAGGTTGGAGAAGTGAGGGGGTTGTTTGAAAGCCAGACGTGGGGATTCAGGAAAGATTTCTTTCAGGTTGTGATGCCCAACAAGTGTGGATTGCAATTTTTTAAATGGCAGGTTTCAGAGTAGCAGCCGTGTTAGTCTGTATTAGCAAAAAGCAAAGGAGGACTTGTGGCACCTTAGAGCCTAACGAATTTATTTGAGCATAAGCTTTCGTGAGGTAGAGCTCTCTTCATCAGATGCATTCAGTGGAAAATACAGTGGGGACATTTATATACACAGAGAACATGAAACAATGGGTGTTACCATACACACTGTAAGTAGACTGATCACTTAAGATGAGCTATTACCAGCGGCAGAGTGGGGCCGGGGGGGTGGAGAAAACCTTTTGTAGTGATAATCAAGGTGGGCCATTTCCAGCAGTTGACAAGAACGTCTGAGGAACTGTGGGCGGGGGGGGGAAATAAACGTGGGGAAATAGTTTTACTTTGTGTAATGACCCATCCACTCCCACTCTCTATTCAAGCCTAAGTTAATTGTATCCAGTTTGCAAATTAATTCCAATTCAGCAGTCTCTCATTGGAGTCTGTTTCTGAAGTTTTTCTGTTGAAGAATTGTCACTTTTAGGTCTGTAATCGAGTGACCAGAGAGACTGAAGTGTTCTCTGACTGGTTTTTGAATGTTATAATTCTTGACGTCTGATTTGTGTCCATTTATTCTTTTGCGTAGAGACTGTCCAGTTTGACCAATGTACATGGGAGAGGGGCATTGCTGGAGCATGATGGCATATATCACATTGGTGGATGTGCAGGTGAACGAGCCTCTGATAGCGTGGCTGAAGTGATTAGGCAGATTCTCACCCTTAGGCCCTGTCTACACTGGAAAGTTTCTGCCCAGTAAAGCAGCTTGCTGCTCTATAACTCCCAAGGTGTACACACGGCCAAGCCACTTAGTGCGCAGAATCTGCACAGTTGTAGCACTTTAAAAACACCACCCCGACGAGAGGCGTACAGCTTTCAACACCGGGGCTACAGCACCGCGGTGCCAGTGTAGGCACCCTGGTCGATTACAGCGCTGTGATTGGCCTCCAGGAGGTGTCCCACAATGCCTGTGCTCACCTCTCTGGTCATCGGTTTGAACTCTACAGCCCTGCCCTCAGGTGACCAACCATCATCCCCACCCCCTAAATTCCTTTGGAAATTTGAAAGTCCCCTTCCTGTTTGCTCGGTGACGCATGCAGTGGTCTCAGTGCATCTTTTCAGGTGGCCGTGACTGCTCCATGGACCAGGCGATCTCCGGCTTGGAGTAATGCCGAGCTGCTGGACCTCATCGGCATTTGGGGAGAGGAGGCTGTGCAGTCCCAGCTGTGCTCCAGCCATAGGAATTATGAGGCCGGAAGAGTTGCATCCGAGCGTGCTAAAGGAACTGGCAGCTGTGATTGCAGAGCCATTGGCCATTATCTTTGAAAACTCGTGGCGAACGGGGGAAGTCCCAGATGACTGGAAAAAGGCTAATGTAGTGCCAATCTTTAAAAAAGGGAAGAAGGAGGATCCTGGGAACTACAGGCCAGTCAGCCTCACTTCAGTCCCCGGAAAAATCATGGAGCAGGTCCTCAAAGAATCAATCCTGAAGCACTTACATGAGAGGAAAGTGATCAGGAACAGTCAGCATGGATTCACCAAGGGAAGGTCATGCCTGACTAATCTAATCACCTTCTATGATGAGATTACTGGTTCTGTGGATGAAGGGAAAGCAGTGGATGTATTGTATCTTGACTTTAGCAAAGCTTTTGACACGGTCTCCCACAGTATTCTTGTCAGCAAGTTAAAGAAGTATGGGCTGGATGAATGCACTATAAGGTGGGTAGAAAGTTGGCTAGATTGTCGGGCTCAACGGTAGTGATCAATGGCTCCCTCTCTAGTTGGCAGCCGGTGTCAAGTGGAGTGCCCCAGGGGTCGGTCCTGGGGCCGGTTTTGTTCAATATCTTCATAAATGATCTGGAGGATGGTGTGGATTGCACTCTCAGCAAATTTGCGGATGATACTAAACTGGGAGGAGTGGTAGATACGCTGGAGGGGAGGGATAGGATACAGAGGGACCTAGACAAATCGGAGGATTGGGCCAAAAGAAATCTGATGAGGTTCAATAAGGATAAGTGCAGGGTCCTGCACTTAGGACGGAAGAATCCAATGCACCGCTACAGACTAGGGACCGTATGGCTAAGCAGCAGTTCTGCGGAAAAGGACCTAGGGGTGACAGTGGACGAGAAGCTGGATATGAGTCAACAGTGTGCCCTTGTTGCCAAGAAGGCCAATGGCATTTTGGGATGTATAAGTAGGGGCATAGCCAGCAGATCGAGGGACGTGATCATTCCCCTCTATTCAACATTGGTGAGGCCTCATCTGGAGTACGGTGTCCAGTTTTGGGCCCCACACTACAAGAAGGATGTGGATAAATTGGAGAGAGTCCAGCGAAGGGCAACAAAAATGATTAGGGGTCTGGAACACATGACTTATGAGGAGAGGCTGAGGGAACTGGGATTGTTTAGTCTGCGGAAGAGAAGAATGAGAGGGGATTTGATAGCTGCTTTCAACTACCTGAGAGGTGGTTCCAGAGAGGATGGTTCTAGACTATTCTCAGTGGTGGAAGATGACAGAACAAGGAGTAATAGTCTCAAGTTGCAGTGGGGGAGGTTTAGGTTGGATATTAGGAAAGACTTTTTCATTAGGAGGGTGGTGAAACACTGGAATGCGTTGCCTAGGGAGGTGGTGGAATCTCCTTCCTTAGAAGTTTTTAAGGTCAGGCTTGACAAAGCCCTGGCTGGGATGATGTAATTGGGGATGGGTCCTGCTTTTGAGCAGGGGGTTGGACTAGATGACCTCCTGAGGTCCCTTCCAACCCTGATATTCTATGATTCTATGATTCTATATGATTCAATGTCGCACTCCTCTTGCCTTTGTAATTTAAGGAATAACTCCACTGCCACTCGTGACATGTTGGTCAGAGCGAGCAGCATTCCGGTCAACAGTTTTGGATCCATTCCTGCCGCCCGAAGGGGCAGGGCATGCAGTACACAAACTGATGAAAGATGGCGCCAAAAGTGGACAGAAGCACAGGGATTGCTGGGATGTGAAGCAATGCATCACGGGGCACTGGGACTGGACCCAGGATGCCCCATGACCCCTTCCACCTTCCCACAAGTCTTAGCAGCAGAAGAGAAAGAGGTGCTCTGTGGGATGGCTGCCCAGAGTGCACCACTCCGAATACCGCTGCAAGTGCCACAAGTGTGAACACGCTATTGCGCAGGCAGCTGACAATGTGAACACACAACAGCGGTTTCCCTTCTGCACTCTCTGAGCGGCACTGTAGCTACCGGTGCTGTAACTTTGCCAGTGTAGACGTGCCCTAAGAGATGATACAAACAGGCTGCAGACTCTTCAGGGGAAATCTGCACTTGCTTACAACGTGTAATCCCCGGGTGTTCCATTCACAGGCTAAAAATCCCTTTAGCCTGGGTCCAGCACTTCCCTCAGTTCGTCTTTGTTCCTGAGGTGTTTCCAGGTGTGTTGTTGTAGGGAGAGTGAGTCCCAGCGTGATGTCATTTCCCCCTTTTATATCTTCTTCCCACTTGCTGGAAAGCTCTTTTCCTGTGATCCGAGTCAAACAGTTCCCATTGTGTAGTGCTATCTCTGAGAGCTTTCTATTGTACATGGTTCCTGGGGTAATCCTTGTGCTTGTGTGCATTTCCTCAGTAAGCCATTAGCATTGTTTGTCCTTTGTACTGTTGTACCTGAAATGCTGCTTGTAGGTGCTTTCAATCTCACAATGTTTCAGTAACACATATATAGCCAAACTTCGTAACTTCACGTACAATGATAGCACATACAATCCAATGAGATATTACTATCTAGCAGATCAAGACTTTTCGAACGATACCTCACAAGGCCTACTTTGTACAAAACATATCCTGGGGAATATTGGGGTGCCAGGGTGTCACATCCTGCATGCCCCAAACCCCTTCCCCCCCACTGCTCACCATCCCCCAGCCCGATTCTTCAATAAACCTATTTCTTAAAACCTAGTACAGCTCCATTCCCAAACCACTTCCTCCCCCCAAACCTCCCTCTGTCTTCACCCCAGCTCAGGGACCCTCAGGTTCCCAGCTGTTTCTCAGCTACCTCTCCAGCCTTTCCTGGGGGGCAGATTCCGATGCACCTTCCCAGCCCAGTGCTGAGATGTTTCATGTCTCCTGCTGAGCATCTCCTCCGTGGCTTTCCGTGGGAGCAGAGAGGTATCAGCATTTTGTGGGTGGTACTGAGCTCCCCCAGGAAAGGGATGTACTTTAGAAATGCACGGAATGGAGACTGGAATCCTTACAGATCAGAAAGCAGCGCTCCCTGTGACTGTGTCACAACCTTTGCCCAATACTCAGAGTGTCACAGCTAAGTACAAGGTGGAACTGATTGTTTAGCATAAGGAGTTAGTACACATTGAAAGGGACTGAGATCAAATGATCACTTTGTGAATAAAGTGTTCACAGCAGGTCCAGAATTTTTTGATAAAATGTTGGTTTCATTTGTAAATGCTGATTCTTCAAAAAAAATTAAATTAAACATTAGTTTTGACTAAACTTTTGCCAGGAAGGTTTGAAAATTGCAACCTGAAATCAAATTTTGAAACACTGAACATTTTCATTAAATTTAATTCTTATTTTCCACCCAGCAGTGGTAAGGGGCTGGATGGGTGGGTGGGTGAGTGGATGGAAAGAAAGCTGATATTTTCTGTGAAAATAAAATGTGAATGCTGAATAGAATTTCTTAGAAAATTTTAGTTGCAAAAATTATTGAGGGAAGGATGAGAATCAAAAGCACCAAAGGGAATTAGGGACATAAGTTGATTTGAAAGTCAGGGCTCCTAACTCCCTAACACACTTTTGAAAATTCCCCCAGAAGACACATAATTTATTTGTTTATTATTTATGTATTTATTCAACAAGAGTTCAAGATTTTTTTCTTGTCCATTTTCTGGCCAGCTTTACTCATCCTGAACATGTCAGGGTTGGATTTTCAACAGTAGCTCGGGGCGTTAGGCACCCAACCGGACTATCAACAGGAACTACTGAGCACCTCCCTCTCTTAAAAAATAATTCCCCTAATCCACATTCCCACCCAAAACCCAGCACAGCCTCACGCCCTTCCAGGGGCTAAACTTCAATCTCTGAAGAGCAGGAAACAAAGCATTAAGGTACATGCCACCCCTGCAGAGTAACCTTAGCTCTGCCCCTTTTGAGCTGGCCCTAGCCATTGGGAGTGAATGGATTTAAATATGCTCCTGGGTGGCAATCAGAACATATAACACCCTTTGGGACCTTTAGAGTGACGCAAACTGAACAGTGAGGGGGCAAGTCACAAAGCAGTGCCCTTAATTTGGGGCAATTCCAAAAGTTGCTTTTAAACAAGACAGGTCTGCTCAGAAAATGACAGTCTTGGGAGATTCCTCTTTAGCTCAAATACCATCATCTCTGGTTAATTTCCCTTTCGTGGGGGATAGATTCATTCAAGGCAATGACCTCATCATCCATCTAAATAATTCATTTTTATTTTAGGTCATTAAAAAAAGAAGCTATAACATAACAAAGGTATTGATATTCCCCCACCCTTTTGTTTTGTTTTAAACAAACAATTGTACAAAGCAAACAGACCCGCTTGTGCTACTTCATCCCTTTTGCTAAGCGAAGAATCGCGTTGGCAGCAGTACTGCTGATCTTCCCTGCGTGCTCTCATTCCCACTACAACCTGCTCATATTTAATGGGCCTCCTCCTCTTAATACACTGGGGACTAACATCAGAGAGTCTCTGTTTACTGGAGAAAACATCAGGCACTAGTTAACTCTGACTGGTCTCCCCAGTGTGAATATTTTGCTTTTTGTTGGGAGAACCCCCTCTCTGTTGGCTTCCATGCAACATTTAATCGTGCAATAGCTTCATTGTCTGTCTATCCATCCAGTGGTGAGCTGGAGCCGGTTCGCCCCGGTTCGCTGGAACCAGTTGTTAAATTTAGAAGCCCTTTTAGAACTGGTTGTCCACGGAGGCGGAGCGGAGGGGAGCTGGGGCGGGAGGGTGTGAGGAGGGCCGCCCGCGCAGCAGGAGGTAACCTGTGGGGGCGGGGGCGTGCAGGGGAAATGCTCCCCGCCCCAGCTATCCTCCACCTCCCTAGGCCTGAGCACGAAGCCGCCGCTTGCTTCTCAGCCCTCCCAGGCTTCCTGCGCGAACAGCTGATTCGCGGGAAACCACGGGGGGAGCGGAGAACAGAGTGGGGCGGCACGTTCAGGGGAGCAGGCAGATCACAGATGAGGTGAGCTGGGGCCAGGCGAGGAGCTGCCAGTGGGTGCTCTGCACCCACCAAATTCTCCCGTGCGTGCTCCAGCCCCAGAGCATCCAGGGAGTCGATGCCTAAGGTGCCACTTTTGATGTGATCGGTGGGGGGAGCAGCTGCTCCCCCTGCTCCCCCGCTACCTACGTTACCCCACCTCTAGGAGCCAGAGAGACCTGCCGGATGCTTCCTGGGAGCCGCCCCAGGTAAGCACTCGCCCCCCCACAGGTCCTTCTGACTCTTAGGGGTGGAGCACGGTGGGGACCCACTACAGTGGCCCACAAGACCCTCCCGCCCGGTTCTGTGGGCAGTCAGGGGATGGGGGAGGGGTGTCAAGGAACGCAAGGAGTTGGATGAGGCAGGAGTCCCAGGGGGCGGGGGCAGGCCATGACCCCCTTGTGGGGTGAAGAGAGAACCGGTTGTTAAGATTTTGGCAGCTCATCTCTGTATCCATCCATCCGTCTATCAGTTTGTACTGGTGCCTGCCCATCCTGATATTATCTGAGGCCTCCCAGGGACACAGACTGGCATAACAGAGTCCCTACTGGACTTCACTGAGTGGCTGCCCTTCCCCTGGTTATGCTCAGATGCTGAAAACAGCTATTAGGACAATCGGGGGAATGGAAGGCCTACCTTCTGAGAGGAAACAGGAAGAGGCTGTCTTGTTTAGTCTAGTGAAAAGAAGGCAGAGAGGGGGTCTGAGTGCTCTGGATAAATACACTGGGTGGAGGTTAAATACCGGGAGAGGGGTGAAGAGCTATTGAAACTAAAGGACAAGGCTGGCTCCAGACAGGGGTGAAAGTGAGCCGGTACGGGCCAATACGGCGTACCGGTAAGAACCTGCACCTGCTCGTAGCCAGCCCACATTAAAGCACTGCAGCAGCAGCGTCCGGAGCCCCGGACCCTTTAAATCAACACGGGAACCCCCGGGCAGTGCGGGCCAGGCAGCCTGGAAGGTTGGCTGGGGAATGCTGACCCCCCCAACCCCTCCCCTCCCCCCAAAGGCCCCACCCCTTCCAGGGGCCAGAGCCACCCCGGACCCATAACAATAAGTGTCCTGTGTTACTTTCACCCCTGGCTCCAGAACAAATGGAAATGAACTGGCCATGAGCAAATTCAGCCTGGAAATGTGAAGTTGGTTTCTAACCACCAGAGGGGTGAGATTCTGGAGCAGCCTCCCAATGGGAGTTGGGGGTGGGGGAAAACAACTGAATCAGTTTTAAGGAAGAGCTGGAGAAATTTCTCAGTGCAACTGTGAGACAGGGCTGTGTGTGGTGGGGGGCAGGGCTCAGCAGCCCCGGGACTCACTTCTGATTTATATCTCGTGTTCCCACAAGCTCATGCATCAGAATTTCCACCAAGCACCCGCAGGAGTCAGGAAGGGATTCTCCCCCTTCTATAAATTTGTGACGGGTTCTTCCTGGGGTGCCACCTGGAACTAGGGTGCCGCTGAGCCCCCTGACACACCAGCCTGGGCCCCCTCTCCCACTGTACTGCTGTGACGAGTTGCAAAGCCCTCCAAGTTTGCACTTTCACCAGCATTTACCCAGGTAGGGACACGACACACCCAGCTGCAGTCACATGCAGGCTCTCTAACCACCAGTCTAGGACCCCAAAGCAGTACCATCCTGCCCTGGTCAAGTCTGGCCAGTATATGGATTTAATACCCGGTCCACCACTCCTTCAATGTGAGGAGGACCATGCAAACTGGTGATAACCAAGCTGAGACTTTCCCCAGACACCTCAGTAAAAAGCACACTGGTTTGGATTAAAACATAAAATAAGGTTATTAACTACAAAAGGATAGATTTTAAGTGATTATAAGTGATAGCAAACAGATCAAAGCAGATTACCTAGTAAATAAACAAAACTGCAAACTGAGCTCGTATAACAATGAAGGAAAACGCTTTGTGGTTTATGTATTCGTGCTCCTTGATGAGGGCAAACTATGGGCTCGTGAGTCCCATCAGTGGCCCCGGATCAATGTGGGGAACACCAATCTCTCAAAACCAGCCGTTATTTCAGATATGCCCACAACCTTTGGGTAAATCCCACGCCTCATCGCCTCAGAAACCACGGCCACCACTTTGCCTTCCAGTCAACTTTCCAACTCCAAACTGGTTAGCCACAGACCCGTAGCAGATTTATTAACTACAGAAAGAGAGATTTTAAGTGATTATAAGTAGTAGGCTTAAAAGGTCAGAGATAGTTATCAAAGAAAATAAAAGATAAGTGCATAATCTAAATCTTAAACCTTATTACACTAGGCAGTATTTAGAAGAAGCAATTTTCTCACCCCACTGGATGTTACAGTTCACAATACACAGGCCTCTTGCTCAAGCCTGGGTCCAGTCTCCTCTGTTGAAGTCTTCTGTCTCTCCAGCATTCTTGTTGCTCCCAGCATAGATGAGGGAGGAGAAAAGCCCAAGCATGATGCCCTAGTCGTCTGTTTTATATCTTTAGTTCATGTGCCTAGAAGACACTTGTCCAGATATGTCCTGGTGGGTGTTGCTGAGTCACAGTGATCAAGTAAACCCCCATTGTGGTGGACTTGTATAACTGAGTCATAGAGTTGATTAGTGGTTGGTTAACACCCACCTGGCAGTAGAGGCTCTCAAACTTACAACATATTTCAGTGACAACAATATAGGAAAATCTCATAATTTCAGACACACTAACAACATACATATTTGGATAGAACAACAGGTTTCAGCAGATCATGACCTTTCATATGATATCTTACATGGCATACTCTGTATAAAATATCACAACCATCTATGAATGATGAACACGGGGGTTACAGGGCACTATTTTGAGGTACAGTGTGTCACACCAGGCTCTCATGTTTTCAGGGTTTCTGGTGAAAGAACTCTGAGAATGCTCCATAGTTGCCTTGCTGGGCAATGGCAGACACATATAAACCACAAAGGACTTTAAGGAGGATGGCTGGCTTTTTGCTGACTTGCTCATTTTTGTCTAGCCCTTTTCTTTTATTTTTCTTCTTTAGTGCTCCTTTAGCTCACTTGGAAAGTTCCAGTTTAGAAGCCGTTCTCTGGGCTCCCATAATTGAAAGTCTTGGCCACAGAATTACCTCTCTTAAAGAAATCTAAGCACAATCTCTGTTTGTATTAATTCATCTCCTGAATCTTTCTCCCTCCACACCAGTACTCTCTCTCTCTCTCTCCCCCTCTCTCTCTCTCTCTCATTCTCTCAATGCAAATGCTGCAGAAAGAAAAGGGCAAGTTGTGTGCAAGGTGTGCTTTTGGCGAGAGATAAATGATTAACAGATCGCAAGGCCAGAAGGACCATTGTGGTCATCCAGTCTGACCTGCTGTATAATATAGGCCATTATATATCCCAAAATAATTCCCCAAGCAGATCTTGATTTAGAATAAATCACATGTTGATTTAAAAATGGTCAGTGATGGAGAACCGGCCACAAACTTTGTTAAATTGTTCCAATGGCTCATTGCCCTCATTGTTAAATATTGATGACATATTTCTACTTTTATTTTTAAAAATGAAGGCTCAAAAACTAATAGGAAAATAAGAAAAAAAACCTATTTTTTGTATTTTGAATAGCTTTAGAGAGTTTAAGGCAGTGGTTCTCAAACTTTTTTACTGGTGAACCCTTTCACATAGCAAGCCTCTGAGTGCGACCCCCCTTATAAATTAAAAACATGTTTTTATATATTTAACACCATTATAAATCCTGGAGGCAAAGTAGGGTGTGTGGGAGAGGCTGACAGCTCACAATCTACCATGTAATAGCCTCATGACCCCCGAGGGGTCCTGACCCCCCAGTTTGAGAACCCCTGAAGGTCAGACGGAAGCATTATGCTGAAAAATTGGGTTCAGAGAAGAGTCACGAGAATGATTAAAGGAATGGAAAATATGTCTGATAGTGATAGACTCCCGGAGATCAGTTATTTAGCTTAACAGAGAGAAGATTAAGTGTTGACTGGATCACAGTCAATAAGTACGTACATGGAGAACAGAAATTGAATAATAAAAGGCTCTTCAATCTAGCAGACAAAGGTGTAACAATAGCCAATGGCTGGAAGTTGAAGCTAGACAAATTTAGACTAGAAATAAAGTGGATAGTTTTAACAGGGAGGGTCGTAAACCATTGGAACAACTTGAAATGTTTAAATCAAGTCTGGATGTGTTTCTAAAAGAACTGCACTAGATCAATCACAGCTGTTGCCCTTGAAGCAGTAATTAATTCACAGAAGTCCAGTGGCTACAATGCTGAGCTGAGAGGAGCAGGTGGAAAAGGCCTTTTGCCTCTCACTGATGGATGGGATTCGCAGGACGGTGCACATGACACCAACGTCAAGGTTAATAGAAATGGGGAAAGTGCATCAAGGAAGATAAATATATAAAGAACCAGGGTGATCAGGCTGGTGTTGCCGCAGGAGAGTTTTAGCAGCGGGGTGAGATCAGCAGAAAATGGGCCATTTCATTGGAGTCTGTGATAAATGAAGGGAGGGGAAGCTCCCTTTTATGGACACCCAGCCAGACAAGGGTTAAAAACTCTCCCTGGCTAGGTCAAAGAAAGGGAGTGGTCACCTGACCAAAAGACCCAGTGGGACAGCTAGAATGTTTTAAAATTGGAAAAAAAACTTTCCCTTTGTGTGCTGTTGTTGTTCTCCAGAGAGCAGAGACACAGAGAAGCAACGCTGTAAGCAACTTTGAAACCAGGTATAAAAAAGCATCAGTTCATACCTCGAACCACTTATTTTACAACCCAGATATGTAAATAGATCAGGAATGTTTAGAAAGACGCAATTCGGTTTATTTCTTATTGGCTTGTGGACTCCCCTGTGCTATCCTCAAATCCTTTTTCTTTTGCTTGTAACCTTTAAGCTGGACCTCAAGAAGATTATTCTTGATGTTTAATTTTTGTAAGTGAGTTTTTTAAATCTAGCAAAAGCCTAAGTTCCAGTTGTATTTTCTTTCTTTTTGCTTTTAATAAAAATTTACCTTTTTTAAGAACAGGATTGGATTTTTGGTGTTCTAAGAGGTTTGTGCACATGTTGTTTAATTAGCTGGGGGCAACAGCTAATTTCCTTTGTTTTCTTTCTCAGCCCCTCCCTGACAGGAGGGTGAAAGGGCTTGAGGGTACCCCACAGGAAGAAATTCCCAAGTGCACCTTCCTGAGTTCCAAGGGGTTTTTTTGCACTTGGGAGGTGGCAGCATCTAGCCATCCAAGGTCAGAGAGAAACTGTGACCTTGGGAGTTTAATACAAGCCTGGAGTGGCCAGTATTAATTTTTAGAATCCTTGTAGGCCCCCAAGGTCTTCACTCGAAGAACCAGAGTGGGGAATGACATGGTGACAGACTGAAAGCACAGGCCTCAGGATTTTAAAAGAACTCATTTTTCCTTTTTGCTGCTTGAAAGCCAGGGAGGGGTTTTTTCCATTCTTTTCTTTTCTTTACTGCCTAAGGGGGAACAGGGACGCAAAGGGTTCAACCTGCAAAGCCAGGGAGTCCAACAAGCAGTTTTGGTTTTTTTCTAGCTTCGTGGCAACAGAATAGCTAGGCTAGAGTAGGGCATCCCTGTGCACGAGATTGAGGTTGGGCACCGAAACCCTAGAAAAACCAGTCTTCCCAAAGCAGCACGCCATGGAGAAGACACACCCAGATCAAGCCCAGACATCCAGCTCCATGACAGAAATGCAGGGAGGGGATGGGGGACCAGGAACTTCCCAGGAGAGAAGGGTCAGCCCTCCCCAACCCAAGATCCAGATGCCAGGATGGAAGGATGCCTTTAACTCAGGCCGAGTTCTAACTGAAACAGAAAGGAATTTCTTCCTAGAGATGAAGCACTTGGAAGCGGAGGACAAGCGCTTGGAGGCGTAAGTGGAGGCAAAGTACTGGCAGGCAGAAGCGGAGACAAAGAGCTTGGAGGTGGAAGTGGAGGAGAGGAGAGAGGCAAAGTGCTTGGAAATGAAGCGCTTGAAGGTGGAAGCGGAGCAAAGCGCTTGGAGTCGGAAGCGGAGGAGAGGAGAGAGGTGAAGCACTTGGAAGTGGAGCTGAAGCTCTCAGAGCTGGAAAGGGCTAAGCTGGATCAATCAGGGAGCCCTAACAATCCTTATCCAGGTACCACTCCCCACTCCAAAAAATTCCCCACATACAAGGTAGACGATGATACAGAGGCCTTCTTAGAAAATTTTGAAAGGGCCTGCCTTGGGTACAACATCCCTATAGAGCAGTATATGGTGGAGCTAAGGTCACAACTCAGTAGACCCTTAGCAGAGGTGGCAGCTGAAATGCCTAAAGAACACATGAATGAGGACAAACTTTTTAAACACGAGACCAGAATTAGGATGGGACTAATACCTGAGCATGCCCGTCAGCAGTTCAGAGCCCTAAGGTGGAAACCAGATGTGGCATTTTCCCGACACGCATATCACATTGTAAAAAATTGGGATCACTGGATATCAGGAGCAAATGTTAAATGTCTGGAAGATCTGTCTCTCCTAATAAAAATCGATCAGTTCTTAGAGGGTGTTCCTAAGGAATAGAAAGGTACATCCTAAATGGGAAGCCCAAAACAGCAATCAGGGTGGGGGGCGGGAGATCACAGCCAAATGGGTGGAGGTGGCGGACAAGAAGAAAGCTAGTAGCAGTTGGAGCAGATACCAGAAGGGGCAACCCAAAACAGCAACCCACCAACAAAGTCAGCCAAAGGTCCCCCCTCACAAGGAGGAGCCCTCCACACAGCCAGGGAGACCCCAGATGCCCTCTTGTCCCAACCACCCACCTCACACCAGCCCACAGTCAGCTGGGCGATGCTTTAAATATAATGAGCTGGGGCATGTGAGGGCCAACTGCCCCAAGAGCAGCAGCAGACTGCAACTCATTGCCCGGAGTCCCACCAAGAGCCTTCAGGCCCAGATGCCTCTCAAATTCCCCAAAAGTGAAGGGAAAATGTGAGTGTAGGAGGGAGGAAGATTATTGCGTGGAGAGACACTGGTGGTGTAAGGTCCTTCTCTTACTGTGACAGTCTGAGGTCCTGTTCTTAGGCTAAGGCCTTTGGCTAAGCAACAGAGGCAGCCATAAACTGGGAAGCGACAGGTCACATCCTCACATTCCAAACCAGTCACATTGATATCAGGTGCTATTGGGCTGTTAGGAATACAATCCTGTCCTGATAATGCCTATCGCCTCCAGAGAAAGAGAAGTGCTGAGAAGATGTAAAAGGAAACTTAGTTTGATAGCATCCTGTCTGGCAAGAACTCACTTATCGATAGCTGGGATGTGAAATCCTCACTTCTGTATTGTTTTGTCATTATACTTCCCACTTTGCTATTGTTTGTCTGTATAATCTCTGTCTGGTTCTGTGATTATTCCTGTCTGCTGTATAATTAATTTTGCTGGGTGTAAACTAATTAAGGTGGTGGGATATAATTGGTTAAATAATCATGCTACAATACGTTAGGATTGGCTAGTTAAATTTCAGGGAAATGACTGGTTAAGGTATAGCTAAGCAGAACTCAAGTTTTACTATGTAGTCTGCAGTCAATCAGGAAGGGAATGGGGTGTGTGGGGGGTGGCGGAGAAATGGGAAGAGGGAATGGGGGTAAGGAAATTGGAATCATGTTTGGCTAAAGGGGGAAATGGGAAGAGGGAATGGGGGTAAGGAAATTGGAATCATGTTTGGCTAAAGGGGAAAATGGGAACAGGGAATGGAGGTAAGGAAATTGGAATCATGTTTGGCTAAGGGCAGGAATGAGAACAGGGACACAGGTGTAAGGCTCTGTGGTGTCAGAGCTGGGAAGGGGGACACTAAGGAAGGAAACTAGAATCATGCTTGCTGGAAGTTCACCCCAATAAACATCGAATTGTTTGCACCTTTGGACTTTGGGTATTGTTTCTCTCTGTTCTTGCGAGAAGGACCAGGGAAATAAGTGGGTGAAGGAATAAGCCCCCTAACATCTATGACCCTTATCCCATCCCCATGCTACTGGGAGAAGACTTAGCCAACCATGTGAGGCTAACAAAAAGGGTGGGGCTGGTCACCCGCAGCCAGGCTAAACAGGCCTCCACACCTAACTCCATTCCTGAGCCTCCTACAGGGATTCAGCAACCTGACCCCAAACCATAGTCTATGGCAGCAGTTATAGATCCAGTTGCTGGGACCCAGCCAGAACCAGCCCAAGAATCAAAACTGGTGGAGCAGTCAGCACCAGAGCCCGTGCTTGCAACCCCACCAGAGTCAGGGGAGCCAGCACCAAGGGGCACCACAGAGCCTGTACCTGAAGCAGCAGCTAAACCGAAGCAAGAAGCTCAACTGGAGCCGGAAATACAACCTAGTGCACCAGCAGAGAGCAATTCACAGTCAACGGCAACACTCCCATCACCTGCATTGCGTCCAGTGGGATCAAGCCCAAGTCCACAACTCAGCAAGGAACCAATGTCTCCAGCATCAAGGGAGCAGTACCAGGCAGAGCAGGAAGCAGATGAAAGCCTCAAGAGAGCTTGGACGGTGGGACGGAGCGACCCACCGCCTCTCAGCTCTTCCAGTAGGTCCAGGTTTGTTGTAGAAGGAGGACTCTTATGCAAGGAAACCCTTTCTGGTGGGCACAAGGAGGACTGGCATCCTTAGAGACACTTGGTAGCTCCAACTAAGTATAGGGAAAAGCTCTTGAGCTTAGCCCACGATCAACCTAATGGCCATGCTGGGGTGAACAGGACCAAGGACCGTTTGGGGAAGTCATCCCACTGGGAGGGGATGGGCAAGGACATTTCTACCTATGTCCAGTCTTCTGAGGTGTGCCAGAGGGTTGGAAAGCTCCAAGACCAGGTCAAGGCCCCCCTCCAGCCACTCCCCATCATTGAGGTTCCATTTCAGTTCTGGGTCCTTTCCCTAAGAAGACCCCCAGAGGAAAGCTGTGCATACTGACCTTCACAGATTTTGCCACCCAATGGCCAGAAGCAGTAGCTCTAAGCAACAACAGGGCTAAAAGCATAATCCAGGCATTGGCAGACATTTTTGCCAGAGTATCACAGAATCATAGCATATCAGAGTTGGAAGGAACCTCAGGAGGTCATCTAGTCCAACCCCCTGCTCAAAGCAGGACCAATCCCCAACTAAATCATCCCAGCCAGGGCTTTGTCAAGCCTGACCTTAAAAATATCTAAGGAAGGAGATTCCACCACCTCCCTAGGTAACGCATTCCAGTGTTTCACCACCCTCCTAGTGAAAAAGACTTTCCTAATATCCAACCTAAACCTCCCCCACTGCAATTTGAGACCATTACGCCTTGTTCTGTCATCAGCTACCACTGAGAACAGTCTAGAGCCATCCTCTTTGGAACCCCCTTTCAGGTAGTTGAAAGCAGCTATCAAATCCCCCCTCATTCTTCTCTTCCACAGACTAAACAATCCCTCAGCCTCTCCTCATAACTCATGTGTTCCAGTCCCCTCATCATTTTTCTTGCCCTCCGCTGGACTCTTTCCAATTTTTCCACATCCTTCTTGTAGTGTGGGGCCCAAAACTGGACACAGTACTCCAGATGAGGCCTCATCAATGTCAAATAGAGGGGAACGATCACGGCCCTCGATCTGCTGGCAATGCCCCTACATATACATCCCAAAATGCCATTGGCCTTCTTGGCAACAAGGGCACACTGTTGACTTATATCCAGCTTCTCGTCCACTGTCACCCCTAGGTCCTTTTCCGCAGAACTGCTGCCTAGCCATACGGTCCCTAGTCTGTAGCAGTGCATGGGATTCTTCCGTCCTAAGTGCAGGACTCTGCACTTGTCCTTGTTGAACCTCATCAGATTTCTTTGGCCCCTCTGGCTCTGGTTGCTGCAGCTCTGCTCCCAGGGCAAGTCTGCTCTCTCTGGGCTGTGCCTCTGGCTTTGGGGCTGCAGCTCTGCTCGCAGGACAGGGTCTGCTCTCTCTGAATCTGGCACAGCTCTGCTCCCCAGCTCAGCTCGGGCCCCTGCTTTCCCCTTAGCTCAGCCCCACTCTGTTCGACCCAGGCAATTCCAGCTTCCATGGAGGATGGGACCTCCCTGGCCTCCTGACCCCCTGATTAGCCTGCCCACCCTGTCATTCAGGCTGACCTGGAGCATTGGCCTCTCCCCATTGTTCCTGGGGGCTGTCAGTCTCAGGGTCCTGATTCCCCATCGACACTTCCCCCTTTTTAGTACTGGGAGCTAACAACTAAAACACCCCTACTGAATGTCAGTAAGGGGGCAACAGTCCCCTTACATACGTCAGCTGCTCCGTATCAAGTGGCAGGACGAAATCAGGAATGAGGATGTTTGTAGCCAAATCCAGCAACTGCCTCCATCCGCATCAGTTCGGTTCTGGCAGCTTTCTTGGTACAGACATATTGTTAGGCTGGATGACCAACAAATGCCGAAGGGGGTTTACCAAGCACTGCCACTGTATGATCAGCAGTCACACAGTCACCGAAAGCTTCAGTGCATGATAAGGTCTCCAGTGATGGACATACACTGAACATCCAGCCAGAAGTCAGGGCCTAGCTAGAGATGGATTCGGGCAGCCACAGCACGTCAGGGCCTAGCTAGGGATATATCCAGGTGGCCAGAGCACGTCAGGGCCTAGTTAGGGATGGATCCAGGCAGCCAGAGCACGTCGGGGCCTAGCTAGGGATGGATCCAGGCAGCCAGAGCACATCAGGGCCTAGCTAGAGATGGATCCGGGTGGCCAGAGAATGTCAGGGCCTAGCTAGGGATGGAGCCGGGTAGCGCTCAATGTGCAAGGAATCTACATCCACCCTATGGGATTGTTGCCCTGATGCTCAAGTTGGTGGCTGGGTGAAAGTATTCCTAGCTACGCCAAGGCTGGGTTACCTTTGGGAATTGCCTCCATTCTCAGTGCCTCAGTTGTCTCGCCTGTTGTGACAATTTGACGCAGCAGGGAGCGGGGAGTGTTGACCTGGGAATGTGCCCTGGGGATGGGAGACCTGAGAGCCTGTCACCTGAGCCAGGAGGGGGAGGGGGAGGTAACAACTCTGCCCAGGAATGTGGACAGAGGCTGCAGGAGAGAGCCTGCTGGGGGGGGTTAGTTTCAGTTTGGTGCTGGGTGGAGGAACGCAGGGAACCCCAGGGCTGGGGTCTAAGCTCCCTGCTCCCCCAGAAGGACTTGACTGAGGGGTCCTGGCTGTACCCACAAGCTCTGTTTGAGACTGTGTTCCTGTGGTCCAATAAACCTTCTGTTTTACTGACTGGCTGAGAGTCTCAGTGAATCCCAGGAAGAGGGGTGCAGGGCCTGGACTTCCCCACACTCCGTGACAACTGGTGGCAGAGGTGGGATGTACTGCACCCCGTGAATGGCGCTTCCTGCAGTAAGTGACTGGGGAACAGTCAAACAAAGGGGGATTGACGGGGACCAGGCGTGCTGAAGATTCAGAGAGAGACAGTTTCAGGGGGCAGTTAACCCCTGGGAGTGTGTGACCAGAGAGAAGGACTTTTACAGTAACAGGGTCCCCCCGGGGGATTGCAGCGAGCGGTCCCAGGGGCAGAGGAGTCTGCAGCTCGACCCTGGCAAAGAAGTGGTGACCTCAAGAAGGACTGGCACACTAGGGATTTTTCCTGGAAACTGTGGAAAGCTGCTCAGCCTGCGAGTACCCAGCAGGGAGATGTACGCTAAATGCCTTAAGAGTGACCTGGTGGAGCTGTGCAGGCAGAGGGGGCTGCGCATTGGGAGGTCTACCAAGGAACAGCTGATTGCCCAGTTGGAGGAGAGGGATCGCTTGGATGACCCGATCCCTGTCCCTGAGGGAAGCCGCCTGGTGGATGCAGCGTGGGCCCTGGGGCCTGACCGGGCTGGTAGGGGTCAGATTGCTGCCGAGGACATCCCGAGACCCTTCCTACCTATGCCTGGGGGAGGGGTTGGGGGAAGCCCAGCGAATACTGAGGGCACCCTGACCCCGGCAGCCAGCAGGGGATCCTCCTGGCGGAGCTCCCCATCCCTGGAGCGGATGCGGCTGGAATGGGAGAGGGAGATGAAAATGAGGGAGCTGGAGGATCATGAAAAACAACATCAACATGAACATCAGGAGAAGGAGAAACAAAGACAGCATGAACTGGTGCTGGTCAGGCTGAGGAGCAGTGGGCCCCCGGCTACGGAGAGTGAGGGGGGACCCAAGACTGCAAGGAGCTTTGATAAGTGCTTCCTGGCCCAGCGGAAGGAGGGGGAGGACATAGATAGCTTTCTGACGGCCTTTAAGAATACCTGCGAGATGCACAGGGTTGACCCTGCAGACAGGCTCCAGTTTCTCACCCCCTTACTGGACCCCAAAGCCGTGGAGGTGTACAGCCGAATGACAGGGGTGGAGGCAGCGGACTATGAACTGTTCAAACAGGCCCTGCTCCGTGAGTTTGGGCTGACCCCCGAGATGTACCGGAGAAGGTTCCGGAGTCAGCGTAAAACGCCTGAGATCACATACCTACAACTGGTCAACCGGATGCAGGGATATGCCCGCAAGTGAACAGCTGGGGCCCAAGCTAAAGCGGACCTGCTTGACCTAATTGTACTGGAGCAATTGTATGAACAGTGCCCTTCCGACCTGAGGCTATGGTTGGTGGACAAAAAGCTAGAGAACCCCCAGCACGCAGGGCAGCTGGCCGACGAGTTTGTGAACAGTCGGTCAGGGGCTAGCAGGAAGCAGTCCCAAAAGAACAGGCCCCCCCCGATGCAGAGAGAGAGTCACCATGGGACCTCCCAGCGGGGAAATAGGGAGAACCCCCTCCCAAGGGGAACGCCTGGCATTGGGCCCCTCCGACCTGCTCGAGGGGACCAACGTGACCTGAGCTGCTATCACTGTGGCCAGAGAGGCCACGTACGGACCCAGTGCCCCAGGCTCAGGGACAGACTGAGCAGACCCAACCTACCCAGGGTTAACTGGGTAGGGACCCAGCTGGACGAGGGGCAGACGACCCAGGCAAGGGGGGCTGCCAGTTTACCACCTGCTCAGGAGGGAAGAGTACCCCAGGCCAGCTCCGCCAGAGGGCTGGATGCTCTGGACTCAGGGTGCTCGGTTTACAGGGTGGGCGCGGGGCTGTCCCTCCGGAGAGAGTGCCTTGTTCCCCTGGAGGTGGATGGGAGGAAGGTCAATGGATACTGGGATACGGGCGCGGAGGTGACGCTGGCCTAGCCCGAGGTGGTGGCCCCAGATCGGGTGGTGCCCAACACCTACCTGACCCTGACAGGGGTGGGCGGGACCCCATTTAAGGTGCCCGTGGCAAGGGTACACCTGAAATGGGGAACCAAGGAGGGCCCCAAGGATGTGGGGGTACACCACCATTTGCCCACTGAGGTTTTGATGGGGGGAGACCTAGAGGACTGGCCAAGCAAGCCCCAGACCACCCTGGTTGTGACCCGTAGCCAGAGCCGGCGAGGGGCACTGCGCCCTGACCTTGAGGAGGGTACCACACTGGAGGTGCAGGACCCTACCCTGGTGGGGAGGGAGCGCCGAGGGGCACGGCTCAGAGAGGCTGTGGCCTCAGACCCGGCCAATGAGAGGGAACCGGTCCCCATCCCTTCCCCAGTCGCTGAGTTCCAGGCCGAGTTGAGGAAAGATCCCTCCTTGCGGAAGCTCAGGGACCTGGCCGACCTCAGTGTGGGACGGACCATGAGGAGAGGTTGCCAGGAGAGGTTCCTGTGGGAGAAGGGGTTCCTGTACCGAGAATGGGCTCTCACAAGGGAAGTAGAGTCCTGTGGGATCAGGAGGCAGCTGGTGGTCCCCCAGAAGTATTGCAGCAAGCTACTGTACCTGGCCCATGACATCACCCTCTCAGGGCACCAGGGAATCCGGCGCACCCGGCAGAGGTTGCTACAGAACTTTTACTGGCCCGGGGTCTTTACCACCATCCGGCAGTATTGCCGATCCTGTGACCGCTGTCAGAGGGTGGGGAAGGCCCGGAACAAGGGGAAAGCGGCTTTGAGACCTTTGCCCATCATAGAGGAGCATTTCCAGAAGGTGGCCATGGACATCGTGGGGCCTCTCAGCAAGACAACCCGGTCGGGGAAGAAATACATTCTGGTGGTGGTAGATTTTGCCACCCACTACCCTGAGGCAGTGCCCTTAGCTTCCATTGAAGCAGACACCGTGGCAGATGCGCTCCTGACCATTTTCAGCCAGGTGGGGTTCCCCAAGGAACTCTTGACAGACCAAGGGTCCAACTTCATGTCGGCCCTGCTCCGGTGCTTGTGGGAGAAATGTGGGGTCCGGCACAACTGGGCCTCAGCTTATCACCCCCAGTCCAATGGGCTGGTGGAGAGGTTCAATGGGACGCTAAAGATGATGCTGAAAACCTTTATGAACCAGCACCCGCAGGATTGGGACAAGTCCTTACCTCACCTGCTGTTCGCGTACAGGGAGGTGCCCCAGGAGTCTACCGGATTTTTGCCTTTCAAACTGTTATATGGAAGAAGGGTGAGGGGCCCCCTGGACCTGATGAGAGACGAGTGGGAGAGGAAGGCCACTCCCAATGGAGAGTCAGTGGTGGAGTATGTCCTGATCTTCCGAGAGAGACTGGCTGAACTCATGGGCCTGGCCAGGGAGAATCTGGCCAGAGCCCAGAAGAAGCAGAAGGTCTGGTATGACCACACGGCGCGGGCCCGTGCCTATGCCACCGGGGATCAGGTGATGGTTCTCATCCCCGTGAGAAAGAACAAACTACAGGCCGCCTGGGAGGGCCCTTTCAAGGTTGTCAAGCAGCTCAATGAGGTAAACTATGTGGTGGAGCTGTCGAACCGGGCGCACCACCGCTGGGTGTACCATGTGAATATGATGAAGCCATATTATGCCAGGGGGAATGTGGTGTTGGCCGTGTGTGGACAGTGGGAGGAGCAGGGGGATGACCCTTTAGTAGATCTATTCCCTGGGACCAGAGCTGGTTCCACCTAGAAACAATTCCCGTCTCGGATCAGCTAACCCCTGCCCAGTAAGCTGAGGTCAGGGGGGTGCTGCATCCGTACCGACAGCTGTTTTCCAACCAGCCTGGACGCACTAATCTGACTGTCCACCGGGTGCAGACAGGGTCGCACCCGCCAATAAGATGCTCCCCCTTCCGAGTCACAGGGAAAACTGCTCAGGACCCGGAAAGAGAGGTCCGGGACATGCTGGCTTTGGGGGTGATCCAGCCATCTGCCAGCCCTTGGGCCTCACCGGTGGTGCTGGTCCCCAAAAAGGATGGGTCGGTCTGGTTCTGTGTGGACTATCGGAAGCTCAATGTCATCACTGTATCTGATGCCTACCCCATGCCCAGGCCTGACGAGCTCCTAGACAAGCTGGGAGGAGCTCGGTACCTTACCACCATGGACCTTACAAAGGGCTACTGGCAAGTGCCGCTGGATGCAGATGCCCGGCTGAAATCGGCCTTTATCACCCCTCTGGGGCTCTATGAGTTCCTGACCCTGCCTTTCGGCCTCAAGGGAGCGCCGGCCACCTTCCAGCGCCTAGTGGACCAGCTACTGAGGGGGATGGAGAGTTTTGCCGTCGCGTATATTGATGACATCTGTGTCTTTAGCCAGACCTGGGAAGACCACATGTCCCAGGTTAGACAAGTGCTGGACTGACTCCAGGGGGCTGGGCTCACTGTAAAAGCGGAGAAGTGCAAGGTGGGGATGGCTGAAGTGTCTCACCTGGGCCATCGGGTGGGGAGCGGCCGCCTAAAGCCGGAACCAGCCAAGGTGGAGGTGATCAGAGACTGGCCCACTCCCCACACCAAAAAGCAGGGCCAAGCCTTTATTGGGATGGCAGGATACTACCCAAGATTTGTGCCCCACTTTAGCGCCATAGCTACCCCCATCACTGAGCTATGCAAGAAGGGGAAGCCAGACAAGGTGGTCTGGACCGAGCCGTGCCAGGAGGCTTTCTGGGCGCTGAAGGAGGCTCTGGTCAGTGGCCCAGTTCTGGCAAACCCAGACTTTGACAAGCCCTTTGTGGTGTTCACCGACGCCTCAGACACGGGACTGGGGGCGGTGTTAATGCAGGAAGATGAAAAGGGGGAGAGACACCCCATCGTGTACCTGAGCAAGAAGTTGCTACCCTGGGAGCAACACTACGCGGCCATCGAGAAGGAGTGCCTGGCCACGGTGTGGGCCCTCAAGAAATTAGAGCCCTATCTCTTCGGGCGACACTTCACCGTCTACACTGACCACTCTCCCCTGACCTGGCTCCACCAGATGAAAGGAGCCAACGCCAAGCTCCTGAGATGGAGCCTGCTCCTGCAGGATTACGACATGGACGTGGGCCACGTGAAGGGAAGTGCCAACCTGATAGCGGATGCGCTGTCCCAGAGAGGGAGCCCCGAACTTCCACAGGTCACTGGTCACAGTGACCCCGCTCAGTTCAGTCTCGAAGGGGGGAGAGATGTGACGATGTGACGCAGCAGGGAGGGGGGAGTGTTGACCTGGGAATGTGCCCTGGGGATGGGAGACCTGAGAGCCTGTCACCTGAGCCAGGAGGGGGAGGGGGAGGTAACAACTCTGCCCAGGAATGTGGACAGAGGCTGCAGGAGAGAGCCTGCTGGGGGGTGTTAGTTTCAGTTTGGTGCGGGGTGGAGGAACGCAGGGAACCCCAGGGCTGGGGTCTAAGCTCCCTGCTCCCCCAGAAGGACTTGACTGAGGGGTCCTGCCTGTACCCACAAGCTCTGTTTGAGACTGTGTTCCTGTGGTCCAATAAACCTTCCATTTCACTGGCTGGCTGAGAGTCTCAGTGAATCCCAGGAAGAGGGGTGCAGGGCCTGGACTCCCCCACACTCCGTGACACCTGTGAAATGCAGATGGGGGCACTTGCCACTCTTTGCGACATACGTTGAGACCCATGTCTGGAAAGTGGTATGTAGGAGTTCAATCTGATCATTAAAGGGATTGAAGCCACTGTTGGATGACAGGACACTGAGCTAGATGGACTTTGGTCTGACCCCGTATGGCCGTTCTTATGAAGTTACACTGTTTAAACATGGAACAAAGCATCAATTCCCCTCTGCAGGGAACCCAGAGCACCTCCGGCAGCAGTCCCAAGGGAAATCCCAACAGCAGTGGCAAGGCCCAGGGGGCAGCTGCTTTCGCTGATAAACCCGGCAAGAACCCAGAGCAGGAGGCACTAACGGTCTGTGTGATGCCAACAATCACCCTGGGCAGCGAGAGGTGCCTGTCCGAGCAGCCACAGGCAGGGGTCTGCCCAGGAACTGAGCTACGAAGGCTGACTGACACCAGCCCCAGTCCCTGGCCATGGAGAGCACGCTGCTGCATGCTGAGGATTGAAGGTGAGTGTCACTAGCCTCGGGGCAGATATTCAGGTCCTTACACCTATGCAGCCCTTGGTCTGAGACACCCCCTCGTGCAGTGTCCTCACATGCTGGGAGCTCTGCCGGAGGAAGGACTTCAGAGTCAGTTGCTGTCATAAATATAAAGGGAAGGGTAAACCCCTTTGAAATCCCTCCTGGCCAGGGGAAAGCTCCTCTCAACTGTGAAGGGTTAAGAAGCTAAAGGTAACCTCGCTGGCACCTGACCAAAATGACCAATGAGGAGACAAGATACTTTCAAAAGCTGGGAGGAGGGAGAAAAACAAAGGGTCTGGGGCTGTCTGTATGCTGCTTTTGCCAGGGACAGAACAGGAATGGAGTCTTAGAACTTTTAGTAAGTAATCTAGCTAGGTACGTGTTAGATTATGATTTCTTTAAATGGCTGAGAAAAGAACTGTGCTGAATAGAATAACTATTTCTGTCTGTGTATCTTTTTTGTAACTTAAGGTTTTGCCTAGAGGGGTTCTCTATGTTTTGAATCTAATTACCCTGTAAAGTATCTACCATCCTGATTTTACAGAGGTGATTTCTTTACTTCTATTAAAAGTCTTCTTGTAAGAAAACTGAATGCTTTTTCATTGTTCTCAGATCCAAGGGTTTGGGTCTGTGGTCACCTATGCAAATTGGTGAGGCTTTTTATCCAACATTTCCCAGGAAAGGGGGGGTGCAAGTGTTGGGAGGATTGTTCATTGTTCTTAAGATCCAAGGGTCTGGGTCTGTAGTCACCTAGGCAAATTGGTGAGGCTTTTTACCAAACCTTGTCTAGGAAGTGGGGTGCAAGGTTTTGGGAAGTATTGTGGGGGGAAAGACGTGTCCAAACAGCTCTTCCCCAGTAACCAGTATTAGTTTGGTGGTGGTAGCGGCCAATCCAAGGACGACGGGTGGAATATTTTGTACCTTGGGGAAGTTTTGACCTAAGCTGGAAAAGATAAGCTTAGGAGATTTTTCATGCAGGTCCCCACATCTGTACCCTCGAGTTCAGAGTAGGGGAGGAACCTTAACAGTTGCTTTGTGGTTTGGTGCTAGAGACATGGATGGATCAGAAAGGAGACCCCGCTCTCATATCCCTCTGGCTGGCTGTCCCCCTCTGTCTCCCCGATGGCTGGTTGTTTGCTCAGGGACCCTGCCCCTCAGGTTCTCAGCAGCCTTTACAGCCTTTCCTAGGGGGCAGATTCCAATGTACCTTCCTGGCCCAGGACTGAGATGCTTCGTGAGCGACTCCTCCGTGGCTTTCTGTGGGAGCAGAGAGGGTATCAGCATTTTGTGGGGGGTGCTGAGCTTCCCCAGGAAAGGGGTGTACGTTAGAACTGCACGGAACGGAGACTGGAATCCTTACAGGTCAGGAAGCAGCGCTCCCTGTGTCTGTGTCGCAGCCTTTGCCCAAGCACTGACTGCTCTCCCTTCATTTCCTCCAGCGCGTGGGGCCCGCAGCTGTTAGGGCTCCAGCCTGTGACGGGAGACCTGGAGTCCCTTCTCTGCTCAGCCGCAGCCATGCTGGGTGACTTTGAGTCAGTTTGGATCATGTTTTGAAAGGTGTTTAGGCACCAAGTGGGATTTTCAGAAGCACCCAAGCTTCTAATGTTAAGTCACAAGAGTGGCATGAAGATCAACACGTTACAGATTGCGAGGAGCTCAGACACGGCAGTAACGGGGGCGGATGAGTACCGGGCACAGGCAGACTTTCCATTCTCCCCCCGTATCTTCCACCCCAGGCCCCGGCACCGCTGCAGTGAGAGAGCGGCTGGCAGGGCTGAGTTAGGGGGTCCCTATGGCAGCGCCCGGGTCGGTGAGTTATATCTCCACGTGGTGCCTTGGCACCAGCAATATTCAGAGCCCAGGGGCCCAGCTCCACCAATATTTGGGGCCGGGTGTCCCCCCGGGCCCACCTGCCACCCCTCCCCGTGCCTCCCCCGAGTGTTCCCCGGCCCCCCGCTTGCTGCACCCAGCCCCACAGCATGCGTCCCGGGCCCCGGAGCAGAGCGTTCTGTGCAGCTCCATCTGCCCCACTTCTCGATTCCAGGGCAGACTGACTCTGAGCCTGCCTTTCCACCTCAGACCCTTCCCTTTTCCGGCGGGCCCCTCCCCACCACCGGGGGCTCCCCCACCCGCAGTCACCGCTTCTGCCCCATGCTGGGCAAGGAGGCAGCCCCATCCCTTACCCCCAGTGAGGCTACAGTCAGGGGCAACAGAAGGGGAGGAGGCGCACGGAGCACCCCCAGCACCCACCACGGGGGAGGCCAGGGAGATTCCTGGCCCTGAGAGGGGCCCTAGGAGCACATGCAGTGACAGTGATGAGGTTGAGTGTGCTGCTGGGGAGATCGGGAAAGGGGGGCTCCTCCCCCAGAGCTCGCTGCTGCCGGCAGGGAAAGGGCTTGGGGGAGTCCTCCTCTCTGGCCCCTGTCCCAGAGCAGCCTGCCTGCACTCCAAACTCATCCTCAGCCCTGCCCCACCCCAGAGCCTGCACCCCCAGCCAGAGCTTTCATCACCCCCCACCGCACCCTCAACCCTCTACCCTAACCCTGAGCCCCTCCAACACCCCAAACACCTTATCCCTAGTCCCAGCCAGAGCCCTCATCCCCCTGCACCCTAACCCTCCTCCTGAGCCCTGAGCCCCCTCCAACACCACAAACCCCTCATCTCCAGTCCCAGCCAGAGCTCTCACCCCCCTCCCCGCACCCAACCCTCTGCACCAGCCCTGAGCCCCTCCAACACCCCAGCACCTTATCCCCAATCCCAGCCAGAGGCCTCATCCCCCTGCACTCCAACCCTCTGCCCCAGCCCTGAGCCTCTCTAACACCCCAAACCCCACAACCCTAGACAGAGCCCTCACCCACCACATTCCTACTCTCACCCTGAGTCCCTCCCACACCCCAACCCCTCATCTGCAGCCTCACCCCACAACCCTCACCCCGGCACCCCCACCCTGCGCACCCCGTCCCATCCCCAAACTCCCTCCCAGAACCTGCACCCCCTTCCTCCGCACCTCCTCCCATCCCCAAACTCCCTTCCAGAGCCTGCACCCTACACCCCAATCCCCTGCCCCAAACTTCGGCCTGCACCTCAGACCTCCTCCCCCACCCAAACTCCCTCCCAGAGCCTTGGACATGTGGGGGGAGGAGTTTGCACAGAGGCGGGTTCTGGGCACCACCAAAAATTATACAAACCTGCCGCCCATGCCTGCAGTTCCACCCAGCGCGCTCCGAACCGTCTAGCAACTGGGAATTGTTTCTAATTGTTGGGTGTTTACACAGCACCCAGCGCAGTAAGGACCTGATCCCCTGCCACTGCCACAACACAATCAGTGACTGACAGCCAGTAATTAATAGTTAACAGTCACAGCTGGTAATTCGTTATCAGCAGCGTCAGTGTCTCTGGACCAGTCACTACTGTGCTATGAAGGAGAGGAGTCTGCGTGTGCGACTGCCCCGAGGGTGGTTTGATTTGTACCCTGGTCACGGCCGGAGGCAGAGTCACTTTCCCGTCTGTGCTGTGGGTCAGCATCACTCCCTCTTCGCAGACATGGCCATGGTGCCATCTCCCTCCTGCCCTTCCCCAGGCAGCTCGTGGGTGTGACCATGGCCCCCATCACAGCACGGATAGGGGCTACAGAGGGCGAGCAACCCAACATCAGCTCCCAGAGCAGTGGGGTGGGCCGTGGGCTGACGCTGTCCTTGGCTGTATAAACAGGGGAGCAGAGAATAGGAGCAGGGAGGGGGTTTCACCTCTGCAGACTGGTGACACCGATGCTGGAATACCGTGTGCAGGGCTGAGGCCACGGTGTAAAACAGATGTGGAGAGATTGGGGAGGGTTCAGAAAAAAGCCACACAAATGATGTGTGGGCTAGAGGAAATACCTTCCAGTGAGAGACTTAAAGAGCTGGGTCTGGTCAGTGTATGAAGGAGAAGTGACTTGATTACAGCATCTCAGCACCTTCATGGGGAGAAAACCCTGGTTACCAAAGGGTTCTTTCATGCCCAGAGACAGGCATAGCCAAAGCCAAGGGCAGGAAGCTAAAGCCAGGCACGTTTCAATGGGAAATAAGGTGCACGTTTTCTTTATTTTTCCTGGTGAGGGTGATTATCCATTGGAAAAAACTGGCAAGGGAAGAGGTGGATTTTCAACTCCTCATATCTCCAGATCAAGACTGGCTGCCTTGCTGGAAGGTCTGTCTCAGCCAAAAACAAGTTATTGAGATCAGTGCAGAGTAAGTGGGGAAATTCTGTGCCTTTTGTTACATAGGGGCTCAGCCTGGATGATACAATGGTCCCTTTTGGTCTTAAATCTAAGAATCTGTGAATGAGAAATGTTGGGGTGTGGGACAGAAGAGTGGCAAATTAACTGGGTGGCAGTGCCCTGAGGTGGAAGTGAAGCAGTTTCTCTGGTCTGAGAGAATATAAACCCAGCTCTCTGTTTGCAGTGGGAACTTTTCGGGGATCAAATGATGGAAATCAATGCAATTTCATGGTACAGCAAAATCTTTCGATGCTCATTACACTTTCACTATCACAGGATGCAGCTCATGGAGAAAGGAGATGGGAAAAATCAAACAGCCATCATGGAATTCATCCTCCTGGGGTTCGGGGATCTCCCTGAACTGCAGACCCTTCTCTTCCTCATTTTCCTGGTGATCTACATTGCGACCATGGCTGGGAACATCCTCATCATTGCGCTAGTTGTGGCTGATCAGCACCTTCACACCCCCATGTACTTCTTTCTGGGAAACTTGTCCTGCTTGGAGACCTGCTACACCTCCACCGTCCTGCCCAGGCTGCTGGCCAGTCTCCTGACTGGGGACAGAACCATTTCTGTTCCCGGCTGCATCACGCAGTTTCATTTCTTTGGTTCTCTAGTAACAACAGAGTGCTCTCTCCTGGCAGCCATGTCTTACGATCGGTATTTAGCCATATGCAAACCTCTGCACTATGGAACCCTTATGAATGTCCAGCTGTCCCTCCAGCTAGCAGCTGGGTCTTGGATTAGTGGATTTCTAATTTGTACAATATTCACATGTGTTATATCACAGTTAGTTTTCTGTGGCCCTAATGAAATTGACCATTTCTTTTGTGATTTCACCTCACTGATTCTACTCTCCTGCAGTGACACCAGCCAGATCACCCCACTTATTTATATATTTTCCTTTCTAGATGCAGTTTCCCCTTTTCTATTAACCCTGGCTTCCTATATTTGTATCATTGCGACCATCCTGGGAATCCCATCCACCACCGGGAGGCAAAAGGCCTTTTCCACCTGCTCCTCTCACCTCATTGTGGTGGCACTTTTCTATGGGACCATAATGATTGTCTACATGCTCCCGAAATCTGGTACCTGGAGAGTCCTGAACAAAGTGTTCTCCGTCTGCTACACAGTCCTGACGCCCCTGGCCAATCCGCTCATCTACAGCCTGAGAAACAGAGAGGTCCAGGAGGCCCTGAGAAACGCTGTCAGGAGGGCTGTGACCCTCACAAAGAATCCAGACTAGTGGAAAGAAATGAAGATCAGTCAGGCTGGGTACTATTGTGAAAGAAGGAGGGTCTAAGTGAGCCCGGATACAGAAATGCAGTATACAAGAGATGTTTGTGCACACACACACACACACACACACACACAATAAGCGGGAGACAGATAGTTGGAATTTTGCAGAGGAAAGGTGCGGGAGAAGATTTTGACTTTCCATTAGAACAACTGAAACATTTTGCTTTTTGGCAATTGACATCTGAAAACCTTCATAGAATATCAGGGTTGGAAGGGATTTCAGGAGGTCATCTAGTCCAACCCCCTGCTCAAAGCAGGGCCACTCCCCAATTTTTGGCCCAGAACTCTAAATGGCCCCCTCAAGCATTGAACTCATAACTTTGGGTTTAGCAGACCAATGCTCAAACCACTGAGCTATCCCTCCCCTGCCCCAAAGTTACTTGCTTTGCCCAACATGGGGCTGGAACCCACGACCCTGAGATTAAGAGCCTCATGCTCTACCAACTAAGCTAGCCCAGCTGCTTATAATAGACTGCTCAGATAGAAACTGTCAAAAAAAATGCCACGCACTGTTGTGATTGTGCTTAACCCCAGATGTTACAGAGATAAGAGGGGTGAGTTAATACCTTTTAATGGACTGTCTTCTACTGGTGAAAGACACAAGCTTTCAAGCTTATACAGAAGAGCTCTTCTTCCGGTCTGGGAACATACTCAGAGTGTCACAGGTGGAATAGATTGTTTAGCATAAGTAGTTAGAACATATTGAAAAGGACTGATATCAAGTGATCACTTTATGAAAAAAGTGTTCACATCAGGTGATGGGGTGTTTTTGTCTTTTATCATTTTTCAGTGTCTTCATTTGAGAGCGCAGTGATTGTCTGGTTTCATCCACATAATTATTATTGGGACATTTAGTGCACGGGATTAAGTACACCACATGTTGTGATAGGCTTGTGTAGGATCCATAGATCTTGACAGGTATGTTGTGATGGGTGTTGATCATTGTAGCAGTGGAGATATGGCTGCTGCTCTTGTTCTGGCCGGGTCTGGCATCGCTTTGAGTTGGTTCTGGCCGGGTCTGGTGGTTGCTTTGAGTCTGTAGGGAGCTGGCTCTGCTGATGAGGTTGGAGAAGTGAGGGGGTTGTTTGAAAGCCAGACGTGGGGATTCAGGAAAGATTTCTTTCAGGTTGTGATGCCCAACGAGTGTGGATTGCAATTTTTTAAATGGCAGGTTTCAGAGTAGCAGCCGTGTTAGTCTGTATTAGCAAAAAGCAAAGGAGGACTTGTGGCACCTTAGAGCCTAACGAATTTATTTGAGCATAAGCTTTCGTGAGCTACAGCTCACTTCATCAGATGCATTCAGTGGAAAATACAGTGGGGAGATTTATATACACAGAGAACATGAAACAATGGGTGTTACCATACACAGTGTAAGGAGACTGATCACTTAAGATGAGCTATTACCAGCAGGAGAGTGGGGCGGGGAGACAAAACCTTTTGTAGTGATAATCAAGGTGGGCCATTTCCAGCAGTTGACAAGAACATCTGAGGAACTGTGGGGGGGGGGGGAAATAAACATGGAGAAATAGTTTTACTTTGTGCAATGACCCATCCACTCCCACTCTCTATTCAAGCCTAAGTTAATTGTATCCAGTTTGCAAATTAATTCCAATTCAGCAGTCTCTCGTTGGAGTCTGTTTCTGAAGTTTTTTTGTTGAAGAATTGTCACTTTTAGGTCTGTAATCGAGTGGCCAGAGAGACTGAAGTGTTCTCCGACTGGTTTTGGAATGTTATAATTCTTGACGTCTGATTTGTGTCCATTTATTCTTTTGCCTAGAGACTGTCCAGTTTGACCAATGTACATGGCAGAGGGGCATTGCTGGCACATGATGGCATATATCACATTGGTGGATGTGCAGGTGAACGAGCCTCTGATAGCGTGGCTGATGTGATTAGGCAGATTCTCACCCTTAGGCCCTGTCTACACTGGAAAGTTTCTGCCCAGTAAAGCAGCTTGCTGCTCTGTAACTCCCAAGGTGTACACACGGCCAAGCCACTTAGTGCGCAGAATCTGCACAGTTGTAGCACTTTAAAAACACCACCCCGACGAGAGGCGTACAGCTTTCAACACCGGGGCTACAGCACCGCGGTGCCAGTGTAGGCACCCTGGTCGATTACAGCGCTGTGATTGGCCTCCAGGAGGTGTCCCACAATGCCTGTGCTCACCTCTCTGGTCATCGGTTTGAACTCTACTGCCCTGCCCTCAGGTGACCAACCGTCATCCCCACCCCCTAAATTCCTTTGGAAATTCGAAAGTCCCCTTCCTGTTTGCTCAGTGACGCATGCAGTGGTCTCAGTGCATCTTTTCAGGTGGCCGTGACTGCTCCATGGACCAGGCGATCCCCCGCTTGGAGTAATGCCGAGCTGCTGGACCTCATCGGCATTTGGGGAGAGGAGGCTGTGCAGTCCCAGCTGTGCTCCAACCATAGGAATTATGATACCTTCGGACAGATTTCACGATGCATGACACAATGTGTCCTGGTCCTGGCCCCTCTGCAGTGCAGGGTTAGAGTGAAGGAGCTGCAGAACGCCTACCACAAGACGCAGGAGGCAACTCCAGTGCTGTGCCCATGAACTGCTGGTTCTACAAAGAGCTGGACACGATACTCGGAGGCAACCCCACCTCCACTGCGAAGGCCCCTGTGGATGCTTTGTTGGCTCGCATGCCAGCTGAGAGTGGACCAAGCCAGGAGGAGGAAATCTTGGGAGAGGATGTAGGAGGAGGGGCAGGGGGACCCAGAGGGAGAGGATGACTCGGAGGCTGGAGATGCATGCAGCCAGGAGCTCTTTTCTACCCCGGAGGAGGCTAGCCAGTCACAGCTGTCAGAGCTTGGTGAAGCGGAAACAGGAGAGGAGGCCACTGATAAGAGTATCTGATTTTGGGAATCGCCGAAGCAAGTTGCTGGAGGTAGGAGGTTGGAAGAAAGCAGCCTGGTCTCCCATCTCATGCCTATCCTGAGCGGTGGAACAGGCTGTTGATTGATGTCCTCACTTCACAGGAATCTCCCTCAGCGATCTCCAGGAAACTCCCGTGGTGATACTGGGCAATCCGCTGCCGCAGGTTCTTCGGCAGAGCTGCTTTGTTTCTTGCCCCATTAATGGTAACTTTCCCATGCCATCATAGACGGGGAGACCATTGCTGCACACAGGTGAGCCGCATGGGGCCTGGGCAGAAGCCACAGGCTTGGAGAAGACCCTCCCTTGATTCCCTGCTCACCCTCAGCAGTGAGATATCTTCTATAATGATCACCCCCTGTGTAAAGTGTGAGGAATGGAATGATTATCAGGCCCCCGCTACAGTGCTGGCTCTCCCCAAGAGCCACATGCCCAGTGTACAGCAGACTCCGGGAAGAGTGATTTACCCTGCCCCTGTGGCTACTCACCATTTGGGGGGTCTTGTGGCTCATGTGCGCTTGCCTAGGGTCAGACAGTTAGTGACAGGTGTGTGAGTACTTGCTGTGTTTTAAAGCACTGAATCAGTGCTGTCTGTGTTGCAAACAATACTGCTTCGTAAAATGTTGCATTTAAACTTCACAGAGATGACCTTGGGAACCCAGCCTCCCTCTTGGTTATTGGCAGCGGAACGGCTGTGCAGAATTAGAAAGCGTCCAAGAAGAACTAAGGAGGACTTTCTGCGTGAGGTTATGATGCACTCTGCTGCCAAGAAACAGGAACTGAAGGAGTAGCGGGACAGCAGAAAGAGGGACCGAAAGGAGTATGCGGCACGCCAGAATGCAGCCACGGAGGGGCTCTTGCATGTTATGGAGCATCAAGTGAACACGTTCCAGGAAATACTAGCTCTTCAAACCGAACAGCTCTGCGCCCGCCCTCCCCTGCAGCTGCCGTCGCAAAACTCTTTCCCGTGCACCCCCCAGACAACGCCAACAAACTCTTATCAGCCTCCTGGCTCCAGTCTGTACCCGCGGCATTCCACTCCTCCCTGTCACAGTCCAGCCCTGCGGACTCCCAGTACCCACTGCACTCATCACCCGTCCCTCTGCAGTTTGGCCCTGCTGAAGTACAGAACCCGCTGCACTGTATTCCAAAGGAGAAGGTTGGACATGATCCCTGGACATACACAAATCTTTAGCTGTCCTGGGACCCCTCCTCCTCCTGGGACCTTCCCATTCCCCTGCCTGCTGATGTATTTTTTTCATTTGACTCTCTCCTCCGGTTGTTGTCCTTTAATAAAAGAATTGTGTTGGTTTTAAAGCAATCTTTATTCTATTAATTGAAAGCAAAAAGAGCACTGCAAAGCAACATACAATTGTGTTAAACCCCCTTATTGCATCATGTGCACCAATCACCTCCTAGCATTACAAGCACTGCACTCCCGAGCATAGCAACACATATTAGTGGCTTTCAGCTTCCAGTCGCTGCCTCAAGGCATCCCTGATCCTTATGGCCCCACGCTGCGCCCCTCTAATAGCCCTGGTCTCTGGCTGTTCAAACTCAGCCTCCAGGTGCTGAGCCTCTGCGGTCCAGCCCTGAGTGAAGCTTTCACCCTTCCTTTCACAAATATTATGGAGCATGCAGCGTGCGGCTTTAAGCATAGGAATATTGTCATCGGCCAGGTCCAGCTTCCCACAGAGGCATCACCAGTGGGCTTTTAAATGGCCAAAAGTACACTCACAGTCATTCTGCACCTGCTCAGCCTGTTGTTGAACTGCTCCTTGCTGCTGTCAAGTTGCCCCATGTATGGCTTCATAAGCCACAGCATTAAGGGGTAGGCGGGGTCTCCCAGGATCACAATGGTCATTTTGACTTCCCCTTGGGTGATCTTCTGGTCCAGGAAGAAAGTCCTAGCTTGCATCTTCCTGAACAGGCCAGTGTTATGCAACGTTATGCACGTTCTGCAAAGCTATCCACAATGTCATGCATGTTGCTCAGAGTCACGGTCTTTTGGAGCAGGATGTGATTAATGGCCCTGCACACTTCCATCAACACGAGTCCAGTGGTCGACTTTCCTACTCCAAACTGGTTAGCGACCGATCAGTAGCAGTTTAGAGTAGCCAGCTTCCACAGTGCAATCGCCACGTGCTTCTCCAATGACAGGGCAGCTCTCACTCTTGTGTCCTTGTGCGGGTGAGCTCATCACACCCCATGAATGTGGCTTTCTCATCCGAAAGTTCTGCAGCCACTGCTCATCATCCCAGATGTGCATGACGATGTGATCCCACCACTCAGTGCTTGTTTCCCCCAGCCCAAAAGCGGCGTTCCACAGTGGTCAGCACCTCCATGAATGCCACAAGCAATCTCATGTTGTAGCTAGTACGCATGGCAAGATCAATGTCACACTCCTCTTACCTTTGTAATTTAAGGAATAACTCCACTGCCACTCGTGACATGTTGGTCAGAGCGAGCAGCATACCGGTCAACAGTTTGGGATCCTTTCCTGCAGCCCGAAGGGGCAGGGCATGCAGTACACAAACTGTTGAAAGATGGCGCCAAAAGTGGACAGAAGCACAGGGATTGCTGGGATGTGAAGCAATGCATCACGGGGCATTGGGACTGGACCCAGGATGCCCCACGACCCCTTCCGCCTTCCCACAAGTCTTAGCAACAGAAGAGAAAGAGGTGCTCTGTGGGATGGCTGCCCAGAGTGCACCACTCCGAATACCGCTGCAAGTGCCACAAGTGTGAACACGCTATTGTGCAGGCAGCTGACAATGTGAACACACAACAGCGGTTTCCCTTCTGCACTCTCTGAGCGGCGCTGTAGCTGCCGGTGCTGTCACTTTGCCAGTGTAGACGTGCCCTAAGAGATGATACAAACAGGCTGCAGACTCTTCAGGGGAAGTCTGCACTTGCTTACAGCGTGGAATCCCCGGGTGTTCCATTCACAGGCTAAAAATCCCTTTTGCCTGGGTCCAGCACTTCCCTCAGTTCAGTCTTTGTTCCTGAGGTGTTTCCAGGTGTGTTGTTCTAGGGAGAGCGAGTCCCAGCGTGATGTCATTTCCCCCTTTTATATCTTCTTCCCGCTTGCTGGAAAGCTCTTTTCCTGTGATCTGAGTCAAACAGTTCCCATTGTGTAGTGCTATCTCTGAGAGCTTTCTATTGTACATGGTTCCTGGGATAATCCTTGTGCTTGTGTGCATTTCCTCAGTAAGCCATTAGCATTGTTTGTCCTTTGTACTGTTGTACCTGAAATGCTGCTTATGGGTGCTTTCAGTAACACATATATATATACAAACTTCGTATATACACATATATACAAACTTCGTAACTTCACGTACAATGATAGCACATACAATCCAATGAGATATTACTATCTAGCAGATCAAGACTTTTCAAATGATACCTCACAAGGCCTACTTTGTACAAAACATATCCTGGGTGCCGGGGTGTCACATCCTGCATGCCCCAAACCCCTTCCCCCACCACTGCTCACCATCCCCCAGCCCGATTCCTCAATAAACCTACTTCTTAAAACCTAGTGCATCTCCATTCCCCACCATCCTCAAACCAATTTCTCCCCCCAAACCTCCCTCTGTCTTCACCCCAGCTCAGGGACCCTCATGTTCTCAACTGTTTCTCAACTACCTCTCCAGCCTTTCCTGGGGGGCAGATTCCGATGCACCTTCCCAGCCCAGTGCTGAGATGTTTCATGTCTCCTGCTGAGCGTCTCCTCCGTGGCTTTCCATGGGAGCAGAGCAGTATCAGCATTTTGTGGGTGGTACTGAGCTCCCCCAGGAAAAGGATGTACTTTAGAAATGCACGGAATGGAGACTGGAATCCTTACAGATCAGGAAGCAGTGCTCCCTGTGTCTGTGTCATAAATATAAAGGGAAGGGAAAACCCCTTTAAAATCCCTCCTGGCCAGAAGAAAAATCCTCTCACCGGTAAAGGGTTAAGAAGCTAAAGGTAACCTCACTGGCACCTGACCAAAATGACCAATGAGGAGACAAGGTACTTTCAAAAGCTGGGAGGAGGGAGAAAAACAAAGGGTCTGTGTCTGTCTGTATGCTGCTTTTGCCGGGGATAGACCAGGAATGGAGTCTTAGAACTTTAGTCAGTAATCTAGCTAGGTATGTGTTAGATTATGATTTCTTTAAATGGCTGAGAAAAGAACTGTGCTGAATAGAATGACTATTCCTGTCTGTGTGTCTTTTCTGTAACTTAAGGTTTTGCCTAGAGGGATTCTCTATGTTTTGAATCTAATTACCCTGTAAGGTATCTACCATCCTGATTTTACAGAGGTGATTTCTTTACTTCTATTAAAAGTCTTCTTGTAAGAAAACTGAATGCTTTTTCATTGTTCTCAGATCCAAGGGTTTGGGTCTGTGGTCACCTATGCAAATTGGTGAGGATTTTTACCAAACCTTCCCCAGGAAGGGGGGTGCAAGGATTGGGAGGATTTTGGGGGGAAAGACGTGTCCAAACTACGTTTCCCAGTAAAGCCAGTTAGAGTTTGGTGGTAGCAGTGGAGATCCAGGGACAAAGGAAAATTAATTTGTACCTTGGGGAAGTTTTAACCTAAGCTGGTGAAAGTAAGCTGAGGAGGTTTTCATGCAGGTCCCCACATCTGTAGCCTAGAGTTCAGAGTGGGGGAGGAACCTTGACATGGTGGCAGAGTGGTGGGATTAACCTGAAATCATTTTGAGATCAATTTGAGATTTTTTGAACTAGAAATACAAATTTTAAAAAGGAAAAAAAAATTTTTTTCCTTTGGGGCTGCTGGAAAGGAGGTCCAACTGAAAGCAGCTAGTTTTTTCTCTGCTTTGGGGCCAGAGCAGAGACAAAAGGGGATTATCTTTGTGAATTGCAGGTTTTCTTTGCCTGGAGGCAGGGTACTTAACTCCTGCAGGGAAATTCAGTCTTCCAAACCAGAGCTTTTTTTCCCTAAAAGTAAATGGGGGCGGGGGGGTGTTCTATCCATTTTTTTGGAGACAAAAGTGGCAAGAGGTTTTATTTTAGGATTTGGGGTATTTTTGTTTGTTTGTTTTACAAGGAGCACAGGTTTGAAAAGGAATTTTTTTTTCCTTTGGGCTGCTGGTAAGCAGGTTTCCAAGTAGTTGGAGGTTTTTTGCTTTGATTTGGGGCCAGAGCAGAGACAAAGGGAATTGTCTTTTTCTGTAGGCTGACAATCACTATCAGAGAATAGGTATCCTATTCCAGCACAGCAAAATTTTAAAGCCAAGTTTTGTTCATTTTATTTCTAACCCTCAGGTGTAAAGTTAGTTAAAAACAGAGAGGTTAGGATGACAGAATCCATGGCACAACAAAAGATGGAATTAGCCAGATTTCAGGCTGAGGAAAAACAAAAGGAACATGAAAGACAGATAGAACTCCTGTGGCTGGAGAAGGAGGTACAGGAGGCTGCCCACAAGGGGGAAATGGAGGCAAGGAAGCATGTGGAGGAGGAGAAGGAAAAAGAGAGGAAGCATGAACTGGAGATGGAGAAGGTAAAGGCTCAGCAGAATATACCAACAAACCCTAGCAATCCTTCTCCCGGTACCACTTCCCATCCCAGAAAGTTCCCCACCTACAAGGCAGGTGATGATACGGAGGCCTTCTTAGAAAACTTCAAAAGGGCCTGCCTTGGGTACAGCATCTCTACCGACCAATACTTGGTAGAGCTGAGGCCGCAGCTCAATGGACCCTTAGCTAAGGTTTGCGGCTGAAATGCCTAAAGAACACATGAACAAGTATGAACTGTTTAAATCCAAGGCGAGAGTCAGAATGGGGATAACACCCGAGCAGTCTCGTCGGAGGTTCAGAGCCCTAAGGTGGAAACCAGATGTGTCATTTACCCGACATGCCTACCACATTGTGAAACATTGGGATGCCTAGATATCAGGAGCCAGTGTTGAATCTCCAGTAAATTTGCCCTTCCTAATGCAAATGGAACAATTCTTAGAGGGTGTTCCTGAGGAAATAGAAAGAAACATCCTAGATGGGAAGCCCAAAAGTGTAATCGAGGCAGGAGAGATTGGAGCCAGATGGGTGGAGGTGGCAGAGAAGAAGAAAACTGGTCGCAGTTGGAGCGAAGACCAGAAGGGACAACCCCAGACCACACCCTATTACCGGGGGCTGCCCAAGGCCCCACCTACCTCCCAAAGAACCCTCCGGACACCTTATCCTCCCACCACCCCATTCTTCAGCAACCCACCTCGCCCCAGTGACCCGTCAGCTGGACGATGTTTTAAATGTAACGAGCTGGGGCATGTAAAGGCCAACTGCCCCAACAACCCCAACAGATTACAGTTCATTGCACTGGAATCACACCAGAGGTCCGCAGGCCCAGATACCTCCCAGATACCCTTGGAGCGGAGGCAAACTGTGAGTGTGGGCTGGAAGAAGGTCACCGCGTGGAGGGACACCAGAGCACAAGTGTCAGCTATCCATGCTTCCTTAGTGGACCCCAATTTAATCAACCCAGAGATCCAAGTGATGATTCAACCCTTCAAGTCCAACTCTTTCGATTTGCCTAATGCCAAGTTGCCTGTCCAGTACCAGGGCTGGTCAGGAATGTGGACTTCTGCAGTCTATGATGATTATCCCATCCCCATGCTGTTGGGGGAAGACTTCGCCAATCATGTGAAGCGGGCCAAGAGGGTGGGAATGGTCACCCGCAGCCAGGCTAAACAAGCCGTGAGGCCTAGCTCTGTTCCAGAAACTTCTATCAGGACCCGGTCAGAGGTGATGGACTCGGACTCCAGGCCAATGTCTGCAACAGCGGTACTGGATCCAGTCCCAGAGACCCAGATGGAACCAGTCCCAGAACCGGAACCAGTGGAACAACCAACACCAGACCCATTGCCAGCACTGAATCCAGTACTTGCAACCTCAACACCAGAGGGCCCCACTGAACATGAACCGGCAGCAGCCCATAACCCTACACAAGAGGCTCAGCCAGAGCCTGAACCCCAACATAGTGTCCCAGTGGAGAGCGGTTCACAGTCAACGGAAACAGCCCCACCCCCTACATCGCTTCCTGAGGGACCAAGCATAGGTCCACAATCCAATGAGGAACTGATGTCTCCAGCACCAAGGGAACAGTTCCAGACCGAACAGGAAGCAGATGAAAGCCTCCAGAGAGCTTGGACAGCGGCGCGGAGCAACCCACCGCCTCTCAGCTCTTCTGATCGATCCAGGTTTGTTGTAGAAAGAGGACTTTTATACAAGGAAACTCTTTCTGGTGGACACCAGGAAGACTGGCATCCTCAGAGACAGTTGGTAGTTCCAGCTAAATACCGGGCCAAGCTCTTGAGCTTAACCCACGATCACCCTAGTGGCCATGCTGGGGTGAACAGGACCAAAGACCGTTTGGGGGTCATTCCACTGGGAGGGAATGGGCAAGGATGTTTCTACCTATGTCCGGTCTTGTGAAGCGTGCCAAAGAGTGGGAAAACCCCAAGACCAGGTCAAAGCCCCTCTCCAGCCACTCCCCATCATTGAAGTTCCATTTCAGCGAGTAGCTGTGGATATTCTGGGTCCTTTTCCGAAAAAGACACCCAGAGGAAAGCAGTATATCCTGACTTTCATGGATTTTGCCACCCGATGGCCGGAAGCAGTAGCTTTAAGCAACACCAGGACTAAAAGTGTGTGCCAGGCACAAGCAGACATTTTTGCCAGGGTAGGTTGGCCCTCCGACATCCTCACAGATGCAGGGACTAATTTTCTGGCAGGAACTACGGAAAACCTTTGGGAACCTCAAGGGGTAAATCACTTGGTTGCCACTCCTTACCACCATCAAACAAATGGCATGGTGGAGAAGTTTAATGGAACTTTGGGGGCCATGATAAGTAAATTCGTAAATGAGCACTCCAATGATTGGGACCTAGTGTTGCAGCAGTTACTCTTTGCCTACAGAGCTGTACCACATCCCAGTTTAGGGTTTTCCCCATTTGAACTCGTATATGGCTGTGAGGTTAAGGGGCCATTACAGTTGTTGAAGCAGCAATGGGAGGGATTTACACCTTCTCCAGGAACTAACATTCTGGACTTTGTAACCAACCTACAAAACACCCTCCGAACCTCTTTAGCCCTTGCTAAAGAAAACTTACAGGATGCTCAAAAAGAGCAAAAAGCCTGGTATGATAAACATGCCAGAGAGCGTTCCTTCAAAGTAGGAGACTAGGTCATGGTCTTAAAGGCGCTCCAGGCCCATAAAATGGAAGCATCGTGGGAAGGGTCATTCACAGTCCAGGAGCGCCTGGGAGCTGTTAATTATCTCATAGCATTCCCCACCTCCAACCAAAAGCCCAAGGTGTACCATATTAATTCTCTAAAGCCCTTTTATTCCAGAGAATTAAAGGTTTGTCAGTTTACAGCCCAGGGAGGAGATGACGCTGAGTGGCCTGAAGGTGTCTACTACGAAGGGAAAAGTGCTGGTGGTGTGGAAGAGGTGAACCTCTCCCTGACCCTTGGGCATATGCAGCGACAGCAGATCCAGGAGCTGTGCACTAGCTACGCACCAACGTTCTCAGCCACCCCAGGACTGACTGAACGGGCATACCACTCCATTGACACAGGTAATGCTCGCCCAATTAAAGTCCAACCTTACTGGATGTCTCCTCAAGCTAAAACTGCTATAGAATGGGAGATCCAGGACATGCTACAGATGGGTGTAATCCGCCCCTCTGGAAGTGCATGGGCATCTCCAGTGGTTCTAGTTCCCAAACCAGATGGGGAGATACGTTTTTGCGTGGACTACCGTAAGCTAAATGCTGTAACTCACCCAGACAACTATCCAATGCCCCGCACAGATGAACTATTAGAGAAACTGGGATGGGCCCAGTTCATCTATCAACAGGAACTACTGAGCACCTCCCTCTCTTAAAAAAAAATAATTCCCCTAATCCACATTCCCACCCAAAACCTTTGTTGGTGCAGAGTTCAGGCACCCAGCACAGACTCACGCCCTTCCAGGGGCTAAACTTCAATCTCTGAAGAGCAGGAAACAAAGCATTAAGGTACATGCCACCCCTACAGAGTAACCTTAGCTCTGCCCCTTTTGAGCTGGCCCTAGCCATTGGGAGTGAATGGATTTAAATATGCTCCTGGGTGGCTATCAGAGCATATAACACCCTTTGGGACCTTTAGAGTGACACAAACCGAACAGTGAGGGGGCAAGTCACAAAGCAGTGCCCTTAATTTGGGGCATTTCCAAAAGTTGCTTTTAAACAAGACAGGTCTGCTCAGAAAATGACAGTCTTGGGAGATTCCTCTTTAGCTCAAATACCATCATCTCTGGTTAATTTCCCTTTTGTGGGGGATAGATTCATTCAAGGCAATGACCTCATCATCCACCTAAATAATTCATTTTTATTTTAGGTCATTAAAAAAAGAAGCTATAACATAACAAAGGTATGAATTTGCCATGCAAAAAGCAATATCAAGCACATGTGTTTGACTTGTGAGTTTGTACACAAGTGTTTGATGGGGAGTCCAGGGCTGTATTGCACAGTAACTGCTGGATGTGTTTGATGTAAGCTTTATGTGTCTGTAAAAGTCCTCATGTATGTTTAGAACTGTCATAAATATAAAGGGAAGGGTAACCACCTTTCTGTAGACAATGCTATCAAATCCCTCCTGGCCAGAGGCAAAACCCTTTCACCTGTAAAGGGTTCAGAAGCTAAGGTAACCTAACGGGCACCTGACCCAAAATGACCAATAAGGAGACAAGATACTTACAAATCTGGAGCCGTGGTGAGGAACAAAGGGTTCTGTCTGTCTGTGTGATGCTTTTGCCGGGAACAGATCAGAAATGCAAGCCTTCCAACTCCTGTTAAGTTGTCACCCAGGGAAGCTACAAATCATCGTGGAGGGGGCCATAAGACTGAGTAACTTTTGAACTGTACTCTCGTGTGGGGGGAGTTTGACTGTGTCTTAACTGCGTTTGTAGGGACACAGGGGGTGTGGCACGGAGCTGCCCCCCGATCCATCGGTGCCCCCCCAACACTACTACAACCGTCACGGCCCCCCCGCCATCCGTCCCTGCTGGCAGTTTGCCATCTGCCTCTGGATTTAGCTCCTTGCTCTGAATTACGCCTTCCAGACCAGACACAACAGCTGACCAAAGGAGACTGTTTGGACAAACACGCGTGGGTCCACATCCCCCCCCCGTTCCCAGGCCTGTTCACCCCACAGTTTGCCCCTATTACCTGACCCCAACTCCTGTTTCCCCCCCCGTCCAGTCTGACCCATTTGCCCCCCTGCCCCCGCCTGCTGCCCAGCAGGGAGATCTGGTTAATCTGCTTCCCCCTCCCCCCTCCTCCTTCTGGTGCCTCCCCATCTCTTCCTGCTCACAATGGCGGGGAACAAGAGGGGTGAGGTCCCTCTAACAACGTCAGATGCCCCTCCCCCACCTACCCCCCTGCCCAACCCCCAAGCCTCCCCCACCACCACTGCTGCCAAAACACCTGCCACCACCTCCACTGGGGCATCGGCAGCAGGAGGCACCGGGGCGACTACTGTCGCTCCTATGCCCACCGCCCCCCCAGATTCTAGGAGAGCCCCCCAGTTGGCTGGAAAGACCAGGGTGTGAAGAAGGGAAAGGGCCCTGCTACAACCACCAGGCCCTCCCGCCTTTTGGGGGAGGGATAGCTCAGTGGTTTGAGCATTGGCCTGCTAAACCCAGGGTTGTGAGTTCAATCCTTGAGGGGGCCATTTAGGGATTTGTGGCATAAATTGGGGATTGGTCCTGCTTTGAGCAGGGGGTTGGACTAGATGACCTCCTGAGGTCCCTTCCAAACCTGATATTCTATGATTCCATGGCAGGGGCTGCTCCCAACCGCTGTGGCCTCATCATCGACCCTGGCGTCCCTCCCCGCTGTTCCCTCCACCAGCTCGGCGAGCGTCCCTCCACCGGCCCCCAGGGCATATGCACGGGCGGTAGCATCCCCCCCCCGCCCCCGCGTGCTGCCTCATTATCTCGCCCACCCACCACCTCCGCTACCATCAATACTGGCCGGGGCCCCTTTCCCACCATAACCAGGAAGCACGGCGTCCGTTAGCTCCTGGTGCCCGCCTCGCCCCACATGGAGACATACGTGCAGGTGTTGGCGAGGGTGATAGGACCTACGGCTATTGTGGCGGCCTCCAAAATGTATGGGAAGGTCGTCTTTTTCTTAGCATCTGAGGCTGCCGCCCAGGAGGCGGTGGAGAAGGACCTGGAGGGGCGGGGGGTGTTCGTCCAGAGAGGCACTCGAAGGTTCCTTCCTAGTCCCCTACCAGGGAGCCCACTATCGGGTCTACTATTCCACAGGAGAGGCCCGGTGCTACCTCTGCCAATCAGCAGAGCATGTCCAAAGAGACTGGCCCTTGGCCCGGCTGCGAGGGGCATCCGAGACCCCCGAGACCCGGCAGGACTTCGGCTCCGTCATTGCCGACGCCCCTGGCTGCCCGACACCTGAAACCACCTCTCCTCCTGCTCGATCCACCGCTGCACCCGCCCGGGCCAAAGGGACACTTCCCCTACAACGCCCAGACGAGCGAGAGAGCCCCGCCCTTGCTGTTAACAATCCGGCAGAGCCTATGGAGGAGGGTGCAGCCAAGATATTACCGGGCATAGAAGAGGGCCCCCCAAGGAGAACCACCCCACATTCTGCCTCTCCGTTCCCCCCCCCCGAGTCCCTGAACCATCGTCTCTGCCCCCCAACACGACCCCTGCTAACCAGCCCCCAGATGATGCTATGGAGGCCTGGACCCTAGTCCAGGGGAAGCGAGGCAAGCGGAAGGCTCGAGCTCCACTGCACCCATCCGATGCGGAGGCCTCCCAAAAGACCAGGAAGGGATGCACTGATACTGAGCCTTCCGCTATGGCCACGAGTGAGATCCATCCGCCGGTGTCGGGGGGGGGGGGGGGGGAAGACACAATAGCACTGGAAGGCAGGATCTCCCCTCCACGGGAGACCCTCCCCTCTGAGACCCCTGAGGAAGCCCCTTCTGTCCGAATATCACCCGAACCTCCCGTGAACCACGAAGCGACCGTCGAAGCGGGCGCCAGAGGGGAGACCCCCGGGGTGGCACAAGACAACCTCTCCTCCATGTATGAGGAGATCGAGGCCCTAGGTTTGACCCCGGTCACCCAGGGAGAGGATGACCTACTGACGGCTGGCCTCGATCTGGGCAACCTCACCCCAGTCCCCCTTTCCCCATGCTCCCTCCCCCTAACCGCCTTCCTGGGTGAGCACCCTGCAGAAGGTGGTCCACCACCTGATGCCGTGGCTGCCAAATCCACCACAGAGCCTGCGCCTAGCATCACTGGGAGAACCCCTCCCCACCCCCTTAACCCTCGAATCTGCTCGGGAGGTGCCACCTTTCAGCTGCTTGCCTCCCGAAACCCAGAGCCTCGCCTCTGCCCCTGCCCCCACCCCTGTCCCTGGCCCAATCTACCTCCTTCTGCAATGCTATTGACACCCCTGGGGTTATTTCTTTCCCTTTTTTTGTGGATCCCCCCCAAGGAGCAGCCTTTGCATTTTCCTGCCACGACCCAATAGGAGCAGCAATTTTCCCTCCACCATCCCCTTCTATCCCAAGGCTTGAGATGGATCTAATAACGTTAGCCTGTCAGACGCCCCGTCGGTGGTCTGCACCCTGCCTGCCCGTCTCAGCGGACCACGAGGCTGCATTAAGAGCCCCACCAGGGAATAACCCGGAAATCGCAACCCCACCCCCCAATGAGCTGCGAAAAGCCTTGCAGGAGGTTTTAGAAGACATCCGTGGCTCCCGCAACAGGGTACAGCTAGCTCTCCAGCTATGAGGGGATTTAGATCAACTCCTCCAGGCCACAAGGGCCCTTATAAAGGAGGGTAGAGGGAAAGGAAGGCACGGTGCCGTGGCCTATGGGCGGGCCCGCAGCTTCCGTGATGATTTACTCACTTACGGGATGGGTCACAGATAGTTGCACGACCCGCCGGGGGCCTCGAACACCCCTGCCAACAAGGAACCCCCCCCGCCCCGAGCCCTCCGCATGATGCCTCTCATTATTGCAACTTTGAACACCAGGGGCTGTAGGATGGCTCTCCGCAGGTCCCAGGTGCTCTCTTACCTTCACGAAGGGGGGTACTCTGTGGTTTTCCTGCAAGAGACCCATAAAGATCCGACCGCCGAGGACTGCTGGTGGCTGGAGCGGGGGGACGGGGTATACTTTAGCCACTTCACGATTCAACAAGCTGGAGTGGCGACCCTGTTCTCCTCCAACCTACGGCCCAAGGTGCTATGGGTCACTGAGGCCGTGCCGGGCCACCTGCTGCATATCCGAGTCTGAATGGAGGGGCTCGTGGTCAACCTCGTTAACATCTATGCCCCGACAATGAGCCCGAAGCGGCCGCAATTCTATCAGCGGGTGTCCAACTTCCTTGGCACCCTGGATTCTCACGAGTGCCTTGTCCTGGGACGGGACTTTAACACCACCCTCGTAGAGCAGGACTGCTCAGGGGCCGAGCCGAGCCCGGCCGCTGCGAACATTCTCCGAGGAATAGTCGAACATCACTCCCTAGTGGACGTCTGGTGTGACCACCACCCAGATGACACTTCCACGTTCACCTTTGTCCGGGTGGAGGCCCATCGGTCACGCCACTCTCGGTTGGACCGTATTTATTTATCCCGTTTCCATCTTTCACAAGCCCACTCTTCCAACATCCAGCCGGCCCCGTTCTCTGACCACCATCAAGCCACCATAACAGCCTCCCTCTGTACAGAGAGGCCAGAGCCGGCCTATTGGCACTTTAACAACAGCCTGTTGGAGGATGAGGGCTTCGTGACGTCCTTCCGGGAGTTCTGGCTGGCCTGGCAAGAGCAGCGGCATGCCTTTCCCTCGGCGCGGCGATGGTGGGATCTAGGGAAGGTGTGCGCCAAGCTCTTCTGCCGTGACTACACCCGGGGCACCAGCCGACGGAGAAATGCAGAGATAGAGCAGATGGAACGGGAGGTCTTAGAGATGGAGAGGCGTCTGGCCACCAGCCCCGATGACCCGTTCCTCTGCGGAGCGTGCCGGGAGAAACGAGAGGAGCTCAGGGCCCTCAAGGACTATCGTGCCCGAGATGCCTTTGTTCGATCCTGCATCCGCCTCCTTCGGGAGATGGATCGCGGCTCCCATTTCTTCTACGCCCTAGAGAAAACGAGGGGGGCCAAGAAACAGGTCACCTGCTTTCTAGCAGAAGACGGCACCCCCCTCACGGATCAAGTGGAGATGTGTGGGAGGGCCTGTGACTTCTACGCAAGAGTTCTCTCCCCGGATCCGACTGATCCTGGTGCTTGCAGGGTGCTCTGGGAGGAACTCCCCACGGTCAGCGTGGGCGACCAAGACTGACTAGAGCTGCCTCTCACCCTGGCTGAGTTCTCGGAAGCCCTCCGTCGCATGCCCACCAATAAATCTCCAGGCATGGACGGGCTGACCGTGGAGATCTTCCGCGCGTTCTGGGACATCCTTGGCCCAGACCTAGCCGCTGTCTGGGCCGAGTCTTTGCAGGGAGGGGTCCTCCCTCTTTCGTGCAGGCGAGCGGTGCTCGCCTTGCTGCCAAAGAAGGGGGACCACCACAATTTACGAAATTGGCGTCCCATCTCGCTCCTTAGCATGGACTACAAAATCGTAGCGAAAGCAATCTCACTGCAGCTAGGGTCCGTGATGGTGGACGTGATCCACTCACACCAGACCTACACTGTCCCGGGCCGCAGCATTTTTGACAACCTATTTCTAGTTCGAGACCTTTTGGAACTCGGGCGTAGAGACGGTCTGTCTTTCGCCCTCCTGTCTCTTGATCAGGAGAAGGCGTTCGATAGAGTCGACCATGGGTACCTGCTGGGCACTCTGCAGGCGTTTGGATTCGGACCTCAGTTTGTGAGTTTTCTCCAGGTGCTGTGCGCTTCCGCGGAGTGTCTGGTTAGGCTCAACTGGACCCTGACCGAACCGGTCAGCTTTGGGCGAGGAGTACGGCAGGGGTGCCCCCTCTCGGGCCAGCTGTACGCTCTGGCTATCGAGCCCTTCCTCTGTCTCCTCCGCAGGAGGTTGACAGGGTTGGTGCTGCAGGAGCCGGAGCTGCGGCTGGTCTTGTCAGCGTACGCCGATGACGTGCTCCTCGTGGTCCAGGACCCAGACAACCTGGTGCGGGTGGAGGCTTGCCAGGCCATCTATTCGGCAGCCTCCTCCGCCTGAGTCAACTGGGTCAAGAGCTCTGGCTTGGCGGTGGGGGACTGGTGGCAGGCGAGCTCCCTCCCACCCGCGCTTCAGACCATCCGGTGGAGCAAGGGTCCACTGCCCTACCTAGGCATTTACCTTTCTGCCACGCAACCTTCTCCGCCGGAGAACTGGCAAAATTTAAAAGGCGGGGTGATAGAGCGGCTCCGGAAATGGACGAGGCTACTCCGATGTCTCTCCCTCTGAGGGAGAGCACTGGTGCTTAACCAACTAGTCCTGTCCATGCTCTGGTACCGGCTCAACAACCTGGTCCTGGCCCTGGGTTTCCTGACCAACCTCCGGACATCGATTCTAGAGTTCTTTTGGTCAGGAATGCACTGGGCCCCTGTTGGGGTTCTTCATCTACCGCTGAAGGAAGGAGGGCAGGGCCTGAAGTGTCCGCACACTCAGGTCCGTGTCTTCCGCCTCCAGGCCCTGCAGAGGCTCCTCTATAGTGCAGGTAGTTTGACGTGGAGCATATTGGCACACGCCTTCCTCCGATATGACCGGCAGCTCTTTTATCTCTGTCCGAGAGGTTTTCCGCGAGACCTCTCCGGGCTGCCGGTCTTCTATCAGGACCTTCTCCAGAACTGGAAATTGTTTTCAACAACCAGGTCCGTGGCGGCCACCGTTGGAGCAGATCTGCTCTTGGAGCCCCTGCTGCACAACCCCCAGTTCCGTGTACAGGTGGCGGAGTCCCGCTCAGTGCGCCAGAGTTTTGTCTTGGCAGAAGTCACGAGAGTCGGAGACCTCCTGGACTACGACCGGGGAGACCGGGGACTGTGACTTAACATTGGGAGCTCGGGTGCTTCTGAAAATCCCACTCGGTGCCTAAATACCTTTCAAAACATGATCCAAACTGACTCAAAGTGCCCAGCAATGCTGCGGCTGAGCAGAGAAGGGACCCCAGGTCTCCTGTCACAGGCTGGGGCCCTAACAGCTGCGGGCCCCACGCGCTGGGGGAAATGAAGGGAGAGCAGTCAGTGCTCGGGCAAAGGTTGTGACACAGACATAGGGAGCGCTGCTTCCTGACCTGTAAGGATTCCAGTCTCCGTTCTGTGCAGTTCTAACGTACACCCCTTTCCTGGGGAAGCTCAGCACCCCCCACAAAATGCTGATACCCTCTCTGCTCCCACGGAAAGCCACGGAGGAGACGCTCAGCAGGAGACACGAAACATCTCAGTACTGGGCTGGGAAGGTGCATCGGAATCTGTCCCCCCAGGAAAGGCTGGAGAGGCAGCTGAGAAGCAGCTGAGAACCTGAGGGTCCCTGAGCAAAAAATGAGCTGTCCAGAGGAGAGAGGGGACAGCCAGCCATAGCACAAGCGGGTGCTGGGAGGAGAGACAGAGGGATGTCTAAGGGCAGAGATGAGAACTGGGTCTCCTTATGATCCATCCGTGTCTCTAGGTGCAAACCACAAAGCAATCAACTCTGAAGTCCTTCCTCCGGCAGAGCTCCCAGCATGTGAGGACACTGCACAAGGGGGTGCCTCAGACCAAGGGCTGCATAGGCGGAAGGACCTGAAATCTGCCCCGAGGCTAGTGACACTCACCTTCAATCCTCAGCATGCAGCAGCGTGCTCTCCGTGGCCAGGGATTGGGGCTGGTGTCAGTCAGCCTTCGTAGCTCAGTTCCTGGCAGCCCCCTACCTGTGGCTGCTGGGACGGGAACCTCTCACTGCCCAGGGTGATTGCTGGCATCACACAGACCCTTAGTGCCTCCTGCTCTGGGTTCTTGCCTGGTTTATCAGCGAAAGAAGCTCCCCCCTGGGCCTTGCCACTGCTGTTGGGATCTCCCCTGGGACTGCTGCCGGCAATGCTCTGGGTTCCCTGCAGAGGAGAATTGATGCTTTGTTCCATGTTTAAACAGTGTAACATCATAAGAACAGCCATACAGGGTCACACCAAACGTCCATCTAGCTCAATGTCCTGTCACCCAACAGTGGCCAGTGCCAGGTGCTTCAAAGGAAATGAACAGACCAGGGCAGTTGCAAGTGATCCATCCCCTGTCATCCAGTCCCAGCTCCTGGCAGTCAGAAATTCAGGGACACCCACAGCATGGGGTTGTGTCCCTGACCCTCTTGGCTAATAGCCATTGATGGATCCACCGTCCATGAACTTATCTCGTCCTTATTTCAACCCTGTTATACTTTTGGCCTTCACAACATCCGCTGGCAATGAGTTCCACAGGTTGACTATGCGTTGTTTGTCTGCCTAAGGTCAGACTCCGGATGGTCTCGGCAGTGTTACCCCAAGGGGGTAAAGTTCAGGAGACCTGAAGATCACAGGGTCTGCTCCTTGCTGGTTGCCCAGAGGGGGGAGAACCACCACTTGCTCCATGCTTTTGTGGCTTCCTCTGCACCAGTGTGCGGACCAGGTGAGCCACAGAGGGCTCCAACGATGCAATCTAGCCACAATTTGGCAGCTTCACATTGTCCCCAACATGGGCCCTGCTTGGCATCGTCTGGCTGGCCCAGAATGGACTGAACTGGGTCCCATCCCCTCTGAAGCTGGGGCTGGGAAGGCAGATGAACAATTGTTCCAGTGACAATTTTCCAAGCAACTCTGCTTGCTGTACAGTCACTGTGGCCAGCCAGCCACCCCCGGCATCCTTCTGAGGTCACCCCCATCACTTAGATTGACACTCGCTTTGGCTGGAGGGAGCTGGCCAGAGCTGGGGCGGGGGTGAGGGGCCCAGGCTGGAGAGAGCTGGCCAGAATGGGGGTGGGGGTGAGGGGCCCAGGTTGGAGGGAGCTGGCCTGAGTTGGGGTGGGGGTGAGGGGCCCAGGTTGGAGGGAGCTGGCCAGAGTATAAAATAAATATAAATTAAAAGGTTTCAGAGTAAGAGCCGTGTTAGTCTGTATTCGCAAAAAGAAAAGGAGTACTTGTGGCACCTTAGAGACTAACCAATTTATTTGAGCACTGTAGCTCACGAAAGCTTATGCTCAAATAAATTGGTTAGTCTCTAAGGTGCCACAAGTCCTCCTTTTCTTTTTATAAATTAAAAATCAATTAAAAGAATATAAAACAACATTTAAAAGCATAAAATAAAAAAATACATAATGATATTTTTAAATTTAAAAAATCTGCCGGGTGAGAGTCAATGGGACGTGTGCTGCTCTCCTCACACTAGAGGGGTGTCTGAGCACCCCACGTCCAGGCCCTCAAGGACAGGTCTAGACAGCAGTCTCACCCCGGCCCTGCGGCCACCCCAGCCCCAGTTGGCAATGAACTGTGAGACCCTCCAGCCTAAGGGAGTTAGACACCCAAATCCAATTAAAATCCCAGCCCTATTGAAAGTTAATGGGGGACTTGGGGTCTTAAGGTTCCTTGAGACCCCCTCCCATACAACCTTGTTGTCTACATGGGGGTCTGTCCAGACACGCTGGATTGGTTGGGTTGCCTTGAAATTTGACCAGCTGATAGGATTTTAACCTGCGTTAACGAACGTGATGAGACTGTCAATCCAAGTGACAACGGGGTGTCCGCAGAATGACACGGGGGTGGCTGGGTAGCTGAGCTCAGAATCTGGCCCCACTGCCTTCTACAGCAGAATGGCTCAGGTAACGGCCAGTGGAACCATTTTCCTTCAGACTTCAAAGCACCAGTTTCAGAGGGGCTGAGGTTCTGCTTTGGACTTTTAGTTCAGTCCATTCTGAGCCAGCTGAGGGTGCCAATGAGGCCCATATCAGGGACAGGGTGGAGCTGTGGCAGGATGGGTGGATAAAAGTAAACTTCATTACTGTTACCATCAAGCACCCTCCAGCTCCAGATCACAAGCACCTCACTATTAACCTGTGTGGACCGGACATTTAGCAGGGAGCAGCTGTCATCAGAGATGGGGCTGGAAGATGCTCAAAAGATGTGGACGCTCTCTCATACATCAGCGGCTGCTGCCATGTTCTGGGCATCTCAGTGATATCCGTGCGGACGTTATGACATCCAGCTTCTGGCATAGCTAGAGATATATGGAGCTGCGGTTACACCAACTCTGCTGTACCACCGTGAAACCAGGGCTCTGAGACAGGCTGAGAAGTGGCGGAATAATGGTTTTTGATTCTCGTTGTCTACTTTTAAGCGGGGGAATAGTCCCACTATTGTGGGGAACTTTCCTGGCTTCTGCACTACCCCGGTGAAGTGGGCTAGTGAAAGGATCTGAGTCCTCGCTCCCACTTCCTTTACCCAGTGGCTTCCCTGCCCTTGAGGACTCCTTTTCTACTCTCCTGTCTGGCAGAGTCCTTGTAACCCCAACAAGGCTGGGCCCAGGATTCCTGGGGGGCTCGACCCCCAACCCCGCTGTGATCACCTAGGACAGAGGCTAGGGTGTCCCCACTCCAGGGTGCTCTCTCTGTACTGGGCACTTCTCTGACCCACTGACCATTACATACAAGTTAAAGCAAATGCAAGTTATTTCATCAACAATTAATTTTAAAAAGAATAAGGGAAAATGGGAAAGGTTAAAGGAAACACATCAGCCCGCTCTGTGGCAGGGAACATCACAAACAGTGTCTCTGGAACGTCAGGGCAGTTCACAGCCTGTCCCTTGTAAGTCCCAGGCCTTCTTCTCAGGCCCTGGCTGTGCTGCAGGGATGCTGTGGGTTGGACACTTGCTCTGGTGGTGGCCACACGCTCTCAGGCTCTAAGTGGTAGGATCCTTCTTCCTAGTGTAGCCCCCGCCCTGTCGGGGTTACGATCCAAGCCTGGCCCGCAGAGCCTCTTGGCTGAGGCATCTCCCTGTGCTGGGCCCGCTGCCCAGGGTCCCCCTCGCTCTCCCAGGTGCTCACCGCACCCAGCTCCGGACTGCTCCAGCCCCAGCTCCATCACTCGGTCTCTGCATGGCTGCTGCTGCTCTGCCTCCAGCTCCTGGGCTGCTTAGAATCATAGAATCATAGAATATCAGGGTTGGAGGGGACCTCAGGAGGTCATCTAGTCCAACCCCCTGCTCAAAGCAGGACCAATCCCCAAATAAATCATCCCAGCCAGGGCTTTGTCAAGCCTGACCTTAAAAACTTCTAAGGAAGGAGATTCTACCACCTCCCTAGCTAACGCATTCCAGTGTTTCACCACCCTCCTAGTGAAAACCTTTTTCCTAATATCCAACCTAAACCTCCCCCACTGCAACTTGAGACCATTACTCCTTGTCCTGTCATCTTCTGCCACTAAGAATAGTCTAGAACCATCCTCTTTGGAACCACCTTTCAGGTAGTTGAAAACAGCTATCAAATCCCCCCTCGTTCTTCTCTTCTGCAGACTAAACAATCCCAGTTCCCTCAGCCTCTCCTCATAAGTCATGTGTTCCAGACCCCTAATCATTTTTGTTGCCCTTCGCTGGACTCTCTCCAATTTATCCACATCCTTCTTGTAGTGTGGGGCCCAAAACGGGACACAGTACTCCAGATGAGACCTCACCAATGTTGAATAGAGGGGAACGATCACGCCCTCGATCTGCTGGCTATGCCCCTACTTATACATCCCAAAATGCCATTGGCCTTCTTGGCAACAAGGGCACACTGTTGACTCATATCCAGCTTCTCGTCCACTGTCACCCCTAGGTCCTTTTCTGCAGAACTGCTGCCTAGCCATACGGTCCCTAGTCTGTAGCAGTGCATTGGATTCTTACGTCCTAAGTGCAGGACCCTGCTCTTATCCTTATTGAACCTCATCAGATTTTTTTGGCCCCTCTGGCTCTGATTCCTGCAGCTCTGCTCCCAGGGCAAGTCTGCTCTCTCTGGGCTGTGCCTCTGGCTTTGGGGCTGCAGCTCTGCTCCCAGCACAGGGTCTGCTCTCTCTGGATCTGGCACAGCTCTGCTCCCCAGCTCAGCTCGAACCCCTGCTTTCCCCTTAGCTCAGCCCCACTCTGTTCGACCCAGGCAATTCCAGCTTCCATGGAGGACGGGACCTCCCTGGCCTCCTGACCCCCTGATTAGCCTGCCCAGCCTGTCATTCAGGCTGACCTGGCCTCTCCCCATTCTCCATCGACACTTCCCCCTTCTTAGTACTGGGAGCTAACAACTAAAACACCCCCACTGAATTTCAGTAAGGGGGCAACAGTCCCCTTACATATGTCAGCTGCTCCGTATCAAGTGGCAGGACGAAATCAGGAATGAGGATGTTTGTAGCCAAACCCAGCAACTGCCTCCAGCCGCACCGGTTCGGTTCTGGCAGCTTTCTTGGTACAGACATATTGTCAGGCTGGATGACCAACAAATGCCGAAGGGGGTTTACCAAGCACTGCCACTGTATGATCAGCAGTCACACAGTCACCGAAAGCTTCAGTGGCATGATAAGGTCTCCAGTGATGGACATACACTGAACATCCAGCCAGAAGTCAGGGCCTAGCTAGAGATGAATCCAGGTGGCCAGAGCACATCAGGGCCTAGTTAGAGATGGATCCGGACAGACAGAGCACGTCAGGGCCTACCTAGAGATGGATCCGGGCATCCAGAGCGCATCAGGGCCTAGCTAGGGATGGATCCAGGCAGCCAGAGCATGTCAGGGGCTAGCTAGGGATGGATCCAGGAGACCAGAGGACATCAGGGCCTAGCTAGGGATGGATCCGGATGGCCAGAGAATGTCAGGGCCTAGCTAGGGATGGAGCCGGGTAGCGCCCAATGTGCAACGAATCTAGATCCACCCTATGGGATTGTTGCACTGATGCTCAAGTTGGTGGCTGGGTGAAAGTATTCCTAGCTACGCCAAGGCTGGGTTACCTTTGGGAATTGCCTCCATTCTCAGTGCCTCAGTTGTTTCGCCTGTGAAATGTGGATGGGGGCACTTGCCACCCTTTGCAACATACGTTGAGACCCATGTCTGGAAAGTGGTATGTAGGAGTTCAATCTGATCATTAAAGGGATTGAAGCCACTGTTGGATAACAGGACACTGAGCTAGATGGACCTTTGGTCTGATCCCATATGGCCATTCTTATGATGTTACACCATTTAAACATGGAACAAAGCATCAATTCCCCACTGCAGAGAACCCAGAGCATCGCTGGCAGCAGTCCCAGGGGATATCCCAACAGCAGTGGCAAGGCCCAGGGGGCAGCTGCTTTCGCTGATAAACCCAGCAAGAACCCAGAGCAGGACGCACTAACGGTCTGTGTGATGCCAACAATCACCCTGGGCAGCGAGCAGCCACAGGCAGAGGTCTGCCCAGCAACTGAGCTATGAAGGCTGACTGACACCAGCCCCCGTCCCTGGCCACGGAGAGCACGCTGCTGCATGCTGAGGATTGAAGGTGAGTGTCACTAGCCTCGGGGCAGATCTTCAGGTCCTTACACCTATGCAGCCCTTGGTCTGAGACACCCTCTCGTGCAGTGTCCTCACATGCTGGGAGCTCTGCCGGAGGAAGGACTTCAGAGTCAGTTTTTTTGTGGTTTGATGCTAGAGACACGGATGAATCAGAAAGGAGACCCAGCTCTCTTATCCCTCTGGCTGGCTGTCCCCCTCTGTCTCCCCGACGGCTGGTTGTTTGCTCAGGGACCCTGCCCCTCAGGTTCTCAGCTGCCTCTCCAGCCTTTCCTGGGGGGCAGATTCCAATCTACCTTCCTGGCCCAGTGCTGAGATGCTTCATGAGCGACTCCTCCGTGGCTTTCCGTGGGAGCAGAGAGGGTATCAGCATTTTGTGGGGGGTGCTGAGCTTCCCCAGGAAAGGGGTGTACGTTAGAACTGCACGGAACGGAGACTGGAATCCTTACAGGTCAGGAAGCAGTGCTCCCTGTGTCTGTGTCACAACCTTTGCCCGATCACTGACTGCTCTCCCTTCATTTCCCCCAGCGCGTGGGGCCCGCAGCTGTTAGGGCCCCAGCCTGTGACGGGAGACCTGGGGTCCTTTCTCTGCTCAGCCGCAGCCATGCTGGGAAACCTTGGGAAAGTCAGTTTGGATCACGTTTTGAAAGGTATTTAGGCACCGAGTGGGATTTTCAGAAGCACCCAAGCTCCCAAAGTTAAGTCACAAGAGTGGCGTGAAGATCAACAGGTTACAGATTGCGAGGAGCTCGGACACGGCAGTAACGGGGGCGGATGAGTACCGGGCACAGGCAGACTTTCCATTCTCCCCCCGTATCTCCCACCCCAGGCCCCGGCACCGCTGCAGTGAGAGAGCAGCTGGCAGGGCTGAGTTAGGGGGTCCCTATGGCAGCGCCTGGGGCGGCAAGTTATATCTCCACATGGTGCCTTGGCACCAGCAATATTCAGAGCCCAGGGGCCCAGCTCCACCATTATTTGGGGCCGGGTGTGTCCCCCCGGCCCACCTGCCACCCCCCCGTGCCTCCCCCGAGTGTCCCCCGGCCCCCCGCTTGCTGCACCCAGCCCCCCAGCATGCGTCCCGGGCCCCGGAGCAGAGCGTTCTGTGCAGCTCCATGTGCCCCACTTCTCGACTGCCAGGGCAGACTGACTCTGAGCCTGCCTTTCCACCTCAGACCCTTCCCTTTTCCGGCGGGACCCTCCACTACCACCGGGGGCTCCCCCACCCGCAGGCACCGCTCCTGCCCCATGCTGGGAAAGGAGGCAGCCCCATCCCTTACCCCCAGTGAGGCTACAGTCAGGGGCAGCAGCAGGGGAGGAGGCGCACGGAGCACCCCCGGCACCCACCACGGGGGAGGCCAGGGAGATTCCTGGACCTGAGAGGGGCCCTAGGAGCACATGCAGTGACAGTGATGAGTGTAGTGACAATGGTGAGTGTGCTGCTGGGGAGGTCGGGAAAGGGGGGCTCCTCTCCCAGAGCTCGCTGCTGCCGGCAGGGAAAGGGCTTCGGGGAGTCCTCCTCTCTGGCCCCTGTCCCGGAGCAGCATGCCTGCACCCCAAACTCATCCTCAGCCCTGCCCCACCCCAGAGCCCACACCCCCAGCCAGAGCTTTCACCACCCCCCACCACACCCTCAACCCTCTACCCTAACCCTGAGCCCCTCCAACACCACAAACACCTTATCCCCAGTCCCAGCCAGAGCCCTCATCCCCCTGCACCCTAACCCTCCTCCTGAGCCCCATCCAACACCACAAACCCCTCATCTTCAGTCTCAGCCAGAGCTCTCACCCCCCTCCCGGCACCCTAACCCTCGGCCCCAGCCCTGAGCCCCTCCAACACCCCAACACCTTATCCTCAATCCCAGCCAGAGCCCTCATCCCCCTGCACTCCAACCCTCTGCCCCAGCCCTGAGCCTCTCTTACACCCCAAACCCCCCAACCCTAGACAGAGCCCTCACCCACCACATTCCTACTCTCACCCGAGTCCCTCCCACACCCCAACCCCTCATCTGCAGCCTCACCCCACAACCCTAACCCCGGCACCCCCACCTTGCGCACCCCCTCCCATCCCCAAACTCCCTCCCAGAACCTGCACCCCCTTCCTCCGCACCTCCTCCCATCCCCAAACTCCCTTCCAGAGCCTGCACCCTACACCCCAATCCCCTGCCCCAAACTACGGCCTGCACCCCAGACCTCCTCCCCCACCCAAACTCCCTCCCAGAGCCTTGGGCACGTGGGGGGAGGAGTTTGGGCCGAGGCGGGTTCTGGCCACCACCAAAAATTATACAAACCTGCCGCCCATGCCTGCAGTTCCACCCAGCGCGCTCCGAGCCGTCTAGCAACTGGGAATTGTTTCTAATTGTTGGGTGTTTACACAGCACCCAGCGCAGTAAGGACCTGATCCCCTGCCACAACACAATCAGTGACTGACAGCCAGTAATTAATAGTTAACAGTCACAGCTGGTAATTCGTTATCAGCAGTGTCAGTGTCTCTGGACCAGTCACTACTGTGCTATGAAGGAGAGGAGTCTGCGTGTGCGTCTGCCCCGAGGGTGGTTTGATTTGTGCCCTGGTCACGGCCGGAGGCAGAGTCACTTTCCCGTCTGTGCTGTGGGTCAGCATCACTCCCTCTTCGCAGGCATGGCCATGGTGCCACCTCCCTCCTGCCCTTCCCCAGGGCAGCTCGTGGGTGTGACCATGGCCCCCATCACAGCATGGGTAGGGGCTACAGAAGGCGAGCAACCCAACATCAGCTCCCAGAGCAGTGGGGTGGGCCGTGGGCTGACGCTGTCCTTGGCTGTATAAACAGGGGAGCAGAGAATAGGAGCAGGGAGGGGGTTTCACCTCTGCAGACTGGTGACACCGATGCTGGAATACCATGTGCAGGGCTGGGGCCATGGTGTATCACAGTTGTGGAGAGATTGGGGAGGGTTCAGAAAAAAGCCACACAAATGATGTGTGGGCTAGAGGAAATACCTTCCAGTGAGAGACTTAAAGAGCTGGGTCTGTTCAGTGTATGAAGGAGAAGTGACTTGATTACAGCATCTCAGCACCTTCATGGGGACAAAACCCTGGTTACCAAAGGGTTCTTTCATTGCCCAGGAACAGGCATAGCCAGAGCCAAGGGCTGGAAGCTAAAGCCAGGCACGTTTCAATGGGAAATAAGGTGCACGTTTTCTTTATTTTTCCTGGTGAGGGTGATTATCCATTGGAAAAAACTGGCAAGGGAAGAGGTGGATTTTCAACTCCTCATATCTCCAGATCAAGACTGGCTGCCTCTCTGGAAGGTCTGTCTCAGCCAAAAACAACTTATTGAGATCAGTGCAGAGTAAGTGGGGAAATTACGTGCCTTTTGTTACATAGGGACTCAGCCTGGATGATCCAATGGTCCCTTTTGGTCTTAAATCTAAGAATCTGTGAATGAGAAATGTTGGGGTGTGGGACAGAAGAGTGGCAAATTAACTGGGTGGCAGTGCCCTGAGGTGGAAGTGAAGCAGTTTCTCTGGTCTGAGAGAATATAAACCCAGCTCTCTGTTTGCAGTGGGAACTCTTAGGGGATCAAATGATGGAAATCAACACAATTTCATGGTAAAGCCAAATCTTTCGATGCTCATTACACTTTCACTACCACAGGATGCAGCTCATGGAGAAAGGAGAAGGGAAAAATCAAACAGCCATCATGGAATTCATCCTCCTGGGGTTCGGGGATCTCCCTGAACTGCAGACCCTTCTCTTCCTCATTTTCCTGGTGATCTACATTGCGACCATGGCTGGGAACATCCTCATCGTTGCTCTAGTTGTGGCTGATCAGCACCTTCACACCCCCATGTACTTCTTTCTGGGAAACTTGTCCTGCTTGGAGACCTGCTACACCTCCACCATCCTGCCCAGGCTCCTGGCCAGTCTCCTGACTGGGGACAGAACCATTTCTGTTCCCGGCTGCATCACACAGTTTCATTTCTTTGGTTCTCTAGTAACAACAGAGTGCTCTCTCCTGGCAGCCATGTCTTACGATCGGTATTTAGCCATATGCAAACCGCTGCACTATGGAACCCTTATGAATGTCCAGCTGTGCCTCCAGCTAGCAGCTGGGTCTTGGATTAGTGGATTTCTAATTTGTACAATATTCACATGTGTTACATCACAGTTAATTTTCTGTGGCCCTAATGAAATTGACCATTTCTTTTGTGATCTCACCTCACTGATTCAACTCTCCTGCAGTGACACCAGCCAGATCACCCCACTTACTTATATACTTTCCTTCCTAGGTGTCATTTCCCCTTTTCTATTAACCCTGGCTTCCTATATTTGTATCATTGCGACCATCCTGGGAATCCCATCCACCACCGGGAGGCAAAAGGCCTTTTCCACCTGCTCCTCTCACCTCATTGTGGTGGCACTTTTCTATGGGACCATAATGATTGTCTACCTGCTACCAAAATCTGGTACCTGGAGAGCCCTGAACAAAGTGTTCTCCGTCTGCTACACAGTCCTGACGCCCCTGGCCAATCCGCTCATCTACAGCCTGAGAAACAGAGAGGTCCAGGAGGCCCTGAGAAACGCTGTCAGGAGGGCTGTGACCCTCACAAAGAATCCAGACTAGTTGAATGAAATGAAGATCAGTCAGTCTGGGTCCTATTGTGAAAGAAGGAGGGTCTCAGTGAGCCCGGATACAGAAATGCAGTATACAAGAGATGTTTGTGCACACACACACACACACACAATAAGGGGGAGACAGATAGTTGGGATTTTGTAGAGGAACGGGGTGGGAGAAGATTTTGACTTTTCATCAAAACAACTGAAACCTGAAAAATTTTGCTTTTTGGCAATTGACATCTGAAAACCTTCATAAAATATCAGGGTTGGAAGGAACCTCAGGAGGTCATCTAGTCCAACACCCTGCTCAAAGTAGGGCCACTCCCCACTGTTTGGCCCAGAACCCTAAATGGCCCCCTCAAGCATTGAACTCATAACCCTGGGTTTAGCAGACCAATGCTCAAACCACTGAGCTATCCTGGAGCTGCAGCTAGTGGGAGATGTTAAGAGTAACAAGAAGGGTTTCTTCAGCTATGTTGGCAACAAGAAGAAAGCCAAGGAAAGTGTGGGCCCCTTAATGAATGAGGGAGGCAACCTAGTGATGGAGGATGTGGAAAAAGCTAATGTACTCAATGCTTTTTTTGCCTCTGTCTTCACGAACAAGGTCAGCTCCCAGACTGCTGTGCTGGGCATCACAACATGGGGAATAGATGGCCAGCCCTCTGTGGAGAAAGAGGTGGTTAGGGACTATTTAGAAAAACTGGACGTGCACAAGTCCATGGGGCCGGATGAGTTGCATCCGAGAGTGCTAAAGGAATTGGCGGCTGTGATTGCAGAGCCATTGGCCATTATCTTTGAAAACTCGTGGTGAACGGGGGAAGTCCCGGATGACTGGAAAAAGGCTAATGTAACGCCAATCTTTAAAAAAGGGAAGAAGGAGGATCCTGGGAACTACAGGCCAGTCAGCCTCACTTCAGTCCCCAGAAAAATCATGGAGCAGGTCCTCAAAGAATCAATCCTGAAGCACTTACATGAGAGGAAAGTGATCAGGAACAGTTAGCATGGATTCACCAAGGGAAGGTCATGCCTGACTAATCTAATCGCCTTCTATGATGAGATTACTGGTTCTGTGGATGAAGGGAAAGCAGTAGATGTACTGTATCTTGACTTTAGCAAAGCTTTTGACACGATCTCCCACAGTATTCTTGTCAGCAAGTTAAGGAAGTATGGGCTGGATGAATGCACTATAAGATGGGTAGAAAGTTGGCTAGATTGTCGGGCTCTACGGGTAGTGATCAATGGCTCCATGTCTAGTTGGCAGCCGGTGTCAAGTGGAGTACCCCAGGGGTCGGTCCTGGGGCTGGTTTTGTTCAATATCTTCATAAATGATCTGGAGGATGGTGTGGAATGCACTCTCAGCAAATTTGTGGATGATACTAAACTGGGAGGAGTGGTAGATACGCTGGAGGGCAGGGATAGGATACAGAGGGACCTAGACAAATTGGAGGATTGGGCCAAAAGAAATCTGATGAGGTTCAATAAGGATAAGTGCAGGGTCCTGCACTTAGGACGGAAGAACCCAATGCACAGCTACAGACTAGGGACCGAATGGCTAGGCAGCAGTTCTGAGGAAAAGGACCTAGGGGTGACAGTGGACAAGAAGCTGGATATGAGTCAGCAGTGTGCCCTTGTTGCCAAGAAGGCCAATGGCATTTTGGGATGTATAAGTAGGGGCATAGCGAGCAGATCGAGGGACGTGATCGTCCCCCTCTATTCGACATTGGTGAGGCCTCATCTGGAGTACTGTGTCCAGTTTTGGGCCCCACACTACAAGAAGGATGTGGATAAATTGGAGAGAGTCCAGCGAAGGGCAACAAAAATGATTAGGGGTCTGGAACACATGACTTACGAGGAGAGACTGAGGGAACTGGGATTGCTTAGTCTGCAGAAGAGAAGAATGAGGGGGGATTTGATAGCTGATTTCAACTACCTGAGAGGTAGTTCCAGAGAGGATGGTTCTAGACTATTCTCAGTGGTAGAAGAGGACAGGACAAGGAGTAATAGTCTCAAGTTGCAGTGGGGGAGGTTTAGGTTGGATATTAGGAAAAACTTTTTCACTAGGAGGGTGGTGAAACACTGGAATGTGTTGCCTAGGGAGGCAGTGGAATCTCCTTCCTTAGAAGTTTTTAAGGTCAGGCTTGACAAAGCCCTGGCTGGGATGATTTAATTGGGTATGGGTCCTGCTTTTGAGCAGGGGGTTGGACTAGATGACCTCCTGAGGTCCCTTCCAACCCTGATATTCTATGATTCTATCCCTCCAAAGTTACTTGCTTTGCCCAACATGGGGCTTGAACCCATGACCCAGAGATTAAGAGCCTCATGCTCTTCCAACTGAGCTAGCCGGGCTGCTTATAATAGACTGCTCAGATGGAAACTGTCAAAAAAAAATGCCACACACTGTTGTGATTGTGTTTAAACCCAGATGTTACAGAGACAAGAGGGCTGAGTTAATACCTTTTAATGGACCGTCTTCTACTGGTGAAAGACACAAGCTTTCAAGCTTATACAGAAGAGCTCTTGTTCAGGTCTGGGGAACATACTCAGAATGTCACACGTGGAACAGATTGTTTAGCATAAGTAGTTAGAACATATTGAAAAGGACTGATATCAAGTGATCACTTTGTGAAAAAAGTGTTCACATCAGGTGATAGGGTGTTTTTGTCTTTTATCATTTTTCAGTGTCTTCATTTGAGAGCACAGTGATGGTCTGGTTTCATCCACATAATTGCTATTGGGACATTTAGTGCACGGCATGAAGTACACCACATGTTGTGATAGGCTTGTGTAGGATCCATAGATCTTGACAGGTATGTTGTGATGGGTGTTGATCATTGTAGCACTGGAGATATGGCTGCTGCTGTTGTTCTGGCCGGGTCTGGCATCGCTTTGAGTTGGTTCTGGCTGGGTCTGGTGGTCGCTTTGAGTCTGTAGGGAGCTGGCTCTGCTGATGAGGTTGGAGAAGTGAGGGGGTTGTTTGAAAGCCAGACGTGGGGATTCAGGAAAGATTTCTTTCAGGTTGTGATGCCCAACGAGTGTGGATTGCAATTTTTTAAGTGGCAGGTTTCAGAGTAGCAGCCGTGTTAGTCTGTATTAGCAAAAAGAAAAGGAGGACTCGTGGCATCTTTGAGCCTAACGAATTTATTTGAGCATAGGCTTTCCTGAGGTAGAGCTCACTTCATCGGATGCATTCAGTGGAAAATACAGTGGGGACATTTATATACACAGAGAACATGAAACAGTGGGTGTTACCATACACACTGTAAGTAGACTGATCACTTAAGATAAGCTATTACCAGTGGGAGAGTGGCGGCGGGGGGGAGAAAACCTTTTGTAGTGATAATCAAGGTGGGCCATTTCCAGCAGTTGACAAGAACATCTGAGGAACAGTGGGGGGGGGGAGGAATAAACGTAGGGAAATAGTTTTACTTTGTGTAATGACCCATTCATCCCACTCTCTATTCAAGCCTAAGTTAATTGTATCCAGTTTGCAAATTAATTCCAATTCAGCAGTCTCTCGTTGGCGTCTGTTTCTGAAATTTTTTTGTTGAAGAATTGTCACTTTTAAGTCTGTAATCGAGTGACCAGAGAGATTGAAATGTTCTCCAACTGGTTTATGAATGTTTTGTGTTACTGCGCAATCTGCTGCCGCAGGTTCTTCGGCAGAGCTGCTTTGTTTCTTGCCCCATTAATGGTAACTTTCCCACGCCACTGTGCCATCATAGATGGGGGGACCACTGCTGCACACAGGTGAGCTGCATGGGGCCTGGGCGGAAGCCACAGGCTTGGAGAAGACCCTCCCTTGATTCCCTGCTCACCCTCAGCAGTGAGATATCTTCCATAATGATCACCCCCTGTGTAAAGTGTGAGGACAGGAATGATTATCAGGGCCCCCCTACAGTGCTGGCTCTCCCCAAGAGCCACATGCCCAGTGTACAGGAGGCTCCGGGAAGAGTGGTTTACCCTGCCCCTGTGGCTACTCACCATTTTGGGGGTCTTGTGGCTCATGTGCGCTTGCCTAGGGTCAGACAGTTAGTGACAGGTGTGTGAGTACTTGCTGTGTTTTAAAGCACTGAATCAGTGTTGTCTGTGTTGCAAACAATACTGCTTCGTAAAATGTAGCATTTAAACTTCACAGAGATGACCTTGGGAACCCAGCCTCCCTCTTGGTTATTGGCAGCGGAACGGCTGGGCAGAATTAGAAAGTGTCCAAGAAGAACTAAGGAGGACTTTCTGCGTGAGGTTATGATGCACTCTGCTGCCAAGAAACAGGAACTGAAGGAGTAGCGGGACAGCAAAAAGAGGGACCAAAAGGAGTATGTGGCACGCCAGAATGAAGCCACGGAGAGGCTCTTGAAAGTTATGGAGCACCAAGTGAACACGTTCCAGGCAATACTAGCTCTTCAAACCGAGCAGCTCTGCGCCCGCCCTCCCCTGCAGCTGCCGTCGCAAAACTCTTTCCCATGCACCCCCCAGACAACGCCAACAAACTCTTATCAGCCTCCTGGCTCCAGTCTGTACCCGCGGCATTCCACTCCTCCCCGTCACAGTCCAGCCCTGCGGACTCCCAGTACCCACTGCACTCATCACCCGTCCCTCTGCAGTTTGGCCCTGCTGAAGTACAATACCCACCGCACTGTATTCCAAAGGAGGTTGGATATGATCCCTGGACATACACAAATCTTTCGCTGTCCTGGGACCCCTCCTCCTCCTGGGACCTTCCCGTTCCCCTCCCTGCTGATGTATTTTTTTCATTTGACTCTCTCCTCCAGTTGTTGTCTTTTAATAAAAGAATTGTGTTGGTTTTAAAGCAATCTTTATTCTCTTAATTGAAAGCAAAAAGAGCACTGCAAAGCAACATACAATTACGTTAAACCCCTTTATTGCATCGTGTGCACCAATCACCTCCTAGCATTACAAGCACTGCACTCCCGAGCATAGCAACACATATCAGTGGCTTTCAGCTCCAAATCGCTGCCTCAAGGCATCCCTGATCCTTATGGCCCCACGCTGCACCCCTCTAATAGCCCTGGTCTCTGGCTGTTCAAACTCAGCCTCCAGGCACTGAGCCTCTGCGGTCCAGCCCTGAGTGAAGCTTTCACCCTTCCTTTCACAAATATTATGGAGCATGCAGCGTGCGGCTTTAAGCATAGGAATATTGTCATCAGCCAGGTCCAGCTTCCCATAGAGGCATCACCAGTGGGCTTTTAAATGGCCAAAAGTACACTCACAGTCATTCTGCACTTGCTCAGCCTGTTGTTGAACTGCTCCTTGCTGCTGTCAAGTTGCCCCATGTATGGCTTCATAAGCCACGGCATTAAGGGGTAGGCGGGGTCTCCCAGGATCACAATGGTCATTTTGACTTCCCCTTGGGTGATCTTCTGGTCCAGGAAGAAAGTCCCAGCTTGCATCTTCCTGAACAGGCCAGTGTTATGCAACGTTATGCACGTTCTGCAAAGCTATCCACAATGTCATGCATGTTGCTCAGAGTCACGGTCTTTTGGAGCAGGATGTGATTAATGGCCCTGCACACTTCCATCAACACGAGTCCAGTGGTCGACTTTCTTACTCCAAACTGGTTAGCGACCGATCAGTAGCAGTTTAGAGTAGCCAGCTTCCACAGTGCAATCGCCACGTGCTTCTCCAATGACAGGGCAGCTCTCATTCTTGTGTCCTTGTTCCGAGTGAGCTCATCACACCCCATGAATGTGGCTTTCTCATCCGAAAGTTCTGCAGCCACCGCTCATCATCCCAGACGTGCATGACGATGTGATCCCACCACTCAGTGCTTGTTTCCCCCAGCCCAAAAGCGGCGTTCCACAGTGGTCAGCACCTCCCTGAATGCCACAAGCAATCTCGTGTTGTAGCTAGTACGCATGGCAAGATCAATGTCGCACTCCTCTTACCTTTGCAATTTAAGGAATAACTCCACTGCCACTCGTGACATGTTGGTCAGAGCGAGCAGCATTCCGGTCAACAGTTTGGGATCCATTCCTGCAGCCCGAAGGGGCAGGGCATGCAGTACACAAACTGTTGAAAGATGGCGCCAAATGTGGACAGAAGCACAGGGATTGCTGGGATGTGAAGCAATGCATCACGGGGCATTGGGACTGGACCCAGGATGCCCCACGACCCCTTCCACCTTCCCACAAGTCTTAGCAGCAGAAGAGAAAGAGGTGCTCTGTGGGATGACTGCCCAGAGTGCACCACTCCGAATACCGCTGCAAGTGCCACAAGTGTGAACACGCTATTGCGCAGGCAGCTGACAATGTGAACACACAACAGCGGTTTCCCTTCTGCACTCTCTGAGCGGCGCTGTAGCTGCCGGTGCTGTAACTTTGCCAGTGTAGACGTGCCCTAAGAGATGATACAAACAGGCTGCAGACTCTTCAGGGGAAATCTGCACTTGCTTACAGCTTGGAATCCCCAGGTGTTCCATTCACAGGCTAAAAATCCCTTTTGCCTGGGTCCAGCACTTCCCTCAGTTCAGTCTTTGTTCCTGAGGTGTTTCCAGGTGTGTTGTTGTAGAGAGAGTGAGTCCCAGCGTGATGTCATTTCCCCCTTTTATATCTTCTTCCCGCTTGCTGGAAAGCTCTTTTGCTGTGATCTGAGTCAAACAGTTCCCATTGTGTAGTGCTATCTCTGAGAGCTTTCTATTGTACATGGTTCCTGGGGTAATCCTTGTGCTTGTGTCATTTCCTCAGTAAGCCATTACCATTGTTTGTCCTTTGTACTGTTGTACCTGAAATGCTGCTTGTGGGTGCTTTCAATCTCACAATGTTTCAGTAACACATACATAGCCAAACTTCGTAACTTCACGTACAATGATAGCACATACAATCCAATGAGATATTACTATCTAGCAGATCAAGACTTTTCAAATGATACCTCACAAGGCCTACTTTGCACAAAACATATCCTGGGGAATATTGGGGTGCCAGGGTGTCACATCCTGCATGCCCCAAACCCCTTCCCCCCCACTGCTCACCATCCCCCAGCCCGATTCCTCAATAAACCTATTTCTTAAAACCTAGTACACCTCCATCCCCCACCATCCTCAAACCACTTCTTCCCCCCAAACCTCCCTCTGTCTTCACCCCAGCTCAGGGACCCTCAGGTTCTCAGCTGTTTCTCAGCTACCTCTCCAGCCTTTCCTGGGGGGCAGATTCCGATGCACCTTCCCAGCCCAGTACTGAGATGTTTCATGTCTCCTGCTGAGCATCTCCTCCATGGCTTTCCGTGGGAGCAGAGAAGTATCAGCATTTTGTGGGTGGTACTGAGCTCCCCCAGGAAAGGGATGTACTTTGGAAATGCACGGAATGGAGACTGGAATCCTTACAGATCAGGAAGCAGCGCTCCCTGTGTCTGTGTCACAACCTTTGCCCAATACTCAGAGTGTCACAGCTAAGTACAAGGTGGAACTGATTGTTTAGCATAAGTAGTTAGTACACATTGAAAGGGACTGAGATCAAATGATCACTTTGTGAATAAAGTGTTCACAGCAGGTCCAGAATTTTTTGATAAAATGTTGGTTTCATTTGTAAATGCTGATTCTTCAAAAAAAATTAAATTAAACATTAGTTTTGACTAAACTTTTGCCAGGAAGGTTTGAAAATTGCAACCTGAAACCAAATTTTGAAACACTGAAGATTTTCATAAAATTCAATTCTTATTTTCCACCTAGCAGTGGTAAGGGGCTGGATGGGTGGGTGCGTGAGTGGATGGATAGGAAAGCTGATATTTTCTGTGAAAATAAAATCTGAATGCTGAATAGAACTTCTTAGAAAATTTTAATTGCAAAAATTATTGAGGGAAGGATGAAAATCAAAAGCACCAAAGGGAATTAGGGACATAAGTTGATTTGAAACTCAGGGCTCCTAACTCCCTAACACACTTTTGAAAATTCCCCCAGAAGACACATAATTTATTTGTTTATTATTTATGTATTTATTCAACAATAGTTCAAGATTTTTTTCTTGTCCATTTTCTGGCCAGCTTTACTCATCCTGAACATGTCAGGGTTGGATTCTCAACAGTAGCTAGGGGCGTTAGGCACCCAACCGGACTATCAACAGGAACTACTGAGCACTTCCCTCTCTTAAAAAATAATTCCCCTAATCCACATTCCCACCCAAACCCCAGCACAGCCTCACGCCCTTCCAGGGGCTAAACTTCAATCTCTGAAGAGCAGGAAACAAAGCATTAAGGTACATGCCACCCGTGCAGAGTAACCTTAGCTCTGCCCCTTTTGAGCTGGCCCTAGCCATTGGGAGTGAATGGATTTAAATATGCTCCTGGGTGGCTATCAGAACATATAACACCCTTTGGGACCTTTAGAGTGACACAAACCGAACAGTGAGGGGGCAAGTCACAAAGTAGTGCCCTTAATTTGGGGCAATTCCAAAAGTTGCTTTTAAACAAGACAGGTCTGCTCAGAAAATGACAGTCTTGGGAGATTCCTCTTTAGCTCAAATACCACCATCTCTGGTTAATTTCCCTTTCGTGGGGGATAGATTCATTCAAGGCAATGACCTCATCATCCATCTAAATAATTCATTTTTATTTTAGGTCATTAAAAAAAGAAGCTATCACATAAGAAAGGTATGAATTTTCCATGCAAAAAGCAATGTCAAGCACATGTGTTTGACTTGTGAGTTTGCGCACAGGTGTTTGATGGGGAGTCCAGGGCTGTATTGCACAGTAATTGCTGGATGTGTTTGATGTAAGTTTTATGTGTCTGTAAAAGTCCTCATGTATGTTTAGAACTGTCATAAATATAAAGGGAAGGGTAACCACCTTTCTGTAGACAGTGCTATCAAATCCCTCCTGGCCAGAGGCAAAACCCTTTCACCTGTAAAGGGTTCAGAAGCTAAGGTAACCTCACGGGCACCTGACCCAAAATGACCAATAAGGAGAAAAGATATTTTCAAATCTGGAGGGGGGTGAGGAACAAAGGGTTCTGTCTGTCTGTGTGATGCTTTTGCCGGGAATAGATCAGAAATGCAAGCCTTCCAACTCCTGTTAAGTTAGTAAGTAATGTAGCTAGAAAATGCATTTGATTTTCTTTTGTTTAATGGCTGGTAAAATAAGCTGTGCTGGAGGGAATGGATATTCCTGTTTTTGTGTCTTTTTGTAACTTGAGGTTTTGCCTAGAGGGATTCTCTATGTTTTGAATCTGATTACCCTGTAAAGTATTTACCATCCTGATTTTACAGAGGTGATTCTTTTACCTTTTCTTTGATTAAAATTCTTATTTTAAGAACATGATTGATTTTTCACTGTTCTTAAGATCCAAGGGTTTGGGTCTGTGTTCACCTGTACAAATTGGTGAGGATTCTTATCAAGCCTTCCCCAAGAAAGGGGATGTAGGGCTTGGGGGGATATTTTCGGGGAAGACGTCTCCAAGTGGGCTCTTTCCCTGTTCTTTTTTTAAAATGCTTGGTGGTGACAGCATACTGTTCAAGGACAAGGCAAAGTTTGTACCTTGGGGAAGTTTTTAACCTAAGCTGGTGAGAATAAGCTTAGGGGGTCTTTCATGCAGGTCCCCAGATCTGTACCCTAGAGTTCAGAGTGGGGAAGGAACCTTGACATGGTGGCAGAGAGGTGGGATCATTTTGAGATCATTTTGAACCAGAAGCACAGCAGAATTTTAAAAGGTTTTTGTGACAAAGTTCCTCCTCTACCTTGGTGGGTCTTCCGCTTATTGGCGGGTTTGCTTGCCTTGGAACTTCACGGTAGCCCTCAGTTTGACCATTTTCGTGAACCCACAGTCCAGGTCAACTCCTCCTGTGTCTGACCAGGAGTTGGGAGGTTTGGGGGGAACCTGGGCCCGCCCTCTACTCCGGGTTCCAGCCCAGGGCCCTGTGGAATGCAGCTGTCTAGAGTGCCTCCTGGAACAGCTGTGTGACAGCTACAACTCCCTGGGCTACTCCCTCATGGCCTCCTCCCAACACCTTCTTTACCCTCACTATAGGGCCTTCCTCCTGGTGTCTGATAATGCTTGTACACCTCAGTCCTCCAACAGTCCACGTTCGCACTCTCAGCTCCGCACACACGCACCACAAACTGAAGTGAGCTCCTTTTTTAAACCCAGGTGCCCTGATTAGCCTGCCTTAATTGATTCTAGCAGCTTCTGGATTGGCTGCAGGTGTTCTAATCAGCCTCTCTGTCTTAATTGTCTCCAGAAGGTTCCTGATTGTTCTGGACCCTTCCCTGCTCCCTTACCCAGGGAAAAGGGATCTCCTTCATTTGCTGCTGGAGGTCCTTCACTTGCTTGCCCCCTGCCCTGGATTTTTCTTACTTTTTGACCCTGCTTTAGTTCCCCCCTCGACTGGGCCAGATGCTTTTTCTTCGTTTTGTTTGGGGGTTTTTTGCTGTTTTTTTGCTGCCGTTTGAGTGCTGGTCGGTTGCCAGCTTGCTGCCAGCCCCCCCCCCCCCCAACGCCTGCTCTCGGACACTGCTATTTGCTCCAGCTGAAACCCCCGGAGGGGGGGGCAGAGGACTGCCGACCCACTACCCGGAGGAGGGGAGTGGAAGCCCCCAGACCCAGCCTTTCTGCTGTATGTTTATGGCCGAGAGGAATCTTCTTATCTCTGCAACATTCTTGGCCTGCTGAAAGCCTTATTATAAAGCCAGAAGAGAAGACAGCTGACAGGAAAAATCACCAAGGGAAGCTACTAACCATCGTGGAGGGGGCCGTAAGACTGAGTAATTTTTGAATTATACACTCGTGTGGGGGGAGTTTGACTGTGTCTTAATTGCATTTGTAGGGGCACAGGGGGTGTAGCACAGAGCTGCCCCCCTGATCCATCGGTGCCCCCCCCAACACAATTACAACCGTCACGCCCCCCCCCGCCATCCATCCCTGCTGGCAACTTGCCATCTGCCTTTGGATTCAGCTGTTTGCTTTGAATTTTGCCGTTTCGGACCAGACACAACAGCCGACCAAACAAGACTCTTTGCACAAACGCGCGTGGGTCCACGTCCCCCCCACCACCACCCCAGACTGTTTACCCCACAGTTTGCCCCTATTACCGGACCCCAATTCCGGTTTTCCTCCCCCCATTCAGTCCAACCCATTTGGCACCCCCCCCCGCCTGCAGCCCAAGAGGGAGGAGTGGTTAATCTGCTTCCCCCTCCCCCCTCCTCCTTCTGGTATCTCCCCGTCTCTCCCTGCTCACAATGGCGGGGAATGAGAGGGGTGAGACCCCTCTAACAACCTCAGTTGCCCCTCCCCCACCTACCCCCCTCCCCAACCCCCAAGCCCCCCACCACCACTTTTGCCAAAACACCTGCCACCGCCCCCACTGGGGCATCGGCAGCAGGAGGCACCAGGGCGATTACTGCCGCTGCTACGCCCACCGCCCCCCCAGATTCTAGGAAACCCCCCGCAGTTGGCCGGAAAGGCCAGGGTGTGAAGAAAGGAAAGGACCCCGCTAAAACCACCAGGCCCTCCATGGCAGGGGTTGCCCCCGCCGCTGTGGCCTCATCATCCACCATGGCGTCCCTCCCCGCTGTTCCCTCCACCAGCTCTGCGAGCGTCCCTTCCCCGGCCCCCAGGACGTATGCCCGGGCAGTGGAAGCCCTCCCCATGCCTGCCGTCTCTTCATCTTGCCCACCCACGCCTCTGCTACCATCAATAGCGGCCAAGGCCCCTTTCCCACCATGACCAGGAAGCACGGCGTCCATTGCCTCCTGGTCCCCGCCTCGCCCCACGCGGAGACATACATGCAGGCATTGGCGAAGGTGGTAGGACCCACGGCTATCGTGGCGGCCTCCAAAATGTACAGGAAGGTCGTCTTTTTCTTAGCATCGGAGGCTGCAGCCCAGGAGGCGGTGGAGAAGGGCCTGGCAGTGGGGGTGGTGTTTGTCCCCCTGGAGCCGCTAGAGGACCTGGGCGTTCGCCTAGTCCTCCCTCTGTCCCTCCCTTTCTACCCAATGCCGCCCTGTTACCCGCTCTCTCCACCCTGGGGAAACTTGTTTCTGTCATCAGCCCTCTCCCGTTGGGCTGCAAGGACCCCACCATCCGTCACGTCCTCTCGTTCCGCCGGCAAGTGCAGCTTCTACCGCCAGCGGCAGAGCGTGACGGAGAGGCGCTCGAGGGGTCCTTCCTAGTCCCTATGAGGGAGCCCACTATCGGGTCTTTTACTCCACGGGAGAAGCCCGGTGCTACCTCTGCCGCTCAGCAGGGCATGTCCGAAGAGACTGCCCTTTGACTCAGAGGGGAGGGGCATCTGAGACCCCCAAGACCCGGCACGACGTCGGCTCCATCGTTGCCGACGCCCGTGGCCGCCCGGCACTTGAAACCACCTCTCCTCCTGCCCAATCCACCGCTGCTCCCTTCCGGGCCCAACCTCCCCTACAACGCCCAGACAAGCAAGGGAGTCCCACCCTTGCTATCAACAATCCAGCAGAGCCTACGGAGGAGGGTGCAGCAAAGATATTACCGGGTATAGGAGAGGGCCCACCCCAAGGAGAACCCCCCGCCCCCCATGCTGCCTCACCGTTACCCCCCCGAACCCCTGAACCATCACCTCTGCCCCCCGACACGACCCCTGCTAACCAACCCCCAGACAATGCTATGGAGGGCTGGACCCTAGTCCAGGGGAAGCGAGGCAAGCGGAAGGCTCGAGCTCCGCTGCACCCATCCGATGCGGAGGCCCCCCGGAAGACCAGGAAGGGAGGCACTGATACTGAGCCTTCCGCTATGCCCATGAGTCAGATCCATCCGCCGGTGTTGGGAGGGGAAGACAGAATGGCATTGGAATGTAGAATCTCCCCTCCACGGGAGACCCTCCCCTCCGAGACCCCTGAGGAAGCCCCTTCTATCCGGATACCACCCGAACCCCCCGCGAACCCCGAAGTGACCGTCGAGGCGGGCCCCAGAGGAGGGGGCCCCGGGGTAGCAGAAGACAAACTCTCCTCCATGTATGAGGAGATTGAGGCCCTAGGTTTGACCCCGGTCACCAGGGAGAGGATGACCTACTGCCGGCTGGCCTCGATCTGGGCAACCTCACCCCAGTCCCCCTTTCCCCATGCTCCCTCCCCCTAACCGTCTTCCCGGGCGGGCACCCTACAGAAGGTGGTCCACCACCTGATGCCATGGCCGCCAAATCCACCACAGAGCCTGCGCCTAGCATCGCTGGGAGCCCCTCCCCCAACCTCAACCCTCAAATCTGCTCAGAAGGCACCACTTTTCAGCTGCTTGCCTCCCGAAGACCAGAGCCTTGCCTATGCCCCCGCCCCCACCCTTGTCCCTGCCCAATCCACCTCCTCCTGCGATGCTATTACCACCCCTGGGGTTATTTCTTTCCCGTTTCTTGCAGATTCACCCCAGGAAGCAGCCTTTGCATTCTCCTGCCACGACCCATTAGGAGCTGCAATTTTCCCTCCACCATCCCCTTCTACCCCAAGGCATGAGATGGACCTAATAACTTTAGCCTGTCAGACGCCCCGTCGGTGGTCCTCACCCTGCCTGCCCGCCTCAGCGGACCACGAGGCTGCATCACGAGCCCCACCAGGGAACAACCTGGAAATCGCAACCCCACCCCCCCATGAGCTACGAAATGCATTGCGGAAGTTTTTACAAAACATCCGTGGTGCCCGCAACAGGGTACAGCTGGCTCTCCATCTATGGGGGGACTTTGATCAAATCCTCCAGGCCACAAGGGCCCTTATAAAGGAGGGTAGAGGGCAAGGAAGGCACGGTGCTGCAGCCTACGGGTGGGCCCGCGGCTTCCGTAATGATTTACTCACTTACGGGATGGGTCACAGATTGCTGCGCGACCCGCCAGGGGCCACGAACACCCCCACCAATAAGAACCCCCCACCCCCCCAGCCCTCCGCATGACGCCTCTCATTGCCACAACTTTGAACACCAGGGGCTGTAGGATGGCCCTCCACAGGTCCCAGGTGCTCTCTTACCTTCGGGAAGGGGGGTACTCTGTAGTTTTCCTGCAGGAGACCCATACGGATCCGACCGCCGAGGACAGCTGGCGGCTGGAGTGGGGGGACGGGGTCTACTTTAGCCACTTCACGATGTGGCAAGCTGGAGTGGCGACCCTGTTCTCCCCCAACCTACAGCCCGAGGTGCTAAGGGTCACTGAGGCCATGCTGGGCCACCTGCTGCATCTCCGAGTCTGTATGTAGGGGCTCGTGGTCAATTTTGTTAATTCTATGCCCCAACAACGAGCCCGAAACGGCCACAATTCTATCAGCGGGTGTCTGACTTCCTCAGCACCCTAGATTCTCACGAGTGCCTAGTCCTGGGAGGGGACTTTAACACCACCCTCGAGGAACGGGACCGCTCAGGGGCCGAGCTGAGCCCAGCCACTGCGAACATTCTCCGAGAAATAATCGAACATCACTCCCTAGTAGACGTCTGGCGTGACCACCACCCAGATGACACTTCCACGTTCACCTTTGTCCGGATGGAGGCCCATCGGTCACACTACTCTCGGTTGGACCGTACTTATTTATCCCATTTCCATCTTTCACAAGCCCAATCCTCCAACATCCGGCTGGCCCCATTTTTCGACCATCATTTAGCCACCATAACAGCCTACCTCCGTGCAGAGAGGCCGGGGCCGGCCTATTGGCACTTTAACAACAGCCTGTTGGAGGATGAGGGCTTCGTGACGTCCTTCCGGGAGTTCTGGCTGGCCTGGCGAGAGCAGCAGCGTGCCTTTCCCTCGGTGCAGTGATGGTGGGATCTAGGGAAGCGGCGCGGCAATGGTGGGATCTAGGGAAGCTGTGTGCCAAGAGTCTGGCCGCCAGCCCTGAGGACCCGTTCCTCTGCGGAGTGTGCCGGGAGAAGCGGGAGAAGCTCCGGGCCCTCGAGGACCATCACGCCCGAGATGCCTTTGTTCGATCCCGCATCCGCCTCCTTCGGGAGATGCATCGTGGCTCCCCTTTCTTCTATGCCCTGGAGAAAACGAGGGGGGCCAAGAAACATGTCATCTGCCTTCTAGCAGAACACGGCACCCCCCTCACAGATCAAGTGGAGATGTGTGGGAGGGCCCGTGACTTCTACACAAGCCTTTTCTCCCCAGATCCGACCAATCCTGGCGCTTGCAGGGTGCTCTGGGAGGAACTCCCCACGGTCAACGTGGGTGACCGAGACCGACTAGAGCTGCCTCTCACCTTGGCCGAGTTCTCAGAAGCGCTCCGTCGCATGCCCACCAATAAATCTCCGGGCATGGACAGGCTGACTGTGGAGTTCCTACAGTCTCAGACCTTTCAATTGGATCCCTACCCCATAGATCCCAACTAACCCCTCACCCTTTCACTACGAGCCGGCTGCATGAACTGCAGCCGGTCAGCTTCCAAACTGCGCCAAGGAAACATCTATACACACTCACGCTTCACACCCTTCACGCCCTCACCCTGGTGTCCCGCCCCCATACAAAGTGGCGGGACCTCCTGCCACCTTTGCAGGGTGAGCAGCCCCGGTGGGCCAACCTGTATTCCACCTTGGTCCCGAGACCCGTCGGGGACATCAGTTGGCGGCTCCTTCACGGAGCTGTGAGCACGGGCGTGTTTTTGACATGGTTCACCCCCATCCCAGATACTTGCCCTTTTTGCAATGTGAGGGAAACCCTGGCACATATATATTTAGTGTGCGCCAGCCTGCAGCCCCTTTTCCGGCTCCTCACAAATATTTTATTACGCTTTTGGCTGCATTTTTCCCCTCACCTTTTCATTTACACACTCCCCATCCGTGGCCCCACAAAGTCGCAGGATCTCCTGGTTAACCTCCTCCTAGCCCTAGCTAAAACAGCCATCCATAAAACCAGAGAGAGGAGGTTAGCCGATGAAGCTTCCTGCGACTGTAGGGCCGTTTTCCGATCCTTAGTACACTCACGTAGCTGGGCAGAGTTCCTCTGGGCGGCGTCCACCAACTCCCTTGATGCCTTCGAGGAGCGGTGGGTGCTGTCTGAGGTTCTCTGCTCAGTGATCCCTTCCGGTTCCCTCTGTCTGACCCTTTGATTGAGGAGAAGAGCGAGATACCCCAGCCCCAGCCGTTGCTGCTGTGGATACCATCATCACCATCACCTAGGAGGGGCCCTTTCACATGTGGGTGCACGCCCCCCCCCCAAACTGCCCATCCCGCAGCCTTCCCCATCTTGTTGGGCACTCTCAGGAGAGGAATAGTTGGTAACACTGGGCGTGGCACTAGGTAACTCGAGGGCGTTGAAGACCATGAGCATCGAGGAAGACCCCCCGCTCTAGGCCACCAGGTAACTCAGGAGGGTGGAAGACCATGAGTGTTGAGGAAGCGCCCCTGCTCTGGGCCCAGGCAAGCCTGAACACTTCTCTCCCCTGAAGGCTGCTGTGTTATACATTGCGTTTGCTTTTGTTTTATTGCATAGTTTTGTTTTATCTTCTTTGGGGATTTGTGTAAGAGTGTTATGCAAATAAATTTTTTTCTGCTTTATAAAAAAAAAATTACTCTCCTATAGCCATCTGGCCCGACCCTGTCACAATAGATAGAATGAATATGGGAAATACCAGTGGCAAAATCAGCCCTTTGGTAGGTGGTGCATTTTCCTCACTAAGTTCAGTCCCTGATCTCTGCATGGTGACCGAGGCAGTGGGTGAGCCAGCAGGTTAGAGACATTCCAGGATTTAACTATGGACAAATGCCAAAGGGACCGTGTACTGGCTGAAGCACGGTACCTTGGCGCTGAATGTGTCTTGTACGTAATTAACCTTCCCAGATGTTCAGGAGCCAGCAGGAACATTTCCCCCCTTGATATTCCCCCACCCTTTTGTTTTGTTTTAAACAAACAATTGTACAAAGCAAACAGACCCGCTTGTGCTACTTCATCCCTTTTGCTAAGCGAAGAATCGCGTTGGCAGCAGTACTGCTGATCTTCCCTGCGTGCTCTCATTCCCACTACAACCTGCTCATATTTAATGGGCCTCCTCCTCTTAATACACTGGGGACTAACATCAGAGAGTCGCTGTTTACTGGAGAAAACATCAGGCATTAGTTAACTCTGACTGGTCTCCCCAGTGTGAATATTTTGCTTTTTGTTGGGAGAACCCCTTCTCTGTTGGCTTCCATGCAACATATAATCGTGCAATAGCTTCATTGTCTGTCTATCCATCCAGTGGTGAGCTGGAGCCAGTTTGCCCCGGTTCGCTGAAACCAGTTGTTAAATTTAGAAGCCCTTTTACAGTTGTCCGCGGAGGCGGAGCGGAGGGGAGCTGGGGCGGGAGGGTGTGAGGAGGGCCGCCCGCACAGCAGGAGGTAACCTGTGGGGGGGCGCGCGCAGGGGAAATGCTCCCCGCCCCAGCTAACCTCCACCTCCCTGGGCCTGAGCGCGAAGCTGCCTCTTGCTTCTCAGCCCTCCCAGGCTTCCTGCGCGAACAGCTGATTCGCGGGAAACCACGGGGGGGAGCGGAGAACAGAGTGGGGTGGCGCATTCAGGGGAGCAGGCAGATCGCAGGTGAGGTGAGCTGGGGCCAGGCGAGGAGCTGCCAGTGGGTGCTCTGCACCCACCAAATTCTCCCGTGGGTGCTCCAGCCCCAGAGCATCCAGGGAGTCGGAGCCTAAGGTGCCACTTTTGATGTGATCGGTGGGGGGAGCAGCTGCTCCCCCTGCTCCCCCGCTAGCTACGCTACCCCACCTCTAGGAGCCAGAGAGACCTGCCGGATGCTTCCTGGGAGCCGCCCCAGGTAAGCACCGCCGGGACTCCCCACCTTCCCCCCCCACAGGTCCCTCTGACTCTTAGGGGTGGAGCACGGTGGGCACCCACTACAGTGGCCCACAAGACCCTCCTGCCCGGTTCTGGGGGCAGTCAGGGGACGGGGGAGTGGGGTGGATGGGGCAGGGGTCCCGGGGGGGATGTCAAGGAACGCAAGGAGTTGGATGAGGCAAGAGTCCCGGGGGGCGGGGGCAGGCCACGACCCCCTTGTGGGGTGAGGAGGGAACCGGTTGTTTAGATTTTGGCAGCTCATCTCTGTATCTATCCATCCGTCTATCAGTTTGTACGGTGCCTGCCCATCCTGATATTATCTGAGGCCTCCCAGGGACACAGACTGGCATAACAGAGTCCCTACTGGACTTCACTGAGGTGGCTGCCCTTCCCCTGGTTATGCTCAGATGCTGAAAACAGCTATTAGGACAATCGGGGGAATGGAAGGCCTACCTTCTGAGAGGAAACAGGAAGAGGCTGTCTTGTTTAGTCTAGTGAAAAGAAGGCAGAGATGGGGTCTGAGTGCTCTGGATAAATACACTGGGTGGAGGTTAAATACTGGGAGAGGGGTGAAGAGCTATTGAAACTAAAGGACAAGGCTGGCTCCAGACAGGGGTGAAAGTGAGCCGGTACGGGCCAATACGGCATACCGGTAAGAACCTGCACCTGCCCGTAGCCAGCCCACATTAAAGCACTGCAGCAGCAGCGTCCGGAGCCCCGGACCCTTTAAATCAACACGGGAACCCCCGGGCAGTGCGGGCCAGGCAGCCTGGAAGGTTGGCTGGGGAATGCTGACCCCCCCAACCCCTCCCCTCCCCCCCAAAGGCCCCACCCCTTCCAGGGGCCAGAGCCACCCCGGACCCATAACAGTAAGTGTCCTGTGTTACTTTCACCCCTGGCTCCAGAACAAATGGAAATGAACTGGCCATGAGCAAATTCAGCCTGGAAATGTGAAGTTGGTTTCTAACCACCAGAGGGGTGAGATTCTGGAGCAGCCTCCCAATGGGAGTTGGGGGTGGGGGAAAACAACTGAATCAGTTTTAAGAAAGAGCTGGAGAAATTTCTCAGTGCAACTGTGAGACAGGGCTGTGTGTGGTGGGGGGCAGGGCTCAGCAGCCCCGGGACTCACTTCTGATTTATATCTCGTGTTCCCACAAGCTCATGCATCAGAATTTCCACCAAGCACCCGCAGGAGTCAGGAAGGGATTCTCCCCCTTCTATAAATTTGTGACGGGTTCTTCCTGGGGTGCCACCTGGAACTAGGGTGCCGCTGAGCCCCCTGACACACCAGCCTGGGCTCCCTCTCCCACTGTACTGCTGTGACGAGTTGCAAAGCCCTCCAAGTTTGCACTTTCACCAGCATTTACCCAGGTAGGGACACGACACACCCAGCTGCAGTCACATGCAGGCTCTCTAACCACCAGTCTAGGACCCCAAAGCAGTACCATCCTGCCCTGGTCAAGTCTGGCCAGTATATGGATTTAATACCCGGTCCACCACTCCTTCAATGTGAGGAGGACCATGCAAACTGGTGATAACCAAGCTGAGACTTTCCCCAGACACCTCAGTAAAAAGCACACTGGTTTGGATTAAAACATAAAATAAGGTTATTAACTACAAAAGGATAGATTTTAAGTGATTATAAGTGATAGCAAACAGATCAAAGCAGATTACCTAGTAAATAAACAAAACTGCAAACTGAGCTCGTATAACAATGAAGGAAAACGCTTTGTGGTTTATGTATTCGTGCTCCTTGATGAGGGCAAACTATGGGCTCGTGAGTCCCATCAGTGGCCCCGGATCAGTGTCAGGAACACCAATCTCTCAAAACCAGCCGTTATTTCAGATATGCCCACCACCTTTGGGTAAATCCCACACCTCATCGCCTCAGAAACCACGGCCACCACTTTGCCTTCCAGTCAACTTTCCAACTCCAAACTGGTTAGCCACAGACCCGTAGCAGATTTATTAACTACAGAAAGAGAGATTTTAAGTGATTATAAGTAGTAGGCTTAAAAGGTCAGAGATAGTTATCAAAGAAAATAAAAGATAAGTGCATAATCTAAATCTTAAACCTTATTACACTAGGCAGTATTTAGAAGAAGCAATTTTCTCACCCCACTGGATGTTACAGTTCACAATACACAGGCCTCTTGCTCAAGCCTGGGTCCAGTCTCCTCTGTTGAAGTCTTCTGTCTCTCCAGCATTCTTGTTGCTCCCAGCATAGATGAGGGAGGAGAAAGGCCCAAGCATGATGCCCCAGTCCTCTGTTTTATGTCTTTACTTCATGTGCCTCGAAGACACTTGTCCAGATATGTCCTGGTGGGTGTTGCTGAGTCACAGTGATCCAGTAAACCCCCATTGTGGTGGACTTGTATAACTGAGTCATAGAGTTGATCAGTGGTTGGTTAACACCCACCTGGCAGTAGAGGCTCTCAAACTTACAACATATTTCAGTGACAACAATATAGGAAAATCTCATAATTTCAGACACACTAACAACATACATATTTGGATAGAACAACAGGTTTCAGCAGATCATGACCTTTCATATGATATCTTACATGGCATACTCTGTATAAAATATCACAACCATCTATGAATGATGAACACGGGGGTTACAGGGCACTATTTTGAGGTACAGTGTGTCACACCAGGCTCTCATGTTTTCAGGGTTTCTGGTGAAAGAACTCTGAGAATGCTCCATAGTTGCCTTGCTGGGCAATGGCAGACACATATAAACCACAAAGGACTTTAAGGAGGATGGCTGGCTTTTTGCTGACTTGCTCATTTTTGTCTAGCCCTTTTCTTTTATTTTTCTTCTTTAGTGCTCCTTTAGCTCACTTGGAAAGTTCCAGTTTAGAAGCCGTTCTCTGGGCTCCCATAATTGAAAGTCTTGGCCACAGAATTACCTCTCTTAAAGAAATCTAAGCACAATCTCTGTTTGTATTAATTCATCTCCTGAATCTTTCTCCCTCCACACCAGTACTCTCTCTCTCTCTCTCATTCTCTCAATGCAAATGCTGCAGAAAGAAAAGGGCAAGTTGTGTGCAAGGTGTGCTTTTGGCGAGAGATAAATGATTAACAGATCGCAAGGCCAGAAGGACCATTGTGGTCATCCAGTCTGACCTGCTGTATAATATAGGTCATTATAGATCCCAAAATAATTCCCCAAGCAGATCTTGATTTAGAACAAATCACATGTTGATTTAAAAATTGTCAATGATGGAGAACCAGCCACAAACTTTGTTAAATTGTTCCAATGGCTCATTGCCCTCATTGTTAAATATTGATGACATATTTCTACTTTTATTTTTAAAAATGAAGGCTCAAAAACTAACAGGAAAATAAGAAAAAAAACCTATTTTTTGTATTTTGAATAGCTTTAGAGAGTTTAAGGCAGTGGTTCTCAAACTTTTTTACTGGTGAACCCTTTCACATAGCAAGCCTCTGAGTGTGACCCCCCTTATAAATTAAAAACATGTTTTTATATATTTAACACCATTATAAATCCTGGAGGCAAAGTAGGGTGTGTGGGAGAGGCTGACAGCTCACGATCTACCATGTAATAGCCTCATGACCCCCGAGGGGTCCTGACCCCCCAGTTTGAGAACCCCTGAAGGTCAGACGGAAGCATTATGCTGAAAAATTGGGTTCAGAGAAGAGTCACGAGAATGATTAAAGGATTGAAAAATATGTCTGATAGTGATAGACTCCTGGAGATCAGTTATTTAGCTTAACAGAGAGAAGATTAAGTGTTGACTGGATCACAGTCAATAAGTACGTACATGGAGAACAGAAATTGAATCATAAAAGGCTCTTCAATCTAGCAGACAAAGGTGTAACAATAGCCAATGGCTGGAAGTTGAAGCTAGACAAATTTAGACTAGAAATAAAGTGGATATTTTTAACAGGGAGGGTCGTAAACCATTGGAACAACTTGAAATGTTTAAATCAAGTCTGGATGTGTTTCTAAAAGAACTGCACTAGATCAATCACAGCTGTTGCCCTTGAAGCAGTAATTAATTCATAGAAGTCCAGTGGCTACAATGCTGAGCTGAGAGGAGCAGGTGGAAAAGGCCTTTTGCCTCTCACTGATGGATGGGATTCGCAGGACGGTGCACATGACACCAACGTCAAGGTTAATAGAAATGGGGAAAGTGCATCAAGGAAGATAAATATATAAAGAACCAGGGTGATCAGGCTGGTGTTGCCGCAGGAGAGTTTTAGCAGCGGGGTGAGATCACCAGAAAATGGGCCATTTCATTGGAGTCTGTGATAAATGAAGGGAGGGGAAGCTCCCTTTTATGGACACCCAGCCAGACAAGGGTTAAAAACTCTCCCTGGCTAGGTCAAAGAAAGGGAGTGGTCACCTGACCAAAAGACCCAGTGGGACGGCTAGAATGTTTTAAAATTGGAAAAAAAACTTTCCCTTTGTGTGCTGTTGTTGTTCTCCAGAGAGCAGAGACACAGAGAAGCAACGCTGTAAGCAACTTTGAAACCAGGTATAAAAAAGAATCAATTCAGACCTCGAACCACTTATTTTACAACCCAGATATGTAAATAGATCAGGAATGTTTAGAAAGACGCGATTCGGTTTATTTCTTATTGGCTTGTGGACTCCCCTGTGCTATCCTCAAATCCTTTTTCTTTTGCTTGTAACCTTTAAGCTGGACCTCAAGAAGATTATTCTTGATGTTTAATTTTTGTAAGTGAGTTTTTTAAATCTAGCAAAAGCCTAAGTTCCAGTTGTATTTTCTTTCTTTTTGTTTTTAATAAAAATTTACCTTTTTTAAGAACAGGATTGGATTTTTGGTGTTCTAAGATGTTTGTGCACATGTTGTTTAATTAGCTGGGGGCAACTGTAGGCCCCCAAGGTCTTCACTCGAAGAACCAGAGTGGGGAATGACATGGTGACAGACTGAAAGCACAGGCCTCAGGATTTTAAAAGAACTCATTTTTCCTTTTTGCTGCTTGAAAGCCAGGGAGGGGTTTTTTCCATTCTTTTCTTTTCTTTACTGCGTAAGGGGGAACAGGGACGCAAAGGGTTCAACCTGCAAAGCCAGGGAGTCCAACAAGCAGTTTTGGTTTTTTTCTAGCTTCGTGGCAACAGAATAGCTAGGCTAGAGTAGGGCATCCCTGTGCATGAGATTGAGGTTGGGCACCAAAACCCTAGAAAGACCAGTCTTCCCAAAGCAGCACGCCAGGGAGAAGACACACCCAGATCAAGCCCAGACATCCAGCTCCATGACAGAAATGCAGGGAGGGGATGGGGGACCAGGAACTTCCCAGGAGGGAAGGGTCAGCCCTCCCCAACCCAAGATCCAGATGCCAGGATGGAAGGATGCCTTTAACTCAGGCCGAGTTCTAACTGAAACAGAAAGGAATTTCTTCCTAGAGATGAAGCACTTGGAAGCGGAGGACAAGCGCTTGGAGGCGTAAGTGGAGGCAAAGTACTGGCAGGCAGAAGCGGAGACAAAGAGCTTGGAGGTGGAAGTGGAGGAGAGGAGAGAGGCAAAGTGCTTGGAAATGAAGCGCTTGAAGGTGGAAGCGGAGCAAAGCGCTTGGAGTCGGAAGCGGAGGAGAGGAGAGAGGTGAAGCACTTGGAAGTGGAGCTGAAGCTCTCAGAGCTGGAAAGGGCTAAGCTGGATCAATCAGGGAGCCCTAACAATCCTTATCCAGGTACCACTCCCCACTCCAAAAAATTCCCCACATACAAGGTAGACGATGATACAGAGGCCTTCTTAGAAAATTTTGAAAGGGCCTGCCTTGGGTACAACATCCCTATAGAGCAGTATATGGTGGAGCTAAGGTCACAACTCAGTAGACCCTTAGCAGAGGTGGCAGCTGAAATGCCTAAAGAACACATGAATGAGGACAAACTTTTTAAACACGAGACCAGAATTAGGATGGGACTAACACCTGAGCATGCCCGTCGGCAGTTCAGAGCCCTAAGGTGGAAACCAGATGTGGCATTTTCCCGACACGCATATCACATTGTAAAAAATTGGGATCACTGGATATCAGGAGCAAATGTTAAATGTCTGGAAGATCTGTCTCTCCTAATAAAAATCGATCAGTTCTTAGAGGGTGTTCCTAAGGAATAGAAAGGTACATCCTAAATGGGAAGCCCAAAACAGCAATCAGGGTGGGGGGCGGGAGATCACAGCCAAATGGGTGGAGGTGGCGGACAAGAAGAAAGCTAGTAGCAGTTGGAGCAGATACCAGAAGGGGCAACCCAAAACAGCATCCCACCAACAAAGTCAGCCAAAGTCCCCCCTCACAAGGAGGAGCCCTCCACACAGCCAGGGAGACCCCAGATGCCCTCTTGTCCCAACCACCCACCTCACACCAGCCCACAGTCAGCTGGGCGATGCTTTAAATATAATGAGCTGGGGCATGTGAAGGCAAACTGCCCCAAGAGCAGCAGCAGACTGCAACTCATTGCCCGGAGTCCCACCAAGAGCCTTCAGGCCCAGATGCCTCTCAAATTCCCCAAAAGTGAAGGGAAAATGTGAGTGTAGGAGGGAGGAAGATTATTGCGTGGAGAGACACTGGTGGTGTAAGGTCCTTCTCTTACTGTGACAGTCTGAGGTCCTGTTCTTAGGCTAAGGCCTTTGGCTAAGCAACAGAGGCAGCCATAAACTGGGAAGCGACAGGTCACATCCTCACATTCCAAACCAGTCACATTGATATCAGGTGCTATTGGGCTGTTAGGAATACAATCCTGTCCTGATAATGCCTATCGCCTCCAGAGAAAGAGAAGTGCTGAGAAGATGTAAAAGGAAACTTAGTTTGATAGCATCCTGTCTGGCAAGAACTCACTTATCGATAGCTGGGATGTGAAATCCTCACTTCTGTATTGTTTTGTCATTATACTTCCCACTTTGCTATTGTTTGTCTGTATAATCTCTGTCTGGTTCTGTGATTATTCCTGTCTGCTGTATAATTAATTTTGCTGGGTGTAAACTAATTAAGGTGGTGGGATATAATTGGTTAAATAATCATGCTACAATACGTTAGGATTGGCTAGTTAAATTTCAGGGAAATGACTGGTTAAGGTATAGCTAAGCAGAACTCAAGTTTTACTATATAGTCTGCAGTCAATCAGGAAGGGAATGGGGTGTGTGGGGGGTGGCGGAGAAATGGGAAGAGGGAATGGGGGTAAGGAAATTGGAATCATGTTTGGCTAAAGGGGGAAATGGGAAGAGGGAATGGGGGTAAGGAAATTGGAATCATGTTTGGCTAAAGGGGAAAATGGGAACAGGGAATGGAGGTAAGGAAATTGGAATCATGTTTGGCTAAGGGCAGGAATGGGAACAGGGACACAGGTGTAAGGCTCTGTGGTGTCAGAGCTGGGAAGGGGGACACTAAGGAAGGAAACTAGAATCATGCTTGCTGGAAGTTCACCCCAATAAACATCGAATTGTTTGCACCTTTGGACTTTGGGTATTGTTTCTCTCTGTTCTTGCGAGAAGGACCAGGGAAGTAAGTGGGTGAAGGAATAAGCCCCCTAACATCTATGACCCTTATCCCATCCCCATGCTACTGGGAGAAGACTTAGCCAACCATGTGAGGCTAACAAAAAGGGTGGGGCTGGTCACCCGCAGCCAGGCTAAACAGGCCTCCACACCTAACTCCATTCCTGAGCCTCCTACAGGGATTCAGCAACCTGACCCCAAACCATAGTCTATGGCAGCAGTTATAGATCCAGTTGCTGGGACCCAGCCAGAACCAGCCCAAGAATCAAAACTGGTGGAGCAGTCAGCACCAGAGCCCGTGCTTGCAACCCCACCAGAGTCAGGGGAGCCAGCACCAAGGGGCACCACAGAGCCTGTACCTGAAGCAGCAGCTAAACCGGAGTAAGAAGCTCAACTGGAGCCGGAAATACAACCTAGTGCACCAGCAGAGAGCAATTCACAGTCAACGGCAACACTCCCATCACCTGCATTGCGTCCAGTGGGATCAAGCCCAAGTCCACAACTCAGCAAGGAACCAATGTCTCCAGCATCAAGGGAGCAGTTCCAGGCAGAGCAGGAAGCAGATGAAAGCCTCAAGAGAGCTTGGACGGTGGGACGGAGCGACCCACCGCCTCTCAGCTCTTCCAGTAGGTCCAGGTTTGTTGTAGAAGGAGGACTCTTATGCAAGGAAACCCTTTCTGGTGGGCACAAGGAGGACTGGCATCCTTAGAGACACTTGGTAGCTCCAACTAAGTATAGGGAAAAGCTCTTGAGCTTAGCCCACAATCAACCTAATGGCCATGCTGGGGTGAACAGGACCAAGGACCGTTTGGGGAAGTCATCCCACTGGGAGGGGATGGGCAAGGACATTTCTACCTATGTCCAGTCTTCTGAGGTGTGCCAGAGGGTTGGAAAGCCCCAAGACCAGGTCAAGGCCCCTCTCCAGCCACTCCCCATCATTGAGGTTCCATTTCAGTTCTGGGTCCTTTCCCTAAGAAGACCCCCAGAGGAAAGCTGTGCATACTGACCTTCACAGATTTTGCCACCCAATGGCCAGAAGCAGTAGCTCTAAGCAACAACAGGGCTAAAAGCATAAGCCAGGCATTGGCAGACATTTTTGCCAGAGTATCACAGAATCATAGCATATCAGAGTTGGAAGGAACCTCAGGAGGTCATCTAGTCCAACCCCCTGCTCAAAGCAGGACCAATCCCCAACTAAATCATCCCAGCCAGGGCTTTGTCAAGCCTGACCTTAAAAATATCTAAGGAAGGAGATTCCACCACCTCCCTAGGTAACGCATTCCAGTGTTTCACCACCCTCCTAGTGAAAAAGACTTTCCTAATATCCAACCTAAACCTCCCCCACTGCAACTTGAGACCATTACGCCTTGTTCTGTCATCAGCTACCACTGAGAACAGTCTAGAGCCATCCTCTTTGGAACCCCCTTTCAGGTAGTTGAAAGCAGCTATCAAATCCCCCATCATTCTTCTCTTCCACAGACTAAACAATCCCAGTTCCCTCAGCCTCTCCTCATAACTCATGTGTTCCAGTCCCCTCATCATTTTTCTTGCCCTCCGCTGGACTCTTTCCAATTTTTCCACATCCTTCTTGTAGTGTGGGGCCCAAAACTGGACACAGTACTCCAGATGAGGCCTCATCAATGTCAAATAGAGGGGAACGATCACGGCCCTCGATCTGCTGGCAATGCCCCTACATATACATCCCAAAATGCCATTGGCCTTCTTGGCAACAAGGGCACACTGTTGACTCATATCCAGCTTCTCGTCCACTGTCACCCCTAGGTCCTTTTCCGCAGAACTGCTGCCTAGCCATACGGTCCCTAGTCTGTAGCAGTGCATGGGATTCTTCCGTCCTAAGTCCAGGACTCTGCACTTGTCCTTGTTGAACCTCATCAGATTTCTTTGGCCCCTCTGGTTCTGGTTGCTGCAGCTCTGCTCCCAGGGCAAGTCTGCTCTCTCTGGGCTGTGCCTCTGGCTTTGGGGCTGCAGCTCTGCTCGCAGGACAGGGTCTGCTCTCTCTGAATCTGGCACAGCTCTGCTCCCCAGCTCAGCTCGGGCCCCTGCTTTCCCCTTAGCTCAGCCCCACTCTGTTCGACCCAGGCAATTCCAGCTTCCATGGAGGATGGGACCTCCCTGGCCTCCTGACCCCCTGATTAGCCTGCCCACCCTGTCATTCAGGCTGACCTGGAGCATTGGCCTCTCCCCATTGTTCCTGGGGGCTGTCAGTCTCAGGGTCCTGATTCCCCATCGACACTTCCCCCTTTTTAGTACTGGGAGCTAACAACTAAAACACCCCCACTGAATGTCAGTAAGGGGGCAACAGTCCCCTTACATACGTCAGCTGCTCCGTATCAAGTGGCAGGACGAAATCAGGAATGAGGATGTTTGTAGCCAAATCCAGCAACTGCCTCCATCCACACCAGTTCGGTTCTGGCAGCTTTCTTGGTACAGACATATTGTTAGGCTGGATGACCAACAAATGCCGAAGGGGGTTTACCAAGCACTGCCACTGTATGATCAGCAGTCACACAGTCACCGAAAGCTTCAGTGCATGATAAGGTCTCCAGTGATGGACATACACTGAACAGCCAGCCAGAAGTCAGGGCCTAGCTAGAGATGGATTCGGGCAGCCACAGCACGTCAGGGCCTAGCTAGGGATATATCCAGGCGGCCAGAGCACGTCAGGGCCTAGTTAGGGATGGATCCAGGCGGCCAGAGCACATCAGGGCCTAGCTAGAGATGGATCCGGGTGGCCAGAGAATGTCAGGGCCTAGCTAGGGATGGAGCCGGGTAGCGCTCAATGTGCAAGGAATCTACATCCACCCTATGGGATTGTTGCCCTGATGATCAAATTGGTGGCTGGGTGAAAGTATTCCTAGCTACACCAAGGCTGGGTTACCTTTGGGAATTTCCTCCATTCTCAGTGCCTCAGTTGTCTCGCCTGTTGTGACAATTTGACGCAGCAGAGAGCGGGGAGTGTTGACCTGGGAATGTGCCCTGGGGATGGGAGACTTGAGAGCCTGTTACCTGAGCCAGGAGGGGGCGGGGGAGGTAACAACTCTGCACAGGAATGTGGACAGAGGCTGCAGGAGAGAGCCTGCTGTGGGGAGTTAGTTTCAGTTTGGTGCTGGGTGGAGGAATGCAGGGAACCCCAGCGCTGGGGTCTAAGCTCCCTGCTCCCCCAGAAGGACTTGACTGAGGGGTCCTGGCTGTACCCACAAGCTCTGTTTGAGACTGTGTTCCTGTGGTCCAATAAACCTTCTGTTTTACTGACTGGCTGAGAGTCTCAGTGAATCCCAGGAAGAGGGGTGCAGGGCCTGGACTTCCCCACACTCCGTGACAACTGGTGGCAGAGGTGGGATGTACTGCACCCCGTGAATGGCGCTTCCTGCAGTAAGTGACTGGGGAAGAGTAAAACAAAGGGGGATTGACGGGGACCAGGCGTGCTGAAGATTCAGAGAGAGACAGTTTCAGTGGGCGGTTAACCCCTGGGAGTGTGTGACCAGAGAGAAGGACTTTTACAGTAACAGGGTCCCCCCGGGGGATTGCAGCGAGCGGTCCCAGGGGCAGAGGAGTCTGCAGCTCGACCCTGGCAAAGAAGTGGTGACCTCAAGAAGGACTGGCACACTAGGGGTTTTTCCTGGAAACTGTGGAAAGCTGCTCAGCCTGCGAGTGCCCAGCAGGGAGATGTACGCTAAATGCCTTAAGAGTGACCTGGTGGAGCTGTGCAGGCAGAGGGGGCTGCGCATTGGGAGGTCTACCATGGAACAGCTGATTGCCCTGTTGGAGGCAGTTGGAGGAGAGGGATCGCTTGGATGACGCGATCCCTGTCCCTGAGGGAAGCCGCCTGGTGGATGCAGCGTGGGCCCTGGGGCCTGACCGGGCTGGTAGGGGTCAGATTGCTGCCGAGGACATCCCGAGACCCTTCCTACCTATGCCTGGGGGAGGGGTTGGGGGAAGCCCAGCGAATACTGAGGGCACCCTGACCCCGGCAGCCAGCAGGGGATCCTCCTGGCGGAGCTCCCCATCCCTGGAGCGGATGCGGCTGGAATGGGAGAGGGAGATGAAAATGAGGGAGCTGGAGGATCATGAAAAACAACATCAACATGAACGTCAGGAGAAGGAGAAACAAAGACAGCATGAACTGGTGCTGGTCAGGCTGAGGAGCAGTGGGCCCCCGGCTGCGGAGAGTGAGGGGGGACCCAAGACTGCAAGGAGCTTTGATAAGTGCTTCCTGGCCCAGCGGAAGGAGGGGGAGGACATAGATAGCTTTCTGACGGCCTTTAAGAATACCTGCGAGATGCACAGGGTTGACTCTGCAGACAGGCTCCAGTTTCTCACCCCCTTACTGGACCCCAAAGCCGTGGAGGTGTACAGCCGAATGACAGGGGTGGAGGCAGCGGACTATGAACTGTTCAAACAGGCCCTGCTCCGTGAGTTTGGGCTGACCCCCGAGATGTACCGGAGAAGGTTAAACGCCTGAGATCACATACCTACAACTGGTCAACCGGATGCAGGGATATGCCCGCAAGTGAACAGCTGGGGCCCAAGCTAAAGCGGACCTGCTTGACCTAATTGTACTGGAGCAATTGTATGAACAGTGCCTTTCCGACCTGAGGCTATGGTTGGTGGACAAAAAGCTAGAGAACCCCCAGCACGCAGGGCAGCTGGCCGACGAGTTTGTGAACAGTCGGTCAGGGGGTAGCAGGAAGGAGTCCCAAAAGAACAGGCCCCCCCCAATGCAGAGAGAGAGTCACCATGGGACCTCCCAGCGGGGAAATAGGGAGAACCCCCTCCCAAGGGGAACGCCTGGCATTGGGCCCCTCCGACCCGCTCGAGGGGACCAACGTGACCTGAGCTGCTATCACTGTGGCCAGAGAGGCCACGTACGGACCCAGTGCCCCAGGCTCAGGGACAGACTGAGCAGACCCAACCTACCCAGGGTTAACTGGGTAGGGACCCAGCTGGAAGAGGGGCAGACGACCCAGGCAAGGGGGGCTGCCAGTTTACCACCTGCTCAGGAGGGAAGAGTACCCCAGGCCAGCTCCGCCAGAGGGCTGGATGCTCTGGACTCAGGGTGCTCGGTTTACAGGGTGGGTGCGGGGCTGTCCCTCCGGAGAGAGTGCCTTGTTCCCCTGGAGGTGGATGGGAGGAAGGTCAATGGATACTGGGATACGGGCGCGGAGGTGACGCTGGCCCAGCCCGAGGTGGTGGCCCCAGATCGGGTGGTGCCCAACACCTACCTGACCCTGACAGGGGTGGGCGGGACCCCATTTAAGGTGCCCGTGGCAAGGGTACACCTGAAATGGGGAACCAAGGAGGGCCCCAAGGATGTGGGGGTACACCACCATTTGCCCACTGAGGTTTTGATGGGGGGAGACCTAGAGGACTGGCCAAGCAAGCCCCAGACCGCCCTGGTTGTGACCCGTAGCCAGAGCCGGCGAGGGGCACTGCGCCCTGACCTTGAGGACGGTACCACACTGGAGGTGCAGGACCCTACCCTGGTGGGGAGGGAGCGCCGAGGGGCACGGCTCAGAGAGGCTGTGGCCTCAGACCCGGCCAATGAGAGGGAACCGGTCCCCATCCCTTCCCCAGTCGCTGAGTTCCAGGCCGAGTTGAGGAAAGATCCCTCCTTGCGGAAGCTCAGGGATCTGGCCGACCTCAGTGTGGGACGGACCATGAGGAGAAGTTGCCAGGAGAGGTTCCTGTGGGAGAAGGGGTTCCTGTACCGAGAATGGGCTCTCACAAGGGAAGTAGAGTCCTGTGGGATCAGGAGGCAGCTGGTGGTCCCCCAGAAGTATTGCAGCAAGCTACTGTACCTGGCCCATGACATCACCCTCTCAGGGCACCAGGGAATCCGGCGCACCCGGCAGAGGTTGCTACAGAACTTTTACTGGCCCGGGGTCTTTACCACCATCCGGCAGTATTGCCGATCCTGTGACCGCTGTCAGAGGCTGGGGAAGGCCCGGAACAAGGGGAAAGCGGCTTTGAGACCTTTGCCCATCATAGAGGAGCATTTCCAGAAGGTGGCCATGGACATCGTGGGGCCTCTCAGCAAGACAACCCGGTAGGGGAAGAAATACATTCTGGTGGTGGTAGATTTTGCCACCCACTACCCTGAGGCAGTGCCCTTAGCTTCCATTGAAGCAGACACCGTGGCAGATGCGCTCCTGACCATTTTCAGCCAGGTGGGGTTCCCCAAGGAACTCTTGACAGACCAAGGGTCCAACTTCATGTCGGCCCTGCTCCGGTGCTTGTGGGAGAAATGTGGGGTCCGGCACAACTGGGCCTCAGCTTATCAACCCCAGTCCAATGGGCTGGTGGAGAGGTTCAATGGGACGCTAAAGATGATGCTGAAAACCTTTATGAACCAGCACCCGCAGGATTGGGACAAGTCCTTACCTCACCTGCTGTTCGCGTACAGGGAGGTGCCCCAGGAGTCTACCGGATTTTTGCCTTTCAAACTGTTATATGGAAGAAGGGTGAGGGGCCCCCTGGACCAGATGAGAGACGAGTGGGAGGGGAAGGCCACTCCCAATGGAGAGTCAGTGGTGGAGTATGTCCTGATCTTCCGAGAGAGACTGGCTGAACTCATGGGCCTGGCCAGGGAGAATCTGGCCAGAACCCAGAAGAAGCAGAAGGTCTGGTATGACCGCACGGCGCGGGCCCGTGCCTATGCCACCGGGGATCAGGTGATGGTTCTCATCCCCGTGAGAAAGAACAAACTACAGGCCGCCTGGGAGGGCCCTTTCAAGGTTGTCAAGCAGCTCAATGAGGTAAACTATGTGGTGGAGCTGTCGAACCGGGCGCACCACCGCCAGGTGTAACATGTGAATATGATGAAGCCATATTATGCCAGGGGGAATGTGGTGTTGGCCGTGTGTGGACAGTGGGAGGAGCAGGGAGATGACCCTTTAGTAGATCTATTCCCTGGGACCAGAGCTGGTTCCCCCTAGAAACAATTCCCGTCTCGGATCAGCTAACCCCTGCCCAGTAAGCTGAGGTCAGGGGGGTGCTGCATCCGTACCGACAGCTGTTTTCCAACCAGCCTGGACGCACTAATCTGACTGTCCACCGGGTGCAGACAGGGTCGCACCCGCCAATAAGATGCTCCCCCTTCTGAGTCACAGGGAAAACTGCTCAGGACCCGGAAAGAGAGGTCCGGGACATGCTGGCTTTGGGGGTGATCCAGCCATCTGCCAGCCCTTGGGCCTCACCGGTGGTGCTGGTCCCCAAAAAGGATGGGTCGGTCTGGTTCTGTGTGGACTATCGGAAGCTCAATGTCATCACTGTATCTGATGCCTACCCCATGCCCAGGCCTGACGAGCTCCTAGACAAGCTGGGAGGAGCTCGGTACCTTACCACCATGGACCTTACAAAGGGCTACTGGCAAGTGCCGCTGGATGCAGATGCCTGGCTGAAATTGGCCTTTATCACCCCTCTGGGGCTCTATGAGTTCCTGACCCTGCCTTTCGGCCTCAAGGGAGCGCCGGCCACCTTCCAGCGCCTAGTGGACCAGCTACTGAGGGGGATGGAGAGTTTTGCCGTGGCGTATATTGATGACATCTGTGTCTTTAGCCAGACCTGGGAAGACCACGTGTCCCAGGTTAGACAAGTGCTGGACTGACTCCAGGGGGCTGGGCTGACTGTAAAAGCGGAGAAGTGCAAGGTGGGGATGGCTGAAGTGTCTTACCTGGGCCATCGGGTGGGGAGCGGCCGCCTAAAGCAGGAACCAGCCAAGGTGGAGGTGATCAGAGACTGGCCCACTCCCCACACCAAAAAGCAGGGCCAAGCCTTTATTGGGATGGCAGGATACTACCGAATATTTGTGCCCCACTTTAGCGCCATAGCTACCCCCATCACTGAGCTATGCAAGAAGGGGAAGCCAGACAAGGTGGTCTGGACCGAGCAGTGCCAGGAGGCTTTCTGGGCGCTGAAGGAGGCTCTGGTCAGTGGCCCAGTTCTGGCAAACCCAGACTTTGACAAGCCCTTTGTGGTGTTCACCGACGCCTCAGACACGGGACTGGGGGCGGTGTTAATGCAGGAAGATGAAAAGGGGGAGAGACACCCCATCGTGTACCTGAGCAAGAAGTTGCTACCCTGGGAGCAACACTACCCGGCCATCGAGAAGGAGTGCCTGACTACGGTGTGGGCCCTCAAGAAATTAGAGCCCTATCTCTTCGGGCGACACTTCACCGTCTACACTGACCACTCTCCCCTGACCTGGCTGCACCAGATGAAAGGAGCCAACGCCAAGCTCCTGAGATGGAGCCTGCTCCTGCAGGATTACGACATGGACGTGGGCCACGTGACAGGAAGTGCCAACCTGATAGCGGATGCGCTGTCCCAGAGAGGGGGCCCCGAACTTCCCCAAGTCACTGGTCACAGTGACCCCGCTCAGTTCAGTCTCGAAGGGGGGAGAGATGTGACGATGTGACGCAGCAGGGAGGGGGGAGTGTTGACCTGGGAATGTGCCCTGGGGATGGGACACCTGAGAGCCTGTCACCTGAGCCAGGACGGGGAGGGGGAGGTAACAACTCTGCCCAGGAATGTGGACAGAGGCTGCAGGAGAGAGCCTGCTGGGGGGGGGTTAGTTTCAGTTTGGTGCTGGGTGGAGGAACGCAGGGAACCCCAGGGCTGGGGTCTAAGCTCTCTGCTCCCCCAGAAGGACTTGACTGAGGGGTCCTGGCTGTACCCACAAGCTCTGTTTGAGACTGTGTTCCTGTGGTCCAATAAATCTTCCATTTCACTGGCTGGCTGAGAGTCTCAGTGAATCCCAGGAAGAGGGGTGCAGGGCCTGGACTCCCCCACACTCCGTGACACCTGTGAAATGCGGATGGGGGCACTTGCCACTCTTTGCAACATACGTTGAGACCCATGTCTGGAAAGTGGTATGTAGGAGTTCAATCTGATCATTAAAGGGATTGAAGCCACTGTTGGATGACAGGACACTGAGCTAGATGGACTTTGGTCTGACCCCGTATGGCCGTTCTTATGAAGTTACACTGTTTAAACATGGAACAAAGCATCAATTCCCCTCTGCAGGGAACCCAGAGCACCTCCGGCAGCAGTCCCAAGGGAAATCCCAACAGCAGTGGCAAGGCCCAGGGGGCAGCTGCTTTCGCTGATAAACCCGGCAAGAACCCAGAGCAGGAGGCACTAACGGTCTGTGTGATGCCAACAATCACCCTGGGCAGCGAGAGGTGCCTGTCCGAGAAGCCACAGGCAGGGGTCTGCCCAGGAACTGAGCTATGAAGGCTGACTGACACCAGCCCCAGTCCCTGGCCACGGAGAGCACGCTGCTGCATGCTGAGGATTGAAGGTGAGTGTCACTAGCCTCGGGGCAGATATTCAGGTCCTTACACCTATGCAGCCCTTGGTCTGAGACACCCCCTCGTGCAGTGTCCTCACACGCTGGGAGCTCTGCCGGAGGAAGGACTTCAGACTCAGTTGCTGTCATAAATATAAAGGGAAGGGTAAACCCCTTTGAAATCCCTCCTGGCCAGGGGAAAGCTTCTCTCACCTGTAAAGGGTTAAGAAGCTAAAGGTAACCTCGCTGGCACCTGACCAAAATGACCAATGAGGAGACAAGATACTTTCAAAAGCTGGGAGGAGGGAGAGAAACAAAGGGTCTGGGGCTGTCTGTATGCTGCTTTTGCCAGGGACAGAACAGGAATGGAGTCTTAGAACTTTTAGTAAGTAATCTAGCTAGGTACGTGTTAGATTATGATTTCTTTAAATGGCTGAGAAAAGAACTGTGCTGAATAGAATAACTATTTCTGTCTGTGTATCTTTTTTGTAACTTAAAGTTTTGCCTAGAGGGGTTCTCTATGTTTTGAATCTAATTACCCTGTAAGGTATCTACCATCCTGATTTTACAGAGGTGATTTCTTTCCTTCTATTAAAAGTCTTCTTGAAAGAAAACTGAATGCTTTTTCATTGTTCTCAGATCCAAGGGTTTGGGTCTGTGGTCACCTATAAAAATCGGTGAGGCTTTTTATCCAACATTTCCCAGGAAAGGGGGGATGCAAGTGTTGGGAGGATTGTTCATTGTTCTTAAGATCCAAGGGTCTGGGTCTGTAGTCACCTAGGCAAATTGGTGAGGCTTTTTACCAAACCTTGTCCAGGAAGTGGGGTGCAAGGTTTTGGGAAGTATTTTGGGGGGAAAGACGTGTCCAAACAGCTCTTCCCCAGTAACCAGTATTAATTTGGTGGTGGTAGCTGCCAATCCAAGGACAAAGGGTGGAATATTTTTTACCTTGGGGAAGTTTTGACCTAAGCTGGTAAAGATAAGCTTAGGAGATTTTTCATGCAGGTCCCCACATCTGTACCCTAGAGTTCAGTGTGGGGGAGGAACCTTGACAGTTGCTTTGTGGTTTGGTGCTAGAGACACGGATAGATCAGAAAGGAGACCCCGCTCTCATATCCCTCTGGCTGGCTGTCCCCCTCTGTCTCCCGACGGCTGGCTGTTTGCTCAGGGACCCTGCCCCTCAGGTTCTCAGCTGCCTCTCCAGCCTTTCCTGGCGGGGAAATTCCAATGTACCTTCCTGGTCCAGGATTGAGATGCTTCGTGAGCGACTCCTCCGTGGCTTTCCGTGGGTATCAGCATTTTGTGGGGGGTGCTGAGCTTCCCCAGGAAAGGGGTGTACGTTAGAACTGCACGGAACGGAGACTGGAATCCTTACAGGTCAGGAAGCAGCGCTCCCTGTGTCTGTGTCACAACCTTTGCCCGAGCACTGACTGCTCTCCCTTCATTTACCCCAGCGCGTGGGGCCCGCAGCTGTTAGGGCCCCAGACTGTAACGGGAGACCTGGGGTCTCTTCTCTGCTCAGCCGCAGCCTTGCTGGGCGACTTTGAGTCAGTTTGGATCATGTTTTGAAAGGTATTTAGGCACCGAGTGGGATTTTCAGAAGCACCCAAGCTCCCAATGTTAAGTCACAAGAGTGGTGTGAAGATCAACAGGTTACAGATTGCGAGGAGCTCGGACACGGCAGTAACGGGGGCGGATGAGTACCGGGCACAGGCAGACTTTCCATTCTCCCCCCGTATCTCCCACCCCAGGCCCCGGCACCGCTGCAGTGAGAGAGCGGCTGGCAGGGCTGAGTTAGGGGGTCCCTATGGCAGCGCCCAGGGACGGCGAGTTATATCTCCACATGGTGCCTTGACACCAGCAATATTCAGAGCCCAGGGGCCCAGCTCCACCAATATTTGGGACCGGGTGTCCCCCCGGCCCACCTGCCACCCCCTCCCCCGTGCCTCCATGCTGGGCAAGGAGGCAGCCCCATCCCTTACCCCCAATGAGGCTACAGTCAGGGGCAACAGCAGGGGAGGAGGCGCATGGAGGACCCCCAGCACCCACCACGGGGGAGGCCAGGGAGATTCCTGGACCTGAGAGGGGCCCTAGGAGCACATGCAGTGACAGTGATGAGGGTGAGTGTGCTGCTGGGGAGGCTGGGAAAGGGGGGCTCCTCCCCCAGAGCTCACTGCTGCCGGCAGGGAAAGGGCTTGGGGGAGTCCTCCTCTCTGGCCCCTGTCCCAGAGCAGCCTGCCTGCACCCCAAACTCATCCTCAGCCCTGCCCCACCCCAGAGCCCGCACCCCCAACCGCACCCTCAACCCTCTACCCAAACCCTGAGCCCTTCCAACACCCCAAACTCCTTATCCCTAGTCCCAGCCAGAGCCCTCATCCCCCTACACCCTAACCCTCCCCCTGAGCCCTGAGCCCCCTCCAACACCACAAACCCCTCATCTCCAGTCCCAGCCAGAGCTCTCACCCCCCTCCCACACCCTAAACCTCTGCCCCAGCCCTGAGCCCCTCTAACACCCCAAAACCTTATCCCCAATCCCAGCCAGAGCCCTCATTCCCCTGCATTCCAACCCTCTGCCCCAGCCCTGAGCCTCTCTAACACCCCAAACTCCCCAACCCTAGACAGAGCCCTCACCCACCACATTCCTACTCTCACCCTGAGTGCCTCCCACACCCCTACCCCTCATCTGCAGCCTCACCCCACAACCCTCACCCCGGCACCCCCACCCTCCGCACCCCCTCCCATCCCCAAACTCCCTCCCAGAACCTGCACCCCCTTCCTCCGCACCTCCTCCCATCCCCAAACTCCCTTCCAGAGCCTGCACCCTACACCCCAATCCCCTGCCCCAGACTATGGCCTGCACCCCAGACCTCCTCCCCCACCCAAACTCCCTCCCAGAGCCTTGGGCACGTGTGGGGAGGAGTTTGGGCAGAGGCGGGTTCTGGCCACCACCAAAAATTATACAAACCTGCCGCCCATGCCTGCAGTTCCACCCAGCGCGCTCCGAGCCGTCTAGCAACTGGGAATTGTTTCTAATTGTTGGGTGTTTACACAGCACCCAGCGCAGTAAGGACCTGATCCCCTGCCACTGCCACAACACAATCAGTGACTGACAGCCAGTAATTAATAGTTAACAGTCATAGCTGGTAATTCGTTATCAGCGGTGTCAGTGTCTCTGGACCAGTCACTACTGTGCTATGAAGGAGAGGAGTCTGCGTGTGCGTCTGCCCCAAGGGTGGTTTGATTTGTGCCCTTGTCACGACTGGAGGCAGAGTCACTTTCCCGTCTGTGCTGTGGGTCAGCATCACTCCCTCTTCGCAGGCATGGCCATGGTGCCACCACCCTCCTGCCCTTCCCCGGGGCAGATCGTGGGTGTGACCATGGCCCCCATCATAGAATCATAGAATATCAAGGTTGGAAGGGACCTCAGGAAGTCATCTAGTCCAACCCCCTGCTCAAAGCAGGACCAATCCCCAACTAAATCATCCCAGCCAGGGCTTTGTCAAGCAGGACCTTAAAAACTTCGAAGGAAGGAGATTCTACCACCTCCCTAGGTAACGCATTCCAGTGTTTCACCACCCTCCTAGTGAAAAAGTTTTTCCTAATATCCAACCTAAACCTCCCCCACTGCAACTTGAGACTATTACTCCTTGTCCTGTCCTCTTCTACCACTGAGAATAGTCGAGAACCATCCTCTCTGGAACCACCTCTCAGGGAGTTGAAAGCAGCTATCAAATCCCCCATCATTCTTCTCTTCTGCAGACTAAACAATCCCAGTTCCCTCAGCCTCTCCTCATAACTCATGTGTTCCAGTCCCCTAATCATTTTTGTTGCCCTTCGCTGGACACTCTCCAATTTATCCACATCCTTCTTGTGGTGTGGGGCCCAAAACTGGACACAGTACTCCAGATGAGGCCTCACCAATGTCGAATAGACGGGAACGATCACGTCCCTCGATCTGTTCGCTATGCCCCTACTTATACATCCCAAAATGCCATTGGCCTTCTTGGCAACAAGGACACCCCGCTGACTCATATCCAGCTTCTCGTTCACTGTCACCCCTAGGTCCTTTTCCGCAGAACTGCTGCCTAGCCATTCGCTCCCTAGTCTGTAGCTGTGCATTGGGTTCTTCCATCCTAAGTGCAGGACCCTGCACTTATCCTTATTGAACCTCATCAGATTTCTTTTCGCCCAGTCCTCCAATTTGTCTAGGTCCCTCTGTATTCTATCCCTGCCCTCCAGCGTATCTACCACTCCTTCCAGTTTAGTGTCATCCGCAAATTTGCTGAGAGTGCAATCCACACCATCCTCCAGATCATTTATGAAGATATTGAACAAAACCGGCCCCAGGACCGACGCTTGGGGCACTCCACTTGACACCGGCTGCCAACTAGACATGGAGTCGTTGATCACTACCCGTTGAGCCCGACAATCTAGACAACTTTCTACCCACCTTATAGTGCATTCATCCAGCTCATACTTCTTCAACTTGCTGACAAGAATACTGTGGGAGACCGTGTCAAAAGCTTTGCTAAAGTCAAGAAACAATACATCCACTGCTTTCCCTTCATCCACAGAACCAGTAATCTCATCATAGAAGGCAATTAGATTAGTCAGGCATGACCTACCCTTGGTGAATCCATGCTGACTGTTCCTGATCACTTTCCTCTCATGTAAGTGCTTCAGGATTGATTCTTTGAGGACCTGCTCCATGATTTTTCCGGGGACTGAAGTGAGGCTGACTGGCCTGTAGTTCCCAGGATCCTCCTTCTTCTCTTTTTTAAAGATTGGCACTACATTAGCCTTTTTCCAGTCATCTGGGACTTCCCCCGTTCGCCAAGAGTTTTCAAAGACAATGGCCAATGGCTCTGCAATCACAGCCGCCAATTCCTTTAGCACTCTCGGATGCAACTCGTCCGGCCCCATGGACTTGTGCACGTCCAGCTTTTCTGAATAGTCCCTAACCACCTCTTTCTCCACAGAGGGCTGGCCATCTACTCCCCATGTTGTGATGCCCAGCGCAGCAGTCTGGGAGCTGTCCTTGTTAGTGAAGACAGAGGCAAAAAAAGCATTGAGCACATTAGCACGGGTAGGGGCTACAGAGGGCGAGAAACCCAACATTAGCTCCCAGAGCAGTGGGGTGGGCCGTGGGCTGACGCTGTCCTTGGCTGTATAAACAGGGGAGCAGAGAATAGGAGCAGGGAGGGGGTTTCACCTCTCCAGACTGATGACACTGATGCTGGAATACCATGTGCAGGGCTGGGGCCACGGTGTAAAACAGATGTGGAGAGATTGGAGAGGGTTCAGAAAAAAAGCCACGCAAATGATGTGTGGACTAGAGGAAATACCTTCCAGTGAGAGACTTAAAGAGCTGGGTCTGTTCGGTGTATGAAGGAGAAGTGACTTGATTACAGCATCTCAGCACCTTCATGGGGAGAAAACCCTGGTTACCAAAGGGTTCTTTCATTGCCCAGGGACAGGCACAGCCAGAGAAAAGGGCTGGAAGCTAAAGCCAGGCACGTTTCAATGGGAAATAAGGTGCACGTTTTGTTTATTTTTCCTGGTGAGGGTGATTATCCATTGGAAAAAACTGCAAGGGAAGAGGTGGATTTTCAACTCCTCATATCTCCAGATCAAGACTGGCTGCCTCTCTGGAAGGTCTGTCTCAGCCAAAAACAACTTATTGAGATCAGTGCAGAGTAAGTGGGGAAATTCTGTGTCTTTTGTTACATAGGGGCTCAGCCTAGATGATCCAATGGTCCCTTTTGGTCTTAAATCTAAGAATCTGTGAATGAGAAATGTTGGGGTGTGGGACAGAAGAGTGGCAAATTAACTGGGTGGCAGTGCCCTGAGGTGGAAGTGAAGCAGTTTCTCTGGTCTGAGAGAATATAAACCCAGCTCTCTGTTTGCAGTGGGAACTCTTAGGGGATCAAATGATGGAAATCAACGCAATTTCATGGTACAGCCAAATCTTTTGATGCTCATTACACTTTCACTACCACAGGATGCAGCTCATGGAGAAAGGAGAAGGGAAAAATCAAACAGCCATCATGGAATTCATCCTCCTGGGGTTCGGGGATCTCCCTGAACTGCAGACCCTTCTCTTCCTCATTTTCCTGGTGATCTACATTGCGACCATGGCTGGGAACATCCTCATCGTTGCACTAGTTGTGGCTGATCAGCACCTTCACACCCCCATGTACTTCTTTCTGGGGAACTTGTCCTGCTTGGAGACCTGCTACTCCTCCACCATCCTGCCCAGGCTGCTGGCCAGTCTCCTGACTGGGGACAGAACCATTTCTGTTCCCGGCTGCATCATGCAGTTTCATTTCTTTGGTTCTCTAGCAACAACAGAGTGCTCTCTCCTGGCAGCCATGTCTTACGATCGGTATTTAGCCATATGCAAACCGCTGCACTATGGAACCCTTATGAATGTCCAGCTGTGCCTCCAGCTAGCAGCTGGGTCTTGGATTAGTGGATTTCTAATTTGTACAATATTCACATGTGTTACATCACAGTTAATTTTCTGTGGCCCTAATGAAATTGACCATTTCTTTTGTGATCTCACCTCACTGATTCAACTCTCCTGCAGCGACACCAGCCAGATCACCCCACTTATTTATATATTTTCCTTCCTAGATGCCGTTTCCCCTTTTCTGTTAACCCTGGCTTCCTATATTTGTATCATTGCAACCATCCTGGGAATCCCATCCACCACTGGGAGGCAAAAGGCCTTTTCCACCTGCTCCTCTCACCTCATTGTGGTGGCACTTTTCTATGGGACCATAATGATTGTCTACATGCTACCGAAATCTGGTACCTGGAGAGTCCTGAACAAAGTGTTCTCCATCGGCCACACAGTCCTGACTCCCCTGGCCAATCCACTCATCTACAGCCTGAGAAACAGAGAGGTACAGGAGGCCCTGAGAAACACTGTCAGGAGGGCTGTGACCCTCACAAAGAATCCAAACTAGTTGAATGAAATGAAGATCAGTCAGGCTGGGTCCTATTGTGAAAGAAGGAGGGTCTAAGTGAGCCCGGATACAGAAATGCAGTATACAAGAGATGTTTGTGCACACACACACACACACACACACACACACAAAATAAGAGGGAGACAGATAGTTGGAATTTTGAAGAGGAAAGGTGGGGGAGAAGATTTTGACTTTTCATCAAAGCAACTGAAACCTGAAAAATTTTGCTTTTTGGCAATTGACATCTGAAAACCTTCATAGAATATCAGGGTTGGAAGGGACCTCAGGAGGTCATCGAGTCCAACCCCCTGCTCAAAGCAGGGCCACTCCCCAATTTTTGGCCCAGAACCCTAAATGGCCCCCTCAAGCATTGAACTCATAACTTTGGGTTTAGCAGACCAATGCTCAAACCACTGATCTATCCCTCTGCCTCCACCCCAATGTTACTTGCTTTGCCCAACATGGGGCTTGAACCCACGACCCTGAGATTAAGAGTCTCATGCTCTACCAACTGAGGTAGCCCGGCTGCTTATAATAGACTGCTCAGATGGAAACTGTCAAAAAAAATGCCACGCACTGTTGTGATTGTGTTTAACCCCAGATGTTACAGAGACAAGAGGGGTGAGTTAATACCTTTTAATGGACCGTCTTCTACTGGTGAAAGACACAAGCTTTCAAGCTTATACAGAAGAGCTCTTCTTCAGGTCTGGGGAACATACTCAGAGTGTCACAGGTGGAACAGATTGTTTAGCATAAGTAGTTAGAACATATTGAAAAGGACTGATATCAAGTGATCACTTTATGAAAAAAGTGTTCACATCAGGTGATGGGGTGTTTTTGTCTTTTATCCATTTTCAGTGTCTTCATTTGAGAGAGCAGTGATTGTCTGGTTTCATCCACATAATTGCTATTGGGACATTTAGTGCACGGCATGAAGTACACCACATGTTGTGATAGGCTTGTGTAGGATCCATAGATCTTGACAGGTATGTTGTGATGGGTGTTGATCATTGTAGCACTGGAGATATGGCTGCTGCTGTTGTTCTGGCCGGGTCTGGCATCGCTTTGAGTTGGTTCTGGCTGGGTCTGGTGGTCGCTTTGAGTCTGTAGGGAGCTGGCTCTGCTGATGAGGTTGGAGAAGTGAGGGGGTTGTTTGAAAGCCAGACGTGGGGATTCAGGAAAGATTTCTTTCAGGTTGTGATCCCCAACGAGTGTGGATTGAAATTTTTTAAATGGCAGGTTTCAGAGTAGCACCCATGTTAGTCTGTATTAGCAAAAAGAAAAGGAGGACTTGTGGCACCTTAGAGCCTAACGAATTTATTTGAGCATAAGCTTTCGTGAGCTACAGCTCACTTCATCAGATGCATTCAGTGGAAAATACAGTGGGGAGATTTATATACACAGAGAACATGAAACAATGGGTGTTACCATACACACTGTAAGTAGACTGATCACTTAAGATGAGCTATTACCAGCGGGAGAGTGGCGGGGGGGAGAGAAAACCTTTTGTAGTGATAGTCAAGGTGGGCCATTTCCAGCAGTTGACAAGAACATCTGAGGAACAGTGGCGGGGGGAATAAACGTGGGGAAATAGTTTTACTTTGTGTAATGACCCATTCACTCCCACTCTCTATTCAAGCCTAAGTTAATTGTATCCAGTTTGCAAATTAATTCCAATTCAGCAGTCTCTTGTTGGAGTCTGTTTCTGAAGTTTTTTTGTTGAAGAATTGTCACTTTTAGGTCTCTAATCGAGTCACCAGAGAGATTGAAGTGTTCTCCAACTGGTTTTTGAATGTTTTGTGTTACTGCGCAATCTGCTGCCGCAGGTTCTTCGGCAGAGCTGCTTTGTTTCTTGCCCCATTAATGGTAACTTTCCCACGCCACTGTGCCATCATAGATGGGGGGACCACTGCTGCACACAGGTGAGCCGCATGGGGCCTGGGCGGAAGCCACAGGCTTGGAGAAGACCCTCCCTTGGTTCCCTGCTCACCCGCAGCAGTGAGATATCTTCCATAATGATCACCCCCTGTGTAAAGTGTGAGGACAGGAATGATTATCAGGCCCCCCCTACAGTGCTGGCTCTCCCCAAGAGCCACATGCCCAGTGTACAGCAGGCTCCGGGAGGAGTGGTTTACCCCGCCCCTGTGGCTACTCACCATTTGGGGGTCTTGTGGCTCATGTGCGCTTGCCTAGGGTCAGACAGTTAGTGACAGGTGTGTGAGTACTTGCTGTGTTTTAAAGCAGTGAATCAGTGCTGTCTGTGCTGCAAACAATACTGCATCTGTAAAATGTTGCATTTAAACTTCACAGAGATGACCTTGGGAACCCAGCCTCCCTCTTGGTTATTGGCAGCGGAACGGCTGGGCAGAATTAGAAAGTGTCCAAGAAGAACTAAGGAGGATTTTCTGCGTAAGGTTATGATGCACTCTGCTGCCAAGAAACAGGAACTGAAGGAGTAGCGGGACAGCGAAAAGAGGGACCGAAAGGAGTATGTGGCACGCCAGAATGCAGCCACGGAGAGGATCTTGAAAGTTATGGAGCACCAAGTGAACACGTTCCAGGAAATACTAGCTCTTCAAACCGAGCAGCTCTGCGCCCGCCCTCCCCTGCAGCTGCTGTCTCAAAACTCTTTCCCATGCACCCCCCAGACAACGCCAACAAACTCTTATCAGCCTCCTGGCTCCATTCTGTACCCGTGGCATTCCACTCCTCCCCGTCACAGTCCAGCCCTGTGGACTCCCAGTACCCACTGCACTCAACACCCGTCCCTCTGCAGTTTGGCCCTGCTGAAGTACAGTACCCACCGCACTGTATTCCAAAGGAGAAGGTTGGATATGAACCCTGGACATACACAAATCTTTAGCTGTCCTGGGACCCCTCCTCCTCCTAGGACCTTCCCGTTCCCCTCCCTGCTGATGTATTTTTTTCATCTGACTCTCTCCTCCGATTGTTGTCCTTTAATAAAAGAATTGTGTTGGTTTTAAAGCAATCTTTATTCTATTAATTGAAAGCAAAAAGAGCACTGCAAAGCAACATACAATTATGTTAAACCCCCTTATTGCATCATGTGCACCAATCACCTCCTAGCATTACAAGCACTGCACTCCCGAGCACAGCAACACATATTAGCGGCTTTCAGCTTCAAATTGCTGCCTCAAGGCATCCCTGATCCTTATGGCCCCACGCTGCACCCCTCTAATAGCCCTGGTCTCTGGCTGTTCAAACTCAGCCTCCAGACGCTGAGCCTCTGCGGTCCAGCCCTGAGTGAAGCTTTCACCCTTCCTTTCACAAATATTATGGAGCATGCAGCGTGCGGCTTTAAGGAATATTGTCATCGGCCAGGTCCAGCTTCCCATAGAGGCATCACCAGTGGGCTTTTAAATGGCCAAAAGTACACTCACAGTCATTCTGCACTTGCTCAGCCTGTTGTTGAACTGCTCCTTGCTGCTGTCAAGTTGCCCCATGTATGGCTTCATAAGCCACGGCATTAAGGGGTAGGCGGGGTCTCCCAGGATCACAATGGTCATTTTGACTTCCCCTTGGGTGATCTTCTGGTCCAGGAAGAACGTCCCAGCTTGCATCTTCCTGAACAGGCCAGTGTTATGCAAAGTTATGCACATTCTGCAAAGCTATCCACAATGTCATGCATGCTGCTCAGAGTCACGGTCTTTTGGAGCAGGATGTGATTAATGGCCCTGCACACTTCCATCAACACGAGTCCAGTGGTCGACTTTCCTACTCCAAACTGGTTAGCGACCGATCAGTAGCAGTTTAGAGTAGCCAGCTTCCACAGTGCAATCGCCACGTGCTTCTCAAATGACAGGGCAGCTCTCATTCTCGTGTCCTTGTGCTGAGTGAGCTCATCACACCCCATGAATGTGGCTTTCTCATCCGAAAGTTCTGCAGCCACTGCTTATCATCCCAGACGTGCATGACGATGTGATCCCACCACTCATTGCTTGTTTCCCCCAGCCCAAAAGCGGCGTTCCACAGTGGTCAGCACCTCCATGAATGCCACAAGCAATCTCGTGTTGTAGCTAGTATGCATGGCAAGATCAATGTCACACTCCTCTTACCTTTGTAATTTAAGGAATAACTCCACTGCCACTCATGACATGTTGGTCAGAGCTAGCAGCATTCCGGTCAACAGTTTGGGATCCATTCCTGCAGCCCGAAGGGGCAGGGCATGCAGTACACAAACTGTTGAAAGATGGCGCCAAATGTGGACAGAAGCACAGGGATTGCTGGGATGTGAAGCAATGCATCACGGGGCATTGGGACTGGACCCAGGATGCCCCACGACCCCTTCCGCCTTCCCACAAGTCTTAGCAGCAGAAGAGAAAGAGGTGCTCTGTGGGATGGCTGCCCAGAGTGCACCACTCCGAATACCGCTGCAAGTGCCACAAGTGTGAACACGCTATTGCGCAGGCAGCTGACAGTGTGAACACACAACAGCGGTTTCCCTTCTGCACTCTCTGAGCGGCACTGTAGCTGCCGGTGCTGTAACTTTGCCAGTGTAGACGTGCCCTAAGAGATGATACAAACAGGCTGCAGACTCTTCAGGGGAAGTCTGCACTTGCTTACAGCGTGGAATCCCCGGGTGTTCCATTCACAGGCTAAAAATCCCTTTAGCCTGGGTCCAGCACTTCCCTCAGTTCAGTCTTTGTTCCTGAGGTGTTTCCAGGTGTGTTGTTGTAGGGAGAGCGAGTCCCAGCGTGATGTCATTTCCCCCTTTTATAACTTCTTCCCACTTGCTGGAAAGCTCTTTTGCTGTGATCTGAGTCAAACAGTTCCCATTGTGTAGTGCTATCTCTGAGAGCTTTCTATTGTACATGGTTCCTGGGGTAATCCTTGTGCTTGTGTGCATTTCCTCAGTAAGCCATTAGCATTGTTTGTCCTTTGTACTGTTGTACCTGAAATGCTGCTTGTGGGTGCTTTCAATCTCACAATGTTTCAGTAACACATACATAGCCAAACTTCATAACTTCACGTACAATGATAGCACATACAATCCAATGAGATATTACTATCTAGCAGATCAAGAATTTTCGAATGATACTTCACAAGGCCTATTTTGCACAAAACATATCCTGGGTGCCGGGGTGTCACATCCTGTATGCCCCAAACCCCTTCCCCCACCACTACTCACCATCCCCCAGCCCGATTCCTCAATAAACCTACTTCTTAAAACCTAGTGCATCTCCATTCCCCACCATCCTCAAACCAATTTCTCCCCCCAAACCTCCCTCTGTCTTCACCCCAGCTCAGGGACCCTCAGGTTCTCAGCTGTTTCTCAGCTACCTCTCCAGCCTTTCCTGGGGGGCAGATTCCGACGCACCTTCCCAGCCCAGTGCTGAGATGTTTCATGTCTCCTGCGGAGCATCTCCTCCGTGGCATTCCGTGGGAGCAGAGCAGTATCAGCATTTTGTGGGTGGTACTGAGCTCCCCCAGGAAAGGGATGTACTTTAGAAATGCACGGAATGGAGACTGGAATCCTTACAGATCAGGAAGCAGTGCTCCCTGTGTCTGTGTCATAAGTATAAAGGGAAGGGAAAACCCTTTAAAATCCCTCCTGGCCAGAAGAAAAATCCTCTCACTGGTAAAGGGTTAAGAAGCTAAAGGTAACCTCACTGGCACCTGACCAAAATGACCAATGAGGAGACAAGGTACTTTCAAAAGCTGGGAGGAGGGAGAAAAACAAAGGGTTTGTGTCTGTCTGTATGCTGCTTTTGCCGGGGATAGACCAGGAATGGAGTCTTAGAACTTCAGTCAGTAATCTAGCTAGGTATGTGTTAGATTATGATTTCTTTAAATGGCTGAGAAAAGAACTGTGCTGAATAGAATGACTATTCCTGTCTGTGTGTCTTTCTTGTAACTTAAGGTTTTGCCTAGAGGAGTTCTCTATGTTTTGAATCTAATTACCCTGTAAGGTATCTACCATCCTGATTTTACAGAGGTGATTTCTTTCCTTCTATTAAAAGTTGTCTTGTAAGAAAACTGAATGCTTTTTCATTGTTCTCAGATCCAAGGGTTTGGGTCTGTGGTCACCTATGCAAATTGGTGAGGATTTTTACCAAACCTTCCCCAGGAAGGGGGGTGCAAGGTTTGGGAGGATTTTGGGGGAAAGACGTGTCCAAACTACGTTTCCCAGTAAACCCAGTTAGAGTTTGGTGGTAGCAGTGGAGATCCAGGGACAAAGGAAATTAATTTGTACCTTGGGGAAGTTTTAACCTAAGCTGGTGAAAGTAAGCTGAGGAGGTTTTCATGCAGGTCCCCACATCTGTACCTTAGAGTTCAGAGTGGAGGAGGAACCTTGACAGTCTGTGTCACAACCGTTGTCCAATACTCAGAGTGTCACAGCTAAGTACAAGGTGGAACTGATTGTTTAGCATAAGTAGTTAGTACACATTGAAAGGGACTGAGATCAAATGATCACTTTGTGAATAAAGTGTTCACAGCAGGTCCAGAATTTTTTGATAAAATGTTTGTTTCATTTGTAAATGCTGATTCTTCAAAAAAAAATAAATTAAACATTAGTTTTGACTAAACTTTTGCCAGGAAGGTTTGAAAATTGCAACCTGAAACCAAATTTTGAAACACTGAACATTTTCATAAAATTCAATTCTTATTTTCCACCTAGCAGTGGTAAGGGGCTGGATGGGTGGGTGGGTGAGTGGATGGATAGGAAAGCTGATATTTTCTGTGGAAATAAAATCTGAATGCTGAATAGAACTTCTTAGAAAATTTTAATTGCAAAAATTATTGAGGGAAGGATGAGAATCAAAAGCACCAAAGGGAATTAGGGACATAAGTTGATTTGAAAGTCAGGGCTCCTAACTCCCTAACACACTTTTGAAAATTCCCCCAGAAGACACATAATTTATTTGTTTATTATTTATGTATTTATTCAACAATAGTTCAAGATTTTTTTCTTGTCCATTTTCTGGCCAGCTTTACTCATCCTGAACATGTCAGGGTTGGATTTTCAACAGTAGCTAGGGGCGTTAGGAACCCAACCGGACTATCAACAGGAACTACTGAGCACTTCCCTGTCTTAAAAAAAAATAATTCCCCTAATCCACATTCCCACCCAAAACCTTTGTTGGTGCAGAGTTCAGGCACCCAGCACAGCCTCACGCCCTTCCAGGGGCTAAACTTCAATCTCTGAAGAGCAGGAAACAAAGCATTAAGGTACATGCCACCCGTGCAGAGTAACCTTAGCTCTGCCCCTTTTGAGCTGGCCCTAGCCATTGGGAGTGAATGGATTTAAATATGCTCCTGGGTGGCTATCAGAGCATATAACACCCTTTGGGACCTTTAGAGTGACACAAACCAAACAGTGAGGGGGCAAGTCACAAAGCAGTGCCCTTAATTTGGGGCATTTCCAAAAGTTGCTTTTAAACGAGACAGGTCTGCTCAGAAAATGACAGTCTTGGGAGATTCCTCTTTAGCTCAAATACCATCATCTCTGGTTAATTTCCCTTCTGTAGGGGATAGATTCATTCAAGGCAATTACCTCATCATCCACCTAAATAATTCATTTTTATTTTAGGTCATTAAAAAAAGAAGCTATAACATAACAAAGGTATGAATTTTCCATGCAAAAAGCAATATCAAGCACATGTGTTTGACTTGTGAGTTTGTACACAGGTGTTTGATGGGGAGTCCAGGGCTGTATTGCACAGTAACTGCTGGATGTGTTTGATGTAAGCTTTATGTGTCTGTAAAAGTCCTCATGTATGTTTAGAACTGTCATAAATATAAAGGGAAGGGTAACCACCTTTCTGTAGACAATGCTATCAAATCCCTCCTGGCCAGAGGCAAAACCCTTTCACCTGTAAAGGGTTAAGAAACTAAGGTAACCTCACAGGCACCTGACCCAAAATGACCAATAAGGAGACAAGATACTTACAAATCTGGAGCGGGGGTGAGGAACAAAGGGTTCTGTCTGTCTGTGTGATGCTTTTGCCGGGAACAGATCAGAAATGCAAGCCTTCCAACTCCTGTTAAGTTGTCACCCAGGGAAGCTACAAATCATCGTGGAGGGGGCCGTAAGACTGAGTAACTTTTGAACTGTACTCTCGTGTGGAGGGAGTTTGACTGTGTCTTAACTGTGTTTGTAGGGGCACAGGGGGTGTGGCACGGAGCTGCCCCCCGGTCCATCGGTGCCTCCCCAACACTACTACAACCGTCACGGCCCCCCCACCATCCGTCCCTGCTGGCAGTTTGCCATCTGCCTCTGGATTTAGCTCCTTGCTCTGAATTACGCCTTCCGGACCAGACACAACAGCTGACCAAACGAGACTGTTTGGACAAACACGCGTGGGTCCACATCCCCCCCGTCCCCAGGACTGTTCACCCCACAGTTTGCCCCTATTACCTGACCCCAACTCCTGTTTCCTCCCCCGTCCAGTCTGACCCATTTGCCCCCCCGCCCCCACCTGCTGCCCAGCAGGGAGATGTGGTTAATCTGCTTCCCCCTCCCCCCTCCTCCTTCTGGTGCCTCCCCATCTCTCCCTGCTCACAATGGCGGGGAACGAGAGGGGTGAGGTCCCTCTAACAACGTCAGATGCCCCTCCCCCACCTACCCCCCTGCCCAACCCCCAAGCCTCCCCCACCACCACTGCTGCCAAAACACCTGCCACCGCCCCCACTGGGGCATCGGCAGCAGGAGGCACCGGGGCGACTACTGTCGCTCCGATGCCCACCGCCCCCCTGATTCTAGAAGAGCCCCCCAGTTGGCTGGAAAGACCAGGGTGTGAAGAAGGGAAAGGGCCCTGCTACAAACACCAGGCCCTCCATGGCAGGGGCTGCTCCCAACCGCTGTGGCCTCATCATCGACCCTGGCGTCCCTCCCCGCTGTTCCCTCCACCAGCTCAGCGAGCGTCCCTCCACCGGCCCCTAGGGCATATGCCCGGGCGGTAGCATCCCCCCCCCCGCGTGCTGCCTCATCATCTCGCCCACCCACCGCCTCCGCTACCATCAATAGTGGCCGGGGCCCCTTTCCCACCATAACCAGGAAGCACGGCGTCCGTTAGCTCCTGGTGCCCGCCTCGCCCCACGTGGAGACATACGTGCAGGCGTTGGCGAGGGTGATAGGACCTACGGCTATTGTGGCGGCCTCCAGAATGTATGGGAAGGTCGTCTTTTTCTTAGCATCTGAGGCTGCCGCCCAGGAGGCGGTGCAGAAGGACATGGAGGTTGGGGGAGTGTTCGTCCCCCTGGAGCCGCGAGAGGACCTGGGGGTCCGCCTAGTCCTGATCTCCGTCCCTCCTTTTCTACCCAATGCCGCCCCGTTACCCGCTCTCTCCACCCTGGGGAAACCCATTTCTGTCATCAGCCCTCTCCCGTTGGGCTGCAAGGACCCCAGCCTCTGTCACGTCCTCTCGTTCCACCAGCAAGTGCAACTTCTACCACCGCCGGCAGCGCGTGACAGAGAGGCACTCGAGGGGTCCTTCCTAGTCCCCTACCAGGGAGCCTCCTATCGGGTCTACTATTCCACAGGAGAGGCCCTGTGCTACCTCTGCCGATCAGCGGAGCATGTCCGAAGAGACTGGCCCTTGGCCCGGCTGGGAGGGGCATCCGAGACCCCCGAGACCCGGCAGGACTTCGGCTCTGTCATTGCCGACGCCCCTGGCCGCCCGACACCTGAAACCACCTCTCCTCCTGCTCGATCCACCGCTGCTTCCGCCCGGGCCCAAGGGACACTTCCCCTACAACGCCCAGACGAGCGAGAGAGCCCCGCCCTTGCTGTTAACAATCCGGCAGAGCCTATGGAGGAGGGTGCAGCCAAGATATTACCGGGCATAGAAGAGGGCCCCCCCAAGGAGAACCACCCCACATTCTGCCTCACCGTTCCCCCCCCCCGAGTCCCTGAACCATCGTCTCTGCCCCCCGACACGACCCCTGCTAACCAGCCCCCAGATGATGCTATGGAGGCCTGGACCCTAGTCCAGGGGAAGCGAGGCAAGCGGAAGTCTCGAGCTCTGCTGCACCCATCCGATGCGGAGGCTTCCCAAAAGACCAGGAAGGGAGGCACTGATCCTGAGCCTTCCGCTATGGCCACGAGTGAGATCCATCCGCCGGTGTCGGGGGGGGGAAGACACAATAGCACTGGAAGGTAGGATCTCCCCTCCACGGGAGACCCTCCCCTCTGAGACCCCTGAGGAAGCCCCTTCTGCCCGAATATCACCCGAACCTCCCGTGAACCCCGAAGCGACCGTCGAAGCGGGCGCCAGAGGGGAGACCCCCGGGGTGGCACAAGACGACCTCTCCTCCATGTATGAGGAGATCGAGGCCCTAGGTTTGACCCCGGTCACCCAGGGAGAGGATGACCTACTGACGGCTGGCCTCGATCTGGGCAACCTCACCCCAGTCCCCCTTTCCCCATGCTCCCTCCCCCTAACCGCCTTCCCGGGTGAGCACCCTGCAGAAGGTGGTCCACCACCTGATGCCGTGGCTGCCAAATCCACCACAGAGCCTGCGCCTACCATCACTGGAAGCCCCCTCCCCACCCCCTTCACCCTCGAATCTGCTCGGGAGGTGCCACCTTTCAGCTGCTTGTCTCCCGAAACCCAGAGCCTCGCCTCTGCCCCCGCCCCCACCCCTGTCCCTGGCCCAATCCACCTCCTTCTGCAATGCTATTGACACCCCTGGGGTTATTTCTTTCCCTTTTTTTGTGGATCCCCCCCAAGGAGCAGCCTTTGCATTTTCCTGCCACGACCCAATAGGAGCTGCAATTTTCCCTCCACCATCCCCTTCTATCCCAAGGCTTGAGATGGATCTAATAACGTTAGCCTGTCAGACGCCCCGTCGGTGGTCTGCACCCTGCCTGCCCATCTCAGCGGACCACGAGGCTGCATTAAGAGCCCCACCAGGGAATAACCCAGAAATCGCAACCCCACCCCCCAATGAGCTGCGAAAAGCCTTGTGGGAGTTTTTAGAAGACATCCGTGGCTCCCGCAACAGGGTACAGCTAGCTCTCCAGCTATGAGGGGATTTTGATCAACTCCTCCAGGCCACAAGGGCCCTTATAAAGGAGGGTAGAGGGAAAGGAAGGCACGGTGCCGCGGCCTACGGGCGGGCCCGCAGCTTCTGTGATGATTTACTCACTTACGGGATGGGTCACAGATTGTTGCACGACCCACCAGGGGCCTCGGACACCCCCACCAACAAGGAACCCCCCCCGCCCCGAGCCCTCCGCGTGATGCCTCTCATTATCGCAACTTTGAACACCAGGATGGCTGGTAGGATGGCTCTCCGCAGGTCCCAGGTGCTCTCTTACTTTCTGGAAGGGGAGTACTCTGTGGTTTTCCTGCAAGAGACCCATAAAGATCCGACCGCCGAGGACTGCTGGCGGCTGGAGCGGGGGGACGGGGTCTACTTTAGCCACTTCACGATTCAACAAGCTGGAGTGGCGACCCTGTTCTCCCCCAACCTATGGCCCAAGGTGCTATGGGTCACTGAGGCCGTGCCGGGCCACCTGCTGCATCTCCGAGTCTGAATGAAGGGGCTCGTGGTCAACCTCGTTAACATCTATGCCCCGACAACAAGCCCGAAGCGGCCGCAATTCTATCAGCGGGTGTCCAACTTCCTTGGCACCCTGGATTCTCACGAGTGCCTTGTCCCGGGACGGGACTTTAACACCACCCTTGTAGAGCAGGACCGCTCAGGGGCCGAGCCGAGCCCGGCCGCTGCGAACATTCTCCGAGGAATAGTCGAACATCACTCCCTAGTGGACGTCTGGCGTGACCACCACGCAGATGACACTTCCACGTTCACCTTTGTCTGGGTGGAGGCCCATCGGTCACGCCACTCTCGGTTGGACCGTATTTATTTATCCCGTTTCCATCTTTCACAAGACCACTCCTCCAACATCCGGCCGGCCCCTTTCTCTGACCACCATCGAGCCACCATAACAGCCTCCCTCTGTACAGAGAGGCCAGGGCCGGCCTATTGGCACTTTAACAAGAGCCTGTTGGAGGATGAGGGCTTCGTGACGTCCTTCCGGGAGTTCTGGCTGGCCTGGCGAAAGCAGTGGCATGCCTTTCCCTTGGCGCGGCGATGGTGGGATCTAGGGAAGGTGTGCGCCAAGCTCTTCTGCCGTGACTACACCCAGGGCACCAGCCGACGGAGAAATGCAGCGATAGAGAAGTTGGAACAGGAGGTCTTAGAGATGGAGAGGCGTCTGGCCACCAGCCCCGAGGACCCGTTCCTCTGCGGAGCGTGCCGGGAGAAGCGAGAGGAGCTCAGGGCCCTCGAAGACTATCGTGCCCGAGATGCCTTTGTTCGATCCTGCATCCGCCTCCTTCGGGAGATGGATCGCGGCTCCCGTTTCTTCTACGCCCTGGAGAAAACGAGGGGGGCCAAGAAACACGTCACCTGCTTTCTAGCAGAAGACGGCACCCCCCTCACGGATCAAGTGGAGATGTGTGGGAGGGCCCGTGACTTCTACACAAGAGTTCTCACCCCGGATCCAACTGATCCTGGCGCTTGCAGGGTGCTCTGGGAGGAACTCCCCATGGTCAGCATGGGCGACCAAGACCGACTAGAGCTGCCTCTCACCCTGGCTGAGTTCTCAGAAGCTCTCCGTCGCACGCCCACCAATAAATCTCCGGGCATGGACGGGCTGACCGTGGAGATCTACCGCGCGTTCTGGGACATCCTTGGCCCAAACCGAGCCGCTGTCTGGGCCGAGTCTTTGCAGGGAGGGGTCCTCCCTCTTTCGTGCAGGCGAGCAGTGCTCGCCTTGCTGCCAAAGAAGGGGGACCACCACAATTTACGAAATTGGCGTCCCATCTCGCTCCTTAGCACGGACTACAAAATCGTAGCGAAAGCAATCTCACTGCAGCTAGGGTCCATGATGGCGGACGTGATCCACTCAGACCAGACCTACACTGTCCCGGGCCGCAGCATATTTGACAACCTATTTCTAGTCCGAGACCTTTTGGAACTCAGGCGTAGAGACGGTCTGTCTTTCGCCCTCCTGTCTCTTGATCAGGAGAAGGCGTTCGATAGAGTCGACCATGGGTACCTGCTGGGCACTCTGCAGGCGTTTGGATTCGGACCTCAGTATGTGAGTTTTCTCCAGGTGCTGTGCGCTTCCGCGGAGTGTCTGGTTAGGCTCAACTGGACCCTGACCGAACCGGTCAGCTTTGGGCGAGGAGTACGGCAGGGGTGCCCCCTCTCGGGCCAGCTGCACGCTCTGGCTACCGAGCCCTTCCTCTGTCTCCTCCGCAGGAGGTTGACAGGGTTGGTGCTGCGGGAGCTGGAGCTGCTGCTGGTCCTGTCAATGTACGCCGATCACGTGCTGCTCGTGGTCCAGGACCCAGGCGACCTGGTGCGGGTGGAGGCTTGCCATGCCATCTATTCGGCAGACTCCTCCGCCTGAGTCAACTGGGTCAAGAGCTCTGGCTTGGCGGTGGGGGACTGGTGGCAGGCAAGCTCCCTCCCACCCACGCTTCAGACCATCCGGTGGAGCACGGGTCCACTGCTCTACCTAAGCATTTACCTTTCTGCCACGCACCCTTCTCCGCCGGAGAACTGGCAAAATTTAAAAGGCGAGGTGATAGAGCGGCTCCGGAAATGGACGAGGCTACTCCGATGTCTCTCCCTCTGAGGGAGAGCACTGGTGCTTAACCAACTAGTCCTGTCCATGCTCTGGTACCGGCTCAACAACCTGGTCCTGGCCCTGGGTTTCCTGAACAACCTCCGGACATCGATTCTAGAGTTCTTTTGGTCAGGAATGCACTGGGCCCCTTTTGGGGTTCTTCATCTACCCCTGAAGGAAGGAGGGCAGGGCCTGAAGTGTCCGTACACTCAGGTCCGTGTCTTCCGCCTCCAGGCCCTGCAGAGGCTCCTCTATAGTGCAGGTAGTTCGACGTGGAGCATATTGGTGCACGCCTTCCTGCGCCGCGTCCAAGGACTCCGATATGACCGGCAGCTCTTTTATCTCTGTCCGAGAGGTTTTCCGTGAGACCTCTCCGGGCTGCCGGTCTTCTATCAGGACCTCCTCCAGACCTGGAAACTGTTTTCAACAACCAGGTCCGTGGCGGCCACCGTTGGAGCAGATCTGCTCGTGGAGCCCCTGCTACACAACCCCCAGCTCCGTGTGCAGGTGGCGGAGTCCCGCTCGGTGCGCCAGAGTTTGGTCTTGGCAGAGAGTCGGAGACCTCCTGGACTACGACCGGGGAGACTGGCTGGATCCCCTGACGCTCGCTCGGCGCATGGGGATCTCCAGACCTTGTACTCCCCGGCGCTTACTTCAGGAGGTGAAGGCCGCCTTGACGCCCGCTGCTCGGGCTTATTTCAACCGAGCCTTGCGCGAGGGCGCACCCCGCCCACCCTCTACCCCAGGCCCGCCGGACCTTTCAATTGGGCCCCTATCCCATAGATCCCAACAAACCCCTCACCCTTTCACTGCGAACCAGCTGCATGAACTGCAGCCGGTCAGCTTCCAAATCGTGCCACGGAAATATCTATACACACTCATGCTTCACACCCTTCACGCCCACACCCTGGTGTCCCGCCCCGATACAAAGTGGTGGGACCTCCTGCCACCTTTGGAGGGTGAGCAGCCCCGGTGGGCCAGCCTGTATTCCACCTTGGTCCCGAGGCCCGTCGGGGACATTAGTTGGCAGCTCCTTCATGGAGCTGTGAGCACTGGCATGTGAGCCCCCAGACCCAACCGTTTTGCTGTATGTTTATGGCCTAAAGAAATCTTCTTATCTCTCCGACATTCCTGGCCTGCTAAAAGCCTCGCTGTTTAAAGCTACAAAACCAGAAGGGAAGAAGCCTACAGAAGAAACCGCCAATGGAAGCTACAAATCATTGTGGAGGGGGCCGTAAGACTGAGTAACTTTTGAATTGTAATCTCGTGGGGGGGGGAGTTTGACTGTGTCTTAATTGCGTTTGTAGGGGCACAGGGGGTGTGGCACGGAGCTGCCCCCTGATCCATCAGTGCCCCCCCCAACACTACCACAACCATCACAGCCCCCCCGCTCTCCATCCCGGCTGGCAACTTGCCATCTGCCTCTGGATTCAGCTGCTTGCTCTGAATGCAGCCTTCCGGACCAGATACACCAGCCGACCAAACGAGACTCTTTGGACAAATGCACATGGGTCCACGTTCCCACCCGCCCCCCCGGACTGTCCAACCCACAGTTTGCAACTACTCCCTGACCCCAACTCCTGTTTCCTTCCCCTGTCCAGTCCGACCCATTTGCCGCCCCCCGCCCCGGCCCCGGCCTGCACCCCAACAGGGAGAAGTGGTTAATCTGCTTCCCCCTCCCCCGTCCTCCTTCTGGTGTCTCCCTGTCTCTCCCTGCTCACGATGGCGGGGAATGAGAGGGGTGAGGCCCCTCTAACAACCTCAGCTGCCCCTCCCCCACCTCCCCCCTGCCCAACCCCCAAACCTCGTCCCCCACCACTGCTGCCAAAACACCTGCCACCGCCCCAGCTGGGGCATTGGCAGCAGGAGGCACCGGGGCGATTACTGCCGCTGCTATGCCCACCGCCCCCCCAGATTCTAGGAGAGCCCCCCCAGTTAGCCGGAAAGGCCAAGGAGTGAAGAAGGGAAAGGGCCCCGCTACAACCACCAGGCCCTCCATGGCAGGGGCTGCCCCCACCGCTGTGGCCTCATCGACCATGGCGTCCCTCCCCGCTGTTCCCTCCACCATTTCTGCGAGCGTCCCTCCCCCGGCCCCCAGGGCATATGCCTGGGTGGTAGCAGCCCCCCACCCCCGGCTGCCGCCTTGTCATCTCGCCTGCCCACCGCCTCCGCTACCATCAATAGTGGTCGGGGCCCCTTTCCCACGGCGTCCGTTGCCTCCTGGTGCCCGCATCACCCCACGTGGAGACCTACCTTCTAGCAGAAGACGGCAACCCCCTCACGGATCAAGTGGAGATGTGTGGGAGGGCCCATGACTTCTACACAAGCCTTTTCTCCCCGGATCCGACCGATCCTGGCACTTGCAGGGTGCTCTGGGAGGAACTCCCCACGGTCAGCGTGGGCGACCGAGACCGACTAGAGCTACCTCTCATCCTGGCCGAGTTCTTGGAAGCCCTCCGTCGCATGCCCACCAATAAATCTCCGGGCATGGATGTACTGATCGTGGAATTCCTTCTGTCTCGGACCTTTAAATTGGGTCTCTACCCCATAGATCCCAACAAACCCCTCACCCTTTCACTGCGAGCCGGCTGCATGAACTGCAGCCGGTCAGCTTCCAAACTGCGCCAAGGAAACATCTATACACACTCACGCTTCACACCCTTCACACCCTCACCCTGGTGTCCCGCCCCGATACAAAGTGGTGGGACCTCCTGCCACCTTTGCAGGGTGAGCAGCCCCGGTGGGCCAACCTGTATTCCACCTTGGTCCCGAGACCTGTTGGGGACATCAGTTGGCGGCTTCTTCACGGAGCTGTGAGCACAGGCGTGTTTTGGACACGGTTCCCCCCCATCCCAAATACTTGCCTTTTTGCAATGTGAGGGAAATCCTGGCACACGTATATTTAATGTGCGCCAGGCTGCAGCTCCTTACGAATATTTTCTGTCTCCTTACGAATATTTTATTATGCTTTTGGCTGCATTTTTCCCCTCACCTTTTCATTTACACACTCCCCATCCGTGGCCCCACAAAGTCGTGGGATCTCCTGTTTAACCTCCTCCTAGCTCTAGCTAAAACAGCCATCTATAAAACCAGAGAGAGGAGGTTGGCCGATGAACCTTCCTGCGACTGTAGGGCCGTTTTCCAATCCTCAGTACACTCACGTATCCGGGCTGAGTTCCTCTGGGCTGCGTCCACCGACTCCCTTGACACCTTCGAGGAGCAGTGGGCGCTGTCCGAGGTTCTCTGCTCAGTGACCCCTTCCGGTTCCCTCCGTCTGACCCTTTGATTGAGGGGAAGAGCGAGAGACCCCCAGCCCCAGCCGTTGCCGCTGTGGATACCATCATCACCATCACCTAGGAGGGGCACTTTCACACGTGGGTGCACGCCCCCCCCAAACTGCCCATCCCGCAGCCTTGCCCATCTTGTTGGGCACTCACAGGAGAGGAATAGTTGGTGACACTGGGCGTGGTACTAGGTAACTCGAGGGGGTGGAAGACCATGAGCGTCGAGGAAGCCCCCCCACTCTAGGCCACCAGGTAACTCAGGAGGGTGGAAGACCATGAGTGTAGACGAAGTGCCCACGCTCTGGGCCCAGGCAAGCCTGAACACTTCTCTCCCCTGAAGGCTGCTGTGTTATACATTGCGTTTGCTTTTGTTTTGTTGCATAGTTTTGTTTTATCTTCTTTGGTGACTTGTGCAAGTGTGTTATGCAAATAATTTTTTTTTTCTGCTTTATAAAAAATTTGTGAATGAGCACTCCAGTGATTGGGACCTAGTGTTGCAGCAGTTGCTCTTTGCCTACAGAGCTGTACCCCATCCCAGTTTAGGGTTTTCACCATTTGAACTTGTATATGGCTGCGAGGTTAAGGGGCTATTACAGTTGGTACAGCAGCAATGGGAGGGGTTTACACCTTCTCCAGGAACTAACATTCTAGACTTTGTAAGCAACCTACAAAACACCCTCCAAACCTCTTTAGCCCTTGCTAAAGAAAACCTACAGAATGCTCAACGAGAGCAAAAGGCCTGGTATGATAAACATGCCAGAGAGCGTTCCTTCAGAGAAGTTTCAGAGTAGCAGCCGTGTTAGTCTGTATTCGCAAAAAGAAAAGGAGTACTTGTGGCACCTTAGAGACTAACCAATTTATCTGAGCATAAGCTTTCGTGAGCTACAGCTCACTTCATTGGAGAAGGTGACCAAGGCATGGTCCTGAAAGAGCTCCAGGCCAATAAAATGGAAGCGTCGGAGGAGGAGCTGTTAATTACCTCATAGCATTCGCAGGCCCTACCCTAAAACCTAAAGTATGCCATGTTAATTCTCTAAAGCCCTTTTATTCCTGAGAAATAAAGGTTCTCCAGTTTACAGCCCAGGAGAGAGACAATGCTGAGTGGCCTGAAGGAGTCTACTATGAAGGAAAAAGCAACGGTGGCGTAGAAGAGGTGAGCCTTTACATCACCCTTGGGCATAAGCAGCGACAGCAAATCCAGGAGCTGTGCACCAACTTTGGGCCAATGTTTTCAGCCACCCCAGGACAGACAGAACGGGCATACCACTCCATTGACACAGGTGATGCTCGCCCAATTAAAGCCCAACCCTACCGGATGGCTCCTCAAGCCAAAACCACAATAGAATGGGAGATCAAGGATATGTTACAGATGGGTGTAATCTGCCCCTCTGAGAGTGCATGAGCCTCTCCAGTGGTTCTGCTTCCCAAACCAGATGGGGACATCCGCTTTTGTGTGGACTACCGTAAGCTAAATGCCGTAACTCACCCACAAAACTATCCAATGCCACGCACAGATGAGCTATTGGAGAAATTGGGACATGCCCAGTTCATCTCCACCTTAGACTTAACTAAGGGATACTGGCAAGTGCTGCTAGATGACCCCGCCAACAAAAGGTCAACCTTCATCACCCATATAGGGCTGTATGAATTTAATGTGCTCCCTTTCGGACTGCGAAATGCACCAGCCACCTTCCAGAGACTGGTAGATAACCTTCTGGCTGGATTTCGGGAATTTGCAGTCACCTACCTTGACAATGTGGCCATATTCTCAGATTCATGGGCAGAATACTTGGAACACCTCCAGGCTGTCTTCTAGCGCATAAGGGAGGCAGGATTAACCGTTAAGGCCAAAAAATATCAAATAGGCCTAAAGAGGGTAACGTACCTTGGACACTAGGTGGGTCAAGGAACTAGCAACCCCCTACAAGCTAAAGTAAATGCTATCCAAAATTGGCCTGTCCCTAAGTCAAAGAAGCAGGTCCAATCCTCCTTGGGCTTGTGCAGGTATTACCAATGATTTGTATCACACTATATGTAGGTTCGAGGTATGAACTGATGCTTTCTCATATCTGGTTTTAAAGTTGCTTACAGCATTGCTTCTCTGTGTCTCCCCTCTCTGGAGAACAACAAAAACAAAGGGGAAGTTTTTTCCAATTTTAAAAAGTTCTAGCCATCCCTTTTTGGTCGGGTGCCGCATAAGAATGAGAACATAAGAATGGCCATACTGGGTCAGACCAAAGGTCCATACAGCCCAGTATCCTGTCTGCTGACAGTGGCCAATGCCAGGAGCCCCAGAGGGAGTGAACCTAACAGGTAATGATCAAGTGATCTCTCTCCTGCCATCCAGCTCCACCCTCTGACAAACAGAGGCTAGGGACACCATTCCTTACCCATCCTGGTAAAAGCCATTAATGGACTTTAACTCCATGAATTTATCTAGTTCTCTTTTAAACCCTCTCATAGTCCTAGCCTTCACAACCTCCTCAGGCAAGGAGTTCCACAGGTTGACTGTGCGCAAGGTGAAGAAGAACTTCCTTTTATGTGTTTTCAACCTGCTGCCCATTAATTTCATTTGGTGGCCCCTACTTCTTATATTATGGGAACAAGTAAATAACTTTTCCTAATTCACTTTCTCCACACCACTCATGATTTTATATACCGCTATCATATCCCCCCTTAGTCTCCTCTTTTCCATACTGAAAAGTCCTGGCCTCTTTAATCTCTCCTCATATGGGACCCGTTCCAAACCCCTAATCATTTTAGTTGCCCTTCTCTGAACCTTTTCTAATGCCAGTATATCTTTTTTGAGATGAGGAGACCACATCTGTACGCAGTATTCAAGATGTGGGCATACCATGGATTTATATAAGGGCAATAAGATATTCTCCATCTTCTTCTCTATCCCTTTTTAATGATTCCTAACATCCTGTTTGCTTTTTTGACTGCTGCTGTACACTGTGTGGACGTCTTCAGAGAACTATCTATGATGACTCCAAGATCTTTCTCCTGATTAGTTGTAGCTAAATTAGCACCCATCATATTGTATGTATAGTTGGGGTTATTTTTTCCGGTGTGCATTACTTTACATTTATCCACATTAAAATTCATGTGCCATTTTGTTGCCCAATCACTTAGTTTTGTGAGATCTTTTTGAAGTTCTTCACAGTCTGCTTTGGTCTTAACTATCTTGAGCAGTTTCGTATCATCTGCAAACTTTGCCACTTCACTGTTTACCCCTTTCTCCAGATCATTTACGAATAAGTTGAATAGGATTGGTCCTAGGACTGATCCTTTGGGAATACCACTAGTTACCCCTCTCAATTCTGAAAATTTACCATTTATTCCTACCCTTTGTTCCCTGTCTTTTAACCAGTTCTCAATCCATGAAAGGATCTTCCCTTTTATCCCATGACAACTTAATTTACATAAGAGCCTTTGGTGAGGGACCTTTTTAAAGGCTTTCTGGAAATCTAAGTACACCATGTCCACTGGATCCCCCTTGTCCACATATTTGTTGACCCCTTTAACGAACTCTAATAGATTAGTAAGACATGATTTCCCTTTGCAGAAACCATGTTGACTTTTGCCCAACAATTTATGTTCTCCTATGTGTCTGACAATTTATTCTTTACTATTTTTTCAACTAATTTACCCAGTACTGAAGTTAGACTTACCAGTCTGTAATTGCTGGGATCACCTCTAGAGCCCTTTTTAAATATTGGTGTTACATTAGCTATCTTCCAGTCATTGGGTACAGAAGCTGATTTAAAGGACAAGTTACAAATCATTGTTAATAGTTCCACAATTTCACATTTGTGTTCTTTCAGGACTCTTGGTTGAATGCCATCTGGTCCCGGTGACTTCTTCCTGTTAAGTTTATCAATTAATTCCAAAACCTTCTCTAATGACACTTCAGTCTGTGACAATTCACAGAATCATAGAATCATAGACTATCAGGGTTGAAAGGGACCTCAGGAGGTCATCTAGTCCAACCCCCTGCTCAAAGCAGGACCAATCCCCAATTAAATCATCCCAGCCAGAGCTTTGTCAAGCCTGACCTTAAAAACTTCGAAGGAAGGAGATTCCACCACCTCCCTAGGTAACGCATTCCAGTGTTTCACCACCATCCTAGTGAAAAAGTTTTTCCTAATATCCAACCTAAACCTCCCCCACTGCAACTTGAGACCATTACTCCTTGTCCTGTCCTCTTCTACCACTGAGAATAGTCTAGAATCATCCTCTCTGGAACCACCTCTCAGGTAGTTGAAAGCAGCTATCAAATCCCCCCTCATTCTTCTCCTCCGCAGACTAAACAATCCCAGTTGCCTCAGCCTCTCCTCATAACTCATGTGTTCCAGACCCCTAATCATTTTTGTTGCCCTTCGCTGGACACCCTCCAATTTATCCACATCCTTCTTGTAGTGTGGGGCCCAAAACTGGACACAGTACTCCAGATGAGGCCTCACCAATGTCGAATAGAGGGGAACGATCACGTCCCTCGATCTGTTCGCTATGCCCCTACTTATACATCCCAAAATGCCATTGGCCTTCTTGGCAACAAGGGCACACTGCTGACTCATATCCAGCTTCTCGTCCACTGTCTCCCCTAGGTCCTTTTCCGCAGAACTGCTGCCTAGCCATTCGGTCCCTAGTCTGTAGCTGTGCATTGGGTTCTTCCATCCTAAGTGCAGGACCCTGCACTTATCCTTGTTGAACCTCATCAGATTTCCCCTGGCCCAATCCTCCAATTTGTCTAGGTCCCTCTGTATCCTATCCCTGCCCTCCAGCGCATCTACCACTCCTCCCAGTTTAGTATCATCCGCAAATTTGCTGAGAGTGCAATCCACACCATCCTCCAGATCATTTATGAAGATACTGAACAACACCGGCCCCAGGACCAACCCCTGGGGCACTCCACTTGACACCGGCTGCCAACTAGACATGGAGCCATTGATCACTACCCATTGAGCCCGACAATCTAGACAACTTTCTACCCACCTTATAGTGCATTCATCCAGCCCATACTTCTTTAACTTGCTGACAAGAATACTGTGGGAGACCGTGTCAAAAGCTTTGCTAAAGTCAAGAAACAATACATCCACTGCTTTCCCTTCATCCACAGAACCAGTAATCTCATCATAGAAGGCGATTAGATTCGTCAGGCATGACCTTCCCTTGGTGAATTCATGCTGACTGTTCCTGATCACTTTCCTCTCATGTAAGTGCTTCAGGTTTGATTCCTTGAGGACCTGCTCCATGATTTTTCCGGGGACTGAGGTGAGGCTGACTGGCCTGTAGTTCCCAGGATCCTCCTTCTTCCCTTTTTTAAAGATTGGCGTTACATTAGCCTTTTTCCAGTCATCTGGGACTTCCCCCGTTTGCCACGAGTTTTCAAAGATAATGGCCAATGGCTCTGCAATCACAGCCGCCAATTCCTTTAGCACTCTCGGATGCAACTCGTCCGGCCCCATGGACTTGTACACGTCCAGCTTTTCTAAATAGTCCCTAACCACCTCTTTCTCCACAGAGGGCTGGCCATCTACTCCCCACGTTATGATGCCCAGCGCAGCAGTCTGGGAGCTGTCCTTGTTAGTGAAGACAGAGGCAAAAAAAGCATTGAGTACATTAGCTTTTTCCACATCCTCTGTCACTAGGTTGCCTCCCTCATTCAGTAAGGGGCCCACACTTTCCTTGGCTTTCTTCTTGTTGCCAACATACCTGAAGAAACCCTTCTTGTTACTCTTGACATCTCTTGCTAGCTGCAGCTCTAGGTGCGATTTGGCCCTCCTGATTTCATTCCTACATGCCCGAGCAATATTTTTATACTCTTCCCTGGTCATATGTCCAACCTTCCACTTCTTGTAAGCTTCTTTTTTATCTTTAAGATCCGCTAGGATTTCACCGTTAAGCCAAGCTGGTCGCCTGCCATATTTACTATTCTTTCGACTCATCGGGATGGTTTGTCCCTGTAACCTCAACAGGGATTCCTTGAAATACTGCCAGCTCTCCTGGACTCCTTTCCCCTTCATGTTAGTCCCCCAGGGGATCCTACCCATCCGTTCCCTGAGGGAGTCGAAGTCTGCTTTCCTGAAGTCCAGGGTCCGTATCCTGCTGCTTACCTTTCTTCCCTGTGTCAGGATCCTGAACTCAACCAACTCATGGTCACTGCCTCCCAGATTCCCGTTCACTTTTGCTTCCCCCACTAATTCTTCCCTGTTTGTGAGCAGCAGGTCAAGAAAAGCTCCCCCCCAGTTGGCTCGTCTAGCACTTGCACCAGGAAATTGTCCCCTACGCTTTCCAAAACCTTCCTGGATTGTCTATGCACCGCTGTATTGCTCTCCCAGCAGATATCAGGAAAATTAAAGTCACCCACGAGAACCAGGGCGTGCGATCTAGTAGCTTCTGCGAGTTGCCGGAAGAAAGCCTCATCCACCTCATCCCCCTGGTCCGGTGGTCTACAGCAGACTCCCACCACTACATCACTCTTGTTGCTCACACTTCTAAACTTAATCCAGAGACACTCAGGTTTTTCTGCAGTTTCGTACCGGAGCTCTGAGCAGTCATACTGCTCCCTTACATACAGTGCTACTCCCCCACCTTTTCTGCCCTGCCTGTCCTTCCTGAACAGTTTATAACCATCCATGACAGTACTCCAGTCATGTGAGTTATCCCACCAAGTCTCTGTTATTCCAATCACGTCATAATTCCTTGACATCACCACGACCTCCAGTTCTCCCTGCTTGTTTCCAAGGCTTTGTGCATTTGTATATAAGCACTTGAGATAACCTGCTGATCGCCCCTCATTCTCAGTATGAGGTAGGAGCCCTCCCCTCACAGACGTTCCTGCCTGTGCTTCCTCCTGGTATCCCGCTTTCCCACTTACCTCAGGGCTTTGGTCTCCTTCCCCTGGTGAACCTAGTTTAAAGCCCTCCTCACTAGGTTAGCCAGCCTGCTCGCAAAGATACTCTTCCCTCTCTTCGTAAGATGGAGCCCGTCTCTGCCCAGCACTCCTACTTCATGGAACACCATCCCATGGTCAAATAATCCAAAGCCTTCTCTCCGACACCACCTGCATAGCCATTTGTTGACTTCCACGATTCGACGGTCCCTAACCTGGCCTTTTTCTTCCACAGGGAGGATGGATGAGAACACCACTTGCACCTCAAACTCCTTTATCCTTCTTCCCAGAGCCACATAGTCTGCAGTGATCCGCTCAAGGTCATTCTTGGCAGTATCATTGGTGCCCACGTGGAGAAGCAGGAAGGGGTAGCGATCCGAGGGCTTGATGAGTCTCGGCAGTCTCTCCGTCACATCGCGAATCTTAGCCCCTGACAAGCAGCAGACTTCTCGGTTTTCCCGGTCAGGGCGGCAGATAGATGACTCAGTCCCCTTGAGAAGAGAGTCCCCGACCACCACCACCCGCCTCCTTCTCTTGGGAGTGGTGGTCATGGAACCCCCCATCTCAGGACAGTGCATCTCATGCCTTCCAACCAGCGGAGTCTCCTTCTGCTTTCTCCCCCCAGACATATCATCTGGTCCACTCTCCGCAAAGGTACCTGTGGAGAGAACATGAAAGCGGTTAGTTACCTGTGTCCGCATTGCTGGAACCCGGACATTCCCCCTTCTTCTTCTGGAAGTCACATGTTGCCAAGCTTCTTCACTGGCCTCTTGGCTCCGCTGTGCAACCTGCTCTAAATCTTTAGAGCTTTGTGCCCGTAGAAGCATATCCTGACTTTTGTCCAGAAAATCCTCAGTTTCTCGTATGCAACACAGGGTCGTTATCTGTTGCTCCAGACCTTCAATCTTCTCTTCCAATATGGAGACCAGCTTGCACTTTGTACAGACAAAGTCGCTTCTGTCCTGTGGAAGAAAGACAAACATGGCACATCCAGTGCAGGTCACAACAGCTGAACCCCCCCCTTCCATATCACCTTCCTACTATGAGCTTCCTCAGAGAAGTTGGCAAGATGTAAGCCTCACTGGGCTCACTCCAGGCGAACTCCCAGGCAAACTCCTGCTGTGTGCTGCTCTGCTGTTCCCCGCCGCTCAGCTGGTTCGCGAAGCTCTGGCTATTTTTAAACAGCCAGGCTTCCCTGAAACAAACAAACAGACGGCCCCAATGCCCGCCCCCTGCAGGCTACCAGCCAATCAGGCACTCGCTCAGGCTCTCACACTGCCCTCCCAGCAAACACACACTCGGATACTTACTCAGCAAACACGCGCTCGGATACTCACCGATCCCAATTCCTCAAATTTGTCACGTACAAAAGACGGCTCAGGTTTGGGAATCTCCCTAACATCCTCAGCCATGAAGACTGAAGCAAAAAATTCATTTAGTTTCTCCGCAATGACTTTATCGTCTTTAAGTGCTCCTTTTGTACCTCGATTGTCCAGGGGCTCCACTGGTTGTTTAGCAGGCTTCCTGCTTCTGATGTACTTAAAAAACATTTTGTTAATACCTTTTGAGTTTTTGGCTAGTTGGTCTTCAAACTCCTTTTTGGCTTTTCTTATTACATTTTTACACTAATTTGGCAGAGTTTATGCTCCTTTCTATTTACCTCATTAGGATTGGACTTCCACTTTTAAAAAGATGCCTTTTTATCTCTCACTGCTTCTTTTACATGGTTGTTAAGCCACGGTGGCTCTTTTTGAGTTCTTTTACTGTGTTTTTTAATTTGTGGTATACATTTATGTTGGGCCTATATTATGGTATCTTTGAAAAGTTTCCATGCAGCTTGCAGGGATTTCACTCTAGTCACTGTACCTTTTAATTTCCGTTTAACTAACCTCCTCATTTTTGCATAGTTCCCCTTTCTGAAATTAAATGCCACATTGTTGGGCTGTTGAGGTGTTCTTCCCACCACAGGAATGTTAAATGTTATTATATCATGGTCACTATTTCCAAGTGGTCCTATTATAGTTACCTCTTGCGCTCCACTCAGGACTAAATCGAGAATTGCCTCTCCCCTTCTGGGTTCCTGTACCAGCTGCTCCAAGAAGCAGTCATTTAAAGTATCAAGAAATTTTGTCTCTGCATTTTGTCCTGAGGTGACATGTACCCAGTCAATATGGAGATAATTGAAATCCCCCACTATTATTGAGTTCTTTATTTTGATAGCCTCTCTAATCTCCTTAGCATTTCATCATCACTATCACTGTCCTGAAAGTCACATATTGTCGTCTAGGGCCACGTAACTTGGACCTGTGAGACTCAGTCAGGAACACAGGTACTGACACACCCGAAAAGAGCAGTGATCCCTCTAATTTGGAGTCCTGTCTTAAAGAGTGGCCAATATCAGATACTCTAGAAAAGTATTCAGCTCCCTTAAAGGCTTTTGCACAATCTCATAATCTCATATATATGGGGAATGTTTTCCCCAGACAGTGATGTTGTAGCCATGTTGGCAGCTGGATATTACAGAGACAAGCTAGGTGAGGTAACATCTTTTATCGTTCCAATAAAATTGGTCACCCACCTTCTTTCCCCAGACAGTTAATTCTTGGCCTATGTCATGAAACCTTCTATGTTTTATACTTTGTTGGTGTAACTAGACATCTTCATTCCTTCTCGGGTGATTATCAGGCCCCAATTACTGTAGTGGATAAATTGGAGAGAGTCCAGCGAAGGGCAACAAAAATGATTAGGGGTCTAGAACACATGACTTATGAGGAGAGGCTGATGCAACTGGGATTGTTTAGCCTGCAGAAGAGAAGAATGAGGGGGGATTTGATAGCTGCTTTCAACTACCTGAAAGGGGGTTCCAAAGAGGATGGCTCTAGACTGTTCTCAATGGTAGCAGATGACAGAACGAGGAGTAATGGCCTCAAGTTGCAGTGGGGGAGGTTTAGATTGGATATTAGGAAAAACTTTTTCACTAAGAGGGTGGTGAAACACTGGAATGCGTTGCCTAGGGAGGTGGTGGAATCTCCTTCCTTGGAAGTTTTTAAGGTCAGGCTTGACAAAGCCCTGGCTGGGATGATTTAACTGGGAATTGGTCCTGCTTCGAGCAGGGGGTTGGACTAGATGACCTTCAGGGGTCCCTTCCAACCCTGATATTCTATGATTCTATGATTCTAGTATCTGAGCACCTTACAGTCCTTAACGTATTTATCCCCACAATGCCGCAATGAGATTGGAAAGCCTTTTTGTGCCCATTGTACAGATGGAGAACTGAGGCCCTAAGTGATTCCCCCAAAGGCCCCCAGGCCCTAACCCTGACCCTGAGGGAGATTCTCTGTCCCATTCATCAGTCCTTAACCTCTCGCACATCCCCTTTTTGTTCATCTCCTCCTTAAATTAAACTCCCCCTGAGTCTTTTCTGAGGTTGGGATATTCAAAGGGACCTAAAAAAATTAGAAAATCAGGGGGATTTGGCCACCGGACTCCCTTGAAATTCCCAGCCCCATTCAGCAGGTGGGAAAAGAAGAGACGCTCTCATCCCCCAGCTCTGAGACACCAGGCGCAGCGCAGGAGCCTGCAGGTCAGCGCCAGCAGAACAGGGCGGGAGCCTGCTCGCCTCCTGCTAGTGCCTGAGACACTGACCAGCAGCACAGCAGGGAAACTGCCTCTGCCCTGCCCCGTGCACAAAGGGAACCCCCAGCAGCCATGCACAGACCCCTCGCCCTCTCCTGCTCCTCCCCTCCTTGGCCACCAGAGACACGCTCTACCCCAGCTGCACTCTGCAGCCCAGCTGAGGAGTGAGTGTGTCTGGGCCCAGATTCAGTGCAGCGACATGCTCCCAGCCATGCTCTGCAGTGCCACAGGGGCAGGGAGTAGGAAGTGAGACGGAGCAGGAAATGCACAGTCCCGGTGTGCACCTGAGAGACAGCTCCAGCTGGTCTCCTTCCCACTACGGCACTGTTTCGTCCTCCGTGAGAGCCCCAGGATCTGACAAAGGGCTCGCCTAAGGGGTGTGACTCTCCAGCGCAGTAGCCTGCCACGTACTAACACTCCATGGACCCTGCAGCAGCGCACTCAAGATTCCCTAGCACACTTTGACCTGCCCCCGTTTCAAACACCCCTAGGGCAAAGTCCACTAGGGGACTTTTAGTGCATGATAGCAGGGTCTGCGCGGCCCCTTACTGCACGGCAACCTAGAGCACTGCAGATTTCCACCCCAGCCTGCCATGCACTGACTCCCTGTGTGGACAAACCCCAGGAAGGATCAGATTTAAATTGAATCCACAGCAGGAAACTGCAATGCTGAGTGGATGTGGGGATTGGGACGTGGTTTCCACTTCCAGGCTGCTTCCCTCAGTGTCTCCAGCTCTCAGAGCTTGTCTGCAGGGTGAGAGAGCGCACTCAAGAGCACTGGGATTTCTAAAGGGCACCAGCAAGTTGCACGCGAACTGACTCGTATAGACTCTTGCTGGCGCCCACTGAAATTTCCTTTGTGCACAACGTTTGGTGCCCTGTAGAACTGACACCTCACGGTTGTGCACCACCACCCCACATGGACAAGCCCGCATTCGCTCGGCAAAGACACCTACCTTCTACTGCTGCTCTGGGCTGGCGCTTACTTTCTTGCTTGAAATGCACACATCTTCATGCCTCCTGCTCTGGAGCCTTCCAGGGTTTATAGAGGAAAGCTGCCTCTCGCTGGCTCAGGCAGCTGTTGGGATCTCCACTGTGGCTGCTGATAATGATCCCCTTGAAAGAGCCCTCAGGAGGGAATTCAGTGCTATATTGCTTGTTAAAACAGTGTAAACATCAAGGCCTCTGACTACTGAGGCCTGGTCTACACTACAGAGTTAGGTTGAAGCAAGGCAGCTTATATCAACCTAACTGTGGAAGTCTCTACACTTAAATTTCGCTCCTGCCAAAGTAACTGCCCTGCTACGCTGACTTAATAATGCTTCCAGAGGCGTAGCGTCAAGGTCAATGTAGTTAGATCGATGCAGTGTCAGTGTAGACGCTGCCTTGCTTATGTCGACTGTTACTGGCTTTCAGGAGCCTTCCCCACAATGCCCTGCACTGACAGTACAATCAATACCAGCGCTCCTGGTGAGGCCGCGCACCGACGAGACAAGGAGCAAAGTGTAGACACGCACAAGCGATGTAATTACTGCAGCAGCGATATGTCGAAATAAGTTAGGTCAACTTAGTTTTGTAGTGTAGACATGGCCTGATGAGTAGAGCAGAATGAGTTCCTTAGGATTAGGCCCATAGAAGTTATTCTTTGCTGACTGTCTGGGCTAGATTGCCCATTCGGGGATGAATGGACAGGAGTGATATATGTAAGATATGGGAGGGAATTGTTCTGCTCTATTCAGCTCTGGTGAAGCCTCGGATGAAGTGCTGTGTCCAGTTCAGGGCGCCACACTTTAAGAGGGATGTGGACAAATTAGATACAGTGCAGGGGAGAGCAACAAAAAATGATAAAGAGGTTTAGAAAACCTGACCAATAAGGAAAGGTTGAAAAAATCGAGCATGTTTAGTCTAGAGAAGAGAAGGGTGAGGGGGGACATGATCCCAGTCTTCAGAGATGTACCAGGTCATTGGAAAGAGGATGATGATCAATTGTTCTCCATATGTACCAAGGGTAGGACAAGAAGGAATCTATAACAAAACATGCAGGAGGTGGGAGACACTGTGGAATCACAGAGCAACCTTGTGGCCCAGCAGAGAGACCACTGGACTGGGACTATTCCCAGCTGTGCACCTGGCCTGCTGGTTGACTGTGAGCAAGGCACATTGCGGCTCTGTGCCTCAGTTTCCCATCTGTAAAATGGGAGTATTGCTGTAAAGCTCTTGGGGATCTGCTGATGAAAAGGACAATAGCAAAGGTCAGTCTTTTGATTATTAGCGAGCCCCAGTGGCACGTCAACTGCAAACTTAGATGAGAACTACAGCTGTCTAAAAGGCATCACCTTTTACCAACCTTTTTCTCCTTCTGTTTGAAAAACTAGGAAATAAAATGTCAAAAAACTTTGTCAATGTAGAGTTAAAGTGTCTGGTGATAGCTCGGGCCCTTCTAGAATGCTGTGTTCCGCTAAACTCAGACTTCTGAAAACCAGGAAACACAGAGAGAAGGTGAATGCCTACACAACCTTAATTCTGCCCTACTTGAGCAATGCCCCACAACTCCCATAATGCACACACTCCCATTCTGCTTTTTCACTAGAATAGACAGGCGCTACCTGCACTTGCCCTGTGCTCAAACACGGATCCCACTCCCCCAACAGAACACTACCCATGTATAATTTAGAAGCTTCTTCATCCGCTTTCACAACCCCTTCACACAGGGCACCACCTAAACCTAGACTTCCCCCTATCCAGATTTAAATCCACAGACTGTTCTCATGTCCCACCTCACTACTGACAATGCCCATTCCAACACAGAATTGTGTCCGCTGTGGCAGGAGCAGGGCGCTGGGGTTTTCTAGTCAGGGGTACTGTCAGTGGGGAGGTGGGTCTGTGCATTCACAAAGGGACTTGGGCATTGAGTGTCACAACTCCTATCTTTTTGGTGCCTAGAAAAATCACAGGGCTCCACAAAGCCTGTGTGGTGCCCCCACAACGAAGGAGGAGAGATCAGCACCTAAGAATGGGATCCATAGAAGGACAGCACACTCAGCTGAGAGATTCCTGAGCTAGCTAATGGGAGACGATGAGGAGAGGGGGGTGTCCTCAGCACCACCCCTCTCCAGAAGTTCAGCACCTAAATCTGGGCTGGAGGGGGAAGCCTTGCTCTGCTTGGGACTCTCAGCCCCTCTCTTTGAGTTAGACACAGACGCCTCCTAGCTTGGAGTCCAACGTTTAGGCTATGCCGGCGTCACACCCTGGGTTCAATTCCCCCTTCCCCAGAGTGGAGAAGGGATTTGCCATCCCTCAGGTAAGTGCACTAACCACTGGAGTTATTGGCGATATTGGTGGGAGAAGGACTCCCACAGTCTCTCCCATTGAAGCTGTTCCTCTTGGCATAAATAATGAAAGAGGCCTTGGCCCAGAGACAGCAAATACGAAAAGGGCTCTGTAGCCTGGAAGACCAAGTGCTCCCTGGGATGCAGGAGACCTGGAATCCGAATGACTCTTTCATTATTTTAAAATCTAGGAATCAATTAATTCAGATCCACCCATCTAACCTCTTGCTGCCCCATCCCCGAATTAACCCACCCCAACAGAATTAACCCACCCCTCCCACACCCCACCCCAAATAAACCCCACCCCAACAGAACCTCCTGCCAGGGCCCCCCGCCCATCCCACCTCCCTGCCACACCAACCCCTATCTCGCCAAAAAAACTCATGCCACAAAGTCCCCTAATAAACCCCCCCGCCCAGAAAACATCACCCTGCCCATACCCTTTGTGATGGGTTCCCCCAGGGTGCCACTTGGAACTGGGGTACCACTGAGCCCTGCTGACCCACCAGCCTGGGCTCCCTCCTACACTATACTGCTGTGACAAGCTACAAAGCCCTCCAGGCTGTCTGTAAGCAAGGACTGGCCTGTCTCCCAAGATCTGTGAGAGTGATGGGTCGTCCTTCAGGATAGGTTGTAGAGACTACAATACCCACCTGCTGGAAACTACAATACCCACCTGCTGGAGTGAAGAAACAGATTGACAGAGCCGGAAGAGTACCCAGAAGTTACCTACTACAGGACACGCCCAACAAAGAAAATAACAGAACGCCACTAGCCATCACCTTCAGCCCCCAACTAAAAAATCTCCAACGCATCATCAAGGATCTACAACCTATCCTGAAGGACGACCCATCACTCTCACAGATCTTGGGAGACAGGCCAGCCCTTGCTTACAGACAGTCCCCCAACCTGAAGCAAATACTCACCAGCAACCACACACCACACAACAAAAACACTAACCCAGGAACCTATCCTTGCAACAAAGCCTGTTGCCAACATATCTATTCAGGGGACACCATTCTAGGGCCTAATCACATCAGCCACACTATCAGAGGCTCGTTCACCTGCACATCTACCAATGTGATATATGCCATCATGTGCCAGCAATGCCCCTCTGCCATATACATTGGCCAAACTGAACAGTCTCTACGTAAAAGAATAAATGGACACAAATCAGACGTCAAGAATTATAACATTCAAAAACCAGTTGGAGAACACGTCAATCTCTTTGGTCACTCGATTACAGACCTAAACATCGCAATTCTTCAACAAAAAAACTTCAGAAACAGACTCCAACGAGAGACTGCTGAATTGGAATTAATTTGCAAACTGGACACCATTACATTAGGCTTGAATAGAGACTAGGAGTGGATGTGTCATTACACAAAGTAAAACTATTTCCCCATGTTTATTCCCCCCCCCCACTGTTCCTCACATGTTCTTGTCAACTGCTGGAAATGGCCCACCTTGACTATCACTACAAAAGGGTTTTTTTTCTCTCCTGCTGGTAATAGCTCACCTTACCTGATCACTCTCGTTACAGTGTGTATGGTAACACCCATTGTTTCATGTTCTCTGTGTATATAAAATCTCCCCACTCTATTTTCCACTGAATGCATACGATGAAGTGAGCTGTAGCTCACGAAAGCTTATGCTCAAATAAATGTGTTAGTCTCTAAGGCGCCACAAGTCCTCCTTTTCTTTTTGCTTACAGCTTGGAATCCCTGGGTGTTCCATTCACAGGCTAAAAATCCCTTTAGCCTGAGTCCAGCACTTCCCCCCTGTTCAGTCTTTGTTCCTCAGGTGTTTCCAAGTGTGTTGTCGTAGGGAGAGTGAGTCCCAGTGTGATGTCATTTCCCCCTTTTTTATCTTCTTCCCACTTGCTGGAAAGCTCTTTTGTTGTGACCTGAGTCAAACAGTTCCCATGGTGTAGTGCTATCTCTGAGAGCTTTTGTCATAAATATAAAAGGAAGGGTAAACATCTTTAAAATCCCTCCTGGACAGAGGAAAAACCCTTTCACCTGTAAAGGGTTAAGAAGCTAGGAGAACCTCGCTGGCACCTGACCAAAATGACCAATGAGGAGACAAGATACTATCAAAGCTGGAGGGGGGAGAAACAAAGGTTCTCTCTGTCTGTGGGTTGCTTTTGCCAGGAACAGAAAGGAATGGAGTCTTAGAACTTACTAAGTAATCTAGCTAGATATGCGTTAGATTCTGTTTTGTTTAAATGGCTGATAAAATAAGCTGTGCTGAATGGAATGTATATTCCTGGTTTTGTGTCTTTTTGTAACTTAAGGTTTTGCCTAGAGGGATTCTCTATGTTTTGAATCTGATTACCCTGTAAGGTATTTACCATCCTGATTTTACAGAGGTGATTCTTTTACTTTTTCTTCAATTAAAATTCACATTTTCAGTCACACATACATAGCCAAATGTCATAACTTCACATAAGACGATAGCACATACAATCCAATGAGATATTACTGTCGAGCAGATCTAGACTTTTAGAATGATACCTCACAAGGCCTACTTTGTACAAAACATATCCTGGGGAATATTGGGGTGCCAGGGTGTCACACCCTGCATGCCTCAAAACCCTTCCTCCCCCACTACTCTCCATCCCCCATCCCAATTCCTCAATAAACACACTTCTTAAAACCACCTACACCTCCGTCCCCCACCATCCTCAAACCACTTCCGCCCCCCAAACCTTTCTCCGTCTTCACCCAAGCACCCACACACACTGCCCCACAACCCTTACTCCCCCCTGGGCTCTTATGCTGGCCCCAATACCCAGGTCCATCTACGCCACACATCAGCCCAAATGCCCCCAGCTCCTGGCTTTACCGACCCCCCCCACTTCTTCAGCCGCTCCTGTCCCCTGGGGCTCACCCCGGAACTCCCTGCAGACCTCCTCACCCCTTTACCCTGGCACCAGCATCCCACCTTCACTGTATCTGGGGCTGGGGACCATTCACCTCCTTAGCCCTCCCCTTCCTTGTCCCCTTGGGATGGTCGGACGGCTCAGCCCCCACTAACTCAGAGAAGCCCCCACAGCAAATCTGTGAGCGATGAGAGCCAACGGGCCGGAGCAGAAAGCTGGGCCCAGCCCCACAAGACACTGAGCGGGGGGCAGGCTGGCTCTCCAACCCCCCTTTCCCCTCGCTGGTGCCTCATCTCTGCACCAGGCCAGGGTAGAAACAGCGAGAGAAGGACCTGGCAGTTTTACTGACCTCCCCCAAAGGAGATCTTCACCAGCCCCCCCAGGGCGCTGGTTCGAAGGGAGCAATCCGTGGCTGGCCTGCTCTGGCCTCTGCTGAGCAGGAGATCAGACTAAAATGACCAGAATGGACTTTTTTCACCTTAAAAGCTATGAATCTCCAAGCTCCCCTCCCCTCAGGAAGAATGGGTTTACAGGAAAGCATGACTCTTGCAGAGTGGAGAGAAGGTGTGTACATGGCGTGGGGGGGATTGGGAGTCCAGGGCCCCCTCTCTCTCTCTCCTGTCCCCTGCTCAGCTGAGAAGAAAAGAGCACAGTGAAAACCACAGTGATCTCCTTGGGGCACGGACCATTCCTCTCTGGAAAGAGCCCAGGACGGAGCAGTGCACCGACAAGCTAGTAATAAATCATAAACCTCAAACGTCGGCAGGGCGTCTACAGTGCGACAGAGAAGGGGCTGGTTAAGAACTCCACATACAGAGCTGAACAGAGGAAGGCCGTCCGCAGTGTGCAACAGCAACTCGCATTGGTCCCACAAAGCCCATGAACAACTATACAGATTCTTGAGCACCAGCTCCTGGCTCCTGGTCCGTTCACTTACTATTTATCAGAGCTGGTGACAGCTTTTCAGTAACAGCAAATTCCAAGACAAAATTGAATTTTGCTTAAACAATTTTTTCATGGGAAATGTTTCCTTCCCTCGCAGATGTTGATTTTTTTTTTTTTTTTTTTTTTTGGCCAGGAACCTGAAAACACCACAGCCAATTATTTTTTCCAGTTTCCAGCTGGAAGGTTTTAAATTTCGCCTGCCAAAAAACAAGACTTTTTCATTTTCCAGGTTTTTGGGTCCTTGATGAAAAGTCAAAATTTTCTGCCAACCCCTCCCCCCCAAATATATTTTCAAACGTCTCTGTTCTTTACAAATATGTATGTGCACAAGCATGTCTTTCATACAGCACGTTTGTATCAGGGTCATTTGGCCCTGCTGCTTTGACAACAGAAACCTAATGGATTGACCCTCATTTCATTCAACTAGTCTGGATTCTTTGTAAGGGTCACAGCTCTCCTGACAGCATTTCTCAGGGCCTCCTTGACCTCTCTGTTTCTCAGGCTGTAGATGAGCGGATTGGCCAGGGGAGTCACGACTGTGTGGCCGATGGAGAACACTTTGTTCAGGGCTCTCCAGGTACCAGATTTTGGTAGCATGTAGACAATCATTATGGTCCCATAGAAAAGTGCCACCATAATGAGGTGAGAGGAGCAGGTGGAAAAGGCCTTTTGCCTCCCGGTGGTGGATGGGATTCCCAGGATGGTCGCAATGATACAAATATAGGAAGCCAGGGTTAAGAGAAAAGGGGAAAGTGCATCTAGGAAGGAAAATATATAAATAAGTGGGGTGATCTGGCTGGTGTCGCTGCAGGAGAGTGGAATCAGTGAGGTGAGATCACAAAAGAAATGGTCAATTTCATTAGGGCCACAGAAAATTAACTGTGGCATAAGACACATGAATATTCTACAAGCTAGAAATCCACTTATCCAAGACCCAGCTGCTAGCTGGAGACACAGCCTGCCATTCATAAGGGTGCCATAGTGTAGCGGTTTGCATATGGCTAAATACCTATCATAAGACATCACTGTCAGGAGATAACACTCTGTAGTTACCAGAGAACCAAATAAAACCAATTGTATCATGCAGCCCTCCACAGAAATGGTTCTGTTCCCAGTCAGGAGACTGGCCAGCATCCTAGGCAGGATGGTGGAGATGTAGCAGGTCTCCAAGCAGGACAAGTTCCCCAGAAAGAAGTACATGGGGGTGTAAAGGTGCTGATAAGCCACAACTAGCACAACAATGAGGATGTTCCCAGCCATGGTCACAATGTAGATCACTAGAAAAAGCAGAAAGAGAAGGATCTGCAGCTCGGGGAGATCCCCAAACCCCAGGAGGATGAATTCCGTGACGGACGTTTGATTTTCCCCTTCTCCTTTCTCCATGAGGTGCATCCTGTGACAGGGAAAAAGTAATGAGCATCGAAAGATTTGGCTGTACCGGGAAATTCAGTCGATAGCCATCATTTGATCCCCTAAGAGTTCCCACTGCAAATGGAGAGCTGGGTTTATATTCTCTCACACCAGAGAAACTGCTTCAGGAGCTGGAGACTCCACCACTTCCCTTGGTGCTTTGTTCCAATAGATAATCACCCGCCCTGGCAGCAGACTGCGCCTTATTTCCCATTGTCGTGTGTCTGGGTCTAGCGCCCAGCCCTTGGTTCTAGCTGTGCCTGTCCCTGGGAAATGGAAGAGCCCTTTGGTAACCAGTGGTTTCTCCCCACGGAGATATTGAGACCTCTACTCAAGTCACGTCTCCACAAAACTGATTTTGTGGCTCTATTCTGCAGCCTCCCCAACCTCTCCGCGTCTGTTTTACACCATGGCCCCAGCCCTGCACACGGTATTCCAGCATCGGTGTCACCAGGGCTCTCTGCAGATGAAACCCGCCCCCTGCTCCTGTTCTCTGCTCCCCTCTTTATACAGCCAAGGACATCACCAGCCCACGGCCCACCCCACCGCTCTGGGAGCTGATGTTGGGTTTCTCGCCCTCTGTAGCCCCTACCCGTGCTGTGATGGGGGCCATGGTCACACCCAAGAGCTGCACCGGGGAAGGGCAGGAGGGAGGTGGCACCATGGCCATGCCTGCGAAGAGGGAGTGATGCTGACCCACAGCACAGATGGGAAAGTGACTCTGCCTCCAGCCGTGACCAGGCACAAATCAAACCACCCTCGGGGCAGACGCACACGCCTCCTCTCGTTCATAGCACAGTAGTGACTGGTCCAGAGATACTGACACTGCTGACAACGAATTACCAGCTATGACTGTTAACTATTAATTACTGGCTGTCCATCACTGATTGTGTTGTGGCAATGGCAGGGGATCAGGTCCTTACTGCGCTGGGTGCTGCGTAAACACCCAACAATTAGTAACAATTCCTGGCTCGGAGGGCGCTGTGTTGAACTGCAGGCAGAGTCTTTGCCGTATCCCAGCTGCCACAGGGACCCCCTAACTCAGCCCTGCCAGCCGCTCTCTCACTGCAGCAGTACCGGGGCCTGGGGTGGGAGATACGGGGGGAGAATGGAAAGTCTGCCTGTGCCCGGTACTCATCCGCCCCCGTTACTGCCGTGTCCGAGCTCCTCGCAATCTGTAACCTGTTGATCTTCACGCCACTCTTGTGACTTAACATTGGGAGCTTGGGTGCTTCTGAAAATCCCACTCGGTGCCTAAATACCTTTCAAAACATGATCCAAACTGACTCAAAGTCGACCAGCAAGGCTGCGGCTGAGCAGAGAAGGGACCCCAGGTCTCCCGTCACAGGCTGGGGCCCTAACAGCTGCGGGCCCCACGCGCTGGGGGAGATGAAGGGAGAGCAGTCAGTGCTCGGGCAAAGGTTGTGACACATACACAGGGAGCGCTGCTTCCTGACCTGTAAGGATTCCAGTCTCCGTTCTGTGCAGTTCTAACGTACACCCCTTTCCTGGGGAAGCTCAGCACCACCCACAAAATGCTGATACCCTCTCTGCTCCCACGGAAAGCCACGGAGCAGACGCTCAGCAGGAGACACGAAACATCTCAGTGCTGGGCTGGGAAGGTGCATCGGAATCTGCCCCCTAGGAAAGGCTGGAGAGGCAGCTGAGAAGCAACTGAAAACCTGAGGGTCCCTGAGCAAAAAATGAGCTGTCCAGAGGAGAGAGGGGACAGCCAGCCAGAGCGCAAGCGGGTGCGGGGAGGAGAGACAGAGGGATGTCTAAGGGCAGAGATGAGAGCTGGGTCTCCTTATGATCCATCCGTGTCGCTAGGTGCAAACCACAAAGCAATCAACTCTGAAGTCCTTCCTCCGGCAGAGCTCCCAGCATGTGAGGACACTGCACAAGGTGGTGTCTCAGACCAAGGGCTGCATAGGTGTAAGGACCTAAAATCTGCCCCGAGGCTAGTGACACTCACCTTCAATCCTCAGCATGCAGCAGCGTGCTCTCCGTGGCCAGGGATTGGGGCTGGTGTCAATCAGCCTTCGTAGCTCTGTTCCTGGCAGCCCCCTACCTGTGGCTGCTGGGATGGGAACCTCTCACTGCCCAGGGTGATTGCTGGCATCACACAGACCTTTAGTGCCTCCTGCTCTGGGTTCTTGCCTGGTTTATCAGCGAAAGAAGCTCCCCCCTGGGCCTTGCCACTGCTGTTGGGATCTCCCCTGGGACTGCTGCCGGCGATGCTCTGGGTTCCCTGCAGAGGGGAATTGATGCTTTGTTCCATGTTTAAACAGTGTAACATCATAAGAACAGCCATACGGGGTCACACCAAAGGTCCATCTAGCTCAATGTCCTGTCACCCAACAGTGGCCAGTGCCAGGTGCTTCAAAGGAAATAAACAGACCAGGGCAGTTGTTAAGTGATCCATCCCCTGTCATCCAGTCCCAGCTCCTGGCAGTCAGAAATTCAGGGACACCCACAGCATGGGGTTGTGTCCCTGACCCTCTTGGCTAATAGCCATTGATGGATCCACCGTCCATGAACTTATCTAGTCCTTATTTCAACCCTGTTATACTTTTGGCCTTCACAACATCCGCTGGCAATGAGTTCCACAGGTTGACTGTGCGTTGTTTGTCTGCCTGAGGTCAGACTCCAGATGGTCTCGGCAGTGTTACCCCAAGGCGGTAAAGTTCAGGAGACCTGAAGATCACAGGGTCTGCTCCTTGCTGGTTGCCCAGAGGGGGGAGAACCACCACTTGCTCCATGGTTTTGTGACTTCCTCTGCACCAGTGTGCGGACCAGGTGAGCCACAGAGGGCTCCAACGATGCAATGTCGCCACAATTTGGCAGCTTCACATTGTCCCCAACATGGGCCCTGCTTGGCATCGTCTGGCTGGCCCAGAATGGACTGAACTGGGTCCCATCCCCTCTGAAGCTGGGGCTGGGAAGGCAGATGAACAATTGTTCCAGTGACAATTTTCCAAGCAACTCTGCTTGCTGTACAGTCACTGTGGCCAGCCAGCCACCCCCGGCATCCTTCTGAGGTCACCCCCATCACTTAGATTGACACTCGCTTTGGCTGGAGGGAGCTGGCCAGAGCTGGGGCGGGGGTGAGGGGCTCAGGCTGGAGGGAGCTGGCCAGAATGGGGGTGAGGGTGAGGGGCCCAGGTTGGAGGGAGTTGGCCTGAGTTGGGGCGGGGGTGAGGGGCCCAGGTTGGAGGGAGCTGGCCAGAGTATAAAATAAATATAAATTAAAAGGTTTCAGAGTAACAGCCGTGTTAGTCTGTATTCGCAAAAAGAAAAGGAGTACTTGTGGCACCTTACAGACTAACCAATTTATTTGAGCACTATAGCTCACGAAAGCTTATGCTCAAATAAATTGGTTAGTCTCTAAGGTGCCACAAGTACTCCTTTTCTTTTTATAAATTAAAAATCAATTAAAAGAATATAAAACAACATTAAAAAGCATAAAATAAAAAAATACATAATGATATTTTTAAATTTAAAAAATCCTTCGAAATGGAACCCATACGTGCCGGGTGAGAGTCAATGGGACGTGTGCTGCTCTCCTCAGACTAGAGGGGTGTCTGAGCACCCCACGTCCAGGCCCTCAAGGACAGGTCTCGACAGCAGTCTCACCCCGGCCCTGCGGCCACCCCAGCCCCGGTTAGCAATGAACTGTGAGACCCTCCAGCCTAAGGGAGTTAGACACCCAAATCCAATTAAAATCCCAGCCCTATTGAAAGTTAATGGGGGACTTGGGGTCTTAAGGTTCCTTGAGACCCCCTCCCATACAAGCTTGTTGTCTACATGGGGGTCTGTCCAGACACGCTGGATTGGTTGGGTTGCCTTGAAATTTGACCAGCTGATAGGATTTTAACCTGCGTTAACAAACGTGATGAGACTGTCAATCCAAGTGACAACGGGGTGTCCGCAGAATGACACGGGGGTGGCTGGGTAGCTGAGCTCAGAATCTGGCCCCACTGCCTTCTACAGCAGAATGGCTCAGGTAATGGCCAGTGGAACCATTTTCCTTCAGACTTCATAGCACCAGTTTCAGAGGGGCTGAGGTTCTGCTTTGGACTTTTAGTTCAGTCCATTCTGAGCCAGCTGAGGGTGCCAATAAGGCCCATATCAGGGACAGGGTGGAGCTGTGGCAGGATGGGTGGATAAAAGTAAACTTCATTACTGTTACCATCAAGCACCCTCCAGCTCCAGATCACAAGCACCTCACTATTAACCTGTATGGACTGGACATTTAACAGGGAGCAGCTGTCATCAGAGATGGGGCTGGAAGATGCTCAAAAGATGTGGACGCTCTCTCATACATCAGCGGCTGCTACCATGGTCTGGGTGTCTCAGTGACATCCGTGCGGACGTTGACATCCAGCTTCTGGCATAGCTAGAGATATATAGAGCCGTGGTTACACCAACTCTGCTGTACCACCGTGAAACCAGGGCTCTGGGGCAGGCTGAGAAGTGGCGGAAAAATGGTTTTTGATTCTCGTTGTCTACGTTTAAGCAGGGGAATAGTCCCACTATTGTGGGGAACTTTCCTGGCTTCTGCACGACCCCGGTGAAGTGGGCTAGCGAAAGGATCTAAGTCCTCGCTCCCACTTCCTTTACCCAGTGGCTTCCCTGCCCTTGACGACTCCCTTTCTACTCTCCTGTCTGGCAGAGTCCTTGTAACCCCAACAAGGCTGGGCCCAGGATTCCTGAGGGGCTCGACCCCCAACCCTGCTGTGGTCACCTAGGACAGGGGCTAGGGTAACCCCACTCTGGGGTACTCTCTCTGCATTGGGCATTTCTCTGACCCACTGACCATTACATACAAGTTAAAGCAAATGCAAGTTATTTCATCAACAATTAATTTTAAAAAGAATAAGGGAAAATGGGAAAGGTTAAAGGAAACACATCAGCCCGCTCTGTGGCAGGGAACATCACAAACAGTGTCTCTGGAACGTCAGGGCCGTTCACAGCCTGTCCCTTGTAAGTCCCAGGCCTCCTGCTCAGGCCCTGGCTGTGCTGCAGGGATGCTGTGGGTTGGACACTTGCTCTGGTGGTGGCCACATGCTCTCAGGCTCTAAGTGGTAGGATCCTTCTTCCTAGTGTCTCCCCCGCCTTGTCGGGGTTACGATCCAAGCCTGGCCTGCAGAGCCCCTTGGCTGAGGCATCTCCCTGTGCTGGGCCCGCTGCCCAGGGTCCCCCTCGCTCTCCCCAGCTGCTCACTGCACCCAGCTCCGGACTGCTCCAGCCCCAGCTCCACCACTCGGTCTCTGCATGGCTGCTGCTGCTCTGCCTCCTGGGCTGCTTCTTTGGCTCCTCTGGCTCTGGTTGCTGCAGCTCTCTTCCCAGGGCAAGTCTGCTCTCTCTGGGCTGTGCCTCTGGCTTTGGGGCTGCAGCTCTGCTCCCAGCACAGGGTCTGCTCTCTCTGGATCTGGCACAGCTCTGCTCCCCAGCTCAGCTCGGGCCCCTGCTTTCCCCTTAGCTCAGCCCCACTCTGTCCGACCCAGGCAATTCCAGCTTCCATAGATGAAGAGTTCATGTTTAGCTATTCCACCTGGAAGCAGGCGGGGCACACCCTGACTGTTTTGTAGAAGCAATGCACACATTGCTCTATCCAAGGACAAGGGCTAGATATGAACCATGAGAACTTGATTGTTTGGACAGCAACTGTGGGAGGCTTTCTTAGCCTGGGCTCAAGGCCTGAGAACCAGGATTGTAGTAGATAAAGGATGGTAGCTAAGTATATTAATCAACGTCATGCATTCCTTTGGGTAGCAGTGTGTAATGCTTAGGGGGAGAAATATAATAAAAGGAGAAGGTGGAAGGCGGGGGGGCAGAACAGCCCATCTCCGCTGACCAGCCTGTTTGCTTGGATAAAGCTGTGTTCTGTCTCATCATTGAACTGCCACACATGGAGAACGGGACCTCCCTGGCCTCCTGACCCCCTGATTAGCCTGCCCGGGCTGTCATTCAGGCTGACCTGGAGCATTGGCCTCTCCCCATTGTTCCTGGGGGCTGTCAGTCTCAGGGTCCTGATTCCCCATCGACCCTTCCCCTTTTTTAGTACTGGGAGCTAACAACTAAAACACCCCCACTGAATGTTAGTAAGGGGGCAACAGTCCCCTAACATACGTCAGCTGCTCCGTATCAAGTGGCAGGACGAAATCAGGAATGAGGATGTTTGTAGAAAAATCCAGTAACTGCCTCCATCCACACCGGTTCGGTTCTGGCAGCTTTCTCGGAACAGACATATTGTTAGGCTGGATGACCAACAAATGCCGAAGGGGGTTTACCAAGCACTGCCACTGTATGATCAGCAGTCACACAGTCACCGAAAGCTTCAGTGGCATGATAAGGTCTCCAGTGATGGACATACACTGAACATCCAGCCAGAAGTCAGGGCCTAGCTAGAGATGGATCCGGGCAGCCAGAGCATGTCGGGGCCTAGCTAGGGATGGATCCAGGCGGCCAGGGCACATCAGGGCCTAGCTAGGGATGTATCTGGGTGGCCAGAGCACATCAGGGCCTAGCTAGAGATGGATCCGGGCAGCCAGAGCGCATCAGGGCCTAGCAGGAGATGGATCCGGGTGGCCAGAGAATGTCAGGGCCTAGCTAGGGATGGAGCCGGGTAGCGCTCAATGTGCAACGAATCTACATCCACCCTATGGGATTGTTGCCCTGATGCTCAAGTTGGTGGCTGGGTGAAAGTATTCCTAGCTACGCCAAGGCTGGGTTACCTTTGGGAATTGCCTCCATTCTCAGTGCCTTAGTTGTCTTGCCTGTGAAATGCGGATGAGGGCACTTGCCACTCTTTGCGACATACGTTGAGACCCATGTCTGGAAAGTGGTATGTAGGAGTTCAATCTGATCATTAAAGGGATTGAAGCCACTGTTGGATGACAGGACACTGAGCTAGATGGACCTTTGGTCTGACCCCATCTGGCCATTCTTATGATGTTACACCATTTAAACATGGAACAAAGCATCAATTCCCCTCTGCAGAGAACCCAGAGCATCGCCGGCAGCAGTCCCAGGGGAGATCCCAACAGCAGTGGCAAGGCCCAGGGGGCAGCTGCTTTCGCTGATAAACCCAGCAAGAACCCAGAGCAGGAGGCACTAACGGTCTGTGTGATGCCAACAATCACCCTGGGCAGCGAGCAGCCACAGGCAGGGGTCTGCCCAGCAACTGAGCTAGAAGGCTGACTGACACCAGCCCCCGTCCCTGGCCACGGAGAGCACGCTGCTGCATGCTGAGGATTGAAGGTGAGTGTCACTAGCCTCGGGGCAGATCTTCAGGTCCTTACACCTATGCAGCCCTTGGTCTGAGACACCCCCTTGTGCAGTGTCCGCACATGCTGGGAGCTCTGCCGGAGGAAGGACTTCAGAGTCAGTTTTTTTGTGGTTTGATGCTAGAGACACAGATGAATCAGAAAGTAGACCCCCCTCTCACATCCCTCTGGCTGGCTGTCCCCCTCTGTCTCCCCGACGACTGGTTGTTTGCTCAGGGACCCTGCCCCTCAGGTTCTCAGCTGCCTCTCCAGCCTTTCCTGGGGGGCAGATTCCAATGTACGTTCCTGGCCCAGTACTGAGATGCTTCGTGAGCGTCTCCTCCGTGGCTTTCCGTGGGAGCAGAGAGGGTATCAGCATTTTGGGGGGGGTGCTGAGCTTCCCCAGGAAAGCGGTGTATGTTAGAACTGCACGGAACGGAGACTGGAATCCTTACAGGTCAGGAAGCAGCGCTCCCTGTGTCTGTGTCACAACCTTTGCCCGAGCACTGACTGCTCTCCCTTCGTTTCCCCCAGCGCGTGGGGCCCGCAGCTGTTAGGGCCCCAGCCTGTGACGGGAGACCTGGGGTCCATTCTCTGCTCAGCCGCAGCCTTCCTGGGAAACCTTGGGAAAGTCAGTTTGGATCATGTTTTGAAAGGTATTTAGGCACCTAGTGGGATTTTCAGAAGCACCCAAGCTCCCAAAGTTAAGTCACAAGAGTGGCGTGAAGATCAACAGGTTACAGATTGCGAGGAGCTCGGACACGGCAGTAACGGGGGCGGATGAGTACCGGGCACAGGCAGACTTTCCATTTTCCCCCCATATCTCCCACCCCAAGCCCCGGCACCGCTGCAGTGAGAGAGCGGCTGGCAGGGCTGAGTTAGGGGGTCCCTATGGCAGCGCCCGGGGCGGCGAGTTATATCTCCACATGGTGCCTTGGCACCAGCAATATTCAGAGCCCAGGGGCCCAGCTCCACCAATATTTGGGGCCGGGTGTCCCCCCCGGCCCACCTGCCACCCCCCCGTGCCTCCCCCGAGTGTCCCCCGGCCCCCCGCTTGCTGCACCCAGCCCCCAGGCGTGCGTCCCGGGCCCCGGAGCAGAGCGTTCTGTGCAGCTCCATGTGCCCCACTTCTCGACTGCCAGGGCAGACTGACTCTGAGCCTGCCTTTCCACCTCAGACCCTTCCCTTTTCCAGCGGGACCCTCCACCACCACCGGGGGCTCCCCCACCCGCAGGCACCGCTCCTGCCCCATGCTGGGCAAGGAGGCAGCCCCATCCCTTACCCCCAGTGAGGCTACAGTCAGGGGCAACAGCAGGGGAGGAGGCGCACGGAGCACCGCCGGCACCCACCACGGGGGAGGCCAGGGAGATTCCTGGCCCTGAGAGGGGCCCTAGGAGCACATGCAGTGACAGTGATGAGGGTGAGTGTGCTGCTGGGGAGGTTGGGAAAGGGGGGCTCCTCTCCCAGAGCTCGCTGCTGCCGGCAAGGAAAGGGCTTGGGGGAGTCCTCCTCTCTGGCCCCTGTCCCGGAGCAGCCTGCCTGCACCCCAAACTCATCCTCAGCCCTGCCCCACCCCAGAGCCCACACCCCCAGCCAGAGCTTTCACCACCCCCCACCACACCCTCAACCCTCTACCCTAACCATGAGCCCCTCCAACACCCCAAACACCTTATCCCCAGTCCCAGCCAGAGCCCTCATCCCCCTGCACCCTAACCCTCCTCCTGAGCCCTGAGCCCCCTCCAACACCACAAACCCCTCATCTCCAGCCCCAGCCACAGCTCTCACCCCCCTCCCGGCACCCTAACTCTCGGCCCCAGCCCTGAGCCCCTCCAACACCCCAACACCTTTTCCCCAATCCCAGCCAGAGCCCTCATCCCCCTGCACTCCAACCCTCTGCCCCAACCCTGAGCCTCTCTAACACCCCAACCCCCCCAACCCTAGACAGAGCCCTCACCCACCACATTCCTACTCTCACCCTGAGTCCCTCCCACACCCCAACCCCTCATCTGCCGCCTCACCCCACAACCCTAACCCCGGCACCCCCACCCTGCGCACCCCGTCCCATCCCCAAACTCCCTTCCAGAGCCTGCACCCTACACCCCAATCCCCTGCCCCAGCTTACAGCCTGCACCCCAGACCTCCTCCACCACCCAAACTCCCTCCCAGAGCCTTGGGCACGTGGGGGGAGGAGTTTGGGCAGAGGCGGGTTCTGGGCACCACCAAATATTATACAAACCTGCCGCCCATGCCTGCAGTTCCACCCAGCGCGCTCCGAGCCGTCTAGCAACTGGGAATTGTTTCTAATTGTTGGGTGTTTACACAGCACCCAGCGCAGTAAGGACCTGATCCCCTGCCACTGCCACAACACAATCAGTGACTGACAGCCAGTAATTAATAGTTAACAGTCATAGCTGGTAATTCGTTATCAGCGGTGTCAGTGTCTCTGGACCAGTCACTACTGTGCTATGAAGGAGAGGAGTCTGCGTGTGCGTCTGCCCCGAGGGTGGTTTGGTTTGTGCCTTGTCACGGCCGGAGGCAGAGTCACTTTCCCGTCTGTGCTGTAGGTCAGCATCACTCCCTCTTTGCAGGCATGGCCATGGTGCCACCTCCCTCCTGCCCTTCCCCGGGGCAGCTCGTGGGTGTGACCATGGCCCCCATCACAGCATGGGTATGGGCTACAGAGGGTGAGAAACCCAACATCAGCTCCCAGAGCAGTGGGCTGGGCTGTGGGCCGGTGATGTCCTTGGCTGTATAAACAGGGGAGCAGAGAATAGGAGCAGGGAGGGGGTTTCACCTCTGCAGACTGGTGACACTGATGCTGAAATACCATGTGCAGGGCTGTGGCCACGGTGTAAAACAGACGTGGAGAGATTGGGGAGGGTTCAGAAAAAAAGCCACGCAAATGATGTGTGGGCTAGAGGAAATACCTTCCAGTGAGAGACTTAAAGAGCTGGGTCTGTTCGGTGTATGAAGGAGAAGTGACTTGATTACAGCATCTCAGCACCTTCGTGGGGAGAAAACCCTGGTTACCAAAGGGTTCTTTCATTGACCAGGGACAGGCATAGCCAGAGCCAAGGGCTGGAAGCTAAAGCCAGGCACGTTTCAATGGGAAATAAGGTGCACGTTTTCTTTATTTTTCCTGGTGAGGGTGATTATCCATTGGAAAAAACTGGCAAGGGAAGAGGTGGATTTTCAACTCCTCATATCTCCAGATCAAGACTGGCTGCCTTGCTGGAAGGTCTGTCTCAGCCAAAAACAAGTTATTGAGATCAGTGCAGAGTAAGTGGGGAAATTCTGTGCCTTTTGTTACATAGGGACTCAGCCTGGATGATCCAATGGTCTCTTTTGGTCTTAAATCTAAGAATCTGTGAATGAGAAATGTTGGGGTGTGGGACAGAAGAGTGACAAATTAACTGGGTGGCAGTGCCCTGAGGTGGAAGTGAAGCAGTTTCTCTGGTCTGAGAGAATATAAACCCAGCTCTCCGTTTGCAGTGGGAACTCTTAGGGGATCAAGTGATGGAAATCAATGCAATTTCATGGTACAGCCAAATCTTTCGATGCTCATTACACTTTCACTACCACAGGATGCAGCTCATGGAGAAAGGAGAAGGGAAAAATCAAACAGCCATCATGGAATTCATCCTCCTGGGGTTCGGGGATCTCCCTGAACTGCAGACCCTTCTCTTCCTCATTTTCCTGGTGATCTACATTGCGACCATGGCTGGGAACATCCTCATCGTTGCCCTAGTTGTGGCTGATCAGCACCTTCACACCCCCATGTACTTCTTTCTGGGGAACTTGTCCTGCTTGGAGACCTGCTACTCCTCCACCATCCTGCCCAGGCTGCTGGCCAGTCTCCTGACTGGGGACAGAACCATTTCTGTTCCCGGCTGCATCACGCAGTTTCATTTCTTTGGTTCTCTAGTAACAACAGAGTGCTCTCTCCTGGCAGCCATGTCTTACGATCGGTATTTAGCCATATGCAAACCGCTGCACTATGGAACCCTTATGAATGTCCAGCTGTGCCTCCAGCTAGCAGCTGGGTCTTGGATTAGTGGATTTCTAATTTGTACAATAGTCACATGTGTTACATCACAGTTAATTTTCTGTGGCCCTAATGAAATTGACCATTTCTTTTGTGATTTCACCTCACTGATTCAACTCTCCTGCAGCGACACCAGCCAGATCACCCCACTTATTTATATATTTTCCTTCCTAGATGCTGTTTCCCCTTTTCTATTAACCCTGGCTTCCTATATTTGTATCATTGCGACCATCCTGGGAATTCCATCCACCACCGGGAGGCAAAAGGCCTTTTCCACCTGCTCCTCTCACCTCATTGTGGTGGCACTTTTCTATGGGACCATAATGATTGTCTACATGCTACCGAAATCTGGTACCTGGAGAGCCCTGAACAAAGTGTTCTCCGTCTGCTACACAGTCCTGACGCCCCTGGCCAATCCGCTCATCTACAGCCTGAGAAACAGAGAGGTCCAGGAGGCCCTGAGAAACACTGTCAGGAGGGCTGTTACCCTCACAAAGAATCCAGACTAGTGGAAAGAAATGAAGATCAGTCAGGCTGGGTCCTACTGTGAAAGAAGGAGGGTCTAAGTGAGCCCGGATACAGAAATGCAGTATACAAGAGATGTTTGTGCACACACACACACACACACACACAATAAGAGGGGACAGATAGTTGGGATTTTGCAGAGGAAAGGTGGGGGAGAAGATTTTGACTTTTCATCAAAACAACTGAAACCTGAAAAATTTTGCTTTTTGGCAATTGACATCTGAAAACCTTCATAAAATATCAGGGTTGGAAGGGACCTCAGGAGGTCATCTAGTCCAACCCCCTGCTCAAAGCAGGGCCACTCCCCAATTTTTGGCCCAGAACCCTAAATGGCCCCCTCAAGCACTGAACTCATAACCCTGGGTTTAGGAGGCTAATGCTCAAACCACTGAGCTATCCCTCCACCAAAGTTACTTGCTTTGCTCAACATGTGGCTTGAACCCACAACTCAGAGATTAAGAGCCTCATGCTCTACCAACTGAGCTAGCCCGGCTGCTTATAATGGACTGCTCAGATGGAAACTGTCAAAAATAATGCCACACACTGTTGTGATTGTGTTTAACGCCAGATGTTACAGAGATAAGAGGGGTGAGTTAATACCTTTTAATGGACCGTCTTCTACTGGTGAAAGACACAAGCTTTCAAGTTTATACAGAAGAGCTCTTCTTCCGGTCTGGGGAACATACTCAGAGTGTCACAGGTGGAACAGATTGTTTAGCATAAGTAGTTAGAACATATTGAAAAGGACTGATATCAAGTGATCACTTTATGAAAAAAGAGTTCACATCAGGTGATGGGGTGTTTTTGTCTTTTATCATTTTCAGTGTCTTCATTTGAGAGCACAGTGATTGTCTGGTTTCATCCACATAATTGCTATTGGGACATTTAGTGCACGGGATGAAGTACACCACATGTTGTGATAGGCTTGTGTAGGATCCATAGATCTTGATAGGTATGTTGTGGTGGGTGTTGATCATTGTAGCAGTGGAGATATGGCTGCTGCTGTTGTTCTGGCCGGGTCTGGCGTCGCTTTGAGTTGGTTCTAGCTGGGTCTGGTGGTCGCTTTGAGTCTGTAGGGAGCTGGCTCTGCTGATGAGGTTGGAGAAGTGAGGGGGTTGTTTGAAAGCCAGACGTGGGGATTCAGGAAAGATTTCTTTCAGGTTGTGATGCCCAACAAGTGTGGATTGCAATTTTTTAAATGGCAGGTTTCAGAGTAGCAGCCGTGTTAGTCTGTATTAGCAAAAAGCAAAGGAGGACTTGTGGCACCTTAGAGCCTAACGAATTTATTTGAGCATAAGCTTTCGTGAGGTAGAGCTCTCTTCATCAGATGCATTCAGTGGAAAATACAGTGGGGACATTTATATACACAGAGAACATGAAACAATGGGTGTTACCATACACACTGTAAGTAGACTGATCACTTAAGATGAGCTATTACCAGCGGCAGAGTGGGGCCGGGGGGGTGGAGAAAACCTTTTGTAGTGATAATCAAGGTGGGCCATTTCCAGCAGTTGACAAGAACGTCTGAGGAACTGTGGGCGGGGGGGGGGAAATAAACGTGGGGAAATAGTTTTACTTTGTGTAATGACCCATCCACTCCCACTCTCTATTCAAGCCTAAGTTAATTGTATCCAGTTTGCAAATTAATTCCAATTCAGCAGTCTCTCATTGGAGTCTGTTTCTGAAGTTTTTCTGTTGAAGAATTGTCACTTTTAGGTCTGTAATCGAGTGACCAGAGAGACTGAAGTGTTCTCTGACTGGTTTTTGAATGTTATAATTCTTGACGTCTGATTTGTGTCCATTTATTCTTTTGCGTAGAGACTGTCCAGTTTGACCAATGTACATGGGAGAGGGGCATTGCTGGCACATGATGGCATATATCACATTGGTGGATGTGCAGGTGAACGAGCCTCTGATAGCGTGGCTGAAGTGATTAGGCAGATTCTCACCCTTAGGCCCTGTCTACACTGGAAAGTTTCTGCCCAGTAAAGCAGCTTGCTGCTCTATAACTCCCAAGGTGTACACACGGCCAAGCCACTTAGTGCGCAGAATCTGCACAGTTGTAGCACTTTAAAAACACCACCCCGACGAGAGGCGTACAGCTTTCAACACCGGGGCTACAGCACCGCGGTGCCAGTGTAGGCACCCTGGTCGATTACAGCGCTGTGATTGGCCTCCAGGAGGTGTCCCACAATGCCTGTGCTCACCTCTCTGGTCATCGGTTTGAACTCTACAGCCCTGCCCTCAGGTGACCAACCATCATCCCCACCCCCTAAATTCCTTTGGAAATTTGAAAGTCCCCTTCCTGTTTGCTCGGTGACGCATGCAGTGGTCTCAGTGCATCTTTTCAGGTGGCCGTGACTGCTCCATGGACCAGGCGATCTCCGGCTTGGAGTAATGCCGAGCTGCTGGACCTCATCGGCATTTGGGGAGAGGAGGCTGTGCAGTCCCAGCTGTGCTCCAGCCATAGGAATTATGAGGCCGGAAGAGTTGCATCCGAGCGTGCTAAAGGAACTGGCAGCTGTGATTGCAGAGCCATTGGCCATTATCTTTGAAAACTCGTGGCGAACGGGGGAAGTCCCAGATGACTGGAAAAAGGCTAATGTAGTGCCAATCTTTAAAAAAGGGAAGAAGGAGGATCCTGGGAACTACAGGCCAGTCAGCCTCACTTCAGTCCCCGGAAAAATCATGGAGCAGGTCCTCAAAGAATCAATCCTGAAGCACTTACATGAGAGGAAAGTGATCAGGAACAGTCAGCATGGATTCACCAAGGGAAGGTCATGCCTGACTAATCTAATCACCTTCTATGATGAGATTACTGGTTCTGTGGATGAAGGGAAAGCAGTGGATGTATTGTATCTTGACTTTAGCAAAGCTTTTGACACGGTCTCCCACAGTATTCTTGTCAGCAAGTTAAAGAAGTATGGGCTGGATGAATGCACTATAAGGTGGGTAGAAAGTTGGCTAGATTGTCGGGCTCAACGGTAGTGATCAATGGCTCCACTGCCACTCGTGACATGTTGGTCAGAGCGAGCAGCATTCCGGTCAACAGTTTTGGATCCATTCCTGCCGCCCGAAGGGGCAGGGCATGCAGTACACAAACTGATGAAAGATGGCGCCAAAAGTGGACAGAAGCACAGGGATTGCTGGGATGTGAAGCAATGCATCACGGGGCACTGGGACTGGACCCAGGATGCCCCATGACCCCTTCCACCTTCCCACAAGTCTTAGCAGCAGAAGAGAAAGAGGTGCTCTGTGGGATGGCTGCCCAGAGTGCACCACTCCGAATACCGCTGCAAGTGCCACAAGTGTGAACACGCTATTGCGCAGGCAGCTGACAATGTGAACACACAACAGCGGTTTCCCTTCTGCACTCTCTGAGCGGCACTGTAGCTACTGGTGCTGTAACTTTGCCAGTGTAGACGTGCCCTAAGAGATGATACAAACAGGCTGCAGACTCTTCAGGGGAAATCTGCACTTGCTTACAACGTGGAATCCCCGGGTGTTCCATTCACAGGCTAAAAATCCCTTTAGCCTGGGTCCAGCACTTCCCTCAGTTCGTCTTTGTTCCTGAGGTGTTTCCAGGTGTGTTGTTGTAGGGAGAGTGAGTCCCAGCGTGATGTCATTTCCCCCTTTTATATCTTCTTCCCGCTTGCTGGAAAGCTCTTTTCCTGTGATCCGAGTCAAACAGTTCCCATTGTGTAGTGCTATCTCTGAGAGCTTTCTATTGTACATGGTTCCTAGGGTAATCCTTGTGCTTGTGTGCATTTCCTCAGTAAGCCATTAGCATTGTTTGTCCTTTGTACTGTTGTACCTGAAATGCTGCTTGTAGGTGCTTTCAATCTCACAATGTTTCAGTAACACATATATAGCCAAACTTCGTAACTTCACGTACAATGATAGCACATACAATCCAATGAGATATTACTATCTAGCAGATCAAGACTTTTCGAATGATACCTCACAAGGCCTACTTTGTACAAAACATATCCTGGGGAATATTGGGGTGCCAGGGTGTCACATCCTGCATGCCCCAAACCCCTTCCCCCCCACTGCTCACCATCCCCCAGCCCGATTCTTCAATAAACCTATTTCTTAAAACCTAGTACAGCTCCATTCCCAAACCACTTCCTCCCCCCAAACCTCCCTCTGTCTTCACCCCAGCTCAGGGACCCTCAGGTTCCCAGCTGTTTCTCAGCTACCTCTCCAGCCTTTCCTGGGGGGCAGATTCCGATGCACCTTCCCAGCCCAGTGCTGAGATGTTTCATGTCTCCTGCTGAGCATCTCCTCCGTGGCTTTCCGTGGGAGCAGAGAGGTATCAGCATTTTGTGGGTGGTACTGAGCTCCCCCAGGAAAGGGATGTACTTTGGAAATGCACGGAATGGAGACTGGAATCCTTACAGATCAGGAAGCAGCGCTCCCTGTGACTGTGTCACAACCTTTGCCCAATACTCAGAGTGTCACAGCTAAGTACAAGGTGGAACTGATTGTTTAGCATAAGGAGTTAGTACACATTGAAAGGGACTGAGATCAAATGATCACTTTGTGAATAAAGTGTTCACAGCAGGTCCAGAATTTTTTGATAAAATGTTGGTTTCATTTGTAAATGCTGATTCTTCAAAAAAAATTAAATTAAGCATTAGTTTTGACTAAACTTTTGCCAGGAAGGTTTGAAAATTGCAACCTGAAATCAAATTTTGAAATACTGAACATTTTCATTAAATTTAATTCTTATTTTCCACCCAGCAGTGGTAAGGGGCTGGATGGGTGGGTGGGTGAGTGGATGGAAAGAAAGCTGATATTTTCTGTGAAAATAAAATGTGAATGCTGAATAGAATTTCTTAGAAAATTTTAGTTGCAAAAATTATTGAGGGAAGGATGAGAATCAAAAGCACCAAAGGGAATTAGGGACATAAGTTGATTTGAAACTCAGGGCTCCTAACTCCCTAACACACTTTTGAAAATTTCCCCAGAAGACACATAATTTATTTGTTTATTATTTATGTATTTATTCAACAAGAGTTCAAGATTTTTTTCTTGTCCATTTTCTGGCCAGCTTTACTCATCCTGAACATGTCAGGGTTGGATTTTCAACAGTAGCTCGGGGCGTTAGGCACCCAACCGGACTATCAACAGGAACTACTGAGCACCTCCCTCTCTTAAAAAATAATTCCCCTAATCCACATTCCCACCCAAAACCCAGCACAGCCTCACGCCCTTCCAGGGGCTAAACTTCAATCTCTGAAGAGCAGGAAACAAAGCATTAAGGTACATGCCACCCCTGCAGAGTAACCTTAGCTCTGCCCCTTTTGAGCTGGCCCTAGCCATTGGGAGTGAATGGATTTAAATATGCTCCTGGGTGGCAATCAGAACATATAACACCCTTTGGGACCTTTAGAGTGACGCAAACTGAACAGTGAGGGGGCAAGTCACAAAGCAGTGCCCTTAATTTGGGGCAATTCCAAAAGTTGCTTTTAAACAAGACAGGTCTGCTCAGAAAATGACAGTCTTGGGAGATTCCTCTTTAGCTCAAATACCATCATCTCTGGTTAATTTCCCTTTCGTGGGGGATAGATTCATTCAAGGCAATGACCTCATCATCCATCTAAATAATTCATTTTTATTTTAGGTCATTAAAAAAAGAAGCTATAACATAACAAAGGTATTGATATTCCCCCACCCTTTTGTTTTGTTTTAAACAAACAATTGTACAAAGCAAACAGACCCGCTTGTGCTACTTCATCCCTTTTGCTAAGCGAAGAATCGCGTTGGCAGCAGTACTGCTGATCTTCCCTGCGTGCTCTCATTCCCACTACAACCTGCTCATATTTAATGGGCCTCCTCCTCTTAATACACTGGGGACTAACATCAGAGAGTCTCTGTTTACTGGAGAAAACATCAGGCACTAGTTAACTCTGACTGGTCTCCCCAGTGTGAATATTTTGCTTTTTGTTGGGAGAACCCCTTCTCTGTTGGCTTCCATGCAACATTTAATCGTGCAATAGCTTCATTTTCTGTCTATCCATCCAGTGGTGAGCTGGAGCCGGTTCGCCCCGGTTCGCTGGAACCAGTTGTTAAATTTAGAAGCCCTTTTAGAACTGGTTGTCCACGGAGGCGGAGCGGAGGGGAGCTGGGGCGGGAGGGTGTGAGGAGGGCCGCCCGCGCAGCAGGAGGTAACCTGTGGGGGCGGGGGCGTGCAGGGGAAATGCTCCCCGCCCCAGCTATCCTCCACCTCCCTAGGCCTGAGCACGAAGCCGCCGCTTGCTTCTCAGCCCTCCCAGGCTTCCTGCGCGAACAGCTGATTCGCGGGAAACCACGGGGGGAGCGGAGAACAGAGTGGGGTGGCACGTTCAGGGGAGCAGGCAGATCACAGGTGAGGTGAGCTGGGGCCAGGCGAGGAGCTGCCAGTGGGTGCTCTGCACCGACCAAATTCTCCCGTGCGTGCTCCAGCCCCAGACCATCCAGGGAGTCGATGCCTAAGGTGCCACTTTTGATGTGATCGGTGGGGGGAGCAGCTGCTCCCCCTGCTCCCCCGCTACCTACGTTACCCCACCTCTAGGAGCCAGAGAGACCTGCCGGATGCTTCCTGGGAGCCGCCCCAGGTAAGCACTCGCCCCCCCACAGGTCCTTCTGACTCTTAGGGGTGGAGCACGGTGGGGACCCACTACAGTGGCCCACAAGACCCTCCCGCCCGGTTCTGTGGGCAGTCAGGGGATGGGGGAGGGGTGTCAAGGAACGCAAGGAGTTGGATGAGGCAGGAGTCCCAGGGGGCGGGGGCAGGCCATGACCCCCTTGTGGGGTGAAGAGAGAACCGGTTGTTAAGATTTTGGCAGCTCATCTCTGTATCCATCCATCCGTCTATCAGTTTGTACTGGTGCCTGCCCATCCTGATATTATCTGAGGCCTCCCAGGGACACAGACTGGCATAACAGAGTCCCTACTGGACTTCACTGAGGTGGCTGCCCTTCCCCTGGTTATGCTCAGATGCTGAAAATAGCTATTAGGACAATCGGGGGAATGGAAGGCCTACCTTCTGAGAGGAAACAGGAAGAGGCTGTCTTGTTTAGTCTAGTGAAAAGAAGGCAGAGAGGGGGTCTGAGTGCTCTGGATAAATACACTGGGTGGAGGTTAAATACCAGGAGAGGGGTGAAGAGCTATTGAAACTAAAGGACAAGGCTGGCTCCAGACAGGGGTGAAAGTGAGCCGGTACGGGCCAATACGGCGTACCGGTAAGAACCTGCACCTGCCCGTAGCCAGCCCACATTAAAGCACTGCAGCAGCAGCGTCCGGAGCCCCGGACCCTTTAAATCAACACGGGAACCCCCGGGCAGTGCGGGCCAGGCAGCCTGGAAGGTTGGCTGGGGAATGCTGACCCCCCCAACCCCTCCCCTCCCCCCAAAGGCCCCACCCCTTCCAGGGGCCAGAGCCACCCCGGACCCATAACAATAAGTGTCCTGTGTTACTTTCACCCCTGGCTCCAGAACAAATGGAAATGAACTGGCCATGAGCAAATTCAGCCTGGAAATGTGAAGTTGGTTTCTAACCACCAGAAGGGTGAGATTCTGGAGCAGCCTCCCAATGGGAGTTGGGGGTGGGGGAAAACAACTGAATCAGTTTTAAGGAAGAGCTGGAGAAATTTCTCAGTGCAACTGTGAGACAGGGCTGTGTGTGGTGGGGGGCAGGGCTCAGCAGCCCCGGGACTCACTTCTGATTTATATCTCGTGTTCCCACAAGCTCATGCATCAGAATTTCCACCAAGCACCCGCAGGAGTCAGGAAGGGATTCTCCCCCTTCTATAAATTTGTGACGGGTTCTTCCTGGGGTGCCACCTGGAACTAGGGTGCCGCTGAGCCCCCTGACACACCAGCCTGGGCCCCCTCTCCCACTGTACTGCTGTGACGAGTTGCAAAGCCCTCCAAGTTTGCACTTTCACCAGCATTTACCCAGGTAGGGACACGACACACCCAGCTGCAGTCACATGCAGGCTCTCTAACCACCAGTCTAGGACCCCAAAGCAGTACCATCCTGCCCTGGTCAAGTCTGGCCAGTATATGGATTTAATACCCGGTCCACCACTCCTTCAATGTGAGGAGGACCATGCAAACTGGTGATAACCAAGCTGAGACTTTCCCCAGACACCTCAGTAAAAAGCACACTGGTTTGGATTAAAACATAAAATAAGGTTATTAACTACAAAAGGATAGATTTTAAGTGATTATAAGTGATAGCAAACAGATCAAAGCAGATTACCTAGTAAATAAACAAAACTGCAAACTGAGCTCGTATAACAATGAAGGAAAACGCTTTGTGGTTTATGTATTCGTGCTCCTTGATGAGGGCAAACTATGGGCTCGTGAGTCCCATCAGTGGCCCCGGATCAGTGTGGGGAACACCAATCTCTCAAAACCAGCCGTTATTTCAGATATGCCCACAACCTTTGGGTAAATCCCACGCCTCATCGCCTCAGAAACCGCGGCCACCACTTTGCCTTCCAGTCAACTTTCCAACTCCAAACTGGTTAGCCACGGACCCGTAGCAGATTTATTAACTACAGAAAGAGAGATTTTAAGTGATTATAAGTAGTAGGCTTAAAAGGTCAGAGATAGTTATCAAAGAAAATAAAAGATAAGTGCATAATCTAAATCTTAAACCTTATTACACTAGGCAGTATTTAGAAGAAGCAATTTTCTCACCCCACTGGATGTTACAGTTCACAATACACAGGCCTCTTGCTCAAGCCTGGGTCCAGTCTCCTCTGTTGAAGTCTTCTGTCTCTCCAGCATTCTTGTTGCTCCCAGCATAGATGAGGGAGGAGAAAAGCCCAAGCATGATGCCCTAGTCCTCTGTTTTATATCTTTAGTTCATGTGCCTAGAAGACACTTGTCCAGATATGTCCTGGTGGGTGTTGCTGAGTCACAGTGATCAAGTAAACCCCCATTGTGGTGGACTTGTATAACTGAGTCATAGAGTTGATTAGTGGTTGGTTAACACCCACCTGGCAGTAGAGGCTCTCAGACTTAACAACATATTTCAGTGACAACAATATAGGAAAATCTCATAATTTCAGACACACTAACAACATACATATTTGGATAGAACAACAGGTTTCAGCAGATCATGACCTTTCATATGATATCTTACATGGCATACTCTGTATAAAATATCACAACCATCTATGAATGATGAACACGGGGGTTACAGGGCACTATTTTGAGGTACAGTGTGTCACACCAGGCTCTCATGTTTTCAGGGTTTCTGGTGAAAGAACTCTGAGAATGCTCCATAGTTGCCTTGCTGGGCAATGGCAGACACATAAACCACAAAGGACTTTAAGGAGGATGGCTGGCTTTTTGCTGACTTGCTCATTTTTGTCTAGCCCTTTTCTTTTATTTTTCTTCTTTAGTGCTCCTTTAGGTCACTTGGAAAGTTCCAGTTTAGAAGCCGTTCTCTGGGCTCCCATAATTGAAAGTCTTGGCCACAGAATTACCTCTCTTAAAGAAATCTAAGCACAATCTCTGTTTGTATTAATTCATCTCCTGAATCTTTCTCCCTCCACACCAGTACTCTCTCTCTCTCTCTCTCCCCCTCTCTCTCTCTCTCTCATTCTCTCAATGCAAATGCTGCAGAAAGAAAAGGGCAAGTTGTGTGCAAGGTGTGCTTTTGGCGAGAGATAAATGATTAACAGATCGCAAGGCCAGAAGGACCATTGTGGTCATCCAGTCTGACCTGCTGTATAATATAGGCCATTATATATCCCAAAATAATTCCCCAAGCAGATCTTGATTTAGAACAAATCACATGTTGATTTAAAAATGGTCAGTGATGGAGAACCGGCCACAAACTTTGTTAAATTGTTCCAATGGCTCATTGCCCTCATTGTTAAATATTGATGACATATTTCTACTTTTATTTTTAAAAATGAAGGCTCAAAAACTAATAGGAAAATAAGAAAAAAAACCTATTTTTTGTATTTTGAATAGCTTTAGAGAGTTTAAGGCAGTGGTTCTCAAACTTTTTTACTGGTGAACCCTTTCACATAGCAAGCCTCTGAGTGCGACCCCCCTTATAAATTAAAAACATGTTTTTATATATTTAACACCATTATAAATCCTGGAGGCAAAGTAGGGTGTGTGGGAGAGGCTGACAGCTCACAATCTACCATGTAATAGCCTCATGACCCCCGAGGGGTCCTGACCCCCCAGTTTGAGAACCCCTGAAGGTCAGACGGAAGCATTATGCTGAAAAATTGGGTTCAGAGAAGAGTCACGAGAATGATTAAAGGAATGGAAAATATGTCTGATAGTGATAGACTCCCGGAGATCAGTTATTTAGCTTAACAGAGAGAAGATTAAGTGTTGACTGGATCACAGTCAATAAGTACGTACATGGAGAACAGAAATTGAATAATAAAAGGCTCTTCAATCTAGCAGACAAAGGTGTAACAATAGCCAATGGCTGGAAGTTGAAGCTAGACAAATTTAGACTAGAAATAAAGTGGATATTTTTAACAGGGAGGGTCGTAAACCATTGGAACAACTTGAAATGTTTAAATCAAGTCTGGATGTGTTTCTAAAAGAACTGCACTAGATCAATCACAGCTGTTGCCCTTGAAGCAGTAATTAATTCACAGAAGTCCAGTGGCTACAATGCTGAGCTGAGAGGAGCAGGTGGAAAAGGCCTTTTGCCTCTCACTGATGGATGGGATTCGCAGGACGGTGCACATGACACCAACGTCAAGGTTAATAGAAATGGGGAAAGTGCATCAAGGAAGATAAATATATAAAGAACCAGGGTGATCAGGCTGGTGTTGCCACAGGAGAGTTTTAGCAGCGGGGTGAGATCAGCAGAAAATGGGCCATTTCATTGGAGTCTGTGATAAATGAAGGGAGGGGAAGCTCCCTTTTATGGACACCCAGCCAGACAAGGGTTAAAAACTCTCCCTGGCTAGGTCAAAGAAAGGGAGTGGTCACCTGACCAAAAGACCCAGTGGGACGGCTAGAATGTTTTAAAATTGGAAAAAAAACTTTCCCTTTGTGTGCTGTTGTTGTTCTCCAGAGAGCAGAGACACAGAGAAGCAACGCTGTAAGCAACTTTGAAACCAGGTATAAAAAAGCATCAGTTCATACCTCGAACCACTTATTTTACAACCCAGATATGTAAATAGATCAGGAATGTTTAGAAAGACGCGATTCGGTTTATTTCTTATTGGCTTGTGGACTCCCCTGTGCTATCCTCAAATCCTTTTTCTTTTGCTTGTAACCTTTAAGCTGGACCTCAAGAAGATTATTCTTGATGTTTAATTTTTGTAAGTGAGTTTTTTAAATCTAGCAAAAGCCTAAGTTCCAGTTGTATTTTCTTTCTTTTTGCTTTTAATAAAAATTTACCTTTTTTAAGAACAGGATTGGATTTTTGGTGTTCTAAGAGGTTTGTGCACATGTTGTTTAATTAGCTGGGGGCAACAGCTAATTTCCTTTGTTTTCTTTCTCAGCCCCTCCCTGACAGGAGGGTGAAAGGGCTTGAGGGTACCCCACAGGAAGAAATTCCCAAGTGCACCTTCCTGAGTTCCAAGGGGTTTTTTTGCACTTGGGAGGTGGCAGCATCTAGCCATCCAAGGTCAGAGAGAAACTGTGACCTTGGGAGTTTAATACAAGCCTGGAGTGGCCAGTATTAATTTTTAGAATCCTTGTAGGCCCCCAAGGTCTTCACTCGAAGAACCAGAGTGGGGAATGACATGGTGACAGACTGAAAGCACAGGCCTCAGGATTTTAAAAGAACTCATTTTTCCTTTTTGCTGCTTGAAAGCCAGGGAGGGGTTTTTTCCATTCTTTTCTTTTCTTTACTGCCTAAGGGGGAACAGGGACACAAAGGGTTCAACCTGCAAAGCCAGGGAGTCCAACAAGCAGTTTTGGTTTTTTTCTAGCTTCGTGGCAACAGAATAGCTAGGCTAGAGTAGGGCATCCCTGTGCACGAGATTGAGGTTGGGCACCGAAACCCTAGAAAAACCAGTCTTCCCAAAGCAGCACGCCATGGAGAAGACACACCCAGATCAAGCCCAGACATCCAGCTCCATGACAGAAATGCAGGGAGGGGATGGGGGACCAGGAACTTCCCAGGAGAGAAGGGTCAGCCCTCCCCAACCCAAGATCCAGATGCCAGGATGGAAGGATGCCTTTAACTCAGGCCGAGTTCTAACTGAAACAGAAAGGAATTTCTTCCTAGAGATGAAGCACTTGGAAGCGGAGGACAAGCGCTTGGAGGCGTAAGTGGAGGCAAAGTACTGGCAGGCAGAAGCGGAGACAAAGAGCTTGGAGGTGGAAGTGGAGGAGAGGAGAGAGGCAAAGTGCTTGGAAATGAAGCGCTTGAAGGTGGAAGCGGAGCAAAGCGCTTGGAGTCAGAAGCGGAGGAGAGGAGAGAGGTGAAGCACTTGGAAGTGGAGCTGAAGCTCTCAGAGCTGGAAAGGGCTAAGCTGGATCAATCAGGGAGCCCTAACAATCCTTATCCAGGTACCACTCCCCACTCCAAAAAATTCCCCACATACAAGGTAGACGATGATACAGAGGCCTTCTTAGAAAATTTTGAAAGGGCCTGCCTTGGGTACAACATCCCTATAGAGCAGTATATGGTGGAGCTAAGGTCACAACTCAGTAGACCCTTAGCAGAGGTGGCAGCTGAAATGCCTAAAGAACACATGAATGAGGACAAACTTTTTAAACACGAGACCAGAATTAGGATGGGACTAATACCTGAGCATGCCCGTCAGCAGTTCAGAGCCCTAAGGTGGAAACCAGATGTGGCATTTTCCCGACACGCATATCACATTGTAAAAAATTGGGATCACTGGATATCAGGAGCAAATGTTAAATGTCTGGAAGATCTGTCTCTCCTAATAAAAATCGATCAGTTCTTAGAGGGTGTTCCTAAGGAATAGAAAGGTACATCCTAAATGGGAAGCCCAAAACAGCAATCAGGGTGGGGGGCGGGAGATCACAGCCAAATGGGTGGAGGTGGCGGACAAGAAGAAAGCTAGTAGCAGTTGGAGCAGATACCAGAAGGGGCAACCCAAAACAGCAACCCACCAACAAAGTCAGCCAAAGGTCCCCCCTCACAAGGAGGAGCCCTCCACACAGCCAGGGAGACCCCAGATGCCCTCTTGTCCCAACCACCCACCTCACACCAGCCCACAGTCAGCTGGGCGATGCTTTAAATATAATGAGCTGGGGCATGTGAGGGCCAACTGCCCCAAGAGCAGCAGCAGACTGCAACTCATTGCCCGGAGTCCCACCAAGAGCCTTCAGGCCCAGATGCCTCTCAAATTCCCCAAAAGTGAAGGGAAAATGTGAGTGTAGGAGGGAGGAAGATTATTGCGTGGAGAGACACTGGTGGTGTAAGGTCCTTCTCTTACTGTGACAGTCTGAGGTCCTGTTCTTAGGCTAAGGCCTTTGGCTAAGCAACAGAGGCAGCCATAAACTGGGAAGCGACAGGTCACATCCTCACATTCCAAACCAGTCACATTGATATCAGGTGCTATTGGGCTGTTAGGAATACAATCCTGTCCTGATAATGCCTATCGCCTCCAGAGAAAGAGAAGTGCTGAGAAGATGTAAAAGGAAACTTAGTTTGATAGCATCCTGTCTGGCAAGAACTCACTTATCGATAGCTGGGATGTGAAATCCTCACTTCTGTATTGTTTTGTCATTATACTTCCCACTTTGCTATTGTTTGTCTGTATAATCTCTGTCTGGTTCTGTGATTATTCCTGTCTGCTGTATAATTAATTTTGCTGGGTGTAAACTAATTAAGGTGGTGGGATATAATTGGTTAAATAATCATGCTACAATACGTTAGGATTGGCTAGTTAAATTTCAGGGAAATGACTGGTTAAGGTATAGCTAAGCAGAACTCAAGTTTTACTATGTAGTCTGCAGTCAATCAGGAAGGGAATGGGGTGTGTGGGGGGTGGCGGAGAAATGGGAAGAGGGAATGGGGGTAAGGAAATTGGAATCATGTTTGGCTAAAGGGGGAAATGGGAAGAGGGAATGGGGGTAAGGAAATTGGAATCATGTTTGGCTAAAGGGGAAAATGGGAACAGGGAATGGAGGTAAGGAAATTGGAATCATGTTTGGCTAAGGGCAGGAATGGGAACAGGGACACAGGTGTAAGGCTCTGTGGTGTCAGAGCTGGGAAGGGGGACACTAAGGAAGGAAACTAGAATCATGCTTGCTGGAAGTTCACCCCAATAAACATCGAATTGTTTGCACCTTTGGACTTTGGGTATTGTTTCTCTCTGTTCTTGCGAGAAGGACCAGGGAAATAAGTGGGTGAAGGAATAAGCCCCCTAACATCTATGACCCTTATCCCATCCCCATGCTACTGGGAGAAGACTTAGCCAACCATGTGAGGCTAACAAAAAGGGTGGGGCTGGTCACCCGCAGCCAGGCTAAACAGGCCTCCACACCTAACTCCATTCCTGAGCCTCCTACAGGGATTCAGCAACCTGACCCCAAACCATAGTCTATGGCAGCAGTTATAGATCCAGTTGCTGGGACCCAGCCAGAACCAGCCCAAGAATCAAAACTGGTGGAGCAGTCAGCACCAGAGCCCGTGCTTGCAACCCCACCAGAGTCAGGGGAGCCAGCACCAAGGGGCACCACAGAGCCTGTACCTGAAGCAGCAGCTAAACCGAAGCAAGAAGCTCAACTGGAGCCGGAAATACAACCTAGTGCACCAGCAGAGAGCAATTCACAGTCAACGGCAACACTCCCATCACCTGCATTGCGTCCAGTGGGATCAAGCCCAAGTCCACAACTCAGCAAGGAACCAATGTCTCCAGCATCAAGGGAGCAGTACCAGGCAGAGCAGGAAGCAGATGAAAGCCTCAAGAGAGCTTGGACGGTGGGACGGAGCGACCCACCGCCTCTCAGCTCTTCCAGTAGGTCCAGGTTTGTTGTAGAAGGAGGACTCTTATGCAAGGAAACCCTTTCTGGTGGGCACAAGGAGGACTGGCATCCTTAGAGACACTTGGTAGCTCCAACTAAGTATAGGGAAAAGCTCTTGAGCTTAGCCCACAATCAACCTAATGGCCATGCTGGGGTGAACAGGACCAAGGACCATTTGGGGAAGTCATCCCACTGGGAGGGGATGGGCAAGGACATTTCTACCTATGTCCAGTCTTCTGAGGTGTGCCAGAGGGTTGGAAAGCTCCAAGACCAGGTCAAGGCCCCCCTCCAGCCACTCCCCATCATTGAGGTTCCATTTCAGTTCTGGGTCCTTTCCCTAAGAAGACCCCCAGAGGAAAGCTGTGCATACTGACCTTCACAGATTTTGCCACCCAATGGCCAGAAGCAGTAGCTCTAAGCAACAACAGGGCTAAAAGCATAAGCCAGGCATTGGCAGACATTTTTGCCAGAGTATCACAGAATCATAGCATATCAGAGTTGGAAGGAACCTCAGGAGGTCATCTAGTCCAACCCCCTGCTCAAAGCAGGACCAATCCCCAACTAAATCATCCCAGCCAGGGCTTTGTCAAGCCTGACCTTAAAAATATCTAAGGAAGGAGATTCCACCACCTCCCTAGGTAACGCATTCCAGTGTTTCACCACCCTCCTAGTGAAAAAGACTTTCCTAATATCCAACCTAAACCTCCCCCACTGCAACTTGAGACCATTACGCCTTGTTCTGTCATCAGCTACCACTGAGAACAGTCTAGAGCCATCCTCTTTGGAACCCCCTTTCAGGTAGTTGAAAGCAGCTATCAAATCCCCCCTCATTCTTCTCTTCCACAGACTAAACAATCCCAGTTCCCTCAGCCTCTCCTCATAACTCATGTGTTCCAGTCCCCTCATCATTTTTCTTGCCCTCCGCTGGACTCTTTCCAATTTTTCCACATCCTTCTTGTAGTGTGGGGCCCAAAACTGGACACAGTACTCCAGATGAGGCCTCATCAATGTCAAATAGAGGGGAACGATCACGGCCCTCGATCTGCTGGCAATGCCCCTACATATACATCCCAAAATGCCATTGGCCTTCTTGGCAACAAGGGCACACTGTTGACTTATATCCAGCTTCTCGTCCACTGTCACCCCTAGGTCCTTTTCCGCAGAACTGCTGCCTAGCCATACGGTCCCTAGTCTGTAGCAGTGCATGGGATTCTTCCGTCCTAAGTGCAGGACTCTGCACTTGTCCTTGTTGAACCTCATCAGATTTCTTTTGTCCCTCTGGCTCTGGTTGCTGCAGCTCTGCTCCCAGGGCAAGTCTGCTCTCTCTGGGCTGTGCCTCTGGCTTTGGGGCTGCAGCTCTGCTCGCAGGACAGGGTCTGCTCTCTCTGAATCTGGCACAGCTCTGCTCCGCAGCTCAGCTCGGGCCCCTGCTTTCCCCTTAGCTCAGCCCCACTCTGTTCGACCCAGGCAATTCCAGCTTCCATGGAGGATGGGACCTCCCTGGCCTCCTGACCCCCTGATTAGCCTGCCCACCCTGTCATTCAGGCTGACCTGGAGCATTGGCCTCTCCCCATTGTTCCTGGGGGCTGTCAGTCTCAGGGTCCTGATTCCCCATCGACACTTCCCCCTTTTTAGTACTGGGAGCTAACAACTAAAACACCCCTACTGAATGTCAGTAAGGGGGCAACAGTCCCCTTACATACGTCAGCTGCTCCGTATCAAGTGGCAGGACGAAATCAGGAATGAGGATGTTTGTAGCCAAATCCAGCAACTGCCTCCATCCGCATCAGTTCGGTTCTGGCAGCTTTCTTGGTACAGACATATTGTTAGGCTGGATGACCAACAAATGCCGAAGGGGGTTTACCAAGCACTGCCACTGTATGATCAGCAGTCACACAGTCACCGAAAGCTTCAGTGCATGATAAGGTCTCCAGTGATGGACATACACTGAACATCCAGCCAGAAGTCAGGGCCTAGCTAGAGATGGATTCGGGCAGCCACAGCACGTCAGGGCCTAGCTAGGGATATATCCAGGTGGCCAGAGCACGTCAGGGCCTAGTTAGGGATGGATCCAGGCGGCCAGAGCACGTCAGGGCCTAGTTAGGGATGGATCCAGGCAGCCAGAGCACGTCGGGGCCTAGCTAGGGATGGATCCAGGCAGCCAGAGCACATCAGGGCCTAGCTAGAGATGGATCCGGGTGGCCAGAGAATGTCAGGGCCTAGCTAGGGATGGAGCCGGGTAGCGCTCAATGTGCAAGGAATCTACATCCACCCTATGGGATTGTTGCCCTGATGCTCAAGTTGGTGGCTGGGTGAAAGTATTCCTAGCTACGCCAAGGCTGGGTTACCTTTGGGAATTGCCTCCATTCTCAGTGCCTCAGTTGTCTCGCCTGTTGTGACAATTTGACGCAGCAGGGAGCGGGGAGTGTTGACCTGGGAATGTGCCCTGGGGATGGGAGACCTGAGAGCCTGTCACCTGAGCCAGGAGGGGGAGGAGGAGGTAACAACTCTGCCCAGGAATGTGGACAGAGGCTGCAGGAGAGAGCCTGCTGGGGGGGGTTAGTTTCAGTTTGGTGCTGGGTGGAGGAACGCAGGGAACCCCAGGGCTGGGGTCTAAGCTCCCTGCTCCCCCAGAAGGACTTGACTGAGGGGTCCTGGCTGTACCCACAAGCTCTGTTTGAGACTGTGTTCCTGTGGTCCAATAAACCTTCTGTTTTACTGACTGGCTGAGAGTCTCAGTGAATCCCAGGAAGAGGGGTGCAGGGCCTGGACTTCCCCACACTCCGTGACAACTGGTGGCAGAGGTGGGATGTACTGCACCCCGTGAATGGCGCTTCCTGCAGTAAGTGACTGGGGAACAGTCAAACAAAGGGGGATTGACGGGGACCAGGCGTGCTGAAGATTCAGAGAGAGACAGTTTCAGTGGGCGGTTAACCCCTGGGAGTGTGTGACCAGAGAGAAGGACTTTTACAGTAACAGGGTCCCCCCGGGGGATTGCAGCGAGCGGTCCCAGGGGCAGAGGAGTCTGCAGCTCGACCCTGGCAAAGAAGTGGTGACCTCAAGAAGGACTGGCACACTAGGGGTTTTTCCTGGAAACTGTGGAAAGCTGCTCAGCCTGCGAGTGCCCAGCAGGGAGATGTACGCTAAATGCCTTAAGAGTGACCTGGTGGAGCTGTGCAGGCAGAGGGGGCTGCGCATTGGGAGGTCTACCAAGGAACAGCTGATTGCCCAGTTGGAGGAGAGGGATCGCTTGGATGACCCGATCCCTGTCCCTGAGGGAAGCCGCCTGGTGGATGCAGCGTGGGCCCTGGGGCCTGACCGGGCTGGTAGGGGTCAGATTGCTGCCGAGGACATCCCGAGACCCTTCCTACCTATGCCTGGGGGAGGGGTTGGGGGAAGCCCAGCGAATACTGAGGGCACCCTGACCCCGGCAGCCAGCAGGGGATCCTCCTGGCGGAGCTCCCCATCCCTGGAGCGGATGCGGCTGGAATGGGAGAGGGAGATGAAAATGAGGGAGCTGGAGGATCATGAAAAACAACATCAACATGAACGTCAGGAGAAGGAGAAACAAAGACAGCATGAACTGGTGCTGGTCAGGCTGAGGAGCAGTGGGCCCCCGGCTGCGGAGAGTGAGGGGGGACCCAAGACTGCAAGGAGCTTTGATAAGTGCTTCCTGGCCCAGCGGAAGGAGGGGGAGGACATAGATAGCTTTCTGACGGCCTTTAAGAATACCTGCGAGATGCACAGGGTTGACCCTGCAGACAGGCTCCAGTTTCTCACCCCCTTACTGGACCCCAAAGCCGTGGAGGTGTACAGCCGAATGACAGGGGTGGAGGCAGCGGACTATGAACTGTTCAAACAGGCCCTGCTCCGTGAGTTTGGGCTGACCCCCGAGATGTACCGGAGAAGGTTCCGGAGTCAGCGTAAAACGCCTGAGATCACATACCTACAACTGGTCAACCGGATGCAGGGATATGCCCGCAAGTGAACAGCTGGGGCCCAAGCTAAAGCGGACCTGCTTGACCTAATTGTACTGGAGCAATTGTATGAACAGTGCCCTTCCGACCTGAGGCTATGGTTGGTGGACAAAAAGCTAGAGAACCCCCAGCACGCAGGGCAGCTGGCCGACGAGTTTGTGAACAGTCGGTCAGGGGGTAGCAGGAAGGAGTCCCAAAAGAACAGGCCCCCCCCGATGCAGAGAGAGAGTCACCATGGGACCTCCCAGCGGGGAAATAGGGAGAACCCCCTCCCAAGGGGAACGCCTGGCATTGGGCCCCTCCGACCTGCTCGAGGGGACCAACGTGACCTGAGCTGCTATCACTGTGGCCAGAGAGGCCACGTACGGACCCAGTGCCCCAGGCTCAGGGACAGACTGAGCAGACCCAACCTACCCAGGGTTAACTGGGTAGGGACCCAGCTGGAAGAGGGGCAGACGACCCAGGCAAGGGGGGCTGCCAGTTTACCACCTGCTCAGGAGGGAAGAGTACCCCAGGCCAGCTCCGCCAGAGGGCTGGATGCTCTGGACTCAGGGTGCTCGGTTTACAGGGTGGGTGCGGGGCTGTCCCTCCGGAGAGAGTGCCTTGTTCCCCTGGAGGTGGATGGGAGGAAGGTCAATGGATACTGGGATACGGGCGCGGAGGTGACGCTGGCCTAGCCCGAGGTGGTGGCCCCAGATCGGGTGGTGCCCAACACCTACCTGACCCTGACAGGGGTGGGCGGGACCCCATTTAAGGTGCCCGTGGCAAGGGTACACCTGAAATGGGGAACCAAGGAGGGCCCCAAGGATGTGGGGGTACACCACCATTTGCCCACTGAGGTTTTGATGGGGGGAGACCTAGAGGACTGGCCAAGCAAGCCCCAGACCACCCTGGTTGTGACCCGTAGCCAGAGCCGGCGAGGGGCACTGCGCCCTGACCTTGAGGACGGTACCACACTGGAGGTGCAGGACCCTACCCTGGTGGGGAGGGAGCGCCGAGGGGCACGGCTCAGAGAGGCTGTGGCCTCAGACCCGGCCAATGAGAGGGAACCGGTCCCCATCCCTTCCCCAGTCGCTGAGTTCCAGGCCGAGTTGAGGAAAGATCCCTCCTTGCGGAAGCTCAGGGACCTGGCCGACCTCAGTGTGGGACGGACCATGAGGAGAGGTTGCCAGGAGAGGTTCCTGTGGGAGAAGGGGTTCCTGTACCGAGAATGGGCTCTCACAAGGGAAGTAGAGTCCTGTGGGATCAGGAGGCAGCTGGTGGTCCCCCAGAAGTATTGCAGCAAGCTACTGTACCTGGCCCATGACATCACCCTCTCAGGGCACCAGGGAATCCGGCGCACCCGGCAGAGGTTGCTACAGAACTTTTACTGGCCCGGGGTCTTTACCACCATCCGGCAGTATTGCCGATCCTGTGACCGCTGTCAGAGGGTGGGGAAGGCCCGGAACAAGGGGAAAGCGGCTTTGAGACCTTTGCCCATCATAGAGGAGCATTTCCAGAAGGTGGCCATGGACATCGTGGGGCCTCTCAGCAAGACAACCCGGTCGGGGAAGAAATACATTCTGGTGGTGGTAGATTTTGCCACCCACTACCCTGAGGCAGTGCCCTTAGCTTCCATTGAAGCAGACACCGTGGCAGATGCGCTCCTGACCATTTTCAGCCAGGTGGGGTTCCCCAAGGAACTCTTGACAGACCAAGGGTCCAACTTCATGTCGGCCCTGCTCCGGTGCTTGTGGGAGAAATGTGGGGTCCGGCACAACTGGGCCTCAGCTTATCACCCCCAGTCCAATGGGCTGGTGGAGAGGTTCAATGGGACGCTAAAGATGATGCTGAAAACCTTTATGAACCAGCACCCGCAGGATTGGGACAAGTCCTTACCTCACCTGCTGTTCGCGTACAGGGAGGTGCCCCAGGAGTCTACCGGATTTTTGCCTTTCAAACTGTTATATGGAAGAAGGGTGAGGGGCCCCCTGGACCTGATGAGAGATGAGTGGGAGAGGAAGGCCACTCCCAATGGAGAGTCAGTGGTGGAGTATGTCCTGATCTTCCGAGAGAGACTGGCTGAACTCATGGGCCTGGCCAGGGAGAATCTGGCCAGAGCCCAGAAGAAGCAGAAGGTCTGGTATGACCGCACGGCGCGGGCCCGTGCCTATGCCACCGGGGATCAGGTGATGGTTCTCATCCCCGTGAGAAAGAACAAACTACAGGCCGCCTGGGAGGGCCCTTTCAAGGTTGTCAAGCAGCTCAATGAGGTAAACTATGTGGTGGAGCTGTCGAACCGGGCGCACCACCGCTGGGTGTACCATGTGAATATGATGAAGCCATATTATGCCAGGGGGAATGTGGTGTTGGCCGTGTGTGGACAGTGGGAGGAGCAGGGGGATGACCCTTTAGTAGATCTATTCCCTGGGACCAGAGCTGGTTCCCCCTAGAAACAATTCCCGTCTCGGATCAGCTAACCCCTGCCCAGTAAGCTGAGGTCAGGGGGGTGCTGCATCCGTACCGACAGCTGTTTTCCAACCAGCCTGGACGCACTAATCTGACTGTCCACCGGGTGCAGACAGGGTCGCACCCGCCAATAAGATGCTCCCCATTCCGAGTCACAGGGAAAACTGCTCAGGACCCGGAAAGAGAGGTCCGGGACATGCTGGCTTTGGGGGTGATCCAGCCATCTGCCAGCCCTTGGGCCTCACCGGTGGTGCTGGTCCCCAAAAAGGATGGGTCGGTCTGGTTCTGTGTGGACTATCGGAAGCTCAATGTCATCACTGTATCTGATGCCTACCCCATGCCCAGGCCTGACGAGCTCCTAGACAAGCTGGGAAGAGCTCGGTACCTTACCACCATGGACCTTACAAAGGGCTACTGGCAAGTGCCGCTGGATGCAGATGCCCGGCTGAAATCGGCCTTTATCACCCCTCTGGGGCTCTATGAGTTCCTGACCCTGCCATTCGGCCTCAAGGGAGCGCCGGCCACCTTCCAGCGCCTAGTGGACCAGCTACTGAGGGGGATGGAGAGTTTTGCCGTCGCGTATATTGATGACATCTGTGTCTTTAGCCAGACCTGGGAAGACCACATGTCCCAGGTTAGACAAGTGCTGGACTGACTCCAGGGGGCTGGGCTGACTGTAAAAGCGGAGAAGTGCAAGGTGGGGATGGCTGAAGTGTCTCACCTGGGCCATCGGGTGGGGAGCGGCCGCCTAAAGCCGGAACCAGCCAAGGTGGAGGTGATCAGAGACTGGCCCACTCCCCACACCAAAAAGCAGGGCCAAGCCTTTATTGGAATGGCAGGATACTACCAAAGATTTGTGCCCCACTTTAGCGCCATAGCTACCCCCATCACTGAGCTATGCAAGAAGGGGAAGCCAGACAAGGTGGTCTGGACCGAGCCGTGCCAGGAGGCTTTCTGGGCGCTGAAGGAGGCTCTGGTCAGTGGCCCAGTTCTGGCAAACCCAGACTTTGACAAGCCCTTTGTGGTGTTCACCAACGCCTCAGACACGGGACTGGGGGCGGTGTTAATGCAGGAAGATGAAAAGGGGGAGAGACACCCCATCGTGTACCTGAGCAAGAAGTTGCTACCCTGGGAGCAACACTACCCGGCCATCGAGAAGGAGTGCCTGGCCACGGTGTGGGCCCTCAAGAAATTAGAGCCCTATCTCTTCGGGCGACACTTCACCGTCTACACTGACCACTCTCCCCTGACCTGGCTCCACCAGATGAAAGGAGCCAACGCCAAGCTCCTGAGATGGAGCCTGCTCCTGCAGGATTACGACATGGACGTGGGCCACGTGAAGGGAAGTGCCAACCTGATAGCGGATGCGCTGTCCCAGAGAGGGAGCCCCGAACTTCCACAGGTCACTGGTCACAGTGACCCCGCTCAGTTCAGTCTCGAAGGGGGGACAGATGTGACGATGTGACGCAGCAGGGAGGGGGGAGTGTTGACCTGGGAATGTGCCCTGGGGATGGGAGACCTGAGAGCCTGTCACCTGAGCCAGGAGGGGGAGGGGGAGGTAACAACTCTGCCCAGGAATGTGGACAGAGGCTGCAGGAGAGAGCCTGCTGGGGGGGGTTAGTTTCAGTTTGGTGCGGGGTGGAGGAACGCAAGGAACCCCAGGGCTGGGGTCTAAGCTCCCTGCTCCCCCAGAAGGACTTGACTGAGGGGTCCTGCCTGTACCCACAAGCTCTGTTTGAGACTGTGTTCCTGTGGTCCAATAAACCTTCCATTTCACTGGCTGGCTGAGAGTCTCAGTGAATCCCAGGAAGAGGGGTGCAGGGCCTGGACTCCCCCACACTCCGTGACACCTGTGAAATGCAGATGGGGGCACTTGCCACTCTTTGCGACATACGTTGAGACCCATGTCTGGAAAGTGGTATGTAGGAGTTCAATCTGATCATTAAAGGGATTGAAGCCACTGTTGGATGACAGGACACTGAGCTAGATGGACCTTTGGTCTGACCCCGTATGGCCGTTCTTATGAAGTTACACTGTTTAAACATGGAACAAAGCATCAATTCCCCTCTGCAGGGAACCCAGAGCACCTCCGGCAGCAGTCCCAAGGGAAATCCCAACAGCAGTGGCAAGGCCCAGGGGGCAGCTGCTTTAGCTGATAAACCCGGCAAGAACCCAGAGCAGGAGGCACTAACGGTCTGTGTGATGCCAACAATCACCCTGGGCAGCGAGAGGTGCCTGTCCGAGCAGCCACAGGCAGGGGTCTGCCCAGGAACTGAGCTACGAAGGCTGACTGACACCAGCCCCAGTCCCTGGCCATGGAGAGCACGCTGCTGCATGCTGAGGATTGAAGGTGAGTGTCACTAGCCTCGGGGCAGATATTCAGGTCCTTACACCTATGCAGCCCTTGGTTTGAGACACCCCCTCGTGCAGTGTCCTCACATGCTGGGAGCTCTGCCGGAGGAAGGACTTCAGAGTCAGTTGCTGTCATAAATATAAAGGGAAGGGTAAACCCCTTTGAAATCCCTCCTGGCCAGGGGAAAGCTCCTCTCAACTGTGAAGGGTTAAGAAGCTAAAGGTAACCTCGCTGGCACCTGACCAAAATGACCAATGAGGAGACAAGATACTTTCAAAAGCTGGGAGGAGGGAGAAAAACAAAGGGTCTGGGGCTGTCTGTATGCTGCTTTTGCCAGGGACAGAACAGGAATGGAGTCTTAGAACTTTTAGTAAGTAATCTAGCTAGGTACGTGTTAGATTATGATTTCTTTAAATGGCTGAGAAAAGAACTGTGCTGAATAGAATAACTATTTCTGTCTGTGTATCTTTTTTGTAACTTAAGGTTTTGCCTAGAGGGGTTCTCTATGTTTTGAATCTAATTACCCTGTAAAGTATCTACCATCCTGATTTTACAGAGGTGATTTCTTTACTTCTATTAAAAGTCTTCTTGTAAGAAAACTGAATGCTTTTTCATTGTTCTCAGATCCAAGGGTTTGGGTCTGTGGTCACCTATGCAAATTGGTGAGGCTTTTTATCCAACATTTCCCAGGAAAGGGGGGGTGCAAGTGTTGGGAGGATTGTTCATTGTTCTTAAGATCCAAGGGTCTGGGTCTGTAGTCACCTAGGCAAATTGGTGAGGCTTTTTACCAAACCTTGTCTAGGAAGTGGGGTGCAAGGTTTTGGGAAGTATTGTGGCGGGAAAGACGTGTCCAAACAGCTCTTCCCCAGTAACCAGTATTAGTTTGGTGGTGGTAGCGGCCAATCCAAGGACGACGGGTGGAATATTTTGTACCTTGGGGAAGTTTTGACCTAAGCTGGTAAAGATAAGCTTAGGAGATTTTTCATGCAGGTCCCCACATCTGTACCCTCGAGTTCAGAGTAGGGGAGGAACCTTAACAGTTGCTTTGTGGTTTGGTGCTAGAGACATGGATGGATCAGAAAGGAGACCCCGCTCTCATATCCCTCTGGCTGGCTGTCCCCCTCTGTCTCCCCGATGGCTGGTTGTTTGCTCAGGGACCCTGCCCCTCAGGTTCTCAGCAGCCTTTCCAGCCTTTCCTAGGGGGCAGATTCCAATGTACCTTCCTGGCCCAGGACTGAGATGCTTCGTGAGCGACTCCTCCGTGGCTTTCTGTGGGAGCAGAGAGGGTATCAGCATTTTGTGGGGGGTGCTGAGCTTCCCCAGGAAAGGGGTGTACGTTAGAACTGCACGGAACGGAGACTGGAATCCTTACAGGTCAGGAAGCAGTGCTCCCTGTGTCTGTGTCACAACCTTTGCCCAAGCACTGACTGCTCTCCCTTCATTTCCTCCAGCGCGTGGGGCCCGCAGCTGTTAGGGCTCCAGCCTGTGACGGGAGACCTGGAGTCCCTTCTCTGCTCAGCCGCAGCCATGCTGGGTGACTTTGAGTCAGTTTGGATCATGTTTTGAAAGGTGTTTAGGCACCAAGTGGGATTTTCAGAAGCACCCAAGCTTCTAATGTTAAGTCACAAGAGTGGCATGAAGATCAACACGTTACAGATTGCGAGGAGCTCAGACACGGCATTAACGGGGGCGGATGAGTACCGGGCACAGGCAGACTTTCCATTCTCCCCCCGTATCTTCCACCCCAGGCCCCGGCACCGCTGCAGTGAGAGAGCGGCTGGCAGGGCTGAGTTAGGGGGTCCCTATGGCAGCGCCCGGGGCGGTGAGTTATATCTCCACGTGGTGCCTTGGCACCAGCAATATTCAGAGCCCAGGGGCCCAGCTCCACCAATATTTGGGGCCGGGTGTCCCCCCGGGCCCACCTGCCACCCCTCCCCGTGCCTCCCCCGAGTGTTCCCCGGCCCCCCGCTTGCTGCACCCAGCCCCACAGCATGCGTCCCGGGCCCCGGAGCAGAGCGTTCTGTGCAGCTCCATCTGCCCCACTTCTCGATTCCAGGGCAGACTGACTCTGAGCCTGCCTTTCCACCTCAGACCCTTCCCTTTTCCGGCGGGCCCCTCCCCACCACCGGGGGCTCCCCCACCCGCAGTCACCGCTTCTGCCCCATGCTGGGCAAGGAGGCAGCCCCATCCCTTACCCCCAGTGAGGCTACAGTCAGGGGCAACAGAAGGGGAGGAGGCGCACGGAGCACCCCCAGCACCCACCACGGGGGAGGCCAGGGAGATTCCTGGCCCTGAGAGGGGCCCTAGGAGCACATGCAGTGACAGTGATGAGGTTGAGTGTGCTGCTGGGGAGATCGGGAAAGGGGGGCTCCTCCCCCAGAGCTCGCTGCTGCCGGCAGGGAAAGGGCTTGGGGGAGTCCTCCTCTCTGGCCCCTGTCCCAGAGCAGCCTGCCTGCACTCCAAACTCATCCTCAGCCCTGCCCCACCCCAGAGCCCGCACCCCCAGCCAGAGCTTTCATCACCCCCCACCGCACCCTCAACCCTCTACCCTAACCCTGAGCCCCTCCAACACCCCAAACACCTTATCCCTAGTCCCAGCCAGAGCCCTCATCCCCCTGCACCCTAACCCTCCTCCTGAGCCCTGAGCCCCCTCCAACACCACAAACCCCTCATCTCCAGTCCCAGCCAGAGCTCTCACCCCCCTCCCCGCACCCAACCCTCTGCACCAGCCCTGAGCCCCTCCAACACCCCAGCACCTTATCCCCAATCCCAGCCAGAGGCCTCATCCCCCTGCACTCCAACCCTCTGCCCCAGCCCTGAGCCTCTCTAACACCCCAACCCCCCCAACCCTAGACAGAGCCCTCACCCACCACATTCCTACTCTCACCCTGAGTCCCTCCCACACCCCAACCCCTCATCTGCAGCCTCACCCCACAACCCTCACCCCGGCACCCCCACCCTCCGCACCCCCTCCCATCCCCAAACTCCCTCCCAGAACCTGCACCCCCTTCCTCCGCACCTCCTCCCATCCCCAAACTCCCTCCCAGAACCTGCACCCCCTTCCTCCGCACCTCCTCCCATCCCCAAACTCCCTTTCAGAGCCTGCACCCTACACCCCAATCCCCTGCCCCAAACTTCGGCCTGCACCTCAGACCTCCTCCCCCACCCAAACTCCCTCCCAGAGCCTTGGACATGTGGGGGGAGGAGTTTGCACAGAGGCGGGTTCTGGGCACCACCAAAAATTATACAAACCTGCCGCCCATGCCTGCAGTTCCACCCAGCGCGCTCCGAACCGTCTAGCAACTGGGAATTGTTTCTAATTGTTGGGTGTTTACACAGCACCCAGCGCAGTAAGGACCTGATCCCCTGCCACAACACAATCAGTGACTGACAGCCAGTAATTAATAGTTAACAGTCACAGCTGGTAATTCGTTATCAGCAGCGTCAGTGTCTCTGGACCAGTCACTACTGTGCTATGAAGGAGAGGAGTCTGCGTGTGCGTCTGCTGCGAGGGTGGTTTGATTTGTGCCCTGGTCACGGCCGGAGGCAGAGTCACTTTCCCGTCTGTGCTGTGGGTCAGCATCACTCCCTCTTCGCAGACATGGCCATGGTGCCATCTCCCTCCTGCCCTTCCCCAGGCAGCTCGTGGGTGTGACCATGGCCCCCATCACAGCACGGATAGGGGCTACAGAGGGCGAGCAACCCAACATCAGCTCCCAGAGCAGTGGGGTGGGCCGTGGGCTGACGCTGTCCTTGGCTGTATAAACAGGGGAGCAGAGAATAGGAGCAGGGAGGGGGTTTCACCTCTGCAGACTGGTGACACCGATGCTGGAATACCGTGTGCAGGGCTGAGGCCACGGTGTAAAACAGAGGTGGAGAGATTGGGGAGGGTTCAGAAAAAAGCCACACAAATGATGTGTGGGCTAGAGGAAATACCTTCCAGTGAGAGACTTAAAGAGCTGGGTCTGGTCAGTGTATGAAGGAGAAGTGACTTGATTACAGCATCTCAGCACCTTCATGGGGAGAAAACCCTGGTTACCAAAGGGTTCTTTCATGCCCAGAGACAGGCATAGCCAAAGCCAAGGGCAGGAAGCTAAAGCCAGGCACGTTTCAATGGGAAATAAGGTGCACGTTTTCTTTATTTTTCCTGGTGAGGGTGATTATCCATTGGAAAAAACTGGCAAGGGAAGAGGTGGATTTTCAACTCCTCATATCTCCAGATCAAGACTGGCTGCCTTGCTGGAAGGTCTGTCTCAGCCAAAAACAAGTTATTGAGATCAGTGCAGAGTAAGTGGGGAAATTCTGTGCCTTTTGTTACATAGGGGCTCAGCCTGGATGATATAATGGTCCCTTTTGGTCTTAAATCTAAGAATCTGTGAATGAGAAATGTTGGGGTGTGGGACAGAAGAGTGGCAAATTAACTGGGTGGCAGTGCCCTGAGGTGGAAGTGAAGCAGTTTCTCTGGTCTGAGAGAATATAAACCCAGCTCTCTGTTTGCAGTGGGAACTTTTCGGGGATCAAATGATGGAAATCAATGCAATTTCATGGTACAGCAAAATCTTTCGATGCTCATTACACTTTCACTATCACAGGATGCAGCTCATGGAGAAAGGAGATGGGAAAAATCAAACAGCCATCATGGAATTCATCCTCCTGGGGTTCGGGGATCTCCCTGAACTGCAGACCCTTCTCTTCCTCATTTTCCTGGTGATCTACATTGCGACCATGGCTGGGAACATCCTCATCATTGCGCTAGTTGTGGCTGATCAGCACCTTCACACCCCCATGTACTTCTTTCTGGGAAACTTGTCCTGCTTGGAGACCTGCTACACCTCCACCGTCCTGCCCAGGCTGCTGGCCAGTCTCCTGACTGGGGACAGAACCATTTCTGTTCCCGGCTGCATCACGCAGTTTCATTTCTTTGGTTCTCTAGCAACAACAGAGTGCTCTCTCCTGGCAGCCATGTCTTACGATCGGTATTTAGCCATATGCAAACCGCTGCACTATGGAACCCTTATGAATGTCCAGCTGTGCCTCCAGCTAGCAGCTGGGTCTTGGATTAGTGGATTTCTAATTTGTACAATATTCACATGTGTTATATCACAGTTAGTTTTCTGTGGCCCTAATGAAATTGACCATTTCTTTTGTGATTTCACCTCACTGATTCAACTCTCCTGCAGTGACACCAGCCAGATCACCCCACTTATTTATATATTTTCCTTTCTAGATGCAGTTTCCCCTTTTCTATTAACCCTGGCTTCCTATATTTGTATCATTGCGACCATCCTGGGAATCCCATCCACCACCGGGAGGCAAAAGGCCTTTTCCACCTGCTCCTCTCACCTCATTGTGGTGGCACTTTTCTATGGGACCATAATGATTGTCTACATGCTCCCGAAATCTGGTACCTGGAGAGTCCTGAACAAAGTGTTCTCCGTCTGCTACACAGTCCTGACGCCCCTGGCCAATCCGCTCATCTACAGCCTGAGAAACAGAGAGGTCCAGGAGGCCCTGAGAAACACTGTCAGGAGGGCTGTGACCCTCACAAAGAATCCAGACTAGTGGAAAGAAATGAAGATCAGTCAGGCTGGGTACTATTGTGAAAGAAGGAGGGTCTAAGTGAGCCCGGATACAGAAATGCAGTATACAAGAGATGTTTGTGCACACACACACACACACACAATAAGCGGGAGACAGATAGTTGGAATTTTGCAGAGGAAAGGTGCGGGAGAAGATTTTGACTTTCCATTAGAACAACTGAAACATTTTGCTTTTTGGCAATTGACATCTGAAAACCTTCATAGAATATCAGGGTTGGAAGGGATTTCAGGAGGTCATCTAGTCCAACCCCCTGCTCAAAGCAGGGCCACTCCCCAATTTTTGGCCCAGAACTCTAAATGGCCCCCTCAAGCATTGAACTCATAACTTTGGGTTTAGCAGACCAATGCTCAAACCACTGAGCTATCCCTCCCCGCCCCAAAGTTACTTGCTTTGCCCAACATGGGGCTGGAACCCACGACCCTGAGATTAAGAGCCTCATGCTCTACCAACTAAGCTAGCCCAGCTGCTTATAATAGACTGCTCAGATAGAAACTGTCAAAAAAAATGCCACGCACTGTTGTGATTGTGCTTAACCCCAGATGTTACAGAGATAAGAGGGGTGAGTTAATACCTTTTAATGGACTGTCTTCTACTGGTGAAAGACACAAGCTTTCAAGCTTATACAGAAGAGCTCTTCTTCCGGTCTGGGAACATACTCAGAGTGTCACAGGTGGAATAGATTGTTTAGCATAAGTAGTTAGAACATATTGAAAAGGACTGATATCAAGTGATCACTTTATGAAAAAAGTGTTCACATCAGGTGATGGGGTGTTTTTGTCTTTTATCATTTTTCAGTGTCTTCATTTGAGAGCGCAGTGATTGTCTGGTTTCATCCACATAATTATTATTGGGACATTTAGTGCACGGGATTAAGTACACCACATGTTGTGATAGGCTTGTGTAGGATCCATAGATCTTGACAGGTATGTTGTGATGGGTGTTGATCATTGTAGCAGTGGAGATATGGCTGCTGCTCTTGTTCTGGCCGGGTCTGGCATCGCTTTGAGTTGGTTCTGGCCGGGTCTGGTGGTTGCTTTGAGTCTGTAGGGAGCTGGCTCTGCTGATGAGGTTGGAGAAGTGAGGGGGTTGTTTGAAAGCCAGACGTGGGGATTCAGGAAAGATTTCTTTCAGGTTGTGATGCCCAACGAGTGTGGATTGCAATTTTTTAAATGGCAGGTTTCAGAGTAGCAGCCGTGTTAGTCTGTATTAGCAAAAAGCAAAGGAGGACTTGTGGCACCTTAGAGCCTAACGAATTTATTTGAGCATAAGCTTTCGTGAGCTACAGCTCACTTCATCAGATGCATTCAGTGGAAAATACAGTGGGGAGATTTATATACACAGAGAACATGAAACAATGGGTGTTACCATACACAGTGTAAGGAGAGTGATCACTTAAGATGAGCTATTACCAGCAGGAGAGTGGGGCGGGGAGACAAAACCTTTTGTAGTGATAATCAAGGTGGGCCATTTCCAGCAGTTGACAAGAACATCTGAGGAACTGTGGGGGGGGGGGGGAATAAACATGGAGAAATAGTTTTACTTTGTGCAATGACCCATCCACTCCCACTCTCTATTCAAGCCTAAGTTAATTGTATCCAGTTTGCAAATTAATTCCAATTCAGCAGTCTCTCGTTGGAGTCTGTTTCTGAAGTTTTTTTGTTGAAGAATTGTCACTTTTAGGTATGTAATCGAGTGGCCAGAGAGACTGAAGTGTTCTCCGACTGGTTTTGGAATGTTATAATTCTTGACGTCTGATTTGTGTCCATTTATTCTTTTGCCTAGAGACTGTCCAGTTTGACCAATGTACATGGCAGAGGGGCATTGCTGGCACATGATGGCATATATCACATTGGTGGATGTGCAGGTGAACGAGCCTCTGATAGCGTGGCTGATGTGATTAGGCAGATTCTCACCCTTAGGCCCTGTCTACACTGGAAAGTTTCTGCCCAGTAAAGCAGCTTGCTGCTCTGTAACTCCCAAGGTGTACACACGGCCAAGCCACTTAGTGCGCAGAATCTGCACAGTTGTAGCACTTTAAAAACACCACCCCGACGAGAGGCGTACAGCTTTCAACACCGGGGCTACAGCACCGCGGTGCCAGTGTAGGCACCCTGGTCGATTACAGCGCTGTGATTGGCCTCCAGGAGGTGTCCCACAATGCCTGTGCTCACCTCTCTGGTCATCGGTTTGAACTCTACTGCCCTGCCCTCAGGTGACCAACCGTCATCCCCACCCCCTAAATTCCTTTGGAAATTCGAAAGTCCCCTTCCTGTTTGCTCAGTGACGCATGCAGTGGTCTCAGTGCATCTTTTCAGGTGGCCGTGACTGCTCCATGGACCAGGCGATCCCCCGCTTGGAGTAATGCCGAGCTGCTGGACCTCATCGGCATTTGGGGAGAGGAGGCTGTGCAGTCCCAGCTGTGCTCCAGCCATAGGAATTATGATACCTTCGGACAGATTTCACGATGCATGACACAATGTGTCCTGGTCCTGGCCCCTCTGCAGTGCAGGGTTAGAGTGAAGGAGCTGCAGAACGCCTACCACAAGACGCAGGAGGCAACTCCAGTGCTGTGCCCATGAACTGCTGGTTCTACAAAGAGCTGGACACGATACTCGGAGGCAACCCCACCTCTACTGCGAAGGCCCCTGTGGATGCTTTGTTGGCTCGCATGCCAGCTGAGAGTGGACCAAGCCAGGAGGAGGAAATCTTGGGAGAGGATGTAGGAGGAGGGGCAGGGGGAACCAGAGGGAGAGGATGACTCGGAGGCTGGAGATGCATGCAGCCAGGAGCTCTTTTCTACCCCGGAGGAGGCTAGCCAGTCACAGCTGTCAGAGCTTGGTGAAGCGGAAACAGGAGAGGAGGCCACTGATAAGAGTATCTGATTTTGGGAATCGCCGAAGCAAGTTGCTGGAGGTAGGAGGTTGGAAGAAAGCAGCCTGGTCTCCCATCTCATGCCTATCCTGAGCGGTGGAACAGGCTGTTGATTGATGTCCTCACTTCACAGGAATCTCCCTCAGCGATCTCCAGGAAACTCCCGTGGTGATACTGGGCAATCCGCTGCCGCAGGTTCTTCGGCAGAGCTGCTTTGTTTCTTGCCCCATTAATGGTAACTTTCCCATGCCATCATAGACGGGGAGACCATTGCTGCACACAGGTGAGCCGCATGGGGCCTGGGCGGAAGCCACAGGCTTGGAGAAGACCCTCCCTTGATTCCCTGCTCACCCTCAGCAGTGAGATATCTTCTATAATGATCACCCCCTGTGTAAAGTGTGAGGACAGGAATGATTATCAGGCCCCCGCTACAGTGCTGGCTCTCCCCAAGAGCCACATGCCCAGTGTACAGCAGGCTCCGGGAAGAGTGATTTACCCTGCCCCTGTGGCTACTCACCATTTGGGGGGTCTTGTGGCTCATGTGTGCTTGCCTAGGGTCAGACAGTTAGTGACAGGTGTGTGAGTACTTGCTGTGTTTTAAAGCACTGAATCAGTGCTGTCTGTGTTGCAAACAATACTGCTTCGTAAAATGTTGCATTTAAACTTCACAGAGATGACCTTGGGAACCCAGCCTCCCTCTTGGTTATTGGCAGCGGAACGGCTGTGCAGAATTAGAAAGCGTCCAAGAAGAACTAAGGAGGACTTTCTGCGTGAGGTTATGATGCACTCTGCTGCCAAGAAACAGGAACTGAAGGAGTAGCGGGACAGCAGAAAGAGGGACCGAAAGGAGTATGCGGCACGCCAGAATGCATCCACGGAGAGGCTCTTGCATGTTATGGAGCATCAAGTGAACACGTTCCAGGAAATACTAGCTCTTCAAACCGAGCAGCTCTGCGCCCGCCCTCCCCTGCAGCTGCCGTCGCAAAACTCTTTCCCGTGCACCCCCCAGACAACGCCAACAAACTCTTATCAGCCTCCTGGCTCCAGTCTGTACCCGCGGCATTCCACTCCTCCCTGTCACAGTCCAGCCCTGCGGACTCCCAGTACCCACTGCACTCATCACCCGTCCCTCTGCAGTTTGGCCCTGCTGAAGTACAGAACCCGCTGCACTGTATTCCAAAGGAGAAGGTTGGACATGATCCCTGGACATACACAAATCTTTAGCTGTCCTGGGACCCCTCCTCCTCCTGGGACCTTCCCATTCCCCTGCCTGCTGATGTATTTTTTTCATTTGACTCTCTCCTCTGGTTGTTGTCCTTTAATAAAAGAATTGTGTTGGTTTTAAAGCAATCTTTATTCTATTAATTGAAAGCAAAAAGAGCACTGCAAAGCAACATACAATTGTGTTAAACCCCCTTATTGCATCATGTGCACCAATCACCTTCTAGCATTACAAGCACTGCACTCCCGAGCATAGCAACACATATTAGTGGCTTTCAGCTTCCAGTCGCTGCCTCAAGGCATCCCTGGTCCTTATGGCCCCACGCTGCGCCCCTCTAATAGCCCTGGTCTCTGGCTGTTCAAACTCAGCCTCCAGGTGCTGAGCCTCTGCGGTCCAGCCCTGAGTGAAGCTTTCACCCTTCCTTTCACAAATATTATGGAGCATGCAGCGTGCGGCTTTAAGCATAGGAATATTGTCATCGGCCAGGTCCAGCTTCCCACAGAGGCATCACCAGTGGGCTTTTAAATGGCCAAAAGTACACTCACAGTCATTCTGCACCTGCTCAGCCTGTTGTTCAACTGCTCCTTGCTGCTGTCAAGTTGCCCCATGTATGGCTTCATAAGCCACGGCATTAAGGGGTAGGCGGGGTCTCCCAGGATCACAATGGTCATTTTGACTTCCCCTTGGGTGATCTTCTGGTCCAGGAAGAAAGTCCCAGCTTGCATCTTCCTGAACAGGCCAGTGTTATGCAACGTTATGCACGTTCTGCAAAGCTATCCACAATGTCATGCATGTTGCTCAGAGTCACGGTCTTTTGGAGCAGGATGTGATTAATGGCCCTGCACACTTCCATCAACACGAGTCCAGCGGTCGACTTTCCTACTCCAAACTGGTTAGCGACCGATCAGTAGCAGTTTAGAGTAGCCAGCTTCCACAGTGCAATCGCCACGTGCTTCTCCAATGACAGGGCAGCTCTCACTCTTGTGTCCTTGTGCGGGTGAGCTCATCACACCCCATGAATGTGGCTTTCTCATCCGAAAGTTCTGCAGCCACTGCTCATCATCCCAGATGTGCATGACGATGTGATCCCACCACTCAGTGCTTGTTTCCCCCAGCCCAAAAGCGGCGTTCCACAGTGGTCAGCACCTCCATGAATGCCACAAGCAATCTCATGTTGTAGCTAGTACGCATGGCAAGATCAATGTCACACTCCTCTTACCTTTGTAATTTAAGGAATAACTCCACTGCCACTCGTGACATGTTGGTCAGAGCGAGCAGCATACCGGTCAACAGTTTGGGATCCTTTCCTGCAGCCCGAAGGGGCAGGGCATGCAGTACACAAACTGTTGAAAGATGGCGCCAAAAGTGGACAGAAGCACAGGGATTGCTGGGATGTGAAGCAATGCATCACGGGGCATTGGGACTGGACCCAGGATGCCCCACGACCCCTTCCGCCTTCCCACAAGTCTTAGCAACAGAAGAGAAAGAGGTGCTCTGTGGGATGGCTGCCCAGAGTGCACCACTCCGAATACCGCTGCAAGTGCCACAAGTGTGAACACGCTATTGTGCAGGCAGCTGACAATGTGAACACACAACAGCGGTTTCCCTTCTGCACTCTCTGAGCGGCGCTGTAGCTGCCGGTGCTGTCACTTTGCCACTGTAGACGTGCCCTAAGAGATGATACAAACAGGCTGCAGACTCTTCAGGGGAAGTCTGCACTTGCTTACAGCGTGGAATCCCCGGGTGTTCCATTCACAGGCTAAAAATCCCTTTTGCCTGGGTCCAGCACTTCCCTCAGTTCAGTCTTTGTTCCTGAGGTGTTTCCAGGTGTGTTGTTGTAGAGAGAGTGAGTCCCAGCGTGATGTCATTTCCCCCTTTTATATCTTCTTCCCGCTTGCTGGAAAGCTCTTTTCCTGTGATCTGAGTCAAACAGTTCCCATTGTGTAGTGCTATCTCTGAGAGCTTTCTATTGTACATGGTTCCTGGGATAATCCTTGTGCTTGTGTGCATTTCCTCAGTAAGCCATTAGCATTGTTTGTCCTTTGTACTGTTGTACCTGAAATGCTGCTTATGGGTGCTTTCAGTAACACATATATATATACAAACTTCGTATATACACATATATACAAACTTCGTAACTTCACGTACAATGATAGCACATACAATCCAATGAGATATTACTATCTAGCAGATCAAGACTTTTCAAATGATACCTCACAAGGCCTACTTTGTACAAAACATATCCTGGGTGCCGGGGTGTCACATCCTGCATGCCCCAAACCCCTTCCCCCACCACTGCTCACCATCCCCCAGCCCGATTCCTCAATAAACCTACTTCTTAAAACCTAGTGCATCTCCATTCCCCACCATCCTCAAACCAATTTCTCCCCCCAAACCTCCCTCTGTCTTCACCCCAGCTCAGGGACCCTCAGGTTCTCAACTGTTTCTCAACTACCTCTCCAGCCTTTCCTGGGGGGCAGATTCCGATGCACCTTCCCAGCCCAGTGCTGAGATGTTTCATGTCTCCTGCTGAGCGTCTCCTCCGTGGCTTTCCATGGGAGCAGAGCAGTATCAGCATTTTGTGGGTGGTACTGAGCTCCCCCAGGAAAAGGATGTACTTTAGAAATGCACGGAATGGAGACTGGAATCCTTACAGATCAGGAAGCAGTGCTCCCTGTGTCTGTGTCATAAATATAAAGGGAAGGGAAAACCCCTTTAAAATCCCTCCTGGCCAGAAGAAAAATCCTCTCACCGGTAAAGGGTTAAGAAGCTAAAGGTAACCTCACTGGCACCTGACCAAAATGACCAATGAGGAGACAAGGTACTTTCAAAAGCTGGGAGGAGGGAGAAAAACAAAGGGTCTGTGTCTGTCTGTATGCTGCTTTTGCCGGGGATAGACCAGGAATGGAGTCTTAGAACTTTAGTCAGTAATCTAGCTAGGTATGTGTTAGATTATGATTTCTTTAAATGGCTGAGAAAAGAACTGTGCTGAATAGAATGACTATTCCTGTCTGTGTGTCTTTTCTGTAACTTAAGGTTTTGCCTAGAGGGATTCTCTATGTTTTGAATCTAATTACCCTGTAAGGTATCTACCATCCTGATTTTACAGAGGTGATTTCTTTACTTCTATTAAAAGTCTTCTTGTAAGAAAACTGAATGCTTTTTCATTGTTCTCAGATCCAAGGGTTTGGGTCTGTGGTCACCTATGCAAATTGGTGAGGATTTTTACCAAACCTTCCCCAGGAAGGGGGGTGCAAGGATTGGGAGGATTTTGGGGGGAAAGACGTGTCCAAACTACGTTTCCCAGTAAAGCCAGTTAGAGTTTGGTGGTAGCAGTGGAGATCCAGGGACAAAGGAAAATTAATTTGTACCTTGGGGAAGTTTTAACCTAAGCTGGTGAAAGTAAGCTGAGGAGGTTTTCATGCAGGTCCCCACATCTGTAGCCTAGAGTTCAGAGTGGGGGAGGAACCTTGACATGGTGGCAGAGTGGTGGGATTAACCTGAAATCATTTTGAGATCAATTTGAGATTTTTTGAACTAGAAATACAGATTTTAAAAAGGAAAAAAAAAATTTTTTCCTTTGGGGCTGCTGGAAAGGAGGTCCAACTGAAAGCAGCTAGTTTTTTCTCTGCTTTGGGGCCAGAGCAGAGACAAAAGGGGATTATCTTTGTGAATTGCAGGTTTTCTTTGCCTGGAGGCAGGGTACTTAACAGTCTTCCAAACCAGAGCTTTTTTTCCCTAAAAGTAAATGGGGGCGGGGGGGTGTTCTATCCATTTGTTTGGAGACAAAAGTGGCAAGAGGTTTTATTTTAGGATTTGGGGTATTTTTGTTTGTTTGTTTTACAAGGAGCACAGGTTTGAAAAGGAATTTTTTTTTCCTTTGGGCTGCTGGTAAGCAGGTTTCCAAGTAGTTGGAGGTTTTTTGCTTTGATTTGGGGCCAGAGCAGAGACAAAGGGAATTGTCTTTTTCTGTAGGCTGACAATCACTATCAGAGAATAGGTATCCTATTCCAGCACAGCAAAATTTTAAAGCCAAGTTTTGTTCATTTTATTTCTAACCCTCAGGTGTAAAGTTAGTTAAAAACAGAGAGGTTAGGATGACAGAATCCATGGCACAACAAAAGATGGAATTAGCCAGATTTCAGGCTGAGGAAAAACAAAAGGAACATGAAAGACAGATAGAACTCCTGTGGCTGGAGAAGGAGGTACAGGAGGCTGCCCACAAGGGGGAAATGGAGGCAAGGAAGCATGTGGAGGAGGAGAAGGAAAAAGAGAGGAAGCATGAACTGGAGATGGAGAAGGTAAAGGCTCAGCAGAATATACCAACAAACCCTAGCAATCCTTCTCCCGGTACCACTTCCCATCCCAGAAAGTTCCCCACCTACAAGGCAGGTGATGATACGGAGGCCTTCTTAGAAAACTTCAAAAGGGCCTGCCTTGGGTACAGCATCTCTACCGACCAATACTTGGTAGAGCTGAGGCCGCAGCTCAATGGACCCTTAGCTAAGGTTTGCGGCTGAAATGCCTAAAGAACACATGAACAAGTATGAACTGTTTAAATCCAAGGCGAGAGTCAGAATGGGGATAACACCCGAGCAGTCTCGTCGGAGGTTCAGAGCCCTAAGGTGGAAACCAGATGTGTCATTTACCCGACATGCCTACCACATTGTGAAACATTGGGATGCCTAGATATCAGGAGCCAGTGTTGAATCTCCAGTAAATTTGCCCTTCCTAATGCAAATGGAACAATTCTTAGAGGGTGTTCCTGAGGAAATAGAAAGAAACATCCTAGATGGGAAGCCCAAAAGTGTAATCGAGGCAGGAGAGATTGGAGCCAGATGGGTGGAGGTGGCAGAGAAGAAGAAAACTGGTCGCAGTTGGAGCGAAGACCAGAAGGGACAACCCCAGACCACACCCTATTACCGGGGGCTGCCCAAGGCCCCACCTACCTCCCAAAGAACCCTCCGGACACCTTATCCTCCCACCACCCCATTCTTCAGCAACCCACCTCGCCCCAGTGACCCGTCAGCTGGACGATGTTTTAAATGTAACGAGCTGGGGCATGTAAAGGCCAACTGCCCCAACAACCCCAACAGATTACAGTTCATTGCACTGGAATCACACCAGAGGTCCGCAGGCCCAGATACCTCCCAGATACCCTTGGAGCGGAGGCAAACTGTGAGTGTGGGCTGGAAGAAGGTCACCGCATGGAGGGACACCAGAGCACAAGTGTCAGCTATCCATGCTTCCTTAGTGGACCCCAATTTAATCAACCCAGAGATCCAAGTGATGATTCAACCCTTCAAGTCCAACTCTTTCGATTTGCCTACAGCCAAGTTGCCTGTCCAGTACCAGGGCTGGTCAGGAATGTGGACTTCTGCAGTCTATGATGATTATCCCATCCCCATGCTGTTGGGGGAAGACTTCGCCAATCATGTGAAGCGGGCCAAGAGGGTGGGAATGGTCACCCGCAGCCAGGCTAAACAAGCCGTGAGGCCTAGCTCTGTTCCAGAAACTTCTATCAGGACCCGGTCAGAGGTGATGGACTCGGACTCCAGGCCAATGTCTGCAACAGCGGTACTGGATCCAGTCCCAGAGACCCAGATGGAACCAGTCCCAGAACCGGAACCAGTGGAACAACCAACACCAGACCCATTGCCAGCACTGAATCCAGTACTTGCAACCTCAACACCAGAGGGCCCCACTGAACATGAACCGGCAGCAGCCCATAACCCTACACAAGAGGCTCAGCCAGAGCCTGAACCCCAACATAGTGTCCCAGTGGAGAGCGGTTCACAGTCAACAGAAACAGCCCCACCCCCTACATCGCTTCCTGAGGGACCAAGCATAGGTCCACAATCCAATGAGGAACTGATGTCTCCAGCACCAAGGGAACAGTTCCAGACCGAACAGGAAGCAGATGAAAGCCTCCAGAGAGCTTGGACAGCGGCGCGGAGCAACCCACCGCCTCTCAGCTCTTCTGATCGATCCAGGTTTGTTGTAGAAAGAGGACTTTTATACAAGGAAACTCTTTCTGGTGGACACCAGGAAGACTGGCATCCTCAGAGACAGTTGGTAGTTCCAGCTAAATACCGGGCCAAGCTCTTGAGCTTAACCCACGATCACCCTAGTGGCCATGCTGGGGTGAACAGGACCAAAGACCGTTTGGGGGTCATTCCACTGGGAGGGAATGGGCAAGGATGTTTCTACCTATGTCCGGTCTTGTGAAGCATGCCAAAGAGTGGGAAAACCCCAAGACCAGGTCAAAGCCCCTCTCCAGCCACTCCCCATCATTGAAGTTCCATTTCAGCGAGTAGCTGTGGATATTCTGGGTCCTTTTCCGAAAAAGACACCCAGAGGAAAGCAGTATATCCTGACTTTCATGGATTTTGCCACCCGATGGCCGGAAGCAGTAGCTTTAAGCAACACCAGGACTAAAAGTGTGTGCCAGGCACAAGCAGACATTTTTGCCAGGGTAGGTTGGCCCTCCGACATCCTCACAGATGCAGGGACTAATTTTCTGGCAGGAACTACGGAAAACCTTTGGGAACCTCATGGGGTAAATCACTTGGTTGCCACTCCTTACCACCATCAAACAAATGGCATGGTGGAGAAGTTTAATGGAACTTTGGGGGCCATGATAAGTAAATTCGTAAATGAGCACTCCAATGATTGGGACCTAGTGTTGCAGCAGTTACTCTTTGCCTACAGAGCTGTACCACATCCCAGTTTAGGGTTTTCCCCATTTGAACTTGTATATGGCTGTGAGGTTAAGGGGCCATTACAGTTGTTGAAGCAGCAATGGGAGGGATTTACACCTTCTCCAGGAACTAACATTCTGGACTTTGTAACCAACCTACAAAACACCCTCCGAACCTCTTTAGCCCTTGCTAAAGAAAACTTACAGGATGCTCAAAAAGAGCAAAAAGCCTGGTATGATAAACATGCCAGAGAGCGTTCCTTCAAAGTAGGAGACTAGGTCATGGTCTTAAAGGCGCTCCAGGCCCATAAAATGGAAGCATCGTGGGAAGGGTCATTCACAGTCCAGGAGCGCCTGGGAGCTGTTAATTATCTCATAGCATTCCCCACCTCCAACCAAAAGCCCAAGGTGTACCATATTAATTCTCAAAAGCCCTTTTATTCCAGAGAATTAAAGGTTTGTCAGTTTACAGCCCAGGGAGGAGATGACGCTGAGTGGCCTGAAGGTGTCTACTACGAAGGGAAAAGTGCTGGTGGTGTGGAAGAGGTGAACCTCTCCCTGACCCTTGGGCATATGCAGCGACAGCAGATCCAGGAGCTGTGCACTAGCTACGCACCAACGTTCTCAGCCACCCCAGGACTGACTGAACGGGCATACCACTCCATTGACACAGGTAATGCTCGCCCAATTAAAGTCCAACCTTACTGGATGTCTCCTCAAGCTAAAACTGCTATAGAATGGGAGATCCAGGACATGCTACAGATGGGTGTAATCCGCCCCTCTGGAAGTGCATGGGCATCTCCAGTGGTTCTAGTTCCCAAACCAGATGGGGAGATACGTTTTTGCGTGGACTACCGTAAGCTAAATGCTGTAACTCACCCAGACAACTATCCAATGCCCCGCACAGATGAACTATTAGAGAAACTGGGATGGGCCCAGTTCATCTATCAACAGGAACTACTGAGCACCTCCCTCTCTTAAAAAAAAATAATTCCCCTAATCCACATTCCCACCCAAAACCTTTGTTGGTGCAGAGTTCAGGCACCCAGCACAGACTCACGCCCTTCCAGGGGCTAAACTTCAATCTCTGAAGAGCAGGAAACAAAGCATTAAGGTACATGCCACCCCTACAGAGTAACCTTAGCTCTGCCCCTTTTGAGCTGGCCCTAGCCATTGGGAGTGAACGGATTTAAATATGCTCCTGGGTGGCTATCAGAGCATATAACACCCTTTGGGACCTTTAGAGTGACACAAACCGAACAGTGAGGGGGCAAGTCACAAAGCAGTGCCCTTAATTTGGGGCATTTCCAAAAGTTGCTTTTAAACAAGACAGGTCTGCTCAGAAAATGACAGTCTTGGGAGATTCCTCTTTAGCTCAAATACCATCATCTCTGGTTAATTTCCCTTTTGTGGGGGATAGATTCATTCAAGGCAATGACCTCATCATCCACCTAAATAATTCATTTTTATTTTAGGTCATTAAAAAAAGAAGCTATAACATAACAAAGGTATGAATTTGCCATGCAAAAAGCAATATCAAGCACATGTGTTTGACTTGTGAGTTTGTACACAAGTGTTTGATGGGGAGTCCAGGGCTGTATTGCACAGTAACTGCTGGATGTGTTTGATGTAAGCTTTATGTGTCTGTAAAAGTCCTCATGTATGTTTAGAACTGTCATAAATATAAAGGGAAGGGTAACCACCTTTCTGTAGACAATGCTATCAAATCCCTCCTGGCCAGAGGCAAAACCCTTTCACCTGTAAAGGGTTCAGAAGCTAAGGTAACCTAACGGGCACCTGACCCAAAATGACCAATAAGGAGACAAGATACTTACAAATCTGGAGCCGTGGTGAGGAACAAAGGGTTCTGTCTGTCTGTGTGATGCTTTTGCCGGGAACAGATCAGAAATGCAAGCCTTCCAACTCCTGTTAAGTTGTCACCCAGGGAAGCTACAAATCATCGTGGAGGGGGCCGTAAGACTGAGTAACTTTTGAACTGTACTCTCGTGTGGGGGGAGTTTGACTGTGTCTTAACTGCGTTTGTAGGGACACAGGGGGTGTGGCACAGAGCTGCCCCCCGATCCATCGGTGCCCCCCCAACACTACTACAACCGTCACGGCCCCCCCGCCATCCGTCCCTGCTGGCAGTTTGCCATCTGCCTCTGGATTTAGCTCCTTGCTCTGAATTACGCCTTCCAGACCAGACACAACAGCTGACCAAACGAGACTGTTTGGACAAACACGTGTGGGTCCACATCCCCCCCCAGTTCCCAGGCCTGTTCACCCCACAGTTTGCCCCTATTACCTGACCCCAACTCCTGTTTCCCCCCCCGTCCAGTCTGACCCATTTGCCCCCCTGCCCCCGCCTGCTGCCCAGCAGGGAGATCTGGTTAATCTGCTTCCCCCTCCCCCCTCCTCCTTCTGGTGCCTCCCCATCTCTTCCTGCTCACAATGGCGGGGAACAAGAGGGGTGAGGTCCCTCTAACAACGTCAGATGCCCCTCCCCCACCTACCCCCCTGCCCAACCCCCAAGCCTCCCCCTCCACCACTGCTGCCAAAACACCTGCCACCACCTCCACTGGGGCATCGGCAGCAGGAGGCACCGGGGCGACTACTGTCGCTCCTATGCCCACCGCCCCCCCAGATTCTAGGAGAGCCCCCCAGTTGGCTGGAAAGACCAGGGTGTGAAGAAGGGAAAGGGCCCTGCTACAACCACCAGGCCCTCCCGCCTTTGGGGGGAGGGATAGCTCAGTGGTTTGAGCATTGGCCTGCTAAACCCAGGGTTGTGAGTTCAATCCTTGAGGGGGCCATTTAGGGATTTGTGGCATAAATTGGGGATTGGTCCTGCTTTGAGCAGGGGGTTGGACTAGATGACCTCCTGAGGTCCCTTCCAAACCTGATATTCTATGATTCCATGGCAGGGGCTGCTCCCAACCGCTGTGGCCTCATCATCGACCCTGGCGTCCCTCCCCGCTGTTCCCTCCACCAGCTCGGCGAGCGTCCCTCCACCGGCCCCCAGGGCATATGCACGGGCGGTAGCATCCCCCCCCCGCCCCCGCGTGCTGCCTCATTATCTCGCCCACCCACCACCTCCGCTACCATCAATACTGGCCGGGGCCCCTTTCCCACCATAACCAGGAAGCACGGCGTCCGTTAGCTCCTGGTGCCCGCCTCGCCCCACATGGAGACATACGTGCAGGTGTTGGCGAGGGTGATAGGACCTACGGCTATTGTGGCGGCCTCCAAAATGTATGGGAAGGTCGTCTTTTTCTTAGCATCTGAGGCTGCCGCCCAGGAGGCGGTGGAGAAGGACCTGGAGGGGCGCGGGGTGTTCGTCCAGAGAGGCACTCGAAGGTTCCTTCCTAGTCCCCTACCAGGGAGCCCACTATCGGGTCTACTATTCCACAGGAGAGGCCCGGTGCTACCTCTGCCAATCAGCAGAGCATGTCCAAAGAGACTGGCCCTTGGCCCGGCTGCGAGGGGCATCCGAGACCCCCGAGACCCGGCAGGACTTCGGCTCCGTCATTGCCGACGCCCCTGGCTGCCCGACACCTGAAACCACCTCTCCTCCTGCTCGATCCACCGCTGCACCCGCCCGGGCCAAAGGGACACTTCCCCTACAACGCCCAGACGAGCGAGAGAGCCCCGCCCTTGCTGTTAACAATCCGGCAGAGCCTATGGAGGAGGGTGCAGCCAAGATATTACCGGGCATAGAAGAGGGCCCCCCAAGGAGAACCACCCCACATTCTGCCTCTCCGTTCCCCCCCCCCCGAGTCCCTGAACCATCGTCTCTGCCCCCCAACACGACCCCTGCTAACCAGCCCCCAGATGATGCTATGGAGGCCTGGACCCTAGTCCAGGGGAAGCGAGGCAAGCGGAAGGCTCGAGCTCCACTGCACCCATCCGATGCGGAGGCCTCCCAAAAGACCAGGAAGGGATGCACTGATACTGAGCCTTCCGCTATGGCCACGAGTGAGATCCATCCGCCGGTGTCGGGGGGCGGGGGGAAGACACAATAGCACTGGAAGGCAGGATCTCCCCTCCACGGGAGACCCTCCCCTCTGAGACCCCTGAGGAAGCTCCTTCTGTCCGAATATCACCCGAACCGCCCGTGAACCACGAAGCGACCGTCGAAGCGGGCGCCAGAGGGGAGACCCCCGGGGTGGCACAAGACAACCTCTCCTCCATGTATGAGGAGATCGAGGCCCTAGGTTTGACCCCGGTCACCCAGGGAGAGGATGACCTACTGACGGCTGGCCTCGATCTGGGCAACCTCACCCCAGTCCCCCTTTCCCCATGCTCCCTCCCCCTAACCGCCTTCCTGGGTGAGCACCCTGCAGAAGGTGGTCCACCACCTGATGCCGTGGCTGCCAAATCCACCACAGAGCCTGCGCCTAGCATCACTGGGAGAACCCCTCCCCACCCCCTTAACCCTCGAATCTGCTCGGGAGGTGCCACCTTTCAGCTGCTTGCCTCCCGAAACCCAGAGCCTCGCCTCTGCCCCTGCCCCCACCCCTGTCCCTGGCCCAATCTACCTCCTTCTGCAATGCTATTGACACCCCTGGGGTTATTTCTTTCCCTTTTTTTGTGGATCCCCCCCAAGGAGCAGCCTTTGCATTTTCCTGCCACGACCCAATAGGAGCAGCAATTTTCCCTCCACCATCCCCTTCTATCCCAAGGCTTGAGATGGATCTAATAACGTTAGCCTGTCAGACGCCCCGTCGGTGGTCTGCACCCTGCCTGCCCGTCTCAGCGGACCACGAGGCTGCATTAAGAGCCCCACCAGGGAATAACCCGGAAATCGCAACCCCACCCCCCAATGAGCTGCGAAAAGCCTTGCAGGAGGTTTTAGAAGACATCCGTGGCTCCCGCAACAGGGTACAGCTAGCTCTCCAGCTATGAGGGGATTTAGATCAACTCCTCCAGGCCACAAGGGCCCTTATAAAGGAGGGTAGAGGGAAAGGAAGGCACGGTGCCGTGGCCTATGGGCGGGCCCGCAGCTTCCGTGATGATTTACTCACTTACGGGATGGGTCACAGATTGTTGCACGACCCGCCGGGGGCCTCGAACACCCCTGCCAACAAGGAACCCCCCCCGCCCCGAGCCCTCCGCATGATGCCTCTCATTATTGCAACTTTGAACACCAGGGGCTGTAGGATGGCTCTCCGCAGGTCCCAGGTGCTCTCTTACCTTCACGAAGGGGGGTACTCTGTGGTTTTCCTGCAAGAGACCCATAAAGATCCGACCGCCGAGGACTGCTGGTGGCTGGAGCGGGGGGACGGGGTATACTTTAGCCACTTCACGATTCAACAAGCTGGAGTGGCGACCCTGTTCTCCCCCAACCTACGGCCCAAGGTGCTATGGGTCACTGAGGCCGTGCCGGGCCACCTGCTGCATCTCCGAGTCTGAATGGAGGGGCTCGTGGTCAACCTCGTTAACATCTATGCCCCGACAATGAGCCCGAAGCGGCCGCAATTCTATCAGCGGGTGTCCAACTTCCTTGGCACCCTGGATTCTCACGAGTGCCTTGTCCTGGGACGGGACTTTAACACCACCCTCGTAGAGCAGGACTGCTCAGGGGCCGAGCCGAGCCCGGCTGCTGCGAACATTCTCCGAGGAATAGTCGAACATCACTCCCTAGTGGACGTCTGGCGTGACCACCACCCAGATGACACTTCCACGTTCACCTTTGTCCGGGTGGAGGCCCATCGGTCACGCCACTCTCGGTTGGACCGTATTTATTTATCCCGTTTCCATCTTTCACAAGCCCACTCTTCCAACATCCAGCCGGCCCCGTTCTCTGACCACCATCAAGCCACCATAACAGCCTCCCTCTGTACAGAGAGGCCAGGGCCGGCCTATTGGCACTTTAACAACAGCCTGTTGGAGGATGAGGGCTTCGTGACGTCCTTCCGGGAGTTCTGGCTGGCCTGGCAAGAGCAGCGGCATGCCTTTCCCTCGGCGCGGCGATGGTGGGATCTAGGGAAGGTGTGCGCCAAGCTCTTCTGCTGTGACTACACCCGGGGCACCAGCCGACGGAGAAATGCAGCGATAGAGCAGATGGAACGGGAGGTCTTAGAGATGGAGAGGCGTCTGGCCACCAGCCCCGATGACCCGTTCCTCTGCGGAGCGTGCCGGGAGAAGCGAGAGGAGCTCAGGGCCCTCAAGGACTATCGTGCCCGAGATGCCTTTGTTCGATCCTGCATCCGCCTCCTTCGGGAGATGGATCGCGGCTCCCATTTCTTCTACGCCCTAGAGAAAACGAGGGGGGCCAAGAAACACGTCACCTGCTTTCTAGCAGAAGACGGCACCCCCCTCACGGATCAAGTGGAGATGTGTGGGAGGGCCTGTGACTTCTACGCAAGAGTTCTCTCCCCGGATCCGACTGATCCTGGTGCTTGCAGGGTGCTCTGGGAGGAACTCCCCACGGTCAGCGTGGGCGACCAAGACTGACTAGAGCTGCCTCTCACCCTGGCTGAGTTCTCGGAAGCCCTCCGTCGCATGCCCACCAATAAATCTCCAGGCATGGACGGGCTGACCGTGGAGATCTTCCGCGCGTTCTGGGACATCCTTGGCCCAGACCTAGCCGCTGTCTGGGCCGAGTCTTTGCAGGGAGGGGTCCTCCCTCTTTCGTGCAGGCGAGCGGTGCTCGCCTTGCTGCCAAAGAAGGGGGACCACCACAATTTACGAAATTGGCGTCCCATCTCGCTCCTTAGCATGGACTACAAAATCGTAGCGAAAGCAATCTCACTGCAGCTAGGGTCCGTGATGGCGGACGTGATCCACTCACACCAGACCTACACTGTCCCGGGCCGCAGCATTTTTGACAACCTATTTCTAGTTCGAGACCTTTTGGAACTCGGGCGTAGAGACGGTCTGTCTTTCGCCCTCCTGTCTCTTGATCAGGAGAAGGCGTTCGATAGAGTCGACCATGGGTACCTGCTGGGCACTCTGCAGGCGTTTGGATTCGGACCTCAGTTTGTGAGTTTTCTCCAGGTGCTGTGCGCTTCCGCGGAGTGTCTGGTTAGGCTCAACTGGACCCTGACCGAACCGGTCAGCTTTGGGCGAGGAGTACAGCAGGGGTGCCCCCTCTCGGGCCAGCTGTACGCTCTGGCTATCGAGCCCTTCCTCTGTCTCCTCCGCAGGAGGTTGACAGGGTTGGTGCTGCAGGAGCCGGAGCTGCGGCTGGTCTTGTCAGCGTACGCCGATGACGTGCTCCTCGTGGTCCAGGACCCAGGCAACCTGGTGCGGGTGGAGGCTTGCCAGGCCATCTATTCGGCAGCCTCCTCCGCCTGAGTCAACTGGGTCAAGAGCTCTGGCTTGGCGGTGGGGGACTGGTGGCAGGCGAGCTCCCTCCCACCCGCGCTTCAGACCATCCGGTGGAGCAAGGGTCCACTGCCCTACCTAGGCATTTACCTTTCTGCCACGCAACCTTCTCCGCCGGAGAACTGGCAAAATTTAAAAGGCGGGGTGATAGAGCGGCTCCGGAAATGGACGAGGCTACTCCGATGTCTCTCCCTCTGAGGGAGAGCACTGGTGCTTAACCAACTAGTCCTGTCCATGCTCTGGTACCGGCTCAACAACCTGGTCCTGGCCCTGGGTTTCCTGACCAACCTCCGGACATCGATTCTAGAGTTCTTTTGGTCAGGAATGCACTGGGCCCCTGTTGGGGTTCTTCATCTACCGCTGAAGGAAGGAGGGCAGGGCCTGAAGTGTCCGCACACTCAGGTCCGTGTCTTCCGCCTCCAGGCCCTGCAGAGGCTCCTCTATAGTGCAGGTAGTTTGACGTGGAGCATATTGGCGCACGCCTTCCTCCGATATGACCGGCAGCTCTTTTATCTCTGTCCGAGAGGTTTTCCGCGAGACCTCTCCGGGCTGCCGGTCTTCTATCAGGACCTCCTCCAGAACTGGAAACTGTTTTCAACAACCAGGTCCGTGGCGGCCACCGTTGGAGCAGATCTGCTCTTGGAGCCCCTGCTACACAACCCCCAGTTCCGTGTACAGGTGGCGGAGTCCCGCTCAGTGCGCCAGAGTTTTGTCTTGGCAGAAGTCACGAGAGTCGGAGACCTCCTGGACTACGACCGGGGAGACCGGGGACTGTGACTTAACATTGGGAGCTCGGGTGCTTCTGAAAATCCCACTCGGTGCCTAAATACCTTTCAAAACATGATCCAAACTGACTCAAAGTGCCCAGCAATGCTGCGGCTGAGCAGAGAAGGGACCCCAGGTCTCCTGTCACAGGCTGGGGCCCTAACAGCTGCGGGCCCCACGCGCTGGGGGAAATGAAGGGAGAGCAGTCAGTGCTCGGGCAAAGGTTGTGACACAGACATAGGGAGCGCTGCTTCCTGACCTGTAAGGATTCCAATCTCCATTCTGTGCAGTTCTAACGTACACCCCTTTCCTGGGGAAGCTCAGCACCCCCCACAAAATGCTGATACCCTCTCTGCTCCCACGGAAAGCCACAGAGGAGACGCTCAGCAGGAGACACGAAACATCTCAGTACTGGGCTGGGAAGGTGCATCGGAATCTGTCCCCCCAGGAAAGGCTGGAGAGGCAGCTGAGAAGCAGCTGAGAACCTGAGGGTCCCTGAGCAAAAAATGAGCTGTCCAGAGGAGAGAGGGGACAGCCAGCCAGAGCACAAGCGGGTGCTGGGAGGAGAGACAGAGAGATGTCTAAGGGCAGAGATGAGAACTGGGTCTCCTTATGATCCATCCGTGTCTCTAGGTGCAAACCACAAAGCAATCAACTCTGAAGTCCTTCCTCCGGCAGAGCTCCCAGCATGTGAGGACACTGCACAAGGGGGTGCCTCAGACCAAGGGCTGCATAGGCGGAAGGACCTGAAATCTGCCCCGAGGCTAGTGACACTCACCTTCAATCCTCAGCATGCAGCAGCGTGCTCTCCGTGGCCAGGGATTGGGGCTGGTGTCAGTCAGCCTTCGTAGCTCAGTTCCTGGCAGCCCCCTACCTGTGGCTGCTGGGACGGGAACCTCTCACTGCCCAGGGTGATTGCTGGCATCACACAGACCCTTAGTGCCTCCTGCTCTGGGTTCTTGCCTGGTTTATCAGCGAAAGAAGCTCCCCCCTGGGCCTTGCCACTGCTGTTGGGATCTCCCCTGGGACTGCTGCCGGCAATGCTCTGGGTTCCCTGCAGAGGAGAATTGATGCTTTGTTCCATGTTTAAACAGTGTAACATCATAAGAACAGCCATACAGGGTCACACCAAAGGTCCATCTAGCTCAATGTCCTGTTACCCAACAGTAGCCAGTGCCAGGTGCTTCAAAGGAAATGAACAGACCAGGGCAGTTGCAAGTGATCCATCCCCTGTCATCCAGTCCCAGCTCCTGGCAGTCAGAAATTCAGGGACACCCACAGCATGGGGTTGTGTCCCTGACCCTCTTGGCTAATAGCCATTGATGGATCCACCGTCCATGAACTTATCTCGTCCTTATTTCAACCCTGTTATACTTTTGGCCTTCACAACATCCGCTGGCAATGAGTTCCACAGGTTGACTATGCGTTGTTTGTCTGCCTAAGGTCAGACTCCGGATGGTCTCGGCAGTGTTACCCCAAGGGGGTAAAGTTCAGGAGACCTGAAGATCACAGGGTCTGCTCCTTGCTGGTTGCCCAGAGGGGGGAGAACCACCACTTGCTCCATGCTTTTGTGGCTTCCTCTGCACCAGTGTGCGGACCAGGTGAGCCACAGAGGGCTCCAACGATGCAATCTAGCCACAATTTGGCAGCTTCACATTGTCCCCAACATGGGCCCTGCTTGGCATCGTCTGGCTGGCCCAGAATGGACTGAACTGGGTCCCATCCCCTCTGAAGCTGGGGCTGGGAAGGCAGATGAACAATTGTTCCAGTGACAATTTTCCAAGCAACTCTGCTTGCTGTACAGTCACTGTGGCCAGCCAGCCACCCCCGGCATCCTTCTGAGGTCACCCCCATCACTTAGATTGACACTCGCTTTGGCTGGAGGGAGCTGGCCAGAGCTGGGGCGGGGGTGAGGGGCCCAGGCTGGAGGGAGCTGGCCAGAATGGGGGTGGGGGTGAGGGGCCCAGGTTGGAGGGAGCTGGCCTGAGTTGGGGTGGGGGTGAGGGGCCCAGGTTGGAGGGAGCTGGCCAGAGTATAAAATAAATATAAATTAAAAGGTTTCAGAGTAAGAGCCGTGTTAGTCTGTATTCGCAAAAAGAAAAGGAGTACTTGTGGCACCTTAGAGACTAACCAATTTATTTGAGCACTGTAGCTCACGAAAGCTTATGCTCAAATAAATTGGTTAGTCTCTAAGGTGCCACAAGTCCTCCTTTTCTTTTTATAAATTAAAAATCAATTAAAAGAATATAAAACAACATTTAAAAGCATAAAATAAAAAAATACATAATGATATTTTTAAATTTAAAAAATCCTTCGAAATGGAACCCATACGTGCCGGGTGAGAGTCAATGGGAAGTGTGCTGCTCTCCTCACACTAGAGGGGTGTCTGAGCACCCCACGTCCAGGCCCTCAAGGACAGGTCTAGACAGCAGTCTCACCCCGGCCCTGCGGCCACCCCAGCCCCAGTTGGCAATGAACTGTGAGACCCTCCAGCCTAAGGGAGTTAGACACCCAAATCCAATTAAAATCCCAGCCCTATTGAAAGTTAATGGGGGACTTGGGGTCTTAAGGTTCCTTGAGACCCCCTCCCATACAACCTTGTTGTCTACATGGGGGTCTGTCCAGACACGCTGGATTGGTTGGGTTGCCTTGAAATTTGACCAGCTGATAGGATTTTAACCTGCGTTAACGAACGTGATGAGACTGTCAATCCAAGTGACAACGGGGTGTCCGCAGAATGACACGGGGGTGGCTGGGTAGCTGAGCTCAGAATCTGGCCCCACTGCCTTCTACAGCAGAATGGCTCAGGTAATGGCCAGTGGAACCATTTTCCTTCAGACTTCAAAGCACCAGTTTCAGAGGGGCTGAGGTTCTGCTTTGGACTTTTAGTTCAGTCCATTCTGAGCCAGCTGAGGGTGCCAATGAGGCCCATATCAGGGACAGGGTGGAGCTGTGGCAGGATGGGTGGATAAAAGTAAACTTCATTACTGTTACCATCAAGCACCCTCCAGCTCCAGATCACAAGCACCTCACTATTAACCTGTGTGGACCGGACATTTAGCAGGGAGCAGCTGTCATCAGAGATGGGGCTGGAAGATGCTCAAAAGATGTGGACGCTCTCTCATACATCAGCGGCTGCTGCCATGTTCTGGGCATCTCAGTGATATCCGTGCGGACGTTATGACATCCAGCTTCTGGCATAGCTAGAGATATATGGAGCTGCGGTTACACCAACTCTGCTGTACCACCGTGAAACCAGGGCTCTGAGACAGGCTGAGAAGTGGCGGAATAATGGTTTTTGATTCTCGTTGTCTACTTTTAAGCGGGGGAATAGTCCCACTATTGTGGGGAACTTTCCTGGCTTCTGCACTACCCCGGTGAAGTGGGCTAGTGAAAGGATCTGAGTCCTCGCTCCCACTTCCTTTACCCAGTGGCTTCCCTGCCCTTGAGGACTCCTTTTCTACTCTCCTGTCTGGCAGAGTCCTTGTAACCCCAACAAGGCTGGGCCCAGGATTCCTGGGGGGCTCGACCCCCAACCCCGCTGTGATCACCTAGGACAGAGGCTAGGGTGTCCCCACTCCAGGGTGCTCTCTCTGTACTGGGCACTTCTCTGACCCACTGACCATTACATACAAGTTAAAGCAAATGCAAGTTATTTCATCAACAATTAATTTTAAAAAGAATAAGGGAAAATGGGAAAGGTTAAAGGAAACACATCAGCCCGCTCTGTGGCAGGGAACATCACAAACAGTGTCTCTGGAACGTCAGGGCAGTTCACAGCCTGTCCCTTGTAAGTCCCAGGCCTTCTTCTCAGGCCCTGGCTGTGCTGCAGGGATGCTGTGGGTTGGACACTTGCTCTGGTGGTGGCCACACGCTCTCAGGCTCTAAGTGGTAGGATCCTTCTTCCTAGTGTCGCCCCCGCCCTGTCGGGGTTACGATCCAAGCCTGGCCCGCAGAGCCTCTTGGCTGAGGCATCTCCCTGTGCTGGGCCCGCTGCCCAGGGTCCCCCTCGCTCTCCCAGGTGCTCACCGCACCCAGCTCCGGACTGCTCCAGCCCCAGCTCCATCACTCGGTCTCTGCATGGCTGCTGCTGCTCTGCCTCCAGCTCCTGGGCTGCTTAGAATCATAGAATCATAGAATATCAGGGTTGGAGGGGACCTCAGGAGGTCATCTAGTCCAACCCCCTGCTCAAAGCAGGACCAATCCCCAAATAAATCATCCCAGCCAGGGCTTTGTCAAGCCTGACCTTAAAAACTTCTAAGGAAGGAGATTCTACCACCTCCCTAGCTAACGCATTCCAGTGTTTCACCACCCTCCTAGTGAAAACCTTTTTCCTAATATCCAACCTAAACCTCCCCCACTGCAACTTGAGACCATTACTCCTTGTCCTGTCATCTTCTGCCACTAAGAATAGTCTAGAACCATCCTCTTTGGAACCACCTTTCAGGTAGTTGAAAACAGCTATCAAATCCCCCCTCGTTCTTCTCTTCTGCAGACTAAACAATCCCAGTTCCCTCAGCCTCTCCTCATAAGTCATGTGTTCCAGACCCCTAATCATTTTTGTTGCCCTTCGCTGGACTCTCTCCAATTTATCCACATCCTTCTTGTAGTGTGGGGCCCAAAACGGGACACAGTACTCCAGATGAGACCTCACCAATGTTGAATAGAGGGGAACGATCACGCCCTCGATCTGCTGGCTATGCCCCTACTTATACATCCCAAAATGCCATTGGCCTTCTTGGCAACAAGGGCACACTGTTGACTAATATCCAGCTTCTCGTCCACTGTCACCCCTAGGTCCTTTTCCGCAGAACTGCTGCCTAGCCATACGGTCCCTAGTCTGTAGCAGTGCATTGGATTCTTACGTCCTAAGTGCAGGTAAGAAACCTGCTCTTATCCTTGTTGAACCTCATCAGATTTTTTTGGCCCCTCTGGCTCTGATTCCTGCAGCTCTGCTTCCAGGGCAAGTCTGCTCTCTCTGGGCTGTGCCTCTGGCTTTGGGGCTGCAGCTCTGCTCCCAGCACAGGGTCTGCTCTCTCTGGATCTGGCACAGCTCTGCTCCCCAGCTCAGCTCGAGCCCCTGCTTTCCCCTTAGCTCAGCCCCACTCTGTTCGACCCAGGCAATTCCAGCTTCCATGGAGGACGGGACCTCCCTGGCCTCCTGACCCCCTGATTAGCCTGCCCAGCCTGTCATTCAGGCTGACCTGGCCTCTCCCCATTCCCCATCGACACTTCCCCCTTCTTAGTACTGGGAGCTAACAACTAAAACACCCCCACTGAATGTCAGTAAGGGGGCAACAGTCCCCTTACATATGTCAGCTGCTCCGTATCAAGTGGCAGGACGAAATCAGGAATGAGGATGTTTGTAGCCAAACCCAGCAACTGCCTCCAGCCGCACCGGTTCGGTTCTGGCAGCTTTCTTGGTACAGACATATTGTCAGGCTGGATGACCAACAAATGCCGAAGGGGGTTTACCAAGCACTGCCACTGTATGATCAGCAGTCACACAGTCACCGAAAGCTTCAGTGGCATGATAAGGTCTCCAGTGATGGACATACACTGAACATCCAGCCAGAAGTCAGGGCCTAGCTAGAGATGAATCCAGGTGGCCAGAGCACATCAGGGCCTAGTTAGAGATGGATCCGGACAGACAGAGCACGTCAGGGCCTACCTAGAGATGGATCCGGGCATCCAGAGCGCATCAGGGCCTAGCTAGGGATGGATCCAGGCAGCCAGAGCATGTCAGGGGCTAGCTAGGGATGGATCCAGGAGACCAGAGGACATCAGGGCCTAGCTAGGGATGGATCCGGATGGCCAGAGAATGTCAGGGCCTAGCTAGGGATGGAGCCGGGTAGCGCCCAATGTGCAACGCATCTAGATCCACCCTATGGGATTGTTGCACTGATGCTCTTGTTGGTGGCTGGGTGAAAGTATTCCTAGCTACGCCAAGGCTGGGTTACCTTTGGGAATTGCCTCCATTCTCAGTGCCTCAGTTGTTTCGCCTGTGAAATGTGGATGGGGGCACTTGCCACCCTTTGCAACATACGTTGAGACCCATGTCTGGAAAGTGGTATGTAGGAGTTCAATCTGATCATTAAAGGGATTGAAGCCACTGTTGGATAACAGGACACTGAGCTAGATGGACCTTTGGTCTGATCCCATATGGCCATTCTTATGATGTTACACCATTTAAACATGGAACAAAGCATCAATTCCCCACTGCAGAGAACCCAGAGCATCGCTGGCAGCAGTCCCAGGGGATATCCCAACAGCAGTGGCAAGGCCCAGGGGGCAGCTGCTTTCGCTGATAAACCCAGCAAGAACCCAGAGCAGGACGCACTAACGGTCTGTGTGATGCCAACAATCACCCTGGGCAGCGAGCAGCCACAGGCAGAGGTCTGCCCAGCAACTGAGCTATGAAGGCTGACTGACACCAGCCCCCGTCCCTGGCCACGGAGAGCACGCTGCTGCATGCTGAGGATTGAAGGTGAGTGTCACTAGCCTCGGGGCAGATCTTCAGGTCCTTACACCTATGCAGCCCTTGGTCTGAGACACCCTCTCGTGCAGTGTCCTCACATGCTGGGAGCTCTGCCGGAGGAAGGACTTCAGAGTCAGTTTTTTTGTGGTTTGATGCTAGAGACACGGATGAATCAGAAAGGAGACCCAGCTCTCTTATCCCTCTGGCTGGCTGTCCCCCTCTGTCTCCCCGACGGCTGGTTGTTTGCTCAGGGACCCTGCCCCTCAGGTTCTCAGCTGCCTCTCCAGCCTTTCCTGGGGGGCAGATTCCAATCTACCTTCCTGGCCCAGTGCTGAGATGCTTCATGAGCGACTCCTCCGTGGCTTTCCGTGGGAGCAGAGAGGGTATCAGCATTTTGTGGGGGGTGCTGAGCTTCCCCAGGAAAGGGGTGTACGTTAGAACTGCACGGAACGGAGACTGGAATCCTTACAGGTCAGGAAGCAGCGCTCCCTGTGTCTGTGTCGCAGCCTTTGCCCGATCACTGACTGCTCTCCCTTCATTTCCCCCAGCGCGTGGGGCCCGCAGCTGTTAGGGCCCCAGCCTGTGACGGGAGACCTGGGGTCCTTTCTCTGCTCAGCCGCAGCCATGCTGGGAAACCTTGGGAAAGTCAGTTTGGATCACGTTTTGAAAGGTATTTAGGCACCGAGTGGGATTTTCAGAAGCACCCAAGCTCCCAAAGTTAAGTCACAAGAGTGGCGTGAAGATCAACACGTTACAGATTGCGAGGAGCTCGGACACGGCAGTAACGGGGGCGGATGAGTACCGGGCACAGGCAGACTTTCCATTCTCCCCCCGTATCTCCCACCCCAGGCCCCGGCACCGCTGCAGTGAGAGAGCAGCTGGCAGGGCTGAGTTAGGGGGTCCCTATGGCAGCGCCTGGGGCGGCAAGTTATATCTCCACATGGTGCCTTGGCACCAGCAATATTCAGAGCCCAGGGGCCCAGCTCCACCATTATTTGGGGCCGGGTGTCCCACCTCGGCCCACCTGCCACTCCCCCCGTGCCTCCCCCAAGTGTCCCCCGGCCCCCCACTTGCTGCACCCAGCCCGCCAGCATGCGTCCCGGGCCCCGGAGCAGAGCGTTCTGTGCAGCTCCATGTGCCCCACTTCTCGACTGCCAGGGCAGACTGACTCTGAGCCTGCCTTTCCACCTCAGATCCTTCCCTTTTCCGGCGGGACCCTCCACCACCACCGGGGGCTCCCCCACCCGCAGTCACCGCTCCTGCCCCATGCTGGGCAAGGAGGCAGCCCCATCCCTTACCCCCAGTGAGGCTACAGTCAGGGGCAGCAGCAGGGGAGGAGGCGCACGGAGCACCCCCGGCACCCACGACGGGGGAGGCCAGGGAGATTCCTGGACCTGAGAGGGGCCCTAGGAGCACATGCAGTGACAGTGATGAGTGTAGTGACAATGGTGAGTGTGCTGCTGGGGAGGTCGGGAAAGGGGGGCTCCTCTCCCAGAGCTCGCTGCTGCCGGCAGGGAAAGGGCTTCGGGGAGTCCTCCTCTCTGGCCCCTGTCCCGGAGCAGCATGCCTGCACCCCAAACTCATCCTCAGCCCTGCCCCACCCCAGAGCCCACACCCCCAGCCAGAGCTTTCACCACCCCCCACCACACCCTCAACCCTCTACCCTAACCCTGAGCCCCTCCAACACCCCAAACACCTTATCCCCAGTCCCAGCCAGAGCCCTCATCCCCCTGCACCCTAACCCTCCTCCTGAGCCCCCTCCAACACCACAAACCCCTCATCTCCAGTCTCAGCCAGAGCTCTCACCCCCCTCCAGGCACCCTAACCCTCGGCCCCAGCCCTGAGCCCCTCCAACACCCCAACACCTTATCCCCAATCCCAGCCAGAGCCCTCATCCCCCTGCACTCCAACCCTCTGCCCCAGCCCTGAGCCTCTCTAACACCCCAACCCCCCCAACCCTAGACAGAGCCCTCACCCACCACATTCCTACTCTCACCCGAGTCCCTCCCACACCCCAACCCCTCATCTGCAGCCTCACCCCACAACCCTCACCCCGGCACCCCCACCCTGCGCACCCCCTCCTATCCCCAAACTCCCTCCCAGAACCTGCACCCCCTTCCTCCGCACCTCCTCCCATCCCCAAACTCCCTTCCAGAGCCTGCACCCTACACCCCAATCCCCTGCCCCAAACTACGGCCTGCACCCCAGACCTCCTCCCCCACCCAAACTCCCTCCCAGAGCCTTGGGCACGTGGGGGGAGGAGTTTGGACCGAGGCGGGTTCTGGCCACCACCAAATATTATACAAACCTGCCGCCCATGCCTGCAGTTCCACCCAGCGCGCTCCGAGCCGTCTAGCAACTGGGAATTGTTTCTAATTGTTGGGTGTTTACACAGCACCCAGCGCAGTAAGGACCTGATCCCCTGCCACTGCCACAACACAATCAGTGACTGACAGCCAGTAATTAATAGTTAACAGTCACAGCTGTTAATTCATTATCAGCGGTGTCAGTGTCTCTGGACCAGTCACTACTGTGCTATGAACGAGAGGAGTCTGCGTGTGCGTCTGCCCCGAGGGTGGTTTGATTTGTGCCCTGGTCACGGCCGGAGGCAGAGTCACTTTCCCGTCTGTGCTGTGGGTCAGCATCACTCCCTCTTCGCAGGCATGGCCATGGTGCCACCTCCCTCCTGCCCCTCCCCAGGGCAGCTCGTGGGTGTGACCATGGCCCCCATCACAGCATGGGTAGGGGCTACAGAAGGCGAGCAACCCAACATCAGCTCCCAGAGCAGTGGGGTGGGCCGTGGGCTGACGCTGTCCTTGGCTGTATAAACAGGGGAGCAGAGAATAGGAGCAGGGAGGGGGTTTCACCTCTGCAGACTGGTGACACCGATGCTGGAATACCATGTGCAGGGCTGGGGCCATGGTGTATCACAGTTGTGGAGAGATTGGGGAGGGTTCAGAAAAAAGCCACACAAATGATGTGTGGGCTAGAGGAAATACCTTCCAGTGAGAGACTTAAAGAGCTGGGTCTGGTCAGTGTATGAAGGAGAAGTGACTTGATTACAGCATCTCAGCACCTTCATGGGGACAAAACCCTGGTTACCAAAGGGTTCTTTCATTGCCCAGGAACAGGCATAGCCAGAGCCAAGGGCTGGAAGCTAAAGCCAGGCACGTTTCAATGGGAAATAAGGTGCACGTTTTCTTTATTTTTCCTGGTGAGGGTGATTATCCATTGGAAAAAACTGGCAAGGGAAGAGGTGGATTTTCAACTCCTCATATCTCCAGATCAAGACTGGCTGCCTCTCTGGAAGGTCTGTCTCAGCCAAAAACAACTTATTGAGATCAGTGCAGAGTAAGTGGGGAAATTCTGTGCCTTTTGTTACATAGGGACTCAGCCTGGATGATCCAATGGTCCCTTTTGGTCTTAAATCTAAGAATCTGTGAATGAGAAATGTTGGGGTGTGGGACAGAAGAGTGGCAAATTAACTGGGTGGCAGTGCCCTGAGGTGGAAGTGAAGCAGTTTCTCTGGTCTGAGAGAATATAAACCCAGCTCTCTGTTTGCAGTGGGAACTCTTAGGGGATCAAATGATGGAAATCAACACAATTTCATGGTAAAGCCAAATCTTTCGATGCTCATTACACTTTCACTACCACAGGATGCAGCTCATGGAGAAAGGAGAAGGGAAAAATCAAACAGCCATCATGGAATTCATCCTCCTGGGGTTCGGGGATCTCCCTGAACTGCAGACCCTTCTCTTCCTCATTTTCCTGGTGATCTACATTGCGACCATGGCTGGGAACATCCTCATCGTTGCTCTAGTTGTGGCTGATCAGCACCTTCACACCCCCATGTACTTCTTTCTGGGGAACTTGTCCTGCTTGGAGACCTGCTACACCTCCACCATCCTGCCCAGGCTCCTGGCCAGTCTCCTGACTGGGGACAGAACCATTTCTGTTCCCGGCTGCATCACACAGTTTCATTTCTTTGGTTCTCTAGTAACAACAGAGTGCTCTCTCCTGGCAGCCATGTCTTATGATCGGTATTTAGCCATATGCAAACCGCTGCACTATGGAACCCTTATGAATGTCCAGCTGTGCCTCCAGCTAGCAGCTGGGTCTTGGATTAGTGGATTTCTAATTTGTACAATATTCACATGTGTTATATCACAGTTAATTTTCTGTGGCCCTAATGAAATTGACCATTTCTTTTGTGATTTCACCTCACTGATTCAACTCTCCTGCAGTGACACCAGCCAGATCACCCCACTTACTTATATACTTTCCTTCCTAGGTGTCATTTCCCCTTTTCTATTAACCCTGGCTTCCTATATTTGTATCATTGCGACCATCCTGGGAATCCCATCCACCACCGGGAGGCAAAAGGCCTTTTCCACCTGCTCCTCTCACCTCATTGTGGTGGCACTTTTCTATGGGACCATAATGATTGTCTACCTGCTACCAAAATCTGGTACCTGGAGAGCCCTGAACAAAGTGTTCTCCGTCTGCTACACAGTCCTGACGCCCCTGGCCAATCCGCTCATCTACAGCCTGAGAAACAGAGAGGTCCAGGAGGCCCTGAGAAACGCTGTCAGGAGGGCTGTGACCCTCACAAAGAATCCAGACTAGTTGAATGAAATGAAGATCAGTCAGTCTGGGTCCTATTGTGAAAGAAGGAGGGTCTCAGTGAGCCCGGATACAGAAATGCAGTATACAAGAGATGTTTGTGCACACACACACACACACACAATAAGGGGGAGACAGATAGTTGGGATTTTGTAGAGGAACGGTGGGGGAGAAGATTTTGACTTTTCATCAAAACAACTGAAACCTGAAAAATTTTGCTTTTTGGCAATTGACATCTGAAAACCTTCATAAAATATCAGGGTTGGAAGGAACCTCAGGAGGTCATCTAGTCCAACACCCTGCTCAAAGCAGGGCCACTCCCCACTGTTTGGCCCAGAACCCTAAATGGCCCCCTCAAGCATTGAACTCATAACCCTGGGTTTAGCAGACCAATGCTCAAACCACTGAGCTATCCTGGAGCTGCAGCTAGTGGGAGATGTTAAGAGTAACAAGAAGGGTTTCTTCAGCTATGTTGGCAACAAGAAGAAAGCCAAGGAAAGTGTGGGCCCCTTAATGAATGAGGGAGGCAACCTAGTGATGGAGGATGTGGAAAAAGCTAATGTACTCAATGCTTTTTTTGCCTCTGTCTTCACGAACAAGGTCAGCTCCCAGACTGCTGTGCTGGGCATCACAACATGGGGAATAGATGGCCAGCCCTCTGTGGAGAAAGAGGTGGTTAGGGACTATTTAGAAAAACTGGACGTGCACAAGTCCATGGGGCCGGATGAGTTGCATCCGAGAGTGCTAAAGGAATTGGCGGCTGTGATTGCAGAGCCATTGGCCATTATCTTTGAAAACTTGTGGTGAACGGGGGAAGTCCCGGATGACTGGAAAAAGGCTAATGTAACGCCAATCTTTAAAAAAGGGAAGAAGGAGGATCCTGGGAACTACAGGCCAGTCAGCCTCACTTCAGTCCCCAGAAAAATCATGGAGCAGGTCCTCAAAGAATCAATCCTGAAGCACTTACATGAGAGGAAAGTGATCAGGAACAGTTAGCATGGATTCACCAAGGGAAGGTCATGCCTGACTAATCTAATCGCCTTCTATGATGAGATTACTGGTTCTGTGGATGAAGGGAAAGCAGTAGATGTACTGTATCTTGACTTTAGCAAAGCTTTTGACACGATCTCCCACAGTATTCTTGTCAGCAAGTTAAGGAAGTATGGGCTGGATGAATGCACTATAAGATGGGTAGAAAGTTGGCTAGATTGTCGGGCTCTACGGGTAGTGATCAATGGCTCCATGTCTAGTTGGCAGCCGGTGTCAAGTGGAGTGCCCCAGGGGTCGGTCCTGGGGCTGGTTTTGTTCAATATCTTCATAAATGATCTGGAGGATGGTGTGGAATGCACTCTCAGCAAATTTGTGGATGATACTAAACTGGGAGGAGTGGTAGATACGCTGGAGGGCAGGGATAGGATACAGAGGGACCTAGACAAATTGGAGGATTGGGCCAAAAGAAATCTGATGAGGTTCAATAAGGATAAGTGCAGGGTCCTGCACTTAGGACGGAAGAACCCAATGCACAGCTACAGACTAGGGACCGAATGGCTAGGCAGCAGTTCTGCGGAAAAGGACCTAGGGGTGACAGTGGACAAGAAGCTGGATATGAGTCAGCAGTGTGCCCTTGTTGCCAAGAAGGCCAATGGCATTTTGGGATGTATAAGTAGGGGCATAGCGAGCAGATCGAGGGACGTGATCGTCCCCCTCTATTCGACATTGGTGAGGCCTCATCTGGAGTACTGTGTCCAGTTTTGGGCCCCACACTACAAGAAGGATGTGGATAAATTGGAGAGAGTCCAGCGAAGGGCAACAAAAATGATTAGGGGTCTGGAACACATGACTTACGAGGAGAGACTGAGGGAACTGGGATTGTTTAGTCTGCAGAAGAGAAGAATGAGGGGGGATTTGATAGCTGATTTCAACTACCTGAGAGGTAGTTCCAGAGAGGATGGTTCTAGACTATTCTCAGTGGTAGAAGAGGACAGGACAAGGAGTAATGGTCTCAAGTTGCAGTGGGGGAGGTTTAGGTTGGATATTAGGAAAAACTTTTTCACTAGGAGGGTGGTGAAACACTGGAATGTGTTGCCTAGGGAGGCAGTGGAATCTCCTTCCTTAGAAGTTTTTAAGGTCAGGCTTGACAAAGCCCTGGCTGGGATGATTTAATTGGGTATGGGTCCTGCTTTTGAGCAGGGGGTTGGACTAGATGACCTCCTGAGGTCCCTTCCAACCCTGATATTCTATGATTCTATCCCTCCAAAGTTACTTGCTTTGCCCAACATGGGGCTTGAACCCATGACCCAGAGATTAAGAGCCTCATGCTCTTCCAACTGAGCTAGCCGGGCTGCTTATAATAGACTGCTCAGATGGAAACTGTCAAAAAAAAATGCCACACACTGTTGTGATTGTGTTTAAACCCAGATGTTACAGAGACAAGAGGGCTGAGTTAATACCTTTTAATGGACCGTCTTCTACTGGTGAAAGACACAAGCTTTCAAGCTTATACAGAAGAGCTCTTGTTCAGGTCTGGGGAACATACTCAGAATGTCACACGTGGAACAGATTGTTTAGCATAAGTAGTTAGAACATATTGAAAAGGACTGATATCAAGTGATCACTTTGTGAAAAAAGTGTTCACATCAGGTGATAGGGTGTTTTTGTCTTTTATCATTTTTCAGTGTCTTCATTTGAGAGCACAGTGATGGTCTGGTTTCATCCACATAATTGCTATTGGGACATTTAGTGCACGGCATGAAGTACACCACATGTTGTGATAGGCTTGTGTAGGATCCATAGATCTTGACAGGTATGTTGTGATGGGTGTTGATCATTGTAGCACTGGAGATATGGCTGCTGCTGTTGTTCTGGCCGGGTCTGGCATCGCTTTGAGTTGGTTCTGGCTGGGTCTGGTGGTCGCTTTGAGTCTGTAGGGAGCTGGCTCTGCTGATGAGGTTGGAGAAGTGAGGGGGTTGTTTGAAAGCCAGACGTGGGGATTCAGGAAAGATTTCTTTCAGGTTGTGATGCCCAACGAGTGTGGATTGCAATTTTTTAAGTGGCAGGTTTCAGAGTAGCAGCCGTGTTAGTCTGTATTAGCAAAAAGAAAAGGAGGACTTGTGGCATCTTTGAGCCTAACGAATTTATTTGAGCATAGGCTTTCCTGAGGTAGAGCTCACTTCATCGGATGCATTCAGTGGAAAATACAGTGGGGACATTTATATACACAGAGAACATGAAACAGTGGGTGTTACCATACACACTGTAAGTAGACTGATCACTTAAGATAAGCTATTACCAGTGGGAGAGTGGCGGCGGGGGGGAGAAAACCTTTTGTAGTGATAATCAAGGTGGGCCATTTCCAGCAGTTGACAAGAACATCTGAGGAACAGTGGGGGGGGGGAGGAATAAACATAGGGAAATAGTTTTACTTTGTGTAATGACCCATTCATCCCACTCTCTATTCAAGCCTAAGTTAATTGTATCCAGTTTGCAAATTAATTCCAATTCAGCAGTCTCTCGTTGGCGTCTGTTTCTGAAATTTTTTTGTTGAAGAATTGTCACTTTTAAGTCTGTAATCGAGTGACCAGAGAGATTGAAATGTTCTCCAACTGGTTTATGAATGTTTTGTGTTACTGCGCAATCTGCTGCCGCAGGTTCTTCGGCAGAGCTGCTTTGTTTCTTGCCCCATTAATGGTAACTTTCCCACGCCACTGTGCCATCATAGATGGGGGGACCACTGCTGCACACAGGTGAGCTGCATGGGGCCTGGGCGGAAGCCACAGGCTTGGAGAAGATCCTCCCTTGGTTCCCTGCTCACCCGCAGCAGTGAGATATCTTCCATAATGATCACCCCCTGTGTAAAGTGTGAGGACAGGAATGATTATCAGGGCCCCCCTACAGTGCTGGCTCTCCCCAAGAGCCACATGCCCAGTGTACAGCAGGCTCCGGGAAGAGTGGTTTACCCTGCCCCTGTGGCTACTCACCATTTTGGGGGTCTTGTGGCTCATGTGCGCTTGCCTAGGGTCAGACAGTTAGTGACAGGTGTGTGAGTACTTGCTGTGTTTTAAAGCACTGAATCAGTGTTGTCTGTGTTGCAAACAATACTGCTTCGTAAAATGTAGCATTTAAACTTCACAGAGATGACCTTGGGAACCCAGCCTCCCTCTTGGTTATTGGCAGCGGAACGGCTGGGCAGAATTAGAAAGTGTCCAAGAAGAACTAAGGAGGACTTTCTGCGTGAGGTTATGATGCACTCTGCTGCCAAGAAACAGGAACTGAAGGAGTAGCGGGACAGCAAAAAGAGGGACCAAAAGGAGTATGTGGCACGCCAGAATGAAGCCACGGAGAGGCTCTTGAAAGTTATGGAGCACCAAGTGAACACGTTCCAGGCAATACTAGCTCTTCAAACCGAGCAGCTCTGCGCCCGCCCTCCCCTGCAGCTGCCGTCGCAAAACTCTTTCCAATGCACCCCCCAGACAACGCCAACAAACTCTTATCAGCCTCCTGGCTCCAGTCTGTACCCGCGGCATTCCACTCCTCCCCGTCACAGTCCAGCCCTGCGGACTCCCAGTACCCACTGCACTCATCACCCGTCCCTCTGCAGTTTGGCCCTGCTGAAGTACAATACCCACCGCACTGTATTCCAAAGGAGGTTGGATATGATCCCTGGACATACACAAATCTTTCGCTGTCCTGGGACCCCTCCTCCTCCTGGGACCTTCCCGTTCCCCTCCCTGCTGATGTATTTTTTTCATTTGACTCTCTCCTCCGGTTGTTGTCTTTTAATAAAAGAATTGTGTTGGTTTTAAAGCAATCTTTATTCTCTTAATTGAAAGCAAAAAGAGCACTGCAAAGCAACATACAATTACGTTAAACCCCTTTATTGCATCGTGTGCACCAATCACCTCCTAGCATTACAAGCACTGCACTCCCGAGCATAGCAACACATATCAGTGGCTTTCAGCTCCAAATCGCTGCCTCAAGGCATCCCTGATCCTTATGGCCCCACGCTGCACCCCTCTAATAGCCCTGGTCTCTGGCTGTTCAAACTCAGCCTCCAGGCACTGAGCCTCTGCGGTCCAGCCCTGAGTGAAGCTTTCACCCTTCCTTTCACAAATATTATGGAGCATGCAGCGTGCGGCTTTAAGCATAGGAATATTGTCATCAGCCAGGTCCAGCTTCCCATAGAGGCATCACCAGTGGGCTTTTAAATGGCCAAAAGTACACTCACAGTCATTCTGCACTTGCTCAGCCTGTTGTTGAACTGCTCCTTGCTGCTGTCAAGTTGCCCCATGTATGGCTTCATAAGCCACGGCATTAAGGGGTAGGCGGGGTCTCCCAGGATCACAATGGTCATTTTGACTTCCCCTTGGGTGATCTTCTGGTCCAGGAAGAAAGTCCCAGCTTGCATCTTCCTGAACAGGCCAGTGTTATGCAACGTTATGCACGTTCTGCAAAGCTATCCACAATGTCATGCATGTTGCTCAGAGTCACGGTCTTTTGGAGCAGGATGTGATTAATGGCCCTGCACACTTCCATCAACACGAGTCCAGTGGTCGACTTTCTTACTCCAAACTGGTTAGCGACCGATCAGTAGCAGTTTAGAGTAGCCAGCTTCCACAGTGCAATCGCCACGTGCTTCTCCAATGACAGGGCAGCTCTCATTCTTGTGTCCTTGTTCCGAGTGAGCTCATCACACCCCATGAATGTGGCTTTCTCATCCGAAAGTTCTGCAGCCACCGCTCATCATCCCAGACGTGCATGACGATGTGATCCCACCACTCAGTGCTTGTTTGCCCCAGCCCAAAAGCGGCGTTCCACAGTGGTCAGCACCTCCCTGAATGCCACAAGCAATCTCGTGTTGTAGCTAGTACGCATGGCAAGATCAATGTCGCACTCCTCTTACCTTTGCAATTTAAGGAATAACTCCACTGCCACTCGTGACATGTTGGTCAGAGCGAGCAGCATTCCGGTCAACAGTTTGGGATCCATTCCTGCAGCCCGAAGGGGCAGGGCATGCAGTACACAAACTGTTGAAAGATGGCGCCAAATGTGGACAGAAGCACAGGGATTGCTGGGATGTGAAGCAATGCATCACGGGGCATTGGGACTGGACCCAGGATGCCCCACGACCCCTTCCACCTTCCCACAAGTCTTAGCAGCAGAAGAGAAAGAGGTGCTCTGTGGGATGACTGCCCAGAGTGCACCACTCCGAATACCGCTGCAAGTGCCACAAGTGTGAACACGCTATTGCGCAGGCAGCTGACAATGTGAACACACAACAGCGGTTTCCCTTCTGCACTCTCTGAGCGGCGCTGTAGCTGCCGGTGCTGTAACTTTGCCAGTGTAGACGTGCCCTAAGAGATGATACAAACAGGCTGCAGACTCTTCAGGGGAAATCTGCACTTGCTTACAGCTTGGAATCCCCAGGTGTTCCATTCACAGGCTAAAAATCCCTTTTGCCTGGGTCCAGCACTTCCCTCAGTTCAGTCTTTGTTCCTGAGGTGTTTCCAGGTGTGTTGTTGTAGAGAGAGTGAGTCCCAGCGTGATGTCATTTCCCCCTTTTATATCTTCTTCCCGCTTGCTGGAAAGCTCTTTTGCTGTGATCTGAGTCAAACAGTTCCCATTGTGTAGTGCTATCTCTGAGAGCTTTCTATTGTACATGGTTCCTGGGGTAATCCTTGTGCTTGTGTCATTTCCTCAGTAAGCCATTACCATTGTTTGTCCTTTGTACTGTTGTACCTGAAATGCTGCTTGTGGGTGCTTTCAATCTCACAATGTTTCAGTAACACATACATAGCCAAACTTCGTAACTTCACGTACAATGATAGCACATACAATCCAATGAGATATTACTATCTAGCAGATCAAGACTTTTCAAATGATACCTCACAAGGCCTACTTTGCACAAAACATATCCTGGGGAATATTGGGGTGCCAGGGTGTCACATCCTGCATGCCCCAAACCCCTTCCCCCCCACTGCTCACCATCCCCCAGCCCGATTCCTCAATAAACCTATTTCTTAAAACCTAGTACACCTCCATCCCCCACCATCCTCAAACCACTTCTTCCCCCCAAACCTCCCTCTGTCTTCACCCCAGCTCAGGGACCCTCAGGTTCTCAGCTGTTTCTCAGCTACCTCTCCAGCCTTTGCTGGGGGGCAGATTCCGATGCACCTTCCCAGCCCAGTACTGAGATGTTTCATGTCTCCTGCTGAGCATCTCCTCCGTGGCTTTCCGTGGGAGCAGAGAAGTATCAGCATTTTGTGGGTGGTACTGAGCTCCCCCAGGAAAGGGATGTACTTTGGAAATGCACGGAATGGAGACTGGAATCCTTACAGATCAGGAAGCAGCGCTCCCTGTGTCTGTGTCACAACCTTTGCCCAATACTCAGAGTGTCACAGCTAAGTACAAGGTGGAACTGATTGTTTAGCATAAGTAGTTAGTACACATTGAAAGGGACTGAGATCAAATGATCACTTTGTGAATAAAGTGTTCACAGCAGGTCCAGAATTTTTTGATAAAATGTTGGTTTCATTTGTAAATGCTGATTCTTCAAAAAAAATTAAATTAAACATTAGTTTTGATTAAACTTTTGCCAGGAAGGTTTGAAAATTGCAACCTGAAACCAAATTTTGAAACACTGAACATTTTCATAAAATTCAATTCTTATTTTCCACCTAGCAGTGGTAAGGGGCTGGATGGGTGGGTGCGTGAGTGGATGGATAGGAAAGCTGATATTTTCTGTGAAAATAAAATCTGAATGCTGAATAGAACTTCTTAGAAAATTTTAATTGCAAAAATTATTGAGGGAAGGATGAAAATCAAAAGCACCAAAGGGAATTAGGGACATAAGTTGATTTGAAACTCAGGGCTCCTAACTCCCTAACACACTTTTGAAAATTCCCCCAGAAGACACATAATTTATTTGTTTATTATTTATGTATTTATTCAACAATAGTTCAAGATTTTTTTCTTGTCCATTTTCTGGCCAGCTTTACTCATCCTGAACATGTCAGGGTTGGATTCTCAACAGTAGCTAGGGGCGTTAGGCACCCAACCGGACTATCAACAGGAACTACTGAGCACTTCCCTCTCTTAAAAAATAATTCCCCTAATCCACATTCCCACCCAAACCCCAGCACAGCCTCACGCCCTTCCAGGGGCTAAACTTCAATCTCTGAAGAGCAGGAAACAAAGCATTAAGGTACATGCCACCCGTGCAGAGTAACCTTAGCTCTGCCCCTTTTGAGCTGGCCCTAGCCATTGGGAGTGAATGGATTTAAATATGCTCCTGGGTGGCTATCAGAACATATAACACCCTTTGGGACCTTTAGAGTGACACAAACCGAACAGTGAGGGGGCAAGTCACAAAGTAGTGCCCTTAATTTGGGGCAATTCCAAAAGTTGCTTTTAAACAAGACAGGTCTGCTCAGAAAATGACAGTCTTGGGAGATTCCTCTTTAGCTCAAATACCACCATCTCTGGTTAATTTCCCTTTCGTGGGGGATAGATTCATTCAAGGCAATGACCTCATCATCCATCTAAATAATTCATTTTTATTTTAGGTCATTAAAAAAAGAAGCTATCACATAAGAAAGGTATGAATTTTCCATGCAAAAAGCAATATCAAGCACATGTGTTTGACTTGTGAGTTTGCGCACAGGTGTTTGATGGGGAGTCCAGGGCTGTATTGCACAGTAATTGCTGGATGTGTTTGATGTAAGTTTTATGTGTCTGTAAAAGTCCTCATGTATGTTTAGAACTGTCATAAATATAAAGGGAAGGGTAACCACCTTTCTGTAGACAGTGCTATCAAATCCCTCCTGGCCAGAGGCAAAACCCTTTCACCTGTAAAGGGTTCAGAAGCTAAGGTAACCTCACGGGCACCTGACCCAAAATGACCAATAAGGAGAAAAGATATTTTCAAATCTGGAGGGGGGTGAGGAACAAAGGGTTCTGTCTGTCTGTGTGATGCTTTTGCCGGGAATAGATCAGAAATGCAAGCCTTCCAACTCCTGTTAAGTTAGTAAGTAATGTAGCTAGAAAATGCATTTGATTTTCTTTTGTTTAATGGCTGGTAAAATAAGCTGTGCTGGAGGGAATGGATATTCCTGTTTTTGTGTCTTTTTGTAACTTGAGGTTTTGCCTAGAGGGATTCTCTATGTTTTGAATCTGATTACCCTGTAAAGTATTTACCATCCTGATTTTACAGAGGTGATTCTTTTACCTTTTCTTTGATTAAAATTCTTATTTTAAGAACATGATTGATTTTTCACTGTTCTTAAGATCCAAGGGTTTGGGTCTGTGTTCACCTGTACAAATTGGTGAGGATTCTTATCAAGCCTTCCCCAAGAAAGGGGATGTAGGGCTTGGGGGGATATTTTCGGGGAAGACGTCTCCAAGTGGGCTCTTTCCCTGTTCTTTTTTTAAAATGCTTGGTGGTGACAGCATACTGTTCAAGGACAAGGCAAAGTTTGTACCTTGGGGAAGTTTTTAACCTAAGCTGGTGAGAATAAGCTTAGGGGGTCTTTCATGCAGGTCCCCAGATCTGTACCCTAGAGTTCAGAGTGGGGAAGGAACCTTGACATGGTGGCAGAGAGGTGGGATCATTTTGAGATCATTTTGAACCAGAAGCACAGCAGAATTTTAAAAGGTTTTTGTGACAAAGTTCCTCCTCTACCTTGGTGGGTCTTCCGCTTATTGGCGGGTTTGCTTGCCTTGGAACTTCACGGTAGCCCTCAGTTTGACCGTTTTCGTGAACCCACAGTCCAGGTCAACTCCTCCTGTGTCTGACCAGGAGTTGGGAGGTTTGGGGGGAACCTGGGCCCGCCCTCTACTCCGGGTTCCAGCCCAGGGCCCTGTGGAATGCAGCTGTCTAGAGTGCCTCCTGGAACAGCTGTGTGACAGCTACAACTCCCTGGGCTACTCCCTCATGGCCTCCTCCCAACACCTTCTTTACCCTCACTATAGGGCCTTCCTCCTGGTGTCTGATAATGCTTGTACACCTCAGTCCTCCAACAGTCCACGTTCGCACTCTCAGCTCCGCACACACGCACCACAAACTGAAGTGAGCTCCTTTTTTAAACCCAGGTGCCCTGATTAGCCTGCCTTAATTGATTCTAGCAGCTTCTGGATTGGCTGCAGGTGTTCTAATCAGCCTCTCTGTCTTAATTGTCTCCAGAAGGTTCCTGATTGTTCTGGACCCTTTTCCGCTCCCTTACCCAGGGAAAAGGGATCTCCTTCATTTGCTGCTGGAGGTCCTTCACTTGCTTGCCCCCTGCCCTGGATTTTTCTTACTTTTTGACCCTGCTTTAGTTCCCCCCTCGACTGGGCCAGATGCTTTTTCTTCGTTTTGTTTGGGGGTTTTTTGCTGTTTTTTTGCTGCCGTTTGAGTGCTGGTCGGTTGCCAGCTTGCTGCCAGCCCCCCCCCCCCAACGCCTGCTCTCGGACACTGCTATTTGCTCCAGCTGAAACCCCCGGAGGGGGGGGCGGAGGACTGCCGACCCACTACCCGGAGGAGGGGAGTGGAAGCCCCCAGACCCAGCCTTTCTGCTGTACGTTTATGGCCGAGAGGAATCTTCTTATCTCTGCAACATTCTTGGCCTGCTGAAAGCCTTATTATAAAGCCAGAAGAGAAGACAGCTGACAGGAAAAATCACCAAGGGAAGCTACTAACCATCATGGAGGGGGCTATAAGACTGAGTAATTTTTGAATTATACACTCGTGTGGGGGGAGTTTGACTGTGTCTTAATTGCATTTGTAGGGGCACAGGGGGTGTAGCACAGAGCTGCCCCCCTGATCCATCGGTGCCCCCCCCAACACAATTACAACCGTCACGCCCCCCCCCCCGCCATCCATCCCTGCTGGCAACTTGCCATCTGCCTTTGGATTCAGCTGTTTGCTTTGAATTTTGCCGTTTCGGACCAGACACAACAGCCGACCAAACAAGACTCTTTGCACAAACGCGCGTGGGTCCACGTCCCCCCCACCACCACCCCAGACTGTTTACCCCACAGTTTGCCCCTATTACCGGACCCCAATTCCGGTTTTCCTCCCCCCGTTCAGTCCAACCCATTTGGCACCCCCCCCCCGCCTGCAGCCCAAGAGGGAGGAGTGGTTAATCTGCTTCCCCCTCCCCCCTCCTCCTTCTGGTATCTCCCCGTCTCTCCCTGCTCACAATGGCGGGGAATGAGAGGGGTGAGACCCCTCTAACAACCTCAGTTGCCCCTCCCCCACCTACCCCCCTCCCCAACCCCCAAGCCCCCCACCACCACTTTTGCCAAAACACCTGCCACCGCCCCCACTGGGGCATCGGCAGCAGGAGGCACCAGGGCGATTACTGCCGCTGCTACGCCCACCGCCCCCCCAGATTCTAGGAAACCCCCCGCAGTTGGCCGGAAAGGCCAGGGTGTGAAGAAAGGAAAGGACCCCGCTAAAACCACCAGGCCCTCCATGGCAGGGGTTGCCCCCGCCGCTGTGGCCTCATCATCCACCATGGCGTCCCTCCCCGCTGTTCCCTCCACCAGCTCTGCGAGCGTCCCTTCCCCGGCCCCCAGGACGTATGCCCGGGCAGTGGAAGCCCTCCCCCTGCCTGCCGTCTCTTCATCTTGCCCACCCACGCCTCTGCTACCATCAATAGCGGCCAAGGCCCCTTTCCCACCATGACCAGGAAGCACGGCGTCCATTGCCTCCTGGTCCCCGCCTCGCCCCACGCGGAGACATACATGCAGGCATTGGCGAAGGTGGTAGGACCCACGGCTATCGTGGCGGCCTCCAAAATGTACAGGAAGGTCGTCTTTTTCTTAGCATCGGAGGCTGCAGCCCAGGAGGCGGTGGAGAAGGGCCTGGCAGTGGGGGTGGTGTTTGTCCCCCTGGAGCCGCTAGAGGACCTGGGCGTTCGCCTAGTCCTCCCTCTGTCCCTCCCTTTCTACCCAATGCCGCCCTGTTACCCGCTCTCTCCACCCTGGGGAAACTTGTTTCTGTCATCAGCCCTCTCCCGTTGGGCTGCAAGGACCCCACCATCCGTCACGTCCTCTCGTTCCGCCGGCAAGTGCAGCTTCTACCGCCAGCGGCAGAGCGTGACGGAGAGGCGCTCGAGGGGTCCTTCCTAGTCCCTATGAGGGAGCCCGCTATCGGGTCTTTTACTCCACGGGAGAAGCCCGGTGCTACCTCTGCCGCTCAGCAGGGCATGTCCGAAGAGACTGCCCTTTGACCCAGAGGGGAGGGGCATCTGAGACCCCCAAGACCCGGCACGACGTCGGCTCCATCGTTGCCGACGCCCGTGGCCGCCCGGCACTTGAAACCACCTCTCCTCCTGCCCAATCCACCGCTGCTCCCTTCCGGGCCCAACCTCCCCTACAACGCCCAGACAAGCAAGGGAGTCCCACCCTTGCTATCAACAATCCAGCAGAGCCTACGGAGGAGGGTGCAGCAAAGATATTACCGGGTATAGGAGAGGGCCCACCCCAAGGAGAACCCCCCGCCCCCCATGCTGCCTCACCGTTACCCCCCCGAACCCCTGAACCATCACCTCTGCCCCCCGACACGACCCCTGCTAACCAACCCCCAGACAATGCTATGGAGGGCTGGACCCTAGTCCAGGGGAAGCGAGGCAAGCGGAAGGCTCGAGCTCCGCTGCACCCATCCGATGCGGAGGCCCCCCGGAAGACCAGGAAGGGAGGCACTGATACTGAGCCTTCCGCTATGCCCATGAGTCAGATCCATCCGCCGGTGTTGGGAGGGGAAGACAGAATGGCATTGGAAGGTAGAATCTCCCCTCCACGGGAGACCCTCCCCTCCGAGACCCCTGAGGAAGCCCCTTCTATCCGGATACCACCCGAACCCCCCGCGAACCCCGAAGCGACCGTCGAGGCGGGCCCCAGAGGAGGGGGCCCCGGGGTAGCAGAAGACAAACTCTCCTCCATGTATGAGGAGATTGAGGCCCTAGGTTTGACCCCGGTCACCCAGGGAGAGGATGACCTACTGACGGCTGGCCTCGATCTGGGCAACCTCACCCCAGTCCCCCTTTCCCCATGCTCCCTCCCCCTAACCGTCTTCCCGGGCGGGCACCCTACAGAAGGTGGTCCACCACCTGATGCCATGGCCGCCAAATCCACCACAGAGCCTGCGCCTAGCATCGCTGGGAGCGCCTCCCCCAACCTCAACCCTCAAATCTGCTCAGAAGGCACCACTTTTCAGCTGCTTGCCTCCCGAAGACCAGAGCCTTGCCTATGCCCCCGCCCCCACCCTTGTCCCTGCCCAATCCACCTCCTCCTGCGATGCTATTACCACCCCTGGGGTTATTTCTTTCCCGTTTCTTGCAGATTCACCCCAGGAAGCAGCCTTTGCATTCTCCTGCCACGACCCATTAGGAGCTGCAATTTTCCCTCCACCATCCCTTTCTACCCCAAGGCATGAGATGGACCTAATAACTTTAGCCTGTCAGATGCCCCGTCGGTGGTCCTCACCCTGCCTGCCCGCCTCAGCGGACCACGAGGCTGCATCACGAGCCCCACCAGGGAACAACCTGGAAATCGCAACCCCACCCCCCCATGAGCTACGAAATGCATTGCGGAAGTTTTTACAAAACATCCGTGGTGCCCGCAACAGGGTACAGCTGGCTCTCCATCTATGGGGGGACTTTGATCAAATCCTCCAGGCCACAAGGGCCCTTATAAAGGAGGGTAGAGGGCAAGGAAGGTGCGGTGCTGCAGCCTACGGGTGGGCCCGCGGCTTCCGTAATGATTTACTCACTTACGGGATCGGTCACAGATTGCTGCGCGACCCGCCAGGGGCCACGAACACCCCCACCAATAAGAACCCCCCACCCCCCCAGCCCTCCGCATGACGCCTCTCATTGCCGCAACTTTGAACACCAGGGGCTGTAGGATGGCCCTCCACAGGTCCCAGGTGCTCTCTTACCTTCGGGAAGGGGGGTACTCTGTAGTTTTCCTGCAGGAGACCCATACGGATCTGACCGCTGAGGACAGCTGGCGGCTGGAGTGGGGGGACGGGGTCTACTTTAGCCACTTCACGATGTGGCAAGCTGGAGTGGCGACCCTGTTCTCCCCCAACCTACAGCCCGAGGTGCTAAGGGTCACTGAGGCCATGCTGGGCCACCTGCTGCATCTCCGAGTCTGTATGTAGGGGCTCGTGGTCAATTTTGTTAATTCTATGCCCCAACAACGAGCCCGAAACGGCCACAATTCTATCAGCGGGTGTCTGACTTCCTCAGCACCCTAGATTCTCACGAGTGCCTAGTCCTGGGAGGGGACTTTAACACCACCCTCGAGGAACGGGACCGCTCAGGGGCCGAGCTGAGCCCAGCCACTGCGAACATTCTCCGAGAAATAATCGAACATCACTCCCTAGTAGACGTCTGGCGTGACCACCACCCAGATGACACTTCCACGTTCACCTTTGTCCGGATGGAGGCCCATCGGTCACACTACTCTCGGTTGGACCGTACTTATTTATCCCATTTCCATCTTTCACAAGCCCAATCCTCCAACATCCGGCTGGCCCCATTTTTCGACCATCATTTAGCCACCATAACAGCCTACCTCCGTGCAGAGAGGCCGGTGCTGGCCTATTGGCACTTTAACAGCAGCCTGTTGGAGGATGAGGGCTTCGTGACATCCTTCCGGGAGTTCTGGCTGGCCTGGCGAGAGCAGCGGCGTGCCTTTCCCTCGGTGCAGTGATGGTGGGATCTAGGGAAGCGGCGCGGCAATGGTGGGATCTAGGGAAGCTGTGCGCCAAGAGTCTGGCCACCAGCCCTGAGGACCCGTTCCTCTGCGGAGTGTGCCGGGAGAAGCGGGAGAAGCTCCGGGCCCTCGAGGACCATCACGCCCGAGATGCCTTTGTTCGATCCCGCATCCGCCTCCTTCGGGAGATGCATCGTGGCTCCCCTTTCTTCTATGCCCTGGAGAAAACGAGGGGGGCCAAGAAACATGTCATCTGCCTTCTAGCAGAACACGGCACCCCCCTCACAGATCAAGTGGAGATGTGTGGGAGGGCCCGTGACTTCTACACAAGCCTTTTCTCCCCAGATCCGACCAATCCTGGCGCTTGCAGGGTGCTCTGGGAGGAACTCCCCACGGTCAACGTGGGCGACCGAGACCGACTAGAGCTGCCTCTCACCTTGGCCGAGTTCTCGGAAGCGCTCTGTCGCATGCCCACCAATAAATCTCCGGGCATGGACAGGCTGACTGTGGAGTTCCTACAGTCTCAGACCTTTCAATTGGATCCCTACCCCATAGATCCCAACTAACCCCTCACACTTTCACTACGAGCCGGCTGCATGAACTGCAGCCGGTCAGCTTCCAAACTGCGCCAAGGAAACATCTATACACACTCACGCTTCACACCCTTCACGACCTCACCCTGGTGTCCCGCCCCCATACAAAGGGGCGGGACCTCCTGCCACCTTTGCAGGGTGAGCAGCCCCGGTGGGCCAACCTGTATTCCACCTTGGTCCCGAGACCCGTCGGGGACATCAGTTGGCGGCTCCTTCACGGAGCTGTGAGCACGGGCGTGTTTTTGACATGGTTCACCCCCATCCCAGATACTTGCCCTTTTTGCAATGTGAGGGAAACCCTGGCACATATATATTTAGTGTGCGCCAGGCTGTAGCCCCTTTTCCGGCTCCTCACAAATATTTTATTACGCTTCTGGCTGCATTTTTCCCCTCACCTTTTCATTTACACACTCCCCATCCGTGGCCCCACAAAGTCGCAGGATCTCCTGGTTAACCTCCTCCTAGCCCTAGCTAAAACAGCCATCCATAAAACCAGAGAGAGGAGGTTAGCCGATGAAGCTTCCTGCGACTGTAGGGCCGTTTTCCGATCCTTAGTACACTCACGTAGCCGGGTAGAGTTCCTCTGGGCGGCGTCCACCAACTCCCTTGATGCCTTCGAGGAGCGGTGGGTGCTGTCTGAGGTTCTCTGCTCAGTGATCCCTTCTGGTTCCCTCTGTCTGACCCTTTGATTGAGGAGAAGAGCGAGATACCCCAGCCCCAGCCGTTGCTGCTGTGGATACCATCATCACCATCACCTAGGAGGGGCCCTTTCACATGTGGGTGCACGCCCCCCCCCCCCAAACTGCCCATCCCGCAGCCTTCCCCATCTTGTTGGGCACTCTCAGGAGAGGAATAGTTGGTAACACTGGGCGTGGCACTAGGTAACTCGAGGGCGTTGAAGACCATGAGCATCGAGGAAGACCCCCCGCTCTAGGCCACCAGGTAACTCAGGAGGGTGGAAGACCATGAGTGTTGAGGAAGCGCCCCTGCTCTGGGCCCAGGCAAGCCTGAACACTTCTCTCCCCTGAAGGCTGCTGTGTTATACATTGCGTTTGCTTTTGTTTTGTTGCATAGTTTTGTTTTATCTTCTTTGGGGATTTGTGTAAGAGTGTTATGCAAATAAATTTTTTTCTGCTTTATAAAAAAAAAATTACTCTCCTATAGCCATCTGGCCCGACCCTGTCACAATAGATAGAATGAATATGGGAAATACCAGTGGCAAAATCAGCCCTTTGGTAGGTGGTGCATTTTCCTCACTAAGTTCAGTCCCTGATCTCTGCATGGTGACCGAGGCAGTGGGTGAGCCAGCAGGTTAGAGACATTCCAGGATTTAACTATGGACAAATGCCAAAGGGACCGTGTACTGGCTGAAGCACGGTACCTTGGCGCTGAATGTGTCTTGTACGTAATTAACCTTCCCAGATGTTCAGGAGCCAGCAGGAACATTTCCCCCCTTGATATTCCCCCACCCTTTTGTTTTGTTTTAAACAAACAATTGTACAAAGCAAACAGACCCGCTTGTGCTACTTCATCCCTTTTGCTAAGCGAAGAATCGCGTTGGCAGCAGTACTGCTGATCTTCCCTGCGTGCTCTCATTTCCACTACAACCTGCTCATATTTAATGGGCCTCCTCCTCTTAATACACTGGGGACTAACATCAGAGAGTCGCTGTTTACTGGAGAAAACATCAGGCATTAGTTAACTCTGACTGGTCTCCCCAGTGTGAATATTTTGCTTTTTGTTGGGAGAACCCCTTCTCTGTTGGCTTCCATGCAACATTTAATCGTGCAATAGCTTCATTGTCTGTCTATCCATCCAGTGGTGAGCTGGAGCCGGTTTGCCCCGGTTCGCTGGAACCAGTTGTTAAATTTAGAAGCCCTTTTACAGCCGGTTGTCCGCGGAGGCGGAGCGGAGGGGAGCTGGGGCGGGAGGGTGTGAGGAGGGCCGCCCGCACAGCAGGAGGTAACCTGTGGGGGGGCGCGCGCAGGGGAAATGCTCCCCGCCCCAGCTAACCTCCACCTCCCTGGGCCTGAGCGCGAAACTGCCTCTTGCTTCTCAGCCCTCCCAGGCTTCCTGCGCGAACAGCTGATTCGCGGGAAACCACGGGGGGGAGCGGAGAACAGAGTGGGGTGGCGCGTTCAGGGGAGCAGGCAGATCGCAGGTGAGGTGAGCTGGGGCCAGGCGAGGAGCTGCCAGTGGGTGCTCTGCACCCACCAAATTCTCCCGTGGGTGCTCCAGCCCCAGAGCATCCAGGGAGTCGGTGCCTAAGGTGCCACTTTTGATGTGATCGGTGGGGGGAGCAGCTGCTCCCCCTGCTCCCCCGCTAGCTACGCTACCCCACCTCTAGGAGCCAGAGAGACCTGCCGGATGCTTCCTGGGAGCCGCCCCAGGTAAGCACCGCCGGGACTCCCCACCTTCCCCCCCCACAGGTCCCTCTGACTCTTAGGGGTGGAGCACGGTGGGCACCCACTACAGTGGCCCACAAGACCCTCCTGCCCGGTTCTGTGGGCAGTCAGGGGACGGGGGAGTGGGGTGGATGGGGCAGGGGTCCCGGGGGGGGTGTCAAGGAACGCAAGGAGTTGGATGAGGCAAGAGTCCCGGGGGGCGGGGGCAGGCCACGACCCCCTTGTGGGGTGAGGAGGGAACCGGTTGTTTAGATTTTGGCAGCTCATCTCTGTATCTATCCATCCGTCTATCAGTTTGTACGGTGCCTGCCCATCCTGATATTATCTGAGGCCTCCCAGGGACACAGACTGGCATAACAGAGTCCCTACTGGACTTCACTGAGGTGGCTGCCCTTCCCCTGGTTATGCTCAGATGCTGAAAACAGCTATTAGGACAATCGGGGGAATGGAAGGCCTACCTTCTGAGAGGAGACAGGAAGAGGCTGTCTTGTTTAGTCTAGTGAAAAGAAGGCAGAGACGGGGTCTGAGTGCTCTGGATAAATACACTGGGTGGAGGTTAAATACTGGGAGAGGGGTGAAGAGCTATTGAAACTAAAGGACAAGGCTGGCTCCAGACAGGGGTGAAAGTGAGCCGGTACGGGCCAATACGGCATACCGGTAAGAACCTGCACCTGCCCGTAGCCAGCCCACATTAAAGCACTGCAGCAGCAGCGTCCGGAGCCCCGGACCCTTTAAATCAACACGGGAACCCCCGGGCAGTGCGGGCCAGGCAGCCTGGAAGGTTGGCTGGGGAATGCTGACCCCCAACCCCTCCCCTCCCCCCAAAGGCCCCACCCCTTCCAGGGGCCAGAGCCACCCCGGACCCATAACAGTAAGTGTCCTGTGTTACTTTCACCCCTGGCTCCAGAACAAATGGAAATGAACTGGCCATGAGCAAATTCAGCCTGGAAATGTGAAGTTGGTTTCTAACCACCAGAGGGGTGAGATTCTGGAGCAGCCTCCCAATGGGAGTTGGGGGTGGGGGAAAACAACTGAATCAGTTTTAAGAAAGAGCTGGAGAAATTTCTCAGTGCAACTGTGAGACAGGGTTGTGTGTTATGGGGGGCAGGGCTCAGCAGCCCCGGGACTCACTTCTGATTTATATCTCGTGTTCCCACAAGCTCATGCATCAGAATTTCCACCAAGCACCCGCAGGAGTCAGGAAGGGATTCTCCCCCTTCTATAAATTTGTGACGGGTTCTTCCTGGGGTGCCACCTGGAACTAGGGTGCCGCTGAGCCCCCTGACACACCAGCCTGGGCTCCCTCTCCCACTGTACTGCTGTGACGAGTTGCAAAGCCCTCCAAGTTTGCACTTTCACCAGCATTTACCCAGGTAGGGACACGACACACCCAGCTGCAGTCACATGCAGGCTCTCTAACCACCAGTCTAGGACCCCAAAGCAGTACCATCCTGCCCTGGTCAAGTCTGGCCAGTATATGGATTTAATAATCGGTCCACCACTCCTTCAATGTGAGGAGGACCATGCAAACTGGTGATAACCAAGCTGAGACTTTCCCCAGACACCTCAGTAAAAAGCACACTGGTTTGGATTAAAACATAAAATAAGGTTATTAACTACAAAAGGATAGATTTTAAGTGATTATAAGTGATAGCAAACAGATCAAAGCAGATTACCTAGTAAATAAACAAAACTGCAAACTGAGCTCGTATAACAATGAAGGAAAACGCTTTGTGGTTTATGTATTCGTGCTCCTTGATGAGGGCAAACTATGGGCTCGTGAGTCCCATCAGTGGCCCCGGATCAGTGTCAGGAACACCAATCTCTCAAAACCAGCCGTTATTTCAGATATGCCCACCACCTTTGGGTAAATCCCACACCTCATCGCCTCAGAAACCACGGCCACCACTTTGCCTTCCAGTCAACTTTCCAACTCCAAACTGGTTAGCCACAGACCCGTAGCAGATTTATTAACTACAGAAAGAGAGATTTTAAGTGATTATAAGTAGTAGGCTTAAAAGGTCAGAGATAGTTATCAAAGAAAATAAAAGATAAGTGCATAATCTAAATCTTAAACCTTATTACACTAGGCAGTATTTAGAAGAAGCAATTTTCTCACCCCACTGGATGTTACAGTTCACAATACACAGGCCTCTTGCTCAAGCCTGGGTCCAGTCTCCTCTGTTGAAGTCTTCTGTCTCTCCAGCATTCTTGTTGCTCCCAGCATAGATGAGGGAGGAGAAAGGCCCAAGCATGATGCCCCAGTCCTCTGTTTTATGTCTTTACTTCATGTGCCTCGAAGACACTTGTCCAGATATGTCCTGGTGGGTGTTGCTGAGTCACAGTGATCCAGTAAACCCCCATTGTGGTGGACTTGTATAACTGAGTCATAGAGTTGATCAGTGGTTGGTTAACACCCACCTGGCAGTAGAGGCTCTCAAACTTACAACATATTTCAGTGACAACAATATAGGAAAATCTCATAATTTCATACACACTAACAACATACATATTTGGATAGAACAACAGGTTTCAGCAGATCATGACCTTTCATATGATATCTTACATGGCATACTCTGTATAAAATATCACAACCATCTATGAATGATGAACACGGGGGTTACAGGGCACTATTTTGAGGTACAGTGTGTCACACCAGGCTCTCATGTTTTCAGGGTTTCTGGTGAAAGAACTCTGAGAATGCTCCATAGTTGCCTTGCTGGGCAATGGCAGACACATATAAACCACAAAGGACTTTAAGGAGGATGGCTGGCTTTTTGCTGACTTGCTCATTTTTGTCTAGCCCTTTTCTTTTATTTTTCTTCTTTAGTGCTCCTTTAGGTCACTTGGAAAGTTCCAGTTTAGAAGCCGTTCTCTGGGCTCCCATAATTGAAAGTCTTGGCCACAGAATTACCTCTCTTAAAGAAATCTAAGCACAATCTCTGTTTGTATTAATTCATCTCCTGAATCTTTCTCCCTCCACACCAGTACTCTCTCTCTCTCTCTCATTTTCTCAATGCAAATGCTGCAGAAAGAAAAGGGCAAGTTGTGTGCAAGGTGTGCTTTTGGCGAGAGATAAATGATTAACAGATCGCAAGGCCAGAAGGACCATTGTGGTCATCCAGTCTGACCTGCTGTATAATATAGGCCATTATAGATCCCAAAATAATTCCCCAAGCAGATCTTGATTTAGAACAAATCACATGTTGATTTAAAAATTGTCAATGATGGAGAACCGGCCACAAACTTTGTTAAATTGTTCCAATGGCTCATTGCCCTCATTGTTAAATATTGATGACATATTTCTACTTTTATTTTTAAAAATGAAGGCTCAAAAACTAACAGGAAAATAAGATAAAAAACCTATTTTTTGTATTTTGAATAGCTTTAGAGAGTTTAAGGCAGTGGTTCTCAAACTTTTTTACTGGTGAACCCTTTCACATAGCAAGCCTCTGAGTGTGACCCCCCCTTATAAATTAAAAACATGTTTTTATATATTTAACACCATTATAAATCCTGGAGGCAAAGTAGGGTGTGTGGGAGAGGCTGACAGCTCACGATCTACCATGTAATAGCCTCATGACCCCCGAGGGGTCCTGACCCCCAAGTTTGAGAACCCCTGAAGGTCAGACGGAAGCATTATGCTGAAAAATTGGGTTCAGAGAAGAGTCACGAGAATGATTAAAGGATTGGAAAATATGTCTGATAGTGATAGACTCCTGGAGATCAGTTATTTAGCTTAACAGAGAGAAGATTAAGTGTTGACTGGATCACAGTCAATAAGTACGTACATGGAGAACAGAAATTGAATCATAAAAGGCTCTTCAATCTAGCAGACAAAGGTGTAACAATAGCCAATGGCTGGAAGTTGAAGCTAGACAAATTTAGACTAGAAATAAAGTGGATATTTTTAACAGGGAGGGTCGTAAACCATTGGAACAACTTGAAATGTTTAAATCAAGTCTGGATGTGTTTCTAAAAGAACTGCACTAGATCAATCACAGCTGTTGCCCTTGAAGCAGTAATTAATTCATAGAAGTCCAGTGGCTACAATGCTGAGCTGAGAGGAGCAGGTGGAAAAGGCCTTTTGCCTCTCACTGATGGATGGGATTCGCAGGACGGTGCTCATGACACCAACATCAAGGTTAATAGAAATGGGGAAAGTGCATCAAGGAAGATAAATATATAAAGAACCAGGGTGATCAGGCTGGTGTTGCCGCAGGAGAGTTTTAGCAGCGGGGTGAGATCACCAGAAAATGGGCCATTTCATTGGAGTCTGTGATAAATGAAGGGAGGGGAAGCTCCCTTTTATGGACACCCAGCCAGACAAGGGTTAAAAACTCTCCCTGGCTAGGTCAAAGAAAAGGAGTGGTCACCTGACCAAAAGACCCAGTGGGACAGCTAGAATGTTTTAAAATTGGAAAAAAAACTTTCCCTTTGTGTGCTGTTGTTGTTCTCCAGAGAGCAGAGACACAGAGAAGCAGCGCTGTAAGCAACTTTGAAACCAGGTATAAAAAAGAATCAATTCAGACCTCGAACCACTTATTTTACAACCCAGATATGTAAATAGATCAGGAATGTTTAGAAAGATGCGATTCGGTTTATTTCTTATTGGCTTGTGGACTCCCCTGTGCTATCCTCAAATCCTTTTTCTTTTGCTTGTAACCTTTAAGCTGGACCTCAAGAAGATTATTCTTGATGTTTAATTTTTGTAAGTGAGTTTTTTAAATCTAGCAAAAGCCTAAGTTCCAGTTGTATTTTCTTTCTTTTTGTTTTTAATAAAAATTTACCTTTTTTAAGAACAGGATTGGATTTTTGGTGTTCTAAGATGTTTGTGCACATGTTGTTTAATTAGCTGGGGGCAACTGTAGGCCCCCAAGGTCTTCACTCGAAGAACCAGAGTGGGGAATGACATGGTGACAGACTGAAAGCACAGGCCTCAGGATTTTAAAAGAACTCATTTTTCCTTTTTGCTGCTTGAAAGCCAGGGAGGGGTTTTTTCCATTCTTTTCTTTTCTTTACTGCCTAAGGGGGAACAGGGACGCAAAGGGTTCAACCTGCAAAGCCAGGGAGTCCAACAAGCAGTTTTGGTTTTTTTCTAGCTTCGTGGCAACAGAATAGCTAGGCTAGAGTAGGGCATCCCTGTGCATGAGATTGAGGTTGGGCACCAAAACCCTAGAAAAACCAGTCTTCCCAAAGCAGCACGCCAGGGAGAAGACACACCCAGATCAAGCCCAGACATCCAGCTCCATGACAGAAATGCAGGGAGGGGATGGGGGACCAGGAACTTCCCAGGAGGGAAGGGTCAGCCCTCCCCAACCCAAGATCCAGATGCCAGGATGGAAGGATGCCTTTAACTCAGGCCGAGTTCTAACTGAAACAGAAAGGAATTTCTTCCTAGAGATGAAGCACTTGGAAGCGGAGGACAAGCGCTTGGAGGCGTAAGTGGAGGCAAAGGACTGGCAGGCAGAAGCGGAGACAAAGAGCTTGGAGGTGGAAGTGGAGGAGAGGAGAGAGGCAAAGTGCTTGGAAATGAAGCGCTTGAAGGTGGAAGCGGAGCAAAGCGCTTGGAGTCGGAAGCGGAGGAGAGGAGAGAGGTGAAGCACTTGGAAATGGAGCTGAAGCTCTTAGAGCTGGAAAGGGCTAAGCTGGATCAATCAGGGAGCCCTAACAATCCTTATCCAGGTACCACTCCCCACTCCAAAAAATTCCCCACATACAAGGTAGACGATGATACAGAGGCCTTCTTAGAAAATTTTGAAAGGGCCTGCCTTGGGTACAACATCCCTATAGAGCAGTATATGGTGGAGCTAAGGTCACAACTCAGTAGACCCTTAGCAGAGGTGGCAGCTGAAATGCCTAAAGAACACATGAATGAGGACAAACTTTTTAAACACGAGACCAGAATTAGGATGGGACTAACACCTGAGCATGCCCATCAGCAGTTCAGAGCCCTAAGGTGGAAACCAGATGTGGCATTTTCCCGACACGCATATCACATTGTAAAAAATTGGGATCACTGGATATCAGGAGCAAATGTTAAATGTCTGGAAGATCTGTCTCTCCTAATAAAAATCGATCAGTTCTTAGAGGGTGTTCCTAAGGAATAGAAAGGTACATCCTAAATGGGAAGCCCAAAACAGCAATCAGGGTGGGGGGCGGGAGATCACAGCCAAATGGGTGGAGGTGGCGGACAAGAAGAAAGCTAGTAGCAGTTGGAGCAGATACCAGAAGGGGCAACCCAAAACAGCATCCCACCAACAAAGTCAGCCAAAGGTCCCCCCTCACAAGGAGGAGCCCTCCACACAGCCAGGGAGACCCCAGATGCCCTCTTGTCCCAACCACCCACCTCACACCAGCCCACAGTCAGCTGGGCGATGCTTTAAATATAATGAGCTGGGGCATGTGAAGGCCAACTGCCCCAAGAGCAGCAGCAGACTGCAACTCATTGCCCGGAGTCCCACCAAGAGCCTTCAGGCCCAGATGCCTCTCAAATTCCCCAAAAGTGAAGGGAAAATGTGAGTGTAGGAGGGAGGAAGATTATTGCGTGGAGAGACACTGGTGGTGTAAGGTCCTTCTCTTACTGTGACAGTCTGAGGTCCTGTTCTTAGGCTAAGGCCTTTGGCTAAGCAACAGAGGCAGCCATAAACTGGGAAGCGACAGGTCACATCCTCACATTCCAAACCAGTCACATTGATATCAGGTGCTATTGGGCTGTTAGGAATACAATCCTGTCCTGATAATGCCTATCGCCTCCAGAGAAAGAGAAGTGCTGAGAAGATGTAAAAGGAAACTTAGTTTGATAGCATCCTGTCTGGCAAGAACTCACTTATCGATAGCTGGGATGTGAAATCCTCACTTCTGTATTGTTTTGTCATTATACTTCCCACTTTGCTATTGTTTGTCTGTATAATCTCTGTCTGGTTCTGTGATTATTCCTGTCTGCTGTATAATTAATTTTGCTGGGTGTAAACTAATTAAGGTGGTGGGATATAATTGGTTAAATAATCATGCTACAATACGTTAGGATTGGCTAGTTAAATTTCAGGGAAATGACTGGTTAAGGTATAGCTAAGCAGAACTCAAGTTTTACTATATAGTCTGCAGTCAATCAGGAAGGGAATGGGGTGTGTGGGGGGTGGCGGAGAAATGGGAAGAGGGAATGGGGATAAGGAAATTGGAATCATGTTTGGCTAAAGGGGGAAATGGGAAGAGGGAATGGGGGTAAGGAAATTGGAATCATGTTTGGCTAAAGGGGAAAATGGGAACAGGGAATGGAGGTAAGGAAATTGGAATCATGTTTGGCTAAGGGCAGGAATGGGAACAGGGACACAGGTGTAAGGCTCTGTGGTGTCAGAGCTGGGAAGGGGGACACTAAGGAAGGAAACTAGAATCATGCTTGCTGGAAGTTCACTCCAATAAACATCGAATTGTTTGCACCTTTGGACTTTGGGTATTGTTTCTCTCTGTTCTTGCGAGAAGGACCAGGGAAGTAAGTGGGTGAAGGAATAAGCCCCCTAACATCTATGACCCTTATCCCATCCCCATGCTACTGGGAGAAGACTTAGCCAACCATGTGAGGCTAACAAAAAGGGTGGGGCTGGTCACCCGCAGCCAGGCTAAACAGGCCTCCACACCTAACTCTATTCCTGAGCCTCCTACAGGGATTCAGCAACCTGACCCCAAACCATAGTCTATGGCAGCAGTTATAGATCCAGTTGCTGGGACCCAGCCAGAACCAGCCCAAGAATCAAAACTGGTGGAGCAGTCAGCACCAGAGCCCGTGCTTGCAACCCCACCAGAGTCAGGGGAGCCAGCACCAAGGGGCACCACAGAGCCTGTACCTGAAGCAGCAGCTAAACCGGAGTAAGAAGCTCAACTGGAGCCGGAAATACAACCTAGTGCACCAGCAGAGAGCAATTCACAGTCAACGGCAACACTCCCATCACCTGCATTGCGTCCAGTGGGATCAAGCCCAAGTCCACAACTCAGCAAGGAACCAATGTCTCCAGCATCAAGGGAGCAGTTCCAGGCAGAGCAGGAAGCAGATGAAAGCCTCAAGAGAGCTTGGACGGTGGGACGGAGCGACCCACCGCCTCTCAGCTCTTCCAGTAGGTCCAGGTTTGTTGTAGAAGGAGGACTCTTATGCAAGGAAACCCTTTCTGGTTGGCACAAGGAGGACTGGCATCCTTAGAGACACTTGGTAGCTCCAACTAAGTATAGGGAAAAGCTCTTGAGCTTAGCCCACGATCAACCTAATGGCCATGCTGGGGTGAACAGGACCAAGGACCGTTTGGGGAAGTCATCCCACTGGGAGGGGATGGGCAAGGACATTTCTACCTATGTCCAGTCTTCTGAGGTGTGCCAGAGGGTTGGAAAGCCCCAAGACCAGGTCAAGGCCCCTCTCCAGCCACTCCCCATCATTGAGGTTCCATTTCAGTTCTGGGTCCTTTCCCTAAGAAGACCCCCAGAGGAAAGCTGTGCATACTGACCTTCACAGATTTTGCCACCCAATGGCCAGAAGCAGTAGCTCTAAGCAACAACAGGGCTAAAAGCATAAGCCAGGCATTGGCAGACATTTTTGCCAGAGTATCACAGAATCATGGAATATCAGACTTGGAAGGGACCTCAGGAGGTCATCTAGTCCAACCCCCTGCTCAAAGCAGGACCAATCCCCAACTAAATCATCCCAGCCAGGGCTTTGTCAAGCCTGACCTTAAAAATATCTAAGGAAGGAGATTCCACCACCTCCCTAGGTAACGCATTCCAGTGTTTCACCACCCTCCTAGTGAAAAAGTTTTTCCTAATATCCAACCTAAACCTCCCCCACTGCAACTTGAGACCATTACGCCTTGTTCTGTCATCAGCTACCACTGAGAACAGTCTAGAGCCATCCTCTTTGGAACCCCCTTTCAGGTAGTTGAAAGCAGCTATCAAATCCCCCCTCATTCTTCTCTTCCACAGACTAAACAATCCCAGTTGCCTCAGCCTCTCCTCATAACTCATGTGTTCCAGTCCCCTCATCATTTTTCTTGCCCTCCGCTGGACTCTTTCCAATTTTTCCACATCCTTCTTGTAGTGTGGGGCCCAAAACGGGACACAGTACTCCAGATGAGGCCTCATCAATGTCAAATAGAGGGGAACGATCACGGCCCTCGATCTGCTGGCAATGCCCCTACATATACATCCCAAAATGCCATTGGCCTTCTTGGCAACAAGGGCACACTGTTGACTCATATCCAGCTTCTCGTCCACTGTCACCCCTAGGTCCTTTTCCGCAGAACTGCTTCCTAGCCATACGGTCCCTAGTCTGTAGCGGTGCATGGGATTCTTCCGTCCTAAGTGCAGGACTCTGCACTTGTCCTTGTTGAACCTCATCAGATTTCTTTGGCCCCTCTGGCTCTGGTTGCTGCAGCTCTGCTCCCAGGGCAAGTCTGCTCTCTCTGGGCTGTGCCTCTGGCATTGGGCTGCACCTCTGCTTGCAGGACAGGGTCTGCTCTCTCTGAATCTGGCACAGCTCTGCTCCCCAGCTCAGCTCGGGCCCCTGCTTTCCCCTTAGCTCAGCCCCACTCTGTTCGACCCAGGCAATTCCAGCTTCCATGGAGGATGGGACCTCCCTGGCCTCCTGACCCCCTGATTAGCCTGCCCACCCTGTCATTCAGGCTGACCTGGAGCATTGGCCTCTCCCCATTGTTCCTGGGGGCTGTCAGTCTCAGGGTCCTGATTCCCCATCGACACTTCCCCCTTTTTAGTACTGGGAGCTAACAACTAAAACACCCCTACTGAATGTCAGTAAGGGGGCAACAGTCCCCTTACATATGTCAGCTGCTCCGTATCAAGTGGCAGGACGAAATCAGGAGTGAGGATGTTTGTAGCCAAATCCAGCAACTGCCTCCATCCGCACCGGTTCGGTTCTGGCAGCTTTCTTGGTACAGACATATTGTCAGGCTGGATGACCAACAAATGCTGAAGGGGGTTTACCAAGCACTTCCACTGTATGATCAGCAGTCACACAGTCACCAAAAGCTTCAATGCATGATAAGGTCTCCAGTGATGGACATACACTGAACATCCAGCCAGAAGTCAGGGCCTAGCTAGAGATGGATCCGGGCAGCCACAGCACGTCGGGGCCTAGCTAGGGATGTATCCAGGCAGCCAGAGCACGTCAGGGCCTAGTTAGGGATGTATCTGGGTGGCCAGAGCACGTCAGGGCCTAGCTAGGGATGTATCTGAGTGGCCAGAGCACGTCAGGGCCTAGCTAGGGATGGATCCGGGTGGCCAGAGAATGTCAGGGCCTAGCCAGGGATGGAGCCGGGTAGCGCTCAATGTGCAAGGAATCTACATCCACCCTATGGGATTGTTGCCCTGATGCTCAAGTTGGTGGCTGGGTGAAAGTATTCCTAGCTACGCCAAGGCTGGGTTACCTTTGGGAATTGCCTCCATTCTCAGTGCCTCAGTTGTCTCGCCTGTTGTGACAATTTGACGCAGCTGGGAGCGGGGAGTGTTGACCTGGGAATGTGCCCTGGGGATGGGAGACCTGAGAGCCTGTCACCTGAGCCAGGAGGGGGAGGGGGAGGTAACAACTCTGCCCAGGAATGTGGACAGAGGCTGCAGGAGAGAGCCTGCTGGGGGGGGGTTAGTTTCAGTTTGGTGCTGGGTGGAGGAACGCAGGGAACCCCAGCGCTGGGGTCTAAGCTCCCTGCTCCCCCAGAAGGACTTGACTGAGGGGTCCTCGTTGTACCCACAAGCTCTGTTTGAGACTGTGTTCCTGTGGTCCAATAAACCTTCTGTTTTACTGACTGGCTGAGAGTCTCAGTGAATCCCAGGAAGAGGGGTGCAGGGCCTGGACTCCCCCACACTCCGTGACAACTGATGGGAGCGGTGGGACCAACTGATGGGAGCGGTGGGACGTACTGCACCCCGTGAATGGCGCTTCCTGCAGTAAGTGACTGGGGAACAGTAAAACAAAGGGGGATTGACGGGGACCAGGCATGCTGAAGATTCAGAGAGAGACAGTTTCAGGGGGCGGTTAACCCCTGGGAGTGTGTGACCAGAGAGAAGGACTTTTGCAGTAACAGGGTCCCCCCGGGGGATTGCAGCGAGCGGTCCCAGGGGCGGAGGAGTCTGCAGCTCGACCCTGGCAAAGAAGTGGTGACCTCAAGAAGGACTGGCACACGAGGGGTTTTTCCTGGAAACTGTGGAAAGCTGCTCAGCCTGCGAGTGCCCAGCAGGGAGATGTACTCTAAACACCTTAAGAGTGACCTGGTGGAGCTGTGCAGGCAGAGGGGGCTGCGCATTGGGAGGTCTACCAAGGAACAGCTGATGCCCAGTTGGAGGAGAGGGATCGCTTGGATGACCCGATCCCTGTCCCTGAGGGAAGCCGCCCGGTGGATGAAGCGTGGGCCCTGGGGCCTGACCGGGCTGGTAGGGGTCAGATTGCTGCCGAGGACATCCCGAGACCCTTCCTACCTATGCCTGGGGGAGGGGTTGGGGGAAGCCCAGCGAATACTGAGGGCACCCTGACCCCGGAAGCCAGCAGGGGATCCTCCTGGCGGAGCTCCCCATCCCTGGAGCGGATGCGGCTGGAATGGGAGAGGGAGATGAAAATGAGGGAGCTGGAGGATCATGAAAAACAATGTCAACATGAACGTCAGGAGAAGGAGAAACAAAGACAGCATGAACTGGAGCTGGTCAGGCTGAGGAGCAGTGGGCCCCCGGCTGCGGAGAGTGAGGGGGGACCCAAGACTGCAAGGAGCTTTGATAAGTGCTTCCTGGCCCAGCGGAAGGAGGGGGAGGACATAGATAGCTTCCTGACGGCCTTTGAGAATGCCTGTGAGATGCACAGGGTTGACCCTGCAGACAGGCTCCAGTTTCTCACCCCCTTATTGGACCCCAAAGCCGTGGAGGTGTACAGCCGAATGACAGGGGTGCAGGCAGCGGACTATGAACTGTTCAAACAGGCCCTGCTCCGTGAGTTTGGGCTGACCCCCGAGATGTACCGGAGAAGGTTCCGGAGTCAGCTTAAAATTCCTGAGATCACATACCTACAACTGGTCAACCGGATGCAGGGATATGCCCGCAAGTGAACAGCTGGGGCCCAAGCTAAAGCGGACCTGCTTGACCTAATTGTACTGGAGCAACTGTACGAACAGTGCCCATCCGACCTGAGGCTATGGTTTGTGGACAAAAAGCTAGAGAACCCCCAGCACGCAGGGCAGCTGGCTGACGAGTTTGTGAACAGTCGGTCAGGGGGTAGCAGGGAGGAGTCCCAAAAGAACAGCCCCCCCCGATGCAGAGAGAGAGTCACCATGGGACCTCCCAGCGGGGAAATAGGGAGAACCCCCTCCCAAGGGGAACGCCTGGCATTGGGCCCCTTCGACCCGCTTGAGGGGACCAACGTGACCTGAGCTGCTATCACTGTGGCCAGAGAGGCCATGTGCGGACCCAGTGCCCGAGGCTCAGGGACAGACTGAGCAGACCCAACCTACCCAGGGTTAACTGGGTAGGAACCCAGCTGGACGAGGGGCAGACGACCCAGGCAAGGGGGGCTGCCAGTTTACCACCTGCTCAGGAGGGAAGAGTACCCCAGGCCAGCTCCGCCAGAGGGCTGGATGCTCTGGACTCAGGGTGCTCGGTTTACAGGGTGGGCGCGGGGCTGTCCCTCCGGAGAGAGTGCCTTGTTCCCCTGGAGGTGGATGGGAGGAAGGTCAATGGATACTGGGATACGGGCGCGGAGGTGACGCTGGCCCAGCCCGAGGTGGTGGCCCCAGATCGGGTGGTGCCCAACACCTACCTGACCCTGACAGGGGTGGGCGGGACCCCATTTAAGGTGCCCGTGGCAAGGGTACACCTGAAATGGGGAACCAAGGAGGGCCCCAAGGATGTGGGGGTACACCACCATTTGCCCACTGAGGTTTTGATTGGGGGGAGACCTAGAGGACTGGCCAAGCAAGCCCCAGACCGCCCTGGTTGTGACCCGTAGCCAGAGCCAGCGAGGGGCACTGCACCCTGACCTTGGGGAGGGTTCCACACTGGAGGTGCAGGACCCTACCCTGGTGGGGAGGGAGCGCCGAGGGGCACGGCTCAGAGAGGCTGTGGCCTCAGACCCGGCCAATGAGAGGGAACCGGTCCCCATCCCTTCCCCAGCCGCTGAGTTCCAGGCCGAGTTGAGGAAAGATTCCCTCCTTACGGAAGCTCAGGGACCTGGCCGACCACAGTGTGGGACGGACCATGAGGAGAGGTTGCCAGGAGAGGTTCCTGTGGGAGAAGGGGTTCCTGTACCGAGAATGGGCTCCCAGAAGGGAAGTGGAGTCCTGTGGGATCAGGAGGCAGGTCCCCCAGAAGTATTGCAGCAAGCTACTGTACCTGGCCCATGACATCACCCTCTCAGGGCACCAGGGAATCCGGCGCACCCGGCAGAGGTTGCTACAGAACTTTTACTGGCCCGGGGTCTTTACCACCGTCCGGCAGTATTGCCGATCCTGTGACCACTGTCAGAGGGTGGGGAAGGCCCGGGACAAGGGGAAAGTGGCTTTGAGACCTTTGCCCATCATAGAGGAGCATTTCCAGAAGGTGGCCATGGACATCGTGGGGCCTCTCAGCAAGACGAACCGGTCGGGGAAGAAATACATTCTGGTGGTGGTAGATTTTGCCACCCGCTACCCCGAGGCAGTGCCCTTAGCATCCATTGAAGCAGACACCGTGGCAGATGCGCTCGTGACCATTTTCAGCCAGGTGGGGTTCCCCAAGGAACTCTTGACAGACCAAGGGTCCAACTTCATGTCAGCCCTGCTCTGGTGCTTGTGGGAGAAATGTGGGGTCCGGCACAACTGGGCCTCAGCTTATCAACCCCAGTCCAATGGGCTGGTGGAGAGGTTCAATGGGACGCTAAAGATGATGCTGAAAACCTTTATGAACCAGCACCCACAGGATTGGGACAAGTCCTTACCTCACCTGCTGTTCGCGTACAGGGAGGTGCCCCAGGAGTCTACCGGATTTTTGCCTTTCAAACTGTTATATGGAAGGAGGGTGAGGGGCCCCCTGGACCTGATGAGAGACGAGTGGGAGGGGAAGGCCACTCCCGATGGAGAGTCAGTGGTGGAGTATGTCCTAATCTTCCGAGAGAGACTGGCTGAACTCATGGGCCTGGCCAGGGAGAATCTGGCCAGAGCCCAGAAGAAGCAGAAGGTCTGGTATGACCGCACGGCGCGGGCCCGTGCCTATGCCACCGGGGATCAGGTGATGGTTCTCATCCCCGTGAGAAAGAACAAACTACAGGCCGCCTGGGAGGGCCCTTTCAAGGTTGTCAAGCAGCTCAATGAGGTAAACTATGTGGTGGAGCTGTCGAACTGGGCGCACCACCGCCAGGTGTACCATGTGAATATGATGAAGCCATATTATGCCAGGGGGAATGTGGTGTTGGCCGTGTGTGGACAGTGGGAGGAGCAGGGAGATGACCCTTTAGTAATCTATTCCCTGGGACCAGAGCTGGTTCCCCCCTGGAAACAATTCCCATCTCGGATCAGCTAACCCCTGCCCAGTAAACTGAGGTCAGGGGGGTGCTGCATCCGTACCGACAGCTGTTTTCCAACCAGCCTGGACGCACTAATCTGACTGTCCACTGGGTGCAGACAGGGTCGCACCCGCTGATAAGATGCTCCCCCTTCTGAGTCACAGGGAAAACTGCTCAGGACCCGGAAAGAGAGGTCCGGGACATGCTGGCTTTGGGGGTGATCCAGCCATCTGCCAGCCCTTGGGCCTCGCCGGTGGTGCTGGTCCCCAAAAAGGATGGGTCGGTCTGGTTCTGTGTGGACTATCGGAAGCTCAATGTCATCACTGTATCTGATGCCTACCCCATTCCCAGGCCTGACGAGCTCCTAGACAAGCTGGGAGGAGCTCGGTACCTTACCACCATGGACCTTACAAAGGGCTACTGGCAAGTGCCGCTGGATGCAGATGCCTGGCTGAAATCGGCCTTTATCACCCCTCTGGGGCTCTATGAGTTCCTGACCCTGCCTTTCGGCCTCAAGGGAGCGCCGGCCACCTTCCAGTGCCTGGTGGACCAGCTACTGAGAGGGATGGAGAGTTTTGCCGTGGCGTATATTGATGACATCTGTGTCTTTAGCCAGACCTGGGAAGACCACGTGTCCCAGGTTAGACAAGTGCTGGACTGACTCCAGGGGGCTGGGCTGACTGTAAAAGTGGAGAAGTGCAAGGTGGGGATGGCTGAAGTGTCTTACCTGGGCCATCGGGTGGGGAGCGGCCGCCTAAAGCCGGAACCAGCCAAGGTGGAGGTGATCAGAGACTGGCCCACTCCCCACACCAAAAAGCAGGGCCAAGCCTTTATTGGGATGGCAGGATACTACCCAAGATTTGTGCCCCACTTTAGTGCCATAGCTACCCCCATCACTGAGCTATGCAAGAAGGGGAAGCCAGACAAGGTGGTCTGGACCGAGCAGTGCCAGGAGGCTTTCTGGGCGCTGAAGGAGGCTCTGGTCAGTGGCCCAGTTCTGGCAAACCCAGACTTTGACAAGCCCTTTGTGGTGTTCACCGACGCCTCAGACACGGGACTGGGGGCAGTGTTAATGCAGGAAGATGAAAAGGGGGAGAGACACCCCATCGTGTACCTGAGCAAGAAGTTGCTACCCTGGGAGCAACACTACCCGGCCATCGAGAAGGAGTGCCTGGCCACGGTGTGGGCCCTCAAGAAATTAGAGCCCTATCTCTTCGGGCGACACTTCACCGTCTACACTGACCACTCTCCCCTGACCTGGCTGCACCAGATGAAAGGAGCCAACGCCAAGCTCCTGAGATGGAGCCTGCTCCTGCAGGATTATGACATGGACGTGGGCCACGTGACAGGAAGTGCCAACCTGATAGCGGATGCGCTGTTCCAGAGAGGGGGCCCCGAACTTCCCCAGCTCACTGGTCACAGTGACCCCGCTCAGTTCAGTCTCGAAGGGGGGAGAGATGTGACGATGTGACGCAGCAGGGAGGGGGGAGTGTTGACCTGGAAATGTGCCCTGGGGATGGGACACCTGAGAGCCTGTCACCTGAGCCAGGAGGGGGAGGGGGAGGTAACACCTCTGCCCAGGAATGTGGACAGAGGCTGCAGGAGAGAGCCTGCTGGGGGGGGTTAGTTTCAGTTTGGTGCTGGGTGGAGGAACGCAGGGAACCCCAGCGCTGGGGTCTAAGCTCCCTGCTCCCCCAGAAGGACTTGACTGAGGGGTCCTGGCTGTACCCACAAGCTCTGTTTGAGACTGTGTTCCTATGGTCCAATAAACCTTCCATTTCACTGGCTGGCTGAGAGTCTCAGTGAATCCCAGGAAGAGGGGTGCAGGGCCTGGACTCCCCCACACTCCGTGACACCTGTGAAATGCGGATGGGGGCACTTGCCACTCTTTGCGACATACGTTGAGACCCATGTCTGGAAAGTGGTATGTAGGAGTTCAATCTGATCATTAAAGGGATTGAAGCCACTGTTGGATGACAGGACACTGAGCTAGATGGACCTTTGGTCTGACCCCGTATGGCCGTTCTTATGAAGTTACACTGTTTAAACATGGAACAAAGCATCAATTCCCCTCTGCAGGGAACCCAGAGCACCGCCGGCAGCAGTCCCAAGGGAAATCCCAACAGCAGTGGCAAGGCCCAAAGGGGGCAGCTGCTTTCGCTGATAAACCCGGCAAGAACCCAGAGCAGGAGGCACTAACAGTCTGTGTGATGCCAACAATCACCCTGGGCAGCGAGAGGTGCCTGTCCGAGCAGCCACAGGCAGGGGTCTGCCCAGGAACTGAGCTACGAAGGCTGACTGACACCAGCCCCAGTCCCTGGCCATGGAGAGCACGCTGCTGCATGCTGAGGATTGAAGGTGAGTGTCACTAGCCTCGGGGCAGATCTTCAGGTCCTTACACCTATGCAGCCCTTGGTCTGAGACACCCCCTCGTGCAGTGTCCTCACACGCTGGGAGCTCTGCCGGAGGAAGGACTTCAGAGTCAGTTGCTGTCATAAATATAAAGGGAAGGGTAAACCCCTTTGAAATCCCTCCTGGCCAGGGGAAAGCTCCTCTCACCTGTAAAGGGTTAAGAAGCTAAAGGTAACCTCGCTGGCACCTGACCAAAATGACCAATGAGGAGACAAGATACTTTCAAAAGCTGGGAGGAGGGAGAGAAACAAAGGGTCTGTGTGTCTGTCTATATTCTGTCTTTGCTGGGGATAGACCAGGAATGGAGTCTTAGAACTTTTAGTAAGTAATCTAGCTAGGTATGTGTTAGATTATGATTTCTTTAAATGGCTGAGAAAAGAACTGTGCTGAATAGAATAACTATTTCTGTCTGTGTATCTTTTTTGTATCTTAAGGTTTTGCCTAGAGGAGTTCTCTATGTTTTGAATCTAATTACCCTGTAAGGTATCTACCATCCTGATTTTACAGGGGGGATTTCTTTATTTCTATTTACTTCTATTTTTATTAAAAGTCTTCTTGTAAGAAAACTGAATACTTTTTCATTGTTCTCAGATCCAAGGGTTTGGGTCTGTGGTCACCTATGCAAATTGGTGAGGCTTTTTATCCAACATTTCCCAGGAAAGCGGGGGTGCAAGTGTTCGGAGGATTGTTCATTGTTATTAAGATCCAAGGGTCTGGGTCTGTAGTCACCTAGGCAAATTGGTGAGGCTTTTTACCAAACCTTGTCCAGGAAGTGGGGTGCAAGGTTTTGGGAAGTATTTTTGGGGGAAAGACGTGTCCAAACAGCTCTTCCCCAGTAACCAGTATTAGTTTGGTGGTGGTAGCGGCCAATCCAAGGACAAAGGGTGGAATATTTTGTACCTTGAGGAAGTTTTGACCTAAGCTGGTAAAGATAAGCTTAGGAGGTTTTTCATGCAGGTCCCCACATCTGTACCCTTGAGTTCAGAGTGGGAGAGGAACCTTGACAGTTGCTTTGTGGTTTGGTGCTAGAGACACGGATGGATCAGAAAGGAGACCCAGCTCTCACATCCCTCTGGCTGGCTGTCCCCCTCTGTTGCCCCAACGGCTGGTTATTTGCTCAGGGACCCTGCCCCTCAGGTTCTCAGCTGCCTCTCCAGCCTTTCCTGGGGGGCAGATTCCAATGTACCTTCCTGGCCCAGGACTGAGATGCTTTGTGAGCGACTCCTCCGTGGCTTTCCGTAGGAGCAGAGAGGGTATCAGCATTTTGTGGGGGGTGCTGAGCTTCCCCAGGAAAGGGGTGTACGTTAGAACTGCACGGAACACAGACTGGAATCCTTACAGGTCAGGAAGCAGCGCTCCCTGTGTCTGTGTCACAACCTTTGCCCGAGCACTGACTGCTCTCCCTTCATTTCCTCCAGAGCGTGGGGCCCGCAGCTGTTAGGGCCCCAGCCTGTGACGGGAGACCTGGGGTCCCTTCTCTGCTCAGCCACAGCCATGCTGGGAAACCTTGGGAAAGTCATTTTGGATCATGTTTTGATAGGTATTTAGGCACCAAGTGGGATTTTCAGAAGCACCCAAGCTCCCAAAGTTAAGTCACAAGAGTGGCGTGAAGATCAACAGGTTACAGATTGCGAGGAGCTTGGACACGGCAGTAACAGGGGCGGATGAGTACCGGGCACAGGCAGACTTTCCATTCTCCCCCCGTATCTCCCACACCAGGCCCCGGTACCGCTGCAGTGAGAGAGCGGCTGGCAGGGCTGAGTTAGGGGGTCCCTATGGCAGCGCCTGGGGTGGCGAGTTATATCTTCACATGGTGCCTTGGCACCAGCAATATTCAGAGCCCAGGGGCCCAGCTCCACCATTATTAGGGGCCGGGTGTCCCCCCGGTCCACCTGCCACCCCCCCATGCCTCCCCCGAGTGTCCCCCGGCCCCCCGCTTGCTGCACCCAGCCCCCCAGCGTGCGTCCCGGGCCCCGGAGCAGAGCGTTCTGTGCAGCTCCATCTGCCCCACTTCTCGACTGCCAGGGCAGACTGACTCTGAGCCTGCCTTTCCACCTCAGACCCTTCGCTTTTCCGGCGGGACCCTCCCCACCACCGGGGGCTCCCCCACCCGCAGTCACCGCTCCTGCCCCATGCTGGGCAAGGAGGCAGCCCCATCCCTTACCCCCAGTGAGGCTACAGTCAGGGGCAGCAGCAGGGGAGGAGGCGCACGGAGCACCCCCGGCACCCACCACGGGGGAGGCCAGGGAAATATCTGGCCCTGAGAGGGGCCCTAGGAGCACATGCAGTGACAGTGATGAGGGTGAGTGTGCTGCTGGGGAGGTCGGGAAAGGGGGGCTCCTCTCCCAGAGCTCGCTGCTGCCGGCAGGGAAAGGGCTTGGGGGAGTCCTCCTCTCTGGCCCCTCTCCCGGAGCAGCCTGCCTGCACCCCAAACTCATCCTCAGCCTTGCCCCACCCCAGAGCCCACACCCCCAGCCAGAGCTTTCACCCCCCCACCGCACCCTCAACCCTCTACCCTAACCCTGAGCCCCTCCAACACCCCAAACACCTTATCCCCAGTCCCAGCCAGAGCTCTCATCCCCTTACACCCTAACCCTCCTCCTGACCCCTGAGTCCCCTCCAACACCACAAACCCCTCATCTCCAGCCCCTGCCAGAGCTCTCACCCCCCTCCCCGCACCCTAACCCTCTGCCCCAGCCCTGAGCCCCTCCAACACCCCAACACCTTATCCCCAAGCCCAGCCAGAGCCCTCATCCCCCTGCACTCCAACCCTCTGCCCCAGCCCTGAGCCTCTCTAACACCCCAACCCCCCCAACCCTAGACAGAGCCCTCACCCCCCACATTCCTACTCTCACCCTGAGCCCCTCCCACACCCCAAACCCCACATCTGCAGCCTCACCCCACAACCCTCACCCCAGCACCCCCACCCTCTGCACCCCTTCCCATCCCCAAACTCCCTCCCAGAACCTGCACCCCCTTCCTCCGCACCTCCTCCCATCCCCAAACTCCCCTTCAGAGCCTGCACCCTACACCCCAATCCCCTGCCCCAGCCTACAGCCTGCACCCCAGACCTCCTCCCCAACCCAAACTCCCTCCCAGAGCCTTGGGCACGTGGGGAGAGGAGTTTGGGCAGAGGCGGGTTCTGGGCACCTCCAAAAATTATACAAACCTGCCGCCCGTACCTGCAGTTCCACCCAGCGCGCTCCGAGCCGTCCAGCAACTGGGAATTGTTTCTAATTGTTGGGTGTTTACACAGTACCCAGTGCAGGAAGGACCTGATCCCCTGCCATTGCCACAACACCATCAGTGACTGACAGCCAGTAATTAATAGTTAACAGTCATAGCTGGTAATTCGTTATCAGCGGTGTCAGTGTCTCTGGACCAGTCACTACTGTGCTATGAAGGAGAGGAGTCTGCGTGTGCGTCTGCCCCGAGGGTGGTTTGATTTGTGCCCGTGTCACGACTGGAGGCAGAGTCACTTTCCCATCTGTGCTGTGGGTCAGCATCACTCCCTCTTCGCAGGCATGGCCATGGTGCCACCTCCCTCCTGCCCTTCCCCAGGGCAGCTCGTGGGTGTGACCATGGCCCCCATCATAGAATCATAGAATATCAAGGTTGGAAGGGACCTCAGGAGGTCATCTAGTCCAACCCCCTGCTCAAAGCAGGACCAATCCCCAACTAAATGATCCCAGCCAGGGCTTTGTCAAGCCTGACCTTAAAAACTTCTAAGGAAGGAGATTCTACCACCTCCCTAGGTAACGCATTCCAGTGTTTCACCACCCTCCTAGTGAAAACGTTTTTCCTAATATCCAACCTAAACCTCCCCCACTGCAACTTGAGACCATTACTCCTTGTTCTGTCCTCTTCTACCACTGAGAATAGTCGAGAACCATCCTCTCTGGAACCACCTCTCAGGTAGTTGAAAGCAGCTATCAAATCCCCCCTCATTCTTCTCTTCTGCAGACTAAACAATCCCAGTTGCATCAGCCTCTCCTCATAAGTCATGTCTTCCAGACCCCTAATCATTTTTGTTGCCCTTCACTGGACACTCTCCAATTTTTCCACATCCTTCTTGTAGTGTGGGGCCCAAAACTGGACCCAGTACTCCAGATGAGGCCTCACCAATGTCGAATAGAGGGGAACGATCACGTCCCTCGATCTGTTCGCTATGCCCCTACTTATACATCCCAAAATGCCATTGGCCTTCTTGGCAACAAGGACACCCCGCTGACTCATATCCAGCTTCTCGTCCACTGTCACCCCTAGGTCCTTTTCCGCAGAACTGCTGCCTAGCCATTCGGTCCCTAGTCTGTAGCTGTGCATTGGGTTCTTCCGTCCTAAGTGCAGGACCCTGCACTTATCCTTATTGAAACTCATCAGATTTCTATTGGCCCAATCCTCCAATTTGTCTAGGTCCTTCTGTATCCTATCCCTGCCCTCCAGTGTATCTACCGCTCCTCCCAGTTTAGTATCATCTGCAAATTTGCTGAGAGTGCTATCCACATCACCCTCCAGATCATTTATGAAGATATTGAACAAAACCGGCCCCAGGACCGACCCCTGGGGCACTCCACTTGACACCGGCTGCCAACTAGACATGGAGCCATTGATCACTACCCATTGAGCCCGACAATCTAGCCAACTTTCTCCCACCTTATAGTGCATTCATCCAGCCCATACTTCTTTAACTTGCTGACAAGAATACTGTGGGAGACCGTGTCAAAAGCTTTGCTAAAGTCAAGAAACAATAAATCCACTGCTTTCCCTTCATCCACAGAACCAGTTATCTCATCATAGACGGCGATTAGATTAGTCAAGCATGACCTACCCTTGGTGAATCCATGCTGACTGTTCCTGATCACTTTCCTCTCATGTAAGTGCTTCAGGATTGATTCTTTGAGGACCTGCTCCATGATTTTTCCGGGGACTGAGGTGAGGCTGACTGGCCTGTAGTTCCCAGGACCCTTCTTCTTCCCTTTTTTAAAGATTGGCACTACATTAGCCTTTTTCCAGTCATCTGGGACTTCCCCCGTTCGCCACGAGTTTTTAAAGATAATGGCCAATGGCTCTGCAATCACAGCCGACAATTCCTTTAGCACTCTCGGATGTAACTCGTTCGGCCCCATGGACATGTGCACGTCCAGCTTTTCTAAATACTCCCTAACCACCTATTTCTCCACAGAGGGCTGGCCATCTACTCACCATGTTGTGATGCCCAGCGCAGCAGTCTGGGAGCTGTCCTTTTTAGTGAAGACAGAGGCAAAAAAAGCATTGAGCACATTAGCACGGGTAGGGGCTACAGAGGGCGAGAAACCCAACATCAGCTCCCAGAGCAGTGGGGTGGGCCGTGGGCTGATGCTGTCCTTGGCTGTATAAACAGGGGAGCAGAGAATAGGTGCAGGGAGGGGGTTTCACCTCTCCAGACTGATGACACCGATGCTGGAATACCATGTGCAGGGCTGGGGCCACGGTGTAAAACAGATGTGGAGAGATTGGGGAGGGTTCAGAAAAAAAGCCACTCAAATGATGTGTGGGCTAGAGGAAATACCTTCCAGTGAGAGACTTAAAGAGCTGGGTCTGTTCGGTGTATGAAGGAGAAGTGACTTGATTACAGCATCTCAGCACCTTCATGGGGAGAAAACCCTGGTTACCAAAGGGTTCTTTCATTGACCAGGGACAGGCATAGCCAGAGCCAAGGGCTGGAAGCTAAAGCCAGGCACATTTCAATGGGAAATAAGGTGCACATTTTGTTTATTTTTCCTGGTGAGGGTGATTATCCATTGGAAAAAACTGGCAAGGGAAGAGGTGGATTTTCAACTCCTCATATCTCCAGATCAAGACTGGCTGCCTTTCTGGAAGGTCTGTCTCAGCCAAAAACAACTTATTGAGATCAGTGCAGAGTAAGTGGGGAAATTCTGTGCCTTTTGTTACATAGGGGCTCAGCCTGGATGATCCAATGGTCTCTTTTGGTCTTAAATCTAAGAATCCGTGAATGAGAAATGTTGGGGTGTGGGGCAGAAGAGTGGCAAATTAACTGGGTGGCAGTGCCCTGAGTTGGAAGTGAAGCAGTTTCTCTGGTCTGAGAGAATATAAACCCAGCTCTCTGTTTGCAGTGGGAACTCTTCGGGGATCAAATGATGGAAATCAACGCAATTTCATGGTACAGCCAAATCTTTTGATGCTCATTACACTTTCACTATCACAGGATGCAGCTCATGGAGAAAGGAGAAGGGAAAAATCAAACAGCCATCATGGAATTCATCCTCCTGGGGTTCGGGGATCTCCCTGAACTGCAGACCCTTCTCTTCCTCATTTTCCTGGTGATCTACATTGCGACCATGGCTGGGAACATCCTCATCGTTGCGCTAGTTGTGGCTGATCAGCACCTTCACATCCCCATGTACTTCTTTCTGGGAAACGTGTCCTGCTTGGAGACCTGCTACACCTCCACCCTCCTACCCAGGCTGCTGGCCAGTCTCCTGACTGGGGACAGAACCATTTCTGTTCCCGGCTGCATCATGCAGTTTCATTTCTTTGGTTCTCTAGTAACAACAGAGTGCTCTCTCCTGGCAGCCATGTCTTACGATCGGTATTTAGCCATATGCAAACCGCTGCACTATGGAACCCTTATGAATGTCCAGCTGTCCCTCCAGCTAGCAGCTGGGTCTTGGATTAGTGGATTTCTAATTTGTACAATATTCACATGTGTTACATCACAGTTAATTTTTTGTGGCCCTAATGGAATTGACCATTTCTTTTGTGATTTCACCTCACTGATTCAACTCTCCTGCAGCGACACCAGCCAGATCACCCCACTTATGTATATATTTTCCTTCCTAGATGCAGTTTCCCCTTTTCTATTAACCCTGGCTTCCTATATTTGTATCATTGCGACCATCCTGGGAATCCCATCCACCACCGGGAGGCAAAAGGCCTTTTCCACCTGCTCCTCTCACCTCATTGTGGTGGCACTTTTCTATGGGACCATAATGATTGTCTACATGCTACCGAAATCTGGTACCTGGAGAGCCTTGAACAAAGTGTTCTCCGTCTGCTACACAGTCCTGACGCCCCTGGCCAATCCGCTCATCTACAGCCTGAGAAACAGAGAGGTCCAGGAGGCCCTGAGAAACGCTGTCAGGAGGGCTGTGACCCTTACAAAGAATCCACACTAGTTGAATGAAATGAAGATCAGTCAGGCTGGGTACTATTGTGAAAGAAGGAGGGTCTAAGTGAGCCCAGATACAGAAATGCAGTATACAAGAGATGTTTGTGCACACACACACACACACAGAATAAGAGGGAGACAGATAGTTGAAATTTTGCAGAGGAAAGGTGTGGGAGAAGATTTTGACTTTTCATCAAAACAACTGAAACCTGAAAAATTTTGCTTTCTGGCAATTGACATCTGAAAACCTTCATAGAATATCAGGGTTGGAAGGGACCTCAGGAGGTCAACTAGTCCAACCCCCTGCTCAAAGCAGGGCCACTCCCCAATTTGTGGCTCAGAACCCTAAATGGCCCCCTCAAGTATTGAACTCATAACCCTGGGTTTAGCAGGCCAATGCTCAAACCACTGAGCTATCCCTCCACCCACCAAGTTACTTGCTTTGCCCAACATGGGGCTTGAACCCATGACCCTGAGATTAAGAGCGTCATGCTCTACCAACTGAGCTATCCAGGCTGCTTATAATGGACTGCTCAGATGGAAACTGTCAAAAAAATGCCATGCACTGTTGTGATTGTGTTTAACCCCAGATGTTACAGAGACAAGAGGACTGAGTTAATACCTTTTAATGGATCGTCTTCTACTGGTGAAAGACACAAGCTTTCAAGCTTATACAGAAGAGCTCTTCTTCCGGTCTGGGGAACATACTCAGAGTGTCACAGGTGGAACAGATTGTTTAGCATACGTAGTTAGAACATATTGAAAAGGACTGATATCAAGTGATCACTTTATGAAAAAAGTGTTCACATCAGGTGATGGGGTGTTTTTGTCTTTTATCATTTTTCAGTGTCTTCATTTGAGAGCACAGTGATTGTCTGGTTTCATCCACATAATCGCTATTTGGACATTTAGTGCACGGCATGAAGTACACCACATGTTGTGATAGGCTTGTGTAGGATCCATAGATCTTGACAGGTATGTTGTGGTGGGTGCTGATCATTGTAGCAGTGGAGATATGGCTGCTGCTGTTGTTCTGGCCGGGTCTGGTGGTCGCTTTGAGGTGGTTCTGGCTGGGTCTGGTGGTCGCTTTGAGTCTGTAGGGAGCTGGCTCTGCTGATGAGGTTGGAGAAGTGAGGGGGTTGTTTGAAAGCCAGACGTGGGGATTCAGGAAAGATTTCTTTCAGGTTGTGATCCCCAAAGTGTGGATTGCAATTTTTTAAATGGCAGGTTTCAGAGTAGCAGCCGTGTTAGTCTGTATTAGCAAAAAGTAAAGGAGGACTTGTGGCACCTTAGAGCCTAATAAATTTATTTGAGCATAAGCTTTCGTGAGGTAGAGCTCACTTCATCGGATGCATTCAGTGGAAAATACAGTGGGAACATTTATATACACAGAGAATATGAAACAATGGGTGTTACCATACACACTGTAAGTAGACTGATCACTTAAGATGAGCTATTACCAGCGGGAGAGTGGCGGGGGGGGAGAAAACCTTTTGTAGTGATAGTCAAGGTGGGCCATTTCCAGCAGTTGACAAGAACGTCTGAGGAACAGTGGGGCGGGGGGAATAAACGTGGGGAAATAGTTTTACTTTGTGTAATGACCCATCCACTCCCACTCTCTATTCAAGTCTAAGTTAATTGTATCCAGTTTGCAAATTAATTCCAATTCAGCAGTCTCTCGTTGGAGCCTGTTTCTGAAGTTTTTCTGTTGAAGAATTGTCACTTTTAGGTCTGTAATCGAGTGACCAGAGAGACTGAAGTGTTCTCCGACTGGTTTTTGAATGTTATAATTCTTGACGTCTGATTTGTGTCCATTTATTCTTTTGCGTAGAGACTGTCCAGTTTGGCCAATGTACATGGCAAAGGGGCATTGCTGGCGCATGATGGCATATATCACATTGGTGGATGTGCAGGTGAACGAGCCTCTGATAGCGTGGCTGATGTGATTAGGCAGATTCTCACCCTTAGGCCCTGTCTACACTGGAAAGTTTCTGCCCAGTAAAGCAGCTTGCTGCTCTGTAACTCCCAAGGTGTACACACGGCCAAGCCACTTAGTGCGCAGAAACTGCACAGTTGTAGCACTTTAAAAACACAACCCCGACGAGAGGCGTACAGCTTTCAACACCGGGGCTACAGCACCGCGGTGCCAGTGTAGGCACCCTGGTCGATTACAGCGCTGTGATTGGCCTCCAGGAGGTGTCCCACAATGCCTGTGCTCACCTCTCTGGTCATCGGTTTGAACTCTACTGCCCTGCCCTCAGGTGACCAACCGTCATCCCCACCCCCTAAATTCCTTTGGAAATTTGAAAGTCCCCTTCCTGTTTGCTCAGTGACGCATGCAGTGGTCTCAGTGCATCTTTTCAGGTGGCCGTGACTGCTCCATGGACCAGGCGATCCCCCGCTTGGAGTAATGCCGAGCTGCTGGACCTCATCGGCATTTGGGGAGAGGAGGTTCTGCAGTCCCAGCTGTGCTCCAGCCATAGGAATTATGATACCTTCGGACAGATTTCACGATGCATGACACAATGTGTCCTGGTCCTGGCCCCTGTGCAGTGCAGCGTTAGAGTGAAGGAGCTGCAGAACGCCTACCACAAGGCACGGGAGCCAACTCCAGTGCTGTGCCCATGAACTGCTGGTTCTACAAAGAGCTGGACACGATACTTGGAGGCAACCCCACCTCCACTGAGAAGGCCCCTGTGGATGCTTTGTTGGCTCGCATGCCAGCTGAGAGTGGACCAAGCCAGGAGGAGGAAATCTTGGAAGAGGATGTGGGGGGAGAGGGGGGGGACCCAGAGGGAGAGGATGACTCGGAGGCTGGAGATGCATGCAGCCAGGAGCTCTTTTCTACCCCGGAGGAGGCTAGCCAGTCACAGCTGTCAGAGCTTGGGGAAGTGGAAACAGGAGAGGAGGCCCCTGGTAAGTGGACCTGATTTTGGGAATCGCCGAAGCAACTTGTTGGGGGTAGGAGGGCAGGAGGGTGGAAAAAAGCAGCCTTGTCGCCCATCTCATGCCTACCCTGAGCGGTGGAACAAGCTGTTGATGACTTCCTCACTTCACGGGAATCTCCCTCAGCGATCTCCAGGAAACTCCCGTGGTGATACTGGGCAATCTGCTGCAGAGCTGCTTTGTTTCTTGCCCCATTAATGGTAACTTTCCCATGCCACTGTGCCATCATAGATGGGGGGGACCATTGCTGCACACAGGTGAGCCGCATGGAGCCTGGGCGGAAGCCACAGGCTTGGAGAAGACCCTCCCTTGATTCCCTGCTCACCCTCAGCAGTGAGATATCTTCCATAATGATCACCCCCTGTGTAAAGTGTGAGGAATGGAATGATTATCAGGCCCCCCCTATAGTGCTGGCTCTCCCCAAGAGCCACATGCCCTGCGTACAGCAGGCTCCGGGAAGAGTGATTTACCCTGCCCCTGTGGCTGCTCACCATTTGGGGGGTCTTGTGGCTCATGTGCGCTTGCCTAGGGTCAGACAGTTAGTGACAGGTGTGTGAGTACTTGCTGTGTTTTAAAGCACTGAATCAGTGCTGTCTGTGTTGCAAACAATACTGCTTCTGTAAAATGTTGCATTTAAACTTCACAGAGATGACCTTGGAAGCCCAGCCTCCCTCTTGGTTATTGGCAGCGGAACGGCTGTGCAGAATTAGAAAGTGTCCAAGAAGAACTAAGGAGGACTTTCTGCGTGAGGTTATGATGCACTCTGCTGCCAAGAAACAGGAACTGAAGGAGTAGCAGGACAGTGAAAAGAGGGACCGAAAGGAGTATGCGGCACGCCAGAATGAAGCCACGGAGAGGATCTTGAAAGTTATGGAGCACCAAGTGAACACGTTCCAGGCAATACTAGCTCTTCAAACCGAGCAGCTCTGCGCCCGCCCTCCCCTGCAGCTGCTGTCGCAAAACTCTTTCCAATGCACCCCCCAGACAACGCCAACAAACTCTTATCAGCCTCCTGGCTCCAGTCTGTACCCACGGCATTCCACTCCTCCCCGTCACAGTCCAGCCCTGCGGACTCCCAGTACCCACTGCACTCAACACTCGTCCCTCTGCAGTTTGGCCCTGCTGAAGTACAGTACCCACCGCACTGTATTCCAACGGAGAAGGTTGGATATGATCCCTGGACATACACAAATCTTTAGCTGTCCTGGGACCCCTCCTCCTCCTGGGACCTTCCCGTTCCCCTCCCTGCTGATGTATTTTTTCATTTGACTCTCTCCTCCGGTTGTTGTCTTTTAATAAAAGAATTGTGTTGGTTTTAAAGCAATCTTTATTCTATTTATTGAAAGCAAAAAGAGCACTGCAAACCAACATACAATTACGTTAAACCCCTTTATTGCATCATGTGCACCAATCATCTCCTAGCATTACAAGCACTGCACTCCCGAGCATAGCAACACATATCAGTGGCTTTCAGCTTCCAATCGCTGCCTCAAGGCATCCCTGATCCTTATGGCCCCACGCTGCACCCCTCTAATAGCCCTGGTCTCTGGCTGTTCAAACTCAGCCTCCAGGCGCTGAGCCTCTGCGGTCCAGCCCTGAGTGAAGCTTTCACCCTTCCTTTCACAAATATTATGGAGCATACAGCTTGCGGCTTTAAGCATAGGAATATTGTCATCGGCCAGGTCCAGCTTCCCATAGAGGCATCACCAGTGGGCTTTTAAATGGCCAAAAGTACACTCACAGTCATTCTGCACTTGCTCAGCCTGTTGTTGAACTGCTCCTTGCTGCTGTCAAGTTGCCCCATGTATGGCTTCATAAGCCACGGCATTAAGGGGTAGGCGGGGTCTCCCAGGATCACAATGGTCACTTTGACTTCCCCTTGGGTGATCTTCTGGTCCAGGAAGAAAATCCCAGCTTGCATCTTCCTGAACAGGCCAGTGTTATGCAAAGTTATGCACGTTCTGCAAAGCTATCCACAATGTCATGCATGTTGCTCAGAGTCACGGTCTTTTGGAGCAGGATGTGATTAATGGCCATACACACTTCCATCAACACGAGTCCAGTGGTCGACTTTCCTACTCCAAACTGGTTAGCGACCGATCAGTAGCAGTTTAGAGTAGCCAGCTTCCACAGTGCAATCGCCACGTGCTTCTCCAATGACAGGGCAGCTCTCATTCTCGTGTCCTTGTGCTGAGTGAGCTCATCACACCCCATGAATGTGGCTTTCTCATCCAAAAGTTCTGCAGCCACTGCTCATCATCCCAGACGTGCATAACGATGTGATCCCACCACTCAGTGCTTGTTTGCCCCAGCCCAAAAGCGGCGTTCCACAGTGGTCAGCACCTCCATGAATGCCACAAGCAATCTCGTGTTGTAGCTAGTACGCATGGCAAGATCAATGTCGCATTCTTCTTGCCTTTGTAATTTAAGGAATAACTCCACTGCCACTCGTGACATGTTGGTCAGAGCGAGCAGCATACCGGTCAACAGTTTGGGATCCATTCCTGCCCCTGGGGCAGGGCATGCAGTACACAAACTGTTGAAATATGGCGCCAAATGTGGACAGAAGCACAGGGATTGCTGGGATGTGAAGCAATGCATCACGGGGCATTGGGACCCGACCCAGGATGCCCCACGACCCCTTCCGCCTTCCCACAAGTCTTTGCAGCAGAAGAGAAAGAGGTGCTCTGTGGGATGGCTGCCCAGAGTGCACCACTCTGAATACCGCTGCAAGTGCCACAAGTGTGAACACGCTATTGTGCAGGCAGCTGACAATGTGAACACACAACAGCGGTTTCCCTTCTGCACTCTCTGAGCGGCGCTGTAGCTGCCGGTGCTGTCACTTTGCCAGTGTAGACGTGCCCTAAGAGATGATACAAACAGGCTGCAGACTCTTCAGGGGAAGTCTGCACTTGCTTACAGCGTGGAATCCCCGGGTGTTCCATTCACAGGCTAAAAATCCCTTTAGCCTGGGTCCAGCACTTCCCTCAGTTCAGTCTTTGTTCCTGAGGTGTTTCCAGGTGTGTTGTTGTAGAGAGAGTGAGTCCCAGCGTGATGTCATTTCCCCCTTTTATATCTTCTTCCTGCTTGCTGGAAAGCTCTTTTGCTGTGATCTGAGTCAAACAGTTCCCATTGTGTAGTGCTATCTCTGAGAGCTTTCTATCGTACATGGTTCCTAGGGTAATCCTTGTGCTTGTGTGCATTTCCTCAGTAAGCCATTAGCCTTGTTTGTCCTTTGTACTGTTCTACCTGAAATGCTGCTTGTGGGTGCTTTCAATCTCACAATGTTTCAGTAACACATACATAGCCAAACTTCATAACTTCACGTACAATGATAGCACATACAATCCAATGAGATATTACTATCTAGCAGATCAAGAATTTTCGAATGATACTTCACAAGGCCTATTTTGTACAAAACATATCCTGTGTGCCGGGGTGTCACATCCTGCATGCCCCAAACCCCTTCCCCCACCACTACTCACCATCCCCCAGCCCGATTCCTCAATAAACCTACTTCTTAAAACCTAGTACAGCTCCATTCCCCACCATCCTCAAACCAATTTCTCCCCCCAAACCTCCCTCTGTCTTCACCCCAGCTCAGGGACCCTCAGGTTCTCAGCTGTTTCTCAGCTACCTCTCCAGCCTTTCCTGGGGGGCAGATTCCGATGCACCTTCCCAACCCAGTGCTGAGATGTTTCATGTCTCCTGCTGAGCGTCTCCTCCGTGGCTTTCCGTGGGAGCAGAGCAGTATCAGCATTTTGTGGGTGGTACTGAGCTCCCCCAGGAAAGGGATGTACTTTAGAAATGCACGGAATGGAGACTGGAATCCTTACAGATCAGGAAGCAGTGCTCCCTGTGTCTGTGTCATAAATATAAAGGGAAGGGAAAACCCCTTTAAAATCCCTCCTGGCCAGAAGAAAAATCCTCTCACCGGTAAAGGATTAAGAAGCTAAAGGTAACCTCACTGGCACCTGACCAAAATGACCAATGAGGAGACAAGGTACTTTCAAAAGCTGGGAGGAGGGAGAAAAACAAAGGGTCTGTGTCTGTCTGTATGCTGCTTTTGCCGGGGATAGACCAGGAATGGAGTCTTAGAACTTTAGTCAGTAATCTAGCTAGGTATGTGTTAGATTATGATTTCTTTAAATGGCTGAGAAAAGAACTGTGCTGAATAGAATGACTATTCCTGTCTGTGTGTCTTTTCTGTAACTTAAGGTTTTGCCTAGAGGGATTCTCTATGTTTTGAATCTAATTACCCTGTAAGGTATCTACCATCCTGATTTTACAGAGGTGATTTCTTTACTTCTATTAAAAGTCTTCTTGTAAGAAAACTGAATGCTTTTTCATTGTTCTCAGATCCAAGGGTTTGGGTCTGTGGTCACCTATGCAAATTGGTGAGGATTTTTACCAAACCTTCCCCAGGAAGGGGGGTGCAAGGATTGGGAGGATTTTGGGGGGAAAGACGTGTCCAAACTACGTTTCCCAGTAAACCCAGTTAGAGTTTGGTGGTAGCAGTGGAGATCCAGGGACAAAGGAAAATTAATTTGTACCTTGGGGAAGTTTTAACCTAAGCTGGTGAAAGTAAGCTGAGGAGGTTTTCATGCAGGTCCCCACATCTGTACCCTAGAGTTCAGAGTGGGGGAGGAACCTTGACGTGGTGGCAGAGTGATGGGATTAACCTGAAATCATTTTGAGATCAATTTGAGATTTTTTGAACTAGAAATACAGATTTTAAAAAGGAAAAAAAAATTTTTTTTCCTTTAGGGCTGCTGGAAAGGAGGTCCAACTGAAAGCAGCTAGTTTTTTCTCTGCTTTGGGGCTAGAGCAGAGACAAAAGGGGATTATCTTTGTGAATTGCAGGTTTTCTTTGCCTGGAGGCAGGGTACTTAACTCCTGCAGGGAAATTCAGTCTTCCAAACCAGAGCTTTTTTTCCCTAAAAGTAAATGGGGGTGGCGGGGGGTGTTCTATCCATTTGTTTGGAGACAAAAGTGGTAAGAGGTTTTATTTAAGGATTTGGGGTTTTTTTGTTTGTTTGTTTTACAAGGAGCACAGGTTTGAAAAGGAATTTTTTTTCCTTTGGGCTGCTGGTAAGCAGGTTTCCAAGTAGTTGGAGGTTTTTTGCTTTGATTTGGGGCCAGAGCAGAGACAAAGGGAATTGTCTTTTTCTGTAGGCTGACAATCACTATCAGAGAATGGGTATCCTATTCCAGCACAGCAAAATTTTAAAGCCAAGTTTTGTTCATTTTATTTCTAACCCTCGGGTGTAAAGTTAGTTAAAAACACAGAGGTTAGGATGACAGAATCCATGGCACAACAAAAGATGGAATTAGCCAGATTTCAGGCTGAGGAAAAACAAAAGGAACATGAAAGACAGATAGAACTCCTGTGGCTGGAGAAGGAGGTACAGGAGGCTGCCCACAAGGGGGAAATGGAGGCAAGGAAGCATGTGGAGGAGGAGAAGGAAAAAGAGAGGAAGCATGACCTGGAGATGGAGAAGGTAAAGGCTCAGCAGAATATACCAACAAACCCTAGCAATCCTTCTCCCGGTACCACTTCCCATCCCAGAAAGTTCCCCACCTACAAGGCAGGTGATGATATGGAGGCCTTCTTAGAAAACTTCAAAAGGGCCTGCCTTGGGTACAGCATCTCTACCGACCAATACATGGTAGAGCTGAGGCCGCAGCTCAATGGACCCTTAGCTGAGGTTTGCGGCTGAAATGCCTAAAGAACACATGAACAAGTATGAACTGTTTAAATCCAAGGCGAGAGTCAGAATGGGGATAACACCAGAGCAGTCTCGTCAGAGGTTCAGAGCCCTAAGGTGGAAACCAGATGTGTCATTTACCCGACATGCCTACCACATTGTGAAACATTGGGATGCCTAGATATCAGGAGCCAGAGTTGAATCTCCAGTAAATTTGCCCTTCCTAATGCAAATGGAACAATTCTTAGAGGGTGTTCCTGAGGAAATAGAAAGAAACATCCTAGATGGGAAGCCCAAAAGTGTAATCGAGGCAGGAGAGATTGGAGCCAGATGGGTGGAGGTGGCAGAGAAGAAGAAAACTGGTTGCAGTTGGAGCGAAGACCAGAAGGGACAACCCCAGACCACACCCTATTACCGGGGGCTGCCCAAGGCCCCACCTACCTCCCAAAGAACCCTCCGGACACCTTATCGTCCCACCACCCCATTCTTCAGCAACCCACCTCGCCCCAGTGACCCGTCAGCTGGACGGTGTTTTAAAAGTAACGAGCTGGGGCATGTAAAGGCCAACTGCCCTAACAACCCCAACAGATTACAGTTCATTGCACTGGAATCACACCAGAGGTCCGCAGGCCCAGATACCTCCCAGATACCCTTGGAGCGGAGGCAAACTGTGAGTGTGGGCGGGAAGAAGGTCACCGTGTGGAGGGACACCAGAGCACAAGTGTCAGCTATCCATGATTCCTTAGTGGACCCCAATTTAATCAACCCAGAGATCCAAGTGATGATTCAACCCTTCAAGTCCAACTCTTTCGATTTGCCTACAGCCAAGTTGCCTGTCCAGTACCAGGGCTGGTCAGGAACGTGGACTTTTGCAGTCTATGATGATTATCCCATCCCCATGCTGTTGGGGGAAGACTTCGCCAATCATGTGAAGCGGGCCAAGAGGGTGGGAATGGTCACCCGCATCCAGGCTAAACAAGCCGTGAGGCCTAGCTCTGTTCCAGAAACTTCTATCAGGACCCGGTCAGAGGTGATGGACTCGGACTCCAGGCCAATGTCTGCAACAGCGGTACTGGATCCAGTCCCAGAGACCCAGATGGAACCAGTCCCAGAACTGGAACCAGTGGAACAACCAACACCAGACCCATTGCCAGGACTGAATCCAGTACTTGCAACCTCAACACCAGAGGGCCCCACTGAACATGAACCGGCAGCAGCCCATAACCCGACACAAGAGGCTCAGCCAGAGCCTGAACCCCAACATAGTGTCCCAGTGGAAAGCGGTTCACAGTCAACGGAAACAGCCCCATCCCCTACATCGCTTCCTGAGGGACCAAGCATAGGTCCACAATCTAATGAGGAACTGATGTCTCCAGCATCAAGGGAACAGTTCCAGACCGAACAGGAAGCAGATGAAAGCCTCCAGAGAGCTTGGACAGCGGCGCGGAGCAACCCACCTCCTCTCAGCTCTTCTAATCAATCCAGGTTTGTTGTAGAAAGAGGACTTTTATACAAGGAAACTCTTTCTGGTGGACACCAGGAAGACTGGCATCCTCAGAGACAGTTGGTAGTTCCAACTAAATACCGGGCCAAGCTCTTGAGCTTAGCCCACGATCACCCTCGTGGCCATGCTGGGGTGAACAGGACCAAAGACCGTTTGGGGGTCATTCCACTGGGAGGGAATGGGCAAGGATGTTTCTACCTATGTCCGGTCTTGTAAAGTATGTCAAAGAGTGGGAAAACCCCAAGACCAGGTCAAAGCCCCTCTCCAGCCACTCCCCATCATTGAAGTTCCATTTCAGCGAGTAGCTGTGGATATTCTGGGTCCTTTTCCGAAAAAGACACCCAGAGGAAAGCAGTACATACTGACTTCCATGGATTTTGCCACCCAATGGCCGGAAGCAGTAGCTCTAAGCAACACCAGGGCTAAAAGTGTGTGCCAGGCACTAGCAGACATTTTTGCCAGGATAGGTTGGCCCTCCGACAGCCTCACAGATGCAGGGACTAATTTCCTGGCAGGAACTATGGAAAACCTTTGGGAAGCTCATGGGGTAAATCACTTGGTTGCCACTCCTTACCACCATCAAACAAATGGCATGGTGGAGAAGTTTAATGGAACTTTGGGGGCCATGATACATAAATTCGTAAATGAGCACTCCAATGATTGGGACCTAGTGTTACAGCAGTTGCTCTTTGCCTACAGAGCTGTACCACATCCCAGTTTAGGGTTTTCCCCATTTGAACTTGTATATGGCCGTGAGGTTAAGGGGCCATTACAGTTGGTGAAGCAGCAATGGGAGGGATTTACACCTTCTCCAGGAACTAACATTCTGGACTTTGTAACCAAACTACAAAACACCCTCCGAACCTCTTTAGCCCTTGCTAAAGAAAACTTACAGGATGCTCAAAAAGAGCAAAAAGCCTGGTATGATAAACATGCAAGAGAGCGTTCCTTCAAAGTAGGAGACTAGGTCATGGTCTTAAAGGCGCTCCAGGCCCATAAAATGGAAGCATCGTGGGAAGGGCCATTCACGGTCCAGGAGCGCCTGGGAGCTGATAATTATCTCATAGCATTCCCCACCTCCAACCAAAAGCCCAAGGTGTACCATATTAATTCTCTAAAGCCCTTTTATTCCAGAGAATTAAAGGTTTGTCAGTTTACAGCCCAGGGAGGAGATGACGCTGAGTGGCCTGAAGGTGTCTACTACGAAGGGAAAAGTGCTGGTGGTGTGGAAGAGGTGAACCTCTCCATGACCCTTGGGCATATGCAGTGACAGCAGATCCAGGAGCTGTGCACTAGCTACGCACCAACGTTCTCAGCCACCCCAGGCCTGACTGAACGGGCATACCACTCCATTGACACAGGTAATGCTCACCCAATTAGGGTCCAACCTTACCGGATGTCTCCTCAAGCTAAAACTGCTATAGAACGGGAGATCCAGGATATGTTACGGACGGGTGTAATCCGCCCCTCTGGAAGTGCATGGGTATCTCCAGTGGTTCTAGTTCCCAAACCAGATGGGGAGATACGTTTTTGCGTGGACTACCGTAAGCTAAATGCTGTAACTCACCCAGACAACTATCCAATGCCACGCACAGATGAACTATTAGAGAAACTAGGAAGGGCCCAGTTCATCTCTACCTTGGATTTAACCAAGGGGTACTGGCAGGTACCGCTAGATGAATCTGCCAAGGAAAGGTCAGCCTTCACCACACATCTCGGGCTATATGAATTTAATGTACTCCCTTTCGGGCTGCAAAATGCACCCGCCACCTTCCAAAGACTTATAGATGGTCTCCTAGCGGGATTAGGAGAATATGCAGTCGCCTACCTTGACGATGTGGCCATATTTTCGGATTCCTGGGCAGAACACCTGGAACATCTATAAAAAGTCCTTGAGCTCATAAAGGAGGCAGGAATAACTGTTAAGGCTAAGAAGTGTCAAATAGGCCTAAACAGAGTGACTTACCTTGGACACCAGGTGGGTCAAGGAACTATCAGCCCTCTACAGGCCAAAGTGGATGCTATCCAAAAGTGGCCTGTCCCAAAGTCAAAGAAACAGGTTCAATTCTTCTTAGGCTTGGCCTGTTATTACAGACAATTTGTACCGCAATATAGCCAAATCGCCGCCCCACTGACAGACTTAACCAAAAAGAAACAGCCAAATGCCGTTCAGTGGGCCGAAAAGTGTCAGAAGGCCCTTAACAAGCTTAAAGCGACACTCATGTCTGACCCTGTACTAAGGGCCCCAGACTTTGACAAACCGTTCCTAGTAACCACAGATGCGTCCGAGCGTGGTGTGGGAGCAGTTTTAATGCAGAAAGGACCTGATCAAGAATTCCACCCTGTAGTGTTTCTCAGCAAGAAGCTGTCTGAGAGGGAAAGCAACTGGTCAGTCAGTGAAAAAGAATGTTACGCCATTGTCTACGCCCTGGAAAAGCTACACCCATATGTTTGGGGATGGCGTTTCCACCTGCAAACTGACCATGCTGCACTACAGTGGCTTCATACCACCATGGGAAATAACAAAAAACTTATTCGGTGGAGTTTAGCTCTCCAAGATTTTGATTCCGACATCCAAAACATCTCAGGAGCTTCTAACAAAGTGGCTGATGCACTCTCCCATGAAAGTTTCCCAGAATCAACTGGTTAAAACCGTCCTTGAGATGTGGGAAATATTGTTAGTCTTTATGTACTTGGTAGTATATTTAGAGGTGCATGTGTCTTATTAACTCTGTTTTTCCTAGAGCTCCAGGAGGAAATCCTAGCCAGCGTTTAACCCTAGCTGAGATTTGGGGGGCGTGTCATAAATATAAAGGGAAGGGTAAACCCTTTAAAATCCCTCCTGGCCAGGGGAAAAATCCTCTCACCGGTAAAGGGTTAAGAAGCTAAAGGTAACCTCACTGGCACCTGACCAAAATGACCAATGAGGAGACAAGGTACTTTCAAAAGCTGGGAGGAGGGAGAAAAACAAAGGGTCTGTGTCTGTCTCTATGCTGCTTTTGCCGGGGATAGACCAGGAATGGAGTCTTAGAACTTTAGTCAGTAATCTAGCTAGGTATGTGTTAGATTATGATTTCTTTAAATGGCTGAGAAAAGAACTGTGCTGAATAGAATGACTATTCCTGTCTGTGTGTCTTTTTTGTAACTTAAGGTTTTGCCTAGAGGGATTCTCTATGTTTTGAATCTAATTACCCTGTAAGGTATCTACCATCCTGATTTTACAGAGGTGATTTCTTTACTTCTATTAAAAGTCTTCTTGTAAGAAAACTGAATGCTTTTTCATTGTTCTCAGATCCAAGGGTTTGGGTCTGTGGTCACCTATGCAAATTGGTGAGGATTTTTACCAAACCTTCCCCAGGAAGTGGGGTGCAAGGGTTGGGAGGATTTTTGGGGGAAAGATGTGTCCAAACTACATTTCCCAGTAAACCCAGTTAGAGTTTGGTGGTAGCAGTGGAGATCCAGGGACAAAGGAAAATTAATTTGTACCTTGGGGAACTTTTAACCTAAGCTGGTGAAAGTAAGCTGAGGAGGTTTTCATGCAGGTCCCCACATCTGTACCCTAGAGTTCAGAGTGGGGGAGGAACCTTGACAGTCTGTGTCACAACCTTTGCCCAATACTCAGAGTGTCACAGCTAAGTACAAGGTGGAACAAATTGTTTAGCATAAGTAGTTAGTACACATTGAAAGGGACTGAGATCAAATGATCACTTTGTGAATAAAGTGTTCACAGGAGGTCCAGAATTTTTTGATAAAATGTTTGTTTCATTTGTAAATGCTGATTCTTCAAAATAAATTAAATTAAACATTAGTTTTGACTAAACTTTTGCCAGGAAGGTTTGAAAATTGCAACCTGAAACCAAATTTTGAAACACTGAATATTTTCATAAAATTAAATTCTTATTTTCCACCTAGCAATGGTAAGGGGCTGGATGGGTGGGTGGGTGAGTGGATGGATAGGAAAGCTGATATTTTCTGTGAAAATAAAATCTGAATGCTGAATAGAACTTCTTAGAAAATTTTAATTGCAAAAATTATTGAGGGAAGGATGAGAATCAAAAGCACCAAAGGGAATTAGGGACATAAGTTGATTTGAAAGTCAGGGCTCCTAACTCCCTAACACACTTTTGAAAATTCCCCCAGAAGACACATAATTTATTTGTTTATTATTTATGTATTTATGGAACAATAGTTCAAGATTTTTTTCTTGAACATTTTCTGGCCAGCTTTACTCATCCTGAACATGTCAGGTTGGATTTTCAACAGTAGCTAGGGGCGTTAGGCACCCAACCGGACTATCAACAGGAACTACTGAGCACTTCCCTCTCTTAAAAAAAAATAATTCCTCTAATCCACATTCCCACCCAAAACCTTTGTTGGTGCAGAGTTCAGGCACCCAGCACAGCCTCACGCCCTTCCAGGGGCTAAACTTCAATCTCTGAAGAGCAGGAAACAAAGCATTAAGGTACATGCCACCCCTGCAGAGTAACCTTAGCTCTGCCCCTTTTGAGCTGGCCCTAGCCATTGGGAGTGAATGGATTTAAATATGCTGCTGGGTGGCTATCAGAACATATAACACCCTTTGGGACCTTTAGAGTGACACAAACCGAACAGCGAGGGGGCAAGTCACAAAGCAGTGCCCTTAATTTGGGGCATTTCCAAACGTTGCTTTTAAAGAAGACAGGTCTGCTCAGAAAATGACAGTCTTGGGAGATTCCTCTTTAGCTCAAATACCATCATCTCTGGTTAATTTCCCTTTCGTGGGGGATAGATTCATTCAAGGCAATGACCTCATCATCCACCTAAATAATTCATTTTTATTTTAGGTCATTAAAAAAAGAAGCTATAACATAACAAAGGTATGAATTTTCCATGCAAAAAGCAATATCAAGCACATGTGTTTGACTTGTGAGTTTGTGCACAGGTGTTTGATGGGGAGTCCAGGGCTGTATTGCACAGTAAGTGCTGGATGTGTTTGATGTAAGCTTTATGTGTCTGTAAAAGTCCTCATGTATGTTTAGAACTGTCATAAATATAAAGGGAAGGGTAACCACCTTTCTGTAGACAATGCTATCAAATCCCTCCTGGCCAGAGGCAAAACCCTTTCACCTGTAAAGGGTTCAGAAGCTAAGGTAACCTAACGGGCACCTGACCCAAAATGACCAATAAGGAGACAAGATACTTACAAATCTGGAGCGGGGGTGAGGAACAAAGGGTTCTGTCTGTCTGTGTGATGCTTTTGCCGGGAACAGATCAGAAATGCAAGCCTGCCAACTCCTGTTAAGTTGTCACCCAGGGAAGCTACAAATCATCGTGGAGGGGGCCGTAAGAGTGAGTAACTTTTGAACTGTACTCTCGTGTGGAGGGAGTTTGACTGTGTCTTAACTGTGTTTGTAGGGGCACAGGGGGTGTGGCACGGAGCTGCCCCCCGATCCATCGGTGCCTCCACAACACTACTACAACCGTCACGGCCCCCCCGCCATCCGTCCCTGCTGGCAGTTTGCCATCTGTCTCTGGATTTAGCTCCTTTCTCTGAATTACGCCTTCCAGACCAGACACAACAGCTGACCAAACGAGACTCTTTGGACAAACACGCGTGGGTCCACATCCCGCCCCCCCGTCCCCAGGCCTGTTCACCCCACAGTTTGCCCCTATTACCTGACCCCAACTCCTGTTTCCTCCCCCGTCCAGTCTGACCCATTTGCCCCCCCGCCCCCGCCTGCTGCCCAGCAGGGAGATGTGGTTAATCTGCTTCCCCCTCCCCCCTCCTCCTTCTGGTGCCTCCCCATCTCTCCCTGCTCACAATGGCGGGGAACGAGAGGGGTGAGGTCCCTCTAACAACGTCAACCCCCCTGCCCAACCCCCAAGCCTCCCCCCCCACCACTGCTGCCAAAACACCTGCCACCGCCCCCACTGGGGCATCGGCAGCAGGAGGTACCGGGGCGACTACTGTCGCTCCTATGCCCACCGCCCCCCCAGATTCTAGGAGAGCCCCCCCCAGTTGGCTGGAAAGACCAGGGTGTGAAGAAGGGAAAGGGCCCTGCTACAAGCACCAGGCCCTCCATGGCAGGGGCTGCTCCCAACCGCTGTGGCCTCATCATCGACCCTGGCGTCCCTCCCCGCTGTTCCCTCCACCAGCTCAGCGAGCGTCCCTCGACCGGCCCCCAGGGCATATGCCCGGGCGGTAGCATCCCCCGCCCCCCGCGTGCTGCCTCATCATCTCGCCCACCCACCGACTCCGCTAACATCAACAGTGGCCGGGTCCCCTTTCCCACCATAACCAGGAAGCACGGCGTCCATTAGCTCCTGGTGCCCGCCTCGCCCCACGTGGAGACATAAGTGCAGGCGTTGGCGGGGGTGATAGGACCTACGGCTATTGTGGCGGCCTCCAAAATGTATGGGAAGGTCGTCTTTTTCTTAGCATCTGAGGCTGCCGTCCAGGAGGCGGTAGAGAAGGACCTGGAGGTGGGGGGGGTGTTCGTCCAGAGAGGCACTCGAGGGGTCCTTCCTAGTCCCCTACCAGGGAGCCCGCTATCGGGTCTACTATTCCACAGGAGAGGCCCGGTGCTACCTCTGCCAATCAGCGGAGCATGTCCGAAGAGACTGGCCCTTCGCCCGGCTGGGAGGGGCATCCGAGACCCCCGAGACCCAGCAGGACTTCGGCTCTGTCATTGCCGACGCCCCTGGCCGCCCGACACCTGAAACCACCTCTCCTCCTGCTCAATCCAACGCTGCTCCCGCCCCGGCCCAAGGGACACCTCCCCTACAACGCCCAGACGAGTGAGAGAGCCCCGCCCTTGCTGTTAACAATCCGGCAGAGCCTATGGAGGAGGGTGCAGCCAAGATATTTCCAGGCATAGAAGAGGGCCCCCCCAAGGAGAACCACCCCACATTCTGCCTCACCCTTCCCCCCGCCGAGTCCCTGAACCATCGTCTCTGCCCCCTGACACGACCCCTGCTAACCAGCCCCCAGATGATGCTATGGAGGCCTGGACCCTAGTCCAGGGGAAGCGAGGCAAGCGGAAGGCTTGAGCTCCGCTGCACCCATCCGATGCGGAGGCCTCCCAAAAGACCAGGAAGGGATGCACTGACACTGAGCCTTCCACTATGGCCACGAGTGAGATCCATCCGCCGGTGTCGGGGGAGGGGGAAGACACAATAGCACTGGAAGGTAGGATCTCCCCTCCACGGGAAACCCTCCCATCTGAGACCCATGAGGAAGCCCCTTCTGCCCGAATATCACCCGAACCTCCCGTGAACCCCGAAGCGACCGTCGAAGCGGGCGCCAGAGGGGAGACCCCCGGGGTGGCACAAGATGACCTCTCCTCCATGTATGAGGAGATCGAGGCCCTAGGTTTGACCCCGGTCACCCAGGGAGAGGATGACCTACTGACGGCTGGCCTCGATCTGGGCAACCTCACCCCAGTCCCCCTTTCCCCTTGCTCCCTCCCCCTAACCGCCTTCCCGGGTGAGCACCCTGCAGAAGGTGGTCCACCACCTGATGCCGTGGCTGCCAAATCCACCACAGAGCCTGCGCCTAGCATCCCTGGGAGCCCCCTCCCCACCCCCTTAACCCTCGAATCTGCTCGGGAGGTGCCACCTTTCAGCTGCTTGCCTCCCGAAACCCAGAGCCTCGCCTCTGCCCCCGCCCCCACCCCTGGCCCTGGCCCAATCCACCTCCTTCTGCAATGCTATTGACACCCCTGGGGTTATTTCTTTCCCTTTTTTGGTGGATCCCCCCCAAGGAGCAGCCTTTGCATTTTCCTGCCACGACCCATTAGAAGCTGCAATTTTCCCTCCACCATCCCCTTCTATCCCAAGGCTTGAGATGGATCTAATAACGTTAGCCTGTCAGACGCCCCGTCGGTGGTCTGCACCCTTCCTGCCCGTCTCAGCGGACCACGAGGCTGCATTCAGAGCCCCACCAGGGAATAACCCGGAAATCGCAACCCCACCCCCCAATGAGCTGCGAAAAGCCTTGCGGGAGTTTTTAGAAGACATCCGTGGCTCCCGCAACAGGGTACAGCTAGCTCTCCAGCTATGGGGGGATTTTGATCAACTCCTCCAGGCCACAAGGGCCCCTATAAAGGAGGGTAGAGGGAAAGCAAGGCACGGTGCCGCGGCCTATGTGCGGGCCCGCAGCTTCCGTGATGATTTACTCACTTACGGGATGGGTCACAGATTGTTGCACGACCCGCCGGGGGCCTTGAACACCCCCGCCAACAAGGAACGCCCCCCGCCCTGAGCCCTCCGCATGACGCCTCTCATTATCGCAACTTTGAACACCAGGGGCTGTAGGATGGCTCTCCGCAGGTCCCAGGTGCTCTCTTACCTTCACGAAGGGGGGTACTCTGTGGTTTTCCTGCAAGAGACCCATAAAGATCCGACCGCCGAGGACTGCTGGCGGCTGGAGCAGGGGGACGGGGTCTACTTTAGCCACTTCACGATTCAACAAGCTGGAGTGGCGACCCTGTTCTCCCCCAACCTACGGTCCAAGATGCTATGGCTCACTGAGGCCGTGCCGGGCCACCTGCTGCATCTCCGAGTCCGAATGGAGGGGCTCGTGGTCAACCTCGTTAACATCTATGCCCCAACAACGAGCCCGAAGTGGCCGCAATTCTATCAGCGGGTGTCCAACTTCCTTGGCACCCTGGATTCTCTCGAGTGCCTTGTCCTGGGACGGGACTTTAACACCACCCTTGTAGAGCAGAACCGCTCAGGGGCCGAGCCGAGCCCGGCCGCTGCGAACATTCTCAGAGGAATAGTCAAACATCACTCCCTAGTGGACGTCCGGCGTGACCACCACCCAGATGACACTTCCACGTTCACCTTTGTCCGGGTGGAGGCCCATCGGTCACGCCACTCTCGGTTGGACCGTATTTATTTATCCCGTTTCCATCTTTCACAAGACCACTCTTCCAACATCCGGCCGGCCCCTTTCTCTGACCACCATCGAGCCACCATAACAGCCTCCCTCTGTACAGAGAGGCCAGAGCCGGCCTATTGGCACTTTAACAACAGCCTGTTGGAGGATGAGGGCTTCGTGACGTCCTTCCGGGAGTTCTGGCTGGCCTGGCGAGAGCAGCGGCATGCCTTTCCCTTGGCACGGCGATGGTGGGATCTAGGGAAGGTGCGCGCCAAGCTCTTCTGCCGTGACTACACCCAGGGCACCAGCCGACGGAGAAATGCAGCGATAGAGCAGTTGGAACGGGAGGTCATAGAGATGGAGAGGCATCTGGCCACCAGCCCCGAGGACCCGTTCCTCTGCGGAGCGTGCCGGGAGAAACGAGAGGAGCTCAGGGCCCTCGAGGACTATCGTGCCCGAGATGCCTTGTTCGATCCTGCATCCGCCTCCTTCGGGAGATGGATCGCGGCTCCCGTTTCTTCTACGCCCTAGAGAAAACGAGGGGGGCCAAGAAACACGTCACCTGCTTTCTAGCAGAAGACGGCACCCCCCTCACGGATCAAGTGGAGATGTGTGGGAGGGCCCGTGACTTCTACACAAGAGTTCTCTCCCCGGATCCGACTGATCCTGGTGCTTGCAGGGTGCTCTGGGAGGAACTCCCCACGGTCAGCGTGGGTGACCAAGACCAACTAGAGCTGCCTCTCACCCTGGCTGAGTTCTCGGAAGCCCTCCATCGCATGCCCACCAATAAATCTCCGGGCATGGACGGGCTGACCGTGGAGATCTACCGCGCGTTCTGGGACATCCTTGGCCCAGACCGAGCCGCTGTCTGGGCCGAGTCTTTGCAGGGAGGGGTCCTCCCTCTTTCGTGCAGGCGAGCGGTGCTCGCCTTGCTGCCAAAGAAGGGGGACCACCATAATTTACAAAATTGGCGTCCCATCTCGCTCCTTAGCACGGACTACAAAATCGTAGCGAAAACAATCTCACTGCAGCTAGGGTCCGTGATGGCGGACGTCATCCACTCAGACCAGACCTACACTGTCCCGGGCCGCAGCATTTTTGACAACCTATTTCTAGTCCGAGACCTTTTGGAACTCGGGCGTAGAGACGGTCTGTCTTTCGCCCTCCTGTCTCTTGATCAGGAGAAGGCATTCGATAGAGTCGACCATGGCTACCTGCTGGGCACTCTGCAGGCATTTGGATTCGGACCTCAGTTTATGAGTTTTCTGCAGGTGCTGTGCGCTTCCGCGGAGTGTCTGGTTAGGCTCAACTGGACCCTGACCGAAATGGTCAGCTTCGGGCGAGGAGTACAGCAAGGGTGCCCCCTCTAGGGCCAGCTGTACGCTCTGGCTATCGACCTTCCTCTGTCTCCTCCGCAGGAGGTTGACAGGGTTGGTGCTGTGGGAGCCGGAGCTGTGGCTGGTCCTGTCACCGTACGCCGCTGACGTGCTTCTCGTGGTCCAGGACCCAGGCGACCTGGTGCGGGTGGAGGCTTGCCAGGCCATCTATTCGGCAGCCTCCTCCGCCTGAGTCAACTGGGTCAAGAGCTCTGGCTTGGCGGTGGGGGACTGGTGGCAGGCGAGCTCCCTCCCACCCGCGCTTCAGACCATCTGGTGGAGCACGGGTCCACTGCTCTACCTAGGCATTTACCTTTCTGCCATGCACCCTTCTCCGCCGGAGAACTGGCAAAATTTAAAAGGCGGGGTGATACAGCGGCTCTGGAAATGGACGAGGCTACTCCGATGTCTCTCCCTCCGAGGGAGAGCACTGGTGCTTAACCAACTAGTCCTGTCCATGCTCTGGTACCGGCTCAACAACCTGGTCTTGGCCCTGGGTTTCCTGACCAACCTCCGGACATCGATTCTAGAGTTCTTTTGGTCAGGAATGCACTGGGCCCCTTTTGGGGTTCTTCATCTACCGCTGAAGGAAGGAGGGCAGGGCCTGAAGTGTCTGCACACTCAGGTCCGTGTCTTCCGCCTCCAGGCCCTGCAGAGGCTCCTCTATAGCGCAGGTAGTTCGACGTGGAGCAAATTGGCGCACGCCTTCCTGCGCCGCTTCCAAGGGCTCCGATACGACCGGCAGCTCTTTTATCTCTGTCCGAGAGGTTTTCCGCAAGACCTCTCCGGGCTGCCAGTCTTCTATCAGGACCTTCTCCAGACCTAGAAACTGTTTTCAACAACCAGGTCCGTGGCGGCCACCGTTGCTCGTGGAGCCCCTCCTACACAACTCCCAGTTCCGTGTGCAGGTGGCGGAGTCCCGCTCAGTGCGCCAGAGTTTGATCTTGGCAGAAGTCACGAGAGTTGGAGACCTCCTGGACTATGACCTGGGAGACTGGCTGGATCCCCTGACGCTCGCTCGGCTCACGGGGATCTCCAGACCTTGTACTCCCTGGCGCTTACTTCAGGAGGTGAAGGCCGCCTTGACGCCCGCTGCTCGGGCTTATTTCAACCGAGCCTTGCACGAGGGCGCACCCCGCCCACCCTCTACCCCAGGCCCGCCGGACCTTTCAATTGGGCCCCTAACCCATAGATCCCAACAAACCCCTCACCCTTTCACTGCGAATCAGCTGCATGAACTGCAGCCGGTCAGCTTCCAAATCGTGCCACGGAAATATCTATACACACTCATGCTTCACACCCTTCACACCCACACCCTGGTGTCCCGCCCCGATACAAAGTGGTGGGACCTCCTGCCACCTTTGGAGGGTGAGCAGCCCCGGTGGGCCAGCCTGTATTCCACCTTGGTCCCAAGGCCCGTTTGGGATATTAGTTGGTGGCTCCTTCACAGAGCTGTTAGCACGGCCGTGTTTTTGATGCGGTTCACCCCCATCCCAGATACTTGCCCTTTTTGCAATGTGAGGGAAACCCTGGCGCACGTATATTTAGGGTGTGCCAGGCTGCAGCCCCTTCTCCGTTTCCTCACGAATATTTTATTACGCTTTTGGCTACACTTTTCCCCTCACCTTTTTATCTACACACTCCCCATCCGTGGCCCTACAAAATCGCGAGATCTCCTGGTTAACGTCCTCCTAGCCCTAACTAAAACAGCCATTTATAAAACCAGAGAGGGGAGGTTGGCTAATGAAGCATCCTACAATTGTAGGGCCGTTTTGCGATCCTCAGTACATTCACGAATCGGGCGGAGTTCCTCTGGGCGGCGTCCACCGACTCCCTTGACGCCTTCGAGGAGCAGTGGGTGCTGTCCGAGGTTCTCTGCTCAGTGACCCCATGCGGTTCCCTCCTGCTGACCCTTTGATTGAGGGGAAGAGCGAGAGACCCCAGCCCCAGCCATTGCCGCTGTGGATACCATCATCACTGTCACCTAGGAGGGGTCCTATCACAGGTGGTTTACATTCCTCCCACCCCCAAACCGCCCACCCGCTGCCGTGCCCACCTTGTCGGGCACTCTCAGGAGAGGAATAATCAGTGACACTGGGCGTGGCACTAGGTAACTCGAGGGAGTGGAAGACCACGAGTGTCGAGGAAGCTCCCCCGCTCCAGGCCACCAGGTAACTCAGGAGGGTGGAAGACCACGAGTGTCAAGGAAGCCCCCTGCCCCCCCCCGGGCCCAGGCTAGCCTGAACACTTCTCCTTCCTGAAGGCTGCTGTGTTATACCTTGTGTTTGCTTTTGTTTTGTTGCATAGTTTTGCTTTATTCTTTTTGGTGATTCTTTGTAAGTGTTACACAAATAAAATTCTTTTCTGCTTCAAAAAAAAAAATTCTCTCCTAAAGCCCGCTGGCCTGGGCTTTTCTTACTTTTTGACCCCGCTTCAGTTCCCACCCCCCACCCCGCCCCGGGTCTGAGCCTGACGCTTTTTCTTCATTTCGGTTTTTATTACTGTTTTTCTGCTGCCGTTCGAGTGCTGGTCGGCTGCCAGCAAGCTGCCAGCCTCCCCACGCCCCCCTCGGACGCTGATACTGCTCCAGCTGAATCCCCTGGCTGGGGGAGAACTGCCGACCCGCTCCCCAGAGGAGGGGAGTGGAAGCCCCCAGACCCAGCCGTTTTGCTGTATGTTTATGGCCTAAAGAAATCTTCTTATCTCTCCGACATTCCTGGCCTGCTAAAAGCCTCGCTGTTTAAAGCTACAAAACCAGAAGGGAAGAAGCCTACAGAAGAAACCGCCAATGGAAGCTACAAATCATTGTGGAGGGGGCCGTAAGACTGAGTAACTTTTGAATTGTAATCTCGTGGGGGGGGAGTTTGACTGTGTCTTAATTGCGTTTGTAGGGGCACAGGGGGTGTGGCACAGAGCTGCCCCCCGATCCATCAGTGCCCCCCCCACACTACCACAACCGTCACAGCCCCCCCACTGTCCATCCCGGCTGGCAACTTGCCATCTGCCTCTGGATTCAGCTGCTTGCTGTGAATGCAGCCGTCTGGACCAGACACACCAGCCGACCAAATGAGACTCTTTGGACAAATGCGCATGGGTCCACGTTCCCACACGCCCCCCCGGACTGTCCAACCCACAGTTTGCAACTACTCCCTGACCCCAACTCCTGTTTCCTTCCCCTGTCCAGTCCGACCCATTTGCCTCCCGCCCCCCCCGGCCCCGGCCTGCACCCCAACAGGGAGAAGTGGTTAATCTGCTTCCCCCTCCCCCGTCCTCCTTCTGGTGTCTCCCTGTCTCTCCCTGCTCACGATGGCGGGGAATGAGAGGGGTGAGGCCCCTCTAACAACCTCAGCTGCTCCTCCCCCACCTCCCCCCTGCCCGACCCCCAAACCTCGCCCCCCACCACTGCTGCCAAAACACATGCCACCGCCCCAGCTGGGGCATCGGCAGCAGGAGGCACCAGGGCGATTACTGCCGCTGCTATGCCCACCGCCCCTCCAGATTCTAGGAGAGCCCCCCTGGTTAGCCGGAAAGGCCAAGGAGTGAAGAAGGGAAAGGGCCCCGCTACAACCACCAGGCCCTCCATGGCAGGGGCTGCCCCCACCGCTGTGGCCTCATCGACCATGGCGTCCCTCCCCGCTGTTCCCTCCACCATTTCTGTGAGAATCCCTCCCCCGGCCCCCAGGGCATATGCCTGGGCGGTAGCAGCCCCCCACCCCCGGCTGCCGCCTTGTCATCTCGCCCGCCCACCGCCTCCGCTACCATCAATAGTGGTCGGGGCCCCTTTCCCACAGCGTCCGTTGCCTCCTGGTGCCCGCATCACCCCACGTGGAGACCTACCTTCTAGCAGAAGACGGCAACCCCTCACGGATCAAGTGGAGATGTGTGGGAGGGCCCATGACTTCTACACAAGCCTTTTCTCCCCGGATCCGACCGATCCTGGCGCTTGCAGGGTGCTCTGGGAGGAACTCCCCACGGTCAGCGTGGGCGACCAAGACTGACTAGAGCTACCTCTCATCCTGGCCGAGTTCTTGGAAGCCCTCCGTCGCATGCCCACCAATAAATCTTCGGGCATGGATGGGCTGACCATGGAGTTCCTACTGTCTCGGACCTTTAAATTGGGTCTCTACCCTGTAGATCCCAACAAACCCCTCACCCTTTCACTGCGAGCCGGCTGCATGAACTGCAGCCGGTCAGCTTCCAAACTGCACCAAGGAAACATCTATACACACTCACGCTTCACACTCTTCACACCCTCACCCTGGTGTCCCGCCCCGATACAAATGGTGGGACCTCCTGCCACCTTTGGAGGGTGAGCAGCCCCGGTGGGCCAACCTGTATTCCACCTTGGTCCCGAGACCCGTTGGGGACATCAGTTGGCGGCTCCTTCATGGAGCTGTGAGCACGGGCATGTTTTTGACACGGTCCCCCCCATCCCAAATACTTGCCCTTTTTGCAACGTGAGGGAAATCCTGGCACACGTATATTTAGTGTGTGTCAGGCTGCAGCTCCTTACGAATATTTTCCGGCTCCTTACGAATATTTTATTACGCTTTTGGCTGCATTTTTCCCCTCACCTTTTCATTTACACACTCCCCATCCGTGGCCCCACAAACTCATGGGATCTCCTGGTTAACCTCCTCCTAGCCCTAGCTAAAACAGCCATCTATAAAACCAGAGAGAGGAAGTTGGCCGACGAAGCTTCTTGCGACTGTAGGGCTGTTTTCCAATCCTCAGTACACTCACGTATCCGGGCGGAGTTCCTCTGGGCTGCGTCCACCGACTCCCTTGACGCCTTCGAGGAGCAGTGGGCACTGTCTGAGGTTCTCTGCTCAGTGACCCCTTCCGGTTCCCTCCGTCTGACCCTTTGATTGAGGGGAAGAGTGAGAGACCCCAGCCCAAGCCGTTGCCGCTGTGGATACCATCATCACCACCACCTAGGAGGGGCCCTTTCACACATAGGTGCATGCCCCCCCCCAAACTGCCCATCCCGCAGCCTTGCCCATCTTGTTGGGCACTCACAGGAGAGGAATAGTTGGTGACACTGGGCGTGGCACTAGGTAACTCGAGGGGGTGGAAGACCACGAGTGTTGAGGAAGCCCCCCCGCTCTGGGCCCAGGCTAGCCTGAACACTTCTCCCTCCTGAAAGCTGCTGTGTTATACCTTCTGGCTGTGTTGTTTTGTTGCATAGTTTTGTTTTATCTTCTTTGGTGATTTGTGTAAGTGTGTTATGCAAATACATTTTTTTTCTGCTTTATAAAAAAAAAATTACTCTCCTATAGCCATCTGGCCCGACCCTGTCACAATAGATAGAATGAATATGGGAAATACCAGTGGCAAAATCAGCCCTTTGGTAGGTGGTTCATTTTCCTCACTAAGTTCAGTCCCTGATATCTGCATGGTGACTGAGGCAGTGGGTGAGCCAGCGGGTTAGAGACATTCCAGGATTTAACTATAGACAAATGCCAAAGGGACTATGTACTGGCTGAAGCATGGTACCTTGGAGCTGAATGTGTCTTGTACATAATTAACCTTCCCAGATGTTCAGGAGCCAGCAGGATCATTCCCCCCCCACCCCCTTGATATTCCCCCACACTTTTGTTTTGTTTTAAACAAACGATTGTACAAAGCAAACAGACCCGCTTGTGCTACTTCATCCCTTTTGCTAAGCGAAGAATCGTGTTGGCAGCAGTACCGCTGATCTTCCCTGCGTGCTCTCATTCCCACTACAACCTGCTCATATTTAATGGGCCACCTCCTCTTAATACATTGAGGATTAACATCAGAGAGTCGCTGTTTACTGGAGATAACATCAGGCACTAGTTAACTCTGACTGGTCTCCCCAGTGTGAATATTTTGCTTTTTGTTGGGAGAACCCCCTCTCTGTTGGCTTCCATGCAACATTTAATCATGCAATAGCTTCATTGTCTGTCTATCCATCCAGTGGTGAGCTGGAGCTGGTTCGCCCCGGTTCGCTGGAACCAGTTGTTAAATTTAGAAGCCCTTTTAGAACCGGTTGTCCGCGGAGGAGGAGCGGAGGGGAGCTGGGGCGGGAGGGTGTGAGGAGGGCCGCCCACGCAGCAGGAGGTAACCTGTGGGGGGGCACGCGCAGGGGAAATGCTCCCCGCCCCAGCTTACCTCCGCCTCCCTGGGCCTGAGCGCGAAGCCGCCGCTTGCTTCTCAGCCCTCCCAGGCTTCCTGCACGAACAGCTGATTCACGGGAAACCACCAGGGGGAGCGGAGAAGCAGAGTGGGGCGGCGCATTCAGGGGAGGAGGCGGAGCGGAGGTGAGGTGAGCTGGGGCCGGGCGAGGAGCTGCCGGTGGGTGCTCTGCACCCACCAAATTCTCCCGTGGGTGCTCCAGCCCCGGAGCATCCAGGGAGTCGGTGCCTAAGGCACCACTTTTGATGTGATCGGTGGGAGGAGCGGCTGCTCCCCCTGCTCCCCCACTAACTACGCTACCCCACCTCTAGGAGCCAGAGAGACCTGCCGGATGCTTCCTGGGAGCCGCCCCAGGTAAGCACCGCTGGGACTCCTCACCTCTCCCCCCGGCAGGTCCCTCTGACTCTTAGGGGTGGAGCACGGTGGGCACCCACTGCAGTGGCCCACGAGACCCTCCTGCCCGGTTCTGGGGGCAGTCAGGGGACGGGGGAGGGGGGTGGATGGGGCAGGGGTCCCGGGGGGGTGTCAAGGAACACAAGGGGTTGGATGAGGCAGGAGTCCCGGGGGCGGGGGCAGGCCACGACCCCCTTGTGGGGTGAGGAGGGAACCAGGTTGTTAAGATTTTGGCAGCTCATCTCTGTATCCATCCATCCGTCTATCAGTTTGTACGGTGCCTGCCCATCCTGATATTATCTGAGGCCTCCCAGGGACACAGACTGGCATAACAGAGTCCCTACTGGACTTCACTGAGGCGGCTGCCCTTCCCCTGGTTATGCTCTGTGGAAGTATAACATTGTATAAGTATAACGTTGTATAGGGGACATGCTGGATACATTGTATATGAGAGGGCATGCCAAAACATGTTACAAAGTATCTGAGGGAGCACACGTAGGGACAGTTAGCTTTTGAATGGAGAAGCAATTAAGATAGAGCCAGCACGACTAAGAAGCAGGCATCAGAATGGAAGGTGTGAAGGGCAATTAGTTAAGTTAACTGGAAGCTGTTAAAGGAGATTGTTAAGGGTGGCAGGTAATTGAAGATACGTGACTGGTCTCAGGGATCTCGAAGGGTGGTGACTAAAATCTTCTTCTTCCTTTGTCTGTAACTTCACTGTAACTTGTTCTCCAAAAAACTGTATAAATTAAAAGACACAAGCCCCACTCGGGGGGCTCACTTCGAAATGTATTAGCAGAGCAGCTTTGCTAATAAAACAGAGTGATCAGATAAATTGTGAGTCTGAGTCAAACTTTGACAGCTCAGATGCTGAAAGCAGCTATTAGGACAATCGGGGGAATGGAAGGCCTATCTTCTGAGAGGAAACAGGAAGAGGCTGTCTTCTTTAGTCTAGTGAAAAGAAGGCAGAAAGGGGGTCTGAGTGCTCTGGATAAATACACTCGGTGGAGGTTAAATACCGGCAGAGGGGTGAAGAGCTATTGAAACTAAAGGACAAGGCTGGCTCCAGACAGGGGTGAAAGTGAGCCGGTACGGGCCAGTACGGCGAACCGGTAAGAACCTGCACCTGCCCGTACCCAGCCCACATTAAAGCACTGCAGCAGCAGCGTCCGGAGCCCCGGGCCCTTTAAATCAACACGGGAACCCCCGGGCAGCACGGGCCAGGCAGCGTGGAAGGTTGGCTGGGGGATGCTGACCCCCCAACCCCTCCCCTTCTGCCCTAGGCCCCACCCCTTCCAGGGGCCAGAGCCACCCCGGCCCCATACCAGTAAGTATCCTGTGTTACTTTCACCCCTGGCTCCAGAACAAATGGAAATGAACTGGCCATGAGCAAATTCAGCCTGGAAATGTGAAGCTGGTTTCGAACCACCAGAGGGGTGAGACTCTGGAGCTGCCTCCCAGTGGGAGTTGGGGGTGGGGGAAAACAACTGAATCAGTTTTAAGAAAGAGCTGGAGAAATTTCTCAGTGCAACTGTGAGACAGGGCTGTGTGTGGTGGGGGGCAGGGCTCAGCAGCCCCGGGACTCACTTCTGATTTATGTCTCATGTTCCCACAAGCTCATGCATCAGAGTTTCTGCCAGGCACCCGCAGGGGTCAGGAAGGGATTCTCCCCCTTCTATAAATTTGTGACGGGTTCTTCCTGGGGTGCCACCTGGAACTAGGGTGCCGCTGAGCCCCCTGACGCACCAGCCTGGGCTCCCTCTCCCACTGTACTGCAGTGACGAGTTGCAAAGCCCTCCAAGTTTGCACTTTCACCAGCATTTACCCAGGTAGGGACACACCCAGCTGCAGTCACGTGCAGGCTCTCTAACCACCAGTCTAGCACCCCAAAGCAGTACCATCCTGCCCTGGTCAAGTCTGGCCACTATGTGGATTTAATACCCGGTCCACCACTCCTTCACTGTGAGGAGGACCAAGCAAACTGGTGATAACCAAGCTGAGACTTTCTCCAGACACCTCAGTCAAAAGCACACTGGTTTGGATTAAAACATAAAATAAGGTTATTAACTACAAAAGGATAGATTTTTAAGTGATTATAAGTGATAGCAAACAGATCAAAGCAGATTACCTAGTAAATAAACAAAACTGCAAACTGAGCTTAACATACTGGATAGGTAGGATATGAATTAGCAAATTCTCACCCTGAGAGATAAACAGGCTGGCAGATTCTTAAGAATTTTCAAAAGGGCCAAAGTGACTTAAGAGTCTGTGTTCCCCTTTCAGAAGGGCCCAGAGACTTGGGAATCTGTCTCGTTGAAAGTCAATGGGATTTATGCTTCTCTGTCAATTAGGCGCTTTTGGAAACTTCCCACTGTGCTTCAGGATGAAGGATGCCAGCAGTTTTCACATACAGACATGAGTGGCATTTCCTACACACCTGCCTGCTGTGTTTTACTTGACCTTGATTTTGTTGTAGCAAAGAGATGTGTCAACAACAATCGTTCACATCATTTATTTTATTTTGATAGCATTCATCTGTGTAGGCTTGGATGCACTGGGCCTTGAGGAACGTCTACACAGCAAGGTAAGCCCAAGCTCAGCTCAGGCACGAGGAATTCAGTCTCCTGAACGCACCATTCTACACCTACTGAGAGCGTAATTAAACCTTCTTTTGCCAGGGCCTCTGTGATCAGGATCCTGTTCCATAAGCTAAAAGGGGTACACAGGATCCCCTAGAGTAACAGTGGGGACAGCTACTCCATTTATGACATTGTCCTTTGGAATAGTATTCCAGCCTGGCCACAAAGTACACGGTGACTCGCAGAAAACCCTGGCAGCCTTAACTTTTCCAGTGCAGCCCTTGTTGGTGTCCAGAAATTGATCTCTGTGGTCCACAAGGGCCCGTATAACAATGAAGGAAAACCCTTTGTGGTTTATGTATTCGTGCTCCTTGATGAGGGCAAACTATGGGCTCGTGAGTCCCATCAGTGGCCCCAGATCAGTGGGGGGAACACCATTCTCTCAAAACCAGCTGCTATTTCAGATATGCCCACCACCTTTGGGTAAATCCCACACCTCATCGCCTCAGAAACCGCGGCCACCACTTTGCCTTCCAGTCAACTTTCCAACACCAAACTGGTTAGCCACAGACCCGTAGCAGATTTATTAACTACAGAAAGAGAGATTTTAAGTGATTATAAGTGGTAAGCTTAAAAGGTCAGAAATAGTTACCAAAGAAAATAAAAGATAAATGCATAATCTAAATCTTAAACCTTATTACACTAGGCAGTATTTAGAAGAAGCAATTTTCTCACCCTACTGGATGTTACAGTTCACAATACACAGGCCTCTTGCTCAATCCTGGGTCCAGTCTCCTCTGTTGAAGTCTTCTGTCTCTCCAGCATTCTTGTTGCTCCCAGCATAGATGGGGGAGGAGAAAGGCCCAAGCATGATGCCCTAGTCCTCTGTTTTATGTCTTTAGTTCATGTGCCTAGAAGACACTTCTCCAGACATGTCCTGGTGGGTGTTGCTGAGTCACAGTGATCAAGTAAACCCCCACTATGGTGGACTTGTATAACTGAGACATAGAGTTGATTAGTGGTTGGTTAACACCCACCTGACAGTAGAGGCTCTCAAACTTAACAACATATTTCAGTGACAACAATATAGGAAAATCCCATAATTTCAGACACACTAACAACATACATATTTGGATAGAACAACAGGTTTCAGCAGATCATGACCTTTCATATGATATCTTACATGGCATGCTCTGTATAAAATATCACAACCATCTATGAATGATGAACATGGGGGTTACAGGGCACTATTTTGAGGTACAGTGTGTCACACCAGGCTCTCATGTTTTCAGGGTTTCTGGTGAAAGAATTCTGAGAATGCTCCATAGTTGCCTTGCCTGGCAGACACATATAAACCACAAAGAACTTTAAGGAGGATGGCTGGCTTTTTGCTGACTTGCTCATTTTTGTCTAGCCCTTTTCTTTCATTTTTCTTATTTAGTGCTCCTTTAGGTCACTTGGAAAGTTCCAGTTTAGAAGCCGTTCTCTGGGCTCCCATAATTGAAAGTCTTGGCCACAGAATTACCTCTCTTAAAGAAATCTAAGCACAATCTCTGTTTGTATTAATTCATCTCCTGAATCTTTCTCCCTCCACACCAGTACTCTCTCTCTCTCTCTCATTCTCTCAATGCAAATGCTGCAGAAAGAAAAGGACAAGTTGTGTGCAAGGTGTGCTTTTGGCAAGAAATAAATGATTAACAGATCGCAAGGCCAGAAGGACCATTGTGGTCATCCAGTCTGACCTGCTGTATAATATAGGCCATTATAGATCCCAAAATAATTCCCCAAGCAGATCTTGATTTAGAACAAATCACATGTTGATTTAAAAATTGTCAGTGATGGAAAACCAGCCACAAACTTTGTTAAATTTTTCCAATGGCTCATTGCCCTCACTGTTAAATATTGATGACATATTTCTACTTTTATTTTTAAAAATGAAGGCTCAAAAACTAACAGGAAAATAAGAAAAAAAACCCTATTTTTTGTATTTTGAATAGCTTTAGAGAGTTTAAGGCAGTGGTTCTCAAACTTTTTTACTGGTGAACCCTTTCACATAGCAAGCCTCTGAGTGCGACCCCCCCTTATAAATTAAAAACATGCTTTTATATATTTAACACCATTATAAATCCTGGAGGCAGAGCAGGGTATTGGGGGGAGGCTGACAGCTCACGATCTCCCATGTAATAGCCTCATGACCCCCGAGGGGTCCTGACCCCCAGTTTGAGAACCCCTGAAGGTCAGACGGAAGCATTATGCTGAAAAATTGGGTTCAGAGAAGAGTCACGAGAATGATTAAAGGATTGGAAAATATGTCTGATAGTGATAGACTCCTGGAGATCAGTTATTTAGCTTAACAGAGAGATGATTAAGTGTTGACTGGATCACAGTCAATAAGTACGTACATGGAGAACAATAATTGAATAATAAAAGGCTCTTCAATCTAGCAGACAAAGGTGTAACAATAGCCAATGGCTGGAAGTTGAAGCTAGACAAATTTAGACTAGGAATAAAGTGGATATTTTTAACAAGGAGGGTCGTAAACCATTGGAACAACGTGAAATGTTTAAATCAAGTCTGGATGTGTTTCTAAAACAGCTGCACTAGATCAATCACAGCTGTTGCCCTTGAAGCAGTAATTAATTCATAGAAGTCCAGTGGCTACAATGCTGAGCTGAGAGGAGCAGGTGGAAAACGCCTTTTGCCTCCCACTGATGGACAGGATGCGCAGGACGGTGCAGATGACACCAACATAGGACGTCAAGGTTGATAGAAATAGGGAAAGTGCATCGAAGAAGATAAATATATAAAGAACCAGGGTGATCAGGCTGGTGTTGCTGCAGGAGAGTTTTAGCAGCGGGGTGAGATCTCCAGAAAAATGGGCCATTTCATTGCAGTCTGTGATAAATGAAGGAAGGGGAAGCTCCCTTTTAGGGACACCCAGCCAGCCAATTAGCTATAAAGTCCCTCTTGGTGGCTGTTCTCTGCTTGCTTTACCTGTAAAGGGTTAAAAAGTCTCCCTGGCTAGGTCAAAGAAAGGGACTGGTCACCTGACCAAAAGACCCAATGGGACGACTAGAACGTTTTAAAATTGGAAAAAAAACTTTCCCTTTGTGTGCTGTTGTTGTTCTCTGGAGACCAGAGACACAGAGAAGCAACGCTGTAAGCACCAATTCATACCTCGAACCACTTACTTTACAACCCAGATATGTAAATAGATCAGGAATTTTTAGAAAGACGCGATTCAGTTTATTTCTTATTGGCTTGTGGACTCTCCTGTGCTATCCCCAAATCCTTTTTCTTTTGCTTGTAACCTTTAAGCTGTACCTCAAGAAGATTATTCTTGATGTTTAATTTTTGTAAGTGGGTTTTTTAAATCTAGCAAAAGCCTAAGTTCCAGTTGTATTTTCTTTCTTTTTGTTTTTAATAAAAATTTACCTTTTTTTAAGAACAGGATTGGATTTTTGGTGTTCTAAGAGGTTTGTGCACATGTTTAATTAGCTGGGGGGCAACAGCTAATTTCCTTTGTTTTCTTTCTCAGCTCTTCCCTGACAGGAGGGTGAAAGGGCTTGAGGGTACCCCACAGGAAGGAATTCCCAAGTGCACCTTCCTGAGTTCCAAGGGGTTTTTTTGCACTTGGGTGGTGGCAGCATCTAGCCATCCAAGGTCAGAGAGAAACTGTGACCTTGGGAGTTTAATACAAGCCTGGAGTGGCCAGTATTAATTTTTAGAATCCTTGTAGGCCCCCAAGGTCTTCACTCGAAGAACCAGAGTGGGGAATGAGCCTTGACATGGTGACACGGTGACAGAAGCACAGGCCTCAGGATTTTAAAAGAACTCATTTTTCCTTTTTGCTGCTTGAAAGCCAGGGAGGGGTTTTTTCCATTCTTTTCTTTTCTTTACTGCCTAAGGGGGAACAGGGACGCAAAGGGTTCAACCTGCAAAGCCAGGGAGTCCAACAAGCAGTTTTGGTTTTTTTCTGGCTTCGTGGCAACAGAATAGGTAGGCTAAAGTAGGGCATCCCTGTGCATGAGCTTGAGGTTGGGCACCGAAACCCTAGAAAAACCAGTCTTCCCAAAGCAGCATGCCATGGAGAAGACACACCCAGATCAAGCCCAGACATCCAGCTCCATGACAGAATTGCAGGGAGGGAATGGGGGACCGGGAACTTCCCAGGAGGGAAGGGTCAGCCCTCCCCAACCCAAGATCCAGATGCCAGGATGGAAGGATGCCTTTAACTCAGGCCGAGTTCTAACTGAAACAGAAAGGAATTTCTTCCTAGAGATGAAGCACTTGGAAGCGGAGGACAAGCGCTTGGAGGCGAAAGTGGAGGCAAAGCACTGGCAGGCAGAAGCGGAGACAAAGAGCTTGGAGGTGGAAGTGGAGGAGAGGAGAGACGCACAGTGCTTGGAAATGAAGCGCTTGAAGGTGGAAGCGGAGCAAAGCGCTTGGAGTCGGAAGCGGAGGAGAGGAGAGAGGTGAAGCACTTGGAAGTGGAGCTGAAGCTCTTAGAGCTGGAAAGAGCTTAAGCTGGATCAATCAGGGAGCCCTAACAATCCTTATCCAGGTACTGCTCCCCATTCCAAAGAATTCCCCACATACAAGGTAGACGATGATACAGAGGCCTTCTTAGAAAATTCTGAAAGGGCCTGCCTTGGGTACAACATCCCTATAGACCAGTATATGGTGGAGCTCATTGCCCGGAGTCCCACCAAGAGCCTTCAGGCCCAGATGCCTCTCAAATTCCCCCAAAGTGAAGGGAAAATGTGAGTGTGGGAGGGAGGAAGATTATTGCGTGGAGAGACACTGGAGCACAGGTGTCAGCTATCCACCAATCCCCGGTGGACCCCAAATTCATCCACCCAGAGGCCCAAGTGATGGTGCAACCCTTTAAGGCCAACTCTTTTAACTTGCCTACAGCCAGGTTCCCTGTCCAGTACAAGGGTTGATCATGAATATGGACTTTTGCAGTCTATTGTTAGGATATAGATATTCAGGCCTGTCTGTAAAGGCCTGTACTCTAAGAATTTAGGTGTATTCTTATCACTTAGCTAGTTCTAGAGGTATAAAAGAAAGAATCAAAATCACTGTCTGCCGGTGTAAGGTCCTTTTCTTACTGTGACAGTCTGAGGCTCTGTTCTTAGGCTAAGGCCTTTGGCTAAGCAACAGAGGCAGCCATGAGCTGGGAAGCGACAGGTCACATCCTCACATTCCAAACCAGTCACATTGATATCAGGTGCTATTGGGCTGTTAGGAATACAATCCTGTCCTGATAATGCCTATCGCCTCCAGAGAAATGGAAGTGCTGAGAAGATGTAAAAGGAAACTTAGTTTGATAGCATCCTGTCTGGCAAGAACTCACTTATCAATAGCTGGGTGTGAAATCCTCACTTCTGTATTGTTTTGTCATTATAGTTCCCACTTTGCTATTGTTTGTCTGTATAATCTCTGTCTGGTTCTGTGATTGTTCCTGTCTGCTGTATAATTAATTTTGCTGGGTGTAAACTAATTAAGGTGGTGGGATATAATTGGTTAAATAATCATGCTACAATAGGTTAGGATTGGTTAGTTAAATTTCAGGAAAATGACTGGTTAAGGTATAGCTAAGCAGAACTCAAGTTTTACTATATAGTCTGCAGTCAATCAGGAAGGGAATGGGGTGTGGGGGGTGTGGGGGAGAAATGGGAACAGGGAATGGGGGTAAGGAAATTGGAATCATGTTTGGCTAAAGGGGGAAATAGGAACAGGGAATGGGGGTAAGGAAATTGGAATCATGTTTGGCTAAGGGCAGGAATGGGAACAGGGACACAGGTGTAAGGCTCTGTGGTGTCAGAGCTGGGAAGGGGGACACTAAGGAAGGAAACTAGAATCATGCTTGCTGGAAGTTCACCCCAATAAACATCGAATTGTTTGCACCTTTGGACTTCGGTTATTGTTGCTCTCTGTTCTTGCAAGAAGGACCAGGGAAGTAAGTGGGTGAAGGAATAAGCCCCCTAACATCTATAACCGTTATCCCATCCCCATGCTACTGGGAGAAGACTTAGCCAACCATGTGAGGCTAACAAAAAGGGTGGGGCTGGTCACCCACAGCCAGGCTAAACAGGCCTCCACACCGAACTCCATTCCTGAGCCTCCTACAGGGACCCAGCAACCTAACCCCAAACCAGAGTCTATGACAGCAGTTATCGATCCAGTTCCTGGGACCCAGCCAGAACCAGCCCAAGAATCAGAACTGGTGGAGCAGTCAGCACCAGAGCCCGTGCTTGCAACCCCACCAGAGTCACAGAGCCTGTACCTGAAGCAGCAGCTAAACCGGAGCAAGAAGCTCAACTGGAGCCAGAAATACAACCTAGTGCACCAGCAGAGAGCAATTCACAGTCAACGGCAACACTACCATCACCTGCATTGCTTCCGGTGGGATCAAGCCCAAGTCCACAACTCAGCAAGGAACCAATGTCTCCAGCATCAAGGCAGAGCAAGAAGCAGATGAAAGCCTCAAGGGAGCTTGGACGGTGGCATGGAGCGACCCACCGCCTCTCAGCTCTTCCAGTAGGTCCAGGTTTGTTGCAGAAGGAGGACTCTTATGCAAGGAAACCCTTTCTGGTGGGCACAAGGAGGACTGGCATCCTTAGAGACACTTGGTAGCTCCAACTAAGTATAGGGAAAAGCTCTTGAGCTTAGCCCACGATCAACCTAATGGCCATGCTGGGGTGAACAGGACCAAGGACCATTTGGGGATGTCATCCCACTGGGAGGGGATATGCAAGGACATTTCTACCTATGTCCAGTCTTCTGAGGCGTGCCAGAGGATTGGAAAGCCCCAAGACCAGGTCAAGGCCCCTCTCCAGCCACTCCCCATCATTAAGGTTCCATTTCAGCATGTAGCTGTGGATATTCTGGGTCCTTTCCCTAAGAAGACCCCCAGAGGAAAGCTGTGCATACTGACCTTCACAGATTTTGCCACCCAATGGCCGGAAGCAGTAGCTCTAAGCAACAACAGGGCTAAAAGCATAAGCCAGGCATTGGCAGACATTTTTGCCAGAGTATCATAGAATCATAGAATATCAGGGTCGGAAGGAACCTCAGGAGATCATCTAGTCTAACCCCCTGCTCAAAGCAGGACCAATCCCCAACTAAATCATCCCAGCCAGGGATTTGTCAAGCCTGACCTTAAAAATATCTAAGGAAGGAGATTCCACCACCTCCCTAGGTAACGCATTCCAGTGTTTCACCACCCTCCTAGTGAAAAAGACTTTCCTAATATCCAACCTAAACCTCCCCCACTGCAACTTGAGACCATTACTCCTTGTTCTGTCATCAGCTAACACTGAGAACAGTCTACAGCCATCCTCTCTGGAACCCCCTTTCAGGTAGTTGAAAGCAGCTATCAAATCCCCCCTCATTCTTCTCTTCCGCAGACTAAACAATCCCAGTTGCCTCAGCCTCTCCTCATAACTCATGTGTTTCAGTCCCCTAATCATTTTTGTTGCCCTCCACTGGACTCTTTCCAATTTTTCCACATCCTTCTTGTAGCCAATGCCAGGAGCCCCAGAGGGAGTGAACCTAACAGGTAATGATCAAGTGATCTCTCTCCTGCCATCCAGCTCCACCCTCTGACAAACAGAGGCTAGGGACACCATTCCTTACCCATCCTGGTAATAGCCATTAATGGACTTAAACTCCATGAATTTATCTAGTTCTCTTTTAAACCCTCTCATAGTCCTAGCCTTCACAACCTCCTCAGGCAAGGAGTTCCACAGGTTGACTGTGCGCAAGGTGAAGAAGAACTTCCTTTTATGTGTTTTAAACCTGCTGCCCATTAATTTCATTTGGTGGCCCCTACTTCTTACATTATGGGAACAAGTAAATAACTTTTCCTAATTCATATATACCGCTATCATATCCCCCCTTAGTCTCCTCTTTTCCATACTGAAAAGTCCTGGCCTCTTTAATCTCTCCTCATATGGGACCCGTTCCAAACCCCTAATCATTTTAGTTGCCCTTCTCTGAACCTTTTCTAATGCCAGTATATCTTTTTTGAGATGAGGAGACCACATCTGTACGCAGTATTCAAGATGTGGGCATACCATGGATTTATATAAGGGCAATAAGATATTCTCCATCTTATTCTCTATCCCTTTTTAATGATTCCTAACATCCTGTTTGCTTTTTTGACTGCTGCTGTACACTGTGTGGACGTCTTCAGAGAACTATCCATGATGACTCCAAGATCTTTCTCCTGATTATTTGTAGCTAAATTAGCCCCCATCATATTGTATGTATAGTTGGAGTTATTTTTTCCGGTGTGCATTACTTTACATTTATCCACATTAAATTTCATGTGCCATTTTGTTGCCCAATCACTTAGTTTTGTGAGATCTTTTTGAAGTTCTTCACAGTCTGCTTTGGTCTCAACTATCTTGAGCAGTTTCGTATCATCTGCAAACTTTGCCACTTCACTGTTTACCCCTTTCTCCAGATCATTTATGAATAAGCTGAATAGGATTGGTCCTAGGACTGACCCTTTGGGAATACCACTAGTTACCCCCTCCATTCTGAAAATTTACCATTTATTCCTACCCTTTGTTCCCTCTCTTTTAACCAGTTCTCAATCCATGAAAGGATCTTCCCTTTTATCCCATGACAACTTAATTTACATAAGAGTCTTTGGTGAGGGACCTTTCCAAAGGCTTTCTGGAAATCTAAGTACACCATGTCCACTGATCCCCCTTGTCCACATATTTGTTGACCCCTTCAACGAACTCTAATAGATTAGTAAGACATGATTTCCCTTTACAGAAACCATGTTGACTTTTGCCCAACAATTTATGGTCTTCTATGTGTCTGACAATTTATTCTTTACTATTTTTTCAACTAATTTGCCCAGTACTGACGTTAGACTTACCCGTCTGTAATTGCTGGGATCACCTCTAGAGAAACAGATTGACAGAGCCAGAAGAGTACCCAGAAGTTACCTACTACAGGACACGCCCAACAAAGAAAATAACAGAATGCCACTAGCCATCACCTTCAGCCCCCAACTAAAACCTCTCCAACGCATCATCAAGGATCTACAACCTATCCTGAAGGACGACCCATCACTCTCACAGATCTTGGGAAACAGGCCAGCCCTTGCTTACAGACAGCCCCCCAGACTGAAGCAAATACTCACCAGCAACCACACACCACACAACAAAAACACTAACCCAGGAACCTATCCTTGCAACAAAGCCCGTTGCCAACATATCTATTCAGGGGACACCATCCTAGGGCCTAATCACATCAGCCACACTATCAGAGGCTCGTTCACCTGCACATCTACCAATGTGATACATGCCATCATGTGCCAGGAATGCCCCTCTGCCATGTACATTGGCCAAACTGAAGAGTCTCTACGTAAAACAATAAATGGACACAAATCAGACATCAAGAATTATAACATTCAAAAACCAGTTGGAGAACACTTCAATTTCTTTGGTCACTCGATTACAGACCTAAACGTCGCAATTCTTCAACAAAAAAACTTCAGAAACAGACTCCAACGAGAGACTGCTGAATTGGAATTAATTTGCAAACTGGCCACCATTACATTAGGCTTGAATAGAGACTAGGAGTGGATGTGTCATTACACAAAGTAAAACTATTTCCCCATGTTTATTTTCCCCCCCTACTGTTCCTCACACGTTCTTGTCAACTGCTGGAAATGGCCCACCTTGATTATCACTACAAAAGGGTTTTTTTTTCTCTCCTGCTGGTAATAGCTCACCTTACCTGATCACTCTCGTTACAGTGTGTATGGTAACACCCATTGTTTCACGTTCTCTGTGTATATAAAATCTCCCCATTCTATTTTCCACTGAATGCATACGATGAAGTGAGCTGTAGCTCACGAAAGCTTATGCTCAAATAAATGTGTTAGTCTCTAAGGCGCCACAAGTCCTCCTTTTCTTTTTGCTTACAGCTTCGAATCCCCGGGTGTTCCATTCACAGGCTAAAAATCCCTTCAGCCTGAGTCCAGCACTTCCCCCCTGTTCAGCCTTTGTTCCTCAGGTGTTTCCAAGTGTGTTGTCGTAGGGAGAGTGAGTCCCAGTGTGATGTCATTTCCCCCTTTTTTATCTTCTTCCCACTTGCTGGAAAGCTCTTTTGTTGTGACCTGAGTCAAACAGTTCCCATGGTGTAGTGCTATCTCTGAGAGCTTTTGTCATAAATATAAAAGGAAGGGTAAACATCTTTAAAATCCCTCCTGGCCAGAGGAAAAACCCTTTCACCTGTAAAGGGTTAAGAAGCTAGGAGAACCTCGCTGGCACCTGACCAAAATGACCAATGAGGAGACAAGATACTATCAAAGCTGGAGGGGGGAGAAACAAAGGTTCTCTCTGTCTGTGGGTTGCTTTTGCCAGGAACAGAAAGGAATGGAGTCTTAGAACTTACTAAGTAATCTAGCTAGATATGCGTTAGATTCTGTTTTGTTTAAATGGCTGATAAAATAAGCTATGCTGAATGGAATGGATATTCCTGGTTTTGTGTCTTTTTGTAACTTAAGGTTTTGCCTAGAGGGATTCTCTTTTTTTTTAATCTGATTACCCTGTAAGGTATTTACCATCCTGATTTTACAGAGGTGATTCTTTTACTTTTTCTTCAATTAAAATTCTTTTAAGATCCTGATTGTTTTTTCATTGTTCTTAAGATCCAAGGGTTTGGGTCTGTGGTCACCTATGCAAATTGGTGAGGATTTTTATCAAGCCTTCCCCAGGAAAGGGGGTGTAGGGTTTGGGGAGGATTTGGGGGGGAAAGACATTTCCAAGCAGGCTCTTTCCCTGTTATATATTTGTTAGACGCTTGGTGGTGGCAGCAATAAAGTCCAAGGGCAAAAGGTAAAATAGTTTGTACCTTGGAGAAGTTTTAACCTAAGCTGGTAAAAATAAACTGAGGAAGTTTTCATGCAGGTGCCCACATCTGTACCCTAGAGCTCAGAGTGGAGAAGGAACCTTGACAGCTTTCTATTGTACACGGTTCCTGGGGTAATCCTTGTGTTTGTCTGCATTTCCACAATAAGCCATTAACATCGATTGTCCATTGTACCTGAAAGACTGCTTGTGGGTGTTTTAAACCTCACATTTTCAGTCACACATACATAGCCAAACATCATAATTTCACATGACGATAGCACATACAATCCAATGAGATATTACTGTCAAGCAGATCTAGAAGGATCTTAGAAGGATACCTCACAAGGCCTACTTTGTACAAAACATATCCTGGGGAATATTGGGGTGCCAGGGTGTCACACCCTGCATGCCCCAAACCCCTTCCTCCCCCACTACTCACCATCCCCCATCCCAATTCCTCAATAAACACACTTCTTAAAACCTTCTACACTTCCATACCCCACCATCCTCAAACCACTCCCGCCCCCCAAACCTTCCTCTGTCTTCACCCAAGCACCCATGCACACTGCCCCACAACCCTTACTCCCCCCTGGGCTCTTATGCAGCCCCCAATACCCAGGTCCATCTACGCCAAACATCAGCCCAAATGCCCCCAACTCCTGGCTGTACCAACCCCCCCTCACTTCTTCAGCCGCTCCTGTCCCCTGGGGCTCACCCCGGAACTCCTCGCAGGCCTCCTCACCCCTTTACCCTGGCACCAGCATCCCACCTTCACTGTATCTGGGGCTGGGGACCATTCACCTCCTTAGCCCTCTCCTTCCTTGTCCCCTTGGGATGGTCGGACGGCTCAGCCCACACTCACTCAGAGAAGCCCCCACAGCAAATCTGTGAGCAATGAGGGCCAACGGGCTGGAGCAGAAAGCTGGGCCCAGCCCCACAGGACACTGAGCAGGGGGCAGGCTGGCTCTCCAATTCCCCTTTCCCCTTGCTGGTGCCTCATCTCTGCACCAGGCCAGGGTAGAAACAGCGAGAGCAGGACCCGGCAGTTTTACAGACCTCCCCCAAAGGAGATCTTCACCAGCCCCCCAGGGCGCTGGCTCTAAGGGAGCAATCCGTGGCTGGCCTGCTCTGGCCTCTGCTGAGCAGGAGATCAGACTAAAATGACCAGAATGGACTTTTTTTACCTTAAAAGCTATGAATCTCCAAGCTCCCCTCCCCTCAGGAAGAATGGGTTTACAGGAAAGCATGACTCTTGCAGGGTGGAGAGAAGGTGTGTACATGGTGTGGGGGGGATTGGGAGTCCAGGGCCCCCTCTCTCTCTCCTGTCCCCTGCTCAGCTGAGAAGAAAAGAGCACAGTGAAAACCACAGTGATCTCCTTGGGGCATGGACCATTCCTCTCTGGAAAGAGCCCAGGACGGAGCAGTGCACCGACAAGCTAGTAATAAACCATAAACCTCAAACGTCGGCAGGGCGTCTACAGTGCGACAGAGAAGGGGCTGGTTAAGAACTCCACATACAGAGCTGAACAGAGGAAGGCCGTCCGCAGTGTGCAACAGCAACTCGCATTGGTCCCACAAAGCCCATGAACAACTATACAGATTCTTGAGCACCAGCTCCTGGCTCCTGGTCCGTTCACTTACTATTTATCAGAGCTGGTGACAGCTTTTCAGTAACAGCAAATTCCAAGACAAAATTGAATTTTGCTTAAACAATTTTTTCATGGGAAATGTTTCCTTCCCTCGCAGATGTTGATTTTTTTTTTTTTTTTTTTTTTTTTTTTTGTCCAGGAACCTGAAAACACCACAGCCAATTATTTTTTCCAGTTTCCAGCTGGAAGGTTTTAAATTTCGTCTGCCAAAAAACAAAACTTTTTCATTTTCCAGGTTTTTGGGTCCTTGATGAAAAGTCAAAATTTTCTGCCAACCCCTCCCCCCCAAATATATTTTCAAACGTCTCTGTTCTTTACAAATATGTATGTGCACAAGCATGTCTTTCATACAGCACGTTTGTATCAGGATGATTTGGCCCTGCTGCTTTGACAACAGAAACCTAATGGATTGACCCTCGTTTCATTCAACTAGTCTGGATTCTTTGTGAGGGTCACAGCTCTCCTGACAGTGTTTCTCAGGGCCTCCTTGAGCTCTCTGTTTCTCAGGCTGTAGATGAGCGGATTGGCCAGGGGAGTCACGACTGTGTGGCCGATGGAGAACACTTTGTTCAGGGCTCTCCAGGTACCAGATTTCGGTAGCATGTAGACAATCATTATGGTCCCATAGAAAAGTGCCACCATAATGAGGTGAGAGGAGCAGGTGGAAAAGGCCTTTTGCCTCCCGGTGGTGGATGGGATTCCCAGGATGGTCACAATGATACAAATATAGGAAGCCAGGGTTAAGAGAAAAGGGGAAACTGCATCTAGGAAGGAAAATATATAAATAAGTGGGGTGATCTGGCTGGTGTCGCTGCAGGAGAGTTGAATCAGTGAGGTGAGATCACAAAAGAAATGGTCAATTTCATTAGGGCCACAGAAAATTAACTGTGGCATAAGACACATGAATATTCTACAAACTAGAAATCCACTTATCCAAGACCCAGCTGCTAGCTGGAGACACAGCCTGCCATTCATAAGGGTGCCATAGTGTAGCGGTTTGCATATGGCTAAATACCTATCATAAGACATCACTGTCAGGAGATAACACTCTGTAGTTACCAGAGAACCAAATAAAACCAATTGTATCATGCAGCCCTCCACAGAAATGGTTCTGTCCCCAGTCAGGAGACTGGCCAGCATCCTAGGCAGGATGGTGGAGATGTAGCAGGTCTCCAAGCAGGACAAGTTCCCCAGAAAGAAGTACATGGGGATGTAAAGGTGCTGATAAGCCACAACTAGCGCAACAATGAGGATGTTCCCAGCCATGGTCACAATGTAGATCACTAGAAAAAGCAGAAAGAGAAGGATCTGCAGCTCGGGGAGATCCCCAAACCCCAGGAGGATGAATTCCGTGACGGACGTTTGATTTTCCCCTTCTCCTTTCTCCATGAGGTGCATCCTGTGACAGGGAAAAAGTAATGAGCATCGAAAGATTTGGCTGTACCGGGAAATTCAGTCGATAGCCATCATTTGATCCCCTAAGAGTTCCCACTGCAAATGGAGAGCTGGGTTTATATTCTCTCACACCAGAGAAACTGCTTCAGGAGCTGGAGACTCCACCACTTCCCTTGGTGCTTTGTTCCAATAGATAATCACCCGCACTGGCAGCAGACTGCGCCTTATTTCCCATTGTCCTGTGTCTGGGTCTAGCGCCCAGCCCTTGGTTCTAGCTGTGCCTGTCCCTGGGAAATGGAAGAGCCCTTTGGTAACCAGTGGTTTCTCCCCACGGAGATATTGAGACCTCTACTCAAGTCACGTCTCCACAAAACTGATTTTGTGGCTCTATTCTGCAGCCTCCCCTACCTCTCCACGTCTGTTTTACACCATGGCCCCAGCCCTGCACACGGTATTCCAGCATCGGTGTCACCAGGGCTCTCTGCAGATGAAACCCGCCCCCTACTCCTGTTCTCTGCTCCCCTCTTTATACAGCCAAGGACATCACCAGCCCACGGCCCACCCCACTGCTCTGGGAGCTGATGCTGGGTTTCTCGCCCTCTGTAGCCCCTACCCGTGCTGTGATGGGGGCCATGGTCACACCCACGAGCTGCCCTGGGGAAGGGCAGGAGGGAGGTAGCACCATGGCCATGTCTGCGAAGAGGGAGTGATGCTGACCCACAGCACAGACGGGAAAGTGACTCTGCCTCCGGCCGTGACCAGGGCACAAATCAAACCACCCTCGCAGCAGACGCACACGCAGACTCCTCTCCTTCATAGCACAGTAGTGACTGGTCCAGAGACACTGACACTGCTGATAATGAATTACCAGCTATGACTGTTAACTATTAATTACTGGCTGTCCATCACTGATTGTGCTGTAGCAATTGCAGGGGATCAGGTTCTTACTGCGCTGGGTGCTGTGTAAACACCCAACAATTAGTAACAATTCCCGGCTTGGAGGGCGCTCTGTTGAACTGCAGGCAGAGTCAGTGCCGTATCCCAGCTGCCACAGGGACCCCCTAACTCAGCCCTGCCAGCCACTCTCTCACTGCAGCGGTGCCGGGGCCTGGGGTGGGAGATACGGGGGGAGAATGGAAAGTCTGCCTGTGCCCGGTACTCAGCCGCCCCCGTTACTGCCGTGTCCGAGCTCCTCGCAATCTGTAACCTGTTGATCTTCACGCCACTCTTGTGACTTAACATTGGGAGCTTGGGTGCTTCTGAAAATCCCACTCGGTGCCTAAATATCTTTCAAAACATGATCCAAACTGACTCAAAGTGCCCAGCAAGGCTGCGGCTGAGCAGAGAAGGGACCCCAGGTCTCCCGTCACAGGCTGGGGCCCTAACAGCTGCGGGCCCCACGCGCTGGGGGAAATGAAGGGAGAGCAGTCACTGCTCGGGCAAAGGTTGTGACACAGACACAGGGAGCGCTGCTTCCTGACCTGTAAGGATTCCAGTCTCCGTTCTGTGCAGTTCTAACGTACACCCCTTTCCTGGGGAAGCTCAGCACCACCCACAAAATGCTGATACCCTCTCTGCTCCCACGGAAAGCCACGGAGGAGACGCTCAGCAGGAGACACGAAACATCTCAGTACTGGGCTGGGAAGGTGCATCGGAATCTGTCCCCCCAGGAAAGGCTGGAGAGGCAGCTGAGAAGCAGCTGAGAACCTGAGGGTCCCTGAGCAAAAAATGAGCTGTCCAGAGGAGAGAGGGGACAGCCAGCCAGAGCGCAAGCGGGTGCGGGGAGGAGAGACAGAGGGATGTCTGAGGGCAGAGATGAGAGCTGGGTCTCCTTATGATCCATCCGTGTCTCTAGGTGCAAACCACAAAGCAATCAACTCTGAAGTCCTTCCTCCGGCAGAGCTCCCAGCATGTGAAGACACTGCACAAGGGGGTGTCTCAGACCAAGGGCTGCATAGGCGTAAGGACCTGAAGATCTGCCCCGAGGCTAGTGACACTCACCTTCAATCCTCAGCATGCAGCAGCGTGCTCTCCATGGCCAGGGATTGGGGCTGGTGTCAGTCAGCCTTCGTAGCTCTGTTCCCGGCAGCCCCCTACCTGTGGCTGCTGGGAAGGGAACATCTCACTTGCCGAGGGCGATTGCTGGCATCACACAGACCCTTAGTGCCTCCTGCTCTGGGTTCTTGCCGGGTTTATCAGCGAAAGAAGCTGACCCCTGGGCATTTCCACTGCTGTTGGGACTGCTGCCAGCGATGCTCTGGGTTCCCTGCAGAGGGGAATTGATGCTTTGTTCCATGTTTAAACAGTGTTACAACATAAGAACGGCCATACGGGGTCACACCAAAGGTCCATCTAGCTCAGTGTCCTGTCACCCAACAGTGGCCAGTGCCAGGTGCTTCAAAGGGAATGAACAGACTAGGGCAGTTGTCAAGTGATCCATCCCCTGTCATCCAGTCCCAGCTCCTGGCAGTCAGAAATTCAGGGACACCCACAGCATGGGGTTGTGTCCCTGACCCTCTTGGCTAAGAGCCATTGATGGACCCATCGTCCATGAACTTATCTAGTCCTTATTTCAACCCTGTTATACTTTTGGCCTTCACAGCATCCACTGGCAATGAGTTCCACAGGTTGACTGTGCGTTGTTTGTCTGCCTGAGGTCAGACTCTGGCTGGTCTCGGCAGTGTTACCCCAAGGGGGTAAAGTTCAGGAGACCTGAAGTTCACAGGGTCTGCTCCTTGCTGGTTGCCCAGAGGGGGGAGAACCACCACTTGCTCCATGCTTTTGTGGCTTCCTCTGCACCAGTGTGCGGACCAGGTGAGCCACAGAGGGCTCCAACGATGCAATCTAGCCACAATTTGGCAGCTTCACATTGTCCCCAACATGGGCCCTGCTTGGCATCGTCTGGCTGGCCCAGAATGGACTGAACTGGGTCCCATCCCCTCTGAAGCTGGGGCTGGGAAGGCAGATGAACAATTGTTCCAGTGACAATTTTCTGAGCAACTCTGCTTGCTGTACAGCCAGCCATCCCCGGCATCCTTCTGAGGTCACCCCCATCACTTAGATTGACACTAGCTTTGGCTGGAGGGAGCTGGCCAGAATGGGGGTGGGGGTGAGGGGCCCAGACTGGAGGGAGCCGGCCAAAGTGGGGGTGGGGATGAGGGGCCCAGGTTGGAGGGAGCTGGCCAGAGTATAAAATAAATATAAATTAAAAATCAATTAAAAGAATATAAAACAACATTTAAAAGCATAAAATAAAAAAATACATAATGATATTTTTAAATTTAAAAAGTCCTTCGAAATGGAACCCAAACGTGCCGGGTGAGAATCAATGGGATGTGTTCTGCTCTCCTCACGCTATAGGGGTGTCTGAGCACCCCACGCCCAGGCCCTCAAGGACTGGTCTAGACAGCAGTCTCACCCCGGCCCTGCAGCCCGCATTAGCAATGAACTGTGAGACCCTCCAGGCTAAGGGAGTTAGACACCCAAATCCCATTAAAATCCCAGCCCTATTGAAAGTTAATGGGGGACTTGGGGTCTTAAGGTTCCTTGAGACCCCCTCCCATACAACCTTGTTGTATGCTCTCTCATACATCAGCGGCTGCTGCCATGGTCTGGGCATCTCAGTGACATCCGTGCGGACGTTATGACATCCAGCTTCTGGCATAGCTAGAGATATATAGAGCTGCGGTTACACCAACTCTGCTGTACCACCGTGAAACCAGGGCTCTGGGACAGACTGAGAAGTGGCGGAATAATGGTTTTTGATTCTCATTGTCTACGTTTAAGCAGGGGAATAGTCCCACTATTGTGGGGAACTTTCCTGGCTTCTGCACTACCCCGGTGAAGTGGGCTAGCGAAAGGATCTGAATCCTCGCTCCCACTTCCTTTACCCAGTGGCTTCCCTGCCCTTGAGGACTCCCTTTCTACTCTCCTGTCTGGCAGAGTCCTTGTAACCCCAACAAGGCTGGGCCCAGGATTCCTGGGGGGCTTGACCCCCAACCCTGCTGTGGTCACCTAGGACAGGGGCTAGGGTGTCCCCACTCCGGGGTACTCTCTCTGCACTGGGCATTTCTCTGACCCACTGACCATTACATACAAGTTAAAGCAAATGCAAGTTATTTAATCAACAATTAATTTTAAAAAGAATAAGGGAAAATGGGAAAGGTTGAAGGAAACACATCAGCCCGCTCTGTGGCAGGGAACATCACAAACAGTGTCTCTGGAACGTCAGGACAGTTCACAGTCAGCCCCTTGTAAGTCCCAGGCCTTCTTCTCAGACCCTGGCTGTGCTGCAGGGATCCCGTGGGTTGGACACTTGCTCTGGTGGTGGCCACACGCTCTCAGGCTCTAAGTGGTAGGATCCTTCTTCCTAGTGTTGCCCCCGCCCTGTCGGGGTTACGATCCAAGCCTGGCCTGCAGAGCCTCTTGGCTGAGGCATCTCCCTGTGCTGGGCCCGCTGCCCAGGGTCCCCCTCGCTCTCCCCAGCTGCTCACCGCACCCAGCTCCGGACTGCTCCAGCCCCAGCTCCACCTAGGTCTCTGCCCCTAGGTCTCTGCACGGCTGCTGCTCTGCCTCCAGCTCCTGGGCTGCTTCTTTGGCCCCTCTGGCTTTGGGGCTGCAGCTCTGCTCCCAGGACAGGGTCTGCTCTCTCTGGATCTGGCACAGCTCTGCTCCCCAGCTCAGCTCGGGCCCCTGCTTTCCCCTTAGCTCAGCCTCACTCTGTTCGACCCAGGCAATTCCAGCTTCCATGGAGGACGGGACCTCCCTGGCCTCCTGACCCCCTGATTAGCCTGCCTGACCTGTCATTCAGGCTGACCTGGAGCATTTATCTCTCCATTGTTTCTGGGGGCTGTCAGTCTCAGGGTCCTGATTCCCCATCGACCCTTCCCTCTTTTTAGTACTGGGAGCTAACAACTAAAACACCCCCACTGAATGTTAGTAAGGGGGCAACAGTCCCCTTACATACGTCAGCTGCTCCGTATCAAGTGGCAGGACGAAATCAGGAATGAGGATGTTTGTTGCCAAATCCAGCAACTGCCTCCATCAGCACCGGTTCGGTTCTGGCAGCTTTCTTGGTACAGACATATTGTTAGGATGTGTTGGGGACACTGGGGCATGGCCACTAGGTAACTCGAGGGGATGGAAGTCCACGAGTGTCGATGAAGCCCCCTCGCACTAGGCCCAAGTGTCCTTGGCCCCCCCTCCCGCCTGGAGGCACACACAGCAGTTATGCTGAGAATCGGCAACAATATGTGCAGAGTCAGACTGCCTGAAACTAAGCAAGGCCGAACAGGGCAGATATGGAAGAACAATGCTGAATAAAGCAGCTTTATGTATGGTTTAACAAATGATACAAAGAACAAGGGAACTAGCTGGGAACTGGATTGGCTGGCTATTTGGATACTTAGGGCAGCTTGCTATTGGATAAATATGCTGGGAAAAAGGATGTATAAAAGCCTGTGTAGCTTCCTGCTTTGTGTGCAGGATTTCAGATTTTATTCTCCCTGTACCTTTTTGCAGCTGCAACTAAACTTCTCTGCTTCTCCACCCCGTTGTGATTACTGGGTGTAGCACACCGGATAACAAACCAACCTCAGCTGTTGTTTAGCCTCTCGGCTGGGTGCCGGCAACAGATGGATGACCAACAAATGCCGAAGGGGGTTTACCAAGCACTGCCACTGTATGATCAGCAGTCACACAGTCACCGAAAGCTTCAGTGGCATGATAAGGTCTCCAGTGATGGACATACACTGAACATCCAGCCAGAAGTCAGGGCCTAGCTAGGGATGGATCCAGGCAGCCAGAGCACGTCAGGGCCTAGCTAGGGATGGATCCAGGCAGCCAGAGCACATCAGGGCCTAGCGAGGGATGGAGCTGAGTAGCGCTCAGTGTGCAAGGAATCTACATCCACCCTATGGGATTGTTGCCCTGATGCTCAAGTTGGTGGCTGGGTGAAAGTATTCCTAGCTACGCCAAGGCTGGGTTACCTTTGGGAATTGCCTCCATTCTCAGTGCCTCAGTTGTCTCGCCTGTGAAATGCGGATGGGGGCACTTGCCACCCTTTGCAACATACGTTGAGACCCATGTCTGGAAAGTGGTATGTAGGAGTTCAATCTGATCATTAAAGGGATTGAAGCCACTGTTGGATGACAGGACACTGAGCTAGATGGACCTTTGGTCTGACCCCATCTGGCCATTCTTATGATGTTACACCATTTAAACATGGAACAAAGCATCAATTCCCCTCTGCAGAGAACCCAGAGCATCGCCGGCAGCAGTCCCAGGGGAGATCCCAACAGCAGTGGCAAGGCCCAGGGGGCAGCTGCTTTCGCTGATAAACCCAGCAAGAACCCAGAGCAGGAGGCACTAACGGTCTGTGTCATGCCAACAATCACCCTGGGCAGCGAGCAGCCACAGGCAGGGGTCTGCCCAGGAACTGACCTATGAAGGCTGACTGACACCAGCCCCAGTCCCTGGCCCTGGAGAGCACGCTGCTGCATGCTGAGGATTGAAGGTGAGTGTCACTAGCCTCGGGGCAGATCTTCGGGTCCTTACACCTATGCAGCCCTTGGTCTGAGACACCCCCTTGTGCAGTGTCCTCACACGCTGGGAGCTCTGCCAGAGGAAGGACTTCAGAGTCAGTTGCTTTGTGGTTTGGTGCTAGAGACACGGATGGATCAGAAAGGAGACCCCGCTCTCATATCCCTCTGGCTGGCTGTCCCCCTCTGTCTCCCCGACGGCTGGTTGTTTGCTCAGGAACCCTGCCCCTCAGGTTCTCAGCTGCCTCTCCAGCCTTTCCTGGGGGGCAGATTCCAATGTACCTTCCTGGTCCAGGACTGACATGCTTCGTGAGCGACTCCTCCGTGGCTTTCCGTGGGAGCAGAGAGGGTATCAGCATTTTGTGGGGGGTGCTGAGCTTCCCCAGGAAAGGGGTGTACGTTAGAACTGCACGGAAGGGAGACTGGAATCCTTACAGGTCAGGAAGCAGCGCTCCCTGTGTCTGTGTCACAACCTTTGCCCGAGCACTGACTGCTCTCCCTTCGTTTCCCCCAGCGCGTGGGGCCCGCAGCTGTTAGGGCCCCAGCCTGTGACGGGAGACCTGGGGTCCCTTCTCTGCTCAGCCGCAGCCTTGCTGGGTGACTTTGAGTCAGTTTGGATCATGTTTTGAAAGGTATTTAGGCACCGAGTGGGATTTTCAGAAGTACCCAAGCTCCCAAAGTTAAGTCACAAGAGTGGCGTAAAGATCAACAGGTTACAGATTGCGAGGAGCTCGGACACGGCCGTAACGGGGGCGGATGAGTACCGGGCACAGGCAGACTTTCCATTCTCCCCCCGTATCTCCCACCCCAGGCCCCGGCACCGCTGCAGTGAGAGAGCGGCTGGCAGGGCTGAGTTAGGGGGTCCCTATGGCAGCACCCGGGGTGGCGAGTTGTATCTCCACATGGTGCTTTGGCACCAGCAATATTCAGAGCCCAGGGGCCCAGCTCCACCAATATTTGGGACCGGGGGTCCCCCCGGCCCACCTGCCACCCCCTCCCCCGTGCCTCCATGCTGGGCAAGGAGGCAGCCCCATCCCTTACTCCCAATGAGGCTACAGTCAGGGGCAACAGCAGGGGAGGAGGCGCATGGAGGACCCCCAGCACCCACCACGGGGGAGGCCAGGGAGATTCCTGGACCTGAGAGGGGCCCTAGGAGCACATGCAGTGACAGTGATGAGGGTGAGTGTGCTGCTGGGGAGGTCGGGAAAGGGGGGCTCCTCCCCCAGAGCTCACTGCTGCCAGCAGGGAAAGGGCTTGGGGGAGTCCTCCTCTCTGGCCCCTGTCCCAGAGCAGCCTGCCTGCACCCCAAACTCATCCTCAGCCCTGCCCCACCCCAGAGCCCGTACCCCCCACCGCACCCTCAACCCTCTACCCTAGCCCTGAGCCCCTCCAACACCCCAAACACCTTATCCCCAGTCCCAGCCAGAGCCCTCATCCCCCTGCACCCTAACCCTCCTCCTGAGCCCCCTCCAACACCACAAACCCTTCATCTCCAGCCCCTGGCAGAGCTCTCACCCCCCTCCCCGCACCCTAACCCTCTGCCCCAGCCCTGAGCCCCTCCAACACCCCAACACCTTATCCCCAATCCCAGCCAGAGCCCTCATCCCCCTGCACTCCAACCCTCTGCCCCAGCCCTGAGCCTCTCTAACACCCCAAACTCCCCAACCCTAGACAGAGCCCTCACCCACCACATTCCTACTCTCACCCTGAGCCTCTCCCACACCCCAAACCCCTCATCTGCAGCCTCACCCCACAACCCTCACCCCGGCACCCCCACCCTGCGCACCCCCTCCCATCCCCAAACTCCCTCCCAGAACCTGCACCCCCTTCCTCCGCACCTCCTCCCATCCCCAAACTCCCTTTCAGAGCCTGCACCCTACACCCCAATCCCCTGCCCCAGACTATGGCCTGCACCCCAGACCTCCTCCCCCACCCAAACTCCCTCCCAGAGCCTTGGGCACGTGTGAGGAGGAGTTTGGGCAGAGGCGGGTTCTGGGCACCACCAAAAATTATACAAACCTGCCGCCCGTACCTGCAGTTCCACCCAGCGCGCTCCGAGCCGTCTAGCAACTGGGAATTGTTTCTAATTGTTGGGTGTTTACACAGCACCCAGTGCAGTAAGGACCTGATCCCCTGCCACTGCCACAACACAATCAGTGACTGACAGCCAGTAATTAATAGTTAACAGTCATAGCTGGTAATTCGTTATCAGCGGTGTCAGTGTCTCTGGACCAGTCACTACTGTGCTATGAAGGAGAGGAGTCTGCGTGTGCGTCTGCCCCATGGGTGGTTTGATTTGTGCCCTTGTCACGACTGGAGGCAGAGTCACTTTCCCGTCTGTGCTGTGGGTCAGCATCACTCCCTCTTCGCAGGCATGGCCATGATGCCACCTCCCTCCTGCCCTTCCCCAGGGCAGCTCGTGGGTGTGACCATGGCCCCCCATCATAGAATCATAGACTATCAGGGTTGGAAGGGACCTCAGGAGGTCATCTAGTCCAACCCCCTGCTCAAAGCAGGGCCAATCCCCAACTAAATCATCCCAGCCAGGGCTTTGTCAAGCCTAACCTTAAAAACTTCTAAGGAAGGAGATTCTACCACCTCCCTAGGTAACGCATTCCAGTGTTTCACCACCCTCCTAGTGAAAAAGTTTTTCTTAATATCCAACCTAAACCTCCCCCACTGCAACTTGAGACCATTACTCCTTGTCCTGTCCTCTTCTACCACTGAGAATAGTCGAGAACCATCCTCTCTGGAACCACCTCTCAGGTAGTTGAAAGCAGCTATCAAATCCCCCCTCATTCTTCTCTTCTGCAGACTAAACAATCCCAGTTCCCTCAACCTCTCCTCATAAGTCATGTGTTCCAGACCCCTAATCATTTTTGTTGCCCTTCGCTGGACACCCTCCAATTTATCCACATCCTTCTTGTAGTGTGGGGCCCAAAACTGGACACAGTACTCCAGATGAGGCCTCACCAATGTCGAATAGAGGGGAACGATCACGTCCCTCGATCTGTTCGCTATGCCCCTACTTATACATCCCAAAATGCCATTGGCCTTCTTGGCAACAAGGACACCCCGCTGACTCATATCCAGCTTCTTGTCCACTGTCACCCCTCGGTCCTTTTCCGCAGAACTGCTGCCTAGCCATTCGGCCCCTAGTCTGTAGCTGTGCATTGGGTTCTTCCGTCCTAAGTGCAGGACCCTGCACTTATCCTTATTGAACCTCATCAGATTTCATTTCGCCCAGTCCTCCAATTTGTCTAGGTCCCTCTGTATCCTATCCCTGCCCTCCAGCGTATCTACCACTCCTCCCAGTTTAGTATCATCCGCAAATTTGCTGAGGGTGCAATCCACACCATCCTCCAGATCATTTATGAAGATATTGAACAAAACCGGCCCCAGGACTGACGCTTGGGGAACTCCACTTGACACTGGCTGCCAACTAGACATGGAGCCATTGATCACTGCCCGTTGAGCCCGACAATCTAGACAACTTTCTACCCACCTTATAGTGCATTCATCCAGCCCATACTTCTTTAACTTGCTGACAAGAATACTGTGGGAGACCGTGTCAAAAGCTTTGCTAAAGTCAAGAAACAATACATCCACTGCTTTCCCTTCATCCACAGAACCAGTAATCTCATCATAGAAGGCGATTAGATTAGTCAGGCATGACCTACCCTTGGTGAATCCATGCTGACTGTTCCTGATCACTTTCCTCTCATGCAAGTACTTCAGGATTGATTCTTTGAGGACCTGCTCCATGATTTTTCTGGGGACTGAGGTGAGGCTGACTGGCCTGTAGTTCCCAGGATCCTCCTTCTTCCCTTTTTTAAAGATTGGCACTACATTAGCCTTTTTCCAGTCATCTGGGACTTCCCCCGTTCGCCAAGAGTTTTCAAAGACAATGGCCAATGGCTCTGCAATCACAGCCGCCAATTCCTTTAGCACTCTCGGATGCAACTCGTCCGGCCCCATGGACTTGTGCACGTCCAGCTTTTCTAAATAGTCCCTAACCACCTCTTTCTCCACAGAGGGCTGGCCATCTACTCCCCATGTTGTGATGCCCAGCGCAGCAGTCTGGGAGCTGTCCTTGTTAGTGAAGACAGAGGCAAAAAAAGCATTGAGCACATTAGCACGGGTAGGGGCTACAGAGGGCGAGAAACCCAACATTAGCTCCCAGAGCAGTGGGGTGGGCCGTGGGCTGACACTGTCCTTGGCCGTATAAACAGGGGAGCAGAGAATAGGAGCAGGGAGGGGGTTTCACCTCTCCAGACTGATGACACTGATCCTGGAATACCATGTGCAGGGCTGGGGCCACGGTGTAAAACAGATGTGGAGAGATTGGGGAGGGTTCAGAAAAAAAGCCACGCAAATGATGTGTGGGCTAGAGGAAATACCTTCCAGTGAGAGACTTAAAGAGCTGGGTCTGTTCGGTGTATGAAGGAGAAGTGACTTGATTACAGCATCTCAGCACCTTCATGGGGAGAAAACCCTGGTTACCAAAGGGTTCTTTCATTGACCAGGGATAGGCATAGCCAGAGCCAAGGGCTGGAAGCTAAAGCCAGGCACGTTTCAATGGGAAATAAGGTGCACATTTTGTTTATTTTTCCTGGTGAGGGTGATTATCCAGTGGAAAAAACTGGCAAGGGAAGAGGTGGATTTTCAACTCCTCATATCTCCAGATCAAGACTGGCTGCCTTTCTGGAAGGTCTGTCTCAGCCAAAAACAACTTATTGAGATCAGTGCAGAGTAAGTGGGGAAATTCTGTGCCTTTTGTTACATAGGGGCTCAGGCTAGATGATCCAATGGTCCCTTTTGGTCTTAAATCTAAGAATCTGTGAATGAGAAATGTTGGGGTGTGGGACAGAAGAGTGGCAAATTAACTGGGTGGCAGTGCCCTGAGGTGGAAGTGAAGCAGTTTCTCTGGTCTGAGAGAATATAAACCCAGCTCTCTGTTTGCAGTAGGAACTCTTAGGGGATCAAATGATGGAAATCAACGCAATTTCATGGTACAGCCAAATCTTTCGATGCTCATTACACTTTCACTACCACAGGATGCAGCTCATGGAGAAAGGAGAAGGGAAAAATCAAACAGCCATCATGGAATTCATCCTCCTGGGGTTCGGGGATCTCCCTGAACTGCAGACCCTTCTCTTCCTCGTTTTCCTGGTGATCTACATTGCGACCATGGCTGGGAACATCCTCATCGTTGCACTAGTTGTGGCTGATCAGCACCTTCACACCCCCATGTACAAGTTTCTGGGGAACTTGTCCTGCTTGGAGACCTGCTACTCCTCCACCATCCTGCCCAGGCTGCTGGCCAGTCTCCTGACTGGGGACAGAACCATTTCTGTTCCCGGCTGCATCATGCAGTTTCATTTCTTTGGTTCTCTAGTAACAACAGAGTGCTCTCTCCTGGCAGCCATGTCTTACGATCGGTATTTAGCCATATGCAAACCGCTGCACTATGGAACCCTTATGAATGTCCAGCTGTCCCTCCAGCTAGCAGCTGGGTCTTGGATTAGTGGATTTCTAATTTGTACAATATTCACATGTGTTATATCACAGTTAATTTTCTGTGGCCCTAATGAAATTGACCATTTCTTTTGTGATCTCACCTCACTGATTCAACTCTCCTGCAGCGACACCAGCCAGATCACCCCATTTATTTATATATTTTCCTTCCTAGATGCCGTTTCCCCTTTTCTGTTAACCCTGGCTTCCTATATTTGTATCATTGCGACCATCCTGGGAATCCCATCCACCACCGGGAGGCAAAAGGCCTTTTCCACCTGCTCCTCTCACCTCATTGTCGTGGCACTTTTCTATGGGACCATAATGATTGTCTACATGCTACCGAAATCTGGTACCTGGAGAGCCTTGAACAAAGTGTTCTCCGTCTGCTACACAGTCCTGACTCCCCTGGCCAATCCGCTCATCTACAGCCTGAGAAACAGAGAAGTCCAGGAGGCCCTGAGAAACACTGTCAGGAGGGCTGTGACCCTTACAAAGAATCCACACTAGTTGAATGAAATGAAGATCAGTCAGTCTGGGTCCTATTGTGAAAGAAGGAGGGTCTAAGTGAGCCCGGATACAGAAATGCAGTATACAAGAGATGTTTGTGCACACACACACACAAAGTAAGAGGGAGACAGTTGGAATTTTGCAGAGGAAAGGTGGGGGAGAAGATTTTGACTTTTCATCAAAACAACTGAAACCTGAAAAATTTTGCTTTTTGGCAATTGACATCTGAAAACCTTCATAGAATATCAGGGTTGGAAGGGACCTCAGGAGGTCATCAAGTCCAACCCCCTGCTCAAAGCAGGGCCACTCCCCAATTTTTGGCCCAGAACCGTAAATGGCCCCCTCAAGCATTGAACTCATAACTTTGGGTTTAGCAGACCAATGCTCAAACCACCAATCTATCCCTCTGCCTCCACCCCAAAGTTACTTGCTTTGCCCAACATGGGGCTTGAACCCACGACCCTGAGATTAAGAGTCTCATGCTCTACCAACTGAGCTAGCCCGGCTGCTTATAATAGACTGCTCAGATGGAAACTGTCAAAAAAAATGCCACGCACTGTTGTGATTGTGTTTAACCCCAGATGTTACAGAGACAAGAGGGGTGAGTTAATACCTTCTAATGGACCGTCTTCTACTGGTGAAAGACACAAGCTTTCAAGCTTATACAGAAGAGCTCTTCTTCAGGTCTGGGGAACATACTCAGAGTGTCACAGGTGGAACAGATTGTTTAGCATAAGTAGTTAGAACATATTGAAAAGGACTGATATCAAGTGATCACTTTATGAAAAAAGTGTTCACATCAGGTGATGGGGTGTTTTTGTCTTTTATCCATTTTCAGTGTCTTCATTTGAGAGCGCAGTGATTGTCTGGTTTCATCCACATAATTGCTATTGGGACATTTAGTGCACGGCATGAAGTACACCACATGTTGTGATAGGCTTGTGTAGGATCCATAGATCTTGACAGGTATGTTGTGATGGGTGTTGATCATTGTAGCAGTGGAGATATGGCTGCTGCTGTTGTTCTGGCTGGGTCTGGCATCGCTTTGAGTTGGTTCTAGCTGGGTCTGGTGGTCGCTTTGAGTCTGTAGGGAGCTGGCTCTGCTGATGAGGTTGGAGAAGTGAGGGGGTTGTTTGAAAGCCAGACGTGGGGATTCAGGAAAGATTTCTTTCAGGTTGTGATCCCCAACGAGTGTGGATTGCAATTTTTTAAATGGCAGGTTTCAGAGTAGCAGCCATGTTAGTCTGTATTAGCAAAAAGAAAAGGAGGACTTGTGGCACCTTAGAGCCTAACGAATTTATTTGAGCATAAGCTTTCGTGAGGTAGAGCTCACTTCATCAGATGCATTCAGTGGAAAATACAGTGGGGAGATTTATATACACAGAGAACATGAAACAATGGGTGTTACCATACACACTGTAAGTAGACTGATCACTTAAGATGAGCTATTACCAGCGGGAGAGTGGCGGGGGGGAGAGAAAACCTTTTGTAGTGATAATCAAGGTGGGCCATTTCCAGCAGTTGACAAGAACATCTGATGAACAGTGCGGGGGGGGAATAAACGTGGGGAAATAGTTTTACTTTGTGTAATGACCCATCCACTCCCACTCTCTATTCAAGCCTAAGTTAATTGTATCCAGTTTGCAAATTAATTCCAATTCAGCAGTCTCTTGTTGGAGTCTGTTTCTGAAGTTTTTTTGTTGAAGAATTGTCACTTTTAGGTCTCTAATCGAGTGACCAGAGAGATTGAAGTGCTCTCCGACTGGTTTTTGAATGTTTTGTGTTACTGCGCAATCTGCTGCCGCAGGTTCTTTGGCAGAGCTGCTTTGTTTCTTGCCCCATTAATGGTATCTTTCCCACGCCACTGTGCCATCATAGATGGGGGGACCACTGCTGCACACAGGTGAGCCGCATGGGGCCTGGGTGGAAGCCACAGGCTTGGAGAAGACCCTCCCTTGCTTCCCTGCTCACCCTCAGCAGTGAGATATCTTCCATAATGATCACCCCCTGTGTAAAGTGTGAGGACAGGAATGATTATCAGGCCCCCCCTACAGTGCTGGCTCTCCCCAAGAGCTACATGCCCTGTGTACAGCAGGCTCCGGGAAGAGTGATTTACCCTGCCCCTGTGGCTACTCACCATTTGGGGGGTCTTGTGGCTCATGTGCGCTTGCCTAGGGTCAGACAGTTAGTGACAGGTGTGTGAGTACTTCCTGTGTTTTAAAGCACTGAATCAGTGCTGTCTGTGTTGCAAACAATACTGCTTCGTAAAATGTAGCATTTAAACTTCACAGAGATGACCTTGGGAACCCAGCCTCCCTCTTGGTTATTGGCAGCGGAACGGCTGTGCAGAATTATAAAGTGTCCAAGAAGAACTAAGGAGGACTTTCTGCGTGAGGTTATGATGCACTCTGCTGCCAAGAAACAGGAACTGAAGGAGTAGCCGGACAGTGAAAAGAGGGACTGAAAGGAGTATGCGGCACGCCAGAATGAAGCCACGGAGAGGCTCTTGAAAGTTATGGAGCACCAAGTGAACACGTTCAAGGAAATACTAGCTCTTCAAACCGAGCAGCTCTGCGCCCGCCCTCCCCTGCAGCTGCTGTCGCAAAACTCTTTCCCATGCACCCCCCAGACAACGCCAACCAACTCTTATCAGCCTCCTGGCTCCAGTCTGTACCCGCGGCATTCCACTCCTCCCCGTCACAGTCCAGCCCTGCGGACTCCCAGTACCCACTGCACGCAACACCCGTCCCTCTGCAGTTTGGCCCTGCTGAAGTACAGTACCCACCGCACTGTATTCCAAAGGAGAAGGTTGGACATGATCCCTGGACATACACAAATCTTTAGCTGTCCTGGGACCCCTCCTCCTCCTGGGACCTTCCCGTTCCCCTCCCTGCTGATGTATTTTTTTCATTTGACTCTCTCCTCCGGTTGTTGTCTTTTAATAAAAGAATTGTGTTGGTTTTAAAGCAATCTTTATTCTATTAATTGAAAGCAAAAAGAGCACTGCAAAGCAACATACAATTGTGTAAAACCCCCTTATTGCATCATGTGCACCAATCACCTCCTAGCATTACAAGCACTGCACTCCCGAGCATAGCAACACATATCAGTGGCTTTCAGCTTCAAATCGCTGCCTCAAGGCATCCCTGATCCTTATGGCCCCGCGCTGCACCCCTCTAATAGCCCTGGTCTCTGGCTGTTCAAACTCAGCCTCCAGGCACTGAGCCTCTGCGGTCCAGCCCTGAGTGAAGCTTTCACCCTTCCTTTCACAAATATTATGGAGCATGCAGCGTGCAGCTTTAAGCATAGGAATATTGTCATCGGCCAGGTCCAGCTTCCCATAGAGGCATCACCAGTGGGCTTTTAAATGGCAAAAGTACACTCACAGTCATTCTGCACTTGCTCAGCCTGTTGTTGAACTGCTCCTTGCTGCTGTCAAGTTGCCCCATGTATGGCTTCATAAGCCACGGCATTAAGGGGTAGGCAGGGTCTCCCAGGATCACAATGGTCATTTTGACTTCCCCTTGGGTGATCTGCTGGTCCAGGAAGAAAATCCCAGCTTGCATCTTCCTGAACAGGCCAGTGTTATGCAAAGTTATGCACGTTCTGCAAAGCTATCCACAATGTCATGCATGTTGCTCAGAGTCACGGTCTTTTGGAGCAGGATGTGATTAATGGCCCTGCACACTTCCGTCAACACGAGTCCAGTGGTCGACTTTCCTACTCCAAACTGGTTAGCGACCGATCAGTAGCAGTTTAGAGTAGCCAGCTTCCACAGTGCAATCGCCACGTGCTTCTCAAATGACAGGGCAGCTCTCATTCTCGTGTCCTTGTGCTGAGTGAGCTCATCACACCCCATGAATGTGGCTCTCATCCGAAAGTTCTTCAGCCACTGCTCATCATCCCAGACGTGCATGACGATGTGATCCCACCACTCAGTGCTTGTTTGCCCCAGCCCAAAAGCGGCGTTCCACAGTGGTCAGCACCTCCATGAATGCCACAAGCAATCTCGTGTTGTAGCTAGTATGCATGGCAAGATCAATGTCGCACTCCTCTTACCTTTGTAATTTAAGGAACAACTCCACTGCCACTCGTGACATGTTGGTCAGAGCGAGCAGCATTCCGGTCAACAGTTTGGGATCCATTCCTGCCGCCCGAAGGGGCAGGGCATGCAGTACACAAACTGTTGAAAGATGGCACCAAATGTGGACAGAAGCACAGGGATTGCTGGGATGTGAAGCAATGCATCACGGGGCATTGGGACTGGACCCAGGATGCCCCACGACCCCTTCCGCCTTCCCACAAGTCTTAGCAGCAGAAGAGAAAGAGGTGCTCTGTGGGATGGCTGCCCAGAGTGCACCACTCCGAATACCGCTGCAAGTGCCACAAGTGTGAACACGCTGTTGTGCAGGCAGCTGACAGTGTGAACACACAACAGCGGTTTCCCTTCTGCACTCTCTGAGCGGCGCTGTAGCTGCCAGTGTTGTAACTTTGCCAGTGTAGACGTGCCCTAAGAGATGATACAAACAGGCTGCAGACTCTTCAGGGGAAGTCTGCACTTGCTTACAGCTTGGAATCCCCAGGTGTTCCATTCACAGGCTAAAAATCCCTTTTGCCTGGGTCCAGCACTTCCCTCAGTTCAGTCTTTGTTCCTGAGGTGTTTCCAGGTGTGTTGTTGTAGGGAGAGCGAGTCCCAGCGTGATGTCATTTCCCCCTTTTATAACTTCTTCCCGCTTGCTGGAAAGCTCTTTTGCTGTGATCTGAGTCAAACAGTTCCCATTGTGTAGTGCTATCTCTGAGAGCTTTCTATTGTACATGGTTCCTAGGGTAATCCTTGTGCTTGTGTGCATTTCCTCAGTAAGCCATTAGCATTGTTTGTCCTTTGTACTGTTGTACCTGAAATGCTGCTTGTGGGTGCTTTCAATCTCACAATGTTTCAGTAACACATACATAGCCAAACTTCGTAACTTCACGTACAATGATAGCACATACAATCCAATGAGATATTACTATCTAGCAGATCAAGACTTTTCAAACGATACCTCACAAGGCCTACTTTGTACAAAACATATCCTGGGGAATATTGGGGTGCCAGGGTGTCACATCCTGCATGCCCCAAACCCCTTCCCCCACCACTACTCACCATCCCCCAGCCCGATTCCTCAATAAACCTACTTCTTAAAACCTAGTACACCTCCATCCCCCACCATCCTCAAACCACTTCCTCCCCGCAAACCTCCCTCTGTCTTCACCCCAGCTCAGGGACCCTCAGGTTCTCAGCTGTTTCTCAGCTACCTCTCCAGCCTTTCCTGGGGGGCAGATTCCGATGCACCTTCCCAGCCCAGTGCTGAGATGTTTCATGTCTCCTGCTGAGCATCTCCTCTGTGGCTTTCCGTGGGAACAGAGAGGTATCAGCATTTTGTGGGTGGTACTGAGCTTCCCCAGGAAAGGGATGTACTTTAGAAATGCACGGAATGGAGACTGGAATCCTTACAGATCAGGAAGCAGCGCTCCCTGTGACTGTGTCACAACCTTTGCCCAATACTCAGAGTGTCACAGCTAAGTACAAGGTGCAACAGATTGTTTAGCATAAGTAGTTAGTACACATTGAAAGGGACTGATATCAAGTGATCACTTTATTCATAAAGTGTTCACAGCAGGTGAGGGGGTGTTTTTGTCTTTTATCCTTTTTCAGTGAGTTCATTCAAGAGCATGGTGCCCAACTCCCAATGGGGTCCAAACCCCAAATCAATCTGTTTTACCCTGTATAAAGCTTAGAGGGTAAACTCATAAATTGTTCACCATCTATAACACTGATAGAGAGATATGCACAGCTGTTCCCCCCTCCCCCCCAGGTATTAATACATACTCTGGGTTAATTAATAAGTCATTTTATTAAATACAGAAAGTAGGATTTAAGTGGTTCCAAGTAGTAACAAGCAGAACAAAGTGAATTACCAAGCAAAATAAAATAAGCCAGTCTAAGTCTAGTACAGTAATAAAAACTGAATACAGATAAAATCTTACCCTTAGAGATGTTTTAATAAGTTTTTTTCCCCCACAGACTGGAGCTGGACACCTTCCTACTCTGGGCACAATCCTTTCCCCTGGTCCAGCCCTTGTTCCATCTTAGGTGGTAGCTAGGGAATTCCTCATGATGGCTGCTTTTTTTGTTCTGTTCCACCTACTTATATATCTTTTGCATAAGGCGGGAATTCTTTGTCCCTTTCTGGGTTCCCACCCCCTCCTTCTCAGTGCAAAAGCACCAGGTTAAGATGGATTCCAGTTCAGGTGACATGATCACATGTCACTGTAAGACTTCATTACCCACTTGCCAGCACACATGTATACAGGAAGACTTACAATTAAAACGGAGCCATCCAGAGTCAATTGTCCTGGTTAATGGGAGCCATTAAGATTTTAAACCACCATTAATGGCCCACACTTTGCATTTGAGGAGGGATATCTCAGTGGTTTGAGCATTGGCCTGCTAAATCCAGGGTTGTGGGTTCAATCCTATTTAGGGATCTGGGGCAAAAACTGGGGATTGGTCCTGCTTTGAGCAGGGGGTTGGACTAGACGACCTCCTGAGGTCCCTTCCAACCCTGAGATTCTATGAATAGGCCCTCAGAGTTATATTTTATATTTCTAGTTTCAGATACAAGAGTGATACATTTATACAAATAGGATGACCACACTCAGAAGATTGTAAGCTTTGTAATGATACCTTACAAAAGACCTTTTGCATGAAGCATATTTTACAGTATACATCATAAACACACACATATTGACATATTCACATTATATGATTTTATAAAAATATGCTAATGAAAGTGCAACATTACAGGCAGGGACTGAACAGAGACACTAGCTTTATGGCTTATTACCACAAACTATAGCCAATGAACAATCCCCACCAGCTGCCTTTCCCTCCCCCATCTCCCCCATGGCCGGAAGGGTAGTAACAGGCCACTTCACTTTGGAATAGCCTTCCAAGGGAAGCAGTGGGGGCAAAAGACCTATCTGGCTTTAAGATTAAACTCAATAAGTTTATGGAGGAGATGGTATGATGGGATAACATGATTTTGAAAATTAATTGATCTTTAAATATTTATGGTAAATAGGCCCAATGGCCTGTGATGGAATGTTAGATGGGGTGGGATCTGAGTTACTACAGAGAATTCTTTCCTGGGTATCTGGGTGGGTGAATCTTGCCCATATGCTCAGGGTTTAGCTGATCACCATATTTGGGGTCGGGAAGGAATTTTCCTCCAGGGCAGATTGGAAGAGTCCCTGGAGGTTTTTCACCTTCCTCTGTAGCATGGGGCACGGGTCACTTGCTGGAGGATTGTGCTCCTTGAAGTCTTTAAACCACAATTTGAGGACTTCAATAGCTCAGACATAGGAGAGAGGTTTTTCGCAGGAGTGGGTGGGTGAGATTCTGTGGCCTGTGTTGTGCAGGAGGTCAGATTAGATGATCATAATGGTCCCTTCTGACCTTAATCTCTATGAATGGTCCCTTCAAATAAGTGTTAATCGCTTGTGATAAACCAGGAGTGCAAGTAGGGCAGTACCCTCTGGTACACAGTACCTGTAAGAGATTTCTAGCCAATACAGGGAACCTGAAAGATGTGGGGATAGCCCCTGCAACCCCTCTCCCCGCGGATGTGGGGCAGGGCTGTGCTCAGCTCCTTAAAGGAGCAGACCACAGCAAGGGGACATTCATTCTTTATATGGCTTTAACAGCACAATACAAATGCTAACAAACTTAAACAAAGGCTTTAAGTTTGTTAGCATATGTATTGTGTTGTTTTACATTGGTCAGGACTGGAGTCCTCAAGAGGCGACAGGTAGGATGGGGATGGAAGGTGTTTTAAAACAGAGGGTTTTGTTCTGTTTCTCACCATTGGTCTGAATTATCCATGACATTCATACTGTATCACATCACATCACATCCAAATCATTAGAGGAATGCCTCTGCTTGCACTGACCAGAGGATGTTTGGATTCTGATGTCAGACCAGTTCCACAGCCTGACAGGAATCAGTGGTGTTGTCCCGAGTGTAAATATAAAATTCTTCTTTGCAGCCAAACTAGTCAAACATGCATTTTGTTAACTGGAGTGCAAAACAAAGAAAACAAATGCCTCATTTTCCAGCTTTGTGGATGATAGAACTATAAGGGAAGATTATAATGCCGGACACTGATGGCCTTAAACTAGCTACCTCAGAATTGGTATCTGCCAAGAACTTTGCTGAAAATATGTTCCTCATCTTAGCAACGGAGCTAAGACTTATCACACATCTGCTCACCTTTATTCGAACAATGCTTCTTCTGATCTGACAGCTCAGGCAGTCAGTTTCATCCAGAACAATTTACAAACTTGGAACCTAATCCTGTAAACCCTTAATCATTTGATCAATCCCCTTGAAGACAATGGAACTAGTTGCATGACTATGGACCAGTTTTGTGGTAATAGTTTCAGGAGTCTGTTCTGCTCCTATAAAGGAAGTTGAATCCCCCACTGAAATGCAATATTTGGGTAAAATACTATAAAGCAGTTTAGGATACAGTTCTACTTAAAATTCATCTTTTAATAAGTCATACAGATGCTGAAATGGCTCCTCACCCAACTCCCATATTCCATACAAGCAGACTGAAATATCTGGGGGGAAAGCATGTTGATGTTTGTATATACAAACACCCATTTCATCACTGTACTGGAAAATATAGCTGAACTTAATTTTCTATGGAATTTGAAGAAAGTTTAACAGCCCCAGTCATTTTGTGTGTTAATCTGTGTGTACCTGAAAAAATTACATGCCTTCTAAGAGAAAAGAATCAGTCCACACTTACTGAAAAAAATATTCCTTCCATTGGTGTTCAGACGAGTGCTACAAGACACATACATAACCTCCTGAGAGGATACCTTCCCACATTATGACCAGCACAAAATAAGTAAATAAATACATAAATAATACAGTCTCAAAGAGGCAGAGGTTCACAGAGTTGCAAACCTGAAAACCTGTGTTATGCTTTAAACCATCTCAGCACATAAAACTTTTTAATGTTCATAACCCTGGCAACCGCAAAGGAACACTGAAGCCCATGAACCTGAATGTGGGCCAGCCAATCTGCCCTCACTAACTAAAGGGGCAGTCACACCTGCACAGCTAAAACTTAACCTTGCCCTTTTACGCTAAACGGAGTCATGTCACTGGCTCCATCTCTGTTGTTACATAAGAGATACCAAAACTCCGGTGGGGCATGGGGCTGGCACATAGGGTCTCAGGTACGTGGTGTGATTTTTCAGAATCTCTTTTGGGAATAGTCATGTATGTGAAATAGCTGGTACTTAGGATTATGCTATTTCTATGTATGTATCATCTTGGTATCTGAAGTTATGAGTATTAGCTATGCTTACTACATGTTTGCTCCTGTGGTAATGCCCACAAGGTATTTAGCCAGCATGTGAAGGGACAAGTCAAGTTGAATGGCCCATTAAGGAACACTTAGCTCCCAATGGACCCTGGAAAACACCTATCGACACTTAATGGACTTCTTGTGAATGTTCTAACTAGAATATGGGTGGAGGTGATGGACATGTAACTTGCTCATGTGACTCCAAACACCATCTTTCACAGTGAGAACAGATTTCCCTTCACATGGCAAAAGGTGGGGGCCCTGGGCTGAGGGCAGGATGGGGAGGAGTCAAATAGAGGGTCACATGGGGAGGTCACATGCCCCCCCCTTATGTCCCTCCCATGAGTGCAGTACCAGCAAGAAATTATTTCTACTTGCACCACTGTGATAAACTCAGTGAAAAACTCTATTCTGATCATGTTAGTCCCGTCTCCTGTCTAGCAGAGCACAGAGCAGGCCAGCCAGGGATCGCTCCATCAGCGCCTCCACCAGATCTCCTTTGGGGGTGTCAAGGTTCCTTCCCCACTCTGAACTCTAGGGTACAGATATGGGGACCTGCATGAAAACCTCCTAATCTTACTTTTACGAGCTTAGGTTAAAACTTCCCCAAGGTACAAATTATTTTACCCTTTGCCCTTGGATTTCTACTGCCACCACCAAACTTTATCTGGGTTCCTGAAAAAACATAGTTTGGACACATCTTTCCCCCCCAAAATCCTCCCAACCCTTGCACTCCACTTCCTGGGGGAGGTTTTGGTAAAAATCCTCACCAATTTGCATAGGTGACCACAGACCCAAACCCTTGGATCTTAGAACAATGAAAAAGCATTCAGTTTTCTTATAAGAAGACTTTTAATAGAAGTAAAAAGAAATCACCTCTGTAAAATCAGGATGGTAGATACCTTACAGGGTAATTAGATTCAAACATAGAGAATCCCTCTAGGCAAAACCTTAAGTTACAAAAAAGACACACAGACAGGAATAGTCATTGTATTCAGCACAGCTATTTTCTCAGCCATTTAAAGAAATCATAATCTAACACATACTTAGCTAGATTACTTACTAAGTTCTAAGACTCCATTCCTGTTCTGTCTCCGGCAAAAGCATCATACAGGCAGACACAGACCCTTTGTTTTTCTCCCTCCTCCCAGCTTTTGAAAGTATCTCGTCTCCTCATTGGTCATTTTGGTCAGGTGCCAGCGAGGTTACCTTTAGCTTCTTAACCCTTTACAGGTGAGAGGATTTTTCCTCTGGCCAGGAGGGATTTTAAAGGGGTTTTACCCTTCCCTTTATTTTTATGACAGGGGGAGATCAGTAAAACTGCCAGGCCCCCTGACTGTCTACCCCAGCCTGGTGTGGCTGTGAGGCCCCAGCGAGGGGGAAGGAGGGTTGGAGAGCCAGTCTGCCCTGCCGCTTACCCCACAGCAGCATCCTGTGGGACTGGGCCCAGCCCCCCACTCTGGCCCTTTGGCTCTCATCACGCAGAGATTTGCTGTGGGGACTCCTCTGAGTGGGTGGGGCCTGAGCCATCCAACCACCCCACGGGGACAAGGAAGGGGATGGCTAAGGAAGGGAAAGGTCCCTAGCCCCACATACAGTGAAGGTGGGATGCTGGTGCCAGGGTAAAGGGGTGCAGAGCCCTGGGGAGAGGTTCCTGGATGAGCCCCAGGGGGCAGGAGTGACTGAAGAAGGGAACATAAGAATGGCCATACTGGGTGTAACCGTGCCTTAGTGGGTCAGAACTGAGAATGCCAAATTCAGGACAAACTGCTGAGAAATAGGGCAAACAACCCAAAACTGGTGGTTATTCTTTTATAAGATATACAAAACCAGCCACAGAATTAAACTCTTGTTTCACCACACTGGCTAACAAGAAAACAAAGGCATATTTCCTCAAGCGTTCCAGTTCTTATATCACCACCAAAAACACTGGATCCAGAGATGAGTGGTTCTTTACAACCAGTCTCATCAAATAATAGGTTCTTCTGATCCCAAAGGACCAGCCACACACCCAGGTCAATATACAACCTACCAAAAAACAAAAAAACCAAATCACACTGATGTTAATCTCTTAGTATCTAAAATCTAAAGGTTTATTTATAAAAAGAAAGAAAGGTGAGAGTTAAAATTGGTTGAAGGAATTAATTATATACAGTAATCGCAGAGTTCTTGGTTCAGGCTTGTATCAGTGATGGAATAAACTGCTGGCTTAAGTCAAGTCTCTGGAGTACATCCACAGCTTGGATGGGTCATTCAGTCATTGTTTAGAGCTTCCGTTTGAAGCAAAGTTCCTCCAGAGGTAAGAAGCAGGACTGAAGACAAAATGGAGACGATGCAGCTGCCTTTTATAGTCCTTTACCATGCAGCCTGTGCTTCTTTGTTTCAAACAAGCGCCCAGCACACGGCTTGGAACCCTTAGAGCTCTGTCCATAGGCATATCCCTTCATGCCTTTCTGAGTCATAAGGTGTATCTGCCTTCTCTCAATGGGTCAGTTGTATAGCTGATGATCCTTACCAATCCCCTGTCACCCATTCCTAGCCTCTGGCAAACAGGCTAGGAACACCATCCCTGCCCATCCTGGCTAATAGCTATTGATGGACTTGTCCTCCATTAATTTTTCTAGGTCTTTTTTAACCCTGTTGTAGTCTTGGCCCTCACAACATCCTCTGGCAAGGATTTCCACAGGTTGACAGTGCATTGTGTGAAGAAATACTTCCTTTTGTTTGTTTTAAACCTGCTGCCTGTTAATTTCATTTGGTGACCCATAGTTCTTGTGTTTGAGAAGGAGAGGGAGTTTAGAGAACCTGAGTGCCTCTCTCAGACACTGTGAGCCCCAGTGATCTCCTAGCTGCTGACAAGCTAGGAGGTGCTACACTCTAAGTTCCTATGTGAATCGCAGAAACATAAGATGGGAAGGAACTTGAGAGGTTCTCACTACCCATGGCAAGATGGGCCTCAGTGCCCTGCTACTGACACAACCTAAACCAGTGGTTTTCAACCTGGGGGTCCACAGACTGTATCTAAGGGGTTCGTGAAAGGTTGGCATTACCCTAGAACAGTGGTTTTCAACCAGTAGCCTGCAGACTACGTCTAAGATTTCCAAAGGGGTCCGCACCTTCATTCAAAAAATTTTAGAGGTCCGCAAATGAAAAGAGGTTGAAAACCACTGCCCTAACTGATTCTGTATTGGAATGGGTACTGACCACAGTGAGCTGAGCTGGGAGAGCGGTCTGCGGCTTTAGCGATGGGCAGGGAAAGCATAGGGTTCATTGGTATCCTGCGTACAATGTTGAAGGGGTTGTTGTGACACAGGGGCCCACTCGTGCCAGCTGGCAAAGAGTTCCTGGTTTACAATTAATACCCTGTCTTATACCTGACAAACGCACTACACCTAATACAATGCATTCTAGGTGTTTATCCATAAAGGACAGCATCCAGGTAGTTACTGAAAGCTCATAACTTATCAATACTCATAATCATTACAAGATGTATATCTGGGTAGTAGGGAGGAATATAACTATACTACAAATTTTGCCTTTATGGTCTTAGAGTAAGAGTTGGGAATCCTATGTCCCAGTGATGGCCCATGTAAGTGGGAAAGAGTTGTCACCTCTCTCTGGCTTGCCTATTACATAGTGTATTGCTCAATTGTCTACCTTTGCACCAACCCGGAACAGCCAACAGAAAGACACAGAAACATCACAACCCCATGGAAGTGAAAAGGATGATATGACAGCAAGAGGACAGCCCCATCGGGGAATAGAGACAAAAGACTGATTCCATGTATCACAGGAGAAAGACACTCGATACCCATTCACTGAGGAGGTACCTTGCTGAGCAGGGGTGCTTCCTAAAAGAAGATGCTAGCTCCTTGGGGCCAGCAAGTGCTGCGACAGCCTGAACTTTGGGGTGAGAATCGACTTTATTAGCTAGGGAAGGTAACCATTAATGAACATAGGCCCTAGCTCACATTTTATGGTTTGTGTTGTATGTAGTTATTTGTTTCCGTCACTCACTCTTGTTTCTGTGCAAATCTCTTTTCTGATATTTCTTAAATAAATTCCCTTTTGTTTTACTGTAACTGAATGGAGGTGCTGTGTGATACAGGAACAATGGGTGAACATGAGTCTTTGGGAACCCTGCCATTGGGGTGGAGGGCAGAAGGGGGCACTTTGAAGGGACTCCAGCTGGGACACAGCAATTGTCAGCCTGCAGGGCTGGTGGAGCCCAAAGGAGAGAGGCTGACTGGCTAGTTGTGTCAGGGAACCGTCACCTAGCCAGCACAGGCAGGACTCCCACATGGCAGAGGCAGAGGGTAACAAGGCGACTGCCAGCCCTGGGTGCCCCAAGAAGCATCACTATTGTAAGAGCGTTACATTTTACAAGTATGGATTCAGCAAGGAGGGCTGGGCAGCTGCAGGTAGCGCCTGTCCATAGCCGTGACAGGGCAGAGAGGCAGTGTGTGCATTATAGGCATGTGTGGGGGAGGGAAGCACACACTGAGGGCAGAGTTAAGGTGAGACAGGCCTTTACCTTACCAGAAGTTTGAGTTTTGCTGAACTCGATGGTACAGAAGGGCATGAGCGCTACAATAGGACACACAGTGGTGCTGTGATTCCTTGGTGTTCCTCCCCACACCCCATAATTTGGTTATGGGTCAGTGGTTTTCAGCCTTTTTTCATTTGCAGACCCCTAAAAAATTTCAAATGGAGGCACAGACCCCTTTGGAAATCTTTGACTTAGCCTGTGGCCCGCACAGGGGTCCACAAACCACAGGTTGAAAAGCGCAGTTACAGTGCAATGTAGATAATGGCCATGCTGTGCAATGTTTATTGTGCGCAGTTGCTGACAGTGCTGGAGAGAGAAACCTCGTCCATGGTCTAGATCCCCAAACCTCAGCAGCTTTACTATATGGTGGTTACAGGTTTCAGAGTAGCAGCCGTGTTAGTCTGTATTTGCAAAAAGAAAAGGAGGACTTGTGGCACCTTAGAGACTAACAAATTTATTTGAGCATAAGCTTTCGTGAGCTACAGCTCACTTCATCGGATGCTGTAGCTCACGAAAGCTCATGCTCAAATAAATTTGTTAGTCTCTAAGGTGCCACAAGTCCTCCTTTTCTTTTTATGGTGGTTATAGTAACTTTGTGTGTTATAGACAACTAGGATGTCTCTCTCCTCCTCCACCCCCTCCCCCCAATATGTAATACCCTCCACCAACATTTCCAGTGCCTCTCTCCTTCCCATTAATACGTCAGGAGTTTCTCCTTGCGGTCTCCTATAATGATACATACACACATCACAGGCTGCCACTTCCTGGAGGGCCACACATTACCTTGGTTATGTGGCTCAAGCTGCACCCTGAGCTAGGCCCCTCACTCCCACTGCCTGCCCTCAGCCAGGACTCTGCCCCTGCTTCAGCCAGGCTCTCTTAGCCATGACCCAGGGCCGCCCTGTGCACCCTTCCTCAGAACGGGGCCCCTCCTTCACACTCCAGCCCCTTCCCTCACCCCACCCAAGGGTGACACCCATCACTTTCTGGATTTCAGATGTTTATGTTCGTTACTTTTGCTCCCCGCATCCCAGGTGACCTGAAGGGGCAGGAAGAGGGCTCAGACACCCCAAGAGGAGCAGGGTCCCACAGCTCCCAGCACACATAGTGGGTGGGGGAGGGGCTCCCATTGTGCAAAGAGGTAGGGCTTCCGCAGACCCCAGCACACAGGGAAAGGGGGAATTCAGGGCTCATAAGCCCCACCCCTTAAACACTTCTGTTACCCCTTTCAATCTCCAACCCCTTCTGTCTTTTCCCCTCCTACTCCCATAATCTGGGTCCCCCAACCCCCTGTTCCCCCTTTCTACCCATTCCAATTTTGCCCCTTCCCTATAATATCCTGTGATGGGGTGAGTTCACCCTGTTCCTCCTGCCGTCCTTTACCTTGAGGTGGTAAGGCCTAAGAACTAAAATCGGCAGGTTAACCCTAGCTCACATGCCAGTGAGGCCTAGTGGCCATGCTCAATATGGTTACCCTGAGTTGCAGGCAGTGAAGCCTAATGGCTAGGGTCAATAGAACTACCCTGATTCACAGGGCAGTACGGCCTAGCAGCCAGAGCCAATGGAGTTTATCCTGACTTGCAGGGCAACATGGCCTAGTGGCCAGAGAGGAGTTGCCCTGAGTCACAGAGTGGTAAGGCCTACCGGTGAGAGTCAATGGGCCACCACCTTGGGGAAGGGTGGCAGCGGGGGTAGGAGGACTGGGCCCACCCTGCTCCACCAAGTCCCAGCCAAGGGCCTTAACAGTGGTGGAGGGTTCTGCCACTGAGTCAGCAGGGTCGCAACCGAAACATGCCAACTTCCCACTGGACTATAGTTAGGGCCCCCAGACCACTTCCTACCATATCTTTTGGAGCAGTAGTTGAGGTGTCATCGAGGTTTCCGGATTTTTTGGCATGTGCATTTCCCAGGGTCTCTGACCCCTGTCAGATGTCCACAGGCACTTGCGTGTTGGTCTAGACTTCCACAGTTAGGAATTCCAGATGCTCCCAGGGTAGGGTCAGCAAGGAGCATCCTTCCTCCCCATCAGTCAGCCCAGAGTGACCTGGGTTGCTCCCTTTTATACTGGTGTTGCATCTGGAGCATGCTCAGTAGGGACATGGTGGTATGGCTTCCTCAGCCCACAGTGAGGAGTTAATCCTTTCCCATCCAGTGAGGGGTCAGTTCATTCAATCACATACCCCCTCCCCTCACTGCAGAGCCAAACTCTATTCCAGGGGTTCTCAAACTTTTGTACTGGTGACCCCTTTCAGATAGCAAGCCTCTGAGTGTGATCCCCCCATATAGATTAAAAACACTTTCTTATATATTTAGCACCATTATAAAGGCTGGAGGTGAAGGGTTTGGGGTGGAGGCTAACAACTTATGACTCCCCATATAATAACCTCATGATCCCCTGAAAGGTCCTGACCCCCAGTTTGAGAACCCCTGCCCTATTCCCATCTACTCCTGCACCCTCCCAGTGAGTATTCACAGGTATCATTTGTACTTTTAAAAAGTAACTTGAGTGGCTTCTTAATTATCTGCTCTATTCATAGATATTAAGGTCAGAAGGGACCATTATGATCATCTAGTCTGACCTCCTGCACAATGCAGGCCACAGAATCTCACCCACCCACTCCTGCGATAAACCCCTTACCTATGTCTGAGCTATTGAAGTCCTCAAATCATGGTTTAAAGACTTCAAGGTGCAGAATCTTGCAGCAAGTGACCCTTGCCCCATGCTACAGAGGAAGGCGAAAGACCAGGGCCTCTTCCAATCTGCCCTGGAGGAAAATTCCTTCCCGACCCCAAATAAGGCGATCAGCTGAACCCTGAGCATATGGGCAAGATTCACCAGCCAGTAATATGATTCAGATCATATTTAAAAAAACACATGCAAGAAAACACCTTAACGGGGCCGTTTTCCCCAGACGGTTACAGTTCATTCTCTGATTGCTGCCCAGGGTGAGTTTCAAACTTCAAAGTTGCTAGAAACTGCGAACATAAACCCTTCCCCCTCTGCCGGGGGCTGTACCTCAGGAAGCCCTGGCTCAACTGACCCCATATTTGGCTCACTAGCCCTACCCTGCACTCCCATGAGGCATGGCAAGTCTCAAGACAATCTGCCTCTGCAATTGAGTTTTAGAACACTTCGAAGAGGCATTCATTAAACAAAGCGGGCTTCCCACGTGGGCTAGGGTGGAGCTGCCATGGCCCTCTATTATACTGTACGATGCTACCGTATGAAGTGGAGGGAGAATGGAGGCGGCTCCACCCAGCCATCAGCAGTTTCTGATGTGCCAAGCGCTCCCATTCTTATCAGTGTGTTCTTGGGACTGCCTGGAGCCTGCCTGTTCTCTGCTCCCCATCCAGAGGGGCAGGACTCCCCAGACCCTGGCTCATGGCGAGGCAGGCCCCAACAGAAATGAGCTCACCTAGGGAGAGACCGGGGCCGGGGGGTCAGACCCCCATGGGTGGGCAGGGGCCCCAAAATACTGCAGAGTGGTGTGGGGACCATAAATTGGAGTGACCAGGACATGGCTGTGAATGCACATTACTGAGCCCTGACCGTAGTGCCGTCACAGGTGTGTGCACGGGGTGTGCCCAGGCACACCCTAATGCCCTGAGCTCCGGCTGGGGAGGCTGCTCCTCCCCGCTGGAGGCTCGGGGCGGCGGGAAGAGGAAGAGGCTGCAGCAGTTGCAGGCAGTGATGGTGGCGGAGCCGTGTTTACATCGCTGCTGGGCCCAGCGGCACGGGGTGAGTGGAGTCGGCCCAGGGGCCCAGTCCCCCCTGCTGCCCCAGCTCCCTCTTGCTGCCCCCACACACTGGAGCAGAGCATCCCTGCCTCTTCCCTGCAGCTCCATGCTGCCTCCCTGCAGCAACTGCTGCCGCAGGGTCCTAGTGCCCCCATGTCGGCTGACAGGGCACACTGAGCCTGCCCTTCCACCTCAGACCCTTCCCTTTTCCAGCAGGACCCTACACCAGTACAGGGCCCCCCACCACCCGCAGTCACTGCTCCTGCCACACACTGGACAAGGAGGCAGCCCCATCCCTCACCCCCAGTGAGGCTACAGTCAGGGGCAACAGCAGGGGAGGAGGTGCACGGAGCACCCCCGGCACCCACCACGGGGGACACGAGGGAGATTCCTGGACCTGAGAGGGGCCCTAGGAGCACATGCGGTGACAGTAGTGGGGATGAGTGTCCTGCTGGGGAGGTTGGGAAAGGGGGGCTCCTCTCCCAGAGCTCGCTGCTGCCGGCGGGGAAAGGGCTTGGGGGAGTCCTCCTCTCTGGCCCCTGTCCCGGAGCAGCCTGCCTGCACCCCAAATTCATCCCCAGCCCTGCCCCACCCCAGAACCCACCCCACCCCACCCCTGCCCCACCCCCAGCCAGAGCTTTCACCCCCCACCGCACCCTCTACCCTAGCCCTGAGGCCCTCCAACACCCCAAATAGCTTATCCCCAGTCCCAGCCAGAGCCCTCATCCCCCTGCACCCTAACCCCCTGCCTTAGCCCTGAGCCTCTCCAACACCTCAAACACCTCATCCCCCTGCACTCCAACCCTCTGCCTTAGCCCTGAGCCTCTCCCACACCCCAAACCCCACATCTGCAGCCACACCCGTCACCTCTGCACCCCCTCCCATCCCCAGACTCCCTCCCAGAGCCTGCACCCCAATCCCCTGCCCCAGCTTAGGGCCTGCACTCTAGACCTCCCGTACCCAAACTCCCTCCCAGACCCTTGGACAGGTTGGGGGTGGAGTTTGTTGGGGCAGAGTTTGGGCTTTGGTAGGTTCTGGGCACCACCAACATTTCTACAAACCTGCCCCCCTCGTGACAAGGTTCCCTTCCCCCCCCACCCCGCCCGCGCAGTGTGTATTTGTTGCCTGTACAAACTTTTCCAGCAGCTGCACAAAGTTGTTGTAATTGTGTCACACAGCAAACCCCACGCTGCTACCATGACCCCCCGATTGGCCCACCCAGCCAATCGCCACCTCCCCAGCGCTACATGTGACCTTTGTTGACTTACGTCAGTCATAGCACTCTTCCACCACTGCGCTCCGGCTTGGTTGGCTCTCTTTGCGCCCGCCCCGTAAGTGCCATCACGTCATTGGTCAAGGGGATGTCCGGGGGGGTGTCGTAACCATACAACTAAGGGTAGCCTAGAATTCTTCGTTACCTGTAAGGGGTTAAGAAGCTCAAATAACCTGGTTGGCACCTGACCAAAGGGACCAATGGGGAAAGAAGATACTTTCAAATCTTTGGCGGGGGGAAGGCTTTGTGGTGTGTTCTCTGGGGAAAGCAGAGAAGCATCAGGTCAAAAAAAACTCCTCCTCCTATAAATCATCCTGTACAAGTCTCTGATATGACAAAAAGAGTAAGTAAATAAGGCAAGGTGTGTTAGATTACCTTTTGTTTTCAACTTGTGAATTTTCCCTTTGCTAGAGGGAGGTTTATCCTGGTTTTTTGTAACTTTAAAGTTTTGCCTCGAGGGGAATCCTCTGTGTTTTGAATCTGATTACCCTGTAAGGTATTTACCATCCTGCTTTTACAGAGGTGATTCTTGGTTACCTTTTCTTTAAATAAAATCCTTCTTTTAAGAACCTGACTGATTTTTCCATTGTTCCAAGACCCAGGAGTTTGGGTCTTTGATAATTTTGTAACCAATTGGTTAGGATATTATTCTCAAGCCTCCCCAGGAAAGGGGGAGTAAGGGCTTGGGGGGATTGTTGGGGGAAGAGGACTCCAAGTGGTCCTTTTCCCTGATTCTTTGTTAAAATCACTTGGTGGTGGCAGCGTTACTTAAACCCAAGATAAAAGGGAGAATTTGGGGAGTTTTTAACCTAAACTCGTAGAATAAGCTTAGGGGGTCTTTCATGCGGGTCCCCACATCTGTACCCTAGAGTTCAGAGTGGGGAGGGAACACTGACTGGGTGGGATTTGGTGGGGACTCTGTTCTGAGCAGCGGTGTGGTAAGGGGACTGGGCCGGGGGGGTTGGGTATGGCCCAGAGGGTCTCGGGGGCAGACAGAGGATGGAGAATGGGGGCATTGGATAGGCCGTGGGAGTCTCAGGGGGTCTGTCAATCATAGAATCATAGAATATCAGGGTTGGAAGGGACCTCAGGAGGGCAAGGGGCTGGGGCCAGACGAGATGATCAGGACGGTTCCTTCTGGTCTGAAAGTGTCTGAGTTTATCCCCCTGGCCCCATTTCCTTCTGAGACCCCCCAACCCTCCTCGGCTCCCCCAGCCACTTTCCGACCACCCCGGGGCACCCTGTGGCTGCTCTCCTGTCCCCTCAGCCCCTCTCCACTCCCTTGGGACAACCTGCGGCTGGCCCCTTTTCCCCCAGCCTGTGTCGGAGCCCCCGGGATGCCCTGCGGCTGCCCCCAGGGCTCTCAGCTCCTCTCTGACCGCCCCACCCTGCCCCGGGACACCCTGCAGCTGCCTTGCGTGGGTGCCCATCCAGGCGTGGGTGCCCTGGCATGGGTGCCCATCCAGGCAGGGGCTGCAGTAAATGGTTCATAGCGGTGCCAAGATCTCAGTGCCCCCCAGGTTGGCCTGCAGCTTCTGGATGAGCTGCAGGGACTCAGCCATGGTCTGCTGGGTGTATCTGCCTGAGGGGGGTGCCGAGGGGTCAGGGGGCGGGACAGCTGGAGCCGGGAACACCCTGACCCCAGCCAGCCCTGCCCCCAACCCATACCGCCCCCCCCTACCCTGCCCTCCTGACTCACGGGTAGAAGGACTCGAAGAGAGACCCAAAACCATAGACGTTGATATAACAGTCCAGGGGCAAACTCTTTAAAAGCAGGACCAGGGTCTCCTGGGGTTGGACAGATGGACAGAGTCACCCCCAAGGGCCCAGCCAGCAGGGCTGGTGCAAGGATGTTTCACGCCCTAAGTGAAACTTCCACCTTGCTCCCCCCTGCTCCGCCCTGAGGCGTCCCTCCTGTGGCAGCTCCCCACCCCTCGGCCTGGGGACATGGAAAGATGGCTTGTCTCTAGTAGCTGAATGTGTATATTTGGTCACAGGAAAGAATAGTAATCCCACCAGTAGCTATCTGAGCAGAGAGGCAGTATACAATATATCTGCTGCTATAACAATCTATTTGTGTGGAAAATAATATTTTAAGGAAATTTTGTTTATGATCATGAAATAGCACAACCTTGGTAAACAAGTGACAAAAGGGGGAATATCCATTTGGCATATTTTAAAAAGAATTCTTGCATTTAAAGACTCTAAAATATATGTGTGCAGATAAAATTGAAAATATGCACACAATGCACTTAGAAAAGAGATGCTACATGATAAATGCTTTGTATTACTTTGATTCATATGTAAGCAGAGTCAGAATGAGCTCCACCCTGACATCTAGTGGTGAGTTGTGACAAGTTGTGGAAAAGAACTTTGGGGGCTGATCTCATTTGCATAGGCACACCCACCCCGCCTAGCATGAGCCCATAGCTGCCCAAATGGTCACTTTGGCTGCTGTGGGATCCCCAGTGTCTCTGTTATTGGGGCAGGAAGAATACATTGTTATCCTGATTATGTGAGTCAAGGACAGTGGAACTGTACTTGGCCTTTTGTTATGATGGAGGGACTTGCCATCAACTAAGTAGCACTCGCTAGGCAAGAGACATGGGTTCCAAAACTCAGTGAATTGAGAGAGGCTGGGGACAGGTGTTAGTACCTGGTGGTGTAGGCATTTTGTGAGGGCCTGAAACAGCAATTGTACCCCCTTCTCTCTCTACTGTAGAATATAAGAGCTAATTTTGGCCTATTAAGAGTCCAGCTATAGGTGCTGAGCTGAATTTGCTTTGGGCTTATGGTGTACAAGCACTGAGGCTCCCACTACTACAAGCTGACATCACTAAAGAGCTAAAATTACTGAGCACTGTGTTAAGTAGTGGGGAGCCTGAAGATATATTGCTTGGAGCGAAGCAGAAAGGAGCGGAGCAGAGCAGTTCGTGGGACGGCTGGAGCAGCCCATGGACTGGCTGGTGGAGCAGTTCACAGGATGGCAGGAGCTGCTTGTGGGACGGCAAGCAGAGCTGTTCGTGGGACAGCTGGTGCAGTGGGGCGGGGCGGAGCGGAGAGGATCGGAGTGAAGCCCTATGGAGCAGCGGGGCAGTCCGCTTCGGATCATGTAAGGTGCCCCTTACCTCTTGCACACACACACGTTTACTTTCACCCAGACTGGGGAGTAACACTCTGCAAATGAACTTTTGAACTCTGGGGCTGGGCTTTTGGGTTGTTGGACTTTTGGGACTTTGGGTGATCTTTGGGTTGCTGGACTCAAGAGATGTTTGGCTTGTTGGACTCAAGAACCAGAGGGAAAGGACATGGCCCAATCTGCTGGGGTGGGTCTTTGCTCATGGTTTGGTTGATGAACCCTAGTTGTGGTACCCTCTGCCATGTACATTGGTCAAACTGGACAGTCTCTACGTAAAAGAATAAATGGACACAAATCAGATGTCAAGAATTATAACATTCATAAACCAGTCGGAGAACACTTCAATCTCTCTGGTCACGCAATCACAGACATGAAGGTCGCTATCTTAAAACAAAAAAACTTCAAATCCAGACTCCAGCGAGAAACTGCTGAATTGGAATTCATTTGCAAATTGGATACTATTAATTTAGGCTTAAATAGAGACTGGGAGTGGCTAAGTCATTATGCAAGGTAGCCTATTTCCTCTTGTTTTTTCCTACCCGCCCCCCCCCCCCCAGATGTTCTGGTTTAACTTGGATTTAAACTTGGAGAGTGGTCAGTTTGGATGAGCTACTACCAGCAGGAGAGTGAGTTTGTGTGTGTATGGGGGTGGGTTTTTGGAGGGGGGTGAGGGAGTGAGAGAACCTGGATTTGTGCAGGAAATGGCCCAACTTGATTATCATGCACATTGTGTAAAGAGTTGTCACTTTGGATGGGCTATCACCAGCAGGAGAGTGAATTTGTGTGGGGGGGTGGAGGGTGAGAAAACCTGGATTTGTGCTGGAAATGACCTAACCTGATGATCACTTTAGATAAGCTATTACCAGCAGGACAGTGGGGTGGGAGGAGGTATTGTTTCATATTCTCTGTGTATATATAAAGTCTGCTGCAGTTTCCACGGTATGCATCCGATGAAGTGAGCTGTAGCTCACGAAAGCTCATGCTCAAATAAATTGGTTAGTCTCTAAGGTGCCACAAGTACTCCTTTTCTTTTTGCGAATACAGACTAACACGGCTGTTACTCTGAAACCTAGTTGTGGTGTTTTCCCAATTTAACGCTGATGTCGTTTACCTCATGTTATTAAAGATTTTCTGCTACACCGAGACTCTGTGCTTGCGAGAGGGGAAGTATTGCCTCTTTGATGCATCCAGGGGTGTGTGTGTAAGATTTTCCCAGGTAACTGGGTGGGGGCTCAAGCCAATTTTTCATTTGTTTTGTTGAGAGGGAACCCCTGTGTACTGAACCCAGCCCTTGCTGCTATCAACTCGGCCTGGTAGAAGGGTTACACATATATTTTATTTTATTTTTTCACTGGGCTTGTTGAGTTCCCTAACTTTGAACATTTACAGGGAAAGCAATTTAATTTTAAAGGGCAGTCTGTCTCACATGCAATTAGTGGATTTAGTCGAGGCTTCTTTACTTCTGGTTTTTGAGCAACAGACTCCACTTTATCATTTTCTTATTTTTAAAAAAATCATTACAGTTCTTCCTTGTTAAAGTGAATTAAACAAGGACATTTTACCTCCTTTACTGATGTCAATTCATCACACGTTTATCTGCACAGAGAAGATTTGGCTATAAAAATATAGTACTTACCTTTGTGCATCATGTCACATCTTAGGATGGGCTAAAATAACAGTGGCGAGCAGGATATTGCCACAGTGAAAACATCTTGCATTTCAAACATTTGGAATCTATTAACCTTACAATCTCCTTTCCTTGAGAAGGTGTCATGTCAGTTTCCCTAACCTCAGAATTGTGTTACAAGAGTTGAACTCATGGCTGGTTAGCAGAGTGCTGTAAATACTACTTCATACTGCTGGAATTTGTCAGTGTAATTGTTGTAACTTCATATGTCTGCTGTTTGGTGGTTTTTGTTTTTTTTTAATATACCGAGTGCTGATTGATTGTGCTTATGCTAGAAAAGTAATTTTACCCTAGTTATGCACAGGGATAGTTTTATTTATTTTTTAAAAAAAATACATATATGCCATTGGAAAGTGTTCAACATCAATATGTGAGCATAAGACTGTTAAAGTATCTTTAAAAAATCCACATTGGAACTGTCATAGGGTAGGTAGAAATAAAACTGCCCGATCCAAATCATGCACATTATCGACCTATTCCAAGTCAGAATAAAACAGTGCTGGTTTTGGAAGGCATGTGCTGTAGTGGTCAGAGTTGTAGTGAGAGAGTTAAGAAAACTTGGTTTTAATCTCCACTTTTTTCAACTTAAGCGATTTGACTGTGGTCACATCATGTAACCACCATTCAGTGTTTGTCTAGCTGGTTGTAGACTAGCTAGGATACCTAACCTCTAGGAGTGTTATGAGGTTGATTTAAGGACTAGTTGGTGTCTGACTTTGATACCCTTGGTATGAAAGGATGTAATGACAAGGACTATTATAATACAGTACTTTTCTAAATAAATCTACAAAGGAGTATATCCAGGAATTGGACAGCTGAGACACCATCTCGACTTTAATCTAAATTTGTCAAAGCAGTCACATCATGTGCATCAATGTGTAGTTCATAGAATATCAGGGTCGGAAGGGCCCTCAGGAGGTCATCTAGTCCAACCCCCTGCTCAAAGCAGGACCAATCCCCAACTAAATCATCCCAGCCAGGGCTTTGTCAAGCCTGACCTTAAAAACTTCTAAGGAAGGAGATTCTACCATCTCCCTAGGTAACGCATTCCAGTGTTTCACCACCCTCCTAGTGGATACTAGGAAAATCTTTTTCAACCTAAACCTCCCCCACTGCAACTTGAGACCATTACTCCTTGTTCTGTCATCAGCTACCACTGAGAACAGTCTAGATCCATCCTCTTTGGAATCCCCTTTCAGGTAGTTGAAAGCAGCTATCAAATCCCCCCTCATTCTTCTCTTCTGTAGACTAAACAATCCCAGTTCCCTCAGCCTCTCCTCATAAGTCATGTGTTCCAGACCCCTAATCATTTTTGTTGCCCTTCGCTGGACTCTCTCCAATTTATCCACATCCTTCTTGTAGTGTGGGGCCCAAAACTGGACACAGTACTCCAGATGAGGCCTCTCCAATGTCGAATAGAGGGGAACGATCACGTCCCTCGATCTGCTCGCTATGCCCCTCCTTATACATCCCAAAATGCCATTGGCCTTCTTGGCAACAAGGGCACACTGCTGACTCATATCCAGCTTCTCGTCCACTGTCACCCCTAGGTCCTTTTCCGCAGAACTGCTGCCTAGCCATTCGGTCCCTAGTCTGTAGCGGTGCATTGGATTCTTCCGTCCTAAGTGCAGGACCCTGCACTTATCCTTATTGAGCCTCATCAGATTTCCCCTGGCCCAATCCTCCAATTTGTCTAGGTCCCTCTGTATCCTATCCCTGCCCTCCAACGTATCTACCACTCCTCCTAGTTTAGTATCATCCGCAGATTTGCTGAGAGTGCAATCCACACCATCCTCCAGATCATTTATGAAGATATTGAACAAAACCGGCCCTAGGACTGACCCCTGGGGCACTCCACTTGACACTGGCTGCCAACTAGACATGGAGTCATTGATCGCTACCCATTGAAGTACCCATTGTACTTCTTTAACTTGCTGACAAGAATACTGTGGGAGACCGTGTCAAAAGAAACAATACATCCACTGCTTTCCCTTCATCCACAGAACCAGTAATCTCATCATAGAAGGCGATTAGATTAGTCAGGTATGACCTTCCCTTGGTGAATCCATGCTGACTGTTCCTGATCACTTTCCTCTCATGTAAGTGCTTCAGGACTGATTCTTTGAGGACCTGCTCCATGATTTTTCCGGGAACTGAGGTGAGGCTGACTGGCCTGTAGTTTCCAGGATCCTCCTTCTTCCCTTTTTTAAAGATTGGCACTACATTAGCCTTTTTCCAGTCATCTGGGACTTCCCCCATTCGCCACGAGTTTTCAAAGATAATGGCCAATGGCTCTGCAATCACAGCCACCAATTCCCTTAGCATTCTCAGATGCAACTCGTCCGGCCCCATGGACTTGTGCACGTCCAGCTTTTCTAAATAGTCCTTAACCTGTTCTTTCACCACTGAGGGCTGCTTACTTCCTCCCCATACTGTGCTGCCCAGTGCAGCAGTCTGGGAGCTGACCTTGTTAGTGAAGACAGAGGCAAAAAAAGTATTGAGTACATTAGCTTTTTCCACATCCTCTGTCACTAGGTTGCCTCCCTCATTCAGTAAGGGGCCCACACTTTCCTTGGCTTTCTTCTTGTTGCCAACATACCTGAAGAAACCCTTCTTGTTACTCTTGACATCTCTTGCTAGCTGCAGCTCCAGGTGCGATTTGGCCTTCCCGATTTCATTCCTACATGCCTGAGCAATATTTTTATACTCTTCCCTGGTCATATGTCCAAACTTCCACTTCTTGTAAGTTTCTTTTTTATGTTTAAGATCCGCTAGGATTTCACCGTTAAGCCAAGCTGGTCGCCTGCCATATTTACTATTCTTTCAACTCATCGGGATGGTTCGTCCCTGTAACCTCAACAGGGATTACTTGAAATACAGCCAGAGGCAGGGGTGTGGCTAGGGGTTGGGGCAGTCGGGGCAGTGGGATTGGATAGTTGGTGGAGTCCTGGGGGGTGATTAGGGGGTGGGGGGGTCTCTGGAGGGGGCAGTCAGGGGACAAGGAGCAGGGGGTTGGAGGGGTCAGGGGTTCTGGGGTGGGCCTATCAGGGTGGGGGTGTGGAGAGGGGTCAGGGCAGGCAGGGAGCGGGAGAGTTGGAGGGGTCGGGAGTTCTGGGGGTCCTGTCAGGGGGCGGGGAGTGGTTGGATCAGGTGTGGGAGTCCCGGGGGCGAGGGTGTGGATAAGGGTCAGGGCAGTCAGGGGACAGGTAGGGGGTAGAGTCCTAGGGAGGCAGTTACAGTGGGGGGGGTTGGGAGTTCTTAGGGGGGCAGTCGGGGGCAGGAAGTGGGAGGGACTGGATGGGGGGAGGGCGGGGGCGGGGCTAGGGCAGAGCTCCCTGGGTGCACACCCTAATGAAATGTGCTGCGCACACCTATGAGTGCCTTCACACGCCGCCTTTCACTGCCACGTGGCTGGCCGTGGCCATCCTCCTCCACTCGGCCCTTTGGAAATCTCAGCCGCGTTGCCCTTCACTGCTAGGCCTGGCGATTAGCTCTCACCCCATTGGGTGTCCTCTTCTGTCAGCTGGCTCGGGATGCCCCCTCTTTGTGACTCAGCCTTCCAGCCAGGTCGCTCTATGGCCCCTGCCTCCACCAGGGTCACGATGTCCCAGCAGACAAGTCGTCCACCTGCCTTCTCAGGCAGCCTTCTGTCCCAGCGCCAGCTCCTGGGCCACTCTGCCAGCGAGTGCGGAGCGGAGCAGCGGCGTGCTCAGGGAGGAGGCGGAGCAGAGGTGAGCTGGGCCGGCGGGACCTGCCGCAGGGCTCCGAGGGAGGGGGCGGGCAGGTGAAGGTATCCAAAGCTACTGGACATCGTAGAAGTTAGGAAACCAGAAATAAATTGGGCTGGAGCCAATGGAGGCCAAGTTTGTACATTGGCTTCAGGAAATGTTGAAAGAGATCATGGAATATGGTAGAGGGAGGGAGGTGTTATCGAGATCAGCCAAAGAACCCAGGCATATTGGGATAGATAGATTTTATCCATCCCTAAAACATAACTGAGGATTTCATTGGCAGCAGAGGGTATTATGTAGGCCCTCCACACTAGGGTAAGTTTTACCAATAGACTACATACTATTAGTACTCCCATTCTGCACAACTGTACTTTATCTTATCACATTGTACACAAGCTACAGTCCATATTGAACACAAGTGATCCAAAAAAATGAAAAAAATTGCCCTTGCTAGCTTATGATGCTTTATTATAGCTTCCCAGAATGTTACCCGACGTAGTATTTCTGACATCCTTTATTCATCAGTTAGGTATTTCTACTGCTCTTATCACTATAGCATTTAAACCACCACTGAGATGCTAGACAAATCCCCTTTGACTCTACAGTTCCAGGCCATTATGGTTCGTTTCTATATTTCTCAAGTTTTTACTATGTTGTGGAATCTTTTCATGATATATTGTACATCAAGGAGCCTTTGGATAATGGGGTGTTGGAGTGTCTCCTCCTGGAAGTGCCATGTAGATCATTATAAATCTTGAGGATTCAGAGTCCACTTCTTACAAGATTTGGGCAAGGGGGATAAAATTATGTCTCTCATTCTTGGTACATTGCAAGTAACTATGTGACCTGCTGCTCACAAACCGGGAAGAATTAGTAGCAGAAGCTAAAGTGGATGGGAACCTGGGAGGCAGTGACCCTGGACTTCAGAAAAGCAGACTTTGACTCCCTCAGGAAACTGATGGGCAGGATCCCTTGGGAGAATAACATGAGGGGGAAAGGAGTCCAGGAGAGCTGGCTGTATTTTAAAGAATCCTTAGTGAGGTTACAGGGACAAACCATCCCGATGTGCAGAAAGAATAGTAAATATGGCAGCTTGGCTTAACAGTGAAATCCTTGCTGATCTTAAACACAAAAAAGAAGCTTACAAGAAGTGGAAGATTGGACAAATGACCAGGGAAGAGTATAAAGATATTGCTCGGGCATGCAGGAGTGAAATCAGGAAGGCCAAATCACACCTGATCAAACCGTCCTGATCATCTCGTCTGGCCCCAGCCCCTTGCCCTCACCCCACCTCACCCCCATGATAGCTGTAGTCCCTTGCCTCTCTCCCCCCTATGGCAGCCCCTTGCTCCCCTGCCCCCCATGGCAGCCACTTGCCCCTGTCCCTCCCAAGACAGCTCTTTGCCCTCCCCTCACCCCCCCCATGGCAGCCTCAGTCCTGCCCCCCCTTGGCAGCCCCAGCTTTTCATGCCCCCTCCGTGGCAGCCCCAGCCGCCATGACAGCCCCCCGAGACAGGCCCAGCCCATCGTGTTCCACCCCCAAGCCAGCCCCCATACTCCCCCTACGGACCTAAGCTATGGGAGGGGTCTCATGGGGCTGGTGGTCTTTGGGAGGGGGGTCAGTGGGGCAGGCTCTTGGGGGGCTGTCCCCATTCCCAGGGGGAGGGGGTGTCTCCAGGGGGATTTGGGGTCCCCGGCTCTGACAGCGTCTTTCTCCTGCCAGCTGTTTGTTTTCACGAACGGGGAGGTGGGGAACACCGAGGACGTCATCACCAAGGTGCAGCATCACTGGGAGGCCCACAGGTAATGGGGCACCTGCCCCCCCAGCGCTCTTCCAACCCTGCCCCCCACTGGCCCCCCAACTGTTCCCCCAAGCAAACCCCAACCCTGCCCCCCCAGCCCCGTCCTCCAGCCCTGCCAGCCCTACTGGCCCCTCATCAACTGCTCTGACCCCCCTGGACTCTGCCACCCTGCAGGTGCTTCTCCTTTGGCATCAGGGCTGGGGCCTCCACGGCTCTGATCAAAGGCATTGCCCGGGCAGCAGGGAGCAGCGCTGAATTAATCACAGGCCAGTACCGCATGCAGCCCCAGGTGAGAACCCAGAAGTCCAGGCTCCCCCCTCCCCCTCCTGCTCTAACCCTCCAGACCCCACTCCCCTTCCAAAGCCAGGAGAGAACCCAGGAGTCCTGGCTCCCAGCCCCCTGGCTCTAACCCCTAGACTCCACTCCCCTCCCAGAGATGGGAGAGAACCCAGGAGTCTGGGCTCCTCCGCGACCCTGCTCTAACCCACCAGCCCTCACTCCTCTCCAAGACCAGGGATCGGACCCAAGCCGCCTGGCCCCAGTGTGACAGTCTCTGCCGCAGGCACTGCCGTCTCTGAAGCGGGCCCTGCAGCCGGCCATGACCAGGATCTTGCTGAGCTGGGATCTGCCCCCCGCGATGGAGGCGGCGTTGCTGGGCCGGGGCCCTGAGGTGATCTTCCCTGGGCAGTGGTGCCTCATCTACGTCTAGCTCCGCGGGCAGCCCCAGGTGAGAGAGCAAGGCCCCGGCCCCCCTCCAAGGGCGCCCCCAGGACTCGGAGTCAGTGACTGATTCTGGAACCTCCCACCCCCTCCTGTGTGGTAACTCTGATCTGTAATGATGGCCTTTGGGCTGGGGGTCTCTGTGCTACCCCAACTGAGTTGATCTCAGTCAGGATCGTTAACTCCGGACCCTACTGGTGGCCAGTAGGCTGACTAGGCAGCCCCCCAGCTGCTGTTAGTTGGGCATATTTACCCCCTTGGTTTTGTAACCTGGGTCTGGGGGGTCCCCAGGCATCTTCTCCCACCTTGCACTCCACCTCTGACTCCCTTTCTCTGCCTGCAGCCCCCAAACACTGCCGTGGGGTGCATTACCCTGCAGTACCGCGTCCAGGACCAGACCTACAAGGGAGACACTGCGGTTCGCCCTACAGCCACAAGATGGAGACAGGTGACAGCAACACTCCCATGGCCCCCATCACCCCCAGGTAGCTGGTTCCTGCTCCCCACATCCCCACCCCCAACAGGACAGGAACAGGAGGGGACCTACCTCAGCTCACAGAGGGAAGCAGGAGTCCTGGTTCCCAGTCCCCCTGCTGTAACCACTAGATCCCACTCCCCTCCAGAGCCAGGATAGAACCCAGGAGTCCTGGCTCCCTCCCCCCACTCCAATACACTATCCCACTAACCCCTGCTCCCCTCCCTGCGTGGCTGAAACCCAGGTGTCTGGGGCTCACCCCATGACTGTCTGTCCCCAGTACAAGCTGCCCGTTCACCGGCTGGCATCCAAGTCGCTGCTGCTGGAGCTGGAGGGGGCCGTGGGGGCCGGGTCGGAGGGGGACTGGCGCCAGGCGCTGGAGACCGGCCTGAGCTCGGGGGTCGTCTGCTCCCTCACGGCCTACATGGGGGTGGACACGGAGCGGGGGCAGCCGGTGCAGGGGCCGCTGGTGAGACGGGACATCCCGCTGGCAGGTAACCCCAGAGGGGTCGGGGATCCTGGCATCGGGGTGGGGGGGAGGGGGCTCGGGTGGGAGGGGAACCTGGGGCTGGGGTGTGTGTGTGTGGAACCTGGCACTGGCAGGGGAATTGCGGGAGGGATCCCAGCAAGGGTGATCCCCGTGTTGGGGGGGGGGGGGAGCTGGATGCATGGGGAGGCATCATGGATATGGGCTAATGTCCCTTTCCCACCTCCTTGCCCCAGCTACTGTGTGGCTCTGCTGGACCCTCCCTGCCCCCGAGGGTGAACCCAGTGCTCCCAGCCCCAGGGCAGGAGGAGAGCAGCGGGCGCTGGCCCGGTGAGATGGGGGGCAGCCTGCGGGGCCTGGCTCCTGCCAGCTGGGAGAGCGGGGCCTGTTGGGTGGACAGGCGGACGTACGGACAGACCCAGAATCAGAGACCCAAACAGACAGGGGCAGAGACTGAGAATCAGACAGATGGACCCAGATGGGAAGACAGAGACAGACAAACAGACCCCATGAGACAGGCAGACTGACCTAGACAGAAGCAGGGACCGGGGGGCAGGCATATTGCTGGCATGAGCAAGCCTGGCTAGCAGGGGCCTCTCATCCCCCAGTGTCCTGCCCTCATCCATGGGGCGCAGCACCCACCCCCCACATCCCCTGGGGCTGGAAGAGGGGTCCCAACTAGGGGGAAGCTGCAGGGAGCAGCTGTATCCAGGGGGTCCCAGCCCGGGGGGAAAGGGCTGGGGGGGATTCTGACTCTGAGGGAGCTAAGGGGAGAGGAGGATGGGGCTGGGTGTGGGTGGGGTCCCAGCTGGGGGCAGGGAGGAGGGGTCCCAGTGGCGTGTTGGCTCTAGGTGCCGGGGGGAGCGCAGGGAGGATTTTGCTTCCACCCCTTAGCTTGTCTCTGTCTGTCTGCATGTCCACCTGTCTGTCCATCTCTCTGACCATCTGGTCCCTAGAGTTCGATTTGATGGCAGGCCATTTGCTGTACATTGCGCCGTGCGCCTTCACCGGAGTTGTTCGCCTGGCCAAAGGCAACCAACGCTGCATCTCCTTCACCTTGCGCGAGTGTGAAGAAGTGGGACTGTTCTTAATGTTTCGTCTGAATACTGTAGGGGTGCCTCAGTTTCCCCTACGCATTTCTTAAGTCTCTAGGTGGTGGGATAAGGGGGTGTATTGTTGCAGAGCAAAGGGCCAGTGTACACAAATGGCCGACACTCTGTCTCCTGGCAATTGATGGCCTGGGACCTTCCCCCCTCCCCTCCCCCCCCCCCCACCCCGCAAGGTGAGAGCTAAAGGGTTGGAGAACAAAGGAATCAAGTGACCTCCTGGCCCGGGAAAGGGACAAAGCCCAGAGGAAGGGGGGCCGGAGGGTGAGTCAGTTTGGGGCTGGCTGGGGACATGGAGTGAAGGGCAGACTTGGTTGTCTGGCTCACTGCCCCCCAAAATGGACCCGGCTGAGGGGTCCTGTTCTCTGCACCTACAAGCTCTGTTTTAGACCATGTTCCTGTCATCTAACAAACCTCTGTTTTACTGGCTGGCTAAGAGTCACGTCTGTCTGCGGTGTTGGGGGGCAGGACCCTCTGGCTTCCCCAGGACCCTGCCTGGGCGGACTCGCTGCGGGAAGTGCACAGAGGGGCAGAGGATGCTGGATGCTCCGAGGTCAGACCCAGGAAGGTGGAAGCTGTGGGAGCTGTGTGTCCTGCAGATGGGCTGCTCGCAGAGAGGAGGCTCCCCCAGAGTCCTGCCTGGCTTCGTGGGGAGCAGATCCAGAGCATCGCCCGGGGACTCCATGACAGCGAGAAGCTCCCAAAGTCCAGCACCAGCCCTCGCCTCCCTCAGAAGTGCCTGTCCTGGTTCTGCTGCATCCCAGAGCTCATCCAGGGGGGCCCCCGATGCAAGGGCAGGAAGTCCTGCAAACACGGTGCCCCCCCGGAGACCGCACCCCAGGAAGGTGATTTGGGAGACGGGGTTGGGAGTCAGGACTCGGGGCGGGCGGCAAAAACCAGGATGACGCTTCCTTGGGTCTGAGACAGACGTGCCCTGACGGTCCCGGAGCTGGGCAAGTGTTTAACAGCTACACAGAAAGTGAAGGAACTTCCTGGGCAAAACAGACGCTGGGGGAGGTGGAATCCACAGCTGGGTTTTTTAAGTGTTGTGAAGCAAATTATCTTGCAACAAAATAAATAAAAAATAAGGAAACTTCCAGGCAAAAAACTCTGTGAAACTGGAATTTGGGTTGTGAGTTTATATCGCTGAGCTGGGGGGTTCGGGAAGAGGGGGGGGAAACTGGGCAGGGTGTAGGGGGGAAATCAGTCATTTTTTAGTAACAGAAATGTCGCTGAGCAGTTTTCTCTGAAATGGACACACAGCTAAACTCCCAGACAAAAATACCTTGTGAAGCTGGGCCCAGGCTTGGATGTTTGTACAGGTGAGTTCAGGGGCACAGATCGTGATCGGTACAGTCTGGTTTCTAAATGAAGAAGCCCACGAAAGGCAGAAATTTTAAAGTTATGGCTACCCTTAAAACCTGAATTGGAAGAGTCTGGAAATACAAAGTTGCTGTAGCCCAGGTAAGCTTAACTCTGCCCCACAACCCTGGCCCAGGTATGGCTATAATATCGTATAGACTCTGTAACATCCCGTCTCCCCTACACCCTTAGATGCTTGTGTGTTTCCCCGGACATAGGTTGTTTCACAGGTTGTAGTGTGGGATGGTCCCGGGGTCAGATTGTGTTTGAGAAATACCCTGGGGTAGTGGGATTAATAGCGGGGGCTGGGACATTCACAGGGGCCCAAGGGAGTTTGTTTCCCAATTCCAACTGCAAATTAATTGTCATCCCATGGGTGCAGGAAGGGGCAGAGTTAAGGGTGCTGAGAAGCACGTAAAGGACGCCCATGGATGAGGCAGAGGTAAGGATGCACGGAGGCTCACAGTTAAGGTTGTAGGCTGTCCCTCAGCCTGGACAGGCCATGTCACTCTTCTGTAACCATGTCCCAGCCCCATCTTCCCACATCTCTCCCTAGAGCGGGCACCAGAGGAGTCTTCCCTGCTGAGGCTGGTGTCTCTGCAGAATGTCGACGGCTCATGGGACCTGGACCCCTGGCTGGCCACCGTGCTGGGGGTGAGTTAGACCGACACCGGGGGAGGATGCCCAGTCAGGTGAGTGTGGGAGGGGACAGGGACAGAGGAGAGGAGGAGAGAGATGGGGCTCAGGTGCCATGAGTTGAGCCTGTTCTCTGCTCCCAGATGAGACTGGGCGTGACCCAGGTGGGGGGGGGGTCTGAGGGCAACTGGATCAAATGACCCTTGAACCTGGAGCCCAGTGGGTGAGATGGGCCCAGAGCAGGGGGCCGGGAACCCCCAAACAGGGGGTTGGAGCATTGGATCAAGAGGCCCCAGAGCTGGGCATGGTGGACATGGGGAGGCCCAGGCCAGGCCCTCTCTGAGGCTGTCTCCCTATCCCCTGGGCATGGCACTGGGCATCTGGGTAGGGGGTCCACGGTGCTAGAGCTGGGAACCCTCTGAGTCTGAGGAGAGAGCGCTCGATTGGGGGGTTCCCAGGGCAGGGGGATGGGGACAACGCTGGGGGGGTCCCCAGGGTGGAGGGATGGGGGGCAGCACTCAGGGGTGTCCACAGGGCAGGGGGAAGGGGCAGCATTCGGGGGGGCAGGAGGGGTCCTCAGGCCAGGCACTGTCTCAGGCTGTTTCTCTCCCCCCCCAACCCCCGGACGTGCCCCCTGGCATCTGGGCCACGGTGCTGGCCGTGGTCTGGCTGCACGGCTGGGCCACAGGGCAGCGCAACGAGTGGGAGCTGCTGGAGGCAAAGGCTGTGGGCTGGGTGCAGGGGCGAGCAGGTGTGATGGGGCTAGGGGGTCAGGGGTATGGAAACCCCACAGCCCAGAGCCCCAAACCTGCTCCCCAGGGCCCCATAGCCCAGCCCTCAAGAGCCCCTATCCCCAGCATCTCCCTGTGTCAATCCCCGTCCGGGGTCTCCATGCCCAGCCCCCAGCACCTTTACTCCCCTGTCCCCCGTGCCAGTCCCCCACGCTCTGTGTGCTCTCTGCCCTTTGCCCCCAGGCCCGGCCCTGTTCCTTTAGCTTGTGTCTCCCCCCAGAAACACCCCCCCCGTTTCCTGGGCTGGTGTCTCCCCCCCAACCCTCACTACCCCATTCCTCAGCTGGTGTCCCCCCCCGTCCCGTTTCCCTGGCTGATGTCTCCCCCCTGACCCCCCGCCACTTGTTTCAGGACCCTGGCTGAGCGAGTGCCTGGAAGCCGCCAATGCCCTGCTGGGGTGCAGCATTGGCCCTGTTGTCTTCAGGCTCTGAGCCCCCCCAAACTGGGATCCCCATTCCCACCCTCCAAGCTACCCTGGGCCACAAACTGGGAAGCCCCAGGGGCCAGCAGGGAGCACTGGGTGCAGACCCACCTGGCCGGCCTGTGCCCAACCCGGAGCTAACCCCCAGCTGGGATCCCACTGCCACCAATTTGGATGCATCCGGCTCCTGCTGGCTGAAGAGGAGCCATGGCTGCCCCCCAGCTCCACCACACGCTGACCCAGTGTTCAGTAAGCCCCATGCTGCTCACAGTTGCCACCTCCTCTCAGCATTGTGGGGGAGTCCTCTGGATCACCAGTGTCAATGTCACAAATTTCTTCGCTTTTTCCAAATGACTGAGGGGTCCCTCTATTAACAGCCCCTGCACCCCACCCCATACGTGGCTGCACTGACCTCGCCCTGCACAAGCCATCGATTGTAAACTTAGTCCCATCTACATAGACTTCAGCTATGTGACAGACAGACTGACAGGATCTTTGCATGTCCAAAAACAACCTTCTTTGGTCATAATGGCAGATTTCTCTTCGATAGACAGTCGGGAACGTGAACCGTAGCCCAGGGATTTGCACGCATAATTGATTTGCTCTCTGTCCAAATGAGAGCTGGTCAGACATGTTCCAGCTGAACTGTGTTCGGTTGGCAGATGCGATTCAGTGGGAAAGGCTGACAGGTGGAAGTGGGCAGCAGATAGAGGACGCTTGCCACGTGCTGTGTGTTGTCAATCCGTCCCCATTCACCAGCTGCTGAATTCTCTACCAAAGGAAGAACTGCTTAAAACCTGGCCATCCATCTTGACGGTCCACCTTGGGCAGCATCGGGCCCTTCTCAGGACGTACTGGGGCTCAAGCAAACGCTGGAAGACCTCAGCTCTAATATTCCCTGGGGAGGAAGCGTTATGTTTATCGAGGAACTGCAGGAAAATAGCGAAGAAGCAAACAGTTTTCCCTCTTCGTGTTAACCAGCCTCGACCCCCGTCGAACTGCTCTCACCACGTGACTCTGTGGTTGGTCATGTCCCTAGTTTAGCCTTTCCATGTCTGAGAAGGCAACTCAGCCAACGTAATGCACAGCCCCTGGGTCCTGTCGCCGCCCCATGCCCCGCACTGCACGGAGGCTCTGGGGAAGGATCAGGAAACCGGGTAACTGATCGACTGCGTTGAGCCAGCGCTGGGAAGGAACGCAGCCCTTTGGCTGAGATTCCCCCCAAAGGGCAGATGGAACTCAGAGATCCTAATTCTGACCGCCCGCTATGAACAGTGGGACTTAAATGCCAGTGATGACATCCTGTCCCCATTGAAATCAAAGGGCCTTTTGTCTTCCACTCCAGCGGGTGCAGAATTTCAGCCCGAGTCTTTTCAGTGGCCTTCAGATAAACTCCGTCGGCGGAAGCTGGTTGCCTAGTCCCCGTAGGCTCCTTTGGAAATCCCCATTTCCAGCCAACTTCAGTGGCCTTCAAGGCAGGCGCTGTCTACGTTCTTCAGATAGAGAGAGAGAAAATCCACACGCAGAATAACTCAAGCAAATCGTACGACTGTCTGTACTCATGTACGTGGCCTCCCGTAGTGCACCACAGCTAGTAATGTCTGAACACTCCAGCATGTAACGCCCCCTCTGTGCCCATCCGGTCCCCGGTTCCTAGCTGCTCTGCTTGGCCCTGGGGTGGCTTTGGGTGGTAGGGACTAGAGCAGGGGCCTGGCCCACAGTGTTCCCAGGTTCTGCTCTGGTTCCTGGAGGCAGAGATGGCCTAGTGGCTTGAGCAGGGTGGCCCTGGACTCAGGACTCCTGGCTTCTCCTGCGGTAAAAGCGTCACAGACATTAAACAGATGTAAACACACTGAGCAAAGCAGGAGTCACCCTCAGTCTTACAGGGCCCTAGTGGGCCAGAGTCTTTCCCACCCTTCCGCCAAGGCGCAGGCCCCGTGACAGAAAGTCCTGGCCGTGTGATGGGTCCGAGCCAGTTCCCGCTCGTCCTTTCAGAGCCAAAGGCATTTCTTTGGTTCCTCGGTTCTGGGAAAGTCAGCCTGGCCCAGTCTGTACGACCCCCCCTCCCCGAGGGCACGGAACTTCTCTGGAGCCCTGTCTGTGGCAACGTGTCTGGATGGCAGCGGAAACCCCGGCTTGGAGACGAGGGGCTTCCAAGTGCCTGAGCGTCCGCACTGCATGGGAAGCCTGGGTTTATGCTTGCTGGACCTGGCTCTCCTGGCTGTGCTAATTCATCCACCCTGCACTGCGCAGACTCCGGAAACAACAGGACTTGGACCCGGGTCTCAGCTGGACTCGGGCTCTGCCCCACCCCCCTTCGCAGCAGCCTAGGGCCCGGGCCCGGAATGCTGGTTGTGCTGAGTCAATTACGGACCCAGAAATGGTTCTGAACAAGAAACCTCACTTGTCAAATGTTCACGTCTCCTCTTGCAATAGATCATTCATCCGTGAGTCAGGCAGGGGGAACCTAGACCAGCCCCGAGAGGCATTTGTCCAGCCTGTTCTTAAAGCCCTCCAGTGACAGGGATTCCACAGCCTCCCTGGGGAGCCTGTTCCAGAGCTTCACTCCCCTGAGAGTTCTCACCTCATTCTGCCTTGCTGCAGACTCAGCTCATTACGGCTTGTTCTGCCTTCAGGGGACATGGGGAACAATCGATTCCCGTCCTCTTTAGAACCCCCCCTAAGGCGTTTGCAGGCTGTTATCCGGTCGCCCCTCAGACTTCTGTTCTCAAGACGAAACAGGCCCTGGTTTTCTTAACCTCTCCTCCTAGGTCAGGTTTTCTAAACCTTTGCTCACTTTTGCTGCTCTCCTCTAGACTCTCCAATTTATCCATGTCTTGCCTCAAATGTGGTGCCCAGGACTGCAGCTGGGGCCTCACCAGCACCGAGTGGAGCGGGACAATTCCCTCCCGTGTCTGCATACGACCCTCCTGTTAACACAGCCCAGGGTGAGATTAGTGCTGGGCTTGTGTGACACAGGAGGGCCGAGGAGATGGTTGTGACGCAGCAGGGAGGGGGGAGCGAGGGGGGAGCGTTGATCTGGGAATGTGGCAGGGGAGTTTCACTGGGGATGGGAGACCTGAGAGCCTGTCACCTGAGCCAGGACAGGGAGGGGGAGGTCACACCTCTGCCGGGGGAATTGGACAAAGGCTGCAGGAGGGAGCCTGCTGGGGGGGATGGGGGCTGGTTTCAGTTTGGTGCTGGATGGTGGAACGCAGGGAACCCCAGGGCTGGGGTCTAAGCGCCCTGCCCCCCAGAAAGACTTGACTGAGGGGTCCTGCTTGTACCCACAAGCTCTGTTTTAGACTATGTTTCTATTGTCCAATAAACCTTCTGTTTTACTGGCTGGCTGAGAGTCCCGGTAAATCCCAGGAAGAGGGGTGCAGGCCCCAGACTCCCTCACACTCCGTGACAATGGTCACATAGACCAAGGCCAGAAGAGACCGGTAAGTCGTCTCCTCCCAGCCAGCACCTATAATGCGGCTTCTGCCTCATTCCTTAGCCGTTGCTGCCCTCTGCTGACCACATGAAGCAACCAGAATTTCACCGACATCAGCCTTGTTCTCTATCCTCGCTCGTTACCGGTTCGCTTCCAGAGGCTTCCCTCCCATTTGTCAGTCCATACGGTTACACACGAAGGGATGATCGGATCAATTCGCAGGGTGCTAGGCTCCCGCACAGATTTGCCTTTGTATTGTTAATTCACCAGCAGCTAATGCACACAGGTGCCAGTCCTGGTAAGATGGGGCTCACGGGAGTTCGGCCTTGGATCTCAGCGGGGACAGGTTTTGCACCCACTGTCTAGGAAGGTAAATGCTTCTGATCACTGTAGGTGAGCACACGCAGGGATGAGGTGACTCCAATGGAGCTACAACCGAGTCACGCCAACTGGGGATCTGGCCCAGTGCCCCCAATGGCCTGACAGCTGACGGACACCACCTGAGGATCTGTCCCACAGAGTTTAAGGTTGAGATTTTCCAAGTCCTGACTAGGGGATTTGGACACACAATTCCCATAAAATGTAGCCTGAGCTCCTAAAAAGCTGCTCTCTGAATGCCGGTCATAGCTCTCATCCAGCCCATCCATAGACCTCAGCCCCATGTGGGGAAACTGAGGCACAGTGCAGGGCTGGGTCACACTTTCTGAAGTGCCTAATCCCATTGTCCAGGGACAGGTTTTTTAAGGTATTCAAGGGCCTTGTGGAATTTTCACCAGTGTCTAAGGAAGTTAGCTGCCTAACTCCCCTAGAGAGGAATAGGACCTGGGCATCCAAATCCCTTAGGCAGTTTGGAAACATTCGCCTTAATGTCTGGTTTTAGCCTGTTTTTTTCAGGCTTGCTGGGCAGGCCTGAGATATCTGTCCACTCCAATTAACAGGGCTTTTCCTGGCTACCTTGGGGCACCTGAGTTTGAAAACTTTTGCCAGAGGGATTGGGTTGAGGGCGCAAAGGAAGCTGGGGCAGCTCCAGGATTGCAATGAAGGTCTCTGGATCCCCATCACATGCTCCAAACTGTCGTTATTATGAATTCTTCTCCTTTGCCAAACTTACGCCAGTGAGATCAAGGTTAGAAACTGACTTCTGGAGACAAAGCCAGTCTCACGTGCCCTGATGTATAGCAGCATCCGCCCCGGTTAAGTCACTGGGGCTAAGTCTGATTCACACTATGAAGACAGTTGTTGGTGCTATATAACTGTGTGTATGTGAGGAAGGGGGGATTTTGGGGGTAATATTATTATGACCCTGCTGTGTGCCTCAGTTTCCCCATTTGCTGCGTGGTTGCCCAGCAGGGGGAAAGGACTCTGTGTTTTCAGGAAAGGCTAACAGACACATGTGTGGGTGACACCTCCCTGTCTCGGGGGAACAAAGAGTTGTTAAGGAACTGGCTAGAACCGACCCACGTGAACAAAGCCCTCAGTGACCTGATGCCAGGGCCAGAGCCGCCTGGATCTCCCCGGCCATCTCAGCCGGGAAGCAGAGCAAAGACCCCAGCTGGAGAAGGAAGGACTGGGGAAGTGGGAGCTGGGGGGAAGAGGTGGCTGCTGGGATCTCTCTCTCTCCTGGGAACAGACTATGGAGCTCAGACAGACACAGCCAGAACACAGGGCGCTGCTCCAGCTGGGGTGGGCCCCGGGCTGACCCGAACCGATGCTGCTTTCGCTTTCATTTCTCTCTGCCAACGTGCAAAGTGCCATAAGTGCAGGGTCATAATAATATTACCCTGTGCCCGAGGGACGAACAGACCCGGCTGTTTCGTGTGCGCTGCTTGAGTGTTGCTGCAAATCCTGGTCCCTGCCGAACGGCCATGGCTCTCCCTGGGCTCCGGCTCCGCTGGCCTCACCCCATGGAGCTCACGGGGTGAGGCAGGAGGGCTGGAGCCCTTGAGGGTCAGTCCAAGAGGCGGTGAGGCCTGGGGGTCCAGCCCATCTAAGGGGGTTCTGCAAGGAGCTGCTCCAAAGCTGGGGGCACAGCACCGATCCGGCGGATCCCGGACAGTATGTGAGGCTGTTCCTGTGACAAAGTGGGACTGTTCTTAATATTTCCTCTGAATAGTGTGGGGGTGCCTCAGTTTCCCCTATGCAGTTCTTAAGTATCTAGGGGATGGGATAAGGGTGTATGATCAGTGCAGAGCCCTAGAGGGCAGGTGTGTGCAGGGGTCTGGACACAGAGAATGGCCGACACCCTGTTTCCTGGCAACTAATGGCCTGGCCCTCCCCCCCCGCAAGGTGAGAGCTAAAGGTTGGAGAACAAAGGAATCCGGTGACCTCCTGGCCCGGGAAAGGGACAAAGCCCATAGGAAGGGGGGCCGGAGGGTGAGTCAGTTTGGGGCTGGCTGGGGACATGGAGTGAAGGGCAGACGTGGTTGTCTGGCTCACTGCCCCCCAAAATGGACCCGGCTGAGGGGTCCTGTTCTCTGCACCTACAAGCTCTGTTGTAGACCATGTTCCTGTCATCTAATAAACCTCTGTTTTACGGGCTGGCTGAGAGTCACGTCTGACTGCGGAGTTGGGGGGCAGGACCCTCTGGCTTCCCCAGGACCCTGCCTGGGCGGACTCGCTGGGGGAGGCGCACAGAGGGGCAGAGGATGCTGGATGCTCCGAGGTCAGACCCAGGAAGGTGGAAGCTGTGGGAGCTGTGTGTCCTGCAGACGGGCTGCTCACAGAGAGGAGGCTCCCCCAGAGTCCTGCCTGGCTTCGTGGGGAGCCGATCCAGAGCATCGCCCGGGGACTCCGTGACAGTTCCCCCTGCTGGAGGCTATGGGATCTGCTGTGTATTTGTGTGTGTGTTTTGTTGTCCCCTGCGGGAGGGAACGAGACCTGCTCAGTGTGTGGTTGAATCCCTGTGTCCTCGGCACCTGCTCTCTGTGGGGGGGCGTGGGGGGGATGATGTATGAAGACGACTCAGTTCTGGCCTGGGACTGGGCTGCTGGTACACAAAACTCGATGGAAATACCAGCACGTTCAGGTCGCTCTGGGGTGGGGCCGGGGATGAGGGGCTCAGGGCTGGGGCAGGGGAAGAGGGCTGCGGCTGGGGATGCGGGCTCTGGGGTGGGGCCGGGGATGAGGAGTTCAGGGCTGGGGCAGGGGAAGAGGGCTCCGGCTGGGGGTTTGGGCTCTGGGGTGGAGCTACGGATGAGGGGCTCAGGGCTGGGGCAGGGGAAGAGGGCTCTGGCTGGGGGTGTGGGCTCTGGGGGGTTTGGGGTGCAGAAGGGTGCTCAGGAGCTGTGGCGTTGAGAGGGGACTCCCCCTAGTACTCTCCACAGCAGCACCAAGGCTGAGGGGGAAAGGCCATCTCCCTGCCACAGGACCTCTGGGGCTACAGGATAAGCATCCCTCCACCAGCCCCAGAAGATCCAGGCCCGGGGAGAGCCGCACCTGGGTCTGGGCTGCGCCGCCCCGGCCGCAACAGGTCCGGGCCACAGGCTGAGTTGAAGCCGGGGGAGTGGTGCCCCTCCCGCAGCAGGTTGGGGACCAGGCTAGGTGGGACGGGTTCCCTGAGCCCCCATGTGGCGCTAGATAGGCTTCTGCATGGCTGTGTAGCTTACAGGGAGCTTAGGTCAGGATTGAGGGGCACCAGCCTAGCTGTGTGCATGTGTGAGCCCTGGGGTGGAAGAGAAGGGGACTGTGGTTTAGAACCGAGGACCTGGGCAGAGCTGGGGACTGTGGGCAGTGGGCAGGACAGCAGTGCCCATCAATCACTGAGGCCTCGAAACCCAGAATTGCCTTTTGCTCACTGGGCCATGCTGCCTTTGCTACCTGCATGGGAAAGTGAGCCTTGTTCATCTGTCTGTTTCACTGCATTCCCCGCTGCTAAGGTTCCCCTGCTCCCTGGGAGCCTGCTGGAATGTACGAAGGCCCCATCACCTGTCCCAGGCCCTGGGAGCGAGCGGCTTGACCCCTGTCACTTTACCCATCGGGGCTGTTTGCTGTAGGAACAGACCTGTCCTATCCCCTGTCTAACTTTGATTAGTGCCTCTGACTTTCTCTTCTAATCAGCCCCCACGAGACCACCCCTGAGCCCTGCATTTCCCAGCAGTGTCGCCAGGCTAATTGCCCTCGGAGGGACCACTTATCTTGATGTCTGCCGCTGGCCTGTAAGCCCTGGAGAGCTCTCCAGGCAGGGCCCAGCTCCGAGCTGGGCTGAACCCCTCCTGGAGTGCTCATTCGGGCATGTGATGCTCTAATGACCAGTGTGTCTCCTCCTGTAGGTCTCTGTATGGCCACAGATGCTGCAAGGCTAACTGGAGAGAGTTCTTTTTAGAAGGTGCTTGGCTAATAGAAGCATAGAAGTGTCGGACTGGAAGGGACCTCAAGAGGTATCTAGTCCAGTCCCCTGCACTCAGGCAGGACTAAGTATTCTCTAGACCATCCCTGCCAGGCGTGTCTAACCTGCTCTTAACAGGGATGGTTTTAACAAGCACAGACTGAAGCAGGCTTTCTGGGGCGTTTTTATGAATGATTATTTTTGACCTAACCAAAGCGTTAGTGAAATTAATGGGTTTCAAATGCAATTGATCCAGGGTGTATAGAAGGGCACCATCGCCTCCTTGAGCACCCCATTGCAGCTGAGTGTGGCTCTGCTGTGGGCTGCCTCAGTTTCCCCCCTCAATCAGAGAACAATGAGGTCACTTAGACTCATAGACTTTAAGGCCAGAAGGGACCAGCGTGATTGTCTAGTCTGACCTGCACATCGCAGGTCACAGACCCTCGCCCACTCACTCCCAAACCTCTGGCTGAGTTACAGACATCCTCAGCTCACGATTTAAATACTTCAGATTATAGAGAATCCACCATTTACCCTAGTTCAAACTGGCATGTGACCCATGCCCCATGCTGCAGAGAAAGCAGAAAACAACCCAGGGTCTCTGCAAATCTGACCCAGGGGAAAATTCCTTCCCAACCCCAAATATGGCGATCAGGTAGACCCTGAGTATGTGGGCGAGATCCACTAGCCAGACCCCAGGAGAGAATCTCGGTAGTAACTCAGAGCCCTCCCCAGCTAGTGCCCCATCACCGGCCAGTGGGAGATATTTGCTGCTAGCAGTCACAGATCGGCGACATGCCATTGTAGGCAGACCCATCATCCCAGCCTCTCCAGACACTTAATGCTCAGGCTGGAAGTCAGTTTGGTTTTTTGCCCCAACCAATGAAAACTGCACCGGGGGGGTGTGATGGGATGTCCCCCCTGCACAAGCCCTGAGGGGGTTAATGTGGGCTGGGAGGGGCCAACTACCTTTAGATGCTGCCCTGGAGGGAACCCAGGGCTTGACTGGGCCCTGCTGGCAGATGGAGCCCAGCTGTGCGAGGAGTGGGCACAGCAGACAAAGCCAGGAAGGCTGAGCAGCTATGGGCTGTGGGGAGGCGGGATATCAGCAGCTGCTCCTTAAAGAGACAGGGAGTTGGCCTGGGACAAGGAGGGGATCCAGGGGGAAGAAGATCCTGTTGTTCTGCCCTGGATTTAGGGAGTCTCACAAGAGGGGTGATTTGAAAGAATCTTGTCTCCTCATTGGTCATTTTGGTCAGGTGCCAAGGAGGTCACCTGAGCTTCTTAACCCTTTACAGGTGAAAGGACTTTGTCTCTGGCCAGGAGCGATTTTATAGCACTGTCTCCAGAAAGGTGGCTACCCTTCCGTGTATATTCATGACAGGGCTCATCGAGCGCGGCCTCCCACCTGGCCGTACCTTGGCGCTGTCGATGCGCTGGGGGGAGTGGTCTCGGCCGTCCATGGGGCACTCCATGCTGCCGGAGCGGTCAGGCAGGAAGATGAACTCCCTGGCTGGGCTCTGGCCCGGCACCGCCTCAGGCAGGCTGGGCAGCAGGGTCACCATCACAGCCAGGTCGCCCATCAGGGAGCCTGCGGGGAGATGGGGCCAGCCCCAAAAGGGGCAGATATGGGGTGGAGTCCTGTGAGCCTGCGAGAGCCCCCAGTCCCCCGACTGCCCCAGAGCCCCATCCATGTCCCTCCCGCACACTGCCCTCCCTTTAGATCCCCCAGTGCCCCCAGCCCCTCCAGTAACCCCCAACTGCCCCAGAGTCCCAGCCCCACCCCGTCCCTCCCCCCACTCCACCCTCCCCACAGATCCCCCACCATCCGCAGCCCCTCAGCACCACCCAACAGCCCCAGAGCCCCACCCCATCCCTCCCCTACACTGCCCTCCCCGTAGATCCCCCACCACCCCCAGCGCCCCCCAGAGCCCCAGCCCTGTCCCTCCCTCCGCACTTCCTTCCTCCTAGGTCCCCCACAGTCCCTAGCCACTCAGCGCCCCCTGACTGCCCCAGAGCCCCACCCCACTGCTCTGTCCCTTCCCCCCACACCGCCCTCCCCCCAGATCCCCCACCCTCCCCAGCCACCCCATGACCCCGACTTCCCCAGAGCCCCTCCCCCACTCTTCTGTCCCTCCCCCCGCCCTTCCCTTAGATCCCCCAGCCCCTGCCCTCACCCCCAGCCCCTGCCCTCCCAAACCTGCAGTGAGCCCCAGTGTCCGCCTGTTGACACCCCACCCTCTCACCTCCAGCTCTGCCGAGACCCCCCAGTCCTGTCCCCCAACCCTCGCTTGCCCCGATTCCCCCAGCAGCGCTCTGAGAATCCACCCCCATCAGCCCTAGCACCCCATACAGCTCCTGCAGGGAGAGACGTGGTTACCCCGACATCCCCCTGCCATCCCCCAGCCAGCACATTCCCGTACAGCCCCTGCGCCTGCTGGAGAGATGGGGCATCCCAAGATCCCCCCCCAGTCCCCCCCACGAGCGCCCTCTCCCCCCCCAGGACACTTGCCCCCTGGTACCTGTTTTTTTTCCACGGAGCTGGGCCTGGATACAGGCTTCCGCCAGGCGGGCCTGGACGGCGTAGACAGCCGCCTCAGTGTCCACGGGGAATACGAACACGGCCTCCACGGGCCCTGGCTCCTCATTCCTGTAGGGCAGCTCGCAGCCCATGTCAGCCACGAAGCCTCGGATCAGCACCATCACCGAGCCGCTGCGCAGAGGCACTGGGGGGAACAGGGTCATCAGCCAGGGGTCCCGCCATGGGCACTGGGGGGACAGCGGGTCAGCTACAGGACCCCACAGACCCCCATGGGCACTGGAGGAGGGGGATGTCAGCCAGGGACCCCCGCATGGGTGCCAGGGGAGAGGGGTGTCATCTACGAGCCCCCCACATACCCCATGGGCACCAGGGGAGGGGCCGGGTCAGCCATGGGGCTGCCCTCCCCCTCGCAGTCCCACCCCCGCCCCCCAGCCCTGAATTACCCGACTTGTTGGAGCCGGTCAGGAGGCCGCACTGAGTCATCTTGGCTCCAGGGTCGGGGGATCTGTGCAGGGGAAGCGGGGTGAGATACAGGATTCCTAGGAAAACTGACAGGCACGGGGTACCCCCACCCCACAGCAATGGCTCTGAGACCCCAACCCCACCCCCCTGCTCAGCCAAATCCTGTGGCAGGGAGTCCCACAGGCTCACAGGGCCTAGCTCAGAGATCACAGTGATGGCTCTTCCCAGGGCCCCCCTCCCCACACACAGTTCCAGCCAGCAATGGGGGTGGGTGGAGAAGTGTAGAGGGCAGTGTATAGGAATGTATGGACAGACAGACAGATGGAAGGAGGGGTGGGGGTTCGGTCAGAGCACAGGGGAGGGGCTAGTGGTTAGAGTAGGGAGAGGCTGGGAGTCAGGATTCCTGGGTTCTATCCCTGGCTCTGGGCGGGGAGTGGGTACTAGTGGGTTAAGCGGGGGTAGAGGGGGCATGGAACCAGGACTTCTGGGTTCTATCCCCAGCCCTTGCGGGGGGGGCCTGGAGCAGTGCCGGGCTGCAGGGAACCCGAGTGGGTCACTGGGGAGTTGTTCACCCAGCTAGGGTATTGCCCCGCAAAGAACAGAAGGGGTTTACAGAGCAGCTGTTCCAAGCTGATGGGGGAGGGGGGGCGCTGCTATTTACCTTCACCCGGGACTGGAGTGACCGCCATGAACCCCCCGGCCTGAGGCTGCGAAGTCCAGCCCTGGCCACAGCTGGGGGCTCTTGCTCCCTGACCCAGAGCCGGACCGCCTGGGCCTGGCGGGGGTGAAAGGCCAGCAGCGGGCTGGGATCTCCAGCAGCAGGAACCCAGCTCTGAGCACACGGGGAGTCCCCCTTGAGGAGCAGGGATCTGAGGGTGCTGGGGGGCGAGGCATGCCAGAGCTGCCATGACCAAGAGGGGCTCCAGACCTAAATTTCCTCTAAGCTGCATGGCTGTGCAGCTGGCTACCGAGGGCCGCGAAGGTGGGGAGAAGCACCCCTCCCGCAGCCCAGTCCCACCCTGCCGGAGCTGCAGCAGAGAGGCGCCTCTCCCCTGGCCTGGTCCCGAGCTCCTGCGGGGAGAGAGGGCTAGGGGGAGTCCTCTCTCCCCGGGGCAGTCTGCACCCCAAGCCCCTCATCCTCAGCCCCACCCTGGAGCCCACACCCCTAGCCAGAGCCCTCACCCCATCCCATACCCAACCCTCTGTCCCAGCCCTGAGCCCCCTCCCTCACCCAAATTCCTCATCCCCGGCCCCACCCCAGAACCTACACCCCCAGCCAGAGCGCACACCCCAACCCTCTACCCCAGCCCTGACCCCCCTCCCCCACTCCAAATTCCTGGGCCCCACCCCCACCACACGTCACCTCCATATTGCTGCACATAACAAAATTCATTCCATGCATGCACGTAAAAAATTAGAGGGAACACTGCTCCAGACCCCGTTCTTGGGGCCCCATATTGTCTCACCGCCGCTGGGCCAGCTGGAGAATTCTCAGCTCCAAGGACAGACGGGAACATTGGGATCACCTGGGTAACCCGCAGGGCCTGGAACAAACTCCTGGGGAAACTGAGGCCCAGCCCCGTCCGTCCCGCATCAAACACTGGCCGCCACAGAGGATCCACCACAGCCCCAGGTGAGTTGTGCCAATGGCTAGTGCGCCTTCCCTCCAGTGCGACCTCATCTGCCTGCCACCGCTAGCCCCGGGCCGGTGCCATAGCAGGGCCTGCACTGCTGCCGTGTCCCAACGGAGCAGGTATTCACAGCCGGGAGCCAGGCACCTCTTCGCCCACTCCGGGGTAAGCACCACAGACCGGGAAATGGCGGAAGCCCCGGGAAAGGCTCTGCCGGGGAAGCAGGGCTGGTTGTTTGTCGCTGGGATTTAACTCTGACGCCTAGTTCCCAGACCGGAGAAAGGGAGTCGGCGTGAAAGCTACAGCAAGCCACCGGCTGCAGCTCTGGCTGCTGCAGCTGCTTCTGGCAGAGCGCCCGAGTCGCTGTACGGGGGGGGTGAGGTCTGAGTGGGGAACACCCCCTCAACAGCCCCCAGGAGCCATGGGGAGCAGGACAGGTGCCACTGGGATGGGCGCCGGGAGATCCATGCAGGGAGAAGTACAAAAAGGAACAGAAAGGTGGGAGGGTGAGTTGGAACCAGGAAGGTTTAGGGGTCACCTCCCTCCAACCCCCCCAAACTGCCCCAGCACACAGGGCCCCCACACCCAGGGAGGGAAGACGCTGCAGGGGCAAAGCCCCATATGAGGGGGATGGGCCCAGATCGGGGTCTGGGGATCAGGGGGGACCCCTGGACAAGGGAAGGGGTCAGGACCCAGAGAAGATGGAAGGGGCCCCTGGACCCAGAGAGGATGGAGGGGACCATGAACCCAGGAGGCAGGACCAGGGCGGGCCATGGACCCCAGGAGGGGGTGCTCTGGGGAGCCTGATCCCACGGGCCCGATCTGCAGCAGCGGTACTTTCCCCCTCGGTCACCGGACAGCGAAGCCCTGAGTCAGCTGGAAGGGAAACTAGCTCCGCCCCCCGCCGGGGCGCGTCTGCAAACTCCCCGTCCTCAGTACTGCAAACCAGGGGACGTCCGCAAAGTTCCTCCCACCCACTGGGAGCCAGGGAGCGTCTGCAAACCCTTCACGCCACACAGCCCCCCTTGTGCCGGTGCAGTGGCGCTCAGCCTTTCCAGATAGCGACTGTACCCCCTTTCAGGAGTCTGGTGTGTCTGGCGTACCCCCAAATTTCACCTCACTTAAAAACCACTTGCTTGCAAAATCAGACATAAAAATGCAAACGTGCCCCAAAACCCTGTGACTCCCCAATGGCTGAGCTGTTCCCTTTTACCAGACAATCAGAAAATAAATCGACTGGAATATAAATCTCGCACCGACATTTCAGTGTCCAGTGTATAGAGCAGAATAAACAAGGCATTGGCTGCATGAAATGTCTGTTTGTAGGGACTACACTAGTGCTTTTTATGTCACCTGTTGTAAAATTGGGCAAATCTCTAGAGGAGCTGAGGTACCCCTGGAAGACCCTTGTGTAACCCCAGGGGCAGCTGTACCCCTGGTTGAGAACCACTGTGCTAGGGCATGTCTGCAAACTGCCCACACACACACACACTGAATTGGGGCTGGGGGTGTCTCCAAACTGCGCCTTCCTGACCCTTTGCTGCCCTCTGGGGGCTATTTCACTGGCATGCCCACTGTCCATCCCAGCCATGCTGCCTTCCCCAAGGAGGGTCCGACCTGCCAGACACACACACCCAGGGGACCCCAAATCCCGGCCCTGGATGGGCAGCAAATGCACCCAGTTTCCCCTCAGAAATCTGTTTGCTGACACTAAAAATCACAGTGTCGATCCCCAGGCCGCCCTGGCCTCATTATCCCTCAGCTGTCATTTGTCAGACACAATGTGAAACAAAACCCTAAGGAATAAAATGGATTTGTATTGTTTTTTTATTTGTTTGTTGCTATTTCTGACACATTTCATTTCAGACTCATTGGCAAATGCTCCCTTCCCAACCCCCAGTAAGACTTACCATCTCTTTGGAACTCATGACCCGCCTCTTGGAGCAATGGGCTCAGGCTCTCTGCAATCTCAGGCACTGTTGTTCACACTCGGGTCAACTCCCCACTCTCACAGCTCAGCTGGCCGGGAACAGCAGGGGCCTGTGGAAAGCCCAGGAGCTGCAATCACTCCCAGGGCCAAGGGAGGCGTGTCTGGAGCTATGGAGTGGAGTCTGTGGTTACTACCTGCCTGGGAGGAGGGAGTCTGAGCTGGCAAATCCAGAGTGGGGAGCCAGAAAGGCTCAGGGGAAAGCAGTGGTGGAATGAGCTGCGGATGTCCCCGGGAGCTGCCATAGGGAATAGCTAAGAGGAGCCGTTGGGCCAGAAAGTGAGTCAGTGACACTGGAGCCTGGTGCCCCAGAGCTCCCCAGTGGCAGGAGAGCAAGAACCCGTCCCCTGATGAGTGAATTATTGTTCCAGAGTGAAACAGCTCCAGTTGGAGCCTCCGCCGGGTTAACCCGGAGCTCTGGGTGCGGGTGCTGCAGCCAGGTGAGAGGCCCACACTCCCGGCCTGTCTCCCCAGCTGGCAGGGCAGGGAGCTGAACCAGGGCGAGCGCTCAAAGCCTTGGAATACGAGCCATAAGGAGATAGCTGGAGATCAGAGCACAACCACTGGATCCGGCATCGCAACAGCTGCTTGGAGCCTCCCCCTCGGGCCGGACGTGGGGCTGAGAGCCTGGGCACCCGCCGGAGGTGCAGGGCCTGGGGCAGAAATGGAGATGCTGTAGGGACCTGACAGGGAGCTCACAGGGCTCAGCAGCAGCTGAGTGGGGTTTGGAGAATGCCAGGGGAGCCTGAACATGGAACATCAGAGCTGGAAGTGGGAGATGGGCACCTCTGTCTAAATCGTAAGATCCTGTGCTGGCCCCGGGCAGAGTTAAGGGCATTTGGAGGCCATGCTCTGCATTTCCTGGCTGAATGGGTTTGTATTTCTTTTCAAAAAGAAAAGCAGTACTTGTGGCACCTTAGAGACTAACAAAGTCTACAAGTCCTCCTTTTCTTTTTGCGGATACAGACAAACACGGCTGCTACTCTGAAACCTGAAATATTTCTTTTCAGTGTCACAGTGACAGGGAGTCTCTGGGGTTTGCAACACATGCTATGGGGATCCTGGCACCAGCCATGGGATATTTCTTACCCCGCACGGACAGGCACCTCCCCTCACCTTGAACTTCACCTTAATGGAGCTTTCTGCCTGGCGACCTACAAAGAGCCTGGATTCTGCCTGCCCCCACCCAGCTCCTGGGCTCATAGGTGGGGGTTTGGCCCACTCCTAGGTGCTGCTTCCCTGTCCCATTACAATACAACTGTGTTCTCGCTCCAGGCAGGGCTGGAGGTTCCTGAGCTGCAGGGGGGCTGGACACCCAGTTCCCAGTTATCTGAATCATACATCCAAATGGCCAAGGTGCTTTGGAGATCTCAGCCAGGGATTATTTTCCAAGCATCAAATTACCCCGCACTGCCCCTCGGGTGAGCAGGGGCAGATTTTCCGGGTCTGGCTGCTCATTCTCCTGGTGGAGCAGAGACCACTGAGGGGTTGTCAGGGATCCACACGGATCCACAGCTAAAACGACCTGCTAAACCCTGCCCTGTGTCTGCAACCTGCACCCCACGTGTTCCCTGCTCTCTGGGGCTCCTCCTGGCCCTAGCCAGCCGCCCCAGCATCTGGATCCAGCTGCTCTGCCCCACCAGAAAACCAGAGCTGGGAGCATTAATCCACCCGCTCAGGGCAGGCCGTCCCTGACCCTGCTGGGAACCCAGTGCCATTGGCAGCCGTAGGAAGTGCGGCGCCCCAGGACTCCAGCCAAAGCCAGGCAGACAGGCAAGCCACTGGGACAAACTTAGGGAAACTGCTTGTGATGGGATCCCCGGGGTGCACCCTGGGACTGTGGGACCTCTGTGTTCCCTTCACTCACAAATCTGGGTTGTCCCTCACAATGCTTTACTGGTGACAAGCAGCAAACCCCTCCAGGCGCTGTTATCACTCAGCACAACAGCACGTGCAGCCCCACAGCCAGCTAGATTTCATGGAATGCTCCCAGAGCCACTCACAAATCACATAGACAAAGGCACCAGCCAGATTCCCTCAATTCCCAGCCTTGTACCTCGGGAATATCCTGTCTTGCACTGCTCAAGACCTTTCCTTGAGCAATGCAAATTTATTAATTGGTTCACCACTTCATCAGTGGAAAGTGGATATATACCAGCCTTTGTAACTGGAGCAGATTTACCAACCACTTCAGGCAAACTCCCTGGTAAGGACAAACATTAGAATAAGTTTATTGATTACAAAAGATGGATTTTAAGTGATCATAAGTGATAGGCAAAAAGTTAGCATAGTTACCAAAATAAAATAAAATATGAGCATGCAGTCTAAACTCTCAACCCTATTGGACTGGGCAACATCTAGATTAAGCAGTTTTTCTCACCCCACTGGATATTGCAGGTTGGTTACAGTGTTTTATACACAGGCTTTTCCCTCTTAGTCCAGGAACCAGTCTCTTCAACTCCAGCATTCTCGTTGCCTTAAGTGTAGGTGGAGAAGAAGAGAAAGGACAAAGCATGGGACCACTATGTTCTGTTTTATACCCTTAGTCCATGTGCTTGGAGAACACAAGTCCAGGCATGTCTGGTGGGCATTGCTGAGTCACCAGGCAAGGATGAGCACTTCCCCTGGTGTGGCCTTGTTCAAGTGAGTCATTGTATTGTAGCTCCCCGCTGAACAATGGCTGTTGATGGTTTTTTCATATCTGCCCTCCCGGGCGTTGGCTATCCCCCTGGTTATTGTCTTTGGGAAGCTAGTATCTGAGCACTTCCCAAACCCACTGAATGTGACAACCATTGTGATGTTCTGTACCTCGTAGGAACACCTTACACCCCCATGGTCATCCTTATAATATGATTGTGTGGTATCCAATGCAAAGTTTGTCATGTCAGGTGTCTTCAGAAGGCTCATGATGCACTGAGCATTGTTGTAATAGTAATGTTATAGGTTGTAATTTCATGTATATAATTATGAGGCTGAAAATGTATCTTTGTGGCTTAAAACAGGCCCAGGCAAAACTCTCCAGGAACAGAGGGGCAGTTCACACCTCATCAGGGCATGTATGGGACAAACCCAGCCCAGCCTCACAGGAACAAAGGTTGCTGGCCTAGGCAGCAACAAAGGATCTGTTGGATTCTCGAATGAGTCACCCCCCTTCCTTTGGTCAGTTTGGGACTACGATGAGGTAATTCTCACCTGACTCCTAAGAATGGTATAAAGCCAAGAGGGAAGAAAGAGCATGATAAAAGGGAGAGACATTTGCCATGCTCTTCCTCTCTCTTCCACCTCCATCTACAGACATCACTGTGATAGGTTCAGTCACAGAGACCCCTTGGGACTGTCACCTGACGTGCTGGAATTACCTCTAAGCCCGTTTTCCCTCCCAGCTTGGGACTCCAGAACCCTGTCTTGTTGAGCCAGACATGCTAGCCTGCTGCAACACAGACCCAGGGTCTGAACCACATACCAAAAGCTGCAGGCTTTAACTGAAAACCACACAGCAGGTACTCCTGTCTCCAGCACCCAGAAACCCAGCCCCCTTATTTGGGGATCCAGACCCCAAATAAATCCGTTTTACTCTGTATAAAGCTTATACAGGGTAAACTCATAAATTATCCACCCTCTATAACACTGATAGAGAGATATGCACAGCTGTTTGCTCCCCCAGGTATTAATCACTTACTCTGAGTTCAATAATAAACAAAAGTGATTTTATTAAGAATTAAAAGTAGGATTTAAGTGGTTTCAAGTAATAACAGACAGAACAAAGTAAGTTACCAAGCAAAATAAAACAAAACACACAAGTCTAAGCTTAATACATTTAAGAAACTGAATACAGGTAAATCTCACCCTCAGAGATATTCTAATAAGCTTCTTTCACAGACTAGACTCCTTCTTAGTCTGGGCCCAATCCTTTCCCCGATACAATTCCTGTTAGTTCTAGCCCAGGGGGTAACTAGGGGATTTCTCATGACTGCAGCCACCTTTGTTCTGTTCCACCCCCTTTCATGGCTTTGGCACAAGGTGGGAATCTTTTGTCTCTCTGGGTCCCCACCACTCCTTCTAAATGGAAAAGCACCAGGTTAAAGATGGATTCCAGTTCCAAGTGACATGGTCACATGTCACTGCAAGACCTCCTTCTTCATTACCTAGGAGCTGGCCAACACAATACACAGGAAGGCTGGCCAGTAAACAAACCCATTCACAGGTCATTGATTCTGAGGCACCCTTAATGGCTTCCACTTAGCATGTTTACATCAGTAATAGAAGCTTATATCTTATTCTCCTACCTCCAGACATAGAAATTATACATGCAAACAAATGGGATGGCCACACTCAGTGGATCATATGCTTTGTAATGGTACCTTACAAGAGACCTTTTGCATGAAGCATATTCCAGTTACATTATATTCACACTCATAAGCATACTCATAAGTATATTTCCATAGAACATTATGGAGTGCAATATCACATAAAAAGGAAAGACATTTGCCATACTCTTCCTCTCTCTCTTCCACCTTCATCTACTGACGTCACCACCAAGAGACTGAAGCACTGATCAAAGGGGAGAGCCTGGCTGAATAGCAACCAGTCAGGCTGTGGTGAGAAGCATCTAAGTTTGTAAGGGCACTGAAAGTGTTAAGATCAGCTTAGAATGTGTTTTGCTTTTATTTCATTTGACCAAATCCGACTTGTTGTGCTTTGACTTATAATCACTTAAAATCTATCTTTCATAAGAATAAACTAACAGATTTATTAACACCTGAAACCATGTGTTTGGTTTGAAGCATGTCAGAGACTCCCCTTGTGATAATAAGCCTGGTACATATCCATTTCTTTGTTAAATTGATTAACTCATATAAGCTTGCAGCGTCCTGCGGGCATAACTGGACACTGCAAGACAGAGGTTCCGAGGGTTGTGTCTGGGACCGGAGATATTGGCTAGTGTCATTCAGTTGCACAATCAAAGCAGCTTACATGCCACAGGCTGTGCATGAACATCCCAGGAGTGAGGGTTGTCACAGCAGAGCAGGGTAAGGCTGGCTCCCAGAGTCAAGGACTGAAGTGACCTAGCAGATCACCAGTCCACATAACACCAGGGGAATGTCACAACCATGCAACACAATTCTCATAACTTCAAACCAATACACATATTTAGATGGAAGAGTGGGTTTCAGCAGATCGTAACCTTTCCCATGACACCTTACAAGATCCGCTTTATATGCAATATCACAACTATATACAAATGAGGAATATGAGGGTTACAAGGCACTCCCCCAGGGTGCAGAGTGTCACACTACTTTATTGCAGTGAGGAACTCACAGAGACGGTCCCTACACCCAGCACCAAGGGCCTGTCTACACAATGACCTTCCTCCTGTTTGAGGACTTACGGTATCAATTCAAACTGACTTGGTTACACTTATACAAACCAACTGGATGCTCTAAATTTGGTTTAAGAACAGCTTGTATTGGTTGAGTTTAAGTCATTTGGGAACAGGTTTAAGCTAAACTGAAATGAGGCATCCTTAACCCAAAATAAAGGTGACCACGTGGGTTTGAATCAGCTCAATTAGATGGATTTACAAACCGATTTGAGTTAAACCACTGCAACTCTTCCACATAGAAACTCAGGGTGAGAAATCCATGTTCCTGGCAAAGAGCATCTTGCTTGCAATTCTCTGCAGAGCCTGCTTTAGCTCCTTGTTTTGCAGGTTATAGATGACGGGGTTCATGACTGGCAGCAGCACGGAATACAACACAACCTGCGGGGAAGACACAGACCGTGGACGCAAGTAAGAGAACATGGCTGTGCAGGTAAATAAAGAAAACACAACCAAGTGCAGCAGGCAGGTGGAGGAGGCTTTACACCTTCCCTGCATGGAGGGGATTCTCAGCAAGGCCACGAAGATGTGAAAGTAGGAAAAAAATATAAAAACGAAGCAGAACACGTCTACTACTGACCCAAGACCAAGCATCAAAACTTCATTAGGCCACATCTCAGTGCAAGAAATCATCTTCAGCTGTGGGATAGAGATGATTCCGTACCAGGGTGGCCAAGTAAAGGACTAGAAACACCATGAAGTGCAGAATCTGCAACTCCCTGAGATCGGAGAATCTCAGGAGACGGAATTTGGTCAGGGTGGTTCAGTTGGGCTTTTGTTGCCTTGGCTGCTGTCAGGGTTCCCTCCCCACTCTGAACTCTGCGGTACAGATGTGGGGACCTGCATGAAAGACTCCCTAAGCTTATTCTTACCAGATTAAGTTAAAAACTTCCCCAAGGTACAAACTTTGCCTTGTCATAGAATCATACAATATCAGAGTTGGAAGGGACCTCTGGAGGTCATCTAGTCCAACCCCCTGCTCAAAGCAGGACCAGTCCCCAACTAAATCATCCCAGCCAGGGCTTTGTCAAGCAGGACCTTAAAAACTTCTAAGGAAGGTGTCATAAATATAAAGGGAAGGGTAAACCCCTTTGAAATCCCTCCTGGCCAGGGGAAAGCTCCTCTCACCTGTAAAGGGTTAAGAAGCTAAAGGTAACCTCGCTGGCACCTGACCAAAATGACCAATGAGGAGACAAGATACTTTCAAAAGCTGGGAGGAGGGAGAGAAACAAAGGGTCTGTGTGTCTGTCTATATGCTGGTCTTTGTCGGGGATAGACCAGGAATGGAGTCTTAGAACTTTTAGAAAGTAATCTAGCTAGGTATGTGTTAGATTATGATTTCTTTAAATGGCTGAGAAAAGAATTGTGCTGAATAGAATAACTATTTCTGTCTGTGTATCTTTTTTGTAACTTAAGGTTTTGCCTAGAGGGGTTCTCTATGTTTTTTAATCTAATTACCCTGTAAGATATCTACCATCCTGATTTTACAGGGGGGATTTCTTCATTTCTATTTACTTCTATTTTTATTAAAAGTCTTCTTGTAAGAAACTGAATGCTTTTTCATTGTTCTCAGATCCAAGGGTTTGGGTCTGTGGTCACCTATGCAAATTGGTGAGGCTTTTTATCCAACATTTCCCAGGAAAGGGGGGTGCAAGTGTTGGGAGGATTGTTCATTGTTCTTAAGATCCAAGGGTCTGGGTCTGTAGTCACCTAGGCAAATTGGTGAGGCTTTTTACCAAACCTTGTCCAGGAAGTGGGGTGCAAGGTTTTGGGAAGTATTTTGGGGGGAAGGACGCGTCCAAACAGCTCTTCCCCAGTAACCAGTATTAGTTTGGTGGTGGTAGCGGCCAGTCCAAGGACAACGGGTGGAATATTTTGTACCTTGGGGAAGTTTTGACCTAAGCTGGTAAAGATAAGCTTAGGAGGTTTTTCATGCAGGTCCCCACATCTGTACCCTAGAGTTCAGAGTGGGGGAGGAACCTTGACAGAAGGGGATTCCACCACCTCCCTAGGTAATGGATTCCAGTGTTTCACAACCCTCCTAGTGAAAAAGTTTTTCCTAATATCCAACCTAAATCTCCCCCACTGCAACTTGAGACCATTACTTCTTGTCCTGTCATCTGCTATCACTGAGAATAGTCTGGATCCATCCTCTTTGGATCCACCTTTCAGGTAGTTGAAAGCAGCTATCAAATCCCCCCTCATTCTTCTCTTCTGTAGACTAAACAATCTCAGTTCCCTCAGCCTCTCCTCATAAGTCATGTGTTCCAGACCCCTAATCATTTTTGTTGCCCTTCGCTGGACTCTCTCCAATTTTTCCACATCCCTCTTGTAGTGTGGGGCCCAAAACTGGACACAGTACTCCAGATGAGGCCTCACCAGTGTCGAATAGAGGGAAACGATCACGTCCCTCAATCTGCTGGCAATGCCCCTACTTATACATCCCAAAATGCATTGGCCTTCTTGCCAACAAGGGCATACTGTTGACTCATATCCAGCTTCTCATCCACTGTCACCCCTAGGTCCTTCTCTGCAGAACTGCTGCCTAGTCATTCGGTCCCTAGTCTGTAGCGGTGCATTGGATTCTTCCGTCCTAAGTGCAGGACTCTGCACTTGTCCTTGTTGAACCTCATCAGATTTCTTTTGGCCCAATCCTCCAATTTGTCTAGGTCCCTCTGTATCCTATCCCTACCCTCCAGCGTATCTACCTCTCCTCCCAGTTTAGTGTCATCCGCAAACTTGCTGAGAGTGCATTCCACACCATCCTCCAGATCATTAATGAAGATATTGAACAAAACCGGCCCCAGGACCGACCCTTGGGGCACTCCGCTAGATACCGGCTACCAACTAGACATGGAGCCATTGATCACTACCCGTTGAGCCCGACAGTCTAGCCAACTTTCTATCCACCTTGTAGTGCATCCATCCAGCCCATACTTCTTTAACTTGCTCACAAGAATACTGTGGGAGACCATGTCAAAAGCTTTGCTAAAGTCAAGGAATAACACGTCCACTGCTTGGCCTTCATCCACAGAACCAGTTATCTCATCATAGAAGGCAATTAGATTAGTCAGGCATGACTTGCCCTTAGTGAATCCATGCTGACTGTTCCTGATCACTTTCCTCTCCTCTAAGTCCTTCAGAATTGATTCCTTGAGGACCTGCTCTATGATTTTTCCAGGGACTGAGGTGAGGCTGACTGGCCTGTAGTTCCCAGGATCCTCCTTCTTCCCTTTTTTAAAGATGGACACTACATTAGCCTTTTTCCAGTCTTCCGGGACTTCCCCCGATCGCCATGAGTTTTCAAAGATAATGGCCAATGACTCTGCAATCACATCCGCCAATTCCTTTAGCACTCTTGGATGCAACGCACCCAGCCCCATGGACTGGTGCACGTCCAGCTTTTCTAAATAGTCCCGAACCACTTCTTTCTCCACAGAGGGCTGGTCACCTCCTCCCCATGCTGTGCTGCCCAGTGCAGTAGTCTGGGAGCTGATCTTGTTCGTGAAGACAGAGGCAAAAAAAGCATTGAGTACATTAGCTTTCTCCACATCCTCTGTCACTAGGTTGCCTCCCTCATTCAGTAAGGGGCCCACACTTTCCTTGGCTTTCTTCTTCTTGCTAACATATCTGAAGGAACCCTTCTTGTTACGCTTAACATCTCTCACTAGCTGCAACTCCAGGTATGATTTAGCCTTCCTGATTTCACTCCTACGTGCCCGAGCAATATTTTTATACTCATCCCTGGTCATTTGTCCAATCTTCCACTTTTTGTAAGCTTTTTTTTTGTGTTTAAGATCAGCAAGGATTTCACTGTTAAGCCAAGCTGCCATATTTACTATTCTTTCTACACTTCGGGATGGTTTGTCCCTGTAACCTCAATAAGGATTCTTTAAAATACAGCCAGCTCTCCTGAACTCCTTTCCCCCTCATGTTATTCTCCCAGGGGATCCTGCCCATCAGTTCCCGGAGGGAGTCCTTGAACCGTATGCTGCTACCACCAAGCGTTTTAAACAAAGAACAGGGAAAGAGCCCACTTGGAGATGTCTTCCCCCAAAATATCCCCCCAAGCCCTACATTACCTTTCCTGGGGAAGGCTTGATAAGAATCCTCACCAATTGGTACAGGGGAACACAGACCCAAACCCCTGGACCTTAAGAACAGTGAAAAATCAATCAGGTTCTTAAAAGAAGAATTTTAATTTAAAAAAAGGTAAAAGAATCACCTCTGTAAAATCAGGATGGTAAATACTTTACAGGGTAATCAGATTCAAAACATAGAGAATCCCTCTAGGCAAAACCTTCAGTTACAAAAAGATACAAAAAGAGGAATATACATTCCTTCCAGCACAGCTTATTTTACCAGCCAAAACAAGAAAACCTAATGCATTTTCTAGCTAGATTACTTACTAACTTTACAGAAGTTGGAGGGCTTGCATCCTTGATCTGTTCCCAGCAAAGGTATCACACAGACAGAGAAAAATCTTTTTCCCCCCCCTCCAGATCTGAAAGTATCTTGACCCCTCATTGGTCATTTTGGGTCAGGTGCCAGAGAGGTTATCTTAGCTTCTTAACCCTTTACAGGTGAAAGGGTTTTGCCTCTTGCCAGGAGGGATTTTACAGCACTGTCTACAGAAAGGTGGTTACCCTTCCCTTTATATTTATGACAGCTGCCCAGTGCTGAAGGGAGGACATGGAGAGCAATCAGAGAAAGAGGACTCAAAGGCAGAAAACAGAGCAGAGAAGATACTGGGTGTTTGCAAAGTGAGAACGAGAGCTCATGTTTATCATCATGCCCAGTGCCCAGTGTGTGCATGTGTCTGTTCTTAGGTCACTTGTCTGGCTGTCTCTAGCAAACAACCATGTGGACATGGTGGATCAGTAGAGGGCACACTCAGCCATTCCGTAGGATTTTGCATTTGACTTGCTGTTCCGTGGAAAGTCCAATGTCTGGGCAACTTTGGTGACACTTATAAATTCGGGAGGGAACTGATCTCCTGGTGTCAGAGGACTGGCCTCCTCTGCCTCGGCCCGCTACCGCACTGTGCTGGGGCGTGTGACTTCCTGCAGCTTACTTGGGGCTTCCCCCTCCCTCAAAGCGCCCCTGGTCCCGTCCGGAGCTTTGTCGCAGATTCACTCCAGTCTCAGGCTGGTATGCATTGCCAAGATGGGAGCACTTCATGCCCTGTGAGGAAGCTGAGCTCTTCCCTGTCGGGGACCCCGCTAAGGCAAGGGATGAACTCTCCTGTCAACCTCGCTGTGGCCTCCAAGAGCCAGGTTTCTGGCAGTGCTAGGCGCCGGAGCGGCGTCTACACTGCAGCTGTGCTGCTGGCATGTCTTGTGTAGACAGCTCTCGCTCTCTTGAACACAGGCATCGTGCTAGCAGTTCAAGGCCAAAGGCAGAGCAAGCTGAGAGCTCCTCTGCGTCTCGCAGTCCTCCGGCCCATACAGAAACAGACTCTGACCCATCGCTCTGCGCAGACGAGCTCCCTGGCAGTCACTGCCTGGCTCCGTGGGAAGGGGTTTTATCCGGCTCTGTTCTCCAAGGGCTCTCGGCAGCTTGCTCCCCGGAGCCCTGCACAGAGGCGCAGAGGCAGAAGTTAATGTCTCTCCCCCAGGAGCTTTCTGCACGTTCCCCAAGGTCGAGCAACAGCAGTGCCTAGTGGGGAGAGCTGTGGGCTGGAGCCCAGGAACTGCTGCTCCTAAGCCCGACCCGTGGAGAGAACAGGTGTGCAAGCCATTCCATGTGCCCCGGGGTTGTCTGTCTCTATTCTGCACACTGCAGCCAGCAGCGCAGCTCCCGGCATGGAGCCACAGACTTGTGCCAGCAGGGCTTGGCCCAGACCCATAGCTATGCAGACAGCTTGGGCCTGGGCCCAGGCTCAGTCTCTGGCTCCCCGCCCCTCCCCAAGCTTCAGCACCAGGCCACGGAGCTGGGCTGGGAGGCCTGCTGGGGCGATGTGCCCGCTGGCATGACCTGTGCAGGGAAGCCCAAGGGGCGCGGGCCTCACTTTCCCGATGAGCGCCACTGGCCAGCCCTTGGTCTTGCTGAGGGGGTCCGGGTGGAGGGGGCATTCAGCAGGTGCTGTCATTGCGCACCCCAGGACAGCACCTGGGCACCGCTGGGCAGCTGCTCCCTGGGGCTGGGTTTGGCCCTGGGGACCTGAAAGGAAAAGCGGCTGCTCCAGTCTTTCTCTCCTGAGCCAGCCAGCCTGCTCCAGCCTGCCGGAGCATTCACTACCTCAACACCCTCCCAGCCTCCGGTGGGGGCTCAGGCCCGAGGCTGTCCAGTTCTCTCGGGACATCTCTGCCCAGGGCCTCCTGCAGCATCAGGCTTCCGCATGGTGCGCCAGGCACATGTCCCAGCCCAGGGATTCAGGGACTCCCGGCAACCCCAGCAAGCGGGGAACCGGGTAGCAAACACACCCTGCCCAAGGCCCACAGAGCTGTGATTATCCCCAGAGGGCACCGGCTGGGGAATGACTGGAAAACAGCTCCCCAGAACAGGCCCCAGAGCCCTGTGCCCCAGGTCCTCTGGATGCCAGCTGGCAGAGGGCATAAGGATATCAAAATCCCCTGGGTCTGGTGCTTACAGTCAAGCTCACCCGAGGGTGGCATGGAAGGTCTCCGCAGAGACATAAACACTGATGTAAATTACTGGGCTGGGGTCCTTTGGTCAGTCCATTGGTGCACGTGGAAAAGAGTTGTTCTGTGCACTGACTGAGCCCTGCATGAGCCAGGCCGTGTAGACCTCAAGGTGTAACTCCCCCTGCACCTGTGCCTGTCGGAGAGCAAGGGGGGACCCTGGGCAGATGGCCCAGCAGAGGGAGATACCCCCAGCCCAGGGGCCTTGTAGGTTGGACTTGGATGGGGGAACCCAATCCCAATGGGGGGAGCCAACGCTGGGGAGAAGGGTCCTGCCACCCAGAGCCTGAGGGTGCCTGGGACGTGGGAGGAGCAGCCTGTGAGTCAGCTGGTTGTGGTGTCCCCACGGGGCGGGTCCTTGTCCCCAGAACAGACGTTCTCAAACTGTGGTCCACGGAGCACCATGAGCTCCATTCAGGGGTCCACAGATAGTTCCCTCTAAGGTGCACACCTGGGCAGCTGCGCACTAAAGAATGAAGGGTCACCCCCCTAATTAGTGGAGCCGCACAGGCTCCACTAATTAGGTGTCTGGACCCTCGAGAAGATGCACATGTAAGGTGAGGTGGTGGCCTTGGGGAGAATAGGAGGTAGGCGGGGGGGCAGTGGGGTGAGATGAGAGGGTGGGGGAAATTTGGGATATGCAGGGCTGCAGCGGCCAGAGAAAGAGACATCTTTCCCCAGCTCCAGGGCTGCAGCCGCCGGGGAGAGACCCCCCCCCTCCTTCCCAGCCCCAGCTCTGTGGCTGCCATGATGGGGGGGAGACCCCCCTCCTCCCCAGCCCCAGCTCTGTGGCTGCTGTGGCGGGGGAGAGACCTCCCTCCTTCCCAGCCCCAGCTCTGTGGCTGCTGTGGTTGGGGAGAGACCCCCCCTCCTTCTCAGCCCCAGCTCTGAGGCTGCCGTGGCTGGGGAGAAACACCCCCCTCCTTCCCAGCCCCAGCATAGTAGCTGCTGCGGAGGGAGAGAGATAGCTCTCTCCAAACTAGTGCTAAAACTGAATGGAAATTGCTAGTCCAGGCAAGTGATTTCCATTACGTTTGGGGAGAGGTCTGGAAACCATTATAGCCAGATCTTTGTTCTCTGGCACAGTTCTGGCTCTTCAGAGTACTCCCACTGTCTTAAGCAGCAAGCAGCACTAGGTTTGGTGGGGATGCTGCTAGGTGTTTTGTAGGATAAAGACCTTATTTGCAAGCTCTTTGAAGCAGGGATCTGTCTGCAAACTCCAAGCCATGTGTTCATGTGCTCCAGGGCTTCTAGAAACTCCATGAGCCCACTGTGAGTTTTTGAGTTGGTAACACACACAATATGAAAGCAGGAAAACTTTGCCTGTCTCTGTAGGGCTCTGTTGCACTTGCACAGCGTGGGTCCTAAACACCCCTTTAAAATACCCAGAACCAACCACTGGATATTTTCTTTCCCTTCGTATTTTCAGTGTTGTCACTTGTTTGTTTGTGGTTTTATTTTGCTGTTTGTGTTGCTTTATTACCTATTTTTACTGTTCCAGGTGTATGAAGTGTTAATCTGATTTAGAGTGGACATCTCAGAGAAATTGCATAAGCTTGAGTGAATGCCTTTCCCTCTCCTTTCCAGGATCAGAACATATTGTATTAATATTTGCAATGAGAGCATGGCAATTTCTAGTTGACTCATAGATTTGTTTCACATCTTACAGCTGTGCTGTGTCTGCAGATAATATGCATGCAGGAGAGATAAATAATTATTGTTAAGGGTTTTTTTATATTGAGCTTTTCATAAATTCATAGAATCATAGAATATCAGGGTTGGAAGGGACCTCAGGAGGTCATCTAGTCCAACCCCCTGCTCAAAGTAGGACCAATCCACAACTAAATCATCCCAGCCAGGGCTTTGTCAAGCCTGGCCTTAAAATCCCCTAAGGAAGGAGATTCCACCACCTCCCTAGGTAACCCATTCCAGTGCTTCACCACCCTCCTAGTGAAAAAGTTTTTCCTAATATCCAACCTAAACCTCCCCCACTGCAACTTGAGACCATTACTCCTCGTTCTGTCCTCTGTCACCATGGAGAACAGTGGAGATCCATCCTCCAACAATAGTTAGCTAACAGTCCAAACAACATTAGGAAAGACCATTTAGTTGGGGTTGGTCCTGCCTGGCGCAGGGGGTTGGACTAGATGACCTCCTGAGGTCTCTTCCAACCAGCATCGTCTATGATTAAGTGGTCCACCAAGACCCCCAGCAATTTTCAAGTGGTCTGCGGGAAAAAAAGGTCTGAGAACCACTGTCCTAGAAACTTTCCCGTTTCCCCCTGGTTTTGGTTCTCAGTTGCTGTTCACTCCAGTGTATCGGCTTTGAACTGTACGGAATGGCCAGCGGGGCAGGGAGGCGTCCGGTGCAGAGAGAGCACCCCAGAGTGGGGACACCCTCGCCCCTGTCCCAAGTGACAAGGACACGAGCCCCAGCCCTGTTGGGGTTTCGGGGACTTAGCCCAGCCAGAAGGAGGAAGGGGAGCCCCTCGAGGGCACGCAGGCCTCCGGGCAAAGGGAGCTGGAGCGACGACTGGGGTCCTTATCCAGCCGAGTCCCCCGGGGCAGTGCAGACGCCAGGAAAGTTCCCCACGAGAGCGGGAGCGTCCGACGGCCCCTGGGGTGGAGTAGCTGCGGCGGGGAGTTTGCAGACGCTCCCTGGCTGGGCTGGGCGGCGCTACCCGGGAACAGGGGTGGTTGGTTTCGCTTTCCCAGCCGCTGCGACACGGGGCGGGCGAGTGAAGGTAACGGGGCCCCAGGACCCCCAGAGCCCCCTCGCCTCGGGGCCCCCAGCCGGGGACAGGACCCAGGGGTCCCGCTCCCACCCCGCGAGCTGGGCACACAAGGGTGTGTGCGCCGCCCCCTGTAACACGGCCGGGGGGCTGGAGTCACGGCCCAGCCCAGCCCCTCCCCACTGGCCGGCCCCCCAGCCGCGGGGACTCCCCTCAGCGGAGCGGGGTCTATGACCCGGACTGGCAGGTCCGGCTCGGGGCAGCGCGGCTCTGGCAGCGGGGCCCGCGACGGGGAGGGGGAGTTCGGACCGGAGCCAGAGCAGGAAACCCTGCACCCTGCGGGGTCAAACCCGCCCCCCGGCCCCCACACCCCCCGCCGCTGTCCGCCCCCCCCCCCCGTCCGCCTGTCCGTCCTCCCCCCCCCGCCGCACTGTCCGCCCCCCTCCGTCCACCTGCCCGCCCTCCCCCCCCCCCGCACTGTCCTCCGTCCGCCTGTCCGTCCTCCCCCCACAGCCCCCGCCGCACTGTCCGCCCCCCTCCGTCCACCTGTCCGCCCTCCCCCCCCCGCACTGTCCTCCGTCCGCCTGTCCGTCCTCCCCCCACAGCCCCCGCCGCACTGTCCGCCCCCCTCCGTCCACCTGTCCGCCCTCCCCCCCCCGCACTGTCCTCCGTCCGCCTGTCCGTCCTCCCCCCACACCCCCCGCCGCACTGTCCGCCCCCCTCCGTCCGCCTGTCCGTCCTCCCCCCCCGCCGCACTGTTCGCCCCCCTCCGTCCACCTGTCCGCCCCCCCCGTCCGCCTTTCCGTCCTCCCCCCACACCCCCCGCCGCACTGTCCGCCCCCCCCGTCCGCCTTTCCGTCCTCCCCCCCCGCCGCACTGTCCGCCCGCCCCGTCCGCCTTTCCGTTCTCCCCCCACAGCCCCCGCCGCACTGTCCGCCCCCCTCCGTCCGCCCTCACGCCACACCCCCCGCCGCACTGTCCGCCCCCCTCCGTCCGCCTTTCCGTCCCCCCCCGCCGCACTGTCCGCCCCCCCGTCCGCCTTTCCGTCCTCCCCCCCGCCGCACTGTCCTCCGTCCGCCTGTCCATCCTCCCCCCACAACCCCGCCGCACTGTCCGCCCCCCCCCGTCCGCCTTTCCGTCCTCCCCCCCGCCGCACTGTCCGCCGTCCGCCTGTCCGCCCTCCCCCCCCCGCCGCACTGTCCTCCGTCCGCCTGTCCGTCCTCCCCCCACACCCTCCGCCGCACTGTCCGCCCCGTCCGTCCACCTGTCCGCCCTCCCCCCCCCGCACTGTCCTCCGTCCGTCCTCCCCCCACACCCCCCGCCACACTGTCCACCCCCCTCCGTCCGCCTGTCCGCCTTCACCCTACACCCCCCGCCGCACTGTCCATCCCCCTCCGTCCGCCTGTCCGCCCTCACCCTACACCCCCCGCCGCACTGTCCATCCCCCTCCGTCCGCCTATCCGTCCTCACCCCCCGCCGCACTGTCCACCCCCCCTCCGTCCGCCTGTCCGTCCTCACCCCACACCCCCCGCCACACTGTCCAGCCCCCCTTCTGTCCGTCCTCACCCCCCACCGCACTGTCCAACCCCCCTTCCGTCCATCTGTCCGTCCTCACCCCCTGCCGCACTGTCCAACGCCCTTCCATCCATCTGTCCATCCTCACCCCACACCCCCCACCACATTGTCCAACCCCCCTTCCGTCCCTCTGTCCATTCTCACCCCACACCCCCCACCACATTGTCCAACCCCCCTTCCATCCATCTGTCCATCCTCACCCCACGCCACATTGTCCAGCCCTCCTCCGTCCGTCTATCCATCCTCGCCCCCTGCCGCACTGTCCAACCCCCCTTCTGTCCGTCCTCACTCCCCACCGCACTGTCCAATCCCCCTTCCGTCCGTCTATCCGTCCTCACCCCCCGCCACACTGTCCACTGCCCTTCCATCCGTCTGTCAATCTTCACCCCAGACCCCCCATCGCATTGTCCAACCCCCCTTTCGTCCATCTGTCCATCCTCACCCCCCACCGCACTATCCAGCCCCCCTTCCATCTGTCTGTCCATCCTCACCCCCCGCCACACTGTCCAACCCCCTATTCCATGTGTCTGTCCATCCTCAGCCCCCACCGTGCTGCCAACCGCCCTTCTGTCCATCTGTCCGTCCTCACCCCCCTGCACTCTCCGATTTTGTTTGTCTGGCTCCCCTGAGAGCCCTGAAGACAGGGTGTATCCATCTCACTCTTGGCAAGCGGGACATCCCATCCCCCACAGCAGACGCACAGGGCCCTGTGAGGCTCCCCTACATTTCTCCACCCCTCTCCCAGCCATTCCCTCCATCCAAACATCCATCCCCACCCCCCTCCCATCAGTCTGTCCATCCATCCCCATCCCCCCCCCGCACACATTTCTCCATCCAGCTCCCAGCTGTGCCCCGGTCCCTGCCTGCCCCTACTTGCTGGGGGCTGGCGCCATGTATGGGACCGGGAGCCCGAGAGGAGCTGTCACTCTGATCTCTGAGCTCGGCCTGAGAGCCTGCGGGACTCCCTGCCACATGACCTGGCTGAGCAGGGGAGCGGGGCTGGGGTCTTGGAGTCATTGCTGGGGGGACACCCTGTGCTCGTCAGTTTCCATGGAAACCCTGTATCTCACAACACACCCTTTCCCAGCACAGATCCCCGACCCCGTACCAAGATGACAAGCTGCGGCCTCCTGAACAGTTCCAACAAGCCGGGTGAGTCAGGGCGGGGAGTCCCATGGCTGACGTCCCCCTCCCCTGGCGCCCATGGGGGTGTCAGAGGTTCCCATGGCTGACGTCTCCCTCCTCTGACACCCATCGGGGGGTCCAAGAGGCCCATGGCTGACAGCCCTGTTCCCTGTCGCCCATGGGGGTCAGAGGGGCCCATGGCTGAAGTCCCACTCCCCTGGAGCTCATAGGGGTGGTCAGAGGGGCCCCTGGCTAACGTCCCCCTCCCCTGGCTCCCAAGTGGGGATCCCCTGGCTGACGTACCCGTCCCCCCAGTGCCCCTGCGCAGCGGCTCGGTGACGGTGCTGATCCGAGGCTTCGTGGCTGACGTGGGCTGTGAGCTGCTCTACAGGAACGATGAGCCAGGGCCCGTGGAGGCCGTATTCGTGTTCCCCGTGGACGCCGAGGCGGCCGTCTACGCCTTCCAAGCCCGCCTGGGGGGCGCCAGCATTGAGGCCCAACTCCACGAGAAGAAACAGGTATCGGGGGGCAGAGATCCCGGGGGGAGAGACGGTACCGGGGGGGCAGGGCTGGGGGGATCTCAGGGTGACCCCGTCTCTCCTGGCAGGCGCATGAGCTGTATGGGTACGCACTGGCCGGGGGGCAGGGCAGAGGGATGTCGGGAGGCAGGGGCTCTCGGCGTAACCCCATCTCTCCCAGCAGGCGCCGGAGCTGTACGGGGACATGCTGGCAGAGGGATCTCGTGGGAGAAGGAGATCTCAGGCTTACCCTGTCTCTTCAGGAGGTGCAGGAGCTGTTACTCATGGGGGAATTAGGCACCAAAAAATTTAAAATGCTGTGCACAATATTTTAAAATTCTGCATATTTTTTGGTCAAAATAACACAATGTAATCATGCCAGTTTCCATTATTTTGGTAATTTATTTCAAAATACAGCCAGCAAGTACATCTGTAACAACACAGACCGAAAAAAAGATTCTGGTAATTTTTTTCCACAATATCAGGGTTGGAAGGGATCTCAGGAGGTCATCTAGTCCAACCCCCTGCTCAAAGCAGGGCTGTCAAGGTTCCTCCCCCACTCTGAACTCTAGGGTACAGATGTGGGGACCTGCATGAAAACCTCCTAAGCTTACTTTTACCAGCTTAGGTTAAAACTTCCCCAAGGTACAAATTAATTTTATCATTTGTCCTTGGAATAACCACTGCCACCACCAAACTCTAACTGGGTTTACTGGGAAATGTAGTTTGGACACGTCTTTCCCCCAAAAATCCTCCCAACCCTTGCACCCCACTTCCTGGGAAAGATTTGGTAAAAATCCTCACCAATTTGCATAGGTGACCACAGACCCTAACCCTTGGATCTGAGAACAATGAAAAAGCATTCCGTTTTCTTACAAGGAGACTTTTAATAGAAATAGAAGTAAATAGGAGTAAAGAAATCACCTCTGTAAAATCAGGATGGTAGATACCTTACAGGGTAATTAGATTCAAAACATAGAGAATCCCTCTAGGCAAAACCTTAAGTTATAAAAAAGACACACAGACAGAAATAGTCATTCTATTCAGCACAATTCTTTTCTCAGCCATTTAAAGAAATCATAATCTAAAGCATACCTAGCTAGATTACTTACTAAAAGTTCTAAGACTCCATTCCTGTTCTATCCCCGACAAAAGCAGCATACCAACAGACACACAGACCGTTTGTTTCTCTCCCTCCTCCCAGTTTTTGAAAGTATCTTGTCTCCTCATTGGTCATTTTGGTCAGGTGCCAGCGAGGTTACCTTTAGCTTCTTAACCCTTTACAGGTGAGAGGATTTTTCCTCTGGCCAGGAGGGATTTTAAAGGGGTTTACCCTTCCCTTTATATTTATGACAAGGGCCAATCCCCAATTTTTGCCCCAGATCCCTAAATGGCCCCCTCAAGGCTTGAACTCACAACCATGGGTTTAGCAGGCCAATGCTCAAACCACTGAGCTATCCCTGCCCCCAGTATAGAACTGTATTTCCTGCACGCCTCAGAAGCAGCACAAAGGCTTATGGGAGTCAGGAGTAATGGAGGAGCTGAGGAAGAGGCAAGGAGCCTGGAGTGAATCGGGAAGGTTGTTGGGTGTGGATGGGAGAAGTATAGAACAGGTTTTTTGTGGGGAGTGGCGGATTTTTAGTGAGTTGGGGAGCCTCCCCCAGGCAGACCCTGGCTCACACCATTCCTCTCCCATTCAGTCAGCCACATCTGCCCCGTCTCCACACCCCGCATCGGTCTCTGCAGCCTCCTCCCCCATCCCTGTGTGTCCCTGCATCCCCCTTCCCTGTTCCCATGTGGCCCTGCAGCCCCCCTCCCATTCAGTCCCTGGCTCAATGGTGTCACCCCACAAGCTCCTGAGCCCACTGCCCAGTCTCTTGCCCCCACCAGCCCTTCTGAACCCCTCTCCGTGACGCCCCTTGCAGCCCCGTGTGCCCCACTCTGTCCTAACCTGGCTCCACCGGCAGCGTGCTGTGATGAACAGAGCCAGCTCCTGGCTGTTTTGGTGTCACAGCGGCCTCTGGAGGAAGAAAGGTGGAACTGCAGTATTTCTTGGGCAGAATTATTATCTGCAGGGGGGAGAGTCTGCACCAGACGTGAATTCTGGGCATACGCAGTGGTGCAGAATTCCCCCAGAAGTAACCTGTATGAGGACATGCTAGCCCGGGGGTAGGGCAGGGGAATCTCAGGGGCCAGGGGGATCTCGGGATGACCCTGTCTCTCTGGCAGGCGCAGGAGCTGTACGGGGACGCGCTGGCCGGGGGGCAGAGCTCCTTTCTGCTGCAGCAGGAGGGGGCCGTGGGCGACATTTTCAGCTGCTCCCTGGGGAACCTGCCCCCCGGGGAGGAGGCAGCGTTGACCCTGCGCTACGTCTGCGAGCTGCCGCTGGAGCCTGATGGGGCCGCCCGCTACGTGCTGCCGGCCGTGCTGTGTCCCCGCTACGCGCCCGATGGTGAGACTCACAGCCCCCTGCCACTTTAGCCTGCCTGGTGAGACCTGTAGTTCCCAACACCCCCACTGCGCACCCTACAGTGAGTGACCCCACAGCCTGTAACCCCCTGAGACCTCCTAGCCCCTGCTATGTACCCCACAGGGAAAGACCCACATGGACCCTCATAGACCACTACTGTGTGCCCCATGGTAAGTGCCCCCCCAGCCCTGCAATCCCCACCCCAGGGTATGTGGACCCCCCCCGGGCCTTCCCCTGATATCCCAGCATCCCCCCATCCCCCCCAATAGCCCACACCCCCCCATAGAATCAGAGAACTGGAAGGGACCTTGAGAGGTCATCTAGTCCAGTTCCCTGCACTCATGGCAGGATTAATTATCTAGACCATCCCTGACAAGTGTTTGTTTAACCTGCTCTCAGAAATCTCCAGTGATGGAGATTCCACAACCTCCCTAGGCAATTTATTCCGGTGCTTAACCACCCTGACAGTTAGGAAGTTTTTCCTAATGTCCAGCCTAAACCTCCCTTGCTGCAATTTAAGCTCATTGCTTCTTACAATTTTTCTTCTTCCTCCTTTGTAACAACCTTTTACATACTTGAAAACTGTGATCATGTCCCCCTCAGTCTTCTCTTCTCCAGACTAAACAAACGCAATTTTTTCAATCTTCCCTCATAGGCCATGTTTGCTAGACCTTTTATCATTTTTGTTGCTGTTCTCTGGACTTTCTCCAGTTTGTCCACATCCTTCCTGAAATGTGGCACCCAGAACTGGACATGATACTCCAGTTGAGGCCTAATCAATGCAGAGTAGAGCAGAATTACTTCTCGTGTCTTGCTTACAACACTCCTGCTAATACAGCCCAGATTGAGGTTTGCTTTTTTTTGTCACAGTGTTACACTGTTGACTGTACTTAACTTGTTGTCCACTATGACTCCCAGATCCCTTTCCGCAGTACTCCTATCCTAGGCAGTCATTTCCCTGGCATTCACTACGTTAGATATACAATCACCACCAATTTTCTTGGTGAAAACCAAAACAAAGAAGTCATTAAGCACCTCTGCCATTTCCACATTTTCTGTTATTATCCCCGCCTCGTTGAGTATGAGCCTACCCTGTCCTTGCTCTTGCTTCTTTGTAGTATTTGTACCCTTTATCTCTCTAGCTAGTTTGATCTCGTTTTGCGTCTTGGCCTTTCTAATTTTGTCCCTACATACTTGTGTTATTTGTTTATATTCATCCTTTGTAATTATACCTAATTTCCACTTTTTAGAGGACTCTTGATTTTTAGATCATTGAAGATCTCCTGGTTAAGGCAGGGTGGTCTCTTGCCGTACTTCCTATCTTTCATACACGCAGTGGGATAGTTTCCTCTTCTGCCCTTAATCACATCTCTGAAAAACTGCCAAACTGTCTCCAGTTGTTTTTCCCCTTAGACTTGCTTCACATGGGCTCTTACCTGCCAACTCCCTGAGTTTGCTGAAGTCTGCCTTCTTGAAATCCACTGTCTTTATTTTGCTGTTCTCCCTCCTACCATTCCTTAGAACCATGAACTCTGTCATTTCATGATCACTTTCACCCCAGCAGCCTTCCACTTTCAGATTCTCAACCAGTTCCTCCCTATTTGTCAAAATCAAATCTAGAACAGCCTCCCCCCTTGGTAGCTTTCTCCACCTTCTGAATTAAAATATTGTCTCCAAGACATTCCAAGAACTTGTTGGATAATCTGTGCCCTGCTGTGTTATTTTCCCACCAGATGTCTGAGGAGCTAAAGTCCCCCATCACCGCCAGGTCCGGGGCTTTGGATGATTTTGTTAGTTGATTAAAAAAAGCCCCAGCCACCTCTTCTTCCTGGCTGTGTGGTCTGTAGTAGACCCCTGCCCTGACATCACCCTTGTTCTTTACCCCTTTTATCCTTACCCCGAGACTTTCAACAGGTCTGTCTCCTATTTCCAGCTCAACCTCAGTCCAAGTGGATCCATTTTTAATATAAAAGGCAACACCTCCTCCCTTTTTCCCTGCTTGTCCTTCCTGAGTCGGCTGTACCCTTCTAGACCAATGTTCCAGTCGTGCGTATTATCCCACCAAGTCTCCGTGATGCCATCTGTGTCATAGTTGTGTTTATTTACTAGCATTTCGAGTTCATAGAATCATAGACTATTAGGGCTGGAAGGGACCTCAGGAGGTCATCTAGTCCAACCCCCTGCTCAAAGCAGGACCAACCCCAACTAAATCACCCCAGCCAGGGCTTTGTCAAGCCTGTCCTTAAAAACCTCCAAGGAAGGAGATTCCACCACCTCCCTAGGTAACCCATTCCAGGGCTTCACCACCCTCCTAGTGAAAAAGTTTTTCCTAACATCCAACCTAAACCTCCCCACTGCAACTTTCTGCTTATTCCCCATACTTCTTGCATTAGTATACAGACATCTAAGATACTGTTTGATTCCCCCCCCACCCAGTTCTGTCTTGTCTCTCCTTTATCCCTCCTATAACAGTCCATGTTCCCCCCAAATTCTAAACCTTCTCCCAGGTCTCCATCTTCTTGACTTACCTGTGGGATTTGGTCACCTGCCCCCTTCAAACCTAGTTTAAAACCCTCTTCACTAGGTTAGCCAGTCTGTATCCAGATATGCTCTTCCCCTTCCTCGCTAGGTAGACCCCATCTCTGCTTAGCAGTCCTTCCTGGAACAGCATCTCGTGGTTAAGGAAGCCAAAGCCCTCCTGGCGACACCATCTTCACAGCCAGGCATTCACTTCCAGGATGCATCTTTCTCTGCCTGGGCCCCATGCTCACCCTGTGTCTCTCTCTGCAGGGTGGGATGGGGAGGACGTCACCCAGGGCGTCCCACGAGTCCCGCAGGGGGAGCTGCCCTACACCCTGAGCCTGAGTGCCACGCTGCAGTCGCCCCACGGCATCGACCGTGTGCTCTCCAACTGCTCCCTCTCCCCCCTGAGCTACACATCTGGGAACCGAACCACCGCCCAGGTAAGTGTTCACCCGGACACCTGAGTCTCGTCCATCCCCACTGGGAGGTCAGTATTGGGGGGCAGCTCTGAGCAGGGAGGTAATGGGAGCTCTGGGCTGAGGGGTGGTGCCAGGGGACTGTCTGGGTGTGGGTCCTGGGTGGGCATCTACAGAGGTGGGAGCTCTGGGATGGGGCAAGGGGTGGGTCCCAGAAGGCATGGGGTTGCGGGGGAGAGGGTCAAGCGACACCAGTGGATCTGGGGAATTGCCCGCGTTCTCTGGGGAAAATCTCAAGGGGCTGAGACCAGTCCATGGGGGTGAAATCCTGGACATTCGAGGGGCCCTGGTTCCCTTTGCTTTCTGGGAGTTTCATTCTCCTTGATTTTCAATGAAAGAAAATAGGGGGGGAGCGGAAAAATATCACCTCCAAATTGGAAAGATTTAGCCCAACAAAGTCAGAATTTTTGCAGTGTTTTCCGCAAGAAGAGCCAAGTCCCCGTGTTGCCCTTGCGATATTTTTCCCTCTCTCCCTCCCATCTAACCCAGAGTTGCTCCCTCCCCTCTGGCTGCATGGGGGGCATTGAGCCTGGCACAAGACCCAGCGGGACCCTGCCCCCCAGGAGCCATGGCTAGATGACTGTGTCTGTCGCCCTACCAGGTGTCACTGGCCGAGGCTCCCCCATGGGACCGAGATGTGGAGCTGCTGGTGTATTACGCGGAGCCGCACAAACCCAGCGCAGTGCTGGAGATCGGGTTGCCCGGAGCAGAGCCAGGTGGGGGGGTCCTGCACCCTGATGCCCCTGGCCGGCGGGGTGGGAATGGGGGGATCCAAGGGGGAGGGATGTGGGGGAGGAGTGTTCTGGTCGGTGATTTGGGATCGTGGGTCCCGGGGCAGTGAGGGGGATGGTAGGGGAATGGGGGGGTCCTAGGGTTGATGGGGCTGCGTGCTCAGAGGGGTGCAGGTGGAATCTGGGGGCAGGGTTAAAAAGGTCTAGAGCAGTTTTTAAAGTAAGGGCTGGGGGGAAGCCGACAGGTGCAGAGGACCACGTGGTTCAGACAGAAGGAGGATCTATTGATGGAGGCTCTCTATGTCCTCGTACCGAGGAGAGGATGGAAGATGATAAAATATGGGTAGGATCTGATGAGAAACAGTCAACTAAAGGAAAGTCCCATTCAATTACATCACGTAATGGCAGACAGCTAAAAAGTGACAAGTTCTTAAAGTGCTAATATACCAATGCTAGAAGTCTAAATAATAAGATGGGTGAACTTGGGTGCCTTGTATTAAATGAGGAGATTGATATAATAGGCATCACAGAGACTTGGTGGAATGAGGATAATCAATGGGACACAGTAATACCAGGGTACAAAATATATCAGAAGGACAGAGCAGGTCGTGCTGGCGGGGGAGTGGCACTATATGTGAAAGAAAGCAGAGAATCAAATGAAGTACAAATCTTAAATGAACCAAACTGTACCAGAGAATCACTGTGGACAGTAATTCCATGCTCAAATAATAAGAATATAGCAGTCTGGATATATTACCGGCCACCTGACCAGGATGGTGATAGTGACTGTGATAATGCTCAGGGAGACTGGAAGGGCTATTAAAATAAAAAACTCAATAATAATGTGGGATTTCAACCATCCCCATATTGACGGGGTACATGTCACCTCAGGACGGGATGCGGAGATAGTTTCTTGACATCTTAAATGACTAGTCCTGGAACCCACAAGAGGAGAGGCAATTCTTGATTAGTCCTTAGTGGAGCACCGGATCTGGTCCAAGAGGTGAATATAGCTGGGCCACTCGGTAATAGTGACCACAATATAATTAAATTTAACATTTAACACGCGGGGAAAACACCACAGCAGCCCACCATGGTAGCATTTAATTTCAGAAAGGGGGACTACACAAAAATGAGGACGTTAGTTAAACAGAATTTAAAAGGTACAGTGCAGAAAGTGGTATCCCTGCAAACTGCATGGAAACTTTTTAAAGACACCATAATAGAGGCTCAACTTATATGTATACCCCAGATTAAAAAACAGAGAGAACCAAAGAAGTGCCACCGTGGCTAAACAACAAAGTAAAAGAAGTAGGGCGGGGTGGGCAAACCACGGCCCGCGGGCCGGATCTGACCCTCAGGGTTTTGGATTCGGCCTGCGGGATTGCCACCCCCGTGGCACAGCTGGCCCGTCACCGCTCCGGGAAGCATCCGGCACCAAGTCCCTGTGGCCCCTGGGGGAGGGAGGGCAGAGGGCTCCACGAGCTGCTCTTACCTGTGGATACCTTCCCGGAAGCTCCCATTGGCCGGGAACGAGGAACCACGGCCAATGGGAGCTTCGGGGGAGGTACCCACAGGCAAGAGCAGTGCGCGGAGCCCTCTGCCCCCACTCCCCTAGGGGCCGCAGGATCGTGGTGCTGGACGCTTCTCGGAGTGGCGCGGGGCCAGGACAGGCAGGCAGGGAGCCTGCCCTGGCCCCGGTGCACACCGCTGCCACCCCGGAGCCTCTCTGGGTAAGCGGCGCTGGGCCAGAGCGCACACCCCAAACCCGTCCTGCACCCCGCCCCCCAACTCCCTGCCCTGAGCCCCCTGCTTCACCCCACACCCCTCCTGCACCTCAACACCCTGACACACCCCTCCTGCGCCCCAACTCCCTGCCCTGAGCCCCCACCATACCCCCAACCCCCTGCTTGAGCCCCCTGCCGCACCCCTCCTGCACCCCAATCCCCTGCCCTGAGCCGCCTGCTGCACCTTGCACCCTTCCTGCACCTCAGCCCCTTGCTCTGAGCCCCCTGCTGCACCTTGCACTCCTTCTGCACCTCAACCCCCTGTCCTGAGCCCCCTCGTACACCCCGCACCCCTCTTCTACCCCATTCCCTTGCCCTGAGCCCCGTCCTGCACACTGCACCCCCTCCCACTCCCTGCACTCTCTCCCACACCCTAACCCCCTGCCCCAGCCCTGCATGCAATTTCCCCACCCCGATGTGGCCCTCGGGTCAAAAAGTTTGTCCCCCCCGAGTTAGAGGCATCCTTTAAAAAGTGGAAGTTAAATCCTACTAAGGGAAATAGAAAGGAGCATAAACTTTGCATAAACATTCATTGTGCAGCTCCCTCCGGGACACGGCCTCAGCAGTGAGGCTGCACCCAACCCTGGCACAGCGCAAGGACAGGGCCTGGCCCAGAAACATCCCAGGGCCCTGCCCGTCCGTGCCAGGCGCTCCAGGTGTAGGAAAGCAGGCTCAGCAAGGAAGGATCCAAGTGTGGGGGTGTCACGGAGTCCCTGGGCGATGCTCTGGATCTGCTCCCCACGAAGCCAGGCAGGACTCTGGGGGAGCCTCCTCTCTGCGAGCAGCCCATCTGCAGGACACACAGCTCCCACAGCTTCCACCTTCCTGGGTCTGACCTCGGAGCATCCAGCATCCTCTGCCCCTCCATGCGCTTCCCACAGCGAGTCCACCCAGGCGGGGCTCCCGGAGAAGCCAGAGGGTCCTGCCCCCCAACTTCACAGTCAGACGTGACTCTCAGCCAGCAGGTAAAACAGAGATTTATTAGACGACAGGAACATGGTCTAAAACAGAGCTTGTAGGTGCAGAAAACCAGACCCCTCAGCTGGGTCCATTTTGGGGGGCCGTGAGTCAGACAACCATGTCTGCCCTTCACTCCACGTCTCCAGCCAGCCCCAAAATGAAACTCCCTCCAGCCTCCCCTCCTCTGGGCTTTGTCCCTTTCCGGGGCCAGGAGGTCACCTGATTCCTTTGTTCTCCAACTCTTTAGCTCTCACCTTGCAGGGGGGAAGGGCCCAGGCCATCACTTGCCAGGAAACAGGGTGTCGGCCATTCTCTGTGTCCAGACCCCTGCACACACCTGCCCTCTAGGGCTCTGCAACGATCATACACCCTTACCCCACCACCTAGATACTTAAGAACTGCATTGGGGAAACTGAGGCACCCCCACACTATTCAGAGGAAACATTAAGAACAGTCCCACTTCGTCACAGGGGGATCCAGGTGTGGGTTGAGAAGGTTTTGTGTGGGGCAGTCTGGGTGCGGGCGGCTCAGTGGGGGATCTGTGGACAGGGGGATCTGGATGCACAGGAGCTTGTTGGAGGGTTCTGGGTGCAGCGGTAATGGGACTCTGCAGGGGGATCCAGGTGAAGGTGGTTGGGGCTCAGCAGGGTGGGGTCTGGTGGTGGGGGGAGATAGAGCTCTGCAGGGGGGTCTGGAGAAGGGGGATCCGGGGGGGGTCCAGATGCTGGGGGAGTGGGGCTCAGTGGGGTGGGGATCCGAGTGCAGGGGGGTGAGGCTTGGCGGGAGGGTCTGGGTATGAGTCTGGATGCAGGGGGTTGGGCGGGTGGAGGAACAGTTCCCTGTACAGGGATCCCTCCCCCTGCAGATGAGGAGCAAAGGGTGCAGGAAGTGGGGCCAGCGGGGTTGGGGGGGACTTTGCAGAGCTTTCTGCAGTCAGGGGAGAAATCTGGGGGTGGGTCTGACCCGGCCCCGGATGCCGTGCAGGGGAAGAGGAAGTCCCGCCCTCCCCAGCCCAGCCGGGACTAGCAGCTGAACCCAGCACAGGGTCGGAGCCATCAGCTGGGTCTTCCCCAGTCCTGCCCCACAGTGATATACCGCTCTACTGGCTGCCCTGGGAACCTGAAACCTGCAGCTGGGGAGGGTCACAGGACCACTCTCGTGGCTTCCCTTTACTTCCCCGTCAGAAAGTCCTTTTTTTTTTTTTTTTTTTTTTTTTGAGGGGAAGCAAAGAAATCTGAGCTGGACATAAATTCTGTGCATGCACAGTGGTGCAGAATTCCCCCCGGGAGTAAAACATCCACTTGATGCACAGCGGCTGTCAAAAAAGCGAACAGACTGGTAGGAATCATTAGGAAAGGGCTAGAGAATAAGACAGAAAATATCATATCGCCTCTAGATCAGCCGTTCTCAAACTTCAGCAATCCGAGGACCCCCATTTTGATTTAAAATTTTTTGGGGACGCCCTGCCCTGCCCCTTCCTGGCTAATGGGAGCTGCGGAGCCGGCACTTGGGTGGGGGCAGTGAGTGGAGCCTCACTGGCCACCTCGGGGCCACAGGGAGCTGGCAGCCGCTTCCACGTGGAGGAGTTGAGGGAGGGAGGGAGGGGGAAGAGTTGATCAGCGGGGCCCGCGGCCGCCATGGAGTTCCCTCGCGGACCCCAGTTTGAGAAACGCTGCTCTAGATAAATCCAGGGTACACCCCCATATTGAATACTGTGTGTAGATGTGGTCGCTCAAACTCAAAAAAGATACATTGAAATTGGAAAATGTTCAGAAAAGGGCAACAAAAATGATATGGAGTATGAAACAGCTTCTGTATGCAGAGAGATTAATAAAACCAGGACTTTTCAGCTTGGAAAAGAGATGACTAAGGGGGGATGTGATTGAGGTCTATAAAATCATGACTGGTGTGGAAAAAGTAAATAAGGATGTGTTATTTACTCCTCATAACACAAGAACCAAAGGTCACCAAATTAAACTAATAGGCAGCAGTTTGAAAACAAACAAAAGGAAGTATTTTTTCACACAGTGGCACAGTCAGCCTGTGGAACTCCTTGCCAGAGGATGTTGTGAAGGCCAAGTCCTTAACAGGGTTCAAAAAAGAACTAGATAAATTCATGGAGGATAGGTCCATCAATGGCTATTAGCCAGGATGGGCAGGGATGGTGTCCCTAGCCTCTGTTTGCCAGAAGCTGGGAATGGGCGATAAGGGATCGATCACTTGATGACTCACTGTTCTGTTCATTCCCTCTGGTGCGCCTGGTTCTGGCCACTGTTGTCAGACAGGATACTGGGCTGGATGGAGGTTTGACCCAGTCTGGTCCTTCTTATGATTATGGGTGGGTGTTGAAGGAGCTGGAGATGAGGTGTTGGGGGGCCAGAGCAGGGGGGTCTCAGTGGAGCTGGGAGTGGGAGGGCGGAGTTCCTGAGAGCAGGTAAACACTGGGGTGCACTGCAGGTTTGGGGATACAGGGGAGAACGGGTGATGGAAGGGCAAGCCCCTGGGGGGCTGGGAATTGGGGGCAGTGTGGGATCTATGAGAAGGAGGTCTGGGGGGAGGGATGGGGTGGGGCTCTGGGGCAGTCAGGAGGCGCTGGGGATGGTGGGGGATCTGGGGGAGGGCGAAGTCGGGGGAGGGACAGAGGAGTGGGGGTGGGGCTCTGGGGCAGTTGGGGGTTACTGGAGGGGCTGGGGGCAGTGGAGGATCTAGAGGGAGGGCAGTGTGTGGGAGGGACATAGGTGGGGCTCTGGGGCAGTCAGGAGGGACTGGGGGCTCTCGCAGGCTCACAGGACTCCATCCCATGCCCACCCCATTTGGGGCTGGCCCCATCTCCCCGCAGGCTCCCTGATGGGCGACCCGGCCTTGATGGTGACCCTGCTGCCCAGCCTGCCCGAGGCGGTGCTGGGCCAGAGCCCTGCCGGGGAGTTCATCTTCCTGCTGGACCGCTCCGGCAGCATGGAGTGCCCCATGGACGGCCGAGACTACTCCCCCCAGCGCATCGACAGCGCCAAGGTACAGCCAGGAGGCCGCGTTAGATGGGCCTGTGGAGGAGAACAGCTCAGGCTGGCTGGGCATGCGGGGGGCAGAACCGGGGGTAGGGGGGAGCCCAGGCTGGCTGGACCAGAGGAGTGACTCCGTCCATCTGTCCATCCCCAGGAGACCCTGGTCCTGCTGTTGAAGAGTTTGCCCCTGGGCTGTTATTTCAACATCTACGGCTTTGGGTCTCAGTTTGAGTCCTTCTACCCGTGAGTCGGAGGGGGGCTGGGGGTTGCTAACTGGGTTAGGGGGCAGGGCAGGCTGGGGTTTGGGTGTCTGTGGATTGGGGGCAGGGCTGGCTGGGGTCAGGGTGTCCCTGGCTCCACCTGTCCTGGCCCCTGACCCCTCGGCATCCCCCGCAGGCAGAGTGTGGGATACACCCAGCAGACCATGGCCGAGTCCTTGCAGCGCGTCCAGCAGCTCCAGGCTGACCTGGGGGGCACCGAGATCTTGGCACCGCTACGAGCCATTTACCGCAGCCCCTGCCGGGACGGGCACCCACGCCAGGTATCGGGGCAGCCACAGGGCATCCCGGGGCCTCGGAGAGGGACTGAGGCTGGTGGGAGCTGATAGGGGGGGCTGGGAGCCAGGAGCCAGCTGATCAGGACTTGGGGGGCTCAGAGTAGGACTGGGGGCAACAGGGGGCTGGTGCACCTGGGGATGGGAGCAGGGCATGGCAGGCAGGAGCCGGAGGCAGTACCTCTGTATAGAGCTGGGGGGCAGCACTGGGGGGTGCCCTGCAGCCAGGGGGCAGAGAGGGCACATGGTGGGGGGCAGGAGGGAGCTTCCAGAAAGGTGCCCACAGCAGTCAGGCGGGTTAATGTCTCCAGGGGCCAGGGAAGAGGTGACAGTTGGGTTCCCAGTTAGTCAGGGGTCCCCGTCTGTCAGCCCCCCCGGGGAGGCCTCTGGGAGGGAGGGAGGAGTGCCGCGGGGGGTCTCATGGAGCTGGGGGTCTCTGGGAGGGGGGTCAGTGGGACAGGCTCTCTGGGGGCTGCCACTATTCCCAGGGGGAGGGGGTGTCTCCAGGGGGATTTTGGGTCCCCGGCTCTGACAGCGTCTCTCCCCCTCCAGCTGTTCGTGTTCACGGACGGGGAGGTGGTGAACACGCAGGAGGTTATCACCGAGGTGCAGCATCACCGGGGGACGCACAGGTAATGGGGGCACCTGCCCTCCAGCATCCCTCCCACCGTGCCCCCCAGCCCTGCCTCCCAGCACCTCTGCCCCCTAGATTCCCCCCAACCTTGTCACGGTGTGCGGAGTGGCTCCCAGCTAAGAGTGCCAACCTCAGGTCAGACTGTCGGAAGCCAGGGCAGATGCCCCAAACCCTAACCTAACCCTTACCCCGCACCCCCCAACCCTGCCCCCCAGCTCTGCCAGCATGGACACCCTCAGCAGCCCCAAACTCTCTCCCCCGAGCTTGGGAACCTCCAGCACCCCCCAACCCTGCCCTCCATTATCTCCTCAAAGCTGCCTGCTGACCTGGCGACCCCCCAGCAACCTCATACTCTCTCCCTCCGGCCCTGCCAGCATGGAGAACCTTTGTCCCATCGTCTCCCCAATCCTGCACCCCAGCCCTACCAGCCGAAAAACCCCCAACACCAGCATCTGCCCATCCGTTCATCTCACCCTGCCCCCAGCCCTACTGGCCTCTCTCTCTCCCAACTGCCCCTCAGCACTGAGTGGGCCCCCCCAGCTCTGCCCCTCCCCCTCCTGTCTCTGACACACACCTCTTCCCCCCGGACACTGCCCACCTGCAGGTGCTTCTCCTTCGGCATTGGGGAAGGGGCCTCCACGGCTCTGGTCAAAGGCATCGCCCGGGCAGCAGGGGGCAGCGCCGAGTTCATCACGGGCCAGGACCGCATGCAGCCCAAGGTGAGAACCCAGGTGTCTGGGCTCCCAGCCATCCTGCTCAAACCCACCAGTCTCCACGCCCACCTCCAGGCTGGGGATAGGACCCTGGTGTCCTGGCTCCACCCTGCGTGTGCTTCTCTCTCCCCAGGCGCTGCAGTCTCTGAAGCAGGCCCTGCAGCCGGCCATGACCCGGATCTCGCTGAGCTGGGATCTGCCCCCTGGGATGGAGGCGGAGCTGCTGGGCCGGGGCCCTGAGGTGATCTTCCCTGGGCAGCGGTGCCTCATCTACGCCCGGCTCCGCGGACAGCCCCAGGTGAGAGAGCGAGCCCCTCCCCCCCCCCCCCCCCCGGGACGGCCCCAGGGCTCAGGATCAGTGACTGAGCCAGGAACCTCCCACCCCCTCCTGGGCGGTAACTCTAAAAGAAGGAGTGAGAGGTAAAGAGGCATCCTTTAAAAAGTGGAAGTTAAATCCTAGTGAGGAGAACAGAAAGGAGCATAAACTCCTGCAAGTGAAGTGTAAAAATATCATTAAGAAAGCCAGAAAAGAATTTGAAGACCAGCTAGCCAAAGACTCCAAAAGGAACAGCAAAAAAAATTTTTAAGAACATCAAAAGCAGGAAGCCTGCTAAACAGCCAGTGGGGCAACCGGACGACCGAAGTGCTAAAGGAGCACTCAAGGACGATAAGGCCATTGCGGAAAAACTGAATGAATATTTTGCGTCGGTCTTCACGGTGGAGGATGTGAGGGAAATTCCCAAACCTGAGCCATTATTTTTAGATGACAAATCTGAGGAACTGTCCCAGCTTGAGGTGTCATTAGGGGAGGTTTTGGAACAGACTGATAAACTAAACATGACTGGAGAAGAGCTAATGTGACACCAATTTTTAAAAAGGGCTCCAGAGGTGATCCCGGCAATTACAGGCCAATAAGGCTGACTTCAGCATCGGGCAAACTGGTTGAAATTAGAGTAAAGAACAAAATTGTCAGACACATAGATGAACAGAATTTGTTGGGGAAGAGTCAACATGGTTTTTGTGATGGGAAATCATGCCTCACCAATCTACTCCAATTCTTTGAGGGGGTCAACAAGCATGTGGACAAGGGGGATCCAGTGGATATAGTGTACTAGGATTTCCAGAAAGCCTTTGACAAGGTCCCTCCCCAAAGACTCTTAAGCAAAGTAAGCTGTCACGGGATAAGAGGGAAGGTCCTCTCATGGATCAGTAACTGGTTAAAAGACAGGAAACAAAGGGTAGGAATAAATGGTGAGTTTTCAGAATGGAGAGAGGTAAATAGGGGTGTGTACTGGGTCCAGACCTATTTGACATATTCATGAATGATCTGGGAAAAGGGGTAAACAGTGAGGTGACAAAATTTGCAGATGATACAAAAGTACTCAAGACAGTCAAGTCCTAGGCAGACTGCGAAGAGCTACAAAAGGATCTCACAACATAGGCAGCAAGTTATATGGGCCTGTGGTGCCCATGCTCCACCCATATTCAGGAACGTGGGCACGGCTCCACCAATGTTTGGGCTTATATTTAATCAGAGCCATCCCGTCCATAGGACGGACCAGGGCAACCACCCCGGGCCCTGCGCTTTGTGGGGCCCACACTTCAGGGGGACGCGAGGTCCAGGGCAGCCTGTGGGGTCAGCAGGGGGCCTGGCTCCAGCAGCAGCAAGTGACCCAGCCCCACCCCCACTCCACCCCTTTCCCAAAGCACGCGCCCCTGCCCTGCCTCCCCCGAGCGACGCCGGGAGCCGGCTGGACAGAGTGCTGGTGAGTGGGCCGGGGCCGGGTCGCTTGCTGCTGCCAGCGCCAGGCCCCCTGCTAATCCCCCAGGCCGCCCTGGACCCCACGTCCCCCTGAAGCACGGGTACCCACGGGGAAGTTGCCCCGGTCCATCCTATGGACTTGACAGCTCTGCTTGGACCCTTTCTGGGCACCACCAAAAATGATATAAACCTGACTGAGCAAAAAAATGGCAGATGAAATTCCATGCTGATAAATGCAAAGTAATGCACGTTGGAAAACATCATCCCAACTCTACATCTAAAATGGTGGGGTCTAAATTAGCTGTTACCACTTGAGAAAGAGATCTTGGAGACATTTTTCAGAGTAGCAGCCGTGTTAGTCTGTATTCACAAAAAGAAAAGGAGGACTTGTGACACCTTAGAGACTAACACATTTATTAGAGCATAAGCTTTCGTGAGCTACAGCTCACTTCATCGGATGCATCCGATGAAGTGAGCTGTAGCTCACAAAAGCTTATGCTCAGATAAATTGGTTAGTCTCTAAGGTGCCACAAGTCCTCCTTTTCGTGGAGACATTGTGGATAATTCTCTGAAAACATCCACTCAATGTGCAGCGGCAGCAAAAAAGCAAACACAATGTTGGGTATCATTAGGAAAGGGCTAGATAATGAGACAGAAAATATCACATTGCCTCTGTATACATCCCTGGTACGCCCACATCTTGAATACTGCGTGCAGAGCTAGTCGCCCCAACTCAAACAAGATATATTAGAATTAGAAAAGTTTCAGAAAAGGGCAACAAAAATGATTAAGGGTATGGAGCGGCTTCTGAATGAGGAGAGATTAATAAGACTGGGACCTTTCAGCTTGCAAAAGAGATGACTAAGGGGGGGATATGACAGAGGTCTATAAAATCATGACTGGTGTGGAGAAAGTAAATAAGGAAGTGTTACTCCTTCTCATAACACACGAACTAGGGGGATCACCAAATGAAATTAATAGGCAGCAGGTTTAAACGGTTGGAAGGAGGATACTGAGCTAGATGGACCTTTGGTCTGACCCTGTATGGCTGCTCTTACGTTCTCAATGATGGCCATTGGGCTGGGGGTCTCTGTGCTACTCCAACCCCATCGATCTCAGTGGAGATTGTTAACTCTGGTCCCTAATGATGGCCATTGGGTTTCAGGTTTCTTTGCTACCCCAACCTCATTGATCTCAGTGGGGATTGTTGGCTCTGAACCTGAATGGTGGCCATTTTTCTGGGGGTCTCTGTGCCACCCCAGCCCCATTGATTTCAGTGAGGGTTATTAACTCTGATCACTAATTATGGCAGTTGGGCTGGGGTGCGTCTCTGTGCTATCCCAGCCCCATCAATCTCAGTGGGGATTGTTAACTCTGACCTCTAACAATGGCCATTGGGCTGCAGGTCTCTGCACTAGCCTGGCTGCATTGATCTCAGGGCAGGTCTACACTACAAATTTACACTGGCGGAGCTGCGACACTGTAGCATGTCTGGTGAAGATGCTCTAAGCCAACGGGAGAAGCTCTCCCACCGACACGGCGCTGTCTACACGGGGGGCTACGGTCAGTGTAACTACGTTGCTCAGGGTGCTGGAGCTCAGGGGTGTGGATTTTTCACACCTCTGAGTGACATAGGTACACTGCAGTATGTAGCGTAGACATGACCTCCGTGGGGATCGATAACTGTGTCCCCTACCAGTGACCACTGGGCTGGAGGCTTCTGTGCTACCCCAGCCACATTGATCTCAAAGGGGGTTGCTAACTCCTGATCCTAATGATGGCTGTTGGCTGACTAGGCGACCCCCAACTGCTGTGAATCAAGCATATTTTCCCCCTTTGTTCTGTAACCTGGGTCTGGGAGGGTCCCCAGGCATCTTCTCCCCCCTCGCACTCCACCTCTGACCCCCTTTCTCTGCCCGCAGCCCCCAGACACTGCCATGGGGGGCGTCACCCTGCAGTACCGCGTCCAGGACCAGACCTACAAGGAGATGCTGCAGTTCCCCCTGCAGCCACAAGATGGAGACAGGTGACAGCAACACTCCCCTGGTCCACATCCTCACCAAGCCACCGGGTCCTGCCCCCCACATCCCCACCACCAACAGAATAGAGATGGGATGGGACCTGTTCCAGGTCACAGAAGGAAGCAGAAGTCCTGGCTCCCAGACTCCCTGCTGTGACCACTAGACCCCACTCCCCTCCTATAGCCAGAGATTGAACCCAGGAGTCCTGGCTCCCCCCAACAATACACTAGCCCACTAGCCCCTACTCCTCTCCCCACGGTGGCAGGAACCCAGGCGTCCAGGGCTCACCCCGCGACTCTGTCCCCGGCACAGGCTGCCCGTTCACCGGCTGGCAGCCAAATGGCTGCTGCTGGAGCTGGAGGGGGCCATGGACACCGGGTCGGAGGGGGACCAGCACCGGGCACTGGCGACCAGCCTGGCCTCAGGGGTCATCTGCTCCCTCACGGCCTACGTGGGGGTGGACACGGAGCGGGGGCAGCCGGTGCAGGGGCCGCTGGTGAGACGGGACATCCCGCTGGCAGGTAACCCCGGACGGGCCGGGGATCCCGGCACTGGGGCGGATCAGCATGTGGGGGGGCGGGCTCAGGTGGGAGGAGGAACCAACCTGGCACTGTTGGGGGAACCTGGCACCAGGGCGAGGGAAGGGGGAGGGAATTATGGGAAGGATCCCAGAACAGGGGGATCCCAGTGTGAGAGGAGGGACCCTGAAGCTTGGGGAGGGGGGCATCACAGTTATGGGCTAATGTCCCTTTGCTCTTGTCCCTGCCCCAGCTCCCGTGGGGCTGTGCTGCCCCCCCAGGGCAACCTCAGTGCCCCCGTTCCCAGGGCAGGGGGGAGTGGCAGGCGCTGGCTGGGTGGACGGGGACAGCCCACGGGGCCTGACCCATCCCAGCCGGGAGAGTGGGGCCTGTGGAACGTACGGACAGACAGATGGACCCAGAACCAGAGACCCAAACAGACTGGGGCAGAGACTGAGAATCAGACAGTCGGACCCAGACAGAGGCAGGGACCAGAGGGGCGGGCACATTGCTGTCATGAGCCGGATTGGCTAGTGGGGGCCTCTTGCCGCCCCCCCCAGCATCCTGCCCTCATTCATGGGGTGCAGCACCCACCCCCGTGTCCTCTGGGGCTGGATGAGGGGTCCCAGTTGGGGGGAAGCTGCAGGGGAGGGGTTGGATTCAGGGGGGCCCCAGCCTGTGGGGAAGGGGCTAGGGGGGATCCTGACTCTGAGGGAGCTGGGGGGAGAGGAGGATGGGGCTCGGTGTAGGGGGTCCCAGCTGGGGGGCATGGGGGAGGGGTCCCAGTGCTGCGTTCGCTCTGGGTGTCGTGGGTGGGGGGATTTCCCTTCCTTCTCTTAGCTTGTCTCTGTTTGCATGTCTGTCTGTCCCACTCTGTCTGTCCGTCTCCCCCCCAGACTTTGGGGCTGCAACCCCCCTGCAGAAGATGTGTTATTCTGCCCCTGGGCCCATGGCCTGGGCCCAAGGGCCCTCCGATGTGTCCATGGACTGCGCCATGGTCTGCGACTTTGAGGACAGCTCAGATGTGCCAGGTGAGAGCCGCTCCCCACCCCCATCCCCTCCGGGGCACTCTCCCCCAGAGCTCCCCAGGGCCAGTACTGGCTGTCTCCTCCCCCAGCACCGTGCCTCCTGACTCCCTCCCCATCCAAAAGCTCAGCCGGGGGAGCCCCTGACGCGAGGGCAGGAAGTCCTGCATACACGACACCCTGCCAGAGACTGCCTCCCAGAAAGGTGAGGGGGGCAGGGGCTGGGAGTCAGGACTCGAGGCGGGCGGCAAACGCCAGGATGACACTTCCTTGGATCCGAGACAGACGTGCCCTGACGGTCCCAGAGCTGGGCAAGTGTTTAACAGCGACGTCTGATCCGAAGGAACTTCCTGGGCAAAACACCCGTGTGACGCTGGGGGAGGGGGAGTCCGCAGCTGGGTTTTTTAAGTGTTGTGACACAAATTATCTTGCAACAAAATGAAAAAAAAAATAAGGAAACTTCCAGGCAAAAAACTCTGTGAAACTGGAATTTGGGGTGTGAGTTTGTATCAATGAGCTAAGGGGGGGGGCAACTGGGCAGCGGAGGGGGTAATCAGTTGCTTTTTAGGAACAGAAATGTCGCTGAGCAGTTTTCTCTGAAATGGACACGCAGCTAAATTCCCAGACAAAAATACCTTGTGACGCTGGGCCCAGGCTTGGATGTTTGTACAGGTGAGTTCAGGGGCACAGATCGTGGTTGGCACGGTCTGGTTTCTAAACGAAGAAGCCCACAAAAGGCAGAATTTTAAAGTTAAGGCTACCCTTAAAACCTGAATTGGAAGAGTCTGGAAATACAAAGTTGCAGTAGCCCAGGTAACCTTAACTGTGTCCCATAACCCTGGCCCAGGTATGGCTATAATATCGTATAGACTCTGTAACATCCCATCTCCCCTATACCCTTAGACGCTTCTGTGTCTCCCTGAACATAGGTCTGTATTGCAGGCTATAGTGTGGGATGGTCCCAGGGTCAGATTGTGTTTGAGAAACACCCTGGGGTTGTGAGATTAATGACTGGGGCGGAGACATTCATGGGGCCCAAGGAAGTTTGGTTCCTAACTCCAACTGCAAATTAATTGTCATCCCATGGGTGCAGGAAGGGGCAGAGTTAAGGGTGCTGAGGAGCAGATAAAGGATGGGGCAGAGTTAAGGATGCACAGGGGGTCACAGTTAAGCTTGTTGGCTGTCCCTCAGCCTGGACAGGCCACATTGCTGTTCTGTATCCATAACCCTGTGCAAGAGCCATCTCCCCACGTCTCTCCCTAGAGTGGGCACCAGAGGAGTCTCCCCTGCTGAGGCTGGTGTCTCTGCAGAATGCCGACGGATCATGGGACCTGGACCCCCAGCTGGCCACTGCGCTGGGGGTGAGCGAGACCGATGCCAGGGGGAGGATGCCCAGTCAGGTGAGTGTGGGGGGCGGAGGAGAGGGGAGAGATGGCAGGGCAGGTGCCATGAGTTGGGCCTGTTCTCTGCTCCTAGATGAGACAGTGTGTGACCCAGACTGAGGGTGGGGTCTAAGAGCGACTGGATCCAATGACCCCTGAACCTGGAGCCCAGTGGGGAAGACAGGCCCACAGAGGGGAGTTAGAAACCCCCTTACAGGGGATCGGCGCATTGGATCGAGGGAGCCCAGGGCTGTGGGGGGGACATGGGGAGGCCGAGGCTGGGTCCTTTCCGAGGCTGTCTCCGTACCCCCGGGAATGCCACTGGGCATCTGAGTAGGGGGTCCACGGTGCTAGAGCCGGGGGGCTGGGAATCCTCTGAGCCTGGGGAAGGGGTGGGCGTGCTGGATTGGGGGGTCCCCAGGGCAGGGGATGGGGGGAACACTGGGGAAGTGCAGGGGGATCCCCGGGGGGATGGGGCAGTCCGGGGGGTGGGGTCCCTAGAGTGAGGGGATGGGGCAGCATTAGGGAGAGGGAGGATGGGGTCAGAGCTCGGAGGGACAGGGGGGTCCCCAGACTGGGCACTGTCTCAGGCAGTATCTCTTCCCCCCCCCAGGACGTGCCCCCCGGCGTCTGGGCCACGGTGCTGGCCGTGGTCTGGCTGCACGGCCGGGCTGCGGGGCAGCGCGACGAGTGGGAGCTGCTGGAGGCCAAGGCTGTGGGCTGGGTGCGGGGCCAAGCAGGTGAGAGGGGAGTGGACGTTTGGGAGCAGGGCCCAGGGCCTCGACCAGAGAGCCCCTCCCCCACAGCCCAGCCCCCACTGAGACCCTCTGTCCCACAGCCCAGCCCACCCCGAGACCCCCATGTCCCACAGCCCAGCGCCCCACACGAGATCCTCCAGGCCCACAGCACCACCGCTACTCCATGGGACCCCACCGTCCTGCGAACCACAGCCCTGAGATCCTGCCCCCCATTGGTCCCAGGGTCCCCTGCCCCCCGGCATCCTAACAGCCTCTGGCTCCCCAGCCAGACCCCCAGAAGCCTCCAGTCCCAGGATAGACAGGCTCCCAGCCCCCTGCTCCCCGTCCCATTCCCCCCGGGCTGTGAGCTCTCTGCTCTTTGTCCCCCAGACTGATGTCTCCCCCTGACCCTCTTCTCGTTGCAGGGCCCCGGCTGAGCGAATGCCTGGAAGCCGCCAACACCCTGCTGGGCTGCAGCGTTGGGCCTGCAGTCTTCAGTCTCTGAGCCCCCGCCCCGCCTCCTGCCCCCCACACCCTTCCCCCCAGCTACCCTGGGCCTCCAGCCATGCAGAGACCCCCCAGGGATCCTAAATTAAGAGCAGCCAATTGGTTTGCATAAGTTTAACGAAAACTGTTTACACTGACCCTGTAACTTACACCAGACCGACAGGCCCTTAGTGCTGCGGGCGGAGCCTGTCTCTGCCAGCCCCTCGCTGGAATAAAGCAGTTCCCCGGGTTTGTCTGTCTGCCTGGCTTTGCCTGGGGTCCCGGGACTCTGCACTCCCCACGGCTCCCCAGGGCACTGGGTTCCCAGCAGGGTCAGGGACGGCCTGCCCTGAGCAGGTGGATTAGCACTCCCAGCGCCGGCTTTCTGATGGGGCAGAGCAGCTGGACCCAGACACCGGGGCGGCTGGCTGGGGCCGGGAGGAGCCCCGGAGAGCGGGGAGCATGTGGGGTGCAGGTGGCAGACGCAGGGCATGGGCCATGGGCAGGGTTTAGCAGGTTGTTTTAGCTGTGGGTCTGTGTGGATCCCTGACGCCCCCAACTGGTCTCTGCTCCCGCAGGAGAAGGAGCAGCCAGGCCTGGAAAATCAGCCCCTGCTCGGCCACCGCTGGGCGCGTGATTCCCATTCAGATACCTGGGAACCAGGCATCCAATGCCCCTGCAGCTCGGGAACCTCCGGCCCTGCCTGGAGCGAGGCCACAGCGGTGTTGTAATGGGACAGGGAAGCAGCAAACGCTCTCCCCCCTGCTCACACGGCCCCCCCCCCGCCCCCCACGCTGCTGACGCCTACAGCCACGTGGGCTCCGGCAGCCAAGTCTCCTGCGCTGAGCCCCAGCGGCTGTGGGGCCAGGCCCTGATGCTGCCAGCCCAGGGCATTGAAATTGGAAGGAACAATTCTAGAGCAAAAAGACGGGGGGAGATTTTCCAGGCCCAGATGGCAGCTGGGTGCCCAGCTCCCCCGGGCAGTCTAGAGGGATGGGGGTTGTCATCCTGATGTGTAACAGCTATAAACCCAGGGGAGCTGGCACCCAGCCGGGGCCTAGGGGTGGGCCAACCCCCCCCCGAGCCCAGGAGCTGGGTGGGAGCAGGCGGAATCCAGGCTCGTTGTAGGTGACCAGGCAGAAAGCTCCATTAAGGTGAAGTTCAAGGTGAGGTCCCTGTGAGGTAAAAAATATCCCATGGCTGGTGCTGGGATCCCCACAGCATGTGTTGCAAACCCCAGAGACTCCCCGTCTCCATGACACTGAAAAGAAATACAAACCCATTCAGCCAGGAAACGCAGAGCATGGCCCCCAAATGCCCTTAACTCTGCCCACGGCTAGCACAGGATCTTACGATTCAGACAGGTGCCCAACTCCCACTTCCGGCTCTGATGTCCGACGTTCGGGCTTCCACGGCATTTCCCAACCCTGCTCAGCTGCTGTTGAGTCCTGCGAGCTCCTGCTGCACCCACATGTTCACTGTCAGGGTCCCTACAGCCCTGCCCATGGCCCCAGGCCCTGCACCTCCGGCGGGAGGCTCCACGCAGCTGTCGCAAGGCCAGATCCAGTGGCTGTGCTCTTAGCTCCAGCTGCTCCTTACGGCTTTTACCCCAGGGCTTTGAGCAGTCGCCCTGGTTCAGTTCCCCACCCTCCTGGATGGGGAGAGAGGCCGGGAGCATGTTTCTCTCACCAGGCTGCAGCACCCGAACCCAGAGCTCTGGGCTAACCCGGGGGAGGCTCCAGCCAGACCTGCTGTTCTCTAGATCAATAACTCACTAGGCAGGGGAGCCGGGGGTCCTGCTCTTTGCCCCGTGGGGAGATCTGCAGGCACCAGACTCCAGAGTCACTCGCTCGTCACTCAACAGCTCCCCTTGATAGTTCCTCACGGCAGCTCCGGGGTGACACCCGCAGTGAGGTCAGTGCGCTCTCCTGCAGGGGGGAGCCCAGGTTCAAATCCCGTCTCCCTGGCAGGTGGAAGGGGATCGACCTGGGTCTCCCACAGCCAGGTGGGCGAGGAGTCATACGGATCTACCCCCTCCTCCCCTGGCTTTCCTGGCATGGTGCCTAACTCCAGGATGGCATTCTGGCTGCGATGCCTGAGCAGAGAGGTGGCTAAATCCCAGAGGAGGTAGGGCTTAGCACAGATCCCATCTGCCAGTTTTGATGGGGGATGTGGGACCTGGCTTTGTCTGCCAGCCATCTCTGCTCTCCCCCACAGTGGGGCACCGTCCCAGGCAGGGCCTCTCCCCAGCCCCCTGGCACGCACCCTCCCCTCCCCAGTCCCAGTAACGAGGTGTTTTGGCCAAACGCCAGCAAATCAAACCTCCAGAACTAGCCTTTAGATCGCCCCTGGGCCGCGGGTTTCAGGGCAACCTCCCGGGGGCCTCTGGTGACTTTGCTTCTGGCAGCCTCCCAGACCCAGCCAGCTCTGCTCCTCTCCAATGCGCGGGCCCCAGGGCGACCTCCAGGACCCACCCCACTCCTCCGAGGAGTCCCTGCCCATCCACAGGTGTAGCCCCACACCTGCTGATTAGCTCATTTGGGCTCACGTGGGGCACTGGGCCTCCTCTGCTCATGGGCCCAGCTCCCCCAGGGCAGATCCGAGGAGCTCTCTGCTCTGTGCCCAGCACTGGGGCATTTCCTCTCCCTAGTCTGGCAACCCCACCGGGGCTCCGGGAGAGACAGGGCGGGAAGGAGGGTGCGACCACCTCTGGGGGCCAGGACAGGGCTTGTCCCATGTCCCAGATTCATGGCTCCATAGGCTCTAGGACCAGGAGGAGTGTCCATCCCATCCAGCCTCCCGCAGGACACGGGATTGTGCATCGAGTCCACCGCAGAGTGGCACCCTGCATTGCTTATGGGGGTCACGCTGTACAGCCGCATCAGCACCTGCTGCTAGGGCGCCTCCTCCTAGCCGCTATAGCCATTGTTCCTTCCAGGTGCTGCACCCTCTTCTGGGGTCTCACTTCCCACTGTCCCCGCTCACTCCGCAGCCCCTCTCCCCAGGAGCTGCAGCTGCCTCGGGGTGACTCGGCCCTCCAGCCAGGTCCTAGTGTCCTTCCCTTCCAGGGTATCAAAGGCTTTCGGGGCAAAATGTCCCAGGCAATCCGCTCTTCGGTCTGGGCCCCTGCCCCAGGGAATGGAAGGGGAACTGGGTCGCCCTCTGCTCCGGGTCCCAGCTCGGACCCTTGCTCAGCAGCCCAGCTCTGTGCTGTCCTGTAGCTTGCTGCTTTCCCCTGAGCCTTTCCGGCTCCCCCATCTGGGTTTGCCAGCCCAGACTCCCTCCTCCCAGGCAGTAACCGCAGACTCCACTCCATAGGCCCAAACATGCCTCCCTTGGCCCCGGGACTAGGGACTGCAGAGCGTGTCCCTGCAGCCTGTCCGCTTGCAGCTCCTGGGCTTTCCACAGGCCCCTGCTGTTCCAGCCAGCTGAGCCGTGAGAGCCGGGAATTGCCCAGAGTATGACTAACGAGGCCAGAGTCTGCAGAGAGCCTGAGCCCATTGCTCCGAGAGGCAGGAGCTGCTTCCTGAGTCCCAGTGGGGTGATGAGTCTCACTGGGGGGACAGGGATGGGGAGCATGTCCTAAAGATTCTGAAATGAAAAGTATCAGGAATAGCAAATAAAATAAAAACCTCTTGTACCCCCCGGGTTTTGGTTCAATATCTGTCTGACAAGTGACAGCCGCGGGTCAATAAGGCCAGGACAGCCCAGGGACTGACTCTGATTTTTAGTATAATCAGAGTTTGGGGGGATGCTCCAGCTGTGTTTGGTGCCCACCCAGGGCTGGGTTTAGGGGTCCCCTGCGGTGTGTGTCTGGCATATCAGACCCTCCTTGGGAAAGGCAGCGCAGCTGGAGCTGACAGCGGGCCTGCCAGTGAAATGGCCCCGGAGGGCAGCAAAGCCCCAGTTCAAGGAGGGGGGACAGTTTGCAGAGGCGCCCTAGCACATGACTAGCTGTGTGGAGGGAAGGGGTTGCAGACAGTCCCTGGCTCCCAGTGGGGAGGGTCGGGGACTTTGCAGACAGTCCCTGATTTAGAGTAGCTGGGAGTGAGGAGTTTGCAGACTCTCCTTCGCTGGGTGGGGCGGGGTTAGCTGGGAAAAGTTACTTTCGATTTTCCAGCCTCTGCATCCCTCCCCTGAGGTAAGGTCCATCATGGTCCCCCTAGTTCTGCCCCCCGGGTCTAGGGTCTCTCAGTCCTCTCTGGGTCCTGCCTCCAGAACTAGCTGCCCCCCGTGTCTCTGGGTCCTGCCCCCCGTGTCCAGGGGTCCCCCCCTTGCCCCCAGGTCTGGACCTATCCCCCTGACTCAGGGCTTTGCCCCTGCAGAATCTCCCCTCCCTGGATGTGGGGGCCCTCGTGCCAGGGCAGGGTTGGGGGGTTGGAGGGAGGTGACCCCTAAACCTTTGTGGCTCTGCCCTGTCCAACCCCTAGTTCCCCCACCCCTTTCTGTTCCTTTTTCTACTTCTCCCTGCATGGATCTCCCGGTGCTTATCCCCATGGCACCTGCCGGGTCTGTCCTGCTCCCCACTGGCTCTTGGGAGCCACTGGGGGCCTGTTCCCCGCTCAGACCTCACCCGCCGGCCAGTGACTCAGCCTCGGGCGCTCTGCCAGAAGCAGCTGCAGCAGCAAGAGCCGCAGCCGTGAATTGCTGTAGCTTTCACGCCAACTCCCTTTCTCCAGCCAGGGAACTAGGTGTCAGAGTTAAATCCCAGCGACAAACAACCAGCTTCCCTTCCCCGCCAGAGCCTTTCCCGGGGCCTCCACCATTTCCCAGCCTATGGTGCTTACCCCAGAGCAGGCAACGAGGAGCCTGGACCCCGGTTGTGAATACCTGCCCCAGGGGGGAGCAGCAGCATCACAGGCCCTGCTCTGGCTCCGGTCCGGGACTGGGGGTAGCAGGCAGATGAGGTCGCACTGAAAGGAAGATGCATTTTTTTGGGCACGGGTAACTAGCCATTGGCACAGCTCACCCAAGATCGGGGTTGACCCTCCATGGCAGCCAGCGCTTGAAGCAGGATGGGGGTTTGTGCCTCAGTTTCCCCAGAAGTTCATTCCAGGCCTTGCCAGGTGTGCGGGTTACCCGGGTGATCCCAACATTCCCGTCCTGCCTCGGAGCTGGGAATTCTTCACCTGGCCGAGCGGCAGCAAGATGAAACATGGCCCCGAGAGCGGGGTCTGAAGCCTCTCTTGGTCATGCAGCTCTGGAGTTCCTCGCGCCCCTCCCCCCCGCCCTGCACCCTCAGATCCCCGCTCCTCCACAGAGACTCCCCGCGCATTCAGAGCCGGGTTCCTGCTGCTGGAGAACCCAGCCCACTGCCGGCCTTTCACCCCCGCCAGGCCCAGGCTGGCCGGCTCCGGGACCGGGAACAGGAGCCCCCAGCCGTGCCCCCAGTGAAAATACATAGCAGCACGCACATACCCCCACCGCTTGGAACGGCTGCTCTGCAAACCGCCTCTGTTCTCTGCAGGGTGACACCCCAGTTGGGTGAACCCCCCAGTGACCCACCCAGTTCCCCACAGCCTGGCACTGCTTCAGGGCTTCCCCAGGGGCTGGGGATAGAAGCCAGGAGTCCTGGCTCCCTGACCCCTTCCCCCAACTAACCCCCCAGCGTGGCACTGGGAGCGGGGCCCAGAATGGGGGAAGGGTGGGAGTTTGGATCGGAACCAGAGCAGGAAATTCAGCACATTGTTGGGTTCGAGCTGCCTCCAGATCCCACCAGCCCATCCCCCCATGCCATGCCTGTCTAACCCCCCCGCCCATCCGTCTGTCCATCCTCACCCCCTGCTCTGACTCCCCTTCCTTCCATCCATCTGTCCTCATCCCCACGCCTGTCCGACACCCCTTTCTGTCCATCTGTCCGTCCTCAGCACCCCCCCGTCCAACCCCACACACCTTTCCTTCTGTCCATCCATGCTCACTCCCCACATGCACTGTTCTTCCCACACACCCTTCTTCCTTCCGTCTCTCCGTCCGTCCAGCACCATACACTCCCTTGGGAGGGGGTGTGTCCACCCGCACTGGGCAAGCGGGGGTTAACCACAGAGGCCCTGCCCCTGCCTGGGCATGCTAAAGGTGGCAGGTGTGGATAAAAGGGAGCGGGTGGTGGAGGACAGGGTATGCACTCTCCGGTCCTGGAGAGGTGACCTCCAGACGTGAGTCTCCCCAACTAGGCTCCAGGGCACTGCCCAACTCCGCAGACGCCAAGCCACTGACTGGGGAGGACGCAGGGGTAGGAAGTGATCCAGGGGCTAGACTGGGAGCCGAGACCTGAATCCTGACCCGGGAGATTGCCAGCTCCATGGGGCGGGGACCCAGTGGGAGCAGGGTGGGCCCAGGTTCTCGTGTCCCGTGCTGGCATGTGGTCATTGCTGCCAGAGACCCTGATTGTGTTTGTCTGGCCCAGCTGAGAGCCCTGGTGATGGGGTGTATGCACCACCACACTCTCCCACATTTCGCCGTCCATCCCCCGGCTCCCAGCTGTACCCCGATCCCGACCTGTCCCTCCCTGCCTTGCCTGGCACCGTGTGCAGGGAAGGGGGTCCCGAGAGAAGCCGTCACTCTGATCTCTGAGCTAGGCTACTGAGAGCCTGTGGGACTCCCTGCCACAGGACATGGCTGAGCAGGGGCTGGGGTCTCGGAACAGTCGCTGGTGGGGGGCCCCCTCTGCCTGTCAGTTTCCACGGGAACCCCATATCTCACCCACCCTTTCCCCGCACAGATCCCCGATCCCGGAGCCAAGATGACGAGCTGCGGCCTCCTGACCCGCTTCAACAAGCCGGGTGAGTCAGGGCTGTGGGGATGGTGCTGGAAGGGGGAGGGTGGCCCCATGGGGGTTTGTGGGGGGTCCGTGGCTGAGGTGGCCCCACCCCGTGTGCACGTGGGGATCACAGGGCCTGTGGCTGACATCCCCCTTCCCTGGCGCCCATGGGGGGGATCCCCTGGCTGACATCCCCCTCCCTCCCAGTGCCCCTGCGCAGCAGCTCGGTGACGGTGCTGATCCAAGGCTTCGTGGCTGACGTGGGCTGTGAGCTGCTCTACAGGAACGAGGAGCCATGGCCCGTGGAGGCCGTGTTCATATTCCCCGTGGACACTGAGGCGGCCGTCTACGCCTTCCAGGCCCGCCTGGGGGGCACCTGCATCCAGGCCCAGCTCCGCGAGAAGAAACAGGTACCAGGGGGCAGGGACCCTGTGGGGGAGAGATGGTACCAGGGGGGCAAGGCTGGGGGGAGCTCAGGGTGACCCCGTCTCTCCCGGCAGGCATGGGAGCTGTACGGGGCCGTGCTGGCCATGGGGGCAGGGGTGGGATGTCGAGGGTCTCGGGGGATCTCAGGGTGACCCTGTCTCTCCCGGCAGGCATGGGAGCTGTATGGGGCCGTGCTGGCCGTGGGGGCAGGGGTGGGATGTCGAGGGTCTCGGGGGATCTCAGGGTGATCCCGTCTCTCCCGGCAGGCATGGGAGCTGTACGGGGCCATGCTAGCCGTGGGGGCAGGGGTGGGATGTCGAGGGTCTCGGGGGATCTCAGGGTGACCCTGTCTCTCTGGCAGGCATGGGAGCTGTATGGGGATGTGCTGGCTGGGGGACAGGGGGTTGTTGGGGGCAGCGGGATCTCGGGGTGACCCTGTCTCTCCGACAGGCTCAGGAGCTGTACGGGGATACGCTGGCCGCGGGCCAGAGCTCATTCCTGCTGCAGCAGGAGGGGGCCGGGGGTGACGTGTTCAGCTGCTCCCTGGGGAACCTGCCCCCCGGAGAGGAGGCAGCGTTGACCCTGCGCTACGTCTGTGAGCTGCCGCTGGAGCCCGATGGAGCCGCCCGCTACGTGCTGCCGGCCGTGCTGCGTCCCCGCTACACGCCCCACGGTGAGTCGCACAGATTCCCCTGCGCCCCCCATGCACCCCACAATTAGACCCATGGCCACTTCACAGATCCTGCTGCACCCCCAGGGTACAATCTGGATTGCTGAATTGCTGTTCCCCCTTAATCCTCCAGCCCAGGGAGTCTTTTACACGGCTTTGCTGTGTGAACGCCCGGCCCCTCCAGGCTCTGCTCACACGCAGCCACCAGTGTGCAAACACACCCCCAGCTGAGTTGCATGAAGCTCTCCCCGCCACGCCGGAACCACACCCAGGGCAACATCCGCAAATTCTCCAGCCCCAGCCTCGCACCCCAGAGACGTGCGTCTTGTGCTGTCCAGTCCGGTCACTGCGCAGCACGAGTTCATCGATTAGTTTGTCAGGCCGTCCCAGGGTAATGATCCTTCACCAGCCCTGCTGGGCTCAGTGACATTCCCCAGACACTCCAGTCCAACGCCCTGGTTTAGATCAAACACTAACGCCAGTTTAATAGCTAGAGAAGGAAGGGTTGTAAGTGATCCCAAGTTATGGGGCACAAAGGTCGGAACTGGTTACATAAGAAATAAAAGTTAAATGTGTATTCTCCATCCTGAACCCTTACCATGTTAAGAAAGGTTTGAAGCAGCTGCCAGTTCTGAGTGCACAGGCTGGACTCCCTTCCCAGCCTGGCACTGAGCTCCTCAGGTCGGTCTGTCAAGCTTTCAGGAAAGAAGAAAGAGGGAGGAGAGGTGCCCAAGGCCCAGTTTTCCCCCTTTTTATATCCTGACGCTTCTTACTGGAAAAGTCCTGGCTGGGCTATGTGGCTAGGCAGCTCCAGGGCATAGGTGAGCGAGCAATTGTCCTTCAGGTGGGCCGTAAATCTCTCCTTTACAGCTCCCCACTGGCAAATGGCCGGGGATGGTTGCATAGCACCTGGCTGGATGTTGGTCACCCAGCCTCTGAGGTGCTTGTCTGTGGACATTTCTCAGTTTTACAAGGCGGTGCAGTTACAAACATAGACCAGAATCTCATAACGCCGGGCGCACACCTTTTAACAGGACCGTACTATTCAGCAGACTTGTTCCAGATTTGTCATCCTCTCGTACAAGGGTCGGCCATGCTAGTGCAGACGGTCACGGCTTCCCACTTCAGAAACCGTCGGCGAGTCAGTCACCCCAAGGCAGGGTGCGTTAAGGCCCATTTGAGTTTAGACAGCATAATTCCCAAGTGTGTTTCTGATGTTCCACAACTTTGCACAAGCATATGTGGTTATCTCCTTTAACGCTTTAGGGACCAGTCTAGCAATCTCATGAGTTAGCATATGTCTTTCCTGGCTGGTTGGAAAACACCATTTTCTGTTCTTGCATCACTGATATCACTTCTGTTGCTTCAACTGGTGTTATCTCCAGGTGGATATTACTTACATTCTGGAAAGTATTACCTTGGCATTTGGCCATCCAATCAATGAGGTGCTGTGCCTCAGTTTCCCTTTCTACACAGCAGATCATGTTTGCCATGGCTTCTCCGCCGTGATGGGTTTTAAGTCTGCTTGCATGCATTACCTGTGAAACAGCATTACCGTGAGGCTTCTTGAAATAATCTTTGTTCTTGTTTGCCACGTCCATCATTTCCAAGCACTGTGCCTATTGGAGCTTTTAACGGGGTTAAACATTAACACCAAGTTTCTCCTTGTAAAAGGGCGTTTGCACATATCGCTGTCACATCACGCCTTTTGTTTATGCAGTCTGTCCCTGAGGTGGGTTTGCGTCATACTCATTGTGTCATTTAACTCTTTAACCAAACCTTTGCCCTCAATTAGTTTCTGGCTCTTTCTTCACCTTAGGGTTCCCTTCGGTATCCGCTCTTAATCCAGCCCTGTCTGTGGGGCTGGGGTGTCTCAGAGGCTGGTGAGGCAGCGATGCAGGGGGCTCCCCCACATGGGCAGGCCCCCACTGGAGCTGTGTCCCAACCCCATGGCGATGCATCTGTAAGAAGGCCACCCTCCCCCTTGGGGTTACCGTGTTCCCCTCGCCTGCAGAGCCGTCCTTCCCCAGCCCCCTTTTCTGTAACTAGTACTATTCTCTCAGCTGCTTCCTTGGTGCTGTCCCTCGGGAGGGAAACCACCCCCACCCTATCAGCCAGGTTGTTGCATCTTCACTGACCCCTTTTCCCCAAGCCGAGTTTACATCCTGTTTTAAAGAGAGACCATCACTTTCCAGAAGTCTTTCCAGACTGGTCACCTGGAGAATACAACCGGCCATCTACTCTAGGGTCTGGAGTGGGAGCCTGTCTGTCACCACCCCCCCATGTCCCCAAGGAGCTGGCTGTGAGACCGCTTTCCTCAGCTGCACGGTCCACCCTCTGACTCTGTTGCTGGAGTGGACAGGGGCTGAGTCTGCATTTCCCCCATAAGCAACCAGTGTGAGGGCAGCCGTGTGCTAACAACACTACTTCCCCACAAGGCTGGCCAGGCACAGCCAGCTGCTTACAGGGGCTGTCCATTTTCTACAAAAATCCTCTCTCCATTTTCCTTTCCTGGGACCCCCTCTAAGATCCCTTCCCTGGTGCCCTCTAGAGCTAGATTTATGGTTCGCTCAGCTGCGAAACTCTGCCAGTCGCCACCTGGAACAGTGTCCTCTGTTATAGGCTCTCCCTACTGCTCCCTGGGATCAGAGGACATGTTGCCTTCTGCTGTGGTACAGAAGCTGGTCTCAACCCCTCCCATGTCTGGAAGCACGCTGCTCCCCCCTGCTGCAGAGCAGAGAGCCTTCCTCTGTTTCCGTTAGCAGTCTCTGGGGCTTTCCCATTTCCCGCTGCGGTTCCAGCACAGTATTCCTTCCTGTGGCAGCAGCTTGCCACACGAACAACCTCAGCTGTGCAGAAAACATCATTCCCCACAAGCAGGTCGACAGGGATATCGTCCACTGTTCCCACCTTCAATTCACTTTCGGAGCCACCAGATTCTGTGTGCACCTTGGCTAAAGGCCCAGGAGTCCTGACTCCTCCAACTGGTAAAATCTCTTCCATTTGACCTGGCCACATGTCACCTTCTTGCATGACAATCTGTTTAGCCACAGTCATCTGTGCACCTGTATCTTCCCATCCCAGTGTTCCCTGTTACTAATTCTAAGTCTCAGTATGTCCCGTCTGGCTCTGCAGAGCCAAATCCCACAAAACCAATGTGGTACGCTTCAGGCTCCTCAGGGGTTTCTGTGCTGAGCACAGTGGTACTAACACGGGCTGCCCGGGGCTGTCTGTCCCTGCGCGCAGAGCAATGGGTTCTCCGGGAGCAGTGGAATTACCATGGCAGGTGCTCCTCTGTTTTTACAGGAGGTTTGGGGAGGAGATTAGAAGAATGGTTTTGGGGGAGGTGGGTGCCCAGCCTCCCAGTCCCCCTCCTTTTTCCCAGAGATAAAATGGGATCCCCCCTTTGCCCCAGCTTTAAACCTCTTTTTCTGTGACTTGTTAGACATCTGAGAGTGCTCAAAGATGTCATCCAAAGTGACCGTTTCTGTCACAGACGCTGCTTCGCATCGTTAGCCCAGAGACTCCGGAAACATCCTTGGCCAATGAGATCTAGCAGTTGTCCAAAATCTGCCCCACCTTCACCCTGTAAACGTACTCCCGATTACTCACACCAGCATTCCTTTGAAGACCTCTACATTTTGTCCTACACACCTCAGGAGTAAATTGAAACTCTTTCAAAACAGTGTCCATAAACATAGACTATGCCAAAGCATCCAGAAAAATGGCATTGCATTGGGTACAGCCCAGGCTTTACCAGGCAGTTCTGCACGGAGTGTGAGGATTCCCTTGCCCTCTGGAATCCCATGGGCACCACCCAGCTTTTCAGCAGTGGTGAAATATTCCTCCATACAGTCTGTTTCTATGTATACAGGCCCACAGCTGGTCCCAGTCCGAAACATTTGGAGTTAAAGGAAGCTGCTGGTGACACTGGGATTTCCTTCTGTTGGTCTAATGTTTCCAGCTGGGGTTTTCCCTCTTTGCCTCGCAGCTCCAAGCTTTCTGATGTGCTGCTATGTCCGGGGCCGCAGTTATTTCTTGCTCCTTCGACACGGGCTGGTGAGCCTCAACCTTCAGCTCCAAGGTTCACTGGTATTCTTTCTCCTTTCCTGCTACCCGCAGTTTGCACAGCGCTAACTTTGCAACTGCATCATGCTGGCTCATTTTTCTACCTTTCTGTGTCTATTTCCCTTTCCCGAAATAAGCGAAGAGAAAATAAAAAAACTGGAACCTGTTCACACTTGAGCCCACTTAAAATCATCGCCTGTGTGCTCCAAGTGCAGACTTCACTCAGCAACAAGCTGTGCATCTAACCCTGCTCGCACTGTGCCACTGTGGCATTCCTGGATTGCTGAATCGCTGTTCCCCCTTAATCCTCCAGCCCAGGGAGTCTTTTACACGGCTTTGCTGTGTGAACGCCCGGCCCCTCCAGGCTCTGCTCACACGCAGCCACCAGTGTGCAAACACACCCCCAGCTGAGTTGCATGAAGCTCTCCCCGCCACACCGGAACCACACCCAGGGCAACATCCGCAAATTCTCCAGCCCCAGCCTCGCACCCCAGAGACGTGCGTCTTGTGCTGTCCAGTCCGGTCACTGCGCAGCACGAGTTCATCGATTAGTTTGTCAGGCCGTCCCAGGGTAACGATCCTTCACCAGCCCTGCTGGGCTCAGTGACATTCCCCAGACACTCCAGTCCAACGCCCTGGTTTAGATCAAACACTAACGCGAGTTTAATAGCTAGAGAAGGAAGGGTTGTAAGTGATCCCAAGTTATGGGGTACAAAGGTCGGAACTGGTTACATAAGAAATAAAAGTTAAATGTGCGTTCTCCGTCCTGAACCCTTACCATGTTAAGAAAGGTTTGAAGCAGGCAGTTTTTCTCACCCTACAGCAGTGGTTCTCAAACATTTGTACTGGTGACCCCTTTCAAATAGCAAGCCTCTGAGTGCGACCCTCCCTTATAAATTAAAAACACCTTTTTATATATTTAACACCATTATAAATGCTGGATATAAAGCGGGGTTTGGGGTGGAGGCTGACAGCTCACAAGCCTCTATGTAATCTCCTCGCGACCCCCTGAGGAGTCCCGACCCCCAGTTAGAGAACCCCTGCCCTACAGGATGCTGCAGGCAGCTGCCAGTTCTGAGTGCACAGGCTGGACTCCCTTCCCAGCCTGGCACCAAGCTCCCCAGTTCAATGTCTGCTGAGTGTTCACATTGCCGTCAGGAACGAAGTGGGAGGAGAGGTGCCTGGGGGCTGGTTTCCCCCCTTTTTATATTCTGGCGCTTCTTACTGGAAAAGTCCTGGCCGGGCTACATGGCTAGGCAGCTCCAGGGCATACGTGAGCTGCCAACTGTCCTTCGGGTGAGTTGTAAATCTCTTGTTTATAGCTTCCCCCGCTGGCTAATGTAGCACCCTGTACATCTAGCCCCCCATAACCCTGCTATGCACCCCACAGTGAAACACATAGCCCTGCATAACTCCTTGCCTCCCATAGTCCTCCACACCCCCAGCTGCATGCCCCATGGTGAGACCCATAACCTCCCCATCCCTGCTTTACCCTACATGGTGACACCCATGACCCCCTGAACCTCCACTATGCACCCCATGGTGAGTGACCCCACAGCCTGTAATCCAATGAGACACCATAGCCCCTGCTACATACCCTCCAGGGAAAGACCCACATGGATCCTCATAACCCCTTAACACTCCATAGGTCACTGCTATGTCCCCCACGGTAAGTGCCCCGCAATCCCTATCCCAGAATATGTGACTCCCCTGGGCCCTCCCCCAATATCCCACATCTCCCCATACCCACCAATATCCCATGACCCCCCCTCCTCCCCCACTCTCCCAGCCCCCGGCTCTCACCCCGTGTCTCTCTGCAGGGTGGGACAGAGCGGATGCCACCCAGGCGGTCCCGCGGGTGCCCCAGGGGGCGCTGCCCTACACCCTGAGTCTGAGCGCCACACTGCAGTCGCCCCACGGCATCGACCGTGTGCTCTCCAACTGCTCCCTCACCCCCCTGAGCTACACGGCCGGGAACCGGACCAGCGCCCAGGTAAGGGCTTGCCCAGATGCATGGGTCCTGACCAGCCCTGCTGGGAGGGGCAGTGGGGGGCAGCTCTGAGTGAGGGGGTGATGGGGGGCTCTCAGCTGAGGGGTGGATGCCAGGGGACAGGGCTGGGGGGGATTTGGGGCGAGGCTGGGTGGGGCAGGTCCCAGGGGACCATCTGGGTATGGGTCCTGTGGGGACATATACAGCTGTGGGAGCTCTGGGGTGGGGCAGGGGGTGTGTCCCAGAAGGTGTGGGGGAGGGATGAGCGACACAAACGGATCCGGGGAATTCCCCGAGTTCTCTGGGGAAAATCTTGAGGGGCTGAGACCAGCCCATGGGGTGAAATCCTGGGCGTTGGATGTGCCCTGGTCCCCTTCACTTTCTGGGAGTTTCCCTCTCCTTCATTTTCAGTAGAATAAAATGTGGGGTGGGAAAATGTCACCCTCATATTGGAAAGATTTAGCACCCCCAAAAATTCAGAGTTTTGTAGTGTTTTCCCCAGGTGTTTTTCCCTCTCTCCCTCCTACCTAACCCAGGGGGCCCAGCCCAAGTTCCCAGGGGGGGTGCAGCTCATGTTCCCAGGTCACCCCCTCCCCTCTGGCTCCATGGAGGGGCACTGAGCCAGGAGCGAGAGCCAGCGAGATCCTGCCCCCCAGGAACTGAAGGGAGGGGACTGTGTGTCTGTCACCCCCCCAGGTGTCACTAGCCCAGGACCCACCGTGGGACCGGGACGTGGAGCTGCTGGTGTATTATGCGGAGCCGCACAAACCCAGCGTGGTGCTGGAGGCCAGGTTGCCTGAAGCAGAGCCAGGTGGGGGTGGGGGTGGGGGTCCCACACCCTGCTTCCCCTGGGTGGGGAGGGACTGTGGGGTGGGGATTAGGGGTGGGCGTTGAAGGAGCTCGGGATAGAGTGTGTGAAGGGGATTGGGGACAGGATCAGGCTGGCCCCATCTCCCTACAGACTCCCTGATGGGCAACCCGGCCGTGATGGTGACCCTGCTGCCCAGCCTGCCCGAGGCGGTGCCGGGCCAGAGCCCAGCCGGAGAGTTCATCTTCCTGCTGGACCGCTCCGGCAGCATGGAGTGCCCCATGGACGGCCAAGACCGCTCCCCCCAGCGCATCGACAGCGCCAAGGTACGGCCAGTACTTTCTCAGGGAATTCTGTACCAAAAAATTAAAATTCTGCACACAATGTTTTAAAATTCTGCAACAATCTGCATTTTTTGTCAAAATAACAGAATATAATTATGCCAGTTTCAATTATTTTGGTAATTTATTTCAAAATATCTATCAGAAAGTATGTCTGTAACAATACAGACAACAAAAAGATTTTGGTAAAATTTTTTTTTGACAAATATATTCCTTACTGGGCATATTAACACAGAACTTTGAGTAATTCATTTAAACTACAATACAGAACCTTATTTCCTGCCACCCTCAGAAGCAGTGCAAACGGTTGGGGGAGTCAGGGGTAACAGAGGATCTGAGGGAGAGGGAAGGAGCCTGGAGCGAATCGGGAGGGTTGTTGGGTGTGGATGGGAGAAGTATGGAACAGGTGTTTTGGGGGTAGTGGCAAATTGTTAGGGAGTTGGGGAGCCTCCCCCATGTAGATCCTGGCCGACCCCAAGCCTCTCCCATTCAGTCAGCCACATCTGCCCCTGTTCCTCCACACACACACCCATCCCCATGTGTTCCTGCATCTCCTCTACCCTCGTTCCCATGTGGCCTTGCACCCCCACTCCCATTCAGCTCCTGGCTCAATGGTGTCACCCCACTAGATCCTGAGCCTGTGCCCCAGTCTGTCCCACCCAGCAGCCCCATGTGCCCCACTCTGTCTGTTGTAACCTGGCTCTGCTAGCAGGTTGCTGTGATGAAGTTCTTCTCCTGGGTGAATTCTGAAGCACCAGGCACGCACCGAAATTTTTTTCCCCACAGAAAATACATTCTGCCCCAGAAGTGCTGCAGTTACGCTGTTTGCCCACAACAGCCGACTGTGTTCATGCTGCTGGCTGTTCTGGCACCACTGTGGCCTTTGGTGGGTGAAAGGCGGAACTGCAGAACTTCTCAGGCAGAAATGTATTTTCTGCAGGAAATAAATTCTGCAGGACACATTAGTTCTGCGCTTGCGCAGTGGTGCAGAATTCCATCAGGCGTAAGCCTGGCAGGAGGCCATGCTAGAAGGGTCCCATGGGGCAGAGCCCAGGGGAGCAGCCCAGGCTGGCTGGGCCCAGAGGGCCTGAGCTGGGAGAAGAGCAGCCTAGGCTGGCTGGGCCCATGAGGCAGAGCCGTGCAGGGGAGCAGCCTAGGCTGGCTGGACCCGTGGGGCAGAACAGGGTGGGAGCAGGGGGCAGAGCCGGGGGGGGGAGAAACCCAGGCTGGCTGGGCCCAGGGGGCAGAGCTGGGGGAGGGAGGGGGCAGCTCAGGCTGGCTGGACATGGGGGGTGACTCCGTCCATCTCTCTCCATCCCCAGGAGACCCTGGTCCTGCTGTTGAAGAGTTTGCCCCTGGGCTGTTATTTCAACATCTATGGCTTTGGATCTCATTTTGAGTCCTTCTACCCGTGAGTCAAAGGGGCAGGGCAGGGCAGGAAAGGGGCTGGTTGGGTTAGGGGGCAGGGCTGGCTGGGAACAGGGCTGGCTAGGGTCAGGGTCAGGGTGTCTGTGGGCTGGGGGCAGGGCTGGCAGGGACAGGTCTGGTGGGAGACAGGGCTAGCTGGGATTGGGGTGTCCCTGGCTGCGGGCAGTGCAGGCTGGGGTTGGGGTGTCTGTGGGCTGGGGCCAGGGCTGGTCAGGACAGGTCTGGTGGGGGGCAGGCCTGGCTGGGGTTGGGGTGTCCCTGGGTTGGGAGCAGGGCAGGCTGGGGTAGGGGTGTCTCTGGCTCCAGCTGTCCCGGCCCCTGACCGCTCAGCGCCCCCCACAGGCAGAGTGTGGGATACACCCAACAGACCATGGCCGAGTCCCTGCAGCGCGTCCAGCAGCTCCAGGCCGACCTGGGGGGCACCGAGATCTTGGAGCCTCTACGAGCCATTTACCGCAGCCCCTGCCGGGATGGGCACCCACGCCAGGTACTGGGGGCAGTAGCAAGGTGTCCCAGGGGCTCAGAGAGGGGGATTCTGGGGGCCTCTCAGAAGGGAATGGGGCCGGGGAGGATAAACTCAGAGACTTTCATACCAGAAAGAACCATCCTGATCATCTCATCTGGCCCCTGGCCCCCCACAAGACAGCCCCTGGCCCCCCACAAGAAAGCCACAATCCCTGGGGCTGAGTCACCAACACCCCCAAACCCTGAGTTACAAAAGTCAGGTCCCAGAGCCCCCCTAGTTATTCCAGTTCAAACCAGCAAGTGCCCCTGCTTCCGAGGGAGATGAACCCCCCAGAATCTCTGCCCATCTGACACTGGGGAAAATCTCTTCCCCACCCCACACATGGGGGGTCAGCGAGCTCTGAGCATGGGGGCAAGACCCCCCAGCCAGCCCCTGGGAAGGATTCTCTACCCCTCAGCTTGCTTGAGGAGGCTGTTCCTGAATTTCCCAGTGGGGAGACCCTCAGAGAGGGGCAAGGTGCTCTGGAGGCAGCTGACAGGGAGCAATGGGGGTTGCTTGGAGAGGGGCTGGGAGGCAGCTGATGGGGGCTTTGGGGGTGGCTCAGAGTAGGACTGGGGCCAACCAGGGGCCGGTGTCCCTGGGGTGTGAGCAGGGCATGGCAGGCAGAAGCCGGTCAGGGTACCTCTGTGGGGCGGGGGGCAGCCCTGGGTGCTGTGCTCAGCTCTGGGGGGCGTCCTGCAGCCGGGGAGCAGGGAGGCACGTGGTGGGGGTCAGAAGCATCCAAGAAAGGTGTCCACAGCAGTCAGGCAGGTTAGTGTCTCCAGGGGCTGATGAAAAGGTGACAGGTGGAGGGTTGGGGGTCACAGTTAGAGACAGGGCAGAAGGTCGGGGTCCCTGTCTGTCAGGCTCCCCAGGGGAGATGTCTAGGAGGAGAGGAAGGGGGGCTGAAGGGGTCTTAAGGGGCTGGGGGTCTCTGGGAGGGGGGTCAGTGGGGAAGATTCGCTGGGGGCTGCCCCCATTCCCAGCGGGAGAGGGGTCTCCGAGGAAATTTGGGGTCCCTGGCTCTGACAGCATCTCTCCCCTGCCAGCTCTTTGTGTTCACGGACGGGGAGGTGACGAACACCCAGGACATCATTGCCGAGGTGCAGCGTCACCAGGGGGCCCACAGGTAACCGGAGCACCTGCCCCCCCAGTGCCCTCCCAACCCTGCCCCCCCAGTCCTGACCCCCAACCGTGATCCCCAGCCTCCTTCCATGGGGACCCCTGCCCCTATCATCTCCCCAACTCTGCTTTCCTGCCCTGCCAGTATGGGGAGACCCCCCCAGCCCATTCCCTTCAGCCCTACTGGCCCCTCTCCAACTGCACTGCCCCCACCCCAGCACTGGCTGGGCCCCCCAGCTCTGCCGCTCTCTCTCCTATCTCTGCCCCCCTGCAGATGCTTCTCCTTCGGTATCGGGGCCGGAGCCTCCACAGCTCTGGTCAAAGGCATTGCCCGGGCAGCAGGGGGCAGCGCCGAGTTCATCACGGGCCAGGACCGCATGCAGCCCAAGGTGAGAACCCAGAAGTCCAGGCTCCCCCGGCTCTAACACAGCAGACCCCACCCCCTCCCAGAGCTGGGAGAGAACCCAGGAGTCCGGACTCCGAGCCCCCGTGCTCTAACTCACTAGCCCCAACTCCCCTTCCAGACCGGGGATAGGACCCAGGCGTCCTGGCCCCACCCTGGTATATCGGTCTCTCCCCCAGGCACTGCAGTCTCTGAAGCGGGCCCTGCAGCCGGCCGTGACCGGGATCTCGCTGAGCTGGGATCTTCCCCCTGGGATGGAGGCGGAGTTGCTGGGCCGGGGCCCTGAGGTGATCTTCCCTGGGCAGCGGTGCCTCATCTACGCCCAGCTCCGCGGGCAGCCCCAGGTGAGAGAGCAAGGCCCTTGCCCGGGGCGCCCCCAGGGCTTGGGATCAGTGATTGGTTCGGGAACACCCCCCAACCCCTGGGCGATAACTCTAACCCCTGACAATGGCCATTGAGCTGGAGATCTCTGCGCTACCCCACCCCATTGATCTCAAACAGGGATGTTGACCCTGGCCCCTAATGATGGTCATTTGGCTGACTAGGCAGCCCAACAACTGGTGTTCATCAGGTGTATTTACCCTCTTTGTTCTGTAACCTGGGTCTGGGGGTTCCTGGGCATCTTCTCCCCCCTCACACTGCCCCTCTGACCCCCTTTCTCTGCCTGCAGCCCCCAGACACTGCCGTGGGGTGCGTTACCCTGCAGTACCGCGTCCAGGACCAGACCTACAAGGAGATGCTGCAGTTCCCCCTGCAGCCACAAGATGGAGACAGGTGACAGCAACACTCCCCCGGCCCCTATCCCCCACTAGGCAGCTGGCTCCTGCCCCCCGCCGCCACCCCATTTTCCCACCCCCAACAGGACAGAGATGGGATGGGACCTGCCCCAGGCCACAGAGGCACGTAGGAGTCCTGGCTCCCAGTCCCCTTCATAGAATTATAGACCATCAGGGTTGGAAGGGACCTCAGGAGGTCACCTAGTCCAACCCCCTGCTCAAAGCAGGGCCAACCCCAACAAAATCATCCCAGCCAGGGCTTTGTCAAGCCTGACCTTAAAAACTTCTAAGGAAGGAGATTCCACCACCTCCCTAGGCAACGCATTCCAGTGTTTCACCACCCTCCTAGTGAAAAAGTTTTTCCTAATATCCAACCTAAACCTCCCCCACTGCAATTTGAGACCATTACTCCTTGTTCTGTCATCCGCTACCACTGAGAATAGTCTAGATCCATCCTCTTTGGAACCCCCTCTCAGGTAGTTGAAAGCAGCTATCAAATCCCCCCTCATTCTTCTCTTCTGCAGACTCAACAATCCCAGTTCCCTCAGCCTCTCCTCATAAGTCATGTGTTCCAGACCCCTAATCATTTTTGTTACCCTCCGCTGGACGCTTTTCAATTTTTCCACATCCTTGCAGTGTGGGGCCCAAAACTGGACACAGTACTCCAGATGAGGCCTCACCCAGTGCCGAATAGAGGGGAACGATCACGTCCCTCGATCTGCTGGCAATGCAGATCACTAGGTCCCACTCCCCTCCTATAGCCAGAGATAGAACCCAGGAGTCCTGGCACCCAACCCCCCCAACACACTCCATCCCACTAGCCCCTGCTCCCCACGGTGCGGCTGGAACGCAGTCGTCCAGGGCTCACCCCGTGACTCTCTGTCCCCGGCACAGGCTGCCCGTTCACCGGCTGGCAGCCAAATGGCTGCTGCTGGAGCTGGAGGGGGCCATGGACACCGGGTCGGAGGGGGACCAGCACCGGGCACTGGCGACCAGCCTGAGCTCGGGGGTCGTCTGCTCCGTCACGGCCTACGTGGGGGTGGACACAGAGTGGAGGCAGCCAGTGCAGGGGCCGCTGGTGAGACGGGACATCCCGCTGGCAGGTAACCCTGGAGGGGTCAGGGTTCCCGGCACCGGGTGCGGGGCGGGTTGGGGGGGAAGTTCAGGTGGGTGGGGGAACCTGGCACTGTGGGGGGGCGGGGACAGGGAATTCCAGCACAGGGGGATCCCAGTGCAAGAGGGGGATCTGGAAGCATGGAGGGGCATCATGTTTCTGGGCGAATGTCCCTTTGCCCCTCTCCCTGCCCCAGCTCCCAAGGGGCTGTGCCACCCCCTCCCTGCCCCACAGAGTCCTGCCCTCATCCATGGGGTGCAGCACCCACCCCTGCATCCCCTGGGGCTGGAGGAAGGATCCTTCCTGGGGGGAAGCTGTGGGGGAGAGGCTGGATCTGGGGGGTCACAGTCCGGCGGGGGAGGGACTCAGAGGTAGCTGGGGGGAGAAGAGGATGGGGCTGGGTGCGGGGAGGGGGTCCCAGCTGGCGGGCAGGGAGGAGGGGTCCCAGCAGTGCGTTGGCTCTGGGTGCCGGGGGGTGGGCGGGTTCTTCCCTCCCTTAGCTTCTCTCTGTCTGTCTCCATGTCCGTCTGTCTGCCCCCCCCAGACTTCAAGGCTGCGGCCAGGATACCGTACACGCAGTGTCTCTCGCTGATGGCACGTAGATCCCACAGGCCCGTGCCCAGATGCGCCTCCCATGAGTGCAGCGTCCTGATGCCTGCTTCCGCCCTCGAGGCCAGAGAGGACCACCCCTCCATGGAACTGTTCAAGAACGAATGTATGGCACGCACCGGCAGGAGCAGCCCCCGCACATGTGCTCCCCAAACCCAGAACTGTCCGCCTCCTCCCCCACCCATAGCTGAACCAGGAAAGCCCCCAGTGAAAGGGCAACTGCGGAAAGTCCTGGGAACACGCCTCGCCCGGTGCCGCGGCAAGCCAGGTGAGGGGGGCAGGGGCTGGGAGTCAGGGCGCCGGGAGGGCGGCAAACGCCAGGATGATGCTTCCTCGGGGCCGAGACAGACGTGCCCTGACGGTCACGGAGCTGGGCAAGTGTTTAACAGCGACATCCGATCCGAAGGAACTTCCTGGGCAAAACACCGGTGTGACGCTGCGGGAGGGGGAGTCCACAGCTGGGTTTTTTAAGTGTTGTGATGCAAATTATCTTGCAACAAAATGAAAAAAGATAAGGAAACTCCCAGGCACAAAACTCTGTGAAGCTGGAATTTGGGGTGTGAGTTTGTATCAATGAGCTAAAGTTCTTTGGAGGGGGCAAACCGGATGGGCGGCATGCGTGGGGGAGAATCAACCTGGACAGGCCATGTCACTCTTCTGTAACCATGTCCCAGCCCCATCTCCCCACGTCTCTCCCTAGAGCGGGCACCAGAGGAGTCTCCCCTGCTGAGGCTGGTGTCTCTGCAGAATGCTGACGGCTCGTGGGACCTGGACCCCCAGCTGGCCGCCGCTCTGGGGGTAAGCGAGACCGATGCCAGGGGGAGGATGCCCAGTCAGGTGAGTGTGGGAGGTGAGGGACAGGGGAGAGATGGGGGGCAGGTGCCATGAGTTGAGCCTGTTCTCTGCTCCTAGATGAGACAGGGTGACCCAGACTGAGGGGGTGGGTCTGAGGACAACTGGATCAAATGACTCTTGAACCTGGAGCCCAGTCAGCGAGACGGACCCAGAATGGGGGTCTGGGACCCCACTTACAGGGGGTCGGAGCATTGGATCAAGAGGCCCCAGAGCTGGGGGAGGCATGGGGGGCCCCAGGCCAGGCCCACTCTGAGGCTGTCTCCCTACCCCTGGGCATGGCACTGGGCATCTGGGTAGGGGGTCCATGGTGCTACAGCAGGGGGGCTGGGAACCCTCTGATTCTGGGGAGCGGGCGGGAGCACTGGATTGGGGGGTCCCCAGGGTGAGGGCATGGGGGGCAGTGCTGGGAGGCAGGGGGTCCCCAGGGTGGGGGGATGGGGGCAGCGTTCCCCAGGCTGGGTGCTGTCTCAGGCTGTCTCTTCCCCCTCCCCCCCAAGGACATGCCTCCCGGCATCTGGGCCACGGTGCTGGCCGTCGTCTGGCTGCACGGCCGGGCCGCGGGGCAACGCGACGAGTGGGAGCTGCTGGAGGCCAAGGCTGTGGGTTGGGTGCGGGGCCAAGCAGGTGAGAGGGGAGTGGGGGGTCAGGAGCAGGGCCCAGGGTCTCGACTGGAAAGATTCTGCCTCATGGGAACCCCACAGCCCAGCCTTCCCCCAAGATCCCCTGCCCCAAGGGCTCACAGCCCCAACCCTGCCTCACAGGGCCCCCATCCCTGAGAGCCCTGCCCCCCAGGTTCTACAGCCCAGCCCCCAAAAGCCCAGCCCCAACCTCTGCCTCTGGGCCCCCCAGTCTGGCCCCTCCAGAGCCCTCCAGTCCCATGACAGTCTCCCAGCTTCCTGCTCGCTGTCACAATCCTGGCTCCCTCCCTGGGCCCCCATGCACCCCTCCAGGTCCCTGACCCTCATGCCAGTCCCCCATTCTGTGAGCTCTCTGCCCTTTGCCCCGACCCTCCCTGTTGCCCAGGCTGGTGTCTCCCCCTTGACCCCTCTCTTGTTTCAGGGCCCCGGCTGAGTGAGTGCCTGGAAGCTGCCAACGCCCTGCTGGGCTTAAACATCGGCCCTGCCGTCTTCGAGCTCTGAGCTCCCCCTGCCCCGGGATCCCTGAACCCGCCCCCCAAGCTACCCTGGGCCTCCGACCTGGAGCTTAGAGGCCAGCAGGGGCCACTGGGTGCAGCCCCACCTGGCCAGCCTGTGCCTAGCCCAGAGCTAACCCCCAACTGGGATGCCACCGCTACCACCAATTCGGATGCATCTGCCTCCTGCTAGCTGAAGAGGAGAACTAAGCTCCACCCCACGCTGGCTGGAGCCTTTATTTTTATTTAGCATCGAGTTAGTGATGTTCTCTTACACCACCGTGGGTTCGCCTCTGGTGGCCAGTTACAAGCCCAATGGAGGGAAAGTCTCCTCTGCTACTTGGTTCAGATTTAGAGCTTCTACGTACATCGCGGTCGCTTTTTCGCAGCATCACCTGTCGGCACGTCTTTCTCCTGATCTTGTGACATAAGAGTCGCTCTTTGGTCATTTACTTATGTCAAGCATTTCTTACGCCTAGGGCGTCGTCTGGCGAAGCTGGGAGATCACATCTCACTGCTGCGGACAGTGGGTTTCAGCCCTGCTTTACTTAGATATCTCATGTCCGCTTATCCCTTCTAAATCCCAATCGGTCCCCTGTGTCTCCAACTGTACAGCCTGTCATGAAGTGTGAGGGAGTCCGGGCCCTGCACCCCTCTTCCTGGGATTCACTGGGACTCTCAGCCAGCCAGTAAAACAGAAGGTTTATTGGACAATAGAAACACAGTCTAAAACAGAGCTGATGGGCACAACCAGGACCCCTCAGTCAAGTCCTTCTGGGGGCAGGAAGCTTAGACCCCATCCCTGGGGTTCCCTGCGTTCCACCACCCAGCACCAAACTGAAACTCTCTCCAGCCCCTCCTCCTCTGGGCTTTGTCCCTTTCCCCGGCCAGGAGGTCTCCTGATTCCTTTGTTCTCCAACCCTTTAGCTCTCACCTTGCAGGCGGGAAGGGCCAGGCCATCAGTGGCCAGGAAACAGGGTGTCGGCCATTCTCGGTGTCCAGACCCCTGCACACACCTGCCCTCTAGGGCTCTGCAATGATCATACACCCTTATCCCACTACCTAGATACTTAAGAACTGCATAGGGGAAACTGAGGCACCCCCACACTATTCAGAGAAAACATTAAGAACAGTCCCGCTTCATCACACAGCCTACCTCTGATCATGATACAGATCTGAGTTCATCATAACATCACCCGCTGCAGCACTGACCCCACGGCTCCGTATCCCCCACGCCGCTCCCAGCCACTGTGGGGGCAACACCACCATCGTTTGTTTTTTCCAAATGACCGAGGGGTCCCTGTATAGCCCCACTGAGGCAGTCACGTCTCGGTGCCAAGCGAGGGGCCCCTGTATAACTAGCCCCCCCATCTCCCTTCCCCTCCGAGGCAGCCGCTTCTCAGAGCTGGGCAAACAGTTCCTATGTAACCAGACCTCATGCCCCACCCCAGAGGTGGCCTCATCTCAGCACTGGGTGAGGCGTCCCTGTATAACCTGCAACACCCGCCCCAGGCAGCCGCGTCTCCCCTCGCGGCCTCACTGACCCTGCCCTGGGTTTCAGTTTTCTGATGCTAAATGGGGAGGAATTTCTCTGCCAGTCTCTGGCCGCCAGCTGGCCCCATTGAATCAATTTTCAGGTCCGTTCTGTGCCAGAACTAGGCTCTGATCCAGCCCCAGGGTGGGGCCTGGCAGACTGGGGGGAGGATGCGGCACAGGGCCTGTGCCCTCTAGGGGGTGCCAGCTCCCATCCAGCCCCAGGGCGGGACCCGGCTGGCTCAGGGGAGTCCAGGCCCCCTCCGCCAGCCTCGCTTGGCATCACCCCTCCCCAATAGGTTAATCCAGCCACTGTTGTCCCCCCCGCAAATGCCAGGGGGGCACTGGGGCAGGGAGGGGCCCAGGGGGCAGAGGGACCTGCCCCCCCTCCCCGCACATTATCAGCCCAGGCACGCAGCGAGCCACATAAAGGAGCATTGATGCTCCCCCCCCCCACCTTGGCACCGCCAGCCCCATTCACATTGTTCCCATCCCTCGAGCAGCCCCGCGCAGGGAGAGAGACGCCACTGGGGGCTGCGGGCCAAGGGCTGGACCTCAACGTCCCTTGGGTGGAGCGACAAAGCTCACCCACCCAGCAGGGTGTCAGACACACCCAGATGGCCCTGAGCTTCCCCGCTCCCCACTAGTGCCCCTCACTCCCAACCCACAGCCCCCTGCTAGCCCAGCCCTGCCCCCAACTCCCAACCCTGTTAGCCCAGCCCTGCCCCCCCACTCCCAACCCGCAGCCCCCTGCTAGCCCAATCCGGGCTCCCTCCTCCCTCCAGCTCTACCAGTGCTCCTCAGTCCTGACCAGCAGCCCCCAGCTAGCCTACCCTGGGCTACACCCCCCTCCCCCCCCCCTCACACACACACACACTCTCACGTATCCTGCATGGGAATATTTCATTTCCCCAGCAGGGGTCAGTGTTCATTCCAGCCCCACACCGCAGTCCCGACCACTCCCACTAGGGGCGCTGTTCTACTGGCTGTGCAACAGCAGCTAATCTCCTCTGGCTTGGTGTCTTCAGGGCCGGCTCATAATTCATTTAATTAAATAGAATAAATCAGCAGCGAAGCAGCCGCAAGTGTTGACTCGAGTCCCAGGCTGTTCAGGGAGGGGCCGAGACAGCGAACTGGGGATAGAACCCAGGTGTCCTGGCTCGTTCCCCACAACCCATTAGAGCTCACTGCCCTCCCAGTCCTGGCTCCTGGCCCCCCTGTTCTAACCAGTGGACTCCACTCCTTTGGGCGGGCAGCTAGGATACGGGAGGGGAAGGGAGTTCTGGACCCCAAAGGGTTAATTGTGCCTTCTGGGGGGTCCTCCCACGGGCCCCTCTCCCCCCAGCTCCGGCCCCTTTAAATCGCTGTGGCCTGGCTCACATGCTCAGCCAAGTGCCCTATTTTTAGAGCCGGTTCTTGTCTCCAATCCGACCCCCCTCGGCTTGTTTTGCAGCTTCCCCTGCCAGCAACTCGGAGCCCTGGCCAAGGAATCCAGGCGCCTCCTGCCTCCTCCCCACTGCCCCACGTACAGGGCTCTGCCAGTGCCCCTCACTCCCGACCCACAGCCCTCCCACGCCAGTGCCCCTCAGACTCTGCTAGCCCAGCCCTGGGCTTCCCCAGCTCTGCCGGTGCCCCTCACTCCCGACTCGCAGCCCTCTCACACTGGGGCCCCTCACTCCTTCCCCTCCACCCCCCAGCTCTGCCGGTGCCCCTCCCTCCTGACCCGCAGCCCCCCTCCGCTAGCCCAGCCCTGGGCTCTACACACACGCACAGGAATGCAAAGGCCTAGATTGCACAGCGGCCACTGGGACAGAGTTTGTATTTTTGTAGGTCCTACTCAAACTGTGTCTTCAGTGTCTCTCTCCACAGGGCAAAGGGTTAATAATCCAGGCGCCCCATCCAGGCTGAGCTGCGATTTGGGGGGGGGTGGGGGGTGTGCAAGGGGCTGGTGTTTTTAAAGTGGCTCTGGGCCCATGACTCTGTGTTCACAAAGGGAACACAATGTTCAGGCCCATAGTCTGGGGCGGGGGAAGGGAGCACTGAAGGCTGGACCTAAGCGGAATGGGGAGGGGAAGGGACAAGAGGGGGTTGGGGGGTGGGCGCTGAGGGGCTGGGTCAGAAAGAGGCTCTTAGTGCTGGGATGGGGGGTGACACTTTTCTCTCCTGGTGGGGCAGCCGTCCCATCCTTCCCCACTGTCCCTGCATTGGCCTCTGGCCTTTCCTCCCCCCCACGCCCGGCACTAGGGGGCCTAGGACGTGATCAGGGCTGGACCCCCCCAGTTCAATCCCCCCCAGTGTAGTTTCCCTTCCCGTCCCCCAACAACTCCCGCTGCACCCCCCTTCCCATCCACCCTGGGACCCCTTCAGCCATCCGCGTGGAAGGTTCAATCCAGCCACAGTTCAGACGGGAAACCCACTCTCCCCCCATCCCCCTCCCGCAATGAGCCTGGAGGTGGCCGGGGACTCGCCCTCAGCAGTGCGGGGCCCAGGACCCTGAGCCATGCGGGCCGGTGGCGGGGAGGTTCTGGTGGCCAGTCAGGGCGAAAGATCTGGCAATTCCCCATGCAAGCTTTGGGTGCCTGCCCGGTTGGGGGGGGTGTGGGGGTGGGCAGGGACCATCCCTCCATGGCGGGGGCAGATGCTGAGAGCAGGAGGGGTGATTAGGCAGCCTGTAACATCGCCAGGGAGTCGTGTCCCCCCCTCTCCCCCCACCAGGGTTCCAAGATACTGGGTCAAACTGGGCCGGCCAGAGCCGAGCAGCCAGCGGGGAAGGGCCCAGCCCTCCCGGGGGGGGTTGGACGGGGACTGGCCTCCAGAGGCCCCAGACGCCCGCTGGGGAGTGTTTCGCATGTAGGAACTGGGATGCCCTGTGGCCCCATCGGAATAACTGCACCTGGTGCCGGCTCAAAAACCACCCTGTGATGACGGACGCCGGCCCCGTGGGTGACGCTGGGCCCCAGCCTCGAAGCAAAACCCTGCTCAGTCCACCTGGCTCGCCGGGAGGGGTGGCACAGCCAGGAAAAGCCCCACTGGAGGGTGCGAGATGAGGGGCCCTGCCCAGAGCAGGACCCCAGGAGCTGGGCGGGGAGGCCCCAGGAGCTGGCCATGGGGGTGTGGGGGGTGGCCTGGGGGACAGCTGGCTGAGTGGAGGCTGTGGGGGGATGGGGGTGGGCATGGGGATGGGAGGGTGGATGAGTGGGGGAAGGGGGTGAGTGGATGGATGGAGAAGGATGGATGGATGGATGGACGAATGTGGGGGAAGGAGATGGATGGATGGATGCAGGGGAAGGGTGGACGGATAGATGGACGGACAGATGGGTGGTGGCGAAGGGCACATCTGACTGGCTGCCAGGAGGGGCTGCCCACGGTGGGTCCCTCAGACAGTGCCCCACACACCAGTCCCACAGGGACCCTGGTCCAGGACTGAGTGGGTGATGGGAGCCAGCCGCACTCATGACAGCCCCGCTGCACACCCCAGGGGCCTGTCCCTCCCCTCACTTGCCCCCCAGCCTGGTTCCGCTCCCCCGCAATCTGGCCCATCTGCTCCAGCGGAACAGCTAGTGGGTTTGGGGGGGCTGGGAGCCAGGACACCTGGGTCCTAACCCCAGGTTGGGTTGGGGGCAGAACTCCTGGGTTCTATCCACTGTTTTTTGGCGGGGGGAGGGGAGCAGCGGGGGGCTGGGAGCTACAGCCTGGTTTGTGGTGGTTGGGGGGCACACAGAGCTGGTGAGGGGGCACACGCCCTGGCCCGTGGCTGAGGAGCTGGGAGGAGCCGGCTGTGCTGGCTGGTGCAGGGCAGGGCTAGGCTCAGACCGGTCCAACCGGATGGACGGGGGACCCAGGAATATGGCACGGAATAGGCGGGAGAGCGGCTGCCATGGGGTCCTTCCCCCACAGGGGGCCCAGCCCCAATCTGGCCTGGTGGGGTGGACTCCCTAGGATGGGAGCCCATCCCCCTCCCCCCACTCTGCCCCCTTCCCCATCCCCTCACTCTGCCCACTCCCCCCCACCCATACCCTCCCCCCATACTGACCCCTCCCCCTCCTCCCCCATCCTCTCCCCCACTCTCTGCCCTCGCCCTTTCTCCTCCCCCCACTCTGACCCCTCCCCACTTCCCCTCCCCCTATGCCAGCGCTGTAGCAGGGAAGTCCCCCCCCGCCCCCGCCCCGGCCCCGGCCCCGGCCCTGGGATTGGCAGCCCCGAGCTGGGGGGCGGGGCCTGTGGAGGGGGGGGTGTTGTTTGTATCCAGAGTCAGTCAAAGGCAAGTGAAGGTGGACAGACGGGCGGACGGAGGCGCAGGCGGAGCCGGACACACGGACAGAGCAGGTACGGGGGGGTGGAAAGGGTCTGATGGGGGGTTCTGGGGGGGGGGAGCAGATAGGCCTGGAGGGGGGCTGATGTTCGGGGGGGGGGGCCAGTCTGGGTTGGGGGGGGTCTCAGTCAGGGGAGGGGTCCCCGGGGAGCAGTGGGGTGTCGTGGGGCCGTGGCTGAGATGGGGGGATCGGGGCGGTGGGAGGGGCTGAGAATGGGGGCGGGGGTTGGTAGGACTTGGCGAGGTGGGGGGAGCTGAGGGGGGCGATCACTAAGGAGGGGGGCCGGGGCGCAGCTCCGTGTGTCCGGCTACCCGGCCCGATTCCCAGCTCTTCCTCCGAGCGGCGACACGCGAAATGTCAAGCGGAAAAACCCACCATGGCGAAGGGGCCGGACGCCTGGGTTGTCTCCCTCGCTCTGGGAGGCGGCGCTGGTGGGTTAGAGCAGTGGGGGCTGGGAGGAGCCAGGACTCCTGGGTTCTCTCCCCGGCTCTGAGCAGGATAGGGGCGAGGTTTCTGGGGGGGGTTCTGGGGGACGGGGTCATGGGCCCATCCCAGCGTCCTTAGGGCAGGGCTGTGTCCTCGGGGGTCCTGACAAGGCTGTGCCACTCACGGGGGGCCACTAGTCTCAGGCCCTGGCTGGCCGCTCTTGAGCCCAGCCCTGTGCCCCCCCCCTCATCTCCCCTGGGGCTGGAATAGAGTCATTGGTCACCGTCACCCAGCCCCATGGTACCAGACACACACATACACCCGTGGGGCCGCCTGGCTGCCTCTGAGAACAGGGGCTGGGAGCCAGGACTCCTGGGTTCTATCCCTGGCTCCGGGAGGGGAGTGGGGTGTAGTAGTTAGAGCAGGGGAGGTGGGGCTGGGAACCAGGACTGCTGGGCTCTGGGAGGGGAGTGGGGTGTAGTGGGTAGAGCTCCCCACCCCCACCCATCAGTCTGTCCAGCCAGCTCCCCAGCCATTCAGAGCCAGCCATCCTTCCCCTGAACTGTCCATCCATCTGTCCACCTCTGTCCCGCCCCCTGCCAAGATCTGTCCACAAGGGATGCAGGTTTGGCTCCCCCCAGCCAGTAGCTGGTCTCTCCCCTCCTCCTGAAGATGACCCCAGAGCCAGCCCAACCCAGCTACCCCAAGCCCCCCAGAAGCATGGAAGAAGACCTGCCCCAGGACCAGGAGAGCTAGGCTTAGGGGATTATGGGATGGGACCCTCCCAGCCCATAGGGCAGCCCACAGACAGACTGTGCTGGTCTGTCTGTTTCCCTTGCTCCCCACCCGGGGCCCCACATGTCCTGGGGCTGGCAACACCCCACAACCTGCGGTCCTGGTCCAAGAGGGGAGGGGGCCGGGGTCCAGGGAATGGACCAGGCACTGAGGGGCTAAGGGGGCATTGGCTGCTGGCACCTTGGTAGGGACCCAGCCTGGACAATCACTGACCCGCCCTTTCCTGGCCCCCCATCTTCTGCCTAACTCCCCAGTTCCCCTACACCCTGCTCCCTGTGACATCCTGCCTGGAACCCACCCTGGCTCCCCATGACTCTTCCAACTCCCCTACGTCTATGACCCCTGCACCTGTCCCTGTTGCCCCATAACTCCCCTCCCAACTCCCCTGCCCCACCTGGCAACCACCCTCATAACCTCCCCCCTGACCCCCATAACCTGCCCCCAAACTTGTGTCCCAGATCCCCAGGATCGGTGCTATGCCTCCAGCTTTAGAGTAGCCCCTTGCAGGACCCCCAAGAGGTCCCATTTTCCCTTCAGGGGAGGCCACACAACCTCCCCAGCCCGCTGGGGCTCCAACCCCCCCGCCGCACCCGGTGAGCAGAGCCAGGCTCCTGGGAGAGCCACGCAGGATTGGGTTGGTTAGTCACCGGGACGCGGCCCAAGAAGCCCTGAGGGCGGCAGGGAGACGCGGCGTCGGGTCGGCCTTGGGCCAAGGCACCCCGTGTTCCAGCTGCATCTGAGTGTCTGACCCCCTCGTCCCTTCCCGGGTGGGCAGCCCCCACTCGCCCCCCAGCTCCCACTTTCCCAGCCCTTTCTGCTTCAGCTGGGGGTTCTTTGCTCAGCTCCCCTGCTGAGATGGGGGAGGGGGAATCTAGGCGTCACTGGAGCTGGCATCCGGGCGCCTTGTTCACTTGGGTCAGTTCCAGCCGGTTCCTTAACGATGCCTCGTTCCCCCCAGGCAGGGAGGTGTCCCCAACGCCGGTGCCTTTTAGCCTTTCCTGAAAGCACCCGCAGCCCTTCCCCCGTGCTGGGCAAGAGGGTGACCAGACTCCTGATAAAATCGGGACTGTCCCGATATTTAATTTTTTGTCCCACGTCCCGACCGATGTACGATCAGGATGCCCATTTCTCCCGATATTGTAGGGCTGGCAGGCTCCCTACCCTGCTCCTCCCTGGAAGTGGTGACATCTCCCTCTGTGCACTGCCCCTGCTCTGGCTCCACAGCTCCCATTGGCCAGGAACCGTGGCCAATAGGAGCTGCGGGGGCGGCGCCTGGGGGCACGGCAGGGTGCAGAGCTGCCTCCTGGTGCCTCCCTCTAGGACCCAGAGGGAGATGTTGCCACTTCCGGGGAGCCACCTGAGGTAAACCCTGCCCGGAGCCCGCACCCTGAATCCCCTCCTGTACCCCAACCCCTTGCCTCAGCCCAGAGCCCTCTCCCGCACCCAAACTCCCTCCTGGAGTCAGCACCCTGACCCCCCCCCACACCCAGCCATGAGCCCCCTCCCACACCCAAATTCCCTCCCAGAGTCAACACCCTGACCCCCCTCCTGTGCCCCAACCCTCTGCCCCAGCGCTGAGACCCGCCTTTGCAATGGGAGCCAGGGCCCTGCACCCCTGGCTTGCGGCAGGGGCTGGAGCCGGGACCATGCACCCTCCTTGCAGTTTCCTAGGGCTGTGCATCCCCCTTCCCTATTGCTCCAGTGAAAGCTGTGAGCCTGTGGCTCCCCCCGTGTCTCCCAATATCTTACTCTTGCAATCTGGTCACCCTACTGGGCAACCATGCTGCATATTGGGAAACTGAGGCACACAATGGGGGTCATCAAAATATCAGCAAAAATCCCACCTTCGTCACAGCTCTTTCCCCCTTGGAGAGCGAACGGCACTCGTCGGGACCAGTGGCCTGGGGGGGGCATTCACACCCACCCGTGCCATTTAGAGAGGCTGCAGCCTGGGCCCCAGCTCCACCCAAGCCATCCCACTGGACACCTCCTCGTGGCAGGTTTGAATCCCTCGGCCGCACAGCACCCCAGCTCAGAGCCCGTTCATGTTCTCCCTTAGGTCGGCTCCAGTTGATCATGCCTTGCTTCCCCTGACCTCCCCCCATCCCCGGCCTGGTACCCGGCCCTGCCCACAAGAGCGCCCCACCTCTCTCCCCTCACTGGGCTGCAGGGACTAACCCCTTCCCGCCTGGGGCACTGGGGGGCTGAATCCCCGCTCCCACGGGGACTGGAGAGGGTGGAGGTGACAGAATCAGGCTACTTTCCCAGCAAGAGGCACTGTGGGGTGCAAGGCAGGATGGGTGGGAGAGGGGCATGTCCCACATTGCCCATTTAGCCAGGGCCTCCTGATGAGTGGGGGGGCAGAATTTGCCCCCCAATGGAGCCTGATGCCCAAACTCCCTGGGACACCAATGTGGGGAGGGTCTTCCTGAGCCTGATTCACAGTCCCCGATCCTGGGAAAATATCACCCCCTACCCCCCCCCCCAGCCCTGAGGCCCTGCCCAGAGCAGGGTAGTGGGCTGGGCTGGGCAGGGGGCTCCTGGGATTGGGGGGAGGTCTCTGAGCACCTCAGGCCACAGGGATCTGCTGGGTATTTTTTGGGGGGGAGGGTCTGTGAGTTGGGGGGGCGGCTTTGGGGGGTCTGTGTGTCGGGGTGGAGGAGGGGTAGCGCTGGCCGGTGTCTCTGTGTCCCGCTCTGACCCCCCCCCCTTTCCCTCTCCCCCAGGTGCAGCCATGACCGAGCTCCACGAGGTGCAGATCACGGAGGAGAAGCCCCTGCTACTGCCCCCCTCGCAGCCCGTCCCGGGCAAGGTCAGAGGGCAATGGGCACGCTGGGGGGAGGGGTGCTCACTGCTGCGTTGCCCTCCCAACACCCCATCCGGCCCCCCCATCCCCCATTACGCTTCTGGCCTTGTTCCCCATCCACCCTCTTCCTGCCTGCCCCCCCCCAGACAAGACTCTCCCCCCCCCCCCCCCCCGGTAGGACACTGAGGTATTAGCAGCTGGACTCCTCCCAGGGCACCACCAGGTCCTCCCTCCCCACCCCTCCCTGAACTCCACAGACTGTGCTGGGGAGAGAACCCAGGAGTCCTGGCTCCCAGCCCCCCCACTCTAACCACTAGACCCTACTCCCTCCTGGAGTTAGGGAGAGAACCCAGGAGTCCAGGCTCCCAGCCCACCCCCGCATCCAACCCCTGCTCTGACCACGAGACCCCCACTCCCTCTAGGAGCCAGGGAGAGAACCCAGGAGTCCTGGCTCCTGTTGTCTGAGCTGCACTGACCCCTCCCTGGCTTGAACCCCGTCTCGCAGTGTCCTGGGTGTGAGGGAGCAGGACTTTAGTAGTGGACCCCCAGGCACCCCAGCCTTGCCTCCCCCACCCTCTGCTGGAGAGTCAGGATTCGAACCCGCAGGGGCCCAGCTCTGTGGGGATCCCACGGCAGCGTATGGGCCATGGAACGGGGGGTGGGGGCTGTTTGGGGACCGATATCTCAGGCATCCCCTGGGCATTGTTGGAAAGCAGGGGGCCCACTCTCCGCGACAGCGTCAGCTGCTTCCATCTTGGGACCCGCGCCAGCCATGGGGCAGCCCCCTACACCTCACAGCCCCCATCTCTCTCTCTCTCTTTGGCAGAAGCACTCGGTGGAGACGCCCTATGGACTCGTGGCCTTCACCGTCCATGGCACCCCGAAGCCCAAGCGCCCGGCCATCCTGACCTACCACGACGTGGGGCTCAACCGTAAGTGGGGCTGGGAGTGCGAGGAATGGGACCCCTGCAGGGATCTCCCCCCACAGCCAGTACCCCCTGCTGGGAGCTTCCCACCCCCCCCAGCAAACCCCTACTGGGAGCTCCCATCCCACTCCCCCCAGGGCCCCCTGCTGGGTGCTCCCCCCACCGCGCCCCCTGCTGCTGTGACACTCGGGTCTATTCTGCCTGCTCCAGACCAGTCCTGCTTCGAGCCGCTCTTCCGTTTTGAGGACATGCAGGAGATCATCAAGAACTTTGTGGTGGTTCACGTGGACGCCCCCGGCATGGAGGAAGGAGCCCCGCTGTTCCCCTTGGGGTGAGACCCGCTGCCCCCCACCCTTCTCTCTCCACCCCCACTCTACCCCTCTCTGCTCCCCTTTCCCCCGCTGTTTCCCATGCAGTGAGCCCCCCCCGGTGCAGCCTTCTCCCCCGCCCCACCCCAGCTGACGTGCCCTCTTCCTGCAGGTACCAGTACCCGTCGCTGGACCAGCTGGCTGACATGATCCCCTGCATCTTGCAGTACCTGAAGTGAGTAGGGGGCAGGAACAGACAAACACAGCATGCACCCCTTCCCCGCCTCCCCCTCCTGGCACTGTGGGGCTGTCTGGGGGGGAATTGGCTCCCAGAGCTCAGGTGCGGAGGGGGGTGATGGGACCCTGTCTCGGGGGAGCTGGGGTCTGTACCATGCCTGGCCGGACCCCTGTCTCTGCTCTGCTGAGTTAATCGAGGTGGAACAGAGAGCCAAAGGTGCGAACAGCCCCTGGGACTGCCTGGCCTCGCACCATGTGAACCAGGCTCCGTGGGTTCTGCTCAGGCGGGGCCCAGCCGGAGGCACCCCACGTTCCGGCTGCGTCTGGGTGTCTGCCCGTTCCCGGCCCCCAGCTCCCACCTCCCCAGTCCTTCCTCCTCTAGCCAGCGTCTTTGCTGAGAGGCAGAGGACCCATCTCCTCCGGGGTGGCCGTGTCCTGGGAACTGGGTTTGCCGTTGTCTTTGCGACTTCCGTTGATACGGGGTCAGCCTGTCCCGTTCAGTCTGCTCAGACAGCAGGCGACATGCCCCCACCTGTGTCTCTGCGGCCACGTCTACACTACAGCCAGTGTCGGCAAAGCGTGTGTCGCTCCGGGGCATGACTGTTCCAACGGGCGCGTCCGTGTGCACAGCGCTTTTGCCGCTCGCAGGGCTGGGTATTCACACCGACGGGAGAGAGCGTGTTCGCCAGGCGTGCTGCACGTATAGACGTGGCCTTAGCCTGCCCTGAGAGCAAACGCAACTCCTCTTTGCCCCGCTGGGTAGCCGGGTGTCACGGACTCACAGGCCTGGTGCTCCCGGCTTTGTACGGCCCCTGGGAGGAACCCCCCTTCGGTGTGACAGACCCCGGAAAGGTCGCTCTCCCGCTGGGGATAGGGGCTTTCTGGCCCTGCTGCCTCCCAAACCCGCACCTCTGAGCCTCCAGCACACCTGGCTCTGCCGTGGGCCCCTCAGGGAGTCTCCTCATTCTTGCCCCCCGGGGAGCAAAGCCCACCGATCTCTAGCCTGCAGTGACTCTCAGCCAGCTTATTGAGCCAGCATAGGAGGTTCTCCGGCCCTCTCAACCCTCAGCACAGCACATCTAGGTCTGTCCTGCATCCAGGTGGGCTCTGGCTGCCCTCTCTCCCCACTCCAGCCCCCCCCTTCTTTCAGCCAATCACCCTATAACATCTCCGCCACAGCTACTCCCCTGTCCTTTGTCTTCACTCCCAGTTAAACAGGTCACTGGGGCCCTCTCTCTTCTGCCTTTGTTCCCACCCACTGGAACTGGCTGTCAGGTCACCAGGCCCTTCTCGCCTCAGCCCTTTGTCCTCCCACTGGCCAGAACCGGCCGCCTTCCCAGCTGGGCTGGGCCTCTCGGTCACTAGGGTCCCCCATCTCCAGGCCATTGTCAGAGTCCCGGCTACTAGGCGTCACACCTGATCCTCTGTAACAACCAACCCTCTCCCTCTACCTTGTTACACATGCAGCACACAGGTAAACTGAGGCACACACCCCGCTCTTGCAAAACACCAAGACAATCCTCTGCTTCGTCACACCATGCAACGTGTTGGGGAAACTGAGGCACACACAGGCCTCATAAAAATTCCCACTTCACACAGACTCATTTGCAGCCTCGCTGCTGGCAAAACCCAGGCTCAGCCCACGGCCTGATCGGCCGTGCCGAGACCTGGCAAACTTAGAGCCGCATCAGGCTGTTCAGGGCATTGCGTTCAGAAGCCTGTCTGGTCCCAGGTTATCAGCTGTGCTGCGGGAGAGCTGGCCTGGTGGGGCTGCGCCAGACGCTCCTTAGACCCGCGGGAGACTGAGAGCGAGAGGAAAGAGACGGAATCTGGCCCCACGTCCCCCAATTCGCCCGCGTCCAACCTCCCGGCTTTGGGGTGTTGGTCTCCAGCCCTGCACTGGCTTCAGGCCTGATCTAAACACCGTCCCTGGGTAACATCATGCAGCCAAAGCCTGCGTCCATCTTTTACCTGTTCCAGGTCACCGTGACACCCACCAACTGACGCTCCCTGTTACCACGGGGGGGGGGGGGTGAATTTGTAGGGCTGGTGACCAGACAGGTCCCAGATTTCATGGTCCTTGGGAGCTAGGAACAACGCCCCCCCCCCATCCCCCCAAGGTTTATTAACCACCACCACCCCCCTCGCTTCCTCCCACAGCTTCACCAGCATCATCGGCATCGGGGTGGGAGCCGGCGCCTACATCCTCGCCCGCTACAGTGTGAGTGACGCAGGCCCAGGGGAGCTGTGGGTCAAGAATGAGGGGCACCGGCAGAGCTGTGGGGGGCAGGGCTGGGCTAGCAGGGGACTGTTGGTCAGGAGTGAGGGGCACTGGCAGAACTGGGGGGACAGGGCTGGGCTAGCAGGGACTGCAGGTCAGGAGTGAGGGGCACCGGCAGAGCTGGGGGGACAGGGCTGGGCTAGCAGGGGGCTGTGGGTCAGGAGTGAGGGGCCCTGGCAGAGCTGAGGGGGGCAGAGCTGGGCTAGCAGTGGGCAGTGGGGGCTGGGACTGGGGGCTGGTTTCACCCTTATTTCTCTTCCCACCCTCCCCGCCCCCCCCAACAGCTCTCTCACCCTGACACCGTGGAGGGCTTGGTTCTGATCAACATCGACCCCAATGCCAAGGGCTGGATGGACTGGGCAGCTCACAAGGTACAGGGATCCCTTCCCCAGTCTCTGCAGCCCCTGGAGCCCTCCCCTGGCTTTCCTGTACCGGGGGGGCTGTGCCGGGATGTGGGGGCATACAGTCCTGGGGTAGCAAACAGAGACTGTGGACAGCTGGAGAGATCAGACGGAATTTTCTTCTGGCCTAGGGTCAGCTCCTGGTGCCCCCCCCCCCCAGGTCATGTCTCTCTCACCCCCCTAGGTGTTGCTCTCCCAACCCCTCCCCGCATCCCTGGTGCCCCCTCTCACCCTCTGCCTTCCTCCCCCAGCTGACCGGCCTGACCTCGTCCATCCCCGAGATGATCCTGGCTCATCTCTTCAGCCAGGTGAGGGGGGGAAATCTATGTGTTGCCCCCGGGGGCTGCGGATGGGCCCCACTCCTGTGCTCCCAAGGGCTAGATCCAGGGGTCTTCCCAGGGTGGAGGGAGGTAGCCTGGGGAGGGGGGCAGTGGAGAGGTTAGATGGGAAGGGCAGGGAAAGCAGGACCAGCAGGGGGGTCGTATCTAGTCAGTAACACCCTGCCCCCCCAAGAGGAGCTGTCCGGCTGCAGGGAACTGGGGGGGGCAGGGCTGTGGGGGACGGGTGGGGAGAGCAGGACCAGCAGGGGCTGTAAGTGGTCAGTAACGCGCTGTCTGGCTGCACGAAGCTGGGGGGGCAGGGCTGTGGGGGACGGACGGGGGGAGCAGGACCGACGGGGGCTGTAACTGGTCACTAATGCCCTGCCCCCCCAGGAGGAGCTGTCTGGATGCACGAAGCTGGGGGGCAGGGCTGTGGGGGACGGGTGGGGGGAGCAGGACCGACAGGGGCTGTAACTGGTCACTAATGCCCTGCCCCACCCCCAGGAGGAGCTGTCTGGCTGCACGAAGCTGGGGGGCAGGGCTGTGGGGGACGGGTGGGGGAGCAGGACCGACGGGCTGTAACTGGTCACTAATGCCCTGCCCCCCCCCCCCCAGGAGGAGCTGTCTGGCTGCACGAAGCTGGGGGGAAGGGCTGTGGGGGACGGGTGGGGGGAGCAGGACCAACGGGGGTATAACTGGTCATTAATGCCCTGCCCCCCCAGGAGGAGCTGTCTGGCTGCACGAAGCTGGGGGGCAGGGCTGTGGGGGACGGGTGGGGGGAGCAGGACCGACGGGGGTATAACTGGTCATTAATGCCCTGCCCCCCCCAGGAGGAGCTGTCTGGCTGCACGGAGCTGGTCCAGCAGTGCAGGGAGTCGCTGGTCGGAGCCCCGAACCTCAGCAACATTCAGCTCTATTGGAGCAGCTACAACACGTGTGTGGGGGGCTTATCTGGGGGGCTGGAGGCGGGTCACGTATGGGGGACTTGGCTGGGAGGGGGCTGGAGGTTGCGGGGGGGGCAAGGGGGCTCTGCCACAGGGCTGGCAAGACTGAGGCTGGAGTTACCGGAAAGGGTCATGGGGCAGAGGTGACCTGGGGGCCCCAGGCGGGGAAGTTTGCTGCAGATTCCTGCCCCCTGTGCTGAGACTGGGGGGAAATCGGTGGGCGGGGGGGAGGGGTGTTCAGGGGGCTGGTTTGGAAGACGCGGGGGGTGCAGGGCAGTTCTCAGCCTCCCATTTCCTCCCGCCCACCCCCAGCCGCCGGGACCTGAACTTCGAACGCGGAGGAGATGTCACCCTGAAGTAAGTGAGCCCGGCCTGCCCAGGTATCCCCCGAGCACCCCACAGCCGCCCTAGGACACCCTTGCTCATGGTCCTCCATGAATGCCCTAACACCTCTCAGCCCCCCATAAGCACACAGGGACCCCCTTCTCCCCACTGTCCTCTGGGTACTCCACAAACACCCCAGAGCAGCCCTGTACCCCTGCCCCCCAAGTATCCCTCAGCCCCCTGGTTAGGGGCAGGGCCTGTCTCCAGAACCCCCCAGGGATTGGGGGGGACACCTAGCAGACCCATTACCCCCTCCACCCCTTTCCTCTGCTCTGCCCAGCTTCCCTGCCCACCGCCAGAGCAGCTGCCAAGGGGGAGAGGGAGCGCTCTGACCATCCCTTTTCCATCTGTCTGTCCTCACAGGTGCCCTGTGATGCTGGTGGTGGGAGATCAGGCCCCCCACGAAGATGCTGTGGTGAGTAACAGAACAAACCACACGATGCACAACTACACAACATAGCGTACAGCCCTGCAGGTACACAACCCCCTGCAGCTACACAACATAGCGCACAGCCCCACGTCACACTCTGCTGCACAACCCCCCACCACTATGCAAGCCCCCCACAGCTGCACAACATAGACAGCACCCAGACCTGCAGCTACACAACTACACAGCATAGACAGCACACAGCCCCACAGCGCACCCTGCTACACAACCCCAGCACGCCACACGGTGGGGGACACACCCAGAGCCAGGCTCATTCCCGCCAGCAGGGTGCAGCGGGGACAGGGCCAGACAGACAGTGCAGGATTCATTCCCCCCTGCTGGGGACGAACAGACGGACGGACGCACACTCTGAGCCGGGCTCATCACACCCAGCTGGGGGCAGCAGGGACACGGACATTCATTCCCTCCAGCAGGGATAGACGGACAGACAGATGGACGCACACGCACTTTCTCTCTCTGCCTGTCCTCTCTTTAGGTCCCCGGCTGGTTTGGGGGGGACGTCACCTGCCCCCTGGGCTGCCCTGGCAGGAACCGCCCTGATTTCCTGCTCTGGGTACTGACCAGCATCGTGAAACCGACCAGGGTCGTGTTGGTTTCCCTCAGGACCTGCCTGGCTCGCAGGGTCTGTGGCTCTGGGGCAGCACCCCAGACTCCCAGGCCCCGTGCGAGGAACCCCAGTGGGTGCATCAGTGCCCTGCAAGGGTCAAACTCGCTCTCCAGGGTCTGGGGCTCTGGCCCTGCCGCCTCCCAGGACCGCGCCTCTGAGCCTCCAGCACGCCTGGCTCTGCCGTGGGCCCCCGGGGAGCCCACCCCGGTCTCTAGCCTGCAGTGACTCAGCCCGTGTGAAACAGGTTTATTGAACGTCTGAACCCAGCCCAGGAAGTTCTCGGGGCCCTCAGGTCTGGAGAGTCTGAGCTCCGACCAGCTGGGTCTGTCCCCGTCCCCATCCCCATGGGCTCCGGCTACTCCTTGTCCCCCGTCCAGCCGCCCCCTCCTTCCAGCTGAGCCCCCTATATCCCCTCCCCCAACAGCCCCTCCTCCGCTCTTTGTCTTTGGTCCCGGGCAAACAGCTCACACAACCGGATGGCTCCAGGTTCAGATGGGGCCCTCTGGTCAGCTGTTGCTAGGTTAAAAAGGGTCCCGGCCCTGGGCTGGAGTCCAGGCTGCTAGGCAGGGTAATACCTGGGCCTCTGCAACAATAAACATGCTCTCCCACCCCCTGTGCTGAGACATGTGGCACACAGGGGAAACTGAGGCACGCACACAGGCATCATACAAAGTGTCACTAGCCAGGGGCTCCAGGCCCCCCCACCCCTCTCTCTCTCTCTCACACACACAGCAAAGCATGGGGGTAACATCTCACTCCCTGGCCAACCCTCTGGGGGCACAACGAGCTCTGGGCCTTGGGATGGCATTAGGCTGGGCTGGGGGGGGGATTGGGGTTCAAGGTCCAGGTGTCTCTGTGCTCTGCCTGCCCCTCACACTGTTCTCTGTTTCCCCCCCCCCCCCCCCCAAAACCAGGTGGAGTGTAATTCCAAACTGGATCCCACCCAGACCTCCTTCCTCAAGGTGAGTGACGTCCCCTGCCTCCGCCCCATCCCAACTCGTAGCCCCAGCTAGCCCAGCCCTGGGCTCCCCATCTTCCTCCTGCCCCCCCCCTTCGCCCCCAGCTCTGCCGGTGCTCCTCACTCCCAACCCACAGCCCCTTGCTAGCCCAGCCCTGGGCCCCTCCAATAGTTGAGTGTTGGGTTTGTTTTCCAGATGGCAGATTCCGGGGGGCAGCCCCAGCTGACACAGGTGAGAGCTGTCTTCCCAATGGGGATGGAGGGCACAGGGCAGTGTGAAGGGGAGGGTGTCTCTGGGGCAGTAGTTGGGGGCACAGGGCAGCATGGGGGGAGGAGTCTGGGGGAGGCACTGGAAGGACATAATGGGGGGTGGGCTGGGGGGTACAGCCAGGATCTATAGGGGGAGGGTTGTGGGGCACAGTCTGGGGATGTAAGGGGTGGAGGGAGGGTTGTGAGGTGTGGTGCACAGCTAGGGTATATAGGGGGCAGGGGCAATAGGGGAGGGTCTGGGGGTAGCCCAGCTGTGGGGCACAGGGTCTAATCTCCATCTTGTCCCCATCTCTCAGCCTGGGAAGCTGACTGAGGCATTCAAGTACTTCGTCCAGGGCATGGGATACAGTGAGTAGCCACGGGGGGGCAGCAGGGAGGGGAATGTCCCGATCTCCCAGACCTGCGCCCTGGCCCAGCCCCCCCCCCTTCCCCCCCCCGTTCCCCCATGGGTGGGTCCTTGGCCCTTCTCCAGCCCTGAGCCGCTGTCCCACAGCCAGGCCAGTTCCTGAAGTGTCTGTCTCTGTCTTTCTCAGTCCCCTACGTCCTGGACAGGAAACTGAGTATGGGGTCAGGTACCTTCTCTGCTATCCCCCCCCTGCACCCCCAGATCCCAACACGTGGCCACCCCACCCCACATCCTGCACTGGCTCCCTGTCCCCCACACCCCAGTGTCCTGCACTGCCTCCCATGCACCCCACACTCCCCACATTAGCTCCCCCCCTCCTGCACACACACACCCCCATCCACTCCCTGTTCAGGCATGGGGGGCATTGTGCAGTTTGTGTGGGGAGCTCCCTGCCCCCCTGCATGGCCTGGCCGTGCCCCGCCCCCACCCCTCACTCCACAGCCTCTTGTGGGGCACACCAGTACAAATGGGGGCCTATTGCTGGGATCTGGTGGGCGGGGCAGAACAGAGGGGCGGGGCCCATCTGACTCCTCCCCTCTCTGTCTCCCTATAGTGGCCTCCTCCTGCATGACGCGCCTGTCGCGCTCCCGCACCGCCTCGCTGTCCAGCGCAGCCTCAGGGGACGGGAGCCAGTCCCGCTCCCGCACCCTGTCCCAGAACAGCGAGTCGGGGAGCCCCCAGCCGCCGCCGCCGCCCACCCCGGGGAGCGGAGCCCACACCATGGAGGTCTCCTGCTGAGCAGAGGAGGGGGAGGGGATGGAGACACCTCCCGCCTCTGACCAGGACTTCCTGCTATCCCACAATGCACTCCGGCCCCAGGGGCCATGCGACGCTCACCCCCTAACGGTACTAAACCGGGGAGGCCCCGATCCCAGAAACAACAGCACAAGCAGCGTTAACCCTTTAAAAACAAAATAATCACAAAATAATCAACGCCCTCTGGGCCCTGCCCCTTTCCCCTTGGCTCCTCCCCCTCCTTAGCCCCAGCCCTTCCCTCCCCCATCACCTTGGCTCCTTCCCCCTCCTTGGCCTTTCTGGATCTTTGGGGGTGGGAGGTGTTTTGCAAGTGGAGGGGAAGAAGTTCGGGGGGGGGGCGCTGTGTGTTCCCCACACCCCCTTTGCCTGTCATAGCCCTGACTTCTGTCCGTTTGTCCCAGGGCAGTCCTGTTCCTGCCCCTTTCGTGTCCATCTGTCTGTCATGAACATCCCCTTCCTGTGAGCCCTCCCCATTCCGTCCATCTGTCTGTCCAGAGACAGCCGTGTCATCCAGCCATCCCAAGGGTCACCCACCACCTCCCTATATACGTGTCTGTCCTGGAAGCCCCTCTTCTGGGAGTGTCTCTCCCTGCCTCCCCCCCCAGTCTCTATCTGTCCTGAGTGCCCCTTGACCACATCTGTCCTGATGTGACATCTAAATCCCCACACACACGTCTCCATCCTTTCCCAGGATGCATTGCAAAGCCATTCGCCATCCCCCAACCTGGGTTCTTGTACGGGGAGGTTGGGAGGCCCGTGTGTCTACATTTGGCTCCCTTCCCAGTTATTCCCCACAGACGTTGGGTGTTCAGGGCGTCTCCCCCAGGGGGCGCAGGTGCGAGGGGGCAGGGCACTGTGCACTAACCTGCGTAGATATTTAGCGGCGTGTGGCGTGCATGCAGGAGCCATGCTGGCTGGAGCGTGGCTGAGGCAGAGAACTGCTCAGCTGGGGATGTTGGCGAGCTGGTGGGGTGGTACAAGAAGGGGGCCTGCAGGAATGTGATATTCAACTGGCTGCCAACTGTTGCAGGCCCCAACTCGAGCAGGTTCTGACTGTTGGGTTCCGGCTGTAAAAGTGCCTGGTTATACCAGCCTCTGACTGTAACAGCTTTAGCCTGGGGTAGGTTCCAACAATTGCACCAGGCTCTTGACTGCTGGTCCTAGTAACGGACTCTGACTGTAGCAGCTGTCTGTGTAACCAGCTCTGGCTGTACTGGGTTTGTAATGGGCACTGTAAGTAGAGGGCTCCAGGTGTAATGGACTCATGCTGGTGTAGAGTTACAGCTGTAAAGGCTCTGCCTGTATTGGGCACTATAAGGCTAGGCTCCGACTGTGACAGACTGAGTGTAGCGGACACGCCTGTGCTGGCTGCGTAACAGGTCCTGTTTGAACTGGGTTCCACCTGTAACAAGCTGTGAATGTAACTGGGTCGGACTGTAACAGCTCTGTGCGTACTGGGCTCCAACTGTACTGCCCATGTACCAGTCTGGCTCCGACTGTACCGGTGACGTACCAGGCTCCAACTGTAACAACACTGTGTGCTGCGCTCTGGCTCCGCCGGGCTCTTGTGTCCGACTGTACTGCTGATGTATTGGGCTCTGTCTGGCTGTAGCAGCTGTATATCCACGGGGCTGGGGCTGTTCCAGAGCAACTGACAGCCAATCCCAGCCTTAACAATAAAATCTGTAGAGGAATCTGCCCCGCACCCCTCTGTGACTGGCCGTGTGTGATGTAAGGAGACAGAGGGGCATAACTGGCTGAAGGAGCAGGTCAGAGCAGGAGCTGGTGTGTTGCCCAGAGCAGGCTCAGGTGAGAATAAGAGGGGAAGAAAACCCAGCGGGGCCCCAGGACCCCATAGGGGGCTGATCCTAAATATTGCAGGTGGGGAAAGAAAATCATGTGTACCCACAGCACAGCCCCCCCCCCCCACTGAGCCCCTCAGTCTGTCCCCCACACAACGCTGCCCCCCAAGCCTCTCGCTCTGTCCCCCGCAGCACAGCGCCCCCGAGCCCCGTATTGGGGCAGCACTGGCTGGCAGGGGAGAGCACCCCCTGCTGGTTTCCCTCTGACCTACTCCCTTCAGCATAGTGCCCATTAGTGCCAAACTGGGGCAGCAGTGCCTGCCAGGAGAGAGTACCCCCCCCCGATTCCCCCCGCCCCACTCCCTGCACCACACGGGGCATTGGGGCCGGCACTGACTACCAGAGGAAAGAACCTCCCCCCCCGCCATGTAGCTGCAGCCCTAGAAGGTGGGCAAGGACGGTCATGGTGCTACACACGCCTGGCTCGCCTCGTACTCCCCTCCAAGCGTCGGTGACCCTGGTGCAAGGGGCCCGGCAGTGTGTGAAACGTGAGGCAGCTGGAGTAAGGCCACCATGCTTTGAGTTACAAGCTCCTTGCATTACTCGCGGTAGGATGCCGAGCAGACCCAACCTTGCCGGAGATCCGTTTCAGTGCACTGTGCCTCTGTTTCCCCACGTGCCCTGACGAGGAACAGCACCACGGGCTGGCGGCCATGGAGGCTGGGATTTTCAGCGGCTGTCGGGCTTTAGGTGATTGACACCATCAGCTCCTTGGCGCATGGCTGCAGGTGGCCTTGGGGCGTATCCTGCTAATGCGCAGTGTCCTCTCTTCTTGCCTAGCCTTTCCCCCCCAGTGGATTGGGGTACTTTGGGCTCAGTGTCACCCCCCTGTGGGTGGATGGGGAATTACAGCTCTGACAGCCCATGAAAGAGCTTCCATTCTAACCCACCGGCATACACCAGAGCCTCTCCGCGCCCACCCCAGCCTCCCAGCCTGGGCCGTGCTGCTCTCCACCAAGGCCTCCAGACCCCTGCCGCTGACATTGCTGCTGCGTGGGGCCGTTTGACCTTTCCCGGCTTTGTCTGACCTGCATGGTGCCTGCCCTGGCCTGCCACTCCGTCACTGCATGGCTGGCGGTGAATGTGCTCTCCTGCAGCTCCAGCTCGGGTAAGCCTGCTCCCGGGGTGTCTGTTCCCTGCACTGGTGTGTGACACGCACAGCCCTGCTCCTTCGTCACCACCAAGGGAAGGCAATGGCCAGGCAGGCAAGTAGGACCCTCGGCCCTCTGGGGCCAACTGGCAGGGGTCACGGGGGCATGGAGGGGGCACAGGGCTCCCTAGGGTCTGGCAACTACAATGCCTTTCGCCAATGAAGTCACGGGGGCTAGTTCTCTGAAAACACCCACTCAACGTGCAGCGGCCCTCAAATAAGTGAACAGAATTAGAGAATGATTGAGAAAGGGCTAGATAAGAAGACAGAAAATATGCCACTGTGTAAATCCCTGGTACGCCCACATCTTGAATACTGCATGCAAAGCTAGTCGCCCCAACTCAAAAAAGATACATTGGAATTGGAAAAGGTTCAGAAAAGGGCAACAAAAATGATTAGGGGTATGGAGCAGCTTCCATATGAAGAGAGATTAATGAGACTGGGACTTCTGAGCTTGGAAATGAGACAACTAAGGGGGGATGTGATTGAGGTCTATAAAGTTATGACTGGTGTGGAGAAAGTGAATAAGGACGTGTTATTCACTCTTCATAACACAAGAACTAGGGGGCACCCAATGAAATTAGTAGGCAACCGGTTTAAAACAAACGAAAGGAAGTATTTCTTCACACAACGCCGTCAACCTGTGGAACTCTTTGCCAGAGGATGTTGTGATGGCCAAGACTATAACAGGGTCCAAAAAAGAACTAGATAAATTCATAGAGGATAGGTCCACCAATGAGTGTTAGGTGGGATGGTGTGCCCAGCCTCTGTTTGCCAGAAGCTGGGAATGGGCGACAGGATGGATCCTTGATGGCTCTGTTCATTCCCTCTGGGGCACCTGGCATTGGCCACTGTCGGAAGACAGGATACTGGCTCGATGGACCTTTGCTCTGACCCAGTAGGGCCGTTCTTAACAGGTGTCATGGGAGGGCTCCAGTGGCCCCTGGGTGTCACCACCATTGTGTGCTGTATGTACGGCTCCCATGTGAGCAGACTGCCCAGCTCAGCCCGGCTGGCCAACCCTCCCGGTAAAGGTGGGTTCCTCCAGCCAGGAGCAGGGAGATGCTCATTCCCTCACTGCCCTTGTGGGGCTTACACTGGGTGCTGATTTGCATACTTACACCAATGCTAATGAGGTGCTGGTGGGAATTGAACAAGAAGTGGCCCCCAGGGGGTGGTTGGTGCGGGGAGATGCTGGTCACAGGGGCAGGGCAAAGGCCAGGTCTGGTCTGAGAGCTCACCAGCACATTTGCTCCACCGGGGGCTGGAGCAGCTACAGACCTGTGGGCTCTCAGAGATCTGGGGGTATCCAGCGGCCGCATGGAAAACCAGTAACAAAACCGAGCACCTCGAACGGAAAAGCTGGCTGCTCTACATAGCGCCCCCCTCCCCCCGCCCCCGGCCATGCAGCACTCTGGTCTCTTCTGGGGCCAGGCCGCGGGCATTCTGAGGGGTGACTTCTGTCCCCCTCAAAGCGCAGCCTACAGTCTGTGAGCCCCTCAGTGTAGCAGAAGTCCAGCGCATGCTGCTGCCAGCCAAGCTCTCTCTGGCCGGTGACTGGGCACTGAGCACGTGTCTGGCCATTGGGGCGAGGAGGCAGGGGGGGCTATTACTGCCCCACGGATTTCGCTGCTGCTACCATCTCGGGCTGGCTGCAAGGTGCCCAAGGCCAAGTGCGCGGGGAGAACTCCCAGCTGGCATGTTATCGGTGGGCTCTTATCTCCGAGGCTTTCTATAGCAGAGCTGGCATCCGCCCAGCCCCGGGTCAGTATTGCTTGGCTGGCATGCCGACACTGGGCCGGCTTGTGCTCCCAAGTGCGCAGCGTGAAGCTGGCACCAGCAACGCCATCTCAGTTCCGCTGGGCAGCGAGCCAGACGGGGCGACGCTGGGGAGGGCGTGCGCCCGCCGAGTCCCGGCTCTGCAAGCAACTCTGCCCTGGGCTCAGGGAAGGGCGGTGTCTCCTGGCTAGTCAGTGCCCAGCTGGCAGCGGTCGCCTGCCAGACAGTGGGTGCAGGGGCTGGGTGCCGGCACCCAGGCAAGGTTCCTTCGAGAGACCATCCCCCCGAGCGCAGCCCTGCAGCTCGGGGGCGTCCTGTATCATGTACAGCAGCTTACCCCAGCCAGGCTAAGCCCAGCTTGCTCTTTAAGGCTTGAGTCTTCCCAGTGCCCTAAACACTGCGCCGTTACTCAGATTTGGGGTGTCTCATAGGGGTGCAGGACTGGGTTAGAGACCCCAATTTAGGGTCACTTGACCAAGGGATCCCCAAGCTATAAAGGCCCCAGCTTTTCCCCAAGTTTAGGGATTTTACCAAGGGCTTTTGCCCAGACCTGGGGAGCAAGCCACGGCGCTGAGCCTGGCAGAGGGGTCTCCACTGCTGGACATGGCACCCGATGCCCCTTTGGGGGAGAGCAGTGAAAACGAGTGGCAAGAAAGTTAAGCTATCATGGTGGGCACATGCCCTAATGCTCACATCTTTACCAAGCAGGGCCGAGAGCATTATCCCCCTTTTACACGTTGGGAAACTGAGGCAGGAAGCAGGGCCGTGATTTGCCCAAAGTGAGGGAGGGGGAGGATCTCCCAGGGACCATAGCAGCACATCACCCAGAGACACTCACCCTGCATTCAGTCTAGTAGGGTGCTGTTTCTTTTTATATCCATGTAACTTATCCCATGTGCCTCCCACGCAGTCTAGAGACATGGCAACCAGGAGACCTGATTCCCAGTCCCCCAGCCCTAACCACCAGACCCTACTCCCCTCCTAGAGCAGAACCAAGGAGTCCTGGCTCCCAAACTGCACCTGATCGAACCCACTAGCCCCCATCCCCCTCCCTGAGCCAAGGAGAGAACCCAGGAATCCTGAGCCCAACAATCACTCAGAGACAAGGTTCGTGACATAGACCTGCTTCATTCAGTATCTCCAACAGCCTCTGTATCACAAGACATGAGCCTCTGGAAGGTACAGTTCCCCAAGGACCCCACTCAGATGGAGCTGCCTGCCCACCCCTTAGGTCCAAAAAGGCTGGAGCCCCACAGCACTGCAGGGACAGATGTGCCCCCTCAGCCAGGCTCCAAGGTGGTTAGAGCAGGGAGCTGGGAGGCAGGACTCCTGGGTTCTATCCCTGGCTCTGGGAGAGGTGTGGGGTCTAGTGGGTTAGAGCAGGGGGGGTTGGGAGCCAGGACCCCTCAGTTCTATCCCTGGCTCTGGGGAAGGAGTGGGGCCTAGTGCAGGGGTGGGCAAACTTTTTGGCAGGGCCACATGTGGGTATGGAAATTGTATGGCGGGCCATGAATGCTCACGAAATTGGGGGTTTTGGGCTCTGGGGAGAGGCCAGAAATGAGTTCAGGGTGTGGGAGAGGGCTCCAGGCTGGGGCAGGTGGTTGAGGGGTGTGGGGGGGTGGTGTGGGCTCCGGCTGGGGGTGCAGGCTCTGGGGTGGAGCTGGGTATGAGGGATTCAGGGTGCAGGAGCATGCTGGGACCGAGGGGCTGGGACATGGGAGGGGGTCAGGGATGCAGGCTCCAGGCAGCGCTTACCTCAAGCAGCTCTTGGAAGCAGCTGCATGTCCCCCCTCCAGCTCCTACATGTAGGGGAGCCAGGCGGTTCTGCACGCCGCCCCATCCACAGGCACTATCCCTGCAGCTCCCATGGGCCTGTTCCCAGCCAATGGGAGCTGCGGGGGTGGCACTTGGGGCAGGGGCAGAGCCCCCTGGCTGCCCCTACGTGTAGGAGCCAGAGAGGGGACATATCAGCTGCTTCCAGGAGCCACATGGAGCCACGGCACATGCAGAGCGGGGCAAGCCCCTAACCCCATTCCCTGGCTGGAGCTCAAGGGCTGGATTAAAACGTCTGAAGGGCCGGATACAGCCCCCGGGCCGTAGTTTGCCCACCCATGGCTTAGTGCAGAGGTGGGCAAACTACGGCCAACAGGACCCTCCTGCCCGGCCCCTGAGCTCCTGGCCCAGGAGGCTAGACCCCGGCCCCTCCCCTGCTGTTCCCCCCACCCCCACCCCCCGCAGCCTTGGCGCGCCATGCTGCCAGCGTAGTGTATTAAACTGCTCCGCGTAGGAATGAGCTACTGGTAGCAGTTACAGGGAGCAATTTACTACGCTACACCGGTGCGATGCTCTAGGCGGTAAGGGGGCAGGGAGCAGCGGGGGTTGGATAGAGGACAGGGGAGTTCGGAGTGGTGGTCAGGGGGCGGGGCTGTGGATGGGATTGGGGCGGTCAGAGGGTGGGGAATGGGGGGAGGGGGGGGTTGAATGGGGGCAGGGGTCCAGGGGCAGCAGTCAGGAAGGAGGGGGGACTGGATGGGGTGGTGGGGGGCAGTCAGGGGCAGGGGTTCCGGGGGCGGTCAGGGGACAGGGAGTGGATGGGGCAGGGGTCCTGGGGGGGCCATCAGGGAACAGGGAGGGTTGGATGGGGCAGGAGTCCTGGGGGAGGGGCCCATCGGGGGGGCGGGGCGAATAGGGAGCGGGGTCACAGCCTCCCTTAACCGGCCCTTCATACAATTTCCAAAACCCAAGGTGGCCCTGAAACCAAAAAGTTTGCCCGCCCCTGGTCTAGTGGGTCAGAGCAGAGCTCCTGGGTTCTATCCCTGGCTCTAGGTGGGGCATGGGGTCTAATGGGTTGCTGGGGGGGGTGCTGGGAGTCAGGACTCCAGGGCTCTGTCCTGGCTCCTATCCGGTGTGGAGTCTCTGGTGGGACACAGCTGGGGACTTGGGCAGGACGATGTCCCCATGCTTGGCAAGGGGGGACCGGCGGGCATGGGCAGTGTGGCTCTGGCCGTGGCTGGGCTCGGCGTGGATGGCCTGGTGTGAGATCAGCGTGTGGCTCTGGGCAAAGCGCTCCCCGCATCGGGCACACTCGTAGGGGGTCTCGCTGTGCACCCGCAGGTGCTGCACCAGCTCGGCGCTCTCCCCAAATCTGTGGCCGCAGCGGGCACATTCATGGGGCCTTTCAGCATGGATGCGCCGGTGCCGAGCCAGCGTGGAGCTGCGGCCAAAGCGCTTGCCGCAGCCGGTGCAGGTGAAGGGCTTGCCGGCCCCGTGCCGGGTGCCGCGGTGGGCGGCCAGGGCTGCGGCCTCACTGAAGGCCTTGCCGCAGTCAGTGCAGACGTGGGGGCGCCGGGCGTGGAGCCGCCGGTGCTGGAGGAGGTTGGCGTGGAGGCTGAAGCCACGGCCACAGTCCATGCAGCAGTAGGGGCGCTCGCTGGAGTGCACGGCCCGGTGCCGGAGCAGCACCGCGCTCTCCGCAAAGCACCGGCCACAGTCCCCGCAGGCGAAGGGGCGCTCGCCCGTGTGGGTGCGCCGGTGCCGGGCCAGCACCGAGCTCTGCCTGAAGCGCTTGCCGCACTCCAGGCAGGGGAAGGGGCGCTCCCCGGTGTGCACCCGCTGGTGAACCAGCAGATGGGAGCGCTGGGCAAAGCCCTTCCCACAGTCCGGGCAGCCGTGGCGCTTCCCCGGGGGAGCCCCCAGGGAGCCTGGGCTCCACCCCTTCAGCCCTTGGGACTCCGCCCCCTCTGCAGGGATCACAGCCAACGAGCTCCGCCCCTCCCACCTTTGGGACCCCTCCCCCTCGGCAGGGATTCCCTGCTGTGTCACAGCCGCCGAGCTCCGCCCCTTCAGCCCTCGGGACTCCTCCCCCTCCGCAGGGATACCCCGCTGAGTCACAGGCTCCGAGCTCCGCCCCTTCAGCCCTCGGGACTCCTCCCCCTCCGCAGGGATTCCCTGCTGAGTCACAGGCTCCGAGCTCCGCCCCTTCAGCCCTCGGGACTCCTCCCCCTCCGCAGGGATTCCCTGCTGAGTCACAGGCTCCGAGCTCCGCCCCTTCAGCCCTCGGGACTCCTCCCCCTCCGCAGGGATTCCCTGCTGAGTCACAGGCTCCGAGCTCCGCCCCTTCAGCCCTCGGGACTCCTCCCCCTCCGCAGGGATTCCCTGCTGCATGAGGGTCTGGGCACTGGGCTCTCCCCCTGGGGTGCTGTGGGTGGCCAGGTGGCGGCCCAGGTTGGACCTGCGGTTAAAGCGGCGGCCGCACTGGGCGCACTGGTAGGGGCGCTCCCCGGTGTGGGTGCGCAGGTGGAGCAAGAGGCCGGGCCCGCGGCTGAACCGGCGGCCGCACTGGCCGCACTGGTAGGGGCGCTCCCCGGTGTGGGTGCGCCGGTGCAGCGCCAGGTCGGGGCCGCGGAGGAAGCGCCGGCCGCAGTCGGGGCAGGGGAAGGGGCGCTCGCCCGTGTGGATGCGCCGGTGCAGGCTCAGGTCCGGGGCCCGCAGGAAGCGCTTGCCGCAGTCGGGGCAGGGGAAGGGGCGCTCGCCCGTGTGGATGCGCTGGTGCTGCACCAGGGAGGAGCCCGCGCCGAAGCGCTTGCCGCAGTCGGGGCAGGCGAAGGGGCGCTGCCCGGCGTGGGCCCGCTGGAACCGCAGGAACTCGGGGCTGCGGCTGTAGCTGCGCTCCGCCGGCGGGGAGGGGAGCCCCGCGGCGCCATGGAGGCGCTGGTGCTTGGCCAGGTGGGCGCTCTGGCTGAAGCACCGGCCGCAGGCAGCACAGGCGAAGGGGCGCTCGCCCGTGTGCACCCGCTGGTGACGCAGCAGGTTGGAGCTGCGGCTGAACCGCCGCCCACAACCGGAGCAGCCAAACGGCTTCGCCGCCGCGCCTCTGCAGGGCGCCCCCCGGTGGGCCAGCAGGGCCACGTCGTCCCCAAAGCCCTCCCCGCACTCGGCACAGATTGTCGGCCCCACCTCGAAGCGGCCGGTACCCCGCTGCCCCTCCGTCTGCTGCTGGCTCCACCAAGTGTCCCCCTGCAGCTCCTCTGTCCCAGCCCCCTCCGCGCTCTCCGGCCCGATCCTGTCCAGGCGGGGAGCCCCCTCCGCGCTCTCACTCATGGCTCCATCTGTCTGGGGAGCCCCCTCCTCGCTCTCACTCATGGCTCTGTTGCCTGCTGAGACACAGAGTAAATCCAGAGATGAATCTGTCCCTGTGCCAGGGAGAACGGGAACCTCAGGGGGTGGAAAAGGGCAGCAGCAGAGCAGCCTAAGGGATTGGGACACTCGCCCTGGGAGTCGCAGCCACCAGTCACTCTCAGAATGCCGGCACGGTGACATTTGCAAAGGGCTGCAAGTCCCGATTCACTGTGGCTCATGGGATTTAGACACCCGGGTCCAGACTGACAGCTGTTTGGACACCTAAAAAGCTAATAGGGGACTAGTGGGTGCTTTTATCCGCTTCTCAGGTGCCCAGATCTCTTTAGAATCCGGCCCTCAGTTCTCACTATTATACCAACTGGGAGGCGGGCACATCCCAGCCCCTTCGGAAGCTCTGCGATTCCTCCTCATGTCTGCAATGCCAGCACCAAGGACCCAGCCGAGCAGATCTCAGAGAACAGCAGCCAATGGAGAAACCCTCATGCAAGGAGGGATGGTTCCAGTGGGGGCCTGCGGGGATCTGTTCCTGGCACAATGCCGCTCAGGACCTTTACCAAGGGTCTGGAAGGAAATCTCAACTCCCAGCTGGTAAAGGGAGTTGAGATTTCACCAAACCACTAGGGAGGAAGAAGAGCTCCTGATGCTAAAGGACAGCGTTGGCACACAAACGAATGGGGATAAACGGGCAGGAGTAAATGCAGGCTGGAAGGAGAAGGTGGTTCCTAACCACCAGGGGGTGGGAGGCTGGAGCAGCAGGGCAAACATCTTACCTAGTTTCCCGATGCAGCTTGAGAACTGTCTGACCAGGACGGTTCGCTGGGGCTACAGAGCACTGAGCTGGGCAGCCGAGCACGGCCACGGGGAGGTTTCTGGCAGCTCTTTGCTCTAGCAGGAAAGGGCTGAAGGAGGTGCAAAGGCTGGCAGGCGGAGAGACGAATTCAGGGTGGGAACAAGGACAGCCACCCCACAAAGCCGGCTGGCGGGCTTAGAGTTTTACACCGCGGCCCAGCACCACAGCAGCTGAGTATCTGCCGTACACCTGAACGGCTCCCCCACGAGCCCGTCACGTCCCTCTCTGGAGGAGACAGAAAGCTCTGCAAGGGTGATCCAGCCAGAACTGCGCATACAGCGGTGCCAGGGCCGGTGTATTCGGAAGGAGGCGCAGCTCTGCTCCAGCCCAGCTCCAGGTGGGCACAAGCCCTAGGTGCATGCTTTGACCATGTCACTGTCTCAGAATCTCCTTCCACTGGGAACGAGCAACGGGACAGTCTCTCTCGAGCATTCAGGGGCCCAGCGGGGCCGGTCTCCAGCCGCCTCTGGCTCTGACACCGCCCCCTGCCTTCCAGAACCCGCAAAGCTCCTGCTAATGGAGAGGAAAGGGCTTCTCACTCACAGCAGCTGTGAACCTGGGCTCCTGCATGTCTTCCTGCACTGGCTCGCTGTACAGGGCTGCTCTGCCTGGCAGATGCCCCGGCCACCTCCCTGTGCGCTCAGGCTCTGAAACAACAAGATTCCCACGCTCAGTCCTGGCTGCTCTCCCCCCGTCTGCTCCCCACTCCCTCCAGCCCCCCACATCTCCTCCACGGAGAGATGGGCACTTCTGCATATTCACTGCCCCCGCCCATGGGGACAGATCCCCACAACCATGAAAAGCGTCCCCCCCAGCCAGGTACACACGTGGGTTCACCTGGGGGATGCACAAGCTGCTGCTCAGGACCTGCCAGGCCCAGTAAGAGCAGGGGCCCATCTAGCCTGGTATCGGGGCTGCAACGCTGGACAGCGCCTGCTGCTTCAAAGGAAAGAACAAGAGCAGAGGCCAGTGAAGGAGGGTAAAACAGGACCCAGCCGGGGCCACCACTCCCCGCAGCCCCCCCCCCACCCCACAACTGTGCAGGGGAGACCCCCCCACACACACCCCACTTGGGGACATCAACACATCATTGCACCGGCGGGCACATGCACGTCCTCTCTGGCTGGGCCGGGATTTCTCACACCCACACCCCGCACCCCATGCACCATCGCTCCCAAGGCAGCCCCGAGCCCCGGCCGCCCCGCGGGGCCCGCACGACTCCCCGCGCACAGGGGCCCCGGCCCCGATCCCCTGCTCGATCCCGGGCGCCGCCCCCCGCGGCTCCCCCAGTTACCGGGGCCCCCGGGCTGGCGCCGCGTCCCCTGCGCTCCCCCGCGGGGCCCCGGGCGCAGCCGGCTCGGTGCGCGCTGGGCGGAGCGGGACGTGGGGCAGCGAGCGCCGCCGCCTGCGCTCCGGAGCCAGCCCCCTCTGGCGGCGCCTGCTCCCGGCCGGGCTGCGAGCTCAGCCAGCGCCTGGCGCCGGGCTCCTGGAGCCGAGCAGCGGTGCGGGCGGCGGCGGATCCGTCCCACCCGCCCTGCCCTTGGGGGCTCCTCACCAGCACTGGGGGACCCGGTGCCTTATTTCTGCTTTGGCTCGGTCTGGCTTCCGCTGCCAGCCACCGCCTCTTCTGCCCTTCTCCGGCCTGGGGGATTCTGCCCTGGGCTGGGCCTTGGACACTGTGATCAAGTCTCCGCTCTGTCTGCTTTGGGATGGGCCTCTCCCTGGCAGGCCTGTCTCCAGGCCCCTCCAGTTATTGTGTGGCTCTGCTCTGCACCCTCCACATCCCTGTACAATGTGGCCACCAGAGCAGGGCTGGAGGCCCGGTGCTCCCGTATCCATCTCAACCCAGTGACCTACACAGAGGTACCGTCACCACCCTCTTCCCGCTCACCACCCTGTTTATACATTTGCACCTCCCCTTAGCTCTTGTGCCACAGCATCGCTCTGGGAGCTCGTGGTGAGTGTCTTGCTTTTTGTGCCCCCTCAGTCCTTTCCAGGGCGGCTGCTGTCCAGGACTCATTCTCCCAGTTGGTAGGGCTGGCCTGGTTTCCTTTGGCCTTGATGTGTCACTTTGCACTGGGCTGGATTAAAATGCATTTTGTTTGAATTAGGCCATTTTCCCGAGCAGTCCAGATGGCTCCGTATACCCTGTCCTCCACCCTGCCGATATTTGGGTTCTCCACTAATTTTCTCAGTGGTGAGCTTAGACTGATTTCGACGTCAATGGAGATCATTGTGAATTGCACCAGGGCTGGCACGATCCCCACAGAGCCTCACTAGAGACCACCGCGTTTTATGGAGCTTGTCCACTGCTGCTCAGAGTTTGGTCTGTGAGCCCATCCTGCATCCACTGGACGTGTGCTCAGCTGATTCATAGATAGATTCATAGATACTAAGGTCAGAAGGGACCATTATGATCATCTAGTCTGACCTCCTGCACAACACAGGCCACAGAATCTCACCCACCCACTCCTGCGAAAAACCCCTCACCTATGTCCGAGCTATTGAAGTCCTCAAATCATGGTTTGAAGACTTCAAGGAGCAGAGAATCCTCCAGCAAGTGACCTGTGCCCCATGCTACAGAGGAAGGCGAAAAACCAGGGCCTCTTCCAATCTGCCCTGGAGGAAAATTCCTTCCCGACCCCAGATATGGCGATCAGCTAAACCCTGAGCATATGGGCAAGATTAGCCAGCCAGACACTACAGAAAATTCTTTCCTGAGTAACTGATACCCTCCAATGCTAGCTTTCCGTGCCAAACCGCTCAGAAAGAGCCCAGAGCCCAGATTTGGGGTGTGCATTATTGTTCGCGTACAGGGTGTGCGTTATTGCTGGTGTATTTCGGTGTCCCCCGCACGCCCAGGTCAGGGTATCACAGCCCTGTCCAGCCCCAGGGCTCGGGGGGGAGGGGGCAGAGGGCAGGAGCCATGCTGGGGGCCTCGCTGCCCTGAGCAGGGGTGAGGGGGCTGCTGCACAGTTATCCCACAACAGGGGCACCTGAACAGATACTGCTTCTCTGCCCCTGGTTCAAACGCTGCCTGTGTACGCGCTGAGCACCTCAGGACTACATCTCCCAGCATGCACCGCGATCAACAGGACTCTCCCGGCATGCATCACTCCCGGTAGAGACGCACCTCCCGGCATGCCCGGCCTCAAGAGGGCGGTGCATCTTCGAGCACGCCTTGTGCCCCTGCGGAATCTCCCAGCATGCATCATGCTCAGTAAGAGATGCATCTCCCAGCATTCCCTGCGCCCAAGGGAATCCCCCATCGTGACCCGTCACAGGTTCTGGATGCATGTCCCAGCAGGCTGCTCGGCTGCTGTCCTGGCCACGCTGCTCAGAACTACATCTCCCAGCATGCCCTGCTCCCAGGGCGGCGGGGGCTGCAGCCCTTGCCGGGCGAGAGGGCGGGCGGGCGCCTTGCAGCGAGGCGGGGCCCAGGGAGCTGGAGAGGCAGCCTGGCCAAGCCCCCGCCCCAAACACCGGGTCACTGTAAGGTCACATGGGGGGGGGGATGCTGTCAGGGGCTGAGCCGCCCGGCTGTGCCTGTCTGCGGCGGGTTGTCAGGCGTCCCCCACAGCCCTGATCTGTGCTTGTGCCGAGAGGCGGGATCGCAGGACTCTGGGAGCTGGGGCTGGCAGTGAAACTCTGCCGGAGTGGGCAGTGCAGAGGGCGGGGCTCCAGCCCCATTGGATTTCACAGGAGACCAGGCCTCTGACCCCCCCCAGAACCTGTGAGAGCCCTAGGGCTGACATTGCACTGAGACCAGCCACCACCACAAACCCCTTGGACCCTATCCATCCCCATACATCCTCCCTCTGCCGATAAATCCACCGCCCTACACCCCTTGTGCTGCCTAACCCCATACGCTCCTCTAGCCATATACTGTTAGTACCTGTTACCTGTTAGTAAATATTCACCCTTTTAGGCCTTTTCTTTACGTATATTTGATTAATTTATATATTAACTATTCTTTAGAATCTCTAGGATATTAACAAAAAGTATGTGTGAATTGTAAGGCCCAGAACACTGGTTCTTGACCGATAAGTAACCTTGATCAATAAGAAGGTAAGAGTGGCCATCCTCGGTCAGACCAAAGGTCCATCTAACACAGTATCCTGTCTTCCGACAGTAGCCAATGCCAGGTGCTTCAGAAGGAATGTGGAGCACAAGATCTGGTCCAAGATGTAAACCGTCCCTGCCTATCCTGGTTAATAGCCATTGATGGACCTATCCTCCCTGAATGTATCTAGTTCTTTTTTGAACCCTGTTATAGTCTTGGCCTTCACAACATCCTCTGACAAAGAGTTCCACAGGTTGACTGTGTGTTGTGTGAAGAAATACTTCCTTTTGTTTGTTTTAAACCTGCTGCTTGTTAATTTCATTGGGTGACCCCTAGTTCGTGTGTTATGAGAAGGAGTAAATAATACTTCCTTATTCACTTTCTCCACGCCAGTCATGATTTTATAGACCTCTATCATATTCCCCGCTTAGTTGTCTCTTTTTGAAGCTGAAAAGTTCCCAGTCTTCTTAATCTCCCCTCATACGGAAGCCATTCCATACCCCTAATAATTTTTGTTGCCCTTTTCTGAACCTTTTCCAATTCCAATATATCTTTTTTTGAGATGGGGTGACCACATCTGCACACGGTATTCAAGATGTGGGTGTACCATGGATTTATATAGAGGCAATATGATATTTTCTGTCTTGTTATCGATCCCTTTTCTAACGCTTCCCAACACTCTGTTAACTTTGCCTGCCGCTGCACATTGAGTAGGTTCCTATTCGGGAATTCTGTGTGTTAGATTATAGCTAACAATCTGTGGCTTCCCTGTGTCTATAAAACTCCAGTTAGTTTGGGGAACCATCCCCTTCACATAGATATCGATCCTGCTTACATAAGCATATATAAACCTGGGAAACTGATAAGGGAGGATTGTTCCAGCAAATGTTTTCTATTAGGGAATCAACAGGGAAGACTGATTGGGGGGAAGAGCGAGCCAGTGAACATTATTATCTTGAAGAATTATTAGTCCTCTCGACAGTAAATAATCCTGCCTTCACCCATAAACCAGGTAAACTGAGCATGTATAGCTGCTATGACATCAGAATATATGTTTCTTTTGGCAGAGGGTCTTTTTGACACTGGTCTTGGAACTGAGCTGGGGAATGAAACCAGGCATCCCTCCAATTGCAGCAAAGGAGTCCCAGTCCCAGCCGTTCTGGATCTGCTGTCACAGGGTGATTAGTTAGCCCGTGGCTCTGCACAGTCCTGTACAGTGCTAATCTCTGGTGGAACCTGTGAGTAAATAATTCCAACTCCTCACTGTCATTCAACAAGTGGGAGTAGGCATTAACTTGGACACGCAACACCCCGGGTCTGGAAACCTGGCTCCAAACCCTGCTCATAACCAGCTGGTGAGTCTGATCATAAGAGGGGGTGGGGGGCTGCAAAGCCTGACAAAACTGCTTTCATTCAGCACCAGCAATTACGGAGCTGGATCATCTGCCCCTCCCAGAGCTGGCGGGGGGGGGGGGGGAGCTGTGCAGCAGCTGGTGTCAAGGGGGGCCCGGATCTCGGTCAGTGTCTGCAGCAACCAGCAAAATGGGGGCGAGATCTCAGCCGCGGGGTTCAGGCAGCAGCCCCCCACACGCCCCAGCCCCCCAGGGATAGGGCCCCCAAATAGAGCCAGATTGTGACACAGCCGAGGCAGACCCCTCTCTGGGGGGCTGGGCAGGGGGCCAGTAACATCCCCAGGCCCCCTCACTCTTCGGGGCTGCCCTGGGCAGGGCCCGGCCGGGAGCAGGCGCCGCCAGAGGGGGCTGGCTCCGGAGCGCAGGCGGCGGCGCTCGCTGCCCCACGTCCCGCTCCGCCCAGCGCGCACCGAGCCGGCTGCGCCCGGGGCCCCGCGGGGGAGCGCAGGGGACGCGGCGCCAGCCCGGGGGCCCCGGTAACTGGGGGAGCCGCGGGGGGCGGCGCCCGGGATCGAGCAGGGGATCGGGGCCGGGCTTCCTGCACTAGGCGGGGGGGCGGCTGCAGCCTCTGCGGGAGATTCTCCCTACTGTCATAGAGGGGCTGGACACTGCCCTCTGTCCCCCGCCCCCCAGCAGAGGGGCCTCCCCGGATCCCCGCCCGGGCACAGCCTCCCTGCCCCCGAGAGGGCCTGGCTCTCCCCCAGGACAGGGATGGTGCCATGGGAGACGCCTGTCTCCTTCCCCCCCAGCGGGACCCCGCCCCCCGGGCTGCCCTGACTTCCTGGGTGGAAGAGCCCCGGGTCGGGTCGTGGCTCCCCAGGGCTGAGAGGATGGGCAGATGCCTCTGGGTTAACTGGCAACAATGTAGTGCCTAAGTGCCATGAGACGATAAACCCCTGAACGGACGGCCAGGGGTAGCGGTGGGCTTGGAGTCTCCAAATGCAGCCTGGCTGCCTTCCTGGAGGCTCCTTGCAGGTGTGTGGGATGCACCCCTCATGCACTGCTTGGGGGCTCTGACCCCGTTCCAGAAGCTGAAGGAAAAAGTGAGATTGTTATGAAATACCCTCGGATGAAACCAAAGCAACCTCTGGTCGAGGGTGGGGCCGGACGGGGCCATGGGACCAGCTCGTCCGGCCTGGCATGTGGAGCGGAAAGTGGGGAGGTTTGAACTGGCCTTAACTCCCTGGGTTTCGTTTCCCGGCCTGGGGCAGTCCCCGAGGGCTCGGCTGCCAGTGTCCCTGCGGCCCTGGATACTGCTCCCCTGGAGATTCCCCAGGCTCTGACGCTGTTATTTCTCGACAGGCTTCTCCCAGCCTCGGTAGCGTGACCTGCCTTCGTGACGCGTCGGGGAGCAGCATGGTGAGTCCCTTCTCTTGGTGAAGGCGTGACTGGGGAGAGGGGCCCTGTCTCAGGTGGTCAACGGCTACCCCAGGGGCTCCCTCACTGGGAAGAGCTGGGGGCTGCAGTGCAATATGGTGACTGAGCCTTTTGCCAGACATGCAGAATCTAGAACCGTTGTGTCCAGAGAGAACGGGGCTTGGAGATGGGGCCAGGGCCGTGAGAATCCAGCTTAAACCCTGACCTCTCCCATCTCCTTCCCCTGTCCCAGGCTGCCCTCAACTCCCAGATGGAGTGCAGGGAGGAGCTGCAGGTCCCGGATCCCCAGGGCTGTGAGGAAGGGGAGATGCCACGTGGTGCCAGCCCAGGTGAGGAAGGGCTTAACCCAGCTCTGGCGCGGAATGGCCCCAAAACTGCTGCAAAGCTCCCAGCATGACCACCTGTATTCACCTGACCTGTGATACGGCCCCACTAGTGCTGGGGGAATCCCCCACCCCATGTTGTCTCTAGGGCTCAGCCAGGATATGCAGCAGAACTGGACACTCTGCCCTCCCCATGGGTGGGTTTGGGGGTCAGACCCTGGTTCCCAGCCCTACAAACAGAGGTTTATTAGTGACACGCACTCCCACCCGCAGGGTCCCTTTGCCCCGGTGCAGGGAGCTACTCACATCTGTGTCTCAGCAGATGACCGGGCGAGCGAGGAGGGGGCTGCCCAGCTGGACGGGGCACCCAGAGGAGCCCAGCTGGACGTTTGCCAGCGCTCAGAGCGGGTCAGGAGCCTGCGCCGGTCGGGAAGGAGAAGCGGCTCTAGGCAGCAGCCAGCGACCCCCGCCGAGCCAGTCCCCCAGCCCCGAGGGGCTCAGCAGCGCTACGTGTGTGCCGAATGTGGCCGCGGCTTCGCCGTGAGCGCCCGCCTGGTGAAGCACGAGCGGACCCACACCGGGGAGCGCCCCTTTGCCTGCGCTGAGTGCGGCAAGCGCTTCACCCAGAATGCCAACCTGGTGCAGCACCGTCGCACCCACACCGGGGAGCGCCCCTTCCACTGCGGCGACTGCGACCGGCGCTTCGGCACCAAAGCCGACCTGGCCCGGCACCGCCAGTCCCACACCGGGGAGCGCCCCTTCCGCTGCGCCGAGTGCGGCCGGGGCTTCAGCCAGAGCTCCAACCTGCTGCGCCACCAGCGCTCCCACACCGGCGAGCGCCCCTTCGCCTGCCAGGACTGCGGGGCCGCCTTCGCCCGCAGCGCCCACCTGGCGGCCCACTGCCGCACCCACACCGGCGAGCGCCCCTTCTGCTGCGGGCAGTGTCGGGAGCGCTTCGCCCAGGCCACCGCGCTGATCCAGCACCGCCGGCTGCACACGGGCGAGCGCCCCTTCGAGTGCTCCGACTGCGGCAAGGGCTTCACCCGGGCCGCCACCCTGCAGCACCACCGGCGCCTGCACGCCGGCCAGCGCCCCTTCCCCTGCCGGGACTGCGGGGCCGCCTTCGCTGCCCGCGCCACCCTCCGCCAGCACCGCCGCAGGCACTCCGGGGAGGCGCCCTTCCGCTGCGCCGAGTGCGGCCGCCGCTTCGCCGTCAGCTCCGCGCTGCTCCGGCACCAGCACGTCCACACCGGGGAGCGGCCCTTCACCTGCCACGAGTGCGGCTCCGGCTTCAGCCAGAGCTCGGCGCTCGTCCGCCACCAGAGGCTCCATGACTAGGGCCTGGCAGTCCCAGGCCCGGCGGCGACAAGCCAGGGCGCGACCCCCGGTGGGAGGGGGAGGCTCCAGGCCCTGGTGGGAGAAGGGTGCCACGGGGGGCCCTGGGCGAGTGGGCGAGGGGAAGGTGCTCTGCGGAGGTGGGTTAATTCAGCGGGAATAAATGAGCCCACAGGGTCTGTGCCGTTAACGGGACCCCGTCGCTGCCCAGGGCTAAGCAGTTCCACTCGGTTCGGGGTTCCAGTCCAGAGACCCCGCCTTGCTGAGCCCATAGGGGGCTGATGTCCCAGCAAACATCTCCTTAGCCTTCGATTAAAGCTACCGAAAAGAGCGCTAACCAGTTGTAGCCTTTGAAACGTAAAGTATTCAGTCTGGCTCTTAGTTCACCGGCAGCCCGTGCTCCTCTTCGCACTGGCAGGGGGGTTCTCCTAAAACTCTCTCCCATCTGGCAGTCTCTTAGCGAGCAATAGAGCTGGCGATCAGTGGCTTTCTGTGGGGCAAAGAGAATGGGCTGGAGCTGCCATTATTTTGGCCCTTCCTCCTTGAGGACAGAGCATGGCAGACACACACAAGGAAAGACCAGCCCGGAGAGAAAACGCCGGTGAGTCTCGCTTGCAGCCTGTCTGCTGGAGCAAGCCAGGCCCAGCCCTGGCAAACCTGTCCCAGCGTTGGGCTGGCGAGGGCATTGCTATCCATGGCCACTCTGGTCACAGGCTCAGCTGCGAGAGAGCCAGGCACTGAACAGAAGGCAAGAGAGAGAGCAAAGCGCTAAGGTGGGGAAGGATAAGGCTGCCCAAAGGAATGGGGTGACAGCGGGAGCCCACGGAAATGGGATGATAGGAGGTGCCAAAGGGAATGGGGTGACAGCGGGAGCCCACGGAAATGGGGTGATAGGAGGTGCCCAAGGGAATGGGGTGACAGCGGGAGCCCACGGAAATGGGATGATAGGAGGTGCCAAAGGGAATGGGGTGACAGCGGGAGCCCACAGAAATGGAGTGATAGGAGGTGCCCAAGGGAATGGGGTGACAGCAGGAGCCCACAGAAATGGGGTGATAGGAGGTGCCCAAGGGAATGCAGTGACAGCGGGAGCCCATGGAAATGGGGTGACAGGAGGTGCCAAGGGAATGCGATGACAGTGGGAGCCCACAGAAATGGGGTGACAGGAGGTGTCCAAGGGAATGGGGTGACAGGAAGCGTCAGGGAATGGGGTAACAGCAGGAACCCAGGATTCGCATCCCGGGTGGTGGTTGGGCTCGAGCCAGCACCAGTGGGGGCAGCCGTGTCCTCTGGCCTTGGCATGTCTCAGGAGCAGGGCAATGAAGGCCCAATGGGCTCAAGATGGGTCCTGGGGTCACAGGAGGCTGGGGGGCAGTTCTGATGCGGAAGCTCAGTTTCACGCCACCAGTTCCCGGCCCTTTGGATCTCGCAGCCTTCTCTGTACGGCCCTGAGAGTGGCACAGCCCCCTCCTCTCGTTATCAGACCTAATTGCCAACCCCCCAGTTCTGGTCCATCGATTCCTGGCTCCAGTTCTAGGTCATGAGACGTGGGCTCCTGGCTTGGAGCTGGAGCCCTGTTTGTTTGGCCCAGTGCAGGCCAGCTGGCTCCCTTTTCGTAATGTCGGTTGTTACAGGGGATTAGTAACTATTTCCGAACCTTTACCCACATTTCCACAATTGTGCTCACAATTCAGGTGGGCCTGCGAGACCTCAGCTCCTCCCACAGGCTCTGCATGGGGTGAAGGCAGACCGGCGTGGGGGGGTATGTGGCTCTGCTGTTGGGAGGGTCAGGCGGAGCATGTGAGGGGAACGGGGGGCCTGCATGCTGGGGGCATGAGACTCAGGGACCGGGGCTGAGCAAGCTGCTTTTGGGTTGTTGAAGTGCAGCTGAATGCTTAAATTTGCCCCAAACCTACCTCAGCCTTGTTAAAGGGATCAGGATCAACAGAAGGCAAAAAGCAATTGAATTGTCATGGAGTGGGGGGTCAGGTCCGATGCTATTCAGTATCTTCATCGATGCTCAGCTAAGGGGTGCCCTAGGCCCCCACACAGGCTTCAGGGGATTGTACATGCATGCCCATCGCCCCGCCCCCCACCTTCCTCTCTGCTTGGGGAGGTCCCCTCCCTGCCTCCCAGAGGTGGCACTCACTCTGCCTCGTCCTAACCCTAGGGTCTATTTCCCCATTGGCTCCGTGCTCCCAGCTCTGGGGCCCCCAAAGAGACCCCAGAGAAATGGCCCTTTCCCAGACGGGCCCTCCCCCCTGGTGGGTTCAAGGCCACTGCCTCTCTGGGTAAGTTTTAACCAGTAACACCCCAGCCACGTTTGTTCTAATAACAGCAGGACGTGACCGGCACGCCCAGTCCAGGGCCAGAGAGAATTTGGGAACGAGCAATTGTCTCACAGGCAGAGGTGCTGCTACCCAGCGGGGGACTGGGTGCAGGGTCTGGGCACACGCCTGGGAGGGAGCCCCCACAGCGAGCGGGCCCCGGGGCCCCAACAGCCAAGGCCATTATGCTGTAGCAGGTGCTCTCCAATGGGCCCCGGAGCCCAGCATAAGCCAGTGGGCTAGAGAGGCTGCCGGGCGCTAGCTTAGCGTTTCTGATGCCCTCAGCTCCCAAATTCCACCCTACAGCTGTGAGGGCAGCAAGCAGCAGGGATAGTTCAGTGGTTTGAGCATGGGCCTGCTAAACCCAAAGTTGTGAGTTCAATCCTTGAGGGGCCATTTAGGGATCTGGGGCAAAAATTGGGGCTTGGTCCTGCTTTGAGCAGGGGGTTGGACTAGATGACCTCCTGAGGTCCCTTCCAACCCTGGGATTCTATGATTCTATTTAACTGAGCACTTGGCTGGGGCAGCAGCAGCATCATGCCATTCCTGTGGGGAACCCAACCTTGGGCCTGGCCCCTGGGCCTCCCACGGGAGGAAAGACACTCACCACTCCATGCACTGCCCCTCCCATGTGCTGCCCCAGCCTGGGTGTAGCCCGCGGACCAGAGTGGCAGGGCCTGCTGGAAGCTGGGGCTCCCAAAGGGGGACCTGATGCCCCATGGGAATCCCAGCCTTGGGTGAGCTGCTGCATTCCAGCAGGGGTGATGGGCTGCCCCGTGACAGCATTGTCCCCCCCGCGGGAATGGCTGCGTGGGCACACTGGCCTCCCCGCTGGAGAGGCTCACGCAGGATACGTGGGTTAGGCTGTCCTGCTCTCACCCCAGGGCCACAGCCCTTGCCCTGTGTCTGCCCCCAAACAGCTGCAGAGAGGAGACACGCGTTTACAAGGGAGCATTTCCCCCTCTTCAAAACCATTTATTGACCAAAAACATTACAGAACATGGCACAGAAAGTTCTCCCCTCTGTTCCCACCAACCACTCCCATAAGGACGCAGCCTCACCCAGCGCTCCCTCTCGCACCGCGTGCCTGCCAGCTCAGCCGGTAGTGCTCCCATGCCGTGGGCTCTGACGGCACGCTCCATGGGCTGCTTGTACCATGGCTCCGGGGCGGCGTCCCCTTGGCTCCAGGGCCGTGCACGGCCCGTGCAGGGCTGCTGTGGCTCCCAGGCCCGGGGAGCGGGTCTATCTCGTGTGGATGCGGCGGTGTTTGCAGAGGTAGGACCGAAGGCTGAAGCGCTTGCCGCACAGCGCACACTCGTGGGGTTTGCCGGCTGCGGCGGCATGGATGCGGCGGTGCTTGCAGAGGTATGAGCGCTGGCTGAAGCACTTGCCACACTGGGGGCACTGGTGGGGCTTCCCCGCCCCGTGGATCCGGCGGTGCTTCACCAGGTACGAGCTGCGGCCGAAGCACTTTCGGCATTCAGGACATTGGAAGGGATTATCCTGCACCAAGGCTGCGGGGGATGGGGGGGTCTCAGCCAGGCCTCCCCCTCGCTCACCAATGACACATTGAGCCTCTCCAGCCTGGAGACACTGCAGCGCAGCCAGTGCCAGGCTCTGGGCCACGGGACTCTCTGCTCCGTGGCAGGTTTCCCCGTGGACTGTCTGCACTGCACTCAGTGCCGGGTTCTGCTCAGTGCCGTGGCAGGGCTGCCCGTGGACTGTCTGCACTGCACTCAGTGCCGGGCTCTGCTCGGTGCCGTGGCAGGGCTGCCCATGGACTGTCTGCACTGCACTCAGTGCCGGGTTCTGCTCGGTGCCGTGGCAGGGCTGCCCGTGGACTGTCTGCACTGCACTCAGTGCCGGGTTCTGCTCGGTGCCGTGGCAGGGCTGCCCGTGGACTGTCTGCACTGCACTCAGTGCCGGGTTCTGCTCGGTGCCGTGGCAGGGCTGCCCGTGGACTGTCTGCACTGCACTCAGTGCCGGGCTCTGCTCGGTGCCGTGGCAGGGCTGCCCGTGGACTGTCTGCACTGCACTCAGTGCCGGGCTCTGCTCGGTGCCGTGGCAGGGCTGCCCGTGGACTGTCTGCACTGCACTCAGTGCCGGGCTCTGCTCGGTGCCGTGGCAGGGCTCCCCATGGACTCCCTGCCGGGCAATCAGGCCTGAACTCCCCTCTGCTCCATGGCAGGACTCCCCGTGGACTCTCTGCAGCACAATCAGCTCCAGCCTCTGGGCCGTGGGTCCCTCAGTGCTGTAGCAGGGCTCTGCCTGAATTCTCTGCAGTGCAAACAAGGTTGGGCATTGTGCCACATTACCCTCTGCGCTGTCCCAGGGCTCCGTGTGGACCCTCTGCAAGGCAATCAGCGCCGGGTTCCCTTCTGGGCTGTGGCTGGGCTCCCCGTGGATGCCCTGCAATGCACTCAGGGCTGGGCTCCATTCTTGTCCATGGCAGGGCTCTCCGTGGACACCCGGCAGCGTAGTGAGCACAGGGCTCCACCCTGCTCTGTGGCCTGGCTCTGCATGGACGCCCTGCAGTGTAGTGAGCATTGGGCTCCACCCTGCTCCGTGGCCTGGCTCTGCATGGACACCCTGCAGTGTAGTGAGCATCGGGCTCCACCCCGGTCCATGGCCTGGCTCTGCGTGGACGCCCTGCAGCGTAGTGAGCACCGGGCTCCACCCTGCTCCGTGGCAGGGTTCCATGTGGACTCCCTGCAATGTAGTTAGCACTGGGCTCCACCTCGCTCCATGGCCTGGCTCTGCGTGGACGCCCTGCAGTGTAGTGAGCACTGGGCTCCACCCCGCTCCAGGGCAGGGCTCTCCATGGACTCCCTGCAGTGCAAACAAGGTTGGGCTCTGTGCCACATTGCCCTCCCCTCCATGGGCAGGCTCCACATGGCTTCTCTGCAATGTAGTCATCATTGGGCTCCACCCCGCCCCATGGCAGGGCTCTGTATGGACTCCCTGCAGCGTAGTCAGAGCCCAGGTCCTCTCTGCTCCATTGCCGGGCTCCATGTGGACTCCCAGCCCCTCATTCAGCCCTGGGCTCCGCCCCACTCCATGGCCAGGCTCTGCGTGAACTCCCAGCCCCTCACTCAGCCCCGGGTTCCGCCCCACTCCATGGCCAGGCTCTGTGTGGACTCCCAGCCCCTCACTCAGCCCCGGGCTCCGCCCCACTCTGTGGCCAGGCTCCACGTGGACACCCTGCAGTGTAGTGAGCACCGGGCTCCACCCTGCTCCGTGGCAAGGTTCTCCATGGACTCCCTGCAGTGCAAACAAGGTTGGGCTCTGTGCCACATTGCCCTCCCCTCCATGGGCAGGCTCCACATGGCTTCTCTGCAGCGTAGTCAGAGCCCAGGTCCTCTCTGCTCCATGGCCAGGCTCCGCATGGACTCCCAGCCCCTCACTCAGCCCCAGGCTCCGTACCACTCCATGGCTGGGCTCCACATGAACTCCCCGGCCCTCACTCAGCCCCGTGCTCCGCCCCATGCTGTGGTCAGGCTCTGTGTGGACTCCCAGCCCTTCACTCAGCCCCGGGCTCTGCCCCACTCTGTGGCCAGGCTCCCCGTGGACTTCCCGGCCCTCACTCACTCCGTGGTCAGGCTCTGTGTGGACTCCCAGCCCCTCACTCAGCCCCGGGCTCCGCCCCACTCTGTGGCCAGGCTCTGTGTGGACTCCCAGCCCCTCACTCAGCCCCGGGCTCCGCCCCACTCTGTGGCCAGGCTCCGTGTGGACTCCCAGCCCCTCACTCAGCCCCGGGCTCCGCCCCACTCCGTGGCCAGGCTCCGTGTGGACTCCCAGCCCCTCACTCAGCCCCAGGCTCTGCCCCACTCCGTGGCCAGGCTCCCCGTGGACTCCCTGCAGCGCACTCGGCACCGGGCTGCCCTCCATTCCATGGCTGGCTTCCGTATGCACTCTCTGATGCTGCAGGAGCCGTGAAGCCCGGCTGAAGCCGCGGCCACACTGGGGGCAGTGGTGGGGACGCTCCCCCGTGTGCATGAGCTGGTGTCGGAGCAGGTCTGAGCGCCACAGGAAGCCCTTCCCACAGTCCCCACAGCTGTGGGGTTTGTCTCCAGTGTGGTTCCTCTGGTGGGAGCTCAGCTTGGAGCGGCGGCTGAAACTCTTTCCGCAGGTGGCACACGTGTGGGGCGGCCCCCCTGCAGCTGCGCTCTGGGGCACAGTGATGTCCCGCAGGGGGCTGCCCCCTTGCCTCCCCGGCGGGGGGTCATAGCGGCTGTTCTTACCCTGCCTCCTCCGTGGAGGGTTCCTCCTCACTGCCCGGTGCTGGCTTCCGCCAGCTCTGCCCTGCTCCGGGATCCAGGGAATATTCTCTCCAGCACTTCTCTGGAATGGCCCCTCTGGCTCCAGCATCCCTGCTATGCCTGGCTCCAGCATCTCCTGCTTTACAGCCCTCACAGCACTTCTCAAGAAGGGCCTCTCCGACTCCAACATCCCTGTTACGCCTGGCTCCGGCATCTCCTGCTTTGTAGCCCTCACAGCGCTTCTCAGGAACGGCCCCTCTGGCTCCAATGTCTCCTGCTTTACAGCCCTCACTGTGCTTCTCAAGAATGGCCCCTCTGGCTCCAGCACCCCTGCTACGCCTGGCTCCTGCACCTCCTGCTTTACAGTCCTCACTGTGCTTCTCAGGAAGCGCCCCTCCGGCTCCAGCATCCCTCCTACGCCTGGCTTCAGCATGTCCTGCTTTCCAGCCCTCACAGCGCTTCTCAGGAATGGTCCCTCCGGCTCCAGCATCCCTGCTATGCCTGGCTTCGGCATCTCCTGCTTTCCAGCCCTCACAGCGCTTCTCAGGAAGGGCCCCTGCGGCTCCAGCTTTACCGCTTCATCACCTGCTGGGAAACAGAGCGCAACCAGAGGTGAGTTCCAGCCTCAGCCGGGCAACCACCTGGGTGCAGCCAGGAGGGCCCACGCGATCATGTAATCTGACCTCCTGTGTAGCCCAGGCCCGAGACCTGCCCGGAATCAATCCCGATTTGAACCAGAGCAGCCCTTTAAGAGAACCATCTCATCTTGCCTGGAAAATTGTTAGTGATGGAGAATCCACCACCACTCCTGGTAAATGCTTTTAATGGTTAATTACTCACTGTCAAAAGGCACACCTTCTTTCCAGTCTGGACATGCCTAGCTTCAGTGTCCAGCCACTGGCTTGCGTTAGACCTTCAACTGCTAGAATCCCAAGGGATTCCCCCTCCCCTGATCCATCCCATGCGGCTCACACCCCACTAGGCAGGGCTCCCGCACCATCACCCCTTCCCCTGGGCGCAGAGCCCATTATCAAATATTTGTTCCCCCTGTGTAGGTGCGTACAGACTGTGGTCAAGTCATCCCTGAATCTTCTCTTTGTTAAGCTACAGAGATCGAGCTCCAGGGATCTATCGCTGTAAGGCAGATTTTCTATCCTTTCCTCAGTCTCGTGGCTCTTCTCCGACCCCTCTCCAACTCATCAACCTCCTTCCTCAACTGTGGGCCCCAGAACTGGACCCAGCAGCAGTTACCCCAGTGCCAAGTACAGAGGGCTCACTCACCACTGGGATCGCTGTAGGGCTGCAGCTCCAGCACCCACACATTCTCCCCTTCCACCCAGGACGCCGGGTCTGGCAGGGGGACAGAGCATCCTTCTGGAGGAAGCAAAGAGATGAGGTCAGGGAGACCTCCTGGAGAGCCCTGGAAACGGGAGGGTGGCACCACCCTGTATCTGGGGGAGTCCCAGGGTGACTGTCATTGCCTGGAGGCTCCCGCTGCACCACGGGAAGCCCTCGGGAGGCCAATTCCAATAGCCCCTCATTGAGGGGGCTGCGCTGGGTGCCCCCTACTGAGAATCCCAAGGGATTCCCCCTCCCCTGATCCATCCCATGCGGCTCACACCCCACTAGGCAGGATTCCCGTACCATCACCCCCTCCCCTGGGGCAGACTCACCTGCAGCTCGCTGAGAGTCCCTTCCCGGAGCGGGCTCTGCCGCAGCCATGAGTGAACCGGGACGTGGCTCTGCAGCCTGCCAGGGTGAGAAAGGCAGTCAGTGGGGGAGTGCGGGCGGGGGGGGGGGGGGGTGTGCTTCTCCCCATTCCCTGCCCCTGGTATCTGTGTCACTGGGGAAACATTTGGTCACTCTCCAGCCAATAGACATGGCAGGGAAAGAACTGGAGCAGCCAGCGCCCCCAGCGACGGAGCCCGAGGTGCCCCCCAACGGGGCCCTGAGAAACCCACCAGCCAGGCCCCAGCCCCGGAAACACAGCCCCCCACCTCCAGCCAGCCCCAGAGAGACTCCTGCAGCCAGCCCCCCCTCAACATTCTGATATTCCAGCACCCACCCAACCCTAACACCACCCCACACACTCAGCAACCCCCCACCCCTCACCCAGACTGCCCAGCCCCTCTGCCCCAAAAACCCAGCCCCCTCCCAGGCTGTGCCCAGCCTCGCACCTGCCCCAAACATCCAGCTATCCACACCCTGCACCCAGCCCCCCCATGCTGCACCCGGCCTGCCGAGCCCCCCCACTACACCTAGCCCCCAGTCCCCCCACACTGCACCCAGCCTGCCCTGCCCTGCCCAGCCCCCCCACTACACCTAGCCCCCAGATACCGAGACCCCCCCGCTGCACCCAGCCTGCCCATCCCCCCATTCTGCACCCAGCCCCCCCCACCGCTGCACCCAATCTATCCTGCTCAGCCCCCCCCAACATTGTACCTAGTCCCCCCCCACTGCACCCAGGGCCCCCCCACGCTTTACCCAGCCTGCGCAGCCCCCCGAATGGCTCCCAGGTCCCCGGCCCAGCCCCCCACGCTGCGCCCAGCCCCCGCTGCTCCGCCGCCGGGTGCAATTACCGGGTGAGCGGGAGGCTCCGCGGCGGGCCCGGGCTCAGCGACCCCCAGGCAGCCCCAGCGCCGTCCGGGGCGGGGTCCACCTGGAGCTTCACCCCCCCGGCCCCACGGGACCCTCCCGCCGCCAGCCCCGGGGACTCCGCCCTGTGCCCCATAGCCGGCCCCACGGGACCCTCCCCCGGGGCGGGCCCAGAGCTGGTCCGGCCCCGGGGCCTGCAGGGGAGCCCGGCCCCTGCCCGTAAATGCAGCCCCCGCCCTGCTATGCCCATTTCCCCACAGCCCCCTCACCCCCAGCATCCCCTTCACCCCGGCCCTCCTGCACCCCCACGTACCCCTCCACCTGCCCCCCATTCGCCCCGGCCCTCCTGCACCCCCAGGTCCCCCCCGCACCCCTCCACCTGCCCCCCATTCGCCCCAGCCCTCCTGCACCCCCACGTCCCCCCCACACCCCTCCACCTGCCCCCCGTTTGCCCCAGCCCTCCTGCACCCCCACCTCCCCCCCGCACCCCTCCACCTGCCCCCCATTCGCCCTGGCCCTCCTGCACCCCCACCTCCCTCCATTCCCCACAGCGCCAAGAAGCAGCCCTGACCTGTCCAACACTCACCCTGGCAGACCAGCGGCCGCCCATGCCAGGCACTGCACAGACACAGACCAGATGGTCCCTGCTGCCCCAGGAGCCACTCTGGATTCACTCCTAAAGCTCTGGAGTCTCCCCCAACAGCCTATTATTACTCAGATCGCAGAGGCCCTGCACTGAAAAGGAAGGAAATCATGCTCCCAGGACACCGAATGGAAGGCATCTAGGTGAGGTGCATGCCCCAGAGTGAAACAGGAGCAGAGAGCTGGACATGGAATTCACAGGCCCGCGCCCTGTTGGGAACAGAATCCAGACCCCTGCCTTGCACATATGGGAACGCTGCAGCCCATGTAGGAGGAGACTAAGGGCCCCCAGTGCTAGGCACTGTACAAGCGCAGGACAAAACACCCATCCCTGATGGATCAGCCAGGCTGATGGGGGAGCACAAGGAGACGATGTGACGATGGGCAGCCACCTCGGCGCACCAGCCGCCGAACCCTTGTTGAGTTTATTGTAGGCTTTTTCTGCCAGTTTCCTAGAACTAGTGGACTAAAGATCCCGGCAGGCTGCATGTATGAAAGGCAGGTGATCAATCCACACCCCTCCCTGTCTCTTCCCCATCCTTTTCCCATTTGACTTGGAGTTCCTCTTTTTTCTATACTTGAATACAGGGCTGGGAATATTGTCATGGGAATCCAAGTATAGTGTCAATAGCTAGAGGCCAGATTTGTAAAGGTATTTAGGCACCGAAGGCACCTGGGGATTTTTAAATCCCTTTACAGATCTGGTCCGGGGTCTCTCCTTTTTTCTGGCATAGAGTTTTTTTTGTCCTTGGCATGTTCTACGTGTTGACACCTGGAATGGGTTTGGTTTGGTACAAGAAAAAGACCGGAAAAGTTTAACAGATGATAAAAATGTTTATTGAAGGCCTCACAGCAAAGGAGAGCTTGAAGGAGAGGTCTGATGGCAAATCCACAGAACACAAGATTGGCAGGGACCTCTGGGGCATGAAGTCCAGGCCCTGCTGTCGCAGAAACCACATCCCCTACTCCCCGTCAGAAACCCTGTGTGGATGATCCAATTTCACATAATGAAAGTGCAGCTTAAATCTGTTCCTTCTTGAGGTGGGGCAGGGCTACGCCTCACAGCTACCCCAATAGCAACGGCTGTTTGGGGGTGATGTTGTATGACATTTCTGTACTAGCAAAGCGGTTCAAGTGGCAAAAGCACTCTTTGCTGGTATTGCTCATTTCACACCCTGAGCCAATATAAGTTATACCAGCAAAAACATTTTCACACTGGAATAGCTGGGGTTTTTTCTTCGTATGGCCACGGTTAAGGGGTGACTTGATCCCGGTCTATAAATACCTACAGAGGAACCAGGAATGTGACAGCAGACGGCTCTTCAGTCTAGCAGACAAACATCTAACAAGAGCCAGTGGCTGGAAGTTGAGGCCAGACAAAGGCAGAGTGCTGCACATCTTTAATGGAGAGGATAATTAACCATTGCAACAACCTCCCAGGGCTTGTGGCGGATTCTCCATCCCTGGCAATTTTAAAATCAAGATAGGATGTTTTTCTAAAAGAGCTGCTCAAGTTCAAATAGGAATTGATTCAGGGATGTTCTCTGGCCTGGGTTCTACAGGAGGTCAGACAAGATGATCACAGGGCCTTAAAATCTACGAATGAATTAACACTCCCAAGTGTAGACCTGGTTTTAAGCAAAACCAAAATGAGGCGGATTTGAACCCAAGTCAGAGCATCCACACCACCCATTGCACCGTGAAACCCCAGCGGTAGTGATGCTGGCAGGACAGTCTGTGACGGTTGCGTGGCCGGAAGTGAAGCGAGCCAGACGAGATCTTTCAGGAATGGAAATCCAGGAAAAGAGCGTCTGCCAGTCCCACAAGTGACAAGGAATCGGAAGGGCTGGAGGGACTTTGAAGAGCAAACAGGAAAGGCTAGCAAACCCAAACAAGAGATTCTCTCAGGAGCAGGAAGCCTGTAAGGAACTTGGCAGGGCCTGAGGGAAGATAAAGACGTGGCCGAGAAGGTACGGGCACGTCTACACTATGGAAACTAAACAGCGCAGCCCCATAGGGTAGACGCAGCCTTCACCTACAGGAGTTTTTCTGCAGTGTAGGAACATTCCCTCCCTGAACACCACTAGCCACCTTCCACTGGCATAGCTGTGTCTGCACTGGGGGGGCTGTCAGCAAAGGGAAGTTGGGGTGTTTTTTCACACCCCTGACCGACCAAGCTATGCCAGTGTATCATTTCAGTTAGAGCAGACCTAACAAACAAGACCCAGCCCTTACCATCCATCAGTCCTAAAGAACGGTGCAGCATTATCCCCATTTTACAGATAGGGAAACTCAGGCCCAGAGAAGAATGTGACGGAACTTACCCACAGCTGGGAATAGAGCCTAAGGGCCAGCCTGTGCGCTGGCCACCAGGCCACACCAATTTCTCTGCATCACCCTGCGCCCCAGAGGATGTCGGGAAGATACAGCTGAGGTGCTGTCAGGTTCGCGGGGCGTCAGAAAAGCAGCAGGGGTGCAACCACAAGTCCTGCAGGAACTGGAGCCTTCAGCAGCCTCGTTAGCTACCTTCACATCCCTCCACGGAACTCTCCTGGGCTGTGAGCCCTACAAAAAACCAGACAGGCCCCTGGTGAGCTGAGCCTAGTGCACATCCTGCTGACCTCCTTGTCCTCCCACATTGCTCAGTATCCATCTCTTGGCCTGTGCCTCGCACTTGGACTGTGAGCTTCTGGGGGCAGGGGCAGAGCTCGTTCTCTGTGCAGCACCTACCACGACTGGGGTCCTTCCACACTACAGTAATTCACAGAAGGGGCTGAGCTACTGGGACCTGGCTGTTGTGCCGACCACCAGAACGTATTGCCCCTGTCCCAGGTGCACGAAGGAGAAGAGTCTTCCCATTAGCATTATGTAGTACCACACGTAGATTGTGTCAGTAGCTTAAATGACATCCCGCCCCTGGCACACAGCCTAGCGAAGGGACCCAGGAAGGCAGACGTTGCTGCATTTCGCAGAGACACAAACCCCAACTTCTGCCCTTCCCAGCATTGGCATGGCTCATGGTAGGGCAGCAGCAAGTTGTGCCAGCAAATGGTGTCAGCAGCGGAAACGGAGAACGGCTGCTGAATGTCTGACTTTAGAGAAAAACTGAATCATCCACAACAGAGGAGGAGGGCTTTGAATATTCTGGGCCATTGGGAGCGGAAGGGAGCCCTGCACTTTAATCCCTGGTACTATTCATCAGTAGATCTCAAAGCACTTCAGAGCATGATTCCCATTTAATGAATGGGGAAACTGAGGCACAAAAAGGGGAAAATTAGTTGCTCAAGCAAACCCAAGCAGGAGGGGCAGAGCCAGGAAGACAACCCAGGTCTCAACAGTCCCAGTCCATTGCTCTATCCACTTGGCCACACTGCTCTGAAGAGAATCCCCCCGAGATAAATGCACACCTAGAGTTCACCCATCCATGGAACTCCTCCTCCAGCTGCAGCAATCTGAACGTCAGCGGCTGTGAGATGGGCTTGACAGCAGATTGGACAAAGATTCTATGAAGTCTACCGTCTCGACCAGTTAGTATGCTACAGAAGATAGAGACCAGCATAAGAGAGTTCTCTGTATCTATTCCAATGCAGCCATCGTTACGATGTTTTAACTAAAAAGTGTGAAAAAGGAAGGAAACGATACTTTTGTTTAGCAGCAGAAATAAACACTAGGTAAGAAAAGCAAGGGGGTTTTTGCAAAGCTTTTTATTCCTTAGAAACATTTACTAAATGGTGTCGTAACTAAGCAGCGAAAACCATATATACAAATCCTCATAAAAAACTTGGGCATTGACCTACTGCTTTATGTTGGCATTTCAGTGTCCTGGCAGGAATAAAATTGTTCTCTGTAGATTCAGCACATGGCAAAAAAACATATAAGGTGAGTAAGTGGTTTATTCTGTCACCTTTGTAAAAGTTTCTTTTTTGAACCACTATAACATAATAATTCAATGGCCTGCGCTCTACGTTTTTATAAAGTACTTTATTAACACAGAGGTGGTACCTAGTCTGTCCTGAGACTAATTCACACAGAACAAAATGTCATTTAATGTCAGCTAAAGGTCTCTGTCCCCATTTTATACAATCACTAAGAAACTGGAAAACTACAAAGTAAGTGAAGGGCATCTTCAACCTCCCATTTCTTACTCCCAAAAGAGGATGACACTGGATTTTCCACAATAGTCTAACGACCCTTCCATTTTAAACTGTCTAAGATCTTTAAAAACAAGGTATTTTCCACCAAACACCCCATTTCCCATGTTGTCTTAGCCCAACAGATATTAAGGCCAAAGGGCCATTCTGACCCTGCACAGCACAGGCCGGAGAATCACCCACTGATTCCTTCACCATGTCCAGACTAGAGCAGATCCCTTAGAAAGGCAGCCATCTTGATGCAAACGCTTCAAGTGCTGGAGAATGCACCGCAGCCCTTGGTAAATTGTTGCAATGGTTACTCACCCTCAGTGAAAAATTTCCACCTTCTCTCTCATCTGAATTTTTCCAGCTTCAGCATCTGGTCACTGGATCCTGCTCTGACTTCCCCTGCTGGGTTGAAAAGCCCTCTACTCAGGCTTTCGACCCCAGATTGGTACTTAGAGATCACGATCGCACACCCACTTCACTTTCTCGTGGACAAATGAAAGCGATGAGGCTCTCATGTTTTCAACCTCTATCTGGTGTTTTCCTCGAATTCCCAGTTCCTGGAGTCATGTGATTATTGGCTAAGACATTGAGTCTGCTTTTTGGTAAACCAGACGGATCTAGCTCTTTATGTTGGTCACTCAAGGGCATTTTCTCCAGCCCTCAAACTCTGCAGGTCTCTTCCCTGCATCCTCTCCAATGTATCACCCCCCTGTTAGAATGTGTACACCATTCTACATCCACATCCAAGGATTGCACGACCCCTCGTGCCATGGCACTGCACTGGTAGCTTGTGTCCAGCTGCTTGTCCGCTGTGCCCCCTAGATCCTTTCCCATCACTGCTGCCCAATAGACAGCCCCCAGAGCCACCCCGGCACTGAGGCAAAGGGACACCCCGTGATGGTGGGCGGGGGGTCACTAACCAATCACTGTTTATGGGGCTGGGAACCAGGGGCTGACCCCCCCAAACTTTTCCCAAGGGGAGAGCAGCTGTGACCACCTCCTACCTGGCCCCAGAGAGGGCCAGGCATGGGGGGCTCCACAGGGTGCCACTTCATAGGCCCCATACTGCTCATGGCAGCACCAGGGCCATTCCACATGGCGGCACTCCTGCGCCAACCAACCGCGCCAGGGCAGGTTAACCCCTTCCTCACCTGGACAGTCGCCACATGGCATCTCCCCTTCCTCACAGCTCTGTGACCACCTCCCCGCACTCTCTCCGGAAAGTCAGGGCCACCTGGGACGGGGTGGGGGGAGCCTGTTTGAGGGAAGGAGACAGGCCAGGTCACGCCTGAGACCCTTCCATGCCCGTACCAGGGCCTCGGGGAAAGCCAGACCTTGTAGGGGGTGGGGGGCTGTGCGCTATGTCTGGGATTTGGGCATCCCAGCGCTTGGGGGGGCAGGGCAGCGGGCGGTGCTCAGATAACTCTCCCAGCCAGAACAGCCCATGGGGCGGAGGCTGCTCGGGGTGCAGGGGCCAGGAGCATTCTGGGAGGGGGACCCCATGGAAAGCCCTGGGGCCAACGGGGGGCTGTTACCAGCCATATCTCTGAGCCCCTCCCCAGTGGCAGAGGGGGAGTGGGTGGCTCTAGCAGGGGGCGGAGCCCTGCCAGGGGTTGGGCTGTCAGGGGTGTCTGGTCCGGGCAGTCCCCCACTGCTGGGGCTGTGTCGTGCAGCGCCGGGACACTACCTGCCCTTCCCCAGGCACAGGGGCCCCTGCCCCGATCCCCTGCCCGATCCCGGGTGCCGCCCCCCGCGGCTCCCCCAGTTACCGGGGCCCCTGGGCTGGCGCCGCATTCCCGGCGCTCGCCCCGCGGGCCCCGGGCGCAGCCGGCTCGGTGCGCGCTGGGCGGAGCGGGACGTGGGGCAGCGAGCGCCGCCGCCTGCGCTCCGGAGCCAGCCCCCTCTGGCGGCGCCTGCTCCCGGCCGGGCCCTGCCCAGGGCTGCTCCGCAGGGGCCCCCGAAGAGTGAGGCTGCTGGGGGCTGTTACTGCCCCCTGCCCCAAAGACCTGTTGGGGTTGGCCCTGCTTTGAGCAGGGGGTTGGACTAAATGACCTCCTGAGGTCCCTTCCAACCCTGAGATTCTATGATTCTATTACACTGGTGTCAATCGGGAGTAATCCCATTGGATCCATCTGCCAGAGCTGTGAATTGCTCTGCTGGCTGGAAGAACAGCTTATTATAGCCATTTCACACATGGGGAAACTGAGGCACGGGGCGACCTGAAGTGACTCCCCCAAGGTCACACAGGATGTCTGTGGCAGGGACAGGATGTTATACTCCAGAGTCCTGAGTGTCCCCCCTCCATCCTAGCTCTGACCAGAAGCAAGCCAGCTCCTCCTCTAGCCACTAGCCCTCACTCCCCTCCAGAGCCAGGGACAGAAGCCAGGGGTCCTGATGGGTGGCCAGCAACCCTGGCTGGACTGGGCGAGGCTCTCCCCACACTCTCCAAAGCAACCAGGAATGGGCCCTTTGCAGCATCCCAGCTCAGGGCTATGTCACTTCCCTGCAGCCTGCCACTGGGTGCTGGGGAGCTTGCCCCATCCCAGGAGCCACACATGGAGCCTGTAGTGTGGGGCCATGCCTAGATGGCAGGGGGCTCCCCCCCGAGGCTCGGGTCACAGCTGTGTAGCCAGAGAGCAGCTGGGGCAGGGACCACGGAGCCACAGTGCAGGGTAGGACAGGACAGCCCATGATGGGGCATCACAGGGGCGATGGGGCAGGCTGGGTGCTGGTGGGATGGGCTTGATTTCCCAAGAGACATCTGGGAAGCATCAACTCCTGCTCCAGCTCCGAGGGTTTGGGGCTGGGGGCTGCAGAATTTCCCAAGGGGGCGACTGCTCTTTCCCAGAGACGCTGGGGTAGGAATCCAGTGTAGCGGCTGGGTGGCTGCAGCACTGTCTGCGAATCCATAGGAGGAGGGTGGGTCCTACCAGAGCAGAGCTGCGCCCCCCCAGGCCCGTCCAGCCCAGTATCCCTCCCTTGCCCCCCCAGATCAAATCCACAGGTGCATCCAGTCCAGGTCCCCCCTTCTGCTCCACAGATCAGCAGTGCTGTGCCAGAGCACCATGTGCTGGGGACTGGAGGAGACTTACCCGCCCTCTCTCCAGCCCCAGGAGATTTGCCCAATACACCCCCTCCATTCTACCCCATGCTCTGCCCTGGCCCAGCTGGGCTTATTCCCAGAATGCACTGGGGCAGGGCAGAGCTGGGGTCCCTGAGGCGAGGTTGGCTCTTGGGGAGCTGCCCAGGTGGCCAGGGCATTGGCTCCCAGGGCCAGGCTCCCAGGCAGGGTCAGCAGCTGCTGGGGAGTTCAATGAAGGGCTGGAGGGGTATGCGGGCTGATGTGTCTGGGACTGTGGGGCGAAGCACCTGAGGTCTTGGGGGGGCTGTCTGGTCATGTGGGGGGAGGTGACACCCCTGGGATGTGGCTGGGGAGTTTTGGTGGGGGTAATGTGACTGGGGGGTGTAACGTGGCTAAGGGATCTTGGGAGTGATGTGGCTGGAGCGGTGATGTGGCTGGCAGTGTGTTGGGGGGGGTGATGCTGCTGGGTGACATGGCTAGGGATGTGGTGGGGTGACACCCCTGGGAGTGTGTGGACAACTGACGTGGCTGGAAGGGTGATGTGGTTGGGAGGTGACGGGGCTGGGGGCTGGAAGTGGAGTGATGTTGCTGGGGTGGTGGACGACTGACACGGCTGGGAGGGTGACGTGGCTGGAGTGTGTGTGGATGACTGACATGGTTGGGAGGTGACAGGGCTGAGGGGTGATGTGGCTGGGGGGTGTGTGGGTGTGATGTGGCTGGCAGTGTGTTGGGGGTGACGTGGCTGGGGGCTGGGAGTGGGGAGAGGAGTGATATGACTGGTGTGGTGGACAACTGACGTGGCTGGAAGGGTGGTATGGCTGGGGTGTCTGTGGATGACTGACATTGCTGGGAGGTGGCATGGCTGGAGGTGTGTGGATGACTGACGTGGCTGGGGGTGACATGGCTGGGGGGTGTGGGGGAATGTGTGGCTGTGACGTGGCTGGCAGTGTGCTGGGGGATGACTTGGCTGGGGGCTGGGAGTGGGGAGGGGAGTGATGTGGCTGGGAGGGTGATATGGCTGGGGTGTTGGGATGACTCATGTGGCTGGGGAGTGTGTGGATGACTGACATGGCTGGGGGCGTGTGGATGACTGACGTGGTTGGGAGGTGACGTGGCTGGGGGCGTGTGTGGGTGTGATGTGGCTGGCAGTGTGATGGGAGGTGATGTGGCTGGGAGCTGGGTGTAGAGAGGGGAGTAATGTGGCTAGGGTTGTGGATGGCTGATGGGGCTGGGAGGGTGACATGGTTGGGGAGTGTGTGAATGACTGACATGGCTGGGAGGTGATGTGGCTGTGTGTGTGTGTGGACGACTGACATGGTTGGCAGGTGACGTGGCTGGGGGTGATGTGGCGGGGGGAGTGTGTGGGTGACGTAGATGGGGGTGTGCGGAGGGGGACACCCCTGGGAGGTGGGAACAGTCCCAGGATGGGTGGGGTGGTTGAAGCTTAGGGCTGATGGGCTGTGGGTGTGTGGGGAGCCAGCCCTCCAGCCTGGCTGCCAGGGTTCAGCTGACTAGCCTACGTCCCCAGGGTTGGGAGAGCCCGAGGGAGAAACTGACCCCAGGGAGCTAGAGGGGGAACTGGTCCCAGGTTGGGGGGCTGTTCTGCACCAGGCTGGGGCCTGTGGGGAAGTTTCCTGGCAAATACACACACCAGCCTCCGGGGGGGGGGGCCAGGGAGCAAGTCCATTTGTTCATTTTTCTTTTTATTTCCAGTTTCAAATTTTCTACAAGAAAAGAATAAAAAAAATAGAGAACTCTACGGATCGTCCAGCTGCCACGGCAACCATCGTCATGGGGCCGAGGCCATGGCACCGATCACCATGGAGACGAGGCCACAGCACCGAGCACCGGCGGCCACAGGAGGGAGGCCACACAACGATCAACACGGAGACCACGCTACAGCATGAGTCCCCATGGAGACAAGGCCAGGGTGTGGACACTCACCCACCCAGGGACCCTTCCATGGACACGGCCCTCCCCAGGACACGGCCGCCCCTGCTCGGCCCGCTTCGTGGGCAGCTCTCCGTGTCCCAGAGCCGCATAGACCCACAGCCTGCGCCGGGGCCTCCGTTAGCACGACAACACTGGAACCGACAACGGAGACGTCTACAGACACTAGGAAACTACCACCACAACCCCAGGGGAGAGCACCCCGCTAGCCAGAGTGCCCCACAACAGCCCCCTGCCAGCCACCAGCCTCTGCCAGCCAGGGCACCCTGACTCAGCCCCCGGCCAGCCAGAGCACCCCACTACACCCAGAGTGCCCCACCACAGTCCCTGGCCAGCCATAGCCCCCTGCCAGCCAGTCGGGTTGCAGAGGGCGCAGGGCAGCAGGGGCTGTCCACTCCCCACGGCTCTCTGCCCCTCACCAGGCATATCCCCCATCAGTGGCTCTCTGTCCCCCAACTCTCTGCCCCCTCGTGGCTTCCCTCCCCTGCTGGCTCACTGTCCCTATGAGTCTACTTTCTAGCAAGTTCTCCCGCCCAGTGTTAGTGTTTCATGTCTACACTACAGGCCCCTGCGTCCGCCTTGCCCCACTAGTGGGAGGACTGGGGGGTCATGTCCCTGCCCCGCCCAGGCACTGGGATCTCCAGGCCCCGTGTGGAGAGCGGGGCCCCGGCTGGCCACTCCGCTGCCTCAAGCCAGCACCAGCTCCAGCTCCCCTTGCCTCTCACTGGGCTCCGTGTCCATAGGGGCTCCGGGGGGCTGTTGGGACATGTGGGGCACGGCGGTGGGGGGCTCTTCCCCAACTCCAGGCCCCTCGTCCTGGGGGTGCAGTGGGGGCTGCTCCCCATCCTGCCCCAGGCAGGCGTGGGGCCGTGCGGGGGGGGCCGTGACAGGGCGGCGCCCCCGGGCCTTGCGGCTGTGGTGGACCTGCAGGTGCAGGGCCATGAGCTCAGGTGCGGAGGTGGCAAAGGGGCAGAAGAGGCATCGGTGCAGGGTGAGCTCACCAGGCGGCACCCCCTCTAGCGCCGGCCGCAGCGACAGGTCCAGTGGCTCGAAGTCGGCTCGGCCGTTGCGCAGGGCTCGGCCAGCGCAGGCCGGCTTGCGGCGGGACGGTCGGGGCAGGGGCTCGTGGCTGGCCGTGCCCCAGGCCTGCGGCAGGAAGGCCCCGCGGTACTTCTCGGCGGCCTGCAGGAGCAGCTCCGGCGGGAAGGCGGGCGGCTTGGCGGGAGCACTGGGGGCGGGGCGGCCCCTCGGCTCCAAGCCCCCGGCCGCCCCGGCACCAGTGCTGTTCTTCTGCTCGCGGTGGTGGCGCTGCAGGTGGTACTTGAGAGAGCCGGACTGGGTGCCAGCGTAGTCGCAGTGTGGGCACTTGTAGGGGCGCTCGCCTGCCGGAGGAGAGGGGAGACATCAGACCCTGCTGGGGAGCCCAGAGAGAGACAGACGCAGAGCAAGAGGGACACAGAGAAACACGGAGGCCCGGACGGACACAAAGACAGGCCAAGTACCGGGCTAGTTTATTCCACGCACCCACGCACACTTAACACCCACATGCATGGGCACTGTGCACACACGCACACTACACCCCCCTCCACACACATGCACACTTACACCCACCCACCCGCGCTTCACACACGCACACAAACCAAGACGATAGCTTTGCTGGTGTAACTCCATGTACCCTCTGGGCTCACGCCGGCAGAGATCACACCGTTTCACTCCCCTGTGCCAGCAGGACAGACGGATGCAAAGACTCACCACAGACACTGATGTACAGACACAGATGCAGACAGACAGACAGACACACCCAGGCATGTCAGCCTAGCTCCCTTGGGGCATCCCAAGCAGAACCGATTTTGGACTCCAGCATGGCACTTTTTACCAAACAGCTGCCATCCTCCATCCCCCCTTTTTCTGGTTTTGTCCCTAATAATTTGGGGAGTAAGTGAGGAACACTGGAAACCCACCATTTTTTGGTTTTAAACAAACCTGGAAAATTCTAAAAAAAGTCCATGTTGGGGTGAAATTTTTGTTTTCACACAAAAAACACTTTCTTTGATGCAACTAAAATATCAGTCGAGACCTCGCATCCAGATCATGCCAGGCACCCTGGCCAGGCAAGCCCATCAGGACCATCCAGTCCAGCCCACTGCATGGGCCAGGATGCAGACACCCACCCAGGGACACCCTTCTGCTCTGGGCACCAGCTGCCCTACCCAGCCTGCTGCCCTACCCAGCCCACTGCCCCACCCTAAGTCCACTCCATGTGACGCCAGCTTTGTGATCTGGAGACCTGCTCAGATGCAACCACCTCTAAGGCGGAACCCACTCCCAGGAAGTCTCAGGAAACCCTTTGGCACAGGGAAGGTAATAGCCTACTGCTGCTGCCAGCACAGGCAGTCCCACCAGCAGCATGGCTGGCGGAGGCTGGAGTTGTGGGGCTGCCAGTCCAAGTGCAGTTCCTGAGGTGCCCTGCACTGCATGGGCTCCACTCTGTCTTTCCCCTCCAGACGGAGGGGCCGTAGAGAGCCTGGGTAGGGCTCTGTCCTGCAGGCCCCCCAGGGCCCAGCTCACCTGTGTGGACGCGCAGATGAACCTTGAGATGGTGGGAGGAGCGGAAGGTTTTCCCACAGTATGGACAGTCTTTGCCTGACGTGCCACGGCCCCCATCCGGACGCAGGGCCCCCCCGCGCAGCCCCTTCTCCTCTGCACAGACAGGAGGGACAGCGTGAGCCCAGGAGATGGGGGCTCAGGGGAGGGGCAGGGAGTGCAGGCCTGTGGGGCTGGGGGGACATGGGGAGGTGGGAGGCACCTCAGGGTGCATGTGGGTGGGAGGGATGCAGAAGATGGGTGGGAGCTGGGGGGTCCGTACTCACCCTGTATCCCCGGGTTGGGCAGGTGTGGGTAACGGGGACACAGAGGGTGGGGGTGTTGTGGGGGCTGTACTCACCCTGTATCCCCGGGCTGGGCAGGACCTTGGTGCCGGGGGGATGCAGGTGGGATAAGAAGGGGGGTGGGGGTGGGGGCCATATTCACCCTGTACCCCTGGGCTGGGCAGGGTCGTGGTGCTGGGGGTATGTAGGCGGTGCAAGGGGGTGCTGTGGGTGGGGGGTGCTGTGGGGGCCGTACTCACCCTGTACCCCCGGGCTGGGCAGGGCCGTGGTGCCGGGGGTATGTAGGCAGTGTAAGGGGGTGCTGTGGGTGGGGGGTGCTGTGGGGGCCGTACTCACCCTGTACCCCCGGGCTGGGCAGGGCCGTGGTGCTGGGGGTATGTAGGTGGTGTGAGGGGGTGCTGTGGGTGGGGGGTGCTGTGGGGGCCGTACTCACCCTGTATCCCCGGGCTGGGCAGGGCCGTGGTGCCGGGGGTATGTAGGCGGTGTAAGGGGGTGCTGTGGGTGGGGGGTGCTGTGGGGGCCGTACTCACCCTGTACCCCCGGGCTGGGCAGGGCCGTGGTGCCGGGGGTATGTAGGCGGTGTAAGGGGGTGCTGTGGTGCTGTGGGGGCCGTACTCACCCTGTACCCCCGGGCTGGGCAGGGCTGTGGTGCTGGGGGTATGTAGGCGGTGTAAGGGGGTGCTGTGGGTGGGGGGTGCTGTGGGGGCCATACTCACCCTGTATCCCCGGGCTGGGCAGGGCCGTGGTGCCGGGGGTATGTAGGTGGTGTAAGGGGGTGCTGTGGGGGCCGTACTCACCCTGTATCCCCGGGCTGGACAGGGCCGCACCCCAGCCACTGCCTGCGTTGGAGCCTCCCCCGCCGTCCGTGGGCAGCCCGTGTCCCGCTGCCGCATGGAGCGAGGCCAGCGCCCCCAGGGCCCGGCCCCTGGCCCAGTCGCCATCCTGGGGCCGGTGGCTGCGGCTGTGTAGGGCCATCTGCTGGTAGGTGGCAAAGGCCCGGGCGCAGTCGGGGCAGCGGTGCTGTCCCACGCCGGCGCCACCCTCCTCCCTGGCCATCTCGCCCCCGCTGTGCCGCCGGCGCTCCCCCCACGGCTGGGCCGCCACCTCCTGCCCGCTCTCCACTGCGCGGGCCGTGGCCTGGAGCCGTTCGGCGCAGCTGGCGTCGCCCGGTGGACGCAGCTCCAGGTAGCCCAGGAAGGAGCCCTGCTCGGCCTTGTCCGGGGGCGGCAGGAAGGCGGGATACAGCGCCTCGTAGCCCAGCAGCAGCCCCCGAGGCGCCTTGGGCTTCCCGCCGGCTGCTGGCACGGCCGCAGCCCGCTCCCCCTTCAGCCCCAGCTTGCTGAGATGCACCTTCATGTGGTTCTTGAGGAACCAGGGCTCCTTGAAGCAGCGCCCGCAGACCTGGCACTTGTGGTCGAAGGAGTCCTTGTGTTTGCGCATGTGCCCCTTGAGGAACCAGGACTGGGTGAAGGCCTGGCCGCACACCTGGCAGCGGAACTCGGCGGGGGGCGGCGCGGCGGGGGCCGGAGGCGCCGGGGGGGCGTGGGCCTCCCGGCTGTGCCGCTGCAGCTCCCCCTCCTGGGCGGCGGCAAAGGGGCACTGCCCACACTTGTAGGGCTGGTGCAGGATCCGCAGGTGTCGCTCCCGCTCGCCCAGCGTCCGGAACTTGCCTTTGCAGAAGGGGCAGCGGAAGCTGGGGGGAGGCAGTGGCGGTGGGGGTGACGGGGGGGCAGGGGGTGGGGCTGGCGGGGGGATAGGCAGTGGGGGGGGTTCCTCCTCCTCCTCTTCCTCCTCTTCTTCCTCCCCCTCGCTGGCGGCTGGCGGGCCCCGTCGAAGCAGCGCCCGCTCCTCCAGCTCCAGCAGCAGGCGGCTCTGGTGGCTGAGGCGGGCGCAGGCCTCGGGGCGGTGGGAGCGGAGGTGGAGCCGCAGGAGGCCGCGCTGGGCAGCGCGGTGCCCGCAGTAGGGGCAGGTGAAGGGGGTCTCGCTGGCGTGGATCCGCGTGTGCAGTGCCAGGATGCTGTTGAAGCGGAAGCGCTTGCCGCAGACGGCGCAGGGGTAGGGCCGGGCTTTGCGCCCCCCGCCCGCCCCCAGCGCGGGCCCCGGCCCGTTGAAGTACCGCTGCAGGTCCAGCTCTCCGTTGAAGGCCGGGTTGTCGCCCTCGCCAGGGGACAGCCCCTCGGGCAGGGGGGACGGCGGCAGCTCCTGCTGGGGTGGGGGAGACGGCAGGGCCGCACAGCTGGCAGGGCTGGAGTCCACCGCCTTGTGTGGGGACGGCGACCGGGAGTCCACCTCCTGCAGGGGACAAGAGGGAAGGGGAGCACTGGAGCTGGAAGACAAGCGAGGAATAAAGGGAGCCCAGGAAGGGCCCCCTCCTGACTCCCAATAGTTGGAGATTGGGTGAGAGATGGGCTGGAAACGGACTTCCCAAGCCAGGAAAAAAGTTGTGATTTTGGACCTGAGGTGACCGATGCCTGAGTCTGCAGAGAGCCTGAGCCCATCGCTGTGAGACGGGGAAGCTGCCCCAAGTGAGACTGTCACAGCTACGCTGTCTGGAGGGGCCCCCAGAACGACACTGCTCTGGCGGCCTCTCCAGCGCCACCCTGGTAGCGTCTCCACGCAACGACGACTGATGCAAAGCAATGCCCTAATCTTCCTGAATGGGTCCTTTAACCCAGGGGTCCAATATGACGAAGTGGGAATTTTCTGTAATATTTTCATGAAGTCTATGTGTGCCTCAGTTTCCCTCTATAGTTTGCATTGTTGCTCAGCAGAGGGGAAAGGGGACAGCACAGGACACAGGGTGCGGGTGACTCCTTGCTGTCTGGACTGCAGTGAATGGGGTTGCTAAGGAACTGATTGAAACCAACTCAGCTCAGCAGAGGGTCCACAGAAACAAAGGAAGCCCCAAGGACCGAACAATTGACACTCAACAGCGCAGGCAGGTGGGGCTGTGAACTCAGCCTGGCCCTGCCTGGAGACAAAGGAGGAGAGGTGACCAGCAGGGGACAAAGTATGGGCCTCGCCTGGTGGACTGTGTCTTAACCTCTGTCTCTGTGCTAACCTGAGCTCTCGAGCGCTGTGTGCCAGGCGACAATAAACTGCTGCCTGGTTTGAAAACGCAGCCTGCTGCCACTGTAAATACTTGCTGAGCGCGCTCAACAAGCCTCAGCGGGACTCGCTGGCAAGCTCAGGGCATGACGCAGGACGGCTGGAGCCCCGAGGCTCAGGCACTGAGGCCGCGTGGCCTCCCCTGAAGGAAGCGTTGGACCCCTTAGCGTTCTGGCCCACTGAGAGTGTTAAAAGCTGGGGCCTAGCACAGATCCTATGGCTCCATGAAACTCAGCAATTCCAATCCGCTGCCTGGCTGGGGTGAGGGCATCCGCTGTCTGTGTTTACACCCTCATCAGTTCTCCTTTCCAGGAGGCCTCCCTCTCCCCCAGCCACTGCCTCCAGGCCCAAGGCTAGGAAATGGGATCCAGTCCCAGGAAGCGTCCCAGTGGGATGGAAGAGCACTTACCTCCATGGTGCCAGCGATCACATGCTTCAGTCCTGCTCTTTCAGGGCAGCCGAGGGGATGGGGCCGGGCGCATCTTCAAACCCAACAGACAGTGGCATGGGCTGCAAGAGAAAAACCAGAGGAGCTCAGAATTCATCACCCAGGGATTCACGCCGGACACCCACAATGCGGGACTCGCCCCCAACGCCAGCATCGCACAGGACTCCGGAGCAGTGGCATGGCAGCCGGAGCTGAAACCAGGGGAGTTTGAATGGAGGTGAGTGGGAGAAGGGAGGCAAGCCCCTGTTCCTTCGGGGCAGTGACAAGAGCTTAGGTGGGAAGGCTCTGACTCCTCCAGAGGCAGCAATGGAAGTGGCCCAAGGAACGGCAGAGATGATGAAGGTGACTGGATGTGGAAGCTGCAGGATGTATGTTATTCTGGAGAGGGAACCATAAAGGTGCTGCCTTTGGATGAAGCGCTGCCTGATAGAGCGGATGGAAGAGACGACCCAAGGTCTGGAGACGCAGCTAGAAAGTCTGGCTGTGTTTCAAAGGGGATTTGAGCAGCTGATGCGGGGAAGGAGGGAGGTGGCTGAAGGGAAACCTCCAGCCTTGCAGATGCAGGCTGGACCGGAGAGCTGCGAGGTTAGCCTGCCAGGTGGGGTAATTGCACAGTGGAAGCATGAGATCCAGGCAGAAGAAAAGACCCAGCTAGTGAAGAGTAGAGCTGAGGAAGAGGTTTGCTGGGCTGGAAAATGAAGGGGTGCAGCAGGCAGTGACAGAAGGTGGGAGGGCGAGGAAGAAGAGGAGAGCGGCTAGTTCTACAAGAAGAGGGAAGAGACAACGGAGCTCCAGAGTTCGGAGCCCCAGGAGGACAGGAGACGGTGACATGCTGAGGGCTGCAAGTGAGAGCAGAAGACAAGAAGACACAGCCAGAAAGCACAGAAGGAGGGAGGGTGGAGAATTGCACCATCCCCAAGAAAAGGCAGGTCTCCATGACTGGGGATTCGCTACTTCGAAGAACAGATGGGCCTGTCACCAGAGCTGATCCAGAGAACAGCAGGGGGTGCTGTCTGCTGGGAGCTAAGGTACGGGATGGGGACCTGAGGCTGAAGAGGATCCTGATCGGAGCAGGAAAGAACCCACTGACTGTCCTTCCCGTGGGAACAAATGATACAGCTAGATTCAAGGGAGAGTATACCAGGTTGGGGAAGACACTTAAAGAAATGGAGGCTCAGGGGATCTTCCCTGGGATTCTGCCTGTCCCTAGAGAAGGAGAGCCAAGACGAGACAAGATTATGATGGCTCCGCAGATCAGCAGAGGGCTCTGGCAGTGGTGCTATGAGGAGGGCTTTGGGATGTTCAACCACAGGGACGCAATTCATGGACAGAGGCCTGTTCTCATGGGATGGACTCCATCTGAGTAGGGACTGAAATAGACCTCTGGGCTGGAGGTTGGCACAACTCATTAAAAGAGCTTTAAACTAGGAACTCGGGAGAGACAGTTGGGCGATGCTCATGTAATCTCCATGCCTGATTCTAACACTGAGCAGGTGGAAAATCACGTACAAGAAGATAGAGCAATGGAGACAGGAACAGCAGAGGGTAGGATAATGGACAACAAGAGGAAAGACAGAGCCAGTACCAATGACACTAACAGTCTTAGGTGATGCTGGTAGTAAAATGACTGTACCTAATGGGCGAGGAATCTGTGCCAAGCCAAGCAGAAACAGCTTTGATGTCTGTACACCAATGCAAGGAGCCTGGGTAATAAAATGGAGGAGATTGAACAGCTGGTGCAGGAAGTGAAACTACCTATGACAAGGATAACAGAAACATGGTGGAAGAGCGGTTATGGCAGGAGCCCGGGTATTGAAGGCTTTTCAGGAAAGACAGAAATAAAGGCAAAGGTGGTGGAGCAACATTGTGTGTTAACGATGTGGTAGATTGTAAAGAAATTAGAGGTGATGGAACGGATAAAAGGGAATCTGTTTGGGTCAAAATCACTTTGGGGAAGAAAGGTAACAGAGACTCCCTTGGGGCAGTGCTTGGGGTGTGCTACAGACCCCCAGGATCTGATTTGGATGGGGATAGAGACTTCTTTAAGGTTTTTAATGAAAGAAATACTACTAGGAATTATGTGATTATGGGAGACTTTAACTTCCCAGATATAGGAGGGAGGACAGGTGCTACTAATAATAGTAGGGCCCAGATGTCCCTGGATGTGATAGCTGACAGATTTCTTCACCAAATAAAACAGGAGGACTTGTGGCATCTTAGAGACTAACCAATTTATTAGAGCAAAAGCTTTCGTGGGCTACAGCTCACTTCATCGGATGCATAGAATGGAACGTATAGTAAGAAGATATATATATACATACAGAAAAGGTGGAAGTTTCCATACAAACTGTAAGAGGCTAATTAATTAAGATGAGCTATTATTGTCGCTGAACCAACAAGAAGTGATGCCATTTTAGATCTAGTGCCGGTCAGAAGCAAGGACCACATGGAAGAACTGGTTGTAGAGGACAACCTTCGTTTGAGTGATCATGAGTTGATTCAGTTTAAACTAAATGGAAGGATAAGCAAAAATAGGTCTGCAACTGGGGTCCTTGATTTCCAAAGGGCAAACTTTACAAAATGAAGGGACTTATTATGGAAGTGGACTGGCCTGAGGAACTCAAGGATCTGAATGTGGAGGAGGCTTGGAATTACTTTAAGTAAAAGCTATGTGAAGTCGGCATCCCAAGCAAGGGAAAAATTTGTAGGGAGGGTTGCAGGCCAAGCTGGATGAACAAGCATCTCAAACAGGCTATTGAGAGAAAGCAGAAAGCCTGCAAGGTATGGATCAGTAAAGAAAGCCACCTCTTTGCAAGGGTGCTGGAAAAACTTTTACAGTGGGGGTGCTGAAGGCAGAAACCATGTATTTCAGTTGTTATTACTACCAGCTCTCCTGACCATCAACAAGGTTAGCCTTGAAATTAGGCAAAGGTTTCTAACCATCAGAGGAGTTGAAGTTCTGGAACAGCCACCCAAGGGGAGCAGTGTGGGGTAAAAAAATTAACTTGTTTTAAGACTGAGCTTGGTAAATGTCTGGAGGGGATGTTATGATGGGACTGCCTGCAATCGCATATGGCTCAGTACCCCCAGCAGCCAGTGACTGGGCGTTAGGTGGGGAGGGCCCTGACTTACGACAGAGAATTATTTCCCAGGGGTCTGGCTGGTGGGTCTCACTCACATGCTCAGGGTCTAACCGATTGCCATATCTGACACCGGGAAGGAATTTTCCCCAAGGTCAGATTAGCAGGAACCCTGGGGCGTTTTCCCCTTTCTCTGCAGCATGGGGCACAGGTCACTTGCTCCTTTGAACTAGAGCAAAGGGTGGATTCTCTGTAACTGGAAGTCTTTAAACCAACATTTGAGGATGTCAGTATCTCAGCCAGAGGTCGGGGGTCTGTTACTGGAGTGGGTGGGTGAGGTTCTGTGGCCTGCAACCTGCAGGAGGTCAAAACTAGATCAACATGATGGTTCATTCAGCCCTTAGAGTCTATACGACGTCAGTATCACACCCACACACACACACACCAGCCTCACACCGGAATTCACACCTCCCGCAAAACCAGCATCACATTGGATTCTCCCCCTCCCTCCAAGTAGGGTTGCCAACTTTCTAATCGCACAAAATAGAACACCCCTTCCTCACCCCCCTCCCCAAGGCCCCACCCCTTCTCCGAGGCCCCGACCCTGCTCATTCATCCCCTCCTCCCTGCATCATTCACTCTCCCCCACCATCACTCACTTTCACTGGGCTGGGGCATGGGGTTGGGGTGCGAGAGGGGGTGAGGGCTCTGGCTGGGGGTGCGGGCTCTGGGGCGGGGCCGGGGATGAGGGTTTTGAGGTACGGGAAGGGCTCCGGGCTGGGGCAGGGGGTTGGGGTGCAGGATGGGGTTCAGGGTCCCAGTGGTGCTTACTGCGGTTCCCAGGAAGTGGCCGCCAGGTCCCTGCAGTCCCTAGGTGATGAGAGAGGCTCCGCACACTGCCCTCCTACCTGCAGGCGCCGCCCCCACAGCTCCCATTGGTTCCCAGCCAATGGGAGCTTTGGAGCTGCCACTCAGGAGCGCGGAGCCTCCCTGGCCACCATGTGCCTAGGGGCTGCAAGGATCTAGTGGCTGCTTCCAGGAGCCGCGCAGAGCCAGGGCAGGCAGGGCCTTAGCCCCGGGCCCCTGCTGCCGACCGGAGCCGCCAAGTTCCCTCTTCGACCAAGCGTTTCAGTCAAAAACTGGATGCCTGGCAACCCTGCCTCTAAGACCATGCTCACCCCCACAGCCAGCTTGGCCTGGCCCAGGTCCCCCTGTCCGGCCCCCCTGGCCTGGCCCAGAGTGCTCTGCACAGCCACCGCCGCCCAGGCCATAGCCCCCTGCCCAGCTGGCCCAGCCCAGAACCCATGCACAGCCAGCCTGGCGCAACCCAGCCTAGGGCCCCCTGCACAGCCCAAAGCCAGAGCCCCCTGCACAGCCAGCCCAGCCCCAGAGCCAGACCCCCCTGCCCAGCCAGATCTGCCCAGTCTCCATGTGGTACCAGGGGCTGGTGCAGCCATGGGCTGGGTGAACGGCTGCGTGCTCGGGTCGCTGACAGGTTTGGGCTGAACCGAATCCGAACATTTTGAAAATTTTCTGCAACGCAAAACAATCCATTTCTGCTCAAGCCAAACACATGACCCAGACTGGATTGGTTCAGGCCTTTAGCCCAGCGGTCACAGCACTTCCCTGGGACTGGGCAGTCCCTGGTTCAATTCCCCCCTGCTGCTGGGAAGGAGGGATTTGATCCGGAGGGGGCCCTGGCAGCTGTTGGAGCATATAGCTGAGTGCTCCAAGCCCCAGGCTATGACTCAGGCTCATGCTCTCCCTGGCCCAGTGATTATCCATTGTCACTAGGAACGATGCTGGATGGCCATTGGGCCTTGCCCAGCATAGCTGGGCCTCACATGGGGAGAAGGCAGGGGGAATGAGTGCATCCTGAAGGGATCAAACCTGAAAGGAAGTTTCTCAGCCTTGTCTCTGACTCCTTGGGCCTGCGGGGACCATGGCTGAAAAGGGCCACAGACCAGGGGATCAGGGAGTCAGTGCCACGCCTCTCAGAACACTTGCAGCTCTGCACTGGGATAATGACTATAATCCAGTGTCATGCTTCAGGGCCGCAGCTCCTGCAGGGTCAGGAAGAATGGTTGTCCCCCATGCACAGCTGGCCAGATGGATTGAGGCGGCGAAGGTGGGGTCGCCTTCCTCTGAAGCATCAGGGATCATCCACAGCTGGAAGGAAATATTGGACGTGGCTGCTGTGAGCTGATCCAGAGAATTCTGCCTCAGATACTTGGCTGGTGGGTCTTGCTCAGGGTCAAACCAACTTTGGGATGGAGGAGGAATTTTCCCCTCAGATTGGCAGGGACCTGAGTGGGGGTGGGGTGTGTCTCGCCTTCCTCTGCAGCGTGGGGCATGGGTCACTGGCTGGGAGCATCTGGGCATGTCCCACCTACTTAATTCCCTGCCATTACAGGGGCCGAGCATTGGTGTGCTGCAGTCTCCCATTCTCTGCCTCTGGCACACAACCGTTTAGTCTCTAAGGACTGACATGCTTTGGTCTAAGTCAGGTAATTGAGTGAGTCCTGCATTATGTCTGGCTGAGTGAGAGTGGAGTTGCTAGAAGGAGATGCCCAATCTTTGATTAGTGACGGTGAAGCCACCCTGTGAGTTGCTTTAACATCAGTCCCCCTCCTTATTAAGCGTTTGCATGTTGTTCCCAGTTGGAATTTACAGCCATTGGCCCGGTCTCGCCCTTGCACACAAAGCAAACAGAGCTCTCAGACATGAAGTGTGCCCCCAGATGCGGTGGTGGCTGCCTGTTTTTGCAGAGAGCCTGAAGCCATTCTTCCCAGGGGAGAACTCCTCTGACCCCATTGGGCTCATTGCAGACTCAGTGCCATGCCCAGTGGTGGCTAATGCAGTGGCTAGTGCTGATCTGGAATGGGGGAAATGGTGGGCAGGCAGTGGGAAGGCACAGCCAGGACACAAGGAGAGGAGGAGGAGGAGGGGATCAAAAAGATGGCCTGAAAGGCTAGTGGGGATTCCCACTGAATGCAACAATAAAGCACTGAGCAAACAGCACCCACACCTTTCACTTCGAGCTGGTCAGAAAATGGGGAGATGTTTCCCTGGGAAATTCTGACTTTGTTGAAAAAATACAAATGTATTTTGCCACTAAAAAGAAAATAATCAGTTTTCTGTGGGGGTGAGGGGTGTTCTAGTGACGTGGAGCGGCCTATAGCCCTTCCCACCCACTCAGCCCGTGCCGGGGGGGAGAGGGGGCGACTCCCACTGGAGATGGGCAGTGGTACGAAGCCCCCAGCCTGTGTGTTTGGGGGGGTGGAATTCCCAGTGGAGATGGGCAGGGATTGTTTAGTGACTGTCTGGACTCGGTGCTCTCCCTCATTGCTCTGCTCGGCCAGGGGCTCCCATGCACACAGCCTGGAGGGCAAACCCCACTTTGCATAGACAGCGCCCCAGCTAGTGCTCTGGTCCAAGCTGGCCCTTACATGCCCAGACCCCACGGGGATCCCAGTGACCTATTGATCTTGGCTGTAAGCCCCTGGGAACACAGGCATTGCCAACTGGGGCAGCGCTGCGTCCTGTCTAGCCCAGACGTTCTCTCCCACAGTGACCAGCATCAGATGCTGCAGAGGCAGGGGTAGGACCCGTGTGGTAGCAGTGTGGGGTAACCTGCCCCCGACAGGAGATCTCATCCTGCTCGCTAATGCCTTAAGCCCCAAAGCAGGAATAATCTGCCTGTTGGCATGAACTGTTATAACCCTGGACATGCCTGTACCCCAGAGAAAATGCCTGTGGACCTTTACAAGCGGGCGCAGCTCTCGGCCTCAGCGACACCCTGTGGCAGAGAGTTCCATCGGCTCGTCACTCCTTGCGTGTGGAAAAGCCTTTCTTTCGATCAGTTTTCAATTCCCCCTTTCAATCTCATTGACCAGCCCTTGTCCTTATGCTGTCAGAATGGATGCCCCCCTTCTCCAGACCGGTTGGTATTTTATAGACCCAGGTCCTGCCGCCTCTTAGCAATCCACCTTGTTTCCATCTCTCTCCAGAGAAAAGTTTTTTCAGCCCCTCATCATTCTCGCTGTAGCCTTTGGGAAGAGGTGCCCAGCACTGCACAGTGTCCAGAGGGGGCCGCCCCATGAAACGGCTTTGCGACATGTGCTGTGATTCCCCATCCCAGATATTAACTATGCTGTGATTTCCTGCACAGAGCCCTGCCAGAAGGAAGTTAGTCAAGGGCAAAGTCACAGAGAATGGAGGCTCCGCACACCCTGCTCTCTGTGCCTGGCCTGGGGCTCCCCTCACACCCATGCTTCTCCCTGCAGGGCCCTGCCCGAGGGAACATGCAGGGTGTAGACCCAAGGCTTAGGTCACTATCCCGTCCCCTGATCCTGGACTGACTCATCTCCATGGTGCACGGGGGCCCCTGGGAGGCAGCAGGGTTAACCCTAACCCTGACCTCTTGGGTGTTTGCCTTTGCCCTCGCTGACCCCGTGCCTCCTCCCTTCCCCTCCGCAGTCCGCCCTGCGGCAGCGCCTTCCCCCCTTCCCTCTGGGGGAGCCGCCGTCCCGGGGAAGGGGCCCTGCTGCCTGTGACGGGGCCGGCACAGCCCGGGGAGGGGGAGCTCCCCAGAGTGAGGCCCAGGGAAGAGGGGAGCGCCAGGCCTCAGGGAACCCCGGGTCCCAGCCAGCCCGCACGGCATGGGCAGAGGAGAGGAGCAGCTCCCAGCTCGCTCTGCTCGCCAGTGTGCACCTGTCCCGGCGAGGGGCGGGGGAGAGAGCCGGCCCTGCGAAAGGGCTTTATCCCAAGGCATCCCCTCCCCCGCCTGCCCGCCCAGCCGTCTGCACAAACTTCTGGGGCCTCCATGAAAGGAGCCCAAAGAAAAAGGATTAAGGTCCGTCTCCCCCCTGCCGCTGGGAGAGCGGCCGCCCTGCCCCCCAGACCGCACCGGGGACCGCTTCCCCGCCTTGCCCTGCAGCCAGCGGCTCCCAAAGTTGGGCAAGTGCCCCCCCCCCCCCGCACCCAAGCCGGGGAGCCCAGACAAGTACGGGATTGTCCCCGCGGGCCCCTTCCCCCCGCCGGGGAGAACAAAAGGAGCCGGAGCCGGAGCAGCAGCAGCGCCCGCCTGACTCCTTTGTGCCACTTGTGCTCATGCAAAACAGCACATTCCAGCTCGCCTGGCCCCTGCGCCCCCACCCCGGCCGGGAGCGCCCTGACCCCCCCAGCCGCCCAGCATCTTTTATCCCCCGACCCCCGAGAAACTGACCCCTCCCCGCTAGGCCCCAACTCACGTCTGCAATACAAAGGGCTGCCCCGGGGAGCAGGCCCACTGTGCCACGCAGGCCAGCAGCACCCCCTCTTCCCCGCCACCTCCCCGGCCAGCGGGAGAGCCACGGCAAAAGTTGACTTAGTTTCCCCTGACCGGGCACCCCCTCCCCAACCTGCACGGCACCTGCTCCCAAGTCGGAGCCGGGGCCGGCGCCCAGCCATGGGGCGGCGGGGACGCTGGCGTGGGCCGCGCGGCACAGCTACTCACGGGCCGGGCGAGGCGACAGCTGGGGAGCCCCCCGCGCCAGCGCTGGGCTGGGGCTGACTGAGCAGAGCAGAGCGGCAAGCGGCCGGCCTCCCCCCTCATTGTATGGAGCAGGCATGCATGCAGCAATTTGCATTTTTTAAGCTTTTCATCACTGCACAGGCAGCGCTGGGAGTTTTCTCCCCCTCTCGCCGCCCAGCTCAAAATGGTGGCAGGGCTGGGGGGCGGGGGTGTCCCACACAGGCCGGGCTGCCAGGCATGGGGGGAGACGAGGGCCTTTCCCAGTCCCCCCTCTTTTCCCTTTGTTTAGATGGTGACATTTGGTAGAGTCCTGGTTATTGATCACAACATTAAAGAGACAGCGACCGGGAGAGAGACAGAGCGGGAGAGAGACTGGGCGCAGGTGGGGGTAGGCGCCAGGCTGCAGGGCAGGGGGTAGGAGCTCAGGGATGGGGCACGGGGGTGGGGGGTAGGAGCTCAGTGATGGGGCAGGAGCCCAAAGATGGGGCATGTGGTGAGGCTATTAGCCCAGGGACGGGATGCAGGGTGGGCGAAGGAACTCAGGGAAGGGTTGTGGGGCAGGGATACCCATCTGTCCCGTGGGACCACAGCACAACATAGGTGGTCAGAGGGGACTCTAGGCCTGTCTCTCCTGTGGGGTCATGGCCCCAATGCAAGTGGGTTTGGAGGGCTCTGGGCCTGTTTCACTTATGGGGAGCACAACCCCAGCATGGAAGATGGGGATCTCTGGGTCTGTCTCTCCTGTGGGTGGGGGGGTCAAAACCCCAGGGCTGGGGGTCTCTGGGCCTGTCTCTCCTGTGCGGGGTCACAGTCCCAGGGCCGGGGGACTCTCCTGTGGGGGGGTCACAGCCCCAGGGCCAGGGGTCTCTCCTGTGGGGGCTCACAGCCCCAGCATCAGGGGTCTCTGGGCCTGTCTCATCTGTGGGGGCCCGGAGGCTCTGGGCCTGTCTCTCCCATGGGGGTCACAGCCTCAGGGCCGGGAGTCTCTGGGCCTGTCTCTCCTGTGCGGTCACAGCCCTAGCACAGGGGAAGGAACCATCAGTTGCACACATACAAAATGGGAAATGACTGCCTAGGAAGGAGTACTGCAGAAAGGGATTTGGGGGTCAGAGTGGATCCCAAGCTAAATATGAGTCAACAGTGTAACACTGTGACAAAAAAAGCAAACCTCATTCTGGCCTGTATTAGCAGGAGTGTTGTAAGCAAGACACGAGAAGTAATTCTTCCGCTCTACTCTGCACTGATTAGGCCTCACCTGGAGTACCTAGTCCGTTTCTGGGTGCCACATTTCAGGAAAGATGGGGACAAATTGGAGAAAGTCCAGAGAACAGCAACAAAAATGATAAAATGTTTAGAAAACATGACCTATGAGGGCAGATTGAGAACGCTGGGTTTGTGTAGTCTGGAGAAGAGAAGACTGAGGGGGACATGATCACAGTTTTCAAATACATAAAAGGTTGTTACAGGGAGGAGGGAGAAAAATTGTTCTTCTTAACCTCTGAGGCCAGGACAAGAAGCAATGGGCTTAAATTGCAGCAAGGGAGGTTTAGGTTGGACATTAGGAAACACTTCCTGTCAGGGTGGCTAAGCACTGGAATAAATTGCCCAGGGAGGTTGTAGAATCTCCAGCATTGGAGATGTTTACGAGCAGGTTAGACAAACACCTGTCAGGGATGGTCTAGATAATACTTAGTCCTGCCAGCAGCACAGGGGACTGGACTAGATGACCTCTAACAGTCCCTTCCAGTCATAGGATTTTATGGAGGCTGAGGCTGCTCTGGCGCGCCTGGATGCTGGCACACAGCTGGGTCCTGCAGTGGGACTGGCCACAGCACGGGAACAGAGACAGAGACAGCTGCCGGCATGGCTTTATTAATATGCAGGATATAAATGGCCGGGAGTCTGTACAGCGACCGGCTTCCTGGCTCCAAATGCAGTCACCCCAGCCCCTCCACCCCATAGTCGGGGGAGGCCTCAGTGCCAGGTCATGAGGGCATGAGGCAGCAGCCTTCCAGTATACCTCTCATTCCTAGGCCAGGCCCCACAGGCTCCTGCTTCCCTGGCAGCCGCAGCCCCCACTCCTGCCGGCCCAGCTCCCTCAGTAAATATATTGTATATTATATACTCCTTAGTACTTGTATAAAGCTCCGGCCCCAAGAGCTGAATCCCCATGATGCTCCAGTCTGTCAGACAGAGAATTTCCCACAATGCTCTAATCCCTGAGCACAGAATGTCCCATGATGCTCCAGTATCCCCAGGACGGAATGTCCCAGGATGCTCCAGTCAGCCAGGCACTGAATTTCCCACGATGCTCCTGTATCCCCAGCAGGGAACATCCCATGATGCTCCAGTACACCAAGCACAGAATTTCCCATGATCTTCCAGTCGCTCCCAGCACAGTGTCTCACAATGCTCCAGTCTACCAGCCACTGAATTTCCCACAGTTCTCCAATCTCCCCCGAAGGGACTGTTCTATGATGCTCCAGTCTGCCAGGTAAAGACTTCCTGTGATGCTCCTGCCCCCGGCTGATGAGGCTGGGTCACCCCAGGGCCCTTGTGGCTGCCTTGCAGTAACCCTGGTGGCTACAGCTGCTTCAGAAGGGGAGTGGTGTGGACCTGGGCATGTGAAGGGGTTGTGGCACATGGAGTCACGACTGGGTGAGACAGGGATCAGTGTGTGCGTGGGCACGTGAAGGGGTTGTGGCACGTGGAGGCACGGCTGTGTGAGACAGGGATCAGCGTGTGCGTGGGCGTGGGCATGTGAAGGGGTTGTGGCATGTGGAGGCATGGCTGGGTGAGAGAGGGATCAGCGTGTGCGTGGGCGTGGGCACGTGAAGGGGTTGTGGCACATGGAGTCACAACTGGCTGAGACAGGGATCAGCGTGTGTGTGGGCACGTGAAGGGGTTGTGGCACGTGGAGGCATGGCTGGCTGAGAGAGGGATCAGCGTGTGCGTGGGCGTGGGCATGTGAAGGGGTTGTGGCACATGGAGTCACAACTGGCTGAGACAGGGATCAGCGTGGGTGTGGGCATGTGAAGGAGTTGTGGCACGTGGAGGCATGGCTGGGTGAGACAGGGATCAGTGTGGGCATGGGCGTGGGCATGGGCACGTGAAGGGGTTGTGGCACATGGAGGCATGCCTGGCTGAGACAGGGATCAGTGTGTGCGTGGGCACGTGAAGGGGTTGTGGCACGTGGAGGCACGGCTGTGTGAGACAGGGATCAGCGTGTGCGTAGGCGTGGGCACGTGAAGGGGTTGTGGCACGTGGAGGCATGCCTGGCTGAGACAGGGATCGGTGTGTGCGTGGGCACGTGAAGGGGTTGTGGCACGTGGAGGCATGGCTGGGTGAGACAGGGATCAGCGTGTGTGTGGGCACGTGAAGGGGTTGTGGCACGTGGAGGCATGCCTGGCTGAGACAGGGATCAGTGTGTGCGTGGGCACGTGAAGGGGTTGTGGCACGTGGAGGCATGCCTGGTTGAGACAGGGATCAGTGTGGACCTGGGCACTGAAGGGGTTGTGGCATGTGGACACACGGCTGGGTGAGACAGGGATCAGTATGCACATGAGTGGCAATCCTCATGGGGTCTGTGCACATGCACGGGGAGCTCGGTGAGTGTGCGGGGCCACGGGTGGGCACACTCGGGGTCCATGAGAGCGGGGTCCTCGTGCTAGCCAGGTGCTGGTGCTGGGGCAGTCCCAGGCCGTACTCAGGGTGCAGCTATCACTGCCCTTCTAGCCCCAGGCCAGCCCCGCTGCTCTGACGCCCAGGTCAGACGGGTTTCCTGCCCACACCATCACTGTCTTTCCCCTCCCAGGCCATGGGGCACTGCGCCCTCCACTGATACCCATCCCCCACCCCACATCGTAGCTACAGGGCCCTAGTAGTCCCATGAAGGGTAAGGGGAGGACCCATGGGGCAGTGGCTGGGGGTCGTCTGGTGGCTCCATGCAGTGGGTGGGGAGGGGAGGATCCATGGGGTACAGCCTGTGGGGTGCAGTGCCAGGGATCTGCCAGGGGCTCAGACTGTCCTATTCCTGGCGGCCCCAGGGCTCCGATCCTGCTCCACGCAACCACGAGAGGCAAACAGCTTCCTGTGCAGGCTCCAGACCCAGCTCTGGGGGAGAGAGAGAGCAGGGTGAGTGCCAGGGAGGGGGGGACAGACACACAGGGAGGGGGGGACAGACACACAGGGAGGGGCAGACGGTCAGCGACAGTGGGGGGCAGATGGACACGAGGGGGACATGGGAGGGCAGATGGACACAGAGTGGGGGAGGAGGACTAGACAGATGGACAGATGCAGTGGGGAGGGGTGGGTGCCCCGCCCGTGTGCTGAAGCGGGGCAGACAGACACACAGACTGACGGGCGCCCAGGGGGCATCCCAGCCGCTGTACCTCGGCACCAGGGTCAGAGCGGGGTCGCCAAGTCGGGGGGGGCGTGGCCGTCTCTCTGGCAAACAAATAAAACACCATTTGTGAGGGTGCCAGGGTCACTGTGGGGAGGGGGAGGGAATGGGGCTGGGAATGTGAAGCGGGGGTCAGGGTTGGAGATGGGGAGGAGAGAGGGTATCCCTGGGCCAGTGTGGAGGGTGGAGCTAGGGGTAAGGGCATGGGTGACAGGGTAGGGGTGGGAAGGTTGGGGGGTGCCTTGGTCCCATGTGGAGAACACAGATGGTGGCAGAAAAGAGCAGACTGGTTCTGAAATGGCAACCCCCAGAGCAGCCTCTCCTGGGAGCCAGCAGGCCTGGGGCCCTGCAGTGCCCAGGCCTGGGGCAGGGCAGGGCAGGGCTGGTGCGGGGGTGGAAATGGTAACCGGCCTGGGGCCCCGCAGTGCCTAGGCTTGGGGCAGGGCAGGGCAGGGCTGGAGGTGGAGTGGAAACGTAACCGGCCTGGGGCCCCGCAGTGCCCAGGCTTGGAGCAGGGCAGGGCAGGGCAGGGCTAGGGGTGGGGTGGAAACGGTAACCGGCCTGGGGCCCCGCAGTGCCCAGGCTTAGGGCAGGGCAGGCAGGGCTGGTGCAGGGGTGGAAACGGTAACCGGCCTGGGGCCCCGCAGAGCCCTGCCTGCAGTGCTGCCCATCCCCGGCCGCTTACCAGGCAAGACAGTAATGCCCCCCGCACTCCTGTGAATTCAAATGCTCCCAGTGCTCCCAGGAAAGATGCCAGCCCCTCCCAGAGAGCACAGCCAGACCGCCCACCAGCCAGCCATGCTCAGACAGACACACAGCCAGCTACGCACAGACAGCCTGACAGAGACAGCCAGCCGGCCACGCACAGCCAGACATACAGCCAGTCTACCAGCCAGCCCTGCACAGACAGACTGAGCCAGAGAGACACACACACACTGCCAGCAACATCCATGACCAATGGACGGACCGACAGCCGGACGGACCCTGCTCTGAAGCACAGCCCCCACCCTGGCACCTCTGAGTGGGCGAAGTGAGGTGACAGCTGAGTCCCCTGGAGCCCCGAGAGCTGAGATGGGGATAGAGACAAAGACAGACACCTGCCCCACAGCCCCTGCTGTGCCCCCCTGTACTCACTGGCCGGCGCTGCACTGGGGCAGAACCCCCTGGCGACTCTGCCCGCCTGGGGGATGGCTCCCCCAGAGCCGGAGCAGCTCCTGAGCCAGCGGCTGTCTCGGATGCTGCAAGAGAACCATTGGGGTGGAGGGTGAGCCCAGGGACCCATGCCTGTGCCCGCCCAGACGCATTGCTGGGCATCACCACAGTGATTGGGCTACAGACCACGGAGCCATGTGTCAACAATAGGGACCAGCGTTGCCCCAGCAGCCTCGGTGTGGGGGAGAGGCAGAGACCCCCCCACATGTCTCCCACAAAGCCAGCCCACCACGCACTGACTCCACACAGCCCCAAACCCAGCCGTCTCTTTGAAGCAGCCACACCTCCCTGAATGCCAGGTGCCAGCCCTGTGTACCCTCCCCATGGAGCCAGCTTTCCCTCCACGGTTCCACCGAGCTCCCGAGAGACACCACCCCTGCAACCCTCCTGTCTTGTGGGCTCACCGCGGGGGATGTGCTTGTCGTCCAGCTCCCACTCCTCCTCCTCCAGGTGCCCTGGCAGCGAGCAGGCCCCAGGGGAGCGCCCTGACGCAGGGGACACAGTGCTGGCATCGCAGATCAGGCCCAGGGGGGCAGGGCTGGGGCGGGGGGACGACGTGGCAGCCGGCGGGGAGTATGGGGCCCCGGCCCAAGGGCTGAAGGAAGAGACGGCCACAGAGGCACGGGTGCGGGCGGCTGCAGAGAGAGGGGATGAGAGAGCACCAGGGAAGAGACCCCCCCGAGTCCACAAAGGAGACACCTCTCTGCTCCTAGAGACAGACTGCTCCCCAACCCTGCCCCCAGAGAGACAGCCTAAGGACCCCTCCCCTCCCCAGGAGACCCCATCACCCCTGCTGCTCCCAGAGCCCCCCCTCTCCGAGAGACTCCCTGCTGTGCTCCCAAGACGCCCCCAGAGTGACCCTGCCATGCTGACAGCCCCACACCCCACGGCACCCCCGCAACCCAGCCCCCCTCACCTCTGCCTGTGAGCAGGCTGCTCAGCAGGGCCTGGCTGGGGCTCTGGATGCTGACAAAGGGCTTGTCCCCGATGCCCATGGAGACCATCTCCTGGGTGTGCAGTTCTGGGCAGGACACACAGAGAGAGACTGTCATAACGGGGCAACGTGCCCCCATCCCAACTGGGACCATCCCCCAATCCCATCCTACCGGGGCCACTCCCTGACCCATCCCCCTCCTTCCCCATCACAACGGGGCCCACCCCCCAATTCCATCCTGCTGGGGGTCACTCCCTCCGTCCCATCCCCCTCCTCCTTCTCTACCCCATCTCAGCAGGGCCCACCCCCCAATCCCATCCTACCTGGGCTACTCCCCATCCCATCCCCCTCCTTCCCCACCTCATCATAATGGGCCCACCCCCAAATCCCATCCCACCGGGACCATTCCCCATCCTGTCCCCCTCCTTCTCCACCCCATCACAATGCGCCCACCACCCCCAAGTTCCACCCTGCTGGGGCCATCTCAGCAGGCCCATGCCCCCCATCCTCTCCTCTGCCTTGTCACAAGGCCCACATGTGTCCCTATGCATTACACCAAGGGCCATGTCCCCCACCAATCCCATCCTCTCATTTTGCCATGCTGGTGCCCGTGTCCTCTTGCTTCCCCCAACCCATCACAATGAGAGCTACTCCTTCCCCCAATCCTGACACGCCAGAGCCCATGTACTCACTGCACAACCTCATCCCTCACGCCTCATCTCATTGCAGCCCCGGATCTCGTCCTACCTGTTCTCCCCATTCCTGCCCCCCCATACCACCTCCGCCTACCCTTGCTGAGCGTGGCCTGCCTCCACAGCAGCTGAGCCACGGCGCTGGTCCACTTGTGCTTCACCTCGGGTGAGGAGGCCTGCAGCGTGTAGGCCTCACGCAGCTTGCGACGCCGGAACCAGAGCTCGAATCGCAGCCCACTCTCCCCGATGTTCTCCGTCAGCCCCATATCTGCCGTCTGGGGGGCGGACAGCATGGCCAGGAGGTGAGACACACCTCGAAGGCCTGTTTGCAGTGCAGAGGCGGACCCATGGGGGAGGTAGTGCTGCGGGAGGAATCCTATGGGGCAGGGCAAGTGGTCCCCTGGGGCAGAGTGGGATGAGCCAGCACACCTCGAAGGCCTGTTTGCAGTGGGGGCAGATCCCCTGGAGTGGAACAGGATGGGGTGGGGCAGGGATCCCATGGGGTGGGGCAGGGCATCTTGAAGACCTGTTTGCAATATTGTGGTAGGGGTCCTATGGAGTTGGGCAGGGCAGTGCACCTTGAAGGCCTGCTTGAAGTCCTGGGAGAGAGGGCCGCATGGGGTGGGGCAGGGCTGGGGGAAGGGGTCCCAGGGAGTGGAGCAAGATCCTATGGGGTGGGGCAGGGAAGGAAGCCTATGAGACAGGGTAGTGCAGGGCAGGGGGAGATCCTACTGAGTGGGGCAGGATCCCATTGGGCAGGAAAGAGCAGGGTGGAACAAGGCAGGGGCAAGAGATCCCATGGGGCAGGGCGGAGTCGGGGGAACAAGGCAGGGGCAGGTGATCCCATGAGGTGGGATGGGATCCCATTGGGCAGGGCAAGGCATGGGGGGAACAAGGCAGGGAGAGAGGATCCCATGGGGCAGGGCAAGGCAAGGGGAGGGGATCCCATGGGGCGGGGCAGAGCGGGGGGAACAGGGCAGGGGCAGGAGATCCCATGGGGCGGGGCAGGGCAAGGCAGGGGGATCCCATGGGCAGGGTGGCGCACCTTGTAGGCCTGCTTGTAGACGTAGACGTCCAAGCCGCCCTCAGTGCCCTTGCGCTTGCTGAAGAGCAGCAGCTGCTCGAAGAGGAAGACGTGCCGATGGCACTTGCGGCGCCCACGCAGCACGGTGAACTCGTCCCGGTGCAGCAGCTGCCCCTGTGCCTTCAGCTCCAGCTGTGGGGAGAGGAGATGCCGCGGGCAATGGGCAACCTCCCCGGGCCAGGCTCGCCACCCCCCGGGACAGAGCAGCGCACGCTGGGCGAGCCCCCGGCCGCCCCCTCGGGTAGGGATGGAGCAGCGCACGCTGGGCGAGCCCCCGGCCGCCCCCTCGGGTAGGGACGGAGCAGTGCACGCTGGGAGAGCCCCCGGCCGCCCCCTCGGGTAGGGACGGAGCAGTGCACGCTGGGAGAGCCCCCGGCCGCCCCCTCGGGTAGGGACGGAGCAGTGCAAGCTGGGAGAGCCGCCGGCCGCCCCCTCGGGTAGGGACGGAGCAGTGCAAGCTGGGAGAGCCGCCGGCCACCCCCCGGGACAGAGCAGTGCACTTTGGGCGAGCCGCCGGCCGCCCCCTCGGGTAGGGACGGAGCAGCGCACGCTGGGCGAGCCCCCGGCCGCCCCCTCGGGTAGGGACGGAGCAGTGCACGCTGGGAGAGCCCCCGGCCGCCCCCTCGGGTAGGGACGGAGCAGTGCACGCTGGGAGAGCCCCCGGCCGCCCCCTCGGGTAGGGACGGAGCAGTGCAAGCTGGGAGAGCCGCCGGCCGCCCCCTCGGGTAGGGACGGAGCAGTGCAAGCTGGGAGAGCCGCCGGCCACCCCCCGGGACAGAGCAGTGCACTTTGGGCGAGCCGCCGGCCGCCCCCTCGGGTAGGGACGGAGCAGCGCACGCTGGGCGAGCCCCCGGCCGCCCCCTCGGGTAGGGACGGAGCAGCGCACGCTGGGCGAGCCCCCGGCCGCCCCCTCGGGTAGGGACGGAGCAGCGCACGCTGGGAGAGCCGCCGGCCGCCCCCTCGGGTAGGGACGGAGCAGCGCACGCTGGGCGAGCCCCCGGCCACCCCCTCGGGTAGGGACGGAGCAGTGCACGCTGGGAGAGCCCCCGGCCGCCCCATCGGGTAGGGACGGAGCAGCGCACGCTGGGCGAGCCCCTGGCCACCCCCCCGGGACAGAGCAGTGCATGCTGGGAGAGCCCCCGGCCGCCCCCTCGGGTAGGGACGGAGCAGCGCACGCTGGGCGAGCCCCCGGCCGCCCCCTCGGGTAGGGACGGAGCAGCGCACGCTGGGCGAGCCCCCGGCCGCCCCCTCGGGTAGGGACGGAGCAGCGCACGCTGGGCGAGCCCCCGGCCACCCCCTCGGGTAGGGACGGAGCAGTGCACGCTGGGAGAGCCCCCGGCCGCCCCATCGGGTAGGGACGGAGCAGCGCACGCTGGGCGAGCCCCTGGCCACCCCCCCGGGACAGAGCAGTGCATGCTGGGAGAGCCCCCGGCCGCCCCCTCGGGTAGGCACGGAGCAGCGCACGCTGGGAGAGCCCCCGGCCGCCCCCTCGGGTAGGGATGGAGCAGCGCACGCTGGGCGAGCCCCCGGCCGCCCCCTCGGGTAGGGACGGAGCAGCGCACGCTGGGCGAGCCCCCGGCCGCCCCCTCGGGTAGGGACGGAGCAGTGCACGCTGGGAGAGCCCCCGGCCGCCCCATCGGGTAGGGACGGAGCAGTGCACGCTGGGAGAGCCCCTGGCTGCCCCCTTCTCTGCCCCACCCTGGTTAGGGATGGAGCAGTGCATGCTGGGAGATCCCCGGCCACCTGCTCTGGTAGGGATGGAGCAGGGCATGCTAGGAGAGCCCCTGGGGTCCCATCCCCTCAGGACAGAGCAGTGCATTTTGGGATGGCCTCTGGGCAGAGCAGTGCATGCTGGGATGGCCCTTGGCTACAGTCACCTCACAGCCCCGGATCTGCTCCATCGCCAGCAGGTTCCTGCCGTGCTGCACCTGGGACTCCAGCAGCTGCTGCGCTGCCCGCAAGGCCTCGCGCTCTGTCGCCTGCTCCGGGTCCGTCTCCTGCAGCAGCTCCTCCAGAAAGTGCCCATAGTGCTCCAGCTGCTCCAGGGGCCTCTGCAGGGCACTTGCCAGGGCCGTGTCCTCCCAGGGACCTTCTAGGCTGCTGTGTGCCATCTGGGGGGAGGAGAGGAGCTGAGCACAGAGCCCATAAGCCGGGCTACTGCACCATCACTGGGGCTTCCAGATCCGAACAGCCGCCCAGACCAAGGAACGGAACCCACAGATCCTAACTCCCAGACCCCAGCTCTAACCTCTAGACCCCACTCCCTTCCTAGCACCAGGGCTAGAACCCAGGAGTGCTGGCTCACACACCCCCTCGCTCTAACCACTAGACCCCACTCCCTTCACAGAGCTGGGGATAAGGACATAAGAACACTGGGTCAATGGTCCATCTAGCCCGGTATCCTGTCTTCTGACAGTCGCCTGTGCCAGGTGCTTCAGAAGGAATGAACAGTACAGGGCAGTTATTGAGTGAACCATCGCCTGTCACCCAATCCCAGCTACTGGCAGTCAGAGGTTTAGAGACACCAAGAGCATGGGGTTGCGTCCCTGACCACCTTGGCTAATAGTCATTGAGAGACAAGTTCGTGGAGGATAGGTCCTATTCTTTTTTTAACCCAGATATATTTAGGCCTTCACAACATCCCCTGGCAATGAGTTCCACAGGTTGACTATGTGGAGTGGGAATAATTACTCTCTTGTTTGTTTGTCTGAAACCTGCTGCCTATTAATTTCATCGGGTGACCCCTAGTTCTTGTGTTATGTAAATAACACTTCCTTATTTACTTTCTTCACACCAGTCATGATTTTATAGACCTCTATCATATCCCCTCTTAGTCGTCTCTTTTCTAAACTGAACAGTCCCCGTCTTTCTAATCTCTCCCCATATGGAAGTTGTTCATTACCTCTAGTCATTTTTGTTGCCCTTCTCTGTACCTTTTCCAATTCCAATATATCTTTTTTGACATGGGGCAACCAGAACTGCATGCAGTATTCAAGGTGTGGGTGTACCATGGATTTATATACTGGCATTATGATATTTTCTATCCCTTTCCTCCTGGTTCCTAAAATTCTGTTCGCTTTTCTGATTGCCACTGCTCATTGAGCGGAAAGTTTCAGAGAGCTATCCACACTGACTACAAGATTTTTCTTGAATGCTAACAGCTATTTTAGACCCCAACATTTTGTATGTAGAGTTGGGATTATGTTCTCCAAAGTGCATTACTTTGCATTTATCAACATTGAATTTCATCTGCCATTTTGTTGCCCAGTCATCCCGTTTTGTGAGATCCCTTTGTAACTCTTCACAGTGTTAGACTTAGCTATCTTGTGTAGTTTTGTATCGTCTGCAAATTTTCACACCTCACTGTTTACGCTTTTTTACAGATCAGTTATGAATATGTTGAACAGCCCTGGCCCCAGTATGGATCCTTGGGGAACCCTGCTATTTACCTCTCTCCACTGTGAAAACTGACCATTTATTCCTATCCTTTGTTTCTTGTCTTTTAACCAGTTATTGATCCATGAGAGGACCTTCCCTCTGATCCCGTGACAGTTTACTTTGCTTAAGAGCCTGTGGTGAGAGACCTTGCCAAAGGCTTTCTGAAAGGCCAAATGCAATATATCTGCTGGATTCACCCTTTTTCCACACGGTTGTGGCCCCTCTCAGAGAATTCTAGTAGATTGGTGAGGCATGATTTCTCTTTAAAAAAACCATGCTGACTCTTCCCCAGCAGATCATGTTCGTCCCGGTGTCTGATCATTCTGTTCTTTACCTACAGTTTCAACCAGTTTGCTCAGTACTGAGGTCAGGCTTATCGGCCTGTCATTGCCAGGATCACCTCTACAGCCTTTTTTAAAAAATTGGCGAGACAGTAGCTACTCTGCAGCCATCTGGTACGGAAGCTGATTGAAATGACAGGTTACAAACCCCAGTTCGTAGTTCTGCAATCTCACATTTGAGTTCCTTCAGAACTCTTGGGTGAATCCTAGCTGGTCCTGGTGACTTATTGCTGTTTAATTTATCAATTTGTTCCAAAACTGCACTGCTACAGGCTGGGGACCGACTGGCTAAGTGGCAGTTCTGCAGAAAGGCACCTGGGGATTACAGTGGACAAAAAGCTGGAGATGAGTCAAGAGTGTGCCCTTGTTGCCAAGAAGGCTAACAGCACATTGGGCTGCTTTACTAGGAGCGTTACCAGCAGATCGAGGGAAGTGATTATTCCCCTCTATTCAGCACTGGTGAGGCTACATCTGGAGTACGGCGTCCAGTTTTGGGCCCCCTGCTACAGAAAGGATGTGGACAAATTGGAGAGAGTCCAGCGGAGGACAACAAAAATGATTAGGGATCTGGGGCACATGACTTATGAGGAGAGGCTGAGAGAACTGGGCTTATTTAGTCTGCAGAAGAGAAAAGTGAGGGAGGATTTGATAGCAGCTTTCAACTACCTGAAGAGGGTAACAAAGAGGATGGAGCTCGGCTGTTCTCAGTGGTGGCAGATGACAGAACAAGGAGTAATGGTCTCAAGTTGCAGTGCGGAAGGTCTAGGTTGGATATTAGGAAAAACTATTTCAGTAGGAGGGTGGTGAAGCCCTGGAATGGGTTACCTAGGGAGGTGGTGGAATCTCCATCCTTAGAAGTTTTTATGGCCCTGTGACGACAGGCCCAGCTTGACAAAGCCCTGGCTGGGATGATTTATTTGGAGTTGGTCCTGCTTTGAGCAGGGGGTTGGACCAGATGACCTCCTGAGGTCTCTTCCAACCCTAGTCTTCTATGATTCTATGAAAACCTCCTTTACTCACACCTCAGCCTGGGACAGTTCCTCAGATTGGTCAGCTACAAAGAATGGCTCAGGTGTGGGAACCTCCCTCACATGCTTTGCAGTGAAGACCAATGCAAAGGATTTGTTTAGCTTTTCTGAAACCTCATCTGCCTCGAGTGCTCCTTTAGCACCTCAGATGTCCAGTGGCCCCATTGATTGTTTGGCAGGCTTCCTGCTTCTGATGTACTTAAAAAAGATTTGCTGTTCCTTTGTGTGTCTTTTGCTAGTTGCTCTTCAAATTCCTTTTTTGGCCTGTTCAGTTATACTTTTGCATTTGATGTGATAGAACCCAAGAGTCCTGAACTCCCAGCCCTGCCTGGCCTAACCACTAAACCCCACTCCCCTCCCAGAGCTCTGAGCTTCTCCATGGGAAGATGCAGGCAACACAGATAGTACCTTGTTGGCAGCTTGCTGAGAGGCCAGGGCCGCTTGGAGCTTCTGCCAGTTCTTCACGTAGAGAGCATAGAGACTGAACTGGTCCGCCTGGCGCAGAGAGTGATGGGGGAATTAGAGTCAACTTCAGCTTCACCGCCTCCCCACAGCACAGGGGACACGGGGGAGACACAGAAGGGCTGGGTCAATGCAATTAGAGCAGGAACCCAGGGCAGATGGGCTGTGGCTCCTGCAGGGGTCTACTGGCATCTCCTAGGGAAGACGATGGGGGTGCCAGTGAGCAGCACTCATGCCTTGGGTGGGGGGAGGTGCCTGGGAGAGGGGCGTTCCGGAGGGAGGGTGGGGGTCCCCAGATGGGTCACGGGGCTGGACACTCACATATCGCAGGAAGCAGCCCCCTGCACGGAGTGGGTGGCTGGCGCAGCCCTGCAGCTCCTTCAGGAAGTAGGCGCGGTGGAAGCCCAGCAGCCGGTCGCGGGTGCCCTCCAAGGCACTGCACTCGCGTCTCAGCTCAGGGGGAACCTCCTGGCATCCCGACTCCAGAGCCAGCGACTCAGCCAGGCAGCCCAGATACTCCTGCTCCGAGGCAATCAGCTCTGCCACCAGCCTCTGCTGGGCGCTGGGAAGGAGAGGGGATGGGCATCAGAGAAGGGCCCTGTGCCCTACTCTGTGGGTGCTGATGAGCCTCCCACCCTGGGGTACTCCTACGTGCCGCCCATGGGTCACCCAGCCCGATGCTTCCCTCAATCCCATGGGCGACAGCTGTCCCATGGGTACTGATGGGCCCTGCGCCACAGTGCCCCCCACACCCTCACAGGTGCCAATGGGCCCTCCCCCCGATGGGCACCAACAGGTGGTGCCAGGGTGCACTTCTCTCAGACGGGGCAATGGGTCCCAGCGTGTGGGGTATTCAGGTCCCAGTGCGTATGTGGGGTGGCAGTTAGGGGTGGGGGCAGTGCCCAGAAGCCCCGGGTCCTGGTGTGGTGCAAATATCCCTCCTCCAGAGCGACTCACCCCAGGCGGCGTTTCCGCTCAGTGCTGGGCGTGCCCCCCCACGGCGCCTCGGCCCTCTGGGCACTGCTGCGGACCAGCATCACGTGCTCCCGGGGCGAGCAGGTCCGGTCCACCACCTCCTGGCTGCTCACTTCCAGCCCGCGGATGAGGACACTGGGGCGGGGAGGGCTGGGGCCGGGCTCGCTCAGCGCCCTCTGCGTGCTGGGGGGACCCCTGGGGGGAGGCTGGCAGGGGGGCAGTGTGCCCAGAGGCAGCGTGGGTGCCTGGAAGAAGGCAGCGGCGGGGGTGCTGGTGGGAGGGGGGCTCCGCTCTTCGTCGCTGTTCTCCATGGGGTCCCTAGGGGATGCCAGTGAGTGGCAAGAGGGCACCTCGCACAGGCCAGGGGAGAGGCTGCCAGGCGGGGGCAGCAGGCAGCTCATGCTGCGGGAGGAGCCCAGGCTGGTGTCCAGGCCCCCCGTTGGGCGCTGCGGTGAGCAGGAGGTGCTGGTGCTGTCAGCACGGCGCCGGGGCGGGGGCCCAGTCTGCCATGCCACCTCCAGCCGCCGCTGCAGGAGGCGCCCCAGCTCCTGGCAGCGGGCCCGGCAGCGCCCCAGCTCCCGCAGCGCCCAGGGGTTCTGCACTGCCAGCCCACACATCTCCTGGAAGGCGCCGTCCGAGATCTCGCCATGCTGCTGGCAGTACCGGCCCAGCGCCCCCAGCACCACCTCCGGCCCTGCGCCGTCCTCAATGGCCGACAGGCGCCGGACGCCCTCCAGGGCCCAGGCCTGAGCCTACGAGAGAGGGCAGGAGAGACGGGGTGAGAGTGACGCAGGCCATGGGGGACAGGGAGCGGGGTCAGGGGGACGCAGGCCAGGGGAGACGGGGGGACGCAGGCCAGGGGAGACGGGGAGCCGGCACCAGGATCAGAGTGATGCAGGCCATGGGGGATGGGGAGCTAACGGGGGGGAAGCGGGGAGGAAGAAGGGGGGCGGGAAAGGGAGCCAGGGACAGGGGGGATGGGAAGCCCTGCAATGGAAATGGGCAGGAATGACAAATGGACCCAGGAAAATCACCCCCCACCCCCAATGTGTGATGCTGCCCTGGGGGCGTCCACACCCGCCTCTGGCATGGATAGCGGGGCTGGGCTGCCTCAGATGTGGAGTCGGCTCCCCTGCCAGGAACACGCCCCTGGGCTGAACTAAGCTGGATGCTAAAGGGGAAAGGAGGGATGGGGCAGGCACAGACAGACAGGCAGACAGAGGGAGCATGCCGAGCGGCTGGCACCTGCTGCAGGAAGCGGTGCAGCCGCAGGGCACTGTGCATGGTGTGCGCACAGCTCTCCAGCCGGCGCGCGAAGCTCTCCAGCTGCTGCCCCTCAGGGGCCAGGACCCCGTCACCAGCCAGACGCAGAGCCTCATGCCCCCGGGCCAGCCATTCCTGGGGGAGAGAGGAGGAGACCCTACGCTCCAGACTCCCGCCAGCACAGAGTGCCCCAGGGAGCTGACGCCCCTCAGACACAATCCCCGCCCAGTCCCATGTGGAGCACCCCATAGAGCACGTGCCCCCCCCAGTATAGAGCCCCTCACAGACCCAATACACACCCCACAGCATAGAGCCAATGCTCCCCCACCCTCAGTATGGGGAGTCCTGAAGAGTTAATGCACCCCCAGCCCCATATGGAGCACCCCACAGAGCCCATGTCCCCCCCAGTATAGAGCCCCCTACAGACCCAACGCACACCCCACAGCATAGAGCAACTGGAGAGCCAATGCCCGCCCACTCTCAGCCCAATGCCTGCCTACCCTGCGGAGCCGATGTCCCCCAAATACGATGCGCCCCACAGAGCCGACACCCCCCCGTCACAGAACGGTGCACCCCGCAGAGCCAACGCACCCCCCACCCTCAGTACGGCATACCCCGCAGAGCCAATGTGCCCCCCCCAAACAGCTCACCCCGCAGAGCCAACGCACCCCCCACCCTCAGTACGGCATACCCCGCAGAGCCAATGTGCCCCCCCCAAACAGCTCACCCCGCAGAGCCAACGCACCCCCCACCCTCAGTACGGCATACCCCGCAGAGCCAATGTGCCCCCCCCAAACAGCTCACCCCGCAGAGACGAAGCAACCCCCCCACCCTCAGTATGGCGTGCCTGGCAGAGATGACACCGCCCACACTCAATACGTTGCATCCTGCAGATGCAATACAGCCCCACTCATTACAGCGTGCCCCGTAAAGCTCAGGCTCCCCCACACTTGCTATGGCATGCCTTGCAGAGCTGATCTGCTCCCCCTCAATATGGTGCATCCCACAGGGCAACCCCCCTTATTACAGCGCCCTGCAGAGCCTACGCCACCCCCCCAGAACAGAGAGCCCCGCAGAGCCTACGCCACCCCCCCAGTACAGAGAGCCCCGCAGAGCCTACGCCACCCCCCCCAGTACAGAGAGCCCCGCAGAGCCTACGCCACCCCCAGAACAGAGAGCCCCGCAGAGCCTACGCCACCCCCCCAGGACAGAGAGCCCCGCAGAGCCTACGCCACCCCCCCAGGACAGAGAGCCCCGCAGAGCCTACGCCACCCCCCCAGTACAGAGAGCCCCGCAGAGCCTACGCCACCCCCCCAGTACAGAGAGCCCCGCAGAGCCTACGCCAGCCCCCCAGTACAGAGAACCCCACAGAGCCTACGCCACCCCCCCAGAACAGAGAGCCCCGCAGAGCCTACGCCACCCCCCCAAGTACAGAGAGCCCCGCAGAGCCTACGCCACCCCCCAGTACAGAGAACCCTGCAGAGCCTACGCCACCCCCCTAGTACAGAGAGCCCTGCAGAGCCTACGCCAGCCCCCCAGTACAGAGAGCCCCGCAGAGCCTACGCCACCCCCCAGTACAGAGAACCCTGCAGAGCCTACGCCACCCCCCTAGTACAGAGAGCCCTGCAGAGCCTACGCCAGCCCCCCAGTACAGACAGCCCCGCAGAGCCTACGCCACCCCCCAGTACAGAGAGCCCCGCAGAGCCTACGCCACCCCCCCAGGACAGAGAGCCCCGCAGAGCCTACGCCACCCCCCAGAACAGAGAACCCCGCAGAGCCTACGCCACCCCCCTGTACAGAGAACCCCACAGAGCCTACGCCACCCCCAGTACAGAGCGCCCCGCAGAGCCTACGCCACCCCCCTGTACAGAGAACCCCACAGAGCCTACGCCACCCCCAGTACAGAGCGCCCCGCAGAGCCTACGCCACCCCCCAGAACAGAGCGCCCCGCAGAGCCTACGCCACCCCCCAGAACAGAGCGCCCCGCAGAGCCTACGCCACCCCCCAGTACAGAGAACCCCGCAGAGCCTACGCCACCCCCCAGAACAGAGAACCCCGCAGAGCCTACGCCACCCCCCCAGGACAGAGAACCCCGCAGAGCTGGCACCCCCCAGTATGTAGTGTCCCACAGAACCAGGCCTCCCAGTATGCAGCGCCCCACCCACACTCTTCTCCTCAGGGTCCCAGCCCCCGATTCCACCCACATGGGGGTGTGTACCTGCAGATCCCTCTGTGCAGCACTCAAGTGGGGGAGGGGGCAGGGAAGTGTCTCACCTTGGCAAGGGTGTGAAAAGCCTCAAACTTCGCCAGCGTCTCCTCCACGGTCAACAACGAATCCCCCACCCCCATGGGGGTGAATCCTGCCAGCGCCTGCTCCCCATGGTCAGCCAGCCAGCCCACCACCTGCCAGGACAGGGGGTGAGAGCAACAAGAACGGGCAGGGGGGCAGGCATGTGAGGGTCAGCACCCCAGGCATGGCGGGGGAGAGGACATGGGGGCTGCCAGACTGCTGGGCATGGGAGTTGGGAGGGAACCTGTGGGGGGGCAGTGAGGGGGGAAGGTCACTAGGGGAGGTAGCAGAGGGGTACTACCTGTGTCATCTGCCGGCGGCTCCTCTCCTGCTCCAGCTGCCCCAGGCACCGATTGCTGAGCTGCACCAGCCTATGAATGGCGTCGTCCACCTCCTGATACAAGCTGACAGCCCTCGTGGCTTGGCCACTGGGCACGGGAGAGGATGTCAGTCCCTGCCCCTCGTGCCATACCACTGCCCCATGCGCCATCCCCCTGCCCCATGCATTGCCCCCTCACTGCCAGCCCCACGCTTGCCCAGCCACCCCTACGCTGCCAACTCCATCTAGCAACCGCCACACCCTGTCAGCCCCCCACACTGTGGCCTGGGGACAGCAAATAGCATGTCACTCCCTGCCTCTCACATCACCATGCCGCCAACCTCGTCCCCTGCCCCTCCTCCCCCGACCCCGCTCTGCCAGGCCACAGGGTATGGGGCAGTTTCGCAAGCAAGCATGTGTATAAGGCGGGCAGAGACCACCTCTCCCAACTACAGTGAGAGAACTCTGGCACAGGGGCCAACCCCCAGCATAGGCTGTCGGGACACACCCCGTGTAGGGCCTGATGCCCTCCCGTCCCTTTGGGATGTGGGACAGGTGTCACCTGCAGGTCCCTGATGAGGACAGTTGAGCCAGCAGGGACCCCCCACTGCTCTGCAACTCCAGCAACCGTGGGTCTGACAGCAGCTTCTGCATGGCATCCTTGTGTCCGGAGATCCGCACAGAGAGCGCCTGTGGGCACATAACAGTGAGCAATACAACGCCCCCCTGCACAGCCAGCCTGCCCGGCCCACAACCTCCAACCCAGCCCAGCCCAGCCCCCCCTGCCCAGCCAGCCCCTGGCCCAGAGCCCCCCGAACAGCCGGTCCGGCCCAGAGCCCCCCGAACAGCCGGTCCGGCCCAGAGCCCCCTCAGGAAGGCCAAGGGGGCCCTGCAGGGGCTGGAGAGTCACATGGGGAGAGCCAGGGAGGCCTGGAAGACTGTGTGGGAATACAGGGTGGCAGGAGACTTGTAGGGGGAGGGCAGGACAGCTGCAGCAGGGCTGGGGAGCAGGGGAGTCATGGGAAGGCCAAGGGGCACCGAGCTGCAAGGGGACCTGGGGTTGGGGGCAGGCGAGCTGCATGGGGGTGTCACGTACCTCGTCGCCCTCGGCCAATTCTGATGCCTCCAACTTGGCACTGGCCACTTGCACTGACTGGATCACGCCCTGGCAGAGCCCGCAGAGCCGCTCCAGCGCCTGCAGGGAGAGACAGCGGGCAGCGGGGGGGACACAGACCCCTGGAGGAGATGGCAGGAAGAGGGGCTGGGGCTCAGTCAGGGGTACTGCAGTGGGGAATGTGCCACCCTGGTTAGTGGGAGGTTGTGCGACATGGGGTGCTGCAGGGGGCAGGGGTTGTGGAGGTGTTGGGGTGCTGGAGGGTTATGGGGGTCACTCCTAGCTCTCACCTGGCACATCTCCACCCACTGGGTCTGCGAGTGCTGCAGGGTCCCACCTAGAGTTGGCTGCAGCTGCTCTGGGTCCACGAACTGGGGCAGGTCGCTTGGGGAGAGCACAAGTGCTTCCTGGGGAAGGGAGCAGGGCGTCACCAAGCAAGGAACTCCCACTGCCCCCCCCAGCCAGGGGTAAACCTGCCACCCCTCTGCTCCCAGGCAGGGAACCCCCTCCTATTATCCCCCCTCCAGGCAGGGAACCCCCTCCCATTATCCCCCTATGACAGGGAATTCCCCCCACACACCTCCTCCCAGCTGTACCTGCCAGGCAGGAAACCCGCTCCATTATCCCCCCTCCAGGCAGGGAACCCTCTCCCATTATTCCCCCGCCCCCGACAGGGAACTCCCTCCCATTATCCCTCCCCAGGCAGGGAATCCCCCCCACACCCTCCCAACTGCACCTTCCAGGCAGGAAACCCTTCCCATTCAGCACTCTCACTCTGGTTCAGGTGCTGTCAGTCCTTCCTACCCCACCCCTGACCCCCTGGCACCCCCTACCTGAATGAGGGGCAGCTCCTCATGGCCCACCAGTGGGGCCAGCACCAGCAGGCGGCTCACAAGAGCTGGTGACACCTCCTGCAGGGCAAGAAGAAATCAGGCTGCCACCCCAGTGCCCAGGGCAAGGGGATGAGCGTGGGGCAGGTAGGGGTCACAGTTGTTCTTTGGAGTCCTTGCAGGGCTGGCAGCAGGGTGGGGAGGGGCCATGCCAAGGTGCAGGCAGTGGGGGGAGCTTTGTGCTGTTGGGGGGTGGGGAGGAGTCGTGGGGGTAAGGAGCAGCATGGGGCCATGTGGGGGGCGGTGCAGGCTGTCGGCAGGGAGCCATGCGCGGTAGGGCAGGGCAGGAGGAGCAGCAGGTACCCTGTGGGAGGCAAGCCAGGGGTGGGGAGGGGTCATGGCAGGGGAAGCTGGGTGGCTGTGCTGGGTCCTCGCAGGACTGGCAGCCGTGCAGGAGGTGGTGAGGCAGGGCTGGGCTCCGCAGGGGGGCTGGGGCGCAGTGCTGGGAGAACCAGAGAACCGTTAGAGGGGGTAGGAAGGGGATATGCAGGTGGGGGGCAGTGTTGGGGGGGTCTGTCTGGGGCAGTACCTGCAGCTCCTGCAGGGCTGGCAGCAGTGCAGGGGGATGGGGGGACAGAGCCCCCCCTTGCCGCAGATCCAGCAGCACCGTCAGCCCCAGCTCCTGCTGCTCCTTCCTATAGGGGAGAGGACAGTGAGGGGTTAATGGGGTGAGAGCTCTCACCCCCCCATAGGAGATGAGGGAGCAGAAATGGGGCGAGGTGTGTGGCATGGGGCAGTTGTGGGGGTGTACGGAGGACAATGTGGGGTTGGTGTAGGGGATGTGATGGCCTGGGGGTTTATGTAGGGAGCATGGGGGATGGTGTGACAAGTGGGGATGAGGGTGTGGGGGCTGTGTGGAAGGAGCTAGTGTGGGGGAAGATGTGAAAAGTGGGGGGACATATGTGGGAGGACTGGGGTCTCCCTGTTGGCATTACCTGAGCAGCGAATGCAGGTATCACAGGGCTTGCCTCAGCTCCCCATGAGCTGGGAGGAGTTGGCATAGGGATGGGGAGGGTCAGCAGGGATCCGTGTGTGGGGGGTGGGGTAGGGACGCAGGGGGATGGATGTGGGAGGACGGGGGTCTCCCCGTTGGTGTTACCTGAGCAGTGAATGCAGGTATCGCAGGGCCTGGCTTAGCTCCCCCTGAGCTGGGGCTGACTCCCCTGGGGGCTGGGGGGTGACGGTCAGCAAGGCCCTTCCCATCCGGTCTACTCCGCCTGCAGGGGCAAGGCAGGGTGAAGGAGACTGTGTGCCTGGGCAGGGCCTGTGACACCCCTGCCAGGAGCATGGCAGAGGGAGGACAGCTGTGGGGCAGCCCTAGGGTGGTGGGAGCAAGCAGTTCTATTCTGCGCTCCCAGAAGCTAGGCCAAGCAGGAGGAGCGGCTGCTTGGGGTCTTCCCTGCGCTTGATGTGAGCTTGCAGGTGGCAGAAGGGGAGTTTCTCCCCCACAGCCTCTCCACAAAGGGGAACAGAGGATCCCAGAGGAAAATGCTCCTCCATGACCCCTACAGACCCCTCCACAGTGCACTGCACTCTCCCTGCCCCCAGCAGGAACCCCCATCCCCGCCCCGCCGCCCTTGCTCTGTTCCCCTGTGGTGCCAGGCACCTAGCTCTGCCCCTTGGGAGATGCCCAGCTGTAGAAAACCCCTGCCCCAGACAACCAGGCCATGGCACTGAACCCAGCAGCAGCCTTTCCCTCAGACAGCCACTGCCTCCTTCCCGTGCCATGGCTCCCCACGAGGCCGCCAGCCCAGAGGGGCGTGGACAGCGCAGCGTGGCACAGCGTGGCACAACCAGGGGTTGCATGCTCTGTTCATTTGCCCCAGTAGCTGGTGGCTGAGCCCTCTTTCTGACCCCTGCCCCAGGGGCTGCACCCACATTACCGTATCTGCCTGTAAAGGAGGGGCTGAGGCCAGGCTGCCTGGGAAGGGAATGGAAATAATGAACCCAGCAAGAAGCACGAGGGGGCAACTCAGGGCCCCCAGCCAAGGGGCTCCAGGCCCGTGGGCACACATTCTGCCCAAGACCAAAGCACCTCTAGACCCCAGGACCTCCTAGCTCCCACCCAGCGCCCTCTCTGCTGGGCCACAGCCCATCCGGGCATTGGCACTGGGCTTTCCTTGGCCTGGCTGGCTCCAGGACGCCAGGTTTGTCCAGGCAGCTCCCTCAGCGCACTCAGGGCGACAGGGCACCGGGTCCAAGCGGAGAAGGGGAGTGGACCTGCATCAAGGCGACAGGAGGGATGTGAGGGTGGGGTGCTGCTACACCAGGCTCTGGGGTGCCGCCCTCCCCCGTCCAGGTGCCTAGCCGCTAACCAGCATAGGTGCGGGCACTAACCTGTCAGCTGGAAGATGCCCGAGCCCAAAAGCTCCCAGTCTACATCTTGCTCCACAGGGGCCGAGGTGGGGGGCAAGGATTCCAGGGGGCAGCTGGTTCCTGCACCCCCCGTGAGGGGCAAAGCACTCTTCACAAAGGGGGCTGTGCCAGCACCAATGGCCTCCGTCCTCTCCAGGGATCTGGGGGCAGCCTCTTCCTCTGCGCCTGTGGGGACTGCAGCCTCTGCCAGGGCCGCTGTGAGGGCCCCCTGCCCGGGGCAGTCAGCACGAGTCTCTTCCTCTTGGCTGGGAGGGATGGACCCCTCTCCTGAGGTGAGGGCAACGGGGAGTCTGGTGCCAGAGGGGCTGTCTGGCTCTGTGCTGCTGGGGAGGACGCCTCCTTCTCCTGGGGTGGGGGCAACGGGGAGTCTGGTGCCAGAGGGGCTGTCTGGCTCTGTCCTGCTGGGGGGGACGCCCCCTTCTCCTGGGGTGGGGACAACGGGCAGTCCAGTGCCAGAGGGGCTGTCCCGTTCTGTGCTGCTGGGGGGAATGCCCCCTTCTCCTGGGGTAGGAGCAACAGGGGGTCCAGTGCCAGAGGGGCTGTCCCGTTCTGTGCTGCTGGGGGGAATGCCCCCTTCTCCTGGGGTGGGAGCAACAGGGAGTCCAGTGCCAGAGGGGCTGCCTCCTTCTGTGCTGCTGGGGGGAACACCCCCTTCTTTGGTGGTGGGGGGGATGCCCCCCTCTCCTGGGGCGGAGGTAATGGGCACTCTGGTGCCAGAGGGGCTGCCCTCCTTTTTGGTGCTTGGGGGGATATCCCCCTCTCTTGGGGTGGGGACAACAGGGAGTCTGGTGCCAGCAGGGATACCCCCCCCTTTGGTGCCAGCCAGGGCATCCCCCACCCCTGTCCCAGGAGACCCAGGCTCCTTCCAATCCATATTGGTGGGGCAGCCTCTCCCTCCCCACTTTCTCCTTCTGCGGTTGCCCTTGGCAGCCCGGTGCGGCAGCCCCACAGCAGAGTCCCCAATGGCCCCTTGCTGGGGGCTAGTCCTGGCTCCTGGTGGCTCTGCTCTGGCTGACCTCAGGTCAGCACTGGAAGCCTCATGCTGGGGGCTGCTCGGCCTTGAAAGACCCTGGCTCTGTGCCTGCTGCCCAGGGCTAGGCCATGCAGCTGGCCAGGTCGCCTGCCCCCCTCCCTCACTAAGTCCCTGCACCTCAGCCACAGTGCTGGGCTGGGGAGAGATGGCTGGGGTGCCAGGGTCCCTGCTCTGCTGTTCCTCCCCGAGGTTGCAATCCCCTCCTTTCTGCCTCTCCTCAGGGACCCCATCCCGCTGCTTCTCCTCAGGGTCCCCGCCCCGCTGCTCCTCCTTGAAGCTGGGATCCCCCACATGTTGCCCCTCCCCAAGGTCCTCAGCACGCTGCTCCTCCCTGAGGCTGAGATCCCCTTCCCGCTGCCCCTCTGGAGGGTCCCCACCACGCTGCTTGTCCCCCCCCAGACTGGGATCCCCTGCCTTCTCCCCAGTGTCTCCTCCCCACTGCCTCTCCCCAGGCAGACGCCCCCCTTTGCCCCGACTCTGTGCTGCCACTTTGTGTGCAGGGCCTCCCCGATCCTGCCCATCCCCCTGGCTGACCCTCGGCCCTCCAGTCTCCCCGTATGGCCTCTGTAGGTCCCAGCCCCGGAGGAGCCCTGCTTGGCCGGGATCTGCCCCTGGCCGCCCCCCTTCCCAGGTCCTGCGGGGCCGGTTCCTGGGCAGAGTCTCCTCCCGGCTGGGCTTGTGGTGCAGCCAGGCACGGTGGCGCCGGTTGCGGCCTTTGCCCTGGCCCTTGCGGGCGGGCAGGGTGCGGGTCTGGGAACTGGGGGACACTGGGGTTGGGGGGGCATCATGACGTGGCGGGCTGATTTCCAGGAGCTGCACGTACTCCCCCTCCAGGCCCACACCTTCCGCCTCCTGGCTCTCCCCGCCTGAGTGGCGCCCATCCCCAGGGCTGCGAGCCCCCAGCACCTCAGGGCTGGGGCCCGGCAGGCAACGCCGCCCCACCATGAAGCTGCCTTGGTGCACAAACTGCGGGCAGATGAGTTCGGTCCAGGGCCGGCGCAGCACCCGCTCTTCAGCGGCCAGCAGGCAACGCTCCAGCCGCCCGGCCCGCCGGTCTTTGTTGATGCCGTTCAGCCACTCGGCAGTGAAGAGGAAGGGGTAGGCGTCAGGCAGCACCGGCAGCTCCTGCACGCTGCGCCCGTCCGGCGACAGGCACTTGAGCACCAGGCGGGGGGCATGAGACAGGTAGGGGGCCACCTGCAGGTAGAAGTCGCCAGGACACAGCTGCTGCCAGGGCAGGGAGCTGAGCTGCACCACGACCTTCTCGTGCAGACAGAGCGGCCACCCCTCGTGACAGAACACAAACCCGCTGTACTGGGCCTGAGGGGGGAGAGGGACGGAGTCAGGGGGCAGCCCAACCTGGGGCACCCGGTCCTGCGCCTGCGAGGCCAGATGCGCCCCTCCACGCGCTGGGCCTGGAGCCGCAAACCGCTCCACACACCAGGCCCACAGACAGGCAGACAGACACCCCTCCACGCGCTGGGCCTGGAGCCGCAAACCGCTCCACACACCAGGCCCACAGACAGGCAGACAGACACCCCTCCACGCGCTGGGCCTGGAGCCGCAAAACGCTCCACACACCAGGCCCACAGACAGGCAGACAGACACCCCTCCACGCGCTGGGCCTGGAGCCGCAAACCGCTCCACACACCAGGCCCACAGACAGGCAGACAGACACCCCTCCACGCGCTGGGCCTGGAGCCGCAAACCGCTCCACACACCAGGCCCACAGACAGGCAGACAGACACCCCTCCACGCGCTGGGCCTGGAGCCGCAAACCGCTCCACACACCAGGCCCACAGACAGGCAGACAGACACCCCTCCACGCGCTGGGCCCACAGACTGACACACACCCCTGTATGCACTGGGCCTGTAGCTGCATGCCCTCTCCACGCGCCGGACCCACAGACGCACGCCCCCTCCATGCGCCAGGCCCTCAGACAGACGCACGCCCCCTCCATGCGCTGGGCCCACAGACTGACGCACACCCCTGCATGTATTGGGCCTGCAGCCACACATACTCTCCACGCACCAGCACACAGACAGAAGCCCCTCAATGGGCCAGGCCCACAGACAGATGCACGCCACCTCCATGTGCCAGACCCACAGACAGATGGCCCTCCACCTGCCGGGCCCATGGACAGACAGACGCCCCCTCCGTGAGCCGGTCCTGTAGACAGACACATGCCCCCCCATGCATCAGGCCTGCAAACAGACACACAACCCTCCATGCACTGGGCCAAACCCACACCTTTGCACACATTGGGCCAGATACACATGGATGGACAGATGGAGGGACAGACAGACTCACACAGGCCTCCTGTTGAATGCGTGCCAGGATGTGCTTGGCCGGTATGAGGAACTCAATGGTGTAGTGCAGGGCATCCTCCCGGTACGTTCGCTCCACCACCTCGAACACCTGCCCCAGCAGGGTGGGCGCTGTGGCCGCAAAGGGCGGGTACAGGGCAGAGAGCGTGTTCTGCACACAGTCCTCCACTGGCTCGGGCTCCTGCGGGGAAGGGCAACACAGCACTGCCCTAAAGACTAGTCACACTCTTCTCCTAGCTCAGAGAGACGACCCAGAAGTCTTGGTGCACAGCTCCCAGGCCCCCTGCTCCATCCCACTAGACCCCACCACCTCTCAGCTCAGAGAGAGAACCCAGGAGTCCTGGCTCCCAGATCCCCAGCTCTAACCCGCTCTCCTCCCAGACCTTGCCCAGCTGAGGCCCTGAGGTGTGGGAAGGCGTTGTGCAGCATGTACTAAACAGCCCAGCTCACGTTATGGGCCAGGGCCCTGCCCACACAAGGGTGCCAAGCCCAGTCCAAGCTAGCCGACAGCGTGAGCACAGCTGGGCTGGGCCAGGGAGCCGAGCACAGCCCCCTGCACCAGCTGCAAGCCATTAACGGCGCTGAGCTCATTCCTTCCGCAGCACACAAGGCCAGGAAACTGCCATGGGGAGGGGAGAGCTCTGTCTAGACTCCGCTCCTCACACCCCATCAGCTGGCACCGGTGCCAAGTGAGGGCAGGGACCAGCCCTCAGCATCTATCTCCAAGTCCATACCCAACTCAGAGGGGGCCTGCGCCCACACAGACATCACCTCAGCCCTCTGCCCCCCACAGAGCAGGCACTGGTTAGGGTTGGGGAACTGGCCCCTGGCCATCTATCCCCATCACCATACCCCACTCAGGGCAGGACAGCCCCACAATACCCCAGTCCCCTGCTCCCCACAGCACTGGCCAGGAGTGGGGGAATTGGAGAGGGAAATCTCTACTGTAGACAGACACATGCAACTTCCCAGTGCTGCGAGCTTCCTTGTGACAGTGCCCAGCTGGAAACTCTAGGCAACGCGAGCTACCCCACGCAGTGCCCAAATGGAGACCCTTGTGCTGCAAGCTTCCCTGTGACAGTGCCCAGCCAGGGACCCCTGGCCCCAGGGCGATCCCCACCACCCAGCCCCCAGCAGGGTGACTCCCTATGAGACAGACAGACACGCCCCATCCAGTGCCTCCCGTCCAACTCCTGTATAAACACAGCTCACAGGAGTGTCTCCTCCCAGCTCTTGACATTCCCTGTGTACAGGACGGCGCAAGGACAACCAGAGAATCCAGGGAGAGACATGGGTGGGGGCGGGAGGGGAGACTAGGAGCTGGGGGAGGCAGATGGACCCTTGATAGCCAGAGAGTCCTGGCCAGAAGAGAGGTGGATGGGGGGTACTTACAGAGCCCTGGCCGGGCAGAAGGGGTAGAGGGGGACTGGAGTGCTGGAACAGTTTTTATAGTGGGAATGCTGAGAGCCATTTAACCAAACTGTAAACCCAGTATATAATGGAAACCATTTTGAGCCAGAGGGTGCGGCAGCACCCCCATAACCCCTAGTTCCAGCACCAATGGAAGGAGACACCTGGGAAACCCTGTCCGGCTGAAGAGATGGAGGGGTGGCACCCAGGGAGCCTTGGCCAGAGGGGACTGGATGGGGGATACCCGGGGAGCCCAAGCCAGTGCTGGGTGGGCGATATCCCAGGGGCCCTGACCCGGTTAAGTTGGATGGGGGGTAACCAAGGGCCCTGGCCAGGCAGGGGCTGGGTGGGGGGTACCTGGGGAGCCCTGGCCGGGCAGGGACTGGGTGGGAGATACCCGAGGGGCCCTGACCAGGTTAAGTTGGATGCGGGGTATCCTGGGGCCCTGGCTGAGAGAAGGAGGGGTGGGGGTTACCTGGGGGGCTGTGACTGGGAGGAGGCTGGGTGGGGGATATCCGAGGGGCCCTGACCAGGTTAAGTTGGATATGGGGTATCCAGGGCCCCTGGCCAGAAGGAGGGGTGGGGGTTACCCGGGGGGCCCTGTCCAGGAGAAGGAGGGGTGGGGGTTACGGGGTGGGGGCCTGGCCAGGTAGGGACTGGGTGGGGGGGTATCTAGGGGGCCCTGGCCAGGAGAAGGAGGGGTGGGGGTTACCCGGGGGGCCCTGACCAGGTTAAGTTGGATGGGGGGTACCCGGGGGGGCCCTGGTCAGGTTAAGTTGGATGGCAGGTATCCGGGGGGGCCTGGCCGGGCGGGGGCTGAGTGGGGGTTACCCGGGGGGGGCTGGCCAGGTTAAGTTGGATGGCAGGTATCTGGGGGGGCCTGGCCGGGCGGGAGTTGGGTGGGGGGCCCTGGCCAGGTTAAGTTGGATAGGGGGTACCCGGGGGGGGCCTGGCCGGGAGGGGGCAGGGGCTGGGTGGGGGGTTCCCCTGGGGGCCCTGGCCGGGCGGGAGTTGGGTGGGGGGCCCTGGCCAGGTTAAGTTGGATAGGGGGTACCCGGGGGGGGCCTGGCCGGGAGGGGGCAGGGGCTGGGTGGGGGGTTCCCCTGGGGGCCCTGGCCGGGCGGGAGTTGGGTGGGGGGCCCTGGCCAGGTTAAGTTGGATAGGGGGTACCCGGGGGGGGCCTGGCCGGGAGGGGGCAGGGGCTGGGTGGGGGGTTCCCCTGGGGGCCCTGGCCGGGCGGGAGTTGGGTGGGGGGCCCTGGCCAGGTTAAGTTGGATAGGGGGTACCCGGGGGGGGCCTGGCCGGGAGGGGGCAGGGGCTGGGTGGGGGGTTCCCCTGGGGGCCCTGGCCGGGCGGGAGTTGGGTGGGGGGCCCTGGCCAGGTTAAGTTGGATAGGGGGTACCCGGGGGGGGCCTGGCCGGGAGGGGGCAGGGGCTGGGTGGGGGTTCCCCTGGGGGCCCTGGCCGGGCGGCGATACTGACCATGGCGCACCCAGTGCGCTCCCCGTGCCGGGCGCTGGGGCTCGCCCCCCCATGGGCCGCAGCGGCTCGGTCCCGCTAGACGCCTCCGGCCACCGGGCTGGACTGGAGCCGCTCACGCAGGACGGGGCCCCGCCAAGGGGGACGCCGAGACGCAGGCGGCGGCGGGCGGTGCCGGGCAGCGGACCCGAGCTCCGCGCGACCGAGGCACGCCCAGACCGGGACCCCCACACAGCCCCAATCTGCCCGGAACACCCCTAACCTGGCCTGGGGCCCCCAGAACCCGGATCGGCTCCCCCGTGTACCCCTACCACTGGAATAACCCTGACTCCGCCTCGCACCCGCAATGCACCCCAAGCCAGGACCCTCCAGCCTAACTACCTGGGGGCCCCCAAACCCACTGCGGATAGAGCCCACCAAGGGAGCTCCCAACCCTTACCCCCCGACCCCCTACAGCCTTGCATGGGAGCCCCATACCACCACCCTGGGGAAACCCGCCACAGCAACCTCGCAAGAAGATCCCCTACCTGTGGGTAGTCCCTCCTCATCCCTGTCACTCCACAGACCCTGCCGGATCTAGGGATCCCCCTCCCAACACACACCCTGTCCTATCCCGGGACACCCCCCCCACACCACACCCTGACTCAGGATCTTCCCCCTCCCCAGACTAGGAATTCCCAGCCCCCACGCACATCCCGTTTCAGGCAGCTGTAAAAAAAACCCTTGATCTATTCTCTGGCCCTACCAGAAAATGTTGCCAGGGAATGTTTCCCCAGGGTACTGCCCCAAAGTTGGGGCCTGTCTCCCCTGGGACCTTCACCCCTCAACCAGGAGACCACATAGCTCAGACCTCAGAATCTGGAATAAAGTACAGGAGAGGAGAGCAGCGGGAGCGCGTCTGAGTGGCAGAGGTAAGGAAGTGCCAGCTGAAGTAGCTGTCTGTTCAATGCAGCCTGACACCATGTTCCAGCTTCTTGCTGGTGCGAAATACATCACCTGGGACTTGCTCCCATCCCTGGGTGAAAAGGGCAGAGGCACCCCGCTGAGGGACGGGGTCCGAGTGAAGCTGCTTAATGCTTTGCCTCTGAGTTTGGCCCGGTCTGTGACTTGAATCAGTAAACAGCTTATGACGTCTGGGCGGTGGTGGGGGGGGGTCCATTTAGAGCAGCCCTGTCCCTGGACAACCCAGAGAAAGCCTGGGCCCAAGGAGGCCTGTTGACAATGGAGACGCAACTGTCACAGAAATGTGACAACGTGGGAATATTTTGTAAATTTTTTATGAGTCCTGTTTCTGTCTTAGTTGTGCATTGTTACCCAGTGAGTGGAAGGGGGCTGTTTGCTCTCCAAGCAGGCAGAGATAGCGGTGTGGGTATCACCTAGCTATCTGGGCCTTAGTCTCCATATCAATGGAACCGATAACTAGTCTTAGACTTCTTTGAAGATACCACAAATGGCAAAGGTGCCATTCAAGCTACCGTTATGGTCTGCTACTAGGAGAGTAATAATAGGGACCAGTCCCAGCCTGAAATGCTGTCTGGAGCAACAAAGAACGGTTCCTTGAAGGAGATTCCTGACTCACTTTCCTACCAAAGTACAAAAATTCTGAAGTCAAGCAGTCCAGTTTTCAGTAAAGCAACAGGTAAATTGACTATAATTGAGCTTTCTACATTCACTAACCTTGACCTCACTCAGCTATTGTGCAAAAATGCGATGCACTCGAGGCAACAAAAAATAAGTATGGCTTCAGTTGAAGACAAAGCCTCAAATGTTCCAGACATCCAGGATATATCATACCGCACCATCTCAGAAACCAGGTACCTTCCAACATGATCAACCTTTAACTTGCAACTACACAAGGTGCAAGAGCAAATGCCCTGTGTATGCCAATTATACCTGCTAGTCCCACTGCTTTCTCAGTAATTTCACACACTTTGTTCAGATGGAACAGAATCTCTCCTTGTATGGAAACTGTTCCATACCCCCAATCATTTTTGTTGCCCTTCTCTGCCCTTTCCCAATTCTAATATATCTTTTTTGAGATGGGGAGACCAGAACTGCACATGCTATTCAAAATGTGGGTGTACCATGGATTTATACTGTGGCACTGTGAAATTTTCTGTCTTATCTATCCCTTTCCTAATCCTGTTAGCTTTTTTTGACTGTTGCTGCACATTGAGCATATGATTTCAGAGAACTATCAACGATGACTCCAAGATCTCTTTCTTGAGTGATAACAGCTCATTTAAAATCCCATCCGTCTGTATTTATCATTGGGATCATTTATCATAGGGATAGGATACAGAGGGACCTAGACAAATTGGAGGATTGGGCCAAAAGAAATCTGATGAGGTTCAACAAGGACAAGTGCAGAGTCCTGCACGTAGGACGGAAGAATCCAATGCACCGCTACAGACTAGGGACCGAATGGCTATGCAGCAGTTCTGCAGAAAAGGACCTAGGGGTTACAGTGGACGAGAAGCTGGATATGAGTCAACAGTGTGCCCTTCTTGCCAAGAAGGCCAATGGCATTTTGGGATGCCTAGGGGCATTGCCAGCAGATCGAGGGATGTGATCGTTCCCCTCTATTCGACACTGGTGAGGCCTCATCTGGAGTACTGTTTCCAGTTTTGGGCCCCACACTACAAGAAGGATGTTGAAAAATTGGAAAACGTCTAGCAAAGGGCAACAAAAATGATTAGGGGACTGGAACACATGACTTATGAGGAGAGGCTGAGGGAACTGGGGATGTTTAGTCTTCGGAAGAGAAGACTGAGGGGGGATTTGATAGCTGCTTTCAACTACCTGAAAGGGGGTTCCAAAGAGGATGGATTTAGACTATTCTCAGTGGTAGCAGATGACAGAACAAGGAGTAATGGTCTCAAGTTGCAGTGGGGGAGATTTAGGTTGGATATTAGGAAAAACTTTTTCACTAGTAGGGTGGTGAAACACTGGAATGCATTACCTAGAGAGGTGGTGGAATCTCCTTCCTTAGAAGTTTTTAAGCTCAGGCTTGACAAAGCCCTGGCTGGGATGATTTAATCGGGGATCGGTCCTGCTTTGCGCAGGGGGTTGGACTAGATGACCTCCTGAGGTCCCTTCCAACCCTGATATTCTATGATTCCACTATGCATTCCTTTGCACTTATCAACATTGAATTTCATCTGCCATTTTGTTTCCTAGTTGCCCAGTTTTGGGAGAGCCCCTTGTAGCTCTTTGTAGGCAGCTGTGGACTTACTATCTTCAGTAATTTTGTATCAACTGCAAACTTTGCCACTATTTACCCCCTTTTCAAGATCAGTTATGAATATGATGAACAGCACAGGTTCCATTACAGATCTTCAAGGAACCCTGCTATTGGCCTCTCTCCACTGTGAAAACTTCCCATGTATTCCTACCCTTTGTTTCCTAACTTTTATCCAGTTGCTGATCCATTAGAAGACCTTCCCTCTTTTCCCATGACAGCTTATTTTGCTTAAGAGCCTTGGGCCTTTGTTACAGTATGCAATTATTGTAAAAATTGTGTGGAAATGTGAGAGTTAGGAAGGATGAGAGCTCCTTTAGTGACATCACTGGAAAAAAATTATTTCAATTAATTTCTGAGGAAAAAAATCATAAAAAGTTGTTCATTTTTGCTCATTGCCATCTAGTGGGAAAAGGCTTGAATTGCAGACTTCTTTAAAAAAAATTCAAAAATCAAAGTTTGGATTGTTTTTCCCTGGAAAAACCATCAAAGCTAGAAAGGTGCCAAGGGGTGCAACAGATTTAGTTACAACAAATCTAGTATTTGTATTCTAAAGTTTATACAGGAAGCCAAACTGTTGGAAGTGGATGAAGGATCATAAAAAATCATCACAATTACTTATCACAAAAAATGTTGCTAGAGACCGAATTAGTCTAAACAAAAAGGTCTACCGATTGTACACAAGGAGGTCATGTGAGGAAGATGGAACTGAAAATTAACAGTCCAAAATTGTGCTGGAAATTAGGCCAAATTGGGTTGGAGGGGAGCACAGTAGGCAGGACCCAGGGCAGTGAGGTAGGAGGCAGCCAGGGCTCTATTTCCGCTCCCCTTTATATGCATCAAACAGCCATGGGCAAGGAGATCAGGGAAACACTCCCTGATCCCCACCATGGACCCCGGGTATTTCATGCTCTGGTACTAGTAAGCATGCAATGGGAAATTTAGACTTAGAATCATAGAAGACTAGGGTTGGAAGAGACCTCAGGAGGTCATCTAGTCCAACCCCCTGCTCAAAGCAGGGCCAACACCACCTAAATCATGCCAGCCAGGGCTTTGTCAAGCCAGGCCTTAAAAACCTCTAAGGATGGAGGTTCCACCACCTCCCTGGGTGACAACCTCTACCTACCACCATCCTACTGCAGTGCACCGTGGGAAACAGTGTCCCTCACATCCATCTCAGGTGCTGGTGGAACCACTCCCATGAAGCTTAAGCACTGATGCCTCATGAGAACTGTAGTCTCCCTACCACAGCCCCAGTGCCTTAGAAGAGTTTTAATCCCTCCCTTCCCCTCCCCCACCCCAGCCGCTGTTGCTAAGATACATATCTGGTTGGTAAGGGCAATGGTCATAGCCCTGATGATTATGGACAGGTGTTGTGCTTGAGCTGGGGCTTGGTTTCTATTAAAAGATTCCTGACTCGTTCTGTATTTGGGAAAAAAAATGATATGGTTTAATCACATGGTGATAACCCGCTTCCCATTCCACTGGTATCACTGGAGGATGACAGACAGAAGCTACTGAAGAGACAAGGTGGATGAGGTCATATCTTTGATTGGACCAACTTCTAGTGGTGAGGATTTGTCTATGCTACACCATGTACCACCTCATTGTAGACACGGCCTATGCTGACAAGAAGGGTTCTTCTCCCGGAAAGGGGCACCCTATGCACAGTGCTGGCATGCTCACGTTGTGCCTGTTAAAAGAATAGGGCTTTGCCAGAAGCGGGTCACAGCCAGTTACTTCCCTCCAGCTCCAGAATGGGGGATTAGGGAGACTTTTACCTCAAGAAGGATGGTTTTAAGCTCTTTATTCCACACCTTAAATACATTTATACTTAAGGGGAAAAAAACAGAACAGACTCCTGAGGCAGAGCCCAGAGATAAGTGAAAACGACAATATTTACAGCCCAGCAACAAGAGAGAATACACTGTTTTATTCCACAAAGCCATAGTGTTGTGGATAGGAACCCAAAAGAGTCTGTTTCCGTCCCCAGTGAGCCACACAGCTCAGCCTTTGCTCCTTTTGGAGAAAGGTTAAACTTCATTTTCACTTCAGTAGCAAACTAGGTCTTTAGTTAACATGATCTGAAGGTTGTGAACCCAGCTCGGTCACGTGCTTCTCAGAAATAGACATCTATCACCCACTCCACAGCCAAGCCCCTGCCAGCAACCAGAGCTGGGACATGGAATTCTGGACACAGGGCCAAGCAAATTCAGGTTGTTTCCTGCTAATGAAACTTCACTTCTTACCTTCAATAAAACTCCATTGTTCAGGAGAAAGACACTCCTTAGGCTGTATCCCTACCAGGGACTGCAGCCCATGGTGAGGAGAGCCCTTACAGGGTCCCCACCACAGAACCAGAGCAGGACTGGTGTAGAGAACCAGCATGAAACAGCTGCCTGAATCTCCGCTCTGAGAAACCAAGACTCACCGCCAGCCTTTTCAGTCCAAACTACCCCCCTTTCGAGCCAGAAGCTCCAAGGGAACAAGGAACAAGTTCAAAGGGCAAATTCCCAGATCCTTCCAAACTGACTTCTGAGCATCTATACCGGCACTGTGGAGGGGTGGGGGCAACTGGCCATGGGAAGCTGAATGCTGGGCTGGGGATGGGCTCACACTGGGCTGGAGAGTTTCCTGTGTTCCCTGCTCACATTCCCCTGACCTGCTGGGCCTTTTCTCGTTGTCACTGGGCTGTGCCAGTTCTGTCTGCAATGTGCAGCTCGCAGACAGGTTAGCAGTGGGAGGCCTCTCACAGTCGACACTGGCAGAAGGCAGGTCTGCGGCCAGCTCTCCTGCACTGGCTCCTGGATCTGACCCTTTCCTGCTCCCATCTGGCTTCTGCGCAGTCAGTTCCCTGTAGGATCTGTGCATGTGCCTCTTCAATCCATCATAGTCCAGGTTGCTCAGCTCTTCAGGGAGGGACATCAACAGGTCTAGGACGACGGCAGACTCTGGAAGGAAGACCAGACCTTGTCAGGCTGGACTAATTTAAATAACCTGTTTTCAATCTCGGTTTGCATTGTACTTTTAAGTTATTTTCCTAAAGAGAGGTGGATTCTCATTGATTGGAAACCATTCAAACATGCAGCTTTGCAACTAATTATACACTTTTCACTCAACTTGGTGCTTCTTTTTGCTAACAAAAAATACTGTGTGTCTATATATACTTAAGAATTCTAGCATTTTTTATGATGTTAGGAAAATGCATTTGCTATTTACTAAATGATTAATTTTTTACCCATGATTTCTGATAAACTACATTTTGGATGGAAACTGAAAGTCAGTTAAATGCATAAAAACAGCAAATTACAATTGTTTTTTTAAAAAACCTTAAATGTGCTACACAAGAAAAATACACAAGAAAAAAGTAAGTTTATCATAACATTTTGTATTTAAAACTGTGGTCTTAGGACTAATACCTCTCACTCTCATTTTCATTCATAAAGTGCAAGAGGAAAACAAGCTTTCCTACTTTTTCAGCTCTATCAGTTTCTCAATTTTGAATGAGCTAGTCATTGAACTGAACTAGCTGAATCCACTGAAAAGAAGAAAATATTCTCTTTGCACCTGCAGGAGAGAGTACTGCTTTCAAAAGTTTGTTTAAGAACAAAAGAATGGCCATATTGGGTGAAATGGTTCATCGAGCCCAGTATCCTGTCTTCTGACAGTGGCTGGTGCCAGATGCTTCAGAGGGAATAAACAGAACAGGGCAGTTGTTGAGTGATCCATCTCGTCGTCTACTCCCAGCTTCTAGTAGTCAGACGTTCAGGGACACCCAGAGCACAGGATTGCATCCCTGACAATCTTGGCTAATAGCCATTTATGGATATCCTCCATGAACTTATCTAGTTCCTTTTTTAAAAACAGTCAAGAGTTTTGGCCTTTACAACATCTCCGGCAACAAGTTCCACAGGTTAACTGTGCGTTGTGTGACGAAATACCTCCTTATGTTTCTTTTAATCCTGCTGCCTACTAATTTCATTAGGTGACCCTGGGTTCTTGTCTTATGTGAAGGGGTCAGTAAGACTTACCTTTTGCTTTCTCCACATGGTTCATGATTTTATAGACCTCTATCATACCCCCCTTCATCTTCTCTTTTCTAAACTGATCTCTCCTCATATGGAAAAGAAGAGATTAAATTTCAACCAACTCTAGTTTCAGGTGCTTGGTCAGTGACTTTTACCAAGTCAGTGGTTTGACTTTATTTGAAATTTGGAAGCAAACGTACTGTTTGAATATTTTTTGCTATTTAAATTATTGTAATAGATTATAGTAAGGTTTGATCTCAGCAATTTTAAAGAGGTTTATTTTATAGGAAGAAAAGTGTGCTAAACTTAAATATGAAAAAATCCTATTTTAAAATTGTTTCAAAAAATTGTTGATTTTTGGCCAGCCTGAACCTTGTCATTCATGCCTGCGGAACACAGGCTGCATTCTGGCTCCGGATCCATGAACAGATGCATGCCCCAGGCTCCGCACTCACTCACGCACTCTGCACTAATTCCCCATCTCAATCACACTCAGGTCCCTCAGTCCCTGTGTCAAGTCAGTAGAGATGGGGTGGTCAACCTAAGCCTGAGAAGGAGCCAGAATTTACCAATGTACATTGCCAAAGAGCCACAGTAATAGGTCAGCAGCCCCCCCATTAGCTCCCCCCACCCCTCATTCCCGGCACCTCCCGCCCACCAGCAGCCACGCAGATCAGCGCCTCCCCCTCCCTATCAGCTGTTTCGTGGTGTGCAGGAGGCTCTGGGGGGGAGGAGCGAGGGCACGGCAGGCTCGGGGAGGGGGTGGGAAGGGGTGCAGTGGGGGCAGGGCTTACGGCAGAGCCAGGGGCTGAGCAGTGAGCCCCCCCCGGCACACTGGAAAGTTGGCGCCTGTAGCTCCAGCCCCGGAGTCGGTGCCTCTACAAGGAGCCGCGTAGTAACTTCTGAAGAGCCGCAGGTGGCTCCCGAGCCCCAGGTTGGCCACCCCAGCAGTACAGGAAGTGGCAGTGAATGGCTGACAGCCCTCCCTGGCCCCATTAAAATCCCCCCCATGGCCTGGATCATGGGACATTTTGATTAAGCAGCACATGGCTACAATGCTCCAATCAGTCTTGCCACAGAAACGCTCACTAAGGAAAGGGAGGTGTTTTCAGCTGGCAGATCTGAAGGAGCCAATGTTTTGCAAGTGAGAGTCCAGGAATCATGTACTGCTGCCTTGCTCACCTCAGTCTGAGCACAATGTCTCGGTTTATAAGGTGACTAGCACTTATCAAGCAATATACAAGTATGAGAATGGAGAAGACAGAAGTGGGCCAGGACCCCACCCCCCACCATCTCAGCACTAGAGGGAACGCGGAGCACGTGCACCCACTCAGCCTCAGGGGCCAACCCTCCAGCACCGTCTGCAGAAGGATGGCCAGGAATGCCATGAAGAGGAAAGTGGAGGCAGTGCTAGAACATAGCAAACGCTCCCTCCTCCGAAACAGGCAAAGGAGCAGATCAATTTCTAGACTCTGGAGGAAGCTACTGATTGGCAATGAGCAAGTGGTGGTTCCAAGGTCCCAGGGAACACATTCCGTGCCTGTGAGCCTCTAGCTGGCCTTGGATTAATTTCCACACTTGGAGTAGTCCCACACGTCACCAGGGCTTGCTGGTGTCATACCATGAGCTAAGCTATGGGGGAGTGACGGCTATCACAGCCAGCTGGTTCCCTCCCTGAAGATCACAAACATGTAGCTTTTTGGATCCCAACTCACCGTATGGCGAGAGCTCGGGCACTTTGATGTCCCTGGAGAGCATCGATAAATATTTATAGATCTTCTCAAAGTCCACGCTGAATTTCTCTGGTTCCTCGCGAACACCTGGGTCTGTGCTAGTGCTGGAGGACGGAGCTGCTGCTGGGGGGCCTGGGGCAGCATCTCCATTCCTTGCTGCATCATCAGGGGCTGGCGATGCAGCATGCTGGCTCGAGGAGCCTGGAAGGACCTTCTTCTCTGCAGCTCTGGTCAGCTTCTGGGGAACGGAGTGGAGCAAACTGAGCGGCTCGGTGACTGCGATGGTCAGAACCTGAAATTCAGAGATTCTAAGGACAGACTCATCTAGTCTGACCTCCTGCATGACAAAGGCTGCAGATCTCACCTGAATTAATTCATGTTTGAACTAGAGCAGATCTTTTCAATAAACTTCCACTCTTGATTTAAAAATTACCTTTTCCAATGGTTAATTCCCATCCCTGTTACAACGTTGTGCCTTATTTCTACTCTGAATTTGTCTAGCTACAAGTGGGAGCTCAGGAAGCAGAAGGAATGGGGACCCCCTTTCCAGAAATGCCAGACACTCCCAGGGCAGCCCCCCTCCCAGTGTCAGGCACTTCCCGACCCCACAGCAGACCTTCCTCAAGGTCAGACTAGGCCAAGAGAGCCGTCCACCATGCAGCACAGCAAAGCAGAACTAAATGCAATGCAATAAGCTACAGGGGCTTTGGACAGCCTGATGCTCTCTGGAGGAATCTCTGATAACCAACCACATCTCCTCTCACTCCTGGATACGAGGTGCACGGCAAGGGAACGGATTTGCTCACTGCCAAGACAGGTGGCAGAGATACCACTGCCCATGCCCTACTTCGATCTCTTCACTTTTACGTAGCTAAGCTGCACAGAAAGCAGCAGTTGGGAGAGCAACGCTCAACGTCAGAACAGCTGGGTTCTACTCTGAGCTCTGCCACGGACCTGCTGCATGATGTCAGGCAAGTGGTTTCACAGTATGCGCCCCAGTTTCCCCCATACCAACAGGAAGGGTGAACTGCTGCTTGGCCACTGCAGCAATGCAGCCATGTGAACACAGAGGAAGGTGGTAGAACTCTTGTAGTACACAAGGATGGAATAGCCTGCCTGTAGCAGGGATATTTCCTACCAGCGACCAGAAGGGACTGGCAGGCTTGAGCCCTGGCATTGGCCAGGTTTTATTCTTCATTCTCTGTAGAAGTCTCTGACCCTGCTGGGTTCTTGGCCCCAGTGGGATCTTGCAGCAGTCACTGAACACTGATGCCTGTTACCTGAGAGAAAGCTGTTGTCACGGTTTCTTCCAGCTTATCCGTCAGCTTCTCAGCAAGATCTGTCCAGACCTGAGAGGCAGATTTCAGTGAGTGCACTGGAATCAGGCATCCATCCACCTACGCACAGCTACAGTGCGAGAAGCATGAGGCCAGCCAGCAGAGGGCAAGGAGAGCACAGAGTGAGACAGGGACAGCTCCAGAAAGGACAGACTCACTGCACATGCCTTGTGCCTCAAGCCCATTCTGGTACAGTACAACCAAACTCACCCTTGCCCTGGTACCGTACAGACAAACCAGCCCTGACCACCCCCACACAACACCAGCCCTGATTTCCAGATTCTCCGTACCTCAATAGGAGCTAGGATCTCAGCTTCTTTGCATCTCTGCTCCTCCCGGCAGCGGCGATACTCCATCTGTATGGCCTCCCTTGCTACACGGCCCTTCAGCTGGTGGATGAAGGCCAGAATCTGCAACCACAGGGAGGTTCAGGCATAGCAGTATACAGAGATGCCTGTCCCCCGATAAACAGCTCATGGGTGGGCTGAGAAGGGTGTGGCTGAATGCCTTCTATCCCAACTGGACTACATAGCTGCAGCTGAACTGGGTGTCAGTTCCACCTCTCCCAAAACCCTCTCTGGTTCCAGACAGCAATGAGTTAGTGGGGTGAACTTGCAAAAGGATTGTACAATAAGAAGGACCAAAAAACTTTTAGGCCTGAAAAACCATGGGAGGAGACGGCTGCGCCTAGGTCAGGGGTGGGCAAACTACAGCCCTGGGGAGCAGGGTCGAGAGCTGCAGCACGCGCCTCGGCCCCGCTCTAGCCAGGGGCCGCACCATGCGGCTGCTGGAAGCCATGGCATGGCCCCCCTCCGGCTCCTACGCACTCCAATGGGCCCCCTCTGGTGCTCCAATGGGAGCTGCAGGGGTGGTGCCTGCGGACGGGGCAGCATGCAGAGCTGCCTGGCTATGCCTCTATGTAGGAGCTGGAAAATAAATATGCCACTGTTTTTGGGAGCCGCTTGAGGTAAGCGCCATTCGGAGGCTGCACCCCTCAGCCTCTCCCTGTGCCCCAATTCCATGCCCCAGCCCTGATCCTCCTCCTGCTCTCCAAATCCCTTGATTCCAGCCCAGAACACTTTCCTGCACCCCAAATCTCTCATTTCCAGCCCCACGCCAGAGCCCACACCCCCAACTGGAACCTGCACCCCTTCCCGCACCCCTGCCCCAGCTCTTATCCCCCTCCCACCTTCTGAACCCCTCAGTCCCAGCCCAGAACACCCTCCCACATCCCAATTTTGTGAGCATTCATGGCCCGCCATCCAATTTCTATTTCCTGATGTGGCCCTGGGGCCAAAATGTTTGCCTACCCCGGTCTAGGTACTATGGTGATGGGAACTGTTAAGATAACTGGAGAGAAAATGCTGTGGAAAAAGTTGGCTGGGAGAAGCTGAGAGGGGAGCTGTGACTGTCAGAGACAGATAAGGGGCAAGACATCACCCACAGGAGCCTGCAAAACCCCTGAGCTACAGGAGATGCATAGGCCAACATCCTCTCTAGTGCTGCCAAAATCAGGGGACAACATAAATGGAAACAAGAGGAGCCGCCACCAGGCAGCACTAGGTTTCCCCACCCCAACCCCAAACTGAACAGTGGAGAGGGACCTGCAGGGCAGTACGATGGTGGCCCCCGTTCCCAAACCAAGCAGGAGATTGGGCACTCTCTCTCTTTTGTTAGCAGAGAGAGTGCTCTGCTGTCCCCTAATTACCTTTATTCTGACCCTGGCCTGGCCCCAGTCACCAGCTTGGCTGGGACCAGACCCCCGAGCCCGCGCTCACCTCGGCCTCACTCCTACGGGGCAGATGCTCCCGCAACTGCTCGGCCTGCAGCTCCCCTTGAGGGGCCTGGGTCTTCAGGGCCTTGATGAGATGCCGCTTCTCCCGCGCCGTCCAGGGGGCCCGAGCGGGTGCGTGGCGTGCAGGGGGGCCCGTTTCGTAGCGTGTGGGGGCCGAGCGGGTCCGAAGAGGGGGCTTCATGGCTCAGGCTCTGCAGGGGAAGACAAAGGAGTCAGAGGCCAAAGCCCCCGGGTCCTCCCAACATCTCACCCCCTCTACCCACAGCCCCCCTCGCTCTCCCCACCCACGGACCCTGCGGGGGAATCCGGGCTCTGCGGCCGGGGGAGCGGAAAGAGCGAGCGCCGCGCTCCGGCCCTGTCGCACAGATATGACGTCACAGCAAGACCTCCGGAGTCGGCGCCGCGACGGACAGCCTGGAGGGGCGGGGGAAAGAGAAGTGAAGAAATGCCTTGTGGGAAGCGTGGTGTTTCCCCCGGCCTCCATCTCCCATCGGCCATTGCGGGGCTCGGGACTTTCCGTTTCCAGGACCAGAGCCCTGTGAGGCCGGAAGCGGAAGTTGCCGTGGGGAGCACGGCCCTGAGCGCCAAGGAGAGGTGTGGGCGCTACGGAATGACGTGCGCCCCGCTCCGGGCCCGGGGCATCACGGGAGTTGTAGTCCCCGCCGTGCCGCGGATTTCGGGCGGGGATTCTGGGTATTGGGGTTTTAGCTGCGCCCGCGCCGCGCTGCCGCCCTCCTCCAGGGCCGGGCCCCCTCGGGCCGTGGCGCTGCTCCGTGCGCCGGCCGGGTTTGCTGCAGGAGCAGGCCCGGCAGAGCGAAGGGCCGGAGCCCTGTGGCTGCGCTGAGCAGACGGCCTGCGGCACCGGCGGGTTTTCCTGGGCAGGTTAGTGCGGGCTCGATACCTCAGCCCGCGCCCTGACAAAGAGCCCGGGAAGGGGCGCCTGGGAATTGGGGTCCCGCGTCCGGACAGTCAGAACACGTGGCCCGGCTCTTCATTCACACGTGGGCGCGCGTCCTCGTACCCAGGTCACAGGCGGGGGACGGGAAAGGGTTTTTCCGATAGCCGTTTGCTAATAGGGGGGTGTGTGTGATAAGAGGCTTTGGGGGATGTACCGCGATTTCACTGCCTCACCTTGGTTGCGTTGCTGTTTCAGTAGCCTGACCCCTATGTCCAGGCGCACACAGGCCACAGAAGGACATACAGTCGCGTGTTCTGTCCTAACTATATAACCAGTTGCCCCCAATCCTCCTGACTCAAGATGATAATGTGTGAAGTAACGCTTGAAATTAAAATGAAGACATTGGGTTTTATTGGTGATTATTCCTTCCCTGGGGTAATAAAAACTTTTAGGGAAGCTCCAAATTATTATTAAATTGCTTATAAACTGCTTTTCGAACTGAACTTGTTCTCAAGCAGTAACCAAAGCGCTTTAATATTTATACATTTCAAACAATTATTTAACTGGCAGCCAATGTGGGGCTTAAGATATGTCTCAATTGAAAAGCTTGGCTAAAAATTGTGTAACTGTAAAGTTTTTTTCTCTAAAACAAGATTAAAACTTTTTAATCTGTGAAGATAATTGAAGCTGGTCATGTCAGTGCTATATTTACAGTTCATTTACCCTGCAGAACAAGGTTGTTTTCATATTATGACTATCGAACTTTTCAGGCCCAACAATTAAACAGGGCATGCGTCTACTTTGCAGGAAGGTTGGTTCCCAGGAGAGTGACCTGCCTGTAATCAGAGATGCTCAGTCTTCTTTTGGCTCCTCTTACACGTTGGTGGTTTGGAGTCATTGGTCACTATTTTCTCCTTCTCGGTACTTGATCTTGGTTTCCTTTTGACAACATGAGCCTCTTAGCCAGGGCAGCCCGCTCTTGGGATAAAAAGAAGGGAGAGGGGTGATAGTTTCCTGTGACTTCTATTCCAGTGGCTTTGCCCACAGGGGATAGGGAGGAGTGAGGGGTGCCCCTGATCACCATTGCTGCATCCCCTCGGCTCGGTCCCCCAGCCGTCATTCCTGTAGCCGCCGCCACCACCACTGCTAAACACCGGTGACAGGCAGAGGTGGGAACTGTGCTGCTGCTAACGCTACCAAACCCACCTCCACTGTCCCCTTCGCTGGCAGAAAGGGCCAGAAAAAGGGCAAGGCCCAACCAAAAGCCCCATTGTGTGGTGACTACAATGGCCCCACCATTGGCTACAACTCCCCCCTTCCCCGCCATCCTTTCCACCATCTCTGAGGGCACTGACCTTCCAGCCCCAAGGACATGCACCCAGGTGGCCGCAGCTCCTTCTGCTCCCCACTGCTGCCTCCTCCTCTTTTCCTTCCTCTGTCTACGGCCGCTGGGGTCTCTTCCTCTCCCTGAGCAGGAGGCACGGCCTCTGCTGCCTTCATCTTTGTCTGCATGGTGGAGGTCCAATCGTGCCAATCTCAGCTGGACGACATTTACATCTCTCATCTGAACATGTGGGGTGTGCCCACTCCTCCAGCATCAGGTTGGCCCCATTCACAGACCACCACGTGATGTCTGTGACAGTCTCACTGATACCTGAGTGGCCAGGGCTGGCCTACAGGCCTTTCAAGAACAGCCTGCTGGATGTTGGCTTCATAGTGTCCTTCTGGGGGAGTTTTGGCTGGGTGGGCACAGGCGAAGGCACATCTTTCCCTCAGTGCAGAGGTGGGGGGTAGGGGCCTGGCTCTTCTGCCGTGACTACACCCGTGGGGACAATTGGTGGAAAGATGCAGTGATCGAGAAGTTGGAGTGTGAGAGATCTTTGAGCCAGAGAGATGCCTGGCTGCTCACCTGGGAATCTCTCCCTCTTGGAGTGTCTGGAGAAATGGGACAAGCTTTGGGTCCTTGATGACCGCAAGGCTTAGGGAGCCTTCATCTTGCTCTTTCTGGAGAAACTTCACAGCTCCCACTTCATCTATTTCCTGGAGAAGAAGAAAAGGGGTGCCAAAAACATCACCTGCCTCCTGGCAGAGGATGGCACCCCTCTTACAGATCCAGAAAAGATGCAGGAAAGAACAAGGGCTTTCTACCTATTCTCCCCAGATCCACCTGATGCCAATGCTTGCAGGCTTCTGAGGGATGATCTCCCTATGGTCAGAACAGGCAACCAGGACTGGCTGAAACTTCCTCTCACTCTGGCCAAGTTCCAGGAAGCTGTCTATCAGATGCCCACCAACAAATCCCCAGATATCAATGGGCTGACTGTGGACTGCTACCAAATGTTCTGTGAAGTCATCAACCTGGACCTTGTCATCATCTGGGCTGAGTTCTTGGGGAGCAAGATGCTCCCTCCTGATGTGCAGGCAGACCAACCTGAAGAACTGGCGCCCAGTATTGTAGCTCGGCACAGACTATAAAGTTGTATCAAAGGCCATCTTGCAACAGCTGATGTCCAGGCTGGTAGACACAATCCACCCCAACCAGACCTACACTGTTTTGGGCCAGACCATCTTCAATAGCCTCTATCTGGTCTGGGACCTTCTCCACCTGATGTGTAGGGATGGTCAGTCATTCGTCCTCCTGTCTTTCAACCAGGAGAAGGGGTTTGAGTCGGTGGATCCATGAGAAGGATTGTTACCAGGGAAAATGGCAGAATTAGAATGATGGAAGTTGCAAAGTCCTTGCACCTTAGCTAAGGTACACATGGAAACTGGTGATTTGCAGGCTGACCTCACTGTTGCAGCAGTGGCACGCAATTTTGCACCGTTTCTACTGGGGAATGATTTTTTTGATGTGGCAGAATCTGTCCCAGGGTTTGTTAGCAGCAAGAAAGAATCTTGTGCTAAAAGCCCCAGAGGGGAGGGTAAAGTTACAAGTGCTGCTGGGGAAATAGGAGAGTCTCTTTAATTCCTTGGTAGCAGCAGGTGTGGTCCAAACCAGTTCCTGTAGTCCAAGGGCTCAAAGAAAATCCCCGTGGGAGGGTCTGGATAGAGCCAGCTCCTATCCTGTGATCATCTCCCTGTGGGAGGGGAATGTTCCACCTTCTAACAGGCAGGACTTCCCAGCTGCTGACTGCCAAGAAGTTGCAGGTCAGCAGGGGACAGGTCCTGCCCTAGGGTGCACAGAGACATGTATCCAGGAGATGGAAGTTGGGGTCCTGGTGACTGCTGCGGTGGGAACAGACCACAAGGACTCTAATTGAAAGCAAGCTCAACCTGAGTTAAAAGGTGGGGATTTTGCTGGCCAGCGAAGTGTCTGTCATAGCTGGTAGCTGTGAGCCCACATCTGGATCATGGCCACCTTTTGGGGGACACAGGAGTGTCTGTCTCAGAGGGGAGCCCAGAGAGGGAAGTCCTGACGGAAGGTGAGGGGGGACAGGAGGGTCTGCTCACCTTTTGTAGGGAGGCTTTTCCCCAGGAGGAGGGTAAAAAATCTACATCTGAAATGCCAGACCCTTCACCTGTGGATAAGGTTTTAAGGGAAGACGGGGGGTCAGATCTCCTGGAGGGGAGAGTCCATCCAGTTGACCTGTTGGGAACAGAGAGTGGCGTGACCGACGGGATCTTACCAGTCCAAAGCACTCCATTAAAGAATGTTATTCCTGCTACCCTTGTAAAAGATAACATGGCTGGGGGAAAAAAAACTTTGCATTTGGGAAGCTTTACAAGGGGATGGGGTCCAGCCCAAAGAAATTCTAGGGGGAGGGGCCCAGGGCAGGCATGGCTGCAATGCACCCTTTCCTTGCCAAAGCCTCAAAACTTGCCTGAATTGAGAGCCTTCTCCAAAGAGGCAGAAAAATCTGTATCAAAGCATCTACCATGGTACACAAAGGGATTGGAAAATGGAATAGACACTGAACAAGCCAAACTGTGTGAACAAAGCCCTGAAAGACTGTCTGTCATAAATTGGCCGTCAATCTTGTGTCTTTTCCTATTTCATCTATGGGTCAAGACAAGGGAGTTAATACTAGTGGTAAACCCTTTAAAGACGTGTGACGTACCCGGTTTGTGGAAAAAAACTTTTGTACATGGTAGGGATGGTGTCAGGACAGTCCCACAAGCATGTTGCTTTTCAGCTTATACCTGTACACAAGCTGGAAACTTGGCACAGCAACAGAAGCATAGGAGGCCTACACTGTTGTGTGGAAGGGGAAACTGAGGCACGTCGCCTCATGGCATTGGTGACTGAATGCCAAGACACCTACATGTTAACAGATAGTGCTGTCTGCATTCTGTTAGCAATACTGCACTCCACATGTTTTCAGGCACCCAGAGACCAGGAACCCAGAACTTTGCTAGGTCACCTATGAATGACATCACAGGGTTTAAAGGTACTGGGAGGGGGTGTGACCAGAGACAAACAGGGATTTTACATGTACTGCCTCCACCATGGACAGTGTCCACGTCTCTGGCAGTAAATTCAGGAGGAGGCTGTGACGTTATTGACATGAACTGTGATCATGTAGATCATTGTTGCAACCAAGGTCCTATAGTGGCACCAAATCTTGTACAAGGAGGTCAACCAAGGTGTCTATAGAAACGTTGTAATTTGCTAGTTATGATTATGCTCTCTGTATGTGTGTATCATTTTTGTATTTTAAGTTATGAATATTAGCTATTTACTTGTATCTCAATGTGTTTGATTCTAAGTAGCCTCAGTGAAGCATTTGGTCAGCTTCTTGAGAAAGTAAGTGCGCAGTCAAGTAAGTAATCTCAGTAAGTGCCCAATCAAGAAACACTTAACTGACAATAAACTTTGGGAGACGCTAATCCACATCTGAGCTTTCCTGGGAACCTTCAAACTAACATGTAAACAATAGCGTCAGCCTGCAAAAAGCTCAATCGTTCATGGACATGTGACTTGGCCAGGTGGCTACAAACTCTATCTTGTTGCTGTGACTTTGCACAGAAGAACAAAGGGGTTTCCACCCACAAGAGAGAGAATATAAAAGGCCCTGGAAGCCTCTCCATTTTGTCTTCAGCTGGCTAAAGAGATGGCCTCTCCACCCTAAAGAGATGCCTGAAAGAAACTGGAACAAAGGACAGTATCTACGGGGGTGGGAGTGATTGCTGGACCCAGGCCATAACTACAACGTTGGTCTGAAAAGGATTGGGCCCAGACTAGGAAGGAGTCTAGTCTGTTAAAGAAGCTTATTGGAACATCTCTGAGGGTGAGATTTACCTGTATTCAGTTTCCTACTTTATTAGGATTAGATGTGCATGTTTTGTTTGATTTTGCTTGGCAACTTACTTTGTTCTGTCTGTTATTACTTGGAACCACTTAAATCCTACTTTTTATACTTAATAAAATCACTTTTGCTTATTAATTAACCTAGAGTAAGTAATTAATACCTGGGGAAGCAAACAGCTCTGCATATCTCTCTGTCGGTGTTATAGAGTGCAGACAATTTATGAGTTTTTCCTGTATAAGCTTTATATAGAGTAAAACGGATTTATTTGGGGTTTGGATCCCATTGGGAGCTGGGTGTCTGGGTACTAGAGACAGGAGCACTTGCTAAGCCGTTTTCAGTTAAGTCTGCAGCTTTGGGAGCATCGGTCAGATCCTGGGACTGTGTTGCAGCAGATTAGCGTTATCTGTCTCAACAAAGCAGGATTCTGAAGGCCCAAACTGGCAGGGAAAATGGGCTCAGAGGTAGTCTCAGCACATCAGGCGACAGTCCCAAGGGGGTTTCTGTGACTGAACCCATCAGAGCATCTTTGGGCTCAGGCTGGAGCCAAGGCTCTGGGACCTCCCTACTTCATAGGTGTCATACTGTCTGGAGTGGTTCACAACTGTGAGTGCCAACCTCAGGGCACGCTGTCAAAAAGGAGGGTATAAACCCCAAACTTGGTTGTGTGTTCCATAATTAGGGCTACGGTTTTTTTCACGGAGGTCATGGAATCTGTTTTCCCGCGACTTCTGTGACTTCATCCTGTGGTGGCTGCGGGACCCTGGAGCTCCAGGCTGCCATGGAGAACTCTGGAGCTGAGCTCCCCATTTTGTCACAGGTATCTTTAGTAAAAGTCAAGGACAGGTCATGGGCTTCCGTGAATTTTTCTTTATTCACAGCTACAGCTCGCTTCATCGGATGCAAAAGCTCATGCTCAAATAAATTGGTTAGTCTCTAAGGTGCCACAAGTACCCCTTTCCTTTTTGCGAATACAGACTAACACGGCTGTTACTCTGAAACCTGTTTTCTTATATTGTCCTTCTCATCCTTTATTTTGTTCTTTCATCAAGTTCCTCAGGGAGTTATCCCATGCTGGTTTTGATTACTGCCATCTTGTCCCCATTGATAGGTGCCTGTCTCATCTTTAGAGTCGTCAGTCTGCCCTCCTCTGACATTTCAATAGGGGCGTGTTGCAGCCTCCTGGTGCCCTTGCATCTGTCTCCGGTTCCTCCCTAGACTATCTGGTTCAGCGATGGCCTTCAAACTTATCTCTTAACACACACATTCCTCATTCGCACACAAAACAGAATTAATTTATACAGAACATTTAGAACAGGAACATCAAGTTGCAATGCAAAAGAAAAACAATCATGGCATTCTTTTACATATTTTAAAATGCTAAACTTATAACAAATTGGTGACCCTCAAAGGTCTGTTACTGCCTTGAAATCAGCACAGACACAGATTCTGGCTGATGTATCTCTACCAATGGCCCATTAGGCTATTCTTTCTGCTATTCAAAAAGGGTGGCTGGCAGGATATAATCAAATCATACACCAATACATTTAATACATGCTACATTATTATTCTTTATCCTTCATTCTAAATTATATAAAATACAAACATAAAATCCTACTACTACGTATGGTTCCAAAAGGTGACAGAGTTGTAGTAATCTGTCAGCACTGAATGTCTTCTAGGACTAACCCAGGTTGACCCTGGGGTTCTCTGTTTTTGTTTTCTAGCTCCTGCCCTTTGAGAGTTCATACAGCAAAGATGAAAAATTTTAACTATCAGCTATCTTCATTTCCTTCTTCCAGAATTCAGGCTTGTGGGACAAGTTTTCTTACACATAGCACCTTCATGGTTGTGAGAGAGTTACGAAGTGGGGGATTTTCTTGGTTTTTTTTCAGTGGTTTGCATGGGGGGGGGGACTCAGTTTCCCTGGGCGTTACTGGTTTAACGAGGTGATGGGAGAGGGAGTTTGTTGTTACAGAGGACCGGGACAGAACTTGGGACCCCGGCCAATGGCCTGGAGAACGGATTCCACGGTGACTGGTGACCAGCAGGCCCAGCTCGGATGCCACAGCCGGTTCTGGCCAGTGAGGGGACAATGGGCTGTGGAGAGAGGAGCTCGGTGACCTGACCAGCCAGTGCCAAAGGAACCGTTTAGCAGGGGTCACAGACATTACAAGTAAGGTTTCATGTAGCAACTTGCAAGCCTTTAATAGAGCGTAACCACCTCTTTACAAAGGGAGCCCCCAGCTTGAAGGAGGCTAAGGTACAGGTGAGCGGTCTGGTTTCCAGCAATGGATTTGTCAGGGCGGAGCTGACCCCTACAGCCCGGGCAAGCACCCCGTCTACCAGCATCGCAGCAGGGCCCCAGAGATGGCGCTGCAGCCGGAGCCCGACTACGCCGCCGTGTTACAGCCCCGGGCAGCGGGCCCGGCCCAGCTGCAGGGGCTCCAGGGCAGCCTAGACCCCGCCGCGCGGGCAGCTGCACCTGGGGCGCAGCCAGGGCCAGCGTGCGCCTGAGCCCGGGAAAGAGCAGCAGCGCCAGCAGCCCAGCGATGTGCCCGGCCCGGGCCCCCGCGGAGTGCCCGGCCCGGGCCCCCGCGGAGTGCCCGGCCCGGGCCCCCCCGGAGTTCCCGGCCGGCCCAGCCAGCCCCCGCTGGGGAAGCCGGAGACGCGCTCCCGGGCCGCGGCCGCGCGCAGAGCGGGCTCCCAACGCCGGAGCGCGCATCGGCGGCAGGCTGGGGGCGGGGCGCCCGCTCGCCGCCGCCGAAGCGTGGGTCTGGCCGGCCCGGGGGCGCCGCGCGGGAAGCGAGGGTGAGGCGGGCCCGGCCCGGGAGGAGCGGGCCGAGGTGGCGGGTGGGGGGAGAGCGCGGGGCTCCTGGGGCTGCGCGTCCACCACGGGCCGGTGGCGGCCCCTCGCCCCCCAGCCCGGCCGGGTCCCGACCAGCCCCACTGAGCCGGAGCGGGCGAGGGCGGCCCGGAGCGCGCGGCCCGACGCTCCCGGCGACTCCCCCAGCCCACCCCGCGGGCCAGCGGCGGGACTCGCGAGCGGCGCTGTGGGGCCGGCTGGGTGACGGAGGCGGGAGACGCGCCGGGGCGCGAGGGGAGTGACAGGCGGTGGGTGGGAGAGAGGCCGGGGGGGGTGACAGTGGCGGGGTGGGGCTGCACCGGGGGCCTGGACGGGTGACGGAGGCGGGAGACGGGCCGGGGGGTCGGGTGGGTGACGGAGGCGGGAGACGGGCCGGGGGCTCCGGTGGGTGACGGAGGCCAGAGAAGGGCCAACTGGGTGAAGGAGGCGGGAGACGCGCCGGGGTGCGAGGTGAATGACAGGCGGTGGGTGGGAGAGAGGTCGGGGGTGACAGGGGCCGGGGAGGGGCTGCACCGCGGGCCTTGATGGATGATGGAGGCGGGAGGCGGGTCGGGTGGGTTACAGGCGGGAGATGGGCCGGGGAGTCCAGTGGGTGACGGAGGCCAGAGACGGGCCGGGTGGGTGACAGAGGCGGGAGACAGGCCGGGGCGTGAGGTGAGTGACAGGCAGTGGGTGGGAGAGAGGTCGGGGGTGACAGTGGCCGGGGGGGATGACAGTGGCGGGGTGGGGCTGCACCGGGGGCCTGGATGGGTGACGAAGGCGGGAGACAGGCTGGTGGGTCGGGTGGGTGACGGAGGCGGGAGAGGAGCCGTCCAAGCCTGCCCACGCCTGCCTCTATGTGGCTCTTTCGTTCCCTCACTTGCATGGGCATAGCAAGGAGCTGGTATGTCTGGGAGCTGCTCTCGGGACTGACGTTTGCTGCCGGACATTTGGCACTGACTGTGAGAAGGCTGCACCTTGCGCTGCCACCCGTACGACTGCCCCCTACTCCTAGAGTAATCTTGCTGCTAAATACTGGTGAACTTCTGGTCCAGGTCAGGTGCCAGGCTATTCAGGGGCATGCTGCTTCTTCACGCAGACTGGACCAGACACTGTAGCTTGCTCCATTCAGCTTATTCCAGTGCAGGAGCCTCCTGTTTGGATACTATGATTGGATACAAGGTCAAGCTTGACAGAGCCCTGGCTGGGATGATTTAGTTGGGGTTGGTCCAGCTTTGAGCAGGGGGTTGGACTAGATGACCTCCTGAGGTCTCTTCCAACCCTGAGATCCTATGATTCTTGCTATTGTCACAGCCAGATTCGATGGGCAGGCAGAGCTAATTAGTTTCAGGCTTCTTCATCCTCTTCCCTGCTTCTGATCACAGCCTAGGCTTCTGACTACTGCAGGGCTATTATCCTTTTCCTGTATTACCATTATACCATTCTTTGGTCCTCAGATGGAGTCAGGAGACCAGGAGGTGAGCAGCATGAAACTGCAGACATTGCAGTTACTGCCCGAGGAGCAGATAATGGCACTTCGTCAACAGATGGTGGAAAGCCAGGCATCCTATCAACGCAAGCTGCAGAGCTCCCAAGAGGCACAGCATAGGCAGGCAGTGCTTGTGCAGAAGCTACAAGCAAAGGTAAAGCAAAAGTACATCCATGAGCGTTGAAACGGAGGCAGTGGATCAGGAATGAAAGACATTGGCAGAGGTGTGGGAAGACCAGGAGTGGAAGAGAAAGGGGTGTTGTGGGTCAGGAGTGAGGAGCATAACTATAACTGACAGCTAGTTTCCTTCTGCAGCCTTTTTACATGTGGAGAGGCCAAAAAAGAGAGAGGGGGCAAAAAGGTAGGGTAGAGAAGGGCAAACAGGGCAGAAAAGGGACAAAGGGGGAAGAAATGAAAACAAAATCTCTAAGAAGGAAAGGGAAATAGGAAGCAACCTAGAGGGAAAGAGGAGCAGGGAAAATAAGTGCCCCAGAATCTTTTATGCTGGCAGCTCTGATGTTGCTTGAAAGCCTCTCTGCAGCCTGCTCAGGAATTCTGAAGAGTTTGAGGGTGGCTTCCACAAAATCTGTCATTATGGAGGCTAGGACAGCACCTATCGTAGGGATTGAGTGCAGCAGGAAAAGAGGACAGTGAGCATGTGTCGGCGGTGGTTTTGGATAGTGGAGGGGAGATTGAGGTGGAGATGGAGAAAGGAGTAGGTAGAGCTGCGGGAAGCTGTAGAGTGGTGTGGGTAACAAGGAAAGGGAAATGAAGCCAGCAGTGGAGCATACAGTGTTGCCATGGAGTTAAAAAAGGCAAAAAAGTGGATCCATTGCATGTCTAGTCTTTTTTAGCAACTTAATTTTAACTCCACATTCTGCCAGTCCATTACTTGGTGGATATTTAGGACTGAAGGTAAAATGTTCAATTCCATAATCTGGTGTGAAGGTCTTAAAATCTTTACTAACAAACTGAGGCCATTGTTAGCCTTCTCTATTTTAGGGATACCTGATATGACAAAAATAGCTATATGTTTTAAGATTGTCTGCTTTGATGTGGTCTTCTGTAGTTGAGCTTCCTCCAGATAACTTGAATTTTTGCAGAATCCTTCAACCCCATTTTCTGAGAGAAATTCTTCCAAATTCAACAGTTCTTTTTTCTGTAATTGGTGTTTTGATTCAGTCCATTGTCTCTAGCAATCTGCAGAATTTGTAGATGCCTGACATGAGTTCTTGTTCTGGGGCACTCCAAATGAGAATGAGTACTTGTGGTACCTTAGAGACTAACAAATTTATTTGAGCATAAGCTTTCGTGAGCTACGGCTCACTTCATCGGATGCATGCAGTGGAAAATAAAGTGGGGAGATTTTATATACACAGAGAACATGAAACAATGGGTGTTACCCTACAGACTGTAACAAGAGTGATCAGGAGAGCAGAGGGGGATGGGGGGGAAGGAGGGACCTTTTGTAGTGATAATCAAGGTGGGCCTTTTCCAGCAGTTGACAAGAATGTGTGAGGAACAGTAGGGGGGGAAATAAGCAAGGGGAAATAGTTTTACTTTGTGTATATGACACACCGCTCCCAGTCTTTATTCAACCCTAAGTTAATTTTATCCAGTTTGCAAATTAATTCCAATTCAGCAGTCTCTCGTTGGAGTCTGTTTTTGAAGTTTTTTTGTTGAAGAACTGCCACATTTAGGTCTGTAATCGAGTGACCAAAGAGATTGAAGTGTTCTCCGACTGGTTTTTGAATGTTTTAATTCTTGACATCTGATTTGTGTCCATTTATTCTTTTACATAGAGACTGTCCAGTTTGACCAATGTACATGGCAGAGGGGCATTGCTGGCACATGATGGCATATATCACATTGGTGGATGCGCAGGTGAATGAGCCTCTGATAGTGTGGCTGATGTGATTAGGCCCTATGATGGTGTCCCCTGAATAGATATGTGGACACAGTTGGCAACGGGCTTTGTTGCAAGGATAGGTTCCTGGGTTAGTGTTTTTGTTGTGTGATGTGTGGTTGCTGGTGAGTATTTGCTTCAGGTTGGGGGGCTGTCTGTAGGCAAGGACTGGCCTGTCTCCCAAGATCTGTGAGAGTGATGGGTCGTCCTTCAGGATAGGTTGTAGATCCTTGATGGTGCGTTGGAGAGGTTTTAGTTGGGGGCTGAAGGTGACGGCTAGTGGCGTTCTGCTATTTTCTTTGTTGGGCCTGTCCTGTAGTAGGTAACTTCTGGGTACTCTTCTGGCTCTGTCAATCTGTTTCTTCACTTCAGCAGGTGGATATTGTAGTTGTAAGAACACTTGATAGAGATCTTGTAGGTGTTTGTCTCTGTCTGAGGGGTTGGAGCAAATGCGGTTGTATCGTAGAGCTTGGCTGTAGACAATGGATCGTGTGGTGTGGTCTGGATGAAAGCTGGAGGCATGTAGGTAAGTATAGTGGTCAGTAGGTTTCCGGTATAGGGTGGTGTTTATGTGACCATCACTTATTATAACCGTAGTGTCCAGGAAGTGGATCTCTTGTGTGGACTGGTCTAGGCTGAGGTTGATGGTGGGATGGAAATTGTTGAAATCATGGTGGAATTCCTCAAGGGCTTCTTTTCCATGGGTCCAGATGATGAAGATGTCATCAAGTAGAGTAGGGGCATTAGGGGATGAGAGCTGAGGAAGCGTTGTTCTAAGTCAGCCATAAAAATGTTGGCATACTGTGGGGCCTTGCGGGTACCCATAACAGTGCCGCTGATTTGGAGGTATACATTGTCCCCAAATGTGAAATAGTTATGGGTGAGGACAAAGTCACAAAGTTCAGCCACCAGGTTTGCCGTGACATTATCAGGGATACTATTCCTGAGGGCTTGTAGTCCATCCCCGCTCTCCTGCTGGTAATAGCTCAACTTACCTGATCACTCTTGTTACAGTGTGTATGGTAACAGCCATTGTTTCATTTTCTCTGTGTATATAAAATCTCCCCACTTTATTTTCCACTGCATGCATCCGATGAAGTGGGCTGTAGCCCATGAAAGCTTATGCTCAAATAAATTTGTTAGTCTCTAAGGTGCCACAACTACTCCTTTTCTTTTTGCGGATGCAGACTGACACGGCTGCTACTCTGAAACCTGCCAAATGAGAATATAATCTCTGAACATTTTAGTACCCTCATTGCTGCTGCCTTGTTTTGTGAGCTGTAGATATGAAAAAGGTATGTTCTTAAGGTGCAGATATGAAAAAAACTGATGCTATTGAAATGAATACCCGAGAGGAAGCTACTAGGGGGAAGGATAAACATGGCAATTGTTTATGGGCACTACTCCCACTGTTTAATACCCCAGAAATTGAAGAATTTAGATTGTGAACTCTTCAGTGCAGATTTCCAAGAGTGATGTCATGTGTGCTTGGATAGCAGCTAGCACAGAATGGGAATTATTGGAGAACAAATAATGACACCAGTAATAAAAAATAGGTGAGAAGTGCATTTCCTCCAGATAGTCCAAGAGGGTTTTTGTCTATTGCCTCATCAAATTTTGACAACTTCCCTTCCACGTAGGTTGACTTTTTCTATTGAAATGTTTGTTGTACGTTCAGAATTGTGTAGGCTGCTGCTCAGGGGTCTGTGTTTTTAAGACCGTTTTCTTAACCACGTCAATAATGTTTTGAAATATATATATTTAATCTTTTCTGTTGCTCTCTTCTCCTCTCCTTTTTTTCTCTCTGTGGTGTCTACTTTTTCTGGCTGTGTGACTAGATTGGTTTACATCTCTATTGTTAGCTCCATATAGGTGACTGGCATCACTCATTCTGTTAATTATAATTTAGTGTGTTGTATTAGGTTTGCTGTAGTGGGGATCTGTAGGTTTGCTTTGTATACTTTTTGGAGTTTAATTCCTGTATATAATATTGCTGGGGTTTTGTGCTCAGTGGTTTTTCTAGGTTTTGGGATGGTTTGTTATCTACCAAACTACAGTCAACTCAGCTGGCAGCTATGTGGGCATTATTTCCCTGCTATGCAGTTCTCTTTTGCTCTCTTCAATCCCACCATTGCTTTTCAGTGAGCTGAATGTGTCCGAGTAAGGAGCCCATCTGTATTGCCCAGAAAGATAATGGATCAAATAATTAAGCAATCAATTTGCAAACATCTAGACGATAATAAGATGATAAATAACAATCAGCATGGATTTGTCAAGAACAAATTGTGTCAAACCAACCTAATAGTTTTCTTTGAGAGGGGAACAAGCCTTGTGGATGGGGGGAGTGGTAGATGTGATATATTTTCACTCTAGTAAGGCTTTTGATACTGTCTCGCATGACCTTCTCATAAACAAACTAGGAAAATACAACCTAAGATGGAGCTACTATAAAGTGGAGGCATAACTGTTTGGAAAACTGTTCCCAGAGAGTAGTTATCAGTAAGGCTACATTTTAGTCACGGGTATATTTAGTAAAAGTCATGGACAGGTCATGGGCTGTAAACAAAAATCCATCTATTTACCCGTAACTAAAACTTGGGCTTGGTCTACTGGGTGCTTGGGGTGGAAAGGGCAGTCTGGAGCCACCGTGGGTGCTTCAGGGTGGCTCAGGACCCCCACTGGTGCTGGGGTGGGGGGTCAGACAGTGGTGTGCGGCCCTGGACCCCTGCTGGTGCTGGGGGGGCGCCGGCTGGGGAGAGGGGTTGGCGGGGCTGGTAGGCTCCTTACCCGGCTCCGCATGTCCCTGTAGCTCCTAGGAGGAGGGAAGGCCAAGGGGGCTCTGCACTTTGTCTCCGCCAAGCTCCGGTTCCGCAGCTCCGATTGGCCGGGAGCCATAGCCAATGGGAGCTGAGGGGGCGGTTCCTGCAAGCAGGGACAGTGCGCAGAGCCCCCTGGCCCCTCCACCTAGGTCAGGAGTTTCAGGGTCATGTCAGGCACCTCCCCCCTGTGTAAGTGCCGCCCCAACCCCCTGCCCCAGATCGGAGCTACCTCCCACACCCAAACTGCTGCTGGACCAGGAGCTACCTGAGCATTTGGGCAGCCCCTCAGCCAGGCACACTGGCTGCTGCAAAAGTCACAGAGGTCAGGGAAAGTCACAGAATCCATGACCTCCATGAGAGACACGCAGCCTTAGTTATCAGTGGTTCACAGTGAAGCTGGAAGGGCATACCAAGTGGGGTCCTGCAGGGATCAGTTCTGGGTTCATTTCTGTTTAATATCTTCTTCAGTGATTTAGATAATGGCATAGAGAGTATACTTATAAAGTTTGCAGATGATACCAGTTTGAGAGGGAGGATAGGATTAATTTTCAAAAAGATCTGGACAAACTGGAGAAATGGTCTGAAGAAAATAGGATGAAATTCAATGAGGACAAATGTAAAGTACTCCACTTAGGAAGGAGGAACAGTCAATTGCACACATACAAAATGGGAAATGACTGCCTAGGAAGGAGTAGTGCAGAAAGGTTCTTGTTAACCTCTGAGGAAAGGACAAGAAGCAATGGGCTTAAATTTCAGCAAGGGCGGTTTACATTGGACAAAAGGAAAAGCTTCCGGTCACGGTGGTTAAGCACTGGAATAAATTGCCCAGGGAGGTTGTGGAATCTCCATCATTGGAGATTTTTAAGGGCAGATTAGACAAACACCTTTCAGGGATGGTCTAGATAATACTTAATCCTGCCATGAGTGCAGAGGACTGGACTAGATTACCTCTCAAGGTCCCTTCCAGTTAGGGTGACCGTGTGTTCAGTTTTCGACTGGAAAACCCAGTAGAAAAGTGACCCTAGTGGCTCTGGTCAGCACTGCCGACCGAGCTGTTAAAAGACCAGTCAGTGGAGCTGCGGGTCTGAGGCAGACTAGTCCCTACCTATCCTGGCTCCGTGCTGTGCCCTGGAAGCAGCCAGCAGGTCCGGCTCCTAAGTGTGGGGCCACGTGGCTCCGTGCACTTGCCCCTACCCTCAGCACTGGCTCTGCACTCCCATTGGCTGGAAGCCATGGCCAATGGGAGCTGCAGGGGTGGTGCCTGCGGGCGAGAGCAGCGCGCAGAGCCACCTGCTGCACCTCTGCCTAGAAGCCAGACCTGCTGGCCGCTTCCGGGGCACAGAGCAGAGTCAGGACAGGAAGGGAGCCTGCCTTAGACCACCCCCGCCCCCCAGCTGTGCTGCTGACCTGGAGCCGCTAGAGGTAAACCTGTGCCCCAACCCCCTGCCCCAGCCCTGAACCCCTCCCAAACTCGGAGCCCCCTCCTGCTCCCCAAATCCCTCATCCCTGGCCCCACCCCACAGCCCACACCCCCAGACAAAGCCCTCACCCCCCCGCACCTCAACCCACAGCCCCCTCCCGCACTCTGAACCTTCATCCCCAGCCCCACCCCAGAGCCCACACCCCCAGATGGAGCCCCACCCCCACCTCAACCCCCTCCCCCAGCCCAGAGCCCCCTCCCGCACCTTGACCCCCTCATTTCTGGCCCCACCCAGGAGCCTGCACCCCCAGTTAGAGTCCTCATCCCCTCCTGCACCCCAACCCCCTATCCCAGCCCAGTGAAAGTGAGTGAGGGTCGGGAAGAGCGAGCAACAGAGGGAGGGGGAATATAGTGAGTGGGGGGCAGGGCCTCAGGAAGGAGCAGGGCAGGGGGCGGGGTCTCAGAGAAGGGGCAGGGCTAGGGCTTTTGGTTTTGTGCGATTAGAAGGTTGGCAACCCTACTTCCAGTCCTACGATTCTATGATTCATTCTTTCATTATGGTGAGCTAAGTGAGACTCTTGCATTTGGTTAACAATTTCTTGTGGATCATGTTAACATTACTCTGAAATCTACTGTGCATAGCCATAGAGTCTTAAGTAGGCAGGGATTTGTTAGACTAGGTGAGGGCATGAAGTGCTGGTACTCTTGCATGCATCAGTGGCTCATACTGATTCTCCCTTCCTGTCCAGGTGCTGCAGTACCGGAGTTGGTGTCGGGAGCTGCAACAGAGGCTGGAAACGGAAAGGGGGGTGAGTTGTGCAGGTAGCTTTCTGAGGACAGTAGGTGCAGAGTGAGCTAGTGTTGTTATAAGAGCCAAAAAGCAAAAACAGAGGGAAATATGTTTCTATTGGCACTAAAGTTTAAAAGACACTGTCTCGCTTTCCTTCCACTGCCTTGTTCCATCTCCACCACCAGAGTAGCTTCTTCAGGTACCATTTCCAAAAATCCTACCAAGCAGAGTATTAATTTTTTAAAGGAACAGTTAGGTTAAACATGGTTGTATAATGTTGTTTTTGGGTCCCCTGCCCCCTTCCACAGCCTGGTGCGAGCTAAGCTGATTGATCTAGCTCTGCTGTCTCTGAATAGGAATTGGTCACAACATAGGGCTTTTGAGGGGTATTACATTTAGATGTTCAACATGTGGTTCACTTTGGTTACTTCTGCTGTTTAATGAAGAGCAGAATTAGAAGGCAAAGAGGGAAAGAACCAGAGAATGCCCTTTCTTGGGACCCAAGCCTGTTTGAGCATTCCTCACCAACAGCACCATCTGCCACTGCCGTGCTCCGATTCTGGCACAGGCTAGTTGGTTGTGTACTGCACATAGAAACAGGGACTGTAAGGAACGTGGAGCCACACTCAGACTGTGTCCCATTCTGTTCATTCACCGCATTATTGTGCCATGGTAGCAGCCACAAAATCTGTGGTGCTGAGAGAGCATAGGGCAGAGGAATGGATGTTTAACTGCGGAGAAGAAGGAACACAAAGGGCTGAGCTGGTTTGATTAAGTCCTCTATCTCTCTCTTTAAGGGACCCCTTTCACACAGGTGGGAAGCCAAGGAGGAGCACAGCCTGGAGAGGGCACTGGTCCAGTTGGAGGAGGAGCAGCAGAGGTGAGAGGGAAAAACCATTTATTCTGGGTTTTCTGGATATCCCAGAATGATGTGTGGAGAGATGGGAAAATTCCAGCAGTGCTGCTTGCTCAACCTGGGGAGGCAAGTATTATGACTGCATTGTGTGGTGCCATAAGTGCTAACAGCATAGTGTGTGACATGGTGGCGGACAATGCCAAATGAATAACAGTTCACAACTTCAGACTGAAAATCAAGCCTATTATGTTGAGTGCTTCGTGGAATGGATGTGGTTTCTGTTCTATTCAGGTTCCTATGCTGTGTCCAGCACTGCGTTGTCTGGGTGCCTTCCAGTAGTGCATTTGGCAGTATGACTAGCCTCTGTTACATTCTCTTTTTTTCTTTCCCTCATCCTCTCCCCAGGGAAAATGTTGTGTTGGGATTTTAAAAGACCTCCTATTTATGTATTGTGCTGTGTGTGTTCTCAGTAATGGCAGGTGGGAGAAGCGTGCCTGGTACTTGGAGTAGAAAGGGATGAGGCCTGTGTTGGTTTTTGGAGCTTATGGGCGTTCATTCCACAATTTTAAACTGACCTCCAAGAAAGCTCTGTCCCTGTGTTCTTTACCCTTGTGTTGAATAATTCCATGCGTCAGAGGGGCTGAGTTGTTGACTACAGTCCTCATCCTGGTTTGGAACACAAGGATAGTAGTGGCTCTAGGAAGAGGGCAGGAATGTTGGCAGGGGCAGAATAATAGAAAGCTTTGCATGGGCAAAGAAACTTGAATTTCGTACAGAAGCCACTGCAGAGATACAAGATTGGAGGAAGAGATGGTGAGAGCAGGAATTCAGAATAAACTGAAATGTGGAGAGAGAAGAGTGGGCTAAGCTGGAGAGGAGAAGGCTGCAGTCACTGAGACAAAAAATTGAGAGTGTGGATTTGTATCTTGGCAGTGGGGATAGAGAGGAAAGGATGAATTTTGCAGATGGGAAAGTGAGGGCATAATATGGTGAAGGACTGGATGTGTGGGGCAAGGAGAGAGGAGTCAGCAATGACAGGGGGCTCAGGAGATCTTGGAGGGAGGTCATCCCACCTCTTAGCCTGGAGAGAAAGTCATGATCCCCCCCGAAACCTCAGGGAATCCAGCTGCATGGTGGTGGTGGAATCCAAGAGTTTAGTCCCAGGGATGTTACTCTCTGATCCCAAGGTGATTTCATAGTCGCAACTCTAGTGCTATTTATTGGGTGTGCTCATCACTGTTCTCTCCCCTCCCCAGATGTGAGAATCTAGCTGAAGTGAACACCCTGCTCCGGGAGAACCTGGGCAAGGCAAATGAGGTGAATACAGCCCTTAGAGAGGATGTGCGAAAACTGACCGTTGATTGGACAAGAGCCCGGGACGAACTGGAGCTCAAGGAGACCGAATGGCGCACTGAACGTGAGGTAGGGTTGGGGTGGGGAGCAGCAAACAAGATGCAAGACAGAGGAGAGAGAAACAGTGAAATTTTCTCTTCCTCCAATCGGGACCATTTGTGGAAGTTTTTTGCAGTTTTGGGTATGGATTGATGTTGGCTAGCAGAGTGGAGGGGATCAATTGTATTGGTGGAAGGTGCTGATGAGGCAAGGTGGTGCTGCTGGGTGGGGACAAATATTAGCGAGATCATTGTGAATGCTGGGGCCTGGGGTGCACTGGGAGGTGAGCCCTATCTGTGCTGGACACTGAGTCCTGTTACACTGGGTTATTGCCTTGTTGGAGTTAGTTTTGCATTTACACTCAGACAAGATGTTGGATTAGCAGTTTATAGACTGGAGGACTCTGCATGTTCAGAACTAGTAGAGCCCTGGCAGCAGCATTGCAGGTTTCCCTCCTGCCAGTGATTCTGAGGGATTTGTTTCTGTCCTATTGATAAATTGTATAGTCAGTTGCTTGACCACACTTTGGTTCATTATTTTGTTATAAAATATACTTGAGGCCAATGTCAGTCAGGTTTATTAATACGGTACAGAAGAAGGGTTCTACACAATACCAGTCTCCAAAGAACAGTCCCGTGCAGCGATGTTACATTCACCTTATGCAAAAGGTGTGCTCCCCAAGTTACACATTTCAGCTGGTATTACATGATTTTTGAAGGAACAGTAATCCGCACTGTGTGGAGTCAAGCACAGAAGTTTATTACGCACAGCACTGGCGGAGTGTCACTTTGCTTATTAGGCCCAGAGACACTGCAGAACGATTGATTATAATAGATTATATAGGGTGATCATTGGGCAGAGAAAAGCGACGGGGTCGGGTTTTCCCAAGCCCCTGGATAGGTTCTAGCAGCAAGACAAGATAAGCACAATAAGCCAATGGTCTAAAAGATTACCTAATGGCTCTGCCCATATCTCAAATTACTATATTGCTGAAACATAGGTAATTACTCCCAAACTATGTCTTTTAAAGTGTATAGGTTAAATCCTAATTTTGGGGTCCAGGGGAATGAGGTTGCAGCTCTCCCGGTTGACCAGCAGGTACATTCCTGGAGATTTAAAGCAAAAGAGCAGTAATTAGTACTTAACAATAACAGTTGTTTATAAGTTTACCCTAGCATTTCTGTGGGCTAGGATTGGCATACATCTGTGCGGGGAGGGTGCCATAACTCATGTCAATCATATTAGGCCTCTCCCCGAACGCTGTCTGGGATCTGAGGGGTATTGTACCACTAGCTCCTCCCTGCATTAGGGAGTAACCGTGAGGCCTTTTTCAGCACTTCATGTGTCTATAACTCGCGATAAGAACATCCAGTTATGTTCGGAATTATGCTGACTCTGCTCACTGACTCGAAACATACAAGGTTATCTGTTTACCCCAGCTTTCTCTTAACCACGTATTGTTCTCTGTTAGCTAGTCCTCATCCAGGCCTATATGAAAAGTTTTTAGCAGAAACTGTAGTTAAGATCAACAAGGAGTCCAGTGGCACCTTAAAGACTATCAGATTTATTTGGGCATAAGCTTTCGTGCATCTGAAGAAGTGGTTTTTTTACCCACAAAAGCTTATGCCCAAATAAATCTGTTAGTCTTTAAGGTGCCACCGGACTCCTTGTTGTTTTTGTGGATACAGACTAACATGGTTACCCCCCAATACTTGTACTTAAGATCTTACATCCATAGCAAATGGATTTTGGCCCTTCAATTTTACAACTACACATCTCTTTACATGGCACTAAAATCCATTCCGTCAATTTGTCTCAGTTCCCTAACTTGTTATTCTTTTTCTTCCTTATCTTTATTTTGGATACTAGCATTCCAAGTACTGATCCATGAAAGTACTTCCCTTGTGTTAGGGGATCCAGAGGGATGGGGGCTTGCTGAGAAGCCCACCCTCTTTGATAAATGGGTCACGGAATGAGGTCTATGCCCATGGGGAAAGGATGCCTTCCAAGGAAAGGAGGCACTTCAGTCCACTTTTAAGAGGTTTGAAGTTAAGGCAGCATTATGGAATGTGCTACTTCAGCAAAGGCAACTGGAGGATTGTAAATTAGAGTTAGGGGTGGTTAAAGATAATTTGGCACTACAAGGTTTGGATTCGGAAGGAGAGTTAACAGACCTCCTTAAGAGACAGGAGCTGGGGGGACACGGGTAAAGGCTTTGCAGCATCAGAGCTGGGGAAGGAACACTGGGAAACAGACTCTGCTGGTGTGTAGAGCTATGGATATGCTTGTTTGAAACTAACCCCAATAAACATTGCATTGCCTGCACTTCAGATTTCTGGTCTTCTGCTTTCTGTCTGCATGACAGGAACCAGGGGAGGGGGTGAAGGAAAGGCCCCCTAACACCTGGCTTATACTAAGCCCTGGTCTACACTATGAGGTTAAGTCGAATGTAGCCGCGTTAGGTCGATTTTATAAGCAGTGCGTCTACACAACCAACCCTCTTCCATCAACCTAAAGGGCTCTTAAAATCGACTGCTGTACTCCTCCCTGGCGAGGGGAGTAGCGCTAAAATCGACCTTGCTGGGTCGAATTTGGGGTAGTGCAGATGCAATTCAACAGAATTGGCCTCCAGGAGCTATCCCAGAATGCTCCACTGTGACTGCTCTGGACAGCACTTTCAACTCCGATGCGCTAGCCAGGTACACAGGAAAAGCACCGGGAACTTTTGAATTTCATTTCCTGTTTGGTCAGTGTGGCAAGCTCAGCAGCACAGGTGACCATGCAGTCCCAGAATCACAAATGAGCTCCAGCACGGTCCGAACGGGAGACACTGGATCTGATTGTTATATGGGGAGAAGAATCTGTGCAGGCCGAACTCCTATCAAAAAGAAGAAATGCTAATATATATGCCAAAATCGCACAGGGTATTGTGGAGAGAGGCTACACCAGGACACACAGCAGTGCTGCGTAAAAGTTAAGGAGCTCAGGCAAGCCTACCAAAAGACAAAGAAGGCAAATGGTCGCTCCAGGTCAGAGCCCCGTACATGCCGCTTCTATGATCAGCTGCATGGCATTCTAGGGGGGAGACCCTACCACTATCCCACCACAGTCTGTGGACACCTGCAAGCAGAGAGTCTCACGCAACACAGGGGAGGATTTTGTGGATGAGGAGGAGGAGGAGAATGCACAGCAGGCAAGCGGAGAATCTGTTGTCCCTGGCAGCCAGGACCTTTTCATCACTCTGGAGCAATACTCTCCCAAGGCGGGTTCCTGGACGCTGAAGCCAGAGAAGGCACCTCTGGTGAGTGCACATTTGTAACTACAGTACGGGGGTTAAAAGCAATTGTGTTTAATGTTTGATTTGTCCTGAAGAATTGGGATGCATTCACGGCCAGCTACTGGAAAAGTCTGTTAACGTGTCTGGGGACGGAGCTGGAATCCTCGAGTGTCATCTCCATGAAGCTCTCCTGGAGGTACTCTGAAAGCCTTTGCAGAAGGTTTCTGGGGAGGGCTGCCTTATTTCATCCTCCAGGGTAGGACACTTTACCATGCCAAGCCAGTAGCAAGTCGTGTGGAATCATTGCAGCACAAAGCATGGCAGTGACTGGTCCTGGATTTTGGTGGCATTCAAGCAACATTCGGTCTTTATCTTTCTGTGTTAGCCTCAGGAGAGTGATATTATTCATGGTCACCTGGCTGAAATAGGGGAATTTTTGTAAAGGAACAGTAAAAGGTCCCCATTCATGCTGGGCTGTTTGCACTTGGCTAAAAGGGATCATCCCTGAGAATAGCCACGTGATGGGGGGAGGAGTGAAGGGATGGATCATCCCAGAGAATAGCCATGGGGTGGGGGGAGGGGTATGCCGCACATCCACCCAAAACCCGCAGCCCCTCCTTTTAAATGGCAAACCCAACCGGCATTGCTTGCTATGGGAAAGGAGGGCGCACAGTTTGAAACCATTCCCATATGTTATGAAGGTGGAAGAAGCCAACCGCGCATACCCTTTGGCTTACCATAGCTGCCTGGAAACAGAATTCCGTTGCGCAGCCGTGTGTGATGTGTCACCATACTGGCAGGCACTCAATATAAAAGGCAAAATGCAACCTTGTACCTAAAGCACATGTGCTGTCTGCTGTGAATTGCTTGATTCACTGTGAAAGAGTCTTCCATTTGTTCTCAGAAATGTATCATCTTAAATTTTACTCTCCCTTTTTATCCCCCTGCAGGTGCAAATGTTTCTATGCTCCCCGTATCATCTCCGTCCCTGAGGTTATCACAGATTAGAAGGAAAAAAACCTCACTCACGATGACCTGTTTTCCAAGCTCATGCAGTCCTCCTGCACTGAGAGGGCACAGCTGAATGCATGGAGGCATTCACTGACAGAGACCAGGAAAGCGTTAAGTGAGCATGTTCAGAAGATGCAGGAGGCGATGCTGAAGCTAATGGGGGAGCAAACGGACATGCTCAGGTGTCTGGTGGAGCTGCAGGAAAGGCAAGAAGAGCACAGATCGCCGCTGCATCTACTGTATAACCGCCTGCCCTCCTCACCAAGTTCCATATCCTCCTCACCCAGATGCCCAAGAATGCTGGGGGGAGGCTCTGGGCAACCAGCCACTCCACTCCAGAGGATGGCCCAAGCAACAGAAGGCTGTCATTTAAACATCTTTGATTTGTAGTGTGGCTACAATAAGCAATGTGGCCTTGTCTTTCCCTCCTCCCCCACCCCACCCCACGTGGGCTACCTTGTCAGTGATCTCCCTTTTTTTTTAATAAATAAAGAATGCATGGATTCAAAACAATACAGACTTTATTTCCTTTGCCAGCAGTGGTTGAAGGGGGGAGGGGGATTGGCTTACAGGGAAGTAAATTCAACAAAGGGGGTAGTTTTGCATCAAGGAGAAACACACACACACCTGTCACACCATAACCTGGCCAGTCATGAAACTGGTTTTCAAAGCCTCTCTGATGCGCAGTGCTCCTAGCTGTGCTCTTCTAATTGCTCTGGTGTCTGGCTGCTCAAAATCAGATGCCAGGCGATTTGCCTCAACTTCCCACACTGCCATGAACATCTCCCCCTTACTCTCACAGATATTATGGAGCACACAGCAAGCAGCAATAACAATGGGAATATTGGTTGCGCTGAGGTCTAACCTAGTCAGCAAACAGCACCAGCGAGCTTTTAAACATCCAAAGGCACATTCTACCACCATTCTGCACTTGCTCAGCCTATAGTTGAACTGCTCCTTACTACTGTCCAGGCTGCCTGTGTATGGCTTCATGAGCCTGGGAGCAAGGGGTAGGCTCGGTCCCCAAGGATAACTATTGGCATGTCAACATCCCCAGTGGTAATTTTGTGGTCTGGGAAGTAAGTCCCTTCTTCCAGCTGTTCGAACAGCCCAGAGTTCCTAAAGATGTGAGCATCATGCACCTTTCCTGGCCATCCCACGTTGAGGTTGGTGAAACGTTCCTTGTGATCCACCAGTGCTTGCAGCACCAATGAGAGGTTACCCCTTGCGGTTTACGTACTGGTTGGCAAGGTGGTCCGGTGCCAAGATAGGAATATGCGTTCCATCTATCGCCCCGCCCCAGTTAGGGAACCCCATTGCAGCAAAGCCATCCACTATGACCTGCACGTTTCCCAGAGTCACACTACCCTTGTTAAGAGAAGGTCAGTGATTGCGTTGGCTACTGGATCACAGCAGCCCCCACGGTAGATTTGCCCACTCCAAACTGATTCCTGACTGACCGGTAGCAGTCAGGTGTTGCAAGCTTCCACAGGGCTATTGCCGCTCGCTTCTCAACTGTCAGAGCAGCTCTCATTTTGGTATTCCTGCGCTTCAGGGTGGGGGAAAGCAACTGACAAAGTTCCAGGAAAGTGGCCTTACGCATGTGAAAGTTTTGCAGCCACTGGCAATCATCCCATACCCGCAACGCTATGTGGTACCACCAGTCTGTGCTTGTTTGCCATGCCCAGAATCAGCGTTCCACTGTATCAACCTGTCCCACTGCAGCCATGATGTCCCAGCTGCCACATATTGTGCTTTCAGGAACCTCTGTGTCCATGTCCTCCGCAAAATCGTCCTTGTGCTGGCGTCTCCTAGCCAGGTTCTGCACATACTGCAGGATAATGCGCGAGGTGTTTACAATGCTCACAACAGCAGTGCTGAGCTGAGCGGGCTCCATGCTTGCTGTGCTATGGTGTCTGCATGGGTAACCCAGGAAAAAAGGTGCGAAACAATTGTCTGCCGTTGCTTTCACAGAGGGAGGGGAGACTGCCGACATGTACCCAAAATCACCCGTTACAGTGTTTTTGCCCCATCAGGCATTGGGAGCTTAACCCAGAATTCCAATGGGCAGTGGAGACTGCGGGGACTGTAGGATAGCTACCCACAGTGCACCACTCTGTGAGTCGATGCTAGCCACGGTATTGAGGACATGCTCTGTCGACTTAATGCGCTTAGTGGGGACATACACAATTGACTGTATAAAATCGCTTTCTAAAGATCGACTTCTATAAAATCGACCTAATTTCGTAGTGTAGACACGCTCTTAGACGTAGAATGGACTGTATCTTGATTTTGACAAGTTTCGTGTCTGCTTATGCAAAGTGTTTACTTCAGCAAATGCAAGGAGTTATGAAATGCTTAGCATAAGTAACTGGGATTATGGAATAGTCCAGTTTCGGCTACATCACTGTTACAATATTGGTGCGTCATGCATACTAAAATATTTCTATATGGTGTGGATAATACATATTATTAATATTATATAAATATATATGCTAGCCAGCATATATTCATCAACGTCCCTCAAGACTGGCTCTTGGACATCTCTGCAGGGTGAGACAGGATTGTTAAGTGACTATTTTGTTAATCTCCATGGTGGCTGAGGTTTGGGCCTGTTATTAGTTGTGCTCAGGTGGTGGCCCTAGGAAGAACACTCAGAGTAGGTCCTTGGCCTTTCTGTTGGGAATGCTATCAAAGAAGTTCTTTGTGTCTGAGATGGTGACTCTCTCCCTACTGGGAGAAAAGGGCACCTCACATGGTGTGAGTGGTGTGCAGGGGACCAGCACCATGTGGCTGAGCTATTTGCTTTTGTCTCTGCACTTTTAGTTCTTTGACGGGTACTTGAACTGTGAACATAATCGACTTCTCAGCCTATGGCGGCAGGTGGTGACCTTCCGCCGTCACTTCCTGGAGATGAAGACTGCAACTGACAGGTGAGCAGGAATGGGGACTCAAGCTGTTGAGGAAAAATGGGTGCTTCCCCTCACACCTTGTTCTGAGCCCTGATGGTGCTGGGTTTACAGTTAAAGGACACAGTGTTCTCTCTGACAGCTGAAAATAAAGGAAATAACTATGTCTTGTTATGACACTCTCCTTGGAAGACCTGGGTTGCCTTAAGAATCTTATTCTCTGGGCTGGCAGGTATGGGGTCCCAAGCAGCGATGGTGGTGGGAATGGGTTAGGGATGCCTGAGCATTGTGAAGAATGAACTGGAGGAAAGTGGTGAGGTCTGGGCATATTTTCAAATTGCCTCATTAAAAAGTCAAACTGCTCGCTTTCAAAAATGCCTAAAGTACACACCAGTTGTTCAATGATAACGGAAGGGCCTGGATTTTCAAAAGGGCCTAGGTGAGTGAAAGTCAATGAGAGATGGGCATCTAATTCTCTTAGTCATTTCAGCAGATGGGCTTGATTCGTGCAGCTCCCATTTCCTTCTCCACCTCCTCTGTCGCTCCTCATCCTTCCTCTGTTTCTTTAACAGAATCATGAAGGTTAGAGAAAGGAAAGATTCATACGGTTAACCTAGTCCATAGTCAGACTTGTTTGTCTCCATCTGTTTTTCTAGTACTCTCTCTGTTTTATCATTGTAAATATCTCAGTTGGTGGGCTTCCACAGCATCTCTTGGGAGACTATACTAAAGATGAGGACCAGGTCCTCTTAAACATATTTGGAACCAAATGCTGGGTTTGGGTATCCTAGAGCTGGGTGATGTAAGCATACTGAGGACATTGCAGCCACATTAACTCAATAATCCTCCTTATTGTCCGACCCCATGCGCTGTGAACAGGAAGGCCAAGAAGACAGGATGCTGCAGAATTCTACAGGAGAAAGCCCACAGGATAGAAGAGCAGCCATCCCAATCTCTGGGATCTTTCACAAAGAAAGAAAAATGACTCCACTGACCCCTGTGCAAATAATACCTAATGGTCAAGAGCATGAAAGGCAAATGGGAAAGAATCAGCATAGGAACTTTGTCCTAATCCATTGTGATGTGGACATTGCTCAAAACCCACCGATGCAGTTTCTGGCCCTGGCCCATGTCCATGCCTGAAAAGTAACTAATGGGAAAGATATCTGAGGACATCAGGTACTGCTAGAATTGCCCAGCCACAACTAACTCTTTCCCAGAAGAGGAAGATTGCTCATAGGTAGATAAGTGATAGCACTGTCAATATTGATCAGTAAGGGGGGCTTGATAGTCTTGATCCTGTGATGATAAGGATCATATAAGCAGCAAGTTACCTATATAGAGAAAAGAGAGTTAGTATACTGGCCTTCATCAGCCAGAAGGTGCATGGGCCTAACTTGCAGGATGTATCCGGAATTAGTCACAGTACCTCCAGAACCACAGTTGGCTGTAGGAGCTGAAAGTCAAGCAGAGAAAATTTTGCATTTGTTTCCTTAAGACGGAGGTGGGCAAACTACGGCCTGCAGGCCACATCCGGCCTGTGAGCTCCTGGTTGGAGAGGCTAGCCCCCGGCCCCTCCCCTGCTGTCCCCCTTACCCCGCAGCCACGCCGCCACATGGGCAGTGCAACTAGCTCCGGGCGGGTGACATGGCTTCCAGTCCTGCCGCTCTGAGCGACATGGTAACGGGGCGGGGGGGGACACAGGCGGTTGGATAAGGGGCAGGGGGTTCCTGGGGGCAGCCAGGGAGCAGGGGGGATTGGATAGGGCGTGGGGCCCCGGGGGGAGGCGGTTAGGAGTGGGGGGGTCCCAGGAGGGGGCAGTCAGGGGCCAGGGAGCAGGGGGGGTTGCATAGGGGGTGAGGTCCCAGGGGGGCAGTCAGGGGGCGGGAAATGGGAGGGGGCAGATGGGGGCGGGGGGCCAGGCTGTTTGGGGAGGCACAGCCTTCCCTACCCGGCCCTCCATACAGTTTTGCAACCCCAATGTGACTCTCAGGCCAAAAAGTTTGCCCACCCCGTGCCTTAAGACATTGCTTGGTAACTCTGAAAACAAAATAACATACATTCTTCATGGTGAGGAAATTTCTATTCTGTCTGATGGGAGACAGTCTAGATATTATGCTTTAGTCAGACACAAGTTGTTTGGCTCAATATAGGGGTAGCTGGTGAAATTTAAATGTCCTGTGTTGTACAAGAGGTCAGACTAGATGATCCCATCTGGTCTTAACTCTGTGAATCAAGAACAGCTTGCCTACTCGACAACTGGAATTGCTTTACTAAGTTGGACTTTGCAGACACCACGGTGGAGACTAGGTAACCTCCATGTCCTGCAAACCCATGGTGTAAGACTTTTAAAAAATTTTTTCAATCAGTCTCAGCAGTGGACTTCTGCCACCGGTGCCGCACCTATCGTCCCCTGCTCCATATGTCAGGGGGAGTCTGTAAACCATGGAGGTCTATGAGAGTGAGATATTGGACCAGAGGTGGCCAAACTATGGTCCACGGGCCACTTCGGCCCTTGGGACCGTCCTGCCCAGCCCTGAGCTCCTGGCCTGCGACGTTAGCCCCCAGCCCCTCCCCTGTTGTTCCCCCTCCCCCACAGCCTCAGCTCGCTGGCCGCCAGCGCAGTGCTCCAGGCAGCAGGGCTGTGAGCTCCTGGGGCAGCGCAGCTGCAGAGCCCAGCCTGACCCGGTGCTCTGTGCTGCATGGTGGCATGGCTGGCTCCAGCCAGGCAGCGCAGCTGAGCACTGCCAGCCATCTGTGCTCCAGGCAGCGCGGTAAGGGGGCAGGGGGGGTTGGATAGAGAGCAGAGAAGATCGGGGGGAGGGCGGGGGTGTGGATAGGGGTCGGGGCGGTCAGAGGGTGGGGAACAGGGGGTTGGATGGGGGCCGGGGTCACGGGGGGCAGTCAGGAAGGAGCGGGGGGTTAGATGGGATGGCGGGGGGCAGTCAGGGGCAGGGGTTCCGGGGGCGGTCAGGGGACAGGGAGAAGGGGCGGCTGGATGGGGCAGGAGTCCCTGGGGGGCAGTCAGGAAAGAGAGGAGGGGTTGGATGGGGCGGCAGGGGGCAGCCAGGGGCGTGGAGTTTGGGGGTGATCAGGGGACAGGGAGCAGGGGGTGGTGGATGGGGCAGGAGTCGCGGGGGGGCCGACAGGGAACAGGGGGGTTGGATGGGGTGCGGGGGCCGTCAGGGGGTGAGAAGCAGGGAGGGTCGGATAGGGGTCCAGGGCAGGGCCATGCCTGGCTGTTTGGGGAAGCACAGTCTCCCCTAACTGGCCCTCCATACAATTCTGAAAACCTGATGTGGCCCTCAGGCCAAAAAGTTTGCCTATCCCTGCATTGGACAAAGGCATTTAGAAGTCACTGAATTAATAGCTGAGGACAAAAGAAAATGATACAATTCCACAAGGCCATTAATAGAGTAATTTGAGTACTTCAGAGCCATCTGAAAATTGACAGGTTCCATATACCTTCAAGAATAAAATAGATTAATTGGTCCAACCATAAAGGTGTGTCAGACCCCAAAGTGTAGGAGGGAATGGTCAGTCTATGAAAAAGGTGTAATCTTCACTCCCAGTCCAAACACCAGATCTAGAGCATGGCCAACTATATGTGCTGAGCTAAAAACCACTTGGGACAGCTCCAAGAGTTTCATGGCCCTAGATACAATACAGACTAGATGGAGCTACTATAAGGTTGGTGCCTAACTGGTTGGAAAGCCATTCCCGAAAAGTGGTTCACAGTCAAGCTGGAAGGGCATATCAAGTGGAGTATCACAGAGATCAGTTCTGGGGCCAGTTCTGTTCAATATCCTCATCAGTGATTTAGATAATGGCATAGAGAGTACACTTCAAAGCAGGGGTCTCAAACTCCTGGCCCGCGGGCCCTCTGTGGCCCGAGAACCTCCCCACTGCGGCCCACGGAGGAGAAACTCATGCAGCCACGCTGCTGACTCTGTCTGCTGCAGGCACCACCCCCCGCAGCTCCCATTGGCTGGGGGAGAGGGGCAGAGATACCATAACTAGTCGCTAGGCAGAGTCGGCCATGGAGGCGGTGTCACTTTTTTCCACAATGAATATAAACAAGTCAAAATACTGAACGCAACTATCTGACGCACACCTTGCTGCAATCCTGAAGATTTCAATTGCTCAGTCACTGAGGCCAAACATCAACAAACTGACAGAACTGAACCGTTGCCAGATGTCTGGCAAACACTAAAAAAACTCTGGCAGGCCAAGAATTGTATAAAGTTGTATGACAGTTTCATTATTTCTAAGAAATTCGAAATAAAAAATACAATATAAACGTTTTGTTTTCTGGACACCATCTTCAGTGACATTAGTGGCCCGCTGGGAGGATTTGAGGACTAGCACTGGCCCTAAGGTAAATTGAGTTTGAGACCCCTGCTGTAAAGTTTGCAGATGATACCAAGCTGAGAGGAGTTGCAAGTGCTTTGGAGGATAGGATTAAAATTAAAAACTGATCTGGACAAACTGGAGAAATGGTCTGAAGAAAATAGAATAAAATTCAATAAGGGCAAATGCAAAGTACTCCACTTAGGAAGGAACAGTCAATTGTACACGTACAAAATGAGAAGTGACTGCCTCGGAAGGAATACTGCAGAAAGGGATCTGGGAGTCATAGTGGATCACAAGCTAAATATAAGTCAACAGTGTAACACTGTTGCAAAAAAAGCAAACATAATTCTGCGATGTATTAGTTGGAGTGTTGTAAGCAAGACATGAGAAGTAATTCTTCTGGTGTACTCCATGCTGATACAGCCTCAACTAGAATGTTGTGTCCAGTTCTGGGCACCACATTTCAGGAAAGATGTGGGCAAACTGGAGAAAGTCCAGAGAAGAGCAACAAAAATGATTAAATGTTTAGAAAACATGATCTGTGAGAGAGAAGGCTGAAAAAATTGGGTTTGTTTAGTCTGGAGAAGAGAAGACAGAGAGGGGACATAATAGTTTTCAAGTACATAAAAGGATCTTACAAAGAGGAGGGTGAAAAATTGTTCTTGTTAACCTCTGAGGATAGGACAAGAAGCAATGGGCTTAAATTGCAGCAAGGGTGGTTTAGGTTGGACATTAGGAAAAACTTCCTAACTGTCAGAGTAGTTAAGCACTGGAATAAATTGCGTAGGGAGGTTGTGGAATCTCTGTCATTTGAGCTTTTTAAAAGCAGGTTAGACAATTACCTGTCAGGGTTGGTTTAGCTAATACTTAGTCCTGCCATGAGGGCTGGACTAGATGACCCCTCGTGGTCCCTTCCAGTCCTATGAGTCTAAAGATATCATGGCTGCCATAGAATCGTAGAGTTAACCTAGTAAAAATATGGACATTGAAGTCACTGAGAACAGTGACTCCAGTGCCATTGCAGAAAGAGGAATCCAGTAAACTCAGTCAGGGATTCCGGTGCAACATGCAATCTATATTTTAATGTTATATCCAAAATCTATGTTAAAAGAACGTGAAATTTTCAACATCAAGGACTCGGAAGATAATTGCCTGTGCAACCTAAATTCAACATCCTAGTGCGTGTGCATTATGATACAGTCTTTAATTACATTTTTGCATACTGTTTTTCCCACAGGGCCCCTATGTCATGCAGTCCAAGGATGGACAGTGCTTTGGGAATGAATTGGGTGTATAGTAAAGGAGGTTGTTCGTAGGACTCCTGCCTCATTTGTTGTAGAAGTTGAAGGTGTATAGTGAATGAGGCAGAAGACTGTAAGAAGAGAATGAAGCGTTTCAGGGAAATGGATTCTATCCTTGCCTTTTCCACAGAGTTCCTGTGGGATTCTGGGCATGTCACAAGCCAGATGGTCAGTAATTCTGTGTTCCTTATTTTGTGGGTGCCCGACTTCAGACACATGGAGTTTGATTTTCAGAAGTACTGAATACCCTCGGCTGCAGCTGAAGTCAATGGGAGCTGTGCTTGGAACATACAGAGTGCTGTAAACTTTTGAAAAATCAGGCTTTAGGCATCTCAGATTGATTGACAGTTTTGTGCCTCACTTCCTTACCTATAAAATGGGGATAATACCGCCTCACCTCACAGAAGTGGATCAGAAGTCAATTAATTAATGTTTGTAAAACACCAAAGTAATATGGTGAGAGCACCATAGAAAAACCCATGAGGAAATTAGTAATTTTATATTCACTGCAGGATTTCGATGCTTTGCAGTAAATGCATAGGCCACTCAGTAATAGTGAAGATAAAAATCTTAAATGGTTGCCAGGGGGCCATCCATACGTGGAGGAGGAATATGTAATCATAGTTAAAGACTATATCGTAATTCATATGTGCAAGGCGATTGAATTAAAGTTTTGCACAGGCAACCATAATTCAGATGTTTCCTAACATTTGAGTGCTTGATTATGCAACCTTAACATTCTTTTAATTGATTTTTGTATTTGTAATTTATTGGATTTCTGAAAAAGCAAACTGAAAAGAGAGAAATTCCATCATGTGGCATCATATTGACACCCGCATGGATCACTGATGGGGTTGGATTCTTTATATCCACCGCACAGACTTCTACTACTTGAGCTAATGGAGTAACTGGCAACAATAGTAGATTTTCATCTTCTGAACACAGAGGGGGTTGAGGTGCACACTTTGCCAGGGGTTTCACAGATATTTTCTGACAGCAGAAGACTGGTGAGACTCTGGAAGAATTCTGTAGTGGGTACAGATCGTTTCGCCTGTGTCTCTTCCAGTCCTGTGTCCCTTCTCTCCCAGTCTCCACTCACCCTGATTTCTCATCCTCATCCCAGCCTCCTTGACCAGCCAGTCCTAGTCTCCTCTCCAGACTTCTCTTTGACATTTGAATTTTTCTACCCCCACTGTGGCTCCCAGATCCATTCTCCCCTTTGGCTTCATGCCCTCAGTCTTCTTGCTAAGCTAGTTCCAACCTTCCACAACCCTCAACTGCTTGTCAGATCCATCTTCCACCCTGCTCCCACTGATTCTAGTCCCTCTCCTTGCTCTGTCATTCTCAGTCTCCTCCTATGCCCCACACCAAGCTCCCAGGTCTATTCTTCCCAACCAGGTTCCTTGTTCAAATCTACTCGCTCCACTCCACTTCTATTTTAGCAGGCTCAGCTCCCCTGACCCCTCTGTATTCCAGTCCTAGGCATGCTGCTTCCACCTTATCCTCCATGCTTCCATGCTGTCTGGGTACCTGCTGGGGGAGCATTGAGAACACAAGAGAGACTGTCTCCCTGCACCCGGTTCCTGTGCTTAGCACCACAGTGGTCCCCTGGAGCAGTAATTGTATGGAAAAAAGTCCTGCTCAGTCACTGCACCCCTTGGCTGAAGTATGCTCAGTACAGACAGAATCTTCTGAGAATTTAGCTGCCAAACTCTAAGAAGTCTCTGAGAGAATGAAAACTGAGATTTTTTCACCCTCAAAGGCTTATAACTTGTTTACATTTGGGTAGCTTTTCACAGGGAAAGCAAAAGGCACATCTTAGACCCCAGGGTAGTCTCCAAATTTTAAGACCTTGCTGCAAAGCCATGGAGGTTCTAGAGCAGTGGTGGGCAACCTGCGGGCTGCATGTGGCCCGTCAGGGCAATCCGCTGGTCAGCCGTGAGACAATGTTTACATTGGCCGTCCGTAGGCACGGCCGCCCGCAGCTACCAGTGGCCACTGTATGCCGTTCCTAGCCAATGGGAGCTGCAGGAAGCGGCAGCTAGCCCACGCTGCTCCCTGCAGCTCCCATTGGCAAGGAACGGCGAACCGCAGCCAAAGGGAGCTGCGGGCGGCCATGCCTGCGGACAGTCAATGTAAACACTGTCTCACGGCCCACCAGTGGATTACCATTCACTGAGCTGTGTCCACTGTCATGGGCATACATGCCTTAGTATCCTCGTAGAGTCTGCCAAATGCTGTTACCGTGCTTTGTCGACAATAAACCTGGCCGGGTGCCTTCATACCTTAATGAATCTTGTGGTCATTGAGCGGTTCGCTTGAGGTCTGCTGTGCCAGCTACCTGCGCAGAGCTGGGACAGCATACAGAGGGAATACACATAATTACATTTCCCACAAATTAGGGGGAAACCCCTCCCAAAGCCCTTACAGAGGTGGATTTTAGAAACATGTCCCCAGACCTTTTTAAATTTTCCGCTATAAGTCAGATTTGAAGTGACACTAGCTGGATGTAGGTCAGGCTCAATGGCCACTGCATATACCTGTGGGTCAGCCAGTTGCAGTGATAAATGGCAGGCTTGAAAGTCTCTTGGCCACTCTGTCTGTGGCATGCACAGTGTAACCCTAAGGCTCACATGCCAAACAGAACTCTCTTGTGGATACTGTGTTCAGTTTTGCGCTCCCCAAGGGGCAATGGATGCCATGTGCTAGCTGGAATTTATCTTGAGAAATTGAGATCATTGTGGGCAGGATTGAAGCCATGCTTGATCCCCAGTTCTGGGCAAAAAAACGGCTTGTAGAATCTGTCAACCTTAGGAAAAGCTGGGGCGGGGGAGGTTCAGGGGGCACAGTATCCCCTGAGTTAAATGACCAGATGTGTTAGCTTCAGTAGAATAAAGGGGCCCAGAGCATCAACGGTATTAACCTGATCCTGTCACTGTACGATATTAACAGTTTTAAACAAAATTTGGAGTTCCAAATGCTGAGACCTTGGCCTGCGTAGTACCATGGCAAATACAACATTAAAAATGCTTTTAAACTTTATTAAATATACAAAAAAAGGAAAAACGGTTAAAGGAATTAAGTGTAAAGTATTAAGCCAGGCTTTCATTTTAACTATCCTTTATTCTAGTGGTTCTCAAACTTTTATATTGGTGACCCCTTTCACACAGCAAACCTCTGAGTGTAACCTTATAAATATATTAAAAATGTGTTTTTAATGTAACACTGTTATAAATGCTGGAGGCAAAGTGGGGTTTGGGGGTGGAGGCTGACAGCTCGCAACCCCTCACATAAAACCTTGTGACCCCCTGAGAGGTCAAGACCCCCAGTTTGAGAACCCCTGCTTTATTTCATTTCCCCTTTAACTGTAGAGAGTCCTTACAAGGAGAAAAACCCCTGTTTGACAGTCTCTAAAATTGTATTAGAGATGGCGGTAACGCTCCTTTTGGGGAAAAAGTTAATTGAGATGGGCTAGAGTTGTTTTTAAAGTCAGATCTTGCTTCTTTGAAGACAAAACCAGACAAACACATGCAAAAGGGGAAGAAAAGAACAGCTTCTGTCTTTTTGATGGTGACTCTCACTTGCGATCTCATTGCTGGAGAAACACTAGCGAAAGCATTGCTCTGATCAGCCACTCAGAGACCTGGTAAACTTTTACAAGCATCAGACTGTTTCAGGCATTGCTGTTAGCCAGCTCCTTGTGCACTGGCTTTATGCAGTGGTACAAAATGTACAGTCTTGGCCAGCTAAGCCAGTCTCTTATTAAACAGTAGACAAAAGGGAACAGAAGAAATAAGGTGGGGAAGGAAAAGGACACAGGAGGGATAGGGTGACAGCAAGAATCCAGGTCTCCCATCCCAGGTGGTATTCATGATTTAACCAAAGCTTGTGGAGGTGATGTCCCTCTCTCTGGCCCAGTCTGGTCAGGATATCTCCACAATCAGGACAGTGAAGGCCCAATGGTGAAAATGCGTATCCTGGAATTCCAGGAAATAGTGGTGGTAGCAACCATGATGGTAGAGCTCACTCCTTCCAGTCCACCCACCTCCCAATCAGTCAGCGTCCACTAATTCAGCCTTCCACTTTTCTTCTGAAACAATTTTATGTGACAGCTTGTTGTGACAATTCACAAACCTTTACCCATTTTCCATCAGATAAGCTCATAATTGGAGTAGGACTGCTAGGTTCCAATTATTACAACAGACTCCTAATTTGGTTCACTAGCCCTACTCTCTGCCCCCAGATGTCAAAGCAATCAAAGTAACTATGTGGATTTTAGGGCACTTTAGAGTAGTCCTTTAAACAGAAAGCTGTTCTTAACCTTAACTATAGCAGAGTTGTACAAGAGGGTGTGTTGGGCAACCTTAACTGTATGCCTGTAATTAGCCCCATTTTAACTTAATCCCTGGATTTGCACACAGCCAGTCTAATTTTTGGGCAGGAGACCTTCTGTATTTTCACAACCTCCTCTGCTCCTCATGTGCCTCATACCACACCATACACCCTGCTGGAGACAAGTACATCCATATACATTTCCTGCCATGTTTCCCAACTAAGGAGCTTATAACACTTTTGTAATTGGAATTTGAGGAACAAACCACTGGTCAAGCCTGTGGAAATTGTTAGCTGCAGAAACCTGAAAGTTCCAACATTTTCCTTACAACACAGGGAAGTTAGACTGGGGAGAACCCTCTTAGTATCAGTGTAGAAATTAAAGTTGCTAAATCAAGCACTCAACCACAAAATCCCAAAGTTCAGGTTTCGCCCATGAATCTTTGCCATGTTGCACACATGAAATGCTTTAACAAAGGAAACAATACTAGAAAAACATGATGTATCTATAATGAGGCGAAGTCAATACTTCAGGAAGTAGCTTAGCTTTTGGGATTTCCTGATTTTTAGTGTAGATCACCTTTAATGGTATAATAATGCAAGATTTTTGCATTCAGGTTTTTAGCTGTGTGTTTGTTTTGTTTGGGTTTTTTGGAGGAGTGGAGGTTGTGCAAAAAGAAAATGTATGCAAGCCCTTAGATGCTTATCTGTCCCTGTCTGAATGTTTCACAATTCTAGTATATTTTTCTTTACAACATTCCTGTGAGGTAGAGAAGTGCTTTATCCCCATTTTGCAGATGGGGAATTGAGACACAGGAAGTCTGTGGCAGAGCTGGGAATTAAAGCTGGGTCTCCCTAGTCCTAGACTAGCATTGAAACATCCTCTTCTTCCTTAGTTGATTATAAACCAGATCACTGATCCTCTAAGTATCTGAGATGGCTGAACAGCTTTGGAAAATGTGAATACTGATCTTCGACAATGGGTTGTAATTGTCATGCTGTGACATGGTTAAAAGATGAATTTGCAGATGAAAGTGTTCTTGAGGATCTATTTTACTATTTTATTCTGCTTTAGGGACTTGTCAGCACTGAAGGCAGACCAGATAAGACTTTCTGGATCAATACTTGTCAGCTGCTTCCATCTAAGTTCTGGTACACGGCACTGGGAGTCGAACACTTTGGAAAGATCTGCCCCAAGGGATCAGACACAACAGCTTTGTGCAAGGGCTCAGGAGCTGGAGAAGGAAGTATACCAGAAAACCCAAGAAGTGATGTGCTTGCAGGTCAAAGGGAATATAGAGAAAGAGGAGCTTCAGGGCAGGTAAATTAGTCTTAAAAACCCCACACACCTTTGGGGAATGTTTCTCACCATTTATCACAGAGGCCTTTGGATTCAATCTGTATTCTCCTTCAAAGCACAGCCACTCCGTACTGGGCTTGTTTTTTGAAATGGTATTTGCTGTTGGCTTTAAAAAGAAATAGGCATAGAGGAGCCTGAATGTAAAGAAAATGGGCTCTCTGAGTGAGATGAACTTGGGAGTAATAGTGTGTGTGGAAATGGGGATTTCCTTGGAGGGTGGGAGGCAAAGCTGGGTTTACAGTTACAAGAGAACCTTAGAGTTACGAACACCAGAGTTACATACTGACTGGTCAAGCACACAACTCATTTGGAATCGGAAGTATGCAATCAAGCAGCAGCAGAGACCAAAAAAAAAAAAAAAAGGAAACACAGTACAGAATTGTGTTAAATGTAAACTACTAAAAAAAAAAGGGGGGGAAGTTTAAAGAAAAGATTTGACAAAGTAAGGAAACTATTTCTGTGCTTGTGTCATTTAAAGCAAGATAGTTAAAAGCATAATTTTTATTTTGCGTAGAAAAGTTTCAAAGCTTTAAGTCAATGTTCCGTTGTAAACTTTTGAAAGAACCATAACGTTTTGTTCAGAGGTACAAACATTTTAGAGTTACGAACAACCTCCATTCCCGAGGTGTTCGTAACTCTGAGGTTCTACTGTAATGTAATTGAAGAGAAATGATGACCAGTGTAAAGGGACCAGTTCTGTCCCCCACCACAGTGCAATGCTATGGTAACCAGACCTATGCTGCAAGGGGCTGGAGAGAGAATCTCCACAGTGCAGATGCTGCATGGGGCTGCCACTTATACTGCCCCCTTGCAAGACCAGGTGCAGGGACATGTTGGGGGCATCTACACAGTGCTCAAAGTTACAGGGTTCCTGGGTGTGACACAGCCCGTAATCAGCCTTTCATGGGGCTGCTATAACTTACCATACCAGAACCACAGAGCACCTCAGAATCCTGAAGGCCCAAAGGTGGCTTAAAGCCATCTCTGTCCCCTCCCTCTAGGCTGAGTCTTCTGTGGTGTATGTCATGGAGGTGCTGCACAGACTTTCAGACATAGTTCCTATGCAGTTGATGGTGTACTAAGCTTTTGGAATATTGCACAGACTTTTTCTTCTCAGGGTGATGGAGCTCTCAGCCTTGCTGGCGCAGTCCCAGAAGCAGAATGAGGAGAAAGAAATGACCGTGAAGACGCTTAGTGACACGATGGAGATTCTGGTGTGTGACAAATTTGTGGAAAAGCAACCCAACAGAAAAGCTATTGGGTTTGAGCTGTGTTTTTCCCCCAGCCTCACCATAAAGAGTTGTGGCTTCCTCCATATATGGGAACATAAGGCACTTTGCCTAAATGTGTGTTTCGTGGTTGGCAACTGAAGGCTGGGCAGTGGCAGGGGAACTGTGTGCACATCTAATCCAGCATCGGAGAGCTTGTAACAGAACATTTCACCTCAGGCACTTGTAATCCAGTTAGGTCAGTGACCAAAGACTGTCAGCATATGACAGACAGCTTCTCTTTTTATCCAGAATGACTTGTTGGCCTGTCTCATTCAGAGTTATCAGGTGTTCACATTGAAGTTGGTGTCCTTGTTCATTTCAGCAGAGAAGATAAGGATTGACTGGGCCATGAAGAGTAATGTACCCTTTCATCCCGAGAGCTGGCCCTTCTTTTCGGAGATGAGGCACAGTGGCAAGTCAGTGCTAGGGGAGATGGAAATGCTCCAACTCATCCTTTCTTTATTCTGTTTCTAGGAGGCCAGTCGGGTGGCGGAAGAATATAAAGCTTCACTGACCAAGAATGCCAAAGAAGAAACCCTTTCCCTTCATCAGGTGATAAAAGACATAACTCAGGTAAATAAAATGTTCTGGCGCTATAGCCATTCTGCTACAGACATATCTGGGAAAGGCACAGGAAGTGCACAATATATGTGTACATGTCCAAAGGCCAGAAATCTGGGAAAAGACCCTGACTTGGAAAATCTAACTTCTCACATCTCACTTGCCTGTAAATTGCCTTTCACTGTGGGCCAGATCCTGTAGACTTTGCGTAGACCTTACTCAGGCAAACATTGAAGTCACTGGGAGTTTTGCCTGAGAAGGAATGTAGGGGTCAAGTCGTGTCTTTTTGGAACATTAACAGTATTTTTTTTTATCCTTATCCTGGCTTTGCTGAAACACTTGTTTAGCCTTCTGCCTTAATAACTTATTATCTCATCTCATCTCTTTGCCTCTCCAGCCCAGCCCAGTCCTCCCTCTTCAAAGTGATAGTCATTAAACTGGGTTTTCAAAAACAGTGTTTGGATGGTCCCTTACACCCTTTGCACTACACCAGTGCCTCCAACCTTCTTCCCTCCAGCTCGTCCATTTCTCTGACTGTCCTCCCCACACCCTCATTTCCCCAAGGCTGCAACTGCCTGCTAGCTCCACCCTCTTCCTTGCCATCACATGTCCCTGGTAAGATTGGAGGGGCCATGGAGAAAAGGGCAAGTAGTGGGGTCTGAGGAGTGCATATAATAGCTGGATAGGTCCATCAATGGCTATTAGCCAGAATGGGCAGGGATGGTATCCACAGCCTCTGTTTGCTAGAAGCTGGTAATGGGCGACAGGGGATGGATTGCTTGATGATTACCTGTTCTATTCATTCCCTCTGAAGCACCTGGCATTGGCCACAGTTGGAAGACAGGATACTGGGCTAGATGGACCTTTGGTCTGACCCAGTATGGCTGTTCTTGAGACAAGAAGGGGCAGGTGAGGTGAGTTGAGATCCAGATCCCTACCCCAGATCTGTGCGTAGTGTGTGGGACGGGTCTCTACACACATGCGTTCACCAGAGGAGGCTCAGAGGGGAGTGATATGCCCCATTGATCTCAATGAAATGTTCTCAGATGGATGAGAATACCCCATGGAGATGAATACCGCCTGAAATAATAGTTCAGAGAGGTGTGAACTTAGGACGTAAACTCACTGTGCTGCTCAAGTTCAGTGGCTGCATCACATCACTTTGGGCCACCCAGTTAAACTGACTCAGCAACTCAGCCTTAGCCCTGGTCTACATTAGGACTTTAGGTCAAATTTAGCAGCGTTAAATCGATGTAAACCTCCACCTGTCCACACGATGAAGCCCTTTATTTCGACTTAAAGGGCTCTTAAAATCGATTTCCTTACTCCACCCCTGACAAGTGGATTAACGCTTAAATCGGCCTTGGCGGGTCGAATTTGGGGTACTGTGGACACAATTCGACGGTATTGGCCTCCGGGAGCTATCCCAGAGTGCTCCATTGTGACACTGCTCTGGACTGCTCTCAACTCAGATGCACGATTGTTTGCCTTTGCTCTGACGCAGGGAGGGGCGACTGAAGACACGGCTTACAGGGTTGGCTTATAGGGAGCTAAAATCAACAAAGGGGTGGCTTTACATCAAGGAGTATTTCAGACAGGACTTCACGGAGAGTTCCAATAAGAAATGGTGCACCTAAGTTATTATTCTTATTGGAACAAGGAGGTTAGTCTGGCCTCTGATTGATACATGGCTAGATTTACCTCGCTGCACCTTCTCTGTGCGTGACTGCAGTGTGACCTAGAGGAATGAGTCCCCTAGACGGGGGCGGGGAGGGGTTTGCAAATGAGTACAAAACAAATCTGGTCTGTTTCTTGTTTTGATACACTCCATCTATCTTTTACATCTTTGGCTGGCAGCAGACGATGCAGAAGGACTGCATGCCATCCACATCTCATGGCTGCTCGGCAGAAGATGGTACAATAGGACTGCTAGCCATCCTCATCTCTTGCCTGCCCGGCAGAAGATGATGCAATAGGATTGCTAGCAATCCGTATCACCTGACTGCTCACCATAAGATGGTTCAATAGGACTGACTGCAGGACTAAAGAGAATGACTTGATCAAGTCACTCCAAATTTAGTCCCTGCGCCCATGTTTGCCCAGGCGCTCCTGATCGACCTCACACAGGCGACCAGGAGCACCTTGGACATGACGATGACGGCTACCAGTCCTATTGCACCGTCTGCTGCCACAAGGCAATGGGTTGCTGCTGCTGTGTAGCAATGCAGTACCGCGTCTGCCAGCACCCAGGAGACATACGGTGACAGTGAGCTGAGCGGGCTCCATGCTTGCCGTGGTATGGCGTCTGCACAGGTAACTCAGGAAAAAAGGCGTGAAACGATCGTCTGCCCTTGCTTTCACGGAGGGAGGAGGGAACGGGGGCCTGACGATATGTACCCAGAACCACCTGCGACAATGTTTTAGCCCCCATCAGGCACTGGGATCTCAACCCAGAATTCCAATGGGCAGCGGAGACTGCGGGAACTGTGGGATAGCTACCCACAGTGCAACGCTCCGGAAGTCGACGCTAGCCTCGGTACTGTAGAAGCACTCCGCCGAGTTAATGCACTTAAAGCATTTTCTGTGGGGACACACACACTGGAATATATAAAACCGATTTCTAAAAAAACGACTTCTATAAATTCAACCTAATTTCGTAGTGTAGACATACCCTTAGTATTGCTACATATGCACATTTCACTCTCTTTAACATGTCAGTTATGGTTAACCCATATTGGAGTTCCCAACTTTATTCAAACTCTTTCAGTATTGCTTCCCCAAAGAGGCAGCCGGGGCTGTGTGCTAGCTGAGATCAACCCTGAGCAGGTGATATCAGTTTGGGCATAGTTTGAGACCCAGGTGTGTGGTGGGCCAGAAAAAAGAGGATTTTGATATCACGTGGCTTTTTCTCAGGAACATGTTGCTCAAGTGACCCCAGATTTGGTCCACTAACCCTACCCATGAAGCACAGCAAATGTCAGGACACTCTGATTCAGTATGTGGAAAAGTAGTCTGCTAAACAGTGAGTCACAACCGTTACTATAGTGCAGCTACTGCTCTGCTGTAATTACTCAGGCATGTTATGGGTTCTTCATCACCTGAAATCTTTAATTCAAGATCAGGATGTATTTTGTAAAAGATCAGATCTACCATAACCAGAAGTTATGGGTCTGATGCAGGATGAAATTATCTGGCCCATGTATGCAAGAGGTCAGAGTAGATCATAATGTTCCCATCTGGCCTTACATTTGTGAATAATCGACTGTAAAAACTGGCATTATTTAGATTGCATGAACAAGTGTAGGAAGGGAACTGACTGAGTGTCCAATGGCTAGGGCACTAGACTGCAACTCGGAATTAGAGATGCTATTTCTGCTTTACTCTGTGACTTTGGGCAAGTTACTTGGGCCAGAATTCTCAGCGTTGGGTGCCTAAAGATAATTTCCTAAATTCATACTAAGACTCCTAAATGAAAGTGGCTCACTTTTGAGAGGGGCTGAGCAAGTGCTGCTTTCAAATGATTTAAATGAAAAATTAGGTTATCTTTATTGAGGCACCCTTGTTTGAAGACTATGGCTTTCATCTCTCATCTGTAAAGTGTCAATAACACTTCCCTTCCTTCGTAAAGCCATGTGAGATCATCAAAAGAAAATCACTAAAGAAATGCTGAGTATTGTTATCCAGATTATGGAAGATAGATCAGTTTTCACTGTCCCATGACAGAAGAATAAGGGTGGGTCCTTTGCTGAGGTTAGGGTGCAGTGAATATAGAACAAATGAAAGGAAATGGTGCTTCACACAACAAAATCTGCCTTGGAAATGTACTGGAGGTTATTAGGTCAGATATGGCGGCTGTATTTATTTTTTATGACCAATAACACTTGTTAGAAATCCCAATATAAGAGTAATCAAATCTCCTACTTCAAGGCCTTGCCTGATTGCTGCAGGGGTCAGGAGGGACATTATTTTCTTTTCCCTATACAGCACTACATAATTGGCTCTCATTCTGGGCCACAGCCCTCAAAGGAGCATCTGAGCAGTCCCTTCCAGGATTCAGGGAGTGAAGGAGAACTTCCTCCCAGCCTGTCTCAGAAGCCCTAGATGTGGGCCCTGAAACAAGATGCTAGCACTTATTTCATGTCCCAACCTCTCTGTGTTCCCTTTTGCCATGGCCTCTCCTGTCACTCTGTCAGCAGCTTGACAATTTCTGGCTCTTAAGTTTAACACCATGTGACATGGCAGGGCTTCTCCCCAACTTCCAAGCATATACTGCCATGTCCAGTATCCTTTAAGATTTAGTGTACAAACATAAGGAAATAAAACAAACACAAACAGTCCCTTTGCTCAACCTTTTGTCTTAGGGTTTCATGACCCCACTCCCAGGCATCTCGGACAATCCAGCTATTTGCAGCTTCCCAGTCCACTCTGCTCCCTTTCTGGAACACCAGCTCGAGGGCTACTTCCTGGGAACCTGGCCCTTGCTCCAAGGACCCACCACAGGAGTTAACTCCACTCCTCTGGGGGAATCTCTCCCCAGGCACAGCCTGCCCCAATCACTCCTCTCTGTCCTGCCCTCTGACAAGTCTTTTTAGCCCCAGGTGTAGCCCTTCCCCTTTTCATTGGCTCAGTTGGGCCCACCTGCCCTGACACAGGAAAGCTGGGCCTGGTCTGCTCACAAGGACCAGGTACCCTTTGACATACCACTCTTTTTCTGGTACTTCCAGAGCCCTTTGTTACTAGCCCCATGGCTGTCTGCCCAAGAGCACTTTGATAAAGCCTTAGAACTTCCGTGTGCTTGGCGTTTCTTACCCACATGCCTCCTGGACTTCCTTTCCTGCTTGTGGCCTTTAACTGGACAACCTTACTGTTAGCTGCATGGTCCACATGCATGTTGTGTGAGGCGAGTCATTATTGTTCTGTCTGTTTGCTCATTTAATCCATATAAGTTTAAATGTCTTTTCACTTGTATTTTTCAGTCAATCTGATGTGCTGATGAGTAATTCTTCTTTCCCTGCACATGTGTATAAGTCCTCTGTGTTTCCTTTGCACGTGCTGGTAACATTAACTCATTCTTTTTGACTGCCCCTGGTTTTCCTTACAAACTTTAGTTGACTGACTGTTCCTCTTAGGTTGCCTCCCTTTCCCCATTCCCAGGACAGGAATTTTAACCTCAGATCTTTGCATAGACCCTCATGAAGCTTCTTTGGCCAGTTCTTGCTCTTTTCAACCTACTGTTTCAGAGGAATTATGATCAGTTGCTCTTCTATTACCTTATTCTTCAGAATTTGTCAGCTGCTTTCTCCTCTGGGGAGTTTTAATACTACTTTTCATGGGTATTGGTCACTAGAGGCCTGATTCTGTTACATTAAAGCTCTTTATATCTTTCTGACCGCATAAAGAAGCCTCAAAGGAGGCAGAAACAGTGCCTGGGGGCCACAAGAAGCTGAGCAGTGGTTAAAGTAAGCCCCCAGAAGGCCTAGAATGGAGGGAGTACAAACATAACATCCATTCCTGCCCCACGGTTTTTCTCTTGTTCTGCATTATTCTGGAAGCACCCGTACCTGAAATGCAGGAGGTCATGGCCACCAGAACCAATCTTCCCTATTGCCTTAAGTCAGTTAGCCTGTAACTTCTGACTGAAGGGTGGCATGGAGGAGGAGGGAGACATAGGTAAATAAGAGTGAGTGATAGGAGGGAAAGAGTAACAGCTTGGTCTGGGATTTCAGGCCGTGCTAGACGATACTGACAACGCAGTCAACATCTCATGGGCTGAGAGCTCCCAGCATCCTGAATCCAGCGCCCTCTCCTCCCTGCTGAGTTCCAGTGACATGGAAAGGGCCCTCGTTCTGGTGCACGAAGCATTGTCAAGGAGGTGCCGGGCAGTACAGGTGAGAGGGATCGGGTGCAGGACTCTTTTGACACTGGCAGCAATTTCCCCAACCCCACTGCCAGCCCACTCTCTCAAATGCCTATGCCTCGTCCGGCCTTTCCCCCTCCACTCACTCCTGCCCTCCAGCCATCCTTCTCTCCACACGGAGACTGCCATTCCTCTGCCCCCACTACCTCTGTAATTTCCCCTCCCAACCTGAGCACCCTCCCACACTGGATCACATCTTTTGCCCTCAGATGATCCGCTCCTCTCCTGACTCTCCCAGCTGACTTATGTTTGAACTATCTCCCTGCACTCTTCAGCTGCTGTTGCCCTCAGGCCTAACTGTTGACCTCCTCCTAGCTGGTCCTCCTGGACCCATCTTCTCAACCCCTACCTGCTCATACACTCATTCCACCTCTTCCCCTGGCAGGCCCTAAGGGAGCAGCTTTCAGCCAGCCAGAATGCTGTCCATTCTCTGCAACATCAGCAAAGGCAGCAGGAAGAGGAATGCAAGATGCTGAGGCAGAGGCTCCAGCAGCTGGAAGAGAACTGCAAGACACTCACCAGCCAGATGCAGCATCTCCAATCACTGGTGGAAACGCTCAGCAGGTCAGCCCTATGTCCTCCCTCCACGTCGTATAGGGACTTCAGTAGCAGTGTTTGGGGCTAAGAGCGCTCTTGTTCCATAGTAAATCTGGCTCTGCTTCTCAGGTTAGTCTTTTCCTGTCACCAGCAATTCATGTTCCTAGCCACTGCCCCATCTCCAGGCTGCCTGAGGGAATTGGAGAGCTGCCTGAGTACAGTGTGTGTCCAGTCCAACCTCTGCCACCCTTAAACTAAGCTCCCTAGGAGCATCCTGCATCCCCAGGTTGTAGAGAGGCCTTCTGCCAAGCACTGCGTCCCACTGAGTGAGAACAACAGCCTCCCCAGCCCCTTTCCCCCACCTCATCTCCCAGGAGAGGAAAAGAGGTTCACATGCAGCAATTACTTCTTAATCCCTCCCCCCACATTCCATCCTGACTGGTGTGGATGGGATCTGCTCATGCCAGATTATCCTCATTCTGCTGACTGGGCCCTGCCTCTTTGCAGTGACCGTGTGAATCTGGAGAAGGCCAGGGAAGAGCTGCAGCAACAGCTGGAGGTGTCTGAGCAGGAGGCCTGGCGCTTGCGCCGAAGCAACACTGAGCTACAACTGAAGGAAGATTTGTCTCAAGGGGAGAAGGAGGAGCAGCAGCTGGAGATGGAGAGGATCCTTCGGGAGAGGGAGCGCCTGTGAGCTCTTCTGTCATCTGTCCACAGGGCGAGGGGTTGGGGCACTGTGGAAGCATGCTGGGAATGGTGGCTGAGTGCTGGAGGTGGCAGTGATGGGTGGCTGCACAGGCATGGAGGTGGAAGCTAGGAGCTGAAGGGAGGCACCAGGGAAGGGAACATGGGGTCGGGTTAGGATGGTGAGCGCAATTTTTGGCTTTTATTTCCATGATATTAGATTATTGCTAATCTTCCGTGTGGCCTCATCCCCTCCTCCCTTCATTCCACTATTGGTCCTTGGAGGGCAGGGTTTGTACTTAATCATCCCTGATGTCCTGACTCTTTTCAGTCTTTGCTTACTGACTGAGACATGAAAATGGTTCTTCCTTGCAGATTTCAGAGTAACAGCCGTGTTAGTCTGTATTCGCAAAAAGAAAAGGAGTACTTGGGACACCTTAGAGACTAACCAATTTATTTGAGCATAAGCTTTCGTGAGCTACAGCTCACTTCATTGGATGCATACTGTGGAAACTGCAGAAGACATTATATACACAGAGACCATGAAACAATACCTCCTCCCACCCCACTCTCCTGCTAGTAATAGCTTATCTAAAGTGATCACTCTCCTTACAATGTGTATGATAATCAAGTTGGGCCATTTCCAGCACAAATCCAGGTTTTCTCACCCTCTGCCACCCCCGCCCCCCCAACTCACTCTCCTGCTGGTAATAGCCCATCCAAAGTGACCACTCTCTTTACAGTGTGTATGATAACCAAGGTGGGCCATTTCCAGCACAAATCTAGGTTTTCTCATCCCCCCACCTTCCAAAACCCACACACACAAACTCACTCTCCTGCTGGTAATAGCTTATCCAAAGTGACCACTCTCCTTACAATGTGTATGAAAATCAAGGTGGGCCATTTCCAGCACAAATCCAGGTTTTCTCACCCCCCCCCCCCCAAAACACACACACACAAACTCACTCTCCTGCTGGTAATAGCTTATCCAAAGTGATCACTCTCCCTACAATGTGCATGATAATCAAGGTGAGTCATTTCCAGCACAAATCCAGGTTTTCTCACCCCCCCACCCCCATACACACACAAACTCACTCTCCGGCTGGTAACAGCCCATCCAAAGCGACCACTCTCCCCACAATGTGCACGATAATCAAGGTGGGCCATTTCCAGCACAAATCCAGGTCTTCTCAAACCCCCCCCCCGACACACACACACAAACTCACTCTGCTGCTGGTAATAGCTCATCCAAACTGACCACTCTCCTTACAATGTGTATGATAATCAAGGTGGGCCATTTCCAGCATAAATCCAAGTTTAACCAGAACGTCTGGGGGGGGGGAGTAGGAAAAAACAAGGGGAAATAGGCTGCCTTGCATAATGACTTAGCCACTCCCAGTCTCTATTTAAGCCTAAATTAATAGTATCCAATTTGCAAATGAATTCCAATTCAGCAGTTTCTCGCTGGAGTCTGGATTTGAAGTTCTTTTATTGTAAGATAGCGACCTTCATGTCTGTAATTGCGTGACCAGAGAGATTGAAGTGTTCTCTGACTGGTTTATGAATGTTATAATTCTTGACATCTGATTTGTGTCCATTTATTCTTTTACGTAGAGACTGTCCAGTTTGACCAATGTACATGGCAGAGGGGCATTGCTGGCACATGATGGCATATATCACATTGGTGGATGTGCAGGTGAACGAGCCTCTGATAGTGTGGCTGATGTTATTAGGCCCTGTGATGGTGTCCCCTGAATAGATATGTGGGCACAGTTGGCAATGGGCTTTGTTGCAAGGATAGGTTCCTGGGTTAGTGGTTCTGTTGTGTGGTATGTGGTTGTTGGTGAGTATTTGCTTCAGGTTGGGGGGCTGTCTGTAGTCAAGGACTGGCCTGTCTCCCAAGATTTGTGAGAGTGTTGGGTCATCCTTCAGGATAGGTTGTAGATCCTTAATAATGCGTTGGAGGGGTTTTAGTTGGGGGCTGAAGGTGACGGCTAGTGGCGTTCTGTTATTTTCTTTGTTAGGCCTGTCCTGTAGTAGGTGACTTCTGGGAACTCTTCTGGCTCTATCAATCTGTTTCTTCACTTCTGCAGGTGGATATTGTAGTTGTAAGAATGCTTGATAGAGATCTTGTAGGTGTTTGTCTCTGTCTGAGGGGTTGGAGCAAATGCAGTTGTATCGCAGAGCTTAGCTGTAGACGATGGATCGTGTGGTGTGGTCAGGGTGAAAGCTGGAGGCATGTAGGTAGGAATAGGGGTCAGTAGGTTTCCGGTATAGGGTGGTGTTTATGTGACCATTGTTTATTAGCACTGTAGTGTCCAGGAAATGGATCTCTTGTGTGGACTGGACCAGGCTGAGGTTGATCGTGGGATGGAAATTGTTGAAATCATGGTGGAATTCCTCAAGGGCTTCTTTTCCATGGGTCCAGATGATGAAGATGTCATCAATATAGCGCAAGTAGAGTAGGGGCATTAGGGGACGAGAGCTGAGGAAGCGTTGTTCTAAATCAGCCATAAAAATATTGGCATACTGTGGGGCCATGCGGGTACCCATAGCAGTGCCGCTGATCTGAAGGTATACATTGTCCCCAAAAGTAAAATAGTTATGGGTAAGGACAAAGTCACAAAGTTCAGCCACCAGGTTAGCCGTGACATTATCGGGGATAGTGTTCTTGATGGCTTGTAGTCCATCTTTGTGTGGAATGTTGGTGTAGAGGGCTTCTACATCCATAGTGGCCAGGATGGTGTTATCAGGAAGATCACCGATGGATTGTAGTTTCCTCAGGAAGTCAGTGGTGCCTCGAAGGTAGCTGGGAGTGCTGGTGGCGTAGGGCCTGTGGAGGAAGTCTACATAGCCAGACAATCCTGCTGTCAGGGTGCCAAAGCCTGAGATGATGGGGCACCCAGGATTTCCAGGTTTATGGATCTTGGGTAGTAGATAGAATATCCCAGGTCGGGGTTCCAGGGGTGTGTCTGTGTGGATTTGATCTTGTGCATTTTCAGGAAGTTTCTTGAGCAAATGCTGTAGTTGCTTTTGGTAACTCTCAGTGGGATCATAGGGTAATGGCTTGTAGAAACTGGTGTTGGAGAGCTGCGGAGCAGCCTCTTGTTCATATTCCGACCTATTCATGATGACAACAGCACCTCCTTTGTCAGCCTTTTTGATTATGATGTCAGAGTTGTTTCTGAGGCTGTGGATGGCATTATGTTCTGCACGGCTGAGGTTATGGGGCAAGTGATGCTGCTTTTCCACAATTTCAGCCCATGCACGTCGGTGGAAGCACTCTATGTAGAAGTCCAGTCTGCTGTTTCGACCTTCAGGAGGAGTCCACCTAGAATCCTTCTTTTTGTAGTGTTGGTAGGGAGGCCTCTGTGGATTAGTATGTTGTTCAGAGGTATTTTGGAAATATTCCTTGAGTCGGAGACGTCGAAAATAGGATTCTAGGTCACCACAGAACTGTATCATGTTCGTGGGGGTGGAGGGGCAGAAGGAGAGGCCCCGAGATAGGACAGCTGCTTCTGCTGGGCTGAGAGTATAGTTGGATAGGTTAACAATATTGCTGGGTGGGTTGAGGGAACCATTGCTGTGGCCCCTTGTAGCATGTAGTAGTTTAGAAAGTTTAGTGTCCTTTTTCTTTTGTAGAGAAGCAAAGTGTGCGTTGTAAATGGCTTGTCTAGTTTTAGTAAATTCCAGCCACGAGGAAGTTTGTGTGGAAGGTTGTTTTTTTATGAGAGTATCCATTTTTGAGAGCTCATTCTTAATCTTTCCCTGTTTGCTGTAGAGGATGTTGATCAGGTGATTCCGCAGTTTCTTTGAGAGCGTGTGGCACAAGCTGTCAGCATAGTCTGTGTGGTATGTAGATTGTAATGGATTTTTTACCTTCAGTCCTTGCAGAGATTACTCCTGATTTTTGCTCTCTTTTCCCTGGGCTCATCCATCTCAGCCAGCCTGTGCTAGGCAAAAATGCACTGAAACCAGTGGTTGCTGGAGCGCTGAGCTTTCGGGACAATTTGTGGGAACCTGCTGAGCCCAGTTCTCTTCTCTCACTCCAGTGTTAATCAAGAGTAATTCCCCTATTGTCGGTGGAGTTACACCCATGAAAAACTAGTGTAAGCGACTAGAGAATCAGTTCCTTTGTGTCTTGCTGTCCTTGGCTTTGTACAAGTGTTGGCACTACCAAGAGTTAAACAGTCCAGCGGAATGGAGAGAAACAGCTCTTTGGTTCTGGATTTTTATGCTGCACTTGGAGATCACTGGAACAGGCGCTAGATGATATCCAAATCAATAGACCTAGCTTACGTCTGGCCCAGCTGGTGCAGTCCACACTGCAGAGTGACACGTGTAACGTGGCAAAATGCTTAATACCAACATTTCGCAATATACCAACATGAAATGTTTTCACATTGCATGTTCTTAATTGTCAGAGTATCTCATAAGGGATTAAAATAGATTTCTATATTTTCATTTGAAATTTGCTGACCAGGTCAGTCTCTCACTGAAAGTTATGTAGCAGTAGATTGCATTCCCACACTTTTTACTGCACAGTGGGTAGGTATAAATGTATGTGAATTCCACTTGTAAGCTTTTGTACATACAGTGTAGCATCTAGTCTGCCTGGTAGAAGGTTTTAATTTGTAATTGCCTATGAAAAAGGTACTAGCCTTTGAAATATTCTAGACACTACCTTTTAATTCAGTGGCACTTGTGCACAGGTTAGTATTAGTGATAGAGATAACAGTACACAGCTTTTTATTGGGCTTCAGTCAAAGTGCTCACTAAACAAAAATGGCAATTTTTGATACTAACATATAATATAGATCTATTTTATATCTAATTTTAGCACAGATCTGTATACTTGTACAGAATGAAAAGTGGTGGTGGCAATGCTAACAATATACTTTGGGAATTTTACCTCTACAAGCCCCTTAAAGCTTACAACAAAGAGAGACTCTCCACAAATTTTGAAAAATGTGTTTGTCAAGAAAAATCAAAAGAGTACAAAACTGTCAAAACCCACCAGTGACGGACAGAATTCTGTGATGCTGTTGGCAGAAGCTAGGAGAGATTGATTGAATTGGTGGCTCCTGGATGAGTTTTCTAGTTTAGATGATGTGCCACCAATGCTCAGTCACAGGGGTTGCCATCAGAAATACACAAGCAAATTGAATTTGGCACACATCAGAGTTGTACTGAACCCAGAAAAGACAACAGACTCTGAATCTGATCAGAGAGCATTATGTTCTCCTGCTTCCATAACCACCAGAGCATGTACGTCCTCCAGCAACTGGTCCTGTTGTAGTGTTTGCTTGAGAAAACACACAAGACAAGAAACTTCTTAAAATAGAAACAATTGAAAGAGCAACCAATCTCAGGGGGGTAGCACTTCAAAGAAGAGATGATGACATGTTGCACAGAATATCTGTGGAAGACTCGATTGCTAACGATGCAGTTTATCATTCAACATGGCTTTCTTCCTACTTGAGTAAAACAAATCTTAAAGCAAAACCATCTAGTTACATTGCAGCAATAGTCACCTTATGACATTGCATTTTATCAGCTGACTGAAGAGACAATTATTTGTTCTTCTCCTGGCCAGACAGCTGCAAAGATATAAAGCCCAGCTTCCCTCAGATGTAGAAACTGCAAGTTATTCTAGTAGCAAATTACAGGCAAAATTAGAAAAAACCCTGTGGTTCTGCAATTTCATTCCTTACACAGCATGGACTAGGCAAGTCTACAATTGTTCTGTGCAGTACAATAAATTTAGCTGGTGCTGTCCAAACTGCTAGTCATCTGTAACAGGAATTTAAGTCATCCAAATGTTTTGTGGGTGTTCTTCTGGTAATTGAGCCTGATGAACAGCCTTCAAATGAAATATCCAAAATTAAACATCGGAATATTATCTACAGTCTTAAGAGACTGGAGCATAGGCGGTCTGGCCTACTGGTCGCAGGTGGGCTAGGGTCCACACGTCCAGTACAGTAGTCAGTGAGCAGGGGTTGGAGGAATCACAAAAGTTGGGCTCAAAGTCAGGCCGGGGTCAGAGACTGGAGATCAGAGGTAGTACCAGGCTGGAGTCAGGCTGGGATTGGAGGCTGCAGATCAGAAGACAAGGTGAGGCTTGGAGTCGCAGCAGTCCCAAAGTCTGTGCGGCTGCTCAAGCAACTTTCTGGGTCACCATACAGGGTTAAGTAGGGTGCTTGGCCAATCAGAGAGTCTCTTGGGTGGCACTTCATATGGCACCTACTCACCACAGTGTTCCCTTGCTGTCTCTCTGCATGGCTTCCTGGTTGTACTGAGGGAACATGAGCTGTCCCAGGTGCTGAAGACCTCGATTGTTGTACTCAGATCCTTACGCAAACCCAGGTGATTGTACTTTACTGAGGTCATCTACTTTTGTGTCCTGGGTCCCAGAGCTCGGGCCCCAGCCTGAGCCCGACCATCTATACATTAATTTTTAGCCACGTAGACCAATCCCTGGGAGTCTGAGTCAGATCATCTGATACAGATGTTTTGTTCCTAGCTATTTACTACTTTCCAAAAATGGAATACACAGATAGTATATTGGTTGAAACAGGCACCATTACCAGCACACCTGACAATTGTCACTCCATACCTGTGTATGCAATTTTTGACACACTCATTCCTGACTCCTGGAATTGTTTGTGGGGCACAGCCTTCCATGCCATTTCGCAACCCCAGTGTGGCCTTCGAACCAAAACGTTTGCCCACCCCTGGCATAAGCTATAGAATTTTACTCAGTATTTCCTGAATTTAACACATTAACTTGTAATTTAATTTGAGTATCTCTTACAGTAAGCCATTTAGTCATACTTTAAGGATTTCAAGTGATGGAGAATTTACCGCATTCCTTGGCAATGTGTTCCAGGGGCTAATTACCCTCACTGTTAAACATTTGCTCATTTCCAGTTTGAATTTTACTGACCTCAGCTTCCAGTCATTGGACTTTGTTCTGCCTTTGAGTGCTAGACTGAAGAGCCCTCTAATACCTGATAGCTTCCCTGGTGTAGTCACTTACAGGCTGGTTGAATAGCTTAACCTACCCTTTTTGATAAATGAAGTAGATTGAACTTCTAGTCTCTCACTGTAAATTATTTTTTCAGACCACGAATCATTCATTTAGCTCTTCTTTGACTGTCTCCAGGGAAGAGGGAAAGGGAATAATGTGGTTTTATTTCATAGCAGCTTCACTTGACAACATCAAGTTGCATACGGCTTTTATACCACTGCCCATCACTGTAGTATCTGAAGGCCAGGTTTTTAAAGGTATTTATGTCCCTAAAGATGCCTGGTGGGATTTCAGAAGAGCCTAGACACCTTACTTCTGTTGACTTAAATGGGAGTGAGGCACCTCAGTGCCTAGTGGGACTTTCAAGAACACCTATCTGCATCTTTAGGGTCCACTTTTAAAAATATGGCTCAAGTACCTTCCACATAAGATTGAGAGCAATAACAAAATCTCTAGCAGACAAAGGGGCCTTTGGCACTTTTCCCTTTTCAGAGTAAAAACTCTGCTTGGGGTAGGATTCTCTTTTTACATTTTATTAATTTACTTTTTTTGGTATTTTCTTAGGTTGAGTTGTTTCCAAGTTGGTATCTTATGGTTTGTTGTGGGTATTTTGGTATTTGAATGAGAGGAAATAGTATCACTTCGGGTAGATAAATTAAATGTATGTCCTGTGGGGTTTGCAAAGCTGGTTGACATCTGTTCTCTGAACTGTAGGGGTGGGAATGGAGCTCCATTTTTGAGCTAGCTCCCACCATCCTCTGAAGTGCTCAGAGCTCCCCCGAATCCTTTGGATAAAGGGGCTTGTGTAGTACTACTTTAGGCAACATGTATTCAGCTTGTGGAATTTGTGACTGAAGAAGGTCAGACAGTCAATACTGTGGCTGGATAATGTTATTAATCCTAAAATCAGGGTAATCCCACTGAGATGAGGAACATCTCCATGTCCAGCATTGCGCAGCTGGCCAACTCCAGGACCTCTCAGCCACAGCAGAGACAGGGTGAGTGGCTCAAGCCAACAATGTCCTGGGACCCTGAGACTGAGACGGGCTGATGGAATTGGCTGGGATACAGCGGGTCTGGGATAGGAGTCATTTGGACATGACTTCTTGTTGCGTAGGATTTTGAAGCAATAATGCCTTTAAATCTAAAAGCTTCTCTACTCTCTCCCCCGCTTTCCACCATTATGTGTGTGTGTGTCTGTCTGTCTGTCTCCCTCCCCTCCTCTCAGTCAGAAGGCTTTAGCTGCACTCGAAGCAAAGCATTCATTGTTAAAGAGCGAGTTGGTTGCCAGGAGGGAGGCACTGGAGAAATCTCACCTTGATGGAGAGTTGATGAAGCAAGAGAAACATGAGCTTGCCATGGCACTGGAGAGGGTACGGGCTCATCTGTTATTCCCGGGCAGCATCAAACCCAGCTTCTTATTTCAAGAGAGAGTTCAAATAGCAGGCTCACCATACACTGCTCCATGCAGTATGAAAAGGCTAGATAGTGCTATCTCCCATAAGGGGACACCAGAATCAAGCCAGAAAAACTCTTTGGGGATAGAGGGATGGCTGAAAGAGGATTGGGAACCTGACTACACAGAAACAGGAATTGCTAGAGGATTAGGGGTGTGTATGGTGAGAGGGATGCACTTTGGGTATGAGGGAGGAGAATTGTCTTGGAGACGCAGCTGATGTCAGGGATTTGGTATGGAAAAGGCGATCCTTGGGTTAAAGCAAGGGAAGCCTTTGAGGGGTTTTGTTTTCATCTCCTTCCTTTCTTCTTTGCCCTGCTAGGCAGAACAGTCAATTGCTGAGTTGACAGGTGTTCAGAATAAACTGAAGGCAGAAACTGCTGATCTGCATGATGTGGCTGAGAAGATGAGTGGCATTAATGAGGCACTAGCTTTGGATAAAATGCAGTTGAATCAGCTTGTCCTGCAGGTGAGTAGAGGTCTCCAAGGGAACCAGTGGTTGGGTTTATCTTGGTGAGGTCTCCTTCAAGCTTCTCCAGGGGATACTAGGGCTAACTGAGTGTGGACATGACATAGTGTTCTCTGCCCGGGGCAGGGGCCCAAAAAAGAGTATGTCTGCGTTCTCTGCTTCTTGATTTCCTTTTTGTTTTTTCCTTGACTGTAGTTGGAGCAGGAGAATCAGGCTTTGTCAAGCAAAGTGAAGGACATGCAGAAAGCAACAACCTCTGTGCAGGAGGAGCTGAGCCTGTCAGAAAGAGCAAATGAGGAGCTCTATGCAGAGAAAACCCATCTGGAGCAGTTGCTGCAGAAAGCTAAGGAGGTGCAGGAGGGACTGCAGGCAGAGTTGAGTGTGCTGAGAGATGAGAGAAAAGAGACCCATGAGGTGATGAGTCAGGTGAGAGAGCCCTCCACAGGAATCTGGCAGCACGAGCACTGTGGTGCTGAGGCTGGGCGTGATGCTGCTGGGTTTTAGAACACCCTCAGCACGAAGACATCCAGTGCTGTTGGAAACAATACAGGGTCAGAGTTCACATGACTCTTGTGCATTTCCTACTGGGCATGTCTCAGACTGATGGTGAAGGGTGGGGTTTGCGATGACTCTCCATGTTTTCTTGGGAATTGAATTGTCCAATGGAGAGTATAGTGTATATAGTGAAGACGGTCACTTTCCACCCCAGAAACCCAAAGCTCTTTTTAAATATTAGTGAGTTCAGCCTCACAACCTCCCTGAGAGGGAGGGACACTAGCCCCATGTTATAGGAATCTGAGGCTGAAGATTGCACACAGGCCTATGGCAGAGCATGGAATAGGATCCAGTCTTGCCCCTTAACTACAGAAGCATTCTTCTAGCACTACCACTGCACCTGTCATTGCCCCAAGGAGAACTCACTGGGAAACGCTGTATATTGCAATAGGGGCCCATTTCATCCCTGCACCCAATGAATCTGCATTTTCTGATGAAAAATTCCTGACCTTCCCCCTTCTTAGGGGATTTCCCCAGGAGCTGGCTTGAGTAGTTTTGCAGTCTTATGACACTAGGGTAATGTAATGCAAGGTTCTGTACTAGGTCCAAAATGTCAGGAAGCATAAGGAATGGAATAGAAAATATGGAAAATGTAATACCCTTGTATAAATCAGCAATCTGGCCTCCACTGGATATTGTATGCAGTACCAGTCACCCCATTTCAAAAGCATATTGCACAATTAGAGAGGGCTCTGAGAGAGGTGATGGTGAGAACAGTTAGGGGCCTGGAAAAACTCCTATGAAGAGAGGTTGAGAAGATTGTCATTGTTTACATTAGGGAGGAGACATCAGAAGAATATATAAAATACTGAATGGTCTAGAGAAGGGAGATTTAGTTACCCTGACTCCTAACTCAAGAACAAGGGCAGATTCAGTGAAATGAGACAGTGGTAAATTGATAAAAGGAAATGCTTGTTCACACAGTGTGTATTTAGAGTATGGAACTCCATTGCCACAGGATTCTACCATTGAGGCCAAGGACTTAGCAGAGTAACAGAGAGGACATTTATATGGATGACCAGAATATTGAGAGTTACAATAGTAACTACTAAGAAGAGTGATGGAAGGGCTATAAAGCTTCTTGCATTGGGGTTGAAGCCAGTCTCTAACACTTCTGGATTTGGAGGAAACTCCCCTGTGGGGATTATCCTATGGGCAGGGATTCATGCACTTTTCTTTGGTGTGTCTTGCACCTTTCTCTGAAGCAGCTGGCATTGGTCAGTGTCAGAGAGAGGATAGTGGCCTGGATGGACCATTGGTCTGATCTACTCTGGCAATTCTTGTGTTCCTACAGATTATTTTGGCCCTGGGAATCCCGTGGGCCCTTGCTCCTCACTTCCCCTGCCTGCAGCTCCTGGGAATGATTTATAAATGCCCACGCTTTCTAGGAGAGCCAAGGGTAGCGGGCCTTAAGCAGCCTTTGTTACTCACTCCAAGCTGACCAGGATGATACTGCTGCCTCCTGTCTTGACTTATTAGTTAGCTCCTTCGGGGTACCCTGCCTTGATTACTTGCCATAAATGAGTGCTTATCTCATTGCCTGTTATAAATGACTTGTCATTTAATACCTTGTCCTCTGTCTCTGCTTACCACTCTCCAGCCACCACCATGCTTCTTTCACTCATCTTCTGGATCCACTCGTCACTTGTCCTCATCCAGTTCTCCCCTTCCCAACCTCATTCTCACAAATCTTCTTACCTTCTCCTTGTCCTGTCTTCAGCAACATGTCTCCTAGGCAATGCCTTCCTCCCATCCCATTGTCACCCTCACCCCACTGACTGCAAGCTGAGCCACCTCATTTCATAGAATCATAGAAGATTAGGGTTGGAAAAGACCTCAGGAGGTCATCTAGTCCAACACCCTGCTCAAAGCAGGACCAACCCCAACTAAATCATCCCAATCAGGGCTTTGTCAAGCTGGGCCTTAAAACCTCTAAGATGGAGATTCCACCACCTCCCTAGGTAACCCATTCCAGTGCTTCACCGCCCTCCTAGTGAAATAGTTTTTCTTAATATCCAACCTAGACCTCCCTCACTGCAACTTGAGACCATTGCTCCTTGTTCTGTCATCTGCCACCACTGAGAATAGCCTAGCTCCATCCTCTTTGGAACCCACCTTCAGGTAGTTGAAGGCTGCTATCAAATCCCACCTCACTCTTCTTTTCTGCAGACTAAATAAGCCCAGTTCCCTCAGCTTCTCCTCATAAGTCATGTGCCCCACCCCTCTGATCATTTTCGTCGCTCTCCGCTGGACTCTCTCCAATTTGTTCACATCCTTTTTATAGTGGGGGGCCCAAAACTGAATGCAATACTCCAGATGTGGCCTCACCAGTGCCGAATAGAGGGGAATAATAATTTCCCTTGATCTGCTGGCAATACTGTACTAATGCAGCCCAATACGCCGTTAGCCTTCTTGGCAACAAGGCCACACTGTTGACTCTTATCCAGCTTCTTGTCCACTTTAATCCCCAGATCCTTTTCTGCAGAACTGCCACTTAGCCAGTTGGTCCCCAACCTGTAGCAGTACATGGGATTCTTCTGTCTTAAGTGCAAGACTCTGCATTTGTCTTTGTTGAACCTTATCAGATTTCTTTTGGCCCAATCCTCCAATTTGTCTAGGTCACTCTGGACCCTATCCCTACTCTCCAGCATATCTACCTCTCCCGCCAGCTTAGTGTCATCCGCAAACTTGCTGAGGGTGCAATCCATCCCATCATCCAGATAATTAATGAAGATGTTGAACAACACTGGCTCCAGGACCGACCTCTGGGGCACTCTGCTTGATACCGGCTGCCAACTAGACATCGAGTTGTTGATCACTATCCATTTAGCCTGACAATCTAGCCAGCTTTCTATCCACCTTATAGTCCATTCATCCAATTCATACTTTTTTAACTTGCTGGCAAGAATACTGTGGGAGACCATATCAAAAGCTTTGCTAAAGTCAAGGTATATCACATCCACCGCTTTCCCCATATCCACAGAGCAAGTTGTCTCATCATAGAAGGCAATCAGGTTGGTCAGGCATACTTGCCCTTGGTGAATCCATGTTGACTGTTCCTGATCCCCTTCCTCTCCTCCAAGTGCTTCAAAATGGATTACTTGAGGACCTGCTCCATGATTTTTCCAGGGACTGAGGTGAGGCTGTAGTTTCCAGGATCCTCCTTCTTCCCTTTTTAAAAGATGGGCACTATATTTGCCTTTTTCCAGTCGTTCGGGACCTCCCCCGATCGCTACAAGTTTTCAAAGATAATGGCCAATGGCTCTGCAGTCACATCCGCCAACTCCCTCAGCACCCTCGAATGCATTACATCTGGCCCCATGGACTTGTGTATGTCCAGCTTTTCTAAATAGTCCTTAACCTGTTCTTTCACCACTGAGGGCTGCTTACTTCCTCCCCATACTGTGCTGCCCAGTGCAGCAGTCTGGGAGTTGACCTTGTCTGTGAAGACTGAGGCAAAAAAAGCATTGAGTACTTCAGCTTTTTCCACATCCTCTGTCACTAGGTTGCCATTCAGTAAGGGTCCCACACTTTCCCTGACCTTCTTTTTGTTGCTAACATACCTATAGAAGCCCTTCTTGTTACCTTCACATTCCCTACTAGTTGCAACTCCAGTTGTGCTTTGGCCTTCCTGATTATACCCCTGCAGCTCGAGCAATATTTTTATACTTCTCCCTAGTCATCTGTCCAAGTTTCCACTTCTTGTAAGCTTCCTTTTTGTGTTCAAGCTCACCGAAGATTTCTCTGTTAAGCCAAGCTGGTCTCTTGCCATATTTACTATTCTTTCTGCACATCGAGAGGGTTTGTTGCTGCGCCCTCAATCAGGCTTCTTTAAAATATAGCCAGCTTTCCTGGACTCCTTTCCTCCCCAGATTAGCCTCCCAGAGGATCCTGCCCATCAGTTCCCGGAGGGAGTCAAAGTCTGCTTTTCTGAAATCCAGGGTCCATGTTCTGCTGCTCTCCTTTCTTCCTTGTGTCAGAATCCGGAACTCGAGTTGACATCATCCAATCCAAATCTAGTGCTGGGCAGCGTTGCTCATTGCTGGTTTGGAGCCGTAGCCCCTCGCCCTGTGAGAGCTGGTTGCTGGTCAGTGCTTTCTTATCTCTAGCTGCATAGCTGACAGCTTGTGCAAACTTTCCCGCTCACCGGGAATTTCCTTTCCTGCTCTGCCTTCACTCCCAAGCAACAGCACCTTTTCTTTAAGTGGCTTTGATCTCTTCTTCACTGCTGTCCCGGATTAGTGGCTGCTTTCCATCCCTCTGTCTCCCACTCCTGGTGCATATAACTGGCTGCTCTGGAGGAGCCGTACTTTACTGTTTGCTGATTTGCTGCACCTTCCCGTTACCCTGGAGCCCAGCCTCATTTAGGGGACGGCTATTAGCTTTGCCTACATGCACTCAGGCACAGCCAAACTCTGTTTGGAGTACTGAGGGTTGCTTGTGAAAAAGAAATGCTGGCTTAGTATTTCCATTATGCCACTGGCATGAGAACTATTGAGTTCTCCCCTGGGAAGCCATCGTGGCAATAAACCCTCTCAAAGTAGCAAATGTTTTTTTAAAAAGGATTGCCAAATGCTCACGAGCAGGGAAACATTATAGTAAGAGCTTGGAAATCAGTCTCTCCCCTACCTGCAGCCTTGTAGTGGTTAGTTACACCAGAATGGTATTTAGTGGTGGGAGAGTGGCTTATCTTTCTGTCTTGGTAACATGGCCATTGCCACAGTTTCTGTTGATGATAAGTGGGTTTTACCTCTCTAGCCAAACCAACAACTCCTATATCCCTCATTCTCTGGGTCACAGCCCTCCTTGGAGGGTCTGTTTCAGTCTTCATCTGTCTCCTGCGTATATCACCACAGCTGTGCCAGCCCCTCAGAGTTGAAGAGCGGCGGCTCTTGCTCTCACTTTAGAAAGCTCAAGCCTTGGTGCTAGTTATATGGCTGTCAGGTCCAACTCCAAACCCTCCCAGTTTCTTTTCCCCAAGGCTACTTCCTTCACTCTACCACCAACCCTCAACTTCCCAAGGACTGGGTCTCAAGGGAAACTCCTACTCCTCAGTGTACTTTATGCAGCTGTCTGTGGGGCCTCCTCCTGAGCTCTTTTTACAGGATTCTTCTAAAGCCTCTTGCAGGCCTTTTGCCTGGAGAGGCCTCAAACTTCTGCTTCTGTCCATGTCCAAAGAGAGACCCATAGCAAATCTTGCTCCCTCCCTCATCATTCCTTTACTGAGGTGAGAGAACCCTTTATAAAGTCTCATTTTTCAGCATTCTTTGCTGGAAAGCTTACAGCTCCCAAGATTCCATTTATTCTGGGTTGTAACAGAGCAGAGCTGTAGCCTGCCTTAGAGGGCCATCATGCCCTATTACAGGTGGAAATGAAGTATCGGATGTACCTGTTTTCAAAATTAACCAATAAACTTTTAGGAAAGGAGGTAACACAACTTTGATTATGTAGGAGCCCTTCCTCAAGCCCTGAGGAAGAAAAGAAGAGAGAAATTAACAGACAATTTAAACTGACGCTGAACTAATTTTATTTTAGTATATCGAAAAGAAAATTTGTGAGAATCATGGGTCAGTGGAGTAGAATGGGGAATTTGTCTTCACTTGTTTGATTGTTTCAAAATCTGCTATACTAATTTTGGGTATTATAATATAGGTTAGGTTTGTTATCTTATTTCATTTTAAGCCTTTTCTTTGTTTGATAATCTGAGGTTTTGTGTACTGTGCTTTGTTTGACAAATACCCAACTGGCATGCTATGATGAAAGAAAAGCTATATAGCTTGGATTAGTATCCAAGCTTGGCTGTCTGTTGGAAATGTGTAGGTGCTGTGTAGCACCTATGGTCAGGACTATGTTATAAACCAAAAGCCTTGTTGGTGCAGGCACGTTTGCAGTCTGCCATCTCCCCACCCTCATAACTTGGCCACATCAAACTGATTTTCACAGAGTGGTGGAAGACACTTCTCATCCCCAAGAGCTGTTCCCCTGCCAAAACTAAGCTATTTACACCCAGCCACTTAAAAGAAAAGTGGGATCAAATTGTCATTTTTTAAGAATGGGGAAGCATATTTATTATTCTCCTCAGTCTCACAAATACCTAAATTGTCTTTGCTCAAACTTTTCAAAAAGTCACCTTCAGGCATACTTTCAGCAGGACTCTCAAAAGATTTCAGCTTGAAAGGTGAAAGCTTTGGAAAGTTTAATACAGGATCTTTGCATGGAAACACTTAGGCAGGCTTAGCCATATGTGTTGGTAGTGCTGGAACTAATGTTAAAATTGTCTGATACACAGGTTAAGGAACAAGTGTCTGTACTTCTGGGCATAATGCTTAAATTATCCAAAAGTATAAAGTCTGGTTTAAAAGTCATAAAATACATATAAAACATAATCTGCAATACTCCAAATTAAGGTTAATAAATTCAGCAATACAGTTAAAAGTATTAGCATCCAAATATTTGGGCACATCACTCATAAGAGGTTATACTAAGAGTAGATTATGGAAAGCAAATATAGCAATGAGTGTAGATTGTCCCTCAGTAATTGAGAATTTAGGATAGGTTGTCCTTCAGTAAATACAATCCACCACAGAAGTATTTCAGTTACTTTCCTGACTTCACTTCTCAATGGCACTCCAGCTCATGTCTCCTGGTATTGCCGATGTTTGGTGATCTGTTCTAAATAGATGTCCCTCAACTACCTGATTGTGTCCGATACCATGAGTTGCCGTATCAGCTGAGCGTAGCACTGATCAATTCCACATTCCCACAACACTCACTCATTACTGGGACCCCATGTGCCCAGGGACCAGAGCTATAGTATTATCCCAAGCAACAAATATGGACATAGACATCATTTCCAAATTGTCATTTTCAGGTCTGGTTGTCTCCTGGTACATCAGTGTACAGTGACACTATGAAGGGAGATTATCTCAGTCCTTCAGCCGTCTCCTCTGGCTCAAGGCTGAGCAAAGCTGATGAGTTCTGGAGAGTACCTTGGCTAGTAGTAGGAGCTCATTTCCTCCTTTCCCCCCATTTTCAGATGTGTCGCCAGGAGGAGTCATCCAGCACTGACTTGGAGAAAACACGGCTGGAGTCAAGTCGCCGTGGAGATGCACTGGCTAAAGTATCCAGAGAAAAGGAAGCCCTGGTGCGTGAGAAGGCAGCACTGGAGGTGCGACTAGGGGCTGTGGAACGGGACAGACGGGGCCTTTCAGAGCAGCTGGCAGAGCTCAGGTGAGGTTGGGGAAAGGACCTTGTGCAGCACACAGATATATTTGTTGGATCTAGTTGTAATGTCACTCGGCACTGGGTAGCTGGAGTAGTATAACTTGGGTCGACTTACCCGCATAGTGAAGACATGCCCTGAGAGAGTGCTTTCCATTTGAGTATCACTGTATGTTTTGCAAACAGCCTCACCACCTCTGGGAGGTAGGGCCATTTTAATATCCATGTTCCAGGGCCAGGGTTCTCTCAGCCAGACAGCAACTCAATAGGAGTCACAAGAGAAAACCCGAAGTCCCAGTGAGGGTTTATTTTTGGTGCAAGCTTAACAAACTGAAGCAGAAGTATCTGCCCATGTCCCTTTCCTGCTACATAGTACTACGTAAACTCCCAAACAATCCAGTATAATTCTTCAATATCTGGTTCCTCAGCTCTGACACAGTGAGCTGCCCCAGGCCATCCTCTTTGGCACAAGCTGTTTGCTTGGATCCAAGTGCTTATCAGGATTATAGAATGGAGTCTGAGGCTTCAGAGGCTGTTTTCTGCAGGCTGCACTGTTCTGTTGATTGAGCAGACCCCATTCCCTGATTACAACACCACGGATTTTGGAGCAGGCACTTCTGGATCCAAGGCTTTGACCTGAGGACAGTCAGAGTCAGTCCCACATCCGACTGAGATGGAGCTAGAGACTTACTCTGAAGGTGCTGGGAACCCAGAAACCTTCAGGAATCCATTTCTATGTTTGCTTATGTTGGTCATGATGGGGGTCGTAGAAGTGTGCCACAGACAGAGATTCCATTTTCTCCTTGGTCCTCTCCAGCCTCTTTTGATTTCTAGTCCTTCCCTATTTTATGGATCCTTTATTCCTGAGCCTTGCTGACCTGTAAGAACAGGCATCAAGGAGAAATTGTTCAGTCCTGATAGAAGCCTCCCTCGGGATGCGGGAGCAGGCAAATGCTGGACACAGTGTTGGTATATAATACTCTAAATACTTTTATTGATTACAATTTAAACCCCACTTACTCCACATTCATACCCCTTTCAGACTGCATCAGAGTCTGACTATTAGAACGAAGTCCCGATGGCCAGTCAAGGTCCGCTTTCAGTCATAAGGTGTGGGGAGCCGACGTTGCACACCTCTTCAAAATTAGGGCTCTGGATGAATGTCTGACTCCAAATTCAGATATCATAGACAACTATATATAGTCCATTCCATTGCATCATCAGTCCTTTATCTTTGCCCAGAAAACAGTCCTGGGCAGGCTGCCATAATCCAAGGCGTTTCATTTCCCCCTTTTTTGTCCACAGCGCCACAGCTGTAGCCAATACATTGCCGTGACAACACCACCGATGTTATTCCTTGTTCTGCTGATTCTTTGTCTTTCCCATGGACATAAAAAGTTGTTTTGCATGGAACAGTCCTTGACCGTTTGCAGCCTTAAATCCTCACTTCGGTTGCCAGCACGCAACCCACATACTCATCTCAAGCATACTTCACACACACTAGGCCCGCTGGCCTATAACGTATTATAACGTATTCATATATATATGTGTCACAACATATATGGTTATATCCCAACAATATTACACTATTTTTCTGCTGTATCAGGATCAAATATCTGAGTGATCATCTGATCCAGAGAGAGTTTACTGTTAGTTTGCATGTTGCCATGGAAGAGTATGATTCTTCTTAAGAATCTGGGCTACCAGAATAATTCAGGGAATGAAGAGCCTATTTTATGAGAGGAGACAAAGGGCTTGGTTTGTTTAGCCTATCAAAATGAAGGCTGAAAGGGGATCTGATTGTTCTCTGTAAATAAATTAGGGGGTAAACACCAGGGAGGGAGAGGAACTGTTTAAAATAAAGGACAGTGTTGGCACAAGAAGAAATGGGTATAAACTGGCCATGAATAGATTTAGGCTGGAAATTAAAAGAAGGTTTCTAGCCATCAGAGGAATGAGGTTCTAGAGCAGTCTTTCAATAGGAATTGTGGGGGCAAGAAACCCAGTTAATTTTAAGATAGTTCTTGATAAATTTATGACTGAGATTGGGTGATGTGGTTGCCTTCAATAATAGGGGACTAGACTTGATGGCTCAGGAGGTCTCTTCCAGACCTGTGCTCCGATGTGAGGAAAAGGAGTACTGTGTCCAATTTTGGGTCCCCCACTACAGGAAGGATGTAGACAAATTGGAGGGAGTCAAGTGGAGGGCAACAAAAATGATTAGGGGGCTGGGGCACATGACTTATGAGGAGAGGCTGAGGGAACTGGGCTTATTTAGTCTGCAGAAAAGAAGAGTGAGGGGAGATTTGATAGCAACTTTCAACTACCTGAAGGGGAGTTCCAAAGAGGATGGACCTACGCTGTTCTCAGTCATGGCAGTTGACAGAATGAGGAGCAATGGTCTCAAGTTGCAGTGGGGGAGGTCTAGGTTGGATATCAGGAAAAACTGTTTCAGTGGGATGGTGGTGAAGCACTGGAATGGGTTACCTAGGGAGATGGTGGAATCTCCATCCTTAGAGGTTTTTAAGGCCCGGCTTGGGAAAGCCCTGGCTGGGATGATTTAGTTGGGGTTGGCCCAGCTTTGAGATCCTGAGGTCTCTTCCAACCATAATCTATGATTCTATGAAGAGGAACGGGAGAATCATAGATTCCAGGGCCAGATGGGACCATTGTAATCATCTTTTGACAGGATCCCTGGGGTGCAGCCTGGGACTGTGGGACCACTGTGCCCCCTTAACTCTCCAGCCTGGGCTGTCTCTCGCAATGCTTTGCAAGTAACACACAGCAAACCCCTCCAGGCGCTATTATCACTCAGCACAACAGCATGTGGAGCCCCACACCCACCTAGATGCATGAATGCTCCCAGAGCCACTCATGAATCACACAGAGAAAGGCATCAGCCAGATTCCCTCAGCTCCCAGCCTTGTACCTCAGGAATATACCGTCTTGCGCTGCTCGAGACCCTTTCTTGAGGAATGCAAATTTATTAATTGGTTCACCACTTCATCAGTGGAAAGTGGATATTCACCAGCCTTTATAAATCTGAGCAAATTTACCAAACACTTCAGGCAAGCTGATTGGTAAAGGTAAACAGTTAAACAAATGTGTTGACTACAAAAGAAGGATTTTAAGTGATAAGCAAAAAGTCAGAGTTAGCTACCAAAGAAAATAAAATAAAAGCACGCAATCTAAACTCTCAACCTTGTTAGACTGGGCAACATCTAGATTAAGATATCACCCCACTGGATATTGCAGTTCATAGTACACAGGTTTTCCCCTAGAAATCTGGGCCAGTCTCCTCTGTTGGAGTCTTCAGGCTTCTGAGTGTCCTTGTTGTTTGCAGCATAGATGGGGGAAGGAGAAAGGGCATGTATGGAGCCACTGTGTTCTGTTTTAGACCCCTAGTCCCATGTGCTTGGAGAACACAAGACCAGACATATCTGGTGGGCATTGCTGAGTCCCCAGGCAAAGTTGAGCAATTCCCCTGGTGTGGCTTTGTGCAAGTGAGTCATTGCATTGTAGCTCCCTTGCTGGACAGTGGCTGTTGATGGTGGTTCGACACCCACCCAGGCGTTGGTTACTTTCTTTGCTGTTGTCTCAGAGTCTCTGGGGAGCTAACATCTGGCTGATTCCCCAACTTATAGTATGTTTTAGTGACAACCATACAACACAATCTCATAACTTCATATGTGCTAATGATATACATATTTAGACAGAACAGTGACTTTCAGCAGATCATAACCTTTCTCCTGATACCTCACATGGCCTGCTTTATAGCAATATCACAATTATATATAAATAAAGAATATGCAGGTTACAGGGTGCTCCCCCAAGGTACAGAATTTCACACATCTAGTCCAACCTCCTGTGTAACAAAGGTCATAGAACTTCCTCAAAATAATCCCTAGAGTTTATCTTGTAGAAAAACAAGAGATAGTTACTGGACCTAGAGAACAAGCTGTTCTGTCTTCTGCCTCTCTTGTGAAGTGGTTAGAAATAGTTCTTCATCCCCTCTAGGTGATTTTTAGAGGCTTCCAGAAATGGCTAGGTTATATTGGTAATGCCTTTGACTTTGAGTTGTCAATCATGCTGGAGAAATATAATTGACTTTTGACTTTATGAAACTCAAGAATAGGGTTAATTTAGCCATCCTGATAAATAAGGACCTCCTGGAACAAGCCTGAGTTCGGGATTTACTCCATCTTCTGTATGCCCAGGATCTATATTGGGGGATGCCATGCTGAAATGTGTATTGCAATTTATCAGGCTCTATTTCCATGTTACAATTTTTTTTTCTGGGATTCACCTACCTTTCCTGGAACAGTTCCAGAGGAGACTACAGCCACATCCAAATCCATTGTCCAGATGACAGAAGATTCTGAATCTTGAGCTTAGAGCTCTGTACAGTGATTCAGACAGCTTTTTGCTCTCTCATCATTGCTACCTTCATCAATGTACCTTCATCAATGTACAAGCTAAACAGAGGACTTACTGTTTGACGGACCAAACCTTTTCAGTAGGAAAACTGATGAGACAGTGGAAAAACTAGCAATCTCTAGGTTTATATAGTCCTTATTAGAAGAGATCAGTTCCCTTCCTTTGCCAATGCCAACATCAGTCACAGCAGGTGATAGGGCAGGTTTCAGAGATCCTTTGATAGGCAGAAGTCAAAGCACTTCAGAGAAGACACCAAGACCTGCTGCTGTTTCTACAGGTGCATCTTAATCCTCCACGCTACAAATCAAATGGGGCTACTAGCGGATGTTGGCTCACTTTCCATTCTGGAGTAATTTCCTTCTGGGTTTCTGTTTGGGGACTGACTTTCCTTCTTCCTTGAAGTACAGAGTACAGTTACTAATGGATCCTGGAGATAGTAGAATCAGGTTATGCCATTCAGTTGCACTCAGTTTCCCTTTCTGATCCCTTTACGGGCATCCTTCTCAGGAGAAAGTGCTAAGGGATATAGTCCCATCATTCTCAGTCTGGGAGCCATAGAAGTGATCTCTTAGCAGGGCTTGTTTCCAAAAAGCAGATGTCTTTGTTCCATATTGAATCTTCAGAAAATAAACAAGTACATCAGAAAGTTCAAATTTTGTATGGTGACTTTGACTTCTCTGATTTCTTCCCTGAGTCCAGGAGATTGATTTGCGGCTTTTGACCTCAAAGATGTCTAGTTTCACACATCCATCATATCAGTGCACAGAAATTCTTGGTAACAGCAGTCATCAGTCCAGAGCAGTTTTCTTGTGTTGACCAAGGTCTCCTTACAGCTTTTGATACTCAGAGCTGTTCTTTGTGTATGTGTCCGTGTGCACTCCACACTAGGTGTGCTGTACCCTTGTGCACGGAACCAGATTTTTTTTAAGAGCACTGTCCATTGGAGGTCACGCTTGCTGTACTGCCGCATGTTCCTTTATGAGGTTATAAAGGCCAGGGTGTCCACAGCCCTACCACAATTCCCTCTTACTGCTCCTGGCAGTGAGACAGAACTTAGCTGGTATCAGACCCATGGACTTTAGCTCTGCTACATTTCTCAAAAAAAAAGTCCTTCAAATCTTCTGACATTCCTCAAAACCACCTTCATGATTTATTTTTGTTCCCTAGTCTGTTCTAGCACTTGTTGAACCAAAAGCTGCTTGCAGACCCCAGTGTCCAGTCCCCCTTGTACAAGGGCCACTTGCATAGGCTCTTAGAATGGGAAACTCAAAACCCACAGGCTTTAAGCCTTGTCTGCCCTGCAATGAGCTAATTTCTCTGAAAAAATGGGTCCTGCAGATGCCTATTCTGCTTGAGAAAGTCTCATGTCCCAAGCCAGTGCTCTGTCTGCCTTTCTCTCTGCAAGAACTTGCAAGACAAGGGATACAAGGCTGAAACTCCATGTTCTGGAGCAATCTATGAGAGTGGCATCTGATCCAGAAAAGCCAAGCTTGAAGACCCTTTTGATGGCCAAACCCACATCTTCCAGCACTCCACCTAGCAGGCAGGCAACTCTGAAGACCTCTACAGAAAAAGAGGCACCGAAAGCTGACCTGGTGCCAGCATCAGCATTGGCACTAGTACCAACCCTGGCACTGAAGTCATTGATGGTCCCAATGTCAAAGTTAACACTTTGGACAAAAAAACAGGGTGCTGAGGTGGACTGCTGCAAACACAGGGGCAGGAGCTTGAGAAGGAATTCCAGTATCCTTTCAGAAAGAGGGATGCAGGAAGATGTTAGGAGACAAGCTGGCCAAATCATGTATTGTCCTTGGGTGAAAATATAGCCTAAGCATTAATACCGGCACCGATTTCAGGGCCTTTCAGGAGTTCCTGGTGCAGACCATGCCTTCTATGATGAGATAACTGGCTCTGTGGACAAGGGGAAAGCAGTGGATGTGTTATTCCTTGACTTTAGCAAAGCTTTCGATAGAGTCTCCCACAGTATTCTTGCCAGCAAGTTAAAGAAGTATGGGCTGAATAAATGGACTATAAGGTGGACAGAAAGCTGGCTAGATTATCAGGCTCAACCAGTAGTGATCAATGGCTCCATGTCTAGTTGGCAGCCGGTATCAAGCGGAGTGTCCCCAGGCTCGGTCCTGGGGCAGGTTTTGTTCAATATCTTCATTAATGATCTGGAGGATGGCGTGGATTGCACCTTCAGCAAGTTTGCAGATGACACTAACCTGGGAGGAGTGGTAGATACGCTGGACAGTAGGGATAGGATACAGAGGGCCCTAGACAAATTAGAGGATTGGGCCAAGAGAAATCTGATGAGGTTCAACAAGGACAAGTGCAGAGTGCTGCACTTAGGACGGAAGAATCCCATGCACTGCTACAGAGTAGGGACTGAGTGGCTAGGCAGCAGTTCTGCAGAAAAGGACTTAGGGGATACAGTGGACGAGAAGCTGGATATGAGTCAACAGTGTGGCCTTGTTGCCAAGAAGGCTAATGGCATTTTGGGCTGTATAAGTAGGGGCATTGCCAGCAGATCGAGGGACGTGATCATTCCCCTCTATTCAACATTGGAGAGGCCTCATCTGGAGTACTGTGTCCAGTTTTGGGCCCCACACTACAAGAAAGATGTGGAAAAATTGGAAATAGTCCAGCAGAGGGCAACAAAAATGATTAGGCTGCTGGAGCACATGATTTATGAGGAGAGGCTGAGGGAACTGGGATTATTTAGTCTGCAGAAGAAAAGAATGAGGGGGGATTTGATAGCTGCTTTCAACTAACTGAAAGGGGGTTCCAAAGAGGATACATCTAGACTGTTCTTAGTGGTACCAGATGATAGAACAAAGAATAATGGTCTCAAGTTGCAGTGGGGGAGGTTTAGGTTGGATATTAGGAAAAACTTTTTCACTAGGAGGGTGGTGAAACACTGGAATGGGTTACCTAGGGAGGTGGTGGAATCTCCTTCCTTAGGGGATTTTAAGGTCAGCCTTGACTAAGCCCTGGCTGGGATGATTTAGTTGGGAATTAGGTCCTGCTTTGAGCAGGGGGTTGGACTAGATGACCTCCTGAGGTCCCTTCCAACCCTGATATTCTATGATTCTATGATCTTTCGAGACTGCGTCTTTGGCTCTGAGAAGTCTCACAATTATTCGCTATCTTGTTGGCTTCTGGTCCTGCCAGGATTGCCCTCCTTATAAATAAAGTCTTCCTAGACCCAGCAAGAGCCTCATGACAAACACCAGCCATTATTCCACCAATTGCAAAATCTGTCAAAGAACAGTACCAGGTATCCCCCTTGGGTTTTGAGTACTTTTACTCCCACCCAAGCTGCCTTCCTAGTAGGCTAAGCTGTCTAGATGTGAAGTTCCAGCAAGAAACGCTCCTAAGGACAAGGAGCGCAATGCTTAGATCTGTTTGGAAGAAAAACATACTTATCACTTTGCTCCAGTTGAGGGTGGCCAGCGGCCAGACGTTGGCCAAATACAACTCTTTGACGTGGGACAGAGTAACACCCTTCCTGACAAGTTTCTTCATGAAAGTGGAGAGGAGCTGAAAGGCGTTATAAAAGAAGGCCAGCCTGGGGCCAAGGCAGCTCTGCTGGCTGTGTGGGACACTTTTGAGGCTGTGGCTAGTGGAAAGTATCATGGCTCCACACTTCGGGTATCCCTAGTGAGGTACTAGCCACAATTGAGGCCCTGCCCTTTGAGGGCTTCAACTCTCCAGTGAACAGACTGGTGGAACCCTACATTCCGTGAAAGATCCCAAAGAAACCTTATGCTCCAGGAATCCACACTCCCCCACACTTTTGAAAGGTGTACCACCCTTAACCATTGCAGCAGTGAAGACCATTCGTCCCATCATACCACAGACAGGTGCTGTACCAGCCTAGAAACCCACGTATGACATCCATAAAGGCCCACAAGTGGTTCACTACACTGTCAGCAACTCCTATCAGGCCTGACAAACTCACTATACCTAACACATTGCAGTTGTAGTATTTATCTGTAAAACATGTTCTTTGAGTACTTGTTTATGTCAATTCCAATCAGGTGTGTGCACACTGCGTGCACGACAGCCAGAAAATTTTTCCCTTAGCAGTAACCGTAGGGTCAGCCTGGGCGCCTTCATGGTGCCCAGTATAGGGCCCTGCCAACCCGACACCCACTCAGTTCCTACTTGCCGCCTGTGATGGCTAGCTGGAACTCCCTACTGCTCTTGCCTCGGCAAGCATGTGCTTCTCAGTATCTCTGTCCTCGTGAACATAGTTAGCATAGTAGTTGTAGTTAGTGTAGTTTTTCTTATAGGTTTCCTTTGGGGGGTTTTCCCCCTGATGTTTTCCTCAGCACTGGGGTATGTCGGTCCCCAGGCTTTAAACCATGCCTAGACTATGGCAGGTTTATGCCAAGGAGTGACCCGCACTCGTCGTGCCTTAAGTGTCTGGGCGAGGGTCATCTCAGAGACCTCTGTAAAATCTTTAAGGGTTTTCACCCCAGGACCCTTAAGGACAGAGAGCAGCACCTCCAAGTCCTAATTATGGAGGTGGCTCTTTGTCCCCAGTCTGAGCACGCCATGTCTGACCCGGCCTCGAGCCCCGCATCCTTGGTGCGCAGTGCACAAACCAGTGCCGAGGAAGGATTCAGTTAGAGACCCTCAGTACTGCCATAGCTCCACCCACAGGCAGCCATTGGTGAGGCACCGCTCTCACTCCCCGGTGTCCCGTAAGAAGAAGAAGGCCGACAGAGGGCGCTCCCCAGCTAGGTCTAAGGACCAGATAACGAGAAAACCCGCATCGGGAGTTCGGTTGGCCAGGATTCCATCGACTACTGCTCCAGGAGGGGTACAATCAAGTCCGGACCCGCACCACTGGGCCGCCGCTGCAAGGACATACAACTCCCCTCCATGCCGGAGGTGTTCGAGGTAGCAGCAGACCTATTGGCACTCACTGTGCCACCCTCCCCGCCTAGGAGGGACAGGTCACTGGCACCAATCCCAGGCCCGGTACATTCTGTGGGCAAGCCAGCGATGATGTCTGCCATGAGGCCATCCCTGTTACATCAACCACCGGCACCAGGAGTTTCTGCGGGGGAGCCGCTCCGGTCCCCAAGTTGGCACTGATCCCCAGCACCAAGAGGCTCTGCTCCTCCCTGGTCATCACAATCAGAGATCTCGGAGGCAGAGTCCTTGTGCTCTAACAGGAGCAGAAGATCCTGCTCCTGCCGCGATCATCATCCCTACTCAGCGCCCTGGCAGGGCCAGTGGCAGGCCTCCCAGTGGCCCTTCTGGACTCCCTGGGCTTATCATCAAAGCCAGGGTGCCGCACTGTCCTCAGCACCTTTCCTGGCTCCGATCCTGGCGTCGACCATGACTCCGATCCTGGCGTCAGTCCCCATTCCGGCGTCTGCCCCCATTCCAGGGGCGGCTGCGGCACCCAGCTCGGCACTGACCCTGGCGCCGATCCCGGCATCCGTGGTGCCATTGGCCATGGCACCGACTGTGGCACTGACCACAGTGCCATCGTTCCTTGCCCCAAGGGACTCCAGGGTGGCCAAGGGCAGTGATCAGACCCCAGTACCGGCTGCCTTCAGATGAGGCGGTGGCAGGTACCTCGACTGCTCCAGCCTTAGAAGACACCAGGGTCCTTCAGCGGCTGCTGAGATGGGTGGAAGTGGTGGAGGAAGCCAGCCCAATGGCCGATATTCTCTCCCTTCCCGAACCATCCTGTATCGCGCTGCCACTGATCAAAATGATTGACAATGCCACCAAGACACTGTGGCAGACCCTGTCTTCACTGCCGCCTACCGCCAAGAGATATGAGTGGAGGTACTTTGTTCCCTCGCATGGGTATGAACATTTGTACACCCACCCCCAGCCAGACTCCCTGGTAGTGGATGCTGCTAACCAGTGTGAACGATAAGGCTATCAGAGGCCCTCTCCCAAGAACCATGAGGCCAAAAAGTTGGACCTTTTTGGGAGAAAAATATACTTGACTGGGGGGGTCGGAGCTCTGTATCACTAACCATCAGGCGGTGGTTAGCAGATGCAATTATAAGACCTGCGGGACTATGCAAAAGTTCACTGGACTTCTCCGCACTAGTAGAGGAGGGCAAATTGATCTCCCGTGCTTCCCTGCAGGTGGCCTGGGATGCAGCGGACGCGACCTCCTGCACGATGGCTATTGGGGTGGCCATGAGAAGGAGTTGCTGGCTGCAGGTCTCGGGCCTACCATTCAGGTGCTGCAGACAATTCAGGATCTCCCCTTTGAGGGTCAGTCACTGTTTTCAGAGAAGACTGACTCGCGTTTGCACAGCCTCAAGGACTCTCGGTCCCCCTGAAGTCCTTGGGCCTTCACAGACCTGAGACTCAGAGGAGACACTTCAGGCCTCCACGACTCCCGAGGAATTATCAGCCTGAGGGCAGAGAGGAAGGGTCGCATAGGAGGAACAGGAACTGGAGAAAGAGACCTCATCCTTCCTCTGGCCAGTCTAAACCTTCCTCAGGCAGGACTTTTGAAGGTGCGCTAAGGGGTGATGCACCAGCTCAAAGACTGGATCCTCCCCGCCTTACCTTTTCGTCCCATCTATCCCCTTTCTACCCTGCGTGGGCCCGCATTACATTGGACCGTTGGGTGCTCTGCATGGTAGAAAGGGGATATTCATTCCAGTTCTCGGCCCTCCCACCCCACCTCCCTGTCCCTCTTCAGGGACTTCTCTCATGAGCAACTCCTTATCCAGGAGGTGCAGTTGCTCCTCTCACTAGGAGCAGTGGAAGAGGTTCCTCAGGGCTACAGGGGCAGAGGCTTTTATACCCGGTATTTCCTAATACTAAAAGCCAAAGAGGGGGGCTAAGACCTATTCTAGACCTGCGCAAACTCAACAAATTAATGAAGAAACTCAAGTTATGCATAGTCTTGTTGGCCTTCATCATCTCTTCCTTGGATCCAGGGGACTGGTATGCCGCCCTCGACTTGAAGGACGTGTACTTTCACATAGCAATAACTCCGTCCCACAGAAAATACCTAGGTTTGTGGTGAGCAACAGCTACTACCAGTTCACAGTCCTCCCGTTTGGTCTGTCAGCAGCGCCCCGAATATTCACCAAGTGCACGGCAGTTGTGGCTGCATTCCTGCGCAGGCGCCAGGTACAGGTAGTCCTGTACCTACACGACTGGCTGATCAAAGGCCGCTCTAGGGCTCTAGTATAGGGGCAAGTCGAATTCATCATGGCAACATTTGACTCACTGGGCCTTCTCCTGAACGTGGGGAAGTCCACTCTGTCCCCTGTTCAGCAGATAGAGTTTATAGGGGTGGTTCTGGACTCAACCCAGGCCAGGGCATATCTTCCAGAATCGAGGTTCCGGGCCAAGAGCGACATCATTCGGAGTCCCAGGCAGTTCCCCACCACCACAGCACGAAATTGCCTAAGACTCCTGGGACACATGGCTGCGTGTACCTATGTGGTGCAACATGCCAGGCTCAGACTTCAGCTGCTCCAATCCTGGCTTGCCTTGGTGTATCAGCTGGTTCAGGGCAGTTTCAGTAGGGTCATGACTCTGCCTCCCCGTATCCTCGACTTCCTTCTGTGGTGTCTCGACACACAGGTGGTGTGTGCGGGGGTCCCCTTCGCCAGCCCTCAGTCAACTCTCTCGTTGGTGATGGACGCATCAGACTTGGGCTGGGGTGCACATCTGGGAGACCTCAGGACTCAAGGCCTCTGGTCACAGGCAGAGATGGCTCCCCACATCAATGTCAGAGAGCTGAGAGCAGTGCACATACCATGCCAGACTTTCTGAGCCCACCTAACAGGGAGATGTGTTTCAGTTATGACAGACAATGCCACAGCGATGTTTTGTATCAACAAACGGGGGTGCATGCTCCTCTCCCCTGTGCCAGGAAGCCCTCATGCTGTGGGACTTGTGAGTAGAGCATTCGATACACCTGCAAGCTTGTTGGCAGACTACCTCAGGAGGTCGTTCCAAGGCCGCAAGTGATCCCTACGCCTGGATGTTGTGAACTCCATCTTCCAATGGTGGGGCTTCCCCCAGGTAGACCTCTTTGCCACGTGACTCAACAGTGTCAGCAGTTCTGCTCCTTCTGGAATCACAGTCCGGGCTCCATAGCGGATGCTTTCCTATTACAATGGGGCGATCATCTCCTATACGCATTCCTGCCTATCCCTCTCATTCACAAGGTGCTCCTCAAGATACGGAGGGAAGAAGCTTCGGTGATATTGATAGCTCCAGCCTGGCCCCGCCAACACTGGTACACATCCCTCCTCAAGTTGTCTGTGGAAGTCCCAGTCACCTTGCCGCTCTTCCTGGACTTAGTAACTCAGGATCACGGTCGCCTCCAGCACCCAAACCTCAAGTTGTTGCACCTCACAGCGTGGAAGCTCCATGGCTGAACCCAATGGAGCTTACCTGCTCAGACAAGTCCTCCTTGACAGTAGAAAACCCTCCACTAGGGCTACCTACCTTGCCAAGTGGAAGAGATTTTCAATCTGGATGGCACAGCATCATTCTTCCCCGACGCTCACCACTATACCACTTATATTGGACTACCTCCTCCATCTCAAACAGCAGGGCCTGTCCATGTCATCAATAAGGGTTCACCTGGCTGCCATTTCAGCCTTTTATGTTCAGCCAATTGATAGACTTCATGGGAGTTCTGCTTGACTCAGGTTCAGTGAAAGCTTTCCTGCCAGAGGACAGGTTCCAGTCCCTGCAGTTGATAGTGTCTGACCACAGAGTGTACATGTTTGGGCTTCCTTGGTCATAGGTCTGTATGTGTGACGTCCCTTGCCAGACATTGCCTGCAGCATCTAAATTGCTGGCTGACGACAGTCTGCTCTCTGTCCAAACACCTAATGACGGAATAAGTCTCGGTCCCACCATATATCCTGCATGAACTTCAGAGGTGGCTAGATTTGCTGAAAAAGGGGGTCTATCCCCTCCATGATGATGACACTGGTGACAGATTTGTCAGGGACAAGGTGGGGAGCCCACTTACACTACCTGCAAATGCTAGGCTTGTGGTCGCAGGATGATCTCAAGCACCACACAAACTTTTTTGAAGCAAGAGCCATCAGACTGGCTTGGATAGCATTCCCACCGGTCCTCCAAAATGCCACAGTGTAGGTCCTGATGGACAACGCTTCGGCAATGAGTATATAAACAAGCAGAGGGGCACTTGATCATCTCCACTGTACCTAGAGGTGACTGAGTTCTGGGAGTGGTGTCATCAGCATGGAAATGGACTGCATGGAGGTGGCCCGTTAACTTTACTTTACCTAGAATGGTCCCTTGAAATATATGTTAACTACTTATGATAAACAATGTGTCCCACCATATATATAGCTGTGACACTCTGTGTACAGAATCCAAGCTCTGAAGAATAGGTCAGTGTAAGTTCAAAAGCTTGTCTCTCTCACCAACGGAAGTTGGTCCAATAAAAGATATTATCTCATCCACCGTGTCTCTCTAATATCTGGGGACTGACATGACTACAGTTACACTGCAAGTACAAGAGACTCATTATTGCTCTGTATTTATATCCTGTAGATCAGCAAAGGAAATCTTAGAATCCAGCCTGTTCGATGCTCAGCAGCAGGTGTCTCAGCTGGAGGTCGCAAGGGGTCAGCTGGAAATCAACGTTCAAACAGTCACCCAGGCCAAAGAGGTGATACAAGGTAAGAGGCTGAGAAGCACAGCCCACCAGAGATGTCCCTTCCGTGGATGGGGCAAAGGGGCCACTGGGGAGTGAGAGATGGACATGGCCCTCTCCCTGTCTGGGACAGAGAAGGCTCTGGCATGGTGCAGCTGAGCCCTTAATAGCTCAAGGAAGTGAGAGGGGTTCAGACTCTTGCCATGTCTCCTCTTCTGCAGGAGAAGTGAAGTGCCTTCGTTGTGAGCTGGAAACAGAGAGGTCCACAATGGAGCAGGAGCGGGAGGATATGGCACAGCAGCTCTCACAGACAGAGCAGCAATATCAAGATACTCTTAGCCTTCGGCAAGCTGCGTACGAGGAGGAAATGAACAAGCTCCTGCAAGAGCTGGTAGGTGGTAGGATGGCCATCATCAAAGGGCAAAGCCAGTAGGTTTTAATGGTTAAGACCAGGCCTGCCCCTGGACCCCTTTTAATGTTTTCATGAATGTTTATTGCTCTCCTCAGACACTGTACTGACCATCCATGTACAATGTTTGCTACTGCAGCCTTGTATGATTTACTAACAAAACCTTGTATGCTGGATTCCACTTCACTGCAAGACAGCTAGGACACTCCAACGCTCTAAACCTTTGTTTTGTCCCTTCGAAGTGCATGTGCTTCATGTACAGACTTTCTGCCAATACATGGCTATGTTCATACAATTACTTTGTGATCATGACTGTGGTGGTGACAAAAAATAGAAGGCTACTAAGTACAGTAAGAATAAGAGTGTCAATGCCTGTTAATTTCTAATAGGAATTGGGCATCCAGATCCCTCAGACAGTTTTGAAAATCCTTTGTTACATAATCCATTCTATAAAGGAAAAATAGAAGTATATCCTCTACAGCAGATATTTGCAGTGGGCCATTTTTAAGCAATCCATAGACTATGATGTGTATGCACACAACATTCATGAAATAATGAACAAATCTGGGAAAACTTTAACCTGTTTGCAGATGCTCCTCAAGCAGAAGAGGGTGATGTTTGTGGAATAAATGTTATGAATAATTTACCAGCTGTAAACTAAAGTTGCTGTTTAATATGGGTTTGTCAATTCACCAATAGTGCACTGCATGGCTGCGTGTACAGCTGTGTATGATGATGGTGTTCCTAAAGTTTGGTTTGCAGACCTGTGCCGGTCCATGTGGATCCTGGGCTGCTTGCATCAAGTGAAACAAGACAGTCTCTCAGTATGTGTTGCTCTTCAAGTAGAGCTCCCTCTCATGCCTTTGCTTGTTTGGGCGATTGCCCTGGAGGTGAAGTTTGTTATCAAGTCTCATTCTTTGTTGGGTGTTCAAGGGGAATATAATTGTGAACAATTTGCTGACAATACCACAGTGGAGGGGGAAGAAACATAATGGTGTCAAAGCTGAGCTTCAATGAGTCCTGAAGAGATTAGACTGAGGGCAACAGGAAACAAAAGCATGAAGTTCCGACAAAGTGCTGAACTGCTGAGTTAACCCAGGCTCTTACTCACATGTTGTCCCTAACCCACCTCCTAGCTGAAAACTCAGACTTCTCACCCAAGCTTGATAGTGCTTACCGCCTGGTCTGGCTGACCCATCCTGGGTTGTAGGCTTAAGCCCGGGTGTCACTTTGACTCAGGTTGGTAACATATCCACTTCACAGTGAAGACACAGGCTAAACTTCTCAAGTGCAGATAGTCCTCTAGAGTCTTCCCACAATTCTCCCAGTGTGCCCGGGATTGTCAGGTTCTCCCACAATTCACTGGGAAAGAATTATAGCGGTTCAGCGAGGTTCAGCTCAGAGAACCATAGGATGTGCTGCCAGAAATCTTAGCCTCTCACATGGGTGAGTGCAGCACCACTGTGGACACAGCAACTCTCATGTGGCTCTGCAGCGTGACTGCTCACACCTGAATTAGGCCAACGCAGGTCCTGATCTCCCGAGTTAACTCTGCAGTACGGACGTGCTCAGAGAAAGGAAATAACTAGGTCCCTACCAAATTCACAGTCCATTTTGGTCAATTTCGTGGTCATGGGATTTTAAAAATCATAAATTTTATGATTTCAGATATTTAAATCTGAAATTTCACGGTGTTCTAACTGTAGGGGTCCTGACCCAAAAGGGGGTAGTGGGGGCATTGCAAGGTTATTATAGGGGAGTCGTGGTATTGCCACCCTTGCTTCTGCACCTCTGCTGGCGGCAGTATTGCCTTCAAAGCTGGGTGGCCGGAGAGCGGCATCTGCTGGCCGGGAGCCCTACTCTGAAGGCAGCGCCACCGCCAGCAGCAGCATAGAAGTAAGGATGGTTTGGTATTGTCACCCTTACTTCTGTGCTGCTGCCTTCAGAGCTGGGCCCTCTGCCAGCAGCCGTCACTCTCCGACCACCCATTACCACCCTTACTTCCGTGCCGCTGCCTTCAGAGCTGGGCCCTCAGCCAGCAGCCGTCACTCTCCGACCACCCATTACCACCCTTACTTCTGTGCCGCTGCCTTCAGAGCTGGGCCCTCAGCCAGCAGCTGTCACTCTCCAACCACCCATTACCACCCTTACTTCTGTGCCACTGCCTTCAGAGCTGGGCCCTCAGCCAGCAGCCGTCACTCTCCGACCACCCATTACCACCCTTACTTCTGTGCTGCTGCTGACAGTGCTGCCTTCAGAGCTGGGAGCCTGGCCAGCAGCCACTGCTACCCAGACACCCAGCTCTGAAAGCAGCGCAGAAGTAAGGGTGGCAATACCACGATCGCGCTACAATAACCTTGTAATCCCCCCATCCTGCAACCTCCTTTTGGATCGGGACCCCGAGTTTGAGAAACACAGCCGGTCTCCCCTGTGAAATCTGTATGGCATAGGGTTGTAGTATAGAAAAGACCAGATTTCACAGCGGAGATCAGATTTCGTGGTCCGTGACGCGTTTTTCATAGCTGTAAATTTGGCTGGGCCCTAGAAATAACCAACCCAGTTACACACAGGGGAGATGTAAGTAAAGCTGTACCTCAGTACCTTGGAGAGAGTTTATTGTCTCACCTTAACCCTGTCCTAATGTGACTTGTCATGTGATCAAATACAGTTTGTTTATTTTTTGTATTGCAGTTTATTTATCCAGTGCTTGAGGAGCAATGCTGTGTGGGATCAGGATTGGGCATTGGAAGGAGAAATTGCTCAGTGTAGACACCCAGGCACAGTAGGGCAGGATGAACTGAACACATAAAACTCTTTACACAGCCCCTGCACCCACAAACAGATGGTGCCTGTTCCCAGTGGCTCAGTTACCTGAAATTAGTCAGCAATTGGTATATGTGAAGAGGGATTTCATGCATGCTGTTTGTGGCTACTGTTGCTTTATGGTTTGCTACTAGTAACATGCTGCATACAATGGCTAGTTGTGGATGCCTGATTAAGTCACTCCTCTGGTCGAGGCAGCATAGGGAGCACATAGCCAGTGGCAGTGGCTGGCTGGTGATAGGCATGAGTACCCTTCCTCCTCAACTCCTTGCTTGGGGCCAGGCAGCAGTGGTTGAAAGTGGCTGCTGCAGGTGTGCAAAGGCTCCTTTCTCAGGCTCTTCCCAGCTGCTGCTATTATGTGACCTCCATGGGGCACCACATCCAACCCCAAGTTCAGGATGGCCCTGGGACTGGCTCTGCAATCAACTATGTTCAGAAGGGGTGGGTGAACCCCATGCAAGGCCTGACAGCCAGGGGTTGAAATTCTGCCCAGGCTCACAGATTGATATGAAACAGCCACCTGAGGCTCTGGCACATTGCAGCGGGTTGCCCAGTGTGTGTAATAATGCAGAAGTCAGGAGAAGCCTGAGAAGAGCTACAGGAAGCCTGCTCCTTTCCTGCTGGACTTTGGCTGAGGGAGGCCATGGAGTAGCTCCAGACTGTCTGGCCCAGCCTGAGTCATGGGGGGGGTGTCTCCTCATTCTGTATGCAGTTTACACTTATTGTGCGTTAATAAAAATGTTGAATTAAGCTCTGGGATAATAGGAAATAAGGGTAGAAGCAAATGCTGGGGATGGTGATGTGGAAAATCCTACAGGAACAGAGGGAGAGAATCCTCACAGGAGGGAGGCTCAGCAGGTGGAGGGGAGGTGGCGTGCTGTTTCCCCTCCAAGGTCACTAGGAGTCCCCTTGGAAAATAACTGCTTCTATCCCTACCCACAGCACTGCCAGTAATGTGTATGCTGCTGATGCTTCATGTTGGTGGAGGAAATCTGACCTGGTCCTTTGGCTGGTGCCACATCAGCAAGCTGTGATATGAGGAGGTGGCCTAAGTCTGAAGGACCTAATGGCTCTTTTTCTGATTGTTAGAAGAGTGAGCAGGAATTGCACCGCGCAGAGCTGAAAGAGGTGTCGGAGCTCTCAGCCCAAGAGAGAGCAGAGACAGAAGGTGCTTATGAGAAGAAGCTGTTGGAGCTGAGGCAGGAGGCTGCTACTATGCAATCTCAGAAAGAAGAGGAGCGAGCTAGGGCTGAAAATGCCAGGCAAGAGGTAAAGGTTTGGGAGGGAAACTTGTTCATTTAAACAGCAGACATCTTTTGTCTCCTGACTAGTGAAGTTTCCCATAATACAGGTGTCTAGGCTGAAGTAAGAGGCCTCTTGAAGGTGATAAAATATCTTCTCTTTTGCATAGGAAATTAGGATTTACTAAACCAGATCAGGCAATTGCCCATGAAAGTCTGATGCATAGTTGATACTGCAAAGGAAGATGAAATTTCCACAGCTGGGCAATTGTGCAGCGCAGAGTAGAGAGTGGGGGAAATCTTCCCTGAACTGCTTATGTTTAAGGCTCCATGTTTGTCACGGAGGCTGTCAGGGTTCCCTCCCACTCTGAACTCTGGGGTACAGATGTGGGGACCCACATGAAAAACCCCCTAAGCTTATATTTTGCCAGTGTAGGTTAAAATTTCCCCAAGGCACAAATTCCTTTCCTTGTCATTGGACGGTATTGCTGCCACCACCAAGTGATTTATACAAAAATTCAGGGAAGGGTCACGTGGAGTCCCTATCCCCCCAAAATGGTCAGGGGGAGGGATAGCTCAGTGGTTTAAGCATTGGCTTGCTAAGCCCAGGGTTGTGAGTTCAATCCTAGAGGGGGCCATTTAGGGATCTGGGGCAAAAGTTGGGGATTGGTCCTGCTTTGAGCAGGGGGTTGGACTAGATGACCTCCTGAGGTCCCTTCCAACCCTGATATTCTATGAAAATATCCCCCTTTACCCCCTTTCCTGAGGAGGCTTGAGAATAATATACCAACCAGTTGGTTAGCAATGTGAGCACAGACAAAACCTTTTATCATTAGGACACTAAAATCAATCAGGTTCTTAAAAAAAGAACTTTATTATAAAGAAAAAAGTAAAAGAATGACACCTGCAAAATCAGGATGGAAGGTACCTTTACAGGGTAATAAAAAGATGTAAAACACAGAGGACTCCTCTCTGGACGCAGCTTCACAGTTACAAAAACAGGATTAAACTACCTTTTTAGCATAGGGAAAATTCACAAGCCACAAGAAAAGATAACCTAACACATTTCCTTGCCTGATTTACAATTTTTGTAATTTTAGATGATTCATTTCAGGTATGTTTTCAGGAGATGTTGTACCTGCCAGGTCTCTCTCTCCGTCCGGAAAGGGAACAAACAAAGAGAGCCACAAACAAAACCTCCCCCCGCCACCCTCCCCACCGCCAGATTTGAAAGTATCTTCTTTCCTCATTGGTCCTTCTTTGATTTGAGCTACTTAACCCCTTACAGGTAAAGTGATTCAGTACAGCTGAAGGGCTTGGCCAGATTATACCCTCAAGTATGAGACCCCTTCCCTCCTTGGGATCTCAATTTAGTCCTGGAAATTCTGATGGGACCCTTTCACAATTTGCTCTCTCCTCTACGTCTCCATGAAGTTGGCATTTCTAATAGCGATCACCTCAGCCAGAAGGATTGGTGAGTTGAGAGCTCTGAGACTAGAACCCACCCCCCATACAGTTTTTTATAAGGATAAAATTTATCTCTGGACTCACCCAAAGTTTCTTACAAAAGTAGTCTCTAGGTTTCACGTTAACCAAGCTATCTATTTGCCCACATTTTTCCAAAACCCCATCACCAGAGGCATTGGATGTGAGAAGGGCTCTAGCTTTCTATCTGGAGCATACTAGAGTGTTCAGATCCTCTACACAACTTTTTGTGGCAGTAGCTGACAAAATTCAGGGCAGTCCAGTTTCCTCTCAGAGAATTTCCTCCTGGATCTCTTCCTCCATCCATTATGTTATCAACTGACTAACACAACCCCACTATCTCGAGTAAAGGTGCATTCTGCTAGACAGAACACAAGCAGCTTCTGCAACTTTCCTGGTTCAAGTACCCATTATTGACATTTGTAAAGCAGTGACTTTGTCATCAGACTACACCTTCCCTTCTTGTTACTCCATTTCCCGTCAGTCCAGAGATGATTCCAGTTTCAGATGGGTGGTCTTACAATCACTGTTCAGATAGACTCTGAACCCTCTCCATAGTTGTTTTGTGTCACCTACAGTGGAACTGACATGTGCAATCACTCAAAGAAGAAGAAACTGTTACCTACCTTTCTGTAAGTGTTGTTCTTCAAGATGTGTTGCACATGTCAGTTCCACAACCCACCTCCTCCCACTCTGTATCAGAGTCAAACCAGTATGAAGGAACTGAGGGGAGTTGGGGGCAGCTCCATGCTCTTATACCAGTACACAGCAGCGCAAAGTGACAGAGGGCACTCAAGCCACAGGTACCACTGAGGGGGAAAAATATCTCTGACAATTGTGCATGAGGCGTCGCCTACAGTGGCATAGCCATGTGCGACACATTTTGAAGAACAGTTACAGAAAGGTAGGTATCTATTTCTTCCTTATCCTCCTTATAGAGGAAGATGTCAGAAAACAGGAACAGATTTGAGGGTCGGAATATCTGCCCCCTTTTAAGGCATGGAGCCAGAAGGTAAATCAGGAGCTGGAATGCTGTCAGTGGAGGGTAAAGAGCAAGTTCTGAGAGCTTGCTTTGTGGTTAAATAAGGGTTTTTGATTTCAAAAGGGCTGACTTTCAAAAATTAAGGAAATTAGTTAGGGAAGTGGATTGGACTGAAGAACTTATGGATCTAAAGGCAGAGGAGGCCTGGGATTACTTTAAGTCAAAGCTGCAGAAGCTATTGAAAGCCTGCATCCCAAGAAAGGGGGAAAAATTCATAGGCAGGAGTTGTAGACCAAGCTGGATGAGCAAGCATCTCAGAGAAGTGATTAAGAAAAAGCAGAAAGTATACAGGGAGTGGAAGTTGGGAGGGATCAGCAAGGAAAGCTACCTTATTGAGGTCAGAACATGTAGAGATAAAGTGAGAGAGGCTAAAAGTCAAGTAGAGTTGGACCTTGCAAAGGGAATTAAAACCAATAGTAAAAGGTTCTATAGCCATATAATTAAGAGGAAAACAAAGAAAGAAGAAGTGGGACTGCTAAACACTGAGGATGGAGTGGAGGTTAAGGATAATTTAGGCATGGCCCAATATCTAAACAAATACTTTGCCTCAGTCTTTAATAAGGCTAATGAGGATCTTAGGGATAATGGTAGCATGACAAATGGGAATGAGAATATGGAGGTAGATATTACCATATCTGAGGTAGAAGCGAAACTCGAACAGCTTAATGGGGCTAAATTGGGGGGCCCAGATAATCTTCATCCAAGAATATTAAAGGAATTGGCACATGAAATTGCAAGCCCATTAGCAAGAATTTTTAATGAATCTGTAAACTCAAGGGTTGTACCGTATGACTGGAGAATTACTAACATAGTTCCTATTTTTACGAAAGGGAAAAAAAGTGATCCAGGTAACTACAGGCCTGTTAGTTTGACATCTGTAGTATGCAAGGTCTTGGAAAAAATTTTGAAGGAGAAAGTAGTTAAGGACATTGAGGTCAATGGTAAATGGGACAAAATACAACATGGTTTTACAAAAGGTAGATCGTGCCAAACCAACCTGATCTCCTTCTTTGAGAAAGTAACAGATTTTTTAGACAAAGGAAACACAGTGGATCTAATTTACCTAGATTTCAGTAAGGCATTTGATACCGTGCCACATGGGGAATTATTAGTTAAATTGGAAAAGGTGGGGATCAATATGAAAATTGAAAGGTGGATAAGGAATTGGTTAAAAGGGAGACTACAGCAGGTCATACTGAAAGATGAACTGTCAGGCTGGAGGGAGATTACCAGTGGAGTTCCTCAGGGATCGGTTTTGGGACCAATCTTATTTAATTTTTTTATTACTGACCTCAGCACAAAAAGTGGGAGTGTGCTAATAAAGTTTGTGGATGATACAAAGCTGGGAGATATTGCCAATTTAGAGAAGGACCGGGATATCATACAGGAGGATCTGGATGACCTTGTAAACTGGAGTAATAGTAATAGGATGAAAGTTAATAGTGAGAAGTGTAAGGTCATGCATTTAGGGATTAATAAGAATTTTAGTTATAAGCTGAGGACGCATCAATTAGAAGTAACGGAGGAGGAGAAGGACCTTGGAGTATTGGTTGATCATAGGATGACTATGAGCCGCCAATGTGATATGGCCATGAAAAAAGCTAATGCGGTCTTGGGATGCATCAGGCGAGGTGTTTCCAGTAGAGATAAGGAGGTGTTAGTACCGTTATACAAGGCACTGGTGAGACCTCACCTGGAATACTGTGTGCAGTTCTGGTCTCCCATGTTTAAGAAGGATGAATTCAAACTGGAACAGGTACAGAGAAGGGCTACTAGGATGATCCGAGGAATGGAAAACCTGTCTTATGAAAGGAGACTCAAGGAGCTTGGCTTGTTTAGCCTAACCAAAAGAAGGTTGAGGGGAGATATGATTGCTCTCTATAAATATATCAGAGGGATAAATACCGGAGAGGGAGAGGAATTATTTAAGCTCAGTACCAATTTGGACACAAGAACAAATGGATATAAACTGGCCATCAGGAAGTTTAGACTTGAAATTAGACGAAGGTTTCTAACCATCAGAGGAGTGAAGTTCTGGAATAGCCTTCCAAGGGAAGCAGTGGGGGCAAAAGACCTATCTGGCCTCAAGATTAAACTCAATAAGTTTATGGAGGAGATGGTATGATGGGATAACATGATTTTGGCAATTAATTGATCTTTAAATATTAATGGTAAATAGGCCCAATGGCCTGTGATGGGATATTAGATGGGGTGGGATCTGAGTTACTACAGAGAATTCTTTTTTGGGTATCTGGCTGGTGAATCTTGCCCATATGCTCAGGGTTCATCTGATCGCCATATTTGGGGTCGGGAAGGAATTTTCCTCCAGGGCAGATTGGAAGAGGCCCTGGAGCTTTTTCGCCTTCCTCTCTAGCATGGGGCACAGGTCACTTGCTGGAGGATTCTCTGCTCCTTGAAGTCTTTAAACCACGATTTGAGGACTTCAATAGCTCAGACATAGGTGAGGTTTATCGCAGGAGTGGGTGGGTGAGATTCTGTGGCCTGCATTGTGCAGGAGGTCAGACTAGATGATCATAATGGTCCCTTCTGACCTTAATAATATCTGTGAAACTGAAAAGTGACCAGTATATACTCCTGTTTTCCTATTTGTATGTGATATGTCGCTTGGAGACTGGGCTATTGCACAGTGGCCAATTTAGGGAGCTATCCTGGAGGACTGTTGTGTAGCTTCAGACTGTCATATATTTAATAAGCTCCCAGGAGTCAAGTCGATCAGGAGAGAAGGCCAAACACTTTATTAGCCTCATGAGTCTTCAATTCAATCAGTCTGCATAGTCTTCTGAAAAGTATCTACCACACACTGGGCATGCTCAGAGGTTTAACACCAATTTTAGCATAGTCACTCCCATACCAGTAATTTTATACTCCTCCTTTCATCTCCCTCTTTAGCTCCTTCCGTTCATCTCAGGTAGCACTCTTTTTTTATTGGAAATAACACATAGCACAGGTCCATGGATTTTGAAATAACTTTCAGAATAATTTAATTAGTCTTTGCTCCCAAATTTTCAGACATAGATGCCTCAAGTTGACCACCCTGGGGTGGGATTTTCAAAAGCCCCTAAGTCAAAATTAATGGGATACATGACTTAGGAGTGTGTAGGTGCTTTTGAAATTCATTGTTAGGATATAGATATTCAGGCCTGTCAGTAAAGGCCTGTACTCTAAGAATTTAGGTGTATTCTTATCACTTAGCTAGTTCTAGAGGTATAAAAGAAAGAATCAAAATCACTGTCTGCCGGTGTAAGGTCCTTCTCTTACTGTGACAGTCTGAGGCCCTGTTCTTAGGCTAAGGCCTTTGGCTAAGCAACAGAGGCAGCCATAAGCTGGGAAGCGAACGGTCACATCCTCACATTGCAAACTAGTCACATTGAAAGAAGGTGCTATTCAGCTGTTAGGAATACAATCCTGTCCTGATAATGCCCATCGCCTCCAGAGAAAGGGAAGTGCCTAGAAGATGTAAAAGGAAACTTAGTTTGATAGCATCCTGTCTGGCAAGAACTCACTTATCAACAGCTGGGATGTGAAATCCTCACTTCTGTATTGTTTTGTCATTATAGTTCCCACTTTGCTATTGTTTGTCTGTATAATCTCTGTCTGGTTCTGTGATTGTTCCTGTCTGCTGTATAATTAATTTTGCTGGGTATAAACTAATTAAGATGGTGGGATATAATTGGTTACATAATCATGTTACAATATGTTAGGATTGGTTAGTTAAATTTCAGGAAAATGATTGGTTAAGGTTTGGCTAAGCAGAACTCAAGTTTTACTATATAGTCTGCAGTCAATCAGGAAGTGAGGGGGTGGGTGTGTGGGTGGGGGAGATGGGAACAGGGAATGGGGGTAAGGAAATTGGAATAATGTTTTACTAAAGGGGGAAATGGGAATGGGGGTAAGGAAATCAAGTTTGGCTAAGGGCAGGAATGGGAACAAGGACTCCGTGGTGTCAGAGCTGGGAAGGAGGACACTAAGGAAGGAAACTGGAATCATGCTTGCTGGAAGTTCACCCCAATAAACATCGAATTGTTTGCACCTTTGGACTTCGGGTATTGTTGCTCTCTGTTCATGCGAGAAGGACCAGGGAAGTAAGTGGGTGAAGGAATAAGCCCCCTAACATTCATGTATAGGCACCAAAGGTCATTGAGCTCCCGTAGTGCCCATTGACATAAATAGGAGCTACAGGTGCTCAGCATCTCTGAAAATCAGGCCACTTATTGAGACGGCTAATTTTAGGCCCCTAAGCTTGAAAATGATGGCCCTTATATATTATTTCAGACCTGTATGTATAGCTGCTAACATGATTCACTCCATACTGATTATGCTTTGGCATCAGCCCAGTGTTACTTGGAGTTTTCAGTCTTTGTGATGCTATTGTCTTCTATATAGGGTTTTGTACCACACTTATCTCTGTGATATCTGAATACCTTCCAGCAGTGCATTAAGCAATGTGACTATACATCTGTCGCTTGTTGTTTGTTCTCTCATCCTCTCTCTGAGAGAGAATTGTGTGCAGTGGAGTGTCTTGTTTTGGTAGGTGTGGGTTTGTGTGGTTTTTTTATGCTGGTGTCTGTAATGATTCTGCTCACATGGAGGTAGACTTTCTCATTTCTTTTAAAAAGAAAAGAAGTACTTGTGGCACCTTAGAGACTAACAAATTTATTTGAGCATAAGCTTTCGTGAGCTACAGCTCACTTCATCGGATGCATTCAGTGGAAAATACAGTGGGGAGATTTTATGTACACAGAGAACATGGAACAATGGGTGTTACCATACACGCTGTAATGAGAGTGATCACTTAAGGTGAGCTATTACCAGCAGGAGAGCAGGGGGGAAAAACCTTTTGTAGTGATAATCAAGGTGAGCCATTTCCAGCAGTTGACAAGAACATCTGAGGAACATTGGGGGGCGAGGGGGGAATACACATGGGGAAATAGTTTTACTTTGTGTAATGACCCATCCACTCCCAGTCTTTATTCAAGCCTAAGTTAATTGTATCCAGTTTGCAGATTAATTCCAATTCAGCAGTCTCTCGTTGGAGTCTGTTTTTGAAGTTTTTTTGTTGAAGAATTGCAACTTTTAGGTCTGTAATCGAGTGACCAAAGAGACTGAAGTGTTGTCCGACTGGTTTTTGAATGTTATAATTCTTGACATCTGATTTGTGTCCATTTATTCTTTTACGTAGAGACTGTCCAGTTTGACCAATGTACATGGCAGAGGGGCATTGCTGGCACATGACGACATATATCACATTGGTAGATGCGCAGGTGGACGAGCCTCTGATAGTGTGGCCGATGTGATTAGGCCCTGTGATGGTGTCCCCTGAATAGATATGTGGACACAGTTGGCACTGGGCTTTGTTGCAAGGATAGGTTCCTGGGTTAGTGGTTCTGTTGTGTGGTGTGTGGTTGCTGGTGAGTATTTGCTTCAGGTTGGGGGGCTGTCTGTAAGCAAGGACTGGCCTGTCTCCCAAGATCTGTGAGAGTGATGGGTCATCCTTCAGGATAGGTTGTAGATCCTTGATGGTGCGTTGGAGAGGTTTTAGTTGGGGGCTGAAGGTGATAGCTAGTGGCGTTCTGCTATTTTCTTTGTTGGGCCTGACCTATAGTAGGTGACTTCTGGGTACTCTTTTGGCTCTGTCAATCTGTTTCTTCACTTCTGCAGGTGGGTATTGTAGTTTTAAGAATGCTTGATAGAGATCTTGTAGGCGTTTGTCTCTGTCTGAGGGGTTGGAGCAAATGCGGTTGTATCGTAGAGCTTGGCTGTAGACAATGGATCGTGTGGTGTGGTCAGGGTGAAAGCTGGAGGCATGTAGGTAGGAATAGCGGTCAGTAGGTTTCCGGTATAGGGTGGTGTTTATGTGACCATCGCTTAACCAGGAAGTGGATCTTTGGCTGGCAGCAGATGGTGCAGAAGGACTGCAAGCCATCCACATCTCTTGGCTGCTCGGCAGAAGATGGTACAATAGGACTGCTAGCCATCCATATTTCCTGCCTGCCCGGCAAAAGATGGTACAATAGGACTGCCTGCAGGACTAAAGAGAGTGACCTGGTCGAGTCACTCCTAATGTAGTCCCTGCACCCATGTCTGCCCAGGCGCTCCTGACCGACACGGCCAGGAGCACCTCGGACATGAGGATAATGGCTACCAGTCCTATTGTACCGTCTGCTGCCACAAGGCAATGGGTTGGTGCTGCTGTGAAGCAATGCAGTACCGCGTCTGCCAGCACCCAGGAGACATACGGTGACAGTGAGCTGAGCAGGCTCCATGCTTGCCGTGGTATGGCGTCTGCACAGGTAAATCCAGGAAGTTTTTGGAAAATGTAGGGGACAATTTCCTGGTGCAAGTGCTGGAGGAACCAACTAGAGGCAGAGCTCTTCTTGACCTGCTGCTCACAAACCAGGAAGAATTAGTAGGGGAAGCTAAAGTGGATGGGAACCTGGGAGGCAGTGACCATGAGATGGTCGAGTTCAGGATCCTGACACAGGGAAGAAAGGAGGGCAACAGAATACAGACCCTGGACTTCAGAAAAGCAGACTTTGACTCCCTCAGGGAACTGATGGGCAGGATCCCCTGGGAGAATAACATGAGGGGGAAAGGAGTCCAGGAGAGCTGGCTGTATTTTAAAGAATCCTTAGTGAGGTTACAGGGACAAACCATCCCGATGTGTAGAAAGAATAGTAAATATGGCAGGCGACCAGCTTGGCTTAACAGTGAAATCCTTGCTGAACTTGAACACAAAAAAGAAGCTTACAAGAAGTGGAAGATTGGACAAATGACCAGGGAAGAGTATAAAAATATTGCTCGGGCATGCAGGAGTGAAATCAGGAAGGCCAAATCACACCTGGAGTTGCAGCTAGCAAGAGATGTTAAGAGTAACAAGAAGGGTTTCTTCAGGTATGTTAGCAACAAGAAGAAAGTCAAGGAAAGTGTGGGCCCTTTACTGAATGAGGGAGGCAACCTAGTGACAGAGGATGTGGAAAAAGCTAATGTACTCAATCCTTTTTTTGCCTCTGTCTTCACGAACAAGGTCAGCTCCCAGACTGTTGCACTGGCCAGCACAGCATGGGGAGGAGGTGACCAGCCCTCTGTGGAGAAAGAAGTGGTTCGGGACTATTTAGAAAAGCTGGATGAGCACAAGTCCATGGGGCCGGATGCGCTGCATCTGAGAGTGCTAAAGGAGTTGGTGGATGTGCTTGCAGAGCCATTCGCCATTATCTTTGAAAACTCATGGCAATCGGGGGAAGTCCCGGATGATAGGAAAAAGGCTAAAGTAGTGCCCATCTTTAAAAAAGGGAAGAAGGAGGATCCTGGGAACTACAGGCCAGTCAGCCTCACCTCAGTCCCTGGAAAAATCATGGAGCAGGTCCTCAAGGAATCAATTCTGAAGCACTTAGAGGAGAGGAAAGTGATCAGGAACAGTCAGCATGGATTCACTAAGGGCAAGTTATGCCTAACTAATCTAATTGCCTTCTATGATGAGATAACTGGCTCTGTGGATGAGGGGAAAGTGGTGGACGTGTTGTTCCTTGACTTTAGCAAAGCTTTTGACACAGTCTCCCACAGTATTCTTGCCAGCAAGTTAAAGAAGTATGGGCTGGATGAATGGACTATAAGGTGGCCAGAAAGTTGGCTAGATTGTCGGGCTCAACGGGTAGTGATCAATGACTCCATGTCTAGTTGGCAGCCGGTATGAAGTGGAGTGCCCCAAGGTTCGGTCCTGGGGCCGGTTTTGTTCAATATCTTCATAAATGATCTGGAGGATGGTGTGGATTGCACCCTCAGTAAGTTTGCAGATGACACTAAACTGGGAGGGGAGGTAGATACGCTGGAGGATAGGGATAGGATACAGAGGGCCCTAGACAAATTAGAGGATTGGGCCAAAAGAAATTTGATGAGGTTCAACAAGGACAAGTGCAGAGTCCTGCACTTAGCATGGAAGAATCCAATGCACCGCTACAGACTAGGGACCGAATGGCTATGCAGCAGTTCTGCAGAAAAGGACCTAGGAGTTACAGTGGACGAGAAGCTGGATATGAGTCAACAGTGTGCCCTTGTTGGCAAGAAGGCCAATGGCATTTTGGGATGTATACGTAGGGGCATTGCCAGCAGATCGAGGGACGTGATCGTTCCCCTCTATTCGACATTGGTGAGACCTCATCTGGAGTACTGTGTCCAGTTTTGGGCCCCACACTACAAGAAGGACGTGGATAAATTGGAAAGATCCAGCGGAGGGCAAGAAAAATGATTAGGGGACTGGAACACATGAGTTATGAGGAGAGGCTGAGGGAACTGGGATTGTTTGGTCTGCGGAAGAGAAGAATGAGGGGGGATTTGATAGCTGCTTTCAACTACCTGGAAGCGGGTTCCAAAGAGGATGGATGTAGACTATTCTTAGTGGTAGCTGATGACAGAACAAGGAGTAATGGTCTCAAGTTGCAGTGGGGGAGGTTTAGGTTGGATATTAGAAAAAACTTTTTCACTAGGAGGGTGGTGAAACACTGGAACGTGTTACCTAGGGAGGTGGTGGAATCTCCTTCCTTAGATATTTTTAAGGTCAGGCTTGACAAATCCCTGGCTGGGATGATTTAATTGGGGATTGGTCCTGCTTTGAGCAGGGGGTTGGACTAGATGACCTCCTGAGGTCCCTTCCAACCCTGATATTCTATGATTCACCCCCTTTCCTGGGGAAGGCTTGATAAAAATCCTCACCAATTTGCATCGGTGAACAGAGACCCAAACCCTTGGATCTTAAGAACTATGAAATAGCAATCAGGTTCTTAAAAGAAGAATTTTAATTGAAGAAAAAAGTAAAAGAATCACCTCTGTAAAATCAGCATGGTAAATACCTTACAGGGTAATCAGATTCAAAACATAGAGAATCCCTCTAGGCAAAACCTTAAGTTACAAAAAGACACAAAAACAGGAATATCCATTCCATTCAGCACAGCTTATTTTCTCCGCCATTTAAACAAACAGAATCTAACGCATAACTAGCTAGATTACTTACTAAGTTCTAAGACTCCATTCCTTTCTGTTCCTGGCAAAAGCATCACACAGACACACACAGAGCCTTTGTTTCCCCCCCGCTCCAGCTTTGAAAGTATCTTGTCTCCTCATTGGTCATTTTGGTCAGGTGCCAGCGAGGTTATCCTAGCTTCTTAACCCTTTACAGGTGAAAGGGTTTTTCCTCTGGCCAGGAGGGATTTTAAAGGTGTTTACCCTTCCCTTTATATTTATGACAATGAGGTAGATGGCGGAGTCTGGTTTCTTGGGCACATGTCCTGACTTTTGTTGCTGCTTTTCTGACAGCACTGAAGAAGTGCTTGTATGCTTTCTTTCTCAGACTGCATGAAGTAGGAATGCACACAGGCCTGCACCAGTAATGTCGGTGAAGGCTGGCTAATGAGCTGTACAGGGGTCCACTTGCATCTGAGATGTTTGTTCTGTTACTGGGATCTGCAACAGCTCAGATTTTGGGGGATTAAAAGTCTTTCCTTAACTTGCAGTTTTCCTCAGTTCAACCATTTGTGTTTTAAGAATTCATTATTCTTTAAGGCTCTTTCCCTGAAGTTATTGAGCCATGTTTACAACCTTGAGTGCAGCTAGATGAAGTTTTTAGTTGTGGATTTCCATAACTTTTTGTAAACCATTTCAAAGAATTGCCCTGGGATGTTTTCCTACATGGAAGTTGTCCATTCCTGTTCCACTTGCTGTCCATGTGCTGCATTTCTTAAGTATGCAAAATTCACCTGCCAGATCCTCCCCACAGTAGGGGCCCTTATTGTGTGCCACCCAAAGCCCTGCTCTTCTGTCTGAGTTCCTGGGCACAGCAATATCCCTACAATGCACTGGCAAGCATCAGAGTGACTGCACCAGATCTCAGAGATGAAAATGTGCTCATGACACCTCAGAGATTTCCCAAGCCCTACTGGATATTTTCATTTAACCACCTACTCTTTCCAAGAGAGCCAAAGATTCCTGTCCTCTTTAGACCGTGACACTCTGCTACTGCAACCCAGTGTGCACAAACAAGAGCTGCTGCTGGCTGCGTGGGAAGAACTGAGGAGCATAGCTGCAGGCTGGGGGTGACCTCACTGAAGATGGTCCAGCAGAGTCAGGCAGATGTTTGCGCTGACCTAGGGCAATTGGGAGGTGCCATGTGATTTAGCACCACATAAGAGGAGACGCCCATCAATAGTGGATTTCTCTCACTGTCAGTCTCACCATAGAACCTGGGTCTCGGATGAAGTGGACACTGACTGTGGAGACAAATAGCTAGTTTATGTGGGGAGTGCTAGCCTGTGGGATTTGGCAAACTCATAATATCTGTGAAGGTTAAGCCTTCCCTCTCCCCTTTCCTCTTTGTGCAGGTGCTGCTAGAGAAAGAGAGGGAGAAGAAGTCTTTGCTGGAGGCACTGCTCCAAACACAGGAAGAATTGACAGATGCCTGTCAACAGCTGGAGCAGCTTCGCCAAGAGGTGAAGAAGCATCAGAAGGAGCAGGTAGGCTTGACCAGCAGGGAGCAGTGGAGAGGAGGGAACGGGCTGTTAGAATCCAACACATAGGACGGAAAAAAGACAGGGGTGAAAGGAGAGAGAATGGGGACAAGTCAGAGACTGGAGGGCAGTGCAGAGCTGGGAGAGAAGCACTGGGGCAGAAAAGAGGAGCCAGGAGAGGGCTGCACCTGAGCAGAAGCCTGGTAAGTAAAAGGAAAGATAGGTTAGAGGCAAAGATAGCAGCAAGGTGGGTTTTGTGCACACAACCACCCAGGCGGAGCAAAGGCAGAAAGATATGGTTGGTGAGCGGGACTCTGGGGCACAGAAGGGATGGAGCAGGATTTGATATTTCACAGCTTTCAGTGACTCACTCTTTGGCCTGGCTGCAGAACACCGTGGTGGGGCTGCAAGCTGAGCTCCAGGAAGCTCAGAATCAGATGGCGGCGGTGGAGAGCAGGCACCAGGAAGAGGTCAAAACCCTCAAACAGGAAATAGACGTTCTCCTTACTCAGCAAGACACCCTGCGAAACCAGGTGACTGCCCCAGGCACAGTGCAATGGAGATTCCACCCAGGAGGGGGCAGTCCCCCTGCCTGTCGCTCACCCTCAATATGATCCTCACCTTGCTACTTAGCCCTGATCCTGGCTGGGCAGAGGGGAGAGGTGGTCCCTCTGTCTGTTGCCTGGCTGCTTACCTCTGATCACAGCTGATGGGGACGGTCCCTCTCCTCTGTCACTCTGCTGCTTACTCCAATCCCATCCCGATCTTGGCTGGGAGGGACAGTCCCTCTGCCTGTCATCCTGCCATTCGCTCCTGATCCTAGCTGCACAGTAGCAGAACTCCATCTGTCCTGCTGCTGGTTCTTTTATTTCGGGGGGTGACGGGGGATTGGGTGAACAAACTACTCCACTTAGGTCTCCAAACATATGAGCAACATCAATTTGAACCTGGCACTCTGAAGATCAGATGATGCTTTAACTTGCTTGTTTGCTTTCCCCACAGGATACAGAAAGGCTATTGCATGCTTTAACCTCTGGCTTCTCTACTATTCTTCTCTCATATTTCAGGTGCAAGAGCTAGTGGTCACCAAGGATTCCTGGCAACAGATTGGCTTGGAGGCTCAGCGGCAATTGAATGAGGTGCAAAAATTATCCAATCAGAAGATACTGGAGGCTGCTCATATCCAGAAGATGCTAGAGGGGGAGAGGAGCCGACGGGAGGAGGCGGAGCGTCACAACATAGAGCTCCGGGCCACGCTTGGAGCCCTGGAGGGGGCAAAGAGCCGATGGGAGGAGGTGAAGCGTCAGAACACAGAGCTCCAGGCCACGCTCGGAGTCCTGGAGGGGGAAAGGAGCCGACGGGAGGAGGTGGAGCATCAGAACACAGAGCTCCAGGCCACGCTCAGAGCCCTGGAAGGGGAGAGGAGCCGATGGGAGGAGGTGGAGCGTCAGAACACAGAGCTCCGGGCCACGCTTGGAGCCCTGGAGGGGGAAAAGAGCCGATGGGAGGAGGTGAAGCGTCAGAACACAGAGCTCCAGGCTACGCTCAGAGCCCTGGAAGGGGAGAGGAGCCGATGGGAGGAGGTGGAGCGTCAGAACACAGAGCTCCGGGCCACACTTGGAGCCCTGGAGGGGGAAAAGAGCCGACGGGAGGAGGTGGAGCGTCAGAACACAGAACTCCAGGCCACGCTCAGAGCCCTGGAGGGGGAAAGGAGCCGACGGGAGGAGGCAGAGCGTCAGAACACAGAGCTCCAGGCCACGCTCAGAGCCCTGGAAGGGGAGAGGAGCCGATGGGAGGAGGTGGAGCGTCAGAACACAGAGCTCCGGGCCACGCTTGGAGCCCTGGAGGGGGAAAAGAGCCAATGGGAGGAGGTGAAGCGTCAGAACACAGAGCTCCAGGCTACGCTCAGAGCCCTGGAAGGGGAGAGGAGCCGATGGGAGGAGGTGGAGCGTCAGAACACAGAGCTCCGGGCCACACTTGGAGCCCTGGAGGGGGAAAAGAGCCGACGGGAGGAGGCAGAGCGTCAGAACACAGAGCTCCGGGCCACGCTCAGAGCCCTGGAGGGGGAAAGAAGCCGATGGGAGGAGGCGGAGCGTCAGAACACAGAGCTCCGGGCCACACTCAGAGACCTGGATGGGGAAAGGAGCCGACGGGAGGAGGCGGAGCGTCAGAATACAGAGCTCTGGGCCATGCTCGGAGACCTGGAGGGGGAGAGGAGCCAACGGGAGGAAACGGAGCGTCAGAACACAGAGCTCCAGGCCACGCTCAGAGATCTGGAGGGGGAGAGGAGCCGACGGGAGGAAGCGGAGCGTCAGAATACAGAGCTCCGGGCCACACTCAAAGCCCTGGACGGGGAGAGGAGCCAACGGGAGGAGGTGGAGTGTCAGAACACAGAGCTCCGGGCCATGCTCAGAAACCTGGAGGGGGAGAGGAGCCGACGGGAGGAGACGGAGCGTCAGAACACAGAGCTCCAGGCCACGCTCGGAGTCCTGGAGCGGGAAAAGAGCCAATGGGAGGAGGTGAAGCGTCAGAACACAGAGCTCCAGGCCACGCTCAGAGTCCTGGAGGGGGAAAAGAGCCAACGGGAGGAAGCAGAGCGTCAGAACACAGAGCTCCAGGCCACGCTCAGAGCCTTGGAGGGTGAAAAAGCCAGGTGGGCAGAAATCAAGTGTAATGTGGACTAGATATTTTTTTCCCCATCTTAACTGATTCCTGTTTTCAGGTCTGTGCACATGTAAGCTAATCTGGGAGCATATCCCAAAGTTCTGAGGTGTTGGTGCAATTAGGAGCCTACTCTTACATTGTCTCACTGGGGTGCCTGGACTGCACTGTCAGTTTCCTTCTGACAGCAGTCAGCAAAGGCACTCCTTAGGGACATGGCTGCAGTTGTACTGGCTTTGCCCTGGTTTGTCTGCTGGAGACTGCTGGATTTCTAACAGGTAAGCATGATTAGCCAATTCCTTTACCCAGCTGGTTGCCCTTAATGACAGTTCAAATGTCTAAGTGCATTGTATGGAACATCCATGGAGGTCCTGGCCGCTGTCAAAGTTTGGAGCCTCTGGCTTTGTTGGTGCTCCCAAGACTTGATCCCCTACTTCTCAATATCCTGCAGCAGCTGAGTCTATCTCCCTGAGCCTGAGTAGCTGGCACAGCTGAAGTGTTTGAGTTTTTCTCACCTGTCTCCAGCTCTGAGTCAATGAAGCATTTGGCTGCTCCCCTTAGCACACAAGAATTTTATCCCAACATATTGAGCTAACTGAGGTAGTAGGTCTCAGCTGCTTGACCCCACCCAAGCACAAAGCTGTGGCTTCCAGTCTGACTTATCTGCTCTGGCCTCTCTCTTTCCAGCTGCATTTATTGCTGCATTTGTGTTGTATTTTTCCTTAGTTATGTCTTCTTGTGCACATGGAGAATGGGATACATAGCAGTGCTTCAAGAAGTGCCCTAGGAATGACCATACAATGCCCCTCCTGGGCACACACAACTGTCTTGTGCACAGAAAGGACTGTGATTGACTTGTGTGCAAGATAGTTATCTCACACTCTCAGAACCTGGAGGGAGTGCCAAAAAGCTCTCCTGGCTCATCTCAGTGTTTTCAGAAATCCAGCTCACAGTCCCAGAAAACCTTGGCAGTTTCAGCCTCGAGAGACTTAGAATAGTGAACCCTCTCTGGCTAATATGACTGCATCAGAATCCCCCATGGTGGTGGACTTTCATCAAGATAGGATCCGTTGCTCAGTTTCTCTTTGAATTGCCAAGTGCACCCCAATGTGTCAGATAACTTGTAACTGTGGCATCTCCAGCTATGTTGGCATTGGAGCCAAACCTGCAGCCTTGTGCTGGATGCATTCTCAGCTGGTCCCAATACCAGTTCCCCATGTGCAGTCACAGCTGCTGGCCAAGATGCAGCCAGAGCTGACGCCTGGCCAGGCGGCTCTGACTCTTTCACACCCAGATCAGCAGAGCAATCTGCAGTGCCTCTGAGGAATGTTAGCTGGCAGTTTGTCTCTGGGCAAGGACTAATCTGTGTAAAGGATGACAGTGATTCCCCACAGGAGGATGAACCTTTGTCCAGTTTACTGAAAGAATAACTAGGGCCATTCATTCTCCTTTGACTCCTTTTCACAGGAAACCAAAGTTTGTTTTCCACCAACACCTGGAACAAGATGCTCCTATAGGTAGGGTATCTATGCCATTCCATCCTATCCTCTACCAGTTAGTGAAGCAGGTGTGGGAAAACCTTCATTTTACCTGAGTTACTTCCAGAAAAAACTCTATCATTAGTACCACCTGGAATTCAGAGTCCGATGCTGAATCTTCATAGAGGAGATCTCCAAGTAAATTGAGTGTGGATAGCAGACGGTCTTCACTGGGCACCAGTAAGATCACCAACACCAGTCGTGATCTAGGATTCATGTCTTGAAGCAGCTGAGATCGAGGGTTTTTTTGAGCCCACCTCTGCAGTATCTGGCTTGGGGTGAATGCTCAGATCAAAGACATGAGAGCTCAGTATGATGTATATACAGTAGTCACTGCCAAAAAGCATCAACCACAGAGTATGCAGGATCATGAAATCCCAGAGGGACCATGGCAATGGCTAGGAGGGACTTGTTTGAATTAAACAAAGAAACTTGTTTAGTGTTAGTTGGTTTTCACTCTAAATTCCTGGAGATTTAGGACTAGTAAACACAAGCAGTAGAATGATGGGTACCCATGTCAATCAAAATGAGAAGCCTAGGATGTCAGAGCTGCTGATTACTAACAACAGACCCCAGCTTTCAAGTATGAAAATTCAGGAATTCACTAAGACTTACCAGTCTGATCACATCATCTCCTCCCTGAAATACCCAGGCAGAGAGTAATGTCCTAAAGAAAGCTAAACAGGACAATAAAGATCCATATTTATTCCAGTTAGATGTTAGAATGATCCCTGGCATGAAAACCAGTAGAAAGATGGACAAGGACTTTACTTCCCACAATACCTCAGTTACAAAGAACACAATTATCAGACACATAGATTAATACGATATGTCAGGGAAGAGTCAACACAGCTTTTGTAAAGAGAAATCATGCCTCACCAATCTTTAGAATTCTTTGAGGGTATCAACAAACATAGATGAGGGTGATCCAGACTTTCAGAAAGCCTTTGACAAGGTCCCTTACCAAAGGCTCTTAAGCAAAGTAAGCAGTCATGGGATAAGACGGGAGGGTCCTCTCATAGATCAGTAACTGGTTAAAAGATAGGAAACAAAGGGTAGGAATAAATTATCAGTTTTCACAATGGAGAGAGATAAATAGCGGGGTCCCCCAAGGATCTGTACTGGGACCTGTGCTGTTCAACATATTCATAAATGTTATGGAAAAAGGGGTAAACAGTGCAAAATTTGCAAATGATACAAAATTATTCAAGATAGTTAAATCCAAAGCTGACTGCGAAGAATTACAAAGGAATCTCACTAACTGTGTGACTGGGCAACAAAATGGCAGATGAAATTCAGTGTTGATAAGTGCAAAGTAATGCACATTGGAAAACATAATCCCAGCTATACATACAAAATGATGGGGTCTAAATTATCTGTTACTACTCAAGAAAGAGTCATTGTGGGTAATCCTCTGAAAACATCCACTCAATGTGCAGCAGCAGTCAAAAAAGCTAATAGAATGTTAGGAACCATTAGGAAAGAGATAGTTAATAAGACAGTAAATATCACAATGGCACTATATAAATCAGTACAATTCTGGTCACCCTATCTCTAAAAAGAATATTACAATTGGAAAAGGTACAGAGAAGGACAACAAAATGATTAGGCTTATGAAACAGTTGTCTCTTGTCTAAGATGAACAGCCCCAGTCTTTTAAATCTCTCCTCATATGGAAGCTAAGGGGGACATGATAGAGATCTAGAACCTCATGACCGGCATGGAGAAAGTGAATAGGGAAGTGTTATTTACCTCTTCAAATAACACACAAACCAGGAGTCACCTGATGAAATTAATAGGCAGCAGGTTTAAAGCAAACAAAAGGAAGTACTTCACACAACACAGTCAACCTGCAGAACTTGTTGCCAGTGGATGTTGTGAAGCCCAGAAGTATAACTGGGTTCAAAAAAGAACGAGATAAGTTCCTGGAGAATAGGTCCATCAGTGGCTACTAGCCAAGATGATCAGGGACTCAACCCCATGCTCTGGATGTCTATAAACCTCTGAGTGCCAGAAGCTGGGACTGGCTGACAGGGCTGGATCACCTGATAATTTCTCCTGTTTATTCCCTCTGAAGCACCTGTCACTGGCTCCTGTCAGAAGACAGGATACTGGGCTACATGGACCATTGGTCGGAGCCAGTATGGCCGTTCTCATGAGATCATCTCTCCCACTTTAAAAACAGCAGATACTTTGGGACTGCTAATACAGGGACAAGACTTCAGTGCTAGCATGGGACTGAATGAACAGAGTGTCTGTGGGGTTAAGAAAGGGCCAGGCCTTGTCTCCTGCCAGGCTTGACTCACGAGGGCTTGTTAAATATTAAACCACATGGCAAAGAGCCCTGGGTTTATGGAGACCCCTCCTCTACCCCTCCCATCGCGGCACCACTGGATTTACGGACCTCCCTGTTGTGGTCCCGCCAGGCTTAGAGAGAGTGTCCCTGCCTTTGCCACAGAGCTGTCCCTGCCCCATCATATTGCCATCAGAGCATCACCTCTCCCCCATTCCAGGCACTGAGCTGCCAAGATTATACAGCCCCCGCCCATCACATTGCCATCAGAGTGTTGCCTCTTCCCTGCTCCAGGCACTGAGCCGCCAGGATTACTGAGTCCCTTCTCTCTTTCAGCCTGACTCTGGCCCTGGAGGGGAAGAAGCTGAGATTCAGGACCTTCCAGGAGAGAGACGATGCCCAGCGGAGTGAGATCATCAGCTTGCATTCAGCCATTTGCCAAGCTCAGCAGCTCCATTCTGACCACAGAGGAGAGATACAGGAGCTCAACACCCAGGTGCCCTGCACACCAGCATTCCCTTCCCCAGCAGCACATCAGGCTTCCCCAGGACCAGCCCCACCCTCCCCACCCACTATACGCATGTCCCTGTCTCCTCCTCCACTGCTTCCACTTCTGTAACACTGCCTCTTCTCCTCTCACCTGCTCGCAGCCTTGGAGCTATGGTGCTGAAGCCTGGATCTGTCTCTGCCCGCTCTATGTCTTAACCCCCTGATTGCAGATCCTGAGCCCCAGAGAGAACAGCAGACTCCTATGGAGCATCTCAATGCCTCTGTTGCAGTTGTTGGCTCCAGGTGGCTGTGCCTAGCCCTGCAAAGCACCAACTTCTCTCTCTGCTACGGGGAGGCAGAAAGGAGCTCAGAGCTGGGAAGGTGGGAGGTGCTTCCAACTCAGCCTGTTCACCTGGCGTCCCAGACACACAAAATGAGGGACTGACCATCGCGCTGTTCCTGCCTCCATGTTTTTGTCGGGTAGTTCACCTCCACTATGGCATAACTGGCTGCCCCTCCGGAGCCTCTTTCACCCAATGTGTTTTTTTTCTGGTTTCTTTCTGAGGGTAAGGGCATGGTGGGGCGGGGAGCAGTAATCGGTGTTTCCCTGTGGGTGGGGAGCTCTTGGTCCCTGAAGGTCCCGGAGTTTATTTCCAGTCTGACCTCTGCATCTCCTCGGTTTTGTGCCTTTGGCTGTAGGAAGGTGTCTGCTCAAAAGCAGCTTCCTCCGTCAGACTCTCTCTTCCTCCCTTCCCTCACAGTAGTCGTGCTGAGCCCACGAGGGCCTGTGTTTCTCTTCTCTGCAGGTCCACTCACTCAGGCAGGCAGTGCTAGAGAAAGAGGCTGGTTTAGTGGCCCGTGAGAAGCAGCTGTCACAGGATCTGGAGGAGTCACGAGCGAGCGAGCGGCATTTGAGGGATTTGCTGCGGATGCAAGAGGCAGAGGTGTCTCAGCTGCGCCTTAGCCTTTGTAGCACAGAGAGCCGGGCAGAGGCACTGGCTGTGGAGTGCCACCTCACCAGCAGTGCCCGCTGTGAAGCAGAGTCCAAGCTGGCCAGGCTGCACACCAGTCTGCAGCATACGCTGTGTGGCAGCACTCTGGCAAGTGGAGACCTTGTCACGTGGAGTCCAGGTGAGTGTGGCTGGTGTCTGTGGCAGTGTGTGCTGGAGGCTTACCCCCAGAAGGCCATGTGGATCTGTCCCTAGGCTGAGAAGGCTTTACAGCCTCGTGGAGGAGAGCTGGGGCTTCCCTTCCTAGTCCTGATTTCCTGGCCCATATCGCTTCCCAGTGGCCTTGCTCTGGTTGGGGAAGGCTAGGAACGGTGCGGAACCCTTTACTCTGGTCTTGGCCCAAGAGAAGTCCTCAGTCTCTGACACAGCAATTCTTGGCCTTCCATTCTGGGAGAACAGACAGCATATTACATTTGAAAAGTGTAACACGTTCCAGCCATCTCTGGCCCCCGGAGGGAGTGTCCTTCCACTTCTTCTGGAACTGCTAATTGGGATGGCCCTAGGGCTGGTCAGAGGCTTCCAGGGACTCCAGATCTGCATGGCTGACCTCAATAGCAGGCACCATGGATGATGGGTTTATACATCTTACGGGATGCTGTGCAAGCGGCAGGAAGCACTACAAGCTAGAGAGCCCAGGGCCAGTCATCAGCCCACTTGTGCTGCTGATTGCATGGAGTCCCACATGGCACGGTTGTTAATACTTAGAAAGGTATCCTGGGACATTGCTCCTAAAAGCCCCCAGAACATTTTGAATGGATTTGGTAAGGATATTTCATTGCAGCCTCCCTGTCAACATATCAAAAACAGGTACCAAGCCTGGGTGGGAGAAATCCAGGGGGGCAGGGCCGTTTGTGGACGTGCCAGTGTTTCTCAGAGCTGATAAAATTGCCCCCAAACCCTCTCTGCTCCTTCTCCTAGGTGCACATGACTCCTCACTGGCAGGTGTTTTCTGGGACGGGAGCCCTTTGGCCTGTTTCTCCCCCCTTGCCCTTTTAGGGAGGACTCATTAGGGCTGTGGGATTGCATCGTGTGCTTTACTCCCTTCCCCCATTTTTCTCCACGGGCCATTTCTCCCTCCCTTTCCAGTACATCCGGGGGGGGTCTCTGACATCCCCTTTCCCTCTGCATGTTACTGCCTCCTGAGAGGAGCTGCTGCTGAGGGCTGATGGTGTGGGAGGAGACTGTCTCTCCTGGCTTAGTACTGCAGAGCACTCCTGGGTGAACGGAAAGCCAGCAGGGCTGGATGCACACCTGGCAATAGCATCTAGTGTCTATAAGAGATTTGCAGCTGGACCATATTTCAGCCCCATTTGCTGGAACAAAGAGGAATTTGGGGCACAGAGCAGAAACCTGGGGCTGTTGGCAAGCATGGGCAGCCTTTGTTTCTAAAGCCAGGAAGGGCATGGAGGGCAGGCCTAAGCCCCAAAAAGCTCACTGCAGAGAGAACTAAGGCAGTGTTTGTGAATGGGGAAGCGACCTCAGCCCCAGGGTGAAATACAGCCCCAGGAGCCATTGGAGAATGCCACATCTGATGTGGCACTAATGGGCAGTCAAGGTAATGTGCAGTGTGTCACCTATTCACTGTAACATCTATGGGACCTGCCCCTGGGAGGTCTCCAAACCCTGCCACATGTAGGAGAAGCTAAGCAGGGCGCTGTCATGGCGACCCTTTGGCCAAACACTGATCCCAGGGCTTATTTTTCCAGAACAGGATCATGTTTGTGGGCTTACTGGGCCTCAACCTAAGGACCTCCCCATAGAGCTCACAGCAGAGAAAGTGGCAACAGCCTTCCGGGACCTGCACCAGGACCTGAGGCAGACTCTGCAAGATCGGGTAACTGCTTTCTTCGGTGCACTCACTTCCCCTGTCCCTCTGCTGAGCTTAAGGCGCAAAATAAGGTGCTGTGGCAGAGCTGGCTCTAGTTCCCTGTGCCAGTGCAGCCTAGAGCTGCTCAATACCCCCTCTGTAGGGATCCCACTCACTACTGCTGCCCGTGTTGGTTCTGGCCCTGCCCTGTCTGAGTCTGTGCCCTAGGCTTCCTCTGTCGGCTCTCCTGGCACCGTGTGTGTGTAGCTTCATACAGCTTCTCCTGCTTTCTCCAGGATGATGCCAGGAACAAGGCTCAGAAGCTGGAGCAGGAGCTGAGCAAGAAGGAGGCCGAGAGGGACTGTCTCAGAGCTCACACCCAAGAGCTGCAGAAGTGGTTGGCCCAAAGCCAGGAAGGTATGGCTGCCCTCCTTCCCACTGTACCAGGCCCACTCTGCTTTATCAACAAGGGAGTGAAGATGGCAGTTGGGGGAGAGGAAGAGCCACCGTGAGAGCCCACACAGACTGGTGCTCCTGAATAGACTGTGACCCATTGCAGAGAGATATCCCTGGTTCCCTGCAGTTCTCCTTGTAGTACTTGAAGAGTCCTCTCTTTTCTCCTCCTGCCCTGTGCTAACCTGGGGCATTCCTAAGTAAGGGAGGCTTCTCCTCCGTTTTCCAGTGCATTAGCTCTGTCTCCTCCCCCAGGATCCATGCGTTATTGCAGTTGTCAATAAATCATGTGCCTCTGTTACCTTCCCCAGTTTTCTACAATCTGCTGCTTCCTCTTCCTTCTCAGCCCTACCCTTTCTAGCCCTGATACAGTCTCTGAGCACAGGCTGCTGCTGAACCTCCCGCCCTCAGCAAAGTGCTTGATGGAGACACTGTCTCTCATCTCCCCAGTCACTTCTCACACACAACAACCCCTCAAACAGATCTCACTCTGGGTCTCTCCCTAGGCTATAGCACAGTAACTACTCCCCTACATATAGCTAATTGTCCTGTCTCTCTCACGCTTCCTCACTTACTCTTCCTCCATACCACAGCTATGCGGGCATCTTGGCTTCTCGTCAGTCATGGCACCCTTCGTACCCACCAAACACTTGAAATTGTCTGCCTTTCAATGTAATGATTGTCTCCTGTTCCTGTGTAGTGGAATAGAAGCTCCCTATCCTCCTGCCCTAGACCAGTCAGTATTTTATAGGCTTCTATCACGTCCCCTAGGCCTAGTTGAACAGTCCGAGTCTTTTCAGTCTCTCTCTATGGCAGAGCCCCTTGTTTCCCGTCTTGGAACTCTTTCTAATTCTGCAACATCCTTTTGCAAACTTATTGCTCCCTCCTTTGTGGTAGCAGCTCTTCTGCACTCAGACTTGTCCTTGAATGGAGCTCTACGTCAGTTGGTACTCATCCTTTTCCTTCCTATATATTTTCCTTTTGTAATCTTATCCACCTCAGCTCTCACTATTATACTGATGATGCTCACCTGCACCAGTCTGTTGACCTAATCTTATTGACCGCTCCTTGTTCACTTCCTCTGTCTGTGAACTCTGGTTTCACCTGAACTTCCTTAAGCCAAATACCTCAGACTGAGATACTTCTTTGGGCATAACCCAATCTCCCCTTTGTGGTCTGGCCCCTGGGAAGCAACGGGCAGTTTAATGGAAAGATTATGGCTCTTGCCCAGCTTTGTTTGGTTTTGTTTTGGTTCCTCTTCTCCTCGTTCCCCCTTGCAGAGATGCGGATGGTAGAAGGGAAGCAGGGCTCACTCCAGGCCACACTGCAAGAAGAGGTCATTGCCCTAAAGAAGGAGGTTGTGACGTTGCATGGGGAGGTTGCATCCTTGGAGAGGAGCCTTGAGGGCACCGAGAAGCAAAGAAGGGATGTTGTGGTAAGGCTGGCAGATGGCCCCGAAGTTTTGTTACATAATGCCCATTCAAGGAAAGCCTGAACAGAACTCTTTTAACTCTGCATCCTTGGGAACAACCCTGCCCTGGCTCCAGAGCCACTAAATGGAAAACCCCTGCAGTGCCATCTCCCATGTCTATTTTCTAATTTCTGCTGCTCCCCTCAAAGTTAGAAGCATTTGTAACCAGACAGAGTGTGCAGACATGGAGCAAGTTTCCCCTATCCCTCCTGCAGCCCCTCTGTCATGCCCTGCTATCCAGTCCTAGGCTTCCCATGCAGTGCTTCTGGGCCACCTTGCTGCTGATCCACAGTATCCTCACTATTCCAGTCTGAGTTCCACCCCTAGAATTCTGCCAATGCATTTCACTTCTATCCACTCACACCCCTGCTGTTCCAGGCTTGGGATTTTCATGAGCCACTGATAATCTTCACACACTGCGGAGACTGCTCTAAGGAAATATGGGATTACATTTGGGAGACACAGGCAAGATTTGTTCACTGTGAATATCAATAGCTGGGCAGGCATCTGGTGACCGTAAGATCCCTTTGGTGTGTGCGTGAAGGTGGCTGATATTTTGCGACATCTGGACAGACTTCCGGTGAGTTCTGGGGAGCAGGCTGTGGCCATGGTACATACTAGTACCAGTGACACTGGGAGCTCAGGAAGCTAAATTTAGATTTAGGTACTTCCGTACCTGTTAAGTTTTATAAAACATCTAAAAGAGCCTATCATAGTGTTTAAACAGCACAGCTTCTGCCAAGGAAACCTGTGCCTCCTTAATCTATTAGAATTCTGTCATTAAAGTAAAGGGTATAGGAGAACTGGTTGATGTAATTTATTGGACTTTCAAAGTCTTTGACAATGTCCTTCAGAAGGGGTTGTAAAGGAAATTGAGTAGTCATGGTATGAAAGGCAAAGTGTTGTCATGGATCAGAAATTGGTTAAGGTACTGACTCTGCAAAGACTTCCACATATGCTGTGCTTTACTACTGTGAGTAGTCTTCCTGAGATCATTGGAACTACTCACAGCAGTGAAGTTAAGCACATGCATAAGTATTTGCAGAGTTGGGGCTTAAGAGACAGAAAACAAAGAGAAGGAATGCTTGGTTCACTTTCATAGTTGAAATAAGTTAACAGCTGGCTGCCCCAGGGCTTTGTGCTAGGACCAGTGTTGTTTAATGTATTAGTTATCTGGAAAAGGGGTGTAAGTACTGAGGAAGCAAAATTTTCAGATAAAACAAAATTATTAAGACTAGTCAAGGCTGGAGAAGACTAACTTCAGAAGGACCTAACCAAGTTACACAAATAAGCAGCATGATGGCAAATGAAATTCCATGTTGATAAATGCAAAGAGAATGTTAAAAATAATTGTAATGCCATTCTCTAAATTAATGGCATGCCCTCACCTGTAACATGGTGTGCAGTTCTGGTCATCCCATCTCAGAGTGTTGCAGTAATGGAGGTGCTTGGTTCAGGACGCATAATGAGAATGATTAGAGACCTGGATAAACTTCCATATGAAGAGAAGTTGAAAGGCATGGGACTGTTTATCTTAGCAAGGAGATGAACACAGTACAGTAGGCAGGAGGAAGAGGAAAGAGGTCAATGAGGATAGCTGGAGGGGAATGGAATCAGCCAGGCGTACTTACAATAGTTTTTCAGTACAATTACAATACAGTTTTTCAGGTTAACTTTTGTACTAGTTGTGATGGGATCCCCGGGGTACAGCCTGGGACCACGGGACTGCTGTGCCCCCTTAACTGTCCAGCCCGAGCTGTCTCTCATAATGCTTTGCTAGTGACAAACAGCAAACCCCTCCAGATGCTGTTATCACTCAGGATAACCGCATGCGGAGCCCCACACCCAGCTAGATTGTATGAATGCTCCCAGAGCCACTCATGAATCACACAGAGAAAGGCACCAGCTGAATCCCCACCAGCTCCCAGCCTTGTACAACAGGAACGTACCATCTTGCACTGCTCGTCTTGAGCAGTGCAAATGTATTAATTGGTTCACCACTTCATCAAAGGCAAGTGGATATACACTAGCCTTTGCATACCTGAGCAGATTCACCAGACACTTCAGGCAAACTTACTGATAAAGATAAACAGTTAAATAAATTTATTGACTACAAAACATAGATTTTAAGTGATTATAAGTGATAGGCAAAAAGTCAGAGTGGTTACTAAAATAAAATAAAATATAAGCGCGCAGTCTAAACTCTCAACCCTATTAGCCTGGGCAAAATCTAGATTAAGCAGTTTTTCTCAGCCCACTGGATATTGCAGTTCATAGTACACAGGTTTCACCCTTGAAACCTAGGCCAGTCCCCTCTGTTGGAGTCTTCGGAATGTCCTTGTTGCCTGCAGCATAGGTGGGGGAAGGAGAAAGGCCAAGTATGGGGCCACTGTGTTCTGTTTTATACTCTTAGTCTCATGTGCTTGGAGAGTACAAGTCCAGGCATGTCTGGTGGGCATTTCTGAGACCCCAGGCAAGGCTGAGCAATTCCCCTAGTGTGGCCTTATGCAGGTGAGTCATTGAATTGTAGCTTCCTTGCTAGGCAATGGCTGTTGATGGGCTGTTTGACACCCAACTGGGCATTGCTTACTTTCCTTGGCATTGTCTCTGGAGAGCTAGTATCTAGGCGCTTCCCAAACCCACAGCATATTTTAGTGACAACCATGCAGCACATTCTCATAACCTCATATACGTTGATGATATACATATTTAGATGGAACAGTGGGTTTCAGCAGATCATAACCTTTCCCGTGAGACCTCACGTGGCATGCTTTATATGTAAGATCACAATTATATATAAATGAGGAATATGGGGGTTACAGGGCACATTCCCATGGTATAGAATGTCACAATACTCATATGAATAAATACATGAAGTTGCTAGATTCATGTATGTTTGAGTTATGATTCAGGGATTTTTTCCCCATTCCTAATTATCTCTGGTTACTAAAGAGAGTAACTTCACTGGCCCTTCAGGAGCTACAACCAGAAGTAACTCACAGGCCTGATCTACACTCCAAAATAGTGCTGTTTCATCAATGATTTTGGCAGAATCAATGGTGATCACAGCTTGCTCATGTGTGCACGTACAGCTGCACCATAGGTATCATCAGCTCAACTAAATCAGCTGTTTAAACAGTGCTATATCCTTGTGTAGACAAGTCCTAGGGGAGAAAGGGCAATTCTTGAGTTTCCACTAGTGATCAAAGAACAAGAAAAATTAGGTGGGAGAGAGAAGCCACCCCAACCGCAAGAGTTATTCCATTAAGAGCCACACTTGCAGAACTTGGGTGTCACATCATCCAGGCAGTAGAGCTACAGCCCAGTTCTGAGATGGGAAGAGTTATCTAGATTTATTTTCAAGTCATTTTCTCTCTGTTTCAGCATGAACGGGACAAGCTGCAAGCAGCTAAGGAGAAACTGGTATGGGAGATGGACCTTCTCCGGGAATCAGTCTCTGCCGCTGAGACTCGGGCAAACATAGCAGCAAAGATGAGCCGCTCCCTAGAACAAGAGCTTCAAACAACCCTCTCTGCCCTGAAAATGAAAAGTGAGGAAGCAGAGACTCAGCAGGAGGGAATCCAGACATTGCAGAAGGAGGCTGCCTTGGGGAAGGCTTTGCAGGAAAATCTGGGTCACCTGACTCTTGCCTTAAGCCAGAGAGATGGAGAAATGAAAACACTGCAAGAACAGATTAGAGAGCTGGAGCAGCAGAGAGAAATGCAAAGAACAGCTCTAGATCACCTTACTAAAGACCTAGAGGAGAAGGACAGAGAGGTGGAATCCCAACAAGAACAGATTCAGGAACTAGAGAATCAGAGGGAAATGCAGAAGGCTGCTCTAGAACAACTGACTTTAAACCTAGAGGAGAAAGTAAAGGAAATTAAATTCCAGGAAGAGAAAATCCAGACTCTGGAAGAACATGGAAGATCACAAATGAAAGCACTGCTGGAGGATCTAGATCTGATCAAAGCAGACTTGAGAGGAAAAGACTGTGAGCTTATGTCTCAGAAAAAGGTAGCTGAAGAGTTGAAAGAGGAGGAGAAAAAGCAGGTGAAGGTTCTGCGCACAAGCCTAGAACACATGAAAGCAATTCTTGGGGACAAAGAGAGTGAGATCGAATCACAGCGGGAGCAGATAAGGATTTTCCAGCAGTATGAGGATCAGCAGGAGGGAGAGCTACAGGACCTGCGGGAGAAAGTAAAACAGATGACCCTCACTCTGACTCAGAGAGATCAAGAGCTTGAATCACAACAAAAGCAAATTCAGAACATTAAGGAAGAGATGGAAATGAAACTAAAGCCTCTTTGTGAACATCTGGAGCAAACACAAGCAGCCTTAAAAGACAAAGACAGAGAGCTCGAATTCCAAATGCAGCAAATACAGAAACATGAGGAAGAAGCAGAAGGGCAGATGAAGGTTTTACAGAGAGATTTAGAATATGCCAAGGCAGCACTAAAGGAGAGAGATGGAATGATTAAGTCTCAGAAAGAGCAGATCTGGACACTCCAAAAACAAGAAAGAGAAGCTGAGCAACAGGTGAAAACTCTTGACAATCTTGAAGCAATATTAAGGGAGCGAGAGCAGGAAATTGAATCCCTGCAAAAGCAATATGAGGAGCACAAGACAGAGGAGAAGAAGCAGGCAAGAGCCATGCAAGCAAATCTTCAACAAGCACAGGTGACTCTGAGGGAGAGAGAGAGGGAAATAGAGGCCCTTGAGGAAGGAATCCATAAGCTTCAGCAGCACGAGGAAGATGCAGTGACACAGACTAAGGCTGTCTTGAAGACACTTGAATATACCAAATCATCTCTACAAGCCAGGGACCAGGAGATAGAGTCTTTGCAAGGGCATGTCAAGGAGCTCTTAGGGCAGAAAGAGCTAGAAGAAAAGTGTGTCAGGAGCTTACAGCAGGATCTAGACAGAATGAGCCAAATAGTGAAGGAGAAGGATGTAGAACTCCTCAAGCAGGCAGAGCAAATTAGCATATACCAGTTTCAAGAAGAAAGCATGCAGGTGGCACTAAAGTCCTGCCAGAACAAAGCAAGTTGTCTAGAGGAAGTTGTAAGAGAGCGAGAGTGGGAGAATGAGACTCTCATTCAACAGCTCCAGCACCAAGAGGAAGAGCAGGAGACCCTGCACCATCTCCAGCTTATGCAGTCTGAGAAGGAGGAGAGACATCACAGAGAGAGAGAGCAGCTTCTAGAAGAAGCCCTGAACAAGAGGGAACTGGAGATCAAGGCCCAAGGTAAGCAAAGACAACTGGAAGAGGAGGAGGCGAAGGGTCTTCAAGAAAATCTCCAGCATCTCCAGCAGACACTGGCCAAAAAGGATGAGGAAATCAAACACCAGAGAGAGAGAGTCAGGTGCCTGGAGGAAACTCTGAGAGGGAGAGAGCAGGAGCTGAGGACACAGGGCGAACTCCTGAAGCAGCTCACCTCAGCTCTGCAAAGGAGAGCTGGTGAAGGGGAGACCCTAAAGAGCCAAATCCAGAAACTCCTGATATGGGAGACAGAGGAGGCAGCCCAGAGGAAGGTTCTCCAGGAGAGAGACCAGCAGTTGGAAAGGCAGAAGGTGTGGATCCAACAACTGGAAGAGGAGAAGAAAGTGAAGGATCAGGAACTGGAGCATATGGTGGCTGTTCTGAAGCAGACTGAGAGTGTGGAGATAGAATGGAGGGAGAAAGCACAGGCCTTCGCTTTGTCCCTGGCCCAGAGCGAAGCAGCCAGTAGGACCCTGAGGGAGGAAATGGCTGTCCTACAGAGCATGGTATCAGAGCGGGATAAGGATCGGCTTCATCTTCAGGTAGGCAGTTTGGTGGGTGACTTGCATGAAAAGGATGGCTGTCTGTGTCTGTCTGAGGGATCCATTGGCACTTTGCTTCAAATGACAGATGTTCAGTCCAGAAGGAACCATTATGATCATCTAGTCCAGTGGTTTCCAACCTTTTTACTCCCAAGATCACTTTTTGAATTTAAGGGCAACCCAGGATCTACCCCACCCCTTCCCCAATGCCCCGCCCCTTTCTCCAAAGCTCCACCCCACTCACTCCATTCCCCCCCCCCATCACTCGCTCTCCCCCACCCTCACTCACTTTCACCGGGCTGGGGTAGGGGATTGGGGTTCAGGAGGGTGCGCGGGCTCTGGGCTGGAACCAAGGGGTTTGCAGTGTGGGAGGGGGCTCTGGGCTGAGTCTAGGGCTGGGGTTTGGGGTGCAGGAGAGGGCTCTGGTCTGGGACAAAGTGTTGGAGTGCAGGAGCGGATGCAAGATGTGGCCTCTGGGAGGGGGCTCTGGTCTGGGACAGAGTGTTGGGGTGCAGGAGGGGATATGGCTCTGGGAGTGGGGTCAGGGCTGGGGTTGAGCTGCAGGAAGGGGTTTGGGGTGCTACGTCTGGGAAGGGGCTCAGTGCTGAGGTTTGGGGTGCGGCCTCCTGCCGGACAGCACTTACCGCTAAGGCAGGCTCCTTGCCCAGCCCCACGCTGCTCCTGGAAGGGACCAATGGACTCCTGTGGCCCCTGGGGGGTCGGGCAGCACGTGGCTCTGCGCGCTGCCCCTCTCTGCAAGCACCAGCCCCGCAGCTCCCTGTTCCCGGCCAATGGGAGCTGCGGGAGCAGTGCTTGCAGGCAGGAGCAGTGTGCGGAGGGAGACACCCGCCAGCTGGGCCGTACTGGCCACTTCTGGGAGCGGCATGGGGGTGGGGCAGGCAGGGAGCCGGTCTTAGTGGCAGCCCCGCTGTGCCGCAGGAGATGACGATTGACTAAAAGACCCTCTAGGATTGCGATCGACCGGTTGGTGAGCACAGATCTAGTCTGACCTCCTGCACAGCACAGGCCAGAGAACCTCATCCAGTGTTTTCTGTATTGAGCCTGTAGATTCTGGCTGAGTTAGAGGGAAACTTTTAAAAAGTGACCTCCAATTTCAGTGTAAAGACTTCAAGTGGTGGAGAATCCACTACAGCCCTTGGTAATCTTTCCAGTGGTAAATTATCACCCTCATATTAAAACTAAACAGAGCTCCACAATGATGGATGTGGGTGCTTTCAGCCGCTCAGCTCTGCCATGTCCAGGCAGGTTTAACTGTCACACATCTGGTTGTCTAGCAGCTACTGACCATGGACTGCCGACCCCCACCCCTCTGGAGGAAACCAGGCACTTCGGACCAGCCGAGAACCAAGAGTTGTTTGCCTGGGAAAAGGGACAGAGGAGGGAGAAGGAGCAGGTTGAGTGAGTTAAGTGCGGTCTGTGAGAAGCAGGAACGCTGCTGAACTGGCGGCTGTGAGAGGGAGCCTGGGCTCCAGTCAGACTCGGATGGACTTGGCTATAGCTTCCCATTCTCTGTGCTCACCTAAAGGCTTTCTGTGCTGTATTACAGACATTTAACAAGTCTTCTGTTTTACAATGTTGTCTGAGAGTCACTCCAGTCTAAAGAGGTTGGGGATGCATTGCTCTCTTTGGATGTGCAAGTCTCCCTTCAGGGGTCCAGTGCGAGTGGACTCGCTGAGGGGAGCTCACGGAGTGAGGCAGGCATGCTGAAGGCTCAGAGGTGTGGTCCCAGGTGGCAATGGAGGCTCAAAGGGCTTAGCCCCACAGAGAGAGTGCAACCCTTGAAGAGGACTGACACACGAAAGGGGGTTCCTCCCAGGAACTGTATAGAGCCAAGGGAGAGAGCACTGGGCCTGTGGTACCATGACAACTGGTAGCGGTGGGTGGGTCAGCAGTCCATGGTCATTAGTTGCTAGGCAGCTAGATGTCTGGGTCATTGTGTTTTGGGTTCTCCATGGCCATGGGGCCCAGGCAGCTAGGCGACCGTCACACCTGGACTTCTGGGTCTCTGCAAAGAGTAATCGCCCTTCCCCCACCGTCTGGGTACACATGCAGCAAATGGGAAACTGCGGCACCCACAATTCTCATCCAAAGCACTAGGAGAAATTGGAGAGACCCATACCTTCCCAGTCACCTGGGCTAGGGAACCTGTTGCTCTGTGTTTCCTGTGCCTCCTGGTGCATGTGCACCTGCTCTGTGTTCTCAGCACCATAAACTTTTGGCAGTTGGTGCATTGTTCATCCTCTGCCACCCAGTTTTGACTCAGTGCAGCAGAACCATTCCATCTGCCTCAGAGCTGATATTGCCCTTAACACTGGAGATGTGGAAAGGATTTCATAACCCTCCTGGAGGTATTCCAGGAAATATTAAATCTGGCACAAGAACAGCCCAGAGTTTCCCAAAGAACAAAGCCTCAGAACAGAAGCTTGGATCAGCCAGAAACACTAAATGCCACTATTAGATGAGAGTTCTGCCAGTGCAGGCCTAGCCCCATCCACTGATCCCAGTCAGGTGCTTCACCACTGACACGTCCTGCACCTTCACCATGAAGGCCAGAGACCCCAGACTTTGATGTAGTTCATGTGATGCTTCTTGGAGTGCCCAGGACTGAGTCACCTTGTTATCCTCCTGCCTGTAACGAGAGAGAGACTTGCTGATGCTTAACTGTGCTCCCTGACACGACCAGTTTGCTAACCACCCAGTGTACTCAGGGCTCTGCTAGCACTCACTCTGCTTTGCAGGTTAACAGTAGGTTCACCCCCAGTCCCTGAGCCCCTCCTGTAGTATCCAGCCCCGTCACTGGATGGGGGGAGGGATAGCTCAGTGGTTTGAGCATTGGCCTCTAAACCCAGGGTTGTGAGTTCAGTCCTTGAGGGGGCCATTTAAGGTTCTGGGGGAAAAAAAATTGGGGATTGTTCCTGCTTCAGCAGTGGGTTGGACTAGATGATCTCCTGAGGTCCCTTCCCACCCTGATATTCTATGATTCTATGACACTATGAGAGTTGCTCTCCCCAAAGGAATAGTATACACAGCACTTGACTGGTACAACTCAGGTTCAGGTCTTTGATATCATCACAGAACTGAGATACATTTAGAGTGAGAACAATCACAAGTTTATCATCACATGCTAAGATTTCAGAGATAGTGAGTAGTACATATAAAACAAAAGTATAACGTGCTTCCTAGAGATAAAATTTAACAGGCTAAGCCAGTGGTTCTCAACTGTGGTCCACCGCTTGTTCAGGGAAAGCCCCTGGCATGCTGGGCTGGTTTGTTTACTTGCCATGTCCGCAGGTTTGGCTGATCGCGGCTCCCACTAACCACGGTTCTCCGGGAAGCGGTGCAGGCCGAGGGATGTGCTGACCACCCTTCCTGCAGCCCCCATTGGCCTGGAGCAGTGAACCGCGGCCAGTGGGAGCTGCGATCGGCCAAACCTGCGGACGCGGCAGGTAAACAAACCGGCCCGGTGCCGCAGGGGCTTTCCTTGGACAAACAGTGGACCACAGTTGAGAACCACTGGGCCAAGCCCTTGTCTAAAGTAGTTTTATTTCACCTAAAGCAATCTCCCAATATGTCCAACCAATCTTGTTGGGAATCCTTTTTCATGAATGCAAAAAAGCATTGTCCTTTTTTCTTCCTCAGTGAAGGATAACAAAATGTCTTTTTTCTTCTCCTTATACTCTCCAAAACTCATTGTTTTGTCCCCAGAGTCAGGACAACCTCCCTACCCCCTCCCTGATATGCTGGCTCCATGCTGTCTTCACATCCTGATGATGACGTCATATGCAAATAGGTTTCCATTATGTTGGCTTATAATGCTTGTTTTACATGTGAACCAAGGCAGACTGATGAATATACATCCTGTGTCTGGTGAAAACCTGCTTGTCAACCCTGCTTTGATTTAGACTTTATTTTCCTGTACATCTTTACAACTTAAATATCTGTACATATATCTCACAAAGATTATGAGGATCGGTATGACATAAGCTTTTATTAGGGACCTCACATGACCCTGTTTGGTCATACTATGAAAGCATTGTGAATTTGTCAGGTCTAATAGGAGTTTCTGTTGTAGAACAGTGATCCCAGCACCAGCTGGCATTGAGATATTCTCAGGTCACAGTTACTTGCAATCAGTGTGCCTCAATGCTTGCAATCAGTGTGCTCCAGGGACCTCCAGTCCACTCAATGAGAACACAAGAATGACCATACTGGGTCAGACCAAAGGAACACGTAGCCCAGGATCCTGTCTTCTGACAGTGGCCAATGCCAGGTGCCCCAGAGGGAATTAACAGAACAGGTAATCAAGTGATCCATCCCGTCGCCCATTCCCAGCTTCTGACAGACAGAGGCTAGGGACACCATTCCTGCCCATCCTGGCTAATAGCCACTGATGGACCTATCCTTCATGCATTTATCTAGTTCTTTTTTTAACCCTGTTATAGTCTTGGCCTTCACAACATCCTCTGGCAAAGAGTTCCACAGATTGACTGTGTGTTGTGTGAAGAAAAACTTCCTTGTGTTTGTTTTAAACCTGCTGTGTATTAATTTCATTTGGTGACACCTAGTTCTTGTGTTTTGAGAAAGAATAAATAACACTTCCTTATCTACTTTCTCCACACCAGTCATGATTTTGTAGACCTCTATCATATCCCCCCTTAGTCATCTCTTTTCCAAGTTGAAAAGTCCCAGTCTTATTAATCTCTCCTCCTACAGAAGCTGTTCCATACCCTAATCATTTTTGTTGCCCTTTTCTGAACCTTTTCCAATTCCAATATATCTTTTTTGAGATGGGGCGACCACATCTGCACACAGTATTCAAGATGTGGGCGTACCATGGATTTATATGGAGGCAATGAGGCAGAACCTCTGCCCAAAATGATAAGGCAAGAGGTGCCAAGAGGTGCTAACATGGCCTTGCCATAGGCAGCTCCATTGCTGGATTCACCCTTTCTGTGTTCGTGGGGTCATTCTGGATAGCAGTATATGCTTGGCCCAGTCACTCCTGGAGCTCTGAGAGTCCTGCCTTGAGGACTGCCTTTTCATTCTGCCTCCTCAGGCTACGTGCTCTTGCTGCCCGCAGCATTCTTTGTGCTGAGCTCTGATAGATGGTGCTCCGGGCACAGAAAACTCTGGCTTCATCCGTGCTGCTCCCCCCAGCCCCGACACCTTTGCTGGTGGCTGCGGTGCAGCCAGTGTCAGTGCTTGGCGGGGCTCTGTCTTCACTTCATGGTCTAGACAGTTTGGCCAGGGCTGGCTGAGGTCAGTGCGAAGAGGAGCTGGGTGATGCAATATCTCCTGTGGAGGAGCTCCAGGACTGCAAGCTGATGGGAGGATCTAACCTTACCATGTGTCAGACAGCAGAGTCTGAGCTGAAACCAGTACATGAATTAGTAATTACTTGGGCTAGGAAATCCTGTCAGTAGGGCTGTAGCATCCTTGCTGTGGGCTGGCTGGCAGAGACTGTGTGGCATATCCCCTCAAGCTGCTGTCCAGTCTCAATTGAGGTACCAGAAAAAGTATGTCCATTTTTCCTCCGAGAGTGAGGTGGTGGAGGTGGCTGTGAGTAGGCTGGCAATACACACCGTGCTGCCCCTCTGCGCAGCAATGGCACTGAGATCCATTGGGATGAAGGGTGTACCTCACTGGCTGTGACCCTTCACGTTCAGGACTAACAGACCTTCATGGCTCTGCTGTCAAGGATCAGACCACCTAGGACCACCTGCTGGCCTGCTCCCTGACTAACTGCGCTGCTAGGCAGCCAGTGGGTCCATGTAGTGTGGTGGCAGTCGTCCCTCCCTCTCTGGGTCGGAGGGAGGCCACACTGCCTCACTGCATCACTGGGTTCCTGCCTAATATCAAGGGAATTAGTGAATCAGGTGCTAGTGCCTAGACCCGCTCAGCAGGGCAGAGCACCAAACAGTCTGGGCCCTGGGCCCTCAGACAGGACAGAGCAAGCCAGCAATCTGTCGGCTGTGCCCTCAGGCAGGGCGGAGCTAACAGGCAAACACGGGCTGTTCAGCCTAAAGTGGAGAGGCTGCCACCCCAGGGATGGAGTTGGCAGCAGGGGGTAGGGGGACCTGGGCCCACCCTACTCCACCAGGTCCCAGCCCAGGGCCCTAACAGTGGCGGTGTGTTCTGCCACTGGGTCAGTCTGGATCCAGCTGAAACATGTCGACACCAGCACTGAGCAATAACCAGTTTAAACTCTGGCTTCCCTGGCCTACTTCCTAACACAGTTCGGACTGGGGCTTCATTGTCCTGGGGTCCTCTGCCTCATTGGGGTATTCGGCCACTGGCAGTCCCACCAGCTCCTCTGCAGACTCGGTCTCCTCTGTGGTCATGGCGCTGCCCAGCTCGGCAGCAGAGTCAGAGGCCTGCAGTGAGCAAGATATGTCTGCCTCACTGGGAACAGCAGTGAGTGCCCTCTCCAGCAGGGAGCACTGCAACCCTAACTTCCAGAGGATGATCTAGGCTGTTTGTCACTCCTACAGGAGCAGCTTGCTTCAGCGCTCAGAGACCTAGAGGAGAGGGTTCCAAACAAGGCTCTGAATGGAGATGTGGATCTGCTGCTTAGAGAGGAGAGAGCAGGGAAACGGCAGGTGAGGGAGGGGAGAGTGGGCAGGGCACATGTACACATGAGAGAGGAGAAGTAAGAAGTATGTATCTGGTCTGGATTAATTCTGCCCTGGTCCTAAATCACCAGTGGTGGAGGTGCTGGAGGGTGGCTCCTGAGCCCTGTGGGGTACTGGTGCCTATGCTTTGGGAGCAGAGGGAGCGACTGATGAGCATTCCCCATCAGGCACAATGTGCTTCTCTGTAGGGCTCCCTAGCCAGCTTTGTACAGGTTCCCCGCTCTGAGCATTTGGGGCAGCATGACTGCTGCCATACCCATATGGCACAGGCTCACCGAGACTCTTCTCTGTACATCCCCCAGGCCATGGGAGAGGATGAGGAGCAGCTGGCAGCAGGGGTAGAGAGGAGACTCCTGCAGCAGCGGCTGGAACGTCTGCAGCGAGCTGTTGCAAGGCTGGAACATGACAAAACTGAGCTGGAGCAGCTCAACACCCAACTCAGGAGGACTCTAGAGCAGGTGAGCCAAGTTCCTAGCGCCCCCCAGCTCCCTTTGGCACTCTGGGATGACAGCACCCCTGTGTGCTCTGGCACTGCCTGCCCACCCCCACACACTCCAGCACTGCCAGTCCATGCCCTTCAGCAGTGCCCATCCAGGCTCTCCAGCACCGCCCGCCCACGCCCTGCGGCACCGTCCGCTCTCCAGCACCGCCCGCCCACGGCCCTGCGGCACCGCCCGCTCTCCAGCACCGCCCACCCACGCCCTGTGGCACCGCCCGCTCTCCAGCACTCCAGCACCGCCCGCCCATGCCCTGCGGCACCGCCCACTCTCCATCACCGCCTGCCCACACTCTGCGGCACCGGCCGCTCTCCAGCACCACCTGCCCACGCCCTGCGGCACCTCCCGCTCTCCAGCACCGCCCGCCCATGCCCTGCGGCACCACCCACTCTCCAGCACCGCCCACCCACGCCCTGCGGCACCGCCCACCCACACCCTGCAGCACCGCCCGCTCTCCAGCACTCCAGCACCGCCCGCCCATGCCCTGCGGCACCGCCCACTCTCCATCACCGCCTGCCCACACTCTGCGGCACCGGCCGCTCTCCAGCACCACCTGCCCACGCCCTGCGGCACCTCCCGCTCTCCAGCACCGCCCGCCCATGCCCTGCGGCACCACCCACTCTCCAGCACCGCCCACCCACGCCCTGCGGCACCGCCCGCCCACACCCTGCAGCACCGCCCGCTCTCCAGCACTCCAGCACCACCTGCCCACGCCCTCTAGCATTGCCCACGCCCTCCAGCACTGCACTCTCATGCACTCCAGCACTGCTGGCCCACCCCTCATGCACTCCAGCACTTCCTGCCCATTGCACCCACACACACTCACTCCAGCATCAGCTGGTCTTTCCCCAGAGTGAAGCCCTTTTTGCCCTACTTCCTTCCCCTGCCACCACCTGGAGGTAAGTGCCTCTGAGCGAAGAATTCAGAGTAGCAGCCGTGTTAGTCTGTATCCATAAAAAGAAAAGGAGGACTTGTGGCACCTTAGAGACTAACAAATTTATTTGAGCATAAGCTTTCGTGAGCTACAGCTCACTTCATCGGATACAACTTCTCTGCCCACCTGGTAGCCCAGGTTATTAGCTCCTTGCTCCCTGGCAGTCTGCTGTGACCCTTTCTCTGTGTCCTGCGTGCAGGTGGAGCGTGAGCGGAAGAGGCTGAAGAGGGACCGTGCTGGCTTCTCACTGCCAGATGCCTGTGGACTTCCCGTGTCTGACTCTGGGCAGAATAGGGCACCGACTTCAGGACAGGTCTGAACAGGGAGGGGAGCCTGAGCATGTGACCCTAGCAGAGTTTCACCTGCTCTGGTCTAGTCCTGCCCTAAGCAGACTGAGGACTAAAGGCCTTCTCTTTGCATTTTCTTCCCAGGAGGAGGCCCGGACTCTCTGTAGGCAACTCGCCGAGTTGCAGAAGCAGGTTAGGAGTAGAAAACCTCTCATCTAGATGGTCATATCTGCACCAGTGGGGCACAGCTGTGTGGAAACTCCTAGGAATGGGGGCCTGGGAGGGGCCTGATTCTGAGGGGGCTTGTAGCACTGGGCCAGCTCTGGCTGTGAGGGGGCTGGTAGTGCTAGGGCCCAGGGCAGGTGAGGGAAGAAGCAGCTGTGATGGGATCTCAGCGCCAGGCTGGGCAGAGCTTTGAGAGCACTTATAGCACTGCAATCCCAGCCCGAGTAATGTGTGGCTGTGATGGGGCTTGCAGTGCTGAGGCACCAGGTGGGGGCACAGCTGGGAGGGGGTTGTAGCATTGGGGTGCTGAGCGGGGTGGGGTGTGGCATTGGGGTGCCGAGGGGGTGTAGGATTGGTAGCACTGGGATGCCAGGCCAGGCAGGGGGCTATGAGGAATCTGGTAGCACTGGGGCACTGGGTGAGGTGGGGCACAGCTGTGAAGGGGCTGGTAGCCCTGGGGTGCCAAGTCGGGTGGGGCATGACTGTTGGAGAACTGATGGCACTGGGGTGGGATCTTGAGAGAAGCAGAATGCCAGGCAAGTCACTTCTTTTCTTTGGCCCCTTGAGCTCAGCCTGGTCCTCTTCCTTCAGGTGTCTCTTCTGCAAACACAGCTGGTGCTGGAGCGGAAGCACAAGCAGGACTACATCAAGTGCTGTGCAAAGACCAGCCAGGAGCTGTCGGGCCTACACCAGGAGCTCTCTCACTCCTTAGCAGCTGTGGCCAGGGAGCCCAAGGCTGCTGTTCTAGAAGCAGAAACGCAGAAGTTGGATGAATCCCTGAACCACAGCTTGGCCTTGGTGGCTCTAGGGTGGGATGGCCAATCTCCTGAGAAACACCCTCTGAGTTCCACTCCCAGAGCAGCCCAGCGGAATGAGTTGAGGTAGCAGGATCAGCGTTCAGCAAATGGGTCACAGCCAGAGCAAGGTCCAACCCTCTGTGTGGTTTGGCAATGCCATTTTCAAAGGTACCATGACAATAGACTCTTGCCCACCTTGCAGAAGAGTCATACGTGGTAGTGGAAAAGGTGGTGATTGTCCCTTCAAGAGCCATTCCTTCCATTTTCATGGGCCAGACCTCCTCAGGGTCCAGCCTGTCCGTTAACGTGGCCGTGACTTCTCGTAGCCCCATCTGAATACCAATCCTCAGGAACTCTGAACCACATGGTTGGTTGTTGCACATGGGAGGATGGAACCAATAAGAACATGGGTATTCCCCCTTCTTCACAGCCTGTGTATCCTGGGGAATGTCCCTAGAGTGTGCAGAGACCTGCTGCAGGGAGTGAATTCAGGGGTTTGGGGTTGTGTCAAAGTTGAGACCTGGCGCAGGGTGGGCAATAGTGCTCATTATGGAAACACCATAGGCAGCAGTGTTCACCATGGAAACTTTCCAGCAGGACTGTGGTAGGGGATCAGAGACTGGAGCTGGCCTGGGCAGGGCTCAGAGATTTGAGGCGAGCTGGATAAAGGCTCTCGGGTTGACTGGCAGCAGCGGATTGGTGGAATTCTCCTTTTCTGAAGCATGATTGCTGCCTGCCCCAGGAATGTTGCTGTTACAAGGTGCCCCCAGAGATTGCTCTCCTGCTGCTGGGAGAGCTGCTTCCAAATGACTTTGTATGGTTTCCCTTTTAGTGAGAGCTCCAGCGGGATCTGTATTTCAGCTTTTACAATAAAGTTATTCCCTATGAAAGAGGATTATTTTCCCTTGTTTTGTCTTTTCCCTCTATCAAAAACCTCCTTCCATGTGGCTCCAGTTCTAAAAACATCCTTGGGGCTTTCTCTTCCTGACCTGCACTTCAGTGCCAAGAGATGGGCGCTGTCCTGCAATGGACCTCTTCCTTGTGCAGTTTGCTTTGTGCCTGGCTGAGCTGTGAGGAAGCTGGGCAGAAGGGGACAGCCCCTGGAAATCTCTTCCCCGGCACGTTCCCTGCCCTGCTCCCCACTGCAAGCCAGCTGTTTGGTGCCTGTGCTGCAGGAGGGAATACAACAAACTCAGCATGGGAAAAGGCAGCTAAGGCACCTCTGGAAAATAATCCAAAACACAGAGCTTCAAAAGCAGGTAGAGAGCTGGGGTGGAAATGGCAGATAGCGGCTGGAAACTGCCCAGACTCTCTGGTGCAATTTGTAGAAGCCCTGAGGAGCAGTGGCAGCAAGGTCTGGGCTCCACCTGAGAGTTACACCAGTATAACGATTGGCTGGGAGATGATTTTTACGAAGATAGGTATACTGATACAAGCCCAAGTGTGGGTATAATTATACTGACACAGCTATTGCCCTTCCTGTATGGGAACAGCTATACAGCACCTTTATGCCAATATAACTGAGTGCATACATGGGGAGTGGCGTCCCTTGGTACCTAGTTACAGTGGTACAACACTCCCATGTAGCCAGGCCCTGGGGAAGACAGCTCAGCCCCGGAATCCTGTTCAGTTTGGAAGGTTTTTCATAACCCCTGGAGCGACAAGCTTACTCTTTAAATGAACACTTAGATTTGGTCAAAGATGATGGCTGTTGCCCTGTGGGAGAGTAGCGAGTTGGTGCATTTTCTTAAAGTGTTTGCATAGACTTGCATTTAACATTTATTTTGGTTTAATTTTATACACTTTTCTTTTATGTGCTTGGGAAGTAGTGGTTGTTAAAGCTTGCACTTCTAAACAGTTAAAAATGGAATTGGTATCACAACCAAATTAATTCTAAAAAGCTTGGTAAAAATTCTGTTAACAACTCTTTTGCTAAAACAGAGTGCTCAGCAAGGGAAAGCAATTCACCTTCTCACAGAAGATTATGAGTATCTATTCCAGCAGGTAAGTATTACATTTAGTATAAAATATTAGTAATGCAGCTCAAGTAAAAATGAATGTGTACACAACAATTGCAAAATTATAGCTTGTGTTATAAAAGACTTGGTCCCTATTACATTGTAAACACACTTCATTAATCTGTGTATGAAATTTGAGTTACTAGAAACAAAAAAAAACGTAAAACAAACAAAAAAATGTATGATGTTAACTAACTTAAGCTGCTTACGGTTGCATCCCACAGACCAAAGACGCCAGAAAATGTCACAGCACAAAGACACCAGAAGATCTCCGTATACAGTGAAGGAAGGAACCCCCAAGCATCAAGAAAAGAAAAATGAAGTGCTGTATAAATATAAAGCTGGTCAAATACACCTCAATCTACCATCTATGGACATGATGTTGGTAATCAGCTAGAAATCCCTTTCAGTTCATTTAAACTTGGCTACCCTGTAAAGGCAACGGTAGTCCTGCTGTATTGTGTTAGTGCTGTACATCATTTACAACGTGCATACCATGGCTAAACTGTGTAACACACAGGTAAAAATCAACAAACGAATGGCAGCAAACAACATGAAGGCAAAGAAAAAACAAATTGATAAAGAAATTAAGTTACACAGTAACTACAAATTGGGTGACCAAATTCCCTGGTAGTACCCGGGACACTTCGGGGTCCGTGACACTGCATCCTAAGTAAGGCCCATTTTATTCAGAACAATCTTGTTCAGTGTCTGGGTACCAATACTAAATGCTGACACAGCAACATTTAATAAATTGGTTACTGTCCATTCAGTAGGTTACCGGAAAGACAGCATCCATAAGAAACAACTAACTCCATGTCAGCTACTGGTGTATCACAGAGCAATGCAACCAATAAAACAGAGGCTAGCTGCTCCTGTTTCCTGCCCAGCAAAGCTTACTCGAGGGTGACAGCCAGCAGTAAGGGTAACCTGTAGCATGAATGGGCAGTACTGGGTAGTAACTAATTACAAAATAGTTATATATAAAGGCCTCATTTGTAATGTCACCACTCCAAATTTCTGTTTTACTTCTCATATACATAGCACTGTGGGGCACACTATAACAATACCTATCCCAGTATTTCAAAACACAGCCTCCTACCAATCATAATACAGGTGATAACTGTAATTGCCCGACGAGCAGTGTGTTGCTATCTGTGGTACCAAAGTAAAAGTGCCAGACTACAACACCAGATTGGAAAAGAATTGTTATGCTTGGCTATGAAGTGGTGTCATATGTACACATAACTATTGTACATATATACCCATATACAATACAAATACCATATCCATATGATCCATATACATTCGTTATCTGGGATTGCCCCCAAGGCTCAATCACAAAACTACATTCCTCAATCAAAGTCCCAGGCCTAACATTCCCAGGCCCACCATAAGGGACTAGACTAAGGTGACCAGATGTCCCGATTTTATAGGGACAGTCCCGATTTTGGGGTCTTTTTCTTATATAGGCTCCTATTACCCTTCCCGCCCCCCCGGGTCCTGATTTTTCACACTTGCTGTCTGGTCACCCTAGACTAGACGTGCGATTGGAAAATAAAATCTGTCCATTGGTCGTGCGAGGGAATGTGCAGACTAAGGGACAGATGGGGCATGAATGTGTAAATGGCAAAGTAAGGTGACCACATAACAGTGTTTAACCCACTGAGTCATATTCAGTCCATGCATTATCCTCTTCCGGGGTGATGGGTAAACATCGTCCCTATAAAAAGACATAAAGTGGGGTAATGTAGTAAGAAGAGGGCCTGAAACATAAACCTATGTATCAGAGGCTTGGTCTGAGGTCTGGGCTAAAGTAGTCAAAACTTTGTAGATACAAAGCAAAGTTAAGTTGTGAGCAAGAGGCAAGTCCTGCTCACAGAATATGGCAAGAACAGGGCTGATATTTCAGACACACACATTTCTAAGTAGTGCTAGGCACAAGAATACACACGTAAACACATTCCAGAAAGGTGGTACCAGAACACCTTGATACCAAACTGTCACTGTGCCTCAGTGGGTCACAACTGAGAATACCAAATTCAGGACAAACTGCTGAGAAACAAGGCAGACACACCCCGAACTGGTGGTTATTCTCCCACAAGATATACCAAACCAGCAACAAAATAAAATTATGTTTCACCGCACTGGCTAACAAGAAGTCAGAAAAGCAGTTTCCTTAGGAATTCCTGTCCGTGTATCACCACCAAAAACACTAGACTTAAAGACAAGTAGTTCTTTAAAACCAATTTCATCAAATAAAAGGTTCTTCTGATCCTAAAGGGCCAGCCACACACCCAAGTTAATATACAACTCAGATCTTACCCAATAAGCATGCTGTTGCCAATCTATTACAAATGTGTTTACACCTGGGGAACGCTCTCTAGGCAGAATGCAATCAGTCTAGATGGCTGGCTGGGAAGGGCCATTAGGCAGAACAATAGGTCTTAGAAGATGCTAGTCTCCCACCAAGGAGCCTTGCTAAGGATGCTACAAACAACCTCTGAGTCATGCCTGCTGTGTCCTTACAGGGGCATGCGACCAAGTCACCTGGTACTGGACTCCATCTTGGAATACAAGTGTTTTTTCACTGACAGGGCATGGGACCAAAGAGGGGAGAGAAAGGGTTCCCACTATATGCAGAAGCTATTTAAGGCAGGGGAGTGACATCATCGTGGTTCTTCACTGACTCCCTGTCCAAAGGAGACTCTTGGAAACACCTGAGAAACAAGGACTAAACTGGGGAGAAGGGCTGGACCCAAGCGATAGGGATTTCTAGCCTATGAAAGGAATACTTGGGGTTTTAAACTGCAAGTAAGTGCAGCTTTCCTTTAAGAGCCTGCAGCCAGCTTAAACATCATCTAGGGTGAGAATGTGCTACTCATATCCAATTTCTTTAGTATATTAAGCTTAGATTGCATTTTTGTTTTATTTGCTAGGTAATCTGCTTTGATCTGTTTGCTATCCCTTATAATCACTTAAAATCTGTCTTTTGTAGTTAATAAATTTATTTTTGCTTTGTCTAAAGCCAGCGTGTGCGGAAGTCATTACTTGAGTCAGAGAGCTGTGTATATTCCTCTCCACATTGAGGGAAGGGGGCGAATTTCAAGAGCTTATGCTGTATAGTTCTCTGTGCAGTGCAAGATGGTATAATTTTGGGTTTACACTCCAGTGCGGGGTGTGAGCCTTAAGAACTGGGAGGTGCCTTAGCTTAGCCTTCCCATGTGGAGCTGATCTCAGCATCTGTGTGTAGCTGCAGCTGGATGTGTCCCTACCTGTATGTGTATTGGAGGGGGCTTGAGGGCCTGTCATAAAAGTACAGTTTAAAGGGAGCCCAGGCTGGTGGGTCAGGCGGGCTCAGTCATACCCCAGTTTCAGGTGGCACCCCGGGGGGAACCCATCACAGTAACAACCCCTAAGTTTTGGGGAACTTAAAATGTGCAAGGGGGAATTCTGACCATAATGACACCTACCAACCACAGGAACATGAGTCAACACCTGCGGATGACTAACCACAAGAGTTCGGACAGAGACATCCCTTACGGGAGGATCTATTCATGGAGATTCTCTATGTCCTAGTAAGGAGGAGAGGATGGAAGATGTTAAAATACAGGTAGGATCTGATAAGAAAGAGTCAAATGAAAAAAAGTCCCATCCAATTACATCATGTAATGGCAAACAGCTAAAAAGTGACAAGTTTTTAAAGGGCTTATATACCAATGCTAGAAGTCTAAATAATAAGATGGGTGAACTAGAGTTGTAAGGATAAGGCCTTTTCCTGTAGCCATATTGTAAGGCCTAAAGCCTAAGGCCTTTGTCTGCAGCCATATTAAGAGAGCAGCAGCCATTAGCTAAGAAGCAGAAAGTCCCATCCTCACATTCCATCTAAATTACATTAAAGCAATGTAATATCAGGCTGTTAAGAAGGACATCTGGTCCTAGTGGCCTATCACCAGAGGAAAAAACAGATCTTAAGATGGTTAAAGAAAACTTAGTTTGATAACATGCTGTCTGTCAAGAAATCACTTCTTAATAGTGGTGGTTGTGAAATCCTCACTTCTTTATTGTTTTGTCTTTATGGTCTCCACTTCCCTATTGTTTGTATGGTCTCTGGTTCTTTAATTGTTTCTGTCTGTAACATAATTAATTTTGCTAGGTGTAAATTAATGAAGATGGTGGTGTAGGACTGGTTAGATAATTTTGTTACAGTATGTTGGGATTGGTTAGTAAAATGTTAGTATAATGATTGGTTAAGGTAAAGCTAAGCAGGATTCAAGTTTCACTATACAAACTGGAGTCCAAAAGGAAGTTCTTTGGGAACCAGCTCCAGGACACAGCCCCGTCAGAACTGCCAGACCTCAACACTCTGCCAATGACACTGTGCAGAAACTGGAGTCCCCAGATGACCTGATCCTGACTGGTCATCAAGAAAAGTTCATCTGTCTTATTGGGAGTGGTGAGCATCACATGTGACTTGCATTCTGTTTTGGTGATTGTTAATAAATAGAGGTTAAGTAGGATATTACTGTGTCAGGCTCTTTCACTGGTAAAAAACCCCACAAACCCATAGAGTATAAGGTTACGCCAGAGCCTTTTTAAAGACACCATAATAGAGGCTCAACTTAAATGTATACCCCCAAATTAAAAAACATAGTAAGAGAACCAGAAAAGTGCCATCGTGGCTAAACAGCAAAGTAAAAGAAGCAGTGAGAGGCAAAAAGGCATCCTTTAAAAAGTGGAAGATAAATCCTAATGAGGAAAATAGAAAGGAGCATAAACTCTGGCAAGTGAAGTGTAAAAATATAATTAGAAAGGCCAAAAAAGAATTTGAACAGCTAGCCAAAGACGCAAAAAGTAATAGCAAAAGTTTTTTTAAGTACATCAGAAGCAGGAAGCCTGCTAAACAACCTGTGGGGCCACTGGACGATTGAGATGCTAAAGGAGCACTCAAGGATGATAAGGCCATGGCAGAGAAACTGAATGAATTCTTTGCATTGGTCTTCATGGCTGAGGATGTGAGGGAGATTCTCAAACCATTTTTTTTAGGTGACAAATCTGAGGAACTGTCCCAGATTGAGGTGTCTTTAGAGAAGGTTTTGGAACAAGTTGATAAATTAAACAGTAATAAGTCACCAGGAGTAGATAGTATTCGCCCGAGAGTTCTGAAGGAACTCAAATGTGAAACTGCAGAACTACTAACTAGTCTGTAACCTATCATTTAAATCAGCTTCTGTACCAAATGACTGGAGAACAGCTAATGTGACCCAATTTTTAAAAAGGGCTCCAGAGGTGACCCCGGCTATTACAGGCTGATAAGCCTGAATTCAGTATCAGGCAAACTGGTTGAAACTATGGTAAAGAACAAAATTGTCAGATACATAGATGAACATAATTTGTTGGGGAAGAGTCAACATGGTTTTTGTAAAGGGAAATCATACCTCACCAATCTACTACGATTCTTTGAGGGGTCAACAGGCATGTGGACAAGGGGGATTCAGTGGATATAGTGTACTAAGATTTCCAGAAAGCCTTTGACAAGGTCCCTCACCAAAGGTTCTTAAGCAAAGTAAGCTGCCATGGGATAAGAGGGAAGGTCCTCTCATGGATTGGTAACTGGTTAAAAGATAGGAAACAAAAGGTAGGAATGGTCAGTTTTCAGAATGGAGAGAGGTTTAAATAGTGGTGTCCCCCAGGGGTCTGTACTGGGACCAGTCCTATTCAACATATTCATAAATGATCTGGAAAAAGGGGTAAACAGTGAAATCTTTGAATCTACTATGAAAGCCTGTTACCGGTCTTTCTGTACACACACCTTTGTTGAAGTTTCCCCTCCATGTAGAAGTTTGGCACAGTAGTTGTTTCAGTCAGGATTACAGATCATAAAAAAACTCCTTCTGGAGAGGAAGGCAGCACCAAATTTTGCACAATTCTACGCAGAAATGTATAAAGAAACTTCCCTTCTGTGCAAAATGGGATCTTATCATTCAAATCCTTAGGAATGCTTAAATCTAGGTGTCACCAGTAATCACCTCGAACAACAGCAGCAACAATTGCTCAATTAATTACAATATTTTATGATAATAAATAGCAAATTTACTTTTACAATTTCATAGTCAAAGTGAACAAATGCAAAGGATTACATCAACTGCATACCCATCATTGCATTAATGGTGAACCAGGCATCTTATTAATTACACTTGCACTTAAGTCTGATCACAGAAAGATTAAAAAATGTGACCCTCAACTATCTACATTGCTGTTTACAGTTACAGTGTGTATGGTAACACCCATTGTTTCATGTTCTCTGTGTGTATAAAATCTCCCCACTGTATTTTCCACTGAATGCATCCGATGAAGTGAGCTGTAGCTCATGAAAGTTTATGCTCAAGTAAATTTGTTAGTCTCTAAGATGCCACAAGTCCTCCTATTCTTATTGCCGTTTACGAGGTTCTCAGCAACACTAAAGACACTAGCTGACTCAACTAATTGTAGCATACAGAAAAGGGTAATATTCATTTAAGCCGTTTGTGAGCATGTAGTAATGTTCACTATTTTCTATGTTTTAGAAGCCATCAGAAATCACTCAGAGCAGCAGTACGCATTAAGCTAGGCCTGGTATGTTTGCATAGAGTTAATAAACATGATTATTTGGGAGACAACTGTGCCTAAGCAATGTATTATTACTTTTGTGATGTAATGAGCAAAAGACACAGCACGAATCATAAACCAATGCTTTACATCTGTACTAAATTAAACAAGTTTTCATAAATTTTGCCATTTGTCCTGTTCTTAATTCATCTAAAAACAAACCAAAATTCCACTAAACTTCTTAATTTGTAGCAATCATATAATGTCTGTTAAAACATTACAGATGGATTTGCAACAAATTGGTCAATTTTGGGGGGGGGTGTCAATTTTTGCATGCATATTGTATGTTTACTAAAAAAGAAAATACAAAATAAAAATTGGGGTAATATATTTGTCAGACCAGAAATAAAGGTTTACCTCTGGGAGTGGCATATCCTCATCTCTTCAAACTAGAATAAAGCCTGCAGGGGTGACCAAATATATATTTTGTCACTTACAGCCAGTCAAACCCCAGCTCCTTATTCAAACTCCATGTACAAAATGGATGTGGGGTGGGGATGTGACATGTGGCAGCATAATGCCCAAGAACAAAGCTTTGGGTCAACAAGTGGCATGTCACAGCTCCTTCAGACCAGTCCGAGAGTTGTGGGGAATGTGTCATTTGTGGTGACTCAAAAAATATTTTCTCATGTACAACCAAGCAACCAGCACCCAGCTCCATATTTGATTATTTAATTAGTAATTAAGGAATTTGTAAATTAAATGTTATCACATTACTGTTAATTTGATGACATTTCTAAAATTTAATCTTACAGCAATCTATTTTTAAATAATTTTGGCCTTTGAATAAGGAACTGAGAACCAGGAATAAGGAGCTGGTATCATGAATAAGGAATCAACTGACGCTTTCTAGTGATTGAAACCAATAACCTCTAGGGCTAAACATCTGAATCTTTACAGCTTATGCTAAAGAGCCAGGCTCTCGAGCTGAGAGTAGTCACAGACTCACATCCTCTGTGAACTGGGCACAAAGAATGGACACAACACACTTGGACTGGTGAGTTACACAAGCGAAATCCATGACAAATGCCTGAAACGTGGACCATGTATTTTGGTGCTTCACACCGTAATTTATATATCATAGCTCATGGTAAAGCATAGGCCATGTAGTCCAAACAATGAGCTCGTGCCATAGAGGAGAATGGGAGCATTGAGGCACTGTGGTGGCCTTTCAGAATACAAGTATTTTGGTTTTCAGTTAAATTGTCAGTTTTAGGTCTAAGTATTTTGGAGTTTGATTTTTTTGCTGACAATATTCTGTAAAAAAATTTCAATGAAAAGTATTTTTTCTTTGTTTTCATGAGGATTTTCAGTGGACAAAAAAAACAAATACAAACCATTTTCTGACCAGCTCTACTTGAGACACACTTTCCCAGGGGGTTACACAACTGTTTACTAGCCACCAATAGAATATTGGTGATCAGTAATCCTGGATTCTGGCCCTGTCTCTGTAGAGAAGTGTGTTCTTTATAGTGCTTAGAGATATTGCCTAAATCAGGTTTGGTTTTCCTTTCTGAAAGGAAGTGTGGTGCAGTCGGTAAGTTTGGGGTTCATCATGTGAAAGACTGGCATTCTAGGCGTAAACTCTCGGCTAAGTTATTTAAACAATGTGAGGAGAGTATTCAGAGGTTCTTCACTGTCTGCTGGTGGGGTTCATGGCCTTAGCAAAAACAAGGGTAGTTAACTGCATAGGAATTTAAACGGCACTTAGCATAAGAGAAGAGTGAGGGGGGATTTGATAGCATCCTTCAACTACCTGAATGGGGGGTTCCAAAGAGGATGGAGCTAGGGTATTCTCAGTGGTGGCAGATGATAGAACAAGGAGTAATGGTCTCAAGTTGCAGTGGGGGAGGTTTAGGTTGGATATTAGGAAAAAAATTTTCACTAGGAGGGTGGTGAAGCACTGGAATGGGTTACCTAGGGAGGTGGTGGAATCTCCTTCGTTAGAGGTTTTTAAGGCCCAGCTTGACAAAGCCCTGGCTGGGATGATTTAATTGGGGTTGGTCCTGCTTTGAGCAGGGAGTTGGACTAGATGACCTCCTGAGGTCTCTTCCAACCCTAATCTTCTATGATTCTATGATAAAGGCAATTTGAACTCCTGGCCTCCAGGAGAGCGTGCTTTCCTCTTCCAAAGGAGCACATAGCAAGGCTGTCCTTTTTAGCCCTACAAAGTAACTGGTGACAATGTCCGCACCACATACTCTTTGTCATCAAATTCCAATTTGACAGCTTCAGCCTGGCACAATCAAACCACCTGTTAGCACTTTAATATACTTTTCCAGAAAATATGCCATGCACGAACTCAAAAAGGGTCTTTGAGGAATCCGGGTTACAGGACAATGAACTAGGAGAATCTGAATCAAAGTGGTAAAGGTGTAAAGTGAGACACTCCCCAGAAAAAAGCACCACATACTGATTCACAACAGCTTATTGTGAACTTCCCATTCTCAACCAATGACACCCCACAACATCCCAATGCCCACAATGTCACCCTGTGACACCCCAATGTCACTCCACAACTTCCCCAATCTCACCCCAACACTTCTACATCCCACTGTCACAACATGTCACCCCCACCGACAGTGTCACCAAACACCCCATGTCACCCCAACACCTCCACATCCCACTGTCACCCCACGTCACCCCCACCGACAGTGTCACCAAACGCCCCATGTCACCCCAACACCTCCACATCCCTCTGTCACCCCACGTCACCCCCACCGACAGTGTCACCAAACGCCCCATGTCACCCCAACACCTCCACATCCCACTGTCACCCCACGTCACCCCCACCGACAGTGTCACCAAACGCCCCATGTCACCCCAACACCTCCACATCCCACTGTCACCCCACGTCACCCCCACCGACAGTGTCACCAAACGCCCCATGTCACCCCAACACCTCCACATCCCACTGTCACCCCACGTCACCCCCACCGACAGTGTCACCAAACGCCCCATGTCACCCCAACACCTCCACATCCCTCTGTCACCCCACGTCACCCCCACCGACAGTGTCACCAAACACCCAATGTCACCCCAACACCTCCACATCCCTCTGTCACCCCACGTCACCCCCACCGACAGTGTCACCAAACGCCCCATGTCACCCCAACACCTCCACATCCCACTGTCACCCCACGTCACCCCCACCGACAGTGTCACCAAACGCCCCATGTCACCCCAACACCTCCACATCCCTCTGTCACCCCACGTCACCCCCACCGACAGTGTCACCAAACGCCCCATGTCACCCCAACACCTCCACATCCCACTGTCACCCCACGTCACCCCCACCGACAGTGTCACCAAACGCCCCATGTCACCCCAACACCTCCACATCCCTCTGTCACCCCACGTCACCCCCACCGACAGTGTCACCAAACACCCAATGTCACCCCAACACCTCCACATCCCTCTGTCACCCCACGTCACCCCCACCGACAGTGTCACCAAACGCCCCATGTCACCCCAACACCTCCACATCCCACTGTCACCCCACGTCACCCCCACCGACAGTGTCACCAAACGCCCCATGTCACCCCAACACCTCCACATCCCTCTGTCACCCCACGTCACCCCCACCGACAGTGTCACCAAACGCCCCATGTCATCCCAACACCTCCACATCCCACTGTCACCCCACGTCACCCCCACCGACAGTGTCACCAAACGCCCCATGTCACCTGATGACCCCCCCCCCGGCGATACCCGGATGCGCCCAACACCCCCAGGTCACCGCGCGCACGCGCGGCCCCGGCTCCTCACGTCACTCCGCCCCGCCCCAGCCCCGCGCGGGCTCCCAGGCCGCCCTGCGGCGGGGGCGGGGCACAGAGCCGAGTGCTCCGCCCGGCAGGCGGGGCCGGCGCCGGACGCGGGGTCGCCGCCGCCGCCGCCATGGACTCGCTGTGGAGGCTGAAGCGGTTCGATGCGTTTCCCAAGACACTGGAGGATTTTCGGGTCAAGACCTGCGGGGGCGCGCTCGGTGAGGGGCGGGGGCGCGCGCGGGGAGGGGCGGGGACGGCGGCGGCCGCGACGCGTCGCCGTGCGGGGCTGGCGAGTGCCGGGGCGGCGGGGCCGGCGCCGAGACCAGCCCTCGCCGGGGGGCCGCTACCTGGTGCCCACCCTCAGCCGCGGGCGGGCGGGGAGGCTTTGCCGCCGCCGCAGCCTCTGCATCTGCATCGATCCGCCTCCTCAGCGGGGCTCTCACCTCCGCCGGGAGCCGGCGGGCTGGCTGCAAAAGCCGCCTGATTTCCCCCGCCGACAGACGCCCCCCTTCCCTTCACCCCACCCCGCGGCGGCCCTAGCTGAAAACCCCTGGCAGCCCGATCGCTGTGGGAGAAAAAATACCCCCCGCGAGGTTCTTGCCCTCCTCCGGGGGCCGGCAGCCCCAGCCTGGTCCTCTCCCGCTAAGGCTGAGGAATAGGTCGTTTCGAGTCCAGCTACTTCCTTCTCTCTTCCTCCCTGAGAGTCTTTCACCTCCATCGTCACTAAGGTGAACTTCCCCGTGCGCAGGGGAAAGCGGTCACCCAACCCAGGGCAGCCCCTCGCTGCCAGAGCTGGAATAAAGGGCCTGTGCTCGTGTAAAAAGAAGAGAAGAGCCACCTCCCTGCCTGCATGGTGAGAACCATCAACACCACTCCAAACAAACGGTCCGAAGGCGCTGCTCCTTCTCCGTCCTAGAGCAGGACCCAGCCCTCCACCCAGAAACACAACAGTCCCAGCCTCCCCTCCTCCTCCTCCGTCCTAGAGCAGGACGCAGCCCTCCACCCAGGAACACAACAGTCCCAGCCTCCCCTCCTCCTCCTCCGTCCTAGAGCAGGACCCAGCCCTCCACCCAGAAACACAACAGTCCCAGCCTCCCCTCCTCCTCCTCCGTCCTAGAGCAGGACCCAGCCCTCCACCCAGAAACACAACAGTCCCAGCCTCCCCGTCCCTGTCATCACTTACAAAGCAGAACATCCCTCCCTGACATAGGGCAGATAGTGTCTGATCATCCCAAAGCCAGACTGATGTTTCCAGCTGGAGTTTGTGGGCCAGAGGTGGTAACAAATGGGCCAGGACTGGCATATATTCCCTCACTCTGTTCACACACACCTTCCTTCTGATTGTCTCCCTGCTTCCTTTTCCCATTTTCCTCTTTTCCTCTTGTTCTCTCTGTTCCTTCTTCCATCCCTGCTTTGAGGAGTAACCTGACCAGTATCAGCACAGCCAGCAACAGCAGTGAGGGATGGGGGTAGGGTGGAGGCTGTTCAGTCTCCATTCAGGCCCCAGAACCTGGCCTGGATCCTGTTTTGCAGTGACAGAGAAGAGGCTGCATCCTCTTTTAACTGTGAAGGTGGCCAGTGGGCATAATGTTTGACTCCTCACCTCAGATTTAAAACTTCAAATAAAGCATTTATCTCCCTTCTGTCTGTATCATCCTTCCAGGCAAAGCTCAGTAAGCTCTTGTTCTTTTGTTAGTTGTGTTATTTTGGGAGTTTTAGGCATAATGAGATGCTGGGAGTCCCACAGGCATGCTTAAACATCTTATCTATTTGAACTAAGTAAGTCATAAGAGACTGCATTTTGCTGTAAGAAAGACCTGTATAGGAGAGCCAAGTATTCATATGTAAGGCTTCTGTAGTGCAGAATTTTGGAGCAAATAGTGATCCAGCCGATCGAGTAGCCTGTTCCTACAGAGGCCGGTACAAACTAGTTCAGAGAAAAGAACAAGAAACCTCCCAATGGGCCACTATGGAATAACCATGATATAGGGAAGCTACTGCCTAGTTCTGCCAGTTGTTGGCTGGTGCTCTAAAGCAGGAGGGTTTGCTTATGCAAATATATATGTTTACATAATAGAGGTAAAACTGCCCCATTAAAAGAATATTAAAGTGGCAAAGTCAAGCCCTACAAAATTAGGAAATATCAGAATTAAGGTTACCATGGAACCTTAATCCTCCTCCCTCTGCCAATGGTGTGTGTCGTGATACAGTCTTTAATTACATGATCCCATACTATTTTTTCCACAGGACCCTTGGAATATCATTCAGGGAATAGATAGTGTCATGGAGCCACAAGATCAGTGCTACACCCCCAGGTTTGGAACAGTCTCTTGGAGGAACCCCTTTGATGTGCCAGACCCCCCAGGGGTCTTACTCTTCCCTCAGGGTAGGACACCTGGCCTCACTGCCTCCTAAGATTGAACCTCTGTGAGCTCTGTTCAGCGAGTCCAACCGAGACGGACTCTTGGGAGAGACTTGTCCGCTCTGCAGGGATTAATGCACCTCACCAAGTATTCAGAGGGACACTCAAACAGTGTTTCAAACCAGTTGGATTTATTAGTCCCCTGGCACACAGCATGGATTAGCACACAGCATTAGGTTAGCACAGAGAAGTGAAGCTTAGCACAGTCCAGTCTGCTCAGCCCAGAGCCCCAGCCATGCTGTAGTAAACCCTATTTTCAGGCTCTGTCTCTCTCTCAGTTTGACCCTCTGTGTCAGTTCCCAGGTGAGAGAATTCCCAGCTTCCTCTAGAAGCCCCACTGCGCACCTTCCAGTCCTTTGTTCTTAAATTGGGCTCTCTGCCCAACTTCCCTGCTGAGAGGCCTTACCTCCTGCTTCTCTTGCTTTCCTCAAGCAGGTCTTGCAGGAGGGTGCTCCTGACTCGCCTCTGGAACTCGTTTTGCTCCTGCCCTGTGAACCTCCCTGGCTGCCACTGACAAGCCACCTGAGTTGCCTGAACAACATCCAGCCAGTCCACCTCTGAACTGCACCCAGGGAACATGTGAAGTGCAAACATGTACACCATCCACTTCCTTGCCCTTATGTCCCACCCTAACACTAAATGGTGGGACCTGTTGCCACCTAAGGAAGGTGGGCCAGTCTGTACTCTACTCTGCTTCCACAATCCACCAGCAATATTAGTTGGCAGCTCCTCCATGGAGCTGTGAGCATGGGCGTGTACCTGTCCATTCTGTGGTGAAAGGGGTCCACATCTGTGTAGAGTGCATCAGGTTGCAGCCTGTCTTCTAGCTCCCCCAGAAACTTATTGAGGTCTAGGTGCACTTTTCCCCATACTTCCTAATTTTTGCACACCCCATCCATGATCCTACAAAGTTTCAGGACCTCCTTGTCAACCTCCTCCTGGCACTGCACAACATAGCCATCCATCACTCCAGGAGGAGGAAGCTGGATGGGGGTACTCTGTGACTATGGGGCCTATTTCTGGTCCCTTGTCTGATCATGTCTCAAGGTAGAGTTCCTCCAAGCAGTATCCACAGACTCTTTAGATGTCTTTGAGGAGGGTTCTCTGCTCAATGTCCCCTTCTGGTTCCTTGATTATTAATCTTTGACCTCGCTCCCATTTTCTCCTTTGTTGTCCCCTATACTCGCAGCTTGGGCGTAGTGGTTTCTCCCCCTTAGCTGAGGAGGCTGACCTTTAGTTTTGTGTGGGCCTAGATCTGCCTGTCCCGGTACCCACAAATAGAACATGCCTTCCAGCAGGGATCCTATAGGCAACAACATCCTTTGCTACACAACCCTGATTTGTCCCCAGAGCACCATCTCTCAGTTCTAGAATTAACTGCATCTCTGCCCCCTCTGTGGTCTCCTCAAGGGGCACCCCTTTAGGTCTCAGGCCTCCAGTCCTCACCTTTCTCTGGGCAGGGACCTGCATCCCTGTCCCTTCAGATCAAGGATTGCAGTTCTCCTTCAATTTGCTGTGATTATCACAGCAGATCTGACCTTCGTCCAACACCCCTCTGCCGGGGACTATGCCAGAGTTGTCAGTGACCAGATAGTTTCCACAAACCACAATACACTTATTTAGGACAAAAGCATTACAGAGAAAACATAATAAAGCAATAAACAGTCTCCATTGCATGCTGGTTTACTGGGCCATCTTCTGACACAGAGACTCTGGCAGGTTCCAGTCCTTCACACCCTTCCAGCAGGGTTTTGTCCTCTTGGTTATAGTTTCATGTCAATTCTTGGATCAGAGGAACCTCAGCCAGTTCAGGCTGATCCTTCTGGCCACAAGCTCTTTCTTTGTCTCGTGGATCTCTTAAATCAGGGTTGAACCAGTCTGTGTACCTTCCAAAGATTAGTACTTCTCTGGAGTTGTTTACCTGTCCCAGGATTTGCAGTAATTACCCTCATTGATTTAAGATGTTGGGGTAAACTCGGTAACCTTCTGCAATGGGTTGGAATAATGTCTATAGCTCACAAAGTTACATATCACATTTGTAGATAGTTAAATCCACAGCTGACTGCAAAGAATTACAAAAGGATCTCTCAAAATTGGGTGACTGGGCAACAAAATGGCAAATGAAATTCAGTGTTGATAAATGCAAAGTTATGCACATTGGAAAACATAATTCCCAACTATACATACAAAATGGTGGGATCTAAATTAGCTGTTACCACTCAAGAAAGAGATCTTGGAGTCACTGTGGATAGTTCTCTGAAAATATGTGCTCAGTGTGCACTGACAGTCAAAAAAGCTAACAATGTTAGGAACTGTTAGGAAAGGGACAGAAAATATCATAATGGCACTATATAAATCCATGGTATGCCCACATCTTGAATACTGTGTGCAGTTCTGGTCACCCCATCTCAAAAAAGATACATTTGAATTTTAAGAAGTACAGTGAAGGGCCACAAAATGACTAGGGGTATGGAACAGCTTCCATGTGAGGAGAGATTAAAAAGACTGGGACTGCTCATGTTAGAAAAGAGACGTTTAAGGGGAATATGATAAATGCTATAAAATCATGAATGGTGTGGAGAAAGTTAATAAGCAAATGTTATTTGCCCCCTTCACATAACACAAGAACCAGGGGTCACCCTTTGAAATTAACAGGCAGCAGGTTTAAAACAAATAAAAGGAAGTATTTCTTCACACAACACATAGTCAACCTGTGGAACTCGTTACAAGAGGATGTTGTGATGGCCAAGACTGTAACAGGGTTAAAAAAAGAACTAGATAAATTCATGGAGGATAGGTCCATCAATGGCTATTAGGGGACTGATTAGGGATTTAATCCCATGCTGTGGGTATCTCTAAACCTCTGACTGCCAGAAGCTGGGACTGGATGACACTGAATAATTGTCCTGTTCTGTTCTTTCCCTCTGAAGTACCCGGCCCTGGTCACTGTTGGAAGACAGGATGCTGGGCTATATGGATCATTAGTCAGATCCTGTATGGCCATTTTTATGTTAAAAGTTTGACTAATCCCATGGCATAGGATATCCATGATTCCAAAGTCTTACATCTGTCACACCAACCATCTTGTGCAATGAATGAGGCAGGGTTTCTGTGGAAAGAATAGTATGTGATCATGTAACTAAAGACGGCATAATAATGCAGACACACTGGTGATGGGGGTGAATTAAGGTTGCAAGGAGAACTTTAACTCGTGTGTGTCCTTGCGTGCTTGACTTTGAAACTTCAATGTTCTTTGCAACAAAAATAAATGACTTTAAATTTCCTATTTTTAAAAAACAAAACAAACACTGAAAAACAGACATTTCATCATGTGGAACCATACTCAACCCCAACTTGTGCTGTCAGAAGGATTACGATCTTTAGATCCACAACACAGACCTTCACCACTTGAGTTAATGGAGTAACTGGTAGCAATGGTGGGCTTTGTTAGCCTCTATGTCATCCTGGAGCCTGCACCCCCAGTTAGGGCCCTCACACCCCCCCCAACCCCTTGCCCCAGTGAAAGTGAGTGAGGGTGGGGGAGAGTGAGCCACCAAGGGAGGGGGAATATAGTGAGTGGGGGGGGGGCTAGGCCTTGTGAAGGGGCAGGGCTAGGACGTTCTGATTTGTGCGATTAGAAAGTTAGCACCCTACTTGGGAATGGTGGCTGTGATCTTCCCAGCCTTGTGGGTACATGGCTTCTCTTCCTCCGTGTGAAGGAGCCATTTCCTCCTACCCTGGTGGTGCTACTGCAGTCTTCTCCAGCTGGATTGGTTCCTCAGCCTTGGAGGTCTCCATATGCATGTTTTCAAGGAATTGCTTGTGTCGAGAGATGCATCTCAGCCTAGCCACCTCCTCCTGTAGCTCTCCCACCTGTATCTTGAGAGATTCTACTAGAAGGCATCTCTCACATTGTCTGGTCTCCCCAGCCTGGCTTTCTATGACAGGAAAACGTAGGCCACAGTGTCCGCAAATCCACACCAAGGCCCGGGTAGAGGCACCCATGGTTGGGTTCAGGTGCAGGTGGAAGAGCCAGGAGCAGTGTTGGCATTGGCGATGCGACCTTTCCAAATTATGGTGATTGTATTCTTTCTCCCTCCAAACTCCCTCTCAAGCTTGCCTGTTTGCTGCCCCCTTTTCGCTAGCTGGATTCGGTTCCAGGTTCTTGGACGGGAATGTGCTGTGCTGGTTATAGACTCCTCTGCCCCTGTGTGCCTAGCCTGTCCTTGTCTCCCTCTTCTTCTGACCTCCTCCCCTTTAGCACTTATTCATCCCCCCCATCTTCCTGCTCCTATCCAATCCCCTCAGAGGTTTCTGCCCCCTCCCCAGCTGCTGTCCAACCTCTCTCTACACGCACACGCACGTCCTGCGCTATATATTCTCTCATATCCCTGCCCTTCTCTCCCCCGTGCTTCTACTCTGCTCCCTATCCTTCCAATTTCTCAATCCTCAACTTCCAAGGAGGCAGCTTCCTCTTTCTTCAGGCTGACTGGGCTCCAGGTGGGAGAGCATCAATTTGAGAGCACAGAAGAGGGTCTGTACTTGCTCTCACTTCTAGTGCCCTGTGCCACCGTGACCTCTGGCAGCCAGGAGTAAATATTGCAGGGAAATCCCACTCCGCTGCTGTAGCATGGGACTGGAGCATGCTCAGTTGCTCTGTGGGAATGGCACATTCAGTGTGGTCAGCACATCAGAGCTGTGAGGGAATAGAGCATGCTCAGTGCAGATGGAATCTTTGGATAGTTTAGTTGTCAAACTCTAACAAGTCTCTACTGAGCATGCACAGACAGATTTTTCAGAGGCTTATAGCTTGGCCAAATTTGGCTGAATTTTCATGGGGATGTCAGAAGGCACCTCTCTGACCCAAGGGAGACCCCAAATTCCAAGTCTCTTTTCCAAAGCATAGAGTCTCTACTGTGTCTCAACAAAATGGTTGTAAGATTTTTTTTAGCTTGGGCGGAATAATATATTTTCCCTAATTTATCCCAGAAAGGGCTGAACTCTTTTAGCTGAAACTTTCCAAAACAAATTCAGCCTAAGGCAGACACCAAGCATGGACATTTTTTATCCTGAATGGTTAAAGTTATAAGCAACTGAAAACAGAGTCTTCTAATGGGAAGTGTCAGTCAGCCTGAAATATAGGCAGTGCTACCAGCTCCACTTATATAATATTTATAATTTATTTTTAATATATTTTGAAGGCCAAGACCATAACAGCGTTTAAAAAGAACTTGATACATTCATGGAGGATATGTCTATCAATGGCTATTAGCCAGGATGGGCAGGGATCGTGTCCCGAGCCTCTGTTTGCCAGAAGTTGCTAATGGGTGACAGGAGTTGGATCACTTGCTGATTACCTGTTCTGTTCATTCCCTCTGAAGCACCTGGCATTGGCCACTGTCAGAAGACAGGATACTGATGGACCTTTGGTCTGACCTAGTATGACTGTTCTTATGTTCTTTTTAATCATAACTATGGTGACTGTGGATGCTCTCATTATCCAAATAAAGGTCTAATTGTGGTCTGGCTGGGGCTGCAGTCACACTAGAAAGCATCTCTTCTATGTGAAATGTTTCCTTTGGTGGCTGGGAGAAGAGGACTATGCCCAAATGGATGAAAACAGCTCCTGTCTTGGTACTCTGTACTGGTTCACTCTCCTCTTTAATAACTTTGAAATGCAGGGATTTGCTTTGTGGCCTAGCCTTCGAGGTCTACTGTCTAAATGGCATTTGTGTTGGGCTATTACCATGTGTTTTTTACAGAGCACATGGGGGGAGGATAGCGATTTTCGTGAGGAGCCTACTGGTTTCTTCTCACCTACTGTAATGCCAGCTGCTTTCTTCACTGGAGTCGGGCAGCGGATTAGTGAGTCCACAGCCCGTGGTAATGTTTGTCATTCTTCATTTGCAGTGACAGTAATCAGTGGACTTATCATGCTCCTGCTTTTCTTCTCGGAGCTGCAGTACTACCTCACAAAGGAAGTAAGTAGAGCTTTGTATTGCTGTCTTTTTTGGGTTTATGTTTTCCCTGTGCTGTCCTACTGGAGCCCTGGGAAGCAGATAGGGCCACATGTTCAACCAAGGTTCACCGTTTGTCAACAGCTGAGCCAGGCTCCTGAGTTTTGCAAGGCACAGGACCATTCTGTAGCTACACATTATCTCGCCTTTTCCATGGTGTGACGGGGTGTTCATACTCCGCATTAGGCAGGAAAGGGTTAATCCCACACACTGAGCAGAGGAAGTCCTGCCCCGCAGACCATGCTCATCATACTCCAACTGCTGTGCTAGTACAAAGGAGAGCAGCCCAGCTCAATAAGGAGGAAGGACACTTGGTGGAGGCTCCAGCCCAGGAGCTGTTACAGCCCTTGTCTGCGGGAGCAGAGATCCCGCGGCCCAGACCAGAGGCTTGTGGCCTACAGCTGACTGGCTGGAGTCGAAATCCAAGGGAGTTACCTGTGACGAGGAGCCCAGAGACCCTGATGTCATATAGACCTCAGCTTCAGGAAGCCCAGTAGGAAGTGACCCAGGGAGGTGGGGTAAGTGGTATCTTCCACCCATGGAAAGTCAGCATGTTGTGGCTGGATTTCCCCACTGACCCAGTGGTGGACCACTCTGCCTGTTAGGGCTCTGAGTCAGGACCCAGTGGAGTCGGGTGGGCCTGGGTCCCCCCACCCTAGCTGCTCCTCCTTTGGTGATGGCCCCTGGATTTGGCCACTAGGCCACACTGCCCTGCACTCGAGGGCCGCTGTACTGACTCTGGCCACTAGGCCACGCCGCCCTGTGTTCGTGGGTGGCCTTATTGTCTCCGGTCATTAGGCTGCGCAGCCCAGGTGGCTCAGAGGACCTGCCTCGTTGCTATGATGGTGGCTAGAATTTAATACTCATTCCTGCCCCACAGAGGCAGCGGTTTGCAGTGCTTGGTCTAGTTCTGTTGTGAAATAGGGAAGGAAGTAGGATCAGTGACTTGCACTAAGACTTTGCTTTCCTGAGTTTTGAGCTGGCACCGGCCCTGCTGGCAGCCCGTCTGGTGAGATGAGAGTGAATTGCTGTTCCTGCTCTCTTCCTCTTTGCTCCTGCGTATCTCAAAGAAGATGGGCACTGGCCCTGCAGGGAGCCTCTTTCCCCTCCTGGTCACCCTAGCATGGGCTTCCTGTGCCTCTGATTGGGCTTTCTGTACCTGTCAACTCCACTAAGGCCTGGATCCCCTTTCTGGAGAAGGCATCAGAAGTCATACTGGGCTGCTGATTCCTCCAGCGTCTGCAGTGAATGGAGCACTCTCCTATGTCACCAGTAGGAGATAGCCACCAGTTTCCCGCTTGCAGACTCAATAGTGGGGAAGAAATTGCAAAAAGAAAATATTTTAAATTGTTTTTATTTAATTTAAATCCCCAAATTATCACTTTGCTGGCTAGGAGCGTCACACATCGTAAAAGCACAGCCAGGTTTGGAAGCCGCTTCAACTGCTTTGTCACAGCATTCTGGAAGGTGCCAGCTTGTGCACCCCATGTGGAGGAGGCCTTTGGAAGCATGGTGGCATAGCACCTGGGGAGAAGGCAAGGGAAAAGGCCTTGCTATGTGCTTCCAGGTGGAATGAGACTTTTGTTTTTTGTTCCTAGGTTCATCCTGAACTGTACGTTGACAAATCAAGAGGAGACAAATTGAAGATTAATATAGATGTTGTCTTTCCGCATATGCCTTGTGCTTGTAAGTAAGTCTTCTAAAGAGTTGGGAAGAAGGCAGCATTCATGCTCTGCTGGAGGTTGGGAACACTGGTCAGTCAGTGCACGCATTATTTCGATTTGCTATCAGCTGCTTGTCTTGTCAGCAGTAAGGAATTACATTCCCCTGTAGTTAGAACAGGGAATTCAGTCAGGACTCCTGGGTTCTGTTCCCAGCATTGTCATTTGACACAGTAGGACTCTGGTCCAGTTGCTTCATTTCTCTGAGTGTGTTTCCTAATTTGTGCAATGAGGATAAAGCTCTTTATCCACTTCTGTAAAGTACTTTGAGACCTGCGTGTGAAGAAGAAGAGCCTGTATGAAAGGAGTATAATACTGCTCCCATGGGCTTGTCCCAATTGCTGTTCATTTTTGTAATGTGCAGAGCCTATTATGGAAGACACTGTAGAGTAGCTCTTGGGACCAGCTACTGTTTTTTCACTCTTATGTTTAAATTCTGAACATGTACATTAATGTCATGTGGAACTAAATCAGTTATGTTACTGATGTCATGTGACACATTTTTCACTCTGTAATAACTTCTTCCAAAATATTTCTATTGATCTGAATACTTCTTAGCTGAATTGTGAGGTTTGTTGCAACTAAATCCATTCAGCTATTTGTGCTGTTTTTGAGGGGAGAATATTTTTATATGTAAAATTTTTCAGACTCTTGGTCACAGGTAGCTAAGGTATGAACACTGGAGCTTCACATTTCCTCTGAGGAATAGGGATTTGGTAACTTAACTGCAAAGTGAAAGTGATTAAAAATCCCACTACCCAAGTGTACACTGCAATTTCTATTTTGTTTTTAGTAAGGTGGGCAGTTCTTTGTGCTCTGTCTCAGATCAACCCATTGAAATGTAGTTGCAAAAGATACTATCACCCTAGGGAGGAGTCTTCCCCTACTCCAATCTCAGACTACACACACACTCACACACTCACTCACTCACTCACATGGAGTGGAGAGTCCAGCAGGTCTGGCAGCTCCTTTCCCTGGGAAGACATTGACATTGTGTCCCCAAGTAACAGGCAAGCCCCCCAAGTGACACACTAGGGCCCAGCAAAGACTATCTGATACCCTTTGGTGAAAGGTAATGGGAAAGAGGCCACAGGAGAGAGTGGCTGGGACTGGAATGGTGGGGGAGTTCTCCAAATGGATTCAAGCTTGACCAGCAGGTTGAGGTATCTGCAAAGGGTTGGGCAGGTTATTTAGCCTGAGTTTATCTGCCCAGATGAAAATATGACTTATATTAAAGCTAGCTGAAGAGGATTCCTCTTGGACAGCAGCCCAAGAGCCTTGTTTGCAGGAGAGATTGAAATGCAGGGGTGCAGTTTTGAGTCAACTTGAGGTTCTCAGCCACCACAATGCAGCCTCTTATGCCAGTCCCCTTCCACTTCTTGATTTTTTCCTAATCTGCAGATGAACTCTTCATCCTAGATTTCTGCTTTGGTGATCTCCCCCTTGTTAATAGGCTCGTGGTTTCTCACTGGCTTGCTGCTTCCATAAGCCATCTCAGATCACAAAGAACCTTCCTTAATTCACCTTGTTTCCTGGTCTTAGATTTGAGCATTGATGCCATGGATGTGGCAGGAGAGCAGCAGCTAGATGTGGAGCACAATCTCTTTAAACAACGTTTGGATAAAGATGGCAATCCTGTGACCCCCGAGGCCGAGAGACACGGTAGTACAATGTCCTGCTGCCTTCCTCTGTTGGATGCTCTAATGGACTGACTGCCAATGGTCTTCCTCTGTTGCCTTTCATAGGGAATCCCTGGGACTGAAGTGGCAGCCGAAGGGTATTTGAACTCTGAGCAGAGAGTTGACAGCAGTGTAATGCTGCTGTCTCAAGCGCAGTGGTGTGGGATGTGCATGAGGGTTTGCAGAGATGGGTGCTCTTCAAGGGTCTGCCCTGCCCTGAGGCTATGACTGAGCCTGGTTTAAGAGTGTCTGTCGCCCTATGCCATTTATTTTCTCCTTTTTTTGTTCTTTGGGATTTCATGGGGCCTGGTCCTTGCATTGCTGGAATACATTAGAGGCTGCCCTCAGCTCTGGAGCTGACACATCTGCACAGAAGCTGTGAGCTACTTAGACTGCCTACACTAGTCTCTTTCCTCAAAAATGTATTCCCTTTGCGAACATTAGTACAGGGAGCACTGGTGTGGACAAGATGCTGGTGGGCTTCGACCATCATGCCCCTACTCTGCTCAGAGCAAATCCAGATGACATGGTGGCGTTCTGTCTGTATGGGAATTCACACTTTTGGTACTGTCAGTGGAGCTGCACTGAAGTTAGCAGTGGTGGGGAATCTTAGGGATGAAAAGGCTAATGTGGGTGTGGGCCCAGTGCTTTAAGGTAAATGCAGCGGGAAGGAATGATGTCTGCATCTCTTGACCAGCACTAGAAGGGCACAGAGCTCATCCATGTTCTTGATCCACACTGACTGTCACACTCCTGAGGGTTGGTATAACTTGTTACAACCTACTGGATGGTCACCAGTGTGCTGCATTGGATCCAACTTCTGGATCCCACATGCTTCCAAGACAACTTGATCCGAGCAGTGTCCACATCATGTTTCTAGTTCTGGTCTCCTGGGGACTCCCACAGTACAGACTTCCTGTCTGGTGCCCCTGTTTGGCATGACGGGACTCTGCAGTCCAACTGCCTTTGGCCCCGAGAGCTGTGCCAAACCTCATTCCCCAGCCTCCCCAGCAGCTTGTGTATACCAGAACTCCAACTCACTGTGGACCTCTCTAGTTTATTGTTTAACTCTTCAGGGGCACATAGCAATTAAAGTAAGGGATGTGCAGGAACTTCTTATCCACATCCAGAGTTTACTGTTACAAAGCACAAGAGAGTCAGATTAAAATGTCTGGAGGGCTGGATGTAGCCCCCAGGCCGTAGTTTGCCCACCCCTGTTCTAATCCACAATGCAGAGTGTGATCATGAGTGATACAAATCACAGTTAAATTCATAAAATGACACAGAGACATATTCATAAAACTGTCACACTATTTGGAAATCTTATTTTGTTTCAGAGCTGGGCAAAGAGGAGGAGAAAGTGTTTGATCCAGATTCCTTAGATGCTGATCGCTGTGAGAGCTGTTATGGAGCAGAGTCGGAGGACATCCGGTAAATCAAGGCTTCCCTGATCTCCTTACTTAGGGAGGGGGCTGTATGCTAATCCTGATCTGACGGGAATGGGGTGTGTGCACATTCATAATCTCCAGAATTGGAGGAGAGGGGTAGAATGATACATCTGTGGTGTTCTGATCTGGGTGGGGAAGTGGGGTGCGAGTGTGTGTTTCCCGAATACCCTGAGAGGTTGAGTGGGTGAGCCCACACTTCCATAACCTCCTGGTTTGTGACAGACCCCACGTACTTCTCTATTCTCCTGATGGGAGGGGGGGGAAAAGAGTGAGTGTGTGTCTGTGTATGTGAGTGCACGATTCTCTGGTCTCCTGATCTCAGAGAGTGAAGTGGGGGACCTGTTCCATAACTTCTCAGCAGCATTTGCCCCAGATGTTGAATGAATCCATATTGTGTGTGAGTTTTCCTTCAAGAATTCCCATATGGATCTATAGTTTTGGGCTAAGCACTTCTGGGCATGTGAGCTTGGATCATACTGGAAAGAAGTGTCCCTTGGGGCCTCTCCCCTTGGGTGGGGCTCTCAGGGTATAAAAGGAAGAGGGTCCCCCACTAGCTGTGACCACACTCAGGGCTAGTTCATCATGTTTGCCTGCAGCTCTGTGTGTGGGGCAAACTGGTGCTACATTTCTCTCCCCATCTCCTTGCATGCTCCTGCAAGAACAGATCAGAATCTGGCCCACAGGGTCTTGGATTCTTTCTTTCTCCTCCCCTGCTTTTTTTTTTCTGGGTTTAGAATTATCCATCTGGTTGCAGCCCCTGCCTGGAGATGCTCTCTCCTGGAGGATGGGGAATTCAGCCCTCCAGACTCCCCTTCTCAGCTAACAAAAATTTCCAAAGAATAAAGAAACCATAGTCCTCTGTCCAGGGTCCACTCTGGTCTCCCCCCTTGATGCAGGGGAGTGAAGGGGGTTTCCTCCCCCCATCTTTGGAAGCCTTGGCCTGAGACCTGTGGACTAGTGTGGGTGCAGCTCAGGAGTGAATTGTTTCTTCATTGAGGGGAGACTCCAAGCCAGTAAGGTGAGAGGTGCATTAACAGACCTGTTTATGGGACTTCTGTGGCTGGTTAAAAAGTGATATAACCATGTTCTAAAGGGAGTCTGGTCCGTTGGGAAGATCCTCAGAGATCTATTGTGAATGCAGAGGTCCTCTGATGTCTGTCAGCTTCAGGAAGGTAGTGACTCAAAGCTGCGCAGCTAGGTGGATAGACAGCTTCAGTTCTGGGAATTTAGTCTTTCCTTGACCCAGAGACCATCTGCTGAGCAAGACTAGTAGCCCCAGTATGAAGAAGAATTTGCTTCTGTGTCCTCTGCAGAGAGATTGGCCCACATTTTGTGGTCTCTGTTCTTGATTTATGTTTGTCCTCCATTCGGGGTGAGTGAGATGGTGCCTGTGCTTTTGCAGGTGCTGTAATTCCTGTGATGATGTGAGAGAAGCATACAGGCGGCGTGGCTGGGCCTTCAAGAACCCTGACACTATAGAACAATGCAAGAGAGAAGGGTTCAGCCAGAAAATGCAGGAGCAGAAGAATGAGGGCTGCCAAGTGTATGGATTCTTAGAGGTCAACAAGGTGAGAGAGAGCTTCCCTTGAACTCTAAGCTGTGCCAGGCACCTGAAATCCCACCACTGTCAGTGACCAGGAGAGGGCAGAGGATAGGAATTCCCATCCTTCCCCCACTTTGCACAATGTCTCCACAGTTCTATGGTACTGGGACTTAGGCTCTTTGGGCATTGTTAGGTGCTCAGTGCTGAGTGCAACATAAGAACCTAAATAATACAGCAGTTAGTTTTGCAAATCGGAGAAAGAAATGCAATAAAAAGGAATGGCCTCGTGTGTTTTGTTGGCTGGACCTTTCAGAAAGTCTGGGGACAGAGAGGCTGGTGGATTTTTAACCCATGGCGACTAGCTCTATATGCTGTCTAAGCAATCGCGGAAAGGCCCAGTACAGAACACACATGGCAGGGACTGGATGACTCTCCTTTTAGCTAGCCTTTGTCTACAAAGGAAGGTTGGGATGTTCAAAGGGCCCCAAGGGAATTAGGTGTCCAATTGCTATAGAAAGTTTGTGGAACTGGTGCCTAACCCCCTGAAGTCCCTTTTTAACATCCCAGGCTGAACTTTTAGTTGTCTTTATTGTTTGTTCAGTATCCCCAGAGTATCACTCTGGGAATATATGTTTCCCTTTGGGACCAACAGTGTTACTCCACTTTATTTTCCTTCCTCATCTTCCTTTTCTGTTTTTCGTCCCCCTTCCTAGGGGTCTCCTCTCATCTTCCCTGCAGCAACTTTCAGTTCTACTCCTATGGACTTCACCCTTACGCCCTCCCCATTACTGTATCTGCTAAAAATGATCAGCAATGAAATAGTTAATGTTGACATTAACATATGGTCTTTCCTGATTGCACCCCAGTGAGATTAAGGTGGATGGTGAAATTCACATCTCTGAGACATTGTTTCGGGCTGGCTGCATGTGCATTGGTTATATTTTGTTCCCATTTAAAAGATTATCTTCACAAGCAGGAAAAGTCGAAATATATATATTTTAAATGAGAACTTAGATTCTGCACAATCTGTGTAGGCCCCACACACACATCAGATCTGGTCTGTGAGCCAGGTGTCTGACATCTCTGCTCTACAAATTGCTGAAGAGTACTGATTGTTTTATTTGAAAAAGGAGGTTCTTTGGGGAGTAGCTGGTTCACTTGTGACTGTGTCAGCAGGTAAGTAACATAGGAGGGGAAAATCCACCTTTGAAAAGGGGGCAGCTAGTGTTAATGCTTCACTTTGTTATGTAGAATGGAGCCTTTTAATGAAAGATGACTGTTTCCTACAGGTAGCTGGAAACTTTCACTTTGCACCTGGAAAAAGCTTTCAGCAGTCTCATGTTCATGGTAAAGTATTTTGTTTTTTTTTTTCCTGTGGCCTTCTGACTTCCTGGCATGTCTGTGCTTTTCTCTTTGAACATTTCCCTCTGATTTCCATGTCATGAACCATGATGGATAAAGTTGTCTGAAGTAGCACTGCCAGAGTGGGGAGGAATTGGCAGAAGTGCCATGGTAGGAGAAGAGAACTATCAGGAGCAAGTGGAGAAATGTTGGGGTGGGGAAGAAGTGGGGCCAAGGAGGAGCCATGACTATATATACAACCAGCCTGTCCCATCTCATTAAGCAACCCTGTTCTGCTATAAACAGCTCTCAGTCGACGTGTTGAGTCCAAAAATTTTACATGGAGAATTTTAAAGCAATGCAAGTGATTTTTATACAGAAGTTAGGCAAGTTAGTATTTCTGGGGTAACAGAATGTTTTAATTTATGGCTTAATATATATTCTCAAGAACCTTTTAAAATAGATTTAAGATTGGAAGTATTTATGTAACTTAATAGTACGTTGCAGTTCCAGAAACATAAATGTTTGAAACTATGGGTATTCAGAGTTAAGTTTTGACAAAGATTTTTAACTCTACCGTTATAATCCGCTGCACCATGCAACAACCCATCACGTATAATATACAGACCCGTATTTGCAGCTTTACAATAGTTACATTATTGAGAAGTGCCTTAAATGCCTATTTCAACTCCTCTGTGCACTAGGTATATGAATGTAGACTAGCTACCCCACTTTCAAGAGTGAGGTACTCCTCCGGTCTGCGGCTCTGAACAATGGATGAGTTCAGCATAGCTGTCTGATTGTATGTGATTGGTGAGGTCTTGGACCTACATCAGGAGCATGAATATGATAAAAGTGGCCCTAGTCTGTATAGAGAGGGTGGAAGGGATAGAACGGCCTTGTAGAAAGGTGGATAGGGCTGCGTAGTTACTATAGACTGTATGCGGAGGGTAAGTTTTATGAAAATAGGCTTTTGACTGTAACGGGAAGGTCAGGGAGGAGTTATGCTGTTCAGTTCCACATGATGCTGCATGCACGCACACACATACCTTTTGAGGAATTCCTTCAAATGAAAAATTGTTGAAGCAGAAGGGATTTGGTTGCAATAGAATAGAAAGACTTTCAGCCTAAAGAATTAAAGAGGATTCTTCTTTTTTCTTGGTCCAAAAAAAGAAAGAGGAGCTTATTTGAAATCTGAAAAGACACGACTAGCCTATCAGAGCTCAAATTCCACATGGTGACTGCGTACAAGAATCCTTTTCCTGAAGTCTCAGGATTGGTTCAAACACTTGGCTTTTGAGATAAGCACTTCCATACCTCAGTAATGCAGCTGCACTAGAGATACCTCAGGTTCAGACTGAGGGACAATCTTCAAAACAAGATGCTAGCTGCAGTGCCCAGGGTTTTCACCAGATTTCTGGCATTGGTGGCTGTATTCCCGACAGTGTGCTTTTCAGCCTACCCGAGTTTTGACTGTCATAGGAGCAATGCTAGATATAAGTGCTGCTTCAGTTTTCCTCCCTCCACTCTACTTCATAGAGTTTCCTGGAGCTGATGGTCTTGTATAGATATTCATTGACAATTGCATGACTTCAAATGAGACTGGTCCAGACATGGTTAAACGGCCATTACTTGCCTGGTGGTGGTCAGGCTTCCTCAGCCAGTTCAGGAGGCATTAGGTGGTGGTCAGTTTCACAAAATGTCCTGCAGAATGTTACATGCTCTGCTTTCTCAGTCTTAGGGAGAGGTGCTTTTGTTTCAGGATAGGGAGCTGCCATAGGTCATCTCACTACGTAAACACTGTGAAAGCCAAAAGAAGCCAGGTCGGTGTACTGGCACTTGGAGCAATTCATATACCACTAACAGCTTTCTCCCTGTGATCCTATACAGGCTATTGGACACTTGGAATCCAAGTTAAACAAATTCTTGATAGGTTCTATCAGAAAACTGACTTTTCTACATAAAAAGATCAAATTAATTTTTAGATTTTAAGGCCAGAAGGGACCATTATGATCACCTAGATTTACCATCTGCATAACCCAGGCCGAAGAACTTCACCCAATCACTTCTGCATCAAGCCCATAACTTTTGTTTGAGCTACAGTATATATTTTAGAAAGACATCCAGTCTTGATTTAAAAACTTGATGAAGAATCCATGATACCCCTTGGTAAATTGTTCCAGTGTACCCTTGTGAAATATTTGAGCATTATTTCTAGTCGAATTTGTATAGCTTCAGCTTCCAGCCATTGGGTCTCGTTATGCTTTTTTCTGTTGGAATAAAGAGCTGGCTGCTATCAGAAATCTCTGCTCCATGTGGGGACTGATAGTCAGGCTATGCTCAAGTCATGTCTTAACTTTCTGTTGGATAAACTAAATAGATTGAGCTTCTTCAGTCTCTCACTGCGAGATAGGGTTTCCCAGACCTCAGCTCATTTTTGTAGATCTTCTCTGAACCCTTTCCAGTCTGTCAACATCCTTTTTGAAGTGTGGATGCCAGATCTGGACACAGTATCCAGTAATGGTTTCACTAATGCCATAAACTGAGGTAAAATCACTTCTTCTGCTTGATATTCCCCTGCTTAGACATCCAATAATGTTGTTTGCCCTCTTAGCTACAGCATTGCACTGGCAGCTAATGCTTGATTAGTTTTATACCGTGAACCCAAAGTCCTTTTCAGAATCACGGCTTTGCAGAGTACATTTCCCCATCTTGTAAGTGTCGCTTATGCTCTTTGTTCCTATACCTTGCGTTTGGCTGTGTTGAAATGCATGTTGTTCAAATGAGCCCACGTTACCAAATAATAGAGGTCAGTCTGTATAACTGACCTGCCCCCAACATTGTTTACAATTCCACCCATTTTTGGTCCTTCTGGAAATTTTACCAGCAATGATTTTATATTTTCTTCCTGATCGTTGATAAAGATATTGAATAGCATTGGGCAGAGAACAGATCCCTGTAGGACCCTACTAGAAACACCCCAATTGGATGATGATTCCCCATTTACAATTGCTTTTTGAAATCTTTCAGTTAACCACTTTTTAATCCATTTAATGTAGGCTGTGTTAATTTTTTATAATCAGAATGTCATAAGGGCCTAAGTCAAATGCCTTACGGAAGTCTCGGTATATTATGTCAACACAGTTACCTTTATCAACCAAACTAGCAATCGAATCAAAACAAATATAGTATATTTTTACAAGACCTATTTTACATAAAATTATGTTGAATTGCATTAATTATGCCACCATCTTTTATTCTTTATTGATTGCACCTCACATTAACTTTTCCACGATCCAGGTCAGGCTAACCAGCATATGTTTTCTGGGTCATCCTGTTACCCTTTTTAAAAGTTGGCGTAACATTAACGCTTTTTCTTATCCTCTGGAACTTCTCCAGTGTTCCAGGCTTTGTTAAAACTCAACATTAATTACTCCTGAGGGAATTCTGCACCAAAAAATTAAAAATTATGCGCACAATATTTTAAAATTATGCAAATTTTATTTGTCAATAAATAAATGTGGCTCCAGAACGGCAGTGGGGAGCACAGGCCACTGGCTGCGTTGAGGTGAGAGATCACCCTAAAGCCCTTACCTCCCCTAGTACAGGGACTTGGCAGTGAGGCTGCACCTGACTCTGACACAGTGCAAGGGCTGGGCCTGCCCCAGAAACACCCTGGGGCCCTGCCTCTCTGTGCCAGGTGCACCAGGTATGGCTGGGCAGGCTCAGCCCAGCAGGAACCAAGTGTGGAGGGGCTTAGTGTGGGGGATCCAGGTGTGAAAGGTTTCTGTGTGGGGCAGTGTGGGTGCAGGCAGCTCAGTGGGAGATCTGGATGCACAGGGGCTGGTTGGGGGGTTCCGGGTGCAGGGGCAATGGCATGTAACCCTGTGTGCCCTGCCCATGCCTCGTCTCTGTTTGGGGGGCAATCCCCCACAAAAAACTGCACACGCGGTCACCACCCCCCTTCCCCCCCCCACCTCACGAGGCTTCCCTTTGCTTCCCTGCTGTTTTCTGCAGGGAAAAGCAGGAAATCTGCGCTGGGAGTGGTTGTTTTCTGCGGGCGCTCAGTCCCGCGGTATCCCTCCAGGAATAATTAATGGTTTCAGAGAGCTTTTTGGACAATTTTTTTAATCGTGCATCAAATTCATCCAGTCCTGTAGATTTTTTTAAAGATACATAACAGTTGCTGTTTTAACAACCTTCGTAAGGACTGATTGAATGGGAAGTGTTTCATTTTAACTGTAAGATGTGAATACATCCTCCTGCTTTCTGAATACAAACAGAAATATTTATTGAATACGTCTGCCTTTTTTTATCACAATTGATAATTTTACAATCCTGGTCTCATTTCAGATCTTTACCATTCTTAGGATATTGTTTATTCCTGATATATTTAAATAATTCCTTCTCTTTGTCCTTAACCTCAGTGTCCATAGAGTTTTCATTGATACTTTTAGCATCCCTTATCAATTGACTGCATTTTCTAACTGCTCATTTGTACTCACTACTATTGGCATTTTTTCACTGTTAGATATATTTTTTAATTTCTGCTTTCACCTCTCCTCTTGGCCAAGACGAGTTTTTAACCAAAGAAGCATTCCAAAGAAGCACTATGGAATCCTGCATTTTGAGGAATCCATTAAAGCATTCCCAAACAATTCTAAATTGTTTACGCTTTTATGTGTAAATTTTTCTTAACACTCAGTTTGACTCACGATTGTTTAAAGTTTTGGAAATTTTACCTATTTAAAGCACCAAGCATATATTTATATATTATTGGACAGGGCTATATTCTGTTAGCAGATATAAAATGAAATTAGATAATGATCACTTGCATCCAGACAACCACTAATTTTTATTTTGGTCATCCATCCATCTGAATAAGAAAGAGAATTACCCTGCATTGGTTGAAATGCTTTTTGTGTCAGAAAGTTATCATCCGTAAATTTTAGGAGCTCCAAAGATGTTTTACTGGTGACAGCCTGAGATCTCAAGATTGACATCCCCCATGATCATACAAATTTTATTTTTACACATTATAGACAGATGAGGGAACAGGGAGCAGCTCTTTAAACATATGATTTGGTGTCCTATAACAGACCTCCATCACTACCCTGTCTTGTGATTGATTGGTTAGAACATTAATCTGTAACGATTCAAGGTCCTGTCCTTCTGAATTGTCAGTAATTCTAAAGCAGGTAATGGCATTTTTAATGTAGAGTGCCACCCCCCCCTTCTACACACTCTGCCCTTATAGGAAGGTAGTAAGCTAAATTCTACTTTTATTATTAACTATTAAAAACAAGAAATAAACAGTATAGGTCCTATCACAACACAATGCTATTCTGTGGTCATGTGCAAGGCTGGAAGCAGGCTGATGGAGCACTTTAATCTTCTCCATATTGAGAGTCCGAGGCTTCAATAAGCTTCTGCAAAAAAATCCAATGTGGACTTAAGGCCATTCTCAGTGTGTGTGAGGTGGCACAGTCATCAGCATACTGAAGATCAGTAATGGGTGCCCTGAGGACTTTAGACTTCGAGCGGAGACGTAGAAAATTAAGAAACGGCCCATCAGCCTGCTTCCAGCCTTGCACATGACCCACCACAAATCACCACGGAGGGACAGACTTTGGAGATAGTCAAGCATTTCTGCTACCTTGGTAGCCAACTTTCTCAAAACGCATAAATCGACAATGAGATCCAACACAGGATCCAGTGCCAAGTGCTTTCTTTGGGAAATTGCTCCTACGTGTTTTCACGGACCGTGACCTATGGCAGGACACCAAGATCCAGATCTGTAAGACAATTGTTATTCCTACACTCCTTTATGGATACGAAACCTGGGTGACTATCAACAGCATCTCAAGAGTCTGGAGAGGTACCACCAATTATGCCTCCGGAAGAGCCTTCGCATCAAGTGGGAAGATCACTGCACTAAGGCCAGCAGCCTCACTGAAGTCAATGTCACCAGCATAGAAGCAATGATCCTCATGCACCAATTCCACTGAGCTGGACACTGTGTGCGGATGCCAGACTCTCACCTCCTAAAACAAGTCCTCTACTCTCAGCTCACCCATGGTCAGAGATCCCATGGTGGTCAGAGGAAAAGCTACAAAGATGCACTGAAAGCGTATTTTCTAGAAAACTGATGTGAACATCACAAGCTGGGAGGAGCAAGCCACCAACCGACCCCAATTAGCGCCACATCCTCCTTCAGGCAGTGGCCCACTTTGAGGAGACGTGCCTTGCCCTTAAAGCTGAAAAGAGACAGAGAAGGAAGGAAAAAGAAAACTTTCTCCCAGCAGACAGCTGACCTACCAGGAAATGTGTGTACCTACTGCGGGCAGATTTGTGGTTCCAAGATCAGATTCCTGAGTCATCTCAGGATCCATATGTAAATCCGTGATAGAGATCATCCTCAAATTAGTTATTGCCAATGATGCTATTCTGTGGTTCATATGTTCCACTGGGACACCACCGAGGATGCAGGTGATAGAACATTCCCTATTTTATTCAGTTAGCAGCACTCAAGGTCAGTTACAGAACAACAGGGTCGATTTAGGCAAAACTTAATTATGTGGTTCAAATGAGATGTTAAAATTTATATGATTATTTTAGCAATCACTGTTCTATAGAAGAATTAACTAATTATTTCATAGCATTTATCTTTTCTCCTACAGATAGGATAGGTACATAAGGATGGCCATATTGGGTCAGACCAATGGTTCATCTAGCCCAGTATCCTGTCTTCTGTCATTGGCCAGTGCCAGGTGCTTTAAAGGGAATGAACAAAACAGAACAATTTATCGAGTGACCCATCCTCTGTTATCCAGGCCCACCTTCTGGTACTCAGAGGATTATGGACACCCAGAGCATGGGTTTGCATCGCTGACCATCTTGGCTAATAGCCGTTGATGGATCTAACCCCGTAAACTTATCTCATTCTCTCCTGACCTGTTATACTTTTGGCCTTCACAACATCCCCTGGCAGTGAGTTTGTTGACTGTGCATATTGTGAACTACTTTCTTATGTTTGTTTTAAACCTGCTACCTATTAATTTCATTGGGTAACTCTTGGTTCTTCTGTTATGTGAAGGAATAACACTTCCTTATTCACTTTCTCTGTACCATTCATGATTTTATAGACCCCGGTCATATTTTCCCTTATTCGTCACTTTTCTAAGTTGAACAGTCCCAGTCTTTTTAATCTCTCCTCCTATTACTCCTGGGGCAATTCTGCACCACTGCACAATGTAGAGTTTGCACAGAATTTCATGTTTCTCATGAAGAATTGGGGTTGCAGAGCTTCTGGCCGCTGCTAGGGGCTGCTGGACTCTGCAGAGCCCAGCGCACAGTGAGCGGTGCGCCAAGCCTCATGGAGACAAGGCTCTGCGTGCTCTCGCTGGCTTGCTTGAACATCATTCTCCCGGTGACGGGAGAGGGCCCAGGTGACCCAGCTCTAGCAAAGGGTGAGGAAGGACAGGGCCACAATGCAACGCACCACACCCTGTCCCCTGGCAGGACAGTAAAGAAGCTGGGGGGGGGCAAGTGGGGGAGTAAAGGCTCTGGGGGTGCAGGTGTCTGGGTCAGGGGCTGCCCCATGGTTGGGCTCCGGGGGGTGTGGGTTTCTGGGCTCTGGGGGTGCCCCGTGGCTGGGCTCTGGGGGTGCCCCACGGCTGGGCTCTGGCGGGGAGAGGAGTGCGAGTGTCTGGGCTTTGGGGGTGCCCTGTGGTTGGGCTCTGGGAGGAGGAGGGTGCGGGTGTCTAGGCTCGGGGGCCCCATGCAGCCCTTTCCAGCACCTCCCAACTGGAACTGGGTTGTCGTAGGGGGTTTCTTTAACTTCTTTAACTCCTGGGGGAATCATTTTTGTTGCTGTGTGTATTTTCGACGTACTTGTTGACAGGTATTTTGAAATAAATACCCAAAATAATTGAAACGGGGAGTAATTATATTGTGTTATGTTGACAAATAAAATATACAGAATTTTGCAGAATTTTAAAATATTGTGCAGAGAATTTTTAATTTTTTAGTGCAGAATTCCCCCAGGAATATCGTATAGAAACTGTTCCATACCCCTAATAATTTTTGTTGCCTGTCTCTGTACCTTTTCCAATTATACTATCTCTATTTTGAGATAGGGCGAGCAGAACTGTATGCAGTATTAAATGTGTGGGTATACCCTGGATTTATATAGTGGCATTCTAATATTTTCTATCATCTTATCTAACCCTTTCCTAATGGTTCTTAACATTCTGTTAGCTCTTTTGACTGCCATTGCACACTGAGCAGATATTTTCAGTGAATTATCCACGATGACTCCCAAGATCTCTCTCTTGAGTGGTAACAGATAATTTAGACCCCATCATTTTGTATATATATGTGGGTTTATATTTTCCAATGTGCATTACTTTGCACTTATCAACATTGAATTTCATCTGCCATTTTGTTGCCCAGTCGTCTAGTTTTCTGAGATCCCTTTGTAACTCTTCGCAGTCAGCTTTGGACTTAACTATGTTGCATATTTTGTATCATCTGCAAACTCTGCCACCTCATTGTTTACCCCCTTTTCCAGATCATTTATGAATACATTGAACAGCACTGTTCTCCAGAGAGATCCTTGGGGGACTATGCTATATACCTATCTCCACTTCGAAAACTGACCATTTATTCCTACTCTTTGATTCCTATCTTTTAACCAGTTTTACTGATCCATGAGAGGACCTTCTCTCTCATTGTAAGACTGCCTACTTTGCTGAAGAGCCTTTGATGAGGAACCTTGTCAAAAGCTTTCAGAAAAAGTCCAAGTACAGTATATCACCATTGTCCAAATGTTTCTTGACCCCCTCAAAGAATTCTAATAGGTTGGTGAAGCATGATTTCTCTTTACAAAAGCTTTGTTGACTCTTCCCCAGCATACCGTGTTCATCTATGTGTCTGATAATTCTGTTCTTTACTATAGTTTCAGTCAATTTGCGTGGTACTGAAGTTAGGCTTACTGACCTGTAATTGCCAGGATTGACTCTGGAGCCTTTTCTAAAAATCGGCATCACATTCACCATCCACCAATCGTCTGTTACAGAGGGTGTTTGAAGTGGTAGGTTATGTACCACAGTTGGTCGATCTTAAAGAATTTTTAGCTGGACTTTAAGGTGGAAAGTCTGAGATGTTACTCCAGCTAAGCATTTAATACTTACAGAATGTTGATACTGCTTAGTCTTTGCCAAGGTATGGCCCAAGGTACAAGGTGAGGCAATTGGCAGGATATAGTGCAGGCTACCTCACTTCCTACATCAGGGTGGAATCTGTTCTTCTCTCATGTACAAGTTTTCCCATCTGGATTCAGTCCATGGACTCTGCAAGAACTGGTGGATGCCTTCAGATATTCTAAATAACCCTCTGAAGGTAAAGATGACTTTGTCTGACTGCAGGAGAATGATTCTGCCTCTCACTGAGCTATAAGTCTTCAGCTTCTGTTGAACAAGGTCTAGAGAGAACTGTTAACTTCCTGGTAGGACAATCTCATCAGGAAGTCATGTCAGCAACAGGATTTCCTCTGCATCTTCTTGCTACCTTAGGTGTTCGCACAAATGCAGAAAAGTCCATTTTGTCATCCACAAAGGCAATAAATTTTAGGAGCACATCTGGACTCAGTCTGTGTGAGACCATTTCTCCCCACAGGCAGGTTTTACTCAATGAGCAACTTGATCTCCCATATTACATGCAGACCATGAGCTACGGTGTCTTTCTCTGTTAGGCTACATGGCCTCATGCACCTACGTTACGCCATTTGCCAGACTCCACTTGAAGTGCCTGCAAGCTTGGCTCCCCTCGACCTACCAACCAAGCAGAGATCATATTGACTCTAATGTCACTGTCCCCACCAGAGTTCTCACCTCCCTCACTTAGGCTATGTCTACTCTGGCAATTGAACGACAAAAGTTTGGTCTTTCAGAGGTGTTGGGGGTGGAAGTTTTTTGTGAGCAGGAGAGCCGACAAACAGCAGCTACACTGCACAACTTTTAGCGGCACGGCTCTAGTGACACAGCCATGTTGCTAAAGGCTGTGTAGTGCAGACATAGCCTTAGTGGTCCAACCCATGGTGGGGACGCCCTTCCGCCCTCCCATACTGAAGGCCACTGTCCTGACAGACGCCTCCCTTACAGGGTGGCGTGCTCATATTTCTCAGGGTACCTGGACCCCATGAGAGGCCAGGATATGCATAGACTTACTGGGGCTGAGAGCGGTCTGCCTTGCATGCACGGCCTTCCTACCCCTCATATGCTTACTCCATGTACAGATAATGTCAGACAATATCACCACAGTAGTCTATATAAACAAACAGGGAGAAGCATGATCTCATCTGCTCTGCCTGGAAGCAGTCAGACTTTGGAACTGGTGTCTCAGGAACTGCATTACAATACAGGCCGCATACCTCCAGGATCTTCACAATTCCCTGGCAGACAGGCTAAGCAGAAGTTTCTCTACAGACCACAAAGGAGAGAACCACAGCACAGTTCTAACCAACATATTTGCACAGAGGGTTACTCCCCTATGGGACCTCTTTGCATCCCAGATGAACAGAAAGCTTCCCATGCAGTGCTTCAGGGGAGATATAGGCAGTGATTCCCAGGGTGATGCTTTCCTGGATGGATGGCCTCAGAAACCTCTGCCATCCCATTCCCCTACTACCACAAGTTATATAGAAGATTCATCGCAACAAAGTCACCATCCTTCTCTTAGCACCCTTCTGGCCCACACAATTCTGGTTCGCGGAACTCCTAACGCTGTCCATGCACCCACCTATCAGAATCTGCCCATTTAATCAAACACCCCAACCCAGGCTCACTCCACCTCACGGCCTGATGTTTGAATGGGCATTGTAAATAGGATGCTCGTGCTGCACCCCTGTCCAGGAAATCCTTAACCAAAGCAGAAAAGATTCTACCAGAGCCTGCTACTGGGGTAAATGATGGCACTTTTCACCCTGGGCTCAATGTCACCAACATGTGCTTGATATGGTGGGCATCCTAGACCAGATCTCCACTCCTTAAAGACTTCAGGTCTAGCCCTTAGTTTGCTGTAGGTACACCTAACAGTGATCAGTGCCTTCCTCCCTCCAGTGGAAGGACATTCTGTCTACACACCCGGCTACTGTGTGATTTATGAAGGACTTGATAAGGACCTTCCCACCAGTCATTAAATTTATGCCTCAGTGAATCCTTAACCTTGTCCTGTCAATGCTCTCACCTCTGCCCTTTGAACATATGGCAACATGTGCCATGACCAACCTGTCTGTGAAGGTGACGTTCTTAATGATCATCACTTTGGCCCGGAGGGTCAATGAGCTAGGAGCCGTGATGGCAGGCTCTCCGTATACATTGTTCCACAAGGAGAATAGGTTACACCCCAGATTCCTCCCCAAGATTGTTTCTGAGTTCCATATCAATCAGTCGATTCAGTTACCTGTATTTTTCCAAAAACCCCAGGCTTCTTCCAGAGACAAGAGACTTCACTCCATATACATCAAATGTGCCATGGCATTCTACCTTCAGAGAACCAAACCCCTTAGAAAACTCTCTGAGACTCTTGGTTGCCATAGTAGAAAGGTTGCATGGACAAACCATATCCTGATAGTGGATTTCTAACTGGGTTTTGAGATGCATATTAGAATGCTACAAAATAGCAAAGCATCTCCCTCTTGGGGGTATTATCGCTCACTCCACGTGAGCACAAGCAGCCTCCATGACATCATTATGAATGTTCGATGGTAGGACATTTGCAGAGCAACAGCTTTGAGCTATGTCTGCACATTAGCATCGCACTACACTCTAACTCAAGCTGAAACTGTGGATGCAGCTGTCGGATTGGCAGTACTACAAGCATCTCTGCTACCAACTTACTTGCACCCTCCTACACTCTGAACACTGCTTGCTAGTCATTTGTATGTAGAACCCACAGAGAGACCAGCACTCAAAGAAGAAATGGAGGTTTCTTACTGTAACTGTTCAAGATGTGTGGTCCCTGTCTGTATTCCATGACCTGCCTCCTTCCCTTCTGCTTCGGATCCTGTTGGATTGTGATAAGAAGAGGAACTGGACAGGCGACGACCTGCACCGCCTCTTATAGCTCGTTTGAGAGCATGAGGGAAGTTACTACGCATGTGCGGGTCAGTGGACACTGCTTTGAAGAACTTGCAGACGTGGAAAACATAGGGACCACACATCTCAAAAAACCTGCAGATACAGTAAGTAACCTCCATTTTTTTAAAGCTTGGTTCAACACCAAAGGCATAGTACATTGCTCAAGGGGTGGAGAGATTCAACTTTCCTAGCAGATGCTATTTCTGATTAACAAGGGAGATGGTCTGTTTCTGCTGGTGTCTCAAAGTCTTCTCCCTGAGAGTGGATCAGATTTCCCATCCATAGTCAGTCTTATTCTCTGATGACTTGGTTCTTCATGAGTGAGTGCAGCGAGTCCCAAAATAGACCCAGAAATTTTACACACTGAAGTGTGGCCACCATTAAAGTTTGTGTTGCAGCCAGCCATATCTTGGCATGAGGAACTTCTGTTTTCACCCACTCTGCTGGGAAGTGATTTTCAGTTATTTCATCTGCACCCACCAACCAACCAAGTTAATTCTTGCTTCTTGGGACTTGAACTTCATAATGACGAAGGGTGGGATCCACAAAGATACTTAGGCATCTGACTCACAGTTTTAGGCTCTACTGTGATCAACAAAACTCCCACCCAGCCCTGGGGGCATCTAGACTCAGCATCTAAGTTTTCAGGGTCAGAAGTTCCTGAGCACCTAACTTTCTGCCTCTGGACATGCACACTGCCTCTTCCCTCTAGATAAATATTTATCCACCGTGGAATAGTCATTGGTCAGACAGAAGGAGAGAGAATGAGAGTGGCTCTGTAGTCCAGTCATTAGGGCATCCACCTGAAAGGTGAGAGACCTGGGTCCAGGTCCCGTACTCCAATCACTCTTTACTTATCCACAGTGGAACAACTTCAGCAGGAGAGACTGAGAAAGACCCACATCAGAGTATCCCCTAGCTTAGTGGTTAGAGCATCCTCCTGCAAGGTGGGGACCCCTGTTTAAATCCTTTCTCCCTCTCCAGTCGAGGGGGACTTGGACCTGGGTCTCCCATCCCCAGATAGTGCTCTAACCACTGGGCTAAAAGTTATCAGGTGGGCAGTGGCAGCCCCTCCTCCTTCCCCAGCTGTTTTGTGCCTAACTCATTCCCCCAAGTAGCTGCTTGACTCCAGGTGGCAGCTGGTTCCCATTCATGGATTGCTGAGCAGAGAGAGTCACCATCCTGCAACTCAGACGTAGGCACCACAAGAGAGGGGTGGGTCTTAGGGCACATCCCTCTGGTGGGCATCTGCCATCAGCTAGTTTAGACAGCTTCCTGCCTATCATGCTGGCTGTTGTGAATCACATTTGAAGGTGCCTGTCTCTCCCCATACATTGTACAGGAAGCCTAGGTGCCTAGCTCAGGCTTTGTGGATCACAGCGTGGTTCCTTTGATTTTTCTAGGCAGCTAAAAATTAGGCACTGTGACTGTCAGCCCCAAATTAATAGCTCCTCCATGAGAACTGAGCAAGGTGGGTTGTCCTCATGGCAGCTGACAGAAAGTATATTTTTATACCCTCATCCAAAATTCTTGGCTGTTTCTGGCTTACTACCAAAGTGTCTGTATCAAATTTATAAAGCTGCCACTTGGAGTTGAGTCCACACTTTTACTCGTCAGAATCGTCTCAATATTCAAGCTAGATCAGATCCTTGTTTCAGAAGAGCAGATCTTCAGTCACTTTAGTTAATACTCAGTCTTTGCCTTGAGGATATCTGCTGGTTATTAATCTCTGAAACCAGGTTTCTGAATGGGCATTTTCATGACGGAAGAAGAAAGGTTCAAATTAAGAAGTCTTTTTAAAATTTAATCCCAAATTTAGTTCTGATCTCAGCTGGCTGATTTTTCTTGTGTCATTTGGTTGCTGTTTATTGGCATAAGTCTCAGTGATTATCTTCAGAGCTGATATAACTTCTGTCCTTGTTGGAGTTTCTACTTCCAGGAAGTAAGGTGAGGAATAAGAGGAGGTTTAGGGCTTGTCCAGACGTAAAGTGGAACCGAAGTAACTAAAGGTGTGAAGTACAACTGATATGATTTCAGTATAGACTGGCCTTTGGGCAGGCCCCTCATTTCATTCCCACAACTCCCCTCTGCCTGGGTTGATTCATTCCTTGGTTAGAGCCCCATGTTCATACACAGTGTGTTGTGCCTTTCCACATATACATTATGTTTTCACACACACACACCCTGCTCTCAAAACACACTTCCAAACAAATTCTCTTCTAGACCATAGTACACACTATGTTAGTTGAGGTCTAGCTGCACAAGCCAGAGCTAGATGAATTACGTGAAAGGTATAGGTAAAGGACCTGAGCAGTCTTGCTCACATGAATTCATTCCATGCATTGCAGCCACAAAATTAATTGCTTTCTGTCTGGCTTGCAGCACAACTCCCAACCTTTCCCTAAACCAAGGAACATCTGAGGTCTTGTCTGGACTAGGAAAAAGGTTTGAGTTTAGGTTAGGTTTAATCTTGATCTTAACTCAATAACTTTTCCTAGTCTGGAAAATGCCAAAAGGTAACTACTACACTCCCCGTCCCCTTCTCTCCTCCCCCATCCCCCCCATGTAACAACATCTTCTCTTTAGGCTTTAGCATTTTTTCAAATCACATTTTAAATCTTTCAACCTCTTTCGTGGGGCTGACTGAGCCTCATAATTTTGCTTTCCAATCCGCATTTGGACATTTTGAATTGCCTGTTGAAAAGATGACATGGCTCGTGTTTGTGTTTTAGCCCAGATTTCTCTGTGAGAAAGATCAAGAGAATCCAAGCCTTGGGACAGTTGGTTTTTAGGAGGAGGGCTAACTAATGCAGCTCACTCTTTCAAGCAAAGCTAGTCCAGGGGTTCTCAGAACAAATTTTTTGGTGGCCTCAGAGTGTGGCCACCAACTCTTGCTGGTGGCCACCAACTCTTGCTGGTGGCCACCAACTCTTGCTGGTGGCCACTCTGACAATTTTTCCTAAAATACTTAATTAACTTTAGGAAAAACAAATAAATATGCACATACACATACCCCTACTCTAGGGACTGGTTGGCAGAGTGATTATTCCTCCTCTTCTAGAAGGTGTCATTTTTAAATGCAGCCTTATCTGAATCTGTGCTTTTCAATGTAAAAATCTGAATGTTTCTCTTTTCTTTCCTTATTCCTGCCCTTATTTGCAGTGCACGCAGTTGAGCGTAAGTGATGCTTACTTCTTTCCTTTTCTTATACTGTTCACTATGGAATTAATCTAATTTCTGTTATGTCTTGTCTCCATAAATCCCCTTTGGGAGGGCACATAGAGCATTAGCTTAGGTTCTTAGCCTGGGATTTGTGAGTAGGTTCAGGGTGCATGACCACTGACCCTTCCTGTGTCGCTAGAGTGGAGGGTGGATCTGTTTTAACTGGGGTCCCAGTATAGAAAAGGTTGAGAAGATTTGGCCTGGATTATTTTAATAAGTCTGTAAGAGACAGTAGGTTGGTGGATGTGTTTAGTCTGGTGGACTAGCTGAGTGAGGCTTGGTAACAGTTTGGAGGGTGGAGTTAATAGATTTAAAGACCAGAAGGGATGATCGTCTAGCCTGACCTCCTTCATACCACAAACCAGACAATGTGCCCCAGTGATTCCTGATTCCAGCCCCCTAGCTTGTGACTGAACTAGAGCAGATGAAGAGGGTTACAAATCATGGGATTCATTTTCAGGTGTTAAGTACAAATTGATTGATGTAGAAGTTGATTTCTTCAGAGCTAAAAATCCAAACATTGTTGCCTGCTTGAATGATTTGGCATTCTTAGATTAGAAGCAGTGTGGGGTAGGGACTGCCTTTTTGTTCTGTGCTTGTACAGTGCCTAGCACAATGCGGGCCATGCCGAGTGCTCTGAGGTGCTACAGTAATACAAATAAGTAATAATAATAATAAATGTGCTTTACATAGGTTCTACATTCGTTCTGAAATAATCTTATTTACGGGCAGCATCAGGAGGTCTCCTGCAGCATTTTGGTGGTTGTGGGGGTGGATCTTATTGCTCTTCATAGGTGGGGTGGCAAGAATGAACCCTGCACCCTGGTTGTGGCAGTGGCCAACTTTAGTCCATGGAAGGCTGCTCTCCCTGCTGGATCCCAGACATCCTGGAGGAACCAGCACCAAGGATGATCCAACCACCCTTTGTGCCTTCTAGTGAAGAAGTGAAGGGAGGCTGAAGTCGAGAGTAGCAAGGGGCTGAAGCAATGGGGATGGTTACAATTGTGAAGGCCAGCAGGGTGTAGAGGCAGAATGGGAGGGGCAGCCCCAGGCTCTCCCACCCCAAATAGCCCATAGGCTGCCCATTGCCATCCCTTTGGTACCTTTGGCTAACGTGTCTGCAGAATGTGTAGATTCCCTCCATCACATCACATAAACTGCTAATCCTGCTGTACGTTGTATTGATCTGCAATCTCCACTATAAATAATTTTCCTGTTCACCTTTTATATAGTGTTACGTGTTAGTCACCTACGACATTTCATGTTAGCCTCAAAGTGCATTTCAGTAGAATTCTAAATACGTGGTGAATAGGCTGTGTAGTGGAAACACTTTAACGATAGCAATTGGGCACGCATACGTAATATTGTTCAACAAGGAGAGGTATACTGTATGTATATCTTATTGAGAAAGTAACATTACGATTGGTGAGGTTTTGGAAATGAAGGGGAGAAGGCAAGGGAGGGATCAAGGATGATACTAAGGTTACAAGTGTGGGTGATGGCAAGGAAGATGATATTGCTGACAGGGTAAGAAGGAAAGAACAAGTGTTCATTCATAGCCATGTGGAGTTTAAGGTGGTAGGAAGACATCCAAGAGGATGGATTCAGAGGTCTGGGCTGGAGGTTAGAGGTCAAGGATGGCTGTGACTGTGTTTGAGAAAGGGGAGGGTATGTGAATTTTTAAGTACTGATCAGAGGAATGATAGTGGAACCCATGGGTTGTAATGGAATGGAGGAACAAAAGGAGAGGGCCAAGGATACTGAGCACAAACCTCATCAATGAGAAATGGATTCTCATCCTCACGTTGACATCTATTTACTGTGACAGTGGATGGGTCACAGAACCTCTTTGTACCTCAGTTATTCCATCTGTAAAATGATTCTTCTCTGAGTAGATGAAGCTATGTATTCCACTTAGGTGTATGCATGCCCAAAGCACCAAAGCTGGAGAAATTTGCCTAGCAGTACCCATGAGGAAATGGTTCTCACGCTTCGTGGTCATAGCCCCTCCACTGGCTACATGAGGCAGCGCTGTTCTCACCCTCCCTCCGTTTCTTCTTACCACCCGTGGCTGGAGTCAGAGCTCTGCGTGGTTTTAACCCCACAACCTCTCAACTAGTTTAGTTTTTTCCCTTGTTGTATTTAGTTAGTAGTACACTTAGTGCTTTAGAAAACTGCATTCCTAGTAGTGATAACATCTGCAAGGAGAGTCTACAAGTTGCAGGCTGTGATGGCAGAGCCTCCTTATACACAATTCTCCAAAGACAGTGACTTTATGACCGCATCCAAAATTGTTGTGTAAACTGGTTTCTCAGTTTCATTTGAACCAGGTGGTATATTTACCTGTGTGCTTTCCGAAACCACATTCATTTCCAAAGGAGCAACGTCTACATCCCTTAGATATCCGGCAACGTCTAGCCTTCTGTGTGAACAGGACTAAACTGTCTCGTGCTTCACCTCGTTTGTGTCATATGCAGATCACATGAAGGGTCAAGCAGTCTCTTCACAGACCATGTCCAAATGTATCGCATCCTGCATCATAGAATCATGGGCGGTTAGAGTTGGAAGAGACCTCAGGAGGTCATCTATTCCAACACCCTCCTCAAAGCAGGACCAACCCCAACTAAATCATCCCAGCCAGGGCTTTGTCAAGTCAGGCCTTAAAAACCTCTAAGGATGGAGATTCCACCACCTCTCTAGGTAACCCATTCCAGTGCTTCATCACCCTCCTAGTGAAATAGTTTTTCCTAATATCCAACCTAGATCTCCCCCACTGCAACTTGAGACCATTGCTCCTTGTTCTGTCATCTGCCACAACTGAGAACAGCCTAGCTCCATCCTCTTTGGAACCCCATTCAGGTAGTTGAAAGCTGCTATCAAATCTTCCCTCACTCTTCTTTTCTGCAAGCTAAATAAGCCCAGTTCCCTCAGTCTCTCCTCATAAGTCATGTGCCCCAGCCCCCTAATAATTTTTGTTCCCCTCCACTGGACTCTCTCCTATTTGTCCGCATCCTTTCTGTAGCGGGGGGCCCAAAACAGGACACAATACTCCAGATGTGGCCTCACCAGTGACGAATAGAAGGGAATAATCACTTCCCTCCATCTGCTGGCAATACTCTTACTGATGCAACCCAATATGCCCTTAGCCTTCTTGGCAACAAGGGCATACTCTTGACTCATCTCCAACTTCTTGTCCACTGTAATCCCCAGGTCCTTTTCTGCAGAACTGCCGCTTAGCCAGTCAGTCCCCAGCCTGTAGAATACATGGGATTCTTCCATCCTAAGCGCAGGACTCTTCACCTGTCCTTGTTGAACCTCATCAGATTTCTTTTGGCCCAATCCTCCAATTTGTCTAGGTCATTCTGGACCTCATCCCTACCCTCCAGCATATCTACCTCTGCCCCCAGCTTAGTGTCATCCGTGAACTTACTGAGAGTGCATTCCATTCCATCGTCCCGATCATTAATGAAGATATGGAACAAAACCGGCCCCAAGACTGACCTCTGGGGCACTCTGCTTGATACCGGTTGCCAATTAGATGTTGAGCCATTGATCACTGTCCATTGAGCCCAACAGTCTAGCCAGCTTTCTATCCACCTTATAGTCCATTCATCCAATCCATACTTTTATAACTTGCTGGCAGGAATATTGTGGGAGACCGTAGCAAAAGCTTTGCTAAAGTCAAGATATATCACATTCACCACTTTCCCCATATCCACAGAGCCAGTTATCTTATTATGGAAGGCAATCAGGTTGGTCAGGCATGACTTGCCCATGGTGAATCCATGTTGACTGTTCCTGATCATCTCGCTCTCCTCCAAGTGCTTCAAAATGGATTCCTTGAGGACCTGCTCCATGATTTTTCCAGGGACTGAGGTGAGGTGATTTTTCCAGGGACTGAGGTCTATATATCCCCGGGTTCTCCTTCTTCTTTTTTTAAAGGTGGCACTATATTTGCCTATTTCCAATCATCTGGGACCTCCACCGATTGCCACGAGTTTTCAGAGATAATGGCCAATGGCTCTGTAATCACATCAGCCAACTCCCTCAGCACCCTTGGATGCATTGCGTCCGGCCCCATGGACTTGTGCAGGTCCAGCTTTTCTAAATAGTCCTTAACCTGTTCTTTCACCACGGAGGGCTACTCACCTCCTCCCCATACTGCCCAGTGCAGCAGTCTGGGAGCTGACTTTGTCTGTGAAGACCGAGGCAAAAAAAGCATTGAGTACTTCAGCTTTTTCCACATCATCTGTTGCCTCCCTCATTCAGTAAGGGTCCCACACTTTCCCTTACCACCTTCTTGTTGCTAACATACCTGTAGAAACCCTTCTTGTTACCCTTCACATCCCTTGCTAGTTGCAACTCCAGTTGTGCTTTGGCCTTCCTGATTACACCCCTGCATGCTCAAGCAATATCTTTATACTCTTCCCTAGTCATCAGTCCAAGTTTCTGCTTCTTGTCAGCTTCCTTTCTGAGTTTAAGCTCACCGAAGATTTCTCTGTTAAACCAAGCTGGTTGCCTGACATATTTGTTATTCTTTCTGCACATAGGGATGGTTTGTTCCTAAATAAGGCTTCTTTAAAATACAGCCAGCTTTCCTGGACTCCTTTCCCTCGCATATTAGCCATCCAGGGGATCCCTGAGGGAATCAAAGTATGCTTTTCTGAAATCCAGGGTCTGTATTCTGCTGCTCTCCTTTCTTCCTTTTGTCAGGATCCTGAACTCGACAATCTCATGGTCACTGCTGCTCGGGTTGCCACCCACTTCTACTTACCTTACCAATTCTTCCCTGTTTTATGAGCAGCAGGTCAAGAGGAGCACGTTGGTTCCTCCAGCACTTGTACCAGGAAGTTGTTCCCAACACTCTCCAAAAACTTCCTGGATTTTCTGTGCACTGTTGTATTGCTCTTGTGATTAAAGTCCCCCAGAAGAACCAGGGGCTGTGATCTGGAAACTTCTGTCTGAAGAAAGCCTCGTCTACCTCATTCTCCTGGTCTGGTGATCTGTAGCAGATGCCCACCACGACACCACCTTTGTTGCTCTCACCTCTAAACAGGCTTTTCTCCAGTTTCATACTGGAGCTCTGAGCAATCATACTGCTCTCTTACATACAGTGCAACTCCTCCACCTTTTCTCCCCTGCCTGTCCTTCCTGAACAGTTTATTCCCGTCCATGGCAGTGCTCCAGTCATGTGAGTTACCCCACCAAGTCTCTGTTATTCCAATCACATCATAGTTCCTTGACTGTGCCAGGACTTCCAATTCTTCCTGCTTGTTTCCCAGGCTTCTTGCGTTCGTATACAAGCACCTAAGATAACTAGCCAATTGCCCTACTTTCTTAGTATGAATCAGGAGGCCTTCCCTGTTGCACCCTCCTCCTTATGTTTCCTCCTGGTATGCCACTTCCCCACTTAACTCAGGGCTTAGGTCTCCATCCCCCGGCGAGCCTAGTTTAAAGTCCTCCTCACTAGGTTAGCAAGTCTGCCTGTAAAGATGCTCTTCCCTCTCTTCGTTAGGTGGATCTCATCTCTTCTTAGCAATCCTTCTTCCTGGAACAACAGCACATGGTCAAAGAATCAAAGCCCTCTCTTTGACACCACCTGCTCAACCACGCATTTATTTCCACAATTTGATGGTCCCTATCTAGACCTGTATTGGTCTAGCTTCATCTTCCAGCCATTACATCATCTTATACCCTTCTCTGATCGATTGAAGAACACATTAGCAAATAATTTTTCCCCATGTAGGTACTTACAGACTCTAATCAAATCCCCCCCGTAACCTTCTCTTTGTTAAGCTGAATAGTTGGAGCTCCCTGAGTCTATCAATATAAGGCAGGTTTTCTAATACTTTCATCATTCTTGTGTCTCATTCTCTTTGAACATACTCCAATTTATCAATATATTTTCTGAATTGTGGGCACCAGAATTGGACACAATATTCCAGTAGCAGTAGCACCAGTGCCAAATATAAAGATAAAATAACCTCTGTACTCCTTCTGGAGGTGCCCCTGTTTATACATCACAGGATCACATTAACTCTTTTGACCAGAACATCACACTGGTAGTTCCTGTTCAGCTGATTATCCACCATGATTCCCAATTTTTTTTCAGAGTCACTGCTTCCCAGGAGAGACACCCCGATCCTGCAAGTATGACCTACGTTCTTTGTTCCTAGATGTATACATTTACATTTAGCCGTATTAAAATGCAGAATGCTTGCTTGCTCCTAGTTTACCAAGTGATCCTGATCACTCTAAATCAGTGACCTGTCCTCTTCATTATTTACCACTCCCCCAATTTTTGTGTCATCTTCAAACTTTGTCAGCGATGATTTTGTTTTCCTACAGGTGGCTAGTAAAAGTGTTAAATAGCGTAGGGCCAACAACTGATCATACAGAACAGAAGTATTTATTGAACCCTTTTGTCTTTTCCGCATTATTACTAATAATTTTACCATTTCCATCTAGTAATGGACCAATACCATTGCCAGGATTCTTTTTGTTTTTAATATATTTAAAAATCTCCTTGTTGTTGTGCTTAACTCTGCTGTCCATAGATTTCTCCTTGAGTGCCTTTCCTTCCCTCATCAGTTTTCTGCAATTCCTAACTTCTGAATTATATTCATTGCTATCAATTTCTCCTTTCTTCCATTTGTTATATATTATTTTTTAATTTTTATAGCTGCCTTTGTAAGACCGGATGGACACATTTCATGAGAGAGATGCACGAATTTAGACATAAGCTGTACCCTCACTCTGCAACTGCAGCTTGTTAGCCTAAGAGTAGAAAGCTGAAGTGGGCAACTTTGATTCACTTTCATGTGGGCAAAGGCATAAACGAAGTGCATCATGCTGTTTCTGGTTGAGCAGTGCTCCCAGTAATGTGGTGTCAAAGCGTGCTGGAACCCAGGAGAGAGAGAGAGAGAGAGAGAGAGAGAGAGAGCAGACTTGTACTCAAGGTCTGGCAATGATAAAATCATTTCAGATCAAGTCAGATGCTCGTGACCACCCAAAGTCAGAACACAGACAGTCTACACAGATATTTCTTCTTTGAGGGCTGTTCCCTATGTGTCTTCCACACATGGGTACACATGCACCCTGGCTCCACTCAGTCTCCTCACCAGACAAGGATCACATCAACTCCAAGGTGGCCATTCCCACCAGTGTTATCGCCTCCTTCTCCCAGTGGTTGATCCCAGAAAAGGTGAGAATGGGCGTCCCTTCAGTACTTCAACCCCCCAGTGCCACCATTGTGACAGATGGCTTCCTCCTGGGGTAGGGTACCCACCTGAACAATCACACTGCTCGGGGTACCTGGACTCCACGGAAGGCCAGACTACATAATCAACATACTAGAACTGAAAGCAGTCTGCCTTTTGTGGAAAGCCTTTCTCCAACTCAAATGCTCACTCCACATCCAAGTGATGTTGGACAATATCACCACCATGGTTTACATAAACAAACAGGGTAGAGTGACAACTCCTCCACTCTGCGTGGAAGCAGTCAGGCTCTGGAACTGGTGCATCAGAAACTGCATCACAATCCAGGCTGCTTACCTCCTTAGCAGACAACCTAAGCAGGCCCTTCTCAGCAGACCACAAGGGGGAGATCCATGAGTCCATCCTGACTGAAATATTCACACAGTAGGCTACACCTCAATAGGACCTCTTTGTGTCTCAAACGAACAGAAAACTTCCCCTGTATTGCTCCAGAGGTTCCATGGGCTGCTGCTCCCAAGGCAATGCTCTTGTTAGCCTGGACAAACAACCTCAGATATGCCTTTCCTCCCATTCCCCTGCTTCCACAGGTCATAAGAAAGGTACATCACAACAGTGCCATAGTCATTTTTCTAGCACCCAACTGCCCAGACAGTTTTGGTTAACAGCTCTCCTGACCATGTCTGCCCTTCCCCCCCCTCCTAGTCCCCCCAGTCAAGATTTGCCCAAACCCAGACCTCCTAACTCAGGAGAGGGCAGAATCAAACACCCCAGTCTGGGCTCACTCCACCTCTCAGCCTGGTGTTTGGATGAGCATCAGAAATAGAACATTTATGCTCAACTCCTGTTCAGGCTGTTCTTACCTAAAGTAGGAGTGATTCAACTGGAACCTGCTGCCTGGCCAAACAGGCTTTTCTCTGCCTGGGCACAGTGCAATCAACGTTCTCCAATTACTGCAAGTATTCCAGTCGTCTTAGATTATCTCTTGTCTTTAAAAGCCTTGGGTCTCTCCATTAGTTGGTTGTGGGTCCACCCTGCAGCAATTAGTGCCTGCCTCTCTCCGGTAGACAGTTGTTCTGTTTTCAGACACCCAACTACAGTATGGTTTAGGAAGGGCCTAATCAGAACCTTCCCACTACTGATCAAACCTACATCTACATGCGACCTTAATTTCATTCTATTGACACTCACCAGACCACCATTTGAACCCTTAGTGACATACTGCATGTCCATCTGTCCATGAAGGTTGCATTTCTGGTGGCTGTCATGTTGGCCAGAAGGGTCAGTGAGCTGGAAGCCATCATGGCAGACCTTCCTTGTACGTTTTTTCACAAGAAGGTGGTTTCTCTTCACTTACATCCTAAATTTCTTCCCAAAGTTGTTTCTGAATTCCACATCAACCAAAGTATCCCCTTAATTGCCTTTTTTCTGAAGTCCCGTGCTTCTCCTGAAGAGACTTCACTCCCTTAACATCTGGCTTGCCCTGGTGTTCTGTGTGGAGAGAATCAAACCAGTCAAAAAGTCACCAAGACTTTTTATCACCACAGCAGAAAGATCACACAAGCAAGCTATATCCTCTCAAAGGATTTCTAAGTGGGTTGTAGGATGCCTCCTAGAGTGCTACAGGTTATCACACATCCCTCCGCTTGGGGGTGTCATGGCTCACTCCACAAGAGCGGAAGCTGCCTCCACAGCATCCCTGCAGGAGGTCCTGATACAATGCATTTGCAGGTGGCCACCTGGAGCACCATCCATTCGCTATACACTACACGTTTGTTCGCTGCGCATGCAGCAGTGGGATTGGCATCTTTGCTGCCGGGTTCCTCGCACCCAACTCCCGTGTGAGCGTTGCTTGCGAGTCACCCATGTGTGGAATATACATGGGGACCAGCACTTGAAGAAGTAGTGGAGGTTACTTACTGTACTGGAGGCTCTTTGCGATGCATGGTCCCTATATGTATTTTACTACCCGCCCTTTATCCTTTCTGCTTCGGATCCTGTTGGATTTGTGGTAAGAAGAGGAACTGGATAGGCATCGGCCCACACTGGTGCTTATACCCTCAATCAGGAGAATGATGAGACCCACTGGGCATGTGCAGGCCAGTGGACACTGCTTGTAAGATTTTCCAGACTCGGGTTCATGGTATGCATGCACGCCCAATGCAGAATACAGATAGGGGCCACACATCTCAAAGAGCTTCCAGTTACAGTAAAGAACCATCTAAATGGGCCATCTTGATTATCACTACGGAAGTGTTTTTCTCCTGCTGATAATAGCTCATCTTAACTAATTAGTCTCTCACAGTTTGTATGGTAACTTCCAACTTATCTGTATGTATATATACATCTTCTTACTATATGTTCCATTCTATGCATCCGATGAAGTGGGCTGTAGCCCATGAAAGCTTATGCTCTAATAAATTTGTTAGTCTCTAAGGTGCCACAAGTACTGCTGTTCTTTTTGCGGATACAGACTAACACAGCTGCTACTCTGAAACCAGTAAATAACCTGCGTTTTTTTCCCTTTGTGGGCTCAGCGTTGCAGCGGGGAAGGACAGATGAGGGCTCCCTGCTACTTGGGAGGTAGACGATCTGTTTGGATGCTTCATCTGGTGGGTTTTACAGTTCTGTAGGCAAATGCTCTGTTCAGTCACTCATGTAGAATGCGTATGAATATTATTCTGCCTTCACATTCTACAACAGTCTGAGGAGCTAAGCAAGAACCAGAGCTGGAGCTCAGCAAGTGGGCACGAACACAAGTGGAGCTCTCCTAGCCAACCTACACACCCTGAATGTTTGCTTCCTAAAGGCCATGGGCAAATAGTCTGACGATGACTGATGTGTCATTTATAACCCCCCTAGTTCAACTAACTTTCCATCCCTTCTTCTGGAGATAATTAGTTAATGTTGGGAGGGGGAATTTCAATGTTGTTTTATCTGTCCGATGCCCTACTGCAGCAGGGGAGAAATCCAGTGTGTTTTCTTAATGCTTTAGATGGCAATGGATGTGATGGGATCTCCCTTCTGACACAAATAAATGTCCTTGGTTCCATGGTCTGGATTATTTTAACATGCTGTTTCTCTATTGCAGTTCATGATTTACAGAGCTTTGGACTTGATAACGTAAGTGTTGCAAGAGCATGCGTGTAGACATGCTGGAAAACGTTCTTTAAAAAGACTGGATTTCTCCTTTCTTCTTAACTTCTGGCTCTTCTCTGGCATTCTTTTTCCCCTTGCCACGTGTCTAACAGCCATATAAGCGCTGTGTGAGAGAGGGCACAGAATCCCACTGTGCTCCCAGTTGCATCTGAGTTGGCTTTTCTTTGCCCTGCATCAGGATGGAAGAGACACCTGTACCTCAGAGCCTCTCCCCAGAGGGAGGCTTCCATGGTGGGAAGGGTGCGGGGGAGTTACCTGCACCTTGGAATCTCAGTGGGCAGGAACATTGAAATTTCCCATGGGAGGGAGAGAGGCGATGCCTGTCCCTTAGAGTCTCTCACCAAAGGAAGTTGTCCATGCTCTGCAAACCCCAGGGGCCTCGTCCTGCCTCTGGTTAGATGCTGTGCCAACTGTTTGAGTGTGTCAGTGTTTCTGTTTCAGATCAATATGACGCACTATATCAAACGTCTCTCATTTGGGAGGGATTATCCAGGCCTCGTCAACCCTCTGGATGGGACAGACATCACTGCACAGCAAGGTACAGCCTTGAGCAGGAGAATCTCTTTCTAAACTTTTGTATCAAATAAGTGTTTCAGAACAGCCTAAAGAGCAACAGCACAGCCAGAGCAACTGGGACAGGCTGCAGGGAGAACCCTGGTGGTGCTGCCTAATGGGCAAGCCTTCATATGCTAGCAGAAATGACACTTGTGTTCTCCCCGACATTTGCTCACTCATTGCTCCTCTGCCATTTGGGGGTGGAGCAAATTGGCCTACATAAATGAGTGTCTTTTCTGGTATAGCATATGCCACTTTAAAGCACCCTAGATTTCCTCTTGCTCCTATCCTCCAAATTTCTCCTGCCGTTTGAACCTCCTTACAGTCTTCTATGCTCTCAGACACACACACCAATTTCCTCTTCCCTCCAACAGCCCGTACAAACTCCCCTGCCTACACATGTGCACGTGAATGGGCACACACACGCATGCGGACACACAGTTCCCCCTCCCTCTTGCCCTCTCTAGTGAGTAGATCTGGTGCAGTGAGTAGCTTTAGTAATTATTGCTATTATTTTTGATAAATGAAAGTTCTTCTCCTTCAGAGAAACACCTGAACAATTGTCTTCTTTCAAAATGACTGCCATCTCCCATTGTTCTCAATGGGCCTGAGGTTGTAGACTGATTTCATTTAAGATGCCTTCTTTCAAACTGGCCAGCACCTTTCATTGCTTCCAAAGTGAAACTAACAACAAAAGCAAACAGCTCTTAGGCCTTGTCTGCACAGGAGAGTTATCCAAGTTACACCATTATAGTTCTACTAGTATAACTCCTCATTTGGACACTTGTATTCCGCCATAAAGGATACCTTTTTGATTTAGCATAAACCCCTTCCTGTGCAACATAAACTAACCTGAAAAAAGACACTTGTATACCAGAATCAGAGACTGCACACAGCAGTTATACCTGTAAAGAGTATCAGTTTAAATTCTCATCTTGAATTATTCAAAAAATATTTCTGGTATAAACAAGGCCTCAGATGGCTGCCTGTGTGTCAAAATGTGAAACGGAACACTCAGCCACATTGAGCTGTAGGCAGATAAATTCCTTTCTTAAAATGGCTACCTGAGGGCAGTGTGTAGCTTCAGTCTTATTGAGAACAATGGGAAATGGCAGCCATTTTGAAAGAGGGTAGTTCGTCGTGGAATTCTCTCCAATAGAACATTATTAGTCAGCCCCTGCTGAAGGAGAAATTCTCAGTTACAATCCATCATGAGCCACAGGTAGCTTGATGGGGCATGTGACTAAAAGCTGTGGGGAGGACCAGAAGAGCCCCCTCCTCTTTCCATCTTCGTTGCAGAGTAGCTGCCTTCTGTCCTCCTGATGCCTGAGAACTTTGCCATTCACTCTCTGAGACGAAGCATGGAAAGTTTTAGCTCCAAAGGTGAATTTTCTAAACTATCTCTGGCCTCCCTCAAAGGGGAAGGTCCCTTGAGAATCCCTCTGTGGCAAAAGACCACAATCTATGGCCTGGTGGTAGGGATTTATTTATATTGTATTTCAAGCACCAATCCTTTGCTCTAGGTGCCTTTGACCAAAATTAAAAGATGCCCTGTACACATTTTAAAAAAAACATGTGCAATAGTCCATTCACCCTTTAGAGATTCATCTTATCTCACCATCGCCTCAGGGAGATCTATTCCCTTCCCTCTATCTAACCCTCACCCTAAATGCCTGGGGAAAAGAGTGAGCAGGGTATCCAGGAGGGTAGCAGATCTGTGCTGTTGCAAACCAAGTTCCATGGCCAGTAAGTATCCTCTGTGGAAAATGCCCTCCCAGCAGGCCCATCTGTCTAAACTAAAGGGCCTCTAAATTAAGCAGTGGTGGCATGGGGAGAGAGGTCTCCTCTCAGGTAGACAAGTTCCTAACTATTTAGAGAAGATCAGCGTATTTTAACTTAGATACAGGTTTCTACTACCATCCTCGACTATAGCTATTCTGTGTGGCATGGCCATGGAGCATTGCTCTTACAGCATGGTTTGGCAGTGTTTTTTTGTGTCTATTTTGTGTGGTGTGGTTATTCCACATTATGTATACTATGATTAGTCAGCATTCTCCCAGCCTGTAACACATCTAGGTAGTTCATAATGATGTGGCTGTCTTCTGCTGTCTGTAGTGGCTGTAGAAAATATCTGCATTAGCATTTAAAGATTTATTAATAAGAGTCAGTGAAGTTCAGAATGGGCACATCTCTGTCTTTTTTGGTTATTCACTATGACTCTTTGTCTTCTGCTACTAGCTTCCATGATGTTTCAGTACTTCGTCAAAGTGGTCCCTACAGTCTATATGAAAGTCGATGGTGAGGTAAGCACCAATTTTCTTCTATGTACATACACTGTGGACACTGGTCTCTTTCTGCAGGCCCAACCACAGAAACACTCCTATATTTATATGCTTCTGTGCTTTATTAATTTTCTTTTAAGGCATCTCTTATCTTTGAATGTGTAAAGCCTTCTCAAACTGTGATTGGTGGAGCGCTTGCTGGAGGGCACTTGTTTGCTCTTCCTTCTAACTATCCATTTATGTCCCACTCATCAATGGGGTATCTGCTTCCAGCTGCTTCTGTGGGTCTCCAGGCATCCTGGCTAAAATGTTTGGATGCCCAAAAAAGCAGCTGGGAACAAGAAGGAGCTAGCCTAATCATTTCCATTATGTGGGGCTGCTGCTGCTACATAAAGGGAGGAGAGTGTGGGCATGGAAATGGGAGCTGCCCCCATGCTCCAGCTCCACCAGCAGGACTAGAGGTGCCAATGGCACTAAGCCATGAGTTGTAGCAGAATGACTGGAATGGGGAGTGGGAGGGGAGGGGAACCTGGCACCATGTCCAGTGGAAAAGAAGATGACTTTGCAGGAAAATAGGTTCAGGTAGAGAGGTCTGAGCAGCGAGACAGCATATGTAAGGGAGAATGGGACCAAGTGGCAGAGAATCATGTGAGGGAATAGGGGGAGAGAGAGGAGCAGGACACACAGGAGTGGGAGATGGAGTGATGAGCAGGAGGAGACAGTAGGAGTCACACTCTTAAAGAAGGAACACAGTTAAAATGACCTGTATAATTTGCTGTCATCATATTTCCATGTAAGTGATTACATATTAGCTTTCATACACTACTCAGACAGATATTATTGCAGTAGTGTGTAAGTGCCACAAGAATATTGTGCAATAATGAATGGGATTGAGTTGGGGAGGGAGGGGAGGGAATCCATGAGATGAGGCCTGTTGAGTGAGATGTGATCCTCCTCCCTGTGAAAAGACTTTAAGAACCCTTGGCATACCTCTAAAGCACTCCAAAACCAGGTTACAAGGGAACCAAGTAAAATGCAATGTATTTTCACAGAAATTAAAGCTTACTGCAGAGGGGGTCATTTAAAGGCTGCAGACCTTGTCAGGCCTCAAGTGGCTTCTCTGGACACAGCCCTCTGACCTTTAAAAGCAGTAGACCTTGCCAGATGCCAAACTGTGTATTGTGATTGTGGCAGGGAGTCCCAGATGTTTGTGGCCTGATTCTTAATTTAGATGTCTCCCTTACTCCAGGGCCTGCGGCACTTTATTCAACAGGCCATTCTTCTCTGGTTGAATAAGCCTAATCTTGCTTTCCTGTCACTTTTGTTAAAGCAGGCCCCACCATCAACTTCTTTCAGTGTTACATGCCTTCCTTCCAGCTCCACTTGTGTTCACGGGAGAAATGAAATGGCAGGGCCAAGGATTTGGAATTAGGGGGCAAGGAAGTCATGCAGAGAGTCAAGCCCAGGTCACATGACTGATCAGAAATGAAGTTCATATGGTAACTGCATCATTTGTTTTCACATCATCATCTAAAAAAATGGTGCAACTTCACCTGGATACCCTGTGCAGTGCTGGTCACCCCATCTCACACAGAGTATTGCACCGTTAGATAAGAATTATCTGGAGCCCGGAAAAACTCATCCTATGAAGAGAGATTGGAAAGAATGTTTCCCTGAGAAAGACGATATATAATAGGGGACAAGATACATGGTCTAGGAAAGTTGGCTCAGGAGCTTCTGTTCCCCATGACTGGTAACACAAGAACAAAGGGACATTCAATGAAATTTAAAAATGGGAAATTCAGAACCGATAAAAGGGAATAGATTTTCACACAATGAGTAATTAGACTGAGGAACACATTGCACAGGAAGTTGTTGAGGCCAAGAACGTGGCAAGATTCATAAAGGGATTATATCTACGCTTATGTGGATAACAAGAATATCCAGGGTTAGAATAGTTAATGCTAACAAAAAGTTTGGAAGAGATACTGATGTTATGGGATTCACCGAGGCCAGTAAGGGCTTTGGTCATAGTCTGCCATGTATCCTGGGCTATCTTGTAGCTGTGAAGCTTTGGTCCAGAGCTCCGACCCAAACAGCCTGCCAGCAGTCCACAAAGCTCATCATGGCTTTGTCCACCCTGGTTACTCCTTGCAGGCTGACCTTGGCTGACCTTAATACCTTTCCAGCCCTGAATTTGCCCCCAAATAATCCTCCAGCAGAGTCCAGTCCACGGGATCCTCACGGAGATAGTAGTAGGTTTGCTGCCTTTACAGAGACAGTCAAACTTCAAGCTGTCAACTTTCTACAAGCACACACTTACACAGCATTGATGATTTATAATAAAAGCAAAATAAGTTTATTAACAGAAGAAACTGGATTAAGTGATACCAAGTAAAGGATAATGGTAGAGATGGTTACAAGCAAATAAAAGTGAAAACAGACATCTAAAAGTCTAAAATTGACTCTAGCAAGTCTTTGTTCAAGATGTTTTTTTTCTCCCCTGGTCTTCTTTCCAGCTTTTACTGGCCAGCAAGGCCAGGACCCATCACAGAGATCAGATAGCTGGTTTCTTTGTCTCGTAAGGTGAAGGAACAAGATGGAGTCTCTCTCTGTTCCGTGTATCTCCAGTGAGACTGTCTTTATCTTACAAGTCAGGAAGGTCTCCTGGGGATTCAGTCTCCTGTGTCTGTCTGAGGCACAGGAGCCATGTTAGTTCTGTCTCTCTAAAGTTCAGAATCAGGATAATCCCCGCTGGTTTAGCTTGATGGCTTTGTTTGCATCTAATGTGTAAATTGAGGTAAACCCATATTTCTGTGTCTAGGACAGACCTATCCATCACCTTTACCTAGGCTAGGCTGTCTTTTCTTAAACAAATTTTTGTAACATCATACAGAGGGAATTCAGAACTTCATAGACAGCGTTAACACATCCATTTTACAATTATATTAATAACAAGTATGTTAAATTCAAAGAACAACAAACCAATCCCAAAAGCAAAATGATTGAAAGGTTACTGCTTCAAAGGTAGAACAATGAACACAAGATGTAAATATGAAGAGCAACTCAGAAAACTTCCACTCCAAACTAAGAGGAGATATCTTCAGTAGGACTGTAACTTAACTGCAGTTAACTCATGCGATTAACTCAAAATTATCACGATTTAAAAAAATTAATCGCAATTAATTGCAGTTTTAATTGCACTATTAAACAATAGAATACCAACTGAAATTTACTAAATATTAATATTAAATGTTTTTTACATTTTCAAATATATTGACTTCAGTTATAACACAGAATACAAAATGTACAGTGCTCACTTCATATTATTTTTAATTACAAATATTTGCACTGTAAAAATGATAAATAGTATTTTTTAGTTCACCTCATACAAGTACTGTAGTTCAATCTCTTTATCGTGAAAGTGCAACTTACAAATGTTGATTTTTTTTTTTTGTTGCATATCTGCACTCAAAAACAAAACACTATAAAATTTTAGAGCCTACAAGTCCATTCGGTCCTAGTTCTTGTTCAGCCAATCTGTAAGAGAAACAAATTTGTTTACATACATGGGAGATACTGCTGCATGCAGTCATGTGAAAGTGAGAACAGGTGATCACATGGCACTTTTGTAGCTGGCATTGCAAGGTATTTATGTGCCAGATATACTAAACATTCGTATGTCCCTTCATGTTTTGGCCACCATTCCAGAGGACATGCTTCTATGCTGATGATGCTTGTTAAAAAAATAATGCATTAATTAAAGTTGTGACTGAACTCCTTGGAGGAGAACTGTATGTCTCTTGCTCTGTTTTACCCACATTCTGCCATATATTTCAAGTTATAGCAATCTCGGTTGATAACCCTCCTTTTCTTTTTGCGAATACAGACTAACCCGGCTGTTACTCTGAAACCTTCCATTATATGTTGTTCGTTTTAAGAACACTTTCACTGCAGATTTGACAAAATGCAAAGACGGTACCAATGTGAAATTTCTAACGATAGCTACAGCTCTCAAGCCAAGGTTTAACAATCTGAAGTGTCTTCCAAAATCTGAGGGGGACAAGGTGTGGAGCATGCTTTCAGAAGTCTTAAAAGAGCAACACTCTGATGCGGAAACAACAGAACCTAAACCACCAAAAAAGAAAATCTGCTGGTGGCATCTGAGTCAGATGACGAAAATGAACATACGTTGGTCCGCACTGCTTTGGATCATTATTGAGCAGAACCTGTCATGAGCATGACATCCTCTGGAATGTGAAGGGACATATGAATCCTTAGCTCATCTGGCACATAAATATCTTGCAATGCCAGCTACAACCGTGCCATGGAAACACCTGTTCTCACGTTGAGGTGACATTTTTCAGAGTAGCAGCCATGTTAGTCTGTATCCACAAAAAGAACAGGAGTACTTGTGGCACTCACAAAAGCTTATGCTCAGATAAATTTGTTAATCTCTGAGGTGCCACAAGTACTCCTGTTCTTTTTTCAGGTGACATTATAAACAAGAAGCATGCAGCATTATCTCCTGCAAATGTAAACACACTCGTTTGTCTGAGCAATTGCTAAACAAGAAGTAGGACTAGCAGGCTCTAAAGTTTTACATTGTTTGATTTTTTAATGCAGTTTTTTTTTGTACATAATTCTACATTTGTAAATTCAATTTTCATGATAAAGAGATTGCGCTTCAATACTTGTACTAGGTGAATTGAAAAATACTGTTTGTTTTTTTACAGTGCAAATATAATAAAAAATAAACAAAGTGAACACTGTTAGATTGAAGAGCCCTGTGCTATCAGAACTCTGCCTATTTAGGTAGTTATAGGCCCATGATCAACCTCCTTCTAACTTTACCCTTTATAAGCTAAATTTTGTATTCTGTGTTGTAATTGAAATCAATATATTTGAAAATGTAGAAACCAGTCAAAAATATTTCAATAAATGATATTCTGTTATTGTTTAACAGTGCGATTAATTTCACAATTTAATTTTTTTAATCGCGCAATTAGCCCTAATCTTCAGAGAACCAGAATTAGCAGGTGAGTAATTATCTCTTATCTAAAAATACCATACTCACTGCTGCTCAAAGGCACCATGCCTACAGAGCTCTACACGATCAGGAGCTAAGCCATCAGGGAGAGGGCTCCTCTGCTAGGATAAATAAATGTAAGGATCATAGATGTTTGAGCTTATGCTCAAATAAATTTGTTAGTCTCTAAGGTGCCACAAGTCCTCCTTTTCTTTTTGCGGATACAGACTAACACGGCTGCTACTCTGAAATCTGCTAGGATAGAGTCAGTTGCCCTGATTCTGATTGATCATCTGAGGCCAGATTCTTAGTTTCAGTGGATTAAAAAAGACATAGACAATTCTAGAACCATAGGTGTAGAAGGGACCGCAAGGGTCATCTAGTCTAATCCCTGCCAAGATGCAGGATTTGTTATGTCTAAACCATCCAAGAAACATGCTCTCCAGCCTCCTTTTGAAAACCTCCAGTGAAGGAGCTTCCACAACCTCCAAGTCTGTTCCATTGTCCTACTGTTATTACAGTTAGGAAGTTTTTCCTGAGACTTAATCTAAATCTGCAGTGCTATAGTTTGAACCCATTGCCTTTCATCTTGCCCTCTGTGGCAAGAAAGAACAATTTTTCCCCTTTTTTATGTCAGCCTTTCAAGTATTTGAAGACCGCTATCATGTCTCCCCATAATCTTCTCTTTTCCAAACTAAACATACCCAGTTCCTTCAGCTTTTGCTCGTATTGCTTGCATTCCATCCCTTTGATCATCTTTGTCACTCATCTGTGGATCCTTTCCAGTTTTTCTACGTCCTTTCTATACAGGACACAGTATCCTGCAATGCCTAATCAGCACTGAGTAGAGCAATACTATCTCCTCCCATGACTTCCATGCTATGCCTCTGTTAATTCAACCCAAAATTGCATTTGCTTCTTTTGCAACAGCATCACATTGCTGACTCATCAGTGTGGTCTCTTCTCAGCACCATGAGCAGAAGTCTGGCATCTTGTTCAGCAAGTTGATGTTCTCAGCTGGAAGTTCCAGAGACCACTCATCATAAGGATCAATCTCAGATCCACTCAGGCTGTCTGTAGTCCTGTTCTCTTCTGACCAGGTGTCTTGTAGGACATAGCCCACACCCACATCCGTAGGCTTCCTGACACAGGAGGTGCCACCTCTTGCCTGGTTATGTAAAAACACAGTGGTTTGAATGTCTGTATGACTCAGGCTCAATTCCTGGGATACCAGGTCTCCAAAGGTCCCTCAAGCATACAGGGCTGTTCCCATCTTGTGCAGCTGTTCCTGGAGAGTCCAAGTCCCCTGGTGAAGATTCCTCTGCATGAACTCCCTAGTCAGGTCGGACACATCTATGATCCTTACAGTTTGAGTGGGAGAGACTTGGAAATCTCTTTCGATGTCACCTTGACACTGAACTGCCACCAAGCCAGAGAGAGAGTTCATTTCCCAGATGTGATGCAAGAGTCCCTGGGAGGCTTGCTTCTGCTGGGATCTCAGCATCCACTATGATGTTGTCGGTAGTGCCATAGGTACTATGAATACAGGTGCAGCCATGAAACCAAGTAATCGAAGCATGGTCCCAGCTGTTTCTTGCTGGCTGTCATATATTCTTTCCGCCAGACTAGCAATATCTTGGATCTTGTCATGGTGCGGATAAGCTTTGAGTTGAGCTGCATTGAGCAGGGCTCCTACATGACCCTGGTGTCTGCTGGGGAGAAGCTGGGAATTGGGTAGTTTATCATGAACGCTGGTGAATCCAGCACCCTGATGGTGAACACGAATTGATCTTTCAGTTGCTTCCAGTGACCTGTCATTGATCAGTCAATCGTCCAAGTCGGGGAACATGTGCACTCCCAGCCTGTACTGGTACCATCAAGCCTTTCATGAAAACACAAAGATCTGGACCGCAGAACCAAGGTTCCTCCACAGCCTCCGAATGCTGGAGGAACTATCAGTCAGGGAGGCAAAAGGTCACCAGAATAAAAATACCAAAGACTGGAAGGCAGGGAGGAGCGTTAGGGGAGGTTTTAGAAGTGTTGGAACAGTGGCTGCAGGCAGCTCTCAAGAAGGAACTGTCTGGAAGGTTCCAAAGATAATGTGGGGGGTGGGGAGGACTTGTGCTCGTACCCACTATCACCACCGGTAGAGACCAAAAATCGTTCAGAGCTTGGGGACTTGTGCATGGCTCATTCTCACTCCTGGCTCTGAGTTCTCTAGAATCCTGCAGGATGTCGTCTTTAGTGAAGATAGGGTTAGGTCTGGGAGTACCCATCCTAACATGCTCTAGGGGTACGGTGGCCTTCAGCAGAGGCTCCAAAGTGCAGTCTACGCCCCTTAGTCTTTTAGTTACTTTATTAATGAAACAATATTTCCCATATTTATTTCATATTCAATATTTCCCATATTTCCTGCTAGGTGGTGAGGACTAACCAGTTTTCAGTTACCCGGCATGAGAAAATTGCCAACGGGCTAATAGGCGATCAGGGCCTCCCTGGTGTATTTGTGCTCTATGAGCTTTCTCCCATGATGGTGAAACTGACAGAGAAACACAGGTAAGGGGGTGTTTCTGTTCACTTCATTCACCCTGCTTGGAAGATGTCGGTGAGGCCAGTTCTTATATAAACTGAACCTCTCCAGATTTACCGAGGTTTTATAATATGGCCTGTAGTGACAGTAACACACAATGTGTGAAATCTGTGTTTTGTGATGTTTTCAGTGGTTTTTCCATGTATTTTATTGTAGGCAGCTATATTGGGGATGGCACACATAGTGACACAGTGAAACACCAAGTATTCCTAACCAGTATTCAACAAATAAAACACAGTCAGAGGGTACAAAAGTGTATTGTTTAATGTAGCCAGGCTTTTAAATCAGTGTTCTGATGAAAGGAGAATTCACAGCATTTCTGTGACAATGGAAAGGTACTGATGGATGGATGATGGAGGGATTAAAGTTGTCATCAAATAAACTTTTTGGCAAGACCCCCAGCAATTATTTCCTTTGTGTTAAGAATATTAACAAATGTGCTCACAGAATACAGCACGTTGCACTGTATGTTACCAGTTTTGGTAAGTGAGCTTTTGTGGTGCTGTTTCGCAGCAGAGTCCCATTTATCTTTGTGCAATGGTGGAAGTACAGCAGAAAAGAGTAAAGACGTTAATATTGGGCGGGGAGGGGGATTAATCTCAGACACAATCACATTAATGCTACATGAAGATTGTGAAGTTAATCAAATAGAATTCAGCAAACTGAAAAGCTGAGGTTCCTATTTTAGCTGCATTGCGCACACAGGATGCAGTAGTTTCTGTTCCTGTTTCTCTTACGTCGTACATTAATTACATGTATTACTCTTTGTTAAATATATACCCTTAAACAAGCAGACCGTGCAATGTGGCTCAGTTCATGTTACTTAACTTAGTGATATCCTAACTTTTCCACGGTTCTCCATCTTAATCACATATTAACATGGGGTTTTTGTTTGGTTGGTTAGTTTGGTTTCGTGGTTTTGCATTGTCAGTGCAGATAGGCATTGATGGTAAATTATTTGGGATGAAGAATTCTGTATATTTTATTTCATAAAGTGAGTATATCACTTCATGAATAGTGCCATTGATATCAGTGGGCCTGTTTGCAAAGTACGGCACCACTCAGCCTGAATGATGGTGGCAGACTCTGACCAGTAGCTGGACAGATTGAATTTTGGGATTTAATTTTCCTTCACCTTCAAACTCTTCCTTTTTGTTTGTTTAAGCTCTATAATTATAACTTGCAAGCGATCTGTCTAGGTATCCATCTGTCATCATGGCACCTGAGCTCATGGAGATTATTCAACCTGTTTTCTTCTCTCTAGGCCCTTTACACACTTCCTCACGGGGGTCTGTGCCATTGTTGGAGGAGTATTTACAGGTATCAGAGCTTTTAGTTTCATTTTTTCCTAAAATGTGCAGGCTTTTCACCCTGCTCATACTAGGACTGAAATATGGATTGAAGCTCCTTTGGGCAGAGATTAGGGCTTTCTTTGCCTTCCCTGAGGTGCCACACATCCTTTAGAGCTATAAATAATCATTAGAATGAAAGTTCATTTATTTACAAAGATCCAGTTCACAATAGAAGTATAAATACAATAATGTCTAATTTCAGCATAAGTGGCAGTATGAAAAGAAGCTAACTTTACACTAAATTTCCATTTGAAACAGTAACAAAGTTGAGGAAATATTACAGACTCTCTGTTGTTACTATACATCTGAGTCATATTTGTCTAGAAAATGTGTCTGACCAGGGAAAAGCTTTCCAGAAGCAATTCTTTTTGGCAAATGGATCTGAGTCTTTTTCTAAGCAGGGTGTTTGGGGTTTTCAGGATATACAGATAGGTTTGGAAATAAATATGCACAATGAAACACATAGGGGTAGGGGCCCATCTGTCGAAGAGAGAGGTCTTGTCCTTTTGCTTTGGAATCCTGGCCCCTTAAGTTCTGTGAGAATGGGGTTTAATCTCTTGTATTTTGGGTACCATTTTGTTCTTCAGCGTATGCATCAGCTGCCTTGGTGAGAATCATCTTTGTCCTGAGAAGCATAATCACATCTGTGTCTCATCTCCATCGGAGGAGATCAGGGTCTCCACAATCTCCCAGGGAGCTGCGAGGGTTGTTCTCTGTGCTTAGAGCTGGAACTTTGCACCTGGGGGAATGGTTCTGTGTTTGTCCAATGTGATAAAGCATTTTCTTCTCTGTTTTGTGGAATGTCTGGGTTGATCCTTCTCTTTTCTTCTTTCAGTGGCAGGACTCATTGATTCCTTGATCTATCACTCTGCTCGTGTCATTCAGAAGAAAATAGAGCTTGGGAAGACGACGTAGATACGTAATTGCTGCAGCCCATGAAGAACGCAGAGAAGAAATAAACAAATCCTTCAAGACACAAGTGACCCCCTGAGTGCGCAAAGAGAAGATACCTGGGATTACCAGACAGCCCCACCCCTCCTTCCATCACTGTCTCTTGTTTGGCATTGATTTATGGATAGGACAGCTCAATCCTTGTTCCTGTGAGGATTTTTCATTAGCCATCTTGTCAGGCTGTGCAGACCCTCCTATGGGCAGCCTTTCATGCCCATCACTGTTGAATTGCCCCTGAGGCTGTTGCAGGAGGAGCAGCATCCTGTCATGAGATGCTGAGTGGATTAAAGTTGCCATCAAATAAACTTTCTGGCAACGCCACCCAGCAGTTATTTCCTTTATGTTCAGAATATTTACAGATGTGCTCACAGGATACAGCTTCAGACATCTGTCAAAATGTGCTGGCCCCTCCTGCCTTGCCCTGCAGAATCTCTCAGGCAATAAGGTGCAAGACCTAGCACATCAGACATGGTTACAAGACGATAAATCTCTACCTAGGGCACCTCAAAACTCCAGCAGTAGGGATGCTCAAAACTGCTCTTTCAATGCAAGATAAGCGATCTGTGCTAGTAAGAAGCCAATCTTGGCTGTTTTTAAAAATGTTTTGTCAGCTTTTTAAATTGAATCGTATTTTCACTCCCCACATCCTTAACTTTTGTAATAAAATATACCATCTGTGGATTTCAGTAAAGCATTTGGTAGAAAGAAAAGGAGTACTTGTGGCACCTTAGAGACTAACAAATTTATTTGAGCATAAGCTTTCGTAAGCTACAGCTCACTTCATCATTTGTGAGTCTCTAAGGTGCCACAAGTACTCCTTTTCTTTTTGCGAATACAGACTAACACGGCTGCTACTCTGAAACCTGTCATTTGGTAGAGTGACTCAATGTAACTCAACTAATTTATTAAAATTGGTTAATTAACTTTGATCCCATACTCTTACGTGAATTGAAAACTGTCTGAGGGACCACAAAGGTAATGATGAATGGCAAAGTATGCAGGCAGGATGGCGTGGTTGGATCTGTTTTTATCATTTACATTAGTGATTGGCCAAACTGCATGTTAACAAAGCTAGCAGATGATATTAAATTGAGAACAGTTCCAAAGCAATATAAAAATAGGAATCCAGGCCTGACTCTGGACAAACTGGAATTATAACAGTGTACATCAAGATGGAGTAATGTTTGCGAGCGCATACAAGTGTAAAATTTAGTGTAAAATACATTACAGGAATGGTGCAATTATCCCCAAACGTTGTCAGCCCAAGAAATTCTGAGTTAAAAGAAGTTAAAAGAAGCCCAGTTTTGTTCAAGGTATGGAAATGCACCATTAAGGCACCTTGGCCCCAATGTGAGGGCACCCTTAATTCAGGCATTTCCTAACTTTTGAGGGCTTGACTTGGTCACCTTAATGTTCATGTATTGTAGGGGTTTTTAACGTAATTTTCTACAGTATAAAAAAGCAAACAAAAATGCCATATTATGGAACAAAATGACTCCCCCATACTTGATCAGCAGGGTTAGTACCTTTACATCCACAGCACAGAGTAACTTATAGCAGCAGTAGTAGGTTGTCATCCTCTGTGGTCCAGCCATTAGAAGGCAATGAGAGACTGACAGCAGAGGAATCCTGACATTCAGGAATCCTCGGTACTATTCCAGTTTCTAAGGAGCTTGCTTTCTTCTACCCCATCCCCTCCAGCTTGTTCTTGTCCCAGTCTCTGTTTCTCTCTTTCCCCCACCCATCCTTAGCCCCAGTCAGGTTGCTTCCTCCTATTCCAGGCTTCCCGAGCACCTGAGGGGGACCAATGAGAGCACAGGAGAGACAGTGTCTCTGCTCAGTTTCTGTGACCAGCACACAGCAGCTGGGAGCAGCAATTGCAGGGAAAGTATGATAACTTCCTGTTCTGCTCTGTCCCTCTGAAGCACCTGGCACTGTTCAAAAGCAGGATACTGGGCTAAATGGACCTTTGCTCTGAGCCAGTACGGCTGCTCTTATGTTCTTTAAAGTCCTGCTCAGTCTCTGCAGCCGTGGATTGGAGCAGGATCCGTACACAGGATCTGTAAATTTTCAAAGAATTTAGTTGCCAAACTCTTAACAGGTCCCCACTGAGCATGTGAGATCTAATTCTGGGGTCGTAACTTGGTGGATTTTTATAGGGATCGCAAAAGACACATCTCTGACATCAGGGCAACCTTCCTGCCAAATTCCAAATCCTTTCTCCAAAGCATAGCGGTGCTAGAGTTTCTCAGCTAACAGCTGGAAGAATATTTTTAACATGGGAAGAACTGCTGTATTTTTCCCCAGCCTTGTTCTGAGAAATGATTGGACTGTTGCGCTTAAACTTTTTTTAAAAGAAGCAAAAGCCTGAGGCAGACACATGGCATGGAAAATTTCAGCCCATATGGCAAAAGTCTGGCAACATAGAAACAACTGAAAGCAAGGTCTTATAACAGGAAGTGTCATGCCACCTGAGCCATGGACAGTGCTACCAGCTCTGCCTGTAATCTCCCTGTGTGTCAGACTTGTCAAATGCATGTGCCCTGCAACATGTGACATTTGGCAAGTCTGCATGTGTAAGCGTGTTCTAAATCCCCAGGTCCCTGTTCCTGTCTGTTCCATTGGGAAGTACACTTATCATCGAGGTCACAGATTTGGGCCTGTTCCATCTTGTTCCTTTGTGCCCCCTGCCGTTTTTCCCTCTTGCTGAGGTCAACAGTCTATAGCATGAGGCTGTGCATGGCACCTTGTTTCCCACTGTTGTCAACCCCAAGAGCTCAAACACCATGAGTCAGACCTTAAAATCATGAATTTTAATAATAATAGATTGTGTTGTTTTTGCCTGTCTGTGGATTTTTTTCCCCTCATGGGGGAAGCCCCCAGGCAGTGTGGGATCATCTCAGGTTCAGATTCACCTTCAAATATACACACAGATGCAGATCCCTGTTCACCACTTACTCCATCCTATCCACTAGGGTCTGGGGAGTTGCCATTCAGTTGTCCCTAGCCCCCGCCCTACCTCGACAGGACAGACTGCTGCCCCACTCACATTCTTCTCCATGCTCTTCTCCTTGTCTCCTACCCCTCCTCTGCCCCCTCCTCCACTACAGCCCCATGTCCCTCTTGCCCCTCATATTCCCAGCCCCCTGTCTGCCACTTGCCCTCCACATCGCCTGCACCCCTCTGACTGCTGACTGCACCCCACATTGCCTACTCCTCTCTGACTGCTGCCTGCGTCCCACAATCCCTGCACCCTTCTGACTGCCACCTGCCCCCAAAATCTCATGCACTCCTCTGTCTGCCACCTCCTCCCCCCTTCAGTCTGCCTCCACTGACTACTCATCGTTTCCTGTCCTGTTCCTAACACAATTTCCTCACCCTGCACACACCCCTCAGTCGCATTCCTGGCATTGTCACATTCTCATGCCCTCATCCAAGGCAAAGCTCCTATTGACTTCAATAAGGCCATGCTGATTAATGGGCTTCCATCTTCCCTGAGATCAGACCCATTGGAAACAGTGGGAGGTAATTACCATCTTCGATGGAGGCAGTTCCACCAGCAAACGTTGAAGGAACATGGCAAGCATCTTGCTAAGGGAAGCCCCTGATTTCACACTTACTGACAGTGTGGAAGCAGGAGCCATTTTGGGTCCTTACCCAAAGCTTGAAAGCAGAAATCTGGAACTGTGCTGTGGTGGTGGACTAGGTGATGCGAAGCCTCGTGGGTTGAGAAATTTCCAAGTAGATTAAACAGAGCACTAGCAGGTGTAGTGTAGCGAAGAGCCTACCCTGGTCCCTGACTGGGGAGGTGGCTAGATGGGCGGTAATGGCCGTTTTCAGCTCTAGCTCCTATTGGTGCACAGGAGTGAAGGAGATGATGTTACTTTTACGTGCAGAACCTAGCAAAGATATAGCATGAGCCAATGACTGGAAGTTGAAGCTAGACAAATTCAGACTGAAATAAGGTGGACATTTTTAACCAAAGGTTAAATCAACCACCATTCTGACATGACCCTTACCCACACAGAACAAGTACCTCGTATGGGGATCGTCCCTGCTGACACAACGGACAGTGTTTGAACCCCAGTGAGGGCATCACTGCACTAAGTCACACCAACACTAAGCAAAGTACTAACTTTACAACTATAGACAAAGAGAACTCTCAGCAAGGGAGAAGGGATTGTGAAGTGAAAACCACACCAAGCTCTGACTCCAGCCCCGGCCAGTGAGAAGGAACTTAGGGAGGTTGGGGCAGGGGTGGCCACAAGGCACGAGCGCCACACCGTCAGTGTTGCTAGGCAACGTTCTCAGCCCGCACACATCTACGTGGAATACATAGCTGCATATACTCAAAGAAGAAGCCATTGGACCAACTTACTAGGGGTAGTGGTGGATTCCTCTTCGAGCGATTGCTCGTGTCCACTCAAAGTAGGGGTGTGCGCACCAGATGCACAGTTGTTGGAAAGCTTTCCCCCCACTGGTACCTGTCGGGGCGGCTGTGGAGGGCGTATATACAGGGTGTATCTAGGTCCCTGCCAACCTGCTCCCTCCTCAGTTCCTTCTTACCGCTAGTGACAGTTGTTGGAGCTTCTCTTTCTCTTGCCTTGGGCAAGCGATTTCCTAGCAGTCCCTTTCTTCGTATTGTAAATAATTTTATTAGCATAGTATTGTTAGTTTTTAGTGTATTTAATTAATGATTAAGTTTTGTTGGGGGCTACCCCCCCCCCCGCCGCTCTCTCCTTTGGGGACCAGGGCACGCCTTGGTCTCAAGGCTTCAAACCCTGTGGGTCCTGCCAGAAGCCTATGCCCAGGGGAGACCCTCATGACTCCTGCTGCTTGGGGGAAGCCCATCAGACAGATAAGTGTAGGATCTGCAGGAGCTTCTGCCCAAGAAGGAAAAAGGAGAGGGACTTCAGACTTAAGCTTTCTCTTTAAGGAGTCGGCTGTTCTCCCCAGCTGGCATAGCCCGTGTCGGGGCCAAAACCCAGCACTTCGGTGCTGAGCACACCGGCCTCAGTAGGGGAGGCTGCAGCGTCGGCAAAGGACCCTGCACCCAGAGACTCGCGGCGCCGCCATTCTCCAGCACCAAAGATGAGTTTAGCAGCCTCTCAGCACCAGTCACACTCGTCAATGCCTCATAAAAAGCAAAGAAGAATCGAGAGGGGGCATTCGCCAACAGTCAGAGAAGTTGAGTATGATGGTGCCCTCAGAGTGCATGCCGTGGCGGGACACTCTGCTCCTGCTCAGGCAAAACTGGTACTGTTGACTCCACAGGTAGAACCCTTGAGTCTGGTCCCATTGGAGTCCCCAGCACGGGAGAGCCAAATGGGGGAGCTGGACCTGCCATCTGCCCCAGACACGTTTGAGGCAGCAGGGACCTCATAGAGATGGCAGCCCAGCAGTCCCCAGCCCTAGAATCGGCACCACACAGGGGGCCAGTTCTCTCCCAGGGCAAACCTGCCATGCTTCAGCACCGGTCCCCCTCGCCTGGGCACCACTCTCCTCGGCACTGTTCTCCAGCACCGCTCTGCACGGCCCCCCCGTGGTCCCCAAGGTCGGACTCAAGCTCGGAGTCAGAGCCGGAAGCTTATCTCTCCAGGTGGAGCCAGCACCATTCTCGTCATTCACGGCAAGAGGAGGCACACCAGGTCCCTATGATGCCCTGGCCACCTCAATGGCAGGCTCTGGTGCAGGGGCCTTTCTGGACTCCCTGGGCGTACCATCAAGCCCAGGTGCTGAGCTCCAGGTCCCTGTCTGTAGCCTCAATCAAGCCCCCCGTCTTCCTCAATGGTGAGGGACCCTCTGAAGCGATCGGAGCCCGGCACTGAGGCCGTCACCGAAGTCGGCACTGAGGTGACAGCTGGCACCGTACCTGCCACTGCGCAGGCAGCATCACTGAGAGGAGGTCTGGAGGAACCTGTGCCCATGGGGGCTTCTTCATCTTCCTCCCCAGACGAGGCAGTAGCAGGTTTGTCTGCCTCTTTGCTGGCCAGGGACAAAAGGGCCCATCAAGTGCTGCTTAGAAGAGTAGCTCAAAACCTAAGTCTTTAGGCAGAGGAGGTGTCTAAAAAGACAGATCCCATGGTGGATATTCTCCTGCCTCCATTCCTCCCGTGGGAAGGGGATGCTAGAATTCTTGGAACTCTCTGTTCAAGTTAAAGGAGCTCCTCCCAGCAGACTCCTCATGCGGCTTTGGGGCTGCCCTCAAGGAGGGTAAGGCAATGGCAAGGACTTCCTTGCAGGCTGCACTGGATGCGGCAGACTCGGCCACCCATACGGTGTCCACCGCCATTGTTATGAGCCGAAGCTCATGGCTGCAGGTCTCAGGACTCCCTCCAGAGACACAGCAGAACATTTGACAGCTCAGGTCTGTTCACAGAACAGACAGAGTCTAGGCTCCATAGCCTGAAAGACTCGAGAGCAACCTTAAAGTTGTCGGGCATTCACACTCTGGCCCCACAGAGGAAGCATTTTAAGCTTTAGCCCCCGTCTCGCTTCTACCCCTCTCAGCAAAGACAGGGCTATAGCAGAAAATGGGATAGGAGAAGGCCTTCAACCAGGACCAAGGCTTAACGAGGCAGTCTCCAGCTTCCAAGAAGACTTTTGAAGGTGTGCTCAGGGGCAATGCACCAGTCCACATCCCGGATCGTTCCCCAGCCTTTGTGAACCATCTATCCCATTTCTACCGTGCTTGGGCCCAAATAACGTCAGGCCGGTGGGTCTTGCGCATGGTAGAATTGGGATATTCTCTCCAATTCTGATTCCTCCCACCTGCCCACCCACCTTCCCCGTCCATCTTCAGGGATGTTTTTCAAACTGGTCCCCAGGGACACAAAGACCCTGCTGATCAACTCCTCCCCTCCCTCCCAGTGCCTCCTGCACACTAAAATTTCTGCGGTGCAGCTGGGCTAAGGTACCTGCCTTGGCTCCACGCCACTCCTGGAAGCTGCCAGCATGTCCCTTCAGCCCCTGAGGGGGCAGGTCCAGGAGGTGTCCGTGCACTGCCCCCACCCCAAGCATCAACTCCGCAGTTCCCCTGGCCCTCCCACCTAGGAACCACTGCCAGAGGGATGTGCTGGTCGCTTTCAGGAGCTGCCTGAGGTGAGCGCCCCCTAGCTGGAGCCCGCACCTTTCACCCCCTCCTGCACCCAAACTTCCTCCCAGAGCCTACACCCCTCACTGCCTCCTGCACCCAAACTCCCTCTCAGAGCCTTGCACCCCTCACCCACTCCCGCACACCAGTCCCCTGCCTGAGGGTGGGGGAGAGCAAGCAATGGAGGGAGGGGGATGGAGTGAGTGGGGGTATGGTCTCAGGGAAGAGGGCGGGGCAAGGGCTGAGTTGGGGAGCTTGGAGGGTCCCTGAAAATTTTTACATCAAAATGGGGGTCCTCGTGTAGCTAAAGTTTGAGAACTGCTGATTTAGAGTTCAGGGGCAGAGGGTTCTACTCCTGCTATTTCCTAATCCCCAAGGCCAAGGGTGGGCTCAGGCCTATTTTAGACCTGCAAAACCTCAACAGATTCATGAAGAAGTTGAAATTCTGCATGGTCTCTCTGGCTTCCATCATTCCCTCCCTGGATCCGGGGGACTGGTACGCCGCCCTCAACTTGGAGGATGCGTGCTTTCATGTGTCCATAACTCTGTCCCACAGACGGTTCCTATGATTCGTGGTCAGCAACATTCACTATCAGTTCACAATCCTTCCCTTTGGCCTCTTGGCGACCCCTTGGGTGTTCACCAAGTTCATGGCAGTCATGGCAGCCTCCCAATGGAAGCGGCAGGTGCAGGTATTTCTGTGCCTAGCCAACTGGCTAATCAAGGGCCGCTCCCAGGCCCAAGTGGAGGACCTCGTGAGCCTAGTGCGGACAATGTTCCTCCAGCTCTGCCTCATCCTGAATGTGGCAAAGTCGACCATAACTCTCACTCAGGGATAGAGTTCACTGGGGGGAGGGATAGCTCAGTGGTTTGAGCATTGGCCTGCTAAACCCAGGGTTGTGAACTCAATCCTTGAGGGAGCCATTTAGGGATCTGAGACAAAAATTGGGGATTGGTCCTGCTTTGAGCAGGGGGTTGGACTAGATGACCTCCTGAGGTCCCTTCCAACCCTGATAGTCTATGATCGGGACCTCCTGGACTCCACTCAGGCCAGAGCATTCCTCCCAGAATCCTGGTTCCTTGCCATGGGTGCCATCATAAAAGATCTCAGCAGATTCCCCACCACAATGGTACGGAATTGCCTAAAATTACTTGGACATATGGCTGCTTGTACATACATGGTACAGCATGCCAGACTGCAGCTTCATCCCCTTCAGGCATGGCTGGCCCGAGTTTACAGGCCAAACCGAGACCACTTAGACAGACTGGTCACAATCACTTCTCAGGTTCTCGAGTCCCCCTGGTGGTGACTCGCCCCACAGACAGTCTGCACGGGCATAGCCTTCTCCAGACCTCAGCCCTCGCTGTCACTAGTCACAAATGCATCAGCGATGGGATGAGGAGCGCACCTAGGTGGCCTTAGGGTCTATGGTCCGAGGCAGAACTTTTGCTGCACGTCAATGTCAGGGAGCTGCATGCGGTGTGCCTCGCTTGCCAGATATTTCAAACCCATCTACAGGGCAGATGTGTATCGGTACTGACAGACAAAACCACAGCGATGTTCTATATGTAACCCTTCTGCCTATCAGAGCTGGCAGCAACAAGGGCCGGGTTCAGTATCTAGGGGTTCCATTCCAATAACACAATGTAAAACCGGCTCGAGCCCCCACCCAGTGACCTGGGACAAATATATACCACCCCCACTGGGCGCCTCCAAGAGGCAATACTTCCCCTCTTGCAAGCACAGAGTCTGAGTGTAGCAAAAAGCCTTTTAATAACAGAGAGAAACAATGTGGCATTATGTTGGGGAAACACCACCAACAGGATTCGTAACACAACCCATGAGCAAAAACCCACCCCAAGCAAATTGGGGCATGCCCTTTCCCTTTGGTTCTTGAGTCCAGCAACCCCAAATTACCCAAAGTCCCAAAAGTCCAATGAGCCAAAAGTCTCTGTCCGTGGTCAGGGCAGCCCCAGAGTTCAAAAGTTTATTTGCAGAGCTTTACCTCCCAACCTGGGTGGAGATGGGGGGGGGGGAAAGAGAGAGGTCAGGGGCACCTTACATGATCTGAAGCTGACCACTCCACAGCTCCATAGGGCTTCGCTTTGCTCCGCTCCACTCCACCAGCCACCCAACAAACTGCTTTGCTCAGCTCCGCGGCCCACAAGCAACTCCCACTGTCCCATGAACTGCTCCACCAGCCAGTCCACAAGGCGCTCCAGCCATCCCGCAAACTGCTCCACAATATATCTTCAGGCTCTCCCACTACTTAACACAACACTCAGTGATTTCAGCTCTTAGTCAGTTCAGCTCTTTTGTGAATTCAGCTTGTAGTAGGGGAGCCTCAGTGCTAGTACACCATTAGCCCAAAGTGAATTCAGCTCAGCAGCCTTTAACCAGACTCCTAACAGAATCAAAATTAGCTCCACAGTAGAGAGAGGAGGAAGTGCAATTAGCATGTAAAGCCCTCATCAAGGGACCCATACCACCAAGCATTAATACCTGCTCCCAACCTTTCTCAATTCACAGTTTTGGAACCCATGACCCTTGCCTAGCGAGTGCTACTTAGTTGATGGTGAGTCCCTCCATCATAACAAAAGGCCAAGTACAGTTCGAAGCACAGTTCCCATAATCAGGGTAATAACAATTTATTCTTCCTGCCCCAATAACAGAGACACTGGGGATCCCACAGCAGCCAAAGTGACCATTTGGGCAGCTATGGCCTCATTCTAGGCAGGGTGGGTGTGCCTATGCAAATGAGATGGCCCCTGAAGTTCTTTTCCACAACTTGCTACACCTCACCACCAGGTGTCAGGGTGGAGCTCATCCTGACTCTGCTTACATCTATAAACAGGGTGGTGCTCACTCCTCTCCGCTGTGTCAGGAAGTCCTCAGGCTATGAGACTTCTGCATTGCCCACTCGATACAATTGGAGGCATTGTATCTTCCGGGCTCGCAGAACAAACTGGCCGATCACCTCAGCAGGTCTTTTCACGGCCATGAGTGGTCTCTTTGCCCGGACGTCACCATCAGCATTTTCCAAAGGTGGGGCTCTCCCCAGATAGACCTGTTTGCGACACAACACATCAGGAAGTGTCGTCAGTTCTGCTCCTTCCTGAATCACAGCCTGGGCTTGCTTGCGGACGCCTTCTTCCTCCCTTGGAATGGGGGCCTGCTGTATGCTTTCCCACCTTTCCCACTCATCCACAAGGTCTTCCTCAAGGTCCGACAGGAGAAAGCATCGTTAATCTTGATAGCACCAGCGTGGCTACATCAGTACTGGTTCATCACACTGCTAGACTTGTCCATGGATGCACCTATAACTCTGCCCCTGGTTTTCGGACTTGATCACGCAGGATCATGGCCGCCTCCAGCAACCCAACCTGGAGTCTCTCCACCTCATGGCATCGAAACTCCACGGCTAAAGCTGTTGGAGCTCACGTGCTCTGACCTGATTAGGGAGGTTCTCTTTGGCAGCAGAAAGCCTTCCACTCATGCCACTTATCTGGCTAAGTGGAAGAGGTTTTCAATTTGGTCTCTACAGAAGGGCACTCCTCCATTGCAGGCCTCAATTCCCTTCATCCTGGGCTATTTACTTCACCTAAAACAGCAGGGTCTGCTGGTTCACCTGGCTGCGATCAAGGTTCACCTGGCTGCAATCAAGGTTCACCTGGCTGCGATTTCAGCTTTCCAGCTTGGCTCAGTGGGCCACTCAGTACTTGCTAACCCCATGGTTGGCCATTTTCTCAAGGGGCTGGACAGGCTGTACCCTCAGGTATGACAGCCGACTTCCCCATGGGATCTCAACCTGGTGCTCTCCAGGCTGATGGACCCTCCCTTCGAGCCCTTGGTGACTTGCTGTCTCCTTTACCTTTCTTGGAACGTGGTGTTCCTAATGGCTATAACATCAGCCAGAAGTGTGTCTGAGCTCAAGGCCCTGATGTCTGAGCCCCCTTATGCCATGCTTTATACGGACAAAGTACAGTTGTGGCCGCACCCAGCGTTCCTCCCGAAGGTAGTTTCACAATTTCACAGGAATCAGGACATCTTTCTGCTGGTGTTCTGCCCTAAGCTGCATGCTAATGACAGGGTACGTATGCTCCGTTCCCTGGGTGTCAAATGGGCATTAGCTTTTTACATTGAATGGACAAAGCCATTTAGAAAGTCAACACAGCTCTTCATCGCGATTGCTCAGTGAAAGAAAGGTCTCCCTGTCTCATCCCAAAGGATCTCTTCATGGATCCCGCCCTGTATCCACCCATGGATCCCGCCCTGCTATGACCTAGCAAAGATACCAGCCCCAGCGTTAACAGCGCACTCCACAAGAGCACAAGCTTCGTCTGCAGCGTTCCTGGCACAGGTCCCTATCCAGGACATCTGCAGTGCGGTGACATGGTTGTCTGTTCACACCTTTACATTGCACTACACCATCTCTCAGCAGGCTAGAGACAATGCCACGTTTGGTAGAGCCGTGCTACGGTCTGTAACTCTGTGAACTCTGACCCCTCCGGGGGACTGCTTGGGAGTCACCTACTTGGAATCGACATGAGCAAACACTCGAAGAAGAAAAAACAGTTCCCTTCCTTTCGTAACTGTTGTTCTTTGAGATGTGTTGCTCATGTCCATTCCAAGCCCACCCGCTTCACCTCTGTCAGAGTATCTGGTAAGAAGGAACTGAAGACGCAGCGGGTCAGCAGGGACCTATATACACTGTCATGAAGGCGCCACTCCAGGGGGCTCCGCAGCCGACCTGACAGATAGTGCTCTAAGCGAAAAATCTTCTGACAAGTGTGCCCGTGGCATGCACACATCTAATTGGAATGGACATGAACAACACATGTCGAAGAACAACAGTTACGAAAGGTAGGTTGCAGTTTTTTCTCCATCACTGGCCATTTTTAAATCATAATCAGATGTTTTTTCTAAACTATCTGCTCCAGCTCAAACAGGAATTGTTCTGAGGCTGTTCTCTGGCCTGTGTAATGTGAGAGGTCAGACTAGATGATCAGTGTGACACTGCACCTCATATTCCTCATAGTGATAGTATTATGATATGATTATAGCATAACTGTGATGCCTTTTGTACAAGATGGGTCATGTAAGGCGTCATTGGAAAAGTTGTGATTTGCTGATTATCCTATTTGTATGCATGTATCATTTTTTATATCTGAAGTTAGGAATATTGACTATGTATCTGAATTTCAAATATAATCACACCTGGGTGACGCTCACTAGGCAAGACGCTTTTAGTCTAGATAGCTGGTTGGGAAGGGCCTATATTGGGTAATGAGCCATTAGGGAAAACAATAGGCCTTAGGCGTAGTGTATGCCCCACCTGATGAGCCTTCCTGAGAAAGCTGCTATGACTCTACAAGGGCATGTGATCAGCCACATGATTCTGGACTCCATCTTGTGAGGAACAAAGACTGAACTGGTGGGAAGTGCTGGAACCAGGCTAAAGGGGTTGCTAGCCTGTGTATGAAATCCTGGGAAACCCATACTGCCAGCCTGCTTGTACCATCACTCAGGGTGAGAAACTACTAATTCATATCCAATCTATCCAGTATGTTAAGCTTAGTTTGTGTTTTTGTTTATTTGCTAGGTAATCTGCTTTGATCTGTTTGTTATCACTTATAATCATTTAAAATCTATCTTTTGTAGTTAATAAACTTATTTTATGCTTTAATCTAAACCAGTGTGCGTTTGACTGAGGTGTCCAGGGAAAATCTCAGCTTGGTTACCACAAGTGTGCATCATCCTCTTCACATTGAGGGAGTGGTGGACCATGTATTAAACCCATATACTGGCTAGATTTGACCAGGGCAGGACAGTACTGCTCTGGGGTCCTAGGCTGGGGAGCTGGTGCTTATTTTGGCTGTAGGCTCTCTATTGTTGCTGCATGCAGTGGCTGGTCAGAGCCTGCATGTAACTGCATCAGGATGTGTCCCTATCTGTGTGAGTGCTGGCGAAAGTGTGAGCTTGGAGGGCTTTGCAGCTTGTCACAGCAGCACAGTGTGAGAGGGAGCCCAGATTGGTGAGTCAGAGGGCTCAGTGATACCCCAGTTCCAGGTGGTACCCCGGGGGAAACCTGTCACAATCACAATGGTCCCTTTTGACTTTAAAATTGATGCCCCTGGGCAGTCCTATGGCCCTCATTAAACTAGCAACTCCAAGTGAAAGCTGCCTGCTGTGTGTGACCCTTTCTGGGGGTACCCAGGGGTGAGAGGCCCCTGGCTACCACCTGCCCTTAGTGGGAGGAAGCCTCATCTGTGCCTGCCATGGGTCAGCTCCCGGGCTCCACTGGCCCCACTCTTCTCTAGACCTCTGCAGGCCTCCTTTCTCGCTGCAGTTTAGCAACAGTCACACTGAACCCCCTGAGCTCTCTGCGCATCCCCCTGGAGTGGCCAGCCCCTTCCACTGGACACTGCATCTAAAGAAACAGCAGCCCCCGCCCCACTTACCAGTTCCCCTCAGACGATGGTGCCACTTAACACACAGCACTTGGATGTGCTGATAGTGTAAACAAGCAAAAGTTTATTTGACACACAGTAGAGATTCACCTGATAGCAAATAGACATGTAGGACCAAATGGTTGCATATAAAATCATAACCTGCAATCTAGAACTAGAGATGTCGGCCGAGTTAAAAAAAAAATTTATTGTAAGAATAAAAAAAACCAGTCGTGATTTATCACTGTTATAATCACTCTGTTAAGAGAATACCAATTGAAATTTATTATAAATATTTGTGGATGTTTTCTACATTTTCAAATATATTGATTTCAGTTACAACACAGAATACAAAGTATATAGTGCTCACTTTATATTATTATTTTTATTATAAATATTTGCACTGTAAAAAGAAACAAAAGAAACAGTATTTTTCAATTCACCTCATACAAGTGCTGAAATGCAATTGCTTTATTGTGCAAGTGCAACTTACAAATGTAGAATTATTTTTTTTACATAAACTACTCTCAAAAACAAAACAATGTAAAACTTTAGGGCCTGCAAGTTGATGCATGAAGGGGCATATGAATGTTTAGCATATGTGGCACGTAAATACCTTGCGACGCTGGCTATAACAGTGCCATGCGAACGCCTGTTCTCACTTTCAGCTGACATTATAAATAAGAAGAGGGCAATATTATCTCCCATAAATGTAAACAAACTTGTTTGTCTGAGTGATTGGCTGAACAAGAAGTAGGACTGAGTGGACTTATAGGCTCTAAAGTTTTACATTGTTTTGTTTTTGAGGGCAGTTATGTAAAAAACGGCTACATTTGTAAGTTGCACTTTCACAACAAAGAGATTGCTCTATAGCCACTTGTATGAGGTGAACTGAAAAATATCGTTTCTTTTGTTTATCTGGTTTACAGTGCAAATATTTTTTAATAAAAATAACGTAAAGTGAGCACTGTGCACTTGTATTCTGTTTTGTAAGTGAAATCAATATATTTGAAAATGTAGAAAAACATCCAAAAATATTTATAATAAATTTCAATTGGTATTCTATTATTGTTTAACGGTGCAATTCAAACTGCTATTAATCGCAACTGTTTTTTGAATGTAGTTAATTTGTTTTGTGTTAATCGCTTGAGTTAACTGCAATTAATTGACAGCCCTATTTGGACCTAGGGTTACTTAACTAGTTACAATCCTGTCTTATGGAGCGATGCTCACCCAAAGGCCTTCCAGTGTCGTTGATCTGGGCATGGCTGAAAGACTTCTTCATGAGACACGTATCTGGTGAAGGATCATAGCCATGTATCAGAGGGGTAGCCGTGTTAGTCTGGATCTGTAAAAGCGGCAAAGAGTCCTGTGGCACTTTATAGACTAACAGATGTATTGGAGCATAAGCTTTCATGGGTGAATACCCACTTCCTCAGATGCATATAGTGGAAATTTCCAGAGGCAGGTATAAATATGCAAGCAAGAATCAAGCTAGGGATAACGAGGTTAGTTCAATCAGGGAGGATGAGGCCCTCTTCTAGCAGTGGAGGTGTGAACACTAAGGGAGGAGAAACTGCTTTTGTAGTTGGCGAGCCAGTCACAGTCTTTGTTTAATCCTGAGCTGATGGTGTCAAATTTGCAAATGAACTGAAGCTCAGCAGTTTCTCTTTGAAGTCTGGTCCTGAAGTTTTCTTGCTGCAGGATGGCTACCTTGAAATCTGCTATTGTGTGTCCAGGGAGGTTGAAGCGTTCTCCTACAGGTTTCTGTATATTGCCATTCCTAATATCTGCTTTGTGTCCATTTATCCTTTTATGTAGGGACTGTCCAGTTTGGCCGATGTACATGGCAGAGGGGCATTGCTGGCACATGATGGCATATATCACATTGGCGGACGTGCAGGTGACTTGAACCTGCTGGGGTGTTGAGAGGGTAAAGCCATTGCTGAGTGACGACAGAGCGGGGCCGGCGAGTGGGATAGCTAGATGCTCCCCTCCAGAGCGTCCCCTCGCAGGGAAGAAAAGCAAGAGGAATGGGGCAGCATGGTCAGTATCTAGCTTTGAAGCGTAATTGGTTCTGCTGCAACCCCGAACAGTCCCTGCCCCCGAGGCAGTGGGGCTGGGCGTGGAGAGCGGCGCACCCGCGGGAGGAAGCGCCCCTTGCCTGGGGGTTGGCGTAGGGTAGCAGAGCCCCCTTAGCTAGTTATAAAAGGAGATTTTGCCTTCGGCTGCCAGTTTCTTGATGAGGGCAAGTTCAAAGTCCGCGTTGTGCACCCCAGTCCAGCGGAAGGCTCCAGGGTTACGGTTCTTTTCCCAGTAGTGGTGCCAGTTCCCACTGCTGTCTGCACCGTAACCAAACACTGACACCTGCATGCAAAGCAGGCAAGGTCAGCAAAGCCCCAGGGTTTTGCAGTAGCAAAATAACAGGAACCTCCCTCCCACCCGACATAAAATGAAACATCCCCCCCCACCCCCCACACACATACCATACAGCTGCAGCTCCCATTCTGCCTGCCAGATGGCCAAGCCAAACCTGAGTGGCATTGTAACACTGGGCACCCAAGCACAATGCCTGGAGCAAGGCTCCACCCTGCAGGCTAGGAGCTGCTACTGGGGAGTGAGTGCAGGGCAGGCTCAGTCTGCAACCCCCGCGTCTCTCACTCTGAGGGCAGGGTCCCACCCACCCAAATGCCCTGGTGAGGGCGGGGGACTGAGAGAGGGGTAATTTGTGGTATTTTATTATGTACATGTAATAAAAAGAAATAAACAACATTTTTAATGGCTAAAACGAAATAACAAGAAATGCCCCCCAAAATTAAAAAATGTTATTAAAAAAAAGGCACAAGGCACTAGGTCGCAGTAAAGGGCATGCTGAGCTCCCCCGATACCACGCTGAGCTGCCCTGGGGCCACGCTGAGCTCCCCCGATACCACGCTGAGCTGCCCTGGGGCCACGCTGAGCTCCCCCAATACCACGCTGAGCTGCCCTGGGGCCCGCTGAGTTCCCCCCATACCACGCTGTGCTGCCCTGGGGCCACGCTGAGCTCCCCCCAATACCACGCTGAGCTGCCCCGGGGCCACGCTGAGCTCCCCCCATACCACGCTGTGCTGCCCTGGGGCCACGCTGAGCTCCCCCCAATACCACGCTGAGCTGCCCTGGGGCCACGCTGAGCTCCCCCGATACCACGCTGAGCTGCCCTGGGGCCACGCTGAGCTCCCCCCAATACCACGCTGAGCTGCCCTGGGGCCACGCTGAGCTCCCCCCAATACCACGCTGAGCTGCCCTGGGGCCACGCTGAGCTCCCCCGATACCACGCTGAGCTGCCCTGGGGCCACGCTGAGCTCCCCCCAATACCACGCTGAGCTGCCCTGGGGCCACGCTGAGCTCCCCCCAATACCACGCTGAGCTGCCCTGGGGCCACGCTGAGCTCCCCCGATACCACGCTGAGCTGCCCTGGGGCCCGCTGAGCTCCCCCGATACCACGCTGAGCTGCCCCGGGGCCAGGCTGAGCTCCCCCCATACCACGCTGAGCTGCCCTGGGGCCACGCTGAGCTCCCCCCGATACCACGCTGAGCTGCCCTGGGGCCACGCTGAGCTCCCCCGATACCACGCTGAGCTGCCCTGGGGCCACGCTGAGCTCCCCCCAATACCACGCTGAGCTGCCCTGGGGCCACGCTGAGCTCCCCCGATACCACGCTGAGCTGCCCCGGGGCCACGCTGAGCTCCCCCCAATACCACGCTGAGCTGCCCTGGGGCCCGCTGAGCTCCCCCGATACCACGCTGAGCTGCCCTGGGGCCACGCTGAGCTCCCCCCAATACCACGCTGAGCTGCCCTGGGGCCACGCTGAGCTCCCCCAATACCACGCTGAGCTGCCCTGGGGCCACGCTGAGCTCCCCCCAATACCACGCTGAGCTGCCCTGGGGCCACGCTGAGCTCCCCCCAATACCACGCTGAGCTGCCCTGGGGCCACGCTGAGCTCCCCCGATACCACGCTGAGCTGCCCTGGGGCCACGCTGAGCTCCCCCGATACCACGCTGAGCTGCCCTGGGGCCACGCTGAGCTGCCCTGGGGCCACGCTGAGCTCCCCCGATACCACGCTGAGCTGCCCTGGGGCCACGCTGAGTTCCCCCCAATACCACGCTGAGCTGCCCTGGGGCCACGCTGAGCTCCCCCCAATACCACGCTGAGCTGCCCTGGAGCCCGCTGAGCTCCCCCGATACCACGCTGAGCTGCCCTGGGGCCACGCTGAGCTCCCCCCAATACCACGCTGAGCTGCCCTGGGGCCACGCTGAGCTCCCCCGATACCACGCTGAGCTGCCCTGGGGCCACGCTGAGTTCCCCCCAATACCACGCTGAGCTGCCCTGGGGCCACGCTGAGCTCCCCCCAATACCACGCTGAGCTGCCCTGGGGCCCGCTGAGCTCCCCCGATACCACGCTGAGCTGCCCTGGGGCCACGCTGAGCTCCCCCCAATACCACGCTGAGCTGCCCTGGGGCCACGCTGAGCTCCCCCGATACCACGCTGAGCTGCCCTGGGGCCACGCTGAGCTCCCCCCAATACCACGCTGAGCTGCCCTGGGGCCACGCTGAGCTCCCCCCAATACCACGCTGAGCTGCCCTGGGGCCCGCTGAGCTCCCCCGATACCACGCTGAGCTGCCCTGGGGCCACGCTGAGCTCCCCCCAATACCACGCTGAGCTGCCCTGGGGCCCGCTGAGCTCCCCCGATACCACGCTGAGCTGCCCTGGGGCCATGCTGAGCTCCCCCCAATACCACGCTGAGCTGCCCCGGGGCCACGCTGAGCTCCCCCCGATACCACGCTGTGCTGCCCTGGGGCCACGCTGAGCTCCCCCGATACCACGCTGAGCTGCCCTGGGGCCACGCTGAGCTCCCCCCATACCACGCTGAGCTGCCCTGGGGCCACGCTGAGCTCCCCCCAATACCACGCTGAGCTGCCCCGGGGCCACGTTGAGCTCCCCCCGATACCACGCTGAGCTGCCCTGGGGCCACGCTGCACTGCCCAGGTACCATGGTACACTGCTGATAAAAGGGAAGCTCCTCTTATGGATCAGTAACCAGTTAAAAGACAGGAAACAAAGGATAGGGCTAAATGGTCAGTTTTCAGAATGGGGAGAGGTAAATAGTGGTGTCCCCCAGGGATCTGTACTGGGAGCTGGGCTGTTCAACATATTCATAAATGATCTGGAAAAAGGGGTAAACAGTGAGGTGACAAAATTTGCAGACAATACAAAATTACTAAATATTGTTAAGTCCAAAACTGACTGTGAAGAGTGAAAAAGGGACCTCACAAAACTGGGTGACTGGGAAACAAAATGGCAGATGAAATTCAGTGTTGATAAATGCAAAGTAATGCACATTGGAAAACATAATCCCAACTCTACATACAAAATGATGGGGTCTAAATTAGCTGTTACCACTTGAGAAAGAGATCTTGGAGTCATGGTGGATAGTTCTCTGAAAACATCTGCTCAAAGTGCAGCGGCAGCAAAAAAGGGAATAGAATGTTGGGAGATCATTAGGAAAGTGATACAAAATATCATAATGCCTCTACATGGACCGGGGTGGCGTCCCGAGCCTCTGTTTGCCAGAAGCTGGGAATGGGTGACAGGGGATGGATCACTTGATGATGACCTGCTCTGTTCATTCCCTCTGGAGCACCTGGCATCGGCCCCTGTTGGAAGACAGGATACTGGGCTAGATGGACCTTTGGTCTGAACTAGTATGGCTGTTCTTATGGTCTTATGCCTGGGTACCATGTTGAGCTGCCCAGGTACCACGCTGCAGTTTGCGGCAGAGGCGAGCAAGGGCACCAAGGGGGCCTACAGGCAGCCAGCTGCAGCAAGGGTGGTGTGAGCTGGCTACCTATGGTCTCAGCATGGAGGCTGAAGCTGGCATCTGCTCAAGACTCCTCTGATCATAGCATCTGGACAACGTCTGTCTTCATCCTTTCCTGCCTCATCACAGGCCAAGGGCATTGGCCCCACCCACTTGGACACTTACCTGATCACAGGTGTGCAAGGCAAAAAGCAATGCTGTGAAGCCCGTGGATGGATACCTCCCATGGTGCTGTGTCCACTTGTCATGGATGTATTTGAGAAAGGCAGGGTTCAGGATTAGCACCTGAGAGGAGAACAGAACAGGGCCAATGCTACGAGATTCTGTCATCATCCTACCCAGTACTAAGAGGCCATGCCCGGAAGGCGCAAACCCAGCCCCAGCTCACCGCTGACACTTCTGTGTGCGTCACTGTCCTGGAAGGGCTAGAGAATATCTCAGTGAGAGCCCATCTGGGATTGTGTGCACAGGTCAGGGCCTCGCTGATGGGGCAGAGATTAGTACCTAGAAAGGGTGAGCTTAATTCAATAGCGCTCCTGCCCTGATGGGAGCTACTTTGCTCTGAGACGAATGGCCCATATTGGGTCTTGGCGCACTGTGGGCAGCTTACCACCTGGTGCACAGCAGGAGAACACGCACCACAGGGGCAGCCCACTCCTGAGAGCCTTCTGGGACGCTGTAACCAGCTGCTGCCGGAAACGGCCAGGCCTGGGAATGCTACGCTTGGCTGGCCAGGAGGCTCTGGCAGAGCTCTCGTGCCCTTTGCTGTTTCCGAGCAGCGTCAGGAGCTTGGAGCTCTGCACTGGCTAGCCAGGAAAGATGGAGGGCTCCTGCAGCCGGTTCTGAGGAAGACCTGCTCTGTGAGGCTGGGCGGGTTTGTCGCCTCAGTGACTGGATTCCTGGTGTGTCTCAGGGATCCCAGAGCACAACTGGCCATCAGGCCTTTAACATGCTGGAAGCCACTGGACAAGCACCTGCGCCAGACTCTTAACGTACAGACTTTGTGGCTCCAGCCTCCCATGCAAGCGGGTTCCATGGTTAGTCCTTGGCCACTTGATCAAAGTTTATGGAAATTCTTAGATATCCCCGCCATTAAGCAGTGTCAGGAAACTGTAAATGTCTGGCAATGTATCGGTAAGGGCCTCCGATAACCATTCTCCCCACAGACCTGGCCATCCTCTACCCAGACTCAGGAAGCAAATGTCCAGAACATGAGGTGGCTGGTGCTGGCTGTGTCCCCAGCCAGCCCTTACCTTGCTTTTGTCAGCTTTAATGAACTGTTTGACTCTTGTGTACGTGCTACAAAGGAAGAGGAAGTGTGGTCAGTGGAAAGTGGTGTCCTCAGTACCATACGCATGGCTTTCTTCTGGCCCTACCCATGACTTCTACAATCCACCAGGGATGAGGCTAATGCCTGAGCAGACCTTCTCGGGAGCTGAATGGCTGCCTCCTCAACGGTGCGTCTGCTGGAGCTGCTGTCTCCTTGGCACCATGCACTGACCTCAGCTCAGGAGGCAGGAAGCCTTTCAGCACAATGCCATTAAGCCACTGAGCCAGCCCCTGTGTGATGTGGCAAATGTCTGAACACCAGTGCTGGAGCCATCAGCCATGAGACGTGTCCCTTCCCTGAGGTCTGTACAAATGTTCTCACCCTCTCTAACCAGCTTCAGGTCCGCCCTGTCCTTCGCCACCCTCTGGGGTTTAGTGAGCCAAGTCGAACATCATGTCCGGCGTGTGCCCCAGCCTGAGGGGGAGGAGCCCCTGAGCCCCTCAACCTCCCAAGGGAGCCCCCACAAGGGATGAGGCAGGAGCAATCTAGCTTCCCAGAGCAAAGCCCCCATCCTGGGGGGAGGGGCAGCGCCAGTGTCCTGGGGACCCCCCATCCCTCATTCTAGGGTGGGGTCATCCTTCTGGTGGGCCTCCTGAGTCTCCTCTCCTTGGACACAGGGGTGAATCAGCTTCCACAAGTCAATGGAGCCTGGGCACCACCTAAGCCCCATCTCGTGTGGAGATTTGTGCTGTGGGCACACTGGAGCCCACTGCCCCATGGGATGAGCCAGCACCCCCAGAGCCACCTCAGGCCTTGCATCTTGGGAGGACCCAAGAGACTACTCAGCCTCCACCAGGGGCAAATGAGCCTCCTGCCTAGGACGCTGCCCTCAGAGGATCCCCCTCCCCCTAGGCAGATCAGGCCCCATGCTCACTAGCGCAGTTTCCCTGTGGAGAAGGCACTGGTCACCCATTTCAGGTCCAGTGCTTTAAAGGGAACCAGCACCAGGTGGACACCAGGCTGGAGGTCCACAGCACTCTCTGGGTACATAAAGTGGTGCGTTGTCCTCGTGCCAACATCCTCCTCGAACCCAGCAGTCTGCGCCCTGTTCATCCTGGGGGCATGAGGAGAAAGCACAGCTGAGTCTGCTGTAACATGCATGCTGGGCACTCCCTGCCTCCCAGGGGGCCCTTCCTGGCCAGCAGGAGGGAATGGGGCTCAGGGCCCACCATGGCCAGCTGGGTGGGGGATGGGGATCGGGGCCTAAGTTCCCTCTAAGCTTCATGGCCATGCAACCATGCAAAAGCCTATTAGACACCGCACAGGTGCTCAAGGCTGCGACAGGGAAAGATTCCTCCCCCAGCCCCAACCCAGCCTGGCCTGGACCTGCCTCGGCCGTGGGACAGGTGCCTCTCTCACGGTCCCAACCCAGCTGCAGCCAGAGCTGCTGCGGTGGGAAGAGGCGTGCCTCTCCCCCAGCCCAGGTGCTGCTGCAGGGAGTTCTCTCTCCCCATCACAGCCCCGGGGCAGCCTCACCCCCCACCCATCTCCACCCAACCGTCTGCCCCAGCCCTGAGCCCCTCATCCCTGGCCCCATCCCAGAACTCGCACCCCTAGCCAAAGCCCTCACCCCCCCTGTACCCCAAGCCTCTGCCCCAGCCCTGAGCCCCCTCCCACACTCCGAAACCCTCGGCCCCCACCCCCACCACATGAATTTTGTTATGTGCATCAGTATGGAGGTGATGTGTGACACATCACCTCCATATTGGTGCACATAACAGAATTCATTCCGCACCTGGCTGGGAAAAATTAGAGGGAACCCTGAGGGGCCCCCCCGGCCACCTGGGTGGGAGATGGGGCTCGGGGCCCGCCTGGGCCACCTGGGTGGGAGATGGGGCTCGGGGCCCGCCCTAGCCAGCCAGATGAGGGATGGGGCTCGGGGCCCGCCCTGGCCAGCTGGGTGGGAGATGGGGCTCAGGGCCCGCATTGGCCACCTGGGTGGGAGATGGGGCTTGGGGCCCGCCCTAGCCAGCCAGATGAGGGATGGGGTTCGGGGCCCGCCCTGGCCAGCTGGGTGGGAGATGGGGCTCGGGGCCCACCCTGGCCAGCTGGGTGGGAGATGGGGCTCGGGGCCTGCCCTGGCCAGCTGCGTGGGGGATGGGGCTTGGGGCTCGCCCTGGCTGGCAGGAGGGAATGGGGCTTGGGGCTCACCCTGGCTGGTTGGGTGTGGAGTGGGGCTCAGGGCTCACTCTGTCTGGCTGGGGGCTCAGGGCCTGCCCTAGCTGGGAGGGAAGAATGGGGTATGGGTATTGCAATGGCTGGGAGGATGGGCTGGGGCAAGGAAGCCATCCTGGCCAGCAGGGAATTGGGGGGCTAAGTGGCTGGGAGCTGGAGCTGTCTGTCATCGTGGCTGGTGCTCACTGGGGCTGCTAGCCCAAGCTGGCTGGTTTTTTACATTCAGACGTAGCCCCAGAGCTGTGTCCCGCTCTCCTCCAGCAGCTCCCAGGTGAGCTGAAACATGGTGCATGAGGGAAGACAGTGGGAGATGGTGATACAGATTCCAGAGAGTGCCTCCTACACGGCCTGGGAACTCCTTCCCGCCCAATGACCCGGTGGCCGAAGGGCCGTTGGGCCCTCAGCAGCCTGGCTGCAGTGCCGGGTGCCTCCTCATGGCTTGTTGGGAGGGAACAGCACTGTGAGATGCCCCCGGGGCAGGACAAGGTCCCGGGATCATCTATGCCTTTGCTGGGGCTCTACCCTAGGCCTGTGGGCAGAGATTTACACTGCTCAACCAGAGCGGCTGCAGGGGGCTGGGCCCATTGGAGAGGCGGCAAAAGAACAGGGGGTGAGCCGGCTCTGTCCCACTCACCTCAGAACCCAGTGGTGGGAGTCGATCTCTCTCCCGTGGTGGGAGCCCCTCAGGCGCCCAGAGTTCCCCACCACTGCACACATCCTGCAGCGGGAGATGGGCCGAGCATCCATGGTTGGGGATGGAAGAATGTCAAACATTTGCTGGATTATTCCCTGGAACTGGGCACTGCTCTGCGAGCCCTGCAGCTTCTAAAGGAACAAGAACAAAGCTATGGCATGTCCGTGGTGCCACCGAGCCCAATGTCCAGAAGGCAATGCCTTCTCTGCAGAGGCCAGAAAGGCTGTGAGCCCCACCCAGCTGTGCTCAGGGGGCACACAGCACGCCCCAGCTCCTGCTCTGCTACACCCCCTTTTTGCAGTGGAATGGCTGGGGCAGTCCTCCCCACCCTACCTGCGCAATTTTGCCCAGGGCTGCCCCAAGCTCCTTGCCAGCGGAGCTCTGCTGGCCACATGGGTGCATCTCCACTAGGTATGTTGGTGGAATGAAGTTGGGAATTTTTTAATAATATGTATGACTCTGGTGTGTGCCTCAGTTTCCCTGATACATTGCATGGCTACCCAGTAGGGGACAAGGATTAAGTTTGCTCTCAGGGCAGACTAAGGGACACAGGCACCGACTTTCCAAAGTGCTCGACTTCTGGGTCTGCCCTGACCCTGCCCCCACTTTACCCCTTCCCCCAAGGCCCCACCCCCTGCCCCACCTCTTTTCACCCACACTCCACCCCCACCCCACCTCTTCCTGCCCAGTTCCACCCCCTCCCCCTAGCTTGCCACATTCTCGCTCCTCCCCCTTCCAGCCTCCCTGAGAAACAGCTGATCATGATGGGCGGGAGGCACGAGGAGGGAGCAGAAGGTGCTGATGTGCGGGGCCCGCCGGCAGGTGGGAAGTGCTGGGGCATGGGGAGGATCTGATAAGGGGGCTGCCAGTGCATGCTCAGCAGCCACCTACCATTTTCCCCTGTGGGTGCTCCAGCCCCAGAGCACCCCCAGAGTCGGCGCCTATGGGTCTGTGCGCCACCTCCCTGTCTGGGTGGACTGAAGAGTCATTGAGGAACTGGTTGAAATTCACCCCGTTCAACAACGGGGCCAGCAAAAACAATGCAAGCTCCAGGGCCTCATGGATTTTGCTGCCTCTCAGCAGGGAAGTCGGGCGGGGAGCCCAGTTTACGCACACAGGACTGGAAGGGGGACCGTGGGGCTTCTGGAGGAAGCTGGGAGTTCTCTCACCTGGGAACGGACACAGAGGGTCAAACTGAGAGAGAGACAGAGCCTGACGACAGGGTTCACTACAGCATGGCTGGGGCTCTGGGCTGAGCAGACTGGACTGTGCTAAGCTTCACTTCTCTGTACTAACCTAAGGACCTCCCATGCTGCCTGCCAGGGGACTAATAAACCCAACAGGTTTGAAACTGGTTTGAAATGCATCCGATGACGTGAGCTGTAGCCCACGAAAGCTTATGCTCAAATAAATTGGTTAGTCTCTAAGGTGCCACAAGTACTCCTTTTCTTTTCACTGTTTGAGTGTCCCTCTAAATACTTGGTGAGGTGCATTAATCCCTGCAGAGCGGACAAGTCTCTCCCAGGAGTCCGTCTCGGTTGGACTCGCTGAACAGAGCTCACAGAGGTTCAATCTTAGGAGGCAGTGAGGCCAGGTGTCCTACCCTGAGGGAAGAGTGAGACCCTGGGGGTCTGGCACATCAAAGGGGTTCCTCCAAGAGACTGCTCCAAACCTGGGGGTGTAGCAGTGATCTTGTGGCACCACGAGGTAGCTGACACACAGCCCCATCCCGATGCAGAGCGGGCCAGCGGAGCTAACAGGCCAAGTTAAGGCCGATGGGTTCCCTCGACCTGTGACCTTCTGGGAACGCTCCAAACAGCCTGGCTTTTCCTTGGGTGTGAGTGACTCTGGGTGAGCTAGCTCAGCTCATGGGCCCCTTGCTGCTCCCTGCAGCTCCCACTCTCTGTGCGTGCACTGGGCCCCCAAAGTGGCTCCTGGCTGAGCTAAGCGCAGCCATAGAGGCAGCTGCAGGCGTCAGAGCAGGGAGCTGCATGCAGTGGACAGATGCAGCCACCAGGGACTTGGGAGGGGCCAGCTGAGCAGTTTGTCCTGCAGACCGGCTGGTAGATGTGGCTGCCCTTTTCTACCTGTAAGCAGTGTCAGGATGAGCTCCACCCTGACATCTGGTGGTGAGGAGTGGCAAGTTGTGGAAAAGAACTTCAGGGGCCGATCTCATTTGCATAGGCACACCCACCCCGCCTAGAATGAGGCCATAGCTGCCCAAATGGTCACTTTGGCTGCTGTGGGATCCCCAGTGTCTCTGTTATTGGGGCAGGAAGAATAAATTGTTATTACCCTGATTATGGGAACTGTGCTTGGAACTGTACGTGGCCTTTTGTTATGATGGAGGGACTCACCATCAACTAAGTAGCACTCGCTAGGCAAGGGTCATGGGTTCCAAAACTGTGTGAAGGGAGAGAGGCTGGGGACAAGTATTAATACTTGGTGGCATGGGCCCCTTGGTGAGGGCCTTACATGCTAATTGCACTTCCTTCTCTCGCCACTGTGGAATATCAGAGCTAATTTTGATTTCATTAGAAGTCTAGTTATAGGCTGCTGAGCTCATTTTGGGCTGACAGTGCACCAGCACTGGGGCTCCCCTACTACAAGCTGATTTCACCTAAGAGCTGAAATCACTGAGTGTTGTGTTAAGTAGTGGGGGAGCCTGAAGATATATTGTGGAGCAGTTTGCGGGACGGCTGGTGAAGCAGTTTGACGCGGAGCAGTTTGTGGATGGCAGGAGCTGCTTGTGGGCCGTGGAGCTGAGCGAAGGAGTTCGTGGGGCGGCTGGCGGAGCGGAGCGCGGCTGAGCGAAGGAGTTCGTGGGGCGGCTGGCGGAGCGGAGCGCAGCTGAGCGAAGGAGTTCGTGGGGCGGCTGGCGGAGCGGAGCGCTGCTATGGGGCGGTCAGCTTCAGAACATGTAAGGTGCCTCTTACCCCCGTCCCAGTTCCACCCAGGTTGGGAGGTAAAGCTCCGCAGATAAACTTTCGAACTCTGGGGCTGCCCTGACCAGGGACAGAGACTTTTGGGGCATTTGACTTTTGGGACTTTGGGTAATTTGGGATTGCTGGACTCAAGAACCAAAGGGAAAAGGGCATGCCCCAATTTGCTTGGGGTGGGTTTTTTTTTTTGCTCATGGGTTGTGTTACGAATCCTGTTGGTGGTGTTTCCCCAACATAATGCCACATTGTTTCTCTCTGTTATTAAAAGGCTTTTGCTACACTCAGACTCTGTGCTTGCAGAGGGGAAGTATTGCCTCTGGGAGGCGCCCAGCGGGGGTGGTATATATTTGTCCCAGGTCACTGGGTGGGGGCTCGAGCTGGTTGGCATTGCGTTATTGGAATGGATCCCCTAGATACTGAACCCGGCCCTCGTTGCTGCCAACTCTGACGGGCAGAAGGGTTACACGCCCAAGCCGCCTCCTCCCAGAGGGATCCATGTGGGGGTGACAGGAGCACAGAACAGGCTTTCTGCATGGGCAGCTGCTTGGGGAATGTGAAAGCGCCCTGGCCCTGGCCCTGGCCCTGGCCCTACGCCCCCCAACCAGGGAGCACGGCAGCAGGGGCAGGCACCCACCCCCACAAGTTTCTGCTGGCCTCGTCAGCTGCTACAGCCTGTCTCCTGGGACCAGTCCTACAAAGGAGCCAGCCCTGGGCACTCAGAGCATCCCTGTGTTTGATACCCACCCATGCCATGGTGTCATGCCCCAGGCCTCTGCTTTGCCCTTGCCACAATGCTCTGAGGAGCCCAAGGATGGGCTCTGCCGCCAACAGCCACAGTAGGAGATGCCTGTATTGGTTTAACTGCTGTGACTCTGTAACTCACCAGCCACCACAACAGAACGTCTGGGGCGATCTCGGAGGTGTGCATCGTCAGCAGGGGATTTATCACTGAGTCGTACCGTTCGTTAAACCAGGCTGAGCTGCCGAGCTCCACAATACAGCTGACGCAGCCACAGGACTGGGCCTCTGAGACAGACGCGGGCCCTAGTATGTTTCCAAGGCTCCAGAAAGAGGCTGAATGCCCCAGGTACAAGGACTGATAAACCTGCCACAGGGCAGGCACCATGCACAGGGCTGTAGCAGCCCACAACTTCTTCCAGTGCAGCATCTTTCACTCCACCAGCTCCTCCCAGTGGGTCCGTGTGCGGTGTTCAGGGTCACTGCCTGTGGGCATCTGGGCCCAGTCGCAGTTTTCCTGCTCTTACGGGAAGAACGGGAGCCTTTCCTGGGTAGCTGGACATCCCCAAGAACAGAAGGAAGGGGTCAGTATGTCCAGCACACTCAGGAGCCACTGGAGGTTTCCAAGCCCTAATCGCAAGTCAGCGTTAACCCAGCCTGGCACCAGTCCCCCACAGCTCTGTGCAGGGGGTAGCTTCTTCCGGGCGTTGGCTCTCTCTGTCCCAGCCTGAAACAGACCAGATAAGGAGTATCAGTACAGACGACAGTGCCAGGGGAGAGTCTTGCTGTGACTAGCCGTCACTCAGGACAGTCTGACAACACTGACTAGGCTGAGGACAGGAGGAGGGGATACCTGTATGGCAGAATTAAAGGGCTCACTGCATGGTCTGCAGCGGAGTCACACTGGAGCTGGACTGGATGGAGGGGTCACACCGCAACTGGCACTGATTCTGTGCCAAGGTAGTGCAGAACTGAGGCTGCAGTTTTCAAACTTTGGAACCAAAAGTTGTGCACCTACATCCAGATGACATCTTCCAGCGCTGGGGGCAAGCGAGGTGGAGGCAGAGCCCACCCTGCTCCCTACAGTGCCTGTGAGAGACTTACAGACCCTCCTGTTCATCTATGTCATAGCCACATCTGTGGGTAGGTCATCACTATGGGACCTAGATGAGCCACAGGGGCAGAGTTAAGGTGGTTTGAATGTTCTGGCTTTCATGTGTTTCTTTCTGTAATTAAATGCTCCAATATGTTTTTCTAAGTAATGTAAATATATTAGTAATTTATTGTTATGGTATTTTTTTTCCTGAGAATATGAACCCCTCTGCCATGAATAGGGGGAAGGGTAGCAACCTTTATGTATGCAGTAGCATAAAATCCCTCCTTGGCAGCTGTACAGAATTGCCTGACCTCTAAGGGGTTAAGCAGTTCAAATAACCTAGTTGGAACCTGACCAGAAGGACCAATGAGGAAAGAAGACACTTTCAAATCTGCGGGGGGGGGGGGGATTTGTTTGTGGTTCTCTTTTGTGGTTCCCTCTCTGGATGGAGAAAGAAGCCAAGCAGGTATAATATCTCCCAAAAATATACCTGGAATAATCCATCTAAAACCACAGAAATTGTAAGTAGGGCAAGGAAATGCGTTAGGTTATCTTTTGTTTTGACTTGTGAATTTTCCTATGCTACAGAGGTAGTTTTTTTTCCTGTTTTTGTAACTGTGAAGCTGAGCCCAGAGGTGAAGCCTCTGTGTTTAAAATCTTTTTATTATCCTGTACAGTTACCTTCCATCCTGATTTTGCAGATGTGATTCTTTTACTTTTTTCTTTATAAATATCTTTTTTTAAGAACCTGTTTGATTGCAGTGTCCTGAAGACAAAGGGTCTGGTCTGTGCTCACATTGCTAAGGCAACTGGTTGGTATATTATTCTCAAGCCTCCCCAGGAAAGAGGGTGAAGGGGCTTGGGTGGATATTTTGCGGGGGGATAGGGATTCCAGGTGACCCTTCCCTGAATTTTTGTGTAAATCACTTGGTGGTGGCAGCAATACCATCCAAGGACAAGGAAAGGAATTTGTGCCTTGGGGAAGTTTTAACCTAAACTGGCAAAATATAAGCTTAGGGGGTCTTTCATGTGGGTGCCCACATCTGTACCCCAGAGTTCAGAGTAGAGGGGGAACCCTGACAGCCTCAAATCTACATTTAATGCAGAGTCCAAGCAGAGAATTTAAACACACGTAAGTCAAGAAATTCAAACGTTATGGTTCCAGGAGCATTAACAGCCCCATTTTCCAGATATGATATATGCAACAAGTGCAATGTGGGGGCATCAGCCTTGCTGGGGGAACCTCACCCCTTTGTTTAAATTCTCAGCCTTTGTGTTCCAGTGACATAGGCTTCCCATGCAATTTCCTTTGAAAAACAATGTTGGTCCTTGCTCAGCTCTGGCTAAGTGAGGCCCAGAGACAATCCCCTCCACTGCCCCAGGAGGCAGTGGGCCAGGAACAAATAAACCACGTGCACTGCCAGCCCACATTTTCCCCTGGCTTTGGCACATGCACAGCGGGACCCTCACGCTACCATTCCCAACAGAGAAGAGTTCCGTGTGTCATGTGACAAACCCAGACCTTCAAAGCGTTGCAGTTTCAGGAACACTGAGCTATGCCAAAGGACTCCAGCCCCTGGTGAGGATCCAGAACCAGGGCCCAGCCATTCTTTTAAATTATTTCACAGCCAAACCCTCTCCAGCAGATAAGATCAGAAAAGAAGGATTTCCCACCCACTGTGCCCTGACTCAGAGAAGCTAAAAGTCTTTTGCATTAAGTCCCCAGACATTAAGTCCCCTTTGAGCTGAGCCCCAGAATGGGAAGGGTCCTCCCAAAAGGAAAGAGCAGGCCTCATCTTGCCAGGGGCAGTGTGATGCTGTATGGTTGAATAGTATCATTATATCAGTGATATTACCACTGCTAGACAATTGCAACAAATCATATACAAAGCATGTCATGTGAGGTGTCAATGGAAAAGTTAACCATTCACAACTCTGTTCTTTTCTTTTCTTATTAAACCTTTAGTTTTTAGTTATGAAAGGATTGGCGTCAGCGTGATTATTAGGTAAGATCTGAGTTATATATTGACCTGGCTAAGTGGCTGACCCCTTAGGATTAGAAGGACCTATATTTGATTAAATTGGTTTTCAGTAATCACTCATCATACAGTCCAGTGTCTGGGTGGTGAGCCAAGGGCTGGAATGCCTAAGGAGAGGGCATTTTTGACTTCTTGTTAGCCAGTGTGGTGAGACAGACGTTCACTTTTGTTACTGGCTTAGTATAATCTAATGATAGGCAAACCAGCAGTTTGGGGTGAGTCTACCCTATTTTTCAGTGGTCTGTCTGGAATCTGGTATTCTCAGCTCAACTGAGGCACCGTGACAGCTTGACTCCCACTTGAGTTCAGCAGGAGTTAGGCACACGTAGCACCTGTTAGTATTGGGCCATCCCCACTGAAGTGCTCCAAGCATGCTGCCAGGCAACTGCTGTCACCCTGAGGCTCACAAGAAACACCTGGAAGAGTTTGAAGAGGATGAGGACCTCTGGGTCCAGATCCAAGGCTGCAGCCCTATTATTCATAGGGTATTAGAGAGTACCCTGCAAGGCACTGGGCTTTCCACCAGAAATAACCCAGCTGCTGAAGCAGCAGGCCTATTCATGTGAGCAAGCGGGCAGATTGGTATTCAAGACCCCAGGAAAAATGAAGAAATCCCCCAGATGGTGCTGCCCCAGAGCAACTGACATGCTGCTCCAAGTCTACCCTGTTGTTGTGGTCCACTCTGGGTACCAAAAGAGAGAGCTGAATGTCCACAGAAGGTTGTACCTGGTTGTACCTGGTGGGTCTGGGTCTGTGGTTGTTCTCCTGGGGAGAGGCGGACAGGGTAGAGCTATGCTGTAAGAAGTTTTGGGCCAGGTATGAAAAATCCTCAGTATCATACCTAGAAACTACTCATTTGAAACCCCAGGTATGTAAGTAGATCAGGAAATGTCTAGGAAGACGTGATTAGGTTTCTCTCTCTTTATTTCTTTACGGCTTGTGGATTCCTCTGTGCTAAGCTCAGGTGCTTTTGTTTTGCTTGTAACCTTTAGGCTGGACTTCAAGAAAGCGATTCTTGGTGCTTAATTGTTTTTTTTTTTTAATCTAGCAAAAACCTAAGTTCCCAGACGTATTTTCTTTCTTTTTTTTATTAATAAAATTTACCCTTTTTAAGAACAGAATTAGATTTTTGTGTCTTAAGAGGTTTGTGCACATGTTTAATTAGCTGGTGGCAACAGCTAATTTCCTTTTTTTCTTTTTCTTCCTCAGCTTGTGTGTGTGTGTGTGTGTGTGAAGGGGCTTGAGGGTACCCCTCAGCAAGGAATTTCAAAGTGTGCCTTCCTAGGTTCTCAAAGGGGTTCTGCACTTGGGTGCTGGCAGCATCTACCCATCCAAGGTCAGAGAAAAGCTGTGACCTTGGGAGTTTAATACAAGCCTGGAGTGGCCAGTGTTAATTTTTAGAATCCTTGCGGGCCCCCACCTTCTGCACTCGAAGTGCCCTAGTGGGGAATTAGCCTTGACAGAGGCAATTAAATGTCCAGGCACATGGACCCCAGTGCAGAAGTCTGGGGGGTTCCATAGTAGTTAAGGCAGAAACAACCTCCTGTATAATGCAGGTCACTAAATATCATCCACTACAGAAATGATGTGGACAAATTGGAGAGAGTCCAGAAGAGGACAATGAAAATGATTAGGGGGCTGGGGCATATGATTTACAGGGAAAGAGGCTGAGGGAACTGGGATTGTTTAGTCTGCGGAAGAGAAGAGTGAGGGGGGATTTGATAGCTGCTTTCAACTACCTGAGAGGTGGTTCCAAAGCGGATGGAGCTCGGCTGTTCTCAATGGTGGCAGATGACAGAACAAGGAGTAGTGGTCTCAAGTTGCAGTGGGGAAGGTCTAGGTTGGATATTAGGAAAAACTATTTCACTAGGAGGGTGGTGAAGCACTGGAATGCGTTACCTAAGGGGGTGGCAGAATCTCCTTCCTTAGAAGTTTTTAAGGCCCGGCTTGACAAAGCCCTGGCTGGGGTGATTTAGTTGGGGATTGGTCCTGCTTTGAGCAGGGGGTCGGACTAGATGACCTCCTGAGGTCCCTTCCAACCCTGAGATTCTATGGTTCTATGATCCTGGTACCCCTGGTTTGAGCCCAAGACTTGAACTAGACCAAAGCATTTCAGTCCTCAGGAGACTAAGCTGTTCTGTGCAAAAGGCAGAGAATGGGAGCAGATGAGGGGGCGAGGCCTTGTTCCTAGGGAACTCTGGACTTTAAAGGCCTCCCCCCCCCCCAATCTGCCCAGTGCAATGGGAACTGACCCTTTCCCTCTGCACTTGGCCACGCCGTGGGCCTGAGTGAAGCCCAAGCAAACTCTGCTCCTCTGAGGAAAGGCGCAATCAATGGAGAGCCAACATAGGGTGGCCGCCTCCCCTAGAACTGCAGCCCTGGTGGCTGGTTTAAAACAACAAAGAGACAACCCAGGCTGGAGGTGCCCCCGCATCCAGGAACCTGCTCCCCACCTGTGTGAGTAGGGCAGTCTCCCTGCCCCTCCCTGCAGCCTGCCAAGATGCTGGGCATGCAGGTAGGGCCCATGTGCTGGCACATGTCCCTGCAGACTGCATTACAAAGACACTGCTGTGCCAGGGCAGAATGTAGGCCCCACTCTTGCGCTGCTGGACACTCACCTGGGCGGCACTGAGGCGTGAAGATGACAAGTGAGCGTCCCAGCCTCAGAGGCTGGGGGCTTCAGCATGCGCCTTACAGCTCCCAACTCTCTCTCCTCGCTCACTGCGCTGGGCAGGGCACACACTTCCGTTTTCTGAACAGAAACTAGCTGTACAGAGCACAGGGGAAATGTGCAGCCCACGAGACTGATAACAACTGAAAACGGCCTGAGGAGCGTGCGCATTGAGGGCTGACTGACGGCACTCCAGGGCCACCAGAGCAGGGCTCAGGAGAGCTTGTGCTGGGCTGGGTGACTCACAGAGAGCTGGGGGGTTTGGGGAGCTATTACTGTGGGTGCTTTCCGAGTCACCCCTCAGAGTGGGTTCTGGGACTGCCACACAGCTCCCATGGAGCAATCCTGCATGGGCCTGGCCTCCCCTGGCACCCTCGGGGAGGGAGAAGCCAGAAGATCCTGCAAAGCTACATGGATCTCAGCCCCTTGGCTGCATGTACCCATGCAGCAGGGCTCCCCAGACTGCCCCACAGGGCCCCCTGTGCCAGGGGGCAGGCATAAACCTGCTGCCCTGCCAAGGGGATCTTGTGGCTGATGCCCTTCCCCCACTGATGATCCAGACCCCATAGGATCCCAGAGAGCAGCACATGCCAGGGAGGTGCTATCCCCTTCCCCCAACCCCCTGCAGGGGTGCCAGGGTGGTGGCCTCCCACAGCACAATGTCCAGGCCAGCATGTGCCTCCTAGGGCACTGCAGGCCTCAGTCCCACAGGTATAAAGGTCAGTATGTTCAAAATCTAATGGCTGGGTGTCACGGAGTCCCCGGGCGATGCTCTGGATCTGCTCCCTATGAAGCCAGGCAGGACTCTGGGGGAGCCTCCTCTCTGTGAGCAGCCCGTCTGCAGGACACACAGCTCCCACAGCTTCCACCTTCCTGGGTCTGACCTCGGAGCATTCAGCATCCTCTGCCCCTCTGTGCACTTCCCACAGCGAGTCCGCCCAGGCAGGTTCTTGGGGAAGCCAGAGGGTCCTGCCCCCCAACTCCGCAGTCAGATGTAACTCTTAGCCAGCCAGTAAAACAGAGATTTATTAGATGACAGGAACATGGTCTACAACAGAGCTTGTAGGTACAGAGAACAGGACCCCTCAGCCGGGTCCATTTTGGGGGGTCAGTGAGCCAGACAACCAAGTCTGCCCTTCACTCCATGTCCCCAGCCAGCCCCAAACTGAAACTCTCTCCAGCCCCCGCTCCTCTGGGCTTTGTCCCTTTCCCGGGCCAGGCGGTCACTTGATTCCTTTGTTCTCCTACCCTTTAGCTCTCACCTTGCGGGGGGGAAGGGCCCAGGCCATCAGGTGCCAGAAGATAGAGTGTAGGACATTTGTGTACACTGGCCCTTTGCTCTGCAACAATATATCCCCTTAGCCCACCACCTAGAGACTTAAGAAATGCATAGGGGAAACTGAGGCACCCCTACAGTATTCAGAGGAAACATTAAGAAAGGTCCCACTTCGTCACACTGGGTTTGGGACGCGCACATGCACCCAAACGACATCTCCCATGCTGCACCATGGCCAGGGACTGCCACGATTCTCTGCCTGCCCTTCCCAAGAGGAAGACCACAGTGTGCCACGGGAGACACAGTCAAACCCAAAGGTGAGCGGGAGCACAAGCCACCTGAACGCCAGCTCCTGGGAGGCACCGCAGCAGCATCCCCAAGTCAAATATTGTGGTTTTTCAGCTGAATTCTTTCCATTTTTGGCCTTTTTTTTGCTAATTCCATTTCCACTGAAAAAAACCCAAATTTTCCGAAGAACACCGAGACGGAAATGAAGGCTCCCGTCATGTGCATTACATTGCCCACGTCAAGGCCCAGTTTTCATCCGAGTGACCGCTCCAGCCTGAGCACCGCCTGTGCCATCCCTGCTGCCTTCCCGCGGGGGCTGACGTACCGGCTGCTCTTGAAGGCTCGGGCTGCTCAGCGGCACCACCGCCTTCGGTCACTGTGCAGCAGAGCCAGCAACACAGGCGGGGAGAGCCAGAGGCACAGACCCACCCTTCCCAGGGCACTGACTGCTGGCCCCAGTCACACCCAGCCTTGGCTCACCCTGTCGGCGCTGGGGGCCGAGGCTGTGCACAGCCCTGTACGGGGATGCTGGGAACGTGTCAGGAACAGAGGAGGGCAGAGGAGCAGCAGAACTCCGAGGGAAGAAGGCTGTTATTGGAGATTCATAGATGGGGGGGGGGAGGCCATGGAAACCAGCTGCTTCCCAAAGCCCTGTCCTGCAACTGCAGTGCAAGAAAGGGTGGCAGCAGCCAGCGCTGGGTGAAACTGCCAGTTCCTGGCACACATCCCAGCTCAAGGGAGAGGAGCTTGGAGGCTGACTGTGGGTCTCACCTTGCCCCCCTCAGACCAATGACGCGGCAGTGTGCACTTGGCTTTGGCAAGGGCCTACCCCTCTACCTTGCCCAGCCCACCTGCAGGGTGGCAGTTGCTAGCGAGTATGTGAATGGCTTTGGGGCTCATTAGGTGGGGGTGGCTACAGGTCCCTTGGATGGCGCAAGCTGCTTTGGAGGCAGGGTTTCCCCAGCTGAGTCCTGGGATTGTGATAGTGGGAAGAGGTGGCATGTGACGCAGGTGTATCCAAGTGCCAGATACCTAGGGGAGTGGCATAGCCACTTGGCCTCTGTGGCTTCGTCTGCTGTGGGAAAGGATATAGTGCCGGCTTGCGCCTGCAAACCGGAGCAGGGTGGGGTGGGGGTGGGGGGGTCTCTTTTTGTCCCTTTCTTCTCTCACGTTTTAGCACTTAAATGAGGAGTGTGTGAGACAGAGCAGGTTGCAGCTTCTCTTGGAGGGCTAGGAGAGGTCCTTTCTGGCAGTGCCTCCCCTACAATCTGTCTGCAGCAGAGCCCACAGCTGCAGCAAGGACCCCAGCATCTCTTCTTCACACATGTGCAGCTGAACTCAGCTGTCTACGGGTCTTTGACAGGTCCAAACACCAAGGTGGGAGGGGAGCTAGGAGCAGAACTAGGCATGGGGTGGGGATGTTAAGATAGGAAACTCTTAGGTTCAGACTCTGGTAATCTCCCTGGCAGTGAGATGTACTCAGCTGGGGAACAAGCTCTCTGGGAAATGGAGGAAGATGGAGCCACTTGTTCCCTGTGGCTCATTGTACCGGGACACTTCAACAGCTGTGCAGATAATTCCTCTGACACAATGGGCAAACCCACCTCTCCACCCAGGTCCCACACCACTGGATTCTGGAACAGCAAACACAGTCATACCCTAGACTGGACGCTGGGCCTGGAAGTGGACATAGAAAACACGAGGAAAGTGCCATCACTTGGCACATTTAAGACTAGACTGAAAAAAGCCGGCAGTGACTCTTGTCCCCTAACCTTCAATGGCTGGATTAGATGGGATCCTAGGGACCTTTTCCACACCAGGGTAGAGGTGGGCTTGGAAAGGAGGCTGGAGAGAGAAACTGGAACATTCCTTCCTTCTGTGAGACCCAGTAGTGGACAGTCAGTATTTACTGGTGACTGGGTCACACCCCAGAAGCTCATGGCCTCAGCACTGTTCCAGAGCTTCTAGCAAAGAATGGAGCAATTCTCTGAACCTTCTCCAGTTCAGAGAGCACCAGCCCTGCAGGAGAGGCTTGCTCGTGGTGCCGGGTGAGTGCTGGCTAAACTCTTGGAGAGGAGGGAGCTGAACCCAGGACGATCCCCAGTTTAGATGCACTTGTTTCCAGGGATTCTGGGGTAACCACTTTAACTTCCAAACAGTAGAGCTGGAGTACAGGTAGCGAAGGTTGTCGTGACTGGAGCACAGGGAGTGAAGGGTACGTGCTGTTCAGGAAAGACAGAACTAAAGGCAAAGGAGGTGGAGTAGCATTGTATGGTAATGGTGAGGTAGACTGTAAAGAAATTAGAAGTGATGGAATGGATGAGTCAGTTTGGGTCAGAATCACTTTGGGGGAATAAAGATAACACAGGCTCCACTGGGACAGTGCTTGGGGTCTGCTACAGACCCCAGGATACAATCTGAATATGGATAGAGACCTCTTTAATATTTTTAATGAAATAAATACCACTGGGAATTGTGTGATTATGGGAGACTTTAATTTTCCAGATCTAGACTGGAGGATGAGTGGTAGGCCCAGATTTTCCTGGATGTGATATATGAAAGATTTCTTCAGACTGAATCAACAAGTGATGATGCCATTTTAAATTTAGTATTGGCGAGTAGTGAGGACCTCGTAGAAGAACAGGCTGTAGAGGATAATCTCGGTTTGAGTCATGAGCTAATTCAGTTTAAACTGAATGGAAGGATCAACAAATATAGGTCTGCAACTAGGGTCTTTGATTTCAAAAGAACTAAATTTAAAAAATTAAGGGAAGTAGTTATGGAAGTGGACTGGACTGAAGAACTCAAGGATCTGAATGTGGAGGAAGCTTGGAATTAATTTAAGTCGAAGTTGCAGAACCTATCTGAAGCCTGAATCCCAAGCAAGGGGAAAAATTTGTAGGGAAGGGTTGCCGACCAAATGGGATGAACAAGCATCTCAAACAGGTAAAAGAAAGCAGAAAGCCTACAAGGAATGGAAGATGGGATGGATCAGCAAGGAAAGCTACCTCTTGGAGATCAGAAAATGTAAGGAAAAAGTGAGAACTGCAAAAAGCCAAGTAGAGCTGGACCTTGCAAAGGAAATTAACACCAATCATAAAAGGTTCTATAGCCATATAAATAAAAGAAATTAAACAAGGAAAGAAGAAGTGGAACCGCTAAGTACTGAGGAAGGAATGGAGATTAAAGATAATCTAGGCATGGCCCAACATCTAAACAAATACTTTGCCTCAGTTTTTAATAAGGGTAATGAAGAGTTTAGGGGTAGTAGGAGGGTGGCTAATGGGAATGGGGAGACAGAAGCAGAAATCACCACATCCAAGGTGTAAGTCAAATTCAAACAGTTTAATGGGACCAAATCGTGGGGCCTGGACAATCTCCACCCAAGAATATTAAAGGAACTGGCACATCAATTTGCAAGCCCAATAATAACCATTTTAATTGACTCCATAAACTCAGGAGCAGTATTCTATGACTAGAAAATTGATAATATAGTACCTATTTTTTTAAAAGGGAAAAAAGTGATCCACGAAACTACAGGCCTGTTAGTTTGGAAGGTCTTGGAACAAACTTTGAAAGAGAAAGGAATTAAGGACATAGAGGTGAACCGTAATTGGAATGGAATAGAACCTGATTTCACAAAAGGTAGATCGCATTAGACCAACCTGATCTTCTTTGAGAAGATAACTGATATTTTAGACAAAGGAAATGCAGATCTAATCTACCTGGATTTCAGTAAGGCATTTGATACAGTTTCACCTGGAAAATTATGAGTTAAATTGGAGAAGATGGGATTAATATGAGAATTAAAAGGTAAGGAACTGGTTAAAGGGGAGGGTACAATGGGTCATGCTGAAAGGTGAACTGTCAGGCTCGCGGGAGGTCACTAATGGAGTTCCTCAGGGATCAGTCTTGGAACCAATCTTATTTAACATTTTCATTTATGACCATGGCACAGTGGGAGTGCACTAATAAAACTAGCAGATGACACAAAGTTGTGAGGTATTGCCAATATGGAGGAGGACCAGAATATCATACAAGAAGATCTGGAGGACGTTGAAAACTGGAGTAATAAAAATGGGATGAAATATGATAGTGCAAAGTCATGCATTTAGGGACTAACAAGAAGGATTTTTGCTTTAAGTTGAGGACATATCAGTTAGAAGTGACAGAGGAAGAGAAAGAGCTGGGTGTACTGGTTGATCACAGGATGACTATGAACTGCCAATGTGATGTGGCTGTATTAGCCTGTAAAAAAGGCTAATGCAGTCCCATAATACATCAGGTGAGGTATTTCCAGTAGAGACAGGGAAATGTTAGTACCATTATACAAGTCATTGGTGAGAACTCCTCTGGAATAGTGTGTGCAATTCTGGTGTCCCATGTTTAAGAAAGATTAATTCAAATTGGGACAGGTGCAGAAAAGTGCTACTTGGAGGATCAGAGGATTGATGCTTTATGAGAGGAGACTCAAAGAGCTTGGCTTGTTCAGTCAAACCAAAAGAAGGCTGAAGGGAGATATGATTTTGCTCTATAAATACATCAGAAGGACAAATACCAGGGAGGGAGAGGAGTTATTTAAGTTAAGGGCTAATGATGGCACCAGAACAAATGACTATAAACTGGCCATCAATAAGTTTAGGGTTCCAGTTAGACAAAGGTTTCTAATCAACAGGAGTGAAGTTCTGGAACAGCCTTTCAAGGGGAGCAGTGCAGACAAAAAACCTAACTGGTTTTAAGACTGAGCTTGATAAGTTTATGGAGGGGGTGGGATGATGGGACTGCCTACGATGGCATGTCGCCGATCTGCGACTGCTAGCAGCAAATATCTCCAGTAGCTGGTGATGGGACACTAGGTGGGGTGGGTTCTGAGTTACTTCGGAGAATTCTTTCCAAGGTGTCTGGCTGGTGGGTCTTGTCCACATGCTCAGGATCTAACTGATCACCACATTTGGGGGTTGGGAACGAATTTTCCCCCAGGTCAGATTGGCAGAGACCCTGGGGTTTTTTGCTTTCCTCTGTAATGGGGGGAACGGGTCACTTGCAGGTTTAAACGAGTGTAAATGGTGGATTCTCTGTACCTTTAAGTCTTTAAATCATGATTTGAGGACGCCAGTAACTCAGCCAGAGAGGTCTATTACTGGAGTGGGTGGGTGAGGGTCTGTGGCCTGTGATGTGCAGGAGGTCCGACTAGATGATCACAATGGTCCCTTCTGGTCTTAAGGTCTATGAGCTCTCTCCTGTCACATGCCCCTGGCCACTGGAAACATTGATCAGCGTTTTTCTGTCCCCACACAGCTCCGCCAGTGATTCCAGTGGTGGCAGCGTTAGTGGAAAGAGGGCTCTGAACAGGGCTGGTACAAATGCCGTAGCTAGGCTCCCGCTCCCACTAGAAGCAGCACTGGATCAGAAAAACAGAGACAGGAACTGGTGCAGTTTCTATGGGTCCGGGTGTCAAAGTGGCTGCCCAGCTGAATGACTGGTTCAAATGGGAGAGTGGAAAGAAGCCTGTTTTGGGCAGCTCCCTGGCTGGCATAGTGGACAGGTTTGACTGGAATGGGGCTTGGGACTTGTTTGAACCTGAGTTAACTCACATTAATTGGGAGGAGAGTGGATGTTAACCTGGACACTAGGGCTGAGTGTGGAACAGACATCTGTGGTGTGTCTAGAGTGGCATTTACTATCCAGTTAATCAGCCGTCAGTTATCCCGTGTTAAAACAGGCCCCAAACTCTGGTGTCCCTAAAGTGGCATTCTCCCAGCTTTGGCCACTCCCAGCCAGCACCATGCAGTGAGCGCCTCACTGCTCTGCGGGAGCCAGCACACTGAACAGCTGGAGCTGAAAGCAGGACTCAAAGACACCCAATAGGATACTTGATTGCAATTCAGGAGACAGGCAAAGACCTGACTCCTCCAAGCCCTGCTCTGGGCCCCGTGGGCAGAACCACATGCTGTGGGCCTGAAGGTGAGAGTCACAAGGCACAAGAGATGAAACAGCACAAGCTTGCCAAGTGTGTTCTCTGCAGGAAGCCTGCTGAAAACAGGGAGTCTGGGGGATCTGCACTTCGAGCAGCTGAGATGCTCTTTCTTCTGTCAGCCATCCAGGTCCTATTCACTCAGCACATGAACAAACGATGCTGGGAAGACGCCTTTCCTGTGGGGCTGCCCTTCAACCCAGCCACTCTGTGAAGAGAAAAGCCAGCAAAGGCTTAGTCAGCTGGGGCTCTTCCATGGGGTTGGGTAGCCAGTGGAAAGGAACTGACTAATGACTGCAAGCCATTCCTAAACCAGCCCAGGCAGGGCCCAGCCATTCCAATCTCCGCACTCGCCAACTCCCCGGAGAACAAGGGCAGGTTCTGGGCAGGTGACGAGGTTCCCAGCAAGCTTGCATTAGTTGCTCTATTCTTTCCTGCAGATGGTGTTGTGCGCGGATCTCGAATCTGGGCCCCTGGGTCCCCAGGCAGTGCCCAGTCCACAGCCACTACCCAGCAGCTCACCTGAGCCACTGTAGAAGGCAACCAATGAAGCTCTGCTCACAAAGGGCTCTGCCTCCGAAGCTCCTGATTGGGGGAAATGCCCAGCCCCAGGGATGGCTGGGGAGCTCTGTTTAGACCAGAAAGGGACAGGACGTTGTCTGAGCAACTAGAAGAATCCCTGGCTGCTGCTGCTACTAATATGGACCCTGCCTGCTTGCAGGACTCCTGGCTCCTGCTTGCCTCCCTGTGGCTGCCATCTTCATCCCAGACCCCCGTCTATTCCCAGTACCTGCTTTCCGGCCTCACTCCGCATCCCTGCTCCTCTGCCCGTCCCCGATGCTGACTCCAGCTTCGACCCGTGGCATGGCGCCTGACTCTAGCCACGAGCCTGACCACCCACGCCCCAGTCATTACAGGAACCAGGGCACGGCCATCCTGGGTTCCAGCTAGGGTTGCCAACTGTCTAATCACACAAACCAAAACACCCTTCCCCTGCCCCCTTCCCTGAGGTCCCACCCTTGCCCTGCCCCTTCACCGAGGCCCCGCCCCGCGCACTCCATCCCCCATCCCTCCGTCGCTTGCTCTCCCCCACCCTCACTCACTTTCACTGGGCTGGGGCAGGGGATTGGATTGTGGGAGGGGGTGTGGGCTCTGGGTTGGGGCCAAAGGTTTTGGAGTGTGGGAGGGGACTCTGGGCTGAGCCTGGGGCAGGGGCTGGGGCATGTTCCTGCAGCCCCGAGCCCCGAGAACCAACTCTGAGCACCAACTCCGCAGCTCCCATTGGCCGGGAACTGCAGCCAATGGGAGCTGCAGGTGTGGAGCCTGCCTTAGCCCCTCTGTGCCGTCAACCAGGAGCCATTGGCCACAGTTCCTGGCGGGTGCTGGGGAGGGGGGCGCAACCAGAGGAAGCATTGTGGGTGCTGGGGACAGGGGTGCAGGTGCTCGGGGTAGGGAGTCATGGCCCGGGGGGGGCGCGTGGGTGCCGGTTGGGGGTTGGTGGGGCTCAAGCAGGCTCCCTACCCAGCTCCTGGGAAGTGGCGGCCCCAGCTCCACGTGCTGCCTCTGCTCCGCTCCAAGCCATGGTTCTGCAGCTCCCATTGGCTGGGAACCATGGCCAATGAGAGCTGCCAGGGTGGTGCCTGCAGGCAGAGGCAGCAAGCGGAGCTAGCAGCTGAGGTTAGCACTGGCCCCAATCCCAAGCCCTGAGCCCCCACACACCCAAACTCCTGCTGTGGGGGGCAGAGGGGCCCTGAGACTGCTCCAGTGGCAGCCAGTGCGAATGACCCGGCGGCTGCCCAAGCTGCTCAGGTGGCTCCTGGGCCAGCCGCAAGGGGATGCTGCAGAAGTCACGGAGGTCACGGAAAGCCACGGAACCCATGACTTCCGTGACCTCTGTGACAAAAACAGAGCCTTAGTTATGATTTACTGAATATGATTATCCTATCTGTATGCATGTATTATTTTGGAATCTGAAGTTAGGAATATTGTCTATGCATCTATTAAAATGTGTTTACACCTGGGGAATGCAATCAGTCTAGATAGCCAGCTGGGAAGGGCCATTAGGGAGAACGATAGGTCTTAGAAGATGCTAATCTCCCACCGGGGAGCCTTCCTGGGAAGCCTTCCTGAGGACGCTGCAAACAGCTTCTGAGTCATGGTTGCGGTGGCCCTATAGGGACATGTGACCATGTCACCTGGTACTGGACTCCATGATAAAACTAGTGTTTTTCCATTGACCAGGCATGGGAATCAAACTGGGAGACAAAGGATTCACGCCATATGCAAAAACCATTTAAGGTAGGGGAGTGACATAATCGTGGTTCGTTCTTCACTGATTCCCCGCCCAAGAAAGAGGACTGAACTAGGGGAGAAGGGCTGAATCCAGGCTAGAGGGTTGTCTAGCCTGTGAAAGCAATAACTACAGCCTGAAGCTGCAAGCAAGTGCAGCTTGCCTTCAAGAATCTCTACAATCTGTCTAAAACAACATTTATGGTGAGAATTTGTTACACACACCCAATTTCTTTGGAATATTAAGCTTAGATTGTATTTTTGTTTTATTTGCTAGGTCAGGGGTCGGCAACCTTTCAGAAGTAGTGTGCTGAGTCTTCCTTTATTCACTCGAATTTAAGGTTTTGCGTGCCAGTAATACATTTTAATGTTTTTAGATGGTCTCTTTCTATAAGTCTATAATATATAACTAAACTATTGTTGTATATAAAGTAAATAAGGTTTTAAAAATGTTTCAGAAGCTTAATTTAAAATTAAATTAAAATGCAGAGCCCCTTGGACCGGTGGCCAGGACCCAGGCAGCGTGAGTGCCACTGGAAATCAGCTCGCGTGCCGCCTTCGGCACGCATGCCATAGGTTGCCTACCCCTGTGCTAGGTAATCTGCTTTGATTTGTTTGCTATCCCTTATAATCACTTACAGTCTATCTTTTGTAGTTAATAAACTTGTTTTGTCTAAAGCCAGTGGGTGGAAATCATAACTGTGGGGCAGAAAGCTGTGTATATTCCTCTCCACATTGAGGGAGAATTTCGTGAGCTTATGTTGTACAGATCTCTGTGCAGTGGAAGACTGCATAATTTTGGGTTTACCCTCTAGAGGGGGGTGTGCACTTGAGTACTGGGCAGTACCTTAGCTGAGCCTTCCCATGCAGAGCTGATCTCAGCATCTGTGGGAATCTGCAGCTGGGTGTGTCCCTACCTGTATCTGTACTGGTAAACTGCAGCCTGAAGCCTGAGGGAGGGCTTGGCAGGCTGCAGAGCAGTACAGTGTTAAGGACACCCAGGCTGGTGGGTCAGGCGGGCTCAGTGGTACCCCAGTCCCAGGTGGCACCCCGGAGAGAGGGGAGTGGGGATTACACAATTATATATTTTTAATAAAATGGTGACATTTGTATTGTTTGTCTTGGAAGAACCAGCCAGAAGTTAGATTTCTAGATGTTCAGTAGAGATGGGACACAACTGGTTTCCAATATGCTAATGTTTGCATTTCAAGTTTGCATAGCGCAAGTTTGGATAGCGCAACAGTGGAACCAGAAGTGCTGAAGGAGAGTAGGGTGTGACAGGAGCAAGCGGATTATCAGTGCAAGAGGCAGAGGGGAAGAGAGCGCAAATGGGCGAGCACATCAGAGTGGAGAGTCCAGAGGGCTGAGTGCAGAGCTCCAGAGATCAACAAGGCAGGAGTGGGGTTGCTCAGCTCTAACCAGGAGACCATGAAAAAAAACAGGACAGCACTCCAGGGGAGGCAAGGGAGGAAGGCAGCTTGGCTAAGATTCTGGGAGCTGTGGCTAGGGAGGGGTTTGGCGCGCAGGTCAAGGGGACATCAGCATGTACACTGGAACCCGCAGTGCTGTACTACAGTGTAGGCTGATACTTACCCACCAATTGCAGTCCTCCTCTTCGTCCACGATGATGGTCTCTCCCACGTGGAAGGTCAGCTCGTCCTCACGGTCAGCCTGACAGTCAAACAGTGCTCGGACCCGGAAGAAGCGTGGTTTACTCTGAAAATCAGGAGGGGAGAACGTCATCAAGCCTGGATCCCTTTGTCCAATGCGTCCTGCACCATGCTCTTTGGTAGACACAAACAAATGCAGCCTGAAGGCAGGGGCATTTTGGTCCCCAAGCCCCCGTGCACTCAGGGCAGGAGAGAATCCCCTCCAGGCACATGGGTGAGGGCACCAACCAGCATGGGAGCCCTGCGCAGGGCAGGTGAGTGAGGGGCATGCCACGGGGCCGCAGGGGATCAGGCTGGGAGAATGTGGGGGGGGGAAGGGGGGGCGAGTGCTGGGTGGCTGTGGGTACTTTGGGAGCTCTGGAGTGCGTGGTGAAGGGCTGCAGGGGTCCAGATGCTGGAGACTGTGTAGTGTGGCTCTGGCAGCTCCCTATCTGCAGTGTTCTTCCATATAGTTGACAACTTTCTAATTTATGAAAACTGGACCCCCTGCCCCTCCTCTTTCCCCCCAAGGCCCCAGCCCCTGTCCTGCCTCTTCCCCAGGGCCCTGCCTCTTCCCTCGAGGCCCTGCCCCTGTTCCACCTCTTCCGTTGACGCCCCAGCCCCTGCTTGCTCCTCTTCCCCACCATGGCTTACTGCTCTACCCCCTCCCCCTTCCTCGTTGCTTGATCCTCTCCACCTCTCTCCCCTGCCCCCCACAGCTGGGCTCCCTGGCTGGGACAGGAGCTGCAGCCTGATGGCTGCCTGCCCACCAGATGCAGTGGGAGGCGGCCCCGGCTGAGCAGCGGCTGGCATGGGTTGATGGCCCAGCACCTCCTTCCCTCCTGAGGTAACTGGACTTTTGGTGTCTGGTCAGTAAATCTGACTGGACACTGCTAGGTCTCCTTTTCGACCGGACTTTACAGTCGAAAACCAGACACCTGGAAACCCTCTAATCTTCCTGGAGACAGCAAGCCCTGTGTCCTTGTTTATTTGCTTCCCTGCGGGCTTTTGCGGGGAGGGGGGCTTGTGTGGAGCTCTCCTGGGGGCAGGGAGCCTGGGGGAAGGGTTGGTGCTAGTCATGATGCCAAGGGAGAGCTGGGAGAGTGAGGCAGAGGCTCTGACCTCCACAGGGCCCCAGCAACAGGGCACCCCCAGGAGGCTGAGGGCCTGATCTGCAGCATGCAGTCTTCACCATGCACTGTGTGTACCTCCCGCCCGTGCCCAAGCCTGTGTCTGCCCGGGCAGAGGAGCTGACATGTCCCCGGGAACGCACGCTCACCCACTCTGCATGTGCTCTCAGGGGAAGGGAGACGGCCAGATGTACAAGGCCCCCAGTCCCTCCCTTCAGAAATCAGGCCCCGTGGAACTGCTGGCCACAGGGCAGCCTGCTCCAGCTGTGTGGGGATGAGAGGGACTGCGCACCTAGGGACTCGGGCTAGCCTCTGCTCCCCATGGTGTTCTGCGAATGCCTCCGCAGGGGGAGGGCTCCATGCCTGCAATCAGCTCCTGCCACTTCCATGTGATGCTCTGCTGCCCTCTGAGCCTGCCGCGAGGCTGAGCCCTGTCCGTGGCCGGGGTGCCAGCATGCAGCACTGGAGTTTGAAGGGGGGCACTTTTGCCAACATTACAACCAAATATGGAGAGAAAAGGCCGGTGAGGAAGTGGGATCTGAGCGTGACATCCCAGACCAGAGCACCTACCAGGGTGTCCCTACTTGGGAGAGGGGGCAGCACGTCCTGTACTGGGCCAGGGCCTCCACCTGGGTCTTGCGAGGTGCACGGCAGCCCGTGGCGTCTTCCTTTGCTGGAGCCAGCCTCAAAGAGCGTTTCCACTGTCTCCAGGGCAGCTAGGACACCAGCAGAACAGTCACCAACTCCCTCTCTTCACAGGCAATCAGCACCACCCCCAGGGCAGCACCGCACTGTGCCAGCCAGGCCCCCTCACTACCCTGGGCAGCTGGCTGGGCAAAGGAGGGAGACAGAACAGCTGGGCTGGGGCAAGACGGCAGAGGGCAGTGGGGCTGGGGTTAGATGGCAGAAAGCTGGGCGAGGGGAGGGATGGCAGAGGGGCTGTGGGAGAGGTAGGGTGGCAGAGGGGTTTGGGGGAGGGGTGGGGAAGTGGAGGGTGGCAGTACTGGGCGAGGGGAGGGATGGTGGAGGGGCTGCGGGACGAGGTTGGGGAGGGGTGAGATGGCAGAGGGTGGGGAGGGGGTTGGAGAGGGGTGGGATGGGGCAGGCAGCTGGGCTAGGCAGGCAGTGGCTCCAAAGTGAGTGGTGCAAGGGCAGGGAGCTGGGCCCGATGTGGCAGGCCGCGGGTAGGTTCTGGTAGCCAAGCAGGGCTCAAGTCATCCTTACCAGGCTGTGCCGTGTCCTTGGTGGAGGAGTGGCTGGTGACCTGGTGGGATCCGGTGCTAAGGGAAGCCGCAGAGAAGGGCTGGTCACTCAGACAGGATGAGGATGGGGTGGGGTGCGGAATGGGGCCCCAGGTACCCTGCACTCCTGAGGCACGTATCGGTGGGCAGCAGATCTCAGGTGGGCCCCAGGGCTCCGTGGGATTCCCTTGCTGGCTGCTGACTGCCAGCCAGCCCCACGGGCAGGCAGAGCCGCAGAGGAGTATGACACTAGCTGGGTGATGGGCTTGGCCCGGGGTCTTTCTCCAGTGGTGGAGGCAGCCCCTCCAGGAGCCCCACTGCACCCAGCAGGCCACAAGGCACTCCAGAGAGCCAGCCATGCTGCAGCCTCCTGGACGGCAGCCTGGGGCTCCTGCCTTGGGGAAGCGGAGAGGAGGTGAGAGGGCAAAACCTCGCCCGCACCTCGCCATAGTGCCACAGCCACCAGCCCTCCCGCAGGAAGGGGCCATCGTACAGGGCAGCTGGCCAGACACGCCCATGCCAGGGCACTGAGATATGGTATTTAGTGACAGCACCCAGTGCCATTGCCAGGGGTCCCAGTCCTGGAACAGCAGCCCTGGGAGACAATGGCTGCAGACAGCAGTGTCCCCCTGCCCCCTACACACCTCTTGCAGGGCCTTCCGTTGGGCACCAGGCACGATCAGGGCACTCACCTCCCCCGAACACTGCCAAGCCCCCAGCTGGGCAAGGAGCTCCCTCCAGAGAGCCCCAGACCCAGGAATCCTGCCCCACAGAGCCCCCCCGGCCCCTCTGCCTACATAACCCCACCGAACAGAGCTCCCCAGCCCCTCTGCCTAGGTAACCCTGCCCCACAGAGCTCCCTGGCTCCTCTGCCCAGGTAACCCTGCCCCACAGAGCCCCCCCACAGCCTCCCTGCCCAGGTTACCCTGCCCCACAGAGAGGCCTTCTGCCCAGGGAGCTCTCCCAGAGGCCCTGCATAGCTCGTCCCAGGTTCACGGGGCTTGTAGTGACTAGGCCCCAGCTCTCTCAGCTTCATGCGAACTCAGGCCGAGGCTAAGGGGTGCCAGGGCCTTGCCCCTCAGTGAGCTCAGCCATGGGGAGTTACCTCAGTCTCCTGGGAGGGGCTCCTGCTGCAGAATGGCCTTTGGGAGGTGAGAAGGATCCAGAATCTGACCGGGAGAAGGGAAATGGCCTGAGCAACGGAGAAGCAGGTGGTGTGTTGCCCACAGGTGGTGCCTTCTTGGCAGTTGCTGACCCACCCCCGATGGACAATGTGCACAGAGAAGCCATGCTCTGTCGCACCCCACACCCGCTCAGCACCGGGGACACCCTCCCGGGCATGGGGCAAGCGTTCAGCTACTGCCATAGCATTCCTAAGAGCGGAGCTGGGCCGGGGAACAGGCCTGGCCCAGAGCTGGGAGCTATGTACCCTTCACCAGCCAGGACGGCCAGGGATTCCCAGGTGCAGACGCTTTGCACTTGGATCACATGCGGCTCTGAGGCTCAGTACGTTCCCGCATGCCCCACAGGCCTGGCCAAGGAGCCTCAGAGCCCCAGGGAAGGGAACAATCCAGGGTGAAGGGCTGGAGCAGGGCTAGTCCCTGGCAGCTGCACAGTTCAGTCTGCTGCCATCTGGGGATCCTCTCCATCCCTGTGCTCTCTGGCCTTCGGGGCGGGGGGTACATCTCCCAGGATTCAACAGGAAGGGCCAGACCCTGCAATCCCAGGGAGCTTGACATGCCCACCAGGCCAGGACTGATAGGAACGGTGTCTACCTTGGGCAGGGCTGGATCCCAAGGGCAATGGAGACAGAACGAGTGTCCTCAGCTCCCCGAGCTGCTTCCCCACAGAGCCCCATCCTACTGGCCAGTCCCTTACCTGGAGCCAGGCTGCCGTGGCTGGGCTGCATGAGGCTGAGCGGCACCCAGGGCACAGGATCCGATGAGGTTCGTTTGTGCCTCATGCTCAGAGGTAGCGACAGGATCTTCCTTACTCCAGAGTCCACAGCACTGGCAGGAGGAGCGGGCAGGGGCACGTGGGGAGCTACACAAAACCAACAGCAAGTCTGGCAGTGAGAGGAGAGGGAGGGGGACACGTACAGGGTTGGGGCTACTGACAGCTTTGGTGGACAAGGCCTCAGCTGGTGTACATCCGAGTAGCTACATGGACATTAACATAGCAAGGCTGATTTACACCCGCTGAGGATCTGGCCTGAGGTGGGCAAAAAAATGTATTGCATGGATAGCTACTCATGCTGCCCCTTGTACCTGGGGGGCTGCCCCACCTCAGCCCCTGAGACGTCACTGCGCCGTCCACATCCTGGGGGGGCTGCCCCGCCTCAGCCCCTGAGACATCACTGTGCCGTCCACATCCTGGGGGGCTGCCCCGCCTCAGCCCCTGAGATATCACTGCGCCATCCACATCCTGGGGGGGCTGCCCCTCCTCAGCCCCTTAGACGTCACTGCGCCGTCCACATCCTGGGGGGCTGCCCCGCCTCAGCCCCTGAGACATCACTGCATCCCGTACACGGAGAATAACTGAAGACATTTCCTCACAGACATTTGCTGTAGGCAGATTGGTCTGGGCCTGGCTGCTTTGACGCTTGCTCTAGGGCTTGGCCCAGTGGTGGTCAGGCCCCGGGGGGTGGGGTAGGGAGCTGCAGAGATGGGGCATTGTCAGTAGGGCCAACAGGACAATTAACTGCCAATTTTGCCTCGGATAAGAAGGAAGGGCATCACTATAGTTTGAAATCTATCCAGTCAGACTCCCCTGCTCTGGGGCTGGCCCGACCCCACAAACCCCACTGCTGCAGCAGGGCTACCGTGAAGGAAAGTCTCACCTCGGATTACACTGTGTGGTGGAAGAGGCGGCACACATGAAGCAGAGCCAGGGGCTGCTGGTATGTCACGGGTGTGCGAATGAGGGCGTGCATAGATGTCATGCAATTTCCCCTGGGGGGCTGGAATTGCACCCTTTGAAAGCCCTACTGCATTTCCCCATGGCTGGGAGGCAGTAGCCGGTGAACTGTAGTAGCTCTGAAGGTGGGGAATGCGCTCCTTCGGGGAACCCAACTGAAAAGAAGAGACAGGCATGTTGTTTATGTGGAGCTGCGAACTGCTGAAGACTTTTGGTCACAGCAACCTTGGGCTGGATTCAATCCAGCAAGCTTCAGCTGAAAAGCTCTTTCACCCTTAACTGCTGAGTTCCCTGAGCGCATGATACATGCATGTATCATGCCAATTTCTAAGCAGGCAGAAGGCTGGACAAAAGAGTTCCATGCCCGGTAAATTACTGCAACAATAATAAGGCAGGTGATAAACAGCAAGCAGCATGGCTGCAGCAAATCCCATTCCAGCCCAGTTTCAGCTCCCGTGTTAATGGCACAACATGGATAGCTAAGATGAGAAAATGGGTGCTATATTTTTGCTCATCTTCAGTGAAGCATCCAATACAGTTTCACATGATAACCTCGAAGGGAAATGAGGCAGGATCAGAGGTACAGCTGCGATAAGGTAGAAGGGCAAGATAGGCACATGCAGCCCCGGTTAATGGCTCAGTGATGAGAAGAAGTGCTGAGCCAGGTCTGTGCTGGGTCCATACTAATCAATATATATGTGAGCAAGAACCTCTGTTTGTAGCTGAGGACCGCTGTAGTGTGCTGAGTTCTCACCTTCTCATCCAGATCATCGTCGCTCTCATACATGTCATCCTGGCCCAGCCGCCACTCATATTCCACATGAACACGCATGTTGAACTGATTGTTTTGAGCCTGCAGCAGCTGAAACACAGAGGAATCAGGCTCAGGTCAAACTCTCTCCTATACCCACCTACAGTGCTCTGCATCAAGGCTGAAAGTGGAGTGGGCAGCCCAGGGTCAGAGAGACAGGTCCTGGGGGAAAACACACCTCAGTGTGAAGCAGTGGGGGTTTCCAGCTGGTAGGCATGGCACCCAGGCTGCCCCATCTCTACCTGGGGACTTTCCTACAGCCTTCGTCCTTTTTCCAGGACACTGCTGTTTGCATTGGAGCCCTAACACATGGGCCTGGGCAGCACAAAAGCAAGATTTCTGGGTGGTTTCTGGGTGTGGGATCCTGCCATATGCCAGAAGGAGATCATCCCACAGCAGACTGCTCTGAGCCCAGCAGCTATAGCCACAGAGACCTCTCAACCTGGCAAATCCAGACTATGTCCCATCAGTACTGACTCTGATTTTGCTAACTGAGAGAAGAAACATCTCTCTAACCCCAAAGTCTGCACTACCACTAGAAATGTCTCCCCATCCCTCCAGTGGGGTCTGAACGAATCCCATTCTCTGTCAGCAACAGCAGACCAGGCATCTACCTGAGGTCACTTTATGTCCCGCTCTGCATCCCTCCTGGGTACCAGCAGAGCCCTAGCAACTCAGACAAGGCCTTGCATCAGGGCACCACTGTCAGCCAGGACCAGCAGAAGCAGCATGCACTGCCTGCAGCACTCCTAGGACATCCTGGATGAGCCAGTGGGAGGGGCAACCCCAATCTCTCCCCCAACCCCTAAGCTCAGAACCCCCTACCAATCAGGCAAAGTTCAGGCCAGATTCCAGACCAAGAAGAGACCAACCTCACAGAATTCAGCCAAGTTGTCACATGGAGCCCGGTGCAGCCTGGGCCAGAAGCTTAGGTGTCTTGTTGGCACTGTGCTAATATGGGCAATAAAGCTGAGTGTTTTGGACCTCCACTAAACAAGAGGCCAGACCTTAGAATGGAGCTATTTGCCCAGCATACTGCTAGATCTATGCTGCAGGGGGTGCAATGTGAGCTTGGGGAAACACCAGGCAGAAGCAGTGTGGTGGGGCTGACCCCCTCCCCTTCTAATGAGGTCCAATCCCTGGTTTGCTACTGAGCGCCCCACCTGCTGCGTGGAGCTCACACCCCAAAGGTGGAGACTGTAAGGTGCCATTTCTTACCAGTTCTTCACACAGCGAGTGTCTCATGCACCTGGCCACATCCAGGGCCGTCTCTTCAGCTTCATTGGCTGTGGGGAAAAAGCAGCTGTCATGAGCCCTGTGAGCGCTAAGGCAGTTCCTGCTAGGGAGGCATGGAAGCAACTCTCGATAGGGCTGCCCTGTGAGTTCCACGTTAACCCCCGTCTCCTCTAGCTCTTGCTCTGAGTGAGCAAGTTGTTTGGATGCTTCCATGGGGGATGCAGGATTCCAGAGCGCCTGGCACAGTGCTGGCACAGGGGAGTTTAACATTTGGCTGCCAAGCCTTGGGAGTTTTGGCTTCCCTCAGGTCAGGACCCACTTTTAGCCCCCTGATTGGCCCCTGCAGAATTTGCTCTGCACATGAGCACAGGTATGTGTACAGCCAGGGACTGTAAAGAGGAGAGAACAACCGAAGAGCCATTGCTACTAAATGGCTCCTGTCACAGGAGGCAGCCTTTAAAGGTAAATGTGTGACACCGCTGACAAATGCGCGACAAAGATACAGACACTAATTAGTTGTCGTGATTGTACTGCCACCCCCAACTTTAAAGTGGAATTCTTTATAAATCTCAAAGGTCAAACACAGGGTACGTTTTTCATACCCTCATGCACAGCAGATTATTAGATCTTCGGTCAGGGCTCAAAACCAGCCGGCATATGCCCATGCACCATACCGGTGCTGCTCCACGCCTGTTCTTTTGTTCTCCAGAATCTCAGCCCTCATTTTTTAAAAAAAGGAAGTCTCTAGCTGTTGTGTGAAGAAAACCTCAGACGCGTGAGCAAAGTATCACTTGTGCAGGCATGTCTGCCTGAGTCTGGAACAGCAGCTCTGAAAGGTGTGCCCTGCCTCATTCATCTCAGGGAGGTGATTGCTCAGAGGCCTAGGGATGAACATTCAGGTGCAAGGCCGGCTCTAGGTTTTTTGCCGCCCCAAGCTCCGAGAGCGCAACTGCCCAAGCCAAAAAAAAAAAGAAAAGGGTGGCTGGAACGCCACCCCCGGAATTGTGCCACCCCAAGCACGTGCTTGCTTTGCTGGTGCCTAGAGCCGGTCCCCTTCAGGTGTCACCACTGGGAACTATTTCCTCCCCCTGGAAGAGAGGAGAGGGAGGGCCACACACCTGCCGCTTATGGAGTAACGGCTCATGTTGGTGCTGCAGGTGGGTGGCACTGGGCAGATGCCACCATTCATTTCTTCCCCAGTCTAAAAGGCGCTGAGCCCAGCAGAGCCCAGAGGCTTGTTCAGGCCTTGCTGAGGCAGAACCAAACTCAAGGAGCCCAGTCAGCACATGATCATATTCTGAACATCGACATAATCTACTGTGCGTGGTGTCTTGTGCTGGCAATGCACCAGGGTGGAGCTTATTTTGCAGGCAGAGCCCAGAAGAGTAACACCCACCTCTCTCCCCAGTCTGACCTGTCTTTAGCTTGGAAACAAAAGTTAGCAATCCTAGTCAGAACGGAGTCGAGCTCCCTCAGCCACACAGGCCTGAATGCACGAAAGGACATAGGGTGGGGACACTGAGCGTTGCAATGCTGAACTCTTGGACACCTAGAAAATCCTGGGAACAACCTGTGACTCCCAAAGCCTGAGGTAGGCGCTTAAGAGTGGGGCGAGAGATGCATCTTTGAATGCAAATCACAAAAGCCAGCACGCTAGCCGCCTTGGAGATGCCAACCAGAGGGGTGTGCACTAAGCCCAGCTCTCTCTCAGAAGTAGGTGCCTTTCTCTGCTTGTGATTCTCAGCCAGAAACCCTCTTTGGAATTAGGCGCCTATGCCAGTTTGCAAGAAGCGAATGCGGGAGGGAAAGTGAGAGAGCACAAGCATGAGAATGACTCTGTAGTCTGGTAGGCAGAGCACTCATCCAGGAGGTGGGAGACCCAGCGTCCAGGCCCCCTGCTTCAATGACTATTTACTTATTTATCTACAGTGGAAGAACTTCAACAGAAGAGACTGAGGAAGCCCCACCCATCACAATATCCCACAGCGCAGTGGTTTGAGCTGCACTTGAGCGTGGCAGCTCCCTGTTCAAACCCCTTCTCCCCCTGAGGCAGAGGGGGGACTTGAACCCACGGTCTCCCACATTCCAGTGAGTACCCTAACCACTGGGCTAATAGTTATGAGGGAGGGCCTGGTCCTCCTCCTCCCACCACACTGTTTTGTGTGAACTTGCCTGAGGGGCCTGAGACTGTAGGCGGCCTCTGAGCCCAGCTACTGGCTGGGGTCCCACCCATGACTTAGATGGCTGAATGCCTCTTTCCCTGCCTTGTGCATGGTCTGGGGGTTAGACGTCTGGGTGCCGAGAGGGCAGCAGAGCGCACATGCCCAGAGGCAGTAACTTAGGCACCATGGGAACTTTCTACTGCAAAAATGTAGGCACCGAGTGAGTTCAGGAGCCTTCAGGGCTCAGCTGGAGTTCTGTGGATCTCAGTGGAGCCTAAAACTGGGCCTTGGGACCCTAATTACTTTTATGAACCTAGGCCCTGAGGATTAATCTTCATCCGATTCAATTACCTTTCTCACTGCTAAGCAATTAATCATAGGATCATAGAAGATTAGGGTTGGAAGAGACCTCAGGAGGTCATCTAGTCCAACCCCCTGCTCAAAGCAGGACCAACCCCAACTAAATCATCCCAGCCAGGGCTTTGTCAAGCCTGACCTTAAAAACCTCTAAGGGTGGAGATTCCACCACCTCCCTAGATAACCCATTCCAGTGCTTCACCACCCTCCTACTGCAAAAGTTTTTCCTAATATCCAACCTATACCTCCCCCACTGCAACTTGAGACCACTCCTCCTTGTTCTGTGATCTGCCACCTCTGAGAACAGCCTAACTTCATCCTCTTTGGAACCCCCCTTCAGGTAGTTGAAGGCTGCTATCAAATCCCACCTCACTCTTCTTTTCTGCAGACTAAATAAGCCCAGTTCCCTCAGCCTCTCCTCATAAGTCATGTGCCCAAGACCTCTAATAATTTTTGTTGCCCTCTGCTCAACTCCAATTTGTCCACATCCTTTCTGTAGCAGGGGGCCCAAAACTGAACGCAATACTCCAGATGTGGCCTCATCAGTGCCGAATAGAGGGGAATAATCACTTCCCTCGATCTGTTGGCAATGCTCCTACTAATGCAGCCCAATATGCCGTTAGCCTTCTTGGCAACAAGGGCACGCTACTGACTTATATCCAACTTCTTGTACACTGTAATCCCCAGGTCCTTTTCTGCAAAACTGCCACGTAGCCAGTTGGTCCCCAGCCTGTAGCGGTGCATGGGATTCTTCCATCCTAAGTGCAGGACTCTGCATTGTCCTTGTTGAACCTCATCAGATTTCTTTTAGCCCAATCCTCCAATTTGTCTAGGTCACTCTGGACTCTATCCCCACCCTCCAGCATATCTACCTCTGCCCCCAGCTTAGTGTCATCTGCGAACTTGCCGAGGATGCAATCCATCCCATCATCCAGATCATTAAGGAAGATGTTGAACAAATGTCCTGGGGCAGACCATCAGCTGGGGTAAACTCTCATAGCTCTCTCCAAGTCAATGGTCCCCTTCATGGGGAGGACTGGAAGCACCACTGGAGGGAGCAGGCAGAGCTGAGAGGTTGTAGGGAGGAAACAACTGGTGGGGCCCTGGAGGGGGCTGGAAAGAGACAGAAACGGGGAGGCTCTGATGTGCAGCCCGGGGTCTAATGGACGGGAGCCCTGCTCTGGCAGACTTTATATAGGTCCAGCTGCATGGGACTCCCCTTCTACAGACCTCAGTGGAAAGAGGAGAGTGCATGGTGGTGCAGCAGGAGCCAAAGGGAGGAGCTGGCTGCAGGACTGGAGACGAGGAGCCAGCACTGCCTGAGGTCTGGTGCTTGCAAACCAGGCTGGCCGGGGGAGCTGAGGTGATTCTGGTCCATGGAACAGGCCTGGGGATGGGGCTAGTGAGCAGAGCTGCAGCTAGAAAGGAAGGACTGATTGACTGGGAGTTGGAAGAAGACAGTGAGATCTGGCTGAGTGAGGATGACTGGCTGGTGACTGGGAGCTGGCCTAGCGGAAGGGCTGTGAACCATTGAGATGGTTAAACACCCATAGCTGCTCTGAGGAAACCTCTGCACATCTGGCTAAGAAAGCATTAACTAATATTACAGTGATGTGCACAGAGCTCTCCAGGGAGCAGTCTGGCCTTGGATTCCAGCTGAGACTTACCAAAACAGGGATTCCAACCCAAAGACTTTGTCAATTTGCAGTTAAAGTAGCACATGATAGTCCAGAGAAGAGACCACACTGGACACATAAAAGCAACCCCACTCAACATTAACAGGTATATATAGAAATTGATACTTAAACAAATTAGGCATCAGAGCAACTTTCTCAATGCCCAACACCCAAACAACTTTAACTGTTTGGGAGCAACTTTAACTCTGCCCTGAGGAGAAAGCACACTCCATGAATGAAATGATCCATTCATCACAGAGCTCTCTCTCAGAACTGCACCTAAAAGCATGGAGAGATTACTCTTATTCATAGAAAGCTTGTGTCACTGTTTCAGGGTAACTGCACCTCTGACCCCCTCCATAGTCTGCTAAAGGGCACCCCTTTAGATCTCAGGCCTCCAGCCATCTCCCCTCTCTCTTCAGTCTGGGGGTTTAGGCTGCAGTCCCCCTGCAATTCATGGTGATTATTCCAGTAGATCTGACCTCGTTCAGCACATGCATTTTACTTTGATCCTCCAAGGTTCGTGGGTTACCTGGTACCAGACAGATTTCACAGAGCATAGAACATTGATTTTAGGAGAAAAGTATTACAGAGAAAATATATCATACAACAGAGAAAGGTCTAAACACATGCTAGCTTATCAGAGGTCACCTATCATCCACATGGGGGATCTGGTAGGTCACAGTTCTTCAACCCTTTGGGTCGGGTTTTCCCCCTTGGTCAAAGGACCATGTCAATTTGTTGGATCTAAAGCAGGACCTCAGGCAGTTCAGGCTGGGCCTTTACAAGCTCTTCTTTGTCTCCTGGGCTTCTTGAACGGTCTGAATTAGTCTGTGCAATTTCCCCTGGGGGTGGTACTTCTCTGGAGTTGTCTACCTGTCCCAGGGCTGCAGTAATTATCCTCACTGATTGTAGCTCCTGCAGTGATTGGAGCTCTTCACCAGCCAGCATACACTGCCTGGCTTACAGCGATAGAGATAACATTTATAAAATTGCAAGACTAGTCTCAAGATACGCCTGTGTATATCACATCTGGTACCACTTGTCATCAATCAGGCCTTTTGTAAAATCCACTCTACAAAACTAAAGGCACTTTATTAATTCAGGAATCCCTGAATTCATATGTGTAACAGAGTCATTGGTGGTTCCTCCCTTGGGAGGCGGGGGAGGGCAGGAACCTGACAATGCCCAGTTATCTGCACTGGGGGGTCCCAGCCCAGGTCCCACTTCCTTACTATTTGAGGGGGGGGGGGCTCTGCCCTTTGTGGGCCCTTTTAAGTCTCTCCAGAGGCGGGGATCAAAAATGAAAGTCACAAGCCCCAAGGCATTCAGGGATACTCCCTCCCAGTGGCCCTAGCAAAAGGGGAGGGGTGCAGCAAGTCTACTGTGCACCAACGTACTGGGTTTTGGGGAAATTGGTCTGGCCAGGCCTCTGAGTCAGGCTCAGCCTGTCCATCTTACGCTGGGAATCTGTTGTTCAGGGTGAAGGTCTCCTGGCTAGGAATCACTCCTGCAGTCTGCAGCTTAGGGCAATCCTGCTCCTCTCCCACCCGTCCTCCCTTTTAAAGGCCTCCTCCCTATCATACATAATTCACAGGGCCAAAGGGGTGGGGCTAGCCCTTCCCTGTCTGCATGGGGTCTATACACCCCATCACAATATGGGTCTAAAGTTTGTTACAGGGCCCATCACCATAGCATGCAAACCCATCCAAAGAGTGATTTTTTCCTACTACTAATACCATGCATCCCCAATTAAACACACATTGTTAGAGACAAAGCTACTGTATGAACTAACCAGAAATGCTACACCAGCTGAGAAAGATCCACACTGATTATATTAACACAGGAACTGTGCGCATCATCACAAATCAGACACAGAATTACACACTAGAGGATGGACACATATAAGGTTAGGTAACAGGAGCACAAGGGACCAAAGGAGCTCCCAATAAAGTAAAAGCAAAGACGGCTGTTGTCTCTAGCAGAGGTCAGGACAGGGCCTAACATATTAACACAAATGCAGGGGCAGAGTTAAGGTTGTTTGGGCGGTGGTCATTGAGCATTTTTGTCTTTAACGGTAAGTGTGTGTGTGTCTGCAGATGCTCGAGTATAGGTTGTTGTCCAAACTGTTAATGTCTGAGGGGTTTAAGATGGGTTTATTGTAAGATGGCTCTTGACTTGCACTTAACCTTAACTGTAACAAGGTTTTTGTTTTGGGATTCTCTACATCTGCTTAATAGGCATTAGTGATACCTCAGACGTGCTCAGAGCTGCTTCAAAACAATCGGTCAGTAAAATACAAGTAACTCTGAGCCAATGGGTCAGCAATATCTGCCTTCCTGTGGCCTGGAATAGTCACTCCTTATAAAGCTCATGGCTGTCACATTCACAGTCACAGCCTCTCCTGTCCAGGTATCTCCTGAAGGAATCAGGATTCTTACCATGCACTGAGTCATCAAGGATCAGCACGTGACTTCTCTAACCAGAGCTAAGCCATAATCCCTGTTACACACCATGTACTGCCGACCCTATCGGGGCACCTCAGCGCTGTTCCTGAGACACATTGTCCTGTGGATTTACAATGCTACACATTCTGTGTATAAAAGCCACTTGGTTCTGCATGCTTCTTCTGTTGCATTTGGCCTCGTGCAAAGGGCTCCTGTTCTGTTCCCAGTAAAACATGCAAGGTGCAGAGAGCAGACACAGGCCCTGCGAGTGAGACAGTAAAAAATAAGGAACCCAACCCCGACATCTTCTTCCCTGTTTGGAGAACGGAGCCCGTGCAGTCACTTACTGATGGCAATGCTGGCTTTGGCTCTCACAAAGAGCTTGAGGCACTCGGGTTTATTGTGGAGGCAGCAGTAATGAAGCGGTGTGTTTCCCTTCACTGTCTGCTTCACAAGGCTCCCACTGGGGCAAAGGATAGTCAGTATCAGTATGCTTGAGAAAGAGCAGTTCTCATCTATAACAATAACTACATGACGTTCAACCCCAAACCCTTCTCCCTAGCTCACAGGAATGAAGACCAGAACGGATACTGCCCAGCATTCAGGCTTTTAGCCAAAGCATGTGAACGTAGGGCTGCCAAATGTCTGGCATATTGTGCAGCTCTTGTGCACTGGGCAGCCCTGCCACGCCTGCTGACAGCTCACCTGGGACCTCGCGCATGGGACCTCGCACAGCTCACCTGGGACCTCGCGCGAGCTGCGGGCAGCAACTGCAGTTCATCCCGTGGCCACAAGAGGCTGTTGTGGCACATGGCTTCAGGCAGGTGGGGACAGCTCGTTGTGGGGGTGAGGGTGGGGGGGACGACACACACACACTGAATGGAAGGGACTGACTGGGGCCCAGATTAAGTCAGGGTCTGAAAGGGGTCAGGAGAGGCTGTCTCATCCCCAGCTGCCAGACGCTGCCTCCAGTAATAAATCACACAGGGTTTATTAAAATAATTAGGATTGTATGCAAATTATGTGAAAATATGCAAATCTTCTCACTGAATACTCTACCCATGGAATTTCCCCAACCTTGGCAGCTGTGTGCACGTTCCCCGGCAATGGGCAGCGCTGTGAGGCTGGTACAATACCCACTCTACTGCAGCAGCAGCCGAAGTCAGAACACAATCCTGCACTTGCACACCAGATCACACAGGACTGCACATCCGTGAGGACGCAGCTATGCATCACTGAGTGATGTCAGCATGGAATTTTGTATGGAATGAGCATACACTTTTATCAGCTTTCAAGTTTTACAACCATATATGGTCGCGGGGGAAGTGGGGGATAGAGATAAAGAGAAGAGTTCACAGTACAGGAGGTGATGCAGAAGATAAGGGTTTAGAAGGATCGTCTAGACGAAGGATGGTTTTGTATGGACTGGAACCCAGGAGAGCTGAATTCCATTCCCAGCTCCAAGAACCTTCTTTTGTGACCTTGCACAAGTCACTTTCTCCCGCTGAGTCTCCATTCTCCCTTTTGTAAACGGGAGATCACAGAATCATAGAATATCAGGGTTAGAAGGGACCTCAGGAGGTCATCTAGTCCAACCCCCTGCTCAAAGCAGGGCCAATCCCCAATTTTTGCCCCAGATCCATAAGTGGCCCTCTCAGATGATGATAACGGAGCCTAAGCTCACAAGGGTGCTGGGAAGATAAATCCATAAACACTTGGGAGGTACCCAGACACTGTGTGGTGGCCCTTAGGGAGACAGACTTTAACGCTGGTTCCACCCCAATCAATGGCGCACTGGGCTTGAATGCAGAAGGAAAAAAATGTACCTCCTCCTGTTTAGGAAGAACCAGACTCACTCAGAAAAGCAAGAGCCAGCCCTTGGGAAGCCCATCTTTGAGCCTGGCTGGCCCGGAGTAGTCGCTAATGGGTTGTAGAGCCTGTCACCAGTGGACTGCAGTCAGGGTGGGCATGCTCATTGGAGAGCTGTTCAGTGGCGGGGCGGGAGCAGGGGCATGGGCTGAACCACCCAGGGGGACACATGTCCTAGTCGGAAAATCTCCGTCCCCATTGGCACTCATTGCTCCCCTCAGCAGAGAGCCCAGGGAAGGGCCATGGCCATGAATTCCCCTCTAACCCTAAAGATGGTTTCTCCAAGTCAAAACCGAGGCACTTCTACAGGGAAATGCCCTGGTGCTGCCCCCTGGTGGTACTTCAGGGGATATTCAGAGGCACTTAGTCTACAAGGCTATCCAGCGCCTTCCACCAGCACTAACTCCGCTGATGACATTATGTACCTTAGCCTGAGCAGACAGTCCTACCCCTGCTAGTGCCTGCAGTCAGCTTACCTGTTCTGCACCAGAAAATCTACAATGTGTAGAGAGGTTCGGTCAGCTAACAAGACTGCCAGGTGGAGAACAGTTTCCCCGGGTTCCTGTAAATGGGAAACAAACAGCAAGTGATTGGATGCTTCCGAGTTTCTCAGTATTTCCATGCAAAACAAGCATGTTTTACCCCTCCTTAACTTCCAGGACTTGAAGAATTGCCACCATGGATCAGGGATGGGGCCTGTCTAGCCCCATACCCTGTCTCTGACTGTGGCCAGTACCAGCTGCTTCTGAGGAAGGCACAAGAAACCCCAGAGTGGACAAATTTGGAATAACCCATTCATAGGGGAAGTGTCTTCCTCACACCCATCAGTTAGAAGCTTGCTCATGCCCTGAAGTGGGGGAGGGGAGGGTTCATATCCCCACTCTTTATGTAATATAACTGCAGATAAAGTCATCAGTAATTAAGAGCAGCAGGACTGCAGAAGTGCTTAGATCAGGGCCCCATTGTTCAATCACCAAACTGTAAGAGACAATGGTGACATTTTCCTTACTAGGACACAGACCCGGAAGGGACCTCCTGGGACAATGGGTCCATCCCTGCTATCACCGGCAGACCTATCAAATTATCATTATTACAATAATAGTAGTACAGTAACCCTCCCCCTGGCACTGGCCCCTGCTCCAGCTGCGATGCAGCAGAACACGATCCTGTCCTGGGGAGAGGACGGCCAAGGGAGGGCAGCTTGAACTGGGGAAGTGGCTCTGAATCCGCCCAGAGGGGCAGTTGGGAAAAGCTGTTAGAGAAGGAGAAGAATCGAGATGCTGAGCTAGTGGGTGAACCGGAGCCTGGGTAGGAGGGGAGGTGATAAAATAAAAGAAGAACAGGAGAATAAAAGTAGGGGACTGGGAAGTGAGAAGGAAGAAAAAAGGAAAACAGCAAAGGTTTCAGGTCAGGAGAAGCAGAAAAATAACCAGACTTGGCAGGCGGGAACAGGCACTAATAGAGAAGGGAAGTAGAGGGAAATGATATCTACAGACTTACCAGAGACAGAGCATCAAGGGAAAAAACTGAAAGGAAACAGAACTGGTGAAAAAGGGACTTGATCAAAAAGCTGAGTTAGATGAAAACAGAGCCTGAAAATGGTAAATGAGAAGGCCGCCCACAAAGGACCTAAAGCATGTGAGGAGAGCGAGTGACTGTGACCGTCTAGTGACGGGATACAGTTCAAAGGGGCCTGATGCACAAATGAGGGGCCACTAGGTGAAGAAACCCCACTTGTAGATAAATTCTGTGAAAAGACATACAGCCAGAGGAACAGCAAACCTCAGGAGCCCTTCAAGCCAAAGAGAAGCAATGAACAGGCCAGCAAGAGTGGAGCTGGACTTGCAGCCAAGGAGAAGAAAAGATGACTCTTCTGTGAAGTGACACAATCTATTGTTAAGGAACCTCTTTGTTCTTCTTAATAACAATCCATTTGGTACTAACTGCCCAGCGTGTACAAGCCCCAGAGGTTAACAAGTTGGTAACCTATAATGTAACTATGAACAGTAACTCTTTGGCAATGTTCTACATGATTTAAGCTCCTGGTACCAACTTGTTAACCTCTGGGGTTTTCCCTTATAAAGTCCTAAAAATTTCAAATGACCCATTTGTCTTGGTTTGCCGCTGCCTCTCCTCCCAATTTGCCTTGCCTGCCTGGCCGGGTCACCACACTATAATCACGCAGTATTAGTGGAGCACCCAGAAGCCCCAATCAGAATTAGGATCTCATTGTTTCAGAGACACCTGAACTAAACCAACTGGTCCCTCTTCACCCATTTGTACTGACATGTACAAAACATTGCAATGTATCAGCAAGGTGTGATTTTCCTTTGCAGAAGCCATGCTGGTTTCTCCCTTATATCCAGTTCATCATGGTGGTGTATACTTCTAATGATTACTTCAGTGAATTTTCCTAGTGCTGAAGACTCAGTGATCTGTAATTCCCCACATCACCCCGGGCATTGTTTTTACACTTGCTACCCACCAGCTGACCAGTACTGTAGCTGATTTTAACAAGTGACTACATATTGTATAAGCAGCTCAGCCCTTTCATTTCTCAATAATAAACAATACCTATCCCGCATATTGCACTTTTCAACTGTATATCTCAAGAAGCTTTATATTAAATACCCCATTTTTCAGATGAAGAAACTGAGGCACAGACTTGTCTAAGGTTATGCCTCAAGTCAACAGCAGAACTGCCCTACTCTCCTGAGTTCATATCCAGTGCCCTATCCAAAGGGACTACTGGATTCCTTTTAGATGTGTACCATCTGATCCTGGAGACTCAATCTTTCAATGATCAGTTTGCTCTAGTACTTCCTGTTTTGACACCACAATTTCGGGCAGTGCCTCATCTTTATTACAAAAATCACTTCCTCATCCTTCTTAATTGTTCCCTTTATCCTTCAGCAGCCCACCAGACTCCCTAGTTCTCTCACAGAACAGGTGTCCTGCTTTTGACGTACTTCAAACGTCTTGTGATTTGTTTTTATGCCTTTTGCTGTTTTCTCTTTGGATTCCCTCTTATGCCTCCTGATTTCCTTCAGACATATTGCCTGACATAGTCTCTACGTTCTTTTACAGGCTTCACTAGCGTTGGCTTTCCAGTTTTGGAAGGATACCTGATTGCCCTTGAACCTCCCATTTAGCCAGGCAGGTTTACTTCCTGTCTTTCTGCTGCCCTTTCCGACTGAGGGGTACATATGTTTTGGGGACTGTTAGGGTTGCTTAAACAGTCTCCATGCTGAGTTCAAGGGTTTTAATTTCCTCATTTCTTACTTTAATGTTTTTTACTTGTTTCCTCCTTTTCTTGAAGTTTAGTGTCACCATGCTCATTACTGGAATCTTTCCTCCTCTTGGCAGCATGCCACTAAGGGTATGTCCACACTGGAGTTAGACACCTGCAGCTGGCCTGGGCTAGCTGACTTGGGCTCGCAGGGCTGGTTAATTGCAATGTAGACTTCTGGGTTTGAGCAGCAGCCTGAAGTCTGGGACCCTTTCACCTTGCAGGGTCCTACTGCCTGGACTCCAGGCCAAGTGTGAACATCTACACTGCAACTGACCAGCCCCTTAGCCTGAGTGAAGTGAGCCTGAGTCAAGTGATGCAGGCAAGCGGTGGGTTTTTAATTGCACAGTGGACACACCCTTCGTGGCTCAGCTATTCTTACTTCTTGATTTAACTCCTAGTTGACCTATATTAGGTTGACTTACCGCCACCGCAGTAATTAGTCCACACTACCTCCTTGAGTCGGTGATGCGCATCCTCATCAGCAGTGCTTCCACCGACCTCAGAGGGGCAGTATGTGGACCTGAGAGCCTGGTCTTGCATCTCTGCCGGAAGCCCAGCTGCCCCACAGGCTCCTGGCCTCCCTGCGGGCGGCTCCCCTTGGCTCCCTGTTGCCCACCAGGAGCAGTGGGCAAGCCGCCCGGGGCTTCTCGCCTCCCTGTTCCCTGCCCGGAGTGGGGTCCAGCTGCCCAGGGTTTTTGCCCTAGCTGCCAGCCAGGAACGGGGTCCAGCCACCCAGCCCTCCAGGGGCGGGGAGCAACTGGGTTCTAGCTGCCTGGCTTTCTTGTCAATTTCTCAGCTAAGAGAGCTACCAGCCGTTTTAAGTAAGGTCGTGTCTACATAAACAGTAGCCCTACCTACACCGACATAAGCCCTACGCCTCTCGTGGAAGTAGAGTTATTATTTCAGCGTAGTAGGGCACTTCCACCAGTGGGACAAGGCTGTCGTGAAGACACTGACATAATTTGGTTGATATAAATCAGCTAGCTGTGCAGTGCAGACCACGCCTTACTTAGGAAGTTGAGAACAGCCTCTTGTCTTGTGTGCGCTAGAGCTGGCTGTTCCGAGAAGCAACTGATGTGCCATTTGCCCAGCTGAAGTCACTCATTTCATCATTTTGTTAGGCTGAGTTCCTTCTCTCATTTCTCTCTACAGGTGCACGCTACAGGTATCCCTGTCCTGAGGTAACCATACTCTTTATAGAGCAGTGGCAGTGACTTCTGAGTTAAGGTTGTGTTCTATTATTTCACTTAAAGCACCTTTCAGACTTTGGTTTGAAAACCTAATGTATCTGTCCCAACTGTAATTTGAGTAATGTGTGAACTTTCTGAGGATTTCAATAAATCTGTTAATTTCCAAGTTTTAATCAATTAAAAATTGGCCTTAAAGAGTTCTAACTCAAAAAGATTGAATTTTATGATAGTTCAAGCCTCTCTAGCTTAAAAGCTATGGCATATAGAAAGCAAGCAAGGTGCATGTAGGGCGAGTGTGGTGTCTCTCTTTGGATGTGACTAGTTTGCTAATTAACAAAAATAAGAGAATGTATTAGTGTTATTTACCATAATTAAATCTGTATGCACTGTGCCTAGCTGATGGAAAGCATGATTTAAATGGGCAACCTCTGTTCTCTGATGCAGTGTGGCGAAGTCTTTCTGAAAAGTGTGAGAAAGGATTACAATACTGTCTTTTATCAGACGCCCCCAGGAACCTTCCCTGTGTCTGAAATTGGGGGCTACCATGGTGTATGGGGAGTGGGCAGTGCTTGTCCAGGGGTACTGGTGTTGCGCTGGAGAAGATCACGGACAAAGGAATGGATGCTTTGCTGAAATCAGGATCTCGCTGAAACTGAGATACTGAGACAGCTGGACAGTTTTACAAAGAGCAAGATCTTCAACACAGTAGCAGCTGCTTTGACCGTGACCTGGACACAGGGTGGGTTGATATAAATCAAGGTGATTTAAATCACTAAGTGGGAAAACCTCAATTTAAATAATCAATTTTAATCGACTTTTCCATTTGTACTTATTATTTTCTAAAGAAGGGTGCATTCTCATTGGTTAAAATAACTATTAAAACATGTTGATTTACAACTAAATAGAGCTTTTACACTAGATTTGGTACATCTTTTTGCTGCCTTGGAGGGTATATTATAACTATATACACTTATTTAATCAATTATGTAGCTTAATATTTTCACACTCTTATTAATTGTACATTTTAGTATGTTAGAAAATGGTGAATGATATATTGATTATTTACTAGATAATTAACTTTTTGCTCATGACTTGTATCAAGCTACAGTAGGATGGTAACAGGAATTTAATTACACACCACCACATATATTTTATTTTTATTAAACAAAACAACCTTAAATATTTTGGATACATAACTTCTCTTACCAAAATGGGTTTTATATTTACCACAAACAATTTATTACAGGAACAGAGGGATTTGCTGTAATCAGTGAATGAAATAGATTATTTCCGGTCACCCTGGAAAAAATGTCAAATATACCTATCTGAAAGTGACTGGAGCTTAAGTCCCTACTCACCTAAGTCTCCTGAAAATGCGACAACAGTCTCCTAAGTGACTTAGGCTGTCCTTCCCTTCTCGTTTTTATTCATAGATTGGAAGAGAAACAAGTTTTCCTGCTTTTTCAACTCCCAATTGTTTTCCTAACTTGGAATGAATTAGTCCAAATGAAGAAAATATTCTTTCTGTCCCTGCAGAAGAGGCTACTGCTGTCAAAAGCTGGTTTAGCATTTCAACAAACTCTGGTTCCAGGTGCTTAGTTAATGACTGCCGCCAGTTCAGTGGTATAACTTTCTTTAAAACATCACCAGCAAACATGTCCTGTGTGAACGATTCACCTCCAGCCCTGAAATTCATTATGGTTGGCATGATTAAGGGATGATTATTAAATGCCCATATCATAGCAGCATCTTCTTCAGCAGTTAGACATCTACCCTTGTACTTTGGGTTGAGGATATTAGCAAGAAAGTGAGGTGGAGTAAGTGCTTGATCCATCTGCTTCTTTACTGCCTACACCTCTTTCTTTAATGCCTCTTGAAGTTCTTTCCAAATGTTAACAACATCAGCAATGCAACAGCAATTTTTTCTGTGATTTGTCCAAGGCCATGGAAACTGGTTTCAGTATATCCAGCATCTTTTATGTTTCTCTTTAGTCCAATGGTGGCTACTTTGGCTGTGATAGTTCCATCTGTTTTGTTATGATTTTCTTCACATATTGTCATCAGACTAGGCCAGCTCTTAATAAATAGCTCTGTGATGGGATGTATAAATCCCACACTGGGACTGAGATGGTTAGAGAGCAGCTCTGGGCCCAGGTGACCCCACCCCGCTGCACCTACAGAGCATGTGCCAGCTGAAGGTGGAGCTTGAAAGGGAGCCAGACAGCTCAGAAGAGGCCTGATAGGGCAAGGAGAGAGTGCCTGGAGAAGGGTGCTGCAGAACCCTGTCCCTGGGAGACAGAGCCTGTCTGCTGTGCACAGAGGGGCTGGTGGTCAGTCACTCTCCTTTTCTTTACTGCTTTGTGTCACACTGTGAGACTTGGGCACGGGCAAGGGTGGTAGGAAGTGGCCCAGGGACGCAGCCTCAAGGCACTCCCAGGTGCTGGACATTGTTGCCTCTTACAGGGTCCTGGGCCAGAGCCCAGTGGAGTGGGAAGGCCGGGGCTCTCCTACCAACCACCCTTCTAAGAGAGAGCACAAGGCCCCTCACTTCCAGACTGCCCCTTGAGGAAGCCAGGGGAGGGTAAAGACTTTGAAAACTTAGTGGTTGGGACTGGACACCTGGAGGAGTCCATAAATGGATGAAGTCCTACCCCAGTCATGAGGGCGTGGGACCAGGGCCGGATTAAGACCTTTAGAGGCCCTAAGCACTGAAAAGATTATGATGCCCCCCCATATGTAATTCAAAATAAAAACAATACTATACCGTAAAATAAAATTCTATTTTTTGAAATGACACAAAACTTACATGTATGCTGAAATTAAAATAGCTTCTTTCTAGATTTTCTCATTGCAAAATTCTAGATAAGTTAACCGAAGCTGACTCGACGAAGCATGTCTGCTTCCATACACAATAGGGAAAGTGAATCAAGTCTGTCCTGACACATTGTTGTTCTCTGAGGGTTTTTTATTCTTTTCAGCTGAGAAAAAGAGCGTTCTGCGGAGCAGTTAGTAATCATCAATGTTAGAAAAATACGTCGTGCGATCTCTACATTTGGAAATACACATTGTATTCCCTCTTTCAATATTGTGTCATGACGATCAATGTGACTGAATTTCATTTTTCCTGTTTCATTACACTTTGCACGCATATAACAGTAGAACTGCCGTACTTCTCCACAGAGATTCATGTTCAAGTCAACAGGGTATGAGTCAACTAGCTTTTGGGAACCTTGTGAATATTGTTCATCAGATAAGTCCATATCGTTTAGATAAGAAAATCTACTTTATACTTCTTTGTACACTTCACCTCTCCTCTTCATACGAGCTTCAAGTGTATCAATTATAGTGTAGTAAGTAGATACGCAAAATTTGTCTCTAGGATTCAATGCTGTTTCTGTTGCACTGCTATCATTTTCATGTTTTTTCCTGATTCACTTGCAGGACTGGGCTTCTTTGTAGTTAGTATCAGGCAACATATCTTTTGATATGTCTTCAGATCTTTAGAAATCATTCCTCAAAGTGTGTAAGTGGTCTGCTAATGATTGACAGAGGTCTGCACATGTTTTCAAATCCAATTCTTTTTCTTGGAGAGCTTGACTTGTGTGGTAAAAGTGTTGTAAAATTTCATTCCACATGGCCAACATGAACACAAACTCTAGTTCTTGCATCTTGTTTGCAATGTTTTCTGCCTCTCGTATAGTTTCTCCCTTTTGTGATTGGTCTTCAGCTATACTTTCTAATGCATCCACAATCTTTGAGTAGGACTCCAGAATTGCACTTGTTGCCACTGCATATGCCTCCCAGCGAGTATTAGAAAGAGATTTCAACACACGATCATTGCCCAAATGTGTTTTAAGAACTGCCCATTGGTGTGTTGAGGCAGAGAAAAATGTATAAAGTAACTGTACTGTTGAGAAAAAACTTACTGCCAACAATCAACAGCACTGCGGCCAACAAGATTGAGAGAGTGTGCAGCACGTGGTATGAATATGACATATTTGTTCTGTTCTAAAAGCTTCTTCTGCATTGATAGATTCATAGATATTAAGGTCAGAAGGGACCATTATGATCATCTAATCTGACCTCCTGCACAATGCAGGCCACAGAATCTCACCCACCCATTCCAGGAATAAACCTGTCACCTATGTCTGAGCTATTGAAGTCCTCAAATCATGGTTTAAAGACTTCAAGGAGCAGAGAATCCTCCACCAAGTGACCCGTGCCCTATGCTACAGAGGAAGGCAAAAAAGCTCCAGGGCCTCTTCCAATCTGCCCTGGAGGAAAATTCCTTCCCGACCCCAAATATGGCGATCAGATGAACCCTGAGCATATGGGCAAGATTCACCAGCCAGATACCCAGGAAAGAATTCTCTGTCGTAACTCAGATCCCACTCCATCTAACATCCCATCACAGGCCATTGGGCCTATTTACCATGGATATTTAAAGATCAATTAATTGCCAAAATCATGTTATCCCATCATACCATCTCCTCCATAAACTTATCGAGTTTAATCTTAAAGCCAGATAGGTCTTTTGCCTCCACTGCTTCCCTTGGAAGGCTATTCCAGAACTTCACTCCTCTGATGGTTAGAAACCTTCATCTAATTTCAAGTCTAAACTTCCCGATGACCAGTTTATATCCATTTGTTCTTGTGTCCACATTGGTACTGAGCTTAAATAATTCCTCTCCCTCTCCGGTATTTATCCCTCTTATATATTTATAGAGAGCAGTCATATCTCCCCTCAACCTTCTTTTGGTTAGGCTAAACAAGCCAAGCTCCTTGAGTCTCCTTTCATAAGACAGGTTTTCTATTCCTCGGATCATCCTAATAGCCCTTCTCTGAACCTGTTCCAGTTTGAATTCATCCTTCTTAAACGTGAGAGACCAGTACTGCACACAGTATTCCAGGTGAGGTCTCACCAGTGCCTTGTATAACGGTACTAACATCTCCTTATCTCTACTGGAAATACCTCTCCTAATGCATCCCAAGACCACATTAGCTTTTTTCACTGCCATATCACATTGGCTCATAGTCATCCTGCGATCAACCAATACTCCAAGGTCCTTCTCCTCCTCCGTTACTTCAAATTGATGCGTCCCCAGCTTATAACTATAATTCTTATTATTAATCCCACCTTACACTTCTCACTATTAAATTTCATCCTATTACTATTACTCCAGTTTACAAGGCCATCCAGATCTTCCTGTATGATATCCCAGTCTCTCTCTAAATTGGCAATACCTCCCAGCTTTGTATCATCTGCAAACTTCATTAGCACACTCCCACTTTTTGTGCTGAGGTCGGTAATAAAAAGATTAAATAAGATTGGTCCCAAAACCGATCCCTGAGGAACTCCACTGGTAATCTCCCTCCAGCCTGACAGTTCACCTTTCATTATGACCTGCTGTAGTCTCCCTTTTAACCAATTCCTTATCCACCTTTCAATTTTCATATTGATCCCCATCTTTTCCAATTTAATTAATAATTCCCCATGTGGCACTGTATCAAACGCCTTACTGAAATCTAGGTAAATTAGATCCACCGCGTTTCCTTTGTCTAAAAAATCTGTTACTTTCTCAAAGAAGGAGATCAGGTTGGTTTGGCATGATCTACCTTTTGTAAAACCATGTTGTATTTTGTCCCATTTACCAATGACCTCAATGTCCTTAACTACTTTCTCCTTCAAAATTTTTTCCAAGACCTTGCATACTACAGATGTCAAACTAACAGGCCTGTAGTTACCCGGATCATATTTTTTTCCCTTCTTAAAAATAGGAACTATGTTAGCAATTCTCCAATCATATGGTACAACCCCTGAGTTTACAGATTCATTAACAATTCTTGCTAATGGGCTTGAAATTTCATGTGCCAATTCCTTTAATATTCTTGGATAAAGATTATCTGGGCCCCCCAATTTAGTCCCATTAAGTTCGAGTTTCGCTTCTACCTCAGATATGGTAATATCTACCTCCATATCCTCATTCCCATTTGTCATGCTACCATTATCCCTAAGATCCTCATTAGCTTTATTAAAGACTGAGGCAAAGTATTTGTTTAGGTATTGGGCCATGCCTAAATTATCCTTAACCTCCACTCCATCCTCAGTGTTTAGCGGTCCCACTTTTTCTTTCTTTGTTTTCTTCTTATTTATTTGGCTATAGAACCTTTTACTATTGGATTTAATTCCCTTTGCAAGGTGCAACTCTACTTGACTTTTAACCTGTCTCTCTTTATCCCTACATGTTGGCAGTGTTGTCATAAGATTGACCTCTGCACTTTGAGAAATCTATTTTGCAAACTTGGCACAGATAATGCAGTATTTGATTTGCCATTTCTTCACTAGTGTGGCTTTTCAAATTGAGGAATGTTATAAATCGTTCCACTGGTTTTCCATCTGTGGGAGACACATATCTTAGTACAATACTCAGTTGATCAATATGTGAAAGTTCAGGTGTAGAGTCGACAGATAAACTGAAGTACCCAGCAGTACTTATTTCATCCACAATAGCTGAACGAACTTTGTCACTCATTAGACCAATGAGTTCATCACATATTGTGTTGGATAAGTATGATAGGTTACCTTTGCCCGCATTTCCATATTTTGAGATATGGCCTGCTAAAACTGGGTCAAACTGAGCCACAAACTCCAACAATCCCAAGAAATTTCCATTCTGCAATGATCCAAATGTGTCATTTGATCCCCGGAAAGGCAGACCATGTTCAGCTAATGTTTGAATAACAGCTACAACACGCTGCAAGACATGTTGCCAGTATTCACGCTCCCCTTTAATTTGTTCTTCCAATTTTTTCTGGTGCCCCCTGCTTTGCTGGTGCCCTAAGCACGTGCTTAGTCTGCCTATTGGATAATCCAGCCCTGTGTGGGACCCAGTATCTTTCTTGGAATTCTGTTACCCTGGAGAGGGATAAAGCTAACTGGTGACCTGACCAGAGGATCAAGTCAACAACCAGCAAAAGACAGACTGCTATGGAGCAACAGTGCCCAGGTGAAACATTGGAGGTGAAGTAAGTAGAGACATAGTGCCCTAACCATTAGATGACTCCACCAGTGAGCACCATCCATTACAAGCTCAAAGTAGTCAACCACTAAATTCCATTGTATATCTTGGGGGAGAATCAGTTTGGTGTCCCCTAGGGGTCTGTACTGGGACCAGTGCCGTTCAACATATTCATACATGATCTGGAAAAAGGGGTAAACAGAGAGGTGGCAAAATTTGCAGATGATACAAAACTACTCAAAATAGTTAAGTCCAAAGCTGATTGCGAAGAGCAACAAAGGGATCTCACAAAACTGGGTGACTGGGCAACAAAAGGGCAGATGAAATTCAATGTTGATAAATGCAAAGTAATACACTTTGGAAAACATAATCCTAACTATTCATACAAAATGATGGGGTCTAAATTAGCCACTCAAGAAAGAGATCTTGGAGTCATTGTGGATAGTTCTCTGAAAACATCCACTCAATGTGCAGCGGCAGTCAAAAAAGTGAACAGAATGTTGAGAATCATTAAGAAAGGGACAGATAATAAGACAGAAAATATCATATTGCCTCTATATAAATCCATGGTACGCCCACATCTTGAATACTGCATGCAGATGTGGTCACCTTATCTCAAAAAAGATATATTGGAATTGGAAAAGGTTCAGAAAAGGGCAACAAAAATGATTAGGCGTATGGAACAGCTTCCATGTCAGGAGAGATTAATAAGATTGGGACTTTTCATCTTGTTAAAGAGATGACTAAGGGGGATATGATAGAGGTCTATAAAATCATGACTGGTGTGGAGAAAGTAAATAAGGAACTATTATTTACTCCTCATAACAAAAGAACTAGGGGTCACGAAATGAAATTAATAGGCAGCAGGTTTAAAACGAACAAAACAAAACGAAGAAAGGGAAGTATTTCTTCACACAACGCACAGTCAACCTGTCAAACTCTTTGTGAGAGGATGTTGTGAAGGCTAAGACTATAACAGGATTCAAAAAAGAACTAGATAAATTCATGGAGGATAGGTACATCAATGGCTATTAGCCAGGAAGGGCAGGGATGGTGTCCCTAGCCTCTGTTTGCCAGAAGCTGGGAATGGGTGACAGGGGATGGATCACTTGATGATGACCTGTTCTGTTCATTCCCTCTGAACCACCTGGCACTGGTTACTGTCAGAAGACAAGATAATGGGCTAGACGGACCTTTGGCCTGATCCAGTATGGCCGCTCTTATATCCTGCTTTCTTTAGTGAAGCTGAAGCAAAGTGGTTGCTAAGGAAGTATTTTGAAATTTCAACAACATTTTCCTTTTTCCTGCAGTTATACTTAAGTCTGTGGCTATAAGATGCATCAAATGAGCACTGCACCCATATGTTGTAAGTTTCAAATTCCTTTTTGAAACACTTGGAGGAGAGGAAGGTGATCAGGAACAGTCAACATGGATTTACAAAGGGCAAATCATGCCTGACCAACCTGATTGCCTTCTATGATGAGATAACTGGCTCTGTGGATATGGGGAAAGCGGTGGACATGATATACCTTGACTTTAGCAAAGCTTTTGATACAATCTCCTACAGTATTCTTGCCAGCAAGTTAAAGAAGTATGGATTGGATGAATGGACTATAAGGTGGATAGAAAGCTGGCTAGATCAGCAGACTCAAGGGGTAGTGATCAACAGCTCTATGTCTAGTTGGCAGCCGGTATCAAGCGGAGTGCCCCCGGGGTCGGTCCTGGGGCTGGTTTTGTTCAACATCTTCATTAATGATCTGGATGATTGGATGGATTGCACCCTTAGCAAGTTCGCGGATGACACTAAGCTCGGGGGAGAGGTAGATATGCTGGAGAGTAGTGATAGGGTCCAGAGTGATCTAGACAAATTGAAGGATTGGGCCAAAAGAAATCTGATGAGGTTCATCAAGGACAAGTGCAGAGTCCTGCACTTAGGATAGAAGAATCCCATGCACTGCTACAGGCTGGGGGCTGACTAGCTACGTGGCAGTTCTGCAGAAAAGGACCTGGGGATTACAGTGTATGAGAAGCTGGATGTGAGTCAGCAGTGTGCCCTTGTTGCCAAGAAGGCTAACGGCATATTGGGCTGCATTAGTAGGAACATTGCCAGCAGGTCGAGGGAAAGGATTATTCCCCTCTATTCGGCACTGGTGAGGCCACATCTGGAGTATTTCATCCAGTTTGGGGCCCCCCCCACTACAGAAAGGATGTGGACAAATTGGAGAGAGTCCAGCAGAGGACAACGAAAATGATTAGGGAGCTGGGGCACATGACTTACAAGGAGAGGCTGAGGGAACTGAGCTTGTTTAGTCTGCAGAAGAGAAGAGTGACTGGGGATTTGATATCAGCCTTCAATTGCCTGAAGGGGGTAACAAAGAGGATGGAGCTAGGCTGTTCTCAGTAGTGGCTGATGACAGAACAAGGAGCAATGGTCTCAAGTTGCAGTGGGGGAGGTCTAGGTTGGATATTAGGAAAAACTATTCCACTAGGAGCGTGGTGAAGCACTGGAATGGGTTACCTAGGGAGCTGATGGAATCTTCGTCCTTAGAGGTTTTTAAGGCCCAGCTTGACAAAGCCCTGGCTGGGATGATTTAGTTGGGGTTGATCCTGCTTTGAGATGACCTCCTGAGATCTCTTCCAACCCTAATTTTCTATGATTCTATGATTCATTATTTTCTTTTAGATTTCTTCTCAATTTAGCTATTGTGATGCTGAGCCAGTGAGGGTTAAGCAACCAGCTGGCTGGCTGAAGTAAAAGAAACCTTTAAGGACATATTAGAAGAATACTGAAATGGTAAATAGGGCCATTCCTCATAGATAGTTAGCAAAGCTATGTTAAATAGAATCACAGAACCATAGAACTGGAAGGGACCTCAAGAGGTCATCTAGTCCAGGCCCCTGCACTCGTGGCAGGACTAAGTATTATCTAGACCATTCCTGACAGGAGTTTGTCTAACCTGCTCCTAAAAATCTCCAATAATGGAGATTCTACAACCTCCTTAGGCAATTTATTCCAGTGTTTAACTACCCTGACAGGAACTTTTTCCTAATGTCCAACCTAAACCTCCCTTGCTGCAGTTTAAGTCCATTGCTTCTTGTCCTGGCCTCAGAAGTTAAGAAGAACAATTTTTCTTCCTTCTCCTTGTAACAACCTTTTAAATACTTGAAAACTGTGATCATGTCCCCTCTCAGTCTTCTCTTTTCCAGACTAAACAAACCCAATTTTTTCAATCTTCCCTAATAGCTCATGTTTTCTAGACCTTTAATCATTTTTGTTGCTCTTCTCTGGACTCTCTCCAGTTTGTCCACATCCTTCCTGAAATATGGCACCCAGAACTGGACATGATACTCCAGTTGAGGCCTAATCAGCGTGGAGCAGAGCGGAAGAATTACTTCTTGTGTCTTGCTTACAACACTCCTCCTAATACATCCCAGAAGGATGTTTGCTTTTTTTGCAACGGCGTTATACTGTTGACTCATATTTAGCTTGTGGTCCACTATGACCCCCAGATTCCTTTCCACAGTATAGAGGACCTCTAGTCCTCTATACTGACTATAGACTAGAGGTCTTGAAATGTAGGCCTGTATTGTTAGAGAATTAGAAGTAGATACTAATTGTATTTGTCTGTGTTTACCTATGCCTTATTAGAAGTTCAACACTGTGATCTAATTAGCTTGTAGATGCTAAACATTGGTTCCTGTTTGTAATGTTTCATTACTATATTATATTGATTTAGTGATCAAAAGGGGATATTAAAATTTAGATGAAACTTGTGGTTTAATAATATAATTGTCTTTATTTCTCTTTGAAGTTTGTAGTAAACTACCTATAAACCGTTTGAATGGTTAATTGCCTTATGCTAATCAATTCAACTAGTTATTGGTATATGCCTAGGAAATAGAGTATTACTTCAAAGCAACAATGTACATTACCTATTCTTCACCTAAGGAATGGCTGCTGTGACCACTTGCTGCCAAGAGGCTCATCAGCTGCACTTCAGCGCTAAAGGAATTTTTGGGCCTGATCCTTACTATCTCAGATCTGCTTAAACTTGGTCGGGGAAGTTGAAGTTGCAAGACTGAGGTCTCCATGTCTATTCTGGATTAGCCCGGCCATTCTTATGGAAGATTTGAACAAACTTTGCACATGGACTGCCTATTGTACTATATCTTTTTAAAGTAATTTCAGAAGGATTTCTACAAGGACTATTGATTAATCGCAGTTAACTCACACAATTAACTCAAAAAAACTAATCATAATTAAAAAAATTAATCGCGATTAATTGCAGTTTTAATCACACTGTTAAACAATAGAATATCAATTGAAATTTATTAACTTTTTTTGGATATTTTTCTCCATTTCAAGTATATTGATTTCAATTACAACACAGGATACAAAGTGTACAGTGCTCACTTTATATTATTATTTTTATTAAAAATATTTGCACTGTAAAAATGATAAACAAAAGAAACAGTATTTTTCAATTCACCTCATACAAGTACCATAATGCAATCTCTTTATTGTGAAAGTGAAATTTATTTTATATAACAGCACTCAAAAACAAAACAATGTAAAACTTGAGACCCTACAAGTCCACTCAGTCCTACTTCTTATTCAGCCAATCGCTAAGACAAACAAGTTTGTTTACATTTGCAGGCGATAATGCTGCTCGCTTCTTGTTTACAATGTCACCTGAACGTGAGAACAGGTGTTCGCATGGCACTTTTGTAGCCAGTGTTGCAAGGTATTTACGTGCCAGATATGCTAAACATTCATATGCCCCTTCATGCTTTGGCTACCATTCCAGAGGACATGCTTCCATACTGATGATGCTCATTAAAAAAATAATGTGATAATTAAATTTTGATTGAACTTGAGGGAGAATACTATGTTTCCTGCCCTGTTTTACCCACATTCTGTCATGTATTTCATATTATAACAGTCTCGGATGATGAGCCAGCACATGTTGTTCATTTTAAGAACACTTTCACTGCAGATTTGACAAAACGCAAAGAAGGTACCAATGTGAGATTTCTAAAGATAGCTACAGCACTCGACCCAAGGTTTAAGAATCTGAAGTGCCTTCCAAAATCTGAGAGGGACAAGGTGTGGAGCATGCTTTCAGAAGTCTTAAAAGAGCAAAACTCCGATGCGGAAACTACAGAATCTGAACCATCAAAAAAGAAAATCAGCCTTTTGCTGGTGGCATCTGACTCAGATGATGAAAATGAATATGCATTGGCCTGCACTGCTTTGGATCATTATCGAGCAGAACCCGTCATCAGCATGGACGCATGTCCCTTGGAATGGTGGTTGAAGATGAAGGGGCATATGAATCTTTAGCTCATCTGGCATATAAATATCTTCCAATGCCGGCTACAATAGTGCCATGCGAACGTCTGTTCTCACTTTCAGGTGACACTGTAAACAAGAAGCGAGCAGTATTATCACCTGCAAATGTAAACAAACTTGTTTGTCTGAGTGACTGGCTGAACAAGAAGTAGGACTGCGTGGACTTGTAGGCTCTAAAGTTTTATATTGTTTTATTTTTGAATGCAGTTCTTTTTGTACATAATTCTACATTTGTAAGTTCAACTTTCATGATAAAGAGATTGCATTACAGTACTTGTATGAGATGAATTGAAAAATACTATTTCTTTTGTTTTTTACAGCACAAATATTTGTAATATAAAATAAGTATAAAGTGAGCATTGTACACTGTATTCTGTGTTGTAACTGACATTAATTTATTTGAAAATGTAGAAAACATCCAAAAATATTTAAATAAAATGATATTCTAGTATTGTTTAACAGTGTGATTAATCGCACAATTAATCTTTTTAATTGTGCGATTAATCGCAATGAATTTTTTAAATTGCTTGACACCCCTAATTTCTACAAATCAGCAGCCTCACCATCTCTGCTGTGAAACTGTCCTAAGAACTTTATTCATATCTGTATGTACAATTATCTTTTAAAGTAACTCTATTTTCTTTTTAGTAATAAATCTTAGATTAGCTAATAAAAACTGGCTGTAAATATGTATTTGAGTGAGATCTGAAATATTCATTGACCTGGTGGGTAATGTGTCCAATCTCTTGTGATTGGTAGAACTTTATATATGGTGAATAACGACTTAAATAACCCTCACTATCTAGACTTGGCTGTCTGGGTGAGAGCCAAAGGCTGGATTGTTTAAAGGGAACTTTATTTTGGCTTCTTAGTAACCAGTAAGGTATTACAGAAGCTGTTTTGTTACTGACTTGGTGAATCTAATTATAATAATTAACAACCAGTTTGGGGGATCATCTACCTTATTCTTTGCAGTTTGCTCTGGTTGAGTATTCTCAGTATAGTCCCTCCAGTGACCATGGTCATAGCTATATTTGCAGCACTGTCTGTGACAAAGCTACACACTTGACACTTGACTTTTTCTTCAGTTTGTTACACCTTGTATTGCTACTTCTTAAGTATTCTGCTGTATACGCATTTCCTGATGTATCAATTGTTTCTGTGAGAGACAACCTTATTGTATGTTGCCACACAAGCACATATTACTGGATCATTTTGTACACTGTTCATCAAGATGCAGATTAACGAATTTCCCATCAATGTTTTTTGCACACAGTTCGATTTCCTTTCTATACACTGTATCCAGCACTCTTCCTGCAATGTCTGCTCTGCCAGGTGGAGCACAGCCTGGTTGTAATGATTGAATCATGTCAATGCAATGTTTGTTCTGAACAAGACAAAAGGAAAAATTTATTGCATAAATGAACTGAGCAACCTTTTCGTCTATGGAGCTTTGCTGGAATGTGCTGGTCCTGATGACAAATGCAGCCATGGTTTTACGGGGGGATGAAGTCTTTTTTTTTTTTTTGACGCTGTCTGACATACGTTTAATTGTTGCCCTGCTGATGGTATCAGCAGATGACTATAAAGTTGTAGACCTTGCAAACGATGGACATTTATAACCCCTCCTGTCTAAGCTGGGCCCTGAAACAAAAGGGTCAAAAAGTCACTCACTCATCTTTACTCAGTGCACTGTCTTTTTTAAAAAAGGGATTGTAAATGAAAGATTCCTCCTACTGAAGCTGTTTGTGCCTCAGTTGAAATGATATAATTTATTCTAAACCCATTTTCATAGGGAAAATAATTAATAAATCATAAGAATTATCTAAATCTATTTGAACTTTTACCTCTAGCAACATACCAAACAGCTTGGAAAAAAATTTAAATGTCAAAATTCATAAATGCCTGTCAAGGTTCCTCCCCCACTCTGAACTCTAGGGTACAGATGTGGGGACCTGCATGAAAACCTCCTAAGCTTACTTTCAGCAGCTTAGGTTAAAACTTCCCCAAGGTACAAATTAATTTTATCCTTTGCCCCTGGATTTCCACTGCCACCACCAAACTTTAACTGGGTTTACTGGGAAACGTAGTTTGGACACGTCTTTCCCCCCAAAATCCTCCCAACCCTTTTCCTGGGGAAGGTTTGGTAAAAATCCTCACCAATTTGCATAGGTGACCACAGACCCAAACCCTTGGATCTTAGAACAATGAAAAAGCATTCAGTTTCCTTACAAGAAGACTTTTAATAGAAGTAAAGGAATCACCTCTGTAAAATCAGGATGGTAGATACCTTACAGGGTAATTAGATTCAAAACATAGAGAATCCCTCTAGGCAAAACCTTAAGTTACAAAAAAGATGCACAGACAGGGATAGTCATTCTATTCAGCACAGTTCTTTTCTCAGCCATTTAAAGAAATCATAATCTAACACATACCTAGCTAGATTACTTACTAAAAGTTCTAAGACTCCATTCCTGTTCTGTCGCTGGCAAAAGCAGCATACAGACAGACACAGACCCTTTGTTTCTCTCCCCCCTCCCAGCTTTTGAAAGTATCTTGTCTCCTCATTAGTCATTTTGGTCAGGTGCCAGGGAGGTTACCTTTAGCTTCTTAACCCTTTACAGGTGAGAGGATTTTTCCTCTGGCCAGGAGGAATTTTAAAGGGGTTTACCCTTCCCTTTATATTTATGACAATGCCTAATAAAACTTTACTTTTAAACAGGTAAACTTCACCTAGGATGCTTGATTATATTGAGCCATAAAAGATCACTTCAGAAGTCCAGCAGTAACAGTAAAAATGTAATTGATAAATACTCCCACAACAAACTAACATACCAATTATATTCTGAACACAAATATATTGAAATTCATAAGCAATTAATCCACTCAAAACACAAATGTATGACAATAATCTAAGTAATCATTTACTAGCATAGTAAAACATGGCAGGCAGTCTGTAAGAATGGTGCAAAATAAGTTTACTAACCAGTTGATTCAGATTGGTCAGACAAGTCCACATCATCTTCAAAGGCATTGCCTTCTGAGGGCACTTTTTAAATGTTGTTTCCTTTCGACAACCAGGCCTTGCGTTTCCTTGTCATGCGGTTTACATTTGACTCCTGTTCCCTTTTTACCCAGAGGTAAAGGAATGTCTTGAAAATATTTCCAGATGGGTTTTTTTTTAAAAGGAGCTGACGCCATGGCAGGCTTTTCCCTCCAGTTCCCAGGTGTTGAAGTCAACCCAAGAGGCTGCACTCAGTTGAATATTTTCCCTTAGTAAGTTTCCCCGGCGGGTGGAGTTGTAAATATTCATAATCTGAGACCTGAGCCGATCAGAGCTCAGGGAGGGAGAAGCTGTAAAACAGGAGCATGAGGCCCCCTAGGTGGTTCAGCGGATCATCCTGGTGAGATATATGATGGTGTCTCCTGGAATCACAGGCTGGGTCCCAGAACCTGTCTCTTAAACCCAGCAGCAGAACCCTGGGCCCCCACAAGATCAGTCCCTCACCACAACGCATGACCTATCGTGCCATGTGCATAAATCTTGACCTCCAAAGTTCGATGTTTGTCCCCTGATTTTTTCTTGATATAGAAAAACAGTGGCTCACGGAATCAGCACATTTATTTTTATTTCAGTGTTTTAAGAAGAGATTATAATAAGTTTAGGCCTGAACATATTTTGTATTAAATTCAGATTTCATTGGAAAAGAAAAAATTATATTAATTGAAACTACAAAATAAAAAAATTCAATTTTAAATCGAAAAAGTCTGATTTTTTGTGTGTGAATCATTGGTTTGTACGCACCGTGACAGGACACCTGGCACGCTGCTGAGCTGATTCTGAACAGCTTTTCAAAGAGCTTTTTGGTGAATACCAGGAACTTGATGAAAGTGCTGAGAATGAGCTCTGAGCCTGCTGGGTGCTCTGACAAAGGGTTTGCCCCCCTTGAAAGGCACCGTCACCGGGTTGGAGACCCTAGCCAAGTCTCCAGAGACCAGGAAAATGATATGTCAAAACACTGCACTGGGGATCAGTTAAAGTTGCTCTACAGAAAATCTAAAGATGATGGAAATGCGAAGTGAAGCCATCCAATGGAACCGTCCATCTGCTCAGCCCTGAGCCGCTGGCTCCCCACGAGCACAACCACACACGCCAGAGAATCAACCCCAACCCTAGCTCTGCCTCTGCTTTCCAAAGCTCTCTCCACCTCAAAGCCAGCAGCCCTCTGCTCTCACCACCCCTTCTGCTCAGGTTTGGAGCCAGACTCTCAGGAGGAGACGGGCATGCCAAGGGATGCTATCTGCAGTGCAACCTCACCTGAAACAAAGCACAGTGCTTTCATGCACTAATAGTACAGCCAGTGTGGCCAACTCTCCCAAATTCATCACAGTCACGGGATTCTGGTCCCTGCTGAAGCCAGTCTCATGATGATAGAAGCTGCAGCCTTAAGACATTTTAGATGGCCTGGGGGAAATCCCCCTCTGAATGGCTGCTTCCCACTTCCCCACCTCCTGGGGAAGAACAGTCAATCATAGCTGCTGCAGGAGGCAGGAAAGGAAGAAAAACAGATGGCAAAGAAATTGCACATCTACCAAGAGCCTGTGCTTCCTGACAGGGCCAGATGGGGGCACTGCCTCTGGAAAGCCAACACAGGTGCGAAAAGCAGCAGGAGAAAGAAGAAAGAGCTGAAACCTCTGACCTAAGGTAAGAAAAAATGGGGCCGTGTAGTCGCAGGCACTGGAGACAGAGAATCCAGACCCCTTTGTGACCCTGGCCCCGACCAGAGGTGTGGGGCCCCTTACCCCATGCCTGTGTGTCAGCCCCTTATTGCAGGCCTGGTGCCTCAGCACTGTGCCCCATGCCCGTCCCCTCCAGTCAGTGACATGGTCCCCCTGCCCCAGTCTGCACTGTCCCTGCCTGGGCTGCTCCTTTCCATCTACACTGTCTCTTGGGGCACCCAGCGCAGGGCCATCCTCACCTGTACAGGCTCCAGAACAGGCTCACTTAAATCCACCTTTTCGGCATAGGCCTGGAGCAATGTAAATAAGTCCTTCCACCTGATGGCTTCCTGTAGCTCCTGGCGCTGGGCAGCTGGGTTCCTAGACCTCCTCTTGGCGTATTTCCTCTCGACATACTTGGAGATGATGAAATCTTTCCGAAGGGCCCTGGGGTGGTGCCAGCATGGGAAGAGAATTAGAATTCACACGGGAATGCGCAGGCCCTGGAGCACGATTGCTCCTGCTCCACTCTTGGGCAAGGCAGGCATAGGCTCGAGGCTGCCAAGGCAGGCAGCCATCAGAGAGGTGGTGCTTCCCCTCCTCTCCTGCTGCTGGTTCCTTCTTCCCTCTGCCCCTCTTTTCCTCTTGCCCGGCCTCCTACCCTCCTGCACCACTCCCCAGATCCTGCTCCAGAAGCACTGTCAACTCTCAAGATATTTGGTGCTGTCTTAAACTACAGCTGCTGGAGTCAGGTGACAATGTGAGAATCTCAGTTTCTATCCTTCAAAAGTCAGTTTCTGGCCACTGGAAGCCATGTCCCACATGTAAGCAAAAGGCCCACAAATCAGAAGGCAAAGGACATCATCATGATTGGTATGGAGAAAGTAAATAAGGCAGAGTTATTTACTCCTTCTCATAACACAAGAACTAGGGGTCACCCAATGAAACTAATAGGCAGCAGGTTTAAAACAAACAAAAGGGAGTATGTCTTTACAAAATGCAGTCAACCTGTGGAACTCTTTGCCAGCAGATGTTGTGAAGGCCAAGACTATAACAGAGTTAAAAAAAAGAACTAGATAAATTCATGGAGGATGGGTCCATCAATGGCTATCAGCCAGGATGGGCAGTGATGGTGTCCCTAGCCTCTGTTTGCCAGAAGCTGGGAATGGGCAACAGGGGATGGATCACTTGATGATTACCTTTTGCGTTCATTCCCTTTGGGGCACCTGGCTTTGGCCACTGTTGGAAGACGGGATACTCGGCTTGATGGACCTTTGGTCTGACCCAGAAGGGCTGCTCTTATGTTCTTATCAAATGTTATCATCTCATGATATCTGGGCTTGACACATGATTTTGATGTGTCAGGTTAGCAATGTCACCCCACCTCGGGAGCACTCTGTAGATTTCTCCGTATGGATTGCAATATGCTACACTAAGGCATGGTGTTGTGAGGTGAGGAATGGGCAGGGCAGGAGATGAGGGGGGAGCAGAACACCAGCATGGTGCACAAGAGCACATCAGCCCCTGCTGCTGCCCTCTGAACAGGTGGGTTTTAGGGGCTTTCCCCAGTGGCAAGCACTGCGGGTCACAGAATGGTGGAAGCTAGCAATGGAGACACCTGCTGGCCCTTCCAGACTGTCCCTGGCCAGGGCAGGATTGTTCCCCAGGGTTTGTTTTCTAGCATTTTGTCCCATCTAATTTTAAATATCCAAGTCATGGGATTCCTGCCCTGTCCCCTAGGAGGCGCTTGCATCACCTCATATAGCTCACCACCAGGGGGCACTTCCTGAGATGCAGCCTCTCTTTTCTCTCTCTCAGTTTCCACCCATTTCCCCAGGTTCTAGCCCCACAGATCACACTTAGACCATCCCACGCCTAGTTGTGTGTGCCCCCCAGACAGTCTTGCTTTAGCCACATTCCGCAGATTGAGCTCTCTATTCTTTCCTTATAAAGCAGAGCCTCTCACCTCATGGCTGGTTCCATTGCTCTCAGGCTTTTGTCTATATCTTTCTGACAGGGCAATTCCCAGAGCTGGATGCAGTGTTTAGGGATTCACAGATGTTAAGGCCAGAGGGCCCATTAGCATCATCTAGTCTGACCTCCTACAAATACAGGCCAGAGAACCCATCCAGGGATTCCCAGATCCAGCCCAGAACTTGTGGTTGAGCTAGACTAGAGCTTGAAGGAGACCACCAGCCTTGACTTCAATGTCCAGAGGATCTCAAGAGGTGCCAGTGCAGTTGTCTCCCTGGTCTGTGATTGACACTATGACACTCTACACCCCAGGGGAGCACCCTGTAACCCCCGTATTCGTCATTTATCTATGATTGTGATATTACATATAAAGCAGGCCATGTAAGGTATCATGGGAAAGGTTATGATCTGCTGAAACCCACTGTTCCATCTAAATATGAGTATCATTAATGCATATGAAGTTATGAGAATTGTGTTGCATGGCTGTCACTTAAATATGCTGTGGGTTTGGGAAGTGCCCAGATACTAGCTTCCCAAAGACAATAACCCGGGGGATAACCAATGCCCAGACGGGTGTCAAACAACCATCAACAGACATTGTCCAGCCAGGAAGCTACAATACAATGACTCACTTGCACAAGGCCACACCAGGGGAATTGCTCAACCTTGCCTGGTGACTCAGCAATGCCCACCGGACATGCCTGGACTTGTGTCCTCCAAGGACTAAGGGTATAAAACAGAACACAGTGGCCCCATGCTTGGCCTTTTCTCCTCCCCTCACCTATGCTGCAAGCAACAAGGATGCTCAGAAGACAGAAGATTTCAACAGAGGAGACTGGCCCAGGTTTAAGGGACAAACCTGTATATTAAGAACGGTGAGATCCAGTGGGGGTGAGAACATTGCTTGATCTAGTGTGATAAGAGTTAAGGTTGAGGCTGACTGTTTATATTTTATTTTCCTTTGGTAACCACTCTAACTTTTTGCCTATCACTTATAATCACTTACAATCTATCTTTTGTAGTCAATACATTTGTTTAACTGTTTATCTTTACCAGTGAGTTTGCCTGAAGCGTTTGGTAAATGCGCTCAGGTTTACAAAGGCTGGTGTATATTCACTTCCCACTGATGAAGTGGTGAACCAATTAATAAATTTCCATTGCTCAAGAAAGGGTCTCGAGCAGTGCAAGACGGTATATTCCTGAGGTACTAAGCTAGGAGCTGAGGGAATCTGGCTGCTGCCTTTGTCTGTGTGATTCGTGAGTGGCTCTGGGACCATTCATGCATCTAGCTGGCTGTGGGGCTCCACATGCTGTTGTACTGAGTGATAGCCCCTGGAGGGGTTTGCTGCTTGTCACCAGTAAAACATTGTGAGAGACAACCCAAATTAGCCAGTTAAGGGGGCATAGCGGTCCCACAGTCCCAGGTTGTACCCCGGGGTTCCTGTCACAGACATCTTTATCCAGGCAGCCCCAATTCCCTTGGGGCACCTCAGTGCGCTGGAAGTGGAATTTGTTGACTGCTCTCCCTGCTAGCTCTCCAGCAGCTGTTCCTGTTCCCACCTACTGTGGGCTTATTTGGTGTTATTTCTCCCTAGAAGTACAGTCTTGTATTTTTCCAAAATGAATCTCACCTTGTTATTTCTACTGTGTGTTTCTACTCCCTTTGTTGGATTTCTGCCCTCACTCACACTGGACCTGATCCCCCTTTGGGCTGCACCTGTGCACAGTGGCTGTAAAATGCTGCCATTCCAACTCAGTAGCATCCACCGCTCACCATGCCCTGGGGCCCACGACCTACTGTGCCCTGGGGCAATGCGGGGCTGGGCCCATAGTCTGATCTGAAATGTAATCGATGTGAAGAGCATTACTGAAGAGTTGGCACCAGAGGGTATGCCCCTCCCCATGACACCTTCCCATGTGGAGGAGTGTTTTCCAATGCACTCAGCATTGGTCTAACTGCTCTCATTGACACCCAGAGAAATCTACCAGTAACATTAAAGGGAACTGGGCACCTATGCCCCAGGCAGCTTTGGAAATCTCAGCCCTGAAGTCAGTCACATCCCGCCTGCTTGAACTGCCTCTCTGCTGGGTCTGTCCTTGTTAGATGCCCAGAGCAGTCTGGGGAATCCTCCAGAGAGAAATGCTGGCTGGCTCCCCCATTCCCATGATTGAGCGTTGCTGAGGAGAGGACCATGGCCAGGGTGCACTGTGACTCTCCCACCCCAGAGGAACCCAGGCATGTGTTCCAAGAAAATGGGGAGGGTGAAAACAGGTGCGGGAGATAGGCTAAGCACCCCAGAGCTCCATAGCTAATACCCCAAAGCCCTACCCAGAGATGTTTGTCCGGGCTCCGGGCTCCTGAGAAACGACTTACATATCACTGCCGGCTGTGGGTTTCAGCAAAGGGCTGGGAAGGTTGGCTTCCAGAATGTCGTTAAAGCCAGAATTGCCAATGTTCTTAGCCAGCTGCAAAACAGATAAGTAAGAAACAAGTTGGTGCAACGTACAGCGCCGTGCTGAGAGCTGGGAGCGCACGCCAGCCAGTGTACCGGGGCAGGGGGGGCGCTGGACAATAGAGCCCATGGGCAGGGGCCAGGTAGGCCTGGGCACAGAGAGCCCGCCTCTCACCGTAAGCTGGCCCTTGTTGTAACTAGCTCCTGTCTGTGCAATGCCCTATCCAAGGTGCAGGCAACAGCAGAGCAGGGGGGCGCCCTAAGGGTGTGCCTGTGGGTGGCAGTGGAGCTGGCTTGTGCCCTAAGGGAGCGCAGGTGGTGGCAGAGCGGGGGGGGCGCTCTGAGGGAGCACAAGTGGGCAGCAGCGGGGGGGCGCTCTGAAGAAGTGTGCATGTGGGCGGCAGCAGAGCAGGGGGGTGCCCTGAGGGAGCGCAGGCGGTGGCAGAGCGCGGGGGGGCGCTCTGAGGGAGCGCAGGGGGTGGCAGAGCGCGGGAGGGCACCCTGAGGGAGCGCAGGGGGTGGCAGAGCGTGGGAGGGCGCCCTGAGGGAGCGCAGGCGGTGGCAGAGCGCGGGAGGGCACCCTGAGGGAGCGCAGGCGGTGGCAGAGCACGGGAGGGCACCCTGAGGGAGCGCAGGGGGTGGCAGAGCGCGGGGGGGGCACCCTGAGGGAGCGCAGGGGGTGGCAGAGCGTGGGAGGGCACCCTGAGGGAGCGCAGGCAGTGGCAGAGTGCGGGGCGGGGCGCTGTGAGGGAGCGCAGGGGTTGGCAGAGCGCGGGAGGGCACCCTGAGGGAGCGCAGGCAGTGGCAGAGCGCGGGAAAGCACCCTGAGGGAGCGCAGGGGGTGGCAGAGCACGGGAGGGCACCCTGAGGGAGCGCAGGCGGTGGCAGAGCGCGGGAGGGCACCCTGAGGGAGCACAGGCGGTGGCAGAGCGCGGGGAGGGCACCCTGAGGGAGCGCAGGGGGTGGCAGAGCGCGGGAGGGCACCCTGAGGGAGCGCAGGCGGTGGCAGAGCACGGGAGGGCACCCTGAGGGAGCGCAGGCGGTGGCAGAGCGCAGGAGGGCACCCTGAGGGAGCGTAGGGGGTGGCAGAGCGCGGGGGGGGCACCCTGAGGGAGCGCAGAGGGTGGCAGAGTGCGGGGGGGGGCGCTGTGAGGGAGCGCAGGGGTTGGCAGAGCGCGGGAGGGCACCCTGAGGGAGCGCAGGGGTTGGCAGAGCGCGGGAGGGCACCCTGAGGGAGCGCAGGGGGTGGCAGAGCGCGGGAGGGCACCCTGAGGGAGCGCAGGGGGTGGCAGAGCGTGGGGAGGGCACCCTGAGGGAGCGCAGGGGGTGGCAGAGCGAGGGGAGGGCACCCTGAGGGAGCGCAGGGGGTGGCAGAGCGCGGGAGGGCACCCTGAGGGAGCGCAGGGGGTGGCAGAGCACGGGAGGGCACCCTGAGGGAGCGCAGGCGGTGGCAGAGCGCGGGAGGGCACCCTGAGGGAGCGCAGGCGGTGGCAGAGCGCAGGAGGGCACCCTGAGGGAGCGTAGGGGGTGGCAGAGCGCGGGGGGGGGCACCCTGAGGGAGCGTAGGGGGTGGCAGAGCGCGGGGGGGGCACCCTGAGGGAGCGCAGGGGGTGGCAGAGCGCGGGGGGGCACCCTGAGGGAGCGCAGGGGGTGGCAGAGCATGGGAGGGCACCCTGAGGGAGCGCAGAGGGTGGCAGAGCGCGGGAGGGCACCCTGAGGGAGCGCAGAGGGTGGCAGAGCGCGGGAGGGCACCCTGAGGGAGCGCAGGGGGTGGCAGAGCGCGGGAGGGCACCCTGAGGGAGCGCAGGGGGTGGCAGAGCGCGGGGGAGGCGCCCTGAGGGAGCGCATATGGGCAGCAGCAGAGGGGGGGCTCTGCGGAAGTGCGCGTGTGGGCAGCAGCAGAGCAGGGGGGTGCCCTGAGGGAGCGCAGGTGGTGGCAGAGCGCGGGGGGGCGCCCTGAGGGAGCGCAGGGGGTGGCAGAGCGTGGGAGGGCACCCTGAGGGAGCGCATATGGGCAGCAGCAGAGGGGGGGCTCTGCGGAAGTGCGCGTGTGGGCAGCAGCGGAGCAGGGGGGTGTCCTGAGGGAGCGCAGGGGGTGGCAGAGCGCGGGGGGGCGCCCTGAGGGAGCGCGTATGGGCAGCAGCAGAGGGGGGGCTCTGCGGAAGTGCGCGTGTGGGCAGCAGCGGAGCAGGGGGGTGCCCTGAGGGAGCGCAGGGGGTGGCAGAGCGCGGGGGGGCGCCCTGAGGGAGCGCAGGGGGTGGCAGAGCGCCGGGGGGCACCCTGAGGGAGCGTGCGTGGGCAGTTCCCTACCAAGAGCTCGGAGGTTGCAAGCTTGTCCAGAGACAGCGACTGGATGCGGGAGTGGTGCACGCCCATCTCTCGGTGAATCCCGGAGCACTCGATGCAGATCAGGATGCCCAGGTTAATGGAGAGCCAGCTTGGGTCTGTTGGGGAGACAGCACATTGCTCTGATTAGCACCCCCATCCTTCCAGAGGTGCTGGGCAGTCAGGGGCACAGGGTGGGGTGAACAAGACACCTTGTCAACCACTCAGTCTCACCCCCCCTCTCTCCAGCCTACAGTGGGGCATCTGAGCAGGTGGTGGAAATGGAGAAGAGAGAGGATGAAGGTGGGGGGATGGACTGGGACAGAGACAGGAAAGGAAGGAGAGTGGAAGGGAGACTATATTGGGAATGAAGGTACATGGACAGTGAGAGCCAGATTCCCCTCCCCAGACCAGGTGCACTTTACTGAGGGAGTCCTTGCTGGGACTAGAGCTGTCAGAGCTCCTCTGCTTTCCTCCCTGCAGCCTCCGGCACCCCGCAGGGGAATGGCTGGAGCATAATGCTCTCTGGCAGTCTCAAGCTGGTGGATAGTCCCTCAGGGACCAGAGCTGGGTGGTGCAAGTCAGAGCAGCCCCCAGGATGCTTTAGTCTGTGCCGGGGGCCAGGCACAGAATCAGGGAGGCATAACTGGACAGAATAGAGAATCTGGGCTGTAGAAAAAAATGTGAGAACAGGAAGGGGAAGTGCCATGGGGTCCAAGTTGCCGCTGGCCACTTGACTTTACATGATCGACTGAGTGGAGGATGGCAAAGGGGGCTGTTTATGGCAAACGTGGAAAAATAATTTGAAAATGTCCCAGCTTTGGATAGGGGTGGGAGGAGAGTGGGGAGCCCCTTCCCCCCAACTGGCCCCTGTTGGGTCTGGGCAGGGAGCTCCTTCCCCCCCTTGGAGGCTGTCATCCCCCTGGGTTTGTGGATGGGAGCTGACAGGTCTGCTGGCTGCTTTGCCATGCCGTTGCTCTGGGTTGCGCATGCTGCGTGCAGTGGCGCTCAGAGCAGGTCTACACTTAAAATGGCACATCTGCACAGGTGCAGCTGCACCGCTGTAGCTATTTGGTGAAGATGCTCTTTCCCCGACGACCCATGGAAATGCACTCTCCATAGCTGCTGGTAGTGACGGGGCTGCCCATGGGGGCCTGGGAATGGGGGGCGTAAATTCACTGATTTTAAAGGTACCCCTAGAAGGAGTTTCCAGGCCACTGCTCCTCCCCCCAGTTCCCTCTCTGGAGCGAGAGGTTGGTGCCTTGTCCTCGCAGGTCCGTGTCCCTGTGTGCTAGGGCTCCAGCTTAGGTGCAACTCACACAAATGCTTGGTCTGGACATTGCTCTGGGCAGGGACCTGCCTTGCTATTGGCTCTGTCTGTAAAGGGCCATGCCCCCTCTGGAGCTAGCTCCCTAGCAATGCGACTCAAAGAAAGAACCTGACTTAGTCAGTCTCACACAACATGCCAGCTGCCAGTGCCTGGAAATGTCTGAGCTCAGGCCCGGGGGGGCACAGAGAACTGTAGGCTAGTGGCTAGAGCACGGGACTTGGCTTTATGCCAGACTCTGACACTAACTGGCTGGGTGACCTTGACCAAGTCATTCCCCTCCATGTGCCTCCATTCCCCCTGGGAAAAGGGCAAATGCTGACGGGGTTTGTAGGCTGCTGCCAGAGCAGAGGTGATCGCGCTGCCAGTGCTCCAGTACAAGGCAGTTCCTGGAGTTTCTTGCCCGACATCCCACTTTTAATACTCTCAGATTCCAAGGCCTCATCTAATCTGTCCTCCTGCATACACAGGCCAGAGAACCCCAAATAATCCCTGTCTTCATTCAAAACTTGCCAGGGCTGGAGAAGTCACCACTCCGCAGCAGGATTGTCTGGCTATGTGGACTCTCTCCTCAGGCCCTATGCTACCAGCACTCCCAGCTACCTTCGAGACACCACTGACTTCCTGAGAAAACTACAATCCATCGGTGATCTTCCTGAAAACACCATCCTGGCCACTATGGATGCAGAAGCCCTCTACACCAACATTCCACACAAAGATGGACTACAAGCCGTCAGGAACACTATTCCCGATAATGTCACGGCAAACCTGGTGGCTGACCTTTGTGACTTTGTCCTCACCCATAACTATTTCACATTTGGGGACAATGCATACCCGCATGGCCCCACAGTATGCCAACATTTTTATGGCTGACTTAGAACAAAGCTTCCTCAGCTCTTGTCCCCTAACGCCCCTACTCTACTTGCGCTACATTGATGACATCTTCATCATCTGGACCCATGGAAAAGAAGCCCTTGAGGAATTCCACCATGATTTCAACAATTTCCATCCCACCATCAACCTCAGCCTAGACCAATCCACACAAGTGGTCCATTTCCTGGACACTACTGTGCTAATAAGTGATGGTCACATAAACACCACCCTATACCGGAAACCTACTGCCCACTATACTTACCTACATGCCTCCAGCTTCCATCCAGGACACACCACACGATCCATTGTCTTCAGCCAAGCTCTAAGATACAACCGCATTTGCTCCAATCCCTCAGACAGAGACAAACACCTACAAGATCTCTATCAAGCATTCTTAAAACTACAATACCCACCTGCTGAAGTGAAGAAACAGATTGACAGAGCCAGGAGAGTACCCAGAAGTCACCTACTACAGGACAGGCCCAACAAAGAAAATAACAGAACGCCACTAACTGTCACCTTCAGCCCCCTTCTAAAACCTCTCCAGCGCATCATCAAAGATTTACAACCTATCCTGAAAAATGATCCCTCACTCTCACAGATCTTGGGAGACAGACCAGTCCTCGCTTACAGACAGCCCCCCAACCTGAAGCAAATACTCACCAGCAACCACACACGACACAACAAAAACACTAATCCAGGAACCTATCCTTGCAACAAAGCCCGATGCCAACTCTGTCCACATATTTATTCAAGTGACACCATCATAGGACCTAAACACATTAGCCATGCCATCAGGGCTCATTCACCTGCACATCTACCAATGTGATATATGCCATCATGTGCCAGCAATGCCCCTCTGCCATGTACATTGGCCAAACCGGACAGTCTCTACACAAAAGAATAAATGGACACAAATCTGACATCAGGAATCATAACATTCAAAAACCGGTAGGAGAACGCTTCAACCTCTGTGGCCACTCAGTAAAAGATTTAAGGGTGGCAATTTTGCAACAGAAAAGCTTCAAAAACAGACTCCAATGAGAAACTGCAGTGCTTGAATTAATATGCAAACTAGATACCATTAACTTGGGTTTGAATAGAGACTGGGAGTGGCTGGGTCATTACACTTATTGAAACTATTTCCTTAAGTTAAGTATCCTCACACCTTCTTGTCAACTGTCTAAATGGGCCATCTTGATTATCACTACAAAAGTTTTTTTCGCCTGCTGATAATAGCTCATCTTAACTAATTAGCCTCTCACAGTTTGTATGGTAACTTCCAACTTATCTGTATGTGTGTGTGTATATATATATGTATATATCTTACTATATGTTCCATTCTATGCATCCGATGAAGTGGGCAGTAGCCCACGAAAGCTTATGCTCTAATAAATTTGTTAGTCGCTAAGGTGCCACAAGTACTGCTGTTCTTTTCACTCCCCTTAGTAAACCCTTCCACTAAATGTACACCTCTGTACAGTCTGAATGTGTCTAGCTTCAACTTCCAGCCACTGGAGTGTTAGACCTTCTCTGGTAGACTGAGGAGCCCACCAGCAAATATTTGTTCCCCACGTAGGTATTTCTAGACTAATCACGTCCCCCCTTAACCTTCTCTTCGTTAAGCTAAATAGAGTGAGTTCCTTGAGTCTATATCACTATGAGGTAGGTTTCTAATCCTTCAATCATTTGCATGGCCTCTTCTCTGAACCCTCACCAATTTATCAGCATCCTTCTTGAACTGTGGGCACCAGAACCGGATTTAGGATTCCAGGAACAGAGGGCAGGAGTGACTGAGTGGGAGGAGCCAAAGGGCGGGGTGGGGGCAGGAGGGACTGATTTCGGAGGTGCAAAGGGTTCAGCAAAGTGGTGTCTGAGGGGGCTCAGTCTCCTCTCACTGAGCAGTTTCACAGCAGGATCCTTCCATTGATTCGGGGGGGATGGAGGGGGGGGTCCAAGGAGTTTGAGGGCAGATCCATGGTCCCCTCTCTCAGGGTTGTAATTCAGGGAAAGCTCTATGTGGGGCTCCCGCCAAACTGGGTATTTCTGCAGGAGGGAGGAGTGCAGGGCATTTTCCCAAGGAGCTGTGGAAAGCCCCTGAATGGCGCTGGTGATGGGGGTGAGAGCAGTGGTGTGCTGGCTGGGGTGGGGGTAGTGTGCCCAGATGCTCCCTGCCACCCATGGCTCCAGCAGCCCCGTGCTGTGAGTGGAGTACAGGGCTGCGGAGGGACTAGCAGCTGCCTTCGAGACGGCTGCTGGCTTGGCTGGAGCAGGGTCATTGCATCACTGTGCTGGGTGCTGACTGCGCAGCAGCTGTACGGTGCCTGTCCCTGTCCCATCCTCCCATGACTACGCTCACCTGGTGCTGAGCAGTCGCAGCACACACTGTTCCCTGGCATGCACTTGATCTCCTCGATGATGGCCCTGGTCAGCCCCTCCATGCTGCTCTCTCGACTGCCAGGCACCCGGCTGAAGGCCACATTCAGAGCCTCCTCCTTACTGTTGCTGAGAACAGAAATCCAGCTGCAAGGAGGAGGAAGCTGTTGTCAGAGGGGCCCCTGTTCCATGTCAGGAAGGGGGTACGGGCTCTGTACTCTGGTGCACGGGGGAGCAGAGGCGAGGGCTAGGCATGAGCCATTGCTGCCATGCTGCGCCATCGCCCCCTGCGTGCTCAGGGCTAACACGGGCAGGGTGCCTGGGGCAGTGGAGACCTCGAGTTCTGCACATGCACATTGCTCTGAGGAGGGACTCTGCCCCATGGCCTCACCCTGGCACTTGGCAGGAGCCCCGGAGTGGCTGCAGAGCAGCATCTCAGAGCTGCAGGGGTGGGGACTGTGCTTCCAGACCTGCCCCGCACTTTTAGCCTTGCACCAACACTTGCCTGGGGTGGGCCAAAGCTCGCTACAGGCCTGTGCAGGCTCAGAGAAGGAAGTAGGGTGGGCTCACAGCAGGCTCCTCCCCACACCTCATTACTGGCAGGAACTTGGTAGTGAGGGCCGGTGAACTCAGACCAGCCATTGCTGCCCTCTGGCTGGTGTGTCTCCCTGCAGGGCAGACAGAGGCAGCCCAACAGAGAACACCACTTTTCAACCCCCACGTTCACAGCTGGGGATGGGCAAGAGAAGGAGGCTGGAGGCAGCAGACCTTTGCAGGCAAGTCCCACTGCTCCAGCTGGTGCTAGGGACGGGCAACACGGAGGCTGCTGGCTCTTCTGCTCCACATGCAGGCCTGGGAGCCCGGGGCCATTGAATTCCAGCCATGGCCTTGGGCAAATCAGGCATCAGCAGCCCCTGCCTCAGCCTGGCTACCCTGCTGCCCTCCCTCCTGGAGGGGCGAGGAGGATGCAGGGCTCCAACCTGCGGCAGAGGAGTGAGATGGCCCAAGGAGCTGCCTCCCATTCAGCAGCTCACAGGGCTGGTACTTGTCCCCCACAAGAAGCCTTATGCCACTTGGCCATTCTGCTCCCGACTCAGCGCAGTCCCTGCTCCCACTCTGGTACTTACGCGGTGCATTCCTGCTCGTCCTCCGCCAGGAAGTGGTATGTGCGGTTATCTGAGATACACAGAACCATGTGTGTTTAGACCTGAGACAAACCGGCAGCCAGAGGGCACCAACGCCGCCCAGAGGCAGCTCTCTGCACTCCCCATGTGAGGGGTGTGTGGCACAGTCCAGCACACAGAGGGGAGCCGCTCCTACGCCATTCACTCGCTCAGCCTCTGCGGCCAATGTGCATGGGGTTAGCACCCTGCTTGCCCCACCCGAAGGTGGTGCCAGGGGGGCCAGGTGCAAGAGCTCTGGCCCACATGCCCATAGGCTGCAAGCATCTGAGGCTGTGAAGGTGCTACACCACTGAGCTCTACCCCTCTTTCTCTGTCAATCTTTCCTCAGCCCCAAGTCCTTTCAGGAAGCCAGCCAGGGTGTTGTGTTTTACTGAGCTGCACGTACAGCACCAGGCAGAATGGGACCCTGACTCGGAGCACTGCTGCCATACCAACACCTAGGAACGCCTGCGGTGGGCTAATCTGCCTGCATCACAATGTGCTTGTTACCAAACCTCCGCTTTCCCCTGCTAGTGCCACCCGGCCAGCCAGACGTCCAGCATGGGCATACGCTGGCGAATCCCGCTGGGGAGATTCCTTTCATCACAACACCCAGGCTCTGTGTTTGCCAAGCAGCTTGAAAGCTCAGAACTGCCAACGGCCTCGCAAACCTGCTCCGTATCCCCATTCCCTGGGCCTGGCCTAGAGCTCCCGATTGGAACCACACAAGTAATGCCCCTGCCCTGCACCTTGCTGCATTGGTTCCCTGAGTCAGAAATTCAGCATGCGGCTGCCCATCGGGCCTTCCCCAGGCATTACGAAACAGACAATGGGACTCACGTGAAACGAGGTCGAAGCACTTCCTATCATCCGGGTTCGGCTTCACTTGGCAAGTCAGCAAATTCAGGTTGGCTGGTGAGCGGTTTAGCTAGTGGATGGAAGATGGAGTACTTGCAGCATTGCTAGAATAGCAACCCCTGGGGGCAGGTCCCGGCAATGCTCCCAAGCGATTAGGGTCACTGAGGCAGGGAACAGGGAGGAAGAACTTCTCAGCGGTTAGGGACAAACCTAAACTTGGGAGACTCAGGTTCAAGGCCCTGCTCTGTCAGAGCCTGCCGGTGTGAGCCTGGGGAAGTCACTTAGTCTCTCTGGCCTCAGTTCCCCTTTGTCCATGGGGATAACAGCCCTGCCCTGCCTCCCACGGGAGCTGTGAGGGGAATCCATTGAAGCCTGTGAGCGCTCAGCTAGGCCAGTGACAGGGGCCAGACAGAATGCAGTCGGCCTTCCCAGTAACCCATGCACTTTGTCCTTGCCGGTGCTGTCATCAATAATAATAAACAAAATCACAGCAATGACCTTTCCCCTGCTCCTGGATGCTGGGTGCGCTCTCCGTGCTGGCTCTCAGGCTGGGCAAGACCCTAGTGATTTGCCTTTGGTCCACTGAGGGCACAGGGACTCCAGCCTCAAAGGAAAGACTCCAGTGGGCATTGGGTCAGGCCAGCAGCATGGGGTTGGAGAAGATCATAGAATCATAGAACCAGAGAATATCAGGGTTGGAAGGGACCTCAGGAGGTCATCTAGTCCAACCCCCTGCTCAAAGCAGGACCAATCCCCAACTAAATCATCATACTCCAGGGATTCCAGTCAGGCTCAGGGAAAGCCACTAGACTCACTGTGGGTAACAAAGTGTTAATCATCTGCACAACCCCCCCGGAAGGCACTGAATCCCACAGGCCTTTTCAGCCCACCACTTCTGAGCATGGGCCATGAAGGTGATGGAGGCACCGGCCCTACCGTGCTGTGAAAGATGGTCAGGTAGCCATTCTGGATCGTGCACTTCCTCTTCTGCCAGACCTTCCTCAACCTGAAAATGAACCGGGAATTCTCTCATTTCAAAGGAGATGCTCAAAGTCCTTCTGCCCAAGGGGCTGGAGACCCTTTCAGCCAGGGACCAGCCTGTCAAAGGAGCGTGCAGAGCAGCACCACTGCAGGCACCCATGCAGAGAGGAGAGGAGGGCACAGCTAAGGCCACAGCTTCTGCTCCTGACAAACTGCCTGGCTCGTGCAGGTGGGAGGTAGTAGCAAGAGCAGGGCGGGGGAGCCCTTGGCCTGCCCTGAGCTGAGAGAGGTGGCCTGTGGCACGCCGCAAGAGGCGTGATGGATGGGCAGCACAGCCTCTTACTGGAGACGATGTATATAGCATTTTCCCCAAGCCATGGGCTGGCCTTGCTGCCAGTCCCAGCCTGGCAGAGCTCACTGCGAGGATGTGCTCCAGGCCTCTCAGTTCATGCGCTTCCTTCCACTTCTAGCGGTAGCCCTTGCCATGCCCTAGATTCCTCTCCTGCCTTGATATTTACACCTCCCATGGGTTTGTAAACTGCCTTGTCCCCTCCCCACCTGCAGGCACTGCTCAGCCAAGCCAAACACATTACACCCTTCCAGTCTCCTTCGCACATCGATCCCTTCAGCCCCTGATCATTTCCATGGTTTACCTGGCCTCTGTGCTGCCATATTGCCCTGCAAACTCTTGACAGATTTGGAACTGTCTGTAATAAGGTGGGCAAGGTAATATCTTTTACTGGTCCAGCTTCTGTTGCTGGAAGGGATAACCTTTCAAGCTTATACAGAGCTCTTCCTCAGGTCTGGAGAAGGTAACCAGAGTGTCCAAGCTGGAGGTTTTTAAGAACAGGTTAGATAAACACCTGTCAGGGATGGTGTAGAGCAGGGTTTCTCAACCCGTGCGTCAGGATCCAGCATTGGGTTGCCAGAATATTTCAAAAGGTCACATGGCAGCTCCTGTGACTCCTGTTCCACGGGACAGGCTGGGCTCACCTCTCTGCTCCAGGCACTGCAACCTCTGAGGTCCCTGTGCCACTCAGCTTTGGCCCAGCTGTCATAGAATCATAGAATCATAGAATATCAGGGTTGGAAGGGACCTCAGGAGGTCATCTAGTCCAACCCCCTGCTCAAAGCAGGACCAATCCCCAATTTTTGCCCCAGATCCCTAAATGGCCCCCTCAAGGATTGAACTCACAACCCTGGGTTTAGCAGGCCAATGCTCAAACCACTGAGCTATCCCTCCCCCCCATGGCCTGTGTAGGACCCATGGATCTTGAAAAGTGTGTTGTGGGGAGTATTGATCATCATAGCAATGGAGATATGTCTGCAGGTTTTGCATCTGTTGTTCTGGCAGGGTTTGCTGCCGCTTTGAGCTGTTGTGTCCTGGTCTGTGGGGAACCTGCTTCTGATGATGAGCATAGTGAGGTTGGGAGGTTGTTTGAAGGCCGGAAAAAGGGTTCAAGAAAGATTTCTTTCAGGATGTAGTCCCCATCAAATATGGATTGTATCTGTTTGATCATCATGATCATCATGACAGGCGTCCCAGTACGCCAAATATGAGTGAGTGGCAATGCCACCCCAGGAGCCAGGTCACAACTCCACTCTCACAAATTCAGGGGAGCAGTCGGGAGCAGGGCCAAACCTGAGCTGTGCTGCAACCCCTGAGATTGCAACGCCCAGGGTGGAGAGCCAAGTCCAGCCAGCCCCACAGCACTGGAGCTGCGGGAGCCACCGCTCTGGGGTGAGTGCTGGGCAGGACCCAAGCCCCCTGGGGGCAGGATCCAATCAAAACCACCCGAGGGCCTCTACCCCCAGACTATTTATTGGGTTGCAACAGGCCATAAACATTTACAAATGGGCCCTGAGCCCACAAAGGTTGAGAACCACTGGTCTAGATAATACTTAGTCCTGCCTCAGTGCAGGGGGCTGGACTTGATGACCTCTTGAGGTCCCTTCCAGTCCTAAATTTCTACGATTCTAAGGTGGAACAGATTGTTAAGCAAAAGGGGTTCACATGTTGTAGGAGACCATTTAAAATGAAGTGGGCAATTAGTATCTTTGCAGTGGATGACAATGGAGGGTTTCAGAGTAGCAGCCGTGTTAGTCTGTATTCGCAAAAAGAAAAGGAGGACTTGTGGCACCTTAGAGACTAACCAATTTATTTGAGCATAAGCTTTCGTGAGCTACAGCTCACTTCATGGGATGCATACTGAGGGTTAGTAGGCAGCAGGGTATGTTACAAATTGTTGTAATGGACCATAAATCCAGGGTCTCTGTTAAATCCATGGTTTTTAGTGTCAAGCAGAGAGTTATGAATTTAAGGCCATGTCTACACATATATCGCTGCAGCGGCGCAGTGTACTGATACACTGCCGTGCATGCGGGGAAGACGCTCTATGCCAATGGGAGAGAGCTCCCCCGTCGGCATAATAAAACCATCTCTGCAAACGGCAGATGCTGTATCAGCGGGAGAAGCTCTCCTGCCGACATAGCGCTTTGCACACCAGTGCTTAGGTCAGTGTAACTTACGTTGCTCAGCGGGGTGGTTTATTCACACCCCTGAGCGACATACATTTTGCCAACATAGGCGGTAGCATAGATATAGCCTAAGTTCCTAGGCTCATCTTTTGAAGCTGTTGTCCAGGTTTCCTTTGAGAGCGAGGACTGAGAGGTCAGATGTTGAGTGAGCCTTTTGTGAAAAGTGTTTGCCTACATGTGATCTGGTGTTTTTGTCTTTTTTCATTTTTCTGTGAGAGTTAATTCGAGAGCATAGTGATTGTCTGGTTTCAGCCACATACTTGGGGGATTTGATACAGTGGATGAGGTACACCTCATGTTGGGATACGCCTGTGTAGGACCCATGGATCTTGAAAAGTGTGTTGTGGGGAGTATTGATCATCATAGCAATGGAGATATGTCTGCAGGTTTTGCATCTGTTGTTCTGGCAGGGTTTGCTGCCGCTTTGAGTTGTTGTGTCCTGGTCTGTGGGGAACCTGCTTCTGATGATGAGCATAGTGAGGTTGGGAGGTTGTTTGAAGGCCGGAAAAAGGGTTCAAGAAAGATTTCTTTCAGGATGTAGTCCCCATCAAATATGGATTGTATCTGTTTGATGATACCTCGTATGGATTCCAGTGTGGGGTGATAGATGACAGCCAGGGGTATACAGTCAGAGGCTCTCTCTTTTTCTGTTTTGAAGCGGGTTCTCCCCAGGAATTTGGGTGGCCCGTTCCATGATGCAATCTGCTTCTCTGGTGGATTGTCCTTGCTTCATCAAGGCAGTTTTAAGTGTGTTAAGGTGTGTATCCCTGAGTTTCTCCTCAGAGCATAGTCTGTGATATCTGCGTGCCTGGCTGTAGATAACAGATTTCTTGGTGTGTATGGGGTGGTTACAGGATCTGTGAAGGTAGGTGTGGTGCTCCATGCATTTCTCGTATATGGTTGTCTGTGGTGTTCGTCTTCATGGACTATTCTGGAAAAATGCCCCACAAGACCAATGATATACTTGAGCTACATTGATGATATTTCCATCCTCTGGACAGATGACTTAAACTCCCTCATAGATTTCCAACACAACTTTAACAGCCACCACCCATCCATTAAACTCACTCTAGAACACTCCCACACCAGCATCAACTTCCTGGACACCACAATCAGCTTCAGCACTGGAGCCCTACAGACAGCTATGCACAACAAACACATGGATCACCACATCCACTTTCAGAGATCCAGTAACAGTCCCAGACATGCCAAGAAATCTGTTATCTACAGCCAGGCATCAGATACCACAGCATATGTTCCCGAGACAAAGTCCGGGATAGACACCTAAACACACTTTAAAACGCCTTCACTAAACAAGGACAATCCATCAGAGAAGCATATTGCGCCATTGAATAGGCCATCCAAATACCCCAGAAGAATCTGTTTCAGTAGAGGGGAAAAAACCCCACTGACTGCACACCCCGAGTTGTCATCTACCATCCCACACTAGATACAGCATATCATCAAACAATAAGAACCCACACCTGGTGCAGACTACATCCTGAAAGAAATCGGTTCCAGGCGGCTGGGTCGGTGGGGGACTGCGCATGGCAGACTGGAGGATCCCGCCAGTGCACGCTGCTGGAGCGGTGATTGCAGTTGGTGGCGGCACCGGTGAATCTCAGCAGTGTTTCTCTTTGTTCTCTGTCCTGGACTCCTTGGGAGCTGCAGCAGTCAGGCTGACATGTGACTTCTCTCCCAACTGGGCCCGGCTCAGGGAGGCGGTGCTGCATTTAGGGGCAGTCCCAGGCTGGGATCTGCCCGTATGCCCATGGCTGTGCTTCTTGTGGTCAGAGTGGAGCTCCTCAGGCGGCGGCGGTATTGACAGATACCTGGGCACACGAGGCACTTACAGAGACAAAGTTCCCTGGCCCCCCGTGGTCGGGCTGGGAACGACTGTCAAATGGTGCCGTGGGTGACCGCACGGGCTTCTCCGAGGCATTACAGGCAGCGCTGGTGCTTGTCACGCACAGAGGAGGCGTGCGGCCACAAAGCCCAGGTCGTGAAGCCAACTGGCCAGGCATAGTCTCCAGGTGGGGAAGTCTCCCCAATGGGAGAAGAAGTCCTAAAGGGAACCTAACTAGTTACAATACATTATAAAAACAAGCAGATACTATCTATAACTACGTACACAAAGGCAGACCAGACTATCAACTCTCTGAGCTAGGCTAAGAACACGGAGGAACAGGGGTTCTGACTCTGGCCATGCAGTGGTAAGAGGGAATCGGAGCGGAGTCGATGCACACAACCTCTTATAACCTTGGCTGTGGACACAAGGACAACGCACGATGCAGGTCAACAGGCACTGCTACAGAATTGTTCCCGCACGTGTGCACCCAGGTTTGGAATCCATATAGGGGCCATCACCTGAAGAAGAAAGAGGACTCCTGCTATGATAGAGACGTGTGTAGGCCTGCTGTTGTCTTTGTGACGAAGTGGGACTGTTCTTAATGTTTCCTCCGAATAGTGTGGGGGTGCCTCAGTTTCCCCTATGCAGTTCTTAAGTATCTAGGTGGTGGGGTAAGGGTGTATGATCATTGCAGAGCCCTAGAGGGCAGGTGTGTGCAGGGGTCTGGACACAGAGAATGGCCAACACCCTGTTTCCTGGCAACTGATGGCCTGGGCCCTTCCCCCCCCTGCAAGGTGAAAGCTGAAGGGTTGGAGAACAAAGGAATCAGGTGACCACCTGGCCCAGGAAAGGAACAAAGCCCAGAGGAGGAGGGGCTGGAGGGAGTTTCAGTTTGGGGCTGGCTGGGACATGGAGTGAAGGGCAGACGTGGTTGTCTGGCTCACTGCCCCCCAAAATGGACCCAGCTGAGGGGTCCTGTTCTCTGCACCTATAAGCTCTGTGTTAGACCATGTTCCTGTCATCTAACAAACCTCTGTTTTACTGGCTGGCTGAGAGTCACGTCTGACTGCGAAGTTGGGGTGCAGGACCCTCTGGCTTCCCCAGGAGCCCTGCCTGAGCGGACTCGCTGGGGGGAAGCACACGGAGGGGCAGAGGATGCTGAATGCTCCGAGGTCAGACCCAGGGAGGTGGAAGCAGTGTGAGCTGTGTGTCCTGAAGACAGGCTGCTCACAGAAAGGCGACTGCCCCAGAGTCCTGACTGGCTTCATGGGGAGCAGTTCCAGAGCATCGCCCAGGGACTCCGTGACAGTTTTAAAATCCTTTTCTCTCATGAAGCTGCGTTACTGCTGTTCACAATAGACAACAGGAGCAGCCTGGGTCACTGTATTCATCACAGCTCCCCAAGGGAAGAACCACAGGTTCGTAGTCCAGTCGGACCTGCTGGTCAAACGTGGTTGGAAAACAAGGACCTGGTCTGAGTGGGGGGGAAATCACAGGACTCCACCCACAGAAGTGAAAGCTAGAGGCCTCAGATCTGGAGGGGATGCATTCAGAGAGACCCAAGGTGGGGACAGGTGCAGCCTGATCTGGGACACCATCGTAGTATCTTGGTATCCCAGCTACCTTGTGCTCCCTCCCATTGCGTATAAGGCAGTGGCGCAGATATCTGGCTTCTATTCCTGGTTCTGCCATCCACCACCTGTGGCCCCTTCACTGCCCTGTGTCTCCCCTGGCCCCTCTGTCACAGAGGGATCATGGTACTGAGCTCCTGTGAATGGCTTTGAGGTCTGCAGGAACATCACTGTTCCATCATTTAATATCTTCCTTAATGATGCGGGGGAGCGACACTAGTGCAGTGTGCAGGGGAGGCTAACCCGGGCAGAGCGTCATGCCCATTAGCATGGGGAGGATAGGAAAGGGACCTGGAAAGACTTGGAACTGGTAGAAAAAAGCCCAAAGGAGGTTCAGCTCGGGAGTCTGCAGTGAATGCTCCTGGGGATGATCCTGGGAACACAGTGCTGCCATCCCTCAGCCCAGCCCCCACGCAGATTGTCACTAGAAACCCACTCCCCCATGTTATTTCTCATTCCCCTTTGTTTATGCTGCTGCCCCTAGTTTTCATTGCACAAAGCAGGATTCCCGTCTGATCCAAAATGAACGCATTCTGACGGAGACACAGGGTCACGGTCAGCTCAGCAACTCAGCTGAGGGGGCGGAGGGGCTGCACTGGAGATCCTTACTGTCTACGCTGCAGACGTGTGACGCTGCACTTACCCATCACCGTACGGACTCTGCACTTACCCATCACTTTTCTTAAAGAGGTTCCCCGATTTCTCGGTCCCATACTGCTTGTTCCCCTGCAGCTGGTGCATGTTGTACCGTAGCTGCTTGCTAGCAGAGTCCTAGCAGACACAAAGAGGTAGTCGTTAGCCCATGCCCATCTCTCCCTGGGGTGACTCCTCCTGACGGCATATTCCAGACCGGCATCTTAGAAAGGTCCCACCCAGGGAGGAGATGTGATGTTAATACACAGTGCAGCGAATGTGGCAAGAACCAAACTCGGAGAGCAGTGCCCAGGGAGCAAACACAGACAGAACCGAGTGGTACGAAAGCCACAGATCCCTCAGTCCGCTCCCCAGCACTGCCTCATTCCCAAGCTGGGCATGGGAAGGGAGAGGGAGCCCAGCCCTGGTTCCAAACTGCTGCAGGGCAGTAGTGACCGAAGCCATTCCTGCCTAGCCGCTCTCCGTGGCCTGGCTGAAAGGAGGTGTGTGTGGGAGGGGACGTGGCCACCATCAGAACAGGCCCCTTGTGGCAGCGGCAGCAGAGAGGCCAGTGACAGAGTAAGCCCTGGGGAGGCTGCCAGCGTGCTGGGTCCACGAGCGGTCAGGTTGGGCGCTCCTGTCATTCGGGGGGGTGCTTACTGCTGAGGGGAGTAGGTGGGGGTCTTTCCAGAGGAGTGTTGGGGTGCTGGAGATGCCTGAGGGGTGAGAAAGACATGCCCTCCACTTCCCTTTCCCCAGCTGCTCTGGGAAGAGTGGGCTCCAGTCCCCTGGGCTGCAACTCCATCACCTTCCAGGCACAGGAAATTCACTCACAGCATCCAATCCACAGCCCCCAAAGGAGAACTTTGCAGAGCCATGGATAGAGCAGAGCCCTCACCATCCCCCCGGCCCCTCCGGATTTGAGCAAGGAGAGCTGCTTCCCTTTGTCCCCTTAGCTCCCTGGGTGGGGGGGTGCAGCTCATCTCACAGGGCACAGCCCACAGCCAGGAAGGAGATGCACTTGCAAATGCATTGTTCCCTACATGAGCTCCGGGGATGCAATGCACAGACTGCTCTCCCCGTGAATACTCCACCAGGCAGCCATAATGGCAGTGCCTAGGAAGGGGGACCCGCTTTACCTCTTTCTGCTCCAGCTGTAACGCTGTTTTCAGGTGATCCCGGAGGGAGCACAGCTGCTGCTTCTCCTCGTCCTGCCTGACCTTCATCTGAAAGGCATCACACCACAGTGATTTGCTGAAGCAGGGGAGCTGGATTGCACTTTGCCTCTGTCTGTACATCCCACTCATTCTCTTGGGCAAGACAGGCCTTTCTCATCCCACTCATTCTCTTGGGCAAGACAGGCATTTCTCATTCCACTCATTCTCTTAGGTAAGACAGGCCTTTCTCTCCCATAACACATGCGTTCCCATTCCTGTGGGAAGCACCATACTGAAAACACAGGCCAGGCTGAGGCTCTCCCCCCGTGCAGCTACACGGCACAGGGCACGTATTACTGTAATACAAGCTTCTCCAAAAGCCCATCTCCACGAGAGCAGCTCTATCTACAGGTGCAGGGAACAGCAGTATTTCCTCACTGCTCCTCAGCTAGGACAAACGGAGCCTGGTGGGTGCCCAGTGGCTATGCTTTGAATGCATTATATAAACAATGTGTGCTCAGGACACGCCATCATGACAACAGCTGTTCATGTTTCTGAACCAGGCACTGACTATCCAGAAGACTGAAGCTTAATATGGCCCCCTCTTGAGATGAGTCAGGAATGAAAACAGTCAACAGGATCAAAGGTTCAGTTTGCCAGAAAACGACAGTTAATTTTCAACGTACCTGTGAGGCAGACGCATAGCTGAAGGGTTTGCGTGTTTTAGCATTAAGGGACACTGCAAGTGCTGCATATTATGCCCTGTTCTCCATTCCTCAAGTTACTGATTGTGAATAGATTGTATTGAGACAATGTATTGGAGGGGTTTTTTAAATGTTGTTTGTATTAATGTGCTACACATGTAAAGAGACCAAGAGTGTTAAAAGAACTGGCACTGAGCCTTTTCTGGAGAACCCGCCTTGGGCTGGTGAAGTCAGTCTCCATGCAAAATATCAAAACCAGCCAGCTGTACATCTATTAAACTCCAAGTTACTGTGGGGAAAGCACGTAAAGAAGGCTCCAAAATTACCTGCAGTGTTACTGAGGGCTCAGCACTAAAGATGAATACTTCACCCAAATGAGGATTGCATCCTAATCCTCATCAGAGAGTTATAACAAAAGAAACGCTTTAAAAAGATGATAGGGTTATGGAGTGTATAGTAGCATCCTCAAATCTTTTCATGAGCTGTATCTACTTATCCTAGCTTTCAAGCCCTGGGAACTTTCCACTTAGCCTTTAAACCTTCTCTACTTCCTATGGGGTAGGACTAACATGTTTCAGGTTCCCAAAAAGAGGATACTGCTGGAGAGGGGAAGAGGGGGTACTGGGGGGAGAGGGAGGGGTTGAAGAATTTGGCGGGGAGGCTGCAGTTCCAGCTGTCAGCCCCCCACGTGGGGTTGGGGGGCAGGGGGAGAGAAATCCTGGACAATTGCTAATATTTTAAAAATCCACCTGGACAGAGATTGGCAGACCAAAACCGAGGTCATGACCCAGAAAATTGGACATATGAGAAGCCTCCTTAGGGGTAAAAAGAGACTTTAGGGGGTAGACATTCTTGCTCCAGGGCCCATGCCCGCCTCTTGCCTTGGTCCCCGGTGAGCTGGCGTTATGATGCATACTCACTCTCTGTAGCTCAGGGGTGAGCTTCTCTATAAACTGCTTAAGCGTCTCTGTTGCCTTTAAACATTCCTGGAAAAAACTAACAGGAGAAGCGAATGTGAGAGAACGGTTTGAACTAAACCTCCTAGCATTGACAGTGCTGCATGTACAAAACATGCCGCTGTGTGTTGCAGTCCTTAGAGCCTTTGCTTTGCAGTGTCATTATTAACCCTTTTGGGCCAACAGTCCTGGCCTCACACACCTTATTATCAGGAACCCCAGATTCTCATCATAACCAGTGACAACAAACCGAGGAGTGGGAAGTCAGCACTCTAATTGCTTTTGTATTGTACTGTCAAAACGCAAGTACCAAGTACTGTAACTTGCAGGACAAACACTATCATAGAGTCCTACGGCTACACCATCTCCAGAGAGAGAGGAAGCTGACATGTTGCCACACAGGTGGAGGGTGACTGCAGGATATTTGTTCACTGCAAAATAAATCAATGCCTAGGTCTCCTCAGTTAAACTGGCAAAGAAAGGGAGGATAAGGAATAAAGATAACCGATCACTCTTACTTGAACTGAGCATTGCAATGCTTGATGTGGTTCTGCAGCAAGTCCACTCCTTTCTTGGTTTGAATCTCATTCACTTTGATCAGATACTGAGGGGAAAACACACCCAGGAGTTGGTTCTTGTTACCTGCTGGGTTCTGCATTGTTTACTTATCACCCTCCGTGTTGCCATCCCTTGTGAATAATGTGATTTTGGCCCCCACTACTGCAGTCTTGCAATTTTGTGCTAGCTACAGACTTCTTGAGAAGCAAGGCAGAGACCAGCAAAGACTGCCTAACACAGTGTTGTGTAGCCCAGTAGGTGGTGCACTCATCTGTAAGCCTGGAGACTAGCCCCAGCTATTCAATTAGCTCCTATTAACACTTCCGTGCTCTTCACAGCTCTTATTGTGAGCCAAGCTTTCATACAAATTCACTGATGACTGGGAGTGAGGTCATTTAATGCTAACTCAGGGTTCATATTAGAAGGCCAAGTCTCCTATACTTTGCCACACACCTCAGAATATGCATGTCAAACTAGGTTATTGTGTATCCCATGCTAACACACTGTGGCTCGGTTACTCTCTAGAAGCTAGACCACATATAGAATGTTATGACTCTGCTACACTTCCATACTGAACAGGTCTGGTTCTTAAGGTCAAGTGTCAGTGACTCAGGTGTTTACATCCAGAGGTCTTGGGTTCAAACCCCAGAGATGACCCAAATAGGTGGTATTAAATTTAGCTACCCAGTCTGTAACCAGTACACCACAATCTATTTTCAGAGCCAGAAACAGAAACCAAGAAATCTGATGTCCAGTGTTACACTGTCTCACAAATATTTGTGTAACCCACTGCCTCTGTGTGTGTTGTGGCTCCCTATCAGATGGTCCAACATAGAAAACATCATCATACAGGCCCTGGTTACTCCTGTAGTTAATGTGGAAATGGTTTGCGTTGAAGGCTCAAATATGTATGTATAACAATTAGTGGAAGGACCCTGAAGTAACTACTGGAATGACTTTACATTGCAGAACCTTGTAATTAGAAGTGAATGTGGATGTTCTGCTAGTTTCTTTTACTGTTGCATTTTCAGGGCATGCATTTGGCTAATGGGAGCTGGCCCTTTAAGAATAGAGTGTGGCTGACAGTGCGTTTCAGATTAGGAGTGCGTGGGAGATTTTGCCTGTGTGCAGAGAGGGAAGACCCAGCCTGCGTGAGCTCCAAAGTGGCTGGAACATGAGTTAATAAACTCATCTTTCCAGAAAGCAGCCTCCCCCTTCCTTTCCCGGTCACTCCTATGAGGGAATGGATGATTGAGGGTGTCGCTACAGACCTGTTTGCCTCTGTGTGGCTGGTTTGAATCCCACCCAGTCCAGCAGGGATACAAGCTTCTTCCTTTCTAATGGTAGCAACTACTGTATGGAAGTTACCTAACACGTCCTGGGTTTAGTTGCTTATAACGATGCCAAACTTTAACAAGTTGGGCTGAACTTGTTCATGCCGAACATATGTCTCAAACTCAATAATTTTGGAAAGTTTCAGCGGAAACGGTGTTTCCAGAGATGAGGTCAATGACAGCTAAGTAATTTTAACAATACTGAATAACTTTCCAGCCTTTTTCATGTATTGCATTTCTTATTATGTGCACTGTGGCAGCAGGAGACAGGCCCAGCCCTGAGAAGCATACAGCCCACACAAAAAAAGGAGTCACTGAGTTTAAGGCCAGAAGGAATGACTAGACCATCAAGTCTGACCTCCAGTATTGCCCAGGTCACCACCTCCACCCAGCTACCGCACATGAATCCAACAATTGAAATGAGACCAGGAAGAGAGACAGACCAACTCCAGGAGAGGCAGGGCAGAGTGCTGGGCAGCAAACAGCATGGTAGGGCTGGGGTTTCTCTTCCCTTCTGGGTGGCGGGTTGTTTTTCAATTCAGTTCTTTCCTTTTTCAGTTTTTTTGTGGGGGAAGCGGAGAAAGGGTTGGCTTAGTTTATTCCTGTTTCTCTTACAAATATTATAGGGAAGGGGAGGGGATGGGAGAAAAGACAGGGGACAGGGGGAGGGAGAGAAGGAGAGGACCCTGGGGGACACTTGGGAGTCAGACTGTGAGGAGAGGATAGGAGGGAGCTGGAGTTGGCAGCCAATTCAGCACAGGAGAAGTGTGCTCATAGCAATGCTGCAGATAGCCATCTGGAGTCCTGGGACATCATCAGTGTCTGAGGGCCCCAGTAGGGTTGCCAGATGTCCGTTTTTTGACCAGAACACCCAGTCAAAAAGGGACCCTGGCGGCTCCGGTCAGCACTGCTGACCAGGACATTAAAAGTCCGGCTGGCGGTGCAGCAGGGCTGGCAGGGTCCTTGCCCGGCTCCGGAGCGTGGCTACCAGGAAGCAGCTGGCATGTCCCTCCAGCTCGGGGGCGGCCACAGCAGCTCCATGTGCTGCCGCCGCCTCAAGCACCAGCTCCGCAGTGCCCATTGGCCGGGAACCACAGCCAATGGGAGCTGTGGGGGTGGCGCCTGCCGGCGGGGGTCGCACATGGAGTCACTTTTCCGCTCCCAAGCTGGAGGAACATGCCAGCCGCTTCCCAGGAGCCGCCTGAGGTAAGCATCGCCCAGAGCCTGCACCCCAACCCCCTACCCCACCCCTGAGCCCCTCCTGCACCCAAACTTTGAGTCAACAGTGTGCCCTTGTTGCCAAGAAGGCCAATGGCATTTTGGGATGTATAAGTAGGGGCATAGCCAGCAGATCGAGGGACGTGATCGTTCCCCTCTATTCGACATTGGTGAGGCCTCATCTGGAGTACTGTGTCCAGTTTTGGGCCCCACACTACAAGAAGGATGTGGATAAATTGGAGAGAGTCCAGCGAAGGGCAACAAAAATGATTAGGGGTCTGGAACACATGACTTATGAGGAGAGGCTGAGGGAACTGGGATTGTTTAGTCTGCAGAAGAGAAGAATGAGGGGGGATTTGATAGCTGCTTTCAACTACCTGAGAGGTGGTTCCAGAGAAGATGGTTCTAGACTATTCTCAGTGGTAGGAGAGGACAGGACAAGGAGTAATGGTCTCAAGTTGCAGTGGGGGAGGTTTAGGTTGGATATTAGGAAAAACTTTTTCACTAGGAGGGTGGTGAAACCCTGGAATGCGTTACCTAGGGAGGTGGCAGAATCTCCTTCCTTAGAAGTTTTTAAGGTCAGGCTTGACAAAGCCCTGGCTGGGATGATTTAATTGGGGATTGGTCCTGCTTTGAGCAGGGGGTTGGACTAGATGACCTCCTGAGGTCCCTTCCAACCCTGATATTCTATGATTCTATGAAACTCCCACCCGGAGCTGAACCCCTCAGCCCCTCCCACGCCCTAACTCCCTGAGCCCCCTCCCGCACCCAAACTCCCTCCCGGAACCTGCACCCACACCCCATCCCAGACCCCAATGCCCTGCTCCAGCCCTGATCCCCCTCCCACACCCAATCTCCCTCCCAGAGCCTGCACTTCCTCCCGCTCCCACGTCCCAACCCCCTGCCCCAGCCTTGAGCTCCCTCACGCACCCAAACTCCCTCCTAGAGACTACATTCCGCACCCCAAATCCCTCATTCCTGGCCCCACCCCAGAGCCCATACACCCAGCCAGAGCCCTCACCCCTTCCCCTCCCACACCCCAACTCCTTGCCCCAGCCCAGAGTCCCCTCCTGCATCCTAAGCCCCTCATCCCCAGCCCCACCCTGGAGCCCTCACCCCCTCCCGCACCCAATCCCCCTGCCTCAGCCCAGTGAAAATGAGTGAGGGTGTGGGGAGCACAAGTGACAGTGGGAGGGAGGATGGAGTGAGCTGGGAGGGGGCCTCAGAAAAGGGGTGGGGCAAGGGTATTTTCTGCAATTAGAAAGTTGGCAACCCTGGGCCTCAGAGAGGCCATGTCCTGTGCCTGTTCCTGTTGATGGAGTTTCTCTGACCCTGGGGCTGGCTCCTCCCTGGGATTTCTTTCTTTCTCAAGGGAGTGGGGGCACCACATGATCCTTGGTACCCTGGCTGGGGGTCCCTGCATAGTTCTGGATCCAGGAGTGTTGGGTGAGGAGTAGTCCCAACTGTGCCCCATCCAGCGGTGCCGGAATAGTGGGGGCCAGGGGGCCATGGCCCTCCCACTTTTTGGCAGGGGCCCCTCTTATTCCCCCCCAACCCCTGTCCCCCCAGCCAGGCCAGCAACTGAAGCCTGGCCGGGAGCCTGGGCAGCTGTGGAGAGCTGTGCTGCGGACCCTCCACTTGCCAGGGGTGGGGGTAGAGTCGAGAACAGCCTCTGGCCTGTTTCCTCACCCTGTGGGCCCCCCGCCCAGGGCAAGAGGGTCCTTGGCTCCCCACAGCAGCCCATGCATGGCCCTTACCTAGACACGGCTCCAGCTGGAGGGCAGAAGGTAAGAGCCACACGGACAGCTGCCCTGGCCCCTGACACATGGGTCAGATTTGGTTGTCTGAGTTATAAGGGGCAGAAAATTGCCATTTGCACATGCTCAGCATAGAGTCTTAAGAAGATAAGAGCGGCCATATTGAGTCAGACCAAATGTCCATCTACCCCGTATCCTGTCGTCCGACAGTGACCAATGCCAGGTGTCCCAGAGGGAATGAACAGCACAGGTCATCATAAAGTGATCCATCCCCTGTCGCCCATTCCCAGCTTCTGGCAAACGGAGTTTAGGGACACCATCCCTGCCCATCATGGCTAATAGCCATTGATGGACCTATCCTCCATGAATGTATCTAGTTCTTTTTTGAACCCTGTTATAGTCTTGGCCATCACAACATCCTCCGGCAAAGAGTTCCACAGGTTGACTGTGTGTTGTGTGAAGAAATACTTCCTTTTGTTTTGTTTTAAACCTGCTGCCTATTAATTTTATTTGGTGACCCCTAGTTCTTGTGTTATGAGAAGGAGTAAGTAACACTTCCTTATTTACTTTCTCCGCACTTGTCATGATTTTATAGACCTCTGTCATATCCCCCCCTTAGTCATCTCTTTTCCAAGCTGAAAAGTCCCAGTCTTATTAATCTCTCCTCATATGGAAACTGCTCCATACCCCTAATAATTTTTGTTGCCCTTTTCTGAACCTTTTCCAATCCAATATATCTCACACAGCATTCAAGATGTGGGCACACCATGGATTTATATAGAGGCAATATGATATTTTCTGTCTTTTTATCTATCCCTTTCTTAATGATTCCCAACTTTCTGTTAGCTTTTTTGACTGACACTTTGAGCGGATGTGTTCAGAGAACTATCCACAATGACTCCAAGATCTCTTTCGTAAGTGGCAACAGCTCATTTAGACCTTGGCATTTTGTGTGAATAGTTGGGATTATGTTTTCCAATGTGCATTAGTTTGCATTTATCAACACTGAATTTCATCCGCCATTTTGTTGCCCAGTCACTCAGTTTTGTGAGATCCCTTTGTAGCTCTGTGCAGTCTGCTTTGGGCTTAACAATCTCGAGTAGTTTTGTATCATCTACAAATTTTGCCACCTCTCTGTTTACCCCTTTTTCCAGATCATTTATGAATACGTTGAACAGCCCTGGCCCCAGTACACACCCCTGGGGCACACCGCTATTTACCTCTCTCCATCCTGAAAACTGACCCTTTATTCCTGCCCTTTGTTTCCTATTTTTAACCAGTTACCGATCCATGAGAGGAACTTCTCTACTTGCTTGTAAATTCACTGAATGTTCCATTGCACCAAGCGTGCTCCCTGACCCCTCCAAGGAGGAGGGAGCTTGTGCAAGCTACATTTAGATGGCTAGGATGAAGGCTACACCCAGGGCCCCATGGGAGCTTTCTCTGGATGCTTCCAGTTCCCCATGCAGGGCCAGCTAGGCTGGGGACTCCAGGGACTCAGTGGGGGAGGAGGAGACCGTTTAACAAGGAGGGGGTTATGTTTATGAGGCAGCAGGGAGCATTATGGGGAAGGGACAGGCTGTAGATCAGTTATAGTGGAACCTGGCTGCTGCTCAGAAAGGACAAGAGGCTTGGGGGCGTTTCATGAGGCACTGGGCGAAGCTGACGAGACCTGAGGAGCACACGAGTCAGACAAAGCAGCTGTCTGGATGTCAGGAATAGCAAGGGCTCTGTACCCAGTGAAGGGGGGGACGCAAATACAGTTGGCCTGGGCATGGGCAGCGCATGACTCCCACATTTGGGGAGGCGGGGCATGAGCGCTGGAAGCTCCTGAGAAGTGGGGGGCCACTGATGCCCAGACTGTGGCCCTGCGCCCTGCTCCGCCTCGAGGCTTGGCCCCTTTCCCCCGAGGCCATCCCACCCCTCTCTGCCCTGAGGCCCCTCTGCCTGCCCCTCTCTGCCCCCTCCCACCACTCGTGCCTCTCTGCCCCTCCCCCAAGCCCCGCCGCTCACGCTTCTTTGCCCCCTCCCCTAAGACCCTGCACCAACTGCTCGCACCTCTCCGCCCCGCTACCTGCCCACCACTCGGCGGGTGGAGAGGCATGAGCGGCAGGCGGGGCAGGGCTTGGGGGAAGAGGCAGAGTGGGGACAGGAAGAGGAGCAGTGCAGGCGGGGCCAGGGGGAAGAGGATGAGCACCACGGGGCCTTGGGGCAAAGCAAGGGCCAGACTATGACCCAGGCACCCTTTTGGAGGCAGGGCTCCAAAGGCACGGGCCGGCGGCATGCCTCCCAAGGGAGGTGCGCTGCATCCTGTTTGGGGAGGTTTAGCATCCCCTAGCCTCTTCTGCCCTCTGCTCACGGGCCTGGGGAAGGGAGAGGGGATGAGCACAGTTGTAATTTCTGTAAATTCAACAAGGTATCAGACTACAGGAAACAAGGCATCTGGTCAAAAATGAACAGTAGGAACATCTCTGTGCCACACAAGAAGCTGAAAAGCAGCCACCAGGAGCTAGGCTGGCTGGCAATGGAAGAGGCCTTGATATAATCCCCACAAATACATTCAACTGGAGTTAAAAAAAACCCATAAAAATGTGAGAATTAAGAGTCTTCCTCTTCAAGAGTTTCCCTTCCCCATCCCCGAGCCACTCTGCACCTTTCCTCCCACAGCCCACGGCTGAGACTTCCAAGTTCACATCAGGTGGGAGTTGCAGAGAAGAGGCCAGTGCTGCTCAGTGGAAAGGGTCATTGCTCTAGGTACTTGTGATGCTGCTGCTCCCCCACCCCTTACCTCACACATGTTTAACTGGAACATCCTGCGCTCCTTCTCCATCTCCTCAGCGATCTCCCCTCCCACCACCTCGCTCCGCACCAGCCCATGCTGCTTCGCCAGCTCCCGCTTCTCCTTCTCAATCTTTGTGCTTGAAGAAAGGCAAAAAACACCCTGAAAGGCTCCCTTGGGCCAGGCTTTATTAGAATCGGCTCCCGGTGAGCCTGAGTAAAGAGGACAGGGGGCAGGTCAACTTACAGTTTATTCTCATAGTCTTTCCAGGCTTTGTCAAAAGGCTTTTTGAAGTCCTGGTAAGAGACGGGTAAGTGATTAGTGACAATGGCCCCGTACAATATGCCCCCTGTTCCTTACCCCTGGCATGGCGGAGCTTTCTACGCAAACCACACCGCACTGCTAGCCTGCCTAGTCAGGGCCCAAATGTGCGCTCTAGCCTGTTTGTTACGGCCACGTCTGCTGCCCGGCTAGTAAGTCAGCTGGTCTGTGTGTCCCATGTAGTGGTATCCTTTGGACGTATCATTCCGAACCTGCAGGGGCTGGAAGCTGTGCGGGGGACACCAGAGTGCTCTCTACAGCTACCCCCGGCCCCCCACCCCCATGCTGCTGGACTGAAACTGTTGCACTCACCTGCTGGAGAATCTGCACCACCTCACTCTGCACATTGCTGAGAGTGAGTTCCCCTGGTGCTCCTGCAGTGTGCATGAAAGCTAAAACAGGAACCCCCCCCCCAAACACATGCACACACACAGACCACACGTGTATACACAGACCCAGAGCCACACAGACTTATGTTCACACACGTGTGCACACAAGGATATACAGGCACGTAGATTTTATAGCCAGACGGAACCATTAGATCGTCTAAGCTGACCTCCTGGCTAGCATGGGATATTCAGTTTCATCCCATTACCTCTGCATTGAGCCAAATAATTTGTGTTTGGTTAAAGCATGTTCCAGAAAGGCAGCCAGTCTGGATCTGAAGACATCAAGAGATGGAGAATCCACCTCTTCCCTTTGGAGTTTGTTCCAATGGTTAATCACTCTCATGGTTACAAATTGGGCCTTATTTCTCATTTTAATTTGTTTGGCTTCAGTGTGTAGCTGTTGGTTCTTGTTCTGCCTTTCTTCCATATGTTAAAGAGCCCTTTAATACATGGTATTTTCTCACCAGGAAGGTGTCACAGATCCTTCCTGGCTGCCCAATAGGATTGCTGCGAGGGGAATCATAGATTCATAGATATTAAGGTCAGAAGTGACCATTATGATCATCTAATCTGACCTCCTGCACAACGCAGGCCACAGAATCTCACCCACCCACTCCTGCGAAAAACCTCTCACCTATGTCTGAGCTATTGAAGTCCTCAAATCGTGGTTTAAAGACTTCAAGGAGCAGAGAATCCTCCAGCAAGTGACCTGTGCCCCATGTTACAGACGAAGGCGAAAAACCTCCGGGCCTCTTCCAATCTGCCCTGGAGGAAAATTCCTTCCCGACCCCAAATATGGCGATCAGCTAAACCCTGAGCATATGGGCAAGATTCGCCAGCCAGATACCCAGGAAAGAATTCTCTGTAGTAACTCAGATCCCACCCCATCTAACATCTCATCACAGGCCATTTGGGCCTATTTACCATGAATATTTAAAGATCAATTAATTCCCAAAATCATGTTATCCCATCATACCATCTCCTCCATAAACTTATCGAGTTTAATCTTAAAGCCAAATAGGTCTTTTGCCCCCAAGCTGTGCTGTGGATTTCCAGGGGGTTTCAAGCTCCTGGAGTCTGAATAGAGCCCAACCACTGCCCGAATCTCGGGGCCCTTAAGCACATTCTCAGGCTGCAGACCTTCTAGCTGGCAACCCCGAAGTGTTGGAACCTGCTGTCCAGCCACCTAGCCCCTCTGGGCGCAGTGCTGACCCTTCAGACCCTCTGCCAGAACTCCACCCAACAGCAGGAAGCTTCTGGTTTACACTTCAACTCTTTCAGGGGCAGACAGCAGTTGTGAAGCAGTCAACACACACGCACGCGCACACACATTTTATTCAATATATCAACCCTACGCTCTTTATACTTAGGCCTGGTCTACACTACAGAGTTAGGTCAACGTAAGGCAGCATCCACACTGCAGTGGTGCTCCCACCGATGTCAGTCACCCACTACATCGACTTAACTCCACCTCCGCGAAAGGCACAGTGCTTAGGTCGATGTAGTTAGGGTGACACAGTGTCCACGTAGACACTGCGTTACTTACATCGCCTGTTGGCAATCAGCTGGGCATGGGACTGACATCTGGAGTCTCCCTCATACCCCAGCAGAGCCGTCAGCTCCAGGACAGCACCCGCAGTTCATCACTTTTCTCCCCCTTTCAAAAAAAGAACAGAGCAGGGGTACATGACAAGTACTCCAAGGGTGTTCTGCCCACCCTCCCCCTTTCAACAGCACATCTGCTTTACTTCTTATTAATTTAAACTTCATACAGTCAGTCAACAAACAGATAAACAGTTCCAATCACCATCCCAAAACACAGTTTCATGACAACATTCTAGATCAGTTCCCAATGTCACACCCCCTTGGGGCGAGGTGAAGTGTGTTTGCTTCCCCCATCCCCCTCAGGTTTAATTACACCTCCACTGACCAACATGAAACCATAGATTAAGGGGCAATTTTCTCCCTCCTTAACCTCAAGACTCCACCCAGCAGTTGCTTCACACCTCTCTAGGGCTTTTCCCACATTCTACCAAGCATCATTAATTGATAGCACTCTTTACTACCCAGAGTCACCCTCATGCCAGGGGAGCTCTGACACTTCATGTTTCAGCTGTGCCTCAGTTTCCCTTCCCCTGCAGAGTTTTGAAACCTACCACCTATTAGCAGTGCCTAGTTTCCTTGCTCTCCGTGGAGTCCTGGGCCACAATGTTGCTTAGCTGTCCCAGTATCCCATAGCTATTAACATTCTGTCCCAGATTCTAGCAAGTGCCTCTTCCTGGCCTCCCCCTGGGATTGCTGTGAGGGCAATCTCAGCCTCTATGCTCGGGATTCCCAGAGGTGTATCAAGATCCTGGAGCCTGAACAACATTCAGCCACAGCCCCTGTCAGAGAAGGTATTTATATACTCAAGATTTATTAAAAATTAACATCAATGAGCCAGAGAGCTCCTCAGCCAACATCTTTAGAACTTTTGGGTTTAATATTTATCCCTAGCAGCTGGTGTTAACATCCTCAGTTACTAATGGAAGGTTACTTGGAAGGTATTTCTTCATCCTCATGTGACACATGCACATCATCCTGCTTCTTTCCAAATCCAGAACAGAAATATTTATTGAACACTTCTACCTCTTCTGCATCATTAACAATTTTACCATCTTCATCGAATAATGGGCACGTGCACACACACATCAATACAGAGAAGCACACCTGAAAGCAACACACACTTACACACACATGTACGAAGGGTCATGGTGGATTCTCCACCACGGGCAATTTTTAAACCAAAATTGGATGTTTTTCTAAAAGTTCAGCTCTAGTTCAAAGAGGAAATGTTCCAGGGGGGCCTCTAGCCTGTGCTATACAGGAGGTCAGACTAGATGGTCACAATGGGCCCTTCTGGCCTTGGAATCTATGAAAGTAGGAGAGGCATGTACACCCAGCAACACACATCTACAGACACACCCATAGCCACCACGTGCACACACAAACAGATGGGGGGGAGCTCCCTGGGAGAGCGCATGTTAGAGACCGCGGGGGGTGGGCAGGAAACACCGGGTGGGGGGGGCGGCGAGGAGCCCACAGAGGCCGCACACTCCCATCAAAGGGGCCTCCACTGAGAGGTCACAAGGGTGTACATTTGCCTGGGGAAGGCCACAGAGGGCATGATTTGACAGGGGCGGGGGCAAGGGTTTACTCGGAGGCCATGGGAGGTGCACACTCACACCAGGGGAGACCCCGCTGGGAGCTCACAGGAGGTGCATACTCACCCAGGGATGCCCCGCTGAGAGACCAGGGGTGCCATGCACTCACAGGGGGGCTCGCTGGGTGGCTATGGGGGACATGCACTCACCTGGGGGCTTCCTGGGGGGCCATGGGGACACTAGGGTTGCCAACTGCTCATCACACAAACCCAAACACCTATGCCCCGCCCCTGCATCGCCCCTTCCACAAGGCCGTGACCCGCTCTTTATCCCCCCTGCCTCTATCGCTCGCTCTTCCCTCACTCACTTTCAGTGGGGTGGGGCGGGGGGTTGGGGTGGAGAGGGTTTGGGGTGCAGGCTCTGGGAGGGAGTTTGGGTATGGGAGGGGCCTCAGGACTGGGGCATGGGGCTGGAGTGTGGGAGGGGGTTTGGGGTGCTGGCTCCAGGAGGGGGCTCAGGGTTGGGGCAGGTGTGTAGGGTGTGGGAGGAGGTGAGGGGTGTGGGCTCTGGGAGGGAGTTTGGGTTCTGGACAGGGCTCAGGGCTGGGGCAGAGGGTTGCAGTGCAGGAGCGGGTGAGGTTTGCAGGTTCCAGCTGGGCAACACTTACCTCAGGCAGCTCCCAGGTGGCATCACATCGGAGCTAAGGCAGTCTCCCTGCCTGCCCTGGCCCCATGCCGCTCCTGAAAGCAGCCGGCATGTCCCTGCGGCCCCTGGGGGGGCAGAGGGCTCCATGCGCTGCCCCTGTCTGCAGGCACCACCCCCGCAGTTCCCGGCCAATGAGAGCTGCAGAGTCGGCGCTCGGGCCGGGAGCAGTGTGTGGAGACTCCCTGCCCCCTCCCAGGGACTGCAGGGACATGCTGGCCGCTTTCGGGAGCAGCATGGGGCCAGGGCACACAGGGAGCCTGCCTTAGCCCCGCTGCGCTGCTGGACTAAAATCTCCTGGTTTGGCTTCAATAGCCTCTGGGAGAAGGAGCCTGATTCCAGGAGACTGCCAGCAAAACCAGGAGGGCTGGCAACCCTGGGGACATGCGCTCAACAGGGTCTCCCTGGGGGGTCCTGGGGACATGCACTCGCCAGGGGGTCCCTGGGAAGCCATGGGGACACGCAGTCACTGGGGGTGGCCGGTAAGGGATTTCTGGGATGCCATGCACACTCAGTGCAGGAGGGTGCACGCTCATCCGGTGAGGGAGCTGATTGGGAGGCCATGGGGGATGCTCACGCGGTGATGTAATGGGAAGCTATGAAGTATTTAGGGGTAAACAGGTTCTTTTGTTCCCTGGGAACTCCCATGATACCCCTTGGTTCAGCCAAAGGGCTGCAGGCAAATTGGGTCAGAGAAGTGGGAGGAGTGAAGAGGTGGGCGGGGACTTTGCCCTGCTGTCAATCGCATCTATGCCTGCGTCCTGCTCAGAGAATGGGGCAGGCTGGAGAACAGCAGTGGCAGGTGGCTGCGTGCCAGGGCCCTGGAGACAGAGATGGAGTTTTCCCAAGGGCTCCAGAGCACTGCTGGGCCCAGCTGCTCCCACAGAGCTCACAACCCAGCTCTTAGCACATCTCCTGCCTGCTACTAGTGAAACCGGGGGGCAGGGAACATCCTTCAACTGTGCAACCCCTCTCCCAGGGGCCATCCTGACAGGCCAGCTCAGCATCGACTCACCCCTTTGAGCTCCTTTAAATCTCTCTTTACCAGCGAGTCCAGGGAAAAGTTAATGTTGTGAGACAAGCTCTGCAACTGGAAAGAAAGGAGAGAGACTCTGAAGCCTGCATTGTGAATCCGCCCAGCACAAAGCCAGGCAGTGGTTCACACCCACTTTGCAGCCTGCAGGAGGATCCCCCTCAGCGCTCTCATCCTAGAGAATGGCTCCTTGGGGAAGCACTTTTCTTATGGATTCTGTTGTTTGCCATCTTTTCCCTTGGGCCCTGATTCTGCAGCTGGAGGACAAACACAGCAACCTCCACCCCACCTGGAGCAGGCAGGGTGTGGAGGTGTCAGAAGGAGCCCTGTCTCGTCCCACGCACCCTCAGGCATGTGGGGCAGGGGCTGAGACTCCCTTGCTGGTTCCTCACATCGTGCAGGTAGCTGGGAGGTTGTGAGGGAAAGGCCGGTGTTCATGGGCAAAGGGCAGGGTGGAAAATATTCTCCCACAACCAAATCCAAGGGGATTTTCACCAGCCTTCTGGAACGCACATGTCTGTCCCACTCCAAACACAGAGCTTCCAGAGCAGTTCAGAGAGAGAAAGAGCGTTTGATATGGGTAAAAAACGTTGGCTACTTTTCCTTTTCTTAATTCTCAAAAAACAATTCTGCTCATATTTTAAAGAGAAAAAAGCCCTCAGACAGAAACCAGAGCTGGAAAATTCCAGGCTGAAAGATGAAACTTGACCAAGTTATAAGCAACTAAACCAGGGCCTCTAAAATGAATACATTTAGCCAACCATAACTGGAGAGGTCACGTGCCAGCTCTAATTCCCAGACAGGAAACCTCATTGGCTTTCAGTTATCACTATACAAGGGATTTTTGAAACAAGACAAACACTGCAAGGAAACGAGATTAAGTCATTTCACCATCTATCCTACTCTCTGAATATATCAGACACCCCGATAACTTCAAACCACAACCAAAGTCTAACTCAAAATGCAATTAAAGCCTTAACTCCAACCCTTACAAGTGTGTTCCCAGCAGGGAGCGGATTCTGAGCAGTGTAATTCAGGAGTTGACAGAGCTACACAGGTGAGGAGGATCAGGCTCTGTATCATTTGTATTTCAGAAGAATCTGGAGGCTACAGCTATGATCAGAGTCTGATTGTGCTAGGTGCTGTACAAAGACATAATAAGAGCCAGCACCTGCCCAAAGGGCTACATTCACAAGGGGATTTTGATGCCTACCTGCTCTTTAGGGGCCCACATCCAACATGCAGGCACCACTGGCATTCACACAACCCCTACTCAGCTGCCACATATATTCCCTACATTCCCAAGAAGCGTGCGCAGAACTGCCTATGTCCTGAGGACAGTGCTGAGCAGCTCAGCACCCTCACTCATGCCTAGCCCTAGCGGGAGTCTCAAATGAGACATTCTCTATGTAACTGCTCGCAGGGGCCAATCCAATAGGCATACTCAGAGCCTTCCTCCCACAATAGCCCAGGGGTAGGGCACGCACTGGGGTGTAGGAGACCCAGGTTCAAATCTGCCTGATCTGGAGCAGGGATTTGAACCCAGAGCTCCCCCATCCCAGGTGAGTGGTCTGGGCACAGCACCACCTCTGTCATTTTTTGTGAGCAAAGGCCTAATTCTTTTTGGGGCTCCTTGGCATTTCCCACTGGCTGGCCCAAGTGGCTCCCTGCTCAGCAGGCTGGCACATGAGCAACCCTTTCTTAGGATCCCCACTTCTCCAGGCATGGCGTGGGGAGTAAGGAGCCTAACTGGGGATGAGGAATCCACAAGGTGGCAGGGTCCCTAGGAGTTGGCGTTGAAATGCCCAGGTCCCCCTTGTGAATGTAGCCCAAAGCACTTAGCTCCATACAAACCATTCCCCACGCAGCACTGCAGCTGTCATGTCTCTTCCAATCTTTGGTAGTTTTCTTAAAGCCCCAGCTCCTCGAGTCATGTGAATAGATGAGACCATCAGCTTCCATTAAAAAAGGAAGTTTCTAGTCCTCCTTGTTGTGGAGAAAAGCATGGAAACATGACCTGAGTGCAGCCCACAGGCTCAAAAGCAGAAGGCAAAGTGAAAGAACCTGTTTATGTTTTAAAATCTCATGACTGTTGGAAGGCCTAACTCAGGCTTTTTGAATACTTGGGAGAAAGGACACTGGCTTCACTTTGCCGATGGACTTGGAAAAATCAAATCCTGGGGGAGGAGCCTGTCACAGTTCAGGGAAGGTCAGCTGTATCCCGCAGTAAGGGCAGCCACTCCGGGCATTCAGCTCCTCAATTATTGCCTTTTCCAGCACAGACCAGCTGCCCTAGGACACCTGTTTGCTTTCTCTTCAGGGACAGAGAACAGTGCAATTGCTACAGAGACAAGTTACCACCAAAAATAAATAAAAAAGTAAAGATTTGATCAATTATAGACCAGTGTGAGTTTCAGAAGTATTAATTTTCAGTTCAAAAACAGTACAAATGGAAGCAGCAAAAATAAAATGTCACACACATTTTAGGAAACATGACACCAAACAATGGTGTATTAATTCAGTATAATTTCCATCAGTCCTGTCTTGTCAGTGGGAGGACTGTGTGTGTTTCCTCACTATACAAAGTACTGGAATTTGGGGTTGCCGTGCAGGAAGGAAAAGACGTAAGTCATCTTCAACAGAAAGCCCAGGAGCAATACTTGGAATTGTGGTTAAAGATGACTCGCATAGTTAGGTAGCTGAAAAAGGAACAAGGGCTTTAAGAGCCCCATGTGTTAACTCACAAAACTCAGATCCCACTGATACCCAAAAGTCTGCATCTCACATTTGTGCTGCAGTTCCTTGTCACTTGACAGGGCAATAAGGCTTTCCTCTCCTTTTGAAGACAGCATAGCTGTGGGGTTCGGCTTAAAGCTGATGGGTTCCTGGTCTCTTGATTACATTGGTCTGTACCCACTTCAGGAAAGTATTCAGAAAACGGCTCCTGCCGTCCCCCTCGGTGCTGAAGACTTACATCCTGGATGCTGTCAACAGATAGATCACTGCACTGTTGCACAACATCCTCCAGCGTTGAAAACATGGAGAGAGATCCCTGCTGCACACATGAAGACCACAGTTCAAGTTTGTTAATGAATGCTGCTATCCGATCATTAGCAATGAGAACATTAACATCTCGTCCCTGAAGTGCCACATTCAGAGAATTCAGTCGCTTGAATATATCAGCCAGATATGACAACAAGTATATCTGGTGAATGTCACTGAAATGCTGTTCAAGCGGAGAGGTATCAGCAAGAAGAATACGGACTTCCTCACGCAGCTCACATAGCCTTGTCAGCACTTTGCCCTGGGACAGCCAACAAACTTTTGCATGTAACAAATGTGTGAAGTTTGCCCCCATCTCTTTGCATAAAATGGCAAAAATCCTTGAATTAACTGGACGCGACTTTATAAAGTTTATAATTTTTACTGTAACTGAAAGAACATTGCTGAGCTCCTCTGGCATCATCTTCACAGCCAATGCCTTTCTGTGAACCATAGAATGATTCCAGGTAGCTGTAGGGGCCACTTCTTGTACCTCTCTCACAATCCCGCTATGCCATCCTGTCATAGACCATGCTCCATGGCTGCATTCCAAAACAACATCCCCAAACAAGACCAGTGTCTTGGACAAAATTATTTAATAGTTGAAAAAGTTCTATATGAGTTGCTTGTGTTGGAAGTGGATGGCAAAACAGAAATCCCTCTTTTAATTCTGTTGCTATAGCAATTCAAATATACACCAGTGGCTGTATCAATCTGAACTGAATAATATGGGCTCTGACGAACACTTTCTCGGAGCAGCTCTTTTACATCAGGGGCCGTCTACACAACGTGGTGTGAAACTGTGTCATTGGAAAGTGGGATCATGTCTAGCTGTGATGCTGCTTCTGCAGAAAAGGACCTAGGGGTTACAGTGGACGAGAAGCTGGATATGAATCAACAGTGTGCCCTTGTTGCCAAGAAGGCCAATGACATTTTGGGATGTACAAGTAGGGGCATTGCCAGCAGATGGAGGGACGTGATCGTTCCCCTCTATTTGACATTGGTGAGGCCTCATCTGGAGTACTGTGTCCAGTTTTTGGCCCCATACTACAAGAAGAATGTGGAAAAATTGGAAAACGTCCAGTGGAGGGCAACAAAAATTATTAGGGGGCTGGAACACATGACTTATGAGGAAAGGCTGAGGGAACTGGGATTGTTTAGTCTGCAGAAGAGAAGAATGAGGGGGGATTTGATAGCTGCTTTCAACTGCCTGAAAGGTGGTTCCAAAGAGGATGGATCTAGACTGTTCTCAGTGGTAGCAGATGACAGAACGAGGACTAATGGTCTCAAGTTGCAGTGGGGGAGGTTTAGGTTAGATATTAGGAAAAACTTTTTCACTAGGAGAGTGGTGAAACACTGGAATGCGTTACCTAAAGAAGTGGTGGAATCTCCTTCCTTAGAAGTTTTTAAGGTCAGGCTTGACAAAGCCCTGGCTGGGATGATTTGGTTGGGGGATTGGTCCTGCTTTGAGCAGGGGGTTGGACTAGATGACCTCCTGAGGTCCCTTCCAACCCTGATATTCTATGATTCTCCTATCACCACTGTGCACTTATCCTTTGCAGCTGGAAGTAGCAGTTTCTCACCTATGTTGTACAGTCTACCAGCTTTGGCAATGCACAAAGCCATTCAGTAAGAATCCTCAGTAGCCTTTATGTTAACACTGTACACTTCAACAACTTTTGTCCTATTAACTCACTGAGCTTCCTCTGAAAAAACTCTACAGGTTTAGATACTCAGGTAGCACGTCTTGTTTTGAGATGCTGGTGTAGCTTGCAGGGCCACATACTGTCGTTTGCCAGTTCTTCGCCACATACAACACATTGAAGCCTCGGTGCATTGCTGGACCCGCTCCATGTAAAGCCCAGTTTGAAATAAGCTTAGTCGTATTTTCGGCTTTTGCATTTTGCTGGAACGTCTGCTGCTGCCCTCGCTTTGGCTTGTGTTGTACACTTTACTCCCTTTGTCACAAAACCATCCATTTCTCGGGTAAGCTCTTTCTCACTGTCAGTGTGTTGCTGCTAATGGTTTTAAGTTCTTGTGGGGAAAACCACACAAAGGACCTGTCACAGTTGCTAAGAGAGTCCTGTGTGGGACTAGTGAAGAGCCCTGCAGTGCCCAGTATGGCTGTGGCTCCCCCTGTCATCCCAGGCTCCCGCTGTCACCGTGGAGCAGGCTGCGGCTCTGGTAGCGGGAGCCAGGACTGAGAGCCAGAGTCACAGCCTGCCCCGCTGTGACAGTGGGAGCCCGAGCTGATTGCTGGAGCTATTAAAAAACACACACATGTACACACAGAGAGCTTGCGCCTCCCTTTACACATTCCCGTGCCTCCCTTGAGAGGCGTGCCCCACACTTTAAGAACTGCTGTTCTATACCCATTAACTCAGAGGCCTCATGAACCGTGGTAACCAGTTCCACATCGAGCTGATGCCTCAATATAGGTTATGTCCTCTTTCTTCTGAGCTGCCCAAAAGCTTCTCCAATATGCTTCAGGGGTCAGTTTAAACTTCAGTCACAAAACTTGTTTTCAATTATCATAATCGTTACAGTCTTCCCATAAGGGTAAAGATGTCCAGGGCCTTTGCCTAGCAAGCAGTGGACCCAGGTCCCTTACTATGTCCCCTTGTCTGAGTTATTTAATTCACATAGCGAGGAAGTCATTTGGAGTCTATGCCACCCACGGGCACAGGTCTTTGGCGTCTGGCTCCACCTGCTGGACAATGGTTCTGCTGCAACAGTTTCGCCATCTTGATCTGATATTGATGCTCCCTGTTCTTTTCTCTCTTCTCTGTTGTGGCATTGTGCTGGCGTTTGGTCTGCTACGGGTCCCAGTCTGCTTTCTCTTGCTAGAGCAAGGTCTGCAAGCTGCGAGGTTTCCAGATGGACTCTGTCCCTCTCCAGCTGAAGCCTCTCCTGCTCCAGCTGTTGAGCGTCCAGCACCCCTCTTGCAGTGGTGGCCTTGGTCTGGACAGAACACAGTAGCTGACTGTCAGCCTCTTCCCTGTTTCTCTCCAGGGCGTTGGCTCCAAAATTCTCCGTCTACTGGGCCCTCTGTCAGTCGACTGGAGGTTCTCTGTGAACGTAGACCATCATTCCTTGACTGGTCATACGAATACAGCAAATCACTAAATATGATTTTGCTCTATCTTCAGGGCTAATCTCCCTTTCCCTGCATAGCTCAACCAACAGATTTGTCTTCAGTTGTTCATAATTCATTTTCCCCATCTCCCTTTTCACTGTGCCTTACCCCAGAAAGACTACTGAGGCTTTGTTCTCTGTGCCGTTCCTGTCTAAGTAACTTGCTTTTGCTGCTGTTGGCACTTATGCAATTGACATTGTTAGAGATCCCACCAATGCTGCCACCATAGAGATCGCGGTTCAAGGTGGCTGCACCTGGATTTCCCCTCTGTGGTTCAGCAAAGGCACTCACTCTCAGGCTGGTAGCTCCCCAGCCATTGCCCTTTCGGGTGGAGACCCGCAGCTCTCTCCCCTCTGAGCAGGGCACTCCCAGGGTGTACAGCACCCTGCCTTCACTGTGTCATTCCCAGCGCAAACCGGCTGCCCAAGGACACCTGTTTTCTTTCTCTTTGGAGACAGAGAACAGTGCAATTGCTACAGAGACAAGTTACCACAAAGCTCTTCCTAAGCAGGCCAAGTTTATTCCTAAGGTACAAAGCATTACTGAGAAAACAGTGAAAGAGCAAAAGAACCTACCCGCATGCTAATAAGCTCACCAGAGTTACCCCAACTCCCTCCTGGGCTCTGGCAAGTGCAGGCTTTTAATACCACACCCTAGGAGCCTCCTTGTGGTACACGGTCATCAGAGCTTCAGCTCAGAACAAGCACCCAGTAGGCCAAGTCCTACCAACCCTCCCCTAAGAACTGGGGCCCTCTGGGCTCCAGGGGTCCTGCCCATTTGCTGGAGCAGGGAGAAGCCCTAAGGCAGGTTAAACCCCAGGCTTTTATGCAAAAGTCTGTTCTTTGTCTGGTGGGCTCTGGAGAATCCAGTCTGCACAAGCAAATGCAGCTCTCCCCAGGGGATGACTTCAAAGGGCTGGGAATGGAGGAGGTACATTAGTATCCCCCCTCCCTGCTAGAGAAGAGGCACACAATGCCACAACAACACAGCCACAACTGCCTTTTTCACACTGTGCCCAAAGGTGCTAATCCCAATTCCATACGGTTTAACTTAACTCAATAAAGCTTATCCTCATTCCATCAGGATATTGCAGGATATTGTCCGTCTGTCACAGAGCCTCCTCTGGGGCAGAACATATTGAAATGAAAGTCATAAGTAGGCTCAAACCAGAGGGCTCAACCTGCAAACACATGCTACTAGGACTGCCTCTTACCCCCATCCAGGAACTACTCCCAGCAGGAACTGCAAGCTCAGCGCTTATCTTTCTTTTTGTAGGTGCTGGTGTGGTAGGGGCCCTGTACTTCACAAGACCATAGTCATCGACTTTGCTGAAGAAGTCACCATTTGTGCAGAGCTGCGCTCCAAAACCAGAGTTTTCACTTTTTTTAAATGAACGTTGTTAACCTTGAGAATGTTAACTGAGTATGACTGATGTAGCGTGCACGCCTGAGTCTGCAGACAGCCTGAAACAGTAACTCTGAAAGGTGTGAACTGCCCCATTCATCTCAGTCTGGGCTCCAGGGACTCTGATTCTGTGGCCAAGTAATCTGGCCATGGAATTCATCATTTCTGCCCCAGAATTCACCATTTTTCTGCAGCCAGATGCCTGACATTTATTTTTGTCTCCCTGCCCTGCTTTGACCTGTCTGTAGCTGCCACTTTCTCTTAAGCTCCTCGCACAAGGGGTCTTAACTAGAAACCTGTGTATGCTCCCTGCATTGCTCCATGGAGACAGGCAGCAGGGACTGGGAACCAGAGCAGGAGTCCTGCCTGTGGCGAGGGGATAAGGGGAGCAAGAGGTGTAGGCTGGGTGGCTGGGCTGCCTGAAGAATAGTACAGGAGCCACGGCCCAGTGAACGGCACTGGGCCCCTGGAGAGCAGAGCTAAAAGCCCTTCCTTGAAGGGACTCAGGGCGTGTCTACACTTACTGCAGCGGCACAGCTGCACCGCAGTAGGGCTCGGCGAAGATGCTGCCGACGCCAACAGGAGAGCTTCTCCTGCAGGCCTAGGTCCGGCACCGCCCCGAGAGGCGGGAGCTATGGAGCTATTGTCCCTCTCTGCTATCGCAGGACAGAGCAATGGGCACTTGTGGTTCAGTTGCCTAACGCTTTCCATTATAAACCGCTCTTGCAGCTGTGGCGAAGCGTTCTAACGTCCCCATGGCTTGCGCTGGCCCTTCGGAATTTGGCAGGAGGGTGGGCCTGGGCCCCAGGAGGGACCTTTTGGGGACCTCAGGAAGTCTGTTCATATTTGGTTGAATTACATACTATTAAAAGTCACCATTGCCTGCCAACAATTCACACAGCCAGCTTGGCCTGGGCTTCCTCCCTGCGCATTGCACATGTTCTGTCTCCCACCTCGCTTCAGAAGCCCCCATGGCACGGAACCCGCAGCCGGGGCACAGGCAAAATGGGTCCACCTCCTGCGGCTGCCCATCGAAACACCCTCAGTCTCAACTGAACCCTGACAAATACAGAGCTGAAATCAGGCTGGCTCCCCTGCGATGTTGTAACAGCTATTAGAATGATAAGAATCACAAGAATGTGTTTAATGCTCAGACTTTATTGAATGCTCCTGCGTAACTGCCTGCACCAATCTCACCTATACCATTGTACCCCAGATTGGATGGTGATATTTGAGCACTTTGTCTTGTGAGTCTCTATGACTGTGTAAATGACCAAACAGGGATAGCCACTGACTAGTATGAAGGGCTGACCTCTAACAAGTGTTTCTCCCTTCCCAAAAGGAAGGGGCCATCCATACCAGATGGACTGTTGGGGATATTGCAAAAAGAAGACAAAAGATTTTGTTGTTGTTCTGCCTTCTCCCCATGAAGATGAGCCAAGCAAGTGGACTCCTCCCATCAACTGAACTGAGGTTGCAGCTCACAGCACATGGCAGAAGGGAGATAAAAATGCCAAACAAAAGGAACCCGAGATCTCTATGCTGCTTGGACTCTGGGGGACAAAATTTTCAAGGCATAAGCAAAGGATCCCCAGCTGCTTAGCCTGGGTTAGCCCTAAGGAACATATAGAGCTGATTATAGAAGCGTTTATTACCTTTTGTTACTTAAGATTGGAACTCATTTGTGTATCTATGTTTACCTGCTTTCACCTTGTAAATAACTCATTTCTTTTTCCTAGTAAATATATTGGTATAAAGCTTATTATAGGACTGGCTACAAGCATTGTCTTTGGTGTGAGATCTAAGGTGGAACAGACTTGGGGTAAGCGACTGGCTCTTTGGGACTAGGAGTAGCCTGAATATTGCTGTGATTCTTGCTGTAAAGGGCCAGCTATCACAAAGGCAGGCTCACCTAGGTGACAAGACAGATGGGAGTAGCCAAGGGGACTGTATCTGACTTCATGGTTAGGCTGTTGTATTGCCTGAGGATTACACCTGATCCTTGGTTGGTGATATCCGAGTATAGAACTCCCCACCAACATGGGGTTTAGGCCCTGCGTCCTAACAGCCCGCCTTGAGGCGGGACTCACGCTCTGAGCACTACAGCGTTATAACAACCCAGTCCACAATTACACCACCACATGCTGTTTTGTCCATATGACAGTGGCTTCATTTCTCGGTGAGGAAACCAACTGGGCCTTCTACCCCTGACATACGCCTTGTGGCTGGGAGAGCACTCAGGCCTGAGGCACATGGGCAGCAATTCTTACCAGACCCTTGACTGGGACCAGCAGCTTCTGGGAGAACTCGGCAAAGGAGGTGAAGGCACTGGCCAGTTGCTCGTCACCATCACTCTGGTAGTTTGCGGAGAATTTTTCCTGGGCTGCAATATGAGCTTCTATGTGGCAAGCGAGATCTAGGCACACAAACACCAAAGCCCCAATCAACATGGATAAGGAGAGCAGAGAAGGAAGCTACCATCGGCTGTCCAGTGATCCATACCTCAACCCGCTCCCCAGACAGCTGTCAGTGTCTAGGCCAGAGTAGGACAGGGCTGGAAGGGGCAGTCAAGTGGGGGAGAGGAGCACTGGGTCTGGGGGGGATGGATGGGTGAGTGCAGGGGGAAGGTGGGGATTGGGGGTGAGGGGAGCAGGGGCAGGGCTCGGGGCCTGGGGCAGAGCAGCAATGGGGGATGGGACAGGTGAGTGGGGCAAACCAGGGGAAATGTTGGGAGATGCGCAGGTGAGTGGGACAGAGCAGGGTTGGGGGTGTGGGGAGGGACAAGGCAGGGCTGAGGGGTGGGGCAGGTGAGTGGGGCAGAGCAGTGGCAGGGCTGGGAGATGAGGCAAGGTAGGGGTGGGAGATGGGGAGAGTGAGTGGGGCAGAACAGGGGTCGGGGAGGGGCAAGGCAGTGGGCAGGTGAGTGGGGCAGAGCAGGAGGTGATGGGGTGTGTGTGTCTCCTACAGCCCCTGCCCCGTGATGCGGGAAGACCTTGCACCAGGGCGGTTGGAGCCGGTGGGCTCCCGCTCTGGGCACTGGGCACACAGACACTGTGGAGCAGGTATTGCAGGAGGCAGCTCGGGTCCCAGAAGGTGCCCTTGAGAAACAGCCTCTGGCGAGGGTCCCCCCCGCCCCCAGCCCTGGCTGTGCCCCTCAGCAGCAGCAGGACTGCCTCCTCCTGCTCCTGGCGCACTGCAGGGTCCCCGGGCTAGCGCTCCGGTCAGTGCTGGGGCGGCAGGGGAGGAGGACGAAGCTCCAGCGCAGAGCTCGCTCCCATCCAGCCCCATCAGCGGTGTGGGGGGGCCGGGCTGGGACAGGGGAACAGCCATTCCTTTCAGCTTGGCACTCGCTCTCTGTCAGCTCCCCGCTGGGCAGGGAGCGCCAGGGCCTGTGAGCACGAGTGACCCCAGGCCCGTCTGGCCTGGGAGATGTGGCGGGAGCTGGGTGGCACAAGCAGGGGTGTGTAAGCCGACCTGGGCGGCACAGTGGGGTTTGGTGATGCCATGGCTAGTACTTGTGCAATGCCACCCTTATTGCTAGGGGTGGTCTCTGCCCCTCAGCTGCTCGCCAAGCAGAGGGCATTGCTGTGGGGCCGTGGCTGGGGTGCTCACAAGGGCACAGCCTGGCCTGACCTGCCCCATTTCCCACTCATGCCCAGTGCTCAGTGCAGGGTTTCTGTGAGGAGGGCAGAAAGGGTCTGAGGCCAGCCCTGATGTCCACTGCAAAGCTGGGAGGAGGGCTCAGGGCTGGATAGCAGATGGCAGTGAGGAGCGTGGAGAGAGCGGCAGGACTGGGGGACTCCCCTGCAATTGGAGGGGTTCCAACATACCCAGAAACAGGCACAAACGTGGGGGCATGTCTCCAAAACCCCAGCTCCCCCTGCCCACTCTCCAGCTCAACAGACAAGCCTCCCTCCCCCTGGCCCACTCTGGGTCTCCGGCTCTGCTCTGACCTTGTCCAGAAGCATGCTCTGCTTTGGTGGCTTTCCTCATTTTCTGCAGTACAGCTCGATCAGAATCCAAGGCCTAGGAACAACAAAAGAGATTTTGTAGGTTTCTACCTGCCAAACCCTCTAAACATGAGACTAGACGCAGCCATGTTGCAGATGGGCTACACAGCCAGGAAGTGGGTTGGTTTATAAAGCCTATCGGCACCAGCCAGCACACCCCAGGGCACAAGCACCACACACTGCCCTGCCCAGCCTCTGCTCATTTGTCCCTCCTGCTCAGTTTGAGGGAAGCTGCTACAAGGAGCCCTAATAACCAACAGCCCAGTTGTTGCTCATACCCTGCTCTTTCCCCTCTTTACACACAATACACTGCTGCTGGGGCTTTCAACAATCACGACTAGACCCACAAAAGGCCTTACCTGTGGCCTGTGGGTATTCTGGGACACCCACACCAGCCAGCCCACCCCCAAAACCCCTGACCCGCTAACCCACAGCTGTCTTTTGTGAGGGTTTAGGCCTGCTCAGAGCACACCAGCATCCGGATGTGGCAGCTTCCACTTGCCCAGCTGCAAAAACTTAGGGGCCTAGGGAATTTAGGTGGCAGCTGAGTAAGGGTTTGGACGATCTCAGCAGTGCCTAAGTGTTGGATCTAGCCCTCAGTGCCCAAAGCTCACTGCACTGGGAGTTGGGTTTAGCACCCAACTTCTGCAGGCACTTTTGGCCATCTCAGCCCATGATCCAACTACGTTATTAAGGTAGCAAAGTCCCGCACTCCAGTGCCAGATTACAATTGCCTGGGTAACGTATGACAAAATGATGGTTAAGACACTGTAAATAGCTCTAAACTAAGTATTGCAAACCCAAGCAATTCAGAGTTAAGGTTACACTTCCCAGAAATGGGGGGGAGGAATAGCTCAGTGGTTTGACCATTGGCCTGCTAAACCCAGGGTTGTGAGTTCAATCCTTGAGGGGATCTGGGGCAAAAATTGGGGATTGGTCCTGCTTTGAGCAGGGGGTTGGACTAGATGACCTCCTGAGGTCCCTTCCAACCTTGATATTCTATGATTCTAAATCCCAATCTGTTAAGGTAAGAAGGGGTAGAGCACCCACAGACCCTAATTCTGCCATGTCACAGCCAGGGCATGGGTGGCCAGACCTAGAAATCAGAGCCAGAGTCCGCTGCAGGAGACAAACTGGAGATTCGAACCATGAGTCAGGCCAGGTTAGGATACCAGAGGGTCAGAGGCAAACTGGACTCAGAAACCACAGGTCAGATGCCAGAAGTCAAGCCAGGTCGGATGCCAGGAATGAAGCTGCAGGAGCAGGGACCACAAGGCACACAGTCCAGAGCAGGGTGGAGCCCAGTGGCTCAGACAGCTCCCTGCCAGCTTCAGCAGGGCCAGTGGCTAATCAGCCACCATGGGACTCTACCAATTGGACCTCAGGGGTGGAGCCTCACACTGGGGCTGGGCTTCATGGGTCCCAGGTAAGTGCTAGCCAGCTCCATTGCCGAGTGGAGGGTTGGGGCCTCCCCTACAGACCTGGGTTCAAGACATGAGGGTCAGGATACACCATGAGAGGAAAAATTATGGTGTCTTTAAATCAGTGTAATCTAAACTAGGCCCACAAAACTCACACTGCCTTAATGATAATTGTATGGCTATTGCAGGGCAGCATTAAGGTGCCTTGTTCCACCGCAGCCTTCCTGGGTGACCCATCTCTCTGTGCCTCTGCTCCCTGATGGTACCATGGGGAGGGGGCACTGCCCCACAGGAGTGGGTGAGGACACATTAGATTAATGGATTTTAAGGCCATTGAGTCTGACTTCCTGCACACCACATGGCGTCCCTGCATTAATTACTCCTGTTCTAAATCCTATGGCTGAGGTTGAACTCAGCAGATCTTATAGAAAAACATCCAATCACTATTTAAAGATTGCCAGTAATGGCGAATACACCACAACCCTTAGGAAGCTGTTCCGCTGGTTCATTATTCTAACAAATTTACACCTTAGTTCCGGTCTGAATGTGATTAGCTTCAACTTCCAGCCATTGGATTGTGTCAGACCTCTCTCTGCTAGACTGAAGAGCCCATTATCAAATACTTGTTCCCCATGTAGCTATTTACAGACTGTATCAAGTCACCCCTAAACCTTCTCTTTGTCAAACGAACTAGTTTGAGCTCCTTGAGTCAGTCACCGTAAAACCTGTTTTCTAATTTCCGAAGGCTCTGAGGTGCTCAGATATTACACCCATGGGGGCCAGAAAAGTACCTAAGAGAGAGCTGGTGAGTTCAAGGCCACCTTATACATCACCGGAGAAGAAGGGAAAGGGCACAGACCCCTCTCTATTTTAATTCCTAGGGCTGCTTGAAGCAAACTGAAGTGGCACAGGAATTGACCCAACTGTGGTGAGTGCCTGTGACCAAGATGCACAATGGAGGGAGGTTTCCCACAGACGCAATGCCCCAGGGGTAAGGCCAGCCGGAAGGGTGGCTTTCCAGACCCAGAGCAGCCAGTGTCCATCACCAGCGGGGCTGGCACATGCTATGCAAGCACCAGGAGAGCTGTTCCCAGAGACGACAGGCACAGCCAGGGTCAGCAAGTCCACTGGCAAGTCCAGCCTCTTTTCATTGTTGGCAGGTCCCTGACCCGCCACCAATCTAGGCTCTTCCAGCCTAGGCCCCACCACAGCTCAGCCAGCCCAGGACCCATCCCCAGCCCAGGCCCCACGGTTTTTAAGGCCCGGCTTGACAAAGCCCTGGCTGGGATGATTTAGTTGGGGTTGGTCCTGCTTTGAGCAGGGGGTTGGACTAGATGACCTCCTGAGGGCCCTTCCGACCCTCATCGTCTATGATTCTATGACAATGAATGCAGCTCAGTGAATGGCGGGACTTTCCATTCCCCCCTTGGCAGGACAAAGATGCTCCCTCTGAGATACATCTTTATACCCTGATACAAACAAATTACGTACTGTCTCTGACATAATTACTGCTCCCTGATGTGGCTAATTATCACCTTGTACATATTGGTTCAATTAAAACATATTTATTACATACTGTTATCATGACTTTATCTTTTAGAAGGGGTCAGTGTGTTCCTGTTGTCCTTGGGGAATGTTTCTGTATCCTGATATTGGGATGTTCTGGTACCACTTGATAGCAGGATGTATTTGTGAGAGCACTCTGTGCTTAGCACTACTTAGGAATGTGTAATATCAACCCTGTTCTTGCCAGATTCTCTGAGCAGGTCCTGCCTCACAGCAGGCCTCTGATATAAGGGCTCATGTCTCAGGCTCTCTTCCTACTACACCCGCCTGCCCTGGCTTTGTGCAGCTCCCCGGAAGTGGCTGGCATGCCCCTGTGGCCCCTAGGAGCAGGGACAATCAGGGAAGCCCTGCGTGCTGCTCCCGCCCCCCTGTGCTGGCTCTGCAGCTCCCCCTGGTCACGGCGCTGGCAGCGTAAACCGTGCAGAACCTCCTGGCTGTGTCTCCGCATAGGGACCAGACATGTTGGCTGCTTCCGGGAGCAGTGCAGAGCCAGGCAGGCAGGGAGCCTGCCTTAGCCCTGCTACACCGCCGACCGGGAGCTGCCTGAGGTAAGCGCCGCCCAGCTTGATCCTGCACCCTGAACCCCCTGCCCCAGGTCTGAACCCCCTCCTGCACCCTAACTCCCTCCCAGACCCCAGACCCGAACCCAAACCCTCACCCCTGCCCTAGGTCGGAACCCCCTCCCGCACTCCAAACCCCTCGTCCCCCCAGAGGCCCCTCCTGCATCCCAAACTCCTCATCCCCAGCTTTACCCCAGAGCCTGCACCCCCAGCTGGAGCCTGGAGCCCCTTACCACACCCTGAGCCCCTCATTTCTGGCCCCACCCTGGAGCCCACACCCCCAGCTGGAGCCCTCACTCCTCCCACACCCCAACCCCCTGCCCAGCCCCGTGAAAGTGAATGAGAGTGGAGGAGAGCAAGCGGGGGGGGGGGGGGGGCTGGAGTGAGTGGAGGCGGGGCCTCAGAGAATAGGTGGGGTGGGTCCTCGGGGTAGGGGTGGGGAAGGGGTGGGGCAAGGGTGTTCAGTTTTGTGCAGTTAGAAAGTTGGTAACCGTAGGGAGTTCACACCCTGTGATTGTCTCTTTCTCACGCACACACAGGAGTGGAGAGTTCATGCCCTGTGATCATCTCATACCTATGAGGGAGTGGGGGAGTGGTGCACACCTGTGATCATCTCACACACACACAGGGGCATTAACACCTGTGACCATCTCACACACACATGGTGGGGGCGGGTCACACCTGTGACCATCTCTCACACACATGGTGGGGGCGGGTCACACCTGTGACCGTCTCACACACACATGGTGGGGGCGGGTCACACCTGTGACCGTCTCACACAGACCCAAGGGGGCAGGCAGTTCACAAAGCAGAAATCCGGTGAAAAAACCAATGATTTGGGGCCAGTCTCATGATTTTTACACTTATGGGGTTGGCTGCAGTGCAGCTGACAGGTGGAGGACCTGTGGCAGGCAAGAGGGCTGGAAAGAGACTCCTCTGTTTCCTGTCCCCCTATCTGCTTCTCAGGGTCCGCTTCCCATCTCTCATGGGTATCTTAGGGCCAGACAGATCTTTTATTCTTTATGATACTTGTAACGAACTACTCCCTTGAGAGAGCTCTGAGAGTCCAGCCTGGCCAGGGCCCCACTGCACTAAGGACAGGCCTGAAGAGCTCACCCATGCAGGGTCTGGGCCCTGAGGCAGGCCTACTGCCTTTGGAGGAAGCAATAAGGCACCGTTCGCCATCACAGACTAGCCCTAAGAAAGAAAAGGCGAATGCTTCCGCTGTTTGAGACCAAGGTGCTCCAGCTGCACACACTGTAATTGAAGGCTATCTACAAAATCTATAGCACAGATCCCCAGATTGTGGGGCACACCCCCATAGGGTGTGTGGAGGAACATCTAGCGGGGTGTGGTGGGCCCCAGGCCAGTCCCCACAGGGCGCAGGGAGTAGGGTTGCCAACTTTCTAATAGCCGGAAACGGAACACCCTTGCCCCACCCCTTCCCTGAGGCCCTGCCCCTGTTCACTCCACCCCCCCTCCCTCTGTCGCTCGCTCTCCCCATCCTTCGCTCACTTGCTCATTTTCATTGCAAGGCCCAAGCAGGCACCAGGAGAAGGCCAGGAGGTGCAACAGTTTGAATGTGGGAGATGGAATGTGTGATTCAAATACCCTTCACCTCACCAGGGAGAGATTCTAAACACAATTGTAAAATTAATTCTCCCCCCCCCCCCCCGGGAGAGTCCCACTCACTCGCAATGCGCGAGACTAAAGAGACTATTGCAGGAGCTTGATTTTTCTTGCCTTCACCCAGCTGTCCTGGTAGGGGATCCAATAGTGCTGTAGCCACCATCTGATGCCTTTCCTACCTGACACTGAACTGTACAGCATGGGGGGAAAGTTATGCTGTTCCATGTTTAATGACTAATTAATAGGGCTGTAGAACATAGGCCAGAGACCCGCCCAAAATAATTCCTCGAGCAGATCTGTTAGAAAACCATTAAGTTTTGATTTAAAAATGGTCAGTGATGGAGAATCCACCAGGATCCTTGGTAAATGGACTCAATGGCTAATTACCCTGACTGTTAAAAATTTACACCTTCTGTCTGTAGTAGGAAGATGTAAGGTGGCCACATAACAGTGTTTAGCCCACTGGGCCATCTTCAGTCCATGCATTATGCTTTTCCAGGACAATGTGTAAACATCCTCCCCATAAAAAGACAAAAAGCAGGGGAATGTAGGAAGAAAGCCTGAGACATAGGCCCTTGTATCAGAGACCTGGTATGAGGCAGGACCTGCTCATAGAATCTGGCAAGAACAGGGCTGATATTACAGAAATACACATTCCTAAGAAGTGCTAGGAACAGAGTACTCACACAAACACATCCCGATATCAGGGATGGTACAAAAACATTCCCCCGGGATAACAGGAACACACCGACCCCTCCTAAAAGATAAGGTCAGGAAGAAAAATATCATGTGCGGTGTCATTGTAAAAGTTAGGATTTGCCGACTACGATTATCTTATTTGTGTGTATGTATCATTTTTGTATCTAAAGTTATGAATATTGACTATGTAGCTGTATTGCAAATGTAGTTACACCTGAGTGACATCATCTGTAGGTAAGATGCTTCCAGTCTAGATAGCTGTTTGGGAAGGGTCTGTTCAAGGTAATGGGCCATCAGGGGAAACAACAGGCCTTAGGAGAAGCTTATCCCCCACCTGGTGAGCCTTCCTGAGAACACTGGAGACAGCCTATGAGTAACAGCTGCTATGACTGTCTGTTAGCCTGGGATAGAATTTTGGGTTTGACTTTTTGATACTCTTATATCTTATACTAATATGTGTAAACAAAGAACAAAAGACTATGTATATTGCTTCTGCCTAGTCAGATGGGTTTGTTAGTACAATGGGAACAGATAAGAGCGGTTAAAGTGTTACTTGAATGCACACTTTAAGATTGCCTCAACCCCTATCTCAAGACACTTTAAGATTGCCTCAACCCCTATCTCAAGATACTTTAAGATTGCCTCAACCCCTATCTCAAGGCAAAGTTAAGCAACCATCGAGAGGGGCAAAGGGCAATTGGGGGGAAGATATAAAACACTAAAAGACCAAAGAAATGCCTGTCCCTGACTGTAGGACAACCTCACTTCTTACCCCTCCCATGTGCTACAAAAGAGTTGAGACGAAGACCCCAGACCCAAAACGGAACAGGATGCTAAGTTATAAGGGGTGGGACTGTGGATGTGCATTTCAGATATAATTATGCCTGCCGAGGAGGGGGAGAGGGAACACTGGGAAACAAGGCTCTGCGGCATCAGACACAGGCTTGCTGGGACACAGGCTTGCTGGAAAATAATCCCAATAAACATTGCATTGCCTGCACTTTGGACTTCTGGTCTTCTGCTTTCTGTCTGCGTGACAAGAATCAGGGGAGAGGGTGAAGGGAAAGCTCTCTAACACAATGTATACAAGGGCATGTGACCGGATCACATGACACTGATCTCCATTTTGGGTAGCTGTATTTTTTCACAAACTGGTCTAGGAACCAAGTTTGAAACAAAGGGTTCTCGCCATCTGGAAAAGCTATATAAAGCCGGGAGTGACATCATCTATTGTTTTTCACTCCCCCACATCTCAACACCTGAGAGAAGCTCTGAAAGACAAGGACTTGGAAATGGGGTGGGGAGCCAAGCTGCAAAGCAAGTGCAGCTTGTTCCTTGAGAATCTGCCAGCCTGCTTGTATCTTCAGCCATGGGGAGAGATTGCTAATTCATATCCAATCTTTCTAGTATTTTAGGCTTAGTTTGCGGTTTTGTTTATTTACTAAGTAATCTACTCTAATCTGTTTGCTATCACTTATAATAACTTAAAACTACCTTTCGGTAGTTAATAAACTTGTTTTATGTTTTAATCTAAACCAGTGTGCCTTTAAGTGAAGTGTCAAGGGAAAATCTCAGCTTGGTTAACACAAGTGTGTATTCTCCTCTCCACATTGAGGGAGGGGTGAACTATTTATGAGCTTACATTGTACAGACCCCTGTGCAATGCAAAATGATATAATTTTGGGTTTACACTCCAGTGCGGGGTGCGAGCCTGGGAAGCTGGGAAATTGGCTGTTGTCTCTTGCCTGTCTGTGAGTGGCTTAGGTAAGCACCCAGGTAGCTTACTTGGGTGTGTGGCGCCACCTGCTGTTGTGTTGGGTGGTAACAGGGCCTGGAGATGCTAAATCACCAACAAAGTAGGGTGAGAAGGGATGACCCAGCAGGCTGGTTAGAGGGCCGCAGCGGTTCCCCTAGCTCTCAGACTGCACCCCGGGGGTGACACCTCATCACAATAGTTCTGACCCATTCTCATGCAGTGACAGTCACTCCCTCTGGGAAAGGCACACAAATTTACTCCTCATTCCTTGGGCTCATGCAGAAGCCTGAGAGTCTTCCTTAGGGAAGAGGCCAAATTTACCATTCTTGGGGTGAAACAGCTTGAAGCCAGGCAGCACAGCGACTCCCCCTGGACACTTGTGCCATCACCAACTTCCTTGGCATCAAGGAAGGCCCACAAAAAAAAGTAATTTTCAGAGAATTCTATTCAAATTTATTTGAGTGGACTAGGGTGATCCAGTGGATATAGTGTACTTGGACTGTCAGAAGCCTTAGACAAGATCCCTCACTAAAGGCTTTTAAGTTAAGTAAGCAGTCATGGGATAAGAGGGAAGGTCCTCTCCTGGATCGGTAACTGGTTAAAAGACAGGAAACAATGGGTAGGGATAAATGGCCAGTTTTCACAGTGTAGAGAGGTAAATATCAGGGTCCCCCAGGGTTCTGTACTGGAACCAGTGCTGTTCAACATATTCATAAATGATCTGGAAAAAGGGGTAAACAGTGAGGTGGCAAAGTTTGCAGACTATACAATATTACTCAAAAGAGTTAAGTCCAAATCTGACTGTGAAGAGTTACAAAAGGATCTCACAAAACTGGGTGACTGGGCAACAAAATGGCAGATGAAATTTAATGTTGATAAGTGCAAAGTAATGCACATTGGAAAACATGATCCTAACTATTCACACAAAATGAGGGGATCTAAATTAGCTGTTACCACTCAAGAAAGAGATCTTGGAGTCATGGTGGATAGTTCTCTGAAAACATCTGCTCAATGTGCAGCGGCAGTCAAAAAAGCTAACCAGATGTTAGGAACCATTAGGAAAGGGATAGATAAGAAAACAGAACATATCATAATGCCATGATATGAATCCATGGTACACACACACCTTGAATACTGGGTGCAGATGCGTTCGCCCCATCTCAAAAGAGATATATTAGAATTGAAAAAAGTACAGAGAAGGGCTACAAAAATTATTATGAGTACAAAACAGCTTCCATATGAGGAGAGATTAGGAAGTCTGGGGCTGTTCATCTTAGAAAAGAAACAACTGAGGAGGGATTTGACAGAGGTCTATAAAATCAGGAATGGTGTGGAGAAAGTGTTATTTACCCCTTCACATAACACACAAACTAGGGAGGGTGTCACCCAATGAAATTAATAGGCAGCAAGTTTAAACTAACATAAAGAAAGTACTTCATATGAAACAATCAACCTGTGGAACTTGTTGCCAGGGGATGTTGTGAAGGCCAAAAGTATAACTGGGTTAAAAAGAAAGACTGAGATATGTCCATCAGGGGCTATTAGCCAAGCTGGTCAGAGACACAACCCTATGCTCTGGGTGTCTCTAAACCTTTGAGTGCCAGAAGCTGGGACTGGATCACTTGAGAACTATGCTGTTCTGTTTTGTTCATGCCCTCTGAAGCATCTGGCACCAGCCACTGTCAGAAGACAAGATACTAGGCTGTGTGGACCATTGGTCTGACCCAATATGGCCATTCTTGTGTTCTTATGAAATGCAGTATTCTCACAGGGCAGGGTCCTGCACTGTGAAGCCACGAGACCCGAACCACAACACTGGCACCATCTCACAGACCCACCCCCCTCCAATGCCCTTGTTTGTACCAACAACTCCTGGGGCTACTTGTTATCACCCTTGGTTCCAGAGAAGTTGTCTCCCTTGATACTTTGGAGAACATGCCCTCAATGCCAAGGTAGAAAGGGTGGGGAGGCTCTGGCTGTTTCTCAGATCACTTATGCCTGGCTCAGACTCTGCCTTCAGATTCCTAGATATTAAGGCCAGAAGGGACCATTGTGATCATCTAATCTGACCTCCTCCAGAGCACAGGCCAGAGAACTTTCCCCTAGTGCATACATTGTAGAGAGCCATCCCATGGTAGATTGCTCCAGTGGTTAATCACCTCTCTGTTCAAAATGTGCACCTAATTTTCAATTTTAAATGGTCAAACTTCACTTTCCAGCCACTGGATTTTTTTCCGCATGTCTGCTGGATTAAAGAGCAGTCAGACTTGTGCTTGGGTAGGTACTGATGGACCTGGTCAGGTTTCTGCTTAACTTTCTCTTCAAGAAACTAGACAGACTGAGCTCCTTACATATCTCACTGTAAGCCAGTGTTTCCAGCCCCTAAATCATTCTTGTAGCTCTTCTCCACAGCTGTTCCCATTTTTCAATATCCTGTTTAAAGTGCGGGCACCAGAACTGGATGCTGTATCCACGAACTGTCTGACCATCACTCTGTAGAGAGATAACATCACCTCCCAACTCCCACTCAATATTCCTACATCTATACAGCCAAGGATCACATTTGCCTTCTGGTACAAAGTGTCGCACAGGGAGCTCCTGTCTGGTTGTTTTCTGCCATGACTGCAAATCCTATTCAGAATACAGTCTCCAGCTTGTACGTGCAGCCAGCATTCTTTGTTCCTAGATATACCTACAGCTAAATGCAAGTTCGTAACACACATTGTTTGAAGTTCTATACACAGATGCCCAGTGTGACCTTGGGCAAGCCACTTCCCGCTGTCTGCCTCAGTTTTCCCCCACTTGTAAAACAGGGACTATGATACTGACCTAAGGGTTGTGCTTGTAAAGCACTCAGCTGGACGATGTTTTTTGTACAGCTAAGTGTAAATGTATACATCTGGGAACAAAGAACATAGGCCATACTTATAGGATGGGGGACTCTTGCAGAGTCACTGCTTCCCAGGATAGAGATTTGGGGGGTGTGGTGGAAAATCAGCTGAGCTTGCATTCCCAGTGAGACACTGTGGCCAAAAGGGCTAATGACATCCTGGGATGTATAAAGAGGGGAATCTCAAGTAGTAGTCTAGTGAGGTTATTTTACTTCTGTATTTGGCACCGCTGCAACTGTTGCTAGAATATTGGGTCCAGTTCTGGTGCCCACAGTTCAAGAAGGATGTTGAAAAATTGGACGGGGTTCACAGAAGAGCCATGAAAATGAGTAAAGAATTAGAAAACCTGCCTTACGGTGATAGACTAAATAGATTGAGCTCTTTGAGTCTAACAAAGAGAAGGTTAAGGAGTGACTTGATTACATTCTATCAGTACCTAGATGGAGAACAAATATTTAATAATGGGCTCTTCAATCTAGCAGAGAAAGGTGTAACACCATCCAATGGCTGGAAGTTGAAGCTAATCACATTCAGACGGGAAATAAGATGTACTTTTTTGACAGAGAGAGTAATTAACCACTGGACTAATTTACCAAGGACTGTGGTAGATTCTCCATCACTGAGAATTTTTAAATCCAGATTGGATGTTTTTCTACAAGATGTACTCTAGGAATTATTCTGGGGCTGTTCTCTGGCCTGTGTTATATATGAAGTCGGACTAGATGATCACAGTGGTCCCTTCGGGCCTTGAAATCTATGAATCTGGAGAGTGGATGTTATTTTAATAACTTATGCTTCATGTCAAGCACCATCTCTGCAACTCCCCCCCCCCCCAGCTCCAACCTTCTCACCATTGTATTTCAATTTTTAAATGTGCTCTAGAGTGCAAGATGCATATATTAAAAAAGGCACATTTCCATTAAGCCCAATGGCCACATTACTGAGCCTTCCCACCCTACCACCCTGGCACTGAGAAGCCCCCAGCAAAACCAGGAGAGACTAGCTAGTGGTCGCCTTCCTGACCTTTCTAAGGTAAAAACAAGCTGTAAAAATCATGTTAAAGCAAAAACCAGCACTTCCAGGCCCTCCTCCTGATGTACCATAAAGCAGCACAGAGGGGCATAACCCCACTGGTTTTCTAGTTACCTTTTTTTCCTTAATGACTGCAGAGACCTAGGCCTGGGCTCAGCAGTAAACAACATCTTCCATAACCACAATTTCCTGACCTAGCAGCTCTGTTTTAAATGAGAGATTCTAGCTTTGGATGGAGCTACAAGGAGTGACAGTTGAGAATGAAGCAACACAAGGAAATTGCACCATGTCCCGTGCTAGTAAGCAAGGTCAGTACCACTGGAAAAGGGTAAGGGGACTGATGTGAGAATGAGCTCAGGGAAGACTGTAGTGGTGCAGGTGACTCACTCCAGCAGGGTTTGGGGCAGAAGCAGCCAGGGAGGCTGTGGAAACCTGCTGCTAATTAGGGCGAGGCTTGTTAGGAGCCAAACAGGAGGCAGCTGCTGGGGCAGCCCAGATCTAAGGAGCTGCTCTGCAGAGCAGGGGAGAGTCTCTCCCTGATAAGCAGGGAGGAGGACTGGCTCCTAGGGATAGCACCTTTGCTAGAGCAGTGCTGGGCAGGTTCAGGGGAGCGGAGGGTGAGCTCTGGCCTGTTACCTGCTAGGCTGTAGGCCCCTGCCAGAAAGGGCCAAGAAGGTGTAAGGGCCAAGGGGAAGTGGCCCAGGGATGATAGGCAGACAAGGGGAGAGAAGGAGGGCAGAAATTTGTTTTCTGTGTTTGTTTTTCATGAAAAATATAAGTTATGGTTTTGACTGATGGCACTATCCTGACACAGCATTTGACCTTACACCAGTCCTTAGAATACAGCTGTCTACCAGCACTCCCAGCTACCTTTGAGACACCACTGACTTCCTGAGGAAACTTCAATCCATCGGTGATCTTCCTGATAACACCATCCTGGCCACTATGGATGCAGAAGCCCTCTACACCAACATTCCACACAAAGATGGACTACAAGCCGTCAGGAACACTATCCCCGATAATGTCACGGCTAACCTGGTGGCTGAACTTTGTGACTTTGTCCTTACCCATAACTATTTCACATTTGGGGACAATGTATACCTTCAAATCAGCGGCACTGCTATGGGTACCCGCATGGCCCCACAGTATGCCAACATTTTTATGGCTGATTTAGAACAACGCTTTCTCAGCTCTCGTCCCCTAAAGCCCCTACTCTACTTGCGCTATATTGATGACATCTTCATCATCTGGACCCATGGAAAAGAAGCCCTTGAGGAATTCCACCATGATTTCAACAATTTCCATCCCACCATCAACCTCAGCCTGGTCCAGTCCACACAAGAGATCCACTTCCTGGACACTACAGTGCTAATAAACAATGGTCACATAAACACCACCCTATACCGGAAACCTACTGACCGCTATTCCTACCTGCATGCCTCCAGCTTTCACCCTGACCACACCACACGATCCATCGTCTACAGCCAAGCTCTGCGATACAACCGCATTTGCTCCAACCCCTCAGACAGAGACAAACACCTACAAGATCTCTGTCAAGCTTTCTTACAACTACAGTACCCACCTGCGGAAGTAAAGAAACAGATTGATAGAGCCAGAAGAGTTCCCAGAAGTTACCTACTACAGGACAGGCCTAACAAAGAAAATAACAGAACGCCACTAGCCGTCACCTTCAGCCCCCAACTAAAACCCCTCCAACGCATTATTAAGGATCTACAACCTATCCTAAAGGATGACCCAACACTCTCACAAATCTTGGGAGACAGGCCAGTCCTTGCCTACAGACAGCCCCGCAACCTGAAGCAAATACTCACCAACAACCACATACCACACAACAGAACCACTAACCCAGGAACTTATCCTTGCAACAAAGCCCGTTGCCAATTGTGCCCACATATCTATTCAGGGGACACCATCACAGGGCCTAATAACATCAGCCACACTATCAGAGGCTCATTCACCTGCACATCCACCAATGTGATTTATGCCATCATGTGCCAGCAATGCCCCTCTGCCATGTACATTGGTCAAACTGGACAGTCTCTACGTAAAAGAATAAATGGACACAAATCAGATGTCAAGAATTATAACATTCATAAACCAGTCGGAGAACACTTCAATCTCTCTGGTCACGCAATCACAGACATGAAGGTCGCTATCTTAAAACAAAAAAATTTCAAATCCAGACTCCAGCGAGAAACTGCTGAATTGGAATTCATTTGCAAATTGGATACTATTAATTTAGGCTTAAATAGAGACTGGGAGTGGCTAAGTCATTATGCAAGGTAGCCTATTTCCTCTTGTTTTTTCCTACCCCCCCCCCCCCCCCAGATGTTCTGGTTTAACTTGGATTTAAACTTGGAGAGTGGTCAGTTTGGACGAGCTATTACCAGCAGGAGAGTGAGTCTGTGTGTGTATGGGGGTGGGTTTTTGGAGGGGGGTGAGGGAGTGAGAGAACCTGGATTTGTGCAGGAAATGGCCTAACTTCATTATCATGCACATTGTGTAAAGAGTTGTCACTTTGGATGGGCTATCACCAGCAGGAGAGTGAATTTGTGTGGTGGGGTGGAGGGTGAGAAAACCTGGATTTGTGCTGGAAATGGCCTAACCTGACGATTACTTTAGATAAGCTATTACCAGCAGGACAGTGGGGTGGGAGGAGGTATTGTTTCATATTCTCTGTGTATATATAAAGTCTGCTGCAGTTTCCACAGTATGCATCTGATGAAGTGAGCTGTAGCTCACGAAAGCTCATGCTCTAATAAATTGGTTAGTCTCTAAGGTGCCACAAGTACTCCATTTCTTTCTGTCTATTATGGGTTCATTTCCTGTTGCTCAGCAACACCCCCTTGATCCTGCTGACATTGATGCAATGTTGCAGCTGCTTGCTTTTCTTTGGTTATAATCAGCCCCCTTAGTCAGGAAATTGTTGGGAAGGATGTGGTGTGATTATATTACCATAATACGGTTTTGTCTTCCTTCTATTTAATTAATGCAACTTTCCTTGACAATTCTTCTAAAGTAGCATCTGAATCTGTTCAGAGAACTTTGAAATATCCGCTCTTAAACCAGGAAGAGAACAAGCCTTCCAGAAGGAATACAGGCAAGAGCAACTAATGTGCCCAAGGCAGGACTCAAACTCGCAATACATAGGGGATGTTCAGGGTCAACAGCCAGAGCATGGCACCTTGAGCCACCCACTCACTCTAATATTAGGCTGTCAAACATGCTGGCTTGCAGCACCGGCTCAGTCCTGCTGCACGTGTCAATGTTTGAGTCATGTTGTAGAGCCAACTTTTACAGTGAATAGCGTCTGTTTCGCCAAAGGGCCAGTGGGTACCTCTGAGATCAAACCCCAGTGGGTGATGCGAGTCTGAGGAGGATCAGAGCTATCCTCTGAGTGCCAAGTGTGCACAAAAAAGTAATAAAAACAGTAAAATATTGATGACACATTATTTTGGGGGGAGTATCTGGAGAACCCCTGCCTCAAACTACCTCCAATCTCAGATTCCACCCCTGGGGCACAGCAAATTTCAAGCGAAACCATCTAAGCATATGGGTTTCTGAGCACCAAGGCTATGTCTTTACTGTAGTGTTAACTCACATAAGTGATTTCCTCTTGAGTTAGCTGAGCTCGAGTGAGAGCAGCCTCACTGCCAAATACCATGGGAGCTGTACAGAATGGTTGTATTAGCTGCTGCTGCCTTGTGTGTAAACCCTGGTCTGTGCTACAAACGTATGACATTATAACTACTTTGCTCAGGGGGGTGCAAAACACCCCTGACCGACACTGTTATACTGTCTGAACTCCCGATGTGAACAGCACTGTGTCTGTGGGAGGGCTTCTCCTGTCAACACATCTCCCGCCTCTGAGAGGTGGAGTACCTGTGCCAATGGGCAAAGCCCTCCCGTCCTAGGCAGCAACTTCACTAAGCGCTGAGTCTGCAGTGCTGTAAGTGTAATCAAGGCCCAACTTGGACTGTAGTCTTTGGCCCTGGACAGGCCAGCCAAGTCCAGTTACCAGCACCACCATGCTCAAGTGTTTTGCATGTGTGTGAACAGGACTCAAGCTTGGGGCACCACTTGACTTGCAGTGAAAAGAGGAGAAGCAAACAGAGGGAGTTTGCCTAGGGGGAAAGCCCACACACAGTTTTGCCTTTCAGGCTTCTGCAGACAGCAATTACAGCATCTGAAGAGACTCTTGATACCTCACACTACAAGGTAGGAAATATGGATAGTATTAGCTGTTGTGACTTGCATGGGATGTGCCATGTTTGTCTTTGTCCTGGAGCTTAGAAGTGACTTTGTCTGTACAAAGTGCAAGCTGGTCCCCATGCTGGAAGAAAAGGTTAAAGGAGTAGAGACCCAAGTAATGACCCTGCATGCACACTGCATCAGAGAAAATGTAGACGTCCTGGATAGAAGTCAGGATTTGGTACTGCGGGCATAGCATGCCGAAGAATCGGACAGGGCAGTGTAGAGGGGACTGAAGAACAAGGAAGAAAGTTATCAGCATGTGACTTCCAGAAGGAGGAGGAGAACCAATATACCCCAGCACAGATCAAGGTAAGCGACTGCTTTTAGGCCCATCTGAGGAAGGAGTCAGAAGGAGACCTCGTTGACCCGAAGCCATGGGATACATTGTCCTAGGCATGGGATTTCCATGACCACCACTCCCAAGAGGAGGAGGCGGGTAGTGGTGGTTGGGGACTCCCTCCTAAGGGAGACAGAGTTATCTATCTACCACCCAGACTGGGAATCCCAAAAAGTGTGTGCTGCTTGCCTGGAGCTAGAGTTCAGGCTGTGACAGAGTCTGTCGAGACTCCTCAAGTCCTTGGACCACTGCTCCTTCCTACCTATCCACATAGGCACCAGCAATACTGCCAAGAATGACCTTGAGTAGATCACTGCAGATTACGTACCTCTAGGGTTGCCAGGCATCTGGTTCTTGACTGGAACGTCTGGGCAAAAAGGGACCCTGGCAGCTCCAGACGGTACCGCTGATCGGGCTCTAAAAGTCCGGTCAGCGGTGCAGCGGGCCTAAGGCAGGTTCCCTGCCTGCCCTGGCTCCATGTGGATCCTGGAAGTGGCCAGCGTGTCCCTGCAGCCACTAGGTGCAGGGGCAATCAGGGAAGCTTTACACGCTGCCCCTGCACTGAGCGTGGTCTCCACAGCTCTCATAGGCTGGGATCTGTGGCCAATGGGAGCTGGGGCACCTACAGGCACAGGTGCGGGCACCACCAGAGCCACCTGGCCACCCCTGTGCCTAGAAGCTGGACATGCCGGCTGCTTCTGGGACCCACGCAGAGCCAGGGCAGGCAGGGAGCCTGCCTTAGCCCCGTTGCACTGTGGACTGGGAGCCACCTGAGGTAAGCACCGCCTGGCCAGAGCCTGCACCCTGAACCTCCTCCCAACCCCCTGCCCCAGGTCGGAACCCCTTCTGCATCCAAACTCCCTCCCAGTGCCCATACCACACACCCCCTCCTGAACCCCAGCCCTGAGCCCCCTTCTGCACCCAAACTCCCTCCTGAAGCCCTTACCCCAACACCCTGTCCCAGCCCCTGAGCCCCATCCTGCACCCCAAACCCTTTATCCCCCAGCTGCACCCCAGAGCCGACACCCCCTCCTGCACCCAACCCCCCTGCCCCAGCCCGGAGCCTGCTCCTGCAGTCTAAATCCCTCAGCTCCAGCCCAGACCCCCTTCCTGCACCCCAAACCCCTCATTCCTGGCTCCACCCCAGAGCCCCCACCCCCAGCCACGCCTCATCCTGCACCCAAACATCCTCCCAAAGCCCGAACCCCCTTCCCACACCTGAACTGCCTGCCCCAGCCCTAAGCCCCCTCCTGCACCCCAGAGCCCCCAGCCGCAGCCCAAACCCCACATCCCTGACTCCACTCCAGAGCCCATGTCCCCAACTGGAGCCCTCATCCCCTCCCACACCCCAGCCCAGTGAAAGTGAGTGAGGGTGGGGGAGAGTGAGCCATGGGGGGAGAGGGAGGGTGACCAGAGAGCAAGTGTGAAAAATCAATACCGGGGTGGGGGGGTAATAGGCACCCATAGAAGACAAAGCCTCAAATATTGGGACTGTCCCTATAAAATCGGGATATCTGGTCACCCTAGGGAGGGGGAATGGAGTGAGTGGGGGCAGGGCCTCAGAGAAGGGGTGGGGCCTCAGGAAGGGGTAGGGCAAGGGTGTTTGGTTTTGTGCAATTCGAAAGTTGGCAACCCTACATGGCTCTGGGAAGAGGGATAAAAGAGCTTGGGGTGAAAGTGGTGTTCTCGTCCATCCTCCCTTTTGAAGGAAAAGGCCAGGGTAGGGAGTGTCAAAGTGGGGAAGTAAATACATGGCTATGCAGGTGGTCTCAATGAGAGGACTAGAGAGCCCCCTGCTCAAATCGGCAGGTGCCAAACACAGGGGGGTTGCCAACGCTTTGGAGGATAGAGCTAAGATTCAGAGGGATCTTGATAATTGGAGAACTGGGCTATAGACAACAAAAGTGAAATTCAGCAAAGATAAATGTAAGGTGTCAAGTATCAGAGGGGTAGCCGTGTTAGTCCGGAACTGTAAAAGTGGCAAAGAGTCCTGTGGCACCTTATAGACTAACAGACTTATTGGAGCATAAGCTTTTGTGGGTGAATATCTACTTAGGGAAGAAAAACCAAATGCACAAATACAGAATGGGGGGAAAACTGGCTTGGCAGCAGCACTGCTGAGAAGGATCTGGGAGTTGTGGTGGCTCACAACTTCAACCTGAGTCCACAAATACAATTTTGGGTTCCATTAACAGAGGCATAGCATGCAAATCACGGGAGGTGGTGGTTCTGTTCTGCTCAGCGCTGATTGGCCTCAGCTGGAGCACTGTGTCCAGTTTTGGTCACTAATGTATAAAAAGGATGAAGAGGAACTAGAAAGAATCCAGAGGAGAGCGCCAAAGATGATCAAAGGGGTGGAATGCAGCCATATGAGCAAAGGCTGACGGCTAGTTTGGAAAAGAGGAGATTAAAGGGGAATATGATAGCGGTCTTCAAATACTTGAAAGGCTGTCATAAAAAGATGGAGAAAAGTTGTTCTCCCTTGCCACAGAGGGCAGGACAAGAGACAGTGGGTTCAAACTACAGCTTAGCAGATTTAGACTGAATCTCAGGAAAAACTTCCTACCTGTGAGAACAGTCGGACAATGGAACAGACACCTGGGGAGGTTGTGGAATCTCCTTCGCTGGAGGTTTACAAAAGGAGGCTTACATCTGTGATTCTGTGTTGGATGGTCTAGATGCAACAGATCCTGAATCTTTGCAGGAGGTTAGACTAGAATTCAACATTTCTCAAATGCAGCTACCATGGCTGCATCAGTCACCAGGGGCTTTTCTTGGGGCTACAGCCTCCTGGGCTGTGATTGGGCAGGGGGGGAGCAGTGGCCTCTCTCCTAGGGGCACCAGTGGTGATGGGCCCTGCCCCCCTCCAGCAAGGTGCAGGAGCTGATGAATTCCCCACTTTCCCGGGGCAGGGTAGGGGAGGCTTTGGCCACAGGGCTTTGGGCTCCATCCACGCAGTCGCCGCCTCTGGTCCCAGGCTCACCACCCACGCCATTGTCCCTGGGCCCCACAGCTTCCCTGCCTACCTCCCCATCCAGGGCTTAATTTGTCCCAGGGCTTGCCAGGGCTGAGTAAATCTGCTGTGAAAAGTGATATTAACAAACATACAAATATCACTTTTCACAGCAGCAGACTTACCATCTAGCAAGTTTAAAAAAAGCAAAAGAAGCAACACCAACAAAAAGACAAGAACTTGCAAAGCACCTTATTTGTGTTTCTATTCTGTTTAGGTCCAGTAAAGAATAGAGACAACTGTACATTATTTTCATTACTGAGTCTGAAAAAAATCCTATATAAATAAATGACAATGGTTTGGACATGTATATGCACATATTTATTTGTTTTCATGAAAGTTAATTAAGTATTTTAGGAAAAATTGTCAGCGCAGCCACTAGCAAGAGTTGGTGGCCACACTCTGAGGTCACTAAAAAATTTGTTGTGTGAACCCTTGGACTAGATGACCCTTGCAATCCATTTTAACCCTATAATTCTAAGGTTCTACATCTGTGGTGAAGAAAAGCTCTTAGAAAACTTGTCTGTTAAATAGTAAGTTACAGCCTTTACTACAGTGGTGCAAATACCTCCCTGTAATGACTCTGGTCTAATCTTCCTTCAAATTACTGCTTCCCTGTATCCAACTTTAATTGTATCCATTAGTCTGGGCAGAGTTGGACCCAGGGCAGGCTACTAATCCTTATTCCACAGCAACTTTTTCAGTGACTCCGTGGGGCCAGGACATTCGGTTCAGGCCTCACAATGGAAAAACTGAATGGGGAAGCAGCAGGCAGGCGCAAGCAGGTTGTAGAAGAGGAAGTCAAGGTCTGAAGGGTGGGGAGGTGAGAGATGGCTGGAGACAGCAGCAGGCAAAGTGCAGCAATCAGCCGAGCCCTGGCAAACCCCACCAGCTGTTTGTGCTCCAAGGCAGGAGAGGGGAGGGAAGCGGGACTTTGTCCACCGTTGCACCCCCTCCCCGGCTCCAGCCTGTGGGCTGCAGAACCTCCCCAGCCCCCTCACCTCCTCCAGGTTGCAGACGGTGCCTCGGCACTTGCCCATGTGGCTGGTGAAGGAGGAGGTGGTTGGGGAGCTCAGATCCTCCAGAGTCTGGGAGATGAAGTCTTGGACGGAGATGAGCTCCGGCATCCTGAAGGGCATACGCAGGGTGCTGCGGGTGGGTGATAAGGACTGGCCAGCAGGAGCGGAACGTCCGGCTCCAGGAAGGGGAACTGCTGAGAACACCGCAAGCCTGGGAGGAAGTGGCCAAGGCAGCTGCTTCATGCAGGGAGAGCAACAAACACACAAGAGCAGATATCCTGGCCCAGCCCCACCTAGGAGCTATCCCCCTGCCCAGCCTAGCCTCACCCCAAAGCTGCCACCCTGCGCGTGCGCACACATTCTCTCTCTCTCTCTCTCACATATATATCCTGGAGCTGCTTCCCAGCCCATCCCAGACACACGCCCTCCTCCCCAGAACTGCCCCCCATCCCATCAGACACACACACAACCCAGAGCTTTCCCTTCCCAGAACCCCCATCCACCCCCCCACACACACACTCAGGAGCTGCCCACACCAGCCACCCATCTCAGACACACACACACAACCCCAGGCTGCCCCCACATCCCATCCCTTCCCAGACACATCCCACACACACAGAGCTACCCCTGATACCTCCCATCACACTCCGGAGCTGCCCCATTCCGGCAGCTTTCTGGGAGCCGTGCAGAGCTGCGTAGGGAGCCTGCCTGCGCCACCAACCAGACTTTTAATGGCCAAGTCAGCGGTGCTTACTGGAGCCGCCAGGGTCCCTTTTTGACCAGGCATTCCAGTCGAAAACCAGACACCTGGCAACCCTAACCCTGCCCAAACCTGCCCTTCATCCCAGAACCCCCCACCCCCCCATCCCAGACACACTCATCCCCACACACTGTGGCATTGCCCCCTCCAACCCAGACACCCTGTGATGGGGTGGACTAGGCCCTGAAGCCACCTTCTGGAGGCCTGGTGGCTTTGCCACACCCCGCCCCAGAAAAGGGAAGTAGAGAGGTCCTCTGTGCTGCCTAGACCAGCTGTGCAGGAAGCAGCCAATCAGGGCCCAGCAGGCTAGTATAAGTAGAGCTGCGGTGCCAGAGGTGGAGGAGTGTGGATGGCTCTGGGCTGGCTCCTAGGACTCCACCCAGACAGAGCCCGGAGGTAAGGGTGAAGACTGGGCTGGAGCCATGGGGGTGGCCCAGGGGATTGTAGCAGCAATGCAGTGTATTTAAAGGGACATGGTGGATGGCTGCTATGTATAGGGTCCCTGGGCTGGGACTGGAGTAGAGGGCAGGCCTGGGTCCCTGCCACCAGCCAGTGGGAAAGTGGCCTGGACTTTGTTACACCCTAGAAGGGGAACTGATCTCTTTTAGGGGTCCAGCTGAAGAGCTGGGACTAGAAAGGCCCAGAGAGGTGAAGAGTCTCCAAGGAGAGAGCCCTGGGGGACATGGCCCCACACCAGGGCTGGGACTGCTTAAAGAGCAGAGACAACTTGAGAGAGCCCAGAAGGGGCTGAGAGACAGTTTGGATCAGGGTACTGTGATAGGCCCTGCTGGACTGATTGAAAAGTGAGCTCCAGGACAGGGCTGCAGATAGAAGGACCTTAGAGAGTGCTGAAATAGGCCCCCTGTGGGACTTATACCCCGGAAGGGGTTTGGTTTGCTTTTATCACACAGACAGAGTGTGTGAACCTTGGCTGGAGGGCTGAGTCACTGAAGACACACCACAAACAGGTAGAGAGAGAGTGCAGGCACGTGCTCTTAGCCAGAGGGTGCTCGTGAGAGGTGAGTGTGACTCTGTTACATCCCTGCACCGCCATGGGTGGTGAATGAACCCCCCTTTGGGGAGGCTAGTCTGCTGGCCCTCCCTCCCACCCTGTGACTAGAGGAGCCCCAAGGCCACCAGCATGGAGCTGAGCCCATGCTGGGCTGGCTTCAGGGTAGAGTACTTAGTCTTGCCATGCGCGTAGGGGACTGGACTAGATGACCTCTCAAGATCCTTTCTAGCTCTATGATTTTAGAGCGGGGAGGAGGGCAGGGCCGGGCCTCCTGGGGGAACATGAGCGGTGGGGCCACGGCCTGTGTCAAGGGAGGCTTAGCCTGCCTTGGCCTTCAATAACTGCTGCCCATGCCCACCTCCACAGAGCTGCCCCACCATCGCAGACACCATCCTCCAAACTGCCCCACCATTGCAGACGTATACCCAGACACCACCCATGCCCCTTGGCACTGCCCCCTGACTCCAGACACCCACACACTACCCTTCCCAGAGCTGCTCCCCTGTATAACAAACTGCCGGACATTCTCCACTCTACAGCTCCAGGGAGATTGGCTACGCCAGTCAGGGATGGGCTGCTGAAACCCACCAAATCAATCTGGCACACACCAGTTTCTCTCTCTGACACCGACAAGAAAGCGGACAGAAGATAACAGGTTTCCACAAGGGAGCTGAATATTTTTACCAGCATCCTACTCCTCACACTGATATTCAATAAGAAAACATCAAAGAGTGCTATCAAGAAAGTGCAAAGGCAGTTCTAATAACAAAATCTAGAAGGGAAGAATGGATTAGCAAAGCTACTTGGGCATCAATGGAAAGGAGAAGCGTAAAGCAGTGATACTCAGACCTCAGTGGTTCAGGAGCCAAATTAGCGATCAGCATTACCCAAAAGAGCCATAGTAGTGTCAAAATGCCCATTGTGATCCTGGGAGACCCTGCCTAACCCCTTAATGCAGTGGCTTATGAAGCCATACACGGGCTAGCTTGACAGCAGCAAGGAGTGGTTCAACAAGCTGAGCAAGTGCAGAAGAACTGTTGAGTGTGCTTTTGGCCACTTAAAAGCCTGCTGGCACTGCCTTTTTGAGAGGCTGGACCTTGCTGATGACAATATTCCTATGCTTATAGCAGCGTGCTGTACGCTCCATAATATTTATGAAGGGAAGGGTGAAAACTTCACTTAGGGCTGGAATGCTGAAGCTCAGTGCCTGGAGGCTGAATTTGAACAGCCAGAGACCAGGGCCATTAGAGGGGTGCAGCGTGGGGCCATAAGGATCAGGGATGCCTTGAGGCAGCAATCTGAAGCTGAAATCCATTAATATGTGTTGTTATGCTCCGGAGTGCAGTGCTTGTAATGCTCTGAGACAATGCACTATAAAGGTTTAAGAAAATTGCCTGTTGCTCTGCAGGGCTCTGTTTACTTTCAATTCCTGGAATAACGATGGCTTTCAAACCAAAACGATTCTTTTATTAAAAAACAACAACTGGAGGAGAGAGACAAACAAAAAAACACATCAGCCCTGTGGAGGATGGGGGAAGGGAGGGTCCCAGGAGGAGGCGGGGTCCCGGGATGGTTAAAGATTTGTGTATGTCCAGGGATCATATCCAACCTTGTCCTTTGGAGTGCAGTGCAGCGGGTTCTGTACTTCAGCAGGGCTACACTGCAGAGGGACGGGTGTTGCGTGCAGTGGGTACTGGGAGGCCGCAGGGCTGGACTGTGACGGGGAGGAGTGGAATGCCGCGGGTACAGACTGGAGCCAGGAGGTTGATGAGAGTGTGTTGGTGGAGTCTAGGGGGCGAATGGGAATGAATTTTGCGACAGCGGCTGCAGGGGAGGGTGGGCACGTTGCTGCTCGGTTTGCAACGCTAGTAGCACTGGAGCGTGTCCGCTTGGCGCGTCATAACTTTCAAGAGCCGCTCTGTGGCTTTGTTCCGGCGCGCTGCATTCTCCTTTTGGTCCCTCTTCTCGCTGTCCCGCCACTCCTTCAGTTCTTGCTTTTCGGCCATGAAGTGCATCATGACATCACACAGAAAGTCCTCTTTAGTTCTTCATGACTGCTTTCTAATTCTGTTCAGCCAGTGCTAACAAAGAGGGAGGCTGGGCTCCCAAGCTCATCTCTGTGGAGCCAAAATGCACATTTTACAGAAGCAGTATTGTTTGCAACACAGAGACACTGATTCAGTGATTTAAAACACAGCCACTATTCACATACCTGTCACTAACTGGCTGACCCCAGGCAAGCGCACATGAGCCACAAGACCTCCAAAATGGTGAGTAACCGCAGGGGCAGGGGAATCAGTGTTTCAGGACTGTACTGGGCACTTGGGGAGAGCCAGCACTATGGCGGGGCCTGATAATCATTATCGTCCCCACATTTTCCACAGGCTGTGTCCATTATGGAAAGTATCTCACGGCTGAAAGTGAGCAGGGAATCAAGGGAGGGTCTTCTCCAAGACTGTGGCTTCCGCCCTGGCCCTTATGCAGCTCATCTGTGTGCAACAATGGTTTCCCCTACCCACTTCAGTGATGGCAGAGTGGTGTGGGAAAGTTACCTTTAATGGGGCAAGAAACAACGCAGCTCGCTAAAGAACCTGCAGCAGCAGATTGCCCAGTATCTCTATGAGAGTTTTGTGGAGATCTGAGGCAGATTTCCGTGAAGTGAGGGAATCGATCAACACCCTGTTCCGCCGCTCAGACTAGGCATGTGGTGGTATGCGCATCATACAGACGCAAGCCTGTTTCTACTCTCTTCAGCGATTTCCAAAATCAAAGCCACTTACCAGGGGCCTCCTCTCCTGTTTGCGCTTCGCCAAGCTCCAACAGCTGTGACTGGCTAGCCTCCTCTGGGGTAAAGAAGAGCTCCTGGGTGCATGCATCTCTGACCTCCAAGTCGTCCTGTGCTCTGGACCCTCCACATCCTCATCCGAGATTTCCTCCTCTTGGCTCGGTCCACTCTCGACTGGCATGTGAGCCACCAAAGTATCCACAGTGGCCTTCACGGTGGAGGTGGCCAATGGCCAGGCTGTCAGTGGTACCAGACACCGAGTATCGCGTCCAGCTCTTTGTAGAACCGTCAGCTCATGGGCACAGCACCAGAGTGGTGGTTTGCCTCCCGTGCCTTGTGGTAGACGTTCTGCAGCTCCTTCACTTTGACCCTGCACTGCAGAGGGGCCATGACCAGGACACATTCTGTCATGCATCATGAAATCTGTCCATAGGTATCATAATTCCTAAGGCTGGAACGCAGCCGGGACTGCACAGCCTCCTCTCCCCAAATGCTGATGAGGTCCAGCAGCTCGGCATTACTCCAAGCAGAGGATCCCCTGATGTGTGGAGCAGGCATGGTCACTTGGAAAGATGCGCTGAGACCACTGCACGCATCTCTGAGCAAACTGGAAGGGGACTTTCAAAATTCCCAAGGAATTTAAGGGGTGCGGCTCACGGTTGGTCACCAGAGGGCAGGACAGTAGAGTTCAAACTGATGACCAGAGAGGTGAGCACAGGCATTGTGGGACACCTCCCGGAGGCCAGTCACAGCGCTGTAGTCGACCAGGGTGCCTACACTGGCACTGTGGCACTCTAGCCCCGTCTCAGAAAGCTGTACGCCTCTCGTCGGGGTGTGTGGGTTGTTTTGTTGTTGTTTTTTAAACAGCACTGCAACTGTGCAGTTTCTGCGCACTACGTGGCTTGTCAGTGTGTACACCGCGGGAGAAAAGAAAAGGGCATATATTGATCGAAAACGTGAAGAGCCTGAAGCTGCTAGTCAGAGAAGTGACCTTGCAGCCTTGTGGAAGACATTCAAACTACAAGAAGAGGAAACTTTAGCAGTACTGGAGGCCCTATTAAAAGGCAAATGGGAAGCCCCTCAGGTAGACTTGGCAGAAGTCAATTTTTATGTTTTAAGTAATTTCAACAGCTAATATTGATGTTTATTTTTAAGCATTTTTAAAGATTTTTATCAATTTACATTTTTGTAGTTGTGGGCACTGCTTTTGTAAGCTGTTATGACAATTTGTGTTAACACTGTAGCCAGTGGCATTGGAACAATTTGTAGAGCGGGGGTGCTGAGCCATTGAACCAAACTGTAAACGTTGTATATAATGGAAACCACTTCAAGCCAAGGGGTGTGGCAGCACCCCCAGCACCTGTTTCTTCTGCACACTGGTTATATTGTATTTGTGGTTGCTAACTGGGACAGATTAAGGTAAGATGAAGGGACATTTCCATTGGCTAACAACAGCCGCTCAGGAGCAGCACTGACCGCGACCAGGTGGCCTGCGGCCCCCAGCCCAGGATAACTGTGTCCGCCCTGAGCTGTGTCAGGGTGACTAGTTCTTTCTTTAAAGGGAAGGGGGAGGAACTTGTGGGACTGCTGCAGCCAATGGGTAGGTGGCATCAGGGGCAGGGCGCTCGGGTCTGTGCGTCTTGGGACGCGGGGGGAGGCACAAGGCTGAATCTCAGCACGAGTGGGCAGTGCCATGGATCTAACAGCCCCGCCGCAGCCCTGGGCCTTCCTCTCAGCACTGCTGCTCCCAGGGGCGGCGGGTGAATAGTGGGCCAGGGAGGCGGCTCCGTGGGTCCCCACCAGCTCCTTTCAACAACATGGTGTAAGGGCCAATCAGGCAGAGCCGGTTCCCAGCAGGGTAATTCCCCGCCCCCCCTCCTCCCCGCCCCGATGCCACTGAGCCACAGGTGGGGACGGGTCTGACTGAAGTACTCTGGTCTTTCATTCTCCATTGCAGTTCTCTGCGATTCACCCTGGATCATCCTGGGGCTCTCTTCTCTTCTCCCTTGCCCTCCCACCTTGAGTTACTGCCTGCTGTGCCCATCACTTAATTAATTCACTAACTAATAAATTAGGTCAAGCCATTAAAAAAGGAGGAGGAATTAGCCTTTAACCATCCAGCAAAAGGCATTATTAGTAATATGCACTCCATTGCACAAATTTTAAAATTAATGATATATTTGTAAATACTGTAATTCATGAAATAATGATGTTTCTTAGGCAACTAAGTGCAGCATATATACTAGACCATTTGTTATGTGTCTAATGCAGGAAATCAAAAATATTGTGCGACTTGGTGGGCCTAACTAGTCATTTAAAAAAAAATTAAGAAGGTGGCATGGCTCAGAAACACAGTGCGTGCGCTGGGTTACCACAGCTTCTTGGTGGGGACAACGCTATGCCAGGGAACCCTGAATGAGTTTTGACTGAACCTTACCTCTCTCAGACTTGTACTCCTGCCCTATGGCCAAATGTGCAATGAAGAAAAATGTGACAGACGCTGCAACAAACAACACCAAATAAAAATCACCCATACCTCCCTTGTCCATTAACACCACCTAGTTTGGTACAATGAAAAATAAAGCAATTGGTGCCCGTTGCCCAACTCATAGCTAAGCAACAGAAAAGGGAGAACAATAGTGTTGCAGTGAAAATACCCTGGTGGGCTGTACCAAAGAAGGTGAGCTCAGGGGCGCTGGAGCAATTTTTACAGTGGAGGTGCTGAGAGCTGCTGAATCAAACTGTAAACCCTGTATATCATAGAATCCACTTCAAGCCAGGGGGTGCAGCAGCCTATGAGTGAGCTTGCATCCCGGTTCGTACTTTAAGCCAGTGGTTCTCAACCAGGGGTACGCAGAAGTCTTCCAGGGATACGTCAACCCATCTAGATATTTGTCTAGTTTTACAACTGGCTACGTAAAAAGCACTAGCAAAGTCTGTACAAACTAAAATTTTATATAGACAGTGACTTGTTTATGCTGCTCTACATACCATATCAGTGTTTCTCAACCTTGGGGTGGTGGGATGGGTTTGCGGGTTGCAAGTGGAGGGTTGGCATTAAGGGCTGGCAAGATACATGCTGAAGTCAAAGTCTGAGCCCCACCATTCAGGGTTAAAATCAGACTCCTGAAAGGGGTACAGTAGTCTGGAAGCATTGAGAACCACTGCTTTAACCCTAATATTAATGGTGGTTCCAGTAATTACTACCACTGTTACCTTGAAACTGTGCTGCTGGATAATAACCTTTAAAAACCAAAAATATAATGCAAATAAAACACAAGCTACTATAAAAACAAAAACCAAAAGCAGAAAAAAGCTGAGGCCTGGCCTTACATAAGTAATTAACATGTGAATGGAGGCCTCGTTTTTTCAAAAAACAGAATTAGAAAAAAAATATTAGGTTAAAAACAAAATGTTTGTGCTAAAGATGATAAGTAACTAGGTCAGTAGGCTAAAAAGCAAAATGCCTAAGCCAACTAAAAGAAAAAACACCCCAAAATTATTTACTATAAACTAAATAACAAAAAATAAAATAAAAAACCCCTTTAGCTATTAGAGACTAAAGGATTGGCAACAGTGTGATTATTGTGTAAGATCTGAGTTATATATTGACCTGGCTATATGGCTGATCTCTTGGGATTAGAAGGACCCTTTGTTTGATGAAATTGGTTTTAAATAACCACTCATCATTAAGTCTATTGTCTGGGTGGTGAAAGAAGGGCTGAGATGGCTAAGGAGACTGTTCTTTGGACTTCTTGTTAATCAGTGTGGTGAGACTGAAGTTTACTTTTGTTACTGGTATAGTGTACCTGATGGTAGAATAACCACCAGTCTGGGGTGTGTCTGCCCTATTTCTCAGCAGCATGTCCTCAGTTTGGCATCCTCAGCTGCGACCCACTGAGGCATGGTGTCGGTCAGTGACACTGCATCCTAACTAAGGCACATGTTATTCAAAACAATTTTGTTCAGTCAGATTACCAATATTGACTTCTGACGGCAATATTTGATAACCTACTGACTGGACAGTAACCAATTTATCTGAAAAACAGAATTTACAAAAAACAACTCAATCAGCGTCAACTACTGGCATATCCCAAATGGTGACACCCAGCAGTACGGGTAACCTATAATATGAATGGACAGTACTGTGTAGTAACTAATTACAAAAGATTTATACATAAAGGTCTTATTTGTAATGTCACTACTCCAAATTTCTGTTTTACGCCTCATATACATAGCACTGTGAAACACGCTGTAATAATGCCTATCCCCGTATTTCAAAACGCCTCTTAAACGACACCTATCAACTAAAGTCTGAAATCTAACATCCCCCAGGCCCACTATATATAAAAACAATTGGCAAAAAAAACTGTCCACATGTTGTCTGAGGGAATGTGCAAACCATTGAACATATGGAGCATGAATGTCTGGATGGTTAAAGCAAAATGGCCAAGAAACAGTGTTTAAGCCCCTGAGTCATCTTCAGTCCATATATTATGCTTTTCTGAGATGATGGGTAAACATCCTCCCCATAAAAAGACAAAAAGCAGGGGACTGTAGTAATGAGAGAGAAAGGCTGGAGCCCTGGGCCTTGTGCAAGGTGTGAGGCCTGAATGTATTGGGCCTTCCCCAGTTCATCTAGCACAGCAGTTCTCAACCAGGTGTCTGAGGCCCCCTGGGGGGCCCTTGAGCAGGTTTCAGGGGGTCTGCCAAGCAGGTCTGGCATTAGAGTCACTAGAGCCCAGGTCAGAAAGCCGAAGCCCCGCTGCCCCTAGCCCTGCCACCTGAGACTGAAGCCAAAGGCTAAGTAACTTAGCTTCGTGCGATCACTGTAGTGTGGGACCCGAGGCAATTGCCTGGCTTTCTACCCCCAGTGCTGGCCCTGGATGTTATACAGGGGTGCTGGAACTATTTGTACAGTGGGGGTGCTGAGAGTCATTGAATCAAACTGTCAAGCCCTGTATATGATGGAAAAAACTAGAAGCCAGGGGGTGAAGCTGCATCCCCAGTTCCCCTAGTTCCAGCACTTATTCTTTCATATGCAGAAAAACAGTTGTGGCACAGGTGGGCCATGGAGTTTTTATAGCACATTGGGGGGGCCTCAAAAAGGAAAAGGTTGAGAACCCCTCATCTAGCATCTCATCAATCCTAGCATAGGGTACATATCGAATTCAGATACTCTGTTTTCTTTGCGGAATACAAAACGGAATACTGTAGTCTGGTTTTGGGACCAGCAGGATTGGACCAGACCATTTGCTATGGGATTCCCAGTTGGAGCATGCTCTATAGTTCTTTTTTTACAGTCTCCCTTAGCCACTGTTATCCAGAAGTGGCCCTTCTGGATTTAAGATGAATGTGGTATTCAATCAAATGGATTCTCCCAGGTCTGTTAGTGAAAATGTCCACAAAGTCCCTAACCAACTCACTGGCTTCCTCCTGCTGTATCTGGGACAGATTTTTCCCCTGGGGGTACCTCTCTGGGTGAGTCTGGGACAACTAGTTGGGGTCCTCCTCGTCTAATTCTTGTGTCGGGGGTGAATAAAGGGACTTCCATGGTTTTAACAAGTTAACATGGTATATTTCCCACCAAACAGATCTCATAGCCCACCTTTTCAATGTGCCTCAGGATCTCAAAAGGGCCTTGCCATTTGGCCTGCAGTTTGCTTTTGGAGGAGGGAAGCAGCAAAAACACTCAGTCCCCTGGCTTCCCTTTCTATTATGGTATTGTTCTTGGGAGCGCGGTACCACCTGGAAGTTCTCCTTGGCAAAGGTTCCTACTAGATCTAAACTTTCCTTAACTTAAGGACATACTGAATTATGTGAAGGGTTATGGTACTCTGTTCCTGCCATGACTCCCATAGGAGGTCTAGAATCCCCTGGGGTTGCCTCCCACATAGTCATTCAAAAGGTGAGACGCCTGTAGAAGACTGTGGGACCTCTCTGAGCACAAAAATCAGTTAGGGCAACATCTTGTCCCCATTCTGGGATTCAACAGTTATGAATTTTCAAAGCATTTCTTTTAATGTGAGGTTAAACCTATCTACCAACCCATCCATTTGTAAAAAGAAAAGGAGTACTTGTGGCACCTTAGGGTATGTCTACACTACAAAATCAGGTCGAATTTATAGAAGTCGGTTTTTTAGAAATCGGTTTTATATATTCCAGTGTGTGTCCCCACAGAAAATGCTCTAAGTGCATTAACTCGGCAGAGTGCTTCCACAGTACCGAGGCTAGAGTCGACTTCCGGAGTGTTGCACTATGGGTAGCTATCCCACAGTCTCCGCTGCCCATTGGAATTCTGGGTTGAGATCCCAATGCCTGATGGGGCTAAAACATTGTCGCGGGTGGTTCTGGGTACATATCGTCAGGCCCCCTTTCCCTCCCTCCCTCCCTCCGTGAAAGCAAGGGCAGACAATTGTTTTGCGCCTTTTTTCCTGAGTTACCTGTGCAGACGCCATACCACGGCAAGCATGGAGCCCGCTCAGCTCACTGTCACCGTATGTCTCCTGGATGCTGGCAGACGTGGTACTGCATTGCTACACAGCAGCAGCAACCCATTGCCTTGTGGCAGCAGACGGTGCAATAGGACTGGTAGCCGTCATAGTCATGTCCGAGGTGCTCCTGGTCGCCTGTGGGAGGTCGATCAGGAGTGCCTGGGCAGACATGGGCGCAGGGACTAAATTTGGAGTGACTTGATCAAGTCATTCTCTTTAGTCTTGCAGTCAGTCTATTGAACCATCTTATGGTGACCAGGCAGGTGATACGGATTGCTAGCAGTCCTATTGCATCATCTTCTGCCGGGCAGGCAAGAGATGAGGATGGCTAGCAGTCCTATTGTACCATCTTCTGCCAAGCAGCCATGAGATGTGGATGGCATGCAGTCCTTCTGCACTGTCTGCTGCCAGCCAAAGATGTAAAAGATAGATGGAGTGTATCAAATCAAGAAATAGACCAGATTTGTTTTGTACTCATTTGCAACCCACCCCCCCCACCTAGGGGACTCATTCCTCTAGGTCTCACTGCAGTCACTCACAGAGAAGGTGCAGCGAGGTAAATCTAGCCATGTATCAATCAGAGGCCAGGCTAACCTCCTTGTTCCAATAAGAACAATAACTTAGGTGCACCATTTCTTATTGGAACCCTCCGTGAAGTCCTGCCTGAAATACTCCTTGATGTAAAGCCACCCCCTTTGCTGATTTTAGCTCCCTGTAAGCCAACCCTGTAAGCCGTGTCGTCAGTCGCCCCTCCCTGCGTCAAAGCAACGGCAAACAACCGTGCATCTGAGTTGAGAGTGCTGTCCAGAGCAGTCACAATGGAGCACTCTGGGATAGCTCCCGGAGGCCAATACCGTCGAATTGTGTCCACAGTACCGCAAATTCGACCCAGCAAGGCCGATTTAAGTGCTAATCCACTTGTCAGGGATGGAGTAAGGAAATCGATTTTAAGAGCCCTTTAAGTCAAAATAAAGGTCTTCATCGTGTGGACAGGTGCAGGTTTACATCGATTTAACGCTGCTAAATTCGACCTAAAGTCCTAGTGTAGACCAGGGCTGAGAGACTAACCAATTTATTTGAGCATAAGCTTTCGTGAGCTACAGCTCACTTCATTGGGTGCATCCGACGAAGTGAGCTCACGAAAGCTTATGCTCAAATAAATTTGTTAGTCTCAAGGTGCCACAAGTCCTCCTTTTCTTTTTGCAGATACAGACTAACACGGCTGCTACTCTGAAACCATCCATTTGTGTTTTTTACTGAATGGACCCTCGAGACCACATCTCTTACATTAGCTGTGACATGAAGGCCGTACCCTGATCTGACAAGATGACTCTTGGGATCTCTACATGGGAGAACGCTTTGAGTCATCCAGTAACTATTGCCTGTGTGGTACAGAGTGCATGGCCACAGCCTCTGGGTACTGGGTGGTGTAGTCTACAATTACTAAAATAAATCAACATCCACTTGATTCTATGGATCTGTCTAGTTCTAGGGATCCGTCATGGAGTGGGTACACCCTGTCATGGGGTGTCAGGTCATGTATGGTTAAAAGAAAGAGAGAGGCTATACCACAGCCAGTTAGGTCCTATGCTGGTGACCCAGATTATAACGTGTGGTAGTATGGCCTGTATGGCCGCAGTCAATAAAGCTGCCCATCTCCATGGGGCTGTGTGGCCTACTGGCTGGAGTCAATAAAGTCATCCACCTCCATGGGGCTGTGTTGGTCTGTTGGGGAAGTGGGGTGCCACCTAGAGTGGCACCTGGGGTAGGAGGACTTGGGCCCTTCCTGCTCCTTCGAGTCCTAGCCCAGGGCCCTGGCAGTGGCGAGGGTGCTCACCACTAAGTCAGTGGGGATCTCCCTGAAACACACTGACCTGTTCCCTAGTTCTCCACCTGGAGCAATGTCAGAGGTCTTGTCTATACTAAAGGGAAAAGTCGATCTAAGCTACGCAATTTGAGTTATGTGAATAGCGTAACTCAAATCGATGTAGCTTAGAGCTACTTACTGTGGGGTCCACACTATGCAACGTCGATGGAAGATGCTCTCCCGTCGACTCCCCTTACTCTTCTCGATCAGGTGGAATACAGGAGTCAACGGGAGAGCGATCGGTGGTCGATTTAGCGGGTTTTCACTAGACCCGCTAAATTGACCGCTGATGCATCGATCGCCACAGCGTCGATCCTCTGGTAAGTGTAGACAAAGTCCTAAGTCCTCTGGACTGCTTCCTACCCTGTCTTCCACAGCGGTGGTCCACAATTCCCATGGGTCTGTGGGGTCCTCAGCCGGTGCAGCTCCTGATGGCTCGGTCCCCTCTCTGGGTTCCACAGGCAGCCTGGATTCTGTCTGGGGCTCGGCGCATCTTGGCTCTGTGGTTAAGGCCTGTAGCCACTCCCGGGAGAGAGCTTACAACCTGCGTCCTTCCCCCTTCAGCAGCCTGCCAGACTGAGCTGGGCTGCTTCCTTTTATATCCCGTCTCCAGGCTGAGCGTGCCCAGCAGAGGCAGAAGGATGTGGCCTCCTCAGCCTGCAATGCACAGTTAACCCTTTCTGGGCTAGGGCAGAGTAGGTACACCCCATCACAGGGTCCAACAAGGCCTACCCTGATCCACACAAATGGGATGCCCACTAGTGGGACTGGGAGCAGGACCAAGGGGCCCACTAAATGGCATTCTGGGCAGGACAAACAATAATCCTTGTGGTTGGGACCGATGTCGGAGATGCATGTTTGAATTCCTACTCTGCCTGATTTGGAGCAAGGAGTTAAACCCAGGTCTTCTGCTTCCCAGGAGAGTGCCCTAACCACTGGCCTATGGGGTACTTTGGGGTGGGCCCCCTCAACCTCTCCTATTGAAGTTGTTCCATTTTATATAAATAATTAAATCTTCATTGGGCCACAGAGAAAGTCAGAATGGTCAGAGTTGAAGAGCTGTGAGGATCTACGCTAATGGCTTTGTGGCCTGGGTACCCATCCAAGACCCATTGGACACAGTGCCATAGAGTCCCATCCAAGGGACCATCAGACACAATGTGCCATGGGGCAGGAGTTCTATCCAGGGACCTCTAGGACATAGGGGCCTAGGGGTCCATTCATGACGTGATAGCGCTCTCTCCAAGTTGGCCAAATGGAAGCACCCCTCAAGAAGCTGCCTGTGTGCTTTTTCTCTCCGTTGGCCCCTGGATGTTTTTCCTTAGCATCCTTTGCCTCCTTTCTCTGATTTGTCCCATATAACCCCTCAGTTGGTAAACACCTCCATGGTAGGCCAAGCCTGTTTGGGGGCAGAAAGGCCTAATTTGGCTTGTTACCAGTTGTCGGCAATTTTAGTTTTCTCTCAAAGTTTGTATAAAATGCCCAGGTATCAAGGTGATAATGTCAAATTAATGAAATATATAACTATAAATATTGTCTTTACAATTTTAGCAGCATACCCAGCCAATGTATAGCTCCTGAGTGAAGAATCTTCTCTGAGCCCTTTTTATCTGAAATCTTGCAAAATAGCATTTCTGCTCTGACTTCCAGTGCTTTCTACTTTTGGCGGAGTGGCCACGCTCCATGCATTTGGCTGCTGGCATTGTCCTCCTGGGCTCTACTTCAGGCTCTTCCACTAACTTTGAGTGATATTTTTAAGTACTCAGAAGTGGCATAATTCTTCTCCTATTAAAATCAATAGTAAAACTGCATTGGCTCCAGTGAGAGCAGAGTTAGTCCAATGCCAATGCTTTTTGAAATTCTCCCCTGGCTGTGTGACCTCGGGCAAGGCCCTGAACCTTTCCGTGCCTCAGTTTCCCCATCTCTACAATGGAGATAATGGCACTTACCCACCTTTGTAAAGTGTTCTGAGACCCTCGACTGGAAAGAGCTATATGATTCCATTTCAGGGGTATTATTTGCTATAATAATTTGGTATTTCTGCTTCTGGGCCTGGTCCAAAGCATGAAGTGCAGGGATGTTGAAAATGAGAACAAAGAAGCATACCAAAAAAATACGGTAGTGCTTCTCAGCCTCAGAAATAGTTGAAATTCAGGTTGCTGGGACTGAGTTCAGCTTCAGTCTGGGGCAAGGGATCGAGTTCATTCTTATTTAATCTGAGCCAGTTCCTCCATCCCAAGGTCTCATTTAGAAAAACAATAGCCCATTTTCGTAATATACAGCAGAGATTTGTTTGTTTTGTATTATCTTTTAAATCAGAATGCAAATGAGTTTAGTTTGACTCATGGGACAGTTCTCATTTCTAAGTACCAACACCTTGATTATGTGTTATTTCTGTGGGGTTGTAAGGATGGGTCTTTAAAGATATGCATTTCACTATTTAGTAAAAGATCACATTTACATGAAGCCATTTAAAGAATGAGACCTTGTCTACACTTAAACAGTGCTGCAGTTGCGCTACCGTAGTGCTTAGTGAAGATGCTACTGTGATGTTCCCCTGGTGTTATCTGGACCGGTGATCTGCTAGATCACCCCAATCCTTGACTCTGGGAGCCAACTTTACCCTGCTCTACTGTGAGAACCCCCACTCCTGGACTGTTCATGCACAGCCTCTGGCATGTAAGCTGCTTGGATTGTGCAACCAAATGACACTAGCCAATATCTCCAGTCCCAGACACAACCCTAGGAACCTCTGTCTTGCAGTGTCCAGTTATGCCTGCTGGACGCTGCAAGCTTATATTCGTTCATCAATTTAACAAAGAAATGGATATGTAGCAGGCTTGTTATCCCAAGGGGAGTCTCTGACGTGCTTCAAACCAAATGCACTGCTTCAGGTAGAATAAATAAGCAAATGTATTAAGTACAAAAGCTAGATTTTAAGTGATTATAAGTCAAAGCACAAGTCAGATTTGGTCAAATGAAATAAAAGCAAAATGCATTCTAAGCTGATCTTAACACTTTCAGTGCCCTTACAAACTTAGATGCTTCTCACCACAGGCTGGATGGTTGCCCTTCAGCCAGGCTCTCCCCTTTGATCAGTGCTTCAGTCGCTTGGTGGTGGTGTCTGTAGATGGAGGTGGAAGAGAGAGGAAGAGCATGGCAAACATTTCTCCTTTTTATCATGTTCTTTCTTTCCTCTTGGCTTTTCCCCTCCACCTTTCAGGGTCACATGAGCATTACCTCATCGTAGTCCCTGACTCGCCAAGGGAAGGGGGGTGATTCACTCGAGAGTCCAACAGATCCTTTGTTGCTGCCTAGGCCAGTGTCCTTTGTTCCTGTGAGGTTGGGCTGGGTTTGTCCCATACATGCCCCGATGAGGTGTGAACTGCCCCTCTGTTCCTGGAGAGTTTTGTCTGGGCTTATTTTAAGCCATGAGGATATGTTTTCAACCTCATAACTATATACATGAAATTACAACCTATAACATTACTATAACATTACTGTAACAACAATGCTCAGTGCATCATTGAAGGTGGAAGGGATAGCTCAGTGGTTTGAGCATTGGCCTGCTAAACCCAGGGTTGTGAGTTCTGGGCCAAAAATTGGGGTGATTGATCCTACTTTGAGCAGGGGGTTGGACTAGATGACCTCCTGAGGTCCCTTCCAACCCTGATATTCTATGATTCTATGAGCCTTCTGAAGACACCCAATATGACAAACTTTGCATTGGATACCACACAATCATATTATAAGGATGAACATGGGGTGCAGGGTGTTCCCCAGAGATACAGGGTGTCACAGCTACCTACGCCAACAGGAGGGCTTCTTCCATCGACATAACGCTGTCTACACTGGAGGTTAGGTCAGTATAACTGTGTGGCTCAGGGGGTTTTCCACACCCCTGAGTGATTTAGTTATACCAGCATAACTTGCTAGTGTAAACCAAGCCTGTGACTGGGAGTTTTAGAATCCTGTCTCTCTGGCTCCCTCCATGCCTTAGGTTGACAGAAACTCTATTTTCCTGCAGGGGACACTGCTGCTTAATTCTGGACAAAATCAGATCTGATAGGTAAATTCTACAGTCAGGAACAGATTACAGAAATGTGGAAATCTGGAGAGGCATGAAAATGCTGTCTACAAAACAGGGAAACATTCCTTCTGTATTTCATGAGGCTTCAGTTCATTTGTTCAAGTGTTTGCATCAAACTGAAATTAACTTTATTTTCTAAAAGTGTAATGATAAATGCCTTCAAAATATGTTCTTTGTGTGAATGGATGTATATGACTTTATTAGCAAAGTCCTTCAGTTAGCCAAACAAAAAAGCAACTTCACTGTTGCAATTATCAGGAAAAGATTCCAAGTCCAGAACTGTTTGAAATTTGTCTTATGAATCATAAGATATTTGAATGTATTTATTCCAACAGCTTCTGTACAAGATTCATACCGTTAGTTTTGTACTTTGTTCTGTTTGAATGTGAAGTTCATCTAAGGCTAATGTAAAGGTCGTATTGCCACTTTAAAAGGCATCCTCTGGAGTTTTGATCCTACAGAGTTGTTTCACATGAAGCAGAGTATGACTCATGCTAATGGAAAGGGTAAAGAAGATTTTTTTAAAAGAAATATATCGCAGTTAAATTAGTTTAGACAGCATGACATCAGAGAGTAATTAAATAGGTTTTTGTTGGAATTCCGTTTCCAATTCCTGAGTTCAGGTTTGTAAAAAATTTCTAAGCACCTGCAGGTCTCTGTGTGTGAAATATTTTCACTGGAAAGGATTCAAAACTTAAAAAAAAAAAAAAAAGAAAAAGAAACTTGTAACACAGAGGCAGCATTACGCCATTCTTCCTTCTTGGAAAAAAACCCCCTCAGATTTAAACAAGACTCCTTCAAGCTTTCAGTCAGTTTTACAGAAGAAAAAGGGGTGGTAAACCTTCTCTTTTCAAGAACAAGTTCTTTTTAGCTGCTAACTGAGGCCAGGAGAAGATTAGATCTGAATAAATGAGCATTTCCACTATGGGACTGGATACAAATGTTAAACAAACAGATTTAAAGTGTTTTAAACTTAAAAGAAAACTATTCCTGCTGACTTCAGTTTTTAATTTCTTTCATGTTTTCTTATGCCAAACTGGAGGAACCTTTTCTGATTTTTTCTTTAGTGGCATTCAAAGGAAGACCAGAGGATGAAAATCTTGCACTTTCTCACTTTATTGCTTTGGCACTTGACTTGGTTTTACCTGGTTCTAGTTTCTGTAGTGTTGAGTAATTCCGAAGCAGGTCAGAGTAATCCAGGATCCAAGTTAGGATTGTTAAAAGCAGAAGGAAAAGAGACAAATCCCTCGCCAAGGGCAGGTACCTTTAGGACTGGAAACCATGGATATAGTACTGGGACCTTAAAGGCTAGAGCTAAAACCAATACTGTTCAAGCTGGAGCTCTCTTGGCAAAGAATAATGAATCAAAGAAGAGTCTCTCTAGAGAAGGGACCACAGATGCAAAGGTAGGGCAGTCCCCAAACAGGCAATCTGGAGTAAGGACAGTGACCCCAAAGGTTCAGAACCTTGGCAGCAAAGCCTCGCTCAGAAAAACTGGCACAGGGAATACTGATGCCAGTTCTTACAAAACCAAAAAGACTAAAGAGCCTGTAACACAAAGGGAACCTAAAGCGACTTTCAAACATCCCCCTATAACGCCACATGAATACATGCTCTCCCTCTACAGGACTCTCTCGGATGCAGAAAGAAAAGGCATTAATGGAAGTGTAAAACTGGAGACTGGACTTGCCAATACAATAACAAGCTTTATAGATAAAGGACAAGGTAAGAAAGGAGCTACAGCATTTATGAGTATGTATGTGTGTGATGCATGTCTGCACATATTGTTAATTGAAAAATAATGATCATTATTGAAAGAAAATAGCTTGACTGATTCGAATGTAATCAGAATCATGTAACTTATAGGCAGTTTTTGTCTTTTCAGTTAAGCTTCGAAGATTCTTCTGGCAGCAGGGCATAATATTTGTATGCTAGCTAAGCAAAACATTTAGGGACAGATTTTCAAAGGCTTTTTGATGCCTAAAGAGGCAGATAGGTGCCTAGTGGGATTTTCAAAAACACTGGGGCACCTAACTCCTATTGAAATGAATGGCTGTTAGATGCCTAGGTGGTTTTGAAAACCCACTGGCTGCCTATCTGCATGTTTAGGTGCCTAAACACCTTTGAAAATATGACTCGGGGGCTTTTTTCATACTTAAACTACAGTAGTTGGTAAAATACCATTTTATTTCTTGTTAGCCATATGTCTACCGGCATATGGCGCTGTAAAGACAGTGCTATTTCTGTGCTTTTCCAGGAGCAAAACAAAGAGCTTCTTTGTGAAAATGCTGGCCTCTTCAAGGAGAGACCTGAGACTCTGTGGCACAAGTTTCTGATTGTGGAAAATTTTGAGAAAATTGAGCTAGCCTAGTGCACCCCTTCCTCCAATAAATGAAGAGGCTTCATTTCCTGTTCATCACGTAGCTTCTTATTGGTGAGATGGGCAGTGTCACAGATCAGGTGTTCACCTGACTGCTCAAGTAGGGCAATTCGAGCCAAATGCTGCTCTCCATAACGTTAGGGTGTGTTTTTTCAGGGATTTCAGTGAGCATGGATGGTGCCCATGGAGAGCAGCTCCTGGGACTTCTATGGATGAGAAAGCAATGGTGAGGCTGGTACCTGACAATCCAGTCCAGAACGGGGACACCGAAGGCAGTTAATGATCACAATTTGGCTGCTGTAGAGAAATGGGATGCTGTTCAGCAGAGCTGCGTTCCAGATGAAATTCTTGATTTTCCTTTGGAAGGCAACGTCAATGTAACATGCTGAATTTAAATAGCCATGTTTCTTAACAATGCTTCTTATCAACCTTACCAGGCAAATGAAACAGTGGTTCTGGGGGTTATATTTTTTTGCTCCATCAGAATAAGTTGAGCCTTGTGTAGTTAATAAAGCAGTTGTCCTGGTGCCTGGCAGTTCCTGGAGGATTTGGGTTTTAAAGGACAAATTCACCATTGTACTGTCTATTGGTGAAATTCACCCCTGTACAGGGGGCCAGTATGAGGTCCAGGCACCACTTAAGCCCCACTTCAGTCCTATGTCAAGAATGTAAGTGGTGGCTATGCACTGCGATGGCTCACACTCGAAGGAGAAATCTCTGCCAGTTGGCTAATTGATACTTTGGGGCCAGAAAACACACACAGGTGAGATGACATTTCTTTGGCTGAAACAAGAAGAGTTCAGAATGCCATTTCACTACTGAGTCATTAAGCTCCTCTGAGTCTCAGCTCAGAGCAGGTTTTTATGACTGTCTCCGTATTGGTTAAAAGGCTCTTTATTATGACTTCCAAGACTGTGGGCTAATAGCGAGTGATCTTGTGAGTTTGTGAGCAAACTTCAGAAGTAACAGGAGGAATTTTAGAGCTAATACTCATTCTTGTTTACAATAAACTTAAAAGTGTCTGCGGTTTTTGTTTTGTTTTAGATGACCGAGCTCCAGCCATAAGAAAACAAAAATATATTTTTGACATCAGTGCATTAGAAAAAGATGGTTTGTTGGGGGCAGAGCTGCGGATATTAAGGAAAAAGCCCTCTGAGACCTGGAAGCCTCATTCTCTTGGGAAAACTTCCCAAGTGAAATTGTTCAGTTGCCCCACAAACAGACAAGCAGCAACTCTCCTGGACTCTCGCACTGTCAGCACTGCAGATACACCAAAATGGGAAGTATTTGACATTTGGAAACTTTTTAGGAATTTTAAAAACTCAGTTAACTTGTGTTTCGAACTCGAAGCTTTTGATAGGGGGAGAGCTATTGATCTGAGGAGTATGGGATTGAATAGAACAGGGAGGCAGGTCAATGAAAAGGCTCTCTTCTTGGTATTTGGGAGGACAAAAAAAAGGGACCTGTTTTTTAATGAAATCAAGGCGAGATCAGGCCAAGATGACAAAACTGTTTATGAATACTTGTTCAATCAGCGGAGGAAGAGAAGAGCTCCTCTAGCAACGAGGCAAGGGAAGAGGCCCAACAAGAACCTGAAGGCAAGGTGTAGTAAAAAAGCTCTCCATGTGAATTTTAAGGACATGGGCTGGGACGACTGGATAATAGCCCCTCTGGAATATGAAGCTTATCACTGTGAAGGGCTTTGTGAATTTCCTCTTCGATCTCATTTGGAACCCACCAATCACGCAGTTATCCAAACGCTAATGAACTCAATGGACCCAGAATCTACTCCTCCGACTTGCTGTGTTCCGACCAGACTGAGTCCGATTAGCATTCTCTTCATAGACTCTGCAAATAACGTGGTCTACAAACAATATGAAGACATGGTAGTGGAGTCATGTGGTTGTAGGTAGCAGCACAATCCCTCCCATTAACACATTAACAAAGATAATTGACAAGAACCTCTTCTCAAACAAGAGTAACTAATCCTCTTACCCCTAGCACACATATGGTTTAACAATGGTAATAAGAAACAATCTGCTAAACTCTCACCGTGTCTGTATGTCTCTTAGTGGTAGACACATTTTAGCAGTAGTTCAATACTGTCATCCTCCAAACTTAGCCCAGAATGGGGCTTTGAGTAAAGAATTCTGTAATCACAAGAGAATTGTTCTCACTAAAGATCACTTCAAAGGAAATTAAAATTCCATACCACAAAAAACTCTGCTGTTTTAATCCCTAAGGATATTGTTAAATGTAAAGTTAATAAGCTGCATATACACCTCTAAAAAAACATTACTGTTCCTTTAAATGTTGTTCTTAAGACAAATCTGAGTCCCACTTCCAATATCTTCCTCACCATGTCCATTAGGAAATGTTTGAAGAGAATACTAATGTCTGTAAGAGAAAGCAATGTCCCTAAACACTCAGAGTTTGGTGTAAATAGTTACACTGTAAGATGAACTTTTCTGATTAGCTCTTAAAATTATGTGTATATGAAAAAAAATCATTAAATATAATGTGTTGATTTAGTATTTGATTGTACATGGAGCTAGATAAATGCAGAAGCATATTTGTTTCAATGTATGTTTTGTTCCAAGCTTCACCTCTTTCTTAACTATTCACTCTATCCACTGGTATGTTGCAAGTTTTATTACTCTGTATAAGGTTCAAGCTGTTCTCAAGTGCTGGTAGTAAAATTACTCAATAACAGCATAAAATGTAATAAATTATTGACACAGTGCTGTGGTGTAACTAGTTCTCTTCATCTGCACAATTATAATGTTACTAACATCCTTTGTTTTGAATCCTGTACAATAAATACAATGGAAAGGGAGCTGTCAGTAAGGCAGGGTGCTACTGGTATCGATACCATCTTCGTGTGCGTACCTTTGATCGCCTCCAGTTGCACTTGTTCACCGTGGAAGTATCAGAAGAAATATTTACTGCGAAAATGCATGATGGTAGAGTAAAGGGTTTAGTAGCTGAGTCTGGGATGAGAGTGGTGATTGCAAATGAGTGCCATTAACCTTTACTGCACTGTATTTTGTGCATGCTGCATCTGTTGTAGAAATATTTTAAGGTATGAATTTGTCTTGGGACTATTTTTTTTAATCCCTCCACTGTGGGTCAACGGAGTGGAGAAGAGCCCCACTCTGTCCACCTCGCCCCATGTGCTGCAGTGGGAAGGGGCACTTGGCAAAGAAGCTGACTTCTGCTGGCTTTATGGCAGATGGGTGCCGCCCTTCTGGCGAGACACAGCGAGAGTCCAGCTCCGTTGTGCTGACTGTGCAACACAAAGGTGCCTGATCATAATGGAGAATCTGGCAATTATATTTTTAAATCTAGAAGAACTATTGTAGGTAACTTCCCAATGTACAATCCCTTTCCAATGGTATAAAGCTTCTTCTACCTGCAGGACTGAATATGACCCATCCTGGGCCTTGTGCCAGTGTGATTTTTTTTTTTTTTTTTTTTTTTACAGGGCTGGGGGAGATGAGACTTCCACATTTGGGGACTAAAGGGGGAAGCATCACTCGACAACAGGTTAATATACATTCTAAAGTGATGGCTGCCTGAAGCTGCTCAGGGCTTTGTAATACTGTATTAGAATAAGTCCTGGGGAGATAGATCAGTGAGCAGGTGAGATAGTTAAACATGCATAGCTCTGCAGTTTATCCTATAGTTCTGAAATCTGCCTCATGGCTGTCACCAACACACAAGTGCTATATATTCAAGTAGCTATTAGAAAAGAAAAAATGCCATTGTTCTGTGTATGCTGTGTAAACAGACTCGCTGAACATACATAAGGATTTTTTGTACTGATGCATACTTTGGTTTGTCTAAAAAAACCCCAAACATTCCCCGTCTCTTGGACTGAAACCCGCACAACCTTTCCTAAAGTTAGAAAAATTCAGTGAAGTTTCTTATTCTGTTTGATGGAGGTTGTTGGTAGTTCTTGAAGCCTGGGGCAGGGCAGAAGGCAGAAGGAACTCAGTACTACAGCAAAAACCACCCTGAGGAGATTTGCAGCCCAATTATGTAGCTCTAAGAACCACAGAGGCATGTACTTCAGACATGAGCAAGACCAGCTTGTCTTCCCAGTCAGTGGAAGACTGCTCTTTGCAGCCATTTGTAGGGAAAATACGGCTTAATTTCCCCCTTTCTTAATTTCATCTCACAGATTCTAATGCAGATAATTTGGATAAACAACTGCTGGGAACCTCTTCAGAATAAACCTCTGAGCTTCACTCATCACTACGGGCTTGTCTACACTACCGCACGGAGTCGATCTAAGATACGCAACTTCAGCTACGTGAATAGCCTAGCTGAAGTCAATGTACTTAGATCTACTTACCGCGGTGTCTTCACTGTGGTAAGTCAACAGCTGGCGCTCTCCCGTCGACTCCGCTTGCACTTCTCGTTCTGGAGGAGCGCCGGCGGGTAGTGTAGACAAGCCCTACTTTTCACTACAAAGCTGGAACTTTTAGGTGAAATTACAAAGAGATTTGCCAAGAATTCCAAGGATCATAGATTTCAGGCTCCTCCTCACATATCCAGTTACTACCGACTTTCACTGTCTGATCCCACACTGCCACACTCTTTGTGAACAGTGTCTGCCCCACATGTACTTTTGTCACAAATGCTGCATCAGAAGAAGGCAAGAAGAAGGAACATTATACCCGGGAGCGTGGCAGCAGAAGACATGATGGCTGGAAGCATGACAATAGGAGAGAGACATGAATGATCTCTTTGTTATGCTATAGCCCTACTACAATTCTTCCTGATTCCATCTCTTTCTGCCAAGCCCACTGCTGTCATTCTTACTGCCATACTTCTTAATGCTGTGCCTCCTACGGCAGCATTCTCCTGTCATGCCTCCTGCCACCATTCTGCATACTGCCCCATACCTCTGCGCATGACAGATAATGGCATAGAGAGTACATTTATAAAGTTTGCAGGCGACACTAAGCTGGGAGGGTTGCAAAGCCTTTGGAGGGTAGGATTAAAATTCAAAATGATCTCGACAAACTGGAGAAATGATCTGAAGTAAATAGGATGAAATTCAATCAGGACAAATGCAAACTTCTCCACTCAGGAAGGAATAATCAGTTGCACACATACAAAATGGGAAACGACTGCCTAAGAAGGAGTACTGCAGAAAGGGATCTGGGGGGTCATCGTGAATCACAAGCTAAATATAAGTCAACGATGTAACACTATTGCAAAAAAAGCAAACATCATTCTGGGGTGTATTTGCAGGAGTGTTGTAAGCAAGACACAAGAAATAATTCTTCCGTTCTACTCCATGCTGATAAGGCCTCAGCTGGACTATTGTGTCCAGTTCTGGGTGTCGCGTTTCAGGAAAGTTGAGGGTAAATCAGAGAAAGTCCAGAGAAGAGCAACAAAAATAATTGAAGGTCTAGAAAACATGACCTGTGGGGGAAGATTGAAAAAAGTGGGTTTGTTTAGTCGGAGAAGAGAAGACTGAGAGGGGACCTGGTAACAGTTTTCAAGTACATAAAAGGTTGTTACAAGGAGGATAGAACCAGAAACAGTGGGCTTACATTGCAGCAAGGGAAGTTTAGGTTGGACATTAGGAAAAACTTCCTGTCAGGGTGGTTAAGCACAGAAACAAACTGCCTAGGAAGGTTGTGGAATCTCCATTACTGGAGGTTTTTAAGAATAGGTTAGACAAACACCTGTCAGGAATGGTCTAGTTATTACTTAGTCCTGCCTTGAGTGCAGGTGACTGGACTAGATGACCTCTCGAGGTCCCTTCCAGTCCTACACTTCTATGATTCTATGACTTCTTGCTGCCACACCTCCTGTTACCATATCTCTCTTCTACTGTTGTGCTGTTGAGAAGTCTGTAAGCTCGCGAACAGTATCTACTGAACTCAGCTGGCATTAAGGAAGCATCAGGTGAGGTTCCATAGTTAAGATTGAGATGAATTTTACAATTAAAGCAATTCTCCCCAAATTTACAACAATTTCTCTTGGGGAACAGAGTGAGTTTTCTGAGAATTTACAAGTAAATCCATGAGTTATTTTACAAGTTAAAGTTAATTAACAATGAGCTCTTTGAGAAATTTAGCATCCTCCGTTCAACATTTTCTTTGTCCCAAATGATATCAGTAATTTAATTACAGACTTCCCATATAGTTAAAATTCAGAGAACTCTTGTGAGGAGGCTACTTTTGAAGAAATATTGTTATGAGCTGGATGGAACCTTGTTATGGATTGAGTTAAAATCCCCACCTAAGACAAAAGGAGTGTGTGAACCTGCCCTGGATCTTTTGGCTCAGTATTGTTTTGGTAGTTGTGTGTGCAGGGGAGAAGGCAGAACAGGAAAACTGAGAAAGACAAAGGGCTTGTCTACACTACCGCGTGGGGTCGATCTAAGATATGCAACTTCACCTACGTGAATAGCGTAGCTGAAGTCAATGTACTTAGATCTACTTACCGCGTTGTCTTCACTGCGGTAAGTCGACAGCTGACACTCTCCCGTCGACTCCGCTTGTGCTCCTCCTTCTGGTGGAGTACCAGAGTCGACAGGAGAGTGCTCAGCGGTTGATTTATCATGTCTAAACTAGACGTGATAAATTGAAAACCCCCCACCCCGGATCGATCGCTGTCCACCAAGCCGGCGGGTAGTGTAGACAAGCCCAAAGAGAGAGAGAGACAGCTGAGCCTAAAGGAGCAGCTGAAAGCACAGAGAATGACCCTCGAAACAACCTGAGGAGAGGTTATTGCATGAGACGAGCACACTGAAAAGAGATCTCTTCGTGCTGTTGAACAAAAGAAGCTGTTTCTGCTCTTTGATTCCTTCTGCATTCAGTGACACAGGATTTTGTACATTCATTGTAAATAAACAAAACTACATGAAAGAAAATACCAGACTTGATCAATTTCTACTTTCAGCTGGAACGTACCCAGAGCCCCAAAACTTTGACAAGCTGCTGGGGTCAGAAAGGATCAACATTGGTGCTCTGAGGGTTGGGATCCAGTTTACAAGGAGAGAAATGGGGAGGTGGTACTCCTGCTGAATCAAGATGGAGCAAATGATGGACTGCTTGCAGAAATCAAAGATGGCCAAAAGGGATTAAAGCAAGACTTAAAACAGGACTCAAAGGCTTCATAAAGGAACTAAAGCAGCATCTGGAGGATTCTCAGAAAGGGCTGAGGATTGACTTGCAGGTGGAGGTCAAATCTCTTTTGGAGCAACTACTGCAAAGTGTCCAGACAGGTTGGGAAGCCAAGCTGCAAAGCTTTCAGGCTGGAATGGCAAGACAGATCAAAGAGCTAATCAACAACCTGACTGCCATAGACCAGAGGTTCTTTGATGAAATAGCTTGGAATATTCTAACAGAGATGAGCTGCACCATGGACTTAAGGTGCTGAAAATTCAACTCCAGAAGGAAATCAAAAGGTCACAGATCACAGTGGAAAGCAGCCACCTGGATGAGGAATTGAATCAGACACAGGCCTGGGTCAGACCAGACATTTACAATAGTTTTCTACCCTGTTTGTAACCCATAGAGGCCAAGATGGGAGAGGTCAAGCTCTCTGAGCTCCAGCGATGCAAAACCCCCACTATCTTTGAGGGAAAATTCCCTGGGAGGCTTATTTGGCTCAGTTAAACATTACAGCTCAAATCAGTGGCTGGGAAGATGGGCAGAAAGGGAGGTTACTAGTGGTCAGAGGGGTGACTTAGCTCTGACGGTGCTGCAGAACTTACCACCAGAAAAGAGACTAAAATATTCAGACCTGGTACTAGCCCTGAACAGGGCTGGCTCCAGCTTTTTTGCCACCCTAAGCGGCAAAGAAAAAAAAAAGAAGCAGGACCCGCCGCTGAATTGCCGCCGAAGAGGGAGAGTGGGAGTGAAGGACCCGCCACCGAATTGCCGCCAAAGACTCGGACATGCCGCCCCAATCACAGACAGAGAGCCGCCCCAATCACGGACAGAGAGCTGCCCCTTTCTATTGGCCGCCCCAGGCACCTACTTCCTTCTCTGGTGCCTGGAGCCAGCCCTGGCCCTGAACATGTGGTTTGGAGCTAGCCATCAATCTGAACTGGCCTGGGCACAGTCAAGTGCTAGAAGGAGAAGGAAAGAAGAAGCCTCACTTGAACTAGCAGAGGACCTCTGGAGACTTGTGTTCCTAGCGTCTCCAGATACCACCAAGGCCTTTCAGGAGAGATGGGCAATGGACTAATTTATAAATCCTCAGCTGGACTTGGGCTTTCAGATCAAGAACAGTAAAAGGAGGCCAAAGACATTCTGAGAGGCTGTGCAATTTGCTACAGAACTTGAGTCTTTTCTTGCAGCCGTTCATAAGAGGAAGCAGCTGCTAGTGATGAAGAAGCTGATCACCACGAGCCCTGTAAGTACAATTCTATTTCTAATACGCATGATGAAAGGGGGGATTCTAATCTTGTTCACAGCCCTACTGCGTGATTGGAACAATGATAAAGTTGGTTTGTAAAACAAGGGAAAGTGGCAAGAATGCAAAAAGGAAAGGAAAGCAAAGTGCTGGTACTGTGACAACATTCACCACAAAAAGAAGGATTGTTATAAATTTGAGGCAGGCCAAGATGTACTGTAGCAAGTACCTAGTGAAAGCCTCTCTCCCAGTTTGGGAAATGGAGGGACGTCAGACTCAAGGGGCAAAACTTCGGGGTACAAAGATGAGCCCCAGAGCTTATGTTTAAATATGGGCAGTTCAACAACAATAATGGGAGTTTGGCTATTATGTGTGTAATAGGACCTGTGCTATGTATAGGGATAATTGACATGAACTCATATACAACAGTTATTAGACCAGACTTGCTAAAAAGGCTAGGGAATAGGGGATCCCAAACTGACCTGCCTAATTGGTCTGAAACAGAGGTAATGAATAGGGCAAGGCCACATATCCGAAAACTGGACCTCCAAAATTCGAGCAAGAGGTCTGGGTGGATGAAGTAGTGGATGAGCGAATAATTGGCTTAGATTTCATTATGGCTAATAACTGTGTAATCAGTGCCAGGAAAGGTGTCTTACAAATTCAGTCTATGGAAATTGCCTTTAAAGATATGGCCCAGGTGAGACAAATGGTTTATAGGCAATTGGTTTACAGTGAACGAACTGCCCTTCCTCTGGAGGCAGAAATCATTATAACAGCTACATGTTATGGAAGGTTTCCAGCAACAGAAAGATGGGGAGTATTTAGAATCTGTGCTGAGACCCAGGGTCTTGGGGGAATCTGAGAATATGTCTACACTGCAGTTAAAAATCCGCAGCTGGCCCGTGCCAGCTCACTCGGGCTTGTGGGGCTTGGGCTAAGGGGCTGTTTAACTGTGGTGTAGATGTTCGGGCTTGGGCTAGAGCCTAAGCTCTAGGATCTGAGAGGTGGGAGGGTCCCAGAGCTCAGGCGGCCACCCAAGCTGGAATGTCTACATCTCGATTAAATGGCCCCTTAGCGCGAATCACGTGAGCCCAAGTTAGCTAACACAGGCCAACGGTGGGTTTTTAGTTGCAGTGTAGACATAACTTTAGTTGCTAAAGCTCTTGTGGAGCTGAAACAAGAACTGATCCTTGCTTGTTTGCTGAATGTTTCTGATAAAGAGCAAACAGTGAAAAAAGGGTCTGCAGGGTTGCGAAGCCAGTGGTTCTGGTAAATGCTGAGATAGAAGAAAACAACAAGAGTTTCTATGGGACTTGTTCCAGCGCAGTGCTGTACACTTAAAATGGGGAATAGCAGCACTAAGTCAAAGAGACTTTCTGGTTAGGAATCAGGAATTGTTCTCCTAGTCCAACAAAGATATAGATTGTACTCCCCTGGTTGAACAAAAGTTGATACTGCAGGAACTGACCCATTAAACAGCCACCCCATTAGCTACCCATAGGAAAAAGGAAAAAAGCATGATAAATCCTTGAAGAAATGTATCCGGAAGGCATAACTGAGCCTTCAAACTGCCCTTGGGCCTTACCCAAAGTTCTAGTTAAGAAAAAGGACAGCAGCACCAGAGACAGCAGCACCAGGACTATAGAAAATCAGATGAAGTCAGTTTAAAGGACTCTCATCTGGTTTCACAAATAGATGGTAGCCTAGCAGCTGTAGCAGGTTCAGTCTGGTTTTCCACACTGGATCTTAGAAGTGGGCATTGGCAAGTGGAAGCGGATCCAAAAGACAGAGAAAAACTGCTGTTACAGCAGGACAAGGCCTGTGGTAATTTAAAGTGCTGGCTTTTGGCTTGCGCAATGCAGGAGATGCATTTGAGAGAGTAATGGAGAGGGTATTACACGGCATATCCCGCTCAACCTGGCAGTTATGCCTACAGGATATCCTGGTACATGCTAAAACATTTGAGCAGGAAGTAACACATTTACGAATGGTCTGTGATAAGCTGAAGCTGGCCAATTTGAAACTGCCACAGGGTGGCTGGCCCCTGTAAATGAAGCAGGTCCAGCTCCTCTGTGCCAGAACTGGTGGCCAATTAAGAGGGCGAATCAGCTCCCAGGGGCTATAAAGGCATGTCTACACAGCATTTTGGAGTGAGTCTCCCAGCCTGGATCAACAAATTCAGGCTAGTGGGGTTCACGCTCACACCTCATGCTCCAAAAATAGCTGTACAGACAGTGCTCTGAAATTGCAGCTCAGGCTGGAGCTGGGGCTCGGAAGCCTAGGGAGGGAGGTGGGCTTCAGAGCCTGAGCTGCAGCTTCAAAGCACTGCGTATAATACTGCTTTTAGAGAGCCAGCACGAGTCCTGCACCCTGATCTTTTCATGCATACAAAGGAATGGGGTCTAAATTAGCTGTCACCACTGATGAAAGATCTTGGAGACATGGTGGATCATTCTCTGAAAACATCTGCTCAACGTGCAGCGGCCGTCAAAAATGCTAACCGGATGTTAGGAACCATTAGGAAAAGGATAGATAACAAGACAGAAAATATCATAATGCCTCTAGATAAACCCATGGTAGGCCCACACCCTGAATGCTGCATACAGATCTGGTCCCCCATCTTATATATATATAATAGATATATTAGAATTGGGAAAGGTACAGAAAAGGGCAAAAAAAATTATTAAAGGTCTGGAGCAGCTTCCATGTGAGGAGAGTTTTAAAAGGCTGGGACTGTTCAGCTTGGAAAAGAGATGACTAAGGGGGGCTATGAGAGAGGTCTATAAAATCGTGACGGGTTTGGAGACAGTGAAAAAGGACATGTAATTTACCTTCACATAACATAAGAACCAGGGATCACCCAATGAAATGAATAGGCAGCAGGTTTAAAACAAACAAAAGGAAGTTCTTCTTCACACAATGCGCAGCCAACCTGTGGAACTCTTTGCCAGGGAGGTTGTGAAGGCCAAAACTATAATTGGGTTTGAAAAAGAATTAGATAAGTTCATGGAGGATAGACCTATCTAGCCAAGATGGTCAGGGATGCAACTCCCTGCTCTGGGTATCCCTAAACTTTTGAGTGCCAGAAGCTGGGACTGGACGACAGGGGGTGGGTCACTCAGTGATTGCCTGTTCTGTTCATTTGAAGCACCTGCCATTGGCGACTGTCAGAAGACAGGATACTGGGCTAGATGGACCATTGGTCTGACCCCGTATGGCCACTCTTATGATGCTTGCTCCAAAGTGCTGTGTAGACATACCCAAAAGATCAAGGCACCTGGGTTCTATAGAGAAGAGGGACCGAGTAAGAGGGAGACTCAGAGAGTCCCGGTGAGAATCAATCAGGAGATTGGTGAGGGTCTCTGAGGAAAGCTGTAGAGAGCAGATAACTCTGTGCAGGCCCTCCTTTGAAAGAGGGAGGAATTGGCCATGAGACTGTATGTATGGGATCTGGAAGAAGGCTGAAGGCAGAGAGCATCTAGAGAGAGCTGCCTGCTGGCACTAAGCTGGAGAGCTGGCACCAAAGGCTGAAGGCCGGGGAGCAGTGGAGGAGCTTACCTATTGACATCTCCAGGGCCAGAGAGCTGGATCTAGAGGAGTTGTGAGAGGGCCAGAGGGAGTGAAGGATGCTCCCTGGCAAGGATAGCCCTAGCAGAGAGGCTGTGGAGGTTCCCCCTAGGAAGAGTTGGGTTGTATTCCAGCTGGAAGAGCTGCAGAGGCTATGCTGGTAAAAGGACAGGAGAGGACTGTGCTGGAGAGCCAGAGCATCGTGAGGGAAGCCAGGACTGTGCTGGAGAGTTGGGCCATGGGGAGGGATGGCAGGGATGCATGTTACATGTACTTGTGGGACTATGCTCGGGGATTTTTACTCCTAGGGGAACTCTGTGCCCCTGCGGGGGCGCAGAATTCATACCTTCCACAGATTTCTTGGCTCCCCCACAGAAAAATGGGGGAGCCAAGAAATCTGTGGGGAACACACACCCCAGGCCCGGGCACGTCTGCTGGGAGCAGCCAGCAGCAGAGAGCAAATCACCGTCGGGGGGGAAGAGAGAGGCTGGGTATGCGTGTGTGCATCCCTGGAGAGACGTTAAGGGGCTGGGGCTGGGCGGGTGCCTGTGTGCGAACGGGTGAGAAGACTCACTCCGTCCCTCTTGCTCGCTGTTGCTGCATCCCGGACTTGGAGGGGTAGGGCTTTGTGAAGCAGGCTCTGTCCCTGAGGCAGAGCAGAAATGTATCAGCTAAGCAGGCAGGCTGCTAATGTTCCCATTAAAACAACAAGGAGTCTGGTGGCACCTTAAAGACTAACAGATTTATTAGGGCATAAGCTTTCGTGGGTAAAACACCACTTCTTCAGATGTTCCCATTGTTAATTAATTGTTCCCATTCTTAGTCATTTAAGGCTCTTTTACCTTGCCAGAGTGCTGGTGTAAAGGGCCTTATTGTAAATGACTGTAACGGACTCCTCAGCTAGGAAGGGCTGTGTGCTTTCTCGCTTTTTTTCCTGTGCCAAAGAGGCTCAGTGGGGTTAGATGACAGCTCAAGATCTATTTTACTTATCCATTTAAAAGAAATGCAGGAAATGATTAGCAAAACTGTCTGACTTTCATGTGTGAAAGTCTGAGCAATTTAAAGCGACCTTCTACTTTACAGAACACCAAACACCAAAATAAAAGTGATGTAATTTAAATGAAAATCCAGGATTACAACTGGTATGCAGGGTATTGGTTACCAAGTATTTGTCACTTAACTTTCATGTATTTAGGACATGCTGAACAGTTATTGTGATTATTTTTTTCTGTATGGTAGTTTAAATAAATTACCAAAATAAGTGAAACTGGTGTGATTATATTGCATTATTTTGACAAAATATGCAGAATTTTAGATTTTTTGGTGCCAAATTCTCCCAGGAGTAGATTTTGGACAAAAGTTGTGGGACTTTTGTGATATTTATGTGCATGGGACTCTTGTAATAAATGAACCCCACCAGGGCTGTTTGCCCTCAGAAAGGCTCTGTGAACTATTCCTGGGGATTCTGAAGGAGGGAAGCTGAGGCAGGTGTGTGTCATGCTGTGGCCTGCAGCAGGAGAGCTCTCATGTGGGGTCTCCAATGGCAGAAACTGAACCAAAAGAAATGCTAGGGAAAATCTGAGGCCAGCCTCTGACAAAATGAAAAGTCTGGATAGTCATATGGGGGAACTTTTAAAAGAGGGCACCTGGAGTGGTCTCACAGTCTTGGATGAAAGAGGATAGGAGCCCTAAACTGGATAAACCTTGGGAGGGACTCTATACAGTACGGACACAAAGAAATGAAGGATAGGATACAGCGGGGTCCCAGGGCTAAACCCAACATTATCCATAAGGACCATTTGTAAAGATATCAGGGGGACAGAATTTCAGTTTGACTGCCCCTGAATCTGAGGTTGTGTCTACACTACCGCCTATCTCGGCAAAATGAATAAACCACCCCCCTGAGCGACATCAGTTACACCGATATAAGCGCTAGTGTGCGCAGCGCTGTCAGCGGGAGAGCTTCTCGCGCCGACATAGCTTCTGCGGCTCGCAGGGCTGGGTTTTTACGCCAGCGGGGGAGTTCTCTCCTGTCAGCGTAAAGCGGCTTCACCAGACGTGCTGCAGTGGCGCAGCTGCATCAGGGCAGCTGCAGCGCTGCATATGTAGATGTGGCCTGAGAAAGTATCTGTGGAAGTTGAGGCTGCAAAAGTTGGTCCAGAGGTGTTTTCCCCATTGGAACAAAATGGGCAGGGTCTGAGCCAGCCAGCAATTCCCTCAGAAATAATAGATGCACCTCAGGAGCACACTGGATGGAAATCCAGTGAGAGAAAAGCCCCAATGAGATTTGGATAGAAATAAAGTTCTTTTGGGTTGGTGATATGAAAACATCTTAACAGAAAGACCCTGTATATATGTCAATAGTTAACCTTGTGTCCCTTTACATTTGTGAAACTATTTCTTTTCCTTTCTGTCTGGGTTGGGTTAGTGGTTGTCACCATTTTAGGCCTCATCAGGACCATGAGTAAAGCTGAGGTGTTGCTATGAGTTGGGGGGAACCTTGTTATGGGCTGAGTTAAGCCCCCACCTAAAACAAAAGTGTGTGAACCTGCCCTGGAGCTTTTGGCTGAGCATTGTTTAGGGTAGGTGTCAAGGGACGGGGAGGCAGAACAGAAAAGTGGGAAACAGCCTAAAGCAGCAGCTGAAAGCACAGAGGCTGACCCTGGAAGAAACCTGAGGAGAGGTTTTTGCATGAAAGGAGGAGGCTGAAAAGACTGCTCTTGGTGCTGAGAACAAAAGAAGCTGTTTCCTACTATTTGATTCCTTCTGCATTCAGTGACACGGGGCTTTGTACATTCTGTGTAAAGAAACAAAACTGCATCAAATTAAGTACCCGACTCCATCAATTCCTGCTTCCAGCTGAAACATCACCAGGGCCCCAAAACTTTCAGTAGCTGCTTGGGTCAAAAAGGGTCAACGATATGTTAGGATTAATGGTCATTTTTGCCACTATTCTTCACAAATGAAAGTTTCTTTTTCTGAAGAATGGTGTTCTACAGAAAATTCCATGAAGAACTATCCTCTTGCAAAATGGCTGCCATCTCCCATTATTCTCAATATGAATGAAACTGCCCTTAGCAACGATGCCTTCTTCAAAATGGCCACTGTTTCCAATTTATTTCCAAATGGGAATGAAGTCAAGCTGCTCTCAGGAAAGATGGTAGCCCCTGACAGCATAGTCAACCTCTTTCTTCCCTGAGGGCAGATTGGTTTCACTCCCACAGTGAGGTGGTGGCTATTTTGGAAGAGGGCACCTTAGCTATTAGTAGACTGTAGCCTTACTCCCATTTATTGAGAGTTCTAGAATCTGGAAATCTGGCCAGAACCTCTGACTGCTTTGTGCTGTTCCAGAAAGGTGTAAAATGGCCAGAATGTACCGGTGTATCTGGCTGTAAAAGTTAATATAAAAATATTTAAGGTTGCTACTTCATAGGTAACTTATTTGGATTTTTCATTTCATATATGAAATTTTCAATCATTAAAAAAATGTACAAGGAACATAATTTAAAAATATACAGATAAAATCTATGCTAAACAGGACTTAAGGTTGAGAATACATATCAGTATTTTAAGGGTAAAATCATTACAGGAATGTTATAATTATCCCAAAACCAAGCATTACAAACCTAGGGAATTCAGAGTTAAGGTTAAAGATAAAAGACATACAAATATGTTAAGGTATGGAAAAGTCATTTTAGGCACCCAAACAACCTTAACTCAGCCATAGAATGAGACCATAAAGAAAGAAAAACCCTACTATGTCTTTAAAAATAAGCTTAATCTAATCTGGGACTACAAATGCTAAAATGCATTTATTATCTTTGTATGTTAATTGCATGGCATCACTAAAGGGCAGAGTAAAGGTTTTCTTTTAAGTCTAACTTCAACTCTGCACTTCCTTGATTTGCAATGCTGTTTTGGGGAATAAGGAGAACATCCTTATGATGCTTTTTCCCTTAAATGACTCATCCTTAATTTTTATTTGGGAACACGCTTTGGACTGTTGAATGGCCTCAGTGGTGGTGGTGTAGAATATATACTATCATACAGACTTTTTACTGATGTATTGTATCTGCCATAAAGGGGTATCTGGAGCAGATCTAAGTCTCCATAATTGATTATCAGATATTTTCTGAATGGTTATGGATCATTGAAGTCTGCAGTATTATCTGCTTTTCTGAAGGTAATTCCTGTATTCCTTATATGTCTAAAGTTTTGGGAGCAAAGTAGAACCACTTCCAAAGTGAGTTGTCCATTAAATCTTTTTTGAATTTCATAACATTTTTAGTATATTTCTGTTCACAATTGTAAATCTTGCCAGGGTTTCTCATAAAAATGTGCAGTTTGAGATATTTGGAGCTAGAACAGAAACAGACATATTCCAGGCTCAAAAGTACCATTAACAGTGGCCCTCTCTCTAACTACTACAAATAATAATTATCACAGAAAAACTCAAAAATACAGTCCAGGTGGACTTCATTCAGCCAACTTCCTTTCTGAATGCAGAGGGTCAGCTCTAGGGCACCAATGTGGGAATGACGCACATGGAGAAAGACAGAAAAAAAGCAGAGGCCCTTGGAATCACAAAAACTCCACACTGTTTTTTCTACTGGTAATCCTAATACAGTGTGCAAGGCCGCTGGCACCCCTAATTATTGGTACTGTCAACGGCCCCACTTTCTGTGGGCGAACTGGCACTCGCAGACCAACGGTAAAAGCATGCAGAAACATGAGTGATAAAATAATACAGGTTAAAAATTCAACTTTCCATGTTTATGACAGCAGGTTTCACTTTCACTGAGAATGCCTCATTTGTATTTTCTTTTTAGGGTCATTATCTATCCCTGGAGAGTCTTTGTAAAGGTCCAAATTTCAAATAAACAGAACACTATAAGACAGGTATGTAAAGCTGAATTTTGTTGTATTTGGCTAAAATACGGGTACTAAGCTAATAGGTAAACATAAAAGTATGCCATTTAAAACAATGCATTCCCATTAGTGTTTGAATATGTGCCTATACTCCATGCACACTTTTACATGGTTATGTCATTTCCTGTGTAAAACGTGCTTGTTTATACAGCAGCCATATGAAAGATGCAGTAACCTGCTATGTAGGCTATTTGAAGCTGTCTTTAAGAAACATAAAAACCCCTTGACCCTTGTATAATAAAAGGTGTTAAAAGATACTGCTTTTACAACATCTTAGCCAAGCCTAATAAGAATGTACAAACCAAACAAAAAATCCGTAGTCATGGTCAATCACATGTTATTTTATGAATTACTGTTGCTGTTGGGTAGTAAAATGGTATTTTTAAAAGACAGACACAAAATTACACCAGATTTCACTGCTTCTCAACAACTTCTAATAAAGAGGGAAATCTGAATTTATTTTTGGAAGACAATTATCTACAGTAAATGCCCTTTGCTAGGTGATTAAAAGAGCCTAGTTATTTTAGAAATTATCTAAAGTTCATTTATGCATTTATCATTTTGTCTGGTGGAATTGTCCCCTTGTCCCCTGAAACCGTATATAAGAATCATACTAACTGCAGTGATAAGGGCTGAGCTGATCAAGGGCAAAGCTCCCAGACACTGGGCTCAGACAGAACCTACACCTTGACCAAAGAGCTATCCGAAAAGGAGGAGGAGGAGACTGGATAAGCAGCATCAACTGACAGACTGTGTTAGGAGAGCAACTATTTGCTGAAATCTATTACTGCAAAGTACTAATGGAAAAGATTCACCTTCCTGTGACTCAGCTGTCCAGCAAAATGATCAACAATAATAATGGGGTGACCTTCTGTCTCTAGGAACCTGAGGCCTGTCCAGATGTCCCTTTTGGTACGACACAAAATGTTATGTCCCAGATTTTGAAAGGCCTGCAGACTCTGGTGCCTTGGGTGAAGCTGCTGTCTACAGGAGCTGGTGACATTGACAACAGGGAGCTGCCAACTTTCCAAGTTCTGAAAACTGGACACCCCTGCTCTGCCCCCTCCCCCTGAGACTCCTCCCCCAGGGTGCCACCCTCCACTCACTGCCCCGGCTCCCTGCACCCAGTCCAGGGACGACAGCACTCTCCCCACCCCACCAGTTACCTGTGGGTAGGGGGAGGCTCTCTCCATAAGCCACTCACTCAAGTCACACAAGTCTGTGGAGGAGCTGGGAATAGAACCCAAGAGTCCTGGCTTCCAGCCCCTACTGCTCTAAGCTTTAGCCCCCACTCCCCTCCCAGAGCCAGGGCCCAGGGATAGAACCCAGGAGTCCTGGCTCCCAGGCACCCCACTCTAACCACAAAACACCATTCTCCTCTCTGAGCCACGAATAGAGCTCAGGAGCCCTGAGTTCCAGCATCCTGTTCTAACCCACTAGCCCCCACTCCCCTCCCAGAGCAGAAAATGGAACCCAGGAGTCCGGGCTACCAGCCCCCCCTGCTGTAACCCCTACCACCAACACCCCTCCCAGAGCCAGGGAGAGAACTCAGGAGTCCTGACTCCCAGCTCCCCTCCCCCAGCTCCTCCAGGCCCTCAACACTGAGGCCAGAGATGGTCCCAAACATGCCCAGGTGTCCCCTGCCCATCTGAGTCCGTGGAACTGGGGCAGAGGGCTGCTTGCTTCCATCTTAGGAACTTGCCCCATTGTTTGTAGCCACCCCCCCGCCCCTGGCAGCTGTGACCCGCTCATGCTGGCTGGCTCCAGAAAACTTACATGGAACTATTGGATCCGGGGTCTCCCTGCTTCTCCTGAAGAGTTTAATGAGACTTTGCTCTCGGTTCCTCTGCACCCCACAGTGAGGGGCTCTTGGAGACCCCATTCCCGGGCTATCTCAGCTCCGGCTGGGGCGAGCTGTCTGGAAAGCACCAGAGCCTGACAACTTCTGCTGCCCAGAGCAAGCGGGTGCCCGAGTTCCCAGGGAGTGGCGCCAGGGAGCAGCTGGGCTCCTACCTGGGCAGTGATTGCGCCATGCATAGAGTATGGATTGGATGAATGGACTATAAGGTGGATAGAAAGCTGGCTAGATCAGCAGGCTCAAGGGGTAGTGATCAACAGCTCTATGTCTAGTTGGCAGCCGGTATCAAGCGGAGTGCCCCCGGGGTCGGTCCTGGGGCTGGCTTTGTTCAACATCTTCATTAATGATCTGGATGATTGGATGGATTGCACCCTCAGCAAGTTTGTGGATGACACTAAGCTGGGGAGAGAGGTACATATGCTGGAGGGTAGGGAGAGAGTCCAGAGTGACCTAGACAAAGTGGAGGATTGGGCCAAAAGAAATCCAATGAGGTTCAACAAGGACAAGTGCAGAGTCCTGCACTGCTACAAGCTGGGGACCGACTGGCTAAGTGGCAGTTCTGCAGAAAAGGACCTGGGGATGACAGTGGACGAGAAGCTGGATAGGAGTCAGCAGTGTGCCCTTGTTGCCAAGAAGGCTAAGGGCATATTGGGCTGCATCAGTAAGAGTATTGCCAGCAGATGGAGGGAAGTGATTATTCCCTTCTATTTGGCACTGGTGAGGCCACATCTGGAGTATTGTGTCCTGTTTTGAGCCCCCCGCTACAGAAAGGATGCGGACAAACAGGAGAGAGTCCAGCAGAGGGCAATGAAAATGATTAGGGGGCTGGGGCACATAACTTATGAGGAGAGGCTGAGGGAACTGGACTTATTTAGAATACAGAAGAGAAGAGTGAGGGGGGATTTGATAGCAGCCTTCAACTACCTGAACAGGGGTTCCAAAGAGGATGGAGCTAGACTGTTCTCGGTGGTGGCAGATGACAGAACAAGGAGCAATGGTCTCAAGTTGCAGTGGGGGAGGTCTAGGTTGGATATTAGGAAAAACTATTTCACTAGGAGGGTGGTGAAGCACTGGAATGGGTTACCTAGGGAGGTGGTGGAATCTCCATCCTTGGAGGTTTTTAAGGCCCGGCTTGACAAAGCCCTGGCTGTGATGGGGTTGGGGTTGGTGATGCTTTGAGCAGGGTGTTGGACTAGATGACCTCCTGAGGTCTCTTCCAACCCTAATCTGCTATGATTCTATGATTGTTTTGAGACAGGAAGAACAGAAGCTCCTGATCTACCGTCTCAAGACCATCCAGTATTATATAGATTTTATGTTCTCTCAGTCATCTCTTTGTACAGTAAACAATCCCAATCTTTTCAGCCTCTTCATAGGTCTGTGGGTCTGTTGAATTTGATACACTCTGGAGCAACAATATGAAACGGTTCTTTTTGTAGTCACAACAACCAGTCTTTTGCATCAGAAATCTTCGTGAACAAGATGCATTTGTTATAGAAAATAGCTATGTCTGCAGATGCAAAGCAACTATCAGAGGCCACAGGTCTTGAACACTGTTCTACAGGAAGCATAGGTCTAACCTGCTGCTACCCAGTGTCCTGTTAATAGTTGCCAGAATAGAAGCTGAACCCTGAGAGAGGACTCCAGTCTTGGACTCTGATTGGCAAAATGCTGGGGGTCCTGATTGGTTCATAACTTCTATAAAAACCCAGTACAGGAACAGGAAGTTGTCTATGCAAGTTGTCCCTGCTTTAGGCTGCTTCTGATCTGGTAACCTGACCCTTCCTGTCTTCTGACTCCTGGTTTGCCCTCTGCCCTGCCTTAGACTCTGATCTCCCAGTATCTGACCCAGCCTGATTCCCAGCTTCTGCTCTAACCACTGGGTCAAACGGCCCACGCCCTGGGTGTGAAACCAACAGGCTTCCACAAAGCTCTAGCACATTCTTTGTCTCATTCATTTATCAGGAACCAGCCCTTGTCTGAAACTCTATAAAGCCCAGAGAGATCTAGCAGTTGAATAATACATTGAAAGTAAACGTATAATTCCAGAGGGGGAGAGAGAATGGAAGGTGGGCAGTTCTTAGCCAGGCACCCTGTCTCTTTCCCTGCCACCCTGTGGATTTGACTCTTAATGTGGGAACAGGGTGATTCAGGGACTCATGTGCTGGATTCATAAGGTCTGGAGGAGGGATGGCAGATTGTCAACATGTGGACAGGCCTGGTGGTAGGATGGCTTTCAGATGCACATGTGCTTGTCAGCCTGTTGTAGGGTTGCCAGGTGTCTGGTTTTCGACCACAAAGTCTGGAAAGACACTAAAAGTCCATTTACCAGAGTAACCGCAATCAGCCTCCCCGCCAAGAGGGCAGGAAGACCAGCAGCTGTTCAGCTGCTGACAGAGAGCCTCAGAGATCTGGGCCTCTTGCAGCCTGGGGTGGTGGCTCTGGTTGAGGAGGGGGCAGGCCCGGGGCTGGGGAAGGGGAGCACTCGCAGGTTCACACCGGCACTGCAAGCAGAGTGGGTGAGGGGAGGGCAAGCTCTGAGCACGCCAGAGAGGCCATGGAAAGGAAGGGGGCAGCCCACTACGTGCGGGGTGCGGATGTCAGGAGAGGGGGCCATTCGGAGAGCAGCCCCGGCACTGCTCCGTTTGCCCCCCGCTGGCTGCAGAGGGGCCTGGGCTCGATGCACCAAGCGGGGCCGCTTCCCCTGAAGGGCTGGGCTGGGCTACCAATCCCGGCTCCATGCATGGCGCAATCACTGCCCAGGTAGGAGCCCAGCTGCTCCCTGGCGCCACTCCCTGGGAACTCGAGCACTCGCTTGCTCTGGGCAGCAGATGTTGTCACAGCCCCTAGTTGTTTCCTCCAGCACTTGCACTAGGAAGTTGTCGCCAACACCCTCCAAAAACTTCCTGGATTGTCTGTGCACTGCTGTATTGCTCTCCCAGCAGATGTCATGGTGATTGAAGTCCCCCAGGAGAACCAGAGCCTGTGATCTGGAAACTTCTGTTAGTTGTCCAAAGAAAGCCTTGTCTACCTCATCCTCCTGGTCTGGTGGTCTATAGCAGATGCCCACCCCGACATCACCCTTGTTGCTCTCGTCTCTTAACTTAACCCAAAGACACTCAACAGTGTTTCATACTGGAGCTCTGAGCAGTCATACCGCTCTCTTACGTACAGTGCAATTCCTCCACCTTTTCTCCCCGGCCTGTCCTTCCTGAACAGTTTATACCCATCCATGACAGTGGTCCAGTCATGTGAGTTACCCCACCAAGTCTCTGTTATTCCAATCACATCATAGGTCCTTGACTGTGCCAGGACTTCCAATTCTTCCTGCTTGTTTCCCAGGCTTCTTGTGTTTGTGTAGAGGCACCTAAGATATAGCTGATTGCCCTACTTTCTCAGTATGAATCAGGAGCCCACCCCACCCCCGTTGCACACTCCTCCTTGTGTTTCCTCCCTGTATCCCACTTCCTCACTTACTTCAGGGCTTAGGTCTCCATCCCCCAGTGAGCCTAGTTTAAAGCCCTCACTAGGTTAGCAAGCCTGCCTGCAAAGATGCTCTTCCCTCCCTTCGTTAGGTGGATCCCATCTCTTCCTAGCAATCCTTCTTCCAGGAACAACATCCCATGGTCAAAGAATCCAAAGCCCTCTCTCCAACACCACCTGCGCAACCACGCATTTACCTCCACAATTCGATGGTCCCTACCTGGGACTTTTCCTTCAACAGGGAGGTTGGACAAGAACACGACTTGTGCCTCAAATTCCTTTATCCTTCTTCCCAGAGCCACATAGTCTGCAGTGACCCACTCACGGTCATTCTTGGCAGTATCATTGGTCCCTACATGGAGAAGTAGGAAGGGATAGCGGTCTGAGGGTTTGATCAGTCTTGGCAGACACTCCATCACATCTTGAATTCTAGCTCTAGGCAAACAGCACACTTCTCAAGGTCCCCCTTAGGAGGGAGTCCCCGACCACCACCACCCGTCTTCTCCTCTTGGGAGTGGTGGTCGTGGAACTCCCATCCCTAGGACAGTGCATCTCATGTCTTTCGGTTGATGCAGTCTCCTGATCCCTTCCTTCAGATGACTCTTCCAAACCATTCTCACAATGGGTGAGACAGGCTCAGGTGATGAGTCTCAGAGCCCTGTCTTGGGGGGAATGGGTGTGTAGTGGGGCAGATAATCCCCCACCAGTCAAGAAGGGGTTAAATAACCAATCAGACCAAGGCACCACACTGAAGGCTACTCTGAAACCAGCAGAGTGAGAGCCCACATCTTCCGGACTGGAGCACTGGATTATGTGATGAAAAATGGATTGAGAGCTCTGCCAGCCTAAATCCTCTGAGAAGACAAGATGTCCCAGCTTATTTCTTTTGCTGAAACCCCCAAGACTAGCTCTTGGCCTATAGCTGCACAGAAGAGTGGGAGCTGAGACATCCTGTGGAACCTGAAAGACTGCTTTCCCTCCTTGGCAAGAGGGACAGCCTGGCCCTTCACAGGCCCTGGAACTATTTTCCTTTTTGTTTGGGCTGTTTTATACCCCCCCAGAAGGAGGCAGACTTGGTAACGGGCAGTCAGAGGGCTATATTCCATAGCCTGGGATTGGACCACAGTAGGGTCGCCAACTTTCTAATCACACAAAACTGAACACCCCTGCCCCACCCCTTCTCTGATACCACCCCCCGCTCACTCCATCCCCCTCCCTCTGTTGCTTACTCTTCCCCACCCTCACTCACTTTCACTGGGCTGGGGCAGGGGGTTAGAGTGTGGGAGAGGCATGGGCTGGGGCTGCAGGCTCTGGTGTGGGGCTGGAGATGAGGGGTTTGGAGTGCAGGAAGGGGTGTGGAGTATTTGGGGGGGGTGAGGGCTCCAGCTGGGGGTGTGCACTCTGGGGTGGGGTGGGGGATGAGGGGTTGGGGGGCAGGAGGGGATTCCAGGCTGGCTGGGGGAGGGGGTTGGGGTGCGGGAGAGCATTCGAGGTCCCGGTGGTGCTTACCATGGCTCTGAGGAAGCAGCCGCCAGGTCCCTGTGGCCTCTAGGCACATGGGTGGCCGGGCAGCTTTGCATGGTGCACGCTGCCTTCGTACCTGCAGGCACCAACCCCCACAGCTTCCATTGGTCATGGTTCCCGGCCAATGGGAGCTGTGGAGCCGGTGCTGGGGGTGGAGGCAGCGCCGGAGTCTCCCAGTCCCTGGCCGCCCAGTGCCTAGAGGCCACAGAGACCTGGTGGACGCTTCTTGGACCCACGCGGAGCCAGGGCAGGTAAGGAGCCTGCCTTAACCCTGGGCCCCTGCTACACCGCTGACCGGAGCTGCCAGGGTCCCTTTCAATTGGGTGTTCCGGTCGAAAACTGGAGGCCTGACAACCCTAGACCACAGGACTGCGATCACCCAGGGAATGAAGTATGAGGTAAGTGAAGCTGTGTTCACCCTAAGGGGATAACCTCAACACATAAACTTCAACAGGGCCATTCAATGAAATTAAATGGTGGTAATTTCAAAATTGACAAAAGGAAATACTTTTTCACACAATGGATAATTACACCGTAGACCTTGTTGTCACCTAATGTCATTGAGGCCAAGAATTTTAACAAGATTCAAAAAGGGATTGAAACATTGATTAATGTTATCAATTAATAACATTAATTTAGAATATGAACTGAAACATAAGAATAGCCAGATTTATCATAATTAATGGTAAAAAAATTTTGGAAGGAATATTAAACCTCCTGCTTCAGGGTTTAAACCAGTCTCTATCCAGTAGAGACCATGACGAGACCTTCCTGAGGGCAGATCATCCCACATCTGCTACTGTGGAGTTCTTACACCTTTCTCTGAAGCAGCTGGTGCTTGCGAAAGTCCAAGACAGGATACTGAACCAGATGGACCTCAGGTCTGATCTGACCTGGCAATTTCTGTGTTTTGATTTTCGTATGAAGAGCTTTGAAGGTACAACAATAAGTTGATGTAGTGGAAGATAGGAAGCCAATGGAGTGAACTTAAAGTAGAGGTGTAACATAGTCTAAGTGACAGCCCAAGAAGATTATCTCACCCACAGTGTTTTGAATAACAAACTGTATCAAGGTATAAAAAGACAAAAGCATAGTGCGAGCCAATGGCTGGAAGCTGAAGCTAGACAATTCAGACTGGAAACAAGACATAATATTTTAACAATTTAGGGTAATTAATAGTAGCACAATTTTCCCACGGATGTGGTAGATTCTCCATCACTTGAAGACCTTGAATGCATTTTCTTTCAAAGCTCTCTTGTAGTTCAACCAGTAATAGTGGGCTTGATGCAGGAATCACTGGGTGAGATTCTCTGGCCTAAATTATGCAGCTCAGACTAGATGATCATAACCCTAGTCCTTTCATAGATTCCAAGGCCAGAAGGAACCATTGTGATCATCTAGTCTGACCTCCCCTATAGCACAGGCCAGAGAAAGGCCCCAAAATAATTCCCAGAGCAGGGGTTCTCTTTTTCTTTCTGAGACACCCCCCCCCACCCCAGCATGCTATAAACCTCCACGGCCCCCTGTGCCACAACTGTTTTTTGCATATAAAAGCCAGAGCCAGGGTTAGTGGGTAGCAACCAGGGCAATTGCTCAGGGCCCTTCACCACAGGGGGCCCTGCAAAGCTATGTTGCTCCGGCTTTGGCTTCAGGTCCGGGTGGCAGAGCTTGGAGCCCCAGGCTTCAGCCCCAGGTGGTGGGGCTTCGGCTTTCTGCCCTGGGCCCCAGCAAGTCTAATGCCAGCCCTGCTTCCGGGATCAGCGCAGAGCCATGGCAGGCAGGGAGCCTGCCTTAGCACCACTGACCAGGAGCCGCTTGAGGTAAGTGCCACCCAGCTGGAGCCCGCAACCTGAATCTCCCTGCCCTGGGTCAGAACCTTCTCCTGCACCCTAACTCCCTCCCAGGCCCTGCACCCCCACCTGCACCCCAACCCTCTGCCCCAGATTGGAACCCCCTCCTGCATCCTAACTCCCTTCCAGGCCCCACACCCCCACTTGTACCCCAACCCCCTGCCCCAGGTCAGAACCCCCTCCTGTACCCAAACACGCTCCCAGAGCCTGCACCCCAACCCCCTGCCCCAGCTCAGAACCCCCTCCTGCACCCTAACTCCATCGCAGACCCCACACTCCCACCCGCACCCCAACCCACAGCCTCAGCCCCTCTCCTACACCCAAACTCCCTCCTGGAGCCCGCACCCCCAGCTGGAGCCCTAACCCTCTCCCACACTCTAACCCCTGCTCCAGCCCAGTGAAAGTGAGTGAGGGTAGGGGAGAGTGAGCGACTAAGGGAGGGGGGCTGGAGTGAGTGTAGGATGGGGCCTCAGGGAAGGGGCAGGGCAGTGGGTGGGGCAGGGGTGTTTAGTTTTGTGAAATTAGAAAATTGACACAGCCCCAAGTTTCCCCCCCCCCGACCCCCCGCACGGGGCTGTGTGTAGCCTGTGATTTATTTTTTTCTGTGTGTCAATGGCCCCTGATAGAAAAAAGGTTCCCCACCCTTGATTTAAGAGTAGAGGTTCCATTAGAAACAAGAGCGACTGATGGAAACAAACAGTTACCATACCAAACAAAATAATAAAATGTGAATTAAAATGTATACTGTCTAATAATGTAGTGCCCCCCGCTCCCAAAACTTCAGTCCATTGCAGATCTGGCTGGCTTCTCAGCAACCAGGATCCAATTTTTCATGAAATGGTCCCGCTTAACAGGATATTTCCTCAGTGAATGAATCCAGAGGGCCTTTCCCCACTCCATGTTGTATTGAAACAGCCTTTTGTCTCTATTCCTAGACAGAGCAATCCCCTCTCTGTTGTAATGTTCCCTTTTTACCTCCAAGTGGTTTTGATTGTTTGCAGTTGTCTCTGGCACTTTGCCATTGATAGTCTTGGGATGGAGCAAAGCTAGACAATTGCATTACATCAGCGGCTAACCAGGAGGGCTGACAACTCCCTCTTGCCTGAATGAGCCATCACTGAGACATATAATCCCCCGGTGACTAACTTGTACTCCAGACCATAAAGCATAATTTCAATATAGTTACATTATTCCTTGAAATATTACTCCTCCATACATCTCTCAATGATTGAGTTTTGAAAAGTTATGAGCTTTCTGTAGATACCCTACATGTTGCCTCGTGTGGATAAATACCATGAAAGACGTGTTTGACATAGTAAGTTTGTCAGGCCTATGATGAGGGTTGTTTGCAAAGAACAGGGGACCCTTTTCCAAGAGGCCTCCGTGTCACACCTTCCCCCTGAATTTGATGCAGTAGTGGGCTAGCCACTGGCTATTCTTCAGGTGTCAGTTCTGGGTTCTCTTTTCTGGACAGGGCATCTGCAACCACATTTTCTTTCCCCTCGATGTGCACACTCCTGATTTCATGTTCCTGTCGCAGTGCAACAGCTTGGAGTTGGTACCTTTGGTTCTGTGTAAGCACACCAATGGAGAATGTTCTGGAGCCCCTAAATTTTCTGTTGAACAGATCTGTTTTAATTGTTTGATGGCCCATATGATTGTATAGCTTTCTTGCTTTGAGAAAGTAGTTTTGTTTATTGGGGGTCAGTTTTTTACTTAAGAATGCAATGGGGTTGCTCTCCCTGCCTGCACGAGAACTGCTCCCAGCCTGGTATTGGCTGCTTCTGTACACAGCTTGAGCACTTTATTAAAATCAGGACATGCCAGAACTAGCTTTTCTGACAGAAACTTTTTTTATTTTATCAAAGCCCTTTTGACAAGCTTCAGTCCAGAGTAGTCTGGTTTATTCTTTTTACACAGGTCTGTGACTGTGGATACAATTCCTGACAATCCTCTACAAACCTACAATAATAATTCCCCAAGCCTATGAAGGATTATACTTGCTTTTTAGTTTGGGGTACAGGCCAGTTGACAACAGATTCCACCTTTAGAGGATCAGGATGAATTTGGCCTTCCCTCACCCAGTGACATAGATAAAGGACTTTAGCTTCTCCTTGTCTGGGGTGGGGGTGTTTGGTGTCTGAGCCCAGCAGTACTGCCTACTGGTAATACTGTGGGCTGCGTTGCCCAGTGCTGAGAGTCAAAGTGGCCAGAGGTAGAGGAACCCAGGCCCTCCCTGTTCTACCAGATTTCAACTCAGGGTCCAAAGAAATAATAATTCAAAAATGTGTGGCCTTGGGGGTGGGTACCCCAGGCCTGCTCCCTGGGCCACTTCCTACCCCAGCTTCTGTTCCTCTGGTGGCATCCCTGGTTCACCTTTGAGTCCCTCCTGATTTTTGTGGTCTTACCAAGTGCTGCTAAAAATGGCAATATTGTCTATATGAGCATGTGCAAAGACCAGTAGTCTGTGTAACACCTGGTTAACAAGCCTCTGAAACGTGCCTTAATTAGTCCAAACAGTAATACATTGAATCCCTAGAGACCCGAATCAATTATGAAGACAGATTTTTTGATGAAAATTTTGTGCAGTACCAAGATAAATATCTTCCTGAAGTGTAAGTATGTTACATCAACACTGTTACCTTTATAAACCAAACTTGTAATCTCATAAAAAAGATCAAATTAGTTTAACAAGATCTATTCTCCATGAACCCATGTTGATTTGCATTAATTACAGTACCCTTTGGTTAGTCTCTAAGGTGCCACAAGTACTCCTTTTCTTTTTACACAAAGTAAAACTATTTCTCCTTGTTTATTTACAGTTCTTGTCAACTGCTGGAAATGGCCCACCTTGATTATCACTACAAAAGGTCTCTCCCCCCTACCCCCACCCCGCTCTCCTGATGGTAATAGCTCACCTTTCCTGATCACTCTTGTTACAGTGTTTATGGTAACACCCATTGTTTCATGTTCTCTGTGTATATAAAATCTCCCCACTCTATTTTCCACTGAATGCATCCGATGAAGTGAGCTGTAGCTCATGAAAGCTTATGCTCAGATAAATTTGTTAGTCTCTAAGGTGTTAGCTTGCTTCTAGTCTTCTGGAACTTTGCCAGTGCTCCAAGAATTATTGAAAATCAACATTAATGGTCCAGCAAGCTCCTCTTCCAGCTCTTTTAAAACTCTTGGATGCAAGTTATCTGGACCTGCAAGTTATCTTCTGATTTTAAAATGTCTAACTAGCCTTAACATCTATGAATCAATGAATGAATAGCATTTGTGATGATAACACTCATGAATCAAGGACAGTAAATTTGTAATCTATGGCTGTGATGGAGTATACAAACCCCATACTTGACAACAAGAGGTTAAGAAGCTGTTCCGGGCTCAAACAGCTCCGCCTACCACACCTGCAAGATGTACACAGGCTGGAGGAGAAGTTTAAAAGAGGAACAGAGTAGTTCACTGGTGCGCTGACCAAGGAAGAGAACAGGCCTTGAACCCTCAGCTCCAGAGGAAAGGGCTGACAGAAGGCAAAGCTTCCCTGATAACCACTGCCTGAAGATCCCTCCTGGAGGAATGGGAGGGCCCAGATCCTGATACACCCTGAGAGGAGGCATTCTGCTCTCTCTCGCTCTTACTAACTCAGTTTATTTGTGTTAATTCCCTTGTTTTTTGTTTATAGACTGCCCCAGAAGGGGAGAGACGTGGCTGGAGGACCAAGGCACAGGACGAGGCAGGCTACTGCAGAGGCAGAGCAGCCAGTGGTCACAGGCCCCACGGGAGACAGAGCTGCCATGCCACGCCTGGCCACAAGGAGGCACGAGCAGTGAGTCAACCCTTTCGCAACTGGTGGAGGACGTGGGAGAGGGGGAAGAAGCAACTGACCCAGATGGTCTAATAACCGTGACCTATAGACATGGGTTGGTAAGTCAGATAACATGGACTTAGAGCATCTTCTCAAGCGGATGAATGAGAACCAGCAGCAGGCAGCCCAGCAGCAGCAAAGCTCCTGCAACAAACAGCTGGTCTGGCACCTAGGGGCACAACAGCAGCAAAGGTTGGTCCAGCAGGTGATAGCACTGGTGCAGGGTCTCCATGGGTCTGCTACTCCAGGGGCTGTAGGCCCCGGCCCAGCAGCCCCCCCTGTGCCAGTGAAATTCGCAAAGATAGGTCCTGAGGATGGCCTGGAGGCCTTCCTGATAACATGTGAGCGAGAGGCAACAGCAGCCCAGTGGCCACCTGACCTGTGGGCCACCCTGTTGGCACCTTATCTGACAGGACCAGCATAGGCTGCATATTGGGGGCTGGATGCAGCATCTGTCCAAGACTATGGGAAGGTGAAAGCAGCCATACGCCACGACCTTGATATCATGGAGGGGACCTTCTGACAGAGGTCCTGTGGCGAGAAATAACCCTGGGAGCTGAGCCCTGCTTGGTCACCCAGAAATTAAGAGGCCTATGCTGGAGGTGGTTAAAGCCAGAGACTCGGACTGGAGTTGAGGTGGCTGAGCTCATCATGGTAAAGCAGTTCTCTCACATGCTTCTGGACGGGGGTAGGGACTAGATGCTCAACCACTGGCCAGAGTCCCTAGTCGGTGCTGTCCGGCTGACAAAAAAGTATTTAGCTGCAGAAACAGTTCTGGCAGCTTCATGTAAGCAACTCCTGAGACCAAGGGAAGGCCCAACCATGGGAACTGGCAATCAGACAGGGCAGTCTCAGAAGCACCAGGCTGCAAAGGGCCCAGCAGGCCGCTGGGACCTGGACTGGCTTCCATTGTGAAATCCCAGCCCCTCGGGCCCCAGCCCAGACAAAAGCCCTTGAGACCCGCATGGACTCCTCTGTTGGAAAGTCAGGGTGTGGGAGCAGACAAGCCACATAGGGAAGGGCTGCCTCAGACATAAAGCACAGGGCCAGTAGCCACGCAGCCAGCAGTGGAGACTTGCTTTTCATGTGGGCACCTGGGTCATTGGTATCACAAGTGCCCCTTTATGGATTGTAGTTATGGACAAATGTGGCTGGCAGAAAGCCATGCCTGTAAGTGAACCCCAGCGAAAATAACAGTCCCTGTTCAGATAAATGGAACTGATGTAATGGGCCCGGTGGATTCCAGGTGTGGGCAGACCCTAGTCCAGGATGATTTTATCCCAAACCCTGAAGCCCCTGGATAGACTTTTTTTCTACAGTATATCCCTGGAGAGGTTAGACCCTATCCCAGTGCATATGTGAGGCTTACTGTAGGGGAAAACACAAAGTCCCTTGCAGTGGGGCTGACCTCCATACTAGCCTGTGATGTTATTGACAGAATCTGTAACCATATAGATGATTGTTGCAACCAAAGTCCTGTAGTGGCACCAAATCTTGTATGAAGGGCGTCAAATAAGGTGTCTAAGACAAGGTTGTGGTTTTCTCGTTATGCTATCTGTATATGTGTATCGTTTTTGTAGTTGAAGTTATGAACATTGGCTCTGTCCGGTCTGTATTTCAAACTTATGCTATGCTTCTGGATGACACCTCAGATAAGTTGGTGTCAGCTCTGCCTCGCCTGCTTGATGGCCCATTAAGGACCATCAGCTATACAATTGACCCATTGAAAGAAGGCAGACACACCTTGGGACTCAGCAAGGTATGCAGGGACATGTCTATGGACAGAACTCTGAGGTTTCTCCATGCCATGTGATGGGCAGCTTGTCCTTGGGACAAAGAAAGCAGAGACCACATGGCAAGAGACTATAAAAAGCAGCTGCAGCTCCTCCATCTGGTCTTCAATCCTGCTTCTTACCTCTGGAGGGACTTTGCTACAAATGGAAGCTCTACCCAGAGGACTGATGACCCATCCCATCTGTGGATGTACTCCAGAGACTTGATTTGAACCTGCAGTTTATTCCATCACTGCTACAAGCCTGAACCAAGAACTTTGCCATTACTGTATGTAATCGATTCCATTTAACCATCTTGCTCTCATCTATATCTTTTTTCCTTTTATGAATAAACCTCTAGATTTTAGATTCTAAAGGACTGGCAACAGTGTGATTTGTGGGTAAGATCTGATTTGTATATTGACCTGGGTCTGGGGCTTGGTCCTTTGGGATTGAGAGAACCATTTTTCTTTTACTGGGGTATTGGTTTTCATAACCATTTGTCCCCATAATGAGTGGCACTGGTGGTGATACTGGGAAACTGGAGTGTCTAAGGGAATTGCTTGTGTGACTTGTGGTTAGCCAATGGGGCAAAACCAAAGTCTTCTCTGTTTGGCTGGTTTGGTTTGCCTTGGTGTGCATAGAAACCCCAGCCTTGGGCTGTAACTGTCCTGCATTAAGCAATTTGTCCTGAATTGGCACTCTCAGTTGGGTCCCACCAGAACCAGCATCATTACATAGCGTACCCCATTATCTTGGGTTGGGTTTGAGAGTATTTCTCTGAGGTACTTAGGGGGTTTAAACCACATCCAGAGGCCCCAGAGAGGGTAACTGAGGTGGCTCTGGGAGACAGAGTCTCAAACCTATGATGTTAGCAGGTGTAGGTGAGGCACTGGACCCTGGAGAGGGGGGATCTAGCTAAGGGGAAGCTCCTCCACCTAACAACAAAGCAATTCTGAGCCTCCCTGCAGGAGAGGGACATCCTAACTAGAGAGTTGGACTTCATAAAGGATCAGAGGAAGGACAAAACTGAGCCAGGCTTATGATAAACTTCTGGTGGTTAACGGAGAGGTGACAGACCCACAATGAGTAAAGTGGCACCCCCCTCCAGTTTGAGCTTCAGGCAGAATGACTGTACCACCTGGAGAAAGACTGACTGACGGGGGAAATTTGGTCACAACTCCTTGTTCCATGGCCTCATAGGCACAAAATCATCCTTTGGTCAGGATTTTGGATCACTTCTTTTGGCCCAGGATTCACAAAAAAGTTAAAGATTCTTACAGCTCCTTCCCCGGATGCCAACTCGTAGGACCTAATGGAGTGTCAAAAGCCCCTCTGGTCCCATTCCCCATAGTTGACATCCCATTTGAAAGGATCGGGATGGACCTTATCGGCCCCTTGGAAAAAAAGTACAGCTGGATACAAACTTGTATTAGTTAGAGCTGATTACACTGCCTGCTATCCTTAGGCAAACCCAATGTGCTACACCAGTGCAAAAACTATTGCAGCAGAAGTGCTAAATGTTTTTGCCAGAGTTGGGGTACCTCAGGAGATCCTCACTGATCAAGGCACCAACTTTGCATCTTCTGAGGGAGCATGCAACCTACCAAAAATGAAAACTTTATGTACGTCTGTTGATCATCCACAAATGGATGGTCTAGTTGAGGATTCAACCAGGCCATGAAAAGAATGTTAAAAAAGTTTAGGGCTGAGGACCCCGGTCATTGGGATCAGCTGATCCCTCCTGTTACTTGCTGTTTGAGAAGTTCCCCAATCATCTACTGGATTCTCCCCATTTGAACTCTTATACGGGAGATAACCCTGCAGAATTCTTGACCTGGTCTGAGAGATGTTATATAGTATGAACTGAAGCTTCAGGAGAGATCTTTGCCAAAGAAAACCCACTCAGTGCTCATCAGGCCCAGGAGCAATCCCATAACAAAGGGACACATACACATATAGTTAAGCGGGGCAATTGTGTGTTACTTCTACAGCTGCGTGCAGAGTCCAAGTTATTCACTAAATGGAAAGGACCATACAAAGTAGTAGGCCAAGTCAGGCCAGTTAACTATGAAATCAGGCAGTCTGAGGAGAAGAAGAAACTAACTCAAGTCTACCCTGTTAACCTTCTGAAGCCATGGAAGAAGTGAGAGAGTTTACTTTTTGCTCCTTATCCCCCTGAACCAGAACTGGGGCCCCAACTTCCCACTTCACCAGGTCCAGACCCTCTACAGATGGGAGAACATGCATCTGGAACAGAGGGCCCAGGTGAGAAGCCCTCCTCAGTGGTGTTTATCTCCTAGCTGGGGCCGACTCATCTCGTACAACACCATACCTAACGGGAACCTGGGCAACGCATCTGGAAAAATCCCTGGTCACTCCCCCCAAAAATGTGAGAGGCTGTGAGGCAAGAGGTCCGAGCAATGTTGGAACTTGTGGTTGTGGAAGAACCCTGCAGCGAATAGTGAGTCTGATCATATTGGTCCCAAAGCCAAACAGCACTATTTGGTTTGACATAGGCTTCAGAAAGGTCAATATTATCTCCATATTTGATGCCTAGCCCTTGCCTTGAGTAGATGACCTGTCAAGCTGTCTGGGTGAGGTCTGATATAGCACCATGTTAGACCTAATGAAGGGAGACTGGCAGATCCCACTCTCACCAGAATCCCAGTAGAGAAAAGCACCTTTGCCAAGTTGTTTGGCCTCTATCAATTTAAGCCTATGCCCTTTGTCCTCCATGGTGCCCCAACAACATTCCAGTGGTTCATGGATCAAGTTCTTCACCTCTGTGGCTTATATGCAGCAGTCTATTTAGATGATGTGGTCATCTACCGCCAAGATTGGGAGGAACATCTACCATAAATCACCGCCATACTTTGGTCCCTATGAGGGGCTGGACTAACTACAAATGCAGAAAGGTGTAAGATTGGGAAAAAGACCACCTACCTGGGTATTCTTTGGGGAAGGGCCTAGCCCAGCCCCTTGTGGGCAATGTCCAGGCTGTCAGGCACGGCATCCAATAATCAGGCCTAGTGGTTGGAGCATGGGCATAATTAGGCCTAGGGTGGGGCCTGGGCCAAGAGTGGTTCTGAAACTGAGATCCAGGGACAGGCTGGGGTCAAAACTAAGATCACAGTCCATAGCTTAACCTGGATCAGAACCATAGTCAGAGTCCAGGTGCAGGCCAGAGGTCAAAGCTGGGTGATCAGAGTCCAAAGACAAGTCAAGTCAATACCACAGTCAGTGTCCAGATAGGGGCTGAAGGTCGAAACCAGATAGTCAGCGTCTCAGGTTTTGGAAGGGATCAGGAGGTAGAGACAAGGCTGGAATGGGTTGGTGACGAGGCTGGAGTGAGGCTAGTGCAGGGCAAGGACACGGCTCAGGCAAGGCTAGGGCAGGAGCAGGCTGAGAGTCTCTAGAGTCTGCTGCATTGTGAGGCAGCAGGAGGGTTCCTGGCCGGATAGTGCTGTTGCTCAGACTGATTTGCAGCTCTGCTGGGGTTGTGGAAATACCTGAGTCATCTGAGCGGTCAGACTCTGCTGATGATAGCCTGCTGCTGCATGCCTGAGGGCTGACTCACTGCAGCACATCTTGAGGCTCTAGCACATCTAAAGACTGGCCCCGCAGCCTAAGGGGAGAAGCTACTGGACCCAGGACTCAAATAAGTTTTGGGCACAACAAATGGCAAAACAGGGATGGGAGTGAGGGTCATAGGGTCAAAACTAGGGATCCAGGGGGGGGACACCAAGCAGAGAACCCCAGACAGCACCCACTGCTCCTCAAAGGCATCCAGGGAGCCAGTGGACATGGCCCAGAGAGACTCTGCCTGGAGATGTGACCTAAGAAAGGAGTGGAAATAGGCCCCACAGTTGCAGAGCACATCCCCGTCCAGCTTCCTCCTGCTGGTATGGTGGATGGCCACCTTGGTCAGGAGGTCTCACAACTTCATGGGGCCGTGGACAGGGTGCGCATACAGCAGGAGGTGTGGGGACAAGTGCAGCGAGAACTTGAGGAGGAGATTCTGGAGGAGCCAGAAAAGGGGCTGCAAACTGGCGCACTCAAGATAGATCTGCACCAGGGTCTCTCTCACCGCAGAAGGGGGAGGTGGTGAACGGCGCCAGGTACATGCCTATGCTCACAGCTCTGTGAAAGAGCCACCAACTAATATCTCTGGCAGGCCGTGGGACCAGGGTGGAATACAGACTGGTCCACCAGGGCTCTTCACCCTTTGTGGGTGGTAGCAGGTCCCGCCACTTGGTGTCAGGGCGGGACACGAGGGGGAGGAAGTGAAGGGTGTGGAGCATGAGTCCATACAGCTGTTTCCTAGGCGTGGTTCAGAGGTGAGCCAGCTGCATGTTGTGCAGATGACTCAGATGGTGCGGAGGGAGCAGCTGGGGAGGCTTGGGGTCAGGGGCATGATGGTGAGGTGTGGAGGGCCAGGGATGAAGGGCAGGCAGGGAGCACCCTCCTGTAGGACCTGCTTGAGGAAAGCCTGAGAGGCAGGCAGTAAGGCCGCCCTTACCTCCTGGAGTATATGCCACGGGACACAAGGGGTGGAGTGACCCATGAGCCAGCTGCGCACAAGGGGGTCCACCCAGTCTCCAATCCTGGTGGTGCACAAAGGGGACTCCGCCACGGCACACGGAAGTGGGGGTTGTGTAGCAGGGGCTCCGCGAGGAGGTCCCCCTCCTCAGTGGCTGCAGTGGACCTGGTCACTGAGACCAGCTGGGGCGGAGAGTTACATGGGCCTGTGGTGCCCGGGCTCCAGCAATATTCAGGGCTGGGGGCCCAGCTCCACCAATGTTTGAAGCCGGATCTCTCCCCCGGCCCTGCCTGGAACATCTCTCGACACCGCCCCCCCACGCACCTCCCCCGGGCATCCCTGCCTGATTAAAAGTGGGCGGCTGCCCTGCTGCTCCGCTGCCGCCGAAGGCCAGGCCACAGCACCGGGGCAGGCTGAGGCAGCGGGCTGCTGCTGCACCGGAGGAGGGGCACACGTGACTGGCAGCCCTCCTCCCGCAGCACCCACCGAGAGGAGACACCGGAAGAGATCTCTGGACCTCACTCACCTTGAGTGCCTGACCCTGTGATCCTGCCCCCCCAGCCTGCAGCCAAGGGGCAAGGGGCAGCCCTCCCCTGCCCCCATGAGGCTATGGTGTGGGGCAGCAGGCTGCAGCAGGGGAGGAAGCCACATGTTATGGCAGCCCCCTCCCGCTCCAGCACCCACCCACCACGGGGGAGGTGAGGGGGCTCCCTAGATCTGAGCAGCTGGGGCTCGGGTGAGTATAGCGACACCCTGCACCCCCCCCCCCCCCGCCCACAGTCACCGCTTCTGCCCCACGCTGGGCAAGGGGCAGCCCCATCCCCCACCACCAGTGAGGCTACGGTGAGGGGCAGCAGCAGTGCGGGAGAGGTTTGGGTGGGAGTCCTTCTCTCTGGCCCTAGTCCCGGGACAGCCTGTCTGCCCCCAAGCTCCTCATCCCCAGCCCTGACCCACCCCAGAGCCTGTGCCCCCAGCCAGAGCCCTCACCCCCTGCACCCCAACCCTCAGCCCCAGCCCTGAGCCCCCTCCTGCACCCCTGCCACAGCCCAGACCCCGCACCGAAACTCCCTCCCAGAGCACATCCCCCACACCCACTCCTCCTGCCCCAGCCCAGACCCCACACCCCAACTCCTTCCTAGAGCCTACCCCCCGCACCCAAACACCTTCCCAGAGCGTACTCCCTGCCGCAGCCTAGAGCCCACACCCAAACTTCCTCCCAGACCTTTAGGGAGGTGTGTGTGTCGGGGGAAACGGGGGGCGCACGACTTGGACCCGTTCTGGACACCACCAAAAATTATACAAACCTGCTGCCCCTGAGACCAGCTTCCAGGTCCTGAGGAGGTCCTGATAAAAGACCAGCAGCTTGGAGAGGTTTCACGGGAGACCTCTCATATGGAGGTAGAAGAGCTGCCAGTCATATCGGAGCCCTTGGAGATGGTGGAGGAAGGCATGTTCCAGCATGCTCCATGCCAGACTACCTGCACCATAAACAAGTCTCTGCAGGGCCTGGAGGTGGAAAGTGTGGACCTAGCTGCAGAGGTAGAGCAGGCCCTGTCCACCCTCCTCCAGGGAGAGGCTCAGGACACCCACAAAGACCCAGTGTATCCCCGGCCAGAAGAACTCCAGGATTTTCTTCTGGAGATGGGCCAGGCTACCCGTGGCTGGGCTCAGGGTGTTGATCAGGTGCTAGAGCATGGACAGGACTAGCTGGTTGAGCACCAGTGCCCTTCCCCGCAGGGAAAGGCACTGGAGCAGCCCTGTCCATCTCTGTAGCTGCTCAGCCACCATGCCCTCCAAATCATGCCAGTTCTCCAGCAGGGAGGGATGGGCGGTGGAAAGGTAAATGCTCACATAGAGCAGCGGACCCCGCTCCACCGGATGGCCTGGAGGGTGGGTGGGAGGAGCTTGCTTGCCACCTGTCCCTGACCATCAGGCAGAGCTCTTGACCCAATTGACCCAGGCAGAGGAAGCTTCCTAATAGATGGCTTGGCAAGCCTCCACCTGCACCAGGTCACCTGGATCCTGGACTGTGAGGAGCTCGTTGCTGGCATATGCTGACAGGACAACCCGCAATTCCGGCTCATGGAGCATGAACCCCATCGACCTCCTGTGGAGGAATGGTTTAATGGCAAGGGTGTAAAGCTTGCCAGACAGCAGGCAGCCCAGATGCACCCCTTGTCTGAAGATGATGGGTTCAGTCAGGGTCCAGTTGGGCTTGACCAAACACTCTGCAGAGGTGTAGAGCACCTGGAGAAAGCGCACAAAGGGAGGCCCAAAGCCGAACGCCAGCAGAGTGCCCAGGAGACTTGTGGTCCACCCTTTTGAACACGTTCTCCTGGTCCAGAGACAGGAGGGGGAATGACAGGGGCCACCCTATACCTGAGCTGGAGGAGGTCTGACAGGGACCACCTTTAAAATCTACTAATATTCTTACTAAGCAGCAGCTGACCAACAGAGAGCCACAAGCCCGCTCATACACACACTTCCTGATCCTGCTCACACTAAAGTCAATGGTAAAAAATACTATTGATATCAGTGAAAACAGGATCGGGCCCATAACTAATCTTAACCAAAATAGCTAATACGTTTGCTTAACTATTTTCTTCAAGCAGCGCTCTCCTTTCAAGGAGACTGAATCCATCTCTCCCTGGAGTTTTATAAGGCAGTCTATCACTGAAGTGTGTGGGAGGAAGATTTTCAAAGGTGTTACAGGTACCTACAGATGCAGTTAGGTGCCTAATAGGACTTTCAAAGTGCCTGACCAGGTTCAGTATCTAAATCCAATTGATTCTGAATGGGAGTGAGGTGCTTTGGAAGATCCCAAATTTCTTCACGCTTAGCAGAAACATTCTCTTTGGCCTGCAGAGTAAACCTGGCAACATTCAGGTCAAACCAATTTTTTAAGGCAGAGTTCTAGGACGGCTAAACTAGGACTTTTAATGGAAGTTTGCTGCATTATTAACTATTGAAAGAAGCTCCTGTCTCTCCATAATGTTGTATAATCAACATACAGGGCCGGTGTGAGTACTGTACTTAATACTGCCAGCTTCCTAAGCTGGAAGTTTATATTAAAAAACAACAACAAATGGAGCATTATTTACAAGGACTTAGAGACTGCGCTTGCTTTCAAAAACCTACAAATAGTGCTATTAACTCTATAAACTGGAATCACTTAGCTAGAAACCACTTTACTCCCTGATCTGCTTCTCTCTTGCATCCCTTACAAGCTCTGCAGTTGGGGTTGAAGCAAAGCTGGATTTTATTCTATTTAGATGGTTATACCATGCGCATTACCATAGGATCTGATCAGAGCAGGGTTCCGTCTGGCACACCTTACCAAGTCATTTGAGGCTAAGCCTTCAAAACTTTACCCCCTCAAAATGAATGCTTCAGAAAAGTAGGAGGAAGTGAAAAACATAAGGTTAGAATGGAAATTGGGACCCACCATTACATCTCTTGGCAGTTTCTGCTGCTGTCCAATGAAATGGTAAACAACCACATTTGTTTACTTTAGCTGATCATCTGCAGTTGTTCCATTTGCTACTGCCTGCTCCCCATGTTGCCCTGGCATCCTCTCCCCACATGCCCACTTCTGAATGTACTTTGGTACTATGCCGAGTTGGGAGCCTTGAAGGCTGGAGCAGACAGCTCCAGGAACAAGACACCACAGTAGTTCAGCTGCCTTTACTTCATGAGTTTTTCTTCTCATCTGTGTGCTTTTTGAAGAAGAAAATGTTTGCTGGTCAGAGAGGTTTTCCATTTGTGCCTCTTGCAGCTTTCCATTCCCAGTAAGAGGTTAGACTGGGCACAGTGCTTTACACTGAAAAGCACTCTATGCACAGGAGGTGTTTAGACTTAATTTATTCCCTGCTCCTGGATAAAGATTATTGCAGCTGTGTGTTTTGGAAAACTATCAATGAAGGGAGTTCAGCTCCTACAACACACTTTGAATGGAGTACTGTACTCTGTATTTCCAGGTTCTGTTTTAATTACACTTGCATATTACCTTGGAGGAAGCTGAAATCTGGAAAATGTTTTCTCATATATGGTACTTCAACCTTCCTGACCTTCTATTTTATACCAAGTACATTCATGTGTGCAAACGAGATCATCTAGTGTGGGGGCAGGGTCTGACTATCAGAAGCAGATGTGTTGCTGAGAGCTACCCAAGAAAGTGCACATTTGCCCTTGTGGGGTTCCACAGAGAGGTGACCTTCACCCCTCCTGCTGTGTGTGAGGAAGTTACAGGAGATAGTGAGAGGAGGTAGACTCTGGTGTCATCACTGTGTGAATGACAGCTCTATAGCACTGTTATGAACTGGGTAAAACCTTGTTATGGGTTGAGTTAAAACCTTGCCGAGAGTGAGGTATGTGAATGCACCCTTTAGCTTATCCTTACAGTTGTATTAATTTATCACAAGCCCTCACCTAAGATAAAAAGAGGTTGTGAACCCACCCAAGAGTTCTGCACTGTGGGGGTAGAGGACTTTTTGCTGAGTGGTGTGTGGGTGAGAGAGAGAGAAAGATACAGGAAGGAAGGCAGGATACAGAACCAGACAGATAGCAAGAAATTTAAGGAGCTGCCTATAAGTACTGGGAGAAGCCTAGAGATACATGGGATAGCAGTACAGTTTGCTTGCGGTGAGCCCAGGAGCTATGGTGTCTGCTCTTCCAGTGCCTGGCCAATAGCGAGACTGGACTGAGTGTGAATTGGTTGTGAGAGAAACACATGTAGGTTCCACTTGCTCTTCAGGAGCAGACTACAGCACCCCACAGCGCTGAAATAGAGAGGACACAGCAGAGATATCAGCATGGGGCACAGTATGGGCTCTGTTCCCATCTAAATCAGCCCCAAAGAAGAACACTTAGGCCCATACTGCACCACCCTGTTCCTCCCAGCCTTCAGGTGGCTCCATGTGGGGGATGGGGAACTGGCTGGGCACCATGAAGGAGGCAGTCCAGTAGCCTATTCTCCGGCAGAGACAGGTGCTGACAGCTCCAAACAATCCTAGAATGAGAAACAGAGAGAGAACAGCACAGAACACCAGGGAGTTTCACCCAGGTGACTGAGAACACAACATTCAACAGCAAGGATGGCAAGACTGGAAGAACATGCTCTTCCGACCTCCTTGAGCACTAGCACCCCTAAGGTGCTGTTTGTCATTGCACCCCCTCTCTCACCAGGCTGAAGCAGTCAAGCAGAGGCTCTTTGCTGCAGTGTCCTGGCCTGTGAGGGTGAAGCAGAGTGGAGCAGGGCAGTGGCAGTGCCTCCAATCGTAAGCATGTAGCACATCGGGCAGGAGTGTTTCATTAGAGGCTGACGGTGGGACAAAACAAACTGATGAACCCCAGCTGATATCTTCTACAGACCCTGGCTACGACTGTACCAAGAGCAGAGCAGGCCAGTGATGGGAGTGGACAATAAGCCACAGACTTTGCCCATGATTATGTGGAGAAAAGCTGGGGAGGGGGGCAAAATGGAGAATGGGGAGTAACAGGAGGTGCAGGAAGGTTACCCTCAGCAAAGTGGACTGGACTGGCAGGACAGCAAGCTCCACCATCAGGCACCTGCTGTAGCAGTGACCTTCCACAAGCAGCCTTCCATGTTTTCCTTAAATCCATGCCACAGCAGATGCCTAGCAGAACCCACAACAGCAATGGCCTCGTCAAGAATACAGATCCACTGTCTCTGTATGCGATCACCAAGCACACTTCCAGTTCTTTCCCCAACCAGTGTATCCAGGATGAGCACATCACTGTCACTCTTCCTGAGGCTGCCCTGCTTTTGTCCTTTGGTGAAGGTCTCAGCCCCAGTGACAATGCAATCAAAGACAGCATGGTACAATGGCTGGGGCACTGGACTGGCAATCAGGGACTGGGTTCTCTTCTGACCTCTACACTGACCTGATGTGTGACCTAGTGCATTCACTTCTGCTCTCTGTGCTTCAGCTTCCCAAAACCTGTGGAAGGGGGATAATGATGTGTACTCCATGTGGATTTAAGGAGTGGCACGCCACGTGGATTTAAGGAGATCAGGTCTCCTTACATTTTTTAAGAGATTAAGATGCATTTCAATGCAGCCACATGCAAGGTCATATATCTAGGAAAAGAATGTTGGTTATACTTTTAAGATGAGGGACTGTCATCATGAGTAGGTCAGAATATGAACAAGAGGCTGCTAGGCAGCTCTCCAACACCACATTCTACAAGCCATTACCCTCTGATCCCACTGAGGGTTACCAAAAGAAACTACACCATCTGCTCAAGAAACTCCCTGAAAAAGCACAAGAACAAATCCGCACAGACACACCCCTGGAACCCTGACCCGGGGTATTATATCTGCTATCCAAGATCCATAAACCTGGAAATCCTGGGCGCCCCATCATCTCAGGCATTGGCACCCTGACAGCAGGATTGTCTGGGTATGTAGACTCCCTCCTTAGGCCCTACGCTACCAGCACTCCTAGCTATCTTCAAGACACCACTGACTTCCTGAGGAAACTACAATCTATCGGTGATCTTCCTGAAAACACCATTTTAGCCACTATGGATGTAGAAGCCCTCTACACCAACATTCCACACAAAGATGGACTACAAGCCATCAGGAACAGTATTGCCAATAATGTCACGGCAAACCGGGTGGCTGAACTTTGTGACTTTGTCCTCACCCATAACTATTTCACATTTGGGGACAATGCATACCTTCAAATCAGCGGCACTGCTATGGGCCCACAGTATGCCAATATTTTTATGGCTGACTTAGAACAACGCTTCCTCAGTTCTCATCCCCTAATGCCCCTACTCTACTTGATGACATCTTCATCATCTGGCCCCATGGAAAAGAAGCCCTTGAGGAATTCCACCATGATTTCAACAATTTCCATCCCACCATCAACCTCAGCCTGGACCAGTCCACACAAGAGATCCACTTCCTGGACACTACAGTGCTAATAAGCAATGGTCACATAAACACCACCCTATACTGGAAACCTACTGACTGCTATACTTACCTACATGCCTCCAGCTTTCATCCAGACCACACCACACGATCCATTGTCTACAGCCAATCTCTACGATACAACTGCATTTGCTCCAACCCCTCAGACAGAGACAAACACCTACAAGATCTCTATCAAGCGTTCTTACAACTACAATGCCCACCTGCTGAAGTGAAGAAACAGGCCTGCCTTTTATACTTCCTGTTCCACCCACTGACTTCTTTTGGGAGGGGTGATTGCAGCCTGGCTTCGCCCACCAGGGTTCACGGAGTGGTCCCTTCCCCTCTGGCTCAGTGGGAGGCCACTCCACCTCACTACAGTGGGGAAAAAAGCAGGATGATATATTTAAAGCAGCTAAATGTAAATATATACATCTAGGAACAAAGAATGTAGTCCATGATTACATGATGGGGGATTTTATCCTGGAAAGTCGTGACTCTGAAAAAGATTTGGGGGTCATTATGGATAATCAGCTGAACATGTGCTCCCATTGCAACATTGTGGCTAAAAGTGCTAATGTGATCCTTGGAGACGTAAACTGGGGACTCTCAAGTAGGAGTAGTGAGGTTATTTTACCTCTGCATTTGGCACTGGTGTGACTGCTGCTGGAATACTGTGTCCAGCTCTGGTGCCCACTATTCAAGAAGGATGTTGATAAATTGGAGAGGGTTCAGAGAAGAGCCACAAGAATGATTAAAGGATTAGAAAACCTGCCTTATCGACTCAAGGAGTGAATTTATTTAGTGTAACAAAGAGAAGAGATGGCTTGATTACAGTCTATAAGTACATACATGGGAGACAATTATTTAATAATGGGCTCTTTAACCTAGCAGAGAGAGGTATAACACAATTCAATGGCTGGAAATTTACATTAGGCAAATTCAGACTGGAAATAAGGCACAAATCCTGCATCTGGCAGGGGATTAGACTAGATGACCCTTGCAGTACCTTCTAACCCTCTGGTTCTACGATTCTATACATTTTTAAGAATGAGAGTAATTAACTATGGGAACAAATTACCAAGGGTCATGGTGGATTCTCCATCACTGGCCATTTTTAAGTCAAGATTAGATGTTTTTCTAAGAGATCGGTGCTAGAAATCATTTTGGGGCAGTTCTCTGGCCTGTGTGATACAGGTCAGACCCAATAATCAGAATGGTCCTTTCTGGCCTTGGGATATGAATCCATATATATCATACAGTGATAATGGAATACTTCTCATCCCAAGTATGGAGGTAGGATGTTGAACAGCATCTATTATAGTTAGGTTTCAGAGTAGCAGCCGTGTTAGTCTGTATCCGCAAAAAGAAAAGGAGTACTTGTGGCACCTTAGAGACTAACAAATTTATTTGAGCATAAGCTTTTGTGAGCTACAGCTCACTTCATCGGATGCATGCAGTGGAAAATAGAGTGGGGATATTTTATATACACAGAGAACACGAAACAATGGGTGTTACCATACAGACTGTAACGAGAGTGATCAGGTAAGGTGAGCTATTACCAGCAGGAGGAAAAAAAAACCTTTAGTAGTGATAATCAAGGTGGGCCATTTCCCACAGTTGACAAGAACGTGTGAGGAACAGTAGGGGGGAAAATTAACATGGGGAAATAGTTTTACTTTGTGTAATGACCCATCCACTCCCAGTCTTTATTCAAGCCTAAGTTAATTGTATCCAGTTTGCAAATTAATTCCAATTCAGTAGTCTCTCATTGGAGTCTGGTTTTGAAGGTTTTTTGTTGTAGAATTGCCACTCTTAGGTCTGTAATCGAGTGACCAGAGAGATTGAAGTGTTCTTCGACTGGTTTTGAATGTTATAATTCTTGATGTCTGACTTGTGTCCATTTATTCTTTTACGTAGAGACTGTCCGGTTTGGCCAATGTACATGGCAGAGGGGCATTGCTGGCACATGATGGCATATATCACATTGGTAGATGTGCAGGTGAATGAGCCTCTGATAGTGTGACTGATGTGATTAGGTCCTAACAGCTGTTTTGCAGCGCTTAGGACTTTCTGGGAGGGAGGGGGCGGAGTGGAGGTGCAGCGCTTCCCCGCTCCTCCCCCTCCTTCCCAGAAAGTCCTAAGCACTGCCGAACAGCTATTTAGCGGTAGGGGAAGTGCTGGAATGGGGGAGGAGGCAGAGAAGAGGAACTTGGGCAATGCTCCCTTATAAAGTCTCTGCTCTTCCACAAAATCTTACATGCAGTGAACAGAGCAGGCAGCCATACAACGTTATAAGGGAGCATTGAACAACTTTAAACGAACATGTTTCCTAATTGAGCAGCAACGTAACTTTGAAACATTAAGCGGGAGGAAGTTAAGTGAGGAGTTACTATATGACATAACTGGAATATGTTTTATGCTACATATGCCATGTAACATAACTATGTAAAGGTTATAATCTACTGAATCTATTCATCCTATTAGTATGCATGTATCATTTTTGTATTCGAAATTATGAATAGTGGCTGTGTACTTGCTTGATTTTTAAGTAGCCTTAGTAAAGTATTTGGTCAGCTTCTTGAGAAAGGAATGTGAAAATTAAGTGCCCAGTCAAGAAGCATTTAACGGACAATGGATCTTGGAAGGCTCCAATCCACATAAGAACTCTACATGAGTACGTTCAAAGTAGCATGTAAACCATGGCTACTACCTGTAAGTTCTGAGTCATGCATGGACATATGACTTGCCCATGTGACTCCAAAACTCCATCTTGTAGCTGGAATTCCACACAGGGGGAGGGAGGGGTATCCACCCACAAGAGAAAGTCTATTTAAACCCCTGGGAGACCCCTCCATTTTGTCTACAGCTGGCTCAAGAGATAGCCTCTCCACCCCCAAGGATACCTGAAAGAAACTGGAACAAAGGACAGTAACTACAGGGGGTGTGAGTGATTGCTGGACCCAGACTAGAAGGAGACTAGACTGTAAAAGGAAGCTTACTGGAACTCCTCTGAGGGTAGGGTTTTATCTATATTCAGTTTTCTTACTCTATTAGGCATAGACTTGCGGGTTTTATTTTATTTTACTTGGTAATTCACTTTGTTCTGTCTGTTACTACTTGGAACCACTTAAATCCTACTTTCTGTATTCAATAAAATCACTTTTTACTTATTAATTAACCCAGAGTATGTATTAATACCTGGTGGGGGGGAGGGGGAAACAGCTGTCCATACCTCTCTATCAGTGTTATAGAGGGCAAACAATTTATGAGTTTACCCTGTATAAGCTTTATACAGGGTAAAATGGATTTATTTGGGGTTTGGACCCCATTGGGAGTTGGGCATCTGAGTGTTAAAGACAGGAACACTTCCCAAGCTTCTTTCAATTAAGCCTACAGCTGTTAGGGGACGTGGTTCAGACTTGGGTCTGAGTTTGCAGCAGGCTAGTGGGTCTGGCTCAAACCAGGCAGGGCACTGAAGTCCCAAGCTGCCAGGGCAGGAAAGCAGGAGCAGAAGTAGTCTTGGCACATCAGTTGGCAGGCCCAAGGAGGTTTCTGTGATCCAACCCGTCACAAATATCTCCACACTGCTGGCTGTGGGACACGGAGACCAAACCCAACCAACGCAACCTGACTTATCCCCAACTAAAATCTGTCATATTCTGTTGTGTTGTGTCCAGGACAATTCTGTATCAACATTCCTCTCCATACACTGTTACTGATCACTGTGATAGATATAGGTGTCATGATGTAGGAGTTAGTTGCAGCAAGTTATCAGATCTTCCACGGCGATCTGAGGATAGGTGCAACTGCAGCTAGAGGGAGCTGGGAGCAGGTCTGAGCAGATGATCCGAAGGGCCTGTCTTGGCTCTAAAATAGAGGAATGTTTGAATGAGTTGTAAAAACTACTGCAGAGTCTCAGGGCCATTAGAACATCTGCACCACCCTCTGTGGCAGCTGATACTCCACTAGGTACGTCAGGAAACAGGAATAGAAGAGTGCTTCCCTCCATTCTGACACTCTGCTGCATGCTGTCGGTGCCTACCTGAACTCCACTTCTGCCCTGGCATTCACACTCTGCCATGCAGCCTCTCTGCTCTGTGTGCTGCACCGTTGCCCTGGGAAGCTCTAGCAGGCTGTTGGCATACACCACACTGCATCACAAGGCTCAGTCGGAGCAGCCGAAGGGGATGTCCTAGAGGGAATGCACAGGATAAGGATGAGCAGGTGCCAACAGCTGGAATGTCTGGAAAAGGTGACATAGTCAAGTGTATTACGCTTAAATAGCTTGTGTTTGCTAAGCCCAAGCTAATGTTGTCTTTTATTGTAATTGAGAGAAGGCCTAAGGAATTCTCTCACACACTATTCTTGTGTACTTTCCTCACTGTCCTCCACTTGTCCATGAAAGATATAGTCCTATGGTTTCTGACAGGGATATGGCTCAAAGGGAGCAGAGTTAAGACTGTGTAGGGGCAGTTAACAGACACCAAGGTCAAAAGGGACCATTGTGATAATCTAATCCGACCTCTTGTTTAACACAGGCCATAGATCTTCCCCAAAATACTTTTTTGGGGGGGACTAAATGTGGTGTGGGAGGCATTACCTTAAAACTAGGCATTACCTGGTTTTCAGAGGTTTACTGTAATCACCTTCCATGATCTGGAAGGGAACAAGGCATAAGATAATCTTAACTCTCCATTAACAAAGTGAATATTTATTGAACACGTCAGCATTTTCTTCATTGTTATTGACAACTATACTATCTCTTTCTGGTAATGGACCTATACCATCACTAGGATTTTTTGGTGTTGTTCCTGATATACTTTAAAATTCCCTCTTATATCTGTTAACCCCATTGACAATAGATTTTTCATTGATACCTTTAGCTTCCCTTACCAATTATCTGCACATCCTAACATCTCTATCTAATGCCCTTTATTTTCCCATTTATTATTACTTTTTTTGATACTTTCATTTCCCTTCTTCTTAACCAGTATGGGTTTTTAGCTGAAGAAACTTTTTATGGCCATGGAGATGCAGTGGTTTTGTTTTTTATCTTGGCATCTAGTAAAATGTTTCTAAATAATTCCCTATTATCATTGAAATTTTTCTGTTTATTCCCCCTGCCCCAATCAATTTTGTTCATAATTGTTTTTAGCTTTGAAAAATTGACTCTTTAAAATGCCTAGTATATAGATACAAGTTGGGACAGTATTTTGTTTGCACATAATGAATGCTATTAGGTTGTTTCAGATGAAGCCTTTCACCCATTTCTGAGAACAAGATTAGGGGAAAATATGTTCTGCCCATATTAAACATTCTTACCACCATTTCATTAATCCACTCCAATGTCTTCAGAGCACAGATCTGAAATTTGACAATGGGGAAATGTCACATTGGGCCAGGCATGGGCCTTTTGTAATCCCTGTGAAAATCTTACCAAATTTGGCCAAATTATAAGTGTGTGAAAAATCTCAGTTTACACATGTTCAGAAGAGGTTTGTTATTCTCTTATGAGTCCATCTGCACTGAGCACACATGCTCCACCCCCACTCATATCCTACATGCCAACCAGACTCCACATGCACCATTCCTACAGAGTAACTGAGCATGCTCCATCCTTTGGCCGAGTTAAACTCCCTGTAATTGCTCCTCACTGGAACTGAGAGTATGGAGACAGTCTCTCCTATGCTCTCAACACCCTCTGCCTCCCACTAGTGCCCAGGAAACATGGAGAATGAGGAGGAAGCAGTCTGACCCAAATGGAAAGGGATGAAGAGCAGAGGGTGGGGAGAACAAGAGTAGACTGGAATCGATAGGAGCAGAGAGAAACAGGGACAGAGGGACAAAAGACTGACTGGGGAGACAGAGGCATAATCATTAACTCATATTGCCACCCAGAATCTGAAAATGAACCCAGGATTCCTGAGTCTCACCCTTCCTCTCCTGTCTGCGAAACCCCTGGCAAAATATGTGCTCCTTCCCCTTGTCATGGTTGGTCTACAAGAGGATAACAGCCTACTACTGTTGTTAGTGCAATGGAGTGTTGTGAAGGCTGCTGAGTTGTTAATGCTGCTAGTGCTGTCCGGCGTTAGCTGCACCAGCAGAGAGTGCAGCTTGCTGAGCCAGCAGACCTCGCTGTTTTTCATAAAGAAAGACCACAGGCTCGGTTCAGTGGTGAAGGTGCTTGGCCAGGTTTATTGTCAACAAAGCATGGCACTATTGCCCGATAGGAGCTACAGGTACACTAACACATGCATGCCTACGACAATGGTGATGGTTCAATCAACACACCAGGATTCTGCCCCCTAGACCAGCACAAAGATATCCCTCCTATGACTTCTCCTTTTATACACTGATACAAACAAGTTATGGATCACACTCCAGATGATGTTAGGTACTACCCTTATCCTCGTACCTGCTAGTTTATCCATTATCATGTGATCCCCTCCTCATCTTTTGAGGGGTTGGTGTTGTGACACTGCACCCCATATTCTTCATAATTGTATGATTATATGATTACATAATTATGATGCATCTGGTACAAGATATGTCTTGTGAGGTGTCATTGGAAAAGTTTGATTTGCTGAATATGGTTCTCCTATTTGTAGGAATGTATCATTTTTGTATCTGAATTTATGAATATTGACTATGTATCTGCATTTCAAATGTGGTTACACTGGGGTAACATCCACTAGGCAAAAAGCTTCCAGTCTAGACCGCTGGTTGTGAAGGGCCTATTCGGGGTAATGGGCCATTAGGGGAAACAACAGGCCTTAGGAGAAGCTTTTCCTCCACCTGGTGAGCCTTCCTGAGAACACTCTAGACAGCCTCTGAGTAATGGCTGCTAAGACTCAGCAGGGCATGTGACCAGACCATATGACACTGAACTCCATTTTGTTACCTGTATTTTTCCAGAGGCTGGCCTGGGAACTGAGTTTGGAACAAAGGGTTCCCACCCTATGGAAAAGCTACATAAGGTGAAATGTGACATCATCTTATGGCCTCACTCTCCACACAAGAGAACTCCTGGAACCACCTGAAGAACAAAGACTGAACTGGGGGAAGTGCTGGTCCCAGGCTAAAGGGATTTCTAGCCTGTGTATGGAAACTTGGTGGACTGCTTATATCTTCAGTCACAGTGAGAAATTGCTAATTCAAATCCCATTCATCTAGTATGTTAGACTTAGTTTGCGTTTTTGTTTATTTGCTAGGTAATCTGCTTTGATCTGTTTGCTATCACTTATAATCACTTAAAATCTATCTTTCTGTAGTTAATAAACTTATTTTATGCTTTATCTAAACCAGTGTGCCTTTAAGTGAAGTGTCTGAGGGAAAATCTCAGCTCAGGTAACATAGACATTGTGCTTATTCTCTCCACATCGAGGGAGGGACAAACTGCGTAATAAATTCATACTGGGCAGGTTTTTGACCAGGACAGAATGGTACAGTTCTGGGGTCCTAGGCTGGGGAGCTGGGGGTGCTTTGGCTGTAGCCTCTCTATTGTGGTTCATGCAGTGGCTGGCCAGAGCCTGCAATTAACTGCAGCTGGGTGTGTCCTTGCCTGTGTGAATGCTGGTGGGAGTGTAGGACTGGGAGTGGTCTGCAGCTTGTCACAGCAGCACAATGTGAGAGGGTGCCCAAGCTGGTGAGTCAGGAAGCTCTGTGGTACTCCAGTTCCAGGTGGCACCCCAGGGGGCAGGGAAACCCATCACAGGTGTGTTCTTGTACCATCTCTTAGGAATATGTATTTACTTGAGATCTGTGTATTTTTGTACAATCCTCTCTGGTCAGGAATGTGCTTACTTCGTTAGCGGATACCTAATGTGTTACTATTCTGCCAAGACCAGGCCTACTCTGTTCACACTGCTAGTTATGCTTAGGGTTCCAGCAAGACCTACAACTACCTCTAGCAAATATCTCAAGTGGCAGAAGTCTGTGGTGTGGATCTAAAGGCCACAACCCTGCTGTATGTCTAATATAGGAGTTAATATGGTTCCAAATTCTGTATTTCAGGATAGATGCTAAATTACATACAAAACTACATTGAAATATAATTAAGGTTGCAAAGTAAAGCCCTCAAAAGTCAGGAAACACCAGACTTTAGACTGACTGGGCAACCTTACTTTGCCCCCCTTGTGCACGTGCATTTTGATACAATCTTTCATTACAAGCTCACACCCTATCTTTTTCCCACAGGACCCCAGCATCAGTCAGTGCACAGGATGGACATTACTTAGAGAACGAATCAAGATAGTGTCCTCCCTCATCTCACAGGAGTGTTGTGAGAATATGTTCATTAATATTTGTGAAGCACCCAAAGCATAGCAACGACCGGCACAGAGAATTCCATGAAGAAATTAATACTCCTTTAGTCAGAGCATGGTTTGAGGAGCATGCAGTAAATAAGATCTAGAGCCAGACGCTGACCAATGAATAGCAAGAGAAATATTGAATAGCTGCTCATTGAGTGAGCACTGTCCACCCTTCTTTAGAGAGATGGTTGGCCTGTTAGAGCTAAAATTAGTCTTTAGGAATTGTTATGCTAATTTTGTCTTTATGATGGATTGCATTTTTAAAACAACTGCGAAGGGCACCTGGAGATTAGGGATTGTCACTTCTCTCTTTTTTGGCTGCACTTAGAAACCTAAATAAAAAGAAATATATACAAATATTCCAGGGCTTCCAGACTCCTAAACTAGCTGGCTCTCTGGGATGCCAACACAGGCTACTAGCACTGGTAAAACTGACAAGAATGTCAATTTCACTTAGCTGCTGTTGGGGTCCCAGGGAGCAGATTTAATTTTGGAAACACCAGGTTTTGGTGTTTCTGAAAACAAAACTATTTGGGGATTTCTCATTTGCAATTTTTCCCATGAACCAGAAATCCCATGTTTTGGTGAGTTCTAACTGTAACCTCTGAGCCTGCTGTTGGCATAAGATACAAGTCTCTGAATGCCTATGTGAAGGGGGATGCTTACCACCTGTGCTGCCTAGTGGTTGGATAGGGGTGTAGCAGGTTGTCTTGCTCCTGGGCATCTCCGTTTCTTACTGCCACTCCTCAGTGGTCTGTCCTTCCAGTGACAGTCCAGGTCATGTGTTCAAGTCTGTCCTTTTCAGGGTATAAATAGAGGAAGAGCCTTCAAGATTAAGCAGGGGACTCAAGGCTCCCCCGCACTTGGGTCAAGATCTCCCAGTCTGCACCCGTTTATGTTCTAGGTTTTCTCCCCCAACTAGGGTCCCTGCATCAGGGTTGTCCTCCTTTCAGGGTTGATAGTGGAGCCCAGGCCTATCCTCTCCACTGGGCTCTGATCCAGGGCCCAACAGTAGGCAGCCAAGTCCTGCACCCTGGGGTGGTATGCAGCTGCCTCCCCAGACCACATCCTACCAGTCCCCTCTCTTCCCACATGGTAAAGTAAGGAACTAAAACATAAAGATAAGTCTCTAACCCCCAGACGGTCACAGGTGCCTTCTCAATAGACTTGGTCAGATTACAATAGCCAAGTCCCAGGAGCTCAGAATCTGCGTCAGCTCATCTCCACTGTCTACCCAGCAGTAAGCCACTCTGCTTCCCTTTTTAAGTTTCTCCTCCAGCCTATCCAGGCTTTGTAGGTGCCAGAGGCGCCAACTTCACCAGTTCGTGGGGGGTGCTTGACCCCTGCTCCACCCCAGGCCCCATCCTGCCCCTTCCCCAAAGTCCCCCCCACCCCTTCCTGCCCTCTCCCTACCTCAGCCCCTCCTGCACGCTGCTGAACAGCTGATCACGGTGTGCAGAAGGCACTGGGACAGAGGAGGAGGAGCTGATCCGCAGGGCTGCTTGTGGGTGCTGAGTATCCACTATTTTTTTTTCCATGGGTGCTCCAGACCCCATGGAGTCAGCGCCTATGTTAGGTACCATGGAATGGGGCCTCCTGGGCCCAGAGCAGTTCTTCAACTCCTTCTTTTCCAGTGTGGGGTTTATGCATCCCATCACAGCCTCCCAAAGATTACTCCATCTAGGTATTCCTTATTTAAGAGTGCCTTAAATCCAAAATTTCTGCACTAGAATAATGGTATCCCCTCACTTTAAGTTTTCTGGGGGAAAAACCTCAAACTTTAATCAATATTCCACTATTTTTAATATAACATACTTACATGCCCCATTATCATAGACCTGAACCCTTCACACTCTTTAATGTATTGACTCTCACAACGCCCCTGTAAGGTAGGATAGTTCTATCTTCCCATTTTACAGATAGGAAACTGAGGCACAGAGACTATATGACTTGCCCAAGATAAAAAAAAAATTGTGCACAGCAGAGACTTGAACTGGGGCCTCAAGTTGCTGGCAAATGCCCCAACCACTGGACCATCCTTCCTCTAAATTAGCAATTTTATTTGCATTTCTCTTCTGTTTGCTGCTTTTTAATTTTGCTCTGCTAGTGAATGGCAGCTTCATCCGTTTCTTTGAAACTTATCTCTGACAGGACCACTCGTTCACCAATTTCTGCAATCACAAAGTTTTCATCAGTGATAGTTCTGCACATATATCTTGTCTGTTTGAGACACCTGGATCCTCAAGGCCCTCTTACCCTGGCTTCTGCTATGGTCTCTTACAGCAGCTTCTCCTCACTCACTCCCCACCTCAAAGCCCACACAGCAAGGGATGATCATCCTCTCCTGCTGGTTCCAAACACTGTCTACTGTCCTTTCTCCTACTTTGAACAGCATTTCATGCAACTCTTCTGTCCTCCATGTAGTCACCTACCTGATTCCTCCTCAGCCACCTTCCTTGCTGATTTTGACTCTTAGCTCTCCTTATTTTCAACTCCCATATATAGATGTCCCATCTGATCCTTTAGCTTCCTACTTTCTTCTCCTCACCTCATTTGACCTGCAATGCTCAGTCAAGTCTCCCACACACCCAAATGGTGACTCACTCTTTACTAAACACGTGTACCTCTCTAATCTTTCCAATAACCAAATTTCTTGTCTCCAACCACTGACTCACTTCCTCCAACTTGTCTCCCTCACACCACTCTGCCTTCCAATCCATCAGGGTGGATAAAAATCAAGGATTTAAAAAAAAAATTTTTTTAAATCCGACTTTTTTGATTTAAAGTGGATTTTTGAGGAAAAAACCTATCTAAAGATAGTTTTAATTAAGATACATTATAGCGCAAAGATATCTCATAATGGAATATGGATTATAAATTCTAATTCTATAGTATGAGACAATATATTCATGTAATGTTTAAGAAAAGTTTTGTAAATGAATTCCAATAGTTCATGGATTAGGGACCCAGTCTTATGGGGTTCCAGGGGCTTCTGTATAGCTTGTTTCGGTTAATCTTTCTATCTACCCAATGGACTCAGAGCTCAGTCTAGAAGATACCATCAGAGATGCTTAGTTTTGCAGTTCTCAAACTGTGGATTTGTGTCTCCAGAGATAACATGCTTGTTAACAGCAAAAATGTTTTAAATAAGTAAATATATAGAGGTGAGAAATAATAGACCTCAACCCTTAATAATATCTATGAATATCTATTGTCCCTCTGCAAATTTGTGTACACAGAGTCAATCCCTTACCTCTCTAAAAGTGCAAAGTTTCAAAAAGTTCAATGAATAGAAGATTGTTGGGGGCGGAATAGATCTGGATAAGGAGAAGACGTCTGGAGATAAATGTGAGAAGGGAGGGACAGGCAGCAGAAACAAAAGTGAAACTATTTGAGCAGCATATTCCAGAAGTCTTGAGGTCTTTCTGAGTGTAGCCTTCATTGATTTGAGATCTATCATACCATTCTCTCACTAGAAGGGAAAACCTATAATGGCAGCAGGCCATAAAAGAGACCCAGTTTGGGAATATTTTAATTAAGTTCCTCTACCTGTGGGTAAGACAGGCATGCATGCAAAATGCAAACAGTGCAACAAAGAAATGCAAGGCCTGGTTGCCCGAATGAAACCATATCATGAGAAGTGTTCCTTCTCAGGAGGAAGCCGCGTTGAAGATGATGAAAGGAACATGTCTGAACGTGCAGGATCTTCAGGTTGGTAACAACCTACAAGAATGCACTTTTATGTAGAAATCCATGATTAAATCGAGTCTTCCTGACTAGTGATTTAAATCAAATCCACCCTGCAATCCATCAACATGCCCAACTCCTCAGGCCCCTTATCTATCTCCTTCTTCACTGTCTTCCTTTGATTCATTTATGTCGTCCACAACATGATTTTCTCCATCATCAATTCATTTCCTCATCTCTTTCTCCACAAGATACTTTTCACCAATCCCCAGCTCTGGTTTATTTAACATTCACGTCTTCCATTCTTGCTGTCATGTAGCTAAATGTCTCTGGGGAAAATCCTGCAATGTTACAGAATTACTCCATCACACATTTGTTCTTTCCTCTTTCAGCTCTGCCATTTTCCAGGTCAAGCAGCACAACTTTCCACCGTCATTGATTTCACACCTATTCCTCGCCTCTTGCCACCTGTAACTCATTTCTAACCCCTCCCTCCCAACACCTTGCAGGATATTTCCACATTTTTCAAAGATGAATAAAATCTGATTATCTTCATGCTCCTTCTTAAACCCAGTCACCAACACTTAAGTGTGTCACCACTCTCCACCTCTAATTCTTCCACTTGCTCCAAGAAGCCTGGAAAACAAGCATGGAGAACTGGAAGTCCTGGCACAGTCAAGGAATGATGTGATTGGAATAACAGAGACTTGGTGGGTTAACTCACATGACTGGAGTACTGTCATGGATGGATATAAACTGTTCAGGAAGGACAGGCAGGGCAGAAAAGGTGGGGGAGTTGCAGTATGACTGCTCAGAGCTCCAGTATGAAACTGCAGAAAAACCTGAGAGTCTCTGGATTAAGTTTAGAAGTGTGAGCAACAAGGGTGATTTCGTGGTGGGAGTCTGCCAGACCAGGGGGATGAGGTGGATGAGGCTTTCTTCCGGCAACTAATGGAAGTTACTAGATCGCAGGCCCCGGTTCTCATGGGAGACAGCAATCACCCTGATATCTGCTGGGAGAACAATACAGCAGTGCACAGACAATCCAAGAAGTTTTTGGAAAGTGTAGGGGACAATTTCCTGGTGCAAGTGCTGGAGGAACCAACTGGGGCAGAGCTCTTCTTGACCTGCTGCTCACAAACCGGGAAGAATTAGGAGGGGAAGCAAAAGTGGATGGGAACCTGGGAGGCAGTGACCATGAGATGGTTGAGTTCAGGATCCTGACACAAGGAAGAAAGGAGAGCAGCGGAATACGGACCCTGGACTTCAGAAAAGCAGACTTTCACTCCCCCAGGGAACTGATGGGCAAGATCGCCTGGGAGAATAACATGAGGGGGAAAGGAGTCCAGGAGAGCTGGCTGTATTTTAAGGAATCCTTATTGAGGTTACAGGAACAAACCATCCTGATGTGTAGAAAGAATAGTAAATATGGCAGGCGACCAGCTTGGCTTAACAGTGAAATCCTTGTTGATCTTAAACACAAAAAAGAAGCTCACAAGAAGTGGAAGATTGGACAAATGACCAGGGAGGAGTATAAAAATATTGCTCAGGCATGCAGAAGTGAAATCAGGAAGGCCAAATAACACTTGGGAGTTGCAGCTAGCAAGAGATGTTAAGAGTAACAAGAAGGGTTTCTTCAGGTATGTTAGCAACAAGAAGAAAGTCAAGGAAAGTGTGGGCCCCTTACTGAATAATGGAAGCAATCTAGTGACAGAGGATGTGGAAAAAGCTAATGTACTCAATGCTTTTTTTGCCTGTCTTCACGAACAAGGTCAGCTCCCAGACTGCCGCAGTGGGCAGCACAGAATGGGGAGGAGGTGACCAGCCCTCCATGGAGAAAGAAGTGGTTCGGGACTATTTAGAAAAGCTGGACAAGCAAAAGTCAATGGGGCCGGATGCACTGCATCCAAGACAGCTAAAGGAGTTGGCGGATGTGGTTGCAGAGCCATTGGCCATTATTTTTGAAAACTTGTGGCGATCGGGGGAGGTCCCGGACGACTGGAAAAAGGCTAATGTAATGCCCATCTTTAAAAAAGGGAAGAAGGAGGATCCGGGGAACTACAGGCCAGTCAACCTCACCTCAATCCCAGGACAAATCATGAAGCAGGTCCTCAAGGAATCAATTCTGAGGCACTTTCATGAGAGGAAAGTGATCAGGAACAGTCAGCATGGATTTACCAAGGGCAAGTCATGCCTGACTAATCTAATTGCCTTCAATGATGAGATAACTGGCTCTGTGGATGAGGGGAAAGCAGTGGGCGTGTTATTCCTTGACTTTAGCAAAGCTTTTGATACGGTCTCCCACAGTATTCTTGCCAGCAAGTTAAAGAGGTATGGGCTGGATGAATGGACTGTACGGTGGATAGAAAGCTGGCTAGATCATCAGGCTCAATGGGTAGTGATCAATGGCTCCATGTCTAGTTGGCAGCCGGTATCAAGTGGAGTGCCCCAGGGGTCGGTCCTGGGGCCGGTTTTGTTCAATATCTTCATTAACGATCTGGAGGATGGTGTGGATTGCACCCTCAGCAAGTTTGCAGATGACACGAACCTGAGAGGAGCGGTAGATACACTGGATGGTAGGGATAGGATACAGAGGGACCTAGACAAATTAGAGGATTGGGCCGAAAGAAATCTGACGAGGTTCAATAAGGACAAGTGCAGAGTCCTGCACTTAGAACAGAAGAATCCCATACACCGCTACAGACTAGGGACCGAATGGCTAGGCAGCAGTTCTGCAGAAAAGGACCTAGGGGTTGCAGGTTTCAGAGTAGCAGCCATGTTAGACTGTATTCGCGAAAAGGAGTACTTGTGGCACCTTAGAGACTAACAAATTTATTTAAGGTGCCACAAGTATTCCTTTTCTTTCTAGGGGTTACAGTGGACAAGAAGCTGGATATGAGTCGACAGTGTGCCCTTGTTGCCAAGAAGGACAATGGCATTTTGGGATGTATACGTAGGGGCATTGCCAGCAGATCGAGGGACGTGATTCAACATTGGTGAGGCCTCATCTGGAGTACTGTGTCCAGTTTTGGGCCCCACACTACAAGAAGGATGTGGATAAATTGGAGAGAGTCCAGCGAAGGGCAACAAAAATGATTAGGGGACTGGAACACATGACTTATGAGGAGAGGCTGAGGGAACTGGGATTGTTTAGTCTGCAGAAGAGAAGAATGAGGGGGGATTTGATAGCTGCTTTCAACTACCTGAGAGGTGGTTCCAGAGAGGATGGTTCTAGACTATTCTCAAAAAGAAAAGGAGTACTTGTGGCACCTTAGAGACTAACCAATTTATTTGAGCATGAGCTTTCGTGGATGAAGTGAGCTGTAGCTCATGAAAGCTCATGCTCAAGTAAATTGGTTAGTCTCTAAGGTGCCACAAGTCCTCCTTTTCTTTTTGCGAATACAGATTAATACGGCTGTTACTCTGAAACCAGACTATTCTCAGTGGTAGAAGAGGACAGGACAAGGAGTAATGGTCTCAAGTTGCAGTGGGGGAGGTTTAGGTTGGATATTAGGAAAAACTTTTTCACTAGGAGGGTGGTGAAACACTGGAAAGCGTTACCTAGGGAGGTGGTGGAATCTCCTTCATTAGAGCTTTGAGGAAGCCCTGGCTGGGATGGTTTAGTTGGGGACTGGTCCTGCTTTGAGCAGGGGGTTGGACTAGATGACCTCTTGAGGGCCCTTCCGACCCTGATAGTCTATGATTGAGTCTACGCTGCCCCTTACTCCTGGGCTTTCCCAGGGAGCCCCCCCGCCACGCGGCTCAGGGAGCGACTCTGTGGGGCCGGGCGCAGGGAGGGGGACAGGCTGTTCCCAGAGCGGCGCCAGCGCCCTCCCCCCGAGGGAGGCGCTAAGACCGGGGCCGGCGCGAGCCGGTGGCGCAGCGCCCCTCGTGCGCAGTAGCAGGCCAGAACGGGGGCTGCTAGGCAGGGTAGGGCACTGATACCCGCTTCCGCCCCGACACGTGACGTATAGTGACCATGCGCGGAACGGTTCTTGCTCTCCAAGCGCGCGCGAAGTAAGGGGACCTAGTAGGGAACTGTCTGCGCACGCGCAGTTGTGATTTCAGCCCCCAACTCGGTTGTGAGAAGCGGAAGTAGTTACCATGTTCCGGAAGTGCTTCTGTGTGTCATGGCGGCGTTGGTGAGAGCCGTGGTAAGCGAAGGGAGGGGTCAGACCTGGAGCCCGAGCCACGGCGCCGGTGTCTGTGTCCGGCCGGGTTCGGAGCCTCCCTGCAGCGCCGGCGGTCTGGCTCAGGAGCCGCCGACAGATGCACCGGGTGGCTGCGGTCTGCGCGGGGTGACCGGGCCTGGGAGTGGTGGCCCCCGGCTCCGTTTTGCTGGGGGCGGGTTTGGCGGGGCGCGTCTGGCACCTTCCCAGCGGTGTTGTAGCGTCACCGAAGGTGGATCCGGAGCCCTGGCCCCGCGCGGTGTCCCGCTGTGCGCGGCGATGTGCGTGGTGCATGCGGCTGGGCGGGGAGCCCAGGGTGGCAGCGTCTGGGATACCCCAGCCCGGCGCTTCCACGCTCTCCAGTAGCGCAGTGATTCGTCTGTCGCAAAGATTCTGAATTAGGAATCTTTACTCTGGATTCCTTCGTTCCATCTGGTGGTTTTTCAACAGCCACTCAGACTCCTCTTTTCCCCCACCCCTCCAAAACACCGATCTGCTTGCACTTTACATGTGTTTTGTCCTTGATCTTTATTCAAGAACAGGAGCATCAAACGTGTTCCACATCAGAGGCTTTGAATCCTTCTTTAGCCATTCTTTGTAGAAAATTCTGATTTTTATTTCATGATCTTTTCATTTGGAAGCTGTGTGTCAGGACACTTACTTCAAGAATTACTGTTTGTAGTCCTCTGTGACCTGCTGAGCTAACTTCCTGAAAGTTAAACTTCTATTCATTCAGTATTTTGCCAGTCATTGTTGCAGTTTGTCCAATTAGCATCACACACAAAAATTTGTTCTTCTAACACTTTGGTACATAGAGAAGGCACATCTTAACTTGCACATGCTTCTGAAAGCGGTGAAAGTGCATGCCTGAGTCTCTGCTCTTATTCGCAAAAAGAAAAGGAGTACTTGTGGCACCTTAGAGACTAACCAATAATCTGCTCTTATTATTAATCATATTTATTGTGGTAGTGCCTCGGGACCAACTAAGAGTTGTACCATATCTAGCACAATGGTGTACACGCAAAAAGTAGTAGAAGTCAGAAAATACTGGAGGTGAAATGTTGGTTGTATGTCTGGTATGAAGCTTAAGGCTTTGGTTATGTTGAAGCTTTGGGGATATGTTCCAGTGGGAGAGGTAGTTGTATGAGTGGGATAGCCTGCATCTCACTGGGATGGAGGGAGTGCTAATGTTCTCAGTTGGAGAATAGCTGGATCAGCCAGGAGGCTGTTAAACTACCAATGCAAGGGGAGGGTGGTAAGGAGGAAAATATTGTATAAACTGGAACTTGGAATGTCAGAAACAAATTGGTTCAACATGAAAGAAGAATTTTTTCAATGGCTTATATACCTTTGCTGGGAGTCTGAGTTGATTAGAAGAAATTTGATAGGCAGTACTGAAATTTGCATGGTTGGAAAGTTAAGTCACTTGTTATAACCTGTACAGGAAGGTTAGAGCAGGTGAAAGAAATAGCCTTGGCACTCTACATTAAAGACATCATTATCTGTTTTACAGTTATAGGTAACTCAGAACCACAGGAACTTTGATCCATATGCATTCATGTGCTAACAAAGTGCAGGAAGGAGTGCTGGTGAGGAGTCTGTTACAGACCACCAAATCAAGCAGGGACATGATGGAAAGAAAAATTGTGTTATGAGGGACTTCAGTTTGGGAGACAAATACTGCCGTTCTCCTGCAGCCAGTAGTAAATCATGATTAGGGTTTCTAAAAACGTATAGATGGGAATTTTTTAATGCAAAAGGTATTGCACCCCATCACAAAATAACTATTTTATCCTCATGATAGGCAAAGATGAATATAGATTCCAAGGCTAGAAGGGATCACTGTGGTCATCTAATCTGACCATCTGTATAACACACAGAACTTCCCTAAAATAATTCTGAGAGCAGATCTTTTAGAAAAAAATCCAAACTTGATTTAAAGATTGTCATTCATGGCGAATCCATCTCAACCCTTGGTAAATTGTTCCAAGGGTTAATTACTGTCCTTGTTAAAAATTTACAGCTTATTTCCAATCTGAATTTGTCTAGCTTAAATTTAGATCCGTTTGATCCTGTCTGACCTTTCTTTGCTAGATTAAAGAGCCCATTATTAAATATTTGTTCCCTAAGTAGATACTTATCGACTATAATCAAGTTACCACTTTACCTTTTAAAATATATTAGGATCAAAAGTTTCAGAGAAGTAGCCGTGTTAGTCTGTCTTTGCAAAAAGAAAAGGAGTACTTGTGGCACCTTAGAGACTAACCAATTTATTTGAGCATGAGCTTTCGTGAGCTACAGCTCACTTCATCGGATGCAACAAAAGAGATGGAAAAGGATCAAGAGAGACTCAAAAGCACTGGTATAGACCCATTACTAGCTGGAGATGGTAAAGTTGATGTTGATGTAGAAAAGGCAAGAGTGACCAACAGATATTTCTGTTCTGTATTTGGTAAGAAGCAGGCTGATGTACTCTGATCACAAGAGGATGATTAACTACTTTCCAATCCATTAGTAACTAAGGATGACGTTAGACAACATAGAATAATAGGACTGGAAGGGACCTCGAGAGGTCATCTAGTCCAGTCCCCTGCATTCATGGCAGGACTAAGCATTATCTAGACAATCCCTGACAGGTGTTTGTCTAACCTGCTCTTAAATATCTCCAATGATGGAGATTCCACAACCTCCTTAGGCTATTTATTCCAGTGCTTAACCACCCTGACAGTTAAGAAGTTTTTTTTAATGTTCAACCTAAACCTCTCTTGCTGCAACTTAACCCCATTGCTTCTTGTCCTATTCTCGGAGGTTAAGAGCAATTCTTCTCCCTTCTCCTTGTAACAACCTTTTATGTACTTGAAAACTGTTATGATGTCCCCTCTCAGTCCTCTCCTTTCCAGACTAAACAAACCCAATTTTTTCAATCTGCCCTCATAGGTCATGTTTTCTAGACCTTTAATCATTTTTGTTGCTCTTCTCTGGACTTTCTCCAATTTGTCCACATCTTTCCTGAAATGTGGCACCCAGAACTGGACACAATACTCCAGTTGAGGCCTAATCAGCGCGGAGTAGAGCGGAAGAATTACTTCTCGTGTCTTGCTTACAACACTCCTGCTAATACATCCCAGAATGATGTTCGCTTTTTTTTTTTTTTTTTTTGAAACAGTGTTACATTGTTGACTCATATTTAACTTGTGGTCCACTATGACCCCCAGATACCTTTTCGCAGTACTCCTTCCTAGGCAGTCATTTCCCATTTTGTATGTGTGCAACTGATTGTTCCTTCCTGAGTGGAGCACTTTGCATCAGTCCTTATCAAATTTTATCCTATTTACTTCAGACCATTTCTCCAGTTTGTCCAGACCATTTTGAATTTTAATCCTATCCTTCAAAGCATTTGCAACCCCTCCCACCTTGGTATTGTGCGCAAACTTTATAAGTGTACTGTCTATGCCATTATCTGAATCATTTATAAAGATATTGAACAGAACCGGACCCAGAACTGATCCCTGCGGGACCCCGCTTCTTATGCCCTTCCAGCATGACTGAACCACTGATGATTGAATGGTTTTCCAACCAGTTTTGCACCCACTTTATAGTAGCTCCATCTAGGTTGCATTTCCCTAGTTTGTTTATGGGAAGGTCATGTGAGACCATTTCAAAAGCTTTACTAAAGTCAAGATATATCACATCTACTGCTTTCCCCTGCCATCCACAAGGCTTATTACCCTATCAGAGAAAGCTATCAGGTTGGTTTGACAAGATTTGTTCTTGACCAATCCATGCTGACTGTTACTTGTACTAGTACTACATGTCCTAATGATAAACATTTAAAAATCAGTAGTCCCAAGAATCCTAACAGAGTTGGCTGAGGACATCTCTGGCTAAGTGATGTTACTTTTTAAGAAATCTTGGAATGCTTGGGAAATTGAAAACTCATGGCAATCAGGGGAGATCCCAGATGACTGGAAAAAGGGTAATGTAGTACCCATCTTTAAAAAGGGGAAGGAGGAGGATCCGGGGAATTACAGGCCAGTCAGCCTCACCTCAGTCCCTGGAAAAATCATGGAGCAGGTCTTCAAGGAATCAATTCTGAAGCACTTAGAGGAGAGGAAAGTGATCAGGAATGACTAGCATGGATTCACCAAGGGCAAGTCATGCCTGACTAATCTAATTGGCTTTAATGATGAGATAACTGGCTCTGTGGATGAGGGGAAAGCAGTGGGCGTGTTATTCCTTGACTTTAGTAAAGCTTTTGATACGGTCTCCCCCCGTATTCTTGCCAGCAAGTTAAAGAGGTATGGGCTGGATGAATGTACTATAAGGTCGTCGGGCTCAACGGGTAGTGGTCAATGACTCCATGTCTAGTTGGCAGCCGGTATCAAGCGGAGTGCCCCAAGGGCTGGTCCTGGGGCCGGTTTTGTTCTATATATTCATTAATGATCTGGAGGATGGCATGGATTGCACCCTCAGCAAGTTTGTAGATGACACTAAACTGAGAGGAGTGGTAAAAAGATACAGCGGGACCTAGACAAATTAGAGGATTGGGCCAAAAGAAATCTGATGAGGTTCAACAAGGACAAGTGCAGAGTCCTGCACTTAGGATGGAAGAATCTCATGCACTGCTACAGACTAGGGACCGAATGGCTAGGCAGCAGTTCTGCAGAAAAGGACCAAGGGGTTACAGTGGACGAGAAGCTGGATATGAGTCAACAGTGTGCCCTTGTTGCCAAGAAGGCTAACGGCATTTTGGGCTGTATAAGTAGGAGCATTGCCAGCAGATCGAGGGACGTGATCATTTTCCTCTATTCAACATTGGTGAGGCCTCATCTGGAGTACCGTGTCCAGTTTTGGGCCCCACACTACAAGAAGGATGTGGAAAAATTGGAAGAGTCCAGCGGAGAGCAACAAAAATGAATAGGGGGCAGGAGCACATGGTTGATGAGGAGAGGCAGAGGGAACTGGGATTATTTAGTCTGCAGAAGAGAAGAATGAGAGCTGCTTTCAACTACCTGAAAGGAGACTCCAAAGTGGATGGATCTAGACTGTTCTCGGTGGTAGCAGATGACAGAACAAGGAGTAATGGTCTCAAGTTGCTGTGGGGGAGGTTTAGGTTGAATTTTAGGAAAAACTTTTTCACTAGGAGGGTGGTGAAGCACTGGAATGCGTTACCTAGGAAGGTGGTAGAATCTCCTTCCTTAGAAGTTTTTAAGGTCAGGCTTGACAAAGCCCTGGCTGGGATGATTTAGTTGGGGATTGGTCCTGCTTTGAGCAGGGGGTTGGAATAGATCAGTGCTACTCAAAGTGATGGTCCACGGACCAGTGCCGGTCTGCGAGCCATCGGCTGCCGGTCTGCGCGCACATTGGAAAAAAAAAATTGCCGGTCCCCCACATCAGATAGCTTGAGAAGCACTGGACTGGGGTCGCTTGCAACCCTGATATTCTGTGAAATTCTATAAGTCTGTAAAAGTGCTTATTTTATGCCAATATTCAAAAAGGGTGAGTGGGATGATCCAGATAACTATAAGCCAGTTAGCTTGACTTCAGCCCCAGGCAAAATAATGGAAAAGCTCATGCAGAATACAGTCAAAGAGTAAAGTATGGGAATATAATTAATGCCAGTCAACATGGTTTTGTGGCAAATAAATCTTATTAAACAAACCTGATCTCATTCTTTGAGATTACAAGTTTGATGATACAGGTAACTGGGTAGTTGTAATATACTTATACTTTTGTAAGGTGTTAGACTTATACAGTACAACGTTCTGATTAAAAAAATTAACCTATACAGTATCTTTAAACGGATTAGGAACTGACTGATAGATCTCAAGAAGTAGGTGCTAATGGGGAATCATCATCGAATGGGCATGCTTTTATTGGTTCTGCAGGGATTGATATGAGGTCCAGTACTATTCAGCACTTTCATCAGTGATCTGGAAGTAAATATAAAATGACTTCTGATAGAATTTGTGGATCAGAAAGATTGGTGGAGTGGTAAATAATGATGAGTACATGGAAATGTCACAGACTGGCCTGGGTCTCTTGATAAACTGTGCCTACTCAAACAAAATATTTTAATGCAGCCAAATACAAAGTTATACATCTAGGGAGGAGGATTGTAGGCCATAGGTATAGAATGGGGGACTGTATCAATCTGTTTAGCTTATCAAAAAGAAGTTGAAGAGGTGACCTGATTACTGTATAAGTACCTTCACAGGTTAAAAATATTCTGTTCCAAAGGGCTCTTTAATCTATCAGATAAAAGCATAAGAAAAAACAGTGACTTTGTATCCGATGAAGTGAGCTGTAGCTCCCAAAAGCTTATGCTCAAATAAATTTGTTCGTCTCTAAGGTGCCACAGGTACTCCTTTTCTTTTTGCTTTGCAGGTTAAAAGCAAGTGCACCAAGTCCCTGAGTCCCTTTGAAGCATTCCCGTGTAGTGTCAAGTCCCTTATTCACTGAACACTCACAGAAATACCAGGTCTGCTGTCCCCAAAGGAACAATATACAGACCAACTTGTCAGATGCAGCTTTGCTCTGCAGACCAGCAGATTGCTTAACATCACAGCACCACTGATAAACTTATTGTTTTCACTATAAATGTATATCAGACTAGAGATTCAAAAGATAGTGAGTAAGGATATTGGAAACGTGGTTATGTATAAAACAAAATCATAACATGCTTTATAGCAGTAATTCTCAAACTTTACTAGTGATCCCCTTCACATAGGAAGCCTCTGAGTGTGATTCCCCCCCTTATAAATTAAAAACACTGTTTTCATATAATTAACACCATTCTAAATGCTGGAGGCAAAGCGGGGCCTGGGGTGGAGACTGACAGCTCGTGACCCCCCATGTAATACCCTTGCGACCCACTGAGGGGTCCCAATACCCAGTTTGAGAACCCCTGCTTTATAGAGACTAAATTTAATTAACAAGTTAACCTCTTGTCTAAAGAAGTTTCTCACCCAAAATCATCTTTAGCGTTATCAGGCAAGGTTGGCTGACATCCCATTTTCATGAATATATATCCATTGCCCATTTACTTCCTCAGTGCTTTGCCTCTGATATATACCCCCGAAGTTCATTGTCTGTACTCAGAGACAGGATAACAACCCATGGCTTGTTTTTCCTGTTTGCTGCTTCCCTGTTGACTTCACATTTCTTTGTTAACATTTGACTTTGTGTGTAAATAGGCATCCAGTGTGTTAGTTTACAATGTTTAATTTACATCCTCAGAGAGAGAGGAAGGGACATTTCTTACCTCCTGTCTGGAGAAAAACCTGTTTTTCATCTCTGCTAGTGACCAGCACCTTGATACAGACTTTAAAAACCATTTTAAGTGTATATACAAAACTCCTTCCATAGTATCTGCACATACATTAAACAACGTATAAGTAGGGGCATTGCCAGCAGATCGAGGGATGTGATCGTTCCCCTCTAGTTGACATTGGTGAGGCCCCATCTGGAGTACTGTGTCCAGTTTTGGGCCCTATGCTACAAGAAGGATGTGGAAAAATTGGAAAGTGTCCAGCGGAGGTCAACAAAAATGATTAGGGGACTGGAACACATGACTTATGAAGGGAGGCTGAGGGAGCTGGGATTGTTTAGCCTGCAGAAGAGAAGAATGAGGGGGGATTTGATAGCTGCTTTCAACTACCTGAAAGGGGATTCCAAAGAGGATGGATCTAGACTGTTCTCAGTGGTAGAAGAGGACAGGACAAGGAGTAATGGTCTCAAGTTGCAGTGGGGGAGGTTTAGGTTGGATATTAGGAAAAACTTTTTCACTAGGAGGGTTGTGAAACACTGGAATGCGTTACCTAGGGAGGTGGTGAAATCTCCTTCCTTAGAGGTTTTTAAGGTCAGGCTTGACAAAGCCGTGGCTGGGATGATTTAGTTGCGGTTGGTCCTGCTTTGAGCAGGGGGTTGGATTAGATGACCTCCTGAGGTCCCTTCCAACCCTAATATTTTATGAACGATATTAATGACCAGTTTGATACCAGCTTTCATTTGAGATCTCACATGACATTTGTTGGCGAATCAGAATGTACATACCAGAATCAGTATATTTCTGTAACCCTCTTACCAGTTGGCATTACGGGGTTCTTAGGTCAAAGTGTGAGTTAAAAACAGCATAGGGTATTCCTGTGTGAATTTGTTATGGATGACCATCAAGTTGATAGGAATAGCTGCCTTTGCATTGTTTTGATTTTCTTGGATGCCTACAACTAATAGTTATAATGTAGCTGGAAATTCCAGCAGTCTTCTCTTTTTGCTGGTTTCCAGTAGAATATGTGAATCCCCTTCACTGCTGGTTACTGTGTGCATGCTGATCTCTCTGTTCTAGAAGTGCCAGACTGGAATGCCTCAATGGATTACAGTATGCAGTGGATTAATACAGTCAACCTTGCCCCAAGCACAGTGGGATAGAATGCTCTATGGCACTCTTCAGGTAGGATATTTTGTTATCCTAAAGTGTGTAAGAATTGGGGATTTGCGTAGGTCCTCACATATGAAATAAAAGGTCACAGTCTTCTAGCATATGAGGGTGGTGGGAACAATCTTTGCCAGTGCTGCTACCTGGGCGTCTAGAAAAAGGGATCTTGTAAAACCGAAACGAAAGCCCTGGCTGGGATGATTTAGGTGGGGTTGGACCTGCTTTGAGCAGGGGGTTGGACTAGATGACCTCCTGAGGTCTCTTTCAACCATAATCTTCTGTGATTCTATAATTAAGAGAGCTGAAATAATCTCAGACAGTTCTTCTGACTTTCCCCCAACACACAGTCATTACTTCTGTTCAAGCCCATGTCTCTTAGCCCTGGTCTACACTGTGAGTTTATGTCGAATTTAGCAGCGTTAGGTCGATTTAACCCTGCACCCATCCACACGACCAAGCCTGTTTTGTCGGCTTAAAGGGCTCTTAAAATCGATTTCTGTACTCCTCCCCGACGAGGGGATTAGTGCTGAAATCGACATCACCGGGTCGAATTTAGGTTAGTGTGGACGCAATTTGATGGTAGTGGCCTCCGGGAGCTATCCCAGAGTGCTCCATTGTGACTGCTCTGGACAGCACTCTCAACTCAGATGCGCTGGCCAGGTAGACAGGAAAAGCCCTGGGAACTTCTGAATTTCATTTCCTGTTTGGCCAGCATGGCGAGCTGATCAGCACAGGTGACTATGCAGAACTCATCAGCACAGGTGACCATGGAGTCCCAGAATCGCAAAAGAGCTCCAGCATGGACCGAAAGGGAGGTACTGGATCTGATTGCTGTATGGGGAGAAGAATCTGTGCAGGCAAATCTCCGTTCCAAAAGACGAAATGCCAGTATATTTGGCAAAATCTCCAAGGGCATGATGGATAGAGGCTGCAACAGGGACACACAGCAGTGCCGCGTGAAAGTTAAGGAGCTGAGGCAAGCCTACCAAAAAACAAAGGATGCAAATGGTCGCTCCGGGTCAGAGCCCCATACCTTTGTTCTCTAAAATATATCTTTTTAAATATTACTCTCCCTTTTTTCCTCCCGCAGCTGAAAATGTTTCTACGCTCCCCCTATCATCTCCGTCTCAGAGGCTAGCGCAGATTAGAAGGTGAAAAAAACACACTCGCGATGAAATGTTCTCAGAGCTCATGCAGTCCTCCCGCACTGAAAGAGCTCAGCAGAATGCGTGGAGGCAAACAATGGCAGAGTCCAGGAAGGCGTTAAATGAGCGCAATGAGGGGAGGCAGGAGTGAGATGAAAGGAGGCAGGATGCAATGCTGAGTCTAATGGGGGAGCACACTGACATGCTCAGGCATCTGGTGGAGCTGCAGAAAAGGCAGCAGGAGCACAGACCACCATTGCAGCCCGTGTATAACCGCCTGCCCTCCTCCCCAAGTTCCATATCCTCCTCACCCAGATGCCCAAGAACGCGGGGTGGCAGTCTACGGGCACCCAGCCACTCTACCCCAGGGGATTGCCCAAGCAACAGAAGACTGGCATTCAATAAGTTTTGAACTGTAGTGTGGACTTGTCCTTCCCGCCTCCCCCCATCCACCACCCCTCCCGGGTTACCTTGCGAGTTTTTCCTCCTATTTGTGTGATGTATTAATAAAGAATGCATGATTCTGAAACAATAACGACTTTATTGCCTCTGAAAGTGGTGATCGAAGGGGGGAGGTCGGTTGGCTTACAGGGAAGTAGAGTCAACCAAGGGGGCGGGTTTTCATCAAGGAGAAACAAACAGAACTGTCACACTGTAGCCTGGCCAGTCATGAAACTGGTTTTCAAAGCTTCTCTGATGCGCAGGGTGCCCAGCTGTGATCTTCTAATTGCCCTGGTGTCTGGCTGTGTGTAATTGGCCGCCAGGCGATTTGCCTCAACCTCCCACCCCGCCATAAGCGTTTTCCCCCTTACTCTCACAGATATTATGGAGCAAACAGCAATAACAATGGGAATATTGGTTTCGCGGAGGTCTAGCCTTGTCAGTAAACTGTGCCAGTGAGCTTCTAAATGTCCACATTCTATCACCATTCTGCACTTGCTCAGCCTATAGTTGAACTGCTCCTTACTACTGTCCAGGGTGCCTGTGTACGGCTTCATGAGCCATGGCATTAAGGGGTAGGCTGGGTCCCCAAGGATAACTATAGGCATTTCAACATCCCCAGTGGTAATTTTCTGGTCTGGGAAGTAAGTTCCTTCCTGCAGCTGTGCAAACAGACCAGAGTTCCTGAAGATGCGAGCATCATGCACCTTTCCCAGCCATCCCACGTTGATATTGGTGAAACGTCCCTTGTGATCCACCAGTACTCGCAGCACCATTGAAAAGTACCCCTTGCGGTTTACATACTGGCTGCCAAGGTGGTCCGATCCCAAGATAGGGATATGTGTTCCGTCTATCGCCCCACCACAGTTAGGGAATCCCATTGCAGCAAAGACATCCACTATGACTCTCACATTTCCCAGAGTCACTACCCTTGATAGCAGCAGCTCAGTGATTGCATTGGCTACTTGGATCACAGCAGCCCCCACAGTAGATTTACCCACTCCAAATTGATTCCCGACTGACCAGTAGCTGTCTGGCTTTGCTACCTTCCAGAGGGCTATCACCACTCACTTCTCAACTATGAGGGCTGCTCTCATCTTGGTATTCTTGCCCTTCAGGTCAGGGGAAAGCAAGTCACAAAGTTCAATGAAAGTGCCCTTACACATGCGAAAGTTTTGCAGCCACTGGGAATCATCCCAGACCCACAACACTATGAGGTCCCACCAGTCTGTGCTTGTTTCCCGGGCCCAGAATCGGCGTTCCACTGCATGAACCTGCCCCATTACCACCATGATGTCCAAATTGCCAGGGCCCGTGCTTTGAGAGAAGTCTGTCCATGTTCTCATCACTATCGTGATCGCACTGTCGTCACCTCCTTGCCTGCTTTTGCAGGTTCTGCACGTGCTGCAAGATAATGTGCAAGGTGTTTGCAATGCTCACAACAACAGTGGTGAGCTGAGCGGGCTCCATGCTTGTCGTGGTATGGCGTCTGCAGGAAAGCAGGAGAGCAGAGTTGCAGCGGAAGTGGTGGATGACGACGGATGCCACGAGAATAGATATTTATACAGAGCGACGAGAGGACCTGCGAGGTGGATTCATGGCACCAGGAGAGCAGAGTTGCAGCGGAAGCAGTGGATGACTACAACGGTTAACAGTCCTACTGCACTGTCTGCTGACAGCAGTATGGCGGCTGCACGGAAAAAAGGCACGAAACGATTGTCTACCGTTGCTTTCGTGGAGGGAGGGGCGACTGAAGACGTACCCAAAACCACCCACGACAATGTTTTTGCCCCATCAGGCATTTGGAGCTCAACCCAGAATTCCAACGGGCAGCGGAGACTGCGGGAGCTGTGGGATAGCTACCCACAGTGCAACGCTCCAAAAGTCGACGCTAGCCACAGTAGTGAGGACGCAGTCCGCTGACTTAATGTGCTTAGTGTGGACATATGCAATCGACTGTATAAAATCGATTTCTAAAAATCGACTTCTATAAGATCAACCTAATTTCATAGTGTAGACATACCCTTAGACGCTTGATATCTGGCTGAACCACTTCAGCTAGATAAGATGGTGGAGATATAAATCTGTCATGCAGGCCATGAAGACGCCACAGCCCATATTTGTTTACTAATTGTATTAATCATAAGAGCTAAATAGCTTGGCTAAGCAGTAATTGTTCAAGAGTGGGGGTGACCTGATTATCTAACCTGGTGTATCATTTGTATAGGACTCAGATAACTATAGTATCAAATTACCAATCCATATAAAATGTCTTTGAAAGGATGTTAACATCAAGGAGAGAGAGGAATTATTTACTGTTGTACAAGGAGGTATAACTAGGATTAATGGAACAAAAATGTGAGAGAAATCTAGATTAAATTTCAGAACAAATTTCGTGATATTAAGATGCATGAAACTGCCAGCCCATTCCATAGGATATTCAAAATATTAGCAAATGTACAGTAGGGAACAAACCTGTATTGGGCCCAGAGAGATGGGTTTGGTGACCTAATAGGCCTTTTTCATCTGTAACTTCTATGACTGTAAATTAGTGAATGTTTGAATGTAACACAGTTTTAGTGCTTATTCCTCAACACTGTTCTCACTTCTCTTTTGTCACTTTAACCAGAGGCATGAGACTGGCCGACCCCAGTTGAATAAAGTATGTGGTGGATTGATACAAACCAGTGGTGCAATAACACAGCAAAGGAGAATGCTTCACAGCACTGATCAGGTTAGAATAGTTTGATATTTGTTTATTATCAGACGCTTTGTTGTTGCAATCACTGTTCAGACACCTTTAACTTGTGACAGGGTAACTTTGATAGCGTTACTGGCCTAGTGGACAAGGAGAAGCAGTAGATGTGCTACATCTTGATTTTAGTAACGCATTTAACACAGTCCCACATGACATTCTCATAAGCAAACTAGGAAAATGTGCTGGAGATGAAATTACTATAAGGTGGGTGCATAACTGGTTGAAAGACTGATAACTACTCTGAGTACGATGTAAGACGTGGCAGGTAATTGTCCTGCTCTACTCAGCACTGGTGAGGCCTCCGCTGGAGTAGTGTGTCCAGTTTTGGGTGCCACACTTTAGGAAAGATGTAGACAAATTGAAGAGAGTCCAGAGGAGAGCAACAAAAATGATAAAAGGTTTAGAAAACCTGCCCTATGAGGAAAGATTAAAAAAACTGGGCATGTTTAGTCTTGAGAAAAGAAGACTTAGGAGGGACCTGATAAGTCTTCAAATATGTTAAGGGTTGTTATAAAGAGGACAATGATCAATTGTTCTCCATGTCCGCTGAAGGTAGAACAAGAAATAATGGGCTAAATTGGCAGCAAGGTAAATTTAGGTTAGATATTAGGAAAAACTTTCTAACTATAAGGATAGTTAAGATTTAGAATAGGCTTTCAAAGAAGATTGTGGAATCTCCATTATTGGAGGTTTTGAAGAATAGTTTGGACAAACACTTATCAGGGACAGTCGAGGTTTACTTGGTCCTGCCTCAGAGCAGAGGGGTGGACTTAATGACTTCTTAAGGTCCTTTCTAGCCCTATGTTTATATGTTTCTAAGTGATGATTTTTTTAAACAGTCTAGGAGATGAACTTACTCAATCGGAACATTAAATGTTATAGAGTAGATATTATCATAGTCCAAGACCAGTGATTTGAGAGCTGCAAGGTATCCCTTCAGAAGGCAGAGCACTAAAAGTGTCATGTTCCCTTCCCTCTCCCCAACTGGGTGACAGGGAGCTGCTGGGAAAGGTCCAACAAAAGGCCTGTGAGGGTTGGGGCTGAGATGGGAAGAGAAGTAATAATAGGGGGCAGATTTTTCCTTGTCTCCATCTGGAGAAAAGAAACGGAAGTGTTGCCCCCACTTTTAAAGGGGACGAGGATGCTTCCCCTCTCTGGTGTGTGGGGGGGAGAGGGAATGATGGGAGGTATAGCAAATTTTGCTATTCACCAAATGCTTAATACTGTCAGACTAAATATTAATAGTGGTAACTAATGATGGTGTGCTGTGAACACAGTGTATCCTGCTGACCAGTATTGTTTTGTTTTCTTTTCTCCCCGCGTCTGTTGTGGCCTCTTGTCTTATACTTGGACTGTAATCTCATTGGGGCAGAATCCATCTCTGTTATGTTTTTGTTCAGTGCCTAGCACAATGGGTCCTTGTCTTTGGTGATAGCCTCTAGGCATTACCATAATACAAATAATAACTGTGGTGGTCCTTGTTCCACAGAGCTTGCAGACTAAGAAAATGACAAAATACAACAGGTGCACAAGATACAGAAGGGGAGTGGGTTGGAGAATGAAGGAACAATAACATTCATATACAAAGCCTGACAACAATCCCAGCTTGCTACTGGCCTAGGCTAGATCAGATGGCAATGGTTTGTAGGCATTATGACAGAGCTAAATTCTAAAGAGGGATTTGAAAGAGAACAAGGTAGTGGCTTTACAGATTTTTACAGTGTCTTTCCCCGGTATAAGGGAAAGGCAGTATGAAAGAAAACATGGAGGTATACGTGGGAGAAATGGAGTAGCCGTCAAGACAGGCATCGCGTCTCAAACAAATCTGGGGCACAACAGTATAAGATAATAGATCTTACAGGTAGGTGACTAATCATGAAAAGGTAAGGACAAGAAGCTTTGGTAGCAATTGAGGAATATGAAGAGGCAGGTGACATGGACAGAGCAATGAGTCACTTCTCCCCAGCACTGCACACAGGCCTGTCTAGATGGCTCGAGAGATCCGCAACCTTTGCACCTGGCAGGCAATTCACAATGAGGTTTTCCCAGTCATCATAAAGCCCGTTATCTATATTTCTAATGAATGAATCCCCCATTATTATCTGTTTCTTTCTAATAACTGGGATTCCCTTCCCCGGAGAGAGATTCTCAGTGCGAGAGCACACCATGACATAATCTCGAAGGAGGGTTCCAGTTGTGAGATTGCTTCTCTTTGATGCTCTCCTTCCCTGAGACACACATCTTTCTCAACAGCACATAGGCTGCAGACTTGGGGTGGGACCACTCTACTGTGTCCCGGAAATTCTCATCTGTGTACCTCTTTGTCTCAGCTCCTCCAGTTCAGCCACTCTGGTCTCCAGAGCCCATACTTGGTCTCTGAGGGTCATGAGCTGCTTGCAACAAATGCACGTGTATGCCACCCACGCACAAGGCATGCGTTATACATGCTGCATTCAGTGCAATAAACTGGAAAGCCCCCACCCTGCTGCAGGACTTCTGCCTGCATTCTTTTTACTCCTGCAGCTTTTTTTGGTTTTGGGAGAGAGGGGTATTCACTGGCCTAAGTGTAGAGAATGTTAATCAGGTGTATTTGGCTCTCATGTTCCTTCTCTAAAGTCCCTCACAAAACTCCCGTTAGCTGTTCCTGGTTGCTTGCTCCTCTGGCTGCTTTGGAGCTGGTTTTTAAAGGCCTGTTCTCCTTGAGTGTCTCCTGGGTAGCTGTGCCTCCTGGTTTACGTTGAGTGGGTGCTAAAGGGATTAGGGATGAAAGCTTTGTTAAGAAGCTCTCAGCCTTGCCTGGCAGGCTGCTAGGCTCAGCGCACAGCCCCCCAAACAGACCACAATGTATAGGTCAGTCAAGCAGCAAACAGACAGACAACAGCAAGGGCCACATAGTCCCTTCTCCTTCACCTGGAGAACTCCCTCGCAAAATTCTCCTGTTAGCTGTTTCTGTTCTCTAGCAACTCTTGAAGCCAATGTCCTGTTGTTATTATTAGGGAAGCAGGCAATGTGGTACTGCAAACCGACACCAGTTACGCAGCCCATGGACAACACAGGCTACTAGGAACAAACACAGCTCCTCCCTGCTATACCCTTGCAGCACTGCTCCCAGAGTCTATTCCCCTCCCAGGGCCCAGCTCAGTGAACCAAGAACAGTGGCATCTAGGACCCCAGCTCTTCTGAGCCCCCTACTGTCCCTAGTAACTACGAGCCTCAGGGCTCTATGCCAGAAGGCCCACGAACCAGAAGAGGCAGGGCCAAAATGTATGCTTGCCTTTGACTTTAAGCTCACTCCATGCGTTGTGCATTGCACTGCGCTGTTTAGTTTCATTGCTGGTTTAATGTAGTTCCTAGTAGTTAGACAATGGATTGTTTGATTTTTATAATTAATAGTCATTTTTTCATTTCAGTGGAAGGTTTCTGTTTGTGACATAATAGGTTGTTTAATCATAAAAGCCTTTAACATTACATTCATAAGGAGTCAACAGTTCATTTTACACAGAAAATAATTACATTTGCACTAATTCATAAGGTTTCACAAACACATACAGGCAAAGACACACAGTGCAATAGGGATTGCCACAACGTTGGATGTCCACCGCCCGTAAACAACACTGAGCTGCACAAAAAACTCACCTGCACTATTTCAGGCCTGAGAATCAAAATAAGAGCAATGGGTATCCCTGACAACATTGCCCTTGCTGTTTGCACTTCGTATTGGATGCTTTGCTGGCTGCTCAAACTGTTGAGCAAGTGTTTACGCCTCAGCCTCCCACCCATTGCCATTGATTTTTCCTCTCTTACTCTCACAAATATTGTGCAAAATATAACATGCCGCTATAATCTTTGGGATATTTTTTTTGACTGCTTCCAACCTGTTCCCAGGCAGTGCCATCTCCCTTTTAGATGGCCCAGTGCACGTTCCACTGTCACTCTGCTGCTACTGAGGCGGTAGTTGAACAGTCCCGTCTGTCCAAGCAGCCTATGAATGGCTTCATGAACCAGGGAAGCAGAGCGTAAGCCCAGGCTCCCAAGATAAATGGAGCAATGTCCACACCATTCACTGTCCTTTCCCCATTATGGTAAATAGAGTTGAGTTCTGAAAGAGCCTAATATGATGGAGCCTTCCAGACCACCCTGCATTTATGTCTGTAAGCCTGCCACAGTGGTTGTAAACCCACAAGCCTTTGGAGCACAGTGGAGAAATACCCTTTTCTGTATAAGAATTCTGAGCCCTGATGGAGTGGGCAAATAATAGGCACACGGTCCCATCAGTTGTCCCAATACAGTTAGGGAATCTCATGCATACAAAACCATCAGTAACTTTGTGAGCATCACCAAACTTTATAACTTGTTGCAACAGTACTTTTTCTTTGGCATTGCGTTTCATACCTGCATGACAGTGGCCCCAGTGATTGATCTCCCCACAACGAGTTGTTTCGCTATGGACCAGTAGCATTCTGGGGTGGCCAGCTTCTAGATGACAGTTGTGACTCGCTTGCCCATGGTTATGGGGCACCGCATGTTTGTATGCTGCTGCTGTAGAGCTGAGGTCAACACAGATCTCTAGAAAGGTTGCCTTTCCCATGAAAGTCTCTCATAAGAACAGCCAAACTGGGTCAGACCAATGGTCCATCTATCCCAGTATCCTCTCTTCTGACAGTGGTTACGGCCAGGTGCTTCAGGGGGAATGAACAGAACAGGCAAACATCAAGTGATCCATCCCCTTTTGTCCACTCCCAGCTTCTAGCAAACAGCTGCTAGGAACACTCAGAGCATGGGGTTGCAGCCCTGCACACGTTGGCTAAAAGCCATTGATGGACATATCCTCCGTGAAAGTATCTAATTCTTTGTTGAACGCTGTTATAGTTTTGGCCTTCACAACATCCCCTGGCAATGAGTTCCAGAGGTTCACTGTGTGTTGAATAAAGAAATACTTCCTTTTGCTGCCTATTAATTTCATTGGGTAACCCCTAGTTCGTATGTTATGTGAAAGAATAAATAACATTTCCTTATTCACTTTCTCCACACCTGTCAAAATTTTATAGCCCTTTATCATATCCTCCCATTAATCATCTCTTTTCCAAGCTGAAAAATCCCAGTTTTTTAATCCCTTGTATGGAAGCTGTACCATACCCATATTAATTTTGGTTCCTTTTCCAATTCCAATAGATCTTTTTTTGAGATGGGGTGACCACTTCTGCACACAGTATTCAAGATGTGGGTGTACCATGGATTTATATAGCAGCATAATAATATTTTCGGTCTTATCTATCCCTGTCCTAGTGATTCCCAACATTGTTAGCTTTTTAGACTGCCACTGCACATTCAAGTGGATGTTTTCAGAGAACTATCCACTATGACTCCAAGATCTCTTTCTTGCATGGTAACAGCTAATTTAGACCCCATCATTTTGTATATATAGTTGGGATTATATTTTCCATTGTGCATTACTTTGTTTATCATTTATCAACATTGAATTTAATCTGCGAATTTGTTGCCCAGACACCCAGATTTGTGAGAGCCCTTTGTAACGCTTTGCAGTCTGCTTTGGACTTAGCCATCTTGAGTAATTTTGTATAATCTGCAAATGTTTACCCCTCCCTCCAGATCATTTGTGAATATGTTGAACAGTACTGGTCCCCGTACAGACCCCTTGGGGACACCACTATTTACCTCTCTCCATTCTGAAATGGACCATTTATTTCTACTCTTTTCTTCCTGTCTTTTAACCAGTTACTGATCCATGAGAGGACCTTCCCTATTGTTCCATGAATGCTTACTTTGCTTTAGAGCCTTTGGTAAGGGACCTTGTCAAAGGCTTTCTGAAAGTCTAAGTACACTATATCCACTGGATCACCATTGTGCTCATGTTTATTGGCCCCCATCAAAGAGTTCTAATAGATTGGTGAGGCATGATTTCCCTTTACAAAAGCCTTGTTGACTTGTCCCCAGCAAATTGTGTTCATCTATGTGTCTGATAATTACGTTCTTTTGTATAGTTTCAACCAATTTTCCTGATATTGAAGTTAGGCTTACTGGCCTGTAATTGCTGGGATTGCCTCTGGAGCCTTTTTTAAATACTGGCATCCCCTTAACTACCCTCCAGTCATCTGGTACAGAAGCTGATTGAAATGATAGGTTCCATACCAGTTAGTAGTTCTCGCCACTGCTGGTCATCCCAGGTCTTTCCCACCAATCCATGCTGGTTTCCTGAACCCAGAGATAGCGCTGCATGTTGTAAACCTGCCCCAGGAACTGGCCTTTTCCTGTCGGTTGCTCTTTTTCTTTGTCTGCTTCCTGGTTCCACTGCTGTAGAAGACCTGCTGCTCCTGGAGGAGCTGTTGTTGCTGCCAAATCATCTGACTTTGAGTGCTGACGTATAGCTGAGCCCAGGCAGCCTTTGCATAGTCAAGGTTGTCAGCATAGCAGCCCAGAGCATTAAGGAGTATAGGAATAAACAGGAAGAACTATAAGTACTAGTGAATAATCACAGCTGTGACATAGTTGGCATCATAGAGACTTGGTAGGATAATACACATGACTGGAATACTGGTATAGAAGGGTACAGAATATGTAGGCAGATTTCTGCACTATACCTGTTAGAAATGGTGACCTAAAACAAACATTAAAAAGGTACACATTTTTATCAGATAAATTAATCACTGGAACATCTTACCAAGTTATATGATGGATTCTCCATCAGTTGATGTATTTAAATGAAGATTGGGTGTCCTCCTAAAAATACACTGGAGCTCAATCACAATTTATAAGCTTGTTGCAGGAATTATTAGGTAAAATTCTATTATCTGTGCAATAGAGGAGGTCAGACTAGAAGACCATTAAAGGTCTTTTCTGCCTTAAAATATATAAATATGTATACATAAGGCAACGAAATTCACATTGCAAGAATATTCTGTCATTTTCTAACTTTTGAGTAATTGTCTTTCAGTTGTTCTAATGTGATTTAGCATGTCTATATCTGGGCAATCTTTAATGTTGGTACAGTTCTACTTTAATTTATTGGTTAGGCCCCCATAAACTAGGCTGGACGTGTGTATACAGATTCTTATCACTCGAAATAAAATGAATCAGTGAGTAATCTGTGTATAGGTGTACTGTGTTCTCAGGAGTGCTGGTATGTCAGTTTTGTGCAGTGCATTAGTTATAAAGATAACTTACAATGGAAGTTAAAATTTCAGATTTATTTTTTATTTGTCGAAAATGATCAGATTGAATTGCTAGGATAAGGACATGTGGTTCTGTGTTTTATTAGATTTTATCTTGTTTTACCTTACAGTTTCTTGCTGCAAAAGATTCCCTGCAGCCATCTGAAGAGAAAGTGAGTGCCTTCACAAAGATAATAGAAGCAATGGGATTCACAGGACCACTGAAATATAACAAATGGGTAAAGCAATTATTTTGGTAGTCTTAATATTTTCCTGTAGTTGGTTACTTTACATCTGTTTTGAAAACTAGGTTCTTTGTGACATGGGAGGGATATGTATGTGCACAGTCCCATTCATATTACCCATATAAAGTCCTCTCACACAACATGGAGAATAATAACCCAAGGCTTTAACCTGCCTTGATATATGCACAGGGCCTCCATTGACACAAGTAGGAGTTTTATTATTTTGGTGTGTAAATGAGTGTGAAGGCCATTTGGATTCCCAAAAATTATTTCCTCACTTTATTCATCCATCAAAGTTCCCACACCACAGTTACCCTCCAGCAATGGAAGCTGGCAGCAGTTCCCTTTGGGTGCTTGTGAACACCACTCCAAGTTGTCCAGAGGGTTTTGTTGAAGAGCATTGCATGTTGCTTTCTCTCTTGGTCCCAACAAAGGCTGACCACACTGCCTCTGCTTTGTTATCACTTGCTTTTGGTCCAGGGACTTGGGCTTACAGGGATGATGGATTTTGTGGTTATGAGTCTAGATTGGGACTCTACAGACCTGGGTTCATTTCGTGGGTTTGCCACAGGCTCCTTGTATGACCTTGGGTAAATCACTTAATCTTTCTGTTCCCCACCTGTAAAATTTCATCCACCCTTTGCCTTCCTTATTTAGACCGTACGCTCTCCAGGGCAGGGACTGTCTTTCACTGTGTGTTTGTACAGTGCCTAGCACTAAGGGCCCTGATCTTGTTGGGGTCTCTAGGTGCTATAATGATAGCAATAAAAATGAAAATAAGAATTTGAGTGCTGAGCATCTCGTGACAGTTCTTGTGCTAATCTTACATTGATTTGAAATCTGAGTTAAGTTTGTGTGTAACTCAACTTCCCTTATATATAGTAACTGAGTTGTGTCCTCCTTTAAAGATCTAAATGTGTGTATCTGATCTTCTTGAGTGGTTATTGGTGTCTGTGCATGTGTTTGGGATGATGCATGTTATTTAGAGAGAGGCTTGTTTCTTTTCAGTTTTTCTTCAAGAGAATATATGTTCTGCTCAGTTCTCTCCGGATAACACACTGAATTAATAAAGAATGAGGATGTTCCAATAACGGGCAGTTAACATTGCGTATGGCAAATGCTGGAGATCTCTGCTATAGATTTCCTCTGTCATCCTGGATCAAATCACTTAATCTTTGTGCCTCAGTTTCTCCCATCCCTAAAATAGTGATTATGCTACTCTGTCTCACAGGGATGTTGGGAGGATAATTTCATGTAATATGTTCAGGTACTATGGTGAAAAGGGTCATTAAAAAGACTATAAATAAAACAAAGGAAAATGGATTATATATTTTATGGAGGATTATAAAGTCAGGATGAAAATTAATTGAGACTGAGCCCATACTAACAATATTGGTTTCAGTCATTGTGCAGAGGTAACAATACACCAGAACAAAATTTCCATAAAATTTAACTGAAATAATTTTGCATTGACAATCTCTCATTGTATCGGTGTTGTCACAAAGTCTGAACTCAAGTGGTGCATTTTCAATTGTAATTGTAATGGCGCTTAAGAGTTTAGGCATAATTCTGATTAAGAGAGCTTTGGATGTCAAAATCTTCCATTTTTCTGGCAGAACTTCAAGACTACTGAATGAGGAGAACAATTGTGCCTTAAAGCTGTTCTCCTCCTTTGGAAATTATTTCCCTAGTTTCCTTGTAGTGAGATCAGACTTAAATTCACCTTTTGGTATTTTGATGTGCTGTCTTAAAATGCAGAGGGCACACATTCTGATTAGGTGGTCTACCAGTGCAGTGGGTTTATGGTTCACTTTGAGGTGGGTTCACCTAAAATGGTGGGCTCATTGTTCCCTAGCAGTCCCAAAGACAGGTGGAGGGAGAGTGCTGTGAATTCCCTACTTCTCCCAGTCCCTTCCCAAAGGTGAATGGAGGGGAGCAGTTAAGAGTTTTCCTCTTCTGTCTCTGATTTGTATACAGGCAGTCCTCGGATTTACAACACAATTGGTTCCTTACAATTGCGTCGGAATGTCGGAACTCGGAACTGCAGTCTATTCCATTCTGGGATCGAGCGTCGTAAACTCGAAACCTATAGTCATAAGTCGAATCAGAGTGTCAATGTAGAAGCGTCGTAAGTGCCGTTCCTTGTAACTTGAACATCGTAAAGTCGAGGACTGCCTGTATCCTATTTTTAAAAAATGTAATGAACAGGCTAGTGTTGCACTGGAAGGCAGTAAACAAGACTACCAAGTCTTGGGGCACGTTAAATCTATATCACCAAGGTCTTTGTCTGAGATTTTCTTTTAGCACCTTAAACTTGCTTGTTCTATTAGTGTATTTGAAGCTAAAAAGAGAAATTTTGATGAGTCTTTGGCACATCAATGGTTTATTTTTAAAAATATTTAAAAATTGACTTGTGCAAAATTCATCTCAGAATAGTATAAATCAACACTGAGAGATATTGGAGGAAATCATAAAAGACAAAACAGGCCCATCTGCACATGTTTCTTTTTGAAATGCTTTGGGATGGCTTTAAGGAGGGGCATTAAAATGAGTGTCTAATCCAACACATGGATACACGTATCTGATCATAGAAGAGCACTGAGTACGCTTGTGTAACTTATCCAGACTTGTTAGCGACCTTTTAGTGAGTACTACATGTGTTGTGTTTTCTCTCTCTCTAGAAGATTAAGATAGCGGCTCTGCGCATGTACACTTGCTGTGTGGAGAGAACTGACTACGAGGAATTCTTTCACAGTAAGTTATTGTTCTCTAGGATACTAGAACCTGGAGTGTGCCCCAGATGAGGTTGGGGCTGGCTAGAACCTGGACTACCCAGTGCCTGTGACAGGTTGGTCTGGCTGGAAATCAAACGCGTCCCCCTGTGTAGTGGGGGTAGGGCTGTATAGAACTGTCCTGCCCTAAGAGCAGTGCCCCATGCCTCCCTTATGAAGCTGGGTCAGACTACGGAAAATGAATTTGCTGCTGCCGTCTCATTCTCCTACACCTTCTGCACTGGGGGGAGGGAGGGTGAGAATTCCAAGATGTGGCCAGACAGAACCCAGCGTGATCCACCCATGAGGGCTGTCTACAACCTGAAGATGCCCCTCCCCTGTGGCCAAGGTAGGGCAGGCTGAAATCTGTATTCTCAGCCTTTCCGTATTTGTGGTATAGCTGGCTGGCTACAGCATGCCCCTGGCATTCTACCCAGCACTGTGATAGGGCCATCTGGAGTGTGCATGCATGCACACAGACACACACACACAACCCCACCCCCTGAGCTCTTGTCAAGGGCAGGGCCACCTAGAACCCAGAGACACACTCCTCTCCTTTCCACGTTTCAGGAGCACGGCTGGCTAGAACATAAACAGGCTCTGCATCCTACTCACCCATACCCTGTCTTGGCACATGGGTCTAGAACTGGGACAAGCCCCTGGATAGAGGGGAGGGTCTTACTACAACCAGAACACCCTTTCCCCTTGATGTATGGGAGTGTCTTGGACTGGGAAGACCCTTCTCCACTGTTGTGGGGGTGGGAGAGCTAGCTCCTGGAGACACAACTCCCTTTCTCCAGCCACGCAACAGGGCTGGCTGGCTGTCAGTGTGGGAAGCGTGGCATTTTTTTCATGCTTATTTGAATTGTCAAAAAACCTGATGGAAATTACATATGAATTTCCTAAGAACTAAGATTCACCATTAGCTCTGAAAATCTGGGACCTTTTCCTTTATGCACAAACATTCTCTTGGCTAATTTCTCTTTAGTTTTGGTATTTTATATGTGCTCATGACCAGGGTTTTCCGTTTCATTTTTAATTGGGTCTCTGACTCTATTTAGCAGAACATTTACAGTGATGATAGTGGTAAAAATTTAGAAAAAAAAATCAGAACACAACTAATATTAATATTAGTAAGTGAAGACCTCGGTACCTTTCATCACAATGTAATTTTGACAGGTTTCCATGCCCTCTTCTATGTCCTGCCCCAGTCTTATTGTTGGACAGTTACACTTTTGGCATAGCAGCCATTTTGAATTTAGTTTTAACTGGGGAGCATTAGGATTAAATGTATAAATAGTGTTTGTGCTGTTTTTTTTAATATATTTAGTGTCATTTTAAGGTATTTTTAAATAGGCTACTAACATTAAGAAGCATTAAGCACTTTTTAAATAATTTACAAAACAGAGGATTATCAGAAAATAAGAGTTAGTTACATGGACAGGAAAAAAGACAGAAAATAACGGGGATTAAACAAGACAAAATGAAAGAGAAATTTAAAACAGCAAGACAAGGAAAAAAGGCAAAAAAAAAAAGAGAGAATTAAGTGGAATATTACAAGTGAGAAAGTTTTAAAACTGCAAGAAAGGAAAAAAAGCCCCATAGCCTGTTACAGGTCAAATGGCAGAAAGAGGGAAAATAGAGCAGAGTAAACAAAGTGATAGAGAGTTTTAAAATAACAAAAAAGGAAAAAAGCCTCTCACTGGTTGAATAGCAGAGAGAGAAATTAAAGTGGATTATCACAGGGAGAGCGAGCTTTAAAATAGAAATAAAAAAGCATCTGACCCCAATGGCTGTCACTAGTTAAATACCAGCAATTCCGGGACAATCAGCCGTGAACAAGCCACACCTTTTGACTGAGCCAATCAGAAGATATTCTTCAGACACGTCATAGAATATTAAAATGAATGCATTTTCCTGAACCAGTGAAAAGTTTGTCTAAAGCCATTGCCTTTTAGGGACTTGTGCCAGGAGTCTTGATTTTCCTGACTCACTATGAACACAGCAGGTTTTTGCATAAGGATGTATCAGAGCTGAAGCAGTATGCCCCTTCCCGCAATAAACGAACTGTTTAAATTCTAGAATTAGAACTGAAATGTCATACCCCAGATAGAGAGATTTCAGTAATATTTTCTTTAAACAAATGAATGAGATTAAAAAATGCAAGTTTTTGAGATAGTGATATTGTGTAGAAAGACCCCAAACTTTTTTTTTAAATAGTGCTTTTAAAAGTTTGCCTAAATGAATTGCCCACTGTGCAAAAGCATCCCCAACCAAAAACTGCTCCAAAGACTTATTACTGTATGTAAAACACAGTCGAATTTGAAGTTTCAGAGTAGCAGCCGTGTTAGTCTGTATCCGCAAAAAGAAAAGGAGGACTTGTGGCACCTTAGAGACTAACAAATTTATTTGAGCATAAGCTTTCGTGAGCTACAGCTCACTTCATTGGATGTATCTCATTTGGATTAGTCTAATTTGAGAGGCTAGTTGAAATGAATTTGTGAGAGTTGCTAACACTTTACCAGAGATAAGAGTGCTATTTCTTCCTGACTTTAAAAAAATTTAGATTTTTTTTTTAACATAGTCACGCCAAGTACAGTTTTACAAATAAACTTAAAAGATTAGCATAAAAAGCAGGGCATTAATAAGTGCTTTGTAGCACACACTTCTAAAGGTAATGGGGGAAAACGGCATTGTTAAATGTAAGTGAAGCAGCTTTGTAGATGTGTCACACACAAATTTTTAAAGGTAAAATAACCAAAATCCATGTCTTAAGGATATTTTTGTAGAGGGCTAGTGAAATAAAAATGACATTTTACAGAGGCTTATCATTTGTATATTGTGAAGAAACCCTTTGTGAGAGATACTTTTTCCTTTTGCTAAAGAATTGTGTAACTTCAATAAGGGGGTGTTGTGGCATAGCTGAAGAAATGTGCCCCTCCTTTCTTCTAAAAAACTAACAGTTGCAACAAGAGTATTTTTAATCATAGGATTAAAATTTCTGTAACATCAGTTTACAGGGTATTTGTAAAATGAAGATTTTGGGGGGTAGTATAATATCACTTATGTTTACAGATGAAATATAAACGTTTTTTAAAAAGACAAGCTATAGCTTTATAACTGCATAAAGGAAGGAGATAAGGACTATTCCTATCTTAAGAAACATATCCCCTCCTCCTTTTGTCTAAAACAACTGTCTTTTGCAGCGAAATTTTTTTAATCACAAGATTAAAATTAAATAAAATGAGAATTGAAATAAAGTGTTAGTATGAATTTTAATGACAAATTTTAAAAAGGCTCGACTGGTTCATTGCATTTGTGGTAATTAAATCTGCACTGGATCCCAGCATTACACAATGTCCAGCAAGAACATTCATTGAGTTTTCTACCTTGTTTGTGGCTTTCTAGTGAAAACCAGTGTAGCCAGATATTTGCCTTTTCAGGGCAATGCAGATCACAGTCAAAGTAAATCTACAACTTCTTAGGATCCAGTTACAAATTCTGTCAGTTTTCACATGCTTAAATCATTAACTACTTCTTTAACTTTGAGTACCTATTTATCACATAATTCGTTTTGGTTTGGGTTTTAATTCTGTAAGAGAACTGACTCAGGAAAGTTTGAGATATAAAAATAATACAAAACTAAGTGTGCAACAGCCCCTGTTCTCCTATTCCCTTAAACAGAAGTTCCTCCTTATTTAGGGAGGAAGACCAACAGACTTTTGAAGTGCTAGCCCTAAACTATTGGCTAAGAAAGTATTGTGTAAAAAAGGATAAGAACAGACCTGTTGATTAAAGATGGAAGCACCTTGAAGCATGCCTCACCAACACCATCAGTCAAGCAGCTCATGAAGAGACGTTATACGAGCGAAGCTGAAGGACTTGAACACACATCCCAGTGACACAAATGATGTTTGAGACATGGCATGGGAGTAGAGCAACAGGGATAGTTGCTGATAAACAACATGGGCAAAGGGACAATGTAGAGGGGAAGCATGAGGCAAGACCACTGACCCAAGTTTTGTTTGAGACTCTGGACCCCAACCAGAAGACCCCAAAAGATTCAAATAGTGAGTTGTACAGAGATGAGTTATAGGTATGTTGCATGTAAGAATGGTTAGGTGCTTGGAGGGGACCTGGCCATGGTAGCTTAATTTGCTAGAGCCTTTTGGATTGAGACCATACAGAGGCAATGTTCTTTGAAACTGCAAACTGAAGAGGTCTCTTGACACGCAAAGTAAAATGTTTTAAAAGTACATTATTAAAAAAAGTACATTGATACTTTAAATTTTTCAGCATTTGAGCATTGGTTTTTCAGATACTGTGGAGAATCTGGACACTGACAGCTACAAAGGAGCAAATGGATTGGGCCTGATCTGATCTTACCCAGACCCAAACAAGATGCTCAATAGGATGTTGAAAGAGAAGGGGATATTTATTCAATAGGCATGTACTAGCTAACATTGACGAACAAATATGGTATCGAGCCTGTAAGCCTAAAATCATTATGCAAGCAGTTGTACAAGTTGATGTCAGGGAATCATCAAGCACTGTCTGAAAGAGAAGCAATTTAAGCACTGCCCAGGGGCTGTCATAGAACCCCCAGCTAGAGGAGTCATGACTGTGTGAACTGGACTGTAGATGATGTGAACTATAAAATCAAAGAGAACAGTAATAGAAATATGTCAATGTTTCTTCAGCTGTGTCCAGATTTCTCTCTCTCTATATATCCCAACTTCTCAAAAAATGGTATTGAAAATTAATCCATACAGGGGTCCCCAAAACTAGTTTTTAAATTAAAAAAAAACAAACCCTGCATTTGACAATTTTGATGAATACCCCATTATAAAACATGCTAACACATTTTTAATTTACAAAAACTAGTATAGTTCATTTTGTAAAACTTTTTCATTAATCCTTTGTTAAAAACAGTTGCTTGAGCAAAAGAATGTCACTACATAACAAGTTTTGAAATTTTCTCAGATCCTTTAAATTATAATGCACACATTTGTGTGTGAAATTCTGCTGTTCATTTGTTTAAAGAAAAAATTACTGAAAATTCTCTAACTGGATTAAAACTAAAGGATGCCTCTGTGTTACAAAATGATGCATTAACTGTGTTCTTAATGTCATGTTTAGATCCACTATAAAAACATGTTACTATAGCTTTATTTCTAATTAAAGTTCTTTTGTTGCAGAGGGCAGGGAGGGGCAGATTTATTCAGATATGCCCTGGCTCTGTTTTACTGCAGTTTCACAATTCTTTAGCAGATGGAAAGAATGGCTGTCATAAAGGCATTGCCTCCCCATAATTTACAAACGATAAACCTGTGCAAACTGTCCTTTTTATTTCACTAGCCTGCTACAAAATATCCCGAACTCATGGATTTTGATATCTTTAAAAGTGTGTATGTGACGGCTACAAAGCCATTACCATGCCTGAAGAAGAGCTCTGTAGGTTGAAAGCTTGTCTCTCGCCAACACAAGTTGGTCCAGTAAAAGATGATACCTCACCCACTGTGTCTTTCTAAGCACTTTGTACATTTAGTTCTAATGCTCCCCATTAATTTTTTTTTAAATGGCCATCAAACCAAAAGTGTACACATCCAAAAATGAGAGGGGCGTGGAACATAAACTAAGAAGGGGGCTTGGAAACTTGTCAGAATTATATGGTGATGAAAGTTATAAAGGTCTCCACTTCTAATATTAAACATAAGGACGTTTCAGAAAATAACTGTTGCCCCGTTGACATGAGCAGTTAGCCAAAAACCAGGGCCTAGCAAAGTTGATTCCATTAGGATGAGAAATCAGTGTTACGAGTCAGGTGTATTCTGGGTGTAATCTTGTTTACAAAAAAAATACACACTGTCACCGTTGGCTTGATCACAATACAGATATAGTAAGCAGTTTCCTTGCCCAGAAATGCCTGCGTCTGCCACTCTAATGAACTCTGGGCCCACAAATCTCTGTCTCTGCTTCCTCTCAGGTTTACGCTCACCATTCCTCCTGGCTTTCTATCTCTTTCCCATGCACAGGCTGCAACCAGTCTTCTAGGCGCTGTGTTTGCAGCCACGGAAGGCCATTTATCTATCTGGGTCAGCTCATGCTTGATTTTGCAGTTTAGGGACTTGGTGGTAGTTTTCAGTGTCTGCAGCTGTGTTTATTACATAAAGGGACTTGGCTGCTCCTTTTGTTGAACCTGAAAAAGTGCTTGGCATACCCATTGGCTTTAATGAGGTCTGTTATTGTATCTAAGACCTTCTCCCTGCCCCCATCATGGCAGCACAAGAAGTTCTCATTTTTCATTGTACCTGACTGATAGCGCTCAGCCTACAGTAACTACACCAGACTTTACAGCATCCCACAGAGCTTTCTTTTTCATTCCTCTTATGAGCTGCATGTTTGTTTGGTTTCTTTGGCTGAAAAGGAACTGACAGCTGGAGGCTGTGCAATTCTAGTGATCCCTCTTCACATGATGCTCACTCCTGAGAGGTGTAATGCTTTGACTTACTAGTTGGCTTCTGAATCTCGTCTTAAGCTGCAGGAGAAATTGTCTATAACCTTTACCTTGGAAATAAAGTTTAATGTTTTGAAAACTGTTATATCCGACTGAGCATTTTGGTGGGGTCGGAAAGGTAGCAGGGTGTTGCTCTGTGAGTTGAAATTCAGCTGAATTTTTTTTAGCCATCTGTAAGGTTCCTAGGTCATGGTATAATCCTTAACCAAACACTTGACCGGTAGGTGGCAAGATTCCTTTCTGTTGTGGACAGCTTTGCTTGAAAAAGGACAATAAGTTTAGCTGCTTTGAAATCTTAGCCCATGGCATTCTTGCTAGCTGCAAATTGGGAGATCTGATTTTTCCAAAATTCTGGGTGTCTTTCAGTTTTTGCATGATTTTGGTTTTTTTGGGTAAGTTTGTCACATTTAACAGCTTGAAATTCCACTGTCTTGCCCTTCCTTTATAACTTTTTAGTTAGCCCTGCAATTTGGTAGCCTTAGCCTCACATGAGGTTATGGGAGATAGCAAATGGTCAGCTTGTACCTGTAGAGAGTAAAATAGTTTTTTTAATAAAGTTACCCCTTGCGCAAGGGTCAGCAGTGGGAAATAGTACCAGGAATCTGAAAAGGTGTCTGCTTCATGTAGCTTATCATGCACAGCAAAGGAAGCTAATTGCACATTTTATTATAATTTATTGGAGGGTAGCTTTATTTTCCACTGATTTTTTTTTAAAACCTTTCTGATTAAAAGAAAAACACATTTAGCACTCTTTCCGAAGTTTTTCTGTTACATCCAACATAAATATTCCAGTTTCATGTGTTTTAGTGGTTGCTAGATGGCAGATCCTCCTAGTACTATATTTGATGCTATGAAGTAAAACTTGCACAGAACCTTAATATTCATAGAATCATAGAATATCAGGGTTGGAAGGGACCCCTGAAGGTCATCTAGTCCAACCCCCTGCTCGAAGCAGGACCAATTCCCAGTTAAATCATCCCAGCCAGGGCTTTGTCAAGCCTGACCTTAAAAACTTCCAAGGAAGGAGATTCCACCACCTCCCTAGGCAATGCATTCCAGTGTTTCACCACCCTCTTAGTGAAAAAGTTTTTCCTAATATCCAATCTAAACCTCCCCCACTGCAACTTGAGGCCATTACTCCTCGTTCTGTCATCTGCTACCATTGAGAACAGTCTAGAGCCATCCTCTTTGGAACCCCCTTTCAGGTAGTTGAAAGCAGCTATCAAATCCCCCCTCATTCTTCTCTTCTGCAGGCTAAACAATCCCAGCTCCCTCAGCCTCTCCTCATAAGTCATGTGTTCTAGACCCCTAATCATTTTTGTTGCCCTTCGCTGGACTCTCTCCAATTTATCCACATCCTTCTTGTAGTGTGGGGCCCAAAACTGGACACAGTACTCCAGATGAGGCCTCACCAATGTCGAATAGAGGGGGACGATCACGTCCCTCGATCTGCTCGCTATGCCCCTACTTATACATCCCAAAATGCCATTGGCCTTCTTGGCAACAAGGGCACACTGCTGACTCATATCCAGCTTCTCGTCCACTGTCACCCCTAGGTCCTTTTCCGCAGAACTGCTGCCTAGCCATTCTATTGCATAATTGAGTATATACAATGTATGCGAGTTGACATTGCTGTGAGACCTGCTCATTTAAAAAATGTGTATAGTAGATGTTGATTAACATGAAGTTGCATATCAGCCAGATCTTAGTTTTCCAAATGCAATAGTGGCTCACCAAAGTCTTTTTTTTAATGTCATCTTCAACAATTTATTTTCTTTGATACTAGTTCTCCAAGGTACTCAGATTTTTCCACTTGTTCTAGTTCTTTGTCTCCAACTTTGATCTTTTCTTCTTGTCTTCCAGTTGCCATACTTTTTTGGCTTCTCTTCTTCATGCTCTGTTTGGATTTGGTAAGCCCTGGAAAGCCAAAGACATTTTGATAAAAACAAAAATCAGTGTACAGAGACAGTTGTCTTACCAGTACTGCTATACGTGTTGAAACGTTGGAGTATGAGGAAGGCCAATGGATGTTAGATATTGACTGCAGAAATGAACTGGCTGAGGGAAATACTGAGAGTTTCAAGATTGCAGAAAATAAAAAATGAAGTGATAAGAAAATGGCTATAGCAGGAAATAACACTGTTACAGAAGTTTCAAGGAAGCTGACTGCGATGGTTTGGACAAGAATGGACCTGGAAAAGATCTCATACATGCCACTACATATCAGTGTGCAAGGAACTAAAAATAGAGGAAGACTGAGGATGCGTTGAATAGGCACGATGGAGAATGACCTAGCGCAAAAAGGTTTAAAGATAAATGAAGCCGTGAAGTTGGTACGAGACAAAGTGGTGGAAAGATTTCATTTGGCCCTATTGTTGCTGAGCTGATGGATGGACATCAAGAAGCAGATCAGCCAGAATGCAATTAGCCCAGCTTTTGCCATTGCCCACCAACAACAAAAGAAGCAAACCTAGTGAACAATGAACAGTTGTGAACCTAGTGAGCAGTGAACAAAGGAGAAACAAACAGAGGGAGTATGCCTGGGATCTCACCTAGGGAGAGAGACCACAGAGTTTTTGCCTTTCAGGCTTCTGGGAACAGTAAATACATCGTCTGAAAAGGCTCTTGATACCGTACAAGGAAGAAAATATGGATTGTGATGGATCAGCTGTTTGTCTTTCTACTGGAGGACAGAAGCGACTTCGTCTGTACAAAATGCAAGCTGGTCTCCATCCTGAAAGAAAAGGTCAAAGGACTGAAGGCCCAAGTATCGACCCTGCATTGCATCAGAAAAAATGAAGACTTCCTGAATAGAAATCAGGATTTGTGTAGCCTGATTTATGGATTATAGATTAATTATATTGATTACTTAAGAATTCCCAGTTATTACTCTGAGGTTTGACTTATTCTTGTCCCAAGATCAGGCCCAGTATTATCAAAATTATTGTTCCTTTGGGAACCCTGATGTGCACAGTTGCAACACTCACACTTTAGAAACCTTTCTGTATTTGTAATAGTTTATTAATACATTTAGGAAAGTCACAAGCACTCTAACCCAGCAAGGTAGCAATAACACAGAATACACATCTCTATATACTCACTCCATCCCTTTCAGAACAACCTGAAATGTTAGCCATTATCTTCTTCATTACCATCACCTTCCTCGTCATCACCAGTGGCCATCATCCTGGCACCTGCCAAGGGCTACATCTCTCTCTCCTGCTCAGAGGCTGGGAGACCATTTTTATAATACGTTATGTTGAGGCCCAACGTAGTTATACATAGGCCACTATGCCTAATGCATATTCAGTGCGGGTATTTCCTCTCTTCCTTATTTGTATTTCCTCACCTTACTAATGTTGGGGTGCCCTTCTACAGGATAGTACAGCGGTTCTCAAACTTCATTGCACTGCAACCCCCTTCCGACAAGAAAAATTGCTATATGACCCCAGGAGCAGAGACCGAAGCCTGAGTTTGCCCAAGCCCCGCTGCCCCAGGCAGTGGGGCGCCAAAGCTGTAACTCAAGGGCTTCAGCCCTGGTCTTGGGGATCTGAGTCCCGCCACCCAGGGCTGAAGCCGAAGCCTGAGCCCCACTGCTCAGGGCTGAAGCTCTTGGGTTTTGGCGTCAGCCCCAGGAAGTGGGGTTCAGGTTTTGGCTTTGGTCCTGGGTGGCAGGGCTCAGGTTACAGGCCCCCGTGCCCAGGCTTCAGCCCTGGGCCCTACCATCTCTAATGCCAGCCCTGGTGACCCCATTAAATAGGGTCACAACCCACTCTGGGGTCTCAAGCAATAGTTTGAGAACCGCTGGGTTAATATATTAATATCATCTTATTATCAAATACATCAGTTTGTTGCCGTGGCATTCTTTTCAGAGTAACAGCCGTGTTAGTCTGTATTCGCAAAAAGAAAAGGAGTACTTGTGGCACCTTAGAGACTAACCAATTTATCTGAGCATGAGCTTTCGTGAGCTACAGCTCACTTCATCGGATGCATCCGATGAAGTGAGCTGTAGCTCACGAAAGCTCATGCTCAAATAAATTGGTTAGTCTCTAAGGTGCCACAAGTACTCCTTTTCTTCATGGCATTCTTGTGGTCAGACATCTGCAGAGGTTCCTATCTTAAAGTAGCCAAAAGCTGGCGTTAGCTCATATTCCTGTGGTTGCCTGGTGTCAGTATGTACAAACTTCCCCCTTAAACACACTATTCCCAGGTCCCCAAAACTTAGTTGGGCCATTGATCTGTGCCAAAGTTCATAGGCCTCAAGCTTTATGCTAACTGCTAAAAGCCAATGTCTTACAGGAGACAGACCTGCTAAATAAAATAAATGCTAAAGCTAGGTCTATGGGCCACATTCTGGTGTTGCGGGCACAGCATGCCAAAGAATTGGAGAGGGCAGTGCAATGGGGACTGAAGAACAGGGAAGAAAACTGGCAGCATGTGACCTTCTGAAGGAGGAGGAGGAGAACCAGTATACCCCCAACACAGATAGAGATAAGCAACTGCTTTCAGGCTCTCTGCACAGGTAATACTGTTGATAATGCCTTGGAAAAGTCATCTGAGGAAGGGGTTAGAAGGGATGGGAGTTTCGTGACCAACACTTCCAAAAGGAGGAGCAGGGTGGTGGTGGTCGGGGACTGAGTCCTCTATCTGCTGCCCAGACTGAGAATCCCTAGAAGTGTGCTGCTTACCTGGAGCTAGAATTCAGGATGTGACAGAGTCTGCCAAGACTCAAGTCCTCTGAAATTCTCACCTAAGGTGCATTGGTTTCCATCTGAGCCAGTATATTCATCTACCAATATTTTTTCCTAAACCAAATAAATCTTAGCATGAGACCTCCTTTCATATGTTAGATGTAAGTCGGACTTTGGCCTTTTACCTGAATAGAACCAAGCAATTTTGGATATTGCCTAAACTGTTTGTCTCCATCGCAGAAAGATCTAGGGGGTACACGATTATTTCACAGAGACTGTTAAGATGGTTGTCTGGATATATTACTTCTTGCTATAATGCAGCTGGTGCTTTGCCTCCCCAGAGGATAACAGCACACTCTGCCAGATCGCAGGCAGCTTCCACAGCATTACTCCAAATCATTCCAATATCTGAGATATGCGTAGCTGCTACATGGGCCTCAGTGCATCCCTTTTCGAAACGCTATGCTTTCGTCCACGCCGCCGGATGTGATGCTGCACTTGGTAATGCAGTGCTGTCTTCAGTCTTGGACTTGATTCTGAAACGCCCTCCTCCCTGTGAGGATACTGTTTGGGAGTCACCTGAGGTGGAGCACCCAGAGGGGCACTACTTGGAGAAGAAAGGGTTACTTGCTTTGTTCAGTAACTGTGGTTCTTCGAGATGTGTGTCCCTATGCATGCTCCGCTACCTGCCCTCCCTCCCCTCTGCTTTGGACTGTACTTCGTTGGACATTTGGACAGAGAAGGAACTGGGGGCGGTTCACCCCTGCAGCCCGGGGTACCCTCAGAGCATGCCATGAGGTTGCACAGAGCTCATGCACGGGCCAAATGGACACTGCTAATGAAAAATTTCCTATCAAGGTACATGCACACCTGAAGCGGAGCATCTACAGGGAGACATCTTGAAGAACCACAATTACAGCACAAGGTGAGTAACCCTTTCTTCTCTTGTTGAGAGAAACTGGCCATACTGGTGTGTTGCAGTTTTTGTTATGATTGTGGTTTTAATCATGTGGAGAACTTGATCCTGCTCACGTTTGTCAATGGCAAAATTCCAGCTCACTTAAATAGTACAGGATCAGTCTCCTAGAGACCTTAGATGAGCATCTCATGTCTTTCTGTGTACTTAAATCAAACCAAATAAATAAAGAATAGTCTAGTTAAAGGGAAATTTACAACAGGTTATTTGAGCCATCCTTTAGAAAATGCAAATCCAGCCCTAGTGAAGCCAGTAAAAAGGAACATAAGCAATGGCAGATAGTTGTAAAGTGGGAATTAAAAATAGGGAGCGAAGAGGGATATTGAAGAGCAAATAGAGAGAGACATAAAAACATAACAAGAAATTCTTTAAGTACATGAGAAGCAGGAAGTCTGTGAGAGTATTGATGGGTGCGCTGGACCACTAGTGGGTAAAGGGAGCAACTAAGGAGGACAAGGACATTGCCGAGAAGCTAAATGATTTCTTTGCATGTCTTCCCCACAACTAATACTAGAGAGATACCAACCAGGACCTATTCTTCAAGTAAAAATTAGAGGACACTTTCAGAGACTGAAGTGTTACGAGCATATGCTAGAACAAATTGATACATTTTCAGAACAGCAAGTCACTAGGACCGGATGGTATCCACCGAAGAGTCTGTGGGAATCAAGTGTTTGAGGAATCAAGTGCTTGAGCTGCCTCGAGATTGAACTGCCGTGCATTTGGCTGTACGTAAACATGTTTGTTGTTGTATTTGTTTTTCTGTAGCACTTAGTCTCAGGGCATGGCTACGCTGGAAACTTCAAAGCGCTGTCGAGGGAGCGCTCCCGTGGCAGTGCTTTGAAGCGTGAGTATGGTCACGCGCGAGCGCTGGGAGAACTCCTGGTAATCCACCTCCACGAGGGGGTTAGCTCCAAGCGCTGGGAGCGCGGCTCCCACTGCTCGGAGCCTGTTTAAGTAGCTCTTTAAAGCACTCAGACTTGCTGCACTCGCGGGTGATTTTTCACATCCCTGAGCCAGCAAGTTAGAGCGCTATAAAATGTAAAAAGAAAAGGAGTACTTGTGGCACCTTAGAGACTAACATGAGCTTTCGTGAGCTACAGCTCACTTCATCGGATGCATACCGTGGAAACTGCAGCAGACTTTATATACACACAGAGAACATGAAACAATACCTCCTCCCACCCCGCTGTCCTGCTGGTAATAGCTTATCTAAAGTGATCATCAAGTTGGGCCATTTCCAGCACAAATCCAGGTTTTCTCACCCTCCACCCCCCCACACACAAACTCACTCTCCTGCTGGTCATAGCCCATCCAAAGTGACAACTCTCTACACAGTGTGCATGATAATCAGGTTGGGCCATTTCCTGCACAAATCCAGGTTCTCTCACCCCCTCACCCCCCTCCAAAAAACACACACACAAACTCACTATCCTGCTGGTAATAGCTCATCCAAAGTGACTCATCGGTATGCATCTGATGAAGTGAGCTGTAGCTCACGAAAGCTCATGCTCAAATAAATTGGTTAGTCTCTAAGGTGCCACAAGTACTCCTTTTCTTTTTGCGAATACAGACTAACACGGCTGTTACTCTGAAACCTATAAAATGTAAGTGTAGCCAAGCCCTCAGTGATGGGCCAGGACCATCTTGTGCTAGGCATGTGCAAACACATAGATACAGAAAGACAAGGGGAGCACAAGCAAACAATGAGACAACATTGGTCAGTATGATGGGCAGCTTCTCAGCCTACCAGCTGCCTATCTGTTTGCTTTTTTGTAAGCAACATGGCAGAGGAGAGTTTTAAGGAGGACAGTGAGGTAGTTTTGTACGTTTACAGGGAGCTCCTCTGATGTGTTAGGGGCAACATGGAAGACAGCATGAAAGTGCTAGTTTGAAAATTTAACTAGTCGCTGGGAGCTGCCATCTTGCTATCAGGAGTAGATGTTTGATTGTGACCAGTTTACCAAGCAGTGGGTGATCCTGGGAATTGCAAACCCATAAGCCTACTTCAGCATCAACTAAAATTGGTTAAAACTAGAATTCTAAAATATAAAATTTCTTCAGATATGATATGAACAAACCAGCAACAGCATCTGTAAAGGAAAACTGCCTCTCTAATCAACTAGAATTCTTTAAGTACATCAGCAAAGTAGGGGATAATGGAGAAACAGATGTTGTAAATGACTTAGAATTCTTTTAAAAATGGCAAAGTCCTCAGATGGCACAAAATATTTAGGTTAGTCAAGATTTGAGAAATCTGTGGGGAACCTCTGAGGGACATAGCCAAGGTAGGAAAATGGGCAGCATGAAGGCAAATGAAATTCAGTGTTGATAAGTGCCAAGTTAGTGCGCATTGGAAGGAATAATTTAAATTTATCATATGCATTGTTGGTTTCTGAATTAACTGTAGACACTCATGATAAAATTCAAGGTATCATTGTGGACGGCTCAATTTAAAACCTTTGTGCAATGTGCAGCAGTGATCAAAAAAATAAGTAATATTGAAAATATTATCATTCCATTATATAAATTGATGATAGTGCCTCACCTGGAATATTATTTTCTGTTCTAGTGTTATAAGAGCAGAAATAGAAGGGGTCCAAATACAGGTAGTGAACATTATTAGACACATGGAGAAACTTCCATATGAAGAGAGAGTGAAAAGATTGAGACTCTTTACCTTCTGGGGATGAAAAGAGGGAAAATGGTATAAGTATGCAAAAAATAAACACTATAGCGAAGTTAATTAGAGCTCTTCTAGTTTCCCTCAACTAAGGGGTTGTCCATTTTGGATCTGCTTTTGACCAACAGGGATGAATTAGTTGTGAATGTAAGGTGGTCGGGAACTTGGGAGGAAGTGATCATAATCTGATAGAATTCAAGATCCTATGGAAAGGAGGGCATGAGAACAGCAAAACAAAGAAACTGGACTTCAGAAAGGTGGATTTCAACTGACTCAGAGAAATAGTAGGCAAGGTCCCATGGAAAGACCAATTAAGAAGAAAAGGAGTCGAGTGGGGCTGGCAGTTCTTAAAAGATGTAATATTAGAGACTCAACATCAAGCTATTCCGTTACAGAGGAAAGATAAGAAGAGCCAGTGTGGCTGCATAAGTAGCTTTTTGGCTATCTAAAACCCCAAAGGGATGCATACGGGAAATGGAAGGAGGGGCATGTCACCAAGGAAGTGCACTATTCCCATGTATAAGTATGTAGGGCCAAAATCAGGAAAGCCAAGGCAAAGAATGAGTTACAGCTGGCAAGGAATGCTAGAGACAACAGGAGGGGGTTATTCAAATATGTTCAGACCAAAAAAACAGAAAGATCAAAGACAGTGTGGGTCCGCTGGTTAACGGAGAAGGTGAGGTGGTAACAGAAGATGATAGGAAGGTGGAGCTTCTCAGTGCCTACTTTGTTTCCGTCTTCTCATAAAAAATGTGATCGGATGACTAGCAAAGTTACCATAGATGATAAAGGGGAAAGGATGCAGATCGGGATAAGTAAAGAACACATCAGAGATCTTCTGACCAGTTAGAATGAATTCAGATCAGCAAGGCCTGATGCTGTTCACCTGAGGGTACTGAAGGAATTAGCTGAAGAAAGCTTGGAGCCCCTGGCACAAATATATACAAACTCCTGGATGACAGGAGAGGTCCTGAAAGATTGGAGAAGGGTTCTACATTTGCCCATCTTTAACTGGTTGTGGGGGGGAGAGAGAGGAGGAGGAGCTGGGGAACTATAGACCAGTCAACCTGACCTCGATACCTGGGAAGCTAATAGAGCAATGTGTAGAACATTCAATTTGCCAATACCCTGGAGGATGAAGGGGGTGATCACTAGTAGCCAGCTTGGATTTACCAAGAACAAATCCATTTCAAACCAGCGTGAGTTCCTTCTTAGACAGGGCAGCTGATTTGGTGGATAAGAGGAATGCTGTGGACATAATATTCCTGGACTTCAGCAAGACTTTTGACACCATCGAACATGACATTCTGATAAGTAAGCTGGAGAAATGTGGGCTTGTCAGAACTGTTGTTAAGTGGACACATAATTGGTTAAACAACCACAAAGGAAGAGTAGCTATTAATGGTATGATGGATTGGAGGGAGGTCTCAAGTGGAGTTCCACAGGGATCTGTTCTGGGTCCGTGTTAACATCTTTATTAATAACCTGGATGTAGGAATAGAGAGCACGCTGATCAAGTTTGCAGATGAGACAAAGCTGGGGGGGGTTGCCAACACTTTGGAGGAGAGAGCTAAAATTCAGAGGGATTTTGATAAATTGGAGAACTGGGCAATACACAACAAAATGAAATTCATAAAAGACAAACGTTAAGGTGCTACACTTAGGGAAGAAAAACCAAATGTACAAATACAGAATGGAGAAAAACTAGCTTGGCAGCAGTACTACTGAAAAAGATCTGGAAGTTGCGGCTCGCAACCTCAACGTGATGCGATGCTGTTGCAAAAAAAGCGAATGCCGTTTCAGTTTACATTAACAGAAGCATAGCCTGCAAGTCACAGGAGGTGATAGTACCACTCTTCTTAGTGCTAGTTAGGCCTCAGATGGAGCACTGTGTCCAGTTTTGGTCACTAATGTATAGAAAGGATGAAGAGAAACCAGAAAGAATCCAGAAGTGAGTGACAAAGATGATCAAAGGGATGGAATGCAAGCCATCTGAGCAAAGGCTGAAGGAACTGGATATGTTTAGTTTGGAAAAGAGGAGATTAAAGGGGGATATGATAGCGGTCTTGAAATAGCTGAAAGGCTGCCATAAAAAAGCTGGAGAAAAGTTGTTCTCTTTTGCCAGAGAGGGCAAGACAAGATGTAATGGGTTCAATCTACTGCATAGCAGATTTAGATTAAATCTCAGGAAAAACTTCTTAACTGTAAGAACAGTAGGACAATAGAACAGACTGCCTCAGGAGGTTGTGGCAGCTTCTTCACTGGAGGTTTTCCAAAGGAGGCTGGATAGCCGTCTGTCTTGGATGGTTTAGACACAACAAATCCTACATTGTGGTAGGGGTTAGACTAGATGACCCTTACAATCCCTTCTAACCCTATGATTCTATCATGCAAGAACAAAGGGTCAAAAAAATTTGAAGGCAACACATTTAAAACTGTAAATTTTTTATTTATTTATTTTTTACAAAACACATATTTAATTTGTGGCATTCATTGCCACGAGGCATCATTGAAGCCAAAAGGTTTGTAGGAGTCAAAAGAGGATTAGACATTTGTCTGTCTCTCTCATTCTCTCTCTCTCATCCTGGAACATCTTTGCAGAGTTGGGGAGCAGTACAATGTCACCACTCATTCCTGTCCATGGCTTGTTCCTCCATTAAACCCAGCCTGGTTATGTCTCTGCATATGATGTCCTGCCATCTAGCTGGTAGTCGACTTCTAGGTGGGACTGACCTTGGTTGTGCTTGCATTATTTTGTTTGGCATCTTGTCATCTGCAATGTCCCCCCATTGTAATCTTTTCGATTTGTAACCAATCTTATACCCTGATTTCACAACCTACTCTCCTTCTAACTTCTTCATTGGTCTTAAATTCATTCCATTTTACACCTGCCATCTTTTGAAGAACTCTCTGCCTTCAGCCTTGTGATGGCTGCTTCCAGACCCTAGAGTAATACTGTTAGATATTTATACAGATAATGAAAACATACTCAGTTACATTAGATACAATGAAAATGAATTGCAGCCTTTGGGCATCTATCTGTACAGGATCAAGGATATAAGAATAGTCCCAGTAAACAAGTTGTTGAGTTAGTTTTGTAATGTATGTGGCATATACAGAATACATGGCAGTGTGGTATGGCATAAAGGTTTTATTGGCATTCATTTGGGATTGGCTGATATTGAAAACTCATGTTGATAAAATCTTTATACTACATCATTCTATATTCTCTACATAATATATGGTATGCACAAGTGAACAAAAATATATGAAAGATTGCATTTAACAAGGAAAGCAGAATACGTATTTTCAGCTTGGCCAAATTAACACAGCAGAAAGAACCTTTAAATTTTGGAATTCCTTAATTGAATGCTTGGTTCCACAACCTGAATGTTGCATTAACATTAGCTTTTTGCACTTAATATAGAAAGGCGCCTAGTGTATCAGCAGGTCAGGTTGTTAATTTGCATGTGATTAGTCGCTGTGCTTCTAAAACTCCCAGCTGTTTACTTTAATTTTCCCAGTTTATAGACTGGCTGTTAGGATCTCTGGGCATATGAACAATGAAGGATTTAAAATACCCAAATAGTAAATAAACAAATTAACATTATGTCAGAGATGACACTTAAAGGACCTCCATAGCCTAATGAACTCCTTTTTTCCCACCCCTTCAGAAAAACTTGAGAGTGAAATTCTCCCTTGTGCAGAGACCTACATGAGATCTGTGCCTCTTTGACTTACAAGGTGCATAGGCTTTGTGTGGCCCGCTTTATAGAGTTGAACTTTGTCTTGGGTAAACAGAAGAGCCTGTCAGTATTCTCTGAATGTCAACATATTCTTCCTCTGTCAGACCAAGGGAGGAAATCTGTTCCAGAACAGGAGGGGACTTGACATATGCAGACAGGCAAAAGAAGGAACTGGTAGCAAATCTGTCGTAACTGATCTCAACAGTCAGGTTAAAGCATGAAGAGTGAGACAGTTTCTGAATTAGCAGGTGTGAGGTCTGAACGCAGATCAGATTAAGAGGTATGGTATGGATAGAAGTCTTCTCTGTGCTAAGAGAGCTAGACGTGGAAAGAGAAATGGGACTTCCTTATTATTATTTTGTTTTAACACTTAGAATGTGTAGCACCTAGAGGCTAGCCAGTCTAGGTGCTGTCCAAACATACAGTAAATGACAATTCCTTCCCCAAAGAGTTTGCAGTCTAAAGGTGAGGGAAAAAATGGTTTTCGGAGCTCTCTGTGGAGTAAAACACAAATTTCTGGAAGTAGACTAAGCAGGATCTTCTGATATATGTTTAGTGTATGAAACAAGTTGAAGTACAAAAATATATTTAAAGTAAGAACTTTTCTTTAAAATGTAAAAATCAATGGAAAACATCATGCAATTTTTTTGTGTTTAGTTGTGTTTTGTTTTTCTCCTAGGGTGCCATATGCCTGATACATTGAACTCTTGGTTTCTAGTAGCCCAGCTTCATGTCTGGTAAGTGAAAGTTATAATAATTTTTTTTTATTTTCATGATGCAGACTGAAGCAGTCCTGTCAGGTCAAAAAGCAGTTCCATGGTTATTGACAAGAAATATTCTATTTGTTTTGTTAGCTTGTTTGTTTTAGCAAATTTTTATTAAAGGTCAAACAGACCCAAAGAAACTAATATTTGTAGTATTCTCAAAAATCCTCAGTAGCAGAAAGAGCATTGCCATGAGCTTATCAAAAAGCCTCACTCAGACTGGATGGAAAACTCTCATTTAGCTGTTTTAGGAAAAGTTTACATTTACGTAAAAGTGGTTTAAATTGTGAGAATTTGTGGTGATTTTAATTGCTGGCTGTCAGAAACCTTTAGCAAATTATAGCACTGACATTTACACTTGCACCTCTAAAATGGCCATGCAAGTTCAGTAAATGCCAGATTGGGTGCATGTAAAAATATTTAATGCCATAAGCAATATTTTTTTCTTCATTTGTGAAATAAGTAGCCAAAAAAAATCTAATTTTCATCTAACATAACACATTTGAAAAGGTCAGAGGGACGTAGCAGGGGGACACAAGGGAATACAGTATTTTCCAGACTGCCAGTTCTCTTAGGAGCCTAATGTCTGAAGAATTAAGTTTACTACTGTAACCTATAGGAGCTATCCACAGGCCAAAAGGAATTTCTGGGAAGAAATAGTCACTTGGCCCAGCAACCCTGTCCCCCTCATTTTTCTGCATCTCTTATTTCTCTTTTTTCCCCCTTAATTTCCAGACTCTGAAATGTATTGAGAGTCTTTGCATCTTACTTCTTTGGCAGCTTATTCCACTCAAAAAATTCTTAACATAACATTTGAAACCTGAAGTGGATATATATGAATATGCTGTGTGATTATTTAATGAAAGGCCCTATTGTATTGTATCTTTTTGGTCACAGAGTTGGGATTAGTGTGAGCACCTTAAATAATAATTTCCTGACTATTTGGGTTTAAATTTTCAACCTAAAACTATGTTTGTACTCTATTCCCTTGCTTTTTAAGTATGTGTGAATCAGACTGAGAAACAACTTTGGTCTTAAAGAAACCCCAAAAATATTTAATGGAAATATTAAAATTGCCTCTGTTTGCCCTTCCCTTAATTTCCCTTCTGTTACCTCACTGAAAGATTCATTCCCCCTAACAACATAAACAGAACCTCTTGCAATTATCTGTGTGGGTAGCCAAAGTGCTGGAAAGAGTGTATCTTCAAAGGTAAGGCTGCTACTGCTCCAAATAGCCTGTTATTACTTGCAGCTAACCATAGGCACACGTGGCCTCCCAGATCTTCACCCAGTCACGTGCTTCTCCTTTTCACTTCCAGTCCAGGTTCTGCTGTACCCTAAGATGTTTGCTGTTCTTTCTGAAGAGATATTGGCAATTTCTTATATCCTTCTATTTTAGAGGAAGGGGAGTTCATGGTGCTTTAATGTATGTCTTGCATTGTCCATCAGCCTTCTTTAATATTTCTTTCCATTGCATCTTCATTAGATTTAGTTCCTTAAAACCTGCTTTCCTTATATCTAATGGTCTTATTTTGCTGCACATTCTCCTCCTTGGTCCATTCCTATCCCCTAATTATATACAACTCTAAACAAAGTTTTTTTCTTTTTCAAGTACTTCAGGAAAATTATGTATGCTGCTTAGCAATGATTTGGCCAAACAATGCATATTTAGCTACTTTAATCTTTCCTCCTAATTAATTGCCTTCAGCCCTCTGGTAATTTTCGTTGCTGGTTTCAGATTTCTTTCCAGTCTTTTGACATCTTTCTGTTGTTGGAGTTCCCACAACTGAAGACAATATTCCAAGGAGGGTGATGAGCTATTTATGCTAAGGGACTATGTTGGCAGAAGCCAAAATGGGTATAAATTGGCCATTCGTTCCTGGATAAATGTTTGATTATACCCAAAGTCTATGAGGGCCAGTGTCTTTTCACCCTCTTCATCTGAGATGGTGAGTTTCTTCAGGCCCTATTCTCTCCAGTTCAGAACTGCCCAAAGTTATACTCCTTGTAGTGGCAGTCGCGGAATCAGTGCCCCTGTTGTCCGCAGGAGTCATTAGGTCTGTCCCTTGTCTTCTGGCAGCTGTGTTACCTTCTTTCTGAATAGCAGCGAGCCCTTGCTCCTATGTAGGTTTGAGACGAGGGCACTTAAGCGTATATGTGACGGGTTGGATCACAGAAACCCCCTCGGGACTGCCACCTGATGTGCCAAGACTACTTCTGCTCCTGCTTTTCTGCCCTTCCTGAGCCAGACCCGCTAGCCTGCTGCAAACCCAGACCCAGGTCTGAACCACGTTCCCTAACAGTTGTAGGCTTAATTGAAAGCAGCTTGGGAAGTGTTCCTGTCTTTAACACTCAGATGCTCAACTCTCAATGGGGTCCAAACCCCAAATAAATCCATTTTACCCTATATAAAGCTTATACAGGGTAAACTCATAAATTGTTCACCCTCTATAACGCTGATAAAGAGAGATGCACAGCTGTTTGCCCCCCCCAGGTATTAATACATACTCTCGGTTAATTAATAAGTAAAAAGTGGTTTTATTAAATACAGAAAGTAGGATTTAAGTGGTTCCAAGTAGTAACAAACAGAACAAAGTGAATTACCAAGCAAAATAAAATAAAACATTGAAGTGTAAGCCTAGTACAGTAATAAAACTGAATACAGATAAAATCTCACCCTCAGAGATGTTTCAATAAGTTTCTTTCACTGGACGCCTTCCTAGTCTGGGCAAAATCCTTTCCCCTGGTACAGTCCTTTTTCCAGCTCAGGTGGTAGCTAGGGGATTTCTCATGATGGCTGCCCGCTTTGTTCTGTTCCACCCACTTGTATGTCTTTTGCATAAGCCGGGAATCCTTTGTCCCTCTCTGGGTTCCCACCCCTCCTTCTCAATGGAAAAACACCAGGTTAAAGATGGATTCCAGTTCAGGTGACATGATCACATGTCACTGTAAGACTTCATTACTCACTTGCCAGCACACATGTATACATGAAGACTTACAAGTAAAACAGAGCCATCCACAGTCAATTGTCCTGGTTAATGGGAGCCATCAAGATTCCAAAGCACCATTAATGGCCCACACTTTGCATAATTACAATAGGCCCTCAGAGTTATATTTCGTATTTCTAGTTTCATATACAAGAATGATACATTCATACAGATAGGATGAACACATTCAGTAGATTATAAGCTTTGTAATGATACCTTTCAAGAGACCTTTTGCATGAAGCATATTTCAGTTACATTATATTCACACTCATTAGCGTATTTTTATAAAAGCATATAGAGTGCAACATCACAGCATAAGCCTATTGTCACAGAGAAATCTGACCCATGGACCTGGAGGTGTGTTCCTGTCCCTCATGCTGCCGGTTGCTTGGATAACAGTCTGCATTTTCTATCACCACTTTTGGGTCCTTGGCTTATTTCCTTTTCTAGCATATCAGGAGCCATCATTCCCTTCGTAGAGGGCCCCTGAATGGCTTGAGTTACCAGATAGTCCTCCATGAGATATGTGGCCTCAGCTAGGGTTACTGGCCATTATCTGCAAACCCAGTCTAGACCAGCAGACAGAAGAATCTGTATGAACTGTTATAGGACTATGAGTTCAGCTACCTGGAGTCAATATAAAATCCCAGGCAAAAACTTCAGTGAGATAGATTTTAAGTTCTAAATATTATATCTATTAATTTAAAGCATTGTATATATTAAAATAAAAACACAATATTCTTCTCTTTGAAAGTCAAGGAATTCAAAGTTAAAGTTATAAAACCAACATTTTGAAAGTGAGAAAACCTTTGGCTTGGAAAGCTTGGGAATATTCAAATACAATTTAACAATAGCTTTAACTCTGCCACTTCACTCTTACTTATTTTCACTGTACTCATGGGAAAACCCCACAAGTTGTTACACAAACCGAAGTCTGTCTTGTTTTATATGGATTGCAATAGGATTTTTTGTTGTATGATGAAGTAATAGGCTAGAGGGTGGATCACATCTCAGGCTCATTGGATGTGTAAGGTGTTGATTGCTCTGACTGGTATAGTCAGGGTAACATGGAAGAAGATGGTCTCTGGCCTGTGTCCAAAGCCCAGTATGGGAGGATGAAAGAAAGGGTACTCATCAACTGTTATTCTTTGAGAGTCTGCACTTGCCCTACCTGGCCACTTTCCACAGCCCTCCAGCGCAGACGCACCAAAGTGAGAGCTGCACTGACAGTTGAGAAGTGAGTGTCAATTGCACTGCGGAAGCTCACGCCAGTTTGCAACTGGTTAGTTGGGAATCAATTTGGATCAGGAAATCCACTGTGGAGGCAGTTGTCATGCAAGTGTGCAGGGCAATTAATCACCTTCTGTAACATAGGACTGTGACTCTGGACAATGGGCAGTATATAGTGCATGGTTCTGCAGCAGTGGGATTCCCGAACTGGGGTGGGGAGATGGATGGCACACACATCCCTATTTTAACATCAAACTACCTTGGCACAGAAGACGTCAACAGAAAGGACTACTTTTCTATGAAGAGTGGAAACTGCAGCAGACTTTATATATACACAGAGAATATGAAACAATACCTCCTCCCACCCCACTGTCCTGCTGGTAATAGCTTATCTAAAGTGAGCATCAGGTTAGGCCATTTCCAGCACAAATCCAGGTTTTCTCACCCTCCACCCCCCCACACAAATTCACTCTCCTGCTGGTGATAGCCCATTCAAAGTGACAACTCTTTACACAATGTGCATGATAATGAAGTTAGGCCATTTCCTGCACAAATCCAGGTTCTCTCACTCCCTCACCCCCCTCCAAAAACCCACCCCCATACACACACAGACTCACTCTCCTGCTGGTAATAGCTCATCCAAACTGACCACTCTCCAAGTTTAAAACCAAGTTAAACCAGAACATCTGGGGGGGGGGGGGGTAGGAAAAAACAAGAGGAAATAGGCTACCTTGCATAATGACTTAGCCACTCCCAGTCTCTATTTAAGCCTAAATTAATAGTATCCAATTTGCAAAGATAAGCTATTACCAGCAGGACAGTGGGGTGGGAGGAGGTATTGTTTCATATTCTCTGTGTATATATAAAGTCTGCTGCAGTTTCCACGGTATGCATCTGATGAAGTGAGCTGTAGCTCACGAAAGCTCATGCTCAAATAAATTGGTTAGTCTCTAAGGTGCCACAAGGACTCCTTTTCTTTTTGCGAATACAGACTAACACGGCTGTTACTCTGAAACCATACTTTTCTATGGTAATGCAAGCACTGGTGGATCACCAGGGACATCAGTGTGGACTGGTCAGGAAAGGTGCATGGTGCACCCATCTTTAAGAACACGGAACTATTCAGAAAGCTGCAAGAAGGGATTTTCTTTCCCAACTGGCGGATTACCACTGGGAATGTTGCAATGCCAATAGTGATTGTGGGAGACCCAGCCTTCCCGTTGTTCCCATAGCTCATGAAGCCATACGCTGGCCACCTCGACAGCACCAAGGAGCGCGTCAGCTATCAGTTCAGTAGGTGCAGAATGACAGTTGAATGTGCCTTTGGTTGTTTGAATGGTTGCTGGCATTGTTTACTAACAAGATTGGACCGCTGAGGGAAAAAAAAATCTACATATAGCTGTCTGCTATGTCCTGCATAATATCTGTGATACAAAGGGGGAAAAGTTTCTGCCAGGTGGAAGTGGAGTGTCTGTCTGCTGGTTTTGAACAGCCAAATACCAGGGCTATAAGAAGAGCTCAACCATTGAAAAACCATTTTAATAGTGAGCAGTGTGTGTTGCTGTCGTGTGCTCTACCTCGCCTTGCTCTTTTGCAGCGTGGTATGAATCTTGTAGTGATTGCTGTGTACATAGGAATATAATGTTGTCAGTGTTCCTATTGTCTGTGAATGATGCTATGGGTTCTATGACAAAATGAAGTAACAGTAAATTGGTGGGTATCAGACCTGCTCAGCACCAGACAGCATATGTTGTGAAGTATAAAGATTAATTTTGTTCCAAAAAAATAGAATCTTATTCTGTAACATGAACCAGATAATTAAAAAAACATTTAAAACGTAACAAATTAAAGGAACAGAACTTATGAAAGGGAAAGAACACTCCATTTCAGGTACAAAACTTCAAAAATTTGTGGGCCTCTAAAGGGGAGGAGGTCGTCCTGTCTATCTGACCCCTCAGCAGCAGAGTTCAAAATGGTGACCAGAGCAGTCAATGTTGGGCATTGTTGGAGAGCTTCTGAAGGCCAATAAAAGTAGATCTAAGTAACACAGTGTCTACACTATCACTGCATTGACCTAACTATATCGACTGTGGCTCTACGCCTCTCAGGAAGATGGTGTTAGTATGTCAATATAGGGGGCACTTACTTTGGCGGGAGTCAAATATAAGTGAAGACACATCTACAGCTAGGTTGATGTAAGCTGTGCCTTGCATCGACCTAGCCGTGTAGTTTAGACCAGGCCTTGGTGTATTCGTCAAATAAGTCCTTAAACTGGTGCTTTGGTGGTCATATGTGAAATGACTGTTACTTAATTTGAAACTATTAGTTTAACTGCTGATTAGTAGTGTGAAATTTAATTTGTATCTGTCAAGGTTCCTTCCCCACTCTGAACTCTAGAGTACAGATGTGGGGACCTGCATGAAAACCCCCTAAGCTTATTCTTACCAGCTTAGGTTAAACGCTGCCACCACCAAAGTGTTACACAAAGAACAGGGGAAGTGCCCACTTGGAAATGTCTCCCCTCCCCGCCCCCATATCCCCCCAAGCACTACACCCCCTTTCCTAGGGAAGGCTTAATAAAAATCCTCACCAATTTGCATAGGTGAACACAGACCCAAACCCTTGGATCTTAAGAACAATTAAAAAGAAATCAGGTTCTTAAAAGAAGAATTTTAATTAAAGAAAAAGTAAAAGAATCACCTCAGTAAAATCAGGATGGTAAATACTTTACAGGGTAATCAGATTCAAAACATAGAGAATCCCTCTAGGCAAAACCTTAAGTTACAAAAAGACACAAATACATTCCCTCCAGCCCAGCTATTTTCTCAGCCATTTAAACAAAACATCTAACTAGATTGCTTACAAACTCTTTACAGGAGTTCTGACATGCATTCCTGCTCCGGTCCTGGCAAAAGCATCACACAGATAGAGAGAACCCTTTGTTTCTCCCCTCCTCCCCCAGCTTTGAAAGTATCTTATCTCCTCATTGCTCATTTTGGTCAGGTGCCAGCGAGGTTACCTTAGCTTCTTAACCCTTTACAGGTGAAAGGGTTTTTCCTCTGGCCAGGAGGGATTTAAAGATGTTTACCCTTCCCTTTATATTTAGGACAGTATCGCATAGTTTAATGGTGATTAGTCAGGTATAAAATCAAAGTTATTGTCTTTTAATAAGATTAAAGAGTGGCTAGCTGTATTTCACTCGCTGGGAAATGCAATTTTAAATGTATTTTTGTGTTAGAATTGCGTGGTTGTTCTAATCCGCTTTATTATTTGGCTGTAATAAAAGTTTTGCAGTACAATTATTTCTTCATTGTATTCATCTATTTTTTTTTTTGTCAGGCAGTATGATTTTGCCTAGTTTCCTTACTACTAATTTCAGGATATTGCACTGGAAACAATCTGTTGGATCATTGCATTTTATTAGCAACTTTGGGCCAAATTCTGCTCTTGGATCCACCTGTAGGATACTTACTGATTTTAAAAAGGGTGCCCCTGCTTGTGCATATGAAGACAGAATTTGTCCCTTAGAGTTGATTTCAATGTACGTATAGCATAAAGGATCCAATCTGACTCTAACTGGTTAAAAATGCAAGTATTTTAACTGACTGTGGGTACTATTTGCTTTTTCCACCACCAGTGCAGAACAGTGATTGTTTTAGGTAACCAGATAAAAACACAATATTCATAAGATATTTTAAGCTTCAAAATATCATAGTTTTAAAGTAATGATGCAAACAACTTTTTAAAACCAGTAATCTGAGTGTGGAACAGTTTCACCTTAGTGGTGTGACAAAGATGAGTCAGTAGTTGAATGGACTACAGAATGTGTTCCGTAGTGAAAAAGTAAAACATTTCATACCGTGTTAATCTAGGTATAAAGTTTATAGTCTAAGAAAATCTGTGTCTTTTAAACCTCAGATGGCAGGTGTAGTAACAAACTACCAAATTTTCAAATAAACTGCATAATTCCATGACCTCACTCTTGGTGCTGCTGAACTGCTCTATGACAGAACTATGCATCCAAACACACAGCGTCCATTCAGGCTTCAAGAGCAACAAGGTTTACTCTGAAAACTACTCCATTCTTGCATTACTAGTGATGGATTGTAATTATTGGTCTGTTGCGCTCTGCCTTCTACCATGACACCACTGAGGGATACTGCAGCTTGAATTGGAAGCAACATTTGTACTGAGGGAATCTCTTGCCAGGGCTCCTTGCTTTCTTTCTTGGCTTGACTACCCAGGCTGTAACGTATAAAACCATTTTCTTATCCAGAGTTGGGCTCCCAAACATGGTCTTTCGTTATCTGTCTTAGTAGGCGTGCGGAAAGCAATGGGATTCCAGGATTATTACTGATTATAGTGTTTGTATGGGCAGGACTTTGCAATCAAAATACACAGGACAGATGAATGATGGGTAAAAGGGTGCATTATCCTCATTTTACACATGGAGCTGATGCACAGAGGGTGTTTAAGCCAAAGGTTATACAGAAAGTTTGTGCCAGGACTGGGAATTGGATCTATATCTCCCAAGTCCCAGCCCAGTTCTTTAACTGCAGGATTGTCCTTCCTCTCTGGATGGGTATGATGCACTCTGTGTCACTCTATAACCCTCCCTATTCTCCACCACCTGCCAGGGCTGAAGGAAGGATGGTACTGTCAGGCTATGGAGGGATCATCGGTCCATCCTCACAACCACTCTGGAAGTCACCACATGAGCCTTGGGAACACCACGCAGCTCCAGAGCATTTTCCAAAAAGAAAACCTGACACATTTTTAGGGAATTTCCCCGTCCCTCTGTCTTCCCTAAGCCTCTCTGACTCTGCCCCATCCTCACCCCCTCTTTTACCCTTTCCTCTCTCCAGGTCTTTCTAGCCATCTCTATTGCACTCCCTCCCCACTTATCCCTCTACTTTATACTCACTCTCATTCTGTCTTCCTTCAGCCCTTCTACCCTTCATCTCCCACTTTGCCCCTATCTCTGTCTTCCCCTTCCCCTTTGGCACTGCTCCCCGAGTCCCTCCATCCTTCCTATATCACTTTTCCCCCATTTGTCTTTCTTCCCTCTGCTCCTCCTATGACCCTTGCTTCTCCTCCCCCTCTTGCTCTAAATCAAGGGGCTCATCAAATGCCCTGAACCACACTGAGGGTCTAATGGGGCTAATGAAACCTCCACTGTCAGCGCTGGTAGCTACTGCCAGACATTAGAATGAAGTTTTACGTTTGCTGTGAAGTGCCCTGGGCTACTCAGCAAAGCTTTCAGGTGCACTTCCCCTGAGCTGGAGCACCCAGTACCCTCCAGTCCGAAAGCACAAGCCCAAGAAGTACAAAACCATGCAAGAAAGAAAAAAGAGGGCAGGAGGCCAGAGGCAGAAGGTGTTAACAGAGAGCTGCCTTAACCTTCCCGTCCCTATCCCAAGTGCTCCATAACCAGATCCAGCCAATCAACACTCACCATTTCCAGATGTCCTCCATCAAAAAATTAGGTCCATGAGATGTTTTTCATCTCTAATTTCTAAGTTTAAAACAAACACTTGTGTGCAGTTTGGAAAATGTGGCTCTATTCTGAAAAGTGTCTTGGTACAAATGGCTTCATGGGGCTCTAGTTTTATTGTCCATCAGTAACTCACCTCCAGAGTAATTTTTGCTCCATTTACAAGAAAAATATGTTTTTTCTAATGGTCAGGACCCTGTCTGGAATCTAAGATATAAATTGTTTTATTTCCTTTTTGCACATCATTCCCAATAATAAAGATTCTGCCGCTAATTTATTTTTCTACTGAGGCAGCATCCACAATGTGGTAAGCATTCTCAACGTGCATAGGTTGACACAGGTCTTGTGTACACTAGAGAAACACACAGATCTAAGCACCATTTTAATCTCCTAATCTATGTTCTTTGCACTCACACATGAAAGTGCTCCAAATGGTTTATAAGCACACTACAAACCAAGCAGAGTAGAATATGTTTTATTGGGGCTAAATACCAGTTTAGCCTGAGCTGTTTTAATGCCAATTTTGATGCAGAGAAGCTGAAACAGTTCAACCCTGTTCTCCTACTAATGTCCCACAGTGCACTTGGAGCCTTGCAAAATCTCCCAGAATGCACTGGTCTGGAGAATGGGTTCATTGCAGCTGAAACAGTTTAGGTACGTGCTAGGGTTTGTCTGCATGAACACTTAGTTCATGGCAAGCTGAGCTGTAAATCTGCCACGCGCTGAGTTTCCGTGGGTATGCGTGGACTCTGCTGCTGTGAACTAAAAGTTTCCTAGTGCACTTTAATCTACTCCCATTTCAAAGCAAGGTAGATCAAAGCTTTTTGTGCACTGTAGCAGGGTCCATGTAGACATTTAGTGCACAGCAGGTTACAAAATAAGTGGCAATGTGGGGTGTACAGAAATCCTTAGGCTATGTCTGCACTACAAAGTACCTTGATTATCACTACAAAAGGTGTCGTCATTGTCGTCTTCTTCTCCCCCCCTCCCCCCCCCCTCCCCCCCCCCCCCCGGCTCTCCTGCTGGTAATAGCTCACCTTACCTGATCACTCTTGTTACAGTATGTTCACCCATTGTTCCATGTTCTCTATGTATATAAATCTCCCCACTGTATTTTCCACTGAATGCATCCGATGAAGTGAGCTGTAGCTCACGAAAGCTTATGCTCAAATAAATTTGTTAGTCTCTAAGGTGCCACAAGTACTCCTTTTCTTTTTGCAGATACAGGCTAACACGGCTGCTACTCTGAAAACTACATACTATGAGTCTCAGCTTGCACAGACGTACCCATACTAGCTCTCATGTGAGCTAATATGCTAAAAACAGTAGTATGGCTGTGGTAGCATGGACAATGGAAGCGGTGGTAGCAGGAGCTAGCCATCCTGAGTACATACCCTCCTGAACCCCATGGGTATGTACTTGAGGCAGCCAGTCCATTCCACTGCTTCCCATGCTACCACAGCTTCCCTATTTGTAGTGTTCTAGTTCAGATGAGAGCTAGCATGAGTATGTCTACACAAGCAGGGAATCACACCGCTAGCTCATAGTATAGACACAGCCTTAGTGTGGACATGATTCAAACCTGCAGCGATTCTTAAACTGATACAGCATGGCTAATGAGGACACAGAGGCAGTTCAGTACAGTCAGTTTAATTACAACAGGTTCAGTTCCCTGAAGTAGAGAAATGAGCTTGGACAGACTCCAGTGCTGCCTTCTGTATCCGGTGTGGCTCTGCAAGGCTTACAGGAATAAAAAACAATACAAACATATTGTCACCAAGGCTTTATCTACATTTGGGACATTTTTCCCAAAATTCAGTCTGGTTTTAAAACTGATTGGAACTGCAGTGGCTCCAGCAGGCAGAGGCATTTTTATAACCTGCTTTCTGAGGGCTTCACTAATTTGAAGAATGATTCACCTACGGTAGCCTCGTCTGTGCTGCAGCTCCAGCCATTTTTGAAACAGTTTTAATATTCAGGTAGATTTCTCCACTGTAGACTAGTCTGAAATCCAGCAGATCAGACTTTAAATACACAGAAGGCAAGTTTTGTGAAAGTAAAATTGTGCCATTTTTATTGAGGAACTTTTCTAACCAGAGCAGAATATTATTTATACTTATAGCACTTTCCATGCTGTAGTGAGATTTGTAAGGAATTTAAAATAAAAATAGGTTTTTTTACTCTTTTAAGGTCTGAAGAAGCCATTGGAAATCAAACCAACTTCTCTGGTGCTTGTTCTCTTGCAGGATGTGTCTGGTACGAATGAAACAGGAGGGTCGAGCTGGGAAATACATGTGTCGCTATATAGTTCATTCTATGTGGGAAGACGTTGAACAGCGTGGTAAGGTGATGGGGGTAAGTCATCTTTGTCTAGTGTTGACTTTCTTGATTATTTTGATGACCCAAACCATGTAATATTTTGTGACCTGGGACATATTAGAACAGTGGCTGTGGGATTAAGGTGGTGCAAGACTTGGTCTGACTGGTTTCAGCTGGGATTTCAGTATTCCATGTACCTAGGACAGTGGATGGGAACGGGGAGAGAGGACAGAGTTTCTACATAATGCTTTAACTAACCACAAGTACAATCTACAGTTTGGATTCTCTGCATATCTGGTCCTGATCTCAGAAGGGAGCTTATAAAGGAACAAACTTATAAAGGAACTTCAGGGGCAGTTCAGTCACAAGTTAAGGGCTTAATGCAGGAAGCACTGAGTGAGGTTCTTTAGCCTGTACTGTGCAGAAGGTCACCCAAGGTAATCACAATGGTCCCTTCTGGCCTTAAAGTCTTCGAATCAGAGTGTGCCACTGCATACCAGCATTGGTATGGGGCCTCAGAGATCACAATGCATGGGGCAGCAGCACTAGGAGATGACCTTCACAAACCTTGAAGTATAGTGACCTCTGCAGGGCTGATGGAAATGAATGTCCTTGTCTTCACAGGACTCCAGTACTTCTGCAGGCAATGGTTGGACGGGGAGGCAATGCCTATTGTGACTTGTATTGGGAAAAGAGGGAACTGCTGTTATGCTATTGCTGGAAAAAAAGGGGATTGTTTAGGATTAAAGTAAACAGAACAAATAGAAAACCTAGAAGGGTTAATATACCAGTGCCCCAGTTACTAAAGAAACAAGAAGCCAAGGCAGGGTCAGCTAGGGAGCTGGGTCAAGTAACATTCAAAAGAGGGAATATTAACCATAGGTCAGAAGTAATCTTGTCTCCTTTCTCCCACGCTCCCTTTTGTTTCTAAATTGCACTAATTGTATTGTGAGCTCTTTGGGCAGCCCTCTCTTCTGTATGTGCAATGGGTCCACAACACTTTCAGATACTGCTAATGAGAGTGTGCAAGGGAGTGTCTCTCTATTAGGTGTACAGTCTTCTCTTTTCATTGCTCAGAGAGTCCTGGGAAGTGTTGATTCTGGGAGATTTCAGTTGCTCCCTCAGTGACAACTATTCTTTTTTTTTTTTTAGTTGCCTGAAACTTTCTGAGAACTCTGCTGTCCAGGTGCTTTACTCAGTTAGTTACAGAAAGTGCACACAAGGCAGCCCCCTGTTGGATCTAGTCTTTGGAATAGATCTGAATTTAGGAGTTTCTGTGTCTCCTGTAAATCATGCTATCCCCATTCCCTGCAAAGCTCCCCTTGAAGACTTAGAAAGAATCTTCAGAAATCAGTCTTATCTAATCAGGGACCGCACTAAAATGTATAAATACACTAAAATGTATTCAGCGTGGTTGTGTGGTTACTGTATGATGTCAGTACCAACCAGAGTTAAAGTTGTGTGTGTGACCTAACTGTATGTTTCCATACCTCAGCATGTTTAGATTTCTTTTAACCTTAATTCTGAATTTCCTAGGTTTATGTCGCTTGGTTTGTGATAATGACAGCATCCCTATAATGTATTTGCCTCTAAGTTACTTTAGATGTGTTCTCAGCTGTAACTCCATTTTACCATAGCTTTTGTCTGGGAACACCAAATATTTAAAGAGAACACTTGTATGTATCTACAGGCTTGATCCCACAGACTGCTCCTTTAAGAACATAAGAAGGGCCATACTGGGTCAGACCAAAGGTCTGTCTAGCCCAGTATCTTGTCTTCCGACAGTGGCCAATGCCAGGTGCCCCAGAGGGAATGAACAGAACAGATAATCATCTAGTGATCCATCCCCTGTTGCCCATTCCCAGCTTCTGGAAAACAGAGGCTAGGGACACCATCCCTGTTCATCCTGGCTAATAGCCATTGATGGACCTATCCTACATGAACTTATCTAGTTCTTTTTAGAACTCTGTTATAGTTTTGGCCTTCACAACATCCTTTGGCAAGGAGTTCCACAGGTTGACTGCATTTTGTGAAAAAATGCTTCCTTTTTGTTTGTTTTAAATCTGCTGCCTATTAATTTCATTTGGTGACCCTTAGTTTTTGTGTTATGAGGAGTAAATAATAGTTCCTTGTTTACTTTCTCCACACCAGTCATGATTTTATAGACCTCTGTCGTATCCCCCCCTTAGTTGTTGTCTCTTTTCCAAGCTGAAAAGTCCCAGTCTTATTAATCTCTCCTCATATTGCAGCCGTTCCATACCCTTAATCATTTTTGTTGCCCTTTTCTGAATCTTTTCCAATTCCAATAAAACTTGTTCGAGATGGGGCGACCATATCTGCATGCAGTATTCAGCATGTGTGGGCGTACCATGGATTTATATAGAGGCAATATGATATTTTCTGTCTTATTATCTATCCCTTTTTTAGTGATTCCCAACAGTCTGTTCGTTTTTTTGACTGCCTTTGCACATTGACTGGGTGTTTTCAGAGAACTATCCACAATGACTCCAAGATCTCTTTCTTGAGTGGTAACAGCTAATTTAGACCCTATCATTTTATATGTATAGTTGAGATTATGTTTTCCAATGTGCATTACTTTGCAGTCATCAACATTGAATTTCATCTGCCATTTTATTGCCCAGTCACTCACTTTTGAGAGATCCTTTTGTAGCGCTTCGCAGTCTGCTTTGGACTTAACTATACTGAGTAGTTTTGTATCAGCTGCAATTTTGCCACCTCACTGTTTACCCCTTTTCCCAGATCATTTATGAATATGTTGAATAGGACTGGTCCCAGTACAGACCCCTGGGGGACACCACTGTTTACCTCTCTCCATTCTGAAAATTGACCATTTATTCCTATCTTTTGTTACCTATCTTTTAACCAGTTACTGATCCATGAGAGGACCTTCCCTTTGTCCCACAACAGCTTACTTTGCTTAAGAGCCTTTGGTGAGGGACCTTGTCAAAGGCTTTCAGAAAATCTAAGTAAACTATATCCACTGGATCCCCCTTGTCCACATGCTTGTTTAGCCCCCTCAAAGAATTCTAGTAGATTGATGAGGCATGATTTCCCTTTACAAAAACCATGTTGACTCTTCTCCAACAAATTATGTTAATCTGTGTGCCTGACAATTTTGTTCTTTAGCAGGCTTCCTGCTTCTGATGTACTTAACGTTTTTTTGCTATTACTTTTTGAGTCTTTGGCTAGCTGTTCTTCAAATTCCTTTTTGGCCTTCCTAATTATATTTTTACACTTCATATTTGTCAGAGTTTATGCTCCTTTCTATCTTCCTCACTAGGATTTAACTTCCACTTTCTAAAGGATGCCTTTTTGCCTCTCACTGCTTCTTTTACTTTGTTATTTAGCCACAGTGGCACTTTTTTGGTTCTTTTACTGTGTATTTTAATTTGGGGTATACATTTAAGTTGAGCCTCTATTATGGTGTCTTTTAAAAGTTTCCATTCAGCTTGCAGGGATTTCACTTTTTGCGCTGTACCTTTTAATTTCAGTTAATATTGTTTGTTGGACTTGTGGTGAAATATAGATGTTTCTAAGATCTTAGGATTTCTTTTGCTCCTATTCATTGCTTCATTTGGGCATGTAACTCATCTCAGATAGTCTTGTCAATTTATCCCCTCCTCTCTGCCAGTGTTGCCAGCCTAATACACTCTTTTACCCCTCCTCCCACAGTTGACTGTGTGATTTCTTACAACACCTGCTAAGCATGGACCTCCACCTCTGAGCTGATCTTTCCCTTAGGGCTCCGTTATGCTGAAACACCTACAAGAAATTAGCTAAACAATGGCTAGAAGAGGGGCAGCTGGGACAGTCCTTAGTATTTTGCCTGCTGCTACACACACGCACCTAAAATTGTGCTCAAGGCTTCATTAAGGTGAGCTTTGTGGAATGATCTGCCTTCTGCTTATCACCCAGGCACTACGTTCAGCCAGTTAGCTGATCCAAAATGGGCACCCAGATCTTCTCTCCAGTAGTCCAGTCCATCTCTAATTAATCTACATTCTGCCTTTGAGAGATAAGGCTATGTGTGCAGTACAGCTTATGTTGGCGTAACTCATGTCGCTAAGGGATGTGAATAAACCACCCCCTGTGCGACGTAAGTTACACCAACCTAAGCGCTGCTGTGGACAGCAGTATGTCAGTTGGAGAGCTTCTGCCACTGACGTAGCTTCTGCCATTCATGAAGGTGGTTTTATTATGCCGACAGTAGAGCTCTCTCCTATCAGCATATAGCGTCTTGACCAGATGTGCTGCAGCAGCGCCGCTGCGGTGCTGTGGCAGGCTCATTCTGCCGATTTTGCCACCTGGGTGAGAGGGCAGTGGGGGAAAGGGAGGAGCTCTTTCTCATCTTGTCACACACCTCTTCGAAGGCTCTGTGGAGGAACTCTCTAAAGTAAGGATAGAGAGGTTCAGAGGGTTTCTGTCCCCACTTACGATGGTGCATGTTCTGGGCTAAACCTTTACCTTGCTTCCTCAGGAGTTTGAGGTTTCTAACTTGGAGCCATTGCAACAGCTGAGAATAGCCAGAGCCTAGTGGTACTGTGGCCATGTCCCTTCCCCTCCAACAATGCTCCTGAAACCCTCCAATGCTGTGAGAGAGTGATATACAGCTGGTACACCAACTCTGTGGCACACTGGTAAATCTCCTCCACCAGCAATGTTCTTCAATGGCCTGATCTGCTGTTTTTATGACCCCTTCATTCTGCCAGAGCAGGGTAAAAAGGCCATTGTTTTCCAGGTGGAATCCGAGGTTTTTTTCACCAGCCTCCATAAGGCAGTTCTTTCATTGCTTGTACTCACTATGGGATTGGAAGTCAGGGTTGCCTCTTGGGGATCTTCATTAGCGGGTGGTCATTTTTAAAGTCTGGGAGCCCTAGTTCACTCTCAACCTAATCAAGCCATTTGAACTAGGTCGGAAAAGAAATTTTTCAGATCATCTTGCATGGGGTCAAATTTATCTCAGTATCTGGGTCAAATTATATCTGAAAGTATGGTTCATGAAAAATGTCTCTTAGATATTAGGGAGTCTTAAATATGGACATTGGTCTGAACTCCCATAAGCCTGCTATCTCTAATCCATACTCCCATCCTTAGAACTTTTTCTCTAAAAGGTGCTCTTGCAGGGCATGCAAGGTTGGTCTTGTTCTGTTTCCCAAGTTCTGGAGTTCCTCCAGGAGGAAGTGGAGAATGAAGTCAGTCTTGAGAAACCACAAGGACCAAGTTTTGACCTTAGGGACTATTGGAGGAGATGCTGAAAATTCTTTTATTGGATTGCACTGCTTAATTCCAAGATGCTGTCCAGCCAAAGCAAATCTCCTGGTCAGGCCTGAGTCAATTGTCTTGTCCTAGGCTGTTTAATCTGCTCTTTCTACCAGCTTTCTCTTTCCCTATTGGAGCTTCTAGCTTCTGTTAGCTTTTTCTGAGTGTCATTGGAAGCCACCAAAAATATAATTACCAGGGCAGCCCTCCTCGTTAAATATTCCTTTCTGATTTCTGAGTAGCTACTTCCTAGATGAATTTCAGATTCTGGCTTTTGTCCTGCCTTACTTCAGATAAAGGGAAGATCACAGCATGCTTTTAGGTCCTTGAAGTATCTCATGCACTGCTCCCAGGAGGTTAAGAAATCCAGTTTGTTCTGGTCTAGACATATAAGAAAGGTCTAGAGGGTCAGGTTCTCATTCTCAAACAGATGGATTCATTCCTGTACTAAGGAGGCATAAATGGCGGGAAGGTCTCCACTACCTCTTAGGAATTAAAGCTCATGAGAGAGTATGGTTTCCTGGGCCAAAAGAGAATCTGCATCTGTATGAAATTTGCTAGTCCACCTTTGTGCAGCCCTGAAGAGAAAAGGAAACTGTTTCTGTCTTAAAAACTGGATTTCTGCAAGGGAATCCACCAGTCTGAACTTCCACTGGGTTGCGTAAAGAGTTCAGTAAATTATAGCTGCTAAGGTAGTTTTTGTATGCAGTGTTGTTGTAGCTGTGTCGGTCCCACGATATTAGAGAGACAAGGTGGATGAGGTAATGTCTTTTACTGGACCAACTTCTGTTGGTGAGAGAGACAACCTTTGAAGCTACAAGGAACAAGATCTTCTTCGGGGCTGGGACATACTCAGAGGGTATGTCTACACTGCCATTAGACACCCGCAGCTGCCTGTGCCAGCTGACTCTCACTAAGGGGCTGTTTAATTATCGTATAGACATTTGGGCTAGGGCTGCAGCCTGAGTTTTGGGACCTTATCAGAGGCTCCAGATAGTTTAGCATAAGTAGTTAGCACCTATTCTATGGGATAATTCAAGGTAAAGTGGGTCATTAACACCCCAGCAGTCATAGGACAAAAATGGGGGGTTAGTGGGTTACAGATTGTTGTAATAAGCCAGTGTCTTTATTAAAACCATATCAAAGTTATAAATTTAAGCTCCGAGACTCATCTTTTGAAAGGATTATGTATGTTTCCTTTGAGGATGAGGACTGATAGGTCAGATATGTAGTGATCACTTTGTGAAAGGTGTTCACCCACAAGTGTATGGTATTGTTTTCTTTTATCATTTTCCTGTGGGAGTTCATTTGAGAGTGTAGTGATTGTCCGTCTGGTTTCACCCACACAGTTGTTGTTGTGGCGGCATTTAGTGCACTGGATGAGGTACAGCACATGTTGTGATAGGTATGAGTAGGACCCATGGATCTTGAAAGGTGTTTTGTGGGGAGTGTTGATCATACAGCAATCTGTAACACATTAACCCCCCTTTTTGTCCTATGACTATAGTGTGTTAATGGGCCACTTCACCTTGAAAAGTAAGAGCAGTAGGACAAGGGAACAGACTGTTTGGGGAGGTTGTGTAAGCTCCTTCACTGAAGGTTTTCAGAAGGAGGCTGGAGAGCCATCTGTCAGGGATGGTTTAGACACAACAAATCCTGCATCTTGGCACGGGGTGAGACTAGATGATCCTTGTGGTCCCTTCTAGCCTTGTGGTTCTAATTGTCCCTTAGGCTTAGAGTATGTACTAAATATCTGTTCGATCTTCTGTTTAGCTGTGACCATTCTCAGTATCATTCCCAGATCTGAAGAAGAGCTCTGTGTAGCTCAAAAGCTTGTGTCTCTCACCAGTAGAAGTTGGACCAGTAAATATATTCCCTCACATACCTTGTCTCTCTAAGGTAGTTTTTGATTGGTTAGAGAAGGCTGAGGAGAGCTGGGTACAAATTTCTGGAGTAGGTGATTGATGTAGCTACCTGACTGATAAGCAGAAAGCAGAGCAGTTCATTAATTTAATCTTGGACATTTTTAACTGTATTCTTCTGTTAAGAGGCTTTCAGGCATGTGCACTCATTAAAATATAAAAATCTTCCATTGGTCAGGTTATTTTTAAAAGGCAGTTTGTCTAAAATCAGTAAGAGGTAAGGTACATTTTGAGAGAGGACGTTCAGGGGTCCAACCCCCTTTCATGTATCGTAACCTGTAGTTAATACAGCTGATGCAGAAAGTGGACATTAAGTTTTATATTTCAGAATTGTCATCAATGTATTTAGAATTTGCTGTCTGCTCTTAAAAATGCTGGATCATTGCTGTTAAATTAATACGTGTTGCATTTTTACTACTAATTTATATCAGCTCCAACTCCAGTTTGATTTTGTATTATTTCATAAACTGATAGTTAAATCTCTGAGATCTGAATCTCAGCTGCAAAGTTTTGGGACCCTGGAGCCTGGGCTCCTTCAGCACTCCAGAGTGTCAGCAAGAGTCAGGAATCAAAACATGACACAGCTGTAAAAACAGACAGAGAGCTTTTGGCCTCAGCAATTCTACTGGTGCAGGCAGATTTCAGATATAAATTTTACTCTGCTGCTGCTAGTACTAATGAAGTCAGTTTCTTTTGGTGGGTTTGCAGCCAGGTGTGTCCAGTTCTGTGGCTAACCAATGCTCTTTACTTAATTTTTCCACTTGTGACATTTCTACCAAACTTAAAAAACAAACATAAAAATTGGCTTGATGCAATGGCTCAAAGTGTTAATAGTAACATTAGGCTGGGTAAAAGACTTCCTTACGATCCTGCTCTGCCAGAGATCTCCATCTTGTGGCTTACACTGAACAAGTTTAAATTATGCAAACTGGCAGCTGCTTAATCAGTTTGTAAGGGGGAGCCAGAGTCAGTACTAGAAATTGCAACTGTTTTTCTTCCTATCAGAGGACCTTGGCAACAAAGATATTAGGTTCGCTTGCACATTGTGTTTTGGTAAATCTAGCTTTAAAAAGCAGGACTGTGGTGTCTTGAGTGTATTCTCATACTCCTGAATCAGGGTGCAGTGGAGTCGATCGTTAGGACTCCATACCATGGAATTTAGAGAAGGGGAGACCTCAGAAAATTCCTTTTCCTTAATCTTAGATCTTCCCTGGTAATATTGAGATTCACTACCATTACTCTACATAAATTGTACTCTATCTAAACATATGCATCAGGGACTGATTTGAAATAAACATTCCTAATTCAAATAAGTTTCTTTTTAACAAGGATGTTTCTGTTATATGCAGGGATACTATATGTCTGAAATGTACAAGATTTGCTTGTTCGCTACAAAATCCTGATTTGTATCAGTGCATGTTTTAAAAGTCGTAAGAGATGATAGGAACAGGAAGGGACTGTCCAGCACAACATGGGAACCCTGTCTAATTTATCTTAATCCCACCTTCTTGCTTTCCCACCAGACCACTCAAACCCCTACTTCTAGATGTCTTTTGAATTTGTTTATTGCCACTGCCTTGCATAGCACAATACAGCCTTTGTTATGCTTTCAGCTAGAGCTATTTATACACAGTGGCCCATATTTGCTCTCAGTCACACTGGTGTGAATATAAAGTAACACCATTAAAATCACTGGCATTACTCCACATTTACATCAGTGTAACAGAACAGAATCTGGCTCAGAAACTTTGAGCACAGATTTCTGCCTTGTTCTGCCACTGTTAGAATCTGTTTTAAAAGAAAACAAATCCAGCCTTGTCCTACATTAGCCACATTCTGACTATTGGAAACCAATTTGGGATTCATTTTGGGATTATTCACGTCATGTATTACGTTTTCTTAAATTTGCAACAGGTCAGTTCCAAAAGAAGCTATTCCTCCTAGTGGAGGATAAAAGATGCATGAGGTTGCCCAAGGAGTCAAGAAGCATGATCAGAATCAAGACAAGGAGAGCAGGCAGTATAGGAGTCAGGATGAGAAGTATATAATAGAAAACAAGTGTTTTATGGGAAGAGGCTGTGGATTGGGGCAGGAGGAGAGTGAGTGGCCCATGAATGGGCGTGCATTGCATGGGAGGGAGTCTCATGTGACATGAAGGAAGCTTACTGGGGAAGAGGACAGGAAGGTGGAGGTCTTGGGTGGATTGGGGTGGAAGGAACAGGAAAGTTATGATTTGTTCCAGACTCTTCATTTTAGTGAGGATGAAAAAGTCTGATAAAAATTCTGTTTTGAGTTAGAGGATTATTTGTATTTTGTGAAATGTTTGAATTTTCTAGGATATTTTAAAGGGAAAGTTCCACCCCCGCACCCCAGGAGATTTATAACTATTTAAAAATCACCTTATGACAATTTTGCGGTGTCATTTTATTCAGACCCTTTTAAAAACATCTGAAGGCAATCAGAGGTATGACATTAATGTGTGTGGTTCTTTGCTTTGAATAGTTTGGACAAATGTGTATTAAAAGTTGCAGCAACATGTTTTGTGTGACTACTTTTTAAACCCTAAAAAGGAAACGTTTTAAGTGTCAAAAAAGATACAAGGTGAGGAAGGGCTCTGTGCAGCTCGAAAGTTTGTCTCTTTCACCAACAGAAGTTGGTCCAATAAAAGATGCTACCTAGCCTTTCTTGTCTCTCTAGTGTCCTGTGACCAACATAGCGACAATGCATTAAGAATATTACAGACATAAGAATTACAGTGGCACAATATTACAGATGACCTAAATTAGGATAATGGAGTGTTACAGTTCTTTTCCCACAGGAGTTATGACATGAGATGACTTCAGAAGATGCAAGTGTAACCCACGCTAACATCATGGGGATAGACCACATATAGAGGTTTCAGTGTGCTGCTGTTTCTGAGCAAATGGAACTAGTCCTCTAGTGTTTTTAGATACAGAGGTCCTGTGTTCAGACCCTACAAACCTGTACCGGGATTTGAACTACTGTGGGATGAGCTTTCTTGGCAAGGAGGAATGTGTAACCCACGGTAATGAATTATGCCTTTTCTAATGGCTGGACCATTTGCAGCAGTGACCTTAGTTGGGTTGTCTGGATCTAAAAGCATAAGTCTCTGCTGCTTGAGCTGAAGCACCAGGGCCACTCATGCATAGGCTTTAGCAGAAGTATAAACATCCAGCCATGACACCATATTAGTGTGGGTTACACAATGTTTTCAGTAGAGGAGTATGGGATGTTAGGCTCCCCAGATGTGCTGATGATTCAGGGGAAGGATGTCAGCTGGATGTCATGTTGGGTGACAAGGGGGTGTGTGCGGGGGGACTTTTGAAAGGATTATGAGGGCGGCTCTCGCAGCACTATAGTTAAGACTGAGCAGAGCTTTGTGTTCAGAGCTGAATTTTCAAAGTACTCTACAATCCCCATGTATACTTGTATTGGCCCTCAAAATTGCTTACACCACTCGAAATCTTAAGGTAGAGTTAGCAGTGCATGTTTAGGCTCATTAGGTCAATGGATTCCTGAGATATATTCCTCCTAAAAATCACCTCATTTTAAAATTTCCTGGTTCTTATAATGTATTTTTGTCCATAGCTAGGGACTGTCCTGTGTTCATCCATATAGGCAAATGGTCTTGAAAACAACTATGCCTCACTGGGCTCCAGAATAGATGGTAGATTATATGGTGCAAGTTTGGAGTTTTTGGTCTAGGGATTTCTGAGATAAAGTCCCTCCCTCAGATGACCTGTTTTAGTTTTCTAAGGGCTGAGGAATCAGGCACACAGCAGTGAAACAGCCAGGTAGCTGCAATTGAACCTGTTTGGGTGCATGCCATAGGTACATGGTGTTGAGACCAAAGGAGAGTTGCGATCATAGAAACTGTGCTCAGGCTCAGCTCACTGGCCTGCCCTGAAGCTTATTTAGTGTACTAGGAGCTGGTATAAATTGCCCAGATGTGTTAGGTTCTGATAAGGGCAAGCAGTCTGGGGCTCTCCTTGGGGCCTATAGCTGGTAGCTCAGAGGCTCTAAGAAGTGCCCAGGAAACCTCCTTACAGCACCCCCTTATTCCCACAATCTCCCCTCCCAGAAATGCCCTTCTCACTACCCTTTCTCAAAAACAATGGGAAAAGTCATATGCGAAATCCATTGTTACAGTGGAGGGAAGGTTGCTGGCACTCAGCACTGCCCTGTGCTCCTTGAGCCCTTTGAGAATGCAAGAATTTAAATCCCAAAAGTCATATGTTGTCAAACTAGGAATGACCGAGCTAAGGTGATACTTCCCACACAACACAGCCACACAACCTTAACTCTGCCACATGAGGATGGCAATAGATATGGGATATAACAGCACTGTACCCATCCGTAACCAAACCTGTCATTGTCAATGTGCTCAGCACAATTCCATATAGCAGTCCTACTCTTCTGTCCAGTGGCCCCTCACTTGTACTCCGTGCCTCCCTTACCAGGCTTTCTATTATTGTGTCTGGCATCAATATCAGAACTCATGGTTATCAGAGGAGGCCTTCCAGACAGTTAAATTGAAGGTCACGGCCCTTCAGCACAGGTCCACATTAGCTGCCATTCTGGCCTTCCGCTTGTTGTCAGAGATACACCACAAGTTCAAGATCCCCTGTACGTAGCGTATGTTGATCTTAAGGCTGCGTTTGATTCCATTGACCAAGTCGCACTATGGAAGGCCTTCAAGGGCATAGATGTCCTAACCACTCTGCTGGACTTAATTAGCAAGCTGCATAATGGAACTATGCTACTTAATCGGATGGCAGCACCTTTTAAATCAGTATCTGCTGTCAGGCAGGGGTGTATCTTCACCCCTGCACTCTTTTGTTGGGCAGTGGATTTCATAATGCAACATTCCGTCAGGTTCATAGGCTTTTAGATCGGTGATCTCTCTCTCTCTCTCAGACCTTGACTATGCTGATGACATTCTTCTAGTACAGAGCCCCAACAGGTTTTGTGAGGCACTCCAGCAAATGGAGGAGGAGTCAGCTAAGGTTGGCCTCCATGTTTCGTGTTCAAAGACAAAGTTGCAAAATCTAGGATCAGGTCCACCCATGACCCAAATCTCTTTGAATAATGAAACTGTCAAAGCAGTCTCCATTTTTTGCTATTTGGGTTCTATACTCACCAGTTCCTCCAACTATTACATGAACGTTCTCCAACGGATTGACATCGCAGAGTCTGCCATGGGTCATCTACAACAAATATGGAATCAACATCGTTTCAGCATGACAACCAAGTTCAGGATCTGTTTGAGCTGTATCCTCTCTGTATTGCCATACAGTTGTGAAACATGGACTCTATGCCGCTCAGGCTGAGCAAAGCTGGAGGCTTTCCACACAAAATGCCAATGTTGTATATTGGGCATAAAGTGGAATGACTTAATTTGTAATGCAGATGTTTACAGTTGCTCCAGCCTACTGATGACTTGGGCCATTGTCCACAGGTGGTGTCTTACGCTTTTCGGACATGTCGCCAAAATGCCGCAAGACATTCTGGTGAACGCTGTTCTCCGGGTGGCTTGTAACATCTGGGATAAAATTCCACCAACTGTGAGGGGTGCAGGCAGCCCAGAGTCAGACCTCCTATTACATGGGTGCATCAAGTCTATTCCAGTGTTCGACTCTTGGCCCATCAAGCCCTTGCAGCTGCACAGGAACGGACTCAATAATGAATGATTACTAAGACCGACCATTCTGCTAAGCATTGAAGAAGACGACGATCAATATCAGGCTAACCAGCCTGTAGTTACCGCAGTCATTTTGAATATTGGCACAGCATTAGCTGTTCCAGTCTTCTGGAACTTCCTCGGTATTCCATGATTTGTTTAATATCAACATCAAATATTACATAGTCCTGCCTTGAGTGCAGGGGACTGGACTAGATGACCTCTTGACGTCCCTTCCAGTCCTACACGTCTATGATTCTATCAGTAGTGCAGAGGGCTCCTTGGTGAATTCTTTTAAAATTCTTGGGTGTTTTAAAAGTTTAACTTTAAGCTGCTGTTTAACATCCTCCCTAATTATTACTGGATTAGAAAATATTTATCACTGTAAGAAATGAATACATCATCCAACTTCATTCAAATACAGAATAAAAATATTTATTGAACATTTTTGCCTCTTTCTGAATTATTTTTAACAATTTTACCATCTTTATCTAATAATGAACCTATACGATTTCTAAATTCTCTTTTTCCTGATTTATTTTTAAACGTCCTTCCTGTTGTCTTTGGTTATAGAATTTTCATTGATATCTTTAGCTTCCCTTATCAATTGTCTGTATTTCCTAACTGATAATTTATAATCAATGTGATCAACTACTCCCTTTTTGTGTGTGTTATATATTGGTTCAAAGACAAATTATTCCCATTTTCACTTCTCTTCCTAATCAGGATTGTTTTAACCAAAAAGCCTCCTTTTGTGATTGTGAAATTTTGTTTTGTAAACATCTAGTAAAATATTCTTAAACAATTCACAATTATTTTTCAAATTTTTAAGTTTAAATTTGTTCTCCCAATCAAGTTTGCTCATATTTATTTTAAGGTTTTTGGTTATTGGAAATTTGAAAGCACTCCATATGGGTTGTGTGTGCATATTACTGGTCAGGATTATATTCTGAATGTAATTAGGTTGTGGTAACTTGTACCTAGGCAACCGTTAATTTTTATTTCACTGATCAATCCATCGTAGCCATCAGAATAAGGTCTAATATAGAATTACTACATGTTGGTTGTAATATTTTGTGTATTGGAAAGTTATCACCTGTAATTTTTATGAACTCCAAAGATGTTCTTCTAGTGGTAGCCTGAGTCTTATAGACTGTGTCCCCCAGATTGAAATCCCGCATGATAATGCAGATTTTCTTTCTGCATCTTAGATGTTTAAGGAGCTTCTCACCCTGTTCCTTCTTCTGATTTGAAGTCTATACTGGACCCCCGGCAGTATCCATCTTATGATATATTGGTTAGATCATAAATCTATAAGCAGTCCAGCTCTAGTGCCTCTGAGTTGTCAGATCAATCAATGATACACAGTTTACCTGGGGTTGAGTACAAAATCCACACAGAAACTTCAGCTTGTACAAAATGCAGCAGCTTGCTTTCTTAACAATAGTTTGACAAGAGCACATCACACTGGTGCCTCTCACACTCAGCAGGCTTCCCATTAGTTACCCAAAACAATACTACTGGCTACACTAAGGAATGGTTGAGAATAAAATCTTCTGAGCAAATTTAGCATGTTCCTTAAGATTTGTATGCAGTGGTAAAGCAGCACAGCAATCTGGTTCATAACTGGTTCACTGTATATTTAATTTTTTGCTTAATTTACTTAACTTTTGACTCCCCAATTAACAGTTTGTTGTGCACAGCCAATTATTTATGACCCTCCATTTCTTACTATGGCTCTCATCTCACCCATTCTATGCATACTTTTCTCTCCTCCTCACACCCTCCCTCACTCAATCCCTTTCCTCCTCTCTGCTACCCTCCCTCTTGACAGCTCACACCGCTTGACCTTCTCCCCTCTCCCACTCCTTTCATATCACCCACCACCTTTTACTCCTCCCCCCCCCCACATCCGTATCTCACACTTTCCTCTGCTGATGTCTCCATACCTCTGGTGATATCAACCCCAACACTGGTCCTCCCTGCCGACCCTCTCCTTTCCCCATCATCACTTCCATCTCAGTAGTTCCTTTTAAATCTCACACTTGGCCCATCCTCTCCCTCCTCCTCTTCTCCTGCTCCTTCTGGATCACCTACTCGATTTCCAAAAACACCACCACTACGCCATGACTACTTCATCTCCCACTCCCTCTATCTCCTGGCACTAAGGGTCTCTTCCTCTAGGACCATCTCTGCAGATGCCCTCTAATACAGTGGCCTTTTGTTCTGTCCTAGTCCCCATTCTAAATGAGAACCTAAAGAACAGGAGGGAATCACAGAATCATAGAAATGTAGGCCTAGAAGGGACCTTGAGAAGTCATCAAGTCCAGCCCCTGTGCTGAGGCAGGACCACATAAACTTAGACCCATCCCTGACAAGTGCTTATCCAACCTCGAGTGATGGGGATTTCAGTACCTCTCTTGGAAGCCTATTTCAGAGCTTAACTACCCTTATAATTAGGTTTTCCTCATATCTAACCTAAATCTCCCTTGCTGCCAATTAATCCATTATTTCTTGTCCTATCTGCAGTAGGACATGGAAAATGGTTACCATCCTCTTTATAACAGCCCTTAACGTATTTGAAGACTATTATCAGGTCTCCCCATAGTCATCTTTTCTCCAGACTAAACATGCCCAGTTTTTTTAACCTTTCCTCACAGGTCAGGTTTTTAAACATTTTATCATTTTTGTTGGTCTCTTATGGACTCTCTCCGTTTTGTCCACATCTTTCTTAAACTGTCAGAATTGGACACAGTACTCCAGCTGAGGCCTTACCAGCGCTCAGTAGAATGGGCCAGTTACCTCACATGACTGTCCTGTTACTACACCCAGAATATTAGCCCATTTTGCAGCTGCATCACATTGATTCATATTTAATTTGTGATCCACTATAATCCCCAGATTCTTTTCATCAGTATTGCCACATAGACAGTTTTTCCCTATTTTGTAGTTGTGCATTTGATTTTTCCTCTCTAAGGGTAATACTTTGCACTTGTCTTTATCAAATTTCACTTTGTTGATTTCAGATCAATTCTCTAATTTATCAAGGTAATTTTTAATTCTAATCCTAATCTTGTTCTCCAAAGTGCTTGTAACCCCTCCCAGTTTGGTGTCGTCTGCAAGTTTTGTAATCATACTCTCCTCTTCATTATCAAGTCTTCAGTGAAAATATTGAAGAGTACCAGACCCAGGACTGACCCTGGTGGAATCCCACTTGCTATGTACTCCCAGTTTGATAGCAAACCATTGATAACTACTTTGAGTACAGTCTTCCAACCAGTTGTACACCCACTTTATAGTAATTTCATCTAGAGCACATTTTCCTTGTTTGCTTATGAGACTCTCATGTGGGACTGTGTTAAAAGCCTTACTAAAACCAAGATATATCCTATCTCTGGCATCCCCCATCCACTAGGCCAGTAACCCAGTCAAAGAAGAAAATTAGGTTGGTTTGGCCTGATTTGTTCTTGACAAATCCATGTTGGCTATTCCTTATAACCCTATTATCTGCTAAATGCTTACAAATTGATGGTTAAATAATTTGTTCCAGTATCTTTCCAGGTATCAAAGTTAGCTGACTGGTCTATAATTCTCAAGGTCCTCTTTTTTTCCCCTTTATAAAAAGACAGGTACTATGTCAAGTCCTCTGGAACCTCACCCATCCTCCATGAGTTCTTGAAGATAATTGCTAACAGTTCCAAGGTTGCTTCAGGTAGTTCCTTAAGTACTCTAGGATGAATTTCATCAGACCCGACCAACATGAATACATCTAACTTTATCTTAAATATTCTTTAACCTGTTCTTTTCCTATTTTGGTTTGCGTTCCTTGTGTTGAGTATCTGGTCACCATTAACCTTTTTAGTGCAGGAGGAAGCAAAATAGGCATTAAACACCTCACCCTTCTTGAGGTCATCAGTTATTGTCCAGTGTTATATTGTCTCTTTCTTTGCTCCCTACATTTTTATCTCCATCCTTTTTACTCCTACTGTATTCTACAGCTTATTTACGGTCTTCCTCCATTCCTCCTTCTTGTCTTTCTAATAGCACTTAGCATTGCTATTTAGCAGCATTAACTAGTTAATTGTCACTACACTCCTGTAAGTAGCTGAGTAGCATTATTCCCATTTTACAAATATAAAAACAAGTAACGAAAAATGAAATGATGTGACCGAAACCACAGCATGTCAGAACTGGGATTAGAACACAGGGGTTTCTTGCATTCCTGTACTTAGTTTATAGGATCTGTACCATGATGCCGTCTATTCTGTTCTGTTCTGTTCAGCCTAGAGGCTGCAGTGGCTGCTAATTAAAGGAGCCATCTCAGCTGCATGCAGCTAGCTAGTGTGTGACTAGAAGATAGGGCTTTCACAACCTAGTTTAGTTGGAAGCCGTCCGGATGGCACCTCCACCTGGAGCAACAAATTGGGTTGGGACCTTCAGAAACATGAGAACTGATCTCATGACTCCAAAGATCAGTCCTATGTGGCAGAAGAATGATTGTGAATAATCAATGGTTTTTAGGGGAAATCACCATGAGTGGCAATTGGTTTATGTCTTGTTGATTACAATAAAAAGGGCTAACAGCTCTCTTTTTATACATGAAAGCCTAACTTAGTCTAGACATTTATGGAGCCCCCAAAATCAAGAGGGGTCTTGCCTATGGGTCTTGAAAGCCAGATCTGCATGTCAAGGAGCTAGAAAGCAGTGTGTGAGACTCAAGATGTCCTAAATATGTCCTTTTGTGTTTCATAGTAGACTAGACCAGTGTTTTTCAATCTGTGGGTCGAGACCCAGTACTGGGTCGTGGCATGTAAGGCGCTGGGTCACCTTGCTCTGGTCAGCACTGCCGACCGGGACGTTAAAAGTCCAGCTAACACAGGCTAGTGCCTACCTTTTCTGACACCGCGCTGTGCCCTGTAAGCGGCCAGCAGCAGTCCGGCATCTAGGCTAGGGTGACCAGATAGCAAGTATGAATAATTGGGACAGTGAGTGGGGGGTAATAGGCACCTAGAAAAATCCCCAGATATCGGGACTGTCCCAATAAAATCGGGACATCTGGTCACCCTGTTCTAGTCAGGGGGGCCACGGGGCTCTCTGTGTGCTGTCCCCGCCCCGAGCACTGGCTCCGCACTCCCATTGGCCTCTGCCTAGGAGCCAGACCCCGCTGCTGGCTGCTTCCGGGGTGCAGCGTGGCCCGCAGTGCATCCTGACTACGCCGCTGAGCTGCCGAAGGTAAGTTTGTGCCTGCACCCCAATCCCCTGCCTGAGGCACCCCCCAAATCCAGAGCCCCTCCTGAACCCCAACACCCTCCTCCCCAGCCCAGAGCCCTGACCCCCTCCTGCACCACAACCCTGTGCCCCCCTCATTCCCGGCTGCATCCCCACAGCCCTCACCCTCGCACCCCAACCCTCTGCCCCAGGCCTGAGCCCCTCCCATGCCCCAAACCCCTCCTCCCCAGCTCCGTTGGGTCGCAGGCATCAACAATTTTCTTCAACTGAGTCCCCAGAAAAAAAGTTTGAAAACCACTGGACGAGACCATCTTTTTCTGTGCTTGGGCTAGAGGAAGAGAATGTTTCCCGGTCCAGGTTTAATCTACATCTTTTGGTCCTTTTCAGTAAACGGTGTGTAAAAAGACTTTAACCCTTTATATCCCTGATCATTTATTTAGGAGCCTTTGGAGTTTGCTTATTCACAACAGAACCAAGTCTGAATGAAATACAGGAGTTATATTGGAAACTTCAGTATTTTCTATGATTATGATAAATGCTGTCTTTGAAACAACCTGTTTGAACAAGCCATCCCCAGCATTCTGGAGCTCTTACTGTGCAACTTTCTTCAGGATTCACTTTCCTCCCTTGCCTTTTACTTGAGGGCAGAACTAGGGAAGAGAAATAATTTTTTATTCACTTCAGAAAGGTTACAGTAATAAAGAAACTCTTGTTAACATCAGAGAACATGGCAGCCAGGAGTTTTCACAGTCTGGCATTGTTTATTTTACCAGCAATTTGGAACCTTCTGCACTCTTAAAATACTGGCAAGAAAATATTTAACTGTTAACTGTTCTGTGGCTTGCATATGTGTGATACTCTGGGGAGGAGAAGTGCTTAGGGAAATCAGGTTTTTCTCTGCCTATGAGTGAAACTGAAAAGTGCAAACTATCAGTGTACAGAAACTGAAATCAGTGTGATGATTCAGATGATGAAGTCTCAAGTCTGGCACACATACAGAACTCATGGTAGGCTTTGTGATGGGAGGCCCAATGGGTCACAACTGACAGGACAGGTATGGTAGGATGTGTGATGGGAGGCCCAGTGGGTCACGCCTGGACAGGGCAGGCACGGTCGGATGTGTGCTGGGAGGCCCAGTGGGCCAAGTATGGATACAGTAGATAGGTCGTGGTGGCTGCAGTGATGATTTTCAAAATTAGGTATTCTTAATGGCATAGAATTTGCCCAGGCCTGAGTCATCTGATAAAGGTCAGAGCAGCAGTAGAGGTCCCCATCATGAAGCAGGCACATGGATTACTCATTAATTGCCATGACATTTGGCAGTTTTTACCCCATTCTGGATTTGTCTAAAGTAAACTCCCTTCTCTGGGAGTTGAACTGTTGGATGAAAACCTTGCAGTCAGTCTGGATGACTTCCTGTTCCTAACCAGTATCATCTCATCTATCCAGTCCACCAGATATTTCTTTGATTCTAGATTCTGGGTAAGAACTAGTGATTGTTTCCTTCTGAAGGGTTGTGGTGTCCTGCCATTTACTAATGCCGTGGCTCGAGCTTCAGCTTCTTGAAGCGAGCATCTCTTCATCCACCTTTATCTGGATACTTGGTTGGTATGAGCAGTCAAAGAGGAATCAGTCCTGCCAGTGAGGAAGGTGCTGTTGTTTCTAGAAACTCATGGGTTGGTTATAAACTGTGCCAAAGGCAGCATTTTCTTTCACTCAGATTAGTCTATCCTGATCCAGTTTTGATGCTCAGGTCAGTAGTGTGATCTGTGTTACTTCAGATCATCCACTAGCCCAGGGGTGAGCAAACTTTTTGGGCCGAGGGCCACATCTGGGTGGGGAAATTGTATGCAGGGCTGGGGCAGGGGGTTGGGGTGTGGGAGGGAGGGGGTGTGGTGTGCAGGAACGGGCTCAGGGCAGGGATTAGGGCAGAGGGCGGTGTGGGGTATATGAGGGGGCTCAGGGAAGGGATTTGGGGTGCAGGAGAGGTGCGGACTGCGGGAGGGAGCTCAGGACAGGGGGTTGGGGTGCAGGAGTGCAACGGGGGCTCAGGGCAGGGAGTTGGGGTGCATGGGGATGCAGGATGCAGCAGGGGGCTCAGGGCAGGGAGTTGGAGTGCACGAGGGGTGCGGGGCACAGGCAGGGAGTTGGGGGGCTGGGTGCAGGAGGGTTTGGGCTCCGGCCTGGTGCCACTTACCTAAAGCAGCTTCAGGGTGGCAGCAGCACATGCCGGGACCAGGGTAGGCTCCCTGCATGCGTGCCCTGGCCCCACGCCACGCCGGGAAGCAGCCAGAACCACGTCCCTGCGCGGCCCCTGGGGGGGGTGTTGGCACAGGGCTCTGTGCGCTGCCCATGCCATGCCTGCAGGTACCTCCCCCGAAGCTCCCATTGGCCGCAATTCCCCGTTCCCGGCCAATGGGAGCTGTGGGGGGCAGTGCCTGGTGGCGGGGGCAGTGCCTGGTGGCAAGGGCAATGCACGAAGCCCTCTGCCTACCCCCCTTCCGCCCCAGGGATGTCATGCTGGCCGCTTCTGAGAGTGGCGCGGGGCCGGGGGTTCCGTGGGGGGCAATCCCGTGGGCTGGATCCAAAGCCCTGAGGGGCCGGATAGTTTGCCAACCCCTGCATTAGCCTATATCTGTCCCCGGTACAAATCAGAACAGGAAGAACTGTACAAGGAAGGAACCAATCCATACCTGGAAAGATCAGCAGACAACTAGTTACAATTGAGCATACTAAGCAAACAGCCAACTCATGGACATTGAGATAAAGTTGGAACAGAGAAGACCTCAGCCTCATGCGGATCAAAACAACATCCATGAATAGTCTCTCCACAATCATATTACCAATGGGTCACCCATCCTGGTCTGTATCTTAGAAACCTTGTTGACACTGCAGGCCAAGTGCTAGCTCATCTTGCACTCTCAGGCTACTATGTACACCGCAGATGCAGGCCTGAGAAATTATTGTGTATTCCCGTCGAGGTTCAGAGGAAGAAAGGATTTACTTAGTGGCATGAAGGGCAAAAATATGAAACACCTGTGTCTTTGAAACTGAGTTTAATCTAATCTGAGACCACAAGCATTTAAAATGTCTTAATCATTATGGCATCACTACGGGGCAGAGTAAATTGTGTTTTTGTACCTTAATTGTGTATTTCCATACCTTAAAATATTTGTATTCATTTTAAGTGTAACCTTAACTCAGCGTTTCTTGGGTTTGTAAAGTTTGGTTTGGGGATAAGTGCAATATCCCTGTAATGTTTAGATTTGTTTCAATATTAAATTTCATTATGATGGATAAAGATGAAGTGATTACTCAACAAAATATTAGTGGTTGCCTAGATACATGTGATCAGGACCTGGTAGACTCATTTTGTGCAAACAGAATACAGTCCCCCTATATTTGTGCCAAAAAGAATAATGAGCAAAATGTGTTTGGGGGAAAAAATAAAACTGAAAAGTATGAACAAAAATTTGGAGTTGTTTAAGAATTTTGCTCGATGCCCAAAAAGCCACAATTCCTTAGCCAGAAAAAAAAAACGGCTATTTCAGTGTATAAAATAAATCTGCTTAAGCAGATGTGAAAGGTGTACTAAAGAACAATAAATCGTTATATAGCAGACGGGGGGAAGAGGAGGAAGATGGCAATTAATGTAAATCTAAAGTTAAGAAATGCAGGGTAGACAAAAAGTTAAAGGTATCAATGAAATATCTATGTAGAGTTAAAGACAAGGTTTTTAAGGCATATCGGGGGGCAAAGGGGAGGAATCGTAGTAATGGTGTAGCTCCATTATTTTATGGGAATGGTAAAATTGTCAATAATGGTGCAGAAAATCCAGGTGTATTCAATAAATATTTCAGTTCTGCATATGGAACCCAAATGGATGATCTGTCCGTACCATTGTGGTGGGGTGACTGAGCCACCATCGTTAAAGTTGCTCAGTGATTTTCATTTTAACAGAGGTGAAAACAAATTCTGTAAAATCTGTTTTGAATTATAGTGTCAATTTCAAATGCTTATTTTTGTTTATGAACTGCTTGAATTTTGAAACCCAGTCTGACACTTGCTGTAACGAGTTCAAAAAGCATCACATGACCACAGTTATTCCAGTTTCTCATTTCTCTTCAGACTCCTTTAAAAAAATAAAAAAGCCTTAGAGCAGTCTGAAGTAGGAAATTAAATGTGTGTTATTCTTCGCTATGAGTAGTTGGCAAGAATATTGGTTAAAAGTTGCAACATGTTTTTATTAATAGTTATTAAGGTTTAAGAAGTTACTATTTTTGGATGTCAGCATCACAGGTATATTGACACAATGTTACTGATGGCATAAGCTATGATGATGGCATAATATTTATGTCAACACAATGACAGAGTTTTTTTAGATGGCATACTGTTACCGCTTACTATTCTGTGATGCTAGAAGACTTTTGAAAATGCAGTTATATCCCATGTTAACACAGTGAATTATTTTTGCCACTCTCTAAGGGATAGACCATAGACAGTGGTTTATGGGTCTGCTGCAGCATCTGAACTAATGGATAGTTGGCTCTGAAAGCATTGGCCACTACTGCTTGAGCTAAAGAACTAGAGCCATTAGCTCAGGGACAGGAGTTGACTCCTAAAGCTCTGTACATGGTCTAACTGTTTCAGGGGGACAAAGAGCCCCAGTGTGTCAGTGAGGTTTATACAGTGTTTCCAGTAGAAGAAGAGGTACTGGACAATTTGGAATAACCATTATATCTTATAGTGGTGGAATACAAAATGTCAGTATAGTAAATCTTGCTCACATCACTGAGACATGGTTCAAGGCCGCCTTCTATTATACCCTAACATGCTTGGTTCCACAGGATACTCTATATATCCCAAAGCAAGAAAGATTCCAGAATGCACCAGGAAAAAAAAGAAAGAGGAGGCAGAGTAGTAATCCTGTTCCCCTCCAGTCTGAGATGCGGAAGATGCTCCCCCTAGAAACAAAACGTGATCTGTGGGGCAAAGGACAGAAAGGTTCCTAGGACTCTTAGTGGTGAAAGACCCTCAGCTGGGAACCCTGTCAGCTTTCTGGAGGAACTTACAGAGCTGCTGCCCATCATAGTACTGGAATCCCACAGATTCTCTCCTCTCAGGGACTTCAACTTTCACATAGACAGTGCAAAGGACACGGTAGTACTTAATTTCATGTCCCATGTAGAAATCATGGGGTTCTCCCAGGCAGTCTCTGGACCCACACATATAGCAAGACATATGCTAGATCCTGGCATCAGCCTAAGAGTGGATATTGGAGAAATTACTAACATACCATGCTACTGGTCTCATGCTGGCAGAGATCAGACTTCTGTCCTTCCCACTACAGTAGCGAACAACCAAAGCTTGTCCTTCCCCAAGACTCCTGTACCTCTGGGTTTAAAACTCACTGTAGGAGAACAAACTACCCAAATAGAAGGTGCCGATGAATTAGTATAACAGTATAATCACCTGATGTCCATTACCATCAATGCCTTGGTCTTGTCCTGCCCATTCTCCCCTCACCAGTGGAGAAGATCACCATGGTACACAGAAGAGCAACAGTAGATGAGGCAGAGGCAGAAAGTTAGAATGCCAGTGGCACAAAAAGGATTCTGAATCTATCCACCACAAATAGCTCTTACAGAACTTTTGCCACTGCAATAAAGGAGCAAAATGAGCCTTCTACTTCTCTGCAATTGATGCAGCACAGTCACGGTCAGCAGGGCTATTTCAGTCACGCAGACTGCACAGCCCAGATGGCAGCCCCAAGCGTCAACTGCTGTGAAGAGCTGTCAGCGTATTTTACTGATAAGATCAACTGAATATGTATGGAGCTAAGTGGGAAAGAAAATTCCATCCCGGACCCGATTGTATTATCTACCCTACCAACCCTGAATGAGTTTGGCCCCATCACACATGCCAAAGCTCAGGAAACCCTGAAAAATATTACAGCCACAATCTATGAATCCGTGCACCTACTAGCTGGTGAAAGCCAGTGAAGAGCAACTATGTACACTATTAATGGAAATAATCAGTGCCTTCTTCAGAGAAGGACACGTACCAAACTCCATGAAAGGTACAACAATAGTTTCTCCTGTAGTCAAGAAACTAACCTTTGGAGAACACTCCAACTACTGTCCTGTCTCTAACCTCCCAGTCCTGGGCAAGATAATTGAGAACGTAGTAACCGCTAAGCTCCAAAATGTGAGATCAGCCACTCACAATCAGTGTTCAGACCAGAGCATAGCACAAAGATGACTCTAGTGATACTGAAAGATGATCTCATGGCAGTAGACACAGGTAAGTTCTCCATGCTCATACTGCTGGACCTCTCTGTAGCCTGTGAAACAGTGAACTGCAAGGTTCTACTAACCCACTTACGTGACATAGCAGGAATACATAATACAGCACTACAGTGACTCCAGTCATTCCTTCCCAGTAGAGTTTAGAGAGTTGTGATTGGTATGTGGGCCATGAGTAATGAAGGCTCTAACCTGCAGGGTCCCACAGAGAACCATACAATCCCTTTGTCTTTTTGATAGCTACATGAGACCACTGGGAGGGAGGAACGCTGCCAGTGGTATGCAGTTACCACCACTACTTAGATGGCAGACTATGTCTACAAGAGATCAGCTCTTGGATGAGGATCAGCTGGTTCAAGCTGCGCCGAGGCAAGATTGAAATGCTGCTATTCGGAAAGGGGAAACACTTTGAAGAACTAGCTAAGACATTATCTCCATTTCCACTGAAGGCTCACAGCCCCTGTTCATCTAAGTGGTGCAAAGATCCAGGTTATTGTTCAGAGATTCCAAGGCCAGAAGGAACCATTGTGATCATCTAGTCTGGCCTCCTGCATAATACAGGCCAGAGAACACCGCCAAAATTATTCCTAGAGTAGATCTTTTAGCAAAACATCCAATATTGATTTTTAAATTGTCAGTGATGGAGAATCCACCACAACCCTTGGTAAGTTGTTCCAACGGTTAATCACTCTCACGGTTAAACATTTACATCTTATTTCCAGTCTGAATTTGTCTAATTTCAATTTCCAGCCATTGGATCTCTGCTAGATTGAAGAGCCCATTATTAAATATTTGTTTCCCATGCAGATACTTATAGACTGTAATCAAGTCACCCTTTAACCTCCTCTTTGTTAAGCTGTATAGAATGAGCTCTTTTAGTCTATTGCTATAATGTCACTAAAGGGCAGTACCCATTAACACAAACTCATAACAGCAAGGGCATGTCCAGTTTAAAAAACTCTTCATGTACTTCTTTAACCTCCACACATTATGTTCAGTTTCACTTTGAAATTGTGCCCCTCTATGAACAATTTCAATGCACCTTCAGCACATACAATAACACAATACACTCCACACATTCCTAACCATCAAACTAGAATGCAAAACCTTACCTCTGTCATACTTCTCCCTAGGAAAGTCATAGAACTGGTACATAGAATCATACACTCTACCAATGCTTGGATGTCTAACAGTATGTATGTTAATGTTGCTGAAGCTGGAGTTAAGGTTTTGCATTCTAGTGTGTGAGTGAGGAATGTGGTATGTATATTGTGTTACTGTATATGCTGAAGATATAAGGGAGTTGTTAATAAAGGGAGCAGTCTTTCAGCAAAAGTGGTGAATATGATGTTAAAGCAGGATACCTTAGCTGGATATTGCCTTATTTTTAAGCATCTGTGTAGATGTGGGGGACACCCAAGCTTTCTTAATTTGTTTTGAACACAGATTTTTATTTGTGAGTATACAGGCATTAGTGCATGGATGGCCTGATTCTGGTAACTGCTCTGAGATGGGACACTCCAGCGGGTGAAAGAGCCATACCCCAGGAGAACTCCGGTGTTTTTGTTGTTTGTTGTTTTTATAAATTTTTAACTCATTTGAAATTCTCTAGCAGCTTTGCTGTTTGAGACTGGAGTGCAAAAGAGTCCTTGCAGTCATCATGGTCAAAAGCCAGACTGTGAAGTTTGCCAGTGGTGAGAAAGCAGATAAGATCAAGAAGGGAATGGTTTCCAAAGAGCGCTGATTTCGATTTACTTGCTTCCCTTGTTTTGTAAGAGAGGCTGTTTCTCCAGCTTTTTGTAGTTATGCATTGTTGGCTACATTCCTCAAAAACAGTATGATAGCCCTTTAAATGTAATTTTATTGCCTAAGATATTCCCCCATCCTCAGTCATATTTCATATTTCAAAATGTTTGTCTCTAAGATGTACTTATTGCCATGTTTGCTTAACTTTATCTCCTTCGTTAATCCATTTCTTACTAACCTAAAGCCACTGCTTTTGGTTTTTAATATAGTAAGTTGCTTCCCTGGGGATGTTTAGTCCAGGACTTGTCCCTGTAATGGGACTGTTTGTTTTCTTTACCCCTTTGCAATTGCCTGCTGTAACATTTGTAGTATGTGTTAAGTAATCCTTAAGGTAACATTTTTATTATGTCATTAAAAGTGCATGGCAAATATATTATAACTCATGGAATTTGTTTGTTTTAAAATGGAAGGATAATTTATTGAGTGTGTTACATGAGACCTGCTCCCCTATTAGAGTGTAGAAGTGCTGCTTATTTAGAAGTATGTTCTATTGAGAAAAACCACGGCCTCTGGCATGCATAGAAAGTATGAGTGTGGTTGGCTAGAAGTGACATCATAGTTTATGTACTCCATAAAAATTTAATTAAGTCATTACTGGAGTTGCAGTCATCATTTAGCCCTCTGATTTCTTCTGTTTAGTTTTTTATTAAACATTCAGTAATAGCCAGTCACCAAATCTTGATGGCCTATAAAATATCTGCATGAATTTTAATAGCTCCTTTAAATGGAAAAATATGAGTAACTGACATAAAAGGAACATTTTCCTTGTGGTTGCACTACATGTATTCTTATAAAAATCAAATTATGAAAAAGGATAGTGATTTAATGAAAGAGTATATAAACAATAGATTTGATGGCATTATATAAAATAATTAAGAGTTTTGAGAGAGCAACTATTACATAGGCACAACCACTAAGGTTATAGGGATATTATGGGGATTTTGGTGACATTTTTGATGAAACTCCAGCAGTCTGTGCTGCTATCAGAGTTCTGAGATTTTCTTGAAGCTGTATTCATAATTTTTCTTTGCTGTGTAGTGTCTGTATTTGACATGGTGTTGCAACCCCCAAAACAGCAATGCTCTTTCTATAGTAAACACAATTTTTTAAACACTGTACTGATCCCCAACATCTTTTTAAAAAATCCTCGCATCTATATTCAGTGTCACGCATGGTGGGGGGGGGGGGGGCATTTATTTTATTTATTTATTTAAGACAGTTTTGAAGATAATTAAATGAGACATTTTTAGATGTGAGCGTTTGGAAACTGCCTGGACTGGGCAGAACACAGGAGAATATCCCAGAACACTGGCCATACATAGGCTGTCTCAGGTGTTTGTGACTGAGGTTGGAGGGATGCAAATAAGCAGAGACCATATGGGGCTCTTTTGGTCCCTCTCGCCACATACTGTCAATGGGCCCTGTCAGAGCTCCTTCTGAGAACAAGTGCTCAGTGTCCCTTAAATCTGTCATATGGGTCCAATATAGGAAAGAATCTTTCCCAAGTCCTTGCCAGTTAAAATGCAGCTATATCTATGTGAAGAAAATGTTTTAGTTCTAAATTGTTTGGGGCAATTTGTATTGACAAAAAGCAAAGTACAGATGAAGTAAGTATTTTGTAGGCCAGCATGAGTCTGATTTAGCCATCCCTCTGAGTGTCTGGCAATCTAGCTCTCCCTAGCACATTTAGGCAGCTCATAGCTCTGCTGACACAGGGCTCAATCCTGCAAGCTGATGAGCAGCTATGCCCAAACTAGCAATTATTTAGGAATCTGATTAAATTTAGCCTGTGGGTATCCCCAGTGACTGTAGGGTACCTACTCACCTGCTTAAAATTTAACAGATTCTTAAGTGCTTTGTTTGGTCACTCCAGAACTCTTAGCACCTTGTAGAATTGAGCTCATATATGTTAGTTTTAGTTTGATTGCACAGTCTCAGACAGTAGCAGAGCCACCTCATTCAGTCTGCAAATCTATGAGGCAGAGACAAAGCAAAAAAGGAGGATCAGAGAAACTGAACAACCCAGTAACTTGCACCCAAGAGTTTTTAAAAATTGGCCAAGTAGCTCTCTGAGCCATTGATGCTAATATTTAACAAATCTTGGAATACTGCGGAAGCCCAAGAGGACAGGGGGGAAAACTAATGTTGAGGCAATAATGTACAAGGATAACCTGGGCAATATCATAGAAAGTCTGACATGGAAGCACCCAGTATTAATGAAATGATGGTAGCACAATTAATGCCAATCAGCATGGCACTTGTCAAAGAAACCAATGTTAATTTTGATCAGATTACTGGGTGAAATTCTGTGACTTGTGTTTATGCAGGAGGTCAGACTAGGTGATGCTAATGGCTTTAATATCTGTTAATCTGTGGAAGCAACAGAAACTGGCAGTATGGGGCCAGGGAGGAGTTGACAGGAATTGGGAGGAACGTGAGACTAATGAGAGAGCATCCCAGGCTGGGGACTCTCCTACCCTCTGAGCACACAGGGCAGATACTTATGATAGTTTTCATTTCTACAAAGTCCGTGCTAGCTTCTAATGCATATACCTCTCCACCCCGCAGCCTACATGAACCACACTGCTCACACCCCAATCCCGCCCCTCACAGACTGCACTGCTCTATCTCCTCCCACCCCACGACCCACACTGCTCTCACCTTCCCTCTGCCCCGACCCCCACGGACCGCACTGCTCTCACTGCTCCCATCTCTCAGGACCTGTACAAATTATGTTGTTATTTTATTTTTCAGATTGATTCTGTTACTCTAAAAGAAAGTATGAGAAGCATGACAGAAAATTTCTATGCAGCTATATTTGGATATGATGAGGTAAGAGCATACAGTCGACCCTGCCTACAGACCAGGTGGCAGACGGCATAGACCGTCTAGTGCACTGTTTTCTCCAGTGGCGCTGAAAGCTGGGTGCTTCACAGGAAGGAGTAAAACACCCAGACTACACATCAGAGCGCAACGGGGACAGAATTCTTCCTGACGCAGCTGTTGTGATCGGTTTGACCTTTGAAACCTGACTAATGAGAGCCCTTCTAGGAGAGACAGCATGGTCTGCTGGCTGAGGCACACAACTGAGGCTATGTCTACGCTGCCACGTATGTCAGTAAAAGTTGTGTTGCTCAGGGGTGTGAATAAGCCACCCCACCTCCACAAGTGACATAAATTACACCGACCTAAGTGCCAGTGTGGACAGCACTGTCAGCAGGAGAGTTTCTCCCGCTGACATAGCTACTGCTGCTCGTTGGGGGTGGATTAATTAAGTCGACAGCTTAGAGCAGCTATACAGAGAACTTGCATCAGTGCAGCTGCACCGCTCTCTAGTGTAGCCATAGCCTGAGTGGCAGGAGGTCTAGGTTCTCTTCTTGGCTCTGCCACAGACTTACTGTCTAACCTTGTGCAAGTCACTTCCCCCCTCAGTGCCTTAGCTGATCCAGATGTACAGTGGATATGCTATTTATCGAGCCTGTCTAATGACCCAGAAGGGTAAAAATGCCCTGATGTGTGTAAGGGCTGTGTGACTCTCCGAAGGCACTACGTTAAGGGCAAAGTGTGTTATTTCTTTTGCCTGAACTGATGTCACTGCAGGTGCTGTACTCATTCACATAATCATTTACTTTAGTTTTTTATTTTGCTGTTTGCCTTATAAACAGTGAGTTTCACAACGTATTGGGCAGCAGGATGCTTCAAGATCAAGGCAAATATTGGTCTTTAATGTTAAGGTAATTTTTGCCTAATGCACGCCTGATGGGAGCACTCAGCAGAGGACAGGCATTCAGATGTTGCAGGGATGGTCACCATATAATCTAGACAGACAGCAGAGGTTATGACGAACACAGACAAAGAAGTGTTACAGATCTGAATCCAGCAAAGACATCTGTCAGTGAAAATTAACTAAAAAAATCCAGATAAGCCTAAATGTCATGGAATTACCCTGTGGTCTTGCATCACAGGCTGAGGTGAACAGCAGCACCTTAGTGGCCTTCTCTGCAACAGTTATGTTATATGCCCTTTAGCTCCTGTCCTTGCCAAAAGTTATCACGCTCCCCCCGCCCCCCCCATACTGTGCAGCAATGGTCTCTAGTCTCATAAGGAGTAAGGCTTCGCGCCAGTGATCCAAAGAGAGAGAAAACTGGTTTACCAACGCGTGTTTTCTCCAGAATCCACTCATCCAGCCATTTCTTTTGGACTGTTGTGTTGAGACGCTACACAAGCCTCAGGGAGAGGCAGATGTGTGGTGTATATTGCAGTGTATATTTTAGCTGTGTTGGACTCAACGCTCGGAATGTGAAAAAGATGCGAAAAAGAGACTGCAACTCCAACAGCATGGGGCTGTAAGAGATGTGTAATAAACTGAAAAGATCTGGTCAGACAACAGGTAGTTAAATATCACTCAGGTTTTCTGCTTGTTGTTTACATTCTCGCCGTGAACAGTGTCCAATCCTTCTCTCTCGCTCCTTTTTTTAGGGGATTTTGTCTGATGACCATGTACTGGCAGCAGCCCTTTGGAGAAACTTTTTCAACAAGCACTGTGAGGACCCCAAGCAGCTGGAACTGCTAGTGGAGTATGTGCGCAAGCAGGTGGGCAGTAGTTCAGAGCAGAGCCTCTCTTACTGTTCCTAGGAAAGTAAACTTTGTATTGCTTGCTTACCAAACAACATTGCACAGGGCTGATTACAGAAATGAGATTGACCAAGAGTTTCATAAAATCCTGTTCCAGTTTCCCTCCCCAGTGACAATGTCTTAATCCCGTCCCTCTACTGGAGCTTGGTGCCTTGGGTCTCTCCCTGGAAGATTTGCTTTCTTATGCTGGAGTTGGTCACAGCTTCAGAGTTAAGGTTGAGGTAGAGGTTTTCAGTTTAGCAGGAATTTTAAACCTTTAGTTTCTAAAACACCTATACAAGTGGCAAAATAATGGAATTAAGGATGTGAACTTTGGCTGGTATTTCAGTTGTTCATGGTGGTTTGATAAAAATGGATTGAGACTGAAAGAATAATAAGAGATCCAGAATAATCTCTTTCCATATTTCTCACGAGATTGTCTCACGTTTTTGGACCCATTTTACAAGAAATCTGAAACACTCTGGGCTTTACTACACATACAGCTGCTCGTAATGAGAAATCAGCTTTTAAAACATTGTTTGTACTTAAAAGACATAATAATCCATGAATTATGGTGTGGCACACCAAAATACAGGTTTCCACATTTCACCAATTCATGACACATGTGACTTGCCGATACATATGTTTCACACAGGCAGGGTGGAAACCATAAGGACAGAAAGCACAGCAGGCAGAATTGCTGCTGTAGCTGCTCCTGCTGCCCCTAATCTCCAGAAGTCCATGAAACGCTCCAGCATATTTTCAGAAGTGAGTGACCATATAGACTTTTTTTTACAAAGATTCCCTTCCACTGTTATGGCAAGTTGTCCTTGCCATAGCTACTTTCAGTTTTAAATGGGCATAAAATGCTGTTGACACAAAGAGCCTTCTGAAGCCCACCACAGCTTCTCACTCTTTTCAGGAAGGTTGAGACCACCAGGAGCAGAGTAAGCATTGCAGTTTATCCCTCTCATTTTGAGGAAGATCCACTTTCAGAGAATCATAGAAAATTAGGGTTGGAAGAGACCTCAGGAGGTCATCTAGTCCAACCCTCTGCTCAAAGCAGGACCAACCCCAACGACATCATCCCAGCCAGGGCTCTGTCAAGCTGGGCCTTAAAAACCTCTAAGGATGGAGATTCCACCACATCCCTAGGTAACCCATTCCAGTGCTTCATCACGCTCCTAGTGAAATAGTTTTTCCTAATATCCAACCTAGACCTCCCCCACTGCAACTTGAGACCATTGCTCCTCATTCTGTCATCTGCCACCACTGAGAACAGCCAGGCTCCATTCTCTTTGGAACCCCCCTTTAGGTAGTTGAAGGCTGCTATCAAATCCCCCCTCACTCTTCTTTTCCGGCCCCTTGGACTTGTGCAAGTCCAGCCTTTCTAAATAGTCCTTAACCTGTTCTTTCACCTGCTCACCTCCTCCCCATATTGTGCTGCCCAGTGCAGCAGTCTGGGAGCTGACATTGTCTGTGAAGACTGAGACAAAAAAAGCATAGCGTACTTCAGCTTTTTCCACATCATCTGTCACTAGGTTGCCTCCCCCATTCAGTAAGGGGCCCACACTTTCCCTGACCTTCTTGTTGCTAACATACCTGTAGAAACCCCTCTTGTTACCTTTCACATCCCTTGCTAGCTGCAACTCCATTGTGCTTTAACCTTCCTGATGACACCCCTGCATGTTCAAGCAATACTTTTGTACTCCTCCCTAGTCATCTGTCCAAGTTTCCACTTCTTGTAAGCTTCCTTTTTGTGTTTAAGCTCTGTTTTTTCTGTTAAGCCAAGCTGGTAGCCTGCGATATTTGCTATTCTTTCTGCACATCGGGATGGTTTGTTCCTGCGCCCTCAATCAGGCTTCTTTAAAATACAGCCAGCTTTCCTTGACTCCTTTCCCCCTCATATTAGCCTCCCAGGGGATCCTGCCCATCAGTTTCCTGAGGGAGTGAAAGTCTTTCTGAAGTCCAGGGTCCGTATTCTGCTGCTTTCCTTTCTTCCTTTTGTCAAGATCCTGAACTCAACCATCACTGGTCACTGCTGCCCAGGTTGCCACACGCTTCTATTTCCCCTACCAATTCTTCCCTGTTTGTGAGCAGCAGGTCAAGAGGAGCACAGCCCCTAGTTGATTCCTCCAGCACTTGCACCAGGAAGTTGTACCCAACACTCCCCAAAAACTTCCTGGATTTTCTGTGCATTGCTGTATTGCTCTCCCAGCAGATATCAGGGTGATTGAAGTCTCCCATGAGAACCAGGGCCTGTTATCTGGAAACTTCTGTTAGTTGTCCATAGAAAGCCTCATCTACCTCATCCTCCTAGTCTAGCAGTCTATAGCAGATTCCCACCATGACATCACTCGTGTTGATCTTGCCTCTAAACTTAACTCAAAGTCTCTCAACAGGCTTTTCTCCAGTTTCATACTGGAGCTCTGAGCAGTCAAACTGCTCTCTTACATGCAGTGCAACTCTTCCACCTTTTCTCTCCCACCTTTCCTTCCTGAACAGTTTATACCCATCCATGACAGTGCTCCAGTCATGTGAGTTACCCCACCAAGTCTCTGTTATTCCAGTCACATCATAGTTCCTTGACTGTGCCAGGACTTCCAATTCTTCCTGCTTGTTTCCCAGGCTTCTTGTGTTCGTGTACAGGCACCTAAGATAACTAGCCGATTGCCCTACTTTCTCAGTATGAATCAGGCGGCCTCCTCTGTTGCACCCTCCTCCTTGTGTTTCCTCCCAGTATCCTCCTTCCCCACTTACCTCAGGGCTTAGGTCTCCATCCCCCGGCAAGCCTAGTTTAAAGCCCTCCTCATTAGGTTAGCAAGCCTGCCTGCAAAGATGCTCTTTCCTCTCTTCCTTAGGTGGATCCCATCTCTTCCTAGGAATCCTTCTTCCGGGAACATCCCATGGTCAAAGAATCCAAAGCCCTCTCTCCAACACCACCTGGGCAACCACACATTTACCTCCACAATTCGATGGTCCCTACCTGGGCCTTTTCCTTCAACAGGGAGGATGGACGAGAACACGACTTGCACCTCAAACTCCTTTATCCTTGTTCCCAGAGCCAGATAGTCTGCAGTGACCCGCTCTAGGTCATTCTTGTCAGTATCACTGGTGCCAACATGGAGAAGTAGGAAGGGATAGTGGTCCAAGGACTTGATCAGTCTCGGCAGACACGCTGTCACATCCTGAATTCTAGCACCAAGCAAGCAGCACACTTCTCGAGTTTCCCGGTCTGAATGGCAGATGGATGTCTCTGTCCCCCTTAGGAGGGAGTCCCCGACCACCACCACCCATCTCCTCCTCTTGGGAGTGGTGGTCGTAGAACCCCCATCTCTAGGACAGTGCATCCCATTCCTTTCGGTCGATGATGTCTCCTTCTCATCCCTTCCGTCAGATGGCTCTTCCAAACCATTCTCCACCATAGTACCTGTGCAGAAAGCCTGAAAACAGTTTTTTACCTGTATCTGCACTGGGGGTACATGGGTTCTCCTCTTTCTTCTTCTGGAAGTCACGTGCTGCTAGTTTTATTCCCCATTCTGAACTGCCCTCTCTGATTCTTCATCATGCTGTGCCTGCAGTACCAAACGCTGACGTCTGTCCAGAAAGTCTTCATTTTCTCTGATGCAATGCGGGGTTGATACTTGGGTCTCTAGCCCTTTAACCTTCTCTTTCAATACAGAGACCAGCTTGCACTTCGTACAGACGAAGTCGCTTCTATTCTCTGGAAGAAAGAAAAACATGGCACATCCTGTGCAGGTCACAACAGCTGATAGCTTACTATCCATATTGCCTTCCTCCTTAGAGTCTCTTCAGATGTTGTATTTACTGCTCACAGAAGCCTGAAAGGCAAAAACTCTGTGGGAACTTTCCCCAGGCAAACTCCCTCTCTTTGCTTCTCCTGTTTCCCTCCTTCCTTGATCCCTAGGACCTACCCATTGAGGTACGTCACCCTTGTATAAAAACTAGAGAACTAACCGAAACAATACCTTCATTTAGCGACGGTAAGACCCTTAGAGACCCTCCATTCCCCTGATCATCCTAATAGCTCTTCTCTGCACCTGTTTGACTCTTGAAATAGTTTTACTGGAACATGGGTGACCAGAATTGTACACAGTATTCCAAATGAGGTCTTACTAGTGCCTTGTACAATGACGTTAATACTTCTCTCTGTCTGGTGGAAATGCCTCCCTGATACATTCTAGGAACACATTTGCCTTTTTCATAGTCGCATCACATTTGGTGCTCATAGTCATTCTGTGATCAGCTTATACACACAGGTCTCTCTCCTCCTCTGTCACTTCAGCTGATGAGCCCCCACTTTATAGCAAAAGTTTTTATTTTTAGATCCTATGTGCATGACCTTGTACTTTGTACTATTAAATTTAATCTCATTTCTTTTACTTCAGCTTCCAGTTCTTCCTGTTTAATATTCTGATCCTCCTCTGTATGAATGGTGCCTCCCAACTTTGTATCATCAGCAAATCTCATTAGCACACTCCTACTTTTTGTGCCAAGGTCATTAATATTAAATAGGATCAGTCCCAAGATCGATCCTTGAGGAACTCCATTACTAACCTCCCTCCAGTCCAGCCTTCTGCTCATTAATCAGTTCCTTACCCACCTTAAAATTCTTGTACTAATCACCATCTTCTCTAATTTTATTAATAATTTCCCATACCATGTCCAATGCTTTACTGAAGTCGAAGTGTACAAGATTGACTGCATGTCCCCCATCTAAAAAATCAGTTTTCTTCTCAAAGAAGGATATTGGGTTAATCTGGCATGATCTAACTTTGGCAAATGCATGTTGCATTTCCATTTACCTATTTGCATACAAGAGTTTTAAAAGAGCTGGCGGAGGGGCTCATTGGATGGTTAATATTGAAAATCAACAAGTCTTGGGGGGAGGGATAGCTCAGTGGTTTGAGCATTGGCCTGCTAAACCCAGAGTTGTGAGTTCAATCCTTGAAGGGGCCATTTAGGGAACTGGGGCAAAAATTGGGGATTGGTCCTGCTTTGAGCAGGGGGTTGGACTAGATGACCTCCTGAGGTCCCTTCCAACCCTGATATTCTATGATTCTAAGAACACTGAGGAAGTTCTAGAAGACTAGAAAAAAGCTAATGTTGTGCCAGTATTCAAAAGGGGTAATTATAGGCCTGTCAGCCTGACATCAATCCCAGGCAAAATAATAGAACAGCTGATACAGGACTCAATTAATAAAGAATTAAAGGAAGATAATATAATTGTCAATCAACATGGATTTATGGAAAATATACCCTGTCAAACTACCTTGATATAATTTTTTTTTAATGAGATTACATTTGGTTGATAAAGATAACAGTAATAGTGTAATATACTTAGACTGCTGAAAGGCACTTGACTTTATACCATTCAAAATGATGCTTAAAAATCTAGAACAATACAAATTAATGTGACACACTAAATGTATTAAAACTGGCTAATTGACCGGTCTCAGAATGTAATTGTAAATGAGGAATCATCAAGCAAGTGTGTTTCTAGCAGGGATCGGGTCTTGGCCCTATGCTATTTAACATTTTAATCAATGACCTGGAAGTAAATGCAAAATCATTCCTGATAAAGTTTGCAGATAATACCAAAACCTGGGGGAGTGGTAAATAATAAAAAGGACAGGTCATTGATTCAGAGTGATCTGGATTACTTGGTAAACTGGGCACAAGCAAACAATATGCACTTTAATACAGCCAGATGTAAAGTTATACACCCAGGAACAAAGAGTATAGGCCACACTTACAGAATGGGTGACTCTATCTTGAGAAGCAGTGACTCTGAAAAATACTTGGGGTGAGGGTCATGCTGGATAATCAGCTGAACATGAAATCCTAGTGCAAAGCTGTGACCAAAGGGGCTAATTTGATCCTTGGATGCATACATCAGAATCTTGAGTAGGAGAAGGAAGAAGGCAGTGGTGTGACTGCTGCTGGAATACTGGGTTTAGTTTTGGTGACTACAGTTCAAAAAGGATGTTGATAAGCTGGACAGGATTCAGAGAAGAGCTATGAGACTGATTAAAGGATGGAAAAACTTCTTATAGTGATAGACTCAAGGAACTCCATCTATTTAGCTTAACAAAGAGGAGGTTATGGATCACAGTGTATAAGTACCTACACATGGAATAAATATTTGACAATGAGCTCTTCAGTACAGCAGACAAAGGTATAACAAGATCCAATGGCTGGAAGTTGAAATTTGACAAATTCAGACTGGAAATGAGGTGTAATTTTTAAACAGGAACAGTAATTAACCATTGGAACAATTTATCAAGCATGGTGGTGGATTCTCCATCACTGTCTATTTTAAAATCAAGATTGGATGTTTTTCTAAAATATATGCTGTAGTTCAAACAGGAATTAATTCAGGAATGTGCTCTGGCCTGTGTTAACGCAGGAAGTCAGACTAGATGATCACAATGGTCCCTTCTGGTTTTATAATCTGTAAAACGTGGCAAGGATTATCTCCACCCCTCTTCGTGAGACACGTGTCTACCATTTGTTACTGGAATTTGTAGTCTGGGGGTATTACGGGATTCCTAGCTGCTGTTAGACCGTCACAGAGCTGCAGTGATCAAGCGGCTTTTCTCAATTTATGTCAGGCCAGGAGACTGTGGCTATTTATTTTGGATGTGGGCTGGGTTATGTTAATTCATTCCGTTGTCACCTCAAGATGGCAATGTGCCCTGCATGGGACCTCACCTTAAATTAGCTTGGAAATTGAAGCTGGTGCAGCCTGCATGGCTTAGCAAGTAGTGCATCTCACCAGAAAAAACATGACACCAGTGGTCCCAGATCTGCATTGACTGCTGGGTACAGGGTAAGGTGGTGGTTTTACCATGAAAGCTCTAAATAGCCTGAGACATGCCTACTCAAGGGACACCTCCCTCCCCGTACTGTACTGCCACAGCTTGTAGGCAGGAGAAGCAACTGAGCTGGAGCCCCCTTGGCAGAAGAGAGGGAGTTGCTGACAGGGCTTTCTCCATGAGGGACCCTTAACTTCAGAATTTACTCCCTCTTCCCCACCTCCTTGGTCCAAAATGGACCAAATGTGATTACCTTTATGGCAGGTGCAAAGCCCATCTTTTTACCCAGTCTGATGGTAAAGACAGCTTTTTGCAGGGCCAGGTGAGAACTGTTTTATTTGCTGTTATCACTGGTTCTTTTTGGTTCTGGGGGAAGAGGAGCTGTGAATTTTTTAGCTTATGTGAAGTCTGGTCTTGTGGCTAAGGCTGAGATTCATGAGATCTGGGTTCAGTTCCTGGCTCTGCCACATCCTGCCTGTGTGACCTTGAGCAGGGCACTGGGCCCCAGTTCTTCATCTACGTTGCGGGGGTAGTGCTTCCTTCCTCCAACCCATAGCTTGTCTTGTGTTTTCATATAAACCTTTGGGGATAGGAGCTGTCTCCTACTGTGTGTGTACAGATCTTCAGGCACTACCAATAACAGCAGCAGTCATTTAAGATTGGTGGTAGAGGCACTTAGTACTTGGGATAGTGGTTTTTTTGTATAGGTAGAAATGAATAGTCTCACTTCTTTATTCATATCACTCACCAGGACAGTCTCAGCCAGCTGTGGATTAAGTACCTCTCCACTTCATTTTTCAAGCTTGTGGGACTGGTCCAATACACTGGTTACAGGCCAAAGTTTCCTCAGCACACTGCCCTCTTCTTTGCCCCACTGTCAGGATTTTCAGAGACCATTTTATTTCAGGCATTAGAAGACCTTTTGTTAGACTCAAACCTTCTATAGCTCTTTGTCTTCTAGCCCCTTTGAGAAGCACTTTCAGCCATTTACCCCTTCCTTCTAGTCCTCTTCTACTCAGTGCTAAAGATTCAAAACAATCCCACAGTTCTACTTCCTTTCTTCAAAACATGCTACTTACATGAACTCTTGGTGAGTTTGGAATTGTCGGGGGAGATCTTCAGGCTATCTTTATTTCTTCCAATGAGTTCAAGTCAGAAATACATTATTTCCTTGTGAATTTCAGATGCAGTACCTGGATGCTATAAATGGAGAGGACCTGCTACTGGCTGGTGAAGTGACTTGGCGCCCTCTTGTGGAGAGTAATGCCCAAAGCATCCTGAGGCCAACTCCCCCAACGTATAATGATGAAGGACTCTGAGACCTTCATCAGTCAATGAACAATGTGTTAAATCAGCTTGTACCTAAAAGTGAGGTTATCTCATTCTGTGGGGTACCCAAGAAGGGAAGGAATAAATATTTGCCGTTGAAAGAATATGTTAAAATAAATAGCCTTTTTTATATTGATTTACATGTTGGTAAACCTGACAGCAGTACTCTTTTGAATATTCTGTCTAGGATTAGATGCTGCTAGCTCAGTTGAGGAATGCCTGGCTGTTGCAGAAGTATAAAGTTGACCCTGTAGGTAGGTTCTGAGAGACAGCGTCCATCTTTTGAAAACCAAATATCTTCCCAAAAGTGATAGGTACCTCAAGAACAGGGTTCTCTGCTCTTTAATTGGCAAGAGGGGAGCTGCTTCACACAGATACAATGACATTACTTTCTGCGCCATGAAAAGTTGCTAAGCACAAGGCTGAGTTCTGTGTGTTCTCAGTGTTGATATACCTCTATCCTGGCTTTGGGGGATATAGTGTATTTTTGCATTAAAATGCTTGGGAATTGGCTGAGAAAATCAAAAATCATTTCAAGATCAAAGCCCAGTTCAGGGTCAGACTGTGACTGGCCTCTTGCACAGATGCACAAGGAGAGGTAGGTGCAAGGAGCTGGAGCCAGGGCCAGGCATGTTCACAGTCCTTGCTAACCTCCTTGGGTACTAGCCAGCTAGAGAGGGAGGGGACAGGGCCATGGGGGGGTTATGGCTAAAAGCCACTTTAGAGAACTTATTGTTTCAAAGTAGCTGTATCTTCCTGATATGCTTATATTCTTTCTAGAGCTGTGCTCTAGTGATTGCTGCAGTAGAGTAACATCTGAATGGTCTATTCATGTTCTCGATGGGATAAAACTATGCTCTGCCCAAAAGAAGAGGTTCAAGACCTTTTTTAGTTAACATTTTAAATAGTTAAGCAGGCAACAGTTACCCCTAAAGAATAATTAAATGAAAACGTGCACCAAATAAATCAACAGAAAGTAGGACTTTATTGCACAAACTAAAGGTCAACATGGGGTTTCTAGTTCAGTGACTGAAACTGGTTTTATTTCTCTCGTGTACAAAATCTTCATAGGAAACCATGTGACCAAGTAATAGAACTGTACTAGTTTTGTGTACTTTGTAATGCCTTTGCTGAGAATGAGACGAATGGTGCCCTGTCATGTCAGGATATAGTCCTAATAAACCAATTCACCAAATATATAGATGAGTCATCTTTAATGTGTGATCACTCTAACATGCCACAAATGTTCTTATTTCTGGTGTAAAGTCTGATGTCTTCTGTAGCTGCCCTGGACTGTGGATGTTCCTGCTCCTAGTGCCAACTTTTCTAGGCAATTTGCATCAGTGTTAGACATCACCTTTCCTGTCAGTGACAAATGGGATCCAGAACATGATCTCCGAAACACGGGCAAATGCTTCTTAGCCTTTGTTTAGGGAGCAACTACGAGTGAGTTTTTCTGTGTGTGTGTGTGTTCACATAGATATATAAAGTAATTTTGTTAGTTTTTTCAAAAGCAAACTTCCTCAGTTTAAGTTGTTATAAAATGAGTCATGTAAAGAAACCTTATATGTGTGAGGTATATCCCACTTCTGTAAAAACATTACAAACCAAACAACTTTCTCTCAGTTTATTTAAGATGCTTTTGTTGCAAGCTGAGCTAAGGAGAGAAACCTCTTATGTGTGAAGTATTATGCAGTATGTGTGAGATAATAACACCTTGTAATTCATTACAGCTGTGTTGTATTTACGTAAAAGAAGGCTTAGCCGTGTAGGAATTTGCTGATTAATTTATTTTTAATGGGAGTGAAGTATACCAAGTACCAAAATAAACTTTACTGTGTGTATCTTACTGCTCCTGGAATAGATGGAAAAATTAATGGTAGATATTTTGGCTCAAAACTACCTACATTAATTCATAAACAAAATAGTCATTTAAACTTTAACCCCTTTCCTGCTATGTCATTTAAACCTTGACTCATGCTTTAGTACCTGTTGTGTCTCCCAGGCCACGAAAACACAGGACTAAAAGCATGGCACTACTCATGCCATAGGAACCTAGTGGACACAGGAATGGGGCCACAGACCTTGCCATACCACAGATATGCAAGACCTACAGACCAGAGTCCATCATGCCTTTTATGCAGTGGGGCTGCAGGTGTGGGATCACATTCCGTCTGATACTGTGAATATGTGGAGTCCACAGGACCCTTACTTTAGCCCTTCCCACCATAGGAATGGAGAGTCTACAGAGACCATGGTGCCTTCCAGGCCACAGGTATGGGAGTGCCACAGATTCATTTGGGAGCATACACGTGTGTACCTTCCAAGGATATGGGAACTGGAAGATTGGCGGCCATGACAGCTTCCCTGGTTCAAGAAATGCCCCCGTATGTTCTGTCACTGCAGAGTGAGCCAACAGTGAGGATGTATAGGTGAGGAAAGGAGTGGATGGAGCAGATAAGATTGGGCAGATAGGACAGATACATACTCATATAAATTATGAGCACTATCAGAACTAAAGAGAACGCACAAGGGCTGGAACTGGGCAGGGGAGGAACTTGTCTTTCCAGCCCTGGATTCTCTGCGGATAAAGGATGTGGAGTGGCTTTTTCTTTGAGCATAGGAGATCCCTTAACCTCCCTTATTCTCAGATGTATAAGCTCCAATAGGACACACACACACCATATTTGCAATATATCTTTGCATCCAGGCTCACCAGAAAGAGCGTTGTTATGATGGAAGATGCCACCTCCATTATGAACATAGATGGACAAGCGCATGGAACAGTTTCTCAAAAAAAATAAAACCTCTGTCTCTTCTATTAAAAGACTCAGCTCTCATAGATCTGACAAGCATGCAGAGCAAAAAGCTCCATGCACTCATGAGCTTGCTGTGACCTTCCACCCAATTCCCCAAAGGTTCTGCTGCTTCAGCCTGGGCCAGGACTGTTTTCAGGGTGTAGTTTTCCCTTTTGGCTTCTCATCAGCACCCAGAGTTTTCTCTGAGCTCATGCTCAGAGTGATCACAACCTTCAGGAAGGAAGGAGTCTGAAGACCTGCACATCAAGGCCCCTCATTCTCGTTCACTTAAGCTGTAACTGTCCTCAAAGTGCATGGTTTCATTCCAAGTGGAAGAGTAAGCTCTCTTGTTCTTTCCCGGGACCTAATCCACTTGAGACCGTAATTCTGAACCAGCCAGAGGCTACTTGTCCTTCCTGCAGACATACTCCCTTGTTGTGAGGAGCCCTTGAGAGTCCTCATGTTTGCACGGGTTGGCTCTGCATCTGGTGAGCATTGTGGCCGTGATGAGCAGCAGCCAGTGAACTGTCCTGCCACTGAGATTGCTCCAGCTCCTCCAGAGTCCAGGTATGTTAGCACTGCAAAGCGCATCTTTCCCCCTGTTCTCCAAGGCTGTTGGGGAGGGGCGGGCTAGGATGTCTATATTTATGGGCAATCCTTCCTTTATGGTCTTGTTTTAAATTTGAGACAGGCACCCAGAGCACTGAATGGGTGCCTATTGTTGTGTATTAAGTTTTGAGTAACTAACTCGGCTTCTTTTTCAAATGCATGCTCATGCGCGGTTGTCGGAGATTTTTGCCTTCATGGTATCTGTAGGGCTGGCTGTGGTGCCCACTGGAGTGCTGCACTCAAGACGCGGAAAATCAGGCTCTGTTGTAAATAGGTCTGTTGTTTGTTAGTAGTTAAGTAGCTGTAAAGTGTTCAGTTTGTTTGGGTCCCAGAGGGGACTTTGCCCGGGCAGGGCATGCCCAGTTCTCCGGGTTTTAAGCCCTGCTCCACGTGTAACAGGCCCGCTCACTACAGCCCACGTGTGTCTGTGACTGTTGAGCCACATGGCTGCGTGCATGTACGAGGTCAGCCATGTCCAACTTTATCTGAGGCCTCTGCAAACGTGGCTGGCCTCTGTTTACGTTTCCAGCAGGTACCCCGTAGACTGAGCGGTCACAATGCCGAGCCATGTCGTACTGTCGCTGGACTGGTGTCAGGATCCCAAGTTGGTGCTCCGGGGAGTTCCTTTCGTGTCCCTGTCTCCATCGCTCACCCTGGTCTCCGGCGCTTCAGATCTGGGCAGGTGTAGCCCACGCTGGCTACACCTCGACTCAGCCCTCCACATCAATGTCAGGGAGATCAGGGCGGTTCTCCTGGCCTGCCAGGCTTTTTTGCCCCACTTGCAGGGCAAGGTGGTGCAGGTCCTGATGGATAATACCGCCGCAGTGTATTACATCAACAGACGGGGTGGATGCCAGGTCTTTGTCCCCTTTGTCGAGAAGCACTCAGCCTCTGGGACTTTTGCTTGAGGAACGCCGTTCACCTGGTGGCTGCCCACCTGCCGGGGACCAAGAACATCTTGGCGGATCACCTCAGCAGAACCTTCTTGTCTCGCCACGAATGGTCACTCCATCCAGAGGTAGTCAGCCTGATCTTCTGCAAGTTGGGGAATCCCCAGGTGGACCTGTTCATGTCGAGGCAGAATAAGAAATGCCATGTGTTCTGCTCTCTGCAGGGCAGGAACCAGGGCTCCCTGTTGGATGCCTTCCTGATTTCGTGGTCGGGAGTGCTGATGTACGCCTTCCCCCTGGTGCCCTTGATCCACAGGGTTCTCCTGAGGTGAAGCAAGACAAGGCCATGGTCATCCTTGTGGCCCCAATGTGGCCTTGTCAGCACTGGTTCAGCATCCTGCTGAGTCAGTTGGCAGCCTCCTCCCTGCAGCTGCCTCTTCGGCTGGATCTGGTGTCCCAGAACCACGGCAATCTGCTGCACCCGAACCTGGCGCCACTGTACTTGACAGCCTGGGTGCTGCGTGGAGAGGAACGACGGGGTTCCAACAGTGTCCAGCAAGTCCTGCTGGGCAGCTGGAAGCCTTTCACCCAAGCTACCTATGTGGCAAAGTGGAAGCAATTTACATGTTGGGCCTCGGATCCTCACATCCAGGCAGAAGAGGCCCCACTGCAAGACATCCTGGACTATTTGCTGCACCTTAAGCTCCAGGGCCTGTCGCTGTCTTCAGTCAAGGTGCATCTGGCAGCCATTTCGGTGTTCCATCCTCCATTTCAAGGCAGGTCGGTCTTCGCCCACCCTATTACGGAATGATTTCTGAAAGGCCTGGAGCACTTTTACCCATATGTCCAGGATCTGGTATCCCCTTGTTCTTTCCCGGGACCTAATCCACTTGAGACCGTAATTCTGAACCAGCCAGAGGCTACTTGTCCTTCCTGCAGACATACTCCCTTGTTGTGAGGAGCCCTTGAGAGTCCTCATGTTTGCACGGGTTGGACCTGAATTTTGTGTTGTCACAGCTCATGGGTCCCCCCTTCAAACCCCTAGCTTCCTGCTCCCTCCTGCTTCTCTCCTGGAAGGTCTCCCTCCTAGTCGCCATAACTTTGGCCTGTGGAATGTCCGAAATCAGAGTGGAAGAATCTGAACCACCTTACATGGCCTTCTATAAGGACAAGGTACAGCTGCATCCGCACCCGGCCTTTCAGCCCAAGGTCATCTCCCAGTTCCATAATGGTCAAGATACATACTTGCCAGTCCTTCGTCCTAAGCCCCGCGTGACAGATGAGGAACACAGGTTGCATGTCCTGGACATCAGACGGGCCCTGGCCTTCTACATAGACAGAACAAAGCCGTTCTGTACGTTGACACAGTTATTCGCTGCGGGTCGCAGACAGGATGATAGGTTGCCCTGTCTCTGCCCAAAGAATGTTATTGTGGATCACAGCCTGTATCCACTACTATTATGAGCTAGCAAAGGTGACCGCGCCGCCGATAGTGAGGGCTCACTCAACTGGGGCGCAGGTGTCCTCGGCAGCCTTCCTGAAATATAGTTCAGAAATATTTATTGAACACTTCTGCCTTTTCTGCTTTATTATTGATAATTATACCATTTCCATCTAGTAGTGGACCAATACCACTGTCAGGATTTTTTTGTTCCTAATGTATTAAAAAAATTCCTCCTTACTGTCCCTAACTCTGCTGGCCACAGATTTCTTCTTATGTCCCTTTGATTCTCTTATCAATTTTCTATAATTATTAACTTCTCATTTATATTAATTACTATTAACTGTCCCTTTCTTCCCAGCATGCTGTGATAGAAGGGTTGCCCAAAGTGGAAGAGTGTGCGGTGTGCATACTGTCATCCGCAACAGGTACGAGTACCAAGTATGTCTGGGCCAACTGGGGGCTACCAAGATGACTTTGCCCTTGTCGGTTCATATTTTGTGTATAAACCTTGAGAACAGGGGGATCAGAGGAAACACTTTTAGCAGAGGGGCATCCCATTTGAGAAGGAAGGCATCTCCCAGGGATTGGGGCCTCAGCCCTGCTCTCGAACAGAATTGCCAGCATTTGCTGTTCTGGGATGTCGTGAAGAGGTCAATGGATGGGTGACCCCAGTGTTTGAATATGTTCTGTAGGACTGTACTGTTCAGTTCCCACTCGTGATTCTGAGAAAATTCTCTGCTCAGCGTATTGTAGTGTTTTGACAACCTGGGAGGTACGAGGCTGATATGCTGACACTGTGGCAGATACACCAGTTCCATAGTTTCATGGGTTTGGTGCATAGGGAGTGTGACCTGACCCTTCCCTGCCGGTTCATATAAAACATGCAGGCAATGTTGTCCATCCTTACCCGTAGAGTCTCGTTCCTGATCAAGGGCAGGAAGAGCAAGCACTGGTTGTGAACCGCACACAGTTCCAGGAGATTTATGTGTAACAGTGTCTTGGAGGGAGACCACCTGCCCTGAATTGTGTGGTGCTGTACATGGACTCCGCAGCCTATCAAGGAGGCATCAGTTGTAAGAATCATTGAAGGTGGAGTCTGTGTGAAAGGGACTCCCACACACACACATTGTTGGGTTGTATCCATTGGTGTAGAGAGTCTTTGACTGTGTGGCATTGCAAAGTGTCTGTTTAGGCTGTGTTTGTGTGGTATGTAGGCCATATGGCCTAACAGTTGGAGGTAGGTGTCACCCGGCCTGCCTGGGGCAGCCCTCCCTGAAAACGCCATGGTCAGGGCAGGCTGCCAAAAGGAGAGCAGATACTCCCAGGACTGGTGGGTAACACTTAAGTTCCCAACCAGTCACAAAGGCAGCGATGATGGGAGAGTCACCACCGGGAACAGGCACACCGGCTGGCAGAGCTACTCCCTGTGACGGCCAGCAGGAGGTGTCACTTGTAGTGGGGGAACCTCATGAGAGCCAGATACTGGGAGACTTGTGTCACCACAGCCTTTTCCATGATCTGAGCCTGCACTGGAAGGCTAGATGCAGGCTGAACACTGCTGGCATCAAGCCAGAGCTTTCTGAGCAATGGCCATGCAACATCTTGCCAGAAAGGGCCAAGAAGGTGTGTCATAAATATAAAGGGAAGGGTAAACACCTTTAAAATCCCTCCTGGCCAGAGGAAAAATCCTCTCACCTGTAAAGGGTTAAGAAGCTAGGATAACCTCGCTGGCACCTGACCAAAATGACCAATGAGGAGACAAGATACTTTCAAAGCTGGGGGGGCGGGGAGAGAGAAACAAAGGTTCTCTTGTCTGTGTGAGGCTTTTGCCAGGGACAGAACAGGAATGGAGTCTTAGTGAGCTGTAGCTCACGAAAGCTCATGCTCAAATAAATTGGTTAGTCTCTAAGGTGCCACAAGTACTCCTTTTCTTTTTGCGAAAACTTAGTAAATAATCTAGCTGGATATGCGTTAGATTCTGTTTCGTTTAAATGGCTGAGAAAATAAGCTGTGCTGAATGGAATGGATATTCCTGTTTTTGTGTCTTTTTGTAACTTAAGGTTTTGCCTAGAGGGATTCTCTATGTTTTGAATCTGATTACCCTGTAAGGTATTTACCATCTTGATTTACAGAGGTGATTCTTTTACTTTTTTCTTCAATTAAAATTCTTCTTTTAAGAACCTGATTGCTTTTTCATAGTTCTTAAGGTCCAAGGGTTTGGGTCTGTGGTCACCTATGCAAATTGGTGAGGATTTTTATCAAGCCTTCCCCAGGAAAGGGGTTGTAGGGTTTGGGGAGGATTTTGGGGGGAAAGACGTTCCCAAGAGGGCTCTTTCCCAGTTATATATCTGTTAAACGCTTGGTGGTGGCAGGAATAAAATCCAAGGGAAAAAGGAAAATAGTTTGTACCTTGGGGAAGTTTTAACCTAAGCTGGTAAAAATAAGCTTAGGGGGTTTTCATGCAGGTCCCCACATCTGTACCCTAGAGTTCAGAGTGGGGAAGGAACCTTGACAATCTTCATTAACAGAAACCATGCACACACCCACCCTGAAAGCAAATCCATTGGAAGTAAAGTAATTTTCTCTGATAATGACTGGGAGGAGAATCATAGTTCTCAGTACTTCAGAACCTGTGCACCTCCCACCCATCAGTGAGTACAATCCAGCCTCATGACTCATCTTAAAAGTGTAGTTATATTAAAACTTCCCTGAAATGACATGGCCTGATTCTCAGGAGTGCTGACCCTGTCAGTCCCTAGTGACCGTGATGGCCATTGAGTTTGGAAATGTTGGCCTTTGCCACCCTGGGTCTCAGGTTCCTTTTCTGGGAAATGGGATAATAATACTGCTGTCACCCTTGACATCTATGGATGAAAAATGTTACACACGGTCTGTGCTACCGGCTGCTGTTATGATGATGATGACCCAATGTGCATGTGCAAATTGGGGGATTGGCTACACACTAGCCATGCACAGCGCAAATCTCAGCTGTTTGCATTCAGTTCTGGCAGAGCACATGCAAGCAGTTGTGCAATCGAGCATGCACCTACTTGCTGAAAATCAGCTCCCCTGTGTAGAGCTTTTCTTCCTGAAATTGTGCAGACCAGTAACACATACCATTCAGCACCAGAGAAGGGGTGCAAAGTACAAAGTGACAGCTCCAGATGTGTCACCCTGTATTAAAGGCTCCCTAATAGCACGGGCAGACTGGGCTCAACACAGCACTGAAAATACCCATAACGTGCATAGTGATGCTGTTCTAGCACTGCATGAGAAACGGACATTCTCAGACATCTTGGCTTCTGTGCCCCTAAGATGTGTATTCGGGGGAAAAACCAAGAAAATGCATGTCAGCTCCTACGGGGCTGATGGCAGAAAAGGCTGTTCTGAGACTGGTGCTTCAGGCAGACAACGTGATCGTGAGCAAGTGGCTGTCTCCTCTGTGTTTGCTGCCTAGCTGGCTATCGTTAATTGCTTGTGATATTTGCATTTGTTTTATAATTACCACTGAGAAACATGTTTGGTTTGGAACAAGATTCAACATCTGCATTCCACTCTGAGCACAGGACCTGACCCGGCAGGTTGCACCCTGGCTGGCAGACAAGCTGAGGTGAGAGCAGAAATCTGCCTGGGTGTCAGTACGTGAGGCCTATTAATTCTTGAATCTATCTGGAAGCGACAAGCCAGACACTGAGAATCACAACGGCAGCCAACAAAACTGAGAGCAAGAATTGCTGAAAACTACCTCTTCCCCCGGAGTGGAGGGATATTCAGCAGTAACTGACAACTAATGCAGACTCAGGTAGGGTTGCCAACACTGTATTTCAAAAATAAGGGGCTGTTCTCTTAGCATCCCTCCTGATATTATTATTATTAATTAATAAACAGGACTCACCTACATTCGCCTGGGGTATTTCTTGCTGCTTTTTTCAGCACTCAGCAACTCCCGAACTTGTTGTGCAGAGATGAAGAAATAAGGGACGTCCCTTCTCCTAAGGACCTGTTGGCAGCCCTAGAGAGGAAGCGACAAGGTGCACTGAGCTCTCAAGTCCCACAGCCCCAGGGGAACCTGTTGTGAAAGAGCTGAGGAAAATCAGAGAGTGTTGGAAGGGTGGGCCAGAGACAGCTGCTGAAGAACACAACAGGCAGAACCTCCGGAGGGTTAGCAGCAGCAGCTCTCATCATGTTCAGCCACCATGTTCAGGCCAGGTCCCAGCTCCAGAGGGGCTCTGGGGACAGTCCTGGGGTGTCTGGACCGCTGCGGAGTCGGTTGGAGAAGCTGAAGAAGCTGTGGTGGAGGAAGCCCGTCCCCCTGGTGCTGCAGCACAGTGAGACAGCCAGGCTGGCTATGGATGCCTTTCTGGAGCAGGGGGAGCCTGGCTATCTGCAAGCCCTTGCTGAGGAACAGGAGCTGCCATTTCTCTCCCCCCTAGACATGGACTACATGAGCCAGCACAGAAGCCAGAGTATCCCGGAGCCTAATGCAAGGAAGGGGCCTGAGACCGAGCCCAAAGAGGGAGACACTGAGGACAGGGCCTCCCTTTTCTCTGAACTAAGCTCTGGTACCTACTTCCCACTCATGTCTGACATGCAGCCTCCAAAGCTGGAACTGGGCTGGCCAGTGGGGCCACTTGCCACATGGTATGGCCAAACTCAAGCCACTGTGTATTTCCAGAGAAACAAGGCCAACAGCATCAAGGATTTACTCCGGTGCCTGATCAGCAGGGCAAAAACGGTACGTACAGAACTCACCCCATTTAGATAGAGCGTCTTGCACCATGGGATGAATGCAGGCACCCAGGATGGGGCACAGCTGTAGGGGACTCTCAGTCCTGGCTGCTGTCCTCACGAGCCTGGCAACGTCTGGGCAGCTGGAGTGCTGTGACTGCTGCATATGCTGCCCAACTCCATAGCCACCTGTGCCCCTCACCTAGCCCAGTTTAGATTCCTCCCTGCTTTCTCCAGCCATATTCTTAGGCTCTGAGTCTTTTAGGGTAGAAACTGTCTGTCTATGTATTGTGTGTGTGCAGAGTGCCTAGCACCATGGGGTCCGATCCATGGGTGCAGGGTCAGGGCTTGTCCATCCGGGGGGGTGGGGGTTGGGTTAGGGTTTGTCCATCCCAGGGGCGGGGAGAGTGGGGGGTTGGGCCAGGGCTTGTCCATCCCGCGGGCAGGAGGGCATAAGAATGAGGGCCTATACCTGGGCTGGGATCAGCTAGGTAACCATGGCTGAAACCCCTAATCAGCCAGATTGCCCACTTGGCTGAGAGGCATTTCCAGGACTACTAGTAAGCCCAGCAGTAGCACTTGGCCAGTGGCTGCTCAACGCTTATACCCACAGCTGTGATTGTTCCTGTGTCTCTTTGTTCCCAGCCTTGCTCGAGCCCTGTTTCTGCCCAGCTCCAGCCCACTCCAGCTCTGCTCCGCTGCTCAGTTTCTGACTCCTGGTTCCTTACCCTGGCCTTGACCCTCAGCTCTGGCTCCTGTAGCTTGACTCTGGCTCCAACCACTAGGCCTGACTGTCCCTTGACCCAGTCTGTGACACTGAGTAGCCCAACCAAAAAGAAGATAAAGAAGGGAAGAGGGAGTGGGTCAGTTACTGGAGTGGATCCCACTAAAGCCAGCATCTCTCTGTCAGAGAAAGTGGGTGTCATACAAAACCTACAGCGGCAGGTAGACACCTTGCAGGTGCAGAATGCTACACTGCAGGCACGTAGCATCGTCTGTAACTTCCCCCTTACGAACCTAAAATTCCCCTGATAGACAAGTTTGATGGTGACCTCAGCCAGTTCCATAGTTTTATGGACCAGTGCCGGCTCCTATTCCTGCTGCACCTTCCATCCTGCCCCACCTTCTCCACTGACCACTCTCGGGTGAGACGTATCACTAGCCTGCTTACTGCAGAGGTGTTGGCTTGGGCCTCCCCGCTCCTGGAAAAATCTAGCCCTTTCCTGAACCAATCTGAGGACTTCGTTCAAGCCCCGGCAGTAATTTTTGCTGACCTGAGCCATAGGCATGCGGCCACACTCCAAACCCTGTGGCAGGGACACCAGCCAGTTGCTACTTATGCCCTGGAGTTATGGTGTCTGATAGCCGACGCTGTACGGAAAGAGGCTGTGCGCAGCTACCGCTTCCGGCTCAGCCTCAAAGGTGAGATCAAACGTAAACTGGCGTGACTAGAGCCACTGGCTGATCTGGATGCCCTGATCAAGCTTGTTATGAAAACATCCATGCCCCGGGTCTCCTCCTGAGAAAACAGACCACAGGGAGGTGCCCTTGAAGGGTGTGGTAAAGTCAGGAATGACAGCCAGCAACTGGGCTTGGAATCAACTAGCTTGCTGCAGCTGAAACCCCTAATTGAGCAGATTGCCTGAGAGGCGTTGCCGAGACTACTCTTAAGCCTGGGAGTAGCACTTGGCCAGTGGCTGCTTGACAATTCCATCAATACACTTCTGGCCACCCGTTCACAGTGCAATCAGACCACAGATCCCTTGAGACCATCTTGGAGCATCAGCATAGGAGCCAGCAAACAGCTGAAAATAAGGAGAGTTCTGCTTTTGGTTTGGTGTTTGTCTGGGGTTTTTTGTTTTTTTGTTTTTGTTGTTTTTTCCTCAGTAGGAGTTTAGGCGGGAAGGCTATGACAGACACAGAGGCAGCAGTGGCATGGAAGAGACAGAGAAGATGACCGGATGTGGAGGTTGCAGGTTGTAAATTATTCTGGAGAAGGTATCTGAAAAGAACTTGGTTTGTATGAAGTGCTGCCTGATAAAGCTGATGGAAGAGAAGATCTGAGGTTCTGAGATGCAGGTGGAAACTGTGGTTGAGTTTTGAAGGGGATTTGAGCAGATGATGGAGGGAAGGCAAGAGGAGGCTGAAGGGAAAAGTCAAGACTCACAGATGAAAGCTGGACTGAAGAACTCTGAGGGGAAACTGCTGGGTGAGGAAAGTGGCCAGGGGAAGCATGTGACTATGAGAATCAGGCAGAGGAAAAGACCAGCCAGTGAAGGAGAAGTAGAGTTCAGGAACAGGTTGGATAAGTTGGAAAATGAAGAAGGGGCTCAGCAGTCAGTGAATGAAGATGGGAAGGCCAGGAAGAAGAGAAGAGCAGCTAGTCCTATAAGAAAAGGGGAAGAGTCAATGGAGATACCAAAAGTTCAGAGGAGGATACAGGATGACTCTCAGAAGATTGCAAGGCAGAACAAGAGACAATAAGACTTGCAGCCAGAGAGAAAAGGAAGAAGGCCAGAGAATTGCACCAACACCAGGAAGAGGCTGGTCTATGTGATTAGTAACTCCCTACTAAGAAGAAAAGATAGGCCTGAGCTGATCTGGAGAACAGAAGAGGGTGCTGTCTGCTGGGAGCTAAGGTACAGGATCATAGAATCATAGAATATCAGGGTTGGAAGGGACCTCAGGAGGTCATCTAGTCCAACCCCCTGCTCAAAGCAGGACCAATCCCCAATTAAATCATCCCAGCCAGGGCTTTGTCAAGCCTGACCTTAAAAACTTCTAAGGAAGGAGATTCTACCACCTCCCTAGGTAACGCATTCCAGTGTTTCACCACCCTCCTAGTGAAAAAGTTTTTCCTAATATCCAACCTAAACCTCCCCCACTGCAACTTGAGACCATTACTCCTTGTCCTGTCCTCTTCTACCACTGAGAATAGTCTAGAACCATCCTCTCTGGAACCACTTCTCAGGTAGTTGAAAGCAGCTATCAAATCCCCCCTCATTCTTCTCTTTTGCAGACTAAACAATCCCAGTTCCCTCAGCCTCTCCTTATAAGTCATGTGTTCCAGACCCCTAATCATTTTTGTTGCCCTCCGCTGGACTCTCTTCAATTTATCCACATCCTTCTTGCAGTGTGGGGCCCAAAACTGGACACAGTACTCCAGATGAGGCCTCACTAATGTCGAATAGAGGGGAATGATCACGTCCCTCGATCTGCTCGCTATGCCCCTACTTATACATCCCAAAATGTCATTGGCCTTCTTGGCAACAAGGGCACACTGCTGACTCATATCCAGCTTCTCGTCCACTGTCACCCCTAGGTCCTTTTCCGCAGAACTGCTGCCTAGCCATTCGGTCCCTAGTCTGTAGCGGTGCATTGGGTTCTTCCATCCTAAGTGCAGGACCCTGCACTTATCCTTATTGAACCTCATCAGATTTCTTTTGGCCCAATCCTCCAATTTGTCTAGGTCCCTCTGTATCCTATCCCTGCCCTCCAGCATATCTACCACTCCTCCTAGTTTAGTATCATCTGCAAATTTGCTGAGAGTGCAATCCACACCATCCTCCAGATCATTTATGAAGATATTGAACAAAACCGGCCCCAGGACCGACCCCTGGGGCACTCCACTTGACACCGGCTGCCAACTAGACATGGAGCCATTGATCACTACCCGTTGAGCGCGACAATCTAGCCAACTTTCTACCCACCTTATAGTGCATTCATCCAGCCCATACTTCTTTAACTTGCTGGCAAGAATACTGTGGGAGACTGTGTCAAAAGCTTTGCTAAAGTCAAGAAACAATACATCCACTGCTTTCCCTTCATCCACAGAACCAGTAATCTCATCATAGAAGGCGATTAGATTAGTCAGGCATGACCTTCCCTTGGTGAATCCATGCTGACTGTTCCTGATCACTTTCCTCTCATGTAAGTGCTTCAGGATTGATTCTTTGAGGATCTGCTCCATGATTTTTCCGGGGACTGAGGTGAGGCTGACTGGCCTGTAGTTCCCAGGATCCTCCTTCTTCCCTTTTTAAAGATTGGCACTACATTAGCCTTTTTCCAGTCATCTGGGACTTCCCCCGTTCGCCATGAGTTTTCAAAGATAATGGCCAATGGCTCTGCAATCACAGCCGCCAATTCCTTTAGCACTCTCGGATGCAACTCGTCCGGCCCCATGGACTTGTGCACGTCCAGCTTTTCTAAATAGTCCCTAACTACCTCTTTCTCCACAGAGGGCTGGCCATCTACTCCCCATGTTGTGATGCCCAGCGCAGCAGTCTGGGAGCTGACCTTGTTAGTGAAGACTGAGGCAAAAAAAGCATTGAGTACATTAGCTTTTTCCACATCCTCTGTCACTAGGTTGCCTCCCTCATTCAGTAAGGGGCCCACACTTTCCTTGGCTTTCTTCTTGTTGCCAACATACCTGAAGAAACCCTTCTTGTTACTCTTGACATCTCTTGCTAGCTGCAGCTCCAGGTGCGATTTGGCCCTCCTGATTTCATTCCTACATGCCCGAGCAATATTTTTATACTCTTCCCTGGTCATATGTCCAACCTTCCACTTCTTGTAAGCTTCTTTTTTATGTTTAAGATCCGCTAGGATTTCACCGTTAAGCCAAGCTGGTCGCCTGCCATATTTACTATTCTTTCAACTCATCGGGATAGTTTGTCCCTGTAACCTCAACAGGGATTCCTTGAAATACAGCATGTGAACCTGAGGCTGAAGAGGGTCCTAATGGAAGCATCCACTCTGATGGCAAGACAAGATTATGATGAGCAACAGATGGCTCAGTCAATGGTGCTATAAGGAGGGCTTTGGGATGTTCAACCACTGGGAGGCAATTCATGGACAGAGGATGTTCTCGTGAGATGGAATCCATCAGAGTAGGGAGGGAAATAGCCTTCTGGGATGGAGGCTGGCACAACTGATCAAAAGAGCTTCAAACTAGGAACCTGGGGGAGACGGGTGGGCGATGCTCATGTAATCTCTATGCCTGATTCTAACACTGAATGGGAGGAAAATCAAGTAAGAAAGAATACAGGAGTGGGTAGGAGAATGGACATTAAGAGGAAAGATAGTGCCAATGCCAATGAAGCTAACAATCAGGTAGGCAATACTGGCAGTAGAATGACCGTACCCAATCGTGTGAGGAATCTGGGCGATGCCAAGCAGCATAGGTGCTGGAATTGGGGGTGCTGCCACACCCCCTACCTTGAAGTGGTTTCCATTATATTCTGAGTTTATAGTTTGGTTCAGTGGCTCTCAGCACCACCACTATACAAATTGTTCCAGTACCCTTGCCGAACAGAAACAACTATTATGTGTGTGCAACAATGCCAGGAGCCTGGGTAACAAAATGGAGGAACTATAACTACTGGTGCAGGAAGTGAAAGGGAAGGGTTGCAGACCAAGCTGGATAAACAAGCATCTCAAACAGGTGATTAAGAGAAAGCAGAAAGCCTAAAAAGAATGGAAGATGGGAAGGATCAGCAAGGAAAGCTACCTCTTGGAGTTTGGAAAGGATAGGGATAAAGTGGAGAACTGCCAAAAGCCAAGCACAGTTGAACCTTGCAAAGGGAATTAAAACCAATAGTAAAAGGTTCTATAGCCATATAAATAAAAAGAAAACAAGGAAAGAAGAAGTGGGACTGCTAAGCACTGAGGATGGGGTGAAGATTAAAGATGGCCCAACACCTAAACAAATGCTGTGCCTCAGTTTTTAGTGAGGGTAATGAAGAGCTCTGGAGCAGTGGCAGGGTGGCTAATGGGAACGAGGATATGGAAGTAGAAATTACAACACCCAAGGCAGAAGTCAAACTCAAACCGCTTAATGGGACTAAATCGGGGGGCCCAGAGGATCTCAATCCCAGAATATTAAAGGAACTGGCACATGAAATTGCCAGTCCAATAGCAAGGAATTTTAATGAATCTGTAAACTCAGGGGTCATGCCTTATGGCTGGGGAATTGCTAATATAGTACCTATTTTTAAGAAAGGGAAAAAAGTGACCCAGGAAACTACAGGTCTGTTAATTTGACCTCAATTGTATGCAAAGTCTTGGAAGAAACTTTGAAAGAGAAAGTCGTTAAGGACATAGAAGTAAACGGTAATTGGGATAAAACACAACATTGTTTTACAAAAGGTAGATCATGCCAGACCAACCGGATCTCCTTCTTTGAGAAGATAACTGATATTTTAGACAAAGGAAATGCAGCATATCTAATCTACCTGGATTTCAGTAAGGCATTTGATACAGTTCCACATGGTAAATTATTAGTTAAATTGGAGAAGATGGGATTAATATGAGGTTTGGAAGGTGGATAGGAAGTGGTTAAACGGGAGAGTACAATGGGTCATACTGAAAGGTGAACTGTCAGGCTGGAGGGAGGTTACTAGTGGAGTTTCTTCGGAATCAGTCTTGGGACCAATCTTATTTCACATTTTTATTACTGACTTTGGCACAAACAGTGGGAGAGGGCTAATAAAGTTTGCGGATGACACAAAGTTGGCAGGTATTGCCAATATGGAGGAGGACCGGAATATCATACAAGATCTGGATGACCTTGAAAACTAGTAATAGAAATGGGATGAAATTTTTGCTATAAACTGGGGACTTATCAGTTGGAAGGGAAGAGGAAGAGAAAGAGCTGGATATATTGGTTGATCACAGGATGACTGTGAGCTGCCAATCTGATGAAGCTGTGAAGAAGGCTAATGCAGTCCCAGGATGCATCAGGCAAGGTATTTCCAGTAGAGACAGGGAAGTGTTAGTACAAGGCACTGGTGAGAACTCCTCTGGAACAGCGTGTGCAATTCTGGTCTCCCATGTTTTAAGGAAGATGAATTCAAACTGGAACAGGTGCAGAGAAGAGCTACTAGGATGATCCGAGGAATGGAAAACCTACCTAATGAGACGAGACTCAAAGAGCTTGGCTTGTTTAGCCTGACCAAAAGAAGGCTGAGGGAGATATGATTGCTCTCTCTAAATATATCAGAGGGATAAATACCAGGAAAGGAGAGGAGTTATTTAAGAGCCTATGTGGACACAAGAACAAATGGAGATAAACTGGCCATCAACAAGTTTAGGCTTGAAATTAGATGAAGTTTTCTAACCATCAGAAGATTGAAGTCTTCCAGGGGAGCAGTGGGGGCAAAAAACCTAACTGGTTTTAAGACTGAGCTTGATAAATTTATGGGAGGGGGTGGGATGATGGGACTGCCTAGCATGGCATGTTGCTGATCTGAAACTGCTAGCCTCAAACATCTCTAGTGGCCAATGATGGGACACTAGATAGGAAGGGCTCTGAGTTACTACAGAGAATTCTTTCCCAGGGGTCTGGCTGGTGGGTCTTGCCCACATGCTCAGAGTCCAACTGATCACCGTATTTGGGGTTGGGAAGGAATTTTCCCCAGATCAGATTGGCAGAGACCCTGGGGGTTTTCACCTTCCGCTGCAGCCTGGGGCACGGGTCACTTGCAGGTTTAAACTAGTGTAAATGGTGGATTCTCTGTAACTTGAAGTCTTTAAACCATGATTTGAGGACTTCAGTAACTCAGCCAGAGGTTAGGGAGTCTATTACAGGAGGAGGTGAATGAGGTTCTGTGGCCTGCAATTTGCAGGAGGTTAGACTACATTATCATCATGGTCCCTTCTGACCTTAAAGTCTGAGAATTTAACCTCTGAGGCCAGGACAAGAAGCAATGGACTTAAATTGCAGCAAGGGCGGTTTAGATTGGACATTAGTAAAAACTTCCTGTCAGGGTGGTTAAGCACTGGAATAAATTGCCTAGGGAGGTTGTGGAATCTCCATCATTGTAGATGTTTAAGAACAGATTAAACAAACTCCTCTCAGGGATGGTCCAGATAATACTTAGTCCTGCCATGAGTGCCGGGGATTGGACTAAAAGACCTTTTGAGATCCCTTCCAGTTCTATGATTCTGTGAGTCTATGGCAACCCCCCTTCTGAGTGCTCCAAACGATTACAACACATGTTGATGCACTCCAGTGCTACCAGGCGGAGATCAGATACTGTCCAGGTCAATTACTGGAGTCAGCTGACTCCTGAGCAGGGCAAATATACCCAGTATCAGTGAGGTGGGGAAAGGGGATCAGAACTTTGTGCAGCATGTTAATGGATTTAGTCTTCCAGTTTCAACAGTGAAGCTGCTGGAAATCTAAGAGGCTACCAAAAAGGCCATCCAGCTACAGGCAGTCAAGAGAGCAGTACTAGCAAAGTGGCCAGAAGACAAAAGCCAAGTATTGGTAGGAGCAGAACCATATTTTCAAATTAAAGACAAGCTGAGTGTGCAGGATGGAATCATATTTTGAGGACAGAGAGCTGTTGTTCCTGCCTCATTACACATGATGTTGTGCAAAAAATACATGCCTTGGACATGGGCATTGACAGTTCGAGAATGTGTTTACTGGCTGGGAATGAATATACAACTCACATCCTTGATAGAAGGGTGTGACACCTGCCAGTCATGTTATAACCACCAGCAGAAAGAGACTATTACCACATGAGCTGCCCATCCGACCATGGGAAAAGGTGAGTGGGGACTTACCTTCAGTGACAAACAATACTTGATTATAATGGACTACTGTTCACATTTTTGGGAGGCTGAATCAAGAAGCCAGTCAGTGACTGGAAAACTGAAGGTCGGCTTTGTGAGATACGGCTTACTGGACCCTGTATTCACAGACAATGGATATCGCTTTGCCTCAGAAGAATTCAAGGGATTGCTGATCTCCAGGCAGTCCTCAGACCAGAGCACCACACAGCAGCTCACAAGTGCCAGCAGGACTGTGGGCTGGTGGGCCCTAGCTCACTGTAGACACTGCCCACAAAGCCCCCAGTTGGAGGAGATATCCAGCCCCTCCAAATGGCCCAGACTCGCTATTCAAGCCAGGAGACACAGGAAGCTGTCCAAGCAACTAGATGTATTCCTGGCTGGCTGCTACAGCTGACACTGCCTTTTCACGTGAATCTTCAGCCCTGTCTTGTTCCTGATTCCTACCTTCTTATCCCGTTCCTGGTTTCTGCCCTCCTGCTTTGTTTCAGATCCCTGCTTCTATTCCCCTCCCTTGGCTACTGACTCTGGTGATGACCTTGGGCTTGACTCCCATCTGTCTCCATTGCTGACCTCCAGTTCCCCACCCCTGCTCTGATCACTAAGCGTGGCTACCTCTGTTCTGACCATGAGGTCTGACTGCCTATGGCCCAGTCTATGACAGGAATTTGAATGAAAATGGGAGTTTGACCACCACCTCTTCCCCAGCATACCCACAGAGTAAGGATAAGGTGGAGTCACCTGTGAAAATAGCTAAAAGACTGCTACATAAGAATGTTTCTCCTAATTAGATCCCTTGTTAGCATTTTTGGAACAGTGAAATACCCCAACACAGGGCTGCCAAAACAGTGCAACATGGGCTCTGGTGGGGCAAAGGACCAAAACCCTGCTTCCAGTGAGGGGAGACCCACTGAAGCCAAAAGGCTGGAGATATCACTGAGAACAGATGGTCAACAATTGGAGAAAGCAGGCCCTAGAGTACAAACAGGTAAGCCAAGGACCTACCAGCCCTGGATCCAGCCTTAGAGAGACACCAGAGGAGTGGACCAAAGGAGTCATGAGGGGTACAGTGGCATCCAGGGCATACGGGGTGACTACGCAAGGGACAAGTGAGCCAAAGGAACAGGAGGCATTTACAAGCCAGCAGACTCAGCACCCAGAGAGAGTGTACCAAGATCATCACAGAAAGGAGGGACAGAACCATCCAGAGGCCAGCCCCACAGGGAGGGAAGAGACTTCACAGAGACAGGTTGCTCGTCTCTGAGACAGAGAGGTTGTACCCACTATGGTCGCTTGTTGTGGAGAACAAACCATCTCAAAGACTGGACCAGCTGAGTCTGTGGTAAAGATGAGAATGCAACTCGGCTATGTGCTAGCAGCATTGGGCCAAAGAGACACAGGGTTGGGGTCTGGGTATCAATTCTTTGTTTTTAATGTTTATATTAAAATGTTTGTGAAATAGGGAAGATGTATCATGATCAGTGAAACTGGAGTCAGAGGGCCAGTGTTCCCTGGAAGGGACTATTATTGACGGGACAAGGGAACAGGGAAGGTGAGGAGTTGGGCTGGAAGCAACTCAGCCACATGGGCAGAGCAATACATGGGGTTTCATAAAGTTCTACTTAACCTGCATTCAGCTTCACTCTTTATGAATTAACAGGTGTGGGAATGGGATTAGGACCTGTCCAGACTATTACAGGGGGTGCAGGGTTAGTTCTTGTCTTGCCCAGCGGAGGTGAGAGATGTGAAGGCCCAGAGGACTGTAGTGTTTTGGCTATGGAGGATGGAACAGTGACTGGGTATCATTTTACTCTTTGCACACAGAGTCAGAGAGACATCAGCGGAGATGGATTCTGGGAGACCATGGAATAACGAGGCAGTTGCTTCAGCCAATATGGACGCGGACTTAAGCTTGGCTTTTCCATGCTGACCGAAGGACTTGCCAATACTGTATTCCAGCTGACTAACACATGCTACTCTGTGTTGCTGTAGATACTAGCTGCATTGCTCCCTGAAGTCCCTAACAAGAGTCTGAAGTCAGTAGAGCCATAGAGAGAAACAGGGTGCTGGAGCCCAAAGGCCTACTCTGAGAATCATGGGGTTGTTTGGTTTAGTCTTGAAAAAACGAAGCCCAGGGCCTGGTGAATAACAGAGATTGTCTAGAGACTGGACCATCACCCCCCACAAGCTATGACAGCACGACGTGCACCCCTTGATGTGGCTTCCCATTAGGGCTGGCCAGTGGTGAGCTGGAGCCGGTTCGCACTGGTTCGCTAGAACCGGCTGTTAAAAGGGCTTCTAAATTCAACTGGCCAAAAGGGGCGCCTTAGGCATCAACTCCGTGGGTGCTCCAGGGCTGGAGCACCCACGGGGAAAATTTGGTGGGTGCAGAGCACCCACCGGCAGCTCTCCGCCCCGTGCCCGGCCCCAGCTCACCTACACTCTGCCTCCGCCTCCTTCCCTGAACGCGCCGCCCTGCTCTGCTTCTCTGCCCCCCGAGTTTCCCGTGAATCAGCTGTTCACGTGGGAATCCTGGGAGGGCTGAGAAGCAAGCGGCGGTTTCGTGCTCAGGCCCAGGGAGGCGGAGCGGAGGTAAGCTAGGGCGGGGGGGGAGGGGCATAAGGAGGGCCACCCGCGCAGCAGCAGGTAACCCGAGGGGTGCAGGGGAACTGCTCCCCGCCCCAGCTCGCCTCCGCCTCTGCCTCCCTGGGCCTGAGGGCAAAGGTGCCACTTGCTTTTCAGCCCCTCCCAGGCTTCCCACGTGAACAGCTGATTCGCGGGAAGCCGGGGCGGAGAAGCAGAGCGGGGCGGCACGTTCAGGAGAGGAGGCGGAGAGGAGGTGAGGTGAGCTGGGGCTGGGTGCGGGGCGGGGAGCTGCTGGTGGGTGCTCTGTACCCACCAAATTTTCCCTGTGGGTGCTCCTGGGCTGGAGCACCCACGGAGTCGGTGCCTAAGGTGCCACTTTTGATGTGATCGGGGGGGAGTGACCACTCCCCCCCAGCTTACAGCTACCCCACCCCTAGGAGCCAGAGGGACCTACCGGATGCTTCCTGGGAGCTGCCCCAGGTAAGCAATGCCAGGACTCCTCACCTCGGCCCCCGGCAGGTCCCTCTGGCTCTTAGGGTCAGGGTGGGTACCCACTATGGTGGCCCATGAGACCCTCCTGCCCGGTTCTGGGGGCAGTCAGGGGAGAGGGGAGGGGGATGGATGGGGCAGGGGTCCCAGGGGGAGGGGCGTCAAGGAACGTGGGGGGTTGGATGGGGCAGGGGTGGGCCACAACCCCCTCGCGGGGTGAGGAGGGAACCCGTTGTTAAGATTTTGGCAGCTCATCACTGGGGCTGGCCAGAAAGCAAGAATATCTGGTCTGTGAAAAGTGTGAAGATGTCCTCCACAATGTGTAATGAAACCAAGGCCTTTAGAAACGTTCATGAAAAATCAGCCTATGAGCCCAGAGTAGACAATAGCCTGGTAGTCGGGGCACTCATGTAATATGTGAGAGATGCAGGTTCAAGCCCTGCTCCAAATCAGGCAGAGCAGGGGTTTGAATATTGGTTCCCCATCTCCCACACGAGTGTTACCTGACTATTCTGTGCTTTGTCAGACAGTTATGCACCAACATGTCCATGGGGGAAGTTGACCCTGTCAGTCAGTGGTTGGGTTTTTTTTGCTCTGAAGCTGGAGGGTTTATATACTTTTATCCTATATAATGTACCTGCAGATATCTTTATTACCTAGATCAGCAGTTCTCAAACTTTAACAACCCGAGGACACCCATTTTGATTTAAAAATTTTCAGGAACCCCCCAAGGCCCCCTGCTCAGCCCCTGTCCCACCCTCTTCCCCGAGGCCATGCCCCCACTCACTCAATCTCCCCTCCTCCTGTCGCTCGCTCTCCCCCACCCTCACTCACTTTCACTAGGCTGGGGCAGGGGTTTGCGGTGCATGAGGGGGTGAGCGGGTTGGGCTCTGGGCTAGGAGTTTGGGTGTGGGAGGTAATGTGGGCTCTGGGAGGGACTTTGGGTGCTGGATGGAACTCAGGGCTGGGGTAGGGGGTTGGGGTGTGGGAGAGGACGGGAGGGGGGCGGCGCTTACCTTGGGCAGCTCCCAAAATCGACCAGCAAATACTTCTGACAATGGCTCCTAGGAGTGGGGGGCCAGAGGGTCTCCACACGCTGCTCCTGCCCACAGGCACTGCCCCCAGAGCTCCCATTGGCTGCAGTTCCCAGCCAATGGAAGCTGCAGAGTCGGCACTTGGGCCGGGAGCAACACGCAGAGACCCCCTGCTCCCCGGGCTGCAGCGACATGCTGGCCACATCTGGGATCCCCGCTCCTCCCCCTCCCTCCCAGCACCTCCTTCGTGCCGGGGAACAGCTGTTCCCTAGTGTGAAGGAGGCACTGGGAGGGAGGAAGGGAGGGGGAAGGAGTTGATCAGTGGTGTCCATGGACCCCCCTGGAGTACCCTCGGGGACCCCCAGTTCATCTAGGTCAGTTTGAGAAACACTGACTGGGTGAATGTCCCGTCCTTTTCTGAATCTTGCTAAGCTCTTGGCCTCATGATATCTTGTGGCAATGAGTTTCACAGGCTAGTTCTGCATTGCGTAAAAAGTATTTCCTTTTATCATTCTTAAATATTGTGCTTTTCAATTTCATTGAGTTATCCCCTTTCTCTGTGTTAAATAGCAGTTCTCAATTCACCTTCTCCAAGTCGTCTAACATTCCCTCTTATCTGTCTGCTTCCTAATCTAAACATTCCCAGTCTTTTCAATCTTTCTCTCTTTCCCAAACCTTCCATCATTCTTTGCTCACCTCTGAACCGTTCTGTCTGCTACATAGTTTCTGAGATGGGGTGACCAGAATGCACATACTAACACAGGGATGGGTGTGCCATTCATTTATAGAATGGCATGATATTTCCCATATTATTTTTTATCCAGTTCCTTATGCACCCTAATGTTTTATTTCTTTTTTGGCTGCCAAGGCATACTGAGCTGAGCTCTTCATGGAAATGAGGTCTTTTTCTGGTGGGTTACAGTTAATTTAGAACCCTACAATATGTCGGAGCAATTCAAATTGTTCTTTCTACTGTTATTACTGTATACTTATCCACAGTATTTTCATCTGCTGCCATGCTATCCATTCCCCTACCTTGGTTAGGTCCCTCTGAATTTTCTCACAGTTTTTCTAGCCAAACTATGCTGCAGTCCTAAGTATACTGTGGGGATGAGCATGGTAATGCTGCCACCTTGCTGCTCCCTCTTGCTGATACCAAGTCCAGGTTCTTTATTATGAATTGAAAGACAGTCAAGGATTGGCAACAGCCTGCAGCCCTGTGTGAGGCCCTCAACATCCTGCCTCCAGGTGGATAGAGAGAAGTGCTAGGACCTGTCCCCTGGCACTCCACTATTTAGTACTTTAGTACTCCAAGGGTACCTCTATCCTAGAAACATTAGCATGGCACAGCTGCAGTGCTGTAGTGTAGATGCTTACTACAGCGATGGAAGGAGTTTTTCCATCATTGTAATAATCCACCTCTCCAAGAGGTGGTAGCTAGATCTATGGAAGAATTCTTCTGTCAACCTAGCGCTGTTTACACTAGGACTTACATGGTTTAATTACCTGAGTGATGTAGCTAGGTCAACTTAACTTTCCAGTGTACATCAGCCCTGAGTCCTTATATTTTATGGCATTCAGGTCTCTGAGGTGTTGCTTCCTCCCCTTTTCGGCTGGGAAGCTACCTACCACAGCCGTGTCCATCTTGGAATGCTCCTTCAGTTGGGCCTTCTTGTTTGTTTTCTGGCTAGGTGATCGCGGTCGTCATGGATCTCTTCACAGACATGGAGATACTCTGTGACCTGATGGAAGCTTCAAGCAGGCGACGTGTCCCTGTTTACCTGATCCTTGATGAGAAGTACTTAAAGTATTTTATAGAGATGTGCAGTAAAATGGCTCTTAACAAGGACCATTTCCCAGTAAGTTTGCAGCATTCCTTTAGGTGGTGTACAAAGTTAATGCAATTGGTATGTATGACAGAATATACCCCTGTGTTCACACACCCTATTGTAATAATGTTTGTACAAGGTATGCCTTGTGAGGTGTCATTTAAAAACTCATAATATGTTGATCAATAATATCAAGGCAAAATGCACATAGCAGCATTATATGTGGAGTTATAATCATAAGCTGACTAAAAATATGTTTTCCAGATAAGTCTGGGGAGTGGCTAACCCAGTTCCTCAGAGACAGAGGGCAAGCTGATACCTCAGGCAGGCGTAAACAAGACTGATGGACCATTATCTGCTAAGAGCTTGTCTTCACATACAGTGCCGCAGCAACACCACTTTAGTAAAGATACTGCTATGCCAAAAAGGTTCGGAGAAGGGCAACTAAAATGAGTAGGGGTTTGGAGCGGGTCCCATATGAGGAGAGATTAAAGAGGCCAGGACTTTTCAGCTTGGAAAAGAGGAGGCGAAGGAGGGATATGAGAGAGGTCTATAAAATCATGAGTGGTGTGGAGAAAGTGAATAAGGAAAAGTTATTTACTTGTTCCCATAATATAAGAACTAGGGGCCATCAAATGAAATTAATGGGCAGCAGGTTTAAAACAAATAAAAGGAAGTTCTTCTTCACTCAGTGCACAGGCAACCTGTGGAACTCCTTGCCTGAGGAGGTTGTGAAGGCTAGGACTATAACCGGGTTTAAAAGAGAACTGGATAAATTCATGGAGTTTAAGTCCATTAATGGCTATTAGCCAGGATGGGCAAGGAAGGGTGTTCCTAGCCTCTGTTTGTTAGAGGCTGGTGGTGGATGGCAGAAGAGAGATCACTTGATCATTGCCTGTTAGGTTCACTCCCTCTGGGGCACCTGGCATTGGCCACTGTCAGTAGACAGGATACTGGGCTAGATGGACCTTTGGTCTGACCCAGTATGGCCATTCTTATGTTCTTATGACTGGAGAGCTTCTCCCGTCGGTGTAGTTAATCCACCTCCACGAGAGGCAGGAGCTATGTCAACGGGAGAAGCCCTCCCCCACAGTGCAGTCTACACGAAGGGTGAGGTTGAGGGGGGGTGGATTTTTCACACCACGGAGCGACGTAGTTCTATATATCTGTGGTGTAGACCTGGCCTCAGTGGCCATTTTTTTGGCAGGGGCAAAAATCTACATCTTAGCAAAGAAACAGCATGGAGTTTCTTTCCACACAGACTGCCTGTTGCCTTGCTCCCAGATGGAAATGCTTCTCAAAGCAGGGACAGGACTATAAAAAGAAATGGCAGAGATCCCAAGGCACCATGTTATCTCTCCCTGCACATCATGTTAACAGCACCTGAGGAGACAAAGAAAGCAGCCCTTTATCTCTGGGGGAGGGGCCTTCACCTAAAAAGTTTGGTTGGTAGGACTGCTTGAAAACATGTGGTGAGAAAACTTTGCTTTGAATCTAATATAGTTTGTTAAATTAGGCACTAGTAAGTGTTTTATCTTTATTTTCTTAGAACAATTTCTGACTTATGCCTCATTACCTGTATTCACTTAAAATCAATCTCTTTGTAGTTAATAAATTTGTTTTATTGTTTTATCTAATCCAGTATGTTTCAGCTGAAGTGTCTGGACAACTATTTAAAATAACAAACTGGCATATTATTCCCCTAGGAATAACTGACTTAATCATAGAACCACAGGGCTAGAAGGGACCGCAGGGGTCAACTAGTCTAACCCCTGCCAAGATGCAGGATTTGTTGAATCTAAAACATCCAAGACAGATGCTCTCCAGCCTCCTTTGGAAAACCTCCTGCAAAGGAGATTCCAGGACCGCCCAAGGCATCTCTTCCATTGTCCTCCTGTTCTTACAGTTAGGAGGTTTTTACCTGAGATTTAATCTAAATCTGCTCTGCTGTGGTTTGAGCCCGTTGCCTCTTGGCCTGCCCTCTGTGGCAAGAGAGAACAACTTTTCTCCATCCATTTTATGGCAGCCTTTCAAGTATCTGAAGACCACTAGCATGTCCCCCCTTAATCTCCTCGTTTCCAAATTAAACATGCCCAGTTCCTTCAGCCTTTGCTCATATGGCTGTATTCCATCCCTTTGATCATCTCTGTCGCTTGCTTCTGGATTCTTTCCAGTTTCTCTTCATCCTTTTTATATATTAGTGACCAAAACTGGACACGATGCTCCAGCTGAGGCCTAATCAGCACTGAGTAAAGCGGTACTATCACCTCCCGTGATTTGCATGCTATGCCTCTTATTAATGGAGCCCAAAATTGCATTTGCGGACTCACGCTGAGGTTGTGAGCCACCACAACTCCCCAATCCTTCTCAGCAGTGCTGCTGCCAAGCCCGTTTCCCCCCATTCTGTATTTGTGCATTCGGTTTTTCTTCCGTAAGTGTAGCACCTTCCATTTATCTTTTTTTAATTTCATTTTGTTGTCTATAGCCTAGTTCTCCAATTTATCAAGAACCCTCTGAATTTTAGATGTTAAATAACACTGGACCCAGAACAGATCCCTCTAGAACCCCGCTTGAGGCCTTCCTCCAATCTGACATAATTCCATTAATAGTTACTTTGTTTGAGGTTATTTAAACCAATTATGTATCCATGATGTATATATCCATGCATTATGTATGTAGTTCCGCTGAGCCTGCATTTCTCCAGCTTACTTATGAGACTGTCATGTGGGACTGTGTCAAAAGCCTTGCTGAAGTCCACGTATATTATGACCACCACATTCCCCCTGTCCACCAGGCCAGTTACCCTGTCAAAAAGGGAAATCAAGCTGAAATCATGGTTTGTTCTTAGTAAAACTGGCTTTGGGTTTTAGATAGCTGGAAAGCTCCTTGTGCAGCCACATTGGCCTCCTGCAGATCTTCTTATCTTTCCTCTGCGTTGGAACTGCATGATGTTCAGCCGCCAGTATTACATCTTTTAAGAACTACCAGCCTCCTTCGACTCCTTTTCTTCCCAACTGATCTTTCCATAGGGCCTTGCCTACCATTTCTTAGTTGGTTGAAATCTGCCTTTCTGAGGTCCAGTGTCCTTGTTTTGCTGTTCTCATGCCCTCCTTTCCACAGGATCTTGAATTCTATCACATGATGATCAGTTCCTTCCAAGTTCCCGACCACCTTCATGTTCACAACTAATTCATCCCTGTTGGTCAAAACCAGATCCAAAATGAATGACCCCCTAGTTGTTTCCCCAACTTTATGATTCAGAAAGTTATCCTCTTAAACCTGCTAAGAATATGCAGGACATATTATGTTTTGCTGTAATAATCTTCCAAAAGATATCAGGGAAGTTAAAATCCTCCATTACTACTAGCTCACAATATATTTGTACTGTCCAGGAGAGGGATGGGTCGTACAGGACATACATTTCTGGGGGAAGACCTGTGTGTGTGCTGGGGTCACTCTATAGCATAACCCAGGCTGGTAAGAGGGTAACAAGACTTGTGGATGGGGGGAAGCGGTAGATGTGGTATATCTTGACTTTAGTAACGCTTTTGCTACTGTCTAACATGGCCGTCTCATAAACAAACTAGGGAAATGCAACCTAGATTAAGCTACTATAAGGTGGGTACATAACTGGTTGGAAAACCGTTCCTAGAGAGTAGTTGTCAGTGGTTCACAGTCATGCTGGAAGGGCATAACAAGTGGGTTCCCGCAGGGATCTGTTCTGGATCCAGTTCTGTTCAATATCTTCATCAGTGTTTTAGATAATGGCATAGAGAGTACACTTATAAAGTTTGCAGATGATACCAAGCTGGGAGGGGTTGCAAATGCTTTGGAGAATAGGATTAAAATTCAAAATGACCTGGAGAAATGGTCTGAAGTAAATAGGATGAAATTCAGTAAGGACAAATGCAAAGTACTCCACATAGGAAGGAACAATCAATTGCACACATACAGAATGGGAAACGACTGCCTAGGAAGGAGTCCTGCAGAAAGGGATCTGGGGGTCATAGTGGATCACAAGCTAAATATGAGTCTCCAGTGTAACACTGGAGCAAAACAAGAGAACATCATTCTGGGATGTATTAGCAGGAGTCTTATAAGCAAGACCCAACAAGTAATTCTTCTGCTCCACTCCTCACTGATAAGGCCTCAACTGGAGTATTGTGTCCAGTTCTGGGTGCCACATTTCAGGAAAGATGTGACAAATTGGAGAAAGTCCAGAGAAGAGCAACAAAAATTATTAAAATTCTAGAAAACATGACCTATGAGGGAAGATTGAAAAACTTGGGTTTGTTTAGTCTGGAGAAGAGAAACCTGAGAGGGGACATAAGTTTTCAGGTACATAAAAGTTTGTTTACAAGGAGGAGGGTGAAAAATTGTTGTGCTTAACCTCTGAGGATAGGACAAGAAGCAATTGGCTTAAATTGCAGCAAGGGTGGTTTAGGTTGGACATTTGGAAAAACTTCCTGTCAGGGTGGTTAAGCACTGGAATAAATTGCCCAGGGAGGTTGTGGAATCTCTGTCATTGAAGGTTTTTAAGAGCAGGTTAGACAAACACCTGTCAGGGATGGTCCAGTTATTACTTAGTCCTGCCTTGAATGCAGGGGACTGAATTATTTGACTATTTGACCTCCAGTCCTACACGTCTTTGATTTTATGAAGGATCACCAAAATACCCTGTGCAAGCTAGAAATGTGGTTAGGCTCAGGACAGTTTCACTCTGGTGAGGCAGCTAATAACCCTAATAATGTTGTCTGACAAGATTACAAGTCATGCTGATAAAGGTAACTGTGAAATAATACAGTTAGAATTATGTAAGGCTGTCAAGGTTCCTCCCCCACTCTGAACTCTAGGGTACAGATGTGGGGACCTGCATGAAAACCTCCTAAGCTTACTTTTACCAGCTTAGGTTAAAAGGTACAAATTAATTTTATCCTTTGTCCTTGGGATATCCACTGCCACCACCAAACTCTAACTGGGTTTACTGGGAAACGTAGTTTGGACACGTCTTTCCCCCCAAAATCCTCCCAACCCTTGCACCCCACTTCCTGGGAAAGGTTTGGTAAAAATCCTCACCAATTTGCATAGGTGACCACAGACCCAAACCCTTGGATCTGAGAACAATGAAAAAGCATTCAGTTTTCTTACAAGAAGACTTTTAATAGAAATAGAAGTAAAGAAATCACCTCTGTAAAATCAGGATGGTAGATACCTTACAGGGTAATTAGAATCAAAACATAGAGAATCCCTCTAGGCAAAACCTTAAATTACAAAAAAGACACACAGACAGAAATAGTCATTCTATTCAGCACAATTCTTTTCTCAGCCATTTAAAGAAATCATAATCTAACACATACCTAGCTAGATTACTTACTAAAAGTTCTAAGACTCCACTCCTGTTCTATCCCCGGCAAAAGCAGCATACCGACAGACCCTTTGTTTCTCTCCCTCCTCCCAGCTTTTGAAAGTATCTTGTCTCCTCATTGGTCATTTTGGTCAGGTGCCAGCGAGGTTACCTTTAGCTTCTTAACCCTTTACAGGTGAGAGGATTTTTCCTCTGGCCAGGAGGGATTTTAAAGGGGTTTACCCTTCCCCTTATATTTATGACAAAGGCGTTTGTACTGCATGACTAACAAAACCCTAACACTACCCGGAATCTGTATGGTATATATTAAATGGATTAAAAAGCTGACTAACGGAGAGATCTCAAAATGTAGCTGTGAATGAGGAATCATCAACTAATGGTGTCTTTCTGGTGGGTTCTGCAGGGGTGGGTTCTTAGGCCAGTGCTATTCGATAATTGTATAAATGATGTGGCAGAAACTATATCGATTTATAACTTCTATAAATGATCTAGAAGGACAAATTCTTCATGCCAAGATCTTGTATAACCTGTGGTGTAAGGTGCTAACAACACCACATTGATTTTTGGTATTTTTATTTCATTAAATGATCCTCAAGCAGCAGGCAGTTTGATAGAAAACTCTGTTACTGTAGGGAACGCAGTAGCCAGAAAACACTCGATGCCTTGCTGCTTCCCTCCTTTCAGGACCAGGGGTCACTGTCAGATAGCTTGTCGCTCAGGTTATCATACGTAAAGAAATCTGTTAAGAAAGAAAAGATTTAGCTTTCTCTATTCAATCTGGCTCAATCCATATTTCATCCTCTGATTTCAGAACATGCGAGTGCGGTGTGTGAGTGGAGACACATATTACAGTAAAGCAGGCAAGAAATTTGCAGGTCAAGTTCTGGAGAAGTTTGTACTGATAGATTGTGACCATGTTCTTGCTGGTACATACAGGTGAGACATCACAGTTTGCGCCTCTAAAACCCAGAGACATTGGGCCAAACATTCATTGTCACAGAGAAACCAACTTCATAATCTCACCCACATCCCTCACACCCTCTTCCTGCCTGATTTCGACACATGGCTCTCTCTCTTCATCATATTGTCAATTACTTCAATTTTCATGCTGATCGCTCACCCAACCTCTAGCCTCTGCCCTTACCTTACTGTTTGACCTGCAGACTGCATTAACTCTCCCACTGCACACACACTCCACCAGTGCCACTTCCTGGACTTGGTTGTCTTCACATGGCAGTGATCTTTTCCACTTTTGATCACCACTTTATTTCCTTGAATACTGCCCACTCCCACCCTGCTCTCTACCTCCCAGCTGGCCCTTCCATAACCTTCAATTGAGCAATATCTAATTTTGTTGCTGCTCGTAACTGCACCCTTGCCCATGGCTCCCTGCTTCCTCATCTCTGACCGGACTTGACACCCTCTGTTCCACACTCTCCTCCAAGCCACTCTTTTGCTCTTCCTCCCCACTGACCCTCTGCCTTGGTTTACATCCAGCATTTGCTTCCCCCACTCTTATTCCTGAACAGCTGAGCAGCCCCGAAGAGTCTCCATGGGCCACCGGGGCTTCCTTCACCACAAACTCATCTTCTCCTCCTTAAGGGATAGCTCCATGGTATGAGCATTGGCCTGCTAAACCCAGGGTTGTGAGCTCAATCCTTGAGGGGGCCATTTAGGGATCTGGGGCAAAAATTGGGGATTGGTCCTGCTTTGAGCAGGGGGTTGGACTAGATGACCTCCTGAGGTCCCTTCCAACCCTGATATTCTATGATTCTGCTGACTTCCTCACAAAGCAGCCCTACTTCCCCCTTATTGAGTCCCAGGCTACACCCCCATTGCCTCATAACCACTATCAACTCCCTCCTGAAGCCCTCTCCACTTGCTGAACCCTCGTGCTTCTGCCCAGGATCTTGCTGACTTGGCTGAATTTCAGACTTTCTGCTGCTTCTGTGACTATCGTTCCCTCCTCCTTGGAATGCTGTCCTCCCGCCTCCAAGAATGCTCCTTCCGTGTCTCCTGCTGATGCCCCTTTTCCTGCTCTGTCCGGATCCTTCAGACTCTGTCCTTGGCCCTTTCTGCCCTTTAGCAGTTTAGCCTACATGGCCGCACTTGCTCATGTTAACTTAACTGTCTTCTCCAAGCTGACAGGTCACAGACCTGCTTCCCTGTGTGCAGCCCTGCGCCCCAGGCTCGCTCTCCTGAATGGTTACCAACAGCTCCAGCTTAATACGGCTTAAAGCCAACTCTTCCTCTCCTAACACCTCTCCTTCCAGACTAGTGTCATTGCTGACACCCCAGTCCAGAGTTCATGTCTGACTCCTCCCCCTCACAGCTAAGGCATTCCCAAATCTTCCGAGTTTCTTTACAACATACCAAAATATGAGACCCTTTTTTTCTGTGCCAATGGCTAACTGCTTGTCCCCAACCTGGACACATCCCACCTGGATTCATAGATATTTAGGTCAGAAGGGACCACTATGATCATCTAGTCTGACCTCCTGCACAACGCAGGCCACAGAATTTCACCCACCTACCCCTGCGAAAAACCTCTCACCTATGTCTGAGCTATTGAAGTCCTCAAATTGTGGTTTAAAGACTTCAAGGAGCAGAGAATCCTCCAGCAAGTGACCCGTGCCCCATGCTACAGAGGAAGGCGAAAAACCTCCAGGGCCTCTTCCAATCTGCCCTGGAGGAAAATTCCTTCTCGACCCCAAATATGGCGATCAGCTAAACCCTGAGCATATGGGCAAGATTCATCAGCCAGATACTACAGAAAATTCTTTCCTGGGTAACTCAGATCCCACCCCATCTAATATCCCATCACAGGCCATTGGGCCTATTTACCATGAATATTTAATTACCAAAACCATGTTATCCCATTATACCATCTCCTCCATAGACTTATCTGGTTTAATCTTAAAGCCAGATAGATCTTTTGCCCCCACTGCTTCCCTTGGAAGGCTAGTCCAAAACTTCACTTCTCTGATGGTTAGAAACCTTCGTCTAATTTCTAGTCTAAATTTCCTGGTGGCCAGTTTATATCCATTTGTTCTTGTGTCCACATTGGTACTGAGCTTAAATAATTCCTCTCCCTCTCCGGTATTTATCCCTCTGCTATATTTATAGAGAGCAATCATATCTCCCCTCAACCTTCTTTTCGTTAGGCTAAACAAGCCAAGCTCCTTGAGTCTCCTTTCATAAGACAAGTTTTCCATTCCTCCGATCATCCTAGTAGCCCTTCTCTGTACCTGTTCCAGTTTGAATTCATCCTTCTTAAACATGGGAGACCAGAACTGCACACAGTATTCCAGGTGAGGTCTCACCAGTGCCTTGTATAACGGTACTAAGACCTCCTTATCCCTACTGCAAATACCTCTCCTGATGCATCCCAAGACCTCATTAACTTTTTTCACGGCCATATCACATTCGCAGCTCATAGTCATCCTATGATCAACCAATACTCCAAGGTCCTTTTCCTCCTCCGTTACTTCTAACTGATGCGTCCCTAGCTTATAACTAAAATTCTTGTTATTAATCCCTAAATACATGACCTTACACTTCTCACTATTAAATTTCATCCTATTACTATTATTTCAGTTTATAAGGTCATTCAGATCCTCCTGTAGGATATCCCTGTCCTCCTCTAAATTGGCAATACCTCCCAGCTTTGTATCATCCGCAAACTTTGTTAGCACACTCCCACTTTTTGTGCCAAGGTCAGTAATAAAAAGATAGGTCCCAAAACCGATCCTTGAGGAACTCCACTAGTGACCTCCCTCCAGCCTAACAGTTCACCTTTCAGTAGGACCCGTTGTAGTCTCCCCTTTAACCAGTTCCTTATCCACCTTTCAATTTTCCTATTGATCCCCACCTTTTCCAATTTAACTAATAATTCCCCATGTGGCACCGTATCAAATGCCTTACTAAAATCTAGGTAAATTAGATCCACTGTGTTTCCTTTGTCTAAAAAATCTGTTCCTTTCTCAAAGGAGATCAGGTTGGTTTGGCACGATCTACCTTTTGTAAAACCATGTTGTATTTTGTCCCATTTACCATTGACTTCAATGTCCTTAACTACTTTCTCCTTCAAAATTTTTTCCAAGACCTTGCATACTACAGATGTCAAACTAACAGGCCTATAACTACCCGGATAACTTTTTTTCCCTTTCTAAAAAATAGGAACTATGTTAGCAATTCTCCAATCATACGGTACAACCCCTGAGTTTACAGATTCATTAAAAATTCTTGCTAATGGGCTTGCAATTTCATGTGTCAATTCCTTTAATATTCTTGGATGAAGATTATCTGGGTCCCCCGATTTAGTCCCATTAAGATGTTTGAGTTTCGCTTCTACCTCAAATATGGTAATGTCTACCTCCATATCCTCATTCCCATTTGTCATGCTACCATTATCCCTAAGATCCTCTTTAGTCTTATTAAAGACTGAGGCAAAGTATTTGTTAAGATATTGGGCCATGCCTAGATTATCCTTGACCTCCACTCCATCCTCAGTGTTTAGCAGTCCCACTTCTTCTTTCTTTGTTTTCTTCTTATTTATATGACTATAGAACCTTTTACTATTGGTTTTAATTCCCTTTGCAAGGTCCAACTCTACTTGACTTTTAGCCTGTCTCACTTTATCCCTACACGTTCTGACCTCAATAAGGTAGCTTTCCTTGCTGATCCCTCCCTTCTTCCACTCCCTGTATGCTTTCTGCTTTTTCTTAATCACCTCTCTGAGATGCTTGCTCATCCAGCTTGGTCTACAACTCCTGCCTATGATTTTTTTCCCCTTTCTTGGGATGCAGGCTTCCAATAGCTTCTGCAGCTTTGATTTAAAATAATCCCAGGCCTCCTCTACCTTTAGATCTATAAATTCTTCAGTCCAATCCACTTCCCTAACTAATATCCTTAATTTTTGAAAGTCAGCCCTTTTGAAATCAAAAACCCTAGTTGCAGATTTATTTTTGTTAATCCTTCCATTCAGTTTGAACTGAATTAGCTCATGATCACTTGAGCCAAGACTATCCCCTACAACCATTTCTTCTATGAGGTCCTCACTACTCACCAAAACCAAATCTAAAATGGCATCCCCTCTAGTCGGTTCAGCAACTACTTGCTGAAGGAATCCATCAGCTATCGCATCTAGGAAAATCTGAGCCCTATTATTATTACTAGCACTCGTCCTCCAGTCTATATCTGGGAAGTTAAAGTATCCCATGATCACACAGTTTCCATTAGTATTTACTTTATTAAAAACATTAAAAAGGGCTCTATCCATATCCAAATTAGATCCCGGCGGTCTATAGCACACCCCAAGCACTATCCCAGGGGAGGCTCTAATAGTTTTCTTCCCCAATTTAATTTTTGCCCAGACGGACTCAGTCATATCCATTCCATCGCTTCTTATTCTTTACATTCTATCTCATCATTGATATACAGTGCTACTCCACCACCTTTACCTTTATTTCAATCTTTCCTAAACAGCACATACCCTTCAATACCTGTAGTCCAGTCATGACTGCTATTCCACCATGTTTGTTATCCCTATAATATCTGGTTTCACTTCCTGCACCAGTAGCTCTAGTTCCTCCATTTTGTTACCTAGGCTCCTCGCATTAGTGTACAAACATCTTTATTTTTGCTGTTTGGCCTCACTCACATTCTGTACCCTATTAGGCACGGTCATTCTGCAGCCAGTATAACCTATTAGACTGGTATCTACACTGCCCTTCCTCCTACCCACGGCTGTATCCTTTCTTACTTCATTTTCTTTCCTCTCAATGCTAAAATCCGGCGTGGAGATTACCTGGACATCTCCCAACCATCTCCCCCAAATTCCTAGTTTAAAGCTCTCTTCATCAGCTGTGCCAGCCTCCGTCCTAGAAGTCTATTTCCTTCCCTACTCAGATGAAGTCCATCCCGAGAGAACTGTCCTCTGTCCATGAATACCTCCCAGTGGCCATACATCCCAAAGCCCTCCTTATAGCACCACTGCCTAAGCCATCTGTTGATAGTCATAATAAAAAGTTTTTTTCCTCCTGCTGATAATAGCCCACCTTAATTGATTAGTCTCATTACAGTTGGTATGGCAACACCCATTTTTTCATGTTCTCTGTGTGTATATATATTTTCCTACTATATTTTCCACTGCATGCATCTGATGAAGTGGGTTTTAGCCCATGAAAGCTTATGCTCAAATAAATTGGTTAGTCTCTAAGGTGCCACAAGTACTCCTTTTCTTTTTGCAAAGACAGACTAACACAGCTGTTACTCTGAAACCAGTCATAATCTTGTCACACCTTTGTTGCCCTTCTCTAGGAACAGGCAGAATCCCACTAAAGATCACCTGAGCCTCGATTTCCTTAAGCGTCTTCCCCAGCCTAGCATAGTCTCCCTTAATACTTTCCAGTGAGAATCTAGCCGTATCATTTGTTCCCACATGAAGGATAATTAGGGGATTCTTTCCTGCTCCCTTTAGAATTCTTTTCAACCTCAGGTCTACATCCTGTATCTTAGCACCTGGAAGACAGCATACCCTCCTATTCTCTGGATCAGCTCTGGTTACAGGCCTGTCTATACTTCTCATTAAAGAGTCCCCAATCACATAGACCTGCCTTTTCCTAGTGACGGTGCTATTATCCAGTCTATCCCCTGTTCCTTCTGGCTGCAAGTTCTTTCCATTCCTATTCTCCCTTGTAATCCTCTTTAACCCATCCTGTATCCTCCTGGAGCTCATATTTGGTGTAATCTCCATTGACTCTTCCCCTTTTCCTAGAGGACTAGCTGCTCTTCTCTTCTTCCTTGCCCTTCCACCTTCAGTGACTACCTGCTGAGCCCCTTCTTCATTTTCCAACTCTGCAAACCTGTTCTTGAGCTTTATTTCTCCTTCACTAGCCCGTCTTTTCCTCTGCTTGGTTCTTTTAGTCACATGCTTCCACTGACCACTTTCCTCACCCAGTCTCCCCTCAGAATTCCCCAGCCCTGATTCCACCTGCAAGCCTCAGCTTTTCCCTTCAGATGCCTCATATCTTTGCTCCATAATCTGCTCGAACCCCTTCCTAAACTCTACCAGACTTTCCATCTGCATCTCCAAACCTCGGATCTTTTCCTCCATCAGCTCTATCAGACGGCATTTCATGCAGACAAAACTCTTACCAGGTGCCCCCTCCAGGATCATGGACATACCGCAGCTTCCACATCCAGTCATCCTCATTGTGTCTTCCACTACATGGGTCACTCCCACTGCTGCCTCTGTATCTGTCATAGCCTTCCCACCTAAACCCTGTTAATCTGGGAAGCACAAACCACACCCAAACACCAGCACCCACAGCAAAAACAAACCCCAAACAAGCACCACAAGACAAACTCCCCTGTTCACAGCTCTGTTTGCTGGCTCCTGTGCCGCTGCCTGACTGGCTGGCTGCCTTTTAGGACCCCTAGTCAGAGAAGCGCCCCGCCCCGCCCCCCCCCCCCCAAATCAGGGCTCAGCTTCTCTCCCAGCACAAAGCACCTACAAGCCTCTACACCTACAAATACAAAACCAAATACAAATACCTTCTCCTCCAACAGAACTCCCACTCAGACTTCCCTCTTTACAGCTCTGTTTGCTGGCTCCTGGGCCACTGCAGCTGTCTGTGCCCTGTCCTCACTCCCCTGCCAGTCTGATCATGTCACCTCAAGCTGTCTACTGGCAACAAGTTTACATTTCTAGTTCCCTCCTCCAAGGCCTTGCCCTGGCCTACATCTTAGATCTCCCCTCTTGCCATGCTCCCCACTCTGCCAACAAACCCAGCCACGTCCTCCTCCCATGGTCAGACTGGGAGCTCTCCAAGAAGGCACGCTATTTCCCTAGTGTCCATAATGACACAATGGACATAATCAAACTGACCTTATTGTTTTGAATTATTCTTTCCTCTGGATTCCCAGCAGGTTCTGTGTTCTCTGGCCATAGTTTAGAATGAACCCAGTAAGGGTAGAAGGGAAACAACCGAATATCCAGTCAGTTAGGCTTGAAAGGCGAAGGCAGGAAGCCTAAATCTCATCTTGCCAAGCAATGCAAACCAGGAGCAACTCGACCAGTCACTGGGTTGGCACCAGAACAAAACCGGTGTGTGCCCAGCATTACATCAAGGGGCCACACGAGAGCTCAATGCATTAATCTTGCCCAGAAGGTTGTGAGGATTAACAAGCGCTTTCGCTGGCATATCCAGGGAGGCCGCACATTACAGAGGCTGAGATGATAAACATCTACACTATGGGCAGTGAGGGCGAGAAGCTGGACCAATCAGAGACATCCAGTGACAATAACCGCAGGTCAAAGAACACCTGGGAAACGGCAGCAGCTTCTAGCCAGCTGGTGCCACAAAGAGGCAATGTGGACAAACCAGCCCGTGCGCTGCAGCATTGGCAGGTGCCAGGGACAGCTAGGCTCAGTCCTTTCCCCTCCCTCCGCATTGCCACCACTGTCCTGCAGGGAAAGTCCTGTCCAGCTCCTGGACACCTCCACAGGCTCCCTGCAGAGCTCAGTGTGTCTCCCCTGCTTCTCAGAGCAACGGCCAAGGGACTCCTCCTTCCCCCCAGCTCCCTGCGTTCATCAGTGCTACCCCACCAAGCTTCCCGCACGACTGCCCCATGCGCCCACCTGTGCCCCCACCCTCCACTGCCCACACTCCCCCTGCCCTTCCCACCTGTGCCCCAACCCTCTGCTGCCCATGTTCCCCCTGCCCCCCCCCCATGGCGCCTCCCCCACCCCTTGCCTCCTGCATTGCTGAAGCGCTGAGCAGGGAGCTGTTGGCACAGATCAATGTAGTGTTTGTGAAGCACTCCTGCTTGGTGCTGCATGCTCTGCCCCCCACAGCACCCTTCTCCCAGCACCACATACCGTTACACCCGCTAATGCTCTCCCACCCCTGGCAGTGTAACGCACCCTGCACCTTCATGCAATTAATATTACCTGTTGTATAATGTAGATGAAATGTGTGGACCCAGACAGTCACAGGTGCTAATGTGACCTGGTCACTGTCCAAAATTAAACAGTTTAACCCAGGTTCGGGGGTTGGTATCCTGAGACTTCAGCGGGCTCAGTACCTGGCAAACACACCATTAAAAATCCATTTTTACCTTGTACTAAAGATACTGAAAATACAGTGAGCCGATCCCTGAGGCTCTGGTAGCCTCTGCCTTGCCTCCCTCTGTGCCCGGTATCCCCCAGAACACCCACCCCCATAGCCTGGGATCCCCCCACTCCAGGGGGATCCCACTGCCCCAGAGAATACATCCTCTACAGACCGGGACCTCCTGGACACATCCAGTCCCCAATCCAGGATCCCTCCCAGCCCCTTGGGGACACACCCAGAGCCCCCCACTCGCTTGGCCCTCCTCCCTGTTGTGGTTTAAACTGCCTACAAGAAGCCAAGTATGTCTGCACCCCTCCCCTCCCTATGTACAGCCAGAGCCCAGGGCGTGACATCCTTCTCCCTCTGGTGAAACAGACACCTTCCCCTGAGACCGTGGGGGTCAGGCACCAATCTATTACAATGCACACGTCAGTGTGAGGATATAAATGATGTAATATCTATGGTAAATCATTCAAAGGTTAGAAATACCCGCTAATTATCTCTTTCCAGTTTTACTTGGCTGTGCAGTCAAGTTCACACCTGCTTGGTGACACACTTCCGAGGCAAAATCGTTGAGGACTTTGACAGAGAATTCCGAAGCTTGTACACAGAATCCAAACCTGTGCCTGCTTTCTGCATCCCCGAGGCTGGAACAAACCCTGCTTCAGCTCACAGCTCAGCATGGACCTTCCAGTCTCTCTTAAAATCTGCCAAACCGAACGAAGCTGGAACCGCAAGCCAGGCCAGTAGTCTCTCAAATTCAAGCATTGAGAGCATAAAGATGTCTCCTTTTCGGAAGAACTCCACCTACAATGTACTCCATGAAAAGCAAGACTTGGGTCCTGGTTTCATCAGTGAAAAGAGAAAGGAAGCCATCAGCTCCATGAAGCCAAATGACTCCAAGCAGCACTGGGAAATGTCAAACTCTAACCAAAACACTTCAGCTAAATTCAAGTCTGCCTTATATGACCAGCCTAATCATAAGTCACACCAGGCATCCTTGCAGCCAATGTCTTTCCCCATACTAAGCTGCAGTGAACCTAATCATCTAGAAAATAAGGCATTGGCTAAAACTAAAAATGGCCAGTTGCTCCATCACTCTGCCATGAGACAGGGACCAAACTTACGATCCCCCTCTGAGAACACTAGTACAAATGGGGCAAATACCAAGCAGAAAGCACCCAGTGATGTTTCAAGTGGAAAATCAATAGAAAGCAGCAGCAAAATATGCAAGAATGAGAAAACGCTGACTCTTGGGCATAGTAAACTGGACCTGATTATCCAATACAATCAGTTAAAAAGTGAGTGGACAGCTGCAGTCCCAAGCTCTGCTAGACTCAGTGATGAAGTGCCAAAGGAAAATAGCTGCAATATACACAGGGATGAGAAAACTCTGACTCTTGGACACAGTAAACTGGATCTGATCACAAGTTATAACAAATCAAAATCTAAGCAAATATCTAGTCAATTTGGGCCCTAACCCTCTCTTGTCCTAGGGTGTCTCTACACTGGCCCAGCTGCCTAGTGAAGTAGATAGTGAAGACGCTACCTACTCAGATGGGAGAGTGTCTCGTGGCGGCACAGGTACGCCACCTCTACGAGAGGTGACAGTGTGTCAACAGGAGAAGCCCTCCCATTGACATAGTGTTGTCTACACTGGGGGTTGGGTCAGTGTAACTACATCACTCAGGGGTGTGGATTTTCCATACCCCTGAGCGACTTAGTTACACTGATGTAAGTTTGTAGTGTAGACCAGGGCCTAGTTACATTCTCCAATCTCATTCCCAGAGTTACCATAATTTTTTTTGCAAAAAGAAAAGGAGGACTTGTGGCACCTTAGAGACTAACAAATTTATTTGAGCATAAGCTTTTGTGAGCTTCAGCTCACTTCACTGAATGCATTCAGTGGAAAATACAGTGGGGAGATTTATATACATAGAGAACGTGAAACAATGGGTGTTACCATACACACTGTAACAAGAGTTATCACTTAAGGTGAGCTATTACCAGCAGGAGAGTGGGGGGAATAAACATGGGGAAATAGTTTTTCTGATACAACATAAAACTGTCAGTTTGAAAACAAACACAAAACACAGAGTAACATGATGAAATAGTCCAGGCTTCTACATTCCTTTAGCCTGTATTAAAAAAGACCATTTTACTACAAGCTTTATTTTAAAATAATCATTTGACATAGAATCTCAAAGTTGGAAGGGACCTCAGGAGGTCATCTAGTCCAACCCCCTGCTCAAAGCAGGACCAATCCCCAATTTTTTCCCCAGATCCCTAAATGGCCCCCTCAAGGATTGAGCTCACAACCCTGAGTTTAGCAGGCCAATGCTCAAATCATTGAGCTATCCCTCCCCACTTACATCATCCTCTATAGTTCTTTGATTGGTTCTTGGTGATTTAACTAGGGTTCTGTTTAAATTAAGAGGAGTATTTAAAGATTTTCTTTTCCTATATCAATTTTGTTGACCGCTGACCTGATGTTATGACTTAAGGCTACGATTTTATCACGGAAGTCACGGACTCCATGATTTCCAGAGACCCCTGTGACTTCAGCCCTGCAGGCGGTACGGGGACCCCCCGCAGCTGAGCTCCCCATTTTGTCACAGATATATTTACTAAAAGTCATGCACAGGTCAGGGCTTCTGTGAATTTTTCTTTATTGCCCATGACCTATCTGTGCCTTTTACTAAAAATACCTGTGCCAAAATCTTAGCCTTACTTATGACCTACAATCCTATCTCATGTCTCCTGGGTGATTTTATGCTTGCTAGAGGTAAAATGATGTAATAGGAGTATAAAATTGTATGTATGTGGGTGTATGGCTTGTTAGCATGGAATATGCATGGGGGCAAATAGGTGAACGTAAGTATATGGCTTATTAAGCTTGTTAAAATTTAAGGGTCTATCATATTAGGTTAAGGCTTTGTGAAAGTAATTATTTTAAAGACTGAACTGTAGCTGAAATGAGAAACCTAAGAAGATAATCCCGGATCAAATATTTTTTACTTTCATTCTGAAACAAAATCAAATAACCCCAAACAGGTCCAGTACTCCACAGGAAGGGAGTTTGGGGGACTTTAGCAATGAGGTTGCTATGCAGTATCTAAGCAGTTAGACTGCTTGTACATATAGGAATTATTAAGAAATAAATGATATGAGAGGAATATCAATGCTTGATGCTTAATTAAGGCCACGTAGGGTTAGGGACAGCTATTCACCTTATTATAATCAGGATAAAGCATGAAATGGTATATATCTGTATTATCACCATAAGGAAGGGTATAAAATATCACACCCAGTTCCCATTTCTTGGGGTGCGTCAGGGCCCCAAGACTGTGTAAACTGAATCAGGATCCCCTTTCTGATGGGCTCCACTTATGTCCCCTTCCATCTTTGTTTCCAATGGTCTCCGTACGTTGTAAATATGCACAATGTAAGACTGTATGTAGGAGCGATGCAGGAAACCACTTTACTGTACTTCCCTTATTCTAATCTTAGTGCATATTGATCCTTTCCTATAATTTCAATTATAGTTGTCTGTACTAAATAAAGTTTGTGTGTTTCCCCAAATTCCATCTTCTTAATTAACTTTAAGTAGCCACCTAGGAAAAGTACCTGTTATCTTTAACAAGAGCATGTTGCACCCCAATACATAATCTTATAAGTGTGATAACTGTTCAGGGTACAACTTGCTGACAACAATGTTAAGAGAGATGGTGCAAACTACATTAAAAAAGTAAAGAAAACTTACAACTAAAAATATCAGTGTCCAGTCATGGGATTGCGCATGCATGTATGTGTCTGGGGTGAGGATGTAGAAGAATAAATGTGAGAGCATGCATGTTGCTGAGCAAGGCATTGCCATTCTTGGAACAAAGACTGTCGGCGAGAACTCCGTCCTCCGGCACGTTAGAGCTCTCCGCACGAAGCAGAAAGCTTGTCTGGGAGGCAGCCAGAACTCCCTCTGGGCTGCTCCCAGCCTCTGGGCTGGGCTCCTGCAGGAACTGAGGACCATCACAAACCTCGCTACCTTCCACCCCATTTGCAAAGTGCCTTTCTTTGACTTTGCTTCTCTACTATAAACACATCGCTGCACCCAGGCAGGCGCGAGGACAGGGACACCTGCGGCCCGGCCCGGCCCGGTGACGGCCACGCGCCCACGGGGGGCCGGGCCGGGCCGGGCCGGGGCAGCCCCAGGGAACGGCGCGGAACGGGGGCCCCGGGAGCCCGAAGTGAAGGGCGGTCGCCGGCCAGGAACAGACCCGGGCTAAGCGCTGCGCGGGGCCGAGGCGACAGGGGCCCAGCTTGCAGCGGCCGGGGCCTCCCTCCCCAGCGCGGGGCGGCGCCTCCCGAGGCCCGCCCCCGCCCCGCCCCGCCTCGCGACGGCAGAGCCCAGGGCGGGGCCGCTCCACCCGCGCGAGTCTCCGCGCTCCGGCCATGGCGGTCCGCGCCAGCTTCGAGAACAACCACGAGATCGGCTGCTTCGCCAAGCTCACCAACCGCTACTGCCTGGTGGCCGTCGGCGGCTCGGAGAACTTCTACAGGTCAGAGCGCCCGGCCGGCCGCGGCCCCGGGTCCCGGCCTCCCTCCCCGCCCGCCTCCGCCTCCGCCTCGGCCCCGGGTCCCGGCCTCCCTCCCCGCCCGCCTCCGCCTCGGCCCCGGGTCCCGGCCTCCCTCCTTCCCCCCCCGCCTCGGTCCCGGGTCCCGGCCTCCTTCCCTCCCCCCCCCGCCTCGGGTCCTGGCCTCCCTCCCTCCTCCCCCCGCCTCGGCCCCGGGTCCCGGCCTCCCTCCCCGCCCGCCTCCGCCTCCGGGCCTGGCTTCCCTTCCCCCACACCCGCCTCGGCCCCGGGTCCCGGCCTCCCTCCCCCCCCAGCCTCGGGTCCTGGCCTCCCTCCCTCCCTCCCCCCCCAGCCCCGGGTCCCGGCCTCCCTCCCCGCCCGCCTCCGCCTCGGCCCCGGGTCCCGGCCTCCCTCCCTCCCCCCGCCTCCGCCTCCGCCTCGGCCCCGGGTCCCGGCCTCCCTCCTCCCCCCGCCTCCGCCTCGGGTCCCAGCCTCCCTCCCTCCTCCCCCCGCCTCGGCCCCGGGTCCCGGCCTCCCTCCCCGCCCGCCTCCGCCTCGGCCCCGGGTCCCGGCCTCCCTCCCCCCCCAGCCTCGGGTCCTGGCCTCCCTCCCTCCTCCCCCCGCCTCGGCCCCGGGTCCCGGCCTTCCTCCCTCTCCCGCCTCCGCCTCGGGTCCTGGCCTCCCTCCCTCCTCCCCCCGCCTCGGCCCCGGGACCCGGCCTCCCTCCCCGCCCGCCCCCGCCTCGGCCCCGGGTCCCGGCCTCCCTCCCCGCCCGCCCCCGCCTCGGCCCCGGGTCCCGGCCTCCCTCCCTCCTCCCCCCGCCCCCGCCTCGGCCCCGGGTCCCGGCCTCCCTCCCTCCTCCCCCCGCCCCCGCCTCGGCCCCGGGTCCCGGCCTCCCTCCCTCCTCCCCCCGCCCCCGCCTCGGCCCCAGGTCCCGGCCTCCCTCCCCGCCCGCCCCCGCCTCGGCCCCGGGTCCCGGCCTCCCTCCCTCCTCCCCCCGCCCCCGCCTCGGCCCCGGGTCCCGGCCTCCCTCCCTCCTCCCCCCGCCTCGGCCCCGGGTCCCGGCCTCCCTCCCTCCTCCCCGCCCGCCCCCGCCTCGGCCCCGGGTCCCGGCCTCCCTCCCTCCTCCCCGCCCGCCCCCGCCTCGGCCCCGGGTCCCGGCCTCCCTCCCTCCTCCCCGCCCGCCCCCGCCTCGGCCCCGGGTCCCGGCCTCCCTCCCCGCCCGCCCCCGCCTCGGCCCCGGGTCCCGGCCTCCCTCCCCGCCCGCCCCCGCCTCGGCCCCGTTTCCCGGCCTCCCTCCCTCCTCCCCCCGCCCCCCGCCTCGGCCCCGGGTTCCCGGCCTCCCTCCCTCCTCCCCCCGCCCCCGCCTCGGCCCCGGGTCCCGGCCTCCCTCCCTCCTCCCCCCGCCCCCGCCTCTCGGCCCCGGGTCCCGGCCTCCCTCCCTCCTCCCCCCGCCCCCGCCTCGGCCCCGGGTCCCGGCCTCCCTCCCTCCTCCCCCCGCCCCCGCCTCGGCCCCGGGTCCCGGCCTCCCTCCCCGCCCGCCCCCGCCTCGGCCCCGGGTCCCGGCCTCCCTCCCTCCTCCCCCCGCCCCCGCCTCGGCCCCGGGTCCCAGCCTCCCTCCCTCCTCCCCGCCGCCCCCGCCTCGGCCCCGGGTCCCGGCCTCCCTCCCTCCTCCCCGCCCGCCCCCGCCTCGGCCCCGGGTCCCGGCCTCCCTCCCCGCCCGCCCCCGCCTCGGCCCCGGGTCCCGGCCTCCCTCCCCGCCCGCCCCCGCCTCGGCCCCGGGTCCCGGCCTCCCTCCCCGCCCGCCCCCGCCTCGGCCCCGGGTCCCGGCCTCCCTCCCTCCTCCCCCCGCCCCCGCCTCGGCCCCGGGTCCCGGCCTCCCTCCCTCCTCCCCCCGCCCCCGCCTCGGCCCCGGGTCCCGGCCTCCCTCCCTCCTCCCCCCGCCCCCGCCTCGGCCCCGGGTCCCGGCCTCCCTCCCTCCTCCCCCCGCCCCCGCCTCGGCCCCGGGTCCCGGCCTCCCTCCCTCCTCCCCCCGCCCCCGCCTCGGCCCCGGGTCCCGGCCTCCCTCCCCGCCCGCCCCCGCCTCGGCCCCGGGTCCCGGCCTCCCCGCCTCGGCCTCCCGGCCTCCCCGCCCCCGCCTCCGGGCCTGGCCTCCCTTCCCCCCCTGTCCCCGCCTCCGCCCCGGGGCCCGGCCTCCCTCCCCCCCACGCATTGGCCTCGGCCCCCGGGGCCCGGCCCCCCCTTTGCGCCCCCCCCCCGCCTCGGCCCCCGGGGCCCGGCCCCCCCTTTGCGCCCCCCCCCGCCTCGGCCCCCGGGGCCCGGCCCCCCCTTTGCGCCCCCCCCCGCCTCGGCCCCCGGGGCCCGGCCCCCCCTTTGCGCCCCCCCCGCCTCGGCCCCCGGGGCCCGGCCCCCCCTTTGCGCCCCCCCCCGCCTCGGCCCCCGGGGCCCGGCCCCCCCTTTGCGCCTCGGCCCCCGGGGCCCGGCCCCCCCTTTGCGCCTCGGCCCCCGGGGCCCGGCCCCCCCTTTGCGCCTCGGCCCCCGGGGCCCGGCCCCCCCTTTGCGCCTCGGCCCCCGGGGCCCGGCCCCCCCTTTGCGCCCCCCCCCCCGCCTCGGCCCCCGGGGCCCGGCCCCCCCTTTGCGCCCCCCCCCCGCCTCGGCCCCCGGGGCCCGGCCCCCCCTTTGCGCCCCCCCCCCGCCTCGGCCCCCGGGGCCCGGCCCCCCCTTTGCGCCCCCCCCCCCGCCTCGGCCCCCGGGGCCCGGCCCCCCCTTTGCGCCCCCCCCCCGCCTCGGCCCCCGGGGCCCGGCCCCCCCCCCCCCGCCTCGGCCCCACACAGTCTTCCCAACTAAAATGAATTAATTTCCTGTTAAAATGATGACTTTGCAAAGGGGGGGCCGAGGCGGGGGGGGGCGCAAAGGGGGGGCCGGGCACACTGCACTGGGGCTCAGGAAGCCTGAGTTTTATTCCTGACTCTGCCATTAACCTGCTGTGAAGATTTGGGCAAGCCAGTGAACTTCTCTGCCCCTCAGTCTCCCCATTTGTAAAGTGGAGATACTCATTTTTATAAAACAGGTCAGGAACATCAGATCTCCTTCTCAGGTGTATTGATTTGATTTCCCTTGGGGTCTGAGTCCCTCTGGATTGAATGGGATTCTCTGTTTATGTCACTCTTTGCTTTGCAGCATCATTTCACTGTCTTTCTTATTGCAGTATCTTTGAGGGGGAGCTTTCTGAGACCATCCCTGTTGTTCACGCTTCCATAGCTGGATGCCGGATCATTGGGAGAATGTGTGTTGGTAAGTCACGTCCTTCAAGCTGATACCTTGTGGTGTGCTCTTAATGGGGATTGGGCCGGAACATGTCATTTAACAAGATTCTAGACTCTCATTCTGCAGTATAAGGAAGACTCTGGGTCAAGACGTTCTGGATCTGGATCTGCCTAGGAGCCACCCATTCCCATATTGAACAGGGATTAGAGTTTGAGGTTCCAGCTGTGACAAATAGGGGATAGTAGGAGGGTTGCAGATATAGCCCCATGGACCCGAAGGGACTTCTTTTCTGACCTCTGGCCAGCAGAGGTTGTTGAGCGGAACCAGGCCTGAGGGTGGGACAAAGGGGTGGAACTGGGAAGACTTCTTTCCAAAATCAAAAATGTATCAATTTGAGAGTAAAGAAAAGCCTGTGTGTGGAGGAGGGACGGGGGGGTAGAGCCTATGCCACATAGGGTTTGGCTTCTGTTGTGGAGGGAATCACATAACCACTCCTCTGCAGCACTGGGGTTGGTGTTTCACATGCTTCTACTTGTGGGGATGGGGAGTTGCTTGTCATGTGTAAGTTTCTCTTACTGATAAATCTGTAGGGAATACCCTGTTTTGATGGGCATTAATGGTTCAGCATCTAGCCATTACAAATACACATCGCAAAAGCAATATTCTTCCTTTCACTTGCATGTAGCCAGGGACACAGCAGGACGCAGCTCTTGTTTTTACAATCCATTCCGGTGAGAGGAAAGAGAATGTTTGTCCTTTATCAGTTTATCTGGAGAAGCGTTTGACAGATCTTGATTATTACTGCGTGCCATATTAGAGTAATGAAATGAGCATAGTTGGGAACACCAGTTAAATTCTGCAGATGCTAGACTGCTAATAAGGGATTTAATTTCTGATTAAAGGGGAAAAAATTGAGGTTTCTGCCCTTTTCAGTTTGCTTGGTAGGGTTTTTGTAAGGAATCTCCTCCCCTCCCCCGCTTGTGTTTTATGTTAGAAATTTGGGTCCCGTTTGCTCTCTGAGACTGTAGTCACTGGGGGACTTGTGAAATCCTGAATTAACAGGCCAAGAAGGGAAAGTGAATTTTAATCAGACTGTTTTAAAACTGTTTTTAATAACACCTAGTTAACCTTTTGAGGAAAGGACACCTTTGTTAAAGGTTCTATCTACACACTCTGCATAATTAACGAGGCCTGAGACCCAGAAGCCCCTCAAGTAAAACCAGGATAGACCATCTAGACATTCCTGATGGCTAAGGCTGTTTTTAAAATTTTTTTTAAAGGCAAAAGACTATCTTAAGAAAACAAACCAACACCTCAAATCATTCCTCTCAGGGACTTTCTCCCTCATAAAGAAGCAACAACCACCAAGGGTACATCTGCACAATGATGATAAACCCACAGCTGGCCTGGGTCAGCTCACTTGGATTCAGGGTCTGGTGGTCGCAAGGACCTTCCTAAAGGCCGCCTTGGACTGGGCAGATTTGGCCACTCGCACGATGGCTACCGCCATAGCCATGAGACGCAGCTCCTGGCTTCAGGTCTCGGGGCTCCCGCCTGAGGTCCAGAATACTATCTGGGACCTACCCTTTGACTGTTCTGGACTCTCTTCAGAGCAGACAGACTTTAGGTTCCATAGTCTAAAGGACTCACGGGCAACCCTTGAATCCCTGGGGATTCACATGCTGGCCCCCCAAAGGAAGCTGTTCAAAGTTCGGCCCACCCCATGCTTCTACTCTGCTCCTCCCAGGACTATAATAGGAAACAGGGTAGGAGTAACAGGAGGCCCCATCTCTGTCCTCCTCAGGCCTCAAAACCGAACTTCTGAAGTTGCACCTGAGGCCTCATGAATTATGCAGAGCGTGTAGATAGAACCTTTAACAAAGGTGTCCTTTGCCTCAGTCATGCTGAAGACTATGTTGGGGGAGGTGCTGAGTGAGCCTGAGGAGCCCCGAGGCCAGCTTGTGTGAAGGCTAAGAAGTGGGCAAGCCAGGCAGGTGAACACCTTTAACTTGGCCTGAAGCAGAACTCCTTTTTTTCTTTTAGGGAACCGGCATGGTCTGTTGGTCCCAAGCAGTACAACAGACCAGGAGCTTCAGCACATCCGCAACAGCCTGCCAGACTCAGTCCGAATCCAAAGGGTGGAGGAGCGGCTCTCAGCTTTGGGCAATGTCACCACATGCAATGACTACGTTGCACTTGTCCATCCAGACCTTGACAGGGTAAATGGCTTTTATTCTTTTACAGGTTCAGTGGAGACCTTTAAAGCAAACCCTGCCCTAGAGCTAGACTTCATAGTTATTGGGGTTTGCTAGGAACATTTCCAGTTCATGCCAAGTAACACAAGACTGCATGCTAATAGCGCTTGACAGCATGGGAGCCTGCTTTACTTAGCTTTTCATTCTTCTCAGCAGAGGAATGGCAGAGTTGGCTTCTGCTCTAAAAGGCTGCCTCATGATTCAGCTTTGACTGCCCTTCATTCTCCCTTTCACTAATCCTTATTTATAGGGCAGATAAAAACACAAGCTCTGCCCTGAAAAGTTTTACAATCTAGTGTTCAACATACAGACAGTCCTCGGACTTATGACACAATTGGTTCCTGAAAATTTTGTCATAAGTCACAACTCGGAACCACAATCCACCCCATTGCGGGACTGAGCATCGTGAAGTCAAAACCAATTGTCATAAATCGAATCAGGGTGTCAGTTCAAAGTGTCGTAAGTCGAACGTCGTAAAGTCAAGGACTGCCTGTACTGGGACTAACGGAGAGGTAATATAATGAAGGAGAGCAGTGATGACCGTATCAGGTGGTTACTCACTGGAGGCACATGTGCATCTGGATGGCTAAACTGCAACTGATTGCCCACAGTGCATCCAGTGAAAAAATGTGGATGAGTTGGATTTTAGGGGGCTTTGAGTGAGGGAAGGGGTGATGAGTGGGGGAGGTTTAGATTGGATATTAGGAAAAACTTTTTCACTAAGAGGGTGGTGAAACACTGGAATGCGTTACCTAGGGAGGTGGTAGAATCTCCTTCCTTAGAGGTTTTTAAGGTCAGGCTTGACAAAGCCCTGGCTGGGATGATTTAACTGGGAATTGGTCCTGCTTCGAGCAGGGGGTTGGACTAGATGACCTCCTGAGGTCCCTTCCAACCCTGATATTCTATGATTCTATGAGCTTGTATCCTGGTGTAGAGAGCATGGAAGAAAGCAGAGAAATGGAAGTCAGGGACCAAGAAGTACAAAGGCTGTCATGGTGTGGTTGAGGGGGCAGAGTAAGAGATTAAGTTACAGGCACAGGCAGGAACAGAGCTGTACACAGCTTTGAAACAAATAGGAGAATGTGATGCAGTTGAGAACAGGCAGTCAAAAGAGAGATGCAAGGAGTGGGTAATAAGGTGAGATTCTGCAGGGCAGATCGTTGGAGGCAGTGTTTTGATTGAATTGGGGGCACAGTGTGGGTGCCAGGGAGTTCAGACAGAGGAAGGTTGTGAAATTGAAATGGGAGATGATTAGAGAGTTTTAGTGGTTGGGCTTGAGGAAAAGCTGTTAAAACCTGAATTCTGTGTTTCCTTGCTAGCAGAGTGCAGCCAGTGTTATGTTGGTTGGTTCCTGCCAAGTGAATTTCCACCCTGCCTGGGCGCCCACCATCTGCAGGTTTAGCCTCTCCAACACTTCTGTTCTCATTAAACAAGTTCATTACTGCAAATTGATTTGGTTCTTGGTCTATCAAATTCCTCTCATGGGGCCATTTGTCTCCTTCACTGCCTCACTTAGCCCGTTTCTCTCCTTAGGTAAGTTTCATATTTTTTCTCCCCAGGGTCATGTAGGGGTCCACCAGGGTCTCCAGTGGGACCTATGTCCCTTGGTGAAGGTGTCTAGGAGAAGTGAAGTGTAGGGCCATAGGAGCCCCTTGAAGGAATTGCTCCTTGTTCCATGTGCTGCTGGGCATCTTCCACTCTGTCCACAAAAAGCTGGTTAACAAACTGCCCAGAAAAGCGTGTTCTCTGTAATACTCGGTCTGGGATGATCTTGTGGCTGAAGCCCAGTTCTTCAAGTCAGGAGACTTGATTCTGTTCTTAACTGCGCCTAAGACTCCCTGTGTGATGTTGGGCTAGTCATTGAGCTTTCTGTATTCCAGTTTCTTCTTCAGGAGATAATACCCCACAGGTGTCTTAATCGTTCAACAGAACAGTCAGGATCAGGACTACTTTGTGCTTGGGGCTGTACAAACGCATATGAGGACGTGGCTCCCTGCCCCAAAGAACTTACAGTAGATGAAGAATCTAATGCTCTAACTTGAAAAATGCTTTGAGATCCTTGGATAACAGATGATGTACAAGTGCAGAGTATTGATGGAGGCAATATTTGTTGCTGTGTTCTGGTGTCTGAGTGTCTTTCCTTGCTAGGCTGTTGCACAACCGATGTTCTCCTCCCTCCGAATACACAAGGGTATGAATTGGACAACTACGAATCAGATTGGTCAGTGAGGGCTGTCAAAGACTAGTGCTCACTATTGGATTTGGTATCCATGCTTGAAAGAAGAGACAATGTAATTCTTCCACCTGTTCCCATTGAGCAAGTATATGTTCCATTCAGCACCTGAACTAGGGGGAAAGGTTCTCTGTCCGTGCTGGTGATCTCACCTCTAGAACTGTTGTTATTGCTTGTTTTACAGTAGCATCTCAGCGACCCCATTACGCTAGGTGCTGTACAAACATAGAACAGACACAGTCCTTGGCCCAAAGAGCTTCCAATCTGAGTATAAGGCAAAAGACAGTCGTATATAACAAACAGGTTGGGGGTAGAAGGAAACAATGAGCCAGTATTGGCAGCATGATAGGCAGTGGTCTTAGGCCACCTGCTGCCTAACTTCAGGTTTTGGAGACATCACAGCAGAAGGAAGCATGAAAGAGGACAGGGAGGGAGATGACTCTGTGGTAGTTTAAAGTTTCTCCTGTGTGTAGGGCAGCATGGGTGATAGTAGGAGATGCTTGTTTGAAAGTTTAACAAGTGGGTGGTAGAGGCTGGCATTATTGGCAGAATGGAGTTGAGTCAACATCTCGATAGCATGTCAGAGATGCTAGCTTGGGTGGGGATAGGCTGTGATGGGCCTTGAAAGTGAATGCAAATAATTTGTGTTTGCTGTGATGGAGCAGGGGGAGCAAGTGAAGGGATGCAAAGAGGGGTGACAGTCAAAAGGAGGTGCCAGGAAAGCTTACCTTTGCAGCCATGTTTTGAATGGATGTAAGTGAGGTGAGGAGGGATTTGTCAAGGCTGGAGCAGAGCAGGTTGTAGTAATTGAGATGGTGAGAGGCTAGACAAGGGCTTTAGCTGTGTGGCTGGAGAAGAAGGGCAGTCTTAAGTCTTTTGCAGGAAAAAGAGGCAACATGCAGACACATGGGTGTGTCAGTCTAGAGGGCCATGTTGAAGATGATACCCAGGTGACAGGGAAGATGGTGGGGTTACCCACAAGGAGAGGGAGCATTTTTGATGAGAGGTTAAGAGCTCTGTTTTGGTCATATTGAGCTTAAGCTGACAGCTGGACACTCACCAGGAAACCTGAGACACTGGCTGAGGTTTTAGATGGAATAGAAGATGACAAGTCTGGAATGGAGAAGTGGGTCTGTGAGGAATCGTAACATAAAGATGATAGTTGAAGATTCTTAGATTCCAAGGGCAGAAGGAGCCATTGTGATCATCTAGACTGACCTAGAGACCTTTCCCAAAATAATTCCTAGAGCAGGTCTTTTAGGAAAAACATCCAGTCTTGATTTAAACATTGTCAGTGATGAAGAATCACCACACCTTGGGTAAATTGTTCCAAGGATTAATTACTTTCATAGTTAAAAATTTACACCATATTTCCAGTCTAATTTCAACTTCCAAAATGACCAAGTCATGGACGGGCGGGTAAGATTGAAGAGGAGGAGCATGGTTGAATGTGTTGAAGTCGACCGGCAGGTCAAGGAGGAGAATGATGGAATGCTAATTGTTTTTTTTGTTGTTGTTGGACCTAACAGCAGGTGTAGTTAATATACCTACAAAATGAAAATCTGAGCTCTTGAAATCAGAATAGGTTCTTCCAAAACACCCTGAGCAAGTTTTCTCCCAAGCATAGCTCTGCTCCCTGCTCAACTCGCGTGGGGTTTCTACATAATGTTTTGAGATAACATTTGTGCCAAGGACACACGCTTCTCATTTTATGTATTTACAGGAGACTGAAGAGATCTTGGCAGATGTGCTTAAAGTAGAAGTTTTCAGACAGACGGTTGCAGACCAGGTTCTGGTTGGAAGTTACTGTGCTTTTAGTAACCAGGGAGGACTGGTGCACCCAAAGACTTCAACTGAAGACCAGGATGAGCTCTCCTCACTGCTGCAAGTCCCACTTGTGGTAAGGCATTTGTAGACTTGTGCCTTCTCTCGCCCTTCCCACCCCAGAGTCTTCTGACTGTTGGAGAGGTTTGGATCTTCACAGCTGTACCCCTTTCCAGCCTCCATGTTGTGTCCTGCCCCCAGGTGCATTGTCTGCTTTGTCTAGCTTTTATCAAGCAGCTGTAGCGTGTGGACTTGTTAGTTTCACCGCTGCCCACATGAAAAGAAGCTGTGCCCTCTCCCTGCTGCTAAAAGGCTCTCAGTAGTGTGTCTTTCCTCCTCCCACAAATAGCTTCTCAAGTCTTCCGGGTACCAAATGCCCCAACTGCCAAAATCTCCCACTCCAACTTCTAAAATGCAGCTGTGTGTTTCAGTGCCAAAGTCTCTGGCAAGCAAAGTTGGGGTAGTAAAATAAATGTAATTATTATCAGTGTGAACACTGCTGTGACCCTGTGCTGATCGCACTGGGCACTGAGGGGAGGAGATGGCCTGGAAGGCAGTACCACAAAGTTCTGGGTTTGCTGCCTGAGTGAAGCTGAATGGGCTGCATAGGACACATTGCCTGTTCACAAGGTGTTGCACTCTGATGGCAAACGAGAGATCTGCCCTATAGCATCTTGTCATCCTCTTGGAGCGTGAGGAAGGAGTGATGTGATTTGGCCTTTACTGGCCTTTTAAAAATTCCAGTGATAGAATTGTGTTCCCTTTGAACCACGCGGTGGCAAGCTAGTCCCCAGTCTGATTTGTGACTTTCAGCATAGCTGTAGAGTTTAGTTTCCCATCTGTTGTTTTCTGCTTGATTTGTGCACAGTTAATTTCTCCTCTGAGTTTAAATGCCTCTTTGCTTTTGTTCTTGTTCTGCTTTTCTTTCTTTAAAGAGGTCAGCTGTCCTATTAACACCTTCAATTTAGTTTTTCTAAAGTGTATTTTCCTCCAGCAAGAGAGAGAGAATAAGTTTGTCGCAGCGCTGCCTTCAGAAGCTGTCTGGTTTTATTTGTAGCTTAGTATTGTTAGTTCTCTAGTTCAGTGGTTGCTTTAATTGCTTTGGAATCGGAGGTCTCTGTAGCATAAACCTGGTGTGTAGCAGTTGGGCTGAGAGGGGAAGTGACCGCTCCTGCTCTGGGACTACATAGGGAACCCACTGCTTCCCAGCCCAGTCACCATGCCCTAGGAGCACTGGGCAGTGTTTAAGCCAAAGGTTAGAAACCTGAATTAGGAGCTGATCTAAAGTTTAGCAACTGAGCAGAGGGGACAAGAGGTTGGATGTGGGGAATAATGGCTGTACGTTGTCTCCTGTTCCTCAGGACCTTCTCCCACCTTTCAGCGGAAGTCTCTATCCTAGAAGAAAAGCTGCTCCCAGTCACCACTGTCTCCTAAACAGAATTTTAAATAACCAAATATTACATTGTCCAATTATATAGATGCAGATAGTTGAACCAGCATTACCCATATAGGTCTGCTTATGGATGGAACCCACATGAAAAAACTACCATTCTTCAGCCCAAAAATGTGTCCCATCAGAGGAGGTAACATTTTCAAACAAGATGGTAGCCATTGTGGTGACAGGAGTCTGCGGGATAGTTTGGGCTGGTGCCCTTCCCTGGTGACTAGCAATGCGATAAAGTATAATCGATTAACTGTTTCTGTTGCTGTCACTGTGGTCTTGTGCTGACCCCTTTCTCTCCCTGTTTGTTTTTGCCAGGCTGGAACAGTAAATCGTGGCAGTGAGGTTATTGCTGCAGGGATGGTTGTGAACGATTGGTCTGCCTTCTGTGGGCTGGACACAACCAGCACAGAGCTATCGGTTATCGAGAGCATCTTCAAACTGAATGAAGCTCAGCCAAGTACCCTTGCTACCAGCATGAGAGATTCCTTGATTGACAGGTAGGTGGGATCGCATACTGTGCATGTGCATCTTCAAAACCTGCAAAAATGTTAGCAAAGACAAGCTAGCCAGGATTTGTTTGCCAGGATTCATTTCTTGCCGTCAGCTTTTCTTTAGATTCTACGTTTTGCCAAAAATTAAAGATACAAGCTGTATTTTCTTTAATTCTTCCTTGTACCTTTTTCTGTTAGTCACTTTCATGAGCATGCTTAGGGCTCTTGTTACCTCTATGATATTATAATGGGAACCTACTAAGTCTCACTGTAATTAGTTTCTAAGCCCTGTCCTCAATTTTCACATGCTCATCTTCTAGAAAATGTAGTGTATGGGCTGAAATTTTCTATGCTTGTTTCCCCCTGAAGATTAATTTTATTTTTGAGCAAAAGCCCTTCAGCTGTGTTTGAGTACAGTGAGTGAAAAGTACAGTCATTACAAGCATTTTGACCATACTGTTTTCGACATACTAAAACAAAAATGACTGAAGCTTGAACTTTGGCCTGGATATAGTCTTTAAGGACTAGCACCTTTGCTTGGTTTGCAAGGGAAAAAATTGGTTATGATTAACCAGAAGTTCTAAGCATTTGAAAACAATGTGCTGAAGATGTGTGCTAGATTTTTTTTTCCATTAAGCCTGTATGTTTGCCACGTGGATGCGTAGCTAAATAGTGCACTTCTCAGTGCTGTGTGACATACAACATTCATAGCTTTTAAAATGTCTGAATCGGTTTCCTTCAAACTGAGCTGGAATTCTGGAGCTGTGAGATCTGCAAAACTGTCAAAGTTTGACCAAGCCAAGACTATAAAAGGGTTCGAAAAAGAACTAGATAAATTCATGGAGGATAGATCCATCAATGACTATTAGCCAGGATGGGCAGGGATGGTGTCCCTAGCCTCTGTTGGGATTACCTGTTCTGTTCATTCCCTCTGGGGCACCTGTTATGGGCCACGGGTGGAAGACAGGATACTGGGCTAGATGAACCTTTGGTCTGATCTAGTATGGTCGTTCTTATATACTTCTTGCATTCTTATGAATAAAATTTGATAGTTTAAAAATTCTTCATGTTTAAATTTAGCACGTTCATCTTTCCCAAGGCCATCCTGGCTGGTACCCTCCAGCCCCTTTATTTCCGCAGTTTGTGTGTTCTTCAAGGCTTTTATCCAAGTTAAACTAATCTAAGACCTTAACCATTTACACAGCTGTGACTCTCCCACTAGTTCTAGTGATGATGACCGCCGTTGTCACCACTTGCTACTGTTGGTGGATGAGCACCCACTGTGGGACGTTGGTGGGAGGTTTTTGCAATGCAGATGCAGCTGTATAGCTTGGGTCCGACTTTCACCAACTGGGCCTGTCACTGTTTGAGGACTGGCAGGGATTTCACCGACGTGATAGTAGAGACTGCTGAAGATCTGGGATTTCTCAAAAGTTCCCAATTTAAAAAACACTTTTGGGCGCAGCAGTGGGTCAGATGTATTTCTGCTGCCTTAAACAATGTGCTTCCTAGGTGTAAGTGTGCTGTCCCCTGCCCTGGCCTGAGTGGCGTGGTGCATCATGTTCCTCCCCAGTGGTGGCTGTATAGGGGTCCTTGTATATGAAGTTTACAAGGGGTTTTGGAACCCTTTGAAATGAAAGACCCTATGAAAATAAATTTTCTAAACAAGCTGGAAATTTACAAAGTCTAGGAACCAAGTCTCTTTACCTGCCCTTATAATTATGATTGTACCCCCTTTATAACATGACTAATATGGTGCCAGCGGTGTGTGGAAAAGCTACATAGACACGTCCCTGCCTGAGTGCTCACAGTTTAGTGGCTGGGTCCTCACTTCCATTGTGGCTCCTCTGTCACTCCAGTTGAAAGGTCCCCTTTTATGCCAGCCCACAGGAATGGTCCTTGGGGATATCCAGTGAAACAGTTTTATGCTGCCTCCCCACAGCCCCTGGTTTAATGCGTGGCTGTAACTGAGCATAAGTTAGAGCAATCCTGAGGCCGCTTGAACTTTCTCTGGGAGCGATGCAGGTCCCCAGGCACGGCTGCGAATGCTGGAGACGTACCATGTTCTTATTGGCCTGGTGAATCTGGCTGCGAGCTATCATTTGGTCCAGTGCACTGGCTCAGTATTACTCTTGACTTATATAACTTCACGTTCTAAGACTGCTAACCCTCAGGAACTATAGGGCAGAAAGCTGGTAAGTGAAGAGATTGATGTGCCTGGAGCTGGAGATGCTGACTGCCCTTACCTGCTCTCCGTTTGTTAAACCTGATTTCTGTTTTCTTTCTAGTTTGACATGAGAAGTGCTGCTCTGACCTTCCGGCTCCGACTAAGGAGCAGAGTGCCAGGCTCCTATTTCATCTGCTTTCTGGATTACAGATCCCTCTACTGTCATTTCTGTGGGCCCTGCTGAGAGGATGCCACATAATCAACATTTTTAATGTTCTGTTTACTACGTCCTACTACAAAAACCTGGCAAACAGCATGAATGAGTTATAAATATGAAGTGTTCTGTATCCCTGGCTGCCAATTTCCAGTCCTTTCAGTGGTCTCAGCACTGCAGGAATCTGTAACATTAGAGCTTCTCTATGCGTGAAGCTGACTTGGGCTCTTACAGCAGCTAAAGATGCTTTTGTTCACACTTCAGTTCTGGTCTGCTTCTCTTTGCATTGGGCTGTTTACTGACCACCCCAGCCCCGAGGGATTTTTCTCGTATAAACGGGAATGGTTTTCTATCACACAACTATATATTTTAAAACCCACATAAAATGGCTTAATGAAAGAGCATAATGCTTCCTTTCTCCTGTTGCTAGACAGTTCTTCCCAGGCCCGATGGCTGTAGGCTACTTTGCCCTGGCTGTAGCTTTACAGAAAAGGTCTGAGGTTGCAGGCACCAAAGATTGTGGCTGTCTGGTGCCTTTCTGAACTCAGCTGTTCTCTGTCCCCAGCCGGTATCCTGAAGCTGTCCCTTTGGTGTGGGGAAACAAGCGTATCAAAGGGCAAGTAGGTATCCGTTCTGCTTACAAACTCAAACCTGACTCATAAGGGACAATCCAGGAGTAATAAGGAACCAGGTGGGCAGCCAGAGCTCTGAAAGCAAGGGGTGCCTCTGGGATTCATGTTGGAGAGAAAAGACCAAGTGCCCCCTCAGCTGTTCAGTTCATGTATCCTTCTAACATGGGAGCAATTGGACCCTGGCCCACAGACAGTGCAGTGAAGCCTTGGGAGAGCTGCTCCCTCTTAGCTGTCAGATATACATGCTTCCCAAACCCTCCCTGACTGCTTCTGATTGTCTCCTATTTCACATTGCTAAAGACATAACGTCTGTGAACCCCAGCGGGGCAGCTCCTGCAAAAGGAACTGCAGTTAGAGCAAATGGCTGAGAGCCTTTGCCTGTGGCACTGGGCTTAGAGGGCTCTCTCCCTGGTCTCCTTGCACCTTCCACATGCTGCTTTGGTGGGAGGAGAAGGTTGGTCCATGGTCTCCTCACACCATGTTTGTGTGATTTCTTGGGAGTCTCCAACTATCTGGCATGTAAGTGGGGGGTTGCCCTGTAGTTAGAATTTCCTTTCCAAGCTGTCCTGGTGCGCCTGCCAGGAAGGCACGGAGGCGGGCTGGCAACACTGCCGAATAAGTTCAGTGGGGAAGGAAATCAGGAAGTTGCACCCTGCTGAGCAGGAGCAGGCTTGAGAAGAACCCAGGCCTGTCCCTCAAAACCCACAAGGCGATTGGCCCGAAAGGAGGTAACCGGGTGGATGGGGCACTGTGTGTGGGGGACAGCCAGCATCTGCTCTCACTGCAACGTGGTCCTGGCTCTGTGCTGCTCTGGCACCAGCCCAGCTGTTCTCTGCCCCGGCAGCCCCAGTTCACAGGCCACCAGGCTCGTGACTGCCTCATGGGCCTGCCTGCCCTGTCAATCCAGCTGACTTGGAACACTGGCTTCTCCCCACTGGCCCTGGGGACTGTCAGTGTCACGATCCTGATACCTCTTTGGCCCTTCCTCTTCTCCTGGTAGTGGGAGAGGGCCAACTAATCCCTCTTCCCCCTGCTAAGTTTCAGTATGGGGCCAACAGCCCCCTTCCACAGAGATGAAGGGGTATGGGGGGGAGGCTGTGACATGGGGATGGGAAGGTGATAAGGGCAGTGTACAGATGCCTCTGCAATGGGGAGATGGAGCTGTGACCCAGGTGGAAGAGTGAAAGGGAAAGCAGGGGAGGAGGGGGCTGTGACCTAGTGCTGGGAGTGGGAAGGGGGGCAGGGCTGTGAATCGGGAGTCAGGGAGTAGAGTGGAGGCTTGTGTTTGTTGGTGGGAGTTACAGAACAGACCTATTGGGGGCAGGATTTCCTGGGGGAGAGGTACGAGTGCAACATCCATGGGGGGGTGGGAGATTGCAATGGTGTCCCTCCCAGCGGGGGCCACTGTTGTTTTCAGCATTGGGGCACTACTGCAGGAAAGCCCAGGAAGTTTGGAGAGGTACCCTATTGAGGGGCGGTGGGGAGAAGGTGGCTCTGTGGGGGAGGGTCCAGGACCCTGGTGGGGAGGGGCACAGCACAGAGGGGACTCTGGGGAGGAGTGGGGTTGAAGAGCAATGGCTGTGGGGGGAAGGGGAAGGCCAGAGAGGCCAATGTGATTTCTCAACGGAAAATGCCTTTTCCACAAGGGAATTTGCTGAGACTTTTCCACTGAACCCAAACGTTTCATCTGGAGTCAGGTTGACATGACTAGAACTATTTCAGTTTGGGTCAGTTCAACATTAATCCAAAGTGCTGGGTACCTTGTGCCCCTGTCTCTACGGGCAGGATTCCCTGGTTGGACCACATCTCCCACTATGCACTGGGGCCTGACTGAGCTGCTGTGGTGCATCATGGGAGAGGTGATCTTGCAGCAGTGCACAGCCCACAGAGAGGACTGGGGGGGTCCCCTGAGGCTCTGGGCCAGCTCAGACAGAGGCAAGTCAAGGTTGAACTGACCCTGTTCTGTGAAAAATGGTGCTATTCTGGCTTTGTCTCAGTTTGCAGCAAAGCACATGGTGAAATGTCAGAATTGCCCAGGGGCCGGAAAGCCTGAGTTTTGACCAGCTCTACGTGTGAGCTGACAGCCAGCAAGGGGGGCTGCAGGCTGGGAAACAAGCCCCTGATCCTGCATTGCAGCCACCCAGGAACTGCTGCCACAAGCTAAGATGGGGCCATGCAGAGGAGTGTAACCACATGTCTCATCAGCACCATGAGCATGTGCTTACATTTGGGTTTCCACTGACACCAATTCTAGAGTCCTGTATGGATACAAAAATGTGGAACCACAGCCAATCTGCAAAGATGGTAAATGAGGCAACCGCATGTGTGGCTGCAGATATCCACGGATAGAAAGCAGGTATCTGCAGCATTGCAGGGCTCGACTCCTACCCTGTCTCTTTCAGCTTGTGCTCTCGTGAGTGAGGGAGCACAGATGCAAGACTAATAGAGACTGCAGAGCGATGCAAGCGTCTACATGCATGAGATTGGGATGGTCGCTTACACAGATCATCCCAAGCAAATGCCATTAAACCCTCCATCCAGGTACTACACCACACAGTCATGTGTTTTTAGACATCAGATAGTTTACAGAAACTCTAGTTTACATATGCCTTAAAAACTTTGGGAAACACTTACTGGCACTATATTTCATATCCATAGCCAGCTGGTCATAGCAACATGAATGCAATTGTATGGATCAGAGGGGAGAGGGAAACAGCTGATGTATTTTAAAAACATCTAACAATAAATGACAATAGCTTTTCCATTCATATTAAGGTCAGAGATCTTGTGAGCTACCAGGGCTAGAACAAAGTGTTGCATTTCAGCCTGACTGTTACCAAGCTCCCATTTTAGCAAATGCAGATTTGCAAATGTAAAACGTTGTACACAGTTTTGCGAGCACTTATAGTCCCAAAATATAGGTGTCAACTATGTGAGTCCCAAAGTGTACCCACAAATCAGGGACAGTGGCAGAAGTGACCTAAACTGTGCCTGAAAAAAACTTAAAAGCACAAAATTGTGGCTATTATTCTTTATACCAGTATAAAATCATAGGACTGGAAAGGCCCTCCAGAGGTCATCAAGTCCAGTCCCCTGCACTCATAGCAGGACTAAGTATTATGTAGACCAGGGGTCTCAAACATGCAGCCCACAGGCTGCATGCGGCCGGCAGAGTTATTTCCTGCGGCCCCGCTATAGGCGCCAACTCCACGGGCAGCCAAGCTCCCCTCCCTCGAGTGCACCACGTCCTTGCTCCTCCACCTACCTCCCAGCGCTTCCCACTGCCAAACAGCTATTTGGCAGCACTTAGGACTTTCCAGGAGGGATGGGGGAGGAGCGGGGAAGCGGCCTCCTCATGGGAGAAGGCGGGGCTGGGATTTGGGGAAGGGGGTTGGAATAGGGGAGGGAGGGGCGGAGTTGGGGTGGGGACTTTGGGGAAGGCATGGGGCGGGGAAGGGGTGGGAAGAGGTGGGGCATGGGGCAGGGCCTCATGGATGGGGGTGGAGTGGGGGTGGCGCTTTAACCAAAATAATTCTAAAAGTAAAGGTGTGTTTTGTCATTTGAGTGAGGTGCATTACTGAGTGGTTATATTTTATTAAAACCCGTCTTCACATTACAGTTTTTAAAAAGTTAATACATTGACTTTTAATAGCATACTATATTACTCTTCATTTTTGACCATATTTTTGTATGAAAAGGTTTCAGTGATGCAGCCCTCGGGCCAATGTACTAGTCCTCATGTGCCCCTGGTGGTGATTTGAGTTTGAGATCCCTGATCTAGACCATTCCTGACAGGTGTTTGTCTCACCTTCTCGTAAACATCTCCAATGACGGAGATTCCACAACCTCCCTAGGCAATTTATTCCAGTGCTTAACCACCCTGACAGTTAGGAAGTTTTTCCTAATGTCCAACCCAAACCGCCCTTGCTGCAATTTAAGCCCATTGCTTCTTGTTCTGGCCTCAGAGGTTAACGAGAACAATTTTTCTCCCTCTTCCTTGTAACAACATTTTATGGACTTGAAAACTGTTATCATGTCCCCTCTCAGTCTTCTCCAAACTAAACAAACCCAATTGTTTCAAAAAGAAAAGGAGGACTTGTGGCACCTTAGAGACTAACAAATTCATTTGAGCATAAGCTTTCGTGAGCTACAGCTCACTTCATCGGATGCATTCAGTCCACTCGTTATGCCCTTCCAGAATGACGGTGACCCACTGGTAAATACAGTCCGTGGACTGAATGCATCCGATGAAGAGAGTTGTAGCTCACGAAAGCTTATGCTGAAATAAATTTGTTAGTTTCTAAGGTGCCACAAGTCCTCCTTTTCTTTTTGAAAAAATTGGGGTTTTTTTCAATCTTCCCTCACAGGTCATGTTTTCTAGACCTTAAATTATTTTTGTTGCTCTTCTCTGGACTTTCTCCAATTTGTCCCCATCCTTCCTGAAATGTGGCAACCAGAACTGGACTCAATACTCCAGTTGAGGCCTAATCAATGTGCAGCAGAGCGGAAGAATTACTTCTCGTGTCTTGCTTACAACACTCCTGCTAATACATCCCAGAATGAGGTTTGCTTTTTTTTGCCACAGTGCTACGCTGTTGACTCATATTTAGCTTGTGATCCACTGTGACCCCCAGATCCCTTTCTGCAGTACTCCTTCCTAGGCAGTCATTCCCCATTTTGTATGTGGGCAACTGATTTTTCCTTCCTAAATGGAGTTCTTTGCATTTGTCCTTATTGAAATTCATCCTATTTACTTCAGACCATTTCTTCAGTTTGTCCAGACCATTTTGAATTTTAATCCTATCCTCCAAAGCACTTGCAACCCCTCCCAGCTTGATATTGTCTGCAAACTTTATAAGTGTACTCTCTATGCCATTATCTAAATCATTGATGAAGATATTTAACAGAACCAGACCCAGAACTGATCCCTGCGGGACCCCACTCGTTATGCCCTGCCCGCATGACTGTGAACCACCGATAACTACAATCAGGTAACGGTTTTCCAACCAGTTATGCACCCACCTTATAATAGCTCCGTCTAGGTTGCATGCCCCTAGTTTGTGAGAAGGTCATGAGAGACAATATCAAAAGCTTTACTAAAGTCAAAATATGCCATGTCTACCACTTCCCCCCACCCCCATCCACAAGGCTTGTTAGCTTTCTTTGACAGGGTATCAGGTTGGTTTGACATGATGTGTTCTTGACAAATCCATGCTGACAGTTGCTTATCACCTTATTATCTTCTAGATGTTTGCAAATTGCTTAATTATCTTTCCAGGTACAGAAGTTAAGCTGACTGGTCTGTAATTCCCCAGGTTGTTCTTATTTCCCTTTTCACAGATGGGCACTATATTTGCCCTTTTCCAGTCTTCTGGAATCTCTCCCGTCTTCCAAGATAGTTGCTAATGGCTCAGGTATCTCCTCAGTCAGCTCCTTGAGTATTCTAGGATGCATTTCATCAGGCCCTGGTGACTTGAAGACATCTAATTTGTCGAAGTAATTTTTAATTTGTTCTTTTCCTATTTTAGCCTCGGATCCTACCTCATTTTCACTGGCATTCACTATGTTAGATGTCCAATCACCACCACCTTCTTGGTGAAAACCAAAACAAAGAAGTCATTGAGCACCCGTGCCATTTCGACATTTTCTGTTATTATTTCTCCCCTCCCCCACTGAGTAACGGGCCTACCCTGTCCTTGGTCTTCCTCTTGCTTCTAATGTATTTGTAGAATGTTTTCTTGTTAACCTTTCTGTCTCTAGCTAGTTTGATCTTGTTTTGCATCTTGACCTTTCTAATTTTGTTCCTACATACATGTGTTATTTGTTTATATTCATCCTTTGTAATGTGACCTAGTGTCCACTTTTTGTAGGACTCTTTTTTTATTTTTAGATCACTGAAGATCTCCTGGTTAAGCCAGGGTGGTCTCTTGCCATACTTCTATCTTTCCTATGCAGTGGGATAGTTTGCTCTTGTGCCCTTAATAATGTCTCTTTGAAAAACTGCCAACTGTCTCCAACTGTTTTTCCCCTTAGCCTTGCTTCCCATGGGCTCTTACATACCTACTCCCTGAGTTTGCTGAAGTCTGCCTTCTTGAAATCCATTGTCTTTATTTTGCTGTTCTCCTCCTACCATTCCTTGGAACCATGAACGCTACCATTTCATGATCACTTTCACCCCAGCTGCCTTCCACTTTCAGATTCTCAACCAGTTCCTCCTATTTTTCAAAATCAAATCTAGAACAGCCTCTGCCCTAGTAGCTTTCTCCACCTTCTGAAATGAAAAATGGTCTCCAATACATTCCAAGAACGTGTTAGATAATCTGTCCCCTGCTGTGTTATTTTCCCAACAGATGTCTGAGTAGTTGAAGTCCCCCATCACCACCAAGTCCTGTGCTTTGTATGATTTTGTTAGTTGTTTAGAAAGCTCATCCACCTCTTCTTCCTGGTTTGGTGGTCTGTAGTAGACCCCTACCCTGACATCACCCTTATTTTTTACCCCTTTTATCCTTACTCAGTGATTTTCGACGTCTGTCTTTTTATTTCCATCTCAATCTAAGTCCAAGTGTGTCCATTTTTAATATATAAGGCAACACCACCTCTCTTTTTTCCCCGGCCTGTCCTTCCTGAGCCCGCTGTACCCTTCTATACTAATATTCCAGCATAAATGAAGGCCAGTCTAAAAATATGTCCCACAAGCCTTACTTCATTGGCAAGGGGGATTTCTGGCTTTATAATGGGATAAAGCAACCATTTCCAGCCCTGCTGGCTCAGGAGATAGCCAGCCTTAAACCTGTCACTGGTCCAAGACAGCTGCAATATTCCCCAGAGGCCAGTGTAGTTTGCCAGGAGAATTCCAGTTTTGGGCAGAAGGAAAATGAGAGAAATATTTTCCACTGGTGTCTGTTTGGAGCTGCTCAGAGGAAGAGTAAAGTGCATGGTAAATGCAATGTGGCACATGGTGCTGGAACTTACAATGTGCATGTCACCACCACATATGTACCAACTGAGTTGGGGAGAGGTGGTTAGTGATTAAGTCTGGCCTTATTTGGTCCTTTGTTTGCAGTCCTTCAGCCATCTAGAGAGTCCATCACATCTTTCACTAAAATTCAAATGTGTTACATCTACCGCATTCTCATCTTCCACTGATTGGATAATTCTGTTGAAGACGCACTCAACGTTTCTTTGCTACTGAAGCGCGTTATAAAGCATAAAATGCAAAACAGTCTGAGACTGCACAATGTGCAACTCAAATCAGTCACTGAAAGTTATACCGTCCCCTTCGCGGTAGGATCCGAGTCCGAGCCAGGCATGTAAAAGTAGACAAATACTAACAATCTCTCTTTCTTTCTGCCCTGCTCTTGTCATCATCTATATTTATAAGCTGAATCATGTGTTAAAAGAAACAAGTGAAACAAACTTTGAGATCCTCATTGATTTTTGACTCATGTTGTACATTGTTGGATGTTAATCAGCTGTTCAATGCTTCTTGCTTCATCAGCTACTCTGTGGCGAAATTCAGCCCAAGGCAAAAGGCCCACTCTAGGACCAGGGCCCCACTCACATCCCAGTTAAGCTCTCAAAACAGGACACAAGTGATGTGTACGCATTGCCTAGGGCTGGTATGGGCTTCTCTGCACAGGGCTGAATGTCACTTGGAATGTTAACAGAAGTGCTGTGTTCATTTTCTTTCATAGTCATTTAACATTGTTTGGATACCAGCATGGAAAACCAGATTAAGGAAGTCTTGAGCTAGGACCTGACACCCCCAAGCATTCACATTTACAAGAAGGAAGAACAGACTGTCTGAGAAGGTGATTTGTCAAAGATCAGTACCCAAAATTCAGATATTTATCCAGCTCTTATCTGAGTCTCACATCTTCAGAACTGTGCTAGTCATCCTGTGAAAACAAGCTTTCTCGCCGCACTTTGGCATTCCACCTTTTGGCCAAATACTTGAGTGTGAAGAGGTGAGTGAAAATGAAAAATAATTTTCAAAGTTATATAATGTTTTCAAGTTTTAGGCACAGGCATAGTTCTTACTTTATCCAGACCATTTCGCCTAACTATAATGAAGATCTCCCTCCAAACAAGCATTTTCATTCTCTTGAAACCTGAGACGCAAATTTCAGAATCTGGTTATACATGCCACTATAACAACTTCTCATCTTTTCCCAGAATTTTCAGATAAAATACAGCAGAGTTCTTATATAAATTGTTCATTGTTTTGGTAACAATTTATTGTTTGTGACTGATGGGAATTTCAAATCGTGGTAATATGACATTTAAATATTCATTACATGAGAGGTTCCTAAAACAAAAGCATTTAGGCCTGTGTTAACAGTAGGGAGTGTTTTGGTCTTTGTCTTGTGGACTAACTCAACTGAGGAGTTGCTTTTACTATATCTGGTTAAGAGTTCCTTGAACTCCTGGCCTACACAGAGTTACCTCCTCCTTGTGCACTGTGCTGAGTGACAGCATCAAGTATTATGTATGTACAAAACATCTGACCAGCAGGTATTGGAAAACTGCATCCAGGTAATTCCCTGGTTCTTGTAATAAACTAAGAAGATCTTTTAGAATGATTCAGTATCAGCATGTCTTCTCCTTAAGATACTGAATTGCTCCCGTTTCATAGATTTAATGATCTTAATTCATTTATGAGACAACTGTAAAAAACCTGGTCCATTTAGAGGTGGTTAGCTACACTGGAGAATGCTGGGTTTAACAGAGACCACTGGGGCAGGGAACTGAAGAAGGTTTCCCAAGTCAGCTGAAAAACATTTCAAGAAAATTCCTCTTGCAGTCTCTGACACGCACAAGGGGGCCTGTGGAGAATGGCACAGCAAGACAGACACATGACGGAGGCAGTAAGAAGGAAAGAGGCTCCACGCTGCAAGGCCACCTCTGTAATTCCTGCTTCTTTCAGTCCCAGAACTCCCATGATTCATAATAAGTCACTTGAACTGTTTTGTTTGGTGGACTTCGGAACTCATTTGAGCAGCTCTGAGCTGAAATGTGCAGGTGAACGTGTCATACCCATTCCTGGACAGGTCGTTTGTAATAGGTAACGTTTTGCTGCACTTCTTTGTTTTTAAACTGGAAGATGGTATATACCAAGACAAGGATACACAGAGATAAGATGCAAGGGATCACGACTGCAATTGCATTTACAGTGCTAGGCACATCATTGATTGTCACCATAATATCCACATCATCGTGGGGGAAGCGTCTCTCTTTGCTTTGTTCAACTTCCTTTTGGTTGCAGCCCATCCAGTCTTTGAGGATTGACCTGGGGTAGCCTGGCTCCACACTCAGCCTCTGGTTATCGAACTTCCAGTACTCCTTCCCTTTATAGAAGTAGGTATAAACTAGGGGACAAAAGAGAGATCACTTCATAGCATAACATTCAAAGACTTGAAACCGAATGGGCACAAAGAGGTATTGAAAGGAGTTTCGCTTACAGTGATTATTTCTCTGCCTAATGGTAGGAGGCTGTGGGGGCAAGAAAAACATACATAAGGAACCTCCCATGGCAAATTTGAAGGCAACTTCTTGATTTTAGAGGCATGTAGAGCAAATGTTTACAGGAAAAACCAAGCCGCTGATTTGCTGTTTATTTGAAATTCTAATCTAAGCATTCAGGGGCAAATTAGGGTCAACTAAAGCACCAACAAGCATGCCATGATGCACTCGGGGACTTCCTCTACGTTACAAAAACATTCCAATATTTTGCGGGGACCAACGTCTGCACTGATTTGGATATTGGTTTGTTGATATTTTTAGAATATTTTTGTTTCATATTTTGGCTCTGAGAGGGAAGTGAGGGAGAAGACCCTGGATAGGAGCAGCTCTTTGGAGCACACCTGTTTGAAGAATTGGCCTTGATTATTAACCAGTTGGACAGTGGCTTTAAAAGCTCCCCTTCTGTTGCTGAAAGGCTGATGCCTTCAGCTGCTCCTTGACTGACGTAACCTTCACTCTCCAGATGCTTACCACACCCCCTTTTCTTAGTCTTTCTCTCCCCACCCTGTCGGGAAAGGGCAGGGAAAATTCCAGCTCCCCGTCTTCTGGGCTCCTGCCTAGCTGGCTCCCACTCCACTTCTCTGTAGGAGCTCGGGGATCTTTCCTGACAACTCAAGAGAAATCCACTGCAACAAGGGTGCCTGTTTCCTCTGCAGAGGACAGACTCCACTCCAGCCAGCTGCTTCTCTTTCCCAGTTGGCTGGAGAAGAGTTGGAGGATAAAGGAGAAAATGAATGGGGAGAGAGAAACAGTCTGATAGATGCAGACAGGGATGGCGAAATAAATATTGCTCATATTTATTTATTAAATATTGCAGGGGCCCATGGTGCTGGGCACTGGGCAAACACAGCGGGAGATAGAGTCCCTGCTCCAAGGAGCTTGCAATACAATAATGTGACTTAGTCGTGGAAAAGAAGGTGTGTGTTTGTTTGAATGGGGCAGGGAAGTGGGTCACAGGTTACTGGGGCTAGATTCACAAGAGGACTTAGGTGCCTATCTGCCATGTGAGGTGCCTAAATCCCAGAATCAGGCCCCATTCAGAGTCACAAAACCCTTGCTCAGCTGTAGCCAGACCTGGAGGTGCCTAAACTCACTCAGCACCTACATTTTTGCAGTAAAAATTCCTGAGGCCCCTTATGTTTCTGCCTCTGAGTATAAACACTGCAGCTTTCAGGTCGCCTACCTGCCAGAGCGCTCCGCCAAGCGGGGGAAGAAAGGCGTTCCTCCGCCTAACTTGTCTGTGGGGCCCAATCTAATATGCAGGTTCAAAGCTCACCTACCAAATCTGGTCCCTCCAGGCAAACTTACACAAGACCCCCATAGGAGAGGGGTCCCTTGTAACTGATTGGGGTGCTCAGCTGGGATGTGACGATCTCCATTCCACCCTGCAGGGAAGAAGGGATTTGAGCAGAGATTTGCCCCCCCCTCAGGCCAGTGGCCTAGCCGCTGGGCTTTGGGCTAGTCTGAGGGGGGCTCCCTCCATCTCACCTGTTGAAGCTGTTCCACTGTGAATACATAATTTAAAAACGTCATTAGAGCAGGGTGCGGGATCCTGGCCATTCCCCCTCCCCCGTGAGCGCTCTCCCCACCTGACTACAGTCCTTCTCATGGCTGGGCTCTCTCTCTGGCCCAATCATTCTTTCATTAGTGGAAGAGCTTCAACAAGAGAGACTGAGGGCGTCCCCACATCTGAATATCCCAGAGCCCAGCCCCCACAGTGGGGTGGCAGATTTCTGTTCCAATCCCCTCTCCCCCTCAGGCAGAGGGGGCACTTGCACCACGGGTCTCCCGCACCCTCCGTGAGGACCCTAACTTGTGGAGCGCCGCCTCCCTCTGCCCTGCCTGCTAAAACAGCATGGGCACCACGCCCCAAAAGAGGGTTTACAGCTGAGACCCCCAAGCAGAGGGAGGCCCCTCCCTGGAGCCTGGACTTGGACACCTGTCTCTGAGGGGGTGGAGCTTAGCACCCGCCTGGACTTGGCACCTCCCGGTGGCTACTGTAGGTGAGTAGCTGCCTCGCAGGCTGGCCGTTATGAATCCCATTCTGAGGTGCCCGTCTCCCCCGGGTCAGTGCACAGGGGCTCAGGCGCCTAACGCAGCCTTGTTGGACCCAGCGGTTTTCTAGGCGCCTAGACGTTAGGGCTGGGGATGCTCAGCATGGCTCAGCCTCCACTGCTTTGTGACCCCAGCCCTTCGCGCCCCCTGGGGCCACTGATGTCAGAGCAGCGTTGTGAGCGCTGGGGCCTGACTCCAGCTCAGTAAAACCATCTGAAACAAACCAGCCCCAAGCTAGGGAACCTGGTATTAGTCTGACCAGCACTTGCAATAATGGGATCTACGTACAGCCTTCTTTGCTGATAAAAGCTCCTTGTGGGGCCTGTGGGATTCCCCTCCACACAGCGATGGGCTTTGGGTATCCTGGGTCAGTCGCTCTCTTGTCCTCATTATAGCGCCAGTACTTGTCTCCTCGGAAGAAATAGGTTTTGCCCACTGGCTCCCATCGCAACGCTGTGTCGATGCCTTCCCGGGGGAGACAGCTTCCCAGCTCCACCAGGCCGTGTGGGTACCCTGGCTCTGCTGTCACTTCCTTAAAGACCCAGTATTTATCTCCTAGGGATGGGGGGGGGGGAAACAGACAATAAATTTACTGAGATCCAGCCAACCACTTGAATCTGAAATGTTCTCACGGCCTGTAACTGAACTTCAGGTTAGGCGCACGGCAGGGGAGTGCTTACGAAACATCACTTGCCAGGCTGATTACAGCAGCGTCCCCAAACTGTGGTCTGTGGTGGCCCAAGAACATTTGTTGGTAGGCTGCAGAGAGCTGGCTGGTCACCTGGTGCTAGCTCTCCTCCTTGTTTCCAGCTGAGAGAAACCAAGGGGAGGGAGAGAGGGATGGATGAAGAGCAAAAGGAGACAAAAGTGATTCACGCTGAATAAACGACCGGGAGGCCGCTGAATGACTGACCTCACTAGAGAGCCTACAAACGCAGCAGCATATTCCTGAGACGCGTTACGTACCAAGAGTCACCAGCAGGGTGTTGGGCGGGCGTGACTGAAAGAGAAGGTGTCTATGGGCTCACTTCTCCACTAAGATGTCAGCCACTATTTGGGATCACTACATGCAACATAGTCTCAGCAGTAGTCAGCAAATACATACTAAATACCATGCTCAGTACCAGGACAAATGATTCATTTAATCAATTACTTTCTGAAAACGGGTAACACTCAACTAAAGTTGCAGGTGTTGAATAGTATTCAACCCTGCCTGCTTTCTGTGAAGGGGTTTTGTGTGTATCCATGTTTGTCTTAGTCATGACTACGTTCCCTCCCAGACAGCTAGCTGGCCCCTAAGTACAGTACACCCTTCCCCTAACAAACCCCTCGGGATCCAAGCCAGGGGCTGGAGAAGCTCTGAGCCCCCACCACAGACCCAGGGCCGGAGGAGCTGTCAGCCCTTGCTGCAGCCCCAGGGCTGGAGGTGGGATCCAGGCACCAGGTTCATTATATTATCGTTATTATGAAGGGCATTATAGCGCGAGTGTCCTGTAGTTTCCAACTCTCCCTACTGGTGGCACATTGGTGCACACACCATGGAAGACAGGTAATCATAGAGCCAGCATAAGGAAGAAGGTGGCTGCACCCTAGAAGACATGTTGGGTCACATGCAGAAGTCAGGGGCCATTCCTAAAGTGAACCCCCAAGACTAGCGTCATCCGCCTCACAAGAAAGTACTGCGGCAAGGGGCAAACTGCTGTGATGAGAATAATCCATTCCCCCTCCGGCTTTAGCTCTCCTTGCTTTCTAGTCGCCTGGGACTCTTCCCCCTCCCATGGTTTTGAGAAAAGAAGGCTAAATGAACGATATAACGCGATATGGTCAGGCTTCCAGGAGCCACCAGGGCCGGGGCTGCAGAGCTCTACAGCTCCCTTCCCCACCCCCTGACGCTCACAACGAGTAGCAACTGATTTGGATGAGATACTAGTCTACCCCGCCTCGCTTTTAATGTAATGCCGGTAGGGATGCTGCACCCTCACCAGCCTTTCCACACTATCCTAAAAAGCAGAAGCCGTTGCACAGCCCTCTTGTCGCCAGGACAGCTGACCGGGGAGATGCTGCCCCTCTGAGACTAGGTGAAATTATGGACTGGCTAAAACAAGTCTCAAGTGGACAGATTATCTGAAGCTATAACCCGAGAACGTAAATCTCACTAGTACACTTCCAGCTGACTTGCAAGGCTTGGCAGCGAGACCAGAGAAAGCTGAGGCCAGACTCTCCTCACTAGATGACACAGTGAGTACTATGGACATGACTGCACAGCCACAGAAAGACCTGTTAAAGCACTGCGGGAGACGGGCATTGATCGCGAGAGGGAAGCGCCAGGAGAAAGTCTGAGAATTGTGGGGATCTCAGAGGGGCTGGAAAAAGGGAGATCTGGGGTATTTTTATCCACCATGCTGCCAGGGCCTTTGTCTCTCCCCTGATCAGAACCCAAGATATTAAGAGAGCCCACCACCCCCTTGCACCAAAACCCCCTCCAAATGCAAAGCCCTGGGCCATAATTGTAAGGGTTCTAAAATACAACAGGAAGGAATGCACTCTCAAAAACAGCCTGGGACCTTAAAAATCTAACATGGCAAGTACACAGGCTGGTGATTTTCCAGGATTACACCAAGGACGTGGGGAAAAGAGGGCAAAATTCAAGATCCAAAGCTCTAGCCCAAGGGCTGGAGAACTTCATTTCCCTCCCTGCTACTCTGCGTTAAAAGGAAGGCCAGGTGCTTAGTTTTACAGCAGCAGAAGAGGCTGAAAGGATCTGATCTCACTACAGCACAAGACACCACGGCAGATACAGCCAGGATGCGTTAAAACAACTTTGCCAGCTCAGTCACTGCTGTGTTGAACTTCAGCTCCCAGCTCAGCGCCAAACTGTGCAGGGCAAATGCACCACCAGCTTCTCCCTTCCCCTTCCCTCTGCTTGATTTCTTTGTCCTCCCCTGGTTTCACCAGCCCAGGGAGCTGAGTGGGGGGTCGGGAGAAGACTCTCATCTCTGATTGAACTTTGACTCTTCTGCCCTCCCTTCCCCCCAGACTCCAGAGGCAGTTCTGTGCTCAAGCTGCTGCAGGCAGGAGCGTTACAATGCGGAGACCCTTGCTTGGTCTGCATCTACCTGCCCCCCATGATTCCAGTGCACTGGGAGCAACATTCCACCCTCCCCCATGATTCCAGTGCACTGGGAGCGACACCCCCCTCCCCTGATTCCAGTCCACCAGGAGCAACAGCCCCGCCCCCCAATTCCAGTGTACTGGGAGCAAACCCCCCCCCCCCATGACTCCAGTGCACTGAAAGCATCTGCCCCTCTCACAATTCCAGTGCACAGGGAGCACATCCCCCTTCGAGATCCTGACTCCAAGCAAAGTGCGGTACTGGGCCTGGGGATGCCTTACACCTGTGGATCAGCAGCAGGGCTCAACAGAGCAGTGTGAGTTCGTTTTCTGTCTGAGGCCGCTCTCTCCTGGTACCTTTTCCAACCCCCTCCTCTTCCCCCCAGTGATTTTACTTTCCTTCATCCCCAGCTAATCTCCTAGATTCTGGGTTTATAGTAAATCTGAAACTATTCAACCCATTTGCCTTATATGTACGTGTGTGAGAGCTACCAGAGCTAAGCAACGTTTGAGCTGCATAAGTAGGAGCATTGCAGCAGATCGAGGGACGTGATCGTTTCCCTCTATTTGACATTAGTGAGGCCTCATCTGGAGTACTGTGTCCAGTTTTGGGCCCCACACTACAAGAAGGATGTGGAAAAATTGGAAAGAGTCCAGCGGAGGGCAACAAAAATGATTAGGGGGCTGGAGCATGTGATTTACAAGGAGAGGCTGAGGGAACTGGGATTATTTAGTCTGCAGAGGAAAAGAATCATAGAATCATAGAATGAGGGGGGATTTGATAGCTGCTTGCAACTTCCCAAAAGGGGGTTCCAAAGAGGACGGCTCTAGACTGTTCTCAGTGGTAGCGGATGACAGAACAAGGAGCAATGGTCTCAAGTTGCAGTGGGGGAGGTTGGATATTAGGAAAAACTTTTTCACTAGGAGGGTTGTGAAGCACTGGAATGGGTTACCTAGGGAGGTGGTGGAATCTCCTTCCTTAGAGGTTTTTACGGTCAGGCCTGGCAAAGCCCTGGCTGGGATGATTTAGTTGGGGATTGGTCCTGCTTTGAGCAGGGGATTGGACTAGATGAACTCCTGAGGTCCCTTTCAACCCTGATATTCTATGATTCTAATGAAGCTTTTGGTTTCATGACAAATCGTTTCCATTCCCAACTGTAAAGAAATCTGAGCTCCTAAAATCCTATCCAGGAATAATGATACTTGCTGGTTCTGATTCAGCAGATTGCTGAGAACATGTTATTGTGAGACTGGCAATAACATTAGTGCAAGGGCTTATCTTTCGTTTTTATTTTTGTTAAATGAGTTGTAAGAAATGCTGTGTTGGTTTCTATTGCTGATAGAACTTTTGAGCAATGGCATTCGCATTGTAATCCAGCATGGACAAGGCTCTAGGGGGGCAAAGTGTCGGCAGAACAGGTCTGCTAATGAACTCTTATCTGCAAATGATCCAGTTACGTTAGCATAAGGTTACTTAAACAATTTGCATAACTTTCTTAAATATCCACTATAGACTTGTTCCCCCTTTTGTTGTTGTGAACAGTGCAGAAACAACATCTTCTTTTGATATCAGACTATTTCTTCTTTATAAAGCTAAAGGGAATCCAGTTATACTCAAACTGGGTGTTTTGAGGGTGGTGGGGGGATGAGGTCACCCCCTTGTAAATCTCATGGATTTAGGTCCTATTTCTGTTTGGATAAGAATTATATATTTTTCAAGTGATCTTTGGTCAATTTTGATCACTTCATTTCTTTTTTTTCTGTTTCTCACTGTAACAGGGTATAGCAGGGTCCCCTTTGCTCCTGCCTCTGCTGCGTTCACAAACCACTCAGAGCCCCTGGGGTTCAGCGTGCGTGCCCACCACCGTCTCACCATATACAGATTGGGGTTTCAGCCTTCAGGACTTCTCAGGTTCTGCACCCAGGAGAGAAGAGCTACCACTCTCCTTCTGCTCTCTGGCTCTCCCCTGGCTTCCTTCCTCTAGGCCTGTATGTAGCTCCTGGCTGATTAGTCTGGCAGCTGTTTCCCATTTGCCAATCTGGTGCAGGTTTCTCTAACCAGCTCCAATTTACCTCCCTTAATTGGAGCTGGCATGACAGAGGGTTGGCTCAGGAGTTCCTGCCTAGCGCCCTGTCACACCCACATTATCTTTTACCTTTCCTGATCTGCCTAACTCTCTCCATTTCCCCCCCTTCCCCCCCCGTTCATGTCTCCGGGGTGGTGAGGGGGAGCCCAGAAATACCTTTCCTAGATCTGAAACTAACTGTGGCTCAAGCTATGACGCCTCTCAGGCACCTAATAAAGACATAGTTGACGTAAGCACTCCTCATGCTTAATATTATAAATTGTATTTCCAGGAACATCAAAGGGGTGAATCACCAGATAAAAAGAAAAAGAATAATCACTCATCTAGAACCGTTGCAAGCAGATATTATCTTCCTACAGGAAACCCACCTTCATGACTTGGAGGCAGAGAAATTTAGAAGGGGCTGGATGGGGGAAGAGGTGTTTAGCAGACAAAGATGTAGGGATATTGTTTTGCAAAGGACTGAATTTACAAGTTCTAGATATAAATAAAGATGAGGAAGGTAGATTTTTGCTGGTGAAGCCTAAGATCTCTGACTCTCTATATTCCCTAATTGATATATGTGGACCTAATAAAGATGAGCCAAGTTTTTTTTTTTAAGTTTTTTTTCCAAATTAATTACTATCCCACTAGAATCAGTCATCACAGTAGGAGATTTTAATGGGTGTTGGATCCTTTTTTAGACAAGTCAGGCCGGCCCCAGTGTACACAGTAACATGCTAGAACCATTAGAAAGGCTATATGGAAGACTTGGGGTTAAAAGATGTGTGGCGGTTGCAGAGCCCTACAATGAAGGGGTTTAGGTTTTTTTCCTCCACACTTTCCACATATTCTCCAATAGATTTCTTCCTGATTTCTATGGACTCCACACTGATAACGAAATCAAGACTATCAGGATCTCTGATCATGCACCAGCGACACTTCAATTTCCCCTCATGAGACAAACTGGATTTGTAAGAGATGGAGACTGAACGCCTCTCTTCTGAAAGATAACAGTTTTCAGAACTAGATCACAGCAGAAATTTGTTTTTCTTTGAAACGAATGATACACCAGAGATACCCCATTCGACCCTATGGGAGGCACTAACAGCTTCTGTTAGGGGCTGGATCATTTTCTGCTCAGGAAAGAGGGGTTTAGCCAAGCTCAGCTCCTGAAATTAACCAAACAACGTAAAGTGAAGAGAAGCCCTAGTTACTGTACTGCCTAAACTGGATAACGATATGCCAAAGTGTAACAGCCATTGACCCATCTCTTTAATCAATGCTGACATAAAAATACTTTCAAAAATATTGGCGAAGAGGCTTGAAAAAGTAGAGTGGGGTGGTTCACTCCAAGCAGGTGGGATTTATTTAGAAAAGGCGTGGTTTAGATGACACATGTCAATTGATCAAAGTTGTGGCATTCCATCAACCTTCTAGAAATTCCCATACAATCATTTCACTCCATTCAGAGAATGGACACTCTGCCTTTGACAGAGTGAACTGGTGATATTTGTTTCGTATTCTGGGTAAATTTGGGTTGGGGAAATCCTTTATTTCATGGATGAAGTTGTTATATTCCAGTCCCAACTCCCAATCCTAACAAATAGCACAACGTCCCCCCACTTCGACCTGCTTCAGGGAACTAGAGAGACATGCTCCCTCTCCTCATCCTGTTCAATCTAACATTAGACCTGCTTGCAATACTAATTAGGGAATACCATTCAAGGGATCAAATCAGGCACTCAGAAGACAAAAATCCTTCTATATGCAGACCACATCCTCCTATTTATTAAAAATCCAGATAAATCGATTCCAAATATCCTGCAAGCAATAGATAATTTGGGTAAATTCTCTGGCAATAAGATAAATTGGGAAAAGTCGGAAGCAATGAAGATCTCATTGGATCTAGCTGGAACTGACTCTCCTATAGGTACATTTAGATGGCAACAGACAAACCTCAGATATAAAACATAGTCAAGGGTAACCTGCCCCATTACTCATGCAGTTAGTAGCAATTTCAATAGATGGCGGGCACTGCCTCTCAGCCTTTGGGGAAAAACAAACACAATTACAATAAATGCCCTTCCCAGGATCCTTTTCATCCTGAATTCCAGGGCCGGCCTTAGGCCAAGGGCAAACGGGGCAAAAGCCTGGGGCGTCAGTATAAACGGGGTGCCTACGGAGCAGGCGTGCTGCTCCCCCCGCTACGCTGCTGCCGTCTGCAGCTGCGTTGCACCTGCCCCCTGCTTTGGAGCCGCACCTGGCTAGCGGCTCCCGGGAGCCTCCTGTTTTCTGTGCAGAACCGGGGAGCAGGAGGAGAGGAAGGGGGCGCTCACGTCAGGGTGTCCCCCTCCCCCTGTCTCGCCTCCACCCATGTACCCTATCTCCGCTGAGCTGGGATGGGGGGCCAGGGGTCAGGACAGAGACTGAGGAGCTGCTGGCGGCTGCTGTTGTCAACGAGCCTTCAGACTGCTGAGTGCCGCTCCTCCAGCACACACACTCTGTCTGTCTGTCTGTCTGTCTCTCTCTCTCACACACACACACACGCTGTCTCTCTCTCTCACACACACTCTGTCTCTCTCTCACACACACACACACACTCTGTCTCTCACACACGCTGTCTCTCTCTCTCACACACACTCTGTCTCTTTCACACTCACCTCCCAACACATACTTGTATTATTGTTGTTGTTACTTCTTGGTACATCCTGTAATGCACATATATTCTCTGTAATTTTATTCTTTCAAAGTGCTGTTATTTTAGTTTTTTGACTGGTCTGTGCATTTCATAATTTTATTTCTCTCTTATGCTTAAATTTAATTCTTTGACTAGTGAGTTCTAAAATGCCTAACCCTGTCCTGGCTGGAGTAATTAGCATTATTACTTTTATTGCCATATTGTGCTTTGTCATTAATTATTTAAACTGATACAATCAAAAAATTGTATCCTTCTAGAATGTAACTTTAGCTTGTGCTAACCTTAGCAGTGCCAGTTTAAAAACCATTAACCACACATATAATTTTAGACACTGGGCAGATGAAGGTCGCTTATTTTCAAATTGTATTTTTAGTTATATCTGTAAAATATCTTAAAATGTGCATGAAAATAAATGCAGTTCCAACTATGATGCCAATAGAAACGATGCAGTCAAATGTTAGTGAGTCACGTACATGATTGTGATCGGTAAACATAAATGCCAAAATAATTAGAAAAATAAAGAAGAAAAAACCCTTAATCACATATGTTAAAATTAAGTATGTTTTTAGTGGAGTGAAAAACAATTGACTAAAATAGAGTAGATAATGGTAGTAACACAGAGTGTGTCTGCTAAAGAAAGTCAGCAGATTTTATTTTCATTTATTTCTATTAAAGATAGTGTACAAAGTATCAGACGTGTGTGTCTCATATCTGTGTTAAACAAGAGTGAAAGTAACTTAAGGGTCCTGAGCAGGCGGAGGGGGTCCCCCTCAGGCGGAAGGGGTGGGGCCTCAGGCCGAAGGGGCGGGGGACTTTAAATCCCCAAGCCCTTTAAATCGCTTCAGCTACCCTGGGGCTCCAGCAGTGGGGCTTTGGCGGCAATTTAAAGGGCCCAGGGCTCCGGCCGCTGCCAGGAACCCAGGGCCTTTTTAAATTGCCCACCTGGAGAAGCTGCCCCCTGCTGGTACGGTCAGCTGTGTATCGGCTCTTGCCGGTATGCCGTACCGGACCTTACTGGCTTACTTTCACCTCTGGTGTTAAAGCTCCAGAACTGATACCTCAAGGTTTAAGATTGGGAATATCTTTCTGTATTTTCTCCTGATTGTTCTAAATTTACATATAAACTTTACATGTGGCTTTAAGTGGAGTTTGTATATATTTTTTCTTTCTTTATATAACAGTTAGATACAGTGCTCTGTCGGCTAATTCCTAAGTTATTATCTGCAAAAACCCTAGCGTTTTCAGTGCCTGAGTAGTCCCTGGAATCATGGTTAAAGTTTCCTCCCACCCCCCAAAATCTGAAATGGTGCCCCAATAAGCCAGGAGTGGCCAGAGGGCTGCAGGAGGGCCATGGGCTCTGGCAAGATGCAGCCCTCATGTGACAGCATGAAGCCCATCTTGAGCCACATGCCGAGCACCAGGCACTACAAGCCACAGCTGCAGCGCAGAAGTGAGGGTGGCAATACACCAGATACCATGCCACCCCTACTTCTACGCAGCTGCTGGCGGTGGCGTTGCCTTCAGAGCCTTTAGGGCGTCCGGTCAGCACCAGCCGGTATCAGGCCACCCTGTCAATGCTTAATTTGTGCCAGGGCTGAGCTCTGGAAACTCTTTCAATACAAATTAAACACTGGGGGAGGCAGCAGGGCCCAGAGGAGATGGGGGGAAGCCCAGGGAGCCCATGGGGGCCAGGAGTGATGGGGGGCATCAAAATACAAGTTCGCCCAGGGTACCATTTTCCCTAAGGCCGGCCCTCCCTAGCCATATTCCTCCCTTTTATTTTTACCAAATCAACAACACGTTCAAGTCCTTGTGGGATCCTGGTAACGAGCCCAGAACCTGCTTACGCAGATCACAGTTCCCCATCGTTTAGCAGCGCAGTGGCTCATCCCTCGTGCTGTACAGCCCCGGATTGGTTCCAGCTGGAAGCAGAATTGGTTGCTCCTTTGCTCCTTTTGAATGCACTGCACACGGATTACTCCCGATTCCCTACAGCACTATTACCAACTGTGGGGGCAGCCAGGAATCCTTGGCGTATGATGTCTATTAAATTTAGAAATCGCCGCCTTCTATGTACCAAGGTCTCTAGCTCGGGTAACTTGAAACTCTGACTAGCAGGCAACCTCATCAGCTGGCCAGATTGGATTAGGAAAGGGATTCTGACCATCAGTCAGTTTATTGACTTCCCGCCTTTTACAATACTGAATGAAAGGTTCAAGGTGGAGACTCAGGAGGAGTGGCAATACATCCAATTTAAACATGCCATCTCCTGTCTGCTTGGCCCTGATGCCCGCGCTACCCCAGCCCACCGGCACTGCTTCCATCTCTCCAAATATGACCCAGATCGCCAAGACTGATGGCAATACTATGTGCATACCTGGCCAGCAAATCTGAACTAAACGCTGATCCCCTAAAAAACGAATGGGAGGAGGAACTAGGCCAGTTATTCTCTGCTAACCAATGGAAACAAATTTTAGCCAGGTTTGTTCCTTACACTTCCATTTAAGATTACACCAGCGGAAAATGACATGGAGGGTGTATTAGACCCCGCTCTGACTGTTCAAAACAGCTGCTGCTGAGTCAGACAAATGTTGGCTCTGTGACTCAGCGGGTGCTAACGTAACCCCTATGCTCTGGGAATGCTCCTGTGCATTTGGACAGAACTGAATTGCAGTGTTAACTTTTCCTATCATATAAAATTGTTACAAGCTAACCATGCAGTTTTAAACCTAGTGAATATTAGTTGGATGCGGAGTAAATCTGAAAAACTTTGGCTCAGTAGAGCATGAATAATTGTTAAAAGACTACTCCTACAGAAATGGAAATCCTAAAAGTGAGCAGCAATTGAAGACTGGCCCATAGACATCATCAGCTTGGACATTGTGGAAACATTTATATCCCATAACAGAAATACCTGAGAAAAAGTCACAGCGATACGGGATGCTCTCCTGAAAGTATTTGAGTGATCCTATTAAATGCATGGTGCCCCTTCCCTCCCCCTGCCTTCTCCACATGCTTCCTTCCCTTTCAGTCCCTAGCCCCCTCCTCTGAATTTGGCTTCTAGTCTTTATCGTATTTTAATAATTTTTCTTCAACTCGTTGTAGTTTTATGAGCACAATTTGATTGTTTGAAAATTGCACAATACAAATAATTGATTCATATGTTAACCATTCATATTACATATAATTAAATGTTTCAAGTATAGCTAAGGTTACATAGCAAGTGGTTAGTATATTATGAATTTATGTATTATCAGAGGTTTATGTATAGTTTGTGAAGTTATATATATAGTTTTTTTAAATTAAGAAAAATTTGTTAGAAAAAAATATGGTCAATAGACAACATGTTGCTTAATATTGTTAATTCTGTAAAAAGATATGTGCCTACACATGTCAAGGCAATGTAAGTGGCATGTCTTATTGTAAATGACCAATGAATAATATAATCAATAAATAATTAAAAAAAAAATCCCTGCTGCAAAGACCCAGCCACACTCACTTTGGACCAGTGGTTCTCAATCTGCGACCCACGGGCCACTTGCGGCCCAATCAGTACACAGCTGGAGCCCATGTGACATCCTCTGGGCCATACCGGTAGTATTAGATTCGGCCCACATAACACACTGTGATGGTAAATAGGTTGAGAACCACTGATTTGGACAGAGTGACTGGGAGTGAGAGGAGGCAGGACTTGGGGCAACATTTCAGTACAGACCATGTCATACAGGCTTGTCCAGGCAGACGAGGTAAGTGAGCAGGATTTAAACTCATGTTACTCAGGGCTGGTCTACACTACATAATGCAGCTTATATCGACCTAATTACGTCAGTGTCTAAACTACAGCCCTGTGCCACTGATGTAAGTGCCCTAGTACACCGACAGCTGCTTGACTCCCTGCAGGGAACAGGCCGGGGAGGCGAGAAGCCCTGGGCGGCTTCCCCCAACTCCTGGTGGGGAACGGGGAGCAGACGGCAAGGGCAGCCCACTGAGAACCTGGGAGCCTGTGGGGCAGCCAGGCTTCCAGCAGGGAGCTGCCAGTGGAGTTAAGAGACTAGGATCTCAGCTCCCCACACTGCCCCTCTTAGGTCGGTGGAAGCGCTCCTGGTGGTGACACGCACCACTGACCCAAGGAGGGTAGTGTGGACATGCACCACGGCAGTAAGTACTGCGGTGGCTGTAAGTCAACCCAATATAGGTCAGCTGAGGTTTGCAGTGTAGACATGCCCTCACTGGCTGCACAGTTGGCACTTCTGGGGAGGAATATTCACCAGAGCCCAACTCTCCAAGTGAGAGGGAAGGAGGAGGAGGAAGCTAACACATGCCAAGGAATCCCATGCAGCAGGAGGAATAAGGTGGTTTCCTTGTGCAGTAGGGTCCCCTAATGCAGATGGTCTGAGAGGGTGGGCAGAGGCAGTTCTCCATGGTAGGCTGCTGGCATGCTTCAACAATGTTGTCAAAAAAGGTGCATTGTCCACAGGGGGCCTGACTGCAGAGGTGCTGAGCGCTCATAGCAGCTGCAGTTAATGGGAGCTGTGAAGGCTCAGCCCCTCTGGCAGCAAGGGATGAGCTCAGGCCTGGAAGTCCGGAGGCCCTGAATTTGAACTGTAGCGTTGCCAGATTCCATGGCCTTGGGAATGTCACTTGGTTTCTGTGTTAGTGCTAACAAACATGAATGAATTTATATTTGAAACACCCCTGTGACGTAGGGTGGGACAATGGCATAAAAATGCTCTGCCCTACCTCCCAGCATGTGCAGTGGGGTCAGTTAGCTCGGGCTAGGTTCACAAAGGGACTTTGGCACCTAACTGCCACGTTAGACCCCTACAATCCCAAATTTAGGTTCCAGTGGTAGTCACAAAATCCACACTCAGCTGCCGCTGCCGAACTCAGCAGGCACCTACAATCACTCAGCACCCATATTTCTATTGTAAAGGTCTCCTAGGCCGCTGTGTTCCTGGCTCTGGGTATGCACACGGCTGGCTCCCTCTAGGCACCCTGATGCCTCAGCTCAAGTGTGATGCACAGAGTGGGGGAAGATAGGTGTTCCTCCACCTAACTCACCTGTGGGGCCAATCCACTCTGCAGGCTCAAGTTTCCCCTCTGTTTGAGGGGTAGAAGGGATTTGAACAGGGAGCTGTTACCTCTGAGATGCAGGCTTTAACCACTGAGCTGTGAGATATTCTGATCTGCAGTATCCTCAGTCTTTCTTCTTGAAGCTGTTCCACTTTGGATTAAATAAAGATACCTTAGAGCAGGGGGGCTAGACCTGAGTCTCCCACTTCTTGGGGAGTGCTCTAACCATCAGGCTGTAGAATCATTCTCTTGCTTGCTCACTCATTATATAACTTGAGCATCTAAAATTACTGGAGACTTGAATATTTTGGCCATAATCTCCCAGTGCCTCAGTTCCTTGTCTGTGAAGCCCACCCTATATAATAGGGTTGCTGCAAAGATAACTCATTAATATTTGTCAGGCTCAGATATGACAGCAATGAGTGCTATAGAAAAGGCCGCAAGATTTCTTTCTTGTTCCCCCAGTTAGGAAGGAAGCCAATTATTTTTACATCTGGGGTCCACATAAGGAGCCAAATATAATGCCTCTTGGTTGTGCAGAATGGGACAGGAAAAAATTAAATGTCCTAGAATTCCTTAGGTCTGTTTATCTCCTGCTCCCTCTCCTTCCTGTCCTGTTGAGAACCAAAGATTCATAGAATCATAGAATATCAGGGTTGGAAGGGACCTCAGGAGGTCATCTAGTCCAACCCCCTGCTCAAAGCAGGACCAATCCCCAATTAAATCATCCCAGCCAGGGCTTTGTCAAGCCTGACCTTAAAAACTTCTAAGGAAAGAGATTCTACCACCTCCCTAGGTAATGCATTCCAGTGTTTCACCACCCTCCTAGTGAAAAAGTTTTTCCTAATATCCAACCTAAACCTCCCCCACTGCAACTTGAGACCATTACTCCTTGTCCTGTCCTCTTCTACCACTGAGAATAGTCTAGAACCATCCTCTCTGGAACCACCTCTCAGGTAGTTGAAAGCAGTTATCAAATCCTCCCTCATTCTTCTCTTCTGCAGACTAAACAATCCCAGTTCCCTCAGCCTCTCCTCATAAGTCATGTGTTCCAGACCCCTAATCATTTTTGTTGCCAACTCTTGTTTATAAAGCCTCAGTCATCCAGTTAGGAAACAGAAACAATACCATGTGACTTGGGTGACCAATCATATGTCATATATAGGGATAACAAATAAGTGTAGTGGCTCAATTTATGGACAGTCCATAAACTGTGATTAATACACACACATGATTTGACACACATTTACAAATACAGAGTCCTAAAAGTTCTGTTTTGTTCACAGAACATTTGTGGGAATAAATGGGTTGGATAAATAATTCACTATGAACAGTCTCACCAACTGTATTGACATACAATCCTAGTCATTGGTTTACATTGTGGAGACTCTTCATGACAAAAACCGCTGGAGATTTTTTTTTCTTTTACATGAAGACTTCAATTAGGTAGAATCTGAAGTAGATTTAAGGTTTCTTAGAGTCATTGTAATCTCTGCTGGGCACCTGGTGGCCCTCCCAACAGTAAAGAATATGACTCTGAGTAACTTTAAAAGCTTTAAGCCATTATTCACAAGAGGGGTCTCTATGTTAAAATTCCCAGTAAGGCCCAGTTGGTAAAACTTGAGTTTAATAGAAAAAATATGTTTTTGACTTTTGAATGAAAAAGGGATTGTGGGACCAATTTTTGTCAAGCGAGAAACACCAGTCTTTTTCTAAATCCAATAATTTATAAATGCATCACCAGGTTTGCCTCAAGAATTCAAAGACATTCTCCCCTATCTTCAGGCTAAAAAGAGCTTGTAAGGACGTGTCAAAAATTACATTTATAATGGAATACTGCAGTGAACAAGATGTGATTGAATGGACTTGTCAATCTCATGTTCCTTGGACTCTGTACAATCATCAAGTATGTGGTTCCATCTGTCACTGCATACCGTCCAGAATAACTTTCTTCGCCATTTATGACAAGATCCACTCCAGACTACACAAGCATAAAGCATGGTGAAGCATGTCTACTGTACTAGTGACACTGCTGTATATTTGGTTTTACAATGAATTCCATTCAGCAATCACTCTTCATCAAGACATGGTCATCTCTGGGCCAAATCCTCCCCTCATTTCCCTGAGATCATGAGTGAAGTGGGTGAGGCCAGATTTTTAAAGGGAGGTAGTTACCTAAACATACAGAAAGGTGCCTAGTTGGATTTTAAAAAGTGCTTAATTGCCCAATTCCATTGATTTCATGACTTCCGTGGGAGTCAGCGCCAAGGGGTTAGATCCACAAAGAGAACTAAGTCCTAGGCACCCCGGACCACAGGCATTGTATGGGGAAGTTAGGGGCCTAAGAAAGGGATTTGGAGAAGCCAGCACGCTGAGCTGTGGGACATGCTGTGGAGAAGGGCGAGGCCTAAGCTCTGTCCATCTGTGACCAATGTGGGAATTTTGATGGTATTTTTATGATTCCTGCATGTACCTCAGTTTTCCTCTAGGCTTTGCACTTCAGTGTACTGTATGTAAAGGAAAGGAATGGTGTGTTTGACTCGTAGCCACCTCAGTCATTAACAAACTGAATAGAATCTACGCATGTGAATGGAGGATCCCGCCAAGACAGTGGACACCCTAATGGCCGGGGCATTCATACCTAGTGACCAACAGCCAAAAGGAGGAGATTTCCCCCCACCTCTCTGCCAGGAAGCAGAGCAAAGGCCCCCTAGCTGGAGAACAAAGGGGAAAGGTGTCAGGAACTGTGAGCTCACCCAGACACAGGGGCTCGCTCCTGGGACTGACAGACAAAGGGAGGGACAGAGTCTACACTGGAACATGTCGGTCAGGGGTGTGAAAAATCCACACCCCTGAGCAGCACAGTTAAGCCCGCCTAAGTCCCTGTGTAGACAGTGCTAAGGTCAATGGCAGAATTCCTAACTATTGGCTCTTGGGGAGGTGGATTGCCTGCACTGACAGGAGACCACCCTCCCTTTGATGTAAGTAGTGTCAACACTGAGGTGCTGCAACGGTGCAGCTATGCTGCTGTGGTTTTTTAAGTGTATAAAAGCCCAGAGAGAGGAAGGAAAATTGGTTTCTATGGTTGCACGGCCCAAGGGCCCTGGTGTTGGCCAGTCTGAACTCTGTCTTAACCTTTGGTTCTCTGTGGTAACCTAACTGCTTTCAGATTCTGTAGGCCAGGACACTAACAAATTGTTACCTTGTTTGAAAAGGCTGCCTGGCATTGAAAAGGGTAAGAACCAGCCTCCCACAGTGTCTGGCTTGGCTGGACTCACTGCAGGAGGCCACAGAGATTTCTGGCACCTGAAGGCCCAGTTTTGGAGGCCACGGGCCTGGCCTGTGGAACTGTGTGGACCAGCACATTAAAGGAGTCACTCCCAAGGGACTGGCTACAGGCTGGGGCATAGACCAGACCCTGTGAAGCCATGATACCCTCAAAGGTAGTTAGGCACCTCTCTCTGGTCAGGATTCTCAGCCATCAGGCACTTAAGCCAGGTCAGCCATTTAGGTAGCCTGTGTCCTAGCAGCTGTGAGAGAGAGACAACACCACCCCCTTATAGCCAATAACTAGGGCACACTCCCAGAATGAGGGAGTCCCAAGTCCAAACTGCTGCTCTGCCTGATTTGAACCTCGGACTCCCACATTTAAGGCAAGCTGCTATAACCCTCGTGTAGAGTGTCTTGCATGGGGCTCTCTCAAGCAGTCCTGTTGAAGCTGCTCCACTTTGTATAACTAATGAAATATTCACTGGCCAAGTGAGAGACTGAATCCATAGCCTCGCGCACAGAGCACTCACCTACATGTGGGAGGGTCATATGACAGTGCGTTCAAGTCCCTATGCCAATAAGTCTTTATACAAAGTGCAACGGCTTCAACAAGAGATTGAGAGAAGCCCCGCAATGGACCCAAGAGCCTGGTGCTTAGGACATTCATGTAAGAGCTGTGGGTTCAAATCCCTGTTCCAACTCAGGGAGAGTGGGGATACAAACCCAGGTCTCCCACCTCCCATGGGAATGCTGTAGCCACTGAGCTTTTGGGGACACTGAACACCTCCCCTCTCCACTAGCTCGAACATCTGCCTACTAGATCAGGCTCTGTACAAAAGGCAGCTAGGGGAATGCCTATTTTGAGAATCCCACCAGGGCTTAGGCGTGAGTTAGCGCACCAAGCAACTCAGGAGCATCAGGACGTAGGCAATTTTGCATATTCCCACTAGCAGAGACTTAGGCACCTCTGAGGATTTAGACACTGACAGGGTTAGGCAGCAGCTGAGCAGGGTTTTGAGGATCTGGTGCCTACAGCAGCAGTTAGGCACCCAAGTGCCTTTATGGATCTAGCCCACAGTGCTTGTGAAAATCCTACTAGATACCTAGCTGCATCTTTAAGCGTCCAAATACCTTTAAACATCTGGCTCTGAGCAATTAGAAGTGAGGGTTTGTGAGGAGTTCAGTTACCTTTCTTTGTGGATTTGCACAAATGGTTCCAACATGAGATACAGTTCCAACCAATACAACGCTAGAACAGACAAGCAAAAATCCCTTTTGTCAAAGCTTGCCGCAGGAAGAGTAGTTAGAACAGTGATGCAAAATTGTATTGTAAACATACTCTACCTTTAAAGAAAACGAATTTCCCATCAGATCTCTCATAGGCAGCATCAATCTTTGCAGGGAGGCCTTTCCAGAACTGTTCAATCTGCATGGGATACCCCTCCTGCACTCGGTTGTTGCGCAGACGCCAAAACCAGCGATCCTAGGAAGAGAAAAAGGGCTCTTGGAGTGTCTGAACTTTTATACCCTTCATTCAACCACTAATTAGAGCATGAAATGCCCCCAGATGCCATAATGACGACCATGAGCTCTGTGTAGTTGCACTGATCTTGAGCAATGACTGCATTCCAACCAGTTTTGGCTAAGTTTATAGGAGGATGCTTTCTCTTAGCACTATAAAAGGTTAGGAACTGGTACTAATCATTACTGTCCTTTAATGAGTGTTCTTGTGTTCGTGCATGTGTGTGTGTGCGTGGGTGGGCGGGTCCATCCCACCTACTTGGCAGAAGACAAGATACCAGTACATGCAGGGCCTCTTTTGCATATTTTTCCAGAATTTACAATGAACAATCATACAGTGCTGAAGAGGGTCATTTAGTCCACTGTCCTGCACCATGGCTGGAACTCAGGGAAGATGGCTGCCTTTTCACTGAACCCATCGTACCTCTCAAAGCTGCCAACACGTGGTACTACTGGCACAAGCAATCAGAAGGTGGGACAAGTGACCTGTGGCAGGCTGCAACTCCTACCAGCCACACATGCCTACTGAGCCCCTTTTAAAACAAACAACACAGCATCACGCTGGAGTGGGTCTTCTCCTTCGAAGAGTCCAGCCTCTTCCCAGGGGTCTGGCAGCAAACTAACAACAAGTCTTGTAGTAAAGTTCCAATGAACAACGTGTCCTCTCCCCAGGTACTTCCTTCCCAGCTGTCCATGCTGGGCTCCTGACTCTCCTCAGACAAGCCCATCAACAGATAGGTAGAGTTCACCTTGCCTCTATGAGGTCACCACTCCCACTCCTCTAAGTTCCTTGCTCTGTGGGAATGAGGCAGTTTGGCTCCAGGATTCATTCTGGCTGAGAGACCCTGGGCTCAGCACCTGAGCCCTACACAGAATTGGCAGCCTGTATTCTTCTTAAACCACCAACTGCTACTCCAGAGCCACTTCCTTTTCTCTAACTACTGGAACAAGCCTAGCATGGATTATCTTGGCCCCTGAGACTTCCAAGGTATGTCTGCACTATAGTCAGAGGTGTGAGGGCAGAATGTGGAGACATACCCCAGCTGGATTTGAGTGAGCAAGTTTGAATAACAATAGCAGAGAAGCTGCAGCAACATGAGCTCTACACGCCTGCCAGGGACCCTGAGTTATGTTCTCAGGTGGCTAGGCCATGCTGCGGAGGTTTCACTGCTCTTGTTGTTCCAGCTAGCTAGCTCAAAGCTAGGTTGGGTTTGTCTACAGGATCTGGAGTCACACCTCCAACTGCAGTGTCCACATCCCAGAAGCCAATATAACCTGCTACTTAATGGCGATAGAGACCACCTGGGAAAGAATTCTCTGTAGTAACTCACAGTGCTCCCCAGCTAGTGTCCCATCACCGGTCATTGGAAATATCTGCTGCTCGCAGTTGCAGATCAGCGACATGCCATTGTAGGCAGTCCCATCATCCCCCTCCCCCCGCCCCATAAACTTATCAAGCTCAGTCTTGAAGCCGGTTAGGTTTTTTGCCCCCATTGCTCCCCTTGCAAGGCTGTTCCAGAACTTCACTCTTCTGATGGTTAGAAACCATGGTCTAATTTCAAGCCTAAACTTGTTGATGGCCAATTTATATCCATTTGTTCTTGTGTCCACATTGGTGCTTAACTTAAATAACTCCTCCCCCCCCGGTATTTATTCCTTTGATGTATTTATATATCTCCCTCAGCCTTCTTTTGGTCAGGCTGAACTAGCCGAGCTGAGTCTCGTCTCATTAGGTAGGTTTTCCATTCCTCGGATCATCCTAGTAGCTCTTCTCTGCACCTGTTCCAGTTTGAATTCATCTTTCTTAAACAAGGGAGACCAGAACTGCACACAGTATTCCAGATGAGAGCTCACCAGTGCCTTGTATAACGGTACTAACACTTCCCTGTCTCTACTGGAAATACCTTGCCTGACGCATCCTAGGACTACATTACCCTTTTTTTCACAGCTGTTTCACATTGGCGGCTCACAGTCATCCTCTGATCAACCAATACATCCAGCCCTTTCTTCTCCTCTGTCACGTCCCACTGATACGTCCCCAGTTTATAGCAAAAATTCTTGTTGTTAGTCCCTAAATGCCTTACCTTGCACTTTGCACTATTAAATTTCATCCCATTTGTGTTACTCCAGTTTTCAAGGTCCTCCAGATCTTCTTGTATGATATTCTGATCCTCCTCCATAATGGCAATACCCCCCAACTTTATGTCATCCGCAAATTTTATTAGCGCACTCCCACGGTTAGTACTAAAAATGTTAAATAAGATTGGTTCCAAGACTGATCCCTGAGGAACTCCATTAGTGACCTCCCTCAAGCCTGACAGTTCACCTTTCAGCATGATCCATTGTAGTCTCCCCTTCAACCAGTTCCTTATCCACCTTTCAACTCTCATATTAATCCCATCTTCTCCAATTTAACTAATAATAACTAATAATTAATGGATGTATAATACTTGTAGATTCTCAGAAAATTCATTCTGCTCTCCCAGATGACTTGCCATATTTTTCATATAAAACAAAAAGGCTGAATCCCTTCTTTAAGTGTAAAAAGGAACTCAACTTTAACAATGGCACTGAGACTGGCACCTCCCTAACAAATATTTGAGCTTTAGGATCTAACCCAACTCTAAAAGCTAGATCCACAAAGGAGATTATGTTACTAGTTGCCACTTTAAGCACCTATATACAAAATTTAGATTCCCAAAACCACTGCGTAACCCTGAATTCCTGCTGGTAAAGTCCCCATGGAGCCTACATTTGCAGCAGTGGGCATGCATTTCCCCACTTCAGTACTGACACTGTTGAGCTTCTTGGTGCCTGACTCACATCTAGGCCTCATCAGGATCCTCAAACTAGGCATTCTCCCCCATGTCTCCCCTGCCGGGTCTGATCTGGTCACTCTTCTCAGAATATGTTTATGCCCACAGAGACCAGAAGGTTATATACCCACTCTTGACAGAAAATTGCAGTTTTTGTAGAGAGGCCCCTTCCCTGCTTTATTGGTCCCTCCAGCCTTCTCAGAGCAGTGCTAGGTAATGTGCTCAGGGAGCCAATGTGGTCTAGTCAATACAGTACTGGACTGGGATTCAGGAGATCTGTGTTGTATTCCTGGTTCTGCCACTAGTCTGCTGGGTGACCTTGGGCAAGTCATGGAGCTTCCCTATGCCTCAGTTTCCCCATGTATAAAACGGGTATAATGAAACTGACCTCCTTTGTAAAGTACTTTCAGTTCTACTGATGAAAAGAGCTAAGTAGTAGTAAAGTAAGATGTCATCAAAATGCTGATGTATTCTAGATACAGATTTGTTAATATAGCTTTATGATTACATCTGCTACGTAGGAAGAATCCCATTGAACAATGAGTTAGTGCAAGAAGAGTGCTTCTCAACTGTAGGTTGCATGGTTGTTTAGAAGAGTCTCCTATCTGATATTTTTTGCTTTAAAAACATTAAACAGAACCTGGTTTATTTTTTGTCAAAAATGCAGGTAATTCTGAAGGAAAAACAAGATTATGAACATCACAAAGAACACTTTTTCATTTATGCGCTCTCCTTAGGCACCATGCCAAGTGTTAGTAAAATATTTTCGGATCTGCTAAAACTTTCCTTTCAAAATTCTCATGCTCATTGATTATGTCAGTTAAACATAATAGAACTGTTTTCAGTAAAGCAAAGTGATACTATAAAATGGCTGATAATGTGTAATTATTTACACATATTATTCTTTTCCAGGATATAAAGCTTAAAGAAAACATCATTGGTAAAACAGATTTAGTACCTTGAAAACAAACATTTCTCCTCTAAACAGAGCCACAGTGTTAAAGTTGCCATCACAGATGTTGGGTTTCATGCCTGGAGTTGATGGCCTATCACCTAAAGGCGGCCTGGGGGGTCTTGGCTGTCGTTCATGTTTCCTTTCCGAAGGGGAATGAATCCTGCGCACAGGAAGAGTCGGTAAAGGTCTGGTGGGTTCCAGTGGCTCAGCAGGTGGACCTAAAAAAGAAAAGAAAACTGAAAGGTGAACAGTTGGAATATCCGTTTTTAGTCCTAGGACATTTGAAAGCCAACACATTGATCAAATATTCCTGCCCAGAGATTCACCAGCAATCTCTCCCTCATTCCTTAGGACAGGTCTATGCTAGAAGCACTGCATTGGCACAGCTGCGCCGCTGTAGTGTGTCTGGTGAAGACGCTCTATGCCAGCAGGAGAGCGCTGTCCCGGAGGCAGAATTACTCCACCTCCGCAAGAGGTGGAAGCTATGTCAGTGGGAGAGCGTATCCTGCTGACATAGCGCTGGTGTGGACAGTGCTTAGGTTGCTGTAACTTGTGTCACTTGAGGGGGTGTGAGGGGGGCGTGTCTTTTTCAACTTAAGCCCTTACACATTGCACAGACATAAGCAGCAGTTGCCAGACACAGGAGAGCTGGGGGAGGGGAGCATTCACCTAACTTGAAATGTAGGACTGGTGCTTCCAGGATGAGTAACAGGAGAAAAGTCAGCTATTCTAAACAATAAGAATTTAACATGAGTTAATATATTGAAGTGTCTGTTCACAGATGCAAGGAGTATGGGAGATAAGCAAGAAGGAATCTGAAGTAACAACACCAACTGCAACTCCTGCTGGGGAGAGAGGCAATAGCTGTTCAATGGCACCACAGAACAGCTGAAGTCAGGAAGTGAAGAATAATACAGTAACCAATGGAAACGGCAAGGGATGCAGAATGCAATTACCCCAGTTCAGTTTAGCCAGGCTATTGGGTTTAACACCCCTGCTTGTAGAAAAATACCCTGGGATCGCTAATGGACATACATGATCAGGACTAATTCAAATGATGACAGCTCCCGCACCACTATGGCCTTAACGACCAGTCTGGGGAACTGGTTAGAAAAGTGACACCACTGCCTTTCACAGAAGGTTTCCAGTCTGAGCACTTCTGTGAGCTGACTGAATGACGGCACAAACATGCAGAAACATTACATGCTGTAAAGATACACAATAAGCTCATTGCTGTGTGGAGACCTATACCCTCAACTGTACAAGGTAATAAACATCCTTCTGAGCCTATTATATAGAAATGTTGTTAAAAGCGAGAGGAAAAACTGGTACCAGCTGGATGAAGGGAAAAGGACTGTGATAAAGGATCTGCCATGCTCCTGGCAAGGTCTCCAGTTGGCATGACAACAAGCTGAAAGCTCCTAGACTTTGGGGTGTGATGGATTCTATAAATGCTTATAGTTGGAAACCCCCAAATGTGTTTTGCCTGGTTAATTTTAATTGGCTGAGGCTGCCACCCCCCAGCTAGACAGTGCTTATGCAGGGATCGCTTAAAGAGCCAGTGGGGCAGGCAGACTGGGAGTGAACTTCATCATCATGGCTGCTGCTGCCCCTAGCAGACTGTCTTCTGGGAGGGACCCCGGCATCCACCGTGATGCCAATGGGTCTGTGTTGCCCTGATCTGGAAAGATGTCCTGACCAGGCCATAGAGAGGGAATCAGATGGCATCACCCCCTCCACAGATTAACTCCTGAACAACACCTGGGGCATGTGCCTGAGGTTCCCGCTCTCATCCCCTCCCTTGTGTATCATTTCCTCCCCACCTTATTTCTCCTGGGCACTGATGTTATCTTTTGGACAGCTGTCTAATCAGCAATAGGCTTAGGCACCAAGCTGACCCCACCTTTTGCAATACTCCTGTAAGCATAGGACCAGAAAGGCAGCTAAAAGCAATGCTTTAAACGCCCTGATGCTGGTGAATGTTTGTCAGATCTTGGAGTGGCTCATAAAACCATGTGCTAGGCCTGCAATTTCTCAGCAGAAAGGCTGGAAGTGAAGGGCAGCACCAGAGGCAGAAGTTGCATTCATCTTTGCTGTATTTTTCTGTCCCATTTTGTGTGATTTTTGTCTTGTTTTGTTTTAAAGAAAAGAACTAGATTCACGAACAAATGATGAATATGGGGGTTACAGGGCGCTCCCCCGAGGTATAAAGTGTCACATTCAGGCCTGACAGGAGTTGCTGTCACAAAACAGGGAATTCTTTGCCAGTTGGCATTGAGGGATTCTTAATGCCCCACCAATAAATCCTCTCCGCAAACCCACAGCCCTAACTCACTCCCATGACCTTGCAGGCCTTCTCCACTAGAGGTCTGTTTTCTCCTTCAATTCTGCCATTTCTGTGGCCAACCAACAATACAGTACTTCCACATTTTTATCCATGGGGAGAGTTACTTCGGAGGGATCAGATAAATGGAAAGAGAAGGGAGGTGAGGGGGATGGGGCAGAAGAGTCGTAAGAAGGGCAGGTGTGGAGTGAATCTGAGGTGAAGAGACTGAGGAGAGATGCGGAGGATTAAACAACTTATCAGCACAGGGCAGAGTCAGAACTTTCTACCGTTTTGACTGGAATGTCCAAAGGTGAAAAAGGTTCCTGCTTTGGCTGCTTCTGTTCCTACTGTCTGGAGTGTCTGGCTAGCTCCTCTTTGCAGTGTTGCTCCAAGGCCACATAGGGTCTGTCTACACTGCAATTAGACACCCACAGCTTGCCTGTGCCAGCTGACCTAGGCTAAGGGGCTGTTTAATTGCGATTCGGGCTCAGTCTGCAGTACAAGCTCTGCAAGCCTCCCACCTCGCAGGGACCTAGAGTCTGGGCTTCAGCCCAAGCCCCAATGTCTACACAGCAATTAAACAGTCCAAGTCAGCTGGTATAGGCCAGCTGCGGGTGTCTAATTGCAGTGTAGACATACCCATCGTTGTGGGGAAGAGAAGCACTATACGGATATGCTGAAGCATGTCTTCCAGAAAGGCATCTGGTCTGGATTTGAAAACATCAAGAAATGGAGAATCCACCACTTCCTTTGGCAGTTTTTTCCAATGGTCAGTCACCTTCACTGTTAAAAATGTGTGCCTTGTTTCTAAGTTCATTTTGTGTGGCTTCATCTTCCAGCCACAGGTTCTTGTTATACTGTTATCCTCTAGATTAAAGAGAACTTTAGTACCGAGTATTATCTCCCCATGAAAATACTTAGACTCTATAATCAAATAAACTTATTTTTCTTTTTGATAAGCTAAACAAATTGAGCTCTTTAAAACTCTCTCACTGTGAAGCATTTTCTCCGGCCCTTGAATCATTTTTGTGACTCTTTTCTCCACAAGAAGCTCATGTTGAGTTGTTTGTCCACTGTGGCCCCTAAACCCTTTTCAGAGTCACTGCTTTCCAGGACACAGTCCCCCCATCTGGAAGATATGGCCTGCATTCATTGTTCCTAGATGTGTAACTTTGCACTTGGCTGTATTAAAACATTTTGTTTGAAGTGGTCCAGTTTACAAAGAGAACCCAATTATTCTAAATGACTGCCCTGTCCTCATTATTATTTATCTCTCTGCCAATCTTTGTTTCATCTGTAAATTTTATTAGCAGTGATTTTATATTTACTTCAAAACATTGATGAAAATATTGAATTTCATTGTTCCTAGAACTGATCCCTGGGGAAGCCCACTGGAAACACCCCCATTCAATGATGATTCCTCATTGACTGTTACTTTTCTGAGATTTGTCAGTTAGCCAGTTCATAATCCATTTAGCATGTACTTTATTGATATTGTATAGAGCTAATTTTTAATCAGAATGTTGTGTGATACAAAGTCAAATGCTTTATAAAAGTCTAAATATATTATATCTATGCAGTTATTGTAATCTTCTCAAAGAATGAAATCATATGTTTAACAAGACCTATTTTCCATAAAGCCATGTTAACTGTAATTAATTATATTCCCATCCTTGAATTATTTATCAATTGAATCTTGTATCAATTTTTTTCATTTTTTTTTTTGCTTGGGACTGATGTCAGGTTAGCTGGCCTACTTACCCTGGTCATCTCGTTTGCCTATTTTGAATATTGGAACTGTGACAGAATGTACCCCTGTATTCACACACTACACACTATTGTAACAATCATTTGAAAACTCATAATTTGCCGATCAGTATCATCCTAATAAAATATGTGTAACAACATTGTTTGTGAAGTTATAAGATTCCACTAAATGGTGTTATTAACACATGTTCCAAACAGAGGTTGGCAAATAGGTCTGTCTCAAAGAGAGGAATGTGTGCTCTGCTTAATTTGCATTTAAGCAGTAAATGGAACCATCAAGAGGAAAGGAAACAAAGAATGCTCAAACCAGTGAGAAAAAAAGCAGCAGGGAACATCCTTCCACATAGACAGTTTGTCTCCTGGTACCCAACTCATGGTACATGAAGTGACAAAGGAAGCATTCATTAGACTCTGGGAGAAGGGAGTCCTGACCTAAGAAAAAATGGATACCTATCTTTGGTAACTTGTTCTTCAAGATGTCTTGCTCATGTCCATTCCATTCTAGGTGTGAGCATGCCCACGTGCGCAACCGTCGGAGATTTTTGCCTTAGCAGTATCCATAGGGCCTGCTGTGGTTCCCCCTGAAGTGCCGTGCTCATGCCGCGGTATATCAGGGGCCACCAGCCCTGCGCCCTCTCAGTTCCTTCTTGCCGACAACTCTGACAAAGGGGCAGGAGGGCGAGTAACGGAATGGACGTGAGCAACACATCTTGAAGAACAACAGCTATGAAAGGTAGGTATCTGTTTTTTCTTCTTCGAGTGCTTGCTCATGTCGATTCCATTCTAGGTGACTCACAAGCAGGATCAATGGAGGTGGGCTCGGAGTTCACCATCATGCAGTTTGTAGCACAGGTCTGCCGAAGCCAGCATCGTCCCAAGCTTGCTGGGTCAGCACATAGTGTGAAGCAAATGTGTGGACAGATGACCAGGTCACAGCCTGACAGATCTCTTGGATCGGCACCTGTGAGAGGAAGGCTGCCGAAATCGCCTGTGCCCTAGTCAAGTGAGCTGCCACTACTGGCAGTGGGAACACCTTCGCTAGCTCATAGCAGTAGCGGATACAGGCCGCGATCCATGAAGATATTCTTTGGACAGAGATAGGGCAACCTTTCATCCTCTCTGCGATCGCCATGAACAACTGTGTTGACTTACAGAACGGCTTCATTCTGTCTATGTAAAAGGCCAGAGCCCATCGGACATCCAGGGTATGCAAAATGCAACTGTTGAGTGGGGCTTGGGACAAAGGACCAGCAAGTATATGTCTTGACCAGTATGGAACTGGGAGATGACCTTGGTTAGAAAGGCCAGGTGCGGACGCAGCTGAACCTTGTCCTTATAGAAGACCGTGTAAGGTGGTTCAGACGTTAGAGCTCTGATTTTGGACACTCAACAGGGCCGAAGTTATGGCGACAAGGAAGGAGACCATCCAGGAGAGAAGCAGGAGGGAGCAGGAAGCTAGGGGGGGACCCATGAGCCGTGACAGCACAAGATTCAGGTCCCAAGGGGGTACCGGATCCCAGACATTCAGGTAAAAGTGCTCCATGCCCTTCAGAAACCATGCCATAATAGGGTGGGTGAAGACCGACTTGCCTTGAAATGGAGGATGGAACTCCAAAATGGCCGTCAGGTGCAACTTGACTGAAGAATGACAAGCTCTGGAGCTTAAGGTGTACCAAATAGTCCAGGATGTCCTGCAGTGTGGCCTCTCCATACGGCTGCGACGATCCAAGGCCCAACACGCAATTTGCTTCCACTTTGCCACATAGGTAGTTCAGGTGGAAGGCTTCCTGCTGTCCAGCAGGACTTGCAGGACCAGGGGAACATTGTTGTTCCTCTCCACTTAGCCACGCAGCAGCCAGGCTACAAAGTACAGCGCCGCCAGGTTCAGGTGCAGCAGATTGCCATGGTTCTGGGACAGCAGATCCGGCTGAAGAGGCAGCTGCAGGGGGGTGGCTGCCTACAGACTCAGCAGCACGCTGAACCAGTGTTGACGAGGCCACGATGACCATGGCCTTGTTTTGCTTCACCTTCAGGAGGATCCTTATGGATCAAGGGCACCGGCAGGAAGGTGTACATCAGCGTTCCCGACCATGAATTCAGGAAGGCATCCAACAGGGAGCCCTTGTCCCTGCCCTGCAGAGAGCAGAACACATGGAACTTCCTGTTCTGCCTGGACGCGAACAGGTCTACCTGGGGATTCCCCCTCTTGCGGAAGATCAGTCTGACTACCTCTGGATGGAGTGACCATTCGTGGCGAAACGAGAAGGTCCTGCTGAGGTGATCCGCCAAAATGTTCTTGGTCCCCGGCAGGTGGGCGGCCACCAGGTGAATGGAGTTCCTCACGCAAAAGTCCCAGAGGCTGAGTGCTTCTCGACAAAGGGCCGAAGACCTGGCACCCCCCATCTGTTGATGTAATACACTGTAGCGGTATTGTCCATCAGGACCTGCACCACTTTGCCCCTCAGGTGGGGCAAGAAAGCCTGACAGGACAGTCGAACTGCCCTGAGCTCCCTTACATTGATGTGGAAGGCCAGGTCGGGTTGTAGCCAACAACCCTGGGTGTTGAGCTCACCCCGGTGGGCTCCCCAGCCCAGATCAGAAGCATTCGAGACCAGGGAGAGCGATGGGGTTGGGGACACAAAGGGAACTCCTTGGAGCACAGACTTGGGATCCTGCCACCAGTCCAACGACAGTGGGACATGGCTCAGCACTGTGACTACTTGGTCTAGGGGTGCCTGCTGGGAATGTAAACTGAGGCCAGCCACATTTGCAGAAGCCTCATATGAAGATGGGCATGACTGACAACATATGTGCACACGGCCATGCAGCCCAACAGTCACAGACAAGTGTGGGCCGTGGTGAGCGGATGGGCTTGTATGTGGGAGACTAAGCCCGCCATGGCCTGAAAACGCGCTTCGGGAAGGAAGGCCCTGGCCTGCATGGAGTCGAGGACCACTCCGATAAACTCTATGCATTGGGCTGGTGTTAATATGGACTTTTCTGTGTTTATCAACAAGCCCATGTCGCTGCAGGTGGAATGCACCAGATCAAGGCTCCTTTGTACCTGTTCCGGAGACCTGCCCTTGATGAGCCAGTTGTTGAGATACAGAAAGATCTGGACCCCTTGACATATGAGGTAAGCTGCCATGCATTTCATGAACACCCTGTGGGCCAAGGACAGGCCAGAAAGTAGCGCCGTGAACTGAAAGTGTTGCCCGACTACTATGAAGCACAGGAACCATCTATGTCCTGGGAATACCTAGACATGGAAGTAAGCGTCCTTTAAATCGAGAGCGGTGTACCAGTCCCCTGGATCCAGAGAAAGGATGATGGAGGCCAGGGAGACCATGTGGAATTTCAACTCCTTGAGAGATGTTGAGGCCATGCAGGTCCAGAATGGGTCTGAGGCCCCCTTTCGCCTTCGGGATTAGGAAGTAGCAGGAGTAGAATCCTTTTCCTTCCATAGCCTGAGGAACCTCCTCTTCAGTTCCCAAGTCTAGGAGTTTCTCAATCTCCTGAATTAGAAGATGGTTGTGAGAAGGGTCCCTGAAGAGGGATGGGGAAGGGGTGGGTGGGTGGAAGGGGTGACCAAGAATTGCAGGGTATAGCCCGGAGCAACTATGTGCAGGACCCAGCAGTCCGATGTAACCCTGGACCAGGCTGAACAATAAAGGGAGAGGCAGTTGAGGAAAGGGCGGAAAGGATCCGGGCAGATGGCTGGTGTGTCGCTCCCAGGCGCACCCTCAAAATGAGTGCTTCTAGTCCCCTTGGTGCTTTGCTGGGCCAGGCTGTGCAGGGGAGCGGGAAGACAACGGGCAGTCGTGACTAAACCCGGTGTCCTGTTTCTTTGTAGGCCCTTGACGTGGCTGCCACTGTCGCGGTGGCAGAGGAGGCCAGAATGGCTGCATCAACGTCTGAGGAGTGTGTGTCCCCAGAGAGCAGAGAGTCGCCCGTGTGTCCTTAAGTCCATGCAGCCGCATGTCTGTCTGGTCGGATAAAAGGCCGACACCATCAAATGGGAGGTACTGGATAGAGGCCTGCCTCTCCTGGGACAGGCCTGCGGTCTGGAGTCAGGAACTGCACCTTATAACCACTGCTGAGGCAACCACCAAGGCAGCCGAATCAACCGCATCCCGGGCCATTTGGACGGAGCACCGAATCGCTGTGGTGCCTTCCTCCACCAGAGCTGCAAACTCCTGGGCCACCTCCTGGGGCATGGACTCTTTGAACTTGAGGAAGGAATCCCACAAGTTAAAATTATAGCCGCCCAAGAGTGCCTGGTGGTTCACCACCCAAAACTGGAGGCTGGCTGTAGAATAAATCTTGCGACCAAACAAGTCCAACCTCTTAGCATCTTTATTTTTAGGAGCGGAACTGGCGGGACCCTGCTTATCCCTCTCATTGGCCGCAGACATGACCAATGATCATGGCAGTGGATGTGTGTACAAGTACTCAAACCCTTTCGCAGGGATGAAGTACTTTTTCTCCACTCTCTTGGACGTGGGCGGAAAAGAGGACGGGGTTTGCCAGAAGGACTTAGCAATGTTCAGGGCCCCCTCATGGACCAGGGTGGCTGCCAAGAGCACAATGAACAACGTGTCCATCTGCTCCTTCATCTCTTCTGCTTTGAGGGCCATGTTTAAAGCCACCCTATGGAACAGCGCCTTGAAATCATCTGGTGGGCTAGCTCTGGAGGGGCCTGCCACCACCTCATCCGGGGAGGAGGAGGATGATTGGACCACTGAGGGAGGCCCACCAGTGTCTTCCCCCAATGGGGAGGGTGGCTTTGGTATGGGCACCGGCTCCTCACCCGCCACGGTCACCGGGAGTGTCCTGCACTGAACCCAGTGCCAACAGTGCTATGGGTGCTGACTACGGCCTGTCTGATGTCGCAACCGAGGGCTGTCGGGAGTGGGGAAATGGCATGACAGGAACCCTCCAGGCATTGCAAGAAGGCCATAGGGTCAGCCATTGGCAGGCCACCCTCCAGAGTCCAGTCCTGTTGCTGCCTGGGCGAGGGGCTGAACTGCGCCTCCAATCCAGAGAAGTCGTCATCCTCTGGTGACCACGGCAGGGCCGTCGAGGCCTGGGTCTGGCGGCTAACCATCGACGCTGATGACCGATTCCCAGAGTGTTTCGAGTGGTCCTGGGAGTAGGGAGAGCGTCGTCATGTCAGGGAGCAGCCTCGAGGTCTCAGCTTCGGTGACCAATGACGTGATGAAGACTGGTGCCGGGGAGATCCTCTACACCTGGGAGATCTTCGGTGCAAAGAAAGGGACCAGGAACGCAGTACCAATGCCTGGTAACGATGGGCCAGAGACCTGGGCCGTGGAGATCAAGAGCGTGGCGACCTAGGGCTCTGTCTTGGCTCCAGAGACCGGTGGCACTCACTCGTCTTGTGCGAGGCCTTACTGGCGGGCTTGCTCTTGCAGGGAGCCTTAGCCGGTTCCATTGCTGAATGTGGTGCTGGCTGTGGTGGGAGCTCTCTTTGCTGTGCAGGCAAGAAGAGCTGAGCGGGCGTCAACTGCACCATCAGCTTGGACCCTGTACTGCTCCCCAGAGTTGGTGGTGGGTCTTTTTGAGGGAAGGAACTCCCCTGGGTGGAGCCCTTGTGCAGGTCCAGAGTGGGCATAAGGCCCAAACAGGGTCCTTTGCCCAGAGCGCCTTTATTGGGCTTACCTGGTTCCATCTTCTTTGGCTTCTTTTTCGGCACTGGGGACAGGGAACGGTGCTGGGAGGAGCCCGATGATTGGGGTGTACTATGCACCGATGCCAAAGCACTGGGTTCCATTTCAGGCCGAGCTGGCTCCAAGGCTGAGCGCAGGGCTGCCTGCATCAGGAGGGCCCTGAGTCGTACGTCGCATTGCATTCCCTCTGTGTCCAAGGATGAAAGTTCTTACAGATGCAACAACACTCCTTCACGTGGGACTCCCTGAGGCACTGCAGAAAACTATTGTGAAGGACACTAACAGGCATAGGCCTGTTACACATGGAGCAGGGCTTAACACCGGAGAATGGGGCATGCCCCACCTGGGGCAAAGTCCTTGCTGGGACTCTAACTAACTGAACACTATATGTGAAAGAAAGCATAGAATCAAATGAAGTAAAAATCTTAAATGAACCAAACTGTACCACAGAATCACTGTGGACAGTAATTCCATGCTCAAATAATAAGAATATAGCAGTAGGGATATATTACTGACCACCTGACCAGGATGGAGATAGTGACTGTGAAATGCTCAGGGAGATTAGAGAGGCTATTAAAATAAAAAACTTAATAATAATGGGGGATTTCAACTATCCCCATATTGACTGGGTACATGTCACCTCAGGACGGGATGCAGAGATCAAGTTTCTTGACACCATATATGACTGCTTCTTGGAGCAACTAGTTCTGGAACCCACAAGAGGAGAGGCAATTCTTGATTTAGTCCTAAGTGGAGCACAGGATCTGGTCCAAGAGGTGAATACAGCTGGAGCACTTGGTAATAGTGATCATAATATAATTAAATTTAACATTTCTGTGGTGAGGAAAACACCGCAGCAGCCCAACACTGAAGGATTTAATTTCAGAAAGGGGGATTACACAAAAATGAGGAAGTTAGTTAAACAGAAATTAAAAGGTACAATGCAAAAAGTCAAATCCCTGCAAGCTGCATGGAAACTTTTTAAAGATACCATAATAAAGGCTCAAATGTATAACCCAAAAAACATAAAACATAACATAACATAAAACATAAAAAACATAGTAAGATAACCAAAAAAGTGCCATCGTGGCTAAACAACAAAGTAAACGAAGCAGTGAGAGGCAAAAAGGCATCCTTTAAAAAGTGGAAGTTAAATCCTAGTGAGGAGAACAGAAAGGAGCATAAACTCCTGCAAGTGAAGTGTAAAAATATAATTAAGAAGGCCAAGAAAGAATTTGAAGAGCAGCTAGCCAAAGACTCAAAAAGTAACTGTGAAAAACATTTTTAAGTACATCAGAAGCAGGAAGCCTGCTAAACAGCCAGTGGGGCCACTGGATGATTGAGATGCTAAAGGAGCACTCAAGGACGACAAGGCCATTGTGGAGAAACTAAATAAATTCTTTGCATCGGTCTTCATGGCTGAGGACGTGAGGGAGATTCCCAAACCTGAGCCATTATTTTTAGGTGACAAATCTGAGGAACTGTCCTAGATTGAGGTGTCATTAGAGGAGGTTTTGGAACAAACTGATAAATTAAACAGGAAGAAGTCACCAGGACCAGATGGTATTCACCCAAGAGTTCTGAAGGAACTCAAATGTGAAACTGCAGAGCTACGAACTGTGGTTTAAATCAGCTTCTGTACCAAATGACTGGAGGATAGCTAATGTGATGCCAGTTTTTAAAAAGGGCTCCAGAGTTGATCCAGGCAATTATAGGCTGGTTAGCCTGACTTCAGTACCAGGCAAACTGGCTGAAACTATAGTAAAGAACAAAATTGTCAGGCACATAGATGAACATAATTTGTTGGGGAAGAGTCAACATGGCTTTTGTAAAGGGAAATCATGCCTCACCAATCTATTAGAATTTTTGAGGGGGTCAACAAGCATGTGTACAAGGGGAATCCAGTGGATATAGTGTACTTAGATTTTCAGAAAGCCTCTGACAATGTCCCTCACCAAAAGCTCTTAAGTAAAGTACACTGTCATGGGATAAGAGGGAAGGTCCTCTCGCGGATAGGTATCTGGTTAAAAGATAGGAAACAAAGAGCAGGAATGAATGGTCAGTTTTCAGAATGGAGAGAGATAAATAGTGGTGTCCCCCAGGGGTCTGCACTGGGACCAGTCCTATTCAACATATTCATAAATGATCTGGAAAAGGGGGTAAACAGTGAGGTGGCAGTTGATAAAAAATTTCTCAATATAGTTAAGTCCAAAGAAGGCTGCGAAGAGCTACAAAGAGATCTCACAAAACTGGGTGACTGGGCAAAAAAATGGCAGATGAAATTCAATGTTGATAAATGCAAAGTAATGCACATTGGAAAACATATAAAATGATGGGGTCTAAATTAGCTGTTACTTAAGAAAGAGATCTTGGAGCCCTTGTGGATAGTTCTCTGAAAACATCCACTCAATCTGCAGCGGCAGTCAAAAAAACGAACAGAATGTTGGGAATCATTAAGAAAGAGATAGATAAGAAGACAGAAGATATATTAAAAATTAGCTTCGGTAGGCAGAGATCTCCTCAGCAAATTCTTTTAAGACTCTTGGGGGAAGTTATCTGGGCCTTCTAATTTAAAAATGCATATCCCTACTAGATGCTGTTTAGTATCCTCCTCAGTTATTAATGGACTGGTAAGTACATCATCTCATGCGATACAAGTACATAAGCGTCCTTTCCAAATACAGAACAGAAATTTTTATTGATCACTACTGGCTTTTGTGCATCATTATTAACAATTTTACTATCTCCATCTAGTACTGGGCCTATACCATTCCTAGGATTTTTGTTCCTAATAAACTTTGAAAACTCCTTCTTACTGTCCTTAGCTATGCCAGCCATGGATTTTTCCCTGATGTCCTTGGTTCCCTATACATTTTCTGAACTTCATAACTTCAAATTCATATCAGTTGGTGTCTATTTCCCCTTGTTCCATTTATGTCATGTCGCTTTTTTATTTCTCATTGCTGCCTTCGTTTTGTCATCAAATCAGGATGGGCTTTTAGCCAAAGTTGTCCTTGTTCTGGTCATGAAGGTGAAGAAAACCGTGCTACATTCCACATGAGATAATCCTTAGGGCAGAAGAGCACTCATACAACACACAACCCCTGGGTCCTTTCTTAGATAACATTACTACTCACATGCAGCTCTCTCTTGCTCTATGGTCGGGGTATCAAAAGCAGCTGAAAGATCTAAAGAAGCTTCTTAGATTTTGGCCGAAAAAACCCCTACCACCTCTTTGCAACAGACCATCAGACCAGGACTGTCTTTGTACCATAGCCTGGTCTAAATCCAGAGTGAAAGGGGCCCATCCAATCTTGGGATCCTCAGTACTGCCAGAATTGCTTCCCTGTAACTGTCCCCAAGAAGGAAGGCTGGAGGCAGGCTGAAGATTGACCAGTTTGGGTTTGGCACACTGAGCTTTGGGTATGATTCCCAGCTAAAGGAGGTATGCTTGTGGTGGGTCTCATTGAGCTAATGCTAAAAATAGAATGTGGCCATGACAGTGCAAGCAGTGGGAGGGGGGAGCTGTCCTGAGTTCGTGCCCATCTGAGAAACTAGATATGTACTTGGGACAGCTGGCTCCTACTGCCACTTGTGGTGCCAGGGCTGTCCTCTATTTTCAGTACACTATTGAAATGACAGCATGTTTCTTCAAGTGGAGACTGAGCCCCTCAGCTCCGAAGAGTAGACGGACCACTTATCAGCAACAGCATTAGAGATAATGGCTTTGTGACCAAAATGCTTATTTAAGAGATTCTGCCACCCTAACCTCTATTACGGGCACTGACTATATCCACCAATTGTGAACCAGTGCCCGACAGAGCCAACCAGGAGGTATCAAAGCCAAACCACAGGTTGTAGCTCTAAGTTCGCCAAGCACTTTCAGAATGTCAATGAGCAAAACCGGCTGAATCTGAATGAGAGAAAAACATTGCATTTGTTTGCATGACATGGACCTGCTACCACAGAAGTAGCTTATCTGGTCAGAACCTAATCAGTGAAGTAGACAGAAAATTCCTCACAGCAAGACACGCTAAACCCTGTGTATGCGATTAGGCAGCCTGGATTGAGACTTCCTGTGTGGTGAAGAAGAAAACTTTCTTCATCTCCATCACAACCATGGCATAAAACTTCAAAAAGTCTGTGTGTCATGACTGATCACCTTGAGAGTGACTTCCATCACTGGCACTTTAGCCTCCTCCCTTCATGCTTCATGTGTTGCTGACCATCTGAATATCAAGGTGACCTGTGAAGATAACACAGAGAGAGGAGGCATTTAGGAGCCACTGTGTCGATAGTTGGGGACAAAATTAATCATACTGTCCTACCAGGTTATCGACAGAGTGGTCCACTATCTGTACAATATTTTCCCTCAAAGAGCTCAGAAAAATCTCTGGCTCCATTAATCTCTAGCAGTGGACCAATACTGTAGGTCTCCTACCCAATCAGGGGCAAAGGTGATCCTCGGCCTCATATCAGAGAAGGTAAGAACATAAGAATGTCCAGACTGAGTCAGACCAATGGTCCATCTAGCCCGGTATCCTGTCTTCCAACAGTGGCCAATGTCAGGTGCTTCATTCAGAGGGAATGAACAGAACAGGCAATCGAGTGATCCATCTCTTCATCCACTCCCAGCTTCTGGCCAACAGAGGCTAGGGACACTCAGAGTATGTTGTTCCATCCCTGCCCATCTTAGCTAATAGCCATTGATAGACCTTTCCTCCATGAACTTATTTAATCCTTTTTTGAACCCATTTATACTTTTGACCTTCACAACATCCCCTGGCAATGAGTTCCACAGGTTGGCTCTGCGTTGTGTGAAGAAGTACTTCCTTTTGTTTGTTTTAAACCGGCTATTAATTTTATTGGGTGACCCTTGGTTCTTGTGTTACGAGAAGGAATAAATAACATGTCCTTATTCACTTTCTCCGCACCAATCAAGATTTTATAGGCCTCTGTCATAGCCCCTCCTGGTTGTCTCGTTTCCAAGCTGAACAATCCCAGTCTTTTTAATCTCTCCTCATATGGAAACTGTTCCATATGTCTTAAAAATTTTTTTTCCCTTCTCTGTACTTTTCCCAATCCCAATATATCTTTTTTGAGATTAATACTTTTTGATAATTAGATCTGCTCGCAGTATTCAAGATGTGGGCATACCATGGATTTATATAGAGGCATTATGGCATTTTCTCTCTTATTATCTATCCTTTCCTAATGTTTCCTAACATTCTATTCACTTTTTTGACTGCCGCTGCACATTGAGTGGATGTTGTCAGAGAACTATCCACAACGACTCCAAGATCCCTTTGTTCAGTGGTAAAAACTAATTTAGATCCCATCATTGTGTATATGTATAGTTGGGATTATGTTTTCCAATGTGCATTACTTTGCATTTATCAACACTGTATTTCATCTGCCATTTTGTTACCCAGTCACCCAGTTTTGTGAGATCCCCTTGTAACCCTTCACAGTCTGTTTTGAACTTAACTATCTTGAGTAATTTTGTATCATCTGAAAATTTTGCCACCTCACTGTTTACCCCCATTTTCCAGATCATTTATGAATATGTTGAATAGGACTGGTCCCAGTGCAGACCCCTGGGGGACACCACTATTTATCTCTCTCCATTCTGAAAACTGACCATTTATTCCTACCCTTTGTTTCCTATCTTTTACCAGCTACTGATCCATGACTGCTTACTTTGCTTAAGAGCTTGTCAAAGGCTTTCTGAAAATCTAAGTACACTACATCCATTGGAAAAAGAAAAGGAGACTTGTGGCACCTTAGAGACTAAGAAATTTATTAGCACATAAGCTTTCGTGAGCTACAGCTCACTTCATCAGACGCATACAGTGGGAAATACAGTGGGAAGATTTTATACACACAGAGAACATGAAACAATGGGTGCTACTATACAGACTGTAACAAGAGTGATCAGGAAAGGTGAGCTATGCTAGTAATAGCTCACCTTTCCTGATCACTCTTGTTACAGTGTGTATGGTAGCACCCATTGTTTCATGTTCTCTGTGTATATAAAATCTCCCTGCTATATTTTCCACTGTATGCATCCGCTGAAGTGAGCTGTAGCTCACGAAAGCTTATGCTCTAATAAATTTGTTAGTCTTTAAGGTGCCTCAAGTACTCCTTTTCTTTTTACAGATACAGACTAACATGGCTGCTGCTCTGAAACTGTACATCCATTGGATCACTCTTGTCCATATGTTTGTTGACCCCCACAAAGAATTCTAATAGATTGGTGAGGCATGACTTAACTTTACAAAAGCTGTGTTGACTCTTCCCCAACAAATCATGTTCATCTATATGCCTGATCATTCTGTTCTTTACTATAGTTTCAACCAATTTCCCTGGTACTGAAGTTAGACTGTAATTGCTGGGATCATCTCTGGAGCCTTTTAAAAAAATTGACATCACTATCCTCCAGTGATCTGGTACAAAAACTGATTTAAATGTTGGGGTACATATCACAGTTAGTAGTTCTGCAATTTCATATTTGAGTTCCTTCAGAACTCTTTGATGAATACCGTCTGGTCTTGGTGACTTATTATTATTTGTTCCAAAACTTCCTCTATGGACAGTTCCTCAGATTTGTTACCTCAAAAGAATGGCTCAGGTGTGGGAATCTCCCTCACATCCTCTGCAGTGAAGACTGATGCAAATAATTCATTTAGTTTCTCTGCAATGGCCTTGTCTTCTTTGAGTGCACCGTTAGCACCTCTCCTCTCCCATTGATTGTTTAGCATGCTTCTGATATACTTAAAAAAAAATTTTGCTGTTAGTTTTTGGGTCTTTGGCTAGCAGCTCTTCAAATTCCTTTTTGGCCGGCCTCATTATACTTTTACACTTGACTGGCCAGAGTTTATGTTCGTTTCTATTTTCCATAGTAGGATTTGCCTTCCAAATTTTTAAATGATACCTTTTTTGCTCTAACCACTTCTTTAATTTTGTTTTTAGCCACTTTTTTAGTCCTCTGACTATGTTTTTTAATTTGGGGCATACATTTAATATACACCACACTGCAATTACCCTGACAGACTGAAGTGCTCTCTTCAGCCACACAACACACAGCGCACAGGCTGGGGAAGCTTCCACTATACTCCAGCCCAGCAACATGCCTCAGTGCTGGCCTGAAGGGACCTCACATAGGGAGGACAGGAGAGTTCAGTCTCCAGGATCCATTAATTCCCTGGCTTCCTAGCAGAGTCTACTGCCCACACTCCCCTGGAAACCCCATCCTTGACCTGTTCAAGGCCTACTCTTGCCACTTAGCATCAGTATGATCAGAAATTACCAAAATCCTGGAGACGTGCATCTCTGATCTGAACAGTGGTACGGTCCAATTGCTGTAGCCCCTCCCTCCAGCCCCCCTAGTGCTTATCCCCATCTCTCAACAAGTTTGGTCCCAGCTGAGGCCACATGCTCTTTGGAGAAAGGACATGGTCTTTTGTCTATCAAGAACTATGCAGATTAGCCCTGCCATATATGTGACCTCAAAGCATGTGACATTGTTTTAGGTTTCGTATGAAGAGTTTAGGACATGCAGCTAAATAATCCAATTGACAAAGCGGAGGCAGTTAGTGCCAGCGGTGGTGGCAGTTAGTGATGGAGCTGCAAACGACCCTGAGGAATGAGAGCCCAAAAACTTGTTTCTCATAGACCATGTGTCATCCATGGTCTTGGATTTAACCCTGACAAGCCTTCTGGGATGCAGCTTGTACAGAATATGAGGCGGCATAGTTTTGATCATCCCCCCTAGTTTAAGGGGCACTGAATTCACTCACAAATTAAACACAACAGATTATAACAAAATGTCTCCTCCCTCAATCTGTTAAAGCAAGGCAAGAGGATCACTCCAAGGAAGCGAACTCCCCTGCCCAAGGCAGGCAAGTCGCTGCCTAAAGCTTTATTCACCCAGTTAATTGTGAGAATCAAACTGTGCATCCTAGTCACTCTTTGCTGGCCAGGGAACACAGCAGCCTTGAGATCTCCAAGCCAGCTCTGTCCTCCAATCCCAACCCCATCAGAACTCACTCATGTCCAACCATTACCGCCTCCATATTCAATCCCAGAATAACAATGAGATCTAGAATGTGCTGAACAATAGACCACTTAGAATAATCCCACTGATATCTGGTCATGATGTCTCTAGTCAGTTAACCTAGAAAATTCATCATCTGAGTGGGCACTGATGTCTCCTACGAAAATAAGCCTCACTGATTCCAGCAGACCAAGAACTTAGTCAGCTCAGGTATTCTGCAGACTCAGGAAGACTACATTGCTTCAGTTATACTTGGTCTGGAAAGTTTTCTTTGCAACCATAAGAGCTAGATATGTTATTTTAAATTAAAATGTTGTATCTGTATCAGAATTCTGCGTTAAGGGCTGAATTCTGTGAGGGATTCATGGAGACCCAGGGCCCCCTCAGTAACAAACCCCTCTTCATCCACTCTTCAGTCAGGACTAACGATTTTCATCATCACCTTTAATCCATTTCCACCTTGCTCAACCTAGTCTGCTTTTGAAGGTCTGGGAGAACAGCTAAGCCATGCTCAGGCTGCGTCAGACCAAAGGGGGAGTTCCAGAGGCAAGGGCTCCACACAGACCATACCCTGCCACCAGCCCTGTCATGTTTAAATTGGAGTGCTGTTAAAAGCATGACAATAAAAGTTCATAGGTTCACAGATTTCAAGGCCAGAAGGGACCACTGGGATCATCTAGTTTGGCCTCTTGTATAGCACAGGCCAGAGAACATCTCCAAAGTAATTAAGGGGAAATACTCAGTGTCCCTTGGTATAACAGAGTCAAATGGTCTAACAACCTGGTCAGTATCCAAGCTCAGTACTCCCTAAGACATTCACTGCCATCTCCAGTGGATCCCAACAAGTATACGCACTCCAACATCCTGCTCTCACACAAAACCTTAACAGTGACCTCCTGCTCTCTTGTATCACCAGACCAGCCCATCTTACTGACACTTGGTCCACACACATAGCATTATCCTCCCTGAACCCGGCAGAGGTCACGGCTTAGGTTGTGTGTGAGAGCATGAGTTGGATGAAGTTGTTTTGTGCATACCTTTCCAGTACCTGTTGGAGATACTAATAAATGCTGCATTCTGTTGCGGACAGTATTATAAGCATGTGAAGGTGACAAGGAATGCTGGGTTCTTTCCCTTTAGCTTGATATTGTCCCGCTTTCAAAATTTTGGGTGGGGCACATCAACTGTCACTAAATGCAGGGTTTGCTGTTGTTAGTTTCCTTCTTATTTTTATACAGGGTCAGTTACCTCACTGAGTGTAAGCTGGATTGCGGGGGGGGGGGGGGGAGGGGTTGCTATTTTGTTTCCCCCAAAATGACTACCACTGACCTGCGGGTCCAAAGGTAGCTTGGTGCACTGTGTGGTCCCTGCTCCTGACGGGATTTCCTTGCCCAGTGTGTGCAGGAGGCTCAACAGTCTCCTTGGCTTGCAGGGCTAACGTTGGGGTAAAGAGGCATTCCAGTTCCCCACGTCTTGAAGGCAGCGCGCCAAGGTAGTGCATTGCACACCAGCAGTGTGGTGTGGGGAGTGGCAGGCTGTGGTGGGGTTGCTGGGAGGAGGAGCAGGAGGACTGTCGGTGGTGGTGAGGCTAGAGGGTGTCCTTTCCCCTCCCGCCCCACTGCTGCTTCCATTCACACACATTTGTGCTGCGATTTTGGAAACAGTTAGCAATTAGCTCAGATTGTTCTTTTTTCAAACTGGACTTAAATATTCAAGCACATTAAAAAGTACAAGGAGTATTTTAAATTAACCTTAAGGTTTCAAACAGACAGTGTAGGGAACACTTAACATCATTCCTTAAGCAAATCTGTGGTGCAGCCTGAACTCTGGTGTCACTACTGCCCACTGGGAATGAACATTGCAGAGTTCGCTGTTATAGCGACATACAGTGAGCTTGGGAACACAGCACTAACCCAGTTTTGTACCCCAATATTGTCCTAGAACTCTCATTACACTGTGCTATGTGAAGGCCTCTACCTCAAACACTGCCTCGTCTTATCTCCTATGGAGAAAACCCTCTGATTTTGTATTGTCTTAACTCTTATGACTATAACATTGTATCATCTTCACTATTGTTGTTGTTCAAGGCAGTAACTTACTTTGGTTTAGGAAGGAGTCAAACGGAACCAGCAGAAACTTTTAATGAACATTGATCTGAACAACAGACTGGAAAACATGGATGTCAATTTCATATCTCATGCTGCTTTTTTGTTTTAAAGGGGATCTGAAAAAAAAGGTGAGCCACTGATATCTTTTCTGATAATGCTTTTTTTTTGGCTGTGATAACTCACCTAAACTAAGCAAAATGCCAAGTCTGCTGCTAAGGGAACTTCTTTTCACTAATGACAGTGCGTGTCGCACTCAGTGATGAGGGGCTTCAGCAACTTTGCAATAGCTCTGCTCCAGCATGTGATGAATTTGAACTAACCATAAGTGTAAAGAAGACAATGATTGTGGCACCAGGTGTGTTGATCGCAGCAGAGGGTTCAATAGTTAACACTGTGCTAGAAGTTACACGCAAGTTCTGCTATTAGGATCAACTTACCTCTCAATGACCAGCTTAATTCTTACACTGGAAAGGCAACTACGACATTCAGCCAACTGACCAAGAGCATGTGGGATATCAGGAAACTAACACTGAACACCAAGACAAGGGTCTACCAGACACTCCTCCATGGTGGTGAGACCTGGACCACCTACAGCAGGTATGAGAGAAGGCTACACGCCTGCTGCACCCCCATCTTCACTGTAATCTAAATACCAAATGAGAAACCAATGTTCCTGACACCAAGGTAATTGAGAAAACAAACTTGCCAAGTCTAATTGCTGTTCTCAAACTCAAAAGTCTCCACTGGCTTCATCATCAGCACTAGATGGATCCTGGCACACTGCCAGATTCTGTGTGACACTTTTCCCTCCATTCCACCAGTCCAAAGAGTAATCAACAAGATCAACCAGGATTGAGTCAGAGTGAATATAAGAACATAAGGACAGCCATACTGGGTCAGACCAATGGTCCATCTAGCACAGTATCCTGTCTTCTGACTGTGGTCAATGCCAGATGCTTCAGAGGAAATGAATAGAACAGGGTAATTATCGAGTGATCCATCCCCTGTCATCTACTCCCAGCTTCTGGCAGTTAGAGGCTCAGGACACCCAGAGCCTCCCTGATCATCTTAGCCATTGATGGATCTATCCCCCGTGAATTTATCTAATTCTTGTTTGAACCCAGTTATAGTTTTGGCCTTCACAACATCTCCTGGCAATAAGTTCCACAGGTTGATAAATATTTATTACCTATCAATTTCCTACTGATTCCTAACATTCTGTTAGCTTTTTTGACACTGAGCCAATGTTTTCACAGAACTATCCACAATGACGGCGTGGTAACAGCTAATTTAGACCCTGTCATTTTGTACATATAGTTGGGATTATGTTTTCCAATCTGCATTATTTTGCATTTGTCAACATTGAATTTCATCTGCCATTTTGTTGCCCAGTCACCTAGTTTTGTGGTTCCAATAGCCCCAGTTTGGGACAGACATCTTTGATTCCTGGATTTGCTGCATCTGTCTGGGAGGGAATATTTCAACATCTGCCTTTGGACCCAGACCTATTGACTCAGCAAGAGGGATGAGTACTTCATTCCGACATGAGCTCACTAAATTCGACAATGTGGGTGATTGCATCTTGAGATCTGTTGAACATTTGTGTTCTGCTGATGTGCAAAACATTATACTGAATCCTGGAAAAGATTTCACCTGTAAATGCTACTTTAGACAATGCAAAAGCGTTTTAATTATGATCAGAAAGTACCAATGTGGTTCCCTTGAATGCTCAGGTTCCAGAAGTTCTAAAGTATCAATTATTCCTTGAATGTTATGGTCCATTATTACTGTTTGTAAGGGTTCATTTATCACCAATGCCAGCATTTCATCAGTGGATTAACGGTAAATCTTGGTCCAATCACAAACTAGTAAAGAAATTCCTTAAAGGATGAGCGAATGTCTATTCCCCAGTTAAATCTCCCACACCCGTTGGGACCTTACCCTGGTATTGTCCCACCTCATGCAGCCACTCTTTGAACCTCTGCCCAAGTGTTCACTGTTTCACTTCTCACTTGTCCATCAGACATTCACCTCTGTTTATTTCCCTGCTCAGTCCCCATCCTCTGACCACACTTCCCCACCCTCCCTGGCCCTGGGGTCATAGACCCCTCTTTTGTGCCAGCCCCCACCTGCTCAAGTCTCCTTTCCCCACTGAAGATACAGAATTATTTCCTATAAAAAAAGGTTACTCACCTTCTCGTAACTGTTGTTCTTCAAGATGTGTTGTTCACGTCCACTCCAATTAGGTGCGCGTGCACCACGTGCACGGCAGCTGGAAGATTTTTCCCCTTGCAGTATCGGTAGGGTTGGCCTGGGCGCCCCTTGAGGTCGCGCCTTCAAGGCACTTGATATAGAGCCCTGCCGACCCACCAACCCTTCAGTTCCTTCTTGCTGGCTCCTTCGACAGAGGGGAAGGAGGGTGGGTAATGGAATGGATGTGACCAACACAGCTCAAAGAACAACAGTTACGAGAAGGTGAGTAACCATTTTTTCTTCTTCGAGTGATTGCTCATGTCAGTTCCAATTAGGTGATTCCCAAGGCTAAATTTTGGAGGCGAGGTTGGAGCGTAAATGTGCGCTGACTGAAGTACCGCTCTACCAAAGGCTGCATCGTCTCTGGCCTGCTGGATAATGGCATAATGCGACGTGAATGTATGAATGGAGGACCATGTCACCGCTCTGCGTATTTCCTGGGTTGGCATGTGTGTCAGGAATGCCACTGACGAAGCTTGTGTCCTGCTGGTGTGTGCTGTGAGCGGAGGGGCATGCACCTCCGCCAGGTTGTAGCATTCCCGGCTGCAGGACATGATCCATTACGAAATCCTTTGGGAGGAGACTGAGACCCCTTTCATTCTGTCCGCTACCACGATGAATGGCTGAATGGACTTCCAGAATGGTTTGGTTTGTTCGATGTAAAGGCTAATGCCCAGCGAACATCCAGCGAGTGAAGCCTTTGTTCCCTGCTGCTTGTGTGCGGCTTAGGGTAGAAAACTGGGAGAAAGATGTCCTGGTTCCTTAGGGAGGAAAGCTGGCTGCGGCCTGAGCTGAACCTTGTCCTTGTAGAACACAGTGTAGGGAGGCTCTGATGTTAGGGCCTTGAGCTCAGACACCCTCCTGGTTGAGGTTATAGCTACCACAAATACCATCTTGTACGAGAGGTAGAGCAGAAAGCATGTCGCCAGTGGTTCAAAGGGTGGCCCCATCAGTCTGGAAAGGATCAGATTCTGGTCCCAAGCCGGGACTGGCTGTCAGACATGCAGATAGAGCCTGTTGAGACCTTTCAGGAAATGGCTGACCATAGGGTTGGCAAAGACCGACTGTCCCCCTGCGCCTGGATGGAAGACAGAGATGGCAGCCAAGTGAACCTTTATTGATGACATGGACAGCCCCTGCTGCTTAAGATCGAGAAGGTAGTCCAGTATAAGGGGTATGGACACAAGCGTCAGAGATGGATGGTGTTGCGCTGATCAGATCGAAAACCTCTTCTATTTGGCCAGGTAGGTAGCCCTGGTGGAGGGTTTCCCAAGGACTTGTTTGACCGGGTCCGAACAGGAGAGCTCCATTGGGTTCAACCATGGAGCTTCCATTCCGTGAGGTGCCATGACTCGAGGTTCAGATGCTGGAGATGGCAGTGATCCCGAATTAACAAGTCCAGGAAGAGTGGCAATTTGACCAGGGCTTCCACGGACATTTCGAGGAGAGATGTGTACCAGTGCTGGCAGGACCAGACTGGAGCTACTAATATCACTGAAGCTTCTTCCCTCTGTACTTTGAGAAGCACCTTGTGAACGAGAGGGATGGGAGGGAACACGTATAGGAGGTGGTCCCCCCACGGGAGGTGGAACGTGACCGACATGGAGCCTGGGCTGTGATTCAGAAAGGAGCAAAACTGCTGGCACTTCCTGTTGTGTCACATGGCCAACAGGTCTATCTGGGGAAAACCCCACCATTGGAAGGTGGAGTTTGCAATGTCCAGGCGCAGGGAGCACTTGTGGCTGTGGAACGACCTGCTGAGGTAGTCCGCCAACTCATTCTGTACTCCAGGGAGGTACAATGCTTGCATGGCTATGTAATGAGTTAGACAAAAGTTCCACAGCATGAGGGCTTCCTGGCACAGGGTAGAGGAGCGTGCACCCCCCTGTTTGTTGATATAAAACATTGCCATGGTATTGTCTGTCGTAACTGTTACACTTCTCGCTGCCAAGTGGGCTCAGAAAGTCTGACATGCTTGGTGCACCACTCTCAGCTCTCTGACATTGATGTGGAGACTGAGCTTCGCCTGAGACCAGAGGCCTTGCGTCCTGAGGTCTCCCAGATGTATATCCCAATCCAAGGCTGTCGTGTCTGTCACCAGAGAGAGGGATGGCTGAGGACTGATGACGGGGACCCCTGCACACACCACCTGTGTGTCGAGCCACCACAGGAGGGTGTTGAGGACTGGGCAGGGCAGAGTCATGACCCTGTCCAAACTGTCCCGAACCGACCAATACACCGAGGCTAGCCACGATTGGAGCAGCCAGAGTCTAAGCCTGGTGTGTTGCACCACATGGGTACAAGTGGTCATGTGTCCCAGGAGTTTCAGCCAATTCCTTGCTGTGGTGGTGGGGAACTGCCTGAGACTTCGAATGATATTGCCCAGGGTCTGGAACCTCGATTCTGGAGGTAAGCCCTGGCCTGTGTAGAGTCCAGTATCGCACCTATAAACTCTATCCACTGAACTGGGGACAGTGTAGATTTCCCTGTGTTCAGGAGAAGGCCCAGTTTGTCGAACATCGTTCTTATGAAGTCAACTTGTGCCTCCACTTCAGCCCTGGAGCAGCCCTTGGTCAGCCATTCGTTGAGGTACAGGAACACCTGTACCTGTCGCCTGCGCAGAACGCACTTGGTAAACACTCGAGGCGCCACTGACAGGCCGAACGGGAGAACTGTGAACTGGTAGTGGTTGTTGCTCACCACAAATCTGAGGTATTTTCTGTGGGACGGAGTTATTGCTATGTGAAAGTACATGTCCTTCAAGTCGAGGGTGGTGTACCAGTCCCCTGGATCCAAGAAAGGGATGATGGAGGCAAAAGGGACCATGCGAAACTTCAGTTTCTTCATGAACCTGTTGAGATTTCGCAGATCTAGGATGGGCCTGAGACTGCCTTTGGCTTTTGGTATTAGGAAATATTGGGAATAGAAGCCCTTGCCCTTCAGCTCCTGAGGAACCTCTTCCACTATCCCCAGCAATCGGAGTGAATGCACTTCCTGTATGAGGAGTTGCTCATGAGAACAGTACTTGAAGAGGGATGGGGAAGGAGGATGGAAGTGCGGGAGGGCAGAAAATAGGAGAGAATATCCCTTCTATGCCATGCGGAGCACCCAACGGTCCGATGTGATACGGGCCCACGCAGGGTAGAAAGGGGATAGTCTGGACAAAAAGGTAAGGAGGGATGGATCCAGTCGTGGCACTGGTGCATCGTACTCGAGCGCACCTTCAAAAGGCCTGCTTCTGGGCCAAAGACAGCTTGGATTGGCCAGAGCCCTGGCATGAGGACAGGTGTGGTCTTTTCCTGCCACTCCTGTTCCTCCTCCGAGGACCGTCCTGCTGGTTTTGCAGTTGGTAGAACTGCAGGGGAGGCTGTGGCTGGAAATGCTTTTGCTGAGTCACGGGGGTATGAAGGCCCAAGGATCTGAGGGTGGTCCTTGAGTCCTTTAAACTCTGGAGTCTTTTATCAGTTTTCTCTGAAAAGAGAGCCAAACCCTCGAAAGGGAGGTCCTGAATACTCTGCTGGACCTCATAGGGGAGACCAGAGACCTGCAACCAGGAACTCCTCCTCATTGCCACCCCTGTAGCCATTGCATGGATGGCCGCATCTGCCCCGTCCAACGCCGCATGTAGGGAGGCCCATGCTATCAGCTTCCCTTCCTCCACCAGCGCAAAGAATTCTGCAGAGGAGTCCTGCGGCAGCAACTCCGCAAATTTGGCCATCGCGCCGCAGGTGTTATACAAGTATCTGCTCACGATGGCCTGCTGGTTAGATATGCAGAGTTGCAACCTCCCCATCGAACAGACCTTCCTCCCAAATAGGTCTAGTTTTTTAGCCTCCTGATTTTTAGGGGAGGGTCCCTGGTAGCCCTGGCGCTCATGCTGATTGGCTGCGTCAACAACCAGGGAATTGGTGGGTGGGTGGGTATATAGATGTTCATACCCACTGGAAGTACCACCTTTCATTCCTCTTGGCCATAGGGGGCAAAGAGGCCGGGGTCTGCCAGAAGATCTTTGTGGTCTCAGTGATGGTCTTAATCAGTGGCAGGGCAATGCAGGCTGGCCCAGAGGGGGTGAGGATGTCCACCATGGGGTCGGCGTTCTCTACCACCTCCTCTGCCTGGATCCCCAGGTTCTGGGCCACCCACCACTGCAGCTCCTGTAAGACCCTGCTGTCCTCCAAGGCCCGGGCCGTCGATGTCCCCACCACAGCCTTATCAGGGGAGGACGAGGACGAAAGCCCTGGTAATGGGCCTTGCTCACTCCCCTCAGCGCCGAGGGGGTCATGTGGCACCCAGTGTTGCCATGTCGCTGCCTCCGCAGTTGCTGGTGCTGAGGTCGCCAGTGCCGAGGTTGCTGCCGCTGCAGCTGTCAACGGTGCCGGTGCCGATGCCGGTGCTGGAGCTCGAGGCAAAGGCAGGAGCGTCGGTGCCGCTGATGGTGCTGGTGCCAATGCCCCCCGTGGAGGGACAAAGGATGCCGACGCCACCAGCACCGACGTGAATCTCGATCCCTGGCTCTGTCCCTGGCTCTGATGGTAAGCCCAGGGCATCCAGAAGGGCCTCTGTGCCAGGGGTTGACACTGGGCAGTCCACAGTGCTGGATAGGGCTGGCAGTCACGCCAGGACCCGGACCTTCTGCTCCTGCTCCTATCAGAGTGGTAGGATTCCGCTTCCGAGGTCTCCAAGAAGGGGGACCACGGAGGAGCAATGTTCCGCGGTGCCCGAGAGCAGTGCTGGGGACAGGGGACCGGTGTGGCTCCCTCATGTAGGTGGCCCGTGATGGGGAGAGGAGTGCCAGATATGGAGATTGGCGCACCATCCTCGCCAGCTTGCCCCTTGACAGAATTGGGGGTCAGGCAGTCGACGGCGACTTGTCCCTTCTCTGTGGGGAGGACTGCGCCGTGAGGTGCATAAGGTTCTGAGCCGCCTCAAACACCTCCGGCGTAGAGGGGAGCTGTAGCTCTCTGCCATGCTGGTCCGGAGAGCGGTGAGGACCCGGACTTGACTGGACCCCTGGGGGGCAGGAGTCTACGAGACCCTGGGAGGCGGTGGGGCCGAGGTAATGTGGCCTGGTTTGGGTCTCCCTCCTGCATGCTCCTTGGGCTTCGATGGGGGAGAGTGACCCCTTTCTGGCCTCCTCTTCTTTTGGGGCACCAGGGACTAAGACTGCCTGTGGGTGGAGCCGTGGCAGAGCTGAGACTCACAGAAGGCTGCCTGTGGGTGGAGCCATGGCGGTGCTGAGTCTCCTTGGAGTCCTTCCTCCACACTGGCTCATGCAGCATCAGTGCCAGCCCACTCCGCACGGATGAGGAGGTGTTGGGCATGGGCTCTGCCAACCCCAGGGCGGATTGAGGCCGGAGTGCAGCCTCCATGAGGAGGATCTTGAGCCTTTGCTCCTGGTATTTTAAGGTCCTAGGGAGAAACCCATCACAGATCCTGCACTTCTCCTTTTGGTAGCTCTCCCCGAGACACTTCAAACAGGAAGTGTGCGGATTGCTCCTGGGCATAGATTTGCCACAGTCCTCACAGAGTTCAAACCCCGGGGACCAAGGCATGCCTGGTGCCGGGGGGCAGCAGTGGGGGGCGGGGGGGAGAACCTTCCCCCAAAGGAAACTTATGAACTAACTACTAATACTACAACTACTAAAATACTCCCAACTAAGTAGAACTATATACACCGAAAGGTGGACACTGCCAATAAAGTGCTTGCCTAGGCCAGCCAGCCGTCACTGGCAGATAGAAGGAACTGAGAGGATGGCGGGTCAGCAGGGCCCTATATCGAGCATCACGAAGGCGCGACCCCAGGGGGTGCCCAGGCTGACCCTGTGGATACTGCAAGGGGAAAAATCTTTCGGCTACCATGCATGCAGTGCGCGCACACCTAATTGGAATTCACTGGAGCAATCACTCAAAGAACTTTAGTTCTTTAAAATGTTAAAGAAATGAGCCCAAATTCCACAAGCAGATCCAGAAACCACAAATTCTTGCAAGCTAACCCTTTCCCTACTCCCACCTGCACCCCTCATATAGCTTTTTGTCCTTGTGTCTAATCTTATGGCCAGGTTCTCTGGCCTGCTCCACTCTTTTGAACCACCTGAGTGACAAGAAGGGAGCATAACCCCAGTACGGTGGGTGTTCCCAGCAGGCATACAGCTGGTGTAGTTGGCTCCTACATTTCACTTGCCCAGCCCTTGGTGTAGGGGGAATATAGAGGTAGGAAGGAGTGGCCAGATCACAATGCTTTGGCTATCCCAGCTGGTGAGCAGCTCCTTCGTGACAGCTGTCAGCTGGTGAATATTAGAGCAGTTCCCTGGGGCTGGAGCCAGGATAAGAACCAGGGAGCTGTAACCAGCTTCCTGATGGCCCCTCACCCTCCCTGCCACAGGGGAGAATCTGGGTCATAGACTGCAAACTCTGTGGGGGAGGAACAGTAATATACCCAGCAGCACACTTGGGCCCAGTATAAATAAACATATGGATAATGCTCACCATAGATTTTCTGAATTCCTTGGAGATCATCCTGTGGGAGTTTAAAGTTGTGTGTTTCCATGTACTGGTAGAAAGGAGCCATGATAGCACTGGGGTCATTGGAATGTTCCAGGCCCAGGGCATGACCCAGCTCATGGACGGCAACCAGAAAGAGATCATTCCCTACAGAGAAAACACATGTGCCAATTAACTTCCTAGCCGTTAGGTTAATAACTCTGTAACCCATAGCTGAAACTCTAGACATTCTCAATACAAGAATCAACCTTGAATATTGTGCAGCCAGAAGCAACACCACCAGCTACTGAAAAGGGATTCTACTGCATAGCACGTACAATGTGTGGCAATATAAAAATCAATTTACAATTATGTATAGTAATTCCAGGGATATCTACACCAGTGGTTCCTAAAATTTATTGGTTCACCATATTAAAAAAGTTTGTTTGAAGTACCACATGCACATTTCTCCTTTCTGTGCACATTTATTTTAGGCCTTAAGTTTTGATGTTCTCATAGTAAATTATGTTTCAAATCTGGCTGGTGGAGGAAAGAAGAGAAGGGAGTTTGGCTGGTGAATCTGGGCAGAAGCATTAGAGGTCACAAAGTTAAGAGCAGCTCAGGAATTTTTCAACTAAATGTTTTTTTCCATTGGAAAATGCCGATTTGTCAAAACTGAAACTTTTGGCGGGAGATATACCAATTTCGATGACATGTTTGCTGGGATACGCTATCTGTTAATCCCATGGACCAGTGTTTCTTGGCCTTTCTAGCGCAAGAGTAGCCTTTGGGAGCTGTCTGTCATCCTCCCTCTTTTACATGGACTTTGGCCAGGTGCTGTGAACCACACTGAGCACCGAGCCCCCAGTGGTTCACGATAGCCTGATCAGCCAGAATGGTGACCTTCTGACCCATGTCTAAAATAGCACTGCAGGGAGCCAACAGCTGCCAGATCAAGCTAGTGATGAGACTTTTGTGCTCTCGCCAGTCCCCAGGAGGCTTCACTGCTAAAGCAGCTACAGCACATCCTGTGTCCATGCTCAAGAGGAGCTGTTTGACGATGTGCTGAAGGAGTACTCCGCCATGGAACTGGAGGCAGAAACAGATGAGACAGAAGTAGCCCTGGAGGCTGGCAAGTTTCTGGCTCCATGTTTGTTGTTATTAATATATGAACGGGGGGGATTTCCGGTTTATGACCCAATGCAATTACAAGCTTGGGTAGCAACGTGTATCTGCTTACAGTGGAATGCAAGCCAGCGTTTTGGCATCTCCCCCACAATGTGGAATTCAAAATGGATTTCAGGAAGGGCAAATAACAGCTAAACAAGCAGTTATAAAAACATTTTTACTTGATACTTGCACATAGTTACAAAAATATGCTGGGGTGTTAAAAGTAGGAGCCTTTCATTGTCTTCCCTTTTAGTGTGCCACACTGTACAAATTGGCCAGGCCACACCATAACGAGCCACCCGTAAACTGTACTCGGGCTGAAGGGGAATGGAATGCCCGGGTAACAAATTAACTGTCTGAAATACACCAGGGGTTGTGTGCAGTCCAGAAATGTGCCAGGAAGAGGGGGGATGCTATTCAGTTCTTTATTACCGAAGTATGCTTTGGAGGTGGGGGGGAGTAATTTTGGTGATGCAGTCCTTATTATGAGCCCCAGCAGTCCCTGTGGTATGTGTCTAGTCCAAGTGTGCAGTATCAAGAGTCTGTTTTGTCTGGGATAATTGCTTGTAGTCCATAGATAGATGTAGTGCAAGCAGGCTGTATTGTAGGCCGTAGCTGTACTGGGGTAACTGCAAGAATGCAGAAAACTTTCAGTAGTTTACAGGAAGACAGTAATCCACATGGAAGCTAGCGCAGCATCCTGTTGATTCCCCCATTAATTTTGATCCAATCCTGGGTGCTGATAGTTGCAAACTTCTCCCATAGTAGGAACTAGGATGGGTAGTCACATTTCAGGCAGGGCTGGGGGGTGGGGGGCATACTTTCCGGGCCTGCCTCTGTAGGTCATCACCTCACTTCACTCATGGATGTGTTGCTTCGTCATCATAAACTTGAAAACCTCTTTAGCATACATGGCTGGCTTGCCCCTGGTAGCTTAGAATACAGTATTTCTTTGCAACTCAGGAATCTCCAGAATTATGTCCTTCAAAATGTTGAATACCTGAAAGGGTTGTGAACCATAAGTAGTAAACCACGGCAAGTGTACCGTCCTCTTCTCTCCCCCACACAAGGCTGAAATGCTCTGCAATTTTTAAAGGTATCTCATTTCTAAATTCCAACTTACCATTATGCGTGAAGGCTTCTCACTCTGCCTAACTCTCAGTTGTGCCCACGGAACATCTGGGAACTGAACTGTTGTTCTCAGAATATACTGAAGCAGAATTTTACATGTTTTGGCCTTGAGATTCCAAAGGCCCTTGAGATTCCAAAGGCTGATGATATACTAAACCTTTTCTGAAATACTGAGACAATAATGTACTGTTTCATTCCTGGTTTCAGGCCCTTCCACCTCTGCAGGCCAGCCACAGTTCAGCAGGCGTTGCACTGTCACAGTGGGTCTGTCTACACTGCAATTAGACACCAGTGGCTGGCCCATGCCATCTGACTCAGGCTTGCAGGGCTTGGGCTGCAGGGCTGTTTAATTGCAGTGGAAATTTCAGGGCTTGGGCTGTGGCCCAGGCTCTAGGACACAGCAAGGTGGGAGGGACCCAGAGCTCAGGCTACAGCCTGAGCCTGAATGTCCACACTGCAATTAAACAGCCCTGCAGCCCGAGCCCTGTGAGCCCAAGTCAGATGGCATCGGCCAGCTGCGGATTTTTATTTGCAGCCTAGACATACCCCATGCAGTCAAAGAGGAAGTGTGTCTGCCACAACTGTATGGTGAACAGTCTGGACAGGGCCAATCAGCAACTTCAGTACTGAAGGGAGAAGGATTCACAGCAAGTTGAAAGGCAAAGAGAAGCTGCAGGGCACATGGAGTGATTTGCAGCTCAGTTTCTTGAGCAGGAACGTCGCTTGAGGGAGGAAGAGACAGTGCAGCAGAAAGACGTGGTGGAGAGGCTGCTTGTGCCAATGGCTCTGAGAGAGCAGGCTCCTGCTCCGCCTGCATGTCCTGTGCCAACACCACCTCCTGAGTCCCTTGCATGGTGCCATGTCCTGTAGACCAGGAACCCATTGGCAAGTTCTGTGGTTGGATGGCTTAGGCAACCAGGACTTAATCTAGTTGAACTGGGCAAATGTATCCCATGCGGGCCTCCTCCGCCCATGCAGCAGCACCAAATGCATACAAAAAGCACTAGAAGGGAAAGAAGAACAGGGGGCAGGGGACACGAAGAAGGAGGGGAGCTTCAATTTTTTTGGAATGGTTTCACTGCTTTTCACTTATGCACTTTATTTTACTATCGTTTTGGTCTTTTTGTGGCACCTGACCTGCCTGTGAGTTCTCTAATACTGTCCTTTTTTAATACAGTGATGTTAACAAATAAAGGCTTTGAATTCATTAAGAAAGTTTATCGCCATCACTGCATCACACCATATAGCATGTGCATTTCAAACAATAAAGACATGATAAGGCGCATCTGGGAGTCATATCCAAACAAAAAGTCTTGATGTATCTTTTCAGATCCATAATTAAAACCCACAGTTCATCTTCTGTCCCTTTGTTTACCTTATCTATTTTCTACAATTCCTAACTTCCAATTTATATTCATTACTATTAACGTCCCCTTTTTCCCATTTGTTATTTATTATTATCTCTGCCTTCACTTCCCCACTAAACCAGGTCAGTTTTTTAACTAATACAACCTTCTTTCTTGTTTATGGGATTGTGGCTTTTGGGGCATCTAGTATGGTGTTCTTGAACAATTCCCAATTATCATGCACATTTTTCTGATTAAATTCTTCCTCCCAGCTGATTTGGCCCATAATTGTTTTCAGCTTTTTGAAATTGGCCCTTTTAAAGCACTAATTATATATATCACTGGTATGGACTTTATTCTCTTTGCACATTATAGATGTGATCAAGTCATGAATATGTACCTGAGTTATCATTAATTTTTAGATCTGTGATAAATTCCTCTTTATCTGTCAAGATGAGGTCTAACATAGTGCAACACATTTGAGTTAGGAAATTGTCATTGATAATATTTAGAATTTCCAAGGATGCTTTAGTACTGGCAGCATGAGACCTCCAGCATCTGTCTTTCAAATTGAATCCCCCATGAGCATGAATGTTTTTTACCTACATATTATAGATAGGTGTTTAAGGAGTTGGTCATCCCATTCCCTCATGTAATTTTGTGGTCTGTATCAGACACCAACTAGTATCCCATCTTGCGCTTCATCTGTTAGGACATTAAGAGCATACATAAGAACATAAGAACGACCATACTAGGTTAGACCAAAGGTCTATCTAGCCCAGTATCCTGTCTTCTGATAGAGGACAATGCCAGGTGCCCCAGAGGGAATGAACAGAACAGGTCATCATCAAGTGATTCATCCCCTGTCACCCATTCCCAGCTTCTGGCAAACGGAGACTAGGGACACTATCCCTGCCCATCCTGATTAATAGCCATTGGTGGACCTATCCTCCATTTATTTATGTAGTTCTTGTTTGAACCCTATTATAGTCTTGACCTTCACAACATCCTCTGACAAACAGTTCCACAGGTTGATTGCATTGTGTGAAGAAATACTTCCTATTCTTTGTTTTAAACCTGCTCCCTGTTCATAGCATTTGGTGACCCCTAGTTCTTGTGTTATGAGGAGTAAATAACATTTCCTTATTTACTTTCTCCACAACAGTCATGATGTTATAGATCCTCCCTGAGTCATTTCTTTTCCCAGTTGAAAAGTCCCAATCTTATTAATCTCTCCTCAAATGGAAGCTTTTCCGTTCCGCTAATAATTGTTGTTGCCCTTTTCTGAACCTTTTCCAATTCCAATATATCTTTTTTTGAGATGGGACAACCACATCTGCATGCAGCATTCAAGATGTGTCTTTACTATGGATTTATATAGAGGCAATGTGATATTTTCTGTCTTATTATATATCACTTTCTTAATGATTCCCAACATTCTGTTAGCTTTTTTGACTGCCGCTGCACATTGAGAGGATGTTTTCAGAGAACTATCCACCATGACTCCAAGATCTCTTTCTTAAGCGGTAACAGGTAATTTAGATCCCATCATTTTAGATGTATAGTTGGGATTATGTTTTCCAACGTGCATTACTTTGCATTTATCAACATTGAATTTCATCTGCCATTTTGTTGCCCAGTTACCCAGTTTTGTGAGATCCCTTTGTAGCTCTTTGCAATTTGCTTTGGACTTAGCTATCTTGAGTAGTTTTGTATTATCTGCAAATTTTGCCACCTCACTGTTTACCCCCTTTTCCAGATCATTTATGAATATGTTGAATAGGACTGGTCCCAGTGTAGACCCCTGGGGGACACCACTATTTATCTCTCTCCATTCTGAAAACTGACCATTTATTCCTACTCTTTGTTTCCTATCTTTTAACCAGTTACCGATCCACAAGAGGACCTTCCTTCTTATCCCGTGACAGCTTACTTTACTTAAGAGCCTTTGGTGAATACATTATATTCACTGCATCCCCCCATCCACATACTTATTGACCCCCCCTCAAAAAATTCTAGTAGATTGGTGAGGCATGATTTCCCATTACAAAAACCATGTTGACTCTTCCCCAACAAATTATGTTCTTCTATGTGCCTGACAATTGTGTTCTACATTATAGTTACAACCAGCTTGCCTGGTACTGAAGTCATGCTTACTGGCCTGTAATTGCCAGGATCACCTCTGGAGCCCTTTTTAAAAATTGGAATCACATTAGCTATTCTCCAGTCATTTGGTACAGAAGCTGATTTAAAAGATAGGTTACAAACAACAGTTAGTAGTTCTGCAATTTCAGATTTGAGTTCCTTCAGAACTCTTTGGTGAATCCCATCTGGCCCTGGTGACTTATTACTGTTTAATTTATCAATTTGTTCTAAAACCTCCTCTAATGACACCTCAGTCTGGGACAGTTCCTCAGATTTGTCATGTAAAAAGAATGGCTCAGGTTTGGGAATCTCCCGCACATCCTCAGCTGTGAATACCAACGCAAAGAATTCATTTAGTTTCTCTGCAATGGCCTTATTGTCCTTAAGTGCTTCTTTAGCATCTCGATCGTCCAGTGGCCCCATTGGCTGTTTAGCAGGCTTCCTGCTTCTGATGTACTTAAAAATGTTTTTTTGCTGTTACTTTTTGAATCTTTGGCTAGCTGTTCTTCAAATCCTTTTTTGACCTTCCTAACTATATTTTTTACACTTCACTTGCAGGAGTTTATACTCCTTTTTATTTTCCTCACTAGGATTTAACTTCCACTTTTTAAAGGATGCCTTTTTGCCTCCCACTGCTTCTTTTACTTTGTTGTTTAGCCACGGTGGCATTTTTCTGGTTCTCTTACTAAGTTTTTTAATTTGGAGTATACATTTCAGTTGAGTCTCTACTATGGTGTCTTTAAAAAGTTTCCATGAAGCTTGCAGAGATTTCACTTTTTGCACTGTACCTTTTAATTTCTGTTTAACAAACTTCCTCATTTTTGTGTAGTCCCCCTTTCTGAAATTAAATCCTACAGTGTTGGGCTGCTGTGGTGTTTTCTCTGCCACAGGGATGTTAAATTTAATTATATTATGGTAACTATTACCAAGCGCTCCAGCTATATTCACCTCTTGGACCAGATCCTGTGCTCCACTTAGGACTAAATCAAGAATTGCCTCTCCTCTTGTGGGTTCCAGGACTAGCAGTCATTTAAGGTGTCAAGAAAGTTTATCTCTGCATCCTGTCCTGAGGTGACATGTACCCAGTCAATATAGGGATGGTTGAAATCCCCCATTATTACTGAGTTTTTATTTTTATAGCCTTTCTAATCTCCCTGAGCATTTCACAGTCACTATCACCATCCTGGTCAGGCAGTCAGTAGTATATCCCGACTGCAATATTCTTATTATTCGAGCATGGAATTACTATTCATAGAGATTCTATGGTATAGTTTGGTTCATTTAAGATTTTTACTTCATTTGACTCTATTCTTTCTTCCTCATATAGCCACTCCTCTACCAGCACAACCTGTTCTGTCCTTCCGATATATTTTGTACCCTGGTATTAGTGTGTCCCATTGATTATCCTCATTCCACCAAGTTTCTGTGATGCCTATTATATCAATATCCTCATTTAATACAAGGCACCCAAGTTCACCCATCTTATTATTTAGACTTCTAGCATTGGTATATAAGCGCTTAAAAAGCTGTCACTTTTTAGCTGTCTGCCAATTGAATGGGACTCTTTTTCATTTGACTGTTTCTCACCAGATCCTACCCGTATTTTATCATCTTCCATCCTCTTCTCCTTACCAGGACATAGAGAATCTCCATGAATAGATCCTCCCCTAAGAGATGTCTCTATCCGAACCACGTGCTCCTCTTCACCTGTCGGCTTTCCCCCAGCCGTTAGTTTAAAAACTGCTCTAGACCTTTTTAATTTTAAGTACCAGCAATCTGGTTCCATTTGGTTTAGGTGGAGCCCATCCTTCCTGTATTGGCTCCCGCTTTCCCCTAGTTCCTAATAAATAGAAACCCCTCCTCCCTACACCATCATCTCATCCAAGCATTGAGCCCTGCAGTTCTGCCTGTCTAACTGGCCCTGTGTGTTGAACTGGAAGCATTTCAGAGAATGCTACCATGGAGGTCCTGGACTTCAATCTCTTACCTAGCAGCCTAAATTTGGCCTCCGGAACCTCTCTCCTATTCTTCCCTATGGCTTGTCAGTGACTTGGAAATAGGAAATTCTATTTTTGACATACACTGCTACGCCTTACCCCGCTTAATCCTTCCTAAATTAGGTTATAACCATTTATTTTAACATTTAACTCATATGAGTTATCCCATCAGTAATATCAACTAGATAAAATTTATGCTCATAAATGAGCAATTCCAATTCCTCTTCCTTGTTACCCAGGCTCCTAGCATTGTTGTATAGGAAATTCAAGAATTTTGTCTTTTCTTGCCTTTTGGATTCTAGAATCATAGAATCATAGAATATCAGGGTTGGAAGGGACCCCTGAAGGTCATCTAGTCCAACCCCCTGCTCGAAGCAGGACCAATTCCCAGTTAAATCATCCCAGCCAGGGCTTTGTCAAGCCTGACCTTAAAAACTTCCAAGGAAGGAGATTCCACCACCTCCCCAGGCAACGCATTCCAGTGTTTCACCACCCTCTTAGTGAAAAAGTTTTTCCTAATATCCAATCTAAACCTCCCCCACTGCAACTTGAGACCATTACTCCTCGTTCTGTCATCTGCTACCATTGAGAACAGTCTAGAGCCATCCTCTTTGGAACCCCCTTTCAGGTAGTTGAAAGCAGCTATCAAATCCCCCCTCATTCTTCTCTTCTGCAGGCTAAACAATCCCAGCTCCCTCAGCCTCTCCTCATAAGTCAAGTCCAAAGCTTCTGTGTTTTTCTGTCATAGTTCAGGCACCATCAAAGCAAACATCAACCCAGCCGTGCCTATCCAACTCACGTGGAAGAACTGATTGTTGGATAGTGTCAAACATGTTGTGTCCCTCTAGCACATACTGTCAGTGGAAAGTGAAACAGGTAGTCCTCTTGCATCGCTCCTTCCCACTCAGATTGGACAACAGATAAAAGCTGTGCACAGGAAGACATATCTGTAGTGTCCTCCTATTGTACTGAGAAGTACTGGCTTTCCTGAACTCTTCTGCACAGCTGTTTCTGAACATCTGCCACATCACAAACTTGTTGTCTGACTGCATCTTTGGAGAGGGGAATGGCTGTCATGTTTATTGCTAGCAGCAAGTCCCAACATAACACTGATGACATCTGAGGCACAGGACACAATGAGTATTCTCTCAGTTCTCTGAGTCTTGGCAGCTTTCGCAATTTACCGTGACACTAACTCTGATGTTTACAGCACTGACATCAACAAAATAGTCTTCTGATTCTGTAAGCCTGTACATTTTCCCTTGAAGAATTCAGTGGTTATTTTTATAAAGTTGGTCTTCAAATGAATCAGCGTGCCCCCCCTTTAAAGGCCATGTGAACACCTCAGAATCCCTTGACCACTACTGTGAAAACCCCTTTACAGTATTACGGTAACTGAGGGTCATGCTAGGATATTGTAATAGAGCTTCTGGGGTACTGCCCCCTTGTGGCCCTTCTGTGCACAACTCACTCAGCTGTGGATCTCCACTGGTATGTCTCTGTCCCAATAAGGTACAGGAGAGTGGTGCTTTGGTCCACCAGCCAAAGAAACGTCCAGTCTGGCATTAGTGGATTTAAACACCCTTTTGGGGGTGTTTAAGATTTTAAGGTAATGAGGAACAAAATCAGGGTCATTCCACAAACCTTTGGTGGAGCCCCACCCTTCTATTCAGGGCTGGTCTCCCAATCTGTTCGTCAGCCAATTCCCTTCCCAGGATCTACTCATCCCTTCCAGGAGAGTTGATCCAGCCAGCACGTGTGCTCCATCCCCGGGCTGCAACCAGGCTTCAATCCCATCAAGAGAAGCAGATTTTTGTCCTTCCTGTTCAGTGCTGAACTAGGCTAGACTCTCTTCTTTTATCTCCCTTTCTATGCCTGATACTGGCTTGAGGTGTAGCAGGGCGGGCCAACTGGATCTTCGGACTTTCCCCAATCCCTTCATAGCCAGTGGAGAACCTGACTGCCTCCTAAACTCCCTCATTGCTGGTGCGGGGCATCTCTGCCCCATCACAGATGTGTCTTGTTTTGAGTCTCCCAAAGAGGAAAATCAGGCTTCAAGTGGCAGATGATAGAAGAGTTATGAAAAGGTCACAAAAGGAGAATGAATGTGACCCTCCTCTGCTGCCTGGTGCCATAGAACACTTTGGGGAGCATGCACTGGAATCCAGTTAATGTGTGTGTGTGTGTAAGTGTGTAAGCTGGAGAGCAAAAGGTAATTGCAAGTCCTAGGAAGTCAGGGTGACAAAAGAAAATGCGGGGTGCCTAGCTGCAGCAAAACAGTAAATTCCATGGCAATAATCTTGAATTCTGTGGTGTAATGTAAATGTTAAATTCCAGCTGGCAGAGTCCACAGATTTTGACTGCGATGGATGCTGCCATTCACACCTCTCAAAAGTTCTCTGAGGATTCAGGCAAGCATTACTGCATCAGTTTGTGTTCATTTCACATTTTCAATTTATCTCCACAAGTATAAGCTTTAGAAACATAATTTTATTTGAGGAAAAGGAAAGAATGGGCTGGGGCAGGGGGTTGGGGTGCGGGAGAGGGCTCAGGGTGCAGGTTCATGGCGGTGCTTACCGCAGCTCCCAGGAAGTGGCCCCCAGGTCCCTGCAGCCCCTACTTGCAAGGGTGGCCAGGGAGGCTCTGCGCGCTGCCCATGTGCCCACAGGTGCTGCCCCGCAGCTCCCATTGGTTGCAGTTCCCAGCTAATGGGAGCTGTGAAGCTGACCCTCAGGGCAGGGGCAGCTTGCGGAGCCGCCCATGTGTCTAGGGGCTGCAGGGACTTGGTGGCCACTTCTGGGAGCCATGCGGAACTAGGGCAGACAGGGAGCCTACCTTAGCTCTGGGCCCCCACTGCACCGTTGACCAGACTTTTAATGTCCCAGTCGGCAGTGGCAACCGGAGCCTCCAGGTCAAAAACCGAACACCTGGCAACCCTAAGTTAAGCACAGGTTACCACCCAAAACAAAGGGATAAGTGAGACAGCTCAGGAATGTATTGTCTAAATACTAAAGTGGATTTACTCCTGCTGGGAGAGGCTATATCTGTGCTCTGCGAACAAGGCCAGGATCTTTAAATACAGTAGCCTATAACCATATTCAGGTACTTGTCTAAGCCCTGGTCTACACTATGGGGTTAGGTCAAATGTAGCCGCATTAGGTCGATTTTAAACTGAATGCGTCTATACAACCAACCCTGTTCCGTCGACCTAAAGGGCTCTTAAAATCGACTTCTGTACTCCTCCCTGGCAAGGGGAATAGCGCTAAAATTGACCTTGCTAGGTCGAATTTGGGGTAGTGCAGATGCAATTAGATGGTATTGGCCTCGGGAGCTATCCCAGAGTGCTCCAATGTGACTGCTCTGGTCAGCACTTTGAACTCCGATGCACTAGCCAGGTACACAGGAAAAATCCTAGGAAATTTTGAGTTTCATTTCCTGTTTAGTCAGCGTGGCGAGCTCAGCAGCACAGGTTGACCATGCAGTTCCCCCCAGAATCGCAAACGAGCTCCAGCATGGACCAAACGGGAGACACTGGATCTGATTGCTGTACAGGGAGAAGAATCTGTGCAGGCCGAACTCTGATCAAAAAGAAGAAATGCTAATATATATGCCAAAATTGAACAGGGCATTGTGGAGAAAGGCTACAACAGGGACACACAGCAGTGCCACGTGAAAGTTAAGGAGCTCACGCAAGCCTACCAAAAGACAAAGCAGGCAAATGATCGGTCCAGGTCAGAGCCCCATGCATGCCGCTTCTATGATCAGCTAAATGACATTCTGGTGGGGGGACCCTACCACTACCCCACCACTGTCCATGGACACCTGCAAGGGGGGAGTCTCACTCAACAGGGAGGAGGATTTTGTGGATGAGGAAGAGCGGGAGGAGGAGGAGAATGTGCAGCCCTATTACAATTGAATCCGTTCTCCCCGACAGCCAGGGTCTTTTCATCACTCTGGAGCTAATACCCTCCCAAGGTGGGATTCCCCGACCCTGAAGGCGGAGAAGGCACCTCTGGTGAATGCACATTTGTAACTACAGTACAGGGTTTAAAAGCAATAGTGTTTAATGTTTGATTTGCCCTGAAGAATTGGGATGCATTCGCGGCCAGTACAGCGACTGGAAAAGTCTGTTAGCATGTCTGGGGATGGAGCAGGAATCCTCCAGGTCATCTCCATGAAGCTCTCCTGGAGGTACTCTGAAAGCTTTTGCAGATGGTTTCTGGGAAGGGCTGCCTTATTTCGTCCTCCACAGTAGGACACTTTACCACGCCAAGCCAGTAGCAAGTAGTCTGGAATCACTGCAGCACAAAGCATGGCAGTGAATGGTCCTGGGTTTTGGTCGCATTCAAGCAACATTCAGTCTTTATCTTTCTGTGTTAGCCTCTGGAGAGTGATATCAGTCATGGTCACCTGGTTGAAATAGGGGAATAAGGGAACAGTAAAAGGACCCCGCTCATGCTGGTTGTTTGCACTTGGCTAAAAGGGATCATCCCGGAGAATAGCCACGCGGTGGGGTAGGGGGAGGTGTGTGCTGCACATCCACCCAAAAATGACAGCCCCTCCTTTTAAATGTGAAACCTTGCTTGCTATGGGAAAGGATGGCGCTCCAGTTTGAAACCATTCCCACATGTTATAAAGGCAGAAGACGCCAACCCCGCGTACCAAAAGGCTTACCATGGCTGCCTGGAAACCGAGTTCTGTTGCCCAGCTGTGTGTGATATGTCACCATACTGGCAGGTGTGCAATAAAAAAGGCAAAATGTGACCTTGTACCTAAAGCACATGTGCTGTCTGCTGTGAATTACTTGATTTACTGTGAAAAAGTCTCCCTTTTGTTCTCAGAAATGTATCATCTTAAGTTTTACTCTCCCTTTTTATCTCCCCCCAGATGCAAATGTTTCTATGCTCCCCCATCATCTCCGTCCCTGAGGTTATCGCAGATTAGAAGGCGAAAAAAATGCACTCACGATGACACGTTTTCCGAGCTCATGCAGGCCTCCCACACTGATAGGGCACAGCTTAATGCATGGAGGCATTCAGTGGCAGAGGCCAGGAAAGCATTAAGTGAGTGCGAACAGCAAAGGCAGGAGGTGATGCTGAGGCTACTGCGAGAGCAAACGGACATGATGAAGCGTCTGCTGGAGCTGCAGGAAAGCCAACAGGAGCACAGACCCCTGCTGCATTCATTGTAAAATTGCCTGCACTCTTCCCCAAGTTTCATATCCTCCTCACCCAGACGCCCAAGAATGCGGGGGAGGAGGCTCCAGGCACCCAGCCACTCCACTCCAGAGGATGGCCCAAGCAACTGAAGGCTGTCATTCAAACAGTTTTGATTTGTAGTGTGGCTACAATAAGCAATGTGGCCTTGTTCTTCCCGCCTCCCACACCCCAACCCATCCGGGCTACCTTGTCAGTTATCTCACTTTTTTAAAAATTAATATAGAAAGAATGCATGGTTTCAAAACAATAGTTACTTTATTTCCTTTGCCAGCTGTGATCGAAGGGGGGAGGGTAGTTGGCTAACAGGGAATTAAAATCAACAAAGGGGGCGGGTTTGCAGCAAGGAGAAACATACACAGCTGTCACACTGTAGCCTGGCCAGTCATGAAACTGGTTTTCAAAGCCTCTCTGATGCGCAGCGCACCTAGCTGTGCTCTTCTAATTGCCCTGGTGTCTGGCTGCTCAAAATCGGCTGCCAGGCGATTTGCCTCAACCTCCCACCCTGCCATAAACGTCTCCCCCTTACTCTCACAGATATTACAGAGCACACAGCAAGCAGCAATAACAACGGGAATGTTGGTTGTGCTGAGGTCTAACCTAGTCAGCAAACAGCGCCAGCAAGCTTTTGAACGTCCAAAGGCACATTCTACCACCATTCTGCACTTGCTCAGCCTATAGTTGAACTGCTCCTTACTACTGTCCAGGGTGCCTGTGTATGGCTTCATGAGCCATGGCATTAAAGGGTAGGCTGGGTCCCCAAGGATAACTATTGGCATTTCAACATTCCCAACGGTAATTTTCTGGTCTGGGAAGTAAGTCCCTTCTTGCAACTGCTCAAACAGCCCTGAGTTCCTAAAGATGCGAGTGTCATGCACCTTTCCCAGCCATCCCACATTAATGTCGGTGAAACGTCCCTTGTGATCCATCGGTGCTTGCAGCACCATTGAGCAGTACCCCTTGCGGTTTACATACTGATTGGCAAGGTGGTCCGGTGCCAACACAGGGATATGCGTTCCGTCTATCGCCCCACTACAGTTAGGGAACCCCATTGCAGCAAAGCCATCCACTATGACCTGCACATTTCCCAGAGTCACTACCGTTGATAACAGAACGTCAGTGATTGCATTAGCTACTTGGATCACAGCAGTCCCCATAGTAGACTTGCCCACTCCAAATTGATTCCCGACTGACTGGTAGCAGTCAGGCGTTGCAAGCTTCCACAGGGCTATCGCCACTCGCTTCTCAATTGTCAGGGCAGCTCTCATCTTGGTATTCCTGTGCTTCAGGGTGGGGGAAAGCAACACACAAAGTTCAAGAAAAGTGGCCTTACACATGTGAAAGTTTCGCAGCCACTGTGTATCATCCCATACCTGCAACACTATGCTGTCCCACCAGTCTGTGCTTGTTTGCCAGGCCCAGAATCAGTGTTCCACTGTATCAGCCAGCCCCACTGCCACTATGATGTCCCAATTGCCACAGCCCATGCTTTCAGGAATGTCTGTGTCCATGTCCTCATCACAATCGTCCTCGTGCTGGCGTCTCTTAGCCCGGTTCTGCACATACTCCAGGATAATGTGCGAGGTGTTTACATGCTCACAACAGCAGTGCTGAGCTGAGCGGGCTCCATGCTTGCTGTGCTATGGTGTCTGCACAGGTAACCCAGGAAAAAAGGCGTGAAACGATTGTCTGCCGATGCTTTCATGGAGGGAGGGAGGAAGGGAGGGGCAACTGACGACGTACCCAAAACCACCCTCGACAATGTTTTTACCCCATCAGGCATTGGGTGCTTAACCCAGAATTCCAATGGGCAGCGAAGACTGCAGAAACTGTGGGATAGCTACCCACAGTGCACCACTCCGTAAGTCAATGCTAGCCATGGTATTGAGGTCACACTCCGCCGACTTAATGTGCTTAGTGGGGACATACATAATCAACTGTATAAAATCGACTTCTAAAAATAGACTTCTATAAAATCGACCTAATTTTGTAGTGTAAACATACCCTAAGTGGCTTGATTATACAAAGTGCTGGACAGACAAAGGTCTGACATAAGCCAACGGCTGGAAGTTGAAGCTAGACAAGTTCAGCCTGGAAATAAGGTGTAAATGTTTAACAGTGAGAGTAATTCACCACTGTAACAATTTACCAAGGGTTGTGGTGGATTCTCCATTACTGGAAATTTTGATATCAAGATTGAATGTTTTTCTAAAAGATATGTGCTTCGAGTTATTTTTGGGACACTCTCTGGCCTGTGTTATACTGGAGGTCAGACTAGATGATCACAGTGGTCCATTCTGGCCTAGGAATGTATGAATCTATGAGTTAGCTTGGTATTGTTTTGGCTAAGGGAGAGATAGAGTGTGAGAGAGACAGAGTGTGAAGCAGGACAGAGGCAGAGAGAGACACACACACACACACACACAGGCACAGACACAGCCTGGAACCAGCCCTGGGAGAAGCCTACAAAGGTTCTGAGTCAGGGGTGCTGTCTGATAGAAGCTTGGACCTGTGAGCAAGAACATGGTCCCCTGCTGTTGATTCCTTCTGTGTTCAGGGAAATAGAACTTTTTACATCCTTTGTAAACAAACAAGATGTCGTCAAAGAAATACCTATCTCATCAATTTCTTTTCCTAGTGGAAACAACCTGCAGGGCCTGAACTTTGACTAGCTGCTTGGATGAAAAGGGGTAATAGTTTTTCTGCAGGGAGAAAGTGTCTGAGAGACTGTCAGTGAGAAAAGCTGCCTCAACCTTCTCTTTGGTAAACTAAATAGCTTCAGGCTGGGACTTTCCAAGGAGCATGAGGGAGTCTCTAGCTGCAAGGCAGGTTTTCCAGACCTCAGGTCATTCTTGTGACTCTTCTTTTAACTGTCTCCAACTTTTCAACATCCTTTTAAAAGTGTGTATAAAAAACCTGGACACAGTATCCTGTAATGGTCATTCCACTAGTGGTCTCTGTCTTTCAAATCTTATTAAGTCAAACCTTATTGAATTAAGTGTCAATTTTTTAGGAGTTCATTGTATTAGAAATGCAAATGTGTATGTATTAAGAGAACATAAGAACATAAAAGTGGCCATACTGGGTCAGACCAAAGGTCCATCTAGCCCAATATTCTGTCTTCTGATAGTGGCCAATGCCAGTTGCCACAGAGGGAATGAACAGAACAGGTCATCATCAAGTGATCCATCTCCTGTCGCCCATTCCCAGCTTCTGGCAAACAGAGGCTAGGGACACCACCCCTTCCCATCCTGGCTAATAGGCATTGATGGACCTATCCTCCATGAACTTATCTTGTATGTAATATCTCTAGGGAGAAGAATTGGCTAATGTAAATTCTGGGAAATGTTATGAGCTTCGAAGTACAAAGAGGGTAGGAAAGCGAACAAGAAGAGGAAAGATAGTGCCAATACCAATGACAGTAACAGTCAGGTAGGCAATACTGTCAGTAGATAACTGTACCTAATCAGGCAAGGAATCTAAGAGAAGACAAGCAGAAACAACTACGAAGTCTGTACATCAATGCAAGGAGCATGGGTAATAAAATAGAGGGACTAGAACTACTGGTGCAGGAAGTGAAACCAGACATTATAGGGATAACAGAAACATGGTGGACTAGTAGTCATGACTGGAGTACAGGTATTGAAGGGTATGTGCTCTTCAGGAAAGACAGAAATAAAGGTAAAGCAGTGAAGTTGCATTGTATATTAATGACCAGGTAGACTGTGAAGAAATTAGAAGTGATTGAATGGATAAAACAGAATCCATTCAGGTCAAAATCACTTTGGGGAAGAAAGGTAACAAATGCTCCACTGGGACAGTGTTTGGGGTCTACTACAGACCCCAGGATACAATTTGGATACGGACAGAGACCTTTTGAATATTTTTAATGAAATAAATATTCCAGGGAATTATGTGATTGTGGGATACTTTAATTTCCCAAATACAGACTGGAGGACTAATAATCACAGGGCCTGGATAGTCCTGGATGTGATAGCCGACAGATTTCTTCACCAATCATTGAACCAACAAGTGGGGACATAGGCGCCGACTCTATGGGTGCTCCGGGGCTCAGGCACCCACGGAAAAAAAATAGCGGGTGCTCAGTACCCAGGAGCCAGAGTTTCAGTGTGGAATGTGATGAGTTCTGTGCTGCTAACAACTTCTGCCCATGGGGCAGAGAGTTTACTTATAAACAGAGGCACGTTAATTAAGATAACAAAAGTCTTTGTCATTAAATTAAATTAAGGATTGTTAGATGATCCTGAAAGCATTCCCAGGCACTCCAGTTAAAAGATAGGAAACAAAGGTAGGAATAAATGGTCCATTTTCAGAATGGAGAGAAGTAAATAGTGGTGTCTCCCAGGGGCTTGTACTGGGGCCAGGGCTGTTCAACATATTCATAAATGATCTGCAAAAAGGGGTAAACAGTGAGATGGCAAAGTTTGCAGATGATACAAAATTACTCAAGATAGTTAAGTGCAAAACAGATTGCAAAGGGTTACAAAGGGATCGCACAAAACTGGGTGACGGCAACAAAGTGGCAAATGAAATTCAATGTTAAATACAAAGTAATGCACATGCCAAAATATAATCCCAACAATACATGCAAAATGATGGTGCCTAAATTAGCTGTTACTCATCAAGAAAGAGATCTTGGAGTCATTTGCAGTACTCTGGAAGCACTATGTTTCCAGAGTACTGCAAATTTATAAATCCTTCTCACTGTGCCTGTATCATCCTGAACTCATTCTCCTGCTTCAGAAGACTTAAAAATTATCTCCAGTCATCAATGGGACAGACGCAACTGAATAATGTAGCTGTCCTTAACGTGCATCAAGACCATACTAGGAACTAGATGTCAATAAGGTTGCTGACAGTTTCATCCAGAAAGCTACAGTGAGACATAATGTCTTTAAACTGGGACATTAGTAAAGAGAGCTTGTAGGTGATTGCAATGATTTAAATATACTGTAATTCATGATAAAGTAATTATGTAGTTCATAACAATTTAATCATTATTAAAATAGTAAAGATACCAATGATAGACACATTCAATAACTAGAATATGAAAGAAGTGTATAAATATGCTGTAAATAGCCTCCCCCAAAACTAGCAGAGAGTCCCCCCCACCACCACCACACACACCTCTTCAAAAGCACCCACCGGAAAAAAACAAAAGTCAGTGCCTATGACCGGGGATGCCATTTTAGATTTAGTACTGGTAAGTAGCGAGGCCCACATAGAAAAACTGGTTGCAGGAGACAACCTTGCTTTAAGTGATCATGAGTTAATTCAATTTAAACTAAATGGAAGAATCAACAAAAATAGATCTGCAACGAGGGTTCTTGATTTCAAAAAAGCTAACTTTAAAAATTAAGGGAAATCATTACGGAAGTGGACTGGACTGAAGAACTCAAGGATCTGAATCTGGAGAAGGCTTGGAATTAATTTAAGACAAAGTTGCAGAATCTATCTGAAGCCTGCTTTACAAGCAAGGGGAAAAAATTCACAGGGAAGGCATGCAGACCAAACTGGATGAGTAAGCATCTCAGGCAGGTGATTAAGAGAAAGCAGAAAGCCTACAAGGAATGGAAGAAGAGATGGATCAGCAAGGAAAGCTACCTGTTGGAGGTCAGAAAGTATAGAGAAAAAGTGAGAACTGCTAAAAAGCCAAGCACGGTTGAACCTTGCAAAGGAAATTAAAACCAACAATAAAAGGTTCTCTAGCCATATAAATAAAAATAAAACAAGGCAAGAAAAAGTGGGATCTCTAAGCACTGAGGATGGAGAGGAGATTAAAGATAATCTAGGCATGGCCCAACACCTAAATGAATACTTTGCCTCAATTTTTAATAAGAGTAATGAGGAGCCTGGGGACAATGGCAAGGTGGCTAATGGGAACAAAGATATGGAAACAGAAATTACCACAAGCCAAACTCAGATAGCTTAATGGGTCCAAACTGAGGGGCCTGGATACTCTCCATCCAAGAATATTAAAGGAAATGGCACATAAAATTGCAAGCCCCATAGCAAGGATTTCTAACGAATCCATAAACTTGGGGGGTTGAACTCTGGATTTCAGTAAGGCATTTGATATAGTTACACATGGAAATTATTAGTTATATTGGAGAGGAATCAAAAGTTGGGTAAGGAATTGGTTAAAGGAGAGTCTACAGTGGATCACACTGAAAGGTGAACTGTCAGGCTGGAGGGAGGCTACTCGTGGAGTTTCTCAGGGATCGATCTTGGGACCAATCTTATTTAACATTTTTATTAATGACCCTGGTACAAAAAGTGGGAGAGGGCTAATAAAATTTGAAGATGGCACAAAGCTGGGAGACATTGCCAGTACAGAGGACCAGAATATCATACAAGATCTAGATGACCTTGAAAACTGAAGTAATAGAAATGTGATGAGATTTAATAGTGTAAAGTGCAATGTTATGCACTTAGGGACTAACAACAATAATTTTTATATAATAAACTGGCAATTTACCAGCTGGAAGTGACAGAGGAGGAGAAGAACCTGAATGTATTGGTTGATCACAGAATGACTATGAGCTGCTAATGTGATATGGCCATGAAAAGGGCTACTGCAATCCTAGGATGCATCAGGCATGGTATTTCCAGGAGAGAGAGGTGTGGTGTTATATGATTAAAATATGACCATGTAGATAATTGTTGCTACCACTGTTATATAATCACAACAGATCTTGTACAAAGTGTGTCAAGTAAGGTGTCAACGTAAAAGTTATGGTTTGCTGAATATGATTAGCCTATTTGCATGCATGTATAATTTTTGTATTATTAATATTGACTATGTACCTGTATTTCAAAAGCGTTTGCTCCTGTAATAGCACCCCCAGAGTAATTTGTGTCTGGGTGTTGAATCCAGGGCTGGAATACCCAAGGAGGCTGCATTTCTAACTTCTTGTTAGCCAATGTGGCGAGACAGAACTTTACTTTTGTTGCTGGATTGGTGTATTTTATGGAAGAATAACCATCAGTTTTGGGATGTGTCTGTTCTATTTCTCAGCAGCTTGTCCTGAATTTGGTATTCTCGGTTGTGACCCACTGAGGCACAGTAACAATAGGTGAATGTTATTACCATTATACAGGGCACTGGTGAGACCTCATCTGCAATACTGTGTGCAATTCTGGTCTCCCATGTTTAAGGAAGATGAATTCAAACTGGAATGGGTGCAGAGAAGGGCTATTAGGATGATTAGAGGAATGGGGAACCTACCTTATGAGAGGAGACCTAAAGAGCTTGGCTTGTTTAGCCTAACATAACAAAGGCTGAGGGAAGATATGATTGTCCTCTATAAATATATCAGAGGGATAAACACCAGGAAAGGAGGAGTTATTTACATTAAAGGCACAAGAACAAATGGATCTAAACTTGCCATCAATAAGTTTAGGTGTGAAATTAGATGAAGGTTTCTAACCATCAGAGGAGTGAAGTTCTGGAACAGCTTTGCAAGGGGAGTAATGGGGGCAAAAAATGTAACTTGTTTCAAGACTGAGCTTGATAAGTTTATTGAGGGGAGAGGATGGTGAAGTTGCCTAAAATGGCATGTGGCCCATACGTGATGGCTAGAAGCAAATATCTCCAAGAGCTGCAGATGTTTCATGTTCATGGTCTAAGTGACTGTCATATTTGCGATCGTGAAGGAATTGTCCTTCAGGTCAGACTAGCAGAGACTCTGGAGTTTATTTGTCTTCATCTACAGCACAGGGCACGGGTCATTTGCTGGTTTGAATAAGAGTAAATAGAGGATTTTCTGTTACTTGAAGTCTTTAAATCAAGATTTGAGGACTTCAGTACTTGAGCCAGAGGTTATGGGTCTATTACTGGAGTGGGTGGTGAGGCTCTGTGGCCTGCAATATGCAGGAGGTCAGACTAGATCATGATGGTGCCTTCTGGCCTTAAGGCCTATTAGTCTATGATTTGCAAATGTTGTTATGAAGAAAAGCTCTGAATTTGGTTCATTATGATTTGTGAGGTTGTTATTCATTTTTCACAAGTATTTGGATGACTGCCAGGTATCTGTAAAAATAACGGCAAATTCTGAACATTTCAGGATAACATGTCACTTCATTATTCTTCATTCATTACTGTTTCTAAAAACTTCAAGTCAAGGAGCAGGAACAATACTACGTAATTTAAGCGGCCAAACCCACAGCATGAACACTAAATAGTCTGTCAACAGCTCACAAATAACCAACAGATTAAAATATGTTCATTTAAACTATTCATGCATACTTATGAATAACAATATATTCATAGAAATCAGGATTAATTCATGAATAAAGCCTTTGTGCCTTCACTCACTCCCCCATGCATTCCCATGGACTTCAATGGAATTGCATCCATTTACACCAGCAGAGAATTTGGCACTTTTTCTTTAAAAATGTGGCTATATTTACTGTTACTATTGATTTTAAAACCTCTTCTTTTTAAGGTTTCCTGAGTTTACAGACTCTAGAGTAGATCCTCCAGACTAGCTGAGCAGTGTTCAGCATGAATCTAGGGTTTGGTGGAAAGAAGGTAGCAGTAAGCCACCTTTGCAGCTCTTGTAGTTTGTTTACAACAACCCTGGTTCCATCAAGAGGAAGAGCAGCCTAAAGGTTGTTCCACCTTCTGCCAACATCCACTGGCCCACAAGGGTCATTCTGGCATCCAGGAATTGGCCAAATATAGTAGCATCTGGTCACCATCTGGACTAGGGATTAGGAGGAGTGTAACACAGGAGCTGCTACATCAGCTCTGTGCCACCTAGGGACTCCTCCACACTAGGGAAATCCTCGGCTGGACATCTGAGCTTGATTTAAATTTGTTTTTTACCCCAGAATGGCACAATGCAGACTCAGCAGAGCCAAGCATCTGGCCCTCCATCCTTCTCCTCCTGTGGCCTGTGAGTCTGGCTGCCTTTTCAGCAGCAGCTTGTGATCCAGCAGCCACCTTCAAGTCTCAGTTCTTTTGAAAAAATGAACCTGGACTTCTAGGGTGAGATTCTGCTTGACCTGTATACAGGTGTGTAGTGGGGGTGGGAAGAAACTGTCAGCGTAACTAACAACTCTTCACTTATTTAAACTATTAGAGACAATTGCAATGTGCAATACATTTTGGTAAGAGACTTTTTAAAAAAATGAATGAGGGCTTAGTGAATGGAATTTTAAACACAGAAACCGGGTCCTGGATTCATAGCGGTGCTTAGGCGTTGTGACGCAGAGCATTGCAGTGCCTAGCTTTTTGGTGCTTAGAACACCTGTTATTCACAAAGCCTGAGTCAGGTGCCTAGGGTCCCTATACAATGAATGTGGAGAGAAAGGTGCCTGAGAATGCAATTCACAACAGCCAGCATGGTTGGCAGGGAACCACCTAAACTAGCCAGTGGGAAATACTGACAAGAGGGGTGTGTGCTAAACCCCACCACTCTCGCGGCGAGTGGCTCCTAGGCCTAAGTACGGGCTGCAGGGAGGCAGCTACGTTTGATAGCGATTTACAAATGGGAGCTGGTCTCCTGGAGTCAGGCAGCTTAAGTCACTTCTTGTAAGACTGAGTTAGGTGAACAGCTAGCTCCATACAAACAGCTGGAAAAGGAAGTGGTGGTGGTACCAGCCATATTATAACTTTTAGCCCTGCAGTTAGAGCACTCACCTGGGATGTGGTTCAATTCCCCCCGCTGCCTGATGGGACGAAAGGATTTGAACAGTTTCCCATCTGTAAAGAAAGTGCTCTAACCACTGGAAAACACTGAGGTGAATTGCCCTGTCTCCCCTGTTCAAGCTGTTCCACTTTGGATAAAGAAATTAAAGGATGATTGGAGCTACAGAACTGGACCTCCCAGGTGGGTTCCCTAACCGCCAAGCCACAGAGTCATTCTCTCTCTCTCTGGCCCAATGACTCTAAGCATTTATACAGCATAGAACAGCTTCAAAAATGCCTTCTCTCATTTTTCCCTGGTCAGCCAGCCACAGTCTCCCCTCTGCTGTGTCCAAAGATCTTCCCTTACTTCACCTGGCCTATGTATCAAATTCTCCACCTGACCCTGAATTTGACATTATTTTAATATTTCTATAAGGACCATTTTATGAGCAGCACTGCCTGGAAGCAATGCAAAAGCCCTTTTTGTCCCACATACAAGGACTACTGTCCCTTAATCACCTCTGGGAGGTTCCCCCACCTTCCTGTCTCCATATCCAGCATTTCAAAGACCATGTGGAGCTCCACCTCCCTAGACACGCCTCTCCAGTCAAGGTCATTGACTTTTGATTTGCATGTTCATTGTTCTTATATATATATGTATAGAATATATATACATGCTGTTGTGCCTCTTCAGAAATTTCTCATTAATTTTCCCTTCTCTTTGTAAATTATTGAGAGAGTCCTGGCTATCTGTCATAGAAAATATTTTTATTTAAAATGATTCATAGTGTCAGATGGATACATGTTGGTTTAATGATGGTCCAATGCAAAAACAATATTAGAGTGAGACATGACTTCTGGGCATCCTGACCCACCAGCAGTGGAGTGCAGAAAATAAACAGACAGGTGAATTCTGCAATGACCGGTGCAGAGTTGGATAGCAGTGGGAAGACGCCTCAAACTGGTTTTGTTATATATATATATATATTGCCACTATTTAAATTTAATACCAACCAAAATAGAGTTTGCCACTTAAAAAATTGAGTAAATATATTGATTTAATACACAGATCTATTGATGTGAAACAGACAAGTGTGTGTGGACATACACCAGCTCTCATTGAAATAAGGAGACATTCTTAATCAGTGCAGCTTTTATGTGTGGACTGGGCCTCTGTGGAGATGAGGATCAGTCCCCACTTGTGTTCAGTGGACATGCTGAAACCCCTTGCATCCATACTACAGATGCACTCAGTCATGTTAGCAGCAATGTTTTGGGGGTCACTGCAAACAGCATTCTGGGAGAAATCATGTGCACAGGGAATTATGGAAGTACAGATCAGCCCCTCAGATTTACTCCATGTTCCAGAAGTTGCTTTTCCATGCAGAAAGTATATAAACTGCCAAATGTTTCTACACTTATCAGCTTCTTTTGTGAAATACTTCTTGATCCTCTGTTCTAGCATGGATTTCTCACACCCCAAAGAGTGGCTTTTTAGCGCATTGATATTGGATATTAGGAGCTATAGAAGGAGCTAAGAGGAAACATTGGCAATGGTACTGCCATTACCAGGAGAGACTCTGCCTGTGGGGCACTCAGTAGGAGGACATGATGCACAGGGTACAGTTCTGAGAATGGATGGGTGAGTTCTTAACAGATGAAGCACTCATTGGTGAAGACCCATAGGTACAGTGGGGTGGGACTACGATTTTCCTCAGATGTGGGATAATCAGCGGTGGATGAGGAAAACCATGCTTCATGAAAGCTGTCAGGAGCACCAGAACACCAATACCTATTGATAAGCGTGTGGCAATTGCACTTTGGAAGCTATCACTTATTTTACAGGTTGTTGGGAACCCACTCAGGCTCAGAAGATTCACCCGTGGGCTCCCTGATGGTGGAGGTTTGTGAGGCCATCTGTGCTGCATTTCAGCCTGGAGTTCTGAAGGTTAGCAAAATCCCTGAAATTCACAAGGGATGTCATTATCAGGGGTCCCGGAACTCACTCACATCCCCATATTATGCTCTCCCCTGGGCACAGGGGAGTATATCAGCTTTGCGGGCTACTACTCTGTGACGCAGGCTTTGGTTGACTACTGTGGGAGACTGATGTACTTACGCACAGAATGCACTGGCAAAGTGCATGATGTGAGGGTGCTCAGGAGGTCCACACTTCCAGTTTGAACAATCCAGGACCCTGTTCTCACAAAGTAATATGGACATTAATGGAGCTTATGGGCATATGGCCATTCTGGGGGACCCAGCATGATCACTGGCTTTTGAGGGCCCAACTCAGATGTAAGGCTGCCTGGGAGAAGAAGGTTTAGCTTTACCCTCAGCAGACGTAGGATGGTACTGGAGAGTGCCTTTGGAAGGCCGAAAGGCCATTGGAGATGACTGCTTACTCAGAGTGTCTGTTCTGTGGAGAATGTGATTGCTATGATTGGAAGATGAAGCTACATAAACCCCGCCTAGAAATAAGGCACACATTTTAACAGGGAGAGTAACTAACCATTGAAACAACTTGCCTAGAATTGTAGTGGATTCTCTGTTACTTGGAGTCTAACTCAGGATACCTTTCTAAAAAATCTGATCTATCTCAATTACAAGTTACTGGACTTGATGCAGGAATCTATGGGTGAAATTCCCTAGCATGTGTCATGCAGGAGATCAGGCTAGATGATCATAATGGTCCCTTCCGGCTTTTAAATTTTTGTAATAATAATAATATAAACAAAAGTAAAATTTTCAGACTTGATTGCTGAAGTGGAACCACTAATCTCTGTCTTTCAGAAGTCAGAAGCTAGATCTCTACAAATTCAAGCTGAGAACACTTCTGCCCACCATGTAAGAGATGTCCTCTATGCTGCCATGCTTAACTTACATGAGGAATCAACAGGGGATTTTTAATTGAATTATTTGCCTTACTATCAATGTATTACAAGGGTAAGTATCACACTGAGTTCTGGTTTGAACATAAACTTTATTACAAAAACTTTAGAGCAAAACAGCACAACACAGAGAAGGTTATGAAACCATGGAACTGTACAGAACTTTTCAGAAGTCATCCACTTAAACTCTTTTAAACTCACATAACCAAACAGTGCAGTACTACCAGTGTACTCCAAATGCATTAGCTTATAGAACAACTTAGTATAAACACTGCACATCCCCTCAATTATAAATGCATTCTTTTTCACCCAGAAGGAACATCAGATTCTTTAAAGGTAATGGAAATCCATCTCAGTTGCATGGTGTTTTTTCCCCCTTTCCTCTGCACAGAAGTGTAGTATATAGGGTTAACAGTTGCTTCTTTCTCTCCCCAAGCAGTAGAGTTCTCCAAATTCTGGAGTATGTGGTAGTGTAGACATGACGGAGCAGGCATAGCTTGCACAGGACATAGACTGGGACAGCAGACTTGCTTGAGAATCTCTCTCCAGTCACCTCAAAAAATCTCTCAAACATTTATCTCTGGAATTCCCTGCCTTCCTTTCCCATCTCTTTGTCATGTTGCAGATAACTCAGCACTAGTCTGACAGTCATAGTGTTGGTCTTCCTCTTCCTGTGTAGACTGATATCTGAACGAGTGGTCAGATCTCTGGCTAGTGTCAATCTGTAGGTCCTGATGCACGTCCTCCCTTCCTTGCGTCAGAGTTGTGTGGCCTCTCCATTGCTGTCATGGGTCTTCCAGCCCAGCAGCGGTGAAAGTGGAAGGGCCTGTAGGAGGATAAAAAATTAAGTGTTCTGTTAGTATCCATGGCTATAAATTATGGGAACCTTTGCACACAGATCCACAGTCCAACTTTCTCCCATGTGCAGCAAGAAAAGCATCATACACCATGGTAACACTTTCTCTCATAAATGACTAATAATACTTGAAAGCTGAACTTTTTGAAAGTGATACTTCACATTCAGATATTATTAATCATCAAAAAGGGCCAAGAAAACAATGTTGTCACCTGCGCAGACAGGATCTAAGGTACTGATAATTCCTATTAGGGCTGTCAATTAATTGCAGTTACCTCACACGATTAACTCAACAAAAATAATCGCGATTAATTACACTTTTAATCGCTGTTAAACAATAGAATACCAATTGAACTGTATTAAATATTTTTGGATTTTTTTCTACATTTTCAAATATATTGATTTCAATTACAACACAGAATACAAAGTGTACAGTGCTCACTTTATATTACTATTTTTACTACAAATATTTCCACTGTAAAAATGATAAACAAAATAAATAGTATTTTTCAATTCACCTCATACAAGTAGTGTAGTGCAATCTTTTTATCGTGAAAGTGCAACTTACAAATGTAGATTTTTTTTGTTACCAAACTACACTCAGAAACAAAACAATATAAAACTTTAGAGCCTACAAGTCCACTCAGTCCTACTTCTTGTTCAGCCAATCGCTAAGACAAACAAGTTTGTTTACATTTACAGGAGATAATGATGCCAGCTTTTTATTTACAATGTCACCTGAAAGTGAGAACAGGCAATTTTGTAGCCGGCATTACAAGGTATTTTCGTGCCAGCTATGCTAAACATTCATATGTCCCTTCATGCTTTGGCCACCATTCCAGAGGACATGCTTCCAGGCTGATGACGCTCGTTAAAAAAAATAATTCATTAAGTAAATTTTGAATTAACTCCTTGGGGGAGAATGGTATGTCTCCTGCTCTGTTTTACTGGCATTCTGCCACATATTTTATATTATAGCAGTCTTAAATGATGACCCAGCACAATGTTGTTTGTTTTAAGAACACTTTCACTGCAGATTTGACAAAACACAAAAAAGGTACCAATGTGAGATTTCTAAAGATAGCTACAGCACTCGACTCAGGGTTTAAGAATCTGAAGTGCCTTCCAAAATCCGAGAGGGATGAGGTTGTGGAGCATGCTTTCAGAAGTCTTAAAAGAGCAACAATCCGATTTGGAAACTACAGAACCCAAAACACCAAAAAAGAAAATCAACCTTCTGCTGATGGCATCTGACTCAGATGAAGAAAATGAACATGCATTGGTCTGCTCTGCTTTGGATCATTATCAGGCAGAACCCGTCATCAGCGTGGACGCATGTTCTCTGGAATGGTGCTTGAAGATGAAGGGACATATGAATCTTTAGCGCATCTGGCATATAAAATTCTTGCGACGCTGGCTACAACAGTGCCATGCAAATGCCTGTTCTCTCTTTCAGGTGATATTGTAAACAAGAAGTGGGCAGCATTATCGCCTGCAATTGTAAACAAACTTTTTTGTCTGAGCAGTTGGCTGAACAAGAAGTAGGACTGAGTGGACTTGCAGGCTCTAATGTTTTACATTGTTTTGTTTTTGAGTGCAGTTATTTTTTTGTACACAATTCTACATTTGTAAGTTCAACCTTAATGATAAATAGATTGCATTACAGTACTTGTATGACATGAATTGAAAAATACTATTTATTTTGTTTTTTAGAGTACAAATATTTGTAATCAAAAATAAATATGAAGTGAGCACTGTACACTTTGTATTCTGTGTTGTAATTGAAATCAATATATTTGAAAATGTAGAAAACATCCAAAAATATTTAAATGGTATTCTATTATTAACAGAGTGATTAATCGCGATGAATATTTTAAATCGCTTGACAGCCCTAATTCCTATAAATTTCAGGAAGTCATAACTCTGGATAATATTGACTTGCTGCAGACACTAGAACCAAAAGCCCACTGACTATGCAGCAGAACTGGGGTACAGGCAAGTTGACTGATATGTGGAGAGGGCATTTCTGCTATCAGGTAAGGAAGGCTGAAAATTATTAAAAACTGATTAGAATATTGGCTGCATTAAACACCCTCAGATATTGACCCATAAGAATGAGTAAAAAATTAGCTCTAAAATCAACAGCTTATGATAGTCGAATATTTTTGATACTTTCCACGGCCAATATCAGTGTGTCCACCTTGGCCTGAATGAAGGGCTGCTCACGTAACTGCGTGCTCTGTTATGTGCAAATGAATTGGTTTAGCTACAGGCCACTTTTAAATACTTTTGAAACCACAAGTTTTCATTTACTTCTTACCCAAGATGCATATGATACAAGTGCACTGCCACGCATTATCAGTTTAGCAGTGTGTAAGGTGAAAATGACTTTTACTGACTACTTTCATGAAACTGCGTGCTTTGATTTGCTGCTTTTACAAGTTTGAAAAATGCTAGGCTGTCTGCTGCTCGTGTGACAGTACCCATACAGCTGGAGTTGTTAGCTGCTCATATTACAGGAATAAAATCTTCTCCTGGTTAAACCTTGGTAACTTGCACGTATGCAGTTAACTTCTGAATTCCCCTTGCCCCCAGCTTTCCAAGACAGAGGAAAAAGGGACTTTTGGAAGAGCTGGGTACTTCCCACATGTACAGGCCTGTAAACAACAGCAATGGCAGCCTCCGTAACACCACAAAGGTTTTTACCCACAGACCAAGTAAATAAAAAAAACAATCCCTTACCCGGCTGCAATGGCATCTCTTCCAGTGTCGCCTCCTTGATCTCTGTAATCTCATGTGGGTTGGCCTTTGTTTTTCCAGACAGGTCATGAGACTCAGGAAGGAGTTATTCAGATGCCAGAACGTCAGACTAGATGTTCAAAATGGCCCCTTCTGACCTTGGAATCTACGAATCGTAGGTCTCTTGGAGCTCAGAGGGCTGGGTTTGAATCTCCCTGGAATCAGAGGGCTGGGTCTGCAGATAAGCCATCTCCTCCCTTCTCAGAGCCCTGCCAGGTGCCTCTACCTGTATCCACCACACAGTCTGGGTTTGTCATAATTCTCTCCAATTTCTCAGAAAAGGAATGTGTCTATATGCCCACCTAGACCTTTTGCTACTGTCCTTGACCTTCCGGGAGGCCACCTTCATAGCCATAATTTTTCATGGCACTGGTCCCCTATCCGCTGAATTACCAGCTGTGTGAGTTGCCCCAAAATCCTATTGTAGACCTGATAATTCCTGTCGTGAGTCATGGGGCTCCCATATTGCATATGCCTCGGTCTCAAGCTAACCAGAGCACTGACATCTTGGGCTGGGCAGGAGGAAGCGTGCTGGCAGCGCCTCAGCTGGGGTCTCTAGGTATAAATATCAGGAAGCATGAATGGGTTCCCTAAAGAAAGATGTCCACCATTAGAAGTTGGTCACAAACAGGAGCATGCATTTGCATTGGGAATTTTAAATTGTTAGGTGACTTCTGACCGGGTTGACCCCGCAGCAGTAGAGTTTAATTACCTAGCCAGAGAGGGCAGCATGGAACAGTCAGCAGAGGACTGATCTCGCTTGTTTAGTATAGTCTATGCCTACAGTGACAGCTGAGCTGAAGTCTAGTGGGGGCCATAGGCTACACAGCAAGATTTGAAGCACATCCTCTAGTCCTTTTGGAGTTTTTTATGTACTAGAGGGCACAACTGAGTTACAACAATGACAACAATCTCTAGTCAAGGCAGGGCCTTCGTGAGAAGAATCACAGAATCATAGGACTGGAAGGGATCTTGAGAGGTCATCTAGTCCAGTCCCCTGCACTCATGGCAGGACTAAGTATTATCTAGACCATCCCTGACAGGTGTTTGTCTAACCTGCTCTTAAAAATCTCCAATGATAGAGATTCCACAACCTACCTAGACAATTTATTCCAGTACTTAACCACCCTGACAGTTAGGAAGTTTTTCCTAATGTCCAACCTAAATCTCCATTGCTGCAATTTAAGCCCATTGCTTTTTGTCCTGTCCTCAGTGGTTAAGAATATTTTTTTTCTCTATTCTCCTTGTAACAACCTTTTATGTACTTGAAAACTGTTATCGTGTCCTAAGTTCCCTCTAAGCTGTGCGGCCATGCAGCAGGCTATCAAGGGCTGCGTAGGTGGGCAGAGGCACTCCTTCCCCGGCCCAGCCCAGCCCTGCCGGAGCTGCCAACGAGAGGAGCCCCCCCCCTTGCCCAGCCCCGCCAGAACTTCCGCAGCTCGGGAGAGGAGCCTCTCCCGTGGCCTGGCCGGACCCAGTCCAGCCCAGCCGGAGCTGCCATGGAAGGGACACTTCTCATGTGTTGCTTACAATATGCCTGCTAATACATCCCCTGGGGCAGCCTGCACCCAAAACCCCTCATCCCTGGTCCCACCCCAGAGCCCGCACTGCCCAACCCACTGCCCAACCCACTGCCCCAGCCCTGAGCCCCCTCACACACCCCAAACCCCTCATCCCCAGCCCCACCTGAGCCCACACCTCCAGTAAAAGCCCTCATCCGCCCACATCCAAATCCTCTTCCCTAGCCCTGAGCCCCCTCCTGCACCCCAATCCCCTCATCCCCAGCCCCACCTAAGCAAGCACCCCCAGCCAGAGCCTTCACCCCCCCGACACCCCAATCCTCTGCCCCAGCCCTGAGCCCGCTCCCACACTCAGAACCCCTCGGCCCCACCCCCGTCAAACATCACCTCCATATTGGTGCACATAACAAAATTCATTCCGCACATGGATGCAAAAAAATTAGACGGAACACCGATCATGTCCCCTCTCAGACTTCTCTTTTCCAGACTAAACAAACCCAGTTTTTTCACTCTTCTCTCACAGGTCATGTTTTCGAGAACTTTAATCATTCTTGTTGCTCCTCTCTGGACTTTCTCCAATTTGTCCACATCTTTCCTGAAATGTGGCACCCAGAACTGGACACAATACTCCAGCTGAGGCCTAATCAGGATGGAGTAGAGCAGAAGAATTACTTCTCATGTTTTGCTTACAACACTCCTGCTAATACATCCCAGAATGATATTCACTTTTTTGCAACAGTGTTACACTGTTGACTCATATGTAGCCTGTGGTCCACTATGACCCTCAGATCCCTTTTCGCAGTACTCCTTGCTAGGCAGTCATTTCCCATTTTGTATGTGTGCAATTGATTGTTCCTTCCTAAGTGGAGTACTTTGCATTTGTCCTTATAGAATTTCATCCTATTTACTTCAGACCATTTCTCCAGTTTGTCCAGATCATTTTGAATTTTAATCATATCCTCCAAAGCACTTGCAACCTCTCCCAGCTTGGTATCGTCCGCAAACTTTATAAGCGTACGCTCCATGCCATTATCTAAATCACTGATGAAGATATTGAACAGAACTGATCCATGCGGGAACCCACTTGTTATCCCTTCCAGCATGACTGTGAACCACTGTTAACTACTCTCTGGGAATGGTTTTCCAAGAAGTTATGCACCCATGTGATACTAGCTCCATCTAGGTTGCATTTCTCTAGTTTGTTTATGAGAAGGTCATGTGAGACACTATCAAAAGTTTTACTAAAGTCAAGATATACCACGTCTACCACTTCCCCCATCCACAAAGCTTGTTACCCTCTCAAAGAAAGCTATCAGATTGGTTTGACATGATTTGTTCTTGACAAATCCATGCTGTTACTTATCACCTTATCATCTTCTAGATGTTTGCAAATTGTTTGCTTAAGTATTTGCTCCATTATATTTTAAGAAACAGTGTCCTGGACTATTTCACGAGGGAGGATATGACTGTTTGGGAAATCCTGAACAGAAAAGGAAGGCAAATTTAAAAAGTACCTGTGACTCCCTGTACCCCATGTTCACCATTTTTATATGGCTATGATATATTTTGTATGAAATATGCCTTGTGAGGTATCATTTGAAAACTCAATCAACTGAATATTATTATCCTGTTGAAATGTGTGTAACAACACTGTGCGTAAAACTATGGGATTTTACTGTATGACTGTTACCGAAATATGCTATTATTCTGGGTTACATCCATAAACCAATTTCTCAGCCAGCTAGGTGCTAAAACGCTGTTACCTGTTTAATCGAAGATTCACCACACTGACACATTGTCTGTTGGTACTGCTCATCCAACTGATGATCCACACTGACACATATTCAAAGAAGAATAGTGTGATTTAAAACAAACAAACAAAAAACACACCCTTTTTGGGATATGTAATATTTTTCTTGGTTTAGCGAGTCCAGAAAGTATTCCCTCTATGTGACCACATCTGAATATAGATTTTTTGTTTCCTTAAAATCAGATCAATTATGATTTATTCAAATATTTATCAGCAAAAAATCTTAACTAAAGGTACTGAAAATTTAACAATGCAGTCCTTAAAACTCCCAATGATTTCCTTTGGATCACAATTTGCCTTCAACAAAGAGGTACAGCATAATAGACAAACTCCTCTCCTGCACTCCATCTCCATTACTTCAGTTTAAGGGGCTAGAGCGACGAAAAGGGGCTCTCCAAACCAAGGGAAGATTCTTTTGGCAAAGGTACAGTGCAAGAAGTCTGTGTGGCTGCCTCCCAAGGACCCCCTCACAAGTCCCAGCACTGGAGCTGGTCTGGGGGCTACGCAGGCATGTCAGGGTAGGAATGCACTATGGATTTTCTGGGAAGCGCAGTGGCCCATAAGATGGCCTAGGATGGCTCCTGTAACTTAGAAACGCCCATAGTGCTAAGAGTGTGTCTACACTGCAGACTTAAGGTGGCTCTGACCTGTGTTTTAGCCCCAACAGCCCAACCACCCTCATACAAAACCCTTGTGCCTGTGTTTAGAACCTTTGCTTATTTGCACAGCTGGGGGTATGGGTTAAAGCACAGGTTTTTCTATAAGGCAGGCTCTGACCAGTTCACTTTGCAGTTAGGGTGCAGAAGAAGATTGGATTGCTCAGATCAGTTCTGCATAGCTCAGATCAGCCAAACAGTCTTAGAAGATGCTGTCCCACCATGCTGCTAGCTGACCAGAGGAGCCCACCAGGGTTCTGGTTAACCTCTAGTGTGAATACAGCAAATAGCATGATTTTGGGAGAAGCATGTGAAACCTGCACTGGTATGAAAACCTGCCATAGAATCATAGAAGATTAGGGTTGGAAGAGACCTCAGGAGGTCATCTAACCTGCTCAACCAACCCCCTGCTCAAATATACCAAATCCAACTAAATCATCCTAGCCAGGGCTTTGTCAAGCCGGGCCTTAAAAACCTTTAAGGATGGAGATTCCACCACTTCCATAAGTAACCCATTCCAGTGCTTCACCACCCTCCTAATGAAACAGTTTTTCCTAATAGCCAACCTAGACCTCCACCACTGCAACTTGAGACCATTGCTCCTTGTTCTGTCATCTGCCACCACTGAGAACAGCCAAGCTCCATCCTCTTTGGAATCCCCCTTCAGGTAGTTGAAGGCTGCTATCAAATCCCCCCTCACTCTTCTCTTCTGCAGACTAAATAAGCCCAGTTCCCTCAGTCTCTCCTCATAAGTCATGTGCCCCAGCCCCCTAATCATTTTTGTTGCCCTCCGCTGGACTCTCTCCAATTTGTCCACATCCTTTCTGTAGTGGGGGGCCCAAAACAGGACACAATACTCCAGATGTGGCCTCACCAATGCCGAATAGAGGGAATAATCACTTCCCTCGATCTGCTGGCAATGCTCTTACTAATGCAGCCCAAAATGCCATTAGCCTTCTTGGCAACAAGGGCACACTGTTGACTCATATCCAGCTTCTCGTCCACTGTAATCCCCAGGTCCTTTTCTGCAGAACTGCTGCTTAGCCAGTCGGTCCCCAGTCTGTAGCAGTGCACTGGATTCTTCCGTCCTACGTGCAGGACTCTGCACTTGTCCTTGTTGAACCTCATCAGATTTCTTTTAGCCCAATCCTCCAATTTGTCTCGGTCACTCTGGACCTTATCCCTACCCTCCAGTGTATCTAACTCTCCCCCCAGCTTCGTGTCATCCGTGGATTTGCTGAAGGTGCAATCCATCCCATCATCCAGATCATTAATGTTCTGCAAGAAGAGGATTGGATTGGAGAGAGATTGGTGGGCATGTCACAAGCTGTGACAGGGAAGGGTACTAGGTCTGTCTCGGCCAAATGGCAGCAATCAGTATGATGTGTGCTCCTTCTCTTTTTAGTTTCAATAGGACCATCAAAGTAGGAGAAAGGGAGGAAAGGCATAGAGACGGTCCCTGTCCCAGGAGAGCGCCGCCCAGGGAGTGCTGTCCTATCCCTGCTCTGGAGCAGTAGCATTGACATTTCTTGTTCAGGTGACTGGCTAACAGGTCTGTGGTCGGTGTCCCCCATTGCCTGAATAGGTCGTGAAGTACTGCCGGGTCTATCTTTCACTCGTGATTGTGTGTGAATTTGTGACTGAGGCTGTCCGTTATCAAATTTTGTGTGCCTGGGAGTTAACCCGCAGACAGTGTGACATCATGGGAGATACACCAGTTCCACAATCTCATCACCTCTGCACAGAGGGAAGGCAACCTGGCTCCCCCTTGTCGATTGATGTAGTACATACAGGCTATGTTATCTCTTAGGATCTCATGTGTGAGCCTTTGATCAGCAGGAGGAAATGGTCGCAGGCTTTCCTGACCACCCTTAGCTTGAGGTTGATGTAAAGGGATATCTCCATGGATGACCACCTGCCTTGTGTCATGAGACTGTTAAGATGTGCGCCCCACCCTATGAGTGATGAGTCAGTGGTGAGAAGCAATGACGGCGGGAGGGTGCGAGAAGGGGATCCCTTTGCAAACATTGACTGGGTCCTTCCAGTCTAAGGAGTTTTTGACCCTGGTGGATAGTGACAGGGGTTTGTCCAATCTGTCTCTGGTCTGTAAACTGAGCTGAAGCACATCTCAAGGCTTCACATGTGAAGCCTGGCATGTGGTCTCACAGCTGTGCCAGTTGACAAGAAAGGAGCCGAAACTACAACTAAGTACAAGGAGACTAACTATAGAAATGCAAAAAGCGAAAATGACGGTCTTAAAGGACCGTGACTAGTTCTGTCTCTAGCCAGGGGCGGTTGAGAAGTAACTGAGCGGGGTTAGCCAGCACACACTAGCTAGCCGGGCCTCATGGACACTGCTAGCGAAGTTCTCTGATCAGCAGCGTAAGGACGCAAGCACACCTACAGTGGTGCACCCACAGGGACACTACTCAAAGAAAATCGTGAGATTCCACCTCAAGGCTTGAACTGGATTAACTCAAGAGTAATCAGAAAGGGGACAGAGGGTAGTAGTCCTATAACTGCAACACTAACACTAATAATGCGGAAACAATCAATAATAAAAATGTAAGCTAAATATGATTAAACAACTATATTTTGGTTTGAGTGCAATGCACTCTGGTTGTAGTATGTTGCCATCAAAATAAGGAAAAACAGCAGCCCATAAAACAGCTTAACACTGGAAAATGCTAACCCACCCTGGTGTTAGGGATTTTCTACTGTGTGCCTCTTCACTTCAGTCTTTTTAACTTGCCAAATACAATTCTTAATTATATTGTCACTTTTCAGTGTGAATGGGAAGGGCTGACACCAAGTTAAACACATGATAAAATAACAATATGAACAATGTATATTTCCCTCCGGTTTTATAACTCTAAAGCCTCATGTTACACAATATGGAATGGTGAATATGAAGGAAAATAATCAGTCACTTTTGATGGCCTAGGTTGGCTCGTACTACTGAGAAGAAGGCTTGATTGTCATGTCAGAGGGTAAAGAATATATAGGGCACCCCAATATTCACAGTCATGGTCTGAGAAAACATGGAAACACTTCTATGTGGATTTTTACTGGCTCTTTTGAGGGACTCATGTTCTGAATGGACATAAATGCTTAGCCATAGTGGCCAGAAACTGGAATCTGTCTGACAGCCCCTACACCTAGCATGTGAACTATCCAGAAACTGTATTAAATGTTTAGCTAGCTAATTAATTCAAATAGACCACAGTTTTTGTGTCCTGTGAGAAAAAGCAAAGAAGTCTTGTGTTCTTCACATGGAATGTCATCTATTCAGAAATGACTAATTCTTTCTTTACTGAATTTGAAACACAGTTTGCACTCTTACTGAAAGGTTTCAGAGTAGCAGCAGTGTTAGTCTGTATTCGCAAAAAGAAAAGGAGTACTTGTGGCACCTTTGAGACTAACCAATTTATTTGAGCATAAGCTTTCGTGAGCTACAGCTCACTTCATCGGATGCATAAAGTGGAAAGTACAGTGAGGAGATTTTATATACACACAGACCATGACAAAATACACATTGTAAGGAGAGTGATCACTTAAAATGAGATGTACAAACACTTACAAGATCTCTATCAAGCATTCTTACAGCTACAATACCCACCTGCTGAAGTGAAGAAACAGATTGACAGAGCCAGAAGAGTACCCAGAAGTCACCTACTACAGGACAGGCCCAACAAAGAAAATAACAGAACGCCACTAGCCATCACCTTCAGCCCCCAACTAAAACCTCTCCAAAGCATTATCAAGGATCTACAACCTATCCTGAAGGATGACCCATCACTCTCACAAATCTTGGGAGACAGGCCAGTCCTTGCCTACAGACAGCCCCCCAACCTGAAGCAAATACTCACCGGCAACCACACACCACACAACAAAAACACTAACCCAGGAACCTATCCTTGCAACAAAGCCCGTTGCCAACTGTGTCCACATATCTATTCAGGGGACACCATCCTAGGGCCTAATCACATCAGCCATACTATCAGAGGCTCGTTCACCTGCACATCTACCAATGTGATATATGCTATCATGTGCCAGCAATGCCCCTCTGCCATGTACATTGGGGAAACTGGACAGTCTCTACGTAGAAGAATAAATGGACACAAATCAGTTGTCAAGAATTATAACATTCATAAACCAGTCGGAGAACACTTCAATCTCTCTGGTCACTCAATTTCTGATCTCAAAGTGACTATCCTTCACCAAAAAGACTTTGAAAACAGACTCCAACGAGAGACTGCTGAATTGGAATTAATTTGCAAATTGGATACAATTAACTTAGGCTTGAATAGAGACTGGGAGTGGTTGAGTCATTATATTAAGTAAAACTATTTCCCCTTGTTTATTCCTCACCCCGCCCCCCAAGAACCCCACTGTTCCTCAGACGTTCTTGTTAACTCCTGGAAATGTGCTGGAAATGGCCCACCTTGATTATCACTTCAAAAGGTTTTCTCTCCCCCCACCCCACTCTCCTGCTGGTAATAGCTCATCTTAAGTGATCACTCTCCTTACAATGTGTATTTTTTCATGGACTGTGTATATATAAAATCTCCTCACTGTACTTTCCACTTTATGCATCCGATGAAGTGAGCTGTAGCTCACGAAAGCTTATGCTCAAATAAATTGGTAAGTCTCTAAGGTGCCACAAGTACTCCTACTCTTACTGAAGAGTCCCCCACATTTCTTCTGGTTGGACAACAATTACATGTTACTGTCAACTTGTTAAAACTGTTGAGGGTGAGACAGGTGAAAAGCAAAAAAATTACAGGTACGCCAGCCAAAAACAGTTGTTAAACCAGGCTCATGGGCACTAGCTTAACAATACTGCATGGACTAAATGGGTTCCTCCTGTAGTCAGTGTTAAGAAAGAATCAATATCATACACAGGTTTCAGAGTGGTAGCCGTGTTAGTTTGTATCAGCAAAAATAAAGAGGAGTACTTGTGGCACCTTAGAGACTAACAAATTTATCTGAGCATAAGCTTTCATGGGCTAAAACCCACTTCATCGGATGCATGCAGTGGAAAATACAGTAGGAAGATATATATATATATACTGTGACAAAGTTCCTGCTCTACCTTGCTGGGTCTTGCGCTTATTGGCAGATTTGCTCGCCTTGGAGCTTCACGGCAGCTCTCAGTTTGGCCATTTTTCTGAACCCACAGTCCAGGTCGACTCCTCCTGTGTCCAGGAGTTGGGGAGGATTTGGGGGGAACCCGGGCCCGCCCTCTACTCTGGGTTCCAGCCAAGGGCCCTGTGGAATGCAGCTGTCTAGAGTGCCTCCTGGAACAGCTGTGCGACAGCTACAACTCCCTGGGCTACTTCCCCATGGCCTCCTCCCAACACCTTCTTTATCCTCACCATAGGACCTTCCTCCTGGTGTCTGATAATGCTTGTACACCTCAGTACTCCAACAGTCCACATTCTCACTCTCAGCTCCTAGTGCCTCTTGCTCCCAGCTCCTCACACGCACACCACAAACTGAAGTGAGCTCCTTTTTAAAACCCAGGTGCCCTGATTAGCCTTTCTTAATTGATTCTAGCAGCTTCTTGATTGGCTGCAGGTGTTCTAATCTGCCTGTCTGTCTTAATTGTCTCCAGAAGGTTCCTGATTGTTCTGGAACCTTCCCTGTTACCTTACCCAGGGAAAAGGGACTTACTTAGCCTGGGGCTAATATATCTGCCTTCTATTACTCTCCTATAGCCATCTGGCCCGACCCTGTCACATTAGACAGAGAACATGAAAAAATGGGTGTTGCCATATACACTATAACGAGAGTGATCAATTAAGGTGAGCTATTATCAGCAGAATAAGGTTTTTTTCTCCTGCTGATAATAGCTCACCTTAATTGATCACTCTCATTATAGTGTGTATGGCAACACCCATTTTTTCATGTTCTCTGTGTATATCTATATCTTCCTACTGTATTTTCCACTGAATGCATCTGATGAAGTGGGTTTTAGCCCACAAAAGCTTATGCTCAAATAAATTTATTAGTCTCTAAGGTGCCACAAGTACTCCTCGTTCTTTTTGCTAATATCATATACAGAGAATAGTTCCACATGCCAGAAATATTTTGGTGAGCATTTAAGCAGGACCTACAATGACAATTTCAGTGCCCTGCACTGCTGATGTCATTCAATGAATAACAGTTTTGCAAACACCAATGCTTCACGGTAAGTTTCAGATAGTTTGCCTGAGTTTTCTATAGAGTTGTGTTAAAAAACATTCCCATCAGGGGTAGAATGTCTTAGATATTAATAGTCTATTCAGCTCTGCTTTTTATTGAGTAGCCCACTTTATCTGTCTGTCTTAAGAGTTTCAAAAATTATAAAATTGGCAGCAGCTATTCTAAAATCTTTCCTTTTTTATGTAGAAAAGCACAATATAGAAAGAGAGCTTTGTTACTGACCTACTGCTGGTGGGGTTGTTGTTTTTTTGGTGAGTCTATTTCAGTTCCAAAATGAACAGCCAACCCTGCCATCAGGATGGAGACAACACTAATTACAAAGAACACGCTTTAGGAAACAAATCTAGAAGCAAAGGGTAGTAATACCCCAGCTGAAGGACATCATCTACAATGAATGTTCCATTCTATGCATCTGATGAAGTGGGCTGTAGCCCACGAAAGCTTATGCTCTAATAAATTTGTTAGTCTCTAAGGTGCCACAAGTACTCCTGTTCTTTCAATGAAAGGGATAACATTCAGCCACATGGGGAGAAAGCCCCTATCAAAGTGAAACTGCTTCAAACTCTGGCAACAGCACTTATGAAGAAAACATACTGAAAGAGAGAGCCTACAGTGAGGGGGAATACCAACTGAGTGACACAATAAGGGAGGAACAGACTACCCTTCAAAGGTGAACAGAGCCTGCACTGAGGGGACATTACACCTTAACTCAGGCACTTTGATACTATGGTGATGACCCTTCACAGAACTCCAAATTTCTGGTATTAAACATGTTTCCTTTAAGCTACAATGTTCTAATAGTGTTTAAAATTAACTAATCTTTATTTACAAGCATAACTTTATCTTGACAATGCATTTTTTTCTAGGAATTGTTCTGAATCCATGATCTTCTCCATGCACATGGATCTGTAATTGGAGTCTTATGTATCATTTAGCGTTCAGTTAAAATAGCTTAACACTCTTTTTCAACTTGTGAAAGACCCATGCTCCCACTGAAGAAAAGGTCTGAAAATAAAAAAAGCAAGTGTTTGGGGTTATTGGAAGGGAAGATAAAACCCAAAAGCACACAAAATCTCTTCACTGTTTAATACTCAAAAGACAGTTTTCCTTATTCCCAACAAGCATCTTTAAACTAGCCAACAAACCCTCTCTTCTGGCCTGAAACTCAACATGGGAAATTTCAAGCCAAAATAATATTTGGGAAATTAGAAATTAAGTAAAAAATTATGAAACTTACAACTGAAACCTTTTTCTGCTTTCTTACTTCTGAACTCCCTGCTGAGCAACTGTATCACTGTCTTTGCTGAGCACACTCAGCATCTCAGTCGGCTTGGGATAGGGATGCCAACTTTGCCTCTCTTTCTTCAGCACTCATACCACCTTCCTCCCCTATGAGACAATCATCTCTGCAGAGATAGTGGCCCAAATCTTCAAAGACCTGCACAGCTAAGTATACACACGTTTTTGCTCACTCCTAAAAACATTCATTCATGTGCATATAGGTGAGAAGGTGCATAAACCTCTAATATGTGCACACACATCAGGGACTTGTGCATTTAAGAGGGAGTGCATTTCTTTTTAACTGGGGCCAACCTCTGGAAGAAGAGGGCTCCACTAACCTGCCATTTCCCCCACTAAAAGCCTATTGTTGAGTTTACATTCAGCTTGTTCTTGTTTTATACATTTGACCTGCAATCTTACCATCATGATTAGAATTTCCCAAAGTCCATGGCTCATCTGAATCGAAGTGAGTATCTCCTCCTATTCCTGGTCCAGGAAAGTAAGCATGGGCTAGGAATCCACCTTCTCCATCAAATGGAGAACTGTCTCCATGGAAACCAGAAGCAAAAAATATCATAATATCTGCTTCCTTCCTGTCACTTTTAACTTCATGATAAGGGACCTCTTCAAAGGTTAGTGGCGTCACTCTCTGCCAAACATCAAATGCCTGACGAATGGCTCTCCTTGTATCAAGCTCTCCAACCTTGGGGGTGTGGTTGTGAACACTGTGTAAATGAGAAGAGAAGGATTGATTAAAGGCACACATCCCATTCAAGTCTTCCTATTACAACAGCTAGCAATTCTTGCACATAGGCAAAACTGAATAGGGTCTCCATTTCTGCAGGCAAATAACTGTGCCTGCAACTATCTGCACCTGCAGTTTAGGTCAGTTTTAGCCAGCATCCAAAGCCCACTGAAGCTAACGGGAATCCCTCCTTGACTTCAGTGGATGTTGCGTCAGGCCCTGAATGCCTGATTACATTCACAAATTAGGGACTTAGATGTATAATTTGAAAGTGCAAATTATTGCAGGTAAATTTATGTGTCTGCTATTATCCTGCAAAAATGTAGGCAAGTGTATAAGAAACTGGCCCTTAAATTCTTTCTAAGCAGCATACCCATCACTATATTACTGAGCCTGACTGATCTCCTTTACTCTTAGTAGTTCAAATGAAACCCATGAGACTCCTTGAGTGAGTAAAAACTCACCAGTGTGACACAGCTGCCAAATTTTGTGCAATTCCATGTGTGACATTTTATGAAAAATATTTCATGAACTAATTTGTTTATTTACAAATAACTTGTATATAATCCCAAACTTCATTTTTAAAAATGCTCCGGATTTAGTGCTGGCAAAAGGTGCCAACTTGTGAACCCTGGAAAATGTAGTCCTCAGTTTGCGTGCAGGGCAACAACAGTGCAAGCTTTCTAGATACTGTACCGCCAGGCCTGCTTCTCAGAGGCACAGGGGCAGTTAAGTCTCCATGGCTTCTCTGCTGAGTCTGCCAACTAGCACCAAGGGCAGTGGTGAACAACTCCCCTGGGAGAGGCTGCATTCAAAATGGTGACCTACCTATGCAAGGCTCTGTAGCTCAATGTCTCGAGGCATCTACCCCTTAAATAAATGCTAATTTAAGATGGGGGTCATATATATGTATAATATACAAAAAATTCTCAAGATACTATCAAGGCTGTCAAATAAAGCTTTGATTACTCTGAAAATGCCAGTATTATGTACACTTGTATAACCTCTTCAGCCCCTTGGCATGTGGATTAAGTTGCAGTCTTTACTGACACGATCATATACTATGTTTTCTTCCCCCATGGGATAGCAGCAAAGTCTGAACCCAAGACTTTCAGAGCTATAGAAAAGGCCTCAGCCACTCAAGCTATAGGAATAACGAGAAGCAGAAGCACACTGTTATCCTTTATATGAGCAAGTCCCTAAAGGGGGCATAATATACTGTTTCCCAATGAGTTCTATTCCTGACTCTGGGAGCAGGTTGTGCTCCGGTGGTTAGAACAATGGATCCAGACATTACAGCTTACCACATGATTTTTCACTCTCATTCTGCAAGGCAGCAGAACAAATCTGATAAGGTAATTTTAGAGACTCGTACTCTGGGCCCAACTCAGCTTGAGCTGTGCAGCTTTTGAGTTAGCCTATCTATGAAATAAATGCATACTAATTGACTCCCCTAAGGTAGGGTTATAAAGTCTGGGGTGGGTGGGAGACCGTGGCTGATGGTCTAGCTGAGGCCCCCGAGGCCGACGTGAGCCCTTGTGAGGGCTGTGGGAACCCCCAAGGGTACCGGGGGCCAGCCACTGGCCCTAGTGCATGATGCAGTGGGCGGTGCCGCCTTTAGAGTGGGTATCCCCAGTGCAGGGCCATGCCTGCTGATGTGGACTCCTGTTCGGTACTGGAGTCCGAAGAAGAGGGATCGTGTCTGGGAGATCAGGATGGTACCAATCGTTCGTCCTGGTTGTGACGATGCTGATCCCGGTGCTGCAACAGGGATCTGTCCGAGTGTGATGAATCCCTGTGCCTTAAGCAATGCCAGTCCATTGAGCAGGAGCAGGAGCGAGTTGGCCATCAAGGTGGGGAGCGACCAATAACCAGGCTCTTGGGACCATTGGCTTGTGTCCCTGGAGCAGTGCCACACACTCGAGGAGTGGCTAGGTCAGTCCTGGTATCGGGGCTACAGGGATGGGCACACCTCCATGGGCCTGCGCCAAGTCACCGGCGATCTGCGTCTCAAGCCCTGCGAGCGGTGCCCCAAGTCCGAAGACCAGTGAAGGCTCCTTCAGCCCAGCCTCCCTATGTCTGAGGCCTGGCAGTTCTGCGCGGGCAAGCACTGGCAGGACACTCACTGAGGAGGAGAGCGGTGCCACACACAGATGGCGACTGCTGGAAAGGTCCCATGGCACACTAAGATATCCTGTGTCGCCTGCAGGGCCTCGGACATCGATGGCATGTCCAGGTGCTGGAGGACCGCGTTGCTCTCCGGGGTGGCAGGCACGTCTCAGGATGGGCTAACCCACTCGACCTGAGCTGGAGCTCGACTCCCGTACGGAGGTGAGGAGCTGCCCTTCATGGGTCCTTGCTCCCCTCTGGCCCCCTCCTTCCCTTTACAGGATGTCAGAGATTGTCCCCTCCCGGCCATTCTTTGCTTCCTGGCTGGTGCTGGGGAGCGGGAATCAGCGTCGCTCCGAAGACGGCACTGGCAGAGTGCTCCAGACCAATGCCGCGATACTAGGAGTAGAGTCCGATCCGGATGGCTCCGGTGTTGGTGCTAGCGCAGATTCCATAAGGAGCACCCGGAGATGTATGTCTCGCTCCTTCTTTGTCCGAGGTTTCAACCCCTTGCAGATCTGACACTTGTCACTGATATGGGTCTCGCCCAGGCACCTCAGACAGCTACTATGAGGATTGCCGATGGGCATCGGTTTTTTGCAGCAATCACAGGGTTTGAAGCCTCGGGATCAGGGCATGCCCCATCCCTACGCTGAGTCCTGTCCAGGACTAACTAACTAACTACACTAAGGGAAACTACTAACAACTTTTAACTATTTACAGAGAAAAGTTCGTCTCAACGGATTCAAACGAGAAGGCTTGCCAAAGCAAGAGATGTTCCAGCACCATCACTGGTGGTAGGAAGGAACCGAGGGTGGTGGGAGCCAGCGGCGCCCCTTATACCGCACCATATGGGTGCCACTCCAGAGGTCACCAGAGCCAGTCTCCTATGGATACCACTGAGGGAAAAATTTCCGGCACTGGTGCACGTGGCAAGCACACACACCTATAATGGAATGGACACGAGCAAGCACTCAAAGAAGAACCACTCTTGCCAAAGTCTCTAATGACCTCTTCCTGGCCAAAACTCAAAATCAGTGCTACATCCTCATTCTACTTGACCTGTCAGCTGCCTTTCATACAGTTGCCCATGCTTTTCTTCTGGAAATCTTGTCCTCCCTTGGTTTCTATGACTCCACCCTCTGCTGTTCTCCTCTTACCTCTCTAATCACTCCTTCAGTGCATCCTTCAGGGGATCCTCCTCATCCTCCCTCCAGCTTTCTGTGAAGGCTCTTCATGGCTCTTTCCTTGGTCCTCTTCTCTTCTCCTACTACACCTTATCTCTGGGTAATCTCATCAGTAAATACCTATTCAACAAGCATGTCTATGCTCAGGGATTAAAAATCTACATCTTTATTCCTCCTTCGGTCCAAAAATTAAAATCTCAGCCTGTCTCTCCAACATCTCCTCGTGGATGTCTAGCCATCAGCTCAAACTCAACATGACTAGCTCTTAATCTTCACTCCAAATCCTGGATCCAATGGACGCTGTATTCCAGGAACGCTCTCACTAATGCTGCATACAATACCAATATGCCCTCCCTACTACTACTTGACACTCCCCTGCTTACACATCCAAGAATCCCATTAGCAGGCGGAGTCGACGGGAGAGCATCAGCAATCGACCTACCACAGTGAAGACACTGAAGTAGATACACATAGCTGAAGTTGCATAACTTAGATCGATCCTCCCCAGTGTAGACCAGGCCTTAGCTACAGCATTGCACTGGGACCTCATGTTCAATTGGTTTCTACCATGATTCCTAAGTCCTTTTCCAAGTCACTGCTTTCCAGGATATAGTTCCCCATCCTTAAGAGTTGGTATGGGAACCCCCATTTTTTCATGTTCTCTGTGTGTATATATATATATATCTTCCTACTGTATTTTCCACTGCATGCATCTGATGAAGTGGGCTTTAGTCCATGAAAACTTATGCTCAAATAAATTGGTTAGTCTCTAAAGTGCCACAAGTACTCCTCATTCTTTTTGCTGATACAGACTAACACACCTACCACTCTGCATCCTGTAAGTGTGACTTATATTCTTTGTTCCTAGATAGAGGACCTTGCATCTGACTGTATTAAAATACTCTGTCTGATCTGTCTTTATCATTATTTACCATTCCACCAATTTTTCTGCCATCTGCAAACTTTACCAGCAACAAGTTTCATGCCAAGAACAGATGCCTGCAGGACTTGATTAGAAGCATCTCCTTTGGATGATAATTCACCATTAACAATTACTAGATATTTTTCTATAGTTCCATTATCACGAAGTTACCCAATATAGATAATTTTAGAAATGTTTTCACTAAGTTTGTGTAGCCTGTAAAAAGTAAAAGTTAGACTGAAACTCCTTTCAGCTAAATCCAATTATTTCAATACTTCACTTAGTTTTAATACAAATGTCATAAAATGTTTGCAGAAAATTCCTGGCAGAGTCCATTGTGACTCTGGACTTGATACATACTTGGAATATTAGATATATAAAAATAAGAAATTTGTTTATTATTTTATAGTGGCAAAACATTTTGAGTGCTTTACAGAACAAAAAAGAAAAGACATCCATTTGTAATATTCAGTATGACCTCTGGAAAACTGTCACTAAAACGCATTCAGGGTTTAAATGACATAATCAACAAGCAGGTAGGGAACAAATAATTGTTAGGTAGTACTTTTGATTATGTCATTTAAGACAAGGGCCAGATTTACAAAGGCACCTAAAGATTCTGATAGGCACTTACTGAGATGTCCAAAAGAATTTAAGCAGGTTTGGCACCTAACTAATGGGACCTAAATACCTTTGAAAATCTGGTCCTAAATGCCTACAATTTTGAAAATGGGATTTAGACTCCTAAGTCACTTAGGCACTTTTGAAAAAAAATACTTTCCATGTTTTTCTAAAGTTCAGCAGGCCATATGTATTTTCACAGTTCAATATAAAATCTACATCAAACTAATCTTCACCTTAAAAAAATTAGAATATACCTGTATGTTATATGCTTCTGCCTCCATTTTTGTCCAGTTAACGCATATCGCTTATTCCTTCGGCTATGGCTTATATGGGGATGATCAGGAACTCCACATCGAGGCTTCTTCATCCATCTAAAAAAAAGTCCAAAATAACCCACAGGTGAAAAGGTGTTAAATCTGGGAAACAAGTTAGATGTAATTTTTACTGTTCCTTAAAATTGGTTTGGCTCTCGGTTTAGTCTGAACCAGGGTTTACAAGAAAAAGGAGAATGACCTTGTCCTGCAAAATATAAGGAGTGTACTAAACAGAATGTTTTAAGATAAATCAAGGCCATTTGCACCTTTCCCCAAAAGACAAAAAAGTCTCGTTAAAAACTCTTATCCATGCTAAGTAAATCAGTGTATTGCGGGAAAATGGAAAAGAGATAAGAGTTAGTTCTGGGAAGTCAGATGGCAAATGGATTTTGAGAAGAGACAGGAAAAGATTCCTAGAAGCAGAAGGAGACAGAAGGGGGAAAAAAGAAGGGAAATAGGATGTGAGTGAGAGGGTGAGGCTGAAAGTTACTGATGTAAGTCCACCAATGGGAGTAGTCAAGAATGTTCAGGGTGAAAAGCCTACGCTGGAAGTTATTCCCATTGGACCTCGTTCAACAGAAGCTGAGGACTGATAGTTCAGTATTTTAGTCACACACACACAACACAGACACACACTCTCTCTCTCTCTCTTTCTTTCCCCCTCCCCAGTCACAGAAAGGCATACCTATATCCCTGAGGGTATGTCTGCACTGCATCTGTGGCCAAGCCTCTCAGCCTCGGTCCACAGACTTCCTTAGTGGGACTTTCACTAGCATGCTAAAAATATCAATGTAGACATTGCTTTGAGGCTGCGACTTGAGTTGGAGCTTGGCGTCTCAAGCTTCCGCAACATCTACACAGCTATTTTTCGCACAGTAGCATGATCCCTATACATGAGTCTGTCCACACAGTCTGGAAGGCTTGCTCCCAGAAGAAGCATAGACATACCCTCAAATAGTTGTTTAGAAGAGCTGAGGGTATCCACCAGTTCTTGCAAAGTCCACGGACTGAATCACAGATTCATAGATTCAAGGACCAAAAGAGACCATTGTGATCATCTAGTCTGACCTCCCGAATAACACAGGCCATAGAACGTCCACAAAATAATTCATAGAGCAGAGCTTTTAGAAGAACGTCCAATCTTGATTTAAAAATGGTCAGTGACAGAGAATCCACATGATCCTTAGTAAATTGGTTAACTATTCTCATTGTTAAAAATGTATGCCTTATTTCCAGTCTGAATTTGTCTAGCTACAGTTTCCAGGTATGCAATAGTGTTATACCTGTGTTAGATTGAAGAGCAGATTATTAAATATTTGTTTCCCATGTAGGTATGTATAGACGGTAATCAAGTCACTCCTTAACCTTCTCTTTGTTAAGCTAAATAGATTGAGTCTATCCTATAAAGGCATGTTTTCTAATTCTTCAATCATTCTTGTGGTTCTTCTCTGAACCCTCTCCAACTTTTCAACATCCTTCTTGAATTGTGGATCCCAGAACTGGACACAGTATTCCAGCAGCAGTCGCACCAGTGCCAAATACAGAGTTAAAATAACTTCTCTACACATCCTTGAGATTCCCATTTATGCATCCAAAGATTGCATTAGTCCGTTTGGCACAGCATGGAACTGGGAACTCATGTTCAGCTGACTATCCACCACAACACCCAAATCTTTTTCAGAGTCCCCCATCCTATAAATATGGCCTACATTTTTTATTCCTACATGTATACATTAATATTTAGCTGTATTAAAATATATACTGTTTGCTTGCTCCCAGTTTACTAAGTGACCCAGATTGCTCTCTATTAATGATCTGTCCACTTCATTATTTACCACTCCCCCAGTTTTTGTGATAACTGCGAAGTTTATCCATGATGATTTTATGCTTTCTTCTAGGTCATTGTCAAAACGTTAAATATGAAGGGACAAGATTAGATCCCTGAAGGACCTCATTGGGAACACATCCATTCGATGATTTACAATTTACAGTTACATTTTGAGATCATCAGTTAGCCAGATTTGAATCAGTTTAATATGTGCCATGTTAATTTTGTATCATTCTAGTTTTTTAATCAAAACATTGCGTGGTACGAAGTCAAACTTAGACTTACAGAAGTCTAAGTATTTTACGTCAACATTGTTACCTTTATCAAACACACTTGTAATCTCATCAAAAAAAGATAGCAAGTTTGTTTGACAGGATCCATTTCCATAAACGCTTTTGAATTGTCATTAATTATATTAGCGTCCTTTAATGCCTTATAAATGAAGTCCCATGGGGAAAGCTGTATACCTTGTCCCTGAGATCAGTCCATAGGAAAATAGCTGATGCAAGCCAGATATAGGTAGTGAGGTATTCTGTCCTACATTTCCAGCCAGCTGCCTCGTCTTGTACCTGGGGCCACACCTGGACAAACACTAAGGCCTGGTCTATACTACATAGTTAGTGCTATGGTGCAAGGCAGGTTACATCAACCTAGTTGTGCATGTGTCTACAATTAAATTGGTCTCCCACCACTTGTAAGCCCCCCTCTTATGTAGACATAGTAACATCACCTCCACCAGCAGCATAGAGCCACATTTGATGTACTTAAGACAATGCAGTGTGAGTGCTGACACCGCCTTACTTATGTTGACCCAAAGTTGATATATTTTAAAAAGAAAAGATTGCAAGTTTACTTATACAGATTGCTTAGTTTATAAAAAACACTTTCAGAGAAGAAATGAATTAACTGAATAAACTGCATTGCTGTTGCATAAGCAGCCTATTGCTGAATCAACATGCAATTACCACTGACAACATATGTTCAATTCCTCAAGGGTTCAGCCACCTAAATTCTACTATCCTGTCAATTATTAACAGCATGGAAAAGAATTATGTTTCACTGACAGTTGCCTATGTGGCCTATGGGAATAAAGTAATTGAAATCATCAAGCAAAGCTTATTACAATTAAAATTACAAGATGGGCCACGAATACGGGACCACACAGCCATTTTAAAACAAATACAGGAGCAAGGAGTAAATAATATTGCGCCAGTGTTTTTACAATTTGCTAAATTTGATAAGGTTTCAAGTTTGGATCATAACAACAGTAAAAGCCTTCACATCATTAATGGCCATCCCAAGGTGAATGCAAAATCCAGTCACAGTGTACTATACCAACAGTGTGGAAACTTAGGTAAATGATACTTATGTACAGCACTATCCCACTGTGCGCCTAGTAACTAAAACTGGCTTAAAAATTAATCAGGCTTGTTGTACAAAACGTAATGGATAGCTGTGTAAATCCTATGCTACAATTAATAGCAACAACACAATAAGAGGCTGTGCCTGATTGGTACAAAATGAGTTCGTCAATAAGGTAGTAAAAATACAAAATGTGGTATGTGCTCTGAAATTTTTCTATACATGAAAACATTTGTCCTGAAATCAATACAGAATTTTGTGTGCAAGTCACTAGCACAATCCAAATCAGAACCCATGCCTTCTGGCCAACTGGTCAGCTCTGCCATTAAAATTATTATTCCTCCTGGCAACCTACAATATTTATTAATTAAATTGTTTCCCCCAGTAAAGCAGCTACAATTAAACATACATAATTTAATGGCAAAAAACAAAAATAGCTCATCTTATCCAACAACAAATAAAAGAAGTAGAAAGTGTGCAAAAAACGGTGAAAACTCCTTGGTAAGCAATCCCAAAAAATGTTACTCCACACCCAATAATCCAAACACTTAGTGTAATAGTAATAAAAATACAAGCCATAACAGTAATTGCACTAATAAAAATGTGTTGCTACATGTAACATCAAACCAAAAACGCTAAATTACACCAACTTAAAAAAAAAAACTAGCTATCAACACTGCCATAGTAATAAATAATCATTATAAAAATAATCAAGTGCTTATCAACATTTTAAATGTAATTGTTTGTACTAATATAGCTTGTAAGGGCTATTAAATATTTGTATACCTAAATACTCTGAAGTATGTTAAACCAAATGCATCCTATAAAATATTTAAGGTACAAACATATACACATATGCATATTATTATATATGCATTTACATCTATGAATGCATACCAACTATCAACATTATTCATATATCATTATTTATCACAAATTATATAGGGCATATATTTGGTATTTAACTATTTAAGGAAATAATTATATAATCCCTCATACATATTAGTATATATACCTATACTATTCTATAAGGTATAAACGCGATACATTTATAATCCTAACCAAAGCCCATCTCATCAATCGCCAACTAAATAAAAAGGCCTCCTTATGCCACACAAAAGTTATCACAGCACAACTCTACACCCCACGCCTCAGTCATGGTCCCGGGCCTAACATTCCCAGGTCCACTATAAAAAACGAATAACAATTAAAAAATAAAATCTGTCCATCAGTCGTACAAAAAATGTGTAAGCTAAAAAACAAATGGGGCATAAATGTATAATTAAAAAAGTAAGGTGGCCAAATAACAACATTTAAACCCACTGGGTCATCTTTAGTCCATGCATTATGCTTTTCTGAAACAATGGGTAAACATCCTCCCCATAAAAAGACAAAAAGTTGGGGGATGTAGTAGGAAGAGAGCCTGAAATATGAGCCCTTGTGTTAGAGGCCTGGAATAAGGCCTGAGTTAAAGTAGTGGGCAAGCTTCGCTGATATAAAGCAAAGTTAGCAAAAGTCAGGCGGTGAGCAGATTTCAGGCTTTGCCTGCTTGTAAGTTCACAGAATCTGGCAAGAACAGGGCTGATATTGCAGAAACACACATTCCTAAGAAGAGCTAGGCAGAAAGTATTCACGCAAACACATTCCAGAAGAGTGGTACCAGAACATCCTGATATCAGGGATGGTACAAAAACATTCCCCAAGAAAAACAGGAACACACTGACCCCTTGTGACAGGGCGTGCATGCTCCGCACTGGGACTGCAGGGGTTAATTCCTCTCTTTGGGCCAAGGAGGCCACGCTCCCTCGACCTTGCTGGGCATGTTCCGGCTGGAGGCCAGGTATAAAAGGGAGCAGCTCAGTTCATTTGTGGCTGACTGCCGGAGGGGAAGGAGGTGTGTTGCGGACTCCTGTTAAAGGACTGCCAAAACTTCACGACATGGAGGGCAGACAGATGGCAGTGACCTACGACCCCAAGGCTCCAGACGCCAAAGAGGGAGGAGACACCGGGGAACCATGAGACCACAAGCTGCAGAGAAACGGGTAGGAAGTAACCCAGGGAGGTTTGCAGGGAGGTGGTTGGAGACCTGGAGACTAGCTCTGCGTGTTGGAGCCAGATCCCCGAAGAGCTGATGGCAGGCAACCCCGCCACTGACAGAGCCCTGGGTTGGGATTCAGTGGAGAGGGAGGGTCCGGGTTCCCCTATCCTGGCCACCGCCCACCCTGGGGTGACAGCCTGCCTCACCACTCTACTGACTCCGACCACTAGGTCGCATAGCCCTGATTGCGAGAGCCGCTCTGTTCACTCTGGCTGCTAGGCCACACAGCCCTGATGGAGAGAACAGGTGGACTGACTTTGGCTGTTAGGCCACGTTACTCCAATACCCAGAGGGGTCGCGCAGACTTGCCCACGGGCCTCTAATAACCCGTGTCCCACCCCAAAAGGGGTCAGGGGGACAGGGAGTACATGACCCGCGACACCCCTCCTGAAAGATAAGGTCAGGATGACAGTAATAAATAATCTTTTTCTAGTCAAATCAACATGTACAAGGAGATGGGTAATAACTAGCCACGTCAAGGGGCAGTACCTAACTATGTCAGAGGGGCAGCAACTTGTTTGTATCAGGGTATAAAGAGGTATCTCTGAAAGAGTGTTTTGGTCCAGCAAAGGAGGGGGATGAAAAGTCCTGCCATTCACTGAGCTGCATCCATTGTCACGGGCATACATGTCTTAATATCCTCATAAAGTCTGCCAGGTGCTGTTACCGTGATTTGTTCACAATAAACCTGGCCTGGTGCTTTCATACCTTAACAGATCTTAACAGAGATCTGCTGTGCTGGCTGTCTGCGCAGAGCAGGGGTAGCACACAGGGAGAACACGCACACGCAGCCGAACATCTAACAACAGATAGATTTGGTTTTCTGCAAGTAGAACCCTAAGGTGCGTCTGATGTGGAGGAGAGAAGCCCTGCATGCCAGGCAGACCCAGTAGATTGATGTGCAGTCTGGCCTCACATGGGGTCCAGGTACAGTGTGATGGTTCAGGTCAGTACCCCAACCCACAAGGGATTCACCTGTTACAATGGTGGCACTGGGGGAAGAAGTGACGAAGGGGACGTGATGTGGGTTCAACCACCAGATAAGAGAGGTGATGACCCTGGTGGGAATAGTATCACTGGTGTTAATGTGATCCTTGTCTGATGAGTAGACCGACTACAACCAGGCCTGTAGGCAGCGCAGATGAAGACTGTGAATGGGGTCACATAAGTGCATAAGGCCATGTGACCTAGAAGGGTAAAGGCATATCCTGACCATAGTCCTTCTTCTGTGAGTAATCTGTGCTATCAGATTGCTCATTAGCTGAAATCTTTCCATGGGGAAGAACACTTGCTGCACTGGAGTCCAGTGTCGCTCTGGTAAAGTTTACTGTCTGTGTGGGTGGATGTTAAAAAAGACTTTTCTTTTTTTATGCAGATACCCAGCTCTGCTAGAAGATGGAGCAGAAACAAAGTTGCTGACCTGACCTCTTGGCTGGAGCAACCTACTAGGAACCAATCATCAACATATGGGAAAATTGTGTAACCCTGACATCTCATTTGGGCTGCCACCACCGAGACGACCTTTGTGAATACTCTGGGTGATGCTGCTAGTCCAAAGGGAAGGACTCTGAACTGGAAATGTCCCTGATCCACTGGAAACCAAAGGAACTTTCTGTGGTACGGATGAATATCTATATGGAAATAAGAATCCTTCATATCAAGAGACACAAACCAGATCCCCTCCTATAGGGAGGGAATTACTAATGTTAGTGCAACCATCCTGAATTTCGACTTTCGAATACAGATTTTTAGTTATCAAAGATCCAGAATGGATCTCCACCCTCCCTCTTTTTGGGGGGCTAAGAAATAAGGGAAATAGAACTCTCTCTCCCTTGCTACTGAATTGTCACTCATTCTATTGCCTCTTGTAGGAGGAGGGGGTCTGCTTCCTGTTGAAGAATCACCTCCTGAGAGTGGTCCCTGAAGGGGGACCGGGAAGAGGATTTGTGGCGAGGGAGGGAGCAAAACGCTATAGATTATCCTTGATGGATAATTTCTAAGACCCAACTGTCTGTCATGATAGAGTCCAAATTGTAGGCAAAAAGTGAGAGGCAGCCCCCAAAGATATGGGAGGTTACAGGTGGATGGCATCAATACTTGTGGGCTGATCTCGACCAAAGCGTCAAAAGTCCCTTCATGGGTGGCTGGGAATGGGTAGAGGTCATGGAAGCAGAAGGTCCTGAAAATCGAGGCCTCTGAATCCTCTGTCATTTACATGGGGGCTCAGCTGGATAAAGATGGTAGAATGTCTGTAAAGGGGGGTGGCCTTGGCTTACACACCTGCCTCTGGTGCTTTCTCCTCAGGGTTGGGGTGTAAATTTCCAGGGAGTGTAGATTTGACTTTGAGTCTTTCAACAGTGTAGGGATTCATTTTTTAATCTTGTTGAACAAATTTGCCTACAGTTATCCAGCAGAGATGGTGAGGATGCAGCCCATGATCAGTGGGGACTCCAGTTAAGTCCATCAAGTACCTGCAATTAAGTCCTCAAGTACCTACATTCTTGAGGTACTGAAGGAGTATGGGTATTGATGTGATGGTCACTCTTGAAGCAGACGGTACTGAAGGTTTGGATCACTCCTCCAGGGGCACTGATGGAGGTGGACACTTCAATTTACGTGGTACTGAGGAACCTGTCAAGGGGTACCGGAGGTAGGGTTGTGTCCAATGTTATGGGTCCCAAGGAATATCTCTCCTTGCTCTCTTTGACATACCCAGACAGTAGCAAAGTTCCCTTGCTCTTAGAAGAGCTATGGGGTTTCCTGGCTCCATGAGTACCTGAGGAACCTGTAGCCTGTATGATACTGGGCAGAGAAGTCAATAATTCTAAGACCATCAACCCAGTGGGGGATGAATGTCTTTTAACAGCAGACACATAAGAACACACGAATGGCCACACTGGGTCAGACCAAGGGTCTGTCTATCTCTCTCTTCTGGCAGTGGCCAGTACCATATATTTCAGAGGGAACAAAGGCCAACAAGGAAATTATTCAGTGAGCCATCTCTGTTATCCAGTCCAAGCTTCTGGTAGTCAGATGTTTAGGGTCACCCAGAGCATGGGGCTGTGTCCCTGACCATCTTGGCTAACAGCCAAGATGGGCCTCTCCTCCATGAAGTTACCTAACTCTTTTTAAAAGTCAGTTATAGGTTTGACACTGACAACATCCCTGTCATAAAAATAAAGGGAAGGGTAACCACCTTTCTGTATACAGTGCTATAAAATCCCTCCTGGCCAGAGGCAAAACCCTCTCACCTGTAAAAGCTAAGATAATCTCACTGGCACCTGACCCAAAATGATCAATGGGGGAACAAGATACTTTCAAATCTGGAGTGGGAGGGAACAAAGGGTTCATCTGTCTGTGTGATGCTTTTGCCGGGAACAGATCAGGAATGCAGCCTTACAACTCCTGTTAAGTTAGTAAGTAATCTAGCTAGAACATGTGTTAGGTTTCCTTTTGTTTAATGGCTGGTAAAATAAGCTGTGCTGGATGGAATTTATATTCCTGTTTTTGTGTCTTTTTGTAACTTAAGGTTTTGCATAGAGGGATTCTCTATGTTTTGAATCTGATTACCCTGTAAGGTATTTACCATCCTGATTTTACAGAGGTGATTCTTTTACCTTTTCCTTTAATTAAAATTCTTCTTTTAAGAACATGATTGATTTTTCATTCTTCTTAAAATCCAAGGGTTTGGGTCTGTGTTCACCTGTAAAAATTGGTGAGGATTCTTATCAAGCCTTCCCCAGGAAAGGGGGTGTAGGGCTTGGGGGGATATTTTGCGGGAAGACGTCTCCAAGTGGGCTCTTTCCGTGTTCTTTGTTTAAAACGCTTGGTGGTGGCAGCATACAGTTCAAGGACAAGGCAAAGTTTGTACCTTGGGGAAGTTTTTAACCTAAGCTGGTAAGAATTACGTAGGGGGTCTTTCATGCAGGTCCCCAGATCTGTATCCTAGAGTTCAAGTGGGGAAGGAACCTTGACAATCCCCTTGCAACAAGTTCCACAGGTTGACTGTGTGTTCTGTGAAGAAGTACTCTAATCTTTGTTTTAAACCAGCTGCCTATTAAACTCATTGGGAACCCCTGGTTCTTGTGTCATGTGAAGGGGTAAATAACACCTTCCTATTCACTTTCTCCACACAAGTCATGATTTTAGACCTCTATCACATTGCCCCTTAGCTGCCTCTTTTATAAGATGAATAGTCCCAGTCTTTTTAATCTCTCCTCACATGGAAGCTGTTCCATACCCCAATCATTTTTGTTGCCCTTCTCTGTACCTTTTCCAATCCCAATATATCTTTTTTCAAATGGGGTGACCAGAAGTGCACACAATATTCAAGGTTTGGGTGTACCACAGATTTATATAGTAGCATTATGATCCTTGCTGTCTTCTTATCTATCCCTTTCCTAATGTTTCCTAACATTCTGTTAGCTTTTTTGTCTGAGCTGCACATTGAGCAGATGTTTTCAGAGAACTATCCATGATGACTCTAAGATCTCCTTCTTGAGTGGAAACAGCTAATTTAGAATCCATAATTATATATGTGTAGTTGGGATTATTTTTTCCAATGTGAGTTACTTAGCACTTATCAACAGTGACTTTCATCTGCCATTTTGTTGCCAATTAATTTAGTTTTGTGAGTTCCCACAGTAACTCTTTGCAGTCAGCTTTGGACTTAACTATCTTGAGTAATTTTGTATCATTTGCACCTTTGCCACCTCACTGTTCACCCCTTTTTCCAAATCATTACGTATATGTTGAACAGTACATGTCCCAGTACAGATCCTTGGAGGTTCTCACTATTTACCTATTTCTATTGTGAAAACTGACCATTTACTCCTACCCTTTGTTTCCTGTCTCTTAACCAGTTATTGATCCATGAGAGGACCTTCTCTCTTATCCCATGACAGCTTACTTTGCTTAAGAGCCTTTGGTGTGGGACCTTGTCAAGGGCTTTCTGAAAGTCCAAGTACACTATATCAACTGGATCACACCTTCAAAGAATACTAATGGACTGATTAAGCATGAATGCCCCTTACAAAAGCTGTGTTGACTCTTCCCCAACATATTGTGTTCATCTACACGTCCGATAATTCTGTTCTTTACTAGAGTTTCAACCAATTTGCCTGGTACTGAAGTTAGGCTTCCCAGCCTGTAACTGCCAGCATCACTTGTGGAGCCTTTTTTTAAAAACTTGGCATTATGCTAGTGTAGCAGGGTAGCCACCCTGCTCTGGCCCTGAAAGGGTTAAAGCCTGCTCTGGGAGAGGGCTGGAGCTGTGAGAAAAGGCTAGGCTGATTGGGAAGGCAGCCACAGCTGGCCCTGAAAAAGGCCAGTGAGCCAGGAGCTGGGAGGAGTCTCTCTCTCGCTGTAGAGAGAGAAGGACCTGGCTGCCTGGGATCTCAGCAGGGTAGCTAGAGGAGCTGGGGAGCTCCAGCCTGGAAAACCCCCAGGCTGCAGGCCTTGCTAAAGGTCAGGAAAGGTACTGGGGCTACAGAGGGTGTAGCCTGGGAATAGGCAGAGGTAGCTGGTCCAACCCCCCTTGCCAATGATGAGTGGTTTACAGACTGCAATCTGCCCCAGTGAGTGGGGGCTAGATGGTGACTGGCAGTAGCCACTGAGGCAAGGGGGGGATAGAGGATTGGGGGTTCCCCCTGGGTGGGGAGACAGAGATTGTGGGTTACTGCTGGGGCAGAACCCCGGGGTAAAGGGCACCAGGGACCGGGAGGGACACCGGGCCAGCGGCAGACGAGACACTGGCCTGCAGAGGGCGCTCTGAAGGCTGGAAAGAGCTAATTCCCAAGACTACCAGCAGGAGGCACCACATTGGTGAGTCATCGCCTTGCTACAGCTAGCTATCCTCCAGTCATCTGGTACAGAGGTTGATTTAATTAATAGGTTACATACCACAGTTAGTAGTTCTGCAATTGCATATCTGAGCTCCTTCAGAACTCTTAGGAGAATACCATTTGGTCCTGGTGACTTACCATTTGTTCCAAAAGCTCCTCTATTAACACCTCAATCTGGGAAAGTGTCTTAGATTTGTCACCAAAAAGGAATGGTTCAGGTGTGGGAATCTCCATCACATTCTCCCCAGTGAAGGCTGATGCAAAAAATTTATGCAGCTACTCTTCAACAGCCTTGTCTTCACTGAGTGCTCCTTTAGCACCTTCATTGTCCAGCAGCCTCACTGATTTTTTGGCAGGCTTCCTGATTCTGATGTACTTTAAAAAATTGTTGTTAATTTTTGTGTCTTTTGCTATTTGCTGTTCAAATTCTTTTTTGGACTGCTTAATTATACTTTTACACTTGACTTGCCAGAGTTTATGCTCCTTCCTATTTTTCTCAGTAGGATTTGACTTTCAAGAACCACACGTCACCCAATAAAATTAATAGGCAGCAGGTTTAAAACACACAAAAGGAAGTACTTCTTCACACAACAAACACTCAACCTGTGTAACTCAATGTGCATGGGGATGTTGTAACAGCCAAAAGTGTAACTGGGTACAAAAACTAATTAGATTAGTTAATGGAGGATAGGTCTATTAATGGCTATTAGCCAAGATGGTCAGCGATACAAACCCATGCTCTGGGTGTCCGTAAATCTCAGATTATCAGAGGGTGGGACTGGATGACAGGGGATGGACTACTTGATAAATGTCCTGTTTTGTTCATTCCCTCTGAAGCATCTGGCATTGGCCACTGTCAGAAGACAGGATTCTGGGCTAGATGGACCACTGGTTTGACTCAGTATGGCCATTCTTATGTTCTTAATATTTACAGGATGCCTTTTTGCCTCTAACATTGACATTGTTCCAAATATTAGCTTTCAACTTTTTATGAATTAGTATAACAACATCCCCTGACTTCAGAATTAAAGCAACTAGAAACTGGGAGGCCTACCCAATCTCTATTCAGTTTACAAGCTTCAAGTTCTGTCAAATTAGCTTAGTCTTAGCACCTGGAGGAGAGGAAGGTGATCAGAAACAGTCAACATGGATTCACCAAGGGCAAGCCATGCCTGACCAACCTGATTGCCTTCTATGATGAGATAACTGGCTCTGTGGATATGGAGAAAGCAGTGGATTTGATATATCTTGACTTTAGCAAAGCTTTTGATATGGTCTCCCACAGTATTCTTGCCAGCAAGTTAAAAAAGTATGGATTAGATGAATGGACTATAAGGTGGACAGAAAGCTAGCTAGATCGTCGGGCTCACCGGGTAATGATCAATGGCTCCATGTCTAGCTGGCAGCCGGTACCAAGCAGAGTGCCTCAGGGGTCGGTCCTGGGGCCGGTTTTGTTCAACACCTTCATTAATGATCTGAATGATGGGATGGATTGCACCCTCAGCAAGTTCACAGATGACCCTAAGCTGGAGGGAGAGGTAGATACGCTGGAGGGTAGGGATAGGGTCCAGAGTGACCTAGACAAATTGGAGGATTGGGCTAAAAGAAATCTGATGAGGTTCAAGAAGGACAAGTGCAGAGTCCTGCACTTTAGGACGGAAGAATCCCATGCAGTGCTACAGATTGGGGACCAACTGGCTAAGCGGCAGTTCTGCAGAAAAGGACCTGGGGATTACTGTAGATGAGAAGCTGGCTGAGTCAACCGCGTGCCCTTGTTGCCAAGAAGGCTAACGGCATATTGGGCTGCATTAGTAGGAGCATTGCCAGCAGATCAAGGGAAGTGATTATTCCCCTCTATTCGGAACTGGTGAGGCCACACCTTGAGTATTGCATCCAGTTTTGGGCTTCCCACTACAGAAAGGATGTGGACAAATTAGAGAGCACAGTGGAGGGCAACAAAAATTATTAGGGGGCTGGGGCACATGACTTACGAGGAGCAGCTGAGGGAATTGGGCTTATTTAGTCTGCAGAAGAGAAGAGTGAGGGGGGATTTGATAGCAGCCTTCAACTACCTGAACGGGGGTTCCAAAGAAGATGGAGCTAGGCTGTTCTCAGTGATGACAGAACAAGGAGCAACAGTCTCAAGTTGCAGTGGGGGAGGTCTAGGTTGGATAGTAGGAAAAACTATTTCACTAGGAGGGTAGTGAAGCACTGGAATGAGTTACCTAAGGAAGTGGTGGAATCTCCATCCTTAGAGGTTTTTAAGGTCTGACTTGACAAAGCCCTGCCTGGGACGACATAGTTGGGGTTGGTCCTGCTTTGAGCACAGAGCTGGATTAGATGACCTTCTGAGATCTCTTCCAACCCTAATTGTCTATGATTCTAAGAAATGTGTTTCCTGGAGCATAGCAGGGCCAATATTCTCTTTTCTAAGCATCAAGTATATATTTTTTCTTACAATAAGGTTATTAAAACCCTTTATATTCCAGGAGTCGCATTCAATTATCAGAGCCAACAGTGTCAAAATATAACAGATAAAATATAAAGTCACTTTGTGAATAAATGAGAAATTGGAAGTTTTCCTGAGCAGCATACAATCCTTGTGTATCTAAGTAACAAAAGTTATATAGTCTAGCTGTAGGGTATCACGTCCTGGAAGTTTCCAGGACAGGAGAGTAATGGGAGAGGAGCTGAAAGAGGAATTAAATAAGTGATAAAACAAAATGGAAAGGGATTTTGGAGAGAGAAATACACATTCGTACCATACAATCAAAATGATAAATCTGTTTAAAACAGTCCAAAAATATACACTTGACACCAGAGGGTGGGGAGGGCAGGAATGGCCAAATTGGATGAAACTTTGAGGTTCTCTGAGGCCCCAAACATTACAACTAAAGTAACCACCTATCACCTAGAACCTTGACACATTAATCCATAAGAAAACACCATCTGATAAAGTAATGATAAAAAAATAATTACTAATCAAATGACTAATTTTACATCAATGCTAATTTCCCATTTTTAAGGCAATAGGAAGTTAATTGATGATAACCGTTTAACCCTTCAAGCCCAATATAAGTGGGGGGGGGGATAAAATTAACATATCAATGTCTATTTTTGCCCATCAATTCATTTAGAGGAGCCATATCAGATCTCAGAGACCAATACATAAATTCCACATACTCAGATCATTCCACAGATGTCTCCTCTTGTGAGGGAGGAGTTTGCAGATTTTTGCCATATTTTTCTTGCCATTCTTAATATGGAGCATTGCTGCATATTTACCACAAGTCCAACTTCCTTGCCAATTGTTTTGCTTTGTTAAAAGCTGCCCTCATTGCAACCACATCATGAGCATGATCTTGAAAGAACAGTATTTTAATTGCTTGGTTCTCCCCCTTCCTATTTTTCCTCTGGATTTCTGCAATATAAGCTACTGACTGGTAAACTTCAGGAACATCACAATCAATGCTCTAGCCCAACCTCATGCAGATGGCTTAGGGGCAAGGGCCCAGTGTGCCCTTCTATATCAAAACAAAAATCTACCAGCAGATCCAACAACTTAGCAGTTTAGGGACAAATTCAGTAGATTTGCGTTTCTTTGTTTCTTCAGGGACACCCTCAGCCTGATCTTAAACTGTTGTGAGAGGCTTTCTAGATCAATTAGCTTAGTCTTAATACTCTTGATATCATTGCAGTTCTTCACAACCTGTGATTTGTTCTCTTTGTTCTCTTCCACTTCAGAAGTTCTGTGTCTAATTCACGCATCCGTCTTGCAGTGCACTCTGAATCTCAGTCATGGTGGTCTGAGGGTGGAAACTGTATCATAGAATCATAGAATATCAGGGTTGGAAGGGACCTCAGGAGGTCATCTAGTCCAATGCCCTGCTCAAAAGCAGGACCAATTCCCAACTAAATCATCCCAGCCAGGGCTTTGTCAAGCCTGACCTTAAAAATATCTAAGGAAGGAGATTCCACCACCTCCCTAGGTAACGCATTCCAGTGTTTCACCACCCTCCTAGTGAAAAAGTTTTCCTAATATCCAACCTAAACCGCCCCCACTGCAACTTGAGACCATTACTCCTTGTTCTGTCACCTGCTACCACTGAGAACAGTCTAGAGCCATCTTCTTTGGAACCCCCTTTCAGGTAGTTGAAAGCAGCTATCAAATCCCCCCTCATTCTTCCCTTCCGTAGACTAAACAATCCCAGTTCCCTCATCCTCTCCTCATAACTCATGTGTTCCAGTCCACTAATCATTTTTGTTGCCCTCCGCTGGACTCTTTCCAATTTTTCCACATCCTTCTTGTAGTGCGGGGCCCAAAACTGGACACAGTACTCCAGATGAGGCCTCACCAATTTCGAATAGAGGGGAACGATCACGTCCCTCAATCTGCTGGCAATGCCCCTACTTATACAGCCCAAAATGCCATTGGCCTTCTTGACAAGGGCACACTGTTGACTCATATCCAGCTTCTCATCCATTGTAACCCCTAGGTCCTTTTCTGCAGAACTGCTGCTGAGCCATTCGGTCCCTAGTCTGTAGCAGTGCATTGGATTCTTCCATCCTAAGTGCAGGACTCTGCACTTGTCCTTGTTGAACCTCATCAGATTTCTTTTGGCCCAATCCTCTAATTTGTCTAGGGCCCTCTGTATCCTATCCCTACCCTCCAGCGTATCTACCTCTCCTCCCAGTTTAGTGTCATCTGCAGACTTGCTGAGGGTGCAATCCACACCATCCTCCAGATCATTTATGAAGATATTGAACAAAACCAGCCCCAGGACCGACCCTTGGGGCACTCCACTTGATACCAGCTGCCAACTAGACATAGAGCCATTTATCACTACCCGTTGAGCCTGACAATCTAGCCAACTTTCTAGCCACCTTTATAGTGCATTCATCCAGCCCATACTATTTTAACTTGCTGGCAATAATACTGTGGGAGACCGTGTCAAAAGCTTTGCTAAAGTCAAGGAACAACACATCCACCGCTTTCCCCTCATCCACAGACTGCAGCTACCTGTTGTACCACAGTCATCAGCTGGGTTCCATCAGGCTCAGGCATCATTTTGTTTGTAGAAGAGGGGAGGCAGAACTCCTCTGTTTATTTGGTGCTTTCAGATTCAAAGATGAAGATGCAGAGCTAAAAGGCATCTCGGGGAATTCAGTATTTCACACACAATATTTCTCATGGTTGGACAGTGGGTTTTAGGGGTTGATGTCTGGGTATTCCTTGTGGCCTGTTTCAGAGCTCACACAACCTTCATTCATCACAGTCATGGTGCTTTTTGGTGTCCTGACTTCTATTTCTGATTTTAGAAGCATAACATGGCTAGACACAGCATAGTCAAGTAACACACACACCCTGCTTGTAGGTCATAGAATATCAGGGTTGGAAGGGACCTCAGGAGGTCATCTAGTCCAACCCCCTGCTCAAAGCAGGACCAGTCCCCAATTTTTGCCCCAGATCCCTAAATGGCCCCCTCAAGAATTGAACGCACAACCCTGGGTTTAGCAGGCCAATGCTCAAACCACTGAGCTTGGTTCATCTACAGGGAATGAACCTGGAATCTCAAAGCACAAGCCTGTACTTCTTGAGCTAAAAGTCCATTCCCATCACCATAGAGTCAGCAAGAGAATCATAAACATCAAGCTGTGGTCTAAACACTAGAAACTGACAGAGAGCCACACTGTTTTAACGTGGGGAAGGATAGCTCAGTGGTTTGAGCATTGGCCTGCTAAACCCAGGGTTCTGAGTTCAATCTTTGAGGGGGCCATTTATCGATCTGGGGCAAAAATTGGGGATTAGTCCTGCTTTGAGCAGGGGGTTGGACTAGATGACCTCCTGAGGTCCCTTCCAACCCTGATATTCTATGATTCTAAGATAGATAATATGGCCCACTTCCTTTTAAAAGCAGTGCAGCAGAGTCAATGAGACTTGGGTCTGTTATGTTAGAAACCTGAGTTCTATTCCCAGCGCTACCTGATGTGAGGTTTACACAGTTGACCTCAGTTAGTCTACCGGTAAAATTGGTAAGGTAGGGATATGTGCCTTAGGCCAGTGGTTATCAAACTTAAGCAACCTGAGGACCCCCATTTTGATTTTAAAATTTTTGCAAACCCCGAAGCCAGCTTCTAATTTTCTCCAGGCCCCGCGCCCACTCCACCCCTTCCCCCAAGGCCCCACCTCTTCTTACCCTCACTCCACCCTTGCCCCTCCTTTTCCCTACCTCTTTCCACTCCCTCCTCCAAGTGCACCCCATCCCCGCTCCTTCCCCTCCCAGCACCTACTTCACAGTGTTGAAGAGCTGTTCCGCAGTGTGCAGGAGGCACTGAGAGGGACGGGGAGGAGTTGATCAGCAGGGCCGGCAACCCTGGACATGACTTCCGGAACCCCTGGAGTACCCTCCCAATCCCCAGGTTGAGAACTGCTGCCTTAAGCTAATAAGGACTGTGACGTGTGCAGAAACATGAAGAATTGAGATTAGAAGTCATGGGCTCTGTTAGTAGCCCAGTGCACCTTACCTTGGCTACAGCATATTGAGTGCTCCTCAAAAAACTGTTTATCACTTTACTGAGAATATCTGACAGACCTACAAAATGTGCGAGTATCACATAAGATGTGTAGACAAGGTGGGTGAGCTAGTATCTTTTATTGGCTCAACTTCTTTTGGTGAGAGAGACCCAAGCTTTTGAGCCACCCAGAGCTCTCTCTCTCACCAACAGAAGTTGGTCCGATAGAAGATGTTACCTCACCCACCTTGTCTCTCTAAATCCTGGGACTGATACAGCTACAACTACACTGTATACATAAGTGGGTAGCACATAGCAAGTCTGCAGAAAGTTCAGGAGACCTATCTTACAAATGGGATTTTGAAGAGGCAACCCTGAAGTAGTAGTTATACCTTTAACAAATGCTACAAAAAGTGTACCTGTTTTACGGCAAATCCTTTCCTTCCAAAATAGAACAAAATACCCATACTTAGAAAATTTCCGTGAAATAATACATTTTAAACAATACAATTCAATACCTGTCATTTTGGTGGGGGAAAAACTCTCAATTTTTAAACTTTTATCCCCCCACTGAAAAAGAGCTGTTGGAGGAGACAGAGTAAAACCATTAAAATAGTTTTATTTTTTCCCCTTGAAAAGACAAGAAATTTTCAAGATATTAAAGTGTTTCTGTGAAACATTCTGCATTAATTGAACCATTTTCCCCTCACAATTTGATTTCAATGAAAAAATTCTGACCAGTTTTCTAGTTTTTTTGGAAGACTGTTATAGTATTAGGATGAACTATATATAAGAAAAAAGAGGAAACATTGCAAAAAAGTAGGGCTGTCGATTAATCGCAGTTAACTCATGCAATTAACTCAAAAAAATTAACTGCAATTAAGAAAATTAATCGCGATTAATCACACTGTTAAACAACAGAATATCAACTGAAATTTATTTAAATATTTTTGGATGTTTTCTACATTTTCAAATATATTGATTTCAATTACAACACAGAATACAAAGTGTACAGTGCTCTCTTTATATTTTTATTATAAAAGAAACAGTATTTTTAATTCACCTCATACAAGTACTGTAGTGCAATCTCTTTATCGTGAAAGTGTAACTTACAAATACAGATTTTTTTTGTTACATAACTGCACTCAAAAACAAAACAATGTAAAACTTAAAGCCTACATATCCACTCAATCCTACTTTTTGTTCAGCCAAGTTTGTTTACATTTATGGGAGATAAGCAAGAAGCATTCTTATTTACAATGTGACCTGAAAGTGAGAACAGGCATTTGCATAGCACTTTTGTAACCGGTGTGGCACGGAATTTACGTGCCAGATATGCTAAACATTCATATGCCCCTTCATGCTTTGGCTACTATTCCAGAGGACATGCTTCCATGCTGATGATGCTCGTTAAAAAAAAATGCGTTAATTAAATTTGTGACTGAAACTCCTTGGGGGAGAATTGTATGTCTCCTATTCTGTTTTACCCACATTCTGCCATATATTTCATGTTACAGCACATGTTCATTTTAAGAACACTTTTTTACAGCAGATTTGACAAAACACAAAGAAGGTACCAATGTGAGATTTGTAAAATAGCTATAGCACTCGACCCAAGGTTTAAGAAACTGAAGTGCTGTCCAAAATTTGAGAGGGACGAAGTGTGGAGCATACTTTCAGAAGTCTTAAAAGAGCAACACTCAGATGCGGAAACGACAGAACCCAAACCACCAAAAAAAGAAAATCAATCTTCTACTGGTGGCATCTGACTCAGATGATGAACATGAACATGCGTCAGTCCACTCTGCTTTGGATCGTTATCGAGCAGAACCCGTCAACAGCATGGACACATGGCCCCTGGAATGGTGGTTGAAGCATGAAGGGACATAAGAATCTTTAGCGCATCTGGCATGTAAATATCTTGCGACGCCGGCTACAACAGTGCCATGCAAACGCCTGTTCTCACTTTCAGGTGACACTGTAAAAAAAAACAAAAAAGCAGGCAGCATTATCTCCTGCAAATTGTAACCAAACTTGTGTGTCTGAGCGATTCGCTGAAGTACAACTGAGTGGACTTGTAGGCTCTAAAGTTTTACATTGTTTTATTTTTGAATGCAGTTATTTTTTGTACATAATTCTACATTTGTAAGTTCAACTTTCATGATAAAGAGATTGCACGACTCTACTTGTATTAGGTGCATTGAAAAATACTATTTCTTTTGTTTTTTACAGTGCAAATATTTGTAATCAAAAATAAATATAAAGTAAGCACTGTATCCTCACCAGATTGACTGGAAAAGCAAGAGAGGTATTTAATTAAATGGAGTTATATCGTGCTTTGAATTACGTAAAGTTTAAAGAAACTGTATTGAAAAGTTACTCCTGGGTCTTATAGGCTGATATTTAGAAATGCTAAGCTATCTGATGTTACCTATGTTGAGATTGCTCATATACTGCTTGGATATATGAAAAAGGGGATTAAGGGGGCAAAGCCTTATGATTGATTTATTTGCTATGGAACAGCTAGCTGAAATAGCTCCTGATCATATCAGAGCAGCGTGTGATAAAAACCCGATACCATTTTGAAAGCTGCAGAAATTGCTGATGCTTTTGTAGAGAATAGAAACCGTGAAAGGCATAAGCCTCAAGGAAAAAACAATTCCTATTCATCACAGTTTAAGAGGGAGGATGGGGTCAAGAATAAGACTAGCCCCAACTTTGCTGGGAAATCTTATACAAACCCAGAATCTAAAATCTCTCACCCTAGAGGAAAACCAGTTAAATGCCACCTGTGTGGAACTGTTGGCCATATAAAGCCATTGTCCAAACTGTAGGGACAAAAACACCCCAAAACCAGCAATGCCCCTACCCACAGTCAATTTGAATGCAATTATAAGTATAATTAAGTATAGAGAGTAACCATATAAATGCTAAAAGAAAAGGAGTACTTGTGGCATCTTAGAGACTAACAAATTTATTTGAGCATAAGCTTTCGTGAGCTACAGCTCACTACATCGGATGTATTCAGTGGAAAATACAGCAGGGAGATTTATATACATAGAGAATATGAAACATGGGTGTTACCATACACACTGTAACCAGAGCGATCACTTAAGGTGAGCTATTACCAGCAGGAGAGTGGTGGGAGGGGCCTTTTGTAGTGATAATCAAGGTGGGCCATTTCCAGCAGTTGACAAGAATGTGTGAGGAACGGTGGAGGGAGGGGGGGATAAACAAGGGGAAATAGTTTTATTTTGTGTAATGACCCATCCACTCCCAGTCTTTATTCAAGCCTAAGTTAATTGTATCCAGTTTGCAAATTAATTCCAATTCAGCAGTCTCTCGTTGGAGTCTGTTTCTGAAGTTTTTTTTGTTGAAGAATTGCCACTTTTAAGTCTCTAATCGAGTGACCAGAGAGATTGAAGTGTTCTCCGACTGGTTTTTGAATGTTATAATTCTTGACATCTGATTTGTGTCCATTTATTCTTTTACGTAGAGACTGTCCAGTTTCCCCAATGTACATGGCAGAGGGGCATTGCTGGCACATGATGGCATATATCACATTGGTAGGTGTGCAGGTGAACGAGCCTCTGATAGTGTGGCTGATGTGATTAGGCCCTAGGATGGTGTCCCCTGAATAGATATGTGGACACAGTTGGCAATGGGCTTTGTTGCAAGGATAGGTTCTTGGGTTAGTGGTTCTGTTGTGTGGTATGTGGTTGCTGGTAAGTATTTGCTTCAGGTTGGGGGGCTGTCTGTAAGCAAGGACTAGCCTGTCTCCCAAGATCTGTGAGAGTGATGGGTTGTCCTTCAGGATAGGTTGTAGATCCTTGATGATGCGTTGGAGAGGTTTTAGTTGGGGGCTGAAGGTGATGGATAGTGGCGTTCTGTTGTTTTCTTTGTTGGACCTGTCCTGTAGTAGTGACTTTGGGGTACTCTTCTGGCTCTGTCAATCTGTTTCTTCACTTCAGGTGGTGGTTATTGTAGTTGTAAGAATGCTTGATAGAGATCTTGTAGGTGTTTGTCTCTGTCTGAGGGATTGGAGCAAATGCAGTTGTATCGTAGAGCTTGGCTGTAGACAATGGATCATGTGGTGTGGTCTGGATGAAAGCTGGAGGCATGTACGTAAGTATAGCAGTCAGTAGGTTTCCAGTATAGGGTGGTGTTTATGTGACCATCGCTTGTTAGCACCATAGTGTCCAGGAAGTGGATCTCTTGTGTGGACTGGTCCAGGCTGAGGTTGATGGTGGGATGGAAATTGTTGAAATCATGGTGGAATTCCTCAAGGGCTTCTTTTCCATGGGTCCAGATGATGATGTCATCAATACTGCGCAAGTAGAGTAGGGGCATTAGGGGACGAGAGCTGAGGAAGCGTTGTTCTAAGTCAGCCATAAAAATGTTGGCATACTGTGGGGCCATGCGGGTACCCATAGCCGTACCGCTGACTGCCACTTTGAGTCCAAATATGAACACTGCAGGTGTTAATGCTACCACTTTAGTAATCCATGATGGGAGGGATGACTATACCTTCACTAATTATATTAGGGCTGAGACATGGAGGGGTAATGAGGAATTCATAAAGAGTGCAAGGGTCAACAGGATTGTGTGTACTAGATGGAGAGATTCCACCTTGGACATTACCTTAGTTAAAAAGGAATTAGTCCGGGAAGAGGATTATTTGCCAGATCGAAGCAAGGGCCAGGTGGCACTTTCTGAGTACCGTTGAACCTCAAAGATACGAACACCAGCGTTGCGGACTGACCGGTTACATGTGGAACTGGAAGTAACCAATCACGAGCAGCAGAGATCCTTCCCCCCACAAAAAAGCAAATTCTGTACTGTGCATGTATAACATGTTAAAGGTAGGCACATCTAGGCTGCCTGTCCCCACCCCACCAGCGGGGCAGCCACTTACAGCTAGGAGGTGAAGATGCTGGCGCTGCCAGTCCAAGGCAGCCAGGGCAGCGCTGGGGTCTGCACCATTTTCACCCTTCCCCGCTGCCCCCCAGGCGGGAGGGGGACACGCTGTTTTCACACATACCCTAGCCAGGAGGGGGACACACAGTTTTCACCATCACCACCCTGCCTGGGATGGGGACAAACCTGGAAAAGAAGCTGCCTGCAAAGAAGCTGCCAGTGCTGAGGAGAGAGATGCTGCTGGAGCCTGGCCTGGAGAGTCAGCTGCTGGAGCCCAAACTGCGCTTTGTTCAGAGTTACGAACATTTCAGAATTACGGACAACCTCCATTCCTGAGGATGGGCAAAGGTGCCCTCAACAAACATCCACTTAGATTGGAAAGATTTTAGGGGTAACATGATAGTGGAAGTAAAGGAACTTCTCCCTGCAGATGTTTTGATCGGAAATTACATTGTAGTTGTGACTAGTAATGTTAATGTCCTAACCAGGCCACAAAGAAAATATGGCTCTGATATGGATAACCTAACTAACAATAGTCAAGAAATGTGTGAACAGAAAGAGGATCTCTTTCAGCTGTGTCTGATGTGGCTCTGAATTTAGGTGAAACTCCTAAGAAGTTTATTTGGGTCCAACAAGATGATGCTTCATAAGAGAGGGCCAGAACTGATGCTCAGAACCAAGCCCCAGCAGGGGAAGGAATGGGCAGATTTTTCATGCAAGATGACTTGCTATACACAGAACCTCCTACAGGGAAAAACGGCTTCATTGTATGATCTGCAAACAGCTTGAGATACCTGAGGGATATAGAAGTGATTTATTAAAGTTGGCTCATGATGGTCCCTTTGCAGGACATCTGGGCATAGAAAAATCGTGTGACAGGCTGAAGCAAAATTTCTATTGGCCTTCCATGTTCAAAACAGTGAGGGAGTATCGCAGAAGTATTGCCCATTGTGATTTGTGTCAGAAACTCAAGAGTTTTAAGGGTCCTAAAAAGGTACCCGTCCAGCCATTACCCATTATTGGGGAGGCATTTGTCAGAGTCTGTGGATATTGTGGGACCATTCCCTGAACCTTCCAGGAATGGGAAGAAATATATTCTGGTGTTAGTGGATTTTTCCCCCAGATACCCTGAGGCTGTAGCTTTGTCTAATGTTGAGACATAGACAGTGGCCACAAGTATGTTTACTATTTTTAGCAAAGTAGGTTTTCCCATGGAAATGTTGTTAGACAGTGGTGCCAATTTTATGTTGATTGTCTTTAAGCAGCTATGGGAGCTGTGTGGAGTAAAGCACCTAAAAACTGCCCTTTACCATCCAGAGACCAATGGTTTGGTAGAAAGGTTTAATGGAATGTTGACGGCTATGCTAAAAATGTATGTGGACAGATACCAGAATGACTGGGACATCTTATTGCCATATTTGTTGTGTGCGTACAGAAGTATACCCCAAGAATCTACAGGGTTTGTTCCCTTTGAGCTCCTTTATGGGAGGCAGATCAAGGGACACCTAGATATCATTCATGATTCTTGGGAGGGCAATATTGAGGTGACAAAACAGTCAGTGATAGACTGTCAGTTTAAAGAAAGCTTGCAAGGCATGATGGCAGAATCTTAAGAAGTCAGGAAGCTCAGAAGGTTTGGTACGACAAGCATACTGAGGAAAGAGCATTTGAAATTGGAGATATGGTGCTTATGCAAAATATTTGGAATGGACCCTATGAGGTAGTGGAGAGAATTAATGAAGTTACATACAATGTGAAGAGACCCAAAAAGCCACAATTCCTTAGCCAGAAAAAAAAAAGGTATTTCAGTGTATAAAATAAATCTGCTTAAGCAGACGTGAAAGGTATACTAAAGAACAATAAATCATTATATAACAGACAGGGGGAAGAGGAGGAAGGGAGATAGCTCAGTGGTTTGAGCATTGGCCTGCTAAACCCAGGATTGAGAGTTCAATCCTTGAGGGGGCCATTTAGGGATTTGGGGCAAAAATTGGGGATTGGCCCTGCTTTCAGCAGGGGGTTGGACTAGATGACCTCCTGAGGTCCCTTCCAACCCTGATATTCTATGATCTGGATCTCAAATTTGTCTTGTATATCTGGGTGGCATCCCCAGACAGATTAGCATAAGCGCTATCCAGCCTGCTTGACGGCCCATCAAGGGCAATCAGCTGTATAATGAACCAATTGAGAGAAGCCGGGGGCTATGCCTGTGAGTCAGCAGGACATGTAGGGACATGCCTGTGGACAGGGGACTCCAAATACTTTTCCATGTCCATGTGCTATGAGCTTGTGTTTTGGGACAAAGGATGCACAAGCCACATGGCAAAGGATATTAAAGGCAGCTGCATCACCTCCATTTCATCTTCAATCCTGCTTCTCACCTTTGGAGTAACTTTTCTACAAACTGAAGCTTTGAACAAAGGACTGTTGGACCCATCCAAGGTTTGGATGTGTTCAAGAGGGACTTTACAAGCTAGCAAGCTCACCATTGCTGCTAAGAACCTGATATATGGACTCTAAAGTCATATGTACATATCTAATTGCTTTGACCATTTAACAACTCTCTGCACTTTCTTTTCTTTTATAATAAAACCTTTAGTTTTAGATACTAAAGGATTGGCTGGCAGTGTGGTATTTTGCGGGAATGCGGAATAGGTCAGTGCTATGCTCCGCTGATGCAGCAACTCACGGTATCGGACACCATCAGGTATCAAGGGACATCTATTTAGAACACATCACTGGACACCAGTGATATCAGGAGAGATGAGCTGGAGTGCCACTGAGAAGCAAAGTCGTGAAAGTAATTTAAATAATTCTCTGATGGATTGTATTTACTGAGAGACAACCTATCCTAAATTCCCAATTAGTCAGGGACAATCTACACTCATTACTACATTTGCTTTCCACAAGCTATTCGTAATATAACCTTTTGAGTGATGTACCCAAATATTTGGATGCTAATATCTGAATTGTATCATTAAATTTATTAACCTTAATTTGGGATATTGCAGATTATGTATTATGTGTATTTTGACTTTTGGATAATTTAAACATTATACCCAGATGTATAAACACTCTTTCCTTAACCTGTGTATTAGATAATTTTAACATTAGCTTTAATAAAAAAATTTGATCTGGTAATGTGGCAGGTCCTTTAAGGATCAGAAGAACATTCTGTATAGTGAATAGAGTTTTAAGTAACTTCTCAGTTTACTGGATCTATTCACTGACTGGAAGCCAGAGACTGGAATGCAATAAAGGGGGCTGTGTGAATTCCTTTTTCTAGCTTCTTGATAACAAGGGGGGGGATCAGGAGCACAGTTTTGTGACTGGTTGGTGAATCTAACTGTAGTGTTAACCACCAATTTTGGGAGAATCTGCTCTCCTTTTTGCAGCCTGCCCTGACCTTGGCATTTTCAGTGGGGTCTGCCGTAGACGCCTTCAGTCACTCTACCCTAGTCAGACAAATGCTGATTTATAGTTTCAGAGAAAGCAATTGTTTCCTAGTTGTCTGGGTGCTTGGTGCATGCATATTCCCTGGCATGGGAGCTCCATAGGGCTGACTGGAGAGAGGAAAATTCTCAATTAGTAATCCAATAACTGATGCAGGTCTGACCCCATTTGGGTGCCTGGTAGTATTAACATATGCCTTCAAGTGAGAGCTTTCACCTGTCTGTGGATGCAGGATAGGTCTCAATTCACTCCTCAGCCCTTTCCTAGCTATCTATCTGCAGTATAGACAGAACTTACAGCTGTGCCCTCCTACTGTAAGGCAAGCAGATAAATCATACTCTGGATGAAGCAGGAACTTGGCTACCCCTGATTTCCAGTGCAAGACAGGCATAGCAGGTGAGGCTGGCAGTCAAGCCTCTCCCTCTGGATAGTGGAATCTGGCACTCTTTCTCTCTGTGCAGACTTGGGCAGGCAGGCTCTCTTCTCTGCCTGCTGGTTGCAGCTGCTGACAGCTAAAGTGGAAGGAGTGCCTAATGCCTAGGGCAGCTGGGACTTTTGGGGACAGCTGAGGTGGAACATTCCCTACAAAGATGGGATTCATAGGTTCATGGATTCCAAGGACAGAAGGGGCCATTATGATAATCTAGACTGGCCTCCTGCATAATCTAGGACATGCAACTTCCCCAAAATAATTCCAACAGCATATCATTTAGGAAAAAAATGGTTACCTACCTTTCGTAACTATTGTTCTTTGAGATGTGTTGCTCATGTCCATTCCACGCTAAGTGTGTGTGCACCCACATGCACGGCTACCGGAAACTTTTTCCTTTAGTGTAGCAGCCGTGTTACTCTGTATTCGCAAAAAGAAAAGGAGTACTTGTGGCACCTTAGAGACTAACCAATTTATTTGAGCATAAGCTTTCGTGAGCTACAGCTCACTTCGTCGGATGCATCCGATGAGGTGAGCTGTAGCTCACGAAAGCTTATGCTCAAATAAATTGGTTAGTCTCTAAGGTGCCACAAGTACTCCTTTTCTTTTTACTTTAGTGGTATCCATAGAGCCGGCTCTGGCATCCTCTGGAGTTCCGCACTCGTGCTGGTATATGAGATGCCACCGGCCCTGCACCCTCTCAGTTCCTTCTCACCGTCAACTCCAACACCCGGAGAGTGGGTCATGGAATGGACATGAGCAACACGTCTCAAAGAACAACATTTACGAAAGGTAGGTGACTGTTTTTTCTTCAAGTGCTTGCTCATGTTGATTCCATGCTAGGTGACTCTGGAGATGGGCTCAGAGTTCACGGTCGTGTGGGTTGCAACACTGCTCTACCAAAGCTGCCATCATCCCAGGCCTGCTGGGTAATGACGTACTGGGACTCAAAGGTGTAGACTGAAGACCAAGTCACGGCTCTGCAGATGTCCTGTATTGGTACCTGAGTGAGGAAAGCTGCTGATGAAGCTTGTGTTCTGGTGGAATGGGTGGTCATGATAGCTGGTGGTGACACCCCTGCTTGCTCATAAGAAAACTTAATGCATGTGGTTATCCAAGAGGAGATTCTCTGGGAGGAAACCGGCAGGCCTTTCATCCTGTCTGCTACAGTAACGAAGAGCTGCGCAGACTTACAGAAGGACTTGGTTCTCTCGAGGTAGATGGCCAGCACCCTTCTAACATGCAGCGTATGCAATATGCATTCCTCGCTGGATTTGGGAGGCTTTGAAAAAAACACCGGCAGGAATATATCCTGATTATTGTGGAACTGTGACACCGCCTTCAGCAAGAAGGCTGGGTGGGTCTGCAGCTGGACCTTATCCTTGTAGAATACCATATAGGGTGGTTCTGATATGAGCACTCTAATCTCGGAGACTGCTGGCCAAAGTGATTGCAACCAGGAAGGAGACCTTCCACGAGAGGAGCAGCAGAGAATATGAAGCTAACTGCTCAAAGGGGGGCCTATGAGCTTTAAAAGTACCAAATTCAAGTCCCAAGGTGGGATAGGATCACAAATTTAAGAATAAAACCTTTCAGAAACCTGATTGTCATATCATGGGAAAAGACATATCTGCCCTGAACCAGAGGATGGAAGGCCGAGATGACCGCCAAGTGGACCCTGACTGACAAGAGTGCCAGACCTTGGTGTTTTGAGATGCAACAGTTAGTCTAGGATGGATTGTGGTGAGGTCTGGCCAGGAGACAGATTCTGGTCCAGGCTCAACATGAAAAAAGTTTCCATTTGGCCAGGTAGGTCACCCTGGTGGAGGGCTTTCTGCTACCCATCAGGACCTGCTGGACTTGATCTGAGCATGCTTACTTCTCTTCATTCAGCCATGTAGCAGCCATGCTGTCAGGTGCAGAGATGCTAGATTCAGGTGTAGCAGACGGCCATGGTTCAGGACAGCAAATCCAGTTGGAGCGGGCGCTCTAGCGGCGCTGTTATCGAAAGCTCTAACAGTGTGACGAATCAGTCATGGCATGGCCACGCCAGCGCTATCAGGATAACCTTCGCCCTGTCCCGCTTGATCTTCAAGAGGGTTCTGTGCAGCTGTGGTATCGGAGGGAAGGCGTACATCAGTGTTCCTGACCATGGAAACAAGAAGGCATCGGACAGGGAGCCCCCCATCTCTGGAAGATGCAGCTGAGCACCTCTGGGTGGAGAGATGAGAGAGACCAGCTGAGATCTGCTAACACGTTTTTGGTCCCCAACAGATGTGAGGCCAGTAGATGAATGGCACGCTGGACGTAGAGTCCCACAATCGGAGAGCCTTTTGGCACAGGTCTGATGAGCAGGCTCCGCCCTACTTGTTGATTACAGAACATTCATAGAAGCATAGAATCATAGAATATCAGGATTGGAAGGGACCTCAGGAGGTCATCCAATCCAACCCCCTGCTCAAAGCAGGACCAATCCCCAACTAAAACATCCCAGCCAGGGCTTTGTCAAGCCTGATATTAAAAACTTCAAAAGAAGGAGATTCCACCACCTCTCTAGGTAACCCATTCCAGTGCTTCACCGCCCTCCTAGTGAAAAAGTTTTCCTAATATCCAACCTAATACAACATTGCCGAAGTACTGTCCATCAGGATTTGGATAACCTTGCCTTCCAGAAACAGAAGAAAAGTTTGGCAGGCCAGATGTATCGCCTTGAACTCCCTGATGTTTATATGCATGGAGTGATCTTCCTGCAACCAGAGACCTTGCCTGCTGATGTCACCGAGGTGGGCTCCCCACCCCAGATCCAATGCGTCGAAGACCAATGTCACTGAAGGACATGGGGCCGCAAAGGGAATTCACTCCAACACCAATCGGAGCTCCATTCACCACATTAGGGATGACAAGATGTGTGATGGAACCGTGACCACCAGGTCCAAATCGTGTCTGTCTGGGGCATAGATCGAAGCCAGCCACGACTACAAGAGTCTGAGATGCAGGTCGCATATGTGGGACCACGTAAGTACATGCTGCCATATGGCCAAGCAGCTTGAGGCACACCCGGGCAGTTGTGAGCAGAAAGGCTCTCACGTGGATGATGCAGTCCGACATGGCTCGGAACCAGGACTCTGGCACGAAGGCCCTGGCTTGAGTAGAATCAAGCACAGCTCCTATAAACTCTGTCCAGTAAACTGGGATCAGAGTTTACTTCTGCTCATTTATAAGCATGCCCAAATCCTGACAGGTGGACCTCACCAAGTTGAGGCTGCGCTGCACCTAGGCTTGTGACCTGCCTCTGACCAGCCAGTCATTGAGGTACGGTTAAATCCGCACCCCTCAACGTCTCAGGTAAGCAGCCAATACAGCCATGAACTTTGTGAAGACCCTCGGAGCAGCTGAGAGGCCGAACGGTAGAGCTATGAACTGGTAGTGGCATTGGCCTTGGCCTTCTACAAATCGGAGAAATCTTCTGTGCCCATGGAAAATGTAAATCTGGAAATAAGCATCCTTTAAATTGAGGGTGGCATACCAGTCTCCTGGATCCAGAGAGGGAATGATGGCGGCCAGGAAGACCATGTGGAACTTCAACTTCTTGAGATATTTGTTGAGGTGATGCAGGTCTAGAATGGGTCTAAGGCCCCCTTTGGCCTTTGGGATTAGGAAAACTGCAGAGTGTACCCAGATGTTATGGGGTTAAGCATCCAATGGTCTGAGGTGATTTGGGCCCATGCAGCAAGGCACAGGGACAATCAGTTTAAAAATAAAGGGGGGGGGGGCTGGATCCAGGTGTGAGTCCAGTGCATCGCCCTCAGGTGCACCCTCAAAATGTCTGCCACAGAGTGCCTGAGTGTCACACAGGCCCCGACTGGGTGATCGAGGAGAATGGTGTGGGAGGATGATGTTTGTCTCTGTCCCTTCTCCTGTAGGAGATCTGCCTCAGGGGACCTGAGAACTTCGGTGGTATAGGAGGCCAGAAAGGCTTTCTGGAGGCTGTCAGCGTGTACCGCCCCAAGGAACAGAGCATGGCATGGGAATCTTTTAGACCATGCAGCCTGGCATCCATTTGCTCGGAAATTAGAGCATTACCCTCAAATGATAGGTCCTGGATTGACTGCTGTACTTCCAGGGACATCCAGAGGACTGCAGCCACAAGCTCAATCTCATCGAGACAGCGGAAGCCATGGACCTGGCCACCGAGTCCATCTGCATCCAATGCTGTCTGGAGAGAGGGCCTGACTACTGTTCAGAATAGACCTGAACTCCTGTCTGAGGTCTTGTGGCAGGCAGTCCCTAAATTTCCCCAACGAGTCCCAGATATAATTATATTTACCCAGCAGTGCCTACCGGTTAGATATTCTATGCTGGAGGTTGGCAGTCAAATAAATTTTCCTCCCAGAGAGGTCCAGTTTCTTAGCATCCTTGTTTTTAGGTATGGTGCTCACCTGTCCCTGCCTGTCCCGCTCGTTCATGGCAGAGACTATGAGAGAGCTCGGGGGTGGTGGAAATGTAAGTATTCACAACCCTTGGCAAGTACATAATACTTCTTTTCCACCCTCTTTGAAGTTGGTGGCAAAGAGGACAGGGTCTGCCACAGGGCTTTGACCACCTTACACGCCCCCTTCATGTACCGGTACTGCCATGCTGGCGGGTGCTGCGGCTGCTCGGATGTCAAAAAGGCTGTCCGCCTGCTCTGCGAGCTCCTCAGCCTCCGAGCCCAAATTTGAGGTCACCCTTTTAAGAAGTTCCTGGTGGGGCTGAAAGTCATCAGGAGGGAGCAGGTGAGAGGGGTCTGCATCTGTCTGATCAGGGAGGAGAATGACACAACTGGGGGATGGGGCTGGGACACTCTGCCTCTGGAGAAGCCTCCCTTGTAACCGACTTCTGCCGCTCAGTACCAGCATCAGAGTCCGAATCTGGGTCCCATCCTGGTGCCTGACAGTACCACGGACTGCTTCTTGGAGGGGCCCACAGAAGAGCTTAGAGAGTATGGCCTCGGAATCATGGGGAGAGCCCAGGGGTTCTAATACGGCCAGTGAACTGGGCACTGACCTTGTGGCCAGGCACCCACTGAGGCCCCCCAGTGCAACATCTGGTACTCCCGCTGAGTGGTGCTACCAGGGCTGGGGGAGGATTCCCACTTGCTGGAGACCGGGGCATCAGCGACCTTCGAGAGAGTGACCTGTGCAGAGGCATGAACAACCGATGTCTAGATGACAGTGGTCAGCGCCAAGGGGACCAGAGCCTCACAGTCAGCAACTCACACCGCAAAGCCGGGGAATGCAAGCATGGATCTGGCAATCTGGGCCGCAGGGTCTGAGACCATGGAAGCGTAGTGGGGAATGGGGCCACAAAGTGACAGACTGGTGCTATGCCTCCATGGATCGGTGGCACCTGAGCACTCACTGTGGTGGGCCCATAGCAGGCTTCCCTTTGGAAAGAGAAGCCTTTGCTGTCTCTGCTGACTGTAGGCGGTACCAGCAGAGCCATAAAGTCCCTAGCCACCTGAAACAGCTCTGGCATTGAAGGTACCACTAGGTGCATAGGCCCCCTACTGCTCCCCAGAGTTGGAGGGGGATCCCTGGTTGGACTAGAAGCTCTTGAGGCAGCAGCTGCCCTTTGCCACTCCAGAATGGGCAGGTTGCCCAGCATGGATCCTTTGCCTGCCATCCCCATCTTGTCCTTGCTTGGAGCTGGGGAGTGCTCCTATTGTTTCTTATGGCACTTCCTCAGAACCAATGAGAGTGAGTGGCGCAGTGGTAAGCTCAGTGCCAGTGGAGCACTGGGCACCGAGCACATCTATGTTGGTACACAATCTGAGCAGGAAGGCTCTGAAGACAGTCTAAGAGCCACCTCCATTAGCAGGGCGTTTAGACAGATATCCTTGTCCTTTTGAGTTCTTGGTTTAAAGTTTTTACAAATTCTACGCTTGTCCTTTATGTGTGCTTCTCCAACACTTGAGGCAGCTTGTGGTGGGGGTTGCTGACCAGCATCAGCTTACAGCAAGTGAAACATGGTTTGAAACCCAGGGCATGCCCTGTCCCTGGGACAACGTCCCTAAGGAGACTCTAACTTATGACATGATAGGGTTCAGGAGTGGGACAGAGGGAGCTTGCTGGTGGCTGCAGCTGTGTCTGAACAAGCAGGCTACAGACTGAGTGCTGATCTACTTAACATATCTCTCTCACACACATGCACTGTCTTTCACTCACACAGTGTGTCTGTCTCTCTCTCACACACACACTCACACATAGTCTTTCACACTCACCTCCCAATATATATTTGTATTAGTGTTGTTACTTCTTTCAAAGTGTGTTGGTTTAGTTTTTTGACTGGTCTATGCATTTTATAATGTTTATTTCTTATGCTTAAATTTAATTAGAGTAGTGAGTTCTAAAATGTGTAACCTGTCCTGGCTGGAGTAATTATCCCTATGGTAACTTCTTAAAAATACATACCTAAGTTTTTGGCTTCTACTGGTGGCGCACAGCTGCACATTACCTCGATATGGTGCACATAACAAAACTCATTCTGAACATGGATAAAAAAAAAAATTAGAGGGAACATTGACCACAACCCTTGATAAACTGTTCCAATGGTTAATTACCCTCACTGTTAAAAAAAATATGCTTTATTTGCTTTCTGAATGTATCTAGCTTCAACTTCCACTGGAGTGTGTTATACCTTCACCTGCTAGCTTGAAGAGCCCACTGTCATTATTAAATATTTGTTCCGCATGCAGTTACTCATAGATTGGGATTGCATCACACCTTAACCTTCTCTCTTTTTAAGATAAATAAATTGAGCTCCTTGAGTCTAACACTATAAGGCATGCTTTCTAATCCTTTATTCATCCTCACTGCTCTTCCTTAAACTCTCTTCAATTTATCAACATCCTTCTTCAATTGTAGATCCCATAACAGGACACCGTATTCTAGCAGCAGTCACACCAGTGCCAAATACAGAGGTAAAATAACCTCTCTACTCCTACTTGAGAGTCCCTTGTTTATGCATCACAGGATCACAATAGCCTTTTTGGCCAACCCAACCCCCAAATCTTTGAGTCACTGCTTCTCAGGATATAGATCTCATCCTGTAAGTGTGTCCTACGTTCTTTGTTTCTAGATGTATACCTTTACATGAGGCTGTATTCAAATGCATATTGTTTGCTTGCACTCAGCTTATCAAATGATTCAGATCACTCTGTATTAGTGAATTGTCCCCTTCATTATTTGTCATGTCAGCACTTTTTTTTTTTTTGGTCATCTACAAACTGTCAGTGATTATTTTGTTTTCTTCCAGGTCACCGATAAAAATGTTAAATAGCGTAGGGTCAAGAACCGAACCCTGCGGGACCCCCCTAGAAACACACCTGTTCAATGATGACTTCCAGTTTACAATTACATTTTGAGACCGGACAGATTTTAATCCATTTAATGTGTGCTGTATTAATATTGTATCATTCTGTTTTTTTAATCAAAATGTCATGCGGTACCAAATCAAATGCCTTACAGAAGTCTAAGTATATGACAACACTTACTCTTATCAACCAAACTTGTAATCTCACCAAAAAAATAAAATCTAGTTCAATGGGATCTATTTTCCATTTGTTGATCTGCATTAATATCATCCTCCTTTAATTATTAATCAAGTCCCATATCAACCTCTCCATTATCTTTCCTGGCACCAATGCCAGACTGGCAGGTCTACAATTACCAGGGTCATCCTATTTACCCTTTTTTAATTACTGGCCTAACATTAGCTTTCTTCCAATCTTCTGAAACTTCCCCAGTGTCCCAACACTTATTGAAGACTAGCATTAACAATCCAGTGAGTGCCTCAGTCAGGTCTTTTAAAACTCTTTGACACAAGTTATCCAGACCTGCTGATTTTAAGATGTCTGACTTCAGTAGCTACTGTTTAACATCCTCTCAAGGTACTACTAGAACAGAAAGAGTGTCACCATCATATTATATAACCACATCATTTGCTTTTTTCCCATATACAAAACCAATACCCTTTGAATAAGTCTATCTTTCCTACATTATTATTTCTGATAATTCTACTATTTCCATAATGGACCAACCCCATCATTAGGATTCCTTTTGTTCCTAACAGACTTCAAAAATTTACTATTGTCCTCAACTCTGCTAGCCACAGATTTCTCTGTGTCCCTTGGGTTCCCTTATCTATTTTCTACAATTCCAAGCTTCTGGTTTACATTCATTATCAACAACTTTCCCTTTCTTCCATTGTATTTTTTCATTGCTGACTTCACTTCCCCTGTAAACCAAGTTAGTGTTTTTTTTAACCAGTATAGCCCTCTTCCTTGATTAAGGCTTTTTAGGTCTCTTAAACAGTTCTCAATTACCACTCACATTTTTCTGATTAAATTCTTCCTCCCAGCTGATTTTTCCCAGAATTCTTTTGAGCTTTGTGAAACTGGCTCTCTTAAAGCACCAAGTACATGCATTACTGGTTAGGGATTTATTCTGTTTGCACATTATAAATGTGGTCAAGTCTTGACCACCTGTACCCAAATCACCATCAATTTACAGTTCTGTAATCAATTCCTCTCTGTCTGACAAGGCCAACTCCAATACTGAATTTCCCCATGTTGTATAAAACACTTTTTGAATTGGGAAATGTTCATCTATAATATTTAAAAACTCTAAGGATGTTTTAGTACTGGCAGCATGAGACCTTCAACACGTCCCTCCACCTTAAAGACCCACATGATCACAGATTTTTTTTCATACACATTATAGACAGGTTTCAGAGTAACAGCCGTGTTAGTCTGTATTGGCAAAAAGAAAAGGAGTACTTGTGGCACCTTAGAGACTAACCAATTTATTTGAGCATAAGCTTTCGTGAGCTACAGCTCACTTCATCGGATGCATACTGTGGAAAGTACAGAAGATCTCTTTATACACACAAACCATGAAAAAAATGGCATTTACCACTACAAAAGGTTTTCTCTCCCCCCACCCCACTGTCCTGCTGGTAGTAAAGTGGGTTGGGGGGAGAGAAAACCTTTTGTAGTGGTAAATGCCATTTTTTTCATGGTTTGTGTGTATAAAGAGATCTTCTGTACTTTCCACAGTATGCATCCGATGAAGTGAGCTGTAGCTCACGAAAGCTTATGCTCAAATAAACTGGTTAGTCTCTAAGGTGCCACATTATAGACAGATGCATAAGGAGCTGGTTATCCTAATCCCTAATGTGATTTGGTGGTCTGTAGCAGACACCAACTAATATCCCTACCTAGTGCTTTATCTGTTATGACACTGATCCATGAGCATTCAGGATCATTTTCTTCTGAGCTGACTGCGACTCGGAAATAGGTATTGCCATCTTTCACACAGAGTGTCACCTTTTTGCCCACTCAATGCTCCCTAAATAAGATATAACCATTGATTTTCATCATGTGACTCAGCCCATCACATTTCAGTAATATCTGGCTGAAAGACAAAATAGTCTTTTATTCTCCATATGAGGTAACTACAGGTATGTCTACATTGCTATATAAGCCCAGCATTAGTGGGACTCAAGTTAGCTGACCCTGGGTTACAGAACCTAGGGCTTGAGCATCTACTGATTGTCAACCCTACATCAGAATTTTCTAAACCATGCTTGAACCTGGGGCTCTGGCATCCACACTGTAGCACACAGACCTGAGTCAAACCAGCCATATCCCAGACTCCCTAGTGTCCTCCCAAAACATGGCCACTCTGGCCCTTTAACTATGGTGCTCTGTGGAAAAACTTGCCCACTATGCATGTTAAGAGGAAGTTTTAACAGCCTGCCAATGCAGCCTGCTGAGTGGTCATTTTGGTCTCTGCACTCCCAGCTACCAGAGCCAGCAACATGGAGGAGGTGCCTTTCGAAGAATGTCTCTTGCTTGAGCTTTCACTCTTGTATCAGGAAATGGACATAGCTTCCAGAGGTGCTGGTGGACATTTTGATGGCATTTCCTGACCCACCAAAGTCACCTGACAGAGCTTATGAAGTAGGAGTACCCAGGCATGGCAGACTTGAACAAGCTGACACTGCTCACGACACTCAGTATAGCCACTAGAGCCCCCTACATAGACTGGCACTTTTGGCATAGGACCACAAGCACAGACTGGTGGGGATCACATCATCATGCAGACTTAGGACAACCAGCAGTGGGTCCAGAACTTTCACATGGAAAAAACATTTCTGCAGTTTTGTGCGCAGCTTGCCCCTACCCTCCAGTGTAAAGACATGCATGAGAGTACTCTTGCCAGACCAGAAGCAGGTTGCTATAACCATCTGGCAGCTGGCTACCCCAGACTGTTACAGGTCACTTGCCAACCAATTTGATGTTGGGACGTTGACTTGGGTAAAGTGGTGGAGGCGGCTTCTGATGTACCTAACTGTATAGAGGAATAGTGCTTACTAATTCCTAGTTGTCCCAGGTCATGTGTTTACCTTTATTTTAAATATACATTTTATGATGTGATGCAGTTATAGCAATAACCTTTCTTGATTACATAAGATGCTTTATTTATACATATGTATTATAAAAGTACAACATTCACCCCTTACCAGGCAGGCCAGCTGCCATTACCACACCAACACCAGAAACAGAATCGTTTAAAAAAAAAAAAAGTATATGAACAACAGTGAAACCATGTACAATACAGAATCCCCCCACTGTTGCATGTCTCCTGGCCCCCCATTCTCCTTTCCCCATATGCCACACACTTGATACCAAGGGAGAGGGTGGAGACATCCACAGGGTAGGTGGTCAAGACAGAGGACTGCATGAGGCTAAGATGACTGGCCCAGCCACTCATGCAGCCCGACTGCATGGGCTAACCAGCCATGGAGTTTTCCAGGCTGTTTCTGGGGACTCAGGTTGTGGTGTGGGTGATACAGCAGGAGCTGGTACTCCTGTAGCCATCACCAATATCAGCAGCTCAAACAATTCTCTCTGCTGACTTGTCTTCCTTCCTTAGCCTCCGTTCCTGTTCCAGGAATTGCAAACCTAGTGCCTATTCCTACGCTGAAACCCTTGCCTCAATCTGTGCAGCCAGCCTCAGCCTTTCCTCTTGGCATGCCTCTTCTCTAGCCATAAGTCTCTGTTTTTGACAATGGACCCGTTTGTCAGCCCTGTCCAGAAATCCAACCGTAAGTTCATCACGGAAACATATCTTGGAACAGTCTGGGAAGGTACATTAGGCCAGGCTTCTACTGAACTGTGGACAAGCTGTGGAGGTACTACACCCAGTAGAGGTTGAAGAGTCTGGAACAGGATAAGAAAGAGAGGGTTATTGTCTCAAATAGCTTAGTGCAGGAGCACAGAAAAAATCCTTATGGAATTTCAAGGACATAAAATGTTGCTTTTCCAAACTGAACTTCAATACATTGTGAAAGGGATGCTTCAGAGCACAGACACTCCCTGGACACAGCCTGGTCAATCTCAGTGAAAGAAGTGCAGAGACAAATTAAAAATTCAAGCATTTTTTTGCTTTCTAAAAACACAAGAACTACTTGGCTGGGGGAGGAGGAGGAGGACAAGGGGCAGGGAGGCTGAGAGTGGCCTTGCTAAGAAAAAACTTTTTTTTCTTTTTTTTATCATTTCCGGCCTTCCACATTTTGGAGAACATTGCCAATCAGGCACCACAAGAATGGTTAAGGGAGATGTTATTTCAAGCTGCAAGTGGGAAACATGCATTGTATGCAGCCAAAGTATTTGAACGTATAGTGACTAAACAGCATAGCTCTGAGTGGACTGGCCTGGTCAACTACCAAGGTGGTCCTGGAAAACTATGTCCTTCCACAAAAGGTGACTACCTAGAGTTCCTGCTTCAGGAAAAAAGTGTGCATCTATCAGTACCTGCGAGTGGGTCAGAATTCATGAGGGAAACAGGATGCTGTGTTATCTTGCACCTGGCTTAGCCAGTTAAGATTGCATGCAAACACACAGAACTCAGTGGGTATCCCCCTTACACTTCCTCCCCCACCCGGCACATTCCTAGACACATTTTCATACCTCACTCGAATTTGGGACAAATGCTTTTGTCATCTATGGACCGCGTGTACTACCTTTACCTGAAATGGACTAGATTTGTGAATGGAACACATTTCTGCCCTGCACCCTCCCACCGTTCACTGTTTCCAGGCAGCTCATTACACAACTGAGTGTTTACAGAGCAACCTACTTACAGGTATGGCAGTATAAGGTTATTTTAAAGATACAGGAACGCCATAGCAAAAATCTGTACCTTTCCAGTAAAAATTCACTTTCAACTCATTTTTACTGTTTGCATTTCCCAGTCACCATTTTGAACTCCATGTGGTTTTGCGCGCAGGGGGATGGGAGGTGGAGAGAGCCATGCCACTCAGAGAATTCGCCATTAGAGGATACACGTTGCTAGCCAATTGGTTCATGTAACAGAAATCCCTCCTTCCTATATTAATAAACACTATAATGGAGTCAGAAACTTACCAGACTCCAGGCCGGCTTCTGTCCATCTGTATCTGCTACAGGTTCTGCGGTGGGCTGATCCTTGGTGGAAGGAAGGGGGACATCAAACAGCTCCACTAAGTATGGCCCCACAATGTCCTGCAGAAGAGCCTCCTGTAAACTGGTCTCAGTAACAGAGTCACTTTGCCGACCTCACTCTGCACCTGCTGCTGGCTCCTATCACTCCCCATGCCGGATTCTGGGGCCAGCAAGGTGCCATCTCAGCTGATTAGGTCTTATATACCACCACTGGCTGCATGCACAGTGCAGAGCCCAGCACTTGGTCAAATGCCTCAAAATGGGCACAACATCGGCAACTTGCCCAAGGTGCAGTTCTGGTCCCTGGTTTTCCTGTGTTCACTCTTAAGATGGTTAATGCACGCCATGCACTAGTCTGATAAATTTGCCAGCTTCTTCACTATTCGCTGGTGTGTGAGATCGTTCCTGGTACTCTTACTGAAGTCCATTGTTCTTCTGGCCTCACACCAGAGATTTACCAAAATCTGGCTTTGCTCCTGTGAACAGCAAGCAGCACACTTTGCAAAAGGCTTGTTCTGCTCAGTCTCCATTGCAAACACAGAAGGCTCTCCGCAGCTCAGTGGTTAGAAGACAATGGAAGGCTAAATGCTGACTCACCGTGCTGCTGCAGTACACTCAGGGGGCTTGCTTCTGTTTTCAGTGAAGTCAATTGAGATTCTTGGGATTAAAAAGACAAAGGAAATTGGCCCATGGGATTGAGAGAAATTTATAGCAGACTCTCTGCTGGGGGGGGGGCACTGCATCTACACCGCAAAGCTCCAGGATGTGACCCTACAACAGGCTCTGATTCTTCTAAGTGGTATACATGTTCCTGCCCTAAAGTGTTTACATCTTCTTAGCATAGAATAAAAGACAACACAAACCTGCAGCAAACAAATAGGGAGAGCAAGGACAAGGTAACAGAGAAACCATCATGTTTATTCAAATAACTAGTGGATGAGTCAGACTTGGGGTTGATTGGACAGACCTTGCAATGCAGGAGAGGGTTAAAATAGTCAATGACAGACAATGGAGGAGACAGAAGAAAGGGCAAGGAGGAAGGAACTTGCAGCAGAAAAGAAGTCACAGAAATTTAAGACTGGAAGGGACCTTGAGAAGTCATCAAGTCCAACCCACTGTGCTGTGGCAGGAACAAGTAAAACTAGACCATCCCTGACAGGTGTTGTCCAACTTGTTTTTAAAAACTTCCAATGATGGGGACTCCACAACCTCCCTTGGAAGTCTATTCCAGAGCTTAACTACCCTTATAGTTAGAAAGTTTTCCTAATATCTAATCTAAATCTCCCTTGCTGTGTAATGTTAATTACACCTTGGAAAGTGAGACTGCTTTCTGGAAAAGTCTGTCTTTAAAATCAAGTTCTGGCCAATTTGGAGCACTCACAGGCTGGGTCTCTCCTCTGCACACGCAAGCAGTCTCCCGTAAATTCCTCTAAGCCTCAAACACACTTTACAATAAGGTGCCCCACCCTTTCTTAAAGCAGGCAGCTTCAATCAAAATACAAATACTAAAAATGGAACAGTAAAACCAACACATCCAAATTAACTTCTAAATAAGTCTTGTAATATAAAATAATTTCAGCAGTTACTCCAGAGTCTTTATACTTACTTTACATATGGACTGTTAACCACTAAATGAGTCAACAGCAGGAGTTCTAGAAATCCAAACGCATTTGCTCCAACCCCTCAGACAGAGACAAACACCTACAAGGTCTCTGTCAAGCATTCTTACAACTACAATACCCACTTGCTGAAGTGAGGAAACAGATTGACAGAGCCAGAAGAGTACCCAGAAGTCAACTACTACAGGACAGGCCCAACAAAGAAAATAACACCACCGTCACCTTCAGCCCTCAACTAAAACCTCTCCAATGCATCATCAAGAATCTACAACCTATCCTAAAGGACAACCCATTACTCTCACAGATCTTGAGAGACAGGCCAATCCTTACTTATAGACAGCCCCCCAACCTGAAGCAAATACTCACCAGCAACCACACATCACACAACAAAAACACTAACCCAGGAACCTATCCTTGCAACAAAGCCCGTTGCCAACTGTGTCCACATATCTATTCAGGGGACACCATCCTAGGGCCTAATCACATCAGCCACACTATCAGAGGCTCGTTCACCTGCACACCTACCAATGTGACATATGCCATCAAGTGCCAGCAATGCCCCCTGCCATGTACATTGGCCAAACTGGACAGTCTCTACGTAAAAGAATAAATGGATACAAATCAGACGTCAAGAATTATAACAGTCAAAAACCAGTCGGAGAACACTTCAATCTCTCTGGTCACTCCATTACAGACCTAAAAGTGGCAATTCTTCAACAAAAAAACTTCAAAAACAGACTCCAACGAGAGACTGCTGAATTGGAATTAATTTGCAAACTGGATACAATTAACTTAGGCTTGAATAAAGACTGGGAGTGGATGGGTCATTAAACAAAGTAAAACTATTTCCCCCCCTACTGTTCTTGTCAACTGCTGGAAATGGCCCACCTTGATTATCACTACAAAAGGTCCCCCCTCCCCGCTCTCCTGCTGGTAATAGCTCACCTTTCCTGATCACTCGTTACAGTGTGTATGGTAACACCCCTAGTTTCATGTTCTCTGTGTATATAAAATTTCCCCACTGTATGCATCCAATGAAGTGAGCTGTAGCTCAAGAAAGCTTATGCTCAAATAAATTTGTTTTTCTCTCAGGTGCCGTAAGAACTCCTTTTCTTTTTGTATGGCAATTGTAAAAAAAGTGTGCCATATTTTCAGTCTGGGGCAATTTTTTGGTGCAATTTGGTTCTGTTAGAAGCTATCTTCTATTCTTATCTATGTTTAAGGTGATGTTATACAAGCGCTCTATCTTATATTCCACAAGGGATAAGGACAACTACCCCTATAGATAGCAAAGTGTTCAGAATTCAGACTGAAAATATGGCACACTTTTTTTAAACAATGAGGGTAATTAACCACTGGAACAATTTACCAAAGTGGTGGAGTCTCCATCACTGGTCATTTTTAAATCAACACTGGATCTTTCTCTATTTTGAACAGGAATTATTTTGGGGAAGTTTTCTGGCCTGTGTTATAGGGGAGGTCAGACTAGATGATCACAATGGTCCCTTCTGGCCTTGGAATCTATTAATCTATAAAAGAGTGAAATGTGCACATACAGCAAGATAGGAACTCCCTTACAAAGTCAGGGACTTTTCAGACAGACTGCAGTCAGAGTAACAAGGTGGCTATAGCCGCTGAATCTGAGCAACACAGGTACTGTGAATTTGAGAGTTAACAAGGGTAGGAGTCAGAGAACGTGTGTTGTGTCTGTTACTGACTCGCTACCGGCAATCAGCAAGGATTCCTTTCGGAAATTATGCCCGGAGATCACAATTTGTAGCTGAAGAGTTGATATTCCAAGCTCTCTAAGATTCACATGCAGACTCCAATTTTACTTTACAAGTATTGTCAAGGAACACAGCACTAATTAAATAACAGAAGATGAAAGACTAGTACAAGCAGTTACATTATGTAATCATGATTCATGCTCCTTGCCCCTTTCCTGAAAAACGAAAGAGCGATCAAATAAATGCAACTTTGTGGGTCATTTGTTCAAGGGGTTTCTGATACACAATCCTGCCTAAAATAAGCAGTTCACACTATTTTCAGACTCATGACTTTTTTGGTGCTTTGATGGACTGTTAAATTTATAGCATTGACTGCCCCCCATCAGCTGTTAGATCAGACCAAGGTCAACTTCAGACATATTTCAGGAGTTAGTGCACTACAAAAGTGTCATTGTCAATAAGTCTACTTAAACAGGGAGGGAGGGTGAGGACACAGGGGCCATGGCAACCTTTATTTATTAAAAAAACCCTCTATTGAACTGCTTTTCCACCTTTATAAAACCTCTAATAGCATGTTCAGAATCGGGGGAGCTCTAGCTCCAGGCAGTACCCTGGGGACTGGATACTGTTTCCAGGAAAGGCTTATGAAGGCTGTGTGTTAAGAGCTGATGGAGAGCTACACAAAGGTAGGCATTTGTACTGCACACCACAAAGTTTTATTGATCCTTAAAAACCCAGGAACTATGGTTACATATTGTTGAGTTCCATTTAATGGTACCTTATCTGCAAACTACTACATACACAAGCTACACTAAAAGAAGATTAATGCTGCAGAGTCAATCCCTCGGATTATGAAGTGTCAGAATTAAGAACGCACAGACCATAAATTGACATCTTTATATATATTTTGATAGCCTAAATACAGGATCCCCTACTTCTTTTTCCCCCCTAGAACCCTTTTCTCATTCAGTGCACAGGACGGACAGCACTCACTGAATGGGAAGCATCTCAGGAAAATCTTCTTAACTGTAAGAGCAGTAGGACAATGGAACAAACTGCCAGGGAAGTGAGAAAGCTCCTTCACTGGAGGTTTTTCAAAGAGGCTGGATAACCATCTGTCTTAGATACAGACATAATAAATCCTCAAAAAGAAAAGGAGTACCTGTGGCACCTTAGAGACTAACACATTTATTTGAGCATAAGCTTTTGTGAGCTACAGCTCACCTCATCGGATGCATTCAGTGGAAAATACAGTGGGGAGATTTATATACGCAGAGAACATGAAACAATGGGTGTTACCATACACACTGTAACAAGATTCAGAGTGACAGCCGTGTTAGTCTGTATGAGCTGTAGCTCACGAAAGCTTATGCTCAAATAAATTTGTTAGTCTTCAAGGTGCCACAAGTCCTCCTTTTCTTTTTGCGGATACAGACGAACACGGCTACTACTCTGAAACCTGACAATAAATCCTGTGTCTTGGCAAGGGGCTAGACTAGATGACCCTTGTGGTCCCTTCTAACCCTATGATTCTAGTCAATATTTAGCTTCATCATTCAAATCCTTGTTTACCACATGCCATTCAAACCCTGATTTGAATAATACCACCTAACACTTTTCGCCAGTGGATTTCAAACAACTCTACAAAGCTCAGTACCATTATCCACGTTTTACAGATCTGAAATAGAATTTTTAATAGTCTCAAGGTCTTTTCTACAGCACTAATCACTGTAGCATCTAAGTGTTTCACAAACATTAAGGAATTTATCTTCAAAATGATCCTGTGAGCTCAGATAGTATTATCCCCATTTTACAGATGAGAAACTGAGGCACAGACATGTCAAGTGTCTGCTAAATCTAGGTGCCCAATTTGAGATGCCCATGGCCTGATTATTTTTCTAGAGATCTTAGCATTTCATAGCACTTTCAATATTCAGCACACTGTTCTTTGACTTCAGTTACAGTTGTGAGTGCTCAGCATTTCTGCTAAAAAGATACCAGGTGTCTCAAGTTGGACTTGCAAAAGAAGTGAAACATGTGATTAGTGCCACCTATCAGAAGTTTGGCTGAAGTGCCTTACCCAGCATATCTCAAACTTTGTGGTAGGGGCAGGGGCAGACTCCAATTCTCCAGAGTGGCATGCAACTGCTCTAACTATGACACCATCCTTCCTTTCTGTCTAAGAAATCTGTCTACCTGGGCGTTCTCTGCCAGAGAGCATCATACTACTAAGAGCAGACACCTGACATGCCGTGGTGCTGGGTTAGAGACCTTCGCCAAAACCTTCTTGGAGAAAATCCAAGATATACAGGAATTCAGGTTATCTTGGATTTGTCTTGTGGTCCTGGCACCATCCCCACAATTTGGTCAAGAAAAAGTATGCTTTCTAAGTTGATGCTTTTCTAGAAGAATCTCCTGACGACTCTGGAGGAAAACCCCAACAATACTAGTGCTTTCCTTTCAATAACCAGGCTACTAGGTGTAACTTGATCAGGTCCAGATGAAAGAGAGGACCCTGGAAGAGGAAGTCTTGACTCTTTGGGAGCTGTAGTGGTGACCACAATCTCAGCTGTGTTAGATCTGAAAACCAGGGTCTCCATGGCCAACGTGGGGTTACCAGTATAACTGTCACCTGCTCTCGTTTTATCATCTGGAACGCCTTCCCTAATAATGGGTAGGGAGGAAAAGCACAGAGGAGGCCCTGCAGCCATCGGTGCAATAGGGCATCTGTTCTCATGGACCTGGGGATGCGCTCATGCTGTTTGCAAATAGGTCGGTTGAGACCAGGACAAACAATCAGACAGACAATTATCTCAAACCCTTCTTGATTCAGGCACACTCAGTTGTTCACCTTGATCCTGCTGAGCTGGGCCATCTTCTGGTTCAGGTCTCCCTTTATTTGAACTGCCTTGAGGGAAAGGGGAGAATGCTCTGCCCAATGCATAATTTCTATTGCTTCAAGATGAAGTTCTTGGCTTCTTGTTCCCACCTTGGTTGTTCACTTATGCGATCATGGTCGTGTTGTCTGACTGAATCAGGATGTGGCTTTCCTCTAGGCTGGACTGAAATCATCATAGCGCCAGCTTGACAGCTTTTATTTCTGAGAGGTTTATGCTATGTGTCCTTTCTTCCAGATTCTGCCCCAGGTGTGCTCCGCAGCCCTCCAGGGCTGGCATCAGTTGTGAGGACCAAGGGATCTGGAAAGCATATGACCACACATTTGCCATTTCAGGAGTTAGTCACCTGTGACAGAATCTTTACTTGATCTTTCCTGCATTCTGGGGAGTTGTCCCATGCTTCTAGGACGTAGCTTAGAAAGCACCCGATGTGTAATTGCATCCATGGAGCGATCTGTCTGCATGTTACTAGGAGGCTTAATAGCTGAAGGCTCAGTGCTATGATGTCCTCTTGCAGCTCCGAAACAGAAAGAGGAGATTCTGAATCTTCTGGAACCTTCTTAGAGATTGATAAATCCTTGCCAATAAGGTGTCTCTGTCCATCCCCAAGTGGATTATTTTGGTGGAAGAAATCAAAGAGCTTTTCTTGATATTGACAATAAAGCCATATACCCGTAAGAGTCCAAAATCAGAGACCAGTTCTGTGTGCTGTTGCAAGGGATACAGCTCTGATTAAGGTGTCATCCACGAAGGTGCACAGGTGGATCCAGTTACCCGAGTCTGGCTATGATTACCACCACCATCTTTGTGAAAACCCATGGGACTGAGAACAAGGCAAATGGAAGAGCCAATATTGATGCTGCTTCCTGCCTAGACAAATCTTAAGAACCTGTGATGACAGTCTGACTGGAACATGGAGGTGTGCATCTGCCAGATCCATTAAAGTCAGAAAATCCCCCTGGGACAGGGATGACACTATAGAAGTTATGTTCTTCATCCACTTGTTGAGCCTTTTGAGATCTAGAATGGTATGGATTCCCTTTGTACACTTTTGAGAAATAAAAATTAAGTATAAGTCTAAAAATCTGAGGGAATGCTCCATATTACTCCCATAACCAGGAGGTGAGAAATCTTGTTCTAGATTAGAATGTGCTTTATGCAGTCATTCAACAAGAGACAGTGGATGAAAAACAGATAAGGTGGAGCCCGTAACTCATGGGACTCACTATGTCCCTGGTGCACTGGTCTGTGGTTGAAGCAACCCAGTCCTCCAGGAAATAGAAAATCCTGCTCCAAGCAGAAACCTATGTGGTCATTGTCATAAAGAGACTTTCAGAGCCATAGGGTTCCTTTGTCAGCTTTCACAGAACATCAGGGTTGGAAGGGATCTCAGGAGGTCATCTAGTCCAACCCCCTGCTCAAAGTAGGACCAATCCCCAACTAAATCATCCCAGCCAGGGTTTTATCAAGCCTGACCTTAAAAACCTCAAAGGAAGGAGATTCCACCACCTCCCTAGGTAATGCATTCCAGTGTTTCACCACCCTCCTAGTGAAAAAGTTCTTCCTAATATTCAACCTAAACCTCCCCCACTGCAACTTGAGACCATTACTCCTTGTTCTGTCAAGGTCAGGCTTGACAAAGCCCTGGCTGGGATGATTTAATTGGGGATCGGTCCTGCTTTGAGCAGGGGGTTGGACTAGATGACCTCCTGAGGTCCCGTCCAACCCTGATATACTATGATTCTATGATACTTTCCAGGCCCCTAGTAACAAAGGATGTTAGGCCACACCTAGTAGTTATAAAAAAAATTAAAATCAGCAGGCCCAAATAATTTGCACCTACGAGTCCTAAATGTTGTCTGAGGAGATCACTGGCCCACTGGTATTAATTTATAATAAATCTTGGAATACCCAGGGGAATTCCAGAAGACCAGAAAAGTGCTAATATCGTGCCAATGTTCAAAAAGGACAAATAGGATGACTTAGGTAACTACAGACTAGTTAGCCCGACATCAACACCAGGAAAACTAATGGAAAAGCTGATATGAGATTCAATTTTAAATTATATTCCTATCATTTAATTCATGGCAGTCAACATGGTTTTATAGAAAACAGGCCTTGTCAAACAGAAGAGGAAGTTACAGACTTTGTGCAGTAACATTGGTTCTTCGAGATGCATGTCCCTGTAGGGGGAGAGAGCAGAAAAAACACACAAAAAACAGGAAGATGGCTCTGTTGATTTCATATAGAAAGTGGAGGCAACTTTAGGGAAAAACATGGGATACGGCCTCAGAGTTACTTTGTCTTTAGAAAAGACTGTGTATGGTAGGTGTGCCATTAGGGCCACTATTTCTCCTATGCGCCTAGCTGAGGTGATGGCAATTAGCAATGCTGTCTTCATGGACAGGTGTATGACAGAGTAAATTGCCACTGGCTCACAGGAAGACCTAGTCAAGGCTCTGAGAACTGGGTTAAGATCCCAGGGTGGAGCAGGTAGTCTCACATGTGGGAAGAGATTCTCATCTCCTTAAGGAATCTACACATCAGCTGGTGAGCAAACAAAGTATCCGTCTACTTGATGGTGGAAAGTCATTATGGCTGTGAGATCTACCTTAAGGGAGCTTAGAGTTTTGACCTCTTGAGGTCTGAAATGTAGTGTAAAAACAGAGAGTGGGAAGGAGGATGAGGCCAGGTCTACGTGCTTAGAATGACACCAAACTTGGAATATTTTCCATTTTTGTGGGTAAGTATGTCAAGCAGCAGACTTTCAGCTGTGGAGCAACATGTCTTAAAGGTAGAATGCTCTTGTGAGGTGAAAGTCTTGGAACCAAAGAGGACCCAAGCGTGGGGGCGGAGGACCTGCAGACTGGGGTGAAGGATCAACCTGTCGTTTGAGAGAGCAGCTGAGGAATGGGCCGAAGAGGAACCAGAGGACATATTGCCATCTGTGTCAGGTAAGGGAACCAGACTTGTCATGGCCAAGAGGGGGAAAATCAGAATAACTCTTGCCTCTTCAAATTTTCAACAGGACCTTGGATAGAAGAGGAAACGGGGGAAAGGCATACAAGAGGTCCCAATCCCATGGGAGGATGAGGGTGTCTCCCAGCGACTGTTTCCGCAGGTCAGCCTTGGAGCACTAACGAGGACATTTCTTGTTCCAGTAAGTAGCGAAGAGTAGTCGGGGTTCCCCAAAGGGCGAATACATCTCGAAGAACCTTGAAGTTCAGTTCCCATTCCTGGTCATGAGAAAAATTCCAACAGACTGTGGGCTGTCATGTTCTGTATCCCTGGTAAACAGACGGCTGAGATGAGCATGTTGTGACGGATACACCACAATTCCAAAGTTTGAGTGCTTCCTGCAGAGGGAGGGAGATCTGGCCCTGTCCCCAGAGATTTATGTAAAACATACAGGTCTTATTGTCCATCATGACCTTTGTGTGGGTGTTTTTGATGAATGGCAGAAAGTGTGGACAGGCATTCCTGACTGCCCTTAGCTCCAAAAGACTGATATGGAGGGTCGCTTCTGTGGAAGACCACTTGCCTTGAACCTGGCAGTTGTGTAGGTGAGCTCCCCAGCCTATTAGGGAGGCATATGTCGTTAGAATCATTATCGGTAACGGTTGCACAAATGGAATGCCTTCTTGAATGTTGAATGGGACTCTTCACCAGTCCAGGGAGTACTATACCATGGAAGGCAGTGATAGTTTGGTTAGTGTGCCCGTGTTTGGGTAACAGACAGAACTGAGCCACATCTGAAGACACCTTATGAATATCTGGGCATTTGGGGTGATGAAGATGCATGCTGCCATATAACCTAGCAGCTGCAGGCAGTTGCTGGCCAACGTTTGAGGGCTGTCCTGAAATGTCTCTCTGAGACTCGGAAACGTGGCGAGTCTGTGCAGTGGGAGGAAAGATCTGGCTTGTACTATGTCAAAGTCAGCGCCGATAAACGCTAGTTGCTGTATTGACATCAGTGTTGATTTCTGTAAGTTGAGCTATAGGCCCAGCTGTGCAAACATGCGCATGGCAGTCTGGATGGCTCATACAGTCTCCTTGAACGAGGGAGCCCTGAGGAGGCAATTGTCTCAGTATGGGTAGATAATTCCCGATGTTCACAGGTGCACCGCTACAATGGAGAGAACCTTGAAGAATATGCTGGGTGCAGATGAGAGGCCAAATGGGAGTACCCTGGACTGATAAATGTCCTGCTTGAAAGAATTTCCTGTGCAACAGTCATATCAATATGTGGAAGTAGGCAACTTCTAGGTCAAAGGCTGAAAACCAATCTCCTTGCTCTAGAGCTTGAATAATGGCTGCTAGCATGATCATCTTGACCTTCTGCGCCTCCATGTATTTGTTTAATGCCCTTAGATCAAGAATGGGCATCCAACCTCTCTTTGCCATGGGGATCAGGAAATAATAGAAGTAAAACCCTTTGCCTCTGAGTTGGTCTGGGACTGGTTCTATGGCCCCTAGACATAATAGATTATCTACTTCCTGGAGAAGTAGGTTCTCGTGAGAAGGGTCCCTGAATAGAAAAGGGGAAGAAGGGTGGGAATGGGGGAGGGACGTGAACTGAATGCTATATCCCTTTGAAATAATCTCCAAGACCCATCTGTCAGAGGTGATATTCTCCCAACTGCTGTGAAAGAGGGCCAGATGACTTCCGAAGGGGCACGAGAGGTGTATAGATAGCATCCGATGTTGCAAGATATAGTAGTTTGGGCCCTCGACCAATTTGTCAAAAGTTCTTAAAAGAGGTGGTCTGAGAGGTCACGGATTGAGACACTGACTGCTTCCACTTTTGAACCCTGGGCCTCTTACGCTGCGGCTCATAAAAGCACTGAGACGGTGGGTATTGAGGAGGTCGTGACCTGTGCTGTGGCTAAGAGCTGTATCTTCTCTTTTGTCCTGCAGTGTAGATTCCCAGGAAGCATAATGTGGCCTTTAAGGTGTGGAGAGAAGAGTTTGTCTTCCCCACAAAGAGCTTGGGCTCTTCAAACAGTAGATCTTCCACCGTCATCTGCAGCTCTTTGGGCAACCCGGAAAGGTGTAAGCAAGAAGCCCACCTCATGACCACAGCTGTGGAGACTGAGCAGGCCGTTGTATCGGCTGCATCCAATGCAGTCTGTAGTGCCATTCTGGCTACTAACTGACCCTCTCTGGCAATGGCCTGAAACTGCTCCTTTTGTGTTTCTGGTAAGTGTTCCACAAATGCAAGGAGTTTCCCCACAATTAATGAAATCATATTTGGCCATGACAGCTTGGTTAGTTTGAGACTAACTGCAATGTCACCAAACCAATATGCCTCTCTCCCAAAGAGATCTAGCCTGCAAAGTTAGATCCCCATTTACACTTAACTCTGGAAAAAAAAAAAAAAAAAAAAACTTAGGCTATGTCTACACTAGCACTTTTGTCAGTCATGGGTGTGAAAAACATACTCTTGACCAACAAAAATTTCACCAACAAAAGCACTTGTGTCAACAGGAGACGTTCTCTCACCAATATAGCTACAGCCTCTGGTTGGGGGTGGTTTAATTATGCCAGCAGGAGAGCTCACTCCTGCCAGCACAGGGTGGTTAGCGGTTACACAGGAGACCATACAGCGGCACAGCTGCAGCGATACAGCTGTGCCGCTGTAAGGTCTGTAGTGTAGACATAGCCTTAGCTGATAATCTGAAGTATCTTGTTCAAAGCCTCAACTTTAAGGTGCTCTTCAACAGAGGAGTATTGCAGTAGATTTTAAGACTTCAAGGGGAGCTTTGAAGGCAATAGAAGAGTTTGATTTTACAAGAGAACTAAGATTTGTACTATCTCTGTCAACAATAATTCTCCTTTACCTATCACTGAGGTGGAGGATTGTGGGATGGGGAGAGACCTTATGAGGGCTGGAACAGTTTTGCTAACCTCAAGTGTTTAAAAATGAGTGATGCCCCAAAAATCATGAGGTTGGCTTAACAAGAAGTTTGAGGTTCTTCTTTGCTTTCTGGTTTCTGAGCCTTAAGGTGGCACTTGCTTTATGTTCCCAAGCTTTTCTCCACAATTATAAAGACTAGATAATTATTTTAAATTAAAGCTGAGATTCTCAGGCAATATCTTGATTCTAGCAGCTTGAACTTTAAGAAATACGCCAAAAGTTGCAAGATTCTCAATAAAATCATGAGAACTGGCAACACCATGGAAGCATTACCAGAGAGACCGAAAGGACAGACTTGTACCCTGCATATAAAGAAAAGAGCAGCCATTTTATAACCTTCTGTGGGCCTCTTGGAAGCCAGAAAAGGAAAACGAAGCCTTCCTTGCGGAAGGGAATGTGAATCACTCTGAATCTTCTCCTTGCTGCGTGGCGACTGACTGCACAGAATGAGGAGGGGCCCAGGGCTGTTGCTATTGGAAACAAATGACACACTACTTTCCGAAGACCTGCAGGATGACCTGGCACTGACGGGAACAACATAAAAACATAATAGCCATATTGGATCAGACCAAAGATTCATCTAGCCCAGTATCCTGTCTGCCAACAGTGCCCAATGCCAGGTGCTTCGGAGGGAATGAACAAAAGAGGTAATCATCAAGTGATCCATCCCCTGTTGCCCATTCCCAGCTTCTGGCAAACAGACGCTAGGGACACCATTCCTGCTAATCCTGGCTAATAATAACATGTCTCTGCATGGCCCTTGCCTACTTGCTGGCTGGGAGCAGGGATTTCTTTCTCCTAGCTACTTTTGGGGAGGAAGATGTGTGTGATCCTTGCCTTCCTCCATGATTCAGGGGGACTGACTACATTAACACAAACTAAGTACTTTCAATTCATGCTAGCGGGGACTACATTGGGCAGTTACAACACAAGATTTTAGTGGCCCCTGCAATTCACATCCTTATAGTTGGCAATGCAGGCAGGTCCGGGGAGATATTTAGTTTAAAATATTTTTCAAATCTTGTGAAAAGTTCTGCTCCAAAGGGAGCCCTTAGAGTCTGCGGTCTGAGAGAGTCTAGAGGCAGACAATTCTGGCGAGTTCTTCCTGGAGGGCGGCCCTAAACTCCCGCATAGAGCAAAGATCTGGTCTGACTCCAGTTGCTATGGAGACAGGGAATGCCTCCTGGTGAAGTCTGACGTGAAGGTGACAGAAGATGTAATTTGCGTAGTTGTCTGTACAGCATGCAGCACAACAGGGCCTTGAACTTTTACTGGGATCTCTAGACATCATAGTCATGCTTCAGCTCTGTGGCACCCCAATCCCATTCTTGCTTCCTGTGTTACTCTTATACCCCTTCCTGAAACGCCTATGTAAAGAGAACAAGGTCTGTCTCTTAAGGCTTCCTATATATTGTTACACACTCGACAGCTCAAAATTTAAAATTGTATTTGCACAAAGTTATGAATTATACAATTTTCCTTGTTTACTGTTATAAGCCTTTTGATAGCATAGAAACTCTTTATTTTAGTCCCTAGACTGGTAAAAATTCTGTGCGTTAACACAGTCAGTCACTGTTGAGTTGACAGACCTACAAAGAGAGGAGCAGGGGACCCCCCCCCAAAAAAATAGTCCTGATTCTTGTTTGCCGAACAACATCTCAACAAAGCAGTACAGATCTACACACAGTACTTTGATGCACAATTTTGAGCAGTATAAACTATTTCCCCTTGTTTATTTCCCCCCCTACTGTTCTTGTCAACTGCTGGAAATGGCCCACCTTGATTATCACTACAAAAGGTCCCTCCCCCCCCCCCCACCCCCGCTCTCCTCCTGGTAATAGCTCACCTTAACTGATCACTCTGGTTACAGTGTGTATGGTAACACTCATTGTTTCATGTTCTCTGTGTATATAAAATCTCCTCACTGTATTTTCCACTGAATGCATCCAACGAAGTGAGCTGTAGCTCACAAAAGCTTATGCTCAAATAAATTTGTTAGTCTCTAAGGTGCCACAAGTACTCCTTTTCTTTTTGCAAATACAAACTAACAGGGCCGCTATTCTGAAACCTATCCTCAGGTTGTTATCTCAAAACCCACCCTCCACATCTACACCTTAATTTGCAACGGTTTGTTTTCTCCTGTTTAGGAGATTCTGTTTTCTCCCACTCATGCTGTGAGCCCTTCTAAAGTAGTTTGCATAGGCCTATATACCAGTCATGGAGGAAGGACTCTCAGCTAGACTGGAGCTTGGCAGTGAACAATAATAAGAGAGGAGGTAATTGTAAGATGGCTGCCTCCCACTGAGATAGAGAGTGGTTTCCAAAGCCTGCTGGAAAGGGACAGGCTTATTTTTGTCAGACAGCGTTCATTACATGTGAGCTATGGCATAGATTAAGTGCAGTGAAGGGGGGGGGGAAGAGGAGGCAGAAAAAGCATAAGTCTAGAAAAGTATATTTTTTACATTAAGATCCCACAGAAAGTTAAGTAAATTACATGACTTCCCATAACAGATTCACAGGAAATACCCCTTTGTAAACTCTCCTACAAGGACAGAAAAGCACCTGATTCTGGCCCTCAGTCTCCCAACTCTGCAAACTGGAATAAGCTCCTTTAACTTGAGCTAAATTAGAACTCGGAGTGAGCGTAAGCCCATGAGGCTGGAGCAGGCTTCTGCATAGTTTCAACTCCCAAACTGCGGCAAATCTCAGTACAGACCATAAGTGAATCAGAACACTCCACCTGACTCAAAACTGGAGTCTCAAAGCAGCTAACACTGACTTCTCTGAGCTCCAAGAGAACTCCAACAATACATTTCCCTAAAGTAAAAACCTACTAATTCAGGACAAAGACCTCTAACAAGAGAAAAAGCACAACCCTGCAAAACACACCCTGCAGTTGGTTTCTACCTTCCCATTCCTCCTTGGGACTTAAAGGATTTTAGTACAGGGGATAGATATTTTCTCTACTTACAAACAGAACTGTTTGCAACAGAAAAATTCTAGATTCCCCTGGGAATCCCATTTCAAGCAAACATCTGTCACGTATAACTATTTAATCACAGAGGATTTTGGCACAGAGAATGTTATATTAAGATGTGTCTAGAATATAAACACAAAATAACCTTTGTAAATCTTACTCAATAGTTGTCTGATCCAACACTCCTGTTACTGGGATCCCATAAAATTGTTGCATAGTGGCAACTGCAGACTGCATAGCTTTTCCTGAGTGCAGGGCAGACATTCGGCTTTCAGAGGGAAGCAAATAGCCGTATGCTTTTAGCCAACTCTGAAAAACATGAGAAGTAGAAAGCATTAATTATAATGTAGTCAGTTTTGAAGTTTATATATAAAAAATTGTTCCTTTAAACATTTTAAACTGGAAACATTTTTATGTGACCACTGAATTGTAGAAATGTATTGCCTTTTTTCCTCTTCATTTTTTTTGTCTTGACTGACGTAGTGAATTTGTGTCCGAGAGTAATGGGTTAATTGCACCGGTTAAAATCAACTATTTTGAGGGTAGGCACTATGCAAACTTTCCATTAGTGATGGTGAATTATTCATTATGAATAATATTTGTTGCAAATTTAGCCAGTTAGCACACAAATGACTTGTTAGCATGTCTTGCTTACTATGGAGACATTGGTAGCAACTCCTTAACTAAAGATGCTTTGTGATTTGCACTTAAAGCAGGAGTAACATCCCACTTGACACTTCAATGACTAGATTTAAGGTAAAATTTTCTAGAGCATTTAAGTGACACTGTACTTTACACGGACCAGTTTCTCAAAGCTAAAAGTAATTAAAATCGACAGAGAAAAAAATTAAATAGAAAAGTGTGAACAAAAATGGGGAGTTGTTTAAGAACACTTTAGATGTTCTTAGAGTCACAGTTTCTCCATCATTTTTTTTTTTTTTTTTTTTTACTTCAGTTAAAAACCATCTTGGGCTAAGACAGAATATGAAAGCTGCAGACAGATAACAAATGGAAAAAAGGGGGAGGCAAATATGAATATAAAATACAAGTTAAGAAATGTAGGAAATTGATAAGACCTGCTAAAGATTTAAATGACGTGTCCATGGCCAATAGGATAAAGGAGAATTTTGTTTTAAACACATCAGGAACAAAAGGAGTCCTGACAATGGTACAGATGGCAAAGCGGACAATGACGCAGAAAAGACAAGTGTTAAATAAATATTTCTGTTCTGTCTTTGGAATAAAGTTGATATATCTCCTAATGACAAAATATTTTCTATTCCAACTAAAACTAAGGAGGATTTTAAGCTTTTAAAGGCCCCCAACTCTCACTTATACTAAGGATCTGTCATGCAACAGAAACATTCTCTGTACTGAGAATATTCTATGTACAGAGGACTTTCCAGTTGGTGCAGAGAAGGGATAAGGGCTCTACGCCCTGCACTGCTCCTAGCCCCAGTGTTGGGGCATGGCTACAGTGCACTACAGTATGGCTATTTACTCCTTCCTAGAGGCCATAAAAAGCAGAGGGCAAATTTGTCCAACCTATCAGCGAGTAGACACCTCACCTGTCTCCTGTAAGAAAGGTACTTCCCAACTATCTTTACCGCACAGACTGAATTTCTGAAAGTCACCAGCATAGGTGCCAACTCCATAGGTACTCCAGGAATCAAGCACCCATGGAAAAAAAAATAGGGGGTTCTCAGCACCCACCAGCTACAACTGTTTAGCGGTACCGCCAAACAGCTGTTCAGCAACTGGTGGGAGGTGCTCAGGGGACAGCAGAGCAACAAGCAGTGGGCCTCACAGGAAGGGGTGGAGTGGGGACAGGACTTTGGGTAGAGCACCCATGGGGAACAATAAGTCATCGCCTGTGGTCCCTCATCTCTTCATCCTGTCTCTCTCTGAAATAAAGCTCACCAACCCAACCCCATTACTTAAAGGCCCCCAGCTTACCCTACCCCGCAGTGACCTTACCCTGATGATGCAAGAACACCCTTGCCCCAATCTCCTCTGCAGAGATCCAGTCCTTCCTGAACCACCCCAGTAAGGAGTCCCTAAATATTCCCCAGACTATACAGCTCCCAAATGCCACCAGCTTACATTGTGCCAACCTACATAATATTATATTCCCGCAACCCAAGTCGGACAAGCAACTTCATCCTGAACTCTCTACCCACCCTGATATAACACTCCCCAAGCTTCCCTAAAGCCTTGAACTACTGGCAACCATGTCCCAAGAACTCCCTTCAACTTTTCACAATACAGGGAATCACACCTTGCTGTACCATCTATGACATGGTCTATGGTCTCGCGCTCTCCCAGCCTTAAAAAAAAACCACACCAACCACACACACCCTGTCGTGGCATCCCTTGTCTCCTCCAGCCTGTGCCAACCAGGAACCCTTGTTTCCCATATCCTGTGCTCAATACCCAGCAGACCTCTCGCATTCCACACCAACCCCTTTCAACAGTGTAGCAGCATGCAGTTCTCCCATCCTATACTGCCTCATTCTCCCCATACAAATACGGAGGCATACGCATCATTCCACATCCCTCAACGGGTGTCATTTTATAACCCTACAACCTACCCCAACATCAGTCTCCATCTCAACGCAGGAGACCCTGCTCTACTCCCTGCTGCTGCAGGCTCCAGCCCCATATATGCATTCCCCCTCCACCAAACAAACAGTACAGTGTGGGGATATCCATCTTTTCCACATCACAGAATGACCAAGCCCCGAAACACAGGAGAGGTTCTTGCCCAATTCCCATCATATTATGTTCAGTTCTATACAGGTTTACAGCATGATTTCAAAAAGCACACAGGACACAGATTTCTACTTCAGCACCCGTCTCTGTACACTGACCTGCAATGCTATTACAAGTACACCAAACCTGTATGGTCCCATTAAAAGCCAAAGAGAGCTGCTGTGATGCATCATTTCCAAGTCTCCCCCAAACCATAAAGAGTGCCCGCCGACTACAGCAAACACTGGTGATAAAGATGAGGTAGGAGACAATCAGGGAGAATGCAGTCACAGACCATAACGGTGGCAGGGAAGAAAAAGCTCCTAGTCTGTAACTGAGGGAAAAACCTAATGGCTTCAATGAAAACAGAGAGGAGAAACATCCAATAATTGACAGAAAGGGACATGCCTGTAAATCAATGGAGTAGTGAGAAATTAGGGTGGTTTTATTATTATTATTAACTACTTATGTTGTGGCAACACTAGCGATCCTGTATTTATTATACTGGGCACTGCACAAACAGCTAACTGAAGAGACAGTCCCTACCCCAGAGAGCTACATAAAATGAATATAAGATGAATGATCATAGGTCGATACAAACAAAGGAGGCATATACAAGAAAATAAGACAAGTATGATCAACATTATAAGCAGCTGTTTGAGCACAGCAGTTTTTTCTTGACTTTTCTGTAGTTTTCCAAGCAAAGATGAGCTTTAAGGACAGAATTAAAGGAGGATAATAGGTGACCTTGTGGATATTTTATGAAGAAGTTCTTCCTCACACCAGAATGGGAAAAAGTGCAAAAAAGCTATTCTTCCACTTAGTCCCCTAAATAAGCAATCGGACATTCAAAAGAGCGCAAAGTAAGTGTCAGGAGCTACGAACTTCAACTATGAGTGCTGGGCCTCTCATTAGCAAAACATTTTGAAAAAAACGTATCCTCTGTTCTATGCAATGTTGCTGCAACAAAAGAGATTACTTCACCTACCTTGCCTCTCTAGCTATTCTCTGAAACAGTGGCTCTCAAGCTTTCCAGACCACTGTACCCCTTTCACAAGTTGGATTTGTCTTGCATACCCTCAAGTTTCACCTCACTAAGAAACTACTTGCTTATAAAATCAGACAAAAATATAAAAGTGTCACAGCACACTGTTACTGAAAAATTGATTACTTTCTCCTTTTTACCATATAATCATAAAATAAGTCAACTGGAATATAAATAATGTACTTACATTTCAGTATATAGTATAGAGCAGTATAAACAAGTCATTGTCTGTCCGACATTCTACTTTGTACTGAGTTTGCTAGTGCTTTTCATATACCTATTATAAAACTAGGCAGCTATCTAGAGGAGTTGATGTACCTCCTGGAAGACTTCTGTGTACCCCCAGCAATACACGTACCCCTCCCTGGTTGAGAACCACTGCTGTAAAATATATTCTCCTATACTCGCATACGTACAAAAACATAGAAATAGATATATTATTTTACGATCAAAGCAGTACTAACCTAAAGTACTTAACCAGCTGAGAAATTAAGCCCAATTCCTCACATCCTGTGCTAAAATACCTTCAAGCAACTACCCGCACAAAGGAAATCACACGGGGGGGGGGGGGGGGAATCATCCTTTTCCATTAATTTTCTCTCAATTTCTTCCCATGAAGGAAACACCAACTTTTCCAGGGCAGATTCAAAAATGCTGAGAGAGCCCATTGGCCACCCCAGTTCCCGGACCCCCGGGAACAGAACCACCCAGCCAGTCCCCCTGGGATCGGCCCCCACCACCTAGCGCCTACCGGCATCATCGCAACACCCTCAGCCTGCGCCCCAGACGGCGCCGGCGCCCCCACGCCCCGCCAGAGCTAACTCCCCTCCCCGCCGAGGGACGGCGGGCCCCGGCTCCCCCCGGGCTCACTCTCCCCTGACCGGCGAGGGGGAGCCCCGGACCCCTCGCCCTCACCCCGCTCGATGGCCTCAGGCCCGCTCGGTCAGCACCTACCTGGCCGCTGCTGGCGTCGGCCCAGCGCAGGGCGCAGAGCGCGGCCAGCAGGGAGCAGCAGGCCCTGGCGAGGCCCCAGCGGCCCTCCATGGCAGCAGGGGCCGTCACGGCTCGGGCCGCGCCGAGGGGCCACCGCACCTGCCGGGCCCGCCGGCCGCGCTGCTCTGCGCCTGCGCGCTGGCTCCGGGCGGGGCGGGGCGGGACCGGGCCGCCTCGCTCCCTTTGCGACCAGCGCGAGGATGACGGACGGGTGGCGTGCGCGCGGGGCCCGGCGCCGGGCGGGGACACAGACAAAGCGTGCCGCTCACCCCGCCCATTCCCCCGATAGCCGTTACCCTCGCCCCGCCCCCTTCCCACTGCCAGTTAGCCCCGCCCCGTCCCCTCCCCACTGCCCGTAACACCCGCCCCCTCCTCACTACCGACCCCACCACCCATAACACCCGCCCCGCCCCCACCACCCCTCCCCACTGCCCGTAACACGCTCTCCGCCTCGCCCCCTCCCCACCCCACCGCCCGTAACACCTGCCCCGCCCCCACCACCCCACCCAACCCCTCATTTCTGGCCCCAGCCCAGCGCTCATACCCCCTCCCCCACCCCAGCCCCCTGCCTCAGCCCGGAGCCCCCTCGCATACCCCAAACCCATCAGCTCCACTCCCCAGACCGGAGCCCCCTCCCCTATGCTAAACCCCTCATCCCTGGCCCCATCCCAGACCCCTCCCTCCCGTATCCCAACTCGCTGCCTCAGCCTGGAGCCCTTCCCCCCTGCAACCCCCTGAGAACGAGCGAGGGTGGGGAGAGGGAGCGACAGAGAGGGGGGAAGGGCGCCAGTGGGCGGGGCCTGGCCGAGGGGGCGGGGCACGGGTGTTCCATTTTGTGGGAGTACAAAGTTGGCAACTCTGTGTGTAAGCTGCCCCTTGGGGGGCTGTGGTGTGCTTTTCACTGCAGTGGGGCTCCATGTACACTACACGCGGTGCGCCGTGGAGACGTCGCCTCAGGGAGATGTCAGACAAGCGGGCTGATCAGAGCTCCAAGGCTGAGCGCCAAGCGGCCTTAGCAAGGCACCGGGCTTACTCAGGGGCCATGGCCCAGCTACGCCCCCAGTATGCAGAGAACAAGCAAACAGTTTCCCCAAACAACCCCCAGGCGAACTGCACACAGCGCTCCCCAGTCCTGCTCCCTCCAAGCACAGGCTGCAGCTATGCCCTTTGAAACGCCCGTTAGCTGCCGCTGTTTGCAGCAAGCACTCAACTCCTAGCTAGGAGTTGGGAGCACCCCTCTCCCCAGCCCCAGCCATCCCTGGGGCCTGGCCTTTGTACGGTGCCAAGCACTTTCCAGGACACGGACAGCTTTAGTTCCCCCTGCACCATCAGGCATCGGTCCCTCCTGACTGCTCCCCAGCTGGCATTAAGTGCTCGTGTCGGCAGCTACTGAGGAAGTTACCCCGGCCCACCGCTAAGGCAAAGCTAGGGCTGGGTGGGTACTCTGCATCCCCCCACCCCCATGGCTGGGGTCAAGCTGCAAGGGAGAGAGCTAGATGAGGAGCTCTGGACAACCCCCAGGCCTGGTACAGGGCAGCCCAAGGTAGAGGCTGCTCTGGTCAGCTCAGGGATGTTGGCTCAGCCATATGGGTGGGCTCAGAGCTGGCTTGGCTTGTTAACCCCTTGCGCAGATGGAGTCCCAAGTGTTCCAAGCCATGCGGTGCACTGAGTCAAGGTGAGATTGACCCTGCTAGCCTCTATAGCCCGATGACCCTGTTAGCTTGGGGAGATATCTGGTGGTCCTTGCCACCCCCCTCACCTTCATTAAAAAAGGTACTAGAGCCAAAGGTCTGAGGCCCAAGGAGAGTTTATTTTGTTAACAGCTTGGCGAGCTGGGAGCCAGTTGCCCAGTGCTGCCAGGCCCAAGGGCCATGAGTTAGGCCTGGAGTCTGCCATTCCCACACACCTGCAAGGAAAGAGACAGATCAAAAGTGGGGCCAGCCCTGGGGCTGCAGGGACTGCATGGGAGGAAGCAGCACAGTGATGGGCACTGCCAGGCTGGTGGGGGCCATGGGACCCACTCTCAGGGGCTCTGCCATCTGCACCCTGCCGCGGGATACTGAGCACCTGCTGGAGGTCAGGCTGTGACATGGGGCTAACTTTGTGACTGCACCTTGGAGCCCAGAGTGGGAGACTAGCACCCCCGCCTGGCAGACCTGTGCCCCAGAGGATGCTGGGAGCCCAGCCAATAGGTGTCACTCCTGACTCCTTGCAGTCAGGGAGCTGGTAGGCGTGGCTCGCGGTGACGGGGCGGAGCACGTGAAGAGTTCCAGAGCAGGGAGAAGGAAGTGGCCCGCTCTAGGGCAGGGCTAGGAGACTGGCCAGTCAACCTGCTCACACCTTGTCTGGCCTCCCCTGCTAGGCTCTCCTCCTGAGGCTTACAAGGCAAACACCAGGGCATGGAGCAGCGCGACCCTCTGTGTGCCTAACTCTCCAGGAGTCCTGCCTGAACAGGGCAGAGCTCCAGGGGAGCTCTGGAAGTGTCTACACTGCACCTGGGAGCGAGCCGCCCAGCCTGAGCGGAGACTTGCGCTAGATCCACTCACGCTAGTGTGCTAAAAACAGCCGTGTGGCCATTGCAGCTTGGACAAGAGCTCCGCTCTCACGTCACCTGACCCACTGGCTCTGAGCTCGGGGCTAGTCTCTGCCAGAGCCGCAGCGGCCACATGGCGATTTTCTAGCATGCTAGCTTGCTCCCAGCTGCAGTGCAGCAGAGGCAGATATACCCTGCCCCAGGTGTCCCCGGCTCCCTAGACTGGGAGCCACCTTCCCAGGCCACAGAGGGGTATGGGCACTGAGGAAGGCCTGCCCATTGGGTGGATGGATCCAAGCAAGTGCCTGGGGGGTGTCACTTACCTCAACCCACAGGTCGGTGGGGCACTGATGCCACATCCTCCCCCAGCTGCCGCCGGGCCGAGACCCAGAGCGTCTCTGTCAAGGGATAGCGGCAGCGCAGAGTCAGCCTGCAGAGGGATATGCTGGCTTAGCCAGGTGGGTGGGAACTTTGGAGCTCTCAAGCCAGTTGCCATCGGCTGCCAGGACACCCCTCCCAGCCCCAGAGCTGGCCCTCACCTGTACCATGAGTCCCGGGTGATGATGGGGGATGTGGCTGGGACCCCCTCAGGCATAAAGGTCACCTCATTCTCATACACCAGGTAGCCTCCTTCAAACTGTGCAGGAGAGACTGAGGGTCAGAGGGCAGACACAGCAGCAAGGAAGGCTGGGATTCCTTGGGCTTCCCCCACCCCTGGGAACTCAGCACCCAAATCCTAGTAAAATCCAGTCCACTAGAAATGCCAGCCCCATGGAGTCACAGCTTCTGGTGCGCTCCCAGGTCTACCTGCCCCCTTTGCATTAGGAGCACACACATCTCTCTGGGCAATGGGGCTTGGCTCAGCTAAGACACAGGGACTGAGGAGAGCGAATCCAGCCATCTTGGCTGGCCTCTGGCTTTGGTGGGGCTGGAGGGGAGGTCCTGCACCCCACATCACTCTGCACTCCAGATGGCTTGCTTTACAGACACCCAGCCTGCACCACCACCCTGCTGTCACCCCATGGCAAAGCCCTGCCACCATCCCAGCAAGCTCAGCATGAGACCACGGTTAAGCAAGAGTTTCAGGGCCCTACAGCATCAGACCCACCCTCCTGTCACCAGATGCTCCTCCCCAGTCTCAGCCACCAGCTGCCAGCCCTCCCCATCCCCAAGGGGAAAGTACGTCCCATGGGGGGCTCACCCGCCGTGTGGTCCCACAGGAGGACAGAGAGAAGAAGAAGAGGGCCCGCGAGGAATCGGAGGCCACTGGCCCACAGCCTGGGTCCCTCAGGTGGGTCCTGCGCGGGTCAAGTGCAGGCTTGGTGTCCAGGCTCAGCACCGTAGCCACCAAGGTGCCATTGGGCAGGCACACTGTGCCCAGGAAGGGGGGAAAGAAAGAGTCAGGATCAGGCCTAGACCCCTCTAGAGACCCCACCATCACCCCTTATTCTCCCAGCAGGAGCTACTGGGTGAGCATGAGGCTCTCAGAGCCCTCTGCTGCCCCCCAAATCCCATGCATGGGGTGGTCAGTGCAGGAGGGGTCTGTACCCTGTGACCAGTGTGGATCTCCAATCCCACATGGGGCAGCCATTCCCCACGGGGTGGGGCTGGGGGCAAGGCTGGGGTCAGGATGTGTGGCCAATGGCTGCGGAGGAGGTGGGTTAAGGAATCTCAGCCAGGCCTCACTGGCTGAGCCAGATCTAGAGGAGAAGGGATGCCCATGCCACTGATCGCTTCACCCCAGTGGAATCTACGGCCCAGAAGCACCCCCTACGCACCCCCACAGGGGACATCCCATGCTTCTGGCAGGGGTCTCCACCCAGGCACTCACCCAGCAACTGCCCAGTGGGGAAGGTGCAGACAACAGCAAAGGAAGCTAGGACTGAGTGAGTCTTGTTGTCCCGCAAGGAGAAATCCAGCCGAGCCGTCAGCCCTTGGAGGGAGATGCTCTGGGGGTATGATAGTGTGTGAGAGTGACCTGGGGACCGAGCACCAGCCAGAAGCCCTCCTCACCAGGTCCCAGCAGAGCCCTGGGGTTGGGAGAGGTCAAGCATCACTAGTGCTTGAGCTGGCTCCTGCCCCCATGCGTCCTGAGAGCAGGAGGGCAGGAGAAGACACGAGGTAGGCTGGGACCAAGGAGGCAGGCAGCCAGCCAGAACTCCAGCGAGAGCTGGATGAGCAGGTTAGCCCAGTCCCCATGGTGCCAGGCCCCCTACCTATTCTATGGGTCACCAGCCCCTTCGCCCCTGTTCTCGGAGGAGCCATGCTGTAGGCAGAGACTGGCTGCTTTGTGTGACTTGGAGTCACTCCCCACTCAGAGGAAATGAGTTTGCATGCTGGATTTTGCCCATCCTCCACGACACAGTGGGGCAGGGGCAGGTATCACTTCATGCAGCCCTCGATGCAGGGGGGCAGAAGGGTTCAAAGGCAGGTGCTAAGTGACCAAGGAGAGCTGGCGAACAGGGGAGTTTCAGAGGGAGAAAGAATACAGCTATGGCTCGGAAAGGCCGCGTCATCGGTGCCAACACTGCTCCTGTCTCCTCCACCTGTACTTGTGTCCAGACAGAGAACCCAGCAATGGGTGCCACTACCCAGGCCTTGGTGTGGATTTGCAGAGACTGTGGTCTGTCATAGAAAGCCAAGCTGGGGAGAGATGCCTCTCAAGATACAGGTTGGAGAGCTACAGGAGGAGGTGGCTAGGTTGAGAAGCATCCGTGCATACAAGGAATTCCTTGAAAACATGCATATGGAAACCTCCAACTCTGACAAAGAAATCAGCTGGAGAGGACTTCAGTAGCACCACCAGGGCAGGAGGAAACAGCTCCTTCACAGGGAGAAATCTGGCTGTTAGTTACTTCTGGCAGCAGGCAGTGCTCCACTCTGGCTCCCAATCCTGCAGCCATAGAGATGACAAACCAGTATTCTGCGCTGGCAAAAAAGGATGAGGAATCCCCCGCAACGGTGAAGGAGGCCAAGGCTGCAAGGATTGCAGCCACCACTCCCAAGAGGAATCAAAGGGTGGTGATGTTCGGTGATTGCCTTTTAAGTGGGACAGAGGCATTCATCTGCTGGCCTGACCTGGCATCTCAGGAGGTATGCTGCCTGCCAGGGGCCCGTACCTGAGACGTTATGGAGGAATTGCCAAGGCCCTCTGACTACTAACCCTGGCTGCTCATCCATGTGGGCACTAACAATACTGCCAGGTATGACCTAGAGCAGATCCAGAGTGATTACAGGGCTCTGGGAGGGAAAGTGAAGGACTTTGGGGTGCAGGTGCGGTTCTCATCTATCTTTCTGTGCAAGGGCAGGGGCCTGGGCAGAGACAGACACATTCTGAAGGGCAATACATGGCTGAGCGGACGGTGTCACCAGGAAGGCTTCGGCTTCCTCAACCATGAGATCCCGATCTCAGAAGGACTGCTGAGCACAGATGGGGTCCACCTATCCAGGAAGGGGAAGAGTATCTTCAGATACAAACTGGCTAACCTGGTAGGTGGGCTTTAAACTAGATTCGACAAGGGCAGGAGACAAAAGCCCATGGGTAAGTCCAGAACATGGAGCTATGGGTGAAGGGTTGGAATCTGGGGGAAACATGGACAATCATAGAGGAGCAAAGGACAGACAAGAAGGGATATTGAGGGGAAATCTAATGAACACCTGTGATGTCTGTATCCGAATGCAAGAAGTATGGAGAATAAACTGGAAGAACTAGAAATACTAGTGAGTACTCACAATTACAACATAACTGGCATCAGAGACTTGGTTGGATAATTCCCATGACTGGAATGCTGATATAGAAGGGTACAGCTTGTTCAGGAAGGACAGACAGAGAAAATGCGGAGGAGGTGTTGCCTTGTATATCCAAGATGTATATGTTTGCACTGAGGTTGAGATAGAAGTGGGAGGCAGACCAGATAAGTATCTGGGTAAGGATCAAAGTGGTGAAGAACAAGGGTGATGTCAGGGCAGGGGTCTACAACAGACCACCGAACCAGGACGAAGAGGTGGCTGAGGCTTTTTTTAAATAACTAACAAAATCATCCAAAACACAGGACTTGGTGGTGATGGGGGACTTCAGCTACCCAGACATCTGTTGGGAAAATAACACAGCAAGGCACAGATTATCCAAGTTTTTGGAATGCAAGGGATACAACTTTTTATTAAAGAAAGTGGAGGAAGCAACTAGGGGAGAGGCTATTCTAGATGTGATTCTGACAAGGCTGAGAATTTGAAGGTGAAAGGCAGCTTGGGTGAAAGTCATCATGAAATGACAGAGTTTATGATTCTAAGGAATGGTAGGAGAGAAAACAGCAGAATAAAGACAATGGACTTCAAGAAGGCTGACCCTGACTTCAGCAAACGCAGAGAAGTGATAGGTAAGATTCCATGGGAAGCAAGTCTAAGTCTAAGAATTCAGGAGAGTTGACACATTTTTAAAGAGACGTTATTAAGGCCAAAAGAGCAAACTATACCAGAACGTGGGAAAGATAGGAAGTATGGTAAGAAGCCACCCTGGCTTAATCAGGAGATCTTCAGTGACATGAAACTCAAAAAGAAAGTCACACATGAAGTGGATACTAGGTCAAATTACAAAGGATGAATATAAAGAACATTACAGGTATGTAGGGACAAAATTAGAAAGGTCAAGGCAAAATCTGAGATTAAACTAACTCATGATATAAATGGTAACAAGAAAGCATTTTACAAATACATGGGAAGCAAGAGGAAGACCAAGGACAGGGTAGGCTCGTTACTCAATGAGGAGGGAAAGACAATGACAGAAAAATGCAGTAATGGCTAAAATTTTCACCAAAAACGTTAGCCGTGACCAGACAACTAACATAGTGAACATCAGTGTAAATGGGGTAGGATCTGAGGCTAAAAGAGGAAAAGAACAAGTGAGAATGTCTTCAAGTCAGGAGGGCCTGATGAAACACCTCCTAGAATACTTAAGGAACTGGCTGAAGAGATCTCTGAGCAATTATCGATTATCTTGGAGAACGGGAGACATAGTTGAGGGCTGGAAAAGAGTAAATATAGTACCTAGTGTGACAAAGTTCCTGCTCTACCTTGGTGGGTCTTGCGCTTATTGGCAGATTTGCTCGCCTTGGAGCTTCACGGCAGCCCTCAGCTTGGTCGTTTTTCTGAATTCACAGTCCAGGTTGACTCCTCCTGTGTCTGACCAGGAGCTGGGAGGATTTGGGAGGAACCTGGGCCGGCCCTCTACTCCAGGTTGCAGCCCAGGGCCCTGTGGAATGCAGCTGTCTAGAGTCCCTCCTGGAACAGCTGTGCGACAGCTACAACTCCCTGGGCTACTTCCCCATGGCCTCCTCCCAACACCTTCTTTATCCTCACCATAGGACCTTCCTCCTGGTGTCTGATAATGCTTGTGCACCTCAGTCCTCCAACAGTCCGCGTTCTCACTCTCAGCTCCTAGTGCCTCTTGCTCCCAGCTCCTCGCACGCACACCACAAACTGAAGTGAGCTCCTTTTTAAAACCAGGTGCCCTGATTAGCCTTTCTTAATTGATTCTAGCAGCTTCTTGATTGGCTGCAAGTGTTCTAATCAGCCTGTCTTAATTGTCTCCAGAAGGTTCCTGATTGTTCTGGAACCTTCACTAAGTAGGAAAAGGGACCTACTTAGCCTGGGGCTAATACATCTGCCTTCTATTACTCTCCTATAGCCATCTGGCCTGACCCTGTCACACTAGCTATAAAAAGGGGAACAGGGACAACCCAGGCTTTACAGACCAGTCAGCTTTCCGCACCCAGAAAGATAATAGAGCAAATCATCAAACATTCTATTTGTAAGCACCTAGAAGATAGGAACAGTCAACACGGAATTGCCAAGAACAAATCATGTTGAACCAACCTAATGTCCTTCTTTGACAGGGTTACAAGCCTTGTGGACAGGGGGAAGCAGTAGGAAGGCTTTGGATACTGTCTCACATGACCTTCTCATAAAAAAACAAGGGAAGTATAGCCTAGACGAATCTACTGTAAAGTGGGTGCATAATTGGTTGGAAAACCATTCCCAGAGAGTAGTTATCAGTGGTTCACAGTAATGCTGGAAGGGCATAACGAGTGAGGTCCCACAGGGATCAGTTCTGGGTCCGGTTCTGTTCAATATCTTCATCAATGATTTAGATAATGGCATAGAGAGTACACTTATAAAGTTTGCGGACAATGCCAAGCTGGGAGGGGTTGCAAAGGCTTTGGAGGATAGGATTAAAATTCAAAATGATCTGGACAAACTGGAGATATGGTCTGAAGTAAATAGGATGAAATTCAATAAGGACAAATGCAAATTACTCCATTTAGGTAGGAACAATCAGTTGCACACATACAAAATGGTGAATGACTGCCTAGGAAGGAGTACTGTACTGCAGAAAGGGATCTGGGGGTTGTACTGGATCACAAATTGAAATGGGTCAACAATGTAATACGGTTACAAAAAAGCAATCATTCTGGGATGTATTAGCAGGAGTGTAGTAAGCAAGACACGACAAGTAATTCTTCCGCTCTACCCCGCGTTGATACAGTCTCAACTGGAGTATTGTGTCCAGTTCTGGGCGCCACACTTCGGAAAGATGTGGGCAAATTGGAGAGAGTCCAGAGAAGAGCAACAAAAATGATTAAAGGTCTCGAAAACATGGCTTATGAGGGAAGACTGAAAAAATTGGGTGTGTTTAGTCTGGGAAAGAGAAGACTGATGGGGACATAAGTGTCTTCAAGCACATAAAAGGTTGTTACAAGGAGGAGGGTGATAAATTGTTCTCCCTGACCACTGGGGACTGGACAAGAAGCAATGGGCTTAAATTGTAGCAAAGGAGGTTTAGGTTGGACATTAGGAAAAACTTCCTGTCGGGGTGGTTAAGCACTGGAATAAATTACCCAGGGAGGTTGTGGAAACTGGAAATTTTTAAGGGCAGGTTAGACAAACACCTGTCAGGGATGGTCTCAATAATACTTGGTTCTGTCTCAGTGCAGGAGACTGGTCTAGTGACCTATCGACATCCCTTCTAGTCCTACGTTTCTATGATTCTATGATGGCACATCAGGACACCCAGATCCCAGAGATAAGCCAGGGAATCTCTTTGTTGCTACAGCGAGGCTCTCGAGAGACAGAAGCTGCGTTGGGTGGCATGAACGGCAACAGTCACCCTTTTCTCATGTGGTTCCACCGAGGGGTAGCAGGTGGCTATTGTGCCTGTTGAAGCCAGTTCCCTCTCCCCAGCTACAAATGGGACCGGGGATAGTTTGTCAGAAGTGACAGTTTGTGGGAAAATCTGGGACAACTTGTCCCAAACATTTAAGAAATTTAAATGTTCCTGAACCAGCCCAAGTGTTTTGGTCTTTGTGATTGGTCTGGGTTAGAAATGAGGGGGCTTCACCCGTTTTCTTACTGCTTCTCCAAGACAGCAAGCGTCGGGGCTGAGAAAGTCTTTGCCCAGGTTTTGCCCTGGGTTCCCAGCTGAAAGACTGTGTCCGGAGGAGACCGGCTGGAGCTGGGGTGTCCAGGCCACAGGAAAGTTCAACAGTTTGAAAATTTCTCACAAAATGAAAGTTCCAAAAAAGTTTTGCACCAGGAAAAAATGGGTCATTTTGAATTCTAGAAAATGCTGCTGTTCCATACCCAGGATGGAGAAGTCAGGAGGAAATGACTGGCTTTGACTTTTCCCGGACAAATTCCTGAGGAACAGCTCCATCCCAGGGCAGCTGAGTTTGCAGACTGAAAGCTCGCCCATTGCAGTCTGAGCAGCTCATGTGTTCGGAGAGCAACGGGAACACGTGGCTGTCCCCAGTTGAGAGTAGGTGGCCGGCAGCCTTTTTTCTTGCTCCCTCCCAGGAGAACTGCAACCCCCACCAGAACATTTTCCATCCTCCTTCCCCACTGCTCTTGCCCCTCCCCACCCCCCAGCTCCTCCACCTACCTCATACGCCAGCCCAGCCGCCAGAAGGGGGACAGCCAGGTGGAAATGGTGACCATCATCGGAGACTCTGTAGCTGTGGGGGGCAGCCAGCTGGCTCAGGGGCCGCTCCCCAACATAGGGAATCCAGAACCGGTCCAGTGTCCCGTGGGTCATCAGCAGGGCCAGTGCCCCAGCCTCACAGGAGCCCTGGAAGCTGGGGAGCACTAGCAGGAGCAGAAGGGGTTAAATATGGGTCCAGTCACTCTGAGCAGCCCAGAGCCAAGGGCTCAGCCAGGCCCTGCACTGGGATGTGGGAAGCTGCAGACCATGGCCAGGAGGAATAGGGACACTGAACCACTGACCCCAAGAGCCACAGGACCCCCACACACACCTGCCACTCATGCCAACCCCACCCATCCCCCGACCTCCATATTTCCCCCCACTCACACCAACACCAGGCTCTGCTTGTCCGTGCAACCTCGCTGCACTCACAGCACCCCAGCCCATGCCCACACAGCTACCCACTGTCCCCCACATCACCCCCAGCCCCCCGACCAGCCAGGCCCTCCCCCAACTCACCCACATCTGGGACATCACAGGTGATGAGCCCTGCCTGGGTGAAGGCTTCGCCCGTGGGCAGCAGCCGCAGGGTGTAGTTGAGGTGCAGAGTGTAACGCCTGAGGGGGCCATGCAGGTACTGCCAGGAGGACAGACTGGGTCAGAGTGGGGCTGAGGATCTAGACAACCGCTCCTCCCCCCCCAGCCCCGCAGCTCTCCCGCAGGCAGGCTAGTGCAGCCCCCACACCATGGGGCACTGAGTGAAGTGGGCCTCCCCAGGGCACCTCTGCGCTATGCATCCTGATGACGGGGACCCTCCTCTTCTGCCCCCCTCCATGCCAGCCTCCACCCCCAAGCCAGCTGCTGCATGGGCAGGGCAGCCCCCGAGCACCAGGGTGGAGGAGAGCAGCTTATCCCACCCTCCATGTGCACAGGAGCCCACTGCCCTGGCCCCCCATGCCACCTCCTCACCACCCCATGCCCCACCACCGTTACCTGCTGTTGCACTAAGGGGTCAGCAAAGGGCACCCTCAGCCCAAAGGCCTTGGTGCCATTGGGGTTGGGGGCCTCGTGGGGGTCAAAGCCATGGTCCTCGGCCTCAGGGTGGCTGAAGGGACGTCCGCCCACCGAGACAGAGACCAGCTCCACATCGGGCAGGAAGTGCCCCAGGCGCACCTTGAAGTAACGCTGTGCTGCCACGGTGTCTGGGGGAGGAGACGGGGGTGCACCGGGTGGTGGGGTTCACTGGAACACTCCCCCAGGCAGCCAGTGCCCCAGCCCAAGCAGCCATGACCCCAGGCTGGCAACCCCATGCCCAGGGCGATGAGCCCGGCTGAGACCAGCAGCGGCTCATCCTGACATTGCCTGGTGAGCATGTGGGAATTTTTGTAATAGTTTTATGAAAACTCTGCATGCCTCAGTTTCCCCATTCACTCTGCATTGCTACCCGTCTGGGCCAGGTGCTGGAGTCACGTGGGCAGCAGGTAGGCCTGGCCAGGTTGTCATGGAGACCCATTAGCCCAGGGCTGCGTGGAGCTAAGGGACCCACAGCGTAAAGAACTCAGCTGCCCCCAGCGCATCAGACGGACAGAACGAGGGGCCTGGGCAAAGCAGGGCAGGGAGTGCTGGCCACATGGGCTTCGCTTTCCCAGACTAAGCCAGGCTCCCTCAACGCCGCATTCCAGGGGCCCAAGAAATGCTGCCTGTCAAAGGCTACGTGTGTCCCTGCATCTGTCCGGCTCTGAACGGCAGTTTGGACTCGCTAGAGAGCCGGGGCATGGAACAGCAGCACTGCAGCCAGACGGCCTGGCGCAGAGTAGCAAAGCCAGGGGCTCACTCAGCCTATGGCCCAACATGGTCAAGGGACCATGCTCCAGACCCAGTCTAAAGGCTGTAATTCCCTGTACAAAGATGGGGCTTTTCCCCCCTCTCACAAAGCCCCCTTGGTGGCCAGGGTCTAACGCAGGGTCAGTGGGGGCAGGTGGGGAGAGGAGGCCAAGATAGGGACTCTGGAGCTAAGCTCTCCCCAGAGTGGGGAGTGACAAGGGACATTTAACCCCCCATTTTAGACTAAAGTCAATCTCTAGGGCTCCCTCTCCCACCCCCCTGTAGACTAAGAAGGAGCCATCTCCATCGCCTCCTCCCCCCCACCCCCCGGCCCTCCAGCTCAGATGCCGGAGGTCTCTCTGTGCTCAGCAGCACAGGGCGTGGGGGGCAGGGAGCAAACCCCAATGGGGGATTTTGACCTTTGGGTGGTTAGAGGAGCTGAATCCAAACAATTCAAAACCAAGCAGGGGCGGGGCGGTTCCCTCTGCCCAGAGAAGTGACAAGCGTTCCCCCGCCCATCCCACACCAACCCAGCCCCTAGACCCAGTTCCCGTGTGGCAGCTCTGACTGCTGGAGCAGGGGCTGGGATGGGCAGCAGGGCAAAGGATGGTCAAGGCTCTTGTGGAAGGGGACTTCCTTTAAAGCTGGCAGCTCGCAGGGGCCTGGGAGCTCTCGCCAGGTGGGGTGAGGGGTCCCCCCATGTTAGGAGCTAAAGGGCTCTTCCGCTGCAGAGGGGGGACAATGATCTGGGTGCAGGGACAGAGACCCCGGGCCATCAGAGAGGCAGAGCTCCCCTGGGAACCTGATCTCCAGATCTCCCTTGCGCGGCCTGAACACCCCTTTTCTCATGGAATTGGGGACGTGTGCAGCAGGGCTCGGCCAGGCCACAAGGATCCCAGGAGCTGCACCTACCGTCGATGATTCGGGGCGTCTGTGGGGAGAAGGGGGTGCGGATGGGACGGTAGCTGCGGTGACGGGTCCGGTCACTTTCATCCCCTTGCCAGTGCCGGTCCAACAGCAGGTGGATGCTGTACCTGGTGCCATAGTGATTATCCACCAGGGCGCTCTGTGGGGAGAAGGGGGAGCAGTGACACCCCCATGGGGTGGCCCCTGACTCCCTCCTGGGAGGAGAGAGCTCAGCCATGGGACAACCGGGACCAGCTCTTCCATTGACCCTCCCCTGCACACACACACGCTCCGACCTGCAGCCCCACAGGGTGAGGGAATGGACCAGGGCGGGGGCACCTGCTCCAGAGCTCCGTTGCTCCAAGTTCTCAGGAGCTTTGGGGAGCCAGGGGTGCTGGGAGAAGCTGCTGCAGGGAGGGGGAGGCTGACAGCATCTCTCACCCTGGGCACAGACTGGGCGGCAGCAGCAGTTAATGGGAACAGGTCTTGGCTTGGAGATCCAGGCCAGCGTCCCACCCCAGGCCATGCTGTGACTCCTGGCGTCTATCCCGGCTAAGGGAGGGGGGCGGGGTTTAGTGGGTCAAAGCTGGGGGGGCTGGGGGCCAGGACTCCTGGGTTCTCTTGCCGTCTCTGCCTCTGCCCTGTTGAGTGACCGGGGGGCCTCACTTTCCCTCTTTGTCTAGGCAGGCTGTGAGCTCTTTGGAACAGGGACCCTTGCACCAGGGGAGTGGGAAGCATCAGTCACAGGGGTCTCAGTGCAGGACCAAGCCCAGCAGCTCTGCTGCCTCATGCCTGGGCACCTGCGCACTGACCTGCAGCAGGCCCCCGGGAGCACCGATGGGCACCACGATGTGGATGAGCTTGGAGTCTGCCAGGAAGCTGTAGCCGTTGCGTGCGACAGTGCCCACGTCGATCACACGACCATCCAGGCCCATCTGGACCTCGTCTTGGTACTGCTCTGGCCACAGCACCAGGGACGGCAGGATTCGCGGCGTCACCCAGCTCAGGCTCGTGGCATTGACCATGGGGGAATCTAGGGACAGGGGGCCATGAGCCCCACCTACTGGTCCCCTGAGCCACCCCCTCCCCCCCACAGCTCTCCCGGTGCCCCTCACTCTCGACCCACAGCCCCCTGCTAGCCAAGCTCTGGGCTCCCTCCCCCAGCTTTGCTGGTGCCCCTCACTCCCGCCCCGCAGCCCCTGCTGGCCCAGCCCTGGGCTCCCTCCAGGACTCACTGACGGGGCAGGCCACAGCTGTGTCCACCATGAGGATCATCCAGGCCTGTTTGTAGAACACTGTCGCCCTGGCCACTTCCACCTCCAGCCCCTCCACCTGTGGAGAGTGGGTCAGTGGAGGGGCAGAGAGGGGTCCTATGGCTCCATCAGGGTCCCCCCCATTCTCCCTCCCCAGCCAGCCCAGGAGTCTGACCCCTGGTATGACCGGGTTTGACTGGTCCCTGGCAGTGACCCAGGGGCACCTTGGCATGGACCACTGCTGAATCAGCACCTGACTGCTCCTTCTTCCCCACCAGGGGCTGGGCATGAGCGTACCATGTAGCCAGAGGCCACCTGGTGCCAGCAAGAGCCAGGCTCCCAGAGACTCCTGATAGCAGCCTTGTCCCCCCAGCCAGCCTCCCCACTGTGCACCTAGCTCCCACGGACCCCACTGGGCCCACAGTGCCCCCCAGCCTCCCCCCCACTCTGCACCTAGCTCCCACACCGCCCCACTGGGCCCACGGTGTCCCTCCCATCCCCCCCACTCTGCACCTAGCTCCCACACAGCCCACTGGGCCCACAGTGCCCCCCCAACCACCCCACTGTGCACCTTGCTCCCACGCACCCCACTGGGCCCCACAGTGCCCCCAACCCCGCCCCCCAGCCACACCTCACTGTGGCCACCATGCCCTGCCCTCCCCACCAGGCCCCCTCACTGAGGTGATCTCGCTCTGCGCTGTGCCGTAGGGCGTGCGGAAGAGGACACGGGTGGCCGTGGTGTTGACCCCATAGCCCATGCTGTGGGCCTGTGTGGCGGGCATGCTGAGCAAGGAGCCATTCTGGAAGTGGAAGACAACCTGCCACACCTGGTTCAGCGCCCCCTGGGCCTGCGAAGGGGAGAGACATAAGGGTGAGTCCCCCCATATGCTGGGGAGGGAGCAGGGGTCCCGGCACTGTTAGGCTATCCTCCTCCACAGATCATGGCTCTGTAGTCAGCTTAAGGGCTTCAGCCCGTCGGGACCAGCCCAGCTCACCATACCCATGGCACCAGGTTACATGGCTGGGGCAATCCGGCTGGACCCACTGGGCACTTAGATTCCACCATGCCCTGGGGAATCTGCACCTGCTGGGCAGCTGATGGGCCGATACCTGGCACAGTCCATGGCCATAGGGCGGCAGGACAGCCAAGTGCCCTGGCTTGCTGCTGCTCTGTGGGCAGGGTGTGCCAGAGACAACGCTGCTCCCTAGGTACCCATGCCAAACTTGGGGCACCGTACGGGGCTGCTAGAGGGACCATGATGCCACAGCTGCACCAAGCCCACTCACCACTGGCCAGGCAGCGATCCAGTCCTCATTCAGCACTTCCCTGGCGATGCCGGGCACAGCCCGCCGGACCGACACCTGCAACAGGACAGGGCCAGCTCAGGCTGGGAAAAGAAACCTTGCAATGGTACCCTCTGGCAGCATCACTTCATACAGGGGCCTGCGGGGAACCCCGCCCCCAGCATCGCCCCGCCCAGCAGCTCTGGAGCCTGCCCCTAGGAACCCCTACTAGGAGACAAGTCCTCCCCACCACCCCATCCCCCACCATGGCCCCCCCTCACCTCCATGTAGTTCTCCTCGCAGACAATTTCCCGGGGGCTCCAGGGGGCTCCCAGGGGGCAGTTGATGGTCATGTCATAGGGGACGCTGGGCCCCACAGCGCCTGTCACCTCCACCCGCAGCTGCAGGCTGAAATCCTGGTCAAACTAGGGTCCCCCAGGAAAAAGAGACTACAGGTTAGAGCCTGCCTAGCTCAGGGCTGCTCCGGCACTGGAGATTGGGGGCAGGGGGCACAGCGCTGGTACCCAGACATCAAGTATCAGCTGCCCAGCTTGGGCAGGACTCCTGGGTTCTCTCCCCAGTGCTGGCAGGGGAGCAGGGTTTAGTGAGTTACAGGGGTGGGGGCTGGGAGTCACACATGGGCCCCCCAGCTCCTGGAGGGCAGGCCTGGGCACCAGGGGCACTCACCGTGTTGAGGACAGAACAAGCCAGGAAGGAGACGCGGATCTGGGGGTTCCCACGGAGGTCAGTGCCTGCCATGAATCCACACTGCGAAGCCAGCTGCTGTGTCACCTCGATGTACTGCCCCGACTCGGCTGGGGGGAGAGAGCAGCTGGGACCCCACCAGTACCTGCCCCACCCCCGGCACCTTGAGCCCAGGCACCCCCCCGCCACATGACCCCTCCCCCAATGCACCATCCCAGGCCACCCCCACCCATGGGCCTGCACCTTGCCCCAGCCTCTGCTCCAAAGAGCCAGGAAGCCTCCTGTGACCCCTCCCCACTCACTGTAGACCCCATAGCGCCAGCGGCTCTGCCCCACGAACGCCTTGTCCAGCCAGATCCAGAAGTAACGGCCCCGGCACTCAGTGCGAGCAGCTCCTGGGGGGATTGGCAGTGTTACTGGGGCAGCACCCAACCCCCCTCAGCACCATGCCTGGCCAGGGGATTCCAGAGCGCCAGAGGCCTAGTCCCCTCAGTGTGGCAGGTGGGGGACCCCGGCTCCCCTCTCTGGGCTACTGCTCCAGGTCAGGGGCCAGCTGTGCTCACAGCAGGGGCTGCCCCATCCTGCCAGCCCCAGCCTCCCACCTCTGCCACCAGCCCCACCTGTGTTGTTCTGCCCACCCCATCTCCTATCCTGCCCCCAGTCACAGCTGGCCCCAGGGGCTCCCCAGTTCTCCCCTCCCCCCGGGCCCTGGGGTAGTCATCAGAGTCTCTGTCCCTGCACCCCAAACAGGGCTTAGTCATTTTAAGCCCCCCGAGTCCCAGGATTCCCTCCCTCTGCACCCCAGCAGGCACCATCCCCCCAGAAGACTCACCATCGGGAAAGGACACGGAGCCCACGTGCCAGGGCACCACCACCCAGAGCAGTCCCAGCCTGCAAAGAGGAACGGGGCAGGTCACACACAATACAGGGGCTGCCCTCCTCTGGGTCCCTCCTGGGTTCTAGCCCCAGTTATGATCAGGGAGGGGGTCTAGTGGGTTAGTGCAGGAGGCCTGGGGCAAAAGGCAGCCTCCCCCATATGGCAGGCACCCCGCCATGCACACAGACCCTTCCCCGCAGAGGCTATTTGGGCACAGATGGATTTTGCCCTCCACCCCAAGATGCTCACACAGGACAAGGGCTTCCCACTGGAGACTGGAGAGGATAGGTCATGCACCAGCCTGGGGCACAGGGTCAAACCTAGCTGACACAGGTGCCCCATGTGACCATGACCAAGTCCCTTAGCCTGTGCCTCATTCCCCCCCTTGCCGCCGGTACCAGAGGGATCAATACTCTCTGGCAAGGACTATTCCAGCTGGCCAGAGGATGGGGATGGGGTAGCACCCAACACAGACTGGGGCCTGTATGTTTGTAACTTAGGGGTGCTTTTGGCCCCAACGCACTAGGCACAGGTTTGGGACTGGGGGATGCCAGGCTGGATACCCACGGTCCAGATGGACAAATGGCCGTGCCCCAGAAGAGGCAGTTATGGGAGCTTGCGCTGTGCCCTGGCCATTCTCCATCTCACCTGCCCTGGCTCTGGGGCTGCGGGATGGTAGGTCAGACCCCCGGTGAGATCAGAACCCAGTCCTGCCATGCACCAATCTCGCCGTGACCAATCCCAGCCCTGCCCCACCCCGGGCCTTGACCAATCCCAGCCCTTCCCCATCCTGCCATGTACCAACTTTCCCCAGGCCCTGACCAGTCGCAGCCCTATCTCCCCCACCCCCCCCACCCCACACACTCCACAGTGCCAGGCGCTACACAGACTAGTTCCTGCCACAGCAGCTAAGACAGGGCTTGGACACCCACCCCCTTGCTCTCAATGGACCCTCTGACCTGGGCTGCAGGAGACTCGCCACCAGCAGTGCAGGGACTATGACACTGTGATGAGCCAGACATTCTCCCCTCACCCAACTGTGCAGGGGGGGGGGGTGGCACCTCCCCTGGCTCTGCTCCTTCCGTGCCCATGCAGGGCTGCCAGCACTGGGAATCCCTGGGTTGCTGGTAGAACTGAGCTAGGAGCTGCCTTGACAGCAGCGCTGTCCCAATCTGGCCTTTGAGCGAAGAGAACCCCCCCCCACAGCCCAGAGACGGGGGGCCCAGGGTACTCACAGATACTGCCCCCACAGCCCAGAGACAGGGGGGGGCAGCGTACTCACAGATACTGCCCCCACAGCCCAGAGATAGGGGGCCCAGCGTACTCACAGATATTGCCCCCCACAGCTCAGAGACGGGGGGCCCAGTGTATTCACAGATACTGCCCCCCACAGCCCAGAGACGGGGGGCCCAGGGTACTCACAAATACTGCCCCCCCAGCCCAGAGATAGGGGGCCCAGCGTACTCACAGATATTGCCCCCCCACAGCCCAGAGACGGGGGGGCCCAGCGTCCTTACAGATATTGTTCCCCCAACCACAGCCCAGAGATGGGGGGCCCAGCATCTTTACAGATACTGTTCCCCCAACCACAGCCCAGAGATGGGGGGCCCAGCATCTTTACAGATACTGTTCCCCCAACCACAGCCCAGAGATGAGGGGGCCAGTGTACTTACAGATACTGACCCCCCCAACCACAGCTGGCCAGAGACGGGGGGGCCCAGCGTACTTACAGACACCCAACTCTCCATCTCCAGTCCCCCCAGCTTTACCGCCAGCCAGGATTTCCCGCCCCAGCCCTGCACCCACCACGCCATTGCTGGGACAGGCCCCAGGGAGGCCCCCACTCACCTCATGAGGAGCATGGTGGGCATGCCAGGTCCTGGGGCACTGGGCAGCTCAGTGCCCCACGGCACAACCTTGCACACAGTGCAGCAGGTGCTGCTGTGGGAGGCAGGCGATACAGCCCTGGCAGCTGATTTGCTGGGCTGGGTGGAGACAGGCTGGGAACGGGGCGAGAGTGCAGTTCTGTGGCCTTGGAGAAGAGATAAGGCAGGGGGCTGAGCTGCCCTGGGGTGGGGGAGTCGGGACTCCTGGATTCTGTCCCTGGCTCGGGGGCTAATCGCTTAGAGCAGAGGGTCTGGGAGGCAGAGCGCCTAGAGGCTAGTGCCAGCTATGCCCCTGCCCTGCTGGCCTGGCCTTGGGAGTCCCTTCCCCTGCTGTACCACTGCGGTGGCAGGCAGGAGGCATGGAGGGGCACCAAACAGCTGATTGGTGGGTGGCTGGTGGATGTTGAGCACCCACAATTTTTTTCCGTGGGTGCTCCAGCCCCAGAGCACCCATGGAGTCGGCACCTATGCTGCAGACACTTAGGGGTCCACCAATATAATCGGGGGCAGGGGTCCGTGAATGTCCCAGCAACCAGAGGCGACACCTGGGGGGCACACAGAGTCACATGCCCCCCCCTCAGATTTCTGCCTTCCATTTTGCACAGAGGCTTTCCAACTGCAGAAGGTGTCCCCCTAGGGGGCACAGAGGAATGTTCTGGGGGGCCAGCCCAGTGTGGCAGGGCAGCACCACCTCCAACCCCACTCAGCTCAGCCGGTCTGCGGGGGCTCTACCCAAAAAGTTCAAACTGGCATTGCCACTCTCCCCCTTCCGAATGTTTCTCCCCGAGGGGGGCGTGCCCCACAGTTTGAAAACCTCTGTTGGATCAAGAGGCAACACGTGAGGGGTCACATGCCCCCCAGAACCTTTAAATTGTGCCCTCCCCCATTCGTGGCATCTTTGCTAGTGATCTGTTCAGCAGCAAGCGTGAACTAGAATTACTCCGTTTAATTTCTGTAATGGCTACGTTTGTTATTTGTAAACCGACTCCGTCTGCTTCAACTGTTCACCAAGCAGAAACCATCTCAACGCAGAGAGAAGAGAAAGAAAGAAGCGAAATGGAACCCTCTTCAAAAAAAACAGAACCTGAGGGAATATGACTACAGCTACATTGAACTTGGCTTTATGTGTGTGTGTGTGGGTGGAGAATCAAAACCCCAGGGTGTAATTTGTGGAGAAGTAGTTTCTGAGGAAGCACTTAAGCCAAAAAAATTAAAAGACATCTGAGGTCGTGCGTGTGGAAAGTGTTGACAAGCCAACGGAGTATTTTGAAAGGAAGCGGAATTGCTTATAACGCAAAAAAGACTGTACAAACTATGTGAATCTTGCAAGAGAAGGCTCTCAAAGCACCCTACACGGTGACAATTAGAATTGCTAAAACCAGAAAGCCACATACAATTGCTGAAATTACTGATGCCAGCTGCAATTGAAGTGTGCCGTGAAATGCTAGGGGATGAAGCTGCTAATCAACTGAAGAATGTGCCAGTATCAAACGACACCCTTAAAAGGATTTTACAGAGGTTGTAGCTGATGTGAAAGACCAGGATTCAAGCAAGGGGGACATACAGCTTACAACTAGACGACCCTTTGGATGTGTCAGGTGAGGTTCAGCTGTTGGTTTCTGTGCGATATATCTGTGATGGGAAAATAGGAGAACTGACATTTTGCAGATCACTGCCGACAAAAACAAACAAGTGATGGGATTGTTAAGTGTCTGGAGAATTTCATGATGAGCAACAACCTAGACTGGGGGCAGTGTGTGTGCACAGACGGTGCTGCTGCAATGACGGGGAGGCAGAAGGGGGTTGCAAAAAAAAAAAAAATTACAGATGTTGCCCCACTGGCAAAAGTAAGGCACTGCACGGTTCACAGGGAGAACCTGGCCATGAGAAAGAGGCCGGATGACCTGAAAGATGTACTTGACAAGACAATAAAAGTAGTTAACTTTATCAAAACACAATAAGCGAATGCACATATTTTGGGGGCAATGTGTGCAGAAATGGGTGAATTGCATCACAGCCTTCTCCTGCACACCGAGGTCAGACGGCTTTCCAAGAGAAAGGGTTTGAATCACGTTTTTGAGCTTCGTGAGTCTCTGATGGGGTTTTTGGAAGAGCAAATGCACAGATCAGGTAAGTTCTCCGAGACCTGGCTTGCTCAGTTTGCTTATCTTGCTGATATCTTTCACCACCTGAATCAACTTAATATTAGCATGCAAGGGCGCCAGTCAAACAAAGTGACTGCGTTCATTGAGAAGATGGGTCTATGGCAGAAGCGAGTGCACAAAGGGACCAGGAGCATGTCTCCACGCCTGCAGGAGTGTTTGAACGCCTGACTTCTGGTGCTTTGATGGCAGACCGCATGGATTCCCTTCTTACCAGTTCAGAACATACATCAGCACAAGGTAACAGTACTGAAATGATGTGGATCACAAATCCCTTTTTATCTCCTAATGGGGAATTGTTTGAAATGATTCCCAAAGAGGAGGAGGAATTTACTGAGCAGAGAAACAACATCAATGTGAATCGTGCCCACAAGCCCATGCCTCATGTTGAATTCTGGTTGCACACGTCTGGTGAATTCCCTGACTGGGTAACCATGCTCTGCGAGTCCGCCTTCCGTTTGCTCCCACTTCCCTTTGTGAAAATGGATTCTCAGCCCTCACCCGCATTAAAAACAAACAGCGTTCGAGAGCGAATGTTCATCTTGCAGTACCTGCTACACCTTCAGGATCAGGCTTTGCGATCAGTTCACTGAGGGTGCATCTGGCCACAATAGTGTTTCATTCCCCTATTCAATGAAAATCAGTCTTTGCCAATGCTGTGGTGATGAGAATCTAAAAGGGCTTCTCTGTTTATACCCTCCGGTATGTGAACCGGCCCCCTTGTGGGACCTAAACATGGTTTTGGTGGCTGGGCCCTCCATTTGGTACTGGGCCCTCCATTTGAGCCCCTAGTGTCCTGTTCACTGCTCCTTTGGTGTCAGAAAACCGTATTCTTGGTAACCATGTTCTGCAAGGCGGGTGTGGGAGTTGCAGGCTCCGACAGCAGAGTCTCCTTATTCTCAGTTCTCCAAGCACAAGGCAACGTTGTGACCACATCCAAAGTTTTTATCCAAGGTGGGCTCTCAGTTTCATCTGAATTAGGTGGTGCAGTTACCCATGGTTTTCCCTTAGCCGCACTCTTCCCCAGAAGAACAGCACCTCCATACTCTGGATGTCAGGCGATGTCAAACCTTTTATCTAGACAGGACTAAACTATTTTGTGTTTCGCCTTGTTAGGATATAGATATTCAGGCCTGTCTGTAAAGGCCTATACTCTAAGAATTTAGGTGTATTCTTATCACTTAGTTAGTTCTAGAGGTAAAGAAGAAAGAATCAAAATCACTGTCTGCCGGTGTAAGGTCCTTCTCTTACTGTGACAGTCTGAGGCCCTGTGCTTAGGCTAAGGCCTTTGGCTAAGCATCAGAGGCAGCCATAAGCTGGGAAGCGACAGGTCACATCCTCACATTCCAAACCAGTCACACTGAAATCAGGTGCTATTGGGCTGTCAGGAATACAGTCCTGTCCTGATAATGCCTATCGCCTCCAGAGAAAGGGAAGTGCCTAAAAGATGTAAAAGGAAACTTAGTTTGATAGCATCCTGTCTGGCAAGAACTCACTTATCAATAGCTCGGATGTGAAATCCTCACTTCTGTATTGTTTTGTCATTATAGTTCCCACTTTGCTATTGTTTGTCTGTATAATCTCTGTCTGGTTCCATGATTGTTCCTGTCTGCTGTATAATTAATTTTGCTGGGTGTAAACTAATTAAAGTGGTGGGATATAATTGGTTACATAATCATGTTACAATATGTTAGGATTGGTTAGTTAAATTTCAGGAAAATGACTGGTTAAGGTATAGCTAAGCCGAACTCAAGTTTTACTATACAGTCTACAGTCAATCAGGGTGGGTGAGTGGATGGCTGGGGGGGCAATGGGAACAGGGAATGGGGGTGGGGAAATTGGAATCATGTTTGGCTAAAGGGGGAAATAGGAACAGGGAATGGAGGTAAGGAAATTGGAATCATGTTTGGCTAAGGGCAGGAATGATCCTTATTTCAGTGGACTCTGAACCCCGCCTCCAGATTGGGGTACTGCTTGTGAGTCATCCAAGTGGAACACACATCTGCATCTACTCGAAGAAGAGGAAACGGTTACTTATTGTAACTGGTTCTTCGAGATGTGATGCAGACATGTGTTCCACAACCCAACCTCCACCCCCTCTGCACTGGCGTCTCCTCTCATGGGCTTTTGGCGTGAAGGAACCGAGGTGGGGCTGGGGTGGTGTCACCTCACACAGCCCAGGGAGGGGCCACAGCCGTGAGGCATGAGCACGGCTCCTCTATGGGTACCAGGGAAAAATCTCTGTCTCCGGTGCACGGGGCGTACACACACCGAAGTGGAATACACGTCTTCATCGTATCTCAAAGAACCGCAGTGACAGTGAGGAACCATTTCTTTTTGCAATTGGTTTAGGGGAAAGCCAAGCTGATGGTGTGATAGTAGCAGATCTTTCTTCCTTTGATACTGGTTGCTAGAGTTTTATATTTTCTTCTCTTATGTGTAGCCTGTTTGGTTCTGTGCATAAAGAATTCTATCATGGAGAACAAGAAGTTGTTCTGATCATAATAGGTTTTTCATTAAAAAGGCTGTATTTTTAGGGTCTGGTATTTGCTTTTTCTCGCAAGGGTGAGTTTCTTTTCTTCCAGTATAATTTGTTGGAGGAAGTATGTTTAATTATATTTTCCTCCCCATTGAAGCGTAGCTGATGCAGCTGCCCCTGGTGGCTCTGAATGCTCCTGAGACTGTAATGTGGTCTTAGAGAGATTTCAAACCTGAGTATTTTAACGATGTCAATGAGGTTTAGCCTTTAATAATAATAATGGGCTCTGCAATCTAGCAGCCAAAGGTCTAACAAGAGCCAGTGGCTGGGATGTGAAGCCGGACACATTCGGACAGGAAAGGGGGCCCTATTTTTAACAGTGAAGGTAATTAACCATGGGAACACTTTGCCAAGGACTCCATCACTGGCAAGTTTTATACCTGGGATGTTTTTCTAAGAGATCTGCTCTAGTTCACCAGGGTTAATTCTGAGAGGGGCTCTGGCCCATGTTACCCAGGACAGACCAGATGCGCACAGTGCTTCCTTCTGGCCTTGTTCTGGTATTGTTTCATGGTCTCTGTGTGTATATAATGTCTACTGCAGTTTCCACGGTATGCATCCGATGAAGTGAGCTGTAGCTCACGAAAGCTCATCCTCAAATAAATTGGTTAGTCTCTAAGGTGCCACAAGTACTCCTTTTCTTCTGTAAGCAGTGTCAGGATGAGCGCCACCCTGACATCTGGTGGTGAGGTGTGGCAAGTTGTGGAAAAGAACTTCAGGGGCCGATCTCATTTGCATAGGCACACCCACCACGCCTAGAATGAGACTATAGCTGCCCAAATGGTCACTTTGGCTGCTGTGGGATCCCCAGTGTCTCTGTTATTGGGGCAGGAAGAATAAATTGTTATTACCCTGATTATGGGAACTGTGCTTGGAACTGTACGTGGCCTTTTGTTATGATGGAGGGATTCACCATCAACTAAGTAGCACTCGCTAGGCAAGGGTCATGGGTTCCAAAACAATGTGAAGGGAGAGAGGCTGGGGACAAGTATTAATACTTGGTGGCATGGGCCCCTTGGTAAGGGCCTTACATGCTAATTGCACTTCCTTCTCTCTCCACTGTGGAATATCAGAGCTAATTTTGATTTCATTAGAAGTCTAGTTATAGGCTGCTGAGCTCACTTTGGGCTGACAGTGCACCAGCACTGGGGCTCCCCTACTACAAGCTGAATTCACCTAAGAGCTAAAATCACTGAGTGTTGTGTTAAGTAGTGGGGGAGCCTGAAGATATATTGTGGAGCAGTTTGCGGGACGGCTGGTGAAGCAGTTCGACGCGGAGCAGTTTGTGGATGGCAGGAGCTGCTTGTGGGCCGTGGAGCTGAGCGAAGGAGTTCGTGGGGCGGCTGGCGGAGCGGAGCGCCGCTATGGGGCGGTCAGCTTCAGATCATGTAAGGTGCCTCTTACCCCCGTCCCATTTCCACCCAGGTTGGGAGGTAAAGCTCCGCAGATAAACTTTCAAACTCTGGGGCTGCCCTGACCAGGGACAGAGACTTTTTGGGGCATTGGACTTTTGGGACTTTGGGTGATTTGGGGTTGCTGGACTCAAGAACCAAGGGGAAAAGGGCATGCCCCAATTTGCTTGGGGTGGGTTTTTTTTTGCTCATGGGTTGTGTTATGAATCCTGTTGGTGGTGTTTCCCCAACATAATGCCACATTGTTTCTCTCTGTTATTAAAAGGCTTTTGCTACACTCAGACTATGTGCTTGCGAGAGGGGAAGTATTGCCTCTTGGAGGTGCCCAGCGGGGGTGGTATATATTTGTCCCAGGTCACCGGGTGGGGGCTCGAGCCGGTTTGCATTGTGTTATTGGAATGGATCCCCTAGATATTGAACCCGGCCCTTGTTGCTGCCAACTCTGACAGGCAGAAGGGTTACACTTCTGGCCCTGGCGTCTCTTTTTCACTTCAGCCCACAGGGCTGCTGCCAGATTTGAACTGCTGCTGCCCCCTGAGATACATCTTTATACCCCTCTGACATAGTTACTGTTCCCTGGCATGGCTAGTTATCACCTTGTACATGTTGGTTCGATAAGAACATCTCTATTACGTACTGTCATCCTGACCTTATCTTTTAGGAGGGGTCAGTGTGTTTCTGTTATCCTTGGGGAACGTTTTTGTACCATCCTTGTTATTGGGATGTGTTTGCGTGAATACTCTGTGCTTAGGAATGCATATTTCTGCAATATCAGCCCTGTTCTTGCCACATTCTGTGAGCAGGTCCTGCCTCATACCAGGCCTTTGGTCTCAGGCTTTCTTCCTACTGCAAGCTGTATGTTTCATTTGTCAGGCCACCACTGTTGGGCCCATCACATGCGGCGCACGGGTGAAGATGATGGACAGGCTATTTCATAGCTGTGCTGGCTAAGGCTCCCTCTGCACCCTGCAAATGCCCGTACCCTCTGCCCTCACCCAGCACTGCTCCCAGATGCTCCTCATTCAACCTGCACCATCCCCCCCATCATCACAACAAACCCTGAGCCTTTGCTTCCTTCTCACCCCTTTGCCTGCCCTGTCCATGCAGATGGTAAGTTCTCAGGGGCAGAGCAGGTCTTACAGTGTCTCTGCCCAGTGGGGCCCTGACCCTTGCGAGGGCTCCTGGGTGCCCAAGACTATGAACCCTAAAAATAGTGGCCAGTCAGCTCCCTGTGACCCTAACTAGCTTCAATGGCCCTAAACCTTCATGGCTGAGGATGTGAGGGAGATTCCCAAACCTGAGCCATTCTTTTTAGGTGACAGATCTGAGGAACTGTCCCAGATTGAGGTGTCATTAGAGGAGGTTCGGGAACAAATTGATAAATTAAACAGTAAGACCAGATGGGAGTCACCCAAGAGTTCTGAAGGAACTCAAATGTGAAATTGCAGAACTACTAACTGTCATCTGTAACCTATCATTTAAATCAGCTTCTGTACCAGATGACTGGCGAACAGCTAATGTGTCGCCAATTTTTAAAAAGGGCTCCAGAGGTGACCCCGGCAATTACAGTCCGGAAAGCCTGACTTCAGTACCACGCAAACTTGTTGAAACTATAGTAAAGAACAAAACTGTCAGACGCATAGATGCGGCAAAGAGGCCTGTGGCACCTTATAGACTAACAGACGTATTGGAGCATAAGCTTGCGTGGGTGAATACCCACTTCCTCAGATGCATGTAGTGGAAATTTCCAGAGACAGGTATAAATATGCAAGCAAGAATCAGGCTAGGGATAACAAGGTTAGTTCAATCAGGGAGGATGAGGGCCTCTTCTAGCAGTGGAGGTGTGAACACCAAGGGAGGAGAAACTGCTTTTGTCCTTGGCAAGCCAGTCCCAGTCTGTGTTTAATCCTGAGCTGATGGTGTCAAATTTGCAAATGAACTGAAGCTCAGCAGTTTCTCTTTGAAGTCTGGTCCTGATGTTTTCTTGCTGCAGGATGGCTACCTTGAAATCTGCTATTGTGTGTCCAGGGAGGTTGAAGCGTTCTCCTACAGGTTTCTGTATATTGCCATTCCTAATATCTGATTTGTGTCCATTTATCCTTTTATGTAGGGACTGTCCAGTTTGGCCGATGTACATAGCAGAGGGGCATTGCTGGCACATGATGGCGTATACTACATTGGCGGACGTGCAGTTGAATGCACCGGTGACGGTGTGGCTGATCTGGTTAGGTCCTGTGATGGTGTCGCTGGTGTAGATATGTGGGCAGAGTTGGCATCGAGGTTTGTTGCATGGATTGGTTCCTGAGTTAGAGTTACTATGGTACAGTGTGTAGTTGCTGGTGAGAATATGCTTCAGGTTGTCTGTGGGTGAGGACTGGCCTGCCTCGCAAGGCCTGTGAAAGTGAGGGATTGTTGTCCAGGATGGGTTGTAGATCACTGATGATGTGTTGGAGAGGTTTTAGCTGAGGACTGTATGTGATGGCCAGTGGAGTTCTGTTGGTTTCTTTCTTGGGCTTGTCTTGCAGCAGGAGGCTTCTGGGTACATGTCTGGCTCCGTTGATCTGTTTCCTTATTTCCTCGTGTGGGTATCGTAGTTCTGAGAATGCTTGGTGAAGGTGAATGCTTGGAGAATGCTTGGTGAATGTGTAGTTCTGAGAATGCTGGGTAGGGATAGGATACAGAGGGACTAGACAAATTGGAGGATTGGGCCAAAAGAAATCTTATGAGGTTCAACAAGGACAAGTGCAGAGTCCTGCACTTAGGACGGAAGAATCCAATGCACCGCTACAGACTAGGAACCGAATGGCTCAGCAGCAGTTCTGCAGAAAAGGACCTAGGGGTTACAGTGGACAAGAAGTTGGATATGAATCAACAGTGTGCCCTTGTTGCCAAGAAGGCCAATGGCATTTTGGGATGTATAAGTAGGGGCATTGCCAGCAGATCGAGGGACGTGATCGTTCCCCTCTATTCGACATTGGTGAGGCCTCATCTGGAGTACTGTGTCCAGTTTTGGGCCCCACACTACAAGAAGGATGTGGAAAAATTGGAAAGAGTCCAGCAGAGGGCAACAAAAATGATTAGGGGACTGGAACACATGACTTATGAGGAGAGGCTGAGGGAACTGGGGATGTTTAGTCTTCAGAAGAGAAGAATGAGGGGGGATTTGATAGCTGCTTTCAGCTACCTGAAAGGGGGTTCCAAAGAGGATGGCTCTAGACTGTTCTCAGTGGTAGCAGATGACAGAACAAGGAGTAATGGTCTCAAGTTGCAGTGGGGGAGATTTAGGTTGGATATTAGGAAAAACTTTTTCACTAGGAGGGTGGTGAAACACTGGAATGCGTTACCTAGGGAGGTGGTGGAATCTCCTTCCTTAGAAGTTTTTAAGGTCAGGCTTGACAAAGCCCTGGCTGGGATGATTTAGTCGGGGATCGGTCCTGCTTTGAGCAGGGGGTTGGACTAGATGACCTCCTGAGGTCCTTTCCAACCCTGATATTCTATAATTCTAAGATCTTGTAGGTGTTGGTACAGATCCAGACTAACACGGCTACCCCTCTGATGCTAGACACATAGATGAACATAATTTGTTGGAGAAGAGTCAACATGGTTTTTGTAAAGGGAAATCATGCCTCACAAATATACTAGAATTCTTTGAGGGGGGCTAAGAGGGAAGGTCCTCTTGTGGATCGGTAACTGGTTAAAAGATAGGAAACAAAGAGTATGAATAAATGGTCAGTTCTCAGCATGGAGAGAGGTAAATAGTGGTGTCCCCCAGGTTTGTGTACCTGGACCAGCACTGTTCCAACATATTCATAAATGATCTGGAAAAGGGTAAACAGTGAGATGGCAAAAGTAGCAGCTGATACAACTACTCAAAATAGTTAAATCCCAGGCAGACTGAAGAGCCACAAAAGAATCTCTCAAAACTGGGTGACTGGGCAACAAAATGGCAGATGAAATTCAATGTTGATAAATGGAAAGTAATGCACATTGAAAAACATAATCCCAACTGTACATATAAAATGATGGGGTCTAAATTAGCTGTTACCACTCAAGAAAGAGATCTTGGAGTCATTGTGGATAGTTCTCTGAAAATATCCACTCAATGTTTTGCTGTTGTGGAAGCAAAAAAGCAAATAGAATGCTGGGTATCACTAAGAAAGGGATAGATAATAAGACAGAAAATATCATATTGCCTCTATATAAATCCACAGTACGCCCAAATCTTGAATATTGCGTGCAAAAAAGATATATTGGAATTGGAAAAGGTTCAGAAAAGGGCAACAAAAATTATTAGGAGTATGGAATGGCTGCTGTATGAAGAGAGATTAATAAGACTGGGACTTTTCAGCTTGGAAAAGAGACAACTAAGTGGGGATGTGATTGAGGTCTATAAAGTCATGACTGGTGTAGGGAAAGTAAATAAGGAAGTGTTATTTACTCCTTCTCATAACATAAGAACTAGGGGTCACCAAATGAAATTAGTAAGCAGATGGTTTAAAACAAACAAAAAGAAGTATTTCTTCACACAACACACAGTCAACCTATGGAACTCTTTGCCAGAGGATGTTGTGAAGGCCAAGACTATAACAGGATTCAAAAAAGTACTAGATAAGTTCATGGAAGATAGGTCCATCAATGGCTATTAGCTAGGATGGGCAGGGGATGGTGTCCCTAGCCTCTGTTTGCCAGAAGCCAGGAATGAGCGATGGGATGAATCACTTGATGATTACCTGTTCTGTTCATTCCCTCTGGGGCAGCTGGCATTGGCCACTGTCAGAAGACAGGATACTGGGCTAGATGGACTTTTGGTCTGACCCAGTCTGGCCGTTCTTATATTCTTATGATGAAAGAGGAGAGGGCACTCTCAGACTCTCTGCTCCTGGACAGCAGCCCACAAGTGGCGCACAAGCTATCCCACCCCTGGATGTCCCCCACTGTCCCATGCCCACCCAGCTCCCATGGAACCCCCATAATGCCCTTCTAGCACCACTGCTCCCACCCACAACCTCTGCCGCTACAACACTCCACCCAGCCCAAGGGCCCCTACAAAAGCTATCCCATTGCCAAAGCCCCCAGGTTCCTCCAAGACACCTGCCATGCGACCTCCAACACCCGCCTTCCCCACAGGGCTGGCCCACTGCCCTGCATGCTGGGGAGAAGGACTGTGCCATTATGCACCCTGAGCCACACCGCCAGAAACAACAGCCACGTCGAAATCTGCCCCAGGAACGCAGGCCTCTGCGGCCCCACGACCAATGCCCTCCCGCCGGCAGAGTAGCATATAGGGAGGCGCTCTGGCTATGTGCTGGCAATTCCTGGAGGCACCCGCGCACTTACCACTTTGCTCCCCATGGCTGGGCCTGGCCCCTCCTGCAAAGCCCTGTGTCCAGGACAGCAAGCCAGGGGATAAGGCAAGAGGGAGCTCTTGGCAGTGAACACAAAGGCCCTGCCTGAGGCTAGCATTAGCCCAGACACCTGCCTATGACATGAGTGCTTTGAGGCCAGGCCTCAGCTCCGCAGCCAGGAGGGAAGGGCTGAAGTCCCAGCAGGGTGGAGGTGGCTGGGGCAGTGGTGGGCCAAGCCCAGCCGGCACGCTCCACCACCACAGGGCTGAGATTTTTGGACCTATTCCAGGGAGCTTCCACGCAGGCTCCTTCCTCAGCATGCGCGTGCACGTCTGTGTACGTGTGGTGTGCTGGTGTGTGCTCATGCGTGCGTGTACATCTGTGCATGCAGGTGCGTGGTGGGTGTGACGGCTGCACCAAGCCCAAGCTAGTGTGCCGTGAAGTTTTAAACGCCCCCGAGTTAGCCCATGTGTGGGGCTAGGCCCCACATGCTGGCTTGGGAGCCGCCATGGCGGCAGGGTGTGGGGGTGAGACGGGGGCTACGTGGCAGCAGGAGTCCAGGGGCACTTGGCCTGACTCAGCCACAATCTCTCCAGGGGCTCTGGGAAGTGGCCCTCTTTGAGTGGCTGCAGCAGGTCGGAGCCCCACTCTGGGGCGCACAGGCCCTGCTGCCTCCGGCCTGGACTTGTGGCTGCTGTCAGTGCAGGCGCAGGAGTGGGACAGGAAGGGCCCGTGCAGTCTCTCCTAGCCCCTGGGGCTTGTAAGGGGCCTTGCAGCTGAACCCAAGGTGGGTGCTGAGGCTACTGCTGCCGTTACCCTCTCCTGGGGTGGAAGGTAAGAAAGTGCCAGGAAATCCATATGACTGGCCTAGGCCACAGCCCCTGAGGCTTTAGGCTGGGCTGAGCCTGGGGGTCTCACTGAGCAGTGGTAGCTGATGGAAGAGTTTCCCATCAACCTGGCCACGTTTACACCGGGGGTGAGCCTGGTAGAGCTACATCACTCAGGGCGCGCGCTGTCACTCTGCTGATCAGAAGTTTCAGGGCAGACCAGGCCTGCCCGTGTGGCCGCTGCTGCTTTGCACGGGGGCGGGGGGTGCAGCACGCTCCTGTGCACTAGCGGGGAATAGCACACTGCTGTTTCAGACAGAAGCGGATCAAAGCGCACTGGGGAACACTGAGGCTACGTCTACATTTGCAGGTAGGGTGTGACTGGCAGCCTGCACAGACACACTCGCCCTTGCTCTCATCGAGCTAGTGTGCTAAAACCAGCAGTGTAGCCATAGTATCACGGGCAGCGGTGGGTGGCAGCACGGGCCAGTCGCTCCGAGAGCAAACCCGCCTGGACCCCAGGGCATGTGCCTGGCACCGCTAGCCCGTGCGGCCACGGCTCCCCCAGAGACACCGTTCGTAGTGCACTAGCTAGAGCAGAGAGCTCGTGCGTATGTCTGCACAGCAGCAGGGGCCTCCTGGACAGCGAGCGTGCAGCACGCCGGAGCGCCGTCGATTCACACCCCACGCAGCGAGGGGGCTACCCTTAAAATGCTGCAGCTGCGCTGATGGAGCTCTTCCGCGAAGATGCTGCCTATGCCGACGCCAGGGCTTCTCCCACCTGCGTAGGTGCTCCCCTCCCCTCGAGGTGTAGCCAGGGATAATTCGCCTGTCATCCTACCGTGGTCTACAGCAGGTCGGGGCAGTTTAACTGCATTGCTCAGGGGGTTGGATTTTTCACACCCAAGCCATGTAGTTAAACCGACCGAGTGTCCTCACGTGGACCAGGCCTCCCCCACTGTAGAGACGAGCCCTTTCATTTAAGGCATCACTCCAGCACTGGCCACAGGCTTCCAAAGGGAGGAAATGCTGGTGCCCAAACCCGTCCGGCCTGCCAGGTGAGCAATGTTTGGGACATGGGGCAGGGTAGCCAGGTCCTGGCCTGCGAGGGGGAGAATTGTGAGATCACACCTGAGCCAGGTAAGGACAAGAGGCCAAACGCTGGAGGCGGGCACTCAGAGACAGGAAAGGGACTAGAGCCCACAGCTAGCCCCAGAACTATGCCAGCATCCCTTGCCCATCCAGTGCCAGACCTAGGTAAGCTGGGGAGACTGAAACCGGGGAGCACGTCTACGAACACCATGTGTCTGCAGCACGTCTCTGGCTAGGAGTAACTGTCCATTTGTGTTGTTATTATACATCTGGTGGGTTTGTCTAGCCCACCTCTGCTTTTCTATCACTTTACAACCGATCATCGCAGAATGGTAAGGACACAATTTCGTCCTGGAGGTCACAGATTCCATGACTTTAAAAGACTTCTGGGACTTCACCTTCAGCTGTGCCGGCTCGAGCAGCCGGGCTCTGGCTTCACCCCTCCCCCGCCCCGGGGCGGCCGGGCTCTGGCTTCACCCCTCCCCCGCCCCGGGGCAGCCGCGCTCTGGCTTCACCCCTCCCCCCCCCGGGGCGGCCGGGCTCTGGCTTCATCCCCCCGGGACAGTGGAACTCAGGCTGTCAGCCCCCACGGGGTGGGGGTCTCAGGCTGTCAGCCCCCACGGGGTGGGGGTCTCAGGCTGTCAGCCCCCACGGGGTGGGGGTCTCAGGCTGTCAGCCCCCACGGGGTGGGGGTCTCAGGCTGTCAGCCCCCACGGGGTGGGGGTCTCAGGCTGTCAGCCCCCAGGGCAACGGGGCTCAGCTTTCAGCCCCCTGGTGACACGGCTCTGGCTGTCAGCGCCAGCCCTGGGTGGCAGGGCTTGGTGTTTCAGTGTCAGCCCCAGGGCAGGGGAACTCAGGCTGTCAGCCCCCGCTACCCTCGGGCTTCAGCTTCAGCCCACCCCTCCTCCAACCAGACCCTGATTTTGTACATTTTCACCATGACCATTCAATGAATTTTGCTTAATTTTACCATGATAAAATTTTATCCCTACTGACTTGTATCAGTAAAATCAGAGCCCAGAGCACAAAGAATGCAGCAGAGGTGGAAGCTGGTCTGAGGATATTTCTCGATGTTTGATTTACCTCAGTCCGGTGCCACTTTGCACTGTTCATATAAATACCATCCATATAAATATCTACAAATCTGGTGCAAAACACAGCAATACAGGAGTGACTGTTAATCCCCCAGATCAGTTAGCATGAGAGAGAAGGAAGCCCTGGGATGGAGTCTGAACCAGACAAACAAGTCGCCGTTACACTCTCCAGGTATGTCTACACTACAAACGGCCAGCTGCACTGCAGTGTAGACACTTACTACAGCAACGCAAGGCGGGTTTGTTAGTCAACCCGCCCCGTCGCAAGGCGGCAGCAGGGTCAATGGGAGAATTCTTGCATCTACAGTGGGGGTTAGGGCAACCCAAATAGCGCCCAGGAAGTGACATTTTTCATAGCCCTGAGCCAGGTAGCTAGGCTGAGCTAAGTTTGGGTACAGACCAGGCCTCTGAAAGCCAGCTGGGAAACCCTAGCAAATGCTGAGTGGATGAGAAGCACCAGGTAATGGGTCAGATCCTTTGGGGGTTTCTATTCCAGAGGGAGTAAAGGTCTAACACAAGGGTTAAAAAGAGCTTCAAGTCCAGCCTTACTAAATGCAAAGAAGCGTGTTTAACAGCAGTGTGGAGGGCGGGCTGGGGTGCACGCTTGGCTGGGAAACCCCAGCTCACAAGTGGACTCAGACTTTGCCTGTCCCTCACCCCTACCCAAGTCGTGGTGAGGGTCATGAACAGTTTGGCTCCTTCATTCTTTTCCCCTGCTCACTTTGCTGGCCTGCTGCAGCTCCTCTCTAGTTTCTCTACTTGTCACTCTGCTGGTCCCAGCTCTGCCACTGAGGCCTGGTCTACGCTTGACCGCCAGGCTGACATCAGTCAGACACCTCCTGACTGACACAGCTCTAACCTAATGCCCAGCGTCAGCACAGCTGTTGGTCCTATGGCAATGGAAAAACCCCTTCCGCAACATAGTCTCCATAGCGCAGACATGCCCTGACTCTCTGATCTGTACAAAGGGGACAGGAACGCTCCGCCACCTTGTAAAGTGCGCTGCGTTCTCTGGGTGAAAAGCCTCTGCGTTAGGGTGACCAGACAGCAAGTGTCAAAAATCGGGATGGGAGTGGGGGGTAACAGAAAAAGCTCCCAAAATCAGGACTGTCTCTATAAAATCGGGACATCTGGTCACCCTACTCCGCGTTATTACACTGACGCCATGCAGAGAAAGCAGCACCGCTCCTCCCACTCCTGTAAGAGAGGCTCCTCTGCTTAGCGCAAGGGAGGGAGGTACAGAGCTGATATTCGTTGCAAATCTCCCCACAGCCAACCCCAGCTGGGACAGATTCCTCCCAACTAATGAAAACCAAACATTTTACCCAAATCATTATCGCTCTGCTCCACAGAGCTATAATCACAGTGTATCACAAGTTCTAAGTGTGAAATACAACTACCCAGAAAGGGCAGCTTCTCCACTCCTCTTCCTCCCGATGCAGCATTTACAAAGAGTCCCAGCACCTTCAGCCACTGGCAACCTGTCCTTAAAATATTTGGTATAAAATGTCAATTTCTGGAGCAACAGCCATGGTCCTCTGGGGAGACCAGTCTCTGACCGCACTTATCCGTTGATGATCTTCTGGCTGATGTACCCAGGCATTGTGTAGAGTAAAAGGACCAGGAAGATAGTCACTACAGCAATAATGACCAAAGCAATGATGTACTTCTTGTACCGCTTCCAGATGAAAAAGATGAAGGTTTTCATGGGATTCACAAACCAGTTGAAGGATGTTTTTGGACGGCTAGAACAGAGAATGGAAAAGGCCGTTGAGCTCAGACAAAGCAAAGCAAAGCAAAGCTCCCCCCAGTCCAATTCAGTGCCCTGGAAATCTACAGCGTACCATTAGCTGCTGCTACTCATGGGCTGCGAATAACCAGGTATCAGATCAGTGCAGATCAGCCTGTATCCCTGAGCCCCCAAACTCAAATGGATGCCTGTGCCTACAATGTATTCTTTCAAAACAGGACCCCATTCCCTGCATCCACTTCACTGCCAGCACAATCTGGGGGCTTCGTAGGATTCTTGCACAGACATTAGACCGGGGTAGTTAATAGGCAGACTGTGGGCTAAATCCAGACTGCCAGGCACTTCTGAACAGACCACAAAATCTTTGTATTTACTTATTGTTATCGGTATTCTTATTTTTGTATTATTTTCTCTGGAGCCTGGACCCTGCACTAGACCAGGGTTCTGCAAGGCACCCACGCTGCAGATGACAAATAGGCTCTCCCGGGGGGAGGGAGGGACTTTTCATCCTCCCCCCCACCCCCTTTTCATCTTCTGATGGATGCAGAGCACACACCGGCGGGGCCTGCAGGATGACTGCACTGGCAGCTGAGCCACCAGAGCAGCTAACTAAGGCCTCGTTAGTAAGGCTGGTCTCCATTTTTGCACCAATTTAACTAGCTCACTAAAACCAATGTAGTTACATCAGTGTACCCTCCTAGTGCAGACGCAACTACAGTGATACACAAGCCCTATGGCTTGTTTCAGTAAATATCTCAGAACAGCTGTGCTCCAGGGACTCCACCTGCAGCCTCAGCCAGGATGGCTCCGCCCCAGGGACTCAGCCCACACCCTCAGTGGAGATGGCTTCACTGTCTACAGCCTGAGCCCCGGAGTCCCCAACAGTCCCTGGATTCTGATCTTGGTTCCATTAAGTCTGAAAGCTCCTCCCTTTTCCCTCAGGGCCTGTGTGCAGCCGCAGGCAGACCCAAGCTGAGAGCAGGCATGGTATCAAACCCCAGCCTGAAATTCCAGTGCCTCTCTGCCTGGCACATGCACGTGGCACAAGTTGGCAGGGCCTGCTGAAATCCATCCTAGAATACTCAAGGAGCTGACTGAGGAGATTTCTGAGCCATGAGGAATTCTCTTCAAAAAGTCATGGTAGACGGGAGAGATTCCAGAGGGCTGGAAGAGGGCAAATATAGTGCCCATCTATAAAAAGGGGAATAAGGATAACCCGGGGAAATTATAGACCAGTCAGCTGAACTTCTGTACCCAAAAAGATAAAGGAGCAAATAATTAAGCAATCAATTAGCGAACACCTAGAAGATAAGGTGATAAGTAAAAGCATGGAATTGTCAAGAACCAATCAGGTCAAACCAACCTGATAGCTTTCTTTGAAAAGCTAACAAGCCTTGTGGATGGGGGGAATCGGTAGATGTGGTATATCTTGACCTTAGTAAAGCTTTTGATACTATCTCACATGACCTTCTCATAAACAATTTAGGGAAATACAACCTAGATGGAGCTACTATAAGGTGGGTGCAAAACTGGTTGGAAAACTGTTAGCAGAAAGCAGTTATCAGTGGTTCACAGTCATGCTGAAAGGGCATAATGAGTGGGGTCCCACAGGGATCAGTTCTGGGTCCGGTTCTGTTCAATATCTTCATCAATGATTTAGATAATGGCATAGAGAGTACACTTATAAAGTTTGCAGACAATACCAAGCTGGGAGAGGTTGCAAGGGCTTTGGAGGATAGGATTAAAATTCAAAATGATCTGGACAGACTGGAGAAATCGTCTGAATAGGATGAAATTCAATAAGAACAAATGCAAAGTACTCTACTTAAGAAGGAACAGTCAATTGTACACATACAAAATGGAAAATGACTGCCTAGGAAGGAGTACTGCAGAAAGGGATCTGGGGATCATAGTGGATCACAAGCTAAATATAAATCAACAGTGTAGGACTGTTGCAAAAAAAGCAAACCTCATTCTGGGATGTATTAGCAGGAGTGTTGTAAGCAAGACATGAGAAGTAATTCTTCTGCTCTACTTCACACTGATTAGGCCTCAACTGGAGTATTGTGTCCAGTTCTGGGCACCACATTTTAGGAAAGATGGGAACAAATTGGAGAAAGTCCAGAGGAGAGCAACAAAAATGATTAAAGGTCTAGGGAACATGCCCTGTGAAGGGAGTTTGAAAGAATTGGATTTGTGTAGTCTGGAGATGAGACAACCGAGGGGACACATGATAACAGTTTTCCTTTACATAAATGGTTGTTACAAGGAGGAGGGAGAAAAATTGTTCTTCTTAACCTCTAAGGACAGGACAAGAAGCAATGGGCTTAAATTGCAGCAAGGGTTGTTTGGGTTGGACATTAGGAAAAACTTCCAGGGTGGTTAAGCACTGAAATAAATTGCCCAGAAAGGTTGTGGAATCTCCATCATTGGAGCTGTTTACGAGCAGGTTAGACAAACACCTGGCAGGATTGGTCTAGATAATACTTAGTCCTGCCACGAGTGCAAGAGACTGGACTAGACGACCTCTCGAGGTTCCCTCCACTCCTGTGATTCTATGATTGATACTCACTTGGGCTTCTCCAGGGGTTCAGGCTCTTTTCGGCCCAGACCAACAGGGCTCTTCTCGGCCTCCTCCGCAGTCAATAGCTGGAACTCAGCTTCCACTTTACCCTGCAGAGAAATACACTTGAGACACACTCACGTCTTCAGGACGAGCCAGGCTGATACTGTCTTGTCTAGAGTTGCAGGGCCAGGTTTTCAACAGTCGCTCAGTGGGAGTCAGGCACCAAACCTGCTCAGGCACTTTGAAAATCTGTGTCTATAGGCACCTAAATACCTTTGAAAATCTGCCCCTCGGGGCCTTTCTGGCCTCTGTGTCCCACTCTCCTGCATGGAGTGCCCTCCGGAGCCTCTCACAACACTCCCAATACTCACTTCTCGCCAGCACCACCAGGAGCAAGTCAAGGAAGCATCCAGACACCAGAGCCCTGGCAGGCTGCCCTGCCCATGGAGCCACCTCCTCGAGGCTCATCTCCTAGGGCAGGAGCTGCCCAGCGCAGGGCTCTGTGCACTGCGCCTGTCATGGGGGGTCGGTGTGTCGAGCAGTGCCGCCCCGTTTGCCCAGTGCGGGTTGATACCCCCTGTCACAGTGCCGTTCCTGGTGCTTTAGACATATCCTCCTGAGCATAGACTCCATAGGACCGGTGAATGACCACTCGAGACAAGTGCTCGGCACAATGACTGCCCTCTACAGAGATCAGGCACAAAAGGCCTCCCTCTTCCACTTGCCCAGTGAGAGAAGCCAGAGCCGTTGTCCAGCAGCCCACCGGGAGTGAACACGACCTTCCTCCTGGCACACTGAACCCAGCCTGCACTCCACCGCGCAGCCGGGTCCCACCGGGACAGCGCTAGGTGCTGCTGCGTGGAGTTGTGAACACAGGCGCATTGCTGCCATGCTTCCTCAGCTCCTGGCACCTGGCTGGTTTGTGCAGCGAGCGGGGGAACCTGGTGCAGGCATATCAGCAGCATGCCAGGCTGCAGCCCCCTCCCCCTCCCCCTGCTGAGATCCTGGCTGCACCTCTCCCCACACCTGCTGATTTTCACATGCCCTGTCCACGGCCCCTCAGAGTCCCAGGACCTCCTGGCTATCCTCTCCCTTGCTGGGAAACTCCAACTAGTCATTGCCAAGGTCAGGGGCCATTTCAGCTCCTAGCCCCACATCCCCGGCTACCAAATATTCCTGCCCTTGGGGGAAGCATCCTCAGTCAAACCACAGGAGACTGCTCAGGGCCTTCGGGGGAAATGTTTGCCAAGTCTAGGATCAGGCTTGACAAAGCCCTGGCTGGGATGATTTAGTTGGGGTTGGTCCTGCTATGAGCAGGGGGTTGGACTAGATGACCTCCTGAGGTCCCTCCCAACCCTGATATTCTAGGATTCTATGATCACATCTCACCGCTATGGCTGATTCAGTAACTGCCAGTGCTAGGCTCTGTCTGAGTCCCAGGGGGACCCTGGGGCAGCCAACCCCATGCCCTCTCCTGTGCTTGTTGACAGGAATCACAGACTAGGCAGGGAAGGGTGAAACATCTGTGAGATCCAGGCAGCTGGAGCTCACTGGGGAACCAGGCCTGACTTCTTGCTAACCCAGGCAGGAAGCTGGAACCAGCCCGGGGAGGAGGCTGCCCTGTGCCCAGGAAAAGGGGACTCAGAGAAGCAGCTGCACCCCCACCAATGACAATGCCTTCACACCAGCCCTCCTCCTCTCGTCTGCACAGCAGGAAAAACCTCCCATAGACCCTGCTGCCCCCAGCAGGCTGCTCAGCTAAGCAAACAAGCTGTGAACAGTGCTGAGCTGGAGGCTGAGAGCACTGAGCTACGAGGCTCTCTGCCATGCCCACCAGTCCTGGGGCATGCAGCCCCACGCCCACTACAAAGCTTTTGCAGTTAGCCATGGCCCAGTCCATGCCAGCTGCAGGCCTCACACTCCCCACAACTCAGGCAGGCAGGTACTGAGCACTGCCTCACAGCACAGGGGCTCTGCCCCTCTCTCCTGCTCCTTACCGTCAGGAGGTACTTGTTCCCACTGGGGTCTGCAAACTCAATGTCTTCTGGCTTCATCGACCTCCTCTTCTTCTTCTTCTTCTTCTTCTCCTTGGCCTCTCGCTCCTCTCGCTCCTCATCTTCCTGGTCTTTCAGTTTGATGAAGGGCCACCAGCCCCTCATCCGCTTGTTCCGGAAGATGGAGAAACGGGGGGTGGCCTTTTCCTTGGCCATCTTAATGGTGCACTGCTCAGAACTCTTGGCTCCCCGCACCATGTCGTTCAGCTTCAGTTCAATGGACCCTTCAAAGACAGGCAGGAAGTGAGAACCTCAGGGGTGGATCATTTGTGTCAATGCAAGTAACACATTAGGGCCAGCATCAACATGCTGCTTGGCCTGCACCCATCCCAGTCCCCAGAGAATCAGTAACACTCCCACCAGAGGCAGTGATTTCCGTTTGTAGCTCTCAAAGCAAAGGTCCATCAACAGTGTTATCCTCACTTTAGGGATGGGGAAACTGAGGGTCGGAGGGAGAGGAAGTGACTTGCCTCACATGCTGAGTTGGTGGCACAACCTGGAACAGAAACCAGATCTGCTGAGTCCCACTCTTCCGGCCTAGCCATTTGACCACACTGTCTCCTATACAGAGTCACACCTGAGCTCTGCCACACTGTGCCTCTCATCAGTACCTCTAGGTCTAAATCTACCTTCTTCTCATGCCCCAGCTTGTCCCTCATGTTCTGTACAGAATGATAAAATCTTGACACTGGGGTGGGAGAACGCTTTGTTTAGGCTACAGCCAGGATGCCAGCACCATCGCCAGCTCCCTCCTGTTCTCTTTCCCTCATTTTGTGTCTTTGTCACAAATGTAAGCAGCTCATGTCCCAGAAATACCACGATGTTCTGGGTCTAATGTTCTCTTCTTGCCATCAGTAGATGGCACTGCTGAGCAGGTTTCAGAGGGGTAGCCATGTTAGTCTGTATCAGCAAAAAGAAGGAGGAGTTCTTGTGGCACCTTAGAGACTAACAAATTTATTTGGGCGTAAAGCTTTCATGAAAGCTTTTTGAAAGCTTATGCCCAAATAAATTTGTGGTGCCACAAGTACTTCTCGTTCTTTTTACTGCTGAGCAGGTTTGCTTTATATGCCTTTCCATGCCAATGAAGCCTTTTGAATTGATTGGCAATGGGTTAATGAATAAAAGGAGCTTTTGTCGTGGTTAAAGGTGTTGCCTAGAGCTGGACGAAATGCAGGATTTCCAGCTCACAGGAAATTTCATTTTTAGAAATTTGGTTTTGTTCCAAATCATAACGAATCTAAATTTTTTGAAATTTCCTGAAAACCAGAAATCCTGAATAAAAATTATTTCGGAAACATTGACGCATGCTGTTTCCCACACACAACCAGCTCCTGGGACTCTGACAGCAGCTGAATAAAACTGACATTCTTGAAAAGACATGGTGGGGGAGGTAATATCTTTTATTGGACCAACTTCAGCTGGTGAAAGAGACAAGCTTGTCTCTCTGATATCCTGGGACCACCACTGCTACAGCAATATTGCAAATGCCATTCTTGTCAGTTTCACTGCTGCTGTGAACAGAACCTCTATGTCAGTTTCAGCCAGCAGCTCTCAGGGCCTGCAGCTCTGGGGCATCCTCACCATGGGGACAAGACACCCTGGCTCTGGGCTCCTGGCTCTGCAGCAGGAGCCTGGAAGCCCTGCTTGGCTGTGTGCCCTGGAGCCCTAGACTCTGGAAGACTGGGGTCTCCTGAGCACAGGGCAGCCTATACGGTGGGGCTGTCTCAGAGCTGTGGCCCCATGAACTCTGGGCTCATTTGCAGCCTGGTAAGGTGGCAGCTTTCCCAGAGAACACATTGAAAATGGCTAAATCTGAGATGCATCCAAGAAACGCTTCAGGTTCAATGAATTGGCATTTTCAAACAAAACTGTTTCAGCAGAAAATTGCCAACCTTCTGTATTATTATGCTTGCAGTATAGCACATCCATATGCTTCTGTTCCCCTCAGAGGGCCTAGTGTTTAGTGCCAAGGTTCAAAGTTTGGATAACTTAAGCATAATGGAAGTGGGGAGCATTTGCTGCACAGTCTGAGAATGAAAGAAACATCCTGAAAGGAGAGAAGACTTGTCAGCAGTCTGTCCCTGGTATTTCTAAGGCACCTGCCACCATGCCATCTAAAAAGAAAAGGAGGACTTGTGGCACCTTAGAGACTAACCAATTTATTTGAGCATGAGCTTTCGTGAGCTACAGCTCACTTCATCGGATGCATCTAAGTGGTGCCATCTAAGTGCCATCAGCATCACCAGCCACCACCTCTAGCTGAAGGCTTCCCCCTTCAATCAAAGGCCCTGGTTCAGGCTGACCCTTGGACACAACAGTATTTCAAAAGCCGCATGAGGGCTCCAAGTCCCTGGACAGGGGGAGCTCAGAGGCAGCGGGAAGATGGCTAGGCAAGAGCCAGAGAGAAGGTGAAGGTCACTATGCAGAGCCCCATTGGGGTCAGCTTTGGAAGAAGCTGCTCACTCGCCCCCCGTTCCACGGTTAGGGGGAACAGTACTGCACAGTGCAGAGATGGGTCAGAAGATGAATAACTGGTCTGAATGAGAGAGTTTAATCCCAATGCCAGGAGTCAACTGGAATCTGGTAGGACCCTGGTGCTGTAAACAGAAGTTCTACCAGTGGGCCAGGAGGGAGCCTGCAAACGCAAAAGAGGGTAAATGAGCTCCCTTCTTGACTGGGAGCCATTTCCTGCAAAGCTCAGGGCAGGCGGTCTGGGCAGGCGCAGAAGGCGAGGCACAGAGAAACAGCCCCTTCTCTCAGCAGGAAGATACTGTACCTAGAAAGTCATTTGCTGAAATCCTGTCATAATCCCAGACCTGAAGGACCAGGACAGCTGGTTCCCTGAACTCAGATTCCTCCAGGGAGAAGATGGAGTCCTTCTTCTTATAGGAGATCTCCTTCTCAGTTGGGAGGTAGTTGAAGTGGAACACAAACCTCCAGTTGAAGTTGCCTTCCCCAGTCAGGGAGTTAAAGTGAACGTCTGTTTCTTGTTTCTCATGGTCCAGACCTTTGATCCAGCTGCAGAAGAAGCTCAATTAACATCAGTTGTCATGTTAAAGCAGCCCCAAGTGCAGCATCACTAAGCCACAGGGTGGTGGAACAAGGGTCCCAGGCCAAGGGGTAGCGTTCAGTCACTGCTCGACAGCACCTCACAGCAACAAACTCTTATTCAGAATAATAATGGGCTTAGCCAACGAGGCTCAACTGATTCGAATGGCAGACAGGAGCATGTCAGGGGTGCAAGGTCTATGCTGGGCCACAACCATTATGAGGGCTCTAAAGGGGCCTCTCTCCAACCTCTCTTTTTTGGGGGTGCAAACCCCACCATTTAGATGGTCCAGTATCTGATTATGGGGACAAATTAGGCACTTGGTTTTCTAAATAATAGGAACTGAGCCCACAACTAGGCTCAGTTTTTTTTGCTGATGCAAAAAATGCGGGAAGGAATGGCACGCTTTGGTAAGCTGGTCCAAGATGTGTAGAATCTGCATACCACGTAAAGGGGAGACAGTGCCTTGGTCGGCTCAGAGAGCTGAGGGGTCATAGGGATGAGGACTGACATGTTCTGAAGAACAAGTGTGGGTTGGTATCAGGGCCAAGGCCTTTATGGGTAGACTAAATCGACAGTGAGTTAGTCTCCCCCAGGAGGTGGAGCCCCATGGCTGGTGAAATACGAGGAGAGGCTGGTGATGTCTGTGGGACTCAGGCAGTAGGGAGTGCTGCACAGTATCCAGGCAGGGTCAGACTGGACAGGCCAGCTAGTCGTTCTCTGGCCCTCCGGCTGTCTCTGTCATTCAATTCCCCATCAACTTGGGCACCTTTTCACGTAGATGTCGCTGGAGGTTTCTCCTGTTATTGGATTAACGTCATCAAGAACCACGTCGTCTGTGTTCCAGATGATGACGCGTAGCTCGTAACTACCAGAAGGGAAAGCCAAGGGCAGGTTAGAAAAGCACATTCCAGCTCAGTGTTTGTCAGGGCCAGGCGAAACTACCCCCCTGGGACAATGGCCTACAGCAGCACCCACTCAGCCCGGCTACCCAGCCTAGTGCTGTGCTTGTGCCCTCTGCAGCTCAGGCCAGGGCCCAGGACACCTCGTGGAAGGCCCCTGTCATGTCACACTGGCCCAGTTTTGCAGACTCTAGGACAAAGAAGTGTCTGAACCAAAGCACATCTCCAGCGTCCTGGAATCTGCCCAGCACGTGTCCGGCAGAAACAGCAGCAAGAAGAAAAGTCATGGCCCAGCCTTGGGTTTTTGAGGCACCAGCGCTGAGCTGTGCACGGACGGTGGTACTGCTTCAGCTCGGACACTGCTGTCTGGGGTTTGGTCTCTGCCGGGAGCAGGCGTAAACCTAGGGGACACCTCTCCTCCCAGCCATGTCTGTGTGAGAGGCAGGAGCAGCTTTCCCTCCCCTCAGCCACACGGCATGCGGGGACAGAGGGAGTCCCTCGGGAGAGCAGGATGAGGTGAGGCCTGCAGCCCCCCTGCACCAGCACAGAGAGGAAGCCATGGAGATGTGCCAGGGTCCCAGAGCTGAAGCAGTGTGAGCCTCCCAGGCTGACAGATCAGTTAGACTGCCCTTCTCACCCAGCCACACCCTTCATGGGTACAGACTGCATGGGAGTCATGCAGAGCAGGACCCCAGGCTGCGGTATAAACACTGGGTTTGAAATGACTCTGTCCCCATCTCCTACAGGCCTATACCTGATTGGCAGCCGTGGCTTGATATTGACAGGGGGAGGTGCTGGGACATCATTTGGAAACATGTCAATCCACATGTGGAGGGAGCCCTGCAGAAAGGAAAGGGCTGAGCTGTTTCAAAGGATTCATCAAGGCTGAATTCACAAACAGATTTACTCTCCCACTCCCTAACCTCCAGAGAATCCTCTTCCCAACACCACTGACCCTTCCTCACACTTCTGGGTCACAGCAATCCTCAAGGCAAGCCCGTCAGGACACAGAGAGCACCTGCCATCGCTGGGAACCGCCTGCCCACATTGTAGAAGTTGCTTGTATTTAAAATGTTTCCTTATGGCAGGGGCGGGGGGTGGGGGGGGGGAGTATTTTAAGAAATAATGTCTGCTCAGGACGGTGTTACCATGAGGTTCACCAGTGTCCTTACAAAATGGTTGAATACAAGTTATTTATTATGTAAAACTGAAATAGAACATTTCTCTTCTATCTCACAATAGCATCACTTCACTGGATGTTTTATACTTGTCAGTGGCAACCTTAATTTGCTCTCTACTAAAACATCTCACCCCCCTCCCCAGCTTGGCTTCCCATCAGTCTGATATTGATCCTGGACAAGATTATGAAACGGTTGATATGGGACTTGATTCATAAAGAATTAAAGGAGAGTAATATAATCAATCAGCATGGGTTTATGGAAAACAGACCCTGCCAAACTAACTTGATATCTTTTTCTTATGAGATTACAAGTTTGGTTGATAAATGTAATAGTGATGGCATAACATACATGGCCTTCTGTAAGGCGCTTGACTTGGTACTGCATGACATTTTGATTAAACTAGAATGATATAAAATTAACATGGCACACATTAAATGGATTAAAAGCTGGCTAACTGATAGGTCTCAAAATACAATTGTAAATGGGGAATCATCATTGAGTGGGTGTGTTTGTAGCAGGGTCCCACAGAAATCTGTTCCTGGCCCTATGTTAGTTAACATTTTTCTCAATGACCTGGAAGAAAACATAAAATCATCACAGATAAAGTTTGCAGATGACACAAAACATTGGGGGAGTGATAAATGGTGAAGAGGGCAGGTCACTGATACAGAGTATTCTGGATTGCTTGGCAAACTGGGCACAAGCAAACAATATCATAAAACCATGGGTTAGAAGGGCCCGCAAGGGTCATCTAGTCTAACCCCCTGCCAAGATGCAGGACTTGTTGTGTCTAAACCATCCAAGACAGATGCTCTCCAGCCTCCTTTTGAAAACCTCCAGTGAAGGAGCTTCCATGACCTCCCTAGACATCTGTTCCATTGTCGTCTGTTCTTACAGATAGGAAGTTTTTCCTGAGATTTAATCTAATATGAGTTTTAACAGGGCTAATTGTAAATGTATACATCTGGGAACAAAGACGGTCAGCCATACTTACAGGATGGGGGGCTCTATCCTGGGAAGCAGTGACACTGAAAAAAATTTGGGAATCGTGGTGGACAATCAGCTGAACAAGAGCTCCCATTGTGGTGTTGTGACCAAAAGAGCTGATGTGATCCTGGGATGTATAAACTGGGGAATCACCAGTAGCAATAGGGAGGTTATTTTACCTCTGTGTTTGGCACAGATGTGAACGCTACTGGAATTGGGTCCAATTCTGGTGCTCACAATTCAAGAAGAATGTTGATAAATTGGAGAAAGTTCAAAGAAAGCCACAAGAAAGATTAAAGGATTAGAAACCTGCCTGATCATGAGAGACTCAGGTCAATCTATTTAGCTTAACAAAGAGAAGGTTAAGGTAAGGGTTTGATTAGTCTATAAGCACCACCATGGGGACCAAATATTTAATAATGGGCTCTCAACCTAGCAGAGAAAGGTCTAAGAGAAAGGTCTAACATGATCCAATGGAAAGCTAGACAAATTCAGACTGGAAATAAGGTGAACATTTTTAAATAGTGAGTGAGTAACTATTGGACCAATTTACAAAGGGTCATGGTGGATTCTCCATCACTGACAATTTTGAAATCAATTGGCTGTTTTTCTCAAAGCCCTGCACTAGGAATTATTGTGGGGACATTCTCTGGCCTGTGCTGAACAGGAGATCAGATGAGATGATCACTGTGAATTTACATAGGATCTCAAAGTGCGGTACCAAGGACATCAGTATCATTAGCCCCATTTTACAGATGGGAAACTAAGGCCCAGGGAGGCGACGTGATTTGCCCAAGATCACCCATAAGACCAGAAGCAGGAAAAGAACTCTGGTTTGCTGAGTTCCAGGCCAGTGTTCTAGCCACTAGGCCACCCTGCCTCCTGCGATAGCCAGCTAGCCATTTGGCATCTATATACACCAATGCAGTTCTGTAGCATCAGCAAGTGAGGTGCTGCCTTTGAAAGACTGGCCTTGCTCAATACGATAAGGCTCTCCATTGTACAGCTCATCCAGAGCTGAGCGCCCCAGCCACACACCTGTGTATTGAATCCGTCCTGGCTAAGGACGAGGGCTACCTGCTGAGTCACCACAACCACTTCCTCCTCGCTGCAGGGCTCTCACCCAAGTTCTGCACAGATCCAGCCAGCCTGCGAGATCCAGGAGCCTAGCTGCAGAACGTCGGTGTGGTCTCATCCATGCCGTACAGAGAGACCCTCAGCTCCCTGTTGTGGGATGTGATGCTGTAGCTTTGGCTACGCTGCCAGCGTGTTGCGGTCCATTATCAGGCCCGGTTCTCGCCATGTTACTGGTGATGTCCGTAGCCGTACTCACCAGGCGTTTGGGGGAGAGCTGGAGAGCTGGGAGCGTGCCCCGGACAGCATCTCAGCAGCACACAGCACATCATTAATGCCTGGTGTTGCCCTTTGTGCTTCACCTCCCCCGGCTGCCCCTGTTGAAGGTACGATTTCTGCTGCCCTGTCTCGTTTCCTGCAGCCGGCATTACCCTGAGTGCTCCTCTGGGAGCACGAGGGACCAGCCGGGGTGCAGGCTCCCTAGAGTCTCAGCTGTCATTTCCAAACAGTCAGTCTCCAGCTGTTCAGAGTGCGAAGAATGCCTCCACCAGGTGATGTGAGTGACACGGGGTGGGGGCGCTCCATCTGCCGAGAACCTGACAGAACAGTTCTGAGGGGCGAATGGCCTGGCTCATTTCAGTGGGTGCTAACTCAGATGCCAATTCACTCCGCTCTAGTTGTGGTGGATTCTCCATCACTGGCAACGTTTAAATGAAGAGCGGATGTTTTTCTAAAATATCTGCTCTAGTTCAAACACAGGGAGATCCTACGGTCTCAGTTATACTGGGGGTCACTTCTGCACTTAGAATCAATTCATCTAACTCAGGGGCGGGCAAACTTTTTGGCCTGAGGGCCACATCGGGTTTCCAAAATTGTAGGGAGGGCCGGTTAGGGGAGGCTGTCTCCCCAAACAGCCAGGCATGGCCCGGCCCCCGCCTCCTATCTGACCCCCCTGCTTCTCACCCGCTGACAGCTCCCCCGGGACTCCTGCCCCATCCACCACTCCCTACTCCCTGTCCCCTGACCAACCCCAGACCCTCCACCCCTGACCGCCCCCTCTCACCCCATCCAACCCCCGCCCTCATTCCTGACTTCCCCCCCCGGGACTTCTGACCACCCTGACCCCTATCCACATCCCTGACCACACCCTCAAACTCCCCTGCTCTCTATCCAACCCCCCGTTCCCCCTTACCGCGCTGCCGGGATCACCAGTGGCTGGCAGCACTACAGCCGTGCCGCCCAGGGCACCGGGTCAGGCCGCAGCTCTGCAACTGCGCTGCCCGGCCCCCCAGAGCATTGCGCCGGCAGCATGGGGCTCTGAGGCTGTGGGGGAGGGGGAACAGCATGGGAGGGGCTGGGGGCTAGCTTCCCAGGTCAGGAGCTCAAGGCGCAGGCAGGTGGGTCCTGCGGGCCGGATGTGGCCCGCGGGCCGTAGTTTGCCCACTTCTGATCTAACTAGATGTGTGCATGCCCACAGCCCTGACATATGGCAGTGACTACATGTACAGAGGAGATTCACTGCCTCTCACGCTCTTTCTTCTTCTTTGCTATAAAGATCTCCCAACACTTTTGCAAAGCAGGGCGATAACCTGGAATCCTGGACAAGTTCCCTTTGGGGCAATTATGTTTTGTTTTGTTTTCTATCAGCAGATCTGAACAATGTGCATCCAAGAGTTTTAAAAGAAGTGGCTCAACTTCTGGACAGATGATATTGGGGATGTTCCAGAGAACAGGAAGAAAGCTGATGTTGGGCCAATATTTAAAGAAGTCAAACCGGGTGGCCTAGATTAGCCTGATATTAGCCCTGGGCAAAATCATGGGACTGCTGACACCAGGAACTAAAGGATAGTTATGTACTTAGCACCACGCACCGCATTTGTCGGTGGTGTATTTTTTTTAAATAGGACTAGTCAAATTAACGTGATATCTTGGCAAACCTGATTCTAGATTGTTATCCATTATCTAAGGGGAAACATACAATTGTTACTTATGCAGTGGGACGATGACACAAACACTGGTGGAGCGGTACGCAGAGAAGAGGGCAGGTCACTGATACAGACCAGTCTGGGGCGGTTGGTCAGCAGGCTTCAAACAAATAGCAAGCATTTTAATTAGGGCTATTGATTAATCGCAGTTAACTCATGCAATTAACTCAAACAAATTAATTACAATCTAAAAAAATTAATCACAATTAATCAGTTTTAATCCATAGAATACCCTATTGAAATTTATTAAATATTTTGGATGTTTTTCTATCTTTTCATATATATTGTATTCTGTGTTGTAACTGAAATCAAAATGCATATTATTTTTTATTACAAATATTTGCCCTGTAAAAATGAAACAAAATAAATAGTATTTTCAGTTCACCTCATACAGTACTGTAGGGTTATCTCTTTGACGTGAAAGAGCAATTTACAAATGTAGATTTCTTTTTTTGTAACATAACTGCACTCAAAAGCAAAACAATGTAAAACTTCAGAGCCTACAAGTCCACTCAGTCCTACTTCTTGTTCAGCCAATAGCTCAGACAAACAAATTTGTTTACGTTTACAGGGGATAATGCTGCCCTCTTCTTATTTACAGTGTCACCAGAAAGCGAGAACAGGCATTTGCATGGCACTTTTGTAGCCGGCATTGCAAGGTATTTACGTGCCAGATATGCTAAACATTCGTATGCCCCTTCATGCTTCGCCCACCATTCCAGAGGACATGCTTCTATATGGATGACACTTGTTTAAAAAATAATGCGTTAATTAAATTTGTGACTGAACTCCTTGGGGGAGAATTATATGTCCCCTTCTCTGCTTTACCAGCATTCTGCCATATATTTCATCTTACAGCATTCTCGGATGATGACCCAGCGCATGCTGTTAATTTTAAGAACACTTTCACTGCAGATTTCACAAAATGCAAAGAAGGTACCAATGTGAGATTTCTAAAGATAGCTACAGCACTTGACCCTAGGTTTAAGAATCTGAAGTGCCTCCCAAAATCTGAGAGGGACAAGGTATGGAGCATGCTTTCAGAAGTCTTAAAAGAACAACACTCCGATGTGGAAACTACAGAATCCAAACCACCAAAAAAGAAAATCAGCCTTCTGCTGGTGGCATCTGACTCAGATAATGAAAATGAACATGCGTTGGTCTGCACTGCTTTGCACTGTTATTGAGCAGAACCCGTCATCAGCATGGACGCATGTCCGCTGGAATGGTGGTTGAAGCATGAAGGGACATATGAATCTTTAGTGCATCTGGAACATAAATATCTTGCAACACCGGCTACCACAGTGCCATGAGAACACCTGTTCTCACTTTCAGGTGACATTGTAAACAAGAAGCGGGCAGCATTATCTCCTGCAAATGTAAACAAACTTGGTTGTCTGAGCAACTGGCTGAACAAGAAGTAGGACTGAGTGGACTTGTCGACTCTGTTTTATTTTTGAATGCAGGTTTTTTGTTCATATTTCTACATTTGTAAGTTCAACTTTCATGATAAAGAGATTGCACTACAGTACTTGTGTTAGGTGAATTGAAAAATACGTCTTGTTTTTTTACAGTGCAAATATTTGTAATCAAAAATAAATATAAAGTGAGCACTGTACACTTTGCATTCTATGTTGTTATTGAAATCAATATATTTGAAAATGTAGAAAATATTTAAATAAATGGTATCCTATTGTTGTTTAACAGTGTGATTAATCATGTGATTAATTGCAATTAATTTTTTTTAATCACTTGACCTAATTTTAATACAACCAATATAAGGTCCTTCATCGAGGAACAAAGAATGCAGGCCACACTAACAAGATAAGGGACGGTATCCTGGAAAACAGAGACTGAGAGAGACTGAAGAGGTCCTTACAGATAACCAACTGAACAGGAGCTCACTGTGCAATGATGTGGCTAAGAGGATGAATTTAATCCTTGGATTTATAAACAGGGGAATATCAAGTAAGGCCAGAGAGGTGCACATTACCTCTCTAAACGGCACTGGTGAGACCATTACAGGAATACTGTGCACAGTTCTGGTGTCCACACTTCAAAAAGGATGTTGAAAACTTGGGAGCAGACTCAGATAAAAGCTACAAGAACGATTTGAGGTCTGGAAAACCTGCCATATAGCGAGAGACTAACAGAGATCAAGGTATTCAGCTCAGCCAAGAGAATGTTAAAAAGTGTCTACACACACCCACGAGAGGAGAAGACTGCAGATGGATGAGGGCTCTTCAGTCTAGCAGAGAGTCAGAACAAGATCCAATGGCTAGATCCATTCAGACTGGAAATAAGGTGAAAGGTTTTAGCAGTGAGGGTAATTACCCACTGGTACAACTTACCAGGGATGTGGCAGGTTCTCTCTCACCTGAAGTCTTTAACTCAAGACTGGATGTCTCTCTCCAGATGACCTGCTCTAGCTCAGTCACAAGTTACTGGGCTGGATACAGCAAGCAGAAATCACCTGCCGAGGTTCTCTGGCCTGTGCTATGCTGGAGGTCAGACTAAATGAGCACAATGGTGCCTTCTTGCCTTAAAAGCTATGATGTACGCCTATCTACATTACATTCTGTCTAATTTCAGCTCCTTACTTGAAGCCACTGAGCCGTGCTGTTGCTCACTTTAAAATGCTGCCAAGTTCTTCCCCAGAAGTGGCTGCACTTTATCTATAAGTTATTAACTGATCGCTGGGTCCTTAGTTTTTTATCATTATTTGTACTATAGCAGTGCCTAGAGGCTTCAGCCAAGCTCAAGGCCCCATTGTGCCAGGATGTCCCTGCCCTGAAGAGCTTGCAATATAAAGACACAAGACAGGCAAAGACTGGGAGAATGAGGCATAGATAGGGGAAGTGACTTGCCCAAGGTCACATAGCAATCAGTGGCAGAGCCAGGAATGAAATACAGGTCTTCTGACTCCCAGTCCAGTGCCCTATTCACTACAGTCTAAACCAACTGCTCTCCAAGCACAGTGTGCTGCTGTCTGTAGGATGAAAAGCCCTGCACTCCGAGGAGATGGCAATGATTTACTGTGTTCAGTGATGGTCACTTCACTATCAGAAAAATGACAAACAGTTGAAGGATGTGACCCTGAGATATGGTGAAGAATTGCCCATGGTGCTGCAGGGGGAGTTAGGAGTCGCTGGACAAATCTGAGCAATTGAGGAAAATGTAGACAAAACAGGCAAGATATGGGGGGAGAAACTGCTGAATGTCAGGAAACCTTTGTTGTTGATGAGATCTAGTCCAGTGTGGAAGTTTGCCAAGGGCAGAGGTGGGAACTCCATTGCTTGGGACAGTTCCTGCTGGACTGGACAAAGCCCCAGGGAGGAGATGGTGAAGAACAGTCATGTTCTGGCTAAGGGTGTGACCAGCCGGCCCAAAGAGCTTCTCTAGGCGTAGAACACAGTGGTACTCTGGTGTGAATAAATACGTTAGTCTCACCTGCACGAGTCCAGGGTTCTCTGCGTTGTAAAGGGACCGAACCTCCACATGCTCCGGGACCAGTTTGTACCCGTACTCTGGCATCTCATCCCAGTGCTGCAGGACATACAAAGCCTTCTGCTCATCATATGCTGACCAAGTCTCGTCATCCATTTCTCTCTTGTCTTTTACAAAGGCCTCTAGAACACAAGGCAGCCAGTCAGAAGGGTCTAAAGACATGCGGCCAGCCAGATCAACAATGATGACTAGAGCTGTAAGGGAGAAGGCGGGAGCATCCGAGCACACCAAACGTCTGCACAGAACAACGGAATGGGGGGAAGAAGAAGGGGAGAGCTGTGTAGAGGAGAAGTGGTTAAAAGGCCCAGGGAGCTGCTTTTGAAGAAGGCAGAGTGAGGTGGAGAAATCTTTTGAGTAAAGATTCAACTAAAGAGAAACAAGGGAAAATGACAGTGAGCGCCTGCTACCCCACCCCCCAGAACAGGAGAAGTGGGGGAACCAAACCTCCCAAAGCAGGGTCCCTGCCCTCTGGGGGGAGTTCAACTCCCCAGATCTCCGCTGACCAGCAGAACGCTCTCATGGGAGGCTGCATTTCACATGCATGTGTGGTGTTGGGATAAGTGGGTTGTGGTGTTTTCCATATGCTGCATGTTCAGCTCAGCCTATGCAGCTAAATCCAGCCTCCCTCCATGTGTAAGTGAGACTGGGGCATGCGTGAGGCACAGGTGGTTCAGCCTGAATGAGATGAAGGATAATGGAAAATAAAAGCACAAAGAAAACGCAGTAAGGAGATCTGTCAGCCTGTCAACGATGGACAGCTGGTCACAAACAGCTGCATACAGGGACTGTCCCTTGTAGCTTCAATGAAAAATAAGCAAAGCTCTCTCAGGGGGAGTGTTAAAAGAAACAATCAAACCAAACCTAGCACACACGGCCTGCGTGAAGGGCTGACGCTCAGCAGGGCAGCTGGTCCATAGGGCTTAAGTAGGGTGACCAGACAGCAAGTGCAAAAAATCGGGACAGGGGGTGGGGGGTAATAGGAGCCTATATAAGAAAAAGACCCCAAAATTGGGACTGCCCCTATAAAATTGGGACATCTGGTCACCCTAGGCTCAAGCACCGGCTAGGAATTAGTGTTTGGACTGCCCAGTCTGGGCCACGTTGCCACTTGGTATAACTCCATTCTCTGTCTAATCTGAGGTCACATTGTGAACCCCACTCACATTAGTGAGCAGTTACTCATAGTTAGTGGGTAAACTCACATAAGTGACTGCTCACCAAAGTGAGTAAGGGGTTCACAATCAGCCCTTCAACTATGAACACCTTGGTTCAGGTGCCACATTGTCTCGCGTGGCCTGTGCAGCTCTGAACATGCTGCTGGAGCTCCTCGGAACGTGCTAACAGTGGCCGAGTGGTTGGTCCAGTCAGTGAGGAAAGGGGGGCTCAGAGTGCACCCCAAGACATGAGCCTCGCACAGCTGAAGGCCTGACAGAAGGCAAGAGCTGGTCACCCTTGAAAACACCTGGAGTTAACTTTCCCCCCAGACACACACGGTACCTTCAGGGAAAGCCTCAGGAGGGACCTTGAAGATCTTGTTGTTCACTTTGACCTCCTCCCGCCTGTACTCTGCCGAGGGGAGAGAGCTCTTCTTGCACAAACTCTCCAAGATCTGGGTGGGCTTGAAAGCATCTCGCCACATGTTATAGCCATCTCTGTGGGGAGGGGAGAGGAGGTTCAAACGTACACGATTCTCCCTGTTGTAGCCACGATAGATAATATTTCTACTGGGATGTGAGAACTGCCTCCTCTGGCAGACTCTCCACTAGGCGGGTGGGGCTGCCAGAGTACTGTGAAAGCACTCCCTATAGGCTCCCTAGGGAAGGTTATGAAGCAAGCTGTTGGCTTATCAAGAGACTAAGAACCTCTCCCTCTTGGATAATGAGGCAGTAACAGGCCCATGAAGAGAAATCTCCCACCTCACTTCACCCATTAGCCAAATAAAAGCAATAGAAGAAATGACAGCAGTGATCTTTGCTGGGAAATTCTGGATGTAAAGTTGCTGGAGGGTGTCCATATACATGGGGCTCTATCCAAAGTGATAAAGTCCTGTCCTCTCTTGTAGAAATAGCAAGCTCACAAGCAACCTGTTCTGTTCGAACTTCCAAACTTCCCTGCATTGAAATCATTATCTTATTCTTCTGTGGCTCTTTTTATAAGGGTCTAAACAACTTAGCAAGACAAAATCTGCCCCAGTACAACTGAGTGGGGGCTTTCGAAGGGGTGGGGGGCAAAGATTAGTTTAGGAACCTTAACATAAATGTAACTGAATTTTTTGTTTGGGAATTACCCCAGTTTCAAAAATGTTTAAGGAATGATCATGATGATGAATGATGTCAATGGATCATTACTATATTCATGAATAACTAGTATGAATGTATTTTTTTAGTTCATGTTATAATAATTCTTGGCTGCCATATGCAAAATGTACCAATTTTCAAGAGATCTCTTCAGAGACTTGGGTTGGCCAATGTTGCAGCACCTGAGATTTCAAGTTTGAACCTCTCCTGCAGACTCGCTGGTAAACGTGCAGGTCTCTGCACACACACACCAATACACGCATTAGTTTCCCGGAGCACATCCAGACTTCTGCATAGCTGATTTGCATTTGCTCTGTCACTTAATCAGTCCATTTGCATTAAAAGTTGTAATTTTTTTTTAAATGTAGAGCCCTTTTGTTCAGTGGCAGCCTGCGGAAGTGCAGGCTCTGCCCCCGCAGCTCCCACCGGCCGCCGTTCGCGGACAATGGGAGCTGCAAAGCCAGCGCTCTGGGCAAAGGCAGCCTGCAGAGCTGCCGGGCCATGCCTCCGCCTAGCAGCTGAGCGCGGGGGACGTGTGTCGTCACTGCCGGGGAGCCCCCCAGTTGTAGTAAGGTGAGGCCCTGACACATACACCCTGGTATCAGAGGCCCGGTTTGAGGCCTAAGGCCTGAGCTAAAGTAATGGTCAAGACTTTGCTAACATAAAGCAAAGTTAAGCTGTGAGCCAGAGGCAGGCCCTGCTCACAGACGCTGGCAAAGAAAGGGCGGACGTTGCAAAAACACACATATCTAAAAGGTCCTGGACACTAGAGATATAAACATATGCCAGGATGATACCAGAACACTCCGATACTTGCACATTCCACACAGATAACAAGGGACAGGCGGACCCATCCTAAAGACAGGGGCAAAAGGGTAATATGGTGGATAGAGCTGTTTTGTTCAAACCACCATGTACAAGGTGAGAGGCGGCACCTTACAGCATAGAGGGGTTGCACCTCGATATGTCAGGAGTGACGTGTAACTTGTTTGTACCTGTGTATGAGAATGCACCCCTGGGGCGGTGTCTCTGTCCAGCCTAGGGGGCAATGGAGTGTCCCACCACTGACTGAGCTGTGTCCATTGTCAGGGAGCACATATGTACTAGCAGAACTGTAGACATCTGATCCGGGGAGCTAGAGACTGTGTTTCGTTTGGCAATAAACCTGGCCGGGTGCCTTCGTACCTTATCGGAGTCTGTGGTCATTGGGGGTTCTCTCGGGGTCTGCTGTGTCAGCGATCTGTGCAGAGCCGGGGCAGCACACAGAGGGAGCACACGCACGCAGTCGACTGTTATCAACATTGGACAGAGCAGAGCACCACACCGGTGGTGTCTGACAACACCAGGTAAGAGCCGCCCAGAGTCCGCCTCACCTCGTCCTGTGCCCCAACCCCCTGCCCCCTCCCACACCCAAACTCTGCTGCGGTGGGGAGGGTGCCCCAGCAGTGGCCGGTGTGCCTGGGGCAGAACATTCAACAGCCCACCCAGTATGATGTGGCCCTGACAAAGTCCTGGACCAAGGGAGAAATCAGGATGGAAAGGCAGAGGAGGTCCATTACCACCTGTTATGCCGTTGGCGTGGCAAGAGCTGGTGTCTGCATCTCCCTCATTGGCACCAGACTCAACGGATGCCCCAGAGCCGGAACCGGAGCCGACAGTTCAGGGACTCTCCCTTCACTACACAGTTGTGGGGAGCAGTTGGAAGGACCTGCTCTATCCCATGTGCCGGGAGGAACACCGTGCTGGTCCATACTCCTCCTGGAGGAGGAAGAGTCTCCCTGAGGCCTGGAGTGGTCTCGACTGGTCTTATGAGACCATTTCCTCGGTGCACTCGACGGAGAGTATCTTCTCCATCTCCTGAGAGAGGCACCAGCTCCAGAGCGTGAAGTGGCAACACGCTCTGAACCCGAGGGCGACCTCTGAGCCAAAGCAGGCCGCATGGCCTCTTCAAGCAGGTGCTGCTTCACATGAAGATCCCTCGCTCCCTGAGTCCATTAGGTGAATGATTTAGAAACTGAATACCACGTCTTGACGTGCGCTTCGCCGAAGCAGAGCAAGCACCTCATGTAGGGGTCGTTGTTACAGATCGCTCCCCTGCACAATGGACACTGTTTAAATCCCGGTGAAAACTTAACTAACTCTAACTATATTAACTCTAGGGGACTGTGAACTACCTATATACAGCTATCTACAACTTAAAGGTCACAAAAAGGGATAGGAATTGTGAGGTTAAGAACCACAGAGCTCGACGCCAGCCACAGGCGTTAAGAAGGAACTGAGCGGGATCAAAGCAGCACCTCATATAGCCAGAGGAGGGACTATGATCACAAGGCACGAGCGCCACCTCCCACACGTACTGCTAGGAAAATTCTCTGGCTTCGGTGCGCTGATCGCGCAAACACCTAAGTGGAATACATGGCTGCATCTACTTGACGAAGAACCAAGGCTGCCTTTCCAGAGAGTCCTGTTGCCCTTCCTCCCAGGGCCACACTCACCACTGCTTCTCTCACTCTCTCCTGGCTTTCTGCCTCTCCCACACCCATGCACACAGCTACAACCAATCAATGCCCCAGGCCCTGCATTTGCAGTCAATCCCAAGGGAAACCCCACAGCTCACATAACTTAACTTCTGCTCAGGCCTTGCCATGCTGCCAGTGCTTGAGCAGTGGCTTATACTGTTTCCGCTGTCACTACACAAGGGGGCATTTAATTGCTCCCTCCATTTACATTGAACAAAAGGTGCCTAGCATGCCCATAAGCTTTAACTTCAGCCATGTCTACACATACCAGCTTACAGCAGCAGGAGTGCTTATGCCGGCAAAACTTATGTCGCCTGCGGGGGTGGGGGAGTTTTTTCCACACGCTTGAGCAACAAAAGTTTGGCCAACGTAAGTGCTAGTGTAGACATGACCCAAGTCTGTGACTGATGGCAGCCATCAGCACCATCCAGCATAACATCAGCAAGGCTCCATACTACGTAACTAGTTCATCCAGAAGTGATGGGCTGGACGCAGGAAACCCTGGATGAAACTCTCTGGCCAGTGTAATACAGGAGATCAGGCTAAATGGTCATAAGGGTTCCTTCTAGCCTCAACATGGATGATTTTATGAAAGAAAGACACATATGCCAGCCCCGTGTTCTGGAACGTACGTGTCATACTGGGAGGCCACTCCGCAGTTAGCTCGGTGTTTGCTGTAGAATCGGTTCTCCAAGTCAATCTTCGTCTCCCCAATCAGGTCATCAGACCCAACCAAATCATGGTCAAATATTGAAATAGTGAGTTCGGATTCCATCGGAAAGGATATGCTCAGTTCCAGAACTCTGAATACAAAGCAAAGAGACACTCAGTCAGCAGAGAGGATGGAAATCAAGCACGTTTCCCTCCCTGCCCCGGCTCTGATGGCAGAACCGCATGTCTGTGGGCGCAGTGCTGGTGAAGCTCCGGTCTTCCTGCCCCACAGAACTCGCCAGCTTCTGAGCAAGCTGCCTGGTGCTCCCCAGGAAGGAAATATCTAGAAGGGGCAGCACCTTCTCCTGTCTAATTCCCTGCTCCAAACACATTGCCACACATAGGGCTGGACACTCCTGGTTCTGTAACCTCAGCAGGAGCCGGGCAGCCCTGATCAGCAGGTCCCTTTACTTCAAAGAGCTCATTGTACATCATTCCAGTGACTCTGCTCTGTGTTTCAATGACAATGGGATATAACAGGCTGCCGGGTTACAATGGCCTCCCGTTACTTTCCCCCGCTTTGGACAAGTTAAGATCTCCACCCAGGGTACAATCCAGTGAGCCATCTGCACCACATTCACCCTGACTGCGTGTGCAAACCTGGGGGCACGTCCAGGAGCACATTTGTGCATGTGGAACTCTGCCCTCCATTTCTAAATGTTCGCCCCAGGGATTCCCTTGGAGATCAGACCCTAGAGACCTCGGCCAAGCTCCAAATCCCATGATCCTGAGTCCGCAGCAGCAACACAGCGAGTGTCCCCACTGGAGACACAAACACACAAAGGAGCTGGGGCCTGCTGCTGCACAGATGTTCCTGCACTGTCACGATGTGTAATGCTCCCCTGGTTTTGGCTGCCAGGGGCCTGGGGTCTCCTTTCTCCTCACCATTTCTTGCTGTTCGAGAAGAGGCCGGGGGCTCTCCTTTCTTCCCCTTGGAAAAAGGGGTTTCCCTGCTCTCTGTTCCCTCCTGAGTGTAGGTTCTAGAGGTACTATGCTGCTTTGCCCGTATCTCAGGTATGGAATTTAGGGGTGCTTCTGTATCAACACCCCAGATGTTCTGCCTATATGAGTGGAAGGCCCGTCAGACACATGCACCTACAGAAGCCCTGGGCAGAGCCCATCAGAGCTGCTGATGTGTGAGACATAGTCCCTGGCTTCTCGAGATAGCACTACACAACATGCCAATGTAACAGAGTCTCCAGTGGACAGAGAAAGAAGCCCCGATGTCACACTGAGCTCAGAGTGTTGGCTCTGTGCAGCGACCCAGCCATCAGCCTTTCCAAGATGCACCAGGGAAGAGGCTGTTCCCATTAAACATGACCCAAGATACAGCTTGCTCCTTACTCGCCAAACACAGGATTGAGCTGCTTAGGGATGTAGCGGTCCTTTGTGTCCTTCTGCTCTTGCCCAAGCGTTACCACCACATAGGGATCTGCCTTGCCGTTGGAGTCTGCAGGAGCCAGGTTCGTTGCCTAAAATACACAAGACAGGAGGCGTTGGGGCTGACATCCACAGCCACAGCCGTGACGTCCAGGCCAAGTGAGAGCACGTGCAGGGCACAGGGCTACTGAGGAGTTTCTGAGGTGGAGCACCGAGACCTCCGATCCTGTCTGCCACAGGCAGCAGATGAATCTCTCGAGGACACGCTAGTCATGTATCAGTACGGAAGCCCTTAGCCAGGGAGCGAGAGCAGAATTGCCAGTTCATGTCCCAGGTACTGCCTCTAGGCAGAGCATGGGGAATGCCCCATCGGCAGTTCCAGTGCCCTTTGGAGGTTCGGGGGTGGGCAGATTGTCTCCCTAGGGAGGACGGTGGAAACCCCAGCACTTCAGACACTTGACTCTAAACTGGACAAAGCTCTAGAAAAGATCCTGTGGGGACCAATGCTGCTATGGGCCAAATGGCTGGCTGGAAATGAAGCGACTAGTTGGGACCCAATAGCAAGGGCTTCTCCAGTCTCAGTTTTGCTGGTTCCATGAATACAGGCTGTGGGATGGCCAGGGATTCTCTAGCTGCTGATCTGGACAAGGTCTCCAGGACTCAATGCAGTCACTTACCTTAACAATATAAACTCGGACAAGCACCTTGATGGGTCTGTTTCTGGGAACACCCTGTGAGATCTTGTGCTCTGTACCTGCCTCCTCAGCAGGATAAACAAAGAATGAACCCTGCAGTGGAGACATTGAACAGGAACAGCAACATTGTGGGGATCAATACCCTTCTACAGAAAATATTTCAAGCAAATTGTAATGCCCAGGATTTGATCCGTAGCACCGCCTCAATTTTGTCAAATTGAAACTGGCAGATTACATGTGTGTCTGTGCCCTGTACCAGGCCAGATAGCCCCTGGCTTCTCGAGATAGTGCTACACAACGTGCTCTGTTCCCAAAGAGACAGCCAGGGCCTCTCTCACACACTCAGGTCAGCAGACTTGATCTTCTTTCCTAAGAGAGAGGCTACTCTGCAGGGAACTTACCCCCATCCCATGACAACCTGGGGCTGGCCTGCAGAGGAGGGCAGGGAGCCAAGCTATTCACAGTTACCTCCTAATCACTCCTCTGAAGTCAGTCTCGGGAGCGAACACTTCAGGAGACCATGGATGAATGGAAAAGGCCTTTGCTGAAGGAAGGACTTCCAAAGTAATAGTACAAATTATAACTAATCATGAGTCATGGTAGCATGCAGAGGTGCCAGCCAAGACCTGTACAGAGTCCTTACCCCAGACAGCTTCCCATCTAAAGACTAGTGACACAAGTGTAACAAACAATCAGAGGGAGGAGGGTAACAGAACATATGTCCACACAGGCCAGCACTGAGGATTACCTGCTAATTCATAGCCTGGGGTGTCAACACAACAGAGCAGGCCCATGCCCTCCCCTCCAACTACTTTGATGCACATTATTTAAGCCATCTTTAGGGCAGCACCATCCAGGCATGATCCAGGTTAAATTTCACCAGAGGCAGACAATAAACACTCAGCAGTAACAGAGCACTAAACACAGCTAAATACTGCCTCAAACAGACCTTAAACTAAAGCTGGCAGGCCCCAAATGTCAGGGAGAGGCGGTTTTGTGAGCTCAGAGACACTGGAGAGGTGGGCAGAGCCACTGTTGTCTGTGGTTAAGCCTCATGCATCTCCTAGTAGCGCAGTGGTTCACAAACTTCTCCTGTCACGCCCCCTCCCCCATCAGTAACGGAATCTGTCTGTGCCCCCCCCCCCCAACCTCCCATTACTGCCCAGCTGGCTCAGCAGAGGAGCTTGGGCTGAAGGCGAATGACAGCAGAGCTGGCCTGGGTGGATTGGAGCTGGGGCTGGGGACGGAGTGGAGCTGGAGCTGGGTGGATTGGCGCTGGGGCCAGAATGGAGCTGGGGACGGGGCTGGGGATGGAGATGGAGTGGAGCTGGAGCTCGGGGCAGAGCAGAACTATGTGGCGCTCCCTCCCCACCCCCTGTGCGGGCTGGCCCTGGCCCCACTGCATGCCCCTCCGAACGTTCCTCCGTGCCCCACTAGGGGGGATTGCCCCACAGTTTGGGGACCACTGCCCTAGGGGCTACTGCTTGTTTCGGTTCCATGGTGCCCAAGGAATGGCATGAAACTTCTACAACGCAGATCTGCCATGAGAATTTCATGCAGGAGACTTTATGCTACAAGGCATTCCTCCTGACTACACGCTATAATGAAGGAATTTAGTGTCCCAGTTCTTTTCTTAGTGAAGGATAAAAGGATAAAAATGTTCCAAAATGTTCTTACGCTGCGAATTGCTTTCCCCTCTTTCATGCATTGCTGTCACGCATAACATGAATGGCACTCAAATGACACAGTACCTTGTACTTCCCCACAAAGTTCTCATCCTCATTTCCGTCCTCATCCTCATCCACCTTCCCCCGATGAAGTGGAAAGATATACAGCCAGTCTTCAAAATTATCAAACTCATTTTCCAGCTCTGAGTTGTAGATCTGAAATAAACTGCAAGTTATTTAGGCTCTTTCCTTCCAGCTCAGTCTCCCCAAAGGGAAGGAAAGAGTTAATGTGATCTTAGGATGATTTCCCCCATTGACCACGTGGCCCATTCCCGCCCTGGTTCTATGACATTTCGGACCGTGTCCAAGGGAGATGAGGGCACTCAGCACCGAGCTGGACCAAGCGCTTTGTTCCGGTGGAATCCCCATCAAAGGTAAAGGGAGCTGTGCATGCGAACAGACGGCAGGGCTGCGGGTCAGCATTCTGATTCGCTTTTCCCCTTTAGGATCTGTGCTGTGCTGTGCTGGCGGGACTGTAAGGAAGAAGGAGCAGGAGGGAATAAACTGAGACAGAGCAGATCAGTCACCCTCAGAGACTCACCTGCAGTGTAGCTATGAGTTTCCTTTTGGGCCGCACTGGCTCAGCTTCCACTATCACTCCATTTTCCGCTTCCACATCAATAGAGTCCGCATTTAAGTTCCCTCCATCTACAAAGGGCATTAACAAGATCGCTAAATGTCCTGGCTTCTCCAAACAAGGTATTTTCCTCTCTGATTTGTATGTCACTCCATGACATAATCTCAGCAATAGCTTTTGCTTTCAAACAGTCGCGTGAAAACACGATAAAATATCATTGTGCAACGTGACAATCAATGTCTTGTAAGAACTGCCCTTGAAAAGCATTTCCACTATTTACCTTCATGGAAGAACATGGGGCATTTGCACAGCACAGAGGCCAGCAACGAAGGAGACAGAAAGTCACTGAGGACTTGGTACAGAAAGCAGAGTGAATGGCTATTTGCCTACTGTCCAAATGGTGTGTCTGGCATAAGACTAGGAGAGATGACAGTGGCTGGGCAGGGGAGGGTCTGTGCCAGGGCTTGGATATAGTAAAACAAACAAAAAGATTCTGAAGCAGTTGGAGATCTGTTGACAAAAAGCACTGTTTTATCAGACTGAGGGGCACAATCTGTGTGAGCCAGGGAAACTGCCCAGCATCAATCTCTCTAGCTCCCAGTGCTATCAGCTTGGGGGCTGTACTCTGCTTCCAACTGAACAGCTGTCTGAAATATAGCACCAGCGTGTGCAGGGGCCTCTGACGTCAGGTCAGGATTTGGAAATGCCAGCAAAACCTGTGTTTGCCTGGCTGGTCTAAGAACTCACCTGCCTCATTCGGGTCGTCATTGTCCCCATCCTCCTCGTCACTATGGCACTGAAACACACACACGTTACCGCATTGCTCAGCCAGCGAATGCTCCTAACCCATTTCATGCCAGAGTGGCCCCTCCCCTGATAACATTATTACCCGGGATTACTAGATTGATTAACGCTATTGGGAGGGGGGGGCACAGCACGGTAGTTTCATGCTGCTGGGTTCAGCTCATGAGCCAAAGCTGCCCAGTGAGCAACGAGACAGGCTGTAGAAAAAGAACCTCAGAGACACTTCTGATTCTCTCGGGGCAGATTGGAGGATGGCTAGGAAGGAGCAGTAAGATCCCCATTACTGCAGTGTGACTGTCCAGGACAAGTGAAGCCATGTGTAACACCCCCCCCACACACACGACTTTGGAGCCCAAGTCCCATTTTCAAGAGTGACATAGGCACTTCAGGCCAAATTCAGAAGGCACCTAGGTGCCGCTTCGCTCAGCACTGCAGCACCAACCCCTGGGCACCCTGCCACCCAGCCAAACTCTCAGCCCTGAGCTAGGTGTCCACAGGGTGAGTAGGGGATTCTCAGCATGCGGAGCTGGGAGCTACCTTCGCAAACCAGCAATGAAATGCTGAGACCAGGGCCAGAGCTGAGGGGCTGGATCCACACAAGTACTGCAATATTTAATTCCCACTGATCTTGTGGCTGTCATGCCAATAAGGGACAAAGGAACTGAAGTGACAGACCATTACCTGGTTGCTCATTTCCTTTAAGGACTCATAGTACTTAGACCACCAATCCAGTTCTTCCAACTCTGGCTTTTCCTCCTCAAACTCATCCTCTTTCTTTATGAGTTTATTGATAGGAATTTTCTTCAGAGGAGCCTAAGAACACATAACAAAGGGCTGAGAATCAGGAAAGGGCAAAGCACGGGTTTCTGTGAGTCATACGTAGTGGACTGTATTGGTGCCTGATATTAGAGAGGCTTTGTCCCGCACAACCCCAGGGGCTCAGCTTTCCCAAAGACCACAACAACACATGGCTACCTGTGGCTCAGGTTTTGTGCATTTCTACCAAAGCCGCACTATTCCCACCAGAAAGACAATCCAAGGTATTAGCGATGCCAGAGCTCCTGGCTCTCTCAGCAAGTGCAGGATAACAGCACACAGTGAACAGGCAGGAGCTATGCCGAAGAGAGTCCATTAAAGTAGGTACACCAGTTTGACACGAGAGCCCTCCAGGTGCTGCGCAGGGTGACCATGAATGAAGGCTATCTGCACCGGGGGGACAGAGAATTAGACCTTTCTAGGACGGGCCCTTTATGGATGTACCATTCATTCCCCAGTGCACTCTTTCAGATTAAATATTCAGTCAACAAAACCTTTCTGTCAGACACCAGCTAAGGCTGCTAAGTGAAAGTAATGCTCTTCCCGATCACATCATTTACAAACACAAACCCCAAATCACAAGGAGATAGCTGGCTAAAGAGCACCTTGGACTAGGCTCTCTGGCCTTCCCTGTCCTTCGTGGTGTGGGGACAGCATTCAGCCCTAACTCCCTTGCTGGGGATACGTCTAGCCTCAGGGAGTCCCCAGCAGCCTCTGACCCACAACTGTGCTCTAGCTATTCCCAGTTGGCAGGTGGCCCCTTCGGACCGTTGTCAACAGATGGAAGCTAGAGCAGCCTCCAGGCTGGTCTAACCTGCTCCCTGGTTGAGACAGGGGCACAGAATCAGGAAGGCAGAGCCAGTGCCCCGACAGCAGCCTGTAGCCAATGATTTTAGTTTATTGTTAATTTATTGTGTGGTTAGACAAATTAGAGGATTGGGCCAAAAGAAATCTGATGAGGTTCAACAAAGACAAGTGCAGAGTCCTACACTTAGGATGGAAGAATTCCATGCACTACTACAGACTAGGGACCGTATGGCTAGGCAGCAGTTCTGCAGAAAAGGACCTAGGGGTTACAGTGGACGAGAAGCTGGATATGAGTCAACAGTGTGCCCTTGTTGCCAAGAAGGCTAACGGCATTTTGGGCTGTATAAGTAGGGGCATTGCCAGCAGATCGAGGGACATGATCGTTCCCCACTATTCGACATTGGTGAGGCCTCATCTGGAGTACTGTGTCCAGTTTTGGGCCCCACAGTACAAGGATGTGGAAAAATTGAAAAGCGTCCAGCGGAGGGCAACAAAAATGATTAGGGGACTGGAACACATGACTTATGAGGAGAGGCTGAGGGAACTGGGATTGTTTAGTCTGCAGAAGAGAAGAATGAGGGGGGATTTGATAGCTGCTTTCAACTACTTAAAAGGGGGTTCCAAAGAGGATGGCTCTAGACTGTTCTCAGTGGTAGCAGATGACAGAACAAGGAGTAATGGTCTCAAGTTGCAGTGGGGGAGGTTTAGGTTGGATATTAGGAAAAACTTTTTCACTAGGAGGGTGGTGAAGCACTGGAATGCGTTACCTTGGGAGGTGGTGGAATCTCCTTCCTTAGAAGTTTTTAAGGTCAGGCTTGACAAAGCCCTGGCTGGGATGATTTAGTTGGGGATTGGTCTTGCTTTGAGCAGGGGGTTGGACTAGATGACCTCCTGAGGTCCCTTCCAACCCTGATATTCTATGATTCTAAGATCTTGTAGGTGTTGGTACAGATCCAGACTAACACGGCTACCCCTCATAGAATATCAGCGAATCATAGAATATCAGGGTTGGAAGGGACCTCAGGAGGTCATCTAGTCCAACGCCCTGCTCAAAGCAGGACCAATCCCCAATTAAATCATCCCAGCCAGGGCTTTGTCAAGCCTGACCTTAAAAACTTCTAAGGAAGGAGATTCTACCACCTCCCGAGGTAACGCATTCCAGTGTTTCACCACCCTCCCAGTGAAAAAGTTTTTCCTAATATCCAACCTACCTCCCCCACTGCAACTTGAGACCATTACTCCTTGTCCTGTCCTCTTCTACCACTGAGAATAGTCTAGAACCATCCTCTCTGGAACCACCTCTCAGGTAGTTGAAAGCAGCTATCAAATCCCCCCTCATTCTTCTCTTCCGCAGACTAAACAATCCCAGTTCCCTCAGCCTCTCCTCATAAGTCATGTGTTCCAGACCCCTAATCATTTTTGTTGCCCTTCGCTGGACTCTCTCCAATTTATCCACATCCTTCTTGTAGTGTGGGGCCCAAAACTGGACACAGTACTCCAGATGAGGCCTCACCAATGTCGAATAGAGGGGGATGATCATGTCCCTCGATCTGCTCGCTATGCCCCTACTTATACAGCCCCAAATGCCATTGGCCTACTTGGCAACAAGGGCACACTACTGACTCATATCCAGCTTCTCGTCCACTGTAACCCCTAGGTCCTTTTCCGCAGAACTGCTGCCTAGCCATTCGGTCCCTAGTCTGTAGCGGTGCATTGGGTTCTTCCATCCTAAGTGCAGGACCCTGCACTTATCCTTATTGAACCTCATCAGATTTCTTTTGGCCCAATCCTCCAATTTGTCTAGGTCCCTCTGTATCCTATCCCTGCCCTCCAGCGTATCTACCACTCCTCCCAGTTTAGTATCATCCGCAAATTTGCTGAGAGTGCAATCCACACCATCCTCCAGATCATTTATGAAGATATTGAACAAAACCGGCCCCAGGACCGACCCCGGGGCACTCCACTTGACACCGGCTGCCAACTAGACATGGAGCCATTGATCACTACCCATTGAGCCCGACAATCTAGCCAACTTTCTACCCACCTTATAGTGCATTCATCCAGCCCATACTTCTTTAACTTGCTGACAAGAATACTGTGGGAGACCGTGTCAAAAGCTTTGCTAAAGTCAAGAAACAATACATCCACTGCTTTCCCTTCATCCACAGAACCAGTAATCTCATCATAGAAGGCGATTAGATTAGTCAGGCATGACCTTCCCTTGGTGAATCCATGCTGACTGTTCCTGATCACTTTCCTCTCATGTAAGTGCTTCAGGATTGATTCTTTGAGGACCTGCTCCATGATTTTTCCGGGGACTGAGGTGAGGCTGACTGGCCTGTAGTTCCCAGGATCCTCCTTCTTCCCTTTTTTAAAGATTGGCACTACATTAGCCTTTTTCCAGTCATCCGGGACTTCCCTCGTTCGCCACGAGTTTTCAAAGATAATGGCCAATGGCTCTGCAATCACAGCCGCCAATTCCTTTAGCAAGGAAACCTTCCTTCCCAGTAGGTCTAAGCCTTTCCCCTCTTCAGCTGTTGGCATAGATCAAGGATGTTGCTGCTTGGATCTCTCTGAAGCAGCCTGACTACCAGCAAATTGGGAGCTGGGTGTGAGAATTGAAATTCTGAGCCCTTGGCTGGCACATAATAGAGTCTTTCCACACCTTTGGGGGTAGGAGCACAGAAGGTGAGGGTATGCTGCACTGTCTTAGTATGGCCTCATTGACCGACAGGGCAATTCTCATAGGTGCCAAGGCATGGAGGATATTCAAGAGCTTGTGCTGAGAGTCTTGGATTTCTTCTAATGGGATCTGAAGTTCCCAGGCAACTCTGTGAAGCCGGTCATGAGATTGTTTAAGGTCATCCTGAGGGGATACTGAGGTCACTGCTTCGTCTGGCGATGATTATGTAAATCTAGTCGGTTCCAGTGGAACTGCCAGAAATGGAGCACAGTATTTCTCCTGTCATCAGATCTGGGGGCAAGTTCAGTGGTTCTCTTGGAGGGGAAGCAGGTAGTGACTCCCTGTTGGAGAGGACGGACTCTGAAGGAAAGTACTGTTCCCATGGTCTCCAGTATGGCCAGTAGAAGGGATAAAAGGGTGGTCGTAGAGTCCCCATGGTATGGGATACCAATGGCTCCTGAGGCACATTGCTCCCAGGATCATGCAGGTCTCCTGGGAAAAGGATAGGAGTGGTACAGGAGAGGTGGTTCTTCCAGTGGATCTGAATCTCTTGAGGAAGAAAATGCAGGTTTGGGCTCCAGCGATGGTACTGTCAGTGCCGCCGGAGAGGCATAGGCTGTGTACAGAAGGGCAACAAGCTCCACACTGCCGGGGGTCATTCAGAGGAGATATGAGGTCCCTGGAGACTGAAGGTCCTGAGGAAGAGGGGGATTCTGGATCCGGGAGAGTCAAAACGTCTTGTAGCACAGCCACGGATCTGGATCTCCCAGGTGTCAGAGAGATTCTCTTTCTGTTTGGGCCTTTGGTGCCAAAGATGGTATCCAGTGGTGGTCGGTCCTCACCGGTACTGGAGGGTCATGGGTCTTGTGAGGAGTCATTGACAGTGGTACCAACAGAGCCCAGTCTGGAGCCAGTGGAACCCAGTGCTTCTGGGCTTTCTTCTCATGCCTAAGGGACTTAGGACTTACTAAGTCCTCAGGGGCAGAGCTGGTGGATGGAGCGTCTCATTTTTAGAAAGGGAAGACTTAGTCCCATGCTTATGGGGAATGCTTCCGAATGTCCCGAGTAGGCCCTACCACGGGGTCTGTAGGGATGGATTCTCCAGCACTGAAGTTGGACTTTGTAGCAGGAGGAGCACTCCTTGCTGATTCAGGCCAGTGTACGCGGCGGGAGGGAGGGACATTGTTCAGGGGCCTGGGTCTGACTGGGGTCTCATGGCCGTCTCTATGAGGTATTTATGGAGGCAAAGTGCCCGCCCTTCTCAGGTACAGCTGGGGAGGGACTAATAGAAACTGCACCAAGCTGCAATGTGAGCTCCCCGATGTGGAACACACCCCGCTGGTGCCTGCTCGCTCCACTGCTTTAGTGGGAGAGCGCTCTCTGTCCTCCTCCTTCTTCTTGTGCAGCACCGACGAATGGGACCGACGATGGGCACTTGCACTGGAGGAGGTCTTTGGCACTGGGGAATGGCGGTGCCAGGGGTCCTTGGAGCCGAGTCCCTTCTTGGCACCATGGCCTCCCTTACCAAGACTGGTGCGCGCCGCACCGAAGTGCCAGGCTTGGGGTTGGACGCCACCTGGGCTGGCTGTGGACAAAGGGCTGACCCCACAAGCTGCAGTTTCAGCCTAAAGTCCCTTTCCTTTTTGGTCCTTGGTCTGAGGCCTTTGTAGACTTTGCACTTGTCTGTTTGGTGTGCCTCTCCCAGGCACTTCAGACAGGAGTCATGTGGGTCTCCCTTTGGCATAGGCTTCAGGCAGGACCCACATGGCTTGAAACCCTGAGACCGAGACATGCCCCAGTTCCCGGGAGGAGAAACAAGATGGGTGGGTGACCCCCAACTGAAACTTATCTAAACAATCTATTTATACTAATTATAAGATTTTAACTATTTACAGGTAACACTGAACGAAAGTCTGCTACAGGATTGCTTGCTGTTCGCAAGAGAGAAGCTACTCCAACGACCGTCACTGGCAGCAAGAAGGGACTGAAGAGGCGGTGGGTCAGCAGGGACCTATATACACTGCCATGAAGGTGCCACTCCAGGGGGCTCCACAGCCGACCCAATGCTAAGGGGAAAACCTTCCGATGACTGTGCATGTGGTGTGCACACACCTACTTGGAATCGACATGAGTAATCGCTCGAAGAAGAATTAACAAAATGATTTACAACGGTTTATTTAGAATGACATCAGAGATGAGGACACTGGAGGTTCCAGCCCAGACCATGCAGTGCTGAAAATGAACTGAAAAGGTGGTCAGACCACCCCACCATTTATCCCTGTGACAGACCCAGACCACTGTAGAGAGAATAGTAAATATGGCAGGTGACCAGCTTGGCTTAACAGTGAAATCCTTGCTGCTCTTAAACACAAAAAAGAAGCTTACAAGAAGTGGAAGATTGGACAAATGACCAGGGAAGAGTATAAAAATATTGCTCAGGCATGCAGGAGTGAAATCAGGAAGGCCAAATCACACCTGGAGTTGCAGCTAGCAAGAGATGTTAAGAGTAACATGAAGGGTTTCTTCAGGTATGTTAGCAACAAGAAGAAAGTCAAGGAAAGTGTGGGCCCCTTACTGAATGAGGGAGGCAACCTAGTGACAAAGGATGTGGAAAAAGCTAATCTATTCAATGCTTTTTTTACCTCTGTCTTCACGAACAAGGTCAGCTCCCAGACTACTGCACTGGGTAGCACAGCATGGGGAGGAGGTGACCAGCCCCCTGTGGAGAAAGAAGTGGTTCGGGACTATTTAGAAAAGCTGGATGACCACAAATCCATGGGGCCGGATGCACTGCATCCGAGAGTGCTAAAGGAGTTGGCGGATGTGATTGCAGAGCCATTAGCCATTATCTTTGAAAACTCATGGTGATCCGGGGAAGTCCCGGACGACTGGAAAAAGGCTAATGTAGTGCCCATCTTTAAAAAAGGGAAGAAGGAGGATCCTGGGAACTACAGGCCAGTCAGCCTCACCTCAGCCCCTGGAAAAATCATGAAGCAGGTCCTCAAGGAATCAATTCTGAAGCACTTAGAGGAGAGGAAAGTGATCAGGAACAGTCAGCCTGGATTCACCAAGGGCAAGTCATGCCTGACTAATCTAATTGCCTTCTATGACGAGATAACTGGCTCTGTGGATGAGGGGAAAGCGGTGGACGTGTTGTTCCTTGACTAGCAAAGCTTTTGACACGGTCTCCCACAGTATTCTTGCCAGCAAGTTAAAGAAGTATGGGCTGGATGAATGGACTATAATTATGGGCTGGATGAATGGATAGAAAGTTGGCTAGATTGTCGGGCTCAACGGGTAGTGATCAATGGCTCCATATCTAGTTGGGAGCCGGTATCAAGTGGAGTGCCCCAAGGGTCGGTCCTCGGGCCGGTTTTGTTCAATATCTTCATAAATGATCTGGAGGATGGTGTGGATTGCACTCTCAGCAAGTTTGCAGATGACACTAAACTGGGAGGAGAGGTAGATATGCTGGAGGGTAGAGATAGGATACAGGGGGCCCTAGACAAATTAGAGGATTGAGCCAAAAGAAATCTGATGAGGTTCAACAAGGACCAGTGCAAGAATCCAATGCACTGCTACAGACTAGGGACCGAATGGCTATGCAGCAGATCTGCAGAAAAGGACCTAGGGGTTACAGTGGACGAGAAGCTGGATATGAGTTAACAGCGCGCCCTTGTTGCCAAGAAGGCCAATGGCATTTTGGGCTGTATACGTAGGGGCATTGCCAGCAGATCGAGGGACGTGATCGTTCCCCTCTATTCAACATTGGTGAGGCCTCATCTGGAGTACTGTGTCCAGTTTTGGGCCCCTACAAGAAGGATATGGAAAAATTGGAAAACGTCCAGCGGAGGGCAACAAAAATGATTAGGGGACTGGAACACATGACTTATGAGGAGAGGCTGAGGGAACTGGGATTGTTTAGTCTACGGAGGAGAAGAATGAGGGGGGATTTGATAGCTGCTTTCAACTACCTGAAAGGGGGTTCCAAAGAGGATGGATCTAGACTGTTCTCAGTGGTAGCTGATGACAGAACAAGGAGTAATGGTCTCAAGCTGCAGTGGGGGAGGTTTAGGTTGGATATTAAAAAAACTTTTTCACTAGGAGGGTGGTGAAACACTGGAATGCGTTACCTCGGGAGGTGGTAGAATCTCCTTCCTCAGATATTTTTAAGGTCAGGCTTGACAAAGCCCTGGCTGGGATGATTTAGTTGGGGATTGGTCCTGCTTTGTGCAGGGGGTTGGACTAGATGACCTCTTGAGGTCCCTTCCAACCCTGATATTCTATGATTCTATGATTCAGTGGGGTACAGGAGTCTGGTAGAAGGCAAATATTCTAGCCACTAGATGAACAGTTTTCTGTTCCCTGAGTGACCAGAGCAGGGGCTGCCCCAGAACAATCAAGAACCTTCTAGAACCAATTAAGACAGGCAAGCTAATTAAGACCTCTGGAGCCAATTAAGAACATACTAGAATCAATTCTGGCAGGCAGACTAATCAGGACACCTGGTTTAAAAAGGACCTCCCAACAGTTAGGGATGTGTGTGTGCAAGGAGTGAGAAGGCGTGCTGCTGGAGGACTAAGGAGTACAAGCATGATCAGGCTTCAGGAGGACGATCCTGCAGTGAGGGTAAAGAAGGTGTTGGGAGGAGGCCATGGGGAAGTAGCCCAGGGAGCTGTAGCTGTCACGCAGCTGTTACAAGAGACACTGTAGACAGTTGCAATCCACAGGACCCTGGGCTGGATCCCGGAGTAGAGGGCAGGCCCGGGTTCCCCCCATTCCCCTCAACTCCCTATTTGAGACAAGAGGAGGTGACCTGGACTGTGGGTCCCACCAGAGGGGAAGGTCCCTGGCCTATCCCCTGACCCACTAAGTGGGTCAGCAGAGACTGCAGGGATTGTGCTCCTCCCTTTCCCCATGCTGGCCAGTGATGAGGTTAGCTGAGTGAACGGCAGGTTTGAGCCACTAGCAAAAGTGGCCAAACTGAGAGCTGTCATGAATCTCTGAGGCGAGGAAATCCGCCAATAAGCACAGGACCCACCAAGGCAGAGGAGGAACTTTGTCACACACCTCAGTTGGAAGCACGAGGCGAGCCAGGGTGCATGCATGGACCACAGAACATTACTTTCAAATTCTCTGACTCTGGAGGCATGCTGCTCATGCAGAACCCACAGTGGAATACAATAGGGACCATCACTCAAAGAAGAACACATGATTTGGGGAAAACTCAGGATAGGGAGGGGGGGAAGGGGTCACCTTGCCAGGTGTAACCAAGGCTTGTGGAGGCCAGAGTGTAGCTGTGGTGTAGCAAGCAGGCTGCTGGAGTCAGAGCTGCTGGTCCAGGATGACTTGTCACACAGACATTCAGTGCAGGCTTGTCTGCTGGCTGGGAGCACACAGACAAGGGAGCTACAGCAGCCAAACATTTGAAGGCATTCAGGGATCCAGGACAGGCAGTAACACAACCCCTGACTGGTCTGGATTGCTCCCTGCTACCTCCATTCTACCGCACAAAGGCCCAGGAAAATCCAGCCCATTGGAACTGAGATGCCCTAGAAGTTATTCCAAATACTGTGATCAAAAGTTTCCGCAAGGTTTGAAATTCTAAATGGAAGGAATGTTTGTTTACGGGGATGCTGTCATTACTGAAACAAGAGTGTGAAAAATCAGGAAATGCAGTGGCAAAGTTGCTCTAACACCCTTAACTCTGACCCTGTGCTCTTGTTCACTAGGTGGCAGCCACTGAGTCACATCAGAGAGTTACAGATATTTGGAAGGGCCAGTCAGGGGGCTTGTCTAAAGTGGGAAAAGCCATCCAGTTAGAACACAGGTTAACTAACTGATAACCTACAATCAGCTAACACAATTTGACACACAAGTCTAATCTACACAGTCTGATACATTGTGTTAGTCAAGGTGTGCTCTAACAGGATGCATTCTCGCAGCTGAGCCAAGCCCAAGATGCATCTTGAAGGGTGGATGTAGAAGAATGGAGGCTACATGTCAGTGCAATTTTTGTTGAAATAAAGGGGGGGTCTGTGTTTGGGGTCCTAGGGCCATGTATGAAGGGGATTTCTACAGTATGGTAGTTGATGACATTTTCAGTACACAGCAGGGTCCAAATCCCTTGTCTGTAAAGCACCTTGTTTACTTTTGGCGCTCTATAAATAACAATGTAACTCCAATCCTGACATCATTCCAGTAGTTCCGGCACCCTGGTTTGTATTAGAATGTAACTGAGGTCATGGTGCCGCATGGCTGTAAGAGATGGGGCAGGGAGACTGCTGGTGGATAGGCAGAAGGTGGCTATTCATATGGGTCAGAGCAAAAGCTGTTTGTGGAAGCCCAGCTATGAATTTCCTGACTTCAACGCCTTGCTTTTTCAACCTGAATCTTAGCACTGAATTTCTAGGTTTTCCAACAGCTTTTGTTTTATTATAATTAAAACCTTCCAATGGCATTGTTTTAACATACTGATAAGCTTGTAAAAAGTTATTTATGTCTTAATGAGATATGGGCCAGAGCTGTACAATTCCCTTCCGCTCCCCACATCTGAATGTAGAGGGGTTTGGAGCGAGGGTGCTGGTTTGGCATCTCTAATCTAACATGTAGCAACATGGTGTAGGTTCTCTTCCGATACAGAAACTATTCTCTGCAAGAATTATCGGTGTGATGGGAAGTGAAATATGTCAGTGAAAATCACATTTTCAAATCAAACACTCCACAGTGCAGTATTTAGCCTGCTTGATGAAATCAAGTTCAGCTATGGGAGCCTGTGACCAGCCGGATTCAGACTGGCAATGGTGATGGAGTTTATAGCTTCCACAGGCTGCATCTTTCCAAGCCAATTCATATAACAACCAGGGAAGCAAAGAAACTCTGCTGGAACCTGGCTGAGTGCTCAGACGTATACGAATCTGTCAGAAATGATTCTGAAATGTTGCACCCATGCTTGTCTGCAGTACCTCCCATCCAGGGCAACTGAATGACCAGCTCAGAAGTTTCCAGACTTAGCCATTAATGAGATGGCACTTAAGACTTTATAAACATGAGAAGAATTTTTCAGAAAGTGAAATACAACTAATTTTTTCCAAGTCTCATATCCCAGAAACCCCTCATTGGATTAACCTCAACGTCTCCTCTCCACGTATATTCTCCCTAGAGCCCAGGCAAGTGCCATTTCAAGCCGAAACGATGGGCAGGGGGTGAGGAAATTAGACGGGCAGTCCATCAAAATCAGGCTTATACCGGAAACTGAATTATGCTGCCATATGATCTGCTAGACGACACTGAAACAGGGAAGGTGACCGTCGCTTCTGAACTGTTACTATTCTTGGGTACGACCTAGAGATAAGATCCACGTCAAAGCCAGAGAGGGTATTTCGGGCAAGCAGCATTTCCATTCAAATAGTAACGTGAAGGTTACTGTCAACATGGCACCGCACTTACCTTCACCAGATTCAGGGGGTTTGCTTTGCTGCCCATTTCGCTTGCAGTCAGGCCAATGTTGATCACAGTCTGGGAGACATTGGGTCGAGCAGAGGCTTTCCGTGCTGAGCGAGAAAGATGGAGACTATGAATTCCAACAGGAAGAAGATCATTCAATCATTGTCTAATCTTCCAAGGTCTCATCACCAATTACAAATGGCTGTTGAGCCAAGGGCACAGACGTACCTCTCAGGTGCACCTCACTGCAAGGGAGGCCATTCCTGTAATCCCCAAATTACCTATGTTACCCCCATCGCACTTTCAGTCTGAAATTTTACACCAGAAAGGCGTCATCATGAAGCTGCAGGAGTCATTCACACAGCAGGATGGGGTCCTGCTGCCTTTCGCATTCCCTGGGCGCTCCTCACACTGCGCCCCACATTTGGGCCTTGGTAATGAGAGGTCTGGCCCAGAAACTCTTAGCGAATATCTGCCAACAAAGGTCTGCTCGGGGCCCTAAAACCCACCCACGGCTCTCACACACACAGGAGCAAATGGAAAAAGGTGCTCTGGACACTTCCCTGGCCCTGAGCCAGAGGCAGCCAAGCAAGGAGATAAAGCCTGCCCTGGACAGCTCAGGCAGTAGGCTTAGGTCAGTGCAGAGGAACAGAGACCTTGCCATACGATTGGGTCACTCCTCTGAACAGAGCAAGAACTTGCCTGCAGGAGACGCCATTACTGAGCGGGATTCTCTGGCCTGTGCTATGCAGGTCAGGCTAGACAATCACAATGGTCACGGCATGCCGGCATTACCCCCCACCGCTCCGTGTTACTCTGTGTGACCCTGCTCCCATGAGCCGGCATTACCCCCCACCGCACCGTGTTACTCTGTGTGACCCTCCCCCATGGGCCGGGATTACCCCCCACCGCACCGTGTTACTCTGTGTGACCCTGCCCCCATGGGCCTGCATTACAACCCAGTAGGCTGTACTTCATCCCCAGTAGGCTGCTTGGGACTGGTTTTTTCTAAATACCATCCTGGGAGATGCAGGAAAGCACTAGGAGGCTCAGGAGAAAGCCTCTCTGCTTCACACCACAACATGATCCCTAGCCCTAAAGGGGACTTCGTTGAGCCCCACCACAGGTTAACGGCCTTGTCTGAGGGGGTGAGGAGTTACCCCTGCAGGAATTCAGTCTGCAGACTCTTCACGCCAGCACCACAGAGAGTCCACAGCCTCCCAGCAAGACACTTGAGACCATCAGACCTGAATTCCGCCCCAGCTTGCCCTGCCTGGATTAGCCGAGGGGTGCCTAACCGCGCCTCTGCTGCACTGCCCTGTGAGGGAGGGGCAATGGGGACATGCCAGCCTTGCAGAAAACGCTGCACTCATGCTGCATGCTGGGACAGTCCCGCTCTCCCCTGCAGCACTTGGCAGTGGAAAGCCCAGTGCCACCCTGCCATGTGAGGGGGCTGCATAGCACAGTTCAAACCAGGAAACTCACCTTTGGGCGGATTTTCTGCCTCCTCCTCCAGCTCCTCCAGCTCTTTGGGAGAGAATTTCATGATATGGGACACCACATGGGTCCCCACCAGCACGGTACGCCCAAAAGCTCGCTGCTCCACCACAAAGATGCTTAGGGGTGGGTGCAGGTACACCTGCTCCGGTAGCTCCTGAAAAGAGCCTCTCATACTGTCACCAGGGCTGCGGGGGGGTGTTCCGCAGACAGCTCAGAGTCTGGCTTATAGCTCACTTGTGTCCAGCTGGCAGATAAGGGCTGCGCTCCCACCAGCTGCACCCTGGTGAGCCCCTAGCACAGCGGCCCTGATGCTCCCTATGCAGGTAGGTCCTGACAGCGCCAGTGCTGGGACCCAGCTCCTCAGTTCTGAACTGGAGCCCTGCCCATGCCTCGCCAGCAGGCAGTCGCTGATGCTGGCTGAATTGATTCATGCCATGGAGAGTTCTTTCCCATCAGCAGCTGGTCTTTAATGGGCCCCAGTTCCCCAGAGGGGGAACCCAGCTGGGGCTGAACCCAGTCTGCAGGTATGCGCCCATTCTCCAGAAACACGGGCCGTGGAAACTCTGCCTCTCCCCTCCTCGCTAAAGCCCTACCCCAGAGCTAGCGGGCCCTGGCAGTGAGCACTGCTCCCTACTTACCACGTTGATGTATTTGACCAGCTCGTTGAAGTTGGGGTTCTCTTTGTATGACACAATCACTTCCGATTCCACTTTCTTCCCGGCACATTCGATGATCACCTGGGGCTGATCTACCTCAAACAGGTTCACACGTTTCAAGTCTCGCAGGCCCCAAAACAGGATCTGAAGAGCAGGAGCCAAGTGCGTCAGCTGCTCTAGGCACTCAGCACTCTTCACACGAGCCTTCCCAGCCGCCAATCCCTCACCCCTACGAGTGGCAATCACCCCCAATCCACCCACCTAACCCCAGTACTAATCTCACTATACCCTGTCCAGCTGCCAGATGGTCCCTCATCCCCACAGGTAACCAGCATCACCATCTGCTAACCCTTCCCACGTCCCTGGCAGTCAGACCCCTCTTTCCAACACAGGAGGAGTGAGGGCTGCTCCTCACCCACCCAGACGCCCCCAGGAGGAAAACACTGGACACTTCATCAACAGCAAATGAATGTGCCAGTCTGGAGGTGGGCAGACTCAGCAGAGCAATTTGGGGGTAGATGAGTGAGAGCTAACGGCGCTGACTCACAGCCAGGCTCCTCTGTTCAGTGTGATCGGGAGTTAATCAAACAACATGGGACACTTTCCAGGTGAGATGCTGGATGAAATGGGGGCTTGTGACCCAACACACTACTGTATACACACCCTACACATTGCGATCGTCTCTATACAAAATACATCTTGTGAGGCAGCATTTGAAAACTAAACTCACTCGTCAATAATATACTGGTGAAACACATATAGCAACATGACATGTAAAGTTAAAGTTGTGACTGACATGCATTCACCAGACAAGCCTGGGGAGGGGTAAACAAGTTTCTCGAAGACAAAGGACAAGCTGACACCTCTAGCCAGGTGTTGTCAAAGTTGATTGACCATCACTGGTCACATGGCCAGTCTTTGGCAGCGAAGTGGGGCAGGAACAAATCGATCTGCATTTTAACAAACAACATGGAAGCTCTTTCCCCATGAGACCCCTGTGTCTCCATCCTCATAGCTGGAAGGAACTTTGTCTAGTGACACTCAGGAAAATGCATTGCAAAGGGTGACTAGAGTATAGAAGGGAGGGGCAAAAACACCCCCGGTAGGTTTGTCTCTCTCTCTCTCTCTCTCTCTCTCTCACCTGAGAAGACCAAGGAACTAGCCTTTGGACTTTGGGAGGGATTCCGACCTCAGAATTTGGCCAGCCTTTGTGCTGAGAACATGTAATAAGGATTTCACCTTGAACCAAGTCTATTTGTTCAGTTTTAGTGACTAGAAAATGCTTTATCTTTATGTCTTTTGTAAACATTTCTGACTTCCATGCCTTATACTTGTACTCACTTAAAATCTCTCTCCGTGTAGTTAAATAAACTTGTTCTATTCTTCTTTAATCAAAACTAATCCAGTAGTGTGTTTAAACTAAATTGTTTGGTAACTGCAGTTAAGGTAACAAACTGTTGTACATTGACCCCTTACAAGGCTCAAGGGACCTCCAATATCTGGACTGCCGAGGAGAGGGCTGGAGAGTGCAGAACATACATTTGGGGAAAGTCCAGGACTGGAAGTGTGTTGGGGTCACCCACCAAGTGGAAACCAAGGCTGGTGGAGTGTTGTTGGCAGGCTGTTGCTATGCACAGACACTCGAAGTGACCTGCATGCTCTCTGGCTGTTTGTGAGGAGCCCAGGGTGGGAGATACAGCAGCAAAGCATTGTGAGGCACCCCAGGATGCAGAGCAGGTGATGACAGCCCCTCTCCAGCCTGGATTGCACCCCAAAATGAGATAGGGCCGGTGGGTAGATGTCGCCCCAGTTCCAAGCCACACTCACTTCTGGCCTGCGAAAGTCCCTGGTGTGAGGAGGCAGCACAGACATGTTTGAGTCCCAGGTATTGTGTCAGTCCCTTCCCTAACCCCCTGCCATAAAGTCACGGTGCACTGGTACCAGTCAGAGGAAACTCTGCTCAGATCTCTACTGAAAGCCACAGTACCTCTATGCGGAATTCTTTGAGGATGGGCCGGACTCCCTCTGGAATAATGAAGCGTCCAGAACGGGGGTCCTCCAGGAAGTCTGGCTCCTTGGGTTCCACGTCTTTGGGCACTGAAGGCTGGACAGATGGAAATGGCCAGGCCACACAGAAATTAAGGAGCTTGTCTCTCCTGCCCCACAACATCCCCTCATTCACCTACCCACCCATCTCTCCCATACCCAGCTTTGTCCTCCTCCTTCAGTGCTGCCCATTGATACTGGGGGGCCCTCCCACGATGAGAGTGCTCCTCTCTGCTTGAGGATGTGGCTAGAGCAGGGAGCCCAGCATCATGCCCCAGGTGTTAATCTGCCCAGCCCAGATAGCAGGAAGCAGCTGGAACAAGCTGCCATGCACCTCTTACCACACTGCTACCCCAGAGAAGCCAGTTACCTCCAAGTAGCCACTGTAATCCAGCTCGATCAGCTCAAAGGTAGCAATTAATTCCCCTGCTGCTCTGGGTCCTTTGTAAATGTCAAAAAACTGCAGGGCAGGTTTGCAGTATGGTTCATCCACCAGCTTCACCTGTGGAGTAGCAAAGGCCCGGCCAAGGAATTCCGGAGAACCCTACAGACAAGAAGGAGCAAGAAGGAATACTGCCTCAGCATTCTCATGGCGTTTCAGGTCCCAGTACAACATGCCAGAATGGGCTTAATCCCCACCAGGTGTAAGTTCTGCAAAGTCACTGGAAAGACTCTCTCTCCATCTCTGACCACCACGCACTGCTGCAGCAAACTGCTGCAGGGAGCCCAAGGCAGGGCACTCAGTACTGGGCGTACATTCAGAAAGGACTCAAACCACACCTCCCATCCTGGCAGGGCCAGCTCCAGGCACCAGCAAAACAAGCAGGTGCTTGGGGTGGCAGATTTCTAGGGGCGGCATTCCGGCGCCAGCCATGCCGCCCCTAGAAATGTGCCCCCACTGACCCAGCTCGCCTCTGCTCCACCTCCGCTTGCTCCCCTGAGCACGCCGCCGCCACTCCGCTTCTCCCCGCTCCCTCCCAGGCTTGCCGCGCGCCAAACAGCTGTTTTGCCCGGCAAGCCTGGGAGGGAGGGAGGGAGGGAGGGAGAAGCCAAGCGGTGGCGCTCAGGGGAGGCGGCGGTGGTGGAGTGGAGGCGAGCTGGGGCAGGGAGCGGTTCCTCTACCCCCCATTACTTCCTGCTCTCCCCCCCTGCTCACCTCCGCTCCGCCTGCTCCCCTGAATGCAGTGCCTCTCCCTTGCCTGAGAGGGAGGGGGGAGAAGTGGAGCGGCAGGGTGTTCAGGGGAGCAGGCGGAGCAGAGGTGAGCTAGGGCGGGGGGCCTGCAGGGGGCAGGGAACCACAGGAAGCAATGGGGGTGGGAAATGCAGCACGCCCAGGGGAGGAGGAGGGGCCAGGGATTTGGGGAAGGGGCAGAGTTGGGACGGAGCTGGGGGAGGGCATGAAAAAAAAGCGAGGGCAGCCAAAAATTTTTTTGCTTGGGGCGGCAAAAATCCTAGAGCCGGCCCTGCTTCCTGGGCTTTCCGCTGACAGAACCATAAAACCCTAGGCACTTAGCTGACCAGCCCAGTCTTCCTCTTGTTATCTTTATAGGTGAGGGCTTCAGGAGAGCATAGGGATTGGCTCTTCTTATCTGCAATGCTAATGGCCCAATCTGAACTGTGGAAAATGTAACCAGATACCACAGAAATGGGTGCAATACAGAACAAGGCAAGGAACGCCTTCCTCTCACTGACAATGCAGCATTACCTTCCTGCATTTCAACAATCATTGCATGCCCTGTATCTACCAGAGTGAGACTTCAAGTTATTTACAGTATGGGCCTGGTCTCCTTGCTTGTAAATTACCTGTATATCTAGGATGGTCTGTAAATAATAAAACCTGTGACTACTATTGAGAATTAAAGCCATGTGTGTAAGACAATGCATGCATCTATGTATATGCTTATATACAAAAAATGTTAAATTAAGGGTATTTAAGTTGCAAAGTCCAGCCCTCAAAAGTTAGGAAATGACCAAATTGGCCACTGTAATTCAGTCCCCTTGTGTGTTTGCATTATTATTAGACAGGCTTCTGTTATGTGATCAGATGCTGCTTTTTCCACATGCTCCATGTCCTATTCCGAACACAGCATGGACAGCATTCAGGAACCTGTTCCGCATTTCTTTCTATCCTCAGTATTCAGTGTGTGGCCAATTTTACAATTGGGGAACTGATCCAGGAAGACAAAGTGACTTGCCAAGGCCACACAAAGAATCAGTGGCAGAACCAAGACCAGAACTCAGGGCCACCTGAAGCCCAGCCCTTTGCTCATTCATTCAACCACACTTCCTTACTGCCAGAGGTGCTGAACATCCACTGCACCCGACAAATTGAGCTGCAGCTGTGAATACGCAGCACGTCTGTATATCAAGTGTCTCAAGCTGGACACCCACAAAACAAGGAACACACAGTGGCCACCTGCTACAATTGTGGTGTAGTGACTTTACCAACGTCACACAGAGAGACCGTGGAAAAGACAAGGATGGAATCCAGGTCTCCATTCAACCGCCTTAGCCCCAAGACTAGCCTTTCGTCCTGCAATCCACTGCCTCGTTCCTATACACCTTTCAACTTCTAGTGTGCATGTGGCAAGGCCTACAGACAACAGCCTCCTTTGTTACACACCCCGACTCATCCCCTGAGCACCGTCCATCCTGTGCACTGCAGGACACAAGGGTCCTGTGAAAAAGACAGTAGGTGATCATGTAATGAAAGACCATGTCAAAAGGCAGGTTGCCAGTTCTGGCATTTCCTAGCTTTCAAGAGATGGACTTTGCAACCCTAACAACATTATGTTAACAGTTTTTTGGGACTGTAATATGATTTCATGTGATATTCAGTTCAGTTTATTTTACAAGGCCTGTACATTTTCAGTTTTCACTGTGCTGCTGCACTCGGTAGCGAAGACACATAACTGCGCTGCGTCAAGGAGGTTTTGGCAGCTGGGTGGGGACAGCTGCGCTTTGGCACCAGCGGAGGCAGCTAGGAATGGTGGGAAACGCATATTAGCATGATCATGCTGTGGTTCAGTTTGACAGTCACATTCAGTGTGTTACGAATAGACTGCGACACCTCCACTTGGGTCTGTAAGTGAAAAATAGCCCAGATTCTCGGCTGCACCAAACAAGATGTCAGGGCAGGTCTGCATCATCCGGCCACAGCAGAGGTTAGAGCATGCTCAGAGCTTGTCACAGGGCGGGCTGGGCTTGTAAGGTGTGCTGGGATCAGTCCCACCTGTGTCCAGTGATCCCCCCAATGGGGTGCCCATGTGATGGGTTCAGGCTTGGGCCAGGCGACCGGGGATCATGTGATGGTAGCCCAGGGCAGGGCTATGTGTGAGGGGGCCTGTTCTCTCAGAGAGATGGGGAGATTGGGGCTGGGAAGGCCTGGGCCAGGCCTGATACAAGGGTCACTGAGAGCTGGGAAAGAGGCTGTCCCTACCAGCCAGAGGGAGAGGCTTAGCTGCAACTACCTGCAGTGAGCCACAACCTCAAAAACCTTCCAAGGGGATTATGAGCCTGGAGGAACCAAATGGACTGTGGCACCTAGGCTGGGCCTAGTGAGCTGCAGGGAAGGTGGCTGAGAGTCTAGCTCGGAGTTAAACTGCTCTTGTTAGGTTAGTAAAGCAGGCCCCAGATGGGAGAGTAACTTAAAGCACCAGTTGAGGTGATTTGACTAAGGAAGGAGGAAGCTGAGGCAGTCGGGGGGCTGACACTGGGTGTGGTAAGACTGTTACAGACCTGCTCGGACTTCCGCCTTTGGGCCTCTGGACCACAGCAAGCCCCTGCCACATCTCCTGTGCACAGGCTGAGCTGGGGCAGTGCAGCGGCCTGTCTGGGCACTGACTTAGAACTGTGCCACACAGCGTAATTTGCAGCTTGGCAGGTCTGGTTGCTTTCCAGACTGCAAACCAGAATCCAGCTCAGTGTTTGCATGTGAACCATCCTCTCCTCTACGAGCTCCTCACTTCTCCAGGTTGGCGGCAGCTCGGCTGGCTTCACTCATCACACACACACAGCTCCACTGGTTGGCACCACCAGAGCAGACTGACAACAGGAAGCTTGTCAAAGCCCTCCCCAAAGAGCCACTCCTGGTGGCTCCAACCTCCCTGCAGCTTTGAGCTGCCGGTATAGGTAAGATCTAATCACAGGAGCGGAGGCAGAGCAAATTGGTGCAGTCGTCCATGTGACGTCCTGTATCTGGACAGACATTCCTTCAGCTTTCCCCAGACTCCTGCACACACTGAGCTTATGGACATAGAGGGACAGGGTCATTCTGTCATACTTACAAATTTATTATGGTCAAAGATACTGATGACAACAACGGGGGTCTCGGTCTTCAAATCCTCTCTCCGCCCATCAATAATCAGCTGATCATATAAAAGTAGCTCATTCCACAATGGGCTCAGGGTTTCCTCCAAGGTCTGCATGGAGAGCGATCAGGATTAATAGAGCTCAGCAGAGTCTCTTGAATTCAGTCAAGTTCATTCTTAAAATGGCCCTTTAAGGAAGCAGTGGGGGGTGGGGGAGGCTGCAGACATCCCTTCCCCAAAGCAGGGCGAGAGGGACTATAAAGCCCACACAAAAACACACACACACACACCCCTCAGTGCTGTGTGCGCATGGCCAATGCCTTCAAGAGCAGGAGATAAGAGAATTCTGGGGGCTGATCTGGGCATTTGCCAGTCTCCCTCAGATACAACTGTTGTCACCAAAGATTCCTTAAATATTCACATTGCTCAGTGCAGGCCTGGCACGAACAATGAAAGGAAACCGAGATTAACAGTGGACAAGCCACAGATTCACAGGTGGCCTTGTAAATAGCCTGTGGCTAGTAGATAAAGAAAGAGTAAGAAGAATGATGTATGATAATCTGCAGCTTTGCTTACTAGCAGCTTGTGGACAGTTCATGACCTGTACAGGGATTGGTTACCAAAATTAGTAACCCAATTACAAAGTGTGATACAATGTAACATGGAATGTGCATGAGTCACTTTGGTTTAGAATATTTATACATGGAATGTGCATGAGTCACTTTGGTTTAGAATATTTATACAATCTGATTGATTTTTGTGTGCTTTGGCAAACCCCTAAACACATCCCCTCAGCACAGGACTGCTATATGCCAATAAAAAACTGTCAGAGACGCGTCCAGATTTGAGCTACTTCCTTGGGAACAGAGTGTGGAAAGTCTCAGAGAAAAATCCCAACACTCAGAGGGCATGAAAATGTCTCCACAGCTGGAGTCAGGTAATTGGACGGTCTCCTCCTGTGATGCCAGCTTCCAACACTGCAAGCAGTAACTGGTTTGGTCCACAGGTGCGTTTCCTGAGGTGAAGGAGATGGGTTGCAGTAGGACCAGAGAGACCTTACCCGGGTGGTCTGGCACTGAGTCGAAAACACCACTCTTGCAAATGGGTCTGAAAGGCCATTGTCGTCAGCAGGCAGGATCCCCCGAGCCTGGTACAAGTGAGCTCTCAGCTGGAAGTAACTGAAGTCTGGCAAGACAAAGCAGAAATCACTGGCTGCTATGAGATCCGAGTAATTATACCCTTGGCACTCTTGGGAGAGAGTCTCCAGGCGGGCCCAGAGGGTGGGTGGGGCCCTCAGAGGCGAGGAGGGCAGGCAACAGCACCTTTACAGGTGTCTGCTGAAGTGCTTTGGATCAGTATATCTCAATATAGCTTGGGCTAGGCAGTCCACTTTCGGTTAATTTCTTTGTCCCCAGTGACAACTAGTGTTCTAGAGTCTTTGGGGGGTTAATTTTGGAGTGATTTGCTATGAACATGTGCCCCTCAGAGCTGCATCAGGCCTCAGCAAAGCCAGTGAATTACTGGACAGGTCTTGAGCAGGTTACACACCCTAGAAATCGGGACCCAGCCAGTGACTCTCCAGTAGCTTATGAAGCAACAGTGCCCCTTTCTCACTGGGGGGTCCCTGTGACATTCTGCCAGAACTTTCAACCCTAGAGCCGTGGTTCTCAACCCGCAGCCCGGGGGGCATTTGCAGCCCAATCAGCACACAGCTGTGGCCCATGTGACATCCTCAGGGCCGTAGAGGTAGCATTGGATGCGGACCACAATGGCAAATAGGTTGAGAACCACTGCCCCAGGGACACAGGTTGTCCATGGCAGGCTGAGGTGCCCTGCTCTCTCTGCCCCCCACGCTAGCAGGTCTCTGCCATCTGTACAGAAGGAGACGGCAGCACTCTGAATGCTGCTGTGGCAAACACACATTCCCGTAAGCCAAAAAGGCTCTTGGCGGAGCCCACATCCAGGCACCCAGGCAGGACTCGCTCAGCTCACTGCTCTCTCATTTGTTTTCAGTTTAGCCACCAGTGGGACTGTAGAGTAACCAAGGCAGTCTGTGCTCACCATCCCTGCTGAGCCGGCTGGGCGGCATGTGTGCTGGAAGCTGCTCTGTCTGCTGGCCGCTCTCATAGATGGGCTTGAATTCCTCGGGCAGTTCTGCAGTGCTGTTCTTCACATACTTGGTCACCCCCAGCCACATATAGATCTCTAGTTTCGCAAAGATCTCTCCGGTGCGTGACCCTGGGACCTTGGAGTGCAGAAGGTTAGTTTCACTTCCCATCCAGACCCACAGGCCATCAGAGACTATATCACACGCCGGTGATTAGCAGTGCACCATCACTGTGCCTGCAGCTTTACACGTGGGTCTGAAGGGCAGCTGGGCGGGGATCAAATTTTCTGTTTCTTGGGAAATTCCACAATCTCAAAAAAAATGTTATGTTCCAGAAGGAAACCAAAACTTTCAAAACTTCACATGAACCAAAATTTAAAAAAAAAAATGTGTTTCACAATCAAAATGTTTTGTTTCCATAAAATCAAACTATTTCCTTCCAATTCTACCTTTTTTATAATATTAAAGAAATTTTGAAATGAAGTGGTTTCTAAACAAAAACCAAAACATCCTGTTCTGCAAATGATGGAATGTTCCCATGTCAAAACGTTCCAAATGCTTTGTGCTGGTTTTTTTTCAAATGAAAACAACCACGCTGTGAGAGGAGAAGTCAAGTAAATCTTTACCCAGTCCAGGAGCTCACTTGTTTGGACCTGGTATAGAAACGAGAAGTATTCTCACTATGCAATTAGACTGTTTGGCTTTTACTAGTCTTACAAATTCTCTCTCAGATACAGAACCAATAATTAGAGCTGGTGAAGGAAGGGAGACGAACATGGAATGAAATAAGCAGGAATATGGTTAGGTTTTTCACATAAACTCTACCTTTAAAAAAACGGTCTGGATCTTTGCACAGTCCTTGCCTTTCTCCTCTTCTACTACAGAGTAGAGGACATTCTGTGCAGGAATTCTTGTGCATGCCACTCGCTTATTATTGCTGAACATCCAGAGTAGGACATCGGGGAGCGTGCACTGGGGCTGGAAGATATAGGCAATGCAGAGTCTCAGAGAGAATGTCCCCATGAGGGAATATAGATGATCCAGTCCTGCTTCCACCAAAGTTAATGGCAAAACTCCCACTCTGCTGAGTGCTTGGCACTTCTGAAAATCAAGTCACTTACTAGGTGCTTAACTGTGGCTTTAGGGGCCTAACTTTAGGTGACATTTTTTGAAAATCTTGATTACGTAATACATGTTATTTCTCTTAGTAGGTGCAATATACAAGATACAAAGATAATGTTGCTTAGTGAACTTCACTTCTGCATTTCCTGACTTTGACATTTAAAATGTGTATCCTAACTTAGGTTTTTCCATTTAATTTCCTGGCAGTTTTTAAAGGTGACCTGCAAAGATTTTTGCATAGAGTTGTATATTTCTTGCGTTGCTCTTGTTTTTTCATTAAAAATATCTGGAATATCCAACCTTCTCTGTTCTCACTGACAGACTCCTGGGGAGATCAGAGCGGGTGGAGTGAGAGCTTTCTGTGCCCTCAGATGAATGGGGCACTGAATCTTTTCTCCCAAGTGTTTGTGACTGAAGGCGTGTCTATATTAATGTGAGCCAGGGCCGGATGAGCTCTCCTCTGCCATCTAGTGATGAACTGAGGGAAAAGACTTCAGGAGCAGACCGTATTTGCACAGACACATCCACTCTACCTAGGTGTTCAGCGGTCAGAGCTGCTTTGCCAACGTGATCAGTTTGGGCTGTTTGGGGTTAAAATGCAGGGGGAGTCCTTATTGTAGGAGCAACAGGCAGAAGAACTGTACTTAGCCTGCCCTGACTGAGGGGATCACCCTAACTTGAACATCACTTGCTACGCAGGGGCAGGGGTGCCAACTCCAAGTGAAAGTTAGAGGGGGGTGAGAACAGGTGTTCCACACTCTGTTTAAAGCATCTTAGAGACCACTTGAAACATTCTCTCTCCAGTGTTTAAAAATGGAGTTGATCAGACTCAGCTGAGAGGCCCTGTTTCTGTTCAGTGGTCACGACAGCTGACATCACTGATGAGCAAGTCTAGGGGCTGAGCCTGAGACCTGGCGTGGGGCCAGAGCTGCAGTGGAAGGCAAGGCAGAGGCAGCACCAGTGAAATCACGAAGAGCCGGGCTAAGCACTGGAACCTCAGCACATGGCACTAGCGGTGCCAGCAAGCAGCAGCAGAGATAACAGCGGCAGTAGTGGACCGAGGCGGAGAGCAGCAAGGACAGCAGCTGCAGCAAGAGGCATTGTTCAATGGCCCTCCCTTGACGGGTGGGAGACAAACCCACATGAACACGCCCCAGCTGTGTGCAGCGGAGGGAAAGGGGAGTGGCGTGTTAAAGGGACTTTCGTCCATCAGACTTTCATACCGCAAGGCAGCAAACTGAGGCAAAGGACATTGCCCAATGTACTGTGGGGTGGGTGTTTGCTTATGGTTTACGTGCTTTTGAATTATTGTTGCAATGTTTTCCTAAATGAATGTGGGGGGTGTGGGTTGTTATACACAGACTCAGTGCTTGTAAGTGGGGAAGTATTGTCTTTCAGAGATGCCGGGGGTGTGGGGGAGGGTAATTTTCCCAGATTTCTGGGTCGGGGCTCGAGCCGGTTCTGTTCTGCAATGTGAAGAGGAACCCCTAGATATTGAATCTGGCCCTTGTTGCTGCTGACACCACCTCGCAGGAAGGTTACATTAAGACAATGTGTTCTGTGCGGTCACTGCAGTGCAAAACTGTACGGGGTAAACGTATGGCATAGGCCCAGAGTGGGGCACTCTACGGAGACAAACAAAGAAGAGAGGTTTTTTTAAACACTAACTAAAAAAACCTCTTCCCCCTCTTAATTGCTCAGGTTCCAGCCTTTTGTGGACAGTTCTAACATAAAAACCACAACCTTTTAAAAAAAAATCTTCCAGGTATTTTTCACTCCTCAGAGGGAAACACAAGAAGGACACACTAGTTCTTTCCTCCGTGGACACTTTAAAGAAAAACAGACAATTAAAGGGTTGCCTCAGCAGTGTGGTCTATGCACAAACTTGCATGAAACAACGAAAAGTGTGTGAATTAAAACCGATGTAGTTAGTTTGGTGCCAGTTTGTGTGTGGACACTAATTTCAGAATAAAAGCAATTAAAGTTCCCTTTGCTAAATTGACTTTAGCCCCTTTTATTCTGAAATTAGTGTCCAGACGCAAACCGGCACAGAAATAATTACATCCGTTTTAAGAAATTAGTCCGTTTGTAGGTTGACAGACAGTGCTTGGTGCTAGCACTTAGATGGCTTTGACAGGTGCTGAAGTTCACATCTCATTGAGGTAAGGAAAGGGGGGAAGTAAATTCCTGCCTTTGTCTCATTGCTGGCTGGGAACAGCTCTCTACTGGCTGGATTAAAAGGGCAGCATCTCATTAGTTAACACTGCGAAGAGGCAGACCTTGTCTGTGTTCAAAGCTACATCCATATCACTGAAGGTGCGAATCCAAACCAAGGGAGTTAAACCCATGCAATACCCACCAGGGACACACACAACCCAAATTAATCCTAGTTTATATGAATTTAGTTTAATTCAGTAAAGAATCAATTAAGGCTTACATTGAGGCAGATCTGGTTTTAATCCAATTAAGAATCATAGAATCATAGAATCTTAGAATATCAGGGTTGGAAGGGACCTCAGGAGGTCATCTAGTCCAACCCCCTGCTCAAAGCAGGACCAATCCCCAATTAAATCATCCCAGCCAGGGCTTTGTCAAGCCTGACCTTAAAAACTTCTAAGGAAGGAGATTCTACCACCTCCCGAGGTAACGCATTCCAGTGTTTCACCACCCTCCTAGTGAAAAAGTTTTTCCTAATATCCAACCTAAACCTCCCCCACTGCAACTTGAGACCATTACTCCTTGTCCTGTCCTCTTCTAACACTGAGAATAGTCTAGAACCATCCTCTCTGGAACCACCTCTCAGGTAGCTGAAAGCAGCTATCAAATCCCCCCTCATTCTTCTCTTCTGCAGACTAAACAATCCCAGCTCCCTCAGCCTCTCCTCATAAGTCATGTGTTCCAGGCCCCTAATCATTTTTATTGCCCTTCGCTGGACTCTCTCCAATTTATCCACATCCTTCTTGTAGTGTGGGGCCCAAATCTGGACACAGTACTCCAGATGAGGCCTCACCAATGTCGAATAGTGGGGGACGATCACGTCCCTCGATCTGCTCGCTATGCCCCTACTTCTACATCCCAAAATGCCATTGGCTTTTTTGGCAACAAGGGCACACTGCTGACTCATATCCAGCTTCTCGTCCACTGTCACCCCTAGGTCCTTTTCCGCAGAACTGCTGCCTAGCCATTCGGTCCCTAGTCTGTAGCTGTGCATTGGGTTCTTCCGTCCTAAGTGCAGGACCCTGCACTTATCCTTATTGAACCTCATCAGATTTCTTTTGGCCCAATCCTCCAATTTGTCTAGGTCCCTCTGTATCCTATCCCTGCCCTCCAGCGTATCTACCACTCCTCCCAGTTTAGTATCATCCGCAAATTTGTAAAGAGTATCCACACTATATTTTCACTGGTTTAATGAATTAGTTTTGTAAACTGATTAAAACTAAACTGTGAGAAAACTTTGAATATAGAAAGGCCCACATTTCTGCTAAGAAAAAGAAACAGAGTTGTTTTAAATGAAAGCTCTGAATTTGCAGAATGTGCTCAACACGGCTCCTCCGGGGGAGAGACCCTGAGACAGCAGAACTGGAGATTGTCTCCCTGTTCAAGCGCCCTGCTGCCAAATGGCCGGGATTTGACTGTGTGTCAGACCAGTCCAGGCAGGGACAGACAGCAGCAATGTCACATATAGGCCGGGGATCATTAGGTTCTGCTCACAAATCCCAGCAGATCCACTATTTCTCCATCACTTAGAACCATTTATTCTATCGTCTTCTATCACGTACACCTTGGACAGAGCAGGTTACAGGGCTGCTACAAGCATGTCAGGCTCTTGTGCCAGATACGGACGGGCCACAGAGCTTCCTACCCCCAGAGGTGCACCAGGGATGTGTTCACCTTCAGACACTAATGCACTGCCAGGAATGGCTGTTGCGAGCGTCAATAAGGTCTGTGGCACACAGTGCCACCTGGTGGCTGAGCAGTGTAATACAATCTAACAATACCATCTCTGGGTGAGGGTCCAGCTACTCCTGGGAGCAGGCATGGCCACAGCTGCCTGGGCTCTCGCTGGCACTGACCGCAAGCTCACAGGAGTGTTTACAATCAGAAAAAAAAATTCAGAGTAGGGAGGCCACCTGCTTGGCGAGGGAGAGAGTCCAGCCCCCACCCTCCCAACTGGGAAAGAGGGAGCCCAGCCCCCGCCCATCCATGCGGGTGTGGAGAAGGAGAGCCTGGTCTCCACTCACGCAGCCAGTGGGGGCCTGGCCCCCCTCGCCTGCCCACCCAGAAGTGGGGGGTGCCCGGGGTTCCGGCCAGCGCACATTGTACCTCTTTAGCCAGGGAGCGCAGCTTCCCTAGGATTCTCTTTGCATCATTCACTTTCTCCTTCACGTTGGCTCGAGTCAGCCGCCTCCTCACGCGGAGCCCCTGCTTCGCATACAGGATCTGAACACCAAGCACGCCCGTCACACGCCTGCAGCGCGCCTGACGCCCACCGAGGCCGGAGACACCAGCATCCCGAGGCCATGTGGTCACATCGAGGCCTGTCTGAGGAGCTGCGCTCAGCGGGGTGGACCCAAGCCTGGGGTCCATCTCCAGCACAGTTCTCACCGGCCCTACGGCTCCCAGCAGGCAGGGGACAGGAGCAGCCATGGAGCAGGGACAGGTCTCCTCGAAACCATCACCACCACCAACTTCCAGCAATTTATCAGCAACACTGAGCCTGTCACTGAAACCCAGCCCCACACAGCCCAGCCACACCCCCACACTGAGCCTGTCGCTGAGCCGCACCCAGGAACTGGGCTCCACACGGGCCAGCCACACCCCCCACACTGAGCCTGTCGCTGAGCCGCACCCAGGAACCCAGCCCCACATTGCCCAGCCGAGCTGAGTGGGGCAGGACAGTGTAAAAGCAATGAGTGTTTGAAAGGCTGTGGGGGCTGCATTTTCACTAGGGTTTGGGGACTCCTGAGGCAGCAGAGCTTGCAGAATGTCAGTATGACAGGCACAGCAGCAGGGGCTGGGGTGGGCAGGGGGAACCCTCCCTGGGCAAGGGGGGAGTGGAATCTCCCTGGGCAGGTGCAAGGTGAGCAAGGGGTTTCTTCATGGACATGCAGGAGGGCAGGATGAGGGCAAGTGTGTGAAGAAGCAGGGGGGCAGTCATGGGGCCCTCACCGCTCACGTTCCCCTTGGCATGCTTCCCAAGGCCTTTGCCAGCTGCAGGAGCTGCCCTGGCTCCCCTTTCCAGGGCCTTTCCAGGGGCTGATTCCAGAGCCCTCCAGAATCTGGGCTGGATCGCACAAGGACACGCAGGACCCAGATGTTTACGTGTGTGAGTCACGTGGACTAGGATAACATCAGTACGGGGCATAAACCAACCACAGAACAAACTGCCTCTGGGGCTGCTTATTGAAGAACTGCCCCTTGTGGGGAGCCTGACAACTTCCTCTAAAGCATCTGGGGCCAGCCCCTATCCAGGACAGGATCCGTGGGGAGATGGATGCCTGCTCCTATTGAGCGAGTGGGGAGTGACAGGGGCGGTATCCACAGACTCTATTAGCTACTGTCACAGAGAGCCTTTGGCATTAGAACCACCCCTCTCTGCAAGGTGGCCACCCTTCAGGGCACAGAGTGAGGCTTAGCAGCTTACTCAGAGATTATCTTGAGTTGGGCAGGTAAAGGGACAGCTTCCTGCAGACAGGCAGTAGCCCAGTTTTACTGACTAAGGTCTCGATCCTGCAAGCTGCTCCAGAAAGCCAAGCCCCATCAGCCTCGAGGGCGCTCCAGGTGGGCAGACCCACACACCTGTGCAGAACTGCACCAAGGATCCAGCTGCAGGAGCAGCAAGAAGGAGGCTGCGGCAATGGGCACATAACAATGGCCATGCAGACACACAGTTCCTTCAGATCCAGCAGAACAGGAACTAAACATCTCCCATGATGGCAATTCCACCTTGTCCCCCTCCCCAAACTCCTCTCAGAGCCAGTGACCACCCAAAGCCCCTCCCTCCCTCAACCGCACAGACCCTACCCCACTTACAATATTGTGTGTCAGGGATTTCAGCCGACATCTGTCAAGGTTGTTTGGACGTGTCATTGGTTTTTTCTCCACATTCAGTGAATACTGCCTGTGATTAGAGAGAGCCTTGAGCCCTGAGCCAGGACCACATCCCTCAGGCAGGGCACGGCTCCAAAAACATGAACCTAATGCATTTCAAGGGAAACCACTAACATTCCCCCTCCCTCTGAACAGCTTTTCCTTCTCCAGCCACCAACAGCCCTTAGCAGCATTTGAGTTGTGCATTAAACAGGACCTTGTGAATCCAACCTTCAGTTCTTAAAGACACCGATGATTACCTAGAACTCACCAGGGCTGTATCCTCCATAGTTGGTCACACTAGGTTCCCAACCAGTTAATCTGGAGCTAGGTGTGATCTGATCCCTAGTTCTGGGACATTTCGATACACCTCTAACTGTGACTGAAAAATTATGGGTTTTGGCCTACACCTGTGACTAGGGCAGAACAGGCTGGGCGAGGTCTGTGGAGAGTGTGGTGCCCGGGAACATTCACTGACATGCAAATAAAGAGTTCAGAAAGAAACCAAAGGAAGCAGAGACTTATTAACCTGCATCCAGCTACAAACTCCTCCAGCACCTGCTTGAGTCTGTCTTCTGCTTTAGATTTTGGCCTCCTCAGGAGTGTCTCCACGTCATACAGTCCATGTTCCTGTTGAGACAAGCGCCATGTTCACATTATCCCTGGGTGCAAGTGCAGACATGCAGCAGGGAGAGGAGTGCCTTCGTGTCATGTCCCCAAAGAATTTGCCTAAAATAACCTTGGGGCCCCTTTGCCAAGAGGTAGCAAATGTTAGGGCCTTGCAGGTCAGCTTCCTGTTGGAGGAGAATCAGTGATATGGAAACCAGGTATATGAGTGTTACTTGTTATATTTACACTCTATAAACCAGTCCTGGAACAGAAGTGGTCACAAATGGCACATATGGTCACAAATGGCTCTTTCAGATTTCTCAGCCCAAACACCAATGCCCAGTTCCCAGGAAGCAATTGTGCCCTAAGTATTGATTCCAATTAGAGAAATTAAGGCTGAAAACAAGTTCCTTTGTGGTTCGCAACAGCTCCCCCAAAGAACCTGCATCACAAAACACAACAATGCAGCACGTTTCCAAAGATGGCAGACTGCTCGCACGCAAAGAAAGAGAATGTGAAAGACCATGGAACAGCTCATCCAGCTCCCACCATCTCAATATTGCACATGCTGTACTTTTCATGATCAAATGCACGTGAGCAGTCAGGGCTCAGTCCTGCAAGAGGCCCTGACTGCAGTGGGGGAGGAAGGTATTAAACTCCTGACAGATTAACGACACATGCTTTGGGCTTCTGATTTTCTGTTTTAACTGATAAACACCAATGAAATACCCTGAAAAAAAATGAAACCAGTGTTTTTCCAGTGAATGCTGGGAAAACACCAGAAATGGTTATTTGTATCTAAGAGCTTGACTACAGCAACCTGTGGCTCATTAATTGGCCCATGTAGAACCTGCTTGTGCACACTGAAGTCTGCCTAGTGCACTTTAACGTAGTGCTGTTTGAAGAAGTGCTCTGTTAAAGCACACTGCAGAACTTTACAAAGAGACTGCACTCTCGGTACACGCTATTGCCAGGAGTCACGTATGTGAGATACAATCACTCGTTACAGTACATACAAAGAGAAAGCCCCAAACACCCCCAAATATTGGACATCTACGTAAAACTCAAAAATTGCTAAAAATAAACCTCAAAGAAATCAGTAAGCCCAAGAAACAGCGACAGGAGGAAGCAGTGCGAGGGGAAGCAGTGGGGTCTCCCAGTCACTGCGATACTTTACCAGCCGCTCTGCTATTTTGACAATCCAGTTGGAATTGTAGAGCCTCCAGGTGTGATCTTCCCAATAGCTCCAGACATACACACAGGGCTTCTCATGCAGCAGGGGCAGGCAGCTGTAAGAACTAAGAGCAGGAGGCAGAGCAGGTTACAATGCACACTGAGAGACTGAAGCAGCCTCAGAGCCACCCTAATACATGTCAGTCGCTTTGGGGAACCAAGCCATGGGATGCATGGCTCTGCTGCTGCGGCCTTAGCTCCAAGAAAGCAGCACAGTGCTGAGAACAGAGGCCCAGATTCACAAGGGACGTAGGCGTGGTGACGCTGAGCATTGCAGCGCCGAGCTCTCAGGTGCCTAGAAAATCACAGGAACATACTGGGATCCACAAAGCCTGAATCAGGCACCTGGGCTCCCTGTATAATGCCTGGGGAGAAACAGGTGCCTTAGAATGCCATTCACAGCAGCCAGTATGCTAGGCAGGAGCTGCTTGGACTAACCAATGGGAGATGCCAGCTATAGGAGTGAGTGCTGAGCCCCATCCCGCTCAGAGAGAGAAGTGCCTAAGTCCAGGCTGCAGGGAAGCTCCTCTCTGTGATCCAGATCTGGGACGTCAGGTCGCCCCAGGAGCCCAGGGCGTTTCTTGTGAGAATGAATCAGGTAGGAGCCTAAGTCCACACAGAACAGCCGAGGAGGAGGGGCGCCACCATGTGATAATGTTTAGCCCAGTGGTTAGAGCACTCGCGCAGGATGTGGGAGACCCACCAGAGGGGATAAAAGGATTTGAACCAGAGTCTTCTGGTGCTCAGGGGGCTGCTCTAACCTCTGTGCTGTGGGATCATCTGATGTGGGGCTCTGTCAGTCTCTCCTGTGAAGCTGTTCCACTGAGGACAAATCCTTCGCGTCACTGGGCCAGAGCGAGAGAGAGAATGACTCTATAGCCCAGTGGCCAGGGTACCCATGTGAGGTGGGAGACCCAGCGTTCAGTCCCCCCCTCCAGTGATTTTATAATGCACAGTGGAATAACATCAACAGGAGAGATTAAGGAGCGCCCCACATGAGAATAACCCATAACTGACCCCTGAGCAGGGTGGGACCCATGTTCAGACCTCATTTTCCCCCTGCTTCAGCAGACAGGGCAGTTGAACCTGGGTTGCCCATATCCCAGGTGACTGCTCTAACTACAAAGTTAGGCACCTCCTCTAGGCAGATTTTGCATGGGACCCGACCCAGCAGGTGACCTCTCAGTAACCCCCACATATCAGGCCCCACGGGCGAAAACTTTTCTTCTCAGATTCATGGATTGCTCTGGGCTTCGGCAGGAGACAGGTGTCCGAATGCCTAAAGGGAGGCAGCAGTGTGCACACCCAGAGACAGAAACACAGGTGCCAATGGAACTTTTACCCCGAAGACTTAGGCACCGAGTGAGTTTAGATCCTACAGGGTTCAGTGGGGGTTTTGTGGACCTCAGTGGAGTCTAAAACTGGGACTTAGGCACCTAAGTCCATGATCAAGGAGCTGAAGTAACTTTATGAATCTAGCTCAGAGATCCTGCCATATGGGCTGGATGCAAGGGCTGATGCAGTGCTTATGGCAGAACCAACCCCAACAGGTTTCAGAGTAACAGCTGTGTTAGTCTGTATTCGCAAAAAGAAAAGGAGTACTGTGGCACCTTAGAGACTAACCAATTTATTTGAGCATAAGCTTTCATGGTTAGTCTCTAAGGTGCCACAAGAACCCCAACAGGGGAGGTCAAAGAACTCCTCCAGGGCAGCCTGGAATGACCCTCATAGCTGGTACTTGTCTTACACGATGACTTCATCAAGACCCTAGACACTGAACCTTCTTTGGGGGTCAAGCTTGTCTGGCCACTGACACTAGACTCTGGCACCAGTCTTGAACCCCCAACAGAAAATCCCATAGGCAGGAGGAGGGCTGCATGAGCACTTCCACCAGCTGGGGTTTGGAGCTGCTCTCTAAAGTGCAGCGTGCAGATGGTGAAGCCCCAGCATGCAGAGCAATGCTCAAGGCTGTGTCTCTCCCTGCAGCAGAAAAGGCACTGAGCATTCTCCTCTCTCATGGACATTGTGCCATCGCAGGATGAACACAGTTTGAGCCAAAAGATTTGTCCTCTGCCATACCAAACGAGTAAAAGGAGCCTCAACAGAACAGGACAAAGCTCAGTGGAGTCTAAGATGGCCTAACCCACCCAATAAAATGGGAGAATAGCCCCATGAGGCCAGGAGAAGTGGGAAAGCGACTGAGTTCCTCCTGGTGTCTATGGCAGTCAGCTGGTCTGAACCCCCTCTGGGGTGAAGGCTCAACCGACACTGGTGCCTAGACAGCTCCAAAACCAGATTAGAAGAGCTAAATTCCTGTCTTTTGTCCCATAGCAATCATCTCCCTGACCATTCGGGAGGATTCCCTATACCAGAGACGCACCACAATCCTCCACTCCCACCCTCAGTTGGAACACTTCATATCCGGCATTTGAGATGCTGAACACTCAATGTACCCAGCATGGCATTTCTGCCACCATAGGCAGAACCTCTGCTCTCCTGGGGAGAGTTGCCTTTAGCTATCTACGTATGGCATCTAGGGCTGGGGGATCCAAAGCACTTAGGCCCCAAACGTTCATTCAAATCAATGGAAGTGAGGAGCCCCCAACTCCTACTGATTCACTAGAGAATCTCGCTGGCTAGGTGGAACATGATCAACTATGAGCCCTACCATCCACACCCATGTACCTGTTAATGCCTTATGGGATGAATAAGAGTCCAAAGCACCTTTGCGAAGGGGCTGACGTGAGCGAGCACCATGAAGAGGACTCACCTGTCATATTCGGTAGGTTCTGGCCTTTGCCTTTCTGTCATGGATTTATTCTGTAAAGTTGGACTCGGGGCCATAACTTCAATATCCAGCTCCTCGTCTGAACTGGGATCCAGCAAAGGCTGTTTGTCTTCAGGCCCTTCTCCTTTCACACCTTTCTTAGGCATTTTGGTCACAACCTCTTCAGCTTTCCCATAGTTCCCTTGCAAATACATGTATTGTTCATATTTTAAACTAAATATCTGCCGTAGCCTAGAGGTGACAGACTGCTACTGTCCAGCCACTGGAGAACTAGAAGCAAGTGCCAGTGTTCCTGACATTAGAAGTGCCTTAATGTCCAGCCGTCAGAATATGGTGCATACAAGCTGGAGACTCTGGATGGCCAGACATGCACTCCTCCTAGACTCTTCAGAGTTCACAGTTTTACTATAGGGAGGCTTTTGGCCCCCTGACACTCTCACTAGACTCAGAAGGACCCAACCCAGCTCAGCAGCTTCCCTTCCTTCTCCCACCCAACCCACTCCATGTGGGAAGCAGCAGCAGAAGCTGGCAGGAGCCTTTGCAGCTTCCTAGCCTCATCATTCACTTAACTCCGAAGTTTGGGACTTTGGACTTTTAAAAAAAAAATCTTTTTCCATGGGTTGTTTCCCCAGTTGCCCCATCCCTCTGATGCCCTCAGCTGTCTGGCATCACTCCACAACCATTGAGCTTCTCAGCCGCTCTCTCTCTCTGCCTCTCCCTCCACTCCCCTATTTCCCCCTCCTGCTCCCCTCCCTTATTCTGCAGTCCCTTCTCACCATCCCTCTCCCCTACTCCCATCCTGACTGTGTCCCCCACGCCGAAACCCTAACTCTGGAATGTTCCCCGGGAATTTGGACAATCTCTAATCCATTCTGAAAAGGCCTGAGGTAGCTAGAATATTTATTTCCGTAACCTGCACCAGGAATTTCCACCCTGTAACCTCGAGGGTGCTTTTAGCTGTGACATTCATGTTGTGCAGTTTTGTGTACCTGTTAGGGCACTTTATAGCCAGAACTGTGAACTAATCTGGCTGGGAATTAATATATTTTGATGAGGCTCAAAAATATTTTCATTTTATTCCTTCTAATTCAAGAAAACAGGAGCATCAGAAACATTTACCTATTGAGATCTCAAAATGGACGGGCTTGGAGCCTATGGAGGGGTCCATCATAGTCACCTCAAAGAAGGCAGCGTAGAGGAGGAATTCTTCCTTCACTCCCAGCGAGTTCTAAACAAGGAGACACCAATCAGTCCAACAGTCACAGGGGTCATGTCAAAAATAGTCCTAGGCAGAGCAGCGGGCCCTGAGGTCTGAGAATGGTTACTGGGTCTCGGGCCTAGGGCTGACATGGCCCTCACACAGCAGCACCTGCATCCCATGGGCCATGAGGAGTGGCTGCCTTGACTAGCAGGACCTGGCAGAGAGGAAAGAGCTGCTGCAGAATGGTGTCACCAGTTATCTTTGAAAAGTCATGGAAGACAGGAGAGATTCCAGAAGATTAGAAAAGGACAAATATAGTGTCCATCTAGAAAAAGGGAAATAAGGATAAACTGGGGAATTACAGACCAGTCAGCTTAACATCATTCTGGGACTGTTGCAAAAAAGCGAACATCATTCTGGGATGCAGGAGTGTTGTAAGCAAGACAAGAAGTAATTCTTCAGCTCTACTCCGCGCTGATTAGGCCTCAACTGGAGTATTGTGTCCAGTTCTGGGTGCCACATTTCAGGAAAGATGTGGACAAATTGGAGAAAGTCCAGAGAAGAGCAACAAAAATGATTAAAGGTCTAGAAAATATGACCTATGAGGGAAGATTGAAAAAACTGGGTTTGTTTAGTCTGGAGAAGAGAGGACTGAGAGGGGACATGATAACAATTTTCAAGTACATAACAGGTTATTACAGGGAGAAGGGAGAAAAAATGTCCTCCTTAACATCTGAGGACAGGACAAGAAGCAATTGGCTTAAATTGTAGCAAGGGCAGTTTGGGTTGGACATTAGGAAAAACTTCCTAACTGTCAGGGTGGTTAAGCACTGGAATAAATTGCCTAGGGAGGTTGTGGAATCTCTGTCATTGGGGATGTTTAAAAGCAGGTTAGAGAGACACATCTCAGGGATGGTCTGGATAATACTTAGTCCTGCCATGAGTGCAGGGGACTGGACTAAACGACCTCTTGAGGTCCCTTCCGCTCCTATGATTCTACGATCCCTGAGGCTGTGGCAGAGCAATCGCTCTATCTCCCAGAGCTCAGGCCTGGCCCTCCCCTGGTTCAGTGCTCATGTGACGCCACAGGGGAAGCCCGAGAGGGTCTAAAGGCTAAGGTGCCAGTACACGACTGTCATGAATATACAGGGAAGGGTAGCCACTTTTCTGTAGACAGTGCTATCAAATCCCTCCTGGCCAGAGGCAAAACCCTTTCACCTGTAAAGGGTTAAGAAGCTAAGATAACCTCTCTGGCACCTGACCCAAATGACCAATGAGGAGACAAGATACTTTCAAATCTGGATGGGGGGGAACCAAAGGGTTTGTCTGTCTGTGTGATGCCTTTGCCGGGAACAGATCAGGAATGCAGACTCAGAACTTCTGTTAAGTTAGCAAGCAATCTAGCTAGAACATGTGTGAAGTTTCCTTTTGTTTAATGGCTGGTAAAATACGCTGTGCTGAATTGAATGTATATTCCTGTTTTTGTGTCTTTTTGTAACTTAAGGTTTTGTGTAGAGGGCTTCTCTATGTTTTGAATCTGATTACCCTGTAAGGTATTTACCATCCTGATTTTACAGAGGTGATTCTTTTTACTTTTTCTTCGATTAAAATTCTTCTTTTAAGAAACTGAATGCTTTTTCATTGTTCTTAAGATCCAAGGGTTTGGGTCTGCGTTCACCTGTACAAATTGGTGGGGATTTTTATCAAGCCTTCTCGAGGAAAGGGGGTGTAGGGCTTGGGGGGATATTTTGGGGGGAAGACGTCTCCAAGTGGGGTCTTTCCCTGTTCTTTGTTTAACACGCTTGGTGGTGGCAGCATAGGGTTCAAGGACAAGGCAAAGTTTGTACCTTGGGGAAGTTTTTAACCTAAGCTAGTAAGAATAAGCTTAGGGGGTCTTTCATGCAGGTCCCCACATCTGTACCCTAGTGTTCAGAGTGGGGAAGGAACCTTGACAACTACTGATGGACTCAGCTCTCTCTCCTCGTGTCACTGAGCCAGATGGAGGCTTCCCTACTTCCCCAGCGCTTGATGGAGACACAGAGCTAGATAGCAGCTGGCTGGCTCAGGCTGAGGGCGGGCAGGATGGAAATGATGCTTCTTAGAAGAGAGAAGCCTACTAGAAGTTCACAAAATAGGTGACAGAGGGTGTGTACAATGATCGTCCGGGCCAGCACTGAGGCCCCTTGTCCCCTGGGTTCCAGGGGTCCCCTTTCCCCTGAGTTACAACTTTATTTACCCTGTGCTGAGCTCATAGCAGCCTCACCCACCCCGCTGACACAGAGGCTCCAGAACGGCAATTGCCAGGGCGCGTGGCAGGGCTGCTCTGCTGCTCGCAGTGGGAGCATGACCCAGCGGACTGAGTGCCCTGAGCAACCTGTCCTGCATTCACTCCACCAGCTTCCCACAGAGCGGCAGGTGTGTAGGTTCCAGCAATGACAAGGGTTTAGCGAGCGGGAGGTAAGCTCAGCAGAACGCTCTGTGTTGGGGGCAGGGGCCTTGCCTATTGTGCCCAGTCCCAATGCAAATATTCAGTTACTGCACTGGCTTTCTGTCAGTGAAAGGCCTCCAGAGGCCCTGTCTGCAACGGGCGGCCAGAGCTCAGTTTCTAAAAGCAGAGCGTCAGAGCTGCAGACATGGGACTGGCCTCTGCCAAAGCCAGATGTGCCGACTCCGTGGGGGGTGCTCAGGGGCTGGAGCATCCGCAGGAAAAGATGGTGGTGCGCCGCACCCAGCAGCCACAGCTGTGCCCCGGCCTCGCTCATCAGCTGATGGGGGCATCGCGCTGCCGCCGAACCGCTGCAGGGCGGCTCGGTTAGGGGCTTGTGGGAGGGTGGAGAGTGGCGGGTGGGCAGGGGCCCCGGGGAGGGAGCAGAGTGGGGGCGGGAGGAGCTGGCGTGCGGGCAGGGCCTTGAGGGAAAGGGGCGGCGTGGGGGCGGGGCATCGGGCGAAGGGGGATTGAGCACCCCGGGGAAAAGGAAAAATCAGCGCCGGTAGCCGAAGCGCTCCACAGTAACGGACCCAGCCGCAAGGCACACCTACAGCTTCCACAGCACACACTCCCCTGGCATAGGGAGGGCCCCTCTGTATTTTAGCTTGGGTCTCTTCATTTGGGGCCCTTCTCATCCCACGTACGTGCACACGCCGAGTGGCACTGCAAGAGCAGCAGGTGTGAGTCACTAGTTACTCCGGCGCCAGCGTGTTTACACACAGCTCTCAGCCGGTGTGTGAACCCGAAGTCCCTGGCCCCTCCCTCGGAATGGCCCATCAGGCCCTGGAGCGCCCACCTCTGGGAGCGGATGTAGATCCTCCACCTCCACAGTGACCTCGCTGGGCTGCTCTGCCTCCTCGGGGCTGCCAGCCTCGCCCCCCTCTCGCCTCTGGCTCTGCTCTTCGGTGCTGGCCTTGGATTTCTCCTTGGCCTTTTCACGCTTCTTCTTCTTGTTCAGTGTCAGTTTGCTCAGGGTGCCCCTCAGAAGCTCCTTGCTCTTGCCATCTACTGCGCTGGGGCTGCTGAAAATCTCCATAGAAATGGCCAGCAGGATGCGGCCGCGGTAGAATATGCCCTCCCCCAGGCCCTCGTTCAGATCCTTGTGGACATCCCGCAGAGCCGAGTTCTGGGGAGAGCCATACAGATTCACCCAGGCTGGGCCAAAGGTGGGGTTAAAGCCTGCAGGGACACAAATGCTTGCAATCAAATGGTTCAGGATTTGCCTTCACTGGCAGGTACACCTCCAGAGAGAGGTACACCTCCAGAGACAGACAGACATCCCACCCACTGACAGACCTGGGCGGTTCACCACAGACAGACACCCCACACACACACTGACATGGGCATATCCCCATAGACAGACACCCCACCCACAGACAGACACTCCACCTAGGCAGACCTGGGCTGTTCACCACCGATGGACACCGCACCCACAGACAGACATGGGCATATCCCCACAGACACCCCACCCACAGACAAACCAGGGTTGTTCAGCACAGATAGATACCTCCCCACAGACAGACCTGGGCAGTTCACCACAGACAGACAGCCCACCCACAGACAGTCAAGGGCTGTTCGCCACAGACAGCCCACTCACAGACAGATATGGGCAGTTCACCACAGACAGACCCACCCCCCACCCCCTAACAGACCTGGGCACTTCAGGACAGACAGACCTGGGTGTACCCCACAGATAGAGGCATACATGACTGTGGCAGGTACATGGAGCGGGGATGGGGGAGCAGAATCATATTCGACACTCGAGGTGCTGCCCAGATAGTTCCATGGCAGGGGACAGGACAGAGGCGGGTTCCTCACCATTCCTCCCAGGATCAGATATCTGCTGCAAGTCAATGAAGTGCGTAGCGAGCGCCACGTCCCCAATGTTTGCATTGTCTAACAGCTGGATTTTTATTTTTCTGGCAAGAGGAGGGAACATCTCAATGAAGCTGATCTGCTCATTCCATTCTGGTTCGGCAGTGTCATTTTCCACCGAGGTCTCCCCCTGGGGCAGAGGAAGGCATGAGAACTGCACAGCTGTGCACCGCTAAAGAACTCCAAGTGGCTTCAAAGCCAGCCACAAGTTCAAGAGAAATCACTGAGGCATTCTGGGAAAATCTGGATTCCCCATTAGTGTGTGGCTCTGTTCTGACCTCATTGCAAATGCGAGGAGAGTCATTCTAAAACATTGGTGAGTGGCAGCAGCCGCCAGGGCACAGATGCTGCATAAACCACCCTCAGCCAGCTGCAGGAGCTGAGCATGGGGGAGCTCAGCGTACTGGAGCACATGCAGGCCAGGCTCAGGCAGGAGCACTCACAGCTGAGCAAGGGTCGGCGCAGAAGGGCTCCAGCCCTCTAATGGCCAGAGCCAGCCTTGCCATGTGGAGTTAAGGGGAGGGGGAGGGGGATGGCTTGTCCTGGAGGGGTAGGAGAAAGAAGATGTAAAATGGGGGAGAAGTAAATGTCATGTCCTCAGATGCTGTCCTGCTCCGAAGAGAAGCTATACAAAGGCCCCGTGTTGATTGTCCCACTAACCTTAGATCAAATGACTCAGTTTATAAGAAAAACAATGGAGCTGCTCTTCCAGCCTGCACCTCTCTTACCTAGCCTGTATTTAGAGCTGTGCAACACAGGAGAGCGCTAGCTTCAAAGCTGGGTGGACCGCAGCTCCTGTCCTCTCGTGCACCTTGTAATCAGTCTCTGGGTTTAACAGGAGCGAAGCATTTCCTGAGGACTCTGCACCACACTACAGGTGTGAGGGAAAAGCTGCGCAACCATGTGACTGATTAACAAAGGCTCCAGGCCTCAGGGCAGGACAGAGTCACAGGGTGGAACAGCAGTCACATCAGGCTCTGCGGGACAGAGACTGGGGCTGTACAGGACGGAGCTGGCTGGGCAGTTTCAATGCATCCAGACACCATGGAACACACCCAAGGGAGCCAGACATGGAACAGTCCGTGTGATTTCATCCTTGGGATTTCTTTTGAGCTTTTTCCTATACTCAGCAGTGTGAGGAGTTCTAGAAACGTCTGTGTCTGTCTAGGTCTGATAGCCAAGCCACCTGGACTATCACAACAGGCTGGGACAGGAGGTCCTCAGAGTCTGGGCTGCGGCATCAGTATCTCATCGACAGCTCCTCTCCACAATGAACCTACCAGATTCTCCCTAATTACATGACTTTCCTGCTTTATTACTGGCTCATGCTGCTGCTAACCATATGCTTATCCAAGCTCTGATTGGCGCAGACTGTTTCTCCAAGTTTCAATATGCTCCCTACATCTATTCATATGCATTTCTGAAATAATGGCTCAAATGCACAGACGACAGTGATGTGGGGCTTAACATTCAGAAACCAGAGGGTCTGCCCAGGCCTCCCGGTGGAATACAGAGGCCCAAATGCCCAAGCAGAGACTTACCTGTTGCCCAGCAAATGAGACCTGCACATATGGATCAATGAAAACTTTCTTCTCGCCCACAATCTTTGAGAACCCCCCCATGATTCCAGCACTCATGGTGGGCAGGCCCTCGGCTCGGTAAACCTTGATGCAGATTTTGGCCCATGGTCTCTCAGCTGGGACTCTTTTAGGCAGCAGCAAGTTCCTAGAAGAAATAATCATTGTTCTACTGGTCACAGTAAATCACCACAGCAAGACAAAGCCCAAGAACACACGAAATGTGGGAACTGCTAGGCCAAGGGCCCATTTCAGCTGGTCTCCCATCTCAGACAATGGCCTGCATCAGGGGCTTCAGGAAATGCAGCGACTCAGCCCCAGCCACGCCACCGGTGAGTGCTGGAGGGTGGCTCCCCCCTGCCCCCCCCAAACAAGCCCCTCTCCCCCCACCGCGGAGGCCTGGGGCTCCACACACACACCCCACGGGGGGTGGGGGGGGCTGCATAGGGCCCCAGAATAGCTAGGGACGGCCCTGCAGACTTACTTTTCAATGTCCTCATTCTGGCTGCTAGAGGAAGTGGGCAGGGAGCCCATTATATCACCTCGTGCAAAGACAGAAATGTTACACTTCACAAATCCTTTCACTCCTGCCCTGGTGTCCTTTGGGTCATTGATAACAGCCCACTTCTGAAAGAACCTGTGATCTAAAGAGATAAGGACAGGGACTCTGAGCTGCGAATTCCTAATCACACCACTGCCAATTCTCCAAGAAACTCTAGCTCTGCACTTCTGAAATCAAAGATGCTACTGTGCTGGAACCAGCGCCCTGGGAAAACCCCGACCGGGTTTAAGATGGGTAATCCTGGATAAAATGGCTCAGATATTTAAGTATGAAGTGTCACAGGCGTTGACTTTCCAATGTCCTGGGGGGTGCTCCACCGCAGACCCTGCCCCCACTCCACCCCTTCCTCCCAGGCCCCACCCAACTCCACCTCTTCCCACCACTGCTCCGCCCCCCCCGCCCTGCCACTTCCCGCCCCCTTCTCCCAGCACACCCCACCCTCACTCCTTCCTCTCCCTCCCAAAGCTTCCTGCAGCTGCAAAACAGCTGATCGTGGCGGGCAGGAGGCAGGGGAGGTGCTGATCAGTGGGGCCCGCTTGCGGGCAGCAAACACTGGGGGGGCTAGAGGGGGAGCTGATGGGGGACTGCCAGGGGGTGCTCAGCACCCACCATTTTTTCCCAGGTCTGGAGCACCCATGCACCTATGTGAAGTCAGCAGTCAGCACCTATGTGAAGCATAGTTATTGAGGCGCTAATGGAAATAGAAGTTTTACTTAATTAAAGACTAGAAGATTTGACCCTCCAACTTTCTTTCAAGAGGAAGAGCTGTCCAGAGCTCCTGTGCCTGTTTATTTTCCTTTCCTGCCTGCAGTGGCCCTGAGATACCTCAGAAGTCTCATTTTTTCTCTCAACTTTAAAATGTGGAATTTTCTTGGTGTTTGGTTTTAAATATTCTCCTGTGAGAACCGCCACTCAGTCACTGGAGTGTTGTGTTTCGGAGCCTTCTGGAAAGTCACTCGCCTTTAAACTGAAGTGCAGTGTTGTCAACTCTCATGATTCTGCCATGAGTCTCAGGATAATTATTGCTTTCCTTAAAGCCCCAGCTGCTGGAGTGAAGTGGAGATGTGGTGATTTCAGCCTTCATTCTTAAAGAAAAATGAAGGTTCTAGCCCTCGGGGCTGTGGAGAAAGCTTCAAAATGTGACCCCAGTGCACCCTAAAGGCTCAAAAAGCAGAAGGCAAAGAAAAAGACCACCCCATCTATTATTTTTACATAATCTCACTTCTAAGCCAATCTCATGATGTTTGGTGAGCCTGATTCATGATTTTTGAACATTTGGGATTGGCAGTGCGGTGAAAGTGACCTGGAAGTGTCAGATTCTAGGCTATTATTTGCAGTGGGGTAACACCCCTAGAGCCCCAGGCAGGTGCAGCATAAACTCACGGGGCCTTGGCCTAGCAGGACATTTCCAAAAGTTAAATGATCTATCCCAAGCTTTTGGTGAACTGCAAAAAAGTGATAGAAAGTCATCTAGATTTTTCTGCAACTGGTTCAATTGTTATATTCAAGAGTTAGTAACAAAGTAAAAATGTACATTAAAATTTTAAACCTAACCAGTGTCCCTTAGGTGAATTGACACAAGATGTCAGAACATTTTAGTATTACAGCTGAGTGGGTCTAATATTTATTTAATTTTATTTCTTTATATAGGAATTCGATACAGTGCTCCTATCAGATAATTTCTAAATTATTATCTGCAAAAAACAAGATTTTTCAGGTGCCCAAGCAGCCCCTGGAATCATGGTTAAAGTTCCCCTCCCCCCGCAAAAAAATCTGAAATGGTGCCCTCAAACAATGTGGAGGGATAAAACAGGGAAGCGAGAGCAGCAGCCCCAAGGCTCTGCACACTGTACCTGGCTGGCTGTACACTGTCTCTGTGTCGATTTTGAATGTTCCTATGCGTGTTCCCAGGAACGGGATCGTCTTTGAATGAAAAACCTGCACATAACACACAAATGCATTTCAGCCGCTGAACGGCACGGCTGTCAACAGGGCGGAGTGCAGCTGCTCAGAGAGGAATGGGCAGAGGCGACAGGCTGCTACGAACAGAAGGATCCTGCAAGCAGAGCTCCGCTTCATTGGCACAGATGGCTGCATGCTTGTCGGTGGCACAGAACAGGTGAGACACACATGCTGCCCAGAAGCTGAGTGACCTCCCCCAGACATTAGGCCAGTCTCCCCACTGGACTGGATCAAAGGCCCAAACCAGCCAACCTTTCCCTCATGTCCAAACTGACCCTCTCCTGAGCCAAGGCCCACACCAGACCGACCACCCAAGGAGCCCAGGCCAAGGCCTGAGCCAAGCTGACTTCTCCCCTGGGCCCTAGACAAGCTCCTGCGTGTTCCCAGACCCGCCTGAGGCCTGAACCGTGCCAACCCCGCTCTCATGTGCAGGCCCAGGCTCAAGCCAGGCTGACCTCCCCAACAACTGCAGGCCCAGTGAGGCCCACGTTGACTTTTCATGTGCCTGAACTGACTGCATTCCTGCCCATGGGCCAAGGCCTGGACTGAACTGAGCCAACCTCTTAATCCACGGCCAAGAGGAGGCCTGAGCTGGGATGACATCACTCCGGTGCCAAGCCAGGCTGGCCTCTCCTTCGTGACAGGGCTGAGCACATTCCTGCAGGGAAGGGGTGCCCTGCTTGGCCACGGTTGGAGGGCAGCAGGCTGCAGTGGAAGAAGAACTAGCATCTCTGGTCTCCAGCCTACGTTTCAACTAACAGGTGCTGCTTTTAACCCTCTTATTATAAAGAGCCTCAGGTGAGTCTTCTGAGCTTCAGGCCCCAGAGTCTTTCAAGGGCCTGATTCTCCCCTGCCTTTCCCTTGCACTGGCATTTATACACGGGCCAGGGTGGCCGAGTCAGAAAGCCCCTCCTTCCCACCAGCATGTTACACCCCTCTGCAGGCCAGGGGACAGGCAATGGGAACCATTCCTGGGGTGCCACTGGCTTCAATCTCCATCTGACTGGGACTGAGAGCAGCTCATGCCCTTACTAGGGGGAGCAAAACTGCTACAAAATGTCAACTCCTCTCCAAGAGACAAAGTGGGTGAGGTAATATCTTTTATAAGCTTTTCCTCAGGTCTGGGAGAGGTTCTCCGAGTGTCACAGCTACATGGCAGGTGGAACCGATTGTTTAGCAGAATTAGTTAGCTCATATTCTAGGACCCATTCGAGGTAGAGTGCCCCGTGACCTTTCCTGGACCAGAGGAAGAGCTCTGTGTGGCTCGACAGCTTTTCTCTCCCCAACAGAAGTTGGTCCAATAAATCTATTACCTCACCCTCCTTGTCTAATATCCTGGGACCGACACGGCTACAACTACACTGCGACAAGTAAGTATAGCCGGAAATGGAAAAATGAACTGGGGGAAAGAATCTGGGCACATTTCTCCTGATATTTTACTGTGAGGAAGGGGCGCTTGGTTCTCCCTTGGGGGCTCAGTCAAGGCTGGGGAGGAACTCTCCCTTGGGTCAGTCTCAGCTGGAGGGTTAGGGAACCCCTGCGAACAGTTGTGCTGAAATAGCTTAACGGTATAAAATTACAACTGGCATTTGCCAAGCAGATGTAACCCTGTGGGGCACTATGAAAGCAGGAGACTGACAAACTGCGTGCAGTGGGGATATCGACGTGATCGGATGCTGTGGCCCAATCAGTACCAACGCGTAAGATGTAAAGTGGGTTACAAACTGCTATTGATTACAATGGGCTTTGGAGCAGGCCCTATAGCTACACATATAGCCTGTGTTACCTACAAGGAAGGCAGCATTGTCTACTGGCTAAAGTAAGAGATGAGAGTCAGACCCCTTGAGATTTATTTCCAACTCTTCCACTGACTTGCTGTGTGATGCTGGACAGGTGCTTTAACTTGTCTGTGGCTCAATTTCCCCACCTGTAAAATGAGGGAAATACTGGTGCCCTAACTTTGTACAAGAGCCTGAAGAACTCCAGGTGGAAGGTGCTGCCATAAACACACACACACACACGGCACCTCAGTGCAGCATGTCAGTTGTTGCCATTACACAGATTCTTGCCAATGTGACCCAAAGGGGTGCGAACAGCAGGGCATACTTACGGAAATCTCTATGAGTCTGTGAAATAAAACTTCCCTTGGTTCATGAAATTCAAACACAAAATACTGCAAGAGAAGAGAGAGAAAACTGAGCAAAGCGCTCCCATCGCAACCCCGAGATTGGACACAGCCATGTCAAGTGTGTCTTGAATGAGGCTCAGCACCTGTGGAGGTGCCGCGCGCTCCGCCTGACCCAGGTTGGGTGCGGGCAGGGCCGCGCGCTCCGCCTGACCCAGGTTGGGTGCGGGCAGGGCCGCGCGCTCCGCCTGACCCAGGTTGGGTGCGGGCAGGGCCGCGCGCTCCGCCTGACCCAGGTTGGGTGCGGGCAGGGCCGCGCGCTCCGCCTGACCCAGGTTGGGTGCGGGCAGGGCCGCGCGCTCCGCCTGACCCAGGTTGGGTGCGGGCAGGGCCGCGCGCTCCGCCTGACCCAGGTTGGGTGCGGGCAGGGCCGCGCGCTCCGCCTGACCCAGGTTGGAGGTAAGCAGGGCTGTGAGCTCCGTGTGACCCTGGTTGGGTGTAGACAGGGCTGTGCGCTCCGCCTGACCCTGGTTGGGTACAGGCAGGGCCGCGCGCTCCGCCTGACCCTGGTTGGGTGCGGGCAGGGCCGCGCGCTCCGCCTGACCCTGGTTGGGTGCGGGCAGGGCCGCGCACTCCGCCTGACCCTGGTTGGGTGCGGGCAGGGCCGCGCGCTCCGCCTGACCCTGGTTGGGTGCGGGCAGGGCCGCGCGCTCCGCCTGACCCTGGTTGGGTGCGGGCAGGGCTGTGCGCTCCGCCTGACCCTGGTTGGAGGTAAGCAGGGCTGTGAGCTCCGTGTGACCCTGGTTGGGTGTAGACAGGGCTGTGCGCGCCACGTGACCCTGGTTGGGTGTAGGCAGGGCTGTGCGCTCCGCCTGACCCTGGTTGGGTACAGGCAGGGCTGTGCGCTCCGCGTGACCCTGGTTGGGGGTAGGCAGGGCTGTGCGCTCCGCGTGACCCTGGTTGGGGGTAGGCAGGGCTGTGCGCTCCGCGTGACCCTGGTTGGGGGTAGGCAGGGCTGTGCGCTCCGCGTGACCCTGGTTGGGGGTAGGCAGGGCTGTGCGCTCCGCGTGACCCTGGTTGGGGGTAGGCAGGGCTGTGCGCTCCGCGTGACCCTGGTTGGGGGTAGGCAGGGCTGTGCGCTCCGCGTGACCCTGGTTGGGTACAGGCAGGGCTGTGTGCTCCGCCTGACCCTGGTTGGGTGTAGGCAGGGCTCTGCGCGCCACGTGACCCTGGTTGGGTGTAGGCAGGGCTGTGCGCTCCGTGTGACCCTGGTTGGGTGTAGGCAGGGCTCTGCGTGCCGTGTGACCCTGGTTGGGTGTAGGCAGGGCTGTGCGCTCCGTGTGACCCTGGTTGGGTGTAGGCAGGGCTGTGCACTCCGTGTGACCCTGGTTGGGTGTAGGCAGGGCTGTGCACTCCGTGTGACCCTGGTTGGGTGTAGGCAGGGCTGTGCACTCCGTGTGACCCTGGTTGGGTGTAGGCAGGGCTGTGCACGCTGCCTGACCCTGGTTGGGGGTAAGCAGTGCTCGTGTTGTGACTCAGGCTATGGAGAGTAACAGCAGCACAGCCTGCTCTCAGCCACACGGCAGTGTCCCTGGTCCCTTCTTTGCACAGTGACCTGTGCAGGTGGCTCTGGACACCTCTACCAATAAGATCCCTGGCCCACCCCACGTACCTCATTGTAAAAGGGGCAGTTCGTTGACTTTTGCGTTGCTGTGTGCCTTTTCTCTTCTCCAACCTTCACCACCACAAAGGGGTCAATGTTCACCCCCACCAGCTTCTGGGCTTCAATGACATTGATCCCAATCTGTGGAAAGACGGGAAAGGAATGCACTGACGGGTCCTTTTGAAGGAGCTGGGAGTGCCACCAATGAGAGGAAAGCTCGCCTGTTGCCTTCCTGCAGCCAGCTCTTCCAGAGACACAGCCCACCCGTTAGCCCATGACCCTTCACTGCTTTTTAAAATGCCCTGCGCTCATTAGCATCACTTCCCGCCTTAGACATGTGACGGCATGCTCAGGAGGAGCAGGACAAATGGGAAATCAAAGACGACAATCCAAGTTACCTTTCCACCCCTAATATTCTAGGCGTTCCCTAGAGTGTCCAGAGAAACACTGTAAAATAGCCAGCGGTTAGAGAACCGTAACATTTACAGCCCGAATGGGCACTGCCCCTGCAGCACGGTCAAGCTGGCCTGGGAGTGATGGTTCCACTACTGAGTGGCAGTGGGGCTCAAGCCAGCTGCGTAACCTCCTGGGGCCATGTTCATTGCTGGGATACAGTGGCATCTCCGTGTGTCTGTTTGCTCGTCCCTAAGATGGGAATGAAAACCCCTGCCAGGTGGGCTATGAGGGCCAGTTAATATCTACACTGCACTTGGAGGATGCAAAGAGCTACAGAAGCACGATTACTGTTGTTATTATTAAACTACAGGGCGCTGTTTAACAGCTGAGACAGCAAGAGGCTGGTGGGTCTCCCCACATTGGGTTCGCAGTTTCTAATCTCCCTTAAACTCATATCTAACTTTATAGCCCAGTAAGAATCCTGGCTCACACTGTTCAAAGGATGCATTCTGGAACCAGTTCCATCCCGTGCAGAACGTTCACACAGACTCTCAGCCTCAGCATGGAGAAACCCCACCAGCAATGAAAGGAAATATCGACACCCATCTGGGCCCAGCCAGTGGGGTTGGAAATGTAGGCGTTTAAGAGCTTATACATCAGACGAGGAAAGGAGAGCTCTGCTGAGGCCAGTATGTGATTAACATAGAATAGGAAGCAGGGATGTGGCAAAGAGGAACTGCCGGACTGTTCCTTGGAGAGGGCGGAAGGGCAGAGACAATGGCGGCCTGCCTGTCTGTTACACATTGAAGGGAGACACTCGCCTGGTGGTTAGCTGCCCTGACCATAGCAGACCTGGCTCAGGGCAGGGATCCAAGGGGAGGCACATGACTTGCCGGTCTTCAGTACAATACCTGGAAGCTTTGTGGTCTAGGAGTGGCAAACAGGTCCCACTTGCAGAGGCGTCTGGAACGGCTGCAAGGGAAACAAACTAGCTGAGTTGGCCTCTAAGCAAAACCCTCCTGTAACTTACTGGGGCTGCAGCCTGCACACGTGCAGAAGCAGCGTCATTGCCCACTGGCACTGATCACACAGTTACGCCCCTACGGTGGAGCTGTAATGGCTGAAGACCAAGGGCCCATCAGCCAAGACATGAGCACGGGGAAAGGAAACTCCAAACACTCCTCCCAGGCAGCCCCAGCAATTCCAAGCAACCACCCTCCATAGGTGGCTCAGCTGGAGGCTCCATGAAGAGGACACATTTCCCCAAGGGCACCATCATGTCCTGCTACTGGAGAGCAGAAACCCCAGAGCCTGGCTGCACACACAGACACAGGCTGCAGGCAGACGCGTAGCCAGGGGGAGCGAACAGGGGGAGCGATCCAAAAAAACGGCCCCACCCGCTGCGGCGCTGTTACTCACCCAGCGGCCGGCCCTCACTCGCACCGGCTGTCTCCGGTGGCACGGACGGTCCCGCCGCCGAAGACCCGGAGCGAGTGAAGGTCCCGCCACCGAGGTGCCGCCGGGTGAGTAAAAGTCCCGCAGCGGGTGGCGCCTTAGTTTTGGATCGCTCCCCCTGTTCCCTCCACCGGGGAAAATTTAAAAGGCGCCAAGACATTGACAAGGCGCCACTTGTGCTCAGAGGGGGAGCGGCTGCTGCCCCGCTCCCCCCCAGCTACGCTACTGGCTGCGGGAAGGGTAAACAAGGCTGGACTGAACCCCCAGGGCCCTGTGGGTAAGACTCAGCTCCTCAGAGTACCCCAGCACAGTGGGGATGGGCCCCGGGCCCAGCTGTGTGGAGAGACCCACACCTTCACCAAGCGAAAGGTCATGCAGAGCACTGACCCTTGCCGGGGGGAGAGAAGAGGAGCATGTGCCAGGTACCTCTTGACAGGGCTGAAGACGATGCCCAAGAACTCCATATCAGACTCATCGTCGTACTCCTCCTCCTCATCATCATCATCACTCTCCAGGCCCTTCACCAGCTTCCTGCCCAGTGCCGTGGCCTTCCTATCCAGCTCATGAGCTCGCTTCACGTCAGCTGTCCTGGAAACACATACATACTTGTCAGCCTCATGTGAGGCTGCCCTGGCAAGAGCAGGGAGTCAACCAAGGAAGCATTGCTTCTCTGATCCCCAAGCACCTGCGCATTGCTCCGAGAGGGCACAGCCCCCCAGGGTACTTACTGCAGCTCCTCGAATCCAGCATTGCGGATAATTAACTCGGAGCTGCAAGACACAGAAACACTAGTCAAAACAGCGAGCCCGTTATTGCTGTTCACCAAACACATACTTCCGAGTCTGCTCTCGCTTTAACTGAACTGCTCCCTGTTGTAAGGCCTTTGTTTTCATTGCAGAGACTGCACAGACTCTGTACAGCATCACTATCTTACCACCTCCTTACCCCACACCCGCCGCTTTAACCTCTGAGCTCCTCAGGTCAGAATTTCAGAGCAAAGACAGCCATGACAACTCCCCCTTATGACTCCTCTGCACCCACACCACATTGCCAGTCTGTGTGCCATCTTGCACAGCCTCTGGGGATTGCCAGGACCAGTACTTACTTACCCCTGTCTCCACTGTAACCCTTCGTCCCTTCTCACTTTGACTAATGCCTTTCCTCCTTGCATGGTCTTCTGCAGGGCAGCACGGACCAGCCATCACTGAAGGGAGGTGCAGGCTATCCGCCCAGTGTTGAAAAAGACAAGGCTGCAGCTCTGTTGGATGCTGACACCTACCCCATGCCTGCCAAATGGTTTGCAATCCCACGTCCCGGTGAGTAGTCTGGACTTCTGCACTGATCTTACACACAGCTAAAACAGTTATGTCTGACCAGGCAATCTGTCTCAAACCATCCCACTAGCACTGTAAAAAGCCACTGCAGACAGGCCCTAAGGGAACAAGGATGGGAGTGCAGAAGCAGCCTGATTTTTTCCTCTTCCATTATTTTCAGTACCTGTCTTTCATCTGGTAGACAAAATCCTCTTCATGCCATGTACCCGCTGAGCCATCAGGAGGCTGGTAGCGCAGATCTAGCTCGATATAGATCTAGGAAGGGAAAGAGCAATATGCATGAAGGGCACAGCAGCCAGAGACTGCCCAGTGACACACCAAAGGGGAGGAGAAAGGACATTACAAATAAGAAGGAAAAGTGAAGAAAGCTGTCAAGGGCTTTCCTTCCTGGCTGGCCAGCGGAATAGGCAGCCTGGCTGTGCAGAATCCCTGTCTGATGGTTCAACAGACAATACTGTACTTGCCCAATACCACTTCCAGCCACAGCTCCCTGCAGTTTCCCAAACCCAGGGACAATGGAAACTAAGCTAAGCTCAGGTTTCCAAGTTTAAAATGCACCATTAGCAGCTTTCCCCCATGGGCTTGGTGCACTGGCTTTGAGGGGTTGTGCAAACTGGGAAATGAGAGAGGGTCCCAGGGCTTGGTCATGACCAGCTAATATGGCTTTAACCATTACTGTCTTTGCCTTCACTTGATGCAAAATAGGGTTGAAAATGTGCTAATAACGAAGTTAGCGAATCTGTTCTAAACCGCCACCTAGGGGAGGTGGATTTAACCAGCAATGCTGTTACATAAACTTCACCTGCAGCTCCCGGAGATCAAAAGAGGGGGCAGCTTTGCCACTGACATCAGTTGGAGTGGGAGCAGGAGTGGGCACTATGGCTACAATTTTCAGAAACAACCAGCAATTACGCAGTTTGGGGACATCCAATCAGAGATATTGCAGCTCCTATGGACTTCATTCAGCTGGGGCTCTCTACACCTGACAGCTGAGAGAGATCTTCTGTCCACAAGTGAGAAAGAGAAGGAAAGTATGCTCAAGTGGTAGAGGCTAGAGCCCTGCATGGGACAATTTTTTAAAATCCCTCTCCCGTCCCGCCCCACTATGCCCATTCCCACCTGCTCTGTCACTGTTTCGTGCATTTTTGTCCCACTACCACCTGCAAAACCTTAGTCCCCTCAAATCCTTCAAGACAGACAGATTCCCCCATGCTACCAAAAAAAAAAAAAAATACTGTCAATTAACACAGAAGCTCTCAGCCAGGGGTCCGGAGCCCGCGGGGGCTGTGAGCAGGTTTCAGGGGGTCCGCCAAGTAGGGCCAGCATTAGATTCACTGGGGCCCTCGGCGGAAAGCCGAAGTCCCGCTGCATGGGGCTGAAGCCCAGGCCTTAACCTTGCCATGCAGGGCTGAAGTCGAAGCCTGAGCAATGTGGCTTCACGGGGGCTCCTGTGGCACGAGGCCCCAGGCAGTTGCCCTGTTTGCTACCCCCTAACTCCGGCCCTGGCTTTTACAAGCAGAAAACCAGTTGCTGTGGCATGGCTGGGCCATGGAGTTTTTATAGTATGATGGGGGGGCCTCAGAAAGAAAACTGTAGAGACCCCCTGAATTAATAATTAATATATATATAAACCGAATTCAGACATAATTTTTACCACAAAAAAAATCACATCTTGCTTAAACCATGTAAAAAAATACTTTAACTTCTTGTTATAATAGACATCAAATCTCTTTCTTCCCTCCAGGAACTTGTCTAGTTCTTTTTTGAACCCTGTTATAGTCTTGGCCTTCACAACATCCTCTGACAAAGAGTTCCACAGGTTGACTGTGTGTTGTGTGAAGAAATACTTCCTTTCGTTTGTTTTAAACCTACTGCCTGTTAATGTCATTGGGTGACCTTTGGGTCTTGTGTTATGTAAAGGAGTAAATAACATTTCCTTATTTACTTTCTCCACACCAGTCATGATTTTATAGACCTCCATCATATCCCCTAATCGTCTCTTTTCCAAGCTGAAAACTCTCAGTCTTATTACGCTCTCCTCATACGGACACTGTTCCATACCCCTAATCATTTTTGTTCCCTCTCACTGCTTTTTTTTTTTCAAATTGTAACGTTTCTTTTTTGAGGTGGGGCAACCAGAACTGCAGGCAGTATTCAAGATCTGGGCGTACCATGTATTTATATAGTGGCCTTGTGATATTTTCTGTCTTATTATCTATCCCTTTCCGAACAGTTCCAAACATTCTGTTTGCTTTTCTGACCAGCTGCTGCACTTTAAGTGGATGTTTTCAGAGAACTATCCACAATGTCTCCAAGATCTCTTTCTTGAGTGATAACAGCTAATTGAGACCCCATCATTGTGTATATATAGCTGGGATTATGTTTTCCAATGTCCACTACTTTGCATTTATCAACGTTGAATTTCATTTGCCATTTTGTTGCCCAGTTTTGTGAGCTCCCTTTGTAATTCTTCCCCAGGGCTCCAGCAGCAGGGCTCCGGGGACGGGGCTCTGGCCACCACTACCACCCTGGGCCCTTTAAATCGTCCCCGGAGCCTGCTGGAGCCCTGGGAAGCGGTGGAGGGGCTCTGGGGACGATTTAAAGGGCCCAGGGCTCAGCCATCGCTACCACCCCAGGCCCTTTAAATTGCTGCCCCAGCCCCGCGTGCTGCTACTTCAGGGCTCCGGCAGCGGGGCTCTGGCAGCAATTTAAAGGGCCGGGGGCTCCAGCCGCAGCTGGGAGCCGCAGGCCCTTTAAAGTGCGCCTGGGGAAGCCGATCCACCCCGGTAGGGCGCACCAGCTCTTGCCGGTGCGCTGTACCGGGGTGTACCGGCTTACTTTCACTTCTGATTATAGCTCACAAAAGCTTATGCCCAAATAAATTGGTTAGTCTCTAAGGTGCCACAAGGACTCCTCGTTGTTTTTGCTGATACAGACTGACACGGCTGACACTCTGAAACCAGTATTATTGAGTAAGGTTAAGATTCTGTCAGGTATTTTTAGTAAAAGTCACAGACAGGTCATGGGCAATAAAAAAAAATTCACAGAAGCCTGTGACCTGTCCTGACTTTTAATAAAAATACTTGGGGGAGGGGCAAGGGAGAGACTAACAGTCAAAGCGCTGCCGAGGGCCGACCTCTGGCAGCTGCTTCAGCCCGGGGGCCGCTGCTCCAGCCCTGCCGCTGCAGAATCCGTGACTTCCGTGACCTTCATGATTAAATCGTATCCTTATTATTGAGTCTTCTAAATTTTATAACCTCTCTAAATCTCCTGGAGCATTTCAGTCTTCATCAGCATCCTGGTCAGGTGGCCGGCAGTATATTCCTAATGCTATATTCTTTTTATTCAAGCATGGAATTACTATCCATAGAGATTCTGTGGCATAGTTTGATTCATTTAATATTTCTACTACATTTGACTCTACTCTTTCTTTCACATATAGTGCCACTCCCCCACCAGCACAACCTCCTCGGTCATTCCTGTATATTTTGTACCCTAGTATTAGTGTGTCCCATTGATTTCCATCATTCCACCAAGGTTCTGTGATGCCTATTATATCAATATCCTCATTTAATACCAGGCACTCAATTTCACCCATCTTAGTATTTAGACATCTAGCATTTCTATATAAGCACTTAGAACATTTGTCACTTGTTAGCTGTCTGCCATTATGTGATGTCACTGAATGCAACTTTTTTGCATTTGACAGTTTCTCGCCAGTTCCTACTTGTACTTGATCATCTTCCAGCCTCTCCTCCTTAGCAGAATATAGAGAATCCCCATTAATAGATCCTCCCCTCTGGGACGTTTCTGTGAGAACCATGTGCACCTCCACACAGGGGTGAAAGTGGGCCAGTACGGTGTACTGGTAAGAAGCCGGTACTGGCTCGTACACAGCGGATGTTAAAACACGGCTGTTGCTGCCCCTTCCCCGTCCCCATCGGCAGCCCTGCACCCCCCGTCCCCGGTCCACCGACAGGGGCAGGGCAAAAGGGGCAGTTTCCCCGGGGCCGGCGATTTAAAAGTGCCAGGCTGGAGTCAGGCAGCTAGGATGGGCTGGCTGGGGGAGGCTGACCCCAGCCCCGCCCCTTCCGCCTGAGGCCCCGCCCCTTCCGCCTAAGGCCACGCCCCTTCTGGGGCCCGGAGCTGGGCCCCCTTACCAGAAAGAAGTTTATATTACTTTCACCCCTACCTCCACACCTAGCAGAGGAGCACACAGGAAATATCTTCAATCATTCAGCGGCTGGAAACCAGGAGAAGGCCCCGTCTGACCTATTGGTTTTCTGCAGGTGCAGGTGTTGCAAGCCACTACTTTTTTCAGGATCCTACCACCTTAGACTGCAGAATTTCAGCTTTCCTTCAAAAAAGGAAGACTTTAGCCGAGTGGTTCTCAACCTGCAGCCACTTGTGGCCCGATCAGCACACAGCTGATGTGACATGCTCAGGGCCGTACAGATAGTATATATATTGTGTGGATGCAGCCCACATAACAGAGAGCTGCCTATGTGGCCCACGATGGTAAACAGGTTGAGAACCACTGTTCTAGCCCATATGGTTGCAATATAAGACTTCAGAACAGGAAGCAAGTGATATCACTGCATATTGACAGTTGACTGTAGATGGCTGTGTTTACTTGTAAGTCTTCCTGTATACCTGTGTGCTGGCAAGTGGGTAATGAAGTCTTACAGTGACATGTGACCATGTCACCTGAACTGGAATCCATCTTTAACCTGGTGCTTTTCCATTTAGAAGGAGGGGTGGGAACCCAGAGAGGGACAAAGGATTCCCGCCTTATGCAAAAGATGTATAATGAGTGGAACAGAACAAAAGAGACTGCAGTCATGAGAAATCCCCTAGCTACCACCTGAGCTGGAAAGAGGACTGTTTCAGGGGAAAGGATTGTGCCCAGACTAGGAAGGTGTCCAGTCTGTGAAAGAAGCTTACTGAAATATCTCTGAGGGTGAGATTTTTATCTGTATTCAGTTTTCTTACTGTATTAGGCTTAGACTTGCGTGTTTTATTTTATTTTTCTTGGTAATTCACTTTGTTCTGTCTGTTGTTACTTGGAACCGCTTAAATCCTACTTTTTGTATTTAATAAGTAAAAAGTGATTTTATTAATTAACCCAGAGTATGTATTAATACCTGGGGGGGGCAAACAGCTGTGTATCTCTCTCTATCAGTGTTATAGAGGGTGAACAATTTATGAGTTTACCCTGTATAAGCTTTATACAGGGTAAAACGGATTTATGTGGGGTTTGGACCCCATTGGGAACTGGGCATCTGGGTGCTGGAGACAGGAGCACTGCTTAGGCTGTTTTCAGTTAAGCCTGCAGTTTTTGGGGGATGTGATTCAGACCTGGGTCCGGGTTTGTAGCAGGCTAGCATTTCTGGCACAACCAGGCAGGGCACTGAAGTCCCAAGCTGGCAGGGGAAACAGGCTCAGAGGTTAAGTCTCAGACCATCAGGTGGCTGTCCCAAAGGGGGTTTCTGTGATCCAATCTGTCACAATTTCCTCCTCGTCAGAAGGGTGAGAGTGTTTTTCTTCAGGGGTTTGGTGTGCTTTGCTTTGGGACTAGCCTTGCATGTAGGAGGAGAGAAAGATAATAACAAAGAGGAGGAGAACCAGAAAAAAGCTGTCTTGGCCTAAAGCTTCAGAGGCAGTGGGACAGGAGCTGGGAATGCCACACTGGGATAGGAATGGCTTTCTCCACAGTCCCTTGGGATAAGCAGCCTGACCCCAAATTAACATGATGTTCATGAGAACCTCTGGTCAGAAACAGAGATCCTGGTTGCTGGAGGGAGACACAAGGCCAGGCAGACCATCAGTGTCCATACGGAGAGGCATAGCCCAGGGTGGGAATTTCAGCGTTTGGATACCAAGCTGACAGGCATCTCTTGGAAGTGCAGGGTACGTGGCTGCAGAAGCCTGGTGTGAGGCAAACCTCCAGCCATAGCAGGGCTGCTCTCTCAGCTGCACTGACCTCCCATCCAACAGAGCCTGCAAGTGACTCAGCCCTCAGGCATGCGGCAGCAGCCTATGCCTGAGCAGAGCCTGGGTCAGCTGACCCCCAGACTCAGATATTTCCCCAATGCCAGAGCTGCAAGTTAGTCCATGCAACAGCACTACCCAGCCAGGAACCCTCCTGTGGCCTCACTGTGAAGCAGACTCTCTAGACTCCCAGCCTGCTCCAGATCCGGTTCCTGTTCCTGGCCCGATCCCTGTTCCAGCCTTGCCCATGTCCTACCCTGACCTTGCTCCAGCCCTATTACTGACCTGCTCCACCCTGCATCCACCTCCTGACCCCCGGCTCTGACCTTGGCCTGCATCTGGACTCCAGCTATGGTACTGATTTGGCTTGTCCATGGACTCTAACCACCCAGCTTCAACCTCTGCTCCAACCATCAGGCCTGACTGCCTGACACCCATGCCTGACACCAGGGAGAAAGGTGGAGAGTTTCTGGGATGTGAAACCCTTGCAAACTAGCAATGTCCAGTGTCTCGCCAAGGATCCTGTTAAAGCTGTGAAATACACACCAGCTGTTAAAGAGCACATGACCAATCAGACCACATTGAGTGGTATACGTAACACTATATCACAGGCTGCTTCTGGAACAATCGGCTTCAGAAAGTCACACAAGACACCTTGGCTTTCTGAAGAGGACTTTGATAGATGAGCGAAAAAGGCAGTACACAAGCAGGGAGCTGTCTGTAAACCTAAACAGTTGAAAGGCATTTTCCAGGCCTTAACACAACATGACTGTGAGATCTGTATCAATTCCCTGGCCGACAAAGCAGAGGACAGCCTGAAGTATAACAACCTGTCCTGCCTACAAAGCTATCGCGCACCTGGCTGGCAGCCATAAACATCTTCTAACATCCTCATCACAAAACCAGACAGCTCTCCCTACTCATTATCCAACGAGGACCTGGACAGATGGAAAACACATGATGAAAGCACACACCTGCCAACAACTATCCAGAGCGATATGACCTGGCTAACCATACAGCAGCACACCCAGGGATGAATACTGATCCTCCATCGCTCGAGGAAGTACAAAAGGCCATCCAACAGTTATGGAATCGACATGCTGCTGGACCTGATAGTATTCCACCTGAGCTGCTCAAAAATGCCTCAGAAACAGTGAGCATTGGCCTGCATCAACTGTTCTTAAAAGTGCGGGAATCAGGCCAAGTGCCAGCAAAATGGAAAGACGGCATCATAGCATCCCTGTACAAGGGTACAGGATCTTACACCAAATGTGGCAACTACCGGCCAATCTCATTGCTACAGTCGCCGTAAGGGTCTTCACTCACGTCCTGCTTGGTAGGATGCAGCCACTCCTTGACAGACATTGTCATCCACAACAATCAAGTTTCACTGCTGGGCAGTTGATAATGGATGCTGTTCTTAGCTTCCAGCTTCTGACTGCACCAAGCATTTAACTGCCCACTCCATGTGCCATATATCGACATCAAATCAAGCCTGCTTTTGATTTGGTCGACAGGTGAGAGCTTTGGCTTGCACTAAAAAGAGTTGGCATCCCAGATGTTCTGCTAAATCTGGCACGCAATTTTCACACCAGTCCCATTGCAATTGTGCGCATTGGTTCACTGCCCTCAACACAACCTCACATGTGACAGGCATGTATTGTTGCCCTGGCACCATTAGGTCAAGCTATCAACTGGATATTAGGACATGCCGCTCCACATGTCAGAATCAAGGCTGGTCAAGAAACGTTCACCAGCTAAGACTATGCCGACGATGCTGTCATGCACTGTGGAGAGTATTGACAAGTTCGCCTACATAGGCTGCAAACAGAATTAAAGTGTTCACAGCAAACTGGACATCCTCCAACAAATAGGTCTTACCGCTCCTGCATGAAGTCCATGTCTCACCTGTGGATGCAAAAAACGTTTCTGCATGGAGAGACAGTTCAGGATCTATCAAAGCTGGGTCCTGCCTGTACTGCTATATGGGTCAGAAACCTGAACCCTCCTAGAAGCAGACTTAGAGCGGCTTGATACATTCCATATGTGTCATCCTCACCAAATCCTGAGCATAAAGTGGTTTGACTTTGTATGAAATGCCATAATCTTGCAGAGCTCTGGCCCTCCTCAAATCTCTCACTACATTCAAAAGCGGTTTTGTATGCTCTTTGGCCAGGTCACCAAGACGGACAAAAACATCCCAGCACACCATGCTCTCAAACTCTCCTCGAATGGACACGCAGCCTGCTTTGGCACCAAGGCCCTATTAGGTCAGAGATTCCCCTCAGGTTCTGAGAACTCTGACACTTCATATTCCAGAGCAGGCACCTCTCCAAGAAATGGAGGACCCATTCCCCACTGACAGCGCTGAGGAAAAGGTCACGCAAGACCAATCTAGACCACTCCAGATCTCAGGGTGACTCTTCCACCTCCCCCAGGAAAAGCGTGGACCAACATGGAGTCCACACAGATTGGCACAGGAGCCTCTAACCCTTCCCTGGTACCAAGTAGGGAGGTTAGAAACTCTGTACCATGACTCCGGTTCCAGCCTCTGGGTGTCCATTGAGATCGGTACCAGTGAGGGAGATGCCAGTACCGTTTCCACATCAGCAGCATATCAGGCAGCTACAGACCACCCCTGCCTTTCAGTCCTGACCTCTCCTTTGGTCCAGGACTTTGCCAGGGCTGCATCATCTACAGCAATGGCTCTCAACCTTTCCAGACTACTGTACCCCTTTCAGGAGTCTGATTTATCTTGCTTACCCCAGGTTTCACCTCACTTAAAAATTACTTGCTTACAAAATCAGACATAGAAATACAGAAGTGTCACAGCACTCTATCACTGAAAAATTGCTTACTTTCTTATTTCGTCTGTATGAAATCTTAGTTTATACTGACTTTACTAGTGCTTTTTATGTAGCTTATTGTAAAAATAAGAAAATATCTAGATGAGTTGATGTATCCCCTGGAAGACGTCTGTGTACCCCAGAGGCACGCATACCCCTGGTTGAGAATCACTGATCTATAGCCCCATCGACTGACTGAGCTCCTGAGCCCTTGCGTCTGTTGGCACCACACCCCAATCTTCCCCTTTCACAGGCTGTGGAGGCAGGGCCGGTACCGGGATCAGTATGGGGGACCTCGGTACCGGGAACCGGTGACACTGCAAAGGCTTCCGTGGCGACTTTCACTGGCCTCAGCATCGGTACAGTCAGGCAGTCCGGTACTGCTACTCACTTCGGCACCGACACTGCTTCCAGCATCAGCATACTCAGTACCAGTGGTACTGCTTCCATCAGCAATGCCCCTTCCTGCCTCCTTCTGGCAATGGAGGAGTCGGACCGGTGACTCACTCCCTGTGGTCTCGCTCCGCCCTTATCTCTCGGATCCCAAGACTGCTCTGCGTCTGAGTCGGGATCATCATCCTCCTGCTCTCCATCACATGACCAGCATCAGGGGCCGTTGACAGCCCGTTACAGGTATTAGAATTGGCACATGTCTTGTGGTCAAGATGGAGGCCACTGACCTAGCACCTACTGGCCACCAATGCCTTATCCATGTCAGTGGCCTCCATGGATTCCCTGGGATGCTCCTCAGTCCTGCAGGCCTGGCACCAGCAGTCCTCCTCCCTGCAGAGCCTTCAGAGTCGTCAGGCCCTATGCTACCAGCACTCCCAGCTATCTTCGAGACACCACTGACTTCCTAAGGAAACTACAATCCATCGGTGATCTTCCTGAAAATACCATCCTGGCCACTATGGATGCAGAAGCCCTCTACACCAACATTCCACACAAAGATGGACTACAAGCCATCAGGAACACTATCCTCGATAATGTCACGGCAAACCCGGTGGCTGAACTTTGTGACTTTGTCCTCACCCATAACTATTTCACATTTGGGGACAATGTATACCTTCAAATCAGCGGCACTGTTATGGGTACCCGCATGGCCCCACAGTATGCCAACATTTTTATGGCTGACTTAGAACAACGCTTCCTCAGCTCTCATCCCCTAATGCCCCTACTCTACTTGCGCAATATTGATGACATCTTCATCATCTGGACCCATGGAAAAGAAGCCCTTGAGGAATTCCACCATGATTTCAACAATTTCCATCCCACCATCAACCTCAGCCTGGACCAGTCCACACAAGAGATCCACTTCCTGGACACTACAGTGCTAATAAGCAATGGTCACATAAACGCCACCCTATACAGGAAACCTACTGATCGCTATTCCTACCTACATGCCTCCAGCTTTCACCCAAACCACACCACACGGTCCATTGTCTACAGCCAAGCTCTACGATACAACTGCATTTGCTCCAACCCCTCAGACAGAGACAAACACCTACAAGATCTCTAGCAAGCGTTCTTACAACTACAATACCCACCTGCTGAAGTGAAGAAACAGATTGACAGAGCCAGAAGAGTACCGAGAAGTCACCTACTAAAGGACAGGCCCAACAAAGAAAATAACAGAATGCCACTAGCCGTCACCTTCAGCCCCCAACTAAAACCTCGCCAACGCAACATCAAGGATCTACAACCTATCCTGAAGGATGACCCATCACTCTCACAGATCTTGGGAGACAGGCCAGTCCTTGCCTACAGACAGCCCCCCAACCTGAAGCAAATACTCACCAACAACCACATACCACACAACAGAACCACTAACCCAGGAACCTATCCTTGCAACAAAGCCCGTTGCCAACTGTGCCCACATATCTATTCAGGGGACACCATCACAGGGCCTAATAACATCAGCCACACTATCAGAGGCTCGTTCACCTGCACATCTACCAATGTGATCATCATGTGCAAGCAATGCCCCTCTGCCATGTACATTGGTCAAACTGGACAGTCTCTACGTAAAAGAATAAATGGACACAAATCAGATGTCAAGAATTATAGCATTCATAAACCAGTCAGAGAACACTTCAGTCTCTCTGGTCACACGATTACAGACATGAAAGTTGTGATATTACAACAGAAAAACTTCAAAACCAGACTCCAGAGAGAGACTGCTGAATTGGAATTCATTTGCAAATTGGATACAATTAACTTAGGCTTGAATAGAGACTGGGAGTGGCTAAGTCATTATGCAAGGTAACCTATTTCCCCTTGTTTTTTCCTACCCCCCCACCCCCACTGTTCCTCAGACGTTCTTGTTAAACCCTGGAAATGGCCCACCTTGATTATCATACACATTGTAAGGAGAGTGATCACTTTAGATAAGCTATTACCAGCAGGAGAGTGGGGTGGGGGGAGAGAAAACCTTTTGAAGTGATAAACACCCATTTTTTCATGGTCTGTGTGTATAAAACATCCTCACTGCATTTTCCACTTTATGAATCCAATGAAGTGAGCTGTAGCTCACGAAAGCTTATGCTCAAATAAATTGGTTAGTCTCTAAGGTGCCACAAGTCCTCCTTTTCTTTTTGCAAATACAGACTAACACGGCTGCTACTCTGAAAACAGAGTCGTCCCGTCCAGGTCCATCAGCCCTGGAACAGGATCCGGCTCTGGCCCACTTAAAGGTCTCGTCTTCATCTCCAGACAATGCTGTACTCTCTGGCTCTTCCTTCCCTTCGGCACCGGAGAATTTTAAGGCCTACCAAGATCTTTTGTGTAGTGTAGCTGCTTCCCTTGGAATCCAAGCAGAATTCTTGAAAGATACCAACCAGAAATGAGTGGCTATCCTGCAACCATCCGCCTCAGGGAGAGTCACCCTTCCTATCAGTGATGCACTCCTTGAACCAGCTAAGGCCCTCTGGAGCGCACCGACTTCAATACCACCTGGAGAAGCACTATTTAATTCCCACACAGGGATTTGAGGGGTTTTACTCCCATCTGGCCCCAAATTCCCTAGTCAGAACTGCAATGAATAACAGAGCCCAGCAGGGCAGGGTCAAGTCCACCTCTAAGGACAGGGACTTTAAACAATTGGATCTCCTGGGCAGAAGATTTACACCTCCTCTTCCTTACAGTTGCGAATTGCTAACCAGCAAGTCTCGCTGTCTCAGCACTATTTCATCACTTGCCCAGCTGTGTCAAAGTTCGCAGTCCAGCTGCCCAAGGCCTCCCAAGAGGAACTTCAGGCATTTGTCACTGAGGGCTGCTTGGTGGCTAAGACGTCCTTGCAGTGGACACCTTGGCCACTGTGAGGGCAGCTTCCTGGCTACACAATTCGCGCATTGCCCCCGATGTCCAGCAAGCCATCGAGGATTAGCCCTTCGATAGCCAAATGCTATTTTTGGACAAGACCGATGAGATGCTCCACTCCTTCTGGGACTCCAGGGCTACCCTCTGGTCCTGGGGTGTGCATGCTGGAGGCGCAGAGGTGCTACTGTGGAATTCAACAGCAACAGTAGTATCATCCACAGCGCACGTTTGCTCAGTCTTTCCCTCATCCAAGGCAATAGGACAATCCAAGAAACAGGGATAGAGACCACAGGAGAAAGCAGTCAGGTTCAGGGTTCAGACAGTTCACACACACTCCCTTGGCACCCTCCAAGCGTCCATTTTGACTCCTTGGTCCAGAGCACTGTTCCAGTCATTGCTCTTCCCAGTACCGCGGTGGTGGGCAACCTCTGGCCTGCGGGCAGCCCATCAGGGTAAGCTGATTGCGGGCCACGAGACTCGGCCTCTTCCCGACAAGGCCCTTCCCGTCGTTTGCTCCTCTCCGCCCCCTCCCCTCGTGCAAGCAGCGGGGAGGCCTCAGGAGGAAGAGGCCAAGCAGGGGCAGGGCCTCAGGACAGAGCAGGCAGGGGGCGGGGCCATGGTCCAGGCGCTGGGGCCTACAAAAGGTTAATCTGGCCCTGGCTCCTTCTTCCTCCTTTCCCCCCTCAGTGGACAGGCTGGCCCGCTTTCACATTGCTTGGGCCTCCATCACCACCAAGAGCTGGGTCCTAAGCACCAGCAGATTGGGATCTGCCATCCAGTTCCTCTTCACACCTCCTCCCACCCTCCCTCCCCGTCCTTCTGGGGACCCTTCTCACAAGATACTGCTCCTCAAGCAGGTCTGCTCTCTAGTGGCTTTGGGAGCAGTGAAGGAGGTTCTTGTTGCAACACTGCAGTCACAGCTCCTACTCCCGGTACTTCCCGATACTTTTCAGGACCATATCAGAGACTCAGTGGTTCACATATCCACTGACAATACCACTGTAATGTACTATGTGAACAAACAAGGGGAACATACTCCAGGTCGCTCTGCCTAGAGGTGATCAGGCTGTGGCTGTTCTGCTTTGAGGAAAATCTCACTCCCACAGCTGTTCACTTGCCCGGGGTTCAGAATCATCTCACAGACCATCTCAGCAGGTATTTTTCCCTGAGTCATAACAATCTAGGTTGCTATACAGCAAGCGCAAGAAGAGATTTCCCATCTTTATGCAGTAGGCCTTTCCCAAGTTTGGAGTGACTGTTTAGCACTGGCTGAGGGGACCTGCCAGTCAGGATCGAATGAAAAATTAAATGAGCTAATCTCCAGACACGTGAGGTTAACATAAAGTTCTACTGCAGGCAAAGGAAGCGTAGCCTGTAACTTCAGCGGGAGAGATCTTGCTCCTCTGCAGCACTGCGAGTTGTGGAGTGGCAACTGGTGTTCCACAATTAGGTTTCCAATCTAAGTGCTATTTTACTCCGCAACCACAATTGACCCAAAAAGTCACATCAGCCTCCAAATTGTTACATTAGCCCTGGGACTGGGGTAGAATCTCCCTGCTAAGCTAGAAGTGAATTGGACAAGCGGTTCATGGATAATGGCTCCATAAAAACCCTGTGTTAAATGCAGTTCCAGCAGTGTAACTTCTTTATTTGACCATTTGTAACAAAAAAAGCCAGAAGAAGGAGAGAGATCTCTGGGTCCCCTCCCTCAGATCCAGGGCCAACCCCAAAACATAGCTAATGAATGCAAAATTATTAACTGTGTTATCGTTTTCCACTGTGGTGAGCTTAGTCCAGGATGCCCAAGGGCTGCTGGGAACCTGAGCTTCCATGTAGTATGGAGGCTCAGTGGGGGCCATTGCCACACTCCTGAGCCTGAGGCTTGCTGGGGGCTCAGCCCACCCTGGAGCCATAGAAGCCAACGCCAATCCCCATCAGCCTTAGCAGGCTACTTAGTCCCCCGGGAACCATTCGGGATGTTCCCAATGTGCCGACACATCTGGCAGGCAGATCTGCTTCAAAGAACTTCTCAGTGTCTGTCTCTGCTGCTGCCTCATCATTCTATATTTGCTCCCACACTCCAACGCATTGTGATACCTCCCAGCTTCTCCCCAGCCACTTCTCTGATTAGGCTGCCCACATTCCAGCCTCCCAGTCGCAAATGAATACCTTTGCTACCACTGAGCCACACCCCTGGCAGAGCTTCCAGCTCGAAACTGACACATTAATAAATCCTCTCTGTGTTTGCTTTGTAATTGCTCGTGTTTCTAATTCACCATCCATCTAGTTCCTTTGAGGCCCCCTGGCTCCCAGGACACACGATCTGTCTCAGAGAGACCCAGAATGAAAATGAACAGAATTCCCACGTTTCTACTTCTTTCAATCAAAATCATTTTCTATTACAATTTTGTACCTGTTTCTATTTTTAAAAGCAAACAGCCAGTCCTCAGCTGGCATAAACTGGTGTTGATTTACATCAGCTGAGGGGCTGGCCTCTGGCCTTGGTTCACAGTGACGTCCCCATCTCCATGCAGCTCTGCCTCTCTGTCCTTAACTCAGATCCCAGTCCTCTGACCTGCTTGGCCAGGCTGCCTAGTAAGACTTCATAGCCCTGCGCTATGGTTCAGCTTTAAGCAAATTCAAGGATTTATACACACTCGGGCCTATTTAGTATCAACTAATATGATAGATTGTCAATGTGAAAACTAATGAGCCACAAAAAAGCCACATGTCAGCAAGAGCAACAGGAAGCACCTGGGATGACCTCAGTTCAGATCATAAAGGACAGCACAGCAGAGTAGCCTCTAGCAACGTCTCATTACAACTGTTATTTGGTGCATATTCACATAGAAAAATGTCCTAGTCAGTAGGCTTGGAAAAGACCCCACGAGGCCATATCAAGCCCAGCATTCTGCAGGACTTTTCAGTACCTCATTCCCAATAATGTCTTGTCTAAACTGTTCTTGATCTCTGACAGGATGAGGCCTTAACCAAGTTACACAGAGTTGCTGGATATTTTCTGATATGAGGAAATCAGAGCACGGGAGAGCAGGACAAACTTTAACAAGTCAGACATTTGCTGGCTGTGCACCTGGGACCCTGCTGGTGTCCTGGTGCTCTCTCACATCTAACCAATGCTACGATAATCACATGCCTTACCCCAGTGATGCTGTGGTTCTTGTCAACGAGGGCCTCTCTGAGGGTCAGGCGTCCAGATGTCACTAGGTGCTGAAGGCTGATGACTAAGGTACCAAGCAGTCTACAACAAAACAACAGTCAGAGGGGGAACATTCCATTATGGTTTCAGTCTCAGCTAGTTATCAGAGCTGAGGAGGTAGCTCATCGTACAGTCTCCACCCTGACAACTCACATCGTGGTTGTATCTATAATATTACCAGAGTATTTCCTGGAGGTCTGTTAGTAAATAGGCCTGAGATAGAATTTTGGGTTTGACTTTTGATACTCTTATATCCTATACTAATGTATGTGAACAAAGAACAAAGACACTGTGTGTTACATCTTCCCACAAACAGATGGAGGGGAAAGAAATAAGAGATAGGGTAAAGACATTACAGGGATGTTGTGATTATCTCAGAACCAAACATTACAAAACCAGGAACTGTAGCTGTTAAGGCCAGATGGGACCGCCATGATCTAGTCTGACCTCCGGCACAGCATAGGCCTGAGAACTTCCCCCAGAGGTTCCTGCAGCAGCCCAATGCCTTGTGGTTGAGCTAGAGCAGAATTTTTTTTAAAATCTCCAATCTGAAGGTGACAGAGAATCCATCACGTACTTGGTCAGCTGTTCCAGTGGCTAATTACCCTTGCTGGTGAACTCTTGTGCCTTATTTTTAGCCTGAAGTTATCTAGCTTCAGCTTCCAGCCACTGGATCTTGTTATGCCTTTTTCTTCTAGATTAAAGAGCTCCCTGATATCAGAAATCCTCTCTCTTTGCAGGTACTTAGAGATCATGATCACACCATCTCTTAATCTTCTCTAAATAGATTGAACTTCCTAAGTCTCTCACTGTAAGGCAGATTTTCCAGGCCTCAGGTTATTCTTGTAGCTTTTTTCTGAGCCCTTTCCAATGTGTCAACATTATTTTTGAACAGCAGAACTATGCGCAGTATCCAGTAATGGGCTCACCAAAAATGTTGTATATAGAGGTCACTACCACCTCCCTAATCCTACTCAATATTCTTTAGTTACAACATCTCACTGGGAACTTATGTTCTGTTAATTATCCACCGTGATCCCTAAGTCCTTTTCAGAATCACTGCTTTCCAGATAGTCCCACATCCTCTAAGCATGACCTATGTTCTTTGCTCCTAGATGTATGATCTTATATTTGGCTGTATTATAAACTGCATGTTGTTTGGGTTACCAAGCAACCCAGATCAGTCTAGATAACTGATCTGCCTCAATCATTACATACCACTCTGCCAGTATCTGTGTCATCTGCCAACTTTACCAGCAATGATTTTATATTTTCTTCCTGATCATAAAGATATTCAAGAGCATTGGGCCAAGAACAAGACCCCTCTAGAAACCCCTTCGTTAGATGATGATTCCCTATTTACAATTGCATTTTAAGATCTATCAGTTAGCCAATTATCAACCCATCCAATATGTGCTACATTGATTTTGTACCATGTTAAGTTTTTAATCAGACCGTTGTGCGGTGCTAAGCCCAGCACCTTACAGAAGTCGAGGTATATGACATCACCAGGGTGCCTCTCTCAACCAAACCTGCAATCTCATAAAAAAATCAAGTTTGTTTGACAAGACCTATGTTCCCTAAAACATACACACGCTCACTGGCGTTATGTTCTGATCCTTTCAGTCTTTCCCAACTGCATCCCATATCAGGTTTTGCGTGATTTTTTCTGGGATTAATGTCAGGTGAACCAGCCTCTATTTACCCAGGTCATCCAGTTTACAAGAACCTACCTGTTACTGAAAACTTTACTGCAGTTGTAAACTTTAACTAGCAGCATCTCTTCCATAATGAGCTTCCCATAATGTGGCCAGCGAAAGAGCTAAAAACAAACACAAACATACGGTGAATTTTCAGAGCTTCTGCAGCACCTCACAGACACAGGGGATCACCATTAATTCTCAATTTGTCCCCATTTCCTAGGGCCTAGGGTTATTTTCCTCCTAATGCTCCCACTCTAGTGAGAGATTCTGTAATAAACCCCTGGATGAGTGAGAATATACACCCCATTGGCTTCACGGCCCCAGAATCTTCTTTGGGGTAGAGCCTTTCAGTGGTGGGCACCTGAGGTGCTCCAGGGACTCGAGCTCTTTGCCAGTTCTAGCCAAGCCCTAGGACATGAAGACCCCATGTGTTCCAAGTGAGAGCTGGGACACCCACTGCCTTCCCCTCCTCACCCTTCCACTGGGCGTGAGGCCCTGTCAAAAGACAGCTAGTGAGGGGTTGCGGGGCTACAAAATAAAATTGCTAAAATATAAATTGCAAAATAAGCCCAACTCCATCCCGCAGCTAAGAGCAGAAAAGGAGAGGTGAGCCAACTGGAGGATGAGCCAGAGCACCTGGCCCCCAGCACTGCCCCAGGGCCCTGCAGCGCTAGGCATGGGCTGGGGGGACAGAGGAGGGAGACTGACTATTCTGGGCAGGGGACATTCTCCCTGTTTAGGTCTCAAGTCTCCTGTTCCCATGGTTTTGCTGGAGATCTAGTTGGAGGACTCAGGGAAGTGAACTGGGACTTCTTTAGCCTTATTGGAGGGGGCTGGGTGCTGAGTGTTTAACAGAGCTTTCCTTCACACTGTTTATTCAGGCACTTGAATTAAACAGGCAATAAAAAAAACAAATTCAGTTCAAAGTGTTTCAAATATTAGGCCTAAAGCTCCCTCTCTCTCCACCACTTAGCTGTGCTTACCTAGGGTCTCTGATTTCATAAGCCTCCCAGCTCTCCAGTCAGCCCTGGAGTCTACCAGGGAAAAGTGGGGTGAGATCTGAATTCCCAAAGTAAAAACAAGCAGAATCCCCCCTCTGGCTGAAAACCCCGCCTTTACACCCTATAAAACAGGGTGTGCACCCATTTCCCCACCTCCCCTTGTCAGCCACCCTCACCCTGAACTTGCCCCAGGTCCCAGTAGTGACACTTCTGGGACTCAGCCCCGGGCAGGGCTTTCTGGCCGCTCCTGTCTATATTTAGCATTACTCCCTTCCGCATTTTCAGTTTCTTGATAACAAACACTGGAGAGGCGGGAGGGAAGTAATGTTAAGTACAAACAGGAGCAGCCAGAAAGCCCTGCCAAGGGACTCCAGCTGTGCTGAGAACATGGCCCAGCCCCCCGGGGTCGCTAAGTGCCACCGCAGAGCACTGTGCTGGGCATGAGAGGGCAGCCCACACAGAGAGAGGGCAGGGCAGGCTGTTCCCCAGCCAGGGGCCGGCTGCCCTGTGCGCCCTGCTTCCCTCTGTGGGCCCCCAGGGCAACGTGCAGCTTCCAAAGCAGCAGGTTTCCCGCCACGCTCTGACGCTCTGGGGCCAGCTGGACTCCTCAGCCCGGAAAGGAGGCTGCGTTGCACCGCTCCCCACACCTGACAGCCAGATTCGGGGTTCTCTCGCCTGGGAGCCTCAGCCTCCCGCAGAACCAGGGCAATGGGGAGTCGCTTTCACCACGAACCGGCCAACTCATGCACTCAGCGAGGCTGTTCCTGCCACAGACTGAAAAGACTTGCTGGGCCCATCCCTCCTAGAGGAGTGTGGGCAGAGCCAGCGCCCCGCCTCCAGGCGCCCCTCACAGCACAGAGACCTGGGTGAGGAGGGGCTGGAGCACTGTGCAGGCAGGGCCAGAGCCGCCTCTGGGATCCCAGCTCTCCGGGGACTGGGCAGGTGGGTGTGAAACAGCCCCCGAGAGAGGGAGAACCTGACCCTAAGGAGCCGGGCAGCTGTGCAGCCTGTAACATCCATGGACCGCACCTGCCGTTTCCGTGGTGTGACTGAGAGAGCCTCTCCTACCCGTGCCCCCCCACAACTCCTCTCGGCCACCCCTCGCTCCCCATTCCCTCCCCCGGCCACCCCTCGCTCCCCGTCCCCTCCCCTCCTTCGCTCCCCATCCCTTCCCCTCCCTCACTCCCCATCCCTTCCCCTCTGCCGGACACCCCTCGCTCCCCATCCCTTCCCCTCTACCGGACACCCCTCGCTCCCCATCTCCTCCCCCCAGCCATCCCTCACAATTAACCAGCCCCGCAGCCCAAGCTCCAGGAGCCCAAGCCAGCCAACAGGGTCAGCTGCAGCTGTCTTACTGCAGTGTAGACAGAACCTACAAGGCCTCACTACCTATGAAAATCTGGCCCTTGGATACTAGAAAGCCTGCGCTTATCGAAGTCAGTGGGTGCTTCCCTCCACGCCTTCCTCCAAGAGTCACCATGTCAGCGTTAATGACCGTGCTGCGAACCTGCAGGGGGAAGGACGCGTTCCTTCACACCCCTCCAATGGCCCAGTGAATCATAGAATCATAGAATATCAGGGTTGGAAGGGACCCCTGAAGGTCATCTAGTCCAACCCCCTGCTCGAAGCAGGACCAATTCCCAGTTAAATCATCCCAGCCAGGGCTTTGTCAAGCCTGACCTTAAAAACTTCCAAGGAAGGAGATTCCACCACCTCCCTAGGCAACGCATTCCAGTGTTTCACCACCCTCCTAGTGAAAAAGTTTTTCCTAATATCCAATCTAAACCTCCCCCACTGCAACTTGAGACCATTACTCCTCGTTCTGTCATCTGCTACCATTGAGAACAGTCTAGAGCCATCCTCTTTGGAAACCCCTTTCAGGTAGTTGAAAGCAGCTATCAAATCCCCCCTCATTCTTCTCTTCTGCAGGCTAAACAATCCCAGCTCCCTCAACCCAGCGCACTGCAATGAGACAGCAAGGGGAGACACTGTCCCCCTTGCTTCAGCTTGCAAGTAGCACTGGTCTCTAGGGGTGCATCTGCACCGCAGCAGGGAGCGAGCCTCCCAGCCTGGGGACATGGCAGCCGGGCTAGCAGGGCTGGTTATTTCTCTATTTGTAGCTTGTAAATGACTTGGGATCTTTCCTCTGGAAACGCCATTGTTCTAGAGCTGCAGCTACATTGCTGCCGGGGTTGAGGAGCTGCACCTCCTTGCCAAGCCCATGACATTCTTTTGTGTTTGGTAATTTTCTTTTACAAAAATCCATTGAATGATAACTGACACCCTCCCACCCCCGCAACCCCATCTCCACCCTGCTCCAGGACTCCACGGGCCTGAGGTTGCAGTGCGGGGCTTAAGGACTGCCTGGAGCTGAACCCTTCTCGGCCATTTGCTTCATTTCAGAGCCCCAGGACAGCAGGACTGAGTCAGGCTCCTTATAGATCCAGCTCATCTGGTCACCGCAGGGCGAGCCTGGGCAGGGCTTCACCAAGAATATGAAGAGATGGCTCAGCCTAGCCCCACACACTGAAGACACTTGCTGTCCCATATTACCTTACCTCTCCGAAGACAGCTTCCTGGCCACAGCGAACCTTCTTCGTCTTCTGAATAAACCCTGGGGAAACAACACACGCAGAATGTTAAGACAATGGTCACATGCAGAGTTTCCTCCTCCTGGTTCTGGGCCCCAACTGCCAGGAAATACAAAATCTGCCAGTTGGGAGGCCAGAACACTTAGCTATGCCAAAGCTATGCCTAATTCATTAAGGGCCCAGTGCTGGAGGGCTCGGCACATCTCAGGACTGGGTCTCATGTTCATTTCAGCTTTCCCAGGCTGCAGCATGTGGGTACTGGCTAGTGTGTGGGGACCCAGGGACTCCTGCTGGAGCTGAAGCTCCCCTCCTCCATCTTCCAGCAGAGGGAACCATGGCAGATTCGATACTGGGGGTGTTTCCCTGCCATCTCCTCCCTTCAGCACTAAGCTGATCCTGATCACTCCCACCTGGTCCCTGGGCCCCCCACAGCCCATATTAAGTGAGCTTCCCCAATGGGGCTACTGTGCAGGAAAGCCCATAGATGAGTCACAGGATCCATTGGCTCCCATGGTGCAACAGGGCATCCATTATGATTAAAAGATTTCCACGGCTCTGGGGTGCTGTGCAATGCAGGGCTAGCCACTGTGCTCAGACACTGCAGCGCCCAGGCCTACAGAACTGCCGCAGAGAGAGAGGGAAAATGCTGGGATCGGCACAAGACGGGTTGCAGAGAACAAGCCATGAGGCCCAGGCAGGGCTTCAATTCACGTGGAGCTGTCCAGAGCAAAGCTCCAGTAAATATTTGCAAATCCACAGGGCAGAAGCCCCAAGCTCCAGCACCCCCAGTAGGCCAGACGCCCTGAGCCCCAGGGCTCCAGGAAATACTCTATGAGAATTTAAGCACTGGGCATAGGACTTGTTTGCACTACAAAATTAAGTCAACATAAGTTAAGTCGGTATACAGCCACCACAGTAATTACAGTGGTACTTCATGTCCATGCTATACTCCTTCTGTCCCATCCTCACCAGGAGCTTTCATCGACTGAAGTGGGGCATTGTGGGGCACTGACAGCTGGAGCCCTGGGGCTGACAGCCTCAGCTGTAGGCACAGGGCTCACATCTGCCCTCCCCACGCCCCCACCCCCCGCTGTCAGTCCCCCAGCCCTGAGCTGTGAGCCCCCATGGGCTCAATTTCACAGCAGGGAGCCTACCAGCCGTGAAATTGACATTTTTGTCAGTTTCACAGCTGCTATTATTTCACATCTGGGCTCCGGCTCCAGCTGCCAGCCTGTAGGTGGCTCACAGCTGGAGCCCACTGCCCACCCCAGGGCTGTCTGCCAACAGCCAGTGTAAGTAATGCAGTGTCTATACAGACACTGTGTCGCCCTAACCACATCGACCGAAGTACTGCGCCTCTCACCATAGGTCAGTGTAGTGGGGGTCTTAGGTCGGCAGAGGCAGCATTGAGGTGTGGACACTGACATAAGCAGCCTTATGTCGACCTAACTCTGCACAGGGCAGACCAAGCCACAGGCCTTCCCAGAGGGATATGGCCTGCTGGAAGGGGGAAGGAAAGGGGGCTGCGGCAGGGAGATGAGACCGGCTGGGAGCGGAGGCAAGGCTGTAAGGGGATGAGACCTGCTGGCGTAAGGAGACAGGCTGCTGTCAGGGACATGCCCTGCCAGGGAAGTGGATACAGGCTGTTGCAGGAGATGGGGTGCTGGCTCCTCTCCTCTGCGGCTGAACCACTGCCGGGGACTGTACAGCTCCAAAGCCAGTTGGGAGAAAACAGCACAATCTGCAGATACGCTCACCCCAAGCCCAGCAGCACCAAAACCAATGCTGAGTCCAAGGTGCTGGCACGGAAGAGAAAAGAAGCAAGATCCCTGCCCAGAGCCCTAGCCATGGTGCAAAGGGCCCCTCACCAAACCCCAGGCTGCTGACGCTCAGCGGCAGGTGGGATTGAGACCCAGAGCGCTGAGGAGACGAGACTGGGCAGCTGAGCTAGAGGAGAGCCTGGGAGCAGGAGGGTTTCTCCACGAGAGGAGGGGGGGAACCAGGCAGCGCAGAACCCTGGGCAGGGGCAGAAGATAGAAACTGGCCTGTCCCCATGATAGACCTCTGCACATTGCCTCCCAACCCCACAGCACACTGGCTCCCGGGGGCCTCCCCCCCACGGACTAACATCCCCTCCTGCACACTGGCAACCCCCGACCCCCGCACCCAGATCCCCCCCTGACTCCCAACCCCCACCCCCGTGCACCAGAACCCAGACCCAACCAGCTACCAACCCCCCCACCACCACCGGCACTCAGACCCCCCAGCTACCAACCCCCCTCCCCCCCGTGCTCTAGCACCCAGCCCTCCGACCACCAACCCTCCCCTGCGCCCCAGAACCCAGACCCAACCGGCTACCAACCCCCCCCACCACCACCACCACCGGCACTCAGACCCCCCAGCTACCAACCCCCCTCCCCCCCGTGCTCTAGCACCCAGCCCTCCGACCACCAACCCTCCCCTGCGCCCCAGAACCCAGACCCAACCGGCTACCAACCCCCCCCACCACCACCACCACCGGCACTCAGACCCCCCAGCTACCAACCCCCCTCCCTCCCATGCTCTAGCACCCAGCCCCCCGACCACCAACCCTCCCCTGCGCCCCAGAACCCAGACCCAACCGGCTACCAACCCGCCCCCACCGGCACTCAGACCCCCCAGCTACCAACCCCCCACCTGCACACCGGCACCTAGACCCACATCTACCACCCCCCACACACACCACCCACCCCCTCTCCACTGGCACCCAGACACCCCACTGGCTACCAACACGTGCCCTGGCATCTTGTCTCCCCCCCGACTATCAACCCCCCCTTGCGCCCCGGCACTCAGACACCCCCCGACTACCAACCCCCCCTTGCGCCCCGGCACCCAGACGCCCCCCGACTACCAACCCCCTGACTACCAACCCCCCCCCGCGTCCCAGCACCCCCGACTACCAACCCCCCTGCGCCCCAGCACCCAGACACCCCCCAACTACCAACCCCCCCTGCGCCCCAGCACCCAGACACCCCCTGACTACCAACCCCCCTGCGCCCCAGCACCCAGACGCCCCCCGACTACCAACCCCCCCCCGCGTCCCAGCACCCCCGACTACCAACTCCCCCCCGCGTCCCGGCACCCAGACACCCCCCGACTACCAACCCCCCTGCGCCCCGGCACCCAGACACCCCCCGACTACCAACCCCCCCCCGCGTCCCAGCACCCAGACACCCCCCGACTACCAACCCCCCTGCGCCCCGGCACCCAGACACCCCCCGACTACCAACCCCCCTGCGCCCCAGCACCCAGACACCCCCCGACTACCAACCCCCCCCCGCGTCCCAGCACCCAGACAACCCCCGACTACCAACCCCCCCGCGTCCCAGCACCCAGACACCCCCCGACTACCAACCCCCCTGCGCCCCGGCACCCAGACACCCCCCGACTACCAACCCCCCTGCGCCCCGGCACCCAGACACCCCCCGACTACCAACCCCCCCCCGCGTCCCGGCACCCAGACACCCCCCGACTACCAACCCCCCTGCGCCCCGGCACCCAGACACCCCCCGACTACCAACCCCCCTGCGCCCCAGCACCCAGACGCCCCCCGACTACCAACCCCCCCCCGCGTCCCAGCACCCCCGACTACCAACTCCCCCCCGCGTCCCGGCACCCAGACACCCCCCGACTACCAACCCCCCTGCGCCCCAGCACCCAGACGCCCCCCGACTACCGACCCCCCCCGCGTCCCAGCACCCCCGACTACCAACTCCCCCCCGCGTCCCGGCACCCAGACACCCCCCGACTACCAACCCCCCTGCGCCCCAGCACCCAGACACCCCCCGACTACCAACCCCCCCCCGCGTCCCAGCACCCAGACACCCCCCGACTACCAACCCCCCCCCGCGTCCCAGCACCCAGACACCCCCCGACTACCAACCCCCCTGCGCCCCGGCACCCAGACGCCCCCCGACACCGGCTCCGCTTGCGCCCCTCGCGGGGTTTGTCCGCCCGACCCCCGCGCCCCGCGCCGCACCTCGGAAGCTGAGCTGCACCTGCCGCTCCCCGGCCCCCGGCAGCTGCGTGACCCGCTTCACACTGACACTCAGCGCCATGCTGCTGCCGCCGGCCCCGGCCCCGGTCCCGGCCCGCTCCTGCGCTGCGCTCCGCCCGGCCGGTCCCGGCCCGGTCCCTCGCTGACTCACCGCCGGGACGCGCCCAGCAGGTTGGGCCGCCTGCTCCCCTCCCGGAAAGTACACATGGCACTGCCCTGCCCTGCCCTGCCTGCCCCTCGCCCGCCCCTCCTGCCCCAGCGGCCCGAGCTCAGCCCCGCTGCCCCTCGCCCGCCCCTCCTGCCCCAGCGGCCCGAGCTCAGCCCCGCTGCCCCTCGCCCGCCCCCTCCTGCCCCAGCGGCCCGAGCTCAGCCCCGCTGCCCCTCGCCCGCCCCCTCCTGCCCCAGCGGCCCGCGCTCAGCCCCGCTGCCCCTCGCCCGCCCCCTCCTGCCCCAGCGGCCCGAGCTCAGCCCCGCTGCCCCTCGCCCGCCCCCTCCTGCCCCAGCGGCCCGCGCTCAGCCTCGCTGCCCCTCGCCCGCCCCTCCTGCCCCAGTGGCCCGAGCTCAGCCCCGCTGCCCCTCGCCCGCGGCCACCTGCCCCAGCGGCCCGCGCTCAGCCTCGCTGCCCCTCGCCCGCGGCCACCTGCCCCAGCGGCCCGAGCTCAGCCTCGCTGCCCCTCGCCTACGGCCTCCTGCCCCAGCGGCCCGAGCTCAGCCCCGCTGCCCCTCGCCCGCCCCCTCCTGCCCCAGCGGCCCGCTCTCAGCCCCGCTGCCCCTCGCCCGCCCCTCCTGCCCCAGGGGCCCGAGCTCAGCCCCGCTGCCCCTCGCCCGCCCCCTCCTGCCCCAGCGGCCCGAGCTCAGCCCCGCTGCCCCTCGCCCGCCCCCTCCTGCCCCAGCGGCCCGCGCTCAGCCTCGCTGCCCCTCGCCCGCCCCTCCTGCCCCAGTGGCCCGAGCTCAGCCCCGCTGCCCCTCGCCCGCGGCCACCTGCCCCAGCGGCCCGCGCTCAGCCTCGCTGCCCCTCGCCCGCGGCCACCTGCCCCAGCGGCCCGAGCTCAGCCTCGCTGCCCCTCGCCTACGGCCTCCTGCCCCAGCGGCCCGAGCTCAGCCCCGCTGCCCCTCGCCCGCCCCCTCCTGCCCCAGCGGCCCGCTCTCAGCCCCGCTGCCCCTCGCCCGCCCCTCCTGCCCCAGGGGCCCGAGCTCAGCCCCGCTGCCCCTCGCCCGCCCCCTCCTGCCCCAGCGGCCCGAGCTCAGCCCCGCTGCCCCTCGCCCGCCCCCTCCTGCCCCAGCGGCCCGCGCTCAGCCTCGCTGCCCCTCGCCCGCCCCCTCCTGCCCCAGCGGCCCGCGCTCAGCCTCGCTGCCCCTCGCCCGCCCCTCCTGCCCCAGCGGCCCGAGCTCAGCCCCGCTGCCCCTCGCCCGCCCCTCCTGCCCCAGCGGCCCGAGCTCAGCCCCGCTGCCCCTCGCCCGCCCCCTCCTGCCCCAGCGGCCCGAGCTCAGCCCCGCTGCCCCTCGCCCGCCCCCTCCTGCCCCAGCGGCCCGCGCTCAGCCTCGCTGCCCCTCGCCTACGGCCTCCTGCCCCAGCGGCCTGCACTCAGCCCAGCTGCCCCTCGCCCGCCCCTCCTGCCCCAGCGGCCCGCTCTCAGCTCCGCTGCCCCTCGCCCGCCCCCTCCTGCCCCAGCGGCCCGAGCTCAGCCCCGCTGCCCCTCGCCCGCCCCCTCCTGCCCCAACGGCCCGAGCTCAGCCCCGCTGCCCCTCGCCCGCCCCCTCCTGCCCCAACGGCCCGAGCTCAGCCCCGCTGCCCCTCGCCCGCCCCCTCCTGCCCCAGCGGCCCGAGCTCAGCCCCGCTGCCCCTCGCCCGCCCCCTCCTGCCCCAGCGGCCCGAGCTCAGCCCCGCTGCCCCTCGCCCGCGGCCACCTGCCCCAGCGGCCCGCGCTCAGCCTCGCTGCCCCTCGCCTACGGCCTCCTGCCCCAGCGGCCTGCACTCAGCCCAGCTGCCCCTCGCCTCCTTATCTGGGACCAGGAGCAGAGGTAGGAAGCGATGCAGGGAGGGTAGCTCAGGGGTCTATTGACCCTTCTAGGACCCTTGAGCCCAGTAGAGTGGGGCTCCCCTATCACTACCCCCATGACTGAGTGGATGTTAATCGCTAGGCCACCCAGCCCACTGAGGACCCTACTCCAGGCCTACATTATTCGCTCCTAGATGTATATGTTTATATTTAACTCTATTAGAACACAGATTGTTTGCTTGTGCCCAGTTTACCAAGCAATCTGCATCAGTGACTGGCTTCTTTGTTATTTACCATTCTCCCAATTTTTATGTCATCTGCAAATTTATCAGTGATGATTTTGTGTTTTCTTCCAGGTCACTGAGTAAAATGTTAAATAGTGCAGGGCCAAGACCCAATTGCTGCAGGACCCAACTGGAAACACACCCACTCGATGATGATTTCACATTTGCAAAACCCAAACCCTCCACTGCTGACATAGCTACTTCCAGCCTCTTCTGCCTCCCTTCCCCCATAGGACAGGATTAGGAAGGATCTCAGAGACAATCACTTTGACGCTTTTCTTCTTCAGCATGCTTCTGAGTTCCCTGACATCATCCACCATCTGCGAGATATGCCGCAGTGCAGTGTGATTACTGCTGTATGAACCATCACCAAAGGATCCTGGCCCCTTGGCTTCAGAAGCCCATCCAATCTTAGAGTGACGTCAGAGTGGCCAGAGTTGAAAGCAACTGGGGCTCCTTAGCCTTCCTGAACCCCCGGCTGGAGCAGCCCTCTTGGGGCATTTTGTGCCGGCGGGGTCACTCACCAGAGTGCTGGAGAGAAGCAGAGTCTGGCTGCACAAACTAGTGAGGACACAATGGCTGTGAATAAAATTATACCATGGGCGGCCCATGTTGCTATTTCTGGGTGCTCACAATAGGGACAGTGCCCTTTAAGACAAAAGGCATGCTCCACCCCTGTCATAAATATAAAGGGAAGGGTAAACCCCTTTGAAAGCCCTCCTGGCCAGGGGAAAGTTCCTCTCACCTGTAAAGGGTTAAGAAGCTAAAGGTAACCTCGCTGGCACCTGACCAAAATGACCAATGAGGAGACAAGATACTTTCAAAAGCTGGGAGGAGGGAGAGAAACAAAGGGTCTGTGGGTCTGTCTATATGCTGGTTTCTGCCGGGGATAGACCAGGAATGGAGTCTTAGAACTTTTAGTCAGTAATCTAGCTAGGTATATGTTAGATTATGATTTCTTTAAATGGCTGAGAAAAGAATTGTGCTGAATAGAATGACTATTTCTGTCTGTGTATCTTTTTTGTAACTTAAGGTTTTGCCTAGAGGGGTTCTCTATGTTTTTGAATCTAATTACCCTGTAAGATATCTACCATCCTGATTTTACAGGGGGGATTTCTTTATTTCTATTTACTTCTATTTTTATTAAAAGTCTTCTTGTAAGAAACGGAATGCTTTTTCATTGTTCTCAGATCCAAGGGTTTGGGTCTGTGGTCACCTATGCAAATTGGTGAGGATTTTTACCAAACCTTTCCCAGGAAAGGGGGGCTGCAAGTGTTGGGAGGATTGTTCATTGTTCTTAAGATCCAAGGGTCTGGGTCTGTAGTCACCTAGGCAAATTGGTGAGGCTTTTTACCAAACCTTGTCCAGGAAGTGGGGTGCAAGGTTTTGGGAAGTATTTTGGGGGGAAAGACGTGTCCAAACAGCTCTTCCCCAGTTACCAGTATTTGTTTGGTGGTGGTAGCGGCCAATCCAAGGACAACGGGTGGAATATTTTGTACCTTGGGGAAGTTTTGACCTAAGCTGATAAAGATAAGCTTAGGAGGTTTTTCATGCAGGTCCCCACATCTGTACCCTAGAGTTCAGAGTGGGGAGGAACCTTGACAACCCCCCAAGCCTCTGGCATCCCTTTGTGTATCTGTTTCAATAGTGCTGCACCATTATGGCCTGTTCTCTGCAAAATCCTGCACAGAAATGCCAGTTGTGGTTGTGTTCCAAATGCGCTCAACATCATAGCACCTGCTACCGCCTACGGGCTTCTGAGGAAGGTTTAACTGAGTCTCCAGGCTTTTGGCCACGCTGCTGGAAACAGCCTGTTAGTCTGGTGATGATTAGTTGGTGCTTGACCATCTCCCAGGCATGGGCTGTGCTCACCCCTCGAACATGAATGCTCAGAACACGTGTTCAGCTTCTCCAGCCCTGGCGGAGGGCGCGGCTCACCTGGCCATCGACATTGTTCTCAAAAAGAGCACGTTGAGGCCTGAAGCGTAGCCAGCATTTCTGAGCATGTTTCTCATCCAGAGTTAGCTGGGACCCTGTGACGGTTCTGATGCTGCCCTGCCACTGGGGCCTTTCGGTGGGTCTGTTACATGTGGCTCCGCTCCGGCCCGTTACCCGTAGGCACATCATTTATAATCGGCACCAAGCAGCTGTTTCACAGGTGCACCTCTGATACCACATTAAGATCTATGGCGCCAGGGCCCTCTGTGTACACAGGCACTTACAGTATTGCCAACCCTAAGTGTTCAAAAATCAGAAGACTGGCTTTAAAATGGTTGATTTTTTTAAATGAATCCAGTGGGGTTCTTGTTATAGGCTGGCTGGGTCTTGAGGTTTTTAGGGTCACATTTTCAAGTGTTTCTCCAGATTCAAAAGGGCTAAAAAAATGTTAATGAAAGCTTAGAGTCTCACCTAATCCCCTGACTCCAGAAGCTGGGGCTTGAAGAAAAACACCAGCTATCACGAGCAATGTTCCCTCTAATTTTTGACAGGCCGTGTGCATAAAAAAGTTCTTCTGTGCAAATTTTTGTGCATCTGTGCAAATTTTAGTGCGTGTGGTGTTTTCGCCGTGTGCGCGGGGTTTAGGATCTGTGTGCACACGCACACACGCACAGCTTAGAGGGAACAGTGATCACGGGACTTGTGCTACAAGTGAATTGGCAACGCTGCTATTCGGGAGAACTACAGTTAGCTCCTAACAGAGGATGCCACCTTCTACCTTTGCCTGTTGTCAGAGCCCCCGCCCTTTCCTGGAGTGATAGCTAGTGGCAGAACCGTGTAAATCATTACAGATGTCTAAACCTCGGGGGGCACGTCAGTGCTAAAAAAATGGTGTCTTTACCGAGGGGCAGCTAATGCAGGTGAGCTGTTCTGAGTAAAGGCACCATGAAGACCAGGCCCTTTCGTTTTAGCCTGAGGTAAACTCATCGTGGTCAGCCTCGGACTGTTTACCTTGCGCTAAATGGAAGGTGCCTGGTCTTCACTGTGCTGACCTCAGGTTAGCTCACGCGCATTAGTTACCCTGAGGTAAAAACCACCTATGTTAGCCGTGAAGCCAAGGCCTTAATGGGAAGAGCTATTACCATTATTCCTGAGAAGAGTTGCTAACTGTCTAATCACACAAACCCAAACACCCTTGCCCCGCCCCTTCCTTGAGGCCCCGCCCCAGTCGCTCCATCCCCCCTCCCTCTGTTGCTCGCTTTCCCCCACCCTCACTTACTTTCACGGGGCCGGGACAGGGGTGTGGGAGGGGGTTTGGGCTCTGGGCTGGAGGGTGGGGCCAAGAGGTTTGGAGTGAGGGAGGGGGCTCCAGGCTGAGCCTGGGGCAGGGGGTTGGGGTGCAGGAAGGGATGCAGGGTTCAGGCTCTGGGAGGGAGTTTGCAGAAGGGGGTTCGGGATGGGGTGTTGGGGTGCAGGGGGGTTGTGGGGTTTGGGCTCTGGGAGGGAGTTTGGGTGTGGGAGGGGGCTCAGGGCTGGGGAAGGGGGTTAGGGTGTGGGAGGGGGTGAGGGGTTGGGCTCTGGGAGGGAGCCTGGGTGCAGGAGGTGGCTCAGGGCTGGGGCAGGGGGTTAGGGTGTGGGGGGTGCAGGCTCCGGCTGGGAGGCGCTTACCTGAGGTGGCTCCCGGGTGGTGGTGCAGAAGGGCTAAGGCAGGCTCCCTGTGTGCCCTGGCCCTGTGCCACTCCCAGAAGCAGCTGGCATGTCCCTGGGGGAGGGGGCTCTGTGCACTGCCCGTGCCCGCAAGCACCTCCCCCGCAACTCCCATTGTCTGCAGTTCCTAGCCAAAGGGAGCTGTGGAGTTGGTGCTGGAGGCAGGGGCAGTACACGGAGCCACCTGCCTCCCCTCCCCACCCAGGGACCGCAGGGATGTGCCAGCTGCTTTCAGGAGCAGCGTGGAGCCAGGGCAGGCAGGGAGCCTGCCTTAACCCTGCTGCACCACCAGACTTTTAGCGGCCTAAAATCTCCCAGTTTGGCTTCAGTGGCCTCCAGGAGATAGAGCCAGATTCCAGGAGACTCCTGGTGAAACCAGGAGTGTTGGCAACCCTATAATGCTGAGCAACCCCAGGCCTCCAGCAGCTCCCTGCTGTAAAGGATCTGACCAGAATGGGGGCAGGGAGAAACTGCACTGTGTGTGTGGGGGGGGCAGTCCCAGAGACCATGAATCAGTCTCCCCTGCTGTCAGGAGCTGGCTGGCTCATTCTGAGCTAGCCTCAGTGCTGGATGGCCACTCTGACCGTGGCCACATGGAGGGGCAGCTCCATAAAGTCGGAGGCAACCCGAGCCCCAGGGCTTAGCCCACTTCTCACAGCAGCTCCCTCCGGAGACCAAAATATTCCAGCTTTGGCCAAACACCCACAAGGGACAAACAGAGCATCTGGAAGACACAAAATGACTGCGGCCTAGTTACATGCCCAAAGCCGGCCTCCCCGGGGAACGTGGCCTGCAGGATGTCCCAGTCTTTGCCACTGGCTAGGAATGTCATTTCTAAATGCACTGGACTACACCCAATTCCTCAGCGGGCTGTGAGTAACCCATTTTTCTGGTCGCTGCCAGTTACAAGAAGTTTATTTTTGAATGGGGTTAGTTCAACGTGAAAAGCCTTCCATATGGGGCACCCTTTCCCCATCTTTTTAATTGAAAGAAGTTTTAAAACAAAAAGTCACTTCAGAGCAAAAGAGTTTGAATTTTTCTAATTGTTTTATGGGTTTTTTGACTGAAACACTGTGGGGAATTTGAGCGGAGTTCGCACGTTGTTCCGATTGCCCCAAATCTGCATTGTACACAGAGGCCAGGCCTGACCGCCCTTCTCTCTGGTTTCCGCCTCCTGTGCTGAGAAATGCAGGGATGGTCATTGTCACCAGGCCACTGGAGATGCACCACCCTGAGTGCCGGTCATGCCCTCCCCCTCCTCTCGCCTGCTCTCTCACCCACAGCCTGGCCTTGAGGCTAGCGGCTAAGGAATGCCACCAGCAGCCCACAGCACAGTCTGTCATAGGTAAACAGTCCTGCTCAGCATACACAGTGCTGCCCATTCCTCAGGAGTGAATCATCCTGCGGGTAGCCCGTGGTTATTTCCTTTTATTCTTTTATTGCACAAACACTTCCTGGAACACCACAAAAGCAATGCCAGGGGCTGTGGCTGTCACCTGCGGGAGGGGAATAATGGCACTGGCAGGAGAGCCACTGGTGGCACCCCCCTCCAAACCAGGCAGAGGAGTCAGACAGAAGGTCTGGTCTATACCCAAACTGGCACCAGTTTCCTGAACCGGATTGAGCCATCCTGGTGCCAGGCTGTGTGCGAATACACCTAGGGTTGTTCTGCACACAAGGTGGCACCAGATGGATGAAATCAGTTTTAATTGACACCAGCTGCTGGGCTGATGCCAGTCTCTGCGTGAGCCAGGTGTAAATGCAGCACCACCTGGGAAAGCAACTCAAGCTCAGCTCCTTTCCTGCTGGACTCGCCGTTGTGTCCTGGCACAGAGGCAAGTTGGTCCAATCCCTGACAATTCTCACTGCCCCCAACGCTGAGCAGGTAGAGGGGCAGGATCCTGCCTGGCCTGAGCCCCCAGAGAGCAGCAGACCTTTCTGAGAGGGCTGACAGAGCACTGTGGCCATGCCTGTGATGCTGGCTCCATGCTGGAATCACTGGCCTCCGGGGTTTGTGCTGCTTTTCCAGCCTGGGCTATAGCTAGAGTGGCCCTAGTGAGTGCACGGACGCCGGCACAGCGTTGGCTGTAAGGGTACGGAAGGCAGCGATACACCTGTCCCACTAGACCTGCTCCCACCTAGGGAAATAACATCACAGCTTTCTGGCTTCACGCCTTCCCCACCCACCAAACTCTCCCCCAAGCTGAGCTCTCCAAGTCCCTACACATAACCAGACTCTAGTGCCCCCTAGTGGGAAGCTATTTATTGCAACATTCCTTTTGTCACCGTCCTCTGAGCTGGTAAAATTTAATATGAATCCCATCGTATGTAGCAGGTTATCAGACCCTGCTGTTCATAGCACGTCTACGGCTGGACAGCAACTCTAGTCACTCACTCGTAATGTGCTTGGCAACTAAGGTCTTTTCCTCTGGGAGGGTTGTTCTGTCACAGCTTAGTATTGTACCAAGTCTTGCATATCCCTTCAGGCAGTTTGATGTTGGAGGGGGTGAGTCAACAGATGACCTATTTGCTCCTGGATCTCTGGTGGGGTGGTGTTTTGAGATTCTGTTCCAATATTGACCTGGGTTTCTTCCATGTCCTGCTGATCCAGTCTCAGTGGAGGGTGTATTTCACCATCCTTCACATCCATGTTTTGGTCTTGCCTTCATAGGTGCAGTTTCAGTGAAACGTGCTCCTCCACTGCTAGGCTATATGAACAAGGGTTCATCTCTTCAACGTGTCTAACTTGTTTGCAAGTGCATGATTTGTCCTGAGGAAATCATTTGGTCTTGACAGGGTCTCCGGTTGTAGTTCTGGGAAGTCTTTAGCTTGTTTGTTGTACTAGCCTTTGGCCTTTGTGTCACTCTTCCTTTTTGCTCCTTCCACTCCTGCCGGTTGCAATGATGCTGAGGCTATCGGCACCAAGGGATGCACGCATCTTGGCATCAAGTGCTGTACTGAAAGCCTGTTTCTCCCTTCAGGAATGGCTTGCTACACATTTTCCTTATTTTGTGCAGATCTCTTTAATAGAACATAAGAGCAGCCATACTGAGTCAGACCAAAAGTCCATCTAGCCCAGTATCCTGTCTTCCGAGAGTGGCCAATGCCAGATGTCCCAGAGGGAATGAACAGAACAGGTCATCACCAAGTGATCCATCCTGTCGCCCATTCCCAGCTTCTGGCAACCATAGCTTAGGGACACCAAATAGAGTTTTAGCAATTTTAACTGCCGGTTCGGCTTTTTCATTTCCCTGTTGCTGGTATGGTGATGATATGATATGACTGTGTTCCCACTGCCAGATAAGATGTACAAACTCACTCCCGGCAAGTGAAATGGAAACTCACTCCCGGACAGTTCATGTAGTTCCCAGAAGTCTGACTAGTACAATAATGAGGTGGCTTCTGTGCTTTGTGTTGAAAGGTCCATTCCTCCTTTGCTCCAAGGTCTGTTAGGAACACTATGTATTTTCATTGTCTGGTTTTGCTGCTTAGCCTGCATTTCCCCACATGAATCACAGCTGCACACCAGCTCTCAGACACCCTTGGTCATGTTTGGCCAGTATATAGCATCTTTGGTTTTCCAGATACAGGCTTCTAGTCCAGGACAGTTCAGATGTGTTCTTCAGGGTGTTTTCTCCCAGTGATCTGGATATGATGATTCTAGGCCCAGATCCACAAAGGTATTTGGGTGCCTAACCCCCAGATTTAGGCATCTAAGTCCCATTTTTAGGTGCACTGCAATTCACAAAAGTCCCTCTCAGCTGCCAGCTGTAAGCTCCTGTGTTTCTGCCTCTGAGCATGAGCACTGCTGCCTCTCTGCAGGCACCCAGACACCTCAGCCCCAGACTGATCCAGGACCCAGGAGAAGCTAGGCAGGCAAATCCTGTCCACCCTGCAGGCCCCAGCCAGTGGGCACACTCAGGGGCTGCCTAACTGCACAGGCACAAGTTTGGGGGTGGGAGGGGGGCGTGGAATGAAGGATGACAAAGAGAGACCAAAAGGCTTTTCCTTAGCCCAGTAGTTAGGCACGCAGCTGGGACGTGGCAGACCATTGGTTCAGGTCCCATCTGCCTGGGAGGAGAAGGGTTTGAACAGGATCTGCCACCTCTCAGCCGAGAGCACTAACCACTGGGCTGTAAAGGGACTCTGTCTTCCTCTGGCCCAATTGATATGTAATTGTTTAGTGGAGCCATGTCAGCAGGAGAGATTGCTAGAGGCCTTCCTCAGAATCTCTTGCTCTTGCCTACCGACGTCGGGCCAGAGACAATGAGACTCTCTCTCCGGCCCAGCGGCTTGTACCCTCACCTGAGAGAGAGGAGACCCCTGTTCAAACCCCTTCTCCTCAGTAGGCAGAGGGGGGACTGGACTACAGCCCAGGGCAGTATCCTAGCCCCTGGACTAGGGGTTGTAAGTGAGGCTCCCCCAACTATTTTGGCCTCTGAATACCTGCCTGTGTTCCCTGCAGGGTCCAATCCTGTAGAGGTAAGCATCATCTTCCCCCAGTCCATAGATCACAGTCAGAGATAGGCGCTTCCCTGCAGCCCTGGCTCCAAAACCTTTCTCCCTCAAAGGAGTGGGGTTTGAATACATCCCTCATCATCGTCCCCCACTGGCTAGCTTAGACGTGCTGACTGTGTGGGTCACATGCTAAGGCGCCTCTCTCTCCCCATGCATTGCACAGGGAGCCTAGTGTTGCTCCAGTGATTTTCTAGGCACTGAAAAGTTAGGCTCAGAATCACAATTCCCAAGTTCCTTTGTGGATCAAGGCTCAGCTGCCTTTATGTACAATGCTGTCTTGTACACTCACCTTGTCTTGCTAGTTCTGGGGTTCTTGAGAGGCCAGGGGGCCTTTCCCTTGGTGTCTGGCCATCCTGACAGAAAGGCAGATGTGAGCGCTTGTAAATCTTGTATTGGTTTGTCCTCAGATTCTGTCTAGACATGCCTTGAAATTGGCATGTAACACTGGCTTAGTTGCTAAGAACACAAGAATGGCCATACTGGGTCAGACCAATGAACCACCTAGCCCAGTATCCTGCCATGGCTAGTGCCAGATGGTTCAGAGGGAATTAACAGAACAGGCAATCATTGAGTGTTGCTTTCTATCAGGCTGAGGATCTCATATTCATGTCCCGTTGCCATATTTTCATGCCACACGGCAGGTTTGGATAAGCACCCAGCTATGTACATCTCAATCCCTTTCTTGCAATGTGCATCTAAATTGCAGTTTCAGTAACATGTGCTTAAAGGCACATTAGGGCCTCTAGCATTTTAAAAAATGCTCTCAAGCAGCTTATGGTCACTTTCTACTTGGAATGGTTTCCCATCCTGGAACGCCTAGGCACAAAGAATGTAGGTGATACATACAAGCTGGGGCACCATATATTAGATAATGAGCTGAACATGCGCTTCCAGTGCAATGCTGTGGCCAAAAGGGCTAATGTGGTCCTTGGATGCATAAATAGGGGAATCTTGAATAGGAGTAAAGAGGTTATTTTACTTCTGTGTTTGGCACCGGTGTGATCACTGCTGGAATCCTGTGTCCACACTTCAAGAAGGATGTTATATTGGAGAGTGTTCAGAGGAGAGCCATGAGAAGGGGTAAAGGGTTAGCAAACATCCCTTATAATCGTAGGACTGGAAGGGACCTCGAGAGGTCGTCTAGTCCAGCCCCCTGCATTCATGGCAGGACTAAGTATTATCTAGACCCTCCCTGACAGTTATTTGTCTAACCTGCTCTTAAAAATCTCCAACAATGGAGATTCCACAACCTCCCTGGGCAATTTATTCCACTGCTTAACCACCCTGACAGCTAGGCAGCTTTTCCTAATATCCAAGCTAAATAATGAGAGACTCAGGGAGCTCAATCGCCTTAGCTTAACAAAGAAAAGGTGGATTGATCAAAGTCTGTAGGTATCTGCACTGGGAAGAAATATTTAATAATTGGCTCTTCAATCTAGCAGAGAAAGATGTAATACAATAAGTGCCAGAAGCTGAAGCTAGACAAATTCAGACGAGAAGTAAGACATACATTTTTAATAGCAAAAGTAATTAACCATTGGAACAATTTACCAAGGGTCATGGTGGATTCTCCATCACCAATAATTGTTAACTCAAGATTGGATGTTTGTCTACAAGATCAGTTCTCGGATTATTTTGGGGCTGTTCTCTGGCCTGTGTTACACAGGAGGTCAGACTAGATGATCAGAATGGTCCCTTCAGGTCTTGGAATCTCTGAATCTATTAAACAGATTTCAGAGTAACAGCCGTGTTAGTCTGTATTCGCAAAAAGAAAAGGAGGACTTGTGGCACCTTAGAGACTAACCAATTTATTTGAGCATGAGCTTTCGTGAGCTACAGCTCACTTCATCGGATGCAAGTGAGCTGTAGCTCACGAAAGCTCATGCTCAAATAAATTGGTTAGTCTCTAAGGTGCCACAAGTACTCCTTTTCTTTTATTAAACAGACTGGTCAAACTTTTCATATGCAAACACTATTGCAAGACATTCCTTTTCAATTTGCACATGTCTTTGGTGATATGACCTTGACATGAAAGCTACCACCTCTCCCTTTTGTAGGAGAGATGCCTCAGCCCCCACCTCATGGTCAACACAGCATCTGGTTCCCTTGTCATTCATAAGGTAGCATTTCAGATGGGATAGTTGGTCATCAACTCTTCAGTAGATATGGTGGTTGCTGGTGGCATTGTGCTGAGATAACCATGTCCAGACTGCATATTTATCCAGTAGTTACCACAGGGGTTCACAGACATCTGAGATGTTTGAAAGAAGAATTTTGTCAGATAGTTTACAAATCCTAATTGTCTGAACTGATCTAATATCACGAGGAATGGGGACCTGTTGAATGGCTTTTACCTTTTTGTTGTCAGATCATAGCCCCTGGGAGGTCACCAGATGTTCCATGTATGGTCCTGCAGTCAATCACAATTTCATCCCGTTTTCATTCAGTAGTAGATTTACTCCTTATCTCTTACTAGCAGACAGACGAGGTTGTGGCTGTGATCTCCTACAGCTTCCACCATGCTGTCTTCTTGTCCATACACCAGAACATCCTTAGCTATGATACTGATCCCTGTGAATCTTGTTTGTACGTCTTGTTGGCAGCATTGACAGTCTTCTGCTACAGGTTTGATCCCAATGGCATTCTCAACCATCTATATCTTGCTGCTGGCGTCCAAAATAAGGTGAGATTGCTGCTTTCATTACCCAGTAGCACTTGCCAATATGCATCTTTGGCATAAAGTACTGATAATATTTTTGTTTTTGCCAAGTCAGGTAATATTTCTTCAGTTGTAGGCGTTTGGGATTGAGTTCTTTTTAATGCTTTGTTTAAGCAGCTGGCCTGGCTTCTCTGTGGCTGTTTATCCCACTTACGGGCTCTGTGACTTGTCTTCTTTTTTCATTTGCTTTGTTGCTTCCATTCTTTTTTTTTTTTTTCTTAATGCAATGGGTACTCTGCAATGCTTGTGCCATCCTGGCTGAATCATGTAATCTGTTGCTAGGTGTAGTGAGCCTGGAAGACATCCCAGTCTTCAAATACATCTTGGTAACCTTTTAGTAGCTTTGCTGCAGGGATGCTGTGTTCTACTGTCTACTTTTGCTATGTATTCTGTTTTGCTTGTGTCTGTTGTATTAATTACTAGGCTTAGGTTTAATGTCACTAGTAGGGTTGCCAGGCATCTAGTTTTCAACTGGAACACCTGGTAGAAAAGGTACCGTGGCGGCTCCGGTCGGCACTGCCGACTGGGCTGTTAAAAGTCCGGCTGGCAGCGCAGCGGAGGCATGGGCTAAGGCAGGCTCCCTGCCTGCCCTAGCTCCTCATGGATCCCAGAAGTGGCCGCCAGGTCCTTGTAGCCCCTAGGCACATGGGTGGCCAGGGAGGCTCCACATGCTGTCCCCACCCCAAGTGCCAGCTCTGCAGCTCCCATTGGCTGGGAGCTGCAGGAGTGGTGCCTGCGGGTGGGAGGATGGCACAAGGAGCCTCCCTTGCCACCCATGTGCCTAGGGGCTGCAGGGACCTGGCAGCCATGGTAAGTGCCACCGAGACCCCGCACCTCAAGCCCCCTCCCACACTCCAACACCCTGCCCCAGTCCTGAGCCCCCTCCTGCATCCCAAACCTCTCATCCCCAGCCCCACCCCAGAGCCTGCACCCCCAGTCAGAGTCCTCACACCCCCCCGCCCACACCCCAACCACCTGCCCCAGCCCTGTGAAAGTGAGTCAGGGTTGGGGAGAGTGAGCAATGGAGGGAGAGGGGATGGAGCAAGTGGAGGTGGGGCCTCAGAAGAGGGACGGGGCAGGGGTAGGTCCTCTGGGAAGGGGCAGGGAGTCTGGTTTTGTGCCATTGGAAAGTTGGCAACCCTAGTCACTAGGTTCGTGAATTCGCTGGTTTTAGCTGAAAGAAGTGGCTTTTGTGTTGTCTGTATTTCCTGAAACATCAGCCTGTATATGTTGCCTTGGTATTCGGCTTGAAATTTACGTCGTCCTCAGAATGATGGTTTGCTTTGCTTGGTTATAGTTTTTGGCTTTGCTTGGTTACAATTTTTGTTTCTTCTCTCGCATAATGCTGAGGAATTCTTTGTAGCCTTGCACATTGGCTGATGCCCCACTACTTGACATGCGTTTTCCTGTTGGTTTGTGTGCTTCCGCCTTGTCATTGCGTCGAGTGCTACTCTGAGTTTTGAAAACCATTTATTTTCCCCTTCTTCTGAAGCATCAGAGATTGGCCACAGCTGGTGACAGCAAATCACTTGTGTCCCCAGCCTGCAGTGCAGGAAGTGCCTCTATCACTCAGAGGTGAGAGTGGCAACTGTACGTCTCACATGTTGTCTAAGCTGGAGGAGGAAAGGGACTTGCTAGGCTATTTGTGCTTTGCCTTTTCACCGCTGGCAGACAGCAATGGGTGGTGAAGACGGGGCATTCACAGCATATCTGGCCACGTACTGGAGGGAACTCACAGGATCCTTGTTACAAGGGGTGTTGGGGGTGAGATCCTATGCTTGTGATGGCATCAGCCCCCTCCTTAGTAAATTTCCTGGGCCAGACAACTTAGCCCTGAGCCTTTGAAGAACCCATTTTTGCCCTTGAAATGCTCATACCTGATAGGTTTTTTTTTTTTTTTAAGGGCAGGAGGGGTCAGTTTGATCATAGAATATCAGGGTTGGAAGGGACCTCAGGAGGTCATCTAGTCCAACCCCCTGCTCAAAGCAGAACCAATCCCCAACTAAATCAGCCCAGCCAGGGCTTTGTCAAGCCTGACCTTAAAAACTTCTAGGGAAGGAGATTCCACCACCTCCCTAGGTAACGCATTCCAGTGTTTCACCACCCTCCTAGTGAAAAAGTTTTTCCTAATATCCAACCTAAACCTCCCCCACTGCAACTTGAGACCATTACTCCTTGTTCTGTCATCAGCTACCACTGAGAACAGTCTAGAGCCATCCTCTTTGGAACCACCTCTCAAGTAGTTGAAAGCAGCTATCAAATCCCCCCTCATCCTTCTCTTCCGCAGACTAAACAATCCCAGTTCCCTCAGCCCAAAAGTCCCAAAAGACCCAAAAGTCTCTGCCCTTGGTCAGGGCAGCCCCAGAGTTCAAAAGTTTATCTGCAGAGTTTTTACCTCCCAGCCTGGGTGGAGATGGGGGGTGGGGGTGTTAAGGGGCACCTTACATGGTCCAACACTGATGGCCCCACCTCTCCATGGGGCTCCGCTCCGCCAGCCGCTCCACTCACCATGCTGCAAACGGCTCTACCATATAGCTTCAGGCTCCCCCACTACTTAACACAACACTCAGTGATTTCAGCTCTTTTGTGATTTCGGCTTATAGTAGGGGAGACACAGTGCTGGTGCACCATTAGCCCAAAGTGAATTCAGCTCAGCAGCCTGTAACTAGACTCCTAATAGAATCAAAATTAGCTCTGATATTCCACAGTAGAGAAAGAAAGAAGTGAAATTGGCATGTAAGGCCCTCCCCAGGAGACCCATGCCACCAGGTATTTATACCTGTTCCCAGCCTCTCTCCATTCACAGAGTTTTGGAACCCATGTCCCTTGCCTAGCGAGTGCTACTTAGTTGACGGTGAGTCCCTCCATCATAACAAAAGGCCAAGTACTGTTCCACTGTCCTTGATTCCCATAATTAGGGTAATAACAATTTATTCTTCCTGCCCCAATAACAGAGACACTGGGGATCCCACAGCAGCCAAAGTGACCATTTGGGCAGCTATGGCCTCATTCTAGGCAGGGTGGGTGTGCCTATGCAAATGAGATCGGCCCCTGAAGTTCTTTTCCACAACTTGCCACACCTCACCACCAGATGTCAGGGTGGAGCTCATCCTGACTCTGCTTACGGCATTGTTGAGGTTGTGATCCACTAGAACTCCTAGATCTCTCTCAGCAGTGCTGCTGCCAAGCCAGTTATCTCCTATTCTCATGGGTGGCACGTATAAGAGGCTAGGCCTCCCCAAAAGAGGCTGGCCATGCAGGGGACAAGAAATGCCAGACGCGGCCGGGCCCTGACCCGCTGCCTTTGGAGCACCACCACCAGAAGGTCCCCAGAAGTGGGGGGCCTCTGGTGCCTGGACAGTGGCCTCGCCCACATCTGCCCTAAGGCCCTGCTCCCACTTGGCCTCCTCCCTAAGGCCCCGCCCCCATTCTGCCTCTTCCACCAACCCTCCCCTGCCCGCCACTCCCTCCTCTCCACTCCCTCCCCATGCACAACAGGAAGAGGAGTCCCACAGCTGGGCCAGCCACTGGGAGGCTGTGTGTACTGATGCCAGAGCAACTCAGTTAAGGGGTGCTGGAACAGGGGGAGCCAAGGGGCCATGGCCCAATCACTTTATTTTCCAACTTAAGGGCATGCAACGGGGGGGAGGGGGCAGAGAGGAGCGAGCAGCAATCAGGCAGGACCTCAGGGGAAGCGGCAGAGCGGGGGCAGAGCCTCACAGGGAAGAGCCTCAGCGCAGAGCAGGGGATGAGGCCATGGTCTGGGCACTGGTGCCCCCCCACTGCTAGCGAGCTTCTGGTGCTCCCGTAAGCCTCCCTAAATGAGAGAGTTACATGCCGCCTATGCCCATTCTGTATCTGTGCATTCGGTTATTCCTCCCTAAATGTATCACCTTAACATTTGTCTTTGCTGAATTTAATTTTGTTGTCAATAGCCCAGTGCTCCAATTTATCAAGATCCCTCTGAATTTTATTTCTATCCTCCAATGTGTTGGCAACCCCCCAAGCTTTGTGTTATCTGCAAATCTGGTCAGTATGCTCCCTATTCCTACATCCAGGTCATTTATAGAGGTGTTAAACAAGACCAGACCCAGAACAGATCCTTATGGAACCCCACTTCAGACCTCCCACCCATCTGACATCATCCCATTAATAGTGACTCTTTGTTGTTCAACCAATTATGTATCAGCTTAACAGTAGTTCCGCCGAGCTCACATTTCTCCAGCTGACTTATCAGAATGTCATGTGGGACTGTGTCAGAAGACTTGCTGAAGTCCAGGTAAATTATGTCAACTGCATTCCCCCATCCACCAAATCAGTTGCCCTGTCAAAGAAGGAAATCAAGCTGATTTGGTATGGTTTGTTCTTGGTAAATCCTGCTTCTGCTAGCGAGCAGCCCTTCATCCTCCCAGTATTCGCAAATTGAATGTTTTATACATTGCTCTAGTAGCTTTCCAGGTATCAAAGTCAGGCAGACTGGTCTACAGTTCCCCAGCTCCTCCTTTCCCCCCCTCTTAAAGTTGGGCCACTACTTTAGCCCTTCTCCACCCTTCTGGGACCTCTCCTGTCATCCATGAGTTTGTAAGTATTATTGCTACTGGGTCAGAGATTTCTTCAGTACCCTGAGGTGAATAGCCTCAGGCCCTACTGACTTGAATTCATTCAGATTGGTCAGAAGATCTCTGACATGTTCTTCACTTATCCCGATCTGCATCCCTGCCCCTTTATTGTCTATGTTAACTTCGTTAGTTGTCCAGTCACGTTATTTTTTTGTGAGAAGACTGAAGTAAAGTAGGCACTGAGCAGCTCTGTCTTCCTAGCATCTTCTGTTACCAGCTCACCTTCTGTGGATGGTTTTGCAGCAATGATGTTCCCAAGCTGTGGTGGGATGATAGATGGCATGCGTAGCCCGATTTTGGCACCAGTCCACCTTGCCATGGAATACATCAACAGAAAGGCTACTTTTCTATGGTAGTGGAAGCTCTGGTGGATCACCAGGGTCGTTTCACCGACATCAACGCGAGCTGTTCAGTGGAGGTGCACAACACATGCATCTTTAGGAACACAGGCCTGTACAGAAAGCTGCAAGCAGGGATTCTTTCCAGACCAGAGGATTATCATTGGGGATGTTGAAATCCCAGTAGTGGTCTTGAGAGACCCAGCCTACCTCTTACTCCCATGGCTCATGAAGCCATACACCGGCCACCTTGACAGCAGCAAGCAGCGCTTCAACAACAGGTTCAGCAGATGCTGAATGACAGCTCAATGTGCCTTTGGCAGTTTGAAAGGCTGCTGGTGATGTCTACTCACGAGATTAGACCTCAGTGAAGAAAATATCCCCATGGTCATAGCTACCTGCTGTGTGCTTCATAATATCTTGAGGCAAAGGGGGAGAAGTTTCCGCAGGGGTGGAGGTGAAAAGGCTCTCTGCTGATTTAGAGCAGCCAGATACTAGAGCTATAAAAAGAGCTCAATGGGGAACTATATGGCTCAGTGGGGCTTCAGGGGCGTTTTAACAATGAGCCACAGTGATGTGTGTTGCTGTGGTGTGCTGTGCCTGGCATTGCTTTTTGCCCCTGATGTGAACCTTGTAATGAATGCTCTGGGTGTGGTAACACAACAGAAATGCACCTATCGCTATTATCTGTGAACATCAGCCCCAGCCCCCATATGCTGTGGACTAAAAAAGATTAATTAAATTTCCATAAACAGACTTTTATTCCAAACCCAGGCAAACAGACACAACTGAACAAAACTTATAAATACATGGGAAAGTACCTTTGCAAGGGAAAGAATAGTCATTTCCATTTCACAAACACATACACCACCTGTGTCTCTCACAGGTCGGTATGTGTGGCTGTGATTGCGTGTACTCTCCTGCCGATTGGAGTGGTAGGGGAGTGCTGTTGTCCCGAAAGATATGTGGAATGTGGGAGGGCTGGGGGGAGGGTGGGGGGCGGAATTTAGGGAGGTCCCAGAATGCAGTTCTCTATAGGCTGTAGGAGGAGGCAAACATAGATCTGTTCAGCCTGAGGTTCAATCAGAGACTGCAGCATGTCTGTTTCCTCCCTGAGCAGCGCTTGTCATCTCATACTGCCTGTTTCTCCTGTCCTTGCTATCCCTCTGCACTCTGTCCTTGAGTGTGAGCCTTCAAGCCCTGTGCTCAGAATCTGAAGCACCAGAGGCTTGCAGGACCTTCTGGTACATTTCTTTCTGTACTCCGTGATTTTAGATTGTTGTGTGGTTATGATTAACGAATATGTTAAATCATATATCATCATTGTATGTTATATAGGGTTAAACTGTAGGATTTGCTGCTGCTGGGGAGGGTGGCTGGCGGGGCTGGCAGACTCCCTACCCGGCCCCGCGCAGCTCCCAGGAAGCAACGACACGTCCCTCAGCTCCTAAGTGGAGGCACGGCCAGGGGGGCTCCATGCACTGCCCCTGCCCCGAGCACCCGCTCCACAGCTCCCATTGGCTGGGAACTGTTAACAATGGGAGCTGTGGGGGTGGTGCCTGTGAGCAGAGGCAGTGCGCAGAGCCGCCAGGCCAGCTTAGCCATACTAGGCCTTGGAGCTAAGAAATGCTGACATAAGTAAGTGATTGAAGACTAATCCGATGCCTTAAGATTACAGGAAAAGATGTACCAATGGGTGATATTGTGAAAACTTAACAGTAAAAGTAATTTTTTGCTTACATTGCCTTGTGCTTTTCTTTCTCCTCTGTATCTGGTCAAGCCGCTCTACCAGTGTGGCGGGAGAGACCCTCAAGGCCACATTTGCAGCGGCTAAAGAAACAATGGACAGAGATATTATTGTGAGTGCATTCACTCCCCTTGATCCATACTTGTTACAAGCACAACATTCTCACTTCTTCTTGGGATTCACAGAGCACGGCAGCAGTCCCCGCCATGGTGAGCACGGCCCATTGGAGAGGGGGACGTTCTGCTGCAGACTGTGTCTATATGCTGCTAGTCTGTGTGCTGCAATGGTGCCTGCTGACTGGCATGGGAAAGTGTCCTACTGCAGTGGAAGAAATAAGGCAGCCCTCCGCAGAGATCTTTGGCAGAGGATTGCAGACTGCTTCCAGCAAAGTTTCCTTGAGATCTCTATGGAGGATTCACGGGACGTCCTGGTGCACATAAACAAACTGTTCCACAGGGCCCCCTATGCCTAGCTGTACAAGGGAATGAGAAGCAGACAGCAACTCTACCTCCACTGTTTATTTCACCACCTCTTCTAGCCTGATTTAAATAAATAGTACCTGAACAGATGTGTCCCTGCAATACTGAAGCAAACTGCATACTTACCAGAGGTCCCTTCCCCTGCATCAGGCTCGCCAGTGCTGGACCGCTGGGAGTGGCTTGACTGCTCAGGAGTCAAAAAGAGGTCCTGGCTTGCTGGACACCCCCGCCCAGTCGTCTGTCTGCCATACTCCTCCTCCTCAGGGTTCGCTTCTGTGGCCTGTGACTCCAGCTCCCCTGAAGTATCCACAAGGACCTTGGGGATGGCGGTGGGTCACTGCTGAGAATGGCATGCAGCTCCTCGTAGAAGTGGCACGTCAGAGGCTCTGCACCAGAGTGACTGTTTGGCTCCCTTGCCTTCAGGTACGCCTGTCGCAGCTCCTTGATTTCCACGCGGCACTGCTACGTGTCCCTGTTGTAGCCCTTCTCCCCCATGCCCTGAGCGATCTGGCCATAGGTATCCAAGTTCCGACACAGACTCCTCTCCACACAGACCCAGGAGATCTACCACCTCCTGCGCACTCCAGGCAGGAGCACGTTTACTGCATGGAGCCGGCGTGGTCAGCTGGACAGTTGCTACGTGAGCTCTCCATGCCGACCAAGCAGGAAAGGGAATTTCAGTAGTTCATGGGGCTTTAAAAGGGGGGGGGGGGGGCGGGAAGATATATGTTCTTGTGTACCTGCTCGCCGAGCAGCAGAGTTCAAAACGATGACCAGTGGGGTCACAGTGAGGCATTGTGGGATACCTCCTGGAAGCCACTAAAGTTGACGTAAGTAACACAGTGTCTACACTGCTACTGTGTCAACCTAACTACATTGAACTAAGCGCTATGCCTCTTGCTGAGGTGGAGCATTAGGTGGGTGTAGTGGACGACTTGCATCAGTGGGAGGAACATTGTAGTGCAGACACTTACACAGTTAGGTCACCCTAACTCTGTCGTGTGGCCCAGGCCTGAGGGTTAGAGACCTTGCTGCACAGTAGCGAAGAGGCACCAGGGTGGGAAGAGTGCGGCTGCATCGCTTTGCTGAGCAGGAGCATTCAGGTGCCCCCACTGGCCACAGCTTTGCAGGGGTTTCGAACGTGGGGCTCCCGGCTGACGGGACCGGAGAGCAGCAGGTGCTTTCTGAGACAGAGGCTCAGCTCAGTCTCACTGCAGGCTAGAAACATGCTGTGTGGCTGCATTCCAGCTACTCCCAGGGTCAGCCGCGGGGCAGACAAGAGGGGTCAAATGCATCATCTCCTCCGAACAAGAGTTCCTAGCACAACTGGCTGCGTTTTAGCTACGTCCTGAGTCAAAGAACGTGAGGCCAGTGTCACAGGGCAGGACTCTCCGGGGAGCAGAATTAGATCCTGAAATGAGAGACTCTAGAACATGCTGTGAAAGGCCCGGCTGGCAAGAGCAGATAACCCAGCTTGCCTGAAAACCCTGTCCTGGCTCACACTAACGCCGTCTTGTCCTTTAGGGTGACCATATGCCCCCTTTTTAACAGGGCAGTCCCATATTTAAGCCTTCTTCCAGGTGTCCCGACTTTCTGTTAAATATGGGCAAATGGTCCCGTATTTTCTGGGATCGCGGCACAGAGCCAGCAGCGGGGGCAGCAAGCAGCCATGCCCCTTCTCTCCCCCCAGAGCCTGCCCCTGCCGGAATCTCCCTCGCTGCCTCCTCCAGCAGGAGCAGCATCGCCAGGGATGGGCAGCGAGAGTGTGCCTAGGAGCAGCCCAGGCTCCACTGCCCCTCCTGCCCCGCCATCCCGCGTCTCCTGGGCAGCACTCCCGCCTTGCATGGGTGAGAAGCCAGGGCAGGGTGTGCCCCACCTCCTCCATGCACTTGCTGTGCCCCCTGCCTGGCACCGGGGGCAGCCCCCAGAGAAGGGGGTCCCTGCTCACCCCCTTGTTTCACCTCACTGCCGACACACACTCCCCCCTGCATGTGGGACCCCTAGCGGGGTGCGGAGTAACATGGGGGGCGGCGGGAGAGTGGCAACGTCAGCCCTGCACTGGAGGGAGGGCTAGGGAGAGCAGACAAGGGGGCATGCAGCTGCGGGGGCTCAGACCACCAGCCGCGCAGGCAGGCATGCAGCAGGGCTTGGAGGACCAGCCCTGCGCACAGGGGTGAAGTGGGGGCTTGGACCAGCTCTGTGCCTGGGGGAAGAGGACCGAGGGTGGGGTTGTGGGCAAGTGGCAGGGGGCTCTGACTGGGGAGGGGGGTCACAGGGAGGCGGCAGGATGGCTCAGGCCAGCCCCAGGCACCAGTGGGGAAGGGGACCTCAGGCTGGCCCTGCAAGGGCAGGAGGCAGGGAGGGCTTAGGTCGGCCACATGTCTGTGTGTGCGGGGAGGGCAGCCTAGGGGTGTCCCATTTTCCTTTTGGGAAAATATGGTCTTACCCTACATGCCGTCCCTTGGGAGTCTGGCTTCAGGGAAAGGCAGCTATCCACACTCAGTCACCTTTCCCCTCACTCACTCGTGTTTCCAGCTTTCACGCTTTGCTCCCCAGCTGCACAAGTAGATTCTCCTCTGGATTCCTTCTCATCTCCCTTCCACAACGTCTGGCATGTCTGGGCCTGTCTCCCTTCCAGAGCAGGGAAGCCCGCTCCAACTATTAAATAGTTACAGCAGTAGTTTAGCTATCAGCGAGAGATGTAGATAGGCAACACAACCTTTAGGTCTTAATTCAGTGAAAGGGAGGGAGGGAGGGAGCGTGTCTGTGTTTTGCACTCCCAGGCAGGAGACCCTTTCCATGTATAATTGCCAAGTTATTTAACCAGAGTAGAATACTCCACCTTGGAACTCCCACACGCTCTTTGCTAGAGCTTTGAGATCCATATAATTAATTACCTAAACATTCTAAAGCTCATTGGGATCCTCAATCACTGTCCAAGTCCATATCAAAGTGCAAAACAGTACTGCAATATTGCATTCCTTCCTTTGGTTCCTTTGCCAGTAGAAAGCATTATAATTAACCATTTCCTTGCATAGCTTCCCTAGCCCCTCATGTTCAGGCACTCAAAACTTTCCAAACATTCACCTTTTGGAGTGAAACGTTCTGTGGCTGATCTCTGCCCAAAGATTAATTATTGTGGGGAAGTCTCAAGGAGAAAGAAGGGATCCATCCGCCCTCCTGAGTTATGGGAAAGGGGGCACATTCATCCAACTGTAAAAGCATTCGAACTCCTTTAACCTGTTTACAGCAAAAGTGGCTGAACTTTGCAAGCTGGCATGTAGCCAGCCCTCAGCGAGGAATGTGCACTTTCTTAAGCTTGAATAAACTACCTTTCATTTAGCTGCTGAGAACATTTTAAAGCGACCAATTGAGGACGCGCAGTAAATTGCTTTGGGAGTTACGCCCTACACATATGTCCATCTGTTTAAGCTGGGTGTGTCACAGGTGTGTTCAGAGAACCCATGGTCTCATGCCTGCTTTCTGAATAGCCTGTTTTAATCAGAAATTAAATGCAAATAGAAGTAACAGGATGAAGGTTTTACACTAAAAGCTGAAACATTTGCATGTCCCAACTTATTGCAATTTTGGCAATAGTATTTTCTAGTCCTATTTTCCTTGTTCAGTGTGTAGCTCAACTTATTAAAGACTACACTGTAAACCATGCAGGATGTGTACTGTGGCCAGTTAGCACTGTGCAGCCTTACTGCTGTATCCAGGCAGCCTTGTGTTTAACATAGATAGTGTTTTTTATACACAGCTTTTGGAGAGTTAATTCAGTAAAGTTTCTCTGGAGTCACACACGCTTCCTCAAGGTCCTGAAGTTCTCAGCTCAAGCAAACAATATGTTGAGTCTTGGCATGACTGCATTCTGTAAACTGTCGCCTGGACTTCTTGATTTGGGGGCACCACAGTCCATCCCTGGCTTGTAAGTGTTAGCTCATCTCACTTGTTCTTCAGACTGCAGGTAGGAGCATGAGATGAAGTTTGGTAAAAAATTCCATGTAACTCTGTGTTCCAACCAGTGCTCTTACTAGCCCTTTTGTTTGGGGTGGGCAAGGTGTGCCAAAGTTTTCTGGCTGCCAGTTGCTGTTAAAGTCAATAGCCAAAAGCAGCACTCATGGAGCCCTCATATTTATGCACCAAGGAGAAGATTGCCCAGCACATTCGGCAGAGTGAAGGCACCAGGCAATTTGAATTATTTTGTTCATTTAGATCCCAGCTGGCTGTGTAAAGCCCTCTGGGAACACGAGACTTTTTAAATTGCAAAATCCTTTTGGCTGTGTGAGATTCTTGGTATTTGCCTTAAGTACCACGAACCAGAAAATTCTTTCTACTGCTGCTGAGATAAGTGTGTGGAAGTTACATTGAGCAAATTGAGGTTATCAACTTCCAGTGTGATCAACCAACTGATTATTGAGCAGGGTTTGCCAGTTTCCTTCCACGAACTCCTACAGTGCAGGAAAGTTGGGCTGTATAGATCAGCTGGTGAAAAAAGAACATTCCAAAAAGCTCGTCTGGTTTGCTCCCATGGGAGCAAACTACCCTCTGCTCATGAAACCTGAGCAGATTAACAGGCCCTTTAGAGCAGAGGGATTTATTTAAATAGGATTTAGGCTTTCCAGTCATGACTAATGCGCTTGCCTGAATCCGCGAAGGCCATTGAGAGAGATTAACTAAGGGTTTGTCTTCACTGCAAAGCGGTAACTTGGTTTCTTATCCAGGTGTTGCTCCTACACCTCCTCCATTCATACACACAACCCTCACACCCAAGTTTGGTGGTGCTTTCAATGTGGGCTAGCTGGTGGTATGGGTAAGAGCCTGGGTTCCACTTTCACTTAGGCTAGTAACCCACCCGCTTTTGCAGTGAGGACACAGGCTATCTCATTCCAGTGCTGTAGTCCTCCAATGCCTTCGCACAATTCTCCTTGTGTGCAGAGGACAGACGAGTTCTCCCACAGTTTGCTGGGGAGGAATCAGAGCCCCTCATCCTACTACAGAGCAAAGAACCATGGGATATTCCCTGAAGTCCTAGTCATGCAAAGCACCAGTGAAGACACAGTACCTCTTAGTTCTGTAGTGTAGCTGCTCATGCCCAGGTAGGCTTACTTGGGTGTAGATCACATGAGCTAACTCTGCAGTGAAGGCCTAACACTTTCCCACTAAAGGTAATAACTGAAAAGGCACTGGCAGGAGAAACAGCATAGAAAGGAACAGGAAATAAGAACCCACACACAGTTATAAACAAAAGCAGATTCTTTATTTGGAAAACTGAAAGTGGTGAGCATTTGCGGAGCACCAACAAGGCAAAGTTATTTTATTGCCCTTTTGAAATAAACTCTCATCTCTGTTATCTCCAAACATACCCATGGGATTATCCCCATCTTGTAACGGCAGAGAAAGCAGAAACATTACTGCCTGGAAATTCAGCCTCCTTCCCTTCTGTGACAGGCACACAGGACTGTCAGAGTTAATGTGCCATCTACTAGGAGACACGTGAACGGGGAAATCCCACCCTCCTGGGCACAACCGTTCTCTACACTCACCTGCTCTCTCTGCTTGTAGTTGTGGAAGCTCTCACTGGAGGGAAAGAGGGACTGACTGAGGCCTATATATAGAATCAAAGAACTGGTAGGGCCCTCGAGAGGTCACCTAGTCCAGTCCCCACAACACAAGCTTTGAGTGAAGGCACCATAGAAGCAATTGCTGTAAATAGATAACCTTATAAAATTACTTTTGCAAAATCTGGTAACTTAAGTTTAAAAAATATATTTGCTTTATGAAGAAAATGTAATAGAAAATCGCATGGCACTCTACAAAGGCACAACAAAAATTACCTGGGCCATCTAGGCAGCTGGGGGACTTTGATGCAAATCAATATACGAGGGTTTCTATCAAGTTGATAGAAGAGAAGAGAAACCCTCTGTCCAGCAATACATGATCAAAGACATACATTGGCAAACATGATAGCAATTAACTCATATTCCAATAAACTCAGCGTGGAAAAAATGTTACTTGGTTGTCCGTTTTCTGCAGTTTCATGCACCATGTGGGCTTTGAAATCTAGTGATAAATCATGATTGTAGTAAGTACTGAAGTAACTGATTCATACATATAAATTCTCAGAATTTGGGAGGCCAGGTTTGCTACTGAAAACTCCAATTCTTCCACATAAGAACTGCCAGTAGCTACATTTTTTCTGTGTAGCATCTCTGTAAAGAGTGTTTTCATTTCTAACATTCAGCAGAAACTAAAGATACATAGTGTGTAAATTAGGGAACCAAAAGTGATACATTTCAGAGGTGCTGCCTAGTACATGATGCCTCACAGAATTTGTATACAAAACTGATACATAAGCAGACATGCTCTTCCTGTTTCTTTGGAGACATGCACAGCAGGTACTCTCTCCTCTACTCTTGCTTTGCTCCAGGTAGCTTCACAGGAGCCCAGCCCTGCATCTTGTAATAGGACACCAGCTGCTTAGGAACTTCAGCCAGGACTGTCTGGGAAAGAGCCTCCCGAGGAGCCTGCAGGAGACACCAGTGTGAGCAAACCAATGCTACCGCACATAATAGAGGGCCAAGTTATCCATCAATTCCCCTCAGACAAGGAAAGACCCAAAACAATGTCTCTACCGCTTCAGCTTGCTACTAATCAACAGAAAAGAAACCATGAAACCTGAAGCAACATCAGGAAGGGCTTCCCTGTGCTCTGACTGGAAGAACACCAGGAACTCTGCTTGATCAGGGCAGGGCATCCTATTTAAATCTAAAGGGAGGTACAGGAAATTGTCCGCACAACTGGGCTTTACCTGGCTGCTACACTGGACGCTGCAGACTTATCTGACTCCTGACCCCTGCTTCCTTGCTGTGTTCCTGATCCTTGCCCCCTGGTCTCCCACTCCAGCTCCAACCCTTGGCTTGACTCCCAACTCCAACTCCTGCTCCAACCATTAGACCCAGCCTCCCACATCCCACCCCTGACATTAAGGCCTCTTCTATACAAGGAAGTTTTTCAGTATAACCCAAGTTGTAAATTAACTGAATACCATTGTACCAGTAGAGTCCCCCCGACCCCAGTGTGGCCACTCTTATTCTGTAGAAGAGTGCCCTTTTCAGTTTAGCATAAACCTTTTCCCAGGCAACGGATGCTAATGTGAAAAGAGCCAGTCTAGGTTTTTAAACTAAATTATATGGAGAACCTCATATTCCCCACTGTGCAGCCAAAGAAAGAATAGCTTATTGCAGTCAACAGCAATTCTATGAATCTGACAAAATTTGGACTCCATTTCTAGATAATTTTAGACAAAAAATATTGAGATGCTATAAGAATGCCAGACCTCCATTCCATCTAACCCCTCCACTTCCTCCCCCTGGTGCCTCCTTCCCTCCTTTGCAATATTCATGTATGTTTATTTTTATTACTGTCAACCCTCACCCTAACGTGTTATGCCTACGTGGTATTGTCTGGTTTTGCACCTTTGACAAGTTGTAAAGCTGCAAAATTCTATTGCAGATCCTATAAAACAGGAGGTATTTGGACCCACACAAGCTGTAAGTTGCTTACCTTTTTGTACTTTTAATTGCCTGTTTCTTTTTGAAAATCAATGAGAAATCAATCACAAAAAGCAGCAACCACTCTTATACCACAACAGGAGAGTCCAAACAGGGTGTCACACCAATAGAACTAAATGGATACAACTGGTAAAATCCCTGTGGGGCAAGGCCCAAGAGAAGCCAGCCTTCCCAGTACCTGACGTGCTAATCCAGAGGTGGAGGGTGCTCAAAGAACAATGGGCCAGGCTACATCAAACGGGGTTCTTCCCAAGAGCGGCTCTGGTTTATTATTATTTGTATTCTCGTAGTGCCAAGGAGCTCCAGTCATGGACCAGGCCCTGCTGTGCTAGACTTGGAACTACTCCTTGGAGGTGGCCATCAGCCCCAGGAGATCTTCACACAGTGCTTTGGGATAGCTCAGCTTGTCATTGTTTCTATGCCGTTTGAAAAACACTTTGCTATCCATGTTAAAATTAAAACGCCATTTAGAATTCCATTCTGGGCCAACTCCATGTAGTACAAGTTTAATTTCAACTTAAAAATTGGGGAAAAGGTGAGGCTGGACGACAGCCTACAGGCAAAGCAATGTGCTCCCATGAAGAGTTCAGAGTGCAATCCACTGGGAAGCAGGCAGGCAGGGATGAGGTGGTAGCATGCTCTGCCCTGCTGGATGCCTCACTCCTGTGCCATCGAAGTTATGGAGGCAAAGAGGTCAGGCCTAGTGAGGTGACAGCAACTTAACTCTCATTCCAGAGGAGATATTGCGCTCAGTCTTCTGATCTCCTGGAGGCTGAGAACACAGCAGGGGCAACATGCTACGCCCCTGGTTGATCGGAAGTACCTCCATTTACTCTTGCTCCTCAACCCAACAAGCTGGGATTGCTCAACTTCTGACGGGCAGGAAACATCTCACAGTTCTCTGAGGAACAGTCTCCAGGGCAATTTTGGGCCACACTTCCCTGCAGACAGCTCACTGGCTTCATACACTAACTACATGGTTAACAGAGTCTCTACAAAACCACTCCTCTCTCAGATCAAACCCGTGACAATTGCAGACTCCTTCCAGTACAATGAGATCAGGATTAACACGCGGTTTCTTTTCCTCATGTTAAAACAAAAGATAACTTACACTGAGGAACTGTCTGAAAGGCACGAACTGTACAATGTCTCGTGCAGCTGGCTCCCCTGTCAAGGACTTTAATACGCCGTTGTCCCCATCCAGGAATTCCATGGCTTTGAAATCAGCATTGCCAACTCCAATGATAATAACAGACATCGGCAGTTTAGAGGCATTAACAATAGCTTGCCTGGTTTGATCCAGATCAGTGATCTCACCGTCTGTGATGATCAGTAGTACATAGTATTGCTGCAAAACATTCAATCAGGCAATCAGGCCAGTTTAACATCAAACCCCAGCAAAAGGCAGTGCCTTAGTCATCGCTCCTTCTAGGAAGGGAAACCAGATGGGCTTGTGGATAAGGCACAGGACTGAGTGAAATTCTATTACCCATTTTGTCACACAGTATACATGTGACCCCGGGCTAGTCACTTCTCCCTCTGCAACTCAGATTTTCATAATCTGGACCTAGTTTTAAAGGGGAGGGGGGGAGTGAGAGGCTTAGTTCAATTATGTTTGTAAAGAATTTTAAGATCCTTGGACGGAAAGCACTAGGGAACAACAAAGTACCACTGAAGCAAGCACATTGGTTGCAAAACCTGCTGTTTGATGCTGTTTTCCTTGCTGATGGTATTGTTACCCTCACAAGGCCTGGGATAGAGACCAGTGGAGTGGGAGGGTCTGCGCTCCCCTCCCACCGTCTAACAACTAGTTGTCACCTCCGTCAAGCATCAACCATTGCACCCCACCCTATTCAGCAGTAAGCACAGAGCCAGTGTTTCACCAAGATATTATAAGGTGGAGTAAAGGTCACCTGGACTCCACAGACTGAGTAAAATACCACAGAGATCTGAGCAAGTTGGGGGAACCATATTAGAGGAGTCCAAGCAGGGAAGGAGAAATCTCTTTGCGATTCTATTCGATCGCATACAGGGAAAGTGGAAAGGTCAGGAATGCAGGTCTGTACCCGATAAACATGGACTTACAGCAGCCGTTCCTTGCTGTACTGACTGAGCTGCAAACCTTGCCACATGGTTTATAATAGGAGAGAAATTTGTTGGCCCATAGAGTCGGACCTGAGGCAATGCCTGGCGATAAGCATCCACAATTCCTTGGATTCCTATACAACAAGAAGGTCTGAATTACCAGAAAAGCCTTAACATTTTACCTATCTTGCTAATTGTTTTATGAGCATTATCCTTCTTGCATTTTACAACAACCGGTCACATTTAAGGTGCATACAGAAAATCATACTGGACCGATTTCAAAGCAGCAGCCAGTACTATGCGTGGCAAGGAGGCTGTGGGTGCCCAAGGTGGTAGTTAGCATGGTCAGTGGGAACCTGCAGAGAAGTGGCAGGGTATACGGCAGACTCCTTCCATCTTGTACTTGCCAGATTTTCCAAGAAATGACCCTGGTTAGTGCCACTAACATAATACAGCTGATGTGAGCATTTCCTCTACAAAAGGAGGGTTTGCAGTTGATGGACTGGTGTGTGCTTAGGCTGGTGACTACCAATTTGTGCAAACACATGTATTTCTGCTATCTCCCCCCTACCCCCATTTTCCTGCTTACGCATCTACTGCATATTGTCTAAATCCCAAATTGTGAAGTCTCTGGGGCAAAGACTGTGTGTTCTTTGCTTGTATAGTGCCTAGTTCAGTGGAACCATCTCTCCATTTAGGGTCCTTGGCCATTACTGGACTAGATATACTATTGAAGGCCTTGTCTACGCATGACACTTGCACTGGTTTAACTAAAATCAAGTTGTAAAAATTGATTTAGTGAAACTGTTACAAACTCTTGTGTGGACACTTAAACTGGTTTATTGATTTTGCTTCATTTTGCAATTTATGCTACACTCACACAGCCTGTCACACTGGTTTTAATTGCGTAACTGCAGGACCGAGGCTTTCTACAAAGCTGGCTTAAAGGGACAACCTTGAGGTAGCAAGGAAAGAGATCCTAGCAATGCAGTGGGCAACCAGATTCACTCTGGGAACAAATACGTGGATTCACACAGGGAAACTCACAGATTTGCAATTTTCTGCTGGCCTCAGACAAGATAGAAAAACTGAAGTTTCTTACATTTAATGTGCATGTGCTAGGTACTGAATAAAGAGGGAATGAGACAGTCCTAGCTCCAAGGACTTTATAAACCAACTCAAATGAAAGAACAATTAAAAAGAGGATCGTAGACAAGCTACTGTTTAACAACACAGCTTTTGAGAACAAAAGAAATAAACTTCAATACTTTTAAAAGCCACATTTGCAAAAGGATGAATATTTAGTAAACATTTGGGTGAAGCAATGATACATTTCAAATACTCTGGATTCATATGTATCATCCACAAACTAAGACCCCTGCTGCCAGAAAGAGTGGACGGTTGATCCACTTCCGATTTCTGTGGACATAAAAAACTGAACAATTTAAACCAGCAGTTCTCCTATTCAAGAAACATTAACAAAGACAAAGGTGTGCTTACCCCGACAATAGGGATTGTTGGGGTTAAAGTTCAAGGCAAATTCATGAGAGACCTGGAAGAGAGAACATTTACATCCATTTAGTGAAACGTTGACATGCACACAAGAAGTGCTGGCAGAATTCTGAGAAACCTACCTGCCAGTTTGGAGGAACCTGAGCTCCAAACCCAAACGCAGGAAACAGCTTATCTCTGAAGGAGAGAGGGAAACAATAAGAAGCCTGAAAAATTGGGATATCCACCCCCCCATTGCCTCCCCTTATCGCTGCTTCAATTGATGGAAGGTGAATGCTGCATAGGACCCAAACCTGCTCCCACTGAAATCAGCAGGGGGTGGTGCAGGTCCTGTGAAAGCATACTGCTGGGGCTCAGCACTGCAAAGCTTGCTTTGGGTCACTGAAAAGAGGAGCTCAAATCTCTGTTCAGGAGAACACCAAACCCCTCATTCAGCAGTTCCTGCTCACATAAGGCCTGCCTACACCTTAATAGCAGCGGCACTGCAGAACAGGACTGGTGTTCTGGGACAGAGCTAAGTGCGGACATTTATCCAGAGATATTCATTCCTCACCTTCATGAGCACCAAGACGACCCCCAGCCTAACTGAATTGGCTTCTTTAGCACTGACCCCCCCCACTAGGTGATATAGTCAGAACAACCTTTCATGAAGACATCCCAGCTTGGTTTACAGACTTCAAGAGATGGAGAATCCATCACATTCCTTGGTAATGGTTAATTACCCTCACTGCTAAACATTTGCACCTTATTTCTAGTTTCAATTTGTCTAGCTTTAATCTTGCAGAAATTGAAGTTCTCCACATAGATTGATCAGGTCATCTCTTAACCGTCTCCCTGATAAAGGACTCCTTTAGTCTCTCACTGTAAGGTGGGTTTTTCAGTCCTTACATCATTCTTGTGCCTCTTCTCTGAGCCCACCCTAATTTTCCAACATCCCTTTTGAAGGGTGGACAACAGAACTGGACACAATATCCACATCCTTGTGAATGTCTAGCCATCAGCTCAAGTTCAACATGGCTAAAATAGAGCTCTTGATCTTCCCCACCATGCCTTCCCTGCGACCTCCTCTCTCAATAACTGTGGATACCACTGTCATCTTTATTGTCACTCAGTCCCATAATTGAGATGCCGCCTTCAACTCAAACCTCTCTCTAGGTCCTCACATCCAGGCTGTCCACATCCTGCAACTGTTTTCTGCACAACATCACTGAGATATGGCCTCTCCTAACCATCCATGCAGCTAAAACTCTTCCCCAGGCTCTCCACAGCTCACAGCTCAATTAATGCCACATCCTTCTCTCTGGCCTGGACAAATGCAATCTTGTCCCACTGATATCCATTCAGAATACTGCTGCAAAGACCATTGTCCTAGCCCGTTGTTCTGACTATGTCACCTCTCTGTTTGCATCCTTTCACTGCTTCCCTCTTCTCTACTGTATCAAACACAAGCTAGCTGTCTGCACTTTCAAGGCCTTTCACAGCCTATCCCTACCTTACCTACCATCTCTAATTCAGTAATGAAAGGTCACACTTCTGTGGCAAGGGGTGCATTTCCTAGTCCATACTGTGGTGCAGAATTGTGGCACACATAATTAGATGATCTAGTAGCCCAGTGATATCACATACTCCGGAACCGTGGAAGGATAATTAGAGATCAAACTCAATCCTGGTCATCAGAGAATGGCCTTTGTCTGACCCTACTTAACCAGAGGGATGGTCATCACAAGGAAGGGGCTCTAGGGGTTCCAGAAAGATGGTTGAGAATTCCAGTCTCTCTCCTAGGACACACACTGTCCCACTGAAAAAAACTAATGATATTTCAGGTTAAGAGAGGACTAAAGCCAGACAGAGCTCATCAAAACTAGAGAGCTGGCTAGCACGTTTCCCACTGAATTAAGACTTGAACAAGCACGGCATTCAGGCACAAAATGTGTCACCGGCAACAAAAGATTAACACTTGACAGCAGCATTTTACATTCACCAATAGCCCTTGACTGCCAGCACTTAGAATTTCACATTTTTCAGAAGCCTGTGGATGAATCAGTTCAAGAACCTCTTACATACGTGTCGTAATCCTGGACCACATTCCCCACACTCCAGATGGCAGTCAGGTATTCGTTTATCCCATTTGGACTGATGTAGTGAAGAGAATCCGGTGACTTTGGATCTCCATTGGAGCCAGTGAAGTCTATACCCACCTGATTAAGAAGATAAGAACAGCAGGTCATTGAAGGGTCACCAACATTACAGGTAAGTGAGAGAAAGAAAACATTTCTATCCAGAAACTGAAGCTCACGGCTAGCCCAACACACGTGCACATGCAGACCGGCATCAAATCTCCCCAGCAGCAATGACCAGTACTGCTCTGGGACCCATCCATTCCCTGGAAGTCCCTGTGACATACCCCCAGGGCACAAGTAGGTATTGGCACCCTAATTTCTAGGGAATGGACAGACACCAGCTTGTTTCCTGCTAGTCTAAAAATAAATGACCTGAGAGCAGTTTAAGAAGCTCCCTGCCCATTAGAGTTACTGTGAGATGCAGAGCAATGCTCATGAAAATCAACCAAAGAAATTACTTTCTTTATCCTGATCATCTCACAGAAATACAGAGAGGAAACTGTCTATTATATAAAACCTCTGAATGATTGTTGTCATTCACAAAGACAAGAAGCAGGTGAGCAACTCACTGTGAAGTTAATCTGGCAGCCTCCCATGACATAATCCAGGAAAGAGTATTCAGTTTCAATCTAAAGGAACAAATACTCAGGGTTACACCTCCTCTCCTACAGGAGCAGGAAAGCTGGTAGTTTGGAAAATAAGTTTACCTTGCAGGATTTTATCCTAACAATTCCAGAGTTTTTGTAGCTCTTTTTCTTTTGTTTCTTCCCAGGGTGAATGCATTCAAATTCCACCTACAGGACACAATGCACATAAGAGCCAGATTACTGACATACTCACCTGAAGAAAGCAGAGTTCAGGAGTTTAAACCAGAGCAGTGCAAAGGATGTGATTCAACCCAGCCCGCCTCTCCAAAAAATAGTGAGATTAATGGGATTTTTAAACACACCCACAGTAAACAGACAGATTCTAACCACTTTGCCACATGCTCTGTTTCAACAACGATATTTTAAAAAAAGTCAGACTTTAAAAAAAAAAGTCTATTGCTCTAGAAAACTGGCCTCCTGATGGTAGGGATAAGTCAGCTATGCAGCGGTGACACTCTTGGTATGTCTCCTGGAGTCTGCTATGCTGGAGTGAACAAGAGGGGGAAGCTACTCTGCTTCTGCCTGATTCTCCAGAGACAAAGGAAAATGGAGATGATGGAAGCATGGCACAGGAACTAGACAAAGGGCACCAAAATACCTTCAGGAGGAGGAGATGCAACGGCACCCAGAGTTACAGACTGGGGTGCTTGGGGTGCAAAATGTATTTACTTTTCTGGGATGTGTGTTTATGACATTACAGCACAAATAAAATTACTTTTGAATATGGAGCAAAACTCTACACTAGCACGATCCAACAATCTGTTGCAAATCCTTTGCAGTGAGTTATGGCCCCCTCAGCTGAAAAAATGGGGAAGAAAAAGAAAAAGCTCACCAGAGAGCTGCCTCCTGCTTTCTGCAGCTGAGACAGGTTAGTTTCAAAACTGCCTATCAAGTCATGTGACCCATCACTATCATAATCTGTACAATGTACCTGAAAGGAAAGAAATAGCAGGCAATGGACAAAGGTACTGTATCAGGGAGAATTACAGCTGCTCACCACATGATCTCTCGCTTCCAACAGCTTTGCAGTGATGCAAGTGAACTCCCCTATTAAATCAGAACTGGTGCTGTCATCCATATCACTAACTGAAACCTGACAGTAAAAGAGACACTCAAAGTGAATCCTGGTTAGAGACAGAGAAATACTGCTACTCAGCCGTTTAGCTAACGGGCAATTAAATGCAACTCACATGCACAGCAGAAGTTTTGCTTCAGTCAGGATCTCTCCCCAGCTAAATTGATCTGCTTTGCTAGACTACTGAATATTGTTTACTTGTATGTTGGTACAGAGGTATAAACATGATTTTATTCTGCAGAGGGTACTCAACTGGAATATGGAGAAAGAAGCAATAAGAATGCTGTATCCAACATCATCCAAAGTCTTTCATATTTTCATACATAAAAAATAATAATATGGACTGCACTGGAGATTGGCAGCTCCAGAGAGCAGAAACCTAGCCTGTCTTCTTTTGTATTTTGCACAGTACCAAGCAGACTATCTATATTTGAATAGTTAATCACATTTAGATCAGCCTGGAGACCTGATTCCCCAATGCTAATGCCAATGCAAGTGACAATGGCATACAGAACATGCTAAGACCTAAATCAGTTATAACACCACATGATGTTAGCCACTAGAAAGCAGTATGTATGAGGTTTTAATATGCACAAAACACACAACACATATTAAAAATCACAGAATGCAAGTACTCCAGTGGAAACAATCAAAAACCAATGCTTACGAACTGGTGCCTTTCCCCACCTTTTCAAAAACAAACTCCATATGCTCCACAGACTTCAAAACTCACTGACTTTTGGGGGTCTGGCTTTATCAAAGAAAAAATTACCACCATCACAGGACACAGCTCAGCACAAGCCATCTCCTCACAGTCAGCTTCTCCCAGTGTTCTACTCTCAGGACTGCTCAGTGACCACGCTTTATAAGGGTGTCAAACTCATTCTTTGGAGAGGCCCAAATTACATGTGTAATTATAGCCCACAGGGTTAAATTCAGATCTCACAAACTCCCCTTGATCCACTGCAGCTCTTCCTGCTGGTCACTGGGAAATTTGCACAAAAATCAAGGGTGAAATGTGCCTTTAGCTAATAAATAATAACCAAAAGTTCAATTAAGTATCTTATAGTCACATTTGACCTCACTCAGTGGAAGAGCATGCTCACTTTTAAGACCACTTATTTCTTCCTTTTACTTCTCTTCCTTCCCCCATCCTTCGTCTCTGTTTCCTCCTTTCCTCTGCATTCCCCACTCTGCAGCCATTTTCAGTTTCCACCATGAGTTTCTCTACCATCCCTTTCATCACCCCATCTGCTAAAACAATTTGAAATGAAATAAATAATGCTCACATTTAAAGCACTGAGGCTGCAGAATTACCAACCTGACGAGGTAACAGGACAGGGAGTTCTCACCTCAGAACCTTACATCCTCTCCATCTAAAGAGCTTCTACATCCTCCCTTATATCTGGGTGGGGAAACGAGCCCTGTGAGTCATCAGAATCCACATACTCTTTTCCCAGTAAACTCACACCTGCTAACAGAGATTGAGGCAATATTTTTTATGCTGATGGGAGAGCTCTCCTATCAGCGCAGAGCATCTTTTGTACTGGTACAGCTGCGTCCTAGAGACATGGGTTACCATTGCTAGACTGTTACGATGCTCAGAAGGAAACAAACATCTCTGAAACACGCTCTTTTCAGCAACAATGGGCAGTCACAGGCGGTCAACCCTGACTGCATCAGTGGCCAGCTAGCAATATTGTAGGGAACAGGTCATAACCCAACTGTCAGCAAATACTCATTTCCTGCATTTGTCCAATATTTTGTGGGACCCAAGAGGTCCTCAAGGTGAATAAAGGATGCTCTACCTCCTAAAAATGAAACCACCAATATTCACAGAAGGCGGTGGCTTCTGCTCTACTCCTTATGTCCTCAGATTGATGGGTAGTTATCTTGTTCTTTAAAATCTCACTTTAGTTTACATGAAGAACTAATTCCAATGAAAGATTACTTTGGTGGAAAGGAATTGCATCAGTTTAAAAAACAAAAAAGACAATCAAGGACTTCAATTTTTGTCTAAGTTGAAAGAGTTACTTATCTAAAAAAAAAAAAAAAAAAAATCAAGAAAACCCTGCCGAGGTCACTCACTGCATATCAGTGCAGCAGGGTAGTAGTGCAGTGTGCAAAAGAATTACTGAAATATTAGTTAGTGTCAGCACTAATTTGAGGAAATCAAACCACACCTGTTTATCTTGAACTTTGGTTAATACTCTTGACCCAAAATATCCTCACACAAAAGACCTGCAAAGCTGGTGTCCAAAAACCAAATCAAACAAATAAGACTTTGGTGTCCATGTTAAATCATTTGAACAGTTATACTAATGTATCAGGAGCGCGGAGCGGAGGCTTGATTCAGTGTTTGCTATGCAGCACGTAGTCATAATAATGGCTATGAGCAATTTCTACATGAAGCTTAGGAAGCCCCCAAAGTAGACTGACTGAGGGTTCTGTGAAGCAAAAGCTGGAAATGATGGCAATGAGTCAAAAAAAGGGGGCACACATCTTGCCCAATCACTCTCTCACCAGGATGTAATTAGATTAAAATCAGGGGCTTGAACACTTGAGATCGTTAAAGATCCTATGACATTTCCCCCCAGTGTCCTCACCAAATTCTGACTTGATGTTGTATTCTTCAGTGCTATTAAACCATGGTTGTCTTTCAACCCAAACTCACCTTTCTGACTCACCTTTCCACCTGTAATCAGAGGATAATACATCCCTTCTTCACAGGCGTGTTGTGGAGTTTAATTAAATGTTTGTGAATGCTTTGAGGTCCTTGATTGAAAGGCACTATGTGGAAGTATATTATTAGCATACATTTGCCCTGAAGTGACGAATATGGATTCCTACTGTAAAGCACAGCTTTCAGAGCCTGGCACACAAAACCTTACATAATGAAATTCCTCACTCTATGCCATGCTTGCAAAGTACCGAGGATTTTAATTAGCATCAATTTGGCAAAGAGGGACAACAAGCATTACCAACATGGGCCTTGTCAGTGTCTCTCTCACTTCTCCAACATCTTTGGGTCAAGAGGATTCCTCTTTTTTGGTCACAGTCAGGTTTTTCCCCAATTATGAAGTACATAACTTATCACTGAAATCTTTTACCCCATATTTAGCACTCCAAGTCATACTTCAAACCTTTTTTCCTATTTACCAATCTCAGTAATTCTTTGGATTTACCATGCTGCACACGCACACTGACTGACATGCAGGCCTTTTGCTAAACCTTTAAGACCTGATTCCCAACACAAGGCTTCTTCACAGGTACAACGAGACAGGAAAACCTAGAAAGAAATGTTTTTTGGGTTGACTGACCAGAGAAAACACTGGTTTAGAAAGAACAGCATGTGGTTTTGAATTCATTTACTGTGGAAGGGGTAAATTTTTAGACTCCACCTTTAATCAGAGACTTCAGTGAATTAAAAAGATTAGGTAACTACTTGGGGTGTTTTAAGATACAGCAAATTGCCTTATGAATGTGGAGTATTATGCTGAAGACCTACTCATGACCTTGAGTCAGACAGAGTCATTTATTGTATGTAAGAGCTCAAGGAGTTAGAATCTAGACCCAAAACCAGGCCCTTTTCAAGGAAAAGCCTCTGCTCAAGCTGGCAATAGGAAAAGGGTCCCTGCTAGTATGAAGACAAGACCAAAGATGGCACTTAGGTTTACATTGTACCATCGCCTTCCTCAGCACCATCAGTTTGGTTCAGCATTGAATGACCCTCTCAGCTACGTTCCAGACAATAACTGAAAGTCTGATAATTCTATCTATAGTTCAGTCATTAGGGAAGAGTGTGGGAAACTTCACTTTTGCAGTTCTTGACCTATTTTAAATTTGACAGGTGCTATTGCATTCACATAGATTTTGCATTTAATAAAAATGATCTCTTATTTGCTAATATTTACATTTTTAAACAACTTCTCTAGATAAGCAAAGATTGAACAGCCTGATAATCACATAGCTAGTTAATGTCAACCCAGAGGTGGTGACTTACAATTGCAAAGGAATGAGAGAGAGAGAATCTAATCACTTACGCTTTCCAAAGACCATACCTTGATTGGGTTATTGAAGTCCCCTCCACAGAACGTTTGCAAGGGAACACTAAACTTCCTCCAGCATGGATTTAAATTGTTCTTAATCACCTGCAAGACAACAGATATAATAAATAATCTTGAATGGGGGATGCCACATGCAAATTGTTAAGAGTTTTAACATTGTCAAAATCAAGAGTTCTACACCATGCTGAGTATCTGGAGGCAATTCTTGAACTGGAGGTATGGTGTTTCAGACTACGTCTATTCTACAGAGCCTATACAAGCAGCGCTATGTCCGTACAGTCCCCTACGGTAGACACAGCTTACAATGACATAAGGAGTTTTTGTGCTGGTATAGGAATACCACCTCCCTGAACAACATTAGTTATGTGGACAGAAGCACTCTTCTGTCGACATAGCTGCATCTATCTTGAGGGGTTTGCCAGCATAGCTACATGAGTCAGAGATGTGGGGGGGTTTCACACCCCTGACTGACACAGCTTTGTTGATATCAATTTTAAGTGTAGATCAAGCCTCAAGCTGCGAACTTCTCAGATTTTGCATGCCAAGGACATGTCTATACAACAAGCACTACAGAGGCACAGCTGCAGCCACACCACTGTAGTGCAGGCGCTTACTACAGCAACAAAAGGGGTTTTTCCATCACTGCAGTAAATCTATCTCCTCGAGAGGCAGTAGCTACAGTGGGGGTTAGGTCAACGTAACTACACTGCACGGGTCATGAGATTTTTCGCAGCCCTGAGCAATGTAGCTAGGGCGGCCTAAATTTTAAGTGCAGACTAAATATATTCTAGGTTGGGCCTGATTAATTCCGGGAGGAGAAATCCGGTAAAACACAGGTGCTGCGAAAAGCAAGAGCTCACAGCTCAGGAGGTGCCACTCTTTCCTCTAAGTCAGGACTGAACTAACACTCCAACAGCATTAAGGGACACTGCATCTTTTTTCAGATCAAACATTAAAAAAGGTCCTAACATATGGCCATTAAGGAGTCTCTACTCTTTTCAAAGTGCCATAGGTCCTAACCCTACTATGCTGTGCAAAATCCCAGTGTGGATAACTACATTCTGTCTACACTTATAAGTTTGTTTGGAAAATACTTTGGAATCCTTTGAAATGAAAGAAACTTAACGAAGCGCAAGTTAGCATTTGTGGCGCCAGAGTTCAGTAGACACTAAAACTAGTTTCTGTAAAAACACAGCAATATCCTGTTCCCCACAGCACAATACGTTCGCCCTTTTCAGGCAATGAGAGCCGAACCTAATGCCAGAACAGTGTGTGTCAATGTGCAAACCCTACCTCTGATCTATAGACCAGCTGCCATTTTCCACCATCACTCTGCTTGTAAAATTCCAAAAACGGATCTGATTTGCCCAAAAAATCCTGTAAAAACAAAAAATAGGAGTAATCAACCCCCCATGCTTTGTCCAAATAAATACCAAACACTTAGTGGTGGAGGTTTGGGGTAGGAGTACATCACGTTTGGGGAGGGGAATGACGGGAAGCTGGCATCCCCAGTGGGACAGAAAGCCCAGAGAAGTTTGTGAGGCAGTGCACATATTACAGTGGCGCAGGTGCATCACTAAGCTATCGCTGCAGCGTGATAGCTGTTTAAAAGGTCGACCTTCCGAAGTCCTTTAAAATCGACATGCTTTGGCAGATTTGTTGAAATTTGGTGTGCCTCATGGGAGTGTGGGGTAGCATTAGTTATACGTATATGCGGTCACTTGATCAAGGGGTTTCCAGGTTACAAACCCCCCCCCCCAAAAAAAAAAACAAAAAAACAAAAAATAGGTTTCCTTCTGATGCCTTGTACTGTTAAACTGAGAAACTAATGACTAGATGAAACAGAGGCCTTTTGTCGGTGAACTCACGCTGCCATTAAATAGTTATCATAGCCCTCCCCTACGACAAAAGGAGTTCTGCATGGAGGGGCTGGAGGATGCTGCAATGTGAGAGTTGTTGGTGGCAGCTGTATTCTGGAGGGAATGTAAGCCATGTCTGGGGGGGAATTAGACATGTAAATGCCTGGGGGGATATTACGGGACAGAGGAGTGGGGAAATGAGAGGAGAGGGATTTTGGACTGCAGTGAGGAGGGAGGGGGATAAATAAGGATGGATGATAGGTGAGGCAAGAGAGGTTGGGGACTCAGATGTGGGAGGCATGGTCCCACAAGCTCTGCCAGCACACCCCCACCTCATGTACTCCACAGCTCTGTCAGTGCACCCAATCCTGCACCTGAAACCGCCCCACATCCTGCAGCTCAACCTCGTCAGCCCCAACCCTAGTGCACCCCTAGTGCTCCCCAATCCCCATGTATTCCACAGCTCTGCCAGTGCACCTAACCCCCAGTGCAGATAAGGATTCAAAACTCAACTCTGAACTTTGGAAGTTCTCCAGTTGTTATCCAATATATTTAATGTTTAGCCTAACTCAACTTTCAATTCTACCTCAAGGATATTTTTTCATGTAAACTGCCCATTATCAAAGACACATCTCAATGAAATCACCTTGAATGAAAGGCAAGACCAATCCCAAAAGTGTGGTTTGGTAATTTTGTATGTGACATCACATTCAAAACATAAACAGCATGTTTCTTGTTTAAGCATTTACTAAATGTGAGTACTTCCTCTTCCACACTGTTCTCCCGATTAAAAAAAAAAATTAGTGAACACAAACACACATTCAGAGCGAGTAGAACTGAACTCCACCTTACTGCAAGTCCTGATTATAGCTATAAAAACGTGTAACTGTGTAAGAATCAATTACCTTTTTGTCCAAGTTCTGTGCTTCAATCTCTAGACTGACAACTCTTGTGTCTTTTATCTCTTCTGCTGAAATCTGTGTTACAAGAATTTAAAGACAAATTAATTTCCAGTGAAGCTTAGCAGACACTCAGGCACATGAAAGGGCCTTTGCTTCTGGTTGTAAATATGTTTTCTTGCGCGCACACACATACACACACACACACACGTCAAGTAACACAATTTAACACTGCCAAAAAGCAGACAAACTTTGAAATTAATTTACCCAAAGCTAATTTATTTAACCAAAGAAATTTAACTCTACATAAAGTGACAAGCTCATTCATTCTTTTAGGGCTATACATAAAGCACAGTTACCGTAATGGTGCCTTTTCCTGCTGGCTTTCCTTTCTTCAACTCCAAAGGCCGAGTGAGTGTTTTACTGGAAACAATCTAAAGCCAAATGAAGACATACATAATTATGGAGTTAGACCCAGAAAACATGGTAACTCTTCAAGAGTAAATTTCCCAAAATCACCTAAGTGACAAAGTCCTTAAGTTCCACTTTCAAAAGTAACCTATACCCCTAGGAGCCTAAGCATCACTGAAAGTCAACGGGACTTATGCTCCTAAATCACTAAGGCATTTTTGCAAATTTTACTTATCCTAAAGCTATACATTCTGAGGCTACAGTATTCCAGCTCTGACATCCATTGATACCCCCTGAAATCTAATATTTATATTCCTTTCACCTCTAATTATTGCCTCCCAATGACACCTTGAGACACTGATATTTTACTACAAGGATCCAAGAAATTCTAGAAATAGAAAGAGGCCATTCAACAAGCCAGGTACTGTTTTAATATATTTGAACCCCACCTTCCTACCCCTAGGCTGAACATCCAACCCTCTGCTCCAGAAATGGTGTAGAGGGGGTCTCCAATACTCATTCAATCTCTGCTGCAATCACCTTCCCTTTTCACACAAAGGCAACTAAACACAGAGAAGTAGCCCTGCTAGAGTTCCCCAATTACCCCATACTCATTTGTTAGATTATATTCCATGATGTTTGATGCTTTCTCCATTTTGAACAATAAGCCATCTCTATTTTCTGAACTTAGAAATTTTAAGAATTTTTGTTCTAGATATTTGTTTTCCAGGACATAGTCTTGTGCAATCATCAGAAATGTATGATTTAATCAGGATGGAAAACATTGTTTCTCCCATTGATTTACAAGGGGCCTACAAAGGATATCTAAAATTTAGGGCTGTCGATTAATTGCAGTTAACTCACGCAATTAACTCAAAAATTAATCACAGTTTTAATCACGCAGTTAAACAATAGAATACCAATTGAAATTTATTACATATTTTTGCATGTTTTTCTACATTTTCAAATATATTGATTTCTATTACAACACAGAATACAAAGTGTACAGTACTCACTTTATATTATTTTTATTACAAATATTTGTACTGTAAAAATGATAAACAAAAGAAATAGTATTTTTCAATTTACCTCATACAAGTACTGTAGTGCAATCTTTTTATCGTGAAAAAGTAACATACAAATGTAGAGATTTTTTTTGTTACATAACTGCACTCAAAAACAAAACCATGCAAAACTTTAGCGCCTAGAAGTCCACTCAGTCTTACTTCTTGTTCAACCAATCGCTAAGACAAACAAGTTATGGGAGATACTGCTGCCGGCTTCTTATTTACAATGTCACCTGAAAGTGAGAACAGGCATTCGCGTGGCACTTTTGGAGCCGGCGTTGCAAGGTATTTACGTGCCAGATATGCTAAACATTCGTATGCCTCTTCATGCTTCGGCCACCATTCCAGAGGACATGCTTCCATGCTGATGGGGTTTACGAAAAAAATGTGTTACTTAGAATTTGTGACTGAATGCCTTGGGAGAGAATTGTATGTCCCCTACTCTGTTTTACCAGCATTCTGCCATATATTTTATGTTATAGCAGTCTCGGATGATGATCCAGCATATGTTCGTTTTAAGAACACTTTCACAGCAGATTTGACAAAACGCAAAGGTACCAATGTGAGATTTCTAAAAATAGCTACAGCACTCGACTCAAAGTTTAAGAATCTGAAGCACTGTCCAAAATCTGAGCGGGACAGGGTGTGAAGCATGCTTTCAGAAGTCTTAAAAGAGCAACACTCGGATGCGGAAACTACCAAACCTAAACCACCAAAAAAGAAAATCAACCCACTGATGTGGTATCTGACTCAGACGTTGAAAATGAACATGCGTCAGTCCGCTCTGCTTTGGATCATTACAAACGCGTCATCAGCATGGACGCATGTCCACTGGAATGTGGGCTGAAGCATGAAGTGACATATGAATCTTTAGCGGATCTGGCACATAAATATCCTGTAATGCCAGCTACAACAGTGCCATGCAAATGCCTGTTCTCATTTTCAGGTGACATTGTAAACAAGAAACGGGCAGCGTTATCTCCTGCAAATTGTAACCAAACTTGTTTGTCTGAGTGATTGGCTGAAGTAGGACTGAGCGGACGTGTAGGCTCTAAAGTTTTACATTGTTTTATTTTTTAATGCAGTTATTTTTTGTATATAATTCTACATCTGTAAGTTCAACTTTCATGATAAATAGACTGCACTACAGTACCTGCATTAGGTGAATTGAAAAATACTATTTCTTTTGTTTTTTTTACAGTGCAAATACTTGTAATCAAAAATAAGAGCCCTGTACACTGTATTCTGTGTTGTAATTGAAATCAACATATTCGAAAATGTAGAAAACATCCAAAAATATTTAAACAATATTGAATACCATTTATTTAACAGTGCAATTAATCACAATTCATTTTTTTAATCGCTTGACAGCCCTACTAAAAATATTGGACTTGTGACCTTTATTTTTGCTTTATTATAACATATAAAGAAAGCCTGAAAGGAGTTGTTTGTTTGGGGTTTTAAGATTTTTTTCTGCTTGTTCTGTACCTAAGAAAAAATTAGGAGTATCTGCTCCCCTGGTTTTGCTAGAGGACATGTTGGGGGTCACAACACATGTACACTGTTAGCTCTCACACTTCAATGGAAAGAACAGGGGTGTTTGGATTTTTAAATAAAGACCTCTTCTCTTCAAAGTGTTAATCACTGAAGCTAAATAGGTGTTAAAAAAACTTTTAAAATAGTTTTTCACAGTCTGACTTTAAATCTCATCTTCTCTTCAGATGTAATCATTTCACTAGTTTTCCACTCAGACAGAACTGGAATTTCTAATTTAAAAAAATGCAGAAGACTATGCCAAAATCACTTTAAAACTTTCTTTAGGCAGAAGCCCAGCTTCCAGCATACCCTCTTCCAGGGTTGGTCATCTTTAAACAAGTCATTAAATGTAAAATCTTCTCTGCCAGCAGAGAGAGTGAAGATCATTACCGCAATTAAAATGTGCATTGAAACTCATGTACTGTACATATGAAAATATGTAACTAAGCACCTTGGGCTATGTCTACACTTAAAACACCATAGCTGTGCTGCTGTAGTGCTTCAGTGTAGACACTGCAGTGACGAGAGGGGTTCTTCTGTTGCTGTAGGAAATCTGCCTCCCCAAGAGGTGGTAGCACTGTCTACTCTGGATCTTATTGGGATCCAGGAAGTGGGCGGGCAAAGCCCGCTCACTGCTAAAGGATCCCCCCACAGCCTAAGAGGGGGGTCCACAGGACCTGGAAAACCCTGTCTACTCTGGGTGTTAGGTTGGCTTAACTATCTCAGGAGCGTCTATTTTTTATGCCTGGGAGACTTTGCTGTACCAATATAACTTTGCAGTGTAGACCAGCCCTAAGAAAGACTCTTCATTGAGGGCTAGCCTCACAATAAGCTTCATTTTTTAAACTGTGCCCATTCAAGTTATTTAAATATACACTAGGGGGTCACACGTTTTGCAAGTTTTACAGGGTGGGCTCACTGTACTCACCTAGAGGTTCTTATACCCCTCCATTCTCCCCACGAGCTCCTAGTGTGCTACCCTCCCATCCGCCCTCTAATCCAGGGACTCCCTGTAACTGCTCTCCTCCCTGCACACCAGGCTCTGTGCATCCCACATTCCCCACCATTGGCAGTGGCTCTATGTTTTCCCCATACCAGGGACTATGTGAGAAACCCCCATTCTATGATATTCTCTGCCAGATGCCCTGTGGGCTCCCCTTCCCCCCATTATTTCTTCTCTTCTTTCTGTCTAGGAGATAAGTCACTCAAGATGTCAACATGCTGAACTCTACTGGGAGGATGAACAGAGTTGAGATAGAGGTATTGTTATGCTGGAAGGTGCTAACCGTTGAAGGTGTGGCTCTGCTAAACAGACGCCAGAGGCTCCATGTGTTCCCCATTTTTCCCCTTCTATTTTTTTCGCAAAATAATCAGTTTCTGCCCACTGAAACCTAGAACATTCCCTGAAATTTTGAACAGATCACAGTCAGCATTCAAAAATTATCATGTTACAGACAAAGATGCTATCACAAACCCTGCCCAAAAAAATTATTTCTTGTTTGAATGTAAAGAAAAGCTGCACACATTTTGCTCCAACTCTTTAAAAGAAACCAGTTTTGGGCTGGGAAGTTTCTATATCAAAGAACCATCTGAGCAAGTTACAAGCAACTGATACTAATGTTTCAGAACAGCTTTTTCACTTGGCTTTTGGGAGAGTTGGCCAAACAGGATGTCACGTCGTAGAGGGGACATCAGAAAGGCACCAGAACTGCTGTGGTCTCTATGTTGCAGGCAGGGTAGACTGATTAAAACCTAAGCAATTTAAATCACGGATTCTAATCATGATTTAAATCAGCAAACAGGAAACCCTGATTTAAATAATCAATTTTAATCTTGTTTTGCGTTTGTGCTTTGTAGTTATTTTCCTTAAAAAAAGGCTGATTCTCATTGGTTGGTACCATTAAAACATGCTGATATGCAGCTACTCACAGCCTTTCCTCTAAATTTGATGCTGATTCTTTTTGCTAATCAGGAGGATGCAGTATATCTACGCACACTTGTTCAGATTCTTGATTTTAATATATTTATATCATGTTAGAAATTGGTGAAAGACTCATTTCTTATTTATTAGATGATTAATTTTGGACAGAAATTGGAATTCAATTAAAATGTGAAAAAACAGCATTTTGAAATTATTAGTCAAATAAAACTACCTTAAATGTGCTGGATACATAAGAAAAAAGGAAGTTTATCAAAACACATTTTGCACTTAAAACTAACTGATTTATGAATCAAACGAAGTATTATCTACACTGAGTAAACTGAATAAACAGTTACCTTCTCATAACTGTTGTTCTTCGAGATGTGTCGCTTGTATCTATTCCAACTAGGTGCGTGCGCACCACATGCACAGTCATAGGAAGGTTTTTCCCCTAGCAGCACCCGTCAGGTCGGCTATGGAGCCCCCTGGAGTGGCGCCTTCATGGCGGTGAATATAAGTCCCTGCCGATCCACCGCCTCTTCAGTCCCTTCTTGCTGAATACTCCAACAGAGGAGAAGGCGGGTGGGTTTGGAATGGACGTGAGCAACACATCTCGAAGAACAACAGTTATGAAAGAAAGGTAACCGTTTTTTCCTTCGGGTGATTGCTCATGTCGATTCCAATTAGGTGACGCCCTAGCCAGGAGGTGGGGTTGGAGGTCATGGAATCACTGACTGGAGCACCGCTCTGCCAAATGCTGCATCGTCTCTGGGTAATAGCGTAACAAGAGCTGAAAGCATGAACCAAGGACCACGTTGCCACCCTCCCTATCTCCTGGATCTGGGCCTGGGTCAGGAATGCTGCTGAGGAGGCCTGCACTCTTGGGGAATGTGCCGTTAGTGCAGGGGCCAGTACTTTTGCCAGATCATACCCTGCCTGGATACAAGATGCGATCCAAGATGAAATCCTCTGCAATGAGACCGGAAGGCCCTTCATCCGGTCCGCAACTGCCACGAACAGCTGGTTCGACTTATGGAACGGCTTTGTGCATTCAATGTAAAATGTCAGCACTCGAATGTCCAGGGAGCGTAATCTTTGTTCTTGACTATCCATGTGAGGCTTCGGGTAAAAGACAGGTAGGAAAAAGTCCTGATTGGCGTGGAATTGGGACACAACCTTTGGGAGAAAGGCTGGGTGAGGCCTACGTTGCACCTTGTCCTTATAGAAAATGGTGTAAGGAGGGTCAGAGGCTAGGGCTTTAAGCTCTGACACTCTCCTTACTGATGTAATGGTGACTAGGAATGTCATCTTCCATGACAGGTAAAGCAGCAAACAAGTCGCCAGGAGTTCAAACGGGGGCCCCATCAGTCTGTAAAGAACCAGGTTGAGATTCCACGCTGGGATAGGGATAGCTCAGTGGTTTGAGCATTGGCCTGCTAAACCCAGGGTTGTGAGTTCAATCCTTGAGGAGGCCATTTAGGGATCTGGGGAAAAAATTGGGGATTGGTCCTGCTTTGAGCAAGGGGTTGGACTAGATCATAGAATCATAGAATATCAGGGTTGGAAGGGACCCCTGAAGGTCATCTAGTCCAACCCCCTGCTCGAAGCAGGACCAATTCCCAGTTAAATCATCCCAGCCAGGGCTTTGTCAAGCCTGACCTTAAAAACTTCCAAGGAAGGAGATTCCACCACCTCCCTAGGCAACGCATTCCAGTATTTCACCACCCTCTTAGTGAAAAAGTTTTTCCTAATATCCAATCTAAACCTCCCCCACTGCAACTTGAGGCCATTACTCCTCGTTCTGTCATCTGCTACCATTGAGAACAGTCTAGAGCCATCCTCTTTGGAACCCCCTTTCAGGTAGTTGAAAGCAGCTATCAAATCCCCCCTCATTCTTCTCTTCTGCAGGCTAAACAATCCCAGCTCCCTCAGCCTCTCCTCATAAGTCATGTGTTCTAGACCCCTAATCATTTTTGTTGCCCTTCGCTGGACTCTCTCCAATTTATCCACATCCTTCTTGTAGTGTGGGGCCCAAAACTGGACACAGTACTCCAGATGAGGCCTCACCAATGTCGAATAGAGGGGGACGATCACGTCCCTCGATCTGCTCGCTATGCCCCTACTTATACATCCCAAAATGCCATTGGCCTTCTTGGCAACAAGGGCACACTGCTGACTCATATCCAGCTTCTCGTCCACTGTCACCCCAGGTCCTTTTCCGCAGAACTGCTGCCTAGCCATTCGGTCCCTAGTCTGTAGCGGTGCATTGGATTCTTCCGTCCTAAGTGCAGGACCCTGCACTTATCCTTATTGAACCTCATCAGATTTCTTTTGGCCCAATCCTCCAATTTGTCTAGGTCCTTCTGTATCCTATCCCTCCCCTCCAGCGTATCTACCACTCCTCCCAGTTTAGTATCGTCCGCAAATTTGCTGAGAGTGCAATCCACACCATCCTCCAGATCATTTATGAAGATATTGAACAAAACCGGCCCCAGGACCGACCCCTGGGGCACTCCACTTGACACCGGCTGCCAACTAGACATGGAGCCATTGATCACTACCCGTTGAGCCCGACAATCTAGCCAGCTTTCTACCCACCCTATAGTGCATTCATCCAGCCCATACTTCCTTAACTTGCTGACAAGAATACTGTGGGAGACCGTGTCAAAAGCTTTGCTAAAGTCAAGAAACAATACATCCACTGCTTTCCCTTCATCCACAGAACCAGTAATCTCATGATAAAAGGCGATTAGATTAGTCAGGCATGACCTTCCCTTGGTGAATCCATGCTGGCTGTTCCTGATCACTTTCCTCTCATGCAAGTACTTCAAGATTGATTCTTTGAGGACCTGCTCCATGATTTTTCCAGGGACTGAGGTGAGGCTGACTGGCCTGTAGTTCCCAGGATCCTCCTTCTTCCCTTTTTTAAAAGATTGGCACTACATTAGCCTTTTTCCAGTCATCCGGGACTTCCCCGGTTCGCCACGAGTTTTCAAAGATAATGGCCAATGGCTCTGCAATCACAGCCGCCAATTCCTTCAGCACTCTCGGATGCAACTCGTCCGGCCCCATGGACTTGTGCACGTCCAGCTTTTCTAAATAGTCCCTAACCACCTCTATCTCCACAGAGGGCTGGCCATCTCTTCCCCATTTTGTGATGCCCAGCGTAGCAGTCTGGGAGCTGACCTTGTTAGTGAAAACAGAGGCAAAAAAAGCATTGAGTACATTAGCTTTTTCCACATCCTCTGTCACTAGGTTGCCTCCCTCATTCAGTAAGGGGCCCACACTTTCCTTGGCTTTCTTCTTGTTGCCAACATACCTGAAGAAACCCTTCTTGTTACTCTTGACATCTCTCGCTAGCTGCAGCTCCAGGTGCGATTTGGCCCTCCTGATTTCATTCCTACATGCCCGAGCAATATTTTTATACTCTTCCCTGGTCATATGTCCAAGCTTCCACTTCTTGTAAGCTTCTTTTTTATGTTTAAGATCCGCTAGGATTTCACCGTTAAGCCAAGCTGGTCGCCTGCCATATTTACTATTCTTTTGACTCATTGGGATGGTTTGTCCCTGTAACCTCAACAGGGATTCCTTGAAATACAGCCAGCTCTCCTGGACTCCTTTCCCCTTCAAGTTAGTCCCCCAGGGGATCCTGGCCATCCGTTCCCTGAGGGAGTCGAAGTCTGCTTTCCTGAAGTCCAGGGTCCGTATCCTGCTGCTTACCTTTCTTCCCTGCGTCAGGATCCTGAACTCAACCAACTCATGGTCACTGCCTCCCAGATTCCCATCCACTTTTGCTTCCCCCACTAATTCTACCCGGTTTGTGAGCAGCAGGTCAAGAAAAGCGCCCCCGCTAGTTGGCTCCTCTAGCACTTGCACCAGGAAATTGTCCCCTACGCTTTCCAAAAACTTCCTGGATTGTCTATGCACCGCAGTATTGCTTTCCCAGCAGATATCAGGAAAATTAAAGTCACCCATGAGAATCAGGGCATGCGATCTAGTAGCTTCCGTGAGCTGCCGGAAGAAAGCCTCATCTACCTCATCCCCCTGGTCCGGTGGTCTATAGCAGACTCCCACCACTACATCACTCTTGTTGCACACACTTCTAAACTTAATCCAGAGACACTCAGGTTTTTCTACAGTTTCGTACCGGAGCTCTGAGCAGTCATACTGCTCCCTTACATACAGTGCTACTCCCCCACCTTTTCTGCCCTGCCTGTCCTTCCTGAACAGTTTATAACCATCCATGACAGTACTCCAGTCATGTGAGTTATCCCACCAAGTCTCTGTGATTCCAATCACATCATAGTTCCTTGACATCACCAGGACCTCCAGTTCTCCCTGCTTGTTTCCAAGGCTTTGTGCATTCGTATATAAGCACTTGAGATAACCTGTTGATCGCCCCTCATTCCCAGTATGAGGCAGGAGCCCTCCCCTCACAGACATTTCTGCCTGTGCTTCCTCCCGGTATCCCTCTTTCCCACTTACCTCAGGGCTTTGGTCTCCTTCCCCCGGTGAACCTAGTTTAAAGCCCTCCTCACTAGGTTAGCCAGCCTGCTGGCAAAGGTGCTCTTCCCTCTCTTCGTAAGATGGAGCCCGCCTCTGCCCAGCACTCCTTCTTCATGGAACACCATCCCATGGTCAAAGAATCCAAAGCCTTCTCTCCGACACCACCTGCGTAGCCATTCGTTGACTTCCACGATTCGACGGTCCCTACCCAGGCCTTTTCCTTCCACGGGGAGGATGGACCTCCTGAGGTCCCTTCCAACCCTGATATTCTATGATAGGTTGCTTAAACTGCGGGTATAGCTTGTCCAGATCTTTCAGGAAAGCGGTCAGGTGCAGAGACTCGAGGTTGGGATGATGAAGACGACCGTGGTCTTGGGTGATCAGGTCTGGCACCAGGGGCAATGCGATTGGGGTGTCCACTGACAGCTAAAGGAGCATGGTGTACCAGTGCTGGTGAGGCCAAGACAGTGCTACCAGTATGACCACCGCCTTGTCCCTGCAGATCTTGAGCTGAACACTGGGGATGAGTGGAGCCGGTGGGAATGCATACAACAGATGGTCCGTCCAAGGGAGGAGAAATGCATCCCCTAGAGAGAGCAGGCTGTGATTCCAGAAGGAACAGAATTAGGGGCCTTTTCTGTTGCTCTTTGTGGTGAACAGGTCGATTTGGAGAACTCCCCACCTTTGGAAAATGTTGTGCACCACATCTGGGCGGATAGACCACTCGTGATTGTGGAAGGATCTGCTGAGGTAGTCCACCAACTCATTCTGAGAAGCTGGGAGGTAAGATGCTTCCAGGTGAATGGAGTGGGCTATGCAGAAGCTTGAGGGCTGCCCAACATAGGGGAGAGGAACGAGCCCCACTCTGCTTGTTTATGTAAAACATCACAATTGCGTTGTCCATCATGACCCCCACGCACTTACCTTGCAATTGGGCCTGGAAGGTTTGACGTGCCAGTCGGACCACTCTCAACTCCTGGACGTGGATGTGGAGTGAAAGTTCGTCCTGCGACCAGAGACCTTGGGTCTGGAGTTCTCCCAGGTGAGCGCTCTATCCCAGCGCTGACACTTCTGTCTAGAGGGACAGAAAGGGCTGGGGTTTGTTGAAGGGGACTCCCTTGCACACCTCCTGTGGGTTGAGCCACCAGTGGAAAGATTCGAGAACCGGCACCAGGAGGGTGATCACCTTGTCCAGGCTGTTGTGCCCTGGACAGTAGGGTGACGACAGCCAAGCTTGGAGAGGCCTGAGCCTCACGAGCTGTACCACATACATACATGCTGCCATGTGGCCGAGGCGCCTCAAGCAACCCCTTGCTGAGGTAGTAGGGTACCGCCTGAGGCTTTGTATGATGTCTGTCATTGACCCAAAGCGAGCCTCTGGCTCGGATGCCCTAGCCTGACCCGAGTCCAACACTGCTCCGATAAAATCTATCCTCTGTGTCGGGTATAGGGTTGATTTGTGCTCGTTGAGCAGGAGACCCAACCTGTCAAAGGTGGAACTTACAAAGCTGACTTATCACTCCACTTGGTCCCTGGAACGCCCCCTGAGCAGCCAGTCGTCGAGGTACGGTTAAACCTGCACCTGCCTCTGGTGTAGGAAGGCGGCTACGACCGACATGCACTTGGTGAACACTCACGGGGCCGTTCACAGGCCAAAGAGGAGGACCGTAAATTGGTAATGGTTGTGACTGACCACGAACATGAGGATCCATCTGTGGGCAAGAATTATAGAGATGTGGAAATACACGTCCCTGAGGTCGAAGGCGGCGTACCAGTCTCTCGGATCCAGAGAGGGGATAATCATGCTTAGAGAGACCATGCGGACACTCAACTTTCTCATGAAACTATTGAGGTCTCACAGATCAATGATGGGTCTGAGACTCGCCTTGGCTTTGGAGATTAGGAAATGATGGGAATAGAATCCCTTGTCCCTTATCTCCTGAGGAACCTGCTCCCGCGGCGAGGAGCGTTTGAATCTCCTGTATGAGATTCTCGTGACAAGGGTCCCTGAGGAGGGACGGGGAAGGGGGCTGGGAGAGAGGGGAGGAGCAGAATTGGAGAGAATAACCCATTTCCACCATGCAAAGGACCCAGCGATCTGAATCTGTGACCAAGCACGATAGAAGTGGACAGACGGTTGAGAAAACAGGGAGAAGGATCCAGTGTGCAGACCGGTGCGTCGCCCCCAGACATGCCTTCAAAAGGCTTGCTTAGAGCCTGATGATGGCCTTGTCAAGCCCTGGCCGGGCGGAGGATGGGGAGGCTTGTGCCTGCCATTCCTGCCCTGCTTCCTGGAGAAGTCCTGCCTGTGCCGGGAGGTTAGAAACGCTGTGGGGGCTGTGGTTTAAAATGTTTCCGCTGGGTGGCAGGGGTATGCATGCCCAACGATTTCAGCATCACCCATGAATCGTTTAGGTTGTGAAGCCTGGAGTCTGTTTGCTCCACAAATTAAAATTCTATCTGATGAGGATTGCTTACTGGTTAGCAATCCTCAGATGGAGCCCTCTAGTCAAGTAGACCTTCCAGACAAAGAGGTCCATCTGTTTGGAGTCTTTCGACTTGGGAGCTGGGCCCTGTTGCACGTCTCTCTCTCTCGTTTACTGCCACCACAACTAGCGAGCAGGGCTGCAGGTGAAAGAATAAGTACTCATACCCTTTAGTGGGTATGAAATATTTCCTCTCCACACCCTTGGCTGTCAGGGGGATGGAGGCAGGGGTTTGCCACAGAGATTTTGTAGTGGTTTGAATGGTCTTTATGAGGGGGAGTGCTACCCTGGATGGCCCTTCAAGATTTAAAATGTCTACCATAGGGTCCTCCAACTCGACCACCTCTTCAGCCTGGAGCCCCATATTGCGGGCGATCCTGTGTAGCAGGTCCTCGTGCGCCTTGTTAGCGATAGGGGGCAGCCCGGAGGGGGAAGACCCTGCTACTGCTTCATCTGGCGATGACGACGATCAAGCTAGAGGCAGCACCAGGCCCTTGTGGCCCTCCTGCTCCCTGGAGGCATCCTGCTTGGCGCCGTGACTTTCGGTGATGACTGCAGCCTCGGTGCCAGTAGTGGGTGCAGGAGCTGGACCTGGCTCTGCACTGCGAACGGACACTGTATCGGAGCCCCAAGGTGTGGGGTGGTCCCTGGCTGACGGAGGTGCATGTCCTTCTGAGGCCACAGACTGGGAACCCCTGGAGACTGTGCCCTGGGCCTGGTGGTAGGCCCATTGGGTCCAAAATGGCCATTGTGCGGGTCCCTGCCACTGCACCTGGCACAGCACCATCCTGGCATCCTGCCTGTGCCGGTCCGACCAGTGCCAACTGGGTCTTGAATAGTTGGACTCCGCCTCCAAGTCCGATGACTGAGACCTGGAGCATGAAGACCACGGCAGTGCCAAGGGGGATGGTGACAGAGAGCAGTGCCACATGGTTAGTGCTGGAGAACGGTGCTGTGTGGATGGAGCTGGGGAATGGTGCCGCTGGGCCAGCGTCAGGGAACGGTGTGGCGGAGAGCAATGCCTCGGGGAAGGTGGACGCCTCATCGTAGCAAGTTTGCCCTTAGACGGTGTGGCGCGCTGCGGTGCAGGAGGCCCATCCCAGCTGGCGGGGGACTGCAGAGCCAACATGGCAATCAAGTCCCTTGCGGCCTTGAAAGTGTCCGGAGTGGAAGGGAGTTCTAGCTCCTTCACCTGGCACTCATGGTCAGGAGAGTCCACTGGCACCAGACTTGACAGCCCCCGTTGAGGGACCCAAAGTCAACAGCACTGGCTCCTGTGTTGATGGTGCTGGGAGCTCCTGCGCAGGATGCACTCCAGCAGCACTGTCTGACCCGGCAGCTTTCAGTGTGGGTGAGAGCCCCCTGCCTGTTTCCTTATGCTGCTTATGTGGCACCGGGGAGTGTGAGCGGTGTCACGCTGCTTCTACAGGCTTCGGTGCTGGGGAGCACCAGTGCCGAGGGTCTCTATGGCCACAGTCCTTCCTCGGCACTGTAACATGTACGGAGGCTGGAGCACTCCGCAAGGATGTGCTCGGTGCCGGATCCTGCCGGCCCGGGGCCGGTTGGGGACAAAGGTCTGCTTCCATCTGGATCTGCTTTAGCCTGAAGTCCTGCTCTTTCTTCATCTTCGGGCGGAACCTTTTACAAATCTTGCACCGGTCTATTTGGTGCACCTCCCCCAGACACTTGAGGCAAGAGTCATGGGGGTTGCCCATTGGCATAGCCTTGTGGCAGGGTCTGCAGGGTTTAAATCCTTTGGATCGAGGCATGCCCCGAAGCCCAAAGGTGGAAAAGAAGGATCTGTGGCGGGGGAAATCCCCACTCCTACTAACACAAACTAGCTATAACTATAACTACAGAAGTGACTATGAAAACTGAAACTATGAAGACATGGGGAAGCACTTGCGAAAGCAAGCGACTGGAGTTCCAACAACCATCACTGGAGGTAAGAAGGAACTGAAGAGGCAGCAGGTCGACAGGGACCTATATTCACTGCCATGAAGATGCCACTCTAGGGGGCTCCACAGCCAACCTGACTGGTGCTGCTAGGGGAAAAATCTTCCAAAGACTGTGAACATGGCGCACACATACCTAATTGGAATTGACATGAGCAAGCACACGAAGAAGGAGGATTATTTCTGGTCACCATGCCCTTCAAGGTTTTAGAACTAATAGATCTCACCTCTCATACCTTATTTTTATTCATAGATTGGAAGAGGGAAACAAGCTTACCTATCAATTCCCAGACAGTTACTCAAGTCTGAATGAAACACTGAACTAGCTGAATAAACTGAAATGAAGAAGAGTTTTAAAGCGTTTGAAAAGAGGCTGCTGCTGTCAAAATCTGGTTTTACACTTCAACAAACTCTCATTTCAGGTGCTTAGCCAGTGACTTCCCGAAGATCAACAGTTAGAATTTCTTTAAAATTTCAGCAGCATTAATTTTTAAATTTAAATTATTTTAACACATTATAGTAAAGTCAGGCCTTAACACAGGTTATTATAATTTCATATTTAATTTTAAGTAGGCTTATTTTTAGAAAGAAAAATGTATTTAAATTAAAATGGGCTTTTTAATATCATCATTTTTTATTCACTCTGCTTGCCAAAAGATCCTACATCTGTAGAAAGAAGTCAGCTGCAGACAGAGTAAAAGATACTAAAGGTATTTTGGATGCCAAATCCCCTTTTTATCTGGGGTCAGTGCTGACAAAGGTATGTCTACACTATGGGATTATACTGGTAGAGTTACGTCAGCATAGCAAAGCCAGCATAAACCTGTAGTGTAGACACAGTCTACATGGATGGAAGACGGTTTAGGGGACCAGTGTAGGAATACCACCTTTCCAAACAGCAGCAGCTACGTTGACAAAAGCATTCCTGTCAAAATAGCTGCATCTACGCTGGAGGTTAGGTTGGCATAGCTTGTTCACAGCCCTGACCAACTCAGCTATGTCAACTTCACTTTTAAGCACAGACCAAGCCTAAATATAGTGACTGCAGCAGAGCCAGCGCTATGAGTCAGAGATCTACTCAGTCCCATTCTAAATGGAATGAAAGAAATTCTGTATTTCTGATGGTACTCTTAAAATACAATAGCTGAGAGAACTTGAAGCCATTTCAGACTTAAGCTAGGGGCACTACTCTTTTTCTAAGGCCCGCCCTACTTTTAATTAAGTGGACATAGCTACGGCTGAAAAATGCACACCCTGGAGGGACGTAGCTATGCTAACCTAAGGCCCGGCATAGCTGCAGCTAGGTGGACAGAAGGTAGTCACCGAGTGACGGCTGCTCGGGGAGGTGGATTACCTACAGCAACAGAAAAACCCCTTTTGTTACCGTCAGAAATGTCTATGCTTCTGTGCTACAGCAGCATCGCTACGGTCCTGTAGCTGTGCCACTGTAGCACCCGTAACGTAGCACCCGTGGCCTATCTAAGATCAGTTGAAAGGATGAAATTCTTTCACCCCGAGTACGTCAAAGCTTCTGACATCTAAGTTTCTCACGTTTTCAGATTTAAACCTACATTTATCGCTACTTTGCAGAACATTAGAGATGACATTTCTGCAAGTACCTGTCCCAGTGTACACTCAACCCCTCCAAGGTAATCATCATCATTTAAGTCAAAGGACTTGTTATCGATATCATATACGCCAAACTTCAGCTTCTGCACTTTCTCAAAGTAATAATCAACGAGCAGCTTCTTGGAGAATTCAGGCTTCTGGCAGTTCTTTATCTTTTCAGTTCGATCCAACTATGCAAAGAAAGAGATGGAGATGATCACTATAGATAAACATATTAACCACACTTTCCACAAAACTCTTTATGTCCCTCACCCTCAAACACTTCTTCATTGGCCTTTATATGCACCGTATCTGAGGGTCTAGGCTGCTAAATCTAGCCACTGCCACAGGGCCTGCTGACCGCTCTGCAACTTTGTACTCCCTGAATTTTAGTAAAGAAATTATATAATCAATTACCACTAAATCTGGTTTAGAGATAATCTGACATTTGAGGAAAAAAGACACTGACATACTCTGTCAGGGGTTCTCAGGACAAATTATTTGGTGGCCTCAGAGTGCAGCCACCAGCTCTTGCTCATGGCCGCTCTCACACTTTTTCCTAAAATATTTAATTAGCTTTAGGAAAAATAAATAAATATGCATATCCAAATCACTGTAATTTATTTATTGCTAGCTGCTAAGTCTGCTGTGAAAAGCGACATTAAACATACAAGTATCACTTTTCACAGCAGACTTACTCAGCCCCACAAGTCTGGGGACAAATTAAGCCCTAGGTGGGGGATCACGGGAGGCAGCAGGGGCTATGGACAATGGCACGGGGGGAAGAGGGGGGCGGTTTGGCAGTGCAGGGCTGAAGCCTGAAGCCCCATGGGAAACGGAACCCAAAGCCATGTGGCAGGAGCCCGAAGCCAGAGCCTGCCTCCCTGCCATCCCCCCGGCTGAAAGTAAAAGCCTGAGCCCCACCACCCGTGGAAAGGTGGGGAACTCACCAGGTGTCTCCAGAGTGGGGCAGGGCCCAACCCCTGCTGGAAGCCCCAGCAACTAACACCAAAGCTGTGCAACCTGGAGCACCAGGGAATGGGAGGGACTGCTGCCCCTCCCCATCACAGCTCAGGAGGCTGTGGCAGCAAGAAAAGCCCCTGGTGGCCACATTTGAGAAACACTGTACAATGTTTTGACTGCCCACCTCACAGGGAAAAAGCAGCAGCACATGGCACATCATAACAGAAAAACAAACATTCCTGTTGTTTCTTCAAGTTGATAAGCAAACGATTCTTACTCCATCACACTCAAGAGACATGAACTTTAAAAGTCACAAAATTTTTGACCAAATATTAATTTGTAAATATTTGCAGGATTTAATTAAGCAAATTACGCAATTACTAGGAAGAATAATAACTGGAAATATTTACAGTTAGGTCATGTTCTGAAAATATGTATTTCTGTATGATAATGCAAAACTGGAGATTATAAGATACTTTTTACCTCTGCCCATTGATCACCGCCCACATTTTGGAGTAAGACACACAGAGGGTCAGATTTTGAACCAACATCTTTGTCAATGAGATTCTCACAGGATATGGACAATTCCACCTTAGTCACACACTGAGCCATCTGCGGAAGAGAGTTCAGAAAAAGAATAAATGCAAATGTTGATAAAGTACTTTTCAATAAAACCATGTCCCTCACATTGATAACAGTGACACCTAGCAAGCCACACAACACAGCAAACAGAACCTTAGTAGGATAAATACACCTCAGCAAGAGGATGCTTGGGAGCATCTCCCAAGAATTTCTCTTATGAAGCTCACAAGTTGATTCTCAATTCCAGTGTTTATATTCTGGGTATTTCTAAAACAAGGATTCCATTTAATTCTTGAAAATTGTACACAAGGCTTGAAATACACAGCCATGTAGAAAGATTAATTTAGGAAGTCCGGGATGCACACTTTAACACACTTGAAACTTCCTTCACCAAATAATAGCACTCCATCAGAGAAGTAGATCGCATCATGGAACAGACCACCCAAATACCCCGAGAGAATCTGCCTGAACTCCCTCCATTGCACATCCCTAGTTCTCATCTCCGACCCTACAACAAAACCCATTCAGGGTATCATTAAACAGTTACAGTCCATACTCAATGGGGATCACATCTTGATAGAAATCTTTCCTGAACTCCCTCTTCTGGCCTTCAAAAAAAACCCCAACTTCACCAAGCTCATCATCAGAAGCAAGCTCCCCACAGACACACCAACTCAAAGAGGTACCAGACCCTGCCAGAACAGATACAAAACCTCCAGACATATCTCAACTGCTATAATGATCAATACCCCACACAACACACCTTTCAATATTTGTGGGTTCTACACATGCCTATCACAACACTGTCATGGGTGCACAGGTTCAGCGCTCTGAAACCACTGTGAATAGGGTTGCCAACTTTCTAATTGCACAAAACAGAACACCCTTGCCCTGCCCTGTCCCTTCCCTGAGGCCCCGTCCCCACTCACTCTAGCCCCCCTCCTTCCATCGCTCGGTCTTCCGCACCCTCACTCACTTTCACTGAGCTGGGGAAAGAGTGCAGGAGCAGGTGAGGGCTCCAGGTGGCGGTGCGGGCTCTGGGGTAGGGCCAGAAATGAGGGGTTCAGGGTGTGGGAAGGGGCTCCGGGCTGGGGCAGGGGGTGCAGGTTCCGGCTGGGAGTGTGGGCTCTGGGGATGAGGCATTTGAGGTGCAGGATGGGGCTCCGGGCTGGGGCCAAGGGGTTTGGAGTGCAGGAGCGGGCTCAGGGCTGGGGGTTGAGATGCAGGAGGGAGTACAGGCTCCAGCTGGGGCTGTGGGCTCTGGGGTGGGGCCGGTGATAAGGAGTTTGGGATGCAGGAGGGGGCTCCAGGCTGGAACCGAGGGGTGTGGGGTGCGGGAGGGAATCTGGGTGTGGGAGGAGGCTGGGGTAGGGGTGCAGGAATGGGTGCGGGAGGGGGTTCCGACCTAGGACAGGGAGTTTGCGGTATGGACTGCGGCTGGGCGGCACTTAACTCAGGCTGCTCTGGGTGGGTGGCATAGCAGGGCTAAGGCAGGCTCCCTGACTGCCCTGACTCCGCGCTGCTCCCGGAAGCGGTCGGCATGTCCGACCCTTAAGCACGGGATAATCAGGTGACTCTGCACGGTGCATGCTGCCTGTGCCCGCAGGTGCCGCCCCTGCAGCTCCAATTGGCTGTGGTTCCTGGCCAATGGGAGCTGCGAAGCCAGTGCTGGGGGCAGCACACAGAGCTTCCCTTATCACCTTTGCACTTAGAGGCCACACATGCCGACTGCTTCCGGGGAGCAGCACAGAGCCAGGGCAGGCAAGGAGCCTGCCTTAGCCCCGCTGACTGGACTTTTAACGGCCCGGTCATCAGTGCTGACCGGAGCTGCCAGGGTCTCTTTTCGACTGGGTGTTCCGGTCGACCCTGTTGTAGCGAGACAACCCCTCAGGGCACACTCTCAATGGGGCAAGCCTCCTTGGCTTCAGCGCCTCCTGGGTCTGACCTGATGCTGTGAGCTCCCCACAGTGAGCACACCTGAACAGGACACCTGGGGAAGCCTTACGTGCCTCCAAAGCGGCCATGCACCCTCAACTTCCGCAGTCAGCAGTGACTCTCAGCCAGTGTTGTAAACCAGGAAGTTTATTAGTTGTCTGGAATATAGCATAGAACAGATCTTGTTCACACAGAAAGCAGAAAGATTCAGCAAAGTCCATCTTGGGAAGACCCAGACCCCTGAGCTCTTCCCCTCTGTCCCCCGAGTCTCAACCTGGAGACTGATCAGCATCTAGCAGCCCCTCAGTCATACCCAGTTGCCCCACCTCCATCCTTTGCCTCTTTCCCAGGCAAACTGGTCATCTGGCCTCCACCTCTCTCTTTGTCTTCCCATGCGTCAGAGCTGGCTGACTTCTTGCAGAGGATTGGCCGCAGCCATCAGTTGTAAGGATACAGACTGTTGGGTCATTGTCTGGGCCTAAGCAGTTAGAGGGCAGTAACACCTGCTCTCTAGGGGTCTCTACAATTATCACACACCATTGTCCTACTATCTAGATACTTGTGCAACACATAAGGGAAACTGAGGCACCACACCAGTCATACAAAACATAAAAATTCCCACTTTGTCAGTGGTGTACCTCATCCAGTAAACTAAATGCCCCAACATCCATCATGTGAGTGAAATGAGACAGTCATTATGCTCTCATATGAACTCACGCAGAAAAATGATGAGACATAAACACCATATCACCCCAGGACGAACATTTTGCACAAAACGATCACTCCATATCTGACCTCTCAGTCTTTATCCTCAAAGAAAACCTGCACACCTTCAAAAGCTGAGCTTATACTCATAACTCAGCTAGATACTAAAAATCATGAACTTAAGACATTGGATTTATGGCTCTGTACAACTATCTGTAACCCACTAACCCTCCTTTGTCCTATGACTCTAGAGGTGTTAATTGCACACTTCACATGAATCATTTCTTGCAAAATGTGTTAACTCCTTTTCTGTTCCACCCTTGTATTTAGATGTGACACAGAGGCCTGGTCTACACTACTCATAAGCTGCCTTACGTCGACCAAACCGTGTAAGCACCTACACTAAAACGTCCCTTCTGCCAATGTAAGTCACCCACTATACTGACTTAATAACTCCACCTCTGTGAGCGGTGTAACGTTTAAGTCGATGTAGTTAGGGTGATGCAGTGTCTGTGTAGATACAGCATTACTTACATTGCTTGTTACCGCCCGAAGCCCCACTGCTCCAGGGCCGACAGCCAGAGCCCTGTCTCTAGTTGTCAGGTCCGGGACTCTGGCTGTCAGTGCCCCATTTAAATGGGTACAAGCACTCCTGGTGAGGATGCGCACCACTGACAGAAAGAGCGTAGTGTGGACACAAAGAGCCAATTTAATTACTGCAGTAGCTGTATGTCAACCTAACTTAAGTCTACTTAATTCTGTAGTATAGACATGCCCTGAGTACCTCTCCTAGACCCAAAGAGCTCTATGTAAGCTTGAAAGCTTGCCTCTTTCACCAACAGAAGATGGCCCAATAAAAAAAAATTACCTCACCCACCTTGTCTCTCTAATCTATTAATTTGGCAGGAATGAACATTAACAAGGTAGTGTATGGACCAACAGAGTTCCATTGCAACAGAATATTTTAATATGCAAATTTCAGGACAAGAGTTCCCTTACTTTAAAAATGACAGTAATTATAATTCGTATTAATTGATACCTCAATTTGATTCCAGTAACAGACTCTGCAGACAACCACTGAATTCTCTAAAAAAATAAAAGCAACTTTATCAATCAAACCTAAATCTTCAAGAGAAAAACTTAGTGCACCACAGTAAAACTACAGGTTACTAAATATATTTTCACCACAAGCACTAAAACAGAAATGTCTCAATATTTTATTCAACAAAATATTATTTTGTAAAAAAACAAAACAAAAACATTGAATGCAATGGCTAGCTAGGGTTAACACAGGCAGATTTTTTTTGTTAATTTGACAATTTCATGTCTTGTAAATACAGTCTAAAGAAAGTGATCTTAAAAATTTACAACCAAAATTCTACTAGCAATCTTTTAAAAATCTCTTGTACTGTCACTGATGAAGAAAATCTATAGACCATACAATGTTTAAAGTACAGGAATAAATATAATTTAAAAGTAAATATCCCCTTGTCTGAGATTATTTATTGTAAATTCACATACCAGGCTTATTCCCCTTTCTGCTGAGTAAAAGGAGAAAGACGATCCTCTACCTATGGATGCTTCTAGTCTAAGAATCTTTTTCCACCCCAGAGTTTACATTTTTTCTAATGTCGTTCTGTTACCGATGAAGTGAGCTGTAGCTCACGAAAGCTTATGCTCAAATAAATTGGTTAGTCTCTAAGGTGCCACTAGTACTCCTTTTCTTTCTGTTACTAAGAGCTCTCAAATGTGTGCGTCTGGACAAATTTAATTCAGTCAAAGCTAATCTTTTCCCTTTATATATCAAAGTGTGGGGGGGGCGCGGGAGGGTTCAAGCTTCTACAAATCAGTGAATGAGATTGTATCCTTGTGCAACAAGACTTCAGGTTCTTATTCTTGCTCGAAACTGTTTGGAATATTGAACTGATAGCCATAATGTAAAAACAGGGTTGCAGGCTAACCTGGCAATACATGACCATGCATGTACAGTTTTATATTTCATTGCATAGGGTTCCAGAGCTCTCTTTTAGGAGCTAGAGAACCCTTTGTAGAATATAATCTATTATCTAATTCCCAGTTTGCTTTCCCTGCAGTATTTTGTTCTCTTTCAGTCCGAGGGTGACCTATGCCAACCGTCCAGCCTGCCAAATACTCCCTTTCTGACACCGGGAAAAAAAGCTTCAGCTGGGAGAGGCTGAGCCCTCCTGGTGCATGAAAGGTCTGAAATACAATCATCAGAGGGGTAGCCCTGTTAGCCTGGATCGGTAAAAGCAGCAAAGAGGCCTGTGGCACCTTATAGACTAACAGACATATTGGAGCATAAGCTTTGAAGTGGGTGACTACCCACTTTGTCGGATGCATGAAATACAGTTGTGAGTCTCTTTCCTTGCCATATAGACTGATAGGAAATCCTGTGCAGCCTGATGAAGACTAACACAAATTTAACCACCACTACGAATCTAAGCGCAAGAACACCAGCCTCCACTAGGCAACCAGGCGGCTCGATGCGATCCATGTCTGCAAACGAAAGGCGGCGCTCCGGGAGCCCCCGGGGCCTGCCGCGCACACAGCCAGGGGACGAAAGGGGGCCCGGGCTCGCGGGATGCTCAGTACACCCGGCGCCGCGCCCCGGGAGGCGGAGAGGAGAGCCCGGAGCGGAAAGGGAGGCTGCCTGGCTGGCTCTCCCCCCGCCCTGCGCCCCGACACAGAGACACAACCAACTTCAGCTATGGCGGCCAGCCCCGGGAGGGAAGGGCCCTGCAGGCCAGGCCCCCGCCAGACACCGCGCAAGGCTCCCTCGCCATGCAGCTGTGGGCAGGCCCCGCGGGCAGCAGCGCCCTGGCCAGGGAGCGCCGAGCACAGGCCTCACTCCGCTCCCCCGGGGCAGCGGGGGAGGCAGACCTCGCCCGCCGCCCGTCTGCCCCCAACACCCCGCGGGCTGCCCCGGCCCGACCCACCTCCGCTCTCCCCGCGCGATCCGCAGCCGGCGCAGCAGCGGGCAAGGTGTGGGCTCCGGGCGGGCCAGCGCAGCTCCGACGCCCGGCCCTGCCCTGCCAGCTCCTCCCCGGGGCGGGGACGCCCGGCTCGGGGGAGGAGACCGCTCCCCAGCCCGGATCGCCGCCGGGCCCTCTCCGCCCCAGCAGCTGCTCGGCGAGGGCCCACGAACTCCAGAGTCTGTCCTGCCGGCAGCAGGGGACTCCCTGCAGCCCCGCGAGGGGCACAGCCCGCTCCTGGGGCGGCTCCGAACAGCGAAGGAAGGGGCAGCTATTGGGAAGCGCAGTCGAGGTAGCGGCTGAAGAGGAACAGTGGCGGGGTGGGCAGGATTGTGCGGAGTCTGAGAGCAGAAGCCAGGGAACACGCTGGGGTTGCAGCTTCCATTGGTGACAATGAGCGAGCCGCGCCTGTTTGTTCGCTCCATGCCATGAGCTAACTGACCAGTTTGACTTCGATCAACACTAGTTCGAGGGAGGGAGTACGTTTCTCCTGGCGACAGTAGATCGCTCCGATGACAGCTAATGGGTGTTCTGGGAACCCAGGTATTTAAGGAGGATGGTGTTGAAATTCAGTGTCAGAGGCGTCCTGAGGCCACGGAGTCCTCAAATATAGCCCTGGATGAAAAAAGCATTTACTAGAGCTCTAAGTGCTTGTGATGTCAACTATTGCAGAAAAATTTAGTTGAAGTGAAATCTTAAATGAAGTTTTCTTACAAAGCTGGTTTTGGGAGAGGGAAGTTTTCTCATTTCCTTTCTTCAGCCCTCAAGTACAGATAAGAAAATGGGCTCAGACTAGCAGAGTTGTCTCCAAGGGAATAGAAAATCCCTCCTGCTGAACCCCCACTAAATTTGAGGATTGTGCCTGAAAACTAAATATACATGTTCTGAAACTGCTTAGAATCATAGAATATGAGGGTTGGAAGGGACCTCAGGAGGTCATCTAGTCCAACCCCCTGCTCAAAGCAGGACCAATCGCCACTTTTTGCCCCAGATCCCAAATGGCCCCCTCAAGGATTGAGCTCACAACCCTGGGTTTAGCAGGCCAATGCTCAAACCAGTGAGCTATCCCTCCCCACCATGCTTGGCCATACAGAGTTCTCTACAGCACTTAATGCTGGAGTAGACCTCTGAAATATTAACCACAACAAATACTTCATGGTACTTTAATCACATTAAGCAGCTTTCTCCCTTTCCTGACAGTCTTTCAATGTGAAGAAATTAGTTAAAATCTTAATCCTCCGTTGTGGGTTAGATTGCTGCGTATGAAATATACAAAAAAGAAAACGATCAGGTAAGAGAAGTTTTTCATTCTAGAGCCCCTTCACATCCAACAAAATTTGTGAAGGGGTGTGAAATGAGGAGCTAGGAGAGAGGATAACTACACACTGAAAAGAGCCACTAGGATGCTGAGGGTGGACAGATTTCAAGAGATTACTGAGGCACTGCAGGTTGTGGCACACTCCTTGCCAACACCGCCACCACCACGTGGCTGCCTGGTAGGGTATAGCACCAGAAGCATAAGCGCTTTCTTCCAGCGATTATTCCTCTCACAGATTAGCCAATAAACCCTTAGCAAAGTTAGAACTTCAGCATCCTCCAGTCCAGCTCAGAAGATTTTCAAGCTTGCTTGTCCTTCTTTCTTGGGTGACAGGTCTCTAATAGTATTTGATTGCTTCTTTGAGTCAAACAGATCCTGCAGTACCTTTGTGTATATCCAAGGTGTGCCACTCTTGTGGTATTTCTATTTAAATGTATTTATTCTTAGCTTCTTCTATGGCGTTCATCACTACATGATCTGAGCATGAGAAAATACACGAGTCCAGCACACCTGTGAGGTATTATCATTGTTTTACAGATGAGGAACTGAAGTAGAAAAGTTGGTGACTTGCCCAAGTTCACACAGGACATCTGTGGCAGAGCCAGGAATCTTACTTGGATCTACTGCTTCAAACTCCAGGTCTTTAATCTCAAGGCCATCCTTCTCAGGGAACTTGTAAGTAGACAGGAGTTATGTCTACACCAGCACTTAAGTAGTTTTCCTTACTACTTCAGGGAGAAACACTGCCAAAAAGTATCAGCAATGATTCAGTTTCCCACTGTAGACAAAGCTTGAACATTTGTTTTAATATTCAGCAGCTCACACAAGTGTTCCTTGTGAACTGTTCTGAGACCCACATGTCCACGGTGATGTTCTTCAGTCTTCTAAATTATTCCACTTGCTTCTGCAATAGCAATCTCTCTGCTGGTATCAAGGAAGCTTGGTCTAGAAATCTGTCCTGTTGCAAAAGGAAGAACGAAAGTCCCATCTATGAGAAATGGAGGATAGCAAGGATTTCTTAGGCTTCACAGCAACTTTGGGGAATCCCTTGGAAAAAATAGCTGCCAAACAGTTTGTCTTCATAGTTCTTTGATGCTATTTGGTCTCTATATATATATGCTTCCAAGGCAGAGCAAAAGATGTCTGACTACCTTATTTCATGCCATTAAATCAATAAGGCTTACAGGGAAATCTCTGAAAGCTATCTTTAACCTCTTGTCATTCCAAGACATGGAATACCTAAACTTGTCTATCCAAGCAATCATGTGGAGGGTGAGGCAGAACCAGTGGCTGAGACACACAGTGAAGAATAAAAGCCTTTGAATTATGTTGAAGGAATGACTTCTGTCTGTAATCCTCTGGGGGATGAATAACCGTTGGCAGGTGATCACTGTATCTCTGACAGAGATCAGTTTTGGAAGAGCGACATAGCACTTCTTGTGTCTTGGAACGAAAATCTAGTTAACTTCTGTGGTAAAATTACCACCTTTTAAATCTGTAATTGCTGTTCTGTTCATGTTTTGTACCCAGAAGAATTATAAAGAGATACATGCCAGTAACCCAACTGAGTGTTGTAAATCTCACTACGATTTAACAAAAATATTCTTAACAGTTTGCAAAATTTTTGCAAACTGTAGTAAACCAAAAGTACAGTATTTGTAAATGAGGTTACTACAATGAGTGCTATAACAATGCACGTATATATAAAGGATAATATCTCTCCCTCTCAAACATATATAATTTGTTTATTTAGCATTATCAGAATTGGGGAACGTTTATTTAATCTTTCTGAGGACCAAGTCAATACACATATAAAGCCACCGGTATTTAATCATTAGTTGTCTTATTCAACTCGTAGCAAGTCATTTTCTTTAACAAAAAAATAATATTCCTTTTAAGTGGGTTTTATACTTTAATACAGTTATTTGGCCAAACACTCAAGACTGATCATCATTTAACCCACATGTGACTGATGTTAGTCGTGTTGCTTAATACACTATTGTACAGCACTCACATCCTACAGTGCTGAGAGGGTATAAAAACTTATGTAGAGTATAATTTAATGAAGCTTTAGGAAAAGAGACCCTAGTTCCATTCCCACATGTGAGTAAGCTATTATCCCATATTGTTACTATTGACCTTCCGTGTCACATTCTTTGGTAGCATTCAACCACAAATGGGCTGTGCACACAGCCTCAACAATCTACCATTACCTCTGACAAACTAATTAGCCTGACTTGAGAGAAACCAACAGCAGAACTCAAGATCCTTTCCAAATCCACCTATATATTGTTGCTCCCCAGCCCAGCATAGAACACATTTAATCTCAAGTCTGTGTAGTTCTTTGCAGCCCTAATATATTTGCTCCAATTCCCCAGGATAGACACTGCAGTACAACTTTGTACAATGTCTATCATTAGGAAAGAGAAGGGTAAAAAGGTCAGTTAGCCCAGGCTTCTTAAACTTTACATATTGCCAGCAGTAAAAATTCCAGCAAAAAAGGAAATACCGGAAAGAGTAATTTCCACCTTCAGCCTCATTAGTGCACTCAGAGATACAGGAAAAAGTAGACCCTAATGAAGTAGAAGGAGGGGCTGCTCAGCAAACAGAACCATCTCTGTTTAGGCTTCAGTAACAGGCATCTTTTGCAAGAAGACAACCATTACTCCTCTATTTGTGTTTGCACACAGTACAAATCAAATACATAAATGCACATTTCAAATGTGTTAAAAGCGGACAAGCAAATAGGAACTGCCCCATCTCACAAAATGAAGACTTATTTGAATCTTTAAAGAAAATAAGTGAAACTCAGCCCTTCCTCCCAAATGATCTCTCATCTTCCTTCCTACTTTCTCTCATTAAAATCACCAATATCTTAATTTAAACCATGTGAGCTCAGATGCCACAGTGATGAGCACTTAAAAATGTTATCATATTAGGATGTGGCCGCACCCAGAAGTCTCCACCTGGCCCAACTGTTGCTCAGTTTTAGCTATGGTGTGAGGATTTGCCTTGAAAAGTATCTCAAATTGAACCATGTTTATCTGGGAAGATCCAAAGCAGAAGAGATCTTTCTTTTCAGCGAGAAAGTGGCTTTTCCCATGAGAACATCATCTACTGGGCCTAATCAAAGGAGAGTACCAAATGTAATGTTAAGCAAACAACAGGGCCTAGTGGAGAGACAGCAAGACCTCATATCTAGTCCAGCTGCTCCTGAGGAGAGTAGAGAGGAGCCTTCCCTTGAAGACTGTATTCTTTCTGAAACAACTGTCATCTTAGTAGTAAGGGAAAAGATTTTACTGCCGCTGGAGGCAGCATACAAAAGGACTAACTAGAAGAAGGATAACCCCTTCACAAGTTCAGATAAACATCCACACTTTCATCTAAATTGACAAACCTTGAGACTCAACATGTGTTTATTTGTTGCTGACCAGCCGAAATCCCCAGAGCTCTCATGCTAGTTTCCCATCTGCTGCATTCATTTTGGCAGTGACCAAAATCTATCTACATCTCATAGCTATTCAGTGCACTGTATTAGGTTAGATGATATCAGTCTAGTTCCTGAACATGTCTATCAGAAAATCACCATCTTAACTTGCAACCTAATTATCAGTTCCAGCAGGAAGACCAAAGGTTGCATGGTCCATTGAGACTGGAGGGCCATTTGGATCAGATTGGAAGCACACAGCTGGAGTAGTTTGAGGAAGCTTGTACTTCTGCTGCCTATATGTGAATAGAGGGCTCAAGGTCTGACAAAGGTATATTCACTCCAAACAGAAGTGTAAATATAGTTCTGCTAGATACCCCACTTGCTCTTTTGCTACTTCATTCAGAATTCTAGAGCAGCCCACACTAAGTCCTAGAATTCTTAAGTCTTCACTTGTTTTAATAATAGGGTTCATTTTGGGGGAGCAATGTGGTTTCCTTTAGCATTTGCTTTACCTCCCTAAGCCATAAGTTTTTGGAATCTACTTTCCAATTCTTCTTGGTAAAACAGTAAGTTTTAAATAAGTTAGTTACTGTATTACTTGTATCTTGAGCTTTTGCCAGGATAAGCAATGGACTGATAGAATATCTCAATATAGCAATCCCTTCAGTTCTTTTTCCTTTTTTCCAATAAAGCTTCCTCTCAATATCCTTAAGAGGTCAGTGAAGGAATCTTGAAGGCCTCCAGTTCCTCAAGGATCAGCTTTTTATTTGTCACTATGCTTTCATCTAATACATCCACCCTTTTTTAAAAGCATGTGGTGGTTTTGCACATCTCTTCCTGTTGTCCCACACAACCCTCATTCAGTTTTCATTGGTTCTACTGCCCCAAAACTTCCCTTTGACAAAGGAGTCAGACAGCATACTCCCAAGACCACAGTGCTTCACCATCAGCAATAGTCAAACACTAGAATACTGCACAACTACTTAGTTTCACTAAGATGCCTTTTAAAAAAGGGCAGGTACTATGAAATAAAGGCATTAGTCTCTAGGATTCGTCTGCAAAGGGAAGTCTGAACTTCCAGGTCACGGGTGAAGAGGCAGGAATGCGGTGATCCCGGGATGAATATCAAGCCTTATGTACTTAAACTAAAAGGGGCTGTCCATTTTTTGTGTAGCCTTCCTCTTTTCTTTTTAAAGTACACATTTATTTAGTAACAAACCAAGACACTTCAGTCACCTTGCAAACTGAAGCCTACATTTCATTGGCATAATGCACATGGCCATCTCAGAAATAAAGTAATCAATAAGTTACCTTGTGGGTAAGCAGGGTCACATTCCCACTGATGCTCAATCACCTGAACTCTTCAAAGTATTAGTATGCTTCAAAAATTGCACATACATGCAAACTAAATATAGCTCTCAGACTTCTGATAAGTTACAATGCTGCTTTTGGTGCCACAAAGGTTGTACACTACTGGAATTACTGCTGGATCACTCCCCAAAATTAAAAACAGTTACTAACCTGTTCCATAACTGTTGTTCTTAGAGATGCATACCACATTTCCATTCCACTCCTGGTGCCTGTGTGCTCAGCACACAGCCATCAGAAACCTTTTCCCTCAGTTGTACCCATTGGGGGCTCAACCTCCCCCTGCTGCTGGTGCTACTGCATGCAGGTTAAAAGGGTAGAGCCACCCCTAACCCCCATCTCTGGCCAGAGCTCTGATGTAGAAGGGTAGGAGGGTGGGTCATGGAATGGACATGTGTAACAAATCTACGGAACAGGTTAGTAACTTTTTCTTTCCTTCAAGTGATTGTACATACGCATTCCACTCTTGGTGTCTCACTAGCTGTAGAACAGGAGGTGGGATCAGCGTCTATTTCAAAAAAGATTATAGAACAACTCAACCCACTCTAGCATTGTCTCTGGAGTCCTGAGACACAGCTTTGTGGGAGGCAAACCTGTGAACTGAGGTCCAGGTTGCCGCTCTACAAATGTCTACAATTGGAATTTCTGCCAGAAAGGCCAAAGTCAATTGTGACCTTGTTGAACGAGCTGTGACTCTGTTGGGTGGAGCAACATTATCCAAATTATAACATGCTTATATAGGACGTAATCCAGAAAAAAATTCTTTGGGTGGAGACTGATTGACTTCTTACTCTGTCAGCCACTGCTATGAACAACTGGGAAGATTAAAAAAGTGTCTGGTTCTATCTAGGTAAAATGTCAAGGCTCTTCTGATATCCAAGGTATGCAAAACCTCTCTGTTTGTACATGGCTTCAGTTAGAAAACAGACAAATAAATTGCCTGGTTGATGTGAAAGAGGAAACCACCTTAGGGAGGAACTTTGGATGAGGGCGCAGGCAAACCTTGTCCTTAAAAAAAGATCATATATGGAGGTTCTGAAATTAATGCCTGCAGCTCCCTTACTTTCTGGCGGATGGAATGACCACCAGAAATGCCACCTTTATTGACCGAAGCAGCAGCAAGCAGGTCTTGACAATACAAAGTTTAAATCCCATAGGGGAATAGATTCTGGCACGTGAGATTATAATTTGACTAAGCCCTTAAATAACTTTATGGACATGTCATTGGAAAAAATAGAGTGATTGTTCACTTTAGGATGGAACACTGAAATAGCAGCTCGATGTACTTTGATGGAAATACCTATCAAACCTTGGTGCTTCAGGTATAATAAGTAATCCACAAACAGAACACCTGAACGTACACCGGCTGAATCTGTCCACCAATCTAGGGAGGTGAGGGCACTCTTACCACAGAGTCTAACTGATGCCAGCCACTCCTGCAGAGTTCTGAGTTGTAGTCTGGCGTACTGAACCACAAAGGTGACCCAGAACCCTCAAACAGTTTTGTGCTATTGTGACCGGGCAAGCCTTCAAACCTATGACAACTGAACTGCCTGAAACCTGACACTGGAAGAAAGGCATTGGCTTGAGAGGAGTCCAGTACAGCCCTCATAAACTTTATGCTATGGACTGGGGTGAGGACAGATTTTTCTGTGTTGATTAGCAGTCCCAGACCATGGAATATTGACTGGATCATGGCAACACTGCTCTGCACTTGCTGTTTGGTCTGGCCTTTGACAAGCCAGTTGTCTAGGTAAGGGCAAACCTGCACTCCTGATCTTCAGAAGAATGCAGCTACTACTGCCATGACCTTTGTAAAGACCCTGGAAGCTGCTGACAGGCCAAAAAGTAGTATAATGAGCTGGTAATGATTTTGATTTACCAGAAATCAGAGGTACTTCCTGTGAGCTTGATTGATTGCCACATGGAAGTAGACATCTTTCAAGTTGAGGTCAGTGTACTGGTCCCCAAGATCCAGGGAAGGGATGACAGAAGCTAGCATGACCATGCAAAACTTTATCCTTTTTAAAAATCTGTTGTGTTGATGCAGGTCTAAAATTGATCTGAGATCCTCTTACCTCTTTGCTTTTGGAATTGGGAAACACTGGGAATAAAACCCCTTCCCTCTGAAATCACATGGAACCTCCTCTATGGCTCCCAAATGAAGGAGTAATTGATTTCCTGGATAAGAAGGTTTTTGTGAGAGTGGTTCACAAAAAGGGGCAGGGAGGGAGGGGTAGAAGCAAACTGGAGAGTATATCCCACTTACACAGTGCTCAAGACCCAGTGGTCCCAAAGTAATCTGAGATCAAGAACTGTGGAAATGGGACAGATGGTTTGCAAAGGTCAGGGGGTTTGGGTCTGGAGATATGTTGACCTTGAGTGATCCATCAAAATGGCCTCTGGAGTTCCCAGGTGTCTTGAGTGGCCCAGAGGCGAGGTAGCAGGAGGCCTACACCTATAACGCCTGAACCTCTTTTTTGATAGGTCCTACTGAGGAAAAGTAACGGAAAAATTGGGGTGGACGACAGTGCTTCCTGTCTCCTGCAGGCAGGTACCGACCCAAGGACTTTAGAGTGACTCTAGACTCCTTAAGTCCATGAAGTTTTCTGTCCATCTGGTCTGAGAAGAGAGAAGGACCCCTGAATGGCAAGTCCTGGAGAGTGCTCAGTATGTCATAGGGGAGACCAGAAGACTGCAGCCAGGATGATCCACACATGGCCACTGCAGAAGCCATGGTTCAAGTTGCTGAGTTTGCTACATCCAGCCCTGCCTTTAGTTGTGTTCTCTCAACTAATCTACTCTCATTGACTATGGAACCGAACTCCTGTCTAGTGTTCTCCGGAAGCAGCTCTCTGAACTTTTCCAGTGAGCCCCATAAATTAAAATCATACGCCCCAGCAAAGCCTGTTGGTTAGTGATACACAAAATAAATCTTTCTGCCAAATAAGTCCAGCCTTTTAGCATCCTTTGATTTAGAGGTGGCAGCCTTGTGCCCTTGATGCTTGCTCTAATTAGCCATTGTCACAACTAAAGAGCCTGATGGTGGGTGAGTATAGAGGTATTCAAAACCTTGGGAGGATTCATAATATTTTTCTTTCTGCCTGTTTTAAGGTGGGAGACAGTGAAGATGGAGTCTACCACCGAGCCTTTATAGGCTCTAGTATCACCTCATTAATTGGCAGAGCTACCCTTCAGGGACCCACCATTGATAAAATGTCAACCCGATGATGTGAAGACACTCTGCCCTCTTTGAACTGTAAACCTAATTCTGCAGCCACTCTCTTGAGCAACTCCTGATAAAACTTTAAAATAATCAGGAGGAGGTGAAGTGTGCTAGATGAAATGGCTTAATCTGGTGAGGGCAAAGAGGAAGCCAAGACTGGAGGGGGTATAATCTTCTCTATTGCCTGTTGCTCTGGCACCTCCGCCTGATACTGTACCATGCCCAGTACCACACTCTGGGGTTTGAGCCATTCAGTACATAGACTCACCCTTCTAGACAAGGGCACTGATATGCATGGTGTGGGGGAAGATCGGTAAGTGGGGGAAACCCCCCAGGATTACAAAAGGGCCACTGATGCAGAGCAGGGCCTCACTATCCTGGTCACATTCCAATGGGAGTTTCCACTGAAGTGTGTCAGTGGTCAGCAGGAAGAGAGGATCTGAGCAGAGCCTGGGAGGTGCTGCTTTGTGTTTGAGTTACATACAACCCCACCTCCAATCCACCTAGGAGGATTTCCATTCTTCTGACTATGGTGGAGCTGATCCCATTGGTCCCAGGGCTGAGTGCTGGGAGCCAGGCGATGCACGGAGTAACGCCATTTTGGCAGGCTTCCCCCAGGAAGCAGGCAACAGCAGTGCTGGAGATTGAATCTCCGGCAGTGGTGTGGGGGGACTGGACTCTTGTAAGGATGGAGGCACCATGCACTGAGAGGCAAAGCAGGTTTCTTGCTGCTGCAAATGCCCCTGGGGTAGTCACACCAAGATAGTCTCTTGTGGTGCGGAAGAAGTTGACACTGCCACTTCTGGCACCAGGCTCAACAGAGTCCCCTACAGCACCAGGGCCAACTGTGCCAACTTACGCACATATTTAGAGGAGAAGTGCTCAGGTTTCTAGTGCACTCTACTTGACGGCTTCTTGACCCTCTTCCCAAATTTAGAATGGGAGGAAACCTTCTCTGGAAGGTTTGTATTTCTTCCTGGGAACAGGCAAGAGAGAATGGTGCTGGGCTTCTGCTAACTCCAGAGGTGTGCTCCTCACTGAAGCTGCAGCACTCGGCACCAAGTCAGATTGGGAGAGCCCCAAGACAGCACCGACAGTGGCCTGAGCGCTGCCTCCAACAGCCTAGCCTCACTAGCCTTCTTTGTCCTAGGCTTGAATTCCCTGCAAATCGGGCACTGGTCCTTTACGTATGCCTCTACCAAGCACTTCAAGCAGCTATTATGTGGGTTGCTCACTGGCATAGGCCAGGAGCAAAAAGCCTACGGTTTGAAACCCAGTGACTGGGGCACAACTCAGTACCGTATCTAGAAAAAACTCCAAATGGGGAAACGTCCAAAAAAACTTTTTTTTAAATTAACAGAACTAAAACTTACTATCCTAACAAGACTAAGAACTAGACTAACTATATACACACACACTATGTTCACAAAAAGGCTGAGACACAAACTGTTCTGGTATAGAAAAGAGTTCCAACAACTGTCCTGGTAAGAAGAAACTGAGGGGGACTAAGGACAGCTCTGTGCTCATACCTGCATACAGTGGCATGTGGAAGCAGAGGGAGCTTGAGCTGCCCAACAGGTACCTCTGAGGAAAAACGTTTCTGACGGATATACGCTGGGTGCACAGACACCGGGAGTGGAATACACATGTGCAACCACTCAAAGAATGCATTAATTTATCTGTGAACATTTCCTCCTGATGCCATCTTCCCTTGGAAGGAAGATATCCAATTCCAAGAGTGGGACTACTGTACACAAGAAGCTTAGTCTCAGTTCATAGATACAAGCCAACTAAAGCATGCCAAAAGATTACCACACTGAATTGCACGCATACCAGTAACTTGGAAACATTGCAACTGAAGTGACTTGGAAATCAAGTTTTATAAAAAACAAACTCTCAAAATGTTTTTGGAAAAGTACAGAGAAGCAACCCTTGAACATGCATTGCTTACGCACTGCACTGAAGAGTTGTCTAATGCATTTTGAGTCTGATACAGCATTCCAGAAGATTCTGGATTCTTCAGCACTACTTGTTTCTATGCAAAAGAATTGATCTCCTTGATGTAAAGGGACACTTCATTTATACCACTGCAACTCTGATACTGAAACTTAATCAATTTTCTGGGTGAAGTTAATTTGTATACTATATCCAGGGCCCCCCACAATTGCATAATTCTGCAACTGCTCCTTGCTACCAAATCTTAGCTTTCATTTTTCAAAAAAATGTTCTTCTAGCTCTTATAGTTATGAAAATAAACTTGATGTTTTAAAGTGTAAACCAATGAAGTGGTGCCCGCTTGTGTCTGCAGAGAGCCTGGAGCTCTGTGAGATTTGAGCTGTCCCATTCGTCTCAGTCAGAGCCTTGGGGATTCTGGCATTCTCCTAAGTATCAATCCTAAACTCATGGAGGATAGGTCCATCAACGGCTGTTAGCCAATATGGTCAGTGACACAACCCCATGCTCTGAGTGTTCCTAAACATTTGACTACTAAAAGATGGATTGGATAACAGATCACTTGATAAATTGCCCTGTTCTGTTCACTCCCTCTGAAGCATCTGGCACCAGCCATTGTCAGAAAACAGGATATTTGGCTAGATGGACCATTGATCTGACCCAGTATGGCCATTCTTATGTCTCTGCCATGCTAACATCAGTCTACTGCTGCCTTTCACACTTCAGCTTTCCCCTCAAAGAGGAGTTAATTCTATTATAATGAATGCTCCTTGACCCTTTTGCTCCCTGGAACAGTGCAAGAACCAGAGCTGGAGTCTAACTCATAGCTAAGGAACTGGACCACATAGGCTGGATATACACTTCCCTTCCCCTCATGCAGATTGGGGGTGGGGAGGAGACTCTGAGCCTAATCATCTAGACATCAGCATAGTCACCGAACTCCAGGGAGTGAGGCCACCATGAGAACACATCAGAAACACATGATCAAAAAATTATCATTGATAAATGATATATCAAAGAGAATTTTCAAATGTGAGCCACAGCTGTGCATGTTTTAATGGAGCTGGAAATTAAGGTTACTTCACGGAAATAAAGTTAAATGTTACTGCCCAATTTAGGGGTTCTTGTCACAGAGTTTAGGAGCTCACGCTGTAGAATTTAGTCCCATGGAGCATATCAGGCTCCTGGACTATATCACATGGCCGTCTTACCCAATTGTTACACAGAAAATGTTACAAGTATTATATCATTTGTATCTAAATGTACAGAATGACAGAAATGCCATCTCTCTGGCAATATTGGCTTTTTCCCAACAGCACACTCTTCACTGCTTTTTCCTGCCCAGTTTCAAACAACTCAGGAAGTAGAGCTTTCATCAGTCCTCACAGGAGACTATTCCAGTTCAATTGATCTGTCAGGCTTTTTCCTCTTGTATTCTCCTTTTATTTTCCTTCACTCAGTTTAATCCCATGACTCCTATCTTATGACCTTTTTTTTTTTAAACTTCTTATCCCTAGTTATACATTGTAGAACTTTGCCAGATTGCCAGTCCACTTTTCAAAGTCCATCCTGTAACATTCACATGTTCTAGCTTTATGAATATTATATTGGGGGGGGGAGGGGTGACATCAGCATTTTCTGAATTTAGGAGTCAAGTTGAACTACTGCTGTTCAAAGTATGACCACACTGCTGGCACCTTTTTGAACCCAGTGTAGTACCAATCCCAAGTGTAGCTATGTTTAAGTCACTAAATGAACCAAGAGTATCCAGGACATGAGTCACTGGCAAGTCTTAAGAAGGAAAAGGTTTACACACACTTTATAGAGAACTAAGCATCAGAGCCTACAAAATCCAATTGTGGGTGGTGGGTTATATGGTCTCCTCCCAGCACCACTAGCCCCTCCCTACTCCAATTCCATAACACATCATGGGTCCTGCAGCTGAGGATTGTGGAATATGGTGGGAAGAGATGATTTTTCAGCCTTTCCATCCCCAAAAGATTGAGATTTACTACCCTGCTGTTCTTTGGCATCAACAAAACAGTCTCAAAGATAGAGGGTGTTATGATAATTGCGCAAGGAAGTCCTGTAGTCTGATGCTAAATTGATACTTGTGCATTACACTTCACTTCAGAATACATCAGTGCACTTGGTTTAACTGGCCAGTCAGGAGACCAAATTTCTCAATGCCCTTGTAGGTTTCGTAAATGGAGTGCTATTGAAAGTGTCAGATTGAAGACTTCTGCTTGTCTACAGAACAGCAGAATAGCAGCAGTAGCAAAAGGTTCCATACACCATTCCCTAGCAACCTGACACAGCCCTGTCCGGGAATAATCACATTTAGGGGCAAGAGGGGAATCAAGTTTCTGTAGCCCACACAACAACCTTGGTTTCAATGCTGAGCGTGCAAAGAGGGTTTTGACAGGTAAAGTCCTGTGCACAAGAAATCAAACAGATTCCATTTTTCAAAGGCCAAAGGACAGACATCAGATAGTAAACATTTTAGTCTATGATGACTTGGAATAAATGTGAACCTAAGGCCAGAGGTGAAAGGCTGTGTATCATTACCACTAGTGCCAGGGAAAACTCAAGAGGGAATAGAGTTTGCAGTAGATCTGAAAAAGCACCTAAAAATTTGAATGCCTTTCTAAACCATATTGGACTGAAAATTTTGGCTGGAAATTTCGTGAGAACAGGCTCTTGAGCTTACTCATACTTCCTGTTTTCAGGAAAGCTAGAAATATGAAGTTTGAGAGAGGTCAGCATTTCTGGCACAAGTTCTGACTGGAAACTATAGCAGACAGGCATGTGAAAATGAGTAATGAAAAAATATCCAAGAACCTGTAAAGAGGTTTGGTTCTAGAAACAGGCAAAGATTCCAGATGGAAGATATTTTTCCCATATTAGTTCTCCCCTCAATACCTACCAATTCCAAGTCACCTGTTCCCCATTTAAAGTGCTGTAATCTAAAAGCCTGTAAATGACACAGGAATACAGTTCTCATATCCACTATATCTGGTTTACATAGACTGAGGTTACGTCTACACTTAAAATGCTACAGCAGATGTGCTGCTTTAGTGCTTCAGCATAGACACTACCTATGCTGACAGGAAGGGTTCTTCCATTATAGGTAATCCACTTCCCCGAGAGGCGAATTCTTCCATCAACCTAGTACAGTCTACACATGGACTTAGGTCGACTTAACTACACCGCTCCGGGGTGTGGATTTTTCACACCCCTGCACAACATAGTTAAACCGACCTCATTTTCTAGTGTAGATCAGGTCTAAATGTTGTATCTTTTATCCTAGTTAAGCCATGGCTAGGTGTGTTAGAATGCATTAACATGAACATTTGAAAAGTGTAGTGTAGACAAGGCACGTTGCCTTTAACATACAAGTTAAAAACCTAGGAAGGAGCCTTGGCTCTACCCAGTCATCTTAGAACATGTCAAAGACAGCCTTGTCTATCTACACTACACTTTTTAGATATCTTTGTTAGAGTGTGTTCCCTAATTGATTCCATCACACTGTTAAATCCTAGTTTAGACAAGGCCAAAGTAGTTACAGACTTATTTTTCCTTCTCCAGTTAGGAAAGGGAGCACTGTATCCTAATTCTGTTTTCTCTCCTCTTCTCTGTGTATATCCGGTTCACGTTTCTAATTTTACTTTACCTCATGGTTTCTCAGATATCCTGATCAGCTTACTCACTCTCTTATTTCAATGTGAAGAACCCCTAAACTCAAATACCATTAGAAAATTCAATTTGCTCTGTTATAAATGGCCAAGTGACAAAATGGATATATTTGTTCAATAATGTATAAATTAACCTTGAGGGATTGTCATAATTGACTCTAAGCTAAAGTGAAGAGGCAGTCCCCATTTATGATATCCAAACTTAAAGCCATAATGAAGAGTCTGATCATTTCACAAGTGAAACTGAGATTACTTGGTAAAAACATTAGCAAGCCTTCAATTGTTCCTTCTTCCTTTCTTTTAGTCCAGCATTTCCCAAAATCATGAAAGAAGAGTCCCACTTCAGAAAAATGAAACTAATAGCTATCTCTCACCCTCCTCCAATGCCACCATATGTTGTTAAAGGCCTACTCAATTTATATATCTGCAATACCCCCACTAGTCCTTTAGACACCTCCAGTAATTACACCCCAAACGTTTGAGAATGACTGGTGTAGCCCTTCAATATAGGATACTTTTTAAATGAGCAGTAAAATAATTAACATGTTGACATTTAAAGTTTCATCATCTGTACCCGAGTTAACATCCATTGAAATGAATGGAGCAGTTTGCAACTCAGATATTGTTTCAGGTTCTCTTCTGACTCAGGCAGGCTTCACTGGTTCAGTTACACTTCTTTCATGTTTTGAAAGTGTTCTTCACAATCATACCAGCTAGAAACTACTTGTTCACAGGCAGCTAAAGTCTTCAAAATTTGGTTATTCTAAAACATGGCTGTCCCAATTTTCAGGATTTGGTTTTATTCTCTCAAATTAAAGATGTTCCTGTTATTACTGTGAAAACACTGTTTGGTTTTGGACAATTTTTGTCAGGGTTTCGCCTTTTTATTTTTTAGTGTGTCTGACTCACTTCATTTTATATGTTTTGTCTTGGCCTTGCTTTTATATAAATTAAAATGTCTCTGCCATCAGTCAAAACAAACTGCATAATTTCAAATTCAAGTAAAGATTCTAATACCTAAATAATACGGATAATGACCAACTGGTTTGAAATCCACATCTGATCACAGATTAGCAGTACTCTAGTCCTCTAATAGCACAGTCTGCTATTGAGCACTCACTGGGTATCTCTATACTGCAATTAGATACTCATGTCTGGCTCATGGATCTCAAGCTAAGGGGTTAATTGTGGTGTAGAGGCTCAGGCTTGGGCTGCAGCCCAAGCTCTGAGACCGTCACACCCTGCAGGCTCCTAGAACCCAGGCTCTAGCGTGAGCCTGAAAGTCTCCACCACAGTTAAACAGCCCCTTAGCCCAAGCCCCACAAGCCAGAGTATTCTGGCACAAGTCAGTTGCGGGTGTCTAATTGCAGTGTAGACAGTCGCAGTGCGTATCTGTAAACTGTTTTGTTCCTGGTCATTACCCAATCCTTCAAGCCAACAGAGAATAGCTTTTTAGGGATGAGCAATATCTGCACTTGGGCCATTCACTGGTATCTATAGCAAGCCCTAGCTTATGATTTGTTGCATATAGCAGACTTGCTTTGACTACACGCATTGTGGAAACCCTTCATTTTATTAGCGCAGCCTTATTAAAATATTAGCAGTATTTTCACCTACAGTAATAGATCCTGAGGGTCAGGGTGGCCTACTGGTTAAAAGCTTCTATGTACATGCAGTTAAATTTTGATAGTCCAGTAGATTCTGCTTATTAGCAACCTCTTGGTGGACAGAAAAAAGTTGCCATTATCTGACAGTTGCCAATAAGCTAAAGACAGGTTTGCCAGGCTTCAGCCAGGGATGGAAATACTGGGATGTGCCCATACGGGGTCCCAAGGTAGGCTGTGGGCAGTGGCAGGGAGCAGGCCACTACCCAGATGTTGTGGCTTTCCAAAGGGCAGGGGGAGCTGAGGGAATACAGGGCTGTACTGTACCACTCCCTGTGCTCTCTGGGTTGCATCCTACTCTGACACCAGGGACCCAGGCTCTGCACATCCCAGCATCCCTGTTCCCCATAGAATGCCACAGCCACAGGCAGGTTTGCAGGGCTACAGACAGGAAAGGCAGTGATGGGATGTGCTGAGCCCTGGCTCTCAGCCTGGAGAGTGCAGGGAGAGGTATCATGCGCCCCCCAGCACTTCCTTGTCTGCAGACCCGCAAACCAGTTTGCAGCTGATGCTCAGCTCAGCCCCCCAAATCTACCTGCAGGCCAGGCTTTCCATAAAACAAGTTAGTAGCCAACATGCCTACTGCTAATATCCAGGTCAATTAACATTATAGTCAATTGGACAGTATCTGTTCCATGCAAAATGTTTTTATTAACCGAAAGCTGTTACTATCTGGATTATTAAGCAGAATCCCCTGTATTTTGAATACCTGTAGTTTGCACATTGCCATAATGCACCCTTCTTTTTAGTAACTATGAGTGAGTAAAAGCATTGAAACCACATGAATTGTAACTGGTTTAACCTGGGGAATCTGGCATCCATATGATCAAGGGCAGCTTTAAGTAAATAAAATTTAATTTTTCTGCAGCTAAGTGAACACAGACCCAGAGAAGGTTAGCCCTGATTTGTATTATGGTAGCACCACTGTTCTAGGCATGTCGTAAGGGACAGTCCCTTCCCGAAAGAGTTTCAATCTAAATAGACAAAACAGACAAAGGGTGAGAAAAAGGAAGTATTATCCCTATTTCACAGATGAGAAACTCAGGCTATGTCTATACTAGCACTTCTGTTGGTAAAACTTTTGTTGGTCAGAGGTGTGGGGGAAAAAAAAACAACTGACCGAGAGGAGTTTCACCGACAAAAGCAGCAGCGTGGACAGCACTATGTCAGCAGGAGATGCTCTCCCGCCGCTCATTGGGGGCAGTTTAATGACAGCTTGAGCAAACTTGGAATGAGGTCGCTCTTCAAATTTTTCTCTCTAGTCAACTCTGCAGTCTGCCTTTCACCTAATTCATTCTTCTGAAATCATTGTTGCTAAAGTTACTTCTGACCTCCAACTGGTCAAGTATAACTGCTCTTCTCTGTCCTCATTCTTCTGGAATCATTTACTGCCTTTAACAAAGGCGACTGGCTCTTCCTCTACACATCTTGCTCTTCTGAGAAAATGTGTCTTGACACTCATATTTCCGACTACTCTTGCTTTTCTTTCCCAAGGCTCTATTCTCCTTTCTTATACTCTCAAAACAGGAAAGGAGAATAGTGTGTTCTGTCATCTTCTCTTTCTGTAGTCTAGGTGATTTCATCTACTGCCATGTGTTCAACTATTACCTTGATGCTAACTACAAATACACTGTTGCATCACAGCTGCTCACCTTCTATGCAGTCCTGCACCTATAGGTGCATCTCCAATACCTTCTCCTGGAGAGCATCACTGCCACTTTAAACTCAATGTCGGAATCAGATATTCTTTCCTCTCCCCATTCTCTATTAACATCAACCTTACAGTCACCCAGGTTCACAATCTTGATTTTTCTCCAATCACATTCACACCCATGACAAATCCCATTGGTGGTTGTTCTACATTTCCAGTGTTCTTCCTTTCAGTCTTTTTGGCCATATTAATCCTCCTCTGGCAATTTCCTGCCTTACCCACGACAACTTGCTCTCTTCCCCAATGCAGCTCTTCCTTTGCTTGCACACAAACCTTCCCTATTCCCATTCCCACTTTTCTAAAATATCTGGTTTGGCTTCCCCTCTTTCCATATGGAACCGAATCTTCACTTCATTTACAAAGCCCTTCAAGAACTCTACTCCTACTATCCCTCCCCCCACCCTTACCATATTCTCTCTGCCCACAATTTCTGTCACATTCTTCATGCCACCTTTTGTGCCTGAAACAGCCTGAAATAAATGTATGCCAAACACACCCCATCTCTTTAATAAACCCTCTTAAAAAAAAAGCCATCCTTTTAATGAAGCATTCCAGTTGATCATACATCATTCTGTGTTTGTTCTGCATTGTCCGTATTCATGGCTTTATACTGTACATGCTTCAGGGCAGGAACTTATGGAACCATACATCTGTCTCATAGTGGGGTATGCTATAAAAACAGCATGAATACCATTTTAGTGACTTCTTACGCAAGACAGAGTCTTTCATATGAGGTCCATCAGCAGCACCCAGTCTGCAAAAGGTTTGTAGTGATGCCAATTAAGACCATCAACTGCAGGATTAACCTTGGCAATAACATCAGTGATAAACTGCTATTAAGCGCTAACTGTGGTGTGACATTCTGGCCACATACTTCTGTCCTGCACTGTAGTAAAAATTATTGAGACAGGTGACTTTAGAGGTCCAGAATTCATTCCTTTAGAATATTTTGAGATATACTGGAGTTCTCTGATGTCTGCCCAGTCATGGAATTAGTGAGGGTGTCTCACTAATAGCCATCTACATACTTCAACCCCTTGTAGGTTGATCATATTTTCAAAGTGAAAAGCTGACACTATGGAGGGGAAAAGGGTCACGGGGAAGAATTTTGGTGGAGGACAAAAGGTTACTGGGAAGTTGTCTTCTTCCTTCTCCCCCATTCAGAATGGAAAAAAAAGGGACACTTTATAGTAAAGGGCAAGACGGAAGAACACAGTATTTACCCGTCTCCCCCCTTTGCTGTTCTCTTCTAGTTCCAATCTCTCCCTGTCCAGTTTACCTCTCCTCCCCCCATACACCAGTAAACCTACCACCTAATTCACTCTTCACACACACACACTCTGCCAACACAACCCACTCCCCTCCTGTCTCAGAATCAGGCTAGCCCAAAGGCTAGTGCTCCCTGTGCTAACTACTCTTTCCTCTACTTACAGCCCACACGCTGCAAGGATTCCAGGAGGTGCATATGGCTGCCGACAGCCCAGTTCTCTGCAGCATATTGTCAGAGAAAACCTGTATTTTCTAATGAATTTCTTCCCCCTCAACTGCAGATGTTTTGCAGGGATAGGAGCATCCCCCCAGTAGTGGCATGTACTGCACCCTGCAGTACAGCCACCATAGTACCTAGCTGTGACATTATTGATGGGTCTTAGCTCCATTTGGCCCTAACAAACAGTACATGTCACTGCATCTACTTAGAGTAATACTAGCTAGTCTCACAATAAGGTGAAATATCCCAATATTTCTAAATATCCCTGATTAAGTTGGGGATTAGTCCTGCTTTGAGCAGGAAGTTAGACAAGATGACCTCCTGAGGTCCCTTCCAACCCTGATATTCTATGATGAATATAAAATGTTTAATTGGTTTGATCGATAACTCTAAGATGGTGAACATATTTCTTTTCATTTGGTGTTCACTGAGGAAGAAAAATCAAGCTAAGTTTGGGTGAGTAAAGTTTAATATTTATAAAGGTACAAAAGATATAGTTGTTGCACAGTAGAAAATCTTTGGCTTATTACTGGTACTATAGTAGCAACTAACAAGGATCAGAGAGACCCATTGGACTACACATTAATGAAAAGTATAGGTACAGGAAAGGAGATGCCACACCACAGGCCAAAACACTGGGCAGGTACCGTATTTTCACAGCAATTACTGCTTATGCCAATGCCTTTGTCCACCAGTAAGCCCCTCATATCTGTATTCTTCCATTATACAGGAGCATCAAGATTTGGAATGATAACTTTAATGTTTCAAGAAGGTAAAGCGTAAACCAACTATTGTTTTTGCTCTTAATTATAGTTTTTTTAATTGTTTGAAATATCCAGTCCTCATTTTGCTTTCATGAACCAAACAGGAGGGAGACAAAGTCGTACTATTTCGAGTTCCACCCCTTCAAGACACTAAAATGAGATCCCACTCAGCAGTCTGTGCAGGACTTCAAGATACACTCACCCTACTCCTTTCATGCACTCTGACACCAGGGAAAGAATTATTGTTGAAATATCCTTACTTTCAAAATTAATCATCCCACTGAGATGAATAGGGCAGTTCACATCTTTTGGAGCTCTCTCGCATTGCCTGCAAATCAGTATAATGCTGACTTTGTATAAACAAAGGTTAAATAAATTTAAGTCAGTTTCTGCATCAGTTTAATTCAATTGAGTTAAACAGATGCACTTTTCTAGTAATGACAAATTCTATTCTTGGTTCAGTTTGAAGTGGTCTTCGCAGCCATAAGGACTACAGACTTAAAATTATTCTAAAATGAAAACTCTGACCTTAGAGCAAAAAATGACAGTACCCAGTATGTTCTTAACTTAAATGTACTTAACAAAAAAGTACCCAGTCCCCAAAAACCAGCCTCTTTGTTAGGGGAATGAAGAGTGATGTCACAAATTGTCTCTCTCCCTCCTTAAGAATGAGCATGCCCATCTGCCTCAGTTGTGAGTAAAGAGAATTGCTCCTCAGTTTAAATGTTTGTGACATTCAAATCTGCCAGAGATCGTGCCAATGTTCTCCAGCAAAGAGAGGGGAATTAGGACCAAATTTCAGGTATTAAATTTAAAAAAGGTACATTTCTATGAACTCCAAAAGGTACACTTTTAGATATATGCTTTAAAGTCTTTTTATTTAAATATAATACTAGTCAGTGTGGCAAGTTTCCCTACAATATTTTTTTATACACAAACTGTGTTTGACCTGGGACAAAACAGAATAGGGGGGAAATGATGCTGACGATTCTTTAAAAAAAAAAAAAAATCAAAATTGTGTAAATCTTTAAGAACAACCAACATCCAGGGCAGGATTTTCAAAAGTGCTCAGCAATGGCTTAACTGCTCCCCCTGAAGTCAATATATTTTATCCTTTACTTAATGGAAGCAGATTTAGGCCAATGATGAACTCTCATGAAAAATAGACCACGTGGGATTTTCAGAGCGTACACTTTTACATTTTAGATTACTATGTTAAATAGCACCTATATTAACTAGTCTTTCACTTTTGTTTGTTTTGCTTTCTAGTTCTCATTTACTTGCTCAATGCTGCAATATTTAGATTGTATAAACTGCAGGGCTATGTTTATATTTAAAGAAAATTCTATTATGTTTTTACAAAAATATATTAACATCTCTACTAATCTTGGTAAAGCTTACATGAAGAAAGCCTAAATTTGGGACTAAACTTGACCAGACAGTGTCCCTTTAACCAACTTGAAGACAAAAGCATTCAATTCCCTAATCTGCCACTGACTTGAGAAAAAGTGTCAACAGCTCAAGTCACCCTCCTCCACCTGGCTTTATTTTTGAAGCAGACTCTTAATACAGTAACTCCTCACTTAAAGTCATCCTGGTTAAAGTTGTTTCGTTAAGTTGATGTTCTATTAGAGAACATGCTTGTTTAAAGTTGTGCAATGTTCTAACGCCCTCCGCCAGCGCAGACCTGCGGGCCCCAAAGATCAGCGCCTCCCCTCTCCCTCAATCAGCTGTTTCATGGCATACAGGGAGGCTGAGGGGGGATGAGCGAGGACGTGGCATGCTCGGGGGCGGAACTAGGCTGGAAGAGGTGGAGTGGGGCGTTGGGGGAAGGGGTGGGTGAGGGCAGGGCCTGGGGTAGAGCCAGGGGTCAAGCACCTCCCGGCAGTTTGAAAAGTCAGTGCCTGTGGCCCCAAAAGCCTATGGCTGTCTCCAGCTATGTAGGGATCTAGATGCCCAGTGCCTCTGTGTTGTCCCCTGAACATACCATGCAACCTGGCAGATTGGTTCCCTTAGGAGACGACTGGTCTCCCGGGCACTAACTGGAGCAGGCATTTGTGTAATCTGCTGCTCAGAGGCTAGCAGACACATCCCCATTGGGTGCTAGGGAAGGATGCAGCAGTGTCACTTTCTGTGTGCTAGTGATGAAGTGAGCTGTAGCTCACGAAAGCTTATGCTCAAATAAATTGGTTAGTCTCTAAGGTGCCACAAGTCCTCCTTTTCTTTTTGCGAAGACAGACTAACACGGCTGTTACTCTGAAACCTTTGTGTGCTGCCGCTTGCCTGCTCTGCCTGGCTCCCATGTGGAGCCCAAACCCGCAGAGCTTGCATGGGGAGGACTCTGCAGGCCTAGGAGTGGGGGTGTTGTTGACCCAAGCCCTCACCAGAACTCTGGGGCCAGAGGATTTTCATTTACCTAGTTATCAGCTGAGAGTCAAACCACATATGTCTTTTGTCTGGTGAATATTTTTCCCTGGAACCTGAACACCCCCCCACACCCCATTTACATTAATTCTTATGGGGAAATTGGATTCACTTAAGATCGTTTCACGTAAAGTTGTATTTTTCAGGAACATAACTACACCGTTAAGTGCGGAGTTACTGTACTTACCCAACCTTAGTAAAACATTAAGCTCCTCAAATGAAAAGCTCTAAGTAAATGTAGTGCTAGAAGAAAGGCTCCACTTATTCCATGGCAAACTGAACCTAAATTCTGCTGGAATGGTAGCCTGGAAATTCAAGGACAGCTTTACTTATATTTGAAAATGGAGATTTTATTAAATTAGTTATGAAAATAAACTAAATAGCTGCTTTTTAGAAACATGATGGGACAGCATTAATGACATTCAGCTTTCATTGTACAGCAGCAGATTTTTTAATTGCCAGTGCATATCACTGTAGTGACTGTCAGAAGGGGGCACAGTTGTGGCTTTTGCCTACCTCAAATGTATAGAATGAAACACATTAGTATCATGAGAGACAATAGCTGGATGTTTCTACCAAAATAATCAGTGAACTAATGAAGACAGTTAGGTGGTCATCTTTACATTTCAGAGTTAAACCTTCCACTGAAATGAATATGGGCACTGCACACCCTTCATATGTATTGTTTCAAAGCTGGGAACATTGCTTTAGTTAAACTATCCACAAGAGTTAGAAACATTTTTTAAATAAACGCTTAGATTCTGGAGCAAATTTCAGCAACTATGGAACAGTCCTGATTGAAAGTTAAAAGATCAAGTAGACGATATTATCAAAATGAGAGCCTTTTAAGTTTCTGAAAGCTAGACAAAAAACTATGAATTTTTGATGGGAAGGGGCCGGGGGGGAACAGTTCAAAATTTCTCACAGTTAGCCAAAGAAGTTTTGTTTGTCTTGTTTTTATTTTAACTAATATAGACTTTGATTGTACTTTCAGTTTCCACCCAAACCTGCCTTCAATTTTGGTTGAATATTGGGTTTCTACTGATGTGGAGAACAGCGGTATCATGAAGTTTTCAAGTCACCATTTATATATATTCTATAGTGATAGGTCCAAAAGGCAAAGCGTGAAAAGCAAGAGTACTTTGGTAGGAGAAGATTCCTGTATTTACTGCATTATGTGTCAGATCCTACACATCTTCTATTGTAGAGGCTAGAGAAATTGTACTTTTCATCCACTGTCTTCATTGCAGAGTTTTGTGCTGCACAGCCTTGGAGTCAGCCAGGAGAATACTCATTAAACCCTATTCCCAGAGCTGTAGTAACTCCATAGTGAACTAATATACAAATGATGAAGTGAGGAAAGGCCACAGTAGTTTATAGGTAATAAGAAATGAGGAAAATAAATTTCCAAAGGGGGAAACATAAAACCATCTTTTCACTTTCAAATGGGTATTCAACTGAAGGGTTATAAAAACTGAGTTGGTGCAAGTCAATCTTCTTAAGAGGAAGTATCTTTTACTGGGATCCAAAGCTTATTTTAGTACATTTGGGAAACATCTGGGAACTACATTTGCAAAGGACCATTTCATATACAACATGACGACATGCCACAATTTGAAAGCAGAGAAAACAAACAAATTTAACTTCAGATCTATGATGCTGTAAGGTCCCTAGAAGCAGCTACTTGTTTCATTCCCCTCCCCCCTGCAAAAGAAAAAAACGTACACAACATAGTTCCACAGGGACTGTGCCCATTAAAAAAAATTGAGGGTCACCATATACAGGAACCTGCAGAGACAACTTTGCCAATGTAGAAAATGAAGGGTGTAGGCTAAACCATCCATTTTGACGCACATGAACCATACGCTGAGATAATCTGGAGCACTGAGAGAGAGAAGTGCATTAAAACAAAGGAGAGGCAAGCTTATAAAACTATAATTACCAGACAATTCAATATTCAGACTCAAAATGACGGAAGACCTGAGACAAGAACATGCAGATGCAGCGGGTGGGAAGTATTCCCTAGAACATGGAAATTTCAGGCCCTTTTCTATTGGGGGGAAAAAATAAACCCTTGAGACCTACTGAGTCAGGAAAATCATCTCTATGGAAAGGAGCTACAGCACATTCACCAGAGCAGACACCAGGAAGGAACAGTGCAGGAGAAGAGCCACAAAACTCACTTATGGAGAGAATACTAGCAACTGATAAAGAGTTTTCATTTTGAGGGAAAATCCTTAAAGGGAAATAACTTGAAAACTATCTTACAATTTTGTGCCTACCTAAAACGGAAAGGTCTTATAACTAGAAATAATTAGAAAAAAGTTTTCAAGTTTCACTTTGTGCATGACACCATTTAGCGTACAGTCACTTTCCCTGTTCTGCTGATGGCTAGTTGTACTCCCTTTTCATGCACTAGTATGACATCAAGCACTGCTCTGTGCATATGAGGTCCCCATCACTATTCTTCAAGGCCCTGCAAGAGTGTTTTCCAGTAGCAGCTAAACAAACTGAAGAGGCAGCAGGCAGGAGCTTGCAGGGGAGGGGGGAGAGGGGCGGCTTGTTCTCAGACTTACACACTTTCCATTCTGAAAGCTCCGTTTTAATAAACGAGCAGGAGAGCAGAAAATCCGTTTTTAAAATCATGTACGTTATCTAAAGCATGAGCAAATACTTTAGAAAGAAATCAATTTTAAAAAAATCTCAGTTTGACAGCATCTTTTGAGTTTAAATATAAATGTTTTCCAGATGTTAGTCCAGCTACTGAATCTCACTAAAAATAATTAACTAGAATCAAGCAATCTTACTGCAGAGGACATAAAGCCTGCAGACTTCCACCTACACTAAATTCCAGATTTGTATAAAAAAGTGAAATCCTCTGATTCTGGACTTCAATCGTTAACTTTAAGAAATTAGACAGGAAACTCCAACACAGAATTTAAAACCAAATGAATCAGAATTGATATGGAATTAATAAAAGTGTTTATTATGGTAACTGAGATGAATTTGTTCTTTGTTAAGAACTCCATATCCTATTCTACAAAAAAAATCCCACAGAAATATACATAACAGCTATTGGATAAGATTTCTTTCACGTGTTCTTAAGAGAACACAGGTGAGTTCTAAACTGCAGTCAAAATAAAGCAAAACTCTTGATCTATTTGTGGAATTCTCTCAAGAGCTCAGTGTAATCTGGCATAAACTCTTGTTGGTTTACCCATATCCCTCCCTGCTCCGGATAAACTCTGAGGATGGACATTTGTGTGTGTAAACCTATTATGAAAAGGATACTCTTGCTCTTATTTTACTGTAAAGGACATAACCTTCAATTTTCAAAACCAACAGAACCCCAATCTCTAACATTTAGATTTTTTAAATGACAGTATTCCTTTATTAATAAAAAGTTTTAGCTTTCCCAAAATACGATTTGTTGTGCAAGGAAACATTCTTTCCTAGAGTATTAAAAGCAGCAGCTTTATTTTTTTAACATGTTTATTAAATAAGACTACTTTAAAAACAGAAAAAAACTTAGATTTAATATCATGGCACCTGCTAGCAATAATTCTTCCCTATCAATTATAAGCCTCTTTTTAAATAAGGTGTTAATAAAAATAAAATTACACACTGTTGAACTTGTTTACTAATAAGCCCAAGATTCATATTTTTTAATTAACTGCCATATTTTTACACATGATAAATTTTTCTGAGTGATAATTTTACAAGTTGAAGGGACACAGATATTTAGACCCTTCCGACTAATAACTTCTGTTTTTACGGTTTCAAATTAGCCAAGGTAACAGACAAGCAGCACCTACTGTTAATAACTAACGTCCGCTAGGCTGCCACCATCATCTACCAACCTCTTACTCTTGCTAGCTACCTGACACCTGTAAGCTTGGATTTTTTTCTGTATGAAGTTTAAGTTATGGATAAATGGTATCCTAAATTTTCATTACCTTGATTTTAACAGTTTGGGACAGTTTGTCTAACATGAAAAGTTGCTATGGCAACTTGGTGTATGACTGATATTTTCAACTAATTTTAGCCCAATGCATACTTTACACTAGCTTTAAGAAATTAATATATTTAACTACTGTAAAAGTGCACAACGACAGTGTTTATACAAAATATACCTCAAAACTCTCTAGGAGAATAGGATTTCTTAATAGTTATGGAGAAATCCACAGATTTACTTACAAGTATATATTTTACACAGATATATTTACTAACCCATTACACTAAAGGACAATGAGCATATCAGCTGTTTGGCAAGATGCAGAAAAGAAAACAAACCCTTCTTCAGAAAGTTCCTCTTCCAAATACAACACATTTACATAAATTTTTGTAAACAGAATTAAAGCTTTTACAAATGCACAACTTATGAAACAGCTTTACAAATCTTTAGACCATACAGAAAATTAAAAATAATCAGAAAATGAAAGATTTCCAACACAAACCTGCAGCTTGTTAGAAAGTCTGAAGGAACATGTGTACAAGCATGTTTCACAGTGAAAGCAATATCTAGAGTATTTTGAAACGTATACCAAAAATCCCACACCCAAATACCAAGAGGAGCAAGATGCACAGCACTGTATTAAATCTTAGATATACAAGGAATCAAATTCCAGATAGCAGTAGTTTAATTACATTTCACAACAAGAAATGCTTTGTTGTGATTCATTCAAGCTTGAAATACAGTTACCACCAGTTTCTGCAAGCCACATACTAATAAATTCTTAATTCAATTAATTCTGTGAACAATGAAGGCAGGGTTTCCTTTTCAATATTTTTATTCTAGTATGAAATATGAAGAAACAGCACCCAAATAACTGCAATATAATATGAAATTTTAATAAAAATGTACTGTTTTAAGAACAGAGCAAAATTGAAAAAAATAAACTGAGACTTATTTTGTCTCCTATTCAAATATCCCATCTTTCTGACATCAGTAACAGAACTTTCAGCCTTTCAAAGAGGAAAAAAATCTGCTGTTGAAACAATATCCCCAAAGACCGTTAAAATGCATAACATGAATGTTCAGAGAAAGTTTTATTAACAGGAGGCTTAATTTTAAACAGTATATACAATCACATCACTTTTCCAAAGTCAGAGAGCATCACCTAGTGATCTGTCAAAAAAAAATTATACTCATGAATTACAAAAGCATCTGTGTAATGCAACCACCTCTTTATTGTAGTACACCTTTATACAATCCTTCCAAAAATTCCTGTACTGTGAAATCCTCTCAGGATGTAGTGTTGCACAGGCTTTCAAATCTCTCCTATACACCACATGAATAAAACTGTTGCCACTTGCACCTCTAAATTATGCCAGGCTACGTACTTCAGTGTTCCATGATATGCAACACTAAAAGGCACCATTTTTCTTCAACCAACAAACAGAATAGTTTATAGACTGCTGTGTTTAAGTACAATGATTTGCAGGGAACAGTGGGATTTTCAGACCAAGAGAAGAGTCTGAATTTTTTATAAGCTAAGTGTAGACAAACTGCGAGTTCTATTTTTCACTCTTCTGTAAAACTGCTTTCTGATTCTCTATTCGCCATTAAAGGCTTTACTGCACAGTAAAGAAAATGGCAATTCTTTACTGAATTGGAATTAAACAACATAACTTTATTGAAAAAAATACACAATAACTCAATGAAAGTAGATTCAAGTTTTTGGGGGAAAATAAAATTTAGTCTCTGAAGTGTCATAACAATATTCAGAGTCACTGGTAATCTCAAAAATTTCTTTCATATGTTTTACACTATTCTTAAAACTTTAACTGGACTCCAATATTCTAGTAATATTAATCCCTTTGGTTCTCTTAAATGCGACATTCCATGTGACAAGTTCCAGAGATGTGAGAACTACAACACTAAATATCCAAACTAGTGCTGAAAATCCTATCCCAACTGATTTATGTAATCCTAACAAATCAAGCTACTTAAACAATGATGAGTGTTTTCTAGTTGTTGCTTGTATGGCATCAACTTTATAATTCATTTTTAAGTAAACAGTCAACTCAATATATTTGAGGTTATACCTACACTTATGTGGCAAAAGTCTTATTCTGCACAGTTTTAAATGCAACAATAAAAATAACTAAAGGTTATTCCACAAAGAACAGCTTGAATTTTACAGAACAGTTCTGCTCATATGCATAGGAATTAGTTTGGTAGACACATCAGCAATGTGCATAATTTGACTGTTCACATACAGCAAGAACCTTTGAAAAACAATAAAGGTACATACACAAAACAGTTAATCTGTGTACACTGAGAATTCATTCAGTTGCAAAGTAAATTCAGGATTTTAAACAAAGCTTTGACCTGTAACAAAGCAAATTCAGCCAGCTTTTAACCAAATCTAGGAATAGCTATCTTGTTTTACAGTGGCTTGCAACAGCACCCACTCACTGACTTCATCTTAATACATAACTACTTCCCTTATCCAAAACTACATAAAACCAATCTAGATTCCTTGATAAGCATTATATGGCCAATTCAGCTTTAGCAAACTTTTTCTATTGGTGAATAAGAATCTGTCTCTCTTCTCCACACAGCCGTACTGGGAAATTCACTGCACACTTATCCTTGCAGTAATTCTTCTGTAAATGGTTAAACCAGTGCTCTGCCTTATCAAAACAAATTTGTTTGCAATTTAAACAATCCACAGGTTCTACCCTGGAAATACTATAAAAACAATCTGGATGAATTAATCACAGCACTATGAATATCTATTCTACAAACATTTTATATGAACAGCTACCCTAAAACAAGTTTGACTTTTCTTGAACCTATAGGTCTGTCATTGAGATCAACAACAGCTGCCATTGCTTCATCACGAGACTCAAATGCAACCATTGCTTCTCCTGTGGGCATACCTTTTTCATTGTACTTTAAACACACAGAACCTGGGATCACTTGGTAACCATAAAAGAAATCCAAAATTTCATCCACTGATACCGTAAAAGGCATGTTTTGCACTTTAATGACAGTTGGCCCTGGCTTTCCAGAACCTGTTCCAAAACCAGGGGGTCCACTAATATGTAAGTTTCCTGGTCCAGGTCCAAACCCTGGAGGTCCACTTAAATGTCCAAGACCACCTGCAATACCAGGAGGGCCACTACCAAAGCTAGGAGGCCCACCTAAATTACCAGGCCCATTCCCAAAGTTTTGAGGTCCCCCTCCAAAACTTGATGGTCCACTCAGATTACTAGGACCACTCCCAAAAACTGGGACATCAATACCGGCACCAGGTAAACCACTACTTCCAACTGAAGGCATTCCTGGTCTAGAATCACCAAAGCCACCCATTCCTGGTGGTGGAAGAGGGGGACCAAATGTGTTAGACCCACTAAAATTACTGGGAAAATTAAACGGAGGGCCATTATTTGCATCTTTTGAGTTACCACCCATAAAGGAATGCTCATCACCACCAGCATTTTGCACTCCTGGCATTGCTGCATTCCCTTGCATTGGCATTTTCAGCAACTTCTTCCCTTGGGATGGTGGATTTCTCTCAATTTCTCTCATTTCTTCTAAGGTGATAATACGTAAAATAACATCTCTTCCATTCAGCTTTTTACGGTGTAGGCGCTCTGACTTACGAGCATCATCTTCTGTTTTGAACTGAACCAGTGCTTGTCCTAAACCTTGCCCATTGTTATCAACAAGAATTTGCACAGAGTTTTCTTCCACTGACAGTCCCTCTAGAAACTGAAGGATTTCCATTTTTGTAATATTGTATGGAATATTTGATATATGTGCACACAACTTTGGTGGGCCTGTTTCTCCCTCAGTATTCATCATGACCTCTCTCTGGTCATAGCTGAAGTTCTGCAATCTTTTCCGAATCATGTCTATCTTTTCTAACATACCCTTTTTGGTTATGGGATGAACTTGAATAAAACGGTTCCCTATGTACTGTTTATGATGACACAAAGCTGCCTTGTAGTCAGCTTCATTCCTGAACTCAACAAAGCCTTCACCAATTGCTTTCCCATTGGGTCCATAAGCTATATAAATACTGTCTTCAACAATATCTAACTTTTTAAAGAAATCTATCACATGTTTGTTCTCTGATTCAAAGGGAAGACCTTTCAAATAAACACAGAAACCCTGCTCATGAGGAGATCTTGACCGTGACCTTTTCTGTCCACTAGGAGATTTGGACCTAGAAAGCGTCTGCGGAGGAGGATGGGTTTGTCCAGTAGGACCCATGGTTTGCTTGAAAGTTATATGACCTCCAGCAGACACCCACTGTCTCTCTGTTGCAGGACTAACTTCAACATAGCGCTGAATCATCAGCATTCTGTTTCGCTTCAGTGCTTCAAAAGTATCTTGAGGAGAGAAAAACTTAACTAGTCCATTTCCATTATTTCGGCCTACGTGATCCTTCAGCATATGTACTGCATCCACACGGAGCCCATGGAAAAAGTCTTTCACATCAGATTCTGTTGCAGAAAAGGGCATTCCATGAACACTGACATACAAGTCATCTGGATTGATAGAATGAGGTTTCATACCACTTTGAGAATTCATCTGAATAGGATTTACAGGATTCATAGGACCCATAAACAATGGATTCAAGCCACTGTTCATACTCATTGCTGTTCCAGACCCATTCATTCCAGTAGGTAAAGGTGCTATAGGTGGAGGATTCATAGGAGGCATTCCTGACATGGGAGGCATAGGTGTCATTGGTGGTACAGGAGGAACAGGGGGTATAGGTGGTACAGGGGGAACAGGGGGCAGCGTAGGTACAGGAGGCGGGACAGGTATGGGGGGAATAGAAGGCATTGGTGGCAAAGATGGCATAGATGGGATAGGAGGAATTGGTGGAGGTGGTACTGTGTTCATAGGGGATGCTGTGCTAGGTATAGTAGAGCTAAACGTTGGGCTACCAAAGGTAGCTCCAAGATTTGGTGGTGCAGTTCCCATACTGGCAGTTGAGAATGTGGGTATGTTTTTGTTGCTTTCATGCACAGAAGTAGCTGCAGTTACTACACTAGGAGAAGGATTGTTAAAATTAGGTACTGTAGTAGGTAAGTTTACCCTACTACTCATTCCAGAATTAGGCGGTGGTCCAGACCTGCTAGCATTAGCTGGTGGCATGTCTAAATTGGCAGTTTCAAAACGCCTACGACTAAGTTCTATCATGTTTTGCATTTCAGTTTTACTGCTCAGCAACAGCGTTACTTTTGACCCTTTAATGGTACCACCTGTGCGCATCATACCAAGCCTTGCATCTTCATCAGTGGCAAAAACGATGAAAGCCTCACCCAGTTCACCCCCTACAATATGCACGCCCCCATCAGGAATGGTCAATCCAGAGAAGAAGTGGCGAATGTCCATGGTCCCCGCCACAATCGGGAGACCTTGCAAGCGGATGACCACAGCCATGCTGCGCTGAAACAACACACACCTGCAGATGAGAAAAGGCAACGGCTATGTCAGACTACTGTTTATGATACCACGTATTTACCTACAGACACCATCTACTACATTGTTTACACACTCCTAAAGACATCTTGAAAATTAAAGCATGTTTAAGTTCTAGACTTTTATTCAAATAAAATATTAAACATTAACAACACAAGATTAACTCAAGGTTTGCACCAAAAATTGCAAAATAATCTGTTAAATCAAGATTTTAAAGGAAAGTCAGCCTGAGACCCAAATAAGTGTCAATACAAAAACCAAGAATGAGGTTAAATCAGAACTATTACTTCAGATGGTTCAATATTTAGTGGAATGTACAAAAAAATTAATGTTTCAGCTAAGCAATTGAACTTCAGCAATCACATGCAGAAAATGTACCGCACACCTTGAATCTTGGAAGACTACTGAAACAAGAAGACACTTTTGTATACTTAAAAGACTCATGCTCTGACTGAACAGAAAAAGTGCAATACTATTGAATAAAGTTTAAGACCTTCTCTTTTGCACAGATCTTAACTACAAAATCTTTACAAAGAGAGGGAAAGGAAATCAGTAGGAATCAATCATAGTCTTAAATTTAGCTTGGTCAAATTTTTAATCATAGTTTTCAATTTCTTTTTATTTTAAACAGCACATTTACTGGCCCCTACCCCAAAAAACAAGAGGGGAGGGGGGAGGTTAAGTTTTTTGGGACAAGGACTATCTTCCTCTGTTAATGCAGTACCTACCACAATAGGATCCCAATCCTAACAGGACCTTTGAGCCTTACCCCATATAAACAATATGCTTCCAGATACACTTTATTAATGGAACTTGCCCCAGAACTACAAACTCCATTATTTAAAACTAGTTTATAAACAGTATTTTCCCAACTTTCACTTGCTACCTAAAGGCAAAGCCTGAGCAAGGCCTAATGATCTGTGGATCAAAACCAGGACATGGGCACAGCTATATGGTATCCCAGGTGACTGTAATTATGTAAACCTTAAGGCCAAGATTCTCAAAGATGAGTGCCTAAAGTCAGACCCACTAACTCAATGGCTTTACATTTTCTAAGTTTTCAACAGTTTCCACTGACTTCAATAGGAAAACTGGGTGCTCGCCACTTTAGAATTAGGCCATTTAATTGGGTGTCTAACTCTGGATTTAGAGGCCTAATTCATTTGTTAATAAACTTGACCTAAATCTTTAGCCATTTCCATCCCTCCTTCTCCCTTTAGGCCTGTCCAGACTAGGGAAATACCAGCATTTTAAAATGGTGCCTAAGCATCTAGTGTAGACAGGAATTAAGACCTTTAAATATGTGTTAGCAGGTTGAGATCAACTCTAAGTTCACCTCCTAACCTACACAAGATAAATGATATTTAAAAACAGTGTGAATGTTTTTAAAACACTATTTTCCTAATCTATTCTGGACCTTAGAGCTAAAGGTCAATGTCAGTGGCAAAGAGAAATAAATTTCTACCTCTCACTGTGGGCCATAACTCATATACCAGCTGGAGAAGGATGGGGCCATAGTGCACGCTGTGAATCATACTGACAGTGAGGGACAGTCTGAACTGTCATCACTCCTTAGAAGTGGTCACCCTTCCCACCGTACCACTGGGGGTGGTACAGGCTACACAGTGAAATGTAACCTTGTGCTATGGTTTTTAACTTGATTACGAAGAGAGATCAAGGTTAGGTTGGAGTTGGTTAATGCTCATTAATTAACCCCTACTACTTTGCTACTATAGACAAAAGGCCCTAGGATATAAAGGTGTTATGTTAACATGCATTTTAGCTAGGTTCCCCCTTGTCTTTACCCAGTTTTGCCAGTGTAAAAGGCAGAGTGTCTTGTCTAAACTAGACTTAGAACGATGTAAGCATGTCAGCTAGGACATGCTTACATTTTAATCTTAAATCTCCAGACCAAGGCCAAAAGTAAAATATGTTAACCTCAATTTAACTAGTTCAGGTCAACCATGGAGGAATTTTAGGTTTGACCTCATCCTGTTAACTCTAGACATAAGGAGTTAACCTGTGTATACATACACCAGGAGAAGGTTTAGCTAATTCTGACCTAATTTCAAACATCTTAGTTTTCCTCAAGTTATTTCCTAATCTAAACAAACACTTAGCAGGAGGATAAGGTTTCAGTGCTTTAGATTTGCCAAGCCTACCCCAATTCCCTGATTCAGAAGCCAGTTTATTGTCCTGGGTAGTTACCAGCATCTTCCTTCACCTGATCCTCTCCTCCCCTAGAATCACATTAGCTCCCTCATTAAGCAATGAAAGCCCGTTCAATACTTGGATGAAAACCTCTGAAAACTCCTATATGCCACAGTAAGTGGTGTTAGATATTCATAAGGGAATTAAAAACCAGATGAGCTTCTGCAGCATTAGGAGGCAATGTGCTACCGAAGATGTCACACCAAAGTTGGACGTAAAACTAAAGTCCTAATCAATTGTGATCATAAGATCCCACAGCACTTTCTGCCACACTAAAAGCAATATTTCTCAGTGTACAAGTAAAATTCAAACTCAGTTACGCTTGACTCCCTAAGTTCCCCCAGCAGTTTTGACGTAGACTTTATTCTCCAATTCCCGTTCTGAACTGTTGAGTAATATTGCTGTGCACTGTTACAGAAAATTCAAAGAATATCCACATTGACACCTGGTTGAACTAAATATTCAGGCAAAACAGAAGGCTACCACCATTTTGGGGGGAAATGAACAGTTCCATGCATTATGGCCAACAGATCAAAGGCACCTAACTTCATGCTCTCAAGCAGTCTAACTGGAGAAAGGCCATTTCTATCCTTTGAAGCAATCTGCAGTCTGCCCTTTTCCTCCCCTAATCACCATCAGCAATGGGTTTTAACATTATGTAGGCTTTGGCCCATTCCTAATTGGCATTAGAAGTGTGGCGGCCCCTCTGCTTCCTGTCTCTTTAAAGGCAACAGCAGAGATATTAATTACCTGCAACAAGCAGTGCCCTACCTACTATACTGGTACACTATCTGCTGTGCTGCTGCTCTAACTTTGGTTACATTTTGGTACCAGAATTTCCTAGATTGAAGGGATTGAAACTGCAAAGGCAACAGAAAATGTGACCTAAATAAAGTGGAATATATGAAAACATATTGGTATTTACCAATAAGAAAACACTTTCTTCCACAGAAATACCAAGCGTAATTGTAAAGGAAGATATATTCACCACCCTTTAAGTGAGTATTTTTTAAAAGTAAGTCTCTTTCCAGTCTTTTGGTAAAATATATTTTTTAAAACTTTTGGAATGTGTTTAGTTTGGCCATTTGTCTCATTTCAATACTTTCTAGAAGTCTTAGAACATGTTTTTTAAGTTTATAGTAAAAAATCTGAAAATTAAATTTGTTTGCTCAACCATTTTTCAAGGGTAATGGTATAATTTTCTTCTGAACAGCAGAAGTGTTTACATCACAGAAGTAAACCATTTGTCAAACCCTGTATTACTCAAAAACTGCTATGATTTCTACAATAGTATGTTAGCATTTAAAACTTTTTTGTTCTCCGTTTTAAAAAGGGAAGTGTTATCCACATAATTTTAAGGAAACATAAATTTAACCGATCCTTAAATAAGGCTACAAATCTCCAAAACCAGTGATTTCTAATGAAAATCCTTACAAATTTAAGGAAAGCAGAATTACTGAACTGTTATAAAAAAGGGAATTTGTGCTTCACATCACAGGATTAAAATTCATATTAGAAGGACCGGATGCTTGAATATGTGCCAAAATTACAAATATTTAACAGGAAACTATTTTTAAAAAGCTAGGGGCCCAAGAGTGTCCATGTTACAGCACTGATTAGTTTTGAAAATTATGTAATACAACCAACTAAGGTATTCAGGAACTCCAACTTTTAAATGTTAAATATTAAGAGACGTAAGTCCTCAGCATTATCTGCTACGTAAAGAGATTAAACTTAGATATTTGTATTATTTTTACCCATATACCCTCAAAAATCATATGTTTTTCCACTACTTATTTTATCCTTTGTCAAATGGAAAACACTGACTTTTTCATAATGACCTCCTCAAGGATACACCAGGAGTGTCACAATAATGGATAAGAGCATTAACTGTTGACAAATAAAAATGTTTACACAAAAAGGTGATTTGGATGGGTTTTCTACTTGTACAATTTTAAGTGGTTAGTAATTACATATTTTTGGTGCAATTTATATTTTTTTAATTTCTCCAAAGCAGCGGAAGATTTAAGGATGTACTTAGAATCCAAGCTACATTTCTTACTAGATATTTTAAAAAAAGTGTCAAACTCATTCTGTGGAGAGAAAGAGCATTTTTATTACACCAGGGGCCACATCATAACTACCTGTAATTCAAAGAATTACAACTGACATCACACCATTTAAAAAAAATACATCACATTTGCAGGGTCTCTATTTTCTCATGTATGCATGCAGTAACTCTAGCATGTTCACATGCAGTAACTGAATCAGAAAATTAAAGATTTGTTTCAAATGCTGCCCTGCATATCTAGTTTATAATCTTGTCCCTACGTAATCATTGGTAGGTTTCAGAGGTAGCATGTCATTGAGATGACTGAGGAGTTCAGACCTCTTCGAACTGTCATTTCAGGTTAAGACAGTGCTGTATTGCATTTGAAAGCTTATCACTGCAACTATAAGCTTGAAGCTTTTTTAAAATTATGGTTTCCATTCTGAAGACCCAATGTTTTATGGATGCCAGACAATTACATTTATTATCCTGAATCTGGCCCACAGGCCAGAAGTTGTCAAACTGCTAATAATCTGTTAATTTAACAAATTTTACTTTAGCTTGATATTTTCAAAGTCACCTATTTAGAGGGACTGGGATTCAGATTCCCAGTTCCCATTAATTTTAATGGGATTCAGGTATTCCAACTTGAAAAGTAAGACTTATGTATTACAGAAAATAAACTCTTTCTGTAATTTAAAATTAACAATCATAAATGCAGGGGGGGGTTTTAAATCACTCCTGGTAAGATCTCTTATTTGAATTTTACAAAACTGTTATAGGTAAAAAATTAAAATATTGAAAATTAAGGTCCTGATCATGCAAACACTTAACAGGTGATCGAACTTTACTCAAATGGCTAGATGCTTTGACTCAATGAGACTACTCGTGCTTGAAGTAAAGCATGTCCATAAGTGCTTGCAACATCAGGTGTTAAAACTGTACTTTTGATAAGCTTCTTAGTTGCATAACAACATCTGTCATTTCAAAACAAAACAGCTTCAATTTTAATATAAACATTTTAGAATTTCACTAACAAAATTATGAACTCCTAAAACCACTCTCAGGCCCAAATTCACAAAAAATAGGAGCCTATACTTAAGCTCTTAAGGGTGGAATTTTCAAAAGCACCTAAGTGATTTAGATGCATAAATCCCACTGATTCAAACTACAAACCGTGATGGAGCAGCACAGCCTGGTTAAAGCATTTCCAGTTCAATAGGTAATGGTTGCAAATATCGTGTGGACTTATCAATTGTGTTCAGAGTTATTTTGTTCTCATTTTAAGGATGACAATGAGCCGAGACCCTCATCTTGACTTTTGCAGTACAGATGGGCATTTTAAATATGAAGCGTCTATGTAAAATCTGAAATTCTACTAAAGTATAAAATCCACTTTAGCAATTTATGACTAAAAATGGAAAGTGAAGAACTACCCACATGCAAATAAAAATCTAGTTTAAATTAAAATTAAGAAATCATTTCAATTAAAAACTTATCATGTTTATCTTGATAGACAATTACGTGTATTTCCAGATTCAAAAATAACTGCTATTATCGTAAGTGTGCAACACATAAGAGGACAATATTTGTAAGTGTTATACTCAGACAATGTGTAAATTTCAGGAAGATTAACAGAAACTGGGTACATAGAGAGGATAAGAAGTAATTTAAGGCCATATGTAAAAAGCGTTGAACAGAGAAGGGACTGGAGTAACCTTTGAATTTACATGTAGTTCACAGGTATAAACACAAGTTTGGAAGGCTCAACCTAGTCCCTACTGAGTGTTAATCTACAGTATCATCAACAACACACACACGTATCTGGCAATCCTTGGACAGAGTCTAGAAGGCAGAATAGCATTGATGCTGAAGGAAGGATTGAAGGTATCTAGCCCGAGATGTGTTAGGGGACTAATCATAGCTAGAACTGGGCAGGTAGCAGACCCCCCCCCCCCGCCCCAAGGACTAGCATTCATCTGTTAAATTAGAAAAGCCTAAATACCTTATCAGAAATAAATATATCCGAGCTCTCTAAATACTACAAATCCTAGTTATAAGAACCCAAATAGTATATATTTTACACATTGATATTTATAGCTTTTAGGAACATGCAGAACTACTGTCTGCAGCAAATACCTACATTTACAAACAGTGGAAAATTGTTGGAGAGAGTATTCAAAACTACCATATGCTGATAAAACAGCACTACTTCAGAATATGGCAGAAAAGTCATTTACAAGGACAACATTGCCATAACAACCATTCCCAATGGGAATCAGAGCTAAAAAGCCAAACTCTGTGTGCGCGCACACGCAATTTTTACTGACCAAAATATTTTATACCAATTCATATATTCCACATAATTGTTAAGAATATTTCTTAACATGTAGTCAACACGCATAAAAAAAAAATCTTCATGTCAAAAATCTCTTACCTGCAGAGACTGATGTTTTTTTCTTAATTAGTAGCAGAAGCCAAGCCAATCCTGTGGGCAACCAATTAAAACCAACTTTTAGACTGCAATAAAGAATAAATGGAGGCAAAAATCAATTCAGGCAACACAACAGCAGTAACGGTCCACAATGAACTGTATATTAAGGAAGTTCAGGTTTGAGACCACCACAAAACACTGCATCATATACCGACCACAAGACTAAGTGTGCAAAAAATTTAAACACTTGTTAATCTCTTACACTTACATTTTGAAAATTGCACTTGCTTAATTATACTTTGTTACCAAATATTAACTCATAAGTATGCCTTGGCAGAAGAATACATATAAATTAAAAGCCAGAAGACACTCATTACACAGAATTTAACATCTCAATTTTTTTCCTCCCCTTTTCAGATCCCCATCAATGTATCTTTAGAAGGCAAGGGTCACACCCCTGACCCCCAAAACTCACAATGCAGAATCAAATCCTGATACTGAATAATAAAACCTTACCCAAACCATTTGTTACTATCAAGTCAATTGCTTTTTAATTCTGCACCTTCCTAGCCCCACCTAAGCAAAACAGTACCTTATGCTGCAGCTGATAAACACTTCTAGAAACTACACAGACCAACATCCTTCCAAGAAACAGCAAAAAATTTTCAGCTAAGACACACGTCCAAGTCTCATCTTTGGAAAACGCACATTTTCACATACGGTACTATGGGAACCCATGCCTTTTTGTTTGTAGTCTACAACCCTAATCTAACATGCAATGCAAGAGTCAGATGCCAGTCATTTTTTGTACTCAAGATTATTAAATTTCTATTCCAGGGATCACAAGAGTGAGCAAAAAAGCTATATGGTTTTACTGGAAATGTGTGTGTATGTCTGAAAAAAAATCACTTATTAACTATTCCATTACCTAATAGACCACCTCACACAATACTCTTGACTCTCTGGAAAGTACCTACAGAAAAATATATTAAGAAAAAAATGAGAAACATGTAATCAGAAAAAGTATGAATTAGTTGCCCTTTTCTCATGAAGTTGGACCACTGGGGGCATCTGCTGTAAACATTCAGTATTGACATGCATCCACAAACTGGTGTTAAATGTACTGCATATAATCTAGAAGAATTCACTATCAAAAGGTTAAAACAAGCAGTCACATTCAAAAACCTTTCAGGAAACAGGACACCAACAGCAAAATTACAAGTGAGAAAAATATGTAAACTGAAGTCCCACAAATTACACTTTCGATTAAAATGACAAATATACTCATCTCCAAAACAAAGCCATGCTTTTTTATTTAAAAAAAGGAGGACTCAAGACCAGACAACCCCAAATTAGGAATTTGCTATTTGCTCCAAAGAGTGGCCAGTTTCAAAAAGTAATTTCCAATACAAAAATACATGACATAACCTGAAGGACAGCTTTCACACAAATGTTTATCTATTTAAGTATGGATTTGGAATAGATCTTTCATGCAGAAGCAACATTTTACCAAAAAATTCCAGATAATTCAGAACATTTCCGCTATACAGATCAAAAAGCATTCCAGTTGTGTACACTTATCTAGAAACCTAAAACTAATAAAAATAGGCTAAAGTAATACCGCACTAAAGATACATTATACTACAAAATACCACATTATAGTATGCAAAACCCAATAGCGTTCTTCAAATAGTCTACCACGTTTGAACTTTTCATTGTACCCATCCAGCATAATTAATTTACCATTAGCCAACATCATGATTTGTTTAGACAAATCTAAGTTATTTTCTAGATCTTAAAAGCTCATGCTCAAATAAATTGGTTAGTCTCTAAGGTGCCACAAGTACTCCTTTTCTTTTTGCGAATACAGACTAACACGGCTATTACTCTGAAACCTTTCTAGATCTTGAATCAGAACATTTAAAAAAGCACATTTAAGAGCACTTTAAGTCACGTAGAGACATTATTTCATGTCAATTTGGTGCTCACAAGGGTGTTACCTACATACACAACCAAATGAAGTAAGAAGCGGGAACTGCTTTTCCATACAGAACTGACAATTGTGATCTGAATCACCCTCATAATTCTAGATTTACGCCTTTCTTGAAAAAATTCATTTCTGCCACATTCCCCATTGGTTTTGCACTGTAGACAAATATCCACTGGAGACTAGGATGAGACCCAATTTAGGTCACAAGTGAAAATAAGCCATGAGGTTCTCTAAAGGTGGGAAAAAATACACTGATCTACTTGCCTAACCACAGCAGTGAGAGTTGGGAAAGGAAGCTTGAAGAGAGCCTAAAGGACACAAGATAATACAGCAAGAACCAAGATATTTTCTCCCACAGAGAAAGAGGAAAATTCAAAGAATAGATTCATGTTTCACAGATTCCAACATCTAGTCCAACCTCCTGTATTAACACAGAATCTAGATGCATTCTTCTTAGGACCCATTTTGAAGCACATTTTCCTATATTCCACAGCACCTAAGAAAAAGCTACAGTACTTCTGTGTACATCAACAATCTGCAGTTATGATTAAAGTAACACCAGTTTACATAAACATCTTTCATACAGTTACATTCCTTATGTTAGCGATAAGGGCATTTTATCCTATTTAAACTTCACTTTTGCCAACTCCTCCTCCCTACAGTCTTTCTAGGGAAAAAACTGATAGAAACACATATTATAATTTTTCCAGCACAGCTTTCTTTTTCATCATGGCCGCATATTCACTTTGGAAAAGAGCAAAAGGCTTCTTGTAAAGCTAAGAGCAAAGAGGTAATCTCCAGGTCCTCTCACTGAAAGATGCCCACAACTGTTCCTGTCCACTATCAACAGTGGATAACCCAACTGTCTCTCTAAGAGAGGCTGTAATGATTAGTTGTATTTCCTACGATTGAGAAGTGAGCCTATTCAAACCAGAATGAATTAGAGCTAAGGCATGCCAAGATCCTCTGACACACACCAACCGGTGAAACCATGTGAACCACAAACGAGAATTCGATTGCCACAAATGCTGTAGTCAGCTCACCAAGTAAGAAGTGTTGTGCTTACACCTTGTATCCAGCTGGCCTATGAGGGTACAAACATCACCATCACAACCTAATAGTGCCATTGCTTTTATTTCTGCCCCTTCCCAAAGGCATACAAGCTTCACGTCAATTTGTTGTCACGGTCACGGCAGAGCACTCCTTGCACGCACTGAGGGAGCCATCACCCACGAGCGCCCCGAGACGCGGGCACGCTAAAGGCGAGTCAGTATCCAGCTCACTCCTGTTTCCCATCCTCCGCTCCGAGGCCCCTGGAGCCAAAGCCCCGCGCCGGGAAGGGGCTCACGCTCAACAGCCCAGCGCACAGACGGGCGGAAGCCGCCTGGCTGTCTGCGAGAAGAAAACACGGCTCCGCGGCCAGGGCACTCCACGCCCGCCCGAGCGCGCCGCCTACCCCGCGCAGAGGCCGCGCAACTCGCACGGGCCGCTCCGAGCCGCGCAGCTCAGCCGGGCCGTGAGCGGCGCCCGCACCTACGGCCCCGGGCGAAAACGGAGCGCTGCGAGCGCGGGCGGAGACACGGGCACCCTGAGGCCCGCGCCCCGCTCAGGAGCAGGAGCCGCCCAGGCCCTCGGGCCTCCTCAGCCCAGTCCCTGCCCCTCCCCCCTTTGTGCGGCTGGGAGGATACGTTCCGTGCCGGGCCCGGCCCAGCCACCCGAGACAGGGCCCTGCCGCGCTGGGAAGGGGCCACTGAGGGGACGGAACGGAGCCGGGCCCGGCCCGGACGTTGCCGGTTCCTTACCGAGGAATCTGTATGGAAAAAGGGTTAGAAAGGAGCTAATCGCCGCCCGGGCCCCGCTCCCCGCGCGAGCCCAGCGCCACCGACCGAGCAGCGCCACAAAATGGCCGCCGCGGCTGAGGCGCCGCTGCGAGGGAGGGGGCGGGGCCTAGCAGGAGGGAGGGGCGGTGCTCTGGTGACGCGCCGTCGCGCGCTCCGCCTCTACGCTGCTCCAGAGGGGGCGGGGCGGGCCGCACCGCCGGCCCCTCCTCGGCCGCGGGGACTGGCTGCAGCGCGCGGGGCGGGGCGGGGCGGGGCGGCGGCCGTGCGTAGCGCGCTTTGCCGCTGCTGCTGCCTCTGCCCCGCCCCCAGGCTGCCGCTCGCTCGCGCCTCGTGGCGGGCGCCCTAGCCCGGCCCCGCCCCCACGGCGCCCCAGCCGCGCGTGGCGGAACTGCGCGCTGCGCGGAGCCTGGCGCCCCGAGCCGCCAGCCGCGCCCCCTTCCAGCCGCGCTGCCCCGTGGCCCTGCTGGAGGGGAGCTCGGTCCCGTGCCAGGCTCGTGCGGATCGGGTGACCAGGTGTCCGGTTTTCGACCGGGACACCCGCTGGAAAAGGGACCCTGGTGGCTCTGGTCAGCACCGCCGAGCGGGCCGTTGATTGTCCAGCTCCGGGCGCCCGCAGGGCTCCCAGGAAGCAGTGACATGTTCCCCCTCTGGCTTCTATGTGTAGGGGCGGCCAGAAGGCTCCACATGCTGCCCAAGCGCTGCCCCCACAGCTCCCATTGGTTGGGAACCACGGCCAATGGGAGCTGTGGGGGTGGCGCCTGCAGACCAGGCAGTGTGCAGAGCTGCCTGGCCACGCCTCCGCAAAGGAGCTGGAGGGGGGACATGCCGCGCTTCCAGGAGCTGCTTGGGGTAAGCGCTGCCTGGAGCCTGCACCCTTAAGCCTTCTAGTGCCTCTTCCCCAACCCTGATCCCCCTCCTGTCCTCTGAACCCCTCAGTCCTAGCCCGGAGCACCCTCCTACACCCCAAACCTCTCAGCCCCACCCCAGAGTCAGCACCCCCACCCCAGAGCACCCTCCCAGACCCTGACCCCCTTATTTGAGGGGAATGGGCGTGCGGAGGGGTTGGGACAGGGAGGGATGCAGTGTGGGGGATGGGGGTGCAGCCCCATTCCCAGCACTCGGAGACGGGGATACACATACCTCCAACTCCTGGATGCCTGCGATGGGGCGACAGACCACGGTCTGCCACAGGACACGCGCCACAGCTCGAGCCTAGCCACAGGACACGCGCAAGAAGAAGAGGGCCAGCAGCAGCGGAGAGGCATGCACCACGACCCCTCAACAGCTGCCTGCTGGGCGCGCTAGTTAGTCCCCTGCCCTGCCCCAGCCAATGGGAGCTGCGCCTGCAGGAGCGGGGCGGTGCAGCACGCAGACCCCCTGGCTGCCCCTACGATAGGAACTGTAAGGGGGACATGTCAGCTGCTTCCTGGGAGCTGTGCGACGTGGCGGCTAGCAGGGAGCCTGCCAGCCCCGCTGCATCGTGCCGCCAACCAGACGGTCAGTGGCGTGGTCAGCGGTGCTGACTGGGTGGTCTGGTCGAAAACCGGACACCTAGTTACCCTAGCCAATTGGGCCCCGCTCCTCCGATCCCAGCCCGCAGCCCCGCCCCCTGCCAGGCCAGAGGCAGGAGCTGTGGGTAGGTGAGCACTGAGCGTATTCCCCCTGGTGCTGGAACTAGGGGTGCTGGGGGTACTGCTGCACCCCCTGGCTTGAAGTGGTTTCAATTACAGACTGGGTTTAGAGTGCGGTTCAATCTCAGCACCATCACTATAAAAATTGTTCTAGCACCCACCCCCTCTCCTGTCCCCTCCCTCCTGCCCAAAGCTGCCCTTCAGCCCTTCTCCTGCCCCCTCCCTCCCATGTAGAGCTGCCCCAAGCCCCTCTCCTTCTCCCTCCCTCCTGCATGGAGCTGTCCTTCTCCTGCCCTCTCCCTCCCTCCCTCCTGCATGGAGCTGCCCCCCAGCCCCACTCCTGCCCCCTCCCTCCCATGCAGAGCTGCCCCCCATTTTACACATGGGTATAGTGAAACACACAGAGGGGAAGTGAATTGCTTACAGTCAAGAACAGGGGTAGGCAACCTATGGCACGCGTGCCGAAGGCGGCACGCGAGCTGATTTCCAGTGGCACTCACGCTGCCTGGGTCCTGGCCACCGGTCCGGGGGGCTCTGCATTCTAATTTAATTTTAAATGAAGCTTCTTAAACATTTTAAAAACCTTATTTACTTTACATACAACAATAGTTTAGTTATATAGTATAGACTTATAGAAAGAGACCTTCTAAAAACGTTAAAATGTACCACTGGCCCACGAAACCTGAAATTAGAGTGAACAAATGAAGACGCGGCACACCACTTCTGAAAGGTTGCCGACACAAAGTGAATCAAGTATCACTAGTTAGAGAACTGGAGAGTGCTGACTGCCAGTCTCCCACACTTACCAATAGACAATACTGTTTTAATAACAAACCTCATGTCGCAGCTAGTCCAATATTGGGCACTTAGGCAGAGTTCTCTGGCATAATGCTGTAATTATGTGTACAGACAGCTGCAGCTGTCCACACTCACTCGCCTGAAACTCAGACTCAAAACTACAGTCACACGTATCAGCAGGGTTATTCATTCAAAACGATTTATCGACAAGATGACAACTTTAAGATAGCCACATGTTTAGTGCATTGAGTCATTTCTTTTCAATCATATTTATTTCTATGCTGCCTATTTTATGTGTTTGTTTCTTTGACATGTAAAGAGTCAAGGTTCCTGCCCTGAGCAGCTTACAATCTAGTGTATTTTTCCAATAAATATGTAGCTTATATTTAGTGTTTTTAAACTTTATTTAGCTTTTACAAAGCAACTTGATTAATCCTCACTCCCTGCTGGGAGGTAAGTAAGTAAAAATCATTTTATGACGTGGAAACTCAGACAATGCAAAGTTATGGAAGAAGCAAAGGTCACCTAGCGAGGAAGAGAACTCATTTCTCTGCCTCCACAGCCTGTGCTCAGATGCTTGGTCTACTTCAGCTTCTCAAACCACTTAAAAAGGAACATTTACATCTCGTATCTCAGTTAAACAGGAACGATTTAAAATACTTTGGTTACGGCAGGTTTGTCTTTATTAAACCAGTTGCAATAAAATAGGCAGTTCTAACTCACTGAAAACAATAAAGGCAGCAAAATAAAGTGCAGCAACTGTACGTGGTTCCTGGTTCCTTTGTCGTCTTCAGTAAATAGCTGGTTTTCCCCCAGAGCTGTTTTTTTCTAGCCAGCCCAGTACATTATCTATAAGCAATCTAGGCTCTTCTCTGCTCCCCTCTCACCCTGACTCGGATTCATTCCTTCCCTATTTGAATGGGCCTTTTAGACAGCCAAAATTTCCCCTCTCTTTTAAATATATACACACTGCTCCTTTGCTCCCTGTACTCGTAAACAGACCTTCCTTTCTAGGGGCCCCTGAGCCCCTCTCCCCTCCACGCCACCCACCCCTCGTAGAGCTGCCCCCGCCCTGAGTCCCTTTTTGGCAAAACTGGGCATTTGTCCCATTTGCTCTTGCCAACGGATAATGGACAAATGCCCAGATTTGCCAAAAAATTCAGGCCATCCGCGGCAGGGCTTAAAAAGGGGTCTCTCCAGGCCTAAACAGGATGTATGGTCACCCCAGACTATAGTAAGAGCTGCCTAGGGAGCCTGGGCAGTTGTGGGGAGCCCGGGCCCCTTCACCTGCCCTAAGCTAGGATCTGTGGTGCCTGAGAGCAGCCCCCGGCCTGTGTCCCTGCCCCCCAGGGCATGCCATCCAGGACAGATGGAGGGTCCAGGGCTCCCCACAGCAGCCCAGGCTCCCTGGGTAGCTCTTACCAGGGCTCAACTTCCAGCCAGGGCAGGAGGGAGGGCCATGGAGGGGAAGGGGAGGAGCAAGGGATGGGGGGCCATGCTGAGGGTGTGTGTGTGCAGGGGTCCAATGTTACTTGTGCCCTGGGCTCCAATAAATCTTAATCCGTCTCTGAGGGCAAGGAAAGTGTGCCTCAGCCCCTGCCACCCAGGGCTGGAGCATGCTCAGTGCAAATGGAAACTTCCATTTAGTTGCCAAATTCTAAAATGGCTTTATGGAGCCTGTGTAATCCAAGATTTTCAAAGGCTCATAACTTGGCTAACATTGGGCAGATATTCATGGGAATAGACATCCCTAACACCAGGTCAACCCCCTGCCAAAATTCAAGTCCCTGCTCCCAAGTATGGAGGCATTTAAGCTTCTAGAGTAAATGGTTGTAACCTATTGCTATCCTAATCTAAAAAATGATTTGTGCTGAAATAACACTCTCCCCACCCCAGCCTGAGGCTGATACCCAACAAGGAAAATTTCAGCCCAAATAATTAAAGTTGGGCAAAGTTATAAGCAACTAGAAACAGGATATTATAATGGAAAGTGTCAGGAAACCTGAAGTATAGGTGTTACTCCCAGCACTGCATGCAAATACAGAGTAACTAATTCAAATCTGTTTAATCGCTCATTTATTTACCAACAAGGGAGTTAAGTATGGCTGTAGAATGTACAATGTAGAATGTACAATATTGTCATTTTACTTCAGTTATTTCAAATAATGCCTCACATTGGGGCGGTTGTTAGTATATTCCTGTTTTGTGAATTTAGGCAGCTCTACAGGGCCAATGTAGTAGCGGATTTTAAGATATGCAAAGTAATTTTATACATTCATACAGATATTTCAGAAGTTTCATGAATTAAGTCTTTAGTCATCTCTTTACCTGTTTATTCACATACTGTATGTGCTGTGTAGCACATTTCCTAACTGTAATATTCTTTGGTAAAGGTGCACAGCGATGGGGCATTGGTCACACACTGGCCTCTAAGGGGTTAATAGAGCCCTAGGGAGGCTGCGCAGGAGGCAGCCAATTAGAGAAGGGCTGAGTGGAGCAGCCAGTCAGGGCATGGCAGGCCCATAAAAGATCTCTTGGGAGAGCCCAGTCAATTATCTCCTGGAGCTTAAGGAGAGAGGATTGGGTGCCTGGCAGGAAGAAAAAAGTTAGCTCCCTTGACAGACCAGTGCTGCTAGCAGGGACCAGGGGAGCTCGAAAGAGCTCATTCTCAGCTGCTGGGATTTGCAGGCTGAGGCAAGAGTCAAGAGGGTGCTGGGATTGCAGGGAAGTGGCCAGGCAATTGGCTGTAGTCCTGCCACTTCTCCAGTGGCGACAGTTGGATTGCAGCACTGTGACACGGCTGGAGGACCGTGTCCTGAAGAGGAGTGATGTGGGTCCAGGAGCAGAAGTGATGGGGGGCAAGGCACCACCAGGAAAAGGCATAATGACCTGCAGAGCTAATCCCCAAGGCAGTCAGCAGGAGGTGCCAGCATGGTGAGTGGAGCCCTGTTACACACACACAGAGCAGCAATTCTTAAGCTTTTGTCTCATACAATTGTGTTGGATTCTGTCTCATGGTTTCTTTGTACCAGCCCATGCCTATTTGTTGCTTCAACCTATTGTCTCTCATGTAATACAAAGATTGTAAGCAACCAGTGGCAAGGACTGTGACTGTGTGTGTATAGCACAATGGAACTTGCATCCATGGCTGGAGCCCCGAAGTACTACTACGTAGTATGAATAAATAAATAAAAATAGATGAATCAAGAACCCTTATCAGAGGGTCAGTTTCCTGGGTACACACTCTTAATGGTGTTTAATTGCAGCTTAGTTTTCTCTTCAAATATTATTCTTGTATGAAATACAACTGTTAACTCTGAAGCAGTTTTGCAACTAGAATGAAACAAACGTCAACTGAAATTTAAAACTATGATGATTTTTAATAACCTATAACGAAGTTTGACCAATTTTCTTCAAACACTGCAAAAAAATTCTTCCTTGCCGTTGTAGAGAGTCCAGCAATTTTCAGGACAAATTAATTTTCTAAGACAAAGTGGAGGTAGATGGCTAAAAAGCATAAAATAGGGCTTTTACAGTGGAAGCTAGTGGCAAATTACAGTAAAACAAAGATGATAGCTAGTTCTTTGAGAAGGAAGAACTTAACAAAAAACCACTGAGTTGCTCATGGACCAAAAGATTTGGCTGGTGTGGGTGGGGAGATGATTGACACTTGTTCCTGAAAGAATCAGCTGCGAACAAAGTTAAAATTACAAGCAGTGTGTTCTTGAAAAGCCATCTTCCTCCTGAAGTTCTGAAGATACTTATATGCCAATCAAGTCACCTCTCAGTCTTCCCTTTGATAAGCTAAACAGATCATGCTCTTCAAGTCTTTCCCCTTATAAATTTTCTGCATTTCATGGCCATCACTATAAATGTGAAGTTATCTGCTTCCCCCTTTTTCACTTGTATATTGCTTTTATTTATTTCTAATTGCTGCCTTCTCTTCACCACAGAACCAGGCTGGGCTTTTAACCAAACCTGTCCTGTTCCTTGATTGTAGAATAGTAGCTTTTTGGCCATTACCTACACTCTTCTTCAAGGGTTCCCACTTTCATTCACATTTCTAATCATACCAATTATACTCAATTTTCATCAATGTTGGGAAATTAACCCTTTTGAAGCACCAAGTACATAACTTGCTTGGACTGTATTTTATTTTGGCCATGATCACTGCTCCCGAGGCACCCATCAGCTTCCAGTCCAGTGATGAATTCATGTTTATCAGTCATAATGATGTCCAAAATAGTTACGTAAAATCAGAAGCAATAATTTTGGTAAATTGCCATCTATAATTTTTAGAAACCCTCATGATTTACTACTAGCTGCAAGGTTTCAGAGTAACAGCCGTGTTAGTCTGTATTCGCAAAAAGAAAAGGAGTACTTGTGGCACCTTAGAGACTAACCAATTTATTTGAGCATGAGCTTTCATGAGCTACAGCTCACTTCATCGGATGCATACCGTGGAAACTGCAGCAGACTTTATATATACACAGAGAATATGAAACAATACCTCCTCCCACCCCACTGTCCTGCTGGTAATAGCTTATCTAAAGTGATCATCAGGTTAGGCCATTTCCAGCACAAATCCAGGTTTTCTCACCCTCCACCCCCCCCCACAAATTCACTCTCCTGCTGGTGACAGCCCATCCAAAGTGGCAACTCTTTACACAATGTGCATGATAATCAAGTTGGGCCATTTCCTGCACAAATCCAGGTTCTCTCACTCCCTCACCCCCCTCCAAAAACCCACCCCCATACACACACAAACTCACTCTCCTGCTGGTAATAGCTCATCCAAACTGACCACTCTCCAAGTTTAAATCCAAGTTAAACCAGAACATCTGGGGGGGGGGGGTAGGAAAAAACAAGAGGAAATAGGCTACCTTGCATAATGACTTAGCCACTCCCAGTCTCTATTTAAGCCTAAATTAATAGTATCCAATTTGCAAATGAATTCCAATTCAGCAGTTTCTCGCTGGAGTTTGGATTTGAAGTATTTTTGTTTTAAGATACCGACCTTCATGTCTGTGATTGCGTGACCAGAGAGATTGAAGTGTTCTCCGACTGGTTTATGAATGTTATAATTCTTGACATCTGATTTGTGTCCATTTATTCTTTTACGTAGAGACTGTCCAGTTTGACCAATGTACATGGCAGAGGGGCATTGCTGGCACATGATGGCATATATCACATTGGTAGATGTGCAGGTGAACGAGCCTCTGATAGTGTGGCTGATGTTATTAGGCCCTGTGATGGTGTCCCCTGAATAGATATGTGGGCACAATTGGCAACGGGCTTTGTTGCAAGGATAAGTTCCTGGGTTAGTGGTTCTGTTGTGTGGTATGTTACGGCTGTTACTCTGAAACCTGTCATTATGCAAGGCACTGCATTTAGCCGTATGGAGTGGAAATCTATCAACTGCATGAAAAAACTTGCACAGATACAGACAGACATCATCTTCCTTTCCAAATGCAAACAGATGAACATCGTACCAAAAGGATTGAAGGTAAAAAATCCATTACAATCTACATACCACACAGACTATGCTGACAGCTTGTGCCACACGCTCTCAAAGAAACTGCGGAATCACCTGATCAACATCCTCTACAGCAAACAGGGAAAGATTGAGCTCTCAGAACTGGATACTCTCATAAAAAACCAACCTTCCACACAAACTTCCTCGTGGCTGGATTTTACTAAAACTAGACAAGCCATTTACAACGCACACTTTGCTTCTCTACAAAAGAAAAAGGACACTAAACTTTCTAAACTACTACATGCTACAAGGGGCCACAGCAATGGTTCCCTCAACTCACCTAGCAATATTGTTAACCTATCCAACTATACTCTCAGCCCAGCAGAAGCAGCTGTCCTATCTCGGGGCCTCTCCTTCTGCCCCTCCACCCCCACGAACATGATACAGTTCTGTGGTGACCTAGAATCCTATTTTCGACGTCTCCGACTCAAGGAATATTTCCAAAATACCTCTGAACAACATACTAATCCACAGAGGTCTCCCTACCAACACTACAGAAAGAAGGATTCTAGGTGGACTCCTCCTGAAGGTCGAAACAGCAGACTGGACTTCTACATAGAGTGCTTCCGCTGACGTGCACGGGCTGAAATTGTGGAAGAGCAGCATCACTTGCCCCATAACCTCAGCCATGCGGAACGCAATGCCATCCACAGCCTCAGAAACAACTCTGACATCATAATCAAAAAGGCTGACAAAGGAGGTGCTGTTGTCATCATGAATAGGTCGGAATATGAACAAGAGGCTGCTCGGCAGCTGTCCAACACGAGTTTCTACAAGCCATTACCCTATGATCCCACTGAGAGTTACCAAAAGCAACTACAGCATTTGCTCAAGAAACTTCCTGAAAAAGCACAAGATCAAATCCGCACAGACACACCCCTGGAACCCCGACCTGGGATATTCTATCTACTACCCAAGATCCATAAACCTGGAAATCCTGGGCGCCCCATCATTTCAGGCATGGGCACCCTGACAGCAGGATTGTCTGGCTAGGTAGTCTCCCTCCTCAGGCCCTACGCTACCAGCACTCCCAGCTACCTTCGAGACACCACTGACTTCCTGAGGAAACTTCAATCCATCAGTGATCTTCCTGATAACACCATCCTGGCCACTATGGATGTAGAAGCCCTCTACACCAACATTCCACACAAAGATGGACTACAAGCCATCAGGAACACTATCCCCGATAATGTCACGGCTAACCTGGTGGCTGAACTTTGTGACTTTGTCCTTACCCATAACTATTTCACATTTGGGGACAATGTATACCTTCAGATCAGCGGCACTGCTATGGGTACTCGCATGGCCCCACAGTATGCCAACATTTTTATGGCTGATTTAGAACAACGCTTCCTCAGCTCTCGTCCCCTAAAGCCCCTACTCTACTTGCGCTATATTGATGACATCTTCATCATCTGGACCCATGGAAAAGAAGCCCTTGAGGAATTCCACCATGATTTCAACAATTTCCATCCCACCACCAACCTCAGCCTGGTCCAGTCCACACAAGAGATCCACTTCCTGGACACTACAGTGCTAATAAACAATGGTCACATAAACACCACCCTATACCGGAAACCTACTGACCGCTATTCCTACCTGCATGCCTCCAGCTTTCACCCTGACCACACCACACAATCCATCGTCTACAGCCAAGCTCTGTGATACAACCGCATTTGCTCCAACCCCTCAGACAGAGACAAACACCTACAAGATCTCTATCAAGCTTTCTTACAACTACAATACCCAGCTGCAGAAGTAAAGAAACAGATTGATAGAGCCAGAAGAGTTCCCAGAAGTTACCTACTACAGGACAGGCCTAACAAAGAAAATAACAGAACGCCACTAGCCGTCACCTTCAGCCCCCAACTAAAACCCCTCCAACGCATTATTAAGGATCTACAACCTATCCTAAAGGATGACCCAACACTCTCACAAATCTTGGGAGACAGGCCAGTCCTTGCTTACAGACAGCCCCGCAACCTGAAGCGAATACTCACCAACAACCACATACCACACAACAGAACCACTAACCCAGGAACTTATCCTTTCAACAAAGCCCGTTGCCAATTGTGCTCACATATCTATTCAGGGGACACCATCACAGGGCCTAATAACATCAGCCACACTATCAGAGGCTCGTTCACCTGCACATCCACCAATGTGATATATGCCATCGTGTGCCAGCAATGCCCCTCTGCCATGTACATTGGTCAAACTGGACAGTCTCTACGTAAAAGAATAAATGGACACAAATCAGATGTCAAGAATTATAACATTCATAAACCAGTCAGAGAACACTTCAATCTCTCTGGTCACGCAATCACAGACATGAAGGTCGCTATCTTAAAACAAAAAAACTTCAAATCCAGACTCCAGCGAGAAACTGCTGAATTGGAATTCATCTGCAAATTGGATACTATTAATTTAGGCTTAAATAGAGACTGGGAGTGGCTAAGTCATTATGCAAGGTAGCCTATTTCCTCTTGTTTTTTCCTACCCCCCCCCCCCCCCCAGATGTTCTGGTTTAACTTGGATTTAAACTTGGAGAGTGGTCAGTTTGGATGAGCTATTACCAGCAGGAGAGTGAGTTTGTGTGTGTATGGGGGTGGGTTTTTGGAGGGGGGTGAGGGAGTGAGAGAACCTGGATTTGTGCAGAAAATGGCCCAACTTGATTATCATGCACATTGTGTAAAGAGTTGCCACTTTGGATGGGCTATCACCAGCAGGAGAGTGAATTTGTGTGGGGGGGGTGGAGGGTGAGAAAACCTGGATTTGTGCTGGAAATGGCCTAACCTGATGATCACTTTAGATAAGCTATTACCAGCAGGACAGTGGGGTGGGAGGAGGTATTGTTTCATATTCTCTGTGTATATATAAAGTCTGCTGCAGTTTCCACGGTATGCATCCGATGAAGTGAGCTGTAGCTCACGAAAGCTCATGCTCAAATAAATTGGTTAGTCTCTAAGGTGCCACAAGTCCTCCTTTTCTTTTTACTAGCTGCAAGAGAGCTTTAAGCATTCATCTCCCAAACTGAAGTCCACACATTATAGACAAGTGCTTATGGAATAACTCACCCTGTTCTCTGGTTTGATTCAGTGATCAGTAACAGACCCCTGCCAGCACCCCCCATCTGGGCTTTGTTAATTAGGACATTGATCCATATGCGTTCAAGAGTCTGTAGTTCTGAGTTATCAGTAACTCTGAAACAGGTAATGGTGTCTAATGTAGAGTGCCATGCTCCCTACCTTTCCTAGACAGGATACAACTAGTGATTTTAGCATTATGCAAATCATCCCTCTAGATTTCAGTAATGCCAATTATATCAGATTTCTAATTCTTCTTACTTGGTACTCAGACCCCTTAGCACTATAAGCAATTGAAAGCTTTTTTTTTTTTTACATTGAACCAATGTGACAATTTGTTCACAATATGCGGAATTTGAGCGTGTACCTTCTTAGCTCTGTGTAAGTTCCAAAGCTTGTCTCTCTCAAACAAAAGTTGGTCCAATAAAAGATAGTGCTTTACCAACCTTGTCTCGCTAATATCCTGGGACCAACATGGCTACAACAATACTGCACACATTATTATTATTTAACACTTTGAAATATAAATCCGTGAATGGAGGGTCTCTTGTTGCCCAAACCATTTCATGCAGTACTAAAGTCTCAGGCTTCTTACTTCAGATGTTACTCATGTTCAAGTCTTCCGGACTCTTTTCAAATGATCAAATCCATGAAGTATCAAGGATCCAAACCATCTAGTATTAAATCAGAGCAGCTATATTAAGGTTGAGGAGTCTGACTTCTAATCAAACTCTAAGACCTCTAGAAAGGAGACATAACTCACAAAAGCCTTTGGCTAAGATTTGGGAGTTTGATCATTCTAGAGCCTCAATGGCAGAGTAGGTGGTGGTTTACTAACCTACTAAGTGTCTTTATAAATTTTCAACCTGCATCATCTGTTGACAATATTATATGTGGCCTATTTTATGTATGTAATTTTATTGGGAATGGTATTGTTTCTGGCTGCAAAATTTAAGGGCAAAGTACAGTATCCATTGTCTATACCATATGCAGAGCTACACCTGTCACCAGAGAGAGTGCCATTCATGGAACAAATGCAGATTATTCAGAGACTTGCACGGAGTTTCCAAGAGGAGAAATCTGAGCACATCCCCTTCAGAACAGGCTTACACTGTTTTAAGTTGTTCATCCAAAATTCTGGATCCCAAACACAGGCCTATAGAATAATTAACCCCCCAATTTATATCTGCTTTCCTCCAAATGTATAACTGAGAACAACCAAGTTTAAATCTTATTTATTTTTTGCAATGCAGGAAGTGGAACAATTTCAGAGAAATGTTTTTATAACATGCTAGGAAGTGTTACTACATGGATACTCAGACCTACATGCACAAGGTATATATTACAACTCTTCTGAAAGCCCGTTATACATTAAGTCTTTACACATTTTTTTGAAATCATTAGCAGTTTTAATGTTGGGATGGGAACTTGTAAAGCCACCAACCACTTCAAACAGAGTGATCCAAGAGTATCTGCACTCATTATGAAAGCACAGATCTATTCTCCTCAGTGAAACTGATACAACACAAGTCTGCCTGATCAGAGTTTGCAGGGCTCTGCAAGGCACACCACCTTGCAAAGTGATATTTAGGTTCCAGGAGACAGCTTTCATGTCTGCGGTTCATCCTCGAGATAGCCAGGAGATGGCCCTCTGCTGCCCCCAACAGGAGATATGCACTGTCAGTAGGATGCCTAGGATCCAGTGGCTAGCACAACATTCATCTGTGAACCAGCTACCTTCTGAGGAGTAGTTTGCATACAAAGTTGGGTAAGACAAAGGCACTTTATAATATAGGGTTAAATTCCCTATCTGAACAACTTAAAAGAAAGCAAGAAACCAAACACTGAAATTTAATTCAACTTAGCCAGGTCCATTTTAATGGACACTTTCCCCAATGTCTGAAGGGAATGGATGCTGTTCCCATGACCATCTCTAGTAACAAGAAGGGTGTAAATCTGGAGTGTCAAGAACTCTCCTCAGAGCTCATCTATTCCTACCTCCTACCTACAGAACCAGTTTGGCAAACTAGAATATGTGGAAGGCAACAAGCCCCATAAAGAAATTAGGATGCTATTGCCCATGGTCATATTCTTGATGGGTCGTGGAAAAAGACTCCATCACCAAGAAAAGAACAGAAACAGTATTAAAAGCATTTCCATGCATTAGAGCTGGTGTCTTTTCTGTCTCACCACTCCTCCTAAACTAAAAGCTTCCATTTCCACTGAAGCCAGTGTATCCTGTTCCATCCTCTCCACCCCACCCCAAAATACATTCAACTTTTCTGTCTTTACTTGCAAGTAGACAGACTGCATGGAAAGAAACAACTGATACAGACAGCAAAGTGAATCATCCTATCCTAGATTCTGGAAAGGTGGAAGAATGTTTTGGGTTAACACACATTGGCCTGTATGAAGATCAGGAGGGAAACAAATGTAAGAAGGTAGAACTGCAAAAATCAAACTAAACCAAACTGAAAGAGGCAAAAAGCTTTTGTTCAATAGGGAAAGAGGCACTTAACTACAGATATGAATGAGCTTGGAACATACAATTAACACAAGTATACACCATTCTATAACCATAAACTAAGATGTGTTTCCTCTAGAGGTGCCTTCTGTAAGTAGAACTATCTGAACACAGAAAGCAGGTTGCTGTTTGAGACTAATGTCACAATCAAATCAAAATCAACAGAGTAAGTGAAACAAGGCTCTTGGCAATAAAGATTTACCAAACAACTGCTGCAGCACGTGTGTGATGCCAAGCAAGGCGAACCTCCCCACAGAGTGTCTCTTCTGCAGCAAGAGAAATCAGGGTTAAAGGGCCCAGTTCACTCTTGCATCAGAAAATGCAATTCCAAGGAATCTAGGTCACAGGGCAAGTTATCTTGTGCATAAATACGTGTGAGAGATTCGGCTTCATCTCAGTTTTGGTTTCTTAGATTCTATGTTTAGACTCCTACAACCAGACTATGTAAAAAAGCAAATGCCACATGGACTTTTCTCAGGAATGTACAGAAAATGCACTTTAATCCACATCCATCTAGTCCAAGGTTACAGCTCAACCACTTTCCTAGTGCTGGGTCCATTTAATATTTTTGAGGTCAATTCCATCCTGCACCATTTCCCACAGTGGACTGTAAATAGAAAAAAAAATGAGAGGTCAGCTGGAATGGCAAGGATAATGGTATCACTGACAGCAATCAAACACAAATAAGCTGCTTCCGTATCTGTCCAAGGAACCTAACGAGCAGGAAAGAGATTTCCCTACCGGGGGAGGAAGGGCAAGTCTCCCTTTTCCCCCTTCCCTTCCCCCACAGCACAGGTTGACTCAATGACTGGGAGCTGCAGGAGCGGCATCGGGTATCAGTAGTGGCAGGATTATTTCCTGTACGTTCACCCTCCTCCCCTCACAGCTCCCACCCTCCTGCTCTTCCTCGGTCTCGATTTCCCCTGCTCCCTCCTGGGCTCCAGGCCCTCGTGTCCCACCTCAGTAGCCGGAGAGATGATTTTGGCACAGGGGTTCCATTAAAGTAATATTTCTTTTCTATTTTCTCTATTTTCAGGTGATAGCAACCCACTTGGGTGCCAGAGGAGGCCCAGGATTAACCCCAGTATTTACACAGAGAACTGGGAAGCTAACTTTTTGCATGGATTTTCACCCATTTTTGAATTTTTGTAAAACACTGAAATTCCCACAGTTTTAAACACAAGGAAATCCAGGGCCTTACACATTCCACATAAGCTTAGAGGAAATGTACAGTAATTCATTGCCTTTTAAGTTCAGTTAGGAAGTGGCTCACCTCATCTCCCTCAGTCTTTTGACATGCTGTATGCACTTCTGCACTGTGTAATCTATTTCTTCTTCTGTAGTGAAACGACCAATGCCAAACCTAAAAAACAAAACAAAGATGTACTGTGTAGGTGCTAACATGGTGCACACGTGGGAAGGTGGCACAGGAGAACAGAGTCTACTCTGAGTGTAGGAGAGGAAACAATTTGAAAAGGACAGCAAGGGTCATATCACTGACCTTATGGATGAGTGAGCCAAGTCTTCATCAGTCCCAATTGCTCGTAACACGTAGGACGGCTCCAGAGAGGCAGATGTGCAAGCACTAAGGAAGAAGGGCGAGAAAGAATTGTGCCCTCTTCTTTTTCACTTAGAGCTCTTATACTAATGAAATTTAACATTCTGTACTATCAGTAATTTCTACTGAAGAATATATGATTTCTAGACTAAGTATCACCATAGGTCTCCATGGCTCTTTACAAAACACATAATTACCCTAGGTCCCTGCGGGGAGAGAGTCAGTGGAAAAAACGGAGATGACACAGGCAAGTAATCAGCAACTGTGGCAAGACTGGGGATTCCAGAAGTAGCAGAAGAGAAGGAAGGGCAGAGGGGAGGCAATAGCTGGGAACAAGGCTAGTGAGACAGCAGTTTGAGGAAGGAGAGTGCAAATATGCATATGGAGACCTCCAAGTCTGATGAAGAAATCAGCTGGAGAGGACTTCAGTAGCACCACCAGGGCAGGAGGAAATGGCTCCTTCACAGGGAGAAATCTGGCTGTTACTTCTGGCAGCAGGCAGAGCTCCACTCTGGCTCCCAATCCTGCAGCCATAGAGATGACAAACCAGTATTCTGCGCTGGCAATAAAGGATGAGGAATCCCCCGCAACGGTGAAGGAGGCCAAGGCTGCAAGGATCACAGCCACCACTCCCAAGAGGAATCGAAGGGTGGTGATGTTCGGTGATTGCCTTCTAAGGGGGACAGAGGCATCCATCCTCTGGCCTGACCTGGCATCTCAGGAGGTATGCTGCCTGCCAGGGGCCCGTACCTGAGACGTTATGGAGGGATTGCCAAGGATCATCCGGCCTTTTGACTACTAACCCCAGCTGCTCATCCATGTGGACACTAACAATAATGCCAGGTATGACCCAGAGCAGATCCAGAGCGATTACAGGGCTCTGGGAGGGAGGGTGAAGGACTTTGGAGTGCAGGTGGGGCTCCCCACTATCCTTCTGGGCAAGGGCAGGGGCCTGGGCAGGGACAGACACATTCTGGAGGTAAATACATGGCTGAGTGGATGGTGTCACCAGGAAGGCTTTCAGCTTCCTCAAGCATGGGATCCTGATCTGAGAAGGGCTGCTGAGCAGAGATGGGGTCCACCTATCCAGGAAGGGGAAGAGTATCTTCAGATACAGATTGGCTAACCTGGTAGGTGGGATTTAAACTAGATTTGACAGGGGCAGGAGACAAAAGCCCATGGGTAAATCCAGAACATGGAGCTGTGGGTGAAGAGTTGGAATCTGGGGGAAATACGGACATTCGTAGAGGGGCAAAGGACAGACAAGAAGGGATATTGAGGGGAAATCTAACAAACACCTGAGATGTCTGTATCCAAATGCAAGAAGTAGGGAGAATAACCTGGAAGAACTAGAAATACTAGTGAATACTCACAATTACGACATAACTGGCATTAGAGACTTGGTGGGATAATTCCACAAGACTGGAATGCTGGTATAGAAAGGTACAGCTTGTTCAGGAAGGACAAGCAGAGAAAAGGTGTTGCCTTGTATATCCAAGATGAAAATGTTCACACTGAGGTTGAGATAGAAGTGGGAGGCAAGTGTCTGGGTAAGGATAAAAAGCATTAAAGAAAAACAACCACCAAGGGTGATGTCATTGTGTTGGTCTACAACAGACCACCAAACCAGGAAGAAGAGGTGGCTGAGGCTTTTTATAAACAATTAACAAAATCATCCAAACACAGGACTTGGTGGTGATGGTGGACCAGACATCTGTTGGGAAAATAATACAGCAGGGCACAGATTATCCAACAAGTTCATGGAATGCAATGGAGACCACCTTTTATTACAGAAGGTGGAGAAAGGGAAAAGGGGAGAGGCTATTCTTGATTTGATTCTGACAAATGAGGAGGAACTAGATGAGAATTTGAAGGTGAAAGGCAGCTTGGGTGAAAGTCATCAGGAAACAACAGAGTTCATGATTCTAAGGAATGGTAGGAGAGAAAACAGCAGAATAAAAAGACAATTAACTTCAAGAAAGTAGACCAGCAAACTCGGAGAAGTGGTAGGTAAGATCTACTGGGAAGCAAGTCAAAGGGAAAACATTCAGGAGAGTTGGCAATTTTTTAAAGAGACATTAATAAGGGCACAAGAGCAAACTACCTCAATGAGTAGGAAAGAGTCACACAACAAGCAGAAAGTAGGTTAAATTACAAAGGACAAATATTAAAAAAGCAACACAAGCATGTAGGGACAAAATTAGAAAGACCAAGGCAGAAAACTATATTAAACTAGCTTATAGAAAGGGTAACAAAGCATTTTACAAATAACTGAGAAGCAAGAGGAAGATCAAGGACAGGTAGGCCTGTTACTCAATGAGGGGGTAAGACAACAGCAGAAAATGCAGCAATGGACAAAGTTAAATGCCTTTGTTTGTTTTTCAAAAATATAGCGGTGATTGGACCACTAATATAGTGAACATCAGTGGACAAATGCAAAGTACTCCACTTAGGAAGGAATAATCAATTGCACAAATACAGAATAGGAAATGACTGCCTAGGAAGGAGTACTACAGAAAAGGATCTGGAGTTATAGCGGATCACAAACCAAATGAGTCAGCAATGTAATACTGTTGCAAAGAAAGCAAACATAATTCTGGGATGTATTACTAGGAGTGCTGTAAGCAAGACAGGAGAACTAATTCTTCCACTCTGCTCAGCATTGATTAGGCCTCAACTGGAGTATTGCGTCCAGTTCTGGGGACCAGGAAAGATGTAGACAAACTGGAGAAAGTCCAGAGCAGAGCAACAGAAAATAATTAAAGGTCTAGAACACGTGACATATGAGGAAAGATTGAAAAAATTGGGTTTGTTTAGTCTGGAGAAGGGGGGGGAGGGAAGAGGAGATATAAGTCTTCAAGAACATAAAAGGGTATTATAAACAAGAGGGTGTTAAATTGTTCTCCTTAACCACTGTGGAAAGGGCTTAATGAGCTTAAATTGCAGCAAGGGAGATTTTAGGTTAGATATTAGGAAAAACTTCCTGTCAGGGTAGTTAAGCTCTGGAGAAAATTACCTAAGGAGGTTGCTGTATTTCTGTCATTGGAGGTTTCCAAGATCAGCTTAGATAAACCCCTGTCAGGGATGGCCTCGAGAATACTTAGTCCTGCCTCAGTGCAGGGGACTGGACTGGACGACCTCTTGAGGTCCCTTCCACTCCTATGATTCTATAACCCTACTCTCCTTGTGTTAGGTCAGATGTTGCCAGCAGTGAGACACAGCAAGAGGCAAATGTAAAATGAAGATTTAGGAGAATGGGGGGGAGTAGAAAAGGAAGAGCAGAAGAATTCTTCAGAACAGGACAGAGGATGTCAATGCACCAAGGGACACATTTCTATAAACCAAGATCAAACATGGCTTTGAAAACCACCTTTTGACCCCTCAAATACCAAACGAATCTGAGAAGTGACAAATGTAAAGGCCTGGAATCCTGAGTGAGAAGATACTCAGCACTGCTGCAGCTTACATCACAAAGGACATCAAAAGTGGGTAAGGATCATTACCCATATTTTACAGAGGGGAAACGTGAGGCACAGAAAAGGAAGCTATTTCTAAGTACTAACAAAGCAAAATCTAAGCATTGAAAAGGATTCTGATATAGTAAAAATACTCCACGTCTTTTTTTTTTTTTTTTTAAAGAAAAAAAGGGGGGTTGGGTGGGAGGGGGGAGAGAGAACCCAAATCCGCATGAAGTTAGTGGTCCTTCAAGGAAGGGAAGGAGTCCTAGAGTTAGCCACAGCTAGACATTGTACAGGCAGCTCAGTGGCTAACCTGCAGCCCCTGGATATAGCCAACACACCTCTCCCTTAACCTGCAACACACCCAGAATGGCAGAGCAGGGGTTCATGTGAACAAGTTCCCACGCTGATCACCTGCTAAGTAGTTTTGCAACATGCACAAATGGAAAGATGTGAACTAAGATGACAGCTCTAACTGCAGGGCCTCTTGACAGGGTTGTAATTAGTTTCAGCTGGATTCGGAAAGTCTTTTCCTTTCAAACTGCTCTGCTTACGAGAACCAACACATTTCTGGCTGATAAATTTGCAGCTCAGACCATTACTTTGAAAAGCTAAGTAAAAATGGCACCTCTGTATTCTGCAGACTTGCTCTGCATGTGTCTCAGTGTCAGATCTGATGTTAGTGATAAAAAGATTTTACTGCTGTCAGCCCTGCAGAGTCAACAGAGCTCTAAGAAAGTGCACTGGATTCTCTTACTGCTTGTGCATCAAACACAGAAATTGCTAAATTTTGGGTTGCATATGTAGCCCTACAATCTTCAAATGATGCTCACCATTATTCCTGTGAAATTCTACTGAAGGCCATGAGGTTACACAGATGCAACTGAGGACAGCATTTTGCTGGAGAATCATCATGACCAGAGGTGATGCATATGAAAAAAGAGTGCAGCTTGACTCTCAGATTCCAGGTTGAGTCTGCAAGGCTGACAGTTAGAAAAATCCACTTTTACTTGTAAACTGAACAGATCTGATGTGGTGACCCAAGGTGCCATTTTTAGAGAGTCCCACCTCAGAGTACAGCTGCATTTCAGACTGACAGAGCAAATGAAGGGCATAGATTCCATCAGCAGACAGCATTCCCTCTCAAGAGTGCTTTAGCATAAGCTTCCTTTTCTGCCCCCAATTTTCCCACACTTACCTTCCTGAAGACAGAGCCACATCTTTCAGAGCCATCAGCAGACTCTCTCCTTCCACATATGCAAAAGATAAATTGATGCAGCCTGCATAGTTTAAAAAAATAGCGTCAGCTGAACTCCCAGGAAAGTCCTATCCACATCAGAGGGGGGTGCCATTCTGCTCTACCACATTAAGCCAAGTTCCACTGTGCTCCCTGCATGCAGACTCAGGTTCAAAGTGGGGCACGCAGAGGCCAGAGGGCCTGCAGGACCGGCCATCAAAGCTGCGGAGTCCTGCAGGATTTCTCGTCCCTTGCTTCTGCATAGTGACGGTCCTAATTCCTATTTCAGTCACTTGGCCCGAGTCCTGGCTATAGACCAAAGGGAAGCAGGCCAAGGACTCTGCAGCTCACTGGAACTACATCCTGTTATTCCTGAAGTGCACTGACATTCCTGCAGCAGCTGCTGGGTTTATATTAACAAGGAGTTTTTACTGAATTAATAACTAAAGTCTGTGCCCCCGGTTATTCATTCTGGTACTAAATCCAACACAGACTTCAGCTTTGGCATTTAAACTTTTTTTTGCCCCCAAATTTTCAAACTCTCTTAGTCTTTTATACTGACAGGGTGTAATTGCACAAGGGAAGCTGTTACAAGAGAACAGAATGCTTCCATAAAAGCATCAGGGGCAACAAGATGCCTGGCAAAGCCAGAGGGACCACCAGAGCTAGTCTGACCTCCTGTATCTCACAGGCCATCAACACCACCCCCACACTAAACTAACAACAAAAATGAGACCAAAGTATGCCCACCCATAGACTACTAGACTACTGTGTGCCACAGGCAGAGAACAGGAGGGACCGAGGTGCCCCAGTGCCCGAGGCCCCTCCAAAGGCAGGCATTAAGTGATATATACTCAGATAATCCTGACAAGTGACCCGCACCTACACATTGCAAAGGAAGGTGAAAAAAACCCAAGTCACTGCCAGTCTGACCGGGGACAAATTCCTTCCCGACCCCACATATGGCGAGGAGTTAGACCCTGAGCACGTGAGCAAAAACCAGCCAGCCAAGAACTTGAGACACAGAACAGGGTCATGGCTTCACTAACCATTCACAAAGCAACCAGTCACCCCCTTCCATATTACCACCATTGCATCCAGACAACTAACCACATCTCTGTTAAAATGAGCAGCAGTGAAAGTTTCAACCTTTACTTTTAAAGGTACTGTTATTAGGGTTGAGCATCACCACATCATTGAGTTGAGTGGGGCAGTTCATAGCTCTCAGAAATACAGCATGAGGCTGCCTGCAATCTCAGGAAGTCAGCACTGTATTGGTTCAAATTAAGGGACCTTCTAGAATATTTTCATCTCAACCAGAAGGGTTAAAAACTTTTATTTACAGAATAAAGGAAAAAGCACAGTTTTCAGGAAGGATGGATTCTGTAACCAGAGAAATAAGAGATTCTGCTAATACCTGGATAGCGATGCTCTGGGTCTCCATTCAAAACCACATCTGGAATTTCAGTCATTATTTTTGAAACGAGTCGGTCCGCCAATACAGAAATTCGCTTATAGTCATACTAACAAAAGAAATCGAGAGAGAGATCAGTCTAATAAATGGCTGAAGGGTTCAACTCTCCTTCCTTTACTAACCACACAGAATTACCAGCCTGGGCATGGACATCAGTACTTGGAGTTGGTTGGACTATGGCAAGACAGACATTAAAGACTTATTTTTTCAAAAGCCTCATCTCTGGTACCCTTTTTAAAACAACTCTTTGAGTTAGTAGTTGGGTATTTGCCAGCTCAGCCTGCTGCCCTAAACAAACCAAATTATCAGTTAAGAAAATGTTACGCATAAGAACTATCAAGTGAACTTTCATATAAACACAAAAGGTTTGAGTTTCAATAATAGAACGCTTTAGATAATGGTTAAAGTGATAGAGTAGTTTGCATTATGACAGAGCGCTCCTGTTTTGGTATTGCCAGAAATGCCCATAATGGAGATGCATAATGGAGACGCCCGCCTCACTACAGCAGCTAGGAGGCTGTCCACACTGAGTTATGTGCACCCAGTTCTCTTTCTGAAGACTCGCCTGCCGGCTTCAGTAAGAAAGAGAGTTGCTGATTGTCTAGAAACTACAATATGACTGGAAGGACCAAGGTCCCGCAAGGCATATCCCTTGCAATTTCAGGAAACTGACCATGTGGGATATATGCAAAGATGATTTCCTCTCCCCTTTAACTTCACCATAATTAACTGTGACAGGATGACAATGGCCCTTTAATAGTGAAGAGGCCAGTGCACTTGACTCATTAGCTGCCTCCTAACTGGGTTTATGCACTGGCACCTGGGGCACACCAAGATTCAATTCAGGCAGGTGGGAGCTGCCATAGCTATGAGGCTGTAGGTGGTTCCTGGGAGAAGGCTGAAGTGCCGCAGTGGAGTTTGTCCACTGATCTTCCCCAAGTCAGAGGGCTGAAGGCAGGGGAAGAGTCGGGGTTTACCTGTGAAGTCTCCATACTGGAGGCAGAGATAGCGGAGGGCCAGCAGGAGTGAGGGATGACCTCCCTATGAGAGGTTCTGGGAGACTGCCCTGGGAAGATCAGGGTTGCACTCCACCTGGAAGGGCTGGGGCGACTATCCTGGTAGAAGGGCAGGAGAGGCCCACAGAAGAGCCTGGGTGTGGTAGAAGATGCTGGAGAATGGTACGTGCTATGTTGACGGATTAGAGGATATGAGATACTTAGGATACATGCATGGACGTGATAAATGGGCTACATTTGGGGGCCCTTTTTTATGGGCTATTTTGTACTATGCTTATATTAAACTCGCCCCAAGCAGTGTATTAGTGAGTCAAGAAAATGTCCCCAGCAGTTCTGGGGACTCTGAAGAAGGGAAACAGACAGGCACATCTATCATGCTCCAGCCTGCTGCAAGACGGCGCTCTAGGCAGGGCTGTGTTATGACATCAAAACCACCCAACAATTCTTACGTGTTCCTCTGACAGAAGAGACTTTTTCCTCTGAGCAGCATGTAGGTAATCTGACAAGCTGTTGGTCAGGTAAAATAATTTGAAAACTATTTAAGTGTTTAATTTTTGAAAAGTATTCCTAGGGGTTTTTTTGGAACTTCTACCTTAAAAATGGCTTGGCACAGAAATGCCAAAATTAGTCTACTTTGTTGTCCTCATTGAGGACTGGGCCTTTTGATTATTTCTGGAAAATGTGACTGATTGATTACAGAGTTAGAGAATTTAGATACCAGTGACAGAAAACCCTATTATAGACAGTTACATACTATGGATTTTCCCTCCAGACCTTGGAGAATTTTAGTGACTTTCTCAAGTTCTCTGGCAATGAATCTCATAGGGTTTATAAGCCCTGAGGAAGCAGATACTACCACCAGATGTGGACAGCATGAGCCACCTATTGGTTATGTTGAACCAGAGATGTACACTGGGAGGAGGGGGGAGAACTCTGGTTCTGGCAAAGCCTATCTGCACCACAGGCAGACCTCTCAAGCACTCCACCTTGGGTGGCTCCCTCTGTATTCAGGGCAGATGGCTTCTGCTGTTCTACTTCAATCACAAACTCTGCACTTGTTCGGCCCCTCTTCACCTGCCACCAGCCAATCCCTCCCATAAAGGAGCAGAGGGACCTTGCAGGGAGGGACCAGGTGGTTCAGATGCTAACTGTTTTTGATGGAGCAGAGTGGAGTCTATATATGTCCCCCTAGGAGAGGGAGGAATGGAGCAGACCCTGAGCTGCCATGCTCTTCATAGGCAGAACAGAGGACTGAGGGCTGCTCCATGCCCTCCTCCGCTCTTGCAAAAATATCAGTTCAAGCTGCTCTTGGGTCTCTTCCTGAGGCCTCTCTCTGCTCCCTGAATGGGGTGAGCCAAAATAGCAGCAGCTAGGAGCGTTCTGAATGCCAGAAGGGCACCAGCAGCAGCAACGGAGCCAGCAAAGTTAGAGCCCAGGAGACATTTCATTTCATTTAGTGGAGGAGAGCTTTACTTTGTGCCAGGAGGAGCAGTCTTAGCTTATTGGGGAAAACCCCCACCAGGGACAAGGGCGAGCGTTTCCCCGATGGGCAAGAGCAGGGAGTCGTTCCACACTTTCAGTCATTTGTCCCACATTTGGGTGGCTTGTGCTGTACATTGGCAGGCATGAATATTGAGAGGTTTCACTGCAGGTCCTGGTAGGTCTCCATGGCCCTAGGAGCACTCCCTGGGCGTGCGGTGATTATACATTCTGCAGAATTAAGAAGAGCAATCAGAGCTGAGACTCTGCACAACGTACAAATTCTGCAGGAGCGTAGCCGCCAACAGAGCTTCCGTAGACTACTCAGCCCAGATGACTAACAGTTGCCTGGCTGGAATGGGCTTGGGCTCCATGGACAGATTTCCATACAAATCCACTTGGCCTATATGCAATTCAGAGGTTTTTTAAGTGATTTTTACACCCCAATTATGAGAAGTGCATTGGCACTCACATGACGTGGCATGATTCAGCAATAGCAGGGACTGAACATGGGACCTAAAAACATAAGCCTTTCCTGCCTGAGTTAAAGAACCACAATCCTTACTTGAAAGGCTGTAGTAGATTCAAACTTTTTTATATGGTTTAGGCACTAGAACGGGACAGATGGCTACACTTATCATGGCTTACACAGGCAATATAACTTGGTTCCCATACCACGTCGTCTTGTGTTCACTTTGATTTATAATAAGCTCAGATATTACATGCATTGTAAGAACTGAGACAGGCCGAGCAGACACACATACCCACTTGATATTTCACTAACTTGGTTTAAACAGTTTTGAGACTTGTACCCCCTACCACCACCACACTGGCTGACAGACACCCACCGCCCCCTACTAGTTGATCTTCAGTGCAACCAGGATTTTTCCAAGGGGTGAGATGAACAGAGTGGGGTGAATATTTGAGAGTGGAGCCGTATTTTAATGCGGACACAATAGGTAACATTTTCAAAAGCACCCCAGTGACTTAGGAGCACAAGTCCCATTGACTTACAGTGAGGCTTAGACTCTTAAGTGCCTATAACACATAATGGAATTTAGGCACATACGACAGGGTGCAGTTATGTTTACTTTGTATTGCTCTGTAATAAAATACTGAATTGTTTATGCACAAAGAGCCCCTTTCACCATCAGTGAAGGTATAAGGCACATAACTTCATGCATGGGGCACATTCACACTCCTTTGGGGATGCTGTGCTCACATATATATTGTATAAACATTTAAAAGGAAACATGGCTCTTCCAGGTTCATGGGGTTTTTTCTGTCTGCAGAACTGTTGTAAAAAACCAATAGATTCCAACGAGTCTAAAGTAGAAATAGTCTCAAGATCACCTTCCAATCCCCCAGAAACGTCTGCAGGGAAGACTTCAAAGGGCTCAGTCAAATCAATCAGTCAAATCAATCTACAATCAGGAGAATCACTTTAATCTCCAGTCTCAACAGTGAGAATCAGAATCCAACCTGCAAGCATTGCAGGTGTACATGCTGGAAAAGGACTTCTTTGGAGGGAAATGTGGTCCCACTAAAGGGGCCAATGCAAAGATTCAATGCAGCCCATGCCTGATGAGCAGGAAAGACTCTAAGAACATGTCGTACTATTATAATAGAAACAGGAGACAGAACTGCTCTCTGTATACCTCCATCTCTTGTTGAGACACTTCGCATGCTGCCCCAAGGCCAACGGCTAAAGCTGTAGGCACAGTCCCGGATCGCATTCCTCTCTCCTGGCCTCCCCCACTCTGTAAGGGTTCCAACCTCACCCGGGGCCGACGGCGAATATAGATGGCACCAACCCCTTGAAAAACAAACATACAAAGAAGCTCGGCATGTTCAGGACATATATGTTTGAAAATACCACAAAGGACAGCAGCACTGAAAGAGACCACCTCCTTCTCTTTCGAGAACTGCTCATCTGGATCCCTGTTGGAGGGGCGGGAAGCACCCACAGGTGCATGAACTCAGAATCTCCCCAAAACCAGTGTGCACTGAAGCTGTTCCTCCCCCAGACAACTCCACCCCCCCTCACCCCCCACACGGTTCCGAGTGTCAGAGGGAGAGGCTTCAACCTCTCCCCAGTTTGCTTTGGCAACAAAAGGTTCAGTGTGCTCAGAGCACAACATCCCCAATGCTACCCTAATCATTTCCCCACTTTTGGATGTTACTGCCTGTACGTAGTTAACTAGAAGTTCTTTGTTGCCCATGCTGCTGTGGGCACAGTCTGCTTGCGCTGCTTCCCCAAAAGTGGTCTTGCTAGGCAGATTTTTTTGCGTGTGGATATTCTTACTTCCTTAGCTCCGTCATCCAATCCTTTCCATCTCCCCTTGACTCTGCTGGCCAGGAATCTTACCAGAGGGTCTCTCACCTTCTGTCTCTGGGGGGCAGCTCATTAGCTCCTTGAAGCTCAGCTCATCTAATCTGACCGTTTTGAAAAACACTTTCGCACCTCGATCTACCCTTTCCTCATTGAATAAACTTTTAGTCTCACACAGGGCCAGGGCAGGGGGTTGGGGTGCGGGGTACAGGAACGGGCTCAGGGCAAGAGAAGGGGTGCGGACTGCAGGAGGGGACTCAGGGCAGGGAGTTGGAGTGCAGGAGGGGTGCGAGGTGCAGGCAGGGGGCTTAGTGCAGGAGGAGTTCAGGCTCCAGCCCGTCGCCGCTTACCTAAAGTGGCTCCAGGGTGTCAACGACATGCACCGGGGCCAAGGCAGGCTCCCTGCACACCTGCCCTGGCCCCATGCTGCACCAGGAAGCAGCCAGCACCATGTCCCTGCGCGGCCTGGCGGGGGGGGGGGGGGCCACAGGGCACCGCACACTGCCCTTGCCACGCCTCCAGGTACCTCCCGCAAAGCTTCCATTGGCTACAGTTCCCGTTCCCGGCCAATGGGAGCTGTGGGGGGCGGTGCCCGGAGGCAAGGGCAACGCACAGAGCCCTCTGCCCCCCCGGACCTCAGGGACGTGGTGCCAGCCACTTCTAACAGCACCGCGGGGCCTGTGGCAACACAGGGGGCAATCCTGCGGGCTGGATCCGGCCCACGGGCCATAGTTTGCCCACCCCTGCATTAGGAGCAAGGGACAGACCAAGGACAGGGTAGGTCCATAACTCAATGAGGGGGGAAATGGCAGATGTGCTAAATGCTTTTTATGTTTCAGTTTTCCCCAAAAAGGTTAGTAGCAATTGGACATCTAACATAGCGAATGCCAGTGAAAGAGAAGCAGGATCAGGGGCTAAAATAGGGAAAGAACAAGTTAAAAAAAGTCTGACAAGTTAGATGTCTTCAAGTCACTAGGGCTGCTGAAATCCATCCTAGAATACTCAAGGAGCTGACTGAGGAGATATCTGAGCCACTAGCGATTCTCTTCAAAAAGTCATGGAAGACGTAAGAGATTCCAGAGGACTAGAAAAGGGCAAATAAAGTGCCCATCTATAAAAAGCGGAATAAGGACAATCCAGGGAATTACAGATCAGTCAGCTTAATTTCTGTACCCAACAAGATTATGAAGCAATCAATTTGCAAACACGTAGAAGATAATAAGGTGATATGTAACAATCATCATGGATTTGTCAAGAACAAATTGTGTTAAAGCAACCTAATAGCTTTCTTTGACAGGTTAACAAGCTTCGTGGATGGAGGGGAAGCGGTAGATGTGGGATATTTTGACTTTAAGGCTTTTGATATGGTCTCGCATGACCTTCTCATAAACAAACCAGGTAAATACAACGTAAATGGAGCTACTATAAGGTGGGTGCATAACTTGTTGAAAAACTGTTTCCAGAGGTTCCCAGTCTAGCTGGAAGGGCATATCAAATGGGGTCCCGCAGGGCTCAGTTCTGTTCGATAACTTAATCAATGATTTAGATAACAGCATAGAGAGTACACCTATAAAGTTTGCGGACAAGACCAATTTCGGAGGGGTTGCAAGTGCTTTGAGGGATACGATTAATATTTAAAATGATCTGGACAAACTGGAGAAATGGTCTGAAGTAAATAGGATCAAGTGCAATAAGGACAAATGCAAAGTACTCCATGTAGGAAGGAACAATCAGTTGCACCCATACAAAATGGGAAATGGCTGCCAAGGAAGGAGTACTGCAGAAAGGGATTTGGGGTCATAGCGGACCACTAACTAAATATAAGTCAACAGTGAAACACTGTAGCAAAAAAAGCAAACATCATTCTGGGATGTATTAGCAAGAGTCTTGTAAGCAAGTCACAAGAAGGAATTCTACTCTATTCTGCGCTGATTAGGTCTCAGCTGGAGTACTGTTTCAGTTCTGGGCACCACATTTCAGGAAGGATGTGGACAAATTGGAGGAAGTCCAGAGAAGAGCAACAAAAATGATTAAAGGTCTAGAAAATATGACTTATGGGTTGTTTAGTCTGGAGAAGAGAAGACAGATGGGACACAGTAACAGTTTTCAAGTACATAAAAGATTGTTACGAGTGAGAAAAATTGTCCTTAACCTCTGCTTCTTGTCCTATCCTCAATTGGCTTAAATTGCAGCAAGAGCAGTTTAGATTGGGACATTAAGAAAAACTTCCTAACTGTATTTAGAGCTCTACACGCACTTACACACAGCTTTACTCCTTTAAATTTGCCTTCTAGATTGCTCTCACTTTTCACCAATGCTCCTCAGCTTCACCTTCTGGAAGGTCAATACAGCTTGTTCCACTCCCCAGAGTGGGGATCCATATAGGCAATTGCCAAAGGGGAAGAACCTCCAACGGTTCTCAGAGATGATCACCTTCTACACTCCCTTCCTATTTCAGGGATGTGAGTTAAGGATTCTAAATCAGTGGAAGGAATGGCAAACTTGGGTTCTCTTGCATTGCTGACACCGGCTCTGTTACACTGTGGCTTTACAGCAACACTGTCAACATCAGAGATACTTCACACCTATCTGAAGTCTCCTTCTAAGCCACTCAAGTGGGGCCACTGGCTGCAACCTTAAGTTTGTGTGTCTGACCTTCTCCCCCAAATCTTATGCTTTTTCATGTCATGGCGGCTGGGATCCAGTCCCACCAGGGTGGGGAAGAATTAGTAAGGTGTTCAGAAATTAGTGGAGGAAGCGGTGGACAAAATATTTCCTATGAAACAAGAGGAGAGGTAGAACCTGCACCAGACCCCTGCCAGGGCAACAGTGATGGAGCAAAGCATCTTGAGTCTCCAGGGGGCTCCAGTTATCCCAGAGCTCTCAGTCAACACAACACAGCCCTGTCCGGACTTTTACCCCATGCGGTACTGGAACATGAGCAGCTAACGCTACGTGAGCCTTTCAGCCTGTCCACATACTTGATGGCGGGCATGCACGATCCAGGTACCCACTGCAGGATTGGCAGCATAGCCTGAATGGGCCTTCATGACATTTCTGTCTGTCCAAGGAATTAACTTTCTACAGCCCAAGTAATGCTAAGATGACTAGAACAGGAGGGCTGGAGAAAATTGCTTCTGCTTTGTTTTATTTTGGGCACACTTTATATTTAGTTGGTTCCACTGTTTACCCTGTATACTCAGACAGCCTCCCGTTTCCTCCCATTTGCGTGAGGGGAAGAGAAACATTTTAATAAATAGGAAAATATGATTGTCCAAGCTCAAGGACTGACAGGATGACTATGGGAAAGGTGTAACACCAAACCCCACTTTTAATTCTGCCTAGCTGTTGAGTGAGTCACTACCATCAGCTATGAGAGCACTCTGAAGAGGAACTGGGCACTAATGGAAACTGTTTGCTTCTCAACAGCAGAAAGAGCATGGATTAAGTCTGTGGCAGAAAAGAGACACACACAGGCCTTAGTGCCCACATGCTCTGTCAGAGTCTTCATGCTAGTCACAGGGCCCTTTGGAAAAATTTGCCTCTTTTGCATTTAAAAAGACAAAAAATACTAGAATATATAATCCAAATATGCTAGGATTGGTTAAATGATTACTGAAAAACTCTGTTCATTCAAGAAGAGTATGAACAGTTTATAAATTATCAGAACAATTCACAGAACGCATGCTGAAACAAAGCAACCCCAAGACAAGCTTGGGTAAACATCAAACCCTTAAAAAAAACAATCAATAAATACCTTTTGGACCATAGATTTTATGGCCACTGATGCTCATTAGGTCAATTTTCATATCATTGACATCCATGGGGATTTTACCAACTGCCTGGGCAGCATCAGTGTGGAAGAAAACCTTACGAGAGCTGCAGATCTGACCTGGGATAAGACCACCACAACAGCAACAAACAAGACAATTAGTTACTTATCTCATTAAATGCATTAACGTACCTGAAAAGTGTCACCTTGCAGGGAGCAGGAGCAGTTTTGCAGGGAAAAGGGAGAAGAAATGAGTACTCTTAGGTTGTTTTAATTTTTTAGTCAGTTGTCTATGGACTATTTTGCAGCTATTCCAGCTGATACTTACCCAAGCTTAGTTGTACATAGCTCGAGGCTAGAACTAGCTGAAATTTAGAAGCAACAGAAAGGCTACAAATTGCTTCCTTATCATAGAAGTCAGAGGCAAAAATGTCATCTTGTCAAATGCAGGACTGTTCCCTATGGAACTACAGCGTATCTGCCAGTGCATGGCTGAGTTTACTCTTTTGTCTTAAGCAATGGGGGCTTCTATCACTTCCCTTGGGAAGGTCTATTCACAGCCTGGCAGATCTGCCTTTGGAAGATCTCCTGGTAGTCCACCTAGATTTTCCACTTCTTAATTCCCTTTTATTTTAAGACTATTCCATTTATCAGGCGAATATAATTCCTCTCCTTCCTTAGTGTCCATACTCAAGTATCTGTATGCTTATGATTCATTCCCCACTGTGTTGTCACTTAGCCAACTTGTGCAAATTTAGCTTTTAATCGTTCCTCAAAAAACAGAAGCAATACTCTCAGTTCCCACCTCACTGTGGTTGCTCTTCTCTGAGCTTTCTCCAGACGGACAGTAACTTTCTGGTGCCCAGAAGTGAGCAATATTCCAACTGTAGCTGAACCATATCTGCAGAGAGAGAAGCTATTACCACCCGATGACATGATGGGCCCCCGGACAGAGTGATCAACAGTGACCATTTTTTCCTGCCAGATCATAGTGAACTCTCATTTGATCCACAGCTGACTCATTTCTAGGTCTCATTTTGCATAACTGTTCCCTAGGATTCTCCAACACACAATGTGTGTATTTCAGATTATTGCAAACAAGTAGTAATTTTGGCTGCCAATAGCGAAGCTTTGCTTTAAATTGCAAAAGCCAGCTAGGAGCAGAAAACAGCGCACCTCACTCTCATTATAAGGCTATGTGCCTGTAACAACTCCCTGTTAAAAATATCAGATGCAGTTTTAGTTTACATTGTTAAACGATTTCAGAACATATTGTTTGAGACAGCAAAATCATCAAAACAGTCTCAGGCAAGACAGGCCAATGGATTTCTTCTGGTCCTTCAAAACAATGTAGCTTCCTTAGGGCCCAGTTTCATTACACTTGATATTACATTAATATGCCTTTTTAGAACTATTAGCCAAGGCATATTTCATATATATTGCACACATTATTGATATGTGTTACACATCAGATCAATATTATATAATCTTAACTTTAAGTTGTATTACACTCACTCATATCAAGAGCTCGCTCCCCCACAACACCCTGCAAAGCTAAATACAGCATGTGGCATTAATGAATATAAATCCTATCAAAATCAAGATACATGAGTGTTCTACCCTGGTACTAAGCAGAGCGCTCCTTCATGGCCCAACTGGTTTGGAATACTGTGTTCAAAAGCAAGAGATAAGGGATACACTGTCTTACCAGAAAATGAAGCTAAAAACTAATTGATTGGTGAATTTTAGCCTTGGGTGACATACAGAGTGGTTTTAACTTGTAAACAAGTAACTATAAATACAGCAAGTTTGTGGGGCATATTTTGGGGAGCATACCTTCTATAGAAGGTCATTTGGCATGCTGTGAGAAACAGCTTCTCAGAACGATCGGTAATGTAACTCTTTTTCCCGTACTGTTAGCCAATTTTATTGCTAAAACTGGATAAGTTTGGTTATTTGGTCTTCTGAACATTTTTCATAATGAACCACATGTGTAGTTATATATATATATATATATATATATATATATATATATAAAGCAGAAGATACCATTTTTCAAGTCAGTCTCATTTATATTAGGTTGCTGGAAGCCAGTGCCTACTTACCAATGTCCCTAATTGGCTGCTTTACTCCGATTTCATTGTTCACAGTCATTATGGACACCAAGCTTGTGTCTGGTTGGAGTGCATCCTCCAGTTCCTGGTGAAAACGTTGAAAAGACACAGATGTAGTGCCTGACGTAACTAAAAGTACAAGCAAAAGCCGCCTACTGTTTAGTGTTGGGACACTGTTAAAACCCAAGGCCTAAAAACCAGAGTACCTAAAACATTTTAACAGGAAAAACACTGATAAGATTTGGCTATCCAAAAGTACAAAGTTTTTGGACTTTGAGTAAAATAAAAACCCTGACAAAAATGTGTTTGCAGAAGATAAGAAATGCTGACATTGAACTTTGTGCTTTCTAAAATTCCCCTTTTAACAGATTAAGAGGGAGGATAATATACTATAAGACAAGACAGATACTGATCTAACATTGAAATGGAAGATTGCTAATAATAAAATAAGATTCATTGTTAGCTATATATTTAATAAATTGTAATTATGGATATAGAGGAAGTATAAGATAAGGCAATATACAGGCCAAGGCTTTGCCTGGCATGAGGGTATTTTTTGTAAATTTCTCTTTTATATAATTTGCTGATGTGTGTAAAATGATACTGTTGGCAAGATAAATAGTGTGTCATGTTGGAAGATGTAAGTAAGAGGTACAAACTGATAACCAAAAACTCCCTTTTTCTGGGACCGAGGGCAACACAATCCCAAAACTGTAAATTCAGCAAGAAAATTATAGACATTAGGTGATTAATGCTTGCAGATGAATATGTATGGGTTATGTACAAGTCAATGGATAATGAATGCGTTGAATGCAGACTGGAGGAAAATTATGTAATGGAGCATGTGAAAACGTATTAGAATATATGTAAAAATGGACCCAAGGCTGGAGAAAAGCCATATCAGAAACTGATGAACAAAACTGAAGGACCAGACCAAGAGTCCCTGGAAGAAGGAGGGACTTTTTGGAGCCCCAAAATGTGTAACCTGGGCTTCAAATTATTTAATTATTCCATGTATGTCCAGACACAATAAGTATTGACAATCAATTATTCCATGTATTCCATGCATGTAATTTAATTATTCCATGTATGTCCAGACACAATAAGTATTGACAATCATTCTGTCTGAAAGTGTATTAAAATAAAGGCAAAACTGATTAAGCCTCAATTGGGTGGATGTGTGACTCCGTTTCCCATCGTACAGACCCAACACTTAGCTTCAGTTTTGATAGCAAATTACATTCCGTTAAGTTCCTGTAGTTCTCTGGCACTACAAATAAAAATTATGGAAGTGTTTGAATAAATCCTGATTCAATTCACTGACAGACATTCTAAAAGGAGATAGAGAAGGCTCAGGCAGAACAACATCGATCACCATCACACACATCTATCAGTCAAAAAAGAACCCATTTTCACAATTGGCAGTAATACTAGTTATATATAAATAAAAGCAGCAGGATTGTTTAATCTCTATATAATTTAATATTCGCATGAACAACGTCTGACCAGGTCACAGCCATGAAATCTTTGCTACGCTTGTCACAGGTACATTCATGCCAGCTTGTTTCTAGTGTATTTTATTAATTTTAAAAAAACAAACAAAAAAACAACCATATGTAACACGTCTAAACAAATTATAAGTCCTCTGAATTCAAGAAAATTATTCCACAAGGGAGGAAGAGAAGGGGGGAAAGGTAGATTACGGTCAACAGAGTTATTTGACAGCAAGATTAACAATTATGCATTACGTGCAAAAGAACATGAAAGGTATCACTCAAAGCTGGGGATCTGGCCCAGAGGTAAGGTTGACAGCCCTGTGTAGCAGAATACCCCCCAAGTAATAATAATGGCCCGAAACCCAAGTATTGCAGCCTGAGGCTGGGAGGGAAGAATTCATAGATTAATAAATTTTTAAGACCAGAAGAAACCATTCATAACATCTAGTCTGATGTTCTGCATTGCACAGGCCAAAGAATCTTACCAATAATTCATACATCAAGGCCTACTGCACCCCACTGTATGCCATTTACTTAGGTTTTGTGTAAGATGGGAAACGGCATGATTGGAACGTGTACAACTGAATGGGAGGTGGTGGAACACAAAGCCCAGCATAGATGCTTATCATTGAGGCGGAGAGGGGGAAGCCCAGGGGAACCGAAACAAAAGCTTTAATTGCCTGTACTATAACATGAGGCTGTAGAGGGGAACCATCGTTATAAAGCAGCAGCAGCCATAAAAGCCAACAGACCATTACAAAAGGATTTTAGGCAGTTCATAAGAAAAAAAGAACAGCCCTACTGGGTCAGACCAATGGTCCATCTAGCCCAGTATCATTTCTTCCAACAGTGGCGGGTGCCAGATGCTTCAGAAGGAATGAACAGAACAGCACAATTTATAGAGTGATTCATCCCATCGTCCAGTCCCAGCTTCTGGCACTCAGAGGTTTAGGAACACCCAGAGCATGGGGTTGCATCCATGAACATCCTGGCTAATAGCCACTGACAGACCTATTCTCCATGAACTTGTCTCATTCTTTTTTGAGCCCAGTTGTACTTTTAGTCTTCACAACATCCCCCGGCAATGAGTTCCACAGCCTGACAGTGCACTGTGTGAAGAAGTAATTCCTTTTGTTTGTTTTAAACCTGCTGCCTATTAATTTCATCAGGTGATCCCTGGTTCTGGTGTTATGTGAAGGAGTGTTATGAATAACACTTCCTTGTTCACTGTCTCAACACCATTCATGATTGTATAGATCTCTATCATATCCCCACTTATCTTTTTAATCTCTCCTCATATAAAGCTCCTCATACTCCTAAATAACTCTGTATTTTTTCCAATTTTTATGGCCTCTCTAATCTCCTCGAGCATTTCGCAGCCAGTCACCATCCTGGTCAGGAGTATATTCCTACTGCTATACTCTTTTTATAGAAATTCTATGTTACTGTTTGATTCATTTAATATTTTTACTATATTTGACTCTGTGCTTCCTTTCATTTGTAGTACCACTCCTCCACCAGCACAACATACTTGGTCATTCCTGTAATTTTGTACCCTGGTATTTTGTTCAAAAGAAATAAACAAAACAATTGGTGCCTAGAAACTCCCAGATGCTCTGTCAGCTTCAGGAAGAAGCCAAGGGAGCAAGACTTTACTAAAAAGAAGACTGGGGGTGGGGGGGAGAAAAGAAGAGATGCATCAACTCCTAGCAGGAGTCAAGTGGAGTTCTAATACCACGTAAGAGATTAGTTTGGACACAGGTTCAAGAAAATCCTTGGCGTCACATAACCTCCAAGATGAGGGAACCATATCTGTCTAAACCCAGTGGAGATTACCTGAGTTTTGCTCAAGTCCTGAGCAAATGAGGGAATCAAAACCAAAAGGGAAAAGACCAAAGCAAGCATCAAAGAGCTCTCTCTCTCAAACTCCCGGCAGCTTCCCTGTTACTTGAGCAATAACAAAGCACAGAAGAGAACCTTGAGAGGAAAGAATGATGTATGTGAAAGTAGAAACTCCTTCATGCTCAGTTAGAAAAAAGGAACCAATACTGCTCTCTCTCTCTCTCTCTCACACACACACACACACACACCCCCCCCTTTCAATACATGAAGAAAGGTAGGGGGCAACTGAGCCATATTGTGTTAGCACGGGTTACAATTGCACCTTCTGAATTCCTCTAGTACCACAGTAAGCATTCAGTGTTGTACCCTGCTTCATCCTAAACCCTCTGCCATTGCATCAATATAACTTTTATGCTTATGTTATCAGTAACATTGTGTCAATGGAACTCTTATGTCAACACCCAAACATTACTATTTTAATAACTGAAAAACCATTCATACAAAACATGTTGCTATTTTAACATTTTCACAACTACTCAGAGCAAAGAACTACATGCATTTAATTTCAGACTGCTCTACTATGTGTTTAAAAGAAATCCAAAACAAATGTTGGACACTGGAAATGTTTTGATGAGATGGTCCTTTTTTGAAAGGTATAGGTAACTTCATACGTTCGTTTTTTTCCCCTGCAAAATGCCCTAAAAATTTCAAGCAGTTCATAAACTACAATAAGCATCTCAAATTCATCCTTTAAATCAAAACAAAGATTTATAGAATGATTCCTTCCCAACTAAAATGAAAATCTATTGTGGGACTACTATTCCACCACAATATCACTAAACCCTCTGTCTTTTAATGACATTCATTCTCTTACTCCAGGAGTCCATAATTAAAGAAATAAACTAGAATGGCAGAGAAACAGTTTTCTCCAAAGTGGCACACTGCTCTTAAAAACTTGGCTGGTGTGACTTCTATTCTTTTGTCTCTTAATAATTTGGAACAGATCATCAAATTGTTTTTTGTGTAAGAGCAATGCTTCAGCAAAACTGATGCTGAGGCCTCTAAGGTGATAGTGCTATGTGGAGAATTTTTACATGTTTGCTAACAGGCAACTTACCTTTAAATCTATGAGCCCATTTTCTTTAACAGGCAAGTATGTGACACGAAAGCCTTCAGCCTCCAGATAACGGCAAGAGTCCAGCACACACTTGTGTTCTGTCTGAGTTGTAATTATATGCTTCTTTCGGGATTTATAGAATCTTGCAACACCCTGGTGTTCACATTAAATGAAAAATAAAACGGCCATGAAATTGCTTAAAAGTAGCAATTTATATAAATTGAAAGGGGGAGAATGCCAAGCAAAAGGAAGTTTCTCCCAGGATCACTCAGCATGGCACAGTCTGAAAGGCTAGTGGGACAAAGTCTCTTATGAATAGGGCCCTACCAAATTTGCGGTCCATTTTGGCCAATTTCACAGTCATGGGATTTTAAAAATCAAATTTCATTATTTCAGATATTTAAATCTGAAATTTCACGGTGTTGTAATTGTAGAGGTCCTGACCATAAAAGGAGTTGGGGGGGGTCAAAGGTTATTGGAGAGGGTTGTGGTACTGCTACCCTTACTTCTGCATTGCTGCTGGCGGTGGCGATGTCTTCAGAGCTGGGTGGCCAGAGAGTGGTGGCGGGTGGCCGGGAGCCCAGCCCTGAAGGCAGAGCTGCTGCCAGCAGCAGCGCAGAAGTAAGAATCACATGGTGTGATATTGTCACCTTTACTTCTGTGCTGCTGCCTGCAGAGCTGGGCCCTCAGTCAGTGGCCACCACCCTCTGGCCACCCAGCTCTGAAGGCAGAGCTGCTACCACCAGCAGCACAGAAGTAAGGATGACATGGTATGATATTGCCACTCTTACTTCTGTGCTAAGGTCTTCAGAGACCACTCTCCGGCCGCCCAGCTCTAAAAGCAGCACAGAAGTAAGGATGGCAATACTCCCTAAATAACCTTGCAACCCCCTTTTGGGTCAGGAGCCCTAGTTTGATAAACACTGGTCTCCCCCCAAAAATCTGAATAGTATGGGGTAAAAGCACACAAAACACCAGATTTCATGGTCCATGATGCGTTTTTCATGGCCACAGATTTGGTAGGGCTCTACTTATGAAGAGAATTAGCCACAACACTCCAGTAAACTTTAATTATATGCAAATCAACATTCAATCTGAAGAGGCAGTGAGGAGATAACCCAACATCCCAGTCCCTCCTGAGACAATCACTATCCTTTCACAATTATAATCTACAAATATTACTTGCGTTAAATTAGACCATTTGGTTAGTTACAATTGCTTCCAAAAATATACAGCTTTGGAATTCTGAAAGTATTTATTAGGTGAGGATTTATAATTTTCTCCTTCTTTGGCGGGATATAATATATAATGAAAAATCTTCTAAATATTAACAAGGAAAATAATCACCTGTGAGATCAAAAACTTTGGAAAAAGATTGATAATCAAGATTTCAGCCACTCTTTATGATCAAAATTTTGGTAAAATGAGCACAAAACTTCATCTGGGACAAATGGATTTTTAATCCCCACGTGCATATATCAAAAACAGTTAAACTGATTTTCCTCACGCTTGAAGGGAAAAAAAAGTCACCTTTGCTCCAACACCAAGAACGGAAAATTTCAGGCCCAAAGGAATTTGCTGGAACAGCTAGGTTAATTGTGGGGGATTTCAATACAGTTCAAACATTTCTTCATTTTAAGGAATAGGCAAAGTACTGCACCTGCTCCAAAACATGGGTCAGAGCCAGCTTGCTCCTACTCACCACACCAGCACTAGCCCAACACTCCCTCCAGCTATACTGTGGCATTGCAATCCATTCCTTCATGTTACAAGTTGGTCAAACTAGGAATGTAACAAAACAAAGATACCAAGCCTTCCACTAGAATCTTTGATCACTGGCAGCTGGACAACAGGACTTAAACCCCAAACCGTTACAGATTTCAAAGTAATTTCATATATATCAGTTGTAGTATAAACCAGACATTTACCTTAATTGCTAAATTATTTGATTCTGTAGCACCACTGGTAAAAATAATCTCTCTAGGATCTGCTCCTATTAATGATGCAACTTGCTGTTTAAAACGAAATAAAAATATTATTTGCTATTTTAAAACATGAAAATTGAGTTAATCATACACAGAGAATATGTACAGCATCTCCCAGAACATCTCCTCTACCCCAATACTAGCCCAACCTAAACAGGATTATAGATACTGTGTTTAAAAATGGCATTATACACATGTACTTTCTCTTTTAATGCGGAGGAGGATTTGCACAGGTCATTTGCATTCAACACTACTACTTGTTGTGAACATAAATCCTCCTGAAGGGATGGGAAAATAAAATATGCAACACATATTCAGTATATTCAATATGCAATATATCCCATATGCAACCAAAATACACCCAAACTTTAACTTATGTAAAACTCACCAAAGCAAAAATCCATTCACCTAGCTTCTTGTATTAAAACGTGAAGACCGTCTAGTTAGCGCAATGGCAGATACATGCCTGAGGGGGAGTTTTCACAGCTGCCACAGGGACTTAGCATGACAAGTCCCATGGACTTTCAAACCCCTGAGGAGCTTTGGAAAGCCTCCCAGCGACAGATCCCCAAGTCATTTACTTCCACCACTTAAATTGTTTTAATATAAAATATATGTGTTTTGTTTTGCATTTGCCAAACTATACATAACATAGTAAACTCTTAAGTTGCTAGAGATCAAGTTGCCAAATCTTGCCTCCTAGGAACTAAACCAGAATTATGGGGGTGGGGATTTTTTATTTTTTAAGCAACTAGTTTATGAACAGGAAAACGTATTTAAGTTCTGTGATGGGGCTGAAAAGCCTCACCTGTCTGGCTCGTTCCATAGCAGACTCACTCTCCCAGCCATAGGCATGAGTCCTGGAATGTGGGTTTCCATAGGAGTGCATTAGATATGGGAGCATGCTGTCCAAAACTCTGGGGTCCTAGAAGACAAGAGACAATTTTTTTTAAAAGTAGAGAAAAATCATTTTGTTTTTCCTCCCTCTTTCTTTCCCCTCCAATATATTTGCTCTGCTTTATCCCAGGACAGCAGTCAGCTTATTCCAAACTACTGTAAATGCACAAACATTTTGCATAAGCACTATATTAACCTATCCGGTGACTGGCAAAGGTTTGCTAATAACATCCAACACAATCTTGCAAGTCAAACATTGAACTATACCAGAAATCTGTCTCAGAAGCAGGGCTTTGGAGTGGAGCCCGGAGCTGGAGCGCGGAGCAGCTCCGGAGCAGTGGAGCTGCCAGTTTTTGCCTGGAGCTGGAGCAGAGCAGGAGCACAGCTCCAAAGCCCTGCTCAGAACAGCAAGGACTTTCTAAGCAGAAGAAACACAAGACCCTCTAAGGGTCACTGGAAAAGTTTTACATTTTCTCCAAGATGACCTTTCATCATTTCAGAATGCATGTAATTCAAATGACATGACAAGACAGTACTTGATAATAGCCACCACCTCAAGGTACATTTATTGTATGTTTCCCCCAGGAATATAAAGAGATTTCTAATTATTAAACCTCACAATATATAAGTGTTGATGAAAGACATTCTGGCCATAATAAAATTATGCTGAGTGAAGACGACGAGACTTCTGGAGAAAGACCTGCACCTCAACTGTTACTGAAGTACAAGGTTAGAATTTTAGTTGCAGACCATCGTTAAAGTTACTTTGGTGTAACACTGAATGGAGATGCTTATCACCACATCAACAAAGATAGTGAGTGCCTTAAATTGTGTAAATACTGGACTTTCTTTTAAGCACAAATAAGGCAGTCTCTTCTCAATCCCTCCGTGTTTTCGACGTTCCTTGGGAAGAGTGCAGTGAGAAGGAGCGGGTGCTGGGGAAAGCCAAGATGTAATTGGGCATGAGATTATGTACACTATGAGAACACGAAGCTTGAGTTTCATGTGGTAAGAAAAGGAAGCTAATAGAGGGATTCAGTGTGGGAAGGAACGACACATCAAGAACAAACAAGGAAGAGCAGATACTGGGCTTCATTACAAAGTGATCATTCTTCTGGCAAGAGTACTGCACTAAAAAGAATATAGCTCTTCCCAGAATTACTCATGAGCACTCTGATTTGCTCATGGAAATCTGCATTCCCCATCATTAAGGTTAAGATTTTGTCTCGGTTGTTTTTAGTAAAAGTCACAGATCACTGGCAAAAAACAAAAAAATTAACAGCAGTCCGTGACCGGTCTGGGACTTTTACTAAAAGTAATAGGGGTGAGGAGCTGATGGGGGATGACTGAAGCTTGAGGGGTGGGGGATGAGAGCCCAAGTCTGGCTGAGGTGGGAGGATCCTGCATCCACCACGCCCCCCCAAGAGCTGCCCAAGAGCTTCGGCTCAGGCAGACAGTATCATGGAGATCTCTGGAAGTCACAGAATCTATGACATCTTATCCCTATCCATTATGCATGTACCCCATCTGGTTACAACTACAGGGTTCATTCTAGGGCACTAGTGTATGTTCACATAATTTCACCAACCAGTGGAGTAGTTGCCTGGACATCCATATACAACGGCCGGAGCGGGGATTCTTCATCAAGACCTTTTTCTAGAGGAAAAAAAAAGACACTATAGTGATAAATGCACAGCAAGCACAAGGGACAAGTAAAGATGCAGTGCAAAGGAGAGAAGACAAGCAAAACTTTCCAACAACAGGAGCGGACAGCAGTGCAGAAAAAGAAATCAGGGAACCCACAGTGAGCTTGGAACCTTTCTAATGAGAACATGCACCACGTCTGGCGCTCCAAAGGAGAGCCAGTCACGATCTGCACTGCTAGGAGAAGGGAGAAGGACGCGCCCTGCATTCTGGCAACTGGCTTTCCAGCCCGCCCAGGGGAGCAGGCAGCACGGCGTGCAAAAAAAGAAACATCAAGCGTGATGCATCTCTCGGAGGTGCTTCTCTGGCCGCCATCGCTGCTGTGTCTGACAAGCCCGTCACGACACTCGGGTGGGCCATGGTCCCCGTTCACAGGGGACAACGGGGGCACGGAGAGCCCGGCCCGAGGGCACTCAGGGGGACCGCGGGGGGGCGGGGAATTGAGGCCAGGTTAGCACTAGACCCAGGGGGCTCCCTTCTCACGGGCCATCCCCGCCCCGCTCCCGTGCCCGCCAGGCACCACACGCCGGCGGGGCCAAGCCGAGCAGCCCCCGGTCCCCGCGACTGCTCGGCACCTTTACCGCCGCCGCCCCTGAGCCCCGCCAGGCCCCTGGGCTCCGCCCCGCGCGGACTCGCCCCACTCACCCCCGTGGCGCCGGGCCACCCCCGAGAGCCGCCGGGCCGGCGAGCCCCCGAGCCCGCGCAGCCTCGGCAACGCCGCCGCCCTCCGCAGCAGCAGCAGCATCCCGGCACTAGCCAAGCCCGGAAACAGCCCCTGCCCTTTCACCCCGACCCGCGTGTCGTCATCGCAGCGCGCCGGAAGTGACGGAGAGACTGGAGCGTGCTGGGCGGAGGCGAGGAGCGAGGTGAGGGGTCCCCCGGCGCCCCCGGGAGCGGGCCACGGAGAGCCTGGGATCAGCCGGGCCCCGCGGAGCTTCCCCAGCCGGTGGCCGCAGGGTCCCGGCTCGCGCGGTGCAGGCGCCAGGGCTTGCCCCAGCCCTGCCAAGCTGGGGGCCGCACCAGTGTCCCGTGGCCGTGAGTTCCGCAGGCTCCTCTACAGCCCCCGAGCCCCTCTGTGACGGAGCGAGCCGGGGCCTGGCCCCCTCCAGGGCGGGGACGCCTCTGTCTGCCTCTCTCATGCTCTGTTCCGACCGTTTCCTCTCTGAGCTAGACTGCCCAGGCTCCTTCCCGATGGAAGCTTTATTGCTTGCTGCTGTAGCTCATTACATTTCTTCCTAGTCTCCATTACTGACCATGCCCCTCTTGGGACAAGGTAGGGGAACGGAAGCAGCCTCTTCTCTGCTGTGGCCAAAGCCGTTCACAGCGTAGCTGCTCAGAAATGTCCAGTCACTGACAATTTTCTGTACATGCTTCTTTATGTGAGTGAAACTTGCTGGAGAAGGACACTCTTTGTGTTCTGGGCATCATGCAAAATGCTTTATGGCCAAGGAGACTATGTTTGTCCTGGTTAGAATAATACCACTGAGTTTAAAAAGCAACAGGCAGTTCAAGGATTTTTTTGCAGCCTTCAGATGAGCAGTTTTGGTTGCTGCACAATCTGGATGGAGGCAGTTTTACGTCTCTACCTTGGGTTTTTTTGGGAGGAGGGACATAATAAAACTAGTAATTTCTGTCTGTTGGCCAAATATATCTGCCAACTGTGAATGCAGAATGTAGAGAGTTTATGATACTTGGTAGGAACAGAGAAAGAAGCATAAAACCTAGACTGATGTTTGTAAGAATGAGCTGTCAAAATCTGAGCCCAATTTGTAACAAATTATGAATATATATAGTATTTCTGATTTTCACTGACAAAGTGTGAGCGTTTGAGTCCTAGGGACTGGAGGGAGCAGGGAGAGTTTATTAGTGTCCATTTGGACAATGAAAATACTTTTTCAAATCTGGTTAGCGAACATAATTTGAAATCTCCTTTTACATTTAGTGCAGGCTCCCTCCAGGTTATAACATGACCAGCCAAATTAAAGGTGCTAATTGTATCTATACTAAATGTAAAAGGGGGTTAGAAATTATGCTAGCTAACTCAGTTTTAAAACACTATAATTTGTTGTCTGGACAGTCCTTTAATGCCAGACATCTGTTATGCTGTTCACCACCATCCTGTTAAATATGTGAGCTAAGTAAGATTATTATTTATTATCAGTAGTCCAGAATTATGCAATAGGTGTTTGTTTTTGCATCTGTCATGTTAGTCCAGTGCATTTGCACACGCCGACCCATTGTAAAGTCCGCCTCTTATCTAATTGTTCCTCTCCTTTACCTCCTCCTCCTTTACCTTTGCTCGTTGTTTCAAAATGCCATTTGTCTGCACTGTATTGGGCAGGGGAAGTCCAAGCTATTAGAAATTCTCTCTAATCCAATAATTGAGTGCCTATTAAATGTAGATATTAGGGAGACTGGATGGCTCATTGGCAGATTAGAAAAGGAATACTGAGCCTTTCAATTACAAGGTCATCATTCAGTTTCAGCTCAGGTTGGTAGTAACTGAAAGTTATTACCATCAGATGACTGACCAGTGCCCCATGTAAAATGAGTTATTAGTCTTAGTCCAGTTCGTACTGGACAGGCACCACCACCACAGATTGAGCAGGTATGGCAACTGAACTCTACTCAAATTCCTAAAAGTGCTCTCTCCAGCAGGCAGCAGCATATCAATGGGGCAATGTGGAGAATGGTGCACAACAGTTGCCCATACTGTGTGTTCTGGGAATGAAAAGAACCACAATCTCCAGAGCTGTCAGCCAGCACCTTTTGCAAGTACTGAAATTCACATACAGTGTTGAGCACAGGGGAACCTTAATGTGAATCTTTGTTACAGAAAGTGAAGTCCTGTCAGATTTTTTTCCCCCTGCTCTGAATGGGTGACCATTTTTCGGGGGGGGGGGGGGCGGGGGAGGGGAAATCGACATAATAGCCTAGGAGCTAGGAATTTTGGAGGTGGCTGTTTCATGCATCAGACAGTAGGGTGTGTGGGAGTGCTGTGGATGCCGTATGTTCAGGGATGGAAGGATTTCTGCTTTCAACAATCCCTCCAGGCAATGCTTATTAGGGAGCGACTCTCTCAGACTGAATGGAGTCCCCTCAAGTCCTTTGTCAGAAATATAGTGACTGTTAATGGGGGTGTGAAGGTTTGTGTGGGAGCAAAACAAGTCTGTGATCAGGACAGTCCTCCTTTTGCTCCATCTGTCCCCAGTATTGGGCCAAGATGCAAGGCTGTGAAAACCTTCTCTGTTCCCTGACAGTGTGTCTAGGAATGGGAACTGTAAGGTGGAGAGACAAAGTAAAGCTGAGGCTCTGGAATAAGGTTGCTCAGTGTTTTGCTTGTACACTTCTATAGAAAAGTCTTTTTAGGTGCTAATAAGTGGTAGCTGAATGAGCAGTTACAGAGAACTAGCTAGTCACATTTGCATGCAAATACTCAGTTTGCACATGCACTCTCCTAAATTGTAGGAGACTCAGGCCATGGCTATGTCTACACTGCACAGCTTCCAGTAGCACAGCCATGCCGCTGAAGCTTTGCCGTTGTAAGACGCGCAGCATAGCCCCCCTTTGTTACCAGGGGAGAGCTCTCCTGATGACAAAATAAAACCACACCAACAAGGGGCAATAGCTTCTCCACTGACAAAGCGCTGTTCACTCCAGCGCTTTTCATCATTAAAACTTTTGTTATTCAGGGGTGTGTGTTTTTCACACCCTCTGAGCGACAAAAGTTTTAACAATGAAAGTGCAGTGTAGACGTAGCCTAAGTCTACCCTACCACTTCAGTCGGTATAAATCCTGTTGCTCGGGGATGTGAAAAAAACCACACCTCTGAACGACACAAGTTACACTGACAGACGCGCCGCTGTGGACAGTGCTGTGCCGACGGGAGCGCTCTCTTCCCTTGGCAGAGAGCGGCTACACGAGAGGTCTTACAGCAGCGCAGCTGTATTGGAAGAGCTGTGCCACTGTAAACTCTCCAGTATAGACATGGCCTCAAGCACATAATGTCTTCACAACTGCTGCTGTCCAATCCAGTTGGGCAGCAGGACGCTTGTCATTCACGGGAGGAGGTGGGTCGGTGGTGGTGGGGGGAGGGTTTTTTTTTTTTTTTTGTTTAAGTGTCTTGCTTCTTTTCCAGATGCCTGTGACTGTGGGGCCATATGGACAGTCCCAGCCCAACTGCTTTGACAGAGTGAAAATGGGCTTCATGATGGGCTTTGCTGTTGGCATGGCGGCAGGGGCACTGTTTGGCACATTTTCCTGCCTCAGGTATGTTGGAGTCAGTTAATTGTAAATGTCAGTCCTAGGAGAAACTGGGACAGAGGAAGGAGATCTAAAGACCTTGTTCCATTTTGGTAACATAGATGGAATGCTACCTGTGACTCTAAACGAGGCTGAAGATTTGGAGCATCCAAGTCATAGAATTAGATATTGGACAAGCTGCTTTTGCTTGCCACATACAAAGAGCTGTTCTCTTAGCACTGGAGGTTGTATGTGGCAGCCGGCAGGGCCTTCAGTTGTCTTTACATCCTGTTCCATAGTGTTTTCATTGCATTTCAATGACTCATTTGTTGAGAGTAGTTATCCTGAGGTGTTCAGTGTTTCTCTGTACATGGAATATTATAAAGAACTGGTAGATCAATGGGATATTTAGTATCTTACACCAATAATATATATTCGCTTATTTGAATTCTCTTCAGCTAACATCACTGATATATGACAAAGACTTTATACTGAATGGGAGAAACAAGAACCATGAGTTGTTCTAAAAGTTGTTTAAAAAAACAACAAACACACATCCCCCACGTATCCCTCCCCTTGATCCTCTTCAAATCCTAATGAATGTTGTTCATAGGTACCACAATATTGGCAGGAAATGCAATCATGGATGATCTGAAGGAGCAATAAGAGATTGTTTTTTATCTGACTTGGTTAAAGAGACATTAGCTGCTTCAATTTGCCCCAAAATTTAACTCAGGTAAAAACATATGTTTATAAAACTCGTGGCAAATGAACCAGCACATTTTAAAAGTCCCAATGCACACAAGTGGTTACAAACAATTAAACTTTCCATGCAGTGTTTCCATGCATATATTGCAGCAGGAAAACCTGAGAGAGAAAATCACTTTGCTTATTTTTATTGTCCAACCTCTTGCAAACAGGAAAAAAAATGCAGCTGTAGCAAAGATTCACTTGGGCTTTAAAAGTTCCCACTTCATTTTCAGTTGATAATGTCCCTTTAAATGAGGTAAATCTCACTGCCTTGAGCACATGCAGCTAGGCAGGGCCCAGCTGCAAGGCTGCAGAGTCTCTCCACCTCTGGCACTTCATACATACAGAGTGGTGAATTCTCATCCTGAGTCTATATAACTGACATGTCACAGCCACAAAGGAGCAAGCTGCCCCTCCCAGTCCTTCCAATGGATCACAGCTACAAGAGATTGCAGCCATTCTCCCCTCCCACTCATCCCATGCACCCTGAAGTCATGTGCTCCAAAACCTAAAAAGCACGTTGTCTGTACAGTCTAGAAGTGAATGAAGCCAACTCTCATGCCAGTCACCTGATACAGAAAGTCCGATGATAAAATCCAATATGCTTTCCAATGTCTGTCAGGGATGGATTGTCACTTCAGCAGTAGAATGGCCTTGGTCAGCCTGTGTTGAATCCTGAACTGTTTTCTCTCTTTCAGGATTGGCATGAGAGGACGAGAACTGATGGGTGGAGTTGGCAAAACCATGATGCAAAGTGGTGGCACGTTTGGGACATTCATGGCCATTGGCATGGGAATCCGCTGCTAACCTGGAGCATGGGATTTTTTTAACCTGAAGACTAATGCCCCTGTTCAATCATTCCACCTATGTAATATAATAAAATCTTTGGGTATCTAAAATGTTGAATGCTCAATCCTAGTGAGATCATAAAACGCAGTACAAGACTCTGCTAGTGCGCTCTCAACAAATTGTAACTGCAGTGTTTTCTACTGAACTCCACACTGCCTGTGTTTATGAAGAAACAGCCCACAGCAGAGACAAAACACAGTGCCCCTTTCCACAGGTGGAGAAGAGGGAACCTGAAATCTGGAATTATAGAGTTATAAGGCAAACCTGATCAAAGAGAGCCACCCTGTTACCTTACGACAATCAGCTGGTTCTCAGGCTGGGCTTGGCCATTGTACCTTTCGGTCTCTTGCCTCTGGGTCCCCTACTTGTGAGCAAGCTCACTGTTCCCAGCAGGAGTAGGGCTTGTTTCAAAGATCCTTCCTAAGTCTAATTATCTCCAGTCCTTGGCACTGCTCCTCAGGTTCAGCTCTGAGGTGCTGACAGAGAGCAGATATCCAGAGCCTCTCTCAGGGCTGCAGGGTATCTGCCCTAAACAAGGGGGTGGGAAAGGGAAAGCTAGTCACTGCCTTGGGCTGGGTTCCCCTGGCTACTGGGCTTCCTAGCGGTCTCTAGCAGCCTCTCTTCTTGGGCCAGCTTTACCTTTGTAAGCTCCCCTTCTCCGGGAAGGGCATGCTCTACACATATACCTAATGGCATGGCCAGGGTGTGGGATGCTTCTTAAGCTTGCTGTCAGTGGAATGGGGATGCATCCATCACGCACTTGCCCCAAGACCAGAAAGCTTTCTTGTTCAAGCAGCTCCCAGTCTCTGGGTGAAAAGAATCTGTATTTGCATGCTCTTTCCCAGCACAGTGCTGCACCTGGGAGCTGCGGGGCTGGAGTGCCAGATACCAGCACATAACCTGGAGGTGTGAGTCCTTCAGAGAGTGTAGCTACTGTAAGGTACATGGTTTGTGACTACAGAGAAGGGACTACCCAGCAGGTAATACCCAAAGGCTTCCATAATACATTTGTTGTCTAAGCTGCCGCCTCAGTAATAGAATATGATTTCTCCCTAGGAAACCACTTTTTACTCAAATGTAGGATGGAGTGCTCTTTGCCTTCAAAGTCCTGGGAGATCACCACTGCCCAGGCCAACATTGGCTGCATCTGTATAGAAAATGAAGGCCTGGAGAAGTCTGGATTGGCAAGGACAGGCTCCCAGCTCAGCTGCACCTCCAGGGTGTTAAAGCTTCATTGCAATAGTCATCGCAGTGGATCTTTTTGGTGACTTTGCCCTTTAGCAGCAGTTCAGTCAATGCAAAGTAGGGGATGAACCAGTGATAGTGTCCCACCAGACCAAGGAAGAAGCATTTCTCTCTTCTGGTCTGTGGTATAGGGCATGAATTTACCACATGGACTTTATCAGTGGTTTCATAAGGCTTCCTCCTACCCAATATCCTCAATAAGTCACTTCTATCATGGCCTACTAACCCTTGGCAGGGAAGTGACTACTACTCTTAGGTGACTGAGGTGGTCTTCCCACATGTGAACATAAGAACGGCCATACTAGGTCAGACCAAAGATCCATCTAGCCCAGTATCCTGTCTTCTGCCAGTGGCCAATGCCAGCTGCCCCAGAGAATGAACGGAACAGGTAATAATCATGTGATTCATCTCCTGTTGCCCATTCCCAGCTTCTGGCAACCAGAAGTTAGGGACTCCATCTCTGCCCATCCTGGCTAATAGCCATCGATGGACCTATCCTCCACAAACTTATCTAGTTCTTTTGTGAACCCTGTTAGTCTTGACTTTCACAACATCCTCTGGTAAGGAGTTCCACAGATTGACTGTGTGTTGTGTGAAAAAAATACTTCATTTTGTTTTAAACCTGCTGCTTATTACTTTCATTTGGTGACCCCTAGTTCATGTGTTATGAGTAAATAAAACTTCCTTATTTACTTTCTCCACACCAGTCATGATTTTATAGACCTCTATCATATCCTCTTCAGCTTGGAAAAGAGATGACTAAAAGTCCCAGTCTTATTAATCTCTCCTCATATGGAAGTTGTTCTATACCCCTAACGCTTTGTGTTGCCCTTTTCTGAACCTTTTCTAATTCCAATGTATCTTTTCGAGAGGGGGTGACCACATCTGCACACAGTATTCAAGATGTTGGTATACAATGGATTTATATAGAGACAATATATTTTCTTTATTATCTATCCCTTTCTTAATGATTCCCAATATTCTGTTCTGTGCGGTTACAAATTACAATGTCATCAAGGTAAGCTGCAGTGTATTGCTTTTAGGGTCAAAGGATTCAATTAATCAGGTCCTGGAAAGTTGCTGCAACCCCTTGCAGGCCAAATGTTTTTAAAGTTGGAAATAGCCAAAGGAGGTAGGAGTATGAAGACAGGGATCTGCCAATAGCCTTTTGTAAGATCCATCAAGCCAGGCCCAACAGCTCTTAACAGCTCATCCACCTGTGGCATTATGTAAGCATCAAGCTGTGGCGAACTGACCTTAAGAAAGTTGATACAGAATTGGAATGTGCCATCCGCTTTGGGGACTAGGACTATAACGCTCCTCCAGTCACTCTTGGACTCCACGCTGACCCCTATTCTCTGTATTGCCTGCACCTTTACTTAGACCATGTCCCACATCCTTTTGGGCAAGGGCTGAGAATTTTCTCTAATCAGTTGTCCTAGTGCCCTCTTCAGATGATGATGTATGACATACTATCATAGAATCATAGAATATCAGGGTTGGCAGGGACCTCAGGAGGTCATCTAGTCCAACCCCCTGCTCAAAAGCAGGACCCATCCCCAATTAAATCATCCCAGCCAGGGCTCTGTCATGGACTGTGTTCTCCATGAGCCTGGGGAGAATGTATCAAAGTCTTACATAAGAACGGTCATACTGGGTCACAGCAATGGTCCATCCAGTCCAGTATCCTGGCTTCCAACAGTGGCCAATGACAGGTGTGTCAGAAGGAATGAACAGAACAGTAGATCATCAAATGATCCATCCCCTGTCATCCGGTCCCAGCTTCTGTCAGTCTAGGGATACTCAGATCATGGTGTTGCATCCCTGCCCATCCTGGCTAATAGCCATTGATGGACCTGTCCTCCAGGAACTTATTTCTTTTTTTGAACCTGTTATAGATTTGGCCTTCACAACATCCCCTTGCAAAAAGAGGTCCACAGGTTGACTGCGTTGCGTGAAGTAGTACGTTCTGCCTGTTAATTTCATTGGGTGACCCCTAGTTCTTGTGTTACATGAAGGAGTAAACATTTTCTTATTCACTTTCTCCACATCAGTCAAGATTTTAATAGACCTCTAACACATTCCCCCCCCCCATCATCTTTTCCAAGCTGAATAGTCCCAATCTTTTTAATCTCTCCTCCTACAGAACCTGTTCCATACCCTCAACCATTTTCGTTGCTCTTCTATGTACCTTTTCCAATATATCTTTTTTGAGATGTGGCGACCAGATCTGCACACCGTGTACAAGATGTGAGTGGACCATGGATTTAGATAGAATAAGTCTGTCAATTAATTGCAGTTCTCACACAATTAACTAAAAAAATCAATTAAAGAATAATCCAGATTAATCGCCGTTTTAATCACACTTAAGCATAGAACACCAAGTGAAATGTATTAAATATTTTTGAATGTTTTTCTACATTTTCAAATATATTGATTTCAATTACAACACAGAATACAGTGTACAGTGCTCAGTTCATATTTCTGATTACTAATATTTGCACTCAAAATGGTAAGAGTCTTTCAATTCACCTCATACAAGTACATTAGTGCAATCTCTTTATTGTGGAAGTGCAACTTACAAATGTAGATTTTTTTTTTTGGTTACATACCTGCACTCAAAACAATGCATCTGAAGAAGTGGGTTTTTTACCCACAAAAGCTTATGCCCAAATAAATCCGTTAGTCTTTAATGTGTTACCGACTCCCCGTTGTTATTGTAAACAAGAAGCAAGCAGCATAACCTCCTACAAATGTAAGCAAACTTGTTTGTGTGAGCAATTGGCTGAACAAGAAGGACTGAGTGGACTTGTCAGCTCTAAAGTTTTACATTGTTTTATTTTTGAATGCAGGTTTGTTTTTTTACCTAGTTCTACATTTGTAAATTCAACTTTCATGATAAAGAGATTGCACTACAGTACTTGCAATGGAGGAATTGAAAAATACAGTTTTTTTATAGTGCAAATATTTGTAATAAAAAAACCAAGCACTGTACACTTCATATTGTTGTAATTGAAATCAATAGTTCAAAATTTAGAAAACATCCAAAAATATGTAACTAACAGTATTCTATTAACAGCACAATTAACCCACCCAGCAATATTGTTAACCTATCCAACTATACTCTCAGCCCAGCAGAAGCAGCTGTTCTATCTCGGGGCCTCTCCTTCTGCCCCTCCACCCCCACGAACATGATACAGTTCTGTGGTGACCTAGAATCCTATTTTCGACGTCTCCGACTCAAGGAATATTTCCAACACACCTCTGAACAACATACTAATCCACAGAAACCTCCCTACCAACACTACAAAAAGAAGGATTCTAGGTGGACTCCTCCTGAAGGTCGAGACAGCACACTGGTCTTCTACATAGAGTGCTTCCGCCAACGTGCACGGGCTGAAATTGTGGAAAAGCAGCATCACTTGCCCCACAACCTCAGCCGTGCAGAACACAATGCCATCCAAAGCCTCAGAAACAACTCTGACATCATAATCAAAAAGGATGACAAAGGAGGTGCTGTTGTCATCATGAATAGGTCGGAATATGAACAAGAGGCTGCTCGGCAGCTCTCCAACACCACTTTCTACAAGCCATTACCCTATGATCCCACTGAGAGTTACCAAAAGCAACTACAGCATTTGCTCAAGAAACTCCCTGAAAAAGCACAAGATCAAATCCGCACAGACACACCCCTGGAACCCCGACCTGGGATATTCTATCTACTACCCAAGATCCATAAACCTGGAAATCCTGGGCGCCCCATCATCTCAGGCTTTGGCACCCTGACAGCAGGATTGTCTGGCTATGTAGACTCCCTCCTCAGGCCCTACGCTACCAGCACTCCCAGCTACCTTCGAGGCACCACTGACTTCCTGAGGAAACTACAATCCATTGGTGATCTTCCTGATAACACCATCCTGGCCACTACAGATGTAGAAGCCCTCTGCATCAACATTCCACACAAAGATGGACTACAAGCCGTCAAGAACACTATCCCCGATAATGTCACGGCTAACCTGGTGGCTGAACTTTGTGACTTAGTCCTCACTCATAACTATTTTACATTTGAGGACAATGTATACCTTCAAATCAGCGGCACTGCTATGGGTACCCGCATGGCCCCACAGTATGCCAACATTTTTATGGCTGACTTAGAACAACGCCTCCTCAGCTCTCGTCCCCTAAAGCCCCTACTCTACTTGCGCTATATTGATGACATCTTCATCATCTGGACCCATGGAAAAGAAGCCCTTGAGGAATTCCACCATGATTTCAACAATTTCCATCCCACCATCAACCTCAGCGTGGTCCAGTCCACACAAGAGATCCACTTCCTGGACACTACAGTGCTAATAAACGATGGTCACATAAACACCACCCTATACCGGAAACCTACTGACCGCTATTCCTACCTACATGCCTCCAGCTTTCACCCTGACCACACCACACGATCCATTGTCTACAGCCAAGCTCTGCGATACAACTGCATTTGCTCCAACCCCTCAGACAGAGAAACACCTACAAGATCTCTATCAAGCTTTCTTACAACTACAATACCCACCTGCTGAAGTGAAGAAACAGATTGATAGAGCCAGAAGAGTTCCCAGAAGTCACCTACTACAGGACAGGCCTAACAAAGAAAATAACAGAACGCCACTAGCCATCACCTTCAGTCCCCCAACTAAAACCCCTCCAACGCATTATCAAGGATCTACAACCTATCCTGAAGGATGACCCAACACTCTCACAGATCTTGGGAGACAGGCCAGTCCTTGCTTACAGACAGCCCCCCAACCTGAAGTGAATACTTACCAGCAACCACATACCACACAACAGAACCACTAACCCAAGAACCTATCCTTGCAACAAAGCCCGTTGCCAACTGTGCCCACATATCTATTCAGGGGACACCATCACAAGGCCTAATAACATCAGCCACACTATCAGAGGCTCGTTCACCTGCACATCTACCAATGTGATCATCATGTGCAAGCAATGCCCCTCTGCCATGTACACTGGTCAAACTGGACAGTCTCTATGTAAAAGAATAAAGGGACACAAATCAGATGTCAAGAATTATAACATTCATAAACCAGTTGGAGAACACTTCAATCTCTCTGGTCACGCCATTACAGACATGAAAGTTGCGATATTACAACAGGAAAAACTTCAAATCCAGACTCCAGCGACAGACTGCTGAATTGGAATTCATTTACAAATTGGATACAATTAATTTAGGCTTGAATAGAGACTGGGAGTGGCTAAGTCATTATGCAAGGTAACCTATTTCCCCTTGTTTTTTCCTACACACCCCCCCCCCAGCCCCGGCGCTTCCTCAGACCTTCTTGTTAAACCCTGGATTTGTGCTGGAAATGGCCCACCTTGATTATCATACACATTGTAAGGAGAGTGATCACTTTAGATAAGCTATTACCAGCAGGAGAGTAGGGTGGGGGGAGAAAAAACCTTTTGTAATGATAATCACCCATTTTTTCATGGTTTGTGTGTATAAAAATGTCTTCTGTATTTTCCACAGTACGCATCCAATGAAGTGAGCTTTAGCTCACGAAAGCTTATGTTCAAATAAATTGGTTAGTCTCTTAGGTGCCACAAGTACTCCTTTCCTTTTTGCAGATACAGACTAACACGGCTGTTACTCTGAAACCTTTTAATCACTTGACAGCCCTAATATAGAGGCATTATGATATTTTCTGTCTTATTATCTACCCCTTTCCTAATGGTTCTGAACATTGTTACCTTTTTTGACTGCCACTGCACATTCAGTGGATGTTTTCAGAGAATTACCCCATGACTCCAAGATCTCTCTGAGTGGTAACAGCTAATTTAGACCCCATTATTTCATATGTATAGCTGGGATTATATTTTCCAACGTGCATTACTTTGCATTTACCACCATTGAATTTCATCTGCCATTTTGTTGCCCAGTCACCCAGTTTTGTGAGATCCCTTTGTAACTCTTCGCTGTCAGCGTTGGCCTTAACTATCTTGAGTAATTTTTTATTGTCTGCAAACTTTGCCCCCTCGTTGTTTACCCCTTTTTCCAGATGATTTAACAGCACTGGTTCCAGCCTCCCATCTGTTTGCTCCATTGCCACTAGCCTGCAGTTTCTCCAAGCAGGATCTAGAGATTACCTCCATGAGACAGGGCTCCACTGAGGATCAGACCCTAGAGTTAAGTCTGTGAGTACATATCAAAACCTGACTGGCATAGCTAGAAAAGCTGCCACCACAACCAGTAGGGGCACAACATTCAGGGCTGGGGTAAACATTCATCACTAAGGTCCCCAAACTTCTTTAGTTCACCACCCGGTTTCACTGGATCCCATTGGTTATGGTTCTTCCTGTGCCTGTGAGACTCACAATGTGCTGTGTCCTCTTGTGCTGAGCTGGTGGAAGGAATGTCCAGTTTCTTGGACCTGGAGGAAGCCATGCTTATTGGACTGCTTCCTAATCTCCCAACTGGGTGCTACCATGGGGGTGGGTCTGCCAGCCAGAGTCAGATGTAGCAACAGGAGACACATTCCTCACTGAATCAGGCTGATGTCTGGGCGAGGGGTTCCCTGGCCTGGGTCCGAATGCCATCTCCATGAAATACTTCCAGAGACAAAGTGCTCAGCCTTCTCAGGTACATCTGGGGAAGGACTGGTAAATACCGCACCTAGTTGACAGAGAAGAATCATGGACAGGAGGCAGAGAGTTTGAAGCCTGGAGTTCTGGCCATAGTCTGGTACCTGAACAGTGGTACAAGTAAACTCCCTGAAGTCTTCTCTAACTCGCTGTTAAAAAACTAGTTACTGCTATAACAAGGGGGGAAAAACAACACTACTACACCTACAGTTAAAACCATTTATAACTGTAATCAGAAACAAGGACACTGAAGGTTCTGATCCAGACCATGTGCTGGTGAGAAGAGACTGGAGATGTGGTTCCCCCATCATCGCCTTGATGGAAGCACAAGGCAAGTCAGGGTGCATGCACAGATCAACTAACACTTTAAAATTCTCTGACCCCAGGTACAGGGTGCGCATGCGTAAACCGCAATGGAGTACAATAGGCACCATCACTCAAAGAAAAAACTTGTCTCCTTTTGCTCTTCCTCATCTTTCTCTCCCCATCAGTTTGGTTTCTCTTTGGTTTTATCCAAATGAGTTTGCATCAACTTAAAGCTGTGGTTTCTTTTAAAACTGATTTGGTTAAATCAGTCCTAAACTAGAATGAGTGTCCACACAGGTTACAGTGGTACGGCTTAAACAGATTCCTAATCAACAGAAGCAAGCCTACTGTAAACTAAAAATAGCATCCACACAGCCTTTTGCACCTGTTTTATGTCATTTCAGTTAAACTGACATGACCCCCTTGCACGGATGAGCCCTTAGCTGGAAATGAGGAGCACCTCTGCAACATGACAAGCCAACTCTCCACATGCTCCAGCAGACCAGGGCCAAAATTTACTTTTACTGCCTGTAACGGGTACCTAAGTTACAAAAAAGTATAGTAACACTGCTGCTTTTGGAGAGTTGAAATGCTACTCCATCACCTTTTGCAGTACTGCAGCATATTAATAAAATTATTAAAGTAGGGGTCAAAAACAAGAAAAACTACCCTGTTAGACACCCGTGGTGCCTTCAACTCAGCACATAAAAGGGTGTGTTTGGTTACCTAGGTCAACTGTATCCATCCCTACACTTATATCATGCTCTTCACTGTACTTGATAAACAATCCTCAGCACCCCGGACAACTAGTTACTCCTGGAAAAGAGAAATGTTAGCAACTTGCCTAAATCCACACACCGTGTCAGTGACAGAGATGGGATAGGAGTGCAAGAGATCTTGACTCCCAGACCTTGCCCACATCTACGAAACCTTGAAGCCTCCTTAACTACACGGTGGTTGCGTAATTAACACACACTAGCTGTTGACATGCCAACTTACACCCAGAGAGAAAATACTTTTAGAGTAATGCTAATTTCCTAGCATTTGAAGGAGAACACCACCATTCTCACTTCAATTTTTCCATTTATGCTGCCTGTAGTCCTAAATCAGATTCAGCTGAAACATAAAGCTTCTGGAGGCCTTTTTAAGAGAATTTTATTTTTGAGTGGTTCTTACAAAGATTGTTGCAATATGAAAGTCATTTGTTTGATAGAAATATCAAGCTGTCTTGTCAAACACACTGAAGTAACCCAAAAATATATTTCAGAGCTCACAGAGCTTAAAAAGAGCAAAGATTATATGCAACCAGACAAAACATATTTCTGCATTTTCTACTTATTCTTAGGCTTTGCTGAGTATCATTAAACTGTGCACACTACCTGTATTCAATTCAACTTTTCTCTGGAAATGCAGGGAGTGTTTTGTTTGGAACCCTAGACACACCTCACACAGTATTTACAAAGAAACTTTTACAGATACATCAATCAAAAGTTGCCATCAAGAAATAAAACGCTTGAATCCTCCCATTCTTATCAACTGTTCAGCATAAAACAAGCTGTGTAGCTGACCAAAACCAGCTCCTTCGGTAGCCTTTTGAATTCTCCATTTATACAAAACACTAAATATGTCCCTTCATAAATTCTATCGGATATTGACCTTTAACAGAGCACCTATATTTAGTGAAATGTAAAATGTAATTACTGCATTAAAAGAAAGGCTTGTGAAACATTAAAAATGTCATTATGTCCCATCTGCCTTTTACAGAAAATTCGTTTCTATGAGCTACTTCTCAGTTCCTACAGAACACCTTAGTAAATGTACAAGAATTACAAGGCAGAACAATAAGTCAACAGCTTTGTACACAGTGGGAATGCTAGTTAGGGAGAATGAGCACACTGCATTCCTGCTTACTCAGTTTATATTTTTTAAAGGTAACGGGAAGTGTACACAAAATGACATTAAACCCTTTCCTTTAGTTTTATCTAAATAAAAGATAACTCAATTTTCCTCCAAAAAATAGTTATATACAAAAATGATGAAATCCATCTTCATCGTCGAACAGGAACCAGTAGCTGGGTCGCAGTCATGGAATCAGGAAAAAGATTGTGGTATGTTGGAAGAGGTACATACGCTGCTGTAATCATTTTACCTAATCAAAAGATAAAAAGATGTTTTTAATGTCTTAGTCTATAATGAGAACTCAGGTCTTTAAGCAGCCTTTACTCACCTGCAAACCACCTTCCATGCAATGCATTGACAGCTGCAATGGCAGCAGCGATTGAAGGGCATTTGACGTACACATTGCCCTAAAATAAAAAACAGTGTTAGTCTCTGAGGTGGGTGACAACTTCCCCCCCTAATTACATTGGTTTTTCACATTGTATGTTTGAAGGAACCTCCCCCACACACCTACTGGAGAACTAGCAACATCAGTGTCAGCAGGGATATTCTTAATTCTTGGGAAAAAATGGTTACCCACCTTTTTTGTAACTGCTGTTCTTAGAGATTAATTGCTCATGTCCATTACATTCTAGGTGTGTGCGCGCCCATGTGCACAGTTGTCAGACACTCTTACCTTAGCAGTATCCATAGGGTCGGCCGTGGCGCCCTCTGGTGTGCCACATTCACGCATTGGTATATCAGGCGCCGGCAGTCGTCCCTTCTTGCCAGCAACTCTGACAGAAGGGCAGGAGGGTGGGGAATGGAATGAACATGAGCAACACATCTCGAAGAATGACAGTTACAAAAAAGGTGAGTAACCGTTTTTTCTTCAAGTGCTTGCTCATGTCGATTCCATTCTAGGTGACTTAAGCAGTATCTATGGAAGTGGGCTTGGAGTTCACGGTCTTGCAGCTTGCAGCACCGTTCTACCAAAGCCAGCATCATCTCAAGCTTGTTGGGTAAGCGTGTAGTGAGATGTGAACGTGTGAATGGATGACCAGGGAGCGGTCCTGCAGATATCTTGAATGGTCACTTGGACCAGGAAGGCCGCTGACAAGGCCTGCGCTCTAGTTGAGTGAGCAGTGACAATCGCCAGCAGAGGCACCTGTGCCTGAGCATAGCAGAAACGGATGTACGCGGTGATCCAAGATGAAATTCTCTGGGTGGACACCCGGACAACCTTTCATCCTATCTGCCACCATGACAAACTGAGTCAACTTGCAAAATGGAAACCAACAAAAGGAAGTATTTCTTCACACAATGCACAGTCAACCTGTGGAACACTCTGCCAGAGGATGTTGTGAAGGCCAAAACTATAATAGGGTTAAAAAAAACTAGATAAATTCATAGAAGATAGGTCCATCAATGGCTATTAGCCAGGATGGGCAAGGATGGTGTCCCTAGCCTCTGTTTGCCAGAAGCTGGGAATGAGCGACAGAGAACGGATCACTTGATGATTACCTGTTCATTCCCTCTGGGGCACCTGGCATTGGCCACTGTCAGAATACAGGATTCTGGACTAGATGGACCTTTGGTCTGACATAGTTTGGCCATTCTTAAGTTCTTATCGTTTGGTCCTTTCGATGTAGAAGGCTAGCATACTCCTGACATCCAGGGACTGCAACCTACACTCCTCATCAGACTTATGAGATCTGGCCAGGGGCATCAGGGACGACACTGACAGGTCCATAAGCGTGTTGAACCAGTGCTGGTGACGCAAAGACAGGGAAATCAGAATGGTCTTGGTCTTGTCCTGCTTGACCTTCATGAGGATCTTGTGGAGCAGCAGCACCTGTGGGAAAGCATACATCAGAGCCCCGGACCACAGGAGTAGAAAGGTGCCGGACAGGGAGTCCCTGTCCATCTCCAGGAACAAGCAGAACAGATGGCACTTCCTGTTCTGGCAAGCCACAAACAGGTCCGCACCTGGGGAGACCGCCACTTCTGGGAGATCTGGTTGACCACATTGGGATGGAGAGACCACTCGTGGCGAGATGAGAAGATTCTGTTGAGGTGATCCGCCAAAACATTCCTGGTTCTGGGCAGGTGCACTTCCCTACATGCTGCACATAAATCCCAGAGCCAGGGGGCTTCCTGGCAAAGGGCTGATGACCCGGCTCTGCCTTGTTTGTTGATATAAAACATTGTGGCGGTGTTGTCAGTCATGACTTGGACCACCTTGCCTTGCAACTGGAACCAAAAGCCTGGTGAACTGCCCAGAGCTCCCTGACATCTACGTGGAGGGAACAGTGGACCCTTGACCAGTGGCCTTGTATACTCAGCCCTCCTAGGTGGCCTCCCCATCCTAGTTCCGAGGCATCGGACACCAGAGCGAACGACGGGGCTGCGAAGGAAACTCCTTGCAAGACGGATGCTGGGTCCAGTCTCCATGCCAGAGATGCCCGAACGTGGTCCAGCACCTTGATTACCAAGTCCAGGTTTTGCCTCTTGCGGATGTAGACTGACGTCAACCACGCCTGCAGCGGGCGGAGATGGATCTGGGCATGGCGGACCACGTAAGTATAGGCTGCCATATGACCTAACAACTTGAGGCAGGTGTGGGCGGTGGTGAGCCTATTATCCCCTCACATGGGAGATTACATCCGACATAGCTCAGAAGCGGGACTCTGGAAGAAATGCCCTTGCCCACGTGGAGTCAAGAACCACCCCGATGAACTCTATCAATTGCACTGGTACAAGGGTTGACTTCTTCCGTTCACTAACGGGCCCAAGTTGCAGCACGTGGCTCGCACCAGATCAAGGCTGCTCTGCATGTGATCCCATGATCTGCCCTTGATAAGCCAATCAAGATAAGGATAGACCTGGACCACCTGGCATCTCAGGTAAGCGGCTACTAGGACCATGCATTTTGTAAAGACCCACGGGGCCAAAGACAGGCCAGAAGGGAGCACTGTAAACTGGAAATGGTGCTGGCCCACCATGAAGCGAAGGAACTACCTGTGTCCTGAGAAGACAGAGATATGGAAATAAGTGTCCCTCAAGTCAAGAACAGCATACCAGTCTCCCAAATCTAGGGAAGGAATGATGGAGGCCAGGGATATCATGTGAAATTTCAACTTCTTGAGGTATTAAACGGTTGCAGATCCAGAATGGGACATAGGCTCCCCCCACCCCCTTTGCCCTTATTTCCTGATCCAGAAGGCAGTGGGAGTAGAACCCTTCCCCCCCACTCAGTTCCTAGGTTCCTCCCCCCCAGTTGCAATAGGTTGTTTTCCTCCTGAACAAGGAATTCTTGTGAGAAGTGTCCCTGAAGAGGGACGGAGGAGGGGGGGGCTGAAAATTGGAGGGCACTGACTGATGACACGATGTCTAACACCCAATGGTCCGAGATGACCCTCGACCCAAATGGAAGGGACAGAAACAGTTGAAGTAAAGATGGCAGATCCGGGGAGCTGACTGGTGCATTGCTCTTGAGCGCTCCCTCAAAATGACCACTTCTGGCCTCTGTGGTGTCTTGCTGGGCCAGGCTGCACCAGAGAGGGAGGATGAAGGGTGGCAGCAACTAAACCAGTGTCCCTTCTCCTTGCAAGTCCCTGCCGAGGCTGCCACTGCCCTGGTGACGGGAGTAGCTGGAATGGCTGCAGTGCAGACTGAAGAGTATGCACCCCCAGTGAGCGGAGGGTGGCCCCAGCGTCCTCTAGACCGCGCAGTCTTGTGTCCATTTAGTCAAAAAACAGGCCAACTCCAACAAACGGGAGGTCCTGAATAAAGGCCTGCATCTCCTGGGACAGTTCACCATAGCCTCTAACTCTTGGGCCGCCTCCTGGACATAAAGTCCTTAAACTTGAGGAGGGAGTTCCACAAATTAAAATTATAAGGCCTCAAAAGGGCCTGGTGGTTTGCCACCCGGAACTAGGAGATTAGCCATGGAATAAATTGCGTGTCCAAAAAGGTCCAGTCTTTTGGCCTCCTTATGTTTGGGGGTGGAACTGGCCAGCCCCTGGTTGTCCTTTTCGTTGCCTGCGGACACAACTAATGACTGTGGGCGGATGTTTAAGTATTCAAATCCCTTTGCGGGGACAAAATGCTTCATTTCTGCCCTCTTGGAAGTGGGCGGGAATGAGAACGGGGTATGCCAGATGGTCTTAGGAATATTCAGGACCCCTTTGTGCACCAGGAGTGCGACACAAGCAGTAGTGGACGCGGAGACCACAATGAATAATGTGTCTAATTGCTCTGCCATTTCCTCCGCCTTGAGGCCCAAGTTGGTGGCCACCCGGCAGAGCACTGCTTGATGCTCTCTGAAGTCACCTGGTGGGCTAGCCCAGAAAGGCCCGGCCACTGCCTCGTCCAGAAAGGAGGATGACTGGACTACCTGGGGAGGGCCCAAGATGTCTTCCCCTGCCGGGAAAGGCGGTCTCGGGGTGGGCATCTGTTCCTCCATCGCAGTGCCCACTGGTGCCTCCTGCACCAAGCCCAGTGCTGTCGGCGCGGACTGTGGTTCGTCCAATGCGGCGACCGAGGACTGGTAGGACTTGGGCATCGGCATAATGGGTATGCCCGAGACGTTCCAATAGGGTCACTGTGTTGGTCACTGGCCCTGCTACTAGGTCTGCATCACCACAGCGGATGCACCTTCCAGAGCCTAGTCGCAATGCTGTGTAGGTGAGGGGCTGAATTCCCTCTCCATGCCAGAGAAGTCCTCTTCCTCCAGAGACCATGGCAGGGCTGTCAAGGCTGGGGTCTGGCAGCTAACCGTCGCGGCGTGTGACCAGTGCCTGGAATGGTCCGACCGCTGCTGGGAGTAGGGGGAGCTACGCTGAGTTGAGGAGCATCCCCGAGGTCTTGGTGACGGTGACCATCAATGCTAAGACGACTGGTGTCTCTCTCTAGGTGAGTCCCAGTGTGAGGGTGGAGACCGGCAAAGTGGTGCCAGAGACCTGTAGCAGTGAACTGATGACTTGGGCAGACGTGGAGACCAATGGCGTGGCAACACAGGGCTCTCCCTTGGCTCCAGAGAACAGTGGCACTCACTTGCCTTCTGGGAGGCCCTCACAGCAAGCCTGCCCTCATGGGTAACCTTAGCCAGGTCCATCGTCGCATGCGGCACCAGCGAGAGCACTTTTTGCTCTCTGGGCACCGGCAGCTGAGAGGGCACTGACTGTGCCATCAGTCTGGGTCCCCTACCACTTCCTGGAGTCAGTGGTGGGTCCCTTACGGGGGTAGTACAAACCAGGGCAGAGCCCCTTTGTGGCTCCAGTGTGGGTGGGCAACCCAAGCAGAGTCCTTTGGCCAATGCCCCTTGATCTGGCTTGCTCAGTGACAGGTCCCTCTTCTTGGGCACCAGCGAAGGGAAGAGTGCCGAGATGAGCCCAGTGCTGGAGGCGCGCTATGCACCGAAGCCAAAGCACTTGGTGCTGCGTCCAGCTGGCTGTGCAAAGATCGGCCTCTATGAGGCGGGCCCTCAAGTGAATGTTGCGTTCTTTCTGTGTCCTGGGACAAAAGTTCTTACAGATGCGACATTTCTCTTTTATGTGGGATTCCCCTAGGCACTTCAAACAGCTGCTGTGCAGGTCAGAGCATGGCTTAAAACAGGAGACCTGGGCATGCCCCACCTGAGGCAAAGTCCCTGCTAGGCTCCTGACTAACTACAACACTTAACTACTTACTAACTAAACTAAACTATTTACAGCTATAGTGCAGAGATCAAGTAGGAGAAAAAACGCTGAGCACTTGCAAAGCAAGGGAAAGAGGTGCTCCATGGGCAGTAAGAAGGAACTAAGAGGGCGTAGGGCGGGCGGTGCCTGATATACCAGTGCGTGAGTGCGGCACTCCAGAGGGCGCCACAACCGACCCTTCAGATACCGCTAAGGCAAAAACCTCCGACAACTGCACGTGGGCGCGCACACCGCTAAAATGGAATCGACATGAGTAAGCACTCAAAGAAGAATGTTAACTGCTAATGCAGAACTAGCACAAAATAAAGGCTAAAATAATTGATGCAGTTCATCGTAGACATGCACTACCAGATTGTAACACCTTTTCAGGATGAAGACACAGTAACTCCCAAAGAAAGACCTTGCAAAATTGATTCCAGGCAGTACTCAAAGCAACAGTAAGTAGAAGATAACAATACGCTAGCTGTAGCCTTTGCATAAAGCTTTTTACTTAAAGTTTTAAAAAAGTTTCCTAACCCTTTTCAGTTACTTCTTGAGTACACCGTTTAAGAGCCAGACAACCTCTGCTTCAGGATAATCACTAAGTTCTTCAAATTACTGCCATCATTTCATGGATAATGTTCTAAGTTAACCTGTGGGGATGTTGTTCTGGTTTCAAAAAAGAGTAAGTTCATGGAGGATAGGTCCATTAATGGCTATTAGCTAAGGTGGTCAGGGACAAAACCCCATGCTCTGGGTGTTCCTAAACCTCTGACTGCCAGAAGCTGGGTGTGGATAGCAGGGGATGGATCACTCAACAATTGCTCTGTTCTATTCATTCCCTCTGAAAAATGTGGCACCAGCCACTGTCAGAAGACAGAATACTGGGCTAGATGGACCACTGGTCTGCCCCAGTATGGCCATTATGTTCTTATATAAGAAGTACATGGTTGGATTTTCACCCACAGCTCCTAATCACATCAGAGCTTCATGGGAGCTCAGTGCCTCAGAAAGTGAGGCTGCTAATATAAGTACTTCCTCACAGATGTATGTGTCTAATTTAGGCTGGCAAAAAATGGGAGAGAGACTAAGAGGAAGTGCAAGGGTCCTGGGAAGGCTTTGGAGGTGAGGTGAATAAGGTAGACTAGAGTCTTATTTTCATTAATGATGGAAGTGCATTCTAGGTGTGAAGTTCTAGGCTGAAGTTTTCTACGTCTAAAATTACATACTAGTCCAGATAACATCCAAAAAAAAAGTACAATACTTAAAAAACCATAACAAAACCAAAACAAAAAAAACCCCTAACTTCAAAAAACCCAGTGCTGGAGTCTGGAAACAAACAGATAAGGGATCCCAGTCAGTTCTCTGCTGCCACATAATCTATTCTACACAGTGGAGATAGGCAATTTGTGGCCTGTGGGCTGCAGCCAGCTCGCCAGAACATTTATTTGGCCTGTCCATAGGCAGGGTCACAGCCCCAGAATTATTTTGTTTTACGAGCTGGTTACTGAGGACAGCGTTTTAGTGCTCATGCCTCATACTGCTCTACTTGGCTCCACTTTCCTTACACAGATTCCAACTCCGCCCCACCCCACCTAGCTCCAGTTACTGCATTCCCATCAGCTGATTATTTGAGAGCGGAGAGCCAATCAGCTTCTGGCCAAACCTCTACCCCAGCAGTAGCAGGGCACACCTCCGCCAACGGGAGGAAGAAACCAGAGCTGGGTGGCATGGGACGAAACCAAAGCCTGTGTCAATGGGGAACAGAGCAGGAGTTCATAAGCTCAGTCGCAATTACACTCACTGGCCCAACCACCTCTGTCATTCACATAGGAAAAGGGCACCACCCTATGTCACCCAGCTCTGGTTACTGCCTTGCCATTGGCTCCCAGCTCCCACAGCCAGATTGTGGACAATCCCCCTCCACTTCCAGCAGTGGGCAAGGCACGCCTCTGCCAGTGGGGAGTTAGTAACCAGAGGTGGGTGGCTTAATGGCAGAGTGCTTTCACTGCGGGCATGATGGACGGATGGATGGGCCAAATTTGAGTGGCACAGGCACAACACATAGGCTCCACCTCACATGGTGGAGCCCAGGACCACTACAGAGTGCAGGCAAAGTCTCAGAGCAGCAGAGGGGGAAAAAAAAAGTTAACAGGTTTTTATTTCCCATTATTTTCATTTATTAAACCCCAGCTGTTTTGCACACTGGAAGAAAGGTTAGTGAAATATTTTTGTTTAAATTTTTTGGATTTAAGAGTGCTACAAGGGGCTGTCATATTTAAGAACTCTTCAGTTTTACACTCAATACACGGTTTATTGTAAATTAACATGCTGTATGGTACCAAATGCAATATTTGTTATGCAATATTGCCCTCTTAAAAAGTTGTATGGCCTGCCAAAGGGTCTTAGTGGATTTAAAGCTGCCCATCCATGCTACATATGTTTATACCACACTCCTCACCATAGTATCTGAGTGACTAATCAAGGCCGTATTTATTCCTTGACTGCATAACACATATATTAAACACCAGAAGAGATTATCATAATAATCTTACCACCTGCATAACACAAGCCAGAGAATCTCATCTAGTAATTCAAGTCTAACCACTTTTGGTTTCAACAGCATATTTTATAGGGAAATTTCAAATGACAGAGAATCCACCATCTTCCTGGATCGTTTATTCCAATGGTTAATGATCTGCCTGTAGCTGCTTCTTGCTTTCCATCTTTCCCCACAAGAGGGAGTTAATTTGATTACAATGCACTGGAGACAAACCACAGGAATCAGAGACAGAGTCTGGTAAACTAGGCTGCCTGCAGAACAATTCAGCAGTCCAAGGCCAGAAACTAGGAAAGAATATTCTGAGTGGGGCTAGAAAATGACAGGAGTCAAAACCCGGGAAGAAGAGCTGGACCATCTTGAGAACCTACTGAAAACTCATCCTCAGAAATAGAAATGGATTTTACATCAGAGTATTTTCATTTATGTGCCATAGCTGAACGAGGATGGTGATGAAGGGTATTTCACAGTGACAGAATAAATTGGTCCTGTAATGGAATTTGGTCCTGTTGTGCCTCAGAGTACAAAAAAAGGAACATGATGGACACAGAAATGCCATGTAATAATCCAAGAAGAGTGACCTGTAATAATTTTATGAACACTAAGTGACCTCGTCAGTGAGGTGAAGTTACTGTATGGCAGTAGTGTAGCCTGTCTCTGTATTTGCACTACCTTTCCTAGTACACATAGGAAGGCATTTTAGTCTTGCCAAGGAAGTTGCCAGGCCACGTGAAACTTCATGAAGATTCTGACTTGATTGTCAGGTTTGGATTGTAACTAAATCTCCATTTTAGTCCCAAGTATTTTTAGTAAAAGTCACAGACAGGTCACGGACAGTAAACAAAAATTCACGGCCCGTGACCTGTCCATGACTTGTATTATATACCCCTTACTGAAACTTTGGGGGGTGGGGTGGGGGCTGGGGGAAGGGATGACGACCAGGGTGCTCCGGGGAGCGCTGCGGCTGAGAGCAGCATGTGGCCCAGCACCCCCACTGCTGGGGGTGGGGAAGGAGACAGACAACAACAGGCAGGGCTTGCAGGCTCCCTACCTGGCTCCCGGAAGCAGCCAGTATGTCCCTGCGGCCGACAGCAGCTGTGGGGGTGGTGCCTGCATACAGAAGGAACATGCAGAGCCGCCTGGCCACGCCTCCACCTAGTAGGTGAGGGAGGGACATGTTGCTGCTTCCGGGGAGCCCCACTGAGTTAAGCACCGCCAAGAGTCCTCACCCCCTCCTGCACCCCAACCTGCCGCCTCAGTACTGAGCCCCCTTCCGCACCCAGACCCTGCTGCTGCTGGTGGGGGAGTGGCACAGTGGCCCAAGACTGCCCCAGCAGTGGTTGGTGCAGCTGGCCCGGGGGCCACCCAAGCTGCTCAGGCAGCACCCGGGCCAGCCGCAACGGCCACTGCAGAAGTCATGGAGATCCTGGAAAGTCATGAGTTCTGTGACAGACTCGCAGCCTTAATTATAACAGATAGGATCATAAATCATAGAATATCAGGGTTGGAAGGGACCTCAGGAGGTCATCTAGTCCAACACCCTGCTCAAAGCAGGACCAATCCCCAATTTTTGCCTCAGATCCCTAAATGGCCCCCTCAAGAATTGAACTCACAACCCTGGGTTTAGCAGGCCAATGCTCAAACCACTGAGATATCCCTCCCAAGCACTTCAGAATGACTCACTCCAACCACGCAGAAAGTCAGCACAAAGAATGCCAAATGTTAACCTGTGGTACCCAGTGGAACCACATGCTTTAGTTCTGTTACTGACAGAGGAAGGGCTATGGGCACATAGGTGGTTATCCCATGTGCTGGGGAACGTGAGCTATGTATCAACTTGGGCTTCAGCACCTGGGATAACCACCCATGTGCTGATTTCCCGCAGTGCTGGTCGTAACGCTTTCTTCTTGGCATTGGGAAGTTTGCAATCTTGAAACCTGAGGATGTAATGTTGCTATCTCTGGTCTTGGAGACAGAGGTCCTGGGGAACAATGGTGCTATTTTCTTTCTTCCCCTCTCAGTCTAGAGGAAGAGGGCCTCAGAATCAAATCCGGGACTGTATTTGGCTCAAACTATCAAGGTCTTCTCAGCAATTTATTCCATCTTCCTTACATCTGAAAGTGAGGCTACGAAACTGGGCCAGACTCCTAAATTAGTGACTAAACTAAATGGTAAAAGTCTTTCAAATTAGGAGATGTCAAAAAGCAAAGGAATTTTATTTTTTTATTCCCACTTCCTGTTTCAGCAACTGGAAGTAAGATGCAGGTGTCATATACCTTTACACAGTCTCACATAGCATGCTGAGTAGCTTGAGGCAATGGGGGAGGAGGGTCCTCCTAAGGTTGGCCTTTCTCAGCGTGTTCTAGCTTGTGATCTGTGCAGTAATATCCCCAAGAACAGGAATCTGTGATGAATACTCAGTTCACATTTCCCTAAAAGTTTTTGTTTTAAGCTGTCTGCAAACTCAGGCAGACGCCATTGCATCAGTTCACATTCTGTTCACTTTGGAATAGTCTCTTCACAATGGTAAGGTTTATTTTGAAGGTGATACCATGGAATTGCATTCCAGAATTCAAACTAAGGGTGAGGTCCTATCCCAAATCCCAAGACATTCTGAAGTTCATGGTAGCAACACACAAATGAAATAGATCCTTTGAACAGAAAATAGTACGGTTTGGTCAGAAGTATAAATCTAATGAGGTAACAGTAATTAATGACAAATTATAAGGCAGGAGAGTTGGATCCTGCATTTTTTTTTTTTTTTTGGGAGGCTGCAGAATTGTGTTTCCCTGTACGTCCCAAGAGTTTTTCCTCCACTCTGCTGAAACAATCATTGATAACAAAGTTGTTGTGTTTGGGGATAAAGTGCACACTACTGCCTTTTAAACCCTCTCCTCCAAAGTTATTCAGTAACATCTGAGTAGACTTCCCTTCACCCTACCGGACAGCAGCCTCACTGGCATATGATAAGGGTACAAAAACTGTGGAATGTCCTGCACTAATATCAGCTACATTAACCCAGGCTGTTTCACTGACATAATTCAGTTCAGCTTCAAATTATGTTGTTAGAAATCAACCAGAGTTGTCCAGTCACTATCTTCAATAATCTTTCTCCTCCTCCTAAAAGGAGCAGAGATTGGCTGAATAGTCAGCCAACATGCGCATATCAAGGGAAGGGTTTTTCAAGCAACAAATGAACCCCTGAGCACTTATGTAGAAAGAACATAATGCCCGAGGGAGAAGACATTAGCCCACTGTTTCCATATAGACACATCATCCCCAACGGTCTTCACCAGCCAGGGACACACTGGGCCATCCCACAGTCCACAAAGGAGACAGCAGTTTCTGTATTGCTAAAGAATTTTACCCTATAGTGTTAGTGTATTTTTCAGATAGATTACTGACTGAAGTATGCTATTCAATGAACTCACACAATAAATATCACAAGTCTGAAACAAACTAAGGCTACCTGGTAGAGGGGTTCTCATTACAGCCCAAATACGCATTTCTGCAATATTTTAATTTGACTCTTTTGTAGACCCACAAGAACGTGCTAAACTCTGAGTGAGAAGTCTTGTTGCGACAGAAAATTGCCTATCCACTTACAAAAGTAGATAATTAAAATAATTGCTGGAGTGACTCTTGCTTAGCTGCATTCAGCAACTCAGAAGATTTTTTTTTAATTAAGACATTTCTATTCACCTCAACACAATTCTAACGCTTGCGAAAGAGGTCTGACAGTGACAACTTGAAAAGAGCTTCTAAAATTTGTTTAATACCTCTCAAAAGACATACCTGAGCTGAATTTTTGTCTACATAAATGTGGATAACTCCTCCATGTTTGTTACATTCCTCAATAACATCATCCTTAATTTCTGTATCCCAGCCAGCTTCTTCTTCACTGCCAAAGGAAAAATTCAAAAGTGAAAACAAAACCACGCCTCCAAAAAAACTAATTTTCACACTAATTCCACTAATGTCAGAAACAAATGTGTAACAAATGGAAATAGACAGCAGGTAACTTACGTTTGAGGGTTAAACATATTGGAAAGCTGGAAGCATTGTGTTGCAAGTGGTTGTACAGAAGCAGCTGCAGCCAAGACTATTTAAAGAGAAAGTGACATGTTTTTCTGTCATTGAAGGAAAAAGTCTTTTACATAAAGTTTAATTTATAAGTAAGGCTTTTTCTGTCTGTGCTTCAAAATCATAGAACCACAGGACTGGAAGGGACCTCAAAAAGTCATGAAGTCCAGTCCAGTCCCCTGTGCTGTGGCAGGGCTAACTAAACATAGAACATCCCTGACAGATGGTTGTCCAGCCTATTTTCATCATATTCAGTTACAACATTAATATTTTTAATCAGATGCAGAAATCAAAGGCATAGAGAAGCGAAGTTACATTCCTAAGATTAGACAAGAAATCTATGACAGAACTGGAAACAGAATTCAGAACCACAGTTCTTGATAAACTCCTCCCACAAAACCAAAAACAACTTACTCTTAACCTCATGGTAAGAAATTTGTTAAAATAATTCTTGGGAGCCACTCTGATTAATGTACCCAGACAGACTTGGAACCCAGGCATCCCTACTCCCAGCCTCATGCTTTAACTAAAAGACCAACACTTCTGAATATAATTGTAATTACTATACCAACTTACAAGAAATCAAAACAAAGTGTCTAAAAGAGATGAAGTTAACTTGAAACCAATCAATTTCAAAACCTGAGTTAAAAGTAGATGCTTGTACTATACTTTCAAGCCTTCCAAGATAATTTGTTTCACAATCATTTTCCTATATTTAATGAATCTCCCCCTCTGAAGTATTATAGGAAACAGCAAGTAAAAAGCTTAGACAGCAATAAGATTTTTTATTTTTTTAAACCTGATTGTCTCTAAAAACAAATTGGAATTCACTGACATTTGATGTATGTTAGAACACAGAAAATATAGCGTGCCACTGGAATGCATGCAAAAGACAATCTCAGAACTGTCCCATTTAAAAACCAGTGCAGTTTAGACTATTAAATCTATGCCTAAATTCAGTTATCCATGATTATATTCACCAATTTAAACAAAAACACAAGTAACCAAATATCTTTGAAAAGATTTGCCTGTCCCAAGCATTCCAGCAGGGAACTGCACATCCTGCAGCTCAATTTTAAGTAGAAGAGACAGTCTAATGTATAAACCAAATGACAGCTCCATATGGAGACAACAGCACCATTCACACTTATGGTGATAATGGAACCATGGACAGGCAATAGCGAACTCTGAAAATTCATTAATATATTTAACTAGTTATACTATAGCAAAAATACAAAAATTTGCAGTTTTCCTAAACGGCAGGGTTAAATATCAGTTTAGAAAGCTTTTCTGAGTAGTGAAAAGGGAGGATATGAACATTTTACCTGTAAGTTACCGAATGTTACAGTACTGCGCTAGGAATGGTTATGTCAGTTTGACTAAAACCTAGCCATCAGTAGCCTTCCAGTGTGGCTGACTTACAACAGCCAATTGAATAATTGCCCCATTATAAGTTATTCTTTGAAGTTAATTGAAATTTACATTTTATTCAACATGAAAAAGGAGTCAAGAGTTCAGGTTATCATTTTGAGAGCTCAACTCCCTTTCTAGGTCTGTGGAAGTTTTCAGATGAATAGTGGGGTTTTGTGACTTGCCCAAAGTCATATAATAAATACATGATTTGTCTGGGAATAGAACCCAGGAATCCTAACTCCCAGCTCCCTTATTTAACCACCCCCTCTAAGATATATAGCTAGAAAACTGTATTTAATTATTAATTTTTAACAAGAGTTGTCTTAATAGTGCAAAATTTAGGAGGTGTCAGGAATACTAGGGTTAGGTGTTATATATATCTATATCTAGAAAGCAATATATAAAACCAATAACTTAAAATGTGTGTTTCCTATAGATACCAATAAAACAGCATTTCTTAGGTGCTGGAAGAACTTTCTACACAGATGTAAAGTGCTTCTGGTACAAAGAACCCACTTTTGCAAACCCATTTGCCAACAGTAAATGTTAAATCCTACCGTACCTTCATTCTGCTGGGTAAGTCTGGTTTGCAAATCTAAAGAAAAGAATGTATAGAAAATTAAAAAAAAAACACTAAACACTAGATCTTAACTGCCCACCTAAATCTAGGTTGGGCAAGATCTTCATGCAGATACACAACACCTCCAGTCTACTTCTACTTCTTCAGATAGGAGAATAAAGATAGTTTTGTTCCTTCTAATTTATCACATGGGAGGTGCTCAGATACTAGTGACTAGGAGGACCTATAACTACCTAGACAAATATTCTCCAAAGAGGTAGCATTCAATTAATGGATAGCAAAACAAACATGAAACTTCTTTGGTCCACACACTTTACCATAATCTGTTCTATTTATCCTCTTGATAAAGAACAATTTGGACACCAAAGTAGTAGAGAGAGCAGTTTTAACAAGCATTATACACCAACTATTTCTGTACTAATAGTTTTATCTTCATTAGCTGGAATCTTCAATGTAATTTAAAAATAGAGGTTATCAATTTTCATTTAAAAAATACAAACAGATGTTTCAGCTAGCAACCTTTTCTTATAACAGAAGTCAATGCTGAACTATTACTTCAGTGCTTTCCAAGTTCAAAATAGTTTGAAAATATCTAAATAAGCCTCAAAGTATAGTTATCCATTTTACAAATGGGGGAAATGAGGCAGAGATAACATGACTTTAAGCATCACTACGGAACGCAATGACATTGCCCGGATTAAATTTGACGTTCAACCTACGCCTCTTTAAATCAGCAGGAATGGTAAACTGTGCGTTGCAAGTGATGTAAATATAACTTCCAGCTTTCTTCCTCCTGCCCAGATCTTCCATTAATTCACACAAACACACACAGGGAATTGTAATACTTTAAATGGGTGAGAATGGACATTTCAGAGGAGGGTGCATGAAATCTCAGATCTTGTTTTATTTTGTTGACTAGTCAGACACTTCACTATCTCCTCATAGAACAGTTTTTGTACACCTAATTATTTATGTCCCGTATCTGAAAGTGGTCTATTGCAATAGGTGACCAGAACTCAACACAGTGGTCTAGGAGAGGGATTTATATGACTAGCATTTTCTGGATTCATTTGCTCTTCCAACCTATAACCAGATATAGTGCACTCATTTCCTCTATAGTCTGCCCTCATCCATACAGATATTCACTTTAGGCCCATGTACTGATTAATATATGGTTTATACATAAAAATGAGACTAGAGTTAGGTTGTGAGTAGTTTTGAGGATGTGTGTGTACTGTAGTTGGCTTTATGTTGAAAGTGCAAAGAGGTTTTAAGAGGTGAGGCATCCAAGTGTGCAGTTATGACACTTGTATGAACGAAGACTGCTTTCCCTGGAGTTTTAGCGATTTCATTCATTGGAAATGCAATGGAACAACCTTAATTTTGTTTTAAGTAAAAAAAGAAACCAAGGAATTCCCAGGTTTCTAAATAAATATAGATCAGTGAAGATATTCACATGACAGCTATCAGGATTGATCTGTACTATTCTTCCCGTGTCCTACTGTCCACTGTGAAGTCCCACTCCCTTTGTGATCCCTCGCACAGCTTCTCACTGCACTGGCATCCCTTCACAATGTCCCTTGCATCACAAACCAGTTACTTGCCCAAAGCCCCAATGAAGATTAGGTCCTCATTGGTGCTGGAAGCTGTACACAGCCCACTTAGGAGACCACCCAAAGGACAAACAGACAAAGGATTGAGGGATAGAGTATTATGCAAGTAAGTGAACATGGCAACTGGCAGTTTTGTTATGTTTTTTGCTTTTTTAATATAACTATTTTAACGGTAACAGATTGGATGGGGGGAAAAAACTGGAATGGAGATAAGAGTAAGGGAACAGAAAAAGTAAGGGGGAAATGGACAGTCACAGTTCCTCATCTGCTTAGCCATGATGAGCAGGCAGGGTTTTCTTGATATCACAGCCAAAGTGAGTCTTGAGGAGGAGAGAGTTGAAGGGTGATATGGTATAGCTCTTATCTGAGAGTCTTCCCCATTTGACAAACTCACTGCGTGGTAAAAGGCAGCATGTAGATGAAATGAAGGTAGATGTCACCAATGTAGTAAGTTACTAGATCATTAGGTAGGGCAAAGCTAAGTTGTGAAGAGTCTTAAAGATAAAGAAAAGCATATGTATAATGTAGAGGTGAAAGGGGAAGATAATGGAGGGTCCTGAAGAGGACTGATGTGGCCAGAGCAATGAGTCAGAAAGATGACCTTAGCAACATTTTGTATGGATTTTTCAAGGGTAGTCAATGCTAGACAAGAGGAGGTTGCAAATATCAAGATACAAAATAGAAGCACATGATTGAGAGATTTACATGCATGGATGGAGAGGAAAGGTTGGATCTTTGAAGTGTAACACAAGAAACTAGATTTAGTCATGACTTGCATGTGCAAACCTAGAGGTCAGTCGAAGACATCCAGGTTACAGACTTGAGAAGGTGGCACAATAGTATGATTGTACACCGTGATAGAGCTCAATAGCTCAGTTTGGGACTTGTTGATTTTAAACCCTGCAACTGACATCCATGAACAGGAAATGTCAAAGCATGACTATGGTAATTCCACATTAATAGGATACTACTGATCTGTGCCTAACAGCACAAAAAACAAGTTGTTTCTCCACTCCTCTCACGAGAGAGGCAGTGAGGACTCAGATTGCTAAGAATTATCTAATCTGTACAATGCGCTAGTAAGCGTACTACAGTATATTTGCAAAACAGCACAAACTGAACCACATTAAAATAAATGAAGAATACATTGTGATACGTTATCCTTATTTATGTTTGTAGATTTGCAGAGTTGAATAATTCACCATGACTGGGAGCTCTGCTGTGAACTACTATAGCTCTAATGTTAAATCACAAGATATAAAATATTTTCACCTCCCTTGAAGATATAAGCATGCTAAAAACAACATGCCAAAATAAATGGATCCTCAAATTCTTACCTGCAACAGCACCAAATGCTAAAGATCCACTCATCTGCAGAGCCTGTTGTGCAGCTGGGGGAATCTGCAAACCAGTACCTGCGATAGAAAGTACTAGTCTGAGTTCTTCACTTGGTAAGTAGTCTAGGAATTAAGTCTTGGGAAGTAGTCTAGCTTAAGAATCTTAGCGTTCTCAACATTAAAGGAAGTGAAATACTTCCTACTAAGTTAACCCCAATATTTTCACATAACCTATATTACCACACTTACCCTCTGCAAGTCTTGCCATCAACTGTAGACGACCAGTTGTTCCCAAGTCAATTCCAGTCCTTTCCAGTTCATCACTGTCCAAAAATGAACTAGCACTGGAAGCATCAGTGCGTTCTGTTACATGACCTACTTTCATTGGCCTGCCAGCTAGCTCAAATCCATTTAGTTGTTCCAAGGCTTTTTTGGCACACTCTGAATCTGAGAACTGTAGAATTATACATGGTCAGTGTCTAGCAAAGTTCACAAGGTACTTTCTATCAAACGTATTATCTATAAGAATATATCTGAGACACCTTTAACTTTAAAGAAGCAACTTAGGGATTTTTTGTTGGCATATCTATTCAATTTTTTAATGATCATCTTCTGTTCTAGGCATCTATTCCACAAATTAAAAATTCCAGCATAAATCAAGGCCATGCCTTCAGCTTTCCTTCAGTGAGCGGTCAGGAATGAAGTCACTTTTCTTGGGTCATGCCCTTGTCTTGTGATCTCAATTACTGTAGCATGCTTTACATGTAGTTATGGGCCAATCAAAGCTTCAGGCAGTGCAGCATGCGGCTGCATGTCTACTTAGTCAGGTGTCAGCCACAGAATGCACATATAACAGTTACGTAGTTGTGGTGATTCCCCCCATCTGTTTCCATGTGCAATAATCCAAACTTGGCTAACAGCTGAGAGCTCTTCCTTCCACCACATATTGCTGTGTCAGTTTAAACACTAGATCTTAGTTCCCAGTTTTGAACATCTGCGCCTGGCTAGATGTGCTCTCCTTCAAAACCCCTAGCCTCTGCCATTTGATTCCTCTAACAGAACCCAAGTCTGATGACCTTCAGGACTTTGCGCAAAGGCCTATTTCCACTCAAGCTTTTCCTTGAAGGGGTGGTGACATAGCTTACTGAGGTAATTGGTAATACTGGTCATGTGTGAGTTTACTTTGTTTTTAAATACCGTACTTAATCGCCAATTTGTTAATTAACCATCTGTGATGCCATCAATCCAGGATTGGAAGGCAGACTAAAGAGACATGCCCCAAGGGTTGGGATTGTCTAAAGTGAATAAAATATTTCTAACATACAGAGTGATCTGTGTTGCTGTAAGAGTGCTTTAAGGAGCTGGACCACAAAGAGCTAGCTCATCCTTGGAGAAAAGCAATCGGGTTACACAAAGCTCTTTTTTGTTTAAATCACACAGAAACCATCTGAAGAAGTTTTCTAATCTCAGTTTAAACCTCTGACTCTGGGAAGTTTGTTTCTGCCTGAGCTCTGAAATGCCCATGTTCAATCAGTTGGATTTTGGGTCACCAACCTAACCCACAACTCTGGTAACTTATTACAAGTCAAAATCTTACCGTAATAAATCCATATCCTTTGGAGCGTCCAGTTTCACTATCCATCATCAGTTGAATGCTTTCAATCTAAAAAATGAAAAAAAATTAGACTATCACACATTACATCCCATAAAGACAAATGAGCAGTTCAATTTAGCCTCCTTCCACACAAGTTTTTTGAATACATCACAAGTTATCGAACAAAAGCATAAAACAGCTGGTATAAACACATGGTCCATAAAGGAGCTTAAAAGCTTTTGCTGGAAGTTTTTTTACTCAAAAAAGGTGGAGCTGGTAAAAGCATCTACATTAGCATAAAGGTAACTTGTAATTTACTAAAAGTGAGACATGCAGGGTCCTCTGTTGAGTGCACCAAAACAGCCTCAGGTATGTTCAATTTATTTTTATGGATTATTTTAGGCTCCTCAGCCAGCCAATGGCTTCCACTCAGATGTGACCTCTTAGCACATACTATGATAGCACAGCCATCATCAATTGCTGATTGTTACATCAACTCAGATACAAGCAATTGCAATTTTGTACAATGTATCAAATTATAAAATGATGAGAATCTAGTAGGAGCTAAACTAAAAAAAAAAGTATAAACATTGGAAGTCATATCCTTGCCTGCTGCTATTTTGGGCAGTGAACAGAATTTCACAAGTTACTGAATTTCTGAAAAAAAAAACCAACTATTTGCAAATAATCTGTAACCATAAAATATCAGATTGTTATACATCCGTAAAGGGGGGGAGGAGGAATAATAAAGGAGATGATTTTAAAAACCCATATCTAAATCTACATTCCATTTTCTTAAGTCTTTCTTGAAGACTTCAACCCTATCCCCTCCTGGCCTATACTATTCCTCTTACCAAAGCTTGATCAGGATAAAACAAAATGGATTTGAACACAATTAACAATTTCTTACAGTTCTCTGAAGAATATTCTTTTAACAAGGCTGTAACTTAATCATAGAATCACAGACTTTAAGGTCAGAAGGGACCATTATGATCGTCTAGTTTGACCTCCTGCACAATGCAGGCCACAAAATCTCACCCACCCACTTCTGTAACAAGTCCCTAACCTATGTTTGAGCTGTTCAAGTCCTCAAATCGTGGTTTAAAAGACTTCAAGGTGCAGAGAATCCTCCAGCAAGTGACCCGTGCCCCATGCTGCAGAGGAAGGTAAAAAGCCACAGGGCCTCTGCCAACCTGCCCTGAAGGAAAATTCCTTCCCGACCCCAAATACGGCGATCAGCTAAATCCTGAGCATGTGGGCAAGACTCACCAGCCAGACACCCAGGAAAGAATTCTCTGTTGTAACTCAGATCCCAACCCATTTAACATCTCATCACAGGCCATTGGTCATATCTTCTGCTAATAGTTGAAGATCAATTGATTGCCAAAATTAGGCTATCCCATCGTATCATCCCCTCCATAAACTTATCAAGCTTAGTCTTGAAGCCAGATATGTCTTTTGCCCCCACTGCTTCCCTTGGAAGGCTGTTCTAGAACTTCACTCCTCTGATGTTCAGAAACCTTAAATTTAAGGGAATATATGTACTCAGATTTTATTTAATAGGCATTTGACTAGTTAAGGAAGAATTTAAGGAGTAAAGTGTCCCACCAAGTAGTAAATACAAGCAGTACACAAAAATGATTTTTGAGAAGCTAGATAAGCAGAGATGGAAGTGGGTTGCAAATTACATTCATTTAGTCTTTTTAAAAAATACAGCACTCAGACTGTAGACTATTGCAGACATCTCTAAGAATCGTTATACACATGCCCATCTGTAACTTTAATTTGTGTGTGCAAAGGGACACATTTTAACAGTTTCATTATATAATCCATGCAATACACTAGTTATCTTAGTGTTATCCAAAGATTTAGCCCATATTTGTACATTACAAGGAGTTTAACTATAAGGCTATGGTTATGAATTAGTATGCAATGAAAACAAATATGACTTTTTTGCCCAGAGTACCCATAATTTCAAATTCTACATTTTACTTGTTAATTTCAATAATTTGTTTTAATTTCCTTTACTCAGCATTAGCAAGAACCTTTCCTAGAAAGGGTTATGTTATATGGGTTGCTATTACAAAAACTACTCTGAAGAGATATGTTCAGTTTGAAATAGTTAAAAATAGAGTGTGAAGTCTCATTTATTGCACCTCCCTTAGAATTTCTGCCATGTTCTGTTTTAGGATCACGTAAGAGGAAGATTGGCCGATAGCTGGCGAGACACATGATCAAAGGTGAGTTTATGGTGGGAGAGACTAAAGCATGTTTGTATTACAAGAGGAAGAATCAGAGGAGAAAGGTGAGAGTAGGGATGAAAATGGTGGCAAGGAAGATCAGGAGACAGGATGAGAGCTGGAAGCGGTAACAGGAGGAGATCTCAGTTTCAGTGTTGACAGAAAAGGCAGGAGAAGTAAATGGAAGTGAGAGGAGGTCCCATCAGATTTCTAAAATTTTCTTTTGGAAAAAGTCAGCAAGATCCAGAGCAGAGAGGGAGAAAGGAACAGGAAGCGGTGGAGAAGAGGAAAGTGGCAAAAAGCTATCCAGGGTTGCCCAGACAGATACCTGATCTGGGGGGGAAGGGTCAGGGATCATAGACAGTTGGTCACAAATAAGATTCTCTGGTTGAGATAAAGCTTGGGCTTAGTATGACTTCTGCTGGTATTTGATTTTGTTGGAGATTTACGGAGTGAAAAGTTGTATCTTTTCCTTTTAGGGGAGAATACACAACTCTTGGGGCCAGGATGGAGGAGACAAATGGAGCCCAAGAATACATCATTCAAGCTGTTAGCTACAATGCAGAAAGCATCAGAAGAGATTTATGTATACAGTTTTTAGAAACTGTCGAGTAGGTGGCTGACTGGATATTTGTGAGCTACTGAATGGCTTGTTTGGTATGTACAGGAAGTAGATTGTTGCAACAATTTGAGATTCCACAGCTCAAAAGGATCTTCCTGACTACCTCCTCAACCTCATGATCCAAAAAATGAAAGGGAAACATTTGCCTCAAAAGGGGAGGCAATCATAAGATCTGACAAACCATAGCTAGTTTAAGTACACAGAATTCCTTAAACATTAAAATGCGTCACCTAATCTTAGCTTGACAGGTTAGTCCCTGAATTCTCAGCTCTCCACATCACACCTACCTGTTCAATAAAAATGGTTGAGTATTATTGAAAATATCTTAATTTTAATACAAAATCCCTTATTTGTTTTCAGATGTAATCAGAATACTTAACCCCTACTGGATTTATAAACATGCACATACATATGAGAACAGGAAGAGAAAATTTTTGTAGATGTGGAATTTATATATAATCAGGATGCCCTTTCAGTCCTTTGCATTTATTATATGAAACAGGATCTAAAATAAGAGTAATTGCAACATGCACTTCATAACACCTCTGTCATCAATAAGAACTCACCCGACCAAATGGTTCAAAGATTCCACGAAGCATATCTTCAGTTATGTTGAAGTGTAATGATCCTACATACAGTCTCATGGGCCCAGCACTGCCTTTCTGTAGGTTATTGGCCATTGCTGCTGCTCTGTTTTTCTCTGCCTAGGGACAACAAAATTCCCATTGTCCATAACAGCCTAAGTAAAAATCTACTAAATCTAGTAAATTCACTAAAAAGTGGAAGCTCGAAAACTCTCAGTAAAAATGGCTTGTATATAGGCTAACTTTAATAACTTAAATGCTATGAAAAGTCCATGCTCTTGATTAGAATTATGCAACTAGAAATATGCCTGAAATGGAATGAACTGATGTAGATTATTGGTTTCTCTAGTAAATAGAATGCAGTTTGCTTGTTAAATATGCATGACTACTACACATAGGATATGTACTATTGTATAAGTCAGTTAACAGTCCCCTTCTTAGCCTTAATTCCCTCATTTACCCTCTACATATCACTCTGTATTGATTTGTCTAGTTTTATTTCGACTCAGTTTTCTGTGCCTGGCAGTATTTATTAAAACTGAAGCAACCACTTCAGTTAAGGTTACACAAATGTTTCAACTGTAACTCAATTTTCAGCTATTCAACCATACAACAGTTGAAACAAGAATGGAGTCCAGCCATCCCATTCTCTGGCCTTTAGTGTGATTTGTGCTATCCCTTAATATAATTAACAGTAACAACATTAGTACAACTTTGGCATAAATATGGAGAAATTAATTTTGAAATGGAATATGTGTATCTCTGCAAATTAAGTAAGTCTCACTGAAATCAACAGTGCTTCAAGGATGTGTATATTACCTCTTGGTCAAGCAGCAGTTGCTGCAGTATAAATGTTACATAATTCTATAACTAGTATACAACCAACCACAACTTACTTGCGATGCTTGTACTATGATTGGTACTCCCAGAACACGCTGTCCAGTTAGTCCTATTGCAAGAGGCACTGAACTAACATCAACAAATTCTACATAAGCAATTCCCTTGGAACGTCTTGAATTTCTATCAGAGATCATCCGCACATCACGAACCTACAAGAATGAAAATCTCAGGTTTATCATTAATCTCTATTTGGCACAATTAACTTTTATATAGTTACTAAGGGACTTCATGAATATGTACAGGAAGATAGCTATTGTTTGACTCAATACAGATGCTTAATGATTTCATAACTGTAATAACTCTACAGACTTGATACACAGTCACACTACCTTCTAAACCAACACATCCCAAAAAAAGTTAGCTTCATGAAAGTCATCTTTGGACTGACAATTTTGACATAAAACTGAAGGTAGTAAGGAAAAAGGGTTGTAAATTCCAGTTTGTCAAAGTTGTTGCATCACTACAAATTTTCTAACAGCTCACCAGAAGGGGCTACCATATTAAAAAGGGACCGAAGCTTAAAATTCCATCTTATGCTGCAGACCCACATGCAAAGATAAAATCTTACTTCTTATTGCAACAATACATGGAGGACCTAATCAGAATTACTTCCATTGCATTGGTCACTGGACAAATGTAGGACACAGGCAAGTCCCCCATGAGTTAAAGCTCTGATTCTGCAAACCAGTCCGGACACAAAACTCCTAACTAAATATGAATTCCACATGCAGAGGATCTGCAATAGGAGGCCACTGTTTTGTAGAGGGCTTCAATATTGGAAATGTCACTGATACCGCACACAAACAATATTTATATGCTCATTTAACCCACCCTCAATTACCTTTCCTACAGTAGAGAAAAATTCTTCCAAGTCTCTTGGCCTAATTCTTGCAGCCAACTGCATACAGAACACTGTTCGAGCATCTCTCTCTTCAGGGGTCAAATTATCAATTGGCTCTCTGCAAAAAAAAAAAAAAAAAAAAAAAAAAAGGAGAAACTCGGTTCTGATTTAAGGCAACTCAGTTTGGGCAAATGCAGAATTTTATGTCATTTAAGCCTGACAAGAAGTCAAAACATCTACATAACTTTTTTATAAGTTATGAGCCAAGATTTAAAAAGAGAACCTAAATGTAGTCCTTTAAAATGATATTCACAAGTTGTACCACACAAGTATCCCCACTAACTTTAAAGGGAGGTGCTTAGCACTTCGTTAACAAACAAGTGCCTTTTTTTTTTTTTTTTTTTTAAAGTTTATATTGCAGAACTGCCTAGAAGACTCAACCACATTAGGGCCCCATTGTGACAGGCATTGAATAAACACTGTAAACTCTTTGGGGTAGGGTTTGTCACTTTACTATATAAAAGACAATATGCAAAAGACAGAGAAGGTAAGTGGGGGGAGTGAAGAAACAGGTAACAACATAGGATATTTTGTCACAGACTGTTCATTTCTTAAGACATGCAGAAGCAATGATCACAATAACTAGGGACCTAATTTTATACAATTATTTTTGAAGACACACAAGTGACTACAGCCAAGATTTCAGAGAATAAGAGTCCTAGCTGGCTGTGTGGCCATTTCACACAAGTACACTGACTATCACTGTTGTATCAGTAAGTAATGCCAACATGTCCATATACAGAAAGTCCCGATTGTTTAAACTTGGTCATGTGATATTTTAGTTTCAGCATTTGTTACCACCAAAAATGTAAAAAAATCCAAAAGATGCAAAGAGTAGAAGTTCTAACAAAACAATCAAGTAAACTGCTAACAGAATAATTGCTATAAAATTGAATAATTACTGTAGTCACTTGTCCTAGCAGCACTGTTTTAGTAGCAGGGAACATGTCAAAGTGCAGCGTGTGTTAGGGCTGCACCACTTTTTTTAATTAAAAATAAAAAAACTTAGATTCTGAAGAATGATTACGCCATATAGACCTCATATACATTATACAGGGCAGATCTAGCCCAGATCATGGGTGTTTGACACCCATGTATTAATCTGACTTTACACACTGGAGTTGAACTTTCAGTACCACATTCAGTGAAACTAAGGGTGTGGAATTTAGGATTTGACACCACACGGTGTAAGAAAATAAATATTTAGGCTAAGTATGAGGAAAACCTTCCTGACAGTGAGATGTGTTAGACTGGGAAACAGTCACTCAGTTTCATTGTGTTACATACAGAGTAACATACTGTAGATAAAAATCACACACTTGTAAGTTGATGGACTGGATGACCAAAGTAATATTTTTCCATCTCAGCTTTTATGATTCTATAAATGAGACTCATGAGAAAAAATGAGCCAATTTCAACTGGGTAAACTATAACCTAATTCAAATAGTCTTAAATATGAAAAGCAAGTCAGGATTTATGCAAAACAATTTTGCAACAGTGAACAAGGTGTTTACAGTAATTGAATTTATTAAATTTTATGGATATTCCTTCAGCAGAAAAACAATATAGATTCCCCCCCCCCAAGCCCTCCCTTCCATGCCAAGCACCATGGATACCTATATTGATCAGACAGATCGATTTGGACACTGGCAATCCTAAATCTGGCTTGCACAGAAAGTAATTGTGCAGTTCAAGATGCAGCATCATCTCACATAACATTCAGCATAACAAGACTAATTACAAGCTAAGAAATAGCGTGAAAATAGCTACCTAACAGGGCTCTTGTCTTTTCTGAATGGACTTTTGCTTCTGGAGCGCCGTCTGCTGTAAACATTAAAAAATACTTACTAGATTATCAAAAAAAAGTACAAAGTAGCTTAATTTTTAGTACAGACACAAATAACCACAAAAATAGAAAACTCAGAAACCTTAATTTGATGCTGTGAGGCAGACCAATCTTCCCTCTGATAGCACTGTTGAATTTTGGACCAGAACTAAGGTAAAAACAAAGAAGAGCTTGTTATAAATCCAGTACATGACTAGGAAAAATATAGTATCCTGCCAACCTAATGCTTACTGACGTCCCTGTTTTTTAATTGTTATATGGGCACAAATACAGTTCAAGACAAGTAGTGCTAACTCAAGAATATTAGTTTGACACAAATTATAAGAAAAGGTTATCATTTGTTCATTCCAAGGATCCTCTATTTTCCTATACTTATTTTAATACTATTTCTGCATATACATATATGTAATTAGAGGCTTTAACACACATTAAGCGCAACTGTGAGCCAACCTCTTAAATAAACATCTCTTGTTAACTAAAGATATTCTCATCTACTGTTAGCTACACCGTGCCACCAAGTGGCAATGATGCAGCTCAGGCAGAATGCCATCATCCACAAAGATCACAGACTCAAAAACTGATTAGAAAACAAACTTTGAAAAAAAATATGCTCCATTGCTTGCAGACAGCTTTTTCATGGAACAGGTAGTCCTTAGCTACCAACTAGGTATCTTCCTTCTGGAATAGTTTTGTCCATTTTTTTCTACATACCTCTGTTTACTTCCTGCTTTGTGCACCAGCATCAGCGATGTCAGCAAAGCTCTGGGAATACAGTTTGTTAGTTAACGCCTGATGCAAGTTTGTTAGTTAATGACTGATGCAAGCCCAGCAGGAAGAGGGTAGTTCATATTTTTTATGGATCCCATAAAAGTTTCTTTTTAGAAGCAACAGCAATAAACTTAAGAACCTGCACCCTACTGGAAATTATCATCCTGTTTTTTAAGTGTTAAACCTTCAACATGACCTGTTTTAACTACTACTAAGTGTCTTTTACTAGGACTTTAATAGATAATTTCCTTTCATCCTAATCCAAACTAAAAAGTTATATTCTGATTTTATGCTACTTTTTTCTATCAATTTTTAGTTCAATTTAATCAAAATATAGGTTATTTGCTTGTAGTTTAGGATAAAAACAAAATTACTATAGTAGCTGAAATATATTACATTACTTCCATTGTTCTCCTTACTGCCTTGTAAACTGCAACATTACTTTGAACACTTGTTCAAAGTAAAAAGTAAACTGACTAGTTTAGAAAGTACATAGTTCAGTTCAAACTTTTACAATATTGATGTGAAACATGCTCAATTGTACATTAAAATAACCTACTATGGGCTTCTATAGCGGCCTCTGAATCTACGTTCTCTACTTCTAGAACGGCTACGTCTGCGTTCTTTGCTTTTGCTGCGTTTCCTCTCCCGGCTTTTGCTCTTTTTCCTCTCACGATCACGGCTTCGTTTGCGCTCTTTACTTTTGCTCCTCTTCCTCTCATGACTGCGACTTCTGCTCTTGCTCTTTTTTCTCCTAAGAAAATACAACTTATGTTACAGATGTAAAGAAATCTCAATGTTGGCGTCTATCATTATGCACTAGCTTTCCTCATCTAATTAGTCCGTCTTCTCCCTGACAAACAATGTACTAATTTTATTTTCGCAACCTGTAATGCCACAGACACTAACATAGGAACAGCGACATTATCAGTTTTTATATGCTTGATCAGCCATTAGCAAAAGAGACCATTTTAGAACGCTTGAAATTTGAGCATGAATGCTCCCTAGTTTCAAGCTCTCTCATCTTTTGGCTTTGTAAATATTAAAAAATACTAGGCCTCCAAGCATGGTAGTGGGGCTGAATGTAAAGTAGTACATATTAAATTCAACACCTCAATTACTATGTTGTAAAAGTATTTCCAATGAGCATCCAAGCTTTCAACATCTGCTAAGATGGAGAGTCAAGTGGGGCTGCCTTTTCATAGTAAAAATAAGGCAAAAAGGACAAATTACCTATTTTTTTTATCCTGACAGACATCTTGAAATTTTGCAGCATTACTGTAACAGCAACAATATGCAACTGTGTTCACTTCCTATTAACTACAGAATTCCAGAAGAGCTGTTTAAATTTCACAAACCTGAAACTGTTCACTGCTTATAAACTAAAATAGTAGTTACTTTTCTAAAAGATCACCACTGTACACAGAGACCCAAACAAATATAGCTGGACCGAAAGGAGAGGAACAATAAGTCTGTCACACAATTCGATCCTTTCCATGTGTTTGGCTGCCCCTTCCCCCCAAAAAAACCCAAAACTTAAAGGCACCAGGAGCTGAAGACTGTCCTACTGTCTCCACAACAAACAGAACACTTCACAAAGCGATCACTCTATATCTGACCTATCAGTCCCCATCTTCAGAGGAAACCTGCATGACACTTTCAAAAGACAAGTCTGGGAGGTTAAATTCATAACTTTGCTAGACAATAAAAATCACAGACTGAATATACACACTGGATTTATGGCTTATTACAACCACCTATAACCCACTAACAACCCCCCCTCCCCCAATGACTGAAGGGAGATTAATGAGCTGCTTCACATTGAATGGTCCCTTGAAATGTGTTAACTATTGATGCTAAATCTGTCCCACCTTGTGTTTAGCTGTGACACTCTGAGTATGTTTCCCTGGCATGAAAAAGAGCTTGTGTAAACTTCTCTCTCTCTCACCAACAGAAGTTGGTCCAATAAAAGATATTACCTCACCTACCCAGTCTCTCTAATAACCTGAGAGCGACACAGCTACAACACTGTAAATAAAAGATGGGGCATTTTAAAGGACAGTCAACTTAAAAAAAAAAAAAAATCACACTTTTTTTCAAGTTATAGAAAAAAAACAGACCAAAGTAAAAGTAAAACAGACTTCTTTAACAAAGAATATTTTTGAAGAGCTTTCTGTTAGGGCTGTCAATTAATCGCAGTTAACTCAAGCGATTAACTCAAAAAACTTAATTGCAATTAATCACAGTTTTAATTGCACTGTTAAAAAATAGAATACCAATGGAAATTTATTAAATATTTTGGATGGTTTTTTACCTTTTCATATATATTGTATTCTGTGTTGTAATTGAAATCAAAGTGTATATTTTTTATTACAAATATTTTCACTGTAAAAATCAAACAAAAAAAATTGCATTTTTCAATTCACCTCATACAAGTATGGTAGTGCAATTTCTGTCATGAAAGTGCAACTTACAAATGTTTTTTTTTTTTTTGGTTACATAACTGCACTCAAAAACAAAACAAAGTCCACTCAGTCCTACTTCTTGTTCAGCCAACACTAAGACAAACAAGTTTGTTTACATTTAAGGAGATAATACTGCCCTCTTCTTTTTTACAATGTCAACAGAAAGTGAGAACAGACATTTGAATGGCACTTTTGTACCCGGCATTGCAAGGTATTTAAGTGCCAGATATGCTAACCATTCATATGCTCCTTCATGCTTTGGTCACCATTCCAGAAGACATGCTTCCATGCAGATGACGTTTGTTTAAAAAAAAATGATGCGTTACTTAAATTTGTGACTGAACTCCTTGTGGGAGAATTGTACGTCCCCTGCTCTGTTTTGTTTGCATTGTGTCATATTTCACATTATAGCAGTCTTGGATGATGAGCCAGCACATGGTCATTTTAAGAACACTTTCACTGCAGATTTCACAAAAACCCAGAGAAGGTACCAATGTGAGATTTCTAAAGATAGCTACAGCACTTGACCCAAGGTTTAAGAATATGAAGTGCCTTCCAAAAATCTATGGGGAACAAGGCATGGACTTGCTTTCAGAAGTCTTAAAAGAGTAACACTGAGGTGAAAACTACAAAACCCGAACCACCAAAAAAAGAAAATTAACCCTCTGCTGGTGGCATCTGACTCAGATAAAGAAAATAAACATGGATCAGTCCACACTGCTTTGGATTGTTTTCGAACAGAACCCATCATCAGCACGGACGCATGTCCCCTGGAAGGGTGGCTGAAGCATGAAGGGACATATGAATCTTTAGTTTATCTGGCAAGTAAATATCTTGTGACGCCGGCTACAACAGTGGCATGAGAACACCTGTTCTCACTTTCAGGTAACATTGTAAATAAGAAGTGGCAGCATTATCTCCTGCAATGTAAACAAACTTGGTTGTCTGAGAGATAGACTGAACAAGAAATAGGACTGAGAGGACTTATAGGCTCTAAAATTTTAGATTTTATTTTTTAATGAAGTTTTTTGTACATTTGTAAGTTCAACTTTCATGATGAAGAGACTGCACTTCAATACTTGTATTAGGACAACTAAAAATACTATTTCTTTTTTGTTTGTTTTTTTCAGTAAAAATACTTGTAATCAAAAATAAATATAAAGTGACCATAGTACACTTTGTATTCTGTGTTGTAACTGAAACCCATATATTTGAAAATTTAGAAAACATCCAAAAATATTTAAATAAATGGTATTCTATTATTAACAGTGCGATTAATCGCGATTAATTTTTTTAATCGCTGACAGCCCTACTTTCTGTGTGAGCATTTCAAAACACTGTAGTCTGTTTCACTCTTTCCTCTTTTGTGGACCTTTCACTCAGCAAGAAAGGAGAGAAAAGCCATTGGGAGACAGGACAATTATAAAATCAAGACGAGAGATTTCACAGGAAGATCCAACGCAAACATTTTTTTAGAAATGTTTAGATTTTATTGTATCCTTTTAAAACTACTCTTAAGTTATATCTCAGTCATTACACCCTCCTACAATCCATGCTCTCTAATATCTTCATGAAACCACCGAGAACTGGTAAGAGAACACAGCTGAAGTGACAACAACAATGGCCAGCTCTACATCTCCTTTACATCAGACAAAAAGTAGTCTCCCATCTTTTTCCACACTTTGCCGAAATCAGCAACTGGACGAAGACCAACTGGCGAAAGCTGAACCCAGGTAACACTGAGGTGAGGATGGTAGTCAGAGGGAAGCACTTTGAACAACTCCACTCTTATAACATCCCCCTCTATCACTGGCATCCACCCTCGGATACTTACCTGAACTTGGGTGTCTTACTTCCACTGCTAATGAATGGCTATGTAGCCATCATCCTGACAACAGTCACTTGGATCTATTTACAGCCAGAAAATTGACCACATTCGCACAAAGATTCGACGACTGATCCACAGTCATGACTGCTGCAACTATCACCATCCTGGTCAGGTGGTCGGTAATATATCCCTACTGCTATATTCTTATTATTAGAGCATGGAATTACTATCCATAGACATTCTGTGGTATAGTTTCGTTCATTTAAGATTTTTACTTCATTTGATTCTACGCTTTAGCATATAGTGCCACTTCCCCAACCAGCACAACCTGTTCTGCCCTTCCGAAATATTTTGTACCCTAGTATTACTATGTCCCATTGATTATCCCCATTCCATCAAGTTTCTGTGATGCTTATTATATCTATATTATCTCTAATGCTTCCTGGACTTCTCTCACCACTGTCCTCTCCCCTGGCCCGCACCCTCAGTACCCACCACAGCACAGGACTCAGAAGAAGGCCAGATTGTTTTTACAAATGTTTATACCATGAACACCACTCTTTACTAAAGCTCCCCCGCCCCTCCGTCTGCTTTCCTTTTCCTCCCTTTGCTTCCCCAGCAACAAATCCACCCCAAAACAGAAGGAATCTCTCAATAATGCCAACCAGACAAATCTAATTATCTATAAAACGATTTTGCATAGAAAGAGCCGAAGGTGGAGTAGAGTAATACCCAGCTCTCAATTACCGCTTTTCATCAGTAGATCTCAAAACACTTCACCAACCAGGTCAGTGAATTAACTTCTATCTTAACTATGGAGCAACAGAGCAACTAACCCCTCTTTTTAAAAAAACAAAAAAACAAACAAACAATAAAAACCCCACACACACCCCATGCACCCCCTCCTCCACAACCAGGAAACAATGAAACTAGCTATATGCAAAATACTGCCAAATGCACCAAGTAAAATGAAAGACAAGAGCAGCTTTAATCTTTAATTTACAGTAATCTTCAGTGTTATAAATAAAATCAGAGGGAAGTATGATTTTTTTTTAAGTCGATAGTTGTTTGTACTAAAAGGACACTATCTTGGATTTAATCAAGAAACTTGCCTGCTCATTCCATTCTTTCATGTAATTAGGTGAAACTTGCTGTTTCTTTCTGTTTTAACAGAAATGCTACAGGCTCAATAGAAGGGGCATCAACCATAATGGTCTATTTTAAATTAATCATACTGGGTGAAAAATTGTTGTAGAACCGTTACTCAGAAGTGCTTTGGGGACCAAAAAGAAAACCTCGGAGGAGCAAAACCCACAGAAGAGGAATTTTCTCAAATAGCATATAGCAGCAGGATCAAAAGTGCAGACATGAAGCATGAATAAGAAATGAGAGATGCTGCAAAGTACGGACAGCTCGTCTGCTGCTGGTCAGAAGCAGTCATCAGCCACTGCAACAGAACTGCTGACCATTAGCAACACATCCAAATGTATGAAATGACAAAGTGTGTCTCAACTGTTTCATCCTCTCCACCATCTTATTTACCTACATTTTCTGGCTTCTCAACATATTACTCTGACTTAGACAGAATCCCTATGAAACAATAATACATTTTCCTGCATTATTTTTAGCTTGAAAATTAAACAATTAGGAAGCTTCCTCTCCATCCCCTCAAATGAAAATGCTACTACTCAAGGAATAGTACCGAACACTGAGTGGCCATGAATCCATCACTTCTACCCTCTCTTTCCCTCCCTCTCAAATACACTGCCTCACATTAGGCATTTTTTTTTTTTGAGTACATATGATCAAGCAGCATCTTCAACTAACAAAATATGGCCATCATTCCTAGCAGCTACTGCAATGTTTCACTCTCAACAGCAGCTGTTAAAGAGTTCAGAGCTTATTTCCAATGCTCTCAGTAGGGAAACTCCCCACCGTCCCTCACAAGTGTGTAGAACATGGCACAGAGCAAGAACACTGGGGAAGTATATGTTTCTGCACTTCAGAAAAACCCTTCCATTTAGCATTAGTCACTTTACTTCTCTGTACTGATGTTTCCCATCCCATCTTTTGACAATCTTATCTATTTAGAATGACTAAGTTCTTATTAGGCAGCGATGTCTTACTATGAATTTGGCCAAGGCATAATGCAATGAGGCCCCGCTCTAGGTAAGGGCCTCTTGGCACTACCATAATACAAAGAAGCTGCACATCCCATCACCATCCAGCTACTGCTGAGGCAATAATTAAAGCAATACCTCTGTTAGAAAAGTGAGCAATTGGTTTCATTAATCCAAAAAAAAAAAAAGACCACAGGCTTGGTCATTCAGAATCTCATCGGGAGCAGAAAAACTTAACACTATTTTCCAATTTTTTTTTTAAACTTATCACTTAAGCTAATACCCAAAATTGTTACAACTAAGAACAGACTAAAAAAACGTTTCCATATACTTTGTGCATTTAACAATATGGCAGTATAAACACTGTTCTGGTAGAACCATCCACAGATACAAAATTTGTATCTGCACCAGATCCGTGATTGGCAAACATGGCCCATGGATGCAGATATCCAGAGGAGATCCACAGATTTGCCAGGCTTTAATAGTTGGGTTTGTTTTTTGCAGTAGTGCCTATATCCATGTGGCACTTTCCAGACAGAGAAGGCATGATTTCAGTTCTGAGAAAATTAGTCTACCCCCATCAGTGATTTTATTCTATTGTCCAGGAGCCTCTCACGCTGCAACAAGAAACAAACGTCCCAAGACAGAAAAACCTGACAGTAATACTCACAAAATAGACAGAGGATCTCAGGGACAAGTTTTGTACCTGAAGTTGTTTAAAAACTGATTAGATTGAGTTGAGCGTCCCTTTATTTCTCTAGTGTGAAAGAGGGATGGACAAGTTGCTGTTGTGCTATCTTACGTACAAAATGAGCTTTAAGAAGTCTTCTTACTCTTTGTCCAGTGAGGCAACATTGGTCAAGAAAAACTGTGGCCTCAGATCACACTTTCACTCACACCTGTGATTTTAACAGTTAGTGGCAGCAGATGGTGGGTAGATCAGACAAACATGTTCCACCTACTGCTCCATCAGTTGGCAAAGCTCCATGCATGTCAAATCCTTAGCTCCATGGTATATTAATACTGTTAGACTTCCAAAGGACTGTTACACTTGTCGACACCAAACATGTGAACCACTGAGCAATGTGTTATATTTGCAGCTAGTCTTCAGTAAGTATAGCAAGCATTTTGTTCACAGAATGGCACCTAGCTTACAAGGAAGTCATTACTGTAGTGTTGGCCCAAGCTCCAGACTGAGACAGAGAAGGCTTGCTCATCTGGAAGTTGGATATTCAATCACTGTAAAGGACTACTGGCCTAAACTTGCTCTAGCCTGGTCACAAGTCAGAATTAATAAGACTCCTAAGTTATCAGTATCCTTCTGATTGTGCAGTGTGTTGTACTTGGGCAGGCTCTTAAGAGTCCCCTCTTATTTCTCTACCTTATCTCAGTCTTCAGCACCAAGGGACTTGGACTCAAACCAGACACATCTAGTTGAGAAATGCCCATACCAGCTGGGGATTCAGGTCTGGCTTTACAAAGCCCCAAAATACTATTCACTGTCAACACAGGCCATATGGAACCCCTTAAAGTGCGGTTTAGTCAGAAGAGCATCCATATAAAAATGGCACTTTGACTCAGCCACAGCAATTATGGGACAGCAAGCTGGAGACTGTTCTAGCTCACACAATTGTTAAATTTCTAATGCAGGGCCACCTTCTGCTGTTACACAGGTAGCCGAATTTAACCCAATGTATACTTTAGCAATAAAGATATACAATACAAAAAAAAATTAACTTTCAAATCCCAGACTGAGTTGGAGTTAGAAAATCTATCTTTTTACTTGTGACCGATGCACATTTGACCTTAGAGTCTGACACACAAACCTGAAACCCAATTAAGCCTTTTTTTAAAAGAAATATTTAAATGTGTCCAAATTTCTCTTCAGAACAGAGCCAAACTTCAGTTTTCTCCTACAGCAAATATCAAATATTTTAATCAAAATGTGTTTGTAATTTAAGTAATCTTATTTTACATATTTGAATTTTTAAGTGTTTTCTGTTCAACTCCAAATGCTTGAGAATGTTTTGTAAGGAAAGCTTTCCTTGGGTTTCTCTCATTGCAGAGAGCATGGTCCTTGCCTATACAGTAACTGGTTCAAAAAAAGAAAAAAAAGCACAGTATCAATCAGGATACTGACCAGGTGGACATTATAAAACAAAACACATTGCTAAGTCTATCCTGGAGGAGATAAATACAAATAATTCTCTCTAGATTTGTTATACTTTGTACAAGTTTGGGAGAAGAGAGAAGATTCATTCAAACAACAGCTTTTTACACACAATTCTAATTCAAGGAATAAAGTGTTGAAAGGAGTTAAAACTGTATTAGCCTGATACTGGCCAACACAAGCGACCACATTTCTATGAGCTTTCCCAGTTAGAACTTGAGGCCACTGAATTTCTCTGAACCACAAGTCCTTCAAATTCACATAATTAGTGCACAAATGTAATTACAATTATTTCAAAAATTAACCCAAAATATATGAAACTCACTGATAGCATAAAATGTTATGGGGACAGTGTCATTCTCTTTAAGCCCTCAAAACTGTTCTAGTTTAGTAGGGGCTGTAATCTGGATACATTTTTTTTTTTAAAGCACACTATTAATTGAAAATTTATACCACAGATATCAACTGTGTAAGAAGTATTCATATTTGTTTGGAATGCCATAAACAGCAAAAGACAAACGGAAGGATTTCCATTTTATTTTCTTGGACAGCACTACATACATTAAAAAGTAAAAACAAAGAATACTTGACACAGTTCCCTAAAAGTGTCAATATACAGATAAACACTTACTTTTTGCTGCGCTCTTCATGGCCATTGGCACTGCTCAATTTGTTCTCATCCTAAGCAGGGTTGATAGAAGAACATCGTGAGGACGAAGTGGTAACATTTCAAGTGGTCAAAGGGTAATGGGAATAGGAATAAGAAAATACAAAACAAAAATTTTAATACTAAATTACGTGTTTAAAGTTTAATATGGAAAGCTATAAAAATTTAAGTAGGCATGTTTAACCACTTTGCTGTTTACATTTAAGACATACAATTATAAAATACAAGAATTACAGTTTTTAAAAATATATTAAATTGTAGATACTTCCTTACATGATTTAGATAGTAAATTATCCTGTAGATTTCAGCACTCAAGTGGTTAAATGTTATTTCTATAAAATGTAAGAGGAAGTTTCAGGTTTAAGCATTTTTCATGTGCTATGATCCCTTTGATCAGTACCAAGGCTATATCTCTGCCTAAGCCCCAAGTGGCCATGCTAGCAGCCAGCCACTATCGATTTCTTGTGACCGATGCCATTCCTGAGATCTTCGCTCATTTTCGTTGGAGGGTTGTAAGAGCTTGATGCCACCTCTGTCACACATCTCGCCCTGAAGCAAACAGGGATTCACACTGCTTTAGTAACGTCGACTCCCAAGAAAGTCATCAAAAATCCACCAGTCCAGCCTAAACATTCCCTATTTCCATACCTGTTTACATGGAAAATATCCATGTTAAACTAGGACACAAGAATCTTAACATTACAAATTATGACTCTCTCCAAGATTTTACGTAACTGCTAACTATTACATAAAACTAAATATACAGTGTTTAAAGCTTACAAATGCTCATCCGAAACTGATACCACATGGTTGTGCTAAACAGTCCAAAATAAACTAACAGTAGCTGTTATATTTATTCTATAGTTTAATCATTCCAGCTACACCATGAGTACAACTGCTAAATTATTTCAAGTTTATACACATTTCTTGTGAAACCAGTGCTAATGCATGCATAATGTTAACACTTTCACCACCAATTGGTGAAAAAACGAAAAAAAGACAGTATACGTTTGCTGCCTGTTAAGGAGACTAAGTACATCACTATTCTAGTCATTGAGACGTTTTAACAGAATTTTGTGTCAAAATTTGTATTTCCTTATTGAACAACTAAAACAGAAGAGTACAACAGCTATTTTTAGAATGACACTGCAGACTGTGATACTGTCTTTTACTTGTTAAGAATGTATCTATTCAGGGATCCAAGAATTTTGGAAAGTTCTTTCACTCAGCAATTCATTTCCATCTGCCCTGTTAAAAGATTAACCATCACCAGTCTTCTATGTTAAAAATAATGGTCAGAAGCCTCTTGCACTGAGTAGACTATTTAAAGATTTACTTGCCACGGACTGGTGAAAAGGTTATTCTTGGAACCCTGCTATTTTCCCAAACACTGCATTCACCTTGTTGCTATACCAAACTGGAGCTGGCAATTTTAGGCGAGTAATTGTTTTTTTTTTGTTTGTTTTTTTACCTAGGGGACCACGGTACAGCGATACGTCACTCAATTACTACCTTATGATTGACAGTTCACACTGGAATCAAAGGTGAATTCATGGGAGTAGAGGTGAGATATCGTTAGGCAAGTCTACAAAGAGAGATAGATGGGCATTTATTCATCACGCTGAAGTGAAACTACTGCACAATATAATTACATTAACAGTATATATTTATTTGCAAGTTACATGTAATGCATCTCCAATAAGATAAATCATGAGGGCTCCAGGGATGTTAGTTTACAGTTCAGCAGTAGTTTCATGAATAAGGCTAAATTAAGGTAAGTACAAGACCTCACTGGCACATTTTTCTCACCTTCTTGTAAGGAGCCTCAAGCATTGCTTCAATATCAATATCGTCAGCCATTTTTTCAAGACACCTGAAAGGAAAAGCAAAATTCATTAGATAGGAAGAGAGCCCATAAACTACATCAATTAATAGCTCCCAAGGCACTTGTACTTTTGGTGACAAGGCCAATGTTGGGATGACCCCAAATTCACAAAATGATTTTTAGTTAAAATGCATGCTATACGCTTGGCAAGCTGGTCAATTGGCCACCCTCAAATACTGTTAAATATTCCATCAAGAATGCCCTAAGGCCTACCTTTTTGACTGCATCATGATGTTTGTTATCAGTTAGCAAGCCTATATAAATGTCTTTAATCAATCACTTTACTGTACGCTAATGCCACATATTGGGAAAAAGGTGAACTAACTGAAAGCTGAGTATCTTGATTGGCTTGAATCTTCTAGAACAAACATTGTGCGCATGTATGAATGAGTATCTTTATTTGTATGCAAGGCCATCACTGCATACGGCAGTTTACAAACACAAGTTAAAAAATACTGTCCCTGCCCTGAAAAGCTAAACTGACTGGACAAATACAGAAATTAATCAAAAGGAAAAAAAGCGGGAGAAGGGTTCACAATAATTAAACTACCTCTCCAAACAAAGAGAAAAGATGTACTGCCGTTAAGCTGCCTACCTAACGTAAGTGCATTTAAAATTTTTCTTTTATAATTCCCACACCGGGTGGATAAAAATCAATGTTTTTTTTTAATCAGTTTTTTATTTTAATCGGATTTTTTTGATAAAATGCTTTAAGGAAAAAACCTATCTAATGTTAAAGTGCGTTCTCGGGTAAAAATTCCCTAAAGGAGGACAGAGCTGTGACTAGGGACCCCTGGACTTCTAAGAGCTAAGCAGATCAAAGCAAGCATATGAAAGCAGCTAAGCTTTGATCAAAGCATGCATATCTATCACACTGAGATTTAATCTTCAAGACTCCTTATAAGAAATGGAAAGGGAGGTGGATTTTTTTTTGCTGTTTTTAAAATTAAACAGGCAGCTAGTATTGTTTCTAAAATTATTATGAAGAACAAGTTTAAGCTTTGTTGTAACGTGCGTTGTTTGCCTGGACTGCTCAAGACCCGACTGCTTGTGTAGGAGGAACTCTTTGAGTTGGCTTCTTAAATACCTTCATGCTGTTTCACATCTGATACTCCTTGATGAAACATAGGAGCCTTGTCTTATAACAGGCTTATTCAAAGTGATACAAGCTACGAAAGTGAGATCTCGGAAGAGTGTTGCCATTTTCATAATGTAATAAAAATACTGTAATGATAAATAAAAATTAATAATAGTGTGTAATAAGCATGTCAAAAACAATTTCTATTTCCAAGATCACGGCTTTTATAATTTATCCTCATGTAAAGGAGAAAACCCCTGGAAATACTCATTTTTAGGAAGGGGTTCACGAGACACGACATTTTAGTGAAAGGGGTTCACAGGTTGTTAAGGTTTGGGAACCACTGATTTAGGTTAATCTTTCTATCTACCCAATGGGACTCAGTGCTCAGTCTAGAAGATACTATCAGAGATTAGTTTTGCAGTTCTCAAACTGTGGATTTGTGTCTCCAGAGGTAACATGCTTGTTAACAGCAAAAATGTTTTTAAATAAATAAATATATAGAGGTGAGAAACAGATCTCAACTCTATTGTCCCGCTGCAAATTTTTGTACACAGAGTCAATCCCCTATCTCTCTCTAAAAGTGCCAAATTTCAAAAAGTTCAATGAATAGAAGATTGTTGGGGGCGGAATAGATCTGGACAAGGAGAAATCGTCTGGAGATCAATGTGAGAAGGGAGGGACAGGTAGTAGAAACAAAATTGAAACTGTGAGCAGCATATTCCAGAAGTCTTGAGGTCTTTCTGAGTGTAGCCATCATTGATTCGAGATCTACCATACCACTCTCTCATTAGAAGGGAAAATCTATAATGGCAGCAGGCCGTAAAAGAGACCCAGTTTGGGAATATTTTAATGAAGTTCCTCTACTTGGGGGTAAGACAGGCATGTGCGCAAAATGCAAACAGTGCAACAAAGAAATACAAGGCCTGGTTGCCCGAATGAAATAACATCATGAGAAGTGTTCCTTTTCAGGAGGAAGCTGTGTTGAAGATGATGAAAGGAACGCGTCTGAACATGCAGGATCTTCAGGTTGGTAAACTTTTTTATTTCATACTTCTTTCTTAAGGACTGTCTGTCTTCCCTCTAGACTATTCTTGAATTCTCATGTTTGAGTTAAAAATATACACCTCTACCCCGATATAACACGAATTTGGATATAACGCAGTAAAGCAGCGCTCCGGGGAGGCAGGGCGACGCACTCCGGTGGATCAAAGCAAGTTTGATATAACACAGTTTCACCTGTAACACGGTAAGATTTTTTGGCTCCCGAGGACAGCGTTATATCGGGGTAGAGGTGTAGCTGTTACTCTATGGTACTATAATTTTAGATGCAGTTGTGATAAAAAAATAAATAGTTGAAATAGGCAGATCTTCCTTTTACAATTTCACCTTTAAAGTAGCACTGACTCTCAGTGCATGCAATGAGTAATAATAAATGAGCAGTATGGCAATAATAATTAAATAACTGCATTGACTTATTTTGTTTAGGAGAATCCATCCTCAACATACAGGATTCTGAAGACTATCCACCTTCAAGATCACCATCATTTTGTATAGTTTCAGAGTTATCTGCCAATGATAGTCTTTCAGTCACATCATGTATGTCACATAGCCACAGTGTACCACCTATAGCAAAAAGAAAAAAAATCTCCATCATCCAGAAACAACCAGAGATAAATTTGTGATAAGAACCAGCAGATTACAAAAAGGTAATTGATGAAAAAAATTGCGCAGTTTATGCAACGAACTCTCCTTTCCATATGACTGAGAACCCACACTTCATTAACATGGTTCAGTCATTAAGACCAAGATACAGTCCACCTAACAGAGCAGCTGTCGCAGGCAAATTGCTGGATAACATGTATGAAAGAGAAACTAAACTGTGTGCAAAAGGTCTACATGGTGAAATTGTTAACCTGAGTCTTGATGGGTGGAGCAAGGGCCACAATGCTCCTGTTGTATGTGCTTGTGTCACAACAGAAGAAGGGAATGTCTTCCTTACAGAAACAATTGATACACCAGGAAATGCACACACAGCAGAACACTTACAAGAAGTAGCAGTAAAAGCTATAACAAACGGTGAAAAAAATTTCAAACGTCTAGAACACCGCTTGGTCACAGACAATGCTGCAAATGTTCCAAGACGAGAAGAAATTTAGAAGAGAGTCCCAAGCTAATAACATACGGTTTCAGTGATCATCTGATGCACCTCCTAGTCAAAGACTTCAGTGTTCCAGAAATAAAGGCTAATGTTGTTGAAATTGCAAAATACTTCTGTAACCACCACTTTGCAGCAGCTGCTCTGAAAAAAGTGGGAGGAACAAAGCTAACACTCCCACAAGACGTGCGATGGAACTCAGTAGTGGACTGTTCTGAGCACTGTATCAAGAACTGGCCTAATCGGATGACAGTTTGTGAACAAAATCGTGAAAAAATAGATGGCACTGTCACAGCCAAAGTTCTCAGCATTGGGCTTAAGAGAAATGTTGAACACATGCTGAGTACCCTGAAGCCTATTTCCGTAGCCTTGAACAAAATGCAGGGAAATAGCTGTTTTATTGCTGACACTGTTGAAATTAGGAAGGAACTGAGTGAGATCTTAAAAAGAGAAATATGCAGAGTTCAATTACAAGCATTAAAAAAACAAATGGGACAAGCATTATCTCCAGCTCATTTTCTTGCAAATATTCTCAATACTCAGTACCAGGGTCAAACCTTAACTGCTGAAGAAGACAAGCTGTCTATGACATGGACATCCAGCAATCATCCCTCCACAATGCCAACTATAATAAATTTCAGAGCGAAGGGTGAACCATTCAAGAAATATATGTTTTCCGATGTTTTAAATATATGTTTTAAAGAAAGTCACACCAGTGAACTGGTGGAAGTCACTTAAGCACTTGGATTCAGAGACTGTTGAAGTGATTATCTCACTTAACAGCAGTAGCTTCTTCTGCCGCTGTAGAAAGAATATTTTCTTCCTCTGGACTAATTCATTGCAAATTGAGAAATCGTTTGGGACCTGAAAAAGCAGGAAAGCTTGTTGTTCCTTTCCAGATTATCAACAAACAGGAAAATGAAGGTGAAGACAACTGAGTTACCTGCAGAAACCAATATTTTAAGTTTCTCATGTTGACCTGGCTGACACAGTCGATTTTTTTTAATATTTCATTTAACTATTTTAGTTAAAACAATTTTAACAAAAACAACCTTATTTTAAAAAACTTGAATGTTTAACTAAATTCAAAAATTCATATGCTTGTTTTGTTAAAATATTATATGTTTGCTGTTGAAGAAAAAAATCCAGAACATTGTTGGTTTAGTTAAATAAAACAATTTAAATATCTGTCTGGTGGTGTTCTCCTCCTAATACAGCATGGCAAGAAAATCCTCCAAATATTAATGATTAACCTGTTGAACTGGAGATAGTTCACCTCCCAGTGACTTAATAAATACCTACTTCAATTACCTTTGGTAAATGAAATAACCAAACAATCATTCATTTTCTGATATAGCTGTAAAACTAATCTGAAAAGTTTTCAAAATAAATCACTTAAAAAAATGTATAGTATGTACTTTCCAAAAATGAAACCTACATCTATCTCTGAGTTGTGAACAATAAGTATTAAGGTTATAACAACTAACAAGAATGCACTTTTATGTAGAAATCCATGATTAAATCGAGTCTTCCTGTCTAGTAAATCCACCCTGTTGCTATATGTTTGTTTCCTGTTTAATTTCATTTTATTTTATTTTGTAATTGTTTACTCTTGTCCAAATTTAAATGTGAAGCTAACATTGCTAAAAAAAGTAGCAATTATTACTTCATTTTTTAAGAACTCTGTTTCATTGTTTCACATTTTCTGAGTTAAAATAATAATTAAATAACCCGTTTCTTGTAATTAGGCATATGTATCTAAGGCTAAGCCTACTGGAAACCATAGTCTTACTCACTACAGTTCCAATAAGTTAGCGCTTTAAAATATTTGACCAATTATTTTTTGGATCAGTCAACTGACCAACTATACATACTAATAAGGACCTTGTTAAAATGATACTGAATGAGAAACATCATATGGAGAAGAATCAGGAAGGAGTTTGCAGTGGGAACGTAACCTGCACACTGACAGTACAGAATGCGATATAAGCACCAGCTAAGTCATGGTTATGAATGGAAGATGAAGTTCAAAGAAAAGAACTATGTGCCACCTGCTTCTTTATGAAAACGAATGTCAGAAAGATTCTCCCTATACCCAAATATGCTTATTTATTAATTTATTAATTCAGGTCCTGCACCAAACTGAAGAACCAGTAGGGTTTGACACCACAGTTACCAAAAGAAGCAAGACCTAAACAACAGAGAAGGGACATGTATGCAAACTACTTAAAACTTGGATTTTTGCAAATGTCCAAGTTTCATAGATTTCAAGGCCAGAAAGTGCCATTATGATAATGTCTCACCTCCTGTGTAGCACAGGCCAGCAAATTTGTCCATGTATTTCCTGCATCAAGCCCAATAACCTGCAGATGAACTAGAGTTTTTCTTTGATCCCTTAGCTCCCCATACTTTCTCCCCAGGTAGGTACTTTTAGACTGACCAAGTTGTTTCTTAAAACTTGCTCTTCTACAAGCTAAAATAAATTGAATTCCTTAAGTTACTCACTGCAAGGCAAGTGTTCCAGTCCTCATACTTCTTTTCTTCCCTGAAGCCTCCTCAATTTTTCCAATATCCTTTTTGAAGTGAGGATATCAGAACTGGACACAGTATACCAATTGCAGTCTCATCATATACAGAAGTAAAGTTACCTCCCCATTCCTATGCCATTTTCTCCTGGCAATTCACATCCAAGGATAGCATTAGCTCCTATCCACAGCATTTCATTAACAGCTCATGTTCAGTTGGTTATCCACCATGATTCCCTATATCTTTTTCATGTAAATACTTTCCAGAATACAGTCCCCCATCCTGTAAATATGGCCTATATGTTTTTTTTCTAAACATATATTCTTTTGCATTTACCAGTATTAAAATAAATTTGTTTATATCCAACTTCCCAAGAGATTCAAATCCCTCAATGTTACCTATCCTTAATACCAATCTTTGGTATTATCTGCAAAGTTTATCAGCAATGATTTCATATTTTCAACCAGATCACTGACACGGAAATTGACTAGCATTGGGCCAAGAACAGATTCTTGTGGGACCCCATTAAAAACACTTCCTTTCAATTATTCCCATTGAAATGTGGACAAGGGTGATCCAGTGGATAGCGTATTTAGATTTTCAGAAAGGGACGGTCCTCTCATGATTGGCTGAATTGGTTAAAAGACAGAAAGTAAAGGGTAGGAATAAATGGTCATCTTTCAGAATGAAGAGAGGTAAACAGTGGCGTCCCCCAGGAGACCAGGGCTGTTCAACATATTCATAAATGATCTGGAAAAATGGTAGGTGGCAAAATTTGCAGACAATTACTCAAGTAATTGTACACAAGTACATAAGTCTGAAGCTGACAGCGAAGAGTTACAAAGGGATCTCACCAAACTGGATGACTGGGCAACAAAACAACAGATGAAATTCAGTGGTGACAAACAAAGTAATGCACACTGGAAAACAATCCCAGCTATACATACAAAATGATGGGGTCTAAATTAGCAGTTACCACTCAAGAAAGCGATCTTGGAGTCATTGTGGCTAATGCTCTGAAAAGGTGTGCTCAGTGTGCAGCGGCAGACAAAAAAAGTAACAGAAAAGGAAAGGGATAGATAAGACAGAAAATATCACAATGCCTGTATATAAATCTATGGTTCCCCCACATCTGGAATATGAGTGCAAATCTGGTCGCCCCATCTCAAAAAAGATATACTGGAATTTGAAAAGGTACAGAGAAGAGCAAAAAAAAGATTAAGGGTATGGAATAGCTTCCATATGAGGAAAGATGAAAGAGACTGGGACTGTTCAGCATGGAAAAGAGACGATTAAGGGGGGGATATGATAGAGGTCTATAAAATCTGGACTGGTGTGGAGAAAGTGAGTAAGGAAATGTTATTTACTCCCTCCCATAACACAAGAACTAGGGGTCACCCCTAGTTAATAGACAACAGGTTTAACACAAAAGGAAGTACTTCACACAACACATGGTTAACCTGTGGAACTCTTTGCCAGGGGATGTTGTGAAGGCCAAAACTATAACAGGGTTCAAAAAAGAACTAGGTAAGTTCCTAGAGGATAGGTCCATCAATGACTATTAAGCCAGGATAGGCAGGGATGCAACACCACGATCTGCGTGTCCCTAGCCTCTGTTCGCTAGAAGCTGGGTGCGGATGACAGGGGAGGGATCACTTGATGATTGCCTGTTCTGTTCATTCCCTCTGAAAAACCTGGCATTCGCGAAAGTCAGAAGGCACGATACTAGGCTAGATGGATCATTGGTGGGGAACAGTTTCATGGACCTGAGGAAGAGCTCGGAGTAAACTCAAAAGCTTGTCTCTCTCACCAACAGGAGTTGGTCCAATAAAAGATATTACTTAACCCATCTTGTGTCTCTGATATCTTGGGAACAACATGGCTACAACAACACTGCATACAACTATAAAGTACCAAGTCAAACGTTACAGAAATTATAGAGTTACCTTTACCAAATTTGTAATCTCATCAAAAATATTTTATTTATTTCACAATACCTATTTTCCATAAACAATGTTGAATGGCACCTATTAATTTAATGCTGGGATAAGAATAATAAGAACTCAACATTCCCATACTCTTCAATTGCAGAAACTCAAAATGACCTTCTGTAAGTCATCCAACCAGGGGAACAGTGAAACAAACACTTGTAACCTCCGATATTCCTATACAGAAAAAACCCTGAAGCCTTTTCAGGGCACCCAATCACAAAGCTGCAATGGGTACAAACCCTGCCTATACCTTAAGTATAATCTTTAATTGTAACCTGCCAAATATTTTTTGTATTGTGCTCCTACCCTTTTTTTGCTTCTTCATGATGTACAAAAGAGGCCTAGATGATGTTCCCCACCTTCAGTTTTCACTTTAGGAATTTCAGAAATATTAACTCTAGTCTTTTCTAGTTTTGCTGGAAGTCCTCTGTGAGGTCTCTGGGGTGTTTACTGTTGAGCTGTAATATCTTCTCTGAACGGAATTCCCCAAGAAATACATGTATTTTCTTACATGTTTAGTTAACATGGTGAGATACTAGTCTAAACAAAACAATTTGTAGTTTTCACACGTTACTATGTCAAGAAAAGCACTAGGGTTGAGTGCAGCGTTTACCTCAAGCTACAAAGGTGTCAAAACTCCATTTGCCTTGCCTACCTAGGGTTAGGCAATATTAGTTAACAATGGATACAAATTTCAGAGTAACAGCGGTGTTAGTCTGTATTCGCAAAAAGAAAAGGAGGACTTGTGGCACCTTAGAGACTAACCAGTTCATTTGAGCATAAGCTGTAGCTCACGAAAGCTCATGCTCAAATAAACTGGTTAGTCTCTAAGGTGCCACAAGTCCTCCTTTTCTTTTAATGGCTACGAACACACTGTGCGTTCCTGCCCAAGGCCAGGCCAAACCTGCCGTTTCCCACCGTGTTGCTACTGCAGTTCAATAGGTGGGAACAAAATACAATCATTTTAGACTGTCCAGCGTCCACTAGCTCAGCCCAGGTTTGGCGCCCATGGCACTCGCTCTCCCGCCGCCCCGCGCTGCCACCCTAGAGCCGGAATTTATAATCCCAGGCGAGCAGAAACAACTTTCCAGAGAGCCCTTCGCGCAGCCTGTCCCCGCGGGGAGGCGCAGAACCCGCAGGCGGTGCCCCGTGCGCTCCCGGCCTTGGCGGCAACAGCTGCGCCAGGGACGGTCTGGGCCGAGGCCCAGCTCGCCAACTACGCGGCTACGGGAACAAACAGCCAGGGCCCCGGCCAGACCAACAGCTGCGGCCTCCCCAGCACCACCTCCAATGGAGGGGGAGGGATGACAACCGCTGAGGCCCCACACCCCCGGGATTTCAGACCAGGGCTCTCCCCGGGAAGGCGGGCCCGGCTGGGAAGACAACCTAGAAGCTTCCCGGAGAAGACTAGGTAAAAGGGCCCGGCCAGGAGAGGAGGCTCTGCCCGCGGCCCCCCACATGCGGCGGCGGGAAGGGCCCTCTGGCCGAACGCAGCCGCGGAACCGGACGGCCATAAGCGGGCGGGGGCCGCGCGATTACCTGCGCTGCTGTGGATTACGCTTCTTGCTCAGGTGCCCGGGATCCGGCGGCGCTAAGGACGGGGATAGGCCCAGCGGCAGTGAGTCCCTCAGAAAAGGGGATGGGGGGCTCGGATACTAAAGGCCGCTCCCGGCCAACTCTGGTAACAGCGGCGACTGCTCCCTGAAATGGCGCCTGCCGCGTCTAGCTGCTTGGGAGCTCCGCGCACTCACACACGGGGCCGCCCAGAGCTCGCTGCACGGGCTCTCGCGAGATTGAGACAAAACAAACAAGGCTGAGCGCGTCCTTGACACACGAATGTCGCGAGACACCACACCCGGAAGCAGACTTGAACAATCGCGAGAGTAAGGTATAGGCCCCGCCAAAGTGTGCTCGCCTGCTGTAGGCTCAAAGTCTCGCGAGATTGGGGTCTGCAGTAACCGCAATAGAAAGGTCAAAGGTGAAATTTGGATATTTAAACAAGAAGTAGAATTTATTACCGGTCTTCTCTCTTGGGGGGGGTGTTTTCAACGCTGGACGGGGGGTGGAGTCGGGTCAATGCTGGCACAGAGGGGTTCCCCCCCGAAAGCCCTGGGTGAAGGGGGGGGCTATCCCCTCCAGGAGCGCTGTGCCGGGGGGGGGGGGGGTCCCTACCCTGGTGTCGTGACTGTCGCTCAGTCATGCCCAGCTCTCTCTGCCCAGCTCCAATAAAGGCCTTGTTTACACTGGACCGTTTTCTGCCATGGCACTGCTATATAGGGTTGCCAAGTTTCTAACAGCACAAAACCCAAAGACCCCTGCCCCCTCTTCTCTGAAGCCCCTCACTCACTCACTTTCACCAGACTGGGGCACGGGTTGGGGGGGGCTAATGGGCTCTGGGCTGGAGGTGTGGGCTCCAGGGGGGCTAGAAATGAGGGGTTCAGGGTGAAGGAGAGGGCTGGGTTGGGGTGTGGGGGGATAAGGGCTCCAGGTGGGGTTGTGGGGCTGGGGATGAAGGGTTTGGGGTGCAGGAGGGGGCTCAGGGCAGGGACAGGTTTTTGGGGTGGGGTGCAGGCTCTGGGAGGGAGTTTGGGTATGGGAGGGGACTCCAGCTTGGGGTAGGGGATTGGGGTGTGGGGTCCCGGCAGTGCTTACCATGGCTCAGAGGAAGTGGTCGCCAAGTCCCTGCAGCCCGTAGGGTTCTCGGCCAATGTAAGCTGTGGAGCTGACACCCAGGCAGAGGCAGTGTGTGGAGCTTCCCTGGCTGTCCATGAGCCTAGGGGCCGCAGGGACCTGGCAGCCACTTTTGGGAGCCGCAGGACCCAGGCCCCAGCTGCATCTCCAACTGGACTTTTAATGACCCAGTCGGCAGTGCCAACCAGACCTGTCAGGACCCCTTTTTGACGGGGAGTTCCGGTTGAAAACCAGACGCCTGGCAACCCAGTGCCACCATAGTGATGTCTCCCGAGCAATCCACATGTGGCTGCTATTGCTAGCAGGACATTGTCTCTTATCATCATCATCAAGGTGTATCGGCAAAAGACGTGTGGCCCTGAGATAGGCATCCCAGTGTCCCCTACGCCAGTAGGGTTGCCAGCCCTCCCGGATTGGCCAGGAGTCTGCCAGAATAAGCCTGGATCTCCCAGAAAGCAATCTAGGAGATTTTAATAGGCTGTTAAAAGTTCAGTTAGAGCACAGCGGGGCTAAGGCAGGCTCCCTACCTGCCCTGGCTTCGCACAGCTTCCAGAAGCAACTGGCATGTCCAGCTCCTAGGCGCAGGGGCGGCGAGGAGGTCTCCACGTGCCACCGCCACCTTGAGTGCTGACTTCACAGCTCCCATTGTCCTGAACGGCTGCCTGGCCGCCACTGAACCTAGGAGCCAGACATGCCAGTCGCTTTCAAGAACCATCTGAGGTAAGTGCCGCCCAGCCGGAGCACACACCCCTTCCCTGCCTTGAGCCCCCTCCTGCACTCTGAACCCCTTAGCCCCAGCCCAGAGCCCCCTTCTGCACCCCAAACCCCTCCTCCCTGGCCCCAGCCGGAGCCCCCTCCCCCTCCCACACCCCAACCGCCTGCCCCAGCCCTGAGCCTCCTCCCACACTCCGAACCCCTTGGCCTCAGCCCAGAGACCTCTCCTGCATCCCAAACCCCTCATCCCTGGCCCAACCCCAGAGCCCACACCCTCAGCCGGAGCCCTCACCCCCTTCCACATCCCAACCCCCTGCCCCAACCTGCTTAAAGTGAGTGAGGGTGAGGGAGAGCAAGCAACGGCAGGGGAGGGCAGGTTATGGGGGGCAGGAGGCGGGGCAAGGGTGTTTGGGTTTGTGCGATTAGAAAGTTGGCAACCCTGTATGCCAGCCTCTACCTCACTACCTCTTGGAGGATACCAGAGACAGGATCCTATAGTTGCTCCAAATCTTGTACAAAGGAGGTCAAGTAAGGTGTCTATGGAAAGGATGTACTTTGCTGGTTATGATTATGCTGTCTGTATGTCTGTATCATTTTTGTATGTGAAGTTATGAATATTGGCTACATATTTGTATCTCGATGTGTTTGATTCTTAGGAGCATCAGTGAAGCATTTGGTAAGCTTCTTGAGAAAGCACTATTCTGAGTAAGTGCCCAGTCAAGAAACACTTAACTGACAATGGACTTTGGGAGACGCCAATCCACATCTGAGCTTTCCTGCGAACGTTCAAACTAACATGTAAACAATAGCATCAGCCTGCAAAAAGCTGAATCATTCATGGACATGTGACTTGCCCAGGTGGCTACAAACTCCATCTTGTTGCTGTGATTTTGCACAGAAGAACAAAGGGGTTTCTGCCCACAAGAGAGAGAATATAAAAGGCAGTGGAAGCCTCTCCCTTTTGTCTTCAGATGGCTCAAGAAATGGCCTTTCCACCCCAAAGGGATGCCTGAAAGAAACTGGAACAAAGGACCGTAACTACGGGGGTGTGAGTGATTGCTGGATCCAGGCCATAAAACACAATGTTGGTCCAAAAAGGATTTGGCCCAGACTAGGAAGGAGTTTAGTCTGTGAAAGAAGCTTACCGGAACATCTCTGAGGGTGAGATTTACCTGTATTCAGTTTCCTACTGTATTATGCTTAGACTTGCGTGTTTTGTTTTATTTTGCTTGGTAACTTAGTTTGTTCTGTCTGTTATTACTTGGAACCACTTAAATCCTACTTTTTATACTTTTGCTTATTAATTATCCCAAAGTAATTAATACCCGGGGGGAGCAAACAGCTGTGATTATCTCTCTATCAAGTGTTATAGAGGGCGGACAATTTATGAATTTTCCTTGTGTAAGCTTTATACAGAGTAAAACAGATTCATTTGGGGTTTAGGCTCCCAGAAAGACTGAATACTGGGTGCTGGGAAAGTCCTTGTTAACTGAAAAGCCCCTGGGCTAAGTGAATCTTATTTTCTGGGCAGGAGGGCTGTAGTTGGTCTGTGCTATAGCTGACTGGAGTGTCTAACTCAGCAAGACGAAACGGGGAAGCCTTCTCTGGCAGGGGGGTTTGTTCTCAGTGGTATCCCAGCACATCTAGTGACAGTCTTGCGGGAGTCTCTGTGACCAAACCTGTCACAGGGGGCACTTCTTCAAACCCAGTGAGTGGTAGGGGAACTTTAAGGATAGTGTAATAAAGACTGAAAAACTTATTACAGGCAATAGTGATCTTAGCAGATATGACTTATGATGGTATCGAAGGTTCACAGACTGCAGCTGCTTAAGAGAGTCTGTGTTCAGCCAGAGCTGTATGGTACTGGCCTCTTTGTAGCAACGATCCCCTGAGAGGTCCTTGCAGAATGGAATAAGACGGTACCCTACCCTGGTGGGAGAAACAAGGCTGGTCTGCCTAGAAATGTCCAGGCAAAGATCAAACAGTATTTGCTTGAAAAGTTCAGTGAAATCCCAGAGGACTGGAAAGCTATGTGGGCCAAGATAAATGCTCTTCTGCACTATTGGCAGAGGGTCCCAGTGACTGCCTGTGCAAGCTCACAGCACATTGTTTCTGCCTCTTTCCTGAATCTAAACACAGCATGCAAGTAATGTGTTTTGGACTTGAAAGCCTGCATCTAATCAGTTTACGATGCATTTTCTGCAAATGCATGTTTGAATACTCACTGGTCTGTGTGTAGCTTACAGTTAGTGCAAGTGCTTTTTTTCCTATTTGCAGAATTTTGTTTGGTTACGGGGTAGGCATTGCCTGCAAAAGTATGTACTTTCAATGCTTGTTTGCAAAGTATTGGCAAACATATGCATTTGGGAATACTTGTTGGCGGCTTTTTCCTATTTTCTTTCTGTTGATTTTGGCTAGTGCTGCCAGTTTGTGCTCTTCAAATAAATAGGCCACTTTTAAACAGAATGTCTTTGTTCACTGTCCATTCACAGTCAGCTGTCATTTTGAAAGGGGAAGGGGCCCTGGAGAATGTAAAATAAAGGCATGCATTAATGGGCATGAAGTCACAACATACCTTAGTCCCAAATCGCTAATCCGTTCGCTCTCCAAGTTCAGCTGAGCCTCAAAGAGGTCCTGGCTCTTGAGCAGCCTGACATCATCTATGTCCCTCACCTCAGTCTGCAGGTCCCGAGTTTGCAAGTCTGGCCACTATCACTGGCCAGTTGGTGAGGGGATCCCTGCTCAGTTTGGCATCACACTGCACATGGGAGCAGTTCTTGGGGGAAGCACCAGACTTTGTTACCCTCATTTTTTATCTTCTGTTAAACCTGCCGCAGTTCCTTCCCTTTGCCTGGCTTTGTCTCTCATCCTTGCTGTATCCAGGCTTCTGTCTGCATCTCCTTTGCAATATCAATGTATACATCTTTGTCCCTGCAGGAATTCTACAGCTGTGCCTTCACTGCTCACCTCCCCTCAACCCCCACCTCCCAGCCAAGGAAATCGAGGACATCTCAGCTGGAACTGTGCTTATACAGATACACTTCATGAGGAAACAGGTGTTTCCAGAAAACACTGGAGATTTTAAGTAAGAAGTGAACTTCCAGATGTGAGACTTCTGAGCTGCAGGGCTCAAAAATTTAACCAGAGGTCCCTGCTGCAGTGACAGTTGAATTGTGCGCTTGTTACTGGAAGACTGTGTTTGCTGGTACAGGTACATCTGTGTCCATACAGGCATTTTGTCAGCAGCACTATCCTACTAGAGGATTTCGTCACTCAGGGAACTGGTTTAATTTTACAAGTAAATTTTCAGAGTTTTGTCGGCAAGACTCAGTTTTGAGCGTGGATGCATGTAAGCTGTGCTGACAGAATTAAAATTTGTAGCTAGTTTTACCTGACCCAGGATACTATGTGAAGTGTTTGGCATATCTTCTGTTAAAGTGGCACTTAATAACAGAGATGTGTATGTGTGTGTATATAATACAATTGATCAGAAAGCCAGGATCACTGTAGTACAAACATTCTGAGCCAAATCAGAGTTTGTAATATATGACCTTGCAGGATCTGTATTTAATGTTCTTACAAACAACATACGTTTTAACTTTCAGTGCATGAGTAGTTTCATTAAAAATAGAAGTTATGTATATATATGTGTCTTCAAGATTGTGACCATAACTTCTCGTTCTGGACAGGAAGGGCAAAAAACCAAGTCCCCAAGGTTCAGATGTGTCTGATATTTCTGTGAAACAATCATTCCATTGATAGGTTAACCTCTTTTGGATCAAATTTTTATAGTTTTTCATGTTGGCGTTATAGACAATTTGCTAAAAGCTGTATACTCTGGACAGTGCTCAGAACATTAATGAGCTCCGACAATGACATTTTTTACAGTAATTAAGTGTCTTGTCATATGGGTAAAAAAATGTAAAATTATTTAAAAAAATTAGATAACCAAGGTTGTCATTTTTACCCATGGCAGGAAGCCACTGAGAAAAATTAAAACCTGGCTATTTTCAGAGACCATGCATATTAAAACGCATTCTAGTTCCTCAATATTTTGAGGAATGGCAGAATAAGCATCTAGAAAGAAAGTAGATAGTGCACAAGAAACACTTTTAATAAATTTTAAGGCTAGAAGGGCCAATTCTGAGCATCTATCCTGATCTCCTATATAGCACAGGGTAGAGAGTTTCACCCAGTGGTCCCTGCATCAAACCCCACGGCTTGTGGTTGAAGTAGAGCATCTCATTTAGGAAGACATCCAATCTGGATTTAAAGATTGCAAGGTACAAAGAATCCAACACTTCGGTAAGTTGTTCCAATAGACAATAACCCTCACTGTTTTAAATAAATAAAATTACACCTTATATCTAGCCTGAATTTGTCTAGTGTCAGCACATTAGCAATCTTACAGTCTTCTGGAATTATACCACTTCTTTCCAAATACAAAACATGAATTATTGAACATGTCTGCCTTTTCTGCATCATTAACAATTTTACCATCTCCATCTACTAATGGGCCTATACCATTGCTAGGATTTCTTTTGTTCCTAATATACTTTTAAAATTCCCTTGTATTGTGTTTAGCCCCTGACATATATAGATTTTTTTTTTCCCTGATGTCTTTAGCTTCCCTTATCAATTTTCTAAACTTTATAGCTTGTAATTTTATGTTGATTTATTTATTTCCCTTCCCCTCATATGTTACTTCTTAATTTCTAATTGCTACCTTCACTTTGCCACTGACCCAGGATTGGTTTTAGCCAAAGTTGTCCTCTCTCTTTTTTTTTTTTTTTATTTAATTGTGGAATCATGGCTTTTTAGCCAGCTAAGAACTCATCTTAAAGAACTTACATTTTCCTCTAAATTCTTCCTCCCAGTCAATTCACTCTTCTTTAAGAAGTTAGCCCTCTCAAAGCCACAAGTATATATACTGCTGGTTGGGATGATCCTTTGTTTGCGCAAATCAATTATTGGGCCCTAAGCAGTCACCATAGTGGATACACTAATGCCATACGTGGTGGTTCTCCATGCTGCTTCTTTATTGCCACTTCCCTATTTGGGGTTGGCAACTTTTATAGCCTTCTTCTATAATTCATGATTGTACTCCAAGCTGTCTTGTGAATTGATCTCTCTAAGGTTTGCTGATATCCAGTTCACGTACCGCATCTTTGTCTCACCCTTGGTAACCTTCCGTCTGTAATCATTTCAGCAATACAGCTCTCAGGTCCCCACTGGACATGTCACTACCAATGTAGCCTAGCCTCACTCAGTTCATCGTCAGTTGGGGCAATCCGCATTACTACTCCGACTCATTATTACTACTCATTATTACTACTAATCCTACTCCGACTCAACATTCCCCTTTTTATACATCCCAGGATCCCATTTGCTCTCTTAGCCACAGCATTGCACTGGGAGCTCTTGTTCAGTGGGTTATCCATCAAAATCCCTTACATCCTTTCTGAGGCATGACTTTCAAAATGCAGCCCCCCTTCTTATAAAGATGACCTACATTCTTCAATCCTAGATGTATGTATGATTTTGAAATTGGCTGTATGAAAATGCTTGTTCCAGTGAGCCAAACTTACCATGCAATCCAGATTGCTCTGTATAACTGACCTCTCCTTATCATAATTTATCATTCCACCATTCCTTGTGTCATCTGCAATCTTTACCAGCATTTCTTTTAAATATTTTCTTCCAGATCAGAGCTTTAAAGAAATTGAATAGCCGTGGGCCAAGAACAGCTTCCTGCAGGATCTCACTAGAAATGTCCCCGGTCGATGTTGATTCCCCAATTGTTGATTACAACTACTTTTTAAGATCTATCAGCCCCTTTTAATATGTGCTACTTTGATTTTTGTATAGGGCTACTTTTTAAGCATTAGAATGGTGTGTGGTACTACAGTAGAATCTCAAGAGTTATGAACACCAGAGTTACGAACTGACCAGTCAACCACACGCCTCATTTGGAACCAGAAGTAAGCAGTCAGGCAACAGCAGAGACCAAAAGAAAAAAAAACAGGGGGCGCGGAAAAACAAGCAAAAACCATACAGTACTGTGTTAAACATAAACTAATGAAAAATAAAGGGAAAGCAGGATTTTTCTTCTGCATAGTAAAGTTTCAAAGCTGTATTAAGTCAATGTTCAGTTGTAAACTTTTGAAAGAACAATCATAATGTTTTGTTCAGAGTTACGAAAAACCTTCATTCACGAAGTGTTTGACTCTGAGGTTCTACTGTAAGTCTAATGGCCTGCAGAAGTCTAAATATACTATCCACAGTCTAAAAATACATAACACAGACTTAAGGTTCATCAGTAGTGCCTAGTACTAGAACGTCAAAAGCATCTTTACTTAAACTTTTGAAAAACAGGAAATAGCGAATTAAGCGGGGAGGGATAGCTGAGTGGTTTGAGCATTGGCCTGCTAAACCAAGGGTTGAGAGTTCAACCCTTGAGGGGGGCATTTAGGGATCTGGGGCAAAAATTGGGGATTGGTCCTGCTTTGAGCAGGGGGTTGGACTAGATGACCCCCTGAGGTCCCTTCCCACCCTGATATTCTATGATTCTAAGGTACACACCAAGTCCTTTCCTCAGCCTTAACTCAGCTACCTTTGCAGCTACTAAGAGCCAACGGGAACAAGCAAAGTATGGTTCAGTCAGGGCTGCCCTATAATAAGTAGAAGACAAGAGGGGTGAAGTAATATCTTTTATTGCACCACGTAGCTCGAAAGCTCCTGTCTTTCTCACCAGTAGAAGTTGGTCCAATAAAAGATATTACCTCACCCGCTTTGTTTCCTAATAGCATGGGGCTGACACAGCTCCACCAACACGGCATGCTGTACTAAATAGACATGCCATTTCATGTGCTGTGATCAGAGGCGGATTAAGATCTATTGTGGCCCGAGGCACAATTAAAATCGGGCCCTCCCACACATACCCAACATGGGACCCCGCCCCCTGCTCCTCCTCTTACCCCCCCATGGTTCTGCCTTCTGGCCTGGCCGGAAGTCGGGCCATGGTAAGAGCTGGCTGGGGAGCCTTGGACTCTCCACCTGTCCTGAACGACGCACCCTGGGTGGCTGGGACATGCACCAGGGGCTGCTCTCGAACACCCCAGCTCCTAGCCCAGGGCAGGTAGAAAGTCCGGGGCTCCCCACAGCTGCCCAGGCTCCCTGGGCGGCTCTTACTACAGTCTGGGGTGACCATACGTCTTGTTTAGGCCAGGCCAGTCCCCTTTTTAAGCCCTGCCCTGGACTTCCCGACTTTTTTGGCAAAACTGGTCATTTATCCATCATCAGTTGACAAGAGCAAATGGGACAAATGTCCAGTTTAGCCAAAAAGGGACTCAGGGTGGGGCCAGCTCCACAAGGTGTGGGGGAGTGGTGTGGAGGGGAGAGGGACTCAGGGGGCCCCTAGAAAGGAAGTTCTGTTTACAAGTACAGGGAGAAAAGGAACAGTATGTATTTGTGTGTGTGTGTAGAATATTTAAAAGAGGGGAAATTTTGGCTGTCTAAAAGGCCCATTCAAATAGGGAAGAAATGAATCCGAGTCAGGGTGAGAGGGGAGCAGAGAAGAGCCTAGATAGCTTATAGATAATGTACTGGGCTGGCTGGAAAAAAAACAGCTCTGGGCGAAAACCAGCTATTTACTGAAGACAACAAAGGAACCATGTACAGTTGCTGCACTTTATTTTGCTGCCTTTATTGTTCTCAGTGAGTTAGAACTGCCTATTTTATTGCAGCTGGTTTAATAAAGACAAACCTGCCGTAACCGAAGTATTTTAAATCGTTCCTGTTTAACTGAGGTACGAGATGTAAATGTTCCTTTTTAAGTGGTTTGAGAAGCTAAAGTAGACCGAGCATCTGAGCACAGGCTGCGAAGGCAGAGAAATGAGTTCTCTTCCTCGCTAGGTGACCTTTGCTTCTTCCATAACTTTGCATTGTCTGAGTTTCCACATCATAAAATGATTTTTACTTACTTATCTCCCAGCAGGGAGTGAGGATTAATTATTTAGCTTTTATAAAGCAACTTGAAGTTTAAAAACACTAAATATAAGCTACATATTTATTGGAAAAATACTAGATTGTAAGCTGCTCAGGGTAGGAACCTTGACTCTTTACATGTCAAAGAAACAAACACATAAAATAGGCAGCATAGAAATAAATATGATTGAAAATAAATGACTCAATGCACTAAACATGTGGCTATCTTAAAGTTGTCATCTTGTCGATAAATCGGTTTTGAATGAATAACCCTGCTGATACGTGTGACTGTAGTTTTGAGTCTGAGTTTCAGGCGAGTGAGTGTGGACAGCTGCAGCTGTCTGTACACATAATTACAGCATTATGCCAGAGAACTCTGCCTAAGTGCCCAATATTGTGATAGCTGCGACATGAGGTTTGTTATTAAAACAGTATTGTCTGTTGGTAAGTGTTGGAGACTGGCAGTCAGCACTCTCCAGTTCTCTAACTAGTGATACTTGATTCACTTTGTGCTTGACTGTAGGCAACTCACTTAATCTCTGTGTGTTGGGGGTAAGAGAGAGGCTGTGGGGGGCAGCTCTAAGCAGGAGGGAGGCAGGAGAGGGGCGGGGAGGCTCCGTGCAGGAGGGAAGGAGGGGGCCGGAGAATGGGGGGGTGGGGGAGGCTTCACACAGGGGGAATGTGCTGACCTACTCACAGCTCCAGGCTCCAGCCTGGCCAGGGGTGGGGTTGCAGGGGGAAGAGGAGGGGCAGGGCTGCAGCCTGGGAGCAGGGAGAGGAGGAGCAGGAGGCAGGGCTGTAGTTCCGGCCTGGGGGGGAGCTCCACTTGGCCAGGGCCCCTGGGCACACAGGCCCATGGGCTCATACAGTCATCTGCCCTGGGTGTGTTTTGTTAGGGACAGCTGTATTGACTGTTGCAGGGATGACTTGCCACAGCTCAGCTGATACCACAATATGAAGTGAGGCGCATCTGCACCCAGAAGGGTCATGGACTCATTGTTCTGTGATAAGTTCTGTGGATTTTGCAAGTAGAAGAGCATGGTGGTCTGTTATTGCTGTGGGAATATCAAGGGGTGGGCTTTCTTAGAGAAAAGATGTTTCTTACCATGCGAGTTATGCGTTCACTAACCACTAGGATTTTACCTTATAAAACAAGGCAGTCTCTAGTCTTTGTGTGTGTTAGCAGATGGAGATGAACACCAGGGATGAGCCACAAATCTGAGCCTACTGTATGGGTAATAGGCTGTACCCACTGGTCTGCAGTATGGGAGGCTTTCAGGTGTGTGAAGTGGTCTGGTCATCTCCGTGGGAAACTTTCACAAGGAAAAGAGCACCTCATGGTGATGAACGAGTCCTGAACGGATAGCGTTGTGCTGGGAAAGGTGTGAACCCAACATGCACATTGTCAGCTCTTCATCCCAGCCTCAGCACTGTGTGCCTGGTGGGTGCACAGAGCATGCCTCTTCCAGCAGAAAGCAGATGACAGCCTTTCTAGTGTCATTTTCAATGTGGCAGTTAGGCCTTCCTGTATCAGTCCAGCCCAGCCCCACGCCACTGTGCTGGGCACAGTACTGCCTGAGGTGCATCAGCGACCGCCATGTGCACAAAAGTGGTTATAAGAACTGGAAAATGTTACATCCGGCTCATTTTTTCAGAGCATGGTTTCTTGGGAACCTCTTGTCCAAATGTGTACCATTAACCTGACCTCAGACCCCGACAAGCCACAATTATCTCAAATCTGATCCTTCCAAGCCTGTCTAGTTATCAGTAAATGTTGGTAAACATCCACTTCACCTTTCACACACAAACTGCTAAATATTTCCATACATAATATTCACAGTTGACGACAGAGTTTGATTTAAGAATATCTGCTATGTATATTTTGACAAGTGTCGGTGTTGACTATTTGTCTTTTAAGAGTTGACAAAGTGCATTTTAAAGGTTACAAAGCCGTAACTTTTTGAATCTCAGTATTGTCATTAATTATTGTTTGACGCTCCCCTCCTCCCTCCCCCGCCCCCCATTTCTTGTCCGGCCACCGTAATTTCCTACAACTGTGAAAGTTTGATAAACAAAAAAAAACACTTAAATAATCACATCCATTGAAACGATTTAAAAAAAAATTAATTCTGCTAAGCCAAACTGTAATAGCGGGACAGTAGCACTATAATGTCAAGACGATACTCTTTGTTGATGAGATTACAACCTTGATTGACAAACAATATCAAATTGGTTGGCATTATTGTGCTACCATCCTTCCAGACTTTACTGATTGCATCCCATGTCAGCCACTCTGATTCTACTTAGGACTGATGTCGGGCTAACCCGCCTATAGTTATCCACGTTGTCCCAGTTACCCTTTTAAAATATTGGAACATTAGCTTTTTTTCCAGTCTTCCCCAGTATTCCATGATTTATTAAGTATTAATATCAGAGAGCTCTCTTTGGTGCAAGCTACCCAGTCTTACAGATTTAAGAATGTTTAACTTTAGCAGTTGCTGTTTAACATCTTCCCTGGTTATTACTGGAATAGAATGTATTTCCATTATCACTAGGGTATGAATGGGCCATTCAGCTTTTCTTCAAATGGAGAACATCCTATAATTGAAACAATTAATTTTAATGCTTTTGTTTGGTTTGTGCATTTGACAGTGTTTCCATATAATCAGTGTCAGTCCCCCTGTATACTAGATCTGTTTCTTTCTTGCTGAAAACACCCTTATGAACAGAAAAGGCTTGATATAAACTGTTAGAGGAATTTTATTGTAGGTGGGTCTGGTAGTCTGACACTGCCCATTACAAAGAACCTGTTTTCAGTTGGTTATAACTTTGCCAAATTAACAATTTGGGCTGAAAACGTCCATGCTCGGTGTCTTCCTTTGTCTGGAAGCTTCTGGATAAGTTCAGCCAAAGTGGTTCAGCCATTTCTGAGGACAAGACTAGGAAAAGTGTTGTTTTGCCGTGTTAGACATTCTGGTGACCTTTTCTTCAAGAAGCTTTAGCGCCTCCATGCTTTGGATAGAGACTTTCAATTTGGGCAGGGGGAGGTGACCTTTGTGTCGGGGGTGTGTCTGTTGCTGCCCCAGTGAAAATCTGTCCATATCTGGCCACGTTATAAATCTCTGAAGAAAGACCAGTTTGCATATGTTCAGTGGAGGATTGAGTGGCTGTAGTTTCTGAATATTTAATACCCAAGGGGTACAATCCATATCCCCCAACTCCTACTGCTGACCGGGCTGCACATACACCATCTCCACAGAGCAACTGAATGTGCTCAGCTAGTAGGACTCATAAGGACTTCTTCTGTAACTGATGCTCACAGCTGCTCTGGGTCAGGGTAGGGCTGGGCAGTGGTCCTGAGAGCTGGGAGCAGGTCTGTTCTGTGCTCTTAGTGGTTCTTCCACCCCACCCACTCCCCGCTTTGCAGGCACCCAAGCAGCATTGAGGAAAATACTGCCTGACTCGCATTCAGAGGATGCTAGTGTGAAGGACATGGGGCCAATCTGTAATAGCATATGAATGTTGTGTGTGACCTGGTTATTGGGATAGTTTCTAATAACCCCCTATAGTTATACAGTATTCCTATAGTTATACAGTATGTTTACTCTCTGCAGAGGTTGGCTTAGTTCAATAGCAGACAGTTGGGAAATAAGCAGAAAGGCCAGACAGCAGCTCCAGATAAAACATCTCAAGGGTTGAGAGACAATGTCTGAGCTAATAGCTGTGAAGAACCTACTTCCTTGGCTCCAGCCAAGTTACACAGCTTGTTTGATAAGGCTGGAAGTCAAAAGATCAAAAGGAGATGTAACAGGGTGGTCACACCCTTCCCTGCAGGCTCCCTGCCTCAGTTTCCCTCTTCCACTGGGCTCCTCAGTAACTCACCCAGTCCAAATTAATTTTAAACCCTCCCCCTCTGGAGAGGATCCATTTTATTTAGCCCCGGTGCCCATTAATACTCCACACCAGCTTCACCCAGCTAGTCACTGGATCCACAGTTCAAACAGTTCTCCCTCCTTGTGTCAGGAGGAGGGAAAACTAGAACTAGTACTAATCCCAGTGGCTTTGCACTCTGGGAACCAAGAGTCCTCAGCCCACCTTCCCAGAGCAATCTCACGGTTCAGCCTCTCTCTCTTCCTTCTTGCAACAGCAGTTCCCAGCCCTCCAGAGCTGGGTTATCATTCAAACTACCCCCCTCACTCCCTGCAGCTGCTTCCTCAAGCCAGGTACCGAGGCTCTATCCTACCTGGACCTCCTTGCTCCAATGTTACCAGCTCCTCATTGAGCGCCTCCCTCTTCTTTATGAGTGGCCTGATTGCGTCACCAGATCAGCCAGTCACATGTTCTTTATTCTCCTCTCCTGGCTAGTTGAGCTAATCTTGTCACATATAGACTGAGGCCCTTCTCCCCTTAAGAGGCCCAAACCCTTGGATCTTAAGAACAATGAAAAAGCAATCAGGATCTTCAAAGAATTTTAATTAAAGAAAAAGTAAAAGAATCACCTCTGTAAAATCAGGATGGTAAATACCTTACAGGGTAATCAGATTCAAAACATAGAGAATCCCTCTAGGCAAAACCTTAAGTTACAAAAAGACACAAAAACAGGAATATACATTCCATTCAGCACAGCTTATTTTATCAGCCATTTAAGCAAAACAGAATCTAACGCATATCTAGCTAGATTGCTTACTGACTTTTTACAGGAGTTCTGATCTGTGGCACATTCTTGGGACTGTATGATGAGCTCACACCAGCCCTGCAACACAAGGACACGAGAATGAGAGCTGCCCTGCTGTTGGAGAAGCACGTGGCGATTGCACTGGAAGCTGGCTACTCCAGACTGCTACCGATCGGTCACTAACCAGTTCAGAATGGGAAAGTTGATAGATGGCACACACATTCCAATTCTGGCAACAGAGCACCTAGCCACCGAGTACATTAATCGCAAGGGGTATTTCTCAATGGTTCTCCAGGCACTTGTGGATCACCATGGGTGTTTCACGGACATTAACGCAGGCCGGTCCGGAAAGGTGCATGATACACGCATCTTTTGGAACACTGGCCTGTTCAAGAAGCTACTAGCTGGGACTTTCTTCCCAGACCAGAAGATCACCATGGGGGAAGTCGAAATGCCCATTGTGATCCTGGGAGACCCTGCCTACCCCTTAATGCTGTGGCTCATGAAGCCATACATGGGGCAACTTGACAGCAGCAAGGAGCAGTTCAACAACAGGCTGAGCAAGTACAGAATTCAGCCATTTAAAAGCCCACTGGCGATGCCTGTATGGGAAGCTGGACATGGCCAATGATGATATTCCTATGCTTTATAGCCGCATGCTGTGCGCTCCATAATATTTGTGAAGGGAAGGGTGAAAGCTTCTGTCAAGGTTCCTTCCCCATTCTGAACTCTAGAGTACAGATGTGGGGACCTGCATGAAAGACCCCCTAAGCTTATTCTTACCAGCTTAGGTTAAACGCTGCCACCACCAAAGTGTTACACAAAGAAAAGAGGAAGTGCCCACTTGGAAACGTCTCTCCCCACCCCCACCCCCAAAGTATCACCCCAAGCACTACTTTTCCTGGGGAAAGCTTGATAAAAATCCTCACCAATTTGCTTTGTCCAGTTGTTCCATTGCTCAAGATACATCAAGGTCAACACCTTGGATTCTCTTGCTTACAATATTTATTTCAAGCAGTATGTCATGCCACAACACTAAGCCACACAGAAATTTGAAGTTACATATGTTTCTGGTGATTCCATTTCCCTCTACCACTGTTCTCCCACAAAAACAGTTCCTGTCATAGCATTATCCTCCATAATGGAAACTCTGGCATCATCTGTCTTCCCAATTTGATGTTTGATAGGCTTTATTGCCTCCACTTGACTTTCCCATCGTGTGGCACTCGGTGGTTTCAGTGTCAGAGAAGATGTTCCCAGATGTTGCTTCAGAATTTTGCCATCAGTGAGTTGATGCAGAGAAAAATACATAGATGCTTTGAATTACATTAAAAAATTCAGCAGCCAAACTAGAAGCTGATGCTGCATCACTGACCACCAAGTTCAATGACTGAGAACTGCTAGAGGAGACTGTCTGCTCCTGGCCCACTGCCCTCTTATAAGGGCAAGCTGAGCCCGGATTGCTCTCCTGGGCTGTTTTTAAGCCCTTTAAGGCTGGAGCAGGTAACCACCCTGCTACAGCCCCTCTATGACATCTATGAATTGGTGCCCACAGCCTGGGCATCAGGGGGACACTGACTGAGTCAGGACCCCCAAGCAGCTCTGGGAACAACTCCCTGCTGCAGGAGGGGAATGCCCCAGAAAGCTCAGCGCTGGCCATCACCTCCACAAGCCTGGTGGATGAAAGCTTGGTGCCCTCTGCGGCCAGGCAGGTGGACAGTTCAGGGGGCTCCCCAGATGCAAGAGCAGGGGAAGCATCTCAGGCAGTAGGCTTGGGAGGGGAGAAGGGGGCACCGTGATGGACTTGGCACCTAGATTGAGGCCTGCTGGCAAAGGGTCATCCTCCCCCAGGCTATAGAGGTCAGGTCCAGGGCCCAGATCTTCTGGATGATGGCCTGGAGGCCCTTACCTGCCAAGAGGGGATTCTCCCCATTGGCAACCAAGGCTCGTTCCACCTCAGCGCTAATGGGAGAGATGGATGACAGAACACAGGGGGACTACCTCCAAGGCATCCTCATAAGGGATTCCAGGAGCAGGGTGGCGTCACCCTGCCCCTCCCCTCTTAGAGTCTCCTCAGCCAGCTCCACCCTCTGGACTTTCGTTAGGGTTGCCAGTTCTGGTTAGACGTATTCCTGGAGTTTTCATCACCTGACATAATCTTTAATTAATCTATAAATCCTGGAGACTCCAGGACAATCCTGGAGGGTTGGCAACCCTAAATTTCATGGGGGGCCTGGAAGCAGGTTCAGCAGTAGCCCCCTGAGATGCCTTTTGGAAGGCGTCCTCCCACTCCGCAAGAAGGAGGTGCTGGGCACGTGACTTATGCTTGCCCCTATTACTAGTACTTAGCCCTCAGTGGTGTCACTGGAAAGCTGGCTAGTGGGGTGGGTCCAGGGGGCAAGGGCAATGGGATTGGGGTTGGGGAAAGCAGGAGGGGTCAACAAAGGGAAGGGTGACCTCCTTCTGAGATGAGCCCTCTCCTGGGCTCCCAAATGTCACTGCAACCCCTTCTTCTGTGGACCCTGCCTGACAGCTATCAGCAACAGGGTCTGTCCATGTGGCTCGTCGTGACAGGGGTGCATGTCTTCCCTGCAGGTCCGAGAGGAAACACACAAGATGGGGGACAGCAAACTGTGAGGGGAAAGGGCTGGCATGCAATGAGGGAGAGCCAAGGGGGCACATACACCCACATGCACAAGTGAGAGTCTCTTGTGCAGCCCCAGGGCAGGTGGTGGAGGCAGGCAGGCCGGCGGATGGTCTGCAGGAGCGGTGGGAGAGGGGGTACACGCTACTCCCCCCACCCCAGCAACAGCACCAACTGGAAGTCCTGCCCGTAGAGTCACAGGTGGGCAGGGAAGGAGGCGGAGCATTGCAGGCAGAGGCAGGATGGTCTCATGGTTTAGGCCATTGAATGCTGCCCTGGACCAGGAGTGCTGGAACAATTTTTATAGTGGGGGTCCTGAGAGCCATTTAACCAAACTGTAAATCCCGTATATAATGGAAACCATTTCAAGTCAAGGGGTCGGCACCATCCCCCGCACCTCTAGTTCCAGCACTTATGCCATGGAGAATTTGGATTCTATTCCTGTCTCTGCCACGGAGGTCCTGTGTGACACGGGACAAGTCACTTAGTGACCCCCATCTATGTTTGGTTTAAGTGTGAGTTCCTCATTTGCTGGGTTCCCAGCTGAGCTGCTGGAGTCTGAGGTGCAGAAGTGAGGAGCACTCACAGCTACAAGGAAAGTCACTGGGAGCGGTGCTATGAACATATGAAGTACTATAGCCTAGTACCTGATGAATCATGTACTCAGCATCTCAAACCGGGTACCCAAAGTTAGTGGATATGTGTGACCTTAATCTCTCTGTGCCTTAGTTCCCCTATCTTTACCATGGGGATAATACCACCCTCACCTAACAAGAGAGTGCTGAAGATAAATTAGTTAATGTTTGTTAAACAGTCAGATACTGTAGTGAGGAGCACCATAGAGGAAATGAATAATTCTGTATTTGAGCAGGGTTTGAATAGTGTGCAGTAAATAAGGCTTGGGGCCACACACTGAAAAACGAGGAGAAAACAAAATATCGAACACCTGTGTTTTCAGGGAGCACTATGCATCCTGTGCACTGAATGCGGAAGGGGTCCTGTGGAAAAAACAGCATGTGATCATGCAATTGAAGCCATATCCCAGTGCATATGTGCCAGGGGAATGAGTGAAGGTTGCACAGGAGTGTCTGCACACTGCTAGCAGTGTGCAATCTGCTGTGCTACCTCCAGGTTCCCTCCCCACTTTCCAACCTGCCAGCGTGTGACAAATGAACAAAACGCTTACAATAAAACTCTTCCTTTCAGCTGTCCCCACTGGATTAAAGGTAATATTTATCTTTGTGAAGGTCTAATCAATCCGCACACAACACAAAACCAACATTCCTGCTGGTTCACTCAGAGTAACTAAGGGTGACGGCCTCAGCAGTTCTGCAGGACAAAAACGAAGGGGTGTTAACAATACAAATACTTTGGGAGCTTGTCTTGACGAGGAAGAGTGGTCATAAATTCATAGATATTAAGATCAGAAGGGAATATTGTAATCATCTAATCCAGTGATTCCCAAACCGGGGTTTGTGAACACTTGGGGGTTCGCGAAACGTATCAGGGGGTTCTGAGAAAAAAATCTGTAATGGCGGAAGCCGTCCCTAGGGACCCCGGGCATGGGGCCAGCAGCCTGAACACCATGACTTCCTGGCAGAACCTAAGCTTTGGTTGGATCAGTGCACTAAAACTAATATAACTGCACACCTAAAACGACTCTGCACAACGTTCAGGGAATACTTTCCAGCTATGTCAGGCAATAATGACTGGATTCGTAACCCCTTTGATGATACCACTTTCTCAACGCAGATATTGAGCACTGAGGAAAAAGAGAAATTGATTGAGATCTCCTGTGATTACGAACCGAAAAGGAGTTTCAGAAGTCTCTTATGGATCAACTTTTGGCTGAGTTTAAGAAACGAGTACCCCCTGCTGGCAAAAAAAGCTATTATAGTTTTGTTACCATTTTCAACATACTTACGTGAGAATGCATTTTCCTGGTATGCACATCTGAAAACCAAATACAGAAGCAGACTCAATGCTGAACCAGACCTGAGACTTTATCTTTCTCCAATCGTTCTGGACTTCCAAGAGCAATGCAGATCAAAGCAAGCGCATCCATCACAGTGAGGAGATTTAAACTTCAAGACCCTTTATGAGAAATGGAAAGGGAGGTGGATATTTTTTTACTGTTTCTAAAATTAAATAGGCTGATAGTGTTGTTTTTTAAATTATTATGAAGATCAAGTTTAAGCTTTGTTGTAGTCGTGCGTTGTTTGCCTGGACAGCTCAAGGCCCAAATGCTTGTGGGAGGAACTCTTTGAGTTGGCTTCTTAAATACCTTCGTGCTGTTTCATGCCTGGTACTCCTTGATGAAACATGTAGGCGGCTTCATCAAAGTGATATGAACTACAAAAGAGAAATCTTGGAAGACTGTTGCCATTTTCATAATGTAATAAAATTAATAATGTAGTTAATAATAAATAGTGTGTAATAAGCATGTCATAAAAAAACCAAATTATTTCCAAGATCACTACTTCTATCATTTATGCTGAGGTAAGGGAGAATATCCCTGGAAATATTCATTTTGAGGAGGGGGTTCATGAGACTTGATATTTTTGTGAAAGGGGTTCGTGGGTTGTTAAAGTTTGGGAACCACTGATCTAGTCTGACCTCCTGTATAGCACAGGCCAGAGAACCCTCCCTAGTTATTCCAGCATCCAGCCCATATCTTGTGGAGCTAGAGCATATTTTTTAGAAGGAGCCATCTAATCTAGCTAACCTGGGCCTAACCACAATTTTCCTATAGAAAAGACAAGATTAAAGAGTTTCCTCCACACCACACTTCTCCATCTCTCTGTTCTTCTTCAAGTAGTGTCCCTATGGGTACTTCACATGAGCTCCACATGCCCTCGAGTGAAGATTTTCATTAGCAGTGTCCATTCGGCACATTTGTGCACTATTGGTATCCTCATGCCCTGCTTCGAGGCTATATCAGGTTGTGCCGGCAACCCATCCCTCTGTGCCTTCTCAACTGCTTGGGCCTAAGATGGAGCTAGAGGGTCTGCTCCTTGCCTATCTTGACAGTTATGGAGGTTTTCTCTACTTAATTACAACGAGAAGTCTGGTGGCACCTTAAAGACTAACAGATCTATCTTAAAGACTAACAGACTATCTGTTAGTCTTTAAGGTGCCACTGGACTTCTCATTGCTTTTTTGGATACAGACTAACACGGCTACCCCTCTGATACTCTACTTAATTAGTTAGCTAGTTTGTTAGTAGCAGTTAGTTCAGTACTTGTTAAAAAAATTTTTTTTACATTTTTGGCTAGAGAGACTTGTTCTATTCCCTCTGGGAAGTCCTCCCTGTGAGGGGCATGGCTTGTTCAATGGGATATAAATGCTGCCTCTTGTGGAGAGAGGCCATCCCAGTCAGTGACTGACATCACAAGTGCATTCACTGTCTGGGTGAGTCGCACGTGCTGCAGAAGTGCAACTTCTGTCTGAGCCCTGAAATCTAGGACTCAGAAGAACTGAAGTCAAACTTCGATGCCTTATGATGGAGCGTTCCCTCCACCCCACATCAGGACCCCCAAGACATCCATCTCCAGGAGTTTCTAACACCCCTTCCACCTCGGTGCCATGTTCTCCTGAAAGGAGAAATCCTCTGAGTCCTCCTCCAAATCTTCTAAGAAGAGGACCTCTAGTTTACCTCCCAGGGATTCTCCCTCAAAAAGACCTCAATCTCTGGGCAGATTTGCAACCTCAGAGAGGTCTTCCTTGAGGCTCAGTACCCTAGAGACAAAAGGCTTCTCCAGCGAGCAAGAAAACACTGCAGTGCTAAAGATAAACAGAGCTCTAGGAAGACCCTGGTGCCCTCAGCTGGGGACTGCATCAAGCATGGAAGATCAGTACAGTTGGACATGACTCCATGCTCCCTGCCCTTATCAAGTGTCATGTGAAGTGCTCAAAGCCATTGGGCAAGGACAAACACTCATACCGCAACCCTACTCAGTGCCATTATCCCACTTGGTACCACAACAGCTATCAATGCCGCAGCACCATTTGGTACCACAGGACTTTAGATATCAGGGAGACTTAGCAGTGACTGCTGACCCAAAGTCTCTGTTGTGGCAAGTGTTCAGAACCTCTCAGTCTCTGGATCCTTTTACATCCTCGGTCCTATCCCCTCCCTTTTCTGTGGGAGCTCCTCCATTAGGAGAAGAAGAGGAGGAGGAGGACGACAACCTTCCCTCTGCTTCTTCCATTTCTGTGCAGGGTTCTCCGATACACACTACACTAGCCCCCTCTCCTGAAGGGGCAGGGAAGATGTTCCAGGGCCTTATCACTCCTGGCTGGATGACATCTCCTCCCCTGAATGTCCCTCAATGGCCATATTGGGATCCATGGGCAGCCTATCATCAGCAATTCCCTAGGGTCCCAACCTTCTCCCGCTGGGACAATGGAGAGACCCAAGATTCCTCCCCAGCAACAGAAAGAGAAACATTTGAGGAACAGTAGACCAGGGCAGACAAAGAAGCTATGTCTCAAATCACTGACTTGTCTTCTTTGCAGGATGAGGCCCTGAGGCCTCCTCTTCCATCAATGGCAGATGATTTTCAGCAGTTTCCAGGTCCTCATGAAGTGGGTGATAGACTCTCTGCAGATCCCCTTGGAGGAGGTCAGAGCATCCCAACACTGTTGGACATTCTGCACTCTGACACACCATCTAGAGTTGCCCTCCCTATTAACAGGGCTCTATTGGAAACCTGCAAGGACCATCTGGCAAACCCCAGCTAATGACACCCACTTGTAAGAAGGCTGACAAAAAATATTATGTCGCCATCAAGGACTATGAATTCCTTTTCTCTCACCTACCTCCAATTCTCTGGTCTTTGATGTGGTGAACGAGCAGGGAAAACAGCACTGTTATAAATTCACCCCATACAACAGAGACCAAAATTGCCTAGACCTCCTGGGAAGGAAGGCCTATTCACTGGCTACGCTGCAATTCCACATTGCGAATTACCAAGCCGTCATAAATATAAAGGGAAGGGTAAACACCTTTAAAATCCCTCCTGGCCAGAGGAAAAACCCTTTCACCTGTAAAGGGTTAAGAAGCTAGGATAACCTCTCTTGCACCTGACCACAATGACAATGAGGAGACAAGATACTTTCAAAGCTGGAGGGGGGGAGAAACAAAGGGTCTGGGTCTGTCTGTGTGATGCTTTTGCCGGGGACAGAACAGGAATGGAGTCTTAGAATTTAGTAAGTAATCTAGCTAGATATGTGTTAGATTATGATTTCTTTAAATGGCTGAGAAAACAAGCTGTGCTGAATGGAATGGATATTCCTGTTTTTGTGTCTTTTCATAATTTAAGGTTTTGCCTAGGGGGATTCTCTATGTTTTGAATCTAATTACCCTGTAAGGTATTTACCATCCTGATTTTACAGAGGTGATTCTTTTTTACTTTTTCTTCTATTAAAATTCTTCTTTTAAGAAACTGAATGCTTTTTTCATTGTTCTTAAGATCCAAGGGTTTGGGTCTGTGGTCACCTGTGCAAATTGGGAGGATTTTTATCAAGCCTTCCCCAGGAAAGGGGGTGTAAAGGTAAGGGAAGATTTTGGGGGGAAAGACGTTTCCAATCGGGCTCCTTCCTAATAATAATAATACCGGTGTTAGACGTTTGGTGGTGGCAGCGAAAGTCCAAGGGCAAAGGGTAAAATAGTTTGTACCTTGGGGAAGTTTTAACCTAAGCTGGTAAAAGTAAGCTTAGGAGGCTTTCATGCAGGTCCCCACATCTGTACCCTAGCATTCAGAGTGGGGAAGGAACCTTGACACAAGCTCTGATGGTCAAGTACCACTTCACCAACTACATGAAATGTGGGTTGTTAATTGAACACTGTCCTCCAAATCAAAGGGAACAATTCTGGCCACTATTGCTGAGGAACAGTTACGGGCGAGAACATCATTGAAAGCAACGCTTGATGCCAGAGATGCTGCTGCTCATTCCATTTCTACGGTGGTGGTGACGCACCAGGTTTCCTGGCTACAATTGTCCAGCTTTTCTAGAGAAGTCCAGAATACGGTTGAGTATCTCTCGTTTGATGGATGGAAGTTGTAGAGAACAGCGACGGGTTGTTATATACTCTTCCAAATTCCAAGGCCACATTATGCTTGTTAGGCAGCCTTACTCCTGTAAACAAATGGAAGATCAGCAGATCTCAATGGCTCAAAGAGTCGTCCTATGCAATTCTCTGGATTCCAGAGACCCCTGGAGCCTTCCAGGAAGAGTTACAGGTTCCAGAGAAAGAGGCCCTCTAACTTAACAGGTGTCATCACTGACATGCCAGTTTTGACAGGACAGCTGAGGGTTCGAATTCTCCTCTCTCATTAGCCTGCCAGCTTAATTGTTTTGCCCACCTTCCCCAATTTGGAAACCAACTCTCTTATTTCCAGCATGCACGGGAACATATTACCTCAGAAAAATGAGTGCTGGAAGCATATCATCAGGCTACACCAGGGGTCGGCAACCTTTCAGATGTGGTGTGCCAAGTCTTCATTTATTCACTCTAATTTAAGGTTTCGCGTGCCACTAATACATTTTAACGTTTTTAAAGGTCTCCTTCTATAAATCCATAATATATAACTAAACTATTGTTTTATGTAAAGTAAATAAGGTTTTTAAAATGTTTAAGAAGCTTCATTTAAAATTAAATTAAAATGCAGAGCCCCCGGACCGCTGGCCAGGACCCGGGCAGTGTGAGTGCCACTGGAAATCAGCTCGCTTGCCACCTTTGGCACACATGCCATAGGTTGCTTACTCCTGGGCTACACCATCCACTTTGCTTCCCTCTCTCCTCCTCAGTCCCCTTCCCTGTCCCTCTTCAAGGACCCCTCTCACTAGCTCCTGCTAAGGCAGGAAATAAACACCCTTCTTCGTTTAGGAGCAAGAGAACTGTTATCTGCTCCACAGAGGGGAAAGGGTTTCCTCGTACCAACGAAGAATGGAGGGTGGAGATCAATCCCAGATCTATGACTCCTAAACAAATTTGTGTGATTCCAAAAGTTCAGGATAGATGACTTGTGCCTGATGATACTGGCGGGGGGCACAAAAAGGGGGCCCGTGTGCCTGTCCCACATGTCACCTTGGAGAAATCTTCCAGCCCCACCTCCCTGGGCCAGGACAGCCAATCCCACCAGCTCCTCGGAGGCTGGGGTCACAGGAGTGGGAAGCAGATGCCTGTGGACCAGACCAGCATCACTGTCTCGCTGGAGCTCCCATGCCCTCGTGGACACCTCAGTGGGGGAGAGGTGCAGGCAATGCCATTATCTCCAGCTGAGCAGAGGGACCCTGCTCCTGGCCCCTTCCCCAGCAACCTCCTGCCTTGGGCCTGGCCTGGAGCCATTGCACTCTCCTAGCCCCACCAGAGTTACCTGCAAGTGGGGGGCTCTGTCCTTCTCCTGCTGCACCTCTCCCCTGTCACTTCCAGCTTGCTCGGCTCCTCTCCCCAGCATAGGGTTGCCAACTTTCTAATCACATAAAACTGAACACCCCTGCCCTGCCCATGCCCTGCTCCCTTCTCCAAGGCCCTGCCTCCACTCACTCCATCCTCCCTCCCTCCCTTGCTCACACATTTTCACTGGGCGGGGCAGGGCGTGCGGGTGTGTGAAGGCTCTGGGCTGGGGTTGCAGGCTCTGGGATGGGGCCAGGGATAAGGGGATGCAGGAGAGGGCTCCGGGCTGGGGCAGGAGGTTTGCATGTGGCGGGGGCATGAGGGCTCTGTCTGGGAGTGGGGCCGGGGGTGAGGGGTTTGGGGTGTGGGAGGGGGTGAGGGCTCCGGCTGGGGGTGTGGGCTCAGGGGGGGAAGATGAGGGGTTGGGGTGCAGGAGGGGGCTCTGGACTGGGCCAGGGATTTGGGGTGTGAGGGCTCTGGCTGCGGGTGGGGTGGGGGATGAGGGGTTTAGGGCATGGCATGGGACGGGACTCTGGGCTGGCTGGGGCAGGGGGTTGGGGTGCAGAAGAGGGTGCAGGGTCCCAGTGGTACTTACAGATCGCTTGGCCCTTGTCTCTGGGAGCCAGGCCCAGGCAGGGAATGGGTCGCCACCACCTCCCCAGCCTGGCTTTCTTGCAGACAATGACCCTTAGCAGAGTCAGCTTGCATGAGAAGCGGCTCGGTCCCACCACCTCAGCTCCTTGCCCAGGTCCAGCTGCCGGGGGAAGGACCGAGTGAGCTGGAGGTGCCGGGGGAGGGGCACCCAGGAGAAGGACAGAGCCACCCTCCCCTGGTAGCAGACCAAACAGAGCAAGCCCTGCAAGGGCAGCTCGGCACTCATCAAAATCAGAGTGAGGGGGGGACACTTGATCTTGCATGCCCACCCTACATGTCGCCTTCTAGCAGCTATAATTCCTTCTCTAAATTCAGGAGATTGGTTTTTGGCCCTCAGCCCCCAGGACACGTACTTCCATATAGTGATACACCATCTCACAAGAGATTCCTCTGATTTGTGGCTGGCCAGTATCATTTTCGCTACTGGGTGCTCCCCTTCGGCTTCTCCTTGGCTCCGAGAGCATTCTAGAAGGTTCTATCAGTAGTGGCATCTGTATCATCAGGCTATCATGGTATTCCCATACCTCGGCAATTGGTTACTCAGGGGTTGATCCTACCAAGAAGTGTTGTCCGCTACAAGGACAATGCTGTGTCTGTTCTTGGACCTGGGCCTTCAGCTGAACATAGAAAAATCCACACTAATTCCCATTCAGAACATACAATGCATAGGGGCCTCCCCGGATTCCCTGACATCCAGGGCATCTCTCCCTAGGGTTGCCAGGCATCCGGTTTTTGACTGGAACGCCCAGTCAAAAAGGGATGCTGGCGGCTCCGGTCAGCACCGCTGACCAGGCTTTTAAAAGTCTGGTTGGCAGCGCAGTGGGGCTAAGGCAGGCTCCCTGCTTGCCCTGGCTTTGCACAGCTTCTTGGAAGTGGCCAGCATGTCCGACCCCTAGGCGCAGGGGCGATCAGGGAAGCTCCGCGTGCTGCCCTTGCCCCCTGCGCCGGCTCTGTAGCTCCCATTGGCTGGGAACCATGGCCAGTGGGAGCCAGGAGGTAGCACCTGCGGGCGTGTGCAGTGCGCACCATGCAGAAACGTTTGGCCGTGCCTCCGCCTCGGGGCTGGACATGTCGGCCACTTCTGGGAGCCACATAGAGCCAGGACAGGCAGGAAGTCTTCCTTAGCCCACTGCACCGTCGCCCAGGATCCGTTTGAGGTAAGCACTGCCTGGCCAGAGCCTGCACCCCAAACCGCCTGCCCCAGATCAGAATCTTCTCCCACACCCTAACTCCCTCTCAGGCCCCACACTCCCACCTGCACCCCAACCCCCTGCCCTAGCTAGGAGCCCTCTCCTGTACCCTGAACCTCTCATTTCTGGCCCCACCCTGGAGCCCAGACCCCCAGCTGGAGCCCTCGCCCCCTCCCACACCCCAACCTAGCCCAATGAAAGTGAGTGAAGGTGGTGGAGAGCAAGCAACGGAGGGAGGGGGCTGGAGTGAGTGGGGGCGAGCCCTCTGAGAAGGAGTGGGGCAGGGGTCAGGGCAAGGGTGTTCAGTTTTGTGCAATTAGAATGTTGGCAATCCTATCTCTCCCCATGGACAGGTTCTGGACATTATCGGGCCTCATCAGAACAATTCAGGACAATCCCAGACCTCAGTCAAAAACTGCCTTCAACTCCTGGGATACATGGCCACTTGCACTTCTGCAAGGTTAGGCCTCCGCTGTTTCCATGGGTGGCTCAGAACGGTTTACTCAGCAAACAGACAGTCTAAACCAGTGGTTTTCAAACTTTTTTTCTGGCGACCCAGTTGAAGAAAATTGTTAATGCCCGCAACCCAACGGAGCTGGGGATGAGGGGTTTGAGGTGTGGGAGGGGCTCAGGGCTGGAGCATGGGGTTGGGGTGTGAGAGAGGGTCAGGGCTCTGAGATGGGGGTGCAGGCTCTGGGGTGGGGCCAGGGATGAGAAGTTTGGGGTGCAGGAAAGGGCTCTGGGTTTGGGGGGCACTCAGGGCTGGGGCAGGGGATTGGGGCCCTGGGTTGGGACGTGGGCTTACCACAGGTGGCTCCCAGTCAGCAGCGCAGCAGGGGTGCTAAGGCAGGCTTCCTGCCTTTCCTGGCACCATGCTGCGCCCTGGAAGCAGCCAACAGCAGGTCTGTCTCCTAGGTGGAGGCGCGCAAGCAGCTCCTTGCAGCTTCACCCACAGGCACTGACCCCCCCCCCCAGCTCCCATTGGCTGGTTCCCAGCCAATGGGAGTGCAGAGCTGGTGCTCAAGGCAGGAACAGCTTGCGGAGCCCCGTGACCCCCCCACCTAGGAGCTGGACCTGCTGCTGGCCACTTCCGGAGCACAATGTGGTGTCAGAACAGGTAGAAACTAGCCTGCCTTCACCGGGCAGCACTGCTGACGGGACTTTTAACTGCCTGGTCGGTGGTGTGGTCCAGAGCCACCACGAGCCGGTGCCTTCTATTCCACAACCCAGTACTGGGTTGCGACCCGCAGTTTGAAAACCACTGGTCTAAACAAGGAAGTGTTGGTTCCCCAGTGGCTGATGCACTTTCTAGACTGGTGGAAGGTTCATCGCAATGTTGGGGCAAGGGTCCCCTTCCTCCAACCAGTGCTGACCGTAACCACGGCGCAGATGCCTCTCTGTTAGGATGGGAGCGCATCTTGGCTTTCTGATAAGTGGGCAGCCCAAGAGACCTCCCTCCAAAGCAATCAGAAATGCCGGTCTTCACTTCCTTCCTCTCATCAGACACAGATCCATCAAAGTCATGACAGATGACTTGGCTTGCATGTTTTATATCCATCAGCAAGGAGGGGTGAGATCCCCTTCCCTCTGTGCCAAGGCAATAAAGTTGTGGAACTGGTGCATAAAGCATCATGTAGGGATTTCAGCAATGTGTTTGCCTGGCATCCAGAATGTCATGGCCGACATGCTCAGCTGGTGCTTCTCCCAAGACTACTAGTCGGAGTTGGATTCCCAGTTCTGGTCAGAATCTTTCAGAGTTGGGGTTTCCAGAAGTAGACTTTTTTTTTTTTTGCCACAACTACAAACAAACAATGCCACCTATCTTGCTTGGGGAGCAGGGGGTGCTAGGTCGCAATTCCCTAGGTGATGCCTTCCTCCTGCCTTGGACAAAGAGGCTGTTATATGCCTTCCCTCTAACGCCTCTCATCATCAAGGTGATGAACAAGATCAAACAAGACAAGGCCAGAGTTATTCTAATAGCCCCAATGTGGCTGCATCAAGCGTGGTTTCCTCACCTGTTTCATCTAGCTAATTTAGCTACAACTTATTAGGAGAAAGCTCTTGGAGTCATCGTGGATAGTTCTCTGAAGATGTCCATGCAATGTGCAGCGGCAGTCAAAAAAGCAAACAGGATGTTAGGAATCATTAAAAAGGGGATAGAGAGTAAGATGGAGAATATCTTATTGCCCTTATATAAATCCATGGTATGCCCACATCTTGAATACTGCATATAGATGTGGTCTCCTCATCTCAAAAAAGATATACTGACATTAGAAAGGGTTCAGAAAAGGGCAACTAAAATGATTAGGGATTTGGAACAGGTCCCATATGAGGAGAGATTAAAGAGGCTAGGCCTCTTAGCTTGGAAAAGAGGAGACTAAGGGGGGATATGATAGAGGTATACAAAATCATGAGTGGTGTGGAGAAAGTGAATAAGGAAAAGTTATTTACTTGTTCCCATAATATAAGAACTAGGGGCCACCAAATGAAATTAATGGGCAGCAGGTTTAAAACAAACAAAAGGAAGTTCTTCTTCACACAGCGCACAGTCAACCTGTGGAACTCCTTGCCTGAGGAGGTTGTAAAGGCTAGGACTATAACCAGGTTTAAAAGACAACTGGATAAATTCATGGAGGTTAAGTCCATTAATGGCTATTAGCCAGGATGGGTAAGGAAGGGTGTCCCTAGCCTCTGTTTGTCAGAGGGTGGAGATGGATGGCAGGAGAGAGATCACCTGTTAGGTTCACTCCCTCTGGGGCACCTGGCATCGGCCACTGTCGGTAGACAGGATACTGGGCTGCATGGACCTTTGGTCTGACCCAGTGTGGCCATTCTTATGTTCTTAGTTCTCTGTCCTCCAATAGATCCTCAACTCCTCTCCCGGGATGCCGGTTGACTGACACTTCCCAGCTTGGGCACTCTTCACCTCAGGCCATGGTTCCTCGATGGTTTGTGGGGCTAGAGTCATTCCGCTCTGCTGAGGTACAACACATACTATTAAATGGTAGTTTTCACCAAAACTACTTATTTTCAAAAGTGGACAAGATTTGGCCACTGGTGTGAACCCACAATGATACTCCTGAATCTACCCTGCTTCTGCTAGTCCTGGAGTACCTGCTACAGCTTAATAAATCAATTCTGTTCCTTAATTCCCTCCTTAATTTCCCTTGATTAGTGAAAGGCCTGGGAACTCTCTTCCCACAGATAACAGTTCTTACTCCTGTCTGGGACTTGAACTTGGTTCTCAAAAGCCTCACAAAACCCCCTTTGGAACCAATGGCCATTTGATTCTTATTGAATTTATCTAGGAAAACAGCCTTTCTAGTAGTTATTCCCTTACCCCGTAAAGTTGGAAGCCTTGCACAATATCCCAGGTTTCTTCCTAAAGTGACTTCTGAATTTCACCTAAATCAGATCATATACCTATCCGTTTTCTCTCTGAAACTGCACATTTCCAACCTGGAGTCTGTCCTGCATTCTCTAGATGTCAGGAAGGCATTATCTTTCTGTCTGGCTAGAATGAAAACATTTACTCCTGAGGGCATTCTGTGCCCCAAAAGTTAAAAATTCTGCACACAATATTTATGATTCTGAAGTTTTATTTGTCAATAAATAAATGCAGAGGCTCCAGCATGGCAGTGGGGAGCACAGGCCACTGGCTGTATGAAGATGAGGTATCACCCTGCAGCTTCCCCACTCCCAGGACACGGACTCAGTGGTGAGGCTGTACCCAACCCTGACACAGCACAAGGCCTGGGCCTGCACCAGAAACACCCTGGGGCCCTGCCCCTCTGCGTTAGGTTCACCACGTGTGGGACAGGCAGGCTTAACCGCGCAGGATCCAAGGGTGGAGGGATCCAGGTGTGGGGTGAGAGGATTCTGTGTGGGACAATCTGGGTGCAAGCAGCTCAGTGGGGGGTGTAGGTGTGGGGGGGCTGCACAGAGGCTTATTGCGGGGTTCAAGATGTAGGGGCAATGGGACGCTGCAGGGGCTTCTATGTGAAAGTGGTTGGGGCTCAGTGGAGAGGTCTGGGTGCAGCTAGCTGGGGGTCAGTGGTGTGGGGGTCTGGATGTGGGGGCTCAGGTTGATGCAGGGGGGTGGGTCTCATCAGGGTGAGGTTTGAGTGCAGGGAGCTCAATAGGGGGTGGTTTGGGTGCAGAGGTGGGGGTCTGGAGGTAGGGGGTCTGGGTGAAGGGGGGCTCCAGATGCAGGGGTTGAGATTCAGTGGGGTGGGGTTCAGGTATGGAGGGCTAGGGTGGGTTCTGGATGTACAGGGCAAGGTTTGGCAGGGGTGTCTGGGTGTTAGAGGTCCAGATGCACGGGGGTTGGGTGGATGGGGGAGCAGCTCCCCATACAGTGTCCCCTCTCACTGCAGCTGAGGAGCGATGGGGACAGGAAGCAGGGAAGGATGCTGAGCTTCCTGCAGCTAGGAGAGGTGTCTGGGGGTGGGTCTGATACTGCCCCAGCCACTCCTTGCTGAGGAAGAGGACATCCCATCCTCTCCTGCCTCCAGCCCAGCCAGGACTAGCAGCTGATCCTGGCTCAGGGTAGGAGCTACTGGCTGGGGTGTCCCCAGCCCTGTGGTGATTTACCTTTCTGCCGTCTGCTCTGGGTGCCTGAAATGATGTACCTGCTTAGCTAGGGAGTGGTGCATGACAGCTCTTGCAGCTTCCCTTTGCTTCCCTGTCAGAAAGTAATTTTTCTGCGGGGAAGCAAAGAAATCTGCTGGGGACATGAATTATGCACACGCACAGTGGTGTAAAATTACCCCAGGCGTAAACCATTTTGAAAATCCAATAGACTGTTTTGTTTTGATTGCAGACTGGTCAAAGGGCACTGCCATCTCTACCCAGAGACTCTCTAAATGGATTTCCAAGTGTATTAGAGCTTGCTTCCAGGCTGTCAACCTTCCACCCATATCCACGTATTGGCCCACTCAACCAGATCACAATCAACATCTATGGCTCTCCTTAAAAATGTTCCAAATTTCAGAAATCTGCAGAGCCGCTACATGGTCTTCAGTACCTACCTTCTCTATATATTCTGGCCCATGTGTCCTGATCAGATGCTGCAGTTAGCAATATAATTCTGTCCTCTGTGAGGGACTCCTTTCCAAAGCCCCCCTCCTACTGGGGATAGTGCTTGAAAGTCACCATGAGTGGAGCACCCTTAGGGACACTACTCAAAGAAGGAGAGGTTACTCACCCTGTGCAGTAACTGCAACTCTTCAAGATGTGTGTCAGTGTGGGTGCTCTACAACCTGCCTTCCTTCCCCTCTGCTCTGGAGTTTCCTCTGAGACTCTGGCGCAGAAGGAATTGAAGGAGCGGTTTGCCCCTGCAGCCTCATAGTCTTGGTGCAGGGCATGAGGGCACCAATGGTGCATGCTCAGGCCTAATATACACGGCTAATGAAATCTCCAATTGAGGGCACGTGGGATGCACATGCACCAAGAATGGAGCACCCACAGAGACACATGTCAAACCACAGCTACTGCACGGAGTGAGTAACCTCTCCTGGCCTCCACATGCTGAGGAAGGATGCAGTCCTGAGTTCTCAAATCACTTAAAGGGGGCAGAGCTAAGGTTGTCCGGGGGACACTACTTAACTCTGTATTTCCTGGTTTCCAGAGCTCTATGTTTAGCCACCGTCCATGGTCTGGAAGGGCAAGAGGCACCACTAAGGCCAGGTCTATACTAGAAACTTTTGCCAGCATAGCTATGTTGGTCAGAGATGTGATGAGGTGTGATCCCTGACCGGAAGAGCTGTGCCGGCAGAAGCCCCTTGTGTAGATGTGGCTATACCCGCAAAACTGTACTTCCATCAGTATAGCTCGGTTTGCTGGGACTGGAATAAGCTATACTGGCAAACAACACAGACAAACCTGAGCTAGCTGTGATCTAGCTAGATGAAAGATAGCTCAAATAACAATAGAAGTGAAGCTGCGGCAGCAGGAGTGGCAACCACTTGAGTACATGGCCAATGGGCAGGGCTGATCCATGCAGCTACTATTGCTACTTGGGCTAGCTGGATCAAAGCCAGCCTGGGTATGTCTACATGAGCTGCAGTCTGATTGCAGAGTAAACATACACATATTCTCATTTCCTCTATTACTCCTGGCAGGACTCTGCGCCACTGCACGTGTGCAGAATTCATGCCCCTGACAGATTCCTTTCCTTCCCCACAGAAAAATGATGTTCTGACAGGGAAGCAAAGGGAAGCTGCCAGAGCAGTTACACACCACTCCCTAGCTGCGCAGGTACATCATTTCAGGCACCTGGAGAAGCCGGCAGAAAGGTAAATCACCACAGGGCTGGGGACACCCCAGCCAGAAGCTTCTACCCTGAGCCAGGATCAGCTGCTAATCCTGCCTGGGCTGGAGGCAGGAGAGGATGGGATTTCCTCTTCCCCAGCAAGGAGTGGCTGGGGCAGTATCAGACCCACCCCCGGAAACCTCTCCCAGCTGCAGGAAGCTTAGCATCCTCCCCTGCTTCCTGCCCTCATCGCTCTTCAACTGCAGAGGGAGGGGTCACTGTCCGGGGAGCTGCTCCCCCATCCGCCCAACCCCCGTGCATCTGGACCTCCAACACCCAGACACCCCTGCCAAGCCTCACCCTCACCCAGAATCCCCCTAGCCCTCCATACTGAAACCCAACCGCACTGAACCTCAACCCCTGCATCTGGAGCCCCCCTTCACCCAGACCTCCTGCCTCCAGACCCCCACCCCTGCACCCAAACCACCCCCTATTTAGCTCCCTGCACTCAAACCCCACCCTGATGAGACCCACCCCCCTGCATCAACCTGAACCCCCACATCCAGACCCCCACGCCACTGCCCCCAGCTAACTGCACCCAGACCTCTCCACTGAACCCCAACCACTTTCACCTAGAAGCCCCTGAAGTGTCCCATTGCCCTTGCACCTTGAACCCCCACAACGAGCCTCTGTGCATCCAGATTCCCCCACACCTAGACTCCCCCACTGAGCTGCCTACATCCAGAGTCCTCTCACCCCACACCTGGATCCCTCTACACGTGGTTCCTGCCTGGTTGAGCCTGCCTGCCCTACACCTGGTGTGGTTGGCACAGAGAGGCAGGGCCCCAGGGTGTTTCTGGTGCAGGCCCAGGTCTTGTGCTATGTCAGGGTTTGCTGCAACCTCACCAGTGAGTTCGTGTCCGGGGGGTGAGGAGGCTGCAGGTTGATCCCCCACCTTCATACAGCCGGGGGCCTGTGCTTCCCTCTGACATGCTGGAGCCTCTGCATTTATTTATTGACAAATAAAACTTGCCGAATTTTAAAATACTGTGCGCAGAATTTTTAATTTTGGGGTGCAGAATTTTTAATTTTGGGGCACAGAATGCCCTCATTGTGTTCCACCATGCCCATTCTTAGCAACCTGCCCCATTTTCAGTGCTGTGTGCCTGTGCCATGTACTGAGCATGGCTGTTCTTATCCTATCCCGCTCCTTCCCCACCACCCTATGTCAGCATAAGTGTGTCCCTGTCATTCACAGAAAATACCCATTCTGTGTCCCCCTGGGCCCAGTGCTGTGTGCCTCTCATGCACTGAAATGCCCAGTCTCAACTTGCACCCCAGTTTCAGGGCTGTATCCCTGTGGTGTGCCCCAAGCATGTTTGTCTCAAGCTTGTGTGCTGGGGCCATGCAGTCAATATGCCTGTTCCCAGCTACGCACCCTGCTTTCAGACCTAGAGCTGCGCAGCAGTTCCATGAGCCTCTCCTGCCTCATCCTGGCTGGGACGCTTGCACTGGCCTCTCTGGTGTCATATTCAATGTGACAGCAAGTCCCTCCCCTATCAGCCCAGCCCCCTTCTGGGTTTTCTATCCCAGGCTCAGTACTTCCCACCAGACTGTCTCATGGTGGGTCGATGGCATTAGGGGACCTTTCTAGGGAGCTGACCTTATCTTTGCACACAGCATTCACACGCCCATTGTGCCCCAGCCACCAAGAAGAAAGGGGATTGCTAATGGGCACAGCACACAAATCTACCAAGGCTAGGATTTGAACTCATGGACTGTCGTCTTGTGTGTTTCTACAGTGTCTGGAACAATGGGGCCCTGATTTTGGCTGGGATTGGACTTCCAGGCACTGTGGGCATGAAAATAGCTAACAACCCCCTCAAAGCTTCACTGCAAGCCCTCAATCTCCTTCCAACCAACCAGGATTTTTGTTGTGAAGAATGTTTCCCCTCTTCCTAATCTCCGCAGCTTGGGAGAAGCAATAGATTCACTAACTTGTTTGTCTGAGTTTTTCTGAACGCTGCCAGGGCGGGTTAATGATTTTTTAGCACCGCTCCTCAGAGCATGGTGTACACTGAAACAGCTTTCGCCCCTGCCAGGGGCCAAATGTGGACAAACTCGAAGTGAGGGGCACTAGGCCGAGCTGGCTTGTGTCTCAGAATGTTAGGGGAGCAGTGGCAGAAGATTGTAATGCCTCACATTCAGAGGTGCTGGAACTAGGGGTGCTGGGGGTACGGTGGCTTGAAGTGATTTCTATCATGTACAGGGCTTACAGGTTGGTTCAATGGCTCTCAGCCCTCCCCCCCCATTACACAAACTGTTGTAGGGCCCCTGCTCACATTACGCTCTTCAGGAAGAGGGCACGTGTGTGAGTGACTCGGGGACAACATGAGTGCAGTCCAGGCATCTGGGACAGGGAGTCTAGTTTTACTCCAAAGAAAAATTTTGAAGACTAGTTTCAGAGTAACAGCTATGTTAGTCTGTACTCGCAAAAAGAAAAGGAGGACTTGTGGCACCTTAGAGACTAACCAATTTATTTGAACATAAGCTTTCGTGAGCTACATGCTTATGCTGATGTAAGCAGTGTCAGGATGAGCTCCACCCTGACATCTGGTGGTGAGGTGTGGCAAGTTGTGGAAAAGAACTTCAGGGGCCGATCTCATTTGCATAGGCACACCCACCCCGCCTAGAATGAGGCCATAGCTGCCCAAATGGTCACTTTGGCTGCTGTGGGATCCCCAGTGTCTCTGTTATTGGGGCAGGAAGAATAAATTGTTATTACCCTGATTATGGGAACTGTGCTGGGAACTGTACTTGGCCTTTTGTTATGATGGAGGGATTCACCATCAACTAAGTAGCACTTGCTAGGCAAGGGTCATGGGTTCCAAAACTCTGTGAATTGAGTGAGGCTGGGGATAAGTATTAATATTTGGTGGTATAGGTTCCCTGGTGAGGGCCTTACATGCTAATTGCACTTCTTCTTCTCTCTACTGTGGAATATCAGAGCTAATTTTGATTCCATTAGGAGTCTAGTTACAGGCTGCTGAGCTCACTTTGGGCTAATGGTGTACCAGCACTGAGGCTCCCCTGCTACAAGCTGAATTCACCAAAGAGCTGAACTGACTAAGAGTTGAAATCACTGAGTGCTGTGCTAAGTAGTGGGGGAGCCTGAAGATATATTGTGGAGCAGTTTGCGGGACGGCTGGAGTGCCTTGTGGACAGGCTGGTGGAGCAGTTCGTGGGATGGCGGGAGCTACTTGTGGGACGTGGAGAGGAGCAGTTCATGGACCAGCTGGTGGAGCAGTTTGTGGGGCGGCGGGAGCTGTTGGTGGGCAGCGGAGCGGAGTGAAGCAGTTCGTGGGGCGGCTGGTGGAGCGGAGCGAAGGCCTATGGAGCTGTGGGGTGGTCAGCTTCAGATCATGTAAGGTGCCCCTTACCTCTCCCCCCTACCACCTCCACCCAGGTTGGGAGGTAAAGCTCTGCAGATAAACTTTTGAACTCTGGGGCTCCCCTGACCAGGGAAAGAGACTTTTGGGTCATTGGACTTTTGGGACTTTGGGTGATTTGGGGTTGCTGGACTCAAGAACCAAAGGGAAAGAGCATGCCCCAATTTGCTTGGGGTGGGTTTTTGCTCATGGGTTGTGTTACGAATCCTGTTGGTGGTGTTTCCCCAACATAATGCCACATTGTTTCTCTCTGTTATTAAAAGGCTTTTGCTACACTCAGACTATGTGCTTGCGAGAGGGGAAGTATTGCCTCTTGGAGGTGCCCAGCAGGGGTGGTATATATTTGTCCCAGGTCACTGGGTGGGGGCTCGAGCCGGTTTGCATTGTGTTATTAGAATGAATCCCCTAGATATTGAACCCGGCCCTTGTTGCTACCAACTCTGACGGGCAGAAGGGTTACACTCAAATAAATTGGTTAGTCTCTAAGGTGCCACAAGTACTCCTATTCTGAAGACTAGAAATCATAGCTGGAGAGAATGGTTTGGGGTTCTCCTATTACGCTTGTCTCTTCCTGGCAGGAGGGCAGTAAGTCAAAGGCAGTGCAGAGAAGGCTGTCTAGCTTGTCTTCAGTAACGTTTCTGATAAAATACCACAAATACTTGTTTCATAGACTAACATATCTGCCCAAGGAACACAGTTACTGGGCATAAGCTGGCTAAGTTAGATAGGTGTTAGCAAACAGGCACGACTCCTGGCAATGAGTCCTAGCCGAGAGTTCACTCTTGTGGCACAGCGGTCACTAGTCAGGGATTAGTACTGTGGTTAATGACCTAGCTTACAGGGTTATACTTGTGGTTTGGAATTGCAACATTTGCTGATAACTAAATTAGGCCACAGCTGCACTTCTGTGACCTCTGATCCGGTCAGTCCTCACATTTAAGGTTGAGCAACATATTACAGGACAAGGAGTGGTGCTGGTGACGCGTTAGGGGAGGTTTTCAGTTAGTCAGTCCTGACCCCATGTCCCACAGAAAGTGATAGAGGTGGCACAAGATAAGATGTAAAACTGAGGCCATGGCCACCGGAGGTTACTAATACTTGTCAAAGATTTCTTTGTGCTTTTTTATTGATACCTTACGGTGTGTTGGCAAGATTTTTTCTCTCTTGTCTTTTAACTTTGAAATATTAAGTGTCTTCTGGTTTTGCTGGAGGAGGGAATCACTTGAGGATGTGTAGGGCAGATGCTAACACCTTCATGAAGGGATGGAAGTGTTGTGGCTTTTAGCCACATGTCCATCAGCCACTGCACTTAAATACTATGAACCAACAGAGAAGATGAAAATTCTAAGCAGTCTGACTAAAAAGTCCCTTCCCTTCTCAATTGCTCGGCTCTCACAGCTCGGGTGATGTCATCACTTCTCAAGTTTTCTAGTCACCATAGTCTTCCAGGGTAAACAGGCCTCAACTTCTAATGTGAAATAATCCAGCAGAAACTTTCTCTCCTCCCTCTCTCCTGTGCAGTACCCCTTTAAAGCTCTCAGGGCACATTTTGCAGTAGTAGGAAATTATCAGGCATTATGGGTCCTAAACACAAGTCTAGGGGGTCCTGGGAGTCACACTCCAATCCGCGCTGCAGCAGCTCAGAGCCAGCAGCTGGGACTAGGGTCTATGAACTCCAACTGGGGGACCAGCCCTGCCCCTACACTCTGATTGGAAGCGCTCCAAGGCTCCCGATTGGGCTGCAGCCCCTATTTAAGCCAGAGGAGCCAACAGGGACTTGTCTGTACAAGAGGGCCTCATCAAATCATGGACTGCTGGCCTAGTGTTTGCCTATTCCTACCTTCTGATCCTGCCCTTCCAGTAGCCTGACTTGGCCTGGCTCTTTCATAACTGACACCTGGTTCCTGCCCTTCCATTTGCCTCTCGATTCTGATCTCCCGGTGTTCCAACCCAGCCTGATTCCTGGTAATTGGCTACTGGTCTATTGGCCCATGCTTGATGCTAACCCCAAGGCCAGGCCACCTACACCCTGGCCCCAGCAAACTTAACCTGGTGCCCTTGCCAAATTCCATCTTGGATAATTACTTTCTGGCTAACTAACTGCCTCTTGTCCTTTCAGTTGGACAAGCTATTCCCTTTTCTCCAAAACCACCTAGTGCTGCTGGCTGCAATTCAAATGTGGCCATATTTAGGAAAGCCCTGGAGATGTCTGGAAACTCCTGTGCTGACAGCATTTTCACAAGTGTCCCATCTCAGGATACATGTGCCACCTTATGTAAGATACTTGATGCTCCCACCCCCTAAAAAGTCATCATAGAATATCAGGGTTGGAAGGGACCTCAGGAGGTCATCTAGTCCAACCTCCTGCTCAAAGCAGGACCAATCTCCAATTTTTGTCCCAGATCCCTAAATGACCCTCTCAAGGGCTCCAACCAGCACTGTCTAGAAAGTCTGTCAAAAATGACGCTGAGAGACAAGGTGGGGAAGGGGACATATTTTATTGGACCAATTTCTATTGGATGTTCAAAGCTACACAGAGCTCTTCTTCAGGTCAACACTGCAAAAACTACACTGAGACAGTTCTAGGGAGAGCTACATTTTGGGCTGAGAGCTTGTCTCCACACATAAGCTAATAAGGGAGGATGTGGATTTAAAGAGTTGTGACAGGGTCTGACAACCCCCAGTGGCCAGGAAGGGGTTAACAAGAGCCTGTGGGCTCAATCAGCCCTGCCCTGCTACGCCTGCAAGAGGTGTTAAGCCTGGAGGGAGGAATTAATGAGGAAACGCCCAACAGTAGTGGCTGACTGGGAGGAGGAGCAGATCTCTTGTGCTAGCCTGTTGACAGACAGACTTTAGCTGCTTACTGCAGGGGCCTGAGTTCTGCTACTAGCCCACTGAAGACTCTTGGTGACAAGGTCTGGAGGGCCCATAAAGCCTGCAGATGGGCTACTGACCTGGCATGCAGCTGCTGTAGCATTGCTGTACTGCATTTGCCTTCCCCCAGAAGGCTGAGTCGGGAGCAGAGCACGGCAGGGCTGGAGCAGCTGTTGGCAGGCAGTGCCAAAGGAGAGAAGACCCTGCTATGCCAGGCACAGCCATGAGGAGGAGTGCTTGTAGTGAGTTACCTGGCTACGGTGGCTTAACTCACTGGGGGGAGGCTCTGATCCTGGAATAAGAGTGCCTGATTCTGAATGAGTTTAATCCACTTTTGAAGTTTCTCCCTTCCCTTAACTTCTCTGGTTTGTCTCTAGTCTTAAAGAAAACTTGTTTCTCTCTTTGTCACTTACTTAGTGCGCAGCCTATGCTATAGGACACAGTCCTAGTGACTACAAAAACAACTGACAGGGCAGATATGGGAATATTTGGACATTTTGGAAACTAACAAGTTTATCTGGACTCTCTAACTTCCCCATCGGTATTGTCTAGGGGCCGTGCAGAGGACAAACATCCTATGGATCCAGAAAATGACCATCCAAGGGGTTAAATTAGCTAATGAGTTTAGGACACACTGATGTAGCCTAAAGGTAGGTAAGGCAGTAGTGCAATGAGCCTACAAGCCTCAAGGCCTGTAAAACAATAGTTTTAGCTAAACTAATCAAGGCCTAAAAAGCCTTAGCATAAGCAGCTAACCAGGAGCAACCCTAGATCACAAGATGACTAAACTACTGACCGGTAACCACAAGATGGCAGTTGATATCCGCTTTAGATATTTTAAGTTAGGAACATCAGCAGATGTCTGACCCCCAAGAATCCCATGGTAACTAGAGAGACAAGGTGGGGCAGCTAATATCTTGTGCTGGTGAGAAAGCCAAGCTTTCCCGCACTCACAGAGCTCCTCCTCAGCAGATTGCCCCTGCCTGCTCTGGAACAGAAACAGAGACACTTTCATTTGAACCTTGTTGCAACCAAGTCCACAACTGGTTGACCCCATCTGGCAAATATGATCTGAATCAACTGATCCTGTAGGGACCTTCAGGCACCTGGGAGCTGTCTCTGCTGAGGCGATCTGCCACTATGTTGCTCTTCCCTGCCATAGGATAAATGCCATGGTGGATACACAAATCCCACAGACTTATTGTCTCTACGAGCTCAAGGGCGGAGTGGCTACACCCTGGCTTGCTATAGTAGATTGCAGATGTATTGGCCGTAACTACCTGCTCAACCTTCCCTGGCAGAAGAAGGAGGAATGATCTGAGAGCCAGATGAACAGCTCGTAGTTCAGTATGCTGAGTGATGTGCAACATTCTGTTCTGAGACCAGAATCCATGAACTGTTGAGTGATGCCAGAGTGCCCCCCACTACTGATTGACACACCGGAAGTCCCTGTCTGTGATGTACTCTGACAACTGAACTGCACGTCCCTAAGCACTCTTGTCCTGCTTCCCCACCACTCGAGAAAGGTTATGATGTTCTGAGGTATGGTGACTAACAGCTGAAGACTGTCTCGACTTAGACTGTAAATGTGGGACTTCCAGTACTGCACAGATCTCTGTCTTGGATGGGTAAATGGAGTCATATAGGTAGTGGGTGCCATAAACGCCATCAGACTCAGGCAGAGTCTTCCTGACTTCCGGGCTCGGGCTGGAGCCCAACTTTAGGACTCTGTGAGGTAGAATGGGATCCACAAGAGCCAGTCCACTAGGTGAGGAGCTGCCTAATCTAGCCAATGAGAGATGCTGACATCAGGAGCATGTCCTAAGTCCCACGCCTCTCACAGAGATAGGTGCCTAACGCTGCTGGCAGTTGACAACTAGGAACCCCTCTCCTGGAATTGGGCTGCGTAAGCACCTAGGTAATTTCCTATGTGAATGAGTCAGGTGCCTGCCTCATTCTCCCCAACAGGGCAGGATGTGGCAGTGTCCAATAGGGGTGAGAGCGCTCACCTGGGATAAATTCCCCTCTGCTTGAGGGGAGAGAGGCTTTGAATAGGGGTTTCCCACATCTCAAGTGTGCTCTAACCCCTGAGCTGGGGGATACTCAGCTGTGGGTCTCTCTTTCTCTCCTGCTGAAGCTGTTCCACTGGGAATAAAGACTTAAGTAGTTCTTGGGCCAGAAAGAGGGTGACTCTATAGTCCAGTGTTAGGGCACCCACCTGAGAGGTGGGAGACCCAGGCTCCAGTCGCTCTGCTCCTGTGAGGATTTAATTATTTATCCAAAGTGGAATAGCTTCAGCAAGAGAGTTTGAGGGAGCCCTTAGCTCAGAGGTTAGAGCAGTCTCCTGAGATGTGAGAGACCCTATTTCAGTCCTTTCTGCCCATCAGGCAGAGGGGGAATTGAATCAGGTCTCTCCCATCCCAGTGTGTGCCTAATTACTGGGCTAAAAGTTATAAGGTCAGCACCACCTCCTCCTCCTGTCAGCTTTTGAATGGGGTCTGACTAAGGCTAAGATTTTGTCACGGATATTTTTAGTAAAAGTCACAGACAGGTCATGGCTTCCATGAATTTTTCTGTTTTGCCCGTGACCTGTCTGTGACTTTTCCTAAAAATATCCGTGACAAAATGGGGATCTGCTGGGGCAGCGGTGCAGGGGCTAGGAGCTGCTTGCAGCAGCTGGGGGCTGTAGGGTACCCCTGTAGCCCCTGGGTGACAGGAGCTTGGGGGTTCCCCTTGGCCCACAGCGGCAGGGAGCTTGGGGGTTGCCCACCACCCTCGGCTGGAAGCTGGGGAGCTCCCCCTCAGCCTCCAGCAGCTGGAAGATGCAGGGGTTCCCTTGCCAGCTGGGATGGCAGGGAGCTCAGGGTTCCCCCATCGCCACATGACAGGAGTTCCAAGTCCTGCACTGCTGGTGGTGGTGAGCTTGGGGGTTCCCCTGCTGCCAGCCACAGTGGTGAGCTCGGGGGTTTTCCTGCCGCTGGCGGCAGGGAGCTCATTCCCCAGCCTGCAGTGGCCGGGAACTGTGGGGTACAAGCCACCCACATTGGCTTGGAGCTCTGGGGGCTGCCAGAGGTGGCGGGGGTACCCCACAGCTCCCTGTCCCAATGGGTGGTGGGGACTCTGCAGCTCCTGACCACCGCAGGCTGAAGTCATTGAGGTCACTGGAAGTCACAGATTCCATGACTTCTGCAACCTCTGTGACTAAATCGGAGCTTTCGGTCTGACTTGTTAGGCCTGCTGTGTGCATGTCTATGGGCTCTAGCCCTAAAGGGAAGACAGATCCTCCTCTGTCAATGTTCCTCTGGTTTGTGGATTGTGCTGGGGGTCAGGCATGAGATAGGCAGCGAGGATGCCATGAGAGAGGCAGCAACCTGCATGCCTAGAGCCAGAAATTTAGATTCCTGGTGAACTTTGAACCTGAAAACTAGCAAAAGACACACAAACTAACAACAACAACAAAAAGTAAAGTTCATCACAAGAAGGAAGTCTGCCAAACAACCAGTGGGGCCACTGGACAAGGGAGGTGCTAAAGGCATGCTCAAGGAAGACAAGGCCATAGCAGAGAAGCTAAATGAATTCCTTGCATCAGTCTTCACTGCAGAGGATGTGATGGAGATTCCCACACCAGTCTTTTGGGGAGACAAATGTGAGGAATGGTCCCAGATTGAGTCCTCAATAGAGGAGATTTTGTAACAGATTGATAAATTAAATAGTAATAAGTCACCAGGACCAGCTGATATTCACCCAAGAGTTCTGAAAGAACACAAATGTGAAACTGCAGAACTAACTGTGGTATGTAACCTATGGCTAAAATCAGCTTCTGTTCCAGATGTCTATAATATGATACCAATTTTTTTAAAAAGGCTCCAGAGGCAATCCTGGCAATTACAGGCCAGTGTCTGGTACAGAAGTTAGGCTTAAATTGGTTGAAACTATAGTAAAGAACAGAATTACCAGTCACCTAGATGAACACGATTTGTTGGGGAAGAGTCAACATGACTCTTGTAAAGGGAAATCATGTCTCACCAATCCACTAGAATTCTTTGAGAGGGTCAACAAACATGTGGACAAGGGTGATCCAGTGAATATAATGTACTTGGACTTTTAGAAAGCCTTTGACAAGGTCCCTCACCAAAGGCGCCTAAACAAAGTAAGCTGTCATGGGATAAGTAAGAGGGAAGTAACTGGATCTCTTGGATCAATGACTGCCTAAAAGATAGGAAACAAACGGTCGGAATAAATGGTCAGTTTTCAGACTGGAGAGAGGTAAATAGTGGTGTCTCCCCACAGGTCTATACTGGAACCAGTACTGTTCAACATATTCATAAATGAGCTGGAAAAAGGGGTAAACAGTGAGGTGGCAAAATTTGCAGATACAAAATAACTCAAGATAGTTAAGTCCAAAGCACTGTGAAGCATTACAAATGGATCTCACAAAACTGGGCGATTGGGCAACAAAATGGCAGATGAAATTCAATGGTGATACATTCAAAGTAATGCACATTGGAAAACGTAGTGCCAACTATACGTATAAAATGATGGGGTCTAAATTAGCTGTTACCACTCAAGAAAGGGATCTTGGAGTCATTGGGATAGTTCCCTGAAAACATCCACTCAATGCGCAGCAGTCAAAAAAGCGAACAATGTTAGGAACCATTAGGAAAGGGATAGTTAAGAAGACAGAAAATATCATAATGCTACTAAATAAATCCATCGTACACCCACATCTTGAATACTGCGTGCAGATGTGGACACCCCATCTCAAATATTAAGAATTGGAAAAGGTCCAGAGAAGGGCAACAGAAATGACTAGGGTTCTGGAATAGCTTCCATGTGTGGAGAGATTAAAAAGACTGGGACTCTTCAGCTGGGAAAAGAGAGGACTAAGGTGGGCTATGAGCGGGGTCTATAAAATCTTGAGTGGTGTGGAGACAGTGAATGTTATCTACCCCTTCACATCACACAAGCAGGGGTCAGGTAATAAAGTGAACAGGCAGCAGGTTTAAAACAAACAAAGGGATGTACTTCTTCACACAGTGCACAGCCAACCTGTTGTCACGGGATGTTGTGAAGACCAAAAGTACAACTGGGTTCAAAAAAGAAGGAGCAGTTCTTGGAGGATGGGTCCATCAATGGCTATTAGCCAAGATGATCAGGGATGCAATGCCATGCTCAGGGTGTCCCAAAGTCTCTAAATGCCAGAAGCTGGGAGTGTCTGACGGGATGGATCCCTTGATGATTAATTGCCCTATTCTGTTCATTCCCTCTGAAGCATCTGGCATTGGCTGCTGTTGGAAGACAAGATACTGGGCTCGGTGGCCCCTTGGTTTGACCCTGTATGGCCATTCTTATGTTCTAAAATTAAGGTGTTGAGTGAGTTTAGGCACCTACAGGATTTGGCAGCAACTGAGCAGGAGTTTTGTGCATTGCAGTAGAGCCTAAAACTGGCCTTTAGGAGCCTAAATCCTAGATGTAGGCACCTAAGTCCCTTTATGGATCTGGGCCTTTGGTCACACATATTGTGATGCAGGGAGGAGGAGGATACATTTGTAGTGTCTAGTCCACCTCAAGGGTTAGGTGGGGTGTGTGTGGCTACTTCAGGAGGTTCAGGAAATGCTGGCAGCACGCTCAGGGCAGGTGGAATGTTAAGAGAATTTAGCAGCAAGCCTCTAACAAATTCTACTGAGCATGTGAAATGGCAAATCTGGATAGTTTCATGGGGGTAGCAAAAGTTACTCTTTGAACCCCAGAATCCTCCCCTGCCAAGTTTCAACATCCTGCTCCAAACTATTCAAAGCAATGGTTGAAAAAAAATAAGCTAACAGTGGCAAAACTAGCTATTTTCCCCAAGCCAGGTTCTCGAAATTGTCTGAGCTGTGTTTACTGAAACTTTACTGAAACTGAGGCAGAGAACAATCATTAAAAACTTCATTCTGAACCGTCAGTTGGCTGAAGTCACTGAAAGAGGAGGATAGAGTGGGAAATGTGAGGCAACTTTCACAGGGTTAAGCACCACTAGCATTTAGTTTTACATTTAAAAATAATTGAGTAACTTTTAGACTTAATGCTCCTTGTGCCTTGCCCTGCTGCATTGTATAGTCTCGCTATCCTGTGGTGAGATAAGGCGACCAGTCAAGTATGATGTCACACAGCTTGGAGTGGCTCACAACTATGAGTGCCTACCTCAGGGCAGACTGTCAGAAAACACGGCAGACATCCCAAACTGGTGGTATATTCTATAATAAGATTTTACCAAGCCAGTAAAAAAATGTGAATTCCTAGATCACCATAAGTCTTACCATGGAGTCACAGACATTCCCCTCAGACTCTCTGGTATATCTTGCCATCCAGACAAACTGGACTTTGGCTATTTACACAAAAAAATCACATCATATTTAGTAAGGCTGTCGATTAATTGCAGTTAACTCACGTGATTAACTCAACAAAATTAATCTTGATTAATTGCACTGTTAAACAATAGAATACCAATTGAAGTATATTACATATTTTGGATGTTTTTCTACATTTTCATATATATTGTATTCTGTGTGGTAATTGAAATCAAAATATATATTTTTAAAACAAATATTTGCACTGTAAAAATCATAAACAAAAGAAATAGAATTTTTCAATTCACCTCATACAAGTACTGTAATGCAATCTCTGTCATGAAAGTGCAATTTACAAATGCAGATTTTTTGTTACATAACTGTACTCAAACAAAACAATGTAAAACTTCAGAGCCTACAAGTCCACTCAGTCCTACTTCTTGTTCAGCCAACTGCTCAGACAAACAAGTTTGTTTACATTTACAGGAGATAATGCTGCCGCCTTCTTATTTATAATGTCACCAGAAATTGAGAACAGGCATTTGAATAGAACTTTTGTAGCCAGCATTGCAAGGTATTTACGTGCCAGATATGCTAAACATTCGTATGCCCCTTACATGCTTCGGCCACCATTCCAGAGGACATGCTTCCATGCTGATGGTGCTTGTTAAAAAAATGTGTTAATTAAATTGTGACTGAACTCCTTGAGGGATAATTGTACGTCCCCTGCTCTGTTTTACCTGCAGTCTGCCATACATTTCATGTTATAGCAGTCTTGGATGACGACCTCAGCACATGTTGTTCATTTTAAGAACACTTTCACTGCAGATTTGACAAAACGCAAAGAAGGTACCAATGTGAGATTTCTAAAGATAGCTCCTGCACTCGATCCAAGGTTTAAGAATCTGAAGTACCTTCCAAAATCTGAGAGGGACGAGGTGTGGAGCATGCTTTCAGAAGTCTTAAAAGAGCAACACTCTGATCTGGAAACTACAGAACCCGACCCACCAAAAAAGAAAATCAACCTTCTGGTGGTAGCATCTGACTTAAGGCTATGGTTACACTTGTAGATGTAGAGCGCTGGGAGTTAAACCAGCCCTCAGAGTCAGCAGCAGGGAAAGCGCTGCCGTGTGTTCACACTGTCAGCTGCAAGCGCAGTGGTGTGACCACATTAGCAGCTCTTGCAATGCTGCAGCGTGCTTTTCAAATGGGGAGGCGGGGTGGAGTTTGACAGGGAGTGTGTTGTGTGTATGTGGGGGCAGAGACAGTGTGTTTTGGGGGGCAGAGAGTGTGTCAGCATGCTGTCTTGTAAGTTCAGACAGGGGAAGGGGGAAACCCTGACATCAGCCCCCCCGCCCTCCCCTCTCTCTCTCTCTCATGCACACCTGCCTCTGTGGCAGGAGCATTACATAGTAATGGTTTGCTTTGTGAACCGAAGCAGATAAGCATGCTGGCTGTCAGAAACGGAGCTTTGAAAGGGGATATCTACATGCCTGCAGCCAAGCTCAAAACAATGAGGAGAGTGACCACTTGGCTTCAAGGGATTATGGGATGTTTCTGGAGGCCAATCACAGCGCAATAATGCAACACGTCATCCACACTGACACCCCAGTGTTTCACCCCGAGCGCAGCAAGCTCTATGCTTCTCATGGAGGTGGATTACCAGGGGTGCTCTGGCCACGGAGTCCAGGTGCTCTAAGTGCCTTCCCAGTGGACACCTCAGGAGTTAGGGCTCCCGGGGCTGATTTAATGCTCTCTAACTTGCAAGTGTAGCCAAACCCTCAGATAATGAAAATGAACATGTGTTGGTCTGCACTGCTTTGGATTGTTATTAAGCAAAACTTGTCAGCACCATGGATGCACGTCCCCTGGAATGGTGGTTGAAGCATGAAGGGACATATGAATCTTTAGCGCATCTGGAACATAAATATCTTGCGATACTGGCTACAACAGTGCCATGAGAACGCCTGTTTTAACTTTCAGGTAACATTGTAAACAAGAAGTGGGCAGCATTATCTCCTGCAAATGTAAACAAACTTGTTTGTCTGAGTGATTGGCTAAACAAGAAGTAGGACTGAGTGGACTTGTAGGCTCTAAAATTTTACATTGTTTTGTTTTTGAATGAAGTTTTTTTTGTACATAATTCTACATTTGTAAGTTCAACTTTTATGATAATAACACTGCACTACGCTACTTGGATTAGGTGTATTAAAAATACTATTTCTTTCTTTCTTTTCTTTTTTTTTTTTTACAGTGCAAATACTCGTAATCAAAAATAAATATAAAGTGAGCATGGTACACTTTGTATTCTGTGTTGTAATTGAAATCCATATATTTGAATGTAGAAAACATCCAAAAATATTTAAATAAATGGTATTCTGTTGTTTAACAGTGCGATTAATTGCAATTAATTTTTTTTAATCGCTTGACAGCCCTAATGTTCAGGTTGCTCCCAGTCCTGGGTGGCACATATAAGAGGCTTGGGGATGCTCAGCTTCCCCAAAGTAAAAGAGGCTGGCCATCCAGGGGGCAAATGCCAGATGCGGGTCCCCTCCGTTTGCAGGAGCATGGCCCCACTGCCTTTGCACCCTGGGAGCGGGAGTGCTGGAAGCTCCCTAGAAGTGGGGGGGCCACCGTGCCCGGACCATGGCCCTGTCCCCCTGCTTCACCCCTTCCCTCTGTGGCCTCTGCCCCAGACCCCACCCCCATTTGGCCTCTTCCTCCAAGGCCCCACTCCACCTGTTGCTCCTCTCTGCCCCCTCCCTCCCATTGCTCACCCTTAGGGCAGAAAAAAAGTGGGAGGGCATAGCCAGCGGTGCTGGAACACAGGGGGCCAGGGCCTCATCACTTTTTTCCTGCCTTAAGGGCAAGTAAGGGTGGGGAGGAGCAAGCAGTGTGTCTGGGGGGCCTTGGGGCAAAGCACAGGCAAGGCTTCGGGGGGGAGGTGCGGAGCAGGGGTCATAGTCCAGCCACCGGTGTTCCCCCTCTTCTAGGGAGCTTCTGGTGCTCCTGGGAGTAGCCTCCCCAAACAAAAAACTCTCACACCACCTATGCTTCCAGTCCCAGGAGTTTGGTCACTTGCCTCTGATCAACTGGTACTCTAGATCTTACACCAAAGACAACCCTGGCAGCCAATTCTATACTAAACTAAATATTTATTAGCTACAAAAAAAGAATGAGAGTTATTGAGATGTTAAAGCAGGAAAATAGAACAACAGGTGAATCAGTTTTTAATGCCAAATGGTGGCAGTGATGTAATAAACTGCCAGTTTCCCAACAGTCTTTTCAGGGTACCCAGATTGTCTCTGTGGATCTCTGCCTTGCATCTGGCCCACTTTCCTGCAAGAGTCAAACAGTCTAGAGATGAAAGCTCTTTCCCTGAATCCACACTTATAACTTCTTCTCACAGAAAACAAGCTGACAGTGTTACTACCCATGTGGGCGTTTCCTTTGATGGGGGAGAGTGAGGAATGCGTTCTGAGTCTTTGACGTCCAATCATCACACACAATGACCACTTACCTTGAAATTAGCTCTTTTCTGTTGAAGTTCTTCATAAGCATTCCATAAGGCTTCTTTTTTGTTTGATGGGTTATTTAGTTACAGGGGGATATACAGTGGAAATGTTTGCTATTACATTATAATGGGATATGGATAAGTGAACACAAGGAAGTAAGAGTCCACTAGTGTTCATGAAGTTTAAACACCAAACATTCTCTCATACTTTTAACAATCACTTTGATCAATACTAACACACAAGTGAATTGGCCTGGGGATCTGGCATGAGCTGGCACCTGGTCTGCCAGTGTCACATGGGACATCCCAGAAAACACACTGTCCCTCAGGAAATGGGTAGAGAGTCAGCTGAAAAACCTCTTCCCTGCTGCGGCAGGTAACAGACAGGTGTCTTGCCCCCAATCACATATGGAATCTCTGCTAGTGGTGTTGTCTCTGGTGGTCCAGCAATTTCTATCCTGTCTGAAAAGATACATACAAAAATCTGCCAGATTCCTTTGGACAATGGATGGTTCTGCCACTGATCCAGCAGGTCTAAGTCCCTATGCTGGGACCCGCCCCTCCACCCTGGCCTGCTCCACCACACGCCACCTTTCTCCTAAAATGCCTATAAACCCAAATCCTCCCCTCAAACTAGATGAAAAGAGAAAATGAAATCAAACGATAAAGGGGTTTTACACTGAGGATGACTCTGGCCCCAGTGTTTTAGCTTTACACTTGGCAAGCACAACAGGGCTGCCCAGCCAGCCAGCAGAGCTGCCATGATCTCACTGTCTCTCTATTTGTTATGTAGGGTGCAGTGGGATTCATGTGATGCTCTTCAGATTAAGTTACTTAAAGGATACTTCAGCAGTACCAAAATATCCCTTGCTCGGCAGCACACCCCATAGTCCCCTGATGGCTGGCTGAGCCAGAGAGCATCATGATTACCAGCCTGAGCATGCAGGCTTCTTACCCAGCATTTCAGAGGCTGGTTGTGTTATCAGACACAAGCCAAAAAATCATTTGGGTCATGACAAAATCCATCTAGTGCCAGTCCCAGGTCTAGTCACTCTGATCTGAAGTCAGGACAGCTCTTTTCTTACAGGACTTGTCTACACATGGACTTGTTCCCCATTAACTGTTCCAACTTAACTCTCCACTGTTCCGGAATAATAACGCCCACCCATGGCGTTAAGTAGGAACAGTTAATCGGGAACAACAGCATGTGCAGCCAAGCTCTCCCATACCGAGGACTTGGAACACCTGGAAATCTTTCTCAGCATCATGGCAGGTGGCGGAGTTCAGGTTGGTGGCTGGTAGCACAGTTGGCCCTCTGAGCTCCTTCTTTAGTTGTATGACTTGTCTGGATGTTGGTTATCCAGAGGGGTGAGCTTTGGTGACCCTCTAGATAACAGGAGCTCGTGGATGTGAGGTAGTCACACTAACGAGCTGTGTATCCCATGTGGAGCTTTACAGTCTAGCTGGGAATGATGTTGCAGGGGCAGGCCTTGTCTTGACTCAGCAGCAAGACCTAGACAAACACCCTTTCCCTCCAGAGTGCTCATGACCTCCAGGATTCCCATCTGACCCAAAGGAACAATCCCTCATTCCTGCCTCCATTTCTGAGGAGTTGTTTTGTTTTTAGAGGGATAGAAGCAGAGCTGTTAAAATCCTTAACCCAGTCCTTGGGAGCTCCTGGTTTAGAATCCAGCATGCAGGGGGGAGAACAGAACAGGGGATATACAGATTGCAGGGATTGTATAAAAAGGCTGCTCCAGCTCTAATAAGTGATTTACAAGGGCAGGAAATGGTCCAGGAAACAGAACAGACTTCATCTGAGGCAGCAGAAACACCGGTCTTAGGCATTTTCTCTTCTTTGTTCCGCATTCAGGTACATTATATTTTTCTATACAAAGTAATTTTTTAAAAATAAAGATTTAACACATGAGGGAATACATAAAATGAGCTCCAAACCCAAGAACAAGTGTAATAATTGTATACATGCCTTCTAGCACAACACCGGCTCATTGTGGTCACTGCTGTTGGTGAGGATGTAATCCTCTTGGTTAGTGGCTTAGTCTCTCTCTCAACAATTCCCACTGCAGAGTCTGCAACAGCAAAAGTGCTAACTCCTGCTCCCTCACTCTCGGGGCAAAATAGCAGCTACTGTTGTTTGCAATTAATAAAGGACCTGCTAACAAACAACAAGAAAGAGAAATCATAAAACATTAAAGTCACCATCTACCTGTGACCCCCATAAAAATAACTAATAGGGACAAACAGGACTTTCTGGGGCAGAAAGGAGAAGATAGAAGCATTCTCAGTCTCCTTCCTCATCCTACTTGACAAAGTTTCTTGAGGATCTACCCTCACTCAGCTTGCTGTACAGAGCATGTTGGCAAGATAATTCTCTTATATAAATCACTTATGTCAAAGTGCAAATCAAATACCCTTGTAATAGCCTCACAATCAACAAAGTATAATGAGGTTTAGCAGAATTTGATTTTTATTTTTTATAATTTTGACAGATGATTATTTTAAACATATTTTCTATATTTATTGATTTAAACTTTCAGTTGTGCCACAGTATTGGTTTTAGCATTATTTTAAATTTTCATCAATTTAAATTTTCATAGTTGCAGGAAATTAGTTGGGGGGAGTCAGACAATTATTTAGTGACCATAGATGTTGACATTCAAAAAGTTAAAGTTTTAAAACCATTAAAACATAATTTGTTAACAAATTTGTTAAATGAAACTCACGTTCTCAAGCAGCATTTTACTTACATTGCCTATCTGTAAATTTCAGTTATCAAGGCAAATATTTTTGTTGGCTTGTGTGTGTACGATTAAATTGACGTTTACTAATATTTCCAGTTAAAAATCTAATACTTTATGCTCAGGCTTGGAAGGATCTCAAACTTGGATGCAACACAGAAGAGGTAACTCTATTTTTGGACAATGCATGTCTCAGCTGTATTGTCAGATAGTTCTTGCTCTATCATGGAAAAGGTGAAATCTGTCACATTAGAACATATTTCTTTTGTTTAACCAGAACGAGGTCACCCAGAGACATAATTACAGGAACCTTGTTTTTTCAGAAGGTAAATTATTAGCTTCTCTCTTAGCCAGATCTTGTTTTATGCTAGTTCTAGAACCAGAGAACTTGGTTGAAACCTTGTGAATTTTATCAGTTGTTGTGGTCCCACTTGCCACGTTTGTCATAATTACTCATCAGCAATGCTGAAATCTCTCAAATGTCTCCTGTTAAGATAGTTCTGCAGGAAATATGATGAGTGCCTGTTAGAGCTCATAAACTAAGCATAGTTGGATGAGGTAAGTCCTTGGAAGCTGACTTGCCTTGGGAAAACCCAGTTATTCCAGGAAGTAGTCAGAGATTCAGAAGGACAAATCACATCAGCTAAGCCAATGATTAGCCAATGCCCCAGAACAAGGTTAGGGGAGGTGTTGTGCTGTTTGAGAAACTACAGACCTGGAGCTAAGAAGTATACAACTTTGTGTTCCTATTGTTGTCACCTGTCTTTCCCTTCTTCTGTTGTGTTCTGCATCCCCTTGTTGGATCTTCTCCATTTTTAGATCCTAAGTTCTGTGGGTCAGGGATGTCTTTTGCTGTTTATACAGTGCCCAGAACAAAGTATGAGCTTTGTGTACCATTTCATAAATAAAATTCCCACTGCACTGTCTGCAAGAGCAAAGGTGCTAACTCCAACTGTTCTACACAAATTTCAGCGGAGGTAATTAAATTTTGCCTTGCTAAATTCCCCCTGGCTACTGAATTGGAATGTGCATGGAGGAGAGGTTACAAGCTTTTGGAAATGAGAGGAAGCTTGGCATTCCTCTTCAATTTCCCTTTTCAACTTTAACTAGACTAACTTGGGGTAATGAAGGGCTATGGAGGAAGCAAATGGAGCTGACAGGGCCACTGAAAACACAGCTAGGTTACTACAAACTATCCCATCACTGGAGTGCAGGGAAGTTAGAAACATACTTTAAGCAAAAACACCTGAGAGCCTCATAACCACAGGGCTGGGCCACAGGAAAGACATCCAATAGCATAAACCTGGTGGTGAAGTCACAAGAGTTGGCAGCGCTGCTGTGTAACTGTGGCCAAATCCCAACCCCCTCTGTACCTGTTCCTACCTGTAAGGGGGGATAATGCCCCCCTGCCCGCTGAGGGTTGCCAGGCTGAGCTAGGCCAGTGGAGGGTGACGGAGAAGGGCAGGTTTATTTGGGCTCCAGCAGAGTGCAGGGGAAGAGCTGCCACCAGGGGCTGCACTTGTATCACATTCAAATGGACGGGGCCAACAGCAGCTCAGTCCCCAAAGGGAGCCAGCCTCTTTGCCCCAGAGAGGCTCCTTCAACCCAAGGAGCCCAGTTTGTGCTGGGGACTTTTTGAACCAATACAAATAAGGTACAGCTCCAAAGCCAGCACAGCCCCAGGTCACTCCCCAGTAAGGCAGATGGGCTGCAGCCACTGCCCCGACTTTCCTGCTGCATGGGCACAGGGAGACACCCTGCTGGCTGAGAGAGCCCCTGCATGCTACCCCATGACATCCCCTGCCCCCTCGCCCCAACTGCTATCACTCCCAGCCCCCGTCACCCCTTATCCCCCTCTGCCCCATCACTCCCTGCCCCTATCCCCTCTGCCCCATCACCCCGTCCCCGTCACTCCTTACCCTCTCTTCCCCCATCACCCCAGCCCCATCACGCCCTGCCCCATCCCCTCTGCCCCATCACCCTACCCGCATCACCTCTGCCCCATCACTCCCTGCCCCTATCCCTTACCCCCCTCTGCCCCATCATCCCGTCCCGTCACTCCTTACCCTCTCTTCCCCCATCACCTCAGCCCCATCACGCCCTGCCCCATCCCCTCTGCCCCATCACCCCGCCCCATCACTCCCTACCCTCCTCTGCCCCCATCATCCCACCCCCATTGCCTCTGCCCCATCCCCCACCCCCTCTGCCCCATCACCCTGCCCATCACTCCCTACCCTCCTCTGCCCCCATCATCCCACCCACATCCCCTACCCCCTTCTGCTCTGTCACCCCCTACTCCCCTCTGCCCCATCACCCCAGCCCCATCGCCTGTGCCCCATCACTCCCTGCCCCCATCCCCTACCCCCTCTGCCCTACCACCCTACCCGCATCACCCTGCCCATCACTCCCTACCCCTCTGCCCCCAACTCTCCCCCATCACTCCCTACCCCTCGGCCCCCAACCCTCCCCCATCACTCCCTACCCCTCGGCCCCCAACCCTACCCCATCACTCCCTACCCCTCGGCCCCCAACCCTACCCCATCACTCCCTACCCCTCGGCCCCCATCACCCCAGCCCCCCTGCCCCTCCCATATCACTCTCCCCCCCCCCCGTGCCCCCGCCCCATCCATCCCCGCCCCCGGCTGGCCTGCCCCGGCAGCGGGACGGGCGGGGCGGGATCGGGTTTCACATCCTGCAGCAGCCGGCGGCCGCAGGGCAGAGGAGCGGGACATGGCGGAGAGGTGAGTGCGGCGGGCGGGCAGCGAGCCCTGAGCCCGGGACCGGCCGGGCCTCCCGCACCTGTTGAGCGGGGTCCGGCGGGTGCCAGCGAACAACCCCCACGCCCCGGGGGCGGCGCTGGGAGCCCCCCGGCTGCAGCCCCCCCATCGGTAAGGGTGGGATCCCCTCCCCCCCGGCTGCAGCCCGCCCCCCATTGGTAGGGGTGGGATCCCTTCCCTCTTCCCCCCCGGCTGCAGCCCGCCCCCCATTGGTAGCGATGGGATCTTCTCCCTCCCCCCCGGCTGCAGCCCGCCCCCATTGGTAGGGGTGGGATCCCTTCCCTCTTCCCCCCCGGCTGCAGCCCGCCCCCCATTGGTAGCAATGGGATCTTCTCCCTCCCCCCCCCGGCTGCAGCCCGCCCCCCATTGGTAGGGGTGGGATCCCTTCCCTCTTCCCCCCCCGGCTGCAGCCTGCCCCCCATTGGTAGCGATGGGATCTTCTCCCTCCCCCCCCCCCGGCTGCAGCCCGCCCCCCATTGGTAGGGGTGGGATCCCTTCTCTCTCCCCCCCCCCCCCCGGCTGCAGCCCGCCCCCCATTGGTAGGGGTGGGATCCCTTCTCTCTCCCCCCCCCCCCCCGGCTGCAGCCCGCCCCCCATTGGTAGGGGTGGGATCCCTTCCCTCTTACCCCCCGGCTACAGCCCCCCCATTGGTAGCAATGGGATCCTCTCCCTCCCTCCCTCTCCCCCTGACTGCAGGCCGCCCCCCATTGGTAGGGGTGGGATCCCTTCCCTCTTCCCCCCCCTCGGCTGCAGCCCGCCCCCCCATTGGTAGGAGTGGGATCCCTTCCCTCTTCCCCCCCTCCGGCTGCAGCCCCCCCATTGGTAGCGGTGGGATCCTCTCCCTCCCCCCCCCGACTGCAGCCTGCCCCCCATTGGTAGGGGTGGGATCCCTTCCCTCTTTCCCCCCGGCTGCAGCCCCCCCATTGGTAGCGGTGGGATCCCCCCACTGCAGCCCGGCTTCCCCACTGGCAGCGCTAGGAGCCACCCCTGCATGACCCCTTCCCCATTGCCCTGGGAGCAGTGGGCAGGAATCCAAAGGGACGTGTGGACTGGCAAATGCCAGGAAAACTTCCCGAGTCTGAGCTGTGTCAGCCCAGGGCATGTGCTCCCCACAATGGCAGGGGCCTGGTGAGTGGGCTCCCCTGGGGCCAGGAGCCCTGTTGGGCTGTTTAAGAGGAGATACATCAGTGCTGAGTGGACTTTAGGGAACCCTCCTGCTTTAGCCTGTAGGGGCCCAGGCCAGAGAGAGGAGGTAGACGGGAGGTGGTTGGTGTTGTGCCTGAGGCCCTGGTCTGCTAGGACTTGGGTGATCTGGGTTCAGTATGTCACTTCATCTGCCTGTGCCTCAGTTCCCCTCAGTACAGTGGGACTAGTGACACTGCCCTTCTCCCGCCATGGCTTCCTGGAGAGCCCCTGTCCCGAAGAGGTTACGTTTTGCTATGTGTATACAGCGCATCTAGCGCAAATGGGCCGTGATCTTGGCTGCTTCCCTCCCTGACATCTCTGTTACCTTGGCATGCTGGGTGAGCACATGAGCTGCATTTTTCTGTTTATGATTAACAGTGAAACAGTTGAAAATGTTAATGTTTAAATGGAGTCTCTGCATTAACACCCACCTGGGATGAATGGGGCAACACCCACTTCAGAACTGCAGCAGGTCACCTTCAGGGGTGGAATATTAAGATTTACAAAAATGAAGTCTTACATTTTGCTTACTTTCTTTGTGATAAGTGACAAAGGGGCCAGGATCTGGATGCCATTTGACTTGCTTTGAGTCCTAGGGGAAGGGACCCATGGTGAGTCTCACTCACTTCCTGACCCCATAACCTGAGGGTTTATGAGCAGAGGCTGTCCTCTGGGTCCCACTCCCAAAGGGTTTGTTCTTTGGGCAGTAGGCTTACTCCAATGTCTGGGGCAGGTAATAGCTCTCCTAGCCCCGTTCCAGTGTCTGACATGCATTAACTGCACCTTACACAGTCTGTGCAGAAAATTGTTCTGGTTTGATTGCCATTGACATGCAGCTTTGGCTGGTTTTCTGTGGGGAAGGAACTTGTTTTGTGTTTGCCCTTTAGCTATTTGACTCCTCGGTAAAACCAGGGGGCCAAGTTCACCCCTGATGTAAGCCTGTTAATATCAGGGGCTAAATCTGGGCCAAGATGTTTACATTCATCTGCCCAACTGCCAGTCTGCCCAACTTTTGGAGAAAACTTTTGTTTTTGCCGAGTCTCATGTGGTTCTGTTAATGTCAGACTGGTCTTTGTCTTCACAGTCTGGTCAGGGTAACAGATTTCAGAGTAGCAGCCCTGTTAGTCGGTATTCGCAAAAAGAAAAGGAGGACTTGTGGCACCTTAGAGACTAACACATTTATCTGAGCATGAGCTTTCGTGAGCTACAGCTCACTTCATCGGAATGCATCTGATGAAGTGAGCTGTAGCTCACGAAAGCTTATGCTCAAATAAATGTGTTAGTCTCTAAGGTGCCACAAGTCCTCCTTTTCTTTTTGGTCAGGGTAAAACTTTCTACTTAACAAAAGTTGTTGGCACATGCCAAATGGAAGTGTTAAGGCCAAACAGTGCTCTTGCCTTTGCCAAGGGACTTTTACATGTTTTTCTCGGCATTGATGAGCAGTTAATCAGTGATCATCCGTATGCCTTTGAGCCTACTCTGCCTGATTCACGGGCTTTGGGGTGGATGTTTGGGCTGGTTTGAGCGTCACAGTGTATGTACTTTGTACATGGTTATTGCTGTCTGGCTTTCTTACAGTTCATTAAAATTGGAACTACTAATGCACGTGCAGGAACGATTATGTGAGTTCTTTTTGCTGGGAGAGTTTTAATTTCACCCCAAGCTTGGCTCCCCTTTGACCGTGGGATAAGTAGTGAGGGTCTGCTGTTTACAATGAAGGTGGATGTCCAGGAGACCCAGTTTCCCAGAATGTGCTGCGCTCCAAACACGGAGCGATGTCACACTTCCTGTGAGTAACCCCATTCAGACAGAATCCTTCCTGATCACTGTGTGGTTGTGTGTTTGCATGTACTTGGGGGACGATGCAGAGGCTGGCAGAAATACTGTCATTCTGTAGGGCCAGGCCACGTTAAGCTCTTTGATGCTAATTGCTTTTGCATTGGTCAGCAGAATTGCTTCTTTTGAGAAGTCAGTAGGCTGTAATGATTTGACATTCAAATGAGGGATACGGGACAACTGGCTTCATGCACCGTCTCCTTACCTGGGAGGAAGCTGTTGGCGTTTTGGTTGGTGTGGCTCTTTTCTCCATTATTGGTGCAGGCTCACTGAAGGAGTTCAGAGCATCTATGAGATTTGACTAAGACTTTCTTACTTTTTTTTCTTTCTTCTCTTCCTGTAAAATGGAGTTTCACTCCCTGAGGACAGAGAGCACCTGATGGTCCACAGGGAACATCACATCCTTTTGAGACTGGCGCAAACTGACAGAGCCAGATAAAACACTAGAGCAAAAGGGCCTCGGTGCCACAAGACCTCTGCCAGCAGCTGCAGGAGCGGGTGATTGTTGCTGTTGCTTGCCCAAACCCAGCTGTACAAGGACATTTAACTCTCAGAGCCTAGACAGGGTAAAGTTGCAGGTCGTTCATTTCCTTGGACAAACTGGAAAAATGAATAAAGTAGCCAAGACTTTGAGGCTTTCTACTGATTCCGTCAGGCCTGCGTGAAGGCACACAAGGCTGCCCACACTTTTTTTTTCTAGCTAGTCCAGTGAACTGTCATCTACTACCTTTGGTTGTTTGTGTTCTTCTGCTTATTATCTAGTGAATTATGCAGTGGTGTTGTGGCTGTGTCGGTCCCAGGATAGTAGAGAGACAAGGTGGGTGAGGTGATCTCTTTTATTGAGCCAGGTTCTACTGGGGAGAGAGACACGTGTTTGATCTTACACAGAGCTCTTCCTGTGGTCTACAGATAAAATAGATTACCTCACCCACCTTGTCTCTCTATCTACTGAGCTGGTAGGGCCACTGCTTCCTATTCCTTGGATCCAGGCTGTTTGAAAGAGATACTGAGATCACAGTGGATTTTAGGAATGCAAATTTTTGAGACAGGTTTCTGTTTGGATAGTCCACATGCCTTTTGCGCTCACAATGGGCCCGTTTAACTGAAACAGATACGTTGGCCTCCATTGTAAGTACATCAGATACAGGGAAATCTACGTGTATTTGGGCGGATAAGTTTTGTAATCAGGAGAAGGTTATGATTATCATTGATTCAGGAAAAAAAAAGCAACATGGTGCAGAGATAAAAAAACAAACAGTTCCTATTGTGAGCTGATTGGCCAGCAAGTGCCTGCACGTTTCAAAGTACAATGCATGCTTGTGCATGAATGTATGGCTTTTTTCTAGATCCTGATGTATCTCTAGTGTCTCTTGTTTGTGGCTGGACTCCAGCTGGCCTACATGTGGTCGTGTTTCTTCAGTGGCAAATGCCCCTCTTAAGAAATAGGGCTGTGTGTGGAGGGGTGCCATCTGCCTCCCTTGGTCTGGTCCTGCTAGTACTAGAGATGGAGCAGGGAGGGTTGTTGAATTCTGTTCTTAGCTAGGACTGGAGAGTAGTGGAGGTGAGTGGGGATGGGCTCAGAATGTGCCTGGCTACTGGGGTCTGATTGCCCTTGGGTTTGATCAGTGGGGACACCCAGCACATACTGCTGGAAGGATGGGATTCATGTGTCTCAAGGATGACCTTGAAAATAAGGGACTAGCTACAGTGCTATCATTGCATTTCACATACTTGAGTATGATTTCATTCCCCAGAGCTGGTTCTAATTCTAACCCAGGGCTTAATTCATCACTTTTGTAGCAAATTGTTATGTAAACCTTTTTCAGAGAATGTCAGTGGATTTCAGCTTGGAGCAGATTGAAACAAACCACAAATTACCAGTCTGTCCCAGAACAGCTGGCTGATTCCACAAATGTGAATCCAACCATGGCTTTGACATCCTGGGGTTCTCTGATACAACTAGTCTGAGTTAGGTAGTTAACTTGGTGCAAATCCCTCCAGGGATACTCTGATTTGTGTTTGAGTGGCTTACTTAAACTTGTTCATAATTGTCTTAAATTAAACTGAAATAAACTTACTTTAAATGCAGATCTGACTGTCCACACAGCCGCTGGCACTGGTTTAACTAAACTGGTTTAAAGTCACACCTTAAGTTGGGACAACTCTGCATTTTAAGAAACATAAGGTATAAGCCAAATGTAGCAGTGTCCCTGCAGAGCCCTCCTGGCTCCTGCCCCCACTGGGCTGAAAGTCACACAGAGACCTCCAGGTGCAGTCCACCAGCAGGAGAGAGGGGCCAAGCTATCTCTGTCTGCTTCTCCACATTGCCTTTCCTCTACTGCGGCTTGCTTCCTTCCTGGCTTGCTTGCTTGCTTGCTTCCTTCCCCTGGGGCTCTTATCCAGCCCCAGCCTGACGAGGCAGCAGCAGTTCCAGCTTCCCCAATCAGGGCCAGGTGGTCTACCGAGCTCCAATTCACCTCCCTTAATTGGAGCTGGAGTGACAGGGGGTTGGCTAAGCAGTTTTCTGCTTAGCACCCTGTCACACCAAACCTTAGTTAACGCTTAACTGGTTACCTGTACCACCTTTCTTAGGGTCCTTTTAATTTTGATTGCTTAATTTAGGAAAAGGACCCGAGAGTTGAATTTAGTTTTACGGAGTTTTATTAAATATCCTTAGCAGCAACAGCAACCACTAATATTATAGGCTATAAGAAGACAAAAGTAGTGTTTGTGATTTGGTTAACACGCTAGGAAATTGGCTGATATAACCGTTTAGGTTTTCAGAATCAAATCACACAACAGCAACAGAAAATAACACTTACACTCAATCACTGTATTGGGAAAGGGACTTTGTTTCGATTTTTAATTGAGTCTGTCAGAACAGGATGGAGGCCACGGGGTCATTAACTCTGGTGTTACCAGCACAACAGAGGGAAAATTATCCAACGCTAGATTACAAGGCAGTTTGGTCCTTCACCTCGGACGTGAAAGACAGTATGAAACCATTAACTCTGGTAGACACATGTCCATGTCCTGCAATCTTTGGCTGTGTCTACACTGCCATTTTCAGCGCTAAAACTTTTGTCCTTCGGGGGTGTGAAAAAACACCCCCCTGAGCGACAAAAGTTTTAGCGCTGAAAAGGGCCAGTACAGACAGTGCTTCTCCCGGCGTTAAAGCTACCCCCCCTCGTTTGGGGTGGGTTTTTTTATTGCCTGGAGAGCTCTCCCCTGACAATAAAGCGTGACTACACTGCCCACATCCCAGCGCTGCGTGGCCGCGCTGTAACATGGGCAGTATAAACATACCATTAGTTGGTGACATTAACTTGTCCAGTTTTAAAGCTACTTTACTGCAAACTTGAGTGGAACCTGTTACAAAACAAAGACACTCTAACTGCGACAGTATTTAAAGCGCATACACTAGCATGTTCTCCTCCTTCCGAATTAGGTCCCCAGCTTTAGGAAAAGTTATGTTTTAGGAAGTGAGCAATTTACTGAGTTGGGTCTTCACGCAAGAGAAAGTCTGCGTGTTACCTATCACCAGATCTCTGCTCAGCTGTCAGCTTTCAGCTCAGTTACTGTTCATGGCAGGAGTTGACACTACAAACACAGGAGGAGTAAAGGGTAGACATGACTATAGTCTTTTCCTGGCGTGCTAGCGGGAAACCCAAAAGCAGGAAAATAGGAAGACAGTTAAGGTGCCTATCTGAGACAGGAACTCAGTGTCACCAGGAGGACTCCCAGGTGGCTGGCCCAAGACCTCAGACTTCTCCCTTCCAGGTGTCTTCAGCTTTCAGGAAGCGACATGCTGAAGGAGACAGGTCATTTTATCCTATTTCTGCCTGGTGGTCCAGCTTAGTTCCTCTTACTAAAGATGCTGGCATGGACGATCAGATGGTGATCCGTACTTCTTTCAAACATTCAAAATGTCCAACCAAAATGAGATGTCCTCTGTCACCATCCAATCAGGGAACAAGACATCAACTTTTAAGTTCTTGCAACAGGACTGGAATTTTCAGGGCAACAAATCTTGTCGCAGCAACTTGTTTAAGACAGCTCAGGCCATCATCACTCATGGTACAACCATCTTGGGACAAACCTTGAATGCTGGCGGGTTTGCTCCCATCAGCAACTTACCTCCTCAAGTTGCTTTCCACGCATCCCTCTGCGGTGCATTCCTGGGTCCATTTTGCAGTTATGCTTCCTCAAGTTGCAATTTCTCGGTCAACACTCTGCTAGCTGCTGAATTGTCCTGTTTAAAGTTCATATAATTTATACAATGTCCCTCCGTATTCTTTGATGCTCTATAAACTTGTTTTGAGAGTCCATTATACAATGCAAAGTCACTTCAAGAACTGCCATTCTCTAGCAGGCCAGAAGAGCCGTATAAATCTTTTGTTTCTGTTTTCCTTCTTTTAGCAACCAAGATAGGACCTTGGTGTGTATGGCTGAGTGGTGTCTGTGCATTACTAACGAAACACAGGAGGAGTAAAGGGTAGACATGACTATAGTGTTTTCCTGGTGCGCTCTGCTTTTCTGATTTTCACTCTGTGGTCAAGTGTCCTTATAAAGACAATATTTGGTTTCAGTTCCTTTTATTTACTGCTACCTTCCGCACAGGTGTATTTCACTAACTTTATAGCATACGCATGTTTGATTGCAAACATTAGCCTTACTACTTCATTTTTATCACTTAAACTAAAAGAAATCAATATGAATGCAAGCCCTTTCTTTCCTAACAAGATTGCCCATAAGGTAAACCCTTATAGAATAGCAATGTTTGATATTAATTTAATTTTTAATCCTTTGACTTATTCACAGACAGGGAAAAGGGAGAAGTCTCTTTAGCAGCACGAGAGGTGCAGCAACTCTGAATTTCTTCAGACTATCGAAGAAATCTAGCTGTTAGACCTTGTGTGTTTATTCTCTGAGCCCTCTGCGCTATCTTTTCTAAAAGGCCTTGATGACTGGACAATTGTTAAATAGCAATAACTAGGGTGGCCAGATAGCAAGTGTGAAAAATCAGGACAGAGTGTGGTGGGTAATAGGCGCCTATATCAGAAAAAGCCCTGAATATCGGGACTGTCCCTATAGAATCAGGACATCTGGTCACCCCAGCAATAACTCATAACTTTAGGGCTTTAATTACTCCAGCATGTGGCCAAGCCTTGGGTCTTTAGGAAATTGTCAACATCAGACACCCCAAATGTTGTTGTGAAGGAAAATTAATCAAAGGTTCAAAGAAAAAGTGCTTCTCTTCTGCCTCTTTGACTTCTTGTTCTAATATGCCCTTTTCTGCTCCCCTATCTTCATGGCTCTCTTTCTGGACTAGGCCATTGAGAGGAAATGCTTGCAGACTTTCACCCGATTCTCAAACGTTTGGATTCTCAAACGTTTATTACTTGTTAGTTTTATTCAGGTTTCATTGCCTCTGTTCAAACAGAACAAAATTATATGTGCTTTGTTGTAACAGACAGACCTGCTCATTTCTTTGAAAAGCCTTGCAGGCATCGTGAGCTTGAACAGTAGCAAAGTCACCTTTTATTTATAATATAAATAAAGACTAGAGCAAACATTGGAATCTGGTTTGAGCTGGATTCGTGGAAGGGTTTCTGTATGCCACTCTCATTCTGTATACAGTGGATGTTAATGCTAATTCCTGTGTGTCAAGATGAGCAGCATCAAGCCTATTTTCATCCCTTGCAAAAGTAGCCTTAATGTTGAAATGTTTTTTTCCACTTTTGAACAGAGACCTCCCAAGCTCAAGCTGCGAACGCCATCACCAGGAATCTTTTTTTCTTGCCATTTGTTGATTTTTATGTTTTATACAATCCAACCCACTTTATTTTTCCGGGGACGTTTTAAAAACACATTCTTTGTTCAATTTTGATCCATTTGTGGAGCAGCAGCAACATACTGGATTATACAGCAGCGATTAAAGCTCCCAGTACCTATCCGTATGCTATGCAGCAAAAGTTAAATTTTCTGCACTTCAGAAAACAGTGTGTCTCTCCCCAGGCAACAGGGAAAAGAAGGCAGCATCTGCTGTTAGGTATGCAGTGTAACGTCCATGTGTTCTTTGGTAGTTACTATTCCAAATGTCTTGAGGTTATTCCCTGTAAGGATAACTGCACCAAACTGTTCTGGACCATATCAGAATAAGTATTAACCAACAGAAGTCAATTGTAGTTTTAGCCTGACCGTATCCTGGTCTTAGTAGTACTGAACAATGTGGGGGGGCTATGTTAGCCCGCTGTAGAGGGCACTTGCTCGAGTTGCTCCCAGTCAGTTCCCCTAATCTAACTGTGTTCTGACGAACTGCCACAGGCTGGGTACGCATCTCCCAGGAGCGTGCCAGAAGAGAGACAGGAAGCCAACAGAAGGACCTTGACGATAATAGCATAAAATCCACATCGCTCATTTGGGATGACATGTCTGAGACAGCACATGTTCTCTCAGTCCAAAATGCTGCAGAGCAAAACGGCTGTTGCAAGCTGCCATGCAGCACTGAATATGGTGGTGTCCTCCTAGCAGCTCCACAGCTCTCCTACCTCAAGAATCCCTTAATGCACAAAAATCCATCTCAGTGGAGAGATGTAGGGCCACGAACTGTCCTTTTCTCAGGACTTCGCACACTCTTTAGCACCTTCTGAGAGTTCAGAAGATTTCAGATAATTCCTTTCTCACATTTCCCCAGAGATGCTAATGTTTTTCAAGCCATATTCTCTGCTAGTCTCAGTCACATGCTTGAAATTCTACTCAGGCTTCACATTGCAAAGCAGTGGGGAATTTTCTAAAGAAATAATTCAAAATACAAACAGTTCATTGGTGCTTCATCATCCTGGTTTTCTTCTTGATGCGGAGGCCGATGGAATGCTAGGTCTTTACGGGGAGGGCTACCTTCCTGTTCCATCTGCCATATTTTCCTCTCATGTTTTCTCCAAACACTCAGTGCCTCAAACTCCCATTTAGAGGCAGAATCTGAACTCTGATTTCATGCTTTTCCATGTTCAGACAACACAATATAGACTTGTCACATGTGTCTATAGGAAATATATTCTGCTGTCGCTGAGGTCAGAATTCCATTTTTGGTGCACTGTAGTTAGTTATATGCCACTATTTAAATGGAGATTGTGGTGAAGGGGAGGAGTCTGTGGATGTGTTGGGTATTACAGTGTTTAGTTGGTAAGAGAGATGAGTCGAGGTTGATCTGGATGCTCATGTTGCCCGAACTGAGGATTTCCTTGATTTTTGGTGATTGTGGTGACAGGAAATGCACCGGAGCAACCATAACTCTTAAATTAATCAAGGTTTGGCTTGTGAGTATAATCCTAGTTCAGCTACCTGATAGGGAATCCCCTCCTGGTCAGCAACAGTGGAGTGTAAATTTGCCATCTCATCCCCACCTGGGAACAGATCCAGAAACTGAGCTGAGTCCTTGAGAACTGAGGCAAGGTAAGTGTGGGTTTGCAGGCGTACTGGAGTCCGGAGCCCTGGGAGGCTGTTCCAGAGTCTGCCAGTTTGCCTGAATGAGGTTAGGCAAGTCACTCTTTGTGCTTTAGCTTCCACATCTGTAACATAGTAATTATGATGATGAAGACGCCTTCCTTGCAATGCTGTTGTGAGGCTTAGTGTGGTTCTGCTCTGCAAAATGACTCTGTAACAATCGTTTCTTCTTACTGCACCAACCTGCTGGGTGTCTGAGTCAAATCTGCTAACGCCAGAGCCCCACCAGACTGCACTTTTCTACACTGCATATTATATGTGCCACCAAAATAAAATAAGATAAAAAGTGGTGCTGGTCTCGGTGCTCATGTCAGCCGCAGAGTCTGCGTGCGTGGCAGGGCAGTGTTGGCATAGAATCATAGAAGATCAGGATTGGAAGCATGATGAGTTCTGTTTTGACAGACTGTGCTGCAGTGATCTACCTGGACATAGTACACTTTGTGTTGCATTGTCTTTGTTGTGTCTGTTGGAGTCTCCAGTCAGAGAGTCTCCACTCCAAGGTTCTGGTCCGGCCCAAGACAGAGTTAGCAGCTGAGTTCTCCGCACCACACAAACTGTGCCACCCCAGAGCCACTTCTGCTGCACCAGGGGTTGTTTCCTTTGTTCCATGGGACTGTGTTTGCAGAAACCCCTGGAAAGGGGCAGTATGATCCTGGAGACTTCCATCCTCAGTCTTACATGGTTACTAATAACCTGATACAAAGGAACCCCAGGATGTCATTCTCGCAGAGTAGGAGATGTGAATTTGTTAGCGTTTGTAAAGCACTTCATGAACTTCTTGTAGAAGGTGCCACCAAAGTGCAAAGCATTATTTTATTTCAGTAGCAGCTGTTTCCTTCTCAGCATTGTCCAGGAAGAGGCGAATCCTTCGCTTTGACTCAAATGACATGTTGCTAAGGCGTCCGAGGGAGGTTTTCCTTTTCAAATGAAAGCTGAGCTGAACTGACCTTGTTTTCTGTTTTTAAATGCGTAACGCTCACCTGGCTCCGTGACTCAGTGGCAGTGCAAATGTAATGCCGACAGACCCTGGTCGGCGGTGGGCAGGATCGAACCTGGGGCCTCTGGAGCTTAGTGCGTGAGCTTCTACTGCAGGGGTCTCAAACTCAGTTTACCTTAGGGCCAGTGCCAGTCTTCAAATCCTCCCAGCGGGCCAGTAATGTCACTGAAGATGATGTTCAGAAAATAAAACGTTTATATTGTATTTTTTATTTTGAATTTCTTAGAAATAATAAAACTGTCATACAACTTTGTACAATTCTTCGCCTGCCAGAGTTTTTTTAGTGTTTGCCAGACACCTGGCAACGCTTCAGTTCTGTCAGTTTGTTGATGTTTGGCCTCAGTGACTGAGCAGTTGAAATCTTCAGGATTGCAGCAAGGTGGGCGTCCGATAATTGTGTTCGGTATTTTGACTTGTTTATATTCAGTGTGGAAAAAAGTGACACAGCCTCCATGGCTGACTCTGCCCGGCAACTGATGATGGTGTCTCTGTCCCTCTCCCCCAGCCAATGGGAGCTGCGGGGGGCGGCGCCTGCAGCAGACATTGCCGGCAGCGTGGCTACCTGGGTCTCTCCTCTGCAGGCCTCAGTGGGGAGGTTCTCGGGCTGGGACTTTGAGCCCCTGCTCTGCCGCGCGCGCTAAGAGCCAACTGACTGTTAGCTAAGGCTGTAGAGCAGACTCATTTGATCTCTCTCTCTAAGTCAGGGGTGGGCAAACTTTTTGGCCTGAGGGTCACATCGGGTTTCGGAAATTGTATGGAGGGCCGGTTAGGGGAGGCTGTTCCCTGACTGCCCCCCCGGGACCCCTGCCCCATCCACCCACCCCCCAGCTCCCTGTCCCCTGACTGCCCCCAGAACCCCCACCCCTGACTGTCCCCCGCCATCCCATCCAACCCTTCCTCTCATTCCTGATTGCCTCCATCCAACCACCCCTTCTCCCTGATCGCCCCCGGAACCCCTGCCCCTGACTGCCCCCAGCCACCCCATCCAACCCCACCCTCCTTCCTGACTGCCCCCCCCAGGACCCCTGCCACATCCAACCACCCCTTCTCCCTGTCCCCTGACTGCCCCTGGAACCTGCACCTCTGACTGCCCCCTGCCACCCCATCCAATCCCTCCTCTCCTTCCTGACTGCCCCCCCCAGGACTCGTGCCCCCATTCAACCCTCTCTGTTCCCTGACTACCCCTGGAACCCCTGCCCCTGACTGCCCCCCGCTGCCCCATCCAATCCCCCCTCCTTCCTGACTGCCCCCCCCAGAACCCTTACTCCCATTCAACCCCCCTGCCCTCTGACCACCCCGACCGCTGTCCACACCTCCCCCCGACTCCCCTGCCCTCTATCCAACCCCCCCCCCGCCCCCTTACTGTGCTGCCTGGAGCACCGGTGGCTGGAGCTGGGCTGGAGCCAGCCATGCACAGTGCAGCTCAGAGCACCGGGTCAGGCCAGGCTCCGCAGCTGCGCTGCCCCAGGAGCTCGCTGCCCTGAGCATTGTGCCAGCAGCACAGCGAGGTGAGACTGTGGGGGAGGGGGGACAGCAGGGGAGGGGCCAGGTACTAGCCTTCCTGGGCCAGGAACTCAGGGGCCGGGCAGGAGGATCCCGCGGGCCGGATGTGGGCCGTAGTTTGCACTCCTCCGCTCTAAGTGGTCTCGGTGCTACTAGGGGGGACAGAACACCATACCCAGGAGGTGTGTGGGTTACACAAGGTGCCATGGATCTGTGATTGCAGCCAGGGCCTGGCATGGGTTCAGCGGAACAAGGATGAACAGCCATGAAACCTTTCAGGAGCCTCGGTGGTAAGAACTTAAGTCCTGCTGAAGAGGGAATTCTGCCTTACGTGCATAGCTACACCTGAGTCCTGGCCTTGACTCCCTCTCCAACGAGTGTGTAAACTTTGAGGGGAAGGGGTTATGTGGGAGACGTGATGTGCTCAGCTCTTGGAGAGGACACCAGCTGCTGCTGATGCCAAGAAATGCGAATGGGATCACAAGGTGAAATGGAAAAAGAACTGCACTCAGACTCCTGTTAGCTTATTTCCCTCCTATGCTACTCGGAGCAATTCTGCATTAAGTATTCAGACTTTTAAGGTTTACCCACATAGCAGATCTCCAGACACTATCTTAAAATATAAATGAGGACAAATGCTAAATCCATTGTACTACTAAAATGTTAGGCTTTCACTGGTAAAACTTTTGTCGTGAAAAAAACACCCCCCCCCCCCCCCCCCCCAGTCCGCGAATGACTACTGACAAAAAGCACCGGTGTGAGCAGTCCTTTGTCAGTGGGGAGAACTCTCCCACCGACAAAGCTACCGCCTCTCGTTGAGGGTGGATTTATTTTGTCGGGGGGAGACCTCTCTCCTGCCAACAAAGAGCGGCTACGCCGTGCACCGTTTAGCGGCATGGCTGTAGCAGCACAGCTGTGTCACTAAAAGGTGCGAAGTGTAGACATAGCCTGATATGTTACAAAATAAAAATGCCTCATTCCTATTGTAATGTAGAGTGTTTGGAAGAGCTCTGTCTGTTTTAGGTCTCTCTCCTTGTGATATCTCAATGCCTGCAAGCATAGTTTAATTGCCTTAGTTTAGATAGTGAAATGTCTTTGGAAGAAACAGATCTGGGGAACTGTGGAAGTTACTTTATAGTTTGTTCTGCTGGCATTTAATCTTTGGACCCCTAGCAGCAATTCTGCATTAGGTTATAAATAATGTGAGACTGGTCTCAGCTTGGTCTGTCTTCAGAGTGTTTTCCACCAAAGCAAAAATACCTTTAATTCTAATGAGATCAGATTTAAAATTCCTGCACCACTTTCTATACTGCAGCTTAAAAGCTTGCTGAGGCCATTACCATTGCATTCCTTCTACATGTTTCCTAAATAGAATTACAATGTTTTCTGGTGTAGGAAGGCCCCTCCCATCTAATGTGACTCCATTCATTCGAAGCTGTAATTTAGATTTCTTTTTAAAGCATTGTTTGAGATGCTGGAGAGCAAGGTCTAGTCTGCACTGGAAAAGGTTTGCTGGTATAGCGATATAGGCAAGCCCGTTTAGGCCATGTCTGCGCTACCAACTTTTGCTGATGCAAGTTACATTCTCATAAAGCTGCTGCAGTTAGTATATTGCTTGTGCACATGCATACTTGTTAGCCCTTGCACTGGTGCTGCCCATACACCCCAGGAGTGCTTGTGTCGATGCACAGTGCAGTGCACCATCGGTAGGTAGCCAGCGTGCAACCCACCACCATCAAGCACATTGTCTTTTGGGACGTTTTGGCAATGCACGGTGGGGCAGAAACAAGTCATGCAGGGGTGAGTGGGAGAAAGGGGTCAGCTTCCCAGCAGGCAGCTGTCTCCATCCCATAATGCAATCTGTATCCCATAATTGTCATGCCTTTTTAAAAAATACCGTGAACCTGTGCAGCCCTCCTTGTTGTCTGCCAGAAGCATGGAGCTTGCATGGCTCTGCACTGTTTTCATAAGCATTGCTAGCACAGGATTCATGGTCCTCTGGTATTTGTAGAGCTTTAAGAAGAAGTGAAGCAGTGGGGAACACGATGATTTTCTGGAGGACAGATTGCTGTGGGACATAGTGAGAACTAATTCAAAACTGTTGGTGGCATTCATGGAGCAGCTGCAAATAGTGGAGTTCTTCATCTGGGCCCAAGAAACATGGAACATCAGCATGGCCATACTGGGTCAGGCCAGTGATCCATCTAGCCCAGTGTCCTGTCTTCTGACAGAGGCTGGTGCCAGATGCTTCAGAGGGAATGAACAGAACAGGACAATTTATCGAATGATCCCTCCCCTGTTGTCCACTCCCAGCTTTTGGCAGTCAGAGGCTTACGGACACCCAGAGCATGGATTTACGTCCCTGACCATCTTGGCTAACAGCCATTGAGGGACCCATCCTCCATGAAATTATCTCTTTTTTTTTTTTTAACCCAGTTGTACTTTTGGTCTTCATAACATCCCCCTTTTTAAAGGCTGTCTCTTTGTCTCTTTTATTCTGTTGTTTAGCCATGGTGGCATTTTTTTCATTTGGGCTATTCATTTGGTTTGAGCTCCTAGGATGGTGTTTTAAAAAAAGGTTTCTATGCAGCTTGCAGGCATTTCAGTCTTCTGATTGTTCCTTTTAATTTCTGTTTAACTAGCTTCCTCATTTTTTGTGGTTCTCCTTTTTGCGGTTAAATGCCGCTGTGGAGGGTTTCTACAAGGATGTTACATTTAATTACATTATGGTCACTTTTACCAAGGGGTTCAGCTGTCATCACCTCTTGGACCAGATCCTGTGCTCCACTTCAGGTTTCAGAGTAGCAGTCGTGTTAGTCTGTATTCGCAAAAAGAAAAGGAGTACTTGTGGCACCTTAGAGACTAACCAATTTATTTGAGCATAAGCTTTCGTGAGCTACAGCTCACTTCATCGGATGCATACTGTGGAAAATACAGAATATGTTTTTATACACACAGACCATGAAAAAATGGGTGTTTATCACTACAAAAGGTTTTCTCTTCCCCCACCCCACTCTCCTGCTGGTAATAGCTTCTCTAAAGTGATCACTCTCCTTACAAAGTGTATGATAATCAAGGTGGGCCATTTCCAGCACAAATCCAGGTTTTCTCCCCTCCCCACCCCCGCTCTCCTGTTGGTGATAGCTTATCTAAAGTGATCACTCTCCTTACAATGTAATCCACTTGACACTAAATCAAGAGTTGCCTCTACCCTTTTGGTTTCCAGTTCTAGCTGCTTCAAGAAGCAGTCATTAATAGCGTCTAGAAATTTTATCTCTTCATCCTGAGGTGACGTACCCAGTCAATATGGGCAGAGTTGAAATCCTCCATTATTGTTGAGTTTTCTGTTTCTGTAGCTTCTCTAATCTCCCTGAGCATTTCACAGTCACTGTCATCATCCTGGTCATGTGGCCGGCAGTATATTCCTACTGCTATACTCTTACTATTCAAGCCTGGAATTTCCATCCCTAGAGATTCTATGGCACAGCTTGAGTCATTTAAGATTATTACTATGTTTGACTCTGTGCTTTCTTTCACATCCCCTCCCCCACCAGCACGACCTGTTCTGTCATTCCTATGTATTTTGTACCCTGGTAAGACTGTGTCCCATTGATTATCATTATTCCACCAAATTTTTGTGATGCCTGTTATGTCAATATCCTCATTTAATGCCAGGCACTCAAGTTCACCCATCTTAGTAACGAGCACCGACTGGTGGGATTACATTGCAATGCAGGTTTGGGACGATGAGCAATGGCTGCCGAACTTTTGGATGCCCAAGGCCACATTCCCGGATCTGTGTGCCAAGCTTTCCCCTCCAGCACAGACACCAGAATGAGAGCTGCACTGACAGTGGAGAAGTGAGTGGCAATTGCACTGTGGAAACTTGCAATGCTGGATTTCTACTGGTCAGTGGGAAATGATTTTGAAGTTGGAAAATGTGTTAAGGGTAACGAACATTCATGTCCATTTTACTTACACAAACAGAAGCCGTGGCTCTCTCAGACCAGTGTATGTGAGGCTGTGGGTGTCCTTAACGTCGCCTGATGTGGAGTGGTCAGGGTAGGGATGCGGCCCCTGAGGCCACGTGGAGTGTTGAGGGGGGTGTAGGCAGGTGCTGCAGAGGAATTTTTTACGGACTGCAAAGGGCGGCGAGGCTGTGACCAGGGCTGGCTCGAGGTTTTTTGCTGCCCCAAGCTCCGAGAGCGCAACTGCCCAAGCAAAAAAGAAAAAGGGCGGCCAGAACGCCGCCCCCGGAATTGTGCTGCCTCAAGCACGTGCTTGCTTTGCTGGTGCCGAGAGCCAGTCCTGGCTGTGACTGTCGGACCTGTAGGGGTCCAGAAGAGTCTGCAGCATCTGTGGTTGCTGCCGGAGGAGCCCCGTTATGGCCTCCTGCATCTCCCGCTTTTTCTCCTGCTAGGACTCCTGGGCCTTTCTCCTGTCTGCTCTTTCCTTCTCCAGGCTGTCTGCAATGTTCATCCTCCAGGCCCTGTGCTCACACTCTGACGCAGCACTGACTTTCAGGAGCTCATGGGACATGGCATCACAAGTCCCCTTCTTTCTCTCCTTTTCTGGCGCAGGCCTTCTGCAGGTGTGGAGGGGGAACCCCTCAAGACCACAACAGCAGCAGCTACAGATAAAACACACAGAGGTACCGTTGCCAGTTTAGTCACAACAGAAAGTGAAAGCTGAGGTTCAGAACTCCCTTCTTTTGCTCCCCTAACGTTTTAAACAAGACTTGCCTATTGACGCTGCTGCGTCAGCACACTTGTGCACCGCACACTCTCAGCACTAGCCATGGTGAGTACGGCCTGCCAGGGCAAGGGAAACATGGAGGGAATTGTGCTGTTACATGGAACGACGAGCACAGGACAATGGCACTGAACACTGGCACAGGCAGGGGGTGATTTTAGCTGATCTCTCACTGTTGAGGGGGACAGAGGCAGAGAGCACAACTGCTGGGAAATCCCTCTGAGAATTCCCTCTGCTGCACATGGGTAGTTCAACTGGCTTGGCTTGGATAGCTGAACTCACTCTCCCTGTCTTCATTTACATGTTTCATTTGCGGTGTTTGGCAACCTTTCTGTGCTGAATACACCCTTGGACTTACAAAACACAAAACGTGATCCACCTAGAAAAAATTTCAACCCCCTACCTTAAGCTCTGGGCTCCAGGCTTCAGCAGCCCCGTGGGGCTTATGAGGCTCTGGACTCTAGCCCCCCTTGGAACTGAAACATGTAAATTTGGATCCGGCCTGCGGGATTGCCAGCCCCATGGCACGGTGGGGCTAAGGCAGGCTCCCTGCCTGCCCTGGCCCCACGCCAACCCTGGAAGTGGCCGGTACTGTGGCCCTTGCAGGCGTGGGGGGGCAGATGGCTCCGCGTGCTGCCCTCGCCTGCAGGCGCTGCCCCCCACAGCTCCCATTGGCCGGGAACGGGGAACTGTGCCCAATGGGAGCTTTGGGGAAGGTAACCACAGGCGAGGGCAGTGTGCGGAGCCCTCTGACCCCCCCGCTCCCCATGCCGCAGGGACGTGGTGCCGGCCCCTTCCGGGAGTGGCGTAGGGCCAGGGCAGGCAGGGAGCCTGCCTTAGCCCCGCTGCGTGCTGCTGACACCCTGGAGCCACTCAAGGCACCCCTCCTGCACCCCAACCCCTTGCCCTGAGCCCCTACCTGCACACCGCACGCCAGCCCCCTGCCCCAGCCATACATTCATGGCCCTGCATACAATTTCCCCACTCAGATGTGGCCCTCCGGCCAAAAGGCTTGTCCACCCCTGTTCTAGACCCACGTTCTTGGTTCTTACAATAGCTGCTGCTATTTATTTGAACCCCAGGTGCAAGGTTTTTATTTCACTTTCTGCAAATAGTCACAACACCCAGGTATGTGTATGTCAGACATGCAGCAATTCGCAGTGTGGGTTGTGATTTAAAGGGAATATTACGCTATGCAGCATGTCTTTTCACCAGCCTATGGAATCCCTCACTGCAGCAGACCAGAGTCCCATTCTGTGGCAGGATTTTAAAAAGGGCAGCATAGCTGGGTGACCATTAGTGAAATTTGTAGTTCTGCAAACTGATTACCCACATTACTGTGTTGAGGTTCGTGTTGCAGGGCACAAGCTGATCATCTAAAGGCGTTGTGTAGCACTGCACGCATGCCGTGACAGGTCTTTTTTCCTTCCCTCCCAAGCATTTAGTGCTGGTTACTGCCTGAGGCAGGTTATTATGATGATGCATTATTTGTTCAGCACAAGAAGAGTGCTTTGTGACAAGTCAGTGAAGGAGGGGCTGAGATACCACATAAGCAACGAGAAGGTGTGACAAATAAACAAAATGTGGAACCCCCAGGTTTTGTTGTGCATCAGATCATACTTGACAGATTATAATGGTCTCTAACTATGAACGTGTTATAAGGATCTCGAGCCATTGTGTAAATCAAACAAACCTTTTTTGCAGTCTGGTACCGATTAGGCTGTGGGTTTTGAGGGAGGCTCTTGCCCAGGCTTCTGGTGGGGAAATTGATTTTTCAGAAGTGCTGAATACCTGCAGCACCCATTGACCTCACTTGGAGTTATCAGCATTCAGCTGTTCTCAAAACAAGGCCCTAAGTGTCTCAAACCAGGCATCCAGAAAATTGGGAACTCACAATCAGCAAGCCGCCTTGGAAAATTCTGGTGTAAGTGACTTGTCTAGCTCAGGAAGTCAGTGGCAGAGTTTGAGCTAGAGCCCAGTATGTCCCAGTCTAGTGCCTTAACCACAGGGCCATGTTTTCCTTCTCTCCCTCCCTTTGCCTCATTCATGACACACCTCCCTACTTCCTTGCCGGTGAGCTACGACAGCTCTGTAGTAGACTAGCCGTGGAACGTTGGGAATCCGTGGCCCTTGTTCAGGTAGGTGATGAGTGTGAGCTTGTGATTAGTGCAGTGGTTACAGACATGATAGCCTGCATCTTGCTGTGACACACTCTTTCTTCGGGGGTGTCTACACTGCAGTTAGACCCCTGTGGCTGCAGTGTAGACATTTGGGCTGCAGTTTGAGTCTGAACATCTACACAGCAATTAAACAGCCCCACTGCCCAAGCCCTGCGAGCCTGAGTCAGCTGGCACCGGCCAGCCGCTGGCGTCTAATTGCAGTGTAGACATACCCTTGGTGGTAGTATAAGAATGTGATTTCGGTGTGGCCTGGTAGAGACCTGAGTTCTATTCCCAGCTCTGCCAGAAGTGACTTTATGTAATCTCTCATTTACTTTAATCTTTAAAATGGGGCAATGGCTCTTGCCTGTCTCCTAGGATGGGGATACAAGACCTTGTTCAATAATAGTGGATGTGATATGCACCAGTGAGTGGAAAAGGTGAAACTTCAACTCATGGTCTCCTGGCTCCCTCCTGAGTCTAAAGAACATTTTAATTCTCCCTCTCTTTCCTCCTTCAAATATTGCTAGACTTGTTCGTGCGGCAGAACAAAGAGCCTAGGTCAGCTGTGACAGAATATCTTGTGAAATGTGGTACACTTGACCATGTCCTAAAGCTCTTTCCATCTAAATAGACTAACACCAAATGCATTGAGAGACCCAGAGGGAGATTCTGTTTTGAAGTTTAATAATTGTGTGTGTGTGTGTGTGTGTGTGTGTGTGTGTATAAAATATACGCATACACACACAACCAGTGGATGATGGCATTTTTACCAATGTGAGTTAATATTGAGAAGGAGGTTGAAAGAAGGGTGGTGTGACTGGAGTCTCAGAGGAGCCACACTGAGGTTACTTAATTAGGGCAAACTGCAAAGTATGGAGTAGACACTCCCCAAAGCTGGTGGTCGTTCCAGTACTTAGATCCACCAAGCTAGCCTCAAACAGCTTCTATAACACCTTCCTGGTTATCCAGAAACCAAAACACTGTTCCCCTAAAGCAACCCAGTTGTAGGCGTTCACCCAGACATCCAAGTGTCACATGATGAGGATTACTGAAAATCTTATTCATCATATAAGAAAGTTCTACCAATCCCAAAGGATCAGACACATTACTTCCCAGATTAATGAATATTTCAGATCTTGTCCAAATACACACTTACAACCAATTGTTATTAACTACTAACATTTATTTAAAAAGAAAGGATAGAGAGTATTGGTTAAAAGATCAGTATACTTACAGTTCTGAAATCAGATTCATAGTAGAGATGGTGAGCTTTGTAGTTGCAAAGAGTTCTTTCAGAATTTATCCATAGGTTATAGTCCAATGTTCATATTCAGGGTGATCCAGATGGGACTGGAGATCTCAGTTTTATGACTCAAGCTGCCCCTGCATAAAGCATCAAGCAGATCTGAGATGAAAGGATCAGGACCCAAGACACCTTTATACAGTTCCATGCCTTCTCTTGACAGCATGGAGTCCTTCGGCGAACATTGGGCAATCATGGAGACTTTGAAGTAGACCTATTTCCTGAGCATCACCAGTAATTAGCTACAGGGATTAACATAAGGCAATTGCCTGTTTTCCACCATTTGCAGGTTATTTACTATACATTCCAAAGAGAGGAATCCAGTGATATCACTATATTTACAATTAATTTAAATGTTAAGATCTCCTTTTGATCTCTGAATTAATAGAATACAGCATAGACTGGAACTCTTTGATTACATTGTTAACCTCTATCAATATATATGTAAAAACACAAAAGCACAAGCATTATCTTATAATATGTCCTTAGCGGTTGAATTTGGGTCATTTATCCTGCAGGATGCTTGACCCTTTCTGGCCATGTGGTGGTGCCTGCTGAAGTGGGATAGGGGTTTTGCAGGGGTAGCATGGAAGAGGGCATTAAAACTAGACAAATGCCGTATTAGAGAGACCAGTGGTCTGATCTGATCAGCAGGAGGTTTGATTCTGGACTAGAGGGTCCAGGGGTCTGATCGGTTATGGCTGTGCTGCGTATTTTTTCAGTCATTTAGTCTTTTGTTCAGAGATAAACCAGGAGTAAGGATTGTTTCTTCTCAGAATCCTGGTGTTCCATCTTGGTCACTACCACTGTGTACAGCAGTTACTGTCGTGATGACCGATAATATCAAGACAGTCAGGAACTTGTAACGACTGCAGCATAGCGTCTAATATCTGTACTTGTTGTGTGGCTATTAATAACCATTCTCTGTAGCTAGGAAGTGTCTTCGCCCTCTCCCTCATGTGCTCAATGCAGGGGATAGGATCCCTGTCAATCAGTCCTGGAGAGACGTGACACGTGGATTTCCTGGAGTTTGCGTTGTGGAGATCCTGCCTAGCTGTGCCAGTGTACTCCACGCTCTGCAATTACTTCAAGCCCCCTCTTGGCTATTGAGTTGGAAAACCCAGTCTGATTTTATACAGAACAATACAAATGGATGGCATTTACTTGCTCTTCCAATCAGGCAGGGAAGCATAAGGCTTTACACTGAGCTAGGTTGGCTCTTGTTTTGTTGAGAAAAGACCTGCAGCAATTTAAGCATAACGTGACCTAGTGAGACCCAAACAATCCATTGCATTGGCCTTGGTTCCCAGCCAGTCTAACACTGTTGACTTTGTACCCTTTGCTCAAGCACAAAGTTCAGTTTAACCATTTTGACAGCTGTTGAAAATACAGAACCGTGAGTTCTGTGAAAAAACAGCTGTGTTAGTGCACTTGTACAAACCTCAGGAGCAGGAAGCGGCTCAGAGAGGCTCACCATGGCCAGAATTTCAGAATCCCAGGGTGTAAGGTCTGCAGGGGAGAGAGCCCCAGAGCTCCCCTGAAGCACCCTCCCAAGACCAGCCTCTTAGAGCTTGGGACTTAGGCTTTCATAATGGGAATCGTTTTTCTGAAGCCTATAGAGGTTATGTCCTAATGTATTGCAGATGGAGCTTGGAGCCACTCCCAGCTCTGCAAGATGTTTCACCTCACTGGGCCCACCTGGCTTGGACTCAGCCCATTGCTGTGGCCTGCTGGACCAGCACTTTTCTGGTAGCTCCTTCAGCCCCGGTATAGCTTTAGCTTTTAACAATAATTTAAAAACGGCCAACATTTTCAAATGTGGGCGCTGAAAAGAAGTCACTTAAATAGCAGCCTAATTCTTCAGAGGTCCTGAGATGTGCACCTCCTTCTGTCCTCAATGATAGCATCAGGCCTTGTTCAAGGGCTTCCAGCAGCCCTTAAACATCAGCTTCAGTCAGAAGCAGTCTGTCTTCAACACCCAAAAATAGCAAAGGTCAGTTGGGGATTATGCCATAGAACCAACTGAAAGAAGAAGATTTGAACTTGATAAGAAAGCTGCAAAGCTCTTTTACTTCACCTTCAGGGTAGCACAGAATGGTTTGGAGCTTGTTGCCCTCAGTATAGTTCTCCACGCCAATTTAACCTTGCAAGCCTATTACTAGTAGCTGCAAGTGTGAAAATGGAGGGGAAAATCAGAGGAAGAATTAAAGGAATCCACATAGACACTAATACAATATGATTGGTCACTGAATTAATAATGGCTACAAGCATCCGACCATGCAGGGGCAAATGTGTCCGTACTTATACTATTGATTCTGAATCCAAAAAGAAAACCACGGACCATTGTGTCCAGCTTCCTGAAGGTGCTTCCAAGAATGCAGAGAAAAGTGTGACAAGGAGGTCTTTGACACTTGCATTGACAACAAAAATAAAATAAAAATGGTGAGAACTCGTCTGCAACCATTCAAAGCTCCTGGCATCTGGGTGTTCAGGTGACTTAATGCTCACTGAGAAACAACTGGTCCTACAAGTCCACAGTACCTTGTCTTCAACCAACATCAGCCTCAGGTTTGTTGGACTGAAATAAAGAGTAATTTCCCAATGACTCTCAGGAAGATTGTCTCTACACTAGCATCCACTACCATAGTACAGTATGTTGAAATTTGTACTGAGCATGAGGCAGTGTTTGATTTAAAATACCAAACATATCACACATTTTACAAAATATGAGACGAAAGACTCTAAACTTACAAAAGCATTTGAATGAAGTGTCAGTGAGACTTGATGTACAGATGACACTGCCATCACAGGCTCTCTGGAGAGCTTGATCTAATTAATGACAAAGAACTGGAACCCACAAGGACAAAATAAATACATTTAATTAAAAGGTTCAGAGAAGAATCTCTCCTTTACTTTGCCTTCCTAGCTGATGCCATTTACAGGGTTGTAGGATCTACCCAGAACAGGAAGCTGAAATATGGCTGTGGAATGTAATCCTTTCTTTTCTTCTAGCATTTAAAATTCAAGTTCCATGCTTCTATTTCATATCTGTGCCCCTGATTCAGGAATTTACCTCTATTCAAGACAGCATTCAAGCATGTGCTTCTGAATCTGGGTCATTGTTTGCAAAGGAAATTGTTTTACTGTTTATTGCATCAAAATTCTGGAAATCTGCAGCAGTAAAATCAAAGAAGACTGAATGGTTTTTTCAGTTTTCACTTCTGTCTAGCCCACTCAGCATCAATTGAATGTGTTTTTGGCATTGGTTTGCGCTTTGCCACAGGCTAGGTGCTGTAAAAGCAAATAAACTGTTAAGTGTGCAGATATCTAAGGGCAAATACAAAGATGTTAGTTAGGTCGGGGCCTTATTGTGTATTGTGTTTCATCTACAGAATTGTACTTTTTTTTCATTTTGGGCAATGTGTTCAGCTTTTTATGTATTCAGAAGAAAGTGTTTCTGAAGTGAATCAGTTAGGATGAGTTTATATTGAATTTCATAGAAGCATCGTGAGCTTTTTTTTTACTAGGTTTTCAAATGTTGGTTGACTCCCCTGCCCCAGGAAAAGTATGTGTTGGGACTGGGGAAAATCACCGCAAGTGACCCATGCCCTCCATACAGAGCTCTTTCTTGAACCAGCTGTTCTTTTTTGGGCTGTGATCAGAGCAGTTGAGATTTGGTCCACTGTGGACTCTGTACATTGCCTATTGACTCTGGCTCATTGCCAGATTCCTCTACTATCCCAGCATCGTAGCGGCTAACTTGAGTCACACTTAATAGGCTTGGACAGTTAATACTTTCAAGAGCTCCTCTGCATTTGTTCCTACTTAATTTTTTTTTTAACAAAGCAGACAGGGACAGCTGCAACCTGAGAGATTGCCTGAAGACTGAAACAGCATAGGAAAGTTGTGATGAAAACAGAGTTATCTTTGTTTGATGCACTTAACCACCAGTGTCTGGTGGACTTTGCTGATGGAGAAATAGCCAATTCCTGTCTGAACTATGTCAGTGGGTTGTATGGGTTTTCAAGGGGCTCTGTGTCTTGGCTTATCAATGACTGGCAGCCTTTAAACTTAGCAAGACAGAAGGCCATTATTTCGCTAATGCAGTATGTTTAAAAATGTCACTGCCTCAGATGCAGAACTTTCCATTCTTATTCTGAGGCTACAGCTTTTTGCTTCAAGATGAGGTGGTCTTTGTGGGAGTACACCTGTGAAAACAACTGGCACCTAAAGTAATATCAGGTTCTGTGTGTCAGTGACACACAGTAATTGTGTGGTTGAGTCCCCATTTTACCATTATAATCTCAGTAACTCAAGATACGTCTACGCTGAAATTAGACACCCATCGCTGGCCCACGCCAGCTGACTCGGGCTTGTGGGGCTTGGGCCGCGGGGCTGAGAAATTGCAGGTAGAGTTAAGGCTGGGACTGCAGCCCGAGCTCTGGGATCCTCCCTCCTTGCAAGGTCCTAGAGCCTAGGCTCCAACCCAAGCCTGAATGTCCGCCCGTAGCCCAAGTTCTGTGAGCCTGAGTCAGCCAGTGCTGGCCAGCCAGAGGCTTTTAGTTGCACTGTAGACCAACCCTCAGTCTATCACACCCCCTTCACTCCCTGCTATCCCTTGCAGCTTCCTCAGGAAAGCTGCTTTCTCCCTGAAAAGAAAAGGAGTACTTGTGGCACCTTAGAGACTAACCAGTTTATTTGAGCATGAGCTTTCGTGAGCTACAGCTCACTTCATCAGATGTATCTGATGAAGTGAGCTGTAGCTCACGAAAGCTCATGCTCAAATAAACTGGTTAGTCTCTAAGGTGCCACAAGTACTCCTTTTCTTTTTGCGAATACAGACTAACACGGCTGTTACTCTGAAACCTTTCTCCCTGAAGTTACTCATGCATGTTCTCTAGTGGGAAAAGAATTTGTTGTGGGTTCGGTGGTTAATGAGATTGAGGTGATATACAGGTTTGAACTGTTGGAGGGGGTTTGCTCTCAAAACCTAGGAAACAATGAGTTCAGCCTCAGGTGGGGTGGGAACTTCTTATTCTGTCCCTCCCTCCCAGTCCAGAGGGGCAGGGAAGGCTATGGAGGAAGCTTGCTGAGCTCTGTGGAGGATGGAGCTCACTGCCAGTGGGGCTGTGATAGCCAGCAATGGAGGAAGCAGTGTTTAGCCCCTCTTGGCCAGTGCAATGGGCTGGGGCTGCTGATGTGTTGTCTCTGTCCCAGTGTCCCCAGAACAGCAGGCCCTCTGCAACACGAGTGTCCGGTCTGCGTGGGAGGCAGCGGTAGGGAGACTGCTATCCTTTGGCTGCTCCAGGCTTTGTGCTGTCTGGAACATTATTCTTTGGGGGCTGGTAGTGCTGCCTTTTAGTTAAAGTTGCCAAGCGCTTCCTGCTATAAGACCCTGGTTTCAGTTGCTGATAACTTTGACAAACTATTTGGGCTGAAATTTCTCATGTCAGGGTGTTTGCTTGAGGCTGGCTCTGTGTGTGTGTGGTTTTTTTGTTTGTTTGTTGTTTTTTTAAAGTTTCAGCTAAAACAGTTCAGCTATGTCTCAGAGTAAGGTTGGGAAAATGTTATTTTTGCCCATGTTGAAAAGAACAACTTCCCTTTTCCTTTGAGAAGCTCTAGCGCCTCCAGGGGTTGGAGAGGGGACTTGGTGTCAAGCGTGTGCCTTGTGCTGTCCTTGAGAAAATATGCCCAAATTTGGCCAAGTTATAAGTCCCAGCAAAATCTCATTTTGCACATGCTCAGTAGAGACTTGTTAGAGTTTGGCTGCTAAGTTCCCTTACGATTCTATCTGTACTGGGCATGCTCCATCCCCTTGCAGTGCCTACCAGATGGCCTGTGCCCGTCCCCATGGAGGAAGCACCATCCCGCAGGGGCTAAGCATGACTTTCCCTGCAATTGCTGCTCCCAGCTGCCAGATGCTATAGTGGCACGGGGACAGGAACTGACAGCAGAGAGACTGGCTCTCCTGCTGGTGCCCAGGTAGCCTGAAGGAGGAGGAAGCTGCCCGACTGGAATGCAGAGGGGCTAGGAATAGTGTAGTGTGATGGCAGAGAATGCAGGGCAGGAGAGGGGGAAAATTAGGAGCTGGAAAGTAGGGAACAGGAGCAAAGTGAGGCAGACAACCGGGATGCGAGATAGGAACAAAGCAGGGGAGGATAAGCAGGAGCCATGGAGTGGGGAGGATAGAAGCTGAGGGGGAGGAACCGTGGACAGGAGCAGCCAGAGGAGTTGTACAGTAAAAGAGGGGACAGGGTCTGGGGTGAGTGAAATAGGAGCAGAAGAGGACAGGGAGAGGTTGGGAGGTTAGGGGCAGAAGAATCCATGACTGCTAGAATGCATTCTTACAGAACCTGGGACTAACCTCACTATTCTTGAGTCCCCACGTTCCTCTGCTGTCAGCACATATCATCAGGTACCTCATCCTCCTCCGTTAGTGGCTGGTCCACGAAGAGGATGACAAGTTACTATTGCTACCAGTTACTCCATTAGTGCTAGTGGTAGAGGACTGTGCTGTGTATCTAAAGATGACTGATGCTGGGAGGTCACTGTGGTTCTATGTGAGGGGTTCTCAAACTGGGGGTTGGGATCCCTCAGGGGGTAGCGAGATTATTATGTAGGGGAGTCACGAGCTGTCAGCCTCCACTCCAAACTCTGCTTTGCCTCCAACATTTATAATGGTGTTAAATATATTAAAAAGTGTTTTTAATTTATAAGGGGGGGGGGTTGCACTCAGAGGCTTGCTATGTGAAAGGGATCACCAGTACAAAAGTTTGAGAACTGTGGTTCTATGTCATGAAAAAACAAACCTTACAATTTTTAAGTTTCCAAAAAATGACAGAAACTACATTAACAAAAAGATGTTAAGTGTTCAGGTCGCAAAGTTGGACACTCAAAAGTTAGGAAATGCCAGAGGCGACCTTAATTTGGGCCCCGTGCATATGCATTATGTTACAGTCTTTAGTTACATGATCACATACAGTAGAACCTCAGAATTACGAATCCCTCAGGAATGGAGAATGTTCATAACTCTGAATGAAATGTTATGGTCATTCTTTCAAAAGTTTACAACTGAACATTGACTTGATACAGCTTTGAAACTTTACTATGAAGAAGAAAAATGTGGCTTTTAACCGTCTTAATTTAAATGAAACAAGAACAGAAATAGTTTCCTTATTGTCAAATCTGTTTTTTAAACTTTTTCTTTATTTTTTAGTAATTTACGTTTAACACAGTTCTGTACAATAGTTGCTTTTTTTTTTTTTTTTTTGGTCTCTGCTGATGCCTGATTGCGTACTTCTAGTTCCAAATGAGGTGTGTGGTTGACTGGTCAGTTCGTAACTCTGAGGATCTACTATACTATTTTCCTCCCTCTCATTCAGTGCACAGGATGGACCTGCTCTGGGACTGTATCAGGGTTGTGCAGTGAAGGAGTACTCCTGGGGGAATTCTGCACCACTGTGCTCAGGCATAATTTATGTCCCCCGCAGATTTCTTTGCTTCCGTGCAGAAAAATGGTTTTCTGACAGGGAAGCAAAGAGAAACCACAATAGCAGACATGCAACCCTCCCCAACAGTATGTTTCAGGTGCCCAGGGTAGCCGGCAGAGAGGTAAATCACTGTGGGGTAGGGGGCAAGACTTGGGAAGACCCTGATGTTGGCCCCTACCCTGCATCAGGCCCACCTGCGGGTACCAGCTGGCCTGGGGAGGACGGGACTTCCTCTTCCCCTGCATGGCATCCAGGGCCGTGTCAAGCCCACCCCAGATTTGTCCCCCAACTGTAGGAAGCTCTGCAAACTCCCCCCCCACCCCATGCTTCCTGCACCCATCGCTCCTCAACCTCAGGAAGGAGGGATCACTGTACAGGGAGCTGCTCCCCTGTTCGCCCAACACCTGTGCATCCAGACCCCCTCATACCCAGACCCTCCCGCCGAGCCTCATCCCCCACATATGCCCAAAGCCCCCTCTTATGTGCCCCACTCCCCCTGCACCACCCCAACGAGCCACCCGCATCCCTACCCTATCAAGCCCCAACCAGCTGCACCTGGAGCCCTACTCCACTGAGCCCCAGTCCCCCAGCATCTGGACCCCTCTACTGAGCCCCCCATACCCAGACCCCCCTGCTGAGCTCTATCCCCCCCACACCCAGACCCCACCCTAATGAGCCCCAACCACCTTCACCTGGACCTGCCTGTAGAGTCCCATTACCGTTGCACCCACAACCTCCCAACAAGCCCCTGTCCATCCAGATGCCCCCACTGAGGCGCCTGCAGCCAGATTCCCTCACATAGAACCCTCTCAACCCACACCTGGATCCCCCCACACTAAGCCCCTCCACACTTGGATCCTGCTGTGACGTTCCCCTAGTGTTATCTGGACCAGTGATCTGCTAGGTCACTCCAATCCTTGACTCTGGGAGCCAGCCTTACCCCGCTCTGCTGTGAGAACCCTCACTATTGGGCTGTTCACACACAGCCTCTGGCATGTAAATTGCTTGGATTGTGCAACCAAATGACACTAGCCAATAACTCCAGTCCCAGACACAACCCTAGGAACCTCCATCTTGCAGTGTCCAATTATGTCCGCATGACACTGCAAGCTTATATGAGTTCATCAATTTAACAAAGAAATTCATATGCACCGGGCTTGTTATCCCAAGGGGAGTCTCTGACATGCTTCAAACCAAACGCACTGCTTCAAGTAGAATAAACAAACAAATTTATTAACTACAAAAGATAGGTTTTAAGTGATTATAAGTCAAAGCACAACAAGTCGGATTTGGTCAAATGAAATAAAAGCAAAACGCATTCTAAGCTGATCTTAACGCTTTCAGTGCCCTTACAAATTAAGCTGCTTCTCACCACAACCAGGCTCTCCCCTTTGATCAGCGCTTAAGTCGCTTGGTGGTGATGTCTGTAGATGGAGGTGGAAGACAGAGGAAGAGCGTGGCAAATGTCTCTCCCTTTTATCATGTTCTTTCTTCCCTCTTGACTTTGCCCCCCCCTTCAGGATCAGGTGAGCATTACTTCATCGCAGTCCCAAACTGGCCAAGGGAAGGGGTCTAACAGATCCTTTGTTGTTGCGTAGGCCAGTGTCCTTTGTTCCTGTGAGTCTGGGCTGGGTTTGTCCCATATGTGCCCTGATGAGGTGTGAACTGCCCCTTTGTTGCTGGAGAGTTTTGCCTGGGCTTGTTTTAAGCCATGAGGATACATTTTCAGCCTCATAACTATACACATGAAATTACAACCTATAACATTACTATAACAACAATGCTCAGTGCATCATGAGCCTTTCGAAGACACCCGACATGACAAACTTGGCATTGGATACCACACAATCATATTATAAGGATGAACATGGGAGTGCAGGGTGTTCCCCCGAGATACAGAGTGTCACACCTTCCTTGCTGAGCCTGCCTGCCTACACCTTGTGCACCTGGCACGGACGGGCAGGGCCCAGGGGTGATTCTGGGGCGGGTCCAGTCCTTGCGCTGTGTTAGGGTTGGGTGCAGCCTCACCGCTGAGTCTGGGGGGCTGAGAGGGGGGGTTCCACAATGATTTTCCACCTCTGTGCAGTGTGGTAAACCCACGACAAACAGCTACAAAGCAGGGGGTAGTAATCAGTCCCAGAAGGTTAAAAGGCCCCTCCCTATCCACTGAGGAGAGGTAACCACAGGTTAATAAGTTTCAGCTGAAAAGGGGTTGCTAGAGAACCAATTAGGTAGGTTCAGCTGACTCCAACTGCTTGAGACCTTTTTAAACCCTCCCCTCTTAGGAAACGGGGTGAGGGGGAGAGGGAGGGAGTGAGTGAGAGAGAGAGAAAGAAAGAAAGAAAGAAAGAAAGAAAAGCAGGGACTGCCAATAGGCTGGGTGCAGCAAGACACCAAACCTTTCCGGGAAGGGAGGCTACATTCCCTCCCCAGAAGGGAAAGGAAAACAGGCACAAGGGACTGACTGAGGAAAGGTATAGCCTGACCTTGTGCCACCTAGAAGGACTGCCGTGCCCAAACCCGTGTCTCCAAAGCTAAAAAGAACTGAGCCTGCTGAGGCGAACAAGGTACTTTGCCACAGCAGCCAGTGGCCTGTGCTTCCCAGTGCCATGCTGGAGCCTCCACATTTATTTGACAATTTGCAGAAAATTTTAAAATATTGTGCACAGAATTTTTATTTTTTTGGTGCAGAATGCCCTCAGGAGTAAAGGAGGCAGTTATCTGTTGTCATTCTACCTCATCTGTTTGTCGAACTTGCAGGGTGTGCAGTGAATGGGGCAGGGATTACATGAAGAATGAGTTCAGTCTCATGGCTGAGGCAGTTACACGGTGCCCTGGAGAACTGGGCCTGCCTCAACCACAGAGCTCCTCTGTGGTGCTGGACAAGTCACTTAAACTGAGCTGGTGGGCATAGATTGCATCTTCCTCATTTTCTGGGTGCCCAGTTTGAGACCCTGGGTCTGGTTTTCAAAAGTGGTGAGCACCCACAGCTGCAATTGAAGCCAGTGGGATCTGTGCCAAGGAAGCTGGAACCTTTGTAGAAGTGCAGGGGCCAAGGCCAAAGCGGCGGGGGAATTAAAATACTCCTTAAAAGTCCCACAGAGTACAACTGTAATGTAAATAACCAGAATACAAAATGTAGCCACATTATAATATTTAAGGTATAATTATAATATGAAGAAATGAAAAAAATAAGACAACTTTAGTTATAAACAGCGGGACTGCATTGTATTTTTGTACTTCATGTACTGTACTTGCCTTGAATTTGTCATTTTCCTGCGGACATTCCACTATTAGTACCGCACTGTAAGTATTAGTATTTATTGAACTGTAACTTGCCGTTCTGTAACACTACAATTGAATCGTTCTTGTTTCTATATAATGCATATTTTAACAATTGTAACCCTAAATTGTAAATCTCTTTGGAAAAAGGCGCCAGCAAAATAAATAAAAATAAACAACTTTGATGGGAGGTGAACGTGTTCCATAGAAGAGCTACCATATAAAATGACAGGTTTCAGAGTAGCAGCCGTATTAGTCTGTATTCGCAAAAAGAAAAGGAGTACTTGTGGCACCTTAGAGACTAACACATTTATTTGAGCATAAGCTTTCGGGAGCTACAGCATCATAGGGCCTAATCACATCAGCCACGCTATCAGAGGCTCATTCACCTGCACATCTACCAATGTGATATATGCCATCATGTGCCAGCAATGCCCCTCTGCCATGTACATTGGGGAAACTGGACAGTCTCTACGTAAAAGAATCAATGGACACAAATCAGACGTCAAGAATTATAACATTCAAAAACCAGTCGGAGAACACTTCAATCTCTCTGGTCACTCGATTACAGACCTAAAAGTGGCAATTCTTCAACAAAAAAAACTTCAAAAACAGACTCCAAGGAGAGACTGCTGAATTGGAATTAATTTTCAAACTGGATACAGTTAACTTAGGCTTGAATAGAGACTGGGAGTGGATGGGTCATTACACAAAGTAAAACTATTTCCCCATGTTTATTCCCCCGTCCCCAACCCCCACTGTTCCTCAGACGTTCTTGTCAACTGCTGGAAATCGCCCACCTTGATTATCACTACAAAAGGTTTTCTTTCCTCTCCTGCCCGTCCGCTCTCCTGCTGGTAATAGCTCATTTTACATGATCACTCTCCTTACAGTGTGTATGGTAACACCCATTGTTTCATGTTATCTATGTATATAAATCTCCCCACTGTATTTTCCACTGAATGCATCCAATGAAGTGAGCTATAACTCACGAAAGCTTATGCACAAATAAATTTGTTAGTCTCTAAGGTGCCACAAGTACTTCTTTTCATATAAAATGATTTTTTGTAATTTTTTATAAAAAAATAAAATCAAAAATCTATTTATTTTTAGAAAACCTAACGAATGCCTTCATCGTGCTTTAGCAATACAATACAATATCTATTAAGCAAAACCTGTAAACTTAATGCAATTTTGATCATGTGATTATCTAGGATTGCTGTGGATAGCTAGGAATGCATCCGATCCCATCTCATAGTGCATCTTGACCTTTAGCGGTACGATCATGTTTTTCCCACAGCACCTATGGTTGCCTCTGGCATTTCCTAACTTTTGAGTGTTCAGCTTTGTGACCTAAATACTTATGGTTCCGGCACTGGTGAGCTGTGCTGTATAAAACCAGATCTTGGTCATTTCAAATGGTCACCCAAAGTTAGTGGACACTTAACCTTAATCTCTCTGAGCATTAGTTCCCCGTCTGCAAAATGGGGATAATACTCACCTCACAGGGGAGTTATGAAAATAAATTTATTAATGTTTGTGAAGCACTCAGATGCTATAGCCACGAGTATCTTAGAAAAACCTATAAGGAAATGGATAGCTCTGTCCTCAGAGCACGTTTTGAATAGTATGCAGTAAAATGAGCCCCAGGGCCACGTATTGAGCAACGAGGAGAAAACAAAATATTAAATAGCAGCTCATGCAGTGAGCACCATCCATCCTGTACATTCAATGGGGCAGGGGTCCTGTGGAAAAAATAGTATGAGCGTGTGTAATTAATGGCTGTATCCTAATGCATATGCACTAGGGGGCTGAATGAAGGTTGTGCGGAGTTCTTAATTGAGCCATCTGCACTGATGCCCAAGACTTTTTTTTGACCTGATACATTTAATTTAGAACCTAGTAAGGTGTGAGTAGTTCTGTATTATTCCCTTCAGCGTGCATGCCCTTTGCATGTTTGTCAGTCCTGACTTGCATCTGCCCTTTGGTTGCCCATTCACCTACCTTGGTTAGGTCGGGTTGACATTCCTCACAGTTAATAGCTCTGAGTCATCTGCAAATGTTTTCATCTTGTTGTTCCTTATTCCTTGTGAGATCATGAATGGGTCTCTTTACCAAGCATTCGTGAGGCTCATAGACTGCAGTGTTCCCTTTCCTGGCTCTCCCACGTATGTCCTTCTGGGTTCTGGCTGCCTGCTCATTTGAGAGATGCTGCTGGTGGTGCCTGCACCTTCCTCTGGAGTCCTAGCTCTGACCTTCTTGTTTTGAAAGAGCTAGCATTGGGTCTCTCCTCCTGCTCCCCTTGTTGGATGGGGAGCAGCCTACATTGCAAAGATAGCTGTAAAAGTTTTAAATACTTTGCAGCTGTGCAGTCTCGCTGGTTGCGATAATTACACAGAACAAAAATTATAAGTCAGTTGTGTAACTGTGGCTGCAGAATATTGTTCTATTCCCAGTTCACAGCTCGACTGATGTGGGCTAATGCCCAGTCACCGGAGCAGTTGCATACATTATGTATGATGTAGGGCTGTCGATTAGTCACAGTTAACTTATGCAATTAATTCAAGAAAAATCAATCGCAATTAATCACACTGTTAAACAATAGAATACCAATTGAAATGTATTAAATATTTTTGGATGTTTTCTACATTTTCAAATACATTGATTTCTATTACGACACAGAATACAAAGTAAACAGTGCTCACTTCATATTATTATTTTTTATTACAAACATTTGCACTGTAAAAAATGATAAACAAAAGAAACAGTAGTATTCAATTCACATCATACAAGTACTGTAGTACAATTACTTTATTGTGAAAGTGTAATTTATAAATGTAGATTTTTTGTTTGTTACATAACTGTACTCAAAAACAAAACAATGTAAAACTTTAAGCCTACAAGTCTTCTTGTTTGCCTTAGCGATTGGCTGAACAAGCTTGTTTACATTTACGGGAGATATTGCTGCCCACTTCTTATTTATAATGTGAGAAAGTGAGAACAGGAATTCACATGGCACTTTTGTAGCCGGCATTGCAAGGTATTTACGTGCCAGATATGCTAAACATTCGTATGCTCCTTCATGCTTTGGCCACCATTCCAGAGGACATGCTTCCATGCAGATGATGCTCGTTAAAAAAATAATTAATTAATTAAATTTGTGACTGAACTCCTTGGGGGAGAATTGTATATCCCCAGTTCTGTTTTACCTGCATTCTGCCATATATTTCATGTTATAGCAGGCTCGGATGATGACCCAGCACATGTTCGTTTTAAGAACACTTTCACTGCAGATTTGACAAAATGCAAAGAAGGTACCAATGTGAGATTTCTAAAGATAGCTACAGCACTCGACCCAAGGTTTAAGAATCTGAAGTGCCTTCCAAAATCTGAGAGGGGCGAGGTGTGGAGCATGCTTTCAGAAGTCTTAAAAGAGCAACACTCCATTGCGGAAACTACAGAACCTGAACCACCAAAAAAGAAAATCAGCCTTGTGCTGTTGGCATCTGACTCAGATGATGAAAATGAACGTATGTCGGTCTGCTCTGCTTTGGGTCATTATTGAGCAGAACCCATCATCACCATGTCCTCTGGAATGCTGATTGAAGCATGAAGGGACATATGAATCTTTAGCACATCTGGCACGTAAATATTTTGTGATGCCAACTACAACAGTGTCATGCGAACGCCTGTTCTCGCTTTCAGGTGACATTGTAAACAAGAAGCGGGCAGCGTTATCGCCTGTAAATTGTAACCAAACTTGTTTTGTCTGAGCAATTGGCTGAAGTAGGACTGAGTGGACTTGTAGGCTCTGAAGTTTTACATTGTTTTATTTTTGAATGCAGTTATTTTTTGTATAGAATTCTAGACATTTGTAAGTTCAGCTTTCATGATAAAGAGATTGCGCTACAGTACTTGTATTAGGTGAACTGAAAAATACTATTTCGTTTGTTTTTTACAGTGCAAATATTTGAAATAAAAATAATAATATAAAGTGAACTCTGTACACTTTGTATTCTGTGTTGTAATTGAAATAAATATATTTGAAAATGTAGAAAACATCCAAAATATTTAAATAAGTGGTATTCTATTGTTTAACAGCGTGATTAATCACGATCAATTTTTTTAATCATTTGACAGCCCTAGTATGATGGTTTGTCAGAGCCGCTTCTAATCTGCAGGACGCGCTCATTCTTGGGCTGTTCTTCTCTTTGCACCAACGGCCCAGGCAGCAGCTGCCAACTTTCAGCCCATTCTGGTCCTCTAGGGCCTTCTTGCTAATGCTGAGAGGAAGCACTGAAGAGAGTGGAGGTGGTGGTGCGGGGGGGGTCCTGCTGCATCCTTGAGCTAGTGAGAATACTAGTTACGTGATGTTGTTCCTTGTGAGAGTGGGGAAAGTGGTTAGCATCGATCGGTCCCTTGGGGTTTTAGTGGGGTTGTCTTTCAGACTTTGCCAGGTGCACCCCCAGTGATTTACCATGACCTGAAAGCTGCCAGTGTGCCAGCAGGCCCATGGTGCCCTCACATTTATTTGTCCTTGTACACTGTAATCCATACCAGGGAGTCAGCCTTCCCAGAGCCTGTGGCCCCGTCTACACTAGCACATTTTAGCTGTGCTTACAGTCCTGTAAGGTAGGACGACGTGTGTTCACCGGCGTGTTAGCTGGGTATGGTTAAGCCCTATGGGAAGAGGGACCACAGGTTGGGTGCTCAGGACTCAGGAGGCCTGGGTTCAATTCCCTTCTCTGCCACACACTTCCTGTGGGACCTGAGGCCAGTCACTTTGTCTCCCTGTGCCTCAATTCCCTCTCTGCACAAGGGGGCTGATAGCACGGCAGGGAAGTTGGGAGGATAAATCCATTAAAGATTGTGAGGTGCTCAGATGCTGTGGTGCTGAGGGCCAGATAGGTACTAGCTAGAGCCAGCCCCGTGTTTAAACATACCGTTTTCTAATGTAGGCAAGGCCCATGGTTCTGGAAACAACCATCTTAGCTTGGGAGTGCCCTGGAAACTGCATCTGAGATGTCACCTCCCTTTAGAGAGGGGGAGCAGCTGTGCGGCTCTGACCATGACCCGCAGAGATGTGGGAGCTTACTGTTGTCTCAGGAAGGCATTAAGAGGCTTGGAGGCTGCCTCTTGGCTCGTGGGCAGGACCCTTGCAGAGCGGTGGAAGTAAAGCTGCCACCAGACTAGTTCTCGTGGGTTTGCTGCCTCTCGTGAGTGTTTGCTGCCTCCTGCTCCGAAGCTGTGGGTGCAGGGCAAGCAGCTGCTTTGTCAGTCTGCTGCTGCTGATGCTCCTCTCGCCGCCTAATCTGTGCTAACATCACGTCTGCCAATGGGAATCATTCCCCAGACACTTTTCCCTTGTTTGGTGGAAATGAGGGAGCAGTGGGAATCTCCTTTAATGCTTAAGAGGAAAACTTTCCAGACAGTTGCCCCTGCCTGTGACAAGAGGCATCTGTTGAGTGCCTTTTCCTCTCCCGGTGTTTTGGGTCCCAGGATCACAGTGCCCTCTTCCCAGTACCGAGAGGAATTCAGGGAGTGCATCTAGCAGTTAAAGCAGAGCTCCTCAATTCTACGCCTGACTCAGCTGCCTCTGGGAAAGGTGGGGCGGCGCGAGTGCTTGGAAAGCGCTTGGGGATCCTCGGCTGAAAGGTGCCATCTAGGGGCCCAGGAGTCTTGTTGAGTACATCTTGCCACGTTTGCACAGGAAATGTCTTGGCATGTAGAGGGATTGAGTTGTAATTGCCAAAAGATAATTAGTTTGCGAGGTCAGATTGCTGCTGTAGCTGAGTGCGTAGCTCCTCATCAGGAATGCACAGCAGTGCTTGCTCCTAGGAGGCTTGTGATCCAAGCTGTAATATTTTTTCTAATAATTTCTCGGTGAGGTATTGTTAAACTTGCTGTATATTTTCTATGCTAAGTCTTTTTTTGGCTGGACAGGAAAGAGCCAGGATGTGGGCTTCGGAGATTCATTTCAATGGAGGTACAGTATTTCCAAAAGCCCAGTTTTGGAATGGTTCCCAGGCTTTTGAAAGCAGCGAACCTGCAGACGTACCCTGGGGGCAGCTGGCGCTTGTTGCTCTGCACAGCATAGCATGCAATTAAACTGAGGCTGGATGGGAGCAGAGTTGGGCTGGGTTCATCTTTGTTTTCCTTACTGTTGAGACACTCAGAGCCCAAAGAACCAGCCTCTGTGAAAGCTGGTCAGTGTGGCAAAGGGGCTGAGGTTGAGCGCTTGCTGGCGCTGCCGGCCCCTCTGACAGTCCGTCCCAGATTGGTGCAGTGCACCTGGGAAGGTGAGGGAGGGAGGCTACTTTGCTGACTGTCGGTCTGAAATGCCCAGGCCCTGAAAGGCCAAACGGCTCATCTCAAGGTTCGCTGAGCTGAGCAGACGCCGCGGCCTGGGACAGAGGAGGCTCCAGTGGAGGCACATGGGAGATTGGGGCTTTTAACCTCTCTGTAAAGTCGATGAGGAATAAGCCTTGGGCCGTGTGTTCCCTTGCCTCCACTAGGCCTGCCTGAGGCTGGGCTCCAGGAAGCAGAGGCCGTGGTAGTAGAAAGCATTGTCCCGTGAGGTGGGAGCTGTCCTTAATGCCCTGTGCTCTGCCACTCAGGGCAGCCTCAGGAGAGCCTGTCCTGCTGCTCCAGGCCCTAGGCAGGGGGTGGGCCCCCATGAGCCTCCCCACAGGAATGAGGAAGCTTGGTCATCCTGCCCCCTAAGACTTTTGGGCTGCCCAGGTCACATCCGGAACAGCCTTTCCTGATGGGCTGTTGTCCGTGGCCTTTGGCCCTTAATAAAACAGGAGGCGAGTGGCTGCAGGCTGTGTGAGGGTTTGAACGTTCCCATTCTGTTGTAAGGGCCTGGGACAGGCATCTAAGGGTGGGGTTAAGGCAGCTGGGTGGAGCCTCACAGCTGAGCCTTGTGACCACTCTGGGGGCACAGAGGTGGCAGCAATAAACCCTTTCGTTCCTTGGGAGGAGCAGCAGCAGCCCCCCTCCTCGGAACAGCAGGGCCACCCTATCCCTTGGAGTCAGCTGCAGGGGCTCCCTATCACTCTAGAGCAACTACAAGGGAGGCAACTGGGGATCCTTTTCCCACCCCACGGAGGCAGGGGGTGTTTCACTACTTAGTTCAACAGCCAGGCTTTATCTGCTGGGTGGGTGGGCCAGGCCCCCTGCGCGGTTCTCTTTCTGCACATACTGGGAGTGGTGGTGGCGGCACAGGGGCTTGGCATTAACGCTCCATTGAGAAGCATGGGACTGTTCCTCTCTCTTGGAGTTGTTGTCTCAGGCTCTCAGCACACGCAGGCAGATGTCACTGGGATGGTGACACATTTCTCGAGTCACATTTTCAAATTTCTCTTTGCCCCATGAGGGCGAGAAAATTACTTTTTCTTTTAACTGAAAGCTCAGCTTCAGCTGTAATCACGTGACTCCAGGAGCTGGGGCATAGGTCTGTAGTGCCTATATCTCTAGCTCTGGCTGGGCTGCTTTGGTTATGCTATCCACTCATCTCTCACCCTTGTGGTGCGCCCATTGCCTGGAGCCAGCACTGTATTTGAGGGGATTTCCCTTTGCCCCCTCACTGAGTTTCTCCCAAGAAGTCCTGGCTGTTTTGATGTTCCTTTTTCCTTTCCCTGTGAGGCCTCTGCAGCAGAGATGCAGCCTGGGTTTCACAGGAAGCTGTTGTTAGTTTTGGTGTCTAGCCATAGGGAGCCCCTGCAATGCACCCTCCATTCTGGCCAGCCTTCCTCATGGGGCTGGCTGTCCCTCTCTGCAAAGGGGCCAAAGCTCTGCTCCCAGCAGTTGCTGCAGCAGCCATGAGACCCAGTGTAAAATCAGGCTCCAGCTGGGTAGTTGGAAGCATGCTGGCAAGATCTGCTGTAGATGGAAAGCTCCCTAATTGATATGGGGGCCAGAAGTAAAATCCGTGATGTCAGGGAGACTGGGAGTGAGAATTATCTCTGCACCCATGAGGGAAACAGACAGATTCTCTTCTCTGAAGCCCTGTGTTTCCAGAATAGAGTCTTGGGAGCCTGTGTTCTTCCCCGTGGGGGCAGAGGGTTAGCGCTGGTGTGGGTTGAGGCCAGAGGGTTCTTTACAACATGGCTTCTTCTAAAACGTCACAGGCACCTGTTCCGAAGGTGGGTGCCTGGGGTACGGAACCCACTTGACTTCAGTGAGTGCTGTGGGCGCTGCCTACCTCTTCCTCCTGTCCCGGGCCCACTGGAGTCTTCTGTTCCATGCCTCCTGTGTAACAGAATTACCCAGCCACAGGGCATGCTCTGCTGCCCCGGGAGCTGGCTTTTGGAGGGAGGCTTCCCTTCCCTACTCATGGCAGGCTGTTTCCAGGCTCCCAGCGGAGCTGTGTGTTGATGTGAAAGGTTCGGACCTGGACGGTGGCAGTGAGCCATTTGTTCCGTATTTTCACAGACCAGTCCACGTCTCACGCTGAACAGATGCTGCTTTGTTTGCACAGTGCCCATTTTCGGAGGCAGTAGAATCTTTTGGGTGCCGGCTGGAGTTATATTTGCCTTGGTTCCTCTGTCATTTTTGCGGCTGGGATGCTTGTGTGTGTATTAGCTGAGGAGATATACACCCCTGCTTTTATTTTTAGATTTAAATGACAGCTTTCCTGGGCTTGATGGAGAGGAGCCAGACAGTGAAAGTCTGGCCACAGGAGGAGTTGACTTTCACTGTCCTCGCTTCAGAAGTGAGCCAAGCCAGCCGGCGGGGATGTGTGGTCACTGGGGAGAGCTTAGACAGAGCTTTCCAGCCTCACATGTCAGCTCCATGAGGCAGGTGAGCACTGCTGTAGGGATTAGCCCTGCTGCCGTGAAAGGGTTGGGCTGGTGGGTTTGTGCAGCTTCAAGAAGTCCAGGAGCCTGGGCTTTATTACTCAGCGGGCATGTGGCGGTCTCTCAAGCAGGATTTCTGTTGCTAGCTGGAGTCCAGTGCAGTTTGCACAGGTCGCTCTCTCAGGAGTGGGTGGCTGTTCTGGCCCCAAGGCAGGTTGGCCTCCCGGAAGCAGGTGCTGTGCTAGGCAGGTGGGTGAGGGGAGGGGCACAACCCGCTTGAAAGGAGAGACAGGGTGGGGCTGTGGGATGGCACTCTTAAACCTCCAGGTGGAGACTGCCTCAGCTCTTCTGCCAGTCGGCAGCCCGGAGCTCTGGGGAGGGGAAGGGAGACTTCTCCTTCCTCTCCAGTTCCTGTAGGGTGGGGGTGAAGGCTGGAGTCCAGCCTGCTGGGTGCCCTGTCCATCACCTCTGGGAAGACACCTGCTTCACACTCCCTAGTTTGCCTTCTCTGGCTGAGGTCGGGGGGTTTCTTGAGCCCCACAGGGTGTTGTCACGGAGGCACAGGCCCAGCACTCGGGCACCGCTCTGAATGAAGTCAGGCAGGACTCTAGTGAAGTGTCTCTCCCCTTGGGGTGTGCGCTCACCTGGGCAAGAAATCTCCTTGGCTTCAGCGCCTCCTGGGTCTGACCTCGGAGCCTTCAGCCCTCTGTCCATCCATGGGCTCCCCACAGCCAGTCCCGCTGGATGAGACACCTGGGGAAGCCTCACACACCCCAAAGGGCCCTGCCCGTAACTCCACAATCAGTAGTGACTCTCGAAAGCTCATGCTCAAATAAATTGGTTAGTCTCTAAGGTGCCACAAGTCCTCCTTTTCTTTTTGCGAATACAGACTAACACGGCTGTTACTCTGAAATCAGCCAGAGTGTAACACAGAAGGTTTATTAGTTGCCAGGACGACAGCGTAGAACAGAGCTTGTTAGCACAGAAAGCAGGAACATTCAGAAAACTCCTTCCTCAGGGGATCCAGAGCCCTGGACTCTCCCCAGTTCAGCTCAGCTCCTCTGTCTCATCCTCCACTTTTCAGTATTGCAGTGTGCGCGCTAGAATTGGAGATGCTGGAACAGCAATGGCTTCACAAGCACTATGCAGAGAATCAGTGCACCTCTCCACTCCTCCTGTTCGGCCCTCCCCGGTTAGAGCCAGGGCTCATGTTCGCCCTCAACCCCAGTCTACACCGGGAGCTTTTGTTCAGTTGGTTGAAACCAGGACTGCTAAGCCCCTTTCAGAGTCACTGCTTTCCAGGATAGAACCCCCGCGCCCAGCCTGCGAGCGTGGCCTGCATTTCTCCTGCCCAGATGGGTGAGCTTGCATTTGGCTGCACTAAAACACATCTGCATGAGCCCAGTTCCCCAGCTGATCCACTTTGCTCTGTCCTTGTCATGGTTTATCAGCCCATCAGCTACTCAGCGATGATTTTTGTTTTCTTTCAGATCATTGATAGCTATGGAATAGTGTTTGGCTGTGAATGATCCCTTTGAGACCCCAATAGTTGACAGGTATTCCCCATCCCACTCCCTCCCCAAAGAAATGGGGGTCGGGGGGAGAAGAAGAGTGGAAATGAGGAACATCTGAATACCCTCCAATCTGTAAGAGTCTGGTGGGGAGGAATGGCCTTCAGAATAATGAAATGAAAGCCCTTGGGTAGAGTTGAAATGGGTAAGATAATGTTGATTGCTATTTATTGACGCATGGCTGAGCAGCACTCTGGGGCATCTGTGTACAGGAGTGGGGAACTGAGAGCTCTGCACATTAGAGCAAAAAAGATGTTTTAGACCAGTGGTTCTCAAACTTTTGTACCAGTGACGCCTTTCACACAGCAAGCCTCTGAGTGCGACCCCCCGCTTATAAATTAAAAAAATGTTTTTATATATTTAACACCATTATAAATGCTGGATGCAAAGCAGGGTTTGGGGGGTAGGCTGCCAGCTCGCGACCCCCCCCATGTAATTACCTCGCAACCACCTGAGGGGTCCCGACCCCCAGTTTGAGAACCCCTGTTTTACACCCACAGTCCCTCTGCCGGGAGCTTCCCACTCGTGTGCTGCCCACGAGTTTAAAATGTCCCTGGAGGTAGCTCTCCTGCTCCTGACCTGGAGGGCTGTTCCCCCAGTGCAGTGGACTTGACTGTGTTGGGAAATGTTTCCTGGTGTTTGTGCTCCTCTCCAAACTAAGCTGCTGCGTGAGGCAGATGCCTTATTACCTGAGCTGAGGAAGAGCTCTGTGTAAGCCCGAAAGCTCAGTTCTCTCACCACCAGAAGCTGGTCCAATAAAGGATATTGCCTCCCCCACCTTGTCTTGCTAATAAGTAGGGCTGTCAAGGATTAATCGCGTGATTAATTGCGCTGTTAATCACACTGTTAATAATAGAAACCATTTATTTAAATATTTTTGGTTGTTTTCTACATTTTCAAATATATGGATTTCAGTTACAACACAGAATACAAAGTGTACCGTACTCACTTTATATTTATTTTTGATTACAAGTATTTGAACTGTAAAAAAAAAAAGAAAAAGAAACAGTATTTTTCAAGTCACCTCATAGAAGTACTGTAGTCAGAGTCACAGCCGTGTTAGTCTGCATTCGCAAAAAGAAAAGGAGGACTTGTGGCACCTTAGAGACTAACCCATTTATTTGAGCATAAGCTTTCGTTGTAGCTCACGAAAGCTCACACTCAAATAAATTGGTTAGTCTCTAAGGTGCCACAAGTCCTCCTTTTCTTTTTGCAAGTACTGTAGTGTAATCTCTTTGTCGTGAAACTGGTGCACGGGTTTAAAGACCACATGACCCTGGTTGGGAAAGTGTTTTTCCACCATGCTTGTCCTGCCCAAAATTCATGTTGCCCAGTAAAAATCCTCGGTTGTCCAAATTTTTGTAGCATCGGTAACATTTACAAGAAAAACAGTTGTGTCCCTAATAGCAGTGCTTGGATTTCTCTCATTTGTTGTTTTAAATTTGATTGTCTTCCACACATTCCTTTCTCTCAGTTTTGTGTCTTCCATCCTCTATTTAGTAACAACTCCTGTTTTCTCTGCTGGCCTTGTACTGAGCTGTTCATCTTAGCATGGGGGGTGGGCGGGGGAGGAAGGAGAGAGAAAGGCCTAACTAGGGCCCCACGTGTCTTTTCATTGTTTAGAAGGGCTGTGTTTCTGTTTGCCCATTAAAGCTTAGCAGCTGTCTGGGCACTATCTTGTTTCCTGTGTGCAGCATATGTGACTTAGTCTGTTAGGGCAATGCTAGTACTTAGCACCGACCTAGCCCTGTGCAAATAGGAATTCTCACAGTGGCTCGGAGAGGTACTTCTGTGTAGCCACACTCTGTTGCTTAGGCACTGAGAAGCTAAGCCCACGGCCATGTCAGAAATCAGCAGCAATAGAGATGGGGAATGCCAGGTTTCCAATCCCATGCCTGGCCCATGCTAGGGTTCTAGATTAAACATTGCATGTGGGCATTTATAGTCTCCATGGCTTGTGTTTCTGTAGTAGAGGGTAAATCCATCCTCATCATCGTATCCATTCATTATAGTCCACACCTGAACATAGCCATTATAGGAACAACATACCCTCGTATCTCAATGTCTGTACTTTGACTCTTTTACCCCCAATCGGGGATATTGCAGATTATGTACTCCTTACACCATCCGATCCTAAACTGAATTTTGCACCCCTTGATAATCTGTACCTTACTTCCTGATAACCAGAAACTTCTACGCTTAAACGCTTTACCATTTCTTTTATTTTAACATCATCTTAATAAAATTATTAAAGTTGAGCATCGCTGCAGTTGGTTCAATTTAATAAATATGTGATGACCTCAGGCTTCTGGTGCACTCCCCATGGGGCCTTTAGGTGGGCAAAGTCTGAGTTTTCCTCCTACCACAGAGCACTGCTTCCTGAGCCAAATGAGGTGTGCAGTGGACACTCCTGTTTCCAAGATAGGTAAATGCTCCTCTCCCCCACCTCCTCTTTCCAATGAGTCAGATGGATAATATGCAGTGCTCTGGGGCCTTTGAAAGTGACAGGGTTTAGCAGGCTGGCGTTTTCTTTTCCTCACAATGACTGTGCAGATCTTGTGCAGGGCTTGTCATTGTGCAGGACTTGTCATCGGGAGCTGGTTCGAAGGGCTGCAGAATAACAGGTGTGCTGGAGACTTTCACTCTGAAATATTGATTAGGCCAGTGGAAGGTTATGAAAGCTAGAGGTAGGCTCTGCAGTTCCTGGCCTTAGCTGAGCGGGGTCCCCAGGAGCTGGAGTTTGGGGGGAGAGTCAAACTTAGTCCAATTGTCTTTGAAGGAGAATAGTTTGCAGATGCAAGTTAAATCTGGCGTGGAGCTTGGCAGGAGGACAGTGAGTTGCAGCCTCCCTGTTTCTCTGCCCAGTTTATATAATAGCATTTAAAGTAAATAAAATGTCAGTCTTGAAGGGCTGTTAAAGAGGGAAGGAGGGATGGAGCCAGCCTGTGAGGACAGCTCCTCTGCCTGTGTGAAGTATTCCCGCTCCCACCTCCTGCATTCTCTGTGCTGGGAAAGGGTCGGAGGAGCCCTGGAGCTGAGCTAGCTGGCTGGCCTGGGCATGGAGGAAGCTGGCAAGTAGTTTGCAGCAAGCCCCCCTGTAGTAAATGGCGAAGGCTGTTGCCATCAGAGCATTGTAGCTCTGCTGTGTGGGTACCCATGGCGCAGATCAATGGGTAAAATGTCTGCCCAGCCCAGTGCACCTGCCACAGACAGCAGGGTGGCGCAGAAGCCTGTGTTTTGCTCCTTTCTGAGGAAGTGTTTAGACTAGCCTTTCCCCCTAAAACTTCTCACCATTGCACTAGCTCCTGTGTAGCTCCTAATGGTACAACAGATAAGGCCCCTACTGTGTGCCCACTGGCGTTTTAGGTACCATCTCAGAGCATGTCTAGTGGGTACGGTGCTTAAAATGCTGGTAGCCACAGTGCTTTATCTATGCTAGTGCTCCCCCCAGTCCTGCCACCAGTGCAATGGAGGAACATTTCGGGGACAAGTATCTCCTTCAGCCCTCAGGAAAATCAGTGTGCACTGGGCGAGTAAGTGCCTTTGCTGTTGGTCTTTTCCGGAAGCTCCATAGCAAGCAGCTCAGAGCTGTGCTTTAATGTCAAAGCGTTACAACCCTTGGAATGTATTTGTGTATTTACAGAATGCAAAGGAAACATCTGAAATCTATGAAATAATAGAGGCTACATGCTGGGGCTGTATTTCTATGGTTCAAAGGGAGGTTTTATTTGTCAGCCAAATGGATCATTTCAAGCTTTGGTTACTGACTTACATGACAAACTTGTTACCAAGTCTAGAGACTTAGTCAGGTAGGGTTCTGGGCTGATTTCCGGAGTGTTACTGTATTTCAGCCAAGATGACTGAAGATGCACATAGACCCTGTAGAGTTTGCTCCTGAGAAGGCCAGGCAAAAAGCCCTGGGAAAGGTTTGCTCTGGGTTTTACTTGAGATGGGCCTGACCTAGGGTGACTAGATGTCCTGATTGTATAGAGGCAGTCCCAAAATTGGGGCTTTGTCTTATATAGGCCCCTGTTAACCCCCACCCCGTGTCCCGATTTTTCCTAGTTGCTGTCTGGTCACCCTAGCCTGAACTAAAACTGTGAATCCATACTCCTTCACCCTTGGGGAAATGCAGAAGTAAATCCAGACTTTGTGACTAGACCCTGTACTCTACAATAGGCAGAAGTAAAATCCTGGAACAGAACTTCGTCTGAGTTGGGATCTGGATCTGAACTTTATGATGCAGGCTGTTCTCTAACCTTCATGCTGATTCCTTCTTGTCCCTTCACATTCACACTACTGCCAGGGGCACCTTTGCTTTGACCTGATAAGGCTGGTTTGTGATTATTTTATATTCAGCAGGGCACTCCAAGATGGGATGTTATCTATCTAAGATCCTGGGTTTAGCAAAGCTTTGCAGAGTTCCTGATCTGATGCTCTAAGCTTGGATTGTGTCAGCCCAGTGCTGGCGTCTCTCTAGGAATGCGCTGCCTCCCTCTCTCTCTTTTTCCTTTTGTTGTTTAGACTCTTCTTTACACATAAGAGTAATTGAAATGGAGTGTGGTACAGAGTGAGCTGAATGTCCCTTTGTTTCATTGCAGCTTGGCAATTCACAGCTTCCAGATATTTACCGGAACAAAGAGGTCATAAGACCAAATCTCAGGTTAATTTGCCTTTGCACACAAAGGTAAAAGTAAACTCCAAGAGCAGCAGACTATAGTTAACAGCAACACAAACACAGCCATGGATTGGTGCCATTAGAAGGGGTTGTGAAGTTACTTTCAATAGGTTTCAGAGTAGCAGCCGTGTTAGTCTGTATCCGCAAAAAGAAAAGGAGTACTTGTGGCACCTTACTTATGCTCAAATAAATGTTAGTCTCTATGGTGCCACAAGTACTCCTTTTCTTTTTGCTTTCAGTAGTTACTCTGTGCCTTCCCTCTGTCCCAAGAAATAGCAACACTTCCAGAGCCCCTTGTTTCAGAGCTGAATTCTTGCAAACTGCTGCTGGCAGCGGGGATTTTGAGTACAATGCTGCTGAATCTTAAATAGTTTGATCATGCAACAGGGGACTTTGCCATTTTTCTGGTGTATGTAAACACTGTGAAACTCCCTCTTCCTTCCCTTGCTGAGCCATGATGCAAGTCACTTATTCTGCACTGCTAGCCTAACTCACCTCTTCTAGATCCTCCACTGGCCCAAGTGACCGCATCCCTCCCTGCCCTCTCCCACAAAATACATCTCCACTCTTGTCCCGTGTCTATCGATGCAGTTCTTCCCCTCAGGCTGTCTTGACAGCTCCTCTTGAATCTCTCTTGGTCAGCTTTAAGCTTGGCCTGGCTGAAATGGAACCCCTGATCACTATACTCCCCCGTCTCTTTATCACTGCTGGCAACACCACCCTGTCACTCATGCCCATAATGTTTTTTGGATCCTCCCTCTCTCTTGCCCTCACGGCTGGGCTGTGTTCATAACATGCCTGAGATCTGGCCTTTTCTTTCTGTCCACACAGCTACATCTTGCTAGGCCCTCCCCGTTCCCTGTATGAGTCCTGCAGCGGCCTCCTGGCTGGCATTCCTGATGCTCATTCCAGGCTGGAGGTTGCAATATGCTCTTCATGGGGCTACATGTGAAAACCAGCCAGAAGCTTCAACAGCTGATCGGGAATGGCCATAAAGCGCCTGGTGCACGAGTGGCTTCTTGATCCCTTCCAGGTGCCATTCAGGGAGCTGCTGTCGGTCTTTAAAGCCCAAAGTGGTTTGGATCCTGGCTGTCCAAGAGGCTGCTTCCCTCCTCATGTTCCGCCTCAGCAGTGAAGCTGGCTGTTGCCCTCTAGATATAAACCGTTGGGATCTGAGATCAGAATATTCTCTGTGGAGGGCCCTCTACTAGAATGTGCTGTTCCTGTGGGTCGGACTGTCCCTAGTTAATTACCCTTCTCTCTTCTCTGGCCCAAAGGCACGAGGAAGGGATTTTATGTACAAAGTCCACCCTTGTCAGCTCTGGCTTGGCTTTTGGCAGTGTTTTAACATGTTACGCTGCCCAGGACCAGCTGCAATGGGAGTGTTTTACAACTTAGAACACACATGAAAGGGTTAATTTGCAACTTGGTGAGCTGTGTGGGGCTGGTTTGGTTTGCGCTTTGTGTATGTGCCCTTGTCAGTGTGTAACTGTGCCCTGCAGCATGACCGTGGTACAGGCAGCAGGGGATTTTTGTGCTTGATCTTCATCTCCAAACCAAAAGGGCCCGGCTCAGGGTAGTTCTCTGGTGGGATGCAATGTTCTAGGTGAAGGGCCTTCATGTCCGTGTTCTGTGTCTAACCCCAGAGAGGCTCTGCAAGACAACAGTGTCCTCAGGAGAGATGCTGACGGGTCTGGAGTGCCTGGCTCTCACTCCCAGCCCCACCTATACCTGGGTTAACAGAAGTGAGAATTGCCTTGAATGCTGTGGGGAGACATTAATTGTAAAGGGAGGTAAAACGACTGCCAGCACCCAAGCGTGGGAACTGTGAAGGAGTTGGTGGGTTTTCTGAATCGTTTGGCCCAGTTACCCCCAGTGGCTAATGAATATCACCTGACTAACCAGCCTAGTGCCTTACAGGTTTCAGAGTAGCAGCCGTGTTAGTCTGTATTCGCAAAAAGAAAAGGAGGACTTGTGGCACCTTAGAGACTAACACATTTATTTGAGCATAAGCTTTCATGAGGTACAGCTCACTTCATCGGATGCTGTAGCGCACGAAAGCTTATGCTCAAATAAATGTGTTAGTCTCTAAGGTGCCACAAGTCCTCCTTTTCTTTTTGCGAATACGGACTAACACGGCTGCTACTCTGAAACTTAATATCTAAGAGTAGGGCTCTTAAAACTCCTCTCAGGAAGTGCCGTGAAGTGCGGCTAAGCCCCTGCAGATGAATGCAGATGTTAGGGAACAATCTGCAGATGTAGCCCAGTGTTGCCATCGCATTCCTGGCCCCTGCCCATTACTCAGGCCTACTACTGGGCCTAATGCGGGGTGTACTATGTCTTTCCCAATGTGCTCGTCTGTTGGGTGTTTGGCCAGGCTGTTTACTGTTGTACCAGCCCAGGCAGAGAGCTCATTGTGGATGGGTTGTTAGTCCCGCTCTCTGTGATCAGATGAGCTTTTGAGTTGTCCTGCTTGCCCTGTGTATTCTAGTGGTGCACAGTATCTCAATTCTGTAGGTCTTGTATCTTCTCCTCCCTGCAAGAAAACTCCTTCAGCTCTTTGGCTTCCCCAGCAGGCCAAACCTTCGGAGAGATCCTTGTAAATGAAACCCCTGCGGGCCGGCCCTGGGCACCTGTTGCTGTGCTGTACTCTAAGCACACCATCAGCCATGCTTGTTCCAGCACATCACCACTGGTTGTGTTTCTGCACCTTCTCCAGGAAAGTCTTGCCAGCTCCTTCCCATGAAAGAAGTGACCTGAAGTCACCTTTCTCCGGAGTCATCTTATGGGCTGGTCTCTCCAGATCCAGCCCTCTCCTTCCTGACTCACCTGTGCAGAGGAGAGGAGTTCTTGCAGCCCTTTGTTCAGATGAAAGTGAACCAAGTGCTGTGTCTGAGCAGTTTGTGCTTTTAATTCAATACAGTTTTGAAGAGGCCTCAGAGATGGGCAGACTGCAGATCCCTTGGTCAAACTGCATGGGGATGAAGGCCAAGACTTTCAGAAACAGGACCCTAAAGTTAGGCACTTAAATGAGTGGCCAAGTGTGAAACATCCAGTTCCCCCATTAACGTCAGTGATAAAAATCCCACTTCAGCTAAACCAAAATAGGGCACTTTGAATCTGAAATAGCAAAGCTCTGTTTCACCAGATCGGCACTGAACGACATAGGCTGTAATTCACACTTGTAGGCAGATGCCAGTCTGTGGGCAGGGCCGGTCCTGAAGGCCCGATTTCCTGCAGCTGTGCAATGTGTGGTGGCTGCAAATTCCCTGACAAAGCAGCAACACTTGGGTCACACCTGGAGCCTTTGTTTATGCATGTGAGAGCCATGGCTTGGCATTTCCTGGCTCTCAGACGTGAATGCCCCCCGCCTATGGGTGCTCTGCCCTGCCATTGCCATTCTGGCTTGTTGTAACCCCTCTGCATGATCCTCATCGGCTCAGCAGAAAGGCAGTCTGAGCTATTAGATGCTTTGTTGAAAGGGCATGTGCCCTTCTCTGCATTTTCTGATAGCGCCTGGAAGACCAGGCTGAAAACAAAGGGGTTTTTCTTCTTGTGTTGTTAGACGAGAAATCAGGCCCTCTGGAGGACAGCAGGCTCCATCGTGACTGGAGAACGAGTGTGTATGAAACAAATGGCTAATCAAGGGAAAGCGGAGCTAAGTGGGGAAGAGAGTGTTGGTCACACTGTTTTAAACCCGGGTTCATGTTTAACCAGTGTCAGTGACTAACTGCTGTTTTGGAAAGAGGTGTCTTTGTTAAGGATTGAACAGCTGCCTCCCTTTGCCTGCGGTGCTGGGGCGACTGTAACAACCTGACACCTCCCATGCTCCTCCAGCTGAACATGCAGCCGGGACTTTACTGTCCTGCGGGTCCAAACAGTAAGTAGGATGTGAAACACTGTGTAGGCCTCCTTCCACCAAAAAGGTGTCAGCCCAATATAGCTCCCCCTTCACAGAGGTCACTGGAACACTGAGCACCGTTTCTGATCCAGAGCCTGGTTGCCTGTTCCTACCCCGAGCCCTGGCCCAGGGACTGACAGGCAGCTGGCTGCATGCCCTCGCGTTGCCTTGTGCCCCCAGTCCAGTCTGACTGTGCCTTTCTTTTCTGTTGCAGCTCGGATTGGGTGGAGATCATCGAGCCCCGCTCTCGGGAGCGAATGTATGTCAACTTGGCCACCGGTGAGTGCGGCTGGGAGCCACCTCCCAACCTGAGAGTTCGCCAGTCGGACCAGAAGCAATGGTGGGAGCTCTTCGACCAGAACAACAACCGCTTCTATTACTACAACGCCATCACCCAGCAAACAGTATGGCACCGGCCACAGGGCTGTGACATCGTGCCACTTGCACAGCTCCAGGCCATGAAACGCAGGTCCCAGTCTGACTGCAGGGGGCCTCAGCACACGGACAGCACGAGCAGTGATGGGAGAAACAGCCCCGTCCAAACAGCCCTGCTGCAGGAGGTGGAGAAGAGCAACGGGCAGAGCAGCGCAGAGAGGAAGCCAGACCCTGGAAGGTAGGGAAGGCTTTGTACTGCCTACAACTTTCTCCTGCGTAACTGCTGTGCAGCTCTCTGCCCTGCAGGCACCGGCTACTGGGTGTGGACTCGGGGACTGAGGACACAGCCTGGGAAGCTGGGCGGGCTGGCTGGGGAACATGCCCTGTGCTGGAGGTTGGGCTGCCCGCTGGGCAGAGCCGGCTAGACAGCAGGCTGCATTCCGTGCGCTGCGGTTGGGGTGAAATGCCAGGATTAGATCTAAGGGTGAACTCGGGATGAATCATTCACTCCCCCTTGCTGGACAGCTGGGGCTGCACAGTGGAGAGGCTGCCAGGAAAGGCCGAGTTACTGAGCCACAGACTAAGGCTACCAGCTCCTTGTGTGCAGGGTGCCATGAGGTAGACTAAACCTTTGGGGACAGAGCCTCTTGGACTACACCAGGGTCTTGGGCTGGCAGGTTCCTTTCCTGTCACCCTGCCCCAGCCCTTTCTCCCCCCAGCCTAGCGGGGCTGCTGTGAGGGGTGTAACTTCCATGGAACTGGGGCAGAGCTCACGGTCACTTGCACACGTCAGCCAAGGAACAATAACTGGATGCTAGTGTGTTGTGCTAAGAGGCTTTGTTTTTACTCTGAGGAACTGGTCTGACAACCAGCGAGTGGGTTTCTTGTTGGGATTTTGCCAGCTGTTGTCCCTGCTTTCCCACTCCCCCAGCCCTGCTGTTGACACAGGCACCTCTCCCCTGCCTTGTGCATGGGGCATGCCACACACGCTGGGCAGTGAAGGACTGAAGCCCTGGGAGGGAGGTCTGGAGACTCCCCAGGAGGCCTTCGCCTGGGCTCGCATTGCTATTGTGCAGGGTGTCAGGTAGTGTGGAAATATGGGCAGTGTAAATTCCTAGGGGGATTCACAGCTTGTGAAGCTGTGGCCCGGAGAGGCAAGTGACTTGATCAAAGTCCCCCAGGAAGTCTGGGGTGGAGCTGGGAACAGAACCCAGGTCTCCTGGCTCCCAGCCCAGTGCCATTACCATTTGCAGTAGCTGAACATAGTCACACTGGTTGTGAGCCAGTCTTCGTTCATGGCTGGCTCTTTGGGGCAGGCGATATCCTCCTGCCTGTGTGGCTGGCATCTAGCATGTTGGGGTAGTCCTGTGCGGCAGGAGTTGCAGGAGAAGAAGGAGAGATGGGTCCAAGGGGCTATGGACTCTTTTCCCTGCAAAATCATGGCACAAATCCCCCTGGCAAGCGAGTTTTCTGTGAGCCAGTGCACATCCGGTGGAGAGTGGCAGTCCTGCTGCCTGGGGTCCTAGCAAACAGCCTGCTGTACGCTAGACTCGTTCGTGGTGTTGCCTAAAACCATATTTCTTGGGGCAAAACTCCTAATGTGCCCTGACTAGACTGTGGGTTGACATCAACGGGTCCTAAAACTGGAGACTCTGAGATAGCACTTCTGCACATCTCTGCCTCCACAACACTCTGCTGCCCAGACAGACCTGTGCTCTGCCTGGTGAGCTCTCCCATCACCTTCCTCCCGCACTCCCAGCAGGCTCTGGGGCTAGAGTACTGGGCATGGCCCCTAGCTTGCCTTCCGTTTTCAGAGGGCCAGTTGAAGGCAAGGGGCCAGCTAGACCTCTCTGCTTTTCCCATTTGCTGCTGCTCTGGGGTGTCTGGCTCCTTCTGTGGGGCCTGCACTTTCTGCATCAGTTTCATTACATCAGAACAGCTTAGGAAATGGCTCTCGTGCTGCCCCATGGGCTCTCATGAGGCCTCTGGGACAAGAGTGGGAAAGACCTGTAACTCTGATGTGGGGAGCCAGGGCTGGGGCTCAGGGATCTTCCACTGCATGTCCCCCTGATGGAGAGAGTTTCCGGAGCACTCTGACTCTGCCCTCCTGAGCAACTGCTGGCCTTTGAGACTGGAAGTTACCAGCAGTGCGCACAAAGCATGTGCCCGAGACTCCCAGCCCAGGCTGCACCTCCAATTTCAGCTCCTCCCGGTGTGCAGGGAGCAGTGTTGGGTCTCGCGGTGGCTGGGCATGAGCATGTGTATCAGGATGAGCAGGTCTTGGGGGTCCAAAGCCCCCTCGAAAAGGTACCTGCTCTCCTGTGCTGTAGATTATTCCGGAACTGACTGTGTCTCTCCTGTTGGGCCACGGCTCTGCTGATGGGTCACTCACACAGCTCTGCCAAGGGAATCCAGCCTGGTAAAGGGCTATCTTTGCAGAGCACAGCACATCCCAGCCCTTTGTAAAGGCAAAAAGGGGCACCGCACGAAGTCCAGGGAACAGATTCTCCCACAGCTGAGCCGTGAAAGGATCGTAAGCTGGCATCATGACCTCTCTCTGTATCAGGCAGACTGGTTCTGGGAGAGGGACGTATTTGAGTTGTTACTTATTTGTGCCCTTGACAGTGATGAAGTGCTTCTCCTGCCCACTCCATCCTGGTCCTACCCTGTGGCAGCAGCTTATGGGGGGCTCTTCCAGCCAAGGGCAGGCAGCTGAGGGGGACGGACAGGCTACAAAAGGCAGGGCGGTGGGTTGCTGCCGGAGCAGTGAGGTGCTCAGGCACTATGGTGAGGAGCACAGGATAAGAACGGGGAGGGAGCAGCACAGTGGACACAACTATTGCCCGATCTGCTTTCAAAATTGTTCTGCAAAGCAAACTTGCCTGTGAGGGCCAGTGTCCTGCAGGGGGAGTCGCCCAGGGCTCCACTGCACATGGGCACGTACCTTCCAGACCTTTCGGTGCGTGCCCAGGACTGGAGCTCTTCCCCACCGACACAAACATGTTCTTCCTTCCCTTGAGGCAGGACATGGTTCTGGAGCCCTATCAAGAGAAATCTGATTCACTACTGGTTGTAACGTGGCATCTTCATAAGTATTTGCACCCAAGACAATGTGGCATTTATCTTTAGAAACGGTTCAGATGGTTGGTTGGCTTTCTCTCCTGCACACTCAACTAGATGGTTTTCTTCCCTTTCTTGTCTGCTCATCTCTCTTCATAGATGGGCTACAAGGGACTATTGGGGTCCCCTAGTCTCACCTTCTGTATAAGCCAAGCCAAAGAACCTCACCCCACAGTTCCTGCGGCAAGGAGAATTACTCTGTCCTCCGTCTGTTTCATGCTCTGTTTTTCCACCAGGAAACAATTCTTTGTGTGTTCTATGTTATAAAATCTGCCATGCCAGGCAGGTAGCCCGCCTGATGGTCTCAATATCCACCCTGTGCTGAATGGCCAGGTGGGACTGTTCCACATCCTAACTGGGTTAAAAACTAAGGTTGAAACGCAGTAGAAACACGCTCTGGTTCTGTTTATACGGCAAGACCTAGCAGTTGTCTCCTGCTCTCCCAGTGCCCATGCTGAGAAGAGTCTCTCCCCTCGCTGGCCCCTTGTGCTGCTTCCTTCTCCCGCCAGGGCCAGCAGCCTGCTCTGGAGATGGCCCTTTGCTACCCGGATGATGTTTCGGGGCGGAGTGGCTGGCAGGACGTGGCAGCTGGTCATTCAGGAAGGGACGCTGTTGTGTTTCCCAGAGGCCTCATGGGGAAGGCACTCTGTTTGGTCATTGGACTCTGACCCCTTGTGTTTTCTCCTCCCCTTCCTTCCCAGCATTACCCAAGCCCTGCTCCAAAGCAGCGTCCCCAGCTGTGCCAGGCGGGGAGCATTCTCCATCTCTGAGAGCAGGTGCCTAGGGCTTTGCTAACCCCTGAGGTGTGTCTACACAGCTCTGACCCGGGCTGACAGACTCAGGCTCACGTTACCGTGATGTAAATAGCAGTGTAGATGTTGCAGCTCGGGCTGCAGCTCAGCTCTGAAGCCCAGGGAGAAGGTGGGTGCAGAGCCCGGTCTGCAGTGTGTACGCAGGTAGGAGTAGCATGGCAGTGCAAGCCTGAGTCTGTCTGCCCGAGCGGGGAGGCTCGCTGCTGCGGGCTGTGAAGACATACCCCAAAAGACCACGGCAATTTCTCCTTTTCCAGCACAATGCTCCAGTCAGCAAACAATACCTGCCCCTGGTGTGTTCAGCACAAGGGAGCGGTGCAGCCACTCCAGCACCCTGAATCACAACAACAGAGGAGCAGATGGATTGGCAAAGCAAAGTAGAAACCACTTTGTCCTTTCAAGGGCAACTGATTCTGAAGGCAAATGTTCCTTAGTTACTAGGAACGAGGGGGCTGCAGAGACATACACATGTGGCTGTTCATGGGAATCGAAAGGTCCCTGTTGCCACTTGGAGGGTCAAGCAAGCTGTCACCCCAGCTTGGGGAAGACATGTTACACCCAGCCCAGAGAAGGGGGAAGGGTAGTGGAATTTCTGTCTCCATCCTTGTTCCCTCTCTGCCTTTGTGAAGTCACCGCCCATGTTTAAGCTCAGCCCTGGTGATGGGCGCATGAGAGAGAAGATAGACACCAGTGTCTTCAAACCCAGTCAGCTTCTGGCCAGCCCAGTTGTCCCATGAGAAAGAGTGAGGCACTTCTGGGGTGAAACAAGTGGCAGGAGTTATCTGTGATTGTGCACAGCTCTCCAATCCACGCCCTGCTGGGCTGTCCCTCTGCCCCCAAAGGAGGGTGAGAGTGAGGGCTGTGTTAGGCTGCATCTGTTCTAGCTTGTCAGGCTGTCCTAGGAAGGAGAGGCTCAGGTTTCAGCATAGCAGGTGTGGGAGGCTTGAGGACAGCAGGAGGAAGATGGTGCCAGAAATAGAAAGGTGAAACCGCAACCCCATGGACTGGCTGCTTCAGATCTGAGAGCAGGGGTGGTTCTGCCAGGGAATGGGGAGAGTCCCAGCTGAGCCCACCCCAAGGAGTGTCCGTCCCCTCCACCTGGCACTTGCTTGACTTGGACTCTGTACAAGGGAGAGCCTGAACTCCAGCTGTGTGGCAGGCCCAGACCCAGCCGGTTGGGGAGAGACCCCACAATCCACTGGTGGGGAAAACCTTTTGCGGGTGGTTGTTTATTTTCATTCCTTGTGACCGCAAATCCTGCTGGGCCACGTGCAGAGTCCCCATTGTCCCCTGCCCTGTACAGCTCCCAGCCAGGGGAAGCTGAGACCCAGAGGAGCACAGCTGGGCCTGAGGAACCTCTCTGGACCACTCATTCTTGAAAAGTTCTGCTGCACCCCTTTATCTACCCACAAGACACAGATGGGGTCTCCGCTGAACTTCCTAGAGACCTCAGGTTCCCTAGCAGCAGTATGTGGCTTCGTGGGCGCATGGTCGATACACATCCAGCACTATAGTGTGGTCTGTGCAGGCCAGCCCCAGTGCAGAAATCGAGCCATTGCCCCGCTGTGGGAGTGTGGAGGGCCCTAGTGATTCAATTGTGTCAGCAAGTGCTGAGATTTGCACTTAGAGCAGGAATAAAATCCTTCGTTTCATGCTTCTGGGCTTGGATTTAGCACATTTGCTCTTTGTGGGCCAGTTGCATTTTCAGTCATATTTGGGATCAAAGATTTACTAACTGCTCATTTCAAAGTGAGCCGCTGAGGCTGCCCTGGGATAGCAACACCTTCTGGGATCCTCCAGCTAAAGAACTACAGTCCTGGGAGAACTCCCGGTGTCTCTCATGCGGATGTCCCCATGACAGCTCAGATATGGGCCTACGGTATTAATTTTGATAGACTATACGGGCTAACGGTGTTAAAGTAACCGAGTCACCGTCCAGCATCAAACAGTGTTAAACAAGGTTTGGTACCCAGAGAGCTCAGCCTGCTTAGTCCCATGGTAAATGCACCATTAAACATCCTTTTAAACCTTTTATTAAAGGTAAAGGAAAGAAGGAGAAACAGTTAGTGTTTGAAATGTAAAGTGTTAAATAGGATTTTCTTTTAACAACATCCCTTGTTCCCTTTCCCTTTAGGTGGAGAGAGTTTTAGAAGGAAAAAGCATCTTATCTGACAATCTCCCAGATGGTATTCAAGATGATAATAGCTGTCCTTTGGGGAAAGAGAAGAGGTTAGCAGAGATGGACTGGAGCTGGTGTTACAGTCCGATCCTGTTTCATCCCAGGTGGTGCTTTGGATTCAGCTGGGGCTGGTAGAGATCATGATGTCACCTAGGTCCCTCTCTCTGTCCTGGTCTGGTCAGGAATTGTCTCAGGACCAGAACAATTGAGGTCGGGGCTCCAAAAACTTGTGGGGGTGGCAGCCATGATGGTGAAGCTCACCTAGGAACATATGAACGGCCATACTGGGTCAGGCCAGTATCCTTCTTTCCAACAGAGGCCAATGCCAGGTGCTCCAGAGGGAATGAACAGAACAGGGCAATTACTGAGTGATCCATCCCTTGTCATCCACTCCCAGCTTCTGGCAGTTAGAGGCTAGGGATACCTAGAGAATGTGGTTGTGACCCTGCCAATCTTGGCTAATAGCCATTGATGGACCTATCCTCAATGAACTTACTAATTCTTTGTTGAACCCAGGTATAGTTTTATAGCTCGCTCCAGTAGCCAATTTTTCTCCCCAAAGATTCTTTCTTTAAGGACCCACAAAGGGAATGGTGAGACAGAATAGCCCATCTTCTCATTATTTTGTCCACCATTTAGGCCTAGTTTGCAACACACCAATTTTGGTTCACTGATTTCTGGTCCCACACTTTTCTTGTTTACCAAGCATGATCTTGAGTTCTATCAGTAAGCTGTTTTGTTTGGACTATTTCAGTCTTTGTCTCCCTTTCATACCTTTTCCCATCAACATTTCTAGTTGTTGTTGAAGTACATCACAAGCAGAAAGCCTGTCAAACAATCAGTGGGGCCACTGGATGACTGAGGTGCTAAAGGAGCACTCAAAGGGGATAAGGCCATTGAGGAGAAACGAAATGAATTATTTGCATCGGTCTTCACTGCAGAGGATGTGAGGGAGCTTCCCACACCTGAGCCATTCTTTTTAGGTGGCAAATCTGAGGAACTGTCCCAGATTGAGGTGTCAGTAGAGGTGGTTTTTGAAGAAATTGATAAATTAAACAGTAATAAGTCACCAGGACCAGACGGTATTCACCCAAGAGTTCTGAAGGAACTCAAATATAAAATTGCAGAACTACTAACTGTGGTATGTAACCTATGGCTTAGATCAGTTAATGTGACACCAATTTTTGAAAAAGCTCTAGAGGTGATCCTGGCAATTACAGGCTGGGAAGCCTAACTTCAGTACCGGGCAAATTGGCTGAAACTATAGTAAAGAACAGAATTATCAGCTATAGGTGAGCACGATTTGTTGGGGAAGAGTCAATGCAGCATTTGTAAAGGGAAATCATGCCTTAGCAGTTTATTAGAATTCTTTGAGGGCATCAACAAGCATGTGGACAAGGGTAAGCCAGTGGATGTAGTGTATGTGAGTGTTCAGAAAGCCTTTGACAAGGTCCTTCACCAAGGGCTCTTAAGCAAAGTAAGCAGTCCTGGGATAAGAGGGAAGGTCCTCTCATGGATCAGTAACTGGTTAAAAGAGAGGAAACAAAGAGTAGGAATAAATGGTCAGTTTTCAGAATGGAGAGAGGTAAATAGTGGTGTCGCCCAGGGATCTGTACTAGGACCAGTGCTATTCAGCATATTCACAAATGATCTGGAAAAAGGGATAAACAGTGAGGCTGTAAATTCTACAGATGATACAAAATTACTCAAATGCAAAGCAGACTGTGAAGAATTACAAAGGCATCTCACAAAACTAAGTAACTGGGCAACAAAATGGCAGATGAACTTCCGTGTTGATAAATGCAAAGTAATGCACATTGAAAACATAATCCCAACTGTACATACAAAATGATAGGGTGTAAATTAGCTGTTACTACTCAAGCAAGGGATCCTGAAGTAATCATGGATAGTTCCCTGAAAACATCCACTCAATGTGCAGCAGTCAAAAAAGCTAACAGAATTTTAGGAACCATTAGGAAAGGGCTAGACAAGAAGACAGAAAATATCATAATGTTACTATATAAATCCACTAACACCTTGAATACTGCATACAGTTCTGGTCACCCCATCTCAAGAAAGATATATTAGAATTGGAAAATGTACAGAGAAGGGGGACAAAATGATTAGAGGTATGGAACAGCTTTCGTATGAGGAAAGATTAATAAGACTGGGACTTTTCAGCTTGGAAAAGAGACGACTAAGGGGGGATATGATAGAGGTTTATAAAATCATGAATATTGTAGAGAAGGTGAATAATAAAATATTATTTAGCCCTTCACACAAGAATCAGGGGTCATGGAATGAATTTAATAGGCAGCAGGTTTAAAACAAACAAAAAGAAGTATTTCTTCACACAGTGCACAGTCAGTCTGTGGAACTCTTTGCCAGGGGATGTTGTGAAGGCCAAAACTATAACTGGATTAAAAAAAGAATTAAGTAAGTTAATGGAGCATAGGTCCATCAATGGCTATTAGCCAAGATGGTCAGGGGTGCAACCCTATGCTCTGAGTGTCCCTAAGCCTCTCACTGCAAGATGCAGGTGATGGATCACTCAGGAATTGACCTGTTTTGTTCATTCCCTCTGGCATTGGCCACTGTTGGAAGACAGGATACTGGGCTAGATGGACCATTCATCTGACCCAGTATGGCCGTTCTTATGTTCAGCATTTTAGACCTAAATTGTGTTGATTTTTTAGAAATCTTTGTAATTGGACAAGGAATGTTCTCCGGATTCTTAGCATCTACTTCTTTTCTTCTGTGTTTGTTCCCCCATCCTGATTTAACAGGACATCCCAAAGCACTCTGTGGGGTATCTCCTGCCTTGGCAAGTAAGTAATACACTTCTGAGAACTGCTAACTTTGATTCTGCTGGAACGCAGTCCAGCAATTGTGGCTGGTTCAGGTGCTGGAGCCATGGCTGCTGTCGTGATCAGATCTGATCCAACACTGGAAGCTGCAATGATGCTGCAGTTGAAACACTAACAATCCTGTCTTTTTTGTCTCCATTCAAAACACAGGGGAAAATACCTGTTTGCCCAGTAGGCAGGACAGAGTTGCAGTGGGGCTTTTTCTGCAGTTTCCTGGAGGGAATTGCAAAAAATGTGGAGTTTAAAAAAAGTAAATAAACCCTTCTTTAAAAGCTGTCAGATTTGCAAGGCCTGCTGGAGCTGGTCCCGGTGAGAAAAGCTAGCACCAGCCGCAGCGTTTGTGTTCGAGCTGCTTGAAAATAGCTGTGGAAGGATCTAGCGTCAAGGATTATTCTGAAATCTCTGTTGCTGGCAGTTCAGGGTATGTCTACATTGCATTAACCACCCGCAGCTGGCCCATGTCAGCTGACTTGGGCTGGTGAGGCTTGGGCTGCAGGGCTGTTTAATTGTGGTGTAGACGTTTGGGTTTGGGCTGGTGTCCAGGCTCTGAGATCTGTCCCCTCGCGGAGTCCCCAAGTCCAGGCTCCAGCTCGAGCCTGCACATCTACACTGCAATTTTACAGCCCTGCAGCCCAAGCCTGTGAGCCTGAGCCAGCTGTGGGTGTTTTATTGTTGTGTAGACAGCGTTAAAACCCTGGATGAGGAAGGCTGCTTCAGGACAGCCTTTCGCGTGTCAGCTCAGGTCATTCACTGCTCTGGAGCAAGAGCCTGAATGTTCCCAGTTCATGGGGCTGACCCCTTCCCTACCCTGCATTATCAGGATGCTTGGATAGCCTTGTGGGAAAGGCAGTGCGAGCTGCCGAGGCAAGATTTCATTTGCCAGTGTGGAAATGGCTGTGGAGAAGAGGTAACGATTCAGACAGCGTCCCTGTTCCCCTGCACACTGCGTCTTACGAAAGGTCTCTGGCTTGTGAGGGGTCTGGGAATCCATGGCACAGATAGCTCTCTGCACCCCACAGGCGGTTGTCAGTAACTCCCAGCACAGATGCCTTGGGTCATTTGCTGATTATATTTCTACTTCACATTGCGGTACAAAGCTCTTGCTTAAGGTGAAGGTAAAGTCACCATTGCCCCAGTGGGTGCTCTGCTCCCTGTGTCCTCACATAGCGTAGCTCTGCCAAAGTCCAGACTCAAATGTTCCAGACCCAGGAGATGCTCTGTTAAAGTCTCCCCAGAGATCCCTGGGTAGGATGTTAGTATGACATGAAAACCACCCCAGCTATACGCAAACCAGGCAACGCACAGCCATGGTAGTGCCCCCTCCCCCACAAGCACAAGTAGGCGGCCAGGGAGGCCAGCAGGGTCTAGCAAAGTCCAAGTACCTAATCCTGCCCTAATAAACGTTGCCCTTTTCGGTGTGTCCATCTGCAACGAGACACTGCGTCCCCCAAGAGTCGTCATGTTCACAGCTCCCCCATCAGCGGAAGTTTCAAGAACAGGTTATGCAGATACCTAGCACAGGCGGCTGGACGAGATGGCCTCTGGAGGTCCCTTCCAGCCCCACATTTCTGTGATTCTATTTCTCTCTCTAGTTTGGGAGCATGTGTAATTCCTCAGGCATGTTAACGCTAGAAGGGTAAGGGAGGTATCATTTGATTCATAAAAATCTACAGAATCACGACTTCGGTGGTGTCCCCTCTGATGTCCCCTTGGCTCCCAGCTCCAGGTCCTCTGGTTGGTGGACATTTTGATAATAGTGTTGTTGAAAGTGGGGGGTTGAGTTGGGTATCATTTGAAAGCCCTTTCTCCCACAAATACCGATGGTACCAAACATGACACACCTAGAACAATTATGTAGGTAGGCAGATAGTTGAAAAATATTTAAAAGTTGACCTTTAAAAATTATACTTTAATACAGGTATGTTAAACAATGCAGCCCTCACAAAGTTACATTTTGGGCCTCAACTGACAGTGCTGTGTTATCAGTTAATGCTCTGAACGTAAAACCAGATTAACTTTTTGAATGTTACAGATTACTGTAAATGGAGGGAGTGTTCCAAGTTGTTTTGCCATTATTGGCAAAAAAGAAGCAGTTCAGTGGCACTGATTATCAGCTTTGTCAATTATGCCAAAAGAATTGTAATGAGACACCATTTAAGAGGTCAGCATCGAGCTAGAAATGACTGGAATCCATCCATGAATGATGTGCACGTAGTCACATAACCTACATTACATAACATAATTACTTTGGAATTGTAATTAATTTATTACACAATCCTTGGTTTTATTTTGGTCTTGACCATCTTTAGGCATCAGTTGGGAGATGAAGAATATCGACTAGTAGCTCGCTGTTTTGGAGAATACCACTATAGAAGACTTGGTTAAACACAATGCTTGGTGATATCTTACATGCTGTACGAAATGCACCCATAAGCTGAATTTGGCAAGGTTGGAAAGGAAGTACATAGAGCATCAGAAAGCAGTTTAAGGTGCTGGGACAAGTGCCAGCTGTGGGCAAGACTCACCTTATACTAGGTCACATGGCATGCATCTTGACAACACTTGCTTCTTCTGTGGTCAGACGGAAGCCATCCATTAAGCAGTTTCAACACGTGAGATAGGTGAGAAACTGTCTGAAGCTGTCACTCTGCAAGAACATTGCATGGAAAGTAAAGTAAAGTGGCACATTGACCCAAAAGACGCCTGTGGCCTATCACATTGAGTGGTACACCCAGAATGTAAGTAAAATGTTGTGTCAAAAAGAAAAAGCAACTGAAACAAATACTGATTTTACTACTGCAAACTACGCATCTCAGCTGGAGTTAATACAATTCCTTGGAGAGGTTCTAATGGATGCGAAAGCGGTGGCAATGGCTGATGCAGAGGCTAAGCTCAAAGAGGAACAAATGCTTAGCAGAAAGGCGCTTATTGAAGGTGAATTGTGGGAAATAAGAATATGGGTGTAATTTTTGGCAATCATATACGAAGACATGAATCACGGTGTATATCCTTAAAAGCTGTAAAAGATGCACTGATGTCAACAGTAGTATGAAGACTTTGTTTGCAGCTTCTGTGTTTTTAGGGAAAAGCATTTTGTCCTGCACTATGTGGGAGTTTTAGATGCCAAGGCTGAAAGAATAATACTGTGTGACCTTTACTACTCCTTTAGGTGGTACATTGGTGGTCGCAGTGACTTCAGCACCAGTAAGTTTGACAGGAAGCAAATGGAGCATTAGGCTGCCATTTTATCACAAAGCCTCATGTACAAGGGCTTGAGTGAAAGGTTTCCAACACAGACACGACAATTGTGCAGCATGTGAATCCAGGGAACTGCAAACCGGTCAGCCTCACTTCAGTCTCCGGCAAAATCATGGAGCAGGTCCTCAAGGAATCCATTTAGAAGCACTTGGAGGAGAGGAAGGTGATCAGGAACAGTCAGCATGGATTCACCAAGGGCAAGCCATGCCTGACCAACCCGATTGCCTTCTATGATGAGATAACTGGCTCTGTGGATATGGGGAAAGCGGTGGACGTGATGTATCTTGACTTTAGCAAAGCTTTTGATATGGTGTCCCACAGTATTCTTGACAGCAAGTTACAAAATTATGGTTTGGATGAATGGACTATAAGGTGGATAGAAAGCTGGCTAGATTGTCTGGCTCAATGGGTAGTGATCAACAGCTCAGTGTCTAGTTCCCAGCTGGTATCAAGCGGAGTGCCCCAGGGGTCGGTCCTGGGACTGGTTTTGTTCAATATCTTCATTAATTATCTGGATAATGGGATTAATTGCACCCTCAGCAAGTTTGCAAATGACACTAAGCTGGGAGGAGAGGTAGATATGCTGGAGAGTAGGGATAGGGTCCAGAGTGACCTAGACAAATTGGAGGATTGGGCCAAAGGAAATCTGATGAGGTTCAACAAAGACAAGTGCAGAGTCCTCCACTTAGGAAGGAAGAATCCCATGCACTGCTATAGGCTGGGGACCGACTGGCTAAGCAACAGTTCTGCATAAAAGGACCTGGGGTTTACTGTGGACGAGAAGCTGGATATGAGTCAGCAGTGTGCCCTCGTTGCCAAGAAGGCCAACGGCATATTGGGTTGCATTAGTAGGAGCATTGCCAGCAGATCACGGGAAGTGATTATTCCACCTCTATTCGGCACTGGTGAGGCCACACCTGGAGTATTGAGTCCAGCTTTGGTCTCCCCACTACCGAAGGGATGTGGACAAATTGGAGAGAGTCCAACGGAGAGCAACGGAAATGATTAGGGGGCTGGTGCATATGTCTTACAAGGAGAGGCTGAGGGAACTGGGGTTATTTAGTCTGCAGAAGAGAAGAGTGAGGGGGGATTGGATAGCAGCCTTCAACTACCTGAAGGGTGGCTCAAAAGAGGATGGAGCTTGGCTGTTCTCAGTGGTGGCAGATGACAGAACAAGAAGCAATGGTCTCAAGTTGCAGTGGGGGACATCTAGGTTAGATATTAGGAAACACTAGGAGGGTGGTGAAGCACTGAAATGCGTTACCTAGGGAGGTGGTGGAATCTCCATCCTTAGAGGTTTTTAAGGCGTGGCTTGACAAAGCCCTGAGTGGGATGATTTAGTTGGGGATTGGTCCTGCTTTGAGCAGGGGATTGGACTAGATGACCTCCTGAGGTCTCTTCCAACTCTAATAGTCTATGATTCTATGTGCGTAGTCTACCGCTGCAAGTGGCTGTTGGTTTAACGATTCATTCCAAAACCTATAGCAAATTCCTGGTGTGGCTTACACACAGTGCTGGCTCCTCCATTAACTGCAGAAAGTACTGTGCCTGGAGACCGCAATTGCAAACGAGGTGCTTTGCCGTGTAGAACTGAGTGAAGGGTTGTATGTTCCCCCAGATCTTGTCAAGGGCAGGTTTATATTTTGTGCTGCTGGTATCTTAGACTTTCTTGAAGAGACAGCAGATGGCAAAGGTCCCATCATGCTACTGTTACAGTCTGCTATCAGGAGCATATTAATGGGGACCAATCCCAGCCTCAAGTGTTGTCTGGACCAGCAAAGAACAGTTCCTTGAATTTGCGTTCTGACTCTGTGACTTGAGTATGGCTTCAGCTGAAGAGATATACTGTCAAATGAAACAGAGAATCAGGACAATGCCATGCCATTTCAGGAGACAGGTACGTTACAGCATGGTCAGCCTTTGTCATAATTCCAGTATTTTCTCTGTACCTCATAATGAAGTGTTCAGCCAAATCTCAGCAGGTGTTTAGAGTTTCTGGTATTCCAGGAGCTTGTAACTCCACCAAACCAACTTTGATTGCTATGCTGGAAGGCCTCTGCTGGCATAGGTCACGTTGTCAATAGGTGCTGGCTTAGGAAGACCATGCAAGATGTGCATTAGTTTGCCTTTCACCAGCAACATATGCAATGTTCCATTGCATTTGAACATCAATCATGGGGCTACCAAGTCTGACTGGCAGGATACATACATGGATCATTACCTCTGGCACCTCTTCAGCCTCGGAAGGCTCTTTCCTCACTCTGAAGGTACTCTGAGCAGCTGAGACAATTGCTGATGAGGTCGTAAATGCACTGGAGGTGTTCATAGGCTGAGTTTACCATTTGAAGAGCAACATTATAACACTTGCAGAGCTACGTTGGAGGATGCTTTTCAAGAAGCAAACATGGAAAAAATTGCTACTGACAAGGAGTGCATTTATACCTGTTATCAAGCGGGCAAATTATTAAGCAATGGAATGGCTCCGGGATGATCAAGCACATCCAAACTACCATCCCTTATCAGGCATGGATGGGTTTTGGTGGATAGACTGATCACACCAGTTATGTGTGAAATACCATGTGCTTCTGTATCAATCCTTCAGCCAACCAAATGATTGTGCCAAAAGACCAGATGCTCACCATCCTGCAAATGGTTTCATGGAATCATAGATTCTTCTTCGAGTGCTTGTTCACGTCCATTCCACATTAGGTGTGCACGCGTTGCGTGTACGAGCATCAGAAACTTTTTCTCTTAGCGGCTCCCGATGGGGCCCCTTGCATGGTGCCACTGCGCCGTGGATATGCCACCCGACCCCCTCCAGTCCTTCTTACCGACTGTGACAGCATTGGAACAACCTCTCTCTTTTGTATGAGAGCAGCCCCTAGCCTTTCTCTTATATAGCTGTTATCGGTTAGTTAGCATACCTTTGTTGTGGACACTTAAGTGATTAGGTGCTTGGAGGCTTCCAGCTCCCGCCCCAGGCCGTGAGACATGCCGCAGGCCCACGGGTTTAAGGCTTGTGCCACTTGCCGCAAGCCTGTGCCAGTTAGTGGCCCCCACGGCTCGTGTCTACGTTGCCTGGGGGAAGAACATCAAGCTGAGTGGTGTAAGATTTACAAGGCGTTCAAGCCAAGAACAAAGAAAGAAAGAGACTTTTGTTTAAACCATTGATGGAAGCCGCATTGTAGCCATCGGGCCCGGAGCGCCCGACGTTGGCTCCGGCTTCCTCAGTGCATAGTGCCCCGGAGCCATCAGGAGACCTAGCACTGGCTAAACACCAAAAGCTGTCAGCCCGGTCCAGATCCCGGTCCCAGTCCCAGGGATATCGGTACTAGTCTCTCTCCCGTTCCGTTAGGAGCTGCTCGTCGACCTCCCGCTGGCACAGATCATCAACACTGCCATGGCCTTCGCGGTAGGCGTCACCACAGTTTACCCCAGGGTAAACCGGAGAGACCAGCACCGAGTCTGGTGCCGCCCCGAGGTCTCCCGCCTTGGCCTGGGAGAAGGAGAGCAGGAGGACCAGCCAGAGGGGGTTGAGCAGCTGCTAATCTCCTCGTCACCCCTGGATGAGGCGGTGGCAGGAACAGCGGTGTCCGGCCCTCCATCCATAGACCACAGAGTCCACCAGGAGCTACTGCATAGGGTCGCCCAGAACTTGGGGTTGCAGGCCGAGGAGACGGTTGAGCAGGAGGACCCCATGGTGGACATTTTGAGCCCTGAAGGTCCACCTAGAATAGCACTCCCGCTCATTAAGACCATCCAATCGAATTGTAAGACTATATGGTAAACCACGGCCTCCAGTGCTCCAACGGCCAAGGATGTGGAGCGCAAGTACTTTGCCCCATCAAAGGGCTACGAATTCTTGTTTTGCCACCCAAGTCCGTGCTCCCTGGTGGTCTCGGTGGTGAACGAAGGGGAGCACCATGGACAGCAGGCCCTGGTCCCTAAGGCCAAGGAGGCGAAACGCCTGGACCTTTTTGGCAGAAAGGTGTACTCATCAGGGGGCCTTCAGCTGAGGATTGCGAACCAGCAGGCCATCTTCAACAGACATAATTTTAACTCCTGGGCAGCGGTGGGGAAGTTTAAGGACAACCTCCCGCAAGGTTCCCAACAGGAGTTTACAGCCCTGGTGGACGAGGGCAAGGCAGTGGCTAAGACCTCTCTCCAGGCCTCCCTGGATTCAGCAGACGCAATGGCGTCGGGGGTGGTCATGAGGCGCTCGGCATGGCTGCAGGAGTCAGGCCTGCCGCCTGAGGTCCAGAGTACACTTCAGGACCTCCCCTTTGAAGGGTCCGGGCTTTTTTCAGACCAGACAGATGCAAGGCTGCATAGCGTCAAGGACTCGAGGGCTACACTTAAGTCGCTGGGTATGGACACCCTGGTGACTCAGAGGAAGCCCTTTAAGCTGCAGCCTCCCCCTCAGCGCCAGTACCAGCCTCATCATAGGCATGAGCCTTACCGTAGGCGAGGCAGGATAACGAGCGACGGCGCAATAATAACTATAATAATGCGCCGGGCCAGAACCAATGTCAACACAAATCCCAGCTGGGCACTAAGCCAGGCTTTTGAAGGTGCGCTCGAGGTCAGTGTACCAGACCCTTTGTTTCCTGACCCGCCTGGCCCGTTTCTCCCGTGCGTGGTCCAGCATTACGTCGGACCGTTGGGTCTTACGCACGGTACGGAGCAGGTACTCATTACAATTCTCTTCCCTCCCTCCCACCCCCCTTCCCCGTCCCTCTTCAGGGACCCCTCTCACCGGCATCTCCGAGGGAAGGATGCTCGCACACTGCTAGAGGCAGGGGCGGTAGAGGCGGTGCCATATGGCCTAAGGGGGAAAGGTTCTACTCCTGGTACTTCCTCATCCCGAAGGCCAGATGGGGCCTTCGTCCCATTTCAGACCTGCAAAAGCTCAACAAGTTCCTGGTCAAGGCCCGGTTCCGCGTGGTCTCTCTGGGCACCATCATCCCTTCCCTGGATCCGGGAGGCTGGTACGCTTCCCTCAACATGAAGGACACATACTTTCATATTGCCATCCACCCCGCACATCGGCGGTTCCTGCGCTTCACCGTGGGCCAAGAACATTACCAGTTTGCAGTTCTCCCTTTCAGTCTAGCGCGGCCCCACGGGTGTTCACGAAATGCATGGCAGTGGTGGTGGCCTTCTTACAGAGGCAGAGGGTCTGGGTTTACCCGTACCTCGACGACTGGCTCCTGGCAGGCTGATCTGAGGCGGAGGTGCGGGGCCACGTGGAGGTGGCCCTGAGATTGTTCCGCAAGCTGGGGCTCCTGTCAACGTCCCCAAGTCCACTCTTGTGTCCACGCAGAGAGTGGAATTTATAGGGGCGGTCCTGGACGCGGTGCAGTCCAGGGCAAGCCTTCCAGTATCCCAATTCCGAGCTATCCAGCAAGCGGTGGCCTCCCTGCGCCAGTCTCCAACGACAATGGCCAGGTGCTGCCTGCGGCTGCTGGGCCACATGGCAGCATGCACGCACGTGGTCAGGCAGGCCAGACTGAGACTCAGGACTCTGCAGGCGTGGCTCGGTCGAGCGTACCGCCCAGGCAGGGACCCCCTGGACTTGGTAGTGACAGCCCCAAGGGACGGGCTGGACTCCCTGCTGTGCTGGCAGTCCCAGCCTGTGGTTTGCGAAGGCATTTCCTTTGCCGACCCACAACCAGACCTGGCGCTGGTGACGGACGCGTCAGACCACGGATGGGGGGCTCACCTGGGGGACCTCAGGACTCAGGGCTTGTGGTCCGGAGCAGAGTGGTCGCCCCATATCAGTGTGAAGGCGCTCTGGGCTGTTCCTCTAGCCTGCCAGACCTTTCACACCACTCTAAGTGGTTACAGCGTGACAGTTTTAACAGACAACACTACTGCCATGTTTTATATAAACAAGCAGGGCAGGGCCCGTTCTTCGCCGCTCTGTCGCGAGGCTCTCCTCCTCTGAGACTTTTGTATAGCCCATACAATTCTCCTCGAGGCGTCATATCTCCCGGGGGTGCGAAACGAGCTGGCGGACTACCTCAGCAGGTCATATCGCATGCACAAATGGACGCTCAGAGCGGACATCGTGATTTCACTCTTCCGCAGGTGGGGGTTTCCCCGGGTAGACCTGTTTGCCACCAGGGACAACGCCCAGTGCCCGCGGTTCTGCTCATTCCAGGGCCACAGCCCGGGCTCAGTCGCAGATGCATTTGCCATCCCGTGGGCAGGGGGCTTGATGTATGTGTTTCCCCCACTCCCCTTGGTACACAAGGTCCTGCTCAAGGTACGCAGGGACAGGGCAGCGGTGGTCCTCATCGCCCCGGCATGGCCCTGCCAGCTCTGGTACACAATGCTCCTAGAGCTGTCGGTGGAGGCCCTGGTAGTGGTGACCCTATGCCGGGACCTCATCACGCAGGACAGTGGGCGGCTTCTCCACCCCGACCTGCAATCACTACACCTGACGGCATGGAAGCTCTGTGGCTAAACATCTTGGAGAGCCAGTGCTCCCTTCCTGTGCAGCAGAGTCTGCTTGGCAGTAGGAAAACCTCTTACCAGGGCTTCCTATATGGCCAAGTGAAAAAGGTTCTCCTGTTGGCGTGAGCCCCAACAGGTGCAGCCGTGCCAGGCCTCGGTGCAAGCCATTCTCAAGTACCTCCTGCACCTCAAGCAGCAGGGGCTGGCCCCGTCCTCACTTAGAGTGCACAAGGATAAGGTGCAGCTGCAACCGCACCCCAAGTTCCTCCCTAAGGTGGTCTCGCAATTCCATTTGAGCCAGGACATTTGTTTGCCGGTGTTTTTTCCAAAACCCCATATAGACCCCAGTCACCGCAGCCTACACACCCTGGATGTGCGTCGAGCGCTGGCGTTCTATTTGGAGCGCGCCAAGCCCTTTCGTAAATCCTTGCAGCTGTTCGTGGCCGTAGCCGAGAGGATGAAAGCCCTCCTGGTGTCGGCGCAGCGGATCTTGTCTTGGATTACAAGCTGCATCTGGACGTGCTATGAGCTCGCAGGAGCTCCGGCCCCAGCGGTCACAGCCCGCTCAACCAGGGTTCAAGCGACTTCCACAGCTTTCCTGGCACAGGTCCCAATCCAGGAGATCGGCAGAGCAGCCATCTGGTCCTCGGTGCACACCTTCACGACCCACTATGCGGTCAACCAGCAGGGCAGAGAGGATGCGGCAGTTGGCAAAGCGGTCTTCCAATCAGTTGTTCCGTGACTCCTACCCTCCTCCAGAGGTAAGCTTATGATCCACCTAATGTGGAATGGACGTGAACAAGCACTCGAAGAAGAAAAAACGGTTACTTACCTTCTCATAACTGTTGTTCTTTGAGATGTGTTGTTCATGTCCATTCCACTACCACCCTCCTACCCCTCTGTCGGAGTCGCCGGCAAGAAGGAACCGGAGGGGGTCGGGCAGCAGGGGTATATATGCACGGCACCGTGGCACCACTCAGGGGGCCCCGCCAGCCTGACGGGAGCCGCTAAGGGGAAAAGTTTCCGATGCTCGTGCACACATCTAATATGGAATGGACGTGAACAACACATCTCAAAGAACAACAGTTACGAGAAGGCAAGTAACCGCTTTATATCAGGGTTGGAAGGGACCTCAGGAGGTCATATGCACAGCAGGACAAAGTACCGTCCCTTATTTTTGCCCCAGATCCCTAAATGGCCCCCTCAAGGATTGAACTCACAACCCCGGGTTTAGCAGGCCAATGCTCAAACCACTGAGCTATCCCCCTGCAGCCTGCCTTTTATGGAACTGTGCGAGTGAGGCATGGACAAGGATCGGTATGACAGTAGCAGTGCCTTAGACGGAGATGACACTGGTGATGACTTTGATGAATAACTGTTTTCAGCCCTACATGTCAAGGCTAATTTCCCTGGGATTACCAAAGATCAGTGCCTTTTTTTTATGTAACACAGGGATGTGTTGCTTGAAGTATAATTAAAAAACCTTTCATTTTAAAACATTTTCTTGACTATATCTCCATATAACAGTTCTCAATTTTTTGTGTGGTACCGTTGTGTTCATGGGAGCAAAGGCTTTTGAATGACACCCACCTTGATCCATTTCCGACACCATCGCATTATCAAAATTTCCAACTGGAGGACCTGGAGCAGGGAGCTGGCAGGGTGGGCAGTGAGACCCCTACCCTGCATCACACCACAGAAGGTGACACCATTGAAATTGTGATTCTGTAGATGTTTACAAATCAAATGACTCCCCCCCTTCCCTTTCTGTTGCTAATGTTACATTATGCTCACATGCTCTTCCCTGAGACTCACCACCTGGGCAGGTTTTGCCTGCCCTTTCCTATCAAGCAGGCAGAAGAAAGTGAACCCGGATTCCTTCGCCCCAGGGAATGGTGCTGTTAGCAGGGCCTGCCCTCCATGGGAGGGAGTCAGTTCCTAGCCTCACTTACAGCCATGGGTGGATGTGAAGAGAATGGAGGTGAGGTGAGACTGCACAGGAACTAAGCACTTGTTCTCCAGGGAGAGAGTGGGAATAGTGGAGAAATCAACCCGAACTCAATACCTCTTGAACCCCTGGAGGGAGTAAAAAACTGGAGGACAATTGTGGAAACTAACAAGAGTAACTGAGCCAGAGGCAGAAAATCTGCTCTTTTAAAAACAGCCTTGAAATGAGCTGGGCAGCAAGAAGGGACATGGCCTATTAACCTAGATCCAGAAACACCCCACAAACCTAGCTGCATGTGGCTGAATGAACTGCTCAGAGAATGTGACTACCCAAAGCCAACGTGATGAGCACTCCCTGGAAGGAGGTCAGGCTCCTGTAGCTCACCCAGACTGCATAGTCTCTTTGGTTTTGTTCCAGACCTAGGTGGCAATCCCTTAGAAATGTGACCCCTCCTGTGGCTTGGAGCCCATTTCAGACGTAGGCCATGGATAATCTATGTGCTCTTTCCAGAGCAGCCCTGTATGCTCTGCCAGATTCCATGTGCAAGGACAGGCTGCTCCTCCTGCTCACGCCCCTTGCCTTTCTCACACAGGATGCAGCTCGTTTGTTTCTTTGCAGTCTCTGTGCTGAATGAGTGTTTCCTCTTCAGTTGTAAAAACAACCCAAAATACTTCTCACCACCCATCAAAGCTGCACTGCAGTTTAGTACAGTGACCTCTGGTAATTGTTCTGAGCTGCACGAATGGGAGGTGAAGGCAGCTGCTATTCCAGTGCCCGCTTTTCAACGCATTTACTTTGGCTCCAGTCCCACCTGGCCCGCCCAACTCTTCCCCCTTTTTTAACGTAAGTTCCTTAGTTCAGGGCTCACGAAGGGTCAGCAATACAAAGATCCCTGGGCTGTGGAGCAGGTTCCTGTGATCTCCTTGCGAGTCGCTGGAGTTCAGGCACTGTTTGCTTGCCCCTTCTCCACCCCCAGTTTGGATACTGTGTACATTTCCAGTTGGCCATGCTGACCATGTCCAGGGGAGTAGCCTGTAGATGGCCTAGGCACATGTTGGAGCCCACTCTCACTGGGACGGCTCAGGCAGCCTGTAACCCAGCTGTGGCAGTATATTGTGAAGCCTCCTTTGTGGGCTGTGACTCTCCTAGTCTCTTCTCTGTTAGGTCCAAGGGGCAGCCTTCCCAGCAGGGGGTTCTGCTCAGGCCTAATTCTAAGGCCCAGCCTGAACCCGAGCAGGCCACAGCCCATCCGAACCCAAACTGAGCCGAGTGGGGGGCAGGGTTGTTTCCATACCCAACGCAAACTCAGCCCTATACAGATTGGGGTCGGTTTGCATGGGGCTGCCTGCCAGCCTTGACTCAGTTTTCTTTACTCCGTTTCCTCCATGGAGCTGTCAGGGCTACTTCACTTCCTGTCCCTGCTCCTGTCCCACTGACTGTTCCTCGGCCCAGCACCGTGCACACAAAGGGCAGCTGGTTCCCCCTCCCCCAGGCTGCTCCCTATGAAACTGTTGCTGCCTCTTCGCTCTTGTGGCTTGGCCTGGTAGGGGCTTCCCACTCCTCAAACTCCATGGTCGTGATCTGTCTCCAGTCAGTGCCTGCCCATGGGGTCGTGTAGTGGTGGCTGTGTGCCCCGCGTCTGCCAATCCACCCCAGGCTCGGTGGGTCATGCAGTGGTGGCCGCCTGGCCAGGGAGGTCACACAGTGGTGACCCCCTGCCCCATGTCTGCCCTCCACTGCCTGCCCAGGGAGGTTGTGCTGTGGTGGCCGCTGGCCTGGGGGTGGGATGGGGGTCGTGCGATGGTGGCTATGTGTGCCCAGCTTCTCCCAGCTGCCCCCACCTTGCTGCGCAGTGTTTTGTGGAGTGAGAGGCACTGCAGCTCCTCAGCACGCTCGCTCTGCAGCGCGCACAGCTCAGCAAGGTGGCGGTGGCTGACAGGAGTGGGGCACGCAGCCACCACCCTGCCGAGCTCCCAGGCAGGAGGTGGTCAGAGACTGCCTGACCCGAGCCTGAGCATGCTGGGTTGTTTTCAGCCCATCCGCATGCTTGCAGTCAGGTCCCGCTGGGTTTGGTTCCAGGGGCAAGGCTCTAATCTACAGTATCCAGCGCAATCCCAGATCTCCAGCACGATGGCAAAGCAAACAGATCCCCCCAAAGCATTTTCATGTTCCCTTTGCTTTTCTCTCTCAAAACGTACCTGCTTCATAGGCAAGTTCCCCCTTTGCTAATTCTCCATCTTACTGAAAGGGCCAGCTGTGCTGTCACCCGTCTCATGTGGGAGCCCACCCTGACCTGCTCGTCAGTCACAGTTCCTACAAGGTCCATGTCTTTCCTTTTCAGAGTGACTCACTTTCCCTCTCCTCTCCTCATTTAGTCCCCCTCTCCATTCTACTGCACAACACGAGAGCTGTTCCCGTTCCCTTTTCACTGGTTAATACAGATCCAGGTTTCACCCTTGTTGCTTCCTCCAGCAGTGGAATAAGAAACAGTCTAAAATTCTTTTGACACCATTTGTGGCTGGCAGGGGCCAGCAGAAAGCACAGAAGACTTTGTCAAAAGCTTTCTATTATGACTTCTTTTGATGCTGATGTTTTAGCTGTCTGCTCCGTAATAACAATCAATCATAGCTAGCACTTACATAAGTACCCCATCACCCCCTTTCCCTTGATTTGGTGAGTGCCCCTTCTTTTAAACACAGATACTGGGTTCAAAGGAGGCAAGTGACAAAAGCCCAGAGATAGGTATAAAAAAGGTGATCGGAACAGCGGGTTTTAGACGTTGAGGGCGGCAGAGCGGGGAAAATTACAATGGGTTCAAAGGAGCAGCAAGAGGGAAAACAGTGGGGAATCTGCTTAACGTTCTAGGTGTCTATACCCAAGGCAAGAAGTATGGGGAATAAGGAGGAAGAACTAGAAGTCTTAGTACACAAGCTACACTAGGACTTAGCTGGCATCAGAGACTTTCTGGGGTAAATCTCATGACTGCAGTGGTTGGCCTAGCTTATTCAGGAAGGAGAGGCAGGGAAAAAACGGAAACACTGGAACTGCCTCACCATCCTAATCTGCTGCTTCTCAAGATCAGTTGGTACAGCAACTCCACCACACACTGTTTGGTTGCCAGGTCTCTGTCTGCTCCTTCTATCCTTTTTGTGGGCGGGCTGCCTGCTACTTCCCATCAGTCTGTCTCCAGGGGAGAGGATCCTGGCGTGTGTGAGCACAGACCATTTGAACTCACTACAAATATGTCTTCTTGTAACAAAGCAATTGGTGTTTTCCCCCCTCGGTTCCTAGTTTGTTTTTTTTGGGGGCGGGGGTGCAGTTCTGTAGTGTCCAAAGCTTTAGAACTGTCTTGTCTGCGGCAGTGATCCAGGCTCAGGGCTCATGGAGAGAGAGCAGTTTTGACACCAAAACCCTGAGAGTTTCAGTGGCGTTAGTGGATATGGTTAACCCACCAGCCCAGAGGGATTCCTCTGTTATGAGATGATGACATTGCCTGTTTCTCTTACCCCACCACATTGCACCTGCCTGGGTTCAGCCTCTGAGGACAGGACAGGTCCTGTCGGTCTGTCACTGGGGAGCATGCTGTGTATGCTGGAGGGGCAGAAGAGTGTGTAAGATACATTCACTCAGTCAGGGCCCTGGCTTTCTGGCTGGTTGGAAGAGATTGATTATGCTCTGCCCCAGGCTGGTCCTTGAATATCTTTGGTCACAGCTGTGGAGCAGAGAGAGGGGCACCTCTGATGCCACACTGGGAGAATGACACCTGTGTGCAGCAGTGGCATATGGTGAAGTCTGTAATTCACCCACTCACCCCAAGGTGCACCCCATTAGCTCTGTTATATCATTAGTGCTGCATTCCCTCCTCCCTTTCCGGTTTGGTGGATCTGATAGGGAAATTGGTTCTTACCTGTAAGCTGGCTTCTCTTGTGACTCAGCTGTATCGGAACAGAAGCTCCACCCTGGCTGCTATTTCCTGGGGAATGTCAAGGAGTGAGAAGAAGAAAATAGCAGTTCCTGTTGTCTGATAAACATTTGACTTGGGGCAAATAGGAGGCAAACTCCTGGGTCCCTGGCTGTCCTCTGGGTCCTTGGCTGGTCCCCTGGAGGACTATGGAGCAAGTGTGGGATCCTGTAGCCATCTGACACAGAAAACCCCTCTCACAGGTAGGAAGCAGTTTCTGTTTGGAGACTCTCTCTTTTCCCCCTTCCGTATCCTCATTAATGTGAATGCAAAAGGTGCAGGGAACCAAGCTCTGGGCTCTGCTCCTTCACTATCAGCTGGGAGAGTTTGTCCCAGGATCAGGGAAAGAGTGTTCTGAAGGTCCAAAAGCAGTGCCCTGTCTCAGAGTCAAACAGGGAATGCTTGCGCTGGGAAATGGGACAGAAGTCCATGATCAGCATTTCCCTGCTAGGACGAAGGATTATCCTCCAGAGTGCACGCAGCTGTAATATCTCTGGAGAAACAAATCAGAACGTGCCTGGTCTGCTGTGTCAGACATGCACACGGCCTGATACGCAGGCCTCTCGCAGGCCCTGGTTTCAGGAAGTGGTGCTGTTCCACACGCTGGGAGGCAGGGTGAGGCCAAGGTTCCTTACAGAACAGAAGCTGCTATGTTACTGGATAACACAATAGCTGAGCTGCAGCTGTTCAAAGGCTGCAGGGCGGGTGCTCTTCTCCAGCTCCTGTGCAGTTCAGGGAGTTCTGCCTTTCCAAATAACTGCTCTTCGGAGAGTAAATTGTCATGTACCTCTGAAGTGGTGAAAAGTACCATCAGTGGGCTACCGAGGCCATCAGCAGAACAACCCTGCAAGCTGTCTCCCGTTGTTACTATTTAGTATTGAATGATGACAGTTTGTCTGGCACCGCACAGAACAACGTGTTCCTGAAGTGAGGAGGGCTATTGCCGGGCATGGATTGAGAGGAAAGAGATCGAAGGTATTTCTCATTTCCTTGAGAAATGACTAGAGCAATCCAGCCCACAGTCTTGCAGGACTAAGTTGGGCAGAACTTTCAGCCCTCCACCTGTCTCTTTTCTCTGCAAGTGAAAGTCCGATAAGTGCTCTGTGTGTTGCAGACAAGCCGAGCCTTTGGAGCAATGGCATTGTTCTGCCTAATGCCCAGGGGGTGGGGGCAGCGGGCTGCTGATAGCTGCCAGTGGTTATGTAAAGCGATGCGGGTGCATTCAGTGCCTGCTGACAACAGTGAGTGTCAGCAGACTGGGCCTGGCTGAAGAGCGTAAAGCTAGCCATCACCCTCTGCCTGGGTGGTGATTGGAGCTTCATGCTTCCCCCATTACACGCGTCCACAGTTTGTGCTCTCTTTCGGGGTGATCAGAACCTGGCAACTGCTGGTCAGGGCCAGGTCAGGTGGGAGATACTCTTTCGATGTTGGGAGCGGGGAGGATGTTGGTGTCTCCTCCCCAAGCACTCGCAGCTGCACTGAGGCATGGCATGTCTCTGTCAGGATGTTCTCCTGCAACATTCCTGTTGGGAAGGTGAGTGAGGGTGTCTCTAATCTGGGCAGGTTTGCCCATTGCCCCAAGCCAGCAAGATGGGCTAAAGTTGCTCCTGCATTACACTCCTTTCACTGGGCCTTCGGACAGCCAGGCAGCATGATACAGGAATTGACCTGACATGGCTGCAGGTTGAATCAACAGGCAGATGTTTCCAGTGCTGCTTTTAATGTGTCCCTTGGCTGAAGTCACCTCTCTCTGCTCCTGACCCAGTCGTAGGTAAAGACCAAACCAACCAAAGCTCACTCTGAGGCAGGAAAATGCTAATTTGAAAGCCTTCCCAGTGCTGCTGCCCTGGTTCTTCCCACCAGTGCAGAACCCCATCTAGGGACACCTGCACTGCCTTCCTGGGGAGCTTGCTGTGGCTTTGTATTGTTGCTGTGTGTGTGCAATGTGAGTACATAGGGTGTGTGTGGGGAGGTGTACATGCGGGGGGATGTGCAGGCTGGTGCGTGTGGTTTGGGTGCGTGTACGTGGGGTGTTTGTGGATGTATGCGCACGGTGGGTGGGTGTGGTGTGTTGGTGGGTATGTGCATGCAAGGTTTGTGGGTGTGCATGCAGTGAGGGTGCGTGCATGAACATGGTGTGCATGGGCACACCTGTGTTTTTGTGTGTGCGTGGTGACGGTGGGTGGGTGCATGCCGTTTGTATGGGTGAGTGGGTGTGTGCAGATGCATGTGTGTTGGGGTTGGCTCATTACAGTCATGAGGTGACAGATTTGGTTGCAGATGCCAGACCCAGGGCAGGTTGGAGCAGAGTTTTCTTTGCAAATGCCATCTTTGTCCTTCACTAAGCTCTCCTGCCCCTGCCCCTGCCCCAGCACTGCAGCCATTGCAGGGACTTAGCCCATAAGGGAGGAGTCATGGGCACAGAGGGTGTCAGGGTTCCCTCCCCACTCTGAACTCTAGGGTACAAATGTGGGGATCCGCGTGAAAGACCCCCTAAGCTTATTTCTACCAGCTTAGGTTAAAAACTTTCCCAAGGCACAAATTCTTCCTTGTTCTTGGATGGTATTGCTGCCACCACCAAGTGAGTTAGACAAAGATTCAGGAAAAGGACCACTTGGAGTTCGTGTTTCCCCAAAATGTCCCCCTAAGCCTCTTCACCCCCTTTCCTGGGGAGGCTTGAGAATAATATACCAACCAAATAGGTAAACAAGGTGAGCACTGGCCAGACCCTTGGGTTTTTAGGACATTAAAAACCAATCAGGTTCTTAAAAACAGAACTTTATTATAAAGAAAAAAGTAAAAGAAGCACCTCTGTAAAATGAGGATGGAAAGTAATTTTACAGGTTAATAAGATTTAAAACACAGAGGATTCCCTCTAGGCAAAACTTTAAAGTTACAAAAAACAGGAATAAACCTCCCTCTTAGCATAGGGAAAATTCACAAGCTAACACAAAAGATAATCTAATGCATTTCCTTGCATTACTTACAATTTTTGTAAACTTAAATGCTTATTTCAGGTAGGGTTTTAGGAGAATTTTTTTTCCTGCCCTGGTCCTTCTCTGTCCCGGAGAGAACACAACAAAGAGAGCACAAACAAAACCTCCCCCCACAGATTTGAAAGTATCTTCTTCCCTTATTGGTCCTTTTGGTCAGGTGCTAACCAGGTTTTTGAGCTTCTTAACCCCTTAATCCAGGTAAAGGAGGGATTTTATGCTACCCTTAGCTGTATGTTTATGACAGAGGGTGAGAGCTAATGCAGCCACATTCCAGTGGGCAGAGCACAGACACACACTGCATTGGCCACACCTGGCGCCCTGGCTGGGGGTTAGAGCGCGTTGTCAGAGAGGAGCTGAGGAAGCCAAATACACCAGGAGGACCGGTACTTGGGGCTAGTGTTATACTTATAAGAAGCACATGGGACCTTTATAGGGGAGAAGGCAGCACGCCACATTTATTGAGAATACAACAGTTAACATATGCTTTTTCAATCACAGACACACACACACACACAGAGTCCTGTCAGGTGATGCTTACGATCCGATGCTCCTGGAGTGTGGCAAGACGAACCCAAAGTCCCTTGGCCAAGCACCCTCTTCTTATAGTCTTTTTTCTCTGTTGAAGACTATGGATTTTGCTGCGTCAGTTTGTGACCGGGTTACTTCTTAATTGGTGCATCTTTTGATGTAAACATTCCAGTACACTGCCGAAAGTCATCCTGTCCTGGTTTCAATTTAATCAATTGTCTTGTCTTTAGGGGTGCCAGCCTTCACCTCAGGGTTGTCAATCTGCCCTTCCTTCATTATGGATGCGCGTTGATGATTCTCTGGTGTTATTAAGTCTCTTCACTCCTCCTTCCTTGACCATCTGGCTATAACAATGGCCTTCACACCTTATCTTTTCCTGATGCAAACATTCCTCATTCACACAAACAGTCTTTTTACAGAGACCTTTGAGAACACAAACATTGTCAGTTTATTTTGAATCTCCTTAACATAGACACAATACAAGATCCTGTATTTTACATTTCTTTGTTTTAAGGTTTAGTAAGTATATTTAACTAGAGTGCCTAATTTGTAATACATATAGGAAACCATAGTAGACATTATAACTTATCCTAAAACAAAAGGGGTGACCATAATCAGTCATAAGGATTGTTCTGGTCTGTCCCTGTCTTAACATCAGTACAGACACTGGCAGTCTGTCAGATGCATTTCTACCAGTGTCCCAGAGGGTCGTTCCTTTCTGCTATTCAAAAAGGGTGGCTGGCAGGATGAAATGAAATCATACGTTAGTACCTCTATTCTTATAATACAATTATAAAATCCTGCTCCTACATGAGTGCCCTTGTACTGTTGTCCAGGGGACCCAGGTTGGGCTTCCTGGCCTGGGATTCCCAGGCCATCTCCCCTTGGGGGGAACTGGGGGAGGGAAATTCCTTGTGGGAGGCTGTGTTCCATTCCCGGTCTCTTGTTTCCTGCTTCGCAGGGGCTGGGCATACTCAGGTTGAGGAGCGTTGTGCCCCACGCGGGTGCTGCTCCGCTCAGTGTGGGGCGGTGCTGAGTGTTTCCGAGAGGCAAGGCCGGTCTGGTGCTTAGTCAGTTGGGTTGTGGTTTGGGGGCTAGGGAGGGGTTGTAAATGGAGGGATCCTTAGAGCCCAGGCCTGGGTGCAGTCTGTATGAGAGCGAGCAGCTGATGGCATCATTACAGCGGGGTTCAACCCAAACCTTCCAGTCTGCTTTCAGACTCTCTCTCCTCCCCAAGCGCTGCACTGAGGCGTGATGTGTCTGTCACTCAGCTGGAGCCAGGCCCTCTGCCAGCCGACATGTGCCCTGGACTCTGCTAACGTTCGGCGGGCGACCTTTGCACCCTGGGAATAGTGCAGAGCACAGAGGCAGTCTCCAGTCAGCCTCAGACCCTCCTGTTGGGGCCTCATGATGAGAGGCAGGAATCATGACTTCATGTGGGTCCAATTAAAGGAGGGAATGTTCCAGGAGAGATACGGTAAATCGCTGTCATGTGGGGATTGGGAGAGCAGGGGCTGGGCAGACAGGCCATCCTGGGGGGGAAGGGTGTGGCATCGGGTAGACACAGCATCCTGGGGTGGCGGCTGGGGGGGAGGAGGGGCAGACAGGCCATCCAGGGTGGGGGAGACATGGGCAGACACAGTGTCCTGAGAGAGGGGTGAGGGTGCAGGCGGGGACTGGGCAGACAGGCCATCCTGCAGGGGAAAGGGGTGGCGCTGGGCAGACACACCTGGCCCACAGGGAGTGGAGGGGGCAGTGGAACCATTCTAAGGGGTGGGAATGTTTCTAGACCATGCCACAAGGCTGCAAACGAGGTTGGATTTGGGGGTTGTGTCTCACACGAGTCAGCTGGCAGAGGGCTGCTGGGGGTGCGTGGTAAAGGAAGGGTCTGTCCTGAGTGAGTGAGTGAGACTGCAGGGCAGGGGTTGGTCCACCACCTTTCTGAGGAATGTCTCTTGTGTCTCCAAGTACTAAATACAGCAATTCAGCTGGGTAAACGACAGGCTCTCCTGCTTCCTTGGGAGGCCACCCCATGCCAGCTCCCTCTGTTGGGACACATGCCTCCTCCCACAGTCAGAGCTTCCTCCCCCTGCTAGAGGTGTTCAGCTATTTCCAGGGCACAGACCCCGGGGAGAAGTGTCTGAGTAAGAACTTCATACAGGGGAGGTTGCTCTCCATACGGGGTCACTGGGGGTGGAAGTACACACACTGTGCCATACGCTGCGAGCTCCTGGTGCTGCTCCTGCGACACTGCATCGTGTCCCCTGCCTGTAATAGTGATGTCACTAGCATGTCACTACCCTGCCTCTGGCTCTCTCAGGCCTTGCCCATGGCACCAGCGCGGCAGCTCAGCACATACCTTACACCTGCCCTTCCTGGCCTGTGTGGCACTGTGCAGCTGTAGACTCGGGTTTCCCTTTCACAAGCCAGGCCAGTTTTGCCCAGGCCATGCAGCAGAGTTAGACTTTCCTGCCTCAAAACTGGATTCCCACCTGAGTCTAGGCTGTTATCGCAGTGCGAAACAATGCCTCTGGGATGGCACTCCTGGGGGGATCTACGAGCCATTCCCAAGCACACGGCTAAGGTCACAGGGCTCTGGGCCTGTCCCAAGGGAAGGAGAGGGGGCTGTTTTAAAAAAGCCAGAGCACATTGGGAGGAGGAACTGATCCAAGAGCTGGGTGAGGGGGTTCCCCACAAGGCCACTAAGGCATATAGGAGAGTTTGGAAGGATTGTCTCCCTAGAGGTTGGTTACCTTGTTAGAGTGGAACATGCATTCTGTGAGCCACATTCAGTCATCCCTGGTGTCGCTCCGGCTGACTTGCAGGATTTGCCCCAGGGGCCATCTGGCACTGAGTGCCTTCAGCTGGAAGCATCACTATCAAGGAAGACGTTTCTGAACCATAAGCATTTGGCTGCTTTTCCATTTAACATTTCAAGTGGTGGAGAGATCCGGCAGATCTCTTATTCGCCTCTAGCCAGCCAGTCAGGATTGGCTGCCAGATTTGAATGTGTGTTCTAATGGGTTAGCATTGTCTCAGACCTCTGAAGGGGTAACAAGTAGAAAGAGCCTGGCTCAAATGGCTGAACAGAGTCATGTGATGAGTCAGGCATTTTTCTCATGTGTAAATATTATATTTCCTGTTTTTAGAAGTCAAATGTCCAGGAAACAGCCCCAGAGGGGGTGCAGAGTTTAGGTGGGATGAATCTCCAAGACCTTGGAGATTCAATTTGATGTCTGGGTAAAAGCTGGAGCCAGCTCACCCATCCCCCACTTGACCTGAGATCTGAATTGCATTTTTGTTTTCTTCTTTTCCTAAATAATTCCCTATGCTTGTGTTTCTCTCCATCCAGGGACACTCCTACCCGCTGGCAGCCTTTGCCAGGCACTAAAGCAGCCATGCTGGTTAAAGTTAACAGTTTAAGACAAGTGCAGGATTCATCGAACAGTTCACTGCAGCCACAGAGTACTGCAGAAGCCAACAGCCAGAAATCTCTGCTTCCAAATCCAGTCCCATATGCCCAGCCTCAGTCCACAGCCCAGACCCCAGCTGCTGCAAAGCCAGCCTCTCCAGTGGAAACCAAACCGTCGATGCAGATTAAAAAGACAGAGAATGGTGGGTTTTGCTTAGTGCTAAGGAATGGCCCTCCTTGTCATGTTCCACCAAGGAGCGAAACAGGGACACCACAGCCTGCATCTCCCAAATATGCATCTCCAGCACCTATATATGATGAGCCGTCATTAGATTCCCCAATTTATGACGAGCCTCCTGTAGATATGGACACTGAGAGTGTAAATGCGAATGGGACGTCTCCACAAATATCTCCAAGCAATAGCTTCCAAAAGCAGCTCCAGCCAACCAAATTATTGCATCACCCAAGTATGCAACAGCAACAACAAGCTGGAAAAAAACATGTGCGAAACCCTTCCACCACAGAATACAGCCCTGCTGGAAGAGAGTATATTAAACACATGGTCAATGTTGACCAGTCATCCAAACCTCTTCACTGCCCCGGGGGGGTGGCTGATAGCCCTGCTAAACCACAGCCTGGTCTGCTTTCTTCAAAGGACAGTTTCAAGCAGTCCTGGAGGGTCTTGGAAGCCAATGTTCTCAAGAATATGGAGGCCCACCACAGTCGACAGAACAGCCAACAAGCTCAAGAGTACCCTACTGTTATAAGTCAACAGGATTCTGGCTACTCAACAGGCCCTTCTCCAAGCTTGCGAAAGAGGAAAGGAAGGAGACAAATGGCAGGTCAGGGAAGACCTGGCTCAGTGGGCAGCAGCAGTGAACTCAGTGCTTTGAATGATAAGTTGATTGCGGAGATGCGTGCCGTGGTGGGGAAATCGGCAGCCTGCAGGGGAAGCAAAGCAAGCCTAGATGCCGACATGCTGGAAAATGCCACCTCAACAGGGAGCAGTAAAGTTAGGTTTCAGTCAGACCATTTGAAGAAAGGTGTCATCCAGCACTCAAGGGACAACGTGACCTCTAGTAACAGGTCCTTGTACAGACAGGGACTGGAGAGGACAGGGAGCTTCTCGAATGACCCAGCTACGCAACAGGACGTAGTGAGGTCCAAGAGGACCTATGAGAAAATGGACTCTTTGGAAAAGAATGTGATGAGCCAGAGAAGTCTGACTTCATCAGATGCAGCACAAACATCCTCTCAGGTATGTGCCAATGATTATTTCAGTTAAATCACTTGCTGCTAGTCGATAGGGGTAGTTCTAACCCAAATGCACCATGCCATGTACTGATGGGTCTGGATTACTTACTGTACAAAGAGTTTTATTTACAGACACTGTATGTTCTTGGGGAATAAACAACAGATTGCAGAATCTTGCAGGTTTGTAATTGGAGGATCCTATTTCAGACCAGGTGCCTGATGCGATAGGTGGGAATTATGGAAGAGAAAGCAGAGTTTGGGTCCCATGCACCAAGTACGTAGCACTGAATGTGGTTGCTTGACTTCATTTACTTATTTGTATTGTGGTGTCATGGACCAGGACCCATTGTGCTAGGTGCTGTACAAACCCAGAACAAAAAAGGGTCCCTGCCTCAAGGAGCAGACAATCTAAGACATAAGGGAACAGCTGGATACACACTGGGAAGCACAAGGAAACAAGGATTTGTTATTGGTCAGCATAATAGGCAGCATCTCAGCCCATCAGCTGCCTAAATGTTGTCATGTTCTTTGTAGGCCACATGTAGGAGGGATTTGGAGGAGGACAGTGAGGTGGCTTGGAGGGTGCTTACAGGGGCAGCAGCAGAGAAAGCAGGAAGGTGCTTGTCTGAATGTAACAAGTGGGCGAAGGAGGCTGGTGTTACTGGCAGAGTGGAGTTCAGAGCTGACATCTTGATTGTGTCTAAGAGATGCTAGGTCAGGCAGGGACTTTCTGTGAAGAGCTCTGAATGTGCAGGTGTTTGTTTGGATGTGGTAGAGAAGAGGGAGCCAGAAGAGGGGTGATGTGGCCAAAGGGGAGGTGCCAGGAAAACGCTCTCTGGAGCAGCATTCTGAATGGGTGTAAGTGGGATGAGATGGGATTTGTGAAGGCCAGACAAGAGATGAGCCTGCGTATGATGGTCTAGAGAGAAAGCCGAGTCAAAGATGATGCCCAGGTGACAGACTTGTGTGACAGCGCGGATGGTGGGGTTGTCCTTGGTAACGGACAAGAGGGATGGGGGAAGGGGCTGACAAGAAGATTAAGAGCTCTGTTTTGGTCATGGTGACCTTAAGCTGATGTCTGGACTCCCAGGAGATGTCAGAAAGGCAGGCTGAAGTCTAGGAGAGAAAGAAACTGGTCTGGAGTAGAGGTAGATCTGAGAGTCATCACTATAGAGATGATAGCTGAATTTATGTTTGTGAATTAAATTGCCCAGGGATGAGGGGTGGAAGGAATGGAGAAGGGGACCAAGGACAGAGCCCTGTGGAACCCCCAGAAAGTTGGCAGAGGGAGGAGAGGGATCCTCTGAAGGATTAACTAGAGAAGTAGGAGTAGAAGCAGGAGAGGGCGAAGTAATGGAAGCTGAAGGAGTCCAAGCTTTCGAGAAGAGAAGCCCCGTTGAAGGCAGCAGACAGGTCCAGGAGGATGAGGATGGAGCATTGGGTCTCAGTGTTGGCCAGGAAGAGGTCATTAGAGGCTTTGGTGAGAGCCATTGCAGCAGGGTACAAGGGTGGCAGGAAGATTGGAGGGCATCTAGGATGGCATTGGAAGAGAGGAGCTCTGGATAATTGTTGTGGACTGTATGTTCAGTGGGCTTAGAGATGCTGGGAGATGAGACAGTAGCTGGAGGGACAGATGCTATCAAGGGTTTAAAAAAAAACAAAAAAAGAAAACCAGGAGAAATTATCCTGCCCAGTTTGGTGTTACAAGGAGGTGCTGAGCAAGTGAGGAAGACACGTGCTAATTTATCACCCCCACAGAGCCATATGTTTAGGATTGGAGAGGGTAGGCCCAGACGAGAGTCAAACACAAGTAAATTCAGCATTGTTTGCTAGCAAGAAAACCACCAACCTAATCTCAATGTCTGAACTATTTAATGTGTGTCCTGTTCTGACTAGCTCTGGGGTTGAAATTTAAAGTGCTCCTAAATTTATAGGTGTTTGCAAAGAAAAAAAAATGCATATGTCTTCTTTTGCTTCTTTGTGATGCAAAAAAAAAGGGGGGGGGCCTTTAAAAATGTACTTTGAGCTTTGTGGAGCAAGATCTTAGGGGGACACAGAGGCAGGATCTGCTTGATGAGTTTTGCCCAGTGTTACTCACTGATGTTCTGGAGTTGTTGGAGGATTTTGAGCCACAGTCTGTTTTAGAACCATGTCCTTTCTGACTGGGGAAGGCCAGGTCCTTGTTTGCCTCTGTTAAGAAGGGCAGGATCCCTTGTTTGCCTCCATTAAGAAGGGCAGCCTTGGAGAATGCATGTGTTCATCTGTGGCTCAAGATACAATCCAATATTGACAGACTAGCCAGAGTTGCACCTTCAATTTTTGGATTATTGAGACGGTTGTGGCAAGACAAGTCTCTCAGTATTTCGCTGCTCAGGTCCCCGTGGTTTTGTCAGTCAAGCTACATACCTGATTTGGTTTAGAGACTGCTCTTGTTGTGCTCATCTGTGTTTGCCTCCTAACCGCAGACAATGACCATGTGTCCATGCTGGTATTATTAGATCTGCCTTCCATACCCTTGATCATGAGGTGTGGCTGGCTCATCTGAGCTTTAGGTGGAGTTGGTGGGGCAGCTGTATGGTTCTTTCCTATCTGAGAGATCCCAAAAGGATGTATAGGACAATTGCTAATCACCAACAGGGTGGACAGGTTCCATTGGCCTCTGGCTGCAAAGGTGTGGCCTTGTGTTTTGGATGTGGCTTTCTAACTTAATCCATGCTTTTGCACTTCAGTATCAGATGAATGCAACGCGAGCCACATGAGGCCACATTTTAAACTGGCCCAGAAGTTAAAACTGGTACAGAGAGCAGCTGTCATCTTGGTAGATGGGGCAACTGCAGAGAGTACTTGGCCCCACACTGGTCACTTCTCAGCGTCCAGGTAGACTTTGAGGTGTTGGTTTTGATCTATAAACACCTATCTATAGGTTATAGATCTGTTTGATCTATAAAAATCTATAAAGACCAAGGACAGGGTAGGCCCGTTACTCAGTGGGGGAGGGGAGAAATAATAACAGAAAATGTGGAAATGGCACAGGTGCTCAGTGACTTCTTTGTTTCGGTTTTCACCAAGAAGGTTAGTGGTGATTGGACGTCTCACATAGTGAATGCCAGTGAAAATGAGGTAGGATCAGAAGAGGCTAAAATAGGAAAAGAACAAGTTAAAAATTACTTAGACAAGTTAGATGTCTTCCAGTCACCAGGCCTGATGAAATGCATCCTAGAATACTCAAGGAACTGACTGAGGAGATACCTGAGCTATTACCGATTATCTTTGCAAGATCATGGAAGATGGGAGAAATTCCAGAAGACGGGAAAAGGGCAAATATAGTGCCAATCTATAAAAAGGGAAATAAGGACAACCCAGGAAATTACAGACCAGTAAGCTTAACTTCTGTATCCAGAAAGATAATGAAGCAAATAATTAAGAAATCAATTTGCAAACTGCTAGAAGATAATGTGATAAGTAACAATCATTATGGATTTAGGAAAAACAAATTGTGTCAAACCAAACTGATAGCTTTCTTTGACGGGATAACAAGCCTTGTGGATAGGGGGGAAGTGGTAGATGTGGTATATCTTGACTTTAATAAAGCTTTTGATATTGTCTTGCATGACATTCTCATAAACAAACTAGGGAAATGCAACCTAGATGGAGCTAGTATAAGGTGGGTGCAAAACTGGTTGGAAAACCATTCCCAAAGAGTAGTTATCAGTGGTTCACAGTCATTCTGGAAGGGCATAACGAGTGGGGTCCTGCAGGGATCCGTTCTGGGTCCGGTTCTGTTCAGTATCTTCATCAATTATTTAGATAATGGCATAGAGAGTACACTTAAAAGTTTGCAGACAACACCAAGCTGGGAGGGGTTGCAAGTGCTTTGGAGGATAGGATTAAAATTCAAAATGGTCTGGACAAACTGGAGAAATGGTCTGAAGTCAGTAGGATGAAATTCAATAAGGACAAATGCAAAATACTCCATTTAGGAAGGAACAATCAGTTGCACACATACAAAATGGGAAATGACTGCCTAGGAAGGAGTACTGCGGAAAAGGATCTGGGAGTCATAGTGGACCAAAAGCTAAATATGAGTCAACAGTGTAAGGCTGTTGCAAGAAAAGTGAACATCATTCTGGGATGTATTAGCAGGAGCGTTGTTGTAAGCAAAACACAAGAAGTAATTCTTCTGCTCTACTCCACGCTGATTAGGCCTCAGCTGGAGTATTGTGTCCCGTTGTGTCCACATTTCAGGAAGGATATGGACAAATTGGAGAGAGTCCAGAGAAGAGCAACAAAAATTTTGAAGGTCTAGAAAACATGACCTATGAGGGAAGATTGAAAAGATTTGGTTTGTTTAGTCTAGAAAAGAGAAGACTGAGAGGGGACAGGATAACAGTGTTCAAGTATGAAAAAGGTTGTTACAAGGAGGAGGAAGAAAAAATGTTTTTCTTAACCTCTGAGAATAGGACAAGAAGCAATGGGCTTAAATTGCAGCAAGGGAGGTTTAGGTTGGACATTAGGAAAAACTTCCTAACTGTCAAGGTGGTTAAGCACTGGAATAAATTGCCTAGGGAGGTTGTGGAATCTCCATCATTGGAGATGTTTAAGAACAGGTTAGACAAACACCTGTAAGGGATGATCTAGATAATTAGTCCTGCCATGAGTGTAGGTGACTGGACTAGATGACCTCTCGAGGTCCCATTCAGTTGTAGGTTTCTATAAAGCCCCACCTGAGAGATCCTCTCCCTGTGGTACGATGCCATGGTTACCACCAGGAGACAGGCAGCAGTAGGGCATTCTGCTTGTGGGCCTGGGGCTCTGCTATTCCCTCCCACCCAGTGCGAAATAGCCCAGGTTGTCGACCTTCAGGGCATGCTGAGGGCCCCATTGTTGGGGGGAGTTAAGGAGGTGATGCCAGGGTCTATGTGCAGCTGATTGTATGTTTAAATACAGTTACATGTGAAATGATCTCGTCTGGGCCTTGGAGTCCATGACCTGGCACACCTTGATTATTAGAAACAAATCCAGGGTAGCTACTTGACAAAGGTTCGTGAGTTCGTCCTCGCTGAGTCTCTGTGGAGTCTACTCCGGGGCACTGCGTGTTCGACTGAACACTGCATCTCGCACAGTCTTCTGCAGCTGCACTCCTGGCGAGAGAGAACAGCCCCTTTAGGTCTGAGGTCATGGATTAATTAACTGTGCTCTCAAGCTGAGTTAGCGCGAGTCTGCCTACCCAGGCGGGGAGGATCGTCCGCAGCTGCAGTGCAGACGCACTCTTAGGGCCCTTGGGGTAAATCTCCCTCGTCTGTTGTTGTCGGTTAGTTTTGGATCTCTCTGGAGGTGGGGCAGGTAGAAGGCAGTACTCTTCCTGGTCTCTCTCAGCTAGTCCTCCCTAACCTGCAGGGGAGATGAGGGCACTTGGCCTCAGCCTGGGCCATTATCATGCTGAACCTCACTGTCCTCCCACAGGACAGCCCAGCGTCTCCTCCCAGGGGATTCTCTTTAGGTGTATCGTTACGCAGCCTTGCTACCCAAATAGATGTGTGAAGACCCTGGCCAGACTCCCTGTCGCAGCTGTTCCTGCTCCATTGTAGATGTGGCCATGGATCCCAGAAGGGAGGCTGCGGGAGCCAAGGAAAAGCACACAACAGTCCAGAAAACTGGCTAGCCTGAAATGCTGTTGGCAGTCATCTGGGACGGCCTGAGCTGGCCTGCCGCTGCCCCGTATATGATGCTAAGCCTGACCAGAGCCCTCCTCCTGTGTATGATAACGTGGCTTATTGCATGTAACCCAGCTGTGAGACACTGGTTGGATTGGCATGAGCTAGCCAAAGACAGGAGGTTCCTGGGGTCTGCGTGGACAATGGGGGCCATGAAGTGGGGAACAGGCACTTTGAAAGGGCCACATATGTGATCACATGCACTGGGGAGGAGGGCATGGGGCTGGGGTTCCTGGGCTGCTGCGGAACATGGATGATGAGCGTGTGCTGGCTGTGGGGAGGAAGGTGTGGGGCTGTGCCCTCTCAGGGAGCCTCAGCGAGGTGGTGAGAACCAGGGTTTGGATAGCAAGGGGTGATAGAGCATCTTGTCTAGGAGTACAAAGGGTGCTGTGTGCCAGAGAGACAGAGCCTGGGTACTCCAGGGGAGGAACGTGGCATTCTGGCCGATGAAAGAAATCCACATGTCTTGATAGGCTGGCCTGGAAACTGCTGTGCTAGCAGAAGGCCTGGTGTAGAATGTGTGAAAGGAATTTGGGAACACCTGATGCAGGTGTTCTCAAGATACAGCCCTCCCAAAAGCTGACTTGCTTTGAACATTTCTAAGTGTTTATAGTGCTTTGTTGTCAGAGCTGGGAAAATACTATGGGTAGGTCCAGCTACAGGGCTGGAGCAGCAGAAAAGGGAGGCAGAGGCTGCAGGAGGAAAGGAACTGGGAGCTGTGCTCCTGAGCACTCTGCAGCTCTCAGCTCTGCTGGCCCCCAGATGGAGTAGAGGGTGTGAAGAGGCGAGAGGGAGATTGGAGCTGAGTGGCTGTGAGGAGCTCCTGCTGTCTGGGTTGGCACCTGGAGTCCTGGGCCAGCTTTGGGGATAAGTTCTGCTTCCCCACCCCCACTAGGGACACAGTGCAGGAGGTGGGCTTGTCCCTAAACATGCCCTAGAAGCTGTCAGCGGGGGCTGTTGGAGGAGTGCAGATCCCAGCCATGGACTCCATCCAACATACGTTTTCTCTCTGCTCACGACTCTAGTTCCTGGAGGTTGGGTGGCTGATGCTGCCTCACTCGGGTAAGACACTCAGCTAAAATGCTTTTGATTGTAACTTGTCTGTTCTCCCTTGCAGCCTGGAACAATAGAGTCAGACTCCAAGCAGGAGACTAGCGTGCAGCCTGCCATCAGCATGGAATATCAGTTTCCCTACAGCACGTTACGGAAGCCCATCTCTCAAAGCAGCATGGCAGACTGGGCTTCCAAAAACCTGAACATGCACACTCAGGGCATCTTCCGCCGAAGGATCTCCATCTCCAACATGCTCTCCTGGAACGGGGGCTCCATCAAAAAGCCAATGCTCATCACCAGCAACCACGCCATTAAAAAGGAAGCATGTGAGATGTTTAAACTGGTGCAGATCTACATGGGAGACCGCCAGGCCCGCATGGACCGAAATCATGTGGCTTTGGTCACAGTCACCAAGTGTTGGAGCATACAGGGTTTACGGGATGAGCTGTACATACAGCTGATCAGGCAGACTACGGACAATATGTGTTACCGAAGTCTGGCGTGGGGCTGGGAACTCATGGCCATCAGTCTGGCTTTTTTTTCCCCATCACCCAAGTTTCAGTCTTACCTGGAAGGTTACATCTACCGCCATCTCGACCAGGTCAATGATGAAAACCGTAAGTGCCTCGCACATCACAACAGCTGTTTAATGGCACTGAAATTCACCATCATGCATTAGGCCAGCAGCAAGCCTATGCAGCTCCGCTGCTCCTGTGCAGTGTCTGATTATTTGGGCAGCATCTGGTATATACACTGAGGCTATGTCTACACTTTGGATGCACCACTGTAAGGCCTCTCATGTAGCCCCTATACGCTGATGGGAGAGAGCTCTCCTGTTGGCATAATTAAACCACCCCAAACGAGCGGCAGTAGCTATGACTGGCGCTTTTGTTGGTGAAACTTATGTCGGTGGGGGTAGGGGGTGTTTTTTCAGACCCTGACTGACAAAAGTGCTAGTGTAGACAAAGCCTTGGAGAGGGACAGACTCTGCTCTCCCTTATGCTGGTGTGAATCTGGAGTGACTGCACTGGACTGCAGATTTACACTGGTGTATCTGAAAGCTGAATTTGGTCCATATTTTGTGGAATACCCTCTGAATGAGGGGCTAAGCGGCATGTTATAATTAACTGCATTGTGCAGGAAGACCGGCGAGCTGGTGGAGGTTGTACCCCTGATACTGATTAGTACGGCTACGTTTTAGTCATGGGTATTTTTAGTAAAAGTCATGGACAGATCATGGGCAAAAAACAAAAAGTCACAGCCCAGTGACCTGTCTGTTGACTTTTACTAAAAATACTTGTGACTAAATCTTACCTGCTGGGAGGGGAGTGCTCCTGAGGACTGCTGCTCCTGGTGGGGGGCGGGCAGCCTGGGGCCCCCTGCCGCTGCTGGGGGGATGGCCAGGCCCCACCACTGCTCGGGCCAGGGGGCAGCCCGGGCCTCCGATACCACAGCCAGTCCAGGCGGGGGGCGGTCCGGGACCCCGGGGCTCCGCAGCCGCTGATCCGGGTGGCGACGGCCTGGGGTCCCACTGTCACTCCGGGCGGGATTCAGCCAGGGCCGCTGCCGATGGTGGTCCAGGCGGGGGTGGCCCGGATCCACACCCTCTACCACTGGTCCCGGACCACTGTTCCAGGGCAACGCTGGGGACCAGCTGCCTGGGGCTGTCAGAGCAGCGGCCGGTGTGGCTGGCTCTGAGGTGCTGGGCTGGCCCTGGGGTCAGCCGCACCTGCCGCTGCAAAATTCATGGAGGTCATGGAAAGTCACGGAAGCCATGACCTCCGTGAATGATTCGCAGCCTTACTGATTAGTAATACTGGTAAGTCGTCATGCTTAAATTCCAGGAAGGTTTGCAGCCATATTGCTATCAGCAGGCAGGATAAGGGTTGTGCCATTCCCAGGAGCTGCTTGGCCTGTGCAGTAAACACTTCTCAAGCAGTCACAGGCAAATGGGTGTTTCTTTAATTAATTTCCAGTGCCAAGACGGTTGTAATCTATGGAGAGAAGTAGGACTCAAGTCCTTCCATCATGCGGCACAGCTGCTGTCAGGCCTTCTCCCAGTGATTCTAGCTTGTATCTGATTAAACAAATGGCTGCATGCAGCAGTGATGTAGCCGTGTCAGTCCCAGGGTATTAGCGAGACAAGGTTGGGGAGGTGATAGGATTCTGTTGGTGAGAGCCAAGCTTTCGAGCTACACATTGGTCTTCCTCAGGCCTGGCAAAGGTACTCCTAGCGTCACAGCAAAATGCAAGTTTTAACAGAAGTAGTTAGCACATCTTGTAAGGAATATTCTGTCTTGAAAGAATACAAGCTACTGTAGCTGGCGTATGTCAGTTCTAGACACAGTCTAATCAGGGGTTCTCTGACTGTTACAGCCTTGAGAGACAAGGTGGGTGAGGTAACCATGGACCCACACGGGGACAGCTGCATTGCGCACAGCCTTGACAAGACAAAGGCTTTTGTCAGCAGTCCCCAGTGTGTGATAAGCAGAGCCTCACCCCACAATGCCTGGAAAGGCGTGCCTCCGAGCAAAGCTGCACCTCCGGTCGCTGGCCCCATCCGTACCACAGCATCTCCCACTTTCAGTGTCAGACAGATATAATCAGAGCCCCATCCAAAATTATGAAGTGCTAACGATGAAGGTATTTATAGGTACTTCTTCAGTGCTCAAGAGCAACGCTTCTGCCTAGTCATAACTAACACACACGAATCGCTCAAATCATTTCTCCCATGGGATGTTCTGCTGGCAAAGAAACTGAGGCCGTGACTTGTCCAAGGCACAGGGCCAGTGTCAGGCCAGCGTTCGGAGTTCCTGTCTCCCAGTCCTGTGCTCTGCTCACAAGACTACACTCCTCCCAAAGGTCTCTGATTTAGATGGGTTTAGTTTTCTAAGGTACAGAGCACACTTGACTGGATCAGACTGACGTGGGGAAGAGTAGAAGCTTTGAGAACGAAGTACAATAGAGTGGGCTGTTCGAGGTGTAATGGGGAGGCTGCCCAGCCCCCCTAAGGACAGTACCCGGTGATAGCAGCCTGTACGCCGAGATTAAAGGAAAGTGCTGCTGCTGGAGCCCCAGAGCCAAATCCAGAGAGGCACCAAGCAGCTGCTGCGCCCACTGGAGTCAGTGGGCCTGACTTGACTGGGCTCCTTACTATGGCAAGTTCCCCCTGACTCAGTACTTTAGATGCTGAGCGAGGCTCTCAGGAGAGGGAACGGCTGGTGCTCGATCCCTGTAGGACTGACCTTGCATTGGGTTAGGGAAAGTTTGCATTCTGTTGAACATATCAAGTATGCCACATGTGTGCAGTGGGATATCCTTGGCCCACGGCTTGTGTATAAATTCTTCCCAGCAGAATCCCTGCATGGGGTGCAGAAACTGGTGTTCACAGCCTTAGCTTTTGCCTATTGCCCTCTGCCATGTACACACACCCTGAAGAACACAGGTGCACCGTGTTGCTAGCCTGTGATGTTCAGTGCGGACAGATCCCAGGATCTCAAATTTCAAGTGCAGTCAAAAGTGTCATGTGGATTTGTTTCAGGGTGTAAAGGATATTCCCCTGCACTCACCTAACGCAAACATGGTGGCAGGAAGCTTACTCAGACCTTCCCAATGGTTCTCCTGTGGGCTGAGACAAAGCATTCGACTAATAGAATCATAGGAATGGAAGGGACCTCGAGAGGTCATCTAGTCCAGTCCCCTGCTCTCAAGGCAGGACTAAGTATTATCTAGATCACCCCTGACAGGTGTTTGTCTAACCTGCTCTTAAAAATCTCCAATGATGGAGATTCCACAACCTCCCTAGGCAATTTATTCCAGTGCTTAACCACCCAGATAGGAAACTTTTCCTTATATCCAACCTAAACCACCCTTGCTTTAATTTGAGCCCATTGCTTCTTGTCCTATCCTCAGAGGTTAAGAAAAACAATTTACCTTCCTCTCCTTGTAACAATCTTTTATGTACTTAAAAACTGTTATCATGTCCTCTCTCAATCCTCTCTTTTCCAGACTAAACAAACCCAATTTTTTTAGTCTTCCCTCATAGGTCATGTTTTCTAGACCTTTAATCATTTTTGTTGGAGCTTTCAGTCCTAGAGGAGAATTTTCTGGATGAGTGAGGGTATAGAATCTAATGGAATGGGAATTGCAACCTTAGCTCAATCATTTGCTCTCCATAAACACGCTCCTAGATGGAGCATTGAATATTAGTGCTTCCTCCCATGGGTGTAGCAGCTCTGAGCTTCCCCTTGGCCAGAAATTCAGGGGCAGAAATAAACCAGGGGGCTTTGTAAACTGGCTCGGGCAGGATTTTCTTCCTCTCATTTCCCAGACTCGGGTGCTGCAGGGGCCAGTGGGATCACTAGGTCAGTCTTACTAAGTGCTGTTGGGGCGGTGTTTGGCGGAGGAGAAGACAGCTGATCTGTAAGCAAGACAAGCTTGCGGAAGGAGATTTGACATTCTGGAGCCTCCCTCTGGTATCCTTGCTGTTCAGTGGATCCCAGTGATGGTCTCTCTGAGCCCTAGCCCCTCTGGAATTGGTTGATACCAGAGTCATGGACACAAAGTTCTTAGAGGCTCTTGCACTTTAAATAGATTTTATTCTCCTCTTCCCCATCTCCCTAGCCATGGCCTCCAGCTCTCCTAGCATCCGTTCCCTGACCAGTTGAGGCCAGCCTGCCCCCTCGTGCAGCCCCAGAGCACGTTGCTTTCGCTGATGTCTGTGGGCAGTTTTGGTATCTTGCTGTCCTTAGCTGTCCATGCTGGGTCACTGCCTGCATGCTGTAAGGTGAAGGAGGCGGAGCGTGTTCGGTCTGCTTTGAGGTCACTCACTTAACCGTGCTTTGGATTTTCAGTTGCCCAGCGCATTAAGGAACTTCTGGATCTGAAAAACAAGAAGAACTCCAAATCCAGGAAAAAGAGGAAGCAAAACACCGAGGAAGAAGGTAAAGAGAGGCAGAATGTGAAGACTACACATGCATGGTCTGTCAGCCTCTGCAGTTAAACCTCAGACACAGCAGATTAGTTGCTGTGGGAACTATTTGGTAATAGAACCTGTAACACGGTGTTGTTCAGTCTAGGAATATGAATGTGTTCAGACTAGCCCCACCTATTAAGGTTGCCTAACAATTCTCATTGTAAGACTCTGTTTTCAGTTACTTATAACTTTACCAAACGTTAACCTTTCGGTCTGAAATTTTACATGCCTGGTGTCTGCCTCAGGATGAATTTCTTGGAAAATTTCATCCAAAGAGGTTTTCTCATTTCTAAGAAAGAGTCTAGGGACCTTCTCTTTGGATAGCTCTAGCACAGAGGTGGGCAAACTATGGCGCGCGGGCCACATGCGGCCTGCGGGACCATCCTGCCCGGCCCCTGAGCTCCCGGCCGGGGAGGTTCACTTCACCCCCTACCCCGCTGTCCCCCGTCCCCTGCAGTTACTCTGCCATGTGGGCAGCGCAGCTTGCGCCCGCCCACCTCCCAGGCTTCCCAATAAGCCTGTCCTGCCGCTCTGAGCGGCCTGGTAAGGGGCGGAAGGAGAGGATGGTTGGATAAGGGGCAGGGGGACCCGGGGGTCAGTCAGGGGACAGGGGGCGGTTGGATGGGGCGGAGGTTTGGGGAGGAGGGTGGTCAGGAGACAGAGAGTGGTGGGGGGGGTTGGATAGGAGGTGGGGTCCCGGGGGGTTGGGGGTCCCGGGCAGCGGGGGACAGGGAGCAGGGAGAGTTAGATAGGGGGTGGGGTCCTGGGGGGGCAGTTAGGGGCGGGGGGTCCCGGGAGGGGGTGGTCAGGGGACAAGGAGCAGGGGGAGTTGGATAGGTCAGGGGTTCTGAGGGGGGCAGTCAGGGAGCGGGAAGTGGGAGGGGGCGGATGGGGCAGGGGCCAGGCTGTTTGGGGGATACAGCCTTCCCTACCTGCCCCTCCATACCGTTTCGCAACCCCAATGTGGCCCTCAGGCCAAAAGGTTTGCCCACCCCTGCTCTAGCACCACCATGCTTTGGAGTAGGGACTTGAAAGTTGCCAGGGGATTGGCCTTTGTGCCAGGAATGTGTCTTTTGCCATCCTTGTGAAAATTTGCCCACATTTAGCTAAGTTATAAGCCCTTGAAAAAAATCTCAATTCGTGCACAATCAATAGGGACATCTTAGATTTTAGTAGTGACATTCCCGAAAGATTCCATCATCTCTGGGCCCAGGGCTGTACAGGACTTTCACCGCAATGGCAGCTCTGAGCATCTGCCGGCTGTGTAAGGGGTGGGTCCCGTCACTGGAACTGAGAGCAGGGAGCCTGTGACCCTTTGCTGGGCTCAGGCAGCATGGAGAAGGAAGCTGCTTGTTTCGAATGCAGAGGGGATAAGCGCTGAACCTGCAGGGGAGTAGACTGGGACAAGGAGCCTTGGGGTGCGGTGGTGAGTGGGAAACTGGGTCCAGCAGCTGAGGTGCAGAGTGTGAAGGAGACTGGGACTGGGCTGAGAAGCCAGAGGAATGGAGACTGGGATCAGCTAGATGAGGACAATGAAGAAAGCATTGAGAGCTGGTGAACCGGAACCCCTGGGAAATGTTTGTGCCTACTGCCAGGAAGGAGTAGAGAAGGGCCAAGACATTACTGTGCTGTGGAGATCCTTGTACAGTTCCGGAGTTGGGAGCAGCACTGGTGAAACCCAAACTGTGCAGCCCAGAAATATTCCATAAACGGCAGCCTCCATTGCATGTCACTCAGAGGTGAACTGTTTATGTGCATCATGCTAATCAGCTTGGTTCAGCTTTGATTTACAGTCACCCTTGGCTAATAGTTGCTTGTTTTCCATCCTCTGGTTGGTTGCGAGCTGCATTGTATAGAGGAGGGGGATTTTTCAGACACTCTGCAAATGCATTTGGGTCCAGGGATCTTTCAAGTGAGAAGGACTGTGCAGTTTCTGCTTAATCTCAGCTGGTCAGACTGGCCTGCCAATTGCAGACTAGCTAGTATCATGCTGGGGCTGACTCTGCTCTAACTGCCCAGGGCAGAGGCCCATGCTGTTCTGAGCCCTGCCTCCTGCCCCTCCCCATTCCAGAGCTTACAGTAAATATAGTGTAGGTCCCCTCCCTCATGCCCCCACAGCTGCCAGCCTTCCCACACCGTTCCCTGGGGCAGTGTGTGTGTTGGGGGGTGGGAGGGAGCAGCCTGGGGCGTTCCAGAAGTTGTCAAAGCCTCAGAGTTCCACTGAGCAGCTAAAGCTCATGGATACCCCGTGTCCCCATTATCTGCAGCTCTCTTCCAGTGGCCTTGGGCCTTTTGGGGGGGTCTTCTGCACACACTGTCCAGAGGGGGTGTGGGGCCATGCAGTGTTTCCCCCATACATTTGTTCAGGCTTCTCCTATGTTTCCCTGTCTTGTGGCAGTTGAGGAGATTGGGGTTCCCCCCTGGAGTGTCCCCTGGCCATTTCCAAGAAACCAGTCTGCTTCCAAAACTTTGTTTATCTGGTTACAACCCATCCTTTGCCAGCCACTCTGGGCTCACTACAGCTGTCTGCCTGCTACCTGCACAATAATCCCATGATGGGAATGAATTACTCTCCTACTGGGTGTGTCCTCTGGCCTCAGCTGGCCAAGATCATGGGTAAAAGGACCCAGGAGTGTTGGAAGATAAGTGACTGCATGAGTTACAAACCAGCCATTCCCTCCCTGCTGCTCACTGCATCCAAGGCCAATCACCAGCGTTGCTAACCCCAGCTATTCAGAAACCACGGGTCAGGGACCAAAATAGCATGAGGTTTGAAAAGTAGGAGATTGGAGTTCTTTTTCTTGGCCCTTTTGTGTGGGTGCCTTGAGGAGTCATGTTTTTCTGCCAGGCTGGATTGATTTAAATCCCCAAGTGGAAAGCCTCAATTGAAATCATCTGTTTTAACTAAAAAAAACAACGAGTCTTTGTGGCACCTTAGAGACTAACAAATGTTTTTGGGCATAAGCTTTCATGGGCTAAAACCCACTTCATCAGATCCGATGAAGTGGGATTTAGCCCATGAAAGCTTATGCCCAAATACATTTGTTAGTCTCTAAGGTGCCACAAGGATTCGTCCTTGTTTTTGCTCATACAGACTAACACAGCTACCACTCTGAAGTGTGTTTTAACCAACTTTTTCATTTGTACTTCAGTTATTTTCTAAAGAAAGGTGCATTCTCATTAGTTGATATGACCATTAAACATGTTGATTTACAGCTAAATAGAGCCTTTACGCTAGATTTTGTACAATTTTTTGCTTCCTAGGAGGGTACAGTATAACTACATACATTTATTTAAGCAATTATATAGCTTAATATTTTCAGATTTTTATTAATTATAAATTTTAGTGTGTGAGAAAATGGTGACTGATATATTGCTTATTTACTGGATAATTCACTTTTGGCTCATGATTTGTGTCCAGCTGCATTAGGATGGTGTTTCACATTTACAACAAATGATTTATTACAGTTGTAGTCAGTGAATTAAACTGATTATTTCAGGTCAACCTAGGAATAGTTTCAAGTAAGGCCTGGTCTACACTACAAAGTGAGGGAGACCTAGCTGTGCATGTGTCTGTACCTGAATTTGTCTCCCACCGATGTTAGCACCCCATTACGATGACGCAGTAACACAACCTTCCTGAATGGCATTGAGCCATGGTCGATGCACTGTAGTCAACGCAGTGCAAGCGTAGACACTGCACTACCTATGTCAACCCTAACAGTCCTCCAGCAGCTTCCCACAATGCCTGACACTGACCGCTCTGGTTACATTGTGGACTCCACTGCCCAGGGTCACACAGGATGGAACCCTCCCCACTCCCTCAAAAACCCCACAAATATTTGAAATGCCTTTTCCTGATTTCCCACCTTGATGAGCACACCTAGCAGCTCTTCACTGTTGTGTGCAGCTGCCCATGCCTCTGATATGTTCCGCGCATGCACTGGCCCGCAGCAGACAGGAGATATGGGATCTCTTGGGCCTGTGGGGAGAAGAGACCGTGCAGGCACAGCTATGGAGCAGCTGTAGAAATGTGGACATCTACAGGCAGATTGCTCGGGGGACGCAGGAGAAGGGATACGACAGAGACCGGCAGCAGTGCCGTGTGAAAACCAAGGAACTGCAGCAGGCATACCAGAAGGCCAGGGAAGCCAACAATGAATCCAGTGCTGGGCCACAGAGTTACTCAATAAAATTCTACTCTTTGGAAAATAATTCACATTTATTAGTTCACAACATCCGCTCCGGAGTGCCTGGTGATCCTGAAAGCAACCATTACTTGTTATTGTACATTCTGACTCAACGTCTAGGATCAGTGACCATCACAGTGTTATAAATGTACAGCAAGCACCACAACGTTAATAGGTGCACTGACAGTTTTATATTCATAGATGTTCACCAAGCACCACACAGTTCCTAGCAGGCCCCAAAACAGCAGGGCCAAGTAGAACACAGTACACCACAATATGTTACTGTGACTCACCGTTCAAGTGCTCTTTCAAGAGCACCTTCACTCGTATAGCTCCACACTGAGCTTTTCTAATAGCCCTTGTGTCTGGCTGTTCCAACTCAGCAGACAGCTGCTCCATATCCGCCCTTTGCTGAACAGATACTATGAAGGATACAGCAGGCAGATGTAACCATTGGGATGTTTTTTTCAAAAATCCAATCTTGTGAGTAAACAACGCCAGCAACCCTTCTATCTACCAACAGAATATTCGGCTGCCGTGCTGCACTTGCTGAGCTGGTAGTTGAATCTTTCGTTGGTGCTGTTGAGGTGGCTGACTTCATTAGCTAGGAGTAGATTAGGCTGTGGGAATAGGAGTGGGTAGGCTGGGTCCCCCAAGATCACTACTGGCATTTCAAAAAAAGAAAAGGAGTACTAGTGGCACCTTAGAGACTAACCAATGTCACCAGTGGTAATCCACCAGTCAGAAAAGAGAGTCCATGCTTGTAGATTACTGAACAGTTCTGTGTTCTTAAAGATGAAAGTGTTATGCACCTTCCCGGACCAGTGAACTTTGATGTCAGTGAAGCGTCACTGGTGTTTGTATAACCATAGAAGAATAGTCCTCTCTGTTGATATACTCTGGTGCCAAAATAGGGATGTATTTGCCATCTATCACTCCATGACAGTTCAAGAACCCCATTGCTGCAGATCCATCCACTATGTACTGCACGCTGCTGAGAGTCAGAGTCCTGTGTAGCAGGAGATGATTAACAACTCTGTACACGTGCATGACAATGGCCCCCACAGTGAATTTTCCAACTCCAAAATGATTTCCTACTGACTGGTAGCAATCCAGCATTGCAAGTTTCCACAGTGCGATTGCCCCTTGCTTTTTCACTGTCAGTGCAGCTCTCCTTCTGGTGTCCATGTGGTGGAAGGTGAGAGCGAGTTCAGAACATGGATCAAGAAATGTGGCCTTTCGCATCTGAAAGTTCTGCAGCCATTGCTCATCATCCCAAACCTGCATTACAATGCAATCCCAGCAGTCAGTGCTCATTTCTTGAGCCAAGAAGTGGCACCCCACCATCTGCAGCTGCTCTGTGAACACCGCCAACAATCCTGAGTTGGTTTTCATTATGTTACACAACAAGGAATGGGCACGTTCCCTCCCTGATTCGATTCTTCTTTCAGTTCTGCAAATATTGGAGGCTTGTGCTTCCCATGCTCACGACAATAGTAAAAAGAAAAGGAGTACTTGTGGCACCTTAGAGACTAACAAATTTATTTGAGCATAAGCTTTTGTGAGCTACAGCTCACTTCATCGGATGCAGTGCAGGTTCCATGCTGCTATCAGAGATGGCGGACAGCAAGGAAGGTCATGTTGGTTCTGCTTTGAGCAGGAGGTTGGACTAGATGATCTCCTGAGGTCCCTTCCAACCCTGATATTCTATGATTCTATGTGGGTTTGTGGGATCTTTAAAGAAGGCATGAAAATTACGGGATATGGATGACATGTGATGGAGACAGCTGCATGCTGGGAACTTGACCCCTTTCTCCAAGTCACCCCTGCACGACTTTTTCCTGCCCTGCCATGCATTGGCAGATCTTCCCAAGAGAGCGCTTTGGATGGTGATGAGCTGCACGCTGGGATATGTACCCATGGTGCACCACACTGTGCATCGATACAAGCACTCCTGGTGACCACATGCAAGGAGCCAAGTATGTACGCATACAAACGACCTACTCACTGCGGCAGCTTGATGCTGAGGTAACTTGTGTTGGCCCAAATTTGTAGTGGAGACATGGCCTAAGTGAAAGTGACGGGAGCTTAAATTCTTACTTATCTAAGTCTCTTGAAAATGAGACAACAGTCTCCTAAATTTCCTAGGCTGTCCTTCAAACTTTGAAAACTAGTAGATCTCATCCCCTCCCTCTTCGTTTTTATTCACAGACTGGACAAGAAAGACCAGCTTTCCTGCTTTTTCAACTCCCAGGCAATTTCTCAACTTTGAATTAGTCCAAATGAAGAAAATATTCTTTCTAATAAGTACCAGAGGCAGCACTCTGAAGAACTTTGTCCCTTCTTCCCACAGTCTCCTGCTTTGACACCAGTGTTGCTCCTTTCTGGTTTCTCCTTCTGGTCCTTCTACCTTGTTACTCAACTCCCCCGCCCCACCCAACCCCCCAGCAAAACAAGAGAACTAACAACAATCCAAGACTTTTTCTGCTCAAGTAACCCACATGCCTCTTGCACAGCATATTTTATATGGGATGGGGCAGAGGAGGCGGCCGTTGAGAAATGAATGGGTTTCTGTGTGTTTGTCTCTCTGTCTGTGTACACCTGCAAGGAGAACAGGGTAAGTTCACTTACTTCAAGTGCCAGAACCATCCAGAAGCAAGGGCTCGCAATTACTGGGTAGATCCGTGTTTTTCCATGAGCTGGAGAGTAAGTTTCCGTGGTGGGTGGAGTCAGAAATATTCATAATCAGAGAACTGAGCCAATCAGAGCTCAGGGAGGGAGAAGCTGTAAAATAGGAGCGTGAGACCGCTCAGGTGGGCTCCATGGATGATCCTGATGAGGTACATGATGGTGCCTCCTGGAGTCAGAGACTGAGTCCCACCACCTGAGATGATGTAGCACAGCCCCGGGTCCCCCTTAGTACAGCACGTGACCTATTGTGCCATATTTATAAACCTTGACCTCCAAAGTTCGATATTTTTCCCTTGAGTCTTTCTTTATTTAGAAAAGTAGCCTTTAACTCACAATTTTTGATTAGAGGCCATGGATTCAGCATATATTATTTATTACATTGTTCTAAGAGATTATAATAAGTTTAGGCCTTAACACATTTTGTATTAAATTCAGATTTCATTTTAAACAGGTTTATTTTTAAAAAGAACAAATTATTATAATTTGAACAACAAAATCAAAACAAATCTGATTTCAATAAAAAATAGGTTTGTTTTTTTTTTGTCAAAAGCACGTTGATTTTTATCTGCCCTGTTTCCAGCTTTTTTCCCCAGTGATGAGATCTGGAAGTGTTGGTGGTGTTTGAATGCAAGTGGAGAGTTCCTTATGCTCACATGATTCTCGAGAGTGGAGGATATAAATATTGAGAGATTCACACGGACATTTTCAAAGTTGGCAACACTTAGGCCCTTCCCTGGGTATAAATTGCAGTGAGACTGCCCCTTCAATGGGTACCTTTGTGTACACTCAGGAACGTGGCTTTGGAGTAGGGATGTCACCATGGGACTGGCCCCTTTAAGAGGGAGTGTGAGCATATATCCGATTCCCTGCTGCCCACCTGAGCCTTATAGAGGGTAAGACAGCAGCAGCAGAAGGACTGCTACCCATGGACCTCTCTCCGCCCAGGGAGGTAAGGGACAGAATTATGAGAGCTGCTGGAAGCGTTCCTGAAGGAAGTAGTTGGGAGCCCAGAAACACAGGCCCCAGAAGGAGATTTGTACAATCCGCTGAACTGAGGGCAGAGACTGCAGGCCAGGGGACTTTATTTCAAGTTTATCTCGACTTAATAAAGTAGAATCCCAGCAGGGGAATTTCTTCTTATACCTTTGGACTGTATGGGATTCGTAAGGGGCACTGAGAGAAGGGAAATTGAGACAAGGGGCTGCAGAGTCACATGTAGCCAGCAAGGGATTCTACAGGGTATGTACATTCTTTTACAAGGGGTCAGGAGTGCTTTGCAGATAGGCAGGGGCATGCTAGAGGCACTTGATATTTTCCCTTTCTTCTTTAAGTGGAAACGAAGCACATGAGAAATCAGTTTGGGAAAGGAGTAACTTCAACTTTTTGTAAAATTCCAAGAGAGGAGAAAGTTGCTTGGCTTTGTTAGAGAAACGTAATTAGCATTGCATCTCTGCTATTGATTTTTTCATTAGTTACAAATGAGACACCTTGAAGTATACCACCAAACAGTGGTGTAACTGGAAACACAACCAGAGATATCAGGCCTTGTCTGTGCTGGGATTTTTGCACTAGTGCAAGTCTCTTTTTACACTAGTGCTTTCTATCAATGCATAGGCAGGCCCTTCTTTGGAAAGAAAAAGCCGTTGTTAAGTCTCTCACACGAAAGGCATTCTAACAGTGCTAGATTGCAAACTGACATCCTTAAAATCTAGTCCCAGAACATACAGAGAAATGCCTGAGCATCATCCGACTGCCACGTTCGCACACACGTTCTCCAGGGCATGGTTCTAAGTCCACATCACTCACAGCATTTTTGTTGTCGAGTTTTCATTCCACGTCTGTTTGAGAAGATCTGTTCCTTCTCTCCTCTGGATGTTAGCTGGGTGTAAAAGGGCAGCTTCTTTAATGGGAGGGGGTGTTGCCTTCTTTTGGCTTGTGTTGTTGGGTTGGCATGAGGGAAATAGGAAAAGAGGGCTTTTCTCTCCCTGCCAGGGCCACTAGCACTATTCTGTTTCTAAAATAGCTACGGCTAGTGTGGTGCTTAGGGGTGGATTTACCTGGATTTCATACAGACTTGCACTGTGCTCATGCAGTGGAAGATTGTTTATCTTGAAGATTAGCCCTTAAAAGTTTTGTGGTTCTAATTCTCGAGGGAGGCTATTCAGTCCCATGTCAGTGTTATCAGGAAGCCCAGTTCACCTTAAGCTGTCTGTGATTTGATTTGTCATGCGTTCAGATCCAGCAGCAACAGACTTCCTCCATTTACATACTGACTGCACTGAATAAGCCAGGCTTTGTACAGTTTTGCTTTCCAGTGTTTTGAAGCTAGCATCAGAGTCTCACCATCAGATCCACTTGTTGCTTTCCATTAGAGTCTCTTCCCCAGCTCACCCAGTGAAGTCTGCCTCCCATTCGGTTGTTTTCTGCATGGCCCTGCTAGACTTCTCTGAATCGGCGGGAGCAGTGGATACTACATGGTTGGCAGCAAGATGACACAGCGGCCTGGGGGCTCTATGAAAGCAGGGTATCTCCATTTTGGTTTTGCTTGTGTGTTTGCCCAGGGTCTGGAGCTGTCTGTGGCAAGGACAGGCTGATTTGAAAAACCAAAGAGAACCACTGACAAGGGAGAAAGGGGTGGGGGTTGCAGTGCTTTTCAATGGACATCTTCTCTCGTAAGTTTGTCTGTGTTCCTACGCCAGTCTAGTCAGTGTATTTGAGTAGCAAAAGGCTTGCCGTCTCCCTAAGCTCCTACATGCTCTGAATTCCTTGTTTTGCTGACAGCGTGAGTGACGACACGGAGTCTGGAAGCGACATTCCATTGGAATCCCCGAGTTTAGACCCTTTTGTTTATAGTAGTGGTGATGTCACTGTCACAAGTTTGCTGTTCCGATCCTCAAGATCGCGGTGGAGGAGGGGTGGCTTAAATCCCACTGGTAATTACGGCCCACTGGTAATTACAGCCTATTCTGGAATAGCAGTTTTTTTAAAAAGTTTTAGCAAATCATTCAGGGTGAAAACTCGCCAGGTCATCAAGTTCATCCTCATCTGGATACCCAATAGCCAAAAGGCCCAGCAGTAACACAGACTTGTGCACGTTTCTTATCTGTTTTATGTGGGAAGGATTTTTTCTTCTCCAGCAGACTGGGCGTTCTTTAGTGTTATTTTAAAAACGGGTATGTGAATTATTGTCTCATGTATTCTAGTTGTGTACTGTTGTGTAGAACAATTAAGAGCCACACATACAGAGCTGCTGCTCATAGCTCCATAGTTAAGAGTGTTTATGCGAAGCAGGGACTTGCTTTCTTGGGTTTATAAGAAATTCAGAGTATTTGCTCTCTAGTCTCACCCCACTTACCGAAGGGGCTGAGATTGGCAAGTTTTAAGGGAATCAGATGGCAGATCAGATGTGAAGCATGTTTGTGGTTCTTTGTTGTTGAGATGCTGTGCTGGGTTTGTAACACTTCTTGAGGCACTAGTTGTGTACTGACAAAGCTTAGAAGCCACAAACTTACCCTATGTGTGTGGTCGATATCCATGGCAGGGAGTCAGGAAAGGCTAGGGTAAAGAAGGAAAGACCCAGAGAGGTATAGCTCAAAAAGAAAGTGTTTGTTAAATCATTCGTATAATCTAGAGCAGGGGTGGGCAAACTTTTTGGCCTGAGGGCCGCATTGGGTTTCTGAAATTGTATGGAGGGCCGGTTAGGGGAGGCTGTGCCTCCCCAAACAGCCAGGCATGACCCCGCCCCCATCAGACCTCCCCGCTTCTCGCCCCCTGATGGCCCCCTGGGACTCCTGCCCCATCCAACCCCCCCGTTCCCTGATGGCCCCCCAAGGACCCCTCCCCAACCACCGCCCCGCCTGCTCTCGGTCCTCTGACCACCCCCGGACCTCCCGCCCCTAACTGCCCCCTGCCGCACCCATCCAACCCCCCCCCCTTTGTTACTGGCCTCCCCCCGGAGCCCTGCCTCATCCAACCATCCCTTCTCCCTGACTGCCTCCGGACCCTTAGCTGCCCCCGACCACCCCGTTCAACCCCCCCTCTTCCTGACTGGCCCCCCAAAGACCCCTGCCCCATCCATTCTCCCTGCTCCATGTCCCCTGATCGCCCCCTGCCACCCCATCCAACCCCTCCTCTCCTTCCTGACTGCCCCCCCAGGACCCCTGCCCCCATTCACCCACCATTCCCCGCCCTCAGGCCACCCTGACCACCCCCCGAACTCCTCTGCCCTCTATCCAATCCCCCCTTGCCCCCTTACTGCGCTGCCTGGAGCACTGGTGGCTGGCAGCGCGGCTGCACCAGGACAGGCAGCTGCGCAGCACAGAGCACCAGGTCAGGCCAGGCTCTGCAGCCACGCCGTCCAGAGCATTGCGCCATGCGGCAGCGTGGCTGCGGGGGAGCAGGGACAGCCTCCTGGGCCAGGAGCTCAGGGGCCGGGCAGGACGGTCCTGCAGGCTGGATGTGGCCCGCAGGCCGTGGTTTGCCCTCCTCTGATCTAGAGTAACAGAGTGACCAGCTGCCCAAGCTGTACAGTGATCAAAGCCCCAAGAGTTTCTCAGTGTAATGGCAACTGAAGCCAAAAAAGCATATGCAAATAGGTAAGCACCTCCAGGCCTATGTATGCATTCACCACAGATCTCACCTCCCACAGCACTGTCAATTCAACATATCTCTCCTTTCCAACTACCTTAGACATTTTATAGGCCCTAGACTCCTTCCCTTTCCCAACATGCCTTGCCAAGAGGAGACTGACAGCCAGGTTTCCCTTTTCTCATATAGACTACCAAGGCAAGCCTGCTTGGCCCCCTGTCCTGAGTCCACCCTCGAGGATACAACTGCCTAGGGTTTGCTTCCTGTTTTTACTTCTCCCTGAAATCTGACTACCCCAGATTGTTAGCCCTGGGGGAAAGGGGAGCTTTGATCCATACATCTCAGAACTCCAGCCTCAAGGTTCTGACAATCAAAGGAGTAGAACAGATCAAACCCTGGCTTGATTTATCATGCAAGCCTCTTCCTTATCCTCAGGGACCTCATGGAGGCCTCAGCCTAAAAATTAGAAATTGGATTAAGTCCTGAGGCAAGAAGCTTAATCTCTCCTCCAGAAATTTTGTTAGCAGTATCCATTAACCTTGGACATTCTTATTATCTATGTAAATGTCCCTTCCTTCTTTGACTCTTGCTAATTTCTTAGCCTCAAAGACATCCTGTGGCAGTGAGTTCCACCGTCAAATTACAGATTGGGAGGAAAGGTATTTCTTGTAGGCAGTTTTGAATTTGCCACCTTTTCATTTCATTGAATGTCCCCTTGTTCTTGTCTTATGAGCCAAATCACAATCTACCGTCTCCTATTTTATATACTGGACGCCACCACACGTGAGGTAGAGACATTGTAACAACATAGGTGCAATATGGCTCACTTAGCATCACGGGGGGACTCAGCTCTTAAATGCTCCAATCTAACACTGCATTAACAGAGCTTTTGCATTGGATTAGTTTTTTGCTTCAAAATTTCCTTGCGGATGGAAGTTCTGAGACAGTGACCTCCTCCCGTGTGGCTTGAGGAAGAAGGCAAGAGAATGGGCTGGGACTCCATTTCTCATTGTATTTCCCAGTCTGTGTGCTTATAGTGTTTCATTTCCAGCTGCTGTATTCAAACCAGCCAGGAGGACATTTTTCTTTCAGCCTTGTGCTCAAGAATTTAGATTGGCTGCTGGATGAACATGTCTGTGCGGGCATGCGGGAGAGAGTGATTGCACGTTTCTCTTGGCCTCTGTGAAGTGTCTGTCTATTTATTATATTTTTGGCAAGGCTGCCCTCTATTTAATTCGCAGCCAGAGAGGTTTCAGTCTAAGAGGCACAGGTTCACAGAGCTCGGAAATTGTGATGGGGTCACCTAAATTATATGATGAGTGAAAGCTGTTCTGTAATACAGAGCGTTTGATTTTAAAAACCCCAAGTGTTTGGAGCTCTGAAGCAAGCTTTGGACACGGCAGAGAATCAAATGGGCAGATCTGAACACACCTTTAAAGTAAACAGTTAGGGTCCGGCTTGAAATGAAACAAAAGGCCAATAGTTTTGGATCAGTAATCAGTGTTCGGTCAATGCAGATCTCTCTCCCTCTCTCTCTCTCTCTCTTTGTGTTGTGCTGCAGATTAGCTGTGTGCAAACTGGCTGCACTATGCAGCCTCTTTACAGTCTCTGCTAGCTTATCGTAGGGCAAATCAAACAGCCGTTTGCTGGGGGGGCCTCGGTTTCTTGTTGAAGCACCTAAGGAGCCGAGCTCTGCTGTGACAATATTTCCTTACAAGAGAACCTCAGAGTTGGGAACAGTAGAACCTCAGAATTACGAACTGACCAGGCCCCCACAGACCTCATTTGGAACCGAAGTAGGTAATCAGGCAGCAGCAGAGACAAAAAAAGAATACAGTAGAGTACTGCTTTAAATGTAAACTACTAAAAAAATAAAGGGAAGTTTTGAAAAAAAAGATTTGACAAGGAAAGGACACAGTTTCTGTACTTGTTACGTTTAAATTAAGATGGTTAAAAGCAGCATTTTCTTCCACATAGTAAAGTTTCAAAGCTGTGTTATGTCAATGTTCAATTGTAAACTTTTGAAAGAACAACCATAACGTTTTGTTCAGAGTTACAAAAAACCTCCAGTCCCAAGGTGTTCGTAGCTCTGGAGTTCTACTGTATTTCATAGAGCCTATGCAAGTCTGATGTGCAACAGATGGAGAGCTGCACTCTGCACCCTCGCATCTCTCACACACGGGGATGGTTTTCTCTAGCGTTTGGCTAAGAGAGGAGAAGGAAGCTGCTCCCCCTTGAATTCACTGGTCTTTTCTCTCTGCTTCTGGAGTTGTGCATTATGCTACATGGACCCTAGAACCTTAGGTAGGGGTTGGGAACATCAGCATGTACCCTGAGTGCATGACAGCGCCACCTCGCCCCAGTCAGATGGTGATTGCTGTCCATGCGGGGTGAATGCTGGATGGACAGGAATCCAACACCTTGCCCCATCACAATAAAATTACATGCATGCATTCTAGCTTGGGGAGTTTAGGGTCTTTGCAGATTCATCAGCTTCGGTACTCCAGGGAGGCCAGGCTCCAGCTAAGGCATTAGAGGTCTGAGTCAATTAGCGTACCAGAGGTGCCGAATCAGGGTGTGTCTATGCAGCCAGTGGCAGCGGGTCCCCGAGCCTGAGTCGACAGACTGGGGCTGCACTGCTGCCCTAACAATAGCTGTGTAGACAGCACTTTGAAGTTACGGCCTTCATGTCTAAGGCTTGATCTACGCTACACCTTATGTCACTATAACTAAGTTGCTTAGGGGAATGGAAAATCCACACCCCGAGTGACGGTACACCGCCCTAACTCCTGGTATAGGCAGAGGTAGGTCAACGGGAGGGCTTCTCCTGTCAATGGAGTTACCACCTCTTGGGAAAGTGGAGTACCTGCACCGATGGGAGAAGCCCTCCTCTCGGCGTAGACAGCGTCTTCGCTGAAGTGCTACAGTGGTTCAGCTGGCCACTGCAGCCTTATAAGTGTAGACAAGCCCGCAGATGCTGCTAAATTACACTAAGTTTTGGAACGGACAGTTCTTCACTTATGGTGCCTTGAGGCACATTCCGTACAACCAGGAGATGAGCCATCTTGGTCTGTCCCATGTGGGTCTGCTCCTTGATCCTTGGCTCAGTGCACTGTAATCACTAGTTACTAGAGCTCAGGGGACCCTGCCTACCCAGTGAGACATTCTGTGAATTTCACCTCGCTGCTTGGGAGGTGATTGTGAGCAAAGGGTGAACATTTGCACGTTTATTTGCTGTTTGAAATTATTCACTCATTTCTCCAGTGAATAATTCTTGGTACTTTGTGCATACTTGAAATTTGAAGTTCATACTTGGGTTACGTAAGAGTCAGGCATTGTTTCTGTACCTGACTGGATGAACTATGGAGCTAACCAATAAAAATTTGAACTTCAAATTGCATCTTCACATGTAAAATCCACAATTTGTAGTTTGCATTGTTGTTTGCTAGTTTGGCAATTCTCTTTCTGTGAATGTTTGAGTTTAGAATTCACATTTGGAGAGTCTTTGTGCCAGCAAAGCTTGTTTACTGGAATATTTGCAGAAAATAAAGATCAGTGGGGCATGAAGCACATTAAAACAACAAATGAATACTCAGGGTGGTTTTATTCCTTCCAGTATTTATGCAGCTATAAGGATTCACACAGGAAAAATCCTTTTGATGTTTGTGTCATGTAATTTACCTGGATTAAATTAATCAATAAACAATATTGTCTTCCCCAAATGCCCTGGGTGATTCTTTGTTAGGCAGACGAGTTAGGAGAAGCCAGTCACACAATAGCTCCTTTTTTTCGGTTGACAGTATAAATATATTTCTAGCCCACACCCCCTTCTGTAAACCAACCCTCTGCTCCATGGCTCAGGCCTCGGAGCCAGCTCCCAGGGCTGAGCGATAATGAAACCAGAGTCATTAGTGCATGTGCTGATTCAGCTGGGTTCCCAGCTCTTTATCCTGGTGAAAAGAGACGTGAAGGCGAGAACCAGGGGCAAGGGAAGGGATCTCTCCCTCTGCATGTAGATGATGCTTGTTCTTAATTGAGGGCTCAGGCAAAGGAAAGTTGTGTTCTCCTCCTTTGGGCAGGGCCCTCTGCCCAGCCTCTGCATTGGCCAGTTGCTGCTCCAGGCAGCGTGCTGCCATCTCCATGTGCCCTGTCAGTGATACATGCACAGGGCACTTTCCCTCCAGCTCACTCTGAGAATTAGCTCTGTGTGCAGAAGTTCCTTTGACGGGGTGCACGTACGGTCAGAGCGCGCCAGACACAGCTCGGCAGGTGCCTGCGGAGGGGAATGTGGAGCCAGACACTTGCGCTCTCCTGGGTGCACATAGTGTGTTCAGAGGATCAAAGCAGCGGTGCGGCAATTCGTGCTTGGAGCATTGGGAGCCCTCAGCGGTGGGATGCAAGGTTCAGATCCTTGTGCTTTGAGCCAGAACACCGAGCACCACGAGCCCCAGGGACTGGGCTTCTAACGGCACTGCCAGCAGGCTAGGGCAGCCATGCTGCTCGCAGGGCCAGGAGGGTGTAGGGCACTGGGCTGAACCCAGGGCAGGGGCACTAGACTGCTCCGCAGGTTATTCCAGCTAGAAGCAGCTGTTAAAAGAAATGCAGAGAGCTCTTGCAACGCACCTACAGCACTTGAGGGAGGACTTGTTAATTTTGGGGTCCAGTAAGGGAACAGTGCCCCTTCAGACTATATCTCAAAGGAAGAAAGGGGAGGTGTTGAGGGTTTTTGCAAGTGCAAACCTTGCCCAAATCGTACAGGTTCATCTTCAGAGCCCATAGACTCAGATGTTTCCTGTCCTTCCCAGGGTGCAGAGCCCAGCTCTCTGGGAGGGACAGAGCCCAGGGGCCCTGTCAAGAGAACCCCCAGTATTCATGGTGACCACATTTTTCCTCTGGGGGTCTGGCAACGCCATGGGACTGACCGGCATGTCTCTCTCTCTCCTAGGTTTGCCCATCAGCACGTACGCCAGGTTCTGTTACCGGAAGCTGCAGAAGGTGGCGGTTACTGGGGGCAAGAAGGTGAGGCACCTGCTGTGCCCTGGAGGCTTTGCTCTCATGTCTTACGTTGCCTTCTCCAGCACCCCAGACACTAATGGGTTCCTTCAGGCCCTCGGCCCCCGGGGGTGCTGTCCTGTGTTAGAGGTGGGAACCGGGCTGCAGGGGGTGAGGGCATTCACAGCCACACAGTGGATGAGGCCTGACTCCCAGACTCTGTTCCCCTGATAGTACCCTGCCTGGGCAGGGAGCATGCAGGGTGCTCATGGGGCCCAGCAGGCAGGTCCTGTAGGGGAATATTCCTGGCCCATGTGGCAAACACAGTGCTCAGCTTTCCCTGGAAGGAGCAGGCACTGCCCATCCCATGGGGGGGAAGGGATAGCTCATGTGGGGCTGGCAGCTGCATTTCCCTGCAAGCAGGCGTGGGTCTCATTTTAAACATTCCTAGAAGGGGGAGGTCCAGGAACAGCCCACTTCTCCCCCCGCCCTGGTGGAGCGCCATGCTTGTCATGCAGCCTGCCCTCCAGCAGCACCTGTCCCGAGGAATTGGATCCCAGAGAGGCTGGATTTTGTCACATTTCCCCAGGGGCCTCTGCGCAGTGAGAGCTCCGTGGAGAGGGAGGAGCACTGACACATCCGTCGGGTGGTAGCAGGGGCCCAGCCCCCTGGCAGGACAGGAGACGTACCGGTACGTGTTCCTCACAGCTCCAGCCGGAGCTCTGGGATCCATGGCACTCCAGGCAGTCAGAGGGAGGTTTCCTTTTACCCCTCTTCAACCTTGTTGGCAGAGCTGAGCTCTGCTGGGCTGCAGCTGTTCTGCAGACTGCATGGTGCCGCCGGTCATTTCAGCACCAGCGCAGGCTAGAGGCGGTTTGATTTTCCCCTTGGCCATGTGAAATTAATAGAAGTTGGGTCAGTACAAGATATTACCTCACCCACCTTGTCTCTCTAATGTGAAATTAAGTTAGTGTCTTCATCAACATTCTCCAGAAGCCACGGGTTTTGGGTGTCCAGCTGGAGCCTGATTTTTGGAGGTGCTCAGTGCCTCTGCAAATCAGGCTTCTACATGTCGAAAGATGGACACACAAAGATCCCCTGGAAATGGAGAGAGCCTGGAATTCGCCTCTGCATTTGGAATGTTGGCTTTCCCTTGTTCCATTGCCAAGAGGTATTTGAATGAAATAGCTGATCTAACGAACGTGTGCCCCCTGCTGGCCCCGCAGCAGCGTCTGTTCACAGCCCATCCCCAGAACCGAGCTCATCCCTGCTGCTGCCCCAACACTGTGGATCCTGGCAGGGGCGCAGGAGTATTTCCCAAATGGAAAAGATCAGAACATGGAAACAGAACCAGAAAGTAACACTAGAGCCGTCCCCAAATCTCTCCGACCCATAGCCAGCAGTCTCCCCGCTCTCCTGGGGCCTACCGCGTTCGAGCTCCTGGTCCTTGCACATGCCTTTTGCATAACGGGGATTCTGTTGCAGGACTTCCTATAAGCACGTGGCCCTGCGGCCATCTGGTCATCTTCCATGTGAGCCATGGCGTCCACGCCCCAGGGCTGCTTGCTGCCTCTGCCTGCACGTGGCTGATCTCCCAGAGATACGACATTATAGCACGAGTTAACAAACACTTTCTGTGCCCTTAGGGCCTCCGTAAACCAATGATGGAGGAGATAACACACGCCAGAAATGCCATTGTGACACCATCGCTGTTTGGGAGCTCTCTGGAGGAAATCATGTTACGGCAGCGGGACATGTATCCGGGGAACAAGCTGCCTTGGGTACAGATTCAGCTGTCTCAGCAAGTCCTGGCCCTGGGGGGAGAACAGACTGAAGGAATATTCAGGTGAGCTTTAGGGATGGTGGCTATTTCACTACGTAGAACTCTGGCTCTGTCCACATTTCAGACCAGTCAGAAGTGGGGGTACAAGCAGGAGCTGTCCCTGCTCCACCCAAAACTGCACTCACACAATCAGCAGAAAGTCACCTCTCCAGTACTACAGACCCCGGTCTAAGCCTCTGGCTGCCACACCATCATGGTTCCCTTGCCCCAGTTGTCCCAACCCAGGCTCTTTGCCTGGGGCTTCCTCCGACCTCTCTTCTCTGCAGCTGGGGTAACGAGCACCTGCACCAGTGAGTCAGCAGAACCCTGCTATTCCAGCAGAATCAGCCCCACTCACGGGGATGTGTTTCAGGCACGGGCCACCAGCAGTCCCTCAAAGGAGCATTAGTCCCTTAGCATGCGTCACAGGAGACGTTTTCTTCTGCAGGCACTCTAGGAATGATTGGAGCTGCTTGGGATGGTGGGTGAATCTCAAGAGCGCCTGGCACAGTGTTGCGCTTTCAGCTGGTGAAGTGGTTGTGGTTGGACAGCTCTGGGAGTGAGGCCGAGCCCTGGGATGGCCAGGCAGACATGCTGGGAAAGATCCTTCTGTGCCAGCAGCGTTGGTGAGGCTTGGGGCGTGGTATCGTGCTGGCTCTGCAAGGAGTGTTCTGTCCAGCTGAGTCTAGAGATGTTGTGTGTCACTGCCCTGAGCCACACAAAATCCTGGCAGAGGGAGCGCAGTACTAACCACAAATTTCTCTGGCACAAAACTGGGGCGGAAGTTCGGCAAAACACTATAATTCTTGTGTCCCACTGGCCAGTGTAATCCACAGGAAAGGGCTCCGCAGGAAAGCCTAAATTAGCTAGATCCTGTAGTCAGACTGAAGTTGGTGCCAGCCTCACCCTATGGATGAACTTGCACATCCCTGGGAGGGAAGGGGCGGAGCTGCTGGGTGCTTGTATTCCTGTTTCCATATTACTGCTGCACGTAACAGCAGGGACCTGCAAGGAGGCCTTGCACCCTGAACCCCAGGAGGGATTTCGCTGGCCAGTCACTGGGGTAGCTGTAGCTTCCATGTTCAGCACTCTAGTATCGTTTAACTAAGCATCTGGCAGAGACCTTAGCACAGTGCCCCTAATCATCACTTCTCCCTCAGGTACGGCGGGTAAGGAACAATTTGAAAGCAGTTACTGGTAATTACCAAACCATTGGATCTCCCTAAATAGCCTCTGCACAAAGGCAGATTGCAGGGCCATGTAAAATACTCCCTAACTGTTACATGTGATTCCGAGTCACTGAACTCATGCTGACTACTTCAGCACATAGGAAGCTTCTGTCTTGATGGTGAGTAGGACTTTGCCAATTCAGCTCCCATGTGAATATGAGAGAAAGGAGAGATTTAAATGAGGTTGTAAGCTAACTTCTCTAAATGTGTGATTAAGAACTCATGTAGAGTCCCACATGTCAATTACCCCATTAAAATATGGACCTGGCCTAAAGCAGCTTTCAGATTACTGCATCCCCCAGACCTACTCTGTACCATCAGACTGACCTACTGCTGCAAGCATGGCATCAGGAAACCAGCAGCTCCGACTGAGAGAGACTGGCAGGGGGATTTCTGAAGGGCCATTTGAAATTGACTTGGATAAGAAACAGTACAGACTTGCTGAGTAAATGTTTCTGCAAGTGCTACTAGCCTGCAAATTCACCTCTGCAGGGCTCCTCCCAGTGACAGTCTCACACTCATGGCTGCTAGCTTCCTCCAACAAGGCGGCTTGCTCTGCAGTCCATTTGGACTCAAAGTCCGGTTGCTGTATTTCTGGGTTTGCTTTCAGAATACCTGGCGACATTGATGAAGTCAACGCCTTGAAACTGCAAGTGGATCAGTGGAGGATCCCCAGCAACCTCAGTGATCCCAATATACCAGGTATGAGGCTGGATAGCCATGTAGCTGTGGGCTAGTCCAGAATAACGTGTGCAGAGTATGCTTCCGAGGCAGTGTGAGAACACAGGAGACACGCAGCCGGGTGGTGGCCAGGTGCAGGACACTGCACTCGGGCACTGCAGACACGGCTGGGTGGTGGGAAGAGGCAGGACACTGCACTCCGGCACTGCAGACACGGCTGGGTGGTGGGAAGAGGCAGGACCCCGCACTCGGGCACTGCAGACACGGCTGGGTGGTGGGAAGAGGCAGGACCCCGCACTCCGGCACTGCAGACACGGCTGGGTGGTGGGAAGAGGCAGGACCCCGCACTCGGGCACTGCAGACACGGCTGGGTGGTGGGAAGAGGCAGGGCCCTGCACTCGGGCACTGCAGACACGGCTGAGTGGTGGGAAGAGGCAGGGCCCCGCACTCCGGCACTGCAGACACGGCTGGGTGGTGGGAAGAGGCAGGGCCCTGCACTCGGGCACTGCAGACACGGCTGGGTGGTGGGAAGAGGCAGGGCCCTGCACTCGGGCACTGCAGACACGGCTGGGTGGTGGGAAGAGGCAGGGCCCTGCACTCGGGCACTGCAGACACGGCTGGGTGGTGGGAAGAGGCAGGACCCCGCACTCCGGTACTGCAGACACGGCTGGGTGGTGGGAAGAGGCAGGACCCCACACTCCGGCACTGCAGACACGGCTGGGTGGTGGGAAGAGGCAGGGCCCTGCACTCGGGCACTGCAGACACGGCTGGGTGGTGGGAAGAGGCAGGACCCCGCACTCCGGTACTGCAGACACGGCTGGGTGGTGGGAAGAGGCAGGACCCCACACTCCGGTACTGCAGACACGGCTGGGTGGTGGGAAGAGGCAGGGCCCTGCACTCGGGCACTGCAGACACGGCTGGGTGGTGGGAAGAGGCAGGACACTGCACTCGGGCACTGCAGACACGGCTGGGTGGTGGGAAGAGGCAGGGCCCCGCACTCGGGCACTGCAGACACAGCTGGGTGGTGGGAAGAGGCAGGGCCCCGCACTCCGGTACTGCAGACACGGCTGGGTGGTGGGAAGAGGCAGGGCCCTGCACTCGGGCACTGCAGACACGGCTGGGTGGTGGGAAGAGGCAGGACCCCGCACTCGGGCACTGCAGACACGGCTGGGTGCTGGGAAGAGGCAGGACCCCGCACTCGGGCACTGCAGACACGGCTGGGTGGTGGGAAGAGGCAGGACACTGCACTCGGGCACTGCAGACACGGCTGGGTGGTGGGAAGAGGCAGGACCCCGCACTCGGGCACTGCGGACACGGCTGGGTGCTGGGAAGAGGCAGGACCCCGCACTCGGGCACTGCAGACACGGCTGGGTGGTGGGAAGAGGCAGGACACTGCACTCGGGCACTGCAGACACGGCTGGGTGGTGGGAAGAGGCAGGACCCCGCACTCGGGCACTGCGGACACGGCTGGGTGCTGGGAAGAGGCAGGACACTGCACTTGGGCACTGCAGACACGGCTGGGTGGTGGGAAGAGGCAGGGCCCCGCACTCGGGCACTGCAGACACGGCTGGGTGGTGGGAAGAGGCAGGACCCCGCACTCGGGCACTGCAGACACGGCTGGGTGGTGGGAAGAGGCAGGGCCCTGCACTCCGGTACTGCAGACACGGCTGGGTGGTGGGAAGAGGCAGGGCCCTGCACTCGGGCACTGCAGACACGGCTGGGTGGTGGGAAGAGGCAGGACACTGCACTCGGGTACTGCAGACACGGCTGGGTGGTGGGAAGAGGCAGGGCCCCGCACTCGGGCACTGAAGACACGGCTGGGTGGTGGGAAGAGGCAGGGCCCTGCACTCCGGCACTGCAGACACGGCTGGGTGGTGGGAAGAGGCAGGGCCCCGCACTCGGGCACTGCAGACACGGCTGGGTGGTGGGAAGAGGCAGGGCCCTGCACTCGGGCACTGCAGACACGGCTGGGTGCTGGGAAGAGGCAGGGCCCCGCACTCGGGCACTGCAGACACGGCTGGGTGGTGGGAAGAGGCAGGGCCCTGCACTCGGGCACTGCAGACACGGCTGGGTGGTGGGAAGAGGCAGGACCCCGCACTCGGGCACTGCAGACACGGCTGGGTGGTGGGAAGAGGCAGGACACTGCACTCCGGCACTGCAGACACGGCTGGGTGGTGGGAAGAGGCAGGGCCCCGCACTCGGGCACTGCAGACACGGCTGGGTGGTGGGAAGAGGCAGGGCCCTGCACTCGGGCACTGCAGACACGGCTGGGTGCTGGGAAGAGGCAGGGCCCCGCACTCGGGCACTGCAGACACGGCTGGGTGGTGGGAAGAGGCAGGGCCCTGCACTCGGGCACTGCAGACACGGCTGGGTGGTGGGAAGAGGCAGGACCCCGCACTCGGGCACTGCAGACACGGCTGGGTGGTGGGAAGAGGCAGGGCCCTGCACTCCGGTACTGCAGACACGGCTGGGTGGTGGGAAGAGGCAGGGCCCCGCACTCGGGCACTGCAGACACGGCTGGGTGGTGGGAAGAGGCAGGGCCCCGCACTCCGGTACTGCAGACACGGCTGGGTGGTGGGAAGAGGCAGGGCCCTGCACTCGGGCACTGCAGACACGGCTGGGTGCTGGGAAGAGGCAGGACCCTGCACTCGGGCACTGAAGACACGGCTGGGTGGTGGGAAGAGGCAGGGCCGTGCACTCGGGCACTGCAGACACGGCTGGGTGCTGGGAAGAGGCAGGGCCCTGCACTTGGGTACTGCAGACACGGCTGAGTGGTGGGAAGAGGCAGGGCCCCGCACTCCGGTACTGCAGACACGGCTGGGTGCTGGGAAGAGGCAGGGCCCTGCACTCGGGCACTGAAGACACGGCTGGGTGGTGGGAAGAGGCAGGATCTGGTCCTGTCAGAGAGCAGCAGCTAGGCAGGGCTGCGCCTGGCGGGTCCTTGTAACACAGGGCAGGGAGGGACTCCTGGGTCCCTGGCTCCAGTCCTGACTATCTCAGGCGACCACATGATGTAATTTTGGATGAAGGATGCCAGGGAGCGTTGACGTGCTCAAGTGAGTCAGTAGGTGGCTCCGCAGAGCAAAGGGGGCGGTTCTGCGGCTGGTGTCAGCTGTGTCCCGAGAGGCAGGCGTTCAGAGGTCAAATCAGAATTCGCTTGTGGTCAGCAATATTGTCAACTCCACAAATCGTGAGGCTGGCTGCCGTGTAAGCAGTGCAGAGCCTGGTTCTTGGCTTTCCGCTGGCTGAGCCCTTAGGCCATACCTGGGGACACGTTCGAGCTGTTCTCTCCAGCCAGGAGGCCAGGCTCATTTGAAGCAAGAGTTGCTCTGCTGCAAGTTCCTGACTCAGCAGCTGGGGCTTTAAGAAGAACATAAAACATCGCGAGAGGCAGTGAAATCAAGAGTTGGAAACACTGGGGCAGCAAAGATCCCGTGTTACTTTCCCACGGGCAGCTCTGGGCAAATTCCCACTCGAGCCATCCCACTGTGCCCGCAGCGCCCTTGCGGTCTGTCAGCGTGGCCCAGGGTCTGGGTGTGCTGCTGCGTCCCGTCAGACTGCGGGAGGCCACGGAGCGTAACTCATGTCCTGGCTGGGGCAGGCGCCTTGGCCTGTTTTCATGCCCCCTTCCCCCGTTCTGCCTTCCCTCCCAGCCTCCCTGCTGAAGCTGTGGTACCGGGAGCTGGAGGAGCCCGTCATCCCCCAGCCGTTCTACAGCGAGTGCATCAGCAACTACGAGAACCCCGCTGCTGCCGTCGCCGTGGTGCAGCTTCTGCCAGAGCTCAACAGGCTGGTCCTGTGTTACCTCATCCACTTCCTGCAGGTGGGCACCCCTCCCTGCCCCACCGCCACCCTCTCCCCCCGCCGCGAGCTGGGGGCTTTGGCCCTGGGCGTCTTGCCTCTTATTCCATGAGCAGAATGTGTTAATTCCCAGCCCGGTCTGACAGGGAGCGGGGCTGGTCCCTCCCAAGGATCGCCCTGGGAAGCCCTCTGACCCCGGTGAGGCTCCCCCATCGCCCGGCCCCACATGCATGCTGCAGGATTTCCGTCTGGAGAAGCGTCTGCAGCCTCATGCACCAGCTGACCCCCCCGGAACGAGGCCTGGTTCCCTGGGCCTGGCTGCTCCCCCCCCCCCCAGCCCCCTTTGCCCCGTTGTTCTGGTTGAATCTCCTCTTCTCGCCTCACAGATCTTTGCTCAGCCGTCTAATGTGGGCAAGACGAAGATGGATGTGAACAACCTGGCCATGGTGATGGCCCCCAACTGCCTGCGCTGCCAGTCCGATGACCCCCGGGTCATCTTCGAGAACACCCGCAAGGAGATGTCCTTCCTGCGCATGCTCATTGTGCACTTGGACACTAGCTTCATCAGAGGGGTGGTGTGAGGGGCTGGCCCCCATGGGGGGCTGCGGGGAGGGGAGCACAGGGGCTGGCCCCCCCAGGACTCGTCACCAGAGATAGCGCGAGGGTGCAGAACGCCCGCTCCAGGCTCGGGTTCCCAGCTCTAGGATTTCTACCATCTTTCCTGTTGTGGCACCGGCATCAGCATAAACTGGGGGAGCGTGGGAGGGCGCAGGGCTCGCTGGCGGAGTGGCTGGCCAGCGCTAGGGAGTCTGGAGTGTGGTGCTGGCTCCGTTGGGCCATGCTTAGCGCGGAGTCACCCAGTGGCTCCTATGTCCTTGGGAATGGGGAAGCTGCTGCACCAGCCGCTCCAAATCAGGGGTGCAAGCTGGAGCAGAGGCTTCCGGTTAGGAGTGTGGGTCTGACACCCTTATTGATGTGCCTTAGTGCAAAGGGTGGGTGACTGGGGCCCAGGAGACATGGTCAAGGCGGGACCCTCGTGTCCCTTTGGTTTCCTTCCAGCCCCTGCCATACGGTGGCAATAAGGGCTGTTTCCATTGCAGGAACAACCCCAGGTAACTCACGGTCTGCTTCCCATCTGCCTGGCAGTGTCTGCAGACACCTGGCCCCCTAGGGCTGTTTCGTGCTGACTTAGTTCTGCTTGAGCAGCCAGGAGAGACTCCCCAAGCATCGGGGACCCTTCTACATCTCCTGGGGTGAGGCGAATGATGTCAGGGGTCTTCTGTGTTTGGCCAGTCCCTCCAGAATGGCCATGGAGGTCTTTGGAGCTGGTATATGATGGAGCAGCAGCTCACTGGCCTGTGGGTCAAAGAGCTAGAAAGGTGGCGGATTTGTACCAAGCACCACTCCTCCAGGCTGGAAGACCGATGCACTCTCTATTGGGTGGGGAGGACACTTACTGGTAACAAGCAATCGCTAGGTTAGCGTGTGCTGTTGTGCTCGGAGGAGTGAGAGGGCTTGCTCCAGGCTCGCTACACCAAGCACTATGCTCTGTCCGCTGCGTGCCTGAGCCAGGAGTCGCCCCTGCATTCTGCCCACTGCGTCCCCGTTACCACCAAGGCAGCTTGTGCCGTAAGTCATCAAACCAGGAAAGCAAGCCAGAGCAGCTGGTGTATTTCAGAGGCTGGCTGGGGTGGTCTCCGAAAGGCTGTGGCTGACCGTGTTCGTAAGTGCCATAAATGCTCTGGGCTTGCTCTGGGCCAGTGAGAGTGTGGTGAGCCACAGCGAGGAGGGGGTGTCTTTCTGAGGCTGCTTAATGGGAGCATGTGGGTTTCCCCTTGGCCTCCAGCCAGTCACACATTCCTTCGCAGACTGTAACTCCTAATTACGTGGTGTCCAGTGCTGAGACTGTTCTTTTTTAAGCATTTTCTCTACCAGCGGCAGGCCTGTTATGGGCCAGATCTCTGAGCCTTGTGGTTGTTTGTACAGCACTACACCCGCCAGTGGTATCCAAAGCCATATTCACGCTTGTGCCTGCAGATTCCCCTCATCCCAGTTGTTTCTCATGTAGGTGCCAAACACAAGCCAGCCTTCTCCTGACTGTAAACCATTTGTGAGCCAGAGCTGCAGTGGGATACGTTCCAGCTGGCAGATGCATTTAAAGGCTACTCTCTGCTCATGGCTGAGCACAGGTTTCAGACAGTCGGTGTGACACGTACAGGGACCTCGGAACACTTGTAGCTTATGAAGTCGATGAGTCAGGGAGCCCTGGGGTGCAAGATCTTCAGCCAGAGTTTGGCCTGTGCCCTGTAGAACCAGGGGCCAAGGTGCTTCTCCTTGTACCAGATGCGAGGTGCTGGTATACTGGGTTAGGAAGTCCCTGCTCCTCAGGTCACAACTGATCGGTCTGTCATGGGTGCCAGAAAGGGTTCAGGGACAGGCTGCTTCCCAATCTCACCCCACTGCAGAGCTAGGAAGCAAGTCAGCTCCTCTGGCTTCCACAAGAGGGTGTTGAATTTACTCAGCTGCTTCCTTCCTGAATGGTCCCTGCTGTTCACGTACCAGCCCTGGGTCACTGGGAAATTGAAATTGTTCAACATTGCTCAGGGTGTCACATCCTCACCCCAAATCAGCTGGAATGTTTGCTCATGCCTGGCTCAGGATCCCCTTTCATTGGGTTGTAGATATGCACCTGTCCCAGGGCTGTCAACTGCAGCTAACAACATTGTGGGCAATGATTCAAATTCTTCCTTGCCCTTCGGTGTAGCAGATAGACATTTGCTGTTGTCTATATCAACCCTTTTTGCCAGGGCTGTAAAATAGGCTAAGGAATTACACTGGATATTGTTTTCTTTTTTGCCAATCAGTTTGTAAATATGAACCCAATGAAGCAGCCTCTCCTCTGTTCCAAGAGTCATTAAAAATTCAGTGGCGAACCCTTGTCCCTCCTGTGCATTTTTTAAGCTTGATTCGTCCGCGTGGAGCTTCCTTTTCCAGTGGTGGATGAGCTGTGGTGTGAGCATTTGTAGATGGACACAGGCTGCTGCTCAAACTCAGCCAGTTGTGTGGGAACCTCTGGATCTTTCCCCCATCCCTGTTGCAAGAAGAAAGCTGGGAACAGTCTGTATTCTGGAGCTGTTCACCCTCTGGAGTTGCCTTAAGAATGTGGTGATCCCATTTTGCTGTGCTGTTCTACATGATGAATGTCAGAGCAGTTCCCAGTAACAACTCTGCTACTCATCTTTCATGGCTGAAATGTCCCAGGCTTGGGCTCTGTCGTCAATTTGTGTGTGTGAAAGTTTAAATCTCTTCAGCCCTTTCAGGTATGACATCAAAGATTTACATTTTCTTCATTGTAGTTATAGTGTTGCCCCTCTACCGGCCAGTAGAAGATTCTGGGGCCTTGCTGCTTGGGGTCCTGTTGGAGGAGAAATCAGTGATGTAGAATCTGGGAATGGGTTATGTGTAATTTTGTTTTATTTGCACACACACACACGTCCTGGAACAGAGGATGTCAAACAGCATGCAGGGCAATCCTTTCTTCCAGGAATCTCCGCCCTACACCTGCTTCCCAGGGATTAACTCTACATCAAGAATTGATTCCAGTCAGAGATCAACACTGAGAGCAAACTCCTGTGCTTATACAGGTCCCTCTAGGTAGAACAAAGTTAGCAATACACAACACCAATTTGTCTCTTTCGAGTAGATGCAGCTGTGTATTCCACTTAGGTGTGCGCGCCTTAGGTGTGCACACCAGAGAAATTGTCGAGCAGTACCTGTAGAGGGGCTGCGCTTGTGCCCTGTGGGTGTGGGCCCCCCCTGGCTATATGAGACAGCACCGCCCTGACCCCCCTCACTTCCTTCTCGCCACCTGTGGCTGGAGTCAGAGCTCTGTGTGGTTGTAGCCGCATAACCTCGCAAATAGTTTAGTTTTCTAGTTGTATATGGTTTGTAGTACCCTTGGTGTTAGAGGTAGTTTGTTTCTCTGAGAGGACCACAGCAGGTTTAAACATTGTCCTTCGTGCAGAGGAGTGATTCCCACATACACAGCTTGCTCTGTCTCGGCGCGGATCGTTTAAGAAAGGGTGGCTCAGGACCTTTGCCTGAAGCAGTACCTGCTCGAACAGGCCATGCGGCTTGCTTCAGTATTGAGGCCCTCATCAAGTCGGAGATGGCCCTTGGGCTGCAAGAGCACTGCTGCTTCACGTTCTGGAGCAGGCCCCTCCCCGAAGAAACCCCCTCCTGTTTTACCCCACACCCGATCATCCCTCAGGTCATCCTCAAGCTGAAGGCAGATTGGGGCAAGCTCATTCTCATTGCCCTGGCCTGGCCAGGACAGTGCTGGTTCTCTGATTTTTCTCACGCTGTGGATTCAGACTCCCATACAGCTTCCTCTCCAGCCTGATCTGCTCGCTCAGAGTCATAGCCGTACCTTGCATGCTGTGCTCAGCTCCCTACATCTCATGGGGTGGCTGCTGCATGGCTGAATGAAGACGAGGAGCAATGTTTGGTGGTCGTCCAACAAGTCCTGCTCAATAGTCGGAAGTCCTCTAGCAGAATGGCCTATGTAGTGAAATAGAAGAGTTTTTTGATGTGGTCCTTACCCTGTTCAGGGAAAATCAGTCTTCTCTAATGGTGACGAGATTCCTAAAATGGCATTCCTGTCTACATCCTCTGGTCCAAGAGCTGTTTCCCAAGGCAGCTCTGATGTGTCCTCCATTTGAGTCCCTACTGTCTTGTCCACTGCCTCTCTTGTGTCAGAAAATTGCTTGGCCAGTAGCAATTACATCTGCAAGGCAGGCGTGTGAGTTGCAGGCTCTGATGGCAGAGCCTCCTATACGCAATTCTCCAAAGACAAGGTGACTTTATGACCACACACAAAATCTTTGTCTAAAGGGGTCTCTCTGTTTACCAGGCGCATATTTACCTGTGTTTTTTCCTTAGCCACATTCATCTCCATAGGAGCAGCATCTCCCAATTTTGGATGTGAGGCAATGTCTAGCCTTCTGTCTGGCTACAACTAAACCATTTCTTGCTTCGCCTCACTTGTCTGTGTCATAGGCAGACTGCATAAAGGGTCAAGCGGTCTCTTCACAGACCATGTCTAAATGGGTAACATCGTGTATCAAGACTATATACGAGATAACTTCAGCTACGGCCCTCAGCAGGTTCATTCAACAAGAGCGCAAGCAACGTCAATAGCATTCCTCAGTGATATTTCCATATTGCCCATTTGCAGGGCTGTTGTCTGGTCGTACTTACATACTTTTACAAACCATTACGCCATTACCACATCTTCCCGCGCAGACGCAAACTTCAGAAGGGTGGTCCTGCAATTCTTATTAGGTAGACTCCGAGCCCCATCTCCTGGGAGAGGTACTGCTTGTGAGTCACCTCTGTAGAATACACGGCTGCATCTACTCGAAGACCAAACGGTTACTGTAACGGCAGTTCTTCGAGATGTGATGCAGACGTGGATTCCACAACCCAACCTCCATCCCCTCTGCACTGGAGGCTCTTCTCATGGGCTTTCTGTGTGAGTAACGGAGCAGGGTTGGGATGCCGCTACCTCATCTAGCTAAGGGAGGGGCCACAGCCACGAGGCACAAACGCCACTCTTCAATGGGTACTGCCAGGCAATTTCTCCAACTCCGGTGCGCTGGGCATGCACACACCTAACTAGAACACACGTCTGCATCACATCTCACAGAACCACAGTTGCAGTCTTCCCAGGACTGAGCATTTGTTCGTATGCTTGGAAGGTTCTGTGTAACCGTGCCACCTGGTGAGCCTGGTCTTAGCACCACTTCTAAATGGTCTTCCCCCTTTTATTCCTGTTTTTGAGGAGGAATAATAATTCTCATGCAGGGAATTGTTAAACGTGAAATGTTCCATGGCAGGTGCTTTGGGCAGCCTTAAAAATGTGGTTCTGAATTACAAAAGTGTAGAACCTCTACTCTGCCACCTCAGGGGCAGGTGTGTGTGAGGCAGAGATCTCAGGGAGGCCTGTGCCCTGACGACAGCCCTGAGGCAGGATAGATTGGGTGAGCAAACACCTTCCACAAGTCTAGGAAGGATGGTCTAGTGGCCAGAGCACTGGACTAGTCCTGAAGAGACATGGGCTCTATTCCCAGCTCAACCACAGATTTGTGTGACCTTGGGAAAGCCATTCAGCCTCTCTGTACTCCAGCTCCCCATCTGTAAAAAGGGATAATAACGCCCCCCACCCCACCCCCGCCATCCAGGAGTGCAGGCAGGAGAAATACACTAAAGACTGTCGGGTGCTCAGAAGGCCATGTACATGCCCAGGTAAAAAGGCCTGAATCAACATCAGCCCCTCAGGAGGTGGAGGCAGGGCCGAGAGTCCCACTCATGCACTTAAATTTCCAGGTTGTCGGAGCTTTGTTCCAAATGTCAGCTGAATTTGTGGGGAAGAAGCCCTGGAGGACCTCGAAGCTTGAGCCTCTACTGCCTGAACTAAAGAACAGCTTCCTTAGCTGGGAGGCTGGAGCAGACTCCCAAAACTCTAAGTGGTCCAGCCTGTCAATCAGGGACAGAGTCAGCCTGGGCATTGAGTATTTGTGGGCTGAAAGCACCATTCCAGTGAGCTCTCCGCCCCTGAGATGAGGATGCCTCTGGGCTGGACAAAGAATCCAGCCAGGCTTGGAGAAATGAGCTAGCTGGCCCAAGGAGGCAGAATTCCATCAGGGCTTGGATGCTGAGGAAGAATCAGACACTCTGTCCATCCCTGGCCCTCTGTCTGCAAAGGCCATTCGCACTGGAGAACCCGAGGCAGGGGGCCTCTCCTATAGAAAAGAAGTGATTTTGCTTCAGGAGTGAAGAAGCCCAATTTATGTGTTAAAGTCTGTAGCTCCAGTAACGAGACACTACAATAAGTACCATTGTGACCCCGCTTGGGATACTGTGTCTCAAAAACAAGTTTAGCCTTTCTGCAATTGGTCCACTCACCACTAGGCAGCCCCTCATGGCCAGGCAGGACATTGCAGCTCTCTCAAGGGGCAATGCCCCTGCCAACAGTCACTGTGGCAGTTTCTCTGTCTCATAATTTGCCCCTCCGGTCAGGTCACCATTTTAAGTCCACCCTTTCCAAGGTCACAGTTATCTAAACTAAAAGTCAAAAAGATCTTTAAGAAGAAAACAAATCCTTCCACCCTCACTGGGGCCAGGAGTGGAGGAAGTGCCCTAAAAGGGGGAGGGGCCCCACAGGCACCCAAATCATGGCCCCGCCCCCCACACACCATGCCACCCCTGAGACCCTGCCCTCGTACCGCCCCTTCCCTCTGAGGCCCTGCCCTTGCACTCCCTCTTCCCTCCAAGACCCTGCCCCTGACTCACTCCTCTCCAAGCCCTCGCCCCATCACTTGCCCTTATGGACGGTAAAAAGTGGGAAGAACCCTGGCCCCCCCCTTTTCCTGCACCCCTGCCTTGGGCTCTTCCTCAGCCTGTCTCCAGCTCAGGCTACAGTCCCCTCGGTGGGCTCAATAACCATTTCTGAGGCCAGTCCGTGAACCCCGTCTCTCTTGACTCTAGGTTCCAGCACAAGGCCCTGTACTCAAAGGTGCTGACTCCGTGGGTGCTCCAGGGCTGGAGCACCCACGGGGAAAAATTGGTGGGTGCTCTGCACCCACTGGCAGCTTCCCACCCTGCCCCAGCTCACCTCTGCCTCTGCTCCACTCCGCCGCCTCCCCTTAGTGCACTGCCGCGTCCTTCTTTTTCCCCCCTCCCTCCCAGCACTTGTGCTGCAAAACAGCTGTTTCACACGGCAAGCCTGGGAGAGAGGGGGAACGCGGCGCACTTGGGGGAGGAGGGAGGGCCAGGGGCAGAGATTTGGGGAGGGATCCAATAGGGCCAGGGAAGGGTGGAGTTGGGGCAGGGTAGGACCAGGGAGACACGAGCACCCATCGACACTGACAAAAGTTGGCCCCTGTGCCTGTACCAACAGCTTGTTCTGCTCCTTGACCTCTGCTGTGGTTTTCCCTGGGCCACTTCCTACCTTTCTTCTCAAGTTCCCCTCTTGGTCTCCTTGTCATGTGCCTGGTTAGCCAGGGGCTCCCTGCCCTACCTGCCTCAGGAGCTTTCCTTCCTGCTGAGCTGCCTACATAGCTTTCACTCCAGCTCTGTCCCCCGCTGGGCTTTGTCACCACTTAAGCCTAGCCCTTTATGAGGGATTGCCTGATTCCCATGGGGGGAGGGGCTCATTCTGTAGCCAGGTTGGCTTAGCCCCAGGCTCACCAGCCCACTGTTACATACACCTACCCACTTAGAACCTTGCCCACCCGAGGGGCAAATTTTACTGCTGTCCAAGCCTCATTCCTTGTCCTCTCATTGGTGTTGCCGGCCACATGCTTGTATGGCCTGGACCCTGTCCACCTCTAGTCCCCTTCAGCTTACCCATCATAATTAGGAGGAGATCCTTCTCTTCTGCAATGTCCTGACACTCCTGCAGCAACTCATTCTCATTACTAGCTGCTTGCATGGCCTGTTCTGAAGCCACTAGCTTCTCCTAAAGCCTTTTTGCTTCTGCCGCTGCATCCGTCAGAGACTTTTCCATCAGGGTCTGAGGACCCACCTGGACTGTCCTACCCTTGTATTTGTCCCTACTTTGGCCTGCTTCATCTCTGTGCCAACCATTTCATCCTTCAGCTGCCTGCAACACCCTCCTGAGTATGCTGATTTAGTGTCTGCAAGGTCCACATCTGTCACCACAGTGCCTGCCTCAAGAGCATTTGGGGCACGGGACATCCTCTTTTCTTTCTACATGCTTGGGACCCCACCCCTCCTTTTGCCACCCTGCAGTTTCCTAGGGGGGCAGTGTCTTTTTATATGGCCTGTTTCTCTGCACCAAAACCAAATAACTCTGGTCCCCCTCTAGGCATTAGGCCATGCTTGTCCGGGTTCTCAAGCCCTGCTCTCATGGGTTAACCTTCTCAGTACAGCTCACATAGGGCCATGCTCTCATGTTGTGCCCTTTTTATCCACAGGCATGGCAGATCCTAAATTGTGCCTCTGGCCTCCTAGCCCCTGAATATCCTTTTCTTTCACAGCCCTTGTGGCCGCAGATGATTTCCCTTTGCAGGATCTCTAACAGATGTTGCTGCTGCTGCTCCTCCAAGATAGCCAGATTCCCCACTGCTTCTATTCATTCTCTAGGAGCTTCTGGAGAACCACCTGGACCTGGTTTGGCTGCTTAGCTGCCCCCTGGAACTGAAGTGGGAGGGTGGACTTTTCTTCAGCAAACACAGCATCTGCATATTTTGGCTACATCATCCCTCTTCATTAATGATCTGGAGGATGGTATGGATTGCACCCTCAGCAAGTTTGCGGATGACACTAAACTGGGAGGAGTGGTAGATACACTGGAGGGTAGGGATAGGGTACAGAGGGACCTAGACAAATTGGAGGATTGGGCCAAAAGAAATCTGATGAGGTTCAACAAGGACAAGTGCAGAGTCCTGCACTTAGGACAGAAGAATCCAATGCACCGCTACAGACTAGGGACCGAATGGCTAGGCAGCAGTTCTGCAGAGAAGGACCTAGGGGTGACAATGGACAAGAAGCTGGATATGAGTCAGCAGTGTGCCCTTGTTGCCAAGAAGGCCAATGGCATTTTGGGGTGTATAAGTAGGATCATTGCCAGCAGATCGAGGGACGTGATCGTTCCCCTCTATTTGACATTGGTGAGGCCTCATCTGGAGTACTGTGTCCGGTTTTGGGCCCCACACTACAAGAAGGATGTGGAGAAATTGGAGAGAGTCCAGCGAAGGGCAACAAAAATGATTAGGGGACTGGAACACATGAGTTATGAGGAGAGGCTGAGGGAACTGGGATTGTTTAGTCTACGGAAGAGAAGAATGAGGGGGGATTTGATAGCTGCTTTTAACTACCTGAAAGGTGGATCCGAAGAGGATGGATCTAGACTATTCTCAGTGATAGCAGATGGGAGGACAAGGAGTAATGGTCTCAAGTTGCAGTGGGGGAGGTTTAGGTTGGATATTAGGAAAAACTTTTTCACTAGGAGGGTGGTGAAACACTGGAATGCTTTACCTAGGGAGGTGGTGGAATCCCCTTCCTTAGAAGTTTTTAAGGTCAGGCTTGACAAAGCCCTGGCTGGGATGATTTAGTTAGGATTGGTCCTGCTCTGGGCAGGGGGTTGGACTAGATGGCCTCCAGAGATCCCTTCCAACTCTGTTATTCTATGATTCTATGATGGAGGTCACAGGCCCTACCAACTATGCCAGTTTCTAACAGGGTTGCCAGCTTCCCCTCATGGCCAGTGGTCACTCTATGGCCCCTGCCTCTGTTTTCCACTTTTCCAGGTCTCCTTAAATAAACTCAGCACAGACCACAGGCAATTAAAACATTCCCCACCTGGGTCCAATTTATTCAGTCCTCAGGTGCACGCTGGCACTCTAGGCCTAACCCCAGTTCAGTGCGTCTCCCTTAGCTGGGAGGTTTCCAGCCCTCTTTCTCAGACCTGGGTCACAGTTCAGTGTCTGCAGGGGCCAAACTTGCTTCCTGCAGCTGTTTCTTCAAGGCAGCTCCAGCTCCTCAGGCTGCTGTTTCCTGGTCATTTCTGCCCCCTCCAGCCTTTTGTATTGGGTTCACCTGATCCCTCTCAGGTGGGGCTCATCTTGTAATCAAACTGGTTTAGTCCCAGGCTCTCCAGGCCATGGGCAAGCCACCCTGTTACACTTACACTTCCTCATCTCCCACCAACAGGGGCAAGGCTCTAAACGTACTGACTTGGCCTCACTAGCATCCCGGTCGGTCCCACTGGCACCTCACAGACAGATTCAGTGGGGAGAGAGGACACCCTGGGTGATGTCAAATGTTGACACTCAAAGATTTTGGAGACAAGCAGAGAAAGCAAGAGCTCCTCACAGAGAAGGAGGATGGAGCCTGAGGTAAGCACCTCACTGTTTGCAAATCATTTGTTTCCAAGGGAGGTGTATGGTGGGTTCTTTAACCTGAAGCCCAGTCTTCCACACCACCACTTAGTAGGTTTCAGAGTAGCAGCCGTGTTAGTCTGTATTTGCAAAAAGAAAAGGAGTACTTGTGGCACCTTAGAGACTAACAAATTTATTTGAGCATAAGCTTTCGTGAGCTACAGCTCACTTCATCGGATGCATTCAGTGGAAAATACAGTGGGGAGATTTTATATACACAGAGAACATGAAACAATGGGTGTTACCATACACACTGTAACCAGAGTGATCACTTAAGGTGAGCTGTTACCAGCAGGGGGACGGGGGGGGGACGGGGCACCTTTCATACTGATAATCAAGGTGGGCCATTTCCAGCAGTTGACAAGAATGTCTGAGGAACAGCGGGGGAGAGGGGGCGGAGAATAAACAAGGGGAAATAGTTTTAATTTGTGTCATGACCCATCAACTCCCAGTCTTTATTCAAGGCTAAGTTAATTGTATCCAGTTTGAAAATTAATTCCAATTCAGCAGTCTCTCCTTGGAGTCTGTTTTTGAAGTTTTTTTGTTGAAGAATTGCAACTTTTAGGTCTGTAATTGAGTGACCAAAGAGATTGAAGTGTTCTCCAACTGGTTTTTGAATGTTATAATTCTTGACGTCTGATTTGTGTCCATTGATTCTTTTACGTAGAGACTGTCCAGTTTGACCAATGTACATGGCAGGGGGGCATTGCTGGCACATGATGACATATATCACATTGGTAGATGTGCAGGTGAACGAGCCTCTGATAGTGTGGCTGATGTGTGAATCTTAGAATCATAGAATATCCGGGTTGGAAGGGGCCTCGGGAGGTCACCTAGTCCAACCCCCTGCTCAAAGCAGGGCCAATCCCCAATTTTTTCCCCAGATCCCTAAATGGTCCCCTCAAGGATTGAACTCACAACCCTGGGTTTAGCAGGCCAATGCTCAAACCACTGAGCTATCCCTATTAGGCCCTAGGATGGTGTCCCCTGAATAGATATATGGACACAGTTGGCAACGGGCTTTGTTGCAAGGACAGGTACCTGGGTTAGTGGTTCTGTTGTGTGGTGTGCAGTTGCTGGTGAGTATTTGCTTCAGGTTGGGGGGCTGTCTGTAAGCAAGGACTGGCCTGTCTCCCAAGATCTGTGAGAGTGATGGGTCGTCCTTCAGGATAGGTTGTAGATCCTTGATGATGCGTTGGAGAGGTTTTAGTAGGTGTCTCCCTCCGTCTGAGGTGTCCAGTATCCTGGACACACTGAGCTCACTGCTGAGTGGATACCAAGTGGGCATGAGCTCTGACAGGCCCTGTTTGTGACATACAAGCACATTCTCTGTTGCTTGTTGTTTCAGCGTGAACCTCCTGCCCCACCTGAGCAGCCTTTGTTTGGATCAACAAACAGGAACAAACCCCAGCGACAGAGCTGAAACCTGAGCCGTTTAAGAAGGCTGATGAGTTGCAGTGTTCGCTGGGAGAGGCTGCCACGCTGTGGTCAACCTAAGCTACTTAAATGCTTTTGACATGCATATGAAATTAAGTTAACCCTAACCCTGACTCTGAATGCTAAATCCTAACACAAAAGTTAAAACACAGTGGAAAATGTGGTATGATTCTTTGAAATTTCCCCCCTAATTACTGAAACTGAAAAATCTTCAATTTTTAATTTTAAAATGTGCGTTTTTCCTTTTGTGGTCTCAGAAATAGTAATATCTAGAAACACTATTTTCACAGAGAAGATGAGAATTTGGAGCATATAGTCTCATGGAAAATGAGGAATCAGATAATGTTCTGATTTTTTTTCATTGAAAAGAATTCTCCAGTGAAACTTACTGCAGTTAAAAACATACATTTTATAAATCAACTTTAAAAATACCACAATGAAATGTTCAGAGAAATAAAAAAAAATTAATCTACAAAAATCTAAGATTATATCTAAAGTTTTGGGTGAGTTTTAGCTGTTTCTACTAGGGCAGTTAACTCACACGATTAGCTCAAAAAATTAATTGCCATTAATCACAGTTTTAATCACACTCAAACAATAGAATACCAATTGAAATTTATTAAATATTTTTGGATGTTTTTCTACATTTTCAAATATATTGATTTCAATTACAACACAGAATACAAAGTGTACAGTGCTCACTTTATATTACTTTTTATTACAAATATTTGCACTGTAAAAATGATAAACAAAAGAAATAGTAGTTTTCAATTCACCTCATACAAGTACTGTAGTGCAAACTCTATATTGTGAAAGTGCAACTTACAAATGTAGATTTTTGTTACATAATTGATCCAAAACTTTAGCACCTACAAAAACAGAACAATATAAAACTTTAGAGCCTACAAGTCCACTCAGTCCTACTTCCTATTCAGCCACTCGCTGAGAGAAACAAATTTGTTTACATTTATAGGAGGTAATGCTGTCTGCTTCTTATTTACAATATCACCTGAAAGTGAGAACAGGCGTTCACATGGCACTTTTGTAGCTGGCATTGCAAGGTATTTACATGCCAGATATGCTAAACATTCGTATGCTCCTTCATGCTTCGGCCAACATTCCAGAGGACATGCTTCCATGCTGATGATGCTCATTAAAAAAATAATGTGTTAATTACTTAGTGACTGAACTCCTTGTGGGAGAATTGTACGTCTCCTGCTCTGTTTTACCCGCATTCTGCCATATATTTCATGTTATAGCAGTCTTGGATGATGACCCAGCACATGTTGTTCGTTTTAAGAAACTTTCACCGCAGATTTGACAAAATGCAAAGAAGGTACCAATGTGAGATTTCTAAAGATAGCTACAGCACTCGACCCAAGGTTTAAGAATCTAAAGTGCCTTCCAAAATCTGACAGTCCCTGCTGTAATTCAGCCAGCTCTAGGGCCTGTCTAAATTACAGCTACATGCCCCTCACCCCCCACCCCCCAACCTGAGCCCCCACCCCTTGTACAATGCCTGCAATATGGCTTGCAAGGGGTTCCACAGAGGGCAGCCTTGTAGCTGTGTCCCTCAATTGTTGCCCTGACATAATCCTCCTCAGCCAGAACTATTTTATGTTTGTAGCTCACTTTTGGACCCTACCATGGAAAAACTTAACCAAGGAAATACAACGGTTTGCCCTCCATCACAAGGATCGGACTGTAACATAGTTGGCACCCGTTGCAGGTTCCTATGATACACAGGGCACATCAGCCAGGCCAGGCTTGGATGTTTATGATTTTTTTTTAGTGTTTGGAGGTTCCTGTTTTTAACCTGCCCACATCTGGACCCACATGCCTTTGTGATTTTTTTTTTTTCAGTGACTCGTTAAAATGTTAACTTTTCCACTTTTGGACACTGAAATGGAAAGGAGGGGTTCACCCAGAAACCACACCTGGTTGCCTTCCATCACACAAAACAGGCCAGCACCCGCCTTACCCCATGGCAGAGGTGCCGACTCCCTGGGTGCTCTGGGGCTGGGGCACCCACCAGGAAAAAATGGTGGGTGCTGAGCACCCACTGGTAGCCCCTTATCATCTCCCCCTCCCCCAGAGCCTCCCACCCTTTCCATCAGCCCATCTGTGGATCAGGCTTTACTTTCAATAGTGCCCAAAGCTGCTGGGACACGAAATGAGTTCCTTGGTCAATGAGGACGTCTGAGGGAAGGCTGCTCAGGAAAATATCTGGATTAGTTCCTGCACAAGTGTGGAAGCTGTGGTGTCCCATGGGAGAATAGCCTTGGGGTACTGGGTGGCATAGGTTCATCCTGGGGCTGGTGGACTGTGTCCTAAGGTGCTTTTTTCTAGGGGTTGATTTTACCAAATCTCACTGTCTCAAAGGGAGTTGTAGTCGGGGTGGGGAATTAAAGCGGCTTGACCCGTACCTTTTGGAGTGACCTTTTGGCAGCCAGAACATTAGAGGCAGAAGTCTGCTACCACATCATCCATCCCCAGCCAGAAACACTGGGGCAATGTTTCTTGGATTTCAACTTTACCATGATATAACATGGGCCTGCTGTAGGAGCTCCCACTGAGCGAGTTTAGGCACCAGGAGCTAGTATTGGAGATCCTTGGTTGAGAATCTCTCTCCACCCAGCACAGCAACCCATTGCACAACTCAAACCAGGGGATACTATGTGCTGTGCAGTCTTTTGTGAACACTCCTCTCACAGCCACCCTGTAGGTAAGACCCTCCCAAATGGTCTGGTCCTCGTGCTGGGCTGCCATGATGTTAAAAGCATCACTTGGGACACTAATCTAGATCATGAGCTTGGTCTGCTGTGCCCCTTCCCTGCAGGTAAGGGGGTCTGGCCTGTTCAGAGGATCCTGCCTCCTCCAAAGGATGGTGCTATTCTTCAAAGGCTGCTTTGATGGCCAGCAGTTCTTTGTTCAGGATGTCATAATTCATTTCAGTGGAAGTGAGGTTTTGTGAGTAAAAAGCGCATGGGTGAAACTGATCTTTGAGAGGAGCAGGTTGGGAAAGGACTGCCCTAGCATGAGGTTTGAAGCTTTCGCCTTCACCATAAATGGTCTGGGTGGATCAAGTTGTGAGCTGTGACACATCTCTGTTTCAAATTATCAAAGGGAGCCTGTGCTTCTGGGGACCATGAAAACTGGACTCCCTTTCGCAGCAAGGGGAGGACTGTTAGAGGACTGGCCACAGCAGAGAATCCTGGGATAAATATTCTATAAAAATAAGCAAAACCCAAGAACCATTGGATTCTTCAGACATCCTTCAGTGCCACCCAATCCATGATGGCTGTCACCTTGCAGGAGTCTGTTGCCAGTCCCATGGGTGAGATAATATATCCAGGAAATTCAAGGATGTCTCAGTACAATGCATATTTCTTTGGCTTGGCATATAGATAACCTGGTGTAGTCTTTCAAGAATGTTATGCATGAGCTGGTTGTGAAGAGCTGCGTCTTCAGAGAAAATTATATTGTCAAGGTATATAATGACAAAGTGGTCTAGCATATCTCAGAATATATTGTTCATAAAGAGTTGAAAACTTGCTGGAGCATTGCATAGGCCAAATAGCATGACTAGACATCCATAGTGGCTGTATTGAGCGTGAAAGGTGGTCTTCCACTTGTCTCCCTCTTGCGCGTGCACCAAGTTATAGGCCCACACAGATCTAACTTCATGAAAATGTCAGACCTGTGTAGCTGGTCTAGGAGCTTGTTGTTAAGGGGGAGTGGTTTCATATGGTCAGCTTGCCTGGGGCCTGATAGTCAATACATACCTACAAAGAGACATCCTTCTTCTTGACAAAACTGATCAGAACACCCCCTGAGCACATAGATGGGTGGATGAAACTCTTCTGAAGTTTCTCCTACAAGTACATGCGAGAACCCAAAGTTCAGGTTCAGAGAGTGCATATACCTAATCAAATGGGACCTCTGCTTCGGATTGGAGAGTGATCTGGCAATCATAAGTCCAAAGTGGGCCAAGATGTCTGCCTTCTCCTTTTCAAAAACATCAGCAAAGTCACAGGATTTGTGGGGGATCTTGGCCATGGCAGGTGCAGCTCCAGGGGACACTGAGGGCACTGGTGGTCTTGCTGCCTGAGGGTTGGGGTCTTCCAGAAGGTAATGTGAACCTCAGGGCATATCAGTCTGGCTCTTGAATGCTGGGAACTAGAGTGTAGAGTACTGTGATGGGGTGTACCAATGCTGCACTGGTGAGGAGAGGGTTAAAGAGCTGCTTGGGCCCAACAGGACACACCCCCTCGCCTCTGTTGGGCATGCTGCTAGGGGGAGAGAGCATTTAAAAGGGAGTGACTAAACTCAGTCTGGGCTGACAGTGGAGGAGAGCAGTTGGGTGCTGCAGCCTGCTGCTGGGAAGTCACCAGGGATCCACACTGCCAGGACCAAGCCTCATAGCCAAGCTGCTGGAAGCCCGTCAATCATGGGAGCTGAAGCTGATGACTCCCCATTGACAGCGGAGGAGACTCAAGAGACAGATCAGCAGGAAACATAGGAGAGACCCCAAGATGCCGCCAGAGGAACTGGAACAATGGTAGGAAGTGACCCAGGGGGTGTGTTCAGGGGTATCAGGCCCTAGGCCCTGTATATGGGCTACTGGCTCGAAGGGCCCTGGATCAGAACCCAATGGAGTAGGGTGGGCCTGGGTTCCCCTAACTCGCCAGTGAGCAACACTACCCTGAGTTGTCACTGCTAGGCAAGGAAGACTTTGGTTTCTCACCAGTGGGCAACACTACCCTGAGCTATTCTTGCTAGGCAAGGTGGCCTCTGGACTCTCACCAGTGAGTGACACTACCCTGAGCCATAACTGCTGGGGAAACTGACATTTGGACACTCATCAATAGGTGATGCTGGCCTGGAGCACACAGCCAACCCCTCCCCCCCACCCTGCATCAGTTCCCCTTCTGCCAACAAATGTGGGGGTCATGAGTGTAAGAAAGGGCATTACTTGGATTAATCTGGGGCTCCCATCATCCTAATTAGAGGGTTTCCTGATTCCCCCAGGGGGTGATAACCATTACTGGCAAGGTCCTGTGGGTTATTGGTCCTGAAGAGAGAGGACCAATCAGTAGTCTTGACTACAACTGGAGAGTCCTTGCATATGGTGGGAACCACATGGACCTTAGCTAAGTTCAAGACAATAAAGTTACCTGAGGCCACCACGTTGATTAGAGCCTCTATGTGAATTTCAGAGCTTCCTGGTAGTTGAATCAATAGAAATATTTGGAGTTACAATAGAAACTGAAATGAGGGTCCTGCTGTGCCGATTGTGGCCTGTGGGTGCTAGGAAATGCAGGAAGGGGTAGAAGACCAGCTCTGCCCAGACCTGCTCCTTAGCACTGGGGACATGGTGTTTCCCAGCCCCAGTTCCACGCAAGTCTTTGCTGGATATGTCAAGGCAAGATGGCTGGGTTCCCCACAACACAAGCACAAGCCTAACGTAAAGTGTCAGTTCTTCTCCAAGTCGGAGAGATGTAAGTGAACCTGGCTGGCTTGCAAGAGCTCTTCTGCCAGGGAAGACCTGTGTGTTTGGTGTGTCATGGGCAGGGTGGCTAGTGACCTTCAGAGAATTCTGGTACTCTCGCGATGAAGCTTCATGAAGCAATCGTTGATTCTAATGTACAAGTCAATCAGAATGTTCCGACTGGGTGGAGGCTCCATCTTGTCCTTTTTAGCCTTGTTTAACGCCGGGGGAAATGGTAGCACTGTCTTGCCTTATTCCACCCAGTGTCAGAAGCCAAACAACAAAATTCAGCCGTATATGTGGCAATGGGCTGGTGTCCCTGCTGTAGGGCCTGAAGGGTTGTCTCAGTGGTTCACATATGGTTGGGGTTGGGACGACGGATTCTTCCTAAACATGCGGGGGCCACGAGGTCCTTTCCCCTACATGGCCCTGCCCCTGCCTGTCCTATTCCCCCTAAGGCCCTGCACCCCAGCCAAGCCAGAAGCTGTAGCAAAGCCAGGGAACCTGGACCCCACATCTGCTTGGGGTCGGGAGGCCGCTGAGAGCAGCCCCCAGCACGTGTCCCCACCTTCCCAGACCCTCTGCCCAGGGCAGGGGGAGGGTCTGTGGCTCCCCACAGCTGCCCACACGTCGCTTACCCCAACCCGGCTCCAGCTTCCTGCCTGGCTGGAGGGGGGCCTCGGGGGCTGAAGAGCCACAACTGGGCAGCTCTGGGAAGCTGCAGACCCTTCATCTGCCCTGGGCGGGGCTGACATGGGCTGGGGGCTGCTCTCAGGCCTTCACACACCCAGGGTAGGTGGAGGGTCTCTGGCTTTCCACAGCTGCCTGGGTGGCTCTTACCTGGGCTGGGCTCCAGCTTTCAGCCTGGCCGGGGTGGCGGGGCCTTGGGGGAAGAGGAGGGGCAGAGAACTGGGCCTATGGTGAAAAGTGGGAGGGCCGTTTGGTTCCCCCTGGTCCGGTGTCCCTGGTTGGGGTCATCAAAGATAATGAACATAGCTTGAATGAATTCCTCTAACACAGGAGCAATCATTGTGGTGGACATGAGCACTGAGCAGTCAGTGAGCTGCTGCTGCTGGCTTAAGAGCTGGCCTGCTGGTCCCTTCAGGCAATCAACTGGTGTGGCCAACCAGGCAGCATGCTGCAGGCCAGCTGTAGTGATGAGGCTGCCTGGAGACTGGGTCTGCTGTAAACCCTGATTGCTGACAATCTTGGAGCTTTGATCAGTGCCTTGCTCAAGGCCATGAGGCTCTAACCCTGGGAGCTTTAATCACCCCAGGTGTTTGATGTCTGAGTGGTTAATCGCTCCCTGGTGGTGAGGGGCTGAGATGAGCTAAGTATGGCAGACTTGGTTAAAAAAAGAAAAAAAAGTTCCTTGCAAGGTGAATTCGAGAGCTGTGAACAGAGGCAGCTAAACAGGAGAGTTTCAGAGGGAGTTGAGAGAGAGAGGGAGTGAGTGAGAGTGGCTTTCCTTCCAGGTTCAATACTATGTATGATATCCAGATGCCCAGCGATAGAACAGTAGTGGTGACCTGCAACAGATGTGCCATGTTCTCTTTCCTGCCTGAAGCCAGAAACATTTCCTGTGCATGAAGTGCAAATTGGTGGCTGTGCTGAAAGAAGATTCTTGGACTGGAGGGGCATGTAGAGATGCTACTGAGAATCACAGAAGCTGAAGAGTTCCTAGACAGCCAGGTTTGGGAAACACCAGTACCCTAGGTTCAAAGAAGAATTAGGAGAAGCAGGCAACTGCCACCAGATGGAAGAGGACAGGGAAGAATTCCACACAGCTAGAAGTTTCAAATCGATACCATGTCCTCAGTGTGGAAACCATGGAAGATACCTCTCCAGAACCAGCAGGTCCAAGAAAATGGAGGGATATACACAGAGGTGAAAGTAAGCCAGTATGCCCTGGTACGGCATACCGGCAAGAGCCGGTGCATCATACTGGGGCAGCCCAGCTTCCCCAGGGGGCAATTTAAAGGGCCTGGGGCTCCCAGCAGTGGCTGAAGCCCCAAGCCCTTTAAATTGTCTCCAGAGCCCTGCTGCTGTAGCCCTGGGGTAGTGGCTGCAGGGCTCCGGCTGCTGTTTAAAGGGCCCGGGACTCCCCTGCTTCTACCACCCCGGCCTTTTAAATAGCCGCCGGAGCCCCACCGCTGCTACTCCAGGGCTCCAGGGGCTATTTAAAGGACCAGGGAGGTAGAAGCAGGGCAGCCGCAGGCCCTTTAAATAGCCCCCAGAGGCCTGGGGTAGAGGGGGCTCCAGGGGCTATTTAAAGGGCCGGGGCTCCAGGTGCCTCTGATGCCCTGGTCCTTTAAATAGCCACTGGAACCCCGCTGTTTCCCCAGGGCTCCAGCAGCTAATGAAAGGACCGGGGCAGTAGAAGCAAGGAAGCCCCGGGCCCTTTAAATAGCCCCCAGAGCCCCAGGCTGCTGCTGCTACCCCAGTTGGGAGGGGGGGAGGACGAAAAGGGGGGGCACTTACCTTACAGGGTGGGCTGGGGCTGGCCCCGCCCCTTCCACCCTAGGCCCTGCCCCTTCCGGGGGCCAGAGCTGGCCCCAGCGTACCGGTAAGTCACTCGACTTACTATCACCCCTGGATATACAGGACACACACATGGATGGAAGCTCAGCCCAACCTGTAAGAAAAAATCAGCAAAGAGTTCTCCTACCATCCAAGGAATTCTTGTTGGAGATTCAATACTCAGAAGAGTTGAAAGAACATTCGGCAAGGGGCAGGCAGACAACAGAACATAAGAATGGTCATACTGGGTGTGACATTCTGTACATCGTGGGAACACCCTACACCCCCATGTTCATCCTTATAATATGATTGTGTGGTATCCAATGCAAAGTTGTCATGTCAGGTGTCTTCGGAATGCTCATGATGCACTGAGCATTGTTGTTATAGTGATGCTATTTTAATTGTTGTTATAGTAATGTTATAGATTGTAATTTCATGTATATAGTTATGAGGCTGAAAATGTGTCTTCATGGCTTAAAATAAGCCCAGGCAAAAACTCTCCAAGAACAGAGGGGCAGTTGACACCTCATCAGGGCATGTATGGGACAAACTCAGCCCAGCCTCACAGGAACAAAGGACGCTGGCCTAGGCAGCAACAAAAGTATCTGTTGGATTCTCAAGTTACTCACCCCCCTTCCTTTGCTCAGTTTGGGACTGCGATGAGGTAATGATCACCTGACTTTGAAGGGGGAAGGGGACAAAGCCAAGAGGGAAGAAGGAACATGATAAAAGGGAGAGACGTTTGCCATGCTCTTCCTCTCTCTTCCACCTACATCTACAGACACCACACCAAGCGACTGAAGCACTGATCAAAGGGGAGAGCCTGGCTGAAAAGCAACCAGCCAGCCTGTGGTGAGACGCATCGAAGTTTGTAACAGCATTGAAAGTGTTAAGATCACCTTAGAATGCGTTTTGCTTTTATTTTATTTTATTTTTGACCAAATCTGACTTGTTATGCTTTGACTTATGATCACTTAAAATTTATCTTTGTAGTTAATAAATCTGTTTATTCTACCTAAAGCAGTGTGTTTGGTTTGAAGCATGTCAGAGACTCCCCTTGGGATAACAAGCCTGGTACATATCAATTTATTTGTTAAATTGACGAACTCATATAAGCTTGCAGCATCTAGCGGGCATAACTGGACATTGCAAGAAGGAGGTTCCTAGTATTGCATCTGGGACTGGAAATATTGGGTAGTGTCATTCGGTTGCACAATCCAAGGAGCAGCTTACATGCTAAAGGCTGTGCATGAATAGCTCAGGAGTGAGGGTTCTCACAGCAGAGCAGGTAAGGCTGACTCCCATAGTCAAGGATTGGAGTGACCTAGCAGATCACCGGTCCAGATAACACCAGGGGAACATCACACTGGGTCAGACCAAAGGTCCATCTATCCCAGTATCCTGTCTCCCAACAGTGGCCAATGCCAGGTGCCCCAGAGGGAATGAACAGAACAGGTAATCATCAAGTGAGCCACCCCCTGTCACCTATTCCCAGCTTCTGGCAAACAGAAGCTAGGGACGCTGTCCCTGCCCATCCTGGCTAATAGCCATTGATGGACCTATCCTCCAGGAACTAGTCTAGTTCTTTTTTAAACCTTGTTATAGTCTTGGCCTTCACAACATCCTCTGACAAAGAGTTCCACAGACTGACTGTGCATTGTGTGAATAAATAATTCCTTTTGTTTGTTTTAAACCTGATGCCTATTAATTTCATTTGGTGACCCCTAGTTTGTGTGTTATGAGAAGAAGTAAATAACACTTCCTTATTTACTTTCTCCACACCAGTCATGATTTTATAGACCTCAATCATATTCCCCCTTAGTTGTCTCTTTTCCAAGCTGAAAAGTCCCAGTCTAATTAATCTCTCCTCATATGGCAGCCATTCCATACCCCTAATAATTTTTGTTGCTTTTTTCTGAACCTTTTCCAATATATCTTTTTTGAGATGGGGCAATCATATCTACATGGAGTATTCAAAATGTGGGCATGCCATGGTTTTATATAGAGGCAATATGATATTTTCTGTCTTATTATCTATCCCTTTCTTAATTATTCCCAACATTCTGTTCCCTTTTTTGACTGCCACTGCACACTGAGTGGATGTTTTCAGAGAACTAGCCACAATGACTCCAAGATCTTTCTTGAGTGGTAACAGCTAATTTAGACCCAGGACAAGTGTACTGGCTTCCCAGAGGCAAGACACAAGATGTTACTCTAAGACTGGATGGGCTTCTGAAAAAGATCCACGGGTGATGTTTCATATTAGCACTAATGGCAGTGCATCACCGCATATCTTGCAGATCGTAGATGAGGTCAGGGAACTTTGAAAGACAGAAGATTCTGGAAGTGAACCATTGGCTAGGTAAAAAAAAAAACCAAGGAGTACTTGTGGCACCTTAGAGACTAACACATTTATTTGGGCATAAGCTTTCGTGGGCTAAAACCCACTTCATCGGATGCATACAATGGAAAATACAGTAGGAAAATATATATACACAGAGAACATGAAAAAATGGGTGTCGCCATACCAACTGTAACGAGACTAAATAGCCCACCTTAATTGATTAGTCTCGTTACAGTTGGTATGGCAACACCCATTTTTTCATGTTCTCTGTGTATATATATCTTCCTCCCTTATTTTCCACCGCATGCATCCGATGAAGTGGGTTTTAGCCCATGGAAGCTTATGCCCAAATAAATATGTTAGTCTCTAAGGTGCCACAAGTATTCCTGGGGTTTTTTTTGCTGATACAGACTAACAGGGCTACCACTCTGAAACCTGTCACCTGGCTAGGTAAGTGGAGTATGGTTGAGTGTTTGGGTTCTCCAACCTTCAATGGAGAAAGAGGGCTGTGTAGTTTGGATGGCCTCCACCTCAGTAGAATAGGGACCAATCTTCTCAGGGACAGGATGGCAAAAGTAGTCAGGAGGGGGTTAAACTAATAACAAACGAGGGAAGATATGAGCACAAAATCAACATGTGGAAAACAAAATCAAGGAACCAAAGGACATGAAGAGAAGAAATTCTTGAATTGCGGCTGCACCAATATTAGGAGCCTGAGTAACGAACAAGAGGAACTGGATTTGCTCATTTATGAGCATAAATATGATCTAGTTGATATTACTGAAAACTAGTTCGATGATTTGCACTATTGGAATGTTAAAATCAATGGTTATAAGCTATTTAGGAAGGATTGAGTGAGCAAAAGGGTAGGGGAGTGGTGGCCCCCCATGTTAAAAATGGCATTACCTATTTCCAAGTCATTGATAATTTTCTTCCAATTTATCTTGAATGCTTATGGATCAAAGTCCTAACAGATAAAGCACAAGATGGGGTATTAGTTGGTGTCTGCTACAGACCTGAAATCACACTGGGGAACAGAATGATTGGTCCTTATATACCTGTCTGCAATGTGTAGGGAAAAAAGCTGTGTGATCATGGGGAACTTCAATCTGAGTGATGTATGCTGGAGGTCTCAGGCTATCAGTACTAAAACATCCTTGGAATATCTTAACGTTAGAGATGACAATTTCCTAATTCAAAAAGTATTGCAGCAAACAAGGGGGAATTCTTTATTACACCTTGTCCTAATAGACAGAGGAACTGCTTGCAGATCTAAAAATCAATTGTAGCTTACGCATAAATGCTTATTACTTGATAACATTTATAAAGTGCAAGCAGAATAAAGTCCAGACCTGTGATATATATACTTGGTGCTTTAATAGGACCAATTTCACAAAGCTGAAAAGAATTACAAGACAAATCAACTGGGGGAAATAATTTGATCAGAAATGTATCATAATAGGGAACCATTTAAGAACACCTTACTAGAAGTTCAAAAAGCCACAATTGAGGAAGAAGGCTGTGACGGTTTAAAAAAAAAAAAGACTTGGTTTAGAAAAGTGAAGGCAGCTATAAAAAAAAAGGAAGAAAAAAAATCTAACACAAATGGAAGAAAGGGGAAGTTGATAGTAATGGATATAAATCAGTGTGACAGTTGGGTTCCAGACACCCCAAGGAGAAAACAGGGGGTCTGAATCCCCAAAGAATAAACAATCAACTGCTTGTATATAATGTTACTGTGTATAAAAATATGTCAGGCAAGGTCTTTTATGAAAGCTTGTAATATTCTAAGCTTGATGGTCATTCTGAGATATTTATACAGACTGTGGTTATGAATTTATGTATTTGTATCGATACAAAAATGTGCTCATCCTTTGTGCTGAAACAATCAGCTGCACCTCACAACAAGGCAGTGGTCAGACAGGAAGGGGTTGCCTCCCCAAACAGTCAAGACTAGCTCCAGCCACCTATATTGCCCAACCCAGGAGAAGACAAGTGATGGGCCATTAAAGTTAACAAGAAAACAATGAAACTGAAGAGAAAATCTCAGTCTTCGAAAACTAAGAACGAAAGGAATTTTTGACAGAATGCTACTGCTCCTCCATTTTTGCCCACTCAATCCTTCCCAAATAGGTTATAACTATTGATTTTAACATTCCAATCACAGGAATCATCTCTTCAAGACCAGGGTGTGGATGATCATGCCTAGTGGTCACAGTACTGGGCGGTCCATCCTCGTGGTCAGAGCCAGCATCAGAGGCCAGGACCAGCTCTGAGTGTCAGAGCTAGAAACCAGGAGTCAGAGTCAGGAACCAGGAGTCAGAGCCAAGGGTCAGCCATGGGTCGTGGGTGGCCTTTGGCCATGGAGTGCTCAGTATTGGGGCCAAAGGTCAGAGATCAATCTGGGGCCAGGCCAGGTCAAAATCTCAAAATCAGAGTCCATTACCAAATAGAGCTTGAGGTGAGAATTGGTGTCAGTCTAGGCCAGAGTCTTTCATCTGGGTCAGCAATAGTCTTACACCAAAGCCAGTAAACCAGAATCAGGGTTGGGAGCTGAGCATAAGTCAAAAGTTGGGAGTCTGGGATCAAGGTGAGTTGCAGTGAGCAGGGTTTAAGGCAGAAGGACACCAAAGGCCTGTATTGCTCAGAGAACTCCCAGAAATGGCATCCTAGTTTATATGAGGAGTGCCAGGTAATCAATCACAAAAGGCTATCCTTTATGCCCCTGTCAAAGTTTGACTCACAATTTATCAGACCACTCTGTTTTATTAGCAAAGCTGCTCTGCTAATACATTTAGAAGTGAGCCCCCCGAGTGGGGCTTGTGTCTCTTAATTTATACAGTTTTTGGAGAACAAGTTACAGAGAAGTTACAGACAAAAGAAGAAAAAAGATTTTAGTCACCACCCTTCGAGATCCCTGAGACCAGTCACGTATCTTCAATTACCTGCCACCCTTAACAATCTCCTTTAACAGCTTCCAGTTAACTTAACTAATTGCCCTTCACACCTTCCATTCTGATGCCTGCTTCTTAGACGTGCTGGCTCTATCTTAATTGCTTCTCCATTCAAAAGCTAACTGTCCCTACAGTGTGCTCCCTCAGATACTTTGTAACATGTTTTGGCCCTCTCATATACAATGTATCCAGCATGTCCCCTTATACAACACTATACTTATACAATGTTATACTTCCAAACCCCTTAGAGAGGGATTTCCTTCAGAGCTTAGCCTTTCATTTGCTCTTGGTGGCAATGAGGAAGCAGCACCTCCCTCACATCCTGGTTCTAGGCCCCTGGGTTCTTACACCAAGGGCCAGGGCCAAGGGCAGGAGCAAGGAGGGGAACAAGGCAGGTACAGGAGCAATCGCAGCTGCGGGTGTAAGTGTTCGGCAGCTGGCAACCTGCTAATGCTGCTGGGCTTAAGAGCACATCTGCGGGCTCCCTTCAACCAACCAGGCAGGTCAGCCAGTCAGGCAGTTTTGCTATAGCCCATTTGGGCTCATTAGTCTGCTTGGAGACTAAACCAGCTGGTCCAGGTGCTCATCCCTGACAATTTCCACCAGGTTTCAGCAACACCAACTAAAACAAATTTATGTTAATACAGGAGCAATTCAGTTCCTCTTGTTTGTTATCCAAGCTCCTAGCACTGGTGTACAAGCAATTCAAGAATTTCTTCTGTTCATGTCCTCTGGTTCCTCTTCCCCCAGAGGCCCTGGCCCTGGCCAAGCAGGCACAGGGCTGGGGAACCTGCCCCCCCCCCCCGCCCAGGGGCCAAAAGCAGTCCACTGCCAGTGTCCCAGGTGGAGGGACCCAGGCTCCCCACAGCTGCTCACACAGCACCGCTCTCACCCCTACCTGGCTCCGTCCAGGGGACAGTGCCTCAGAGCTGCAGCTCAGCCATGGTAAGAGCCGCGCAGGCAGTTGTAGGGAGCTGTGGCAGGGACCCTCCATCTGCCCTGGGTGAGGAGTCCAGGAGGCTGGCTGGGGTCATGGGGGGGAAAGAGGAGGGGAGGGGGTGGGGTTGCCATGGCAAAAAATGGATGGGCCATGGCCCTCTGGCTTCCCTGTTCCGGTGCCACTGCACTAGACAGTCCCCACTCAAGTCCAGCTCCTGGTTTTCAGGGCTGGCGTCCTTGCTTTTCCCCAGGTGTGACAAAAAGTCCATGTTAGTGTAACCCACACGCTTTCTGGGTGTGGTGGTCTGTCCCATCTAGTGGCACCGAGACCACTTAGAGAGAGATTAATGAGTCTTCTGTACAGACTTAGCTAATAGCCATATGGCTTTTAGCTCATATAGTAGAGGCTCATGCATTTAGCTCCAGAGGTCCCGGGTTCGATCACACCCAACGCCGACTGGGGTCTGTTGGTGTGACATTAGCATTGGCCTTACCCGCTCGGTGTCTGAGGGTGAATGTGGGTGGTTGGAGACTGAGGTACCACCGCATCAAGTTGGGATTGGTGTTCTTCATAGTGTTCAGCTATTTTAAGAGGGCATGGGGGCACCGAGGAGATAGTACCTGAGGCATCCACCGCCCATTTGGCAGCGAGGGCGTCTTTCTCAATGACGGAATAGTTCCACTCTCTCTGGAACAGCTTCCTACTGATGTATACGACAGGTGCTCGTCCCTTTCTACCACCTGTGAAAGGATGGCCACGAGTCCCACCTCTGAAGCATCCATCTGGACAATAAATTCCTGGTTGAAGTCAGGGCTGAAGAGTACCAGTTCCCAGCACAGTTGCTCCTTCTGGGTCTGGAAGGTGTTTTCACATTCTGCTGACCAGCATACTCAGTGGGGACTGTCCTTAGGAGCTTGGTCAAGGGGGTAGAAATCGCCTATAACATCTGGCCAGCCCCAGGAACTGTCGCACCTGCTGCTTTGTGGTCAGGGCCTTCCCTATGAGAAGGCATATCTGAGCTTGCCCCAGGGTGTATCCCAGGTATGTGGTTTCTTGCCACCCAATCAGGCATTTCTTCGGGTTCGCTGTCAACCCAGTGACTCACAGTGCCCGAAGGACAGTTGCTTCCTCCCAGCTCCGGCTGTACACCACCATATCATCTAAGTAGCGTGCGACATACATAGTGTGGGGCTGCAGGAGGTGGTCCATTAACCACAAGCAGGTTGCCAGAGCTCCATGTAGGCTGAAGGGCATTTGTGTAAAATGATAGAGCCCAATCAGGATGGCAAATGCCATCTTCTCCCTCGAGCTCAGGTCCAGGTGGATTTGCCAATATCCCTTCATGAGGTCAAGGGTCATAAAGTATTGGGCCTCCCCGAGCCAGTCAAGGAGTTTGTTAATCCGGGGCATTGGGTAGACATTGAACTTAGAGATTGCATTCACCTTTCGGAAGTCATAGAATATCAGGGTTAGAAGGGACCTCAGGAGGTCATCTAGTCCAACCCCCTGCTCAAAGCAGGACCAATCCCCAATTTTTTGCCGCAGATCCCTAAATGGCCCCCTTAAGGATTGAACTCACAACCCTGGCTTTAGCAGGCCAATGCTCAAACCACTGAGCTATCCCTCCCCCTGTCAATGGTGGCCTTCACCTGTCCATAGTCCTGGGCTTCGTAGTCTGGTAGCCCTTGGTAAGCAGTTCACCCTGACTCATAAGATATGGGGCCAGGAGGGTGGCCCACTGTCCAGGTGGCCACTCAGCCGCTGAGGCGACCGCTCAAAGATCATGAGGAAGGCATCTTTGACTGCCGTACTGGTACTGTGGGGATAGAGGTGGTCATAGTCTCTGCCTGGTGGGGCCCGCCAGAACTGGACAGCAGGGCTTCCAGCTGCTGCAGGCACGACTGCTGCTCTTCAGGATGTTGGGCTTCCAACTCCCAGAGGAGCTGCTGCTTATAAGTCCCTAGCTGTTGCACCAGCTGCTGCTGGTGGCTCTTAGCCAAGTACTTGATGAGCTTTGTGGCAAGGCACCTCCTTTGTCTTGTCAGACCAAGCACCTCCCCCTCTGATGGTGGTGGGCGTGGGGTAAATCAGCCCACTCTGGGCAGCGTTTGTCCTACCCCCTTCTGTGCTCCTTTGGCCGTATTTCCTGGGTAGGCCTACGGGGTGATCCTCCACCAAATAAAAGGGGAATAGTCTCATAAACACAAAAACAAAGGGTGATACCTTCCCCTGCCTTCTCCCTGGCGCTGGGTGTCACCCTGTAGTCTGCCCCTGGATGTCTGTCCTTCCCCTAGCAGGCACTCAGGCTTGTCTGCTTCCCGTATGGGGAAGCTTACTTCCCTGCTGCCACTAGCTTTGTAGCGGCTTGTCTCTCTCTCTCTCTCCCTCTCCCTCCTGGTTTTAAAAGGTCTTAGGCAGCCCTTAACTGGATCCAGGTATTCCTAATTGACCTGAGGTAACCCCTTCTCAGCTTATAGGGAAGAGGACCTTTAACATTCTAGGGCTAACATATTTGCCTTTCTACACCCTCTTGTAGCCATCCGGCCTGACTTTGTCACATATCCCCCCTCCCTGCTCAACACCATGGGGTTGGTCTACTTGGGTCAAAAAACAGTGTACCCATGATAGGCCATCAGCATTGCCATGCCTGACCCCTGACCTGTGCTGCACCCTGAAATGGAAGGGTTGTAACGACAGGAACCATCTTGTTACCCTTGCATTTCTTCCTTTGTTCCGATGCATCCATTTCAGGGGGAACATGGTCAGTGACAAGGGTAAACCTCCATCCGAGTAAGTAATATCAGAGGGTTTCCATGGCCCATTTTACAGCAAGGCATTCCTTCTCCACTACAGCATACTTTTGTTCTCTGGGCAGGAGGTTCCTACTAAGGAATGTGATTGGGTGTCCTTCCTCTCTTACCATTTGCGAAAGTACAGTTCCCAACCCAACCTTGGAGGCGACTATTTGCAGCAAGAACTCCTTCTCAAAGTCCAGGGCTACTAGCACCGGGTTACTACAGGGGGAGGTTCTCAGATCTGCAAAAGCTTCTTCAGCTGCGCTGGTCCATTTCCCTATGTCTGGGCCTCTGGCTTTTATCAAATACGTCAATGGGTATGCTCTGGTAGCAAAGTGGGGAATGAATCATCTGTAGTACCCAACTATCCCCAGGAATGCTCAGACCTGTTTCTTCCAGATTGGTCGAGGCCAACATTGTATTGCCTCTAATTTGTTCAGTTGGGCTTGACTACGCCCCTTCTCATGATGTACCCAAAGTACTTGGCTTCTGCTGGCCCTAATGCACATTTGCAGGGATTTGCAGTGAGACCCGCCTTCCTTAGGGTGTCCAATACCGCTTCCACCTTTCCTAGGTGCGTCTCCCAGTCTGGGCTATGTGAGCTGTAGCTCACGAAAGCTTATGCTCAAATAAATTGGTTAGTCTCTAAGGTGCCACAGGTACTCCTTTTCTTATCGTCAAGGTAAGCGGCTGTATAATTGCCATGTGGATATAACAGCTTATCCGTGAGCAGCTGGAAGGTTGCAGGAGCACCATATAGCCCAAAAGGGAGGACAGTGTATTGGTACAATCCCTCCAGTGTCAAAAAGGCAGTCTTCTCTTTGGCCTCCTTGGCCAGAGAGATTTGCCAATAACCTTTGATTAAGTCAAGGGTGGACAAGAATTGTGCTTTTCCAGTTGGTCGATTAGCTCATCTATCTGAGGCATGGGGTAGGCATCAAACTGGGACACCTCGTTTAATTTCGGAAGTCATTGCAGAATCTCCTGCTGCCATCTGGCTTAGGTACCAGGACAATTGGACTGGACCATTGACTATGGGACTCCTCAATGACTCCTAGCTCCAACATTTTCCTAACTTGGGTCTTAATCTCCTCTCTTTTTGCCTCGGGGATCAGATATGGCTTAACATTCACCTTTATTCCAGGATCCGTGATGATCTGATGGTGAACTTCTGTGGTCCTGCCTGGCCTTTCTGAGAACACGTTGTGGTTTCGTTCAATCATACTGATGACTTTGGCTTGTTCAGGGGTTTGGGGGGTGGTCATCCCGCCATGCCTCGAAGGGCTTAAAACAGCCCTAAGAGAGGGCTGTAGCTGGAGGAAAGCTAGGCTGATTGGGGGAAGTAGCCACAGGTGGGGCCACACCCCAATCAGGCCACAGCTGGTCCTATAAGAGGGCTGGTAGCTAGGAGCTAAGAGAGACACTCTCTCTAGCTACATGGAGAGAGGAGGACCTGGCTGCCTGGGAAGCTGAGGAGGGTACCTAGGGCAGAGCAGTGCTGAGGAAGGGCAGAGGGAGCTGGGGAGCTCCAGCCTAGCAGAGCCCCAGGCTGCAGGCCGAGGTAAAGGCCCACAAAGGGGTACTAAGGCTGCAGAAGAGCAGCCCAGACCTAGACAGAGGCAGCTGGTCCGACCACCCCTTGTCGATGATGAGTGGTACAGACTGCAGTCTGCCCCAGGGAGCGGGGGCTAGACAATGACTGACGGTAGCCACAGAGGCACGGGAGGGATAGGGGGTTGGGGGTTCCACTGGGAGGGGAGACCCAGACTGAGGGGGTACTGCCAGGGGGCAGAACCCTAATCTAGAAGGGCACCAGTGTCCGAGAAGGGCATGGGGCCAGTGACAGTCGAGACACCAACTGGCAGAGGGCACTCCTGGCTGAAAAGAGCTAATTCCTTGGACAACTAGCAGGAGGCACTGCAGCTGTGAGACGTTGCCCCACGACAAGGTGTCAATTCAGGGGATATTCTCACCTGCCCCTGCGGTTTGCTTCCTTGGGGTGGTGTCTCTAGAGTGACCAGATTAACCTCTCTGTTTTGCCATGGTTTCAACAGGTTGATATGGTAGATCTGTTCCGGTTTCTGATGATCAGGCTGTCAAACTTTATAGTCAACCTCCCCAATGGCTTCTATCACTTCATATAGCCCCTGCCATCTGGTCAGGAGTTTGTTCTCTGCTGTGGGCACCAGCACCATTATCCGATCTCCCACTTGGAATTTCCGGGCCATCACTTGGGGAGGGCGGGGGAGGGATAGCTTAGTGGTTTGAGCATTGGCCTGCTAAACCCAGGGTTGTGAGTTCTTGAGGGGGCCATTTAGGGATCTGGGGCAAAAATTGGGGATTGGTCCTGCTTTGAGAAGGGGGTTAGACTAGATGATCTCCTGAGTTCCCTTCCAACCCTGATATTCGATGATTCTATGATTGTAATAGATCTGTTGGGCCTCTTGTGCCTTCTCCATGTGTTCCCGCACTATGGGGGTGACTTGGGCTATCCTGTATCAGAGGGGTAGCTGTGTTAGTCTGGATCTGTAAAAGCAGCAAAGAGTCCTGTGGCACTTTATAGACTAACATGATGTATTGGAGCATAAGCTTTCTTGGGTGAATACCCACTTTGTCAGATGCATGTAAATGGACACAAATCAGATATTAGGAATGGCAATATACAAAAACCTGTAGGAGAAGGCTTCAACCTCCCTGGATGCACAATAGCAGATTTAAAGGTAGCCATCCTGCAGCAAGAAAACATCAGGACCAGACTTCAAAGAGAAACTGCTGAGCTTCAGTTCATTTGCAAATTTGACACCATCAGCTCAGGATTAAACAAAGACTGTGACTGGCTCGCCAACTACAAAAGCAGTTTCTCCTCCCTTAGTGTTCACACCTCTACTGCTAGAAGAGGGCCTCATCCTCCCTGATTGAACTAACCTCATTATCCATAGCCTGATTCTTGCTTGCAGATTTATACCTGCCTCTGGAAATTTCTACTACATGCATCCGACAAAGTGGGTATTCACCCACGAAAGCTTATACTCCAATACATCTGTTAGTCTATAAGGTGCCACAGGACTTTTTGGGCTATCCTGTCCTTCATTTGCAGCACATGCCCAATGATGCTTTTTTCCTGGTTAGGCTGTTCTTCCCAGCCTTCCTTGGAAATGTCCAGTATGCCGCGGGAGTGGCAACCGTATAATAGTTCAAAAGGGGAAAACCCAGCTGACGTTTGGGGGACCTCCCTTATAGCAAACATCAGGTAAGGTAGTAAGATATCCCAATTTTTCTCATCCTGACTCACCACTTTCCGTATCATGGTCTTCAGTGTCCTATTAAAGCGTTTGACGAGGCCATCAGTCTGTGGATGGTAGACTGACTTTCTTAGGGCCTGTATGTGGAGCATTGCACACAAGCCTTTCATCAGCTTGGACATGAAGGGGGTCCCTTGCTCTGTCAAGATTTCCTTGGGTTTCCCCACCCTAGAGAAAATTTGGATTAAATTTCCTTAGCTATCGTCTTGGTCATTGTGTTTCGTAAGGGTATGGCTTCTGGGTATCAGGTGGCATAATCCAGTATATCGAGCACACTGTGATGGCCCTGGGGTGACTTCTCCAGTGGACCTATCAGGTACATGGCTATCTTCTCGAATGGGACTTCTATAATTTGCAGAGGCACTAAAAGGGCCCTTAAGTGTGGTCAGGGGCCATGTAATTGGCATTCTGGACAGGAAGTGTAATATTGTCGGACCTCCATATAAACTTCTGGTCAAAAGAACCTCCGACGGATTCGGCTGAGGATTTCATCCACTCCTAAATGTCCTCCGAACAAATGACTGTGAGGTCCAAAACTGCCCTCTGGTGTCTTCGAGCTACCAAGAGCTGCTCTACTTCTCGCTCTTGCATTTGGACTACCCTGTATAGTCCCTTTTTATCATGAAGTATGGCCCTGGGCCTTTGGTTTTCCCCTCCACCGGGACCCCATTCACCTCAACTACCTCTTTCCTAACGTTATCATATAGCGGATCATTGGCCTGATCCTGTCCAAAATTCTCAAAGGAGGGTCCAATATACCCAAACTCAAGGAGACCTATTTCTGTTTCCTTCCTGGGGGGAGCCTCCATGGAATTGGGTCCAGCTTCCGACTCGTCAGTCATTTGCGTTGCCCCCACTGTCAGGTGGACCAGACTTCTTCCCTACAAGCGCAGCCTTTCGGTTCTGGGTCAAGATTCTGGTTCCCAACCTTTTATCTGCCCTCCTTTCTCGCCTAGTCTTCCGGGGCTTCCCACCTGTAGAGTATAGATCCTGGGCAAATTCATGGAAGACTGGGGGAGGGTTAGCTACTGGGGCCATCATATTGATCCCAGGGTCACTACCCTCCTCTGACTCATCAATGAGGAGTAGGCCTCCAAACCCTGGGAAGTCTAGTCCTATGAGGACCATGTATGGGAGCTTCAGGACCACCCCTGCCATCATTCTTGTGGTATTCCCCTGGACCTCAATTTGTACAGGGATGGTCGGATAATGCATAGTGTGCATAGGTTATTCCTGTGCGCTTAGCCCAAGACAGCTGGTCCTGGTCCAATAATTTCCCTGAGAAAAGTGTGACAGCACTCCCAGAGTCCACTAAGGCAATGGTCTCTATGCCATTCATCTTAACTGGCTGCATGTACCTATGGGGGGCCATCACAACTCCCATGAGGTTTATCAAGCCACATGGATCTTCAGGATCCCTTAGATTACATTGCATGGTCTCTTCCACATTAGGACACTGGCTGCTATATGTCCTACTTCCCCACATGCATAACACCTATATCCTGCTTGGGGTATTCCCCTATTCTTTGGGCTATTGGGCCTTACCCCACGACCCTCTCTCCCCAGTTCCCCAAGTCTCTTCGCAGCCTCTGGCCGCTCTTTAGCATCCTTCCTTCCCATCATAGTTCTGCCTGGTGCTTTGGAAGCCAGGGCACTTAGGGCGGGGACTGGCCTCTTGACCTGGCGCATCTCTTCCCTGATAGTCAAAGAAAGTTCTTTGGCCATTAAGCGTCTCTCTACAAGGGCGACTAACCCATTATAGGAGGAGGGGTCATTTTGGCTGACCCATCCCTGTAGGTCAGGCGGTAGTCCCCTCATGAACTTGTCCAACACTATGATTTCCATAATTTTCTCTGGACCGTGGGTCTCAGGGCACAGCCACTTCCACATTAGATGGATCAGGTCGAATAACTGGGACCTCGGTGCTTTGCCGTCCCAGTACTGCCACTCTTGGAATTTCTGGGCCCTTATAGCTATTGTCACCCTGGATCTCCGCAGGACCCCCGCCTTCAACTGGGGGTTATCTGTAGCTGCTTCCACTGCCATGTTGTAATAGGCCTTCTGGGCCTCCCCACACAAAAAGGGGGTGAGGATGCTGACCGACTGGTCTTGGGGCCAAGCCTCACATAGGCTGTTCTCTCGAAGGTAAGGAGGTGTGCCTCGACATCATCTTTCTTTTGTAGGTGACTACTGGCCCGAAGAGACCAGGTCCCATCGTGGCCATGCATCAGAGTGGTCAGGGCCTTCAGCTGGTTCATGACCTCCTGCAGAGTGGCTCGGTCCTGGGCTGCCTGGGTCATCAGCAGTTGATTCGTTTTACTGCTGTAGCCGCACCAATTCCTGTTGTGCAGACATCTGGACCATGGTAGCCTCTTGTAGGGCTGTCATGGCCTATACCAGAGCCCTTATTACATCATCCATTGGGTGTGTGTGTGTGATTTACCTTCCCCTGGGACGGTTCCATCAAAGTCAGATCCTACCTCATGTGTGGCAAGACACCTCCTTCGTCTCAGTGGACCAAGCACTTCCCCCTCTAGTGATGGCAGGCCTGGATTAAATTAGCCCCACCTCCCTCTGGGCAGTGTTCGTCCTATCCCCTTCTGTGATCCTTCGGCCGTATTTCCAGGGTAAGCCTATGGGATGATTCTCTACCAAACAAAAGGGGAATAAGTCCCATAAACACAAAAACAAAGGGTGATATCTTCCCCTGCCTCCTTGCTGGGGCTGGGTGTCACCCTGTAGTCTGCCCCCGGGTGTCTGTCCTTCCCCTAGCAGGCACTCAGGCTAGTCTGCTTCCCCTATGGAGAAGCTTACTTCCCTGCTGCCACTAGCCTGGTAGTGGCTTGTCTCTCTCTCCCTCTCCCTCCTGGTTTTAAAAGGTCTCAGGCAGCCCTTAACTGGATCCAGAGGTTCCTAATTGACCTGAGGTAACTCCTCCTCATCTTATAGGGAAGAGGACCTTTAACATTGTAGGGTTAACGTATCTGCCTTCCCACATCCTCTTGCAGCTGTCTGGCTTGACTTTGTCACAGTTTGTCCAGCTCTATGGTAACAGCAAGGATGTGTGGGGTGTGACTTGCTCTGGACCCCTTATTACAGGGGCCGGGCCAATGCCCGCATTCTTCACCAAGTGTAGTGGGTTAGCAATGGTCCCTCCCCGTCCAGCTCAGTGGGAGGCCACTGTGCCTGACTATGTCTCTGGTGTGAGCCCCTTCTCAGGAATTAGAGCTCCAGCTCTTAGGCAAGGCAGGGCCATGAAACAGTGTGGTTCTCAAATTTTTTTTTCCCAGACCACTTGAAAATTGCTGAGGGTCTTGACGGACGACTCAATGATCTTTCCAAATGATGTTTGTACCGTTAGCTAACTAGTGTAAAGTGCTTTGGATAAAAGCACTATATTAAAAAAAAACATTAATAATAATTAACATTTTTTGTTCTACAAATAAAAGCACACAACTCATATTTTAATATCAGTAGTCTCACCTTTCTAATGCAATGGATGTACCCTTTCTCCCCCAGCACAGCAGCCCCTGAGCTGAGGCTGGGAAGGAGGGCTGTCTCTCCCCAGCAGCTGCAGCCCTGGAGCTGGGGAAAGTCACCTCTTTCTCTCGCCGCCGCAGCCCTGCACATCCCAAATTCCCCCTACCCCTCTTCTCACCACATTGCCCCCTCCCACTAACCCCTTATTCCCTGCAAGGCCACCACCTCACCTTGTATATGTGTTTTCTCCAGGGTCCAGGCATCTAATTAATGGAGCCATGCCTGTGCAGCTTCACTGATTAGGTAGGTGGCCCTTCATACTCTTGTGTGCAGCCACTCAGGCACGCACCATAGAGGGAACTATCCGCGGACCACCTGAATGGAGCTCGCAGACCACTGGTGGTCCACAGACCACAGTTTGAGAACCTTTGCTCTAAGCGCTTCAACCAAAACCAGAGTGTTTTAGGTAAAATATAAAACAGATTTATTAACTACAGAAAGATAGATTTTAAATGATTATAAGTAGCAGGCATAGAGATCAAAGTTGGTTACATAAGAAATAAAAAATAAACTTTCAGTCTGAATTCTACAGACTAAGTAAGGTTTGAATCAGTCTCTCACCCCAATGAATGTTTCAGGCAGTTTACAGTTTTTATTACACAGACTGAATTCCCTTTCAGCATGGGACTAATCTCCCCAGTTCAAAGTCTTTGTCTTCCACAAGTTGAGATGGGAGAGTAGAGAGGCCATCTGGTGATGTCGCTGTCCCTTTTTTAGACTTTCCTCCAGCTGCTAGAAAGATCCTTGCTATGTCACATGAGTTAGGTCACCTCCACAGTATACGTGCCCTCTGAGATGGGCATTGGGAGTCTCTGGGGTGGACCATCAACATATATCTGGGTGGTCCTGATGTAAATCTGTTTCATTAGGTGCTCCTTTGTTGCCACTGAAAGACTGGCTGTGGGCGCCTCTCAACCTCATGACATATTTCAATAACACACACAGCAATAATTCACAACTTCAGATACAATGGTAACATACAATTCAACAGGGTAGTAATGTTCAATAGATCATGACTTCTCAAATGATACCTCACAGGCATACTTTGTACAAAACATATCATAATCATATCAAAGTGGTGAATATGAGGGTTTCAGGGTGCTATTTTGAGGTACAGAATGTCACAGTAGCCCCTCAGAAGTTCCAACTAGTGCCAGGGCTCAGTGATGCAGAATCAAGGACCCTCACCCGACTCCCTGATGGCACCCTGCACCATATCCAAGCAAGGGAGAAGCAAATCTTGAAAGTATCTGGAAGAAGTCCTGCAACGATGCTGGACTCGACTAGATTTATTTTGTTCTCCTTCAGTTCTGTCATTTTTTTAACCAAGGAAGTCCACCTCTTCACTATAATTGAACCCCACACCTACAATCCCAGTCAGCAATTTGACACCTTTGTCTCCCTCCTTAAACCATCTCCCTCCCCTCTCCCACTTCTCTCACTGCTTAGGAATTTGATGACTTTTGCACAAGATCTGACATGAGCTCTCCACAGGAGTGTTGGAACAATTTGTCTAGTGGGGGTACTGAGAGCCATTGAACCAAACTGTAAACCCTATATATACTGGAAACCAGTTCAAGCTGGGGGGTGCAGCAGCACCCCTAGTTCCCTCACCCATGACTCTCCATTCCCTTACCTCTTAACACACTCTCCTCCTCCTTCCCGAACACTGACACCATTTCTCATTTTTTTCTCCTCCTCTAAGCCCTCCATCTACTCCTGTGTGACCCTATCCCAAGCGTACCTCCCCAGCCCCCATTCTCACACCTTTTTCTTCAGCACCTTGGATCCTTCCCTTTGTAATAGAAGCATGCTTCAGTCTTCCTCATCATGGAATAATTCACCTCTGACCACATCTGCCTCTGCAGCTATCACACCATCTCCCTTACACCTTCAGTCTTATTGAACATGCTTCTACAACCACTACCTTGAGTTCCTCTTCTCACACCTTTTCCCTCTCAATCCAGTTTCTGCCCCCTGAACTCCACTGAAATGGATCCCAATATAATCTCAACTGACCTCTTCTTGGCCAAACCCCAGGGTTTCTGCTCCATTCTCATTCTCTTTGACTGCTCAGTGACCAGTGACACCATCGATGACTCCCTACTTTAAAAGTTCCATCTGTTGCCATTTGAGGCATTGTTCTCTGATTGTTCTCTTCTTTCTTCTCTGATCAGATCTTCAGTATCTTGTTTGGTAGGTTCTCCTCCTGCCGCCTTATTTTAGCACTGGACATCCCCAAGGCTCTTTCTTTAGTCCCCTGCCTTCTTTCTCCACACCCTATCTCTAGGTGCTTTCATCTACAACCATGGGTTTTGAATGCCATCTTCATGCTGAAAACTCATAAATCTACCTTTCCACTAAAAAAACCTGTCTTCAACCATCTGATTCTGCATCTTAGCTTATCTTTCTGATGTTTCCTTGTGGATGTCCAGCTTAAACTCAACATGGCCCAAACTGAGCTTCTGATCTTCTCCCACCCAAATGTTCTCTGTCATCATGAGTAACACCACTATTCTCCTAATCACTGAAGCCTGCAATATGAGCATTATATTAAACTTGACCCTTTCTCTTGATGCACACATCTAGGCCATGTCCAGTTCTTGTTGTTTCTTTCTACATAACATTTCTAAAATTCTGCCTTTTCTGTTTGTTCAGCCAACCAAAGCTCTTATTCAGGCCTCATTATCTAATGTCTTGATTATTGTAATCTCTTCCTGGCTGAAGACTATTCAAAAAACTGCTGATGGGATTATGTTCCTTTCTCCATGCGCCGACCATATCATCCCCCTCTTAATGTGTTCCACTGGCTTTGCCTCCTCCACTACTTCAAACTTAAGCACCTTGTCTTTACCTTTAAGGCCTTTCACCATTTAGTGTGGCCCTATCTCACAGATCAACTAACTTATTGAGCCATTGCCCCTTTGCTCTGCTAATTAGAGCCTTAGCAATATTTCTTGCTCATTTTCCCCTCAAGTACCTTTGTCTCTAATGCCGCAACCTTAATACATGGGGGAAACGCCCTGTCAACCTCTATAAAATGAACACCTTTAAATCCTCCTCAAACCTACCTGTGCTGTGATTCCTACACATCATCACCATCTGGCATTAGCTAGACAAGTGGCAAGCTGTGACTTCTGCTTTTCTGCTAAACCTTGTTTGTTGTAGCTGTCTTCGTCCAACCTACCCTCACTTTGTCCATTTGCTGTGCCCTAACACCTAGATTGTGAAATAATAAGTTTATGAGTGGGAATTTATCTACAACAGGAAAAGCCCAAAGGACGGTGGATGGAAGCAGTCTTTTGGGTCAGTGCCTTTATGGTGCAGGTGGGGACGCTGGGGCCTGTGTCTCATGCAGTTAGAAGTCCCAGGGGCTGTGGGGCTTGTGTCTTCAGGGAACGTGGGGTGCTGGTGTGTTGGGCCCATGTGTTTGGGGTACAAGGTAGCTCTTGGGCCGATCTCTTTGGAGTGACAAGCAAGGGAAACAGGACTGTCAGGCTTGTGGCATCAGCAGGTGGGAGTCTTTTGGGCTGCTGATGCTGGTACTGGCTGGGACCACGCCAGCTGCCTCTCTGGCTGCACCAGTACCTCTGGGAGCAGCAGGAACCCCACAGAAGGGCAGGACCGTGCCTGACACGTGCCCGAAAGGGAGGGAAAGGGAAAGGGTGTGAGAGTTCTGCCCCGCCCCTTCCCGCCCGCAACGCAGGCCCCGCCCCTTCACCTGCTCCTCCCCAAGTCCCCGCCCCTTTCTCGGGACCACTCTCTCTACCCCGCCCCATCCCTTTGCCTACTGGCTCCTCCCCCTCCCCTGAGATCCCGCGCCAGCCCCCTCCTCCCTCGCGGCGGCGCGTCAGCCGCGGCGGCCATTTTGTGGCGCTGCTCGGTCGGTGGCGCTGGGCTCGCGCGGGGAGCGGGGCCCGGGCGGCGATTAGCTCCTTTCTAACCCTTTTTCCGTACAGATTCCTCGGTAAGAAATCGGCAGCGTCGGGGCCAGCTCCGCCCCTCAGCCGTCCCCTCCCCGCGCGGCAGGGCCCTGTCTCGGTGGGAGGCCGGGTCCGGCCCGGAACGTGTCCTCCCAGCCGCACAAAGGGGGGAGGGGCAGGGACTGGGCGGGGGAGGCCCCGAGGTCTGGGCGGCTCCTGCCCCTGCCCGGGGCGCGGGCCCCAGCGTGCCCGTGTCTCCGCCCGCGCTCGCAGGGCTCCGTTGTCGCCCGGGGCCCTAGGGGCAGAGCCTGGCCGCTGAGCTGCGCGGCTCGGAGCGGCCCATGCGGGTTGCGCGGCCCCTGCGCGGCGTAGGTGAATATTGGCGGCGCCCGCAGCGCAGGCGCTGGCCGGGCCCGGGCGGGTCTCCGGGGCGCCCCCGGCTTAGCCTGCGGAGACGTCCAGCGCCGCTGGTGCGGCAGCCGCAATCCGCCAGACCTTGTGGCCGCCGCGGGCCCAGGCGGCGCGCTCGGGCGGGCGTGGAGTGCCCTGGCCGCGGAGCCGTGTTTTCTTCTCGCAGACAGCCAGGCGGCTTCCGCCCGTCTGTGCGCTGGGCTGTTGAGCGTGAGCCCCGTCCCGGCGCGGGGCTTTGGCTCCAGGGGCCTCGGAGCGGAGGATGGGAAACAGGAGTGAGCTGGATACTGACTCGCCTTTAGCGTGCCCGCGTCTCGGGGCGCTCGTGGGTGATGGCTCCCTCAGTGCGTGCAAGGAGTGCTGTGCCGTGACCGTGACAACAAATTGACGTGAAGCTTGTATGCCTTTGGGAAGGGGCAGAAATAAAAGCAATGGCACTATTAGGTTGTGATGGTGATGTTTGTACCCTCATAGGCCAGCTGGATACAAGGTGTAAGCACAACACTTCTTATTTGTTAGGTTTCAGAGTAACAGCCGTGTTAGTCTGTATTTGCAAAAAGAAAAGGAGTACTTGTGGCACCTTAGAGACTAACCAGTTATTTGAGCATAAGCTTTCCTGAGCTAAAGCTCACTTCAAATAAATTGGTTAGTTTCTAAGGTGCCACAAGTACTCCTTTTTTTTTTTTTTTTTACTTCTTGGTGAGCTGACTATGCATTTGTGGCAATCGAATTCTGCTTTTCTGTGGTTCACATTGTTTCACTGGTTGGTGTGTGTCAGAGGATCCTGGCATGCCTTAGCTCTAATTCATTCTGTTTTGAATAGACCCACTTCTCAATAATAGCAAATACAGTGAACAGTCTCTTTTAGACTGGGAGTACTTGTGGCACCTTAGAGACTAACCAATTTATTTGAGCATGAGCTTTCGTGAGCTACAGCTCACTTCATCGGATGAAGTGAGCTGTAGCTCACGAAAGCTTATGCTCAGATAAATTGGTTAGTCTCTAAGGTGCCACAAGTATTCCTTTTCTTTTTGCGAATACAGACTAACACGGTTGTTACTCTGAAACCTGTCTTTTAGACTGGTTACCCGAGATTGTTGGTGGATATGGAACAGTTGTGGGTATATTTCAGTGAGGAAGCCTGTAGGCTGTCTCTCTCTATTGTACTTTTCTTAGCATTGTTAGCTTTACATGAAACCTTTTGCTCTGTTCCACTTTGAGGTGAGACATCAAAGTGAGTGTGTGGTCTTGGTGAAACAGGAAGCTGTTCTGGAAAGGTTTATAAAATGCCTATATGTTCTTAAGGAGAAGGCGGCAAAAAAAGACTAATAGGAAATTTATTGTTTATCACAAAAATCAGGAATATGACTTTTTGAAAGATTTTTATAAAAATAAAAAAATAAAAATAAAGAAAATAGGCTTCAACATGAGTCCACAGAAAAATGCATTTAGTTATGTTTAAAGGGAGGAAAGCTCAGACATTTTTGTTGCACAGTATTATTTACTGTTCCTGGAATTGAGTATTACTCCACCTCCTACTTCAGACAAATAGGTAAAGTGCGTCTGTACAGAGTTCTCAGTGCTACAGAACCTGGGTTCAAATCATTGCTTATATCCCCACCAAAAAGAAGTTGGATTACAAACTTACTGGGACATCTGGCTGAAGTGAATCTGTTCAAGGAAGACTAGAAACACAGGTTGTTAGGTCAGAATTGAAGTTTATTGGTAATTCTGTATGGGAAAGCAATATGTTTGTTTTTTCTTCATTTCACTATGGGCAGTTAATTCCCTCACTTTTGAGAACCAGCTTGACCATGGAAAAATAGCTCTATGCCCCCAAATTGGAAGGTGCAGCATTAAATGTTATGCAGACCCTAAAATTTGTGTATAGAAATCACAACACTGATCCAAAGTAAAGGGATACATGAGACTGGGTAGATTCAAACAGGATCTTTGAAAAATCCGTATTCTAGATGGTTTGGGATGATATGTGAAGTTTTTCAGTCTCTGTCACGCCAGAGGTATTACCTCAAATATTTTTATTAGTCTGTTAGTTTCTAGATAATTGTATAGAAGTTCACAACTAGAAAGTTTTTGAGAAATGCTTTGGGTGACATGGGATTCTTTTAGTGAAATGTTGCTTGCGCACAAAAGATCTGTTCTAAATCTGCACTTAAATAGCTGTGTTTTGATGCAAAAGTGGTAAAGTTGTTGCATCTTTGTGTGTGTGTTGTACATAGCTGTTTGAAACTGGCTAGTTTGGAAGCACAGAGCAAAGTCGTCCTGATTTGGGGTTGTCGGGTGTTAAAAGAACTTTCATTTAAAAAAAAAACCCAAGTGTTTCTGTTCTGGAGATGGGTGTATTGGTCAATTTAATCCAAAATCTAATTTTTGGGAGTTCAGTTTACATTCCCTCTACCCTGCCGTCTTTTAAATTCTGTTGTTCATCATGCCCTGTTTCCTGAAGGGCCTTTTGACTGTCTTTATCTTAATCTTAGTCTGATAGTGTATTGTTCTGGATTATAAGCAATTGGTTTTCTTTATAAACCAGTTTGTGGATGAATGTAGACAGTATTTGTTCATAATAGGCACAGCCTGTGTTGAAACGTCATAAGAAATTAACAAACTCTTGTCACATGTTCACTTTTTTTCTTAACAAACCTTCTCCGAGAGAGACCATTTCTCACACTATACAGTACTTCGGGCTAGCAAATAAATAGTTGCTGATGAATAGTTACTTGGAGATCTTTAAGCCTAGATATTGACAAAAGTTCTGTCAAATCTTCCAGTTTTCTTGGTCACTTGTGATTCCTCCAGAATAGAACTTCAATAATCTTGAGTTTAAAGCAATATGACATGGACCTGAATTTTATATGGGATTGTAATTAGATTTGTAGGGCTGTAGCCTTCATTCTAGGAAATATGGGTTCACAAGAGATTGTTCCAGTTTTGTGTGGAAGCAAGCGTGTTGCAAAGTGATGAGTCTCTAGTGTGTGGGTTTATTTTTAACTTCAACTGTTCTTCGTGGCCCTTCTAAGGATGTTGATATATGTAATTTTTGAAGGGATTGCTCAGCAAAAGGTACTGTTTGCACTAAAGGTCATCATAAGAACTGTATACTATAAGCGAAAGGGTAATATTTTACAAGTAGAATTTGAGGAATTGAAACTTCCATTGAGAAAGTAATACCCGGCAAAGTAAAAGCAAATTGGATATGTTAAAGTCTGTGTAACATTAATTCTGCCCGTTAATCTGTATTCTTAGGGCATAATTATGACTTGAAGACTTAGTTGTTGATTGCTCTTGAAGGGATCACATTTTGCACACTTATGGATACTGTATGCTTCAGTGTAGTATATGGTCTCAGAATTGAGCTTTAATACATAGTTCATTGTAGACTGCTGCTGTTTGTATGGCATCCATTTATTTTTACCTCCTTTATTCCTCGTAATCTAAAAGTTTGTTTTGCTTGGTTGCCTGTAGGACTTCCGCTGCCTACTTGCAAAAAAAGATGTTTTTCTTTAAGAGATTTTGATTTGAAGATTTCATTATATCTGTCTACACATCAGTAGTTGTATTGCACACCTGTAAAATCATTTGAATGGTGTTGATAACTGCTCCACAAATAAAGGTTGTTTCAGGATTTTCCTTTTAATGGGAAACATGCAGTTTTCTAGTTCTGTTCTGATCCAAGACATTTTTAGGAACAATAAGTATGAATAATAAGACCAACACATGTCTTATAATACAAATGTGTGGGAACAAAATCAGAAGGACTAAGGCACAAAATGAGTTACACTTAGCAAGGGACATAAAAGGTAATAAGAAGAGGTTCTTTAAATACATTTGGAGCAAGAGGAAGAAGACAAAGTAGATAAAGGAAGGAATGAGAGCTAATAATGGATGACGTCAAGGAAGTTCTGAGGTGTTTAATGCCTATTTTGCTTAAGTTTTCGCTGAAAAGGTTAATAGTGACCAGATACTCAACATAATTAATAACAAGGGGGAAGGAACACAAGGCAAAATAGGGACATAACAGGTTAAAGAATATTTAGAAGTTAGATATATTCAAGTCAGCAGGGCCTGATGAAATTCATCCTAGGGTACTCAAGGAACTAGCTAAAGGAATCTTGGAGCTGTTAGTAATTTTCTTTGCGAACTCCTGAAGGACAGGTGAGGTCCCAGAAGACTAAAGAAGGGCAGATATAGTACCAATCTTTAAAAGGAACAAAGAAGACCTGTGGAATTATAGACAAGTCAGCCTAACTTTGATATCTGGAAAGATACTGGAACAAATTATTAAACAGTCAGTTTGTAAGCACCTGCAGGTTTGTAAGGAATAGCCAGCATGGATTTGTCAAGAAAAAAATCATGGCAAACCAAACTAGTTTCCATCTTTGATGGGTTACTGGCCTAGTGGACAAAGGAGAAAGCTGTAGATATGAGATCTTGATTTTAGTAAGGTATTTAACAGTCCTGCATGATATTCTCATTAGCAAACTAGGGAAATGTGGTCTAGATGAAATTACTATAAGGTGGATGCATAACTGATTGAAAGACTGTATTCAAAGAGTAGTTATCAATGATTTGCTGTCAAACTGGGAGGGCTTATCTAGTGGGGTCCTGCAGTGGTCAGTACTAGGTTTGGTACTATTCAGTATTTACATTAATGACTTGGATAATGGATTAGAGAATATGCTTTAAAAGCTTGTAGGTGACACCAAAGTGGGAAGGGTTGCAAGCACTTTGGAGGGTAGGATCAGAATTCAAAATGTCCTTGACAAATTTGAGAATGTGTAAAATCAACAAGATGAAATTCAATAAAGACAAGTGCAGAGTACTTCACTTAAGAAAATGCAAATACACAGCTACAAAATGGGGAATAACTTGCTAAGTGGTAGCACTGTAGAAAAGGATCTAGGAGTTATAGTGGATCACAAATTGAATATGAGTCAACGACTTGATGCGGTTGTGAAAAAGGCTAATATAATTCTGAAGTATATTAATAGGAGTGTCATATGTTAGACACAGGTGGTAATTGTCCCACTCTACTCGGTGCTGGTGAAGCCTTAGCTGTAGTACTGTGTCCAGTTGTGGGTGTCACATTTTAGGAAAGATATGGACAAATTGGAGGGAGTTTTGAGGAGAGCAAAAAAATTATAAAAGGTTTAGAAAACCTGACCTATGAGGAAAGGTGAAAAAACTGGCCATGTTTAGTCTTGAAAAAAGACTGAGGGGGGACCTGATAAATCTTCAGATATGTTACAGGCTATTACAAAGAGGATGGGGATCAGTTGTTCTCCATGTCTGCTGAAGGTAGGACAAGCAGTAGTAGGCTTAATCTGCAATAAGAGAAACTTAGTTTTTCCTAATATCTAACCTTTCTAACAATAAGGATAGTTAAGCTCTGGAATAGGCTTCCAAGGGAGGCTATGGAGTCCCCATCGTTGGATAAATATCTGTCAGGGATGAACTAGGTTTATTTGGTCCTGCCACAATGTGGGGGGCTGGACTTGATGGCTTTTCAAGGTCCCCTTCCAGCCCTCATTTCTATTATTTTTATCAGATATTTATAATCAATAAAAATTGCATCCGTGTGCAGTTTGTCTTGGTAAATCTAATTCCTATTGGTGGTGGTGGTTTCTGTGCCAATGTTGTCCTAGTGTGTAGTAATTTAGGATACTAAGTGTAAGTGACAGTGGCAGCTAATAGTCCTGCACGTCCTTAACAGCTACAGCTCTGAGTGTAATACGGCTGCTCCTGTGTGCATCCCTGTGTTCACAGGTTTGAAACATTTTGCTGGTGTTTGATGAGTCTGTACATGCACCATATATGCCTTTGCATCCCTCCCCACCTGAGGGCATATAGGGGTGTGCAGCCTCCCTACTACTGCTCTGTTTCTTTACCACTCATGGCAGTGAATTGGAATTCAGCAGCGTCTTTCCCTTCTCCTTGTAGCAAATTTACCTCACAGATTTCCCGCCCCCCCTTTTTAAAACACAAAACAAAACACTATCTCACTTTGTATTCCTTTAGCTAGTTTTTCTGTATATTTAAAAGAAAAAATATCTACCCTGTAGGTAGTTTTTCCTCTGTTGGTCATTTGATTGCTTGGTGAGCACCACAACTTGTTTTCTCACTTTGTGGCTGGTGTTAAAACCTTGGGCTGCAAACCCTGTTGCTCCTGCAATTGCAACACTCAGTTCTTGTTCCGCCAGAGAAGGGAATGTGCCTAATTGATATTCGCTCTGGTGGTCCTTCTGTAATAGGATCCTGTGGGCCAGGGACAGACGTATCAATGGTCAGCAAAGATGGCATCAAATTCCGAGCATCAGACCACTTCCCCTAAGGGGTCTTGCTTCTTTAGTGCTCCCGCAAGCCAGAACTCTACCTATTTGGTCCTGTGTCACTGGGATGGGTGTGGTGGGGTTAGTTCCATTTCTGATCTGCCCATGGTCCCTGAAGCCAAGCACATTAGTATCTGTGGACTCTGAACTGGCTCTCAGTGCCACATTGACCTTGGCACTGAGCTCTTTAGGCAGAACAGAAAGTTGCTCGGAAGGTGACTCAGTGCCAGTCATCTTCCTCTCTTCCAGGGAAGAAGAAAAAGGAGTTATGACTGTCCTTGGGCAGCACATCTCTGGACTGGATATAGAATTGGCTTATGCCATGGAGGCACGGGCTTCCCAGGCACCATTTGCCTCAGTGCCATCATCTCTTGCATTGGAGACATCACCAGGCTTTTACCTGTGTCATCTGTCTAGGTGCTGATACCCCTTATACCAGTACTGACCACATTGTTGCCTTTGGTGCTTAGAAGCTCTGCTCGTGCCACCCGAATGTTCCCTAATCTGGGGAGATCTGCATCACATTTGACTTCATTTATTCTTCCTCTGTGGCATTCTTGGAACCCCTGTACGTACAACCCCACTCAAGGGGTTGCGGTCATTCTTGCTGCCATCCAGAATTGACATTTGAAGCCCACTGTACAGTTCCCCCTTTTAGATAATCTGATGGTCCTCTCGACTCTTCCCAGGTCCTACAACCACACCAGGGGCATCCCCAGAGGATGGCACCGTGGCAATACCAGGCTATTTGTGCTCCACCTACCTTTCCTGAAAGGGTGCCTCACTATTAGGTCTCCTCAGAGATTACTTAGAGCTTCCTCCTGCGTCAGATCTACTAGTGGAGTGGCCAGAGTTTTCATTAGGAAGAGTGGAAGGACCTTAACCCAGATTCAGGGCCATCTTGCCTATCATTTCCTTATGAAACATTACTCCTAACTGGTGTCCTTGAAGTGATTACAGGGCATTCCAAGACTACACAGAATTACTGAACACCAGTTATTGAGCAGTCAGTGGAAGAAAAGATACAAACTACTTGAAATATTGCAGTTAAAGTAGCTAGGTAGGGTAGCTATGCTGATTGATGAGGATGTCCTTGAGCGCTTGCTAGGCTTCATCTGCACCCTTTCCAACATTCTCTGAAGTCAGTATTCCAGTCCTCAGTCCCATATGGACAAGGATCTCTTTGTTCTTTCCACCATCCTTTCCTCTATAAGGTGATGGATAAACCTGGAGACAGTCTGCAAAGGGGTGCCCTTTCACTTTCCTTTTTTTTTTTTCAGCGATACAGGTAACATCTGTTATCACATAAGGATGGGGATTACACTTTTATCATTTTGCGCACACAAGGTTCGGGGTCTCGAGTCAGCTCTTCACATAAATATATTAAAGCACAGGGCAGTCTTGCCTACAAATTTTTCTTTCCTTTACTGAAGTGTCAGTCTTCAGATACAATACATAGAATTTGATCTTCCCTCCCCTCTGTGTCAGAAACCAATCAAATTTTGAAGCTGATGGCATTATTTGATGCTAAACATGACAGCTCTTCACAGATGTAGGAGTGAGCAATAGCTTAGCACAGTGCTTCTCAAGCTATCTGATGTGGGGGACCAGCAATCTTTTTTTTTTCCAATGTGCACGCAGACCAGCAGCCGATGGCTCGCGGACCAGTGCGCCACTTTGAGTAGCACTGGCCTAGCAGATTACTGCATCAGGCAGTACAGAGCTCATCATGTGTGGTCCCTGGAGGATTCTCTGAATTCCTTTTCTGTGGATGAGGTTCTCTTTAGGTAGTCTTATTCTGTTTGGTGGCAAAATTCTGCCTCAGAGGAAGGGGGAAGAAACCTAGGTTCTCTCCCAAATGCCTTTCTTGGTCAGGTCTTGTGTGATTTCCCCACTGGCTCCTCTCATCCTTGGTTATCAGAAAGATGAGACAAATTGCAGCCACAGTGACTTTCACAGCTGCTTCTTCGGTGAGACAGTTCTGGGTCACTACATCTAGCTTGCTGTATGACCTGTCCCACTCATGTTCAGGTCTCAAAATCAGGGGAGGCTCCATCACCCCAGGTCCCTGTATCTGACCAATAGAAGTTGACTGGCTGAGCATAATACTGAGAAAAGGTGCTCTGCAGAAGTACAGAACGTTCTCCTACAAGTAGGAAACCACTTACTAGATCTCTCTCTAGGATGATGTGGAAAGATCTTCTATCTTGGCCAATTAACAAGGGCTTGATTCACTGAATTCTGGACTCTCAAATTTTCAGAAGTGACTAAGTGACTTATGCTCCTGAATATCTGTCACTTTTGAACATGGAACTTGGTGTAAAATTTTCAGAAGTGCCTATCTCCTACCCCTCAAACAAACGCACCTTTATTGTCAGGTCAGTGAGTCTGTCCAGCTGCCATATCTGTCTGTCATCAATTTGTAGAAGCCCAAACAGCGACACTGCAGATGTAATCTTTAATTGGTGATCGCTTTAGCAGATGAGATCTATGAGGCAGTGGGAGTGAAGTATGTGGGGACAAGGACTGAAATAGGGAGTTGCTGTAGGAAGGGAAAAGTAGAATTGCTTTAGGAAGAATTAACAGCTGTTGAACAAGTTCTCTTTACATGAACTGTAACACTAGAAGATTTAAACACCTATTTAGAATCCAGAGTATGTTAGAACAAATTAGATTAAAGGGGTATCAAACTCATTGTGGGGAAAGCCAAATTCCATACTTTTAAAATGGATTAGGGTATAAGTTTAAGACCCTACACTCCTGTTTAGTGCACAGCAGAATTTTAACTAGCAACAATGGGAGGGTTGCACAAAGATCAAGCAAGGGTGGAAGATAGGTATTCTGTAGTAATTAAGCTTTTAGTTAACTCTTCCCAAAGCTCTTCTGAGGTGGTTGGCTCACCAACTGAGAGGCCGTGTGGACAAAACAACTTTTGTTTAGTAAAGGATAAAGTAATTAGTGTAAGATTTCTGATATTTAAAGGCATACAAATAAAAAATAAATGTCTATACATAAGAATGGCCATACTGGGTCAGACTAAAGGTCCATCCAGCCCAATATCCTGTCTGCTGACAGTGGCCAATGCCAGGTGCCCCAGAGTGAACCTAACAGGTAATGATCAAGTGATCTCTCTCCTGCCATCCATCTCCACCCTCTTGACAAACAGAGGCTAGGGACACCCTTCCTTACACGTCCTGGCTAATAGCCATTAATGGACTTAACCTCCATGAATTTATCTAGTTCTCTTTTAAACCCTGTTATAGTCATAGCCTTCACAACCTCCTCAGGCAAGGAGTTCCATGAGTTGACTGTGCATGGTATGCCTTTTAACAAGGATTGCACTAAACAGTTACTAAGCCTCAATATTTACAGTGCTTTAACATTTAAAAGTTGGGAGTTTCTGAAGGTGTTAGCTGTATTATTTGGGGACCAAAAGTTACTCCTTTAGGTAATTGTTCTTCAGAACTTTAAAATACCTTTGTAGCACTGACATGACTTTTCCCCCCCCCCTCCCTGTAGTCATAGGTTAAACATTTGGAATGTTTTCAACTATATAAGCAGGTCTTTTCTAGGTGAGCAGTATAATCATATAAATTCAGCTCTTTTATAACAATTCAGTAGTACTGCTCTTCTTAAATTTCAGAATTATTATAAATACCTAGTTTGACTCTTTTTATAGTCTTCCCATAAAAGATCCATCAGTTAATATTTCTCCCAAATCAAACAAATAATGTTGGTATGCTTAAAACAAAGTATACATATGTTTCAGATGCAGATTTGCTTTTGTAGACATCATGGCAGTTTGAATAATACAGAAGTAGCAGTTAACTTATTCATAGCATGTTCTAATGCTTCTATTTAGAAAAAAAAATTCACCTAGCTCATATTATTCTGGTAAAATTGAACAAGCAAGCTTGACTTTAAGGATTTTTGCTTTGCATTTTTAATTCACATTCACATTGTGGGACTTCTAGAAAGTACTGACATAAAATTAGAGCAAGTATCTTTTAATTTAATCAATCATTTTAATATATCTCTGAAGAGATTTTAAAACAAAATTCCATAAATGGTGATGAGTACACCTTCCTTTTAAATCACTCTTCGCAATTCAAGGAGAGGAGGATTTCTTTTATTTTTGAATTCCTGTTGTTTGATGGATTATACCTCCTGTTGCTTAGTCTTCACTTCCAGATTGGTCCCAGTCCCTGCATTCATAGTTCGCAAGTGTCCTTCCCTCCCCCATCAGGGTAAGAGGCAGGGAGGGGAAGGAAGAGGCTGACTTCCCCACAAATATCCTGTAGTTTAGGGAAGGTGCACTGACCTGGGAGCCAGGGGACCATGAATTCTAGTCTCACCTGGTTTCTGTTCATATTTCTGGAAACTGGAGTCCTTTATTGAGCAGGTGCTCATACTTTGTTCTAGAAGGACTGGCCAGATACACAATCATTTTTCCTCATTACACAAGTAGGTTAACTGAGAGAGTTCACATTGTCTGTGTTAAACAGGCTAGTAAGCGGATTTCAAATACAATAGATCCAAATCTTACTAACTGAGACTCACTGCATCTCAGAATGAATGTGCCGAATCTATGGATTTAGCTATCCTGTCTATAACCACTAGATAACCTCTTCCTTCCAGATCCTGGAATAGATGCCCAGGATTAATGATATCAACATCCTGCTGCTGTTTAGCGAATAATTGTGCAACTCCCAGGCAAAGTATGTGGCATCCTGTTCTAGTGGCTAGTTCACATAGCAGATAACAGTAGATTAATGGTTTTTTAAAGCTGTTAGTGACTATTGTAAAAAGAAAAGGAGTACTTGTGGCACCTTAGAGACTAACCAATTTATTTGAGCATGAGCTTTCGTGAGCTACAGCTCACTTCATCAGATGCATACCGTGGAAACTGCAGCAGACTTTATATATACACAGAGAATATGAAACAATACCTCCTCCTACCCCACTGTCCTGCTGGTAATAGCTTATCTAAAGTAATCGTCAGGTTAGGCCATTTCCAGCACAAATCCAGGTTTTCTCACCCTCCACCCCCCCCCACAAATTCATTCTCCTGCTGGTGATAGCCCATCCAAAGTGACAACTCTTTACACAATGTGCATGATAATGAAGTTAGGCCATTTCCTGCACAAATCCAGGTTCTCTCACTCCCTCACCCCCCTCCAAAAACCACCCCCATACACACACAGACTCACTCTCCTGCTGGTAATAGCTCGTCCAAACTGACCACTCTCCAAGTTTAAATCCAAGTTAAACCAGAACATCTGGGGGGGGGGGGGGTAGGAAAAAACAAGAAGAAATAGGCTACCTTGCATAATGACTTAGCCACTCCCAGTCTCTATTTAAGCCTAAATTAATAGTATCCAATTTGCAAATGAATTCCAATTCAGCAGTTTCTCGCTGGAGTCTGGATTTGAAGTTTTTTTGTTTTAAGATAGCGACCTTCATGTCTGTGATTGCGTGACAGAGAGATTGAAGTGTTCTCCGACTGGTTTATGAATGTTATAATTCTTGACATCTGATTTGTCCATTTATTCTTTTACGTAGAGACTGTCCAGTTTGACCAATGTACATGGCAGAGGGGCATTGCTGGCACATGATGGCATAAATCACATTGGTGGATGTGCAGGTGAACGAGCCTCTGATAGTGTGGCTGATGTTATTAGGCCCTGTGATGGTGTCCCCTGAATAGATATGTGGGCACAATTGGCAACGGGCTTTGTTGCAAGGATAAGTTCCTGGGTTAGTGGTTCTGTTGTGTGGTATGTGGTTGTTGGTGAGTATTTGCTTCAGGTTGCGGGGCTGTCTGTAGGCAAGGACTGGCCTGTCTCCCAAGATTTGTGAGAGTGTTGGGTCATCCTTTAGGATAGGTTGTAGATCCTTAATAATGCGTTGGAGGGGTTTTAGTTGGGGGCTGAAGGTGACGGCTAGTGGCGTTCTGTTATTTTCTTTGTTAGGCCTGTCCTGTAGTAGGTAACTTCTGGGAACTCTTCTGGCTCTATCAATCTGTTTCTTTACTTCCGCAGGTGGGTATTGTAGTTGTAAGAAAGCTTGACAAAGATCTTGTAGGTGTTTGTCTCTGTCTGAGGGGTTGGAGCAAATGCGGTTGTATCGCAGAGCTTGGCTGTTGTGATCATCTAGTCTGACTTCTTGCGTAGGACAGGTGAGAAAATTTCACCAAGTTATTACTGCGTCAAGCCAATACTTCTGTTTGGACAGAGTTCATCTTTTTGAGATGAACTGATGGGGAGTCCATTGTATGCTTGGTAGTTTATTCGGATAGTTAATTATCCTTATTACTGATTTTGAGTTTTTCTTGTTACTGCTTTAGCTCAAGTGGTAGAGGTCTTGATTGTGGATCTGAAGATACAGGGTTCAAACCTCACTGATAACCGTATTCATTTTCTTCAAAAACAAAAACCCACTGGTTTAATAAATTGCATGGTGACAAAACATCCTTCAGTTTGTGGCACAGCGTGCATTAAGAGGTGTGCTTCATGCCGGCAGGGACAAGGTATACAGTTGGCAAAATCTCGCTGCTGGAGCACAGGCACACATCCAGCTGTTGCAGATACCCCTGGGTGTAGTGACAGGTCTCAGAGTAACAGCCGTGTTAGTCTGTATTCGGTTAGTCTCTAAGGTGCCACAAGTACTCCTTTTCTTCCTGGGTGTAGTGCGTTTCAAGAAGATCGCAAGAAGCTGTGGAGTATTTTGGGATGCGAGTGATATTGCAGACTTCCCGTACTGTGATTACCTACCACAATTCCTTCCATGGTGCCTTTCTTGAAGATTATTTCCATCTCTAAGCCTGATGTGACCAAAGTACATAAGTGTGTGCCTATTCATTTCTGACAAGAGTCAGCTTCTCTCCAGTAATACTTCAACACAATTGTTTGTCTTTTCCGTCCAGAAGATGAGATACTCAAGTCTTTGCTAGCACCACATCTCAGATGTCAGTTTTTCTCTTGTCAGCAGCATTAGTTTCCCAGGATTCACATCCATAAGTTGGTATGGAAAAAATTAAGATTTTCACCAGTCAAACGTTCATATGTTTTGAGATGCCACACTTTTGCAAGGGAGGCAATGGCTGAGTGAGCCATCCCTCGTCATCTTCTGATGCAACCTTAACTGTCACTAAATAAAGGTTTGGTTTTGTTAATAAACTGCTCTAGAGTTGCCAAGTGCATTTGGAGGCATAATATTAGATATACTTTAACATAACATTTTCACAAGCACCAATGTGATTTAGGAGCTTAAGTTCAGTTGGCTTTCAACAAGTGTCTAAATCACTCTTGATAATGGAACTAGGGAGCTTGTGTTACTTAGACCCATGTGAAAATTTTACACTTAATTGTCACGAGATCGTTAGGATTGTAAATATTAGGTGGTGTCGGTAAATACATTGTGTCATAAATCGTTGTCTGATATAGACATTGCCTTTTCTTATCTGCAGGTGTGTATTTCAGCACAGCATGGCTGTGGTTATCCATTTGCACAGTCTTCTGATTGTGGTGGGGGACCATGGACATTGACCCCTTCTCTGGATTGACCATTCCTGATGGGGGCTTGCATATTGTAGGGGGTGAATTGGGTGAGGCTTTCTTCATTTTTTGCCACTGAAGAAGGTGCAAGATGTGTTTATGATGGGTGCAGGGGGTACCATTAAAGAGTCAAAAGTAACTCTTGCTGAGCACTGTGGAAAATGCAAAACATGATAGAACTGCCAGTTCAGATATGCCTCCAGCAGGTCTGACCACCACCTAGTTCTGTGTTCAGTGCTAGGGTAAACTTACCTACTGTAGTATCAAATTCTAACAGTCCTTGGTGTAGCAACTACAGCTACTTTTGTACATGAAGGCAACCAAAACATAACCTATGTTCTCTATGGCCAGTATGGGAAATGCATTCTAAATCCCGGTGCTGCCTTTGCTAGCCCAGAATTTAACTCAACTATACTTAGTACAGTATCCTCAGTGAACACAGTACCACCTTCACCAGTGCTTGGTATGCCATCTTAGCCACTAATGCCTTCTATTCCCCATAACCTGTCCCATGGCCTGTACTTTCCCTGCTTCCTGTTCCTCCATTTCCCCTGGTGCCTTCTGTACCATCAGTAATACCAGGAATGTCTCCTGTGAAACCTCCAGCCATAGCACCTTTTACGTACTTGAATAAATGGGTCTGGAATATCAGTGAATATGAACAACCGTTTGAATCCAGTGATTGTGTATCAGTAATCCTATAAATCCTCAGATGAATTCTCAAAAGTAGTGTAAAAAGAAAAGGAGTACTTGTGGCACCTTAGAGACTAACCAGTTTATTTGAGCATAAGCTTTCGTGAGCTACAGCTCACTTCATTGGATGCAAGTAGTGTGAAACCCTTTCCTATTACCCCCTTTTTTTATGTCAGTGTCCATGGAATGCTCCTTTTCTGCAGTGAAATCTGATATGAAAAGATTCTTTTCATGGGCTCTGAGATGATGAGGTACATATGCAGATGCAGTACATAGACTGAAATAATGGAAATGGATCAGATGAAGGGCTTCTTAACACAAATCTTTAGTTTGTGGCAAACTGGGGTCTGACTACTCTGCACTAGCCTGCCTGCAGACTAACTGTACATGTGAACCCTACTCATGCACATTAGCAGCTAGTTCTAAGTACTTATTTGCAGACCAAATTGGAAGTAGTAGTTATCCTCATTCAGGTATTGGTCTTCCAGGGTTAGGAAGTGGTCCTAGTAGTCAGAGTGGAATGTGAAGTGTTGGAGGTGGATCTCAGAACTCTGGGAATGGCCTAGTTAAGTGACCTCCTTGCTTTGATAGTGGTCTTGAGCATTTAAGTGGGCCTCTGGGCTTTTGTGAAGCCAGGGTCAACTGTCATTAAAGTGCAAAGTATGCCATTTACTGTGTCAGCAGATGAAATTCTTGATTTCTTTTATGATTGCAAAATGACCCCGAGCTTGGTCTTTTTAAAATACCATGAAAAAAGCATGCCTGTGGGAATAGCAGTAGTTGCATTTGGGGCTTGTAATGAAGTAATGACAGCTGTTGTAAGTGAAGGGCCTATAGGCTTAAAAGTAAATCTTATTTTAGAGACGCTGTCCACGTAAAGTGTCATGTTGCTATTCATAGTGATGTGATTAATGCATTCAGATTGGTTTTTATTGTATTTCCAGGTTATAATCTGTGAATTTTTTAATTCATAAATGTTTGTTTTGATGACTGAGGCCACTGGTTGGGCTTAGGACAGAGCGATGCTTTTAGTGATAACCAAGAAGTAACCTGGATTGGGCCTTGCAAGTGAAGCAGGTCAAACCTTGGTTTTGCACACTCACTGGCTGGATCTTTGTGCTGCCTTGGGGCCTTTGTGTGAGGAGATAGTACCATGATTGCTCCCAGACTCAGTATGCACAAGGGAGCTGGAGCCATATCAGAGTACCACTTCCACCATCCCACCAGGTGTGTCCATGTTTGTCCTCCACATATGTTCCGCAGGGCCATGCACCAGAATATGGATTCCCCCAGTGGGCAGATTGGGGATGCTGTTCACCACCAAGAGCAGTCCAGAGATCTACTCAGTCTTCTGTTTGCTTAGTGCAGCTGAGGACAGTGACCAGCTTGGGGAATACTCTGTAGGCATTGACAGTGACCAGCAAGAGACATGGGGCTTCCTCCACGCTGAGGATGGGGGCAGTGAGTGGTTGGTGGCATGTTGCAAACGGGGCTTCTGCCTATATCATTGCACTGCATGTTGGGGGGCTGGGTGGGAGTGGCTCTCTTTTATATTAGTATAAAACTTTTCTTGAAATGCCCAAACCTGTTAAAGGGCAAAGAGTCCAGTGGCACCTTGTAGACTAACAGACATATTGGAGCATAAGCTTTCGTGGGTGAATACACACTTCGTCAGATGCGCCAAACCTGGTTGTGCGCCTGATGACTCTCTCATCTGAGGGACTCCAGGGAACACCACTCTTGTTAATTGCAGCCCTGTAAATTGCTGTAAATGTGTGTAGTTGTAATACGCATACATGGTTATTCAGATGTGCGGCTGCTCTGACACAGTAATTCCGAGCAACTGAAATGTAAACATGAAGTTAGGAATTTATAATAAAAGCATTTGAGGTTATTAAACCTTACAGACTCTGCATGCTAAATGTGTGCAGGTCTAAAATTCTAATGCAGGGCATTAAAGAGCTTTGGCTGCCTATAAGCACACTCACCTGAATTTTAAAATAGAGCAGTGTTTAGCTATACCAGATATTCTCATTGTAGATGTCTTTTACTGTTAACCCTCACAGCATAGTATAGCCTTTTGTGCATGGAGGAAAACGTCTGGCAATTGTTTGCTTAGTATTGCGTGACATAATAACAAATCCAGCAGTATTGGGGTAGTCTCTAAAAGGAAGTGATGAAACAACCATAGATAAGTTAATGCTGTATGTGGTATGTACTTATTAGGTTAGGTGGAATGGGAAATAGTACAGAAGGAAGATCATACAGGAACTCCTCACTTAACATTGTAGTTATGTTCCTGAAAAATGCGACTTTAAGTGAAACGATGTTAAGCGAATCCAATTTCCCCATAAGAATTAATGTAAATAAGGGGGATTAGGTTCCAGGGAAATTTTTTTTGCCAGACAAAAGGCATTTATACACATTTTAATCAAGCAGTTTAATACTGCTGTCATTGTCGAGTATGAAGCTTGGTTGAAGTGGAGGAGTCAGAGTGGAAGAGAGTGGATTGTCCGGTTGCTCCTCTTTCTGAACTTTCTGAACTCGAAAAAACACATCTAGAGATTGTTGTTTTGCTTTCCTTTTTTTTCCTTAGTAAATTTCTTTATAGCAAGTCATTAGATGATCAACTCCCCTAATCACTTTGGAGTGGCATTCCCTGTCAGGATCGTCATGACTCAGGGTTTGCAAGCCAGCTTCAATCATTTGGAACGCTTCAGAAAGACGTTTGGCAGTTACATTTCGATGGGTTGGTGGTTCTTCTACTTCTTGGCCCTCTTCTTCAATTGCTCTCGTCACCTGTAGTTGCATCAGATCTTCATTGGTTCGCTCTTCTCCGTGTGATTGCAGAAGTTGTGTAATGTTGGCTTCTTCCACCTCATCAAAACTTGCTGAGGCCGCCCACTCCACTCCTTCCCCCAAGCTCCCACCCGTGACTCACCTCTTCTCCTCCCCCCCACCTCATCCCCTTTTACTGTACTTCGCAGGCTGCTTACTCCCTCCTAGGAGGCAGGAGAGGGAGGGGGAGCCTGCGCGCTGAGTCCTCGTTCTTGCCTCCTAAACACAGCAAGCCAGCTGATTGCCGCAGGCAGGAGGTTGTGGGTGGGAAACACTCGGGGGAGCTCAGGGAGGCTGCCTGCTGTGGAGAAAGCAGGCAGCTAAGCAATGTAAGAGTAGAGCATTGCTCAACTTTAAACGAGCATGTTCCCTAATTGATCATCAAGGTAACAACAAAACAATGTTAACCAGGGTGACTTTAAGCGAGGAGCTCCTGTACTTTGGGCCTATCTATGAAATCTTGATATTTGCATTTGTTACTGTTACAAAGTGTAGGTTATAATCTAAACCAGGGGTCGGCAACCTTTCAGAAGTGGTGTGCTGAGTCTTCATTTATTCTCTCTAATTTAAGGTTTTGTGTGCTAGTAATACATTTTAACGTTTTTAGAAGGTCTCTTTGTATAAGTCTATAATATATAACTAAACTATTGTTGTATGTAAAGTAAATGAGGTTTTTTAAATGTTTCAGAAGCTTAATTTAAAATTAAAATGCAGAGCCCCCCTAGACCAGTGGCCAGGACCCAGGCAGTGTGAGTGCCACTGGAAATCAGCTTGTGTGCTCTCTTTGGCATGCGTGCCATAGGTTGCGTACCCCGATCTAAACCCATGTAAACTACTCTGTGATGTTTCTTGCACATATATCTCTCTTGGGAATGCTTTGTCCTATTTGATGGTGTTGGACTTTTTCTGGTGTGCTACTCTTTTTTTCTCCTGAGTAGAATCATAGGGTTAGAAGGGACTGCAAGGTTCGTCTAGTCTAACCGCCTGCCAAGGTGCAGGATGTGTTGCATCTAAAGACAGATCGCTATCCAGCCTCCTTTTGAAAACTTTCAATGAAAGAGCTTCTACAGCCTCCCTATGAAGTCCGTTGCATTGTCCTACTGTTCTTCTAGTTAGGAGATTTAATCTAACAAAATGGAAGTAAATGTTTTACAAGTTATTGAATTATACCTGAATATAAAAAAAATTAATCTCTTTCTGTAGGAGAGAGTTTAATCTCATTTGTATGTAATTTTTTTCCCCTCTGTCCTCCAACGCTGTAATAGCTACATGAAACTTTATAGACTTAAAGCCCTAATTGCTGAGCCACCTACCCACTATCAAGCCACTTTAAGTTGTCTGAAGTTAGGAACACAAAATCACCACTTTTGAATATGTAGACCCACACAGTAAAATTTCTTCTTTCTCTAGCCCTTTATTCCTAATAGTTGCCTATAGAGCACTGCCAGTCACTATTTACATAGGCAATATGCAGCTCAGCATCTTGATTGCTTTTTCTTCACAAGTTCGGCCAAGTCCTCTTTGAGGAATGATTGGCTAAGATGGCTGTCCGTTATAAACCTCAGTCTACCAGCTCATCCTAATTCCAGGATCAGTTCCAGTGTTCTTAAGAGTGATAGGTGTGGCAAATATCACCTCACAGAATGACAGGTGGCCTGGTTGCCCATTTCCTGCCTTGGACCTAGGAGGGGATAGGACTTTCTACTGCCTCCACCTCACTTCTGGAGCTCTTTAGTGCTATCACCACCATATTCCTATGCGAGTACCTACCTGGAAAGTAGGACAGAGGCAGGTAGCTATTAAGTTATTTGTATTCTGGTAGTGCTAGGGTCTGTTAGACTAGGCAATGTGTAGAATACAGCTCCTGGCTCAAAGAGCTTACAACCTAAAAGATAAAATGGACAAACCTATAGATATAGGTGTTACTAGGAGCTACTTACTTATTGTTATGGGACATTTAATCTGTGGAATTTTTTTTTTATTCTGTGGAATGTATTTTTATTTCTAGTCTTGTGCCTCTCTGGGCCTGGTGCTGTTGTCCTAGGTTAGGGTGGATTTGATTTAAATTATGATTCAAATTACTAGTCAGGAAGTCTTGATTTAATCAGGGATTTCTATGTAAAAGTGCATTCTTGTTGGTTGTTATAACCTTAATATGTATTCTTCACAACTCAGAGAGAGATGTAGGTTTCATTTTTAGACATACACACTATACATTTTTAAAGTTATTTATTTTGAAAACTTTTCAGATTAGTTTGACAGATATATCCGAAAATGAATGATTGGTTATTTCATTTAACTAAGATAATTGAAGCCAATATTTATGAAGTCATTGGGAGGTGAACTATCTCCAGTTCAACAGGTTAATCATTAATATTTGGAGGATTTTCTTGCCATGCTGTATTAGGAGGAGAACATCACCAGACAGACCAGAACATCATCAAAACAAACCAGTTTGTTTGTTTTTAACTAGAACAACAACATTATGTATTCTGGATTTTTTTCTTCAACAGCAACCATATAATATTTTAACAAAACAAGGATATGAATTTTTGAATTTAGTTAAAAATTCACGTTTTTAAAAATCAGGTTTGTTTTTGTTAAAATTGTTTTTAACTGAAATATTTAAATAGTCGATTTAAAATAGTTTTATTGTGATGTCAGCCAGCTCAACATGAGAAACTTAAAATATTGGCTTCTGCAGCTAACTCAGTCATCTTCACCTTCATTTTCCTGTTTGTTCATAATCTGGAAAAGAAAAACAAGCTTTCCTGCTTTTTCAGGTCCCAAATGATTTCTCAATTTGGAATTAATTAGTCCAAAGGAAGAAAATATTCTTTCTATACTGACAGAAGAAGCTACTGCTGTTAAGTGAGATGATCACTTCAACAGTCTCTGAATCCAAGTGCTTAAGTGACTTCCACCAGTTCATTGGTGTGACTTTCTTTAAAACATCAGCAAACATATATTTCTTGAGCGGTTCACCCTTCGCTCTGAAGTTTATTATAGTTGGCATTATGGAGGGGTGATTGCTGGATGTCCGTGTCCTAACCAACTTGTCTTCTTCAGCAGTTAAGGTTTGACCCTGGTACCGAGTATTGAGAATATTTGCAAGAAAATGAGCTGGAGATAGTGCTTGTCCCATTTGTTTTTTTAATGCTTGTAATTGAACTCTGTCATTGCATATTTCTCTTTTTAAGATCTCACTCAGTTCCTTCCTAATTTCAACAGTGTCAGCAATAAAACAGCTATTTCCCTGCATTTTGTTCAAGGCTACGGAAATAGGCTTCAGGGTACTCAGCATGTGTTCAACATTTCTCTTAAGCCCAATGCTGAGAACTTTGGCTGTGACAGTGCCATCTATTTTTTCACGATTTTGTTCACAAACTGTCATTCGATTAGGCCAGTTCTTGATACAGTGCTCAGAACAGTCCACTACTGAGTTCCATCGCACGCCTTGTGGGAGTGTTAGCTTTGTTCCTCCCACTTTTTTCAGAGCAGCTGCTGCAAAGTGGTGGTTACAGAAGTATTTTGCAATTTCAACAGCATTAGCCTTTTATTTCTGGAACACTGAAGTCTTTGACTAGGAGGTGCATCAGATGAGAACTGCAGTCGTATGTTGTTAGCTTGGGACTGTCTGCACTCTCTTCTAAATTTCTTCTCATTTTGGATACATTTGCAGCATAGCATTGTCTGTGACCAAGCTGCGTACAAGACATTTGAATTTTTTTTCAGTTTGTTATAGCTTTTACTGCTGCTACTTGTAAGTATTCTGCTTTGTGTGCATTTCCTGATGTATCAGTAGTTTCTGTAAGGAAGACATTCCCTTCTGTTGTCACACAAGCACATACAAGAGGATCATTGTGGACATTGCTCCACCCATCAAGACTCAGGTTAACAATTTTACCCTCTAGACCTTTTGCACACTGCTCAGTTTCTCTTTCATACACTTGATCCAGCAATTTGCCTGCGACATCTGCTCTGTTGGGTGGACTCTATCCTGATCTTAATGACTGAACCATGTTAATGAAGTGTGGGTTCTCAGTCATACAGAAAGGAGAGTTTGTTGCGTAAACAAACTGGGTAATTTTTTCATCAGTTACCTCTTTTTGTAATCTGCTGGTTCTTATCACAAATTTATCTCTGGTTGTTTCTGGAAGAGGGAGATTTTTTTTTTCTTTCTTTTTGCTACAGGTGGTATACATGATGTGACTGAAACGCTGTCATTGGCCGATAACTCTGAAACTATTCAAAATGATGGTGATCTTGAAGGTGGATAGTCTTCAGAATCCTGTATGTTGAGGATGGATTCTCCTAAACAAAATAAGTCAATGCAGTTATTTAATTATTATTGCCATACTGCTCATTTAATATTAGTCATTGCAGTCACTGACACTCCATGCTGCTTTAAAGTGAAATTGTGAAAGGAAGAACTGCCTATTTCAGCTATTTATTTTTCATCACAACTGCATCTAAAATGATAGTACCATAAAGTAACTATATTTTTGGCTCAAACATGACAATTCAAGAATAGTTCAGAAGGAAGACAGGCAGTCCTTAAGAAAGAAGTATGAAATAAAAAAGTTTACCAACCTGAAGATCCTGTATCTTCAGACACGTTCCTTTCATCATCTTCAACGTAGCTTCCTCCTGAGAAGGGATACTTCTCATGATGTTGTTTCATTTGGGCAACCAGGCCTTGTATTTCTTTGTTGCACTGTTTGCATTTTGCGCATATGCCTGTCTTACCCCCAAGTAGAGGAACTTCATTAAAATATTTCCAAACTGGGTCTCTTCTACGGCCTGCTTCCATTATAGGTTTTCCCTTCTAATGAGAGAATGGTATGGTAGATCTCAAATCAATGAAGGCTACACTCAGAAAGACCTCAAGACTTCTGGAATATGCTGCTCAAGCAGTTTCACTTTTGTTTCTACTGCTTGTCCCACTCGTCTCACATTTATTTCCAGACTCCTCCTTGTCCAGATTTATTCCACACCCAACAATCTTCTATTCATTGAACTTTTTGAGACTTTGCACTTTTAGAGAGAGGTAAGGGATATTGACCCTGTGTATGCAAATTTGCAGTGGGACAATAGAGTTGAGGTCTGTTATTTTTCCCCTTTATATATTTATTTTAAAACATTTTTGCTGTTAACAAACATGTTATCTCTGGAGACACAAATCCGCAGTTTGGGAACTGCAAAACTAAGCATCTCTGATGGTATCTTCTAGACTGATCACTGAGTCCCATTGGGTAGATAGAAAGATTAATCTAAATAATCTATACAGAAGCCCCTGGGACTCCATAAGAATGGGTCCCTAATCCATGAACTATTGGAACTCATTTACAAAATTTTTCTTAAACATTACATAAATATATTGTCTCATACTATAGAATGAGATATCTTTGAGCTATAATGTATCTTAGTTTTAACTATCTTTAGATAGGTTTTTTCCCTCAAAAAGCATTTTATCAAAAAAAAACAAACCTATTTAACAAATTTTTGTTTTTGTTTAAAAAAATCAATCATTTATTTTTATCCACCCTGGTTTTCCTCTAGTGCTTGGCAAAACAATGAAGATCAGGCGTTCGGTATGAAAGCACTATACAGATTCATAGCACAACATTATATATTTGGTTACATTCATAACTATAGGGTACTGGAAACCTTTTCATTTTTAGTGAAAGCTTAAAAATATTCCTGGCATTGAACTTAGACCTCTGGTCTCTCCATAGAAAGCCTCTTATTTGCTGCTGGCATTTGAATTGATCAAGTCTTGATGTAGAATTAAAAACTGAAAATAAAAATACTTGAATCTCAATCACCTCTTTACTTGTTAAATTCCAGGTTCTTTGTTACCTTAGTATGATTGATGACCTCAGACATCTAAAGCAGACAGATGGATTATATCTTTTGTCTGAATGTAGTGGGCTTAGGGGAGAGAAATCTGAGCTTTTAATTGTGGTCTTTGTGAATGAAGCTGGACACATCTGACATATTAGAATCCAAAAGATGAAGTATTAGCGATTATGAAACAAGCTTGAGGCTTCTGAATCAAAAATCATTATGTAGTTTGGATTCCTAATAATGGAAATTAGAGAGAGACCCTATTATCTAGTCCAGCCCTTTGTCAGTGCAGGATTGTTCCTTGCAGTATGTTCTTGATTATTCTTTTTTTGTATACGTCACTAGGTTGCATAGCAAAATTTCCGTTCTGATACATTTTATTTAAGTAGCAGTGGATGAAGAAGAATAAAATATAATAATCTTTTTTAAGTTCCAGTGGAATCATTTCATTGAAAAGGTGCCAAATGTAGAGAGACTGAGGTCTGTTACAATTAATGGCCACCTTGCATTTTTATTGAACAGACTTTTTGAAGATTTAAATTAAGAATCCTTGGACTGATATTTGTCATTGAATGTTAACTTTTCTCAGTCAGATTTTAGGAGATACTTTTATTGTCAGTCTTTAGTAAAATGCTAGTCTTTATTTTTTAGTCCTTTAAAAATTGTATACAGTAAACTTTTATACACTTCATGTATTAAAAACTCCCTCTTCATAGTCTGTCAAGCTTGTCTGGAAGGAGTAGTTGTAAGGCAGACGGCATTGGTTGCCCACACTGAGAGGAAATAAACTATTTAGAGGTCGGAGAGGTTAAAAACACAAGAGTTTAGGACAGCAGTTCGCAGACTTCCTCCATCCAGCACATCTACAGATTTCGTGTGTGTGTAAAACGATTCCATACATCTTTGGGATCATGACAAGAAAAAACTGTGGCTCTTTTTCTTAGTGCATGCTGTCTGCTGGGTGTACTTTCTCTTCCTGTTTGCACTGAGCTCCGCTTTAAGGAATTGCTTATCAGTTGGGTCCTACAATTCAAGGTCCATTTTGGTCAATTTCACGGTCATAGGGTTTTAACAACATAAATTTCATGATTTCAGTTATTTAAATCTGAAATTTCACGGTGTTGTAATTGTAGGGATCCTGACCCAAAAAGGAGTTGTGGTAGGGTCGCAAGGTTATTATGGGGTGTGTGTGTGTTGCGGTACTGCTACCCTCACATCTGTGCTGTTGGCTGTGCTGCCTTTAGAGCTTGACAGCTAGAGAGCAGTGGCTGCTGGCTGGAAACCTGGCTCTGAAGGCAGAGCAGTGCAAAAGTAAGGATGGCATGGTGTGGTATTGCTACTTTTACTTCTGTGCTGCTGCCTGCAGAGCTGGGCCCTCAGTCAGCAGCTGCCACTCTCCTGGGTCTCTTCCAATCTGCCCTGGAGGAAAATTCCTTCACAACCCCAAATATGGTGATCAGCTAACCCCTGAGCAAATGGGCAAGATTCACCAGCCGCATAACCAGGAAAGAATTCTCTGTAGTAACTCAGATCCCACCCCATCTAACATAAAGAGCTTCTGCTACAGAGTTAACTACTGAGGACAGCAAGGGGAGGCGGGAAAAGAAAACACCAATCTTTAGGAGAAAGGGGACCCAGCTCTGCCTTCAAGAAACCACCTTTCTCTGGATGAGTTGGGCCCTTTTTCTACTGCACCTTTGTCTTTTCTCTTTGCTCCTGTTGATCTCAGTGGGCTAGACTGCAGATTGAGCATGAAAGAGCCCCCAAACAGACCACCTCTCTTCTGCACTGTCATCCTTATCTCAGCAAAATTGTTAGGTCCCTAGATCATATATGCATGTCCCTCAGATTTTCTCTGGGCATCACCCCCCCAATCCCCCCCCCCCAAACCAAACCAACCACCACCAATCCAGAAACAAAAACCCCCCACGCTTTGGTGGAACATTTACATTTTACTTTTTTAGTAGTGATTTTTCTGCAAAGTTTTTTTTGGTATCAGGATTTTTATAGGCACTTTCTCTTTGTGCACAGCTCTTTCATAGACTTCTTGAAGGACACTTCATTAATATGAATAACTGTTAGCTGCAGTGTGCACATTTTCAGTCTTTTAATAATTTGACTACATTAGGAAAATACTATTGAATGTGGTATAGTTAATGCATTTATAATAGGAGCAAAAGGTTCACATTTTTGAAGAAAATCATTTCAGCTCATTGTCATCTCCATGTATTTGTGCTGTTCTGGGAATCCTGGTCGTATGATAGTCCTTGTCGTCTGCTTAGATGTGTTGAAATCTTATCTTCTTGCTGAGATTCTGGCATATTTAATGTGTTACTGGTAGCATTGCTACCTACTAGTTTTGAGAGAGAGAATTAAATATATGACCTTGGGTTTTGTGGGATGGAAAGTGTTTAATTTTTCTGCCCCAACATAGTCTAGAACTGGGACAGTGAAAACATTTCTCTATCTATGATGGGGTGAATGCTTTTGAGATCAACCAGTTGCAGACTCAGAAGAGGGAGGAGGGAAAAGAAAACACCAGTGAAGAGAACAAATAGATCCTGTCTGAGCTATTGATAATAGCAAGCCAGTGGCTTCAGATAAGTAACAGAGAATGTTCATCAGAATAGCGAAGTCAGTCCCCCAGCTCTAGCTCAGAACATATCTATTTTAAAAATAAAATAAAATCTATTCTTAAAAGCTTTTGACTTTAGCTTAAGTCAAAAGAGCTTGTAATCAGCACAGTGGCCATCATTCTGCACTGTCTCCTAGCATACTAGTTCCTGCTCCTGGTGTCCTGTTGTGCTAGGAGTAGGCGTATGATGTAGAAGTATGATGCTTCCCATGATTGTGTGTTGGGAAGGGACGGGCACTGCTCAGTGTTAATTAGCCAATTTTAAAGAGTTGTATTAATGGGATTGGAAAGGAGCCCCAATTAGCTTTTTTTGATTAGAAGGAGCAGTGGCCACAATATACCTGTAGTGCAGGACTTCTCAAACTGGGGGGTCAGGACCCCTTAGGGGATCATGAGGTTATTACATGGGGGGGTCACAAGCTGTGAGCCTCCACCCCGAACCCTGCTTTGCCTCCAGCATTTATAATGTTGTTAAATATACAAAAAAGTGTTTTTAATTTATAAGGGGGGGGTCGCACTCAGAGGCTTTCTGTGTGAAAGGGGTCACCGGTACAAAAGTTTGAGAACCACTGCTATAGTGGGATAAAATTAAGGGTTTATAGGGCTCAGACAGGGACAGATGATCTTGTTACATGGCCGTACCATTCGTCAGGAGGTCTTCATATGACCCAGCGTGTTGGGTGACGATGTTGTGGACCTCTTCGTTAGTGACGTGGTTGAAGTCTGAGATGCCCAGGATTTTACGGAAGTATCTCATCTCTACTACCTGTGTTTTCCATTCAAGTTCTGCTATAAGGGTCCATGTCTTGCACTCATACAGAAAAATGGAGGTGACCAGTGTGTGTAGCAGTTTGTCTGGATTCCAGAAAGATGTTCTTGGTCCTCCAAATTGGCTTTAGCTTTGCCACTGTTGCTGTTGTTTGCGCAGTTCTTGACAGAATGTCTGTCTTTGATCCTTAATCAGTGATTGCCCCAAATATATTAGTTGATGTTTTATGGAGAAAGCTGGCTTTCCACTGAGTCTTTGGTATAAGGAGTCGTTGACTAAAAAAGGACAAATGTCACATGGGGTGATAGAGTTGTAAATAGAATAAAACCATATGAACAGAAAATCAATAAAAAACAAAGCAAAAACCTAGGACAAATGCAGGTTGATTAGAGCTTAGATTATCACAAATTTATCTTATTAGGAACTTTGCAAATATAGTTGGAATGTTTCTAATTTTTTAACCCTTTGTTATACTTTTCAGGCTGAAACTAAGTATTCTGCTCTGCATGGACAGAGTTGATATGGTGTCATTGGGAGGGAGTTTCATTTGTTTTCATTGGCAATCACCTTGTACGGGAGTGCCTCCAAAACAGGGAAAAGACACCTTTGCTATGCCATTTGTTCACGAGTACTGGCATTTTGCCAGTATTTTTATTAGCTCCATTATGAAAAAAACTGAATGGAAATAATGAATGGCAAAAACAGCAACTGTAACTATACTGTGGCTCCTTTTAAAAACTGGCACTTCAAAGAACAAATATTGAAAGATTGTGCAGGTTCATTGAATCTATACCACATCCAGAAGAGGGGCCTTTCCTAGTCCTTGGATCTCAATTGTTCTTCTTTCCCTCTTGGTTCCTGATCCTACCCTCACCTGCTGGTTGACTTTCTTGTGCCATCTGGGCCCAGCACCAACTCTTGCCACTTATTTGACTCTTCTGCCCCTCTACTTCCTTAAGATTCTCATTCACTATGGGTCTGACCCAGTGGAAGTCTTTCTGTTGGCTTCACTACGAATTGGATCAAATACTACTTGCTGAGATTTGAGTCTGTCTATTGTTGTCATGCATGTTCCAAAGGATGCAAGCAATGGGCAGTGCATTTGGGAGGCTTTTTACTGTCATGTCTCAACAGACTCTAGTAAAGACAGCCAGGATGGCTGCTTGTACAGGTTTTTTCCTGGCGCTCTCTTCTGAATGAGGAGCCTGGCCACCATAGAAGTACCTGGAACTGAGGAAGAAAGCTAGCCAACACAAGATGACATGCCGGCTCTGTATAGAACACCAGCAAGTGTTTCATGGACCATAGTTTAAGAGCCACTGATCCAGTCCATGCCCTATGGAGGCCCTTGCTTGGGGCTTTCCCTGCAGTATATTTTCTAGTGTTTTCTTCTGGTTTGTTTTAAATGTCACAAACAGGGTGGCTTCCATCACTTCCCTAGGAGACTATTCAACAGTTTAACAGATTTCACAGTTAGGAAGAGTTTCCTAAACTGTTTTATTCCAGGCTACATTTTTTTCTTTTCGTAATTTCATTCTGTTATTTCTAGTTAGGGCTTGCAGTGAGCCACCCCAGAAAAGGGGCAGAGTGGGGAGGCGGGCAGAGAACCACAAGGGTCAATGGGAGGTATGGAGGCACAGCTGCCACCAAAGACAGGGCAATAGGGAGTGTGGTGAGGGAGTTATTAATAGACTTATACTCTTTTGTTCCCACTTTAACTTCTGGTTAAATACTTTTTTATTTTTGTCTAGTTTTAACTAGCTTTGCAGGTCTGGGACCTGATTGGCCTCACTTAATGTTACTTAGGAATAAATCCAGTAAATGGGGGAACATTGGTGTAAAACTGATGCAAGTGAGGAGAATAATTGGTATTTGCATAGTTAAGAACCTATTGGTGTTTCCATCATACATGTTTTTGAGGTTTAAATGGGTTTTGCTATGAAAAGTAACTTTGAGATTAAGTACTTGCTATATGGATTAGAGAAAATGTGGGTGAGGTGATATCTTTTATTGGACCAACTTCTGTTCGTGAGAGGATGGTGGCGTGTCTCACCAACGGAAGTTGGTCCATTAAAGATATTACCTCGCCTGCCTTGTGTCTCTAATATCCTGGGACCAATACAACTATGACAACACTGGATGCTATATGTATTGTCAGATGACAATTTTTCTGATTACTACTTTCCATGTGTTGGAGGACCGTGGTTTCTGTTTTTTGTGTTCTGGTAAAAACAGTCTTTTACTTTTTAAAATACCTTTTCCTCAAACTGTTAATTTGGGACTAGACTTTCAGAAGGGCTCAACTCTCGTTTAGGAACATAGCAGTTGTCGGAGTCGATCACACCACTTGTTCATCTCATCCAGCATCCTGTCTCGGACAGTGGCCAGAACCATATGTTTCAGAGGAAGAATCCCTATAGTAGGCAGTTATGGGATAATCTCCCCCCCCCCCCCCCCCCCCAGAGAAAGCTTCTTTGTAAGCCTCTGTAGTCTGTATCGAATTCTTAGGTTAAAATTCTGAGGTACAGATTTTGGGAAAAGTTGCTGTTGAACAGGACTTTGCAATTAAGTGGACCTTGAAATGAATGAGCTACTAAGGCAAGACTTCCTTAGTGTGTTTTAAGTAGTACTGGAGGCATTCACAACAATTGGCTATTTTTAAAAATAGTTTCCAATAAAATACAGAAGACTAAAAGAATAAATAGATGATAACACAGGAAAGGGAAATAACATACTAGGTGATATCATAGCTCTGAAGTGACAAATATAAATCATAACTGTAATAATTCTTAAATTCAGTCTTTATTGTATCATGATGATGTCATAGTAAAGTACGCTGCAGTGTGCAGAGAAAGGATGAGCTAATTCAGTGTTTTCAGGAAGCTCATTAAAATGGCAGTTTAGTTCTGTACATAATTAACTCTTGAAAAGATTCCTCACTAGTTTTACTGTTTGTTAGATCCTTTGGTCCTTTTTTGTTTTGTTTTTTCGGGTTCTGAAATTTAACATCGCAAGACTCAACACTTGGGCAATAGGGAAAGGCCATGTTTCACTACATTAAGTGTTCCATGTTCTTTCATTCCTTTGTATGTTCTTGAAAACTGTTCCTCTTCTGAAACTGATTTTTGTTTTACACCATATTTTCCATGAACACAGTAAAAGTGCACCATGGATAGATAACTTTTTAGCATTAAACTCCCCCGCCCCCCTCCACTCTAAAAGATATTAGCAGTCCACTGAGAATACCTCAAAAATTTGGTTGTAAAGAATTTAATATTGATTTGAATCTCAGAAAATCACTTTCACTAGATTATTCCTTGTAAATAGGAAACATTGAGCAATGAATTATTTAAGAATACTTTTAACATTTAGATGTTTTGGATTTACAGTGCATAGATTTATTTTTGTATGTGTCTTTATTAGTGATTGATATTCAATTGCATTTTTCAGGGGAATAAAAACAGCGGTGTTGATATTACAAAATGACAAAACATCCACCGAATAGAAGAGGGATCAACTTTGAGGTGGGAGCCCAGTTGGAAGCCCGTGACAGATTAAAAAACTGGTATTTTTTTTAAAACTTAATATTATATTAACTATCACAAAAAGTTTTAGAATGTTACAAAGACTTGGTGATATTACAGTTTTATTCTTATCACAAATGTTCATGGAACCTGTTCACTGGTTTGTGGAAAATTAGTTTATTTGTTTTTAACAGGCTTATCTGTGTACAATATACAAATTATAAAGTGGAGAGTCTTTTTCAGCCCAAAATATCCAACACAGAACCTCACCTTGCTCCCATCCAGCAGTATTTACTCTTCAGATAGATTATAAGACCTGCTGTCTTGTACTGATTTCTAAAGGTGGCCAAATACTGGATTGAAGGGCTGTCTGCCCTTTGGAGATGAACTGTGAGGAAGAATATTTGTTGACTATAAATTCTATGATGGTGCAGAGAGAGAGAGTGAGTATATTTTGGAGTATTTTTAGGCTTTGTAGATAATTCTCAGCATCTTGAATTGTACTTAAGTCAAGCTAGTTTAGAGCCCAGGTGTTCTCTACTGGGCCTGCTCATTAAGCAGGAGGCTGCATTCTGTTTGCACTATCTGAAGGTTCTGAGTGATCTTCAAGAGTAGTTCCAGATACCTGTGGTGCCCTCTGCTAGCGAAATTTGTAGGTGATAAGCATGGAGAGATCCATGTCAGAGAAGAGCCATCTGAAGATAGCATGAAATGCCTTTTACCATCACTGTCATATAGGAATCTAAGAATAGCAATAAGGGGTCAAATATTGCCCCTGAAATTGAAAATCACTGGAACCAGAGATTTACCTTCTGAATGTAAAGATCAGTCAGTATTCACTAGTGACTGTATTTTTTCCTTCTGGCTGCCTGCATCAACTCCATGTTATATGGATTGAGCCTTGCTTTCCTCCAAGAAGCAATCTTGGTTTGGCACAGGCAATTAAGGTTACTGTTTTAATTACAGAGATAGTACTCAGCTCTTTGCCTGTGTCAGCCTACAGATAGTACTGCAACCCAAATGTCTGTCCATCTCCCTCATCAGTCTTGCTTCTTCTGATTTGTCAGCAGGACGAAAACAAATTAGATTTTTCCCCTGAGGCCCCTCTAGGAGGATGAAGTGCTTATTGACACTCTTTACAGCACTTGTCCAAAAACAGGCTGTTGCATCTGAAATGTAACATTGTTAGTTAAAAGATAGAGGAAATTAAAGACATCAGATCTTAAATCCTGCTTGGCTGAGTTTGAGGTATGAAAAAATGTAGGTTGCCATGATAGTTTTACAGCTACAAATATTTAAGAGTATTTACGTCCTATCTTAACATGTTGGCTTTTGCTCAGATTAGGAGGACTGTTTTGATTATGGTTCTGTCCTGAATCTTTGTGCATCTGTGGTTTTTTTCCCTCTCTCTGGTTTTTTCTTCACTAGAGAAATTTGGCATCCTGACACTATGTAATTCCCAAGACTGCCTGTAACACACCTTGTGTATGTGAAGTACTCCCCAGATGTATACTCCATTACAGCTACTATAGGGTTTATATTTTATGTGGTCCTCCACCATGCCAGTCTTCAACATTCCAAAAATAGTCTTGAGAACATAAGAAAGGCATAATAGGCCAAACCAACGGTGCATCTAGCCAAGTAACCTGTCGTCTGACAGTGCCAGTGCCAGATGCTTCCGAGGGAATGAACAGAACAGTACAATTATCACGTGATCCAGTCCCGGCTTCTGGCAGTCAGGTTTAGGGACACTCAGAGAACGGGGTCGCATCCCTGACCATCTTGGCTGATAGCCCCTGATATACCCATCCTCCATGAACTTCTCATTTTTTTTCGAACCCAGTTATACTTCTGACCTTCACAACATCCCCTGGCAATGAAGTCCACAGACTAACTGTGCATTGTGTGAGGAAGTACTTCCTTAGGTTAGTTTTAAACTTGCTGCCTATTAATTTCATTGAGTGAACCCTAGTTATTGTGCTTCGTATGCTTGCTCATGTCGATTCCATTCTAGGTGTTCATGCGCCCACGTGTGCAGATGGAGATTTTTGCCTTAGTGGTATCTTTAGGGTCGATTGTGGTGCCCCTGTTAGTGCTGTGCTCATGTGTCAGTATATCAGGCACCATCAGCCCTATGCCTGATGGGATCCTGAAAATTGCCAAGACCTTCTGGTAAACCCTGTTTTCCATCCCTCCTACCACCAAAAGGGCTGAAAAGTAGTACTTTTGTCCCAGCCAGAGGGTTTGAGTACCTATATACCCAGCCATCTCTGGGATTGCCGGTCATCTCTGTGGTCAACTAGAGGGACAAGCAGGGGCACACCACTTCCAACTCTCAAAAACAAAGAGGCCAAATAATGGGACCTTTTCGTGAGGAAAACTTATTCGACAGCCAGCCTGCAATTCTGGGTGGTGAACCACCAGGCTCTCTTGGGTAGGTACAGTTTTAACTTCCTCTCTAAGTTCAAGGAGCCTCTCCCCCAAGATTTGGCCTAGGAATTCGGCACCCTGGTAGAGGAGGGTACCACGATGGCCAGGTGCTCTCTCCAAATGGTGTGGGATGTGGTGGACTTGGCGGCTAGGGTGGTCGCATCAGTGGTGGTCATGAGGTGCAGCTGCTGGCCTGTCCCAAGAAATGCAGACATCCATTCAGGACCTCCCATTCAAGGGGAATGGACTCTTAGGCTGCATGGGTTGAAGGACGCTCGGTGGGTATTCATACGCCGCAGTCTGCAAGGAAGCAGTTCTGGCCACCCCCACCACCAAGACCATGGCAGACTTGACGGGTCTGCAAGGAGAAGGTATTAGAGACATGAGCTTTAGTAGTCGTCGCCCCTCCTCCTCCTGCTCACCTATGCAGCCTGGCCTGGCAAAGTATCCTGGGGGCTAGAAGTACCTCATTTTGAAGGTGCGCTCGAGAGTGATGCCCCAGTCAACTCCCCGGATCCACCTTGTTCTTTCCTCGACAGTCTTCATCCCCACCGTTTGGCCTGGTTGCGTGTCACCTTGGACCGCTTGGTGCTAGAAATAACATCTTGGGGCTATACCCTGCAATTCTCAGCTGCCGCCCCTTTTTCCAACCCCCATTCTTCCCCATCCCTCTTCAGGGACCCTTCTCACAAGGAACTCCTCGTTCAAGAGGTCAAGAACTTTCTGCACCTGGGGGCAATAGATGAGGTCCCTCGGGACATGAAAGGAAAGGGGTTCTATTCCTGCTCCTTCCTAATCCCGAAAACAAAAGGGGGCCTCAGACCTATTCTGGACCTGCATTGCCTCAACAAGTCTCTCAGGAAGTTGAAGTTTCTCATGGTCTCCCTGGCCTCCATCACTCCCTTCGTGGATCTGGGAGACTGGTATACTGCCCTTGACTTGAAGGATGTGTATTTCCATATTCCAAGGTCACAGACATTTCTTCAGTTTCATAGTGGGCCAATGCCATTTTCAATTCACGGCGCTGCCCTTTGGCCTCTCATCAGCCTCAAGCGTGTTCACAAAATGTATGGCGTCAGTGGCTGCTTACCTGAGACGTTGAGGGGTCCAGGTTTTCCCATATCTTGACGACTGGCTCATCAAGGGCAGGTCTGTGGAATAAGTGCAGAGGAGCCTCGAAATGGTGTGTTCCACCTGCTGTGATCTGGGCCTGTTAATAAACGAGAAAAAATCTACCTTTAGGCCAGTCCAGCGAATAGAGTTCATTGGGATGATTTTCGACCTGGAAGTGTGTTTTTTAGGCCATGTCAGACCTGATCTCCCATGTGAAGAACGACCCACTCACCACGGCTCACACATGCCTGTGGTTCTTGGGCCACATGTACATTTGTGGTCAGTCATGCCCGGCTCCATCTCCGGCTTCTGTAAGCATGGCTGGCGTTGATCTACATCACCAAAAGGAACGACCCTAGGTTAGGTAGTCAGGGTACTGGATCGCATCTGTTCGTCCCTGGGTTGTTGTTGGAGGAAGTTCCTTCGCGGCCCTGTCACTGACCCTGGTCTCTGATGCTTCGGACCTGGGCGGGGGAGCCCATCTGGTTGCAGGATGATCTGGCCCTCCATTTCAATGTCAGGGAGCTCAGAGAAGTGTGTGTGGCCTGCCAGGCTTTCTTGCCCCATCTGAAGGGCAAGGTGGTGCAAGTCCTGACAGACGATACTGCTGCAATGTATTACATCAATAGGCAGGGCAGAGCCAGGTCATCGGTCCTCTGCCAAGAAGCTCTCTGCCTTTGGGGCTTTTGTGTGTGGCACACCATTCATATGGTAGCTGCGCCCCTGCCTGGGACCAGGAACATATTAGCAGATCATCTCAGCAGGACCTTCTCGTTTCACCATGAGTGGTCACTCCATCCAGAGGTGGTTAGTATAATCTTCCAGACGTGGGGGGCCTCTCCGGTTGTTCGTGTCCAGGCAGAACAGGAAGTGCCACGCGTTCTGTTTGATATGGGGGAGGACAGGGACTCTCTGTCAGACGTATTTCTCATCCCACGGTCAGGGGCTTGGATGTATGCCTCTCCACCAGTGCCATTGATTCACAGCGTCCTTGTGAAAATCAAGCAGGACAGCGTGAAGATTATCCTAATAGTCCATGCATGGCCTTGTCAGCACTGGTTCGGCACGCTGCTGAACCTTTCAGTACCTGCCCCGCTGCAACTGCTTCTCCTGGTTGGATCTTCTGTCCCAGAACCAAGGCAGCCTTCCGCACCTGAAGCGTGGCAGCACTACACTTGACAGTATGGCTACTGCATGGCTAAACATAGACAAACGGGAACGCTCAGCCCCGGTTCAGCAGGTCTCGTCGGGTAGCAGGAAACTCCACCAGAGCTGCTTACCTGGCCAATGGAAAAAGTTCACGTGCTGGTCCTCGGAACGGCCTATTCAGTCTTCGCTGCAGGAGATCCTGATTATCTTCTGCACCTCAAACTTCAAGGTTTGTCCCTGTCATCGGTCAGGGTCCACGTGGCTGCTATTTTGGCTCCACTCTCCATTCCAAGACAGGTCTGTCTTCGCTCACGATATGACGACCCGATTTTTGGAAGGTCTGGAGCATCTCTACCCCCATGTCTGGGATCCTGTCCCTTCCTAGGACCTGAACCTTGTGCTGTTGAGACTCATGGGACCCCCCCCTCCCCTTTTGCGCCCCTGGCTTCCTGCTTCTCTCCTGGAAGGTATCTTTCCTGGTTGTGATAACGTCAGCCCGCAGGGTGTCCGAGATCAGGGCACTTACTTCAGAACCAGCCTATACAGTATCTTTCAAGGATAAGGTTCAGCTGCGACCACACCCTGTGTTTCTGCCCAAGGTCGTTTCCCAGTTTCATACTGGCCAGGACATATACTTACCTGTCTTCATTCCAAAGCCTCATACATCAGATGAAGAACACAGGCTGCACGCTCTGGACGTCAGGAGAGCGCTGGCCTTCCACATAGACAGGACAAAGCCGTTCCGTAAGTCGACACAGCTGTTCGTTGTGGTGGCAGACAGAATGAAGGGTCGCCCAGTGTCTGCTCAGAGGACTTTGTCCTGGATCACTGCCTGCATCTGCTACTGCTATGAGCTGGCAAATGTGCCTCCGCCGGCAATCATCAGGGCACATCTACCAGGGCACAGGTGTCATTAGTGGCCTTCCTGGTGCAGGTTCCAATCCAAGAGACCTGTAGAGCCGCCTCCTGGTCTTCTGTGCACACATTCGTGTCTCATTATGCACTTAGCAAGCTCGAGACGATGCTAGTTGTGGCAGAGCAGTGCTGCAAGCTGCACAACTGTGAACTCCGAGCATACCTTCATGGACACTGCTTGTGAGCCACCTAGAAAGGAATCGACGTGAGTAAGCACTTGAAGAGGAAAAAGCGGTTACCCACCTTTTTGTAACTGTTGTTCTTTGAGCTGTGTTGCTCATGTCCATTCCATTACCCACCCTCCTGCCCCTCTGTCTGGAGTTGCCGGCAAGAAGGAACTGAGAGGGCGTAGCACTGGAGGTGCCTGATATAGTGACGCATGAGCGTGGCACTCAAGGGGGCACCACAGCTGACCCTACAGATACTGCTAAGGCAATAATCTCTGACGACCATGCTTGTGGGTGCACACACACCTAGAATGGAATGGACATGAGCACCACATCTCAAACAGTTACAAATAGGTGGATAACTGTTTTTTATGTGAATGGGTAAATATTTCCTTATTCACTTTCTCCACACGATTCATGATTTTATGGACATCTATCGTATCTCCCCTTAGTTGTCTCTTTTCCAAGATAAACAGTCTGTTTCCTCATGTGGAAACTGTACCATACCCCTAATTTTTTTCTCTCTCCCTTTTCTGTACCTTTTCCAGTTCTAATATATCTGTTTTGAGATAGGGCAACCAGAACTGCATGCAGTTTTCAAGATTTGGGCATACCATTGATTTATATTTTCATATTTTTGTTTTATCTGTCCTTTTCCTATTGGTTCCTAATATTCTGTTAGCTTTTTTGACTGCTGTTGCACATTGAGCAGATGTTTGCAGAGAACTATAAGAACGGCCATACTGAGTCAGACCAAAGGTTCATCTAGCTCAGTATCCTGTCTTCTTACAGTGGCCAATGTCATGTGCACCAGAGGGAATGAACAGAACAGGTAATCATCAAGTGATCCATTCCCCTGCCGCCCATTCCCAGCTTCTGGCAAAGACTTTCTGAAAGTCCAAGGACAATATATGGACTGGATCACTCTCGTCCATGTGCTTGTTGACTCCATCAAAGAATTCTAATAGATTGGTGAGGCACAATTTCCCTTTACAAAGGCCACATAGACTCTTCCCCACCGTATTGTGTTAATCTGTGTGTCTGATAATTCTCTTTATTATAGTTTCATCCGGTTTGCCTGGTACTGAAGTTAGGCTTACCAGCCTGTAATTGCCAGGATTTGCCTCTGGAGCCTTTTTTTTTTTTTAAATAGGCATTACATTAGCTACCCTCCACTCATCTGGTACAGAGGCTGGCTTAAGCAATAGGTTACATACCGCAGTTAGTAGTCCTGCAATTTCATATGAGTGCCTAGAGAACCCTTACGTGAATACCATCTGGTCCTAGTGACTTTCTACTGTTTAATTTATAGATTTGTTCCAAAAGCTACTCTATTGACACCTCAATCTGGGATAGTTCCTGAGATTTGTTACCTAAAATGAATGGTTTAGGTATGGGAGTCTCCCTCACATCATGTGCAGGGGAGACCAATGCAAAGAATTCATGTAGCTTCTCTGCAATGGACTTGTATTCCCTGCATGCTCCTTTAGCACCAGTGTCATCCAGTGATCCCACTGACTGGCAAGCTTCCTGCTTCTGATGGACCCAAAAAAAAAAAAAAAATGCTGTTAGGTTTTGTCTTTTGCTGGTTGCTCTTCAAATTATTTTTGTCCTGCCTAATTACACTTGACTTGCCAAAATTTATGCTCCTTTCTGTTTTCTTCAGTAACTGCTGTAACTGCTTCTGTTTGCTGCATGCCTCTTGGCTCAATTTTGCAATTCCACGTGGCATGTTCTCTGCTCAATACAGGTAGCTCTGGAATGTAATTCTGGAAGCTGAGATTCTTTCCCCCCTTTGGAATGAACCTCTGAAATGGAGCATGCAAGGTCTGTCTTCCATCATTTTGGGAGAGCAAAATATTTGTTTTATGTTGTATTTGAGTTTTGCTGTTGGTCTAGCTGGAGCTGCTCTACTCTGCTTCCTGTTCAGCTGACTCCAGGGTTCATCCCATCATGATGTTGTATGTTGAACAAAGTTGCCGTTGCATGGCTGGTGCATTGTGAACTGGACCTTTATGTTCCTCATTCTACTTTAAAAATACTTTCAAAGTGTAATTATTAGATCATATATTCAATAAAAAATATTGGACTTCGGAGGGATTGTGCTCAAGAACGCCGTGGGGCCTAAAGTCTGCATAATTTAAATGAGTGACTGGGGAACACTTTCCTCTTGGCTGCAGGATTGTCCAGGTATCCCTTTTGGGTGATATTCATTCTGGTTAGAGGAGTTCATGAAGCCAGTCCCAGGTCCTCTTTATTCCAGTGGGGAGTAGGTTACCAGTCTATTCCTAACTGATTTTATAGAGGCAGTTATAGAGAGATGCCTCCCTCAATTGCTCATTCCTGGAATTGGACAAAATTAATGATGCACTTGAAAGAATATCTATTTAATAGAGGTCCCATGTGATAATTAGAAAGAAATGTACTAATGCCTCTTGGATTTGTATATTGATTGTTACCCCCACCCTGCACATCAACCCATTCGTCTCCTATTTCTTTAAAAATCCTAGGATGCAATATTAAAAGTCCACATTAAAAGTTAAAATAGTCAGGAAATGTAAGTGCATTTCCAACAGCAATGTTAACATACATCCACCACAAAATATATTAAACGTGTCAACTTTATTGTCAGCTTTTCTGTGCAGATCATACTGTCTTCTACAAGAGTTGCAGATGCTTAGCACCAGTAAAGATTTGGCTTTGAGTTTTTTTTGTATATAATTACTCTTTCCTTCTAAGCTGTGTATTTTTAACAAAATTATCAGCATTCAATTGAAGGATTTACGAGGTTGTTTTTTTTCTATTGCACGTAGATACAGTAACTTTGTTAGTGTTTCACAAGCTTTTGCATTGTACATGTATGATTGACTGTTTTAAGTAGAAGTGTAACTGTTTTTTGTAATTCGTATTCATTTGAGCTATCCTCTAGGACCTTAAGAATCTTAAAATATGAGGTTTGCTGAGAACTGGATGTACTTGTGATTAGATTTGAATAAAATATCTCTAGAGTACATGCTTCGTGTTTATGTTTAGTAGTACCTTGTAGTCAGTTATGGCAGATTCATAATACTGTTAAATTTCTTTAATAAATGAGAATTTGTGTAGACACTTTTCACTTCTGTGCAACTGATTAGAAACTTTTCAACATAGTTCTGATTGGACAAGTACAGGTAAGTTGAACACTTTTTTTTGCATAAAACAAAAATCTGATTCAGAGGCAAAAGTCTTCGTATTAAGCTGTAAGTGTATTTAAAGTAAGAGATGTATTAATGAAACACCCACTTATAGTACTATAGCTATTGAAAGAGTTAATGTACAATTTCACTTAAGTGCTTATATATGCTACTGTATATGTTCATTGTGTAGCGTGTTTTATTGCATTTTTATTTCAATTGACTTTCATGATTCTAGATTGTCCGCTTATATAGAATAGTACACCTTACCGCAGGATGCTGTGTATCCATCTAAAGTTGTAGTGGAAAAATTGTTTGACATTATAATGTAGTATTTGAGAAGTATGTGGTCATGTAATTTAGACTGTTATAATGCTTGTGCACAAGGAGCAGAGTAAAGGTTGTGTTACCTTGAAATTTGTGGTGATTATAGCTTTGCTTGCCTAATCATGCAACCATAATAAAGGTAAGTAGTAAAGGTAGCTCAGTAGACTAAATTTCTTTTTGTTTAAACACCTTAACTTTTGTTGTTTTTAATGTGCAATTCATTTATCTGTGTGTCTGTCTTCAGCCAGCCTTTACTAGGCGGCCCTCTGATCCTGCTGCCTTGTGCAGGAAATACATGAGCTTATGTTTAATGGATGATACTGGTATGCCTGCCTCCTCAAAATGTCTGAGCTTTGTCGCTACGAGTACTAGTGCCAAATGGAAGAGAGTGGTAGAAAGAGCACCAAACAAGGCCACCCCTTTCTCCAAGCAAAGGCAGATGACTTAAGTATGTTGTAGTTATAGACACAGGTTTATTATACATTGTCGCCAACTATTTGATAGAAAATTTTGGTACAGAGTTAATTTTAAGAGCTATTCAACCTTACTGAAACACTTTTGGCATTCTCAGCTAGTAGGAAGGTCTCTTGTGTATATCTGGACACGACCGATGAAGGGATTGATTTTCAAATTCTTGTCAGAGGTCATTCCACCTTTCATGAGTCCTGCTTGATTGAGATGGAGGATGATAGGTAAAATATGATTGTTTCATAATGTATGTTGACTTTGAAGTCTGTCCTTTAAAAGAGTCTTCAGGCAGAGCAAGATAGGACATCTTTATTCTTTTTGGGGGGGGTAGGAGTAATTGTGTATCTCTAGAGTACACACCTTTTATGAATGTCTGTTGTGGTCTACTGCCAAATAGATCATAGTGATTGAGATCTTATAGAATTTAGAGGGAGCCATGCAGGCGGTATGATGGAGCTGTTGGCAGTGTTTTTAGATTGGGTTTCAGTACATCTTTCATGGATGCTCCCTGTAGGTGAGAGATCCTGGAGCACTGGGCCTGGCACATGACCTGAGGCCTGAACCAGAGGCTATGAACCAAAGTTAGGCCATGTATTAAAGTAGATGTTTGCAAGTTCACTGTTCAACATATGACTTTGGTAAAAGTATTGCTAGTGTTGCTAAAACATAGGCATTCCTAAAAAGTAACACTTACTGGGTGTATGTGAGAACACACTCCAAAAGATAGCCCAAGAACATCCTGACCTAACACCAAATAAGAGGATGTTTTGCCCGAGACACCTGGAGCATGATACAAGGGGAGTAACAAGCAGATGTCATGAAATGCATAAGGTGATAGGTAAGTTGTTTGTTCTATAAATGTTGGGGTATCTTGCTGTAACCTTTTGTGTGGCCAATGGGACAGTAGAGACTCCTGCTGTGGACTGAGCTCCTCCTTGCCTCAAGGCACTCGTATTGTGTACCTGTAACCATGGAGCCAGGGTGCTAGGACTGTGTCTTGAGGGAAATAAACCTGGCTGAGTGCCTTCGTTGCCAAACTTGAGTCTGTGGTCTTTCTGGGTAGTACTGTCGAGGTCTGCTGAACCAACTATCTGGGCTGGGGTGGGACAGCGCACGGAGAAAGCGCACTTGCACCTAACTGACCACACTTCCTAATCGAACATCTCTCTCTATTTGAGAAAATTGTAGAAGGTGAATGTCCTAAAGTGTTAGGTAGCATTGTGACTTCCATCTCTTTCTGCAGTGTATAATGGCTTGTAAAAAGTTTCCAATAATTTGAAGATATCTTCTGGTTCTTCTTTGAGTAGATGCAGATGTGTATTCCACTTAAGTGTATGCACGTGCCGGAGCCTTTTCCCTAGCAGTACCCGTAGGGGGTCGGCTCTTGCACCTCATGGCTGTGCCCCCTCCCCGGCTATATGAGGGTGCCACCCTGACCCCCCTCAGTTCCTTATCACCCATGGCGATGAGAGTCAGAGTTCTTTGTGGCTGTAGTCTCTCAAACTCTCATTTGGTCTTAGCCTAGTTTATTGTTGTATATCGTAAGTTACTTAGTGTTCCCTGGTGCTGCCCTTACCAGGGTTCAGACATCCTTGCACAAAAAGGCAAGATCCCCAAGAGTGACTCGCACACATGGTGCTTGCTTTATCTAAGCAAGGCCCACCTTAAGAAATGCTGTTTAATTTTAAAATTGTTTAAAAAGTGGAATCGGGTGGCGCAGGACCTTCACCTCAAGCAGCACCTGCTTGAACAAGCCATGGGGCCTTATCTGGTACAGAGGCCCTCCTTGGGCTGAAGATCGCCCTTGGGCTCGGAGAGCACTGCCAGCTCTTATTCTGTGTGTGTGGGGTGAGGGGGTTGTGGTACCTTATTTCTGCCCTGCTGCTGGCAGCAGAGCTGCCTGAGAGCTGGGCAGATGGAGAGCGGCAGCTGCTGGCTGGGAACCCAGCTCTGAAGGCACAGTCGCTGCCAGCAGCAGCACGGAAGTAAGGATGGCATGGTATGGGATTGTCACCCTTCTGTGTTGTAATTGAAATCAGTGTGTATTTTTTATTACAAATATTTGCACTGTAAAAATGATAAAAGATGGTATTTTTCAGTTCATCACATACAAGTATTGTAGTGAAATCTCTTTGTTGTGAAAGTGCAGCTTACAAATGTAGTGTTTTTTACATAACTGCACTCAAACAAAACAGCGCAAAACTTCAGAGCCTACAAGTCCACTCAATCCTCCTTCAGCCAATGGCTAAGACAAACAAGCTTGTTTACATTTACAGAAGATAATGTTGCCCTCTTTTTTTAATTACAGTATCACCAGAAAGTGAGAACAGGTATGTGCATGGCACTTTTGTAGCCAGCATTGCAAGGTATTTACGTACCACATATGCTAAACCAGTGGTTTTCAAACTTTTTTACTGGTGACACCTTTCACATAGTAAGCCACTGAGCGTTACCTTCCCCCCTTCATAAATTAACAACACTTTTAAATATATTTAACACCATTATAAATGCTGGAGGCAAAGCGGGGTTGGGGTGGAGGTTGACAGCTCACAACCCCCCATGTAATAACCTCGCTACCCCTTGAGGAGTCCCGACCCCCAGTTTGAGAATCCCTGTGCTAAACATTCGTATGCTCCTTCATGCTTCGGCCACCATTCCAGAGGCCGTGCTTCCATGCTGAAGTTGCTCATTTAAAAAAAATAAAAAATGCGTTAATTAAATTTGTGACTGAACTCCTTGGGGGAGAATTTTGTCCCCTGCTCTGTTTTACCTGCCTTCTGCCATATATTTCATGTTATTGTAGTCTTGGAGTATGACCCAGCACATGTTGTTCATTTTAAGAACACTTTCACTGCAGATTTGACAAAACGCAAAGAAGATTTTTTTGAGATTTCTAAAGATAGCTACAGCACTTGACCCAAGGTTTAAGAATCTTCCAAAATCTGAGAGGGATGAGGTGTGGAGCATGCTTTCAGAAGTCTGAAAAAAGCAACTACTCTGATGCAGAACCTGCAGAACCCAAACCACCAAAAAAGAAAATCAGCCTTCTGCAGGTGGCATCTGACTCAGATAATGAAAATTAACATGTGTTGGTTTGCATTGTTTTGGACTGTTACCGAGCAGAACCGGTCATCAAAATGGACATACGTCCTCTAGAATGGTGATTGAAGCAAGAAAGGACATGTGAACCTTTAGCGCATCTGGAACATAACTATCTTGCAACACTGGTCAGTGCCATGAGAACAGTGCCCTGAGAACACCTGTTCTCACATTCAGGTGACATTGTAAACAAGAAGCGGGCAGCATTATCTCCCTCAAATGTAAACAAACTTGTTTGTCTGAACAATTGGCTGAACAATTGGCTGAACAAGAAGTAGGACTGAATGGAGTTGCAGGCTCTAAAATTTTACACTGTTTTATTTTTGATGCAGGTTTTTTGTATATAATTCTACATTTGTAAGTTCAACTTTCATGATAAAGAGATTGCACTACAGTACTTGTATTAGATTGATTGAAAAATACTATTTCTTTTGTTTTTACATTGCAAATACTAGTAATCAAAAATAAATATAAAGTGAGCACTGTACATTTTGTTTGTGTTGTAATATCAATCTATTTGAAAATGTAGAAAAAAAATCCACAAATATTTAAATAATGGTATTTTATTATTGTCAGTGCGATTAATCACAATAAATTTTTTTAATCACGTGATTAATTGCGATTAATTTTTTTAATTGCTTGACAGCACTACTTAAATCCTAATAAACTGCAGTTTTTTAGATGACCATGCTTACTTCCATTACTCCTTGATCAGACAGAATCACTGAGTTCCTGTTTGATTTTATACCTTAAACTAGCTGGAGTAAAAAAGTTAAGTTGCCCATGTTGGGGGTTCTGAAGACCCTGTGTAACGGCTTTGGATGCTCCTGAAACTCTAATATGGTCTTGGAGAGATTTAAAACTGGAGTATCTTTTTAACTATGTCAATGAAATTTAGCCTTCAAAGATGTTGGTGTATAATCTCAGTGAGATTTTGGATGTGTTCTCTTGTTACTGGCATGTGGTCAAATATAGTTATTGGATAGAAAGGGTATTGTGGCAACCAGGGACCAGTTTGAGAAATTATGTATTTTATCCTTGGGTGGGAAAAATAGGAGTAGTGTCTATATCCATGAGGTTCCTGTCTGCACATGTGGCAGGCTGTTAAATGGTAGCTGCAGTGAAAGGTCTCCCTAAAGTTAATGTTTTACTGATAAGTCCTTGATAGGTTCAGTCACTACTAATAATTGTTGGGTGGTCCCACTTGCAGTCCACTATTTCTTCTATTTTCTGAAATAGATCCCTCAATTGATGAGGAGTTGTGTACTGAACCCAGAATGATACTTCACCACTTACGCTATCATTATTGGAGAACAGAGGCATGAGAGATATGGAGGTTGAGCAAAGTTATTGGGTTTAAACAATGCATAAACATTAAGGAGAACATAAAGCAATTTATAATGAAATGACATTGATAATATGCTGGTTATGACATCCATACTGGGCAAAGTAGTGGAACTGCTGATGGCAAACTTTATCAATAAAAATTTATTGTAATTGGAAATAGGTTCTTCTCAAAGTACAATATCAGATTGGTTGGCAAGATTACAGGTTTGAATGGTAAGGGTAACTTGTGTAATATACTTTTTCTGTTAGATAATTGATTTATTACTACATTATATCCTGACTTAAAAAAATGTACAAAATCAATATTCCCATTAAATGATAAATCTCAAAACTTGTTGAGGGTTTGAGTAAGGTGTATCTAGAGGGATGTATCAGAAGGATTAGCTCTTATCCCAGTGTTATTCAATATTGGTCAGTAACCTGAAAGGAAATATAAAATTATTGCTGGTTAACTAGGCAGATGACACAAATTGGTGGGTTGGTAAATGATGATGACAGGTCATATATACTGAGCAATCTGGATCACTAGGCACAATCAGATATGTATTTTAATACAGTTAAATCTTGTGTACTTACGAAGATAGATATTGCCATGCTAGATCAGATGCATGATCCACTTTAGTCCAGTATGCTGTCTCTGAGTACTAGCCCTGTTGATTGAAGAGGCATCCCAAAATTGTGTGTTTGTGTCTTGCTACCTTTGTTGGAAAGACAGTGAGATAAAACATAGAAGTTTATGTGGATAGAAGAGATGTTTTATTTTACTGTTTGTAGAAGCTATACATAAAACAAATAAAACAAAAATAGAGGAACTATGGGAAAAAGCTGTTCCCATATCTTCAGGTCTTGGTACCACTGTAGACTGCTTAAGCATCATTCTTTTCATTTTTGCTAGTGTCAGCAGAACCACTAGATATATGTATGGCCTTATTGTAATAATCCTACTAATTTTTGAGGCATCTCATTTTATTCTTCACCAGAGTTATTTTAGTGAACTCTTTATTTCCATAGGTATCCAGCTCATATTGAAGAAATTGACTATGAAGAAGGAAAAGTGCTTATCCATTTCAAACGCTGGAATCACCGATATGATGAATGGTTTTGTTGGGACAGTCCTTATCTGCGTCCCTTAGAGAAGATACAGCTACGGAAAGAGGGGTTACATGAGGAAGATGGATGTGGTGTAAGTTGAAAACAGTGTATTCAATGAATTCCCATTATTCAGCTAGTTATGTACAAAGTCTTCTATCCAAACCATTAAGGTCCCTGAATACGTGGTCAGATATAATTTGTGATTATTATTATAGCTGAGTGCTGACAATGTCATTGGTGTGGTACAGATGGAGGAAGAAACAGTCCCTGCCTGAAGGAGCTTACAGTCTCAATAGAATGGTGTGAACTTCTCTTTTTTACATATCTAACCCAAAGTAAATTCTTTCTTGTGCACAAGTGCTGCTGCAGTGGCTGCGTGTTGAAGGATATGGGGTGTTCTTTTCATTTTTGCTTTTTTACTTTTAACAAATAAATAGTTCTAGTGTTTTTATGAAGCAGTATATCTTAAATCTTCCTAATTTTGTTTCTCTAATTCAGGAAGTATAAATTGTTAGTTTTATTTTCTCTTTGTAGGGATTTCGTATAAACGATCAGGTATTGGCTTGCTGGTCTGATTGTCGTTTTTATCCCGCCAGAGTCACTTCTGTTAACAAGGATGGTAAGTCACAGCTATTCATTTTGTTGTACTTAATAACTGGGTAACTTCCATTGTGTTCAGAATTTCCTCATGCTTCCAGAGAACATGGCACATCTCTTGAAAGAAAAGTCATTACACTACAGTGTGTTAATTTTATGAAAAAGTTAGTTCTGTTCTATAACTTCTCATTAAATATGGTTGATACGTAAAGTGGGTATGTTGTGCGGTTATTTTTGTTTTGTTTTTTTTTTCCTCCAGTGGCTAGCATGAGCTACCAAATGACCTAACTTGGGGCGGGGGGAGGAGAAGCAATTACGTTTTTTTTTAAAGCTACTTCACATAATTGCTAAAGAAGTGCTGGCAGCAGAGAACAGGCACAACATAATCTTTTTGTCTTAAATGAGAGGATCCAGTTCGATGAAAGAAATTATTTCTCTAAGATTCACATTAATGCTTTCACCCTTAATGTATTTTTTCTATATTTGGAAGACACAGGCTAAATAAATAAAATACAAAGGTCTTTTTAAATATCTGGGACCATCTTATGTATTGCTGAATTCATCTTCCTTGAAATGCAGCGGTCTGAGGTTTATTTTCTTTTTCAGACGTGCACAAAGCATTCTTCTACCAAAACTATCTCTGTATTCTTGATGAGTGTGTCAGGCCCACTATTAAATACATAAAAGTGGGAAAGAGCGTAGACATGTATTTTCTGTTGAAACTTAAATTATTCTACATTTAAATCAGGTATGCTTTACTTTCAGCAGAATGCGTTATTTTCCTCATCATAGAAGTTGGAATTCAAATTTTTTACCTTTACAGTATGCTTTCTGGAAAATATACTGTAGGGAACGCTGCTTGGGAGTTGTAGGCTGGATCAGCTAATAGAATATGGTCCAGTATCAGTTTTAAAGAGTCAAACAATGAAGCTTGTGTCAGTTTCTTTTGGAGATTATTCCACAATTTAATACAGCTCTCTCAAGATTATTTGCTGTGGATATCACTAAGAGATTATAGAGAGTTACAGAATAATTTTCAGCCTAATGATTCTTAATATAGGTCACTAAAATATGAGAGAAATGGGTAGAAATGTGAAACACTTGAGTCTGACACACTGCTATGCAGGAGCAGAGTTTAGATGTATTTGGCATCATAATTTCTCAGCTCTTCTCTTGTTCAGCAGGATGTAAGGCATTTATAAATGTGTTTGCAACTTGGTCATTGCAACAAGGTCACATGGGGGTACATTTTTTTTTTTAATTTTAAATTTTTTTTAATCTATAGGAATATTTTCATAATTTAGGAGAGATGCAAAATAGTACAAAACATCTCAGTTGCAGAAAGCTTAAGCAAAATCAGTCAATCACCAATTGCAAAAACTCCAGGAACACCTACAAAATACACTTAATTATTGCAGAACCTACAGGTTAAACACACAGGGCCAGTTCCTACTTCCTGCACGCCCTGCCTTCATTGGCACTACCAGTGTGAGTACTGTAAACGGGAAGGAATTGCTCATGTTCTTTAATTTGACTTTGATTCCCTTCCGATCGGTTAGTCTCAAAATTAATTCTTTTGTTTTATTTTTTTAGTTGAAAGCATGGAGTCTAAGAAATAATTTCATCAGTCCCCACATGCATGCATTCGTGTGTACTGACAAATTGTTTTACTCATGATTTTTATTAATAAACTCATTCTTACATTAATAGACAAAACTAGAAGAAATAGACTGTATTCTCCCTTCATACATGTATATCCTTAAACTTTAGGTATCTTTAATGAAACATTTTCGTAACCCTAAAAAAGTGAATTTTTACTTAGAACCAGATGTGCATCTCTAGAACTGGAATGCTCAGTGTTTATTCTTTGAATAATTATCAAAATGCAAGTTAAATTACACTCTTAATCAGGATGTGTTCTCAAATTTTAGGTACTTACACTGTGAAATTTTATGATGGAGTAGTTCAGACTGTCAAAAATATTCACGTCAAAGCTTTTTCCAAAGATCAGGTGAGAAATGTTGTGTTTTCTCTAATTTAATTCTAAAAGACTAGCTATTGCTGAAATCTGACAATTCAATTGATTTGTTCATGTTGGTGTCAGTAAAAAATCCATCAAGTGAACACTTATCTGTCACTAAATATGATACCCACTGGGCAAAGAAAACCTAGTAAATGAAAAAAGACAATTTATGGTATGGCTCATGAATATTAAAGTTTGCTGCTGCTTGTTCTCAGAAGAAATAGGTCTTGAAACAAAGATGTTGTATGTATCTCTGGTTAAGGCTCCTTTCTTCGATTCATGGATGATTCAAAATGGACACATTCTAGGTTTATAGGGGGTCATTTCAAACGTAGCACAAGTGTCTTACTTATTTTAAAGAGTAATATATCAGTAGAAACAAAACTGCTAAAATTGCCCAATTTTTTTTTTAAAAAGGGTGGGTGGGTGTGGGCGTGTGTCAAGAATAATTCTTTTCCTATCCCATATAATACTTGCCCAGAATTCACCTAGTTATAGTCTGACTACCCTTCAGTGTCGACTACCCTTCAGGACCCCTCCATGAGGGAGGATTCAGGGCCTCCTACATTAAGTGGTGTAAGCTTTCACTTCATAGATGCATTAGGGAGATACATTTTTTTTTTTTCTCTTCACCCACATTCTTCTTCCATGGAGGATCTCTTCTGTCTGATAAGGCACGTTACTCCCCCTCGCCATTCACAGTGATATCCTTTAGCCAAGGGCAGAAACAAGAATTGGGTCACTTCTAAAGACCTCCCGCCCCCCCCTTTCACCCCCCGTATGATAGCAGAATGAAGCACTTCCTCTTTTCCTCATTGTAATTTGTAAATTTAAAGTAATAGGATGTGTAACTTTTTAGTGCAGGCTTATAGTAAAGGTTCTGTAATACTGTTTTTATCGAGACTCTTAACCAGTAAATGATTTTAAATAAATATTAGAAATTTATCACTACAGGATTGTGATTTAAGTTTGTATCATATCTGTCATGTATTGTCAATACTTTAATCAGCTCTGCCCTAATAATATCCTGTGATAACTTTTTTGTTTTTTAAACGTATACCCATCACACAGTTGTTCCTGACCACATTTATCGTTTTAAGAAGTGCGTGTGTGAGACTAGCTGATCACTGTCAAATAAAATGTCAGACTCCAGCTCTAGGTTGTAAACATAACCCACAGTCATGTCCTTAGGCAAAAGCTGTGCACCAAAACTTGAAGGCCAGTAGGCTGGGCATCTGTCAGACTTGTGGAGGAAGTGAATTCTAGATTTGATGGTTCTTCATTCAGATGTCATGCCAACAGAAATTGTCAGGCGAGAGTCTGTTGGCTAATCTCTTCTGTTGTCAATGCAGGAGGAGATCCTGGAAGAATCTTCATTGCAATGACAAGTGGATTTATTTTATTTAAAATGTGTATCTTATTTCACTGAATGATCTTTTTATGAAATGTTCTGCATAATTTTTTATTTGATTACATACGTCCATTCCTCTGAAGGCATGCATGTGTGTCTCGTGCACTGGTGCTGGAGATTTTTCCCTATCAGTAACCATGGGGGTGGCCTCTGATGCTGGATGATACCATTCTTTTGTAGTTGTAAGGGAGATGCTGTGCTGGACAAATTTTCTGGTTATGTTCTAGTGTATCATAATTAGGGAGAAAGGGTAAAATGTTCAGAAGAACCTGAATGACTTAGCTCAAGTCGCAGTAAAAGGGGAATTAGGTTCCTAAGTCATTTAAGTCCTTCTGCATATGTTAACTAACATCCCCAGTTGGAATTAAGTATGATTCCATTAAATTTACTTAATCCTCCAGTAAAGGAAAAGGCATTTGAATTACAATAACTAAAAGATTGATAAAGAGAAAATCAAGCAAACGTTTTGGATTGCTATTTTTTTCTACGTAGAGGAAAAATCCTGTTGCTAGTCATAGAATCATAGAATATCAGGGTTGGAAGGGACCTCAGGAGGTCATCTAGTCCAACCCCCTGCTCAAAGCAGGACCAATCCCCAATTTTGGCCCAGATCCCGAAATGGCCCCCTCAAGGATTGAACTCACAACCCTGGGTTTAGCAGGCCAATGCTCAAACCACTGAGCTATCCCTCCCCCAAAGTCTTTCAGGATTCAGACTTGGAGTGGCCATAAAGCATTTGTGTATTGGATTCTTCAGATTTTTCAAACTTCCGCTATACAAATACCTCCCACTGCTTTTTTGCTTGAAAAAAAATGATTGCAGAAGGGAACAAAATTGTGTAGATGTATGAAAGGGTTTTTCCTCTTATGACACTGCCTCGGCACATCCCTGTGGTAGGAATCAAATAACCTACAAAGTAAGCCAGGAGACCCTTTTCAGAGTTCACCCCATGTGTGGCAGTGATGGCACCTTTTTATCATCACAGCATGCAAGAATCTAGATATTGATAAACAGTCCAGTCACATTCAAAGCTCTTGAAATCACCTGTTTCCCATTCAGTGTCTCAGGGTTGAGTAATGTAGGGAAGTTGGTCTTGGAGTCCAAAGACCAAAAATACTCTTCTAATATTTTATTCACAGACAAAAGAACTGTGTGAAGATAGACTTAAGGTTAAACATATGTAACGGTAATTTAATACTACAGGGATGTTGTAATTAAGGAAAAACCAAGCATAAAAAACCCATGAAATTCTGTTAACGTTACACTTAAAAGAAATCCAAATATGTTAAGGTAAGAAATGTATAAATGTATAACCCAAACAATCTTAACTGTGCTCTCTAGTAATACCATGTAATAATCATATTATATTATTATTAAAAAGAAAAGGAGTACTTGTGGCACCTTAGAGACTAACCAGTTTATTTGAGCATGAGCTTTCTCAAATAAACTGGTTAGTCTCTAAGGTGCCACAAGTACTCCTTTTCTTTTTGCGAATACAGACTAACACGGCTGTTACTCTGAAACCTATTATTATTAAGGCATTTTAGTTTATGGTTGAACTGATTTTTAAAGGCAGATTTTTTTTGTAGATTTTTATCCTTGTGGCATTGCTACTGGGTAGAATTCATTTATTTGGGTGTATTTCTTATAAGTATAACCTTTACTCTGAATTTCCTGACTTCATAATGCTTGGTTTGGGATGATTACAACATCCTTGTAATATGTAATTTTTTTAACCCTTAAATTAGATACATAATCTCAATATTAACTGAATTTTAATGGAGTATTTTTGGTCTGGCAATTTCCTGAATTTTTAAAATTAGCAGATTTCATACACAAACCGGAAGTAGCAAACCGCAAAAGAATCTGCTATGCAGTGTTTCTGATGTTTTAAAGATATCAACCATAAATTTTTAAATTAAATTTTTTCTTACCATGTAAGAGCAGATTTGTTGGCACACCAAAGCAGCCATAGTTGCTGGCCAGTTAAGCTAGATTTATAGCTGTTTGCATTGCCAGAGCAGGGCACAACAGCCAGAGTTAAGTGGTTAATCTGACTGTTAATTTGTAATTGCCTTGTTGGTTTAGAGGGTTGTATTAGGGTGTCTGTGTGGGCGGGGGGGCAGAACCCTGGGTCCCAATGTCTGTGCTTTAAAGGCTTACTGTGCATTCCTCTGACTGTTCCCCCTGCCCTGTGCCATGCCATGAGGAGCCTTTCAAACACCAATGTCCAAGCTATCAGGAAGCCATGGAATCATTGAAGAGCAATGACAGTTGGGCCTAGTAATCTGCTGCTGAGAATTTTTGATGTGTTTAGTTTTCCTCATGCCAGGGTGATTACAGTCATGAGAATTGTTACATGCAAAGTAGTGGTAGCATAAGGGGTGCTGGTTAGTTTAGTTACTATGATGTCACAGTGTCATTAAAGAGTTAGTTGAGCTGTTACTTTGAGCCTCTCTGTAGCCTATATAATCATAGTCATCAGATACAACAATCAGTAATTTAGCTTAATTCCAACCTAATTTCTGCACATGTAGCTTGTGCACAAGATTACAATAAATGTTGTTGGTAGTCCATCGCTGAGTATGGCGATACTGTCGCAGTTCTCATCTATGGCTACACATATGACTCTGAAGTCAGAGTCTGTTACGCTAAGGGCATGCGAAGGCTGTATTTATATTTGATGATACAGCTCTGTGGCACCTTTCACTTGCAGCCTGAAGATGAATTTGTTAATCGTGCTCAAACCTGTTACATGCTAATGTTGTCAGACCACCAGTGAGTCCTGTTCTGAGCCATTTGCTCAGGTTCTTCGGGATTGATGCCAGCCCACTGGAGACTGCTCTTCAGATTATTTTTGAAGTGCTTATATGGACAACGCTTCTTTCTTTTGCCCTGACTCAGCTCCCCATATAAGATTTCTTTTGGGAGATGGTGGTCTGTTCTGATGACATGTTCCGTCCATCTAAGTTGTGCTTTCAGTAACGTTTCCTCAACACTGGTCTTGTTTGCTCTTTCAGGGACCTTAATATTGGTCACTCTGTCCTTCCAGAGAATGCTCATTATTGAGTGGAGGGAGCACGTGTGAAATTGCTCAAGCTGTTTAATTTGATGTCTATAAAGAGTCCACGTCTCAGATGCATACAGGAGAGACGTTAGAGCCACTGCACTAGAGATAGTCAATTTGTTGGAGAGACAAATGTTGTCTTGGTTAAGGACTTTTGTTCAGAGTCAGCCAAGGACCTGGTTGGCTTTATTAATTCTGGAGGAAATTTCCTCATCAGGGAAACTGTCAGTTGAGATGGTGCTGCCCATATACTTGAACTGATCCACATTTTTCAGCTGTGTGCCTTGGATGGAGATGGCTGGCACTGGGCCGTTGGAATGAGGTGCTGGTTAGAACAAGACCTCTGTCTTCCTGAGACTGATGGTGAGGTCAGAGAGCTGGGATGCTTCAGAAAATCTATCGATGACCTGAAGGTCATGTCTATGCGCCATCAAGGCACAGTCATCTGCAAAAAGTGCTTCGATGAGAAGTCTCTCCAGCATCTTGGTCTCGGCATTGAGGCTTTAAAGATCAAAGAGGGAGCCATTGAGTCGGTAGTGGATTTATATCCCCTGATCCAAATCCCTTGTGGCATGGCTGAGGACACAGGCAAACAACAAGTTGAACAGCACTGGAGCAAGTACGCAGGCTTGCCTTACTTTATTAGAGATTTCAAATGAGTGTGAAAAGTCACCACTGGTGAGCACTTGTACTGTCATGTGGTCATGGAACAGATGATGGTTTGTATGAACCTTCTTGGGCAGCCCAGTTTATGCAGAATAGCCCATGGGACCCCCCTCTATTGATAGTATCAAAAGCTTTGGTTAAATCAATGAAAACTGCATACAGGTCTATGTCCTGCTCTAAACATTTTTCCTGGACTTGCCTTAGGACAAAGATCATGTCCATAGTACTATGAGCTGATCTGAAACCACACTCTGCTTCTGGCAGATTCTCCTCAGATATGTTTGCAATAAATCTGTTCAATAGAATGCAAGCTAGCATTTTCCCTACTGTACAGAGTTGAGCAATGCCTCTGTAGTTTTCACAGTCCGCTTCGCTGCCTTTGTTTTTGAACAGTGTTACAATAATAGCATCTTTTAAGTTTTTGGCATTTTTTCTTCCTCCCAAATGCTACTCAAGATGTCATGGAATGCCTTGGGGCCTGCTACTTTATACAGTTCTGCTAGAATACCATCCTTTCCAGACTCTCCCCTCCCTCCCCCCCAGAGGCCAGCTGCAGGGCCCCCCTCCTTCCCAGGCCAGATGCTCACACCCTCTACCGCCCAGGGATCCAGAGGGAAAAACAGCCTGATGCTGGGTCCCAGGCTTCCACGGAGTTTCCGGCCCACTGTTGCCTCCTTCCTCCAGTGTGTGCTTGGAACTGCAGCTGCTGGGAACCCTCCAGTTCTCTTTCTCTCTTCCCCTACCCACCCCCTTGTCTTTTATTTGTAAGCTGAGCTCTGCCAGGTCCAGCGGCCCTTAGTGGCCACCAACAACTCTGCAGCCCATTTCGAGGAGTGGGGGGGAAGGAAGTTGTGCGTGCGCAACATGAATTTTTGCAAAATTCTGCATTATGCACTGGCGCAGAATTTCCCCAGGGGTAAAAGTGTGTGACCCATACTAGGCCTCCCACAGGTGCTGTTAAAGGGTCAAGATGGATAATCAGCTGAACATGCGCTCCGAATATGATGCTGTGACCAAAAAGCTAATGTGATCCTGGGATTCATAAGTAGGGGGATATTGTGCAGGCATAGAGAGGCTGTACCTTTGTTTGGCCCTGGAATATTGTGTCCAGTTCTGATGCCCACGGTTCAAGAGTGTGTTAATAAATTGGAGAGGATTCAGAGAAGAGTCAAGAGAATGATTAAAAGATTAGAAAACATGCCTTCTGTAGACTCTAAGAGCGCAATCTATTTAATTTAAGAGAAGATCGGGATGACTTGAGTACAGTGTATAAGTACCCACATAGGGAATAAATATTTAATAATGGGTTCTTCAGTCTAGCAGAGAAAGGTATAACATGATCCAGTGGTTGGAAGTTGAGGCTAGATAAATTCAGACTGGAAATAAGGATACGTTTTTAATGGTGAGAGTAATTAAGCATTGGAACAGTTGACGAAGCGTTGTGGTGGGTTCTTCATAAGTCACAATTTTTAAATGAAGATTGGATGTTTTTCTAAAATCTGTTCAGGGAATTGTTTTGGGGAAGTTTTCTGGTCTGTGTTATACAGATTAGACTGATCACATTAATCCTTCTGGCCTTGGAATCTTACTCCTGAGGGAATTCTGTGCCAAAAAATTAAATTCTGTGCACAATATTTTAAAATTCTGCACATTTTATTTGTCAAAATAACACAATATAATCACACTAGTTTCAATTATTTTGGTAATTTATTTCAAAATACTGTCAGCAAGTATGTCTGTAACAGTACTGACAAAAAGGTTCCCCAAGGAGTAGGGAGTTAGAAACCCCTACAACAGCCCAGTTCCTGTTTCTCTATTATGCTTTTGTTGCGTTTCTTGGTCTGGGTTTGTCACATGTGCCAGCTGGGCACATGTTGAGGGAAAACTCCACCCCTCCAGTTTGACACTTGACCCCCTACTCCCCAGAGCCCAGCTGCGGAGCGCCCCCCAGCCTAGACACCTGCGTCCCCTACCTCCCAGAGCCCAGGAATCCAGAGAGAGAGAGAAACCGCCTGATGGTGGGTTCTGATGGATGGTTCAGTTTCCTGCCCACTGCCTCCTTCCTTCATGACGTGCGGGGGACTGAAGCTGCCTGGAAGGCTCCAGCTCCCCCTCCTCCCAGTCATGTCCTGTATTGGAGAGCTGGGCTCTGCTGGATCCAACAGTACCTGGTAGCGGCCAGCAACTTTGTAGCAGCCATTCTGTGGGGGAAAATGAAATTCTGCGCAGAACATTAATTCTTTGCAAATTCTGCATTGTGCAGTGGCACAGAGCTCCCCCAGGAGTAATCTATGAACTGTATGGTTAAATCAGTTTTTATCAAGGGTTACTGGATTTGGTGGCAAGAAAGTCACATTCATCTGTTTCGTGAGACTGCAGACTCATTGTCTGCAAGGTTGGAAAAACAGTTTGACTCTGTTTTTGACCCTTCTCTGTATGTTCCTTTGGCTAGGGAACAGGCTGTGCAGATTCTCACACAGATCATTGGTTATTTGTTGCTGAAAGGGGAAGCTAGGATTCCAGATTTTCTTGTTATGTCATGAAGCAGTGTAGGCAGTGGGCATTCAGAACAAAGTAATTCCTTCAGCTCTATATCTGTAAAGCGTGAAACATGCCTTAGCAGGCTACATAAATAACAGATGTTTGAATCTGAAGGACTTGGTGTGTGGTGGTGAATCCTTTACATTTTTTTTTTTGGCCATCAGTCTGCTTTTGGAACAACTGAAAAGACCATGCAGTATCCAAAGATGGGGTTCCAAGTTCTTATCTTAGACTTAATGGGTTGGATTTTCTCTTATCCTTGATAGGTTTGGGATTACCAATAGTGCAAGTATATTTGCTATAACAGCTATTTCTGCTTACTGTATCCCCGTTTGGGGGGGGGAGGGGGAAGGGTTCAGGTTTTTTAATCTTTGAACAAGATTTCTCAAAGATGTGAATGTTTATCGTCCAACTTATTGATCAGTGAGATCATGAGACTGAAATTTGGTCCCTACTTTGGTAGCCTGTATTTATTGTGGAAAGTTTTTCCTAGTTGCTAAATGACATCAGCAGTTTCAAGGGTTGGAAGATATACATTATACAATTTCATTATGCAGTTTGAAATAGTTTTGACATGTCATCCATATTTGATTTTACAATTCCATTTATTGTTTTCAGTGTTTTTCTGAAGCATTACAGTCTTCCAAGTACAGCTTAGTTACATATCTTAGATATTAAAAGGGATATTGGCAGTTTGTATTCTTTCTGATAGGAAGGTAATAAAGTGAAAACACTCTGTCAGGCCAGTGGCTTTTGAACTGGATCAAATAGCATATTTAGACATGCTGTAGCCTAGCTGGGGTTGCTGTATCAGAAAGACTTGGAGACCATTATACTGGGGGTTGGTGAAGTTTACGTTTTAATGTGCTTGTACTTGCAACTTGTAAATCTGTTACTTGAAGCTCAGTTCATAGAATTGAATACCATGATGTAATCTTTGTGGCAGGTGACCATATCAAGTAGAAAATTAAAACACACTGATAGTACTAGTAGCATTTTTGCAGATGATTTGGTTTAAGTCTGGAATTATCCTTTAAAAAATATTTGAATAGTATTTGAGTTTTGATGTGTGGTAATGAATTATGCTGATAACCTATTGCTCAGTGAGTATCGGAATACAGTAAAACCTGCCTTAGTGACCACCTCTGAAGAGGGGCCACCTGTCATGAGCGACTACTTGCAGAGACCACGGAACATTTTCCCCTATAACAGTGTTTCTCAAACTGGGGTCTGCGGATCCCTGGGCATCCCTGAGGGTACTCAAGGCGGTCCACGGCCCCTGCTGATCAACTCCTCCCCCTCCCTCTATCTCCTGGAGGCTACTAAAGCTAAACCAGTAGATACTAGGTGCTAAAAGTCCAGTGGCACAATGGGGCTAAGGCACTCTCCTTTCCTAACCTGCTCCGTACGCTGCCCCTGCACTGAGTGCCAACTCATATTAAGGTCAGAAGGGACCATTATGATCGTCTGACCTCCTGTACAATGCAGGCCACAAATCTCCTGCAGTCAACCTCTCACCTATGTCAGAGCTATTGAAGTCCTCAAATCATGGTTTAAAGACTTCAAGGTGCAGAGAATCCTCCAGCAAGTGACCTGTGCCCCATCCGACAGAGGAAGGCGAAAAACCTGCAGGGCCTCTTCCAATCTGCCCTGGAGGAAAATTCCTTCCCGACCCCAAATATAGTGATAAGCTGAACCCTGAGCATGTGGGCAAGATTCACCAGCCAGATACCCAGGAAAGAATTCTCTGTAGTAACTCAGATCCCACCCCATCTAACATTCCATCACAGGCCATTGGGCCTATTTACCATGAATAGTTAAAGAACAATTAATTGCCAAAATCATGTTATCCCATCATACCATCTTCTCCATAAATTTATCGAGTTTAATCTTGAAGCCAGATACGTCTTTTGCCCCCACTGCTTCCCTTGGAAGGCTATTCCAGAACTTCACTCCTTTGAATGTTAGAAACCTTCATCTAATTTCAAGTCTAAACTTCCGATGGCCAGTTTATATCCATTTGTTCTTGTGACCACATTGGTACTGAGCTTAAGTAATTCCTCTCCCTCTCCGGTATTTATCCCTATGATATATTTATAGAGAGCAATCATAACTCCACAGATCCCGGGAATTGCGGGGGTGGTGCCTGTGGGCATGTAGCATGTGGAGGCCCCCTGGCGCCCCTGCCTAGGAACTGCTTCCAGAAAGATCTCGCCAGTCGCTTTCGGGAGCCCCCCGAGGTAAGCGCAGCCCAGCCAGAGCCTGCACTCCAAACATGCTGCCCCAGCCCAGAGCCCTCACCCTGCACCCAAAATTCCTCCCAGAGTCTGTACCTCTTCTTGCACCCCAACCCTCTGTCCCAGCCTAGTGAAAGTGAGTGACGGTCAGGAAGAGCAAGCAACAGAGAGAGGGTGGATGGAGGAGTGGGGCCTTGGGAGAAGGGGTGGAGTGGGGCACGGCCTGGGGCTCAGTGGGGTGGCTTGGGGGTCCCTGAAAAATGTAAATCAAAATGGGGGTCCTCGGCTCGCTAAAATTTGAAAACCACTGCCCTATAATTTAACTGTGAAGAGCAACGACCAGTCAGCTGCGACCAGTGATGACATTTTCTTACTCTCATTCATAAAAACAAACCTGTAGGAGAAACTGATCTTCGCTTATTAGTCTGTTTCTTTAAAGTTTCCAGCAAAAGATATTTTTTCTTTTTTACATTACCATTTCTGCAACATACGGCCTCATACTCGACATGAACCAGAAGTTGAACTTGAACAGACAGGAACTTTAAAGGAAGATATGAATGTGTACACTATTGTATGTTACAGTTTAAAGCTAAAAGAATTAGAAGAGAAAAGAGAAGAGGAAGAGAAAAAGAAAAAATGCAAATCCAAAGCGTTTCTTACACTGGAGCAACATGTTAAAGCGGTATCACAGCTAGAAGCTTGTACCAGTTGCCGTGAAATTGCCAAACAGTTTGGAGTTGGAAAAACACAAATCCAAAACCTACTACAATGGAAGGCACAAATTCTCACTGATTGTGTCAAATGCAAATTCTTCAATGAAAATTAAATGTGCTAAAACTGGAAACAAAAGTCAGTTTTCTCACTTACCAGTGGTTTAAATCCACTGTCACTCATCATGTAAATGTCTCTGGTTCAATGTTAAAGGCGCAAGACACGAAATTCGCAGCAGAGTTGGAAAACGGGAGTTTAAAGCCAGCAATGACTGACTTGAATCGTTTAAGAAGAGGCACAGCCTTGCCTTTGGTACAGCATGCAGTAAATGTGGAGACATTAACCAAGAGGTGGCTTCAGATTAGAAGCAAAAGATAGCTGAAGTTATACAGGATTATGAACCCTCTGAAATCTATAATATGGATGAAACTGGACTGTTTTTTAAAGACAGCAGCATTAGCAAAACCCTCCATGTCAAATGTTCAAATGGGAAACATTCAAAAGAAAGAATCACTGTTGAATTATGCATCAACATGAATGGAGATAAAGAAAAGCCTATACTGACTGGTAAATCCCAATGCCCACGGGGCTTTGGCAAGGTGAATATCAAGGAGTTGCCTGTGGAATATGAATTCAGCAAAAAAGCATGGATGAACTCAGAGCTTTTTGAAAAATGGTTACTAAGATTTGACTGCAGACTGCTACTACAGTGACATAAAATTCAGTTTGTGGAAAATGCCCCATGCCGCCTCCCTGTTCAACTCACAAACATTAAACTTTGTTTCTTTCCCCCCAAACACATCTATGTAACAGCCTATGGATGCTGGTGTTATTCAAAACTGAAATTTTGGAACAGGCAAATGCAATTTATTCTTCATCAAATGGAATCTGACGTAACTTCATCGGGTCCAGTGCATTTGAAAAGGGTTTCACTCTTGCGTGAATACACTGGGTTCATTGAGCATGGAGTGAGACTGAGCCAAGCACCATCAAAAAATGCTTTGCTAAATGCGGACTCGCCAAATGCAGATCATCATTTAGAAGATGAACACGAGCTTCCTCTTGCAGTAGTTAACATGTTGCAAAGTCTTTTTGGCGTGCTGATTGAGAGGATGTACCAGTTCGATGAGAACCTTGCAACAACTGATGAGGTCACTAACAGGTCAACGCCTGCTACAAACCTAAAAAATGTCAAACCATAGACTCATAGATATGTGACAACTCTCACAGTGACACAAAAACTGATGATGGAGGGGATAGCAACGGTGTCTCTGAACACCAGGAAGAATAATTTTTATGATTGAAGCCAAGAATATGATTAAAAACATGAAAGCAATTGCTATTCAAAACGGCAATAACCAACTTTTAGAGCTATTCAACGATGCAGAAAAAAATGGTAAACAAGTTCCTATTGCAGAGGCAGACAAGAATAAGTGACATTTTCAAATAAATACAAGCTACTGTAGACTGAAACCAAGACTTTTTGATAACACAGGTAATTGTAAAAATTGTCTCTTGCTTCAGTCTAGAAAATATGCACTTTAATTAGTGTACTGAATTTCCTCTTTTGATTAACATACTGTGCTACTGAATTAATAAACCCACCAAGAGATTTTAAATACAGTACTGTTTTGTATACTGTATCTAATGTTCATTTAATAGGTAATTAAAATTAAACACGAAACGTTGGTAACACTAGTAGCCTTTCTGTACCTTGTAAGAGTGCCCATTTTACAGCAAGCCTTTGAAGAGAGACCACCTCTTACAAACGACTACTTTTGCTAGCCCCCATGAGTGGTCACTCTTGGCAGGCTTTACTGTAGTTCTCTGCCTATAATCTTAAATTTTTAATTTATGGGTTATACTGACATGACACCTGGACCCCTGTTCCTTTGCTTATGTTTTGTTTTTTTAATTATGTTAAATGTACACAAATTTCAAAATGCAAAGAATCATGCATTTTTCACTTCCTGTTTTTTCTATTTTAGAATATTGTGGGTAATGCTAGGCCTAAAGAGAGAGGTAATGAAATCCCTTCATCTCCTGAAAAACGGGAGAAGTTTAAAGAACAGAGGAAAGCAACAGAGAATGCTAAGAAGGACAAGGATGAAAAGGTATTAAAGACAGAAAAAAGATCAAAACAACCTGATAAAGAAGGAAAAATAATAGTCATCTCAGAAAAAGGCAAAGTTTCTGAAAAAAATATACCTAAGAATGGGAAAGAAGACAAAGAGAATATATCAGAACATGATATGGAATATTCAGTAGATACTCAAATTGAGAAGAAATCTGAAAATGACAATGTGAAGAGTCCACCAGAAAACCTAAAGGAAACTAAAAGAAAACGTGGTAGACCACCTATAACACCCCCAACAGGTTAGTACTTAAAAGATTTGTATTTAGGCAGTATTGTATAAAATCTTGTAGGGAATGGGAGATGCTGAGCAGCTCAGTACTGCATTCTTTTCTGATTTGGCGTGTGGGGATCTTTGTACTAAGTAAATGGAAATAAATGGTGCTCTTACAGCACTTATTTTAGCTCATTCATTACAACCTCGGGTCATGACAACCAGCAACATATTTGGTTGTGTTTAAATAACATTGGTAGAGAGGTCTAAAAATTTAGTAATAGAGACATGGTTTTTAAGGAGAGAATTGCAGAACTGATGTGTCGACACTAACATGACAATACGTGATGTTATAAATGGGATTATATGGTAAAATGAATATGTTTACTAAAGAGTCAGTCATGATGTACCAAAATAGCTAATAAGAGGAAAGGAAATAAAGAAAATTGCAGAATTATGGAGAGATACTAATAGCTTTTTTATAAAGCTCTGAAAAAGTGAGTTTGTATTTTTTTAATATAAAAATTTGAGTATTTTAAGTAACTTTTATGTTATATTTAGTCAACTCTCATTCCTGTGGTTTTATGTAAATTTGTAGAGCAAAGTTCTCAAACATTGCAGCCAATAACATTGGAATTAAGAAGGCGGAAAATACCTAAAGGAGGGGAAGTCCCATCAAAACGCACCAGGGTTGAAAAAAACTTGTGTGAGTATTTTTAGTACTTCAACATTTGTAACTTAGGGCATTTTATAACATTGTTCTTTCTATAATATTGTCTTTGCATTTTAATTTTAGATGGTCTAAAGGCTATATGTGTTATATAGGGAATCTGTTGCAATGATTTACGTTGGGTATTAAAATGTAGCAATATTGTAAGTAGTCCCCACAAAAGTCTTGAAAGCAAGATTTCATAGATTTTTAAGGCTAGAAGGGATCATTGTGTCCAATTCTGACTTCCTTAAGTAGTCGAGGCCGTATAATTTCACCCAGTGATTCCTGAGTTAATCCCAATAAATTGTGGTTTAACTATAGGATATCTTTTCTAAAGACCTCCAGTGCTGATTTAAAGATGTCAAGTATGGAGTATCCATCACATCCCTTGCTAGATTGTTCGACTGGGTAATTTATCTTCACTATTAAAAAATATTTTCACCTTATTTCTAACTGTATTTATGTAGGTTCAACATCTAGCCCTTGGATCTTGTTATGCCTTTGAATACTAGATTAATGAGCCTTCTGCTAATACCTCGGTAATAATGTTCCCTCTGGACCTTAACATGCCTTACGAGATTTAAGGAGCTCAATTTCTTTTTAGCTTATTTGTATGATTGTCCATATGCACATTCCACTGATGATGGTACACATTTTCCTCATGTACTCAAGTTTGGAGTCTTTTGGTGAGCAGTATATGATGCACATGTGCTCCAAGAGTCCTCTTGTTCTGCATCAAGGGCATAGAAAGGTGGCGTGTACCAAATGCCACTTAGTTCTACTCACCAGCTCTTAGCTTCGAAGTGAAGCGGCTTGCTGACCCTGTGACTGTCAGCAACTTTTTGCTAGTCTTATGTTTAGTTGTTAGCTATATGTTAGCTTTAGATCAGGGGTGGGGAACCTATAGCTCGTGGGCTGAATCTGACCCGCTGCTTCATTTCATCTGGCCCATGGCAAGTCTCTGCACTGCGGGCTGGAAACCCCGAGGTGTGTGCTGATTCCCCCTCTCCCCCCCCAGGGCTGGAGCCGCAAGCTGGGCTTGCCAGATTGTTAAAATTCCAGTTGGGTCAGCGCAGTTTCTGGAAACAGGCATGTCCCTGCAGCCGCAAGGAGCAGAGGCGATCAGGGAAGCCCTGTGCACTGCCCCAGTGCCAGCTCCAGAGCTCCCATTGGCCAGAAACCATGGCCAGTGGGAGATGCAGGGGCGGTGCCTGCGGACACTGCACAGTCACCCGGCCTCTCCACCTAGGTGCTGGACATTGAGGCCGCTTCTGGCAGCAGCAGGTGCCACTGCCGGGAGCTGCCTAAGGTAAGCACTGCCTGGCCGGAGCCCAAGCCTCCTACCCCAGGTCAGAACCCCCTCCCGCACCCATACCGCAGCCCTGAGCCTCCATCGAACCCAAATTCCCCCAAATCTCCCGCACCCCTGCCCCAGCCCTGAGCCCACTACTGCACTCCAAATCTCTTGGCCCCAGTGCGAAGCCCCCTCCTGCACCCAAACCCCTCATCCCCAGCCCCACTCCAGAGCCTGCACCCCCAGACGGAGCCCTCACCCCCTCCCACATCCCAGCCCAGAGCCCCTTCCTGCAACCTGAACCCCTCATTTCTGGCCCCATCCTGGAGCCTAGGGGAAGCTCTGCGCCTCCCCTGCCTGCGGGGCTGAGTGTCACCCGCAACTGATATTTTTTTCTGTGGGTCAGTGGTCCCTGGTAGAAAAGGTTTCCCCACCCTTGCTTTAGATAATGTGCCCATTGGCACTTTTCTCTAATTTTAGTAGTTTTAAGTAATGTTAGCAGATAAGTATCCAAGTTACAGGGTGGCCTCATGAGGTCTCTTGGCTTTGTTCTGTCTAGCATACAATAAAGCAATGCCTATTTACGATGGTCACATTAAGTACCTTTATTCATAGATTCATAGATATTAAGGTCTGAAGGGACCATTATGATCATCTAGTCTGACGTCCTGCACAATGCAGGCCACAGAATCTTACCCACCCACTCCTGCAAAAAACCTCTCACCTATGTCTGAGCTATTGAAGTCCTCAAATCCTGGTTTAAAGACTTCAAGGAGCAGAGAATCCTCCAGTAAGTGACAGGTTTCAGAGTAACATCCGTGTTAGTCTGTATTCGCAAAAATAAAAGGAGTACTTGTGGCACCTTAGAGACTAACCAATTTATTTGAGCATAAGCTTTCGTGAGCTACAGCTCACTTCATCGGATGCATACTGTGGAAACTGCAGAAGACATTATATACACAGAGACCATGAAACAATACCTCCTCCCACCCCACTCTCCTGCTGGTTATAGCTTATCTAAAGTGATCACTCTCCTTACAATGTGTATGATAATCAAGTTGGGCCATTTCCAGCATAAATCCAAGTTTAGCCAGAACGTCTGGGGGAGGGAGGTAGGAAAAAACAAGGGGAAATAGGCTACCTTGCATAATGACTTAGCCACTCCCAATCTCTATTTAAGTCTAAATTAATAGTATCCAATTTGCAAATGAATTCCAATTCAGCAGTTTCTCGCTGGAGTCTGGATTTGAAGTTTTTTTTGTTGTAAGATAGCAACCTTCATGTCTGTAATTGCGTGACCAGAGAGATTGAAGTGTTCTCCGACTGGTTTATGAATGTTATAATTCTTGACACCTGATTTGTGTCCATTTATTCTTTTACGTAGAGACTGTCCAGTTTGACCAATGTACATGGCAGAGGAGCATTACTGGCACATGATGGCATATATCACATTGGTAGATGTGCAGGTGAACGAGCCTCTGATAGTGTGGCTGATGTTATTAGGCCCTGTGATGGTGTCCCCTGAATAGATATGTAGGCACAGTTGGCAACGGGCTTTGTTGCAAGGATAAGTTCCTGGGTTAGTGGTTCTGTTGTGTGGTATGTGGTTGTTGGTGAGTATTTGCTTCAGGTTGCGGGGCTGTCTGTAGGCAAGGACTGGCCTGTCTCCCAAGATTTGTGAGAGTGTTGGGTCATCCTTCAGGATAGGTTGTAGATCCCTAATAATGCGTTGGAGGGGTTTTAGTTGGGGGCTGAAGGTGACGGCTAGGGCATTCTGTTATTTTCTTTGTTGGGCCTGTCCTGTAGTAAGTGACTTCTGGGAACTCTTCTGGCTCTATCAGTCTGTTTCTTCACTTCCACAGGTGGGTATTGTAGTTGTAAGAATGCTTGATAGAGATCTTGTAGGTGTTTCTCTGTCTGAGGGGTTGGAGCAAATGCGGTTGTATTGCAGAGCTTGGCTGTAGACGATGGATCGTGTGGTGTGGTTTGGGTGAAAGCTGGAGGCATGTAGGTAGGAATAGCGGTCAGTAGGTTTCCGGTATAGGGTGGTGTTTATGTGACCATTGTTTGTTAGCACTGTAGTGTCCAGGAAGTGGATCTCTTGTGTGGACTGGACCAGGCTGAGGTTGATGGTGGGATGGAAATTGTTGAAATCATGGTGGAATTCCTCAAGGGCTTCTTTTCCATGGGTCCAGATGATGAAGATGTCATCAATATAGCGCAAGTAGAGTAGGGGCGTTAGGGGACGAGAGCTGAGGAAGCGTTGTTCTAAGTCAGCCATAAAAATGTTGGCATACTGTGGGGCCATGCGGGTACCCATAACAGTGCCACTGATCTGAAGGTATACATTGTCCCCAAATGTAAAATAGTTATGGGTAAGGACAAAGTCATAAAGTTCAGCCACTAGGTTAGCCATGACGTTATCAGGGATAGTGTTCTTGACGGCTTGTAGTCCATCTTTGTGTGGAATGTTGGTGTAGAGGGCTTCTGCATCCATAGTGGCCAGGATGGTGTTATCAGGAAGATCACCGATGGATTGAAGTTTCCTCAGGAAGTCAGTGGTGTCTCGAAGGTAGCTGGGAGTGCTGGTAGCGTAGGGCCTGAGGAGGGAGTCTACATAGCCAGACAATCCTGCTGTCAGGGTGCCAATGCCTGAGATGATGGGGCGCCCAGGATTTCCAGGTTTATGGATCTTAGGTAGTAGATAGATATCCCAGGTCGGGGTTCCAGGGGTGTGTCTGTGCGGATTTGATCTTGTGCTTTTTCAGGAAGTTTCTTGAGCAAATGCTGTAGTTTCTTTTGGTAACTCTCAGTGGGGTCAGAGAGTATTGGCTTGTAGAAAGTGGTGTTGGAGAGCTGCCGAGCAGCCTCTTGTTCACATTCCGACCTATTCATGATGACAACAGCACCTCCTTTGTCATCCTTTTTGATTATGATGTCAGAGTTGTTTCTGAGGCTGTGGATGGCATTATGTTCTGCACAGCTGAGGTTGTGGGGCAAGTGATGCTGCTTTTCCACAATTTCAGCCCGTGCACGTTGGCGGAAGCACTCTGTGTAGAAGTCCAGGCTGCTGTTTCGACCTTCAGGAGGAGTCCACCTAGAATCCTTCTTTTTGTAATGTTGGTAGGGAGGCCTCTGTGGATTAGTATGTTGTTCAGAGGTATTTTGGAAATATTCCTTGAGTCGGAGACGTCGAAAATAGGATCCTAGGTCACCACAGAACTGTATCGTGTTCGTGGGGGTGGAGGGGCAGAAGGAGAGGCCCCGGGATAGGACAGCTGCTTCTGCTGGGCTGAGAGTATAGTTGGATAGGTTAACAATATTGCTGGGTGGGTTGAGGGAACCATTGCTGTAGCCCCTTGTAGCATGTAGTAGTTTAGAAAGTTTAGTGTGCTTTTTCTTTTGTAGAGAAGCAAAGTGTGCGTTGTAAATGGCTTGTCTAGTTTTAGTAAATTCCAGCCACGAGGAAGTTTGTGTGGAAGGTTGGTTTTTTATGAGTATCCAGCTCTGAGAGCTCATTCTTAATCTTTCCCTGTTTACTGTAGAGGTTGTTGATCAGGTGATTCCGCAGTTTCTTTGAGAGCGTGTGGCACAAACTGTCAGCGTAGTCTGTGTGGTATGTAGATTGTAATGGATTTTTTACCTTCAGTCCTTTTGGTACGATGTCCATCTGTTTGCATTTGGAAAGGAAGATGATGTCTGTCTGTATCTGTACAAGTTTTTTCATGCAGTTGATAGATTTCCACTGCATACGGCTAAATGCAGTGCCTTGCATAATGACGGGTTTCAGAGTAACAGCCGTGTTAGTCTGTATTCTCAAAAAGAAAAGGAGTACTTGTGGCACCTTAGAGACTAACCAATTTATTTGAGCATAAGCTTTCGTGAGCTACAGCTCACTTCATCGGATGCATACTGTGGAAACTGCAGAAGACATTATATACACAGAGACCATGAAACAATACCTCCTCCCACCCCACTCTCCTGCTGGTTATAGCTTATCTAAAGTGATCACTCTCCTTACAATGTGAATGATAATCAAGTTGGGCCATTTCCAGCACAAATCCAGGTTTTCTCACCAGCAAGAGAGTGAGTTTGTGTGTGTGGTTTTTGGAAAAAAGTGGGGGGGGGGGTGAGACAACCTGGATTTGTGCTGGAAATGGCCCACCTTGATTATCAGACACATTGTAAAGAGAGTGGTCACTTTGGATGGGCTATTACCAGCAGGAGAGTGGGGTGGGAGGAGGTATTGTTTCATGGTCTCTGTGTATATAATGTCTTCTGCAGTTTCCACAGTATGCATCCGATGAAGTGAGCTGTAGCTCACGAAAGCGTATGCTCAAATAAATAGGTTAGTCTCTAAGGTGCAACAAGTACTCCTTTTTTCTCCAGGAAGTGATCCGTGCCCCATCCTACAGAGGAAGGCGAAAAACCTTCAGGGTCTCTTCCAATCTGCCCTGGAGGAAAATTCCTTCCTGACCCGAAATATGGCGATCAGGTAAACCTTGAGCATATGGGCAAGATTCACCAGCCAGATACCCAGGAAAGAATTCTCTGTAGTAACTCAGATCCCACCCCATCTAACATCCCATCAGGCCTATTTACCATGAATATTTAAAGATCAATTAATTGCCAAAATCATGTTATTCCTCATACCATTATTGCCTAAGAGAATTGCATATATCTGAGAAATTCTTGTTTTATAAGTCATTTAGTGTCTGGACAGAGAAAAGACAGAGAAATGTACTTGTATGACTAAGTCCCTGAGACCGGCTTCCAATCCTAGCTCTTGAGGTGCCCCTCACCCCTCTGTCAGAGCCAAAGACTAGGTGCCCCTCACCCCTCTGTCAGAGCCAAAGACTGAAAGTGCAGGCTCCTTATCCCTAGGGGGACCCTTTCTTCATCCAAATCCACCAAGAAATTGGCGGGCAAGACTCAGAGTGCGGGTAGCCCTACAGGGAGATCTCCCACTATTCTTACTCCCATCAGCACTATTCCCTCTCAGACTTCACCGTTCCGTGTAGTCCTTGTGTAAGCTCAGTTCCATATTGGTCCATAGGAACTGGTAGTGAGCTGACACTAAGCAAAATCAGAACCTCTGAAACCTCACTTCTCGAGAGACTCAGCACAGATAGCAATCCTTGACATGATTGTGGCATCATCAAAGACCTTTGCGTTGAAAGATGCCAGCCATGGCACCATGGTTAGTGTTTGTAACCCAGTGGCACTTCTGGCCACACCACTGCATCAGCTGGCACTGGAGTTTATGGCAGAGACTTGCTGATTGTGCAGGAGCCAGGGTCACCTCTTTTATCTGCTTTGCTGCCATTTGCTGCACTAAAACAATGTTGATAACTTCTCTCCTGCTACCCTGCTAGCCTTACGCTTTGCTCCATGAGCAATAGCTTTTTCCCATGGATGTGGAGTATTCTCATCAACCTCATGTGAGGCTTCAGGTGATAAGAGAGAATCTGGATGGGACCTAAACTCTTATTATAGGGGATTTGGACATTCCTCCAGGGAAGGATACTGGGAGACTCCACCACAAGGTACCTGGCTTCCCACACCATGGCCGCTGGGAGTGTGCAGACTCTGCAAATCCCCATGGAAGAAGTTCAGGAGCAGACCCACAAATTGGTGTATATACCCTGGTCCTTCACACCAGGAAAAATTGCCATTCTGGTGATTGTACCCAGTGAAAGTATTGTCAGAAACACCCATACACAGTAGCTCCTGCCTTTTGTAAAATGGACAAAAATATCAGGTTCCACCCAAAGGGCCTCAGTTCTCTCATGTACTTCCAATGCCACCTTCGTTGTTGGTATTGAAGGCCAATGAAAAATCCCATCAGTATAAATCAAGACCCAGAGACAAGGATCCAGAGAAACTAGATTTATTGAGTTGAAAAGTGTACTCATTGATGAGCCTTCAGTTGAGGGTTACCATTTACCAAGTCCTGCTGGCTTGCTGTAACTTCAGGAATTATGAAAGAATATAGTCCTTTGTGACAAACTTCTCTCAGACCTGAAAGGGAGAATTTGGGAAGAGTCTCAGAATATGATTTTGTGGCTAAGGTGAGCCTACAAGCAGCTCTGGATTCAGCAGATACTGCTACCATTTCAGTGGCAATGATCATGATGTATGCCTGTCTCCTAATTCCCATGGTCCCCAGAGTGCTCTGCAAGATCAAACAGGATTCAGCTAAGCTGATCCCTGTAGACCCAGGATGTATGTGGCAGCTTTGGTTCCTGGACATTCTGAACCTGTCAGCCTCCTAGCCCAAAACCTTACCTTTGTTTCCCGATCTTGATATCACAAAACAAGGGGGAAATCCTACATGTGGATCGGAGATATCTTTATCTCAGGGCATGGAGGTTGGCTGGTTGTTGACGGTAAAGTATGCCTGCTTCTGTTCAGTCAGGAACATCCTCATGTGGCAGTTTCTTGGGTGCCCAGGATTGTGGGTTCCTTGTCTCCAGTGTGAGGGAGTTCATCCTGTGTTAGCTTTTTGTCAGCTCATGTACACCGCCAGCCTTTCAACTACTCAAACACACTCCTCAAGACTCTGCCAGCTCAGTTTTGCTTCGCAGGTGTACCTCAGTCCCCAAACCCCCTTTGAAGAGTGTTCCTCGTAGCATCCAGACCCTGTCACTAAACCCTCTCAGTGATTACCAGGTAAGCTGTTCCCCAAGAGACAGTGTGTACACAGCTGGAAGGTTACAGCTCAGGATCAGGTCCTTTAATACAGCACTGTAATCTATTTATGGGGTCATCAAATGAAATTAATAGGCAGCAGGTTTAAAACAAACGAAAGGAGGTATTTTTTCACACAACACAACCTGTGGAACTCCTTGTCTCAGGATGTTGTGAAGGTCAAGACTAGAACAGCTTAAAAAAAAACTAGATAAGTTCATTGGCTAGGGGATAATTGGAATGGGCAGTGGGGATGGTGTCTCTAGCATCTGTTTTCCAGAAACTTGGAATGGGCAACGGGATGGATCACTTGATGATTAGTGGTTCTGTTCATTCCCTCTGGGGCACCTAGCATTGGCCGCTGTCAGAAGACAGGATACGGGGCTAGATGGACCTTTGGTCTGACCCAGTATGGCCACTCCTCCTATGTTCTTATGGTGAAAACAAATGTATAAAGTTCAGAGATACACAGATTCAAGTGAGTATAGAGTAAAAATAAAACTGTTATAAATAAAACTAAAGTAAAACCCCATTTCTTGAGACTAAAATGTCACATGCCCAACCCTTGTCTAAAGCAGTTTCTTGCCCTCAGTCTTTCTGCAGAGCTTGCTGGTTTTCAGTGAATCCAGGATTCATTCCTTCACAAGTCATCCCCCTCTGCCAAAGGTGTTCCTCAGTGAACTGAATAATGAAGTGTTGTCCTGGCACCCCCTGTTATAGTTCAGTAGACGTTTGGTTTGGTTTGGTTGGTTTGGTCGTTCGTTCGGTGTGCTGGCGCCATATTGAATTCACACACGCTTGCCAACCTCTGTTTCTGGTTGACTTGACATGCAGATGTAGCTCCCTTTGTTTTTGGCTTGCTGTGCTTAATTTACATTTGACAGAGAGACAACTCTGCCTGCCTGCTTGCCTGACTGGAAGAAACCTGTTTCTTCCTTTGGTTACAGACTTCAAAGTTTAATATTAGTAGGTATACATAATTTCTGTTGTAGTGTTAATACATACCCTTCACAATTATATTAATGATCAGTGTGTCAGCAGCTTTCATTTGATACCTTACATGACCTTTTTTTATAGATAAATACTATGACTACAATGTGGTCAGTGTTATGAGTTTGGCCTGACAGGAGTTGCTGGTAGAACATTGAACATTGGCTCTTAGGCTCATCCCTCATAAATAGCAGGAAGGGACATTATGAGGGAAACTTACCTGGAGAAATGGACCAGGTTTTCTCACTTGTGCCAGTGGAAGTCCATCACCCCTCATCACTGCTTGATATCTTGAATTCTGAATTACTCACAGGAGATAAAACAAAGTAATTTATCCTTGAATTCAGTCAAAGTACACTTGGTGGCGATCTCAGTCCATCATGCACCTACAGACAGCCGTACAACCTTCTCCTAACCACCTGTGATCAAGTTCCTCAAAAGCCTGATTAAAATGTTGTCAATCAAGGACCCTGTCACTCCGTTGGCTCTGAGTCTAGCTTTGAACAGTTACCGAAAGGTTCCCTCTTTCATATGTAAATGAAAACTGTTTCTAGTCACCATCACTTCATTGAGGAGAGTGCTGCAATCTTTATTCTCCAAAAGACTTCAGACTCCCACCTCCATTACATAAAATCACTGCTTAGGAGTCGCCAGCAGTGGATTATGCATATGGACAATCACTCAAAGGAGAATGGGAAGTTACTTACCTGTTTCATAATCAGAACTCCAGTTATTGGGGGTAGAGGCATAAGTGATCTACAGGTGTTAACCACATAGCCAGTAGTACCTCATTGTCGAACTTCAATGTTTTTCATGATTGACAGCCTATTTGCACAATGAAATTAAATTTTATTATGCTTTTTAGCTCAGGAAAAGTTGAAAAACTCTCCAGGCATCAATGAAAGAGACCAAATTAGGAGACGATCATCAAGGCTGTCATCCAATGGTAGTCCTGAGATAATAAATACAGATATTGTTACAACAACTTTTGCTGAAATTGGACCTTTGAAAGATCCAGCGTCTAGTCCAAAGGAACCAGAGGAATGTAAGTACTTTGTTGTAATGATATGCTCTTGGGTCATTATGAAGGAGAGTTGTTTAGTCGTGTTATAACTAATTACTAAGATGAAGTTTAAATGACTTTAACTTGTAAAGAAGATTGATAAAACTGATTTTATGTTTAGCTTTTATGTGCAGTTAATACATTAGAATCCACTTGAACTGGGGACAGATTGCCCAGATAATCCAGAGTAAAAGTTTCTCTAAGGTTTAAGGGATCCCTGTTGGAACTAGTTGAACCATATAGAATATCCATTCATTTATTCACTTCCTAATTAATTACTATTTCAGCCTAGGAGCCCCCCATCATAGACCAGCACCCCATTGTTAGGCACTGAACTAACCACAAATAAAATGACAGTACCTGCCTTATAGTGCTTACATCTGTTTGAATGGATGCTTTTTCTCCCTTTTACAACCTTTCTCCCCCCACACTAGAACAATCTCCAACTACTGTATTTCATTCTCTCCTTTGTAGAACCTCCACCAGGTACTTAAGATATCATGGTGTAGTGAGAACTGTACTGTTTAAATCAGGGCTATCAAGCCATTAAAAAAATTAATCATGATTAATCACACTGTTAAGCAACAAAAGAATACCATTTATTTTAAATATTTTTGGATGTTTACTACATTTTCAAATGTATTAATTTCAGAGTGTACAGAGCTCACTTTTTATTTATTTTTTATTACAAATATTTGCACTGTAAAAAACAAGAAATTGTATTTTTCAATTCACCTCATACAAGTACTGTAGTGCAATCTCTTTATCATGCAAGTTAAATGCGATTGACAGCCCTAGTTTAAATACCTTGATTGAGCCACTCCATTCTCTCCCCGACTTTCTCAGGAAATCCGATCTATTAAACCCAATCGGGCTGTGTGGTCTGTTGGAATCACTGGATTAGATGGGGGGCATGAAATGGCGTTAATGTCACGCTCCCCATCAGTACCTACCCTGGGCCGGGGAAGCTAATTATCCAACCAGTGGACCAAATTCAGTGATGAATACTGGTCATGTGCCACGTTGCGCATATGCTGAAAAGAAGACTGGATGTGATATTCAAACGCTAAGAGGGAAGGGAGTGGAGGTTTTGTTTCACACATTCCTGTTATCCACCTAAAACAGAATATGGTGAGACAAACACATCTGCTTTTGCCTTAAGTCTTCAGCATCTTGTGATGTAGAGCTGTATTTTCCAGTACTTTGGCTATCTGATGTTTTTGTGTATTTTGCTCCCACAAATTCCTTTTTTCTTTTTCTTCTAGTTCAGTTAGAAATTCCTGTTGAGTCTGACCAAAACTCCTGTGAACAAGCACATCAATCTTCTGGAGATGTATCACAGACCACACCGCTTGATGTGAACAGCAGTTTAAAGGAAGAAAAAGTTGATGACCGTGAGCTCTCCTTTAAATCTACTGAAACCCAGGAGCCTTCTGTTACAGGTTCAAATTTAGATTTAACAAATTTAAAATGTGATGCCTTTGTATTTTTGTGTATTTATGATAGAACACTGGCACTAGGCACCTTTTTTCTTTTCAAACATTTCTCTATTACATGATTATTTACAAATTAAAAAAGGGGGGGAGCATTTCTATGAATGCTGTATAAAGGAAAAATACATGCTTTGGGTTTTGATGCTCTGAGTTTTGCTATTATAGGTTAACTTTGGGGTTATTATGAACAATTTTTTGTAAACACAGTGGTAATTTTGCATTTCAAATTATTAGGTTTTAGCTATGTGAAAGGTAGAGTAACTCTACAGTCTCATATATGCAATAACCATACAATCATGATTAATATATTTGTGTTTTGTGGTCCAAAATAAGATTAAACTGATGTTTAAAGTGATATTAATTTCTTTAGTATATTTCCCCCCTTTTTATCATCACTGCAGGAGAGAGTTAAGGTTGTTGGGGTATCCTAACTGTGCATTTCCAAATTGTAACATGTATGGATTTCCTTAAATTAACCTTAACTTTGAATTTTCTGGAGTTATAATTCTTCTTTGTGGGGATGATTAACATCTCTTTAATGTTTCTTTACCCTAAACATCATAATACGTACTTTCGATCTTCACTCCATTTTAACATAGTTGTTGTGTGGGAGTTTTATGTATTTTATAATTAGAATTTTCATACAAAAACAACAAATTAGAAGCCCCAAGAGAGTGTCATGCTGTGAAAATTCCAGTTATTTGAAGATAAGAAGTTTTAAAAATTAACTTTTAAGGCTTGATTAATCAATTCTTGCTAGTGTATGCCATTCTGAACTAGTGCAAAGCAGCCAGAGCATCTTGAGCGGTTATACTGGATTTAAAGCTGCCTGACATTGTTAGAGTACTAGATTATACACACTTGATTTCTTCTACGTCCCTGTGTACACATACCTCACAGTCCCTTTCCCTCCATCTCCCATCTCTGTTAAGTAGATCTGATGCAAAAATAGATTTTTTTTTTTTTAAAAGAAATTTTGGGGATTAAGGGTCATCTTTTGCTGCTGTTCTTCATAACCAAAAGTTTCTTCAGGAATTTCTCTGAAGGAGATTTTGTGCCAAAGCTACTCCTGAAGTTCCCTCTTTCAAAATGACTGCCATTTTCCACTGTTCTCAGTGGGACTGAGATACAACCTACCCTCAGCTAGGATGGGCCCTGTTTCCCATTGTTCCCGGTGGCAATGAAGCCAAACAACCTTCAGGGAAGATGCCCCTAGGAACACTGTTAAGAACTGGTGAATTAGGTGGTGGCCATCTTTACTAAGGGTATCCTGTGGCCTCAGTTCTGTTCAAAACAATGGTTGATCATGACCATTTTGAAAGAGAAGAATTTTTGTGTATCCCCGAAGGAGATTACTAATCTTCAGCCTTTGACAAACTTTGTTATAAAAATAATGGAAGGGAAAAATCCTACCTGTCACATCAGCTCCACTCAATCTTTCCCTCTCTGCCAATGTCTGCTGATAGACAATACGTTAGAATTTGTAAATTCTGAATGATCTTCTTTGACACAGAGCATTCAGTTTCTTAAAGGACTCATTTTTAAATTAATTTTTATAAATTAGTTAATAGATTTACATGTAAATTCTTAGAACATTAATTCTGCAAGTGCTGTGATTTCAGTGGGTACAATATGCTCTATTCATACATAAAGTGGTTGAACTTCAAATGCAAACTCAGCCTTAACTATGGAGCTGCAGTTGATGCCTCCATATAATATGTTTTTGGATTATGACATTCTCATATTTATGGTACTTAATTTATATTCTATAATTTAATAGAACTAGTGACTATTGGAAAAGGGTTAAAGGCATGGTAATGTAATTCATGCAAATCAACTTAGGTTTATGAAAAACACATCCTATCACATTAACTGGATAGCTTTTTTTGATTGCAAGTTTGGTTGATAAAGGTAATGTTGATATTTGACTTGGTAACACCATGGCATTTTGATTAAAAAAACTGGTATTATATAAAATTAACATGGCACACTTTGGGTTAAAAACAGGCTAACGTATCGGTATCAAGATGTAATTATAAATAGGGAATTGTCATTGAGCAGGTGTGTTTGCAGTCCTGTTGGAATTGGTTCTTGGCCTTATGCTATTTAATTTTTTTTTAATCAATGACCTGGGAGAAAATATAAAATGATCACTGATAAAGGATGCAGATGACACACGTGTTGGGGGACTGGTAAAAAATGAACAGGGAAAGTCACTGATACAGAATAATCTGGGTCACTTGGTAAACTGTACTCAAGTAAATCACGTGTTTTAATATGGCAAAATTTAAATGTATATGCCAAGGAACAAATAAAGTAGGCCATACTTACAGGTTGGGGGACTCAATCTTGGGAAGCAGTGACTCTGAAAAAGATTTGGTGATTGTGGTGGATAATCGGCATAAGATTCCAGTGTGATGCTGTGGCCAAATAGAGCGAGTGTGATCCTGGGATGCATAAACAAGGGGATCTTGAGTAGGTGTAGAGAGCTTATTTTGCCTCTGTATTTGGCACAGGTGCAACCACTGCTGGAATATTGTATCCCTTTCTTGTGTCCATAGTTCAAGAAGGATGCTGATAAATTAGAGAGGGTTCAGAGAAGAGCCACGAGAATGATTCAAGGATTAGAAAACATGCCTTATCGCAGTAGATTCAAGGAGCTCAATCTCCTTAGTTTAATAAAGAGACAGTTACAGGGTGACTTGATTAGTCTATAAATATCTACATGGGGAACAAATATTTAACAGTGGACTCTTCAGTCTAGCAGAGAAAGGTAAAACATGATCCAGTGGTTGGAAGTTGAGGCTAGACAAATTCAGACTGGAAATGAGATGTTAATTTTTAACAGTGAGAGTAATTAATCATTGGAACAATTTATCCAGGTTTTGTGGTGGATTATCCATTATTGACCATTTTTAACCTAAGATTGGATGTTTTGGGGGAAGTTCTTTGCCCTGTGTTATACAGCAGGCCAGATTAGATGATCACAATGGTCCCATTTGGCGTTGGGAATCTATAACAGGGAAAGGTTGTAAAACATTTGGATTAACAGTTAACTTTAATAAAAAGCTAGAAAAGGGAAAGCTACCATGATACCTTTATATATTCATTTGGAATGCAAAGTTTTTAAGTAGTTTCAAAAATGTTTGATTCCAAATAATTATAAACTGAAATGCTGAAAGTAGCTGAAAATTGGTTTCTCCTTTAGTTACCTCTCAAGATCTGAATTCAGAGTTCTGTTTCCTTTACAAGAGTTGAAGGCATCACTAACTACAGCAGTATAAAGAATACTTTTTCTTGTAATATCAAATATTACAGTAGAAACAGACAACCCAGAGCAATCTTAACTCGGGTTCTGACACCTTTTAAAATGTATTTATTTGTGATCTGTACATCCACATGTTTTGTAATGATTTGGGATCTCAGACAGTATGTTCTATTAGTTTTAGAAAAAATTCAAGTAATCCTTTGAATTAAAAATTAAAACAATTGCAAATCTTTTCCTCCTTCACTTGCCTCCCAGGTCTTGAGTTCAGGATTCCACATGTTCCCTACAGTAGTCTGGATCCTGACGTCTTTTCCCTCTTAGAACCCTCTTCCTGCTGAGGTGAGAAGGTGTTTGAGCTGGGATTGTATGGGGCTGGAGGAGGAAAAGGACAAAACAGGAGCTTTAGTTGAATGTCTGTTGGAATTCCAAGAGGGAGTTTCTCAGGTTTCTAGTGCAGAGCTCTGTGAAGCATACCTGTGGCTGCTGTCAGATGGAAGCTCTGCTTACTACAGGGCACAGCAGAAGAGTATAATGCTGGTGTGCAATCAAATATTCATGAATTCAAGGAACACTAATCCCCCTCACTTGCCCTTTTTTTACATTCACAAACCTGTTTGGTCCCTTGCCTAGGAGAAGGGAAATCTGCAGGTAGCTCATGACCCTGGAGTGTGTGTAGTTTTGTTTTTGCCCATGTAGAGATGAGCTTTGACTGTGCATACATCTCTGAGAATTCTGTAGAAAACTGGCAGTGCCTTAATCGTTTCAAGAGTCGTAAGATAACTTGATTGACTTTGATTGCCAGACTGCAAATGGGAGAGCTTGCTCAGGCCATGGCTGTTCTAAAGAAACATAGAAGTTGATTTAGGGTATGAGACTGAATGAACTATTGAAACTCTAAAGGCACAATAAATACGGTATATAATGGTGCATGGTGTACTTGTCCCTACCTCAAAAATTCTGGTCTTTTCTTTGCGGTTTCTTTTCCTCTGACTCTGGTTCGGGGTCATTAAACGTAGGCTGCTGGAAATCAGAGGTGATTTTCTGGATTTGATATTTCATTTTCCACTTCTTCTAGTAAAATATACATAATATAAAAATGTCTATTTATATATGGACATACACAAGATATGCTGAATGTAACTACATTGAGTTTGTTTTGCTGACATTTCATTGGAAAGATTTTAAGAATAGGAATCATTCACTTATTTTTTCAAAGAGTAAGTGCTGTCAGAAAGTAAAAGTAAAACATTAATTTGATAGCATATTCAGTTATCATAGAAATGTAGGGCTGGAAGGGATCTCAAGTGGTAATGAAATCCAGCCCCCTGTGCTGAAGCAGGACTAATTAAACCTAGCCCATCCCTGACAGTTCACGAAAGCTTATGCTCAAATAAATTTGTTAGTCGCTAAGGTGCTACAAGTACTCCTTTTCCTTTTGCGAATACAGACTAACACGGCTGCTATTCTGAAACCTATCCAACCCATTGTTAACCATGGAAGCCTTTAAGTGGTTATACTTATCAGAGAGCCAGTCTCTGTTGATTTGACCAAAATAGATTTTCTGTGATTAAAAGTGTTAGTATTATTGATTACTATCAGTGAATGCAGCCATATCTGTAGCGTAACTGTCATGCATCCCATCACAGACTTGACTGCATGATCTTCTCAGGAGAAATTATCAATATATTCACTTTAAATGAGAAGCACATCAGCAGTAGGCAGTCATGGGAGATATCACTGAGATCCATCTTTTTCCCATCTATCCTGGGTGCCAGGGTGCACATCCATCCCCCGCAGACCATTGACCCCAAACTGTTATCTGATGAACAAAAAAAGTTCTATCATTCCATAAACATACAGGTAGCCTACGTTGGGATGCAGTAAAACTACGATTGTGACATTGGGGAGTGGCCAACTTACTTTGGTGTGTCTGCACTTGACTCTCCATGTCCCTTTTTATTTCCTTAGAAACTGACAACTTGGTAAACCAGTCTCAGAATAACTTTGTTCTTCTGCAGATTTAAGGCAGGCCTATTCTAGAAAGTTTTGGTAACGTAACTATGTTGGTGAGGGGTGTGATTTTTGCCAGCATTGCTGTGCTGCTAAAAGCTCTAGTTACTTGTTATAAAAGTGCTTATACCGATGTAGCTGATGCCAGTCAGGGATCTGAAATATGCTATATCAGTGTAAGCACTTGTATCAATATAAAACTGTTTCTTCACTAGGAACATTTGCTGCTTTAACCATATTGATATAATTAAACTGTCAGAACTATCTAGTGGAGACTAGTCCTTAGGAATCAGCTCCTTTTGCTTGTAAAACTTGCACTCCAGGTAGTAACCAGGTTCCACTCTAACTCTCCTCTTCATCCCTCATTTGTCTTTAAAAAGGTTAATGAAAACTCTTGGTTTTAAATATGCATTGTTCTAGCTGTATGCCTGGTTTATCTTGTGCTGACTCTGTGTCTGTGTATTCTTGTCTCTCAATGAGGGGTTGTATCTGTGGAGATGAAAGCAAAAAAAGGTGCTTTGTGTGGTTTTAAAGCTGAATTGATTCATTCCATGAATGAATTATCCAAATATCTTAAATGACCAAACAGGAAAGTTGCTTCAGCTATTTGTTTTTGAGAGTTCAGCTTGGATACCTTGTTGAGCAACCATATCCGCAGACTGCCTTTACTGTTGTGTGCATGCTCTTAAATTGGCAATGTAAGATCCTGGAAATCGGAGATGGAAATGACCTACCATCTCAGGAAAATGGAGCATTCTTCTCTAATATTTTCATCTGTTGTTTGTACAGCTTAGTTCTAATGTCACAAGGAATAGAATTTCCATCTCTTCCTTTTGGGAGAATATTCCAAAGTCAAGTAAAATGACTAGCCTTCATTTTTAATCCTTGGCTGTGTGTGGTATTGGTGCTGCATGTTTAGCTGTGAGATTGTTGTGTAATTTGCATGCAGCGCGCACACAATCTGTATGTGTGGGAACATTAACAATAACTTTTTAAACATAAAACTGCTTAAAAATTGGTGTCTTCTCTGTTACCTGCTGAGAGTTGAGTTCAGGGTTCGGTTTGTGCAGCCACATCCATCTCAAAACATGACACACTGCACTGTTTAGCATTGCTAACCAATTCAAAATGTGCATCTATTATACTTTTCATTGCTTGTTAGGCTTTTAATGTATACCTTCATGTATAGTATGTTTAACATGGGCAAAATATTGCTTTATGGAACTTAAATTTTAAATTTCCTGAAGTTTTGATATAATTTTCAACAATAGTGTTGCATGTGACTGATATACATACATTTTATAAAAAATATATATATTAAAATTAGTTAAAATTTTAAAGGATAACGGTCATATTCTGCTACTGTATTTGAATTGTTAAAAAATGATGAGGAAAAAAGATTACTGGTACAGTAGATTTCCATCTTGTGGATCTCCTGCTTCTGTGGGGTGACTGGTTGATGGGAATTAACTCAGTCAAGAGGCATTCCAACTAATAGGATGTGAGCCAGAGTGCTCATCAGCTGTTCTGACAGCTAGTACGAGTTTTCTCTTCTGTCTGCGAACAGGCTCAAAATCACTCCACAGATACTCTTGGTGCTAGGCTCTTCATGGGCATGCTTGATATTCAGAGGTTGGTTTCTGATTTTAAAAATGCCTCCTATGCTTTCCGTGATTCTGCTGAGAAGTTCCTAGTATTGTTTTCTAAGATTATGCTTGAAGTGTGTTAGTTTGGACATGCATCAAAGATTCAGTCTACATAGGACTTGTGACCTTTTTAGTCACAAACTTTTTAGTCATTTTGGCCTTGGTGTTCAGGTAAGGAGAAGCAGTCTAGTCCCTTCAAATGCAGAAAATGTTTGCCTCCAGTTGACAGGACTGTTGCATATCCTGCAGCAGCATGGGTCATGATTCCTCCCAAGGTACCATAAAAGTTATCAACTCAAGCCAGTGAATATGGGCAAGCGTCATGCCACCTGGCTGCTCTAGAAAAGAGTAGAGTCAAAGTTTTTGCCTCAGCCAGCGGCTCTGCACTGGAGACTGGCATTTTGACAAGTCATTAGATATAGGTTCAAGAGAACCATTTCAGTATCTTCAACGTTCCACTTTATCACACTGAATAAAGTTGAAGGGCTGAATCCACCTCTTGATCTGAAGGAGGAGGCTTTAAATTGTCTCATCTCCCCAGCTCTGAAGCATGTGCTGAAGTTTGCACTGGTTGTGCACTCTGTGCTTGCATGTCCAATCTTTCAGTGTGTTCTTTGTATTCCAGTTCCTCTATCCTTTTAACGCTGGCACAGGTGAAGCAAATGTTTGGGCTATGTGGCTCTGTTTAACCTCATAACTTCAGGTGTAATTGGTGTCTCATGTGCCGTTTGCAATGGGTCAAGTAATCTTGTACGCTGAAAGGCTGCTAATTGAGGACTTTGACTTTTTACTCTAGACAGCAACATTTTTAGTGCAGTGGGTTCTGGAAACATTCAAGGTGCTAGAAAGAGGTACAATACGTAAGTAATGCGATCAGAGTAGTTTTTCAAATCCTGGTTTCGCAGGCTTAATTTTTAATAAGGCCTTGTCTATGCTACACAGTTTTGTCAGTAAAAGGCAGGTTTTGCCAACGAAACAGTGGAGGTGTACACGCTACAAAGCTACTTTTGGTGGCAAAATAAAACCACCTTTCCGAGAGGCTTACAGCTTTTTGCAACAAAGCTAAAATGACAAAGCATCAGTGTAGATGCCACCATTCGTTATGTTGACATAACTGGTCTCCCCCCGTATTCCACAATGCCCATCATGACTGCTCTGCTCACTATTTTGAACTTGGCTTCCCTGCAGGCATGCACCCCTGCCCTTTCAAAGCCCTGGGAAGCTTTGACATTGCACAGTGTGAAGAGCTCTGTGAGCTGTACCTGCCCTCATGAGACATTTTCAAAGCCTTCCCAAAGCATCCTGCAGCCAGTTGTGCAGTGGGATAGCTACCCACAGTGCACTGCTTTGTGTCAATGGAAGAGCTGGTAGTGTGGATTTGGTCTGCGGACATAGTGTGGACATGCAACAGCGGTTTAATTGGCATAACTTTTGTTGACAAAACTCTAGTGTAGACATGGTCTTAGTTTCGAAAATGGGGAAGTTCCAGAGGAGTAGAAGAAAGCCGTGTTTTAAAAGAATAAACAGAAAACAGAATAACCCATGTAACTGAAGATTTTGTCCTCTGAAGATACATGAAGCAGTAGATTGAGTGGTCAGTGGGTAGGTGAGAGGTAGAGTTCAGAAGAGTTCCTATTTGTATGAAAAGCAATTTAAGGATAAGCAGTTACTGACTCTCAGAAAGTCTGCATGCTTTAGCTTGTGCCCTCTATTGGTTATTACCCAACAGCTTAGCTGAAAATTCTAAATCCAGATAGGATCCCTCACAAGCCAGAGGTTTAAGATATATATGATTTATGGATTGGTGATCTGTGGCAGAAGGCCAGAATTATGGTAAGTCATTTTCTCTTTCAGCATTCTAGGTTATAAGGACCCCAAAATAAATGGTGGGATACACAGAGGGCTCACACTGATCGACATCAATATTCACTGGAAATTGCTTGTTTGCAATATTGACTTCATTTCCCCCCGTCCCGTTCCCCCAGAAAAAGTGCTCCAGAAAGATGGAACCTCTGAAAGTTCATTGCTAGTATGTCCTCAGTAAAAAGTACCTTACTGTCCCCAAATTGGATAATTCCTGTTAATATCTAGTGCATGTGACCAAGAATCACAGTAATCAAGGTCCAGTTTTTCCTGGGCTGTTGTGGGAGAGGAGGAGCTTCCCCCTTCCACCTCTGCACACTTTTTCCTTTCCTACCGTCAATCTTGGGAGAGATTGTACTTCCTTGGGGTACAATTTTTTTCCCAAAGTCTCCCTGGGTAGAACAGTTGCACACCAACTTTATATTAATTCCCATGAGCAGAGAATTCCAGGTGGGCATTATTGTATGAAGGGGGGAAAAATGTCTGTATGTGGTGATAATCTGAACTTTGTAGTTCGAAATTCAGGCATGTCTGTGTATTTCGTATTGTTGCCATAGAGTTTGAATAGATTCCTTTGTGCCCATTGCAGTAAGTTCTCCCTTCCTTTCTCTCTCCTTCTTCCAGCCCATCCTCAATTCCTCTGTTGCCTCCTCTTCTCCAAACTTCAGTTTATCAGATCAGTTAGAAGCTATTCTCTGTACCTTTGCAACCTGTGGAAGAAAGATGCACCAAGCTTGGATACAGGACTCTCAACAGGGTCTAATCATGACAATTGTACAATAGTTTCCCATGTCATCTTTAGAATATTTCTTTTATTGAAGCCTGAGATCCTCTTGGTCCTCTTTGCTGCAATTGAGCAATATTTTCCCATCTTCATGTTACTTGTAAATTGAATCAGATTTCCTTCCACTTCCGTTATATGTTTCGTTCTTTATGAATGCAATATTTTAGGTTTTGATGTTGGCAAATTTTGCTAACCCACTTGCATGGCCCTGTTTAGGTTTGTTGAAATTAACAAAATAATTTGAAATCCCTCATTGTCAGGAAGTTCTTACTGATACCAGGCCTAAATTTTTTGCCTTTCTTAATTTTTTCTTCCCCCTTCTCCTTTATTTCCCCCGTGCACAACCCTAAAAAAAGTCTTTGTTCTCGTTGTTCGCTCACAGTAAATAACTGTAGATTGTTAAATCTCTCCATTTTTCTCTTCGGCAGCCTGCTGTGTGTGTATGAAGCTGTCCTACTTTCCCCAGGAGTCAGTCTGTCTTGCACTATTGAGTACTTCTGTTGCTTTTCTCTCTTTGAACTCTTCCAGGTTTGTCAGTTTCTTTCAGACAGTGTAGTACCCAAAACTGAATGCATTTCAGATGCAGTAGCTCCAGAACAATTTACTTTCCTGCTCCATGTTGCCTCTGTGTATTTAGCCCTAAATTGCATTGGCCATTTTTGTTATCTCGTATTACAGATATTTATCCAGATTGCTATTCACTCTTGTGCTTAGCTCATCTTGGCAGTACTGCTTCCCAGCTTCCTCCCTCCCAGTGACTGGCTATCCAGTTATTTTCTCCCACTCTTTTCTGACCATGTTTATCTTCTTTCATGGTCCCTTTGTATTAATTCTGTGTCCTTGTTGGTGTTTACAATTCCTCCCAATTTAGTGTGATTTTTTTCATTAAGAGACTGTTTACTTCCATTTCCAGTTCATTGAACTTGCTAGCTCTGAGTCCTTCTACTAGATACATTTCCCTCCCCCAACTTGAGATACCATGATTTAATATTATTCTTTTGTGGAGTTTTTTGTGGAGAGTATTTGTTTTATCCAAATGATTTACTAAAATCTAAATACACAACATGAACTGCAGTGCCTTTATTCACTAACTTTGCACTTCTGTTTAAAAAACAAAACAAAACCCCACAACATTGTCCATGGAAAAAATTTATTCTCTATAAACTCATGTTGTGTCATATTATTCCATTAGCTTCTAGATATTTAGTGATTTATCTTACTAATGATGTAAATTAGATTTATGTTATGGTTATTGCCGGGATCATTCTTTTCTTTTAAATTGTGCTATGTTGGGATTTCTCCAATTTCCTGGCACTCTTCCCATTTGGACACTTTTTTTAGGTATAGTTGTCAGCACCACAGAAAGTTCAGATTGTGTTTTTGTTAATCAAAATGTGTTTCTTTTAAGAATATAGTAATTCCCATCAAAAACATAAGTGAAAATGTTTGGAACCTTAGAAGAGATGGGAATAAATCTATTTAGTTCATCTTCTGGCCAATGTAGCAATGTTCTGTAGACTATATTCTCTAATCCTTATTCCAGGCCAGTTTGAAGATTTGAACAAAGTTTTTTCCAGCAGCTCTATTGAGAAACTAATATGTAGTCTAATAAATCTCTGAAGAAGAAATGTTTCTTGGAATTCATCCTAAGTTTGCCTTTCCTTAATGTCATGCCTTCGTATTTACTGTGTGCAATTTTAAAAAATTCTTTTGTTAATAAATCTGATTTACTTGAAGGACAGCTCTGACTTTTCTCTAGTAGCAGCACTCCACAGCTCTTAACTTTAACAGATATTTATAGTTGGATCTGACATCAGGAAATTCTGATGCCCAATCAGTTACGTTAGGAAGTAAAAAATGTTTCTCTTGACCAGTGCTGTAATATAAGATATTAATGTTTAAAAAAACTTGATAGAATGTGCCATTACTGTTTTAAGTGGAAAATGTAGCATTCATGCTGCTTCCATAGAGGGCAGCATCACTGGTACTACTGTTGTACTGCAGGCTTCAGTGATACGTACCATTGGCCCAAGTAAGCTCAGTTAAGCAAAGTCTCTCTAATATATTGTGTTCCCTATTACAATAGCAGTTGGTTAATGAACATTTTTATGGAGATTTCAGTAGTAGTTCATCAAAGGACAATAAGGAAAACAGTCTCAGGTTAGTCCCTATCTAGGCTGTTGATCTCAAAAGCAGGTAATAGCAACAATACTTTTTGTTCATAGCTAATATAGTATTTTATGTTTAAATACATGTTACTTTCTTAATTTTTTTAAGTTTAGAGAATCATTTGATAAATATAGCAAAAGCATGGGGGAATCTTATTTGTTTTGTCCTTACAGTAACAAAAACTTTTAAGAGAACAGATGATTTTATTGCTTCAAAAGCTGCGACTGTTGACCAAGATCACAAGTTTAGATGCAAGCTCTTGGACTGTTCAAAATCATTCCGCAAAGCGAAGTTGCTACATTATCATATGAAATATTTTCATGGAGTGGAGAAAGCACCAGAACCACAGCAGAGTCCAGTACAAAGAAATATTCAAACAAGAGGTTTTTTGGCTTCTGAAAAAGCCAAACGAAGTTTAAACAGAAGGCGGACTACGTCTGGTTCATTGTGTAAGTATGTTGGCTATATCTTCATTTCTAAGGAGCATTCTAGTATCTAGAATGGAAAGGAAAATTAGTGGAAAACATTTCAATTACATGATAGATATTAGGCAAAGAAGGGTCATAGAATATCAGGGTCCTTTGGGTTCATCTTCTTTTTCTTCTTTTAAATATCTACCTGAATTGAGAGACGTTATTTAGAAACATAAATACAAATGGTATAATGTAACAATATCATTTAGAGGTTAGAGAAGATGATGCCCTCCTCCAGAAAGTGGCCAAGTTACTTCATGAACTGATTTATCCTAGCAGCTTCTTTTCCTCCCCTTCAGCAATTTATTCCACTATTAAACCTTTGTGTGTTTAACTAAAAAAGAAAAAATACACCTGAAATACTGGAATCCTTTCATTTTATTTTTGCTTGGCAATGTCCTTCTTCCCCAAACAATACTCTCAGAAGAGGAAAGGACAAGAGAAGTTCTTTCATCAACCAATCTAAATATCTAACTCATTTCTTTCTCAATCTTTCACTCTCCTCATTCAGAAGAAGGGATAAAAGTAACTAAAAGTCCAGTCTCACTTGTGATTTCTGTGGTAATTACGGTTGCTTGCTTTTAAGCTGCTGGTGGAACTCTGACAAGAATCCTGTTCTGCATGACTACAGGTGTAGGAGTTGAGTTCTTGTGAAATAATTTTGTATAATTTACTTGAGTAGAAGAGGGGAAAAATCAGAAGGACATGGGAAAATGCAGGATTCTCATTAGGTGACACCCACCTGTACCCTTCAAAATGGAATCTTATTGGTTGTGTTCTGCTTTATATTTTTGTTTGCTGTGCTCAACACTGTGCTCACTAGAATTATGCATGATATTTCAGATAAACTCTGGGCTAGGTTTGTTGTTTTTTTTTGTATTGTAGTTCCATTTAAATAGGAGTTTTTATGGATTTTCTTCTGCTCTTAGCCCATATTTGTAAAATATTTTTTTTCGAAATATATCTTCTTGTGCCACATTATAGTGCATAGGGATAAAAACAAGACTACAGTGTTTACCTAAATTCTCAATTTCTGGGCTTTTCTTAGTTTAAAATCTCAAGCGTTAATGTTGCATTAACATTTTGTAAAATTAATTATTTTATACAATTAAATAATGTAACTTGCAAAATTTTTGTGTTTAATTAAAACGTAGCAGCTAGTTATTTTAAACCAGAATTAAATCAAGATGCATATAGCTTTAAACACACCCCCATCATGATCTTTAGTTTATCTTAATGTATATCCTTGCAAAGACAATGGTTCCTCATTTGAGAGGCTGCCTTTCCTGTTCATATACCACTTACATATCTGAAAGTAGTTTTTAGCATCCTACAAAACTAAAAATCCTACATTCCAAGTAGTTTTACAGTTTGCGCAAAAAAAAAGCAAAATTAAAAAAATTGGACTAAGTGTAGGCAGAATTTTTCTTAAATGAGTTAGAGGGGAATGCTTTTAATGGTAACTACCCTTTATAGTTTTACTATACATAACATTTAAAACAAGCTAAATAAGTAGTGGTGGAAAAAATACTGTGGAGAACTGCGAATGCTTAAGAGAATGATTGAGATGGGCTTCTTCTGCTTCCTGTCTCGTCTGTGTCTGTGATGGTTCCTACTTTATAGGATCTGATTCTGAGCTGCATTTCTAGTTCTTTTAATAATTTGATCTATAGAAATTCTAGTCTTTTTGTAATATCCTTTGGTTCCTCCTTGGTCATCTGAGCCTCTGAGAACTTGATGTCGTCTTGTGTTATTCTTGAGGGAGAGTAAAGGCCATGTCTTGTGTATGCAAATGCCTGAGGAATGAAGACTTCAGTGCTACCACATAGTTTGATCTGACTTAGAATTTATACCTCTGAGTAAAGGACCAATTTATTTTAACACAAGCTATTTTAAATCCTTCCCATGAAAGCTGTCTTGATACCAGAAGTAATATAAAAATGAAGTGTTGTTTTAAAGTAGGATACGTTCTGAGGTTTACTCATCTTGCGTTTCAGCTTCTCGTACTGCCATATTTTATGCTTCACATTACAAATTTTCATACTCCTCTTTCATTTCCTGTCTTAATTTGTCTGCTACTAAAGACTTTTTTCATGTTGAATATTATACAGTTTTGGAAAAAATCATTTGGACCAATTGTATTTTTAGCGATTATATTTTGAAGTTTCTGTATTGCAGTGCAGGAACTCATAGCCTTATGAGGGCTTCTGATAGTGCTTTATTGAATTAAGCTGGCAAAACAGACCATTTTTCATTCAGAGGTTTTGAATCTTTATTCAGTTCTGCTCACATGCTTTTCAGGCACAAAAGCCTGTTTAAAAAACAAAACAAAACAAAACTTCTTTAATTCCTCTATATTGGGAGAAGCAGGCCACAAAAAGACCATTTAGGGGAGCTCAATCTCTGCATGCTAGGGAGCAATACAGAGGCAGTTTTTGTGGGGTGTCTGTGGCCTGTGAGTTTACTCTATATAGATTCATGTCATCCTTGCATAGTATCTATGCTGGTGCAGCTGTGTCAGTGATCTGGCACTAGCTTCAGGTTGAAGTGGAGGGAAATTTCTTTCTGATTCTCCACTCTCTCAACTTTGCGGAGATGAAAGAAAATGTAGGCATAATATTGATTACTGTTTCTGTGGGGGACATTCTCTGGTGGAGAACCCTCTGTTAAGGATGAGTTCAAATAATAACCATGGCAGATATCTCTTTGGCAGCATGAAGCCAGGGGGATAGAAGGGAGGTACTGAAGCCCAAAAGTCCAAGGGGGTGTGGAGGTAAAACTGAAGTATATTCTTTCAACTTAGCCCTCTCCTGTGTATTTTACTGTACGTGGTGGAACGAGCCCTTGGTTTTTAAACATTGCACTGCTTGGGCTTAAAAAGGTCTCTACAGACTGTGATGCTAAGAAGCTTAGGATACCAGAATAACAAAAGAATCTGGAGGAGGAATGTTGTATCAGATCCTCAGATGAAGGTACTAATTATATAATACTGACTAATTTTTACATACAAAAAATTGTTAAAAGAAGACAGAATAAGAGGACCAGAAAAATACCACCATGCTAAATAACACAGTAAAAGAAGCAGTGAGAGGCAAAAAGTCATCCTTTAAAAAGCGGAAATTAAATCCTATTGAGGAAAATAGAAACAAGCGTAAACTCTGGCAAGTGAAGTATAAAAATATAATTAGGAAGGCCAAAAAAGAATTTGAAGGACAGCTAGTCAAAGACTCAAAAAGTAATAGCAATTTATTTTTAAAAGTACATCAGAAGCTGGAAGCCTGCTAAACAACCGGTGGGGCCACTGGATGATTGACATGCTAAAGGAGCACTCAAGGGGGATAAGGCCATTGTGGAGAAACTAAATGAATTCTCTGCATCAGTCTTCACTGCAGAGGATGTGAGGGAGATTCCCACACCTAAGCTAGTCTTTTTAGGTGACAAATCTGAGGAACTGTCCCAGATTGAGGTGTCAGTAGAGGAGGTATTTGAACAAATTGATAAGTTAAACAGTAATAAGTCACCAGGACCAGATGGTGTTCACCCAAGAGTTCTAAGGGAACTCAAATGTGAAATTGCAGAACTACTAACTGTGGCATGTAATCTGTCATTTTAAATCAGGTTCTGTACCAGATAACTGAAAGATAGCTAATGTGACACCAATTTTAAAAAAAGGCTCCAAAAGTGATCCTGGCATTTACAGGCTGGTAAGCCTAACTTCAGTACCAGACAAGTTGGTTGAAACTATAGTAAAGAATAGAATGATTAGGCGCATAGATGAACATTATTGGTTGGGGAAGAGTCAACATGGCTTTTGTAAGGAGAAATCATGCCTCACCAATCTATTAAAATTCTTTGAGGGGTCAACAGATATGTGGATAAGGGTGATCCAGTGGATATAGTGCACTTAAATTTTCAGAAAGCCTTTGACAAGGTCCCTCTTCAAAAGCTCTTAAGCCAAGTAAGCTGCCATGGGATCAGAGGGAAGGTCCTCTCATGGATCAGTAACTGGTTAAAAAGGCAGGAAACAAAGGATAGGAATAAATGGTCACTTTTCAGAATGGAGAGGTTAAATAGTGGTGTCCCCAAAAGGTCTGTACTGGGACCAGTACTGTTCAACATATTAATAAATGATCTGGGGAAAAGGGTAAATGGTGAGGTGGAAAAATTTGCAGATGATGCAAACTACTCAAGATATTTAAGTCCAAAGCAGACTGCGAAGAGTTACAAAAGGGTCTCTCAAAACAAGGTGACTGGGCAATATAAAGTAGCAGATGAAATTCATAGAATCATAGAATATCAGGGTTGGAAGGGACCTCAGGAGGTCATCTAGTTCAACCCCCTGCTCAAAGCAGGACCAATCCCCAACTAAATCATCCCAGCCAGGGCTTTGTCAAGCCTGACCTTAAAAATATCTAAGGAAGGAGATTCCACCACCTCCCTAGGTAACGCATTCCAGTGTTTCACCACCCTCCTAGTGAAAAAGTTTTTCCTAATATCCAACTTAAACCTCCCCCACTGCAACTTGAGACCATTACTCCTTGTTCTGTCATCTGCTACCACTGAGAACAGTCTAGAGCCATCCTCTTTGGAACCCCCTTTCAGGTAGTTGAAAGCAGCTATCAAATCCCCCCTCATCCTTCTCTTCTGTAGACTAAATAATCCCAGTTCCCTCAGCCTCTCCTCATAAGTTATGTGTTCCAGTCCCCTCATCATTTTTGTTGCCCTCTGCTGGACTCTTTCCTGCTCCATGATTTTTCCAGGGACTGAGGTGAGGCTGTCTGGTCTGCCGTTCCGGAATTCTCCTCCTTCCCTTTTTTAAAGATGGGCACTACATTAGCCTTTTTCCACTCGTCCAGGACTTCCCTGGATCGCCATGAGTTTTCAAAGATAATGGCCAATGGCTCTGCAATCACATCCGCCAACTTCTTTAGCAGTCTCGGATGCAACGCATCCAGCCCTGTGGACTTGTGTTCATCCAGCTTTTCTAAATAGTCCCGAACCACTTCTTTCTCTACAGAGGGCTGGTCACCACCTCCCCATACTGTGCTGCCCAGTGCAGTAGTCTGGGAGCTGACCTTGTTCGTGAAGACCGAGGCAAAGGAAAAACATTGAATAGATTAGCTTTTTCCACACCCTCTGTCACTAGGTTGCCTCCCTCATTAAGTAAGGGGCCCACGCTTTCCTTGACTTTCTTCTTATTGCTAACATACCTGAAGAAACCCTTCTTGTTACTCTTAACATCTCTTGCTAGCTGCAACTTCAGGTGTGATTTGGCCTTCCTCATTTCACTCCTGCATGCCCGAGCAATATTTTTATACTCATCCCTGGTCATTTGTCCAATCTTCCACTTTTTGTAAGCTGCTTTTTTGTGTTTAAGATCAGCAAGGATTTCACTGTTAAGCCAAGCTGGTCGCCTGCCATATTTACTATTCTTTCTACACATGGGGATAGTTTGTCCCTGTAACCTCAATAAGGATTCTTTAAAATTCAGTGTTGTCAAATGCAAAGTAATGCACATTGGAAAACATCCCCACTATACACATAAAATGATGGGGTCTAAATTAGCTGTTACCACTCAAGAAAGAGATCTTGGAATCACTGGGGATGGTTCTCTGAAAACATCCACTCAGTGTGCAGCGGCAGTCAAAAAAGATAACAATGTTGGGAATCATTACAAAAGGGATAGATCATAAGACAGAAAATATCATATTGCTGCTATATAAATCTATAGTATGCCCACATCTTGAATACTGCATACAGATATGGTCACCCCATCTCAAAAAAGATATATTGGAGTTAGAAAGGTACAGAAAAAGGCAACAAAAATTATTAGGGATACAGAATAGCTTCCATATGAGGAGAGATTAATAAGATTAGGACTTTCATCTTAGAAAAGAGATCACAAAGGGGATATGATAGACATCTACACAATCTGATGTGGAGAAAGTAGATAAGGAAGTATGTTATACTTGTTCACATAGCACTGGGCCTGATAGTGGATGCATATTTACCATCTTCCCAAAAGACACACTTTTGCAAGGTTATAGATACAGCCTTTACAAGGATTAGTCACTCACATTTTGGACTTGTTGATAATCTCTCCCATCTGTCGAAAGCTAGTTGAAAACTTTCTACTATGGTTAATGCTGCTAGAGAGGGAGATCTGCTTTTCACACCCTTATACTAAAATAATGATAGGCATGGATGCCTACAATCTGGGGGTTGGGACAACATATCTGGGAAATTTTCACTGTCTGTTATCTTTGGAGACCTCAGGAAAAGAGACTCGATGTAAACTAGCTAGAACTGAGGCTCATTAGGCTGGTTCTCACATTTCTTCTTTCACACATCAGAGGGCAGACAATGGAAATGTTCGGATAGTGTGTTTGCAATGTATTATCTGAACAAATAAGGGGAATTCGGTTACCTCTGTGTAACTGATAATCCATCTGTGGAAATGATGCATTATTAATAATGTAGGTAGGTGAGGTAATTTTTATTAAACCAACTTCTGTTGATAGAGACTTATACAGAGCTCTACTTCGGATCTGGGAAATGTATTTAGAGTACATTTCTAATATCGATGTCTCTCCAATATCCTGTGACCAACAGGGCTACAACAACATTGCATACAACTTGAGATGAGACTCAGCAATCCTTCTGATATTTGACTTTCTTTGCTACAAATCAGAAAGTGTTCAAGGTTCGGCTCAAAAATAGGATACAGAGGGAAAGAACTCCTTCATGCCTTTTCTTCATTTTCCTTCTTTCCAGAGTACTAACAAATATTCAGTAAGACAGAGAAGTGGTGATTCTAGTGGCACCAACCTGGTTGTGGGAGACCTGATTCTCAGACCTTCTAGCCCTGACAAAGATTGTCCAATCAGTCTTCCTTGAGTCAAGTCTTGTCACAGTAGAACACCAGGGTGGACCATCAAGGATGTCAGTCCCTGCACCTTTTACCATGGCTGCTAGGTTTCTAGAGCAGAGGGTTTTGTGCTTTTCTGTGGAGATCAAGGCAGGTCTGAGATAACTTTTGTGCTGCCAGATGGAACCAGTTTGAAATGCATGCTCAAGCCAGAGTCCTTGACTCAGGTTTTTTTTTGTGGTTCCTGCTGTCTTGGACTTCCTTTCTCATGTTTCTGATGTCTTCACAGATATCTCTGGCTACAGAATGTTCATTTACTGTTTGTTTAGCTACTATTTCTGTTGTCCATGTGAAGAGTCATGGAGTTTGTTCATCTCCTAGTGTAACAATTTTTAAAGACTTTAAACTTCTACCTCCTTCTCAGTGGCCTAATGATCCTTTAGAGTTGAGTTTATTATTAACCAAGCATATAGATGGTCCGTTTGTGCCATAGCGATTTTAGATCTCTGTGAAAGGTTATTCTTCTTGGCTGCCAACTTGTCCAGGAGGGTCTTGGTGTTGCAGGCTCTGCTGTCCAGCCTACTTGACACCACAGTCCAAAATTACCAGGTGGTACTTAGTCTGTCAGTATTTCTCCTGGTCTCTTTCCCAAAGCCCCAAAATAATACTAGGAGAAGAGCTGGTTATCTGTTAAACATGACTAAGTCATTCAGAAAATTAAGCAGACTATTTGTGGCATTTATAATTAAAACAAAAAACAGCTAGACAGCTAAAGGATGGCTAGTGGATAAGACTATGCATCATGTCATGTTATGAATTAGAGAGCTTTGAGATACTTAGGTATTATAAATGCAAACTCACCTAGGCGCACAGCAGCTTCAGTGGCATATATCTGCAATAAGAACATTGTAACAACTGCTATACTGGGTCTGACCACTAGCCTAGTATCCTGTCTTCGACAGTGGCCAATAGCAGAATTTCTGGGAGAGTGAACAGAGCAGGGCAATTTTCCTCTCCTGGCTTCTGGCAATGAGAAGTTTAGGGTCACTCCAAGCATGGGGTTGCATCCTTGACTGTCTTGGCTAAAGTTCATGGAGGATATCTTGTTCTCTTTTGAATACAGTACCTCTAGCCGTCACATCCCTGGCAATGAAATCCACAGGTTAATTGTGTTTAGTGTGGAAAAAATACTTCTTGTTTCTCTTAAATCTGCTGCCTATTAATTTCATCACATGACCCTTGGTTTTGCATTGTGGGAAAGAGTAAATAAAACTTCTCAAGCGGTGTCCCTATGGGCTCCCCACTTCAGGTGTACTCACACCTCTTATGCCTTTAATCTGAGATTTTTGGTAGTAGTGTCTGTTCAATCTGTGCATATGGCTTCCTCGTGCCCTGCTTCAAGGCTATATAAGGCTGCGTGGGTGAACTGCCTGCAGTTCCCTCTCAACTGCCTTGGCCTGAGACAAGCATTAGTGTGCCTTACTATTTTAAGTTGACAATTTAGTCTAGTTACCTTTCTTCATTCTATTATTTATTTTATTTGCTGTATTTTATTTAGGTGTTTAGGGGAAGCCTTGCTCAATCCCTTTCTTCCTTAAGGGAGGTGGGAACTTTGCCCTTCTAGCTACTGTTACCTTGGAATATGCCAGGCTCTCTGGGCTTTCGGGAGGTTCTTGGGAGACTTTCCTGGTCAGTGATGGGTATTCCCGTTTATCTGTAGCTTGGGGTAATCTTATCCTGTATATCTATTTGCTGTGCTTTTAAAGGCAGGGCAAGGAAAAATTGGGTTTTAAAACTGAGATGTTTAATGATGGAGCATTCCCTCCAGCCACCCTCAGTTCCCAGACAGGAGATCTCTTCCCCCACTCTCGCCCCCCAACATAGGTCTTTCTGTGAACATGTCATTCTTGGCACATTCACCTGAGTCTACCTGAGGTAAATTCACAGAGGAGATGCATAGAAAGAGGAGCCATTCTCTGCAGAAGAAGTCTACCTCAAAAAAACCTGTGACCTTGCAAAGCAAGACTGCTGTGGCGTCATCTTATCCCGCTTTGGGTACGGCTGAGGCTCCAGATGCTCTTAGTATTAATCCTGTGTCCATGGCTCCGGACTCATCTGAGAAAAAGGGAAACAAGCATGACTCAGTACCAAGACCTTCTGTACTGCAGAAACAGGACATTGCATAAATGAAGCATTCTCACCTCCTGACAGAAGGGTACCCACAACTCCTTTGGTAACATCTTCATCAGAGTTGACCACAAAGACTGCTTCAGTACAGGGAAGACACCACGTTTCATATAGGGTCTTGATCCCCCCCCCCCCACAAGGCGGCATCATCAGTACCAACTACTTGGGCCAGAAGGGACTTGCTGGAATAACATTTACCCTTGGTACTAACTACAGAACAGGGCCCCATTCTTCAAATCCACCCTGTACTGCAGGAGTTCAGATTCCTTAAGGACTTACTTGTTTTGGAGGAACCAGAGTCAGCCTTATTAGTGGGTACTGAAAGGTTATTGGTAACAAAACATGCACAGTCTCCAAGTTAGGGCCTTTCCCCAGTACTGCTTGACCCTCAACCACTTTCAGAGTGCTGAAGCTGCCCTTGCTGAGGAGGAGGAATTCTCTTATTTGAATGTCTCAGTCCAAGATTCCCCTACTCTTCAGACAAGGGTTTTCCCTTCTGATGCTTTTGAAAAGAGGGGTGGAGTGGGGAAGGGGAGTTGCATCAAAGATGGGCCTGTGTTCACCCTATCTGGTTCAAGCCCTTTGGACACCCCCAATCCCTAGTGACCATATGGGGATCCTTGAGCTGCATATTGACAGCAGTTTTTCCATGCCCCTAATGTTTCTTGTGGGGAATAGTTGGAGTAGAGGAGTGTCTCCCCTCTCCTCTACCTCAAGTGCAAGAATCATTTGAGGAGCCAGGGCAGATAAAGAGGCTACTCTGCAAACAAATATTTCTTTGTCTTCCCCAGATGAAGTGGTAATGTTTGCCTAACCAACTATGGCTGATGACTTCAGACACTTCCACAAGTTAATTAAGCATAATGCAGATTCCCTGCAGCTCCCTCTGAAGAGCTCAGTTAGTTTCAGCATAAGCTCCTGGATATCCTTCAATGGACTCCCTTTCCCTGAGCCGCCCTGCCTATTAATGAGGCCCTGTTGGATCCTGCCAAACCCATGTGGCAGACCTCTGCAATGATACTGCCAACATGTAAACAGGCCGATGAGAAATATTGCTTCCCAGCAAATGACTCTGAACTTTTGCAGATCCATCCAGCACCAAACTCCCTGGTTGACTTTAGGATTATAAGTTATCAAGCTGTCATGTTGAAGTACAATCACTCAAATTATGCCAATTTCAACACCTGGATTCAGTATCTGCCGGTTGATCAGTGTGAGCTGTTTCAAACTGTTATCAATGATGCTAGAACTTTGCTACAAGCCTCCTTGGATGCAGTCCCCACTGCAGCTTGATCTGTCTCTACGGCGGCAGGCATGCGGAGGGCATCCTGGCTGTCTGAATTCCCAAAGGAGGTCCAAAACATGGTTGAGGACCTTTCCTTTGAATGGCCTCAAGCTCTTCACTGAATCCACTGATGAATCCCCGCATACCCTTAAGAATCCCAGAGCCATGTTGAGATCTTTTGGGATTTATATGCTTACAAACAAACAAATTTAGTAGTTCCCAAACGGCTCAAAGATCCCACCCTGCTTCATTCCCAGAATTCAAGAATTTACGCATCACCCAGGAAGAAGTCAAGGTTCTAGAGGAAAAGACTGCCTACTCCCTGTGCATCCGCTGCTGAGCCTTCATCATCATCATCATCTAAGCATCAGTTTTGATAGGCTGGTCAAGGACCCGGTACAACCTCACAAAATCAAACTGTGTCCACACCGTTCTACCCACCATGCACCTGTTGGAGACAGTCTCTTCCACTTTCTGTCCATGTGGGAGAGGATCGTATCAGACAATTGAGTGCTGGAGGATATAAGATTGGAGTACGCTATCCATTTTACCTCCCTCCCTTATGCCACTGCTCCCCCCCACCCTTTTCTGTTCCTCCTCAGGGACCCCTCTCATGAATAACTCTTAAAGCAAGAAGTCAATTCCCTTCTGTGAATAAGTGCTATAGAACCAGTTCCAGTTCAGCATGGAGGGAGGGAAGATCAGAGAGTGGAGGCTGATGGGAATCTGGGAGGCAGTGACCATGAGTTGGTTGAGTTCAGGATCCTGACACAGGGAAGAAAGGTAAGCAGCAGATTACGTACCCTGGACTTCAGGAAAGCGGACTTCAGGAAAGCAGACTTCGACTCCCTCAGGGAACGGATGGCTAGGATCCCCTGCGGGACTAACATGAAGGGGAAAGGAGTCCAGGAGAGCTGGCTGTATTTCAAGGAATCCCTGTTGAGGTTACAGGGACAAACCATCCCGATAAGTCGAAAGAATAGTAAATATGGCAGGCGACCAGCTTGGCTTAACGGTGAAATCCTAGTGGATCTTAAACATAAAAAAGAAGCTCACAAGAAGTGGAAGGTTGGACATATGACCAGGGATGAGTATAAAAATATTGCTCGGGCATGTAGGAATGAAATCAGGAGGGCCAAATCGCACCTGGAGCTGCAGCTAGCGAGAGATGTCAAGAGTAACAAGAAGGGTTTCTTCAGGTATGTTGGCAACAAGAAGAAAACCAAGGAAAGTGTGGGCCCCTTACTGAATGAGGGAGGCAACCTAGTGACAGAGGATGTGGAAAAAGCTAATGTACTCAATGCTTTTTTTGCCTCTGTCTTCACTAACAAGGTCAGCTCCCAGACTGCTGGGCTGGGCATCACAACATGGGGAGTAGATGGCCAGCCCTCTGTGGAGAAAGAGGTGGTTAGGGACTATTTAGAAAAGCTGGACGTACACAAGTCCATGGGGCCGGACGAGTTGCATCCGAGAGTGCTAAAGGAATTGGCGGCTGTGATTTCAGAGCCATTGGCCATTATCTTTGAAAACTTGTGGCGAACGGGGGAAGTCCCAGATGACTGGAAAAAGGCTAATGTAGTGCCAATCTTTAAAAAAGGGAAGGAGGAGGATCCTGGGAACTACAGGCCAGTCAGCCTCACCTCAGTCCCCGGAAAAATCATGGAGCAGGTCCTCAAAGAATCAATCCTGAAGCACTTAGAGGAGAGGAAAGTGATCAGGAACAGTCAGCATGGATTCACCAAGGGAAGGTCATGCCTGACTAATCTAATCGCCTTCTATGATGAGATTACTGGTTCTGTGGATGAAGGGAAAGGAGTGGATGTATTGTTTCTTGACTTTAGCAAAGCTTTTGACACGGTCTCCCACAGTATTCTTGTCAGCAAGTTAAAGTAGTATGGGCTGGATGAATGCACTACTAGGTGGGTAGAAAGTTGGCTAGATTGTCGGGCTCAACGGGTAGTGATCAATGGCTCCATGTCTAGTTGGCAGCCGGTGTCAAGTGGAGTGCCCCAGTGGTCAGTCCTGGGGCCGGTTTTGTTCAATATCTTCATAAATGATCTGGAGGATGGTGTGGATTGCACTCTCAGCAAATTTGCAGATGATACTAAACTGGGAGGAGTGGTAGATACGCTGGAGGGCAGGGATAGGATACAGAGGGACCTAGACAAATTGGAGGAGTGGGCCAAAAGAAATCTGATGGGGTTCAATAAGGATAAGTGCAGGGTCCTGCACTTAGGACGGAAGAACCCAATGCACAGCTACAGACTAGGGACCGAATGGCTAGGCAGCAGTTCTGCGGAAAAGGACCTAGGGGTGACAGTGGACGAGAAGCTGGATATGAGTCAGCAGTGTGCCCTTGTTGCCAAGAAGGCCAATGGCATTTTGGGCTGTATAAGTAGGGGCATAGCGAGCAGATCGAGGGACGTGATCGTCCCCCTGTATTCGACATTGGTGAGGCCTCATCTGGAGTACTGTGTCCAGTTTTGGGCCCCACACCACAAGAAGGATATGGATAAACTGGAGAGAGTCCAGCGAAGGGCAACAAAAATGATTAGGGGTCTGGAACACATGACTTATGAGGAGAGGCTGAGGGAACTGGGATTGTTTAGTCTGCAGAAGAGAAGAATGAGGGGGGATTTGATAGCTGCTTTCAATTACCTGAGAGGTGGTTCCAGAGAGCATGGTTCTAGACTATTCTCAGTGGTAGAAGAGGACAGGAGAAGGGGTAATGGTCTCAAGTTGCAGTGGGGGAGGTTTAGGTTGGATATTAGGAAAAACTTTTTCACTAGGAGGGTGGTGAAACACTGGAATGCGTTACCTATGGAGGTGGTAGAATCTCCTTCCTTAGAAGTTTTTAAGGTCAGGCTTGACAAAGCCCTAGCTGGGATGATTTAATTGGGGATTGGTCCTGCTTTGAGCAGGGGGTTGGACTAGATGACCTCCTGAGGTCCCTTCCAACCCTGATATTCTATGATTCTATGATTTTAGATCTAAGACTCCTAAACAGTTTTGTGAAATCACAAAAATTCAGGATGGTATCTCTCTCAGCTGTAATTCTGTCATTAGAACCGAGGAGAGGGTTGGTTTTCGGCCCTTGCACTTCAGGATTTTTTTTCTTTTTGTATTGCAGTTCACCCATCTCACAGTTGTTTCCTGTTTTTTCAGCTGCGCCATTGTAAGGTGTTTAGTGTAGACATAGCCTAAGTCTTTTAGGAAATAACCATGACGGTTCATGACTATTGCGGATACGTCTGACAGTTTGGCGATTTCCACCCAGAGGCTCTCCAGGTGGATTTCTGATTGTATTGTATTATGTTATGATAGAATGAGGTTGTGTCTGTGGATTCATGCTGGCCCATTCCACGACAGCTCTTTCTATAACAGTGACATTACTCAAGAATTCTTCCTATTCTGGATGTTTGTAAGGCTGACACTTGGACCTCCATACATACCTTTTCCAAGCATTACTCTGTGGTCCAGACTGCTAGATCAGATGCTGTGTTGGAAATGTAGTATTGTCTTCAGTCTTGGACTTGACTCCAAAGCCCCCCCTGCTCCAGCTCAGGGTGCTGGTCAGTAGTCACCGGAAGTGGAACACCCATAGACGCAGTACTCTGAGAAAGAGAGGTTACTCACCTTGTGCAGTAACTGACATTCTTCAAAATGTGTGTCCCTATGAGTGCTCCTTTGCTTGCATGCTTCCTCTGCTTCAGGGTTTTCTCTGTGCCCTTGCAGCAGAGAGGGAACTGAGGGTAGTTTGCCCATGTAACCCTTTTTAGCCTCAGAGCGGGGCACAAGGAAGTATAGGGTGCATGAATGGGCCAAAGGGGTTTAAGCAACCTGAAGTGGAGCCACTCATCTCAAAGAACTCCAGTTACTGCCCAAGGTGAGTAAGCTCTTCTTCTAAATTCACTTTTTTCACAGAGTTCATGACTTTATAGACCCCATCATATCCCCCATCAGTCATCTTTTTTCTGACCTGAACAACCCTAATCTTTTTAGTCTCCCCTCGTATGGAAGCCATTCCGTACCTTTCATAATCTTTGTTGCTCTTTGTTGAACCTTTTCCAGTTCCACTATGCCCTTTTTGAGATGTATCCTTTGAAATTTGTAGGGCTACTATATGCAGCTTTGGTTCGCAGCTTTGGTTCACATCTTTGTGAATCAGTATTCTCTTTGATGCTTTATTGAGGGCAGAGGGTGGTTTTTGGAGAGCAGTGCTTCAGATACTATTAAACTAAAAGAACCCCTCAGCCTTGTCATTGTTAGGTTGCTACAGTGGCACTTTGTGGAAGAAGTGTTACAAGAATTCTTATTGATAAAGAGTTTATCTGAATCAGTTGCCTCCATAGAGCCGTATTCACCTCCCTTCTCCTTTCTGCTTCAAAGTCTGGATACTTCTGGAGGTAGAATTTCTGATGAAAGACTGGTGGGCAAAGTATTTATACCCTCTGTATATGGAAAGCTGTGATTGATTTTTTTTTTTTTTATGCACACCCTCCAGCAGCTGTTAACTGCTGCTTATAAGCAGATCCGTGGTCACACAGCTAGGCATATAAATCCTACAGTGTAGCTCGAGGGAGGCAATACATTCAGACAACCAGAATTATTGCTGGCAAGTACCTCTTTTTCATGGTTCTAGGTGGAGTTTTGAAACAAAAATATTAACGCATGCAACTCATTTTTATTCTCTTTATAGATGCTCCTCTTCACATAGCCCTAAGGACTACACCACATAGAGATGAGAAAATAGAAAAGAGAAGAACTTCAGCTCCTTCCTCAGTAAATTCATTAAAGGCTCACCGGTCTTCCCTTAGAGAGCAAAGCAAAGAGAACCATATAGACAGATCACATGAGAAACATCAAGAAAGGGAAAGAACTGAAAATGGTATGGCTTCTTAACTGGTCTAACATGGGATTATGTTGGGGAACTTCAGTGCAGTATAAGAAATTGTTATAAATGTTGGTACATGATTCTTTGGCCTACCTTTGTCCCCTCTCAGATACTTTTGTAATCTTGAAGAGAACATTAAGCAGTATTTTTCAGTGTTTTAGTTGTTTCAAATATTCTTAAATAGGAGCTCTTTGTCACAAAGCAGTTTCCTCTGGTGAATTCTGCCTGAAAATCCTAATTTGCTCATGAAACTCCATTCCTTTCCCAAAAAAAAAATCATTTGTGGTATCCCAAATTGTCAGTCACTTCAAGATCTAATAGGCAGTTAAGATAAGCTGTGAGAGAACACTTAACCTCAAACACCGATGTATTTGTTAATTAGCACATGTGTCAGGAATACATGTGAATGATAAATTATGGTTTGTCAGATTTAATGGATAAAGGTTATAGTTCCCCAACATATAGTCTGTATATCCCTCAATGTGAAACTTCCTCTTTCACTGTGTAGCTGTGTGAAAATGTTAAGACAAACACCTTATCACGTATGGGTGAACACTTAAGCAATCACACTTTCTGACCCATATGTGCTAATAAAGTTTGCAGATGATACAAAGCTGGGAGGTATTGCTAATTTAGAGAAGGACAGGGATACCCTACAGGAGGATCTGGATGACCTTGTAAACTGGAGTAATAGGAATAGGATGAAATTTAATAGTGAGAAGTGTAAGGTCATGCATTTAGGGATTAATAACAAGAATTTTAGTTATAAGCTAGGGACGCATCAACTAGAAGTAACGGAGGAGGAAAAGGACCTTGGAGTATTGGTTGATCATAGGATGACTATGAGCTGCCAATGTGATATGGCTGTGAAAAAAGCTAATGTCGTCTTGGGATGCATCAGGAGAGGTATTTCCAGTAGGGATAAGGAGGTTTTAGTACCGTTATATAAGGCACTGGTGAGACCTCACCTGGAGTACTGTGTGCAGTTCTGGTCTCCCATGTTTAAGAAGGATGAATTCAAACTGGAACAGGTACAGAGAAGGGCTACTAGGATGATCCGAGGAATGGAAAACTTGTCTTATGAAAGGAGACTCAGGGAGCTTGGCTTGTTTAGCCTAACTAAAAGAAGGCTGAGGGGAGATATGATTGCTCTCTATAAATATATCAGAGGGATAAATACCAGAGAGGGAGAGGAATTATTTAAACTCAGTACCAATGTGGACACAAGAACAAATGGATATAAACTGGCCACTAGGAAATTTAGATTAGAAATTAGACGAAGGTTTCTAACCATCAGAGGAGTGAAGTTTTGGAATAGCCTTCCGAGGGAAGTAGTGGGGGCAAAAGATCTATCTTGCTTTAAGATTAAACTCGATAAGTTTATGGAGGAGATGGTATGATGGGATAACATGGTTTTGGTAATTAAATATTCATGGTAAATAGGCCCAATGGCCTGTGATGGGTTTTAGATGGGGTAAGGTCCAAGTTACCTGGGAAAGAATTTTCTGTAGTATCTGGCTGATGAATCTTGCCCATATGCTCAGGGTTTAGCTGATCGCCATATTTGGGGTCGGGAAGGAATTTTCCTCCAGGGCAGATTGGAAGAGGCCCTGGAGGTTTTTCGCCTTCCTCTGTAGCATGGGGCACGGGTCACTTGCTGGAGGATTCTCTGCTCCTTGAGGTCTTTAAACTACAATTTGAGGACTTCAATAGCACAGATATAGGTGTGAGGTTTTTTTTTTTGTAAGAGTGGTGGGTGAAATTCTGTGGCCTGCGTTGTGCAGGAGGTCAGACTAGATGATCATAATGGTCCCTTCTGACCTAAATATCTATGAATCTATGAATCTATGAATCATCCTCAAAGGGAACCTGCATAACACATTAAAAAGACAAGCCTTGAAGCTTAAACTCCTAACTATGTTTCTCCTATCGACATAGCTGCCACATCTCTATGAGGGAGAAGGTCTCCCATCAACTTAGTAGCATCTTCCCTAAAACACTACAGCAGTGCGCTTGCACTGATGCTGCTGCACCACTGTAGCACTGTGTGTGAAGATGAGCCCCTAGACGTGAAGAAGAGCTCTGCATGGCTTGAAAGCTTGTCCCTCTGACCATCAGAAATTGGTCCAATAAAAGATATTACCTCACCCTCCTGTGGTCTAAATTAGCTGTTACCACTCAAAAGAGAGTCCTTGGAGTCATTGTGGAGAGTTCTCTGAAAATATTCATTCATTGTGCAGCAGCAGTCAAAAAAGCTAACAATGTTAGGAACTATTAGGAAAAGGATAGATGATAGAGACAGAAAATATCATTATGCCACTATGGAAATCCATGGTACCTTGAATACTGCATTCAGATCTGGTCGCCCTATCTCAAAAAGAGATATATTAGAATTGGAAAAGGTACAGAGAAGGGCAACAAAATGATTAGGGGTATGGGACAGCTTCCGTATGAGGGGAGATTAAAAAGACTGGGGCTGGTCATCTTAGAAAAGAGATGACAAAGAGGGATATAATAAAGGTCTAAAAAGTCATGAGCGGAGAAAGTGAATAGGGTAGTGCCAGTTACCTTTTCACACAACAAAACTAGTAGTCACCCAATGAAATTAATAGGCAACAGGTTTAAAACAAACTAAAGCAAGTACTTCATGCCATGTACAGTCAACCTGTGGAACTCATTGAAGGTCAAAAGCATAATTGGATTCAAAAAAAGAGAAATTCCTGAAGGATAGGTCCATCAATGGCCATTAGCCAGGATGGTCAGGGACACAGCCCCATGGTCTGGGTGTCCCTAAACCTCCAACTGCCAAAAGTATCTGGCTCTGGCCACTGTCAGACAGGATACTGGATGAGATGGACCGCTGATCTGACCCAGTATGATAATGATATGTAAAAAATATAAAGGAAATGATGAATTCTGCTTTTTTTTTTTTTTAAATCAGAGAAGTCCAGATAGTCAAGTCTGGTCCTCCTTGGCCTAATTTGGAGGTATCAGAATTGTGGATTGTGAACTTTCTCAGATCGTAGTTGGTGGAATGGGGATGTTGAATCATTTCTCCCAATTGTTTCTCAGGTATTTGAGGTAGATAGGTTTAAAAGATTTTAAAAAACATGTATAAAAAAATTGTATCCCTTCTCAGTGAAATTTTACTTGCATGTTGTCTGTCATAATCCCATTAGTTCTCCAGCTGTCCATAGTCTTCCAGAATAAAAAAAAATTAACAAATCCTGAATTTCTTCTCTATAAAAAAGAAAAAAAATTCAGATCTCCTTTATATCTTGTAAGGAAGCAAAAAACAATGTCAGCTAATTTTTGTATTTGCAGGGCATTTTAAAGTGAATATTGCTGACCTCATCTTAAATATTTTACTGTGTCCCTACGATTTATGACTTTTTAAAGAAATAATATTCTCACTCGTAAATATCTTTTTGGTGACGGGACTGTCCTATTTCATGTATGCACAGTGCCCATCACAATGGGGCCCCCTCTCCACACTAGTGCCCAGAGCCCCCTTGTAATATAAATTCACTGACAACAAATACTCAACCACACAAAACACACAGATATAAAAAAATTACAGTCAGTCTTGTTTTCCCCACCACAACCTTTACACTGCCTGTTTTTGTTCACAGTGGCCTAAAGGAGGGATCCTTCAGGGGCAGCATGTTTGGAGGTCAACTGTGGTGTTGAAGAACAGTGACAGGGAAACTAAAATGTTAAATGTTTAAAAGATTCTGCTTCTTATTCTAAAGAATCCCTCAGGACGATCATATTACATCTCACTTAGTCTTAAGTCAGGTCTACACTACAGACTTACATAGGTATAAGTACGTCACTCATGGGTGTGAAAAATCTGCACCCTCTGAGCAATGTAGTTATATTGACCTAATCCTCTGGTGTAGACAGTGCTATGTCGACAGGAGCACTTTCACCTCGTGCAGGTGAATTAACTATGTCGATGGGAGGAAGCTCTCCCGCCAACATAGTAGTGTCTTCACAAAAGGGCTACAGCAGTGCAGCTGCAGCGCTGTAAGTGAAGAGAAACCTGTATTATCCAGGGTGCTGTCTAGTGACCCTTTGTACTTTCTGGGTAGATGATGTTGCATTGAACACAGCAAGGATCCATGGGAGTGTATGAATAGGAGAACATATCTGGTAGGTGAGAGGGATGGGCACAAAGAAAACGGCAGATTTTCCGTGAGAGTTGTAAGATTGTTATATTCCCAATGCCGATTGCCAACTCCACAGGGGCAGAGTTAAGGTTGGGGAGATTGAGATTCTTCCCCCCCCGGCCCCGTTCCATGGCATGGCAGAATCAAAGAAGCAGAAGATAAGGTTTCAAGTTTGTGAAATTTGCCTCTACTGCTTGGGAGAAGCTCACATCGCATGCAGGTGCAGTATTTGCCACACCTGAAACCTATGGGTTTCAGAACCCAAAGCAGTGGTAACATCACTGTTTCTCTCCAGGTGATGTCAGGAACAAATCAATAGGGACACAGCTCCTGTGTCTGATGAAATGATTGATACAAACCAGAAAGCTTTTACCTAAAACTACCTTTTTAAATTAGGTCTTAAGCATACATACATATAAAATACTATACCCCAAATTTGTGAGGGCCAAGGTCCTACAGTGTCAAGCAAGTAAAAAATTCTCTACATTGGTGAACTCAAACACACAACGTTTGCACGGAAGTTCCTCAGATCCCCCATTGATGATACTCACAATGGATACCTCGCTGCTAGGTTGGGGGCACACCTACACAACCAAATGATCCTTGGTCGCTATGAAAATCAACATTACACGTGAACTTATTGGAGCTGCGGGCAGTCCGCAGTGCATGTTCATGCTTCCTGCATCTCCTGTCCGGGAGTGTGTGAGCTGCTTGCACACACTAGCATGACCAGGGACAGCTGCCAGTGAGACTGGTGCCTGCCCCAGTGGGCAGGGCTGGATGCGAGCTGGAGGAGCTCCCCAGCCTGGGTGCTGGCTCCCGCAAGTGGTAGCATAACATGTCACTGCTTTTTCCACTATGGTTCCTGGCCCTGGCCTTGCTGGTCTCGCTTGTTGTCACTAAAGTTCTGCAACTCCATGGATATCCACATTTGCAGATACCAATTTTGTATCCACGCCAGGGCTCTGTCCATGGTTCAGAGACAATGAAATGACTTGTTCAGAGGAGGTAAGAGATATTAACAACAGAAGGTCTACTACAAGGCTTTTCTACCTTCACAAATGGAAGAAATTCCATACATGTTGCCAGAATAGGCAAACAGTAACTACCTCTCCTTTACCAATGGCATTGGATTACATACTGGAACTCAAGAAATCGGGTGTCTCAATAAGCTCCATCAGAATACACCTTGCAGCAATCATGGCATTTCCACCACAAAGTGGACAAGTTCTCGATCTTCACTCACTACCACTGAAAGTTTTCTCAAGAGTCTTTGTAACCTCTACCTGGAAATACGTGCCTGCATGCCATCATGGGACCTCAGTCTGGTGCTACGATGTCTTACGGGGCTCCCTTTTGAACCATTAGCGACATGCTCACTTCTCCTTCTTGATGAAGGTAGCCTTCCTCATTGCTGTCACATCCGCTTAACAAGTGGGATAACTGGGGGCCCTCATGGCACATCTCCCATACACGGTAATTTTCAAAAAATAGTTATCCTATGACCACTTCCCACTTTTCTACCTTAATAGTTTCATTGTCCATTTGTATCAACCCATCCATGGGAACAAACAAGAAGCAACACTTTATATCCTAGATGTCCATAGGGTGCTAGCTTTTTACATTGAAAAAGACAATCTTTCTGAAAGTCTCCAAGTTATTACTTCCATCAGGAAATATCTAAGGGAGGCACCATATTCAAACAAAGGCTGTCAAAATGGATCTCTGGCTGCATTAACTTTTGCTATAACCATCACCGGATACAACCCCCATCAGGGACCTGCACTCACTCCATCATAGCGCATGCTACATCGATAGCCTTCCTCAACAATGTGCCTGTTCTGGACATCTGCAACGCAGCAACCTGGGTGTCAGCCCCTACGTTCACACAACACTGCCATAGAGCAACACTCTGCATCAGACACTCTACTTGGCCTTGCAGTTGTGGCAGATGACAAAACACTAACTCCGAAGCTCCCCCCTTCAACAGAAGGGCACTGCTCTGCAGTCACCTAAAGTGGAGCATTCACAAGGACACTCCTTGAAGAGGAGGTTACTCACTCTGTGCAGTAACTGAAGTTCTTTGAGATGGCTGTCCCTATGAGTGCTCCACTACCCTCCCTCCTCCCCTCTACGTCCACATTTTTTTCATGCTAAAGACTGTGGTAGAGAAGGAACGGAGGAAGCGGTTGGCCACACAGCACTATGTAACCGCTAGAATCGGCACAAGATGGGAACAGCGCATGTGGTAAGTCAAAAACATGGAAACCTGGGAGAAGGCTAGGAATCTGGGGAGAGCATGGGTCATCATAGCAGGGATAGGGTAGAGGAAAGAGAACATGGGGGGGGAATCAAATCGGTATTGTAGAGGTCTGAATACTAATCTGAGAAGTATGGGGAATAAGCAGGAAGAATTTGAAATACTAGTTAAACTATGACATAGTTGGCATCACAGAAACTTTGTTGGATAATACACGACTAGAAAATTGGTATAGAAGTGTGCAGCTTGTTCAGGAAGGACAGGCAGAGAACAAGGGAGAAGGTGTTGCCTTATATATTAAATATATATGCACTGGGACTGAGTTTGAGAGATGGAAATAGTAGACAGACTTGTTGAAAGTCTCTGGATAAGGATAAAAGGGGTAAAAAAACCAAGGGTGATGTCATTGTACAGGTCTACTACAGACTGCCTAACCAGGAAGAAGAGGTGGCTGAGGCTTTTTTAAAACAACTAAAAATCATCCAAAGCACAGGACATAGTGATAATGATGGACTTCAGCTACCCAGACATCTGTTGGGGGGAAAAAGCAAGGGGCAGATTTTCAACAAATTCTTGGAATGTATTGGAGACAATTTTTTATTTCAGAAAGTAGAGAAAGCTACCAGGGGAGAGGCTGTTCTAGATTTCATTTTGATGAAATAGGTGTTTCATTTTGACAACTGGTTAAGAATTTGAAAGTGGAAGGCAGCTTAGGTGAAAGTGATCATGAAATGACAGAGTTCATGATTTTAGGGTGTGGTAGGAGGGAAAACAGCACAATAAAGATAATAGATTTCAAGATGGCAGATTTTAGCAAACTTAGGGAGTTGGTAGGTAAGATCCTATGGGAAGCAAGTGTAAGGGGAAAAACAGTTCAAGAGAGTTGGCAGTTTTTCAGAGAGACTTTATTAAGGGCACAAGAGCAAACTCTTCCAGTGCGTAGGAAAGATAGGAAGTATGGCAAGAGAAAACCCTGGCTTAACCATTAGATCTACCTAGAAGATAATAAGGTCATACGTAACAGTCAGCATGGATTTGTCAAGAACAAATCATGTCATAGAATCATAGAATATCAGGGTTGGAAGGGACCTCAGGAGGTCATCTAGTCCAACCCCCTGCTCAAAGCAGGACCAGTACCCAATTTTTGCCCCAGATCCCTAAGTGGCCCACTCAAGGATTGAACTCACGTCAAACCAACCTAATAGCTTCTTCTGATACTGCCTCGCATGACCTTCTCATAAACAATCTAGGGAAATACAACCTAGATGGTGCTACTATAAGGTCGATGCATAACCTGTTGAAAAACTGTTCCCAGATAGTAATCATCAGTGATGCACAGTCAAGCTGGAAGGGCATATCAAGTGCATGGATCAGTTCTGAGTCCAGTTCTGTTCAATATCTTCATCAGTGATTTAGATAATGGCATAGAGAGTACATTTCTAAAGTTTGTGGATGATACCAAGCTAAGAGGAGTTGCAAGGGATTTATAGAATAGGATTAAAATTCAAAATGATTTGGACAAACTGGAGAAATGGTCTTAAGTCAATAGGATGAGATTCAATAACGACAAATGCAGAGTACTCCATTTAGGAAGGAACAATCAGTTGCACACACACAAAATGGGAAATGACTGCCTAGGAAGGAATACTGCGGAAAGGGATCTGGGGGTCATAGTGGATCACAAGCTAAATATGAGTCAACAGTGTAACTCTGTTGCAAAAAAAGCAAACATCATTCTGGGATGTATTCGCAGGAGTATTGTAAGGAAGACATGAGAAGTAATTGGTCTGCTCTACTCTGCACTGATTAGGCCTCAACTGGAGTATTGTGTCCAGCTCTGGGTGCCATGTTTCAGGAAAGATGTGGGCAAATTGGAGAAAGTCCGGAGAAGAGCAACAAAAATGGTTAAAGATCTAAAAAACATGACCTATAAGGGAAGATTGAAAAAATTGGGTTTGTTTAGTCTGGAGAGGAGAAGACTGAGAGGGGACATTACAGCTTTCAAGTACATAAAAGATTGTTAGAAGGAGGAGGGGAAAAAATAGTTCTTCTTAACCACTAAGGATAGGACAAGAAGCAGTGGGCTTAAATAGCAGCAAGGGAGGTTTAGGTTGGACATTAGGAAAAACTTCCTAACTGTCAGGGTAGTTAAGCATTGGAATAAATTGCCTAGGGTCTGATTAGATGTCAGACCAGGGCCCAGGTGGAGGTAGAGGTAAGGTTAATGTTGTCAACCTTGCAAAAGCTAGGCATATTGATAAACATGCAGAAGTTGACACTTTCCCCTGTCCAAAGGATAGAAATCATAGGGGCCATTCTTCCAGAAGCCCAGTTCCAGGTCCTGGGCTCAATCATAGAAAGCATCAGAAACCAGGCTATCACCACAGCAAGAAACTGCCTGAAACTTTGGGGCACATGGCATCATGCACTTACATGGTGAAACATGTGAGATTGCAACTCAGACCCTTTCAATCCTGGGTAGCATCAGTGTACTGAAGAGCCAGGATTGCTTGGACATGGTTGTCACACTTAACCATTCAGTGGTCACTACCCTCCTTCGGTGGCTGGATCCAGAGACAGTGTATGCAGGTGTCCCATTCTTGAAACTTCAGCCGTCCATGTCTCTAGTCACCGATGCTTATGCGCTTGCCTGGGGGGCTCCTTTGGGGGTCCTCAGAACCCAGGGCCTCTGGTCCCAGGCAGAGCTCTCACTACACATCAGCGTGAGAGAACTCAGAGCAGCGTGCCTTGCCTGCCAGACATTCCAATTCCATCTAAAAGGCAAATGCATATTGATGCTTACAGACAACACGACAGCAATGTTCTGTATAAACAGGCAGGGTGGAGTGCGCTCCTGTCACCTATGCAAGGAAGCTGTCCACCTTTGTGAATTCTGCATATCCCACTCAGTCCATCTTGAAGCCTCCTGTCTCCTGGGGGCACAGAATGAGGTAGTGGATTGCCTCAACAGATCCTTCTCCAGTCACGAATGGTCCATCTGCCCAGACTTTTAACTCCCCAAATAGGACCTGTTTTGCATCAAGACACAACAAAGTGCCTACAGTTTTGCTCCTTCCTGAGTCACATCCTGGTCTCACTGACTTGTATTTTCCCTCTCGTGGAAACGCCATCTCTTCTGTGAGCCCTCCTCTTCTCCCCCCCACCCCCATACACAAGGTCCTGCTGAAGGTCAGAGAGGAAGGAACGAACCTGATCCTGATGGCCTGGCCTGGCCTCGTGAGCACTGGTTTACCACCATTCTGAACCTCTCAGTGGAAGCGTCATCTCCCAAGACCACGGACGCTTACATCACCTGATCCCTTTGTGATGTTATATGATTAAAATGATTAAAATAACCATGTAGATCATTGTTGCTACCACTGATATATATAATTGCAACAAATCTTGTACAAAGTATGTTATGTAAGTTGTCAATGGAAAGGTTATGATTTGCTGATGTAATTATCTTATTTATATGCATATATCATGTTTGTATCTGAAATTATAAATATTGGCTGTATACCAGTATATTTCAAATTTGTTTGCTCCTGGGTAACATCCACATGGCATTTAGCAAGCACATTGTTTAGCCAGCACATTGTATTCAAGTTGAATGGCCCATCAAAGAACACTTAACTCACAATGGACCATGAAAGAAGCCTATTCACACCTGATGAACCTTCCTGAGGACATTCTAGATAGTGTGTGGGTAATGGCTAACCTGACTCATCAAAGCATGCAAGGGCATGTGCCTAAACCAGGTGACACTAAACTCCATCTTGTGTGCCTGCACTTTTCCACACACTATACTAAGGGTTTTGTTTGGGACAATGAGGTTTTCCCTCCACATGGCAGAAACTGTAAAAGGCTCCATTTTGCCTCTTTCCTGCTCTGGACTATGGACTTATACTAATGGGAGCATTCTAACCAAGAGACCACTGAGGACCTTACAATAAATTGGGAGCAATCAGAGATGTAACCACTTAGCAGTTTATGCCATCATTGCTTTAAACCTGATTAACAGAAAAGCTTCAAAAACAGACTCCAAAGAGAAACTGCTAAGCTTGAATTAATATGCAAACTAGATACCATTAACTTGGATTTGAATAGAGACTGGGAGTGGCTGGGTCATTACACATATTGAATCTATTTCCCCATGTTAAGTGTCCTCACACCTTCTTGTCAACTGTCTAAATAGGCCATCTTGATTATCACTACAAAAGTTTTTTCTCCTGCTGATAATAGCTCATCTTAATTAATTAGCCTCTTACCGTTGGTATGGCTACTTCCACCTCTTCATGTTCGTTCTCTCTCTCTCTCTCTCTGTGTATGTGTGTGTTCCATTCTATGCATCCGATGAAGTGGGCTGTAGCCCATGAAAGCTTATGCTCAAATAAATTTGTTAGTCTAAGGTGCCATAAGTACTCCTGTTCTTTTTGCGGATACAGACTAACACGGCTGCTACTCTGAAACCTTTACAATTATTGTATGTATATGATTCCTTTAACCAATTTTAACTCACCTGTTTCTTTTTATAAATAAATCTTTAGATATTAGATACCAAAGAATTGGATGTAAGCATGTATTTGGGTAAGATCTGAAATATTCATTAACTTGGTTGGTAATGTGTCCAGTCCTTTGGGATTGGTAGAACTTTTCATTTGATGAACAAGATTTTCAGTAATCCCCATCATATTTGACTTGGCTCTCTGGGGAGGAAGCTGAAGGCTGGGTTGCTTTATGGAAACTGTTTTGGCTAAAGCTGTGTAACCAGTAAAGTATTTTAGAAGCTGATTTGTTACTAGCTTGGTGGATCTCAGTATTGTCTGCCCCATTCTTTGCAGTTTGACCTAATTGAACAACCTCAGCATTGCCCCCGGGACCCCGGTCACACCCTTCATCTCACAGCCTGGAAACTCTGTGGCTGAACCTCCTTGGAGCTAGCATGCTCCAGTACAGTTCAGGAAGATTTTAGTGAGCAGAAAGCTGTCCACTAGGACTATGTACCTGGCAAAGTGGAAAAGGTCCTTGATCTGGTCACAACAGTTAGGGGTCTCACCCACACGATCATCAGTATCATGTATCCTGGACTAATTGCTACCCCTGAAGCAAAAAGGGTTGTTGGTGTCTTCGATCAGAATCCACCTGGCTGTGATTTCAGCTTGTCACCCACGGGTGAATTGCTGAATCATCTTTGCAAGCCTGATCTGTAGCCTTTTTCTTAAGGGGCTGGACAGAACGTACCCACAGGTGAGACAACCTATCCCACCGAAGGGCCTTAACCTGGTGCTATCAAGGCTCATGGGTCCTCCATTCAAGCCTTTGGCTATGTGTTCTATACTTGTCTTTGATAGCCATTACCTTGGCCAGTAGGGTCTCAGAGATTAGGCCCTTACTTCAGAACCTCCATACACAGTTTTCGTCAAGGACTATGTCCAATTGTGCCCTCACCCAGCCTTTCTTCCACAGGTAGTGTCACAATTCCATAATAACCAGGACGCATTTCTCCCGGTGTTCTACCCAAAGCCGCCTGACAACAACCAGGAACAGAGACTCCATTCGCTAGATGTCTGACGGGCGCTTGCCTTCTACATAGAAAGGACTAAATCACTTCAGAAAACTACTCAGCTTTTCATGGTGGTGGCAGACAGGCTCGTCTTTCAGTTTCAGCCCAGAGAATTTCATCATGGATCACTTACTGTATCTGCATGTGCTACGACATAGTGAAAGTCCCTGCTCCTGACAGCACATTCCACAAGGTCACAAGCGTCTTCAGTGGCATTTGTGGCACAGGTTCCCATCTAGGATATCTGTAGAGCAACAATGTGGTTTTCAGTCCACACTTTTGCAACTAACTAGAGACAATGCTGCGTTCAGCAGGGTAGTGCTTCAGTCTGCTGGTCAGTGAACTCCAAATCTTTCTCCTATACCTGCTTTGGGAGTCACTTATGTTGGAATGCACATGAGGAAGCAGTCGAGGAAAAAACAGTTACTAACCTTCTATAGCTACTGTTCTTTGAAATGTGTTGCTCATGTCCATCCAAACCCCTGCCCCCTGCCACCACCCCTCTGTTGGAGTTAGCTGGCAAGAATGAACTGAGGGGGTGGCAGGGCTCTATATACCGGTGCTATGAGGGCATGACTCCAGGGGGCACGATGGATACCACTGAGGGGAAAAACTTTGTGGCTGTGATGCACACACACCTATATTGGAATGGTCATGAGTAACACATCTCGAAGAGCAACAGTTATGGAATGTTAGTAACTCTTTTTGTCCTGCCATGAGTGCAGGGGACTGGACTAGATGACCTCTCGAGGTCTCTTCTAGTCCTGCGATTCTGTGTGCAACCCAACCAGGCACTGCTACTAAAAATCTTTTGATTACAAGCGCAGTGCTGCATATGAACCTAAAGTGGAGCACTCACAGGGACAATCATCTTGAAGAACCTCAGTTACTCACCCTGTGCAGTAACTTTCTCTTCAGAGCACCCAAACATAGTTACCCAAAGTCTGAGATGGTTTTGAGTGATCATCAGATGGGCTTTCGGGGACCCTCCTTCCGTCCAGCTGATGATGAGTTCGGGAGTCAGCTCTTTGCCCAAAGAAAAGTTCCTTCAGGACTGCTTCCAGGTGCTTACTTTTTCTTAACCTTTTATAGCTAACTCTCACAAAACACACAACTCCTAGTTGCTGGATTCGGCAGAACCAAATTGCTGCAGTTGCAGTGGGTTACCATAGTAACCCCGATTTCGTCTGCAATTCTCCTAGCTTTAACAAATTACTCATCTCTTATCAACAAACCATTTTTAGTATTTCTTGCCATAATAAACTTGTATGTCTGGGGCACCCAAATCTGATGTCTCTGTCCACTTACTTTCTTCCATTCTTATGGTCTGTTAACTCCTTTCAGCTCCTCCCATTCTGATAAGCAAAGCTGCAACTGCAGCAATCTCGCCTTGCCTATGTGAGCCATGCAATTATTCCTAGTTATGTCATGTTCTGCTTTTAATCAGTGGTGGCTAAATACAACCAAAATGTCTGCGGTTTAGTTTGGTCAAATTCTGGTATTACATCACCGCTAGAGAGATTATTTCTCTGCCATGGGATATGCCCCCAGTATGGGACCTCTTACCATCTGCTCCAATAACCTATACCCTTGTACCACCTCCGGTACCACCATTTGAACTGGAGTCCACCTTCTCCTCCTCCGATGAATCAAGTGGCAGAGGAACTGACCGTGTCTTATCACCCCTACATGCCTTCATGGAGACATCCAGGGCAGCATCCACCGCTTTCACCACCTCAGAACCATTGGTACCCCATGCTGCGGGAACCACTACAACCTCCTTCACATGCAGCCTGTTGGTTATACTGGGCAGGCACCATGGTCCCAAAACCCCTTCTCGGAACCATCTTGGTCCATGAGAGACTGTTCGCCTGCCTTCTCCCTATGGGATCCTTCTAACAGGTACTCAAATCAGCTGTTGGAGGAGCCCTTTAGTCCGGTCCCAGCAGTCCGTCTTCTACTCTGGATGAAGTGGTGACCGCAGCATCCCCTTTTCCTCTGGATGACTTCAAGCAATTTCAAGAACTGTTATGGAAAGTCATGGGGAAACTCCAAATTCCCCTGGAAGAAATCTAGGACACCCAGCATAAGCTGCTTGATGTTCTCCACACCCTAGGAACAGCCAGAATTGCCCAGCTAATTAATAACGCTTTTCTGGAGCCTGACACAAAAGCCTGGCACTCCTCTGCCAAAGGGTCTGAAAAATGTTATGTTCCTGTCAAGGGGGTCTGAGATAATTTCACCCTTCTTCCCTCATAGTCCACATCAACATTGAGAAGTTGATCCTAGACCCCATGGAGTCTCTGGACTTCATAGGAGCGATCATCAGTTCAGTCACAGCATGAGCCTACTTACCAAAAGTCAGGTTCTAGGCAATGAGTGACAACATAACTAACATTGTGAGCAATCCTTATATCCCAGCCAGGACTTGCCTGTCTTTCCTGGGCCTGTGGCTTCATGTATGAGAGTGACCCCTGTTGCAAGATTCCACTTTCGCTGTGTGATGTCTTTTGCTGTCTTCAGATGTGGTGCCTCTTGTCCGCATTTTATCTTCTGGGGACACAGAATGTACTCACGGACTTGCTCAGCAGACATTTTGCAATCGACCACAAGTGGAAACTTCACAATTCTGTAGTATGTGGTATCTTCACCTGATGGGGGACTCCAACCAGAGACCTATTCGCTTCACAAATGAACAGCAAATGCAACACATACTGCTCCAGGGAAGGCCTCAGTTACTGCTCTCAGGGCGATGCTCTCAGGGCGTAGCTGACGAAATCAGCTACGTCATCTTGCCTTGAATACTGCACAAGATCCAGCAAGACAGAGCAATGGTCGTTCTGATCGTCTTCTGCTGGCCCAGACAATTCTGGTTTCCTAATCTCTTCTGCATGCCATCCCATCCACTGATTCTCATCCCCATCTTCCCCAATCTTCTGACCACGTACAATGGCGAGATCAGACAGCCCAGTCCACGTGTGCTCCACCTCAGAGTGTGGTACTTGGATGGGCTTCTGCTTTAGAACAGACATGCTCTTCAGCCATGCAAGACATCCTCTCCAGCAGCCGGAAGAACTCCACTAGGCAGTGTTATCAAGCTAAGTTCAAACGTTTCTTATCTTGGGTGCAACAAAAAGGAGTTTTACTTGAATCAGCAGGGATCCCCCTCATTCTGGACTACGTTCTATTCTTAGTCATTGGGTCTTTCCCTCAACTCCTTGAGAGTCCACCTGGTGGCTATTAGCGTATTGGTGTATCCAGTGGAGAGTTGAATCATCTTTACACATCCGCTAACCCCTAGGTTTTGGAAAGGCCTCATCAGAACCTTCTCACTTGTCCAAACGATCGCATCCCAGTGGGACCTAATCTAGTTCTCTGTATGCTAATGAAACCACCCTTTGAACCATTAGCATCGTGCTCCATGTCCCTCCTTTCCGTTGCTATCACTTCCACAGGAAGGGTCAGGGAACTCAGAGCTACGATGGCAGACCCATGTTTCACGCTCTTCCACAAGGATAGTCTCCTTACGTCTACACCCCAAATTTATACCAAAGATTGTGTTTGTTTCATATCAGTCAATCCATTCTCTTACCTGTTTTCTTCCAAAAACCACACTCCTCTGCAGAGGAACATTGACTCCATTCCCTAGGTGTCTGACGAGTTCTGGCCTTCTACCTATAGAGAATGAAACCTATCAGGAAGTCCCCTAGTCTATTTGTTGCAATAGCAGAAAGACTTGAGGGGCAGGCCATCTCCACCCAGAGAATCTCTAAATGGATTTTGGGTTGCATTCAACTCTGCTACTAAACTTTAGGCCTCCCCCCCCGACCCCCCACTCCATGAGAGCTCAGGCTTCGACCTCCCTTCAGGATGTGCCACTTATGGGCATATGTAGAGTAGCTATGTGGAATTCTGTGCACACCTTTTGTGCAGCACACTATGCCTTACAGAGGACTTGGTAGTGGATAACTCCTTTGGCATGGCAGTTCTCCACATCCTCTTCTGACTTAGGTACTGCTTGTTAATCACCCTTAGTGGAATCGCTCAAAGAGGGGGTTACTTACCTATAACTGGAGGTTCTTTGAGATATGTGGTCCCTATTTGTATTCCACTTCCTGCCCTCCTTCCCCTCTTCTCCGGATCTGTGTGGTTCGTGGTGGAAAAGGAACTGGAGAAGCAGTTGTTCTGTCCTACCCTTTATCACCTCAGACGGAAGTATGAGGCGAGCCAAGGTGCATGTGCGGCCCAATGGACGCTACTTTCAAATTCTGCGGCTCTGGACACATGGTACGCATGTGTAACTCTTAGTGGAATACAGATAGGGACCACACATTTCCAAGAACCTCCAGTTACAGGCAAGTAACCGCATCTTAATTAAGAGAATGTCTTTTCAGAGGAAAAGAAGGTTAGTTACTGAAAAAACTCAAATGCATGAGATCGCTGGCTTGTTCTCTGTGCTTGACTTCCTCTATAAGAATGAGGCCCTCCACTTTCACTTTCCAATTCCAGAGGCAGTTCTTCCCCTGGACTTTTGTTTTATTTTACATTAAGCCAAATATGTCTTCAATACCTGCAGCCTCCCCGAGTCACTATAAGAGGACAGATTTCTTAAAATGAGTCAGTGTATGTTAAAGATTCCTTGTATGTTACAGATATGTGAAATTCCTTTTGGATCTCATGGGCCTTATGGCAGCCACTACATTTGTGCATCTGAGAATGAGATCTATGCAGCACTGGTTATCAGAGACCAAACTGGGACAGCCTTCGGATGTTGATCATGATGCCTAAGAGTACTATAACTTCTCTAAAATGGTTGTCAGTCAGGGCGAATGTTCTTGGGGTGTAGAGTTCAGTCCTCTGGATCCATCCCTGACAGTAACTTCAGATACATCAAACAAGGGTTGGGGGCTGTATCTGAATCATTTGACAATTCTAGGGCACTGATTTTTTCTCAGGAGGGAGCCCTGTACATCAGTGTGTTAGGGCTGTTCGTTTGGCCTTCAGGTTGTTTCTCTCCCACCTTCAGGGGATGGTCATGCAAATGATAGACAATAGATCAGCGTTGTATTACATCATCAAGCAGAGGAGTGCTCACTCTGTTCTTCTATACACAGAGGCTGTAGGTTTATGGGATTAGTGTATTCACTGTGAAATTTATTTTTTAGCCCCACACTTGGCAGGAGAAAGTGTAGTTGTGAATCATCTCAGCAGACAGAGTTCCCAAGTTCAGTTAGTTCAGACCATATTCTCCATCTAGCGGGAGCTGACCAGATGTGGATCTGTTCACAGCAAGGATCAACAAAGTGTCATCTCTTCTGATCCAGAGCGGGCAGAGACAGTCAATCCCTGTCTGATGCCTTTCTTCTACACTGTGGGAGTGGCTTCATGTTCGCTTTGTGTGCCCCCTTCTATTGATCCAGACGGTTGTAAGACATTTCAGGACAGGGCCAGGATGATACTCGTCGTCCCAGCTTGACCACATTAGCGGTGGTTTATTGATCATCTTCAGCTGTCTTTAATGCATCTTCCTCTGTCCCCAGATCTCCTGTACCAGCAGGAGAGCAGGATCTTTCATCCAGACCCACAGTCTCTTCACCTGATGGTGTGAGTGGTTGTACTTTCACTCTGTGCTTGACCAGTGTTCTTTGTGCAGCATATGCTAGTTAATTCTCAAAACAGTCTACTAGAACCATTTAAAGTTGACCAGATTTCAGGCGTGGGTGAGGGAAAGCTCTGATTTCCCCTGTATTTGCTTTCATTCCTTGTGTTCTGGAATACTTAGCTTCTGATTCTTTAAGTACATTATCTAACTCTTCATTAAAAGTGCATTTGGCAGCCATCTGCATATCATACTCTAGTTGATAGCAGGTCACTGGTTGGTGGTTGTTTGGTTAAAAGATTTGACGGGTTTGTCAAACGTATTCCCTATTAGCAGTCCTGTCCCTTTTTGGAATTTCAGCTTGGTGTTGCCATGCTGGTAAAATAGTCCTCTGAACCCTTGGCTAAATGTTGATTCTTCAGTTTATCTATCAAAACGTCTTTCATTATTGCCATCACATTGACCAGGAGAGTAAGTGAGTTGAATGCCCTTATGGCTGATCCACCTTTCACTTCTTTTTCATCAGGACAAGGTAGTTCTCAGACCTGATCCCAGATTCTTACCTAAGTACTGTCTGATTTTTACATCTATCAGACCATTAATTTGTTAGCTCCCCCCCTCCCCCAAGCCTCACTCTAATAAGTGAGGATCTATCCCAGGGGTGGCCAACCTGAGGGTGAGAAGGAGCCAAAATTCACCAGGGTACATTGCCAAAGAGCCACAGTAATACATCAGGAGCCCCCCATCAGCTCCCGCTCCCAGCGCCTCCTGCCCACTGGTAGCCCTGCCGATCAGCACCTCCCCTTCCCTCTCCACACCTCGCATTCAGCTGTTTCGTGGCGTGCAGGAGGCTGGGGGGTAGGGGGAGGAGTAAGGGCTCGGCAGGCTCAGGGAGGGGGCGGGGTGGGGACAGGACCTGTGGTAGAACCAGGGGTTGAGCAGTGAGCACCTCCTGGCACCTTGGAAAGTTGGTGCCTGTAGCTCCAACCCCGGAGCCTAGACAAGGAGCCGCATATTAACTTCTGAAGAGCTGCATGTGGCTCCGGAGCCACAGATTGGCCACCCCTGGTCTGTCCTATAGAATTCATGTGTCAGAAGGGCCCTCACCTTTTAGCTGGGCAGAACTCAAAGCTTTTGGAAATTTGTCTAGATTGTTTGCGTCTTATGCTGAGAACCACATGGCATGTATAGTGTCTTCCCGGACCATTTCTCTGTGGATTAAACGGTATATTACTGAATGCGATGCACTGGTAAAAGTTCCTGCACCTGCTGTGATTTGACCACATTCCACGAGCTGTGACTACTTACTTTGCTTGCCTGTGGCAGATCCCAGTTGCTGAAATTTGCAAAAGCTGCAACCTGGACTTCAGTGCATGCTTTCACTAAGCCTGATGCTCTATACTTGGCATCTAGGGTGGAGGCTGGATTTGGCAAAGCACTGTTTTCAACTAGAACTCAGCTCCCACCTCCTGGTTGGTTGTCAGAACTGTTTATCAGTCTACCCCCATACATGGGAATGTGCACTCAAAGAAGAAATAAAGGTTACCTACTTGTAACTGGCGTTCTTTGAGATGTTTCTGCATATTCACACTTCCCACCCAGCTTCTCCTCTCAGAGTCCTTGTTTGTTCTCAGAGTAACAGCCGTGTTAGTCTGTATTCGCAAAAAGAAAAGGAGTACTTGTGGCACCTTAGAGACTAACCAATTTATTTGAGCATTAGCTTTTGTGAGCTACAGCTCACTTCATCAGAAGCATACTGTAGAAAGTGTAGAAGATCTTTTTATATACACACAAAGCATGAAAAAATACCTCCCCCCACCCCACTCTCCTGCTGGTAATAGCTTATCTAAAGTGACCACTCTCCTTACAATGTGTATGATAATCAAGGTGGGCCATTTCCAGCACAAATCCAGGGTTTAACAAGAACAGCTGAGGGGGGGGGGAGGGGAGGTAGGAAAAAAACAAGGGGAAATAGGTTACCTTGCATAATGACTTAGCCACTCCCAGTCTCTATTCAAGCCTAAGTTAATTGTATCAAATTTGCAAATGAATTCCAATTCAACAGTTTCTCGCTGGAGTCTGGATTTGAAGTTTTTTTTGTTGTAATATCACAACTTTCATATCTGTAATCGTGTGACGAAGAGATTGAAGTGTTCTCCGACTGGTTTATGAATGTTATAATTCTTGACATCTGATTTGTGTCCGTTTATTCTTTTACGTAGACTGTCCAGTTTGACCAATGTACATGGCAGAGGGGCATTGCTGGCACATGATGGCATATATCACATTGGTGGATGTGCAGGTGAACAAGCCTCTGATAGTGTGGCTGATGTGATTAGGCCCTGTGATGGTGTCCCCTGAATAGATATGTGGGCACAGTTGGCAACGGGCTTTGTTGCAAGGATAGGTTCCTGGGTTAGTGGTTCTGTTGTGTGGTATGTGGTTGCTGGTGAGTATTTGCTTCAGGTTGGGGGGCTGTCTGTAGGCAAGGACTGGCCTGTTTCCCAAGATTTGTGAGAGTGTTGGGTCATCCTTCAGGATAGGTTGTAGATCCTTAATAATGCGTTGGAGGGGTTTTAGTTGGGGGCTGAAGGTGGACAGCTAGTGGCGTTCTGTTATTTTCTTTGTTAGGCCTGTCCTATAGTAGGAGACTTCTGGGAACTCTTCTGGCTCTATCAATCTGTTTCTTCACTTCCACAGGTGGGTATTGTAGTTGCAAGAATGCTTGATAGAGATCTTGTAGGTGTTTGTCTCTGTCTGAGGGGTTGGAGCAAATGCGGTTGTATTGCAGAGCTTGGCTGTAGACGATGGATCGTGTGGTGTGGTTTGGGTGAAAGCTGGAGGCATGTAGGTAGGAATAGCGGTCAGTAGGTTTCCGGTATAGGGTGGTGTTTATGTGACCATTGTTTGTTAGCACTGTAGTGTCCAGGAAGTGGATCTCTTGTGTGGACTGGACCAGGCTGAGGTTGATGGTGGGATGGAAATTGTTGAAATCATGGTGGAATTCCTCAAGGGCTTCTTTTCCATGGGTCCAGATGATGATGTCATCAATATAGCGCAAGTAGAGTAGGGGCGTTAGGGGACGAGAGCTGAGGAAGCGTTGTTCTAAATCAGCCATAAAAATGTTGGCATACTGTGGGGCCATGCGGGTACCATAGCAGTGCCATTGATCTGAAGGTATACATTGTCCCCAAATGTAAAATAGTTATGGGTAAGGACAAAGTCACAAAGTTCAGCCACCAGGTTAGCCGTGACATTATCGGGGATAGTGTTCTTGATGGCTTATAGTCCATCTTTGTGTGGAATGTTGGTGTAGAGGGCTTCTACATCCATAGTGGCCAGGATGGTGTTATCAGGAAGATCACCGATGGATTGTAGTTTCCTCAGGAAGTCAGTGGTGTCTCGAAGGTAGCTGGGAGTGCTGGTAGCGTAGGGCCTGAGGAGGGAGTCTACATAGCCAGACAATCCTGCTGTCAGGGTGCCAATGCCTGAGATGATGGGGCGCCCAGGATTTCCAGGTTTATGGATCTTGGGTAGTAGATAGAATATCCCAGGTCGGGGTTCCAGGGGAGTGTGTGTGCGGATTTGATCTTGTGCTTTTTCAGGAAGTTTCTTGAGCAAATGCTGTAGTTTCTTTTGGTAACTCTCAGTGGGATCAGAGAGTAATGGCTTGTAGAAAGTGGTGTTGGAGAGCTGCCGAGCAGCCTCTTGTTCATATTCCGACCTATTCATGATGACAGCAGCACCTCCTTTGTCATCCTTTTTGATTATGATGTCAGAGTTGTTTCTGAGGCTGTGGATGGCATTGTGTTCCGCGTGGCTGAGGTTATGGGGCAAGTGATGCTGCTTTTCCACAATTTCAGCCCGTGCACGTCGGCGGAAGCACTCTATGTAGAAGTCCAGTCTGCTGTCTCGACCTTCAGGAGGAGTCCACCTAGAATCCTTCTTTTTGTAATGTTGGTAGGGAGGTGTCTGTGGATTAGTATGTTGTTCAGAGGTATTTTGGAAATATTCCTTGAGTTGGAGACGTCGAAAATAGGATTCTAGGTCACCACAGAACTGTATCGTGTTCGTGGGGGTGGAGGGGCAGAAGGAACCATAGTATGCATCCGATGAAGTGAGCTGTAGCTCACAAAAGCTTATGCTCAAATAAATTGGTTAGTCTCTAAGGTGCCACAAGTACTCCTTTTCTTGTTTGTTCTGTGTCTCGGGCTTTGCAGTGGAAGGAACTGAGGTGATGAGGGCACTCCGCCCGCTTCATAATCTTGCTGTCAGTGTCTGCTGACCCTGGGGGAAGGGGAGTGCGAGAGTGCTCTGAAACTGCTAGAAAGAAGTTTTTACCATAAGGCACCACAAGGCGGCGCAGAATCCATAAGTGTGAATCTGCAGAGCCATTTCAAAGTTTTACAAGTTTTAAGTCTCAGGTCACAAGTTAATATTCATTTTTTGTTGTGGGCAAAAAAATGTTTTAAAATTTGGTATTTTATATTAGCCTTTTGGGGGGGGGGGATTTCAGGAACCTCTTGACCAAATAAACCCAAATATTCATATTGACTCTATCCCCTATCTCAATTGGTATAGCAGTTTTTATTTTAGTTTGAGTATTCATATGCGCTTTAGAGACTTTTGAAAATTAACTCTAAACAAAAAGTTCTGCTAACCTGAACTATGGTGCTCCCATGATAACACTTTTTTCGCTGGCTTAGACAGATTGCATCTGGTTCCAAAAAATGATTCCTGATTTCACTGTAATCACACGATATGACTCAATCTAAATATAAGTGCTTTTAAAAAAAAAAAGTCTTTGTGCTTTCCTCTAAGTAATTTCTAGGTGCTGGGAGTAGCTCCATAAGTTAAAATTGCACCAAATTTGGCTTAGTCAGGTATTTAAAACCTCTGTCGTTTTGCCCAATTGTCTTCTTTAGAAACCTCAGAATGGAAAAACGGACATGTCTGAGGTTTTTGAAGATATTGCAAGCACTGGTGAGGGTGCCTGGACTAAGATATAAACATTAAAAAAACACTGTTATGAAACTTAGGTTAGGGTTCTCTCTCCTTTATTTTTTTTCCAGGTTTCTGTTGCTAAATACCCACAGTCCCTGCAAACCACAAACTTTACATACACACTAGTCACCTGTGTCTGCCAATGCAAGTTGAAAATCTTTACATTTTACATTGAACATTTAAAAAGTTGTTCCCCCTAATTTGTCATGACAGTAAGCAGTTTCACCAAGAATAAATGGCAGAGCTCACTATCTGACCAGGGAGGAAGAATTGGCAGCTGGAGCACCTGGGTGATAGTGGCTGTCTGATGGAGGAAAGGAAATGGGGTGGGAATGCACCATTTGTTGGGAGGGGGGGGAAAGAGGTGGGCATGAGTGTGTGTGTAGGTATATATGAGGTTGGGGTTGCCATCCATGTCTCCCTTAACACACTCCTGTTTTCCCTGCATTAAGGCTTCCTGGCTGAGGTAAATGTATTTTCTGTCCATATACTGGTAGTCCCAGTCTGAGGAACTTCTTGTGGCTTGTCAGATTGACACTTGCCAACCAGTGAGCTATAGATGGCTAGCTGGCTGGGGCAGCTGCTGGAAGAGGAGACCTTGTAGCTGACAGAAGTTCAGTATGTCTCCCCCTCTTACACCTTTCCAAAATAGCGGGGGACACTGAAGAGGCCGGGAGAGGGGAAGACAGTGTTAAAGCTGTGTAGGGACAGAGCTAAGAGTCCCATTCCTGTGGCAGCTGCCAAATCACTGTTGCTAAACTGAGAGTTTCAATTTGATGAACCAGACTGATTATAGATGTGCATTTGCTGTGGAGTGTTTTTTAAATTAGGTGTGATATGTGCTGCATATGGTGGATGGGTTACTAGAGATCTATGTGTAGGATGTGTTTGGATCTATTGGCATCACTATTTATTTCCTGCACTTTGTGGTTTTGCATTATTGATGAAATCATTTGAGGAATATAAACTGTTAGTCTCTGAGGTGCCACTAGCATTCCTTTTTCTTTTTGCAAATACAGACTAACACGGCTGCTACTCTGAAACCTGTCTTCTAATAGTGTTTTGTGTGTAGAAAGGCATTTATGATGTGACACACTCCATGATCTTTGGCCTTAATCATTTTGATTACTAATAATCAGAAACTGAAATAATCTTTTTAAAAATTTGGTTGTGAATGGTATATACCAAAGGGTTACTCAGATTATATAGTTCTCCTTTCCTTTATACTATGGTTGCACCTAGAGCGGTCAACCAGGTCAGGGCCCCATTGTTCTAGACACTATTCAAGCATACATAAAATGATGGTTCCTTTCCCGGAGATCTTACTATCTAAAATATGACATAACAGATGGTTTAGACCAAAACGGAGACAGGCTGACAGCAGAGATATGGGTTCATAGAATCATACAATATCAGGGTTGGAAGGGACCTCAGGAGGTCATCTAGTCCAACCCCCTGCTCAAAGCAGGACCTAATCCCCAACTAAATAATCCCAGCCAGGGCTTTGTCAAGCCTGACCTTAAAAACCTCTAAGGAAGGAGATTCCACCACCTCCCTAGGTAACGCATTCCAGTGTTTCACCACCCTCCTAGTGAAAAAGTTTTTCCTAATATCCAACCTAAACCTCCCCCACTGCAACTTGAGACCATTACATGTTCTGTCATCTGGTACTGCTGAAAACACTCTAGATCCATCCTCTTTGGAACCCCCTTTCAGGTAGTTGAAAGCAGCTATCAAATCCCCCCTCATTCTTCTCTTCTGCAGACTAAATAATCCCAGTTCCCTCAGCCTCTACTCATAAGTCATGTGCTCCAGCCCCCTAATCATTTTTGTTGCCCTCCGCTGGACTCTTTTCCACTTTTCCACATCCTTCTTGTAGTGTGGGGCCCAAAACTGGATCCCACTCCAAATGAGGCCTCACCAATGCCGAATAGAGGGGAATGATCACGTCCCTCAATCTACTCCTACTTATACAGCTCAAAATGCCGTTAGCCTTCTTGGCAACAAGGGCACACTGTTGACTCATATCCAGCTTCTCGTCCACTGTAACCCCTACGTCCTTTTCTGCAGGACTGCTGCCTAGCCTCTCAGTCCCTAGTCCTTAGCAGTGCATGGGAGTCTTCCTTCCTAAGTGCAGGACTCCGCACTTATCCTTGTTGAACCTCATCAGATTTCTTTTGGGCCCAATCCTCTAATTTGTCAAGGTCCCTCTGTGTCCTATCCCTTCCCTCCTGCGTATCTGCCACTCTTCCCAGTTTAGTGTCATCTGCAGACTTGCTGAGGGTGCAATCCATGCCATCCTCCAGATAATTAATAAAAGATACTGAACAAAACCAGCCCCAGAATTAGTAAACAATAGAATGTGCGCATTTCTTTGTCAGCAGTAAAGTAAATTCCTTGCTGTGCCATGTATGACCTTGAGAAAATGGCTTAATCTTTGTGTTTCTCATGTATAAAATGGAAGTAATACCTTCTTTTTTTCTACCCTTTGTCTTGTCTAAGCTCTTCTGGGCAGGGACTTTCTTTTACTATATATGTACAGCACAACTGCAATCTTGGTTGGCATTATGTGCTACTATAATACAAATAAATACTGTAATTTGTATTGATTTGGCACACTTAACTTTAGTGCTGTTGAAAACTACTCGAGCACATAGTGATAGGAAATTGCAACAACCAGCAGAAGACTGTTTATCTTTTCTGTCCATAGTTGCATAAAGTAACATAGACCTAAGTTAAAATGTGTATGACGCAGAATGGGAGACTGATTGTGAGCTGTCCTTTCTAAAATAAACTGCAATTTTATCCAATTTCAGCTGTTAATGACAAAGAGAAGAATAAAGAGAAGAAATCCAAAGACGCTGTAAGGTCAAAGTCGAAGAAGAAGAAAAAGAAATTTAAGTCTGGTAAAATACACTTTTTTTTTTCCCTGTAGAAAGTGGCCTTAGTTTTTTGGTTTGACTCTCTCTTGACCCCAGTTCAAAGTTTTCCATGACCAGTGACAGTATATAGGAGAGATTGTACTGTTTTGTCTTTAATCACCACCAGTTCTGATGTAATAATCCATTAAAGGTGAAGTGTGAATAGCATGGCATTTTCTTGCTGATTGAAGGGCACAGCCATTGAGGTAGATGGCTGATAAAAACCAATGAATCAGTAAATAAATGGATGTGCCCAAGGACAACTTCTCCAAAACATCCCTCTCCCCAAAAAGTGTACAAATCAGTGCTCCTTGAAGTAGTGATGTGACAATATTTTTTTCTTTTCTGTCACTGTTCTCAGTAGGAGCTGCTGAATGCTGACCACTTTTAAAAATCTGGCCACTTTGTTTAGTTGCTTTACTGGGAGCTGCGCTCTTCTGAAAATGTAGCCTTAGTTGAGGATTTTGAAAATCTGACCCCAACTTATCATTGTCCTTCATAGCTATTGTTCTTCTTTGACTTGTGTGTCAGTGTGGGTCCCACTGTGTGTGTGCATGCTCTCGTGTGCTCAAGATTGGATTCTTTTGAATAGCATTGTCCTTCGGGTCTGCGCCTGTGCCACCTCTGTGCTTCCATGTGAGACTCTGCATAAAGGGCAGAGGAGTCTTCATTGTCCCTCAGTTCCCTCTGAACTGTCAATGACAGTAAGACAGAACCCAGAGTGTTTCTGACGCAGTACTTCTACAGAGCTTCAAATTTGATCCCTTTTTGACTAGATTCGTGAAGAAAATTTATGTTCACCCCTCTTCTTTGCTTTTTTTCTTTTATTTGGGCTTTCAAAAAAAAAGAGAGAGAGAAGAGACCACCCTTGAACAGCAGGGTAAAGCATTTTGCACCAACATGGTGGGCTCTAAACAGTCAGGGTTCAAACCCTACTCATCCTGTGATGGTCTCATCCCTCTTACTGATGGACACATCTATATTCTAAGCTCAATAACTCTGTCCAGGATTGTCCTCCCCATCAGTGAGGGCATACTGGAGCCAGCTAAGGGACTCTGGCAAACCTGGGCCACTCTTCCATTTCTAAAAGACATCAGGTGACCCCAAAGGGCTCTGAATGTTTTTATGCTCACCCAAACATAGGCTATTTGGGGGGGGATGTCCACAGTTCAGGACAAATTTAGTCCTTAAAAGGTACTCCCAAATACAAAGATCCAAAGAAGTTGGTCCTGTTTTTATGTAAAGCATACTTCTCAGCACTACTTCAACTCCAGAGGCAAAGTGCCATGATTTCTTTGAAAAATAACTGCCTCACCTGGGAGAAGGTCATTTGCTTTTGTAATCCAGTTACTGAGAAGTTAAAAAGAGTGGAGGTTGGAAACAAAGAAAAGTCTATAATTTCTTTTCTGTTTATTTCGGGAAGGGGAGTAAAACTGCAGAAAAGGCAAGATGAGCAAATAAATGTATGCAAAGCACACTAGGAAGCAGAAGTGTTGTGTGCAGAACGCTGCTTATTCACTGCAGAAAAAAATACGGATGGGTTGAAAGTCCTCCTCATGGCATATGACAATTAACGTGTGCCTGAAGACTCGGAGAATCTGCCTGATACCACCACTAGCATGATCACAAAGGAGCTGGAGTTGGCCATGATAGAGCTCTGCAAGCTGGAACTAACAGAAGAAGAGTGTGTGAGTGCCAGCAGAGGGTGGCAGAAATTGAAGCCAAGAAAAGAAAGAGATTGCATGCACTGAACATACTGGCCTTACAAAAGCCCATGGGTAATACTCCCCCAGGGGCCTCCAGCAGGGACAAGCTTTGCCCTGTATACACAGAGAGATTAAAAAGTATCTCTCCATTTTTGAAAGGATATGTGCATTGCAAAAGATTCCAGAGGAATAAAGAGTACCCACACTGATCTCCAAGTCGTCTGATAAAGTACTGCGAGTGTTTAATGAGGTGGACATGGAGGAGGCATTGAAATATGTTGAATTTTAAAAAGCTTTGTTGCAAAGGTTTCAGATCATCCCTGAGGTGTATCGTTTAAGGTTGTTTAGGAACCTCTAAAAGCATGACAAGAGAAGTCAGAGCAGCAGTTTGGGATAAAACCCCTCCCACTGTATAGGAAGCAGCTGATACTGCTGACTGTCACGTACAAGCCAGACACTTCAGTGAGCACAGATACAAGAGGGAACGGCAGAAGCCCAGTTGAAAGTGGGTGCTCCATTTTATCTCTAGGAAAAGGGGGGGCGGTGGCGAGTGAAAGCACGCCCCACCCCAGAACCCATCCCCTCCTGATAATCGTAATTACAGGCCTCTAACACAGGAGAATAGCCCAAGAAAGTGTTACTCATGTGGTTCCACTGAGCACATGAAAAGAGATTGCCTAAGCAAGGGGAATCCAAATAAAAACCCTGTTCAGCCCTGGTTAATGCATCTACCTTGGACTTAAGACCCCAGGAGGTGGTTTAGGTGATCCTAGTGAATTTTGTAAGATCTGACCTGTTGGAGGTTGGCAAAACATTTATCAAAGATGCACGGGAACAGCAAGGTATGCCAAAGTTGGAGGGACACTGGTGCCCAGATTTCTTTGGTCGGAAGATAAATGGCTATGGATTCTGAGATGCACCCAAGGCAAAATTTAAAACTCCTTGCATTGGGAAAATTTTAAATGAACTCCAGTAGAGCTGGACTGGTAACACTTAAATGTTGGTATACTGGAAAGCATTCCAGCAGATGTACTAATTTGTAATGATACCATGCCTGTGTGTAAAGCTATTAATATTATAACTCCTAGTAAGAAAGAGCATAACACCAAGGCCTATCTGCCCTAGAAAATTAGGTTGGTTTAACTATGTCAGTCAGGGGCGTGGAACTATGCTCTGAGCGGCATAGTTAAGCCAAGCTGAGTAGCCTTGTAGACTGTACATCAACCTAGCTATCTCCTCTCGTAGGTAGATTACCTACGCTGATGAAGGAATCCCTCCCATTGGCATAGGTTGTGTCTACTCTACACCCAAGTGCTACAGCTGTGGAGCTGTGGCACTTTAAGGGTAGACAACCCTGTCCCCAAACGTGGACCCTGTAGAGGGAGGTGAGATCACTGCACCTTTAGCAGCTGGTAATAACAGCATGTCTTCAGAGCAGGGAGTTGAGAAATCATAGAAGCACAGAAGTGTAGGACTGGAAGGGACCTCAATAGGTCATCTAGAATAAAAATTTATGGAAGCCAGCGACCTCTCCCTGACTTTCCTTAAATATAACCTGGGATGGGGGGCAAACAGAGCGCTGCCAGGACTTGCAGCTGCTCCTGGGGTGGGGGCTAACTGCTTCTGCTCCAGTCCCAGGGGGCTGACACAACCCCAGCTGCTGCTCCAGCAGGTGGGATGCTGGTTAGCTGTTCTGGCAGGACGCCCCCTGTCCACTCTTCTGCCAGCGCAAGACTAGGCAGTAATGCCCCTTCCAGCATCCATGGCAGATGATTTCAAGACCTTGCAAAGAGAGTGGCAGATACATTGCAGATCCCTCATGAGGAGGTGAAGGACACCCACCATAAGTTGTTGGACATACTGCATAGGTCCTCCTCAAGGATCGCCCTCCCAATTAATGCACTTTTGGATCCAGCTAAAGTTATATGGAAACACCAGCCTTGGTCACAGCAACATGCAAACGGCCAATAAAAAGTACTATGTACCCCACAGAGATACAGAATTCCTTTTTTCTGCATCTAGTTCCATTGTGGTAGATGCGGTGAATGCCCATGGCCGCCAACATCACACAAAATCCACTGTTTATGACAGGGATGGGAAAATACTTGACTTGTCTGGAAGGAAAGACTACTCTTTAGCAACTTTTCAAATCAGAATTGCAAATTACCAGGCCTTAACTTCGAAACTCGACCACGTGAACTATGCCAAGCTTAATGCTTTTATTGACCATGTGCCGGAATCACAATGAGAAGACTTTTTCAGGCCATCGTACATGAGGGTAAGTAAGTGTCTAGAACAGCACTGCTGACTGCACTAGATGCTACAGACACAGCAGTCTGCTCAGTATTAACAGTGGTGGTGATGCGATGGGCACTGTGCCCTATTCTTTCAGGGCGCCAAAGGAGATATAGATGGTTGTAGAGGACCTCCTTTTCAAAGGCACATATTTCATGCCAGACTACACATGAGGTATCTACAGGCATGGTTCAGATCTATTTACAGACCAAAGAAAGACAGGTTAGACAAACCTCTCTCGAGTTCCTCCAGGGTCAAACACTCTCTGGATTCTTGGAAAGACCCAACAAATGTCTGTATGGGGGGTCCTGTTCACACAACCTCCCTCTCATCTCCTTCTCCACCCCCCCCCCCCCAGACATTGCTTCTAACTACAGACTCGTCCCTCATTGGCTGCAGAGCACAGCTCAACAACTTTAAGACTCATGTCAAGTGGTCACCCATGGAGATGACTCTCTACATCAACCTCCTTGAACTCAGAGTGGTCAGAAATACTCACACACAAAGTACGACAGACAACATAGTTCATCCTCCCTGTGCATGGAAGTGCTAAAGCTATGGAACTGCAAACAACAAGGATGCTGGAGACTTGAGACTCCAACTGAGGGAACTGGCCCAGATTTCAAAGGTGAAATCTGTATACAATGGACTGCAGTATCCAGTGGGGTGAGAAAAACTACTTTATCTAGATGTTGCCCAGTCTGATAGGGTTGAGAGTTTAGACTGCATGCTTATATTTTATTTCTTTTGGTAACTAGCTCTGACTTTTTGCCTATCACTTAAAATCCACCCTTTATAGTCAATAAATTTGTTTTACTGTTTAACTTTACAAGTGAGTTTGTATTAAGTGTGAGGTAAATCTGCTCAGGGTACAAAGGCTAGTGTATATCCTCTTTCATCTTGAGCAGTGCAAGACTGTATATTCCTGTGGTACAGTGCTGGGAGCTGGGGGGATTTGGCTCCGGTGCCTTTCTCTGTGTGATTCATGACTGGCTCTGGGGGCATTCATGCAATCTAGCTGAGTGTGGGGTCTCCTCAAGTGGTTGTGCTGAGTGATAACAGCACCTGGAGGGGTTGCTGCTGATCACTAGCAAGGCATTGTGAGAGACTGCCCAGGCAGGAGAGAGTTAAGGGGGCACAGCAGTCCCACGATTCCAGGCTGCACCCTGGGTGGATCCCATCACAACCCCCTTCACAGTATTCTTTAAAAACCAGGCCACATCCAAAGTTCATCCCCAAGGTGACCTTGTCTTTTCACATAAACCAACTGATTCATCTTCCAACTTTTTATGCTACACCTCACCATAACAGGAAGGCTATACTGCATATGCTAGATGTTAGGAGAGCCTTAGCCTTTTATCTGGATGGAATGAAGGCCTTTAGGAAACTTCCTAAGCATTTCCTCTATATTGTGGAAAGGTCAAAAGGGGCAGAAATATCAGCCCAAAAACATTCCTAATGGGTCTTGAACTGTATTAACCAATGCTATCATGTTCACAGTGTATTATCTCCATCTGGAATCCACACACACTCAAAGTAGTCCGTTTCCACCTCTGTTGCCTACCTCAAGAATGTCCCTATCTTGGAAAGACTTGGGCATCTGCTCGTGCCTTTGAAGAACACTATGCTATTATTGGAGAGACTGCTTACAGCGCTATCTTGGGCTCCACAATGTTGTCATCCATAACGGCCTCCACTCCGAAGCCCCAACTTCCCATTGGGGATATTGCTTTGTAGTCTCTTACAGTGGAGGACCCCCTAGAGAGACTACTCAAAAAGAGGGAGTTACCTTGTTCAGTAACTATGGTTCTTTGAGATGTGGGTCCCTGTGGGTGGTCCACAACCTATATTCCTCCCATCTACTTCAGAGTTCTCAATAGAGGCTTCGTGGTAGAGAAGGAACTGAGGGTGGTTCACCCATGCAATGCTAATTAGCTTTGAGACACAATACAAGGGAGGGCGAGAGCATGTGCAGTCTGAATGGACACTGCTACCAAATATCTCCTATCAGAAGCTCAGGGACACAGACACACTTATAGTGGAGCGCTCAATGGGGGGGGAACATCTTGAAGAACCATCATTATTGCACAAGGTGAGTAACTTACTTTTCACCCTCTTCCTTGTAACAACCTTTTATGTACTTGAAAACTATTATTCTTTTCCTCTCTCTTTTCTTGTGCAGACTAAACAAACACCATTTTTTCAATTGTTCCTCATAAATCATGTGTTTTAGACCTTTAATAATTTTTGTTGCTCTTCTCTAGTCATTCTCTAGTTTATCCACATCTTTCCTGAAATGTAGTGCCCAGAACTGGACACACTACTCCAGTTGAGGCCTTATCAGCATGGAGTAGAATGGAAGAATTACTACTTCTCTTGTTTACAACACTCCTGCTAAATCAGCTTCCTTGTCTAAGACAGCTTTTAGTATAAACCAGAGGTGGGCACACTACGGCCCGCAGGCCACATCTGGCCCGCGGGACCATCCTGCCCGGCCCCGGAACTTCTGGCCCGGGAGGCTGTCCTCCCTCCCACGCCGCCACGCAGCGAAATGCTCTGGGCTGCAAAGCTCGGCCTGACCCGGTGCTCTGTGCTGCGCGGCTGCCTGTCCTGGTGCAGCCATGCTGCCAGCCGCTGGTGCTCCAGGCAACCCAGTAAGGGTTTTGGTTTTTTTTTTTGTTTTTTTTTTTGGGGGGGGGGGGAGATAGAGGGCAGGGAAGTTCACAGGGTGGTCAGGGGCATGGATGGGGTCAGGGCGGTCAGAGGGTGGGGAACGGGGATTGAATGGGGGCAGGGATTCCTAGGGAGCAGTCAGGAAGGATAGGAGGGGTTGGATGGGGGGCAGTTAGGGGCAAGAGGTCCGGGGGCGGGGAGGGAGAAGGGATGGTTGGATGGGGTAGGGGTCCCTGGGGGGTAGTTGGGGTGAGAAGCAGGGGGGTTGAATGGGGGCGGGGTCCGGGCCGTGCCTGGCTGTTCGGGGAGGCACAGCTTCCCCTAACCAACCCTCCATACAATTTCAGAAACCCAGTGCGGCCCTTAGGCCAGAAAGTTTGCCCACCCCGGTATAAACACAAGTACAGCAAAGTTTGCCAAGAACAAGGTGTTGACCCTTCTCTAGAAGGTAATAGGGAAGCTATCTGCTGTAATGTCCCATTAGGGAAATAGGGGTAAGTTCTTTATGCAAGAGGGTAAAATATACAAGGAAGCCCAGCTGAGTAAGAACAACAAGCCCGACAGGCACCTTGTAGTGCCCAAAAAATATCGTGCAGAGCTATTTGTTGGTCACTTGAAGAGGGAAAGGACTTTAGAGATGCTTAAGAAAATCTTCAATTTCCCCATGTTCAGGATGAAGTAAAGGAATATTGTAGGACATGTGACTTATGTCCGAAGCAGAAGAAATCTGTTGGTCTCTGTAGGTCTCTGTTCTTTTATCTGAGACTAAAGAAGCATTCCACAGGTTTGCCATGGAATCCAAGGACCATTTCCCAAGCCATTCAAATATGGAAAAAGATACGTAGTAGTAGTGGTGGTTGATTTTCCACCAGATATCCAGAGGCAGTCACCCTGGCAAATGTGGAAGCTGCAACGGTTGCAGATACACTGTTTCACTATATTAAGCAGAGTAGGTTTTCTAAAAGAAATTACCATCTAGAGGGTCAAATTTTATGTGCCCAATATTTAGTAAAATAGTTAATCTGCTTTTATCACCCAGAAACAAAGGTTCAAAGGGAACTTTTAAGTCCATGCTAAGAATGCATGTGTACAGAAAAGCGGGAGATTGGGATGTCTTATTGCCCTATTATTTGCTTGTAGGGAAGTATCTCAAAAGTCCATGGTGTCTTCCCTGTCTGACCTCCTTTATAGAAGAAAGGTCTGAGGTCCTCTCAGTCTTATTAGAGATTCTTGGGAGGAGGACTCTGAACCAGACGGGAGCCCATAACTTGAATATGTAACCAAATTTAGAGCGGATATAAAATCCATGATGAATTTAGTTCAGCAAAGTCTTCTGAAGAGTCACGCTGCATAGAAAGAGTGGAACAACAGAAATACCTGTGAAAGATAATTTGATGTGGGACACTTCCTATTAATGTTACTCCCAGTAAAGAAGCGCAAGATGCTCCGTGGCCCTGAGGATGTTCACAAAGGTTCTCTTAATGGTAGCAGCTTGTCTCCACTGGCGGGGAATATCAGTATTTCCATGTTTAATGACTGGCTTCTCAGAGGCCAGTCAGCTCAAGAAGCCCACTCAACAATGTCCAGGGTATAACTATTCCAATTTCTGGGCATTCATATCGACCACAAAAAGTCCAGGCTGACCCCAGTACAGAGAATAGAATCATAGAATATCAGGGTTGGAAGGGACCTCAGGAGGTCATCTAGTCCAACCCCCTGCTCAAAGCAGGACCAATCCCCGATGAAATCATCCCAGCCAGGGCTTTGTCAAGCCTGACCTTAAAAACTTCTAAGGAAGGAGATTCTACCACCTCCCTAGGTAACGCATTCCAGTGTTTCACCACCCTCCTAGTGAAAAAGTTTTTCCTAATATCCAACCTAAACCTCCCCCACTGCAACTTGAGACCATTATTCCTTGTCCTGTCCTCTTCCACCACTGAAAATAGTCTAGAACCATCCTCTCTGGAACCACCTCTCAGGTAGTTGAAAGCAGCTATCAAATCCCCCCTCATTCTTCTCTTCTGCAGACTAAACAATCCCAGTTCCCTCAGCCTCTCCTCATAAGTCATGTGTTCCAGACCCCTAATCATTTTTGTTGCCCTTCGCTGGACTCTTTCCAATTTATCCACATCCTTCTTGTAGTGTGGGGCCCAAAACTGGACACAGTACTCCAGATGAGGCCTCACCAATGTTGAATAGAGGGGGACGATCACGTCCCTCAATCTGCTCGCTATGCCCCTACTTCTACATCCCAAAATGCCATTGGCCTTCTTGGCAACAAGGGCACACTGCTGACTCATATCCAGCTTCTCGTCCACTGTCACCCCTAGGTCCTTTTCCGCAGAACTGCTGCCTAGCCATTCGGTCCCTAGTCTGTAGCTGTGCATTGGGTTCTTCCGTCCTAAGTGCAGGACCCTGCACTTATCCTTATTGAACCTCATCAGATTTCTTTTGGCCCAATCCTCCAATTTGTCTAGGTCCCTCTGTATCCTATCCCTGCTCTCCAGCGTATCTGCCACTCCTCCCAGTTTAGTATCATCCACAAATTTGCTGAGAGTGCAATCCACACATTCCTCCAGATCATTTATGAATAGACCTCACAGGAACTACACTAGACTCAAGTGCAAGAACGTACCCACTCTAGGAGAGATTATCCACCCTGTCCAACCTAATATCAACATTACAGTTCAGTCCGCAAACTACTGTAACAACTTACCTTCAGATCTTGGGCCACATGTCAGCCTCCACTTATGTGACTCCCGCACACAAGGATGCACCTCAGATGCCTTCAGCCATGGCTAAGAGCAGCGTATACCCCAAATACACAGCTTCTGTAGATGAATCTTAGTGTCTCGGAAGGAGTTGACTCTCTTACATGATAGGAAAGTGTGCCTGAGCTGGAACCCCATTTTTGCATCCAGAACCTTCAAATACACTTACAACAGATGTGCCTCTGTTATGATGAGGAGCCCACCTACGGGAGGAGACAGCACAGGGCAAATGGTCCGCACAGGCATCAATGCTCCATATCAATATCCTGGAACAAAGAGCAGTACAATATGCTTGCCAACACTTCCTTCATATCCTAGGGCATCTCTCAGAGTAATGTTGGACAACAGGACAGCGATGTATTATGTCAACCGACAGGGCGGAGCAAGATCCCCAGTCCTTATGTGCAGTCGGTAAGGATAGACATATCAGCAGACGATCTACCAGGCCTCCAGAACACAATTGCACACTCCCTGAGCAGACACTTCTGACAAGATCATGACTGGGACCTCAAAGACTGTCTTCTGCAGCATCTTCCAGACCCTGGGTCAACCAGGAGTAACTCCAGTACATCACCCTAACCAACATGAAATATCTGTTCTGCTCCAAAGAGGGTCACAGACACAACTTTGTCAAGGTTGCCCTGGTAATGCTATGGTCCCATACCCTTTACGCTTATCCACCTATACTGCTAATCCTTCTTATGCTGCGCCAGGAATGAACAAGAGCTATCCACCTAGCACCTGCTTCGCCAAGACAGGTGTGGTATTCAAATCTTATCCACCTCTTGAAGGTAATATTTCTCAGGCTTCCTGTCATGAAGCACTTCTTGACACCACTCGGGGGCTGTCATCCATGCAAACCCCTTCTTTCTGAATCTGAGAGCATGGCTCCTCAATGGCCCTCAAGCATGGAGCTAACCTTTTCAGATAAAGTTCAGTCAGTTCTCTTATCTAGTAGAAAGTCCAGCACTCAAAAGACTGACCTCTAAAAGTAGAAATGCATCCTATCCTGGTGCTCCCTCCCATCTTTTCAAGCATTGGACGTTGAACTTGAACTACTTATTAGAACTAAAAACATGGATTGTCTCAATAAGCTTTATCAGAGTACTTCTGGCTGTCATCAAAGTCTCCACTCACCTATCTTGGGGCTTCTCAGTCTTTGCCCACCCTATCAGTCAGATTCCTCAAGGAATTACCCCACTTGGTTCCTCCAGTTTGACATCCAGCTCCCCAATAGGACCTCAATCTGGCTCTAAATGCCCTAAAGAAACCCCCCTTCCAACCAGTGGCTACTTGCTCTTCCTCAAGACTTTGTTCCTAATTGCCATCACCTCAGCAAGATGAATGGGGGATCTGGGAGCTCTCATGGCTGACCCACCATACACCACCTTTTATAAGGACAAAGTCATGCTATCCAAAGGTTTCACTGAAATATAACATTAACTAGGAGATACACCTTCTAGTCTTCTACGTAAAACCTCGTGCATGCCAAGAGGAATCAAACCTTAATTTACTGGATGTCAGAAAGGTCCTTGTCTACATAGACAGGACTAAAACCTTCGGGCCTTTCCCAGGCTTTTTATATCATTTGCAGAAAAGCTGAAGTGCTAATCGATTTCCGTACAAAGGCTGCTTAAATGGATTTTGGGTTGCATGTGGACCAGCTAGAAAAACGTTGGGATGCAGCCTCCTCACAGAAAAACGGCACATTCCACTCGAGCTCAGTCCACGTCTGTAGCGCTACTGAAGGATATTCCCATAGCAGAAATCTACAGGACTGCTTCATGGATCTTCTATACATGCCTTTGCCAAGCATTGTGCCATCTTACCTACTTCCAGACGTGACACCTCTTCTATGCCTTCGTTTGAAGCATGACGTGCTACTCTGCACAGGTGTGGGCCTGTGGACAGTATTTTTCAGTTTCCAATTGAGAGCTCCTGAGCATGTGCACATCCTGTGGTGGAGCACCCATATGGACAAGACATCTTGAACACAAAAAGGCCATGCTGGTCAGACCAAAGGTCCATCTAGCCCAGTATCCTGTTTTCTGACAGTAGCCAATGCCAGGTGCCCCAGAGGGAATGAACAGAATAGATCATCATCAAGTGATCCATCCCCTGTCGCCCATTCCCAATTTCTGGCAAACAGGCTAGGGACACCATCCCTATCCATCCTGAAGAACTCAAGTTATTGTAAGGTGAGTAACATATTCTTGTTATGGTCCTCCAAAAAGGAGGGTTCTATAAGATTGTGTTGGCTATAGAAAATGGTGTCTCAGTACTTGATCCTTATTTTATGTTCAGGACTGATGACGTGCTGGCAGTTGCTAAATTCCTGAGCACTTTACATCTTACCAGAGGATACTGGCAAATCCTATAGACAATGAGGCACAGGAAAAACCTGCCTTCATAATTGATTTGGGTTTTTATGAATTCAAAGTGTTACTGTTTGGACTAATCACTTCAGAAGACGCAGTTCAGAGACGCTTGTTAACCAGGTGTTACATAGGCTACAAGATTTTGCATGTGCTTATATTGATGTTATCACCATTTTTAGCAGCACTTGGCAAGACCGCAAAAATCATGTGGGGTGTAATGTTGTGAAGACTCAAAGATGCAGCTTTGACTGTGAAGGTGTCAAAATGAAAAAAAGAAATAGCTGATGGCCATTATCTAGTCATTGGGTGGGGCAAAGCCAAATTTGTCCTGACCCTCTCAAACTGGAATTTATTATAAAATGGCATGTACTCTGAATTAAGAATTTATGGCTGACCCTCCTTACATGATATTTCAGAGGGACATGGTAGTGCTGAAACTTATCACCCCACGTTCATCTCAGGGTGGTTGGTCTGGAATTCCACTTGAATTGGTCCACCTGTCTGTTTTCCAAAAAACCCCACTTCATCAGGAGAGATGAAGGGGCATACATTGGACATTTCCAAAGGCCAGTCCAGCTCATCACAAAGAATATCTAAATGGAGAAGTGTGTCTCACTGTGATACCAATTAGCTGATGTACCTCTCCCACTAAACATCTGTGTTCACTCTTTCAGAAATGAGCCAATTTCTGAAATATAGAAGGCAGTGATATGGAGGAACCCACAAACTTTTGTCAAGCATTATCCATTGGATGTAGCTGCCAGGGCAGATGCTAAATTCAGGAGAGCAGTACTGCAGTCCTTGTGGGACTGGTGCAGCTTATACTCACTATCCCACCATCCAGAAAGGATATGCCTTGCCAGTCACATATAATGGAATCCACAGTGACACATACTCGAAGAAGAAAGATTATTTACTCAGCAGTAACTTTGGTTCTTCAAGATGATGATGATGTCAGTGTGGATCCCGGGACCTTCCCTTTCAGAATACTCTGTTAGTAGGGCTTCATGTTGTGAGGGAACTAAGGGGGAGTGGCATATTTTTCGCCTGTTCGTCCATCACACAGGAGCATGAGGAGGAACAGGGTGCATGCACCGCCCCAGTGAGCACTGCTTTTCAAAAGAATCTGATTGTGCATGCCTGAGGCACATGTGCAATGGTGGGATCCATGCTGTTTACAACATATTCAAGAACCAGTTACTGTAGGGTAAGTAACCAGTCTTTTCAGGCTGTCTTCAGTCTCAGGCAGATGTCACTGCATTAGTTTATATCCAGTTGACATTTTGAATGTTTTCTTCACAACCATAAGGGCTAGTAACTTTTTATTAATAAAAAGCTTTGATTCTGAAGCTCAAACATATCCACTTGGGAGAAGTACTGGCTTGCTGAACCACCCTAAACTGACCCCTGATATTATGTTTATTCTGGATATATTCTCTCATATGCAGCTTTCTTTCTCTCCTTCATTCATGACTGTCTTAATTAAATAGCGCATAGACTTTCTTTAAACAGCACAAACTGTATGGAAGCAATCAAAGATAACAGTGATCTCTAATCACAAAACCATCTTATCACAAATATTCGGAATAAATTTTTGCAGGAACACAGTCAACCAACAAAATCACACTTGCCTTAATGTGTTTTTACCTTCCTTTGTTCCCAGTAATCTCAAATTCTTGGGGGGGCAGTGTTTTTTTGTTTTTGTTTTGTTTCATTTCTTCTTCAACATTCCCACAAAGAAGTCTACTGTAGGACTCACAGCCTAGTCATGCAGTCGCAGATCATCTTTTTGAGCAATAGCTGTCAGTTGGAATGTGTGCGCAGTCTCCCCAACATTCCGTGGATTGAGTGTATAAACCCATCACTACTCTGTTCCTGTCTGTCCAGCCACAGAACTTCTCCTTCTCTCTATTGCTTTCGTTTTCATATAATACATAGTGTGTATATATACTATAGCATATAGCATGGTCTGGTGGTTAGAGCAGGTCTTGTCTATTTAGACCTGTAAGCTCTTGCAGGGTCAGGGATTGTCTCTATGGGTACATCTGCACTGCAGTAAAAGACCCGCAGCACAGCCATGGCTGGCTTGGGTCAGTTGACTTGAGCTCATGGGGCTCGGGTTGTGGGGTTATAAAATTGCAGTGTGAATTTGCGGCTGAAGCCTGGACTCTGAGACCCTCCCCGTTCATGGGATCTCATAGCCTGAGCTTTATCCTGAGCCCAAACAAACGTCTGTCCTGAAATTTTATAGCCCTGCAGCCTGAGCCCTGCACACCTGAGTTAGCTAACCCAGACTTGCTGCCGTGGGTTTTTTATCACAGTGTACATGTACCTAATGTGTCTGTACAATGCCTAGCACAGTGGTGGTCTTATCTCAGTTGGGACCTCTAGGCATACCATAACACAAGTAAAAATTAAGTGGTTTAGATAGCTGAACGTAGTATTGATTTAACTTTTGTAGCCTTGGGCTATTTTCTGTCAGTTATTTGCTGGGTTTTGGGTTTCCTCAGGTCTTGTTTGCCTTTACAGACCCGCAATGACCCTTCTTCTCCTCTGCTTTGGAGCCCAGCTTAAAAAAGAGGTTTCTGGAGGCAGAGAGGAACTGAAGGATTGTTATAAAGGGTGTGTGTAAGATGTTAATTATTAAAACCAGAAAAGGATCAAAAAGTCTGTGTAGTTGTAGTATCTGAAACTAGTTTTCACTCATTTTTTAAATAACTACGTGTAAAGTGTCCAGTGTCCCTTTAATCTTTAGTTGGCATCAGAGCCCATGCAACAACATCTTTAAGTAGTCTCCCCTCCTGTACATCAGGCAGAGTCCAAAGGCTACCTCTCCACCCCCCTTTTGCCTGCCCTCCACCCTGGAAGTCACCATTGTTCCACTCCAGGAGGACAGGACAGTAATGCTGTTAGTATTTCTAAATGCCCAACTTATAGATCCCAACGTTAGTGTGTTTTGTTTTTTTTTCCCCAGTACTAACATATTTATAATTTTACAGAATACCCTGGCAGTGAAGAAAACATTGACATTTCCCAGGAGCTTTCCCCCCCAAAATCACTCATCACCACAAGATATAATTCTTCAAATAGATCTTATCCCCACCTAAGTACACCGTTAAATGTCTCTGATTCTGGGCACCATAGAGACAGAGTGAAAGTAAATGGTAAGATGGATATCATTTGTGGCTTGATAGCTTCGTGTGTAAGTAGTAGTAAATGTGAGTAAAAGGGAAATGTGTAGTGTGTCATGGCAGATGGATTTAAGCAGCATTAGTGGTGCAAATTCATTTATACAGTTCAGGTGTGTTTTGTTTACACATCCCTGCCATCCTGAAGAAGCTAAACCCAATTTACTTGCCTAGGTTACACGCTGCTGCTTGGCTTTTTTTCAGTTTCACTCCATAATGGTTCTTTTAAAGTACAGTAGACGCTTGTTTGCAGCAACCCCTTCTAAGAGCAGTCGCCGCTTATGAGCAGCATTTCCCCTGGGAACACTTTTCCTATTGTGAATGGTTGACGCTACTCTTAGCAGCAGCAGCCACTTAGCAGCAACATAGCAAAATATGTTGCTACTATTGAGTGTATACTCAACTGTCTCTCAATCTCTCCTGGTCACCTTTTGTTTTTTTTCATAACACAGTATGTGGTTTACAGCAGAAGTAGCCTTTGGTAAATACATTCTATTAAGTTTCTATTTATACGTAGTTCATAAAGCTAATAAATGATTGATAGATGTTTATAAATATGTGGTATACAGAGTCGTATGTGCTATAAGTACATCAGTAGAAGGTGTTCATAGATGTTTGTAAATCATGGTGGTTCTTCAAGTACTTGTCCCTATGCGTATTCCTCAACTGGTACACACATGCATTTCATGTGCCTGAGACTGGAGATTTCTAGAAAATAGTGTCCGCTATATCTCATAAGGGGAGCAAAATTTTAAATTAATAATATAGTCATTTGCTAAGTTTCTTAGAACATGTACCAGCAGGTGATTGCAAAGTTTTCCTTTTTAATTTAAATGTTTGTGTCCTCGTGTTTGATATCTGAAGATTAATCCCGTGATATTAAAGGGAGCTATTAGTGTGTGTTGATGTCTTTCACAAAGTGTCATGAGGCCTAGTTAGTAATAGAATTGACTGAATTGAGTTCTTTTGATGAATTAAAATGTTGTCTTAATGTGTCGAGTGCAGCATTAATGCCTTACTCAGCTTTCCATGTGTTCTTGGTCTAGAATCAAATGCCCAGTTCCACCAACTAAAATATTCACTGCCAGTTGTTCCTCTATGAAAGTACTGCCTTCACTTTGATTCAGGGCTTGCCTATGCTTGACATGCTGCAGCAGCGCTTCAGTGGAGGCGTACCTACACTGATGGGAGAGTTCTCCTGTGGGTGTAAGTAATCCCTCTCCCTGGGGGAGGTGGTAGCTAGGTTGAGGGAAGAATTCTTCTGTCAGGCTAGAACTGTCTACACCAAGGATTAGGTTGGCTTAACTGTGTTGCTCAGGTGTGTGTAACTCTGGCTACATTAGAGATCTTACAACAGCACAGCTGCTCCACTATAATCTCTCTGTGTAGCCACTCTAAACAAATGGGGGAGAGAGCTGTCCCTTCGACTTAATTGATCCACTCCCAGTGAGCAGCGGTAGCTGTGTCAGTGTGAGAAGCTCTCCTGCTGACATAGCACCATCCACACCAGCGCTAGTTGCATAAGTTAGGTTGCTTGGGAGTGGCTAATTCACACCCCTGAGCAACATAACGTACGCCGACTTAAGCTGTAGTATAGCCATAGCCTTCATTCCTTATTCTAAATATAACTGTCTACCTAGACAAGCACTAGACAAAGTACAGAATACTAACCATCAAACAAAAAATGGAGTTGAAGCATTTTCTTCTCTCTAGCCTCAAAAACAGCCACAAAGTTTTGGCTTTCACAAGTTCTTAGGAAGAGCTGGAAGTAAAAAAGATAAATATATAAAGAGTGATGAATCTGGGGGTGGGTTGAGAATAACTCCAGATACACCACTCTACATATGTGTGTCTGACAAAAATCAGTTAGGAGGATAACTCAAAGTAATTAGCAAGGTAATAGCTTGCTGATATATCAGGAAATAACAGAGCAGCAGTGGCCACTTTATTAAGGTTGTGTAACAGTTTACTCATAAAATCTCATTTCGATAACTCGTATCTTTCCAGAACTTTGAAGTTTCAGGCTGAAGGCCAGATTTGGTTTCTGCTCAAAAGCAACTCTTCGTTTTTGGAAATTTTGAGCAAAAACATTTCAATCATTTTTGAATATGAGGAGAGGTAGTAAAATAAACATCCCCAATATTTGAAATCAGTGGTAGCCATGTCCCTAAATTCCTTTAAAAACCTTGTTTTAGGTTCCTTGCTTAGCTTCCTAACTCCTGATGAGTGCGGAAGGGAACCCCTCATCTGCCGTACTCCCAAGGGGGGGGGGGGGGGTGTGATACATGGCATTCTGTTGCTGTCTTGGGTACTGCTCACGTGCTTAAAATTGAGCACTTGCTGAAGTCCTTTGCTAGACTGGGGACAAAGTGCACAATATTATGTAGGTCTGAGTCCTTGCCAGAGAGTTCCATATCGTAGAATTTATACAAGCTATTTACAATTTTTTGCCAGCCAGCACAATTCAGAAGTCCTGAAGAGTGAAGCTCCTTCAGTTTTCCATCTTTTTTTCCCATTAAAAAAAAAAAATACCCCACCTAGCCCCCCCCGCCCTCCCCCCAAAAAAGTCCAGGAAATTCATGTTGTAAACATAAAAGATGTGTGATTAATTACTTTAAAAAAAAAGGGGGGGGGGAGGTGAATTATAAAGATTGCATGCACAATTCTGACTCTGCCCTTTTGTGTTCGTCTTCAGTTGCCTGATGACCTACTGTTTCTCAAACAATATGATGCATCATACTTTTTTTGCAACTGTAGATGCACAAATATAGCAGCTTATGATAATACATGCTCTTCATATGTGCCAGACAGTCCATAAAAGTCATACTTACACAACCTACAATTTATTTAGAAAAACACATGAAGGAATAGTGACAATTTGGTGACATGTATAGGCTTCCTAAATTGGCAGTTATCTTTTATAGTTAACTGCCTCAGTCCCAAGTTGTATCTAAAAGTCTGCGCTGATGGTTGAATAGAAAAATGTATACTACACAAAAGTTACTCGAATACTTAAATGAGAGAAGAAACAAATCAATGTCAATTAAAGATGTTGGACCATTCTGACAAACATTTTAGTGTAAGTAAAATAGTAGGGGTGTCAAATGATTAAAGAAATTAATTGCAATTAATCAAGTGATTAATTGTGCTGTTAATAATGCAATACCATTTATTTAAATATTTTTGGATTTTTCTACCTTTTCAAATATATTGATTTCAATTTCAACACAATACTAAGTGTACACTGCTCACTTTATATTTTTATTACAAATATTTGCACTGTAAAAAACAAAAGAAATAGTATTTTCAGTACAAGTACTGTAGTGCAATCTCTTTGTTGTGAAAGTGCAATTTACAAATGTAGATTGTTTTGTTTTTTGTTACATATCTGCATTCAAACAAAACAATATGCCTACAAGTACACTCAGTCTTACTACTTGTTCAGGCAATCACTAAGACAAACAAGTTTGTTTACATTTACAGGAGATAATGCTGCCTTCTTCTTATACAAGTACTGTAGTGCAATCTCTTTATCGTGACAGTTGAACGTATAAATGTACAATTATGTACCAAAAAAAACTCCATTAAAAAATAAAACAATGTAAAACTTCACAGCCTACAAGTCAAATCAGTCCTACTTCTTGTTCAGCCAATCGCTCAGACAAACAAGTTTGCTTACATTTGCAGAAGATAATGCTGCCCGTTTCTTGTTTACAATGTCACCAGAAAGTGAGAACAGGTGTTTGTATGGCACTGTTGTAGCTGATGTTGCAAGATATTTATGTGCCAGATACGCTAAAGATTCATGTGTCCCTTCATGCTTCAACCACCATTCCAGAGGACATGAGTCCATGCTGATGACGGGTTCTGCTCATTAACGATCCAAAGCCTTGCGGACGGACGCATGCTCATTTTCATCATCTGAGTCAGATGCCACCAGCGGAAGGTTGATTTTCTTTTTTGGTGGTTCAGGCTCTGTAGTTTCCGCATCGGAGTGTTGCTCTTTTAAGACTTCTGAAAGCATGCTCCACATGTCTTCCCTCTCCGATTTTGGAAGGCACTTCAGATTCTTAAACCTTGGGTCAAGTGCTGCAGCTATCTTTAGAAATATCACATTGGTACCTTCTTTGCATTTAGTCAAATCTGAAATGAAAGTGTTCTTAAAACAAACAACATGTGCTGGCTCATCATCTGAGCCTGCTATAACATGAAATATGTGATAGAACGCGAGTAGAACAGAGCAGGAGACATACAGTTCTCCCCCAAGGAGTTCAGTCACAAATTTAATTAACACATTTAGCATCATCAGAATGGAAGCATGTCCTCTGGAATGGTGGCCAAAGCATGAAGGGGCATATGAAAGGCATATCTGGTACGCATATACCCTGCAATGCCTGCTACAAAAATGCCATGCAAACGCCTGTTCTCACTTTCAGGTGACATTGTAAATAAGAAGGCATCATTATCTCCTGTAAATGTAAACAAACTTGTTTGTATTAGTGATTGTATGAACAAGAAGTAGGACTGAGTGGACTTGTAGGCACATTGTTTTGTTTGAATGCAGATATGTAACAAAAAAAATCTACATATGTACGTTTCACTGTCTCAACAAAGAGATTGCACTACAGTACTTGTATGAGGTGAATTGAAAAATACTGTTTAATTTTTTTACATATAAAGTGAACACTGTACACTTTGTATTCTGTGTTGTAATTGAAATCAATATATTTTAAAATATAGAAAAACATCCAAAAATATTTAATAAATTTCAGTTTGTATTCTGTTTAACAGTGCGATTAAAACTGCGATTTGATTAATTTTTTTTTAGTTATTCGCATGACCTAACTGATTGATTGACAGCCCTATAAAATAAATGAAGAAATTACAACATGTCATATATCTGGGGCTGTACAGTATTGGTTTCATTGTATTTGTTTAAATAGTATGTTTTAATGTAATTATAAACTATATGCAAAAGAGGGCAGAGTTAAGTTTGCTTGGGCAGCCTTAACCCTAGCATTTTTTTAATTCATTATAAACTTAAAACAAATCAACATTGTTTCTGATATTGAATATGTATGAAGAGCTCGGTTTGTTCCCAACTTAACATAAGAATGGCCATACTGGGTCAGAGCAAAGGTCCATCCAGCCCAGTATCCTGTCTACCGACAGTGGCCAATGCCAGGTGCCCCAGAGGGAGTGAACCTAACAGATAACGATCAAGTGATTCCCCCTCCTGCCATCCATCTCCACCTTCTGACAAACTTGTATCGATGCACAAGAAAGAGCGAGTTCAAAGCTTTCCTTCCACTCCTTGATTCCCTGTGTGGGGACTGGGACTAGGTCTGCACTACAGACCTATATCTGTATAACTATGTAACTCAGGGATGTGAAAAATCTATCCCTCTGAGCAACGTAGTTATACCATACCTTAACTATGTTGACAGGAGAAGCTTTCCTATCAGTGTAGGAGTATCTTCACTAAAGCGATACAGCAGCGCAACTGCGTGGTAGGGATGCATGCTGTACCCCGTCACTGTGCAGTACAGTGACCATTCTTGGGAGATGTCTTTTGGGCAGGTAGTGGCTCCCAGTGGTGCAATGTTCTACAGCACTGTCTCCTTCTACAGGGTGTGGCTTTGAAATGTGTAACTGATCTCCTATTATCAAAGCAGTTACAACTCTGTAAATATTGAGTTATTGATAAAGAGCTTATTAAATTTTTAGGTGTTGCCACAGGAACTTCAGTGGATTTTAAAACAACATGTGACAGGGAAAAAAAATCTTTGGCCTCAAAGAAGATAAATTTTTGTTCCTCTAGATACTCCTACATCTAGCTGGGAATAGCATCACAAAATCCGTCCCAGTTTCAATAAATTCAGACCTTGAAGACACAAACTTTTGTTAGTTGTCTGGATGGAATTGGCCATCTCAGAGATGTGAACTCCTCATTCCAGAAACAAATATACTTTTCTTCCAGATTGTGGTTCTCACTTCTGCTTTTTCTACAGAAGTAGGAACAGGTCTCACTTAGTGGGAAAGGAATCTTGTGACTTTGTTTTTGTTTTGAGACACTTTCAGATGTATTTTGGGAACTAAAAAGAATTCTGAAGGTTTTGATAAGGCAAAAGGTATTTTGGAGTAGCTATTAATTAGCAGATATGATTTTGCTAACTAATAATATACAAATTCAACACGTTCTAAGCCTACTACTCATAGAATATCAGGGTTGGAGGGGACCTCAGGAGGTCATCTAGTCTAACCCCCTGCTCAAAGCAGGGGCAATCCCCCAATTTTTGCCCCAGGTCCCTAAATGGCCCCCTCGAGGATTGAACTCACAACCCTTGGTTTAGCAGGCTAATACTCAAACCACTGAGCTATCCCTCACCCCTGCATACTGTACTGTTACTTTAAACACAGATGCTTTGACATATTTTATATTGCCTGCAGTGCGTATCCCCAGATATACAGTAATTTAGAATGGCCACCCCATTTGGCTTTTTCCTGTAATCACTCTGACAGATTTATTCAATTTAACTTTTTGACACAGAGGAAGATACCTTGAGTGAGTCATCTACAGATAGTTTGCTTTGGAGTGATGATGACTGCAGTCAGGACATTGACGTAACCACTAACCCCGATGAGGAATTCGATGAAGAAGACAGTGACTTTGGGATTGTTCGGTGCATTTGTGAAGTGGAAGAAGAAAATGACTTTATGATTCAGGTATATGATTGTAGACTGTGGATGTGCAGTGAAGTAAATGTAAATACAGGAAAGGATGTCATCTGAAGCCCAGCGGTGGAAGAATCTACGTAGGAATATGTGAGAGTGGATCCCTTACAAAATGTATCATTGCTCTGCCCTGACATCTCAAAAAAGAAAAAGAAAAAAAGATTAGTTTAGCAGGGGCAAGCAACTGTTCTATGGTAGCAGGTGAACAAATTATATTTTGGTAGCTCACCTCAGAAATTCATGTTCCATGTAAGTTCATTAGGACCATCACCATTAATGTTGCCTTTTTGAAAGTTTGAGTAAAATCTCCAGTTACTTTTGAATTAAGGGTGAATGGGAGGGGGGAAACATTGTTCCTACTTCTTTACAAAAACACTTTAAAAAAAAAAACAAAAACAGAGCTACAGCAAAAATGGTTGAAGTTTTTAACTTGTCATGGACATAGTTCTCTTTGAAGATAGTGTCTTTGCTAGGTTAATATATTAAAATTAAAATGTTGAAACTGGTTTGAAACCTTCCTCAAGCTTCTGAGCATGCTCAGAAGCTATTTATCTGCTCATTTTAAAAGCCCTGCCTCATCACAATATACATTCACCATACTTGGCCCAGTCAAAAGGATGAACAAGTACAGTGAGTTAGTGCTTGACTCAGTTTACATGAGGGATATTATTAAATGCCTTAGTAAAATCCTCTAAAAATATTTTTTAACATTGGGGCAGGAAAAAATCTGATGGTGGTCTATTTTAAAAAATTAAACCTGCTCTTTTGGGTGCAGGTGGGTCCTGAAATTCTTGATGCATTATGTAATAATCTGCACATTCTAAGTTTTCACTTTTTTGAAGATCCATCCATTCAATCTGGATATACTACTCTCCTTTCAACCTAGTTTGTAAAAATACCTGTTTCCAGCCCCACAATAGCAGCAGCAAATGTGGAACTTTCCCTTTCTCTATAAATATCCGCACAAGATTCCACACTTGGGGCTTCAGGGAGCTCCCCTAGCTCTTAAGTGCTTTGATTCTCTGAGGCATATGTATGTTGTTAGGAGAGCTCTACTTACTGAATGTGCACCAACTACAGACCATTGGAGCCAGTTCCATACTAACTTCAATCAGCAAAAAAGCACCTGGCAGCCAATGTTTTGATTTTAACTGTTGTTGCTCCAGCTCTGTTCACCACTGCTCTTTTGGCAAGTTGCCTGGTATCTTTTGATCATTTCTCTGAATTTTGGCCAGTGGTGAAAATAATTGAATCAGTTCTGTGGAGTGGTTTGGGTTGCTGATACTTTGTGCCTGGAGTACCAGTTGTTAATGGGCTCTTGGCTCCCTTTTTGGGAAATGGTCAGTTTTAGGAATGTTTTTGAAGCTCCCTGGCTCACTTTTGAATCCCCAAACCCCTTTAGTTAGTTTGGCTTGGTTGCAAGACTTCAAGTCAAGTCTGTACTACCTTTTGGCTCATAAATGCACCCAATATAGTCTTTTATCTCATATTATATTTTTTAGTGCTTTGTTGATTGGTCATTATCTCTGACTGCTACTTTGTAATTCTGTTGCGTGCAAAAAGGAGGATGTAAAGAAGCTGAACAATTTGAGAAAGTGTTAGTGGCTGGAATATCTCAATGGTAGGCATGGCTGGTGTGCTCTGCATCTGGGAGAGGAACTTGGCGTCAATGTGACTAGATATATGGGTTGTATATGCTTTGAAAGGATCATCTGGAATCAGTCCTGGCGGCTGCCATCAGATGCCCATAATTCTGGCCTGTTGCCGTTTCTGTTGACACAGACCTAGCAGATCTGCTTTACTAGGTGTATCAAAGCAATCTGAACCATCCATTTTGAAGCAGAGGTCTCCAAAGTAGTGATGATTTGATACCCTTGGTGCATTCGTGTGCCAAGTCAGTGGCTGAGCTCCAACTCATCTAATGAAAAATGCAGTTCAGGAAGCTCTGAGAGAGAGCTAGCTCTCCTTTGGTGCATCACCTTTGACTCCAAGCTTCCCAACTCAAAGGCTCCAGATAGCCCAATCCAAGTAGGGAGCAGCATTTGGAGAAACTTGATGGCAGCAGTGCATGTTGGTGGAAATACTCAAGTGTTTCAGGTTAGTCATATAGTGTCATAATGGCACCATATTCAGCACCTAAATCTGTCAGAGCCCTTGGTGGTATGGGACCACCGTTTAGTCCAGCATCAATATATGTGCCCTAGAAGTAGGATTCATCTGTGCAAGGCAAGCTGGTCTAACACTCTGAAATAACCTTGTATGAAATATCTTGGTTCAGCTGACATTACTTGCAAAGCAGTGACAAATCTTGCATTACCCTCATCAATGCAAGAGGTTGAGTGGGGATAAGTATTTGCTGGGGAGAATTCTTCAGAGGCAGGATACATATCTGCAGCAGAGGAACAGAAAGACAGTTACTGTGCTCCGGAGGATCCAGTATCCCTCTGTTGCCTCAGATGTATAAAGCAGCTGGCTAAAACAGTTGGGTTTGAATCAGTTTCTGTCCTCAACAATCAAGCTTGACTGGTAACTTGACTGGAAGCCCTTTCTTTGCCCTTGCATTTTATTTCAGACCCAATTGCCTGAGGAAGTATGGAAGACACTGCAGACTTTTCTCCCCAAGTTCAAAGTGGCAGAAAAGAAATACACCTCACCCTGTTATGCCATCAGCTGTTTCTCTGGGATAGGTCTTGCATGGGGTGTGGATTAGGAGTCCTTAAATAGCTGGAATAGGCCATTTTATGTCATAGGACATGAGGATTAGTGAGCAGGGTTTAAAAGTAGCTGAGTCTCATTAACCTTGCAGGAAACCAGTCTGGGACATAGGAGGAAAAAGAAGAAATCAGATGCTGTCTGTTGGAAGCTTTGAGGGGAACTGGCTGCCTGCCTTTTAAATATCCCTAGGTTGTGAATTTCTCGCGTCTTTACAATTAGAGACTGTTCTTAATCCTGAGGCAAAGGGATTTTAAATCTTTTGCTTACCTTAACCTCCAGAGCAGGGAGGATCAGAGGTTGCTTTTGGTTGTTCCTGACTCAAGGGGTTGGGGACTTTTGTTTTCCTTGAGCCTAAAGAGCATTGAGAGTGGATATAAATTGAGACTTGACAAAAACTAGTGGTTTTATTTATCTTTTTGGTTGCCTGGATTCTTTGAGGATGAGTGACCCTTTGGCCAAAATCTTTCACACCACTAATGTGCACAAGCTTGGGGAGTCATGCTAATTGACTTAGCACTACCTGTATGCGTATCTCTTCAGACTTGATGGGAGTTGCCATATCTCCTACCAGTGATATCAGACATCTTGACCCAGAAAGGCTTTTGCATGCTGCATCCTCACATCTTGAATGAGAGGATGCTGACTGACCTAACTTGTACTGTGGAAATGGGGAAAATCCTATTACAGTCTAGGAAACTACTTGTTAAATATTTTTCTCAGAAGCAGAAGAGGTTTCACCATGAATAGCAGATTCTCTACAATCTACTTTCATATTATTCAACTTAGACTTCTTACTGTAGTTAACATTTTTCAGTCTCTCCTTGTATTCAGCGGAAGTGTATTTGTCTGCCATCTCATCATATTACCCTCTTGTTGATTATAAATTACCATTATTTTTTAATCTGTGCTGTAAAATTAGGCACCACTAGAGGGTACTTGTGCAGTCCCAGTAAGGGTTTCTTTCTAAAACGTTTCTAAAGCTCAGCAGTGCCAAGGCTGCGTCTCCCATAAACTGGAATATATATAGACATAATGTACTTTAAAAATTATAGCTCCTGAGTTACCTTTCTGCTTTTACAAATGTAATATGAAATTGAATAATGCAATCAGTACAGTAGCATGTATTTTTATTTTAATATTGTCTTTTATGTTACCATATTTTCAGTCTTTGATTTGCAGCAGATTTTTATATTGATAACATGTTTTCCATGGTAGTAGTTATTGGGATGGGGGACTGGTGTTGTAGCAGCTGCATAGGCACAGTTAGTACTTGAGAACATGCAGGAAGTTATTGGGAGTGATATACACATAATTAGCTTTGGGGTTGTCCTAAAATGATCAGCAGTGAAATAGTAATGTTTACGATTATCAGGCGTAGATGTCAGACTTAATGCCCTATAGAGCTGAATTGGGAAAGTTCACATCTCTCTATGCTATTGTTTCAGGCTATCTGCAGACTCAGGAAAATATAATTTCTTCAGTTAAACTGCTCTCCTATTTCATAGATGTGAGGGCTAGAAGTATAACTTGATTAGAAATTAAAATTTAGATGCTGGAGTACAATTTTCTGGCAAGGGGTGGATTTTTATGGTAAATTCTATTATTGCAAAACACAAGGGACCACCCAGATATGGTGGTAGCTCGGTGTCTGTCTTCGTTTTGGATGTCTCTATTACAGGGTCTTCTGGAAGGTTTTTTGGGGGGGGAGGAGGGGCCAAGAGCTTTTAGGGTTGAACTAATTTTGTTGGTTCACAAAAATAGTGATGGTGGATTGCTCTGGTTGGCTGTCGTGAGGAGGGGGCTGTCTGTCCAGGAGAGTGAAGCTGTCTATACTTCAGAGACGTGCCCAAAGGCATGGGTGAAGGGGTCTCGTGCATGGCTGGCTTTGTTATGGGAATTGCTGTAATTTGAAGAAGTCCATGGTGGTTGTGATATCTAGGTGGCGTTGGGTTATTTTCTTAGCTGCATTGCCTACATTGTAATTAAAATTGACTAGGACATCAAATCTTAGTTTGGTAACGCTTAGTTATTTAAGTAATTGCCTAGACTCTCTATGCTTGTCTTGTCTGGGGAATTGTATAACAGAAGAATACATATGGATTTGTTTCACTGAATGCATCCGATGAAGTGAGCTGTAGCTCACGAAAGCTTATGCTCAAATAAATTTGTTAGTCTCTTAGGTGCCACAAGTACTCCTTTTCTTTATATGGATTTGTATTTCTCCATCTGTGTATTCACATACTGAGACTTCTCCTATTTGAGTCGGCCAGCTTTAGAAAGTTTCTGTTTTAGAAGGGTGCATCCTTGGATGCTGTTTATGTATGTTTTTCATTATCCTATTGAGGTATGAGGGGTGGGGGAAGAGGGGAGAGACTTCTTCTTTATTGGGTACCAGCCTCTTTTTGACACTGCTTCTTGGAGCGTTCTAATTATTTTTGTTTGAGTCATCCCCCAAGCCACTCTTGAAAGAGTGAAAATCCTGTGCAGTTGGTAATCTTAAAGAAGAAAAAACTACTTACTTGTAAATCTGCATTGTTGAAGATATTCCCTCCCCCCCAGAAGATTCGCACTCAGACCTCTACCTTACCTCGCAATTTGGAAGCTCAGATTTGAGGTGTCTCCTCTATCTGCCCTCAGAGCAGTTATTTGGAGATTTGCCCATTCCTGGAGGAATTGCTGACTTCTGTTTTTTTTAAATGTGAGCACTCTAAATGCCAGTTAGAATGGGACAAAATGCTGCCTTTTCTTACTGCTCTGAAAGAAACTGGCTAGAATTTTCTGGGACCGCTGAGGTGCTTGTTGGAGCATACACATTCCAGGGAGCCCTTGTGTCAACGCACAGGTGTCTTGAGGCATCAAAAACATAAGAGCTAGAGCAGTTTATGCATGACTGTCACTGGGGCTGCAAGACCTGTGAGATCTTATCTACAAAAAGGCAGAATTACAAGTGAGTAATATTCTCTTCCCCACTCTGGTCATCTCTAAAAAGTTCAGTGCCATTAGCCATGGGAAATATCTTTATTTTTCTTTATGAAAAGATTACATACAAAAATTGTATGCAATTCTAATATTGGCACAGTTCGAATAACAAAGGGTCTGGTGCAGCTCCCTTAAAAGCTGACAATAAACCTCCCACTGATTTCAGTTGGAGCAGGATTGGGCCCAGTAACAGGAAGTGCAGAATGTTAAAGTTTCAACTATACCATGTACAGTTTAATATATAGTATAAAATTTTTAACCATTTGTGTCTGAAAACAATAGTTACAGAAAGGTACGTACATGTTTTTTGCATTGAAATAATATGCTTGTATAGCAAGAATTACTAAGTTAATAGTACTAGAACTGAAACAAAACCTTATTTAAATATGGACCTGTGTCAAATTGTCACCTAGGCTTCATCCTGGTCTCTGCTTAACTCTGGAGGGGCCATAGGGTTTTGCTATTAGAGCTATATAGGCAGCAATTCAGTTTTTACATTGATCACCCTTTTATTGGAGGGGAATGAGACTTTCTCCTGGGGCCGACATCCCCAAGGTAAGGTCTGGACAACAATTTGTCCCAAATAGAACAAGACTGCATAATCTCTTCTGGGTTTAGTTCCTGATTTTTTTTTTATTATTATTATTATTATTATTATTTTGTGGGGGTTGTGCGTCTTTCTTTTAGTTTAATTTTTTGTTTTGTTTTAATTCTGGAAGATATGGAGCTGCTCCACATACCAGCTTGGGGAAATTCACGCCTCACCTTCTTTGTATATATAATTAATTTGTTTGGTTTGGTTTTTTTAGCCCTTTTGTTCTCTCCCCCCCCCCCGTCCACCTTTTCTCCTCCTTCAAAATCTCTAGCTCCTCATTTTAGCTCACTTTCCATTACTAATCTATACTTTGGCTCAGTCTGCTTCCTCTCACCTGTTACAGTGGGTCTGTAGCCAGGAAGCAAAAGTGGGAAGCACTAGACAGACAGTTAAAAAAGGGTGATGAGCATCGTGTCCTTCCATGGAATGCTCTGAAGTGTCTGGGGCAACTTTCCGCATTTTAGAAGACATTTCAAAACATTCACTTTAGTTAAAACAGCTGTCTTGAATTCTGTAGTTGGGTATTTTGCCTGTGTGGTAAATTATGCTTTGCATATTTCTCATTTATCTCTGTTGCACACATGTATTTTCAAAATGTCAGGAGGTCAACATCTAAAACCAAAACAGGTTTTCCCTTGCCCCTTATACAGTGATAATGGGCTTATGAGAGTCTCCCCAGTCTTCCTCATTCGACAGTCCCATGCTTTGATATCTCCTGATTCAGTATAGTAACTCAAACTGAATGTCTGTGTGTATTTTTGTTTCATTTCTATAAACTTGCTGTAAAACTTTGAAACAAAAGTAACAGACTTCTTTCCTTTTTATTTGTCCTGATCTTTCTAGTTTTCCTTGACTTTTCCTTCCTTTTGTACTCACTAATCTTTCTTTCTGCTTTTTCAGTGTCCGCTTTACATCCAGTTAAAGATGTATAAACTAAAAACCACTTCTATCTGAACATGTTTTGTGTGTGATTGCTACCAGTAATCCTTGAGATTACTAGAATTGAAAAATTGGAGGAAAATACTGTTCTGTCAGCTCGTTTGTTGCCCAGTGTAGTATTGCCTTGGCACTATTTTTAAATCATGCTTTTAAGCAGAGTGGGTTTCAGTTTGACAACACCCTTTTACTTTTCTGCCCTTTCCCCTCTGGATCCAGTCTACACTAGCACATTCCCTAAAATCTCTCACTGGTGCAGCTCCGCTGTTGTGCAGCCATGGGGAATTTTACAAAAGTGCTAGTTTAGACAGGGCCTGGAGCTCTCCTCTTTGTTCTTGACACATCCTTGGCTGGCTTCCTTTTTCCTCTGCTTGCTTTCCCTCCTCCCATTAACCCTCCTTTCCCTGGGGTTTTCCTCTGGCCCCTCCCTTGGCAGGATTTCTCTGCCTCCTCTTCCCTTCCCTTATTGGGGAGACCTGTTTTGGAAGGGGTACCTGCCTTTTCTTTTTTTGGATGGAGAGTCTTTTCTCGACTGATCTTGCTGTTGCCCATTTTACCACCATTGTCTTAGTGGTGAGAAGAGGGGCTACTTCCACCCCATCCTTCTTGACTGGCCTGTCTCCTTCCTATTTTTTGCACCACTCTTCCCCTCCAGTTCGTAGGGTGACGGAATGCCTCCTCTTTTCCTCTCCCCATTTTTTGGGAGAGGCTCTCCTTAATCACAGCCTCCTCGGAGACTTGGTACATGGATCTTGCAGTCTATTTGTGGGGCAGGGGGTGAGAGTCTCTCTTCTTCCACATGTCCCTCTCCGCCTTTCGTGTAGTGCTCTCCTCCCCCACCCCCTTTCCATGGTCTTCTCTGTCTCTGCCCCAAGGTCACTGGATCTAACCATGAACCTGGGTGTTCAGAATCTGTTGGTGCTTTCTAATGTACTTTGCAGTGATGTGTTCTCCCCATAGATGGAAGATATGTCCCAAAGGATATGTCTAGACTAGAGTTTACTGCAGGAGTTAACTACAGGCATTTGTGTAGTGTCTAAGTTTACATTTATAAAAGGATAACTTCAGTTAATTGGGAATCAGTTCTCTCAAAACAGGGCCCAAACTCTAGTCTAAACAATCTCTGTGGCCCTAGGGACAATAAACATGTTTCTCAGTTGAGTTAGCCAATTCATGCCCCTGTAGGTACAGTTTAATACTTTTAAGGTTGTTTGAGCTGGCCATTTTGTAACTATTAGGTTGAGCTAATTCAATTGAAAAACACCTTTGTTCCTGTCAGTACAGCCTGTGCAGAGAGCCACGCAGGGAATGAGGGAGAGTCAGGAAGGTTTTTTTCCTCTCAGGCCTCTCTGTAACAGGTTTATGTAAAAGAAGATAGAGCCATAACACAGTCCTGTAAATAATGTTCCCTTGTGCAGTTTTGTCCCACTTCCACCATCTTTTTCATTATCAAACTTAGAAACGCCTTAGAGGAGAGACTTGGTTATCTTATTTATCTGTAAGGTTCTTTGTATCCTGTTTTAGACTGTGTAAATGGGACTAGTGGTAACTTCTAGGAGCTGTTTGGAAATTGCAGTTGGGTACTTTTCATGGTTTAAAAAAAAAAAAAAGAGAAACACAAAATGCAGCTACAACCTTATCTACACTAGAAAGTTGTACCTCTTTAATACTGACATAGTTTAATACTGGTTAACTTTCAAGTTTAGACCAGGATTGTGTGTCTCTGCCTTCAGGGTATCTTCACGTTCGATGATATACCTGGATTGTGATGCTCTGAATAAGGATTGAATAAAGGTGACTCAGCTATCCTCTCACTTCTGGAGTTTTTTAGGTACATTGATAGGGGAAGCTTGAACTTGTACTGTGGCTACCCTTGCTCTGTGTGGATGAGGTAATATCTTTTATTGGATCAGCTTCTGTTGGTGAGAGGGAGAAGCTTTCGAGCTACACAGAGCTCTTCGGGTCTGGGAAAGCTTGTCTCTTTCATCAAAATAAGCTGGTCCAATGAAAGATATTATCTCACCCATCTTGTCTCTCTAACATCCTGGGACAGATACGGCTGCAACGACGCTTGCTCTGTGTGCTCATCTACTAGAGGATTTTGGTCTCAAGGGGTATCAGTTTGCTACTTTTTATGATCTCTGATTTCACTCGAAAATGGTTGTGATTTTTATGAAAAATGAGTGGGGAAGGTGGAACTACAATGAAATTTTCAATCTTTTAATTTAATTGCTGTTCTTAAAATAAGGAGGGATCCGGATGTTGTTTTCTAGGCCTATATTTCTCTTAAGTTTATTGGCTTTTTCGTTACACAGACACTACATACATACATACTCACACATATTAATCTTACTAATTAAGGTATTCGTATTGAGGTTTCATTTGTTGATGTGCAATTCTTGACTTCAAACAGTGTGAAGAGTGTCTGTGCTGGCAGCATGGAGTCTGTATGGGTTTACTGGAAGATAATGTACCTGAGAAATATACCTGCTATATTTGCCAAGATCCTCCAGGTACAAAGATTTCTAAGGTTACAGACCCTTCTAATACATGTAGTAATTTTATTAGCTTTTTATATCTATTAAAAAGTATATATGTATAGTTTTTGTTCTTATACCACTAATTTCTGCCCTGTTAGTTTGTCTGTCCTTTTTAGATTATTGGGTTTTTTTAAAAAAGTGAATTTAATTTGCTTTCATTTGTTATTGTTTAGTCAACATTGTTCAGATGCATTACGTGAAACCATAACAGAAGTTGGAATTAAATGTGTATAATTGTAAAGATACTCCGCATAGACCGTATATTTTGCTGGTAACACAGATTTAAGTTGGGGTGTACTATTTGACTGGAAAATACAGATCAAGTTGTCTAATTTTTCAGTCTGTTTTATTTTTGAGCTCTCCTGAGAGTTTTAAATTTGTTTGAGACTAATGGTAAATTGTTGACTAAGTGCTAGGAAGCTTTAGATAATGCTATAGTTTGAACTTAGTTAGCCAAAGCAATTAATTGATGTAATATTGAACTAAGTAATGTTAAAGATGGTAAATAGACTAAAAATGGAATAATTTAATATTGCATCACTTTGGATATGTAATATTTATGACAGTGGTATTTTCCCACACAGGCCTCTCAGCATGTAGCAATGTGATGGAACCTGTGCCTGACTGTTGTTACAAACCACCACTTTTATTTTAAATATGCCTGTTTTGATGGCTGTGGCAGGCTCATCAACAGCAATCCTGTAGACTCCTTTAAGGTGGTGCCAGACCTACCTCATGAAATTAGCCAGCAGGAGGCGGTTTCCTAACAGTCATCACTATCTCTCCTCTCCCCTCCCTTCATCTCTGAAATGCACTTGTGATCCACTTTTTGTGTCAACATAGATACCGTAAGAAGCCATCAAAATTAATTCCTCTGTGTCATGCACAATCTAAATTTATTCAGATTACATCACCACATATCTTTTTTTTATCCATTCTGGAAATAATATAAAATACATATTCTAGTTCATACAGGAATTAATTCATAGAAATCCTATGACCTCTGTTATGATCACAGTGGTCCCTTCTGGACTTACACTCTATGATTTAGTAATTCCTTCAATTAATCACTCTTAACAAGTTTGCTGAATTTTTTTTGGAGACGATTAAGAAGTCTGGGGCTTGTCTCACCAGTTCTCTTAATTGTCAGAACTTGGGGCAACTGGCAAACTGTCTTCTCCACTGTACCCAATATCTTCAAGGGTTTGTGTGTTATACTCTGATCTGTGCCCACTCTGGCTACTTAGAAAGCTGTTTGCTACCATTGTGTTGCTGTTGTTGAAGGGATATTATCAATACATCACTTAGTAAGTGGTGGATGCCAGTTGGTTATGGCAGTTCACCCCTCTTTAAGTCACAGGAGTGCTTGCTAGTACTCTCCCTGTCTGACCTTTCTTTTTAGGAGACAGTAAACCAGAAGGGTAATGGCCTTTTGGCTCCAGGTCCACCTCTAAATCAGTGACATCCTGGATAGGTTTAAGTCCAGATTCAGTCTATCTTAGGGAGTTGAGACTGCCACTCAGGGTCCTAAATGATCTGTAGATTTTCGATTAGGATGAGTTGACATTGTATTTGGCAGCTTTCCTACCATTGACCACATGTTGTTGCTTTATTTACTAAGGGATGTTGCTGGTGTGCCTGGAACTCCTTTGCAGTGGTTCTAGTCATACCTACAAGACCTCACATTGTTGCCAGCCAAGCCTAGTGATTTGTTATGAGTGTGCTCTCTCCCCTTTCCCATCCCTGCTCATGGAGATGGCATGTTTGGAAATAATGAGCTTAGTTGACATTAATCTTGACATTATTTTCAACCACACCCTAGCCATGGAAATTCATACTGTGCATGGAATGAAAATATTTTGCCTTTATTTATCCCGTAATGACCATTGAACAGCAACACAAGGCTTTGTGACAGAGGTTCCGTGATTACAGTTCCCTTAGTAGGGCTCTGAACAGGGGATCCTCCCTGCTGGTGCGGAATGCAGCAGCATAGGCAATGACCACACTGAGCAATGATGTTCGTAACATGCATCCACTCTGCATTCTTATGTACGTCCTGCCCGTAAAATTGTGCATTGATTTTAAGTTTGCCCTGTTAGCTGTCAAAACCCCATAATGGATATTGACCTAGCTATATTTTAAAACTCTTCTGGGAGCCTCTTTCAGATAGGTCTGTGTTGTAACTGTTTTGGGCCTTATATGAGCAGGTGACTTGTTCTTTGCTCTGATGTTCCCCAGGCTGTGGAACAAGCTCTTCTGGGGCAGCTGCAGAAGCCCAACTTCTGCTCTTCCAAAACAAGCACACTTCTATTGAATAGTCTACTTTTCAGAGAGACCCTCTGTTTTAATCAGTTAGCGCCCAGCCAGAATGCATTTCCAGGCCCATCCCACGATTTTTATTGATGCTCCTTGGCTTGGCTTCTTAATTTGTTTTTACTATTGTGTTTATCCCATCTATTTTATAATGTGATAACGCAGATGCATTTCAGCTGTTTCTGTGACACCCCAACCTCCTCAGCAAAGGGTATTCATATATTTGCAGGAGGCTTTGGTCAAAATTGTAAATTTCAATGACTGCATCTTGGTACATGCATTCTACTTATAAAACGTAACCGACTAGGCATCAAAGAAACTACTGGTGATGGGAAGTTCACAGCCCTGTCGTGTATTTGTTTGTCTGTCCACAGACTCTTTAAAATCATTTGCACTGAATTATATAATGTCTTTATGCCTGAAGATTTAGTTACTGGAATGTGCAGTACTGTGTTGATAAGAATACATCAAAAAGATGAAGATGTCCATCAGTTGCAACTGTCTGGCGTGGAAGTCCTCACTGAATACTGCTGCTTTACACTTGGGTAGAATTCCCTGGCTTGGAGCAAGGTGTCATATGTACTTCCCACTTCATATGTTCCTTCTGTCTTTGGGGTAGTGGAGTGTCCCATGTCAAATAGACTTTTACTAGTGCTATTGTTAAGAAGAGTTACTATTAATAAGCTGGTGCAAGATTTATATTAGTCGATATCAAGCTAATGACAACTATTACCAGTAATGTTCACATACCAAAGTTATCTTAATGATTATTTTATTCCACTCATTACTGTTGCTTAGGTCAGAGATCCAGCTTAAAATACTGGTATGAGAAGGAGTGGTTAAGTAATGGTCACATGCATGGCTTAGCATTTCTGGAAGAAAATTATTCCCACCAGAATGCCAAGAAGATTGTAGCCACTCACCAGCTTCTTGGGGATGTGCAGAAAGTGATAGAAGTACTGCATGGACTGCAGCTGAAGATGAGCATTCTACAGTAAGCAGTGTTTTGAAGTCTTAATTGGCATGTACTAGATGTGAAACAGATTTCAAAAAGTAGAAAAATAACTGATGATGCAGATTTATTTTGATTTCATATACTGTTCCATGGGTATATAGGAATGGAGTTTGGTTTGTTGAGTTGTGATTTGCCAAAAAAAAGCTGCTTGCTCCTTGGTGCAGTGAAACTAATTTATAAAATATAAAAAATAAAATATTGGTGTGGGGTGTAGATATACTGAAACAGAAGCCTGGAGAAGGAGAGAGCAAGCAAAGTATAGAAGAAAACTCTTATAGAATATTTAAACAGAATACAGAAAAAAGCAGAATATGGATGACAGGTATACATCTATCTTTTCCATCTCAATGCTACTAAACCATAATTTTGCTACTGGGAACATTTTTTTTAGCCCATCTCTTATTTCTCTATTATATATAGTGGAATGAGAACATTAATATCTCAGCAGCCTTTCAGTGGCTTGCCCACCACTTTATAATCTATTTGAACTTTATTTTGTGGTTACCAACGCAACCAGAAAAATTACAAAACGTTCCATTATACATGCATATATGTATTAGTAGATATGGACAGTCAATAACCAACTTTTTCTGCATTTTTATGAGTTGAGCAACATTTTTCCAGTTTTCTTAATGTTCTGGGGATGAAAAAAATTAATTATCCTAACGTCAAATCCATCAGTTTCAGAATGTGATTTCTTAAATGTTTCTCCATTCACTGATCAGTCGGTCACATAGCAGCAGCCATTTGGAAAGCAAAGCTCTTGGTGTCTTGGGCCTCTTTTAGAACTTCTTCTCCTTTCACCTCAGTCTGTTGTGTCTGCAATGTGATAATTGCAATACCTGTAAGCATTTGAATAGTGGATTGCAAAAAAAAGATACAGGGTCATACATCATGGAAATACTATGTATCCGTTCATCATGGGATTTCTTAATCACCTCTGTGGAATACTTTTCTACTTAGTAGGAAGGAGGTGAAACTTAAATATCTCAGGATCTTTAGGACCTTTCTTCCCAGTGTTGTACAACAAGGGGACATGAGAGTTTTAGATCTTTAGGATTCTTCAGCTATTGAACACAATATCTGTTTTGTGGCATTAAGGTATGGAACAATACACGAGTGTTTTGCTTATGGAATTTTTTTCCTTTTGGCTTCCACCTTATCTTGACCGGGCTGTAAGGTATTGTACTGCATTAACTCGGTTTCTCATAAAATGCGTCATTAAAGAATCTTCAAGAGATTTCTAGATTTGAAGAAAGAGTAACTTGATGTTCTTCTTTGAGTGATGTCTCTGTGGGTGCTCCACTCCAGGTGATGGTGTGCCCCGCACCTCTAGTCAGAGAATTTTGACAGCAGTGCCTTATTGGGCAGCACATGTGCTATCCCCATCTCACGCCTATAGCAGCCGTTCTAGCACAGTGTGACCAGCCACCCCTCGGTTCCTTCTGAACCGCCCTTGGTCCGAGTCGGAGCTTCAGCAGTGCCTCTACAAGACTTACCTTAGATTTAGATTCAGGATTAGCTGCATAGTGTAGTAGATTGGTTAGTTAGAACTCGTTCCTATCCCTTTTCTTTTGTGCTGCTTGGGGGAGAGAGAGACGTGCTTCCACTGCTACAACCTTAGGACCCGCATGAGGAAAGTGAGGGACCTTAAACTCAAACTTATCTTTATGATGAAATCTCTCCTCCTGGAATCGCAAAGTCCTCCCAGTCACCTACTTCGGCTTCTGACAGACCTCCCTCACTGACTCTGCACAGGAGGGACCTGTCTCCTTAAAAAAAAAAAAAAAAAAAAAAGGCCCTAGAATTTCTATTTTCACACCCTCAGCCAAACTCATTGGTGGTAGAGGCAGTCAACAAGTGGGGCAGGCAACACCATTCAAGGTCCAGCCCATATGATAGAGGGGAAAAGACTGGATCTTTTTTGGTCATAAGGCCTATTCGTCAGCGAGATTACAGTTCAGCATAGTAAAGTGTGAGGCCTTGATGGTGAAATACAACCATACACATTACTCCAAACTGTAAGAATGTATTGATTTTATCCTGGAAGAATAAAAGGTGCAATTTAGGTCAGTCATCTCAGAAGATCACCTCCTGGCTTGAACAGCTGTACAGGCTTCCTTAGAATCAGCAGACACATGGCAAGATCCATTGCAACCGCCTAGTCATGCTACAGGACTCTTGGCTCCATCTCTCTGGATTCCCAAGGGGGGAGATGCAATCTACTGTAGAGGATCTTCCCTTTGAAGGTCCATAAATATTTGCCACTGAGACTGAGTCCCTCCATACATTGAAAGACTCTAGAGCAACTCTTTGGTCTTTAGGCATCTACACACCTGCACAAAAACGATAACAAGGCAGATATTACTTATCGCAATGCTCAAGGCCAGTGCCCTACACACAGACGATAACCCAGCGGCAGAGGCAAAGACCCACAAGGCATAAGCCACTTCCATCTCAGTCTACCACCTCCCAACAACCTGAATTGAAACATCAAATTTGAGGGTTTGGTCAAGGGCCCGAGAGACCTCCCCCAATTCCAGTTGCTGAAACCACTTTCTACCAAACATCCATTTACAGACATTTATTACCATTCTGCCCAGCAGTTATTTACAATTATTACTTTGGACAAATGGGTACTGGAAATTATCACCACCGGTTGTTCCATCCAGTTCACCTCCACCCTCCCTCCCTGACCCCCTTCAGGGACCCCTCTCACGAATACCTTCTACGACGGGAAGTAGGTCAGCTCCTGCAGTTGGGTGTGGTAGCGCTGGTACTGGGTAACCAAGGGAAGGGATTTTGTTCCCGTTATTTTTTAAACCCAGAAAAAGACATGGGGTTGGAGGCCCATTCGCGACCTGAGAAACATAAATTTGTCAAAATAAAACTGTTCAGAATGGTTACTTTAGCAACAATAATTCCAGCACTGGAACAAGGGGACTGGTCTTCAGCCCTCGACCTGCAAGATGCATACTTTCATGTCGCCATACAGCCATCGCACAGGCAGTTTCTCCAATTTGTTTTGGGACAAGATCACTGTTAGTACAGAGTTCTGCCCTTTGGCCTCTCCATGGCTCCCTGAGTTTTTTCCAAAGTTCTAGCAGTGGCGGTAGTCCACCTACGCAAGCAGAGACTCATGATATACCCAAATGTAGATGATTGTCTAATCAAGGCCCCAACTCGGGAAGAAACTGTTGAAGCCACACAAGACAGTATCACTCTTTACAAAATTCGGTCTCCAAATAAACATTCAAAAGTCAATGTTGACACCTGTGCAAGAACTAGAATTCATTGAGGCTCACAGATTCCCCCTACAATGATAGTCACAACATAAATTCCCTCTAACCCGCATGGCCGCCCAGCAGCCTATTAAGTGCCGCGCAGGCGCTCAGGGCTGCGGCGGGGAGAGATGCCTCTCCCCCAGCCCCGGACCTGCCGCGGCCAGGGGAGAGGCACCTCTCCCCACTAGCCCAGGTACTGCTGTGGGGGGAGTCCTCTCTCCCTGCTGTAGCCCCAGGGCAGCCTGCATCCCAAACCCCTCATCCCTAGCTTCACCCCAGAGCCGGCACCCCTGGCTGGAGTCCACACACACCCCGCACCCTAATCCTCTGCCCCAGCCTTGAGCCCTCTCCCACACTCTGAACCCCTCGGCCCCAGCCCCCGTCACATGAATTTTGTCTCGCATCACGTCCATATTGATGCACATAACAAAATTCATTCCACACGTGCCTGGGAAAAATTAGAGGGAACACTGATCACAATGGACACTTCCCTACTGGGCTGGGCTTCCCATTTAAGCAACTTAACAGTACAGAGCAGGTGGTCTCCTCCAGAACCAACACTGCACATAAACATTCTGGAACTGCGAGCAGTTTGCAACACATGCACATTTTCTTCCTATGATCAAAAACAAAATCATACAAATCCTGATGGATGTCGCTTGAATGTTCTATATAAAAAAACCAGGGAGGAGCAAGGTCACACTCCTTCTACACTGAGGCCTTAAGACTGGGGAACTGGTGCATCCAAAGTCAGAACAGCAAATGTCTAACATTTTGCTTCAGAGCAGGCGTAGGGCCAGGATCCAGGGGTAATGCCTTCCCCCTCAGATGGGACGCGCCTCTTCTTTACGCTTTCTCTCCTACCCCGGTGTTGTCCAGGATCATACAAAAAATCAAGACTGATCAATCCAGAGTCATCTTGATAGCCCCCACATGGTCCAGGCAAGCTTGGTTTACCATACCTGCAGCAGATGTTGGCATGTCCACCGCACGTTCTCCCACTTCTTCCATGTTTCCTGTCACAAGATGCAGGCCAGATCTTGCACCCAAACCTGGAGATACTCCACCTGAGAGCATGGCTCCTCCACAGTACCAAGGCAACGAGATGACCTGTTCAGAAGAGGTGATGGATATCTTGCTAAACAGCAGACGGTTGATTACACGTTCAGCCTACCTCCACAAATGGAAGAATGTTCACACATTGCTAGAACAAACACATCAGAGCCACCACTTCCACTCCATCACTAGTCCTCTACTATATGCTTCAACTAAAATAATTAGGTCTTTCATTGAGCTCACTCAGAGTACACCTTGCAGCTATCACAACCTTCCACCATAAAATGGTTAGGTTCTCAGTCTTCGCCCATCCAGTTACAAAACCATTCCTACAAGGTGTCCGGAACCTCTATCCTGAACTCGGAGTCCCAATGCCTCCATGGGATCTTAATTTAGTACTTCATTCTCTTACCGGACATCTGTTAGAGCCCTTGGCTACATGTACACTATCATACCTTTCAATGAAAGTAGCCTTTCTTGTTGCCATCACATCTGTAAGACCCGTAGGAGAACTTGGGGCCCTCTTGGTATACCCCCCTCCACATACACCATCTATTTCAAGAACAAAGTAACTCTAAGACCACATCCTAAATGTCTATGTAAAGTACCCTTCTCATTCGACCTCAGCCAACCCATCCAAGATTCCTGCATTCTTTCCTGAATCTCATAAGAACAGGCAAGATGTGGCACGCCATACTCTGGTTCAGGGGTCCTCAAACTTTATTGCACCATGACCCCCTTCTGACAACAATAATTACTACACGACCCCAGAAAGGGGGACAGAGGACTGAGGCCACTCAAACCCTGCCACCCTAGGTGGGGGTCCAAAGTCTGGGCAGTAGGGCTCAGGCGTTGGCCCTGGGCACCAGCAAGTCTAACGCCAGCCCTGGCGACCCCATTAAAATGGGTTAGTGACCCACTTTGGGGTCCCAACCCACAGTTTGAGAACCGCTGCTCTAGATGTCAGAAGGGCACTAGCCTTTTATCTCAAATGGACTAAATCATTCAGGAAGGCACCAAAACTATTTCTCTCAACTACAGAGAGATCTAAAGGAGGGGATCTATCTAAGCAAAGACTCTCCAAATGAATTTCAGAATGCTTCCACCATCTCTGCTTCCACCAACACTAAGTACAACCCCCACCAGGGGCTAGAACACATTCCAGCAGGTAGCTCTCTACATCAGTAGCCTTGCTTAATAATGTACCTGTTACAGACCTATGTAAAGCAGCCACTTGGGCATCAGCCCATACATTAATTCAGCACTACACAATAAGGAGAGATTCAACATCTGATACTTTACTAGGACTCATGGTCCTATCATCAATCATAGACCCAACTTCGAAGCCCCTCCTATCCACCGACAGGCACTGCTCTACAGTCACCTGAAGTGGAGCACCCACAGGTACATCACTTGAAGAAGAAGAAGAAGAGACAATTACTCACCTTATGTAGTAACTGAGATTCTTTGAAATGTGTCCCACTGTGGATGCTCCAGTACCCACCCTCCTCCCCAATACTTCAGAGTTCTCGCAAGATCTTCTGTGGTAGAGAAGGAACCGAGGGGGGGTGGTCGCACAGCGTTAGTTAACTGCCACTATAGGCGCAAGAGGGAGACAGTGCATGTGTGGCCTAACCAGGCACTGCTGTCAAAATTCTCCGACTTGAAGTTCAGGGGCACACAATCACCTGAGCATCTTGAAGAATCTCAGTAACTGCACAAGGTGAGTAAGTGTCTCATACTGATGTACAGTTGAGAAAAACCTCTTTATATCCTTTTGGAAAATATTTGGAGAGTGTTCTTCAGCACTCCTGAAGGAAAAAGGTGAAAAGATCAGTATTGGCATTGACAGAATCAGTGTAGTGAGAGCCAGCTTTCACAGGCTGTTAGTAAACAGTGCCTGGGGTCAGTGTTAGTTTGTTCCTTGGCCAGCGCGTGGGATCAGTGTTCCTTGGGTGCTTCACTTTCAGATGTTCCTCCTGTCTGCAATAGGCCAATCTATCCTAGACTGACTTGTGTTGCTTCTCTTGTGAAGCTAACCAACACATTGGTGACCATGACAAACCCTTAGTGTAATACTGATAGAAATACAAGCCATAACAGTAATTGCACTAATGGGACTGTATTGCTACATGCAATATCAAACCAAAAAGGCTAAATTACAACACCAGGTTAAGAAGGTGTAGTTGTGTTTCTAGAACTGGATTGGAAAAGACTTATCTGTGTAAGCCTCCTAAATTGGTGAATAAACCTGTACTTGAAGGCACTTCTAGAGAGGTGGACACTGTCACATGTTGAAATCCTTATTTTTATTGGGGAATTCTAGCCCTTTACTGACCAGATTTGCCCTTTTAAGAAGATGTGTTTTATTAAAGCAGCACTTGTCAGTTTTGGAGTAACTGCCATTCCATGGTCTGTTCAAGGAGTATCTCTTTAGGTCTCAGGCCTCCAACTGTCAATTCTCACTGAGCCAGGAGCTGCCTCCCTCTCCCTCAGAGCAGTGTTTTAGGCTTTTAGCTCCCCCGCAATTCACTGTGATTATCCCAGCAGGTCTGACTTATGGCTTACTTAGCACCTGCAGTTTCACCTTCTTCAGGGACAATGATAGTGGTTCATCAGTGACCACGCAGTCCTCACCAGGTAAACTACTTTTATTTAAGACAAAAGCACTACAGAAAACATCATAAAACAATAACATTTAAATACGTGCTTAAACTTATAGAGGTCCCCCATCTTGTCTGTGGAAACCCTGGCAGGTTCCAGTCGTTCAGACTCTTTAGCAGGTAACCACCACTTGCTGTCGGTTGGCTCAAAATCAGGCCCCTGAATCAATTTAAATGCAGCCATTATATCCCAAAAGACTTTGTTCCCAGGACTCCTGAAACAGCTAAAACCAGTCACTGTCCCTTTGCCAAGGGGGCAGTACTTCAAAGTCTGGGTGTCTCCATAATCAGCATTGGGATTCTGCATAAATCACTGCTTAGTGATCTCAGATCCCCCAAGCAATCCACACAGTGAGCCAGGAGCACACAAATACATATAACATGTATTGGTACAAAGGTCTCTGGGCCCATATTGTCTGGACCACCTCAGACCATCTCTCTGAAGTTCTCATGCTTTCAAGGTTTGGCTTAACGTCCAGATAGCATTGAATGCATCCGATGAAGTGAGCTGTAGCTCACGAAAGCTTATGCTCAAATTGCTTAGTCTCTAAGGTGCCACAAGTCCTCCTTTTCTTTTTGCGAATACAGACTAACACGGCTGCTACTCTGAAACCATTTATAAAGTTGAAACATTAGTCTCCGAAGATGCTGCATATGTTAGCAATATCTGTCACAGGTACCAACAATAGTCTCCTACAACATGTAGAAAGGAAACTTTAGCCACTCTAGCATGGATTTGATTGGAGTGTTTCAGTTGTGCAATTGTGATATGTTGCCTATAAGATGAATATAGCAGACAGCTCAGTTGCAAACATCTTTAGCCCAGTATTATCCATTTATCATGTCTTCAGAGAGCTGTTTGAATGTTTTTTTGTCTCTGGCTCTTTATTCTGTGAAGACAAGTCTTGATAGACTGTTCAGTGGCATGGGGATTTCAATTTCAATTACTTTGGATTTCAAATTAGATGAATACTTCTCCAGGATCTGCTCCAATATTCTTTCAGGAGTTAGCCCAGGCTGTCATTTCTTCTCATTTGGGCCTGGTTCTAGTCTGTGTGGGAATAATTTGTGCAGACATTCCGAAGATACTAAATACTTTGCTTTCCTTTTTGTTGCTGTTGACCCCTAATGGATAAGTGAAGGACCTCAATGAAAATTACAGAAACCTAGTATTCATATTTATCTAAAATTCTTGGTTCTTCCTTACACTATTTATAAATATACCCAGTCCCCCTGCTGCTGAAATAAATTCTTGCAGGGTTATTCTGTACTGTTCAACCTGATAGAAGTTGAAGTAAACTAAAAACTTTCTAGAAAGGGAAAGGTATGGGGTTCTGGTGTACACAAAGATAGGCTTGGCTAGGTGTGAGGCTGCTCAAACAGTTTACTTAAGTAATGGAATAATTTTCAAAGGAAGGGTCATTGAGGAACCAGTACAGACATGTATTATTAGATTTATGGATTTAGTTTGAAGGACAATTCTGTACAGGTTGCTAGGAATGAATTAAAATGACCCAGAAGGACCTTTCCAGTGCTGTGATCTGAAAGTTCATTTCACTTAAGAAGCTTGCATTTGAAGTGCCTTGCTTCCTGTTCCTTTATTACAGCTTGTTTATTAACAGTAAATTAGTTTCATATAAATGACATGTATATAAGAACAAAAAGCAAATATCAACTATTTTTCCAGTTTTTATTAAGTAATGGATTATTGCTTTCCGTGGTAAAATCAGAACATTTTTTTAGAATAATAGAGAAGAGAATACTTAATTGTCAAACAAATCACAATGCACAAGTAATTCCTGGCATACTCATCAGAGAAATATATTTCCTGCTGGGAAAATTTCTTGATCTCAGAGTTTGTTTGAATTCATTTTCACAAGTTTTTCTTCAGCTATTAATACATGAGAGAATTATTGTTAAAGCCAAATACTGGGCGTGTTTGCCGTCTTTATATGTGTGAGAGGCTGGGGGTGGGAGTGTTGGGATTTTTTTGTTTTGATTTATGGGCTTGTAATCTGTTATTGGCCATACTTTCTAGAGGTTCATTCCTACTACTCTAATGAAATTTGTATTTATGTTTGTAGGCATAGAGGACTGTTTCAGATCTGTATACACATAAACTAATCACCTGTTTTAGAGCAAACAGTTTCTCAGTTCTAATGTTTTTAAATATTTTTCTTACAATCAAAATAAAAACATGAAAACAAATTTCTGCTTTCGTAAAGAAAATTCATAGATGATTCAGGGGATGTACCAATAACTGAAAATATTTTCTCTGAATTTAGTTAACACATTTTTATAATTGAAATTTAACAAAAGTATTTGCATCGCAAAAAATGGTGATATGAACATGCCAAATTTGAAGTAGTTCCAAATTGCACTATGCCTGCTATACCTAAACATTGTGGGATAGAGGATAACTAATGCCATGGTATTAAGCAGAAAGCATTATTAAAAAGAGTGACTCTAATGAAAAAAGATTCTTTTGAAAGATACTGAACAGAGATCACTGGAAAGTGAAATCTCACCCCAGAATATTTAGGGAAGCTTACTTGTGAGGAAGTTCATCAGTTCTGATGTGTTTAAATAGAATGTTCTCATTTCACTTCTTTGTAAAATAAGGTAATAAAGAAACTCTGTCATTTTAAAAAGTTTTTAAATTTAAAAAGTGATTTTTACTTGTTTTATCTGTAAACAGAAATAAAGAACATCCAGACTTAAAACTTTGGTGTCATCCTTGGAAGCATTTTACAGTGGATGAAAAAATTCATACGAAACACATCATTCATATTGAAGAAAACTGCTGCAAAGAAGAGACCGTAAGTTACAGAACTTTCAATGGGACAGCTGAGAAACCTTCAACCATTCCTTCTATGGAGGAATCCTATATTACCAGTGAACACTGTTACCAGAAACCTCGGGCCTACTACCCTGCTATAGAGCAGAGACTAGTTGTGGAAACCAGAGGTTCAGCCATGGACGATGGAGTGAACAGAATAAGGGAGAATGGAGATGATGCCCTGTCAGAGAGATTTGGATGGAATCTGGACAGAGAATTATACAAGTTGGAGAATGAGTCCAAGCATAATTACTCTAAGGTATGTTATATTGGTATAGCCCTGTTTCTCTAGGGCATTTGTTTTTACCAGGCTAATCCAATATGCTTTCTAAAAATCCTTGACTGCTTTGAGTATTATCTGTGTTGATCCCCACTGCTGATGCATGTTTACTTCATGCTCCAGGGTCTAGAATTTTCTGGTCAGCAGTGTCCATTGGGGTTGCACGTGCTCTCCCCCCAATCTGAGGGCATGTTGCAAAGTGTTGTTCCACCCACCCTTCTTACCACATGTGGCTTCAGGGGAATAATCACTTCTCTCGATCTGCTGGCGACGCTCCTACTAATGCAGCTCAATATGCCATTAGCCTTCTTGGCAACAAGGGCATGCTATTGACTCATATCCAGCTTCTCGTCCACTGTAATCCACCAATCCTTTTCTGCAGAACTGCCACTTAGCCAGTCAGTCTCCAGCCTGTAGCAGTGCATGGGATTCTTCCATCCTACGTGCCGGACTCTGCACTTTTGCTTGTTGAACCTCATCAGATTTCTTTTGGCCCAATCCTACAATTTGTCCAGGTCACTCTCGACCCTATCCCTACCCTCCAGCATATCTACCTCTCCCCCCAGTTTAATGTCATCCGCGAACTTGCTGAGGGTACAATCCATCCCATCATCCAGATCATTAATGAAGATGTTGAAGAAAACCCGGCCCCAGGACCGCTCTCTGGGGCACTCCGCTTGATACCGGCTGCCAACTGGACATTGAGCCATTGATTACTACCCTTTGAGCCCGATGATCTAGCCAGCTTTCTATCCACCTTATAGTCCATTCATCCAATCCATACTACTTTAACTTGCTGGCAAGAATACGGTGGGAGACCATATCATTCTCCAGTTGAACATTTGGCTGTGCTACCTTAATCTGTTTATGCAAGAACTCTTCTGCCTCTCTGATGCCACTCAGGGTCAGTAGTTGCCTTTGAAGATCATAAAACTTTTCCTTTTATACAGCCATCAACTTGTACTTCCTGCATAAGAAGTCTGTCTGTCCCAATAACTAGTCCTTTGCTGGTGGTCAGTATTGGTAATGTACCGGGGAAAAAATATTCCTTCTCTCTCTGCTGCAAACTCTGTCAGAAACTCTGTTAGCCTGCTCAGGTGGTTTTTGTTTTTTTTCAAATTCCATTATTTTTGTTGGTCAGTACTACGCCCTTGCTATTAGGGAGGGATTAACCACTCAGACTTCAAACACCTGGCCTGATCAAAGGTCACATAGCCCCAGTCACATGGTCATTAGAGACACAAGGAAACCAACCGCTCACTGGGCCTTTTCAGAGGCCCAAAAGTTCAACTATATGACCCTCACAGAGACCATCAAACCAAATATGCAACTCACCAAGTCATCGGGACCTACAGATACATCCCAGAAACTTTCCTGTTAGCATTGCCTGTTCACCTGCTCATGTGTTCGCTTTAAGTGCGTTATGCCTAGCCTTTCTGGATGGCATCATGAAAGCATCTGAGGCAAAAAGTGTGTTAGCTACCACAAAGGAAACCTATAAAACTGCCACCTAGTCATCCAGCAACATGTTTGTAAAATGCTAGTCTTGAACTTCATTCTGTGGAGAAGCATCATTTAGCAGGAAGGTGCTCCCAAGATGTGTCCCCAAAATAAGTAAATATTTCTGATTTGAGGGAAAGGAGCGTATTCTTCTCCTATTTAGCACTCTCTTCCTTCTAATACCTCCTTCATTGAGTAGTGTCCCTATGGGTGCTCCACTTCAGGTGCAAACGTGCCTCTTGAGCTCTTGATCGGAGATTTTCCAGTAGCAATGACCGTTCAGCCCCCACATGCATCTAGTACTTCCTTATGCCACGTGCCAAGGCTATATAGGGATGTGCGGGCAAACTACCATCAGTTCCTTCTCAACTGCCTTGGCCTGAGGCAGAGCCTTAGCATGTCGGGCCTCAGGTGTCTTGTGTTTACAGTTTCCTGTAGTAGTTTGTTTAGGATTAGTTAGTTGTTAGTGATAGCTATATAGTTAGAGATAAGTGGTGATTGGATTGTCTTGTTCCTCTCTCCCCCCTCGGGAGTCTTTTATTCTCCTGGCAGGGCGTGCCTGGATCACCCGGTTATAAACACTGCCTCTCCTGCAGAGAGGCTATATTTGTTAGCAACAGCCACTCTTGTGTCTTGGTTGCTTGAGGGAGTCCCATGTCTCCCAGAAGTGCAGCTTCTACCTGACCCTCAAATCCAGGGCAAGGAATAACAGAGAGATTAAACTGAGACTGTTGACTGCTCCTCAACCTTAGGGCTTTTGGAGGCTTCAGGGCAGGTTTCCAAAAAGAGGAGTGTGGACTTTCATCTTAAGGAGCCAGCTCTTAAAGGGCCCCGATTCCCGTTGTGAGATCTACGATCTCGGAAGCCTTGACCCTCAGCGTCTGTGCAGGCTTTCCTTTCTGTCTGCCAGCTCCATTAGTAACTATGACAACAGCTGCATCATTGTTGGGATGGAGAGCTCACCTCAATGCCCTCACAACTCAAGGCAGATGGACAAATCAGGAAACCTGTCTCCACACCAATCTGCTGGAACTCAAGGTGGTCAGAAATGCCTGCTTTCATTTCCTGCCACTCATTGGGGCAAATCAGAGTCATGATGGACAACCTATGCCCTTCATGTTCTGTATCAACAAGCCGTGAGGGACAAGATCCCCCTCTCTGTGCGCCAAAGCTATGAAACTATGCAACTGGTGTATAATCCATCAGCTCCAAGTTTCAGTTATCTCCCATATATTCAGAACTATAGCTGATATTCTCAGCAGACTGTTATCCCGGCACTACAAATGAGAGCTAGACTCTCATATACTCCACACTTTATTCCAAAGGTGGAGACTACCAGAAGTGGATCTCTTCACCACCTTCAGGAACAAGAAGTGTTCTCCATTCTGCTCAAGAAGAGGTCTGGGCCGCCAGTCTTTGGGAGATGCCTTTCTTCTATCTTGGCAGCGGAATCTGCTTTTTACATTTTCTAAAACACCACTGCTTTTAAGGGTGATGAACAAGATCAGACAGAACAAAGACAGAGTTATCCTTATAATATTGATCTGGCTGAGACAAGCTTGGTACCCTGACCTGCTTCACCTATGCATCCAACTGTTCATATTTCTGACCATTCCTCATTTCCTATCCCAGGCTGTGGGTCATGTGCTTCATCCTAGCCTAGGGTTCTCCGCCTCCGGGTGTGGTTCCTTGATGGTTTGTGGGGTTAGAATCTTCCTGCTCTGCAGAAGTGCAACAGGTGTTACTGAACATCAGGAGTCAACCCATATTACTTACCTGCAGAAGTGCAAAAGATTCTTCCTTTGCTGTTGTCACCACATTTTTGTGTCTGAATCTGTGCCGCTCTGTCACCTTGGATAACTGTTAGATCTAAAGAAATCGGGGTTATCAGTTCAGTTAAGGTCCATTTGTCTGTAATATCAGCCTTTCATCCTCCAGTAGCAGGATTCTCCATATTTGCTGACCCTGTGTTGTCTAGGTTAGTAGTTCACAAACTTTTTCAGTCATATCTCCCCACCCCTACCACATTTATCATTCACAGAATTTGTTGTGCCTCACCCTCCATTACTTGTAATCGCAAACTGTTTCAGTTTTTTTCCAAGGGCTCTACCCTGAGATCCTGCTATCGTAATAGCTGGAGCGGGATAAAAATTCAACAGATAATGCAGGAGTATGTATTGTGGGGTGGGATGGGAGCGGGATTTAAAAAATAGTTTTCCTGCAGCACAAGCAACGTGAATGCTCTGGCCAGCACCTGCTGCTCTCCAGCCGCCCAGCTCTAAAGGCAGCACCAACAACCGTGCAGAAGTAAGGGCGGCAGTGCCCTCTCTTCTGCACTGCTGTTGGCGGTGGTGCTGACTTCAGAGCTGGCAGCTGGAGAGCAGCAGCTGCTGGCTGGGGTATTCGTGTTTGCTGTGTGGGAGAACTATTTTTTTATCCCATTTCCGTCCTGCCCCGCAGTACCCACTCTATTTTTATCCTGCTCCCGCTATTATGGTAGCAGATCCTGTGGGACCCACAGGATCCCAGTTTCTTTGTGCCCCCCAGAGAACCTCTGGTGTGCGTCCCAATTTGTGCACCACTGGTCTAGGTTTATAATGGGTTTAGGGAATCTCTACCCCTCTCCAACTGGGACTTTAACATGGTAATTTAATTACTTCATGAGAGTCTGATTTGATACAATGGCAACCAGTTCTCTGCTCTCCTTATCTGTGAAGATTTCCTTTTTAGTGGCTATCTCATCAGCATGTAGGATTGGAGAGATTGAAGCTTTGATAGCGGATCTCCCCCTCCCTCCAGTATTCTGAAAGGACAAAGTCTCTGTGCCCAAACCTTAAATTCTTACTTAAGATACTATCAGTGTTTCATCTTAACCAGTCCATTCGTCCGCCAGTTTTTTCCAAAACCTCGCAAGTTTCTGCAGGAGACATACTATCATACCTCGGTTATTCGAAGAGCATTGGCTTTCTACTTATATAGAATCAAACACTTACAATAGTTACCTAGGCTGTTCATCTCCATCACAGATCGATCCCATGGGTCCTCAATCTCTGTTCAGAGGCTATCAATGTGGATCTCTGGGTGTATTATCACTTATGAGGCAACTAGCATTCATCCCTCCTCCAAAGGGTGATAGCACACTCTACCAGAATATAAGCAACAGCCCCAGCAGTATCCAAGAATGTGCAAGTATCTGAAATATGCACGACCGCTACATGGGCTTCACTACGTACGTTTTCTAATCATTATGCCTTGATCCACGCCTTCAGATCCAATGTGGCGGTTTGTAAATGCAATATACTTCCTTCAGTTCTGGACTCAGTCCCAAACCTCACACCTCCCCATGGGGATACTGCTTGGGAGTCACCTGAAGTGGAGCACTCTAAGGGACGCTACTCAGAGAAGAAGAGGTTACTCACCTTGTGCAGTCATTGCAGTTCTTCGACGTGTCCCCCTATGGATGTTCAACTACCCGCCCTCCTTCCCTCCTGCTTCAGATTAGTCTATATGGAATATTTGGATGGATAAGAAACTGAGGACCATTGACCGCGCATCTCTGGATAGCCTCGGTGTGTGGCACAAGGAGGTAGAGGATGAATCAGTTGAATGGACACTGCTAATGGAAAATCTCCAATCAAGGGCTCAAGAGATTCATGTGCATCTGAAGCAGAGCACCCAGAGGGGGACACATCTCAAAGAACTGCAGTTACAGCACAAAGTGAGTAACCACTTTTTACTGCTTGCCATAGTCCAGACATCTCGGACTGGGGAAGTGGTCAGGATCCAGAATGGAAAGCTTCTTACCAGATGATTTCCTTGCTGGGACTGAGCTGCTTTATGTCAGATAAGTCCTTTCGGTATCTTAACAATTGGCTTTCTCCGAGGACCATATGCATATTAAACACAAGCTAATTAGGTGTTTCTATTCAATTACATTTAATCTGCTAATAAAGATTTAGTGTTTCCATACAGTTTTTGAAAATGGTAGTCTGGGGGCGAGAGGAAAAGGAAGGGGTGTTGCTAACCCTGGAACTTTGTGAATTAGTCTAAACTTCCTCCATTACTAGCCAGAACGGTAGTGCAGCCCAAATATTTTTGACTGGGGAAGAGGGCAGTCCCAGACAGGAAATCAAGAAACAAATCTTCTGTTTAAACAATCTCTGTTTCTTCAGCGTCAGACTCACATTCTTTTGCTTTTGAGTATTTTGTTTTTCGTTTTAAATGTTGGTATTTTTGTGCCTCATCCAAGAGTGTGAAGCTGAGGCAGCATCTTCGTTGCTGGTAAAGAGTTTTTTTAAATTCTTATTAGTAGACAACTGGAGTATAGAGACTTTTTAATATTCATGTTTCATATTAGTGAACTATCTCTGCATTTTGATGGGCTAGCAACAGCTGTCAGACAATAAGGATTCTCAGACTAGTTATTGAGAAATAATTCTGCAAATCATAAGCACAGCAAAAAAAAAAAAAATATGAATGTAGGGAACTGGATAACTGGGGGGAAACTCTACCATTAGTTTCAGGAACTCTAAAGATCCGCAAAAAGAAAAGGAGGACTTGTGGCACCTTAGAGACTAACAAATTTATTTGAGCATAAGCTTTCGTGAGCTACAGCTCACTTCATCGGATGCTTATGCTCAAATAAATGTTAGTTTCTAAGGTGCCACAAGTCCTCCTTTTCTTTTTGCGGATACAGACTAACATGGCTGCTACTCTGAACCTGTCATTTTCTAAAGATCCATGCAGCCTGATTGGCTGGCTGACATATTTCCATTTCACTATGATAAATACTAATTTATGTACCTTTGTCAGGTAAGAGAATGTGTGTCTAAGAAAATCCCTTCAGAGGAAGCTATTGAAATGAAACTGCTGGAAAAAGAAAAGGAAGGAGTTGTGAACTCACAGCTGCAGTGGCAACTTAACCTTCTAGCCCATGTTGAATCTCTACAAGATGAAGTCACACACAGGATGGATTTCATTGAGAAGGAACTGGATGGTAAATTAAATGTATTTTCTTTCACAGATTAAACAGAATGTATATTTTTGTACCATTCAGATTATGTTGTTTCTATCCAAAATGCATTGTCTTGAGATCCGTGTCCTATTTCTGCAGATCTACAAAGATATCAGCATCATTATTATCACACTAGCCAGCTGTAATAATTGAAAGTTGTGTTTTTAGGAGTAAATTTGGTTTTGATATAGTCACTATATAATATATGTATATAGTTATAGTTAGTCTTTTGATATAGTTCAATAGTCTTTTTAATCTCTCCTTAAACAGAAACTGTTCCTTACCCCTAATCATTTTTGTTGCCTTTCTCTGGACCTTTTCCAATTCTAATATATCTTTTTTGAGATAGGGTGACCAGATCTGCACTCAGTATTGAAGGTTTGGATTTACATAGTGGCATTATGATGATTTCTGTCTCCTTATCTATCCTTTTCCTAATGGTTGCTAACATTGTTTGCTTTTTTGATTGCCACTGCACATCGAGTGGATGTTATCAGAGAACTTTCCACACTGATTCCAAGATCTTTTTCCTGAGTGGTCCCCTTCCTTTCCTTTCCTTTCCTTTCCTTTCCTTTCCTTTCCCTCCCTTTCTATTTCTTTACTTTGTATTTTCATCTTTTTTATTCTCACTTTAGTTTTGGGGAAAATATTCGTTACAATAGAAATGTTTAATAGGGCGAGGAGCTGGTTGTGGATCCATTAAGGCTTGCACATGTGTATAAAATTGTATAATCCTATACAGACATACGTCTTTTAAACATTTAATCAGTCTGAGTTTTAATGCAAAATGGCTTTTATACATAAAAATATTGTGATTTTGAAGTCTGATACCTTGGGTTCTACAAGGATTAAAAGCAAGTGCACCATGTCCCACCAGAAAGCTGGGAATCTTCCCTATCAAGTTACATAAAGCCCTCATTTCTAGCTCAGTACAGGGGTAAGGTGTCACTTTTACCACTAGTCCTGGATTGCCTCCCCACACCCAGCCAACTGTGGTTTAGAATCATAGAAGATTAGGGGTGGAAGAGACCTCAGGAGGTCATCTAGTCCAAACCCCTGCTCAAAGCAGGACCAACCCCAACTAAATCATCCCAGCTATGACTTTGTCAAGCCAGCCCTTAAAAATCTCTAAGGATGGAGATTCCACCACCTTCCTAGGTAACCCATTCCAGTGTTTCACCCACTGCAGCTTGAGACCATTGCTCCTTGTTCTGTCATCTGCCACCACTGAGAACAGCCTTTTTGTTGCCCTCTGTTGGACTCTCTCCAATTTGTCCACATCCTTTCTGTAGCTGGGGGCCCAAAACTGGACGCAGTACTCCAGATGTGGTCTCACCAGTGAAGGAAGAAGTGGTTCGGGACTACTTAGAAAAACTGGACGTGCACAAGTCCATGGAGCCGGATGCGTTGCATCTGAGAGTGCTAAAGGAATTGGCGGATGTGATTGCAGAGCCGTTGGCCATTATCTTTGAAAACTCATGGCGATCGGGGGAGGTCCCAGATGACTGGAAAAAGGCTAATGTAGTGCCCATCTTTAAAAAAGGGAAGGAGGAGGATCCTGGGAACTACAGGCCAGTCAGCCTCACCTCAGTCCCTGGAAAAATTATGGAGCATGTCCTCAAGGAATCAATTCTGAAGTGCTTAAACGAGAAAAAAGTGATCAGGAACAGTCAGCCTGGATTCACTAAGAGCAAGTCATGCCTGACTAATCTAATTGCCTTCTATGATGAGATAACTGGTTCTGTGGATGAAGGGAAAGCAGTGGACGTGTTATTCCTCAACTTTAGCAAAGCTTTTGACACTGTCTCCCACAGTATTCTTGTCAGCAAGTTAAAGTAGTATGGGCTGGATGGATGCACTACAAAGTGGGTAGAAAGTTGGCTAGATTGTTGGGCTCAACGGGTAGTGATCAATGGTTCCATGTCTAGTTGGCAGCCGGTATCTAGCGGAGTGCCTCAAGGGTCGGTCCTGGGGCCGGTTTTGTTCAATATCTTCATTAATGATCTGGAGGATGGTGTGGATTGCACCCTCACAAGTTTGCAGATGACACTAAACTGGGAGGAGTGGTAGATACGCTGGAGGGTAGGGATAGGATACAGAGGGACCTAGACAAATTGGAGGAGTAGGCCAAAAGAAATCTGATGAGGTTCAACAAGGACAAGTGCAGAGTCCTGCACTTAGAACGGAAGAATCCAATGAACCGCTACAGACTAGGGACCGAATGGCTAGGCAGCAGTTCTGCAGAGAAGGACCTAGGGGTGACGGTGGACGAGAAGCTGGATATGAGTCAACAGGGTGCCCTTGTTGCCAAGAAGGCCAGTGGCATTTTGGGGTGTATAAGTAGGGGCATTGCCAGCAGATCGAGGGACGTGATCGTTCCCCTCTATTCAACACTGGTGAGGCCTCATCTGGAGTACTGTGTCCGGTTTTGGGCCCCACACTACAAGAAGGATGTGGAGAAATTGGAGAAAGTCCAGCGAAGGGCAACAAAAATGATTAGGGGTCTGGAACACATGACTTATGAGGAGAGGCTGAGGGAACTGGGATTGTTTAGTCTACGGAAGAGAAGAATGAGGGGGGATTTGATACGTGCTTTTAACTACCTGAAAGGTGGATCCAAAGTGGGTGGATCTAGACTATTCTCAGTGATAGCAGATGACAGGACAAGGGGTAATGGTCTCAAGTTGCAGTGGGGGAGGTTTAGGTTGGATATTAAGAAAAACTTTTTCACTAGGAGGGTGGTGAAACACTGGAATGCGTTACCTAGGGAGGTGGTGCAATCCCCTTCCTTTAGAAATTTTTAAGGTCAGGCTTGACAAAGCCCTGGCTGGGATGATTTAGTTGGGATTGATCCTGCTCTGGGCAGGGGGTTGGACTAGATGGCCTCCAGAGGTCCCTTCCAACTCTGTTATTCTATGAAATACAGGGGAGTAATCACTTCCTGCGATCTGCTGGCAATGCTCCTACTAATTCAGCCCAATATGCTGTTAGCCTTCTTGGCAACAAAGGCACACTGTTGACTCATATCCAGCTTCTCGTCCTCTAATCCCCAGGTCCTTTTCTGTTGAACTTCCGCTTAGCCAGTCAGTCCCCAGCCTGTAGCAGTGCATGGGATTCTTCCATCCTAAATGCAGGACTCTGCACTTGTCCTTGTTGAACCTCATCAGATTTCTTTTGGCCCAATCCTACAATTTGTCTAGATCACTCTGGACCCTATCCCTACCCTCCAGCATATCTACCTCTCCCCCCCAGCTTAGTGTCGTCTGTGAACTTGCTGAGCGTACAATTCAGATCATTAATGAAGATGTTGAAGAAAACCAGCCCCAGGACCGCTTCCTGAGGCAGTCCACTTGATACCAGCTGCCAACTGGACATTGAGCCATTGATTACTCTCCATTGAGCCCAATGATCTAGCCAACTTTCTGTCCACTTTATAGTCCATTTATCCAATCCATACTTCTTTAACTTGCCTTGCAGAGATGTTTTTTGCCTTGCAGATATGAACACATTGATGTAAGCACATGGTAGCTCTGTAAATTACCAAATGCTATTTGGGAAGTTTTTGTTTTCTCTGATTTCTAAAATATTGTATATGTTAAAAGTACTGTAGTTTGTCTTTCAAAATATAGTTATTTCAAGAACTCTTCTTAGTTTTATTGCTTTGGAAATATATATGTATATATTTGCCAGCTAATAAGAATAGTGAATAGTATTAACTTTTTCTGTTTCTTTTGCAGTTTTAGAGAGTTGGTTGGATTACACAGGAGAGCTGGAACCACCAGAACCACTAGCTAGACTTCCACAACTCAAACATTGTATAAAACAGCTTATTACGGACCTAGGCAAGGTGCAACAAATTGCTCTTTGCTGCTCAACATGAGACTAGAGAGCTCTTGAAATTGCTGTTGAATATGAACGCGGAGTGTTTGACACAAACAGCTCTATATATTTAAATGAAATTAGCATGCTGATTGCATGTGATGCAGACTGACTTCAGGGATTGTGGAGAAGTATGACTGTTCTGAAAGCAGTAACAAGGTTATCCTTATCTTTTGATCTTTTGGGATTTACTAGGCAATTTTAACAATATGGAAGGGGATTTTACTCTTGTATTCAAGGGTAGGAGCAGGCTGACAAAATATACTCTTAGATTTTCATTCCTTACAACAAGGTGTTGAATGAAATAAACTTTTTGCATAATTAAAACTGACTTAAAATTGTGCCACTGAAGATAAGAGTTCTAAGAGCCAAAAATGTTTAGTTGACGAAGGTTGTAAATTATGTTCTACAGAGTTTATTTAAGTGACTTGTATACCAGGTCGGGTCATGCTTTATTCCTACTGGTTTATGCACAGCACAGTATTTAATCAATAGGCAATGTTATAACAATTTTCAAGCATAGCAAATATGAATGTCCATCTTTAATTGTAAACTCTTACATGGAGGTTTTCAAGTAATACTGGCCTAAAACCCCACTTCTGTTGATTTAAATAGAGGTAGCAGGTGGTCACAGTTGCGTTGCACTTAGTTTCATAGTAAATGATTGTTTTCCATATTTATCATGTCACTATCACATGACTCTACGGTACTGGGGAAATCCATTTACATTGTGCTTCTTGTGCATTCTTGAACTTTTAAATTTGGCCGTATTGTGCCTCCTTGAACTAGTGCTACTGGTTCACCTTTGTGACAGTACACAGTGCTATGTCTAAAAGATGGGAGATGTACCAGAAGTTCCAAACTTAAGGTGTGTAGTTTTCTGCCCATTTGTTAATTTCCATTCCTGTTATATTTTGAAATGTAGACTTTTTTCAATACTCTAAACATGCACATTGTAAAGACTTATTATGAATGTGTGGTTTTGGGAATCAGTTTATTTTATGTTTGTTTAAATGAAGCCTCAAAAGCTATGCATGAGGTACTGTCCTCACAGTGAGGTCTTATGTTAAATAGTATATGTTCTCAATCTCTTTTTATACTTAGTTTTAATTTTCTAGTTTGTATTATTTTGTGAGATCAAGATGAAAATGCTGCTTAAGTTGAAGATACATTATATAGTACCTTTTGAAATGTTAGTGTATTGTATTTGGTATGTTACAAGCCTTTTATGTGCGGCTCATATCTCCATAAATAATGGTTGTGATTTTTTTTAATTCCCAAATATTGATGAGTGTAACTTCACCGTGGAAAAGGGTAAATTGTTTTTGCATTGAGAGGGTGTCCTGAAAAAGCAGGATTTTTCTGTTATCTTGATCTTTCTTATAGTTCTATTCGTGATGGTACCACCAAAGGGTTAAAATTAAAGCACAGTTGTAATCAAAAGACCCAGAAGTGTACAAATTGTTAATTATGGATATATGAATCTGTAAAGTTTATATGCTGCAAAGAATAATGATTTACTATGTAAACTTGAAATATCCACTATCATTATAGGAATAACAATATCTACAATGAATATTTTGATCAGTTTAGTTCCTTCAGAAAATGGAATAACTAGGCTACTCAAGGTAGTAGTTAAGGCTTTTATGCCAAGACTCATTTCAGGGAATAATTTATGTCTCATCATTTTATGGCACTAGTTGGTATATAATGAATTTGACATATGTACAGCAGGAGAATAAACTTATTTTGCTGTAACACAGTTGGAATAAAGCTTACATGATCTTAAATGTCACTTTGCTTTCTAAAGGTAAAAACAAATGGTTAAATGATGTCATTCCTCTTAATGACATCTGAATTATGAGTAACGCTGTGCAGTTCTATATCAGACAGCAGTAACCAAATGATAAGGCGGCTATCCAAACAAGGGTTTTAAACAACAGCTGTGAAGTTTTTATCAGATTACTGTTTTACCAGTAAATTATTCCCTGTTTGAAATCTGTATAATGAGCATTCAGACTGGAAAATAATTAAATACAAGTACATTCACAAATCAACTTCGTTACAGTTTAAAGCAATGGAGTAGTTAATCCCCAGGTTTGAGTTTTCTCTCCAGAAATGGAAATTTTCACTTTGCAAGTAACTGGTTTTGGAGTGTTCATATTAAGTTTGCTTTGCCAGTTTATTTTTGCTCATGGCAAAGAAAATTCCACTTGGTAAATAGCAATACTGAAGGTTTTGTTTTCCGTTAGCAGAATGATTATTCAATAGGGAACCCCTTGCTGATGAAACAGATCTGGATGACTGAAAATATTTATTTGAAATAGGTTAGTGCTTTTCACGTTCAGGAAAGGTTCTGTATTGTACTCTGCCTGAATTGTTTTGTCCCTATTTTTATAAGTTTCCACATTTGTAGCTCTCCTTATAGTTGACCAACACTATTTTGGTCTGGCAAATCACTTTTTGTTGTTTCTTTAAATCACTGGTAAGTGAATGCAACATGGAGCCTTGATAAAATGAGCAAACATTGCACTGTGGATACATAAGTATATATGTCTTTGTTTATGCACTATTAGAACTGAGGGCGTTGTATATAGAATTTTGCTTTGGAGCAATATTTGCAAAACTTGAAAACTTCTGTATCTTGGTGTTTGGAATAAATAAATAGGTTTTTGTTGGTTAAGTCTTAGTAAAGTCTATTTCTGTTTCAGTGTAACGATTATTCAAACTAGTTATACATTAAAAAGGTCATTTTCGGACTTTAGAGAGATGACGTAGGTGAATTAATATTTTGGACCAATTATTGGACCAATAATATTATTGGACCAATTTCTGTTAGTGAGAGAGACAAGCTCTGAAGCTTACATAGAGCTCTTCTAAGTTAGATACTGTAGTTTAGCAGGAGTAATACTGACCCAACACTCACTAGATTGATCAGTTCCTCAAAAATGTCATGTATAAGAATTCCCAATAAATAAACTGACCTTTTCTCTGCAGTGTAGTGCTTAAAGTGGAATATTTTATAATATATTTTTTAATTTAAAACGCCACTGAAATTAACAAGATACATGTATAGGCTTAAAAAAACCCTGTATAATATTAAACCAAATATTTATAAAGCAGTTCCTTCATCACTTACCAATCAAAGCCTGACTGCAAGAATTGAAGTTTCCCCTGCATGAGTTCATAGCATCACAAATATTTCTGTCATTGTAAAGAATGCAGCAGGAGAGAAACAGAACACTGGACTTGAGCCTCAACTGATCAGGGTGGATTGATTTAAAACAAAGTGATTTAAATTGCCAGTTTTAATCATGATTTAAATCACTATGTAGGAAACCTTGGTTTAAATAACCAATTTTAATCTTGTTTTCCGTTTGTACTTTTTTTTACCTAAAAAGAGGTCAATTCTTATTGGCTAGTAACCATTAAAACAGAGGTGAGCAAACTACAGCCTCCGGGCACGTCCGACCCGTGGGATGGTCCTGCCTGGCCCTTGACCTCCCAGCCAGGGAGGCTAGCCCCCAGCCCCTCCCCCACAGCCTCAGCTCGCTGTGCTGCCTGCGCTCTGGGCAGTGGGGCTGTGAGCTCCTGCCAGGCAGCACAGCTGCAAGAGTCGCTGGGTGTAGTTTATTAAATTGCTCCCTGTAGGAATGTACTACTTATGGCTGCCAGTCCTGGTGCTATGAGCGGCATGGTAAGGGGGCAGGGACTGGGGAGGTTGGATAAAGGGCAGGGGAGCCTGGGGGGCAGTCAGGGAGCAGGGAGTGGTTGGATAGGCATGGGAGTCCTGGGGGGTCTGTCAGGGGGCAGGGGTGTGGATAGGGGGCAGGGCAGTCAGGGGATAGGGAGCGGGGGGTGGGGTGGTTAGGGGCAGCGGGTCGGGGGGGGCAGTCAGGGAGCAGGGGGTGTTGGATGAGGCAGGGGTTTTTGAGGGGGCAGATAAGGGGTGTGGGCCAGGCTGTTTGGGGAGGCACAGCCTTCCCTATCCTGCCCTCCATACAGTTTCAGAATCTCGATGTAGCCCTCAAGCCAAAAAGTTTGCCCACCCTGCATTAAAACCTGTTGATTTGCAGCTATAAATACAGCCTTTACAGTACTGGGCTTATTTATTCTGCAGAAGAGAAGAGTGAGGGGGGTTTTGATAGCAGCCTTGAACTACCTGAAAGGAGGTTCCAAAGAGGATGGAGCTAGGCTGTTCTCAGTGGTGGCAGATGACCAAACAAGGAGCAATGGTCTCAAGTTGTAGTGGGGGAGGTCTAGATTGGATATTAGGAAACACTATTTCACTAGGAGGGTGGTGAAGCACTGGAATGGGTTACCTAGGGAGGTGGTGGAATCTCCATCCTTAGAGGTTTTTAAGGCTCAGCTTGACAAAGCCCTGGCTGGGATGGTTTAGTTGGGGTTGGTCCTGCTTTGAGCAGGGGGTTGGGCTAGTTGACCTCCTGAGGTCTCTTCCAACCCTAATCTTCTGTGATTCTAAATTTGGTACAATTTTGCTAAACCAGAGGTTATACTGTGTCTATATATGTTTTATTTAAGCAGCTATATATAGCTTAATACATATTTATTTCGAGTCTTAATCTTAACATTTTTATGGTTAGAAAATGGTAAATGATGCATTTTTCATTTACCAGATGAATAAATTTTTTTACTCGTGATTTGTTTCAAGCTGCATTTGGATGGAAATTGCTGCTGTTGTGCTTTTTTAATTAAATTCCATTTTTTTATTAGTGTTCTAAACCTACCTCTTAAATGTGTGGGATACTTTTTTTTTTAAGTTTATCAAACATGTTTTGCATTTAAAACTGACTGGTTTAACAAACAAAAGAAGCATTATTTGTGCTTAGTGAATTGAGCTGATTATCTCTGTTCATGCCCTTCAAGATTTTAGAATTGGTAGTTCTCATCTTCTTGCACCTACTTTTTATTCCTAGATTAGAAGAGGAAAACAAGCTTATCTGCTTTTGCAATTCCCAGTTAGTTTCTTAACTTCAAATGAATTAGGCATTGAACTGAACTAGCTGAATAAATTGAAATGAAGGAAATATTCTCTCTGCACCCAAAGAGGCTAGTGTTGTCAAAAGCTGGTGTAGCATTTCAGCAAACTCTGATTCCAGCTGCTTAGCCAGTGATTTCACCAGTTCAGTGTAGTCTGACTTTCTTTAAAACTTCAGCAAATATGTAATATTTGGATACATGTAAAACATGCAGTATTTAATATTTTCATTTAATTTACATGTTTTAGTAGATTATAGTAGGTTTAGGCCTTAACATAGGTTGTCATAATTTCAAATTTAAGTTTAAATAGGCTTTTTTTTAAAAAAAAAGTATTTAATTTACATTTTAAAATCTAATTTCAATAGGTTTTTATCCATCCCAAGAAGTCTTTCAGTTCAGTTATCAAGGGGTGGTAGGTTGGCATTGTTGTTAGCCTTCATACAGAGGTATGGAGAGTGAGATGCAGTTGCCCTCGTTCTCCCTTGGCCTGGGAATGCTCCAGGGAAGAGAGAAACACCTTCCTGGCCCTACTGTTAACAACCCAATCATTGTGTCTGGAAGTGAGCAAGTGTGCATGTGAGCGTCCCGTCCTACCCAAAGCAGGTGTCCCCTTCCCCACCCCCACTCCCAAAAGTAGGGCTTGGGGAAGAGTGTACAGAAGAGCTTCCCCTAAAGCAACACATGAAATGAAGTGAAGCTGACTCTACACACAGTGCTGCCATATGTACCAAACCATTTTCTGCCTCTGTAACAGAATTTTTTGGCACGCTTGTAATGAGCAAGTACATCATTTTCAGATGGAAATATAGTTTTATGGTTAACTGGGTCTAAATGAGATAAAGGAGTTAGTTGCTAAGTGTTAAATAAGTTTGGAAAGGCTGCACTGGGTGAGGAGACAGTTTATAGAATAAGATTCCAGGATTGTCACACGCTGTCACTCTGAAACCTAGAATGTCTGAGTCAATGTGAAGCCATGGGGTTGGTCTACGATGCACGGTGATCGGTGCATTGGTGGTCGATTTTAGAGGGTCTAGTGAAGACTCCACCAGCTTGAGAAGGGTAAGGGGAGTTGATGGGAGAGAGTCAAATTGCGTAGCTTAGATTGACTTTTCCCTGTAGACAAGGCCGTGGAAATGGCTATATGGGCCAGTGAGAGCTCATTTCATTTAGAATGTTACCAGATTCAATCATCACTGGATTTTGTAGTCCGTTACTGTCCAATTTTTAAGTTCTCGTCCATTTTCACTTTATGAATTATAGTTGTCTGACAGCATGGGCTACTGGAGGACATGTTATGCCAAGAGTTCCAGACCATTGTGATATAAGAGTTAACTCACCCAATTACCACCCTCACTCAGCAGCTAATTTGCATGCAGCAGTTCATTGGTTGTATGAGGGAAACTGCACAGATGGTGGATTACTTGGTGCATCTGCCACAATTCTTCAAAACCACAACAACACAACCAGCACACATAATTACCCCAAAGGTGCACAGCCCTTCACTGCAGCACACCCCCCTCATTTGCTACCCACACAAAACACCTGTCTCCCAGTACACACACCAACCCCAAACTAGGGTGACCAGATGTCCCATTTTTAAGCCCTCCTGCAGGTGTCCCAACTTTTTCTTAAAAACAGAGAAATTGTTCCAAATTTTCTCTTTTCCCCCATCACTACTGGTGGATCCTCCTGCTGGTCAGATCCCCACTTGCCAGCCGCCCACCAGCAGTGAGTGTGGGGGGGGCCAGTGGCTGACAATGGGGGTGGGTGTACAAGGCTGGTGATGGGGCGAAGTTGCAGCAGGCATAGCCAGCGGTTCCCTCTGCTGATCCGTCAGCAGAGCCCCCCGCTGCGTGCTGGCTCTCGGACAGCAGGGCCCTACCCCCTCGTCCCATTTCCAGCTGGCACTGGCTGCAAGTTGTGGCTGGTGAGTGTGGGCAGGCGCCAGGCAGCAGCCGGTTACATTTTGCTTCTGCTGCCCACCCACTGGCCCTTTATTTGCTCCCCCTTTCGCTGTCTTCTCCCTGCTTTCCCCTTTGTGCCCAACCTCCCCACTGCCTCCGCCGGGCTGGCGCCCTGGGAAAGCCCAAGACCCTCTGGCCAGGAGGAGCCGAGCCCTGCATGTGCAAAAGTCCCAAACAGTGCTGGCACAGGGAATCCTCTCTGCCCCTCAGCTAAGCTCTGGTGTGGTGGCGGGGAAGCGATTTCCAGCCTGTTCACATCCCAAACTTGCAGACTCCACAGCAGCCGGCCCGGGGGCAGGGACTTAGCTCCCTCTTTACCTCTTCTCTCCTCCTCCCCGCCCCACCCCGCCCGGGTCCTGCCCCCAGGGAGCATGGGGCTGCTATGTCCCATAGGCACTCTCCCCTGCAGTCAGGTTCCGTGGGCCCTGGTGCACAATGCAGCCTCAGAGCTTAACCCCTTCCTACCCGGGTGCTGCAGCCAGGGGACAGGAGGCAGCTGGTTTGTCAGTGGCCAGCAGCAGCCTGGAGGTGTTAGCTGCCTTTGGACACTGCGGTCAGGAAGGGACAAGCTGCTTCCAGCCATGGGGGGCGGGGAAGAGGACCTCTGCAAAGACACAGGCCAGGTCATCCCTCCCCTCTCCCCACCCCCTTTCCTTCCCTCCCGCACAGTGCCAAAAGGCTGCTGCTGGCTGCATTCCGGTGTGAACCTTGGCAGAAATCTGGGGGGAGGGGAAGACGCGGTACCAGGAGAGGCAGGCCCGGGGAACCAGAATACACAACCCCAAACACACAGCCCCTGACTGCAGCACATTCCCATCATTTGCCACTCATAGAAGTCAATGCACACGTTGGCCCACCCTTATACTGACCAAGAAACCATAGTTTCAGGTCATCACTAGTGTTTTGATAAGTTTTATTGCACTTGATGCTGCACACAAAATTTTCTCCTCTTTGATCAGCACTTTGCTCTCCATTTTTATGTGGCATACTTCTCCGAGCAGTTGTGGGAAAGCAGAATTCCCACAACAGGAAAGCCCTCCTGGGCCACTATGATTTTAACATGCGGTAAGCCATGGCCAAGTTCAAGGTCTCTCTTCCTGAGCCTTGTTGTAAAGAGTTCTGGCCTATTATGGAAGAGGGCACGACTGTTGCCAGGTTGTCGCAGTCACCGAGCAACGCTCTGGAACTACTCCATACAAAGCCAGTCAGGACTCTGGGGCAGCCTGCCTCCTCTCTCTCAGCATACTGTTGCCAGGGCAAGAAGTTTACACAGCTTCGACCTTCCTGAGTGTGACCTCGGAGCATTCAGCATCCCCTTCCTCACTGTGTGCTTCCCATAGCGAGTCTGCCCGGACAGGGCTCCTGGGGAAGCCAGAGGATCCTACCCAACTCCACAGTCAGACGTGACTCTCAGCCATCATGTAGAACAGAAGGGTTTATTAGTTGACAGGAACACAGCGTAGAACAGAGCTTGCTATCACAGAAATCAGTGACTTTCAGCCAAGTCCATCTTGGGGAGTACTGGGCCAGGTGGCCTGGACTCCCCCTCTTCCAGCCCCCCCCACCCCCGGCAGGCTTCCAGTGACCTGACCTTAGACACCCCCGTTGCCGCTCCTCCTTGTCTTTGTCTCGCTTCCCAGGCAAAGAATCACCTGGTCACATCTCCCTCCTGGGTCTCAGGTTACGAAGGACACCCCTCACCTGCTGTAGAGTCTCAGCCAAAGTCACATACCCCTATTCCCACCACTGAGGTATTGGTGCAGCACACAGGGAACTGAGGCATACACAGTATTCATGCAAAACAGCAAGACTCATACAACCTAACAAGGGAAAATCCCCGCTTCGTCGCACAGGGTGATACTCCAAGTGCCGTCGGCTGTGGCGGACACCCCCGCCCAAACCACGGCCTCAGCCATCGCCATGTGCTGGGCATCCTGGCTGCTCCTCTGGCTTGTCCATGGAGGCTCAGCAGTTGATGCAAGACCTTCCCTTCAATGGGCAAGCCCTGTTTGCAGAACAGATGGACAATAAGCTCCGCGGCCTAAAGGACTCCTGCATGACCCTTAAGATGCTGGGCCTGTATGTTCCCAGCCCTGCCTGCAAGCGGTTTAAGCCACAGCAGCATCAGGGCCAGGGGAACCACCCTTGCCAGGAGCCTCCCCGTAAGAAATCCAGAGGCTTTCTAGCCAACAGCCTTCGCAGACCTCTCAGTCGAGCTCGACCCGCAATAAGCAGGTGCCAAGCACTCATTTTAAGGGTACGCCTGAGGGTGACCTACCGGACTGTTCCCAGGATCCTCCCTCCCTTATTTTGCCAGCCGTTTTTCTTCTTTCCTCCCTTTGTGGGCTTCTGTAACATCAGACCAATGAGTCCTCAGTCCAGTGGCGCAGGGTTAAACCCTTCAGCTACTTTCTACCCCTCCTTCCCACTCTCCCTCCCTGTCTCTCTTCAGGGAACCTTCTCAAGAGAGTCTCCTCGCACAGGAGGTAGAGAGGTTACTGCAGCTAGGTTCGGTGGAGGTCGTTCCTCTGGAGTACAGGAACAAGGGGTTCTGTTCCTGCTACTTTTTAATCCCAAAGGCAAAGGGTGGTGTGCGGCCTATCCTGGACCTGTGAGACCTGAACAGTTTCCAAGTGAAGCTGAAGTTCTGTGTGGTCTCCCTGGCCTCCATCATCCCCTCCCCGGATCTGGGTGAATGGTATGCCGCCCTCAATCTGAAAGATGTGTACTTTCATATTGCCATCTTTAAGAGACACAGATGCTTCCTCCAGTTTACAGTAGGTCCCAACCACTGTCAGTTTGCACTCCTCCTATTTGGCCTAGCGACAGCACCATGGGTATTTACCAAGTGCATATCAGTGGTGGCTGCTTACCTCAGACATCAGGGTATCCAGTTTTACCCGTACCTCAACGACTGGCTAGTCAGGGGCAGCTCCAGGACCCAGGTCCAAAGGCATGCTGCGATGTTGTTAGCCACCTGCCATTGCCTCGGCCTGTTGGTAAACGACAAAATAAATCCACGTTAGTTCCAGTACAGAGGATAGAGTTCTTCAGAGCGGTGCTTGACTCAATCTGTGCCAGGGCTTTCCTGCACCTACTAGGTCACATGGTAACGTGTACATATGTGGTGCATCACAGCAAGCTCCAGATGCGACCCCTGTAGCAATGGCTGGCAACTGTCTACTCCCAGTCCAGGGACCACATGGAAAAAGTCTTTACCATCCCCGCGACTGTACTTATCTCGCTGTGATGGTGGACCAACACTGAGAAAGTTCTGGAAGGAGTCCCCTTCGACAGCACTCCTCACTCAGTTGAGTTGGTTTCAGACGCCTCGGCTGGGGGGCACAGCTCGGCACCCTCCAGACCCAAGGTATGTGGTCCCCAGAGGAAACGACGCTACACATAAACATCTAAGAGCTCAGGGCAATGCACAGAGCATGTGCGGTCTTCCTACCTCACCAGTCAGGCAAAGTGGTCAGAGTCTTGATGGACAGCACAGCCTCCATGCCCTACATCAACAGACAAGGGGGAGTGCAATCCTCTGCCAAGAGGCACTCCATCTTGGGGACTTTTGCATCGACCATGGAATCGACCTAGAAGCGTGTCACCTTCCAGGTGCCAAGAACATGCTATCGGATCACCTAAGCAGGGACTTCTTTCACCGTGAGTGGGTGCTTCACCCGGAGGTAGCTGGCATGATCTTCCAGAAGTGGGGAACTCCCCAAGTGGATCTGTTCGCAACCAGACGGAACAGGAGATGCCACAGGTTTTGCTCCCGACAGGGTCTGGGCAAGGGTTCCCTCTCCAACGGCTTCCTCCTGCCGTGGACAGGAAGCATGATGTACACATTCCCTCCGATTCCGCTCATCAGCAAGGTCATAGTGAACATTAAGAGAGACAAGTCTCAGGTTACCATGATTGCCCCAGCGTGGTCTTGCCAGCACTGGTTTGGGACGCTTTCGAGCCTGTCAGCAATTCCTTCATGGCCCTTGCCGAACCGACTGGACCTGCTGTCACACGATCACAGTAGACTCTTGCACCCCAACCTCGCGTCCTTCCATCTCACGGTGTGAATGTTGCCTGGCTGAACCCGGATGAATGGGCCTGTTCGGAAGAGGTCCAGAAGGTCCTCCTAGAGAGTAGAAACCCCTTGACTAGACAGACTTACCTGTCAAAATGGACGAGGTTCTCCCGCTGGGCAGCCAAACAGGGCATCTCCCTTTCGTGTTCTTTGGTGCAGTCAATCTTAGACTATCTGCTTCATTTGAGGAACCAGGGCCTGGCACACCCCTCTATCAGGGTACACGTGGTGGCCATTTCCGCCTTTCTTCCACCCATCCGGGGCAGACAGTGTTCTCCCATGACATGGCGGTCAGGTTCCTCAGAGGTTTCGAGAGACTTTTTCTGCAAGTCCGGTCCCCGGCCCCTCAGTGGGATCTCAACTTGGTTCTGTCCAGGCTCACGGGCCCGCCCTTTGAGCCTTTGGCCTCTTGCTCCCTGTCTCACCTATTGTGGAAGGCAGCTTTCCTGGTGGCGGTGATGTTGGCGGGGCAAGGCTGCGAGCCCTGACCTCAGAACCGCCGTACACGGTATTCTATAAGGACAAGGTCCAGCTCCAGCCCCACCTGGCCTTCCTTCCCAAAGTGGTGTCTACTTTCCACATGAGCCAGGACATCTTCCTTCCAGTCTTCTGCCCTAAGCCCCATGAGACGAGTGAAGAGAGGCGCCTTCATGCTTTAGACATGGGAAGGGCTCTGGCTTTCTACCTAGATGGGACAAAGCCTTTCTGTAAGTCAGCTCAGCTTTTCATCTCCACAGCTGACCGGATGAAGGACCTCCTGGTGTCCATGCAGAGGATTTCTAACTGGATCACTTCTTGCATTCAGACCTGCTACGAGTTAGTGGGAGTCCCTCTGCTGCCGAACGTCGGAGCCCACTCGACCAAAGCGCAGACATCTTCAGCGGCCTTCCTGACACACTTCCCAATCCAGGACATCTGTCAAGCCGGGACATGGTCCTTAGTGCACATGTTCATGGCTCACTATGCCGTCACTCAGCAGAGCAGGGACGATGCTGGGTTCGGCAGAGCGGTGTTGCAATCTACGTGTCCATGAACACCTCTGAGGGGTACTGCTTGGGAGTCACCTAAGTGGAATGGACATGAGCAATCACTCGAAGAAGAAAAGACAGTTACCTTTTTCCATAACTGGTATTCTTCGAGATGTGTTGCTCATGCCCATTCTACAACCTGCCCTCTGTTGGAGTTTCTGGCAAGAAGGAGGGTGGGGGGAACCGGCGGCACCCCTTATTCCACAGTATGTGCGTGCCACTCCAGGGGGCACCGGACCAGTCCCCTACGGATACTGCCCAGGGAAAAACTTCCGGCACCGGTACATGTGGTGAGGACACACACCTAAGTTGAATGGACATGAGCAACACATGTCGAAGAACGCCAGTTACAGATAAAGGTATCTGTCTTTTATGATGTAGTCTAATCTGCATAGGACAGGTCAGAGAATTTCACCCAGTTGTTCCTGAATCAAGCCTATAACGTCTGGTTGAGTAGAACATCTCTAGAAAGAGGCCTCCAGTCTTGATTTAAATGTTTCAAATTATGGGTAATAATCCACTATATCCCTATGTAAATTGTTCCAGTGGTTAATCACCATCACTATTAAAAATCTGGCTTGTTTCTAGTGGAATTTGTCTTGCTTCCAATTTCAGTCATTGGGTGTCGTTTGCATTTTTTCTGCTAAATGACAAAGCTATCGACTATCAGAAATCTCTTCTTCATGTGAGTGCTTGTAGTTTGATAAAAATCACCTTCTGACCTTGGGTAACCAAAATATAGTGAGCTTCTTATGTTTCTCGCTGTAATGCAAGTTTACCAAACCTCAGATCATTCTTGTAGCTCTGTTCAGAACTTTTTCCAGTTTGTCAGCATCCTTTTTGAAATGTGGGCGTTAGAACAGCACACGCTATTCCACTCATGGGGTCACCAATGCCATTTACAAAGGTAATGCCACCTCCCTGTTCCTACTCTATATTATCCCCCTGCTGAGGATTGTGTTAGCCCTCTTAGCCTCAGCATCACACTTGGTAGCTCCTGTTCAGTGTATTCACATTAACTCCCGAGGGTATGCCTACACAGCAGCTGGGAGCGTCTCTCTCTATCTGCGTAGACAGACTCTCACGAGCTCTGCTCAAGCTAGCACACTAAGAATAACAATGTGGATGTTGCAGCATGGACAACGATTTGGGCTAGCTGCCTGAATCCAAGCCTGCCAGACCACCGAGCTCCAAGCTCAGCTGGCTGTCCCAAGCCACTGTGTGCTGCAAGGGCCATGCATGCTGCTGTTTTTAGCATGCTAGTTCAAGCGGAGCTAGTGCGTGTCTGTCTAGCCAGGCTGGGAGGCATGCTTCCAGCTGCAGTATAGACATCCCCTGAGTCCTTTTCAGTGCCATTGCTTTCCACAAGACAAGCCCCCATCCGGCAAATGTTCCATTGCAGGCTTTTGCTGCTGGATCCTATAGGGCTTCCCTAGCTCCTGTTTAACTCAGTGGGTCTGTAGCCTCAGCACTTCCTTTGAATGCTCCAATATTACTTTTCTAGATGCACTGTCATGGTTCAGGGCCATGGTTTTGTCCTGCTTGAAAATTGCATAATGGTATTAAATGCAAGAAAAACCTCCATGTCCGGGAGCAATTGCTCTGCTCGGTGAAATGTGCCACTTTGGTCAGAGTTTGCAATTGCATTAAAAACCTTTGCCTGATACCCAGTCTTTTTGGGTTTTGTACATACTGAAAGAGTTTTCTAATGCCATTTCAATCTTTTACTCATGAGCAGAGCAATTGTTTAGAGGGATGATCTTAATAACTATCTACAGTATATGGACTGATTTACCCTCCTGCAGCAGAATTACTTGAACAGCTGACTATATAATGTCACTTTGTACACTTACTTTTGTGCGAAAGCCTTCTGAGGTAACAACTGATGCAGCTGGCAAAGAAAAAGACATTTTGACAGTGCTCTCCTGCATTTAGGCAGGAGCAGAACTTAAATCTGTGTAAACGGACATTTTGCTGGGTGGCTATGCGAACAGCCACACTGGGTCAGCATGAGAACAGCCACACTGGGTCAGACCAAAGGTCCACCGAGACCAGTATCCTGTCTTCCAACAGTGGGTGATGTCAGGTGCACCCGAGGGAATGAACAGAGCAGTTAATCATCAGGTGATCCATCATAACACATCTGCAAATAGCTGCACTATAAGGCTGATATTAGTCTTTACAGATGAGTAAATTAATTCTTAGATACAGTCCATGGAAGTCTTAAGAACCCTACACCATTCCAGATCATTGCTCATGAACTCAGGCAGTATGATCCCACCTGACTACATCTTGATTTAATTCAACCCATCAGACTGAGTTCAGATGCTTCCTATATGTTTTCCCCCCTCTAGGTCTTATGAAAAGGGCACTCTGGAGGGGATTTGTTTTTGATGGAAAAAGCAAATGCTTATCCTGAAAAATGTTGTTTAGTCAAAACCCAATTGGCCAAGAAATGTAGTGCCAGGGGCGATCTCTAGAGGTAGTCTAGTCCATTGCCCATGCGGAGGCAGGACCAAGTATGCCTGGATGATCCTGGAAAGTTATCTAGCCTGTTCTTAAAAACCTCCTAGGGTGGAGATTCCACAGCCCCCTTGGTAACCTAGTGCAGTGCTTAACTAGCCATAGTTAGAAACATGACAGCAGATGACATCAGTGTCAGCTGAGTCCCACTAAAGGGCTTTTATAAATCCTGAGTTGGAATCCTTAGAGGCTAATGAAGTTGGATGGGAAGGGGTGGCAGCAACCTGCATATGTAAGGATTTGTCTGCTTATCCTCTGGTTCATCACCGTGGCAAGCCTATGATGTTACTGCGCTGCTCATCTCCCCCGTACCGCTCCCTGGCACCGTCCGGCTCTGCTTCCCCCTGCGGTCGGACACAGACTACTCGTCCGAGTCAGATGCTGAGTCTTCTGGCTCTAGATGCAGCCACTACTGCTCCCAGTCCTGGCACCACAGACCGGTGGAACCATCAGCACCATCAGGGTCAGGGCTCCAGGCTGGCATCACTGGCATCTTTCTCCTCCCCCCCACCCCCACCCCATAGCATCACTGGCTCACTACACCCCCCAGGGCTCCCACACTCAGACGCAGCACCCGAACCATGCAATCAGTGACACTAGAGCCACCTCCATTCACCAGAGGCTCTGAGGTACCTGACTCGGCCTCCAGAAGGGCACCCTGTCCCACTGGCCTTCTTGTCCTACGAGGTGGTAGTGGGCACCACCACCACCCTACCAGCTATGGACACCAAGGGACATCAGAACCTCCTTAGGAGAGTGGCCATAAACCTCAAACTCCAGGCAGAAGAGGTCAGAGAGGATTCTGACCCGATGGTGAACATCCTTGCCCCTGAAGGTCCTTCTAGGGTGGCCTTGCCCGTCATAAGTATGATCCAAAACAGCACTAAGGTGCTCTGGCAGACTCCGGCCTCTATCCCACCCACCGCTAAAGTGGTGGAAGGACACTATTTTGTGCCACAGAATGGGTACAAACACCTTTTCACCCACCCCCAACCGGCGACTCTGGTAGTTGATGTGGCAAACCACAAAGAGAGGCAAGGACAGCTGGGTCCCACACCTAAGTCACTTGATGCTGAGAAGCTGGACCTTTTCGGCTGGAAGGTCTACTCGAGCTGGGGGGCTCCAGCTTTGAGTGGCCAACCACTTCAAGCGGAGCTCAGCTGCTATGCTTTCAACTCTTGGAGGTCGTTGGCAATGTTCCAGGAGTCACTCCTGGCTGACTCTTGTGCAAGGAGTTTAGCATACTCCTTGAGGAGTGCAGGGTGGTCTCCAGAACCTCCCTCCAGGCCGCGTTAGATGCAACGGACTCGGCAGCTCAGACCATGGCCACCACCATCACAATGAGGTGCAGTGCGTGGCTCCAGGTCTTGGGGATACCACCTCAGGTCCAGAACACAATCCAGGACCTCCCCTTTGGTCCTGTTCACCTAAAATACGGAGTCTTGCCTGCACAGCCTTAAAGACTCACGAGCAACTTTGAAGTCTTTGGGGATCCACACCCCAGCACCTCAAGGAAAGCCATTTAAGCCTCAGCCCTGTCTCACTTCTACTCTGGGCCTCCTAGGCAGGACTCATCAAGGACATGGGGCAGAAATAATAGGAGGCACCTGCCCTAGTCCTCCTCAGGCCAAGGCCAGAGTTTGGCAAAACAGCCCCTGGGCCCGAAGCCAAACTTTTGAAGATGCGCCTGAGGACAGAGTATCAGTTTCAGTCTCAGATCCTTCCCTCCCCTTTGTGAATCGACTCTCCCGCTTCTACAGTGCTTAGTCCCAGATCACGTCAGATCATTGGGTCCTCAGCATGGTAGGGATGGGATATTCTGTTCCCACCCCCCTTTCCCATTGCTCTTCAGGGACCCTTCTCACAAACAACTCCTCTTGCAGGAAGCGTAATCACTTCTCGCTCTAGGGGCAATAGAGGAGGTTCCTCAGGAGTTCAGGGGCAAGGAGTTCTACTTCCCCTATTTCCTCATCCCCAAGGCCAAGGGTAGGCTCCAGCCTATCCTGGACCTGCGAGACCTCAACACATTCAAAAAGAAGGTTAAGTTTTTCGTGATCTCTCTGGCCATCATCATTCCTTCCCTGGATCCGGGGGACTGGTATGCCGTCCTCGACTTGAAAGATGTGTACTTCCATATATCCAATAGCCCAACCCCTAGATGATTCCTGAGATTCGTGGCCAGTACTATCCGTTCAGGGGGCTCCAGTTCAGGCTCTCAGTACGTTAAACTTATGCACACGCGCACACATCCTGCAGAGGATCATATACTTACCAGTCTGTTGGCGCTCGAGTCAATCTAATGGCCAGTTAGATTGAGCATGAGTGAGGAGCTGTGTTCTGTCTCTCCTGATCTTAGGCTTTGCAGCACTGAACCCAGAACACATACTCCATTATTATCCTTTATCCTTCATTCTAGTCATACAAAATACAAACATCAAATCCTACTACTCCATGTTCCCCTTTTGAACCCTCAAGAACAATTCTTGAGTGGGTCATATCTTATGCAGCTGTTTCAAAGCAATGCACTGAGAGGCAATTTGAGCTTGTGGTTTTAGCTTCAAGTACTTTTTTTTTTTAATTTAACAATACATACAACACATTGCGATGACCATGAGTTTAATAAGCACCATAATAACAATTATAGGGTGAAATGCAGTATTTAAGATGGAGGTCCAGGTAGGTGACCATCCCCTAAAAATACTATAACAGTGATGAATACTTGTTTAGCTTGATCTGAAATTTCAGACCCTTAATGTAAAATTGCCAAACTGTGTGTTTGAATTTGAACATGAGTGGCATTAGCTAGTTGGCTAATTTGTTTATTTTTATAAATTTAATGATATAGCTCTCTCCAATTAACTTCTAATGATAATCAAAATGAATAACATTACAGTCTTAGCCATTACATTCATATTTTTATCTTCATGCACCAGGAAATAGTACATCAGCTCAGGGGTGCAGCGCGCGGTTACATTACACATACGTTGTTGCACAGGGGGTTTTAGGGTATACCATTCTTGGCATACAACTTCTTTTGGCCCAATAGCACCGACACAGCTCCTTCCATCATAGTATACTTTGGTGGTGCTGTTATTCAATTTATCTCAGTAGCATGTTGCTAGCTTTTTGTTTTGCACGGAGCAAGGCTGCTCTCGGATTGGTAAGCTAGGGCTTACCCATTGTTGGGAAGTCCAGTTTTTACACTCTTACCAACAAATAAGCCTCATGTCCCATGCATACTTTGCCTTTAAATGTGCCTGCAGCACCTGGGGATGTTTCCCTGTTAACATACTGGCACTCCTTGGCCTCTGACCATTTGCATCTGTAAATGCAGTTTAAATGCTTATTAATCCTTTTCTGCCTCATGCAGTATAATTTCTGTTGTGACAGTAGATTCATGGCATTCTGGGTTGCTCTTCAGCTGGTACCAGATTTTCCTGAAATTCTGAAAGACAAAATGAACATTTTTCTACCCCTTTTGGGGTGGCAGATTATTGCTTAAAATATCCCTTTCTTTTACAAATATCCTTGCTGATTGCAGGCAAAATCGAATATTACCTCCCTACTTTCCTGTGTTTTTGTTCCATAGGCAGGCCAGGTTTTAATAGTTTCTTTGCTGTTTTAAGCTTTCAGTTTATTCACAGGTGATAGCTGAGAAGCATTATTACTACAGTGCTTCCTCTCCCCTCCCCCCCCCCCCGAGAAATCATGCACACTATACATTGTTATAGGGGTAACATTAACTCATTAACATTAAACTTATCACAATGTTTAATATTAACATTAGCATCACATTTGTTAAAGGTATTTTGTTATAAAAATGTACTAAGAAAAGCCAAAAAAGAGTTTGAAGAACAGCTAGCCAAAAAGTCAAAAGGTAATAACAAAATGTTTAAGTACATCAGAAGCAGGAAGCCTGCTAAACAACCAGTGGGGCCCCAGGCGATTGAGGTACAAAAGGAGCACTTAAAGACGATAAAGTCATTGTAGAGAAACTAAATGAATTCTTTGCTTCAGTCTTCACGGCTGAGGATGTTAGGGAGATTCCCAAACCTGAGCTATCTTTTGCAGGTGACAGATCTGAGGAATTGTCACAGACTGAAGTGTCACTAGAGGAGGTTTTGGAATTAATTGAGTAACAAGTCATGGGGACCAGATGGCATTCACCCAAGAGTTCTGAAAGAACTCAAATGTGAGATTGCGGAACTATTAACTATGGTTTGTAACCTGTCCTTTAAATCAGCTTCTGTACCCAATGACTGGAAGATAGCTAATGTAACACCAATATTTAAGAAGGGCTCTCTAGAGGTGATCCCGGCAATTACAGACCAGTAAGTCTAACGTCAGTACTGGGCAAATGAGTTGAAACAATAGTAAAGAATAAAATTGTCAAACACATAGAAGAACATAAATTGCTGGACAAAACTCAACATGGTTTCTGTAAAGGGAAATCATGTCTTACTAATCTATTAGAGTTCTTTGAAGGGGTCAACAAACATATGGACAAGGGGGATCCAGTGGACATAGTATACTTAGATTTCCAGAAAGCCTTTGAGAAGGTCCCTCACCAAAGGCTCTTATGTAAATTAAGTTGTCATGGGATCAGAGGAAAGATCCTTTCATGGATTGAGAACTGGTTAAAAGACAGAACAAAGGGTAGGAATAAATGGTAAATTTTCAGAATGGAGAGGGGTACTGGGGTGTTCCCCAAGGGTCAGTCCCAGGACCAATCCTATTCAACTTATTCATAAGTGATCTGGAGAAAGGGGTAAACAGGGCGGTGGCAAAGTTTGCAAACGATAATAAACTGCTCAAGATAGTTAAGACCAAAGCAGACTGTGAAGAAGTTCAAAAAGATCTCACAAAACTAAGTGATTGGGCAACAAAATGGCAAATGAAATTTAATGTGGATAAATGTAAAGTAATGCACATTGGAAAAAATAACCCCAACTATACATACAATATGATGGGGGCTAATTTAGCTACAACTAATCAGGAAAGAGATCTTGGAGTCATCAGGGATAGTTCTCTGAAGACATCCATGCAGTGTGCAGTGGCAGTCAAAAAAGCAAACAGGATGTTAGGAATCATTAAAAAAGGGATAGAGAATAAGACGGAGAATATCTTATTGCCTTTTTATAAATCCATGGTACCCCCACATCTTGATTACTGCATGCAGATGTGGTCTCATCGCAAAAAAGATATACTGGCATTAGAAAAGGTTCAGAGAAGGGCAACTAAAATGATTAGGGGTTTGGAACGGGTCCCATATGATGAGACTTTGGTCTTTATTTAAAAACATATTAAACTTTGTAAAGCATCAGGGTACCCCTTCACAGTTAAATGCTAAACTCCAAAGCCAACAACACTAATTACCTGTGTTTGGCAAAAAGGTCTGTCAGTTCTGCAACTTTGAATTAAAGATTCAAATGGATTTTTAGTGGCATTATTAAAACCAAAAGCAATTTATCTTAAACCTATAAAACAAGAGTTTTTACAAACCAGGTGTGTTGGTTTAGGTCCTTAGAACCTCACATATTTACACAATATGTTTACACACAGAGATAGAAACATATATATTCATGTAAATTGGATACAATTAACTTAGGCTTGAATAGAGACTGGGAGTGGCTAAGTCATTATGCAAGGTAACCTATTTCCCCTTGTTTTTTCCTACCCCCTCCCCCCCATTCCTCAGACGTTCTTGTTAAACCCTGGATTTGTGCTGGAAATGGCCCACCTTGATTATCACACACATTGTAAGGAGAAAAAAGAAAAGGAGTACTTGTGGCACCTTAGAGACTAACCAATTTATTTGAGAATAAGCTTTCGTGAGCTACAGCTCACTTCATCAGATGCATAGAATACAGACTAACACGGCTGTTACTCTGAAACCTGTCATTGTAAGGAGAGTGATCACTTTAGATGAGCTATTACCAACAAGATAGTGGGTTTGTTGGGGAGGGTGGGGAGAAAACCTGGATTTGTGCTGGAAATGGCCCACCTTGATTATCATACACATTGTAAGGAGAGTGATCACTTTACATAAGCTATTACCAGCAGGAGAGTGGGGTGGGGGGAGAGAAAACCTTTTGTAGTGATAAACACCCATTTTTTCATGGTTTGTGTGTATAAAAACATCTTCCGTATTTTGCACAGTATGCATCTGATGAAGTGAGCTGTAGCTCACGAAAGCTTATGCTCAAATAAATTGGTTAGTCTCTAAGGTGCCACAAGTCCTCCTTTTCTTTTTGCAAAGACAGACTAACACGGCTGTTACTCTGATACATATCTATATACATACACATACACATATTCTTTTTTCCACAACATCCCTTACACTGCTCTATGTTTACATAGCTGTACATAGATTAAATTCCCTTTATACATTTGGGGCAGTTAAGTTCCAACAGAAACCCCTTATGTTCTTTTAGCAAATTTAACTAAATTGTCCATAGTCAAATTATTTCAATCAGATTGTCTCTCTGCCTGGATTATTTACAGACATTCCTTTGGAAAAGGGCCCATTTTTCCTTCAGAATGGCTGCAATGAAACTAAGAATTGTTTTCCTATAACACTTTTCCTTTTTAACAGTTTCACAATGTTCAACTGCTTAATTCCCTTCAGTCTCTGCAGAGTTAACTTCTCACTCTCTTTCCTTAAATAACTGGCATATCTCCCAAAATGATACCTTCATTAGCTCAGATTTCACTATTGCAAGTATTGTCCCAGGGATCTGAAATTCCCATGCGTGTACTTACTTTTTTTCTTACTCTTGCCACTATGCCCTCAGGGCTTCCAACCTGTTTTCCAATTTTTTTTAATCTGTTGCCTGCCTGCTTGTCTGGGCCTGATCCTGCTTTCCTCACTGAACCGTCCCTTTTCATGGACACAGGCTTTGTTCCACTACCAATTTAGCAAGGAGGGTGGGCTCCTCAACTAGCTGCCACCCCTCCTGGTCCCTTTCCTTAAACATTTCTTTCAAAATTGTGAAATCACCACAGTATCACTCACAAAAAATACTACACTGCCCAAACTCATATATCCTTCAGAGTTTGGTTTAACAGAGCAAGATCTGTTTTAAAGGAGTAATCTCTTGAACAAAGTATCGTCTTTGGATTGCTTCCTTTTCAACGTTTCTTACACGGGTGCTACCACTATTTGCCTACACTCCTATGTCCTTCAGAGTTGGGTCTCACATAGAAAATACTACTTTATTAATTACTTTACTAATCATATTACTTTATTAATCTCTTTTACCTTTATAACTCTTCCATGCCCACGTGCATGTTGGGACTTACACAACACAAAAGTTTATACCCACTAAAAATAACTCTGCCTGACAGAGCAGGAGGGGGAAACGCTAAGCCCCCCACCTTTGGGCTTGATCCTGCTATGACCAAGGGTATATTCACCTATGCAGTTTTTCCCCAACAGACGGATTGGAGCGAGGACTCCAACCCTCCCCCTATTGCCCAGCACTTCTATGGCCGGGGGTGTGCACACCTGAATGATCAATCACTTTATACATATGGTATACCTTTTAGCAATATTTAAAAGCATTTTCAACAATCACAGTGCATGTCTTCCCCCTTTCGCAATTCTCCACCAAAAATGTTACACTTATAAGAAACACATGGGATCTTTTTCAGGGAAAAGGCAATACGCTATGTTTATTGAAAATACAACAGTTAGCATATGCATTCAATCACACACACACAGAGTCCTGCAGATGGTCTTATAGTTACCAGTCTGTCGTAGCTCGAGTCAATCTAATGGCCAGTTAGATTGAGCATGAGTGAGGAGCTGGGCTCTCTTGGTCCCGATCCAATGCTCTGAGGCTTTGCAGGACTAAAACCCAGAGTTCTGTGGCAAAACACCCCAGCTTTATACTTGTAAATTCCCACTTTAGTCTATGGATTTTGCAATATCATTCTGTAATCTTTAATCCTTAAGTGGTGTTAATCTTGGGGTTTTCCACTGTTATCTCTTATTTGTTGTCTTGCCTTCAGGGGTGTTTGCCTCACCTCTGAGGTTGTCAATGCTGCAAACTCGTTTAGCATCAGATACAATTGATGTTTTCTGATTGTTTCCTGCTGTCTCTCCAAGACTCTCACTTCTTCTTGACCATCTGGACATTTGTGATGTCTTTCACACTCCTCCTTAACCATGCACACATCCTTTACTCACACCAAACAAGTTTACAGAGAATTTCAGACAGGATTACATTTTAGAAAGGGTTATATGGTTACTAAAGGATTTACAAAAGAATCTTGCACAACTTTATTTGCAAGGCAGATAAGAAACAAGACCTTATAGTGAATACTATCATGAAAACTTATCCTAAAACAAAAGGTGACCATAATCAGCAATAAGGACTGTTCTGCTCTATTCCTGCCTTAACATCAGTTCAGAAACAGGCAGCCTGGCTGATGTGTTTTTTCCAGTGACCCAGGGTCTTTCCTTCCTGCTCTCCAGTCAGGGTGGCCGGCAGAATACAATCAAATCATATCAGACATCAATACATTTAATGCATGCTACATTATTATCCTTCATTCTAAGTCATACAAAGATAAAATCCTACTACTACAGGCAGCCCCCCTGGGTGTTCACCAAATGTATGGCAGTCTTGGCAGCCTTCCTCTGCAAACGTTAGGTGCAAGCGTTCCTGTACCTAGACAACTGTCTCATCAAGGCCGAGTCCCAAGTACAGGCTGCAAAGCATGTGTTCCTGGCCAGGACCACGTTCCACAGTCTGGGACGCATATTGAATGTGCCCAAATCCACACGGGTCCCGACACAGAGAATAGAATTCATAGGGGCTCTCTTGGACTCCACGCAAGCCAGGGCATTCCTGCCCAAGCCATGCTTCCAAGCACTCACGGACATTATTGAAAACCTTCGCCAGTTTCCCACAATGATGGCCAGAAATTGCATGGAACTATTGGGGCATATGGCAGCCTGCAAATACGTGATCCAGCACGCCAGGTTACAGCTTCGGCCCCTCCAGGTGTGGTTCAAGCGGGTGCACAAGCCAGGCAGTGATAGTTACCCTCCTACCTCGCAGTCTCGAGTCTTTCCGCTGGTGGCTGCTGCCACAAGTGATTTGTGCAAGAGTACCCTTTGCCAACCTGCATCCTACGCTATCGCTGGTCATGGACGCCTTGATGCTTGGTTGGGAGGGCGCACCTGGGCAATATCAGAACCCAGGGCCTATGGTCCCACGCAGAACTATCACTGCATAGCAACGTAAGGGAGCTGAGGGTTTGTCTGGCAGGCCAAGCTTTCCAGGCCCACCTGCAGGCCACATGCGTATCGGTGCTGACGGACAATACTGCAGCGATGTTCTATATAAACGGGATGGTGCTCGCTCCTCTTCCCTGTGCCAGGAAGCCCTCAAACTTGGGATTTTTGCATCACCCACTCGATACACCTAGAGGCGTCGCACCTTCCGGGAGCGCAACATGAGCTAGCTGACCACCTCAGCTGCTCATTTCACGGTCACGAATGGTCCCTCAGGCCAGACATCACGGTCTTGCTTTTCCAGAGGTGGGGCTCTCCCCACATAGACCTGTTTGCGAGGCAGAGCTACAGGAAGTGCTCTTTCCTGAACCACAGCCTTTCACCTTTCATAGCTGGGTTGCCTGCTGTATGCGATTCTGCCCTTCCCTCTCATACACCGAGTCCTCCTTAAGACTCGCTGGGATGGGGCTTCCTTGATCCTCATAGTGCCAGCATGGCCCCGGCAGCACTGGTTCACCGTGATGTTGAACCTCTCCGTGGACAGAGCAGTGGCGCTTCCTGTGTGCCCGACCCTCATCACACAGGACCACAGCCGTCTGCAACACCCCAGCCTGGAGTCCCTCCACCTCATGGTGTGGAAATTCAGTGGCTGAACCCTCTTGAGCTTCAGGGTTCAGATCCAGTGAGGGAGGTCCTGCCGGGAAGTAGGAAACCCTCCACTCATGCCACGTACCTGGCAAAGTGGAAGCATTTTTCCATCTGGTCTCGGCAAAGGGGAACCGAACCGCAGCTAGCATCAATTCCCCTTATTTTGGACTACCTGTTATACCGTAAGCAGCAGGGGTTGGCAATATCAATGCCAGGAGGAATCTTGCCATTTAGGCAGAATGGCTTAAATCACCTCTTGAAGCCAAACAGAAATCCTTCAAAAACTGGAAATCTGACCCTTGTGAAGCCAATAAGCAGAAGCACAAATTACAGCAGGCGATAGGTCAGAGTGAGATAAGAAGACTAAGATGGATTTTTGAAAAGCAAACAGTGAAAAATTCACGTGTATCAAAAGAAGAACTCCTACAAAAGAATAGGTGGGTGTCTGGGATATCTAAGTTTAAAAGTGCAATTAAGAAAGAGAAGGGTGTTTCTGAGAAATGAAATATTTGCATCAGTCTTCACCACAGAGGATGTTCGCAAGATGCTTTCCCCAGGGCTGCTTTTTCTCGTAATAAGCATGAAGCAGTAGCAGAAGCTGAGGTGAAGTAATATGCTGGAATAAAGTGGTAATTTAAAAAAACCTGAAATCATCACGCCCTGATGGTTACATCTGAGAGTTCTGAAGGAGCCTATCAGAGCTACTTGCAAAACCATATAATCTCACTAAAAAGAGTTACGAGACCAGAGGATTGGTGAGCAACATGAAAAGGCAGATGTGGGATGCAATCATAAAGAATTAATGGATGGCAGCATTATTAATGTTAGTCAACGTGGTTTCATGGAAAATAGCTCTTATCAAACAAATGGGGTTTTTGTTAGCTGGTGGATATTCCAATACTTAGATTTACCAAACCAGCATAAAACAGCTTCTCTGATATTTCCCTGGTTACCCAGAAGCCAACAACACAGTTCCCTTAAAGTGATCCAGCCTCAGGTCTCCATCCAGGTACCTAAGTCAAATATAACAAGGAGTCCGGTGGCACTTAAAGACTAACAGATTTATTTGAGCATTAGTTTTAATGGGTAAAAACCTCACTTCTTCAGCTGCATGGAGTGAAAGTTACAGATGCAGACACAAATATACTGACAGATGAAGAGAAGAGAGTTACCTCACAAGTGGAGAACCAGTGTTGACAGGGCCAGTTCGATCAGGGTGGATGTAGTCCACTCCCAACAATAGATGAGGAGGTGTCAATTCCAGGAGGGGGTCATGGTTGTGTGTGGGGGGTCATCTCCCCAGGGGAGGGAAGGGAAGGGGCCAGAAAGGGGCGGGGGTCAGCTCCATGGGGAAGGGTGGGAAGCTGCGCCATGCGGGGGGGGGGCACAACTCGGCCTGGGAGGGAGGGAGGGAGCAGGAGAGGGGTTGTGGGGGGGGGGGTCATCTCCACACGGGAGGGAGGGACAAAGACAGAGGCTGGGGGGGGGGGGCAGCTCCATGTGGGAGGAAGACAGGGGGATTGGGGAGGAGGGAAGGAGCAGGAGAGGGGTTGTGGGGGGGGTCATCTCCACACGGGAGGGAGGGACAAAGACAGAGGCTGGGGGGAGGCAGCTCCATGTGGGAGGGAGACAGGGGGATTGGGGAGGAGGGAGGGTGCAGGAGAGGGGTTGGGGGGCAACTCCGTGCAGGAAGGAGATGTGCTGGGGGAGCGGGTTCCACACAGGGGCAATATGCTCAGTGCTCTCCTGCCTCTGGCTTTGCCAGGGGGTGGGGGTATCAGAGGGAAGAGGAAGGGCAGGGCGGGTCCAGAGTTCCTGCCTTTGGGGAGGCAGCCCAATTAGCCAGGGCCCCATGGGCCCATACTGTGAACACACGCTCTGACTGGTCTGAATTTCACCTAGGGTTGCCAAGTGTCTAATTGCTCAAACCCAAACACCCTTGCCCTGCCTTACCTCTGCCCCGCCCCTTCTCTGAGGCCCCGCCCCCACTCACGCCATCTTCCCTCCCACCATCACTGGCTCGCTCCCACCCTCACTCACTTTCACCAGGCTGGGGCAGGGGGTCGGGGGGTTCAGAGTGTGGGGGTGGGCTCCAAGCTAAGCCTGGGGGTTGGGGTGCAGGAGGGGGTGCCAGGTGTGAGCTCTGGGAGGGAGTTTGGGTGCAGGAGGGGGCCCACCCCTGGGGTGCGGGAGGGTTTGAGGAGTGCGGGCTCTGGCCAGGTGGTGCTTACTTTGAGTGGCTCCCAGATGCGGCCAGCCTGTCCGGCTGTGTGTGGAGAACCCCTGGCCACCCCTGCGCCTAGAAGCCAGACGTGCCAGCCACTTCTGGGAACTGTGTGGAGCCGGGGTAGGCAGGGAGCCTGCCTTAGCCCCACTGCACTGCTGGCTGGACTTTTAGCGGCCTATTAAAATCTCACGGATTGGTTGCAGTAGCCACTAGGAGAGTGATTCTGGGAGATGCCCGGCCAAGCCAGGATGGTTGGCAGCCCTAATTGCCCCCAAGAACGTGACCTGGCTCAGCGTCCAGCTCGAAGAGAGCTCCGTAATCCCCAGTATGGGAAACGGCAGCACTGGCTGAGGTCAGCAGGGACCAGGCTGCACCGAGCCTCACTAAGAGCGGGACCAGAAAGCTGGAGGCATACCTGGCTTAAGGGAGCACTTGTGACCTGCCTGATATGGGTTTACCTCAATTCTTGACTCTAATGGTTAATGTCAAAACTCTGTCGGATTTTTCTTTTGTCCCAGCCCGGTAGGAAAAGCCCAGGAGTCTGAGGGCTCTGTGGAAGAGAGAGCAACTCCCCGACAACCATAAGGCGAAGGCCTTGGGCTCGCCCTTGCCAGGATCCAGGAGCGAGCGCTTTGCGCAGCCCCTAGCCCAAACCTCAGCCAGTTTTTCACATGCTGATTTTGCATGAAATCAGGAAATGCAGCCTCTACACAGCGTATTGGATACATTTCATGAGCTAAACTGCGTGAATGTCCTGCCCTGAGGCCATTACCTGCCATGGGGTGGGGGTGGGGTGTGCGGGTGCCATTGCCACACGACACAGCTCAGTTATTCAATATTTGCATTTTATTTCAGTTGACAGAGACAGCCCAGTAGTTGGGGGCCATTTCCTGGCCTCCGGCTCATGGCACCTTTAGTTTCTGAACTGTTTGGGCCGGGCCAGCGTCTTCCAGGGCTGCAGGGCCTGGCTTTAGGGCTTAGGGGAGCTTGTCTCTGCACCAGGTGTGGAGAGAGACGTGTCTTTCGCTGCTGCAGACGCAAGACGACAGGCTGACATCAGACACACGGGAGCGTGCAGTTGGCGAAGGCCCCAGCTCTCTGTGCAAACCCTAGCCTTTGCTGATGCTCGGAGGGCCCGTGAATCCAGAGTCGGCAGAGCTGTGGATGGACCATGCAGGTCAGGACTGAGTGGAGCAGGCTGATTCTGGCCCATCGCTGTCTGTTATATTCAGTGTTAGGCAGGGCCAGTCCGTCACCTTCACTGGCATCGAACTCTCTTACACACAGCACATAACAGGGCCTCTGTGCATTATAATTCACCAAAAACTCCTCTTCCGAGCAAGTCCTTTCCATCTGGCCACTGGACCCAGGGTGCTGGGCCCAGTAAGGTGCCCTCAGAGGCTGCCTGCGGGCTGGGATTTCCAGGCAGCAGCTTACTGGGCCAAAGCCTCCAGCACTGGAGGTGAGAGAGTGACCCTGAGCAGCAGGTGCTAGGTTCCTTGTGGCGAGCAGTGGATCCAGGCCCAGCTGGGCCCGAGTCAGACCCAAAGCACCAGGACCTCCCCACCCAACCAGCCACCCAGCTGGGTGGAAGCATGAGACAAGGCCAGCCGGGGGGACAGCTCAGAGCAGCGCTGCTGCAATAAATTACTTTGCAGCAGGGAAATAATTTATATGGTGCGTGTGGGGTGAAAGTCCAGGGGCAGGGGAAGCAGCTTGGGTGGCTGAGACTGCAGCCCCGCAGACCCTGGCGCCATGTCCTGGGTACGGCACCCTCAGGTGCTCTTCCACAGACTGCCCTTCTCCGGGGGCAGCTCTTCCGTCAGAAAGAGGTAGGAGCTGATGGCTTCCCGCAGGCCCAGGCTGACTGGGGACTCCCCCTCTGTGGGCGGAGCCTCCGATAACAGGGCCGAGCTACAGGCAGAAGAGAGGGATGCTTAGGACAGTCACACTATTCACCAGCAGCCTGGCACCCGCCAGACTTGGCCCTGCCCCCCGCTCTAGCCAGTGGCCGCATTGCTGGCACCAAGGCTAAGCACCAGCCTAGAGGCAAACAGGCCCCAGCCTGAGCTGCTGTGTCCCCTTGTGTCTGGTGGGTCCTTGGAGGCCCCCTCCCTGCTCAGCACCCAGACCCTGGGGAGCCGTGCATCCTAGATCCTGCACCCAGATGGGCCAGGAGTGGGCAGGGGGGCATTGCAGTTCCCCCCACAACAGGGCTCTCCCCCTCACCCCCCCGCCCCAATGCACAAGGAGGTCTCCACTCCTGCCATCCAAAGAGCCGTGGAGCCGTTCCAACCCCCGCCCGAGTGAGGGGCAGCACCCTTTCCTGCCAGCAGCTTCCTACCTGTCGAGCTCCTGCCAGTTGAGAGCCGATTTCTTGATGACCACAGGCGGCGCCAGGTCCTGGGCTGGGGCTCGCACGGCTCCTTGGGTGAAGCACGGCTCCTTGAGGAGGCAGCACAACCCATCCCCGATTTCTAGGGCAGAGACACAGGGAGCATCAGCAATAGTGTCCCATTCACCTGCCCCCGGGGCATGCACACCCTGCGTGCACCCCAGTCACACGCTCCTCTGCTGGGGTGCCAGCTGCACTGACAGGCCGCCCGGCTGCAGGATGGCGCCCTGCTCACACCACGGGGCAGCTGGAAATGAGCAGAGCCGGCCCGGGAGCGCTGCTGCTCGGCGTCAAGTAGCGCAGGCTGCTCGTTGCTGTGCGGCTTGGAGCACTCTGCCACGCGGCGCTGGGCTGCTAGACCACACCCAGCACCCCTGGGCCTGCTTTCAGACACAGCTCTGCAGCCGTGACCCCTGCAAGTCACGCGCACAGTGGGACTGGCTTGGGGCAGCCAGGGAGGAGCATGCAGCCCTCCAAGTACATTGGGGGCAGCGCAGTCAGATGTGGCCAAGTCTGGCTCTGGGCTGCATGCTCCTCCCTGGAGCATGAGCAGTAGGGCCCACGGTGTGGCACTGCCACTGGGAGGGGGGAAGGTACTGAGGGGGTGTTACCAACCCGGGGCACTTACGCCTGCTCCAAGCAGCACCATCCCTAAAGACAAGGGCCTATTCCTGGATTCAAGGCGCCCCTGCCCCCCACTCCAATAAAATGGGGCTAAGAGCCCAGGCTGGGGAGCAATTGGGGAGCTGGGGCTGCCACCCCAGGCCCTGCGCTCTGGCTGGCCTGGGGCAAGGTTGGCACCCTGAGCTCCTTGGTGAATCTCCCTTTCTCCCCACACCACAGCGTCCGTGGGGGCCTGCAGGCCCCGGGCTGCGCACATTGACGGCCGCTTCCCACTGGGGCAGGGGCTCGTTAGAACCTGGGCTGTTACCGGAGTAATAGTCCACCAGCGCCTGCAGGCTGGGGAAGGTGAGGCGTGGGGCGATGTAGAGCCAGCTGTTCTCCAGGCGGTTGATGCGATAGTGTTTGACAGAGTCCCAGGAGGAGTGGTTGGTGTGCCTGACCGACAAGGAGTAGCAGCCTGCAAGGGGAGCAGTCATGACCCAGTGCCCTGGCTCCAGCACACTGCCACGGCCGGGGACACGGCTTGGAGTTGGGGCAGGGGCCTCCTGCCACACCAGCACGTCGGCTTCATTGCAACTGCACTGGACCCAACCCCATGGCAGCAGGCCCCAGCCCGAGCAGCCTCTGGGGGTTAGGACCATTCAGATTAGGGTGGAGCCCTGTGTTTGTGCTCAACACTGAATGCTGATTGGTGCGGGGAACAGACTTATTGGGCACATCAGCCAATTGACAGCAGCAAAATGGGATTTTCACAAGCTGGGGTCTGACTGGCCCATGTTCTGCACCACAAGCCAAGCTGATCAGTTGCTGGACAGCCATGGGGCTGATGGCCTAGATAGGCTTTGCCGCCCTTACGCCTCCCCTCCCTCTTGCCCCCACATCAGGCAAAGTGTGAGATCCCCTTGTCCTTGGAATACCTGCTCCAGAGTGCCTGAGCCTGGGGCCCAGAGCCAGCTGGCTGCCTGACCTGGGCTGTGTGCTTAGCCCAGGGAGCCCTGCCTGCGGGAAGCACACTTGCACACTGGCCAGCCCGGTGGTGGGGTCGCTTTCCTGTCACGGCATGCACAGCAAGGTTTTCAGTTCCTAAGCTGGTAACTGAATGCTGCAGGAAGCTTTCTGCCTGGGGGCAGTGGGGAGCGGGGGGAGGGAAGTGTGACACAAACCCAGTGTACTCAGGAAACCGCTGGGCTTGTCAGCGAGCTAAAGCTGCAGGTGCGAGTGATCGGAGATAAGGCCACTGCACTACACATTGCCGTCATGTGCACCGCAGATGAGGCTGGAGGCCTCAGTAAATAACACATTGAATTCAGCCCTTGAAACCGTTGCTCCTCTGGCCAGAGGTAGGGATCTTCCTACCGTGAGTGGCCCTGGGGAAGGCAGCAGGAGCTGTGAGTACGACACGCAGCAGCTGATGTGTGCAGGGGCAGGCTTCCACTTCTAAAGAGCTTGTGCTTTAGCATCCAGCGCTTCCCTTGGGCCAGCTGGGACCGAACCGTCCTGGGCTGCTCTGCCCGGGCCTGACTCAGCTCTGCCCTGCTGGGCTGTCACTACACAGACCTAGCGCTTTGGCATAGTGGCCAGTGCGGGCAGAAAGCCAGCCCCTGCCTTGGATCGCCATGATCGACTTAGCAGGCCTTTTAGGGAAAGGTACAGGTCCAGTTCTGGGCCCCAGCCCTGCTCCACGAGCTCCGAGGGGGAGCTAACATTTTAAGGGGGCCCAGGATTGTCAGTGAAATCTTTGTTTGTGCCCTGGGGCCGCTCTAAGTTATGCTGGGGCCATTTCAGCCCCAGTCTGCTGCAGGAGCGCAGACCTGGAAAGGCACCAACATCACACCTGAGAGCAGGGATCTGACCTCAGTGGAAACAGGTGCGCGGCTGCCTCGCAGAGCCGTGCCCCACCAAACAGCTGCCGCAACGGGTGAACTTCCCCTCACACCAGCCCTCCCTTTCGCATGCAGCCCCAAGCAGCGAGCAGCAAAGGCCCACCCCCGGGCTCTGTGCTCCCACAGGGGTGTGGGGGGGCCAGTTTGGCGGCTGTGTGTATCAACGAGCAGCCTTTTAGCAGCAATTCCGACAGTAGCTGCGGCTCTCATGCACTTGGGCCCCGAGAGCCCTTTGCCCCGTCTCTGTCATTCCCCACAAGAGTGGCCAGGCGCCTTCTGGGGAGAGGCCAGGATGGGCTGGGGGTGCGCAGCAATTCCCTGCTCAGGCGCCAGGGTGTGCCCAAAAACAGGCACCAGCCCAGGCTAGACTCTGTCCTGAGCCATGCTGACGGCAACAGCCCAGAAATCTCCGTGACCCTGGAGCCCTTCCCCCGTCAGGGACAGCCTGGGCATGGCAGGAGGCGCTGTGGGGTGAGCTCTGAGGCTGGAACACTGCCCAAATGTGAGGCTGGCAGCCTCGGGGTGGGCATGTGGGTGGGGCAGTGCCCAGGCATCTCGCTGCAGGGCTCCTGCTCACTAAGAGGAACCAGCCCCGTGGTTCCTGGCCCCTCTGCTCCAGCCCGGCTGGCAGGTGGTGGGCTCTTGGCAGCAGCTCTGTGGAGTTACTTACCTTGCCTGGTCTGGCTCTCTCGGATCAGAAAGGAACCGCTGCGGTTGCACGGCAGAAGCAGCAGCTCCTCGGCTTTCTCCCGGCTAACGCCCTCGTACAGCCACCTGGCAGCAATGACAGGACGCTGAGCACCGGGGGTTGGCAGCAGGCAGCCCCACTCCTACGCCATCCCAGCGCCCCGCCCTACTGCGGAGCTGCCCTCCAGGGCAGGCAGGGCTCAGCCCTCCCCCACTATGAGGACAGCCCTGCCTTGGCAGGGGACGGACTGCAGGGTAGACTGCGTGGTCCCATTCCTGGCTCCCATCCGAGCCACATGTTCCCCGGGCCCAGACTCATGGCCAAGCTGTTCGTTACACTTGGCCTTGGCTTCCTCTGGGGGGAATCTCACCGTGGGATGACTTCACCCGGCAGCGCAAGGCAGCTGCCTCCCGGCTGGACCGGCTGCACTGGCTGATGGCACACAGCAACACCGCGTGGGCTTGGAGACCGGCAGCGAAAAGCAACACTGCCAGGAAGGGGAATGTAGGAAGGCCGACAGGCCAGGCCAGCACTGTTACACAGGAACCCCAAGGTGCCTTCCATGCCCACACGCGGTCAGGACTCAATGGCCCAGTGGCCAGGGCGTAACATGGTCTCCAGGAAGCTAACTACGGCGTTCAGACCAGCCAAGAACCCAACTCGTCAGGCTGCGTCTTCCTGGAGCGCCGGCCCCGGCCCCCTGTCAGCACCACACAGCCCCCGGCACCACGCTGAGGCTTCAGCAACACCACCGCCATGGTACAAACGCCAAAGCGTGCTCTGGAGAATCGCTGCAAAGGGGCCGGGAGCAGGGCCAACTGGCTTGACGCTGGTTTTGCCTCCTGTGGGGCCCGTGTTCTGCATTTCAGCCCCAGCTCTGTTCAAAGGAGCAGGAGACAATAGCTGGGGGGAGGGGAGAGGAAGCTGTGGCTCAGCAGGTGTCGCTCAGGGGGTCTCAGCTGCATCAGGAAGCCTGTGGGGGCACGTGCAGCTCCCTGCCACCTGCGTAGCAGAGTTTGCCGCATGCTCAGCTCTAGGGCTGCCTGTGCTTCACCTGGAGCCCGACCCCCTCCACCACATCCCAGCTGACCCTCCGACAGCCGCTGGGTGGCCCCTGCATGCGCCAGCCTCACTCTGGGGACAGCTCCGGGGACCCATCTCAGCCCCCCATGCCCTGAGCCCATTGCAGGGATGGGAGGGGTGGCCTGGAGCATGGGGGCTGCCTCCCCTCCTCCCTAGCTCTGCATCTGTGAGGCACCTAGGTGGGGCTCTGGGCCCCAGCACTGCCTGAGTGCACTGAGCCCATGGGTACCTACGGCCTGCAGAGCCCCAGGTCTTATGGAAAACCCAGGAAGTGGGTGAGCGCAAGCCCACCCACTGCTAAAGGCCCCTCCACCAGTCTAGCGGGAGGGACCACTGGACCCAGGGACCAACTGATTACGGGGGACAACTAATGAAAAACAGGGACCGGAGTGAGGGTCAGAGGTTCAAAATGAGGATACCGGATGAGGACACCGAGCAGAGATGTTCCAGCCCCGCTGCCTGTCTGGCACAGCCCCGCGGGGTGACTCGCCCTGCCTGCAAACAGCCAGCAGTAACGTTACTCTCCTGTGCCTTCCCATCACACCTGCCTGCATGGGAGTGTTTGCGGGAGTGCCTTCCTGTGTCTCTGCATCATCCAGCTCCAGGAGCCCTGGCCCCGCACTGCTGTGATACGGCACTAAACAACAGCACTGATAACGCCAGGCCCGTGGGCTCCTACCTGTGCCACACCTTCGCCACGTGGCTGCTGGGGACTGAACACTCCTTGCCGGTGGCTAGCGACACCACGTTCCACCATTCCCCATCCCTGTAAGAGAGAAGCGTTTCCAGGAATGCCACGGCCACTTGCCTCCAACCAAGGCCCCTGGCTGGGCTGTGCTGGTAGCCCCGTAGCTCCTTGCATTGGTTGACCCCCTCCCCCTCCAACGTACAGCCAGCCATCTCAGCCCACTGAGCTCACCAAGGGCCTCTTTGTTGCTGTGTCCTGAGTTTCTGAGGGCTCCTGAAATCAAAGCACTGGGGCTCGATTCCATGGGAGCTTGAAACGTGCCTGCAGGGCACAGCTCCCCACACAGCCAGACGCCGTTCCCGTGGGGCACGAGGCTTGCCGGGAGCCAGAAATGGGTCAGCAGAGGCTGCTCCCCTGTGATGGCTCCGCGTCCTGGCACCTGACAAAGAGCAGAGCCCCGTGTGAGACCCAGGCCAGAGGCAGGCTCCAGCACATGTCCCTGCAGGCAGGATTGCAGGGCATGGGAAATACATGACAAGAGCCTCTCCTAGGGTGCCCCAGAGCCTGGGGAAGCCAGAGGCTGTAGCACTGGCTGCTGTGGCCATGTTTTGAGAGGCCATGCATCTCTGGGGGGGGCAGAGCCCCTATGTGCCAACCTGTTTCAGCCTGGCACAGTATAATGAGGGCTCAGGCACAGCTTGGTGAGTACCCCAGTGTCGGGGAGGCCTCAGTCTCCTGTCTGGCCCCTGGGGTGGCACTTGGGGCTTAGCCCTGGGCAGCCAGGCTGCTCCTATGTGGGACTTACTCAGAGAGGACGTTCAGCTGCTCTCCTGGTCTCAGGATGGTCTCCACCTCCCCACCCGCGGGGAAAGAGCACAAGGCAACTGCCACGTAGCTGTTCAGTCCTGCCGAGAGACCATAGCACCTCAGAGCACAGCACTGCCCTTCCCCACCCACGGGGCACGCCCGTGGCCTGGCGAGAGGGGCAGAGCAGTGCCGGGGTGAGCAGGCCCGTGGCTCTCAGCGGGTGCCCAGAGAAGGGGTATGTGCAGGAACGGCCTTTGTGGTGTGTTGACTCTTGTGGGAGGTCGTGTTTTCTTTTGAGCCCCAGATCCCAGAGCCAGGGGTGCTGGAGAATCGGGGCTTTCAGGAAAAAGAGTCAGTGGCCAGCCCCAAAATCCAGAAAGCACGGCCCCAAAGCCGGAGAGTGCAACCCCCCGCAAGCCACAGAGCGCGACCCCAGAAGCCGGAGAGCGCAACCCCGCAAGCCAGAGAGTGCAGCCCTGAAGCTGGAGTGCACCCCCTCCCCCAAGCCAGAGAGCATGGTCTCTCCCACCTCAGAAAGTTACAGACAAAGACATCCCCCCACCCAACGATGAGGATTTTTTTTTAAATTGAAAGATTTTAAGCCAATTTCACGCGTTTTTGGAGCCTGGCCGTGAGGTTTGCGTGCGTGAGGCCAGCAGCACAGCACTAGTCCCCACTGCAGGGGTCTTGCTCGGATTTATACCCCGCACCCATGCAACCTCAGTGGGGGTGAGTCAGCCTCATGCTCGGCCCCTTGCGTTTGACACTGTGGGACTTGCCCAGTTGCAGGGGCTATGGATGACCACTGGATGGCACTGTGCTGGGTCAGGGTTTCTAGCAGTGCTGGGGGAAGGGTGGGATGTCTGCTCTGCACTGTACAGTACTTCCCCAGAGGCCTTGGTTCCAGGCCCAGCCAGCCACGAGTCACTCGGGTTTTGCTCATGCCCATGAGTTCATAGAATCATAGAATATCAGGGTTGGAAGGGACCTCAGGAGGCCATCTAGTGCAACCCTCTGCTCAGAGCAGGACTAACCCCAACTAAACCATCCCAGCCAGGGCTTTGTCAAGCCTGACCTTAAAAACTTCTAAGGAAGGAGATTCCACCACCTCCCTAGGTAACGCATTCCAGTGTTTCACCACCCTCCTAGTGAAATAGCATTTCCTAATATCCAACCTAGACCTCCCCCACTGCAACTTGAGACCATTACTCCTTGTTCTTTCATCTGCTACCACTGAGAACAGTCTAGATCCAACCTCTTTGGAACCCCCTTCAAGTAGTTGAAGGCTGCTATCAAGTCCCCCCCTCATTCTTCTCTTCTGCAGACTAAATCATCCCAGTTCCCTCAGCCTCTCCTCGTAAATCATGTGTCCCATCGCCCTGATCATTTTCGTTGCCCTCCGCTGGACTCTCTCCAATGTGTCCACATCCTTTCTGTAGCTGAGGCCCCAAAACTGGACGCAGACTCCAGACGTGCCCTCACCCGTGCTGAAGAGAGGGGGAATAGAATTGCCTGTTTGGAGCACAGCCTGGATTACTGGAGCAGGTTGGCTCAGCTGAAGCCAAGCCCCCCAGTGCCTCAGGTGCTCTCAGACCCCGCTGGGAAAGCCAAGAACCAGCCTGTTTTCTCCTCCCGCTCTGCCTGTGGGCCTCGCTGACAGGCTCTGCATGCTCCTGCCAGCCGAGCTCTCCCGGGGCACTCCCTGGCTCAGACACAGGGCCCCAGTGCAAACGGGGCAGGAGTCGTGTGAAATGCAACCCTCGTTCTGTGCAGGGAGAGGTGCCGGACTTTCCTGCCAGCCTCACTCCTCCCAGACTGAGCCTGTGCTGGGTGCCTCAGTGCCAGGCCAGAGCAGGCGGATGGACACTGTTGGGCTCCTAGCAAAGGACACCCCGTAAGTGCGCAGCAGCACAGGGAGGGAAGAGGAGCCTTGTGCAAAACCAGCCAGAAGAAACAAGGTCACTGGTGCCCCAGGGGCCTGCAGCCTTGGCATCTTGCCAGCCCTTCCCCACGGTAAAGACAACTGCTCGGTGCCCTGTCCTGCTCCTCCATGCTGGAGAAGCCGGGTCTGACCATTGGGCAGCCAGGCCCCTGCCCCCCTCGCTGCTGGAGGACATGGCAGGGTCTCTGGCGGCTTTGAACAGTGATGCTGCACAGGCTGGAACCTGAGTCACGCATGTCCTACCGGCAACGGAAGAGGCTGATTCCTAGGGCTGTGTGCTGAGCCAGCAGGCTGGGCACGATGGCAGGGTAGGCATAGAGCAGAAGGGGGGCTGCAGTGCCCCAGTGGACGGATGCAGGATGGGGCTGTTCTGCACAGGCTGGGAACTCCGAGCCCACGTCTCACTGCTGCTCAGGGCTGCAAAGGGGCCATGAGTCCTACCTGTCTGCACGGGGGCAGTGGTCTGCATGGCAGCAGCTGGGCTGGACTGAATGACAAGCTGCTTCGTTCTGCTGGGCAAACTTCCCATCACTCCCGGGCACCAGCGGGGCCTCAACAAACAGCTCTGACCTTCTGCAGCAGGGAGAGAAAGCTGAAAAACCAAGGGACGGCTCAATGCTTGAGCTCGTGGGCTGCTGCCTGCCCTGCTCCCTGTCCACCCCTGGTCTTGGGGGATCCCGGGCTGCCACCCCACACTGAGGGCTGCCCAGGGCACCCTGCTGCCCCTCAGTGAGGCTTTCAAATGGCCGACTGTCTCCCAAAGCCACATCCTGCTGGGGTGGGCGAGGGGCGTCCTTAGGATTTATGGGGCCCTACACAGTATTATTAAATGGGTGCCCCTATGCCCGACGGCAGCCTGAGCTCGCAGCCCGGGGGGGGGGGGGGTGAGGAGGGATGAGACAGCAAAGGCTAACGAGATGCCCGGCCCGCCTCACGGTGACAGAGTCACAGCTCCCCGCAGAGACCCCCCCATACCCTCTGCCTCACGCAGAATGGACATGCAGAAGGTACCTAATTAAAAGCACTAAAAAGATCTAAGGGTGGTAATTTTGCAACAGAAAAGCTTCAAAAACAGACTCCAACGAGAAACTGCTGAGCTTAAAATAATATGCAAACTAGATACCACTAACTTGGGTTTGAATAGAGATTGGAAGTGGCTGGGTTATTACACTTATTGAAACTATTTCCTTAAATTAAGTATCCTCACACCTTCTTGTCAATTGTCTAAATGGGCCATCTTGATTATCACCACAAAAGTTTTTTTTCTCCTGCTGATAATAGCTCATCTTAACTAATTAGCCTCTCAGAGTTTGCGTGGTAACTTCCAACTTATCTGTACGTGTGTGTATATATATGTTCCATCTGATGAAGTGGGCTGTAGCCCACAAAAGCTTATGCTCTAATAAATTTGTTAGTCTCGAAGGTGCCACAAGTACCAGCAGGACAGTGGGGTGGGAGGAGGTATTGTTTCATATTCTCTGTGTATATATAAAGTCTGCTGCAGTTTCCACGGTATGCATCTGATGAAGTGAGCTGTAGCTCACGAAAGCTCATGCTCAAATAAATTGGTTAGTCTCTAAGGTGCCACAAGGACTCCTTTTCTTTTTGCGAATACAGACTAACACGGCTGTTACTCTGAAACAAGTACTCCTGTTCTTTTTAAAAAAAGTTTCCAAAGATTTCAGGCATAACAAAGGGTTTTATATCTTACTAAAAGGTACTGATTTTGCCGGAGGGTTCTCTTAAAACTGGTTCATCAGATAGAAGTAAAGAAAGGGAAACTCTTTGTCCAGCTATCTGGAAGGAAAGGGGTGTTGTCCCTTTAAAGGCTCTCTTCAATGCGGGGAGGGGGAAAGGAAAGGGGGTGAAGGGAAAAAGGGATAGACAGAAAGGACAGGAAGACTTTGGAAGCATTTTTTTTTACTATAGTAATTAAAATATGTATTTTAGATAAGGGTGGTCTTTGAAGGATTTATTTAAAAAACTCTTATGTCTGAAGATCCAAGCATTTAAGGCTAAAGATGATTCTGCATCTAAAAATCTATGCAAGGATTTTTTAGGGATGTGATTTTATAATCTTCACCAACACACTAATGAAATATTTTTAAAGAAAATTTTAAACTAAGGTCCTGTAGACTGACATGTTCTGAGTAAATATTACAGTCATGCACAACTGTTTTTGTCAGTAAATTCAGAAACTGACAGTATATACCCGGGGGTTGGCAAATGCCTGTTAAATGGCTTCATTACCCCTTGAATGGCTCTTTAACAGTTTCAGTGGTGTGCTAATAGGTCTGGCATCTGGAGGCTTTTTCACTTTTAACTACTAGATCCCCTCCCAAGGAAGACACCAGGCTGCAGCAGCCTGCTGTGGGAGCCTGCAGGAAGGGTTGGAACAGGGATAGGAAAGCCAGGAGGGTGGACACTAAGACTCAGTGCTCAAATAAATTGGTTAGTCTCTAAGGTGCCACAAGTACTCCTTTTCTTTTTGCGAATACAGACTAACACGGCTGTTACTCTGAAACCTGTCACTAAGACTCAGTGGTGCCCCAAATTTGCAGGTGCCCTACGCGACTGCGTATGTTGCCTATGCCTGAGGACAGCCCTGGGGTGGGCCATGCCCTGAGCTCTGTGCAGCCAAGTCTACATGGCATGACAGATGGTGGCCTGCTGGGCCTGGCTGCTCACCTTGGCTATTCACACACACCCGCCCATACAACCCCCCCCTCATTGGTGCGTTAGCCTCGGCGATGTTTATAAAATGGCCCCATTTGGCTGTTATGTGTTGTGCCCTGGGCTCCAGATGTCCTCTGGGCAACAGGTCTACTGGGCCCTCCGGACACTGGGGCCAACAGGGCCTGCGGAGCCTTGTTTGGGTGGTTTTCTGTGTCGTTGCTCTTGGTTTAACCTGCAGCCCAGGTGCTGCACTGGGACTGTTGAGTGGGGTTAACCAGCCCCAGCATGTCGCAGGCTGGGTGGACTTGGGAACACTCCGAGCCCAGAGGCTCCTGCTGCAACACAAAGGGGAACTGGGGGCTTATGGCAGTAGGGCATCGCCCCAGAGTCATGCCAGGGAAGAGTTTGACGTATCTGGACAGGGCCTCCCGCATTAACTGGGTCAGGGATGCCACAGCCCCACTGAGGCAGGCAGGCTGCAAGGTCAGGGCAGCTGGCTGGTGGGGAGAGCCGTATGAAACGGCCAGCACTGCATTCGCCCCTCCTAATGAGACCCAAGGGAATGGCTCAGGGCAGTGATCACAGGCACGAGATCTCCATGGCACCCAAGAGCACCCCAGGATCCTGCCTGTCTGTGGTCATTGAAGATCCCAGAGTAATTCTTACAAGAGAGGGCTGGTGACCAACTGCCACTGTGGGGGTCTAGGCCCTGTGTAGCTAACTGTCCCCCACTCCCAGCAGCGGCAGCTGGCCATGGCAGGCCACTTTGTCCTGTTGCCTGTGCACCAGAACCACCATTTAGCCCCTCGGGACATTGATTTCCCCTGCTGCCACCCCCCCCCTTCACCTCCAGTGCCAAACTGGCGTGTGGTGGTGCTGCAAGTTTTTAGATGGCTGCTGCACTACACCCCAGAGGTGGCTGCATTTCAGTGGTGGGTGAAATGACCCCAACCTTACAGGGAGGGCTGTGAGCCTTAGTTCATCGCTGTTTGTAAAGGGCTTTGAGCGCCTGGGCTGAATGGGACGAGCACGTTATCACAGCGTACCATCGCACAGTCACGGCTCCCCCCGTTTCCTCTGGCACAGCTCCGGACCTCCGGCAAATGGGTTCCAACACGGCTACAGCAACTGAGCAGGGCACGTGTTGGCCTTGCTGCCCTGAGGAAGGGGCCTGGCATGAGGGCTGACCAGCCTGCAGCTGCACGCTTTCCTTCCTTCCTCCTTAGGGCATCTTACAGCAGGTGGGAGGCAGGGTATTCAGAGCACCGTCTTCATTACATGCAGCCCATCAGCTCAGAACAGGCCCCTGGACCAGAGCTCGCCAGCCCCCAACAGCCCCCGCTTCCCCCAGCAGAAAAACTTGTCCCACTTACTTGACTCTCATCTCAACGAAGACGCAACGGGGCTCCTCAGAGCTTGGCAGATGCTGTGCTGAGTCTGCAGTGGCGCCCCTCCTGCTACGGCAGGCTGCCTAGGGCAGGAGTCACTCCAGTGCTGGGCAAAATCCACCTGCACACAGGGAGGCACTAGGATTCCTCTGAGCCCACCACTGCAGGCTCTCCCAGCTGCTGGCTCCCCTGCACAGTGCAGAGCCCACCACTCACTGCAGGCTCTCCCAGCTGCTGGCTCCCCTGCGCAGTGCAGAGCCCACCACTCACTGCAGGCTCTCCCAGCTGCTGGCTCCCCTGCGCAGTGCAGAGCCCACCACTCACTGCAGGCTCTCCCAGCTGCTGGCTCCCCTGCGCAGTGCAGAGCCCACCACTCACTGCAGGCTCTCCCAGCTGCTGGCTCCCCTGCGCAGTGCAGAGCCCACCACTCACTGCAGGCTCTCCCAGCTGCTGGCTCCCCTGCGCAGTGCAGAGCCCACCACTCACTGCAGGCTCTCCCAGCTGCTGGCTCCCCTGCGCAGTGCAGAGCCCACCACTCACTGCAGGCTCTCCCAGCTGCTGGCTCCCCTGCGCAGTGCAGAGCCCACCACTGCAGGCTCTCCCAGCTGCTGGATTATGCTGTTCAGAACCCCCCTGGCAGCAAGCCTGTGTCTCTCTCCTAGGTGCCGCTGTCCTCTGGTACTAGAAACTTCTGCGTAGCTTATTGCTGAGCATGAGTGTGAGGTGTGTGACAGGCGGGAGCTGGCGACCCGATCACATTTCCTGTGATGTGCGCAAGTGCTGGAGAGGAGGCTGGCGTGCTCATTTCTGTTTCTGCTCAGAGAGCAGCTGCTTACAGCATCCTGTTTCCATGGGGCAGGTGTCCCTGTGAATGGGACCAGACCCATATCTGCTGATGCTGGCTGGGGGTACTGGGGAAGGGTGCAGGGGCAAGACACCCTTCCTCTGGAGCCAGCCTTGAGAAAGTGGCTGGTCCGGAGCCGTCGGCACCAGCCAGCTGGTGAATTCCTCCCCGGGACTGGACTCGGGGTTTAAACACACACACATCTACAGGCATGCACATCTGAACCCCACCCCCACCCCCCTGTACAGGTACACACACCTGAACCCCTCTTCCTGTACAGGTATCTACACCTAAACTCCCCCCCCATGTGTGACTGAACCCCTCCCCCCAGTACAGGTACAGACATCTGAACACACCCACTCATGTACAGGCATTTGCACATACACCCAAAAGTTTCAAACAGCCCCTTGGTTTCCTGGTGCGGGTATAAAATAACCCTCCAGGCATTTAGCCCCTTGGCTCCTCACCAGTCCAGCCCCCTTGCTCAAGCAGGAAAGCCCAGGGAGGGCCCAGAGAGCCAGGCTGCTGATTGGCTCCTGCTGGCCCCCATGCAAAGCAGGTGGAAATGCTCCTTGAGTGGCCTCCCCTTGCTCCTGTGCTCCACGCTGGCTTGGCACAGGGGTCAGCCACTCTGTGCAGTGCCAGGCAGGGCAGCGTGAAGACCCCTGGACCAGCTGGGACCAGCTGGCCTTGGGCGCATGGGGTCAGTTACCCATTTATTACCCGCTAACAGCTCGCTCCCTAACCAGATTCCGTGTCTGAGCCCTCCTGCCCGTCTGATAGCCCCCTCGTGCTTTGGTCCGGCCCCCAGCTCCGGCCTGAAGCAGGGCACTCTGGGTGCAGAGCCTCCACTGTAATGCACACGCCATGCTGCTCCAGCAGGGAGGAAGGGGCAGGCTGGAGGCACGGGGACAGTGCTCCTGACTGATGGGCAATTGCCCCGGGCTCAGGGCAGCGATAACCCCCCGTCAGTGGAAAAACAGTGGGCTGGTTCCAAGCAAGTCGGCAGGCTGGGCTGCGAGGGCTGTGCAGGGCTGCTCAGCTCCCGGCTGCAGTGCAGGAGATCTTATCTGCCCCAGCACCGACACTAGCCTGCGTGTCACGGCACCATCACCACGCTCCAGCCCACGTGCTTACGCTGGAGAGGAGGCGGCAGCTTCATGGAAACTGTGTGACGGTGCCTGGGCGCTCTGAGCACGAACAGCCGCCAGCCAGCAGCGTGCTGGGCATTGGGGCAATTCACGAGAGCCCCCCAACTCACACAGGGCCCCAAGCAGTGCTGGCTCCTTGCCAAGCCCCTAGCCCCTGCACGCAGGCCACAGGCCATTCTGTTCGCTGGTTCCAGCCGCTCCCTTGCTTAAGCTCTGGTGCAGGCAGGCGCCAGGCTCCGTCGCTGCTCACAGGGGGTGTCCTCCGAACGTCTGCGTGAAGCTGGATATTGTGTTTGTGTGAGAGCGATGCACACTGTGCGGTGGAGGCCGGGCTCGAAAGAGAGACAGCCCCACTGGCCGGGCGGTGACGTTCTGCAGGGCAATCCTGCTGCTCTGGAGGAAGTTACCTGCAACTGAAGGGCACAAACTGAGCGCACACACGACTTGCCCTCTCCTGGTTTTAGAAAGCCTGGCCATTGATAGAGGAAGTAACAGACCAACTTCCCTAAGCCAGCTCCAGGATGGTGCCCCTGGGGACATAAGGAAGCATCCCAGGAGCATAGGGAATCCCAGACCAAGAGAGGCCAACAGTCCATTTAGTTTGGTATCCTTTAGCCAACAATGGCTAAGCCCAAATGCTACAGAGAAAGGTGCAAGGAGCCCATGGTGAGACTCCTTGTAACCCCATGAGAGGTCAGCATGTGCCCTGGAGCTGCTATACCTCTGGTGCAGTGTCTGTGGCTGCTCTCATTATCCATATAAATGTCCAGTCCTTGCTCACTCCTGCTATGCTCTTGTGGCAATGAGTTCCACAGGCTGGTTACGAAACATATTTCCTTTCACGTGTTGTCTGCCAGTTTCATTGGGTGTCTCTTGCTTCTAGTGCAGTGGTTTTCACCCTTTTTTCATCTTCAAACCCCTAAACTTTTTTAAATGGAGGTGCAGAGCCCTTTGGAAATCTTAGACAGTCTGCAGACCCCCAGGGGTCCACGGACCACAGGTTGAAAAACAAAAACAAAAACGGTTACTCACCTCTCGTAACAGTTGTTCTTTGAGATGTGTTGCTCATATCTATTCCAATTAGGTGTTGTCGGAAAGATTTTCCCCTAACAGCATCATTGGGCTGGCTGTGGAGGCCCCTGGAGTGGCGCCTTCATGGCACTCAATATGTGAACCTGCCAACCCAGCGCCCCCTCCGTTCCTTCTTGCCAGCTATTCTGACAGAGGGGAAGGCGGGTGGGTTTGGAATGGACATGAGCAACACATCTCGAAGAACAGTTATGAGAGGGGAGTGATGGATTTTTCTTCTTCAAGTGATTGCTCATATCGATTCCAATTAGGTGACTCCCAAGCCTTACCTAGGCGGTGGGGTCAGAGTTAAGGAAAGGCTGATTGCAGCACTGCTCTACCGAAAGCCGCGTCGTCTCTGACATGCCAGATGATGGCGTAGGGAGAGGTGAAGGTATGCACCGAGGACCAAGTTGCTGCCCTGCAGATTTCTTGGATCGGGACTTGGGCCAAGAATGCCGCTGACGAGGCCTTGGCCCTTGTAGAGTGCACAGTAAGAGCCAGGGCTGGTATGTTGGCCAGCTCGTAGCATGTGCGGATGCACGACATGATCTAGGCGGATATTCTTTGAGACGAGACCAGGAGTCCTTTCATCCAGTCTGCCACTGCTATGAACAGCTGGTTCGACTTTCTGAACGGCTTAGTGCGCTCGATGTAAAAACCTAGTGCACGGTGAACACTGAGGGAGTGGAGCTGCTGTTCCCTGGTATCGGCATGAGGCTTAGGGTAAAAGACAGGTAGGAAAATGTCCTGACTGGTGTGGAAGTGCGACACCACCTTGGGGAGAAAGGCCAGATGTGGCCTGAGTTGCACCTTATCCTTGTGGAAAACCACGTAAGGTGAGTCGGAGGTGAGGGCCTTTAGCTCAGAGTCCCTCCTCGCAGACATAATGGTGACCAGGAACACTACCTTCCAAGACAGGTACAGGAGGGAGCAAGTTGCCAGTGGTTTGAATGGGGGCCCCATGAGCCTGGAAAGGACTACGTTAAGGTCCCACGTAGGGACAGGCTGCCGGATCTGGGAATGTAGGTGGTCCAAACCTTTAAGGAAGCAACCAACCACAGGGTTGGCGAAGATGGCTCGACCAGATGCTCCTGGTCGGAAGGCCGAGATAGCACCGAGGTATACCCTTATGGAGGACACCACCAGGCCTTGCTGTTTCAGGTGCAGGAGGTACTCCAAGATAAGGGGTACCGGTGCCTGGGTGTGCGACGCTTGTCACACCAACACGAGAATCTCTTCCACTTTGCCAGAGACGTGGCTCTAGTGGAGGGCTTCCTACTGCTGAGGATGACCTCCCTTACTTGTTCTGAGCACAGAAGTTCCATAGGGTTCAGCCATGAAGCTTCCAAGCTGTGAGGCAGAGGGATCGTAGGTCGGGGTGATAGAGGCGGCCGTGGTCCCAAGTGAGTAAGTCGGGGAGGAGCAGGAACGTGACCGGTGCCTCCACCAACAGCTCCAGTAGCACGGGGTACCAGAGTTGTCGAGGTCACACTGGAGCTACCAGAATTACCTTTGCCCCCTCCCTGCGGACCTGGAGCAGGACCTTAGGAACAGGGGAAAGGCATAGAGCAGGTGGCCTCTCCAGAGTAGCAGGAATGCATCCATGAGGGAGCCTGGGCTGCGACCCTGGAAGGAGCAGAACATTGGGCACTTCCTGTTGCGTCAGGTGGCAAACAGGTCGACCTGGGGAAACATCCACCTTTGGAAAATGAGGTGTAGGACATCTGACCAGACGGACCACTCGTGCATGTGGAAGGACCTGCTGAGGTAGTCGGCCAGCATGTTCTGAACTCCTGGTAGAAAGGGTGCTTCCAGGTGAATGGAGTGGGTTATGCAGAACTCCCACAGTCAGAGGGCCTCCTGGCATAGGGGAGAGGAACGGACTCCCCCTTGCTTGTTGATGTAAAACATGGCGCTGGTGTTGTCCATTAGAATCACTACGCACTGGCCTTGCAGTTGGGCCTGGAAGGCTTGGCAAGCGAAGTGCGCCGCCCTCAGCTCCTTGACGTTGATATGTAGGGAGAGCTCGTCCTGTGACCACAGGCTCTGTGTCTGGAGGTCCCTCAGATGCGCCCCCTATCCCAGAGCCGACGTGTCTGTAACCAGGGACAAGGAAGGTTGAGGATTGTGGAAAGGGACTCCACTGCACACCACTTGGGGGTCAAGCCACCAGCAAAGGAACAGGAGGACCTGCCCTGGCACCGTGACCACTGAATTCAAGCTGTTGCGCCCCTGGCGGTAGGCTGAGGTGAGCCATGTCTGCAACGGTCTGAGACGCAACCTGGCGTGCCAGGTCACGTAAGTGCAAGAAGCCACGTGACTGAGACTCAGGCACCCCTTGCTGTTGTGGTGGGAATTGCTGGAGGGTTTGAATGATGTCCATGATGGCTCGGAATCAGGACTCCGGTAGAAGGGCTCGCGCCTGGACTGAGTCTAACACTGCCCCAATTAATTCTATTCTCTGGGTGGGTTCCAGGGTTGACTTCCCCAAGTTGAGGAGGAGACCCAGCTGCTCTAACGTGCGCCTGAGCAAACAGACTTGGGACTGCACCTGTACCCTGGTGTGGCCCCTGAGCCGCCAGTCGTCGAGGTAGGGGTATACTTGCCTCTGCTGGTGACAGAAGAAAGCAGCCACATCCTACATGCACTTGATGGACACTCGGGAGGCTGTTGAGAAGCTGAACGGTAGGGCAGTGAATTGGTAATGCTTGTGGTTGACCACGAAGCGTAGAAAGTGCCTATGTGCTGGATGAATCGCTATGTGGAAGTATGCATCCTTCATGTCGAGGGCAGCGTACCAGTGTCTCGGATGCAGGCAGAGACAAAACAAAGAGCTAGGGGAACACGGAGAACTTGCCGAGCAAGACGCCACAGTTCCAACGACCGTCACCGGCGGTAAGAAGGAACTGAGGAGGCACCGGGTCGGCAGGGTCATACACTGAGCGCCATGAAGGCGCCACTCCAGGGGGCTCCACCACCGACCTGACGAGTGCTGCTAGGGGAAAAACTTTCCAAGGACTGCGCATGCGGCCCGCGCACACCTGATTGGAATCGATCTGAGCAATCACTCGAAGAAGAACCACCACTGTTCCGGGATTACGAGGGAAATCTGAATCGGAGCAGCCAGCTGGCGAGAACGCATACACAGCACAGTGCTGTGTACGAGCCAAGCTCCGACAGGGCCTGGGACCCCCATGTCTGGCTCCGAGATGCCTGCTCCCTGGAGCCAGCCAACCTATGAGCAGGGGCATTTAGATGGGGTCTGTGTGCGTCTCCAGCCCCCGGCTCCTGAGGCAGCGCTTTCCCAGGCTCTCGCCCCGGTTGAGGGGCCTGGCTGGGGTTTGGTGTGAGCCAGCCCCCATCCTGGCTCCCTGGCTCCGCCTGCTTGGTGTTGTTACGGAGATGTCTGCCCAGACCTCGGTGCTGAGCTGCGCGGCCGGTTCTGTGTCTCTCCCCAAGAGCTGTGGGTCAGTCAGGGCACAGCTCAGCCGCCAGAAAGGCTTTGGGGCCTGACCCTCCGGTGGCTGCTTCGTGCCCTGCTCAGTCCCTCCTGCTACCTCCACAGCACAGCCTGGACCTGGCCCAGGCCTGGGGGAAGCAGGACTCCTCATGGCCCCCACCCCCGGCAATGCAGAATCCAGCTCTCCTAGCGCTGCAAGCCACGCTCTGTTCGTAACCATCGATTCTCACCGAGTTACCAGATTCTGCTGCTCTTGGAACTGCAGGGAACTAGCCCCGGGCAGAGCCGGCGGGGCACAGTGCAGGCCTAGGCCTTTGTGCAAACTGGGCAGCCTTGTGCCTTGCAGCTGGGGAGCAGAGGGAGGCCAGGCTGTCGCTGGCCCACAGGCAATCTCCAGGACAACCCAGGCGGGGGGTATGCTGTTCCCTGCTGTAAGGGAAGCGCCCGCCCTGGTTTGGGTTCTGTGGCAAGGGGCTGGCTGGCTGGGGAGGCAGCGTGGACAAACCCTCTGCTCCTCTATCATGTCGGACAAAGGGCTTGAGCTGTGGGTGCAGCTGCGGGCAGGGCTGGGAGGGAGCCAGGTGTGGCTTGCCGATCCGTGCAGCACTGACTTGTCACTGACAGAACGCAGACGTTCCACACACCGGCAAGGCTGGCCAGAGGCTGCCATCCGGCCTCGCGCCAAGTAGTCCCATTGCCTGAGTACGTGGGGGCCGGGGGCAGATTATACCAAAGAATTAGGCCATGTTTATACTACAGCAGCAGCCTAGCTACAGCCCTGGAGCACAGGTGCTTCTCAAACTCATCCCAGAGCATCTGCTTCAACGGCAGGTACCAAGGAGCCCAGTGTCGCAGTTCCAGGGTAACTGCCCCCCCCCCGCGCCCCTGTGGTGGACACCTTTCTGGGGCGGGAACCCACATTTCTCTCCCCACATGCGGGATTCGGGCCGTGGCTCCTGCTGCCCTTCATTGTGATCCTCTTAGCAAGTCCGAGTTCAGTCCTGCACCTGCCAAGCTGCTCCCTCCCAAGGGCTATGGCTGGGCGACTGCCTGGCTGGCAGAGAGGCCAGCACATTTATTTAGGACAAAACCATTACAAAGAAAGCACAATTTAACAATAAACAGGCTGTGTGTGTGGCTTAGAGGTTTGTCACCATCTTGCCCGTGGAGCCCCGGGCAGGGCACACAGCCAATTCTGTCCCTCTTGGTCACAGGCTCAAATCAGTTCCCGCATCATGTTTGAGTGACCCCTCCTCAACTGTAAGCTGCCCACTTTATCCAGCTCTCAGGCTGCTGGGCTTCTTGAGTCTGGTCAAAACTAGGCTGTGGAGCAGTACTTTGCACCAGTCACCACCAGTGACATTAGCTCCTGATGGTTCATTTATGCTGAGTGATTCCCCCTCCAACAAGAAAGGAATTAACCTCTTCACACACAGCAGGGAACAATATAAGAGGGGAAACTGAGTCAAACCTATTTTCCCATAAACATATCAGAAGTTCGCCAGTTCTCCACAATCTGCACGAATGTCCTGCCCCCATGGGACTGTTCACTCCTAGCACCCACTGGTCCACTTCTATACCCTTATAACTACATCCACACTAGGGTTTTTTTTTTTTTAAAAATGATTTTAGGATAAAGCTTCCTAGTATAGACCAGCCCTTACCTACTAGGGAATAAACTTCCTGAGAGACTATTCCAACCCAGGGACTGCTCCCAGTTTTGTATTTACTCTTCAAATATCTATTTTGGAGCTGCATGTTTCTTTTGGCATTGTACAGCAAAGCCAAGGCTGTTGGTCAACCAGCTGCTTCAGAGAGGACTCCTTGGGATGAGCGTACCATATGCCATCTGTGACCAAACCCACCCTGAGCCATTGTGCGACTTGGGGGGACTCTCACTACCCCATGTATGAAGATAGCGATACAGCTCCTCCTCCATGAAATGTTGAGGAATCTACAGCAGGAAAGTGCTGCAGCATAGCTACAGCCGGGAGATTAAGGCTGAGTGGCTGAGCCCTGCGAAGAGGCCAATGAAGTCGGCCCAGCTAGCTGAGTCTGACGCAGGCAGCTATCAGCAGACGGCTCCCACCGGCCGGCACACTCGGGGCACAGTGCTCTTTGTGAGTGGCTGGGGCAGTTCCCGATGAAGTCCATGCTCTATAGGGCACCCAGAATGTTGATGGCAAATAGTGACTAAACAAACAGCAGCAGAAGGAACACAAGGAGCCAGGTAACAATGACTCATTTGTAGCTTTATTTAATAATTGGTACAAAGTGCCCCTCAGGCAGAGCCTCCCGGTCCCATTCCCTACCTGAGCGGAGCAGAATATGAAAGCTCTGAGGAGCCAGTTCCCTACCAGTCAGAACTGGGCAGCAGCGGAAAGAGGATGCGTTACCTTGACTTTATCAAAAGACCTGCAGTGACCTGACAGGTTAACCCTCATCTCAGTGAAGAGCTCCCCTGCTGTGTGACAGGGTCATTAATTTGCCTGCTATCCTCTGTGAGTGATTCACCACATACAAAAAAGAGCAACAGACTTGTGAATTCAATGAAGACAGAATCTGCAGGGTGACATTCCCTAGCCATTGGTTAGCCACAAGCTCCAGGCCTGGGAATACAGGCCATCTCTGACAGGATTCAGATTCACTGGCATTTTTCCAGCAACCACTGAATTGGGATACCCTGCCCTGGCAATCCAGCTGGGCCATGTGGCAATGCTAAGTGGATGCTGGCACAGCAGGAGCAGCAAGCTCCCCCATGGCCCAGTTCTGGATCCCAGGCCTGCAGCTGGGCACTGCTGCCCACTTCACAATGTACTGAGGGTTAGAGATTTCAAAAAGTCACAGCAAAGAGTCCAGTTATGAGGAGACGTGACCACATGTTATAAACGATCCCGTCTGCATCCAGCCCTCCTACAAACTGCTCTGGAGGGTCCCTGTGGGTCGACAAAGCCACGGTCACGGCTGTCGAACAGTGTAATCCCTTGTACTCTGCCGAATAGTGCATTTTAATTAGTGAGAATTAACTCATTAATTGCTTTGCCCTTTCAAGAGGTTCAGGTAAGAGATGGCTCTGCTCATTCTGAACACACGAGACCAAGACAATAGTTATGACTGTCCCATCCCCCCAGGAGTGCTTTGAACCCCACCAGCCCGAGGAGTGCAAGGACGCTTTGCTGTGCTCAGCGCTCTGTGTGGAATAAGACTCGCCTCCTGTGCCTGGAGTTTTGCACCATTGTGGGCTTGCTTCCCCTCACCCCCCAAATGCCCTAAGAACTACACTACAAAAGTCCTAATGTCCTTTAGCAGAAGCACAACTAGGAAGCAATTCTAACCTCACAAAGCCACAGACATCAGATTTAAATTAAAGAGGGAAACAATGGCTGTTGTTGGATCGATACACAGCACAGAAAGCACAGGAAGGAGGGGGCACGAGCATGTACAGCAACTGGGTTCACTGGGCCTGTGGAATGTTAATGACTTTTAAAGTGGTTCTGTTCCCAGAGACATACAAAAAGGACCAAAGTAGCACCAAGCACAGACTATCAAGGAGGCAGCGGCTTGGATGGGCATGCACAGGTTAGAGAAAACTGACGTTTTGCTAGATGAAATGCTAGATTCTGGGTAGGGTCTGTGGGGGAGGATGAAGTTGTCTGGATCCAGAAAGTTTCCTCTTAGCAGGATACTTCCATGGTTTGCGGTGTGTCCTGGACATCAGCTGCTTCTGGGGGCCCAGCAGTCCCCTCCCCTTGGTTGCTGATGTGCGACCGGCTGGGGGCACTCTCTCCAGAGCCCACACTGGAGGAGGAGTGGGTTCGGGAGCGGATAAGTCTAGTCATACTAGCTGTTGGCACTGCAGGAAAGAAAGAGGACTGTCAAAAGGAGCAAGGTCACAGAGGTAGTGAACTACAGCTGATACCACTGGGCTCTCTTGTGCCAGCACCCCGCTGGGTAAGCGTGAAAAGAGCTATACACAGGATCAGAACAGTTACTCTCAGCTCCCCAAAACCGGGCCTTTATGCATCAAAAGCAGGTGGTTTATGGCCTGATTTCAAAAGGTCTGAGGTGGGCGACTGCAAATTGCATAACCGGCCATTTGCAAATGTAGCCATGGTAACTTGTACATCAGGTAGTGATTGGTCACAAGACCTTTTGAAAATGAGTCCTTTGCTCCAGATAACCAGAGAGCTGCAAACCATGCAACAATCAGCAACACACAGATGAGAGGTGAAAACACACAGTGCACACAATGTACAATGGAGCGGGCCAGGATCCAGAGCGCCAGCAGGACATGCTGTAAGCCACCAGAGCAATGCACCCGAAAGATGGCAGGGGTTCAGCTCAGTATGCAGCCCTGGTCGTGCTAGGTGTGGGTTTGCAGGTACCTGACTCCGTGCTCAGGTGGCTGAGCTGCACATAAGGGACTGGAAACAACGTGAGGCAGGGAAGAGATGGACACAAGAGAGAGCAAGTTAATTCCCCCATCAGCCTGGAATGCACCATGCTGCTAGAGCGAACCCCAGCGCACCAGGTCTGCAGCCAGCCAGTGCTCCTGGGCTCTGGACTCACACCCCACACTGATAGTTTCTTAGCAGCTTCCCCTTGGAGAGGAAATCGCCCCAGAAGTTCCTGCAGATGTTACTCGGCTCTCTGCCCATTAGAAAGAAAGGAAATCAGATTCCCTTGAAGATCGCAGGAAAAGCCATGTTCTTAGTGGCTCCACTGGGCTTTCAGAAGAGCAGGGCCCCTTACGAGAGACTGTGTTTAGTATTTACAGCCCAGCCTCCCCCACCCCGAGACGGGGGCCATCGGATCAGAGTGTTGTCCCCTGAACTGACAGTCATGGTCTCTGCAGCTGTGCCCATGAGCACAGAGTGTCCCCTCCATGACAGTGTCTGAGATGGGGACGGCAGCTAGAGCAGCACAGGCTGCCTTGGACAAGGGGCAGGAGGCAAGTAAGAAGGAGCCTTTCCTTCCACTTGGGAGGTCCCTGCTCCTTAACCTGGGGCAAGTGGGCCTGTGTCCTGCTGGTAGTGACTTCTGCCCTGGCCTACGTCCATTCTCTGGTAGCAGGGCTCTCGCTCGGGTCTCTGCTGGGCCACAACCTGGATCCTATCAAACATCATGTCACTCAGACAGGCTAAAGGAGGGGTGCCCTCGCTCCCACTGGCACACCACACCCTGCCTGAAGGAGCCCCGATCCTCCGATGCCTGATGACAGCATTTACAGCTTAGCCATCAGGGAAGCAAGGGTCACACTCAGGCCCAGGGAACTCTGCTTAGTCCACGTAAGATCCGGGGAACCTCTGACAGCACGGCACGTTGACGTCTCTGTTTGCTGGTGGCTACTCAGCCAACAACCTTCTCTCTAGGGGGCCAGTTTTACCTGCCAAGCAGGTGCCATGTAGGATAAGACCTGTCTTCCCACATCCATATCCGTGGGACCACAGCTGGCTCAGCCAATGTCTTTGGCTTACTGGAGATGACAATGACTCTTCCGGGGCCCTGGCAGCTGCCGGCATGTTAACGTTGGCTCTTTGGCCTCAGTGGTGACTTGACCAACGAGATGGGAAGAGCCACGGCTGCCCAGGAGATCTCTGTTATCCCCCACCCAACCATGCTCAATGGCTGACCAGCTGCGGGCAAAGCTGCCCTCCCATCACATGGCTGGGCACACACCCTGCCCTGCCACAAAGATGCTCTGGTTTAGCGGCCAGTTCTGTGGTGTCAGTGGCTACAGCACCGTGGCTTGAGCACCTGCCTTTACAGCTCACGCACTTGTCTCAGTACGTGCTGCTACGGCAGCGCCAGAGCCCGCATGACCAATCCCCAGCACGGACACCCAGAGAGCTGGGGCTCTGCACTGGAGACATGCCCAGTTTAGGCAGGGAAAAGGCTCTTCTCCTGGACCGTTCACTGGGGGAAGGGAAGATAACCTGGAGATGACAATGACTCTTCCGGGGCCCTGGCAGCTGCCGGCATGTTAATGTTGGCTCTTTGGCCTCAGTGGTGACTTGACCAACGAGATGGGAAGAGCCACAGCTGCTCTCACCGGGCGGCTCTCACCGGGCTCCCAGAGATATTGGGGCTGATATCTGGAGGCGCCTCGGGAGGTGACTCATGCACTGGGCAGCTAGTGGCACCATCTGCCCGGGACGGTGCGTACACAGCTGTGCCCCAGAGCAGAACTCTAGTGTCTCCAGACCAGAGCACTGCTGAGCACAGACTGCCCTGGAGCTAACCCGCTGCCACCGCTGGCAGGAGCCCCACAGGCCCCCAGGGGCTGCCTGTGGGATCCAGAGCAGAGCGGTTACCATTTGAAGGCAGCAGGCCTTGTCTAGGCTTTGCCATGCACGAGCCCTGGAGCTGACATGCTGTCTTCTAGGTGCTAAGGGCGGTTACCATCTCGATACACACATCTGTTTACATGTGTCAGCGCGACACTCATTTCTCCAGGCTAAGTTGAGCCTCTGAGGGTACGTGGCTGGCTGTGCCATGGGACGCTGCCCGTCATAGACACACAGGCAAAGCCATCGTCCCCCACACCAGCCCCACTGGGCAAGGGAAGCTGTGTTTGCTACTTACTGTAGCCCATTCCCTGCACAAAGTACTTGAAGGCTTCTGTCAGCTTCCCAGGCTGAGGAGACAAAACACGAGGTGTTAACATGTGCAGAGCTGGGGCCAGGCTGTGGAAAACACGAGCCAGAGAACAGAGACAAATTCTTACCTGAACCACTTGGGGCAGCCCTCCGCAGTCTGCCATCTGCAAAAAAGAAAGAGGGGCTTTGAAGAGTCCCTTCCCCATGCCATCTGGCCAGGCCAGGGGCTTGGCTAACACTGCCAGCCCCACTGGGGCCCATTCAATCCTCACTGACCAAAAAGCAGATGCTGCTCCCTCACTTTTAACACAGAGCAGTGGCCTGTGGTGACTGGGGGTTCCAGCATGCAGCGCTTCACCGTGACTGTCTCCACTTGGTTCAAGGAGCATGGCCCGCTAGTCTTCACAGGCTGCACATCTCCATTAACAAGGGGTGTCTGGGCCATATTCTAGGAGTCACAGAGCACCTCCTTCACCAGCCATGTGCCAAGGCCCTTCCTGCCAGCGGAGGGATAGACTCCCCGACCCTAATATCCAGGCTCTTTCTGCCTCCTAGAGAGAAGGGCCGTCTGCTCAGTGGAGAAGTCCCCTGGTGGTGGGTGGAGATGGCAGGGACTTGCAATTGGTCTAAAGGTGGTGTAAGCGACTCCTGTGCCACCCCTGCTGACCCTGGCATAGGAGGCATACTAGGGGCATGCAGAGCACATGGCTGGGACACCTCTGCACGCTAGTTCTCAGCTGGCAGGTGCTCCCTTGGGGACTGTTTTCCAGTCAGTGTAAGCTCAAGTAGTTCCGAGGCTGCCCTAAGTTTTGCCAAGGCCAGAGAGGTGCAGTGCAGGGACTGCGGGAACCTGGCAGCCTGCCTCCTCTCCTGTGCTGAGTGGCTCAGGAGAGCATCTGGCCCAGATCATCTCTCTAGACACCTCCGTGAAAGCCAGATGCATTTAAGGAGATCAATGCACAGAGCTGGGCTCTCAGCAGACGTAGTATCCCTAAGGCAGTCTGTGGCAGGCCCCTGGAGCTGCCTGGTACCTTCAGGAGCGTAGTGTTGATGGGGTCCAGACGCGAGTTACATTCAACCTAAAAACAAAAAGGGGAAAATCAAATGGCATCACATGCCCACATGTGTCAGATCTGGAGCATGGGGCAGGTGCTTTCATTGGGGCTGCTGCTCCCCAAGAGACAACAACCACCCTCAGCGACAGGAGCATCAGGGGACCAGGCTGCCGCCAGCACAGTCCCAGCATGGGAGGAGGTGATCAGACAGCGGAGGACGGATGGAATGTAGAGCAGCAGGGGCACGAGTAACTTCTTGCAGTAAGAATGAAACCCTCCTAGTGCTAAAGACTGATCCAGAACTGCTCTCCTGCATCACTCTGCCATGAGCAGAAAGCTCCAGCACTCTGGAGACGGGGCTGTGGTTGGGACGGGAGGTGACCAAGAGGCCACATGAGCGGTGGTTTGCACGCTGAAACATTCAGAACCTTGCCCAACCAAGAGCCTATGCTACAGCAGACACAGCTAGTGGGAGGCACCACAGCATGGAGGGGGAACCCTGATCCGGACCCCTGGCCATCCAGGAGACCTGTACAGAGAGTGGTACGTAGGCCAGCTGAGCCCAAGAGAGCTGGTGGAGTCAGGCCAGGCCAGGCCAGGGCAGACTATTACGCAGTGTATTGATGGATGATGCATCACAATGTTACTGTGCTGTCCAGGAGCTGGGAATCAGGCTGTTTCGTGCTATGTCACATGCATGGAGGCTGAGGCCTGGGAGAGCCCGTTGCCGCCTCCCCCTGCTGCCAGCTGGGAAGCGACTGGAGTCCTCGGGGACACTATCCCTGCTGCAAAATCAAACCCTGTGAACGACCTGGACTCTAGGGAAGAGAGCAGGGACCCATGGCGGTGTGAACTGAGTGCCATGTAGCAGCCCTATAGATCTACATTAAGGGCTTGTTGCAAGATACAGCTCACTGAAACTGCCATGGCCGTAGCTGAGTGAGCCCTGAGACGCTCAGGAACAAGGGCTTTAGTTAATACACCCGTAGCTTTTCAGTTCAAACTCCCTTTAGATCTGTCCCTAAGGAGGCTGTTAGAGCTCCTGAAATGCCCAGGAGTTTTCTCTAGTTTTCCAGTCGCGCCCCCGCTTACCGTTCATGGAATGTATCGCGCCCCCTCCTGTCGCACCCCATTACCACCCTTCTGCGCTGCTGCTGATGGCGGCGCTGCCTTCAGAGCTGGGCGGCTGGAGAGCAGTGGCTGCTGGCCCGGGCGTTCATGTTTGCGGCGTGGGGCGGACTATTTTTCTTAATCCCGCTCCTGCCCAGCAATGCCCACTCTATTTCTATCCTGCTCCCCCCATGGGATCCCAGTTTCTTCGTGGCCCCCCCCTCCGCCCGCCCGCCCGAGAATCTCTTGAGCCTCCGCTGGGGGGTGCACTCCCCAGTTTGCACACCACTGCTCTAAGTAATAGCTGATCGCTCTCTCAACTTCCAGGGCATGAAGCCTGGCTTCTTCCTTTGGGAAACACAAGCAGCGCTACTGACTAAAATAAATAAAAGACAAGCCCTGTTGGTGAGACATTTTGGGTGAGTGCTGAGTACTAGCCGGTCCACGAGACAGTAGGTGTGGTGGGGGGTTGCTAATTGCTCATTGGGACTAAGAAGAGCATTCAGTGCAAAAGAGACCTTGTATACATACCACAGCTTCAACGGCAGGCGAGCTGTCACCAACCACTAATAAGGCAGGGCACCTGGGCAAAAGCCAGCAGAGAAGTACATTAATTGCAGTGCAATTAATCTATCCATAGCTTTCATGGCTCCAGCTTAGTTCTATTCTCCTCTAGCCTCTCAAAAACCTTTGTTAATTTAGAGCATGGCTCAGGACCCCCACTGGGGAGCGGTGTGGGGTCCAGGATTAGTTGGGGATTGGTCCTGCTTTGAGCAGGGGGTTGGACTAGATGACCTCCAGAGGTCCCTTCCGACCCTGATATTCTAATGATTCTATGACCCCTGCTGCTGCTCGGGGGGCGGGGGGCTGGGCAGCAGTGCGTGGCCCGGGACTCCTGCGACTGCTCGGGGATGCGGGGGGGGCTGGCAGGCTTCTTACCTGGCTCCACGGGGCTCCTGGAAGCGGCAGCCATGTCCCTGAAGCCCCTAGATGGAAACGCAGCCTGGGGAGCTCTGTGCGCTGCCCCTGCCCTGAGCACCCGCTCCGCAGCTCCCAGTGGCCAGGAACTGCGACCAATGGGAGCTGTGGGGGCGGCACCTGCAGACGGAGGCAGTGCATGGAGCTTCCTGGCTGCGCCTCCACCTAGGAGCCGGACATGCTGGCTGCTTCCGAGGAGCCCCCAAGCTAAGCGCCGCCCAGACCCCTCACCTGCTTCCATACCCCAACCCCCTCCCACTCCCAAACTCCTGCTGCTGGGAGTGGGGTCACAGCCTTACTTATGACTGAGTATTCAAAAATTTAAAAAAATAACATTAGTAAACTTAAAGTTAGCCTAGGACTTAGATTTTGCTATAACCCAGAAGTGGGTCAATTTTCAAATCTCAAAAAATCAAGACAGACAAGTACATTAAAAAATCTCCTAAAGGAGCTGCTTAGAACCCAGTAACAGAACATTAACGCTGCTCCTTAAGTAAGTGCTGTGAGCTTGGGGAGGGGACACTGTCATCCATATGCAACAAAAGGGTATTTTCTTCTTAAGGGGCTCCTTAACCCTGAAGCCATGATGTGCCCCCACCACACTGCACTCTAGATTAATATTTCTGCATCCTGAGCACAGTGCTGCTGAATTCTTCTCAGCATTCAGGCTCTTGGGTCTCTTGCCGAGACGCAGCAGCCTCTCTGTGGAACTAACTCTGCAGTTTGAAATGGGTGCACAGAGCGATCCACAGCAACTTACTTGAATGTTTTTGTTGTGTTTTCACCGATGCCCAGAACTGGCCTCTCAATTTCCAGGTCTCTGCGGCTAGAAGACAAAGGAGAACAACTCTCCATCAGACCAACCCAGATAATCCGGGTGTAGTGGGTGCCAATGAGATCCTGTGGATTCCGTCTGGAGAGAGGGCCATGGAACGAGAGGACTCAGCCTCCCCAAAGGCTGAAAGGCTCAAAGGAGACCAAAATACAAAGTGACAAAGGTCACACACAGAGGAATCTGTGAGCCTCATCTGAAAACGCAGCACGATGCCCCACACCACATGCAGGCACTGCTCAGAGGAGCAGCAATAAGTCAGAAAACAGGGCCTGGTCTCCGAGCTTCAGAAACAACCTGGGCCTGACCCACAGAGGCGGTGGTGGCAGGTTAGCAAAGCCACGTGGCTCACTCAGCAGAGCACCCAAAGCACCGGTTTGCACTTAAGGGTCAAAACCTGAGAGGATACGAAGGGAAACAACAGGTGGATGTGAGCCCTTTTACCAGGCGTAGAGCGCTCCTGAGCCTCCACGTCTCCTGTTTCTGAAGTGCCCCGGAGGGCAGAAAGGCTGATCTGGGCAGAAAGGCTGAGGAGGCTCGATTTGTAATAGAAAATCATTAGTTACAAGAGTCCAGAGCAGTGAGCTGAAGTCAAGGAAGGGTTGGGCTCTGTAGGGAGCTTCACACAGAGTAGCTCATTGTGGAAGAGACTCACTGAAGAGTATTAGGAGGCACTAGGAAAGATTTGAGGGCGCCCCCCGGCAGTGGAGCTGAACTATTCATCCCCCATGGATTCCTCCCCTGCTCCCTGGTGTTACATTTGCTGCAATGCTGTTTGTACCCAGTGATGCACAAGGTGTGAGGGTAACTCTGAGATCGGCCTTCTATGCACTGGCAGAATGGAGTCCTGTACCTGTTATATGAGGCAAGAAACATCTGAAGGTTCTCTTGGTTAATGTCCTGTGCAATATGGAGTCTGTAAGTCTGGATCAGGTCCAGATTAGCTTGCAGTTCTTCCTGCACATGTGGGGAGAGGAGTTTAGAAAAAGACATCGATCAACCTCGTTGTTACTATTATACATTTAAAAATGCAATTTGAGAAATGAACTTCACTGAACGTGCAACAAATTACTGAGCTGGGTTCAGTTAAGCAATTCATTCTGCTGATAAAGCAAATGGTAAAAATTCCAAACCACACTCAGGACTGATTTACACTACAAGTTTTGCTAATAGAACTAGGTCCATTAGGCGTATGATCTTTTACCAAGATGATTATATTGGTACAAGCTCTACGGAGATGCAGTTATATCAGTAGAAAGGTGCCTTATACCAGTGTAGCTTATCTTCGTTCCTGAACTGGACTATGCTGTATTGGCATAAGCACTCATATTGGTATAGCTGCCTCCAAATTAGCGGCTTTTGCCACCTTCTCTGTACCATACACAATTTTCTCACACAGACAAGCCCTTTGATGGGTGTTATTTGCAGAGAAAAATCTTACCCCACTGTCCAGGCCTGTAAAGTCGCTTCACCTGAGGTTAGTGCACACTCTGAAGTTTTGCCGGCATACCTATAGCAGCTAGGAGTGTGAAATGCCCCTCCCCCGCCGACACAGCTGTGCCGACAAACCCCAGCGTAGACGCAGAGCGCTCTTGTCGACACAGCTGATGTTGCTCCTGGAGGTGGTGTAGCTACGCTGGCAGAACTCCTCCTTCTGGAGGCTTACGGTGCCTCTCCACTAGGGGCCTGCTGGCACAGCACACCAGCAGGGATGTGTCGAGTAGAGAAGCCCTGACTGTGGGATCTGATTGTACGGGGAGGGTGAGAGAAAGGAGCAATGTGAGGAGTGGACACGAGGAGGTGAAGCGGGCAGAGCAGAGCATACACTGAACAGTCACCTACAGAGGCGGGAGGTTTGGTGATTGTGACAGAGACCCACTAGGCATTCGCTCCTGTGTGTCAGCAACTCCTGCCAGGCCTGACATATTCACTACACCCAACTCACTACTGTCACAGTCTGTGTCGAAGGGGTGTGGAAGGTATCATACATGAACTGGTCACATGGTGGTGATTAGTATCCTCGTGAAATGTCTGTGTTAAGACCAGACAAGGAATTACTGAGCCTCACTAATATTATGCTTTAAAGTCTGTGACCAAACAAAGGGAGAGAACAGGATTTCTCCCAGCTAGGAGGGAAGGCTGTGTCCTGTGTAATTTAGGCACGGTGGAATCAAAACAATGGCAGCCCCGTTCATGTACAAATCAGCAGGGGGATGGGAAGCCCACAGGAATGGAAGAACAGTGTGAGGTCATCCTGAGTCGGGGACAAAACAGGGAGTTTGGGAAGATATAAGGAGAGAGGAGAAGTCATCACTGGACAGGCACAAGGGCCAGAGCTCTTGCAAGCTGGGACAGATGAGTCCTTCGCCAAGGGGGCTGAAGTCCCCGGGAACTGAATATAAGTGGAAAGCCTATTTAGGCAAACCTCTTTTGCCTAGGAAGACAAGGGGAAGCATCACTTTGTACTTCTATGGAAGATCCTGACTGAGAGAAAGCCAGCCATGGCTGGAAAGAGAAAGACTGGTAAGAAATTACCTAGAACCAGTCAGCATCTGGAGAGAATCATTGTTTCCAAGACGCATGGATCTGCTTTTCCCCCTTCTGTAAAAAACTAGTTTGGGAATGGCTCAGCAGGATGCGGCCCGGCCCTGCTGCCCCTGAGGTCAGGGAGGGGGGAAAAGAGCCTCGAGGGCAGCCCAGGGCTGCTGTCCCTGAGGTCAAAAGGAAGAGCTTGACAGGAGGAGTAGGGCAGGTTAGTGCCTTGGTATGTGGCTGGACACATTGTCCCACTGTCCCCCCAACTCTCACAGCAAGTAAATGTTCCACTGTCCCCCCAACTCTCACAGCAAGTAAATGTTCCACTGTCCCCCCAACTCTCACAGCAAGTAAAATGTCTCCAGACTGAACACAAAGGAACCTGCTGGTCCCCTCTTATCAGCTGCGTTGGGCAAATTTGGAGGACAGTCAGGGCAACCACACACCAGGTGCCCACTGCACTAGTTTCCATGGACAGACCAGCAGCACAGGGTCTGCAGGGACTGGGAAAAGCTTAATTGTTGGGGCAGCAAAATGTCTGACCCTGTGTGGATTTGACAAACCCAGGAAAGCCCTGTTTGCAGGCTCACTTGCCACTCACACCCTCTGTTCATAGCAGCTGGGCACATCTGTAACTTCACCAACCGAACCTGTTTCTGGAGACACTCATGTAAATTCCTCAGACCTCTTAACCAGTGGGGGAATTCAGGGCAGGATTCAAAGCTAAGTAGCAGGGATAGCAAAAGGCAGCAGAAGGACAGCTGCTACGTGGTGACACTTGGAGAAGAAGGATTGCACACAAAAGGCTCTGTTGGAACACACTGGCCTGGAAAACCCCTGTTTACTATAAAAGAGCGAGTTTGTTTGTAAAGAACTCACCCAGATTACTACATTCCTAAAAAAACATTGCACATGGCCGTGCAAGGGATGAGCTCAAACATTTCCCGAGTTCTGCCCAAATTCAGAGTTGCTCCCTAAATAAGTTCCCATGAAATATAAGAGTTTATGGTGACGAGTGCAGACAGCTTCCTTTGTTGCTGGCTTTTTCCCAGAAGCCAGTGGAGACCTGCTCTGCACTGGGACCACAGAGGAATGGGAGTTGTGAGGAAAGAGTCTTGTTTTTAAGACCTGAGTTTGCCTTGGTGGCCTATTATAAAGCTGCTGCTTCTCAGAGAGCTTCTAAATGCCTGGATGGCATCACAGCTGTGAGACTGGCATCCGCATATGCCACACGACCCTACCATTCCTTTCCTGGGTGCAGGCAGGGGACAGGGTTGTTTAGGAAATCAGCTCTTCAGCAGGAGAGAGTGGAATTTGTTCACATTTTACTGCCTTGCCTGACGCTGAGAATGGCGCGAGTGGGCAGGGCAGGTAATAGAATCTGCATGAATGTCATTAAAGGTGCCAAGTCCTGGCTGCAGGGTTGCCCAGCAGAGAACCTGGCACCACCTGTGGAAACAGTTGTTTGGCTCAGAGAGATCTCAAGATCTGAAGGACAGCTGAGTACAAAGTATAAGGCCTACACCTTGCCTAGTATCATCAGCTCTGCAGCCTGCAGGTTACTTACATGACCAAAATGGTGAGCCAAGACAATGTCCACTATGTTGGTCGTCCAGCCTGAAAACTGAAAATTAACAAAAACATCTCATGCAAATTCCTATGTGAAACTTAGCGACAAATGACTGAAAAACTGTAAAGGCCAAACTAGCTTTAGGTACAGGGAATGAGCCCCTAGAGTTTCGGAAGGGCTTGGCTCCTGCCATAGAAGCATACAGAACACAGCTCCCTGGAGTTCACCAGCACATCCGAGAGAAATGTGCCAATCCCCTGTCCATGCTAGGACCTTGAGTACTGTACTGACTCTGAGCTGACTGGTGATACCCAACATCACTTGCAGTAACCCAGGGTCTCCCAGTCATGCATGACCAATCCCAGCCCTGCTTCGTTTGAGAACCCAACCTGCGGGGCCTGGCTCTGTAACTTGTACAGGATGGTCTGCAGCACTCATGCACAGAAAGAGAGAGAGAAGAGTCTCACCTTGGCTGCTGCCCAGTCCATCCAGCCTTTTGCACATGGATCAACATTGATGAGCACAAGCCCCTCCACCAGGTCGGGGTGATTCAGCTGCAAGGAGAGAAACACAGCACACTCAGTGTGAGGGGCCCCAGGGGACCAGGAGGCACAATGGTTGGGGAACTCCCTGAGAGAGTCAGAGACAGCAAAATAAGAGGAGAACCTGTAACTGAAACCCTGATTGGATAATTGCTAACAATACTTCTCACAGAGCAAGGGCAGCAGCCTCACCCCATTCTACTGAAGCAAGAAAATCGAAGTGACTCTGCCAGGGTCACATGTCGGGAGTCCATAACAAAGCAGGAAGACATTTCCAGTGCTCCACCTTAACCATGGCCACACTCAGCCTCCTGTAAATTGCAGGCCCATGACATGGGACATGTTGTCAGCATCCAGAGTTTTCAGCAGGGACTGTTTGGGGAATATAGTTACATCTAGAGTCCTCTCACTTTTAATCCACTGATAGAAGGAAAGAAGCTGGCTCGAGAAAGGCATGGGGAACTCAGCTATTGTGTTTACATCGCCCACACAGCTCTGCCACCACACTTGCCCACGGGGAAGAGACCAAGACAAGTTGAAACCACTTGAGATGTCCATTTTCTGGGCAGCTGGACACTGTCTAATACCCATGACCATGCTAGAACCTGAACCCAGACTGCTTACTGTGGGAAGCGAGAGCACCCATTGCTGCACTCGGAGACCCACAATGACAGCTTTCAGTCTGGATTTCCGATCCGCCTTGGATTACTGGACTCAGCACAGGAAAGCAGTTTATGGGGCTCTAAGTCTGAACTGCAGATTTTAGAAATGGGATTTATCTTTCTAGCTATGAATGCTGAGATGAGATTCAGTACAGTGTGACCATGGGGCATCTACTTGTCTCCTCTCCTACATGTGCGAGGGGCCAATCCCCAACCCCACTGACCTCTCCAGCATCTAATGGCAATTAACTGACTCTAATGGCATCCCTACGCCAGGCACTCCCCCCGGGTCTGGCAAGGCTGTAGAGCAGCCCTGGCTCTGTTTAACCCCTCAGGTACCCTAAGCAGCTCTCATTTGGATGTATCCTGAAATCCCTGCTTCTCTGCCTATGCCCTGCAAAGAGGCAGTATGGTTAGTGGGGGCAGGGTGGAAAAAAAACCTACTTACTGCAAACCTGCTGAGGATGTGAGCACCAGCTCCAACGCCAATCCCAATGATGCTTTTCAGGCTGAAATACAGATGCATCAGAGTCAGAAGAGACACTTTAAACTCAAGCCCTGGGTACCCCCACCCCATCCAGACCTCAGACCAGCTCGCCTGGATCAAAGGCTTGTTCTCTTTTGGGCCCTGCAGTCACACAGCAGGTATGCGGTGGCACATGTCACTCCATGCCAAGGCTGTGTGGGCTGGGCAAGGGCCTGGGACAGCCAATGTCCATTGCACGCAGCCCAAGCAGAGCCCCACAGGAGCACAGGCAGAGCTGCTGGAATGGCAGCATGCCCTCTTGCAATAATCTGACAGGAGTCAGCCTGGGCCCCTCTGCACACTCACCTCAGGTGGGTTAGAACAGCAGACAGCATTTCAGCCAGTTCATCCATACTAGGATAGTGGTACCTGAAACCCAAAGGAGAGGCTGGAATCGGCAAGCCTCCGAACACTGACCACCAGAGGGGACGCAGACACCAGCCTTCCGATGACATTCCAATAGGCAGGAGCGTTCGATCGGCGTGGGCTCGGGTAACTACGGTGCAATGACACTGCAGCATGGCACATTACGGATCCCGCCCCGTAAGCTGTGTTCGCAGAGATCTGTCCAGCACAGATCCCATGCTGGCGAATGGAGGGATGGACCAAGCAACTCCAGCTATATCTTAGTTTGGGTCGGCTGGGATCATGTGCTAAATCAGAAAGCTCCCAGCAGCATCACTTCCAGCACTGGCTCTTAGTGCCTCCTCTGCTCCAGAGGACAGAGACCCTGCTGGCTGGAGTGATCCCTCCCCCTACCGCCAGGGCTGACCAGGTGGCAGCCTGCCTCTGGCAGCATGGGGAGCCCCATTTGGATTAAATAGCATCTTGGTGTGAGCAGGCCCTGAGCACACCTGGAGCTCTGAGAAGGGGCTTCGGAGAGTTCTTACCCAGTCGGGAAAGGGGGAGCTCCCTCCTGCTGGCCTGGTGCATCCACATGACACACAGCAAAGTGCTGGGTAATCTCCTGCATGTCTTCAAAGTTAAAGAATGCATTGAAACAGGACTTGTCTGCAAGAGAAATGCCTAGTGAGCCTTGGACCCGGCCCAAATTCTGCTACAACTCATGCTTGGAACAGCAGTGCCACCTGCCTGCACTGACCCAAACAGGCTGCTCTGGAAACCCCGTTGCTGCTGTGCACTGTTTGGACACCCGAAGCCTGGTGGTGCATGGTGTGACCAGGGGTCTGTTAAAGTCCATGTGACAGCAATCTAGGGAGTGTTTGATGTTGGGAGAGCAGCGGGAGGGGGTGGGGCAGAAACAATCGCAAGCTACCCTCACTGCCCAGCCAATCAGCCAGACACCGCACTGCACAGCTCACACAGACTCAGTCTATAGCAAGAGGACACAGGACTGAGGAACACTGGGGTTTGCAGCCAGACCAAGAGATCCTGGTTACTCGTATACAGAGGTGCTGGACTTTCCTAAGAACAGTTACGTGAGGGGCCTGGGAAGCTCCTGGGGGTAAAACCTTTTGGAAGAGGGGCTGGGGTGATGAGGACCTATAATAGCAGTGCCTGCCTTAGAGCAGTTCTCAGCACCACGCCACGTCTGCCGCTAACTAGTCTGCCCAGCCTCTCCGTAAAGGAGGGGGCGGCGCGTGGGAAGGCCTTGGGCAGGCAGCTCCATCAGTCAGTGCTCAACTCAGCTGGGCCTTTGACTGAACTGCTGGCCGCTCTGCATCCTCACTGAGACTCCCCCCACCGGGGCCTTCAAGGCCTGCAGAGATAGGGTGACCAGATAGCAACTGTGAAAAAATGGGACAGGGAGTGGGGGGTAACAGGCACCTATATAAGAAAAAGTCCCAAAAAACGGGACTGTCCCTATAAAAACAGGACATCTGGTCACCCTATGCAGAGAGCTGCACTCCAGACAAAGGCCTTGTCATGTGCTCTGTCCCCGTCGCAGCTCCAGGCCAGCTTGATTTCTGTGCTCTCCGCATCAGGGGACCAGGCGGCTCCCAGGGACCACTAAGACTCCGAGTCTTGCCTTAAAACTGGCCCTTTATAGCCGATACAGGCTGATGGGGGAGAGTGAGAGAGTCTTTGGAGCAAGACGACTTACGGTTGAGGCCAATGTCGTGGTAAGTGAGGATGACAGGTCTCTTCCCCTTCGGGGTGCCCCGCATGGTGACATGGACAACTCCAAAAGCTGTCTCGATGTCATGCTCCTGCAGAGAGAAGACAACAGTCTCACTACAGGGACGACACAGCCAGGGGCAGACTCAGTCTGACAGGGAAGCAGGGAGCCCAGGGAGGAGAGGGGCACCCAGGGCAGGAGCCTTGGTATGTTTCATATCTACTCCTGTTCCCACAGGGACCACTAACACTGGGGAAGCCACATGAACTCTCAGCTCCTCAGAGTCACAGCCCTACCCTCACGACTGCCCAGGGCGAGGCATCCCACAGTACTTCCCGCTCCATCTCGCTCACCGCTCTGCAGAGCCAGTGCTGGCCACAGCTACCAGACAGTTATTACACTTCACTGGTGCACAGCTGGGATGATGGTTTGAGACCAGGCTGTCTGCAACATTAAGGTCTCTTTTCAGTCACTTTAGCAGGGTCTTTCTGGTCACATGCTGGTACAAGGTTAGAAATTAACAGAACACAGCTTCTCCTCAGACGTTTTCACAGGGGAACCCACACAATAGAGAGACTGTTGCATGGGCACATTCACAATAGCATTGTGCCTGCTGGCCAAACAGCATTCCTGCGGCAACGGCACCCCCAGCCTCGGAGCAGCGACCCCAGGGAGCGGGTATGTCGCTGGGACTCCTCCGAGGATTTAACATGGGAAATGTGAGCAGCCTGCACACCTCACACCACAGCCTGGGGGATTCCCCAGCTCTCTCCCTGCAGTTCTAGGGGCACATTCCCCGGCGTGGACGTGATTACACTATTATAAAGGTGTTTATAACCCATATAGCTATTCCTGAACGGAAAGGGGAATAAAGGATGTTTATACTGGTCTAACTGCATCCATGTTAAGGCTTCCACCAGTATAACTAGCTCACCCGCTCACCACAGTTACTCTGGTACAAAATGTGCACAGAGTAGGCCCCAGGCTCGCACTACATGAGAGGATACGGCACGGTGACCAAAGCCATTCTCAAACTAAACAGCCAGAGAGAACGGGCGACAAGCCTAACTGTTGGAGACCAAAAGCAAGAGGTTGTTTTAGAAGCAGAATGACTTGTAGACCAGGCAGAGGGTCACATACTCACAGGATTTACCACAGTCAGACTGAAGAGCTGGTGACAAGCACATTCAAACTCTACTGCAAATCAGAGCTGAGATCTCTAATGCAGAAGAATATGGCCATCCCAGAACCTGAGTTGCCTTCCTCCCCACAGGGGGCATAGCCCCTCATATGCTTTGCTGTGTTCACAGATAATCAAACCTGCCTCTGTCCACGTCCCCTGGATCCCTGACTGCTGAGCCTGCTGGCTTCCTGGATCACAGCCTAGATGCCTAAAAGCATCTGAATGCACAGCAACTGCCCCAACAGCCAGTACAGCAGCATCCTTCCAGACTGCAGCTCAACTGCAGGCGTTCCTGGGGGAGTTTTAAGTCCATTTGCAGGACAGGCGGCCAAGGTTTTCCCCCCAAACACAGAAAAAGGGAAGACTCTGGTCTACCAATTACCAGCCTCCCTACCTATCTAGTCTCATCTATTCTAGTCATCCACCTGCTTTTATATCTGCCATACTGCAGTACCCAAGAGCCAGTCAGTTAGGCCTTGGCTACAATACTCCAAACTCAGTCCTGTCCAGTGTCTTAACCACAGGACTGCAGCAATATGTTAAATAACAACATAAATGAAATGCAATAAAATCAGCTGAATGCAATGGGCAAAGAGACAAACTGCATGGTATTCCAGAAGTGAGACACTCTACCAGAACACTTGGCCACCCTGCACAGCCTGGGGAACGTTTGGGATGCATGGAGGAGAGAGCAGCGTACACAGATTTCCGTGCTACGTGTGTGCAACACGGCCACGTTCCTGCTCTGCAGGGATTGCAGGCACGCAGTTTGTGCACCCATTTAACGACAGTTCCAAGGCCTGCTCTACACACACTGCACCAGCTTAACAAGTGTTGTGCTGCACCAATTTAATCAAACCAGTGCAACTTCCTGCAGCCTGTCTGCACGGTGGTTAAACTGGGTTTGCATTGGTTGAGCTTGCAGCATGGGAAAGCTGACCCAAATAAGAGCACTCATGCACAAAGCGGCACTTAATGGAATCGGTTAATGCCACACCTGCAGTTACACTGGCATAACTGTGTGCAGACCAAGCCTTGGAACACGGGCGAAGTCACAGAGGGGTTGGCTCCCCAGTCTGACCTCTAACCCTTTTCCTGATGTAGGAAAGCCCTAAGGAGAGAGGGTTTGCCTGCTTGTAGAACCCCAAACAGTCCACACTAAAACACGTTTTTAATTGGCTTTGGGTGAAAGCATAAGCATGGAAAATCTCAGCCTCAAAGTAATTTCCTAGAAAGTTCTGTGCAACTGGAAAAGGGGGATTAGAATGGGAGTGGAATTCAGCTTTGTCTCCCCCTCAGCATTGCTAATGTGTCCATTGCTAAGGATACGATTTAGTCACAGAGATCATGGCAGCCACGGAGTCCACGACTTTACCCCATCTCTGACTCCTTCAGCTTCAGCTGTCAGTGGCTGCGGCCGGGGTCGGAACTAGGGCTGTGCGCCCCTGCCCTGTGGCTGGGGCCTAGACTGTGTGTGCTTTCCCTCCCTCCATGGCTGCGGTTGGGGCTATGCACCCCTGCCCCATGGCTGGGGCTGAAGCCGGGACTGTGCACCCGCCCCCAACACGGCTTCAGTCAGGGCCAAGCATCCCTACCTGTGGCTGGAGCTGTGTGCCCCTGCCCCACGGCTTCAGCCAGGGCTGAGTGCCCCCCCCCATCCCGTGGCTGTGCCTCCCCCCCCCCGGTGGTAGAGTTCATGCTGTCAGTCCCCCCGTCCCACCCCAGCCCTACCCTCTGGCTATTTTTAGTACAAGTCAAAGGCAGGTCACAGGCTCCTGTGAATTTTGTTTATTGCCCGTGACCTGTCTGTGACTTGTACTAAAACTAACCAAGACAAAATCTGCACTTTAGCCATCATACAGAAACAAAGTTTACAGTGGCGTGGTAGAGGTGTGGAATGTGACCCTGGATACAACCATATATTCAAAAGACAGCCATCAGAAACCAGACTTCCAGAATGGCCATCACCCCTCATGAAAATATACAACCCACCTCTGATGCAGCCTTACCACAACATTATCGGTGTGCACATGAATACAATTTAGATTAGACTGTAATCTTCCTTAGACGGCAAACAGAGACCATCAGTTACAGGCTGTACAGTGCCTAGAACAATGTGGCCTTGGCCCCCAGGTGCTATCACAATACCAATTAATCATCACAATCTCACACATACTTCAGCCTCATACCACACCCATAACTGGAGCAGAGGGATAAACACACTGACATTTTCTCCCTGGGTCTTGTTTGTCCTTGTGAAGTGTCCAGATATTTCAGCAGGATGTGAGAGAGGAAATTCCGCAGCTGTTCCACGGAGGGGCTGGAGCAACACTCAGTGCCCAGCGGGCCCTGAGCTGCACAGACATCCACACACTGCCCAGAGAACCAGCCCTTAAATGGTGGCTTAAATCGGAGTGCTTTGCAGCTGCCTTCAACTCACTAATGGAGAGACGGTGCCCCTGGAGTTGGCAGAGGTCAGCATGCAGCGCTCCATTTTGAACCACATGGCAGGACTGCCCGGGTCACGCCTGAAGGACTGCATCTTGGGGCTTGTTCCTGTGGCCACATCTCCATGTTAGTGATGGAGGCAGCCACAGGACACTGTGCAGAACCCCCTGGCCTCCACCCAGCCAGTCCTGAATTACAGCTGTCTAAACTGGGCACACCACAACTAATAACCCATCAAAACAAAGCTAATGCAGAGTTTAGTTTTAAAAGTGTCTGAATTTTTTTTTAAAGAGTGAATTAGGATGTGATCCTGAAATCGTGGCCAAATGTGGTATAGGTAAAAAGAAATCAAAGTCTGGGGCAATGAACAGCAGACGGTGCCACCTCCCTCCCTGATTGCTGGGGGTTGGCCAGCCTGCTGACACTCCTTCTGGAAACCCAGCACCTGAGCTCTCCACTTCTGACTGCTGTCAGTAAGTACCTCGATGATCAGATGCAAGGCCATCCCCAGCCAGCCAGGAGTGAGTGATTACAATTCTCTCCTGTTCCAGGTGGGAACATGCTGCTGCTCCCATGTACTAAGTAAAGGAGAAAAAACCAAAGCACAACAAAGCTGCCGTGCGCATTACGGCCCAAACAATCCCCAGCTCGCTCCACACGTTCTCAAAGGCAACGAGGGCTCACTAGGGAACCCACGGCTTTGTCACACTTTAAGGCAGGATCCTTAAAATTAGGCCCCAGTGCTCCAAGGTGTAAATTGATATTCTGCCCAATTCCTGCAAAGGAGCAGCCTAGCACTGGGTAGGGTTGCCAATTTTGGTTGGACGTATTCCTGGAGGTTTTATTCCTGGCCCAAGGAGGACTGAGATGGGTGCCTCCTGTTACTCCTGTCCCGCTTCCTATTATAATCCTGCCTGAGAGGAGCAGAGTAGAAGTGTAGGGCTGGTTGAGGTTTGAACAGCTTCCTTTGGGGGGCCGGCGTGTGAATCCCCAGGGATTTAAGGGTTGCCCGCGAGTCCTTAAGGCTATGGAGCCTAGAGTCTATCTGCTCTGAAAAGAGTCCTGAACAGTCAAAGGCCCTGAATAGTATTCTGGACCTCATGCGGGAGCCCCGAGAGCTGAAACCAGAAGCAGCATCTCATGGTTACAGCAATAGCCATAGTGTGTGAGTGGCCGAATCTGCCGAGTCCAACATGGCCTATAGGCAGGTCCTTGCGATCACCTTGCCCTCCTCCACGACTGCCCCGAACTCAGAGCAGGGGTTCTCCAGAAGCAATTAATGGAATTGGACAAGGTGTTCCAGGAATTGTAGCAATAACGGCTGAGGACCGCCTGCTGGTTTGATATGCGAAGCTGGAGCCCCCGCGATGGAGTACACCTTCTGACCAAAGACATCCAGCTATTTAACTTCTTGGGACTTGGAAGGGGGTCAGCCCCAACTGTCCCTGCCGTTCCTTGTGGTTAGCCACCTTCACCACCACAGTACCCAGCTGCGGGTGGGTGTATAGGTGTTCATACTCTTCAGACAGCACAAAGTACTTGCGTTCTATCCCTTTAGCCATGCGGGTAATACAGGCGAGTGTTTGCCATAACACCTTGGTTCTGGATTGTCTTAATGAGGGGCAGAGCCAATCTCGAAGGACCTTCAGGGGCCAGAATGCCCTGCATGGGATCGGTCTCCTTTGAGACCACCTCTGCCTGCATATTCAGGTTCTGGGCCACCATCCTGAGCAGGTCCTGATACCCCCCTGGTGTCCACAGCAGGCAGTGTGGTGGAGGGGAGGATGAGGATGATGCCCTCTGGGGCACTGGGTCTTCTTGACCCTTTAGCTCACGGAGATCCCCGTGTGGCTACCCCTTGAGCGGTGCTGGGGACAGCACTGGTTCCTGATACCACACCAGTCTTTGTACCGGTGCAGTGCTGGGCCCTGCATCAATGCCGGAGCTAACCTGGGTGTCCGTTTCTTGTCCACGCAAAGGCTCCCGGGTCACCGAGGTGGCAGAGGGAGGGATCTGCACCTCCAAAGCCACCGACACGGATCTGGAACCCAGGCCCTGGGCTTGTGTCCAAAAGGGACACTGGGCTGGCCCCTGCCACTGTGGAGGCCAGGACACCATAGGCAATGGCTGCCCTTCATCCTGCCCTGAGCAGTGTCGGGATCAGCGCTGGGATCAGTACTGGCCCCTACTAGAGGCATAGGAGTCTGCCTCGACAAAGCAGTCCGATATCGGTGACCAGGGCAACGCGGGCCAAGACGGTGCCGGGGAACGATGCCGTGGAGATGGTGATTGGTCACAAATCAATGTAGGCTTGCCCCTGGAGGACACGGTGCCTCTTTGTAGGGCCAGCGCGTGAGCCGGAGTTATGGCGGTGGAATGCGCCACCATCACGATCAGGTCCTGGCCACTTCAAATGGATCTGGCATGGACGGGGAGGGTGGGGGTCTATATCCTCCTCCAGGTCCTCCCGCACCAGGAAGTCCACCGGGACCGTACTCGACAGACCTCCCCGCAAGGCTGGAGTCGACAGCGCCAGTATAGGCAGGGCTAAGGTTGGGTGTCCCGACACGTGACACACCCCACAGGTGCCTGCTTGCTCCGTTACTTTAGTGGGGAAACACCCCCGTCCGCTCCCCTTTTCTTCTGTGGCACTGGCGAATTGGAACAGTGCCTGGCGTTTGCAGTAGAGGAGGTCTTCGGCGTCGGGGAATGGCGGTGCCGACAGTCCTTAGCGGAGTCTTTTCTCGGCGCTGAACCCTCCCCCACCAAGACCGGCGTGCTGCGCACCAAAGTGCCAGGCGTGGGTCAGCTGGAGGCAGAGGTTTGACTCCATCAGGAGGAGTTTTAGCCGAAAGTCCCGTTCCTTTTTGGTTCTGGGCTTGAAGCCTTGGCAGATTTTACACTTGTCCAACTGGTGTGCCTCTCCCTGGCACTTCAGGCAGGAGTCGTGTGGGTCTCCCTTTGGCATAGGCTTCAGCTTGAAACCCTGAGACCGAGGCATGACCTGGTCTCTGGGCCAGGAACGAAATGGTCACTGGCGGTAAGAAGGAACTGAAGCAGCAGTGGGTCAGCAGGGACCTATATACACCGCCATGAAGGTGCCACTCCAGGGGCCTCCACAGCCGACCCGATGGGTACCGCTAAGGGGAAAACCTTCCAACGACTGTGCACGTGGCACACACACACCTACTTGGAATCGACATGAGTAATCATTCAAGGAAGAATAAGGGGGCTGCAGGGTGTCAGTGGGATACTAGGAGGCTAGTTATGGTGACATAACAAACGGCAGCATCTAAACTGACACTTTGACGCTTAAACTTTGCCACAAAACGCTTTATGCCTCTCATTGAGGTGGTTTTGTTTTGTCGGCAAAACAGGAGAGTTTTGACAACAAAAGTAGCTTTGTGTGTGAACACCTCCCCTGTTTTGTCAGCAAACGCTCCTTTTTGCCGAAAAAACTGTGTAGCGTAGACAAGGTCTAAGACTGTTGGAACTTGTGGTGAGAGAGACCTTTGTTTTGCATTCACTTAGCTTGTTAAATTAGGTATTAGTTGTGTTTTACCTTTTATTTCCTTGTAACCAATTCTGACTTTTATGCCTCACTACTTTAAATCACTTAAAATCTATCTTTCTGTAATTAATAAATTTGTTCTATTGTTTTATCTAAACCAGCATGTTTGGATTAAAATGTTTGGGAAACTTCATCTGGGATAACAGGATTTGTGCATATCATTTTCTATTAATGAAATGACTGACTATCTATGAGCTTGTATTGTCCAGGAGAGTGCTGGGCAGTATAAGACACAGTTCTGGGGGGAAACTCTGGGACTGGGAGCAATTTACTTGCTGGAGGCTGTTTGGGAGCAGACCAGGAGTGGTTGCTCTCGTGGCAAAGCAATGTAAAAGGCACCACAGGTGGAGAATTGAGGGGATACAGCCATCCATCAGTCAAGATTGTACCCTGGGTAATGTCACAGCCATCTGTATTAAAAACTCAGCAAACACATTTACTAGAGAATGGTGAAGTGTTTTCTTCTGCATAAAGTAAAAATTACTTTAATCCCACTCAGTGCTATCTTAGCTCTATAGGCCACATAACACTTCAGGCCTAGGATCTGATCAACCCCCTCCCCCCCATATTAAACCAGCATTGGGTGAAACTCATCATTAAAATAATAAAGAAAAAGAATGTTCTGCTGCTGTTAAAGCACCCTCCCCCGCCCCCGCCCGGAACGTGCCTAACAAAAGTTATCACCACCATGGTTGTAAAGTAAAGACACCTAGGTTCTGGGAAATTTTAGGAAGGATCTAAAGAGAGACTCAACAAATAGTATAATAATCTCTAAGCAGAGCTTTTATGCTGACCATCTGCTTGAACAAACAAAAAAATCACAAATATGTTACAATTTACACATAAAAAACAAAATGTAAAAGACTTAAGCAGGCAGGAGGACATGTAGGTGCCAGTGTATAATTGGTTCAAATTTTTGTTAATTAGGGATATGGGATAATGTGATAGGTTTAATAATTTTTTTGAAAGTAGTTAGTTTTACCTATATAATGCAAATTAAAAAAAAAGCTCTTTGGGAACTATTCCAGGACTGTGATTCAACATCAAGCTGCTGGAATTCTTACCCCTCTGCACAACAGTGATGTGCAGAGGCATCACTGGGAACCCCCGAGCGGATCATGACTGGCCATCGGGTGAAGTCTGTCTGAACACTGGGAGTGGTGAGCATAAAAGATTTGCTTGACATATGTGTTCTTTGTGTACTGCTAACAAGTAGATGTTTAGAACACAGCTGTGTAAGGCTCTTTCACTGGGAAAAGGTCCCGCAGACCGGGTCACGCCTTGAGCCCTTGGTAGGGTATAGGCGGGATGCCCTAGATTATGTGGGTAACACCACCACAAGAACAGCTCAGGTCATGAAGATAAGCCACAACAAGGCACAATTCATTATACTTCACATTGGCACCACAATCTGACCCGAAGCTCAGACTCTGACTCCAACAGTCAACACTGCTGATTCCAATGCACAAAGAGGATTGTTTCAGTTAGCCTCAGAGCGCTCCCCATCACAGGACCGGGAGGGGAGAGAGGCTGGCAGGGAGCAAACAGGAAGAGTGCACTGAACAAGGGCTGTTTGGAAATCGCAGCAGTAAGGGCTCATGTTTTGTCTGCAGTGTCCATTTGAGTCTTGAGTGACTGGCAGATCCTGCACTCCCGGAGTCAGAAAAGCAAGTCACAGGAACACATGTTTAATGTGGGCTTGGGAATTCCCTTTGGAGAAGGTGCCAGCCACCATCAGCCTCAAAGGAAGTGTTTATTTCTAATCCACCAGCCCACAACATATTATGTAGTCCAGGTATCTGGGTCCCGAGTTAGGATACCAATGGGTGAAGGTCCAGCAGAATGGGAGGGGTTGAATCATCTGCTCAAAACTAAAAGTGTATTGGAGAATGGGAGTAAATCAAAGGACAATGATGAACTCTGAGGACAATGGAGATTCATAAACAGTGGAGGGTTGACTCAGAGCAGCTCCAAGATCCATGCCCAGAAAAGGTTTGCAGGTACAAGGGCCCACCCCACCACTACACCTATGTTTCAACTGGCATTAACTATGCAATTGGGGAGGTGAACATTGGGCTCTTCTGCCTGAAAGGAAGCCACTTATCGGAAGAGCCTCTGCTTCAGTGACCTCAGACTAAAGGCTATGTCTCCACCTCCGCAGTGTGATAGCTAACATGCTGTAAAACCCTAGTGTAAACAGACAAGCTGTAGTCGTGCCACAATGTAGCTGGTTGTGTTGCACCGGAATTTGAACCCCCTGTGTGTACCCCAGAACTTGACAGTTCTGCAGTCAGCTATTTTATATGTTCAGCCACTGCCAGCTGAAAACCAAACATCTCTTAGCTAGGAATAATAATACTAGAAATATTTTGAGATGAGTAGTTTGTTGAAATTAGGAGAATTGGTGACCCAGTAGAGGTTACTATGCTGACCCACAGGGAGTCATGGTAGGTTATATGTTTTGTTAGAGCAGTGGTTTTCAAACTTTTTGTATTGGTGACCCCCCTTTCACATAGCAAGCCTCTAAACGTGACCCCCCTCTCAAAAGAAAGTCTGAACAGCCACGAGAGCCCTTGGCTGGCTGCATGACCCGTATGGATCAGAAACACTGCTGTAACAGCAAAGCAAGACAGTACAAGCTCTAGTTAGCAAGAAGTTTGAGATCCTTTCCTCTCAATCACTACAACACAAAGGAAATTCTCCAGGTGACTGTTGGAACCAGGAATGTGCTGTAATGAAGTTCACCATCCACTGCTCAGCGATTGAATTCCCCTCTCCCCCAAGGTTACTCACGCCATGTCTTTCCTTCCTCTCTGAGGGGAAGAATTCTGGGAGGGCAGGTGTACACTTAAGAACTGCAGCAACCCAGCTACACCGGTGAAGCTGCGCTACTGTCGTGCTTCAGTGAAGACACTACTATGCGAATGGGAGAGCTTCTCCTGTTGGAATAGTTACTCCACCTCCACGAGAGGCAGTAGCTATGTTGATGGGACAAGCCCTCCCGTCAACATAGCACTGTCTACACCGGGGGCTGCGTCAGTATAACCACATAGCTCAGGGGCACCCCTGAGCAATATAGTTATACCGTGTAAGTTTACAGTGTAGACCTGGCCTCAGACTCCCATCACAAGAGGGGGCTAATTTATGGAGGGCTCAGTGGTTCGCAAGTGCACTTCCAGACCGCAGAGGAGTGACAACTGCCTGAGCAGTTCCACTCCCCGCAGTCATTCTCCTCCCCCACAACTCCCAATTGTTTATTGTTGAGCTACATTGTGCATAAATGGTGTATTCAGAAGGGCTCTCTCCGAAGCTGAAGCACACCACGTGCCAGCAGCAGCACAATGAAAGATGTGAAAGCCAAGGACACGGCCAAGGTATCATACAGCTTTAAAAACATAACAACCACGTGTGTGTGTTAAAATAGCAAGTACATGAACTCTGAAAACAGACGAGAACAGCACAGTCATACTTTGTGCCTCCCGACCTCGACAGTGTCACTTTATACTAGAACAGAGTCCAGCTGCACATGGTAATAGCAGGTATTGAGATTCAATTACAACACAGACTAGAAAGTGTACAGAGCTAACTTTATATTATTTTTTATTACAAATATTTGCACTGTAAAAATGATAAACAAAAGAAATAGTATTTTTCAATTCACCTCATACAAAAGTATCGTAGTGCAATCTCTTTGTCATGAAAGTGCAACTTACAAATATAGATATTTTGTTACATAACTGCACTCAAAAACAAAACAATGTAAAATTTTAGAGCCTACAAGTCCACTCAGTCCTACCTATTGTTCAGCCAATCGCTAAGAGAAACATAAGCTAAAGATTCAAATGCCGCTTTGTGCTTCAGCCACCGTTCCAGAGGATACGCTTCCATGCTGATGATACTCGTTAAAAAAATAATACATTAATTAAATTTGTGACTGAACTCCTTGGGGGAGAAGTGTATGTCCCCAGCTCTGTTTTACACGCATTCTGCCATACATTTCATGTTATAGCAGGCTCGGACGATGATCCAGCACACGTTCGTTTTAAGAACACTTTCACTGCAGATTTGACAAAACGCAAAGAAGGTACCAATGTGAGATTTCTATAGCACTCGACCCAAGGTTTAAGAATCTGAAGTGCCTTCCAAAATCGGAGAGGGACAAGGTGTGGAGCATGCTTTCAGAAGTCTTAGAAGAGCAACACTCTGATCTGGAAACTACAGAACCCGACCCACCAAAAAAGAAAATCAACCTTGTGCTGGTGGCATCTCACTCAGATGATGAAAACGAACACGTGTCAGCCCGCACTGCTTTGCACTATTATCGAGCAGAACCTGTCATCAGCATGGACGCATGTCCTCTGGAATGGTGGTTGAAGCATGAAGGGACATATGAATCTTTAGTGCACCTGGCACATAAATATCGTGTGGCATCAGCTACAACAGTGCCATGCGAACACCTGTTCTGACTTTCAGGTGACATTGTAAACAAGAAGCGGGCAGTATTATCTCCTGCAAATGTAAACAAACTTGTTTGTCTGAGCGATTGGCTGAACAAGAAGTAGGACTGATTGGACTTGTAGACTCTAAAGTTTTACATTGTTTTATTTTTGGATGCAGTTTTTTTTGTACATAATTCTACATTTGTAAGTTCAACTTTCATGACAGAGATTGCACTACTGTAATTGTATTAGGTGAATTGAAAAATACTATTTCTTTTGTTTTTTACAGTGCAAATATTTGTAATAAAAATAAATATAAAGTGAGAATTCTACACTTTGATTTCTGTGTTGTAACTGAAATCAATATATTTGAAAATGTAGAAAATATCCAGAAATATTTAAATAAATGGTAACAGCATGATTAATCTCACGATTAATTTTTTTAATTGCTTGACAGCCCTAAAAGCTACTTTAAGACAGAGTTAAGGTGGAGGGCACACATCAGTGATTTAGGGAAGAACTGTAATTACTGTAATTATCTCCAGCGCAACCATTATAAACTCGAGAAATACAGAGTTAAATGCGAACATAAAAGAAACCCAAACATGTTAAGGTGTGGAAATGCAATCAAAGCACCCACACAACTTTAACTCTGTCCTGTAGTGACATCCTGAAATAACCATACAACTATGATTAATACATAACAGCGTTCGTCATCCCAGAGTAAACTGATTTTTAAAGACAGTTTCTCATTTTTCCCCTCATGACCTTACCATGTCTGGATTTCTTTTCAGGTTAACCTGGACTCTGAATTTCCTGGCTTTACAATGCTGCTTGTTATTTTGGGCATTGCAGAATTCTGGCTTTCCAACCCTCGTGAACCATTTCAGCCAGGCAGCATGGTCAAGAAAGCAGTTCCAGGTCTCAGCTCACCTTTCATAAGTAGCATGCTGACATCAGCACCCCCTTTTCTCTCTCGGTGGGGGGAAAGGGAGCCGTACCAGAGACAGACTGGATTAAATGCTGTTGTGTGTCAGGCAGAGGTCACAGCCCTAGAGTGGATTTTTTTTAAACGACAACATACATTTCAAATGTCAGGAAAAGGAGGAGAATTTTATGTCAACAGGGCATTTGCCTCTCAAAGCAAACACAAAGGGTGCGCCGGCACAATAAAGACACAAACTCAGTTCCACTAACTGCAGGTCACCAACACCATCTGCCCATCAGCCAGCCAGCCAGCCCTCAACAAGATCATTTAATCTGCCATCTGCTTGCTAAAGGGGGATAAGCTCAGCCCAGCATTTCATTAGAGCTCACAGAGCTGGAGTGTAATGGGGATCTGAGATTCTAGGTTAATACATTTTATTTCAGAGAATAAACTAGATTACTACTATTAATGAAAAAGGAAGAAATTTACCTAGGCCTGTAAGCAGTGTGCCAAACCTACCGTTTACTCTCACGTAAAATGGTTAGCAGATTATTCAGGGGTTGTTTTGAATGGAGTAATGGCACACTGACCATTGTTTATCAGCATCGAGTTGTGTTTAGTAGTGGCTAAATGCGTATCAAAAAAGGAGGACAATGTCCTCCATTGGTCAGCTGCAATGCAGGCAGACAGGCTGGGAGCCCCTCCACACCACTCTGACCCAGAGAAACGAATCTCTGGAGCAAGAGAAGGGGCTTGCCATTTGGATTAGCATAGAACTGTTTCAGACCAGTCAGGCCAAGCCTAGATTTATTCATAACTGAAAATAAATACTCCAACCACCTGGGAAGTTCGTAACAGCTTACAAAAGGGGAAGTGTACATAGCCTCACAGCAGCCAGAATGCATGGCAAATATGAACAAAGGTATTCCTAAAGACAGCAATGAGTGCTGAAGCTTTAGTGAAAGCAGCATGTATAAAATGTGCTTTGTGCACCACCAGTTCAGAGGAACATCTCCCTCTACACCAAGGACATTCCAAGCAAGACTGAAAATAGCAGCTGGGACTCAATTAATTTATCTTCTTAGCAGCTAAACATTTATCCCAAAACATGAGCACCTGCAAACTAATGCAAAGCACTCTGAAACTCTAGCATTCATCTGGAAAGAGTTCTGGATTTGCCATACCAGATCAGACATGGTGCCATCCAGTGTAATATTCTACCAAGAGAAAAGTTCACAGTGGCCCTGGTCAATTGTGAAAAGGAGGAAAATGACTTTCTTACCCTGCAGGCAAATCAGCTTATGGCCTGAAACGTGAGATGTGCTTACCCACGGTTGGTACACTCCTGACCTCTGCTCTACTCAGTCCATGTCTCCTCATGCTTGATGTCTGGGCAAAGGCAAGACTCTGAACACCAAAGGGTTAATGTGTTCCAGCAAGAGTGATCATGTAAGATTGAGTTCTCTCAAACCATCCTGCTGAAAAAGGATGTTCATAATATTAGCCCAGCTCAGTCCAAGGCACTTTCAGAGTAGAAGAGTGAGGAAAACTCACTTCTAGCATAGGCCTTGTCTGTGTGCCAATTTGCACCTATTTAGTTATACCAGTGCAAACCCCTGTGGGAACACACTTATTTCCACTTACACCAGACTTATTTAGATTTCATTTAAACCTGTTCATTATGGAATTAAGCTAAAGCAAAGAAGCCTGGTTTAAACCAATATCTCTGCTCATCCAGCCTTTGGCACCAGTTTAACTAAATCAATTTAAAAATCACACCATTAAGTTCAACCTGTGCCATTCTGCATGCAGACAAGCAGCCCCCAGGGTCTGTGAAAATTGTGATTCAAAGCTCAGTACCGAGACAAGTGCACTTGTGACAGTATTGGAAATCCATGAAGATGTATGTTGGAGGAGAAAAATAGGGACGTACCATATAACTCACAGAAACATGGAGGGAAAGGGTGAAAAATCAGGCAAAGATACAGCCAGAGGGACAGGACTGTGAAAAACCAAAACTGAACAGTTTCATGGACAAGTCAGTGACTCCCATCTAGAGGGTGGCCCGGCTTCTCCAGGCAGCAATTTAAAGGGCCTGGGGCTCCCAGCAGTGGCTGGAGCCCCAGGCCCTTTAAATTGCCACCAGAGCCCCGTTGCTGGAGCCCTGGGGTAGGGGCAGCGGGGCTCCAGGGGCTATTTAAAGGGCCGGGGCTCCCGCTGCCTTTACTGCAGTCTCCAAAGTGCCGTTCTATTCTGAAAATTGACTCAATGTATCGTGGGTTTTTAGGTCAATAACTTCAGACTGAACTTGCCCTTGTACTCCTGGTATCTGCCTGTGTTCCTCCAGCTTGGAGGAATTTGGGTCCCCTTCTATATACGTGTTTTTTAGGAAGATCGAGCTTGAAGCGCTTTTGCAGTTTCACTTACAATTCATGGCAAGTTGGGCAACTCACTGCATGAGCAAAGCACAGAAAGCCAGACAGCAGACTGGAAGGAGTTTACAGATGAGCCCTACAGGGTTTTTAAAAATTGGACATGTCCCTTTTTGATTTTGTTGTGATTTAAGGAGGCCTGGAAGAATTCCCTTCCCCCCACCCCCGCCCTCGCCCCTTTTGTATTTTGTTAAACATGAAGGAAAAGTTGCCCTTTTAAAGTGTCTGGTTAGCAGGGTCCACAGGGACAGAAGAGGCACAGCAATCGAGCCCATTTAACAATGTAAGCAGCATCTATTGCAATCGTTCCAAACTTTATTAATCCACATACCGCCTTTCTTTATAAGTTGTCGTGAAGTGAACTGATGGAACGTGAAACTCATGTACCACAGTTTGGTAACCCGGGATCTATGGCATGCAAACATATGAGCTGGATAAAGATGAATGTGTCAGACAACACCTGGCAACAATTATAGGTGTTCAGTTAAGCAAGAATCCTACACTGCTCACCAGCGAGTTCATAGCCGTCCTCCCAGCAACAGCCTAGCCTGCATTCCCACTCCGTGAAGCTATTCGTATCAGCCTGCATGCTCACACCGACGACTGACAAAGCTACATGAAGCCTTCATAGCAATAGCTTCTCATTCTGATGCGGCACAAAGCAATGCATGCTTCTGTGTCAACGGCTAACTTGTGACTGAAGAGGAGTTGAGTTGGTGCAGGCTTTATGCTGCTTGTACTATGCCAAACAGCAGTCAGATGAAACCAGTCTCTTTCCAGCAGTGTCAGTTAGGAGATAATACACATGGGAATACCTTCTTGGCCCAAGTCAGACGCATGACCAGGCTGCTTTCTGCACTAAATGAAAATGTTTTTCCAAGAGCCAAACAGAAGGGTAAATCTTATGGTGGTGGTTCAGGGACACCCCTCAGAACCCACAAGGTGAAAACGTGGGATATTTTGGGCAGTGTGTCCTGCCTCTCCCCCCCCCCGCCCATTCCTGTGGAGTGGGCCATTCTGTTTAAGGTCATGCTGTTTCCATAGGAACCGTCCCTGCCATGCAGGATCACTGGCTCATCTAGCCTGGGACCCTGTTCCTTTGCATCACTGTGACGGTACATGAGAATTTACCCACTAATGTCATTTCTGTGGGTCTAGGCAACAGCTGAGCCCATCAGAGACTAGACCTTTTGGCAGTTCTGGCCTTGCACCCATCCCTTGTGAGCCCTAGATTTCATTCTGACCTCGCACCGACCGAGTGGTAAGACAAATGAGACCAGACACTCCTCATGAAGAGGAAGCACTGACCAAAAATACGACACTATTCCACTCCTGGGAGAGCCTGAGGACTTGCTGTCTAGGGCCACAGGAGGAAAGATTTTACTTGCTAGGATCATTTCTGTGGCTCCAGTCTAGCCACCCCAAAGGAACTCATTACGGTGAAAAACCCAGGACAAGGAGAGTGGGACAGAAAAAAACCTCTCTACCTGCTTCACTTCACATCTGCCCGAAGGTGCACAGCTGAAGAGACAGTGAGCCAGTAGCTCTTAGTAAACACATGCACTAATATCAGGCAGCCACCCTGCAGATCTCCTGTTACATGATTTCTCATATCCTTGCTCAGGGATTTGCTACAATCCTGGCAGAGTGGGCTCTAAGCCCGGCATGGCTGGGTACCCTAGCTTCGAGAAAGGTTTGGTTAGACAGGTTCCAATTCACTCAGATCATACATCTGGAAGCAGGAAAGCTTTTTTGGCTCCCTGCCAAAAAGAAATAGAGGGAATCTCATTTTCCTTCTGTTTTTACTTCTAGCTAGTAAAGGTTTAGATGTGTGTCATGCCCGTGGATGCAAGCAAAGCCCAAAGCACATAAAGCCAGGGACAGTTTCCTAGTGATGGTAAAGAGGGATATCAACATCAGTCAGAAAGAAGGGAACGTTTATCAGACTATTTGAGGTGTGCATTAATGGAAATACTGGTGCCCCTATTCCTCAGCCATTAGTTTGTCAGTGGCTAGTTGTGTTTAGTGGTGGCTACTTGAGGGTTTTGTCCACTGGTCAGCTGGGATGCAAAAAGACAAGTGGAAAGCTTCTCCATGCTGCTCTGTTCCACATATACACAAGAACAGTTGAGTTATGCAGACTTTAAAAAACCAGCATGACCCCCCGAAGGGATTATAGAGAACTTTGTGGTCCTCTACTACTTAAGAAAGTTGCCTGTCCATGGTCTAGAACGCCCTAGTTTTAGGGCTCGTTAATTTATCATTCGGGGAATTACAATAGCCAATGTATTAAGAACGAAGAAGAAATGCTGCTCTGGGTCCCAGGTTTGAACTCAGAAGAGCGTGTCCGGGCCGGATCACAGTTCTGAACCCAACAGGGGCAATGTTGCTGCCGCCACTTCAGAAAGAACAAGGCGAACGTCACACTGCTTAACGCAAAGTTAAACTCCCAAGTTAACGCATGAAGTAATGGCTTCAGAAACATCCTGCCAAGCCTAAAAGGGGTGAGTTAAGCTGGACAGGAAAGCTGGAATCAGGGCTAGCTAGCTTTAAGGGACACTGTTAATAGTGACTGCTGAAAAAGGTGAACCCTGGTCACAAATGAAATACATATTGAACAGGAACAACAACTATCCTCTCAATCCCAGAAAGAGACCCTGCCCTTCAAACACAGGCAAAGCTACCCTCCTGCAGTGTCTGGACACCGCCACTACCCCCAAGTGCTGCGTTTGATGCATCAGTTCCTCACAATCAGAGAACAACAGTTTTGTCCATTTCAGTTCCCAGTCTGCTGAGAAAGAGGCCAGTGAAACACACACGTAATCAAACCCGACTCTGCAGGGCCGCGATTGGCAAGTAGCTCTTCGGCAGAGTTGTGCTACAGGCCTTGTTCACAGAGATATTTACAAAGAGGGATTTGGGGAGGATATGATGGAAGAGAATACTAATTATATAAAGCCCTGTCACCAGGTGGCATCCTTTTGTACCCCCTTTATAAAAATTGCAGACCCCCTCCCAAGCCAAGAAAAAGCACAGCCCTTCCCCTCTCCCTCCAGCACTGCACAACCGGCTTATGGGTGTAGATTTCATGCTCCTTGCACAGGCCACTGTCACAGGCAGGAGACCCAATTAGACCAGCCTCAGGTCTGAGCTGATGTAACAGATATTATGCTCCAGCGGTGGTGGGAACCTAAAGACACTGCTTAGATCTGATCCAGCATTCCTTGGTGTGCAGATGGCCGAGGCAGATAGCCGTGTCCCGCAGTGGCACTTGGCAGGAGGATGACGAGGAGGCGGTGGCAGCACGGAATCACAAAAGCAGCTGTAACTGGATGCTAAAAAGACACTACAATGAACTGAGAGCTCCTGCAAGCAGCATCCTGTCTCCTGCTCAACCGTTGCCATGGACACCGGTCCTCCACTGATCCAACCCACCCAGATCAGGCGTTCCTCCGCCAGTGCTCATTTCCCTGCTGGCTGTGGGGCTGCTTGGCAGCTCTGCCACAATTCAGCAGCGTGGGGTGAACAAAGGCCTCAGCTACTCTGCCACTTTGAAAGGGCCTGGGGCTGAAACAAGTGAGGGCAGAACAGGCCCGTGTGGAGCTCGTCCACACATGGCTTCGCTGGCTGTCCACCCTCTTTCTATGGGGTAGGGCTCCCCTGTGTTCCAAACACATCTAGTCAGTCTCTGCAGACTGGGGTGTGCCTTGGGGAGTCCGTGTGGGAGGTTCTGTGGTTTGATGGGAAAGGGGGGCCGAAGAGAAGCGAGGCCTTTTATACTATCATGGGGGCTTTCCTGACCCCCTCCCAGACCAGCACCTTCTGCCAAGCCTGGACAGCTGCCAGCCGGGAGAAAGAAGGAGCCAGCTCTGAACAGACAAAGCCAAGGCCGCTTTGGAGATTCAGAAGATGCCCAGGGAATGGTTAATACTGCCCTCTCCCGTCCCCTGGCCCCAGCACACCAGACCTGTGCTCCCCTTACTGACCACACACAGGCCCCAACAGGTAGGGCCTGTGCTCCACGCTCCCTGATCACCTCCTGACCGAAGCACACTGCACCAGTGCTCCCCTCCTAGGCCCAAGCCTGACAAACCGGTGTGCCTCTCCCCAGCACAACCAGGCCTGGCACCTGAGCTCCCCTCACCCTTTCCTGCGCACAGACAGGATGGTGGGGGAAGCCTGTTTTCATTGCATTAGTTACTTTGAAGGCAACAAAAGCAAAGTGATTCAGAGTCACTGCTGCTGTCTTCCCCTGCCCCTCGGGACACTGTGGCTGTATCAGAGTTTGATTAATGCTCTGAGGACTTCAGAATAATGGCAATTTTAAAAGCCACTTGCAGCTGGGATAAGTAGGCCCAGCAGGCAGAGTTAGAGCCAAGCTGCCCTGGACTGTCGCATCCTGCCCGCCCACAACCCAGTACTTTGTATGGTTTTGTAGGGCACTCCCCAAACACACTGCGAGACAAACTGCCTGATCGCGGCTGCATTTATGGCTCTGCCTTTTCACGCAGCCAGAGGAAGCATTCCCAGAAGCCCCTCTAAAAAGCTGAGTTTTATATAGAGTGGAGTCAGAAAGCCCTGGACAGCCCACTTCTGCAGCTACATTGCCAGCACTTCACAGCAGTGAGCTGGCCCTGCCCTTCACAAGCAGCAGAGTCCTCACAGCCGGGGAGGAAGAGCAGCCAGCAGGGAGAGCAGCCACGCATGGTTCCATGTGTTGCTCCAGTCTGTTTTGACTGGGTGCAGGATGGGGTGTCACTTGGCATAGCAGTTTGGGCCTGCCCCACGACAAGCCTGCCAGATAATACCAGTGCCATGTACTGTCCAAGGAAGAATCAGCCCAACTGCAATAAGGGAAGCCATGCAGCTTAATTGTTTCTCTATTGGGATCATTCTGTAGCAACAAGACAGAGACCATGGTGGTCTTCTGCACTGGTCTGTCAGGATGAATCGTATCAGGAGGAATTACTACAGCTTTACCATGAATTGTCCTCAGGCAATCTGACCATCTCTGGGCCAACTGATCCCAACACTACTTAGCACTTCACATCTTCAGAGTGCAGAACCAACAGAACTACTGCAGGAACAAGCCATTGCGCCATCTGCCCAGCCTTGCCAGCCAATGCGGGGGTGGGATCTGTGTCTTCAGACCAATCTGGTGGCACACGCAGCAGAGCTGCATGAATTTAGCATGTTGCAAGTAACAAACTTAACAGGAGACAAATTAGTCCAGCACTGGGTGTTGCTGCAACAGCAAACATGGTACAGTGTGCCAAAGGAGCAAGTCCACTAGCCATGTCTAGGGACAGCATCCAGCTCCACTCCCAGGCCTGTTTTACCAATAGAACTACACTGCTTATTTGCTGAGACTGGCACTTCAAAGGACAACAGGAATTACTCCATCCCCATCCTGCTCCCGCCTGCCCCGCCGGCACGTCAAGCTGCGTGCAGCAGTACAGCAAAGCTACACGCCCGTGCCCTGTGATAACGATACACTGCCAAACAGTAGAGCTCATGAGGAGAGGGCAGAGATGCAGGAAAGAGCAGGCACTGCCTGACTGATGCAGCGCATAGGTGGAACACACTGAGAACAAACCCAGCTGTCCCACCATTTCCCTTCACTACTTTCGACATCCCTGAAAGGGTCTGACGGTATTAGGAATTTCCTTGCCAGCTCGCTGAATCCTGCAGCTCACTGAGCCCTAATTTGACATTCCTGTCATGGAGCTCACTGTGTCACCATTTGGCACTGGGACGTCACTACAGGGGAAGCTGAGCTGGGAGGGCGATGGTCTTGTTAACACAGACAGTAAACTGAGGGAGGGAGATGGCCCGGGAAAGGAGGCTGCTTCCCAGGAGATCTTCCAGTTCTGCTCAGCGAAATATTAACAGGCTCAAGGCAGAAGACTGGACTAATAAAGGCCCATCTGAACTTGGATGGGTCATCTCTGTGTTGGTTATGACATAGGCCATTCGCTGCTTTCTGTGTGGAGGCTGGCAGTTACAGATCTCTTCTGGCTGCATGCTCCTTACCTGGCAGTCAAAGTCCTGGAAGTTCCGAGCAGCATTCTGTCAATGAGAAAAGAAAAACAGTCAGTGTTCAGCATGGCTCCCCCAGAACAACTGACAAATCTGCTGTCAACAGCAAGGCAGGGGGCTCCCTTGGGGGCCTGCGCTCTGGTACAGCAGCTTGGACTTGCTGCTCTAAAGGCCAGTTTGTCACCAGAATGTGAGCTAAATAAAGGAAAAACAGTTGGTACTGCAGAGAAAACTCCTTGGAAACCCACTACCTCAGGGACCCATGTGGATCAGCCAATCAGCCCATCGAAGGCCTGGTCTACACTACTAAGTTTTGCCGGCATAGCTATGTCGGCAAAACCCCTTGTGTGGACACAGCTATGCCAACAGCAGAGTGCTACTGGCCACTTAGCTAATGCTGTTTGGGGAGATAGTATGTAGGCCAGCACTCTCCTCCTGCCACTCTCCACTAGGGGCTCTGCTGGCATAGTGGTCAAGACTACTGCAGTGCTTCTCAACCAGGGGTACGTGCACCCCAGGGGTACGCAGAGGTCTTCCGGGGTACAGCAACTCCTCTAGATATTTGCCTACTTTTACAACAAGCTACCTAGAAAGCACTAGTAAAATCAGTACAAACTAAAATTTCATACAGACAGTGACTTGTTTACACTCTCTATATACTATACACTGAGTACAATATTTATATTCCAGTCAGTTTACTTTATAATTATATGGTAAAAATGAGAAAGTAAACAATGTTTCATTGATAGTGTGCTGTGACGCTTTTGTATTTTTACGGCTGATTTTGTAAGCAAATAGTTTTTAAGTGAGATGAAACTTGGGGTACGCAAGACAAGGAGTCTGGAAAGATTGAGACCCACTGCTCTACTGTACACAAGCCCTAAGTCTCTGACCATGGCCAGCAACAGAGGCAGGTTCAAGAACCCTTCAGTGAGTAATTATGTAATAACCTGTCCATAAGGGAAGTGACCTAGAGTGAATGAAGAACACTTGTTTTATTAGGAGGATCTGATCATCACAGCTGCCATTATCAATTTGAATGCAGAATTACTTAAGGCAATACTGCTAAATCTTAGCTTCACAAAATTCTCCATTTCCCCGTTATATCCTAAATGAGACCCAACCCCCATTCACTTAGCGGGACGGTGAATATTTACCAATTCATAGATTAAGGCCAGAAGGGACGGTTATGACCAGCTAGTCTTACGTCCTGCATAGCACGAGCCAGAGAATCCACCCAGCAATTCCTGCATCAAACCCGTGACCACTGAACAAGGGCAGATCTTTTAGAAAGACGTCCAATCTTGATTTAAAGGTTTCAAGGGATAGAGGATCTGCCATGTCCCAAGGTTAGTTTTTCTAGTGGTTAATTATCCTCACTATTAAAAAGTTGGACCTTATTTCTAGTGTGAATTGGTCTAGCGTCAGCTTCTAGCTACTAATCAATCTTATTATGCCTTTGTCTGCCATACTGAAGAGCCTTCTATTAAAAGATCTTCTTCCCATGTAGGTACTTAGACGCGGGTCAACTCACCTCTTAACCGTCTCCGATTTTAGACAGAGCAGGCAGCAATACCTCTAGCTAAGGTTGCCTAACACTTTCTATTATAAGACCGTGTTTTCAGTTACTTTCCCAAACTTTGACAGTTTAGGCTGAATGTCTGCCTCAGACTGAATTTCTGTTTCAAATATTTCAGCTGTACTGGTCCCACAGTTTCCAAGAACAAGGCTGCGGAAAAGTATGCTGTTTTCCCCATGTTAAAAATACTTACAACCATTTTGTTGAGAACCTCTACTGTCTTCCTGCTTTGGAGCAGGGTCAGATATGTATCTTTTGCTGTTGCTGTAAAAATCCCTGCAAATTTGTTGACACTTACACTTTGCATATGGTCAACAGAGGTTTGTCAGAAGCTGGCAGCTAAATTCTCAGCAGATTCCACAGGCACATAGCATGCTCCAGCCCAGCTCTGCAGGGGTTGTGCAGGCCTTTCCTTGCAGTTGATCCTCCCACTATTAGGCCTCAGAACTGAGAGCAGAGACACTGCCTTGTTCTCTCAGTGTTCCCTTAGCAGATGGTACTCACGCAGGATAGAGGAGAAGAAAGCAGCCTGATTCAAATGCAGAGGGATGTGGAGCAGAAAGGGACCAGGACAGGGGGGGACAGAGGTTGTAGGGTCTATCCATAAACGAGACTTTACTCCAGAACCAGGAACAGAACCTAGGATTCCTGAGATCCAATATTCCTATGTTCCCAACAAACAACTGTGAAAGCCTCTGGCAAAGTGTGTCTCACTAATGGCTTGTCCCTCTAGAGTAGGGGTGGTCAAAGTACGGGCCGGGGGCCGCATCCAGCCCTCCAGATGTTTTAATCTGGCCCTCGAGCTCCTGCTGGGGAGTGGGGTCCGGGGTTTGCTCCGCTCTGGCACTCCAGCCAGGGAGCGAGATCAGGGGCTTGTCCCACTCCGTGTGGCTCCCGGAAGCAGCAGCATGTCCCCTCTTTGGCCCCTACATGTAGAGGCAGACAGGGGGCTTTGCACGCTGCCCCTGCCCCAAGCGCCTGCGAACAGGGCAGCGTGCAGAGCCGCCTGGCTGCGCCTCCATGTAGGAGTCAAAGGGGGGACTTGCTGCTGCTTCTGGGAGCTGCTTGAGGTAAGCGTTGCCCAGAGCATGCACCCCTGACCCACTCCCACGCCCCAACCCCCTGCCCCAACCCAGAGCCCCCCCCACACCCTGAATGCCTCATTTCTGGCCCCACCCCAGAGCCTGCACCCCAACTTTGTGAGCATTCATGGCCCGCCACACAATTTCCATACCCAGATGTGGCCCTCAGGCCACAAAGTTTGCCCACCCCTGATCTAGAGAATAATAGCCAACTAGTGCATGCAGGTAGCTCAAGTAGCAGACATCTGTGCTGTGGATCTAAAAGATTCCCTGATGATGACCCATTCAGGGGATCAATATAATGGAGTTTTCTCAGTTTACTCTTTTAAAAACCTTGGAAAATTACATGCAAGCCCTCCTCCCACCAATATTAAATACAAACATTTGCAAAATCAAGCACTCAGCACAGGAATGCCAGAATTAAGACTGTGTAACTTTAATTCAATCCCCTTGTACATATGTATTACGTTATAGACTAATTACATCAGTGGTCCCTAACCTTTCTGTGGGAATAGCACATTGCTATTCCCAGAAGGCTGTGGCGGGCCCCGGACACTCCGCCACCGAAATGCCGCCGCCGGAGAACCGGCTGCGGAAATGCTGCTGAAAAGCAGCAGCAGCAGCAAGAAGTGGTGCCGCCGAAATGCTGCCGAGAAACGGCAACACTTCTCGGCGGCATTTCAGGGGGCGGTTCTCCGGCGGCGTGTCCTGCGGGAGCACAAAAACGCCCCGGCGGGTGCCATGGCACCCACAGGCACCATGTTGGGGACCACTGAATTACATGATCACCTGCTACTTTTCCACAGGATCCCTGCCACATTCAGTGCACAAGACGGATCTGCTCTGGGGATGAATCAGGGTTGTGGATGAAGGAGACTATCTTGTTTGTTGTAGAAATCAGAAACGGTGTAGTGACTGATGCAGGGGATTGCTGGAAGGGAAAGGATGGTCTCATGCTTAAGGCAGCTGAATGCTACCCTGGAGAACTGGATTCGATCTCTGTCTCTGCCACAAAGTTACCAAGTGCATGTGCCTCATTTTCTGGATGCCCAACTTGAGACACCTAGAACCTGATTTGCAGAAGCGCTGAGCACTCGTGGCTGCAATGTGAGACACCAGGAGCCGTGCTCTGAACGTAAGGTACCATGAACACATGACAAGACCACCACCTGGTCTGACAGGAGTGCTGTGCAGAGAAATCCAAGCACTCCAATACTAATGCGATAAGCACCATATAAAAGCGCATGAGAAAATGAATAATTTTATCTCCAGTATAAGGGTTGGCATAATGTGCAATAAATAAGGGAAGGGCCACATGAACAACGAGGATAGAAAGACATAATTGCATCCGGTGCACCAAATGAGGCAGGGGTCATGTGAGAAAAACATTACCTGGCCACGTAACTCAAGAGTGCCATAATGCATATGCACAAGGGGGCTGAATTAAAGGTGCGCAGGAAACCTAAGATCAGGCATTTTCTAACCTTTGAGTTCTTGACATTAGTTATTTGTTTATCTGAAGCCCATCCCCCTCCCTATACTTCAGAGCCCAAGCTCCAGCCTGAGTCGCAGTTTCAAAGAGCTGTCTACACAGCTATTTTTATAGCCCTAGTGCATGCCCCCACTATCCCTCGCTTGTTGACAATGGTTGGAAGGCTGGTTCCCTGGGCTCCAAAGCAGTGTGTAGACATAGCCTCGGTATTCTGTTGCACCCAGCACCCCAAGGAACAGGGGTAACGGACCTGAAGGAACAATCCCATCAATAAAGTGTTATTTTTCAAACAGAAGTTTTTTTTGTTTATGTTACAACTACTGTAGGTTTGACACGTTTAAAGTTGAATTTCTCTCCAGTAATGCTCTTCACTGCTTTAATTTCACTGAGTGTGGACAATGAGAACAGACTGATCCATCTAGTGGCTTTCATTTCACGCAGTCTCATGCTGCTGCAGGAGAGCTGAGGTGTGCAATCACCACAGGCCAAGTTTACGTTGGAACAGAAGTGTGCTTATCTTCTTTGAATCATCACACGCGTTATAATGGTTTGTTACTTTTAGGGTTGATGCAAAAGAAACTGTGGTCCTTTCAGTTCAGCAAGAAATTCACAGAGGGGGGGTTTCCCCATTTTCCAGGCAGCTCTGCCATTTTCACATGCAGTTTGAGTGTTAAGTTGCCACCATCTCTCTAACCTTTAGTACCTTCCCCCACCTGGCAGAAGACCAAAAAAAGCCACCCAACACCCCCCATTCAGGAGAAGCTCTAGAGAAACACACCCTGGGAACTCTGTGCACATTAAGCACATTTTGGGCAGCTGTGTTCACACTGGCATGCGAGGTCCTGGTCTTGGAGATGATGTCAGCTTAGCCATCGAAGATCTGCATGTGCAATAGCATCAGCTCTTGGTTCTCTGCAAAACCCGACATACTGAACGAAAGTGGCCTGCTTTGTACGCTCCATTTACTGGTCTTGGAGAGAACGTGTACATTTCCCTACCAGCTCTGGAAGAGTTTCAAGCACTAATGAGGCTCCGATTTGCCTTTCTGAGAGACATGACCTCATCAAGACGTTTCGTTCTTGGACAAACATCAGCATTCTTTCCACCGAGGCCACCAATGGGGGAGGGAGCAGAGGAAAAGGCAACACAGAAACTGGGCCGATGAGAAGATTCTCAAGGGGACAGATGCCATTTGCTTCTCATTCCAATTCCTGGCAGAATGACAAGCTCCTGACTGGACATGGCTCTGGAGCACTGTCAGGCATGGAGCTGCCTGTTCCACCCTTTTTTTCCTCACTCTGATGGTAGCTCCTGTAACCTTTTGACCAACTAACTAAAGTGAATTAGGTGGCTTATCTGCCACTGTAGTTTGAAGGATGCACCAAGTACTCCCATAGTGCCACAAGATCTGAATTAGTGGGGTGAGGGGGGATAGCGCTCTCCTTCAATGCAATGAGGAAGAGGCGCCCTCACGGGTGAGCTGGATCATTCTCTGGCCCAGCAGTGGATATCCATGCAATTGCTGGAACAACCAAACTCGGGGGGGTCTACATTTGGCTATTTACTAAGCACTGAAGAGTTGGGAGGTGCTAGGGCAAGAATCTCAGCTTGGTGATTAGCTCTGCTGCCTGTCACTCAAATGAGAAGGGATCTGAAATTTCCGTCTACCAATCAGTATCTGAGATGATAGATTCCCAGATCTTACCGGGGAAGCCCAGGCGAGTGCATGTCCTGGACAGTTATAGCTTCAGTGCAGCGTAGCATTTACTGGGCCAGAGTTTCCTTAACAGCACAGGCCAGTTCAGTGCCCTCATCAAAGACGATAGCATGAAAAGATTAAATACTTGCTGGGCTGTTGTAGCTTTTCCCAAGTGCCCCAGTACTGCACTACTTTGTCTTAAGAGGGCTACAGCAATGCTCTGCAGAATCCAGTTGGAATGCCAGGTGAGGTTCCCCTGTCATCAATCTCGTGTAGACAGCAGACTTTGAAAGCCAGTAGGCAGGTGGGTGAGGTAACATCTTTTATGGGACCAACTTCTGTTCGTGAAAGAGACAAGCTTTCGAGCCACACAGCTCTTCTTCAGGTCTAGGAAGGGTATTCCCAGTCTCACAGCTAAATACAAGGTGGAACAGAGTGTTTAGCATAAGTAGTTAACACATATTGTAAGGACCATTCAGAAGTTGATCCCGTAAAACAAATTACCTCACCCATCTTATCTCTCTAATATCCTGAGACCAACATGCTAAAGCTACATTGCATACAATAGGCAGGTAAGGAAGTCATGGCACCACGTCATGGGAGAGAAACCGGTATCTCCTATAATTTCTATCACCAGGATGGCCCTGCTAGAAACCTCTTACAGCCCAGGATTTTAGTGATGCCACCTGCCACACAATTTCCACCCCCACCCACAGGACTTCATAGCATAGGCTGCATCACGTTGGCAGAGTTGGATGGGGTCCTCATCAGAGCCTATCAGTGCTGCTCCTTAATGGTCTTTGGGGAGTGGAGAGCAATTGCCATTTCTAAGCATTTAAGCTTGTTCACTCTGTGACTGGGGAGTCTGGCCCCCGGCATTCCTGACTGGCTGCGAGTGGACTCAGAGTTAGCGTGAGTCCAGCGAGTGAGAGCGGAGGGGCAGTAAGCATTACCTTATCGTTCAGAAGAGGTTTGATCTCTGTCAGCTGCACATCCTGCAGTTCATCCATGGCAACTGGTGTAGAGTCGTGTAATCTGCAGAGTGGTAAATCAGTGACCCTGGAACAGAGGGAGAGGACAGGGTTAGAGATGATATTTCAAAAGGATGCTCCCCACTGTGACCGATGGCTATGCTTACAGCACAGCTACTAGGACATGCTAATCCTGAAACCACCTGGCCTTGTTCCCAGTGCAACATGGTACATCTACAACACAGAGGGGAAAGCAGCTTGGTTGAGTCACACACAGAGAGACCTCCCCACGCTGCAGGGAACCCCTGCTAGGAATCTCTCACCAGCTGAAACCTGTGCAACACACTGGCCTCCCCACACACACGGTTCATCAGTTCTCACGCAGGAGATGTGCAGGGCACACAGCTCGGATGCTATAGAGCTTCCCACTTGTGCAACACCACAGAATTTAACCTAGCAGGAAGATTGCGGCCCTGAGTATGTTGTATGGATCTGCTCTTCTAGTGGCACTGGTGCTTTAAGACTGCTCCACTCAACAAAAACCAGCTGAGAACCAGCACTTAGAAGGGATAATGGAGCAGACACAGTTCCAGTTGTGGCTGATCTGGTATTAAGTCCCAGCAGTCTCTGACGAATGCCATCACCATTTCCAGTGGCACTCCTACACTATTCAGCTTAGCCAAGACCTGACCCACCAAGAGTAGACAGAGGAACTTCAGTAGAACCTAATCAAGCTACCCTCCTCAGGCAGGGACTGTGTTTTTGCTGTGTGTTCATACAGTACCAAGCACAATAGGATCCTGGTCTATGATTGGGGTCCTCAGGAATTACCACAATACAATTAAACCACCATCCAGGTGAACGAACAGCACAATAACAGATGGAAATCACTGGTGACAAATGCAAAGTAACACACACTGGAAGGAATATTAAATAGTCCCACACATGCTGGGTTCTGTACCAACTATAATCACCGAATAAGACCTGGGCATCGCTGTGGGCAGCTCAGTGGAAACCTACGGTCAATGTGCAGCAGTGATAGAAAACCACTAACATGTTTCCCTGGATCTGCAATTTCTGCATTAGGATGAGTAGGGAGATATTTTAAGACACATTTACACTACTTCTATGCTACGAGCTGGTACACATACTTGCAATAGCTCCAGGAGCACTAGCGTGAGTATAAATAGCGGCGTAGCATGGGCAGCGGCAGCGCAGGCATGGCTGACTTGTGCCGTGTATGGACCCACCATTTTCTGGCACAGCTCAGCTGTGCCTGCCTTTGCAGCTACCTGCTCATGCTACCCTGCTATTCATGCAGTCACAGGACAGAAAGACGGGTTATGGGTTACAGATTGTTGCAGGTTTCAGAGTAGCAGCTGTGTTAGTCTGTATCCGCAAAAAGAAAAGGAGGACTTGGGGCACCTTAGAGACTAACCAATTTATTTAATAAGCCATAAATCCAGTGTCTGTTCAGTCCATGAGTTTTAGAGTCTAGCAGAGTTATGCATTTAAGCTTGCAGGCTCGTCTTTTGAAAGGATTGTGCAGGTGTCCTTTCAGGATAAGGACCGGCAGGTTGGACAGAGTGATCGGTTTGTGAAAAGTGTTCACCCACAAGTGATAGGGTGTTTTTATGTTCTGTCAATTTCCTATTTCCTTCAACAGCCCTCTTTTTGTCCTGCACAGGTGTTAATGGGCCACTCTATCTTGAATGGTCCCTCACAATACGTGCTAACTATTCATGCTAAACAATCTGTTCCACAGGGCACTTTCCTGTGATGCTAGGAGTACCTTTCCCAGACCTGAAGAGCTCAGTGTGGCTAGAAAACGTACACTGCAAACAGAATGGCTGCCCATTTGGCATTTCATCATATTACACAGATGTGCCTACCTGCATCTGACCAATCTACTGGATGAGCAAGAAGCTAAAATGATGATTACAGCTCACTGTGGTCTTTCTCACAGTTTTAAATTGGGTCACTCCCCATGCCCACCCCAGAGTTCATCATCCTGTATTTCTGGTTTGCTATGAGGAGGCTTGCGATCAAGCTGTGAATTCAGTCTCTCCGTGCAGGACGCAGGAGCTTACTCTGGGTCTGCTTGCAGCAGATTCTTTTCATGCTCAAATAAAACAGTTCCTGTAGCACACACATAAGTAAGGCCTTGTCAATACTACAGAGTTTTGTTGACGCAAGTTACGCCGACGATCAGAAACGGCTATAATGACATCGCTTCTGCGTGTCCACACAACCCTCCTTGTGTCAGCAGAGCGGGCCCACAGTTGGTGCTTTAGCACTGACAGTGAGAGCAGTGCATTGTCGGTATCTAGCCCACTGTGCTACTCACCACCTTCTGCAGCTAGAATTTGGGGGAAGGCAGAGTGGATCGCAGTGCGCCATGAGCGTGGGGTCAACAGCCCATGATGCAGTTTTTTCCATCCCATCATTTCATGGGCTTCCGACTGCGTTTCACGGCATTTTTCCACAGCCCCTGTTACTGTGCACCTGCCATCTCTGTCTGAAAGCATAGGATCCTACTCTGCTCTCTGCTTCTGTGGTCACTGCTTTGAACACCTTGTGGCTGGTCATGCAGTATATCATGAGCTCCCAATCTGAACAGGACTCAGATGCCTGACCTGCTGCATGCCATGGAAACAAACACCACCAGATTACTTTTGACATTCACAGAGCAGCTGCACAGGGTGGACCACCACTTTTGGGCTCAGGAAACAAGCACTGAGTGGTGGGATCACATTGTTATGTGTGAACTTTTGGATGCGCAAAGCCACCCTTCTGGAATTGTGTGCGGAGCTCGCCCCAGCCCTGCAGGGCAAGGACACCCAAATGAGAGCTGCCCTCTTCGTAGAGAAGGGTGTGGCAATCAACGTGTGGAAGCTGGCGACCCCAGACGTCTAGCCGGGGGTTGTGAATCAGGTTGCAGTGGGGAAGTTTACCATTGGGGCTGTATTAATGCAAGTGTGCAGGGCCATTAATCACATCCTGCTACAAAGGACTGTGACTCTTGGCAATGTGTGTGAAACAGTGGATGGCTTTGCAGCAATGGGATTCCCAAACTGCGGAGGGGTGATCGATGGCAGGCATATCTCAATTTTGGCCTTGGACCATCTTGCAATGGAGTACATCAATAGGAAGGGCTACTTCTCTATGGTATTGCAGGAGCATGTGGATCACCGTGGGTGGGATTGTCCAGGAAGGTGCATGACGCAAGCATCTTCAGGAACACCGGTCTGTACAGAACGCTGCAAGCAGGGACTTTCTTGCCCGACCAGAAGATTCCAATGGGGGGGTGTTGAAATGCCCACAGTAATCCTGGGAGTCCCAGCATACCCCTTACTTCCATGGCTCATGAAGCCTTACACAGGAAACCTGGACAGCAGCAAGGAGCGCTTCAATAGGCTGAGCAGGTGCAGAATGACTGTAGAATGTGCCTTTAGCAGGAGGCTAAGGGTGAAAAGTTTCCCCTGGGGTGGTGCGCAGAGGCAGATTGCCTGATACCAGGGCTATTAGAGGGGCACAAAAGGGAGCTGTTCGAATCAGGGAGGCTTTGAGGCAACATTTTGACAATGTGCACCAGTAATGTGTCTTTCTATACAGCACTCTGCCATGCTTTGTTAACCTGCTGCCTTGCATGAAAATTTTAATGATTTCTGACTGTGATTTGTAGTCAGCAAATGATAAAATTGCAACTGTTTATTAATGCCAGCAGCAACCTGTGTGTAGGAGACAAACAAAGATTGGCTATCTTTCAGAGTATGTTTTTATTAAATACCAATTAACAACACACACAAAAGGCTTGATGGAGAGGGAGATAACAATGAAGGGCAGCGTGCGCTCTGATAGCTGTGTTAAGTCCAGTTATAATTTTGGAAGCTGTCTGAAGGGGTAGAGTGAATGGGGTACTGAGACGGGCTCGGAAGTTGCAAGGAATGTATGTGGGGAGCAGGGCCGTCCTTAGGCATACGTAGCTGCGTAGGGCACCTGAAAATTTGGGTCACACCTAGGCCTTAATGTCCACCCTCCCACCTCTTCCTATCCCTGTTCTGACCATTCCTACAGGCTGCCAGACCTATTAGCATAACCCTGAAACTGTTAAAGAGTCATTCAAGTGGTAATGAAGCCATTTAACAGGAATTTGCAAACCTCCAGTTATATACTGTCAGTTTCTGAATTTACTTACAAAAACAGTTGTGCATGACTGTAATATTTACTTAGAACATGTTAGTCTACAGGACCTTAGTTTAAAATTTGCTTTAAAAATCTTTCATTAGTGTGTTGCTGAAGATTATAAAATCACATCTCCAAACAATCCTTGCATAGTTTTTAGATGCACAATCTGAGTATTCATCTTTAGCCTTAAATGCTTGGATCTTCAGACATAGTTTTTTAAATAAATCCTTCAAAAGACCATCCTTATCTAAAATACAAATGTGAGCCCGGGCTGCCATCAGGCATAGGGGCACCAGTTTAATAATACTGCATAGGGCCCCACAAATCCTAAGGATGGCCCTGGTGGGGAGTTTGGGGAAGGCATGGAAAGCAGTTATGTATCAGCTGCAGAGGGGGCTGAGAACACATGAATTCAGCCTGCAGTGTGATTAGAAACTTCAACGTCTCCATCTGCTTCTCCATCGCTTTTATCATCTGCTCCTGGCCCATTAATATTCACTCCTGACTCTCCTTTCTGTCCTGTCTGTATTAAAATAAAATTATAAAGTCTCTCTCCACGCCCTGCATTTCTGATTTTCAGCCTCTGAGGATTGGAGCATCTCTTGAAACGTGTCCTCCTTGCTTCTCCTTGGTTGCTTCCTTATCTGGTGGAAACACTCTGCTGGTGTGTATGGGGTTCTCCTGAAGGCCACATTTGCATGATCACAAGAAATAATAAACAGAGCATGATTGTTAGTGCACGAACAGCACCAAATTATTATAGTAAGATGCACCTCTTTTTAAATATGAATCAGTTTCTCACTGTTCCTTTGCAAGCACACAGATCGGTGAATGCCCTCAACATGGTGAGTTCAGCCCGGGCAGGGGGACGCTCAAGATGGGGCACAGGGTCTAGCAGGTTTTTTAAGGGGATCACTTGCAGGTGACTAGGGACACTATTGTAAATTCTGCCACCATTTTCCACAGGCAGGGGTCATTGATGCCAATATCTCTCTCCTGAGGGTAAGCAAGGATGCAAACGGGCATCTCCTGCATGCATGCAGCTTCAGACCAGGTCCCTGTGCTGTTTGCCTGTGAGCTGGTTTGGTCCCTGTACAAATGACTGCCGATGGGTGCAGGAAATTTCCTACAATGGGGGAAGGAAGAAAGGAGCTCTGCGGAGTATCCTTCAGCAGAGGATTGGCAAGTACCTCCAGGAAAGTTTCCTAGAGATCTCTCTAGAGGATTCCCCTGAAATCTCAGTGTGCATTAACACACTGTTCCGCTACACTGCTTAGCTGCACAAAGGAAGGTGGAGCACACTCAAACACAGCTAGTCTTGTACACTTCTATCCCGTCACCCAATTCTAGAACATACAAAGCAAAGGACAGCTCTACCTCATATAACCGAGCAGCATCAACTCAAAAAGATCACTTACCAGAGCTCTCCTCTCCTGCGTCAACATGCCAGAGACGGATTACTGGGACTCGCGAGACCCCTCCGGAGTGGAAAAAGAGATCCTGACTCACTGCGCCATCGGATGACCCTGCCGTTGGCTCCCCATCATCCTCCAATTCGACCTCCTTATCCATGACTTCATCCTTGGGGTTTAGTCTGCTGTTTGCTGTCTCTATACTTCAGCGGGGCTACACAGAGCTCTTGGTGGTGGATGTGGGGTCACTGCCGATAATCGAATCCATATCCTAAGGTCTTTGGCGCAGCACCAGGGAGACGGTTTGACTCCCTTGCCTTCTGGTACATTTGCCTCAGCTTCTTTATCTTTGCACGGCACTGATGCGTGTCCCATTTGCAGCCCTTATCCAATATGCCACGAGAAATCTGACCAGGTATTGAAGTTCCTATGGCTGGAGTGGAACTGGGACTGCACAGCCTCCTCTCCCCACAGTTCCAGCAGATCCAACAACTCAGGTGTGCTCCAGGCAGGAGTGTGTTTGCTGCATGGAGCTGCCATGGTCAGCTGGGAAAATGCAACGTGAGATCTCCATGCTGACCAAACAGAAAGTGGAATTTCAAAAATCCCCAGGCCTTTAAAGGAGGAGGGGCGGATGCATGTGTACCTGGGTGCAGGGCAGTGGAGTTCAAACTGCTGACCTGAGCAATCAGGACTGGCATTGTGGGACACCTCCTGGAGGCCATTTACAGCGACATAAGCAAACACAGTGTCTACACTGATACTTTGTTGATATAACTTTGCTGCAAAAAGCTCTACGCCTCTTGGCAAGGTAGTTTTATTTTGTCGGCAAAGCAGGAGAGTTTTGATGGCAAAAAGAGCACTGTAGTGTGTACACCTCCACTGTTTTGTTGACAAAAAAGCAGACTTTTGTCGACAAAACTCTATGGCGTAGACAAGGCCTCAAATCCTCACAATGGTTCTGCCATTTCCCACTCACACAGGTATGATATATGGATAAAACAATACCTAAGTTAAAAGAACTAACAAGGGAACGCATCCCCTCCTGACTGCTACTAGGGAATTGGGGATGAGCTGTGATTTTTATTCTGAATTTAACTTCAACATGAGATGAAGCAACTCATAAGCCAGAAGCTGCCCTGCAAGACACAGACAGTCTGGCAGGTCATTTCCATGATGTCAGCATAATGCTCTCCCTCCTCCCAGAGCTAATGCCCTAGCAACAATAGAGAAGACGTAAATCAGCACAGAGCCAGAAAGATTTTATTCCAGCTTAATCTCTCTGCAGAGCTGCATCAAGAAAATCCATTGCCCCACTCTCCTCCTGCTGCCCTATTAGTCCTGTTCAGGGCACTCCCCCGCAACACAAGTGGTTGTAACAGTCTCACAAAGTGCAAAACTCCTGTATGTTCTCATCAGTCCTGCCTAATGAAGGATTAGCCCTTATCCAGGTGGCCTGGATAACGAAAAGAGGGGCTGGACTATCAGCAGATGCACTGCAGGCTACGCCCTGCTAGCTGAAATTCTGGAAAGGAAGTATGTAGAGCACAAGACCAAGAAAAATTAGATTGTACACAAATCTGATCACCCCCCACTTCCATCCTGCAACAGAATAAAGGGTCCTGCCCCCAGGATTTTACACTCTCCAGCTGCTGATGATCTGAAAGCAGAGCCAGAGTGGATGAAGGTTACAGGAGCTGAATGGATTTTGAGAGGACAGCAGAAGGTGACAGAGTGTCCTTATATCAGGAGAGTTTACTCCCTGCAGCCGGCTTACTCTCCTCTGACGGAGGATGTCCTTTGGGCCAGACATTGGCAGGAAGGGAATGCTGACAGGACCCGTGGAAGCTCTCTCCCATTTAGCAGAATGCTCCACGCCACTGTGCTCTGACACCTTAGAGTGACAGCTCTGGTGGCCGGCCAGGCAAAAGGCTTTAATGCCACCTTGGAAATCTCATTACCGTTGGACTCCCAATCCTCCTGCCTGGCCTAGATCTGCTGCCACACAGACAAGGAGTGCAGCTGGTGCAGAGCGGACTTTTGAGGCAAAAGTTCTCCCGGGTGCCACAGACCATGAAGAGGCATCTTCTCAGAGTCTCCTATGCAACCAATGCCATGCACAGCCTGAACACTTCTTTGCTTGTTTCAGAGTAACAGCCGTGTTAGTCTGTATTCGCAAAAAGAAAAGGAGTACTTGTGGCACCTTAGAGACTAACCAATTTATTTGAGCATGAGCTTTCGTGAGCTACAGCTCACTTCATCAGATACATACCGTGGAAACTGCAGCAGACTTTATATATACACAGAGAATATGAAACAATACCTCCTCCCACCCCACTGTCCTGCTGGTAATAGCTTATCTAAAGTAATCGTCAGGTTAGGCCATTTCCAGCACAAATCCAGGTTTTCTCACCCTCCACCCCCCCACACAAATTCACTTTGCTTGGGTTCCTCCAACTGAAAACGCACTAGAAGGCTGCATCTGGGGTGGGAAGCCACATCTGATGGCTGCTCTGACCTACTGGTGGAGCAGTGAAAGGCTCAGGAACAACTTGGAGAGAGACTAGTGTCACCTGTAAAATGCAGATAATACTCCCTCTCTTGGCCTTGTCGATGTAGCTTGTAGCTTTCTGGGCTCTCTCATACAGCACCTAGCTTCCCCCCAATTTCAGACGCTAGATGCTACTGCAATACCGGTGATTAACAACAACAAAACACTGATGTTAACCTGGTAACAGTTCACTTCCTACTCTCCTATTGTTCCCACTGCCTAGCATTAAATAAAAGTGATTTAACTTCCAAAAAAACAAACAAACAAATAAAATTAAAGTTCATGAACCAGCCGGCAGCTCTTTAGAAGACTAATCCAGCGCTTCACAACTTTAAACCTATCCACGCTGGGCAGCAGGCTTCCCAAGGCCCAATATTTAGTATGCAGCAGGCTGAGAACCATACAGATCATCTCCTCAAAGGGTAGTGGGGTCTAGTATCGCCTGCCTGCAACTGAAGAGGCAGACAGACCCAGTGGGTCCTTCAAGAGCAGTGCCAGTGACTAACAGGTATGGTTCTGTCTCCTACGCAACTTGAAGACCCCTTGGAAAGGAACTGCAGACTTTTTTGCTCAGCACACTGACTTGTGTGCTCACACAGAGTTAATGCAGACACTAGTATATCAAACAATATAACACATATAGCCTGGAACTGCACTCTGAGGGAAAGTTGGTTCTCATATCCCACTTCCTCCCGGTCATCTAAGTGACCAACAACCAACAAGCTAGGTTATAACATTAACCTTAGAGTACATTCAATATGACAGCAAAGAGAAGTGTCCAAAAGTGAGAGAAACCCTCAAGTGAAAAGGAAGAGCTCTGCAGAAGGCAGGGTGCAGCCGAAGCAACAGGTTCGTATGGAATGATCTACACATACGTTTCTCTTTGTATGGCTCAGTACATGTCTTGGGCAATTGCTCCCTACACTTGCATTTGCACACCGATGACTCTCTCAGGAAACTCCTCCTAAACCAGTTTTTCCTTCCCAAAGGCTTCTTGGAGACTTGGCTAGATCTGCACTCTCTGGAAATGGGTTACACAAGCATCAAGACAAAGTCACCTGGTGGATACATAATTGACAAAGGGCCTAGAGCCCTGAGCAGGGGGACAGGAAAGTCCTACAGCGGCAGGGGATGCAAATACCCTCTTGCAGACATCCTCAAACTCAAACAAGTCCTCAGTAAATCAGATCCTCGCTGCTGATAATAAGTGGAAGCTCCACTATCCTGCCAGAGCATTAACAACGCTCCCACTGAGGGCTTGCTTATGTGGAAACAGGAGCCAAAAGCATGCATGTACAAGCTATTTCAGAATAAGAGTACCCTAAATAGACAGGTAAAATTTTTATTGAAATTATACCGAAATAGAGTGCTCTTATTCTGAAAGAAGCATGTACACCCACAGAACACCACCAGGATAGCTGAAGGTGCGAATTACAACCCTCTTAGTTATTTTAACTCCAGTTTCTGTGCAGACAAGCCCTCAGAGTGCTGTTCCTCACTCAGAATCAGAGGCCTGAAACACTCACTAGCCTCTTGCAATGCACCTGCTTTAACATTCTCATGTATCACGGAAACAGAATCTCCCACACACCACCTGGAAGAAAGGGGATAATTACTTTCCAGAGTCAGCCACTCTGGAACAAAATTTTGGGCTCTGCTGCTGCAAGTCCTTTTTCATTCATCATAACCAATCCAGTGCTTCTAATTTATCAGCTCCATGACTTAGAATCACAGAATATAAGGTTGGAAGGGACCTCAGGAGGTCATCTAGTCCTTGTCACACTCCTGCCTTTACAAATTACATTAGACTTGTCACATCTCTCACAGGGACAATTCTTTAATACAGTTATCAAGCTACGGTGCAAAACATGTAAAAGTCACATCTGGGAAAATGTATACTTCTCTCAGTAAAAGATATTACCTCACCTACCTTGTCTCTCATATCCTGCTTGTCAGCTACAACACTACTTGTCTCTGACTGCCAGCTTAGCAGAGACTATGTGCCTTGGGAAGCCTGTTCTTCAGAGAGCGTGTAGGTTCAGAGCTGTAACAAACTGGGTCAGTCTTCCAAAGGGCTGCTTACTCTCCCTTACAGACTTGAGTAAGCAGGTCTTATGGATATGAGAAGCCAAGAAGGAAGTTCCTTCCAAAGGGGATCTGCGAGTGGAGATGGGACACAAGGTGAAAACTAGTGTTTGCAGACTGAGCAAGATACTCAGAAGCCTACTCATTTCCTTGCATCCTACTCATTTACTCAGCATTCACACTGCCGCAGCCTTGGAGAGGCTCTTCCTCAATTTTTATCTTCTGCAGAAAAATGTTTCTCCTGCACAGTGCTTGCCTTTGTTCCACACCCTGTTTTTGAGCCACATCCGATGAAGTGAGCTGTAGCTCATGAAAGCTTATGCTCAGATAAATTGGTTAGTCTCTAAGGTGCCACAAGTACTCCTTTACTTATTTCCAATAGTTGTTCATACAGCTCCTCTAGACCCCTTTGATTATGCGCACCTTAATCTTGGAACATTCCTCTTTTTCCAAGTAATAAACCCCTCATTTATAGCCCTGGAGACCCTTTATTATCCTTGCTGCCCTCTGCTTTTTCCTCAGTTCTTCACTAATTCTCTTGAGCTGTCATTAGCCATTTATACAGGCCAGTCCAAGTCCTATATTTATACATGCAGGTTAACAGTAACCTTTCAGCTAGGGAGGTAAGGGTCCAAATTTCTTTTTCAATGTCTAAACACTCAACCAAGTTTGCTCCTCCCTCTTTATGCCCTAGCCCCTACATTTTTGGTGTTGTACCAGCAATGACGACTTCATATTCTACCACATTTCCAGTTTCTTGGCACACAAGTCAAATTGTCAGCATTGTGAGAGAGAACTGAAAAACTCCATCTAATCACTCCAGAACAATTGTTATACACAACAATTTTTTAAAGCATGAGGCTCTGGCTCCTCTAATTCATGGATATGGCCAGGCAAAGGAGAGCCAAGTCCCTGAGGGATAATTCAAATGACCTGAGCCTACATAAGATGTACATTTAGCAGCTATTTGAGGGAAAGTGGTCATACATATGTATGTGTGTGTGCGCATGTGTAAAAGTAATACCAATGAAGCCCACCACAGTCGTATTTAACTTCAGAAAGAGAACTACACAAAAATGAGGAAGCTAGTTAAACAAACAGTCATAAGAAGGTTTCAGAGTAGCAGCCATGTTAGTCTGTATCCGGAAAAAGAACAGGAGTACTTGTGGCACCTTAGAGCCTAACAAATTTATTAGAGCATAAGCTTTCGTGGGCTACAGCCCACTTCATCGGATGCATAGAATGGAACATATATAAGATACATATATATACACACACACATACAGATAAGTTGGAAGTTACCATATAAATTGTGAGAGGCTAATTAGTTAAGATGAGCTATTATCAGCAGGAGAAAAACACTTTTGTCGTGATAATCAAGTGATCATAAGAAGGAAATGCCTGCAAGCTGCAGGGAAACATTTTAAAAACACCTAATAGAGGTTCAAATTAAACATATACCCTAAATATTTTTAAAAATGCCAGCATGGCTAAACAACAGAGTAAAAGAGGTGATTAGAGTCATCCTTTAAAAATTGGAAGTCAAATGCGTCTGAGGAAAATAGAAAGGAGCATAAACTTTGGCAAGACAAGTGTAACAGTATAATTGGACAGGCCAAAAAAGAATTTGAACAGCAAGTAACAAAAGACTCAAAAACTAACAGCAAAAATATATTTAAATACACGAGAAGCAGGAAGCCTGTGAAACAATCAGTGGAACGACTAGACAATCAAGGGGCTAAAGGAGCACTCCAGGAAGACAAGACCATGCCGGAGAAGCTAAATGAATTCTGTACATTGACCATCACTGCTGAGGATGTGAGGGACATTCCCACACCTGAGCCATTCTTTTTAGGTGACAAATCTGAGGAACTGTTCCAGATTGAGGTGTCAGACGAGGTTTTGGACCAAACTGATACATTAAACAGCAATAAGTCACCAGGCCAGATGGTATTCATCCAAGAGTTCTGAAGGAACTCAAATACGAAATTGCAAAACTATTAATCGAGGTATGTAACCTGTCACTTAAATCAGCTTCTGTACCAGATGACTGGAGGATAGCTAATGTGATGCCAATTTTAAAAAAAGGTTCCAGAGATGATCCTGGCATTTACAGGCTAGTAAGCCTGCCTTCAGCACCAGGCAAACCGGTTGAAACCATAGTAAAGGACAGAATTGTCTGACACATAGATGAACATGATTTGTGGGGGAAGAGTCAACACAGCTTTTGTAAAAGGAAATCATGCCTCACCAATCTATTAGAATTCTTTGAGTGGGTCAACAAACATGTGAATAAGGATGATCCAGTGGATATAGTGTACTTGGACTTCCAGAAAGCCTTTGACAAGGTCCCTCACCAACGGCTCCTAAGCATGGGATAAAAGGGAAGGTCCTGTCATGATTAGTAACTGGTTAAAAAGACAGGAAGCAAAGGGTAGGAATAAATGGTCAGTTTTCAGAATGGAAAGAAGTAAATAGCAATGCCCCCAGGGATCTGTACTGGGACCAGTGCTGTTCAACATATACATAGCTTATCTGGAAAAAGAGGTAAACAGTGAGGTGGTAAAGTTTGCAGATGATACAAAATTACTCAGGATAGTTAAGTCCAAAGCAGACTGCAAAGAGTTATAAGAGCGTGACGAAGTGGGAATGGTCTTAATATTTTCTCTGAATACTGTGTGGGTGCCTCAGTTTCCCCATGGCATTTCTTAAGTATCTAGGTGGTGGGATAAAGGTGTGTGATTGTTGCAGAGCCCTAGAGGGCCAGTGTGATGGTGTCTGCACAGAGAACGGCCGACACCCTGTCTCCAGGCAACTGATGGCCAGGACCCCTCCCCTGCAAGGTGAACAAAGAGATCAGGTGGCCTCCTGGCCTGGGAAAGAGACTAAGACCAGAGGAAGGGCTGGAGGGGGTTTCAGTTTGGAGCTGTCTGGGGAAATGGAGGGAGGCCCAGATGGGGCTCTGGGCTCCCTGGCCCCCAAGATGGACCTGACTGAGGGGTCCTGTTTCCTGTACCTACAAGCTCTGTCTTAGACAGTGTTCCTGTCGTCTAATAAACCTTCTGTTTTACTGGCTGGCTGAGAGTCATGTCTGACTGCGGAATTGGGGTGCAGGGCCCTCTGGCTTCCCCAGGAGCCCTGCCTGTGCGGACTCGCTGTGGGAAGCGCATGGTGTGAGAAGGGGATGCTGAATGCTCCGAGGTCAGACCCAGGAAGGTCGAAGCTGTGTAAGTTTCTTGCCTTGGAGACAGTATGCTCATAGAGAGGAAGCATGGTCCCTCAGAGCCCGTATGGAGTAGTTCCAGAGCATTGCCCGGTGACTCCGTGACAAAGAGTATCTCACAAAACTGGGTGACGGAGCAACAAAATGTGAGATGAAATTCAATGTTGATAAATGCAAAATAATGCATACTGGAAAACATAATCCCAACTATACATACAAAATGATGTGCTCTAAATTAGCTGTTACCACTCAAGAAAGAGATTTTGGAGTTACCATGGATAGTTCTTTGAAAACATCTGCTTAGTGTGCAGTGGCAGTCAAGCTAACAGAATGTTAGGAACCACTAGGGAAGGGTTAGAAAAGACGACCAAACATATAATGCCACTAAATAAATACATGGTACACGCACTCCTTGAATACTGCATGAAGTTCTGGTCACCTCATCTAAAAAAATATATATACTAGAATTGGAAAAAATATAGAGGAGGGCAACAAAAAGTATGGAACAGCTTACATCTGAGGAAAGCTTAAAAAGACGGGGACTATACAGCTTGGAAAAGAAATGAGTAAGGGGGGGGAATATGATACAGGTCTATAAAATCATGAATGGTGTGGAGAAAGTGAACAAGTGTTATTTACCCCATTCACAGAACACAAGAACCAGGAGTCACCGAATGAAATTAATAGACAGCAGGTTTAAAACAAACAAAAGGAAGTACTTCTTCACACAACGCTCAGTCAGCCTGTGGAACTTCTTGTCAGGGGAGGTTGTAAAGGCCAAAACTATAACAGGGTTCAAAAAAGAACTAGATAAGTTCATGTCCATCAATGGCTATTGGCCAAAATGGTCAGGGATGCAACCCCATGCTCTGGGTGTCCCTAAGCCTCTTAGTGCCAGAAGCTGGGACTGGACTGCAGGGGATGGATCGCTTGATAACTGCCTTGTTCTGTTCATTCCCTTTGAAGCATCTGGCATTGGCCATTGTCGGAAGAGAGGATACTGGGCTAGATGGACCATTGGTCTGACCCAGTATGGCCATTCTTATGTTCTTATGACACTTTCATTCTCTAAGTGTGGGAAATATTACATTGCCTCAGAGTGTAGCAGAGTGTGACAGCGTGCTGAGCAAAGGGTTGCTGATTCAGCCCTGTCACACCAGCTCCCATTTAGGGTAATAAATTAGAGGTGGCTGGAGATAACCTGGCCTTAATTGGGGAAGCAGAGACAACTGCCACCTAATTAGCCTGACTGTGTATAAAAGCCTCAGGACAAGGAAGCCATGGGAAGAGCAGAAAGGGAAAAGGCAGGGAGAGGAAGCAGGGAGGTAGCTCTTCCCTTCCCTTTGCCCGCAGATGGTGAAGGACCAACTATACATGGTGAAACAGTGGTGGGAACAAGCTAGTGAACAAACTGCACCAGTGGATACTAACCCCAGGGTCTCAGAGTGATTTTGTGGACTTAGCAGAGGCAGAAGCCAAGGGGGCCCTGCCGCGCTCTGCTACACAGAGAAAATACCTTTTAGCCACCTGTTTATACTAATAGTGCCTGACTACAAGACTGCTTAAACAAGGAGGCAAGAAAAATGAAATAATGCTCTCAAAATCTTTCTGTGATACCTAAACTATCACCAATGGGTGACACTAAGCCACGTTGAAACGTTCTTCTATTACAAGACCTTATACTGAAGACACCTAACCTAGAAAGATATCCTAGAATACTGGTGCAATTCCCTAATAGGAGTATCCACAGAGAGACTTTTTGGAGTATAAATCTGAAGAATTCCAGGTCAGAACCCTCATTTCTGACAATAAAACAAGATCTGGCTCATTGTCAAATGCAGTAAGTTAGATGCTGTGTTGTAGTTACCAAAAGTGAGACAGCATTTTCTGGCTTCATATTTCTGCCCAAGGCCTCTTTTATAAATGGCAGAGAAACAGCTCCCTCTTTGATAAGCTGTTCCCATCACTGTGAATTAAATCTGCCGTGGATATTGTTATCCATGACTATGAAAGTGCACAGCTCCCAGCTGGCATAGCACAGGCGGGTGCTCATGATAAAGTCAGAATCACACACATCTTCCTTGTGATCACTCTATGCCCTCTCTTACTCAACTGCAAAATTTAAAGCCAATGATTGAATTATCCAATAATGGCTCAAAAATCAAAATAATCCATTGATGTATTCCCCTCCACTTTCACACTGACGGCCACCATGACAGCACACAGCCTAGGACCCATTGGGAGGGGCTCCCCTTGGTTTCTTGGCAGTTGATTCAGTAACCAGATCAGAATGCCACATTTTTGTGGAACCAATCCTACAAAAGGGACATAACTTAAAAAAACAACACTTCTGCCTGAAAAGATTTTACCTACTCCAGAGATCACTATAACTGAAAGATTAAACCAAGAATATTCTACAGATATGTCATACTCTGAGCACTTGACAGCACTGTGTCGAGTCACTTTAATGGTTTCCCCTTTTATTTGGATGGACACAGTAACGGAAGGGGGCTCTAAAAATACAGGCAAAGGTTATTTTAATATCACACAAAATAGCAGGAGCAGGCATAATGCCTGAAACTACATTATGCTCATTCTTTTAAACTTCAATTTTAATTTCACCACATCTGTTTAAAAACTCACACTTGTGCCAGTTAGGATTCAGAAACCTGAAGTTTCGGAACTACAATATATTGGGAAAGTTTAAATTTAAACACAGCCATCCAGCCTGACACACCGTGAGGGCCCAGCCCCAACGTGTCAACTCTCTTTCGTGGGACATAACCAACTTGAAATCTAACCAGCTTAAAAACAGAAGGGAAACAGTGCCACAGCCAGTCAGATACACCGTGTAAAGCAATTTCCCCCCCCTCTAAACTAAATTTATAGGAATCTTAGGTGCTACCTGTAACAACGTGCATACTGGGATTGAGTTGCTTCCCTCTGATGAAGACTTGCTTCTTTTTCAACTAGTTCCTGTTAGTTTGTTCTCTAGATTTACGGCTGAACTGATTTCTACTTTGTTTCAACTGCCTTCCCAGATAACTGACACTGTGTTCTTTTGTTTTAGAGGTAAAAGCCCAGCTGAAGTTGAAGGACGCCTCCCTTTGAGTAATGCCCCACATACATAATTTCTTCCTCTTCCCTCTCTCTTTGAATAGGCCCAACTCTCACAGTCTTTCTCCAGAACAAGCTCTTCAATCCAGGCTTGTTCCCCAACCTCACCTAGCTCCTAAATAATCTTTTTTCTTGAGTTAGTGACAGTACTAAAAACAGTCGTCGCTGTCAAAAGGCTAGCTGTACCTGTCCCCTTTCTCATTTCTCAGTGCACCCCCTCTGATGTCAGGCAGAAAAAAAGTGCAGATCATGGATAAATATACTTGATGCTTTAATAGGGCCAATTTTACAAAGCTGAAAACAGTTGCAAGCCAAATCAGCTGTGAGGAAGAATTTAATCAGAAAAATGTGGATGATAATTAAGAATTATTTAAGGTCACCTTACCAAATGCACAAAAAGCCACAATCCCACAACCACGGAAGAAGGCTGTGCTTGTCAAAAAAAAAAAAACCCATCCTGGTTGAGAGGGGAAGTTAGGGCAGCTGTAAAAAATAAAATATAACAAATGAAAGAAAGGGGAAGTTGATAGTAATGAATATAAATCAGAAGATAAGAACTGTAGAAAAATTATTAGAGAAGGAAATGGACACAAGGAGAAATCTATGGTCAGCAGAGTTAATAATGTAAGACAGAGTTTTTTAGATATATTAGGAACAAAAGGAACCCTGACAATGGTATTGGTCCATTACTAGATGAAACTGGTAGAATTATCAATAACAATGCAGAAAAGGCAGAAGTGTTAAATAAATATTTCTGTCCTGTATCTGAGGAAAATACACATTACATAGTCTCCACATATGGTGATAACACTCTTGCCATTTCACTAGTATGTTACAGAGAAACTAGTGAAGTTAGACATTTTTAAATCAGCGGGTGCGGTAAACTTGCTTCCAACAGTTTTAAAAGAGCTGGCTGAGGAGTTTGCTGGACCATTAATATTGATTTTCAATAAGCCTTGGAACACTGGGGAAGTTCCAGAGGACTGAATGAAAGATAATGTTATGCCAATATTTAATAAGGGTAAATGGAATGACCCAGATAATTATAGGCCTGCCTGCCTGACATAGCTGCTAGGCAAGATAATGGAGCAGCTGATACTGGACTTAAGAGAGAATTAAAGGAGAGTAACATACTTAATGCAAATCAACACGGATTTATGGAAAATATGTCTCGTAATCTCATAGAAAAAGAAAGTTAGTTTGACAAGTTTGGTTGAGTCAAAGCGGGTGAGGTAATATCTTTGATTGGACCAACTTCTATTGGTCAGAGAGACACGCTTTCGAGCTCTTCTTCTGGTCACAAAAGTGGGTACAGTAATCAATATGACATCACCCACCTTCTCTCTCTAATGTCCTGGGATTGACATGACTACAACAATACTGCATACAAGTTTGGATGATAAAGGTAATGGCTGTGATACAGCATGCCCAGAAGGCAGCAGGAGAGTGATATAGGAGAGATATGTAAGTCCCAGGATGAGGAGAAGCCTTATTCCCTGTAGAGGGAAGAAAGGTTTCTATAGATTATTAAAAGCACTGAAAGCCAATTAGAGCACCTGAAGCTAGTCACCTGATAAAACCCCCCTGCTTCAATTAGCCAGGGGAAGGAGTTGGAGCAGAGTGCAGTTTGAAGGAGTTGAAGTAGAGGAGAGTTTGGAGAAGTGCCGTGGCTGGCTAGAAGACCAAGACCCTAGGTAAAGAGACACCCAGCTTGTGCAGAGAGAAGGAAGGAAGCCCCACAAGCTGAAGAGCAGGAGAGGAAAGTAGCCTAGGGGAAGGAAGCACTAGTTTAAGTGGTTTACCACTATCCCTAGGGCCCCTAGGCTGGGACCCGGAGTAGAGGTCAGGCCCAGGTCCCTCCCTCTCCACTACCTTTCTGGGTTACTAGTTACTAGTTCCGGGTTACTAGTGGGATAGTAGATACCTTAGTCCAGGGGCAGGAAACTGCACCCTGAACCTTCCCCCAAGAAGAGGAAGCGTGGGACCCATCATAATCATACTAGCAATTTGCCACATGGCACTGACATAATGTACTTAGACTTCCCATGAAAATGGGAAATGATGGTCTAGGAAGGAGTACTGCTGAAAGAGAATTGGGGGTCATAGTGGATCACAAGCTAAATATGAGTCAACAGTGTAACTCTGTTGCAAAAAAAGCAAACATCATTCTGGGATGTATCAGCAGGAGTGTTGTAAGCAAGACATGAGAGGTAATTCTTCCGCTCTACTCCGTGTTGGTAAGGCCTCAGCTGGAGTATTGTGTCCAGTTCTGGGTTCCACATTTCAGGAAAGACAGGGAGAAACTGGAGAAAGTCCAGAGAAAAGCAATAAAAAATAATTAAAGGTCTAGAAAACAATGACCTATGAGGAAAGATTGAAAAAAATGGGTGTGTTTAGTCTGGAGAAGACAAGACTGAGGGGGAACATGCGTACAGTTTTCAAGTACTGTATGTAAAAGATTGCTACAAGGAAGAGGGCGAAAAATTATTCTCCTTAACCTCTGAGGATAGGAAAAAAAGCAATGGTCTTAAATTTACACCTGGGGAATTCTGCACCAAAAAATTAAAAATTCTGCACACAACACTTTAAAATTCTGCATATTTTATTTGTCAAAATAAAGCAATATAATCACACTAGTTCCAATTATTTTGGTAATTTATTTCAAAATGCCTGTCAGCAAGTAACAATACAGACAACAACAAATATTTCCCCAGGAGAAGAGAGTTAAAGAAACCCATACAACAACCCAGTTTCTGTTCCTCTATTCTTTGTTGAGCAATCAGTCTGGACGTGTCACACGTGCCAGCTGGGCAAATCTTGGAGGAAAGCTCTGCCCTTCTGGTCTTTTAGTAGATCATCAGTTTTTCGCCCTGCTTCTGTAGGGTTACCATATAGACATTCCCAAAGAGAGGACACTGTCAGGGGAAGGGGGGAGCACAGTTGGGGGGTGTTAGAGGGGATATCTGAGGGTGCTGGAAGGGTGTGTGTACTGGGAGGGAGTATTTGGAGGTGGTGGAGGGGGCTGTGTGGAGCATCCCCAGCCAGACACCTGCATCCCTTTTCCCCAGAGCCCAGGGAGAAACAGTCTGATGCTGGGTCCCTGGCTTGTGTGAAGTTTCCTGCATGTCACCTCCTTCCTTCAAGGTGGGCTGCGAACTGCAGCTACTGGGAACCCACCAGCTCCCCCTCCCCCGGCAGTGTTCTCTATTTGCGAGCTGGGGAGCCAGGCTCTGCAGGGCCCAGCGGCCCCTAATGGTGGCCAGGAGCTCTGCAGTGCCAATTCTGTGGGGAAAAGTTAAATTCTGCGCAGAACATTAATTCTACACAAATTCTGCATTGCATAATTATGCAGAATTCCCCCAGGAGTATAAATTGCAGCAAGGGAGGTTTAGGTTGGACATTAGGAAAAACTTCCTAACTGTCAGGGTAGTTAAGCACTGGAACAAACTGCCTAGGGAGGCTGTGGAATCTGCATCATTTTGAGGTTTTTAAGAACAGGTTAGGCAAGGACCTGTCAGGAATGGTCTAGTTATTACTTAGTCTGCCTTGAGTGCAGGGGACTGGACTGGATGACATACTGAGGTCCCTTCCAATGCTACATTTCCATGATTCTATGATTCTGTAGGGCATTTGACTTGGTGCAACACAGCATTTAGATTTACAAAACTAGAAAGATATAAAATTAACATGGCACACATTAAATAGAGTTACAACTGAGTAGCTGATAGGTCTCAAAATGTAATTATAAACAGGAAATTGTCATCCTATGGAGTCTCACAGGGACTGGTTCTTGGCCCTATGCTATTTAACAGTTTTATCAATGACCTGGAAGAAAACAAGATCATGACTGATAAAGTTTGCAGATGACAAAAATAGGGAGTGTCGTAAATAAGGAAGAGGACAGGCCACTGATTCAGAGCAATCTGGATCACTTGGTACACTGGGCACAAGCAAACAATGTATTTGGATACAGATAAATGTAAATGTATTCATCTAGGAATAAAGAATGTAGACCACATTTACATGATAGGGGACTCTATTCTGGGAAGCAGTGACTCTGAAAAAGATTTGGGGGTCGTGGTGGATAATCATTTGAACATGAGCTCCCTATGTGATGACACTATGTCCAATTCTAGGATGCACAAACAGGGGAATCTCATGTAGGAGTAGAGAGGTTATTTTTACCTTTATTTGGCACTGGTGTGACCCCTGCTGGCAAACTGTGTTCAGTTCTGGTGCCCACAATTCAAGGATGGTGATAAATTGGAGAGGGTGTGGAGAAGAGCCACAAGAATGATTAAAAGATTAGAAAACATACCTTAGAGTGATAAACTCAGGGAGCTTAATCAAAGAGAAGGTTAAGGGGTGACTTCATTTCAGTCTAAACGTATCTACAGGGGGAACAAATATTTAATAATGGGTTCTTTGGTCTACTAGAGAAAGGTCTAATATGTTACAGTGGCTGGAAGTTGAAGCTAGACAAATTCAGACTGAAAATGAGGCATAAATTTTTAACAGTAAGAGTGAGTAACCACTGGAAACAATTTAACAAGGGTTGTAGTGGATTCTCCATCACTGACATTTTTTAAATTAAGATAGGATAGTTTTCCAAGATCTGCTCTAGGAATTATTTTGGGGAAGTTCTCTGACCTGCGTTATGCTGGAGGTTAGACTAGATGACAAGAACAGTCCCTTCTGGCCATAGAATCTATGAAATGTCAGACCTCAGGCCTTTATCTTTGGCAGGGTGGAATTCTACAATCCTCCCACTCTTCGACCAGGCCCCGTGTACCAACCATTCTCACCCCACGTGTCTGAATGAGTTCAGATACCTTCTTCCCTTCAGGAACCTGTGACCAATAATGTACAGTCAGCAGCCTTCTTAAGAGTTGTGGATTTTTTTAAGCAGTAGGAACAAATCTTTTTAGAAAAAAAAGGGAATTTAAAATATAGTCTACATTCCCGTCTATCCTACCTATAGCCCTACCATCCTGGGATGGTGACCTAGTCTAGTTTCCCCAGATACCCTGACTGGGACCTGTGTCTCAGTCTGCTTCCCCGAAAGAATTACCACCCCTCTTCAATTTTGCCAGAGTTCTTTTGTCTTTGTGTTCACAGGCTTTTTCCTGTCCTGCTCCAAACTAGTTGTGTAGATTGGCTGGAGAGGAGGTTTGGCGTGTACTAAGAGCTGGTGACCTTGGGTGGAGCTGGGTGGGATATGGTGTTCCCGTCCTGTAAATATCAGAATTCAGAAATTTTCCCTATCAGGATCAAACTGAAACCTTTCACAGGTTTTAATGATGAATCACAGAGTGCTCAACTATCTCACTTTCTGACCAGAAATTCCATCCTGGGCCTGAGAAACCCTTTCAGCGAGTTCTGGCGAACCTGGTATGTTCCTGAAAACAGTTTCAGTTTCAAGAAATTGGCTTTGTGTGTGTGGGGGGGGGGGGGGGGGAAGGATCGTGAAAAGACAGCTCTAATCTTGAGCCATTCTTTTCCCTCATGCCCGTTTTTCCAGACTAATTCCAGTTGAGTTAAGCCAATACAGTGTAAAGCAGTGGTCTGAATGAGCTCTCTTCTGCCACCTACTTATGAACTGGGGGGAAAAGACCTCAAGAGCAGACCATATTTGCAGAGACACACCTACTTTCCCTTGGTGACCAGCAGGCATACCTGCTTTGCCAGAGTCATCAATTGTAGTTGTTTTGGGTTAAAATTCACATAAGTCTTGGCTGCAGGGATAGTGAAATATTGTTATCCTATTGTATCACTAAAGGGCAGCAGAATTGTACTTAATAGGCTCTAACTGGGGGGGAGGAGGGGAACAGTTACCCTACCTCAATCTCACTTGCTAAGCAGGAGGCAGTGATGCCAAATCCAAGTGAAAGTCAGGGTGGGGGTGCGGACAGGTGCTCCTAACCCGGTGGCACAGACTGTTTTCTTAGTTGCCATTTGACCCTCCCCATCCAGTGTTTAAAGACCGCTGACTGGACTTGAGAATCCTTGTTTCTCAGTGGTCGCTAGAGCTGAAATCTCGATAAGCTGGGCTAGAGGCTGAGCCCTAAGATAGTGTGGGGACAGTGTTGCAGAGAAAGGCAACGCAGAAGAGGCAGCAGCAGTGAGGTTCCCCACTAGCCAGTGAAATCACTAAGGACTGAGCTAGGTGGTGGAACCTCAGAACACGGAATCACAGATGAAGGCAGAGGGGGCAGCGACAGCGGTGAGCAGAGGCATCACTCAGCTGTGCCCTTCCCCCTCCAGCCCACCCAAATGCACCCACGGACTCTTGTGACTTGCTAGCCTTGGCCAACAAACAGTGAGTAGGGTGCAGCAGTGGGAAAGTGAACTGGCATGTTAAAGGGCCATTTGTCCATCAGACTTTCACATCGCAGTGGGAGAAACTAACACAAAGCACTACTGCCCAAGATATTGTGGGATGGGTGTTGTACTTAATGTTTGCATACTTTTGCATCATTGTGGTGTTTTCCCAAGTTAATACTGGGTTCCCTCTCCTCTTACTAAAATTTTTACATACACAGTGCTTGCAAGTGGGGAAGTATTGCCTCTTAGAAGCACGCAGAGTTGGTGTTTGGTTTTCCTCGAGTTCCGGGGGGAAGGAGGAGACTGAGGAGTAGAAGAAGAGGGGCTCAAGCCAATTGTGTTTTGTAATGCTAAGAGGAACCCCAAGATACTGAACCCAGCCCTTGTTGCTGCCAACACACCTGGCAGACAGAAACCAGCACAATAGCCAAGCCGACACACAATATTCACAAATTACAGAGCAGCTCCAAATGAGTCACAACAGTCTTTTCCCAAGTGGGGGAAGAGAAATGCTTTTTATACAGTAAAAGTATCATCTCTGGTTTAGTATTCTAGCCTACTGGCTAATACAGCCTTGCATCTGGCTGCTGTTAAATACAAGGCTAATGGGTTTCTGTGACTATTATTCCACATGCTAGTCTAATCAGCATGCTGGATAATTTAGTCACTATGTATTCCTTATTCAAAACATCCCACATTTTTACAGTCGCATTCTGAGAGTCTTTATCAGGTCTATAGCTCAAATGGTGGGTAACAACATATGGCAGAATTTCAGAGCTGAAACCTTCTTATTTTGCATTGGGTTTGCTTTGTTATTTTAAGAAAAAGGAATAAAAATGGTTAACAAGAGCTAAGACAAAAAAGGCGAAAAGATGTACAGAAACATGGTGCATAGAGATACAAAAGAGTATTAGAAACCATGCACAGACACTCAAAACCTCATCAACTGCCTCACATATTTTCAGTAAACAGAGAGCATACAAGTTACACATAGATATGAATTAATCTGTGGAGTCACTCTTCCAATGCTCGCACTCTGAGTCAAGGAATGTGTACAAGATGAACAATCACAATTTAGGCAAATGCAGTAGTTAATTCACTATACAAGAATGTTCCAGCCAGTTCTCCTAATTAACATTCATTACATGCCAAACCAGGAGGTTTGCACTAAGGCTTCATGAGAGGGCTACAAACAGGAGCAGCAGAAGCCCCCTAAAAGTTGGGGGGAGCCACAGGTGCCCGAACCATGGCCCCATCCCCGCACTGCCCCTTCTCCCTAAACCCCTACCCTCACGCCATTCATTCCCCCAAAGACCCGCCCTCATGCCGCCCCTTCCCCCAAGACCCGACCCCCACACTACCTCCTTCCCCCCACCCCAGGCCTGGTTGCCCCTCTTCCCCACAAGACCCTACCCCACCTCGCTCCTCTCCTCCCCGTTACACCTCGCTTCTCCCTTCTCCTTATGGCTTGTAAAACGTGGAAGGGCAGTGCCCTCCCACTTTTAAAAGTGATGGGGCCATGGCCCCCTGGCCCCCCAGCTACAAATCTACAGGAATCCTTTGAGAAAAGAGCCAAATGGGTAGTTATTGTGTGTCTCGTTTAAAAAGTCCAGGAACATGCACCTAGAACACACTGACAGACCTAAGGTTTTGTTTCACTCACGGTACAAAATCCTTGTTCAGTTACAGCAGCAGTTTGTAAACACCTGCAGGAACACAAAGGTCACATGATGGAAAATTCCATCTCCTAAGACAGTTCAGCAGTAAATCCAGGCAGCCTGGAGTATCTCTGGGGATCTTAGCCTGCCACAAGCTGTATTTTTTCCCAGATACCCTTTTGAAAATGATACAGAGCAGTTAACCCTCTTAGGTTCTCTTAGGAGAGGTTTATATGCATCACACGCTGGTCTCTTTTTAAAGATAGAAACAAAATCCACATAGCTTCAAAGTCATTAGTGCCCTAGGGGCGAATTGTACTAGCAGAGTCCATTACAATAACTCATTCACTAAGATGCAGTACCCTTTAGAGAAACTCCCACTGGAATGAAACCTGCTCCAACAACAGTAATAACAGCTGTTACCGAGTGATTCTCCAAGCACTAAAACAATTTCCTCCTCAGTTAACAATCAGGTCACCATATGCATCCAAGGGAACGTGCCCACTCCTCATTGCTACATCTGTCCTAGCACACAGCGACAGTTTGTGGAGAAGCATTCTCTTTAGACTTTCAGGCTACACGTCTTTAGTGCACACAATCGAAACAGGGAGGGAGGAAGCACTGTCTAGTACAGTGGTTCTCACCGTTTCTTTCAGGATTAATCCACATCCCACAATCCTTTGCTGTTGCAAAGGGATGTGGGATTGGGGTCATGGTAAGAATTCACAGCTTCAGGGTAGCATATCTTGAAGAGGTTGTGGGGCCAGTTGCACAGGCTTTTGGAGTGCCTCAGAGCTGAGCACATGCAGGTGTGGGGCAGAGGAGCAGGGTTGAGGTGCTGCATTGGGACTGCGTTGAGAGGGGAGCTGGAGCAGCAGGAGGCCGCAAGCTGCTCCTAACTGCAGGAGTGAGATGCTGTGGTCACCCCCGCACAATTCATCCATTCAGAAGACTTTTCCTAGTGGTTAGGGCATAGGACCGGGACTGAAGAACTGGCACACGAGATTTCTAGTCCAGAAGTAAGGATCTTTAATAAAAATATCTATTTGGGGATAGTACTGAATGACCCAGGACTCCCGAGTTCTATTCCTGATCTTTCAGGGACTCACAGTATGACCAAGAGCAACACACTTGACCTCTACAGCCTGCAGTAAGGGCTGATCGACACGCAAACTTGTACTGAAATAACAAAAGATGCAAATTAAAACTGAGTTATTTTGGTGCAAATATCTGTGCAGACACTAACCACTTTTATTCCAAAGTAAGAGCATCCACAAAGATCTGCACCTGAGTAACGACAACAGTTTTAGGGAACCAATTCAGTTCGGTCAGTGCAAGTCTGTCAGCAGGTCAGCCCTTAAATAGGAGCAACAATTCACCTGCCATCCAAAGGAGCTGTAGTGAGTGAAAAGCACTTTAGAAAGGAACTATATCCTGCGGTGGTCCCAGGGAGATGGACAGGAGGAGGTAACAGGTCTGCCATCTTTAACATTGGGGTCTGTGCCAAGCCACACTTGGAAGGGTTAAAGTGTCTGTAGCCCACTTAAAGGAAGAAAACAAGAAAGCAAGTCTATCTGCGGATTCCATTTATAAATATAATCCCCTAATGTTGATGCATTATGAAGGTGCCCAAAACTGGTATAGTTTATTTTCCTTCCCAAACAGAAATAGCTATACTGGTATAAGGCACCTTTATATACCTTTCAGCTACTTTATTATCATCACTGCAAAAGTATTAAGGGATATATAGAATCATAGGAGTGTAGGACTGGGAGGGACCTCAATAGGTCATCTAGTCCAGTGGGTCTCACCCAGGAGTGAGAGTCTAGATATCATCTACATCAATGCTTCTCAAGCTATCTGATGTGGGGGACCGGCAACTTTTTCCCCATTGTGCACGCAGACCAGCAGCTGATGGCTCGCGGACCGACACCGGTCCGCGGACCACCACTTTGAGTAGCACTGATCTAGATATTTGCCTAATTTTATAACAGGCTACATGAAAAGCACTAGCGAAGTCAGTACAAACTAAAGTTTCATACAGACCATGACTTATTTATACTGCTCTATATACTATACACTGAAATGTAAACACAATACTTATATTCCAATTAATTTATTTTATAATTATATGGTAAAAATAAATAAGCAATGTTTCAGTAATAGTGTGCTGTGACACTTCTGTATTTTTATGTCTGATTTTTGTAAGCAAGACGTTTTTAACTTGGGGTACACAAGACAAATCAGACTCCTGAAAGGGGTATAATAGTCTGAAAAGGTTGAGCACTACTGATTTAGTCCAGCCCCCTGTCATGCATGGTTCATTCTCTCTTAATCTCTCTCCAGTAGAATTGTGTGTGTAGTGGAGCAGTCTGTTTTGGTAGGGTTTTGTGCATGTTTTAAATGTACACAGAGTGCTTGCATTAGAGAAGGCAGGTCCGAAAAGTGTTCCTGGCAGTTGGCATGGAAGGAAGTGAGGTTTGTGATGGTCCTGCATTTGGGAGTTCATTCCACAGACTCCCTCCCCCCAAAAGCTCCATCTTCTGCACAGATGGACTTTACACTCATGCTAGAAAATTCCAGTGTCCGAGTGGAGCTGTTGACCACAGTCCTCACCCCAGAGCTTTAGGTGACCTTTTAGATATGCTGGGCCCAGGAAATGGAGTGCCTTGAAGATAAGGACCAAGACCTTGAACATGATATTCTAGGGAAGCCAGCACAGAGAGTAGAGGACAGGTGTGATGTGCTTGCGGGAGCCTGTGTTGCCGATGAGATGCACTGCAGCATTCTGCACCAATAGGAGTTTCTTAAGGATTGATGCCTTCACGATCAGGAATATAGCATTGCTATAATTCAGACAGGTGGTGACAAAGGCACAAACAACTGAGGTCAAGTCATCATCTGCCATAATGTAGGACAGGTTCCTCACCAACCGGAGATGATAGAAAGCATTACTTATGCATGCATGCTATGTGAGAGCTCAGCGACAGTGAGAAATCCAGCAACATATGGACTGAATTGACCAACTGTGGGTGTTAATCTTCAACACAAGACTGCAGCATAGCTGCAAGCTCTTCAGTGCACTTTCCTCTACCCACCAGCATAACCTGTCTTGCTCAGGTTTTACTTCAACCAGCTGTTCTTCATCCATGAGCTGATCTCATCCAAGCACTGGGCATCTAGGTAGTGGTGCGGTCATACGTGGTGAAAGATAGATCAATCTGTGTCTCATCTGCATATTGCTGGCATACTGCTTATCTGACTAATTCATCTAGTGGCTGCATAGAGATCTTGATAAGTACTGGAAAGAAAATTGATCCAGGTGAGGGGTCTCCTAGTGAAGGTGCAGTTTCCCACCACTATTTGTTGGAAGGATTCAAACCATTACCCTGGACCCCACCATCTCTCTTAGGTGGGACAACAGCGTCTCACGGCCAATGCTACAGAAAGATCTAGGCAGATGAAAATGGATGTTTGCCCTCTATACACTGACAACAGAAGATCTTCCATCAGTGCCACTAAAGCTGTTTCAATGCCATGTCCTGACCTGAATCCAGATCCAATCTAGGATATTAACTTCAGTTAGATGCGCTTGTAGTTGGCATTTGGCTAGCTTTTCTGTAAACTTGCGAAGGAATGGGAGATTTGACACTGAGCACTAGAACCGATGTATCTTCTGGGTTTCTTCAGTGTTTGTCAGAGTATTGTGTGTTTAAGGAGGAAGAGGAGATTCCCTCCTTAAATGAGGTATTGGCTATTTTGGACAAGAGGGGCACCAGTTGCTCATGGCTCTCTTTCACCCAATAGAAAGGGCATGGGTCAGTTAACAGGTCTTGGGTTGAGACTCCTTTATTCACAGATTCCAAGGCCAGAAGGGACCACTGTGATCATCTAGTCTGACCTCCTGTAGAATACAGGCTAGAGACCTTCTCCAAAATAACTCCTAGAGCAGATCTTTTAGAAAAACATCCAATCTTGATTGAATAATTGTCAGTGATGCAGAATCAACCACGACTGTTGGTAAATTGTTCCAGTGGTTAATTCCTCTCACCGTTAACACCTTACTTCCAGTCTGAATTTGTCTAGCTTCAACTTCCAACCATTGGATCATGTTAGACCCTTCTCTGTTACACTGAATACTCCTGGGGGAATTCTGCACCACTGCATATTTAATGAGACCCGCAGACTTCTAATTTTTTGCGCAGAAAAAAGCTTCTGCCAAAATGTTGCTGGTCTTCCACCTTTTGCCCACCAGAGGGCACTGTGGCAACAGAACAAAATTGCAGCTCCCCACCAGCGAGGAAAGAGAGAGCTGCCTTCGCAGCGCTTGTCAGGCCAGGTCAGGAGACAGGGACTGTGTGGGGTCAGACAGGGGCTCATAAGGGCTAGTGGAGGAGGACAGACTGGGGCAGGGGCTGAATGGGAGTGGAGGCACAGGGCCACGGGGGGAGGAAGATGCAGAGACACATGGGGACAGGGGCAGAGCTCCATAGGGAAAGGGGAGTGGCTGGGCGAGGGCACAGAGACACATGGGGGCGGGGGAGGGAGTACTGGGAGATAGAGATGGGGGAGTGGCTGGGTGAGGGCACAGCAACATGATGATGGAGGAGGGGTGCAGAGCTACATAGGGACAGAGGCAGATGTGCCTGACTCAGTGGGAGAGGCTAGGAGTCAGCCACAGTCTACATGCGGGAAGCTCCCTAACAATTCTTCTGCCCTCCTACCCCCTCAAAAAAAAAACCTGTTCCATACTTCTCCCACTCATACCCAACAGCCCTCCAAGTTCACACCCAGGCTCCTGGAAGAGAAGGTTCAAGGTCTGGAGCAACAGGTATCGACCCTGCGATGCATAAGAGAAATTGAAGATTTCCTGGACGGATGTCAAGATAGGCTTCTAAGGACACAAGGTTCTGAAGATTCAGAGCAGGCTGCACATCGGGGACAGAAGGATGGTGAGGAAATATGGCATCATGTGACCTCCAGAAGAAAAAAGGGGAACGTCCATGTACTAGCAGGGCAGATACAGGTAAGTAACCATTTTCATGTTCTCTCCACAGGTACTAATGCGGAGAGTGGACCAGATGATACATCTGAGGGAAGGGAGTAGAAGGAGACTCCGCCAATTGGAAGGCATGCGATGCCCTGTCCTAGGGTTGGGGGTTCCACGACCACCACTCCCAAGAGAAGGCAGCGTGTGGTGGTGGTCGGGGACTCTCTCCTCAGGGGGACTGAGTCATCTATCTGCCGCCCCGACTGGGAAAACCGAGAAGTCTGCTGCTTGCCAGGAGCTAAGATTCGCGATGTGACGGAGAGACTGCCGAGACTCATCAAGCCCTCAGATTGCTACCCCTTCCTGCTTCTTCATGTGGGCACCAATGATACTGCCAAGAATGACCTTGAGCGGATCACTGCAGACTACGTGGCTCTGGGAAGAAGGATAAAGGAGTTTGAGGTGCAAGTGGTATTCTTGTCCATCCTCCCCGTGGAAGGAAAAGGCCTGGGTAGAGACCGTTGAATCGTGGAAGTCAACGAATGGCTACGCAGGTGGTGTCGGAGAGAAGGCTTTGGATTCTCTGACCATGGGATGGTGTTCCAAGAAGGAGTGCTAGGCAGAGACGGGTTCCACCTAACGAAGAGAGGGAAGAGCATCCTCGCAAGCAGGCTGGCTAACCTAGTGAGGAGGGCTTTAAACTAGTTTCAGCGGGGGAAGGAGACCAAAGCCCTGACGTAAGTGGGATACTGGGAGGAGGCACAAGCAGGAGCATGTGAGAGGGGAGGGCTCCTGCCTCATACTGAGAAAGAGGGGCGATCAGCAGGTTACCTCAAGTGCCTATATACAAATACATGAAGCCTGGGAAACAAGCAGAGAGAACTGGAAGTCCCGGCACAGTCGAGGAATTATGATGTGACTGGAGTAATAGAGACTTGGTGGGATAACTCACATGACTGGAGTACTGTCATGGATGGATATAAGCTGTTCAGGAAGGACAGGAAGGGCAGAAAAGGTGAGGGAGTTGCACTGTATGTAAGAGAGCAGTATGACTGCTCAGAGCTCAAGTATGAAACTGCAGAAAAACCTGAGAGTCTCTGGATTAAGTTTAGAAGTGTGAGCAACAAGGGTGATGTCATGCTGGGAGTCTGCTATAGACCACCAGACCAGGGGGATGAGGTGGACGAGGCTTTCTTCCAGCAACTCGCAGAAGTTACTAGATCGCAGCCCTGGTTCTCATGGGAGACTTCAAATCACCCTGATATCTGCTGGGAGAGCAATACAGCGGTGCACAGGCAATCCAGGAAGTTTTTGGAAAATGTAGGGGACAATTTCCTGGTGCAAGTGCTGGAGGAACCAACTAGGGGCAGAGCTCTTCTTGACCTGCTGCTCACAAACCGGGAAGAATTAGTAGGGGAAACAAAAGTGGACGGGAACCTGGGAGGCAGTGACCATGAAATGGTCGAGTTCAGGATCCTAACACAAGGAAGAAAGGAGAGCAGCAGAATATAGACCCTGGACTTCAGAAAAGCAGACTTTGACTCCCTCAGGGAACTGATGGGCAAGATCCCCTGGGAGAATAACATGAGGGGGAAAGGAGTCCAGGAGAGCTGGCTGTATTTTAAAGAATCCTTGTTAAGGTTACAGGGACAAACCATCCCGATGTGTAGAAAGAATAGTAAATATGGCAGGCAACCAGCTTGGCTTAACAGTGAAATCCTTACTGCTCTTAAGTACAAAAAAGAAGCTTACAAGAAGTGGAAGATTGGACAAATGACCAGGGATGAGTATAAAAATATTGCTCGGGCTTGCAGGAGTGAGATCAGGAAGGCCAAATCACACCTGGAGTTGTGTCTAGCAAGAGATGTTAAGAGTAACAAGAAGGGTTTCTTCAGGTATGTTAGCAACAAGAAGAAAGTCAAGGAAAGTGTGGGCCCCTTACTGAATGAGGGAGGCAACCTAGTGACAGAGGATGTGGAAAAAGCTAATGTACTCAATGCTTTTTTTGCCTCTGTCTTCACGAATAAGGTCAGCTCCCAGACTACTGCACTGGGCAGCACAGCATGGGGAGAAGGTGACCAGCCCTCTGTGGAGAAAGAAGTGGTTCGGGACTATTTAGAAAAGCTGGACGAGCACAAGTCCATGGGGCCGGATGCGTTGCATCCGAGAGTGCTAAAGGAGTTGGTGGATGTGATTGCAGAGCCATTGGCCATTATCTTTGAAAACTCATGGCAATCGGGGGAGGTCCCAGATGACTGGAAAAAGGCTAATGTAGTGCCCATCTTTAAAAAAGGGAAGGAGGAGGATCCTGGGAACTACAGGCCAGTCAGCCTCACCTCAGTCCCTGGAAAAATCATGGAGCAGGTCCTCAAGGAATCAATTCTGAAGCACTTAGAGGAGAGGAAAGTGATTAGGAACAGTCAGCATGGATTCACCAAGGGCAAGTCATGCCTGACTAATCTAATTGCCTTCTATGACAAGATAACTGGCTCTGTGGATGAAGGGAAAGTAGTGGACGTGTTGTTCCTTGACTTTAGCAAAGCTTTTGACACGGTCTCCCACAGTATTCTTGCCAGCAAGTTAAAGAAGTATGGGCTGGATGAATGCACTATAAGGTGGATAGAAAGCTGGCTAGATTGTCGGGCTCAACGGGTAGTGATCAATGGCTCCATGTCTAGTTGGCAGCCGGTATCAAGTGGAGTGCCCCAGGGGTCGGTCCTGGGGCCGGTTTTGTTCAATATCTTCATAAATGATCTGGAGGATGGTGTGGATTGCACCCTCAGCAAGTTTGCAGATGACACTAAACTGAGAGGAGTGGTAGATACGCTGGAGGGTAGGGATAGGATACAGAGGGACCTAGACAAATTGGAGGATTGGGCCAAAAGAAATCTGATGAGGTTCAACAAGGACAAGTGCAGAGTCCTGCTCTTAGGACGGAAGAATCCAATGCACCGCTACAGACTAGGGACCAAATGGCTCGGCAGCAGTTCTGCAGAAAAGGACCTAGGGGTTCAAGTGGACGAGAAGTTGGATATGAGTCAACAGTGTGCCCTTGTTGCCAAGAAGGCCAATGGCATTTTGGGCTGTATAAGTAGGGGCATTGCCAGCAGATGGAGTGACGTGATCGTTCCCCTCTATTCGACATTGGTGAGGCCTCATCTGGAGTCTGTGTCCAGTTTTGGGCCCCACACTACAATAAGGATGTGGAAAAATTGGAAAGAGTCCAGCGGAGGGCAACAAAAATGATGAGAGGACTGGAACACATGACTTATGAGGAGAGGCTGAGGAAACTGGGGATGTTTAGTCTTCAGAAGAGAAGAATGAGGGGGGATTTGATAGCTGCTTTCAACTACCTGAAAGGGGGTTCCAAAGAGGATGGCTCTAGACTGTTCTCAGTGGTAGCAGATGACAGAACAAGGAGTAATGGTCTCAAGCTGCAGTGGGGGAGATTTAGGTTGGATATGAGGAAAATCTTTTTCACTAGGAGGGTGGTGAGACACTGGAATGCGTTACCTAGGGAGGTGGTGGAATCTGCTTCCCTAGAAGTTTTTAAGGTCAGGCTTGACAAAGCCCTGGCTGGGATGATTTCATCAGGGATCGGTCCTGCTTTGAGCAGGGGGTTGGACTAGATAACCTCCTGAGGTCCCTTCCAACTCTGATATTCTATGATTCCTTCCCAGCAATTTACTTCCGGCTCCTTCAGCTCCTCCGTTACCCCAACTCCCCCAAGCCTTTGCACTGCTTCTGTGTGGTGTGGGAAATATGGTTTTGTGTTGTAGTTCAAATGAATTATTACTCAGAGTTCTCTGTTAATATGTCTAGTAAGGAATCTATTTGTCATATTTGTCAAAAAACATTTCCTGAATCTTTTATCTGTATTGTTACGGACATACTTGCCGACAGATATTTTGAAATAAATGACCAAAAATAACTGAAACTGGTGATATTCTTGTGTGTTATTTTGACAATAAAATATGCAAAATTTTGCAGAATTTTAAATATTGTGCACAGAATTTTTAATTTTTTGGCGCAGAATTCCACCAGAAGTAACTGAAGAGCCCACTAGCATACATTTGTTCCCCCCTGCAGGTACTTTTAGACTAATCAAGTCACCCCTTAATGTTCTCCTTGTTAAACTAAACAGATTGAACTCCTTGAATCAATCACTCTACAGTAATTTTTCTAATCATTTAATCATCCCTGTGGCTCTTCACTGAACCTCTCCAATTTTTCAACAGGGAGTGCAGTACTTATAGATTCATAGATATTAAGGTCAGAAGGGACCATCATGATCATCTAGTCAGACCTCCTGCACAACGCAGGACACAGAATCTCACCCACCCACTCCTGCGATAAACCTTTCACCTAAGTCTGAGCTACCGAAGTCCTCAAATCATGGTTTAAAGACTTCAAGGTGCAGAGAATCCTCCAGCAAGTGACCCGTACCCCATGCTACAGAGGAAGGCGAAAACCCCCCAGGGCCTCTTCCAATCTGCCCTGGAGGAAAATTCCTTCCCGACCCCAGATATGGCGATCAGCTGAACCCTGAGCATATGGGCAAGACTCACCAGCCAGATACCCAGGAAAGAATTTTCTGTAGTAACTCAGATCCCATCCCCATCTAACATCCCATCACAGGCCATTGGGCCTATTTACCATGAATATTTGAAGATCAATTAATTGCCAAAATCATGTTATACCATCTCCTCCATAAACTTATCGAGTTTAATCTTGAGCCAGATAGGTCTTTTGCCCCCCACTGCTTCCCTTGGAAGGCTATTCCAGAACTTCACTCCTCTGATGGTTAGAAACCTTCATCTAATTTCAAGTCTAAACTTCCTGATGGCCAGTTTATATCCATTTGTTCTTGTGTCCACATTGGTACTGAACTTAAATAATTCCTCTCCCTTTTGAGGGCTGAATGTACTGAGCTCTGGGAATGCAGGCAGGTGGTTTGTTGGCTGGTATAGGTGGGTTGGATCCATGCTGTTTGAGAAGGCTTCCTGAATGTGTAATCTTTTCTGCACAGTAGGATAATAGTTCTTTGCACTTGGAGCTGGGTTCTGTAGTGGGCTGTAGGCACTCAGCATTGATAAAGTTGTTTATCACCCTGGATTGCTCCTTGGGGTAGGATTTGGCAGTCTCAAGTGAGGTCAATAGGAAGGTTCTCTTGGCCTCTAATACAGTCTCAGCATGGGCTCTGAGAAATTCTTTATGTTGAGTTGAGTTAAACAACCTAGGCCCTGACCACTCGTAGTCATTATAGATTTCACCACACTACTCACAAGAACTTCCCTATGAAACCAGTTACAAAACCAATGCTGTGTGTGTCACATCTTCCGTTCACCTCCTGTAAGCCATACAAATATGTCGTCTTCTTCAAAGGAGAGATGGTTACAGTCAGATTACAAACCTAAAGCCCATATAACAACAGATGGAGAAGACAGAAGGATGGCAATATTCACAGCACTGGTCTTTCTACATTTAAATTTCTCAGTGACAGGCTGCTGACACAAGCCCTTGGAAAGAAACATTGTGCAAAAGCCAACAACTGAACGGCAACGTTCCCTCTAATTCTTCTTTTTCTTTTCTTTTCTTTTTTAAACTGAGTGGCCTACAAATTCCCGAGTCCTACATTTTTGTCCTCAGGCAAGTTAATTTAAAGAAGTGCAGGGCATGTGCGCTGGGGAATGAGATATTTGAAGCAGATATGCACTGAGAGGGATAGGGTGTGCAGAGTGGCTCCTTCCCAGCATCACGCACCAATTCCTGTGCCCCTGTCATAAACATAAAGGGAAGGGTAACCATCTTTCTGTATACAGTGCTATAAAATCCCTCCTGGCCATAGGCAAAACCCTTTCACCTGTAAAAGGTTAAGAAGGTAAGGTAACATCACTGGCACCTGACCCAAAATAACCAATGAGGGGACAAGATACTTTCAAATCGGGGGTGGGGGGAAGAGAACAAAAGGTTCTGTCTGTCTGTGAGATGCTTTTGCCAGGAACAGATCAGGAATGCAGCCTTACAACTCCCGTAAAGTTAGTAAGTAATCTAGCTAGAACATGCGTTAGATTTTCTTTTGTTTAATGGCTGATAAAATAAGCTATGTCTTTTTGTAACTTAAGGTTTTGCCTAGAGGGATTCTCTATCTTTTTAAACCTGATTACCCTGTAAGGCATTTACCATCCTGATTTTACAGGGATGATTCTTTTACCTTTTCTTTAATTAAAATTCTTCTTTTAAGAACCTGACTGATTTTTCATTGTTCTTAAGATCCAAGGGTTTGGGTCTGTGTTCACCTGTACCAATTAGTGAGGATTCTTATCAAATCTTCCCCAGGAAATGGGGTGTAGGGCTTGGGGGGATATTTTTGGGGAAGACGTCTCCAAGTGGGCTCTTTCCCTGTTCTTTGTTTAAAACGCTTGGTGGTGGCAGCATACTGCTCAAGGACAAGGCAAAGTTTGTGCCTTGGGGAAGTTTTTAACCTAATCTGGTAAGAATAAGCTTAGGGGGTCTTTCATGCAGGTCCCCACACCTGTACCCTAGAGTTCAGAGTGGGGAAGGAACCTTGACAGCCCCCATTTGCAGGGTCGCTGAGGGAGATTTGCTCTGCAACAACCATCTTAGGAGCCCAGCCAGGAGTCCATGTGGGAAAGGGCAGGTGTCAGACCGCCTCTCTCCCAGATCAAGGGTTTCAGTCCCCCTGGGGTGCTCCCAGGAAGGGGCCTGGCTGCAGCTCTCTTCCTGCCACATCCCTGGAAACCAACTGTCGGAGGGTAGAGAGGTTTGGGGCTTTGGCCCTGTTGGGAGCAGCTCCAGAGCAGTTATTGACCCAGCCAGCACCTCAGAGCCTGGTCGGGCCCCCCACCTGAGTCCCCGCACAAGGCTCATCGCTGAGCATATCCTTAAGACCAGAAGCATTTTCACTCCCCCCACAGTGAGGAGCTGGGGCATTAATGCTCTGACTTGGGGGGAGGAGGATGAGCAAAGCAGTTTCTTAAAGTGCCACATCACATCCCTGCTGCGGCCAAACACAGGATATGTGAGCAGCATGGTTTCTGACCTGTGCCATACATACAAGATTGCTGCACAGCCATGCAGTTTACAGGGAACTTTGCTGGATGGAGGGATGAAGGGAAAAGCAAGGGAAAGCTGGCAGCACGGTGGGGGCAGAGTTAAGGTGATCTAAATGACCAAATGCACATTTCTACACAGTAGAACCTCAGAGTTATGAACTGACCAGTCAGCCCCACACCTCATTTGGAACTGGAAGTATACTATCAGGCAGCAGCAGAGACAAAAAAAAACACAAATACAGTAGAGTACTGTGTTAAACATAAGGTACTCAAAAAATAAAGGGAAAGCAGCATTTTTCTTCTACATAGTAAAGTTTCAAAAGTTGTATTACAAGTCAATGCTAAGTTATAAACTTTTGAAAGAACCACCATAACATTGTGTTCAGAGTTACCAACATTTCAGAGTTCCCAAGGTGGTCGTAACTCTGAGGTTCTACTGTACTTTTAACTGTTCATGGTTTTAACTCATCTGGTGGTTTATTAATTCTTTTGTTTACTGTGTAACAACAATATTATTTTACCCTTAAATTATTGTTCCCAGACTTAATTTCAGTTTACCAGATTTTTTTTTCCCCTGGGAATATATAGTGTGTGTTACAACCTGGCCCAGTATCCATCTGTAGAGTCACCAGTCCATTGTGAGTGGACTCAAATCACTGGGGATCACATGTATCCAAGCAAGCTAGGTCTCAGTAGAAGCTATTCACAGTTTCTAACTTTAGAGCCCTCTGGCACACCTGTGTCTCACACCTTTCCTTGGGACCTTGAACACCTTCATCCAGCCACCCTAGGCCCTAAAATCAGTGTTAGCTCATGCTCCCCCAAAGTTCCATCTAGGCTGTGGGCACTCTGGGATTCTAGTTTAATCCTTTCAGGAACAACATGGCAAGAAAGTAAGGAACACAGCTTAGCAAAGGAATTTCTTAACCACAGTGACTTTACTTTGAACCACTCAATTTACAGTTCTTCTGTGTAATACAGGAAGTCAGAAATGATCACAGTCGTCCCTTCTACTGAAAACAATCGAAGTCCTGAAATGCTCCCTCCTCTAGTCTGATCTCACCCCTTCTGAAAGTCCAAGATATCACCATGTTTCCAGCTGGGTAGGGTCCCTTTCATCCCCTCTCTCTGGCAAGTCCTTGTATACGGTGATGGTCTGCCACCCGCACGAAGCGGAACCCTACTTTTAAGTAGGGTCATTCCTCTGTGCATGTGCTCCAGCACTGCCACCTCCTCCATGCACACCCCCTCTTGTTATGCTTGCCCCACCTACTGGCCTCTGTATAGGAAACACATTATCCTCTGGGAGGCGCCAGACTGTGGTCTTGATGGCTCTTAGTGATAGTCCTGACTGATGTCTGAGCTGGGCACGTCTGGAATGCAGTACTTACTACAGGCTGCCCTCAGGCACAGTTAGGTTTTTATTCAACACAATACAAAGTGGAGTTCATAATTTTACAGATGTATCCCATCCTGTCACAATTTGTACAATCAGTTCAAGGAGCTGTATCATTTCCGTTAGAGAAAAAATATTGTCAATTGAAAGAAAAAGCTATTTCACTCCAGTGAAATTCACTCTTGTCTAATTGGGAAACAGAACTTGTCAACACAGAGGACTGATATAGTAAATATATTCATACATGGCACTTCTGAGAGAACTTCGCAGCATGCATCTCATTAGCACATGGCACACTGTTTAACAGCTTCACTCATCACAGAGAAAAGAGACATTAACAGAAAACAACCGAGCGATGAGCCCACCCCCCAAAAAACTAAGGCACGGGAAGAAGCTGAGACTGACATTCCTTGGTGCCAGGGGTACCCACACATTAGGGAATCCAGTTACTGTAAATACATTCAGGGCTTGTTACAATTTATATGGGCGTTCTTTTCCTGTTCTCAAAATTACAGTTGAGCCACTCAGTCGGTAAAGTGAGCTTAGATACCTAGTTCTCTGGTGAGATTCTGGACTAAAGTGGAGCTCTCTGAAGGGTTTTACATTCATTCCCTTTTCAGCACCTAGAAAGAATAGATTACAGATGATTAATACTTAATTTCAGTTGGCAGAAGACCAGACAGTCCTCAATATGAGAAGGAAGGTGTGTGCTTTGCACCAAGGACCGAGAGCAGAACAAAGCTGTTGATGGAGCACATTTTTGAAGATAGTTCCTGGTCCTTTTACTCCACGGCACAGTTGTTTTGAGAATAAACCACCTCCATTTGCAAACCGTAACACTGATCCTTGCAGATACACAGACATTACCAAGGTTGATTTACAGGGGATTTGTACAGATCTAAACAAATGAGCTTTCTGACCTGAAAACATCACACACCCATAGCAGAATGCAGAAGCAGGTGCCTGATCAAAGCCTCCTACCCACAGGCTGAGGGGAGGTATGACTGCTCTCTATAAATACAGTAGAGGAATAAGTACCGGGGGGGGGAGAGGAGTTATTTAAATTAAGCACCAATGTGAACACAGAAACAAAAGGATATAAACTGGCCATCAACAAGTTTAAACTTGAAATTAGATGAAGGTTTCTAACCATCAGAGGAATGACGTTCTGGAACAGCCTTCCAAGGGGGAGCAATGGGGGCAAAACGCTTAACTGGCTTTAAAACTGAGCTTGATAAGTATATGGAGGGGATGGTATGATGGGACTGCCTACAATCTGTGACTGCTAGCAGCAAATATCCCCAACAGCCGGTGATGGGTAGTGCTTCATTTGTCAGTCTCACAGGTTGCGGAAGTCATGGATTCCGTGACTTTCCACAACCTCCGTGACTTCTGCAGGGGCCAGTGTGGCTGCCTGCTCAGGTGGCCCCTGAGACAGCCAGCCACACCAGCCACTGCTGGACCAGCCCCAGGGACAGCCACACTAGCCACTGTCCAGGGCGGTGTGCCGGAGCAGCCGCATTCCCCAGCAGCTGGTGCCACTGGCTTTGGGTGCTACCCCCTCCCCAACAGCGTCTCCCCGCCCAAGATTTAATCACAGGTATTTGTAGTATAAGCCATGGACAAGTCACGGGCCATGAATTTTTTGTTTATGGCTCACAACCCGTCCATGACTTTTACTAAAAATACCTGTGACTAAATCGTAGTCTTAGTGATGGGACACTAGATGGGGAGGACTCTGAGTTACTACAGAGAATTCTCTCTCAGGTGTCTGGCTGCTGGGTCTTGCCCAACTGCTCAGGGTCTAAATGATCACCATATCTAGGGTCGGGAAGGAATTTTCCGCTAGATCAGATTGGCAGAGACCATGCGGCTTGCTGGTTTGAACTAGAGCAGCAGTTCTTAAACTGTGGGTTGGGACCCTGTTTTAATGGGGTCACCAGGGCTCACATTAGATTTGCTGGGGCTCGGGTTTGAAGCCCAAGCCCAAGCTCCACCACCTGGGGCTGAATCCAAAGCCCAAAGGCTTCAGCCCTGGATGGCGAGGCTCAAGTTACAGGCCCCTCATCTGGGGCTGAAGCCCTTGGGCTTTAGCCCCCTGCCCGGGGCAGTGGGGCTCAGGCTTTGACTTTACCCCACCCAGTGCAGCAGGGCTTGGGCAGAGTCAGGCTTCGGTCCACCCTCCTGGGTCATGTCGTAATTTTTGTTATCAGAAGAGGGTTGCGGTGCAATGAAGTTTGAAAACCCCTCAACTAGAGTAAATGGTGGACTCTGTAATTTGAAGTCTTTAAACAATGACTTCAGTAACTCAGTCAGAGGTTAAAAGGTCAATTACAGGAGTGGATGGGTGAGGTTCTGTGGCCTGAAATGTTCATGAGGTCAGACTAGGATGATCATGATGGTCCCTTCTGACCTTAAAGTCTATGCGTATTTACAGATTCCCTAAGAATTCTGTTTCTTTGTTTAAAAATTAAGACAAGAGAAGATAGATACTTCACATAAAAGGCATGAGATGGAGCAGATACTCATCTGCCAGCAGCTTTTTGCAAGGAAGAGAGTCAACAGCAGGTTTAATGTCAAATTGCTTGTTCCGTTCTGGACTGTTCTCAATAATGTCAAGAGTGCCCTTAGTCCTTAGAGCGACAGAACTCATTTCAGAGTTGGTTATTTCCCCTGGAGTTCACTGGAACCCATTTTTGACAGTCAGAAGCTCAGCCAGAGGAAGCTACACATGGACCCCTACATGCCTTGTGGTGCTAACAGAAGGGCCCCGCAGCTCAGTGTTCCATCTCCCCCCTCCCTGTTGTGCTCGTAAGGAAACGTCTCCACCAGCTACGCAAAACACAGGGACAGGCCGGCCCAGGATGACAACATCCAACACCAAGATGCAGTTCAAGATGAGGCAGCGGCCCAGGAGCCAGCAAACAGAGCTGTAAAGAGGGAAGTCTGAGTGGGAGTTCTGTTGAAGGAGAAGGTATTTGTATTTGGTTTTGTATTTGTAGGTGTAGAGGCTTGTAGGGGCTTTGTGCTGGGAAAGAAGCTGAGCCCTGATTAGGGGGCGGAGCTTCTCTGACTAGGGGTCCTATAAAGGTAGCCAGCCAGTCAGGCAGCGGCACAGGAGCCAGCAAACAGAGCTGTGAACAGGGGAGTTTGTCTTGTGGTGCTTGTTTGGGGTTTATTTTTGCTGTGGGTGCTGGTGTTTTGGTGTGGTTTGTTTCCCAGATTAACAGGGTTTAGGTGGGAAGGCTATGACAGATACAGAGGCAGCAGTGGGAGTGACCCATGTTGTGGAAGACACAATGAGGATGACTGGATGTGGAAGCTGCGGTATGTCCATGATCCTGGAGGGGGCACCTGGTAAGAGTTTTGTCTGCATGAAATGCCGTCTGATAGAGCTGATGGAGGAAAAGATCCGAGGTCTGGAGATGCAGGTGGAAAGTCTGGTTGAGTTTAGGAAGGAGTTTGAGCAGATTATGGAGCAAAGACATGAGGTATCTGAAGGGAAAAGCTCAGACTTGCAGATGGAAGCAGGACTGAGGAATTCTGAGGGGAGACTGGGTGAGGAAAGTGGTCAGTGGAAGCATGTGACTAAAAGAACCAGGCAGAGGAAAAGACGGGCTAGTGAAGGAGAAACAGAGCTCAAGAACAGGTTTGCAGAGTTGGAAAATGACGAAGGGGCTCAGCAGGTAGTCACTGAAGGTGGAAGGGCAAGGAAGAAGAGAAGAGCGGCTAGTCCTATAGGAAAAAGGGGAAGAGTCAATGGAGACTACACCAAATATGAGCCCCAGGAGGATATAGGATGGGTTGAAGAGGATTACAAGGGAGAATAGGAATGGAAAGAACTTGCAGCCAGAGGGAACAGGGGATAGACTGGATAATAGCACCGTCACCAGGAAAAGGTAGGTCTATGTGATTGGGGACTCTTTACTGAGAAGCATAGACAGGCCTATAACCAGAGCTGATCCAGAGAATAGAAGGGTATGCTGTCTTCCAGGTGCTAAGATACAGGATGTAGACCTGAGGTTGAAAAGGATCCTAAAGGGAGCAGGAAAGAATCCCCTAATTATCCTTCATGTGGGAACAAATGATACAGCTAGATTCTCACTGGAAAGTATTAAGGGAGACTATGCTAGGCTGGGGAAGACGCTTAAGGAAATCGAGGCTCAGGTAATCTTCAGTGGGATTCTGCCTGTTCCTAGAGAAGGGCAACAAAGGTGTGATAAGATTATGACTATCAACAGATGGCTTAGGCAGGAAGTGAAACCAGATATTATAGGGATAACAGAAACATGGTGGAATAGTAGTCATGACTAGACTACAGGTATTGAAGGGTATGTGCTGTTTAGGAAAGACCGAAATAAAGGTAAAGGTGGTGGAGTAGCACTGTATATCAATGATGAGGTAGAATGTAAAGAAATAAGAAGCCATGGAATGGATAAGACAGAGTCCGTCTGGGCAAAAATTAAATTGGGGAAGAAAACTATTAGAGCCTCCCCTGGGATAGTGCTTGGGGTGTGCTATAGACCGCCGGGATCTAATTTGGATATGGATAGAGCCCTTTTTAATGTTTTTAATAAAGGAAATACTAATGGAAACTGCATGATCATGGGAGACTAACTTGGAGGACAAGTGCTAGTAGTAATAATAGTGCTCAGATTTTCCTAGATGCAATAGCTGATGGATTGCTTCATCAAGTAGTTGCTCAACCGACTAGAGGGGATGCCGTTTTAGATTTGGTTTTGGTGAGCAGTGAGGACCTCATAGAAGAAATGGTTGTAGGGGATAATCTTGGTTCAAGTGATCATCAGCTAATTCAGTTCAAACTGTATGGAAGGATTAACAAAAATAAATCTGCAACTAGGGTTTTTGATTTCAAAAGGGCTGACTTTCAAAAATTAAGGAAATTAGTTAGGGAAGTGGATTGGACTGAAGAATTTATGGATCTAAAGGCAGAGGAGGCCTGGGATTACTTTAAATCAAAGCTGCAGAAGCTATCGGAAGCCTGCATCCCAAGAAAGGGGAAAAAATTCATAGGCAGGAGTTGTAGACCAAGCATCTCAGAGAGGTGATTAAGAAAAAGCAGAAAGCATACAGGGAGTGGAAGATGGGAGGGATCAGCAAGGAAAGCTACCTTTTTGAGGTCAGCACATGTAGGGATAAAGTGAGACAGGCTAAAAGTCAAGTAGAGTTAGACCTTGCAAAGGGAATTACAACCAATAGTAAAAGGTTCTATAGTCATATAAATAAGAAGAAAACAAAGAAAGAAGAAGTGGGACCGCTAAACATGGAGGATGGAGTGGAGGTCAAGGATAATCTAGGCATGGCCCAATATCTAAACAAATACTTTGCCTCAGTCTTTAATAAGGCTAAAGAGGATCTTCAGGATAATGGTAGCATGACAAATGGGAATGAAGATATGGAGGTAAATATTACCATATCTGAGGTAGAAGAGAAACTCAAACAGCTTAATGGGACTAAATCGGGGGGCCCAGATAATCTTCATCCAAGAATATTGAAGGAATTGGCACATGAAATTGCAAGCCCATTAGCAAGAATTTTTAATGAATCTGTAAACTCAGGGGTTGTACCGTATGATTGGAGAATTGCTAACATAGTTCCTATTTTTACGAAAGGGAAAAAAAGTGATCCGAGTAACTACAGGCCTGTTAGTTTGACATCTGTAGTATGCAAGGTCTTGGAAAATATTCTGAAGGAGAAAGTAGTTAAGGACATTGAGGTCAATGGTAAATGGGACAAAATACAACATGGTTTTACAACAGGTAGATCGTGCCAAACCAACCTGATCTCCTTCTTTGAGAAAGTAACAGATTTTTTAGACAAAGGAAACGCAGTGGATCTAATTTACCTAGATTTCAGTAAGGCGTTTGATACGGTGCCACATGGGGAATTACTAGTTAAATTGGAAAAGATGGGGATCAATATGAAAATTGAAAGGTGGATAAGGAATTGGTTAAAGGGGAGACTACAATGGGTCCTACTGAAAGGTGAACTGTCAGGCTGGAGGGAGGTTACCAGTGGAGTTCCTCAAGGATCGGTTTTGGGACCAATCTTTTTATTACTGACCTCGGCACAAAAAGTGGGAGTGTGCTAATAAAGTTTGCAGATGATACAAAGCTGGGAGGTACTGCCAATTTAGAGAACGCGTGGGATATCATACAGGAGGATCTGGATGACCTTGTAAACTGGAGTAATAGTAATAGGATGAAATTTAATAGTGAGAAGTGTAAGGTTATGCATTGAGGGATTAACAACAAGAATTTTAGTTATAAGCTGGGGACGCATCAGTTAGACGTAATGGAGGACGAGAAGAACCTTGGAGTATTGGTTGATGATACGATGACTATGAACCGCCAATGTGATATGGCTGTGAAAAAAGCTAATGCGGTCTTGGGATGCATCAGGCGAGGTATTTCCAGTAGAGATAAGGAGGTTTTAGTACCGTTATACAAGGCACTGGTGAGACCTCACCTGGAATACTGTGTGCAGTTCTGGTCTCCCATGTTTAAGAAGGATGAATTCAAACTGGAACAGGTACAGAGAAGGGCTACTAGGATGATCCGAGGAATGGAAAACTTGTCTTATGAAAGGAGACTCAAGTAGCTTGGCTTGTTTAGCCTAACGGAAAGAAGGTTGAGGGGAGATATGATTGCTCTCTATAAATATATCAGAGGGATAAATACCGGAGAGGGAGAGGAATTATTTAAGCTCAGTACCAATGTGGACACAAGAACAAATGGATATAAAAACTGGTCATTGGCAAGTTTAGATTTGAAATTAGACGAAGGTTTCTAACCATCAGAGAAGTGAAGTTTTGGAATAGCCTTCCAAGGGAAACAGTGGGGGCAAAAGATCTATCTAGCTTTAAGATTAAACTCGATAAGTTTATGGAGGAGATGGTAGGATGGGATAACATGATTTTGGCAATTAATTGATCTTTAAATATTCATGGTAAATAGGCCCAATGGCCTGTGATGGGATGTTAGATGGGGTGAGATCTGAGTTACTACAGAGAATTCTTTCCTGAGTATCTGGCTGGTGAATCTTGCCCATATGCTCAGGGTTCAGCTGATCGCCATATCTGGGGTCGGGAAGGAATTTTGCTCCAGGGCAGATTGGAAGAGGCCCTGGGGGGTTTTCGCCTTCCTCTGCAGCATGGGGTACGGGTCACTTCCTGGAGGATTCTCTGCTCCTTGAAGTCTTTAAACCACGATTTGAGGACTTCAGTAGCTCAGACATAGGTGAGAGGTTTTTCGCAGGAGTGGGTGGGTGAGATTCTGTGGCCTGCGTTGTGCAGGAGGTCTGATTAGATGATCATAATGGTCCCTTCTGACCTTAGTATCTATGAATCTCCACTAGCCAGCTAGGTCCTGACTATCCCAGGGACCAGCTCTTTCTCCACTGGCCAAGACAACAGCTATGAACAGCAGGAACCCTTAAGCCAAAGATACAGAATGACATTTGCAAGGAGCATGACTATCTCCATTCCACCAAAAATCAGGAGAACCACAGATTTTACAGATGGTCATAGACTACCACAGCCTCATCTCTGCACAACCCTTTCCTCAAATCCACAATGAGGATGACCCCATATTACTCATCTGTAGAGCAGCAATCAAATACAATTGTGATTATAATATTCCTGAAACATCCTACAGACAAGAAGTTCACACTTAGGCAGAGACTGGGCCTGGAAATTTACAGCAAAATTTAGCTTGGCATTGTAGTACGTTGGAGACAGTGCTGTTAGGGCTACAGTTACCTCAGGTGGCAAAATGGGAGATTCCTGGTTAGATCTGTGATGGGATGTCCACACCACACATGACTGGAAGGGGTTACGATGGCCAGGTAGGCCTATTAATTCCACAGGCTATACCTGGAGGAAGAGCCAGTAAGCAGCGAATTGATGGCAAGCAGGTTCAGCCGGGCAGGAATAGATAAAGCCAGAAAGCTGGCAACAGACAAGGGCTGCTGCTGGGAAAGGGCAGTCACTCTCTGGGAAGAGGGAGGAGGGTTTGTAGCTGGTCCACCCAGAGCAAGGAGCGTTTGTAGCTGGTCCACCCAGAGCAACAGGAGTGGTAGGAAGCAGTCCAGGGAAGGAGCAGCGAGGGCTAGGAAAGGAAAGCCCGGAACTGCAAGGTGTAGGATCCCTGATTGGAACCTGGAGTAGTCGGAGACGCCGGGTTCCACTAGCAGTCATTGAGGGCATAGCACAGACTGGCAGGTCAGTGAACGGGAAGACTGCCTGGGTCACTGTGGGAGTGACAGAGAATTTAAGGCACTGACCTTGTGAGCTAATCCCCAGAGTGACTAGGAGGAGGTGCCAGACAAGATCTGAACTAGTTTTTTCACTCTACACGTGTGTTCAGTTTGAAGTGCTCTTGGACAACACTGTGCAGACTTCAACTTACCATGTTTGGCACTCCATTGCTATGGCAACAGATGCTACAGAAACCGCCAAAGGAGATTTCAACTGTTTTAAGGAAAGTATAGCTGAATCGGCACGAAGCCACCACTCTCGGCACAAATGTCCATCCATTCCATGGACATCAAGGTCTGTCTAGATCTCAGATACAGCGTGTGATTTCCCTGCGTACGTACCCACATTCACACTAGCTCTCATCAAGCTAGCACCAACATAAACAGCAGCACAGCAGCAGCGGAGGCACAGCTGAGCAGTGCCAAGTAGAGACCCACCAGCGTCAGTCAGGTCTGTGCTCAGCACGGCCAAGCCATGCTTCCAGCACCGCTACCCACGCCACGGCTGCTTTACTACTACTTATACTTGTGCTAGCTCTCATTACGTGTACATAAGCAGGGGAAACAAATACAAAATGGGAAAGGACTGCCTAGGCAGGACTACTGAGGAAAGAGATCTGGGGGTTATAGTGGACGACAAGCTAAACGAGAGTCAACAGTGTAACACGGTTGCAAAAAAGGGAACAACATTCTGGGACGTATTACCAGGACTGTTGTAAGCAAGACACAAGAAGTAATTCTTCCGCTCTACTCTGTCCTGATTAGGCCTCAATGGGAATAGTGTGTCCAATTCTGGGCGCCACATTTCGGGAAAGATGTGGACAAATTGGAGGAAGTTCAGAGAAGAGCAACAAAAATGACTAAAAGTCTAGAAACATGATCTCCAAGGAAAGATTGAAAAAATTGGGTTTGTGTAGTGTGAAGAAGACAAGACTGAGGGGGCAGATTATAACAGCCTCCAAGCTGGTTGTTATAAAGGGTAGGGTGATAAACTGTTCTACTTAACCACTAAAGACAAGAATTAATGGGCTTAAACTGCAGCAAGGAGACTTAAGTTAAACATTCTGAAAAACTTCCTAACTCAGGTGAGTGCAGAAATCTGCTACACTGGCAGTCATTTTATTTCCAGTGAATGTAAGAGCACAGCAAATCACCATATGTGATGTAAATGGCACTTGAATAGTAAGATCCACCCCTGGCTATGGTGACTGGAGGTCTACATGAAGTCAAAATAAAAGGGGCACTGATGAATGTAAAACTTTTGTCACTCAGGAGGATGTGGCATGTACAATCAAAATATTCACTTTCAGCAAAGAATCATAGAATATCAGGGTTGGAAGGGACCTCAGGAGGTCATCTAGTCCAACCCCCTGCTCAAAGCAGGACCGATCCCCAACTAAATCATCCCAGCCAGGGCTTTGTCAAACCTGACCTTAAAAACTTCTAGGGAAGCAGATTCCATCACCTCCCTAGGTAACGCATTCCAGTGTTTCACCACCCTCATTGTGAAAAAGTTTTTCCTAATATACAACCTAAATCTCCCCCACTGCAGCTTGAGACCATTACTCCTGTCATCTGCTACCACTGAGAACAATCTAGAGCCATCCTCTTTGGAACCCCCTTTCAGGTAGTTGAAAGCAGCTAGCAAATCCCCCCTCATTCTTCTCTTCTGAAGACTAAACATCCCCAGTTTCCTCAGCCTCTCTTCGTAAGTCATGTGTTCCAGTCCCCTAATCATTTTTGTTGCCCTCCGCTGGACTCTTTCCAATTTTTCCACATCCTTCTTGTAGTGTGGGGCCCAAAACTGGACACAGAACTCCAGATGAGGCCTCACCAGTGTCGAATAGAGGGGAACGATCACGTCACTCCATCTGCTGGCAATGCCCCTCCTTATACAGCCCAAAATGCCATTGGCCTTCTTGGCAACAAGGGCACACTGTTGACTCATATCCAACTTCTCATCCACTCTAACCCCTAAGTCCTTTTCTGCAGAACTGCTGCCGAGCCATTCGGTCCCTAGTCTGTAGCGGTGCATTGGATTCTTCCGTCCTAAGAGCAGGACTCTGCACTTGTCCTTGTTGAACCTCATCAGATTTCTTTTGGCCCAATCCTCCAATTTGTCTAGGCCCCTCTGTATCCTATCCCTACCCTCCAGCATATCTACCACTCCTCCCAGTTTAGTGTCATCTGCAAACTTGCTGAGGGTGCAATCCACACCAACCTCCAGATCATTTATGAAGATATTGAACAAAACCGGCCCCAGGACTGACCACTGGGGCACACCACTTGATACCAGCTGCCAACTAGACATGGAGTCATTGATCACTGCCCGTTGAGCCCGACAATCTAGCCAGCTTTCTATCCACCTTATAGTGCATTCATCCAGCCCATACTTCTTTAACTTGCTGGCAAGAATACTGTGGGAGACCGTGTCAAAAGCTTTGCTAAAGTCAAGGAACAACACGTCCACTGCTTTCCCTTCATTCACAGAGCCAGTTATCTCGTCATAGAAGGCAATTAGATTAGTCAGGCATGACTTGCCCTTGGTGAATCCATGCTGACTGTTCCTGATCACTTTCCTCTCCTCTAAGTGCTTCAGAATTGATTCCTTGAGGACCTGCTCCATGATTTTTCCAGGGACTGAGGTGAGCCTGACTGGCCTGTAGTTCCCAGGATCCTCCTCCTTCCCTTTTTTAAAGATGGGCACTACATTAGCCTTTTTCCAGTCATCTGGGACCTCCCCCGATCGCCATGAGTTTTCAAAGATAATGGCCAATGGCTCTGCAATCACATCCACCAACTCCTTTAGCACTCTCGGATGCAACGCATCCGGCCCCATGGACTTGTGCTCATCCAGCTTTTCTAAATAGTCCCGAACCACTTCTTTCTCCACAGAGGGCTGGTCACCTTCTCCCCATGCTGTGCTGCCCAGTGCAGTAGTCTGGGAGCTGACCTTATTCATGAAGACAGAGGCAAAAAAAGCATTGAGTACATTAGCTTTTTCCACATCCTCTGTCACTAGGATGCCTCCCTCAATTAGTAAGGGGCCCACACTTTCCTTGACTTTCTTCTTGTTGCTAACATACCTGAAGAAACCCGTCTTATTACTCTGAACATCCCTTGCTAGCTGCAACTCCAGGTGTGATTTGGCCTTCCTGATTTCACTCCTGCATACCTAAGTAATATTTTTATATTCCTCCCTGGTCATTTGTCCCATCTTCCACTCCTTGTAAGCTTCTTTTTTGTATTTAAGATCATCAAGGATTTCACTGTTAAGCCAAGCTGGTCGCCTGCCATATTTACTATTCTTTCTACACATCGGGATGGTTTGTTCCTGTAACCTCAATTAGGAGTCTTTAAATCTATCTTAAACTATGCAAAACAATCTTCTGACCAGAGCCGTAGAGCAAAACTTTAAGAACATTATAAATGGTGTTTTGGCAAAGTGTTAACTGCAGAATAAGACAGATTAATTTTAGAGTCCTTGCTTGATAAAAATGTATCTCATTCCCAAAGTTCACTATCCTGCACCATGGTAAGAGCACATGACAAAAATATTCAGCACATCATGGTGAGACAAATATTACTGAACCAGGAAATAATACAGAAATCGACATTAAAGTAGACAACAGAGCTGGACTGGCTTCTTATGCACTTTGCTTTTTGCCCTGCTTCTTTTAAACAGAGTGTTTTTAGCATGCAACATTCTCTTCCCCTGTCCTAACTGTATAGTCTAATAAGTCAGATTCATGTAGAAACTGTGCAGTAAGTACGCAGCACATATCCCTCCAAGTGCACAAAGCAGTCCATTAGCCTAGGCCAGGTGGGATGCAGCAGCAGGAGGCAGCTTGGGGAGATCAGTTGCTCTTGTAAATGTTCCTCGTGGAACGTTACAGGAGGCAGACACCAATCAGGGATGAAAATTCCACTGTAAAGTAGCAAGACTCTCCCTAGCATCTTCAGTGTCTGACTAGTTTGGGGGAGATTAATCTAAAAGCAACTTATCCCCATTAGTTAGAATTTAAGCAACTAGAGCTTTTATCGTACATTAGATATTTTGTGAGTGAGGGAGAAAGCACCTAAAAGCATGGATCTTCCTGGAGCCTGGCAAATCACACATGGGATAGAGCTTTGACTGAGACTGCTATGACATATGTGGGTTGTCAGGATGGATTTCCTCCCATCAAAGCCACATAGCAAGGTGTCATCTTGTAGACGATTAGAACACCTCAGAAATTGAATTACAAATTAAAAGGATTCTTGGGCAAATTCAGAGGGGTATCTCCCAACCTCCCCAGCATATAGGTTACACCACTGAGACTTATCACTAGGGCCCTACCAAATTCATGGTCCATTTTGGTCAATTTCATGGTCATAGGATTTTAAAAATTGTAAATTTCATGATTTCAGCTATTTAAATATGAAATTTCACAGTGTTGTAATTTTAGGGGTCCTGACCCAAAAAGGAGTTGTGGGGTGGTCGTAAAATTGTTGTAGGGGGGTTGCGGTACTGATAGCTTACTTCTGTGCTGCTGCTGGCGACAGCATTGCCTTCAGAACTGGGCAGCTGGAGAGCAGAGCCTCCGCCAGGAGCAGCGCAGAAGTGAGGGTGGCCATATCATACCAGGCCACCCTTACTTCTCTGCTGCTGCCTCCGGAGCTGGGCAGTATGAGAGTGGCCGCTGCTGACTGAGGGCCCAGCTCTGCAGGCAGCAGCGCGGAAGTAAGGGTGGCCTGGTATGGTATTGCCACCCTCACTTCTGTGCTGCTGCTGGCAGGGCGCTGCCTTCAGAGCTGGGCACCTGGCCAACAACCACCACAATCTGGTTGCCCAGCTCTGAAGGCAGAGTAGAAGTAGGGGTGACAATACCACGACCCCCCAGCAACTCCCTTTTGGGTCAGGACCCTCAATTTGAGAAATGCTCATCTCCCCCCTGAAATCTGTATAGTATAGGGTAAAAGCACACAAAAGAAGAGATTTCACCTGGGGAAACAAGATTTAACAGTCCGTGATGCATTTTTCATGGCTGTGAATTTGGTAGGGCCCTACTTATCACTTACAAACACATAATATATGCCTGCCCCTCCCCCCACATATACACTCTCTGAATTTCACCCTCCCAGTCTAAGAGACTAAAGCTTTGTCTATATAGAAAGATTGCAAGTGTATAACTCGTGTGTATCTGAATGCAGGACAAGTCACGTCAATATATTTCCTCCCATCCATGGTGCTCTGGACTTCAAATCAGAAATTACTCTGGTTCACAACAGCTGTAACCCTGCCTTGATGGGAGTGCAATCAAAATGGAGCTCTGAATAATAAAACTCATTTGTGTGGGAGACAGAACTTTCTCCAAGGGTGGTCTGATGCTGGTGAATGATCTTCCCCAAGAACTATCATAAACGTCACCACTTTCCGCTCCAAATGCAATGTGCTGTTTTTTGACGCTGCCTTCTTTTACATAAACACATAGCAACAGGTATATTAAAAAACACATAAAACCCACAAAAAAACCACACATGCTACCAAGCCAAGATATTCGACATGCTTCTCTCCCTGTAGATGAGAGAACAAACGTGTGACAGATGTGTAGTCACATTGCTTAATGTACTACAAGGCGGCACTCAGATACTACGGTGACGAGAGCAGCATAAAAACCTATATGGAACAGAAGCGTTTAGGGGCAGCATGGACACATCACATTTCTGATTTAACTAAGCTGTTACAAAAAGTCCTCCAGCAGCTGTCCCACATTTCACCAGTCACTACATAACTGACCTGTGTGGTTTCCCAGGCTATGCTTCACAGGGTCGGAAGTCATCCCCCTCTTCAGACAGCACTAGCAAACACATGAGTCCTATTCATGAGCCACTTTCTCAGTGAAGAAACACATTTCTGAGGGAATGTGAACTTCTCTGCCCTTTGATCACATATTACACATCTGCCTGGACCTGCGAAGTAGTCAGCACCTCACTGTTCTGTAGAGTGAGGGGCACACACAGTCCCAGCTGTCAGTCACCAGAATTCACAAGTAGATGTCTAAGCAAGTGGCTGAACTGGGTAACTCCCTAGAGAGATAGGGCCAGAACAAGGATTTCAGGTCTCTAGACACATTAAAGACAAGAGCAGTTGCTCTGGAACTCCCACAAGTTATCCAGGACTTGACAGGATCCTTTCTAGGGAGTCCACCAATTGGTATAGCCTAACTGATGATCCCTCAGGGGAGTTCCACAGTCATAGTGAGCCGGACAATGATCTACTCACCCCAACCCAACAGCCAAGACCCGTTCAAAGCCCAGATAGATACACAAGGCCATGCCAGAGATATGGGTGGAGATAACGCAGACTACATATAGTAAGGCCAGGTCTACATTAGAAGCTTTTGCCAATACAGCAATATCAATTAGGAGTGTGATACTTCTATATTGGAAAAAGACCTAGTGTAGACATAGTAATACTGATATAAAAGTGCTTTTGCCAGTATAGCTTAATTTTATTCATGAACCAAGTCTACATTTTACTCATAAGCTGCGCCTACATTAGGAGGATTTGTTGGTGTATCTATGCTGGCAAACCTTTTCTAGGGTAGACTAGGTTTAAGTTTTCATTGCAATATATAACCACTGTGGCCTCTCTTACATATTGGTAGAATGAGAGTAATTAGGTCTAATGGAGTTAAAGTTATACCACCCAAGACGCACAAATTTGGCCCTTTATGACTCCTAAATACCAACAGTGCGCCAGTGTCTCCAGCCCAGTGGTCAGGATGGTGGTTTCAGAAGGTCTTGTAAGTCCATGTTCTCTCAATTCCAGGGTCACACAAGCACCCATCATCCAACAGCTGGAGAATTCCACTGTGCTTGCAATACACAAAACCAATAATTCATTTTAATCTATTTTTATGTTATGCTCTTAGTTTGCTTGCACCCTTCAGCCAATGCCCATTCTTCTGAGGCCACTTACCAGGTCATAAGGCCAGAAAAGACCAATCTGATCATCAAGCCTGACCACCCAATGATTGCTGCATCCAGCCCTACAACTTGTGGCTGAACTACAGCATTTCTCTTGGACTCTTCAACAGTGGAGGTCTTTCTAAACGATGGGGAATGCACCATGTCCCTTGGCAATCTGTTCCAAGGGTTAACTGCTCTCACTGGTAAATATTTGCATTTGATTTCCAGTTTGAATTTAGCTGACTTCACCTTCTAGTCACTGGATTTTATTGGACTAGGTTAAACAGGCCCATATTATCACATCTCCTCCCTGTCTAGGTATTTTAAACTGTGATTAAATCCCCTCAACCTTCTTTCTTTGGTAAGCTTAATAAGCTGCAGTTCCCTCATTGTAAGGCATGCTTTCCAGACTACTAATGATTGTTGCAGCTGTTCTCTGAATATTCTCTGATTTTCCAATAATAATTGTACCCCATCCCTCCTAACTTTATCTATATACTATATTCTTCCTTCAAGGGCAGCTGTAGGCAGATGAGTGACTAAAAAGTACACTGGGGATTCCAGGGAAATTCCCCCCACCCCTTACTCCCCATTCCCTAAGCAAACATGTCTGAGCTCTGTTTACAAGCCAAAGGAAGTTATTCCTAGCTGCCAGCCCACAAACTCAGTCTGGAAGCCTAGTGTTTTTCACTTTTTATACCGTCACTAACTCAAAAATTCTGCAGGCAGAGCAAGAAAGAGGAAAATGCAAGAGGCAGAGTACTGCCTGGGTGACCCATCCATAGCTGTACTAGACTTGCAGGGATGGTCATTACTGGTTTGCATCGGTGACCGATAAGACTCTGAGATGCAGAGGAGGAAACTTCCATCGTGGTTTTTCTGACAATAACGGCATTTTAATGTTCATTATTTTCAAGTTAACAAAGTTCAAAACGTCATTTGATTGTGTACAGATTTGCTTGTAAGAGAGCATTGTTAGCTTTGTAACGGCTACATGAGCCACTACTCCTCTTGCCTATTGTGCAATCAGCTGAAAAAAAATAAATGGCCTTCTCTTTCCCTTCTCCCCCATGGTCTCCTGTCGTTGCTTACAGACAGCCCCCCAACCTGAAGCAAATACTCACCAGCAACCACACACCACACAACAGAACCACTAACCCAGGAAACTATCCTTGCAACAAAGCCCGTTGCCAACTGTGTCCACATATCTATTCAGGGGACACCATCATAGGGCCTAATCACATCAGCCACACTATCAGAGGCTCGTTCACCTGCTCATCTACCAATGTGATATATGCCATCATGTGCCAGCAATGCCCCTCTGCCATGTACATTGGTCAAACTGGACAGTCTCTACGTAAAGGAATAAATGGACACACATCAGACGTCAAGAATTATAACATTCAAAAACCAGTCGGAGAACACTTCAATCTCTTTGGTCACTTGACTACAGATCTGAAAGTGGCAATTCTTCAACAAAAAAACGTCTAAAACAGACTCCAACGAGGACTGCTGAATTGGAATTAATTTGCAAACTGGATACAATTAACTTAGGCTTGAATAAAGACTGGGAATGGATGGGTCATTACACAAAGTAAAACCATTTTCCCTTGTTTATCCGCCCCCCGCCGCCTACCGTTCCTCAGATGTTCTTGTCAACTGCTGGAAATGGCCCCCCTTGATTATCACTACAAAAGGTTCCCCCCCACCACCACTCTCCTGCTGGTAATAGTTCACCTTACCTAATCACTCTTGTTACAGTGTGTATAGTAACACCCATTATTTCGTGTTCTCTGTGTAGATAAATCTCCCCACTATATTTTCCACTGAATGCATCTGATGAAGTGAGCTTTAGCTCACGAAAGCTTATGCTCAAATAAATTTTTTAGTCTCTAAGGTGCCACAAGTACCCCTTTTCTTTTTGCGGATTCAGACTAATATTGCTGCTACTCTGAAACCTGTCGTAATTAGGTGTCTCAAGGGCGGCTGATCCAACAGACTGAAGCTCCAGATTCACAGACTAAGCTAATAAGGTATCTTTTCTCCCCTTCAGCTTTTGATGTTTATCCTGCCATTTCATTTTCTTGATGTTTTAGGACACGTGCAGATGACACTGCACCACACTGCACAAATGCAGAAGCCAAGACTAAACGGAAGGGTTCCCACAACTGAGGGCATGTCTACCTTGCCATCACAGGTATGACTGCAGCACACACAGACATAACTGAGCTACCCTTTACCTAGCTAACGTGAGTACAAACAGCAGTGAAACTACAGAAGAGCAGACTGTATAAGCCTTCCTAGGGCCCTGGGTACTTACTCAAGCCACCAGCACACACTGAAGTCTGTGCTGCTGAGGGATCACCTCTATTGATACTTGTGCTAGCTAGATTAAAGCTACTTTAGGGAGGTGTACATGAGATGCAATGTGCTCGGCTTGCAGTGTGGATATGCCCTTAAAGGAGGAAAGGTAGGCCCTGGAAACAAAGGGACTGGTTTTCTAAAGCACTATGTACCAACTGGTGTCAATTGATGCTGTGAGCGCTCAGCACCTCTGGAAAAAACCCATCTAAACCTAAAAGCACGTATTCCAGTTTGCAACATTAGCCTGTAAGCCACTTATGGCTTCACTAAAGGGAGAGTTTAAGAGTCATAAATCATTTCTCACTAATATCTCACTTTAGGCTTTATTAAACAACTCCATCATAATTTGAAAAGTGCTTCCATATTTTGTTTTTAGAAATGCAGAACAAAGCCAATGATGGACATTACATAGGAGAGACTGAGCAGAGATAATAATGACAGACATAACTGAAGAAAAGGACTTTCACCTTTCCATAACCAACAGCAAAACTTGGCCTTGCAGAATTTTTACTACAGAAAACAGAACACAGGAAGATCACAGCTACAGTCGAAAAAACATTGTAAACTGATCCAGTTTTATCTGGAGTCACTGAGATAAGAAGCAATAAATTCCATGATGCTATTTGTAGAGGTACTTTTCACAGGGGATCTGCATTTGAAGGCCAGAGATTATGTCCCGGCAACCAGACCACACAGAAGTGAGAGATCCACACTACAGCACTTCTCAGCTCAGACAATTAGAGTTTAGCTCATGAGCTTAGCTTTCTGCTATAAGTATACAAGTAATGTCAACCTCTTTCAACTAAGCCCACTACTATAGACTGGACATGTCCAGAGAGCACAGCACAAAATTCATATTCTGCAGAACCAAAGGCTTGACATATTCCTGCCTAAAATGTGCTTGGTTTATGAAAGTCTAAACATTTAATACATTGTTCATCCCTCCACAAAATGCAGGGCTTGAGTTTTTAGTTAATTTCCAAACATTATGTCCTTATTTTACTATGGAATGGATAAAAATAGATTTAAATCCAGTTTTAATTCAAAATAAACACAAATTTTCTTTTTAAAAATAAACCTAACTTCAAATTTAATTTGAACTTACAACCACCTATAAAAAGAACAGGAGTACTTGTGGCACCTTAGAGACCAACAAATTTATTAGAGCATAAGCTTTTGTGGGCTACAGCCCACTTCATCGGATGCACAGAATGGAACATATAAAAAGATTTTATATATATATACACACACACATATACACGCACACAGAGAAGGTGGAAGTTGCCATACAAACTGGAAGAGGCTAATTAATTCAGATGAGCTATTATCAGCAGGAGAAAAAAAACTTTTGTAGTGATAATCAAGATGGCCCATTTAGACAGTTGACAAGAAGGTGTGAGGATACTTAAAATAGGGAAATAAATTCAATATGTGTAATGACCCATTCTATGCATCTGATGAAGTGGGCTGTAGCCCACGAAAGCTTATGCTCTAATAAATTTGTTAGCCTCTAAGGTGCCCCAAGTACTCCTGTTCTTTTTGCGGATACAGACTAACATGCTGCTACTCTGAAACCACCTATAGTAAATTTAGACCTTAATATAATCTGTTAAAATCAAATTAAATTTTTGGTTCATGTTCAAGTGGTTCATGTTTGCTGCAAAGTTCTAAAGAAAGTTAAATCACTGAATTGGCGGAAGTCACTGGCTAAGCATCTGGAACCAGTTTGTTGAAGTACTAAACCAGCTTTGATGGCAGCAACCCTTTCTGCAGATGCGCAAAGAATATTTTCTTCATTTCAGTGTATTCAATTAGTTTAGTTCAATGAGTAAGTCATTCAAAGGTGAGAAACCAACAGGGAGTTGAAAAAACAAGAAAGCTTGTTTTCATTTTATAGTCTATGAATAAAAACAAAGATGTGAAAGAATGAGATTTACTAGTTCTAAAATCTACATGGTGACCAGAAACAATCAGTTCAATTCAATAACAGATATTTCCTTTGTTTAACACATCAGTTACTTTTAAATACAAATCATGTCCTGACAAACTTATTTTTCTTATGTGTCCATACTAGTGGTAGCTTTAACAAATTTAAAATACATTTTTATGCATTTTAACTGAATTGCAATTTCCATACAAATACAGAAATCACAAAGAAAAAAAATATCATTCACTATTTCCTTAAAGTAGTAAAAAAATGAAAATTAAGACTGAATACATATGTTAAGCTATACAGTTGCTTAATTAAATGTATATAGATAGTGTATCCTCCTGGTTAGTAAAAAGAAACACCAAGTTTAGCATAAAGGCTATATTTAGCTGTAAATCAGCACATTTTAATGACAGGTTTCAGAGTAACAGCTGTGTTAGTCTGTATTCGCAAAAAGAAAAGGAGTACTTGTGGCACCTTAGAGACTAACCAATTTATTTGAGCATAAGCTTTCGTGAGCTACAGCTCACTTCATCGGATGCATACTGTGGAAACTGCAGAAAACATTATATACACAGAGACCATGAAACAATACCTCCTCCCACCCCACTCTCCTGCTGGTAATAGCTTATCCAAAGTGACCACTCTCCTTACAATGTGTATGATAATCAAGGTGGGCCATTTCCAGCACAGATTGTGGAAATGGCCCACCTTGATTTTCATACACATTGTAAGGAGAGTGGTCACTTTGGATAAGCTATTACCAGCAGGAGAGTGAGTTTGTGTGTGTGGTTTTTGGAAAGGGGGGGGGGAGGGGGCGAGAAAACCTGGATTTGTGCTGGAAATGGCCCACCTTGATTTTCTCACCCCCCCCCCCTTTCCAAAAACCACACACACAAACTCCACAATCTGTGCTGGAAATGGCCCACCTTGATTTTCATACACATTGTAAGGAGAGTGGTCACTTTGGATAAGCTATTACCAGCAGGAGAGTGGGGTGGGAGGAGGTATTGTTTCATGGTCTCTGTGTATATAATGTCTTCTGCAGTTTCCACAGTATGCATCCGATGAAGTGAGCTGTAGCTCACGAAAGCTTATGCTCAAATAAATTGGTTAGTCTCTAAGGTGCCACAAGTACTCCTTTTCTTTTTGCACATTTTAATGGTTAATAACCAATGAGTCCCAACCTTTCTTTAGAAAAATAAAGGAAGTACATATGCAAAACGAGGTTAAACTTGATGATTTAAATCAATGTTTCCTGCTAGATAATTTAAATTGTTCCAACTGGTTTTACTATAAGCATGCTCCAACCATCATAGACAATTATAGTGAATAATCAAGACACACAAACATTTCTGTACATGATGTAAACTTTTATAGTAAACAACAGTATTTTACTTATTGTCTTAATCCCAGGTCTGTGTAGTTGACAATTACAAACAACTTTCAAAAACAAGTTACTATTGCTGCCAAAAAGGCCATACCTTTTTGGGATTTTGGTAAAAATTAATAAAATGCCCCAGTTTAACACAGACCCCTGGTGTGGGAAAGTAACAATCAGCTGCAGTACATCCTGCTTCTCTCCCCTGCCCAAACCCAACACATACCCAGGCCATGTCTACACTACAAAATCAAGTCGACTTAAGTTACGTTGACGTACAGCAATTCAATTACTGTGGCGGCTTTTTGCATGTCCACACTATTCTCCTTGTATCGGCAGTGCGCGTCCACACTAGCAGAGTTACCACTGATGTAGAGCACAGGGCATTGTGGGTAGTTATCCCAATGTGCAACTCATCACCTTCTAGTGCAAGGTGTTTTGGGAGGGGTTTGCAATGCCTCCTGGGGGTAAACGAGTCCCACAGGGTGAGTGGGAACATGGGTTAAGCATCGCATGAGGCCATTTTCTCCATCCCATCATTCCATGGGCATCCTATTACATTTCACACCTCTTTTCAAAAGCCCCACAAACCTGTGACGAGTGTTACGAACACAACGCGCCTGACCCTGCAGTGCTTCCAGAGCCGCAAGACAGAATATGATACCACCTTACAGGCTGCCTTGCTGTGCGCAATGGAAAGAAACAACTCAAGGGTGTTGTTGGCATTCACACAGCAGCTGCACACAGTGGATCGCTGTTTCTGGGCCCAAGAAACAAGCAGACTGGTGGGATCGCATTGTTATGCAGGTGTGGGATGCCAGCAATGGTAGCAGACCTTTCGGACGCACAAAGCCACATTCATGGAACCGTGTGTGAAACTCGCTCCAGCCCTCCAGCGCAGCAACACCAAATGAGAGCTGCACTCATGGTGGAGAAGTGAATGGCGATCGCTGTGTGGAAGCTGGCAACATCGACTGGTACCGATCAGTCAGGAATCAGTTTGGAGTTGGGAAATCCACTGTGCGGGTTGCTGTGATGCAAGTGTGCAGGGCCATTAATTGCCTCCTGCTATGAAGTTCTGTGACTCTGGGCAATGTGGGGAAATAGTGGATGGTTTTGCAGCAACGGTGTTCCAGAACTGCAGTAGGACAACTGATGGCACACATATCCCTATTTTGTCACCAGACCATAAGCGGGGGCTGTTCAGGAAAGGTGCATGAAGCATGCATCTTTAAGAACAGAGGCCAGTACAGAAAGATCTTTCCAGACCAGAGGATTATCACTGGTGATGTTGAAATACCAACAGCGATCCTGGGAGACTGTGACAACCTGTACGCCTATGCTCACCCCTTTTATGAGACTATGATAAATTTTGTACAAAGTATGCTTTGTGAACTATCATTTGAAAATCCATAATTTACTGATCATTATTGTCCTGGTAAAATATGTGTGGCAACGCTGTATGTAAAGTTATAGGATTCTACTACAGGATATTACCAAAGACTTATTCGGAGTCTGGGGAAGAGTCACAAACCAGTTCCCCACAGAAAAAAGGTTAGCCGACACCTTGTCCAGGTATCAACAAAATCAAATGGACTACCTCCCGTTAAATGGCCATTCTTTCGCAGGAAAGAGGATGTGGGAAAAAGTCTACATGTTGACAAAAGAAACAGCCAGGGGGGTTCCCATCCACAGAGACTTCATGTCTTCCTGAACTCAGCTGGAGATGATTCTCGAAAAAGAGAAAGGGCTATAAAAGGAGACAGGAGATACCACAAATTGTTCCTACTTTCTCTTTACCCACAACACCTAAAAAACAAGGGAAACAGCTCTGGACTGGGGTAGGGATACTGACTGAAAAATACATCCAGGAGCATGTTTATAAGGGGTAGGCGGGATCTCTGTGACACTGTATGGAGCCAGCATGGTCAGTTGGGCAGTTGCTATGTGAGCTCTCCATGCCAACCAAATAGGAAATGGAATTTCAAAAATTTGTGGAGCTTTAAAAGGGGAGGGGCATGTTCCTGCGTACCTGGTCGCTGGGCAGCAGAGTTCAAAATGGTGACCAAAGTGGTCATGGAAAGGCATTGTGGGACAGCTCCTGGAGGCTACTAAAATCGATCTAAGTATCACAGTGACCACACTAACACTGTTGTGACGGGTTGCGCCTCTTTCTGGGGTGCCACCTGATGTACTGGGGTACCACTGAGTCCACCTGTTCCACCAGCCTGCGCTCCCTCACCCTGTCTTGCTAAGCCCATGGAACCCTCACCCACCTCCTCTGTGGATTCTAAGGTTCCCTTCCCCAGGCTCCTCTCTGAGACATACACCTCCATGCTCTCTAGAGCAGTTTCTATCCCCGGTTTAGTTGCGTAGACTTGCAGCTACCAACTCGCACAGCCTTCTCACTGGACAGGCAATACACTCTCCTCCCCTTTGAGGACCCTACAGAATACTCCTTCTCACTATGAGTTACCACAACAACAGTCCTGGCCTTGTGGAAAAAAATCATTCCCCACCAACATGTCCACCAGGACGTCCTCTAGTATCATCACAAGTAAATCGCCTTCCAAACCTTCCCACTCCACACTAACTTTTGCTAGTGGCACAGGACACCTGTCTGACCTCACCCCCTTAAAGTTAGATGTTTGGCCCAGTAAAATACTAGCCTCTGGGACCATACTTGGTCAAACCAGAGAGAGCTGGGCCCCAGTATCCCTCCGCCCCAGGCACTCTGTGCTATACATCTTGACAACCTTAATATGTTTCCTGTCTGGTTCACTAGGCCCTGTATCCACCAAGCAGGGGTGGTAAGTTGTGGGGGTACTCTCCGGGGCCTTGGACAACCAAGCCAATAGGGGTCAGGGAGGCTTATTTTCCTTCAGTTTGGGGCAGTTACATCTCAGGTGCTCTGTAGAAGCACCTGAGTGGAAGCACCTTCTAGGGTCTCCTGTTTTTAAGGGCAGTTTGGGATGGGTATGGGAGGTAGGATTCTGCAAGGGTGAATGCCCTACCTCCCAGCCACCCTCCCTCTTCCCAGGGGCAAAGCAGTGACCTTGCTTCCCACCAAACTTAAACCCCTCTGCCTGTGATTTGTTCCTAATAGATGCTTGGGATTGTTCAAATTCGCCTTCAAAAGTAGTAAGTTCCTTGACAGTTTTTACCCTTTTATCCCATAAGTCAGGGGTTCTCAACCTTTTCCCTTTCTAAGCCCCCCCTCCCAACATGCTTTAAAAACTCCATGGCCCACCTGTGCCACAATAACTGTTTTTCTGCATATAAAAGCCAAGCCCAGCGTTATGGGTTAGCAAGTAGGGCAACTACCCAGGCCCCCAGACCACAAGGGGGCCCATGAAACTAAGTTGCTCAGGCTTTGGCTTCAGCCCTGGGTGGCGGGACCCCAGGCATGGTGGGGCTTTGACTTTCTGCCCGGGCCCTGCTTGGCGGCCCCAGACCCCTGGTTGAGAACTTCTGCCATAAATCTCTCATTTGGTTTACATCTGTCACATTACTCATTCTAGCTCCTCCCTTAAGGCTTCTAAATTTTACCCTATAGGTTTCAGGTCCTTACTCCTGGGGGAATTTTGCACCACTGCGCATGCACAGAATTCATGTCCTCTGCAGATTTCTTTGCTTCCCCACAGAAAAATGACATTCTGATAGGGAAGCAAAGGGAAGCTGCAAGAGAAGTCATGCACCATTCCTTAACTGCGCAGGTACATTGTTTCGGGCACCCAGAGCAGCCGGCGGCCAAGTAAATCACCGCAGGGCTTGGGACACCCCAGCCAGTAGCTCCTGTTGTGAGCCAGGATCAGCTGCTAGTCCCAGCTGGGCTGGAGGCAGGAGAGGATGGGACTTCCTCTTCCCCTGCAAGGAGTAGCTGGGGGTGTGTCAGACACCCCGCCCCCAGCCCCCTCTCCAGAAACCACCCCTACCTGCAGGAAGTTCAGCATCCTCCCCTGCTTCCTGCCCACATTGCTTCTCAGTTGCAGTGGGAGGGGTCACTGTACAGGTAGCTGCTTCCCCATCCACCCAATCCCCGTACAGCTGGACTTCCCATACCCAGACACCCCTGCCAAGCCTCACCCTCATCCAGAACCACTCTAGCCCTCCATACCCCAACCCCTACATCTGGAGCCCCCCTGCCTCTGTACCCCCATCCTTGCACCCAGACCACCCCCACTGAAATCCCTGCACTCAAACCGCCACCCTGATGAGCCTGAGCATCCACATCTAGACCCCCATGTCATTGATCCCCAGCTAGCTGCACTGAGACCCTCACCCCACCAACCCTCACTCCCTCAGCACTCAGACTCCTCTGCTGAGTCCCAACCACTTTTGCTTAGAAGTCCCTGCAGAGTCCCATTACCCCTACACCTGGAACCACCCCCCAACAAGCCTATGCATCCAGATCCCACATACACCTAGACCCGCACTGAGCGGCCTACACCTAGATTGTCCAACGCAGAATCCTCTCACCCCGCATCTGGATCCCTTCCCACACTGAGCCCCTCCACACTTGGATCCTGCCTGGTTGAGACTGCCTGCCCTGCACCTGGTGCAAAAGGCCCAGGGGTGTTTCTGGGGCAGGCCCTGGCCTTGTGCTGTGTCAGGGACGGGTGCAGCCTCACCACTGAGTCCATGTCCTGGGGGTGAGGAGGCTGCAGGGTGATCTCCCACCTTCATACAACCAGTGGCCTGTACTCTCTGCCGCCATTCTGGAGCCTCTGCATTTATTGACAAATAAAACTTGCAGAATTTTAAAATACTGTGTGCAGAATTTTTAATGTTTTGGTGCAGAATGCCCTCAGAAGTATCAGGTGTAACCTGAAACGGTCTTAAAACGAATTCCTTAAATTTAGCATAGTTTGAACCATTACCCATTGGCATCTTATTGAATACCAGAGCTCTCCCAAATAACTTTGCAAACAAACAAAGTAGTCCTCTCATGGAGCACACACAGCCTCTCAAAGTTTATGAAATACTCAGCAATATCCCCAGTCTCGCTGTATACTGGACACAACCATTCCCATTTGTGGATTTTTGGAGAGGTGGGGCCTCCTGGGGTGAGGTTTTGTTTCTGCCACTCCATCAAGGCCACTTCATGCTCTCTCTTTTTCCCTCTCCTCCATTTCTTTGTCTTGCTGTTCCAGGGCAGCTTTTTGCCTGGCTGCTGCTTCTTTGGCTTGCTTCTGGGCTTTCATGGCCCTCTCGTTGGCTGTTTTTTGTCTGGCTTCCTCTGCTTCCTGTTCTTTTATCTGCAATTGTCTTAATTCCACCTGACTCTGGTGCATCTTTTTGTTTTCTTCTACCTGTAACCTGTAAAGCTCCAGCTTTTTGTTAGCTTCACTTTGCTCCCCCTACTTCCCTTGCTTGAAATAAGAAAACAGAAAATAACCTGGTAACCACTTTGTCTGTTCTCTAGCCAACACACGTAAAACTCACTTAAAATCTCCACCACTGTGATGGGTTGCACCCCCTGCCAGGGTGCTACCTGATGTACTGGGGTACCACTGAGACCGCCTGTTCCACCAACCTGGGCTCCCTCACCGTGTCCTGCTAAGCCAGGCCCTCAAGCCTCCTCTAGCACACATCCAGCTGCAGAAAGACACGGACACTGAAGTCAGTACTGCATGGGAAGGCTTTAGCTAGGGAATTGCCCAACACTGAAGTACACTCCCCCTCTGGAGAGTAAACCCAAAATTGTATGGTCTTGTCCTGCACTGCACAGAGCACTGTACAGCGTAAGCCAACTGAAATTCACCCTCTCCCTCAATGTGGTGAGAGATATGCACAGCTTTTTGCCCCCCACCCCCCAGTAATGAATTACACAAACTGGGTTTAAAACAAAAACAAGTTTATTAAGTACAAGAGGTAGATTTTAAGTGATTATAAGGGATAGCCAACAGATCAGAGCAGATTACCTTATTAAATAAACAAAAACCGCAAACTGAGCTTAACACACTAGATAGGTAGGATATAAATTAGCAAATTCTCACCCTGAGTGATAAACAGGCTAGCAGACCCTTAAGGCACAAGTTGCCTTGGCTTTCCCAGGTTTTCATACACAGGCTAAAGATCCTTCTAGCCTGGAACCATCACTTCCCACAGCTCAGTCCTTGCACCTCAGGTGTTTCCAGGTATGTTATTGCAGGAAGAGTGAGATACCATCATGATGTCATTGTCCCCCTTTTATATCTTCTTCCCACTTGCTGGAAAGCTCTTTTGCTGTGACCTGGGTCAAACAGTTCCCATTGTGCAGTGCTCTCTCTGAGAGGTTTCTATTGTACACAGTTCCTTGTGCTTGTCTGCATTTCCTCAATAAGCCATTAACATTGTTTGGCCTTTTTACTGTTGTACCTGAAAGGCTGTTTGTGGGAGCTTCCAACCTCACAACGTTTTAGTAACACACACATAACCAAACTATATAGCATCACATATGATAACACACAATCCAATGAGATATTAATGTCTAGCAAATCAAAACTTTTAGAATGATACCTCACAAGACATACTTTATTTAACACACAGCCTAATTACATGACAGTGGTAAATACTGGAGTGTCAGGATGTCAACCGAATGCAAACTAAGTGCTACGCCTCTCGCCGAGGTGTAGCGGGTGAGTTACAGAGGCGGGAGGAACACTGTAGTGTAGAAGCTTATACAGTTAGTTAGGTTGACCTAATGCTATAATGTAGACCAGGCCTCCTAGTCCCAGCCTCGCTAAACTCATCACCAACAAAACAGCCATCAGCTCTAAGGCCATTTTGAAGCAGCATGATCTTGGTCTTGTGGCACATGGTAACCGACAGCCCCCATACAAACAGTCTGTCTGTTCCTTTTTGCTCACGTGCTCCAGCTACAATATTCCAGCCCTTACCCTAGTCAGGCTTCTGTGTGTTGACTGTCTCAACTATCAGCCCATTGCTAGTGGTTGAGAAACAACCAAAGTTGATGGCCCTAGATTGTTCTGATGGCTTTGCAGCCTTAATCATTCAACTAGGTGCCATGTCTTGAATAGTAAACTGATGTTCTAGCCCATCACAAAGGTTACACGATGAAATGAAGGTCATAATGAAGGTTACAATCCAAGATGGAAGCTGCAATACAAAATGGTGTTCACAATTTTAGACAGACACACACTGTCAGAGAGGGGACATTTAATGGAGTAAGTCTCCTGTGGACACCTCCCCTCCCATTTGTTATCTCATAACACTTCTGTGACAGCTACAGCAGTTGCTTATATAGGCATGGTATTCATGGATTTTCACTTTCTTCAAGGCAGTTTAGCAACTGGAAACAATCAGCAGTAACCAGCATCCTGTGGCCAGACAGATCTTTGCAGACCAGGCTAGGAATTCTACAGTATTTCCTGGTGCTTATTAATGTATTATCAGAGCACTAATATTGATGCTAGAAAGAGGTGTATGAGGTAGTATCTTTTATTGGACCAACTTCTGCTAGTGACAGAGACAAAGCTTCTGAGCTTCTGTGTAAGCTTGTCTCTCACCAACGGAAGCTGGTCCAATAAAAAAATATTACCTCACCCACCCAGTCTCTCTAGTATCCTGGAACCAACACAGATACAACACTGCATACAATATTAATGCGGTCATTCCCATGTACTGGCAAGGACCAAGTCTATTGAGTCATTGCAAAATACAGTATGATGCTACAGGATTGTGAAAAAGCCATTCCTCTCAATTGCTCAGCTTACACTTGTTTTATCCTTGTGGTATCTCCATTACAATAGTTTTCCAGCCACCATACAGTTTTGTAGCCTAAATAAGACTTTCTAGTATAAAAACAAGCAGGTAGGAAAAAACAGAACTTTCAAGCTACCTTTATACATCCTAAAACAATATGGATACATTCATTTCCCTCTTCTGCAGATCACCATTAGTACTGGCCTGCTGATTTAAGACTTCTCCTCTGCAGGTAACAATCTTTAAATTCAAATAAAAAACAAACAAATCCTACAAATTTCTTCTGGATGAAAATATTGTATCGATTTCAGCCAAACATGAATCAAACATTTTCCTCTACCTAATATTCAAAAACACAAAACACCTACACAAAATGAAAAATAAACCTTATTGGCTAAATAACAGTACACTAAAATCTAGTATAGTCAAAAGCCACTGTTAGAAGCAGTAGCCTCCGATTTTATTTCTGCACAGACACAATCAGAAAGACCTAACTACACAGAACAGCTTTCACTGTCTAACTTATGACAAGACAGCTGTTGAGTCAATATTGAAGCTTCCAAGAATACTGCCCAAAAGTCTGTTTAGCAGTCAGTAACTTCACTATTTTTGTTGCATTTTACAAGGATATCAACTTAAACCCAGTCAATTCAAAATAGTTTCAGGTACTTCACTTGTCTGAGTCCTGCTGCTAGAATCTATGGTTTTACAATTACATTGTTTTATTTTTAAGAATACTTTTCTCTCTCCTGCTGCTGTGTAAGACAACCACGCAAACTAAAGGTGAAAATTACTATCCAGGAGAAAGTGAAACTGGCCGTACACAGCGTAATACATGCACAAAATTTATAACAAAATGAAAGACATTTTTCATTGTCTAATCTTCTTCAGTTATAGGAAACTCGGGCATCAGTTGTAACAAAAATGGGTACAGTTTTTCAGAAAAAAGAGTGTGATTTTTAAGTTGATTGTGTTTCTTTAATTCAAGACAATCAATACGTCCAGGATGCATTCACAAAAATCAGAGTAATTACACACTTATGCCTCGTCTACACACCAAGTTGTGCTAATACAGGTGTGATTTTAATACTGAGTTAGTTAAATCAGTGCAACTTTGTATGTAGACACTTATTATCTTAAAACTGGGATTACATTGATTTAAGCTTGAGCCTGAAAATGTACAGTTTTAAACAGATACAAAAGTCCACACACAAAACTGGAATTAGTTTAGTTTAACTAAGTGTGGACGGAGGCAAAACTAAGTCGACTTAGGTAGTTATAACTTTGTAGTGTAGACAAGCCCTAGCATCCCAGCACTTCTCCCAGTGGATATCCCGCCACTGTGGAGTAGCAGCAATCATGGGCCTGGCAAGAGTTCAAAGGAAGACATTGCCTGGTCCACTGTCAGTTTTCGTATCTTTCCTTTCCTCTTCTGAATGTCACCGCCACAGGGCTTACTCCCTGAACACAGCAATCAGCCACTTACTCTCAGTCTACACTAATTGGAGAATGGCTCTCATATCACATCTAGGGTGTAGCAGTACAGGCAACTGCTAACAATGCCTACTGGAAAGTGCAGCAGAACAAGGACAGATTAGCTGCTTCCCTCAGCCACTAGGGGAAATGCAACAAACACATTCAGTTCAGCCTGCAGGGAACTGTTTGGGGTGGAGCAGGTAGAGCACAAGAGATATCTTCAACATCACTAAGGCCATGTCTACACTGATCAAAATGCGCTGAAAGAAAATTATTGCATGTTCACACTGTCTTCCTCTGTCAGCATAGTACATGCATACTTGGGGCAGTCACATCGACAGTGAGAGCAATGTACTATGGGTAGCTATCCCACAGATCAGCTCTCCACCTTCTGCTGCTAGGTCTTGTGGGAAGGCGAAGCGGATAGCAGCTCATCATGGGTCTGGGCTTAATGTTCCATGAGGCATTTTTCCCCCCTCCATTCCAGCATTCCATGTGCTTCCATCTTCAGTTCGTGGCATTTTTCAATGTCCTTTTGTTTTCTGCTCGCCCTGCCACCTGTGTCTGAAAGAATGGATCCCGCACTGCTCTCCAATGCTCTGCTAGCTGTCAGTAGCACATCGTGAATGGCAGTGTAGTTAATTGTGACATTCCAAACTCAACAGGATTCACAGTTGCCTCATGTGCTGACATAGATAGGAGCAACATCAGATTACTTTTGGCATTCATGGAACAGCTAAACGTGGTGGACTGTCGCTTTTGGGCTCGGGAAACTAGCCCTGAGTGGTGGGATCACATTGTTATGCAGGTCTGAGATGATGAGCAGTGGCTACACAACTTTCCGATGAGGAAAGCCACCTTCCTGGGGCTGTGTGCTGAGCGCGCCCCAACCCTGTGGCACAGAGACACCCAAGTGAGAGCTGCCCTCTCCGTGGAGAATTGCATGGCAATTGCAGCGTGGAAGCTGGTGACTCTGGACTACTACCAGTTGGTCACAAATCAGTTTGGAGTCAGGAAGTCGACCATTGGGGCTGCGTTAACAGAAGTGTGCAGAGCCATTAATTGCAACCTGCTGCGAAGGTCCGTGACTTTTGGCAATGTGCATGAAATAGTGGATGGCTGTTGGGTTTCCCTAACTGCAGAGGAGCGATAGATGGCATGCATATTCCAATTGTGGCACCAGACAATCTTGCGACAGAATACATCAATAGGAAGGGGTACTGCTCCATGGTGTTGCAGGCACTTGCGGATCACTTCAGGCGTTTCACTGAAATCAATGCGGGGTGGTCCGGAAAGGTGCATGATGCATGTATCTTTAGGAACACCAGCCTGTATAGAAAGCTGCAAGCAGGGGCTTTCTTTCCAGACCAGAAGATTACAGTAGGGGACTTTGAAATGCCCATAGTGATTCTGGAAGACCTGGAGTACTCCCTAATGCCATGGCTCACGAAGCCTTTCATGGGAAACACAGATAGCAGTACGGAGCAGTTCAACAATAGGCTGAGCAGGTGCAGGATGACAGTGGAATGTGTGTTTGGCAGATTAAAGGCATGTTAGCAATGCCTTTATGGCAAGTTAGACCTCAATGAGGATAATATTCCCATGGCTATAGCTGTGTGCTGCACACTGCACAATATTTGTGAAGGAAAGGGTGAAAAGTTTGCTCAGACTACTGAGGCAGAATACTTGGCTGCAGCTTTTGAGCAGCCAGATACCAGGGCTATTAGAGGGGCACAAAGGGGGGCAATTTGAAACAGGGAGGCTTTGAGGCAACACTTTGAAGATGAGAACCAGTAACGTATATTGCTATGCTCTGGACTACTACTTAATGAAATCAAGTTTTCCAAGGAAGCACTTGTGATTTTGTGGCCTAGGATTCGATGTAAGCAAGTGATTTAACTTCTTGTTTATTTGTTGCTGCCATCTGCTATCAAAATTTGCAGGAAATAAAGAGTTATTCAAAAAACATTCAAAAAACTTTGCTTTTATTGCACACACACAATTGCAGGGTGGAGGAAGAAGGTACCAGGGCAAGGTTGACTTTCAGAGCTGTGTGTAAGTTCAGCTATCATTTGAAAAGGTGTCCTTGGGGGTGGAGTGACCAGGAAAGCAAGACGTCCCAGACAGCAGAAAGGACCTCAGGTGGAATTTGGGGAGGGCATCGGAAAGAGTTTTGAATGTGCTGAAAGGGAAGGTGAGTATGCATGTATCTGCTCAGTCTGGAGGGTTATGAGGGACTGTATCATCTCAGTTTGCCTCTCCATAACTTTAAACATCCTCTTCATTGCTTCCCTAGTGTAGGCCTCACTTTTTTTTCTGCCCTGCCTTTCAACTTCCCTCCTCTGTCTGCATTCCCTGTTTTCTGCATCTGAGCACTGATCACCTCCTGGAACAGGTCTTCCTTGCTCCATCTTGGGCACTCTCTTATCTGGCAGAGGCACCTCCACCAGTGTGTACTGGGTGCCTCTGAAGGCCACATCTGAAGCAGCACAAGGAACAATACACAGAAGCATGATTGTTAAGTACACACACAGCATTGAAACAGTACAGTAAAATACACCTCTAGTAACATACCAATCACTTTCTCTCTGATCTTTGACAAGCACACATGCTGGCAAATACCCCAAGCATGGTGAGTTTACCCCAGGGTGAGGGATATTGTACATGGGGAGAAAATCAATATGAAAAGATTGCGGTGCAGTGGACTAGGGACAAGAATCTAAATTTTCCAACTCTTTTCCACAGGCAGGGGTCATTGTAGCAGATATCTCACTCTTGAGGGTAAGCAGGGAGGCAAGGATTACTACACACTTGCAGCTTCCACCCCAGTCCCTATACTGCTCCCGTGTGCTGCTTTGGTCCCTGCGCAAACGATTGCAGAATGGTGCGGGAAAGTTTCCTTCAATGGGGGAAAAAGAACAAAGCAGCTCTGCCAAGGAACATTTGGCGGAGGATTGGTGAGTCCCCAAGGAAAGTTTCCTAAAGATCTCTCTGGAGGATTCCCATAAAAATCTCAGTGTGCCTCAACACCCTGCTCCACTATACTGCTTAGCTGCACAAGGAAATGTCCAGCACACAAAAACTCAGCCACTGTTGTACATTTCTATGCCCTCAACCCACCTCCACACTTCACAAAGCAAAATCACTTACTAGGGGTCTCCTCTCTCCTGCTTCTTGCTCTGCCGAGATTGGCTAGACACCTCTGGAGTGGAGAACAGCTCCTGAATGGACCACTGGGCGACCCCAGCTTGGGCTCCACATAGTCATCTGTCTCCACCTCTTTGCTAATGACTTCGTCCTCTGGGTTAGATCCACTTTCCCCTGGCTCCAGCCCTGCCGAAGTATCCACAGGGCTCTTTGCGGTGGAGTTGCCGCCAAGGATAGCGTCCAACTTTATAAAAATGGCAGGTCTGGGGCATAGCTCCAGAGCGATGGTTTGCCTCCCTCGCCTTCTGGTACGCCTGCCTCAGCTCCTTGATCTTTGCTCTGCACTGCAGTATGTACTGATCACAGCTCTTTTCACACAAGCTTTGAGAAACCTGCCCATAGGTATCGACATTCCTGCAGCTAGGGTACAGCTGGGACTGCACAGCCTCCTCTCCCCAAATACTGAGCAGATCCAGCAGCTGCACATTGGTCCAAGTGGGAGAGCGTTTGCTGCATGGAGCCGCCATGGTCAACTGGGAAGATGCGATGTGAGCTCTCCACACCAAGCAAACAGGAAGTGGAATTTTAAAAATTCCTCTGGCTTTAAAGGAGGAGGCATGGACAGTTGCTTACCTGGCTTCAGGGCAGCAGAGTTGAAACTGCTGACCAGAGTGGTCAGGATGGGCATTGTGGGACACCTTCTGGAGGCCAATGAGAGTGATAAAATGTCTACACTGGCACTTCAGCGACAAAACTTTTGCGTAAAAAGCCCTATGACTTTTGTTGCCAAAAGTGGCATTGCAGTGTGTACACCTCCACTGTTTCATTGCCAAAAGCTGCCTTTTGGTGAAAAAGCTCTGGAGCGTAGACAAGGCCCCAGTTTGGAAGGATGGCAGAACTATTTCCAAGCAGACTAACTCAATCTCTCTTGTCCCCAGACCTCCATGGCAGTGAAAACGCGGAGGCCAAGGGACAGCCTACCAGGCCACTGCCAAGGCAGAAATAATGCAGTGCTATTTTCTGTAAAGCCTCTTAAGCTACTCTGAGGAGATAAGTCCTGAGATCACTCCAGATTCTGTTTGACCTCAGATACGCAAATGTGTGCCAACAAGTGAAAGAAAGCTGAAGCCAGCCAGTACACATCAGAATGCAGAGTGTAAAGAAGGAAGCAACAGCTTGGGAAAGAGGAGATTGTACACATGTATACATCCAGACTGAGGATGCTTCTCCACAATAAACAAACAGATTCAAAATGTGAAATTTAGCAGGGTCTGTCCCAAGGCACAGACTTGTAACTGTTCTCAGGCAAGTGCCATGGACAATCAGGTTACAGAAAAATTAAACACCATATTTATATGCAATCTTAGTTGTCTAACGGTAACACCTAAGCTAAGGAACACAGGTCTGCAATCTACAAAAACCCAGTGTAAAGACAGAACAGCACTTCCCAAGTGTCAGGATGAGTGCCAGATGACAAAAGTTTTCTCTCTCTGTCTGACTCAGCATGTATTTGACAATTACTTCAAATGGTGTTATATCAATTACTGACATCAAACTGTATATTGAAGGTACGTTATGAACGATCAATTATTAAAGTTCCAACTACTTTTTTAAACTCAGATTTTTAAGCTCATGGGGACCATTATGATCATCTACACTGGTGTCCTGAATAGCATACACAGGTCTGAGAATGTCACCCAATAATTCCTGCATCAGGCCCAAATTACGTTATCCTCACAATGTCTGACAACTGCCCCAAATACTCGGATATCTCATTTGGAGTGGGACACAATGACACCCCGTCTCCCGAAACTAGTCTCATAGCCCCATGTGATCACATTCAGTCTTCGAATAAAGCTCCTTGGAATCAGTTCAATACTGATGCTGAGGCAATATTATCAATGTCAATTAAAGTGTGATGATGAGACACCAATATTTATATTCAAAAACCAAACTAGGTTGTTACCACAAAGTATAAAATTTCAGTATGAGTCATTTATGTGGATTTAATCCAGTGAGAGCCTTTGTCTGTAGAGCTTGAATAATCCAATGCTGGAGCCCAAGGACCAGTCAGTCATTTATTGAGAACATTGTACAGGTTTTCATTTGCTTATCTAGCTACAGCAAACAACTCTGGATAGCATTCCAGCTGCCAAGTTAAAAACAGAGTCGTCAAGATGAACCAAGGCCTCCATTACAGGAATGTCCAATAATGCAGTTAGAACAGCAGCAGGATAAAACATCTCACCTTCCTCCTTCACTACATCAGTTATGCTGGGCCAAGACAGCTGTCCTGCAGACAGTCCAAATACATCTAGAGCTACTCCCCAATCCCAAGTATAGCATACACTTTACAAACAGTCTACAAAATACACTGCTGCCAGATTATGAGAAGATGAGAAGATAAGCTGTGGTTATGGAAGGTTACAATGTCAGCACTGAATAAAGCTATAAAAACGAGCTCACTAAGTACTCAGCTTTTACTGTTTTAAAAAGACACAACTGTGATAATCTAGGAGATAGCTATGATTTAAAGGGATACTGAATAACTAAAACTGAAAATTCACAGTGTCACTTATTAAAGCTGAAAATTTTAACAGTGTACTTTTTGCACTTAACAGCGCAATTAAAACAGATGCATTATATTTTAGGTGTAGTCAATTTAATTTTCTGATTCTCATGTACTACCACATGGCTGCAATGTTTTGATTGAAGATGTAGTGGGGGAATGTTTAAATTGAAAAAGAACCCAAACTGTCTTTTTAAAATAATTTTGTGAAAAATTCTAATATTCAGTTCTACTTTAAAAAAAACTAATTATGGGACCTACTTGACGGAGCCCCTTTAAATCCAAATGTACAGGTATGTTTTCCATCTAAAAAGATGACTAACATTAAATACGAGCTATTTAGAGATCCACTGGAGGAGTTTTAAAGGTGACCTGTGAGTAAAAAACATGAATCAAACAGCTTTTGTTAATAATGAAAAATGATCTCAGTTTACGTGCAAAGTTCCATGAGGAATACAAATATGGCTGTGACACACAGCAGACAGACAGCTCCAGTGCCTCTGTTACAAAGATGAACACTTATTTTGTTCCCAGCCTAGAGCTTCCTCCCGCTTCCCAACCCTGTACTGTGTAACCCATAACCTAGTTCACCAGAAAAGCTCTAGTTTTCTGGAGAGAGCCTCCCAATGACTCTATTGAAAACCCACTTTTTATTTTATTGAAATCTCATTTCAACTGTTTGCCCTGTCTCACTCCCATAACCCATCAGTCTCTGCCACCACTCCCTGCTGTGCCTTCCCTAGAAACAATCAAGTTCCCAAGTGTCCCTGTGCTGAGCCCTAGTACTATATCACCCACCAGTCTCTCCTCATGAGCTGTGCACATTAGGACAAAACAAAAAACATGCTGTTGCACAATTTGCACTCTCTTGGGTTGGAAGGACACCAGACTTCAACAGGGAGGAGGGCAGACAGAGCACTGAGGCAGTGGGGCCCTTAACTCTTAAGTCAGTGAGGGAGAGGGTGCTGGATGTCTCTACAGGCAGACAAAGGTCAAAAGGATGGCAGGGGGAACTGCCAATTCTCTCACAATGGTAAGTTTCCCCCAGTATAATCCACCCATCCTCTCACACCCCACTGCAACCCAACTGTGCTTCCCAAACATGATTTCCCCCCCGCCTTCCCCGAGACCTTCCAGGGTGCAATCCACACCAGTGAGGTGCTGTGTAACCACCTGCCCTGCAACCTGGGGTGCTTTACAGTGTTTATTAATAAGATGTTTATTTAAGCTTTGCTGTTGTAGTTCTCCCCCAAATTGCTCACAAACAGCCTGCCAACATGTAATTCACTCCCCGAATGTCTGTGTGCAGCCACAGCCCTGGTCCAGAACCTCTGATCTCTGCAGCCTGTCAGAAAACACCAGCCACACCCTGGCTCCCATCAGCCTTGGTCACTATTTGCCCAACACACTCCCAGTCCCGAATTTTCCCCCAAAACATGTATGCTGCGCCATCCAGCTCTCTCCTGGACATCCCAGATACATGAGGTCCATTGTCACTCTAAGGGTACAACACCTGTCTTCTTAAATAGAGTTACCCAAACAGTTTAACTTATAAACACACTGGATTTGATTAAACAAAAAAACAAGTTTATTAACAAAAGAAAATATGATTTTAAATGCATTCAAGTGTGGACATTACAGTTAGAAATGGTTACAAAAAACCAACAAATCCTTTCTGATGCTAAAACTTAACAAATTAGGCTTGATTTAAGGCAAAGTTCTTACCCATATGCGCCTGTCAGCATTACTGACCAGCCTTATTGGTCAGGACCTCTCCCACAAAGTCCAACAGTTGATTTTTTTTGTCTTCTTAGAGGCAAAGGGGGGGGGGTCTTTTGGGGTGTTTGCCCCTCACCTTTATAGCTCATTTCCCTATTTGAAATGCAAGCTCTTGAGAAAAGAAAAGGAGGACTTGTGGCACCTTAGAGACTAAAAAATTTGTTTGAGAATAAGCTTTCGTGGGATGAAGTGAGCTGTAGCTCACAAAAGCTTATGCTCAAATAAATATGTTTGTCTCTAAGGTGCCGCAAGTCCTCCTTTTCTTTTTGCGGATACAGACGAACACGGCTGCTACTCTGAAAGCTCTTGAGAGTTATTTCTACGTAAAAGTTCTTTCCAGCTGAGGGCCAGCTGGCATGAAATCTCCTGGTGAAGAGTCCCAGGCTATTTTTTCCACACTCCTGTTTGCCAAAATGCACATCTTCTTTGTCCTCTGCCTTTCCCCTTTCATTGTCCGAGGACTCTGTTTACTGTTTATATGTAAACTTGACGTAAACACACATCCCTTTGTTTAAGGCCCGTTTTGCCTAATTGTTGCTTCATGAGTTTAAACATACCTCACCACCACCACCTTACATAAAATTCATAACTTTTACATATAATGATGCCACACACATTTCACCATGATATTATTGACAAGTGAATTACGAGTTTTCCCATTATACCTTACAAGGCATACTTTGTGCAAAGTATATTACAGAAGTGTGTACTGGGTGAATACAGGGTGCATTCAGTCACACCCTCTCAAACCTCTTTTAATCCACAGTAAAATGGATCACTCTCCTACAGGCTTTGGGCTCCCTCTTCAACAAGGCCTAATCATACTGTGCTCTCAGACCTGCTGCTAACTTGAGTGGGGAGATATTGGACCAAGCACTAGAACCTAAGTCTCTTCCATGGCAATGCAACTTCTCAACCTGTGCAACAAGACCAACTGTCAGTAGGGCTCTTACAGCACAGAATTTTATGAGAATGTTTAATATGGTCCCAAAAGCAGCTAAATTAACAACCACAATATTTTTGAATAACTCATTCTGCCTTACATTAATATCAGGTAAATGTAGGCACAGAGCCAAATGAAGCTGCAAATCAGGAAAAAATTGTCACAACCAACTCCTCTCCTCACTCACCCCTAGACAAAACGTCACTGATTTAAGGAATATCTTGTTTTCATCTCCCAAAAACAATTATGTTTAGGCAGACTTTGCATACTCCTGATGTGCTGAATTCCTTCCTATCTTTATCAGAGGCTCTCAGCACAATATTTTAAAGCCATTTGATTTTTTTTTTTAAATTTGCAGCTGACTTTAAATGAAGTCAGAGTGATCAAGAAAAAAAAAAAAACATCCACAAAAAACATCTATACATCAGTGACTAAGGTTTATCTATGCCGTAGTTTTCCCCAGCACCACGAAGGCTTCCATAACAATCATGGATGATTTCAATGAATAAATCACATACATCTGTAAACCAGATTGAGACCACAGCCTTAAAATATACTTTTTAAAAATGGGACTATAAAGAGATTATTTACTAAAAACATGACATGAAAACCACTTAGGGGTGAGTAGCGGGAGGAGCTAAAAACGTAATTCAGGCAGAACCTACCCTTTAGTGTTTCTAGCCCTTCTGTTTGCAAAGAAAACCTTAGGAATGAGACAGCAAGGCTGTGCTAAATTTGCAGGCAGACAGTGCCAATGCTTACTCCTCAGCAGCAGGAGAGTGAAACCTGACAATTGTATTACTGCTCAGTGTTCTGTCATGTCAATTTCATTCTGCTACCTGGGAAAACCTTGAGTAGCAACAGATGCAAGCGCTGGAGCACACCCCAAAATAACAGAAGATGGGGAAGGTGTAGTAAAAATCAGCCCTGCCTAAACAATCAGGTCTGGCTAACGGAGAAGACATCTGGCTTCTCTCCTTTTCAGCAAGGAGAGGTGAGCAGAGGTTTTTCACAACATGAAGCTCAGGATCAGGCATAACATCCTGGTAGGAACTGGAGCACCCTCCCAATACAAGCAGCCAGGGATGAGACTAGACTTCTCAGACATTTGGGCCCTGGACCTCACTTCTCGACTGTCTTCCCCCTCCCCCCCCCCCCATCAGTCCCAGACTGGCAGATTTCTGGCAGCCCGGGGTTAAATATCACTCCTTCAAAGAGGAATTAGCAGTTTCTGGCACTGCATTGCTTCTCTGGTTTAGGGAGCTAGAAAAATGGGAAAGAATCCTTTCTGCAAATATCCAGTTACTTAACACAGGTGATGTGCAGAAGCCAACATTTACAGCATCAGGTTACCAAATTTACAGGCTATTCCCCTATAAGAGTGGGGTTAAGATTTTTATCTGAGCCCATTATTTACAACTCAGGCAGGGATAAAGGAACCCTATTACAACTTACTCCATTTCTAATGGAGATTTTCTGCTCACTTTTGAAAGTCCCAGGAATCAGTGTTGATGGAGATGAAGTCCTGAGAACTGGAATACTAGAAGTTTAAACCTTAGATCTTTTGGGAGCTTGAGTTAATGGGGGTGGGGTGGGGGGAGGGAAGGGGAACTGCCAAAAAGTCAACCCGCACCATTAAACAATCCAAAGAGCTGAACAAGAGGTTGAAGAAATTCACCAGAAGCCTGCATTACAATCCATTTGCCTGAGCACTAGATAACTTTTGTTAAGGTATGAGAGGGTACGTCTATAGTTAAAATACTAAGGAGTTGCAGCAGCAGCACCATTGTAGCATTAAAGGCTTTGTTTACATGAGCACTTTTGTTGGTCAGGGGTGTGAAAAAACACACACACCCCATTCCCCAGACACAAGCTTCACAGACAAAAGCGCCAGTGTGGACAACGCGATGTCAGAGGGGGACGCTGTCCCACCGCCACTGCCTAGGGGCAGTTTGATTATGCCAGCAGGAGCGCTCATTCCCATCGCCTACAGCGGCTACACAGGAGACCTTACGGCGGCGCAGCCTCAGTGTAGACGCTATGCCAAAGGAAGCGGCTCTCCCGTCAGCAGAGCACTCCAGCTCCCCGGGCGGTGAAGAGTTTTCCCGTGGACCTAACGCGGTCTACGCGGGCGGTCTGGGCGGTCTATGGCCTCCCCCCACGCCTGCGACACGACGATACCAGCGCAAGCTCCCAGCGCAGACTGGTCCTGAAACGACAGAGGGCGCGGAGAGCTACCCGCATCCCCGCCACTTGCTCGGCTGCCCCCGGCCTGGCTGCTCCAGGGGGCCGCCGGGGCGCCCCGGGGCAGTTCCCCAGCCGCGGCTCCCTTTCCCCTGAGTCGCTTCGCGCCGTCTGGGGAAGGGACCGTCCCTCGCCCGGTGCCCGGTGCCCACCCCAGCGCGGGCACGGGCTGCCGGCCGCCCCGAGCACAGCGGGCGGGCAGAGCCCAGCGCCCTGCCCGGGCTCAGGGCCCGCAGGAGCCCCCGCCCCGCCCGTAGGTGGGAAGGGGGCGCTCTGCGCCGGGCCCCGCCAGAGAGCCCCGCCCGGCTCTTACCGGGCTCGCAGGGAGAGCGGCAGCTCCGGCGCTGGCACCAGCATGTGAGAGTCCGGAGCGCGCCTGCGCACTGCGCGGCAAAAAGCCCGGGGCTCCTGCACAGGCGCAGAGCTGCGGCAGGTCTCAGAACTACAAACAAGATGGCGGCGGCGCTGAGGGGAAAGGGAACCGGGGGGCGGGGCTGCGTGGGCAGCAGCTCTTCCTCCCTCGACGGCCCCGCGGCTGGTTCGCGCCAGGCCTGCCCCGTCCCAGAGCAGGGCCGGGCTGGGGTTACGGCCTAGCAGGGCCAGTCCCACTATGGGGCCTGGGCTGGGCGTGAGACCCCTCGCCCAGCTCGCCTCGTGCTGCCAGGAAGCACTCCGTGGCTGCGGAGCAGAGGCTGAGCCTTCGGCCCATGGTGGCCGGGTGCCACCACCCCCACCAGGCTCCGAGATCGTGGCTGCGTGTTGCCATCCCCGCCTGGCTCCTTGGCCTGGCTCGGTTATTAAGGCCTCGGTGCCTCTCTGGCTCCGCACCTGGGTGCGAACCTGGGGCAACAAGGGAAGGATGGCTAGGGGAGAGCGCTGCAGTGCGTCTCCTTGGCAACTGAGGCCACCTGGAGCACAGCACCCGTCCTCCGCACTGGCTTCCCGTACAATGGCAGCTCACGTTCAAGGTCTCGGTGCTTAACTTTACAGCACCTCCTGGAGTCCAAACAGACTGGTTAAAGCTCAGGGACAAAGAGTGTGGTCAACAGCTACACCCCTGTGGCTCAGTGGAATGGACCTCTCAACAATACCAGTCCTTTTGTTTATTGCCTGTGACCTGTCCGTGACTTTTACTAAAAATAACCATGACAGATAATGTAATCTAATTCCATGCAGAGTCCCTTCAAAGCAAAGCAGGTAGAGGACAGCTCTTGTTCCCTCTCGCAGTGGGCTCAGTCACATATTAATGGAGCTTAACAGTAGATCTGATGGTTAAAATTGCTACAATTCTGGCAAAGTCGTTATAGTTTCCCAAACAGATTGAGGGGGTTATATTAAAAATCCTTCTCTAAACAACCTAACAACCTTAATACCTCTACAAGGTGCTTAGACCTATTCTGAGCAAGGTTAGATGACATAGGCCATGTCTATACTGCACTGTCACTGTTAAAACTTTTGTTGCTCAGGGATGTGAAAAAAAACACATCCCGAATGACAAAAGTGATAATGACAAAAGGCGCCCGTGTGGACAGCACTTCATCAGCGGGAGACACGCTCCCAGCAACAAAGCTACCACCCCTCATTAGAGATGGTTTTATTTTGTTGCCAGGAGAGCTTTCTCCCGGCGACAAAGAGCGGCTACACTGCGCACCTTACAACACTGCAGCTGCAGCAGCAGCACGCTGTTGTAAGGTGTGCAGTGTAGACATAGCCATTGTGCTGTAAGCACCTGCCTGCGTACACTGGAGCTCCCAACGGCACTGACTCAGGAGGAGCTTAACCAGTATTAGTCACAGTAGGAAATGTTTTAAATTCCTTTGTGTAGACAATACCATAAATCAGCCATTAGCTATAATTGATGAGGAATGTAAGTGTGCAATGCAGATTACATGGGTTTAAAATATTGGAATCCTCTCTCCCACCCAGCAATGTGAAAGCAAGGCGCACTGGGGTTTGAACACCCCAAAGAGCAAGTATATGTGTGCACACCATTTAATTAGCAGGCCAGCAAGAAGGCCATCTCTTGTCACTAGAACCCAGAACAGAGCTACTGAGCTAAATATTCCTTTGTAGTAGAGAACGGGCACCCAAGGTCACAGGAAAGATGAAGGCAAAGATAGAGATTGCACCAAGGAAGATATTAGGTGAGTGGCAATACTGGGTATGAGAATGGTTTTACTCCTGATAAGAGGAAAGTGCTTCATTAAATCCATGGACATTGCACTGGAACATTTCCCTGGAGAGGTTTTCCCAAGTTGATGTTGCTTGCATTCACAGTGCCCACCATGCTCTCATGCAGGACTGGCATTAGACACTTTGGCATGGTAGGCCACTGCTGCCCAGCATTGCAGAGGGGGCAAGAAACCCACTCTGCTGGGAAGCTTTCCCAACTGGCTGGATTGGAGCCACTCCTACCAAGTAGGCATCATAAACAGCCTACTCTATAACACCAGCCCTGGTTTCCTGTTCTTTCCTGTACCCCCTACATACACTCTGCTCCCATCTTGAAAGGGTACTTTACAGACCATTGCTGAGGGGTGTTTGGAACAGGGAGACTTCCATTTTGGGGAGAACAGAATTGGAATTTTTCAGCTTGTTCTTGGCTGCCCTACTTCCCAGGCAATTGCCTTCCATGGCTGCCTGGCTTCCCAGGCAAACTGCTCCCCATGGGAAGGCAGCTGGCTGGGGAATTGGCTCCCTGAGCAGCTGCCTCCCCAGGGAGCTGGAGGCCAGAGGTGTTGGGGAGCCCTGGGAGGCAGTTGCCAGGGGAGTGAAGGAGCCTGGGCTGGCAACAAACCAGTAGTTTCCATCAAAAACATTGATGGAATCGACACACTCCTGCAGAATGTTTTGGTTCCATTGAATCAGCATTTTGGGGCAGAAAAGTGTCAACCAGCTCTGTGCTATGGCAATTCCTTGCCACAGACATTAATAGAACCTTGCAGGGGACAGGGGTGCATGCATTTAACAGAGTAGCCATGCTATCTCATGGCAACCCTTGGTCTTCCTCCTCACCTTGTCTGCTTTTGTTGCCTTACCCCATCTAACAGAGGCTCTTTGGTGGCAGCATCCAGCATGGGTGGAACCTCGCATAGGCTGGGGGAGGCTGTGCCTCACCCAGCAGCCCAGCGTGGCCCCACCCATGCTCCTCCTTGAAGCCTTGCTTTCCCTTCCCTGCTTGGTCCCAGCCTAGGCAGGCTACTGCCTGCTCCTCTTCCGGGAAACAGCGTGCTGGGGCTGGGGCTAGGGTGGCCGGGACTTGGAGTGGCTGGGGCCACCCAGTGCTAAGGGGGCCCCGGGCACTGGGCGGGGCGGGTGGAGATGCTGGGGCTGCCTGTTCTGTACTTGGGGACCGGAGGGCCGCTCACCACCCGCCCTGTGCTATGGGGCTGGGGGGGCTGCACGCCACTCACCAGCCCTGTGCTGGGGGTGGGAGGGACATGCCGCCCACCCAGTGCTCCAGGGCTGGGAGGGGAGCTATGGCAGGGGAAGGGGGGCAGGTCTTCCGGTCAGGGGAGCGCAGGACTGGCTGGGGGCTAACCTCCCCCTGCCAGCGGCTCACCTACCGCCCATGGGGTCCAGCCATTTGTTCTCTGATGTACCCCACACACTTTCGGATACTGTGAATAGGACAGAACACGTTGTGCTGGTGGGCGAATGGTACTATATGTAAAAGAAAGCGTAGAGTCAAATGAAGTAAAAATCTTAAATGAACCAAACTGTACCATAGAATCTCCATGGATACTAATTCCAGGCTTGAATAATAAGAATATAGCAGTAGGGATATATTACTGACCACCTGACCAGGATGGTGACAGTGACTGAAATGTTCAGGGAGATTAGAGAGGCTATAAAAACAAAAAACTCAGTATTAACAGGGGATTTCAACTATCCTCATATTGACTGGGTACATGTCACCTCAGGACAGGATGCAGAGATAAAGTTTCTCTACACCTTAAATGGCTGCTTCTTAGAGCAGCTAGTCCTGGAATCTTGTTGAGGAGAGGCAATTCTTGATTTAGTCCTAAATGGAGCACAGGCTCTAGTCCCAGAGATGAATATAGCTGAACCACGTGGTAATAGTGACCATAATGTAATTAAATTTAACAACCCCGGGGGGGGGTGGGGGATGTCACAACAGCCCACCATAGTATCATTTAATTTCAGAAAGGGGGACTACACAAAAGGTAATTAATAAACAGAAATATAAAGGTGCAGTCCCAAGAGTGAAATGCTTGCAAGCTGCACGGAAACTGTTTAAAAACACCATAACAGAGGCTCAATTTAAATTTTGTGACAAAGTTCCTGGTCTACCTTGGTGGGTCTTGTGCTTATTGGCGGATTTGCTTGCCTTGGAGCTTCACAGCAGCCCTCAGCTTGGCCATTTTTCTGAATTCACAGTCCAGGTCAACTCCTCCTGCGTCCAGGAGTTGGGGAGGATTTGGGGGGAACCCGGGCCCGCCCTCTACTCCGGGTTCCAGCCCAGGGCCCTGTGGAATGCAGCTGTCTAGAGTGCCTCCTGGAACAGCTGTGCAACAGCTACAACTCCCTGGGCTACTTCCCCATGGCCTCCTCCCAACACCTTCTTTATCCTCACCATAGGACCTTCCTCCTGGTGTCTGATAATGCTTGTGCACCTCAGTCCTCCAACAGTCCGCGTTCTCACTCTCAGCTCCTCACACGCACACCACAAACTGAAGTGAGCTTCTTTTTAAAACCCAGGTGTTCTAATCAGCCTGTCTTAATTGTTTCCAGAAGGTTCCTGATTGTTCTGGACCCTTCCCTGTTGGGAAATGGGACGTCCCTCGCTTGCTCCTCAGCTATCTGCTTTCTATTCTTTCCTAAAGCCCCCTGGCCTGGATTTTTCTTACTTTTTGAGCCTGCCTTAGTCTCCCCCCCCCCCCCCCCCCGACCGGGCCAGATGCTTTTTTGTTTTGTTTTGTTTTGTTTTGTTTTTCTGCCGTTTTTTTTTGCTGCCGTTTAAGTGCTGGTCGGCTGCCAGCTCGCCGCCAGCACCCCCCGCATGCCTGCTCCCGGGTGCAGCTATTTGCCTTAGCTGAAGGGGGGGGAAGATTGCCGACCTGCTATCCGGAGGGGGGAGTGGAAGCCCCCAGACCCAGCCGTTTTGCTGGCAGCTCGGAATTTACTTCTTATCTCTGCAACATTCTCAGCATGCCGGAAGCCATGGTACAAAGCCAGCAGAGCTGGAGAAGAAGAAGATAGCAGACAGAAGAAATCACCCAGGGAAGCTACAAATCATCATGGAGGGGGCCGTAAGACTGAGTAATTTTTTGAATTATACTCTCGTGGGGGGGAGTTTGACTGTGGCTTAATTGTGTTTGTGGCAGCACAGGGGGTGTGGCACGGAGCTGCCCCCCGATCCATCGGTGCCCCCCCCAACATTATTACAACTGTCACGGCCCCCCCGCCGTCCGTCCCTGCTGGCAACCTGCCATCTGCCTCGGATCCAGCTGTTTGCTTTGAACTTTGCCTTTCGGACCGGACATAACAGCCGACCAAACGAGACTCTTTGGACAAACGTGCGTGGGTCCACACACCCCCCGCCCCGGACTGTTTATCCCACAGCTTGCCCCTATCACCGGACCCCGATTCCTGTTTTTCCCCCCTTCCAGTCCAACCCATTTGGTACCCCCACCCGCCTGCAGCCCAGCAGGGAGGAGCGGTTAATCTGCTTCCCCCTCCCCCCTCCTCCTCCTTCCGGTGTCTCCCCGTCTCTCCCTGCTCACAATGATGGGGAATGAGAGGGGCGAGGCCCCTCTACCAATATCAGTTGTTCCTCCCCCACTTCCCCCCCACCCAACCCCCGAGCCCCCCTCAGCACCGCCACTGTCAAAACACCTGCCACCGCCCCCGCTGGGGCACCAGCAGCAGGAGGCACTGGGGCAATTACTGCCACTGCTACGTCCACCGCCCCCCAGATTCTAGGAACCCCACCCCAGCTAGCCAAAAAGGCCAGGGCGGGAAGAAAGGAAAGGGCCCCGCTAAAACCACTAGGCCCTCCATGGCAGGGGCTGCCCCCACCGCTGTGGCCTTGTCATCGACCGTGGCGCCCCCCCCCCCCTGTTCCCTCCACCAGCTCTGCGAACGTCCCTCCCCCGGCCCCCAGGACGTATGCCTGGGTGGTGGCAGGCTCCCCCCTGCCTGCCGCCTCGTCATCTCGCCCACCCACTGCCTCCGCTACCATCACCAGCGGCCGGGGCCCCTTCCCCACCTTGACCAGGAGGCACGGTGTCCGTTGCCTCCTGGTGCCCGCCTCGCCCCACGTGGAGACATACGTGCAGGCATTGGCGAAGGTGGTAGGACCCACGGCTATTGTGGCGGCCTCCAAAATGTATGGGAAGGTCGTTTTTATCTTAGCTTCGGAGGCTGCCGCCCAGGAGGCGGTAGAGAAGGGCCTGGCGGTGAGGGGGGTGTTTGTCCCCCTAGAGCCGCTAGAAGACCTGGGCGTTCGCCTCGTCCTCACCTCCGTTGCTCCCTTTTTACCCAGTGCTGCCCTGTTACCCGCTCTCTCCACCCTGGGGAAACTTGTCTCTGTCATCAGCCCTCTCCCGTTGGGCTGCAAGGACCCCACCCTCCGTCACGTCCTTTCGTTCCACTGGCAAGTGCAGCTTCTACCGCCGGCGGCTGTGCGTGACGGAGAGGCGCTCGAGGGGTCCTTCCTAGTCCCCTACCAAGGAGCCCGCTATCGGGTCTTTTACTCCACCGGAGAGGCCCGGTGCTACCTCTGCTGCTCAGTGGGGCATGTCCGCAGAGACTGCCCTTTGGCCCAGGGGGAAGGGGCAACCGAGACCCCTGAGACCCGGCAGGACATTGGCCCCGTCGTTGCAGACGCCCCTGGCCACCCAGCACCTGAAACCAACCCTCCTCCTACTCAATCCACTGCTGCTCCCGTCCGGGCCCAAGAAACACCTTCCCTACAATGCCCAGGTGAGCAAGGGAGTCCCACCCTTGCTATTACCAATCTGGTAGAGCCTATGGAGGAGGGTGTGGCAAAGATATTACTGGGTATAGGAGAGAGCCCGCCCCAAGGAGAACCCCCCGCCCCTCATGCTGCCTCACCGTTACCCCCCCAAACCCCTGAACCATCGCCTCCGCCCCCCGACACGACCCCTGCTAACCAACCCCCAGACGACGCTATGGAGGGCTGGACCCTAGTCCAGGGGAAGCGAGGCAAGCGGAAGGCTCGAGTTCCGCTGCACCCATCCGATGCGGAAGCCCCCCGGAAGACCAGGAAGGGAGGCACTGATATTGAACCTTCCGCTACGACCACGAGTGAGATCCATCTGCTGGTGTCGGGAGGGGAAGACAGACTGGCATTGGAGGGCAGAATCCCCCCTCCACGAGAGACCCTCCCCTCCGAGACCCCCGAGGAAGCTCCTTCTGCCCGGATACCACCCGAACCCCCTGTAAACCCCGAGGCGACCGTTGAGGTGGGGAGAGGCCCCCGGGGTAGCAGGAGTTGGCCTCTCCTCCATGTATGTGGAGATTGAGGCCCTAGATTTGACCCCAGTCACCCAGGGAGAGGATGATCTACTGCCGGCTGGCCTTGATCTGGGTAACCTCACCCCAGCCCCCCTTTCCCCATGCTCCCTCCCCCTAATTGCCTTCCCGGGCGAGCGCCACGCAGACAGTGGTCCACCACCTGATGCCATGGCCGCCAAGACCACCACGGAGCCAGCGCCTAGCGTCACTGGGAGCCCCCTCCCTTACCCCTTAACCCTCGACTCTGCTCAGGAGGCACCTTCTCTTAGTTGCTCGCCTCCTGAAGCCCAGAGCCTTACCTCTGCCCCTACCCCCAACCCTGTCCCTACCCAATTCACCTCCTCCTGCAATGCTATTGCCGCCCCTGGGGTTATTTCTTTCCCGCCTTCCGCAGATCCCCCCGAGGGAGTAGCCTTTTCATTTTCTAGTTGCGACCCATTAGGAGTTGCAATTTTTCCCCTGCCATCCCCTTCCACCCCAAGGCGTGAAATGGATTTAATAACCCCAGCCTGTCAGACGCCCCGCCAGTGGTCCGCACCCTGCCTACCCGCCTTAGCAGACCACGAGGCTGTATTAAGAGCCCCACCAGGGAACACCCCGGAAATCGTAACCCCACCCCCCCATGAGCTGCGGCATGCACTACGGAAGTTCCTAGAACACACCCGTAGCGCCCGCAATAGGGTACAGCTAGCTCTTCAGCTATGGGGGGACTTTGATCAAATTCTTCAGGCCACAAGGGCCCTTATAAAGGAGGGCAGGGGGCAAGGAAAGTGCGGTGCTGTGGCCTACGAGCAGGCCCGCAGCTTCCGAAAAGATTTACTCGTCCACGGGATGGGTCACGGGTTGCTGCGCAACCCGCCAGGGGCCACGAACACCCCCACCAATAAGAAACCCCCACCCCCCCCAGCCCTCCGCATGACACCTCTCATTATTGCAACCTTGAACACCAGGGGCTGTAGGATGGCTCTCCGCAGGTCCCAGGTGCTCTCTTACCTTCGGGAAGGGGGGTACTCTGTAGCTTTCCTGCAGGAGACCCATACAGACCCGACCGTCGAGGCCAGGTGGCGGCTGGAGTGGGGGGACGGGGTATACTTTAGCCACTTCATGACTTGGCAAGCTGGAGTGGCGACCCTGTTCTCCCCCACCCTACGGCCCGAGGTGCTAGGGGTCACTGAGGCCATGCCGGGTCACCTGCTGCACCTTCGAGTCCGTATGGAGGGGCTCGTGGTCAACCTCGTTAACGTCTATGCCCTGACATCGGGCCCGGAGCGGCTGCAATTCTATCAGCGGGTGTCCGACTTCCTCGGCAGCCTAGATTCGCACGAGTGCTTGGTCCTGGGAGGGGACTTTAACACCACCCTCGAGGAACGGGACTGCTCAGGGGCCGAGCCGAGCCCAGCTGCCGCGAACATTCTCCGAGGAATAGTCAAACATCACTCCCTAGTGGACATCTGGCGTGACCATCACCCAGATGACACTTCCACGTTCACCTTTGTCCGGGTGGAGGCCCATCAGTCACACCACTCTCGGTTGGACCGTATTTACTTATCCCTTTTCCATCTTTCACAGGCCCACTCCTCCACCATTCGGCCGGTCCCATTCTCCGACCATCATTTAGCCACCATAACGGTCCCCCTCCGTGCAGAGAGACCGGGGCCGGCCTAGTGGCACTTTAACAACAGCCTGTTGGAGGACGAGAGCTTCGTGACGTCCTTCCGGGAGTTTTGGCTGGCCTGGCGAGAGCAGTGGCGTGCCTTTCCCTTGGTGCGGCGATGGTGGGATCTAGGGAAGGTGCGCGCCAAGCTCTTCTGCCGTGACTACACTCGGTGCACCAGCCGACAGAGAAATGCGGCGATGGAGCAGTTGAAACGGGAGGTCTTAGAGATGGAGGTGCCTGGCCGCCAACCCCGAGGACCCGTCCCTCTGCGGAGCGTGCCGGGAGAAGCGGGAGGAGCTCCGGGCCCTTGAGGACCACCGGGCCCGAGGTGCCTTCGTTCAGTCCCGCATCCGCCTCCTTCGGGAGATGGACCGCAGCTCCCGCTTCTTTTATGCCCTGGAGAAAACGAGGGGGGCCAAGAAACACATCACCTGCCTTTTTGTGGAAGACGGCACCCCCCTCACGGATCCGGAGGAGATGTGTGGGAGGGCCCGTGACTTCTACACAAGCCTTTTCTCCCCGGATCTGACCGATCCTGGCGCTTGCGGGGTGCTCTGGGAGGAACTCCCCACAGTCAGCGTGGGCGACCGAGACTGGCTAGAGATGCCTCTCACCCTGGCCGAGTTCTCAGAAGCCCTCCGTCGCATGCCCACCAATAAATCTCCGGGCATGGACGGGCTGACCGTGGAGTTTTACCGCGCGTTCTGGGACATTCTCGGCCCAGACCTAGTCACTGTCTGGGCTGAGTCCTTGCAGAGCGGGGTCCTCCCTCTGTCGTGCAGGCGAGCGGTGCTCGCCTTGTTGCCGAAGAAGGGGGACCTCCGCGATTTACGAAACTGGCGTCCCGTCTCACTCCTTAGCACGGATTACAAAATCGTAGCGAAAGCAATCTCGCTGCGGCTAGGGTCTGTGATGGCGGACGTGATCCACCCAGACCAGACCTATACTGTCCCGGGTCGCAGCATTTTTGACAACCTCTTTCTAGTCCGAGATCTTTTGGAACTCAGGCGGAGAGATGGTCTGTCGTTCGCCCTCCTGTCTCTTGATCAGGAGAAGGCGTTCGATAGAGTAGACCATGGGTACCTCCTGAGCACTCTGCAGGCGTTTGGATTCGGACCTCAGTTTGTGAGTTTTCTCCGGGTGCTGTATGTCTCCGCGGAGTGTTCGGTTTGGTTAGGGTCCAGCTGAGCCTAACCAGTCAGCTTCGGGCGAGGAGTGTGGCAGGGGTGCCCCCTCTCGGGCCAGCTGTACGCTCTGGCGATCGAGCCTTTCCTCTGTCTCCTCCGCAGGAGGATGACAGGGGTGGTGCTGCAGGAGCCGGAGCTGCGGCTGGTCCTGTCAGCGTACGCCGATGACGTACTCCTCGTGGTCCAGGACCCGGGCGACTTGGCGCGAGTGGAGGCATGCCAGGCCATCCATTCGGCAGCCTCTTCCGCCCGAGTCAACTGGGTCAAGAGCTCTGGCTTGGCGGTGGGGGACTGGCGGCAGGTAAGCTCCCTCCCACCAGTGCTTCAGACCATCCGGTGGAGTGCGGGTCCACTGCTCTATCTCGGCATTTACCTTTCCGCCACGCACCCTTCCCCGCCGGAGAACTGGCAAAATTTAGAGGGTGGGTGATAGAGCGGATCCGGAAATGGACGAGGCTACTCTGATGTCTCTCCCTCCGTGGGAGAGCACTGGTGCTTAACCAACCAGTCCTGTCCACGCTCTGGTACCGGCTCAACACACTGGCCCCGATCCCGGGTTTCCTGACCCACCTCCGGAGATTGATTCTAGAGTTCTTTTGGTCAGGAATGCACTGGGCCCCTGTTGGAGTTCTTCATTTACCCCTGAAGGAAGGAGGGCAGGGCCTGAAGTCTCTGTACACTCAGGTCCGCGTTTTCCGCCTCCAGGCCCTGCAGAGGCTCCTTTATAGTGCAGGTAGTTCAATGTGGAGCATATTGGCACACGCCTTCCTGCGCCGCTTCCAAGGGCTCCGATATGACCGGCAGCTCTTTTATCTTTGTCCGAGAGGTTTTCTGCGAGACCTCTCCGGGCTGCCAGTCTTCTACCAGGACCTCCTCCGGACCTGGAAACTGTTTCTAATGACCGGGTCCGTGGCGGTCACCGTGGGAGCAGATCTCCTCACGGAGCCCCTGCTACACAATCCCCAACTCCGTGTGCAGGTGGCGGAGTCCCGTTCGGTGAGCCAGAGGTTGGTCCTGGCGGAAGTCACGAGGGTCGGAGACCTCCTGGACTACGACCGGAGAGATTGGCTGGATCCCCTGATGCTCGCTTGGTGCATGGGGCTCTCCAGCCCTCGTAACCCCCGGTGCGTACTTCAGGAGGTGAAGGCCGCCTTGACCCCCGCTGCTCAGGCTTATGTCAACCGAGCCTTGTGCAAGGGTGCACCCCGCCCATCCTCTACCCCAGGCCCGCCGGACCTTTCCATTGGGCCCCTACCCTGCCGATCCCAACAAACCCCTCACCCTTTCACTGCAAGCCAGCTGCATGAACTGCAGCCGGTCAGTTTTCAAATCGCACCACGGAATTATTTATACACACTCACGCTTCACACCCTTCACGCCCACACCCTGATGTCCCACCCCGATACAAAGTGGCGGGATCTCCTGCCACCCTTGGAGGGTGAGCAACCTCGGTGGGCCAGCCTGTATTCTACCTTGGTCCCGAGGCCCATCAGGGACATCAGTTGGCGGCTCCTTCACGGACCTGTGAGCACGGGCGTGTTTCTGACACGGTTTACCCGCATCTCGGATACTTGCCCTTTTTGTAATGTGAGGGAAACCCTGGTGCACGTATATTTAGAGTCTGCCAGATTGCAGCCCTTTTTCTGGTTCCTCACAAATATTCTATTGTGCTTTTGGCTTCATTTCTCCCCTCACCTTTTTATCTATACACTCCCCATCCGTGGCCCCACAAAATCGCAAGACCTCCTGGTTAACCTCCTCCTAGCCTTGGCTAAAACAGCCATTTATAAAACCAGAGAGGGGAGGTTGGCCCATGAAGCGTCCTGCGATTGTAGGGCCTTTTTCTGATCCTCAGTACATTCACGTATCCGGGCGGAGTTCCTCTGGGCGGCATCCACCGACTCCCTTGACGCCTTCGAGGAGCGGTGGGCGCTGTCCGAGGTTCTCTGCTCGGTGACCCCATCCGGTTCCCTCCGTCTGACCCTTTGATTGAGGGGAAGAGCGAGAGATGCCAGCCCCAGCCGTTGCAGCTGTGGATACCATCATTACTGTCATCTAGGAGGGGTCCTATAATACATGGGTGTCTACCACCCCACCCCTAAACCTCCCACCCCGCAGCCGTGCCCATCTTGCCGGGCACTCTCAGGAGAGGGATAATCGGTGACACTGGGCGTCGCACTAGGTAACTCGAGAGGGTGGAAGACCACGAGTGTCGAGGAAGCCCCGCCGCTCTAGGCCACCAGGTAACTCAGGAGGGTGGAAGACCACGAGTGTCGAGGAAGCCCCCCCGCTCTGGGCCCAGGCTAGCCTGAACACTTCTCCCTCCTGAAAGCTGCTGTGTTATACCTTCTGTTTGCGTTGTTTTGTTGCATAGTTTGTTTTGTTTCCTTTGGTAATTCTTTGTAAGTGTTACAAATAAACTTCCTTTCTGTTTCAAAAAAAAAACAAACAAAAAACCCTTCCCTGTTACCTTACCTAGGGAAAAGGGAACTACTTAGCCTGCTCTCCTGCTGCTGCCCTCTGGCCTGGGCTTTCCTTGCTTTTTGCCCCTGCTTTTGGCTTCCCCCCCCCAAACCGGGCCAGACGCTCTCCCCCCTTTCTTTTCTTTTTGTTGTTTTTTTTTTTTCTTTCTCTGCTGTTGCTAGAGTGCTGGCCGGCTGTTAGCCGCCCCCCCCGCCCGCCCTCGGACGCTGCTGCTGCTCCAGCTGAAACACCCCCCCCCGAGAGAGGGGGGGAGTGGAAGGACCCAGCCCCCAGACCCAGCCGCTTGCTGTTTGTCTGCAGACCCGTCTCTGGTCGAGAGGACTCTTATCACTTGCTCCAGCATTTCTGGAATGCAAAAAAGAAAGCCCAGAACAGACAGAGAAAAAGCCATCCACTGGAGGAACACTGCCCGGGGAATCTACAAATCACCACAGAGGGGGCCTAAGACTGAGTAACTTTCGAACTGTGCTCTCTTGTGGGGGGAGGCCTTGACTGTGTCTTAACTGTGTTTGTAGGGACACAGGGGGTGTGGCACGGAGCTGCCCCCGATCCATCTGTGTCCTCCCAACCCCCACACTACGATCTTCACCCCCCCACTCCACCATCTTTGCTGGCTGTCTAACATCTGCCTCTGGACTCAGCTGCTCGCCCTGATTCCACTGTGTGAGCCAGAAGCACCAGCCAACCAAACAGGACTCTCTGGACAAGCGTATGGTGGTTCATGTGCCCCTTCCCCCCTGAATTGTCCACCCCACAGCTTGTCCCTTTCTACCTGACCCCAACTCCTGTTAATCACCTGCCACCGCCCCCGCTGGGGCATCGGCAATGGAGGGCACCGGGGTGACCTCTGCCGCTGCATGCACATCGCCTCCCCAGATTCTAAGAAAGCCCCCCCAGCCGGCGGAAAAAACCAGGGAAAGAAGAAGGGGAAGGGCCCCGCTAAAACCACCGGGCCCTCCATGGCAGGGGCCACCCCCACTGCTGCAGCCCTGCCACTGGCCACGGCATCCTCCCCCGCTGCCCCCTTCACCAGCTCTGCGGATGTCCCTCCCTCAGCCCCCAGGACGTATGCCCGGGCGGCGGCAGCCCCCCGGCCTGCCGCCTCATCATCTCTCCCACCCACCGCCTCTACCACCATCAATAGTGGCCGGGGCCCCTTTCCCACCATGACAAGGAAGCACGGTATCCGATGCCTCCTGGTGCCCGCCTCGCCCCACGTGGAGACCTACGTGCAGGCGTTGGCGAGGGTGGTGGGGCCCTCGGCTATTGTGGCGGCCTCCAAAATGTATGGGAAGGTTGTTTTCTTCTTAGCATCGGCGGCTGCCGCCCAGGAAGCGGTGGAGAGGGGCCTGGCGGTGGGGGGGGCGTGTTTGTCCCCCTAGAGCCGATAGAGGACCTGGGCGTCCGCCTGGTCCTGACCTCTGTCCCTCCTTTTCTCCCCAATGCTGCCCTGCTACCTGCCCTTTCCACCCTGGGGAAACCTGTTTCTGTTATCAGCCCTCTCCCGTTGGGCTGCAAGGACCCCACCCTCCGTCACATTTTTTCCTTCTGCCGGCAAGTGCAACTTTTACTGCCGTCGGTGGCGCGTGACGGAGTGGCGCTCTAAGGGTCCTTCCTAGTCCCCCACCAGGGGGCCCATTACCGGGTGTACTTTTCCACAGGGGAAGCCCGGTGCTACCTCTGCCGGGCGTTGGGGCATGTCCAGAGGGACTGCCCCTTAGCCTGGCAAGGAGGGGCACCTGGGATCCTCGAGATCTGGGAGGACATCGGCCCCATCATTGCTGATGCCCCTGGCCGCCCGATACCCAAACTCCCCCCCCCCCCCCTTCAGACCACCACTTCTCCCGCTCAGGCCCAAGGGGCACCTCCCCTACAATGCCCAGATGAGCGGGAGCGCCCCGCCCTCGCTGCTGACAATATAGCGGGGCCTATGGAGGAGGGTGTGGCAGAGATACCACCAGGCATGGGAGAGAGCCTGCCCCAGGGAGAATCCTCCCTCCCTTATGCTGCCCCACCGTTTCCCCCCCCCGCAAGTCCCTGAGCCATCGCCTTTACCCCCTGACGCGACCCCTGCTAACCAGCCCCCAGATGATGCCATGGAGGGCTGGGCCCTAGTCCAGGGGAAGCGAGGCAAGAGGCAAGTGGAAGGCTCGAGCTCCGCCTCATCTACCCGAGGCGGAGGCCCCCCGGAAGACCAGGAAGGGGGTCACCAATGCCGAACCTTCCACTTTGCCCACGAGTGCGTCCCATCCACCGGTGTCAGGCGGGAAAGACGTGGCAGCACCAGAGGGTAGTGTCTCTCCTCCACGGGAGACCCTCCCGTCCGAGACCCTCAAGGAAGCCCCTTCTGTCCTGACACTACCTGAAGCCCCTGTGAACCCCGAGGCAACCGTTGTGGCGGGTGCCGGCGGAGAGAACCCTGGGGCAGCGGAGAGTGTCCTCTCCTCCATGTTCGAGGAGATCGAGGCCTTAGATCTGACCTCAGTTGCCCAGGGGGAGGACGACATTTTGCCAGCAAATCTCGATCTGGGTGACCTCACTCCACCCCTCTTTTCCCCATGCTCCCTCCCCTTAACTGCTGCTTCCGCTCCCACCTCCGAGGAGCCCCTGGATTCCTTCGCCGACCCAGCCACCGATGGCACCCCGCTGACGACCACTGAGCCTGCTCAGGTAACAGCTGAAGCCACGCGGCTGGGACACGAGTCGCCAGGGGCACCCCCCGTTGGTGCAGAGCCATCGACTTCCTTCCTGGGCGGGGGCCCTACAGAAGATAATCCACCTCCTGATGCTGTGGCTGCTAAATCCACCACAGAGCGCATGCCCAGTGTCACTGAGAGCTCCCTCCCCACCCCTTAACCCTTGAGCCTGATCGGGAGGCACCACCATCCAGCTGCTTGCCTCCCGAAACCCAGAACCTCGCCTCTGCCCCTGCCCCTACCCCTATCCAATTTACCTCCTGCAATGTCATTGCCGCCCCCGGGGCTGTCTCCTTCCCTTTCCCAACTGATGACCCCCAGGAAGCGGCCTTTATGTTCTCCTGCCCCGACCCATTAGGGGCAGCTATTTTCCCTCCACCGCCCCCTATCACCCCAGAGCTTGAGGCGGGCCTAGAAGCTCCAGCCACAAGGGCCCTCATGGGGGAAGGTAAAGGGACGGGGAAGCAGGATGCCGCGGCCTACTGGCGGGTCTGCGTCTTCCGTGAACAATTACTCACCTACGGGATGGGTCACGGACTGCTGTGCGGCCCGCTGGGAGATACGAGCGTCCCTGCCAGTGAGGACCCCCCCGACCCTCCCCATGACACCTCTAACCATTGCAACATTGAACACCCGGGGTTGTAGGATGGCTCTCCGCAGGTCCCAGGTGCTCTCCTTCCTTCAGGAGGGAGGGTACTCTGTGGTTTTCCTGCAAGAGACCCATACGGACCCGACCACCGAAGACAGTTGATGGCTGGAGTGCGGGGACAGGGTCTACTTTAGCCATGCCACGGTTCGACAGGCTGGAGTGGCGACCCTATTCTCCCCCGACCTACGGCCCGAGGTGCTAGGGGTCGGCGAGGCTGTGCTGGGTCACCTGTTGCATCTCTGGCTCCGTATGGAGGGGCCCATGGTTAACCTCGTTAACGTCTATGCCCTGACATCGGGCCCGGAGCAGCTGCAACTCTACCAGCGGGCGTCTGCCTTCCTTGGCACCTTAGATTCTCACGAGTGCCTGGTCCTGGGAGGGGACTTTAATACCACCCTCGAGGAACAGGACTGCTCAGGGACCAAGCAGAGCCCGGCCACCGTGGACACCCTCCGGGAGATAGTCAAACATCACTCCCTAGTGGACATCTGGCGCGACCACCACCTGGATGACACTTCCACGTTCACCTTTGTCCGGGTGGAAGCCCATCGGTTGAGCCACTCCCGGTTGGACCGCATTTATTTATCACGCTTCCATCTCTCACGAGCCCACTCCTCCAACATTCGGCTGGCCCCATTTTCTGACCATCATCTAGCCACTGTGATAGTCTCCCTCTGTGCAGAGAGGCTGGGGCCGGCCTACTGGCATTTTAGCAACAGCCTGTTGGAGGATGAGGGCTTCGTGACGTCCTTCTGGGAATTCTGGCTGGGCTGGCGAGGGCGGCGGCATGCCTTTCCCTCGGCGCGGCGATGGTGGGACCTGGGCAAGGTGCGCGCCAGGCTTTTCTGCCGCGACTACACCCAGGGCACCAGCCGACAGAGAAATGCAGCGATAGAGCAGTTGGAACGGGAGGTCTTAGAGCTGGAGAGATGTCTGGCCGCCAGCCCTGAGGACCCGCTTCTCTGCGGAGCGTCCCGGGAGAAGCGGGAGGAGCTCCGGGCCCTCGAGGACCATCGGGCCTGGGGCGCCTTTTTTCGATCCTGCATCCGCCTCCTTCGGGAGATGGATCATGGCTCCCGCTTCTTCTATGCCCTGGAGAAAATGAGGGGGGCCAAGAAACACATCACCTGCCTCCTGGCAGAAGAAGGCACCCCCCTCACGGAACCGGTGGAGATGTGCAGGAGGGCCCAAACCTTCTACGCAAGTCTTTTCTCCCCGGATCCGACCGACCCTGGCGCTTGCAGAGTGCTCTGGGAGGAGCTCCCTATGGTCAGTGTGAGCAACCGAGACCAGCTAGAGTTGCCTCTCACTCTGGCCAAGTTCTCGGAAGCCTTCCATCATATGGCCACTAATAAGTCTCCAGGCAAGGACGGGCTGACCGTGGAGTTCTACCGCGTGTTTTGGGACATCCTCGGCCCAGACCTAGTCACCGTCTGGGCCGAGTCTCTGCAGAGCAGGGTCCTCCCTCTTTCGTGCAGGCGAGCTGTGCTCGCCTTACTGCCGAAGAAGGGGGATCTCCGTGATTTACAAAATTGGCATCCCGTCTCGCTCTTCAGCACGGACTACAAAATTGTAGCGAAAGCAATCTCGCTGCGACTAGGGTCTGTGCTGGCAGACGTGATCCACCCAGACCAGACCTACACCGTTCCGGACCGCAGTATCTTTGATAACCTATTTCTGGTTCGGGACCTTTTGGAACTCGGGCGTAGAGATGGTCTGTCATTCGCCCTCCTGTCCCTAGATCAGGAGAAGGCTTTCGATAGGGTGGACTATGGGTACCTCCTGAGCACTCTGCGGGCGTTTGGCTTTGGACCCCAGTTTGTGGGTTTTCTCCGGGTGCTGTACGCCTCTGCAGAGTGCCTGGTTAAGCTCAACTGGACCCTGACTGAACCGGTCAGCTTCGGACGAGGAGTACGGCAGGGGTACCCCCTCTCGGGCCAGCTGTACGCTCTGGCGATCGAGCCCTTCCTCTGCCTCCTCCACAGGAGGTTGACAGTGTTGGTGCTGCGAGAGCCGGAGCTGCGGCTGGTCCTGTCGGCGTACGCTGATGACGTGCTCCTCGTGGTTCAGGACTCGGGCAACTTGGTGCGAGTGGAGGCATGCCAGGCCATCTATTCGGCAGCCTCCTCTGCCCGGGTCAACTGGGTCAAGAGCTCTGGCTTGGCTGTAGGAGACTGGCGGCAGGCGAGCTCCCTCCCACCCGCGCTTCAGACCATCCAGTAGAGCGCGGGTCCGCTGCTCTACCTTGGCATTTACCTCTCTGCCACGCATCCCTGTCCGCTGGAGAACTGGGAAAATTTAGAGGGCGGAGTGATAGAGCGGCTCCGTAAATGGACGGGACTACTCCAATGTCTCTCCCTTCATGGGAGAGCGCTGGTGCTTAATCAACTAGTCCTGTCCAAGCTCTGGTACTGGCTCAACACCGTGGTCCTGGCCCTAGGTTTCCTGACCAACCTCCGGACATCGATTCTGGCGTTCTTTTGGTCAGGAATGCACTGGGCCCCTGTAGGGGTTCTTCATCTACCCCTGAAGGAAGGAGGACAGGACCTGAAGTGTCTGCACACTCAGGTCTGCGCCTTCCGCCTCCAGGCCCTACAGAGGCTCCTTTATGGTGCAGGCAGTTCGGCGTGGAGCATACTGGCGCACGCCATCCTGCGCCACATCTGAGGGCTCCGATATGACCGGCAGCTCTTTTATCTCTGTCTGGGAGGTCTTCCCGGAGACCTCTCCAGGCTGCCGGTCTTCTACCAGGACCTCCTCCGGACTTGGAAACGTTTTTTAACGACCAGGTCCGTGGCGGCCACCGAGGGGGCAGATCTCCTTGCGGAGCCCCTGCTACACAACCCCCAGCTCACTCGGCGCATGGGGCTCTCCAGACCTTGTACCCCCCAGCGTGTACTTCAGGAGGTGAAGGCCACTTTGCCGCCCGCTGCTAGAGCTTACCTCGATCAGGTCCTGCTCGAGGGTACGCCCCGCCCACCCTCTACCCCAGGCCCACCGGACCTTTCAATTGGACCCCTGCCCCGTAGACCCAATCGACCCCCTCACCCCTTTATGGCGAGCCGGCTGCATGAACTGCAGCCGGTATGCTTCCAAACCGCTCCAAGGAAATATCTATACACGCTCGTGCTCCACACCCTTCACGCCCTCACCCTAGTGTCCCGCCCCGACACAAAGTGGCGAGACCTTCTGCCACCTTTGGAGGGTGAGCAGCCCCTGTGGGCCAGCCTATATTCCACCTTGGTTCCAAGGCTCGTTGGGGACATCAGTTGGCGGCTCCTTCACGGATCTGTGAGCACGGGCACGTACTTGGCGCAGTTCAACCCCATCCCAGATACCTGTCCCTTTTGCGGTGTGAGGGAAACCCTGGCGCACGTATATTTGGAGTGCGCCAGGCTGCAGCCCCTGTTTCGGCTCCTCACAAATCTTTTATTACGTTTTTGGTTGCATTTTTCCCTTCACCTTTTTATTTATGCACTCCCCATCCGTGGCCTCACAAAGTCGCGGGATCTCCTAGTTAACCTCCTCCTGGCCCTGGCTAAAACGGCCATCTATAAAACCAGAGAGAGGAGGTTCGCCGATGGAATTTCCTGTGACTGTGGGGCTGTTTACCGATCCTTGGTCCGTTCACGTATCCGGGCGGAGTTCCTCTAGGCGGCATCCACCGACTCCCTTGATGCTTTTGAGGAGCGGTGGGCGCTGTCCGAGGCTCTCTGCTCGGTGTCCCCATCCGGCTCCCTTTGTTTTGACCCTTTGATTGAGGGAGAGAGTAAGGGACCCCAGCCCCAGCCATTGCTGCGGACACCACCACCTTAGAGGGGTCCTTTCACACGTGGGTGCACATGCCCCCTGCCCGGGTTGTCCACCCCACAGCCTGCCCCTTTTGTTGGGTGTTTTCAGAGGAGGGAATTGTTGGTGACACTAGGGCGTGGCGCCAGGTAACTTGAGGGGGTGGCAGACCTTGAGAGTCGATGAAGCCCCCTTGCTGTGGACTGCCAAGTAACTTGGAAGGGTGGAAGACCACGAGAGTCAAGGAAGTCCCCAGCTCTGGGCCCAGGCAAGCTTGAACACTTCCCTCCCCTGAAGCTAATGAGAGAACAATTGTGATTGGTTGCTGTGTTACACATTGCATATGCTGTTGTTTTGTTTTGTAAGTGTGTTATGCAAATAAAAAAACATCTTTTTTGCTTCAAAAAAACCAAATTACACTCCTATAGCCATCTGGCCCGACCCTGTCACAATGTATACCTCAAATTAAAAAACAAGTAAGAGGATCAAAAAAGTGCGACCATGGCTAAACAAAGTAAAAGAAGCAGTTAGATGCAAAAAGGTGTCCTTTAAAAAGTGGAATTTAAATCCTATTGATGAAAATAGAAAGGAGCATAAACTCTGGCAAGTGAAGTAAAAATATAATTAGAAAGGCCAAAAAAGAATTTGAAGAACAGCTAACCAAAGACTCAAAAACTAACAGCAAATTTTTTTCAGTACATCAGAAGCAAGGCGCCTGCTACACAACCAGTGGGGCTACTGGACAGATGAGATGCACTCAAGGGGGATAAGGCCATTGCGGAGAAACTAAATGAATTCTTTGCATCAGTCTTCATGGCTGAGGATGTGAGGGAGATTCCCACACTTGATCCATTCTTTTTAGGTGGCAAATCTGAGGAACTGTCTTAGATTGAGGTGTCAGTAGAGGAGGTTTTAGAACAAATTGATAAATTAAACAGTAATAAGACACTCAAATGTGAAATGGCAGAACTACTAACTGTGCAATGAAATCTATTGCTTAAATCAGCTTCTGTGCCAGATGACTGGAGGATAGCTAATGTGATACCAATTTTTAAAAAGGCTCCAGAAGTGATGCCAGCAATTACAGGCCGGTAAGCCTAACTTCAGTACCAGGCAAATTAGTTGAAACTATAGTAAAGAACAGAATTATTAGACACAGATTAACACGATTTGTTGGAAGTCAACATGGTTTTTGTAAAAGGAAATTATACCTCACCAATCTACTAGAATTCTTTGAGGGGGTCAACAAGCATGTGGACAAGAGTGATCCAGTGGATATAACGTACTTAGATTTTCAGAAAGCCTTTGAAAGATCCATCATCAAAGGCTTTTAAGCAAAGTAAGCTGTCATGGGATAAGAGGGATTGTGCTCTCATGGATCAGTAATTGGTTAAAAGATAGGGAACAAAGAGTAGGAATAAATGGTCAGTTTTCACAATGGAGAGAGGTAAATAGTGGTGTCCGCCATGAGTCTGACTGGGACCAGTACTGTTCAACATATTCATAAATGGTTTGGAAAAAGGGGTAAGCAGTGAGGTAGCAAAATTTGCAGATGATACAAAACTACTCAAGATAGTTAAGTCCAAAGCAAATTGCAAAGAGTTACAAAGGGATCTCACAAAACTGGGTGACAGAGGTCTGTAAAATCATGATTGGTATGGATAAAGTAAGTAAGAAAGTGTTATTTACTCTTCTTCATAACACAAGAAGTAGGGGTCACCAAATGAAATTAATAGGCAACAGGTTTAAAGCAAACAAAAAGAAGTATTTCTTCACACAACGCACGGTCAACCTATGGAACTCTTTTGCCAGAGGATGTTGTGAAGGCCAAGACTATAGCAGGGTTCAAAAAAGAACTAGATAAGTTCATGGAAGATAGGTCCATCATTAGCTATTAGCCTGTATGGGCAGAGAAAACCATGCACTGAGGTATACATAGCCTCTGTTTGCCAGAAGCTGGGAATGGGTGATGGGATGGATAACTTGATGATTACCTGTTGTATTCATTCCCTCTGAAGCAGTGGGCATTTGCCACTGTCAGAAGACAGGATACTGGTCTGGAATAACCATTGGTCTGACTCAGGCTGGCTATTTTTATGTTCTTATGAAAGTAATGAATTGTAAACCGAGGGGATCTAGAACTCCATACGAAATTCAGCATTTGCACGTCACAACGCTCTTTGCATTATTGCTGTGAAACTAGTGCTCTTGCCACCTCAGCTTGCCGTTGTCATTGTTCTTGGGTTAATGCTAATGTACTTATATATAATTGGCCTTGTCTTCATTACAGCATTTTACTGTCATTTTTATATCCAGTTAGTTAGGTCACCTTAATTGGTTATAAGTAATATAGGTTGTCCACACAACAGCGTTTGTTATCTCAACTGTGCATATGTGTCAACACTTACTGTTTGTAGCAATGCATTTTAGGAAAATCTAGGCAGCCTTAGCCAGGAAAAGAGTTACCAGCAGGCCATGCTCACAGAATTGTATTGCAGATACGTATGGTAATGTGCTCTGGGGTGTCGCAGTACATAGGCTGTTGTGAAGAAGGAAGGCCAGTTAAATTGGTTACACATATATGGTTATAGGATCCTGTCCGTGCTGTAGGAAAGTGTGTTGAACTGGTTAGAGGAAGACAACCATCTAGCAGGAATGAAATGCTGTTAACTGTCTCAGGTAGTAACAGCCTCTAGCTATGTGGTATGTGTACATTACCTATACTTGGATCCAATTGTGCTAGGACCTAATTACAAATTTAAGTTGTAGCATAGTTAGGAGCTTAAGATAGAGTGGAAGATAGATTAGTCCCAAAGTATCATCTAATTTTACATGTCCAAGACCAAATCTCCTGTATTTATTGAGTAGGAAACCTATTTCTTCTCACTGCCAGTGAGACTTGATTTGACCTTGAATGCTGATTAGCCAACTCCTCTATTGACTCCTTTGCTCTTAGATCCAAGCATGTTAGATGCTTTAATTTGGATGCAGTCCATTAAAACACATCAGCTTTGAATATTTTACCTTAACACACCTTTTTTACTGTTTGTCCCTGCATACTGGTGGTATGAAGCTCTATTAGTGGAATATTTCTTCTTCAGGTTCTCAGCACTATTTCTATCAATAACATACACTTAGTGATCTCATAGCTTCTGCTAAACAAAGATGAAGGACTAGGAATTGTTTTCTCAATAGACATTTTCCAACAAAATAGTCTGAATATAGATCTTTAGCATAGTGTATCCCTGTGCGTGGATCCATCTCCAAAATGAATGCTTAAACAAACTGCCCTTCATTATAATCAGTAATGTAACACCCAACAAGTATAACTTGTTTAAAAGTAATTTAGAATTGGTGAAATAGTAAACATTCCTGTTCTAGAAAACTAATTATTTTTATAGGGAGAAATTTCAAATCCTCATGAAAATGAAGGTAAAAGGAAGACAAGCTGGTATGCAAGTTTCAGTGTCTGATGGTACAGGAAAAGATGGCACTTGTTTTTTTGAGATGGTGGGCACATTAAAAAATATTTGGGATAGCAGAGGTTTGGAATTACTAGAATGAAGTGAGCTGTAGCTCACGAAAGCTTATGCTCAAATAAATTGGTTAGTCTCTAAAGTGCCACAAGTCCTCCTTTTCTTTTTGCGAATACAGACTAACACGGCTGTTTCTCTGTATCCTAAGTGTTTTTTTTAACATGCCTACCATCTTGGAAGAGCAGGTGCCATCCTGTCCTGTATTATCAGACAGACACGGAGACTTGCACATCTGTTTGTTCTTACTTTACATTCCAGTGAGGAGAAATGAAAAAGACTGGGACTTTTCAGCTTGGAAAAGATGACTAAGGGGGTGGGGGGATATGATAGAGGTAGATAAAATCTTGACTGGTGTAGGGAAAGTGAATAAGGAAATGTTGTTTACTCCTTTCCATAACACAAGAACCAGGGTCACCCAATGAAATTAATAGGCAGCAGGTTTAAAACAAAGGGAAATACTACTTCACACAGCGCACAGTCAACTTATTCTTATTCATTCTCAGTAAATATGCCAAAAATAGTTAGAAAAACAACATCCCCACAAGATAGCCTGGCCCAAATTCTGGTTTCTGGCGCCATCGACTGGTCAAGTATAGTATTTCCAATTAAATTCCCTTAATAAAATAGAGCAGACTGCCTAAGAGAAGTAGCAGGCTGAGTGGGCTTGGGGGCGCCCTGTATGGAGGGGAAGGGAGATTAAGCATTTCCCCAAGAACAGAATGAGTGAGTGTGTACTATTTCTTTAAAACTGTAGCAGGAAACCAGGCAGGACATGGCTGAGGCAGGTTCTAGCTGAAGCACTGCAGTGTAGCAGAGAGAACTAGAGTAGCCTTAGGGATAATAATGTTTCCTTGTTATGATGAAGCTCCTTGTTCAGCATTAGAAAGAAGTGGTGTGCTCTGCATTTTTAACATTGCTTCGTGGAGGCCAGAGGGGTTGATTATAGTGAGAATGGGGCCCTGAACAAAGCAAAGCTGAGAGCTGTCCACATGTCTTAATGGAAAACAGAAACCTGAATTAATTCTGTGAGGGGATTACAAGTTAGGTTGGTAAAAGTAGTTGCATAGATATAATACACTTAGACTTAGGTGAGGTCTTTGACTTAGTACCGCATAATATTCTGATTATTGATATTGCATAGTGCTATTTTTTAGCACACAGTAGAACCTCAGATTTACGAACACCTCAGGAGTGGAGGTTGTTTGTAACTCTGAAATGTTTGTAACTCTGAACAAAACGTTATGGCGGTTCTTTCAAAAGTTTACAACTGAACATTGACTTAATACAGCTTTGAAACTTTACTATGCGGAAGAAAAATGCTGCTTTTAACCATCTTAATTTACATGAAACTAGCACAGAAAGTTTCCTTACCTTGTCAAATCTTTTTTTTTAAAACTTTCCCTTTTTTAGTAAAAAGAAAAGGAGTACTTGTGGCACCTTAGAGACTAACCAATTTATTTGAGCATGAGCTTTCGTGAGCTACAGCTCACTTCATCGGATGCATACTGTGGAAACTGCAGAAGACATTATATAAAACAATACCTCCTCCCACCCCACTCTCCTGCTGGTAATAGCTTATCTAAAGTGATCATCAAGTTGGGCCATTTCCAGCACAAATCCAGGTTTTCTCACCCTCCGCCCCCCCACACACAAACTCACTCTCCTGCTGGTAATAGCCCATCCAAAGTGACCACTCTCTTTAAAATCCTGAAGGATGACCCAACACTCTCACAAATCTTGGGAGACAGGCCAGTCCTTGCCTACAGACAGCCCCCCAACCTGAAGCAAATACTCACCAACAACCACATACCACACAACAGAACCACTAACCCAGGAACCTATCCCTGCAACAAAGCCCGTTGCCAACGGTGCCCACATATCTATTCAGGGGACACCATCAAAGGGCCTAATAACATCAGCCACACTATCAGAGGCTCGTTCACCTGCACATCCACCAATGTGATATATGCCATCATGTGCCAGCAATGCCCCTCTGCCATGTACATTGGTTAAACTGGACAGTCTCTACGTAAAAGAATAAATGGACACAAATCAGATGTCAAGAATTATAACATTCATAAACCAGTCGGAGAACACTTCAATCTCTCTGGTCACGCAATCACAGACATGAAGGTCGCTATCTTACAACAAAAAAACTTCAAATCCAGACTCCAGCGAGAAACTGCTGAATTGGAATTCATTTGCAAATTGGATACTATTAATTTAGGCTTAAACAGAGACTGGGAATGGCTAAGTCATTATGCAAGGAAAGCTCATGCTCAAATAAATTGGTTAGTCTCTAAGGTGCCACAAGTACTCCTTTTCTTTTTGCGAATACAGACTAACACGGCTGTTACTCTGAAACCTTTTTTAGTAGTTTATATTTAACACAGGACTGTACTGTATTTGTTTCTTGGGTTTTTTGTCTCTGCTGCTGCCTGACTGTGTACATTGCACCAAAGGAGGTGTGTGCTTGACCGGTCAGTTCGTAACTCTGAGGTTCTACGGTACTTGTTGAATGGAGTAAGAACAGGCTAAATGATCTCAAAGAAGTTGTCAGTGGGGAAGCATCATCAAATGGGATTGTTTCTAGTGGGGTTCTGCAGGGATCAGCCTGACAATATTCACCAGTTTCATCAACAATTTGGAAGGAAACACAATCACGGTTGAGAAAATTTGCAGATGATACAAAGATTGTTGGAAATGGTAAATAATGCTGAGGAAAGGGCAGTCATACAGAGCAACCTAGATTGCTTCGTAAACTGGGACCATTCAAACAAAATAGATTTTTAATCCTGCCAAATGCAAAGTTATAAATTCAGGAACAAGGCATGCAGGCCATACATACAGAATGGGGGACTGTGTCCTGGAAAGCAGTGACTCTGAAAAGGATTTAAGGGTCATAGTAGACAAAAAAAGCCTGACCCATGAGCTCCCAGTGTGATGCTGTAGCAAAAAGGGCTAATGCTATCCTTGGATGGATAAACAGGGGAGTAGTGAGTAGAGTAGGGAGGTGCTTTTACCTCACCAATGCCATATACAGAGACCGATACTGGAATATTGCATACAGGTCTGGTGTCCACATTTGATGAAAAATAGGAGAAGATGCAGGAAAGAGGCATAAACATTATTTGAGGGTTGGAGAAAATACTTCATGGGTAGAAAATCCCAAGTGCTAAAGAGCTCTTTTAATCTAGTGGAGAAAGACAGAAAACGAACCAATGGCTGGAAGCTCAAACCAGAAAAATCCAGATTAGAAATAAAGTACAGATGTTTAACAGTGAGAACAACAGTTAGAACAAACTGCAGTGCCAAGGGAAATGATGGATTCTCCATCTCTTGATGTCTTCATACCGAGGCTGGAGGCCCTTCTCAAAGCTCTAGTTTAGTCAGACACAAGTTATTGGGCTTAATTGAGGGGTAACTGGGTGGAATATAATGGCCTGTGATATGCAGGAGGTCAAACTAGGTGATCTAATGGTTTCTTCTTGCTTTAATCTTTATGGAAATAATATGTAATCATAGATTTAGTCATGGGTATTTTTGGTAAAAGTCGTGGACAGGTCACGGGCAATAAATAAAAATTCACCGCCTGTGAGCTGTCCATGACTTTTACCAAAAATACCCATGACTAAATCTCTACTTCTGGGGCCCCACTGATCCGGGGGGCCCTGCTCCAGTGCTGAGGGTTGACTGCCCCCTAGCTGCTGCTCCTGGGACCACTCTCTGGATGGCCCCTGAGCACCTCTGGGGTCTCTGCTCCAGCCACCCCAGGACTGCTGCTTCTCGTGTGTCCCCAGGACATCCCCAGGACCGCTGCTTGGGCACTCCCCGGAGCCAGCCACACCGGCTGCTGCTCAGGTGGCCCAGGGCAGCTGGCTCTGGGGACTGCGCAAGCAGCGGCTGGTGTGATAGGCCCAGGGACCACTGAAGCAGCAGTCATAGGGGCGGCCCCGGGAAGCGTCTGAGCAGCGGTCCTGGGGGCTGCCCCAGGGCCAGCCACACTGGACACTGCTCTGGTGCTCCCCAGTGGCACCCCCAGGACTGCTGCTTGGGCAGTCCGTGGGGCCATCCGCACCGGCCGCTGTTCGGGCAGTCCCCAGAGCCAGCTGCCCAGAGCCTCTCGAGCAGTGGCGGGTGCAGCTGGCCCTTGGGACTGCCAGAGCAGTTGGCCCGGGTCGCTCCAGCAGCGACCGGTGTGGCTAGCTGTCAGGGCCATCTCTACCCATACACAAGGTATGCAGCTGCGTAGGGCACCAGGAAATTTGGGGCACCACATTACCTGGTGCCCTGCACAGCTGCGTGCTGCTCCAGCCCCTGCTCTGCCTCTTACCCATGGCCCCTGCCCCTGCTCCGCCCCGTCCCCACTCCACCCCTTCCCCAAAGCCCGTGTCCCTGCTCCGCGCCCGCCCCACCCCCTTCCCCTGAGGACTGCAGCTGGGGTCAGGCCTGCACTCACTGGCAGTAACTAGAGCGACCCGGCCTCAGTGTGCTCCACTCCGCTGGTGAGTGCTGGGGGGCGGTTTCCCTCTTGCCTCCCAGCTCCCCCCCCACAGAGGCCTGGGGCCAGCACGCCCCCCATCCCCGCGGAATCCTGAAACCCCACACAGCCCCCCCATGGGGGGGCTGCCTAGGGCACCAAAATGGCTAGGGACGGCTCTGAAATCAGCTGCACCAGCCTTTTGCGGAAGTCACGGAGGTCATGCAAAGTCACAGAATCGTGACTTCCGTGACCTCCGTGAAAGAATTGCAGCCTTAATCATTGTTGTACCTCTGGCCTGCAGGATGGAGCAGAGTTGGAGTATAGGAGCTGGATTAGAGAGATGAAGGATTCCTGACCTTGCCTAACTCAGAAGGTTTGGAGGGACCATTATGAGGAAGGAGGGAAACAATCCAGAGGCAGTTGCACCAAACCCTGCAAGATAAGCTATTACCAGCAGGAGAGTGGGGTGGGGGGAGGTATTTTTTCATGCTTTGTGTGTATAAAAAGATCTTCTACACTTTCCACAGTATGCATCCGATGAAGTGAGCTGTAGCTCACGAAAGCTTATGCTCAAATAAATTGGTTCGTCTCTAAGGTGCCACAAGTACTCCTTTTCTTTTTGCGAATACAGACTAACACGGCTGTTACTCTGAAACCAAGTGAAGAGAGACATTCCTCAACAATGTGAGGAGCAGCAGCAACAGCACTGAGCCACAGTCTCAGATCAATGTAGTAGCTGGCAACAACAAGGAGAGAGGACCCACAACGTCCATGTGTGGCAGACTGTTCCAAAGGAGCCGGTGATGGGACACTAGATGGGCAGGGCTCTGAGTTATTACAGCAAATTCTTCCCAGGTGTGTCTCTGCTGGGTCTTGCCCAGGTGCTCAGGATCTAACTGATCGCTGTATTTGGGGTCAGGAAGGAATTTTCCCCTAGGTCAGATTGGCAGAGACCTGGGGCGGGAGGGGGAAGTGGGGTTCGCCTTCCTCTGCAGCTTGGGTCACTTGCAGGGTTAAACTAGTATAAATGGTGGATGTTCTGTAACTTGACATCTTTAAACCATGATTTGAGGACTTCAGTGACTCAGCCAGAGATTAGGGATCTATTACAGGAGCGGGTGGGTGAGGGTCTGAGGACTGCAAGATGCAGGTCAGACTAGACGATTATGATGGTCCCTTCCAACCTTAAAGGCTATGAGCCCTACCAGCTTACAATAAGCAGACTGCCTATCATCCCCTGCTGCTTCTGCACTGCAGCAGCTGGCAAACTCCACCACCTGTCCCACCAGAGCCCTGTTGAGAGACCAGTTACTGACTCATCCACGCTCGCTGAGGAATTTTGTTGTTGTGACTAGTGCAGAAACTAGGCCCTCCTTTGATGAGACTGTTAAAAGGAATCAAGTTATACCCCAGTTGGATGTTTTGGGGGATTGAGGGGAGAGACGAGGCTACACTCTGCACTTAGGTCCTATTTCTGATTGGGTAAGTGTCAAGTACACCTCTACCCTGATATAACGTGGTCTGATATAACGCGAATTCAGAGATAACACGGTAAAGCAGCGCTCTGGGGGGCGAGGCTCAGTGCATCTGGCTCCCATACGCTGCTCTGAGCCGAGTGTTAAGGGTGCCGGGCCGGGGCCGAGGGGTTGGATAATGGGGCCTTGGGGGGAAGGGGAACAGGGGTCGATTCAGATGTGCAGGGGCAGCACAGCGGGGCTGCGACGGGGCTTGGCCAGGCTGCAGCGACCCGGGAGGCGGCTCACGGCTGGAAGTTCATGCCCCAGCCCGGGTGCCTGCGGCCGGAGGGAGCAGGTCCATGCTGCAGCCCCAGCCCCGGCTCCGCACCTCCCGCACCCTGGCCAGGGGGTGCTGCACGCTCCGCCACGCTGGGCGGTTTTGCCGCTGCTGCCACCACCTCTTCACTCAGCTCCTGCCTCCCTCTCGCTCCCCCGCCGCAGACCCTCTGCCCCTACTAACACAAATGATTAATTTCGCAAGTTTACAAACAGTTTTATCCTAAAGGAATAAAAATATCTTTCCTAGTAAAATTTCAAAGCACATTATTTCTTTATACACTCTAATCCCTCTACAACGTGGTTTCACCTATAACGCGGTAAGATTTTTTGGCTCCTTAGGACCGCGTTATTTCGGGGTAGAGGTGTATATTGTAAGTGGTCCTTGGCCAATTTTGATCACTTCATTTCTTTCTCTATCTTTTATCTTTCCTCCTCTGCCTTACCCTGTCTTCTTTTCTCTCCCCTTCATGTCTCTGGGGCAGTGAGGGGGAACCTAGATCTATCAATCCTAGAGCTGGACCTAACAATAGCTCAAGAAATGACACTATTCGGGTGCTGATAAGGAGACATTTGATCTAAACACTCCTTATGGCTAATATTATAAACTGTGTTTCCAGGAACATCAAAGGGGTGAATCACCCAATAAAAAGTCACATTTTTTTGAATGCTGGGCTTTTTTAAGCCATGTTCTTAGATGCTGGAGCATTTCCCCCGCATGCTTGCATTGAGCTCTTTCAAACGTGAAAATATCTGCCAGGGATGCTAGCTTTGACAAACAGATCTTGTCTTCAAAGAATGTGATCAAACGGGAAGGCTGCTGTGGGGAGGTTTTGATTTTGCTTTGTAACACTCTTCCCTTTGATGATTATTGTGTCAGCTGGGGAAGAGGCATGCAGCAGATCCAGTGGAACCCGTTTGTTAACAATATACCTCTTGCAGAGGAGACTCTCTTGCCTAGCTCAGGGCTGCCCAGAGTGGACTCCCTGTCTGAGAGCCCGAGGAAAGTCAGAGAGGTCAGGTTCTATGAGAATGAAGCACACCCAAAAGCATCTACAGACAGAACTAACCTTCCCTGAACTCTGCCCTCCTAGCACAATGGTTAGACAGAAGGTTATAGGAACAATAAATAAAACATCCACAACCCGTACTCTGAAGGGTAACAAGGCCAAGTGTTGCACAGATTGGATCCCTGTAGTGATGCCCACAGAACTCACTGGTACCTTGGGAAGGACAGGTGTCAGACACCTTTTCAGGGTGCTGTAGAGGAGGAAGGGGACCACCTTGGATTCAACCCAAGAATTGACATCCTCCAATTAACTTCTGCCTTCCAGGGATTCCATGTGGCTACAACTGATGCACATGAACCATCAGACTGCCCAGAGCTCCAGTTAGCTGCACCAAGTGTGTGACTGACCTAGTGAAGCCTGGTCAGTCCCTGGGCTCGGTGCTGGCGGCAGATCAACACCTGCTCCTTAGACTGGAACTTACTTGACCCAATGGCAGAAGCTAGATCTGCCTGAGTGGCCAAACTGGAAATGGTGAGAAAGAGGGAGAACCGGCTTCACAGCAGGCAGCTAAGAAAAGTAGACCCATGTCAGAGCATGGGAATGCCAAAGCTGCCCCAAACTCACTCCAGTCCCAGCATTTCCCATTTGAACATTGCACCAGGTGCTCCAATGCAAACCTGCGCCACATTGTTTGGCTAGCTAAGTGTATGAGACTGGCTGATCATGAACTGTGGCTTGTGGTCAGACCTGAGGGCCAACAATAACTCATTCTGGAAGACTAGTATCTGTAAGAGTTTGACTATCAGGTCACTGGAGATGTCAACCATTAGCAAAACTCCCACCCATTTCACAGAGACACCCACTATCAACCAATAAATACAATCACAGACTCTGCACTAAGATCTACATGCAGACGTGGCCAGACCCCAGTTTCCTGCTCAGGCATGGCGGTCTTTGCTGGCTATTCACAGAACAACTGAATGGGGGGCAAGTAATTCCAAACTCACTTAACTGTCTTCTACTGGACAGCAATCACAGAAAGCTGCACATTAGCATTTTAGTTCTGCCAGGCCACAGTGAAAACCCCACAGCACTGCCTTTTGTAAGGCATCTTGTGTCCTAGTGGGGCATGAGCTGTCATGCCTAAGGGCTAGAACAGGAGTCAGGACTCAAGCTGAGGGGCAGAAGCAGAAGCAGAAGCAAGCAGGGACGCAGGACTGCAGCAGACTAGGAATAAGGCTGGAGCAAGACAGGAAACAAGGCAGACACAGGAAGAACTACCTGTTGAGCAGCCAATGACCTGCTGCTGGGGTTAAAAGCAAGCCTGCCCCCTCACCCTGAGCCAATCAGATGGGCTAGCCAATCAGGTGGTTCAGCTACAACCCAGCTGAGCTGATTAATCTGCCTGGAGGCTGGCCTGGCTAGTCCTCAACTGAAGGAGCTCACTCCTAACATCTTGAGCTACCATTTGAAGGCCTCACAGTAAACAGCCTTGCAATGTAGATTACTCATGTCTGCAATGCCAGAATGGCCCTAACACCAGCATCACAGGGTTGTGTGGCCACTTCCTGGCTACAAATTCATACCCTGTGAAAGAAGGGCTCTGTGACAGTAGCTACGACTAGTTGTTTAGCTGTAAGGGGTCTGTCTTTCCCCAGTGACACCCCATTGCTTGATGCAGGAAACACTCTCATGTCTGTGTGCAGGATTTGAGATTTTATTCTCCCTGTACCTTTTTGCAGCTGCAAATAAACTTTTCTGCTTCTCCACCCCGTTGTGATTACTGGGCGTAGCACACCGGGTAACGAACCAACTCAAGCTGTTGTTCAGCCTCTCGGCACTGGGTGCTGGCAACATCTGGGTGAGGTAATCTGGAGAGATGCCTGCCATCATACAAGCAGAGCCCTCCTTTCACAAGTGGGGTCTGGTGCCCACTGCTGGAAGAGTGCCACTGTCATTGGGGAGTAGCCCTGTTCTAGGCCCAAATATCTTGACAAGGGATTTATGGACAATGAGGAGAATAATTTTCCTACCATAGAGTAACCATGACATTTGAGAACCATGAACCCTAATGCCAATGCATCCTCCACGCGTAGCGTGTGCTGCTTTGGGCAGATGGAATGGAAGGCGTATGGAATGGGACACTGGCCCTTTCAGGCCAATGATGCCAATTCACTTCTCCAGAGGCATCACAGGCTGACATCAGGAGGGCAGGATCTAAATACAGAAATACAGGAGCTGCAGCCCATTTTTGTTTTGGCCGCTACGAGGCGCGTGAACATGCTGGGGACCATTCCCATCCTATCCCTTGGGTTGGTCAGTTACTGAAGGGGCACCACAGTGTGGATAGGCCCTTTCGAAGTCTGCCAGAGAATGCCTGGCTGGCTGAAAGTGCCTGGCATTGAGCGTGAGAGATGGGCACAGGGGCTGTAAGAACAGCTACCTCTTCTGGCCAAAGAAATTAAAGAGGCACTGCACGGCTGTGCCCGTTGCCCTACAGCTGTATGAATGTACTGGGGCTATCACGGCTCCCCCCGTGGAGCATGAGGCTCCCTTGCTCGGCCTGATCCAAACACTTGGGAACTATTGCTAGGCAGCAGAGTTTTCATTAGAATGTGTTGCCTTGTTAAAGAAATTAGCATCTCCAGGGTTATTTTAGAACCACCTGCCAGCACAAGCAGTGGAACAATCAGTGCTTGGGGTCTCTGGTGTTTAGGAATTGGGTGGTATCCCTTTAAATCATTTGGGAGCCCTCTATGGGGCCTCCTTGCCTTCTATTGCAGAATGTACCCATTGCGATCCCTGCCAGAGCAGCAGTGTACACAGGGAGCTAGGCTGGTATCTTTGCACATAAATAAACAGGGCTACAGTAAGAACCTCAGTTACGAACACCATAGTAGCAGACGCATCTCACTTGGAGATGGAAGTATGCAATCAGGCAGCAGCACAGGCAAATAAAAAAACAAGCAAACACAGTGCAGTACTGTGTTAAACCTAAACTACTAAAAATAGAGGGAAAGTTTAAAAAAAGATTTGACAGAGTAAGGAAACTGTTTCTGTGCTTGTTTCATTTAAATTAAGATGGTTAAAAGCAGCATTTTTCTTTGGCATAGTAAAGTTTCAAAGCTGTGTTAAGTCAATGTTCAGTTGAAACTTTTGAAAGAGCCACCATAGCTTTTTGTTCAGAGTTACGAACATTTCAGACGCATTCTCCATTCCTGAGATGTTCATAACTCTGAGGTTCTACTGGGTTTGGAATCCAGTTGTGCCAGTGTGGGTTCCCCATATTCTGAATGTTGTGTAGAAAGCAAAGACAACAGGATCCAGAGCCAGACTCTGCATGGCAGGCTTTTGAACATGGCTTGTGGCAATTAACTATCCCAGGAAAAGGCATTACAAACCTGCCTCAGCAGGGCTGAAACTCATGCAACCAGCATTTCACCAAACATCCTCACAAGATGCAGCAGTTCATCCTTGAACAGCCAGAGGTGGGAATGAGGAAGGGCTCAGGCACTGTGGGGTGAGCAGAGATGGCTACAAAAGTGACAAGCACCTTGGGAGACAGCCAGCTAGGAAGCAAAGGAGGGGACACGTGTTTCTAATGTGGTCAGCCAGCTTCCGTGAGTCAGGTTCCTTAGCCAGGCAGCATGTAGGACCTGTAAAAACATTTCTTATCCTTGTTGTGTGAATCAAGGGCAGCGGAACTGTACTTGGCATACCCCAATTGAGGGACTCGCTAGGCAGGGGACATGGGTTCCAAAGCCCAGTGAGTTGAGAGAGAGGGTGGTGTGGGCCCGGCTTAAGGGTCTTAGACACCATTTGACCTGTTCTCTCTCCACTGTGTAATAAAAGAACTAATTTAGACTCAATTGAGAGTCTTTTTACACACCACAGAGCTGAAATCACTGATACCGAGATCTGAGTGTTAGACCTGCTTTGGGACAATATCTCTGATGCAAGAGACTACTTAGTGTGCACCAGCAGTGAGGCTCCCCCACTAACAGCTGAAATCACTGTATTAAGGATATAATGCATGTACCACAGGAAGTCCTATTAGCTCTGAGAAATAAAACTGAACTTGACTGGATGGTAAAACTAGATGTGAGTGGGCACATTAAGACTGACTAGATTAACAGTATGGACATTGTAATAAACCCAAACAAGTTAAGGATTTAACTTGTTATAGATCCAGAATACTTGAATAAGGCCATCAAACACAAACACTACCCCAGGACACCAGCTTCAGGTTTGGAAACGAGCCAAAAATTCTGGCTTCATACTTGAAGTGCTAGACTTCCCCTTCACTTCCCCTTTTGGCCCCTGTGTTTAGGTGACTTCTCTAGATTACTGCTGCATGTGAGTGAAACCAAAACAGCATGTCTCACATCTCTGAGGATTTGCTGATTCAGGACAGGAGTTAACTACAATATGTGATTGTGTAACATGCAAAAAACCCTCAAACCACACCAAATCCAACACTGGAAATTGAACAAAAGCAAGTGTCAGGGCTACAATGAGATTTGGTTATGTAGGGAGTATCCATAATTTCACGTACAGTGCTTTTATAGACATTTCACACTGAGTATTAATGACCAGTGTGTTATTACTTTTCAGATGATGTTTTACATGACACCTTTCAAATAAAGATCACGTTGACAGGATGTGAGGTGTATTGAGCTGGTCAGGTTAGCTGAGTTTTATTGTTCATACTGGGGGGAGCCCTTTTGCATCCGGTATTGGGGAGCTCTGAGATCACAGTGCCTAACTTTTAAGCATCTAGAAAATCACAGGGATGACACTGCTATCCACAAAGCTGAGTTAGATGCCCAGGCGCCCTATACAATGACTGGGGAGACAGATGCACTTTAGACTGCGATCCACAAAAGTCAACACACTAGGTGGGGAGATGCCGACCAGAAGGGTGTGTGCTAAGTTCCTCCCCTCTCACATAGATAGGAGCCTAATGCTGAGCTACAGAGACATGTCACACTGTCTGGAGTGCCTCATGAGCATGAGTGCCAACTTCAGGGCAGCCTGTCAAGAAGCAGGGCAGAGGACCCAAACTGGTTTTATGTTCTATAATTCGATTTCACCTGCCCAGTGACAAGTGTGAACTCCTAAAGCACTGTAACAGTTTTACCATGGAGCCAAAGACAATACCCTTGGGCATTCCAGTCTATCTTGCCACCCAGGTAAGCTGGATTTAGTGATAGATAGTTGCTATACACCAAAGTTCACCAAATGTTTTGGTAACTCTCACATCAAAGACAATGCTTGTAGTCAATCCTCTAGTTAAGGCTCTACCAAATTCACAGTCCATTTTGGTCAATTTCATGGCCATAGGATTTTTAAAATCGTAAATATCATGATTTCAGCTATTTAAATCTGAAATTTCACGGTGTTGTAATTGTAGGGGTCTCTTACTTCTGCGCTGTTGCTGACGGCGGCGCTGCCTTCAGAGCTGGGCAGCTGGAGAGCGACAGCTGCTGGCTGGGAGCCCAGCTCTGAAGGCAGAGCCGCTGCCAGCAGCACCCTCAGTCAGCAGCTGCCACTCTCTGGCTGCCCAGCTCTGAAGGCAGCAGGGCAGAAGTAAGAGTGACATGGTATGGTATTGCCACCCGTATTTCTGTGCTGCTGTTGGTGGGGCACTGTCTTCAGAGCTGGGCACCCGGTCAACGGCTACCGCTCTCCGGCCACCCAGCTCTGAAGGCAGCGCAGAAGTAAAGGTGGCAATACTGTAGCCCCCTCCTAAAATAACCTTGTGACCCCCCCCCCCCCCGCGCAGCTGCCTTTTCAGTCAGGATCCCCAATTTGAGAAACGCTGGTCTCCTCTGTGAAATCTGGTCTTTTGTGTGCTTTTACTCTGTACTATACAGATTTCATGGGCGGAGACCAGATTTCACAGTCCGTGAGGCGTTTTTCATGGCTGTGAATTTGGTAGGTCCCTACCTACAGTAAACTACCTCAGAATTTATTAACTAAGAAAAGAAATGAGAGAGAGTTATCACAGGGTTAAAGCAGGCATACATACACAAATGAGTTACATATTCCTAGGGAGCTGAGCAGAGCATAACAGTTTGAACCCCATTGCTGGCAGGTGTGGGGGGGGGTCAAGGAAGGTTTAGGACTTAGTGTAAAGGTAATCTGTGGGGCAACATTCCAGGCCCTGTCAAAGTGCGCACTGTCCCTTTAAGAATAAGATAAAGGTGGAGAAAGCGGGTTGACAGTATAAAATGCGCAAGCGCAAACGACTATGCCAGAGACTTATTTGACAGCGAGGAAAATGTCACGCGCACGCGCACTTCCCAATAAGTGGAGCGCAGATAAGGGGGAACTTATTTCGCGAAGCACTCAGTGTGGCGTGGTGCACGCGCCCTGTGTGCCGAGAAACCGGGGTCCCCCGGGTGAGTTTTCTGGCGCTGCCGGAAGTGTCCGGAGAGAGCCGAGCCGAGCTGAGCGGAGCCTCCCGTGCTGTGTCGCCGGCCTCACCCACTGCGGGCACCATGGAGCCGGGCGCCTGAGGGCGGAGCGGTGCCCTGCCCCCGACATGCCAGCCGGGCTCATCGGCGCAGGTAACTGGCCTTCCCCAGCGGGCGGGCAGCGACGGGCCCCGGGCGCCCTTGCGGGCCGGGCCGCACAGCGGCAGCTGCCCTGGGGAGGCCCGGGCCCTGGGTGGGCCGGCTCCGCCCTCGGGCTGTGGGCGCCGCGGGGGCAGCAGGGCCTGGCCGCGTACGGGGGCTGCGGCCGGCTGCCCCAGGGCGGGCCCGGCAGGTTGGGCCCGGCCTCGCCGCGGCGGCTGCGGGGTGTCGCCTGTGGCGCCCGCGCTGAGAGGTGCCAGCCCGCGGGCCGAGCCCCGGCGATGCCCGCGCCGCCCGGGAGGCGCTAGCTCCGCGGCCCGAGCGCTCCGGGCCCGGGGACCCGCCCTGCCCCGAGCGGAGTCCCGCCGCAGCGGGTGACGTTCCTTCGCTCCCGGGCCCGGCTCACCGCCGGAGGCAGCGCCGGGCAGGGCCCGTCGTGGGCACCCTGCTGGCCGCTGCCTGGCGGGGCAGGTCCGCCGAGACTCCGGCAAAGCAGCAGGGGCTCAGGAGCGGGTCCCTGGGGACTGGCGGCGGGTGGCGAGTCTTCGCGGCCCCTGTAGTGAGCGCAGGCAGCTGCCTACATCTCGGGCATGCTGGCAACTGCCTGCACTAGGGGTTCTGGCTTAGGCTGAAGTGATACAGGGAGAGCAAGAGGGTGGTGAACAGAGAAGTGCCCTTGGCCAGAGCAAGAGGCAGTGAACTAGGAAGGGGTTTGAACAGCTTATTGGGAGTCGGGGTTTAGTCTTCAACTGGTTTATAATATAAAACTGCGTTAGGGGAGTACCTTGGAATTGCCAGACATCGACTAGCCATAAGTGGCTACAAAAGAGGATCCCCTCTTTGGGTAGGCCCTGGGCCAGCACCATTTGGGAAACCCAGGTGCCCCATGACCCAAACTGCTGGGAGAACAAAGCTGGGATTTCTGCAATGATGCTTGCTCTGAATCCTGCTGTGGGAAGGGAGGTCCATCTTTTATATTAGCTCCAGACGATTAAGTGTTATAAATTTGAAAGTTTGTCTTAACTCACTGTTGAAAGAGTGAGCAAGCTTTCTCTCTCTTCTCCTGTTCACAGCTCCTTGATTGCTGCAAGTCAGAGTACAGTGTGTGGGGATGGAGAAAGGAAGGTTTCTGTTACTTTCTCCTTTCATTAGATTCCCCCGTGAATAATTTCAGTGCCTGCCTCTGTTGCTGCTGCTCAGGAAAAGTATTTGCAATAGGACGTTTTCAGGATTCTTGATTTTTCACAGTTGATATTCAGAACTATTTGTATCAGTGAACTCTGCTCTTATGAGAATGGCAGAAGCATTGAAGGTGACTGTAGACTCAGAAAGGCAGTTCTTTTTGATAGTATTAAGATAATACTAAAACTAGAGACCGAAGAAATGATGCATCTGGTTTATGAAGAGCTGGGATTGGCCATAATGCTATCTACTCATGAATGGCCAAAGTGCTAGCTAGGTACAGAAATTCAGCCTACCTACTTATAGCAAAGTGTTCATTATTGTGGCTAACCTATAAGATTTTTTTTTTTGTCCTTGTGAGCTTCCTTTGAAGGTTCCAGTGGACCAAGCTGAAATGGCTCAGCTGAACTCAGCCAATCCTGTTAGAGATGAAGTGTGATCTCTATCTGACCCACTTCAGCATGGCTCCCTGGTACATCCAGGAGACTGGACTGGAGGAGACAAGTCATAGTCCTCGAGTTTAAGGCCAGAAGGAACCACCATAACATCTAGGGTGACCAGATGGCCCAATATTGAGCAGTTTGTCCCGTGTCCTGACGGAAGAAGTATGGTCGGGACTCCATTTGTCCCGATACTTTGTTTCGGGCACGGTAGCCCTTTTTGCTTACGCGGCAGTGACAGGCAGGGGGAGTGGCTTTTCAATTGTTGTACTCACCTGGCATGTCTGGGTCTTTGGCGGCGGGTACTTCAGTCGCTGATGGGCTTCAGCGGCATTTTGGTGGCGGGTACTTCTTTCTTCGTCAGCAAGATTTATTTCCCGCTGCCGAACGTGCTGGGTGAGTGTAACAATTGAAAAGGTGCTTCCCCTGCGGTGGCCCCGATATCTTGGATTCCACATCTGGTCACCCTAATACTATCTAGTTTGACATCCTGTATAGCACAGGTCACCAACACCACCCAGCATCGGCACACTAAACCCAACAACAGAAATCAGTCCAAAATACCGTGGCCCTCCGGAGACTAGACTGTTATGTGCCACAGGCAGAGAGTAGGAGGGACTGATGTGCATCAATGCCTTACCACCCTGTCAATAGTTGGGAAATGGTTAAGTAAGGTATACCCAAGTAATCTTGGCAAGTGACCTGCATGCGCATGCTGCAGAAGACGATGAAACCTCCAAAGTTGATGTCAGTCTGGTCTGGGGCAAAATTCCTTCCTGACCCCGCATATGGCAATCCTTGAGATCCTGAGTATGTGAGCAAGAACTGGCCAGCTAAGCACCTGAGCGAGAATGCTTGGTGCCATCTCAGAGCCCTGACCCACCCTGTCTAATGTCCCATCTCCAGCAATGTCCATCCTTGATGGTTCAGAGGAAGGAGATTAAAACAAACCCAGAATATACTGGGGGGAGGAGGAATCCCTTCCTGATCCCTGTAGGTAACTTTTAGGAATATAAGACATAAACCAAAAGTGAGCCTCAAGGCTCTTGAGGCTTGCCCCCTACCATCAGAAGCAACCATGTCATTCAATCGCACTCTTAATTGACAGAAAGATGAAGGTGGTGGGGAGAAATGTGGTGGTGTGATTTTATAAATGGGAGAGCAAAACAAGACAAAGGGTAGAAGTTTCAAAACTGATTAGGCACTTAAGAATCTAAGTCCCATTAATATTCAACAAGACTTAGGGTTTATGCTTTATGTCTATGCTTTATTACATGAACTTAGCTGCATTGTTCAGGTCTGTGAAAAATTTTATGCCCTGATCACTATAGTTAGGTCAATCTAACCCCTGGTGTAGATGTGCTCGGTTGATGGAATTCTGCTGTTGACCTAGCTATTGCCTCTTGAAGAGGTGAATTAACTACGTCAAGAGACAACCCCCTCCCATCAATGTAGGATGCACATATACTATGGCACTACAGCAGCACAGCTGTAGTTGCTGTAGTGTAGACGTACCCTTCCGCTCCTAGATGCGGAAACACCATCTCCTGTGACAGTAAATGCAGATTCTAAAGGGGCAGATTCCAGCATATTACAGGAGTAGTTAAAGTGGAATTGAAAGGGGGTGGGAAATAAAAAAACAAGAGAAGAGACTCCCTTCTTTTGGAATAAAATGCCTCCAGAGTGTATCTTGACCTCTCCAAAAGTTTGTAGCTGGGGCCCCCAAACTTCTGCCATCCTGACATCAGGATTTAGTCTTGCACATCTGCCAGCTGACTTTCATTCTGTATCTACTCTAGCTTCAATGTTATCACCCACCCTGAAGCTTCCCATGAAGGCTTTGCCTCTCTGTCCCAGTGGAATTCAGGCAGTTCCACATATCTCAATATTTTGCCCTCCTATAGGGATTTTAAATTACTTGAGGATGTCAAATGGTTTTACAAACCATGTTAAATCTCCCAGCCCTCCTGTGGTGTGGTGTAGTTACGCAGTACTATCCCATTTTATGGAGACTAGACACTGCATTTGAAATGTGTGATCTTAAAGTTAATCTCCATATTTAGGAGCCTAAATTAAGTGGTTTGATTTGGAAGTGGGGTGCCGGTAAAGTCCTCTGATGTAATTGGTCTAGCTAGAGTAGATACAGAATGAAAGTCAGCTGGCAGATGTGCAAGACTAAATCCTAATGTCAGGATGGCAGAAGTTTGGGGGCCCCAGCTACAAACTTTTGGAGAGGTCAAGATACACTCTGGAGGCATTTTATTCCAAAAGAAGGGAGTCTCTTCTCTTGTTTTTTTATTTCCCACCCCCTTTCAATTCCACTTTAACTACTCCTGTAATTGGATATTGTAGGTGCTCAGCACCTCTGGAAACCAGGTAACTTTTTAAGAAAACAGAGTACCTTATAGATTTAGGAGCCTAGCTAGAGTTCGCCAGATTTGAAGACTTTGGCCACAGTTGGTTGCCCAAGGCCTGTCAAAGTAGGGAATAAAACCCAAATCTCTTGATTTTTTTTTTTTTTTCCCCCCTGACCCCTGTGTGTGTGGTTTTTTTGGTTTTTTTTTTTTTTTTGTTTTGTTTTAAAGAGGCTTCTCTCACAAGAGCAAGAAATCCGTGTTTTAAGCTTGCTAAAAAGCAGTTGGGAATTCTAGTTTTCAACTGACAAAACATTAATTTCTGATTGCAGTGGTTCCTAAGATAACAGCTACTAAAATCATGCCAGAGTTTAAATGGATGTGGAGGAAGCCAGATGAAAATCTGAATGACCTGCCCTATTGAAATATGTTAATAGATCCCCAGATTTAATAAAATTCAACAAAAATATTTTAGCTTGAAAACCTTTCAATTGCTCCACTAAACAAAGTTATTATTTGTACTTCCTCTGTAGTTCCCTGTGAAATTTGAGAGGATGTTTTTTGCTCTGTGCTTCTTCTGAGGACATAAGCACTTCCTGTTTCCAAATTTAAGAGGCTGTGAAATGGTTTAATGAAGTTAGGTGGAGAAATACGTTTCAGATGTTTTTTCTTTAACTTTGGGTGTTGTTAGCAAGTTGAACTTGAAGATAGCTGTGATTACATCACTAGGAAACTTGAATATCCTCCCAAGTTTCAAAGGGACAGGGAACTGCAGCTGAAGTAAAAATACTAACTGTTGTTTTTGGACCAATTTTAGTGGCTTGATAAAGTTAAAATTCAAGAACACATCAAAATATACACACACTAAATTGTTTTTATAAATGTATGTTTTAAATCTCGTCTCTGCCAACTTGCCATGGCTATAAACTGTTTACAAATGCTTTATTGATCAGTAAACTCTTCCAGGCAGTGGTCCTAGATTGATTACCAAAAAGATATTTCCTCTCCCTGACACTTTTTTTGAGCACTATAAAATTGTGTCTTAAATCTGACAAAAGATCTTTTTCAGCATCAGAAAAAGTTCTGTTAGGCTTTTTGGATACCAAAGCACAAACCGTTTTAGAAATAGGTTTCAGAGTAGCAGCCATGTTAGTCTGTATTTGCAAAAAGAAAAGGAGTACTTGTGGCACCTTAGAGACTAACCAATTTATTTGAGCATAAGCTTTCGTGAGCTGCAGCTCACTTCATCGGGTGCATTGGGGAAGGGGTGGAGTGGGGGAAGGGGTGGAGCAGAACAGGGGCTTTGGGGCAGGGGTGGGGTCAGCTTTCCTGGCAGGCTCAGCCAGCCGGCGGGATTGGGCTGGCCGCTGGAGCAGCACGCAGCTGCGTAGGGTACCAGGAAATTTGGTTTGGTGCCCCAAATTTCGTGGTGCCCTGTGCAGCTGCATAGTTTGCATATGGGTAAGGACAGCCCTGCCTACTGATATAATATCCCATGTAGACAAGGCCTTGGTCCTAGACTAGTTGGCACTGTCTGCTTTCCTGACCACCACCACCTCCTCCTGCTTCTACCTGTGGTTCATCCATTTTCCCCTTCAAAGAGCTGGGTCTTGTGATCGTCCTCTTCTCTCCAAGCTTTAGGTCTCTGGCTCCTGTGCTCCCACCACTTCAAAACAATAAAAATTGCTTTCTTACGGAAGTGTAGGGAGGGATATCTTTCCTGCAGAATCTATGTTCTTATGCATTTGATATTGACTTAATCAGCAGTGCATCCGGCTTCTGCCTCAAACCAGGCAACAGTTGAGTCTGGAAAATAGCAAAATAAATATCACACTTAGGCTTTCTACAGTGCTCTTTGGGAAGACAGCATGGGGGATTGCTAACCTGAGGCTTTGCTAACTTACAAAGCTTTTCAGTGGTGAGCCCGCTCTTTGAAAAGACTAATATCCCTGCAAGCCCTGCCCTGTTTGGTACTGGTCCAAGCGTCTTTTAGGGGAAAGGTTGAGTGTAAATGTTTTGAACAAATGGGCTTTTATTACTCTTGGCTTGCAAGCCATACTTCAACGTTCACATCTTTGTTTCCTGGAAGATGGGCTAGCGCAGTGATTCTCAACCTTCCCAGGCTACCATACCCCTTTTCAGGAGTCTGATGTCAGCCCAGAGTGGCAGGGGTTTGGCTTCAGCATGAACCTTAGCTTCGTGGGGCCCCTCCTTGCTACCCCCTAATACTGGCTGTGCACTTGATCCCCCCCACCCCCCCGGGATTGCTACCCCTGTGTTGAGAAACACTGATTTTAGTATATAGAGCAGTATAAACAAGTCACTATCTATATGAAATTTTAGTTTTGTACGGTCTTCGCTAGTGCTTTTTACATATCCTGTAGTAAAACTTGACGATTAGCTAGATGAGTTGACATACCCCCTGGAAGACATCTGTGTACCTCCAGCAAGAACCACTGGATTAGTGCCTGCCTGCAATTTTTAGGGATCTTAGGACTGTAAGCAGAGCTGTGAAGTCCTGCCTCCTGTAGCTCAAACTTAAAGAAAACCAAACCCAAACTGTAAACCTTAATTGAAGGGAAGAGAATCTGAGGCATTTTTTAAATGCCACTTTTGATTATTTTATGTTGGAACTGTAACTTAAAGCTTACTGGCAGGTTTCAGAGTAGCAGCTGTTAGTCTGTATTCACAAAAAGAAAAGGAGTATTTGTGGCACCTTAGAGACTAACCAATTTATTTGAGCATAAGCTTTCGTGAGCTACAGCTCACTTCATCGGATGCATTCAGTGGAAAATACAGTGGGGAGATTTATATACACAGAGAACATGAAAAAATGGGTGTTTCCTTATAGTGTGTATGATAACACCCATTTTTTCATCATACACACTATAAGGAAACACCCATTTTTTCATGTTCTCTGTGTATGTAAATCTCCCCACTGTATTTTCCACTGAATGCATCCGATGAAGTGAGCTGTAGCTCACGAAAGCTTATGCTCAAATAAATTGGTTCGTCTCTAAGGTGCCACAAGTACTCCTTTTCTCTTTACTCAAGAAAGAGATCTTGGAGTCGTGGATAGTTCTCTGAAAACATCCACTCAATGTGCAGCGGCAGTCAAAGCTAACAGTGTTAGGAACCATTAGGAAAGGGATGGATAGTAAGACAGAAAATACCAGCATGCATCTATATAAATCCACCTTTAATACTGCGTGCAGATCTCAACAAAGATATACTGGAAAAGTCCAGAGAAGGGCAACAAAAATGATTTGGGATATGGAACAGCTTCTGTGTGAGTAGAGTAAAAAGACTGGACTTTTCAGCTTGGAAAAGAGACTATTAAGGGGGGGATATGATAGAGGTCTATGAAATCATGATTGGTGTGTAGAAGGTGAATAAGAAAATGTTTTTACTCCTTCACATAACACAAGAACCAGGGGTCACGCAATGAAGTTAATAGACATAGGGTTTAAAAAATAAAAACAACAACAAAAACCAGAAGGCAGTACTACTTTGCACAATGCACAGTCCACGTGTGGAACTCTTTGCCAGGGGATGTTGTGAAAGCCAAAACTTGAAAGACCAATCCTCCAGGAACCTATCAATGGCTATTAGTCAAAGATTGGCAGGGATGCAGTCCCGTGCTCTGAGTGTCCCTAGCCTCTGATTGCCTGAAGCTGGGAGTGGACGATGGGATAAATCACTTGATTACCTGTTTTATTCATTCCTTCTGAAGCACCTGGCGTTGGCTGCTGTCTGAAGACTGGATACTGGGCTAAATGGACAATTGGTCTAATCCAGTATGGCTGTTATGTTCTTAAATTATTGGCATAATTGTACTATTCTAGTTATACTGGTATAGCTCACTGCATGGACTCTTATTCCAGAATAAGTGTGTCCACACAAGGAGTTAAGCTAGTACATTTCTTTGTGTAGGCAAGTCCTGAGAGAACAGGATAAAATCAAGACCACTAAATGTTGTATGTATGTATTTTTGACTAGAGTATTGGTTTTCATAACTTATATTGCGGTAGCACTTATTGACCCCATTCTGCTAGCCAAAGTGTGTGCGTACCTCCCTCCCTCCCTCTTTGGAAAAGACCATCTCTACCACCAAAGAGTTTACAGTCTGAGTGACTGGCATATGTGAAATACTACTGTTTTGATCTACTTGTTAATGTACTTTTTTTATGTATGTGCATGTAGTGAAGTCTTGATATGAGACATGACATATATCAGAAAAGGTGGGGGAGTTGCATTGTATGTAAGAGCAGTATGACTGCTCAGAGCTCCGGTATGAAACTGCAGAAAAACCTGAGTCTCTGGATTAAGGTTAGAAGTGTGAGCAACAAGGGTGATGTCGTGGTGGGAGTCTGCTATAGACCACCAGACCAGGGGGATGAGGTGGACGAGGCTTTCTTCCAGCAACTAACAGAAATTACTAGATCGTGGGTCCTGGTTCTCATGGGAGACTTCAATCACCCTGATATCTGCTGGGAAAGCAATACAGCGGTGCACAGACAATCCAGGAAGTTTTAGGAAAGTGTAGGGGACAATTTCCTGGTGCAAGTGCTAGAGGAACCAACTAGGGGCAGAGCTCTCCTTGAGCTGGTGCTCACAAACTGGGAAGAATTAGTAGGGGAAGCAAAAGTGGATGGGAACCTGGGAGGCAGTGACCATGAGATGGTCGAGTTCAGGATCCTGACACAAGGAAGAAATGAGAGCAGCAGGATACGGACCTGGACTTCAGAAAAGCAGACTTTGACTCTTGCAGGGAACTGATGGGCAGGATCCCCTGAGAGAACAACATGAGGGGGAAAGAAGTCCAGGAGAGCTGGCTGTATTTTAAAGAATCTTTATTGAGGTTACAGGGACAAACCATCCCTATATGTAGAAAGAATAGTACATATAGCAGGCGACCAGCTTGGCTTAACGGTGAAATCCTTGATGATCTTAAACACAAAAAAGAAGCTTACAGGAAGTGGAAGATTGGACAAATGACCAGGGAAGAGTATTAAAAATATTGCTCAGGCATGCAGGAGTAAAATCAGGAAGGCCAAATCACACTTGAAGAGTTGCAGCTAGCAAGAGATGTTAAGAGTAACAAGAAGGGTTTCTTCAGGTATTGTTATACCAATAAAAACAAAAACCAGCAGGATCTTATTAAAGGGAAAAAGGCAAAATACCACATTTATTGTGAATACAGAAAGGATCATAGTAAGCAGTTAGTTATAGCTATAACATTCCATTCAATCTCCTATTTATACACACACTCTCTCGCCCCCCCCCCGCCAAGGTTGTTATCATAGTTACCAGCCTTAGAGTTGCTCATGCCAAGCCACTGGCCAGGTGGCCTGGACATGAGGAGGGAGCAGGGCCTTGGCAGATGCTCATCTGATGCTCCTGGAAGTTGGTTTGCAGAATCAGACCCCAAAGTTCTCACTTACTAGAGTCCATTTTTGTAGGAATTTCTTTCTATGCCAGTCTATGGGAATTGCTTCATCATGCTGTTGCTGAATCAATCAGCAGATAGCACATTCCTGACAGCTCCATGCTGCTAGATGTTATCTTGTTCTTTGGTTCTCCCATTCTTGAGGCTGTTGGGTGGATTCCAGTCTACCCTCCGGGGGTCCTCTGGTTATTTCCACTTGACGCCTTCTTCAGCCAATGGACACTGGATTCTTAGGCTGGCACCTCCCTGATCATTCAGTTATTATCCACACCAAGCATGCATCCACATACATCCTCCATCTTGCTTTGTTAAAAATTGTGATTAAAATAGAGATAAATACAACAAAAGGGTGGGGAGTCTCTGGGTGCTGTTTCTGTTGTTAGAGTATTGTTTTGAGTCTCTCTCTCTGTGTGAGTAGTTTCTATTTCAAAGAATTGCTTTGAGAACAGACTCTGTCTTAGAATGTACTAACACAATTAGCAGCTTGCAAGTTTAATACATAGAGGGAGAGAAACAGTACCAAAAACCAAGAGACCTCTTAATTAGTAATACCCTGGAATTTAAACTGTGGGGAATCAAATTCATTTGTGATTTTAATACAGAACTTCTTTAATATGATCCAACAGTATGTTAGCAACAAGAAGAAAGCCAAGGAAAGTGTGGGCCCCTTACTGAATGAGGGAGGCAACCTAGTGACAGAGGATGTGGAAAAAGCTAATGTACTCAATGCTTTTTTTGCCTCTGTCTTCATGAAGAAGGTCAGCTCCCAGACTACTGCACTGGGCAGCACAGCATGGGGAGGAGCTGACCAGCCCTCTGTGGAGAAAAGTGGTTTGGGACTATTTAGAAAAGCTGGATGAGCACAAGTCCATGGGGCCAGATGCGCTGCATCTGGGGGTGCTAAAGGAGTTGGCAGATGTGATTGTAGAGCCATTGACCATTATCTTTGAAAACTCATGGCAATCGGGGGAGGTCCCAGATGACTGGAAAAAGGCTAATGTACCCATCTTTAAAAAAGGGAAGGAGGAGGATCTGGGGAACTACAGGCCAGTCAGCCTCACCTCAGTCCCTGGAAAAATATGGAGCAGGTCCTCAAGGAATCCATTCTGAAGCACTTAGAGGAGAGGAAAATGATCTGGAACAGTCAGCATGGATTCACCAAGGACAAGTCATGCCTGACTAATCTAATTGCCTTCTATGGCTCTGTGGATGAGGGGAAAGTAGTGGATGTGGTGTTCCTTGGCTTTAGCAAAGCTTTTGATGTAGTCTCCCACAGTATTCTTGCCAGTAAGTTAAAGAAGAAGTATGGGCTGGATGAATGGACTATAAGGTGGATAGAAAGTTGGTTAGATTGTCAGGCTCAACGGGTAGTGATCAATGGCTCCATGTCTAGTTGGCAGCCAGTATCAAGGAGAGTGCCCCAAAGGTCGGTCCTGGGGCCGTTTTGTTCAATATCTTCATAAATTATCTGGAGGATGGCGTGGATAGCACTCTCAGCAAGTTTGCAGATGACACTAAACTGGGAGGAGTGGTAGATATGCTGGAGGGTAGGGATAGGATACAGAGGAACCTAGACAAATTGGAGGATTGGGCCAAAAGAAATCTGAGGCTCAACAAGGACAAGTGCAGAGTCCTGCACTTAGGCAGAAGAATCCCATGCACTGCTACAGACTAGGGACCGAATGGCTAGGCAGCAGTTCTGCAGAAAAGGACCTAGGGGTGATAGTGGACGAGAAGCTGGATATGAGTCAACAGTGTGCTGTTATTGCCAAGAAGGCCATCAATGACATTTTGGGATGTATATGTAGGGGCATTGCTAGCAGATGGAGGGACGTGATCATTTCCCTCTATTCGACATTGGTGAGGCCTCATCTGGAGTACTGTCCAGTTTTGGGCCACACACTACAAGAAGGATGTGGAAAAAGTTGGAAAGCGTCCAGCGGAGGGCAACAAAAGTGATTAGTGGACTGGCACCCATGAGTTATGAGGAGAGGCTGAGGGAACTGGGGATGTTTAGTCTGCGGAAGAGAAGAATGAGGGGGGGATTTGATAGCTGCTTTTGACTACCTGAAAGGGGGTTCCAAAGAGTTTGGCTCTAGACTGTTCTCAGTGGTAGCAGATGACAGCACAAGGAGTAATGGTCTCAAGTTGCAGTGAGGGAGGTTTAGGTTGGATATTAGGAACAACTTTTTCACTAGGAGGGTGGTGAAGCACTGGAATGCGTTACCTAGGGATGTGGTGGAATCTCTTTCCTTAGAAGCTTTTAAGGTCAGGCTTGACAAAGCCCTGGCTGGGATGATTTAGTTGGGGATTGGCCCTGCTTCGTGCAGGGGGTCGGACTAGATGACCTCCTGAGGTCCCTTCCAACCCTGATTTTCTATGACATCACAACAAATCTTGTAGAGAGGTGGAAATTGACTGTTTTTCCTTTTGAGTGTCATTGGGTTTGTGGGCTAGTGAAATGAGAATTCAATGAGGCTTTAAAGTACCTTTTCTGGAGGTTCATTTTTGATTAATTTGCAACAAAAGAGGGGGCTTATTCAAGTGGCATGTTAGTTGGAGAGTGCACACTACAATTTACTCATTTTCTTAGCCAACTCTTCCCCAGTAGCCCCAGTTCCTTTACCTATAAAGGGGAAGGATTTAACTTACCTTCCCACAAGATCATTTCTACAGATCCTTCTTAACATTTGTTTAGCCTGCCCTTTTCTTGAAATCTGTCATGTTCCTTTCCTTGGTATCACGGGTGTTGCCAGGAGCTAATGTGTAGGAATGTACATTGGAGCTTGCACTTAAATTCACTGAGTACTTCTGGAATTGACCTCCAAGTGAAAAGGTGTTAGAGTAAGAGCAATATCTGTTCCATAATTGCTGGGAAAGAGCAGGGGTCATTTCAGGTGACTGTGGACCATCGATACAATGCAGGAGAGGTCTTAAGATTGTCTTCATATCTGATTTTTACCTGTAATTAAATCAACGTTTTTGAACAAATTCCATATATTCAACATACTCGTTCACTGGGCTACATTAGGGACCTCTTGGAGTTGAATGGCTGCGGTTTGATTCTTTTTTTCTTTCCAATTCTCCGTGAGCATGAAGCATTCATTTGCATTTTTAAATGTGTAATGGGGTATGTTCTGTGTCGTGTAGCCAGAGTTCTAGTAATGTATACCATAAGCATATTTAATAATTGCTTCTTTCTCTTCTCCCAGGTATTGCTTGGTGTGTAGCATAGAGGCACTATGTACTCAGAGTGGAGGTCCCTGCATCTTGTTGTTCAAAATGATCAGGGTCACACCAGTGTACTTCACAGCTATCCTGATAATGTGGGGAGAGAGGTGGCAAATGCAGTGGTGCGTCCTCTTGGGCAAGCCTTAAATACACCATCGGCAGCTGGGAGCGAGAGTTTACTAAAAACAGATAAAGAAGTAAGTGTTTCTCTACAGAGGTTCTGGTTCTGTTCACATGTTAACTCAGTGTTGCTCATCTGTGTAGTTTTCTGCAGTGTAACTTTGAATTTTTTTAAATAATCCAAGCTTTCTGAAGTACATTTAAATTCCTAAATGTAGCTGCCCCACCCCCACCCCAAGCACTAGCTCTGCAGCTCCCATTGGCTGGGAACTGCGGCCAATGGGCGCTGCGGGGGTGGCGCCTGCAGGTGGAGGCAGTGCACAGAGCCACCTGCCACACCTCTACCTAGGAGCATCTGGGACAGGCCGCTACTTGAGGGGAGCCACCTGAGGTGAGCACACCATCCACCCTGGATATGGCACCCTGCACTCCTGTGCCCCAACTCGCTGCCCCAAGCCTGCACCCCTTCCTGTACCCAAACTCCCTCTTAGTTAACCAGCATTTTTCACTTATCCACACCCCCCATTTTCCCAACATGTTGGATAAAACAGCTTTTACTATGTGTTGCTTTAGTTTCCATGTTAAGTCCGCTAGGTAGCATGATTTACAATCTGTAAGTTGGAGTTTGTTTAAAAAGTATTTTTTAAAGCTGTGGGCCATCCCCACAAACCCCTTGTGGTGCCCTGCCTTAATTCCTTTAGTTGGGGAAGAATGGGTTTGCTTTTACAGACCAAGGCAAGGAGATGCCAACATACACTAACCGAATACCATGTCCCCTTTTTAGTAAGGTTTCAGGACAGGAGTGACTGCAGGCCTGCCTGGCTTCTTCTCCTTGCCTTCCTGTGTTTTATATAGCTTGACCCCAGGGTGTGGCAGGGCCTCCTTGATTATCTCCAGGCTGCAGGCTCCAGCCTGTCCCTTAAGGGAAACTGTCCCTTTACATATGTTATAAACACACACAGCCTGAAATACTTCTTGAAGGGATGCATATGTTCAGATGATATTGCCTAAAAGGGGTGCTGTTGGCACCATTGGGCTTGTTTTAGAAACATGTAGACATGCTCTTATGTTTGGTACATACAGTATTTTAACAACCTCCCCTTTCTTTGTTTAGGTAAAATGGACCATGGAGGTGGTTTGTTATGGACTGACCCTCCCATTGGAGGGCGATACTGTGAAGTATTGTGTTGATGTATATACTGACTGGATTATGGCTCTTGTATTGCCTAAAGACTCCATTCCTTTACCTGTTGTTAAGGAACCAAATCTTTATGTTCAGAGCATTCTCAGACATCTACAAAATCTCTTCGTACCAAGGTGAGAAGCAGATCTGTAGTGACCGGGGAGGGAAGAGATGGGGGTCTGGGCTTCTTAGCTATAGTCACGTAGTTATTTTGCCAGAAAGGCAAGCTTTTTTTTTTCTTTTCTTTTTCTTTTCTTTTCTTTTCTTTCATTTGGCAGCCAAACAAGAGTAGGATTTGTAGTAAAATAAAACTGATTTATTATTTGTCTCTGCTGCAAAACACAACTGGGCCTGAAGTTAGGAGTGGGGTGGCCACTCTGATTTGTTACAGTTTTGAATTGCAAACTCTCTGCAGCTGCTTTTGCTGCAATGGTTAGACAACTTAATTTGCAAATCAGTCCTTGACTTACACGCTAACTATTCTAAACATTTCTTACAAGAACTACGTCCATGGATAGTTGCATGATTTGGGAAAAAAATTGAAAAATGTTTTTGGATCACATCAGAGCACCCTGCTGGGCTTTTGTTGTATAGTTTCAAAAACCGAAAACCAAAAAGCACTTATCAGCTTGAATCAACAGAGGGGGATACTAAAGGCTCTGTGCCAAATAAGTGCAAAGCACGTGAGACTGAGCAGATTGACATGAGAAACTTGTGTATTACATCCAAATGCAAGATCATGTTACATAGGAACCTTGTAGGTCATACAAGGTGGGTGATTCTGTCCTGGAATGCAATGACATGGAAAAGGACTTAGGATTATGGAAGATCACACTGGGAGCTCATGTTCCTTTGGCTCTTCTGTAGTGAAGAGGGCAAACATGATTCCTGGATAGGTGGTGGTTGTCCATGACCAAAGATGATGCTGACAGTGGTAATACACTTTGTCCTTTCTACTTTGAATGCATATGTAGCTCAATATCAAGGAAGGGATTACAGTCAGTCTGCTGAAGCTGCTGCTGTTTACAACTCAGCCTCTGTACCTCAAGAGCCATATGGTGATTAGTCTCTGAGTAACCCCATTGCTGACTAGTGCTTGTCAGGTGATCTGTCTGTTGATGCTCAGCTGTTGACATCAGTGATGCACTGCTTCAAGTTATGCTTCAGTGTGTCTGTGAAGCATTTCTTCTGGCCATCTTATGTGTGGTTACCTGCTTCCAGTTTGCTGTACAGTAGCTGCTTTGGCATTCTGGTGTCATCCATCCTGAACACATGACCAGCCCAGCGTAACTGATGCCATGAGCATGGCTTCAGTCTTTGTGGAGTGGCTGCATTCCAGAACTTTATTTTTAACTTTATTCTGCTGTTTGCAGAGTTTGGTATGCAGTTGTCAAAAATGGTATTTATCTAGAAACTTGAGGTGATGTATGAGTGCGAGCCCTGCTACAGGAAGGACAGCACAACTGCTTTAATCTCTTATCTTTGTTTGAAGCTTAATACAGTATTGCTGCCAGATTCTGCCTGATAGTCTGCCAATGATGAACTGGTTTTGTTACTGCAACTTGTCAGCTCCTTGTCTAGAGTAGCATCATTCACCAATATGCTGCCAGGATAACAGAAGTCTGTAACAGCATTCAGCTATGTGTTGCTGATGGTGACTTCTGGTTTCTTGTAGGGTTTTCCTGGTGCAGGTTGATACGTGACTTTTCTTTTAGATTCAGCCTCTGTTTTTGTAGACTCTACAAATTTGTCTGTTATCAATCGTATCTCTTCTTGAGTTCGTTTTCTCTGGAGTGCAGTCATTCGCATACAGCAGCTCATCAACTACCTCAGATCTTGGTGGAGGGTTGCAGCATGTTTAGGTTGAATAATTTTCCAGAGGACAGGAAACCTATCCTGATACCAGCATTCAGGTCTCTTGTAGCATCACTGGGTATTACTGCATAGAAGACATTGAACAGGGTTGGATTAATTATGCAGCTCTAGTTAACATTAGTGATAGGAAATGGGTCATACTGAACCAGTGTGCAACAGACTTGTCTAAGCATTTCGTTATGCCATAGCCTCAGAATGTTGGTGAATTTTTCTGGATAACAAAACTTTTGTAATAGTTGCCAAAGTCCAGATCTGCTGTCAGTGTCAAATGCTTTAGCCAAGTCAATGAAGACTTGGTTCATTGGTAACGGTTCTGTTGCTGTTCTCTGCATTGCTCCTGCAAATGACTAGCTACAAATATGTCTGCTGTTCCTCGCATTGTCCTGAGACAGCATTGTGAGTCTGATAGCACACGATTAGTGATGTTGCATAGCAGACAATCAGAGTACTCTGGCCAGAATCTTTCCAGTGCTCATAAGTAATGAGATACCGTGGAAGTTGCCACAGTTGGACTTTCACCTTTCCTCTTGTATGTGGTGACAATGGTGGCATCATTGAATTCGTGCAGTACATCTTCTTCAATACTCTCTCTATATATTGAGAGAATTTCCATGTAGTTGCCTCATTAAGGTCTCTCCTCAGTGCTTGACTATTTCTGCAGGAATACCATCTGATCCCTGCAGTTCTTCATGGCACTGGTTGCAGTGCTGACTCCATCAAGGGACCAGGCAGATGTTGACATATCCACTGCTCTTCTTTGTGCCTCTTCTATAGTGTTGGCTGGTGTGTTCAGAAGATCACTGAAATGCTGTTGGCATCCCTGATAGTATTTCTCCTTTATTGGTGATCAGCAAGAGGCTGTCTGCACTCTTTAAAGGCACTGTGTGTGTGTGTGACCATTATACATCTTTCAAAGCCGCATAGAAGTCTTTGGTTTCATGACTAAGGCTAAGACTTTGTCGTAGTTAATTATTTTTAGTAAAAGTCATGGACAGTTGCAGGAAATAAACAAATTCACGGGAGCCACGACCTGTCTGACTTTACTAAAAATAACCAGGGGGGAAGGACTGGGGGGTGAGCAGAGGAGGAATTAGTAGCTGTTGGATTTCTGAGTCATTCTCATCATGACAGGCTTGGTGATGTCATTTTGCTGTACCCAAGATGGCAAAAGCTGCTTCATGTATAGTATGTGAAGAGTTGCCCATTTGCTGTTTACATTAGCACTAGTAGTCAAGCCAGCAAGGTCAGGTAGAGCAGCTCTGATGTTTGTTGCAGAGCTGAGCTTATGTAGCTTCATCTTGTAATTGCTTTACGTTGAGCTGTCTGGTTTAAATCAGCAGTGGGCAACATGCATCTGGTCAGTGGCCCCAAGACAATGTTTACATTGACCTTCCTGCAGCTCCCATTGGCCGGGTCTGGCGAACCGCAGCCACTTTGGAGCCGCAGGCAGCCATGCCTGCGGATGGTCAATGTAAACACTGTCTTATGGCCCGCCAGTGAATTACCCTGATGGGCCGCATGCAGCCCACAGGTTGCTCGCCACTGGTTTAAATGATGATTTGCCATGTACTTGCCATATTAACAAATACACTCCAGAATTTTATCATACAATGGTCTATCCATCAGTCTGTCATGTGCAAGGCTGCAGGCAGTCATTCATACATCCCGTAGATCTTGCCACCAGATGATAGTATAGTCAATAAGATGCCATTGTTTGATTCTGGGTGTGTCCATGAGGATTTCTTTTTGGTCTGGTAGGTGGAAAAAGGCTTTCATGATCACTAGCTGCTATGTCACACATTCACTGAATAGCAGAGTTTCATTGCTATTCTTTCCCAGTCCCATGCTGTCCTATTGTATTCTGCCATTTTACTGCATTATTTCCGCCCTCACATTGAAGACCCCTTTTTGATGACCAGTTTCTGATGCCATTGTAAACACTGAGGGCTTTTGTCTAAGTCACTGTAGAACTTTTCTTTCTTTGTCTGCATTTGTCATGATGGGAGTGTAAGCACTAATCATGATAGCGCACCACTTGTTTCAGTGGCAACCATAGAGTCATGAGCTAATCACTTACGCCTTTAGATTAATTTATTTTAAAAGCTTGGTACCAATGCAGTTGCTAATGGCAAAGCCAATATGCGACTGTCACGGCTCTGTGGATGGACAGTCTTGTTAGAAGAAAGTGTACCCTCCACTGATCTCTGCAAGTTGCTTTTTGTGACAATTATTGAAATCAGACTTGCCAGTGATGACCAGCTCTCTTGCAACAAGGTTTGTGCCTTTGTCAGATTTGATGCTGGTAGGGTTGTTGCCTAATCCATGAAGCCATTCCATGTAGAACATACCATAAAATCATTGTAATAAGTTTTGCTCATTTGCTGACTGTATGGGGGGCATGACCTTCCAGATATAGTAAGGCCAGGTTCAATGGAAGCAGATAGTTTTGATATTCTCCTGCTTATTTATCCTTTTTTAACTGGGAGACAGAAGATGTATTTGTATATGGTATTAGACAGTTATTGGAATATTATATCCAGTTCTGGTGTCAACACTTAAAAAGGATGTTGGGGGGGGGGGGGGGAATGAAGAGCTCAGAAAAGAGTTATAAGAATGATTTGAGGTCTGTAAAACGTGTCTTATTGCAGAAAAAACTTAGGAAACACAATCTATTTAGTTTAGCTTATCCAAGACAAGGTTAAGAATTGACTTAATTATGATCCCCAACTACCTATGGGGGAAATAGAGATCTGCCTTTTTCTGCTAAAATGAAATCTATCATAATGAGATCTGAGGTTGAAACTAGAAAAATTCAGATTAGAAATAAAGTGCAGATTTTAAATGAGGGTAATAATCACTGGAACAATTTACTTAGGGATGTGGAGGACTCTCCATCCCTTTGCAGTCTTTAAATTAAAACTAAATAGCATCCTAAAAGAGATGCTCTAGCTCTAAAAGAAATGTACGGGCTTGATGCAAGAAACACTGAATGAGATTTTTGGCCTGGGTTATGAGGAAGGTTAGGATGGGTGATCATAGTCCTCCCTTAATATCTATGAATACACTTTCCAGAATTCATGATTAAATATTAATAGGTTTCATGTCATAAAGATGACATGGCTTTTATTTGCAGACAGCATAGGAAGCTTTTTGATAAGAGAGATCCTCTTATAAGTGGGTGCAAGAATTTTAGTACTGATTCTCTACAGATACATGATGGCTCTGCTGCTCACGTGAAATCCATGGAAGCACAAACTATCAATTTTGTCCATCGAAAACTCTTGTTAATAAACTGCACCATAAAATGCAATATGTGGAATTCCAAAAACTTGCCACCTTATTCCATCACCTCTTACGTACTCACTGAATATGGATTTCAGTTTTAAAAATTAAGAAATATTCTGCAAATGAAACAAAATGAAGTCAGTCTTGCATAAAACTAAGATTTAAGAGAACTGTTGGAAAAATCTTAGAGGTCTCAGGTGCACATTGAGAGTTAGACATATTACTTTGTTGGCACTGATGTCAGAAGCTGAGCAGGTGTCAATTTACATCAGATCTTTGTGGGCTAGAAAATTTACTTTGTCAAAGTAGACTTGGAATTTAGGACCACTGTAACACAGGGCATAAAAATGTTTTAGGAAGTGCTGTGCCTGATGAAACTGATAAAGGCTATCCTAACCTTTATGTCTACAGGGAGGGTAAATTTGAAGAGGTAACAACTTCTGGTTGTTGAAGCAAAGCTTCAAAAAGATCAGATGTATATCCTTGAAGTCGCTGTTGAATACATGGATACCAGATTTTCCAGGCTACAGCAACCACCATTCATGTGTTTTTTCAATAGTTTGAATCTACACTCTGATCTAGTGATTAAGAACAATTGGCCTATTATGACAACATACAAATCAATGATCTGTTTAAGCACTTCACAAGTATTAAATGAGGAGGAGGAAGAAGAGCATCATCTGTCAATGGCTGACTCTAAAATTACATTTATCACCAAGCTTAACACATCAGTTCACATACCTGTTTAATAAAGTTTTTGGCAACTAAACCATTTGCCTTGCAAGATATATTAGTGTAGATGGATATACTGTTCTTGTATTGCATGCCTGCAGAGTGAGTTCAAAACACACGTCATGGCCACACAGTAAGCACTTACCACAGCCTACTCTTCCTGTAGCATAGGACTAGACCTAATCTGTACGATTAGCTCTAAAGTGCAAAGCAAAAGGACATTCAGTAACTTGCTTCAAATTCTAATACCTGAATATTTAATAATCTTAGTTTTTGACTTGGTCTCAGACCACAGATAAGTGGCATTTTAGCTTATATTAAAGCAAGGTCAAAAGTAAGCATAAGATGATAGTCAGACTATTTAAACAAGCAAAAAACTATGGCAGAGAAATTCCCAACCCCATCCTCCTATCTGCATTCTCAAGCACTGACTAGGGGAAATTCTCAAAGGCATTTAGTGAATTTTATTGCATTGTCTTTTTGTAATGGCTCTGCTCCCTGCAGCTGTAGATGCTCTTTGATGGCACAATTTCTGTTAAGTCAGTGCCTGTTGTGGGTGAGATTTCACAAGCTGGTCTTGCAGGCTAGAGAAGCAGCAGTATCTAGATATGATTTAAGAAAAAGGAGAAACCTAGATATGATTGTTATCCTTAAAGATTAAATAAGATTGGTGGAGGGTACGAAGGAAATATTCAGCAGCCTCAGTTGTATGAGGCAGTCCTACTGGCCCCCATTACAGCAGTGAGGCCTTCACAATCTTTAATATGTTTACCCTCACAACACTGCCTGAGGTAGGGAGGTGCTGTTACCTCTATTTTATAGGTGGGGAACTAAAGCACAGAGAGGCAGTGTCTTGCCAAGGATTGTGCAGGTTGTTTGGTGGAACAGAAACTTGAACCAAAGTTTTCCAAGTATTAGGCTAATGCTCTAACCACTGGACCATCCTTCTAAGCATGTTAGACTTACTACAGACTTAAATTCTAGTTAATTTTCTGATACTTACCCTTCTCAGAAGCAAGGGAAAAAGTGAGGGCTGCGAAAAATAACATTAAAATTAGGCTTCTGATTTATCAATTTTAAAAAAAAAAGTATTATGGTAGCACCTAGGAGTCCTAGCCCCCCTTTGAAGCTGTCATGAAAACTTTGAAAGCATGAACCAAGTGCATCCTTAAAGTGTTGTCTACATGAGTCTATAAAAAGCCTAGTACAAGAGACTAAGAGGTGTAAAATTCTCTCTTCATGTCAGTACTGACTCAGCTGTCCAGCAATGACATAAATCACATTAACAGGAACACCCAGCCAATGTGCTTATCCCAGTGGTCCCCTGGGCCTCTCCAGGTGCCAAAAGCCCGAACTGTTTCCTACCTGGCTGCTAAAACTTGCAGCTTCCCCTGACAGCTCTGAAAGTTGTGCATTATCAACCTAAAATTCTGTGGCACAATGAAAACCGGAAAACAGGGAGTCTGCATAAAATCAATTGAATTTATATCCAGATGAGCAAGGCTCTGCGGATTGCATTTTCATATTTAATTCAATAAAAACATCAGTTATAATGTATGAGAAGCTTCCAGAGCAATTCCACAATTTCCGCAAAGGCTACAGCTCCAGGTGCCTTGCTACAGAATTAAGGTCCGCATTGTCAGAGTTCAGAGGAATTTTACCTAACACATGTAGGATAGAAATAAAGTAGGCCGGAGAGACTGCTGGATGATGGTGAGAGATGATGTACCCACTCTATCCCTTATGGCTCCTGCTATGCTCCCCATAGTTTCTTCCCCTATGTTTCAGAACCTGAACTCTGTCTCCTCTAGACTGCTTTTGGCAGCTCAGCAGTCCTATTGCCTGTTTCCATTTGGTACCAGGTCTTACTTGCTTTCTCTCTCCTGTCCCTGCCCCACCCCCAAATAGCTGACAGATTGCTACAAGGAGGCAAGAACTGGAGCTGGTGGCTGCTCCAAGGAAGAGAAGCAGCGCCCAGTCAGTGGGCAAGGGAGCCCACCTCTGAGCTCCTGGGAGAGAAGCAAAAGTGGCTTCCTGTTGCCCCACTGCAGTAGGGCAGCACGTTAAGAATTGTTGGCAGCTTCTACCTTATTTTCAAGCCCCTTTTTTTCCTACCTCTCTCCCTCCCCCAAACAAAAATGAGTTCAAATCAAAGGTGGAATACAGCTTTCCCAGGAGCTGGCTCAGAACTGTCTCATGAGAGCTAAAAATGATCACAGGGTCTGCTATAGTCAAAGTTAAATGCACAGCTGAGCTCATGGATTGGCTTTCCCCCAGTAAGCTCTGTGTATATACACTACCCATGAGGTGTTCCTTCTGCAGGCTGGGAAGGAAGGAAGAAACTTAAAACTCAGAATGGTATTATTCTTTTAATTTTTTTTTCCTAAGTGGGAGTGTCTCAGATACTATGGGGAATGCTGGTGGGGATAGAATTCAGGATAATACTTCCTACCCCCTCTTTTTGTGGAATAAAAGCATTCCCTGTATTACAGTATTCAATCCACACCATAAATATATTTTCTTAGTGTTGGTCCTGGTGAAATAGTTTCCTTTCCCACCCCCAGGAGGTGATGTAGCTATTGGCTGCCAGGAGGGCAATGGTCCAGAATTGTGATAAGAGGGTGCTGATATCTAAAATAGCTCAAGTGTACATCTTCCATCTAAGAGATGAATGCATGAGGAAGGGTGGCTATCCTGAGTCAACCTAATTGGTTACAAATGAGCAGACTTGAAATGGCAGGTAGAGAACAGACAGGTTAAAGGCTTTATGCCCCCAGAAGTAAATGTTCATAAACATTTTTATAATAGTCCAACATTTAGTCCCCTAAAACAGCAATATGTACAGAATCCATGCCTGCAATAGCCACAGTGCTAAAACAGTTAGTCTGTGCTCACTTTTGAGACCTATAGCTTTGAAATAGTGTCAAGAGCAATGAATATGAATGAGAGAGAGGGAGAGAGCAGGGTAAATTGTAATCGCTCCTAGCTGACTGATCAACCAGAAAGAAGTCCCCTACGTCCTTCCCTCTCATGTCAGCCTCTAACTTCTAGCCCTAATGAAATGAACCCTAACCCTAGCTACCCTGCTTGATTCAAAAAGAACAGGAGGACTTGTGGCACCTTAGAGACTAAAAAATGTATTTGAGCATAAGCTTTCGTGAGCGACAACTCACTTCATTGGATGCCTGCCGTGGAAAACCCGCTTGATTCAAGAAGCATTGAACTACTAAAATGCAATAGCAGTGGCTGTTAGATAATGCCCCAGTGCCACACAGGCTTCCAGTTGCATTAGATGAACAAAATGCTCAGGCTCTGGCAGATCTTGTCCTAAAAGTAAGTATGGAGCATCTTCTGTAGATGGTACTCTGCTGAAATCCCTTAATCTGGCTCAAAGTTCCCTTTTCTGTAAACCCTTAACCCCTTTAGTTTTCTGCTGCTGCAAACTATTTGCCTCCATCACAGAAATCTTGTGAGCGTGGAGTGAGTGCTTTTGCCTTGTCCTTCCTAATGAAGTGGGATTCATGCATGACATTTGCATGCTATAAATTTATGATGTTAATGGCATCCTGTCATCAAGAACGGAGTGACAGAAGATATGTAATGGCTGGTGCTATGGAAAAGCTTTTGTCATTGTCACTTGCCCTATCTCATCTTTATATTTCACAAAATGGCTTTTTGAATGGGTAGAGAAATCCAGACAATCTCATCAAATCTCACTCTGTTGTGGTATGTGAGAGTCAATAATATTTTCATGATGGGATAACCCTAAGAGCTAATATATTAAAACTCTGGCTTCCGCGAACAAGCTTTCTCTATATGCAGAGGACCTCCCTAATCTGCTTTTCCTATTCCAGTGACTTTTCTAGAATTTTAAAAAGCTTAGGAGGTTTTAGGCATATGGTAAGTTGGGGATAGGCAGTGTTGGAGGAGGTGGCAAAGAAGCCAAACTAGTTTGCCAGCACCATTCTCTCCTGCTTCCCAATACAACACTTCTCTTCTGAATTAGATATCTGGCCATAAGTAAGTCCTGACATCTCCATTATGTTCAGGTTTATCTTTGTCTTGTCTAGGAGATATTCTCTTGGATAAGTGGGCTCCTTTTTGGTGACATGTGAGGTACTGAGTCAGTCTAATCTGCATATCCTCCACAAAGAGGAAGTCCGGATCCCTTTTGCTCTCCCTATGCCATTTAAAAAAAAATACTTAATGTGGTAATCAGCTCCTTCATCTTTGCTGGTCTAACTGTGACTTCAAAATACCCTTCTTTACGTCGCAAGCTCTTTAAAGCAGGATCACATTACTGTCCATGTTTATACGGCATATTGCACAATAGGATCCCCATCCTGACTGAACTTAGTGTAATATACATGTTAAATAAGGATGCTGTGCGTATAGATAGGAGTAGGTGAAAGTTGTCATTCCTGGGATGAATGGGTGAGGAAGATTGGGAACTGGTTTATTTGGTAAGCTTTGTAATTTACATGTGCCTGGAATAATTAGGAGCACTCTTAAAAATCAAAATAATACATACTACACTTTAATTCTGCCTATCCCATATGTGTCTTTCTGTGTTTTTACATGATCTCATGGCATTAAGTGATGAGCCATTCACTTAACAATTGGAATATAATGCAAAGGAGCTGTACTTTCTCTAACTGAAAATGTATACATGGTGTAGCATTTTGTAGGAGTGCATGTTTGTTGTGTAGTGTCATGAAAGAGCTATTGTGCTGTATACCTTCCGCACTGAGGCAGAGTTGGATTCCCATGAATCACCTTAACTCAAAGTTTGGTTCAATAATATTGCCATTTTAAGTTCTTTTGCATATAACAGTGAATTTTCGGTACTGTAGTCAATCTCAAAGCTATAGATTCATTTTTGTGTTCTGTTAAGAGACTCAAATAGTGTTTTTTCTCTTGTAGGCAGGACGTGGGGTCCAGTCAGAATAGACTATGCTTGCAGGTTTTGAAGGCTGTCCAGAAATTGGCTCGTGAGTCAACCATCATGGCTCGAGAAACTTGGGAGGTTTTATTATTGTTTCTCCTACAGATTAATGACACACTTTTGGCAGCTCCCACTGTGCAAGGTTTGTGTCTTAACTTTTTTCATTTGCATCTCTTATGGATATAACGGTTTTGGCCCCCAAATGTAGTTTGTTTTCATGTTGAAAAACTTATCAAAAGTTGCTGGTGGCCATGTAAGAACAACCACCCATCTCTAGTATTTAAACTCTGAATTAAAGTTGGATGGCCTGAAATTGAACCTGCTTAAACAATTTCTGTCCTGTATGAATTGTCAAAACATACTCTGCAAGACATCTGATGGTCCATCCCAGATTACTGGGTCTTCTGTCTTTGGGGTCAAAACATACTCTGCAAGACATCTGATGGTCCATCCCAGATTACTGGGTCTTCTGTCTTCGGGGTCCCATAGTTCTGTCTGTCAGCTCTGTATTCTTTCTTTTCCCCTAGCTAGAGAGGCAGTGTGAAGACACGTCAGTACCTACCCAAGTGTAAACTAATACGTACATGGTCAGATCTCTCTCTCTCTCTCTCTCACACACACACACTCACACACACACACACACACACACACACACACACACACACACACACGTTACTGTGATGATAACGTGTCTAAGTAGGTGAATCCCTTGTTGCACAGGTGTTCGCATTACCTATATGGCTAGGCTTTGCACTATCAGTTATAACATTTGGACTTTTTAAAAACCTGGATGCACATGTAGAAAATGAGCAAATGGTACTGTTGTAGATCAGAATAGGTTTAAGGGTATTTAAACATTGCTTATAAACTGAAATCTATACAAATTCAAAGTGGTATGAGCATGATAGCCATGAGATTCCTTTAGGATCAATAGGGTTTCCTAGGGGAGATGGCTGAAAGAGATCTAGCATCTTAAATGGCTTTAAATGCTTGTTTTGTTCCTGCATAAGGTGGCATTGCTGAGAATCTGGCTGAGAAACTGATTGGTGTGCTGTTTGAAGTGTGGTTGCTAGCTTGCACTCGGTGCTTCCCAACACCCCCTTATTGGAAAACTGCCAAAGAAATGGTGGCCAACTGGCGGCATCACCCTGCTGTAGTGGAGCAGTGGAGCAAGGTTATCTGTGCCCTTACTTCCAGGTAGGTGAAACCTCAAAAGAAACTGACATTGAGATGAACACACTTGCAGTGTATGTTGTTCAGCCAGTTTTCTGTGATGATTGAGTCTTTCATCTGTCTGTATTTTCTGTTTGTTTGTGGAATGCAGTTTTAAAGAGACAAATATATTCCAATATTTGCAGAATAACTGCATGTCCATTATTTCATAACTACAGGTACAGTAACCATATCTATTGTATGGTTGATCACGCTTTTTCAGACAGTAGCAAATTTGAATAACAAGCAGCTCATCCAAAATCTTTTGGTAAGCAAAGCAAATACCTGCTAAAACCACGTAAACTTCAATATCTATGAAGTTTGGTTCTATGGATATTTTTTTTTCCTGTTCATATTTTTAATAAATGTTAGCATTCCATAAATGAACAGTTCAGTGTATTGTCTCTTTGTGTCTGTGTATAATCTTAATATCTCTGTTATCCAAAACGTTACAATGTTACCTAGTCTTGTTACATATCATGTTCCATTGTTCTGACTTTTTATCTTGTCTACAGTCGCTTTCAGTTCAACTCTAGGAAAACTTCTGCTGTCCAAGTGCTTCTTAAAATCTGAAAATATATGTCATGTCATGCTGTACAGCTTCTCATCACATGTATTTAGAAGAAGATGATTAAGGTTGGAAGAGACCTCAGGAGGTCATCTAGTCCAACCCCCTCCTCAAAGCAGGACCAACACCAACTAAATCATCCCAGCTAGGGCTTTGTCAAGCCGGGCCTTAAAAACCTCTAAGGATGGAGATTCCACCACCTCCCTAGGTAACCCATTCCAGTGCTTCACCACCTTCCTAATGAAATAGTTTTTCTTAATATCCAATCTAGACCTCCCCCACTGCAACTTGAGACCATTGCTTCTTGTTCTGTCATCTGCCACCACTGAGAACAGCCTAGCTCCATCCTCTTTGGAACCCCCACTTCAGGTGGTCGAAGGCTGCTATCAAATCCCCCCTCACTCTTCTCTTCTGTAGACTAAATAAGCCCAGTTCCCTCAGCCTCTGCTTGTAAATCATGTGCCCCATCCCCCTGATCATTTTCTTTGACCTCCTCTGGACTCTCTCCGATCTGTCCACATCCTTTCTGTAGTGGAGGGCCCCAGACTGGATGCAGTACTCCAGATGTGGCCTCACCAGTGCCGAATAGAGGGGGAATAATCGCTTCCCTTGATCTGCTGGCAACGCTCCTACTAATGCAGCCCAGTATGCCGTTAGCCTTCTTGGCAACAAGGGCACACTGTTGACTCATATCCAGCTTCTCGTCCACTGTAATCCCCGGGTCCTTTTCTGCAGAACTGCCTTTACCCAGTTGGTCCTCAGCCTGTAGCAGTGCATGGGATTCTTCCATCCTAAGTGCAGGACTCTGTACTTGTCCTTGTTGAACCTCATCAGATTTATTTTGGCGGAATCCTCCAATTTGTCTAGGTCACTCTAGACCCTATCCCTACCCTCCAGCATATCTATGTCTTTCCTCCCAGCTTAGTATCATCTGTGAACTTGCTGAGGGTGAATCCATCCCATTATCCATGAAGATGTTGAACAAAACCGGCCCCAGGTCCGACCTCTAGGGCACTCCACTTGATACCGGCTGCCAACTAGACGTCGAGCTGTTGATCATTGCCCGCTGGGCCCAACGATCTAGCCAGCTTTCTATCCACCTTTATAGTCCCTCCATCCAATCCATACTTTAACTTGCTGACAAGAATACTGTGGGAGATCGTATCAAAAGCTTTGCTAAAGTCAAGGTATATCACGTCCACTGCTTTTCCCCATATCCACAGAGCCAGTTATCTCATCATAAAAGGCAATCAGGTTAGTCAGGCATGACTTTTCCTTGGTGAATCCATGCTGACTGTTCCTGATCACCTTCCTCTTCTCCAAGTGCTTCAATATGGATTCCTTGAGGACCTGCTGCTTGATTTTTCCCAGGACTGAGGTGAGGCTGGCTATTCTGTAGTTCCCCAGATTCTCCTTCTTCCTTTTTTTAAAGATTGGCACTATATTTGCCTTTTTCCAAGCATCCGGGACCTCCCCCAGTCACCATGAGTTTTTCAAAGATAATGGCCAGTGCTCTGCAATCACATCAGCCAACTTCCTCAGCACCCTCAGATGCATTGGATCCGGCCCCATGGACTTGTGCATGTCCATTTTTTCTAAATAGTCTTTAACCCGTTCTTTCACCACTAAGGGACACTCACTTCCTCCCAATACATACATACATATACATATATATATATATATACACACACATTTGTGTGGCATCTTTTATTTTGTACAACTAAATACACAATTCTTCTGGCTATTTGTAGCTGCTTAGATGTAGTAGTATATGATGTTTATGATGTGTTTTTATGATTCGTTGGTTTGGAAAGAACAGTTGTAACTCCCTGTTGTAAACAGTTGTAAAGCATGCATCAGTGTTCTGTTCCACTGCTGCTCCATGTGCTTTATGCTCAGATCTTACTGCCCTCTGATGTCTAACAGTTTTAATGCCACTGATATAGAGTAACCTGTGGGTTCTGTGACACTTGTGTAAAGTGTAGTACTTCTGTTGTGGATTTGTTTGCTTATTTAAATCTAATATATAAAGAGCTGAGGTTTTTTGATGCCAACCTTAAGCTCGGTGCTTCTAGTCTGCATGAGTACCTTTAGCCCAAAGAAATTCTAATCCAACTTCCAAAGAGCAAAGTGTCTTTTTAATCAACAACTTTCCTGAATTTGGCTGCTAGTAATATGCTCAGAATAGGTTTCCTGAATCAAAACAATGGTGATTGGTTAGTCCCATAGGGGTGCATGTGTATGTGTAAATTTAATATTTTGGTATCTAAGAGTATTTTTTCACTTCAGAGTTAACTGGGAATCTTCTGAGATGTTGCCCTTTACTGCCTCTCCCACCAGAAAACAAATTTTTCACCCAAATTTAGTGGTGCTCTAAATCCAGGCTAGCTGGCCCTGCTGGAGTATAGGCTAGGCTCAGGTTCTGCTTTCACTTGAGCTGGTAACCCACCCACTTTGCAGTGAGGACACAGGCTAAATTGCTCAAGTGCTGGTAGTCTTCCAGTGCCTTCCCACAATTCGCTCCATGTGCTCATAAGGAAAGACAAGTTCTCCCACAATTCACTGGGAAAGAATCCCAGAGCAGCTCAGCTTATTACAGCACCAAGAACCATAGGATGTCCCCTATAGCACCCCTAGTGAGACACATGGGTAAATGTAGCACCAGTGAGGACACTAACTTGGGTAGGGCTTTGCGGTGTGGTTGCTTAGATCTGGGCTAGGCGACCTTGGGTTCTGAATCTGATCACCTGAGTTAACTCTGCAGTAAAGATATACCCTCATTGTGTTAGAGGAACTGGTTCAAGAGTTCAACTTTAAAATACTCTTACTTTGAAAGCAATTAAATTACTACCCGGCATGAATCTGTCTTCAGCATTTACCAGGTGCAAACCACTAAAATATCTAGGTGTGAAAATACAATTTCAAGAAAAGCATAATCACCCAGTTGGACGTTGCTCTTGCTGTCCTACAGTTTGGCCTCTTTGACTTGATTTTCTTCCCTTCTTTCCTGCTCTTCCTAGTATAACAAATTTGCTGCTATGAAAAGTGTGGCCCATGACCCGAAGTGCCTAGAGTAGCCCAGACTGAAAATGGCAAGGTCAGGGCAGGCCGCAAAAGGAGAGCAGATTCTCCGAAAACTGATGGTAACCCTATAGTTAAATTCACCAGCCAGTCACAACATTGTGCTCTTGATCCCCCATGCTGGTTATCCAGAAGCTTAAAAATAAATAAATCTCACAACCTCCTTTATTGCATTCCAGTTTCTGGCTCCCAATCCATGACTAAGTCCAGTAAAGTAAGAAGTTACTTCAAACTCTGTTGCCTTTACAAAATGTTCTTCTTATCCCCAAAGGACCAGACACAGTACCAGATCAATACTTGTTTGGATCTTACCCAAAAGACAACTCTGCCAGCCAATCCTTTGTTATCTAAAACGAAAGGTTTTATTATATAAGAAAAGAAACAAAAGAGAAGAGAGTTGTTAAGAGTCAAAGCAATTAGATACATACATATGACTTCAGAGTTCATATATCACGTTCTTAACAGCATTGGAGAATTTGCTGGCTTGTAAAGTATCTGTGGAACACATCCAAAGCTTGGATAGGTCTATCAGTCCATTTTTCATAGCTTCAATTTGTAGAAAACTCACTCCAGAGCTGAGAAGCAGGATTGAAGACAAACTGGAGATGATGCAGCTGCTTTTTTTTATATCCTTTCCCATGCAGTTGTATATCCTTTTTGTCCCAAACACAAGCTCACAGCACATGGGTACATAGGCGCCAACTTCTTCTGGTGCTGGTGGGTGCTCAACCTGCCCCTGACCTGCCCCCATTCCAACCCCTTCCCCAAAGTCCCCACCCCAACTCTGCCCCCTCCCTGCCCCTATTGGACTCCTTCCCCAAATCCCTGCCCTGGCCCCGCCTCTTCCCCACCTCCTCCCCTGAGCAAGCCACGTTCTTGCTCCTCCCCCCTCCCTCCCAGAGCTTGTTACACTGCAAAACAGCTGTCTTGCGGCGGCAAGAGCTGGGAGCTACGGGGAGAAGTGGGGATGCAGCGCGCTCATGGGAGGAGGTGGAGGCAGAGGTGAGGTGGGGGGGTGGAGAGGGGAGCTTGGCTGCTGGTGGGTGCAGAGCACCCACTAATTTTTTCCCGTGGGTGCTCCAGCCCCAGAGCACCCACAGAGTTGGCGCCTATGCATGGGTATGGAAAAGTAGGTGGAGTCCCTGCATGTCCTGCTGACTACGTGTAGCCCCTATCTTCTCTCAGTGGGTTCCTTGTACAGCTGATTGCCCTTGATGGGCCATCAAGCAGGTTGGATAGTACTAATGCCAGTCTGTCTGGGGGAGTCGCCCAGAAACACAGGACAAATTTGAGATACAGATATAACACATTTATAATTCATGATAAGATTAGATAGATATAACAATATTATCATATTTAGCAGATTATAACTTTTCCAGTGATACCTTACATGGCCTATCTTGTATACTATTCATTGCTATTTTGTAATATTGGTATCAGTATTTTAAATGTTCACCCACATTCCATACAGGGTCACAGATAGCAGTCTCAATTAGCTCAGATGAGGCACTAGTTGGAGAGGAAAATATCAAGTAAGGTTTTTTTTTCCAGATTGGGGGTGTGCAAAGCATAATTTTAAGAAGAGTAAAAACTTGAGATTGAGGTGGCAGGGACTCAGTTTGGAGAAGAATGAGACCATTCTGATTGGAATCTGTGCCATTTCTCACCGGTTTGCAAGATAGAGGAATTGGAGGTGGCAGGTTGGATCCTAAGTTTCTTTTGGATGGTCAGAAAGCACAAGAAAGGTTTGTTCCATCGCTGCTTGGCCAGAAGGTTATCACTCTTTCCATCTGTGACCTCACTTCAGTTATCCAGGCCTTTACCATCTTGAGATTGGATCATTGTAATGTGCTCTGTGGTGCTATACTTCGAGACCACTTGGAGACTCCAGCTTCTGCAGATTGTAGTGGGTCTGCTTGATAAGCTTGGCAACTCATGGAGAGCATATATTATACCTGGATTTGCACTGGCTCTTTGTTTCCAGGTGTAATTCAATGTGTTGATTCAAATCAATAAAAGCCCGAAGTGGTTTGGGACCTAATTACTTGAGAAACTGCCTCTCTCCTTTTGCAATACCTTGTCAGTTAAAAAAAACAAAACACATGGCACACAAGCTGGTAGTCCCCTGGTTTTAAACAGCGAGGGTGGTGTGCTGGCAGAATGTTTTCAGAGAGGGTCCCGGCATGTGGAATGCCTTCTTAGTCTGACAGAGTCCAAGCACACGGAACTTTCAGGCATGCTCCAAGGCTGTAGCTTTTGAGAAGGGTGGGATAGAGAGGGTTAAATGGATTGATGATTAATTTTGAATGGATGACTGTGTAAAATGTTCATGGTTTATTTAGTAAGGTTTGTAATTGGTTTTTATTTTACATGTGCTTAAAGCAATATATGGTGCATCTTTTTACATATGTACGAACAGTGCCAAGTGTGAGGAGTACTAATGCAATGACAGCCTTACTGACTTGTCCCCTAGATTGCTGCGTTTTACATATGGACCTTCATTTCCTCCATTTAAAATTCCTGATGAAGATGCCAGTCTGATTCCTCCTGAAATGGACAACGAGTGCATTGCACAGACTTGGTTTCGCTTTTTACATATGCTGAGGTAATGTAATACTTGTATATGAACATGATATAAAGCATGCAAGAAAGAATATCAACAAATCCATGTTGGATGTGAGTGAAGTTATCCCAGCAAGGAGAGAGACCTAATGTTAAGTGTCTGAAATTAATAAAGACTACTAAAAAAGTGCTCCTTGTGACAGTGCCACAAGGGCTGTGGGTGGGAGTTAGAAAACGTTTTTCTCGTACAACTTTGAACTTAATGGTTTTTGCAGAATTTAAGAGTTTGCCTAAAAAAAAAAAAAAAAAAGCAATTTCTAACTTATGATTTGGAGAAAAAAAATTGCAAATGTGACCTGATGCACCATTGTCTTTTAAGACTGTAAACAGGAAGACTAAAACAATAGCTCTAGGAGATGTGAATTGCTTCCATTCATCTCAGTGGGGTATTAAATAATCTTTGTAGGTCACATTTTTTAAAATGGGTGTGTATCCTTTTCTTGTTTATGATGATCTTCAAGTGCTTGTTCATGTCCGTTCCAACGCCGGTGTGCATGCACTGCATGTACCACCATGGGAAAGTTTTCCCTCAGTGGTATCCGTCAGGTTGGCTCTGGTGCCCCTGGAGTCGTGCCGGCATATAGCGTCCTGCCACCCCACCGCTCCTTCGGTTCCTTTTTACCGCCTCTCGTGGTTGCTGGAACTTCGGCTCGTCTCTTGCATTCTGCAAATGCCTTCTTTCAGTGGACTTTTTTCTGTAAAAATTGTAAATAGTTACTGTTAGGATTAAGTTAGTGGGTAGCTAAGTAGTGTAATATAGGTAGTAGTGGTCCCTGCTTAGCGGGGCTAGGCCGCCCTGCACCACAGTATGCCTCGGTCCCAAGGGTTCAAACTGTGTATAGCATTCCACAAACCAATGCCGGTTAGCGACCCACATGATATCTATCTTAAGTGCCTGGGAGAGACCCACGTGCAGGAGCTTCAGACCCAGGACAAAAAAGGACAGAGAAGCTAGACTTAAGTTCCTCCATACGGAGGCAGCACTCCGTCCCGCTTCGGAGCTGACGCAGGTGGAATCGGCACCGTGTACTTCTAGGTTAGTAAGAAGTGCCCTGCCGTCTCTGGTGGTGGTGCAGTGCGGTTCCACATCCCCGGTACCGAGAAAGGAGTTTGCTACTGATAGTCTGGGGCTCCCGGCACCGACATGAGTCCCCAGCACAGAGGAAATCAACTCTGGCATGGGACTCCCGGCACCGTTCACAATCGCCGGTGCCTAAGAAAAAGCAGAAAAAGAGAGACTGGGGGCGCTGTCCAACCCCAAGGTCTGCAGGCGATAGGGCTTCTGGTAGAGTGTGACCCATGCTGGGCCAGTTGGAGGCACCAACACAGTGTGCGGCATCATCGACTCTGGCCCTGGAAAGGGTGTCATTGAGTCTGGTACCATTGGACTCCCTGCCAAGGGAGAGCCACTGCAGCACAACAGCCTTGGCTTTACCGTTTATGCCGGAGGCTGTAAGGGACCTTCTTTTCTCCATGGTGCTACCATCCTTGGCCACAGTGACCACGCCAGAACTGAGGGCCACCGTAGCAGGGAGACAGGCACTGGCGAACGGCAAGCTGGTCATGATGTTGTGACACGAATCCCCTCATTCATGGCACCACTCTCTGGCACTGGTCTGTACCGCCCGCCTTGGTTGCCAAGAAGCCACTCCTCAGACTCTGATTTGGGAGCAGAGTCCTAAGCCTCACGCAGGAGCAGACATTGCTCCTGTAGGCAGCACTCTGCGACCGGACATGGGCCAGGGCATGCCGCCGGCGACATGGCCACCAGCACAATGGCAAATGCCCCTGCAGTGGCCATTTTGAAATCCCTGAGCGTTCCAACCTATCCAGGGGTCCCAGTCCATAAGGTTGTATTCTGCGATATCAGAGGCACGAGCTCCATCCCTCTTGGAAACAGGGATCAGTCCCCCTGTGCCGAGCCTGGTGCTGGACAGGAGGTTGCCTCCTTACCGGACCCATCTGGAGCAGAGGGAGAAATACAGGTCCAGGTGCCTGTGCAAGCTTCTCCATCTTTCTCTCTCAACGAGGCAGTGGTGGGAACAGGTATGGTGCCCTCCCAGTAGGATTATAGGGTGCACCAGGAACTCCCAAGGAGGGTAGCCCAGAACCTGGGCATTCAACCAGAGGAGATCTTTGACTCCTCCCCCATTTAGTGGATATTATAATGGCCTCAGGACCATCATGGGCTGCCCTGCCATTGAAGAGGATGGAGAGGAGGTACATTTGTCCCTCCCAAGGGGTATACATTTTTGTATGTTAACACCCCTCCCCCACCCCCGGCTCACTGGTTGTTTTGGTGGTGAACAAAAGGGAGAGACAGAGGCAACAGGGGCGAACCCCTAAGGCCAAAGATGCCAAAAAACTCTATCTTTTTGGCAGAAAGGTCTACTCTACTGAGCCACCAGCTCAAGATATACCAACCTACAAGCACTTGGTGGTTGGCAGACTTTAATTCCTGGAGTGCTATGGCAAAGTTCAGGGAGCTCTTGCTGCAGGAATCCAGGGGTGAGTTTTCAGCCATAGTGTAGAAGGCAAAGCAGTGGCTATGGCATCTCTCCAGGTGGCTCTGGACACGGTAGTCTGCTCCTTGGCTTTGGTGGTGGTCATGAGGCAAAGCTTGTGGCTTCGGTCTTCGGGTCTACCCTGTGAGGTCCAGCAGGCAATCCCGGACCTGTTGTTTGAAGGCAGATCACTCTTTTTGGAGCAAACTGATTTGAAGCTCCATAGCTTGAAAGACTCAAGGGCTACTCTGAAATCTTTGGGTCTGCATACACCAGCTCCTGCTAAGAAGCACAGGTTCTACCCTATGCAGAAGAGACAGGAATACAGCAGGAGAAAGAACAGAGGCTATAGAAGGAGGAACCTGTCCCAGTCCTCATCTGCCCTAGCTCCTGCCCCCCACCCCTCCCGAGACATTTGTCAGGGTTTAAGTAGGCCTTTTGAGGGTACGCCTCAGGATGGTGTACCAGGACGGTGTCTCGATCCTATTTCTCCTACATTTTGTGGACCGGTTGTCCCACTTCTATCAGGTGTGGGCCTGCATTACTGCAAATTGTTGGGTAGTGTGCGTGGTGGAAGTGGGATACTCTCTTCAATTCAGTTGTTCTCCCACTCTCCCCATCCTCCTTCAGGAACCCTTCTCATGAGAGACTTCTAGCTGAAGAGGTGCAGTCACTCCTAATCCATGGGAGCAGTGGTGGCGTTTCCAACAATGCTAAGGGGTTGGGGTTTCTACTCCTGTTACTTCCTAATCCCAAAGGCCTATGGCGACTGTGACCTGGGGTGCCTGGGGAAGCCCTCACTGAAAATGCCAGGCTCAGGGCAGGCTGCAAAAGAGTGCAGAGACTCTCAAAACTGGTGGTTAACGCTGAAGTTAAACTCACCAACCCGTCACAAACTGTGCTGCTGATTTCCCCCCCCCCCCCCACTGGTTATGAAGAAGCTAAAAAAAGAAATCACACCGCCCCCTTTATTGCATTCTGTTCTCTGGCTCCCAATCAGCATGCAGATCCAGTACAGTGAGAAGTTTAGGAACTCTGCTCACATCTACAAAATGTTCTTCTGACCCCAAAGGGTCTGCCACATTACTAGATCAATATTCGTTTGGATCTTACCCAAAATATTCTGCTGACAGCCAGTCCTTTAGTGTCTAAAACCATAGGTTTATTATAAGGAAAAAAGATACATACAGAGACTTCAAAGTCCATATATCAGTTTCTTAGCAGTATTGGTGAGTTTGCTGGCTTGAAAGTCCCTCTGGAATACATCCACAGCTTGGATAGGTTGTTCAGAGTTTTGTTTGTAGGAAAGTTACTCCAGAGGTAAGAAGCAGGAATGAAGACAAAATGGAGACAATGCAGCTACCCTTTATATTCCTTTTGCCATGTGGCTTGTACTTCCTGTGTCCCAAACATAAGCTTCAGAGCATGTGGAAAAGCTTCAGAGTTCTTCTCTATCCTTAGATATGCCCCTAAAAGTCCTGCTGACTCATAAAGTTTATTCCCTGGCTCCTTTCAATGGATTCATTGTACAGATGGTGACCCTTGATGGGTCATCAAATAGGCATCAGCACTGCCTAGCCTGTCTCTCTGGGGTGTCATCTGGATGCACAGAACCAGTGTGAAATACAGATATATCCTACATATCTAACTCATGATACAAAGGTAATACAAACATATAAACAAGATTATCATACTTGGCAAATCATAACATTTTCACTGATACCTTACATGGCATATCTGATCAGATTCCTTGCAATTTTATAATATTGGTATCAATAGTGTTTATAAATGTTTCATGTTCCATACAGCATCACAGTGACCTCAGAACAATTGTTGGATTTGTGAAACCTCAACAGATTCATGAAGAAACTGAAGTTCCGCGTCTCCTTGGCCTCCATTATCCATCTCTAGATCCAGGGGGCTGGTAGGCTGTCCTTGATTTAAAGGACATATATTTCTAGATTGCTGTCTTTCAAGGGCACAGAAGGTACGATTTGTGGTAAACCACAGACATTACCAGTTTATGGTACTCCATGCAAACCAGGCCAGAGATTTTCTCCCAGGAAGTCGGTTAAGAGCTATAGAGGCACTCCTAAAGAGCCTGAGGGATCACCACAGCAAGAAACTGCTTAAAGCTTCTGGGGCATATGGCATCATGCACCTATGTGGTGCAATGTGCAAGACTGCAACTAAGACCTCTCCAGTCTTGGTTGGCATCTGTATAAACACCAAGTTGGCATCACCTGGACAAGGTGGTCTCATTTCCCCTGTTTTTGATTATTTCCACCCTCCCTTTGGACCTGGAGACAGTGTGTGCAGGAGTTCCATTCTTGAGACCTCCACCATCAAGGTCTCTTGTCACAGACACATCGGAGATGGGATGGGGGCCCGCCTACGGACCTTCAGGACTCAAGGCTACTGGTCCCCAGAGGAACTTGAGTTGCACATCCAATGTGAGAGAATTGAGGGTGGTGTGCCTAGCCTGCCAAGCTTGGCAACTGCATGTCTGTCCTCACAGACAACACAACAGCAATGTTTTACATAAACAAACAGGGCAGAGCTCGCTCCTCTCCCCTATGTCAGGAGGATCTGCACCTATGGGATTTCTGTATAGCCCATTCCATTAACCTCAAAGCCTCCTACCTCTCGGGGTCTCAGAACAAGCGAGTGGATCATCTCAGCAGATCCTTTTCCAACAGTCACGAGTGGTCCACTTGCACAGATGTCATGTTTTTCAGAGGCAGGGATTTCCCCAGGTAGATCTGTTCGTGATGAAGTACAACAGGAAATGTCTTCAGTTCTGCTCCTTCCTAGGCCACAGTTTGGGTTCGCTCACAGACACCTTTCTCCTTCCTTGGACAGATCAGGTCTTCGCCACGTTCCTTCCCACTTCTCTCATACACAGGGTCCTGCTGAAGGTCAGAAGGGATAGGACGGGGCTGATCCTGATAGCCCTGGCCTGGCTGCACCAGCACTGGTTCACCACCCTCCTAGATCTCTCGATGGACACATCAATCACCCTACCACTATTTCTGGACTCTTATCTTTCAAGATCACGGTCACCTATGTTACCCAAACCTCCAATATCTCCACCTCACAGCATGGAAGCTCCATGGCTGAGCCCAGCAGAATGGGCTTGCTCAGGGCCGGTTCATGAGGTGCTCTTGGGTAGCAGGAAGCTGTCTTCTAGAGCCACTTACCTGGCAAAGTGAGAGATTCTTGATTTGGTCAATGCAGAAGGGTGTTTTGCCTACTGAGTCATCGCTGCCCTTCATTTTAGATTACCTGCTTCACTTAAAGCAGGAGTGTCTGACGACAGTCATCCACAAGGGTCCATCTATATGCGATCTCTGCATTTCACCCTTGGGTGGGCGGCAGGTCGGTCTTCTCAAACTCAATCAGTGAATGGCTGTATCCACAGGTATCTCAATATGGTGCTGACAAGGCTAACAGGACCCCTATTTGAACCACTGGCAACATGCTCCCTGTTCTATCTGTCTTGGAAGTTGGCCTTCCTAGTCACCATTACTTCTGCCAGAAGGGTCTCAGAAATCCAGGCTCTTACCTCCAAGCCACTGTGTATACTGTTGCCTTCAAGGACAAGGTACAGCTGTGGCCACACCCATCCTTTCTACCAAAGGTGGTCTCACAATTCCATAGTAACCAGGACGTCTTTCTGCCAGTCTTCTATCCTAAACCACACACAAACCTGAGATTTGAAGCGTGCACTAGCTTTTTCTGTAGAGGACCAAACTTTTTAGGAAGACTGGCCAGCTATCCATAGCCATTACAGCCGGAACAAAAGGCCATCCAGTCTCGGCCCAGAGAATGTCATCATGAATCACTTTCTGTATCCGCTCATGCTATGACCTAGCAAAGCTTCCAGCTCCTTGGTTGACAGCCCACTGTACGAGAGCTCAAGCATTGTCGGTGGCATTCGTGGCACAAGTTCCAATCAGGGTATGTGTAGAGCGGCAACTTGGTTGTCAGTCCACATGTTTGCGTCACCCTATGCCATCATGCAACAAGCCAGAGATGATGTGGGCTTGCTATTAGTCAGCATGCTAATGAACTCTGAACCTTCCACCTATATAACTGCTTGGGAGTCACCTACATTGTAACGGACATGAGCAAGCACTTAAAGAAGAGAAAAAGGTTACTAGCCTTCCATAACTGTTCTTCGAAATGTGTTGCTCATGTCCATTCCACAACCCAGCATCCTGCACCTTTGTCGGAGTTAGCTGGCAAGAAGGAATTGGCAGGGTGGCAGGCCCCTGTATACTGGCACTATGAGGGCACGACTCTAGGGGGCACCAGAGTCGACAGATACCGCGGAGGGGTAACTTCTGGTGGTGGTGCACGTGGCACCTGTACAGCTATGTTGGAATGGACATGAGCAACACATCTTGAAGAACAGCAGTTACGGAAGGTTAGTCACTGTTTATCCATGATGATGAAAACCTGGAAGGTTGTTACAGTGTGTGTATTGCTTGTTGTTTTTTATCAGAAATATGCAAATATGTCAGGTTTGGTCTGCATTGGTTTAGTTAAAGAAACTTTAGGAGCTCATTGTGAACTAAGATATCTTATGTTTCAGAGTAACAGCCGTGTTAGTCTGTATTCGCAAAAAGAAAAGGAGTACTGGTGGCACCTTAGAGACTAACCAATTTATTTGAGCATGAGCTTTCGTGAGCTACAGCGAAGTGAGCTGTAGCTCACGAAAGCTCATGCTCAAATAAATTGGTTAGTCTCTAAGGTGCCACCAGTACTCCTTTTCTTTTTAAGATATCTTATGAATGGCAAGGCTGTTCTATCTTCACATTTTAGCTAAAGGAAATTTTTATTTAACTAGTTATTGCAGTTATATAGATGTTAGTTTTAACAGTAACTAAAAATCCGTTTTCCCCTTCACCCCTTCAATTGCTCACCTGTCATTCGTGGTCCTCTTGATGTCACCATTGGGCTAGTTCTCCATCTGCCATAGTCTTCCAGCCTCGACAGGCTTTCAAGTGTTTTATATCAATCATAAGAAAAGAAAAAGGCACACATTTTTTCTTTGTGGGTCTTCTTTAGCAAGTCTGAAACCTGATGGCAGCAATTTAAATATTCGTAATAAGTGCTATGGCTCTTAACCAGTGTTGGGTACTGTTAGCTAGTCCAGAATTTGGATGGAAAAGACCTTTTCTGTAACTGCTCCATCTGCAACTGCAGGATTGTTATCTACAGTGTATTCTCTGGATCTTCACCAGGTTTAATTTGAGATGGTAGCTCCATTCACTGACCGTGATTATAATTTTTATAAACTTTTTTTTTATAAAACTTCAGGTCAGTAGAAATGTTTCTCTGCTTTTTACAGATTTTTTTATTGTAATTATACCACCTGAAAGATGCTCTTGCAGCCTTAGGAACCAAAGTGTTGTAGCATTAAGATCCTGAAACTGATTTTTATTGTCCATGCTGAGAGAATAACTAGAAACAATTCTCTTATAATCTAAGGTGTTCGCAAAGAAATTAGTTTTGTAAAATCAAGCTATGTTAAATTGAGTGTCCTTTTAAATTTTCATAACTTACACACGTTGTCTGACTATCAAAGGTTGCATATTTGGGTGTTAAGATTTTAACTGCTATGAGTACACTAAAATATTACTATTTTTTTTTTTGGTAGTAATCCAGTGGATTTGAGTAACCCAGCCATTATAAGCTCTACCCCCAAATTTCAGGAGCAGTTTCTGAATGTGAGTGGAATGACTCAAGAATTGAATCAGTATCCCTGCCTTAAACATCTGCCTCATATATTCTTTCGTGCCATGCGTGGGATCAGCTGTTTAGTGGATGCGTTCCTAGGTAATCTCTCCACTTATTTGTATATAGTTAGAACATCACCATCTGTCCTAATTTAATACAAGACTTCAAGTAATCTTTGTTTATGCTTTTAGATCTGGATTTTCAGAATTGTGTGCATTGGGTTTTTTCATGCACAACTAATGCTTTTGCCCACGTTCTCACAGCACATTTACCTGCAAATGGCAAATGAGACTTCTAACTGGCCAGTTATGTGTGCATAGTTATTACATTTGCCTAAATCATCCTACAAATGTGTACACAGTTCTGAAAAGCTGGTAATATAGTACAGCCAAAATTTGTAAACTGGGCCTCCAAAATCAGGCTTCTAAGTCACCTTGTTTTTCAGCAGTTCTGAGCACCAACAATTTAGTTTATAAAGCTCTTTGAGGCACAGTGCTTATTACTATGAAGCACTGATGTTTGATTGTATTGCTCTTGGAATACAAATTTAATAATCGTTGAAGTCCATGGGATTTGCAGGTGCTCAGCATTGGTGAAAAACAAGCCACATTTGTTTAGGTGCCTCTTAGGAGTCTAATTTAGGCCTCCAGGTTTCAAAATGTTGTTTGGTAACATGATATAATTTATGTAGAGTTTTTGATGTATTAGGTATTATGCCTCTTACTTTCCTGAAGATTTATCTAGACTTAAAACTTCCTCAGATTTTTGTGTGCTATATTGTACTTCAGCTCTTATTGCCTGTTCTCCGCTTTTTGACTGACGTTTTTAATATTAACAAATAAATAATCTGTTCTGACTCCCAAAAGTCTGAACTGATAAAACAGGTTGTGGAAGACTATAGAGTAAATACATGTCACTACTATGCTCATGGAAAAAAAGTTAATCTGTAACATAATGCTACCTAATTTACATTTCTTCCTTTGAAGGAACCTGGACAGTTTAGTTCCCTCAAATTAAAAAAAAATGTATTTGCCACACTGCTTTTATAAAGCAACTAATATTCTTTTGACTAGTAATACTTGTTTAGTAGTATACTAATGTTACATGTTAATATAATCTGTTTGTATTAGGATGTTGCTTGTTGCAAACATAATTCAATGAGCATATATTTCATTTTCTAAAGAATGGCTTTATTAAATGCTTCTATTGTATATTGCAGAAAGCAGCAAATTGATTTCTTTCTTCTCTAGGAGTTGCAGCCTTTACGAACAGTGGGTGTGAAAGATTACCCAGATATGGTATTAAGTCTTGTTGCTCTCATTTTGGTAGCAAGAATCTGGGCAGAAGGGCTGATAACTAATACTGATGTACAAAACAAAGTTGTAAAAGCTGCAGTATTCTGTCATTATTTGTAAAAGTGTTGTTTCAATCTTTTGTATTATAAGGAAATATTTGAATTTGTTAAAAGGACATTGTTATGGTATGGCAACTTAAAAATGTTAACTATTTATTATCGCCTTGAAGAGGTCTAAAATTGAAATCTGTTCCAATTTTTTTACCCATTGGTTTGTCATAGGGCTGTTTTTTTTGTTTTTTATTGTTTTTGTTTTTAAACAAAACTCTGAAGTGTTTGATGTTTAAAACATTATACATTAATTGCAGTGATTTTGCAAACAGATATAGAATAAAACTTTCACATTGGAACAAACTTCCAAATGCATCAACTTTAAAAATATTTGTATTAACAATGTTATCTATTTTGCATAAACTTTCTCAGAATTGCTACGGATTACATTTTTATCCCTAAACTATTGCTGCTATTTATCTGAGCTTCAGTGAAGTCATAACATTGCAATTGTGCTGCAATAACCATGCTAAGAATATCATAAATGAAGAATTATGACCTCACTGCAAGATCTAATAGAAGCTGGGTTTTGTGGAATGTGGACTTCTTAAAATCAAAAATAGGTTTAGTTCTGGTGAGGAACACAGAGTGCTCCAGGCCACTTTCACTTTGTATATAGACTCCTTTCGAGTTTGTTCCGGTATGAAAGAGGTGCCCTTAGTCATTTATAGGAAAAAAACAAGGTTAATCCTGCTCCTGGGTTCCTGCCATGGTGTCCCTTCAAACCATTTGTTTTACTGCTATCAAGCATAAAGTTCAAACTGAACGTTTGAGTTAGTTTAACACAGAATACTGCTTCTTTGTAATTACAAAATGAATAATCCTCGCAACACTGTGTAAATCGTATTTGCTTCGTGTATTGTGCTACATGTTGCACCAGTGCAGGCAGAAGTGCAGAGGTGTCACGTTACACATTGGCTAACTGCCACTGTCCTTTCAGTTTTACATTGGTTAAGCTTTTGAATTTGCTTAGATTCATATATACTTTGAATATACTCTTGATACGTTACTCAGTGACTAAGAGTTTGAAGTACGTATTGTGTTCAGGATGAATTTTCATGGTAAAAGTACTTGAAAATAAATATAACGTACTGCCCTCCTCAGTTTGTACAGGGCTATGTAATGTTGCCAAGTCTTGCATTCCTGACTCTCTGCACTGTTTTCCTGCCCTGATATAGGAAATGTCCTGGCGCTGATTTTATTTTTAATACATTACATGTGAAGAATTTATAATTCAGCAGTTTGATAAAAATGTCTATTAATAACGTGGTACTGCCTTTTAAATAATAGATTAGTAACCTTCTACACAGCAAACTTATTGTAAGTTGTTGAACAGTGCAGACATAGAATTTACATTTTAATCTCTAAAAGAAGCTTCACTGGTATAAATATTTACAAAGGGATGAATCTTTAAAATATAGTGCTTGATTGTGCATTTCTAAGCCGGCTCCCACGTATTTGATTCTCCCCAGGTGGGAAAAACAGACTTTGGGCTGGCTAACTCCTGCCTTAGATTGGGAGGCTGGTCTTGAGACTTTTGTTGCTACCTAATAACTAATTAGCAAAACTACTTTGTCCAGTAGTGTCAGAGAGACCTTACAATGAAAGGTGAGGGGTGAAAGTGAATAAGGACCAACTGCAGCTCCCTGCTTCCAGTTATGTATCACAGCCTGGAATGCTGTACCCAGCAGAAGACAGGGTTGTCACTTTGGGATTGGGAGCAGAAGCCGATGGGCTAACTACAAATGTTTGTTTCAGATATGCAATATTGCTTCTTTATAGCTTTCTTTTTACATTCTTCCATTCCTCTGCGGGCATGGAGCCTTAGATTACCCACCTGATTTCCATTTTTTTTTTTTTTTACACTATTCAGAGTAAATATGTGTAATAAACTATGATAGTGGTAACTAAACTTTTTCTCTTTGTCCTGAAAATATTGGTAGACTTTCTGTGATTAGTATCTGGACAGGTTCAGTACTTAAGCACCTCACAGAGAATGTGTGGAGAAAGTGAATAAGAAAGTGTTGTTTACCACTTCACAAAACACGAGAACCAGGAGTTACCCAACAAAATTAGTAAGCAGCAGGTTTAAAACCAACAAAAGGAAGTACTTCACACAGCGCACAGTCAATGTGTGGAACTCTTTGCCAGGGGATGTTGTGATGGCCAAAACTATAACTGGGTTCAAAAAAACATTCCATAAGTTCATGGATGATAGGTCCATCAATATAAGCAAGGATGGTTAGGGATGCATACCCATATTCTGGGTGTCCCTAAGCCTCTGACTGCCAGATGCTGGGACAGGATGAATCACTTGATTGCCCTGTTCTGCTCATTTCTTTTGAGGCATTGGCCAGTGCTGGAAGACCGGATACTGGGCTAGATGGACCATTAGTCTGACCCAGTATGGTCGTTCTTAAATGCCCTGCCATAGCCTATTAATTTCTTTTTCTTTTTTTTTCTTTTCTTTCCCCTAATCTTGCAAACACACTTTCGCCTTGTATCCTGGTTTCTCAGACTGGCCTTAAAGATATTAGTTTCTCTGCAAACCACAAAGATTAAGCGCTCTATCCCACAATGATCTCCCGTTACATTTTCTAAGGCGGATGTTGGGGGAGGGGGAGCTTTTAATTGAAGTGGAGGGTGAAGTGGATTGTCCTTTGTTAGTTTCATTCAGACCTCTCTATGTAGAGTAAAAGTGAATTGGTTGTTCTGAACCCATGACTAGAAAGAAAGTGGCTTTCTACAAACTGTCTGCATTCCATTCTACCGTCTGGTGCCCTCACTCCTCCACTTTCTTAGGTGCTTATGTGGGTGTTTGGTCACCTTTGATAAGCAGTGGTCTGTCATGTAGATTTAACTCAAATGCTTTTGTGGACCGCTTGTCAATCTCTACTAATACTGAATGATAGATGCTTTTTTAACTCTGTGGTGTTTGGGGGAATCTTTGAGGCTAATGATTTACAGAATGCCTTAATATCTAGTCATACAGATTATGCCATAGGGCTCTAAAAGTACTTTGCACTGAGTTTAGCTTTATTTTGTTCTTCAGGCATTTCACGACCCCGGTCAGACAGTGCTCCCCCCACGCCAGTAAATAGGTTGAGCATGCCACAGAATACTGCTATCAACACAACCCCACCTCATAACCGAAGGCATCGGGCCGTGACTGTGAATAAGGCAACAATGAAAACCAGCACTGTAAGATGTTATGCTTAGTACTTCAGTATTTTTCCGTTTGATCTTGTTGATGGTTTCTTCTGCTTCTGTGTATAAAGGAATATAAAATTGTCTTAAAAATTTCTAATAGGGTGAAACTTTTCTTTTATTCAAATAGGTTAGCACTGTTCACACATCAAAAGTGCAGCACCAGCCGTCGTCGTCCACCTCTCCATTGTCTAGTCCAAACCAGACTAGCTCTGAGCCTCGACCACTACCAGCTCCCCGCAGACCAAAGGTTAACAGCATCTTGAACCTCTTTGGATCATGGTTATTTGATGCAGCATTTGTTCACTGTAAACTTCATAATGGAATAAATAGAGACAGCAGCATGACTGGTAAATATTGCTGACCAAATATATGTAACTCTTTCCTTGCTTACTGACATTTCCTACCTGCAAGATTAATATTTGCTTAATCAAAAATAAATAAATAAATTTGAATGCTCTCTGATAAAGCACTGTATTATGGTTAACCCTTTCCAGCTGAACTAACCCAAACTGGCACCTTTGCTAGCAGCTCAGCAGAGATCTCTTCTGAGTTTGGTTTTATCTTAGAAATAAAATATCACCTAGACTTTAGTACATACTTGTTAAATCACATGTTACTAATTAGATAACCAGGAAGTTTCCATTATGTCAGCTAGGAGACTGTTATTAAACAAAAGAAATACAGTGTAGTGAGGGAGTTTCCCTTTGTATCTTGGAAAAGCATCACTTTGAGTAAGAAAAGTTGTTTGTTTTTTTTTCTTATAATGGCAGTGCTTTAATACATTCACATGAAAAGACTGGCAGCATCATTACAGATGCCGTTCTGCATCTTGTAACTTCACTTGACCTTAGTATGGGAGAACAGGATTTCTACATCTTCACAAAAGGAAAAACTCAAGCAAAATCATTCCCTTTCAGTGATGGTTAACCACATCAACAGACTGGTAGTTTTCAATCCTCCTAACTGTTAGATTTGTTTTCAGTAGTGTAGAGAACCTGGTTTCCATGGCTAGATCTGTGTGAGATACGACATATTGTAGAAGTAGTGCTGTCTGTATTGGTGGTGGTCTGTTCAACATGTTCTTCAAGTAATAGGTCAGATTTAGTGGTTTAAAAAAGAAAAAATCAAATCCATAACCGGGTAGGAGAGGTTTGTATTAGCAAGTTTAGGTTTAGAGGTGGGACTCAATAGCAATTAAATTGGCTAGCTTCCATGTTTGTCCTGCAGAAAATACATTCTTTGATGTGTTAAGCTGATATGATATAATTATTCAGTGAGTTTTGCAGTGTTTGTTCTAAATACGTATGTCAGGCGTATAAGGCCTGATTTTCAGAGGTGCCCTTGACTTCAGTGGGAAATGTATGTTCTCAGTTTCTCTGAAAAATCAAGCCAGTAGTACATATTTAGAGAGAGAGAAGTGGCTGAGCTTAGGAAAACTGAACAATTTAAGAGTAAATTCTCACCTGCATGCACAGGTGAGCAAACGAATACCTTTATTATTAACAGGGGTTTCATATCACTTTAAACACTGAATTTACAACTTGGTCTATTTGTTTCTTAAGTTGGACTATTTTAAAAGTTTACAGGTGTTCTCTTAGAACTGGATGTAGATATAAATATAGTATGAGCAATTTTGAATAAAATAAAATTGCAGTGTGCACAACATCTGAGCTGTACGTTTACTCCACTCACTTCCTTACAAATACTTTTGCTACGTGGATTTTTAGAAGTAGTTCTTACACCCAAATTACTTTTTACGTACCAGTAAATCTGAGACAGAGAGAGAGACCAAGGAATAGTTTGGGGGTGTTAATTAAAACATCTCGTTGTCCAAAAATTGTATCTTGGTTGAAGTAAATCTTTCATTCTCCAAAGCTGCTCTGTGCTAGCCTAGCCAGTGGATGTAAGTCCTATGCCATTAGAGGGAGATTGTAATATTTGTGCCCCAGTGGAGGGACATGGCTTTCTGGCTGATGCTTTGCAGTTTCCTGTCTCAAGCAGTTAGACATAGCTGTCTGGATGGGTGAGGCAGACCTGTGTCTGTAGTTGCATAGACTATTTTAACCCCAATCTTTTTTTTGCCCATGAATGGAGTGCTTTGCAGTCAATTCTGTCCCTCTTTTATGCTCTCCAGAGCCTACAGGGAGAGGCCAACCTTTGCCTGACATGTCCTGCTGATTCCCTGCAAGAAGGCACTTAAGATACAATGATGATAGGCCACCTGATGAAGACCCAGATAGACAGAAAATAGTGTTCTATTTCTCTGTGGCTTGGAAGGTAGAGGTTTGGTTTGTGAGCAGAAACCTCCTGAATTTGGAAGTCTGACCCAGTCCATGCAATTCCTTGATTTCACTACTTTGTGCATTTCTCCCATTCCCACAAGGAGGAATGCCTTCTTGGGGGACAGCTTTATTTATGTCGTGATATCATTTAAGGAGAAAGCTAATGTAACACTCAGAAAACAAAAATCCTTTTCAGGGTCAGCCCTTTTGATTTTGAGACTCCCAAGTCCTATAGACTAAGGAAGATACAGTTCCTTTCCTTTTCAGAGTTATAGATTGCCTGATCGATCTTTCTTCAGGTCAAGAGTGACTAGTTTGGCCCTGGCAGCTCCTGCATACGAATGGACTTAGGTCCACAACAGCCATACTCTTAGGAGGCTCTAGTGGTTTGCCTTCACGTGAACTGAATGCTAGTCACTGTGCCTCATAGCTTCTTACTTGAATTTGCCTATATGCCTGGTGAGAGAACTTTTTTCCTCATCTTCATATAAAAAGGAATACAATCCAGGAAATTGAGTCTTCTGGTAAAGATTCAAGCTCTAGTACAAAACAGTTGGAGAACATACTCTTTGGTATGTCGAGGCATTTGGATTCTGATCTGTTCTGTATTGAACTTGAAGTCAGTAAAAAGTCCCTTCTCCGCTTGCTGCCCTGCGAAATGAAGACTCTAAGCTCCATGACTCAGCCAGGCAGTCCAGGTCTTGCTTTGTGCTGGCCACCTACAGACTGTTCACCTGTACATTAATCCAGCTTGCTGAAACCCTTCTTCTTCTTCATTCTGCGTCAGTATTGATAATTTGTGGCCTTTGGCTTTCGGCTCATCGCAATGACTCGTATGCTTACGACTTGTCTGCACGTGAACTAGCACCTAAATAACTACGTCGGTTGTAATTCACGCCTGTTGTGATATCAGTGCAGAAATGTTAATTTTTTTTATTATTATTTTATAAAAATTTTAGTGCTCAGGAGGTCTTTTAGCTGCAGAGTGTTAGCCAGACATCCTCATCATATAGATGAGTAACACCACAGAGCTATGCTTCTGTGTCCATCTGATGGTTGAAGGACTTATACCTACTTTGTTGAATGGAATAGAGAGAATTTTGAAGTAACCAAAATAAGGGGGGGAAATTACCACTAGTAGCACTAAAATTTTACTTAATCCTTCAGACGCTCACACTTAAAACTTTTCCTTTTGAAAGGATCCTGAAGACCTTTTTGTTTTCCAGAATTCTGTACTTACCTTATTTGTATTGTGTGAGACACCCAGAATGCTTCAGCATGTAGGCCCCATATAAATAAAATGCTGTCTAGCTAAGGCTGAGAGACCATCCCAACCCGAGGAGACAAATTCATGTAAGCAGGGCTTGAGCTAGCATGCTAAAAATAGCAGTGTGGATGTTGTTGCACCAGCAGAGGCTTGGGCTTGCCACCCAAGCTCAGACCCCTGCCCTCCCTGACCTTTTGGGTCCAAGCTTGGGTGCTGGTCAAAGCCTCCACCAGTGCAGCAAGATCCACACTGCTGCTGTTATGAGTCTGTGTACCCGAGCTGAGAGGCTGCTGCCAGAGAGCACCACAGTATGTGTTGCCATACAAACAAAGTGCATTCTGAGAACTTAGGCAATTTCAAAAGGATCCCTTTACTAAACTTTGTGACACATCACTTCTCCCATCCTACAGTAGATTCCTTGTGATGGTCTTTATGGCTCTGTCTTCCATGAAGCAAGGAGGCAAAGAGCTGTCAGTCATAGCCAGTATAAAGGAGCTAACCCATAAATGTTCCCCCTCAGTTCTTTGTCTCCTTGTCCTGGAACTCCATACCTCATGACTCCGCTTTAATTTTTTTCTCTAACTTTTTCTCTCTCTCTCGTTCCATAGAGAAGGCAAGAATGAGAAAAATGTGGGTGTTGGGGAGAAGAAGGGAGGGGAGGGTTGGACAGCAAGCAAATAAGCTTTCCTACAGATTCCACAGCTGGATCACGGCTGAAAGCTCTTGGGTCAAACAGGAAAGAATCTTCTAAGGATCCAGCAGGAAAACTCTGTCCCTTCCACCTAACCTTCTCATGACCAGAGGGGAGCTTGGGGTTAGCCTGCCTCCTTTGGCAAGCCTGAGCTGTTCCTACAGATCATCTGGCTCCTTGAACATGGCATGACTTTTCTGCTTGTTTAGGCAGCCAGCCTCCAAACTCCTCCCTGAGCTGAGAGCTCTCTGCAGTCTTTGTTTGAATGACAGATTACTAGCCACCACAGCAGCTAGCAAGGTAAACCCAAATGTAATGAGCCCTCACTGTTTTCCGGGGCTCTGTGTCTCTGATTTTGGACCCTCATTCACAATGAATGCAATCACTGCCCCTTTTCTGCCAGTTCAGATTAATCTTCATTGTCATTGGGAAAGCTTACAATAGTGCCCCTTGCACAGCTGATTATAGCCTGCAACATCTTATAAGTTATTTTCAAACACTCCATTTTTGTCTGCTTCTGCTTTGGGGTATGTGTGGAGTGTCTTCCTTCAAGCAAAGAGTATTAATCAGACTCCACTTCTGTATAATTCTGAGTACATCTAGAGTCTCATGGCCCAGGAGGATCCTTTGCCACTCTGCATTCTCAGGCCTGTCTCTTGCATTCTGACTCAGAAGCAGCAACTTGTCTGCTGGCTAGCCAAGATTCTTGTGCTTTGGGGGTCCTATGTCAGTTAGTGCAGGAACTCAATGGACTGAGTTGCATTCCAGGTGGCTAGAAATTTCCATCTCTTATCAGAGATGGATGGTATTAAGATCTACTGCTTCATAATATGCACCCAAAAGACTTAACTTCCTTTTATGAAGTCTTGGAGTAAAGGAGAGGTGATCTGTTCTAGATTCAGGCACTTGCTTTGTGGGGAAAGTCAGTTTTGTGTGTGTGTCATTCTCTAGAATTAGACCACGTGGCAGGTTCCCACTCCAGGGACTGTTCCTTGTCTGATGTCCAGTTCGTCTTTGTGTCAGCAGAGCTGCCCATTAGCCGCTGGTGGCTAATTACCTGATCAGCAATAGATATCAATTTCTCCTCTGTACATTGTAACTGCTTCAGTGATTTTAAATTCAGTGAGGAATTCTGTATGACTTTTTATGCAACATGCTGGGCAGCAGATACTTTCAGCTGTGCAGTTTGGAAACTCCAGATGGGTGATGCATTGGATCTTCGTAATTGTTCAGCTTGCTATCATGGCTGACTTTACACAACTGAGGGGAAGCATTTGTTCTATGTCAGCTGCTAACAGGTTTTTCTTGGGCATTTGGGAGACCTTGAAAGGATATCCCCTGAGTACTACAGTTATGGCTGAATCTATTTTCTTAATAGAGCTTTGCTCTGCTGACTTCTCCAGACCATGTGTCAAGTAACATGTAATGATGTTAACCCAGCCCTCTCGACAATTTATCTTTTAAGACTAAATTTCTCTAGTGCATGTGGGATGATATCCCTTGTGTCCGGTTAAATGACAGAGATCTGATTGCCTCTTGTAGTATGTCTACACTGTGATGATAAACATATGACACCAAGTCTCAGAGCCCGGGTCAGCAGGCTTGGGTTGCATGGCTATAAAATTGCAATATAGACAGTGAAAGACACTCTCAGTGCATCAGTTGCCTTGGGGACTCTCAGGTTTCCCAAAAGTGCAGCTTCTGTGTGAAATTAAAATCTAGAGCCAGAGAAAATAGGGAGATCAAACTTCAACTACATATGGTGGGGAGCTTGCTGTGCCCCGCCTCTGATCCATGCAAGGGGGACTCCTCCGTCCAGTATGCCAGTCTCAGAATAAGTTGGCTACCTCTGCTGCCTCTGAGCCTCACTCCTTGAGGACCACTAAGAGGACGAGCCAAGATTCTTCTCATAAGATATCTGAAGACCGTGCTTTGAGTTCTCCAGGTAGGGAATCCCCCTCAAAGAAGTCGCAGTTGCTGATGACTCCAGCCACTCATCAGTCTTCGACCCAATACCTATGAAGCTGCTTGTTCTTCAAGTACCAGGGCACTTAAAGACTTCAAAACTATCAGTGTCCGATAAGCCATGAGGTGTCTCTGCTCACTCGATACTGAAGATGTTCACTCAGGCCCATCTGGACTCCCTCAGAGCGTTAGAGACTCATTGTACTGTCAACTCCCACAGCCACCATTACTTTGGCTCAGGCCATGAACACTGTACCCATGACACTCTGTGTATCACAGGAGTTTAGTTTTCCCTAAGACCTTGCTGTGCCTGAGGTGCCTGGCTCACCATTGCTCAGCTGTGATCTGGTTTCGATCGAGATCCCCAAACACCTGTCCAGTATGGACAGTTTTACCTCATGTTTCTTCCAGTGCTTTGTTTCATGTTTTGTTTACCTCATGTTTCTTCCAGTGCTTTCTTCCAGTCCAGTGATTTGGAAGAGGAAGATTTTGATGAAGGCCATGCCTTGGTTTCTTGAATATCTGTCCAGGGTTTTCCTCTCCATCCCAAGAGAGGCTTTTTTTCCAGAGTGTATGAGGAAATTGATCTCACTTGTGAGAGATGTCTACAACGACCATCTTGTTGGTATGAGCACTCCATACCAATGGATGCCTCAACCCATGCTATATGACTCACCCCCTTGGCCATACTGGGATCCCCAGCTGTCTTTCTCCAGCAGTTCTCTAGTGCTTTGAACACCTGACCGAGAGAGACCGCTTTCATCACGCTTCCTCTCTAGGAGACCAGAACCTCAGGAAGAAACCATTGAGGAACAGGAAGCGATGGCTGATAGATGTCTCTCCATCAGCCAACAACTCCTACTCCTCATCCATGGATAAAGTGGTTATGCCACCTCTAACATCTCTGGCTGATGATTTTAAGCAGTTTCAGGATCTTGTCAAGAGAGTTGTGGGTTCTTTACAGATCTCTCTTGAGGACGTTAAAGAATCACATCATAAGCTTCTTGACATCTTTCATACAGCTTCATCTTCCCGCATTACCCTGTCTGTTAACCTTTGCAGGGTTCGGGGGGCTCCATTATCTGGCACACCCGAGCCACAATTCTGCCCATGCAAGAGAACAGATTAGAAACGTGTCTATTCTAAGGACTCAGAATTTTTATTTTCTCATACCTTCCCTAACTCCTTGGTGGTTGAGGCAGTTAATAAACATGGAAAGCAGCACCACTATATAAAGATCATAAGCACCTTGACCTGTTTGATAGAAAATCATACTCACCAGCTGCTTTACAATTCAGAATCAGCAACTACCAGGCATTGATGGCAAAGTACAATCATACAAATTATACCAAGATAATCTCCTTTTATTGAGCATCTACAAGCAGAACATAGAGAGCTATTGCAGAATGCTAGCTGCTCGCCAGAACATCTCTCTAGGCCTCTTTTGATGCTGCTGATACTCCCACTCTGATTTCTATGATAGTAGTTGTGAGGAGGGCCTCCTGGCTTCAGCTCACGGGATTTCCAAAGGAGGTCCAGAATATGGTTTAAGACCTTTCTTTTGATGGCACTTAACTGTTTTGACAGCACAGATGAATCTTTGTACACGTTAAAGGACTCCAGGGGCCACTTTGTATTCTCTGGGGATCTATAACCTGCCCACAAGAGAGTCTAGTAAGTCTCAGACAGGGCAGAGATCCTGTCCTGCTTCCCAGCGTTTGATCTCACACACTTCCACCTCTAAGCACCAATTTTGATGGGGTGGTTGAGGTCCTGAGCTACTATCCCTATTCACTGCAATGATTCACCTGCCTTCCTCCCTTTTTGGCATCTGTCTTTACCACTTCCAGTGGGCTTTTGAGTCTATCAATGTGAAAAATGTATTTTGGAGATTAGGTTCCCAAAGGGTACCATCCACTTTACTTCTCTTCTGCCTGCCAGCACCCATTCCCCATCCCTCTTCAGGGACCCATCTCATGATCACTTTCTAAGATAGGAAATCAACTCTCTCTTCTACTCTTGGGTGCTATAGAACATGTTCCCAGGCAGAACAGAGAGAAGGGGTTTATTCCAGGTACTTCCTGGTTCCAAAAAAGAGAGGCAGTTGGAGACCCAGCCTAGATTTAAGGCTACTCGACACCTTTTGTGAAATTCAGAATGGTAACACTTGCAGCAATAATTCCATCACTGGATCAAGAGGACTGGTTCTTAGCCCTCATCCTTCAAGACGCATATTTCCGTATAGCGATCCACCCATCTCTCAAAAGGTTCCTATATTTTATTGTTGGTTGTGGCCATTTTCAGTACAGGGTGCTCCCTTTCGGCCTCTCATCTTCCCCAAGGGACTTTTCAAAGGTTAGGGCTGTCCGATATATTTTTCTCCAATTTCTACCACTGATAGTGGCAAACACATAAAGGTCATGATGGATGGACATGTCATGCATGTTTTATACCAACCAACCAGGAGGGCAAGAGCCCCTTACCTCTGCATCAAAGCTGTCAAATTTTGGAATTGGTGCATATGCAATCAGTTAGTCATCACAACAGCTTACCTTCTGGGAGCTCAGAGTGTGACCATGGATACGCTTAGCAGGCACTTTTATTTCAAGATTGCAAGTGGGAAATAGATTCATTGTACTTTGGCAATGGGGCACCCTTTGGATAGACCTGTTTGCCACAGCCACAAACAAGAAATGTGCTCAGTTCTGCTCCAGAGGCAGGCTGGGTTACCGATCCTTGGGGGATGCCTTTCACCTTCAGTGTCTTTTTGGGTCTACTGTATGCGTTCCCTCCGACTCCTCTAAAGAAGGACAAAGCCAGAGTTTTCTAATCATTCCAATCTGGCCCAGACAGACATGGTTTCCTTACTTAAGACAGCTGGCCACTTGCTCACTGATCACTTTCCGGACAACCCCATATCGTCTCTCCCAGGAAGGTGGGCAGATTCTTCACCCTAGTCTCAGTGTTCTTTGTCTCAACGCATAGCTGGTTGATGATTCATGGGATTAGAAACAACCTATGCAGAGGAAATAGTGCTGTTACACAGCAGAAGCTGTCTGTTTGCTACTTACTTGAAAAAAAGGACAAGATTTGGCTGCTGGTGTGACCTCAAATGCATTCCACCAACAACCTCATTGCTGTCAGATATATTAGACTGCATCCAAGAACTGAAACACTTGGGTCTGTTGCTGAGCTCCATTAGGGTTCACCTGGAAGCCACCTGGCTTTCTGTCCCTTAAAGGGGGTTATTTTGTATTTCCTCACCCAACGACCATGATATTCCTCAGGGAACTTGGAAATCTCTTCCTGCCAGCCAAATGTCCTACTCTGGGTTGGGACCTCAGTCTGGTTCTTAAAGGCCTTACAGAATCGCCATTTGAAGCAAAGACTACCTGTTCACTCCTCCATTTATTGATGAAAACAGCATTTGAGGTAGCCGTTACGTTGGCTTGGCAAGTTGGGGAAATAGGGGCACATGTGGCATGTTTTTCAAAGATAAGGTCACATTACAGCCATGCCCCAAGTTTTTACCAAAAGTATCTTCAGAGTTCCATATTAACCAGCCTATTCACTTTCCTGTCTCTTACCTTAAACCTGACATGGGTAAGGAAGAAGTGCTGTTATACATATGCACGCACACACGATGTCAGAAGAGTCCTGGCCTTCTATTTTGACAGGACTAAATCTTTTAAAAGTCTCCCAAATGGTTTGTCTCGATCGGAGATCGATCAGAAGGGTCTGCAATTTCTAAATAAAGACTTTCCAAGTAGATATCCAACACTAGTAATGAACATCCAACTGCATTTGTTTCTACCAGTCTCGCAGTCTCCAAGCTCCCTTGGGCATACAAACTCACTCTACAAGGTCTATTTCTACCACAGCAGCCTTTCTGAAAAATGTTCCCATTATTGAAATATGTAGAGCCACAACTTGGGCCTCTGTACATACCTCTGCTGAGAACTATGCAATAACTCATGACTCTGCTTCCAGTGCTGCATTTGGCTCAGCTTTACTTTCTTCAATATTGGACTCTACTCTGAAGCACCCCCCTCCTTAAAGGGAGCTGTTCGGTAGTCACCTAGAGAGGCACACCCGGAAGGACGCTACTTCAAGAAGAAATGGTTACTCATCCTGTGCAGTAACTGTGATTCTTCAAGATGTGCCATTTTATGGGTGCTCCACTACTCACCCGCCTTCCCCTGTGCGTCAGAGTTCTCTGCTCTGGAGCTTCGTGGTAGAGACGAGATGAGGGTGGTTCGCCAGCGCAATGCTGTGTAGCAGAGTGGAGCACGAGACCAAGTAATATGTCTGCGTGGGCTGAACCAACACTGCTATGTGAAATGTCTGATGAAAGGTGCAGGGGGCACAAGTACACCTATAGTGGAGCACCCATAGGGGGACACATCTTGAAGAATCATAGTTACTGCACAGGGTGAGTAACCGTTTCTTTTGGTTTGAAATGAACCTTTTTTAATCCACCGAACCAAAAACCCAGCTATTTGCTCAATGGCTAGCCTTCGTATAGAGAATATGTTGTAGGGTGCTGGAAGAGGAAATGAGCAAATGAAGGGAAATTATGCCCACCCCACCGCACTCCCCCCAAAAAGAAAAGAAAAGAAAAAGCTCTGCAGGATTCCAGAGGTACATCGTAAACCAGGCCACATACTGACTGTCGCACATGTCAGAGAAATACATATGCAGCTCTGACCGTTCCAGACAGTTCCTTCTTGACTGACAGCAAAGGATCCCCTTTGTAGAGATGCTATGTGTCAACAGCCATTGTTCCAACCCTTCAGCCATTCTCAGACACACCTCACTGGATATCTTTGTGTCTCTAGTCCTGCCTTCCGATCAAGTCCAGTGCATCCGGCAAATGTCACCCCAACCAAGGAAGAAATGTGGCATGAGATTACACTTACTGAGATGGTAGTAGTTCTCCTTGGTGTTCCTCTAATGACTTGGAATTCAGTACCAAGACCCCTGGTGCACTGAGGGACTGAGGCTTGGTGGAGTCCCTAACTCTGCAAGCAATGGCACAAAGCCCTGCAGTAGTGCAGTTCCAATCATTGAGCTTAGCAGGAGTGTGGGTAGCCTGATCCACAACACAAAGATGGGTGTGCTGGCACTGAGCTCAGCTACACAGTGCTCTTAGGTCTGTTAAGGCTCCGTCTTCCAGGGCCACCCACTTGCTAGACTTCAGAGTGACACTCGAGTGTCAGAAGTAGCGAACTCCAATTCATTAGATGCACCCTAGGGAGAACCACCACCACCTCAGTAAGTGTACGCAGCATTGTGACCAAAAGCCCCAAACTGACTGTAATTAGCTTATTTTGCATGGGTAGGCACTCTAGGTGGACTGAACATAGCAAATCACCCAGACTGCCTGCCTGAATTACAATGCCTAGAGTCTCCATTTGGAAGCTGGAGAAGGGACTTCACTGTCTTTGGGTCAGAACCTAGATACTTGGAGATAATGAGAGAGAGAGAGAGAGAGAGAGAATGTCCCAAGCCTTTTTCTCCCTCACAGTTCAAGGAACTGTGGGTTGTTTGGTCAGCAGTACTGGTTTTCAGCAGGGTGGCACATGACAGCCAGTAGAGAGACTTGGGAATGTGCTCTACTGCCTTCACAGGACAAAAAACCATGAACTACAGGAGTTACATCAATCTCTTGCTAATGTGCGAAGACCAGGTGAATCCTGGAGGATGAGGGGCTAATTCTCAGCTGTGTATCCATGGAAGGTGCAGCTGAGAGGGTGAGCCACCAAGGAACTGGTGGCAACTCACTGATCCCAGTATGCTATAGAGCATCCCCTAGTCTGCTCTACAGTATTGTGACTGGTAACATCCTCCAAAAGCCATCTGTCAGCTGGGGATTGCCGGAGTAGAATTTGCTCACACCATGCTCCTTTCTGGCTCCCCTCTGCCCTCAACATATGCCTTACTCTGGGGGATGTGATATGAGGAGGTGGGGTCCAGCTGTGGGAATTCCCAGCTGTTTGTTTCCAGAATAACACTGAGAGATTGCATCTCAGCTCATGATCTGTCCCAAAATATTCAGAGAAGCAGTTTTTACAAGGTAAGTAATTTTTCCCTTTCTGGTAATTGTTTGAAGTTTTCCTTCTTTTCCACCTTTCCTTGAGAATTGCATCTAAGGTGTTGAATCTTTGTCATTATTCTGCTACCTGTTTATTATTTCTGCTTTGGAAGCTTCTTGAGTGAGATGGAAGTGAGCAGGCTTGTACATTTATACTGGCCTTTGTTGAGGATTCTTTGTCATCTTGCTTCCTGGAAGCTGGAGCCATAACACTTTTAGTATAAAGAATTTGTGGTTGGGGAAAGAGGAGAATTGGGGCAAGCAGCATTACTGGTAAGTAACACTCCCATGTGGGTTCACCCCAAGTAAGCAAGTCTTATGATACTGTGCTAGTGTAGTCCTGTAATATGCTTCATGTACAGCATAGTCCAGGAGAAGCACAGCTTGAGCTGGGATGGGTTAATACATTGATTTAAAGATCAAATGTACATTAACATGAACAAAACTGAACGTTATTAGTATTTTGTAGATTTCTTTGTTCATTGTTTTGCATGGTACTTTCAAAACCATAATTTTGGACCTGAATGCCAATTTCTTATGTGTTTAACAAGCTTGCTATGTCATAAAGCTTTTAATCTATTTTTTAAAAAAAGCGAAAAGCATCTTAACTTATATTACAATTTCACCATCTTTAAAGTATTTTATAACTACTGCTGTCCTTTGATTTGTTTCCATTTTATTTCTATTATCTTGCAGCATCTTTTATCCAAATTCTTCTTTCTTATAAATCTTGTAAGTAGGAACCAGTAGCTTTTCCTTAATTGCAGTCATGTTTTTTTTTCTTTTTTCATAATCCCATATTTTTATTTGTAATGTCATTGTCATTGTCTCTTGTAGCTTTTGCACTTTTACTTGGGAAAGACAAGTAATTTTTTGTGTGTATGTTTTTTGAATGGGGAAGATTGTTGGCAAAAGCAAATTAATCTGCCTGAATCAGTCCCATCATTTATGTACTATAGTCTGTGATCATGTCATGAATTTCAGGACTTTGCACTAACCATGTTTTTGTTTTTGTTTTTTAACTTAAAGCTTATTTTTATACAGACCTAGTGTTTGATTTGTATGCATTGTGCATGTAGTGTTTTTTTTCCAACTATACTATATTGCTGGATAGCTTATTTAGGACAAAAATGGCTCATGGGAAGATGCATAAAGATTTGTGCTTATTTGCCACTTATGCCATAAAAATCTTTAAGGTAACAAACATCAAATAGTTTACACCAAGAATTTTTAAAAAGAAAAACTGAATAAAGACTTTTTTGTTAGGAACTTTCTAAAAATTAACTCTCCATACAACTTGTAAATAATGTAACTGGCAAAGCATAATCAGGACTTCTGTTTGTATGACTTCAAACTCCTCACCCTTTGCAAATGTGATTTTCCCCCCTCCCCCTCCCCAGCATCCCAGGCCCTAAATTGTGTCTGTTACTGGTGAAATTCTGATGTGTTCCTACACAAAACCAAACCAGCCTGTATGGTTTTTGAAGTAATACTGGCACATGATTGCCTTTCCTAAAAATCACAAGCAATGTCTTTGGGGATCCCACAGGGAAGTGTCTCTCCTGTTGCCCAGGGAGTACTCAGTACATCCTTCTTGGCTGCCACTCCAGAGGAAATAATGGGGCAAGCAAAGTGACTAGCTTTCTCCATGTTGTGCACATGGCACTGACATAGGGGCTAGGAATATCTCTAAGAGGAATTCATAAACTACATGAGTTATGTCACTCACAGATATATTCTGCAGGAAAAGAAAACAATGCTAAAGAATGGCCAACCTCACTTAGGTCCATGGGGCTATCCAAAGCCATTTTGATAGTTTAGAAATGTTTGTAGGGCATGTTGAAGAGTGTATTTAAAAATTTTCATTAATACTATGAAGTAGCCACTAGGCAACTGCCCAGTTTGCTGGTAGCTGACACCCGGGACTGGCTAACTTCAAATATTTCCATGGCAATTACAGGCACTGTGTGGTGGAGGGACCAGATCACAACAGCAACTTTCAACACATTCAGACATATCCCACCTCTCTCGCAGCCGTCCCTTTCACTCTGATATGGGTCCTGTCCTCTTCCTGACTTCTGGAAATAGGCAGATGACTTGCTTCAACAGTAGAGGCCAGAGGGATAAGCTGGGCCAGAGTAGCTCTGTACTCAAGAGGCAGTCAAAAAGATCAGGGAGTCAGGAAGCATAAAAGTAGTCATCTGTTTTTTTGGGGAGGCGGGAGGGGGATGGAACAACTTCAGATAGTGACAAGATATCTTAGGAGATGGCAAGGGAAATTAGAATGTCTAATTTTCTAAAGGGGAAGAGGAGCAGGAAGTGAGATGAGTGGAATGGTGGATCTTTTTGTGCACAAGGCAGGGAATTAGTCTGATGTGCACCAGTGCACACATACTCAATGTAAGTGTACTCTTCCTCAGTACACAATGCTGAGGGTGAATATACCCATACATAGGGTCTGAAGAATTAATATCACTCCTGTGTTAGGGAAAAATCAAATACCCTGAAATAGGTTTTTAAATACAGGCATTGATTCAAATACAGTGAACTAGCAGCTTCATCATAGTCACTAAATTTGACGTGATCTTTGTGTCCTGGATCCCATGAGCCTGTTTTGTATGTTGACAAAACACAATGAAAACTTTTACTTTTTCTCTTTCCAGCTATAGCAACCCAGGCTAGCATGGAGTTTCGTCGGAAAGGATCACAAATGTCCACAGACACCATGACTTCCAATTCCACATTTGATGCAAGTGAATTTCCTGATAACTATGAAGCAGGAAGAGCAGAGGCATGTGGAACGCTATGTAGGATATTTTGTAGCAAGAAGACTGGGGAGGATATACTGCCAGCTTACTTATCCCGGTACTAAAATATCTTCCAGTTGCTTTATTGCTACAGTTTTGTGATGACAATCTAATTTATTTTGCGTAAACAGCCTCCAGTTTGGTCCTGAATCTTGTAATGCTAATCAATGGATAATTGGTCTTTAAAGATGCTGCATCTAGGAACCTCTGTTTAATCAAGGGGGGATTTCTTGCCCCCTCTCATCAACTCAGTTATATCGGGGTTTTCTTGAGGATGCAGAATATATCCCTTTCTTTTGATGGCTTTATTTGGCTCTTCCATGGTAATCTTTTCTCTTGTCCACTATAAGACTAAAATTTTTTTACTACACAGACACAAGGCATATTTGTGCATTAGACATTGAAAGATGTTCCTATATGGTCTCCAGTTTTACAATAATGAAGCCACGTAGGCTTAAATTTGAATATGGAAATCTCATGAGATGTTCTCTTCCAGAACCATTGTGATTAGGGCTGTCAAGCAATTAATAATGCGATTAATTGCTCTGTTAAACAGTAATAGAATGCCATTTATTTAAATATTTTAGGATGTTCTCTACATTTTCAAATATATTGATTTTAATTACAATACGGAATACAAAGTGTACAGTGCTCACTTTATATTTAATTTTGATTACAAATATTTGCACTGTAAAAAACAAAAGAAATAGTATTTTTCAATTCACCTAATACAAGTACTGTAGTGCAATCCCTTTATCATGAAAGTTGGAGTTACAAATGTAGAATTATATACAAAAAAAAAACTGCATTCAAAAATAAACCAATGTAAAACTTTAGAGCCTACACGTCCACTCAGTCCTGCTTCTTGTTCAGCCAATTGCTCAGACAAACCAATTTGTTCACGTTTGCAGGAGATAATGCTGCCCACTTCTTGTTTACAATGTCACCTGGAAGTGAGAACAGGCGTTCACATGACACTGTTGTAACCACTGTCACAAGATATTTACATGCCAGATGCTCTAAAGATTCATATGTCCCGTATGCTTCAGCCACCATTTCAGGGGACATGTGTCCAGCTGATGACTGCTTCAGCTCAATAACAATCCAAAGCAGTGCGGACCAACGCATATTCATTTTTGGCATCTAACTCCGATGTTGAAAAAAGCAGAAGGTTGATTTGGTTTGGTTCAGGTCCTGTAGTTTCCTCATCAGAGTCCTACTCTTTTAAGACTCCTGAAAGTATGCTTCATGCCTCATCCCTCTCAGATTTTGCAAGGCACTTCAGAGTCTTAAACCTTGCTTCAAGTGCTGTAGCTATCTTTAGATATTTCACATTAGTACCTTCTTTGCATTTTTGTCAAATCAGCAGTGAAAGTGTTCTTAAAACAAACAACATGTGCTGGGTCATTATCTGAGGCTGCTATAACGCGTAATATATGGCAAAATATGTGTAAAACAGAGCAGGAGACATACTATTCTCCCCCCACGGAGTTGAGTCACAAATTTAATTAATGCATTATTTTCTTAATGAGCATCATCAGCATGGAAGCATGTCCTTTGGAGTGGTGCCCGAAGCATGAAGGGGCATACGAATGTTTAGCATATCTAGCACATAAATACCTTGCAATGCCTGTTCTCACTTTCAGGTGACATTGTAAATAAGAAGCGGGCAGTATTATCTCTCGTAAATGTAAAGAAACTTGTTTGTCTTAGCGAAGAAGTAGGACTGAGTGTAGGCTTTAAAGTTTTAGTTTTTCTTGTTTTTGACTGCAGTTATGTACCAAAAAAGTTCTACATTTGTAAGTTGCACTTTCATGATAAAGAGATAACACTATGGTACTTGTATGAGGTGAATTGAAAAATATTATTTCTTTTGTTAATCATTTTTACAGTGCAAATATCTGTAATAAAAAATAACATAAAGTGAGCACTGTACATTTTGTATTCTGCGAAAGATTCACATCATAAACAGGTGGGAGGGAAATATTTTTTTTTAAAAGCAGGAATGGCAAAACCAAAACCTTTGCATGAGGACTTAATAGAAAGTATCGCAGGCTGGATAAAAGTAGTCATTTAAACCAAATTAGGTTTTTTATATTTAGAGTTTTATTTGCATGTTGCTCGTTATTAATTTAGCAATATAAAATGGAAAGTAGAATGCTTTGTACTTTTTCCTTTAGTTTCCTAAATGTTAGTAGAAACAAATATGTAAAAATCTGAAATTCTACTAAGAAATTTCATACTTACAATATTTACCTATGCTGAAAAAGACAAGACTGGGGCCTTGTTAGCATCCTTACTGTGTGAACAACACAAATTTAAACAAAATTGGTAAGACTCTAACCTGTGCTATATTTGTGACCAACATCATCTTCCAATATATGAACTTCCACAAATCAAAGCTTGAAATGCTTTGATATGGGTATATTACTCCATCAGAGTTTGCAGTCTGAAGTCAATGGGATATGTGCTCCTAAGTCATTTAGGAGCATTTGAAAATGCCACCCTTTGGTTCATATGGATTGAGGAGCATAACTGTAGGCTCCTGGTTATTGAAAAATTTTGGTCTGTATTTTAATTTAAAAGGTTAAAAATAGGTATTGACTAATGACCAGTCTAGTTGCTAATGCAAAGGCTCTTTTTGTACAAACCATTTAATCCTGTCTTTCTCTTTCAGATTTTACATGCTTTTAATTCAGGGTTTGCAGATAGCAGATTTCATTTGCCACCCAGTGCTGGCCAGCATTATTCTAAACTCTCCTCCATTGTTCTGCTGTGACCTGAAAGGGATTGATGTGGTGGTTCCTTACTTCATTTCTGCCCTTGAAACGATTCTACCTGACAGGTAAATACTTTTTTCATGTAGATGTCACAATTTTTCTTTTGACAAGTTACTTGTGAATAGTTTTCACTAGTGCATTCAAAACGGTACCCTGAGAGTCACTGACCCAGTAAATCTAGGTTAAACAGCAACATTAGTGCTTGGTAATGACTCTGGCTTTATAACAATAACCATAGTGCACACAGCCTCTTGCATTTCCTTTCCTTTAACAAGGCTTGGCAGATTTGATCTTTTTAAAATATAATTTTGATGGATAATATCAATATTTATTTTAAAGCATTTTTTTATCTTTAATGATTTAAGTTTTCACATTTCTGGGAAATTACGGGCGGCTCAGCCAGTAAGGGAGTCAGGCAATAATTATTTAATGACGCTATATGTTGAGATTCAAAATGTTAAAGCTTTATAAAAGTTAAAACACAAATTGCCAACATCGCATGTCAAAATATACAAAGGAAATATCCTTAAATCAACTTTAATAAATTCTCAAACAGTATTTTTTGTACTTTGCCAATCTGTAAATTTCTATTAATATTGCTGGAAATATTTATTGTCTGTTTGTGTGTGCACAGTGAAATTGACATTTACCAATTAAAAATTGAATCCTTCCAAGCCTAGCTTTAATTATGTTGTTGGGGTTTTGACCCAATACTAGCATGTTACCTTTCCAAGGAACATCATGTTCTTGTCCCCTAGCTCCCTGCTCCAGGTGTTATGGTTGGTCATTTTGATAATGCAGCATTGGAAATAAGTTGAGTTGGGTATCATTTGAAAACCCTTTCTTGCCCATGGTACTGAACATGACAAACCTAGAACTATTACGTAGATATGTATTCAAAAACCTAGAACTATTATGTAGATATGTATTCAAGAACATGTTTAAAAATCAACATTTAAAAAACTATTCTTTAACACAGACAAGTCAGACATGCAGTCCTCACAAAGTTGAATTGTGGCCCTCAATTGACAAGGCTGTGTTATCAGGTAGTGCTCAGAACATCATACCCAATTCATTTTTTGAATATTACCGATGACTCTAAATGGAAGGAGCACTTCAAGTTGATTTGCCATAATTGGCAAAAAAAACAAACAAACGTGAATCAGTGGTACTGATTATCAGCTTGCTTTATTCTACCAAAAGAGTTGTAATGAGGCACTGGTTAAGATGTCAGCATCCAGCCAGAAATTACTTGAGTCAATCTATAATTGGTGTGCACATAGTTACATAACATACATTACATAACACAATGAATTATAATCAAAATAACTGATTACAAAATCCTTGTTTTTTACTTTGGTCTTGATAATTTTCAGGCATCAATGGGGAGACAAAGAGTACTCACTTGTACGGGGTAGGCAAACTTTTTGGCCTGAGGGCCACATTGGGGTTCCAAAACTGTATGGAGGGCTGGGTAGGGAAGGCTGTGCCTCCCCAAACAGCCTGGTCCCTGCCTCCCCAAACAGCCTGGTCCCTGCCCCCATCTGCCCCCTCAGAACCTCTCTCCCCCCCCCCCCCCCCCCCGGGACCCCCTGCTCCTTATCCAACCTCCCCGCCCCCTTACCATGCCACTCAGAGCAGCATGTTTGGCAGCCGCACCGCCCGGCTAGAGCCTGCCACGCTGCCCAGCAGGAGCTCACAGCCCTGCCGCCCAGAGTGCTGGCAGCATGGCGAGCTGAGGCTGCGGGGGAGGGGCCGGGGGCTAGCCTCTCCAGCTGGGAGTTCAAGGGCTGGGCAGGACCACCTCATGGGCTGGATGTGGCCCGTGGGCTGTCGTTTGCCCACCTCTGGACTAGTAGCTGAATCTTTGGAAAATACCACGGTAGGGGAGTTGGTTAAACTCAATGCTCGGTGGCACCTTACATAGTATAAGAAGTGCGCTCATAAACTGAATTTGGTGAGGTTGGAGGGAGAGCGTGCATCAAGAAAAAGTTTGAAGATTCTGGGACAACTGCCAGCTGTGGGCAAGACTCGCCTTGTATTAGGTCCTAGGGCATGCATTTCAAAAAAACACGTGCTCCTTCTGTTGTATAGAAGCACACACCCGAACACTTGTTGCCCTTTTAAAAATGATACCTAGATGTCTTCTTTGAAAAACAGATGGATGTGTTTGAAGTTCTTTTCCAAGGGGCACAGGACTTGCAAGACCAGTTCCATGCATCCAATGTATATTCAGCTCTCTGTGACCTACTGCCACACGATGGGGAGCTGCAGTACTGCAGAATGGATCAAGAAATTCAGTGAGGTTGAATCAGCGAATCAGCCAACTTTTGAGATAGTGCAGCGATATATGAACATGATTGAGTCTTTGCTGCCCTTTATTTGATCTGTCAGGACTGCTAATTGGAATTTGCACCTTGCAGCACTGGAAGACTTTGAAATACTTTTTTGCCAACTATTCTGCACTGGTTGCCTGGGACCTTGCTGAAATAAGAGGTATAGAAAAGTCTGACCCTGACACATGGGAGGAATTTTGAAAAGGAAATTGGGTTGTTAAAAGATCACTAACACCCTTCTGTGTGCTTGGTTCAGACGAAGCCCTAAAACATGGAAAGAGAGCATTAAAAGTTTTTGGTTTGTTTGTGGTGGGAGGAGGAAGGGGTTTTGTGGGCATAACACAGCTTCCAAATGCCCTTTCCCAGTTTTTCCTGGCAACCTTAGAACTACATCACTTACTGTTTCGCTCAAAATCTGGGGTTGAGGGGTGTCTTCCCCAGAAATAACCAAGCACCAGCTAGACTCTTTAGGTGCTGTTAAATGCCAAAAAAGGGCAATTTTAAAGCTACAGGTTGAGCTTGTTTGGACTGGCAACCCATTCACATATGACAGAGGAGCTCATTAATATTTTGATTGAAAGCAGTCTTCAGTGATGGGATAGCTAAAGATGTCAGTTGAATGGATACTTGTGTGAAGCCTTCAAAACCCAAAGAATTATCATGAGCTCCAATAAAGAAAAGCAGACTAAAGTTGTGCTTGAATGCAAAGAATAAAGTCAGAGTGAAGGTGGCAGGAACTATTACAGAGCTAACCGCAGACAGGTCATTCTTTTGCTAGTCTCCTGGTCGTGTCCAGATCTCAGTGTGAGACTTTGGGAAAGTATGAGTTCTCCGTGGTACCACAATTAATGTTAGAATCTGACAGAACAAGAGAGATGTGCCAGATGAAAAGCAAGATAATGCACATCATGCATAGTCTTCCTAGGCTAACAACTACTGACAATGTCACCGGTACCTTATGCTAGCAGAGGCCTTTCAGTGTAGCAGTCATACATGGTATGGCTGAGGTACAAGCTCTTGACAAACCAGAAACTTAACACCTGCCAGGGTTTGGCTGAACACTTCATTATGAAGCTAGAGAGAAAACACTGGACCTATGACAAAGTCCACCTCATGTTTGACATGTTTGCAGGGTGTAATCAAGAAGGCCAAAGCACAATTAGAGTTGCAGCTAGCAAGGCATGTGAATGGTAACAAGAAGGGTTTCTACAGGTATGTTCACAACAAGAAGGTCAGGGAAAGTGTGGGACACTTACTGAATGGCAACCTACTGACAGATGATGTGGAAAAAGTTGAAGTACTCCATGCTTTTTTTGCCTCTGTCTTCACAGACAAGGTCAGCTCCCAGACTCCTGTACTGGGCAGCACAGTATGGAGAGGAGGTGAGCAGCCCTCAGTGGTGAAAGGACAGGTTAAAGACTATTTAGAAAAGCTGGACATGCACAAGTCCATGGGACCAGATGCAATGCATCTGAGGGTGCTGAGGGAGTTGGCTGATGTGATTGCAAAGCCATTGGCCGTTATCTTTGAAAATTTGTGGCGATCGGGGAAGGTCCTGGATGATTGGAAAAAGGCAAAAATAGTGCCCATCTTTAAAAAAGGGAAGGAGGAGAATTCGAGGAACTACAGCCTCACCTCAGTCCCTGGAAAAATCAAGGAGCAGGTCCTCAAGGAATCCATTTTGAAGCAATTGGAGGAGAGGAAGGGGATCAGGAACAGTCAACATTAATTCACCAAGGGCAAGTCATGCCTGACCAACCTGATTGACTTCTATGATGAGATAACTGGCTCTGTGGATATGGAGAAAGCTGTGGACGTGATATACCTCGACGTTAGCAAAGCTTTTTGATATGGTCTCCCACAGTATTCTTGCCAACAAGTTGAAGTATGGTTTGGATGAATGGACTATAAGGTGGATAGAAAGCTGGCTAGATTTTCAGGCTCAAATGAGTAGTGATCAACGGCTCGATGTCTAGTTGGCAGCCGGTATCAAGCGGAGTGCCCCAGGGTTCGGTCCTGGGGCGGGTTTTGTTCAACATCTTCATTAATGATTTGGATGATGGGATGGATTGCATCCTTAGCAAGTTCATGGATGACACTAAGCTGGGGGGAGAAGTAGATGCATTGGAGGGTAGGGATAGGGTCCAGAGTGACCTAAACAAATTGGAGGATTGGGCAAAAAGAAATCAGATGAAGTTGGGGCACATGACTTATGAGGAGAGGCTGAGGGACCTGGGCTTATTCAGTCTGCAGAAGAGAAAAGTGAGGGGGGATTTGATAGCGTCCTTCAACTACCTGAAGGGGGGTTCCAGAGAGGATGGAGCTCGGCTGTTCTTAATGGTTGCAGATGACAGAACAAAGAGCAATGGTCTCAAATTGCAGTGGAGGAGGTCTAGGTTGGATATTAGGGAAAAACTAGTTCACTAGGAGGGTGGTGAAGCAGTGGAATGGATTACCTAGGGAGGTGGTGGAATCTCCATCCTTAGAGCTTTTTAAAGCCTGGCTTGACAAAGCCCTGGCTGGGATGATTTAGTTGGTGTTGGTCCTGCTTTGAGGAGGGGGTTGGACTAGATGACCTCCTGAGGTCTTTTCCAACCCTAATCTTCTATGATTCTATGAGAGTAAGTGGCACAGGATAAAGGGAGCACCTTTTTGCTAAAAAGGAAGTGGCATTTAATGGAAAATGGGGTGAATTTCCCTGCTGTACATATTGCTCCTAAACTACCATTCAGAAGCACAATTATCCCCCCCTCCGCCCCCCCCCCCCCAAAAAAAAAAAAAAAAAAAAGCTAAGTGCACATTCTCAATCATGGGCTCCCTTGTTTGGGTCCAGTTTTTAGCATGTCTTTGACTTTGCCAAAGGGCTTAAACTGCTTTTAACCAAATCTCTATATTTGAAATATAGTGTATATCTGCGTATTTACTCACAGAAGTGTGTTTATTCCTTCTGGGCAGTTCAGTGTAAGAGGTTAAATGTCAAATGCCCCTATTTTTCGATTGTATGCACAATCACATTGGGTTTGAATGTTAGATTAGATTAGAGTGGAGGCTAAAGAACCTTGTTCTGGCTCAACAAGGAAAGTACAGATTAAAACTGTCACATGCTTCTTTTTTCCTTCAGTTTGATTGAAGAGGCAATTTGTCTTGCCCTCATAAAAGGAGATCCTGTTTCTAGGTCTTAGGCAACAGATGCCATACCTTATATAGCTAACTCGTTGTGTGTGTGATTGTATGCCTATGCACAACTGGTTACCTTAGTTTAAAATATAGTGTGTGAATGGTTTAGAGGGAAATATTTGCTGCTGTATTCCTTGTCTAGCTCTTCAGTACCAAAAAGTGTACACTCAGCTGCTGGGTGGGCACCTCATAAAATACTTAGTCCTCTTAGTCCTGGTAAAACATTCTGTTGGACTAGTATGAGATGACATGCTATTGAAAATAGTAGGTGTGAAATGGTGGTGAGACTGGAAGGGCTTAATAGATGGGTTTCAAACTGCATTTTAAAAACCAGTCATGGAAGCATGTGTGTTCTTGTTTGGGGTAGATAAGCTTCATTTGAACTCACTGAAAATGAAATCGTGACACTTACCATGGTTCTGTGGATCTTATTAGCTGATTACTGCATTGTATATCAAGCTGTTGGACTGTTTCATGTTGCAGTTGGAGGATTTGCCTGGAGGGTCTTTCTGTCTCTAAAGCTTGAATTCTTAAAGCCTAGCTCTAAAATGAAGAATCTAAAGTCCTAGGTTGTTATGCTGAAGCCAGAGCTCCAGATACTCCTTTCTGTTAAAAAGAAAATCACTCATGACATACATGAATTCAAAGTCCGATAATTGATAACACAAAGTAAGGCTTCTAAGCCCAAAGTGAAACAGCTACCATATTATACTGTGTGCTCTTTGTTAGGGTTTTTGTGCCTCTAAATTTAATCAGTATGGAATTAAATTTAATTCCAAACTCCTGTGAAAAGTTGATTACCTTTCTAATGCTTTTTCTTATTGGCAGAGAGCTCTCAAAGTTTAAAACCTACGTAAACCCTACAGAGCTGAGAAGATCCTCTATCAATATTTTGCTGTCATTGTTGCCTCTCCCTCATCATTTTGGGACCATAAAATCTGAGGTAATGAATTAACATGATTGTTTTCTGTGAGATTATTTTATATATTTTGTCAACATTTTTCAGAAATAATCCATGTTCATGTTACACGTGAAGTTGCAGAGCTGACTCAGTGGTCCTGCGGTTTGTCCTCTGCACAAAAGGGTACAGGTTTGGTCTTTCTTCCAGATTGTTAGGGCTGTTGAACCAGCAAGCTCAGCTCTTCAGGGGCTGTAGGGGAATTGAAAGAAGATGGCACACCTTGCTTTCCAGCATTCCTTCTGGCTAATATAAGAACAGCCTTCATAGGGGTTCCCAAGAGATGTCCCTCCATCCTCAGAGTAAGAAATTATGGCAATGGGGGATGTACTTGTGGAGAGAGGGAAGAAATGTGTAGGTTAGGATATTACTGTGCTCAAGTGTGATGTCAGGCTAGTTTAGTTTAATGATATTCAAAGTCTGAATATCTTAGAAATCCACAAGGTTCCTCCATCCTCCAAGGAAAGAGAGAATTGGGTTATGTTTGACTTACTCTGCTTTCTTTGTTATGCTGCAATTATACCAAGCCCAATTTTGCTATCTCGTTAACTGCTCCATTTAGCACTGACTTTCTTGTATCCAGCTCTTCACTTACAGAGGAAATACCATAGTAATCACAGATGTTGGTAATGCTGCAGAGAGTCAAATACTTTCATTTTGGATTAGTTAAATTACTTAAACTGTAAAAGTAATCAAATAACAGATGCAAGTGCTCTGAGATGATCAAATCCATGTCTATGCTAATTGATATTAAAGGAAATGTATTCTTTCTTCAGGTTGTCCTGGAAGGAAAATTCAGCAATGATGACAGCTCATCATCATATGATAAACCAGTAACCTTCCTATCCTTGAAGTTGAGGCTTGTGAATATACTAATAGGAGCTTTGCAAACTGAAACAGACCCCAACAACACTCAAATGATACTAGGTTATTTGAATGTATTTATTTATTTATTTGTTTTTATGCTGGATTATAAGAAAAATCCTGAACTTTAGGATTTGAGTTCTCAATACCATAGAGCAGAATACTGTGCAAACTACCAGGGATCATGTAGGACTTAAATAATTGTGTGCCGCTATGCAAGCGGAAAGAGACAAAGTTCTAGCCTTAAATTCTTTTGCTTAAGAAATCACTTACATTGCACTTTTCACCGTGAAAGCATTCCGATAGACAACTAAAATTGTCCCAGTGATGTTTAGTAAGTATTATCCCCATTTTACAGATGGGGAATCATAGATACTGTGTCCGCACAGCCAGCTCATTGGGCCTTCTGAACATGTAGTTTTGTTTATCTGTCACTAGGACTGTTGTAGCACTTAGAGGACAGAGTCAAGATCAGGACCCATTGAACTAGGTGCTGTACATACACATAGTAAAAAACTGTCCCTGGCCAGCTCCTTTTAAATCAGTGTCTGGTGCCTTGTCCTTGTAAAGGTTTCATAGTGTGTGCAGCTCATACAAAATCCAATCTCCATACTTTCTGTGCTTGCAGAGTAGACTGCTTTTTCGGAGTTGAGTTCAGGGAGTTTTTAATTAAAAACGAGTGAAGATTTAAAAACATAAAAGCTTTATTAAAAGACAAAGGCCTTTCTGAGTTGAGAGGAGCATAAAGAACCTCTCTGTCAATCCAAGTGAATTTAAAATAATTTACAGCAAAATCTGAGCTAGTTTATCTCCCCCTGTGTTGAATTTCAGAGTCTGAAGCAAATTCTTGTGGCTATCATAAACCCTTAAACAGATCTTTTATAAAAGTGAGCACTGACACATTTTTGTAGATTTTAGCAGCGCACACACTGTTTTTCACACATTTGAACTGTAAGCAGTTCACCTCTTATTGTGTTTTAATGTTGCAGGAGCAATGTTAAATATTGTTCAAGACTCAGCACTTTTAGAAGCCATTGGCTGTCAGATGGAAACGGTGAGTTTTTTGTGTTAAAGCTGAACTGTTTTAGTGTATTGTAATTACTGTATTATACATACTTTTCCAAGATATCTAAGCTGATTCCATTAGGTTTCGCCTTTTTATTCTTCTCAGTACATCTTCTAAGAGTGTTTTCAATTATGCAGAACACTAACCTATACAGTCTTCTCCCTCATTCATACTGATTTCAATCTACAGAATGGTGGCGAAAATAACCTTTTGAAAAACCACCGTCGCACTAACAGTGGCATTAGTACAGCAAGCGGAGGAAGCACAGAACCCACAACTCCAGATAGTGAGAGACCAGCACAAGCACTTCTAAGAGATTATGGTAAGGAGTTAAACTTTTTTTTTTTTTTTTAATTGCCATAATATCCCAATTTTACAAAACTCCTTTCCAGGTTGTGTTTGACTTAATGAGATCTTTAGATATATGAACCTTCATGGATATTTTCAACCAGAGGTGATGGATATGGTGGGTAGCCCTTTGGATCTGGTGTTAACTGCTAAATTTTGCTCCTATATGTATTTATCTATTAGCTTTCAGTCCTGTTATAAGTGTTTTGTTAATAATCTTATAATAGTAAAATGAGCTTGAAAGCTTATGAAAAATGGGAAAAGTTAATAAATTGCTTATCTTTGTAATGTATGTTTTCGATCCTCTTACGATTTGCAGCTGATACTGGGGCAGATCCTCAGGTAGTGTAAATTGTCATAGTTCCATTGATTTTGGTGTAGATGTGACAATTTACGCAAGTTGATGATCTGCCCTTCTTAAATCATAGTTAAAAGGATTCTGGTTTGAAAATTAATTATGTTCCTATAAAACAGGACATCAGCTACACAGACCACTTGATATAATATGTTAAAATTTTGATTTGCTTTAATTTGATGTAGTTTGGAGTTTGTTTGACCTTATAATAAAATCCACCCTGTACTAAATCTGTGTATGCAGTGATCCAGCTGAGTTGAGTGAAAGCATGGATTCCCATTTGTCGGTCTTTCATTAAATCACTAATGTTAACCAGATATATCTGAGAACAGACCACCTTAGTACGGTGTCTACTGAAGATGTACATTCTGGAGGCCAGGTCCTACACCACTGAAGATGAGTTTTGCCATTGACTTCAATGGCAGGGGAAATCAATGTATGCTCTAAGTTTCATGTCAGCTGTTGAATTGTATCTGTGCAAGATTTCAGTTTGTCTGGAAATGGCTTAATTGGTATCTGAATGCTGCTTTTTCAGCACACGGGTTTGTTTTTAATATGCATGTTTTAATTGGTATGAGTTTGCACTGAGACAAGTGCTTTTGGCATGTCTTATGCAAAGTATCTGTTTGTAGGGTTCATAGTGACCTTTTTTCTATGAATCAGTTGCTGAATTCTGTAACTATGATACAGTCTAAAGACTGACTTCCATTATGTTTTGGCCAAAGACGTTTTAGCACTATTAGCATTCATTTTATTGGGTTCTTGTACCCTATACAGACAAAGTATAGTGTTCAAAATAGAAACATAATTTGGGAAGTTCATAAAAGCAGTTTTTTTATTTTCATCTGGAGCCTCATAAGGAAAGTTCAAAAGAATCAGGATGGTCCGTTTTCAAATTTTAACTATAGCTGATACTTGAGTTCTGTTACTAGTGTTCCAGAGTGTCTTACTAAGAATTACTGTGGTTTTTTAAAATGTGTGATACATATTCTTAATGAAGATTCCTTTTTTTCCATCATAATTCTCCTGTCCCTCTTAGTCACAGGCACCTGCTTCCTCTGGGCCCCAGGGATGCTCAAACCCCGCTCTGCCCCAGGCCCCGCCCCTACCCCCATCGCATCCCTCTCCCAAGCCCTAACCCCTGCCCTGCCTCTTCCTGCCACTGCTCCACCCCCACCCCGCCTCTTCCTGCCCAGTTCTGCCCCCTCCCCTGAGCACGCCCCATTCCCACTCCTCCCTCTCCCCCCCCCCCCTCGGCACCTCCTGCACACTGTGGAACAGCTGATCACGGTGTCGGGGGGGGGGGCACTGTGAGAGAGGGGGAGGAGTTGATCGGTGGCTGCCGATGGACGGGAGGCGCGGAGGGGGAAGAAGCGGGGAGTTGGCTGCCGGTGAGTGCTAAGCATCCACTAACTTTTTTTTCTGTGGGTGCTCCAGTCCCTTTCTCCAGTCCATTTCTGAAATCAGTTCCCCCCCGCCATCTCCAGATTTAAAAAATTCAACATAAATGACCCTCAAATATGAAATTATAAAGACGGCAGATACTGAAAACATGCCATTTAATTTCAAGCCTGGGGTGCAGGAAAATCAAATGTCTGGAAAGAATTGCAGTGCCGTTGCATCTTTTTTTTCCAGGGTTAATTCTCTCCGTGCCTGGAGCTAATCTCCATGAAATGCTGTAGCAATTTTCAGCGTATGTATTTTAAGTCGAACGCTGTATAATATTTGTACATCACATTAATGTCTGAATGAGTTGAAGTTATGGGTACTCAAACTATGATCTCTTACAGAAACCTAAACGCTATAGCGAAAAGTGTCTGTATAAAGTAAATCTGCTGTTAGCCGTTCCACTGTTCCACAGTGTTAAACGCATTAGCTAGTACTATGCAGCATGCAGCGGCCACCTAAAATGTGTTTTCAGATGAATTAGTCTAACGACATTCCACTGGCAAATCCAATAAAATATGCATACAGAGAGTCTGCTTTGAGAGTAGAGGCTAGTCTGATTTTAGATATATAACATGCTGGAGTTATAAACCAATTAATTAATTAATCCATGTGAAATTCACTAAATTGCTAGCTTCTGAGGTGTATGTAATTTTGTTTTCTGTGCTTATTGTGGTTGCTTTGGCCTGTGCCTGATGGATTGCTTTGCTTATTGTTACTAATGCTTAGTTATTTTCCCTCCCTGTGGGATGTGGTATTGGGATTATATCCTAGCTCTTAATACAGATACAGCAGCTGGACTACTGATTCGCAGTATTCACCTGGTAACACAAAGACTCAACTCACAGTGGAGACAGGACATGAGTATCTCACTAGCTGCATTAGAGCTTCTTTCTGGATTGGCAAAGGTGAGAGCTGAAGTTTCACTTGTTTTGGTTTTAAATAATTCAGATATTATATCTAGCCACAAGATGTCCTGTACGAAGAAACAGTGGTTCTGCTGATTGAAATATGAAGCATGTCTCGCTTCTATTCCTGGAATGATTTCCTGGGCTAGATAATTGTATAACACATTCAGGTTTTAATGAGAAATCCTTGGTTTAAAAGGCTATCACCCCAGTTCCAGAGCAGTTCACTGCCTTGGAAAATCTACCGGGGCAATGAGCCCATTTAAAAATTCTTTCTGTAAAGGCCACACCTTGCTTTTCCCCTTCCATTCTGCCCAGGAAACAGTCACTCTTGTAAACTGAAAACCTACAGATTATATTTTTAATAAGGAAATAGTATCTTTCTTTTTGAAACTTGTATTTCTGCTCCTCAGTCTGAAGCTAATGAGCTTGCTGCTCCTCCCCTCTTCCCAGTTGAGTAGTTGGATCAAACCACTTGCCTGGATTTTGGCATTCCCTGCAGCAGTCCAGACCCTGAGCAGATTTCCCCCCACTGTATTCCCCTTTTATTGTAACTTACCATTCCCAGTACCCCCAAAAAACTTCCAGCTGTCTGTCAAACCATCTTTTTTTGTACCTACCTTTGGGCAATTGTCACTTGCCCCTTTGAACCTAATTTAAAGCCCTCCTCACTAGGTTGTCTAATCAGTGTGCGAAGATGCCCTTCCCCTTCTTGGGCAGGTGTACCCCATCTTTCCCAGCCGTCCTCCGTCCTGGAGCACCATCCCATGGTCAAGGAAGTCAAAGCTATCCTGTCAGTGCCATCTGTGCAGGCACGTGTTCATCTCCAGAATGTATCTGTCCCTGCCTGGGCCCTTACCCTTAACTTTGATAATGGATGAGAATACCACCTACATGCGTGACTCCTTCACTCTGCCTCCACAAGCCCTATAGTCACTATAGATCTGCTCAGTGTTACATCTGACATTATTATTAGTGCCCACTAATAAGAGACCGATGAGCCTTGGCAATCTTTCTGTAACGTCTTGGATGCAGGCTGTAGGCAGGCAGCAACTTCCTGGGATGACGGGTCAGGTCAGTAGATAGATGCCTCCATCCCCTTCCGAAGGGCGGGTGGGGGGGATCCCCATCACCAGCACCCTATGTTGCCTCCTCTTAGGGGTGGTGGCCCTGAATCTCTTAGCTTCAGGGGAGATGGGGTCTCTTCCTCAGCCATGAGTCTGATCATCTCCTTCTGTTACCAGTACGGCATACTGGTTCTTGACCTTGATGGACTGGGTGAAGGTGGAGCACTGTCTACTGCCTGAGGCCTCCTCCCCACAGAGCAGCCATTCTCCTTACTGTTCTGGTGCCGCTGTCGCCTTCTGTAGTCAGCTAGTGACCTCCAACGAGACGTCCCCATGTACATAATGTCAATGAAGTCCTTGCATAATAAATGACAATAAGCTCTTTGGCTAGGATCTGCCCCAACTTGTTCTTGGACAGCACTAAAACTGTTTAGTACTCAGTAAATAAATTAAAAATCCCAGCCTCTGTGAGGATCTAAATTCACCATGGGAATAACTGGCAGAGTGCCATTGGGAAGTCTTTTGTAATCACTAGAGAGGATTTTGCCTGAGAACAACCTTCAGAATAGTTGGAGAATTGGGAGGCACCAGACTTACCCCCTTCAACCTGCTTGTCATTGAGACAGTTTCTAACGGTGGCCCCACTCTGTGGCATCCAGCTCTGGGGTGGAGGAAAGGCTGCCTGTCTCTGGGCTCAGAGCCGTGTCCCCACCACCAGAGGCATGACGTAGATATATACACTAGCAGGCAAAGTACTGTCTGAGGACAGGAATTCTAGCTCCTTGCTCTAGGCACCGGGGTCTGCCTTGTTACACGTTCTAAGATGTGGCTAAATTACAGGGAGCAGGGGAATCCAAGAGGGCTGATTTGGCTAGAGCAATCCAATTTGGGAGGAGGGAAGAAAGGAGGACAGTTCTTCATCTTTAACTCTTTATCAAGCCAACCTTTGCCCCCAGTTTATGGTACTGTTCACTAGCTTCTAAGACCTTGGGCTCTGGCTCCATGGTTGTCCTTTCAGGCCAGAAGTTCCTTCCCATTTATATGTTGGGGAGTTTCCCACTAATTAATCAGAGAGGGGCCTGGCAGAAGAAGCAAGGTAATTACTGCTGAAAGGATCTGCTCCACCAACTGCTTTCCTTTCGCTTCCTCTTTTCCTGGGAGAAAGCTGCAATGTTAAATGAAGGCTGAGAGCAGAGAGTTCCACTGTTGGAGTGGTTTCAGAGTAACAGCCGTGTTAGTCTGTCTTTGCAAAAAGAAAAGGAGTACTTGTGGCACCTTAGAGACTAACCAATTTATTTGAGCATGAGCTTTCGTGAGCTACAGCTCACTTCATCGGATGCATACCGTGGAAACTGCAGTAGACATTATATACACACAGAGACCATGAAACAATACCCCCTCCCACCCTACTGTCCTGCTGGTAATAGCTTATCTAAAGTGATCATCAAGTTGGGCCATTTCCAGCACAAATCCAGGTTTTCTCACCCTCCGCCCCCCCACACACAAACTCACTCTCCTGCTGGTAATAGCCCATCCAAAGTGACCACTCTCTTCACAATGTGTATGATAATCAAGGTGGGTCATTTCCTGCACAAATCCAGGTTCTCACCCCCCTCCAAAAACCACACACACAAATTCAATCTCCTGCTGGTAATAGCTTATCCAAAGTGACCACTCTCCCTACAATGTGCATGATAATCAAGGTGGGCCATTTCCAGCATAAATCCAGGTTTTCTCACCCCCCCCCCACCCCCATACACACACACAAACTCACTCCCCTGCTGGTAATAGCTCATCCAAAGTGACCACTCTCCCTACAATGTGCATGGTAATCAAGGTGGGTCATTTCCAGCACAGATCCAGGCTTTCTCACCCCCCCACCCCCCCCCGGGAACACACACACACACACACACACATAAACTCACTCTCCTGCTGGCAATAGCTCATCCAAACTGACCACTCTCCAAGTTTAAATCCAAGTTTAACCAGAACGTCGGGGGGGGGGGGGTAGGAAAAAGCAAGGGGAAATAGGCTACCTTGCATAACGACTTAGCCACTCCCAGTCTCTATTTAAGCCTAAATTAATAGTATCCAATTTGCAAATGAATTCCAATTCAGCAGTTTCTCGCTGGAGTCTGGATTTGAAGTTTTTTTGTGAAGTCACACAAAAGAGAAAGTTGTCTAGGTTTTGGCATCCCTGACCTCTGACAAGTGGATAGGTCCAATTACCTGCAAGAGAGAGCTGACAACCCATAAGTTCCAAAATAAGGAAGCTAAGCAGAAATCCAACTTGCTGCAAGTCCCCTAGTAAACCAACTGGTGTCCTCTGTTCTTTAGATGCAAACCAGTACATACTGTGGTAGGATTCTTGCACGATCTCTTCACTGTAACTTTTGTGTTCCATTGCATATCAGCATTATATTAAACCTGTCTTACTTACAGTGTTTTCATGTATGTCAGAGAGCAGCGCTGAAATGTTTCTTTGTATTTCTTAGCATTTAGAAGCACCTAAACAAGTTCTGTCTTCTCTGAAAGAGTTCCTGAAGAAATTCTCAGCTGATAGTGTCTCCACTGCTTGCTTTACGTAGGTGAAGGTGATTGTTGATTCAACTGACAGCAAGCGAGCTATTAGTTCAGTGTGCAGTTACATTGTGTACCAATGCAGCCGTCCAGCTCCACTCCACTCTAGAGATCTTCACTCCATGATTGTTGCAGCATTTCAGTGCCTCTGTGTCTGGCTCACTGAACACCCAGACATGATGGATGAGAAGGTGAGAGAATCTGTGCTGTTCCTGTTTAATGGAGGGAAGATTACAGGTAAATTAAATTCTTGCTGTTTTGTGTTAGAAGGCTTGCACACCTAAACCACCTGTTCTTGGGTACTTTTTCAGGTGTATATTTCCAGGTTTAAAGAAATGCAGTCCGCTTGAAATCCTACAAACATAAACTAACTTCTGGCTGACTCTAAGTAGCGTTGCTAGAGGTGAGAAGGCATGGAGAGTGGGGTGAGGGGTAGGAGAACAGGGTGAAATGCATTGGTGGTGGTGAAGATATAGGGGATTGGGGTAAATGGAGCCATCTACGGGACCTGTGAAAATGGGGTTAGGATGGGGGGATATGGATTTGGAATTGTAGGGACTTAAAGGGGTGTCATAGAGCTATGTTCCCTGGTCTCAGAATGGGTTGGGGCTGTGGAAGGCTGAAAGCAAATTCAGGAGGTAAGAGGGCATAGATATATAAGGGGGAAACAGGGTACCTGGGGAGGGCATGGAGAAGGGACTTGAAGGCAGAGATCTGTTTGAACAGGACTACTCTCTGTCAGGCCTTATCAACAAACTGACTTAAACTTTTGGCACTCATTGAAAAGACAGGGAAATTCCCCAACAGAAAGTGAGTTTGAAAAGAGTTAAGTTGACTAACCCCCACAAACCGCTCACTTTCTTTACAAAAATCTGTGCCTAAAAACAATCTTCGCAAGTGTCCAAAAAGAAAAAGTGAGGGCTCTAGCTAGTTCCCCACTGCCCCACAATCCTTCATTACTCACTCTCATTTGCCGAGGCTGGAAGATTGATAACTTGAGAACTAGTAAAATAATAATGTGATGAGTCATGAAATGGAGGTCCAATAATTGAGAGGAGAAAGGGATTTTTAGTCAGATTGCTTAAAACTATTTTATGCAGTGTAGTGGGAGCCATGTTGGTCCCAGGTTATTAGAGAGGCAAGGTGGATGAGGTAATATCAATAAAAGATATTACCTCACCAACCTTGTCTCTCTTTGGTTTGTCTGTTAACTCCCATTTAACTTCTGTGCCTAACATTTTAGCTAAAGGAAGCCTTTCTTAAAGATCTAGCATTCTTAACCCTTCAATAAGATGTGGGAGCTCACAGTAAACAAGCTCTGAGACCCACAACAAATTCTCCAGCAAAACTGAAAGGAGAGCAGACTTTCCATAAAATTTCTGAGATAAAATAAGCAGGAGGAAAAAACCACCACTTCCTGCCATACTCATCATAAAGAAGCAAAAAAGAGAACATGTACCCAGTTTTTAAAAAATTCCTTTGGTCACCTTCAGCAATGTTCTGTAAACAGTGTTTTGTTTGGGAATCATGTTCTTAGGTGGTGGTTAGCAAGAGTAGGTTTAAATAGAGGTGTAGGGTTTTCTTCGAGGGGCAGGTTCTCAGATGGTGTTACTCTGTTTACTTCAGTGGAGATGTACTGACCTACCTCAGCTGAGGAGCTCACCCGTTACGGTGCCAGTGCTCCTTATATTTTGGTGTTTTAAATCACTGTCTCTGCGTCTGCATATTTTGAACATTCTGGGCCAATTTTTAATGTGCACCCACGAACAGTTATTCCCTTTGTATCCACAGATAGGCCAGGTGTGTGCACAAATACATACAATGCTCCGCAATCTCAAGGCAGCAACATGAAGATATGTATTTTGAAGTAGCACTTATACACCGTTAGCAGACATAGTCCTAAAAGGTTTTCATTTTTATCAAATGGCTTCTCCCAGTGAATCGGGGGCTGAGCTGTTTGTCTTTGGCAGCATGGTCTCAGTGGACTTTGTGTGTTCTTTCATACATTGAAGGTTTTCAACACTGATCACACATTGACTATATGCAGTTAACTCATATCATCACTTTATATTCCACATCAAGTGTTGGTTCATTCTGGATTCATGAGGTGGTCTTTAATCCCTTTAAAAATATTTTAGAGCCCACTATCGTGGGATGGCAGCAGTGCAGAGCTCTCACCTAACCTCTTAGGTCTGCTAGAGGCCTGGCACCTTATTCGTAGGCAGTATCTTGTGAAGACCAGTGTATCATCAGGAATTTCCTGGATTACAAGGAGAAAAAATTGCTACAGCTCCCCAGATGGAAGGGAGTTCAATGTGTGTTAGTAAACCATGTGTAGATTCCATGGCTTTCCTCTATAAGACACCGTAGAACCTCAGAGTTAGGAACGCCCGAGTTACAAACTGACGAGTCAGCCACACACTTGGTTTGGAACCAGAAGTACACAATCAGACAGCAGCAGAGACCCAAAAAAAAAAGCGCAAATACGGTACAGTACTGTATTAAACATAAACTACTAAAAAAATAAAGGGAAGGCAGCATTTTCCTTCTGCATAGTAAAGTTTCAAAGCTGTATTAAATAAACTTTTGAAAGAACTGAAATGTTTGTAACCCTGAAGAAAACATTGTAGAGTTACAAACAACCTCCATTCCCAAGGTGTTCATAACTCTGAGGTTCTACTGTAAACGATACTTCTCCCCTGGAATATCCAAGTTTGACCCTTTTACAACAACACTGGGAGCTACATCCTACCTTGCAACAGCTCCCAAAGAAAAAAATTTCACTCTTTGGGTTTTTATGTGACATGACTGCAGTTCAAGAAAGTTCAGCAGAATGGCCCCGTCACCAGCAAACCTTCTCTCCGTCACCGCTATGGATGCACTAATTGACTCCCTGTGTGTCTCAGTAGATTTGATGCTGTTTAGTTGTAGTTTTTTCATTGAGGCTGAATGAGCAAGCTGAGGGTTTCATTTTACATTATGAAGGTTCTTTGCAATTGCAAGGGTTAGAAACTTTAAAGAAGAAAAGCTGACTGTGAAGAAATAGTAGAAATATGGAAAAGAGCTGCAACACTCTGGGATTCTGCTTAAAACATCAGAAGCAATCTCTCTGAAATGCATTTAATACATGTCTGCTTAAATATTTTTATAGAAGACTTTTTCTGGATCACTCTCCTAATAACATCCTCTCTGTTGCGTTCCACATATATAACTGTGAAGAGATGGTGTATAATTTTAACTTATGTATAACATTTAGCAGCACTCTTCTAATGTGCTTTTGTACAAATTCGGCAAAGCTTTTTTGAGGGCCTACATTTTTGCATTCTACCATGTACGTGTGTAGTTGGGATAGTGTTCTAGCAGTGCAAGAGCCTCAAAACTATATTTGATCAGCAAAACTCACATGGCAGAACTTCATTTGAATTGACAGTACATCATTAGAAAGACAAGGTGGGTGAGGTGATATCGTTTATTGGTCCAACTTCTGTTGGCGAGAAAGTCAAGTTTTTGAGCTACACAGAGCTCTCCTTGTGGTCCAGGAAAGGCACTCAGCGTGTCACAGATAAATGCAAGATTGAACAAATAGTTTAGCATAAATAGTTAGCACATATTCCAAGGAATCATTCAAGGTGAAGTGGTCCATTAACACACCTGCAGTCTAGGACAAAAAGTGGGGTTAGTGGGTTACAGATTATTGTAATAAGCCATCAGTCCAGTGTCTATATTAAGACCGTGATTCTTAGTATTTAGCAGAGTTATGAATTTAAGCTCCCAGACTCATCTTTTGAAACTATTGCACAGTTTTGAGAATGAGGACTGATAGGTCAGATATAGCGTGATCGCTTTGTGAAATGTGTTCGCCCACAGATGATTGGGTGCTTTTGTCTTTCATTATTTTCCTGTGTGAGTTCATTTGAGAGTATAGCGATTCTGGTTTCACCCACATAGTTGTTTCTGGAGCACTTATTTTGTACCTCATCCAGTGCACTCATCCAGTGTTATGATAAGCATGTGTAGGATCCATGAATCTTGAAAGTTGGGTTGTGGGGGGTGTTCCTCATTGTAGCAGTGAAGATAAATCTGCGGGTTTTGCATCTCTTCTTCTGGCACGGTCTGGTGCCACTTTGAGTTGGTGTGTCCTGGTCTGTGGGGAGTTTACTTCTGTTGATGATCTTAGAGAGGTTGGGGGGTTGTTTGAAGGCCAGAAGAGGGGGCTTTGGAAAGATTTCTTTCAGAGTGGGTTCCTTGCTGAATATGGGTTGTAGTTGTTTGATGATACCCCATATGGCTTCCAGTGTGGTGTGGTAAGTGACAACTTAGGAGTGTACAGTTGATTGGGTTTTTCTGTATTTAAGCCGGTTTTCTTGGGGTATTTGGGTGGCCCGTTATATGATGTGTTCTACTTCTCTGGAGTATCCTTGTTGGGTGACGGTGGTTTAGAGTGTGTTAAGGTGTGTATCCCAGACTTTCTCCTTGGAGCATATTCTGTGGTATCTAAGTGCCTTGCTGTAGATAACAGATTTCTTGGTGTGCTTGGGTGGATATGAAGGTAGGTGTGTTGATCTGTGGCTATAATGGTGATGATACATCATTGTTGCATGAAATCTTTAGGGAGGACCAGATCTGTGTGTTTTGCTTTAAACAATTTGTCCCTTTCCCACTTTAGGACTGTTTAAAAGAGGTGTTGGAGATTGTGGAATTGGGCATCTCAGGAAGTAAATCCAAAAACAGTGAACAAGAGGTCAAGTACAAAGGAGATAAAGAACCAAATCCTGCGTCAATGAGGGTGAAGGATGCAGCTGAAGCTACATTAACATGGTATGGTATTCATCAGAATATGTCAGCTGCCTGGCAGGATTTTGCTGCTGGGGAAATTAGCATTCAGAAGAACACTGTTTTAATGGGTGGGTATGATGGGTGGTAGACTGGGTAACTTGGGATGGATAGATATTTTTCACTTGCTAACTTTACAAGTGGCTTGCAAAAGGGGGTAACTTCCTTCTCTTTTATTCCACTTGTAGTAAATTGTCATACAGTTTAATGTGAACTATAAAATGATTCCATATAGTTACCAAGATAAATGTAACTATTCACCAGAAACTTGCAGATAAACTAGGTATTGCATAAAAGTACTTATGCATATATTGCTGTAGTCCAGGCACTTTCCCTTTATCTATGTAAATAAAATTATTAATTAGGGGGGAAAAGATTTAACTATTAAATATGCTCATATCTGGTGGTGATTTTACTTCTGGTCAGCTTTTTTAAAGGGCATAATTTCTGGGGGAGAGCTCAGGTAGATCCACAGCAATCTCCTACCTGATCTATCCCCTAGAAATTATGCCTTTTAAAAAAGCTCTGTCAAGAGGTAGTATCATCACTAGACATGATCATTCCCTCATTCACTGTTCTTGGCCAGGGAATTTCTTCAGAAATTAAACCCTGAGATGGTGCTGTTCCATTGGTGGAGACAGATAATATCTGGGAAAATAGTAAAATAATAATTAAAAAAAACCCCACCTTGCATAATTTCACATTATTATTGATTATTTTTATCGCAGTAGTGCCCACGGACCCCAACCTGGGTCAGGGGCTCCATTATGCTAGGTGCTGTACAACCACATATGAAGACCTGGTCCTCATCCTGAAGAGTTTGTAATCTGAAAACTTCAAAGGCTGAACTCCTCAAATTAGGGGCCTAGGTTCATGAAGGCTCTGCTGAATAATTTCTGTTCAAAGTAACACTAAAGCAGTGATAGCAAGCACACCTACTATGGCTGCTACAGTGCTTGGGATTCAAGAAGGGATTAGGAGTTAAACACTTCAATGGACAATAAGAATAGTCACAGATATATACGAAAAGTTTAAAATAAATAAAAAAGGGGTAGAAATTCTCATGCTTCAAAGCATTCCCAAACTGCTGATTTCCTGTGATAAAGAAGTAACTTCCCGCATGGACAGGTTATTTGTTCCTCACGGGGTTTCTTGCATTGTCCTCTGAAGCCTTCAATTATTGGTCCCTGTTTGAGACAGGACTTGGATTATGTGGATCATTGGTTTGATCAGTTGTCAAATTCCTATGTCAGGATGCAAAGGGAACAACATATCTAAAAGTTCCCATCTCAGACAGGATCAAGATGCATCTTTTTAGGATGTGTTGTTGACTGAATTCTTCTCTGATTTGCAGTATTATGCAGTTACTTGGAGCATTTCCTTCACCCAGTGGCCCTGCCTCTCCTTGCAGCCTGGTGAATGAAACCACCTTAATTAAATACTCCCGTCTACCTACCATTAACAAACACAGCTTCCGCTACTTTGTCCTTGATAATAGTGTCATCCTGGCAATGTTGGAACAGCCTTTAGGGAATGAGCAAAGTAAGTTAAACATTTTATGTCTTCTTGGTTCTGTAGATCAAAATTCTTTGTAGCATATCTGCAAAATGACTTTGTTTTAGTTAGGCTGTTCTTTTGCCTTTCACACACTGGAAACCTGTTCTACAGGGTGTTCCACTGAAGTGTGGAACACTGGCATGTAATTGCAGGGATTTATACAATAAGATCAACAAAGTGTCACTGTAGTTACAATGAATATAAACCCTGCCAAATTCTCCAACAAAATGTGCACTAACCTGTGAGATCGCATGCTTTTAGCTGACTGCTCTGTAAATACAGCTTAAGGAAAAAAACCAGTAACACTTCAGTACATTTTAAAAAGTCACACATTCCACTCCATTAAAGGGTGAATGCTTAAAATGTATGTCAGACTACATGGATTTGTGTTATTGATTTGCTCAGTTTAAGGCTCTGTTGCTATTAAATACTTCGGTGGGTACGGACTCCCAGCCGCTGCATTGCGTCATTGCTTTTCATCTGTAGGGGCTTAACTTCAATTGAGCTCCAATTTCTAGCAGACACTGGGTGAGCCATTCCACTGCACCAGTGGCATTAGCTGTAAAGGAGATGTGCAACAGGGTATCTGTGCCATAACCCATGTCTCCTTACAAACTCTGCGAGCAGTTTCATGTGTACTTTGAACAAGAAGGGAATTCGAGTAAGAGCTCTGCAGTACCCTGCGCAAGCATGCCCTAGAGCTGAAAAAACTAGCTCCAAATCACTCTCTGGGCATTCCTGTATAAAAAGGGGGACACTTAAGAGTGGTTCCATCCACTCTGGCAGAATGTTGACTGTCTCATAAATAGGCATGTCAGACAGATCTAACAGTTAGCATGGGCGCATGGTCCTTGTATCACTGGTCAATGGCCTTCTGGCTATGGACTAGTTCATTCCCATATGTGGGACTGACCAGGATCAAGGAAATCTGAAGACTCCGAATCTCTGTAATCTTTCCCCAAAATGGGAGATGTGATACTAGCCTATAATTACAAGGTCATCAGTATGAAGTGATGACTTTAGTAGGGGCCTCACCCATGCCTCAGCGAGAGTGGCTGAGCACCCTATCCTCAGATGGACGCTGAAAGTGTACACCACAATGGGACTATCCTTTTTGCCAGCCAAAAAGAAACATGGGTCCAGTTACCAGGTTGTGGCCCAAAGTGCCCGCAGCACTGCTCTAACTTCACTGACCATCACTAGCTTTAAATTCTAGCGGATAGTTTTGTCCCATTTGGACACTGATGAACACCTGCACCCATATCTATCTAATCGAAGCAAGTTTACAATAACACTCCTTGACTTTCCTAGAATAGTACACACACTCTCTCAAGTGAGCACTTCTTCTCTCTCAGAATAACGTTGTGTTTGTCCTAAGTTGTCCCAATATCACTGGCATTAAAATCCTCCAAGGACTGGTCCAAATCCATGTTGTTGTTCTCAGATGCTGCTGATGTGTCATGGCCTGTACAGCAAAGTAAACGTACAAACATGCACGTCCCTCTATGAATCCACTTGCTGCACATCTGAGCAGGCAGCAGATTTTTTTGATCTTCTGGCCTTCTGCACGCAGACATTACAACCTGTTCGCTGCGTTGTGATGAAACTGACCACTTCTCGCAGTCGAACCAAGGTGATCTGGAGCCAGGGTATGAGTCCACTTGGAATGTTGAGAGGCCAGCAGAACAGTATTTCCATGTTGCAGCAAAGATCATCCTTTATTTTTGCTACCCTTCAGGGATCTGTCTTATGGGTCAGATGGGAGGAGTTACCCTGAAAATCACACAAGTTTACATGGTGATATAGTATATTGAAACTTTTACGGGTATGAATACATTTGTCTGTCTGTGCTGATCACTTAAGTGTTTGCCAGTTGCATTAAATTATTACATAATATATTAAAATATGTTTTATCTGTGCACTCTGCAGATGACTCTTTCCCCTCTGTCACGGTTCTGATCCGTGGGGTGTCTGGAAGACTTGCGTGGGCCCAGCAACTTTGCCTTTTGCCAAGAGGAGCGAAAGCAAATCAAAAGGTCTCTGTCAGAGCCCAATGGGAAATATGTAACATACAGATGCTCAGCAGAAATTTCACTAAAATTGCAAAATAACCCACAGAATTGGTGACTGTATGTATGGCTGAGTCACAGTGCCCTTAACTGTGGGTAATGATACACATCTCTGGCGCTCTTTACAAATTTATTAACATACTAGAGTGTGAGTGTTGAACAAAAATGATGCTTACTTCTCAATTGTTTGTGTGTAAGGGAAACAGTCCCCGCATTGTTTGGAAAGTGTCGCATGAAGGGACTGTATATGTCCTTCAGTGTTCAGACATTAATAGTTTGAGTGGAGGTGATGCCATAGCTTCTGGGACTCTTGGCTCTTGTGAACATTTTCCAGCATTATGGTTTTGACATACATTTCTCTGGTTTTTGGGGATGACTGGAAATGGATTTATTACAGTGAAACAACGACACAGACTGTGGTTGAAATTTGGGGCTGTCAGCCTCTGCTGTCCCTTTTATATTTAGGTCACCTTCTACAAATCCAAAAATATAGGGAACCCCCCAAGCAAAACTTAAATTGCTCTTAGCAGTCTACCCATGGCTAAGCAAGCTTTGGGGCAGCATATAATCCTTGTAATGCTTCTAAAGCTACCCTAGCACTTATGCAGATGTGTCCCTCAGTTAGGACATTTAATGGTATGGCAAGATAGTGAGGTTTGATAGAAACTATGGAAAGGTTCTCTTGGCATGTGAAATACTTGTTGGTGTCAGTGGGAGTGTATCAAGGATACAGCGCTGCTTACTGTTTAGCATTTTATACCTCTAAATTTAAAAAAAAAAAGGCAAGCTAGTAATGTGGCGCTCCGGGCAACCCCAAAGACTCTTATCCTGCGTAGCTTATGTGGCAGTGTGTTCCCACTCAGACTTTGGGGTTTGGATAACTCTGGTGGTCATGAGGACCTGATCGTACTGCTGAGAGCAAAATACAATAATAACACAGTTTCCACAGTATGCATCCGATGAAGTGAGCTGTAGCTCACGAAAGCTTATGCTCAAATAAATTGGTTAGTCTCTAAGGTGCCACAAGTACTCCTTTTCTTTTTGTGAATACAGACTAACACGGCTGTTACTCTGAAACCAGTAATTACAAGCTGTATGCAAGCTTCTTGCATACCTCAGCCAGTGAGTTCATCCTGACCTGCAATATCCCTCCTGTGCAGCCCTGGGATCATCAGCCTGACACGCAGCACCCTTCCCTGGTTTAGTCATACATTCAGTAGGGCCTAGGTGGAGACAATCAGAAATAATCTTTAGCTCTCTTTAAACATTTATTAGAATTGGTTTAACCTAAAACTAAAGCAACCCCAGAAAGGCTTGCAACTTCCATGTAATTGAATGGGATTGGTGGCGTAGAGATTGTGTTGAAGTAGAGATTGTGTTGAAAACCGGGGTTCATAGGTAACCACGAGTCAAACCACCATAATGAGTAGGACTGAATATCAAACTTTGCTTTAAAACTTTTATAATCCTTACAAGTGAATAATAATTAGTTTTCTGAATGCTTTCTTAAATAAATAAATAAATAAAGCCTATTGTTACCTGTGGTTATGAATCTGTGATATTGTGATAGAAATAATTTTCTTTGTGTATAATATAAATGTATTGCGCTACAGGACAAAGCATTTAAATTGGACATAAAATTGTTCCCTTCATTGTAACAGATGTTTTTACCAGAACCTCGACCTGCTCCTAAAAATGATGTTGGAATCAAATACAGTGTGAGACACCGGCCCTTTCCTGAGGAGGTGGACAAGATCCCCTTTGTGAAAGCTGACCTGAGCATTCCAGACTTGCATGAAATTGTTAATGAAGAAGTAAGAGGTTTTGGTCTTTGATTATTTCCTCTGTTCTTTGCCTATCAGCTTCAGAGTCCATTTGGTAAATTACACCCTTTACGTGGCACTTACCTTTTCCAACAGGAAAGCTTTAGAGTTATTGTAGTAGAATGTTACCAACTTCCGTTAATGAGGTGACAAACTCACTGCAGCTTAGTGAAGTCTAGGAACTATCTAGGGATGATGGTAGGACCTGTGATATGACTCTACCTATTATTGGCCTATTGGGGAGCCCCACACAATATGTTTTGCCCTAATCCTGACACACTATAATGACCTGAAGCAGTGACTTGTTTCCTGCTGCTGCTCCAGAGACAGAGGTTAGCACCTCTTCTTCTGTCTTGTGAGAGCTCTTGTAAATGTGGCATTATTAGATTAGAGTGAAAAATGTGCTATCCTTCCAGCTCATTTGAAGGACAAATATTGGATATGTCGTTTGCCACAGTTGTCCTAAACAAATATGATACTGATTGGGGAGTTTCATGTCACATCCACTGGCCCTCCTCCACATTGGTGGGACCACACTACTCTGTGCTCCCATAAACATGCGGGAGTGTTCCAGGAACTGTTCAAGCTTGTGGTTTGTTCCTCTGTGAACTAGCTAGGGAGGTGCTTTGAAATGCTGGGAAAGAGATGTTGCTGGAATCAGTATTCCATATCTGTGAAATAATGTGTTTCAGTTGGAAGAGCGGCATGAGAAGCTGAGGAATGGTATGGCCCAACAGATCACTTATGAGACATCTATAGATCAGCAGAGTGAAGAAGAGTGGCGCAAGAAGAGTTTCCCTGACCCTATCACTGAGTGTAAGCCCCCGCCTCCTGCCCAGGAATTCCAGACAGCACGCCTCTTCCTCTCGCATTTTGGATTTCTGTCATTAGAGGCACTGAAGGTGACTTGATATCTCCCTTCCTATTTCACAAATAATCTCAAACACCCCAATACCCTGTAGGACAAAACAGTGTCATTTAGCATCTTTGCTAATGGAGTTTTCTCTTGTGTAAATATACTGCTGGAGCTAGTCACTGTTATGATAGCTGTGGTCTGCTACGATGTAGGGAAATGAACCCCTGAACGTCTCAGGAGTTCTGGAAGCCAGGGGTATAGCGGTCTAATGCTTCAAGCTTTGACTGAAGAGCTCTAAGCTGGTTTTACAAAAGGTACCTCAATTGGGATAATTACATATTGTGTACTTGAAATTCTTCCTACAATTTCAGTTGGATGCCATAGTGGCTTTCAGCCCTAAACATTTCTTTAGGATTGCAGTATTCTGTTAAACAGATCCAGTTATCCATACATATATGGTTTGTAAGTTGTTACATAAAGCACTTTTGGATCCATATAATGGAAACACTAGCTAAATGTACAAGTTATTTTATGAGTTAGTACAGATAATCCAATTTTCAGATGGAAACACTGCCTCCTGCTTTTGGTCTCTCTATATCTCACCGTGGAGTTTGTCTCTAGCTCTGTACAGACTGTCAACAAACCGAGAATTGAGCTGTTGCAGAAATAATAATCACAAGAAGTACTTAGTGATTTCTTCCTTCCAGATGGTCTGCAAAACAAAGTGCATGTGGAGTTAAGCACAGTGTTTGTGTGCTACAAGTCCTCCCTAGCCTGGGTGTGTGGGAAAGCATTAATATTAAAAAGTTCAAAATTATTTCTGTCATTTCCATTCAGGGAAATCTCTTGGTTCTTCTAGAATTTCTTTTGTGAACCAGGGACACAGTGACATCAAATAGTGCAAGCTTCTTTGCAAAACCATACAAAACAAGGCTTTTGTGGTGTCACATTTATGTCATGTTAGAAATTTAAGTTGCGGTTTTGATCTTATTTAGAAAAAAAATGCATTTATTATGGTCAATGTATTTTAAAATGATTCATACTGAAACCATCAAAGAACATTACTGGTGGAAAGGGTTTTTTTTAATAGTTAAAAATTTGAACTTCTTTGTTTTCTGGGTAGGAAACTGCTAACAGCCGTCTACCTCCTCATCTGATTGCACTTGACTCCACTCTCCCTGGGTTTTTTGATGACCTTGGTTACTTGGATCTACTGCCATGTCGTCCTTTTGATACAGTTTTCATTTTCTATATGAAGGCAGGCCAGAAAACAAGCCAGGAGGTAGGTGAAAAATTGGAGCACTGATTGGTCTCAGTTTGTCTTTGCTTCATTTACCTCTTAGTTATATAGCAGTGTGGTCTAATGGCTGGAGCAGAGGACTGGGACTCAGGATTCTTGGCTCTGCACTGTGTTGCTGTATGGTCTCCAACAAGTCACTGTGCTTTGTTTTTCCTCTGTAAAATGAGGACAATTACTAGTTATGTTTGCCAAAAGGATTAATAATGCTTTGTTATCCAGTACTGGTCTAAATGTATAGAGACACCTGTCTGCAGAACCTGATGTTAAAGGGACACTTTCAAGGTTCACAGGCCCAGCGTACGACCAGTACCATAACTTGTTCCAGGGGTGTGCAAAGACCAAGTCGTTTGCCTTTGTAGGCTTTCATTTCAAACAGAAATATCAATGAATTGGAAAACTAAATGTACAAGTAAAAAGGAGTTATTGCTTTGTAAGGTATGTGTTGCACTGACTGTACTTGTTTGCGTTCAAACGTTATCAGTAGTGAGAGTATCAGGGTAGAGGACTGCAGAGCCAAACAGCGACATCCTTGCATCTGAACTGTAGCTTGGAAACCCACTATTCTAAAAGAGAGTGTATAAATTCATCATAAGGAGACATTTTTATAGTGCCTTCCCCTCATTCCCTGTGTACTCCACACTGTACGTAGTGTAAATGTAGGTGTCTGTCACAGAACTAATTAATTTACTCCAGGCACCCTCTCCACATCTTAGAAGCTTGGAAATGTTTAGCTAACAAAATGCAGCACAACCTTGTTTATCTTAAACGCACGGGTGGAACATATTGTTACTGTTACCTGAAGCCAGGATCATGCCACCTGACAACCTTTCAGATAAGTGATGTTTGGGTGTCGAAAGCCTGTGCAGCTGGCTTTTCCCAGGCCAGAAATCTTAGTATGATAAAATAGGGCTAAGGCATGTAAGTTAAAGTACCTTATTGCTGCTGAGCAAGCTGCTCTGATCCATGCATTTTTATGGGCTTAGACAAATAAAGATTTCTTAGTAGAAACCATAATCCTGCAGAGCTGGACAGCCTTCAGGAGCCCAACCAGCAGTCTATTATTGTGGGGTCAGTCCTGTAGACTTTGACGTCTGGTGGTAAGGTAGGAGGCCCTGAGCACATTGTTTCAGACTCTGTATTGCTGGTACCCCCAAATTATCCAAAGGTTTTGGGTATTCCCTGAGGTCTTCAGGTAATGTACTTGATTTCCTGAATCACCTAATGTGCACTAAGTCATGTGATCAAAGCCAAGTTAATAAAAAATGCACTACTGTTCCTATCTCCACAGGACTGAACGGGAGGTGAGGAACTCAGGGTATTTCCACTTTCTAAAAGTACTGAGATTTAATTTTTATGGTGTTTGCACTGACCGTAATCACCTTAAGATCAAATGTAACCCCTTCTCCAGTGTTATCCAGTGCTACCCTAGATGAGTGGCTGAGCCCTGTCTGCAGAGGGACAAGATCAGAGCAAAGACCAAGTGAAGTTTATTGCCTCTGAAATGCTAGCTGGCTGACACTATCCAGTTGTTTTTACTCTCTACAGCAAGTGAAGGGAGCTCTTTGAGCTAGCTGGAGAGGGGTTTTTTTCTGTTCTTGGGGCGAATTTACCCCCTTCAAACTTGTTGCTTCTGGCAGGTTCTGAGGGAGGACAGGTAGCAGCAGCTCTGTTGGCCTTCCCTCCGGGTGAATCAGCCTTGCATCATAAGAGGCCAGGATGGCATATAACTTATTCCTCTCTTCACCAGCTTCATTGAAATTGTCCCATGGTTTGTCTTTATGGTAGCCATATCCTCTTTTCAAATAGCACAATATAAAATTGTTTCTGTAGCCTTAGATACACATGTCCCATTTGCAGCTCTGACTCCTTCTCTGATTGCACCACTACAAGTGTTAGGCCTCGTACTGTTTCCTTTCCTGGGGTGGAAACCTGTGATTCTCCCACTCCTAGATTGTGTCTTAGGCTACAGTACCCTGTGCATTAACCATGTTTGTCCAGCAGGTCCAACTGGACTCGCTCTCTACAGTTTTTCCGTTTTGGAGTGTGTAAATAGCAGTAAATCAGTGACTCCAAACAGCTTCTTAAAACAAAGTATTGTTTAATCTTAACAACAGAAACAAAGCAGAATATAAGAGAAAAGGTTTTGAAACAACAAAGGCCTACCACATCCTCCTTATGGGGACCCTGCTAGGTGTAACTTCCCTTAGCCTCTGGAGTCTGGGTTCACCTTTCCCCTCCCTGAGAGTCTCTTAGTTCAGGCCAAAGTTCTCTCCTCCAGTATTTTCTGAGCCTGGTTAAACCAGTTTGGGTAACTCAGCAGGAATATTTGTGTGTGTGTGTGTGTGGGGGGGGGTAGTAATGTTAGAGTCAATAGTCCCAGGAGTTTGCTGAGGAGCAGTTATCTGGGCTGTTGTCCTCCTTCTTGCCCACATTTCTTGATCATCCTGCTATTGAATTAACCCCATATGCATACGGTAAACATTCCAATATCCCAGGTCACATACGGTATTCATGGACTGTTACAAAACAGCTTTGAATCTATCGTAATGCACGCATAGCATCTTATAGTACTGTACAACACAGCACTGTACACACGCAACAAAGTCCTTGAAAATCACTGATACAAAAACTACCCAGAAAAAACATATTGTAGCAGTGTGCTACGGAGGCAGAATAGTAAATTGAAGTAGTAATGAGCAGCATTATGTGCTGGCATATGTTACGGGGTTGTAATCCCCTTTCTCTAAATATATTTAATTTTAAAATTTTATGATTCATTTTAGGCAAGTATGCAACCAGTCCAAACTGCTGAATAGAATTGAAATATGCAGGAATTGGAAATACCTACGCTTTTATGTCCTCTTAAGGAAAAATTAGCTTTCACTTGAGTCTGTGTACAGTTCTATATACCATTTCTCCCATGGATTTATAGGTACATATCAGCAATTTAAAGTGTATTCAGTATTTTTTGAAAGAAAATTATGCAGTTTGAATCATCGTGTAAGAACAGGTTCCATGAGAAATACATTGGGTAAACAGCTGCATAAAGGTACACTAAAATAGGACATTGCTGAGAAACAGTATGTTACTACATTGTTTTTCAGCGGTCTATTTGTATCAAAAGAAATTTTTGTGTGAATATAGTCCATATGTAGTAACAGAACCATTAAAATACATGTAAAGTCTAGGAGTACTTGTGGCACCTTAGAGACTAACCAATTTATTTGAGCATGAGCTTTCGTGAGCTACAGCTCACTTGCATCCGATGAAGTGAGCTGTAGCTCACGAAAGCTCATGCTCAAATAAATTGGTTAGTCTCTAAGGTGCCACAAGTACTCCTTTTCTTTTTGCGAATACAGACTAACACGGCTGTTACTCTGAAACATGTAAAGTCTGTGTCGTTAAAACCTGATCTTCTGAGTTGCATTTGCTTGCCTAGTTGTGGTATGGAAGTAGTGTATCTGACCACCCATGTGCATGTGCAAATGTGTGCACAATTCTGAAACTCCGAACAAATCTTGGGCTTTCATTAAGGAAGCACAGTGATAACAATGTATTACCAGATGCTACACACTTCAGACAACTCGCAGTTTTCCAACCTAACTGGTCTTGTGTCCCATCTTTATGGGCAGGGCTGTTAGTACCCGTGATCTTCTTTCGCCTTTTGGTAGAGCCTCACATGTGATGTAATTATTTATCCAGGCAAATGGAAATGGCCGCATAATAGCTGTTTTTTAAAAATAGCCACATAGTTATGCTCCAGAATGTAAATTTTCCTATAAAACATCTCTAGCCTTATTTAGAGCTCTGAAGATCAGCCTTTTTAATGTGAATGAGATATAAACCCATTCAGCTGTGTATGCCTGAGTTTGCAGATGGCCCAGAACAATACTTCTGAGACTTGTGAACTCTCATATCAATGCAGCTGAACCATAACCAAACACTGAATGTTATCATTAACTGTCTCACTACTGACCATGTTAACAAAGCCTTCCATGTAATGTGTGTATCCATTGTTGGATAGGGTGAAATGGGGCTCTTGGGATGGGTGGGTGCAAGGAGGCTCTTACTGACACTGTAAGCACATTGTTCTGGTTGTATAGTCCCTAGCACACTGGGGCCCTGTGTGCTGGTGCTGTATGAATACTGCAGACCCTTCTTGCTCCATATTTAAAGTCCTCTCTCCCATGTCCCAGGAAGGAGAGAGAGAGATGAGCTTCATCCCCCTCCTTCTTCAGGAGACCTAACCGTCTCCTATGTGCTAAACACCACAAGTGCCTCCTACCCCTTCCTGCCTGCAAAAGCTCCACAGTCTCCTACATGCTTTTCAAAACCTCCTCCCGGCCTCAGTGGTACCTAAAATGCAGCTCTTTGTGCGTTCTATAAAAAACCTGTGGGACTGGGCGTGGAGGGGAGAGTAAAACTGAACTCAGACTCAAAATAACGAGGCGTGGCAGAATTAGATTTTTATGTATAGTTTTGGTGGATAATATCAGTGTTTATTTTTAAGCATTTGTAAAATAGATTTAAATTTTCACAGTTGCACAAAATTAAGCATTTTTAGCATTTTTGTAGTGTTTTTCTTTTTTTACATTTTCAATTGCAGGCAATTAATGGGTGGGTTCAGCCAATAATAATTAAATGGCAGCAGACATTGAGATTCAAAAAAGTTACACCTTTATAACCATTATAACACCCATTGTCAACATATCAAAACACACAATGTAAATATCCCTAAATCAGACGGAGTTCTCAAGCAGCATTTTTCTTGCTTTGCCTGACTGTAAATTTCAATGATCTATGGAAATATTTTTTCATCAGTTTGTGTGCATGGTGGAAGTTTACTGATTTAAAAATCTAATCCTTCCAAGCCCAAGAATGAGCAAGGAACTTCATACTGATGATACAGCACAGGATCAGGAGGCGAGAGTGAAGGGGACATGTCTGTAGGTCCTGCTGCATTATTTTCAGTCTAATGTGCTGTGTAAGACATGGGGCCTTGCCTTTATATCACTGTTCAGATTTCGTCCAGGTCAGCAGTGGTTAATTGGCACCAGACATCTCTGTGCCTCAGTGCTGCAATGAGATTTGCACAGAAAGACCCCAGAACTAAGTGAGGCTTTGTGTTGGCTCAGAAGTCTGTTCCTGGTGCATTCATTACAGGATTAAGGCCCTGGGACCTGTGTGGAATGAATGGGAAATGTCGGTGTTGCCCAAAACAAAGCCAACAAACTCATCAACTTGTAATTGGCTCCCTCAGTCTCAGCAAAGAGAAATGAAAGAGTCAGGGAGACTGAACTATTGTCACTCAGAGAGAGAGAGAGAGAGGTTCTTTAAAACCAGACTGAGGCACCTGAGTAACGTGGCCAAAGCTGTACTGCTCTAGGTATGATTAGAGGACGTTTTGTCAGCACCACATTTGCTGTATAGAAAAATTCAGTGAAAACTGCCGCCTCCAGCTTTCTGTTCATATTGTGAATTGGAATATGTTACAGATTCTGAAGAATGTAGAGTCTTCCAGAAATGTTCAGCCACACTTCCTAGAATTCCTGCTGTCTCTTGGCTGGGCCGTAGATGTGGGAAAGCACCCTGGTTGGACTGGTCATGTTTCAACAAGTTGGTCCATTAACAGTTGCAGTGATGAAGAGGGACCTGAGCAAGGTAAGATCTGGTACTTGTTTAGTGAATTGTAACTCTGGGGCTCTTTCAGAATGCACAGGCTGTTGAAATTTCTTGCTTCGGGATGTACTAATTCCTTGGAGCACTGTAAATCTTGTTTCTTTCCATATAAGTCTGCCTACATTTGCTAGTATTTGGTGTACAGCTTTTATTATACCCAAGACTTTTTTTTTTCTTTTTAATGATGCTATTTATTTAAAGTTAAGTCTGCAGTGCACAAACCTGAAGTAGAGAACAATAATGTTCTTGTGTACAGTTGGGAGGAGATATTGAGTCAGGTCAATTCTGCATCCATGCCTGTTCCATATTTTAATTAACAATATGGAGGGTGGAGTTTAATGCGATGTGATACAAGCAAATATTCAGATAGAATCAGAGGTTTGACATGTGTCTCAGTGCACAGGATGTACTGTGCGACTTGAGAAACTGACTGTAAATATATTAAATTGAGATTTGATCAAGATAAACTTAAAAGCAGTTCATATAGAAAGGAATAGCAAAAATATAGACTAGGGTAATATTGGCTACTCAGAAGTACCATATAGGAGTGTCAAACTCGTTATAACGAGAGGATCGGATTCCATGTTTAATTATGGTCCATTGGCCAGGATATAAATTCAGGACTTCATACTCCCTTAGTTCCCACACTGCTGTCAGTGGGTGTTTGAAGAGAGAGCAGTAGGAGAATGCAGCCTATATGTAGTAATTATGTTTAATATTTAGTCCCTTATTGTAACATTCAGTATCATTCAGTGAAAAAATTGCTGCTTTTAGGCCACTGCTATTGCTGCCCTCTCTCTCCTCCTCTTTTTTTCTTCCTTTTCCTTTCTTTGTGAGAGTTCTTTGTTCTTCATTCTGCTTTTCTTCCTAGCAGCAACTCTCACTTCCCTGCTGGCTTCATTCCCATCCATTTTCCTGTTCTGTCAGCTCAAATGGTCAGCAATGCAGTGTGGAGGCTGACGTATTCTTGGGCTTTAGTGTTGGTGCTCCAATGAGATGATTGGAGAACGTGGCAGTTCACACCCCTCAGAGATATTGTATCAGGCTGTCCAGAGACTTTGGTAGACATCGGTGTGCTGGTTTACACTTGGTTCACCTTTGGAAGGTTTTCTTTGCAACTATGATGGCTCAAACCATTTCTTTAAATGTAAAGGCAAGATTCTGGGGAGCCTAAATGTCATGAGAGCCACAAATATATCATCCAGGCTGGATCTGGTCTGTGGTCTATATGTCTGACAGCCCTGGTACAGAGTTTAGATGAGTTGATAACTGAGTGGCCAACCATGCAGTGTTGCAAGAAGGCTAGTATTTTTATTGGGCTGTAGTAATAGCAGTATCAAACAAGTGAGGAAACTATTCTGCTCTGACTAGGCCATAGTTGGAATCTTGAATTCCGGTTTGGCCACCACATTTCAGTCAATAGAGATAAACTGGAGACCACCAGAGGAAAGCTATTAATGATGAAATGAGTGGGCAGGTTTAGAGAGCTGAGAGCATTCATTCAGGGGAGGAAACATAGCTGTCCACAAATATCTGAGGGGAGACTGCAATATGGCCAGGGATTAATTGTACTCTTAGTAAGCAAGTACAGAAGGGGATAAGTAGGCAATTTTAAAGATTGCCACGGCTGTGGTTGTTGCATGGTAATAACTAGATTTGAGTGTGCACTTCGGCTTTCATCTTAACTTCTTTCTTTTACTCCTTTACCCCAGGTGAGTCCTGGTGCTTGCAAGTCCTTTACTGGTGAAGTGCATAAGGAGTTGTGAAGCTCTTTCTTTTGACTTAACTTTTGTTTCTTCCTTCTCAGATGAAATTGTTTCTTCAGAAGACACTGGACCGAGCATATTCAATGGGCAGAAGAAGGTTCTGTATTATGCTGATGCCCTTACAGAAATAGCATTCGTTGTTCCCTCCCCAGTGGAGTCCTTAAGTAAGATCACTGTATACATGCCATGTGTGTTTTTAAAAACACTTTGTTTACATAGCTCTTCTTTGACCCAGGCCTGTGTTAACAGAGATAATTTAATATTTATATTACTGGCACACCCAGAGGCCCCAGTTAGAAACACAGCCCCAAATACAGATTCTTCACTAAATAAATGGGGGGGAAGGATCAAATCAGCAGTGTCAGTTGTAAGTGATTTGTTATAAAATTGGTTCCTAAAATGTATAATAAAAAGAAAAATCCTGATGTGGCAATATCATCTATTTTCCACTCCTTCGTATGATGGAGCCCAAGCCTTGAGCGGCCAGTCAGGTTTTCACTGCAGGAGTGCAGTCTCCTGAGCTTGTCGTAGAATAGGGGATGGCAGCCCCTGCACCGCGGCTGTGATTCCAATATGCACCTGTCTGCTGAGCTCGTGAGTTCAGAGCAGCTCTGCAGGCAGTGGATTGCTTTGGGGGGGGGGGGTTTCTTGGATAATGTGCCCCTAGGACGCGCCTGGAGAAATACCCGCTTAATTATGCGCTCCAAGAATTAGAGCATTTGCTAACCGTTTACCCCAAAATATGCAGTGGAGTCGCTCTTGGATCAAAGGGTGGTTGTGCTGTTGTCTGCACTGCCAGATGTCCCGTCCCTCCCCTCCCCTCCCCTGAACACACCTTGTCTCTTAGCTCCTGTTGGCCCAATCTCCAGCTTCTCTCTCTCGGGGGTCCCTTTAGATCTCTCCTCCAGTCTGTTGTTCCCACTCCACCGGAGCATGCATACATACGCACGGTCTTCCCTCTCCACCCAAACCTTCCTCCCCATGCTCTGCTAACTACAGTTTCACTTAATCCAGCTGCCACACCAACCAACCCTGCCCATTCCATCCAGCTGTTTCTCTGCTGCGCCCCAGTACCCAGATGAAATCTCAGATGAATTCAGAAATGAGAGAATGCTAGACTTGGAGGGTGAGAAATCGTACTGCATAGGAAACACGAAACCTAATGGGACATTGTCAAAAGCAGACCCCCCATGCCTAGTGATCTTAGCTTCTCTCAGTTTCTAGAGCTCCCAGACTCATTGGCAGGGCATTCTCTGAGAGGGGCCCTGAATTTTAGAGCTCACGCTAATTCACCACCCTCAGAATCCTAAATAGGTAGGTCTCTTGACCTTCAGGTCTCACTGGAAATCTAGTATTTTGAGATTTATATAAGTATCTGGATAGGCACTAACTCTGTTTTATGTAAATGTAAATAAATAGTGAAAGAAAATCCTGTATGTGTTGCAAATACAATTTGCAGTGTTAGAACAAAAGGTGGCAAACCGACTGCTAGCTTTGGTCAAGTATCACTTACATTTTGCTGACCAAAGTTTTGAATGTGGTGAATGGTCTTCTCTTTACCATCTGGGAGATGGACTCTTGCCGCACATGGCTGTTGAAAAATGGAGGAGGGGGGAAGAGAGTGCTTGGATCTGTTGTTAACTAGGATTGTCAAGGTCTCCTGTTTTGTGAAGGCAAAGGGCCAGTCAGTTTAGAGTCTGCTCAAGATACCATCTTTCCTGATGTCAAGCGTGGTCTACTTCCTCCTTGTCTAGAAAACTGCCAAGGAAAAGGGTGGATGATCAGGTTAGCAGTGACTGGCTAACTTTACTGTCCTCTAGTTTCCTACAGTTTCTTTGTCCCTTATCAGTCTGTCTTGAGACCTGAGCATAACTTCAAGACTGCAGCGAAATCTATGGTTGTTGATCACCTCCTAATGAAGGACAAGGGTCATGTGTCATGGTAGTTTTATTAGATTATTCAACAGCCTTTGTTTCTGTTGACTGAAGTGTTGACTCTCTGTGGAACTGGCTGGGGTTACTGGCTGGAGTTATTAGCTTAATGACACACTGGCTAGAGGGCTCTGTAAAAGGCAAGTGCTTCTTTGAAACAAGCTTTTGATATTTTTCTCTTATCATTCTTCTTCACACCCTTGGTTGGATTTGGAATGTTTTTTCCCCACCCTGTCCCATTTTTAGCAATATGTGTAGCATTGCTGTGTACTCTGAGTAATCATGGGCATGTTTAACTTCAGAATCTTAAACTTCACCTTTTTTTGCCAGAAGGAAAACATTCTTTCCTCTTCCTTTTGGCTTTCAGCTGATTCATTGGAAAGCAATGTCTCAGACCAAGAAAGTGACTCTAACATGGATCTTCTGCCTGGGATACTAAAGCAGCCATCTCTGACACTTGAACTCTTCCCCAATCATACAGACAATCTCAATTCCTCGCAGCGGGTAAGGCAACATATCATTTGCAGCAAAGGGCTATATTGTGTGCAAATTGTTATGTTTCTACAGCAAATACAGTAGATGTTTATAGCACTGATATTTGTAATCCAGCTTTTTAGTATTTGAAACTCTTCATCAATAGGCCTTAGTGATTATTAACAGCAATCTGGAGTCTCTGTTCTGATTTTGTTGATGCCCACAGTTGCAATAGCAGTAGAAGATTGCTGTGTCATAGTATTTATATACATATTTAAAATCCTACGGTTAGATTAAATATCCTAACCCTTGGTCTACATCCCAAACTCATGAAACATGTCCAAAGAAAACTGGCATGTCGTACTTATGAAACTGGTTAGAATCTAACCCATATTGTAGAAATTCAGAATGGACCAGTATGTATTGAAATTGCAGAGTTTTCCCACCTGCTCTGTTTAAAATCCCATGTTAGTTACAGTACATGTGTAAAGTTCAAGGTGCTGAGTCCTGCAGCAGCAGCTGAAATTACAAGCATGGAAGAGTTCTGTTTATGGTGGGTACAGAACCAATCCTGTCATAACTTTGTAAGTGAAGGATTTGTAGAAACTACACATTTCTTATATGAAACACTGGCCCAAAGTCTAAACGTGTTGTGACAAAGTTCCTCCTCTACCTTGGTGGGTCTTGCGCTGTTTGGCGGATTTGCTCACCTTGGAGCTTCACAGCAGCCCTCAGTTTGGCCGTTTTCATGAACCCACAGTCCAGGTCAACTCCTCCTGTGTCTGACCAGGAGTTGGGAGGTTTGGGGGGAACCCGGGCCCGCCCTCTACTCCGGGTTCCAGCCCAGGGTCCTGTGGAATGCAGCTGTTTAGAGTGCCTCCTGGAACAGCTGTGTGACAGCTACAACTCCCTGGGCTACTTCCCCATGGCCTCCTCCCAACACCTTTTTTATCCTCACCATAGGACCTTCCTCCTGGTGTCTGATAATGCTTGTACTCCTCAGTCCTCTAACAGTCTGCGTTCTCACTCTCAGCTCCTCTTGCTCCCAGCTCCTCACACACACACTACAAACTGAAGTGAGCTCCTTTTTAAACCCAGGTGCCCTAATTAGCCTGCTTTAATTGATTCTAGCAGCTTCTTGATTGGCTGCAGGTGTTCTAATTGGCCTGTCATCTTAATTGTCTCCAGAAGGTTCCTGATTGTTCTGGAACCTTCCCTGTTACCTTACCCAGGGAAAAGGGACCTACTTAGCCTGGGGCTAATATATCTGCCTTCTGTTACTCTCCTGTAGCCATCTGGCCCGACCTTGTCACAGTACATTCAGTTACTGATTTGAGACCTTAAACATTTTAAACAGAATTTCTTGATTCTGCTTTAAGGTATATATTGCATTAGCTGATAAAACATATGATGTAACTAATTGCAATTGCCTTCCATGTATATTTGTCTGCAAAGAACCTTTCTTTATGTAAGGCAGTAGCATATGAAACTTCCATCTTTAAGTTGGTCTGACTTCAGTGGTCCCTTAGGTCTCTAGTTCCCTGAGTCAATGAGAAGCACAGGGACTTCAATCTGACATGTTTATCCACTTAAAAACAAATGCCTGCTAAACATGCTGCTTTGTGAGTACCTCATACAGAGAGCCTGTTGTCGCTGCAGTAACTAAAGCCTAGAAGCAAATGCAGTTCTTCCTTGCCCTTTGGAGGCTGGTCATCGCAGGGGGAATCAGGGCAATATGAGGAGGAAGAATATGTCCTTCCTAATGAGTAGAGCTGTATACTTATTCTGATCCTGGAGTTAGGAAATGCCCACATTTGTCATCATTCCACACACAACCAGAATGGGAGGGGATGGGGACAGGCAATTTTTTTACCCCAACTGTACTAGTTGTTGTGTCAGTGTGTCAATTCTGTCCGGATCCAGTCGCCTTAGTTTATGAGAACTGACAAGGTAACAGGCTAGAAGCTTAGGTAAGTGATTGTTACATTTATTGCAGCATATATTCCAGGACACAAGACTTGGCCAAACTGGAGGTTAGGTAGAGACAGTAAGCAAACATTATAGTTTGTGTTTTTAAAACCATTAGAAAGCCTGGACATTCTAAGTTAGGGTTAAATTTTGTGTTTTTCTGACCCTAAACCCCCAGTTCTCTTCAGATGACATTGCATCTCCTCAAGGACTCTTGAATTTGACAAGTTTTGAAGTTTCCTGACTGACCATTTTTGAGAGATAATGTGACCAAAAACATTATTTTCAAAAATGTGATCTGTCTTTTAAATCTCCAAATATCACAAACAGCCTGAAAACTTTGAAAATAAAAGCACATGTTTCTTGGCTAAAGACAGCATGTGCAAACTTTCAGGTCCAATTAACCTTTTAAAGGTATTTGAAGGGGAGGACTAGAATCAAAATGCGCTTCATAAAGCCCAGAGCCAGTAATCTGATCCATGTAGATAATAGAACCCCATTGAAGTCAGTAGAGCTTTTTGTGGCTGCAAGGGTCTGCCTGTCTGCCCACCCGCACAGATCAGATTGCAGCAGTGGGCCCTGAACTAGCTGCAACCATAACTATGGAGAGATGTCTGAATGCTATGACCAGGGACAGTCGATCTCTGGCAAGATTATTCCTGACATTGTCTGTTCTGCATGGCACTATCTGCTTTTAGAGTCTCATACCCCAAACCCTGAATGATGAGGGTCCATTGATCAGTATTGTCTTGATGCTGGATGTATTTCTATAGAAAATCACTAACCCCTGCCTACCACAATGAGGGATCAACATCTGCCTAATATTACTGTCTAAAAATAATAGGGTAAAAGTAGTGTTCGTATGGTCAGTTATCCAAATTAGTGAGACAGAGAAGACTTTTTTTGCATGTTCTTTCACTTGCAGCCTTATTACGATAGAATATCCTTTCAAATGAGGGATCACCAAGATGTGTCAGGTTTATCCAACTTCATTAGAACAGGATAATTCTGGTACAATCAGCAGTGGTAAGATTAATGTTGACAACTAGGCAATTATATCTACTAGGCTGTGTATTGATGCAGTGACTGAATACAAATATCTCAAACCACTGAGAAATAGCTGCCAAGGAGCTACTTCCCAGTGGCTGGTCACAAACAAGTGTAGGTCGTATGACATCCAGAGTGTGGCACATGATAGGAGAGGGAAATGTGAAAGACTAGCTTGGTGCCAAGACCACCTGGTGATCTTGACCTAGATGCTTATTGTATGAATCCATGGAATAGGCCCATTTTACTGCCTTCTCTCCTTGGTGATCTCAGTGTAATATTGCAGCTGTACTACCAGCTGCTCCAAGTATGATGAGAACTCTGCCGCCTCCTCCAGCTCATGTGTCTGCACAGAATCACAGAATATCAGGGTTGGAAGGGACCCCTGAAGGTCATCTAGTCCAACCCCCTGCTTGAAGCAGGACCAATTCCCAGTTAAATCATCCCAGCCAGGGCTTTGTCAAGCCTGACCTTAAAAACCTCTAAGGAAGGAGATTCTACCACCTCCCTAGGTAACGCATTCCAGTGTTTCACCACCCTCTTAGTGAAAAAGTTTTTCCTAATATCCAATCTAAACCTCCCCCCCAGCAGATTCCAGGCTGTTGCTATCTCCATTTACATTTGGATGACTGCCTTCAGGAACCTGAAGGGCTAGATACTCTTACATAAAAACGTTGTTTCCCTAAGAAACACAATTGGCAGGTAACCTTGGGGAGAGCGTGCACACACACCCACCCACACACACATGCACCCCGAATTGATGGAATTTTCCAACTGGCTGCCTTATGTTTTCCTTGCTCATAACTTAGTTCAGAACAAAATCTCTTCTAATGTCCAAAGCACCCAATGGCCAATGACCTCTGGGCACCCAACTTCCCTTGAAAGTCAATGGGAGTTGCAAGTCCAATTGCCTTTTATGCGTTTGAAAATATCTCCCTCCACTGTTACAGGACTGTGTGTGTATCTGTTTGAAAGGTTAAAATAAAACCATTTGGGTTTGATAGGCGAGAGGTGTCAAACTTTTTTTAACAGGTGTGAAATATTTTTCATATCACTCCTTTGCCTTCCTAGCACCTTTCATTATAGGATCTTAAAGTATCTTAAAAACCTTGAATCTGACAGTCTCCGAGCAATGCCCTTGCACAGTGGAATCAATGAGGCACAAGAGGGTAACTTGAGCTAGTGGCACAGCAATAAGAGAACTAAAAAGGTCTGATGCCCATTCCCTGGCTCTTCCTTCCTTCCTTCCTTCCTTCCTTCCTCCACACTTCTGTGGTCATACTCTAGTGACTAAAATAAGTTTGACTGCCTTTTGCTCCCATTAGCACTGCCGATCCCCTGTAGCTATGGGAAAAGGAGCTGGATTCTGCTGTACACATCATCCCCAGCATTCTGAGCTGCGTTCCCATTGCAGCATCAGATTCTACCTTAAGTTACTTACAGCTGTGTCTGTTTTCAGTGGGGCTGATAATGTGTAAACTGATGGCAGAATCTTTGATTGATTTTTGTGAGCCAGAAAGAACTCTGCTCAGCTTTCAATTCCAGAATGAGTTTGCAATATAGGGAATTAAGAAAAATCTTTTTATTTGTTAACTGAGCAAATTTGCTCTGGAGTCGTTGAGACAAGAAAGATACAATACCCCATTGCCGTTTTCAGAGCAGCATCATAGCTTGTGGGCTGCAAAGAATGATGTGTAGGCTTCCATAATAGCACAGGAGTATGTCACAGTGTTTATATGCATGAACCAGGATGTTAGTTCAACCAGTTGAACTCAGACAATAGCAACAAAGTAAACGGAGAGATGTTCATCAACAGATTTCAATGTTAACCTCCCAAGCAATAAAAATAAGTGTTATAAACCAAGTGTGAAAAAAACCCGAAATCATGGCTTATAATAGACTGAAAACTACCCTGAAAGCTGTAGCCTAAACAACAACAGCTCCATCTTGTGGCTGTCACATGTGCTTCCTAGTGGTGCACCTCTTGTCTCTCTGATGTCCAAAAATGTCTTAAGAGTGACTACAGTATTGTTGCTTGTTTAAATGTTTAATTTAATTTTCATTGTTTTGTAAATGCCACTGTACTCTACTCTTCTTCAAAACAGCTCAGTCCTACTTCCAGATCAAAGAAGTTGCCTCAGGGCCGGACCATTCCACCAATGGGACCTGAAACCAAGGTGTCTGTGGTCTGGGTTGAACGTTATGATGATATAGGTGTGTAGAACTTCTGCTTTTTATAATGAATTAATGTAATAACAGGGCCAGTAACTGAGTTGTATGTGAAATATTTTATTAAATAGAATTTTGTTTTTAGGTAAATAGTAGATTGTGATTTACCACTGTAGTTTGCATTTAAATTATCTAAACTTAGTTGTTTTGATTTCTGTCTAAATTTGTATAAGTGAATACTTAACCTGTACTGTAAACCTCTTTTTCTTCCAGAAAACTTTCCCCTCTCTGATCTGGTTTCTGAGACCAGCACTGGTGTAGAAACTACATCAAATAGTAGCACTTCCCTAAGGTATGACTTCGAATTTCTTTTCATTACAATTTTTCTACTTTTTGCGAGCAATCGCTTATGTGGGGCTTCAAAATAGTTCCTGACTGGCTACATTAGCTTTGTTCAGTTTTCTTAAGACAGCTGCATGAGAACGACGTCAAAGATGCGGTCTTGTTCAGAATGATGCAGTGAGGTTCTTCACGTGGTTTTTCAGTCTTCCTTTTTCTCTGGCCACTAATGAAAGGACTCTTCTGTTGCAGGGGTTAGACTATGAGGCTGGGAATCAGACAATTTGGGGTTTTCTCTCTGGCTGTGTGACCAGCCACCGAACCCTCTCGACTTCTGTTTTACTCACTTATAAAATGGCTTAAAACTTATTAAATTGGTGTCTGCAGCACTTTGGAATCTTGTCACAGAAGGAGATCTCTAAACGCTGCATTCTAGGTGATCCCACCATTCTTAAGTACAGATCACAGGACAGTGGAAACTCTTATTGGCCAGGCTCACGGGCACCTTTTTGCTGGCGTCCTAAAAGGTTGTGACACTTTCAGCAGCTATGTGGTGTACAATGTGATTGACCATCTCGCACAAAGAAAAGCTTGTTTTATTTACTGACCATTTCTGAGTGTTCTTGCTAAGCACATTGTCTCCTTTCCCCTTCCCTTAAATGTTCTCTCAAAATACTGTCTCTGTGTTACTAATTTAACAAGTGGTTTGGTTTTTTCTTTAGATCAACCACTCCTGAAAGAGAAGTTCCTGTGGTTTTCATCCATCCCTTAAACACTGGGTTATTCAGGATAAAAGTGCAAGGCGCTACTGGGAAATTCAACATGGTCATCCCCCTGGTGGATGGAATGATAGTTAGTAGGAGAGCTCTTGGTAAGTTCTGTTTTGTGAAAGGGTATATGTGGGAACCTAGTAGTGCCTTTGCTATCTGACTGTTCAATCATCTTTCTTTTAAATCTTCAAATATCACAAACAGCCTGAAAACTTTGAAAATAAAATGATGATTTTAGCCACTTCTCCTCCCGCTGGGGCTCCCCCATGCTGGGGGAATCGCCAGATAGAGAAAAGCAGTCAGTCCCTCCCTCGCTTTGTGCCTCTGGGGTGGGGTGGCCCAGAGAACTTGGCCTTAACAGACTTAAGTTTTACACACTCGAGTACTTTCATTCTCTGCCCTGCCATGCGAGAGAGTGGGCAGGATTGCAGCTCCCCGTGACTCCCAGGTGGGCCAACATGCTGTAGAGGTGGTGCATTCAGCCCCTTGGGACTGGGAGAGCGGGGCAGGCAGTATGTTCCCTCACTCGGGGTGGCTGAGACTCCGTTTACGAACCACTCTCTTTTGCTGGCCGGTCAAGGAATAGCAGATGTGGCCCTTCATGCAGTCCCTGCTTCAGCCAAACGAGGAGCCCAACAGGCAATCTCTAAAGCATTACATTGAAAATTTGCTTTTAAAATAATGTTTAATAACAAAGGGGCCTCTTGGTGGTGGAAAGTTGTGATTCCTCACTAGCTACCCTTTAACAAGGGTCACTTACCCAGAGCACTGACAACAGTTGCCATTGGGCTCTAGCTGGGACAGAGCCCGGATTGAAATATCCGTCCTCTAGCTAGGAAAGCAGAGGAGAAGAACTGGGATTGATTTTGTTTAAACTTAACACTGCTTTTTCTCTTTCAGGTTTCTTAGTGAGACAAACCATAATAAATATTTGTCGGAGAAAGAGGCTGGAAAGTGATTCATACAACCCTCCACATGTCCGCCGAAAACAGAAAATAGCTGACATTGTCAATAAATACAGAAACAAGCAGCTGGAGCCAGAGTTTTATACCTCACTTTTCCAGGAGGTTGGGCTCAAGAACTGCAATCCCTAGACCACTATCCTTCCAGGACAATTAGATCAGAGCTTGGTGGCTACAGTAATCGAAACAATTAGACAACCAAAAAAACCCAAACCACCCTGCAAAAAATCTCCCCCTCAGTCCTCCAGAGTAGAGAGAAATGACTCAGTGGATACCATGCAGGAGGAGTCAGGAATGAATAGGCTCCCAACCTTCAACATCCTAATAAGACCACATCTTTGAACGGAACTCCATGTCCCCTGCACAAGAGAGGCAGAAATTATACCACTTTCACCATTTAAACATTTTCCCATTCTGTTAGAAAAAATATAGCAAGTATGTCTGAGAGAGGCTTGAATACAGCCCTGATAGCCTCCCATGTTCACAGAAAATGACGGGTTCCAGGCATAGGTTCAGGAACTAACAGCTGGGGCTTCCTTCCTCGCTGCTCCAGGAGATTCGGTTCAAGAACTGATCATGAGACCAGTTCCTTACAAGACATGAAATCAAGAACATGGTAGCTGGGATATTAACTTACCTTGCCTGCTCACCCACCCACAACCAACCACTGCATTCCTCACCAGTCCTCCTGGATACTCAAAACAACATCTCTTAGCACAACCTTCATTCTCACCTAATTAGAGGAAAGAACAAATAAATATCTCATCCAGTGAGAAGGACACACCTCCATCTCTGCATAGGGGGATGGAAAATGAAATACAAATAAACCTGGCCCCCACATCTGAATGAAAGTTGTCTAAATGCACACATGCACAAAAGAAGAAAGGAACAGAGTCATCTTCCCTTCACACCTGCTGGGGAAGAGAGACCCCATCTCGGAGCATTAACCATCCACCGTAAGGAGTTAAATAGAAGTTCTTAAAAATACCTCCAAACTCAATAGAAGAGACTTCTTTGACGGAGCGCATTCAACTTCTATAACAAGCTGAAGGAGAAAAAGGTTAGTTCATAAACATCAAGTCACAAAATCCATAGCTGAAGTGCTGTGATTCCATAGTTACCTCTCAATAAATTCCAAAATTACTGCTGGTGTTCGGCATGACTGAGTTTTATGCATATTTACACTTATACCAGGTATACACAGAAAACCTGAGATTACCTTACTTTCAAGAATTTTTTTCTACTAGATAACCGAGTTGTCTTGCACTTGTGTATAAACAAAGCTAAGGCATTACAGTCTGTTGCAAAATGTCACTTGGTTTTAATACAATTTGGTTTTATGTCGCTAACTAAATAACCCATTTTAATGGTTAAATTGCCTGCTTGCTTACCATCAGATCAAAAAATGACTCTCTCCAGAAAGACTGTTTAGATAGCTGTATGTACAAGGACTGTTACCAGGAACCATATTTCTGAGTGTGGTCCAGAACATTTCAGCAATAGTAAAGCAAATGGGAGAAGAGATTTGGGGGCTTGCCCATTAAAGAATGTTTAACTCTTTGATATTTGTGCAGGTGTCAGACTGCTCCTCAAACTGTTAAACTATGCCCTAAAGAACAATCACCCTGCTGAATGTGCTTTCTCTTCCACTCTGGGATGATCCAGGCTACCACAGCCCCTTTGTAGTGACTATTGCACATCTAGCTCATAATTCAACATAAAATACTATAAAGACACTCTGCTTTTAGCTTGTTCATTTCAAGTAGTGGCTACTGTTTCTGAAAGTGCTTTCCTTTCCTAAGGACTGATGAAAATGGCCAGTTGCCTTTTACAGCAAGGAGAGGGTTTGTAAGCTCTAAACTCCTCTATTCCCTCATTTTAGTGAGCACAGGTCAAACGTTTTCTTCAGAACCGTAGACCCTCCCTTTTCTGTGTCCTAACCTCACAGTTAAATATGCATATTTTAGTCCCAAGTAAAACAGGCCTGTAGCATGAAATGTGGATTATGAAAAGACATTCAGAGACTTTTAATGCAAATCACAATAAGTTTTGATATTTATTTAACTTTTCTATTTTTGAAAGTTACTTTTTGCAACAGTTCTGACTTCAAAACAGGCTTAGTAAGGAAAGTATTTCATCACACAATATTAATGTAACAAGAAGTGGTCTTTTACAAAGAATAAATTGAAAAAGTGCCCTAAAAATCCACCTGAAAGAACTTTTGAGGCTGTGACAAAGTGGGGGTTGGGTGATGGAGTGTGCTCCTTACAGTGGGCTAGCATACTAGTCACTCACCTCTGGGAATCTGGGTTCAAATCCAGGTGGATCACAAGTGAAAAATGAGACCACAAAGAAGCACTGCAAACGTTTGCGTGATTGCTTGTCCTTGCTTGTCCTGCCATGCCCAGGATTCAAATAGCAAAGGGGTTGCTGCAGGTCGGACATGAAGTCCAGTGGTAGAGCTGTAGAGGGAAGCTTGTGTAGCATCTTGCCAATGCTCGTTCAGTGCATGAGCACTAAATTTACCCACAGTCTTTATGTACCTATTGATCTAATATGACCAAACACATTTAGTCCACGGATTAAATGGCATGACCAGTGCACGTATACTGAAGTGGTGTAATAAACATGTTGAGCAATCAAATGTCTGCACATTATCAAGAACTGTTTTTAAAAAACAAACCACCATATATGTTTGACCAATGTAAGAATAGTCTAGATAAAGCCAGTAGTTCACATATAGACTAATGAGCTGCAAAAGTCATCAGTCTGTCCATTATTCAGGCCTGAATAAGAGTCTGAAACATCAAGACAGCTGTACTGAGAGGGACATGGGTATTTTTTGTGATGTTCAGTCCAAGAAAGCCAAATAGTCTTCACGTTTTACTTTTAGAAAGATTAAAGATCTGCTGTTGGGTGAAGACCATTTCATGGTTTATTTTTGAGTCTCTAAGTTCAACTGAGACATGAGCATACCCGTATCACTGCTGTATTTATCTAGAGCCTGGGCAACAGGGCTTTATACCTTACTGACACAATCTTAATTTGGTTTTACAATTGGCTGTTTAACACGTCACCACGTGACTGTTACGGCTTGGCCATTAATGGTTTTTCACTTGTCTGAAATAGTGAGAAGGGTAGAACTTCTAGAGAAACACTGTCCAATATAAAACTATAGTGATTACACAAATACATAACTACTCCTTAGTAGATCCAGCATATCACCCTGAGTATTTACCACCAAATTGTTAGACCACATAAGAGAGATTTGACTTGGCCATGCTTAAAGAAACACTGGCAGATTAAAAATCCAGATTTCCTCACATGTTTCTAACAACACCATACATTATTACAACTGAAAATTAACCCCCTCCCCTCCGCACACACAAAATTTTCTTAACGCTTACATGGCTTACTTACTACTTGCATTTCATTCTTGCTAGACAACATATTGACTGTTTCACTTGCGTATAGTTTATTTTCAGTCTAGTCTCAGGCACCAGGATAGCACTACAGTATTTGGGTTACAAACATTACACAGGTCTCAATTTAAATATTCCTTTTTTCCCTTTCTATATCCTGAAAACATTCTATTTGGGGTTTGTAAAAATGTTTAAACTGAGAGTATCCCTTTAATGATAAATTATTTCAATAGAATTTGAGAAAAGGTAACATACTGTCATCTTGTTAGCATTTCTGTCTTAGAGTTGCAATAATTTTAGGATCTTACATCTCATTTAAAGAGTTATAAAGTATCTTTGTAAAAAGTACTAAGGGTATTACAAATTTACAGCAAATGAATGGGAAAATCCATGTCAGTGAAAGATTAGATACCTTTGTGGACAGCATCCTCAGAGAAGTTGTAGGAAGCGAAGCTAGTCCTTTGTAGCCTAACTAATCAAACCACTGGCTTCACAACAGATAGCTGTGTATTTCTCTCATGCAGTGTTCTGGATGTTTAGCCTGAAGGATAGCAAACTAAATTTGACTTTTAATGGTGAGAAAAAGTTAGATATGATTCAATGATCACACCGTTTAAAGGTTGATGTTTTTGAAGGAACCAAACGTATACTGTTTCCACACCGGGTTTTAGCAGGACTGGTTTGAAATGCGATTGCCAGGTATCATGTGCTTAAAATCATGTACACTTTGTGTGAACTTCTGTATGTTGCCAAGACATGATCTTTTTGTTTCTATTGTATTTTTCTGTAAATATTACTGGCGCTAAGTTGTAAAGTAAAGGCAAACTGTAAATATGAAGATGTGAACTATGTTCCCTTGTCTCTAGTACTTTATCTCTTATTTGTTTAGGGAAGGCACAAAGGCTTGTATGTATTTAGGCCAATTATTTGTCCAGAAGAAACACATCAAATATTGAATGTAACACAATTAGTCCAATAAATTTTAAAGAAATTCTTATCTAGTACCTGAGTGGTGTTCAATTTGTGAGCACGTTTTTGTCCAAGCCAACACATTCACCCAACATGCCACGGTCAGCATTAATTAATGGAGGTACTGAAATAGCTGCTCTGTAGCTTAGCTCTGGTTACAGTGCACAGGCTTGGCTTTAAGTAAACCAAGATCCCGCAAGCCACAATCTAGGGAGGTAGTGCCTCACAAACGTACAGTAATTTGTGCTCACTACAACCCTGTTACACACAGGGAACTGCTGTTCGGAAAGGCAAAGTGTCACGTGGTCTCTATGGCAGAGTCTGCAATAAAGTCCAGATGTATTGACTTAACCACAGGGCCAGCCTTGCTCTGTGTCATGATGCCACAACCTAAAAAGCCTTGTCCCTGGAAGCAATTCAAGTCAGTCCAAGGGAGATACCACCAGGTACTGCATTCCTGCTGAAATGACACCTGGGAACCATGGCACTATCAGAGAGAAGTGGCGGTTCATTCAGTGTTCTGCCTTAGACACTGGACAGCAGATAGGTATTCAGTGTGAATCGTCTGTGCCTCAAATTTCTCCTGTGGATTCTTGTCTTGATTCATAGATTCCAAGGCCAGAAGGGACCATTGTGGTCATCTAGTCTGACCACCTGGAGAACTCAAGCCAGAGAACGTCTTCAAAATAATTTCTAGAGCAGATCTTTAAGAGAAACATCCAATCTTAATTTTAAAATGGTCACTGATGGAAAATCCACCACAACCCTTGACAAATTGTTCCAATGCTTTATTACTCTTAACTCTTAAAAAATTTCACCTTAGTTCCAGTCTGAATTTGTCTAGCTTCAGCTTCCAGCCACTGGATCATGTTCCACCGTTCTCTGTGAGATTGAAGAGCCCATTATCAAATATTTGTTCCCCTTATAGATACTTAAACTGTGATCAAGTCACCCCTTAACCTTCTCTTTAAGTTAAAAATTGAGCTCCTGGAGTCTATCACTGTAAGGCATGTTTTCTAACCCTTTAATCATTTTTGTGGCTCTCTGAATCCTTTCCAATTTATCAACATCCTTCTTGAATTGCGGACACCAGAACTGGACACAGGATTCCAGCAGCGGTTGCACCAGTGCCAAATACAGAGGTAAAATAACCTTTTTACTCCTCCTTGAGCTTCCCCTGATTGTGTCCTAGGATCGCATTAGCTCTTTGGCCATAGCATAATACTGGGAGCACATGTTCAGCTGATTATCCACCATGACCCCCAAATCTTCTTCTGCATTGCTTCCCATGGTAGAGTCCCCCATCCTGTAAGTATGGCTGACATTCTTTGTTCCTAGATGTACACATTTACATTTAGCCATATTAGTAATACACATTGGTTGCTTGCACCAGTTTACCAAGCAATCCAGATCGTGCTGAATTAGTGAATTTTTAACCCAAAAATTTGCAGAATGGTAAATAATGAAGGGTGGTATTTGCCACTCTACAATTTTTTAGTTCATCTGTAAACTTTATCAGTGATCATTTTATGTTTTCTTCCAGGTCACTGATAAAAATGTTAAATACTTTGGGGCCAAGAACTAATCCCTCTGGGATCCCGCTACAAACATCTGCTTGAGGGCTATTTCCCATTTACAATTACATTTTGAGACCTGTTTTTAATCTGTTTTAATGTGTACCATGTTAATTTTTTATCATTCTCGTTTTTTTTTAATCAAAGGGTGTGTCTACACTAGAAACTGTTAGGTCAACTTACAACCACTGCAGTAACTGGTTCATGTCCACACTCCCCTCCTTCCGTTGGTTGTGAGCATCCTTACTAGGCTCTGAGCTTCACATGTAGGTCCCCACCAGGAGCCTCTCCCACCCCCCAGCTCTCTGTTCCCCACTGTCAGGAGCCTGGGTGGGCTCCCAGCAAGGAGCTCCATGCCCAGAGCCTGAGCAGCTCCTGGTCTCTGCAGGGAGCTGGGAGCCTCTGGGCAGCCAACAGGCTCCCCAAAGGGAACCTCCAGGCAGCACCTAGGGAGCCCAGGGTGCGGCCCACCTGGGAGCCAGCAGCGAGCCTCGGCAGCAGCCATGCGGGGGAGTTGGGTCCCAGGGGGGCAGCGTGGCTCTAAGCGAGCTGGGCCCAGCCCGGCTGGCAGCTGGGCCCAGCCCGGCTGGCAGCTGGGCCCAGCCCGGCTGGCAGCTGGGCTCTAGTTGGAGCCACCCACCCAGGTGTGACATCCCAGTTTTCTTGTCAATTTCACGGCTCCATGACAAGAAATTGACAAGAATGACCACCAACAGCTGATATTAGTAAGACAGTGTCTACAGGGATACTGTGTTGCCCTAACTACACCAACATAAGTCCTACGCCTCTTGTGGAAGTGGAGTTTTGTTGGTGTAGTAGGGCACTTACATCGCTGGGAGCAAGGCTGTGGTGTGTACACTGACATAATTAGGTCCCCATATGCTGCTTTACCTCGACCTAACTGTAGGGTAGACCAAGCCAAAATATTATGTGGTACCGAGTCAAAAGCCTTACAGAAGTCAAAGTATATTACATCAATACTGTTACCTTCTCAGCCAAACTTCTAATCTCCCCCCACCATCAAAGTTAATTGACTAGGATCTATTTTCCATAAATCCATGTTGATTTGCATAATTACATGACTCTCCTTTAATTCTTTATTAATCGAGTCCCATATCCATCGCTCCATTAGCTTGACCAGGATTTAGGTCAGGCTGACAAGGCTATAATTACCTGGGTCATCCTGTTTACTCTTTTTAAAAATTGGTGCAATATTAGCTTCCTTCCAGTCTTCTGGAACTTCCCCAGCGCTCCAAAACTTAGATAGGAAACAAATGGTAAAAATGGTCCGTTGTCACAATAGGGAGAGGTAACAGTGGGGTTCCTCCAAGGAGCTGTACTGAGACTAGTGCTGTTCAACATAGTCATTAATGATCTAGAAAAAGGTGAACAGTGAAGTGTTTAAAAGTTTACAGATGATAAACTGTAAACTGATAAACAGGTATTTAAGAGAGTTAAGTTAAAAGCTGACTGCGAAGCCTTTTATAGGACGATCTCACAAAACTCGTGAGTGGACAACAAAATGGCTGATGACCCCCCACCCCCACCCTCCAGTTCACTCTCTACAGCCCCCCACCACCATCTTTGGGGGCCGTCTTGCCCCGTTTGCCCACCAATGGGGCAAGATCACCACGCATTGCTGGAGATCATACAACGCAGCTACTAGAGAGAGTTCCTCACCTTCCCCTCCCAGGAGCCTCACCCATGATGCCTTCCTCCAACACGAGGCAGACATCCTCCTCATGAAGGGTGCCATAGAACCCGTGCCCTCCCACTTTGCTGGCAAGGGCGTCTACTCCCCATACTTTCTCACCCAAAGAAGGGCGAGGGCCTCCGCCCTATCTTCGATCTCCACTTACTCAGCACTTTCATCAGAAAAACTAAGTTCCATATGCTGAGGCTCACCTCCATGATTCCTTCCATCCACCAGGAGTTGCGGTTTGCAGCCCTTAACAAGAAAGACACGTACTTCCATACTGATGTCCACCCAGCCCATCGCAAATTCTTCTTTCTGCATCAATTCAGGCATTGCCACGGCCCTGGGTCTTCACCAAGGTATCTGTGGTCACAGCAGCCCACCTTCGCTACCTGGGGCACTTTGTGTTCCCTTACCTGGACAATGGCTTCTGGTGTCGCCATTCCTTGCCAAGACAATGGCAGCTGTCACCACCCTCTGCTTGTTCCTTGCCTCACGAGGCATCTGTGTCAATGAGGTGAAATCCATGTTTCTCCCCACACAAGTGATCCATTTCATAGGAGAGTGTCTGGAGTTTATAGTAGCGAGAACCTTCCTCCTGGCAGACTGCTTTACCATCCTCACGGCTCTCGTGACAACCCTGTACCGCAACGTGCACATGACGGTACACCATTGTCTCTGCCTCCTCGGCCACATGGCAGCCTGCACCTCTGTGATGCCACAAGCTGGCCTCCACATGCGCCATCTATAGCTGTGGCTCCTCTCCGTCTGCCCGCACCACATCGCCTCGTCCCTGACTGTCCTGAGTTGGGGCCATGCCTCCCTCACCTGGTGGACTGATCCTGCTAAGGTGTTCAGAGCCACCCTGTTTGCCACTCCCAATATGCCTCCCTGGTGGAGTTGGGTGTACACTTAGCCAGCCGTGCTGCACAAGGGACGTGGACCCCCAGGGAGGCGCACATGCACATCAACATGCTGGAGCTGCAGGCGGTCAACCTGGCTTGCCACGCATTCCTGCCTGGCCCTCACAGTTCTGGTTTCCTGATCTACTCAGACTGTCTGCCCACCCGCCAATCAGCCTCTCCACCCTGCCGGACCAACTCACCCAGGACAACGGCAGGGTTTGAAACCTCAACCCAGGCCCACTTCAGCTGACGGCCTGATTTTTGGATGGGGTTCACACGTAGACAACTCCTGTTCATCACCAGTCCACCATATACTTATAATCAGCAGACGGGACTCCACGTGGGGATGGTACGCTGCAAAGTGGAAGTGCTTGACCTCCTGGGTGCAATGCTACCACCTTCCCCGCCAGGCCGTCTCCTTGCCTGTTGTTCTAGACTAACTGCTGGAGCTCAAGAACTCAAGCTTCGCATTCAGCTTGATCTGTATCCACCTTGCGGCACTTAGCAACTTCCTCCCTCCAATGGACAGACGGTTGGTGTTTACCCAGCCTACCACTACCCAGTTTCCGAAGAGCCTGACTGGCTCCTGCCAGTCCTTACCCCCTACCGTTCACGGGACCTTAATCTTATGCTATCTGCCCTCGCCGGGCCTCCCTTCGAACCACAGTTCACATGCTCCCTCACCCACCTATCCATGAAGGTTCTCTTCCTGGTGGCCATCACTTCTGCCTGGCGAGTTAGTGAATTGGTGGCCAGGATGGCTGACCTCCCCCAGACACAGTCTCCCTGTGCCATCACCCTAAGTTCCTCTCAAAAGTCATTTCTGAGTTTCATTTCAACCAGTCCATCCATCTTCTGGTCTTCCCTACTACACTGTATGCCACTGCCGACGACAGGACACTGCACTCCCTGCAGGGCACTGGCCTTCTACTTGGACAGGACTCGCACAGTCAGTGTTTCCCCACGCCTCTTTGTGGCCATTGTTTAATTTCAGCAGGTTATAATCTTGCCTAAGCAGGTTTCTCACCTCTATTGAAGGCCCAACGTTCTGTGATTTCAAGAGCTCTGGCCCCTTGATCCCGCCTGAAATGATGGACCCCTGTCGGGTTCTCTACCCTTTCTTTTAATAGTCTAGTAAACCTCTGAAAAATGTTTATCTGAGTTTACTTTTGAAAGAAAAGTTCCTTTTCCCTGCTGGGTGTGGACACCAGGCTATGGGGTCTAGACTCCATGTTGTCTTCTCCCCCACTGGTGATTTTTACAATGCAAATGATTTTTTTCCTGCAACCTCCAATACAAATGAAGAGCCCATTGAATGTGGCCACACCTGGCTGGAGGTGTTGGCCTCTTTCCTTTGTCTGGAGAAAAACCTGGGTATCCTCTCCCCCGACATGCCTGGTTTAAATCCCTTTTGGTCACAGACTTCAAAGCATAATATCCGTGAGTACCATACCCCCTCCTATTGTGCTAATACATGCATTTAACAATGATATTGATCACCAGACTGTCATTAGTTTTCAGAGAAGACCTTAATTGATACACTTTGACAATACAGTAATATTGTATACAATTAGTTTAATCAAATTCTTAGCATCTGAGGTTCAGATCCCATCTTTATAATTAAGCGGCAATCTCCCTCACTCACTAGGTTAATGGGTTTTGTTTACCTTTTATGTAAATGTACCTTCATTGTCTCTGACACCTGGTGAGAGGGGTGGGTCTCAGATCCCAGAATCCCTCCCACACCAGATATTGCAATTTTTAGTCCTGTAGCCTGAGCCCTGCAATCCAGAGTTGGTAAACCTGGGCTCTGAGACTCTGTGCTGCGAGTTTTTTATTCCAGTGTAGACATACCCTAAGGGGCTGTTTCTGTGGGAGCTGCAGGCAACAGCTCCTCTCAAAATCAGGTGCTAAAGCTAGAAGTTAACAGAATTTGTCCATGTTCCTGACTGTCAGCCCTGAAAAGTTTCTGGCAAGTAAGACAAGACAGCTACTAGCTGATAATTGCCCAATATCAACTCTGGTTCTGTACATATACACAGAGAGGGTGTGCTGGGCATCACTTTGGCATTCATCTGAACAGCTTTGATATGGACGAGTGCATTAGTACACAATCTGTTGTGTGGAGTTCCAGACGGCGAATGAGAAGATAGTGGTGCTGCTGCAAGTCTCCAGCTGTGGGAGGAGCTGGTGGGACCTCATTATGTAAGCAAACCTACCTCCATATTAAGTCTGCTGAAGCATTGTGAAAGCGAGTGGTACCTGTGCCCAGGGAGGGCAGGATTCTTGGGCTCCGGTTTGGCTGGTGCCAGCCAGAGTCTCCAACCCTGAAACCCAGAAACTCCAAGCAGAAGTCAGCTGAGATGGCCATGTTTGACTGGGTGCCAGCTCCCTGTGAAAGTGTGGTGTTTTGCGGGGTTTCCACCTTAACTATAAACCAAAGCCAGTCCATAAACTTGGCCTGACTTTTGTGCCATGCTACGACCATTCTGCACAGCTGTGTAAGCCTCTCCCTCATCTGCTGCTCATCTAATGAGTTCCTGCTGGCGGTAAAGCACAGCCCCAAAGAGCTGCAGCTAGCTCTGAGCCTAGCAGTGTTGTTTATTAAAACCCCACTGTGCAATAGAGAGAAGAATATTTGACATTGAGTCAGTAAACTAAGATGCAGTCACAAAACCGCTTCGTTATCTGGCGTCGTCATTTCGGAAGGGATCCTGCAGCCAATAGTTATAAAAATGTCAATAACAAAGCTTGCAGGGTACGAGCAAGAATGATTGCTGCAAACCCAGTGCCAATGGGTCAGCCGAGACTGCGCTCCTCCTCCTCCACCTGCCGCCTTCTGCTGAGGCGGAAAGCGACATTAATCTCTAACTGGGGTGCTGCACTGCTGCTGTATTTGGTACAATGCTGAGCACCAGCACAGCGAGAGGCGGCATTCAGACTCCAGCATGACGCCACAGCTAGGGCCTGGTTCATTGGGAGCTGCAGGTGCTCAGCACCTCTGAAAATCAGGGCCGAGACTTGTCCGAATGGGGCCATGTTCCTGGGTGACAGCCGGAATGTTTCTGACGTCACGGCACTCTGGGCAGCCCCGGGGCTGAAGCCTGGCTCACAATAGCAGGCATTGCAATAGAGCACGCTTAGGCCGCGGCACTGGGCCGCTGCCACTCCCTGACCAAATCCCGGCAAGGTTACAGATGTTAGTGACCGGTACAGCTGCAGTGTTCAACCCAGGAAGTGAATGAGGCCCAGTGACCAAGGTTTTGGCTTGTACTGAAAAAGTGTTCTAAGTTTTTAGATACATGCTGCACTAAAGACCTGCTCGTCTGCCCTGGAGATGCCCCTGCCCAGCTTCCACATTCAAGGACTCTCGGCAGGGTGCGGCAAGGAAAAAGCAGCTGAAGTGTTGTACAAGAAGGCTAATCAAAGAGAACTGGGTCAGTCAGGCAAGAGGTTTCACTTTCCAGAAGCTTCTGCTAAAGCAGCTGTGCTCTCCTGACACCTTGCCTGGGGCCCAGCGTGCCTCCCTGCTGGGCAGCACCACGTCTGGCTCAGAGCAGAGCTCTGATCCCAGTGCTAGGGCAGGGTTGGCAGCGTTACCTCCCGCAAATTGTCACCAAACTTGTTTGTCTGAGTGATTGGCTGAAGACGGACTGAGTGGATGTGTGTGTAGGCTCTAAAATTTGACAGTGTCTTATTTTTGAATGCAGTTATTTCTTTTACATAATTCTACATTTGTAAGTTCAACTTTCACGATAAAGACGCTGTCCTGCAGTACTTAGTATTTTTCAGTTCATCTCGTACATTTGTTTTTTGCAGTGCAAATATTTTTAATAAAAATAAATATAAAGTGAGCACGGTACACTTGGTATTCTGCGTTGTAACTGAAATCAGTATATTTGAAAATGTAGAAAAACATCCCAAAATATTTAAATAAATGCTTTCTATTATTAACAGTGCGATTAATCTTTTTAATTGCTTGACAGCCCTAGAATAGACACTGGGGCCCACATCCCCACAGGTATTGGGCATCTCATTCCTATTGAAATCAGTGATTTATTTCAATGGCCTTAGGGAGCTAATACATTTCGGGATCTGGGCCTGAGCATGGTAATAGCAGAATTTTCCAACCCTGCTGCCCATTTCTCCTACACAAAGGCCAGCCCTAGACCAAATGGTGCCCCAGCAAGGAGCATCTTCAGTGACCCTCCCCCCCCCGCTCCATTTGTTAAACTTTGGAATACCTTAATTTTTATTGCATTTGCAGCTCATTTCACAACTTTGATTTGCGTGATTTGCATGCATGATTTAGCCCTGTCATAGAAGATGGTAAATCTGTATTTATTCATGCCATGTATAAGCAAATAAAAAATGGTTTCCTCCAAGCTTATAAAAACTTTTTAATTTTAAGAATAATCAAAATGTACCAACATCAAGAAACTGAACTGTGCACCAACATTGGCTGGACCAGTATTAAATAGTGTTACAGTAAGCGACAGCCTTCATAGGCGCCGACTCTGTGGGTGCTCCGGGGCTGGAGCACCCATGGGGAAAAATTAGTGGGTGCTCTGCACCCACTGGCAGCCAAGCTCCTATCCCTTCCTCTCCCCCCTGTTCCCTCTAAGCTGTGCACATGTGTGCTTGCACACAGATCCTAAACCCTGCTCACCCAGCGAAACACCACACGCAAAACAATTCGCACAGAAGCACAACAATTTGTATAGAAAAAAATTTTTGTGCACATGGCCTGTCAAAAATTAGAGGGAACATTGCCCTCCCCACCCCACCCCACCCTCCACCTCACCTCAATTCTGGCTCTGCCTCCTCCCCTGAGCACGCCACATCCCCGCAGCTCTCAGTGCTTGCCGCTGCAAAACAGCTCTTTCGCGGCATAACAAATGCCGGGGGGGGGGGGGGAGGAGTGAGAACGTCACTTGCTCAGGGGAAGAGGCGGGCCCGGGGTGGGGATTTGGGGAAGGAGTCCAATGGGGCAGGGAGGGGGCAGAGTTGGGGCGCGGACTTTGGGGAAGGGGTTGGAATGGGCAGGGGCAGAGGCGGGATGAGCACCCACCCGTGCCAGCAGAAGGTGGCACCTATGATAGCCTTAGAATGTTAACCCCTAGTCCTTTAGATCAAACGGTCACTTTTCTCGCCTTTGCCCTCACGAACTGAAGCACAGTGTCAGAGACATCCAAAGACTGGCCAATGGCATTTTCAAGCAATAAAATAGCAAGCGATATCAGTCTGTCATCAGCAATCGTTGATCCAAAATATGTTTGAATGAGCCTGAGCTTCAAAAAGCTGCACTCACCACTCGTGACTGTGAGGGGCAGAGTGAGCAGAACCCTCAAAGCTAGCCACGCGTTAGGAAAAGTGTCTGTCAGCTCTGCATCACGACTGAATTGGAGAAGTTGGAATGGAGAGTGCTTCCCGTGTTGCAAAATGTGACAGATGTTGTTCAGTTTGACATACAGGCCTTTATCATTGACATCTGAAAATTACTCTTGGGTCAGCATCCAGTGAAGGTGTGTGTCAGTGTTCAGGAGTGTTTCCCTGTCCACTGGCAGCTTCCTAAGGTCATACTAAATCGCCCAGGTCTTTCTGTGGGGCTTCATTTGTCCTAACCTTTTTTTGATGGACACTTGAGCAGTGTCAACGAGCGAGCAAAAAAACTCCCAGGAACACCCAGGGCCAGGCCTTCTGGGGAGCAGCTCTATTGGCCGAGGAGTGCCCTTGTAACCAATCTGTCTCTTCTTCCGATTAATATGAGTTTCCTTGAAAACAGGCTCAACTCCTGAATTTCCTGTCATTTCTTTAGCAACAGTGGTGGTGTCTTCAAATCCATTGTCTCTGTAGGCCACAATGAAATCAAAGTGGTAGCAGTCACAATGTCGTACTTCCCAAGGAGTTCTACCAAACCGAGGAAATTACCATTATGTTCAGTGAACAACTTATCTGACCAGCCCCAGAAAGCCAAATTATTCTTTGCAAGGAAGAGGGCAATTGAGATCAGATGCTCAAACATGTTCCTCCAATGCTGGGTTTCTACATTAATAATGCACTTATTTTCTGTATCATTGCATGTATTCAGCTTGAGCCTGGACTCGACCCCCATACATTTGGAGTAGGCCATGAAATGGCCAAGTGACTTTTCATATTGCTTCAGAGCATTAGCTAAATTATGTCAGGAATTGTACCTAGAAGCGCAAGCAACAATTTGGCATTTCTTGTCAAATATTTTGCAACAAAACCAGAACACTTCATCAGTTGATTTCAAGTAAACGAGCCAACACCGCTTCACCATCTCACCATTCTGACCACTCTTTCACAGTGTGCCTTTGAGAAGTGTCACTTCTGCTCATTTACTGGAAACATGATAGCCTTGATTTTGCCCAGCCCATTCAAAATTGTATGGTCAATATCAGCAGAGTTTAGGATCGCTGGCCAAAAAGCAGGACCTGATGTATCGATTTGTGGTGTACAGGTTTTCTCACTGATGTCTCTGTCATCATGCAAGGCTGATTCTTCTTTATCGTTTCTCTCCTTTTCATATAAACCAGATTTTTCTTTGTCATCACTCTTTACATGTGAGCCACATTCTTCTTTATCATCACTCTCCCTTACACCGCCAGGAAAACTGGATGATTCTCCATCACTTTCCTTACATTTCTATTCCTTATTTTCAGGTAAATCTGCTAATTTCTTAGTAATAGGATGTCCATCATTTACACTTCACTCCTCAATTTCTTCTGCACTGGTATGATCACTACTGCCTAAAGCATGGTCTATTTGTTCTGTTTCAGATATTTTCCCATCTAGATTGCAATTGAGCTTTTCGCTTCCTATTCTGAGCTCCTGAAGGCTTCTTTGGGGGCATCTTTTATTTTCTAGAGGGGAAAAAAGCCAATACTGGGGAAAGCAATGTTTGATGACTTTCTAAGACTGTGGAAAATGGACTTTTATGTGTTAAACATGGCAAAAGAAGTAACAGTATTTCTTTTATATTGTTGCATAGATAGGGGTTCGATAGATATCTCTGGCATCTCCTTAAATATGTCCTTTATTAGTCGCTACTTACACTGTTCAAGTCTTAAAACACCAGTACACTTTCACAATTACACAATAAAACAAAGTTCACAATATCGCAGCTGGGCTATCACTTAGTTTTTATATCTCACTAACTATCAATGTCCTGCTGCTGATATACCTGCAAGGGCATGGCTGACAACATTCTAGGAGGTTCAAGGAAAATGTCGTTCTCAGAAGGTCTGGAAGGTTCTACAAGATTCTACAAAGGTTCAGAACATTCTAGGAGGTGAGTGAAAAATGCATCCACTTATGGAATACCTGAAATATTTTACTTCAAACATTCTGTTTTCCCTTTTGTCGCTAACAACAAAAACAGCTCCCTGAGCCTGGTGCCCCTTGAGCCTGGCACCCCAGGTGGTTGCTTGCCCCTAAATCCAGCCCTGCCCCTATACAAATACACAGGGAACATGTAGTGGGAGGGCTTGAGCAGTATTGGCCTCATGCAACCATGTGTCCCCCTTTAGACTGTCTAGAGAGTTGTCCTAGGCAACTTTCTACCTTGGCTACTGCCCACCTGCTGTTTCCTTCCTGCTGCTTTGTCTCCCTGATGAGCCGATGGTACTTAGCTCTTCAGGTAAACGTAGGGAAGCAGAAGCATGCCATGCTGCAGTGACGCGGCTTGGTTGTGAGGAGCGTCTTCTAGTCCTTGTGGCTAAGTGAGACAGAATGGGGAGAGTGAGCTCTCAGATCACTGATGAAAGGGGGAGGAAACTGCCAAAGTAATTGTAACCCTTTTGCCAGATGGAGGCAACAAGGGTCCGGTTCAATATCTAGGGGTTCCTCTTAACAATTCAAAACAGAACCAGCTAAAGCCCCGACCCAGTGACTGGGAAAACTAAACACCACCCCTGGGCACTTCTAAGAGGGCTCAGTTTAGGGTGACCCTCTCAGTCAGGACAGGCTAAGTACAGGCTAAGTTCTCTGCCCTTTACTCAAACAATAAGGCCAACAAAATTTCATTTCTCCTGCATTCAATACTAAAGTGATTTGTTACCCCAAACCAGTCAAAATTGATCATTTAAGCAAAGCAGCTCTGACTGCTGAACACCTAGGCAGAGTAGATGTGCCCTTGCAAATACAGTCTGCTCCTAAAGTCTTTTCCCCTAATTCGTACTAAATGTCCAGGGAGAGCTCATTCCAACTCTGCTTACTGCAAAACTGGAATTTCAGTGACTTAGGTCAGCTTTCCAGTACACGCCTCCCCTTTGCGCAGTGGTCTGGTTTGCCTGTCTTCCATGGGCATCTTTACACACCAATGGTCCTGGAGGAGAAACGGAGATGAAATCAGAACTACAGTGCTCCATAAGAGTCGAGGGTGTGTCTCCTTTCCTGCTCTGCAGGTCTCTGGGCCAGGATCTAAATCCTCATCCATCCACAGCAGTTGTCAGTATCTTCCCATGGCGTGAGCAAAACTCACATCACGTTACTATTGCACCTTCTATATGTGCCAAGGAAATAGTGTAAGTTAAATGGAACAGTACACAGCTAATTAAAATCCTGGCTGGATGCAAAGTGTCATGGGCAGAGCAGGATAGCCAGAGATGGCCAGGAGAGACTCCAAGCCCTGGGAAATGCAAATGCCAGTGCAGGTGTTGAATTGCAGGTCTCTCTTACACCCAGCTTTCCTCAGCCAATAGAGCTGCTCCCCAGAAGGCCTGGCCCTGGGTGTTTCAGGCCCAGGGGGATGGTGACCTCATTTGCCTTTTCTCCCTCTTGTCTGGGATCCCATTTCTGCTCCATCGACAGGGCACATTTGGCTTCTGTTGATGAGGCCAGACAGCAAGAGGTCCATGCCAGTGTCCTCTGCACAGCCTCTGGCTGGCCAGGGCTGTGCCACACTCCTCTCCGCTGGGAGTTGCTGTTTGCATGACTCACGTTCAGCTGGCAGCTGCCTGGGGCCCGGCCCTGCCCCTCACCACCATGGTGCCGTTTGGGGAAGTCTGTCCGCTCAGCATTCCCTGCTGATACAGGCCTGCATCCTGCTGCCACAAACATCATGACGAGCAGCAGAAATCCTTTATCACCTAGACCAGGGCACCGAGCGGCTGTCCTCCATTAGCACTACAGATCCTGCCCATGCTGCTTCCTCCCTTCCTCTGTGTCTCCTTTGGGTGCTGGCTGCTGCTCGACGGCCTGACGGGGACAGCACCGGCATTCCCTGCCTAGCCCTCTGAGCGGTTGTACCAATGCTCACAGCCCGGTTGTGCTCACGCTGAGCTGCTGCAGGGACTGCCCTGCCCTTCGATTGCTGCTCACCCAGACTCAGTGGCTGGTGTGCTCACAGGGCCCTCTGCTGCTCCTACCCACAGGCTTGGCACCGCAGGGCACATCCCCCCTCAACATCCCAATGGCAGAGGGGCAGCCTCTCCCCACATCCTTCCTGTCTGCCACGGACCTGGCCTCTGGCTGTGGCTCCTCTAGCCATGAATGCAGCCAGGCCTGTGGGGGTGTTAGCCTCTCCTTGGGTGCGGCCTGCCTCACAGACTGGCTAGCTGCTGTGGGGCTTTCCTCAGCAGCCCACGTGCATCAACTGTTATACGTCAGAGCCATGCCCAGCAGGGCAAAACCCACAAGTTGGCACCCAACAGCCCCTGCTATGGACTCACTGCTGCCCATGAGCACAGAGCTGCCTGCTTCACCCCAGCCTCATGATCAGCTAGCTCTGTGCCCCGCCAGCCCTCATCAGTTCTGTTCCTCACATACGTCCTGTCCCCCCACTGCTCCTCTTGCAGCTTCAAGGGCCCTTCACTCCGCTCAGGCTGGTGGGGCTGCAGTGGGATCCCCATGGCCCCATCCCATACCTGGTCTTGGGGTGGGGGGTGGGGGACAGGGAGCAGACGGACCCATTGCTCACAGCAGGGAAGGGCGCAGGGAGCAGACTTACCATTGCTCACCGGGGGAAAGGGGGCAGGGTGCAGACTGACCCGTTGCTCGCAGGAGGGGAGGGGGCAGGGGGGCAGACTGACCCATTGCTCACAGGATGGGAGGGGGCAGGGAACAGGGTGATCCATTGCTCACAGGAGGGGAGAAAGCAGGAGGGGATGGAGCCACCCTGAGCTCCTGGGTTCTGTCATAGAATCATAGAATATCAGGGTTGGAAGGGACCTCAGGAGGTCATCTAGCCCAACCCCCTGCTCAAAGCAGGACCAATCCCCAACTAAATCATCTCAGCCAGGGCTTTGTCAAGCCTGACCTTAAAAACCTCAAAGGAAGGAGAGTCCACCACCTCCCTAGGTAATGCATTCCAGTGCTTCACCACCCTCCTAGTGAAAAAGTTTTTCCTAATATCCAACGTAAACCTCCCCCACTGCAACTTGAGACTATTACTCCTTGTTCTGTCATCTGCTACACTGAGAACAATCTAGATCCATCCTCTTTGGAACCCCTTTTCAGGTAGTTGAAAGCAGCTATCAAATCCCCCCCTCAGTCTTCTCTTCTGCAGACTAAACAATCCCAGTTCCCTCAGCCTCTCCTCATAAGTCATGTGTTCCAGTCCCCTAATAATTTTTGTTGCCCTACGCTGGACTCTTTTCAATTTTTCCACATCCTTCTTGTAGTGTGGGGCCCAAAACTGGACACAGACTCCAGATGAGGCCTCACCAATGTAGAATAGAGGGGAACGATCATGTCCCTCAATCTGCTGGCAATGCCCCTACTTATACACCCCTAAATGCCATTGGCCTTCTTGGCAACAAGGGCACACTGTTGACTCATATCCAGCCTCTCATCCACTGTAACCCTTAGGTCCTTTTCTGCAGAACTGCTGCCTAGCCATTTGGTCCCTAGTCTGTAGCGGTGCATGGAGTTCTTCCATCCTAAGTGCAGGAATCTGCACTTGTCCTTGTTGAACCTCATCAGACTTCTTTTGGCCCAATCCTCCAATTTGTCTAGGTCCCTCTGTATCCTATCCCTACCCTCCAGCGTATCTACCTCTGCTCCCAGTTTGGTGTCATCTGCAAACTTGCTGAGGTGCAATCCATGCCATCCTCCAGATCATTAATGAAGATGTTGAACAATTTCTCCTCCTTCTGTCTGTACCTCCTGCCATCCAAGGTAGACAGACAATGCTGGTTGGAGATTCAATACTCAGAAGACTCAAAAGAACTGTTCTGTGAGGGACAGGCAGAAAACAGAACAGCATGCTCCCTTCCCAGAGCCCAGACATGAGATGTCACTCTAAGATTGGATGTGCTTCTGAAGTCAATGGGCCAGGTGATGGTTCATACAGCACTAATCTCATTGAATTGTGGGGTACTCACAGATGGTGGATGATGTTAGGGAACTCGGAAGCATGCTGAAGAAGAAGAGTGTCCAAGCGATCGTCTCTGTGATCCTTCCTGTCCCATGAGCAAAGGAAGACAGAAGGCAGAAGAGTCTGGAAGTGAATTGCTGGCTTGGTAAGTGATGTACGGTGGAGGGTTTGGGTTTTTTGGAACATAGGTCCAACTTCTATGGGGAGAGGAGGCTGTACAGTTTGGACGGCCTCCATCTCAGTAAAACGGGGACCAATCTCTTCCGGGTCAGGATGGGTAGAGTAGCCAGGAGAGGGTTAAACTAATAGCAAAAGGGGAGGGTAAAAAGAGGGAAGATATGAGCACTCACCACAAAATCAACATGTTGAGAACAAAATTAATCAAGGAACCAAAGGACATGAAGAGACTAAATTATTGAAATGCCTATGCACCAATACTAGGACCCTGGGTAACAAACAAGAGGACCTGGAGCTACTCATTTATGAGCATAAATTTTATCTAGTTGGTATTACTGAAACCTAATGGGATGATTCACATGACTGGAATGTTAAAGATAAGTGACTATAACCTATTTAGGAAGGACTGAGTAGGAGAAAGGTGGGGGGGTCCTCTGTATCAAAAATGCCATTACTTGCTTCTGAGCCACTGATATGCAGAAGAAAATGATCTTGAAATAGTTATGGATCAATGTCCTAACAGATAAAGATGGGGGTATTAGTTGGTGTCTGCTATAGACACCGAAATCACACTGGGGAACAGGATGCCTGGCTCCTTCTGCACAACACGTAGGGAAAAATAGCTGTGTAATGATGGGGGACTTTTGAGTGATAGATGGTGGAGGTCCAGTGTTGCCACAACTAAAACATGACTGGAATAAGAATAAAGTTTAGACTTGTAATTTACATACCTTGTGATTTAATAAGGTGAATTTCCAAAGATGAAAACAGTTATGAGCCAAATCAGCTGAGAGGAAGGATTTAATCAGAAAAATATGAATGGTAATAAGGAAATATTTAAGAACATCTTACTAGATGTCCCAAACAGCCATAATCCCACTATTGAGGAAGAAGGCTGTGCTGGTTTAAAAAACCAACCTGGTTTAAAGGGGAGATAAAGAATGCCAAAAAGGAAGAAGTGTTCAATAAATAGTTCTGTTCTCTATTTGGGGAAAAAAAACAGATGATATAGTCTCATCATACGGGGATGACAACACTCTTTCCATTCCACTACTATCTCTGGAGAATTTTAAATAGAAAGTACTAAAGTTAGTCATTTTTAAATCAGCAGGTCCAGATAACTTGCATACAAGAGCAGGCTGAGGATCTTACTGGACCATTAATATTGATTTTCAATAGGTTGTGGGGTATGGGGGAAGTTCCAGAAGACTGGAAGAAAGCTAATGTTGTGTCCATTTTTAAAAGGGATGACTCAGGTGTGACACACCAATGTGCAATGCAGACCAGTGGGGAGGTCTGTCACCCCTGCCCTGCAACCTGGGGTGCATTGTAATGCTTTACTGTTGTAGCTCCCAACCTGGACTGCCCACAAACAGCTTGCCAACATGCAAGTCACTCTCTGATTTGTTTGTGTTACTGCAGCCTGCCAGTCACACCCTGGCTCTCACCAGCCTTAGTTATACTGTGTGGTGACCCCAACACACTCCCAGTCCCACCTTTCCCCCAGAAATGTATGTCCTGTACTGCCCAGCCCTCTCTTGGACAGTACAAATATCTTGTCCATTATTCCTTTAAGGGAATAATATACACTAGCTTTTTGTCTTAAATAGAGTTACCCGAACACTTTAATTTAAACACACTAGATTAGATAAAAAATAAAACAAGTTTATTAACTATAAAGAGAGAGATTTTAAGTGAATACAAGCAACGAGGCATAAAAGTCAAATGATTACAAGAAAATAAAGATAAAAATGCTTTCTAGTCTAGCTTCACAAACTATATTGGATTCAAAGCAAAATTTCTCACCACATGCTTCCAACTGCACCATTGACCAAACTCTTCAGGTCAGGATCCCCTCCCCTAGAGTCCAATGGCTGTTTTCCTTTGTCTTCTTAGGTGTGATGTCAGAGACAGGCAGGAAGAGAGAGGTGGGTGTCTTGGGGTGTGTGCCCCTTCTTTTTATAGTTTCAGCCCCTCTTTTGGAAAGCGCCTTCAGCTGAGAACCAGGAGACAAAGAGTCTGTGTGGAAGGATGTTCCCTGCTGGGTCTTTTTTAACTATTTGAGCTTCCTTCATTTTCCTTCTGCCCCCTTTCTGCTTGAAGACTTTGTTTACTGCTTAAATGCAAATTAAGACAAGCATACCCTCCTTTGTTCAAGACAGTCCTTTTTGACAGCTTATGCGTAGGCAGGGCAATGGGGGTTTAGAATACAGGCTAAAAACATTATACAGGGGAATTGCACAATTTTACACATAATGTTGCTATATAAATGTCACCATGATATTACTGATCAGCAAGTTATGAGTTTCCAAATGATACCTGACAAGGCATGCCTTGTACAAAGATTATTACAATAGTGTGTAGGGTGTGAACACGGGTGTATTCTGTCACCCAATTTTTAAAAAAGAGTAAATGGGGCGACCAGGCTAATTATAGGCCTGTCAGCTTGACATTGATCCCGGGCAAGATAATGGAACAGCTGGTATGGGACTCAATGAATAAAGACTTAAAGGAGAGTAAGGCAAATCAACATGAGTTTATGGAAAATAGAGCTTGTCAAACTAACTTGATATCTTTTTTTGATGGGTTAACAACTGTAATTGATAAAAGCAATAGGGTCCATGTAATATCCTCAGACTTCTGTAAGGCGTTTGACTGGGTAAGACACGCCGCTTTGATAATTTTATATCATTCTAGCTTTTTTTCAGCCTGGCACATGTTAGTGCTGCGGAATGTTGCTGTTGTGGGCGCTCCGGTGTTAGCTGCACCAGCAGACAGTGCAGCGTGTGCATTCCCCAGGCCTTGATGTTCCTAAGGAAGACCCCAGGCTCGGTTCGGTGGTGAAGGCGCTCGGCCAGGTTTATTGTCAATGAACCATGGTACTAGCACCCCCATAAGAGCTCCAGGTGTTGGATCATATTAAAGAAGTTCTGTATTAAAATCACAAATGAGTTTGATTCCCCATAGTTTAAATTCCAGGGTATTACTAATTAAGAGGTCTCTTGGTTTTTGGTACTGTTTCTCTCCCTCTATGTGTGAAACTTGCAAGCTGCTAATTGTGTTAGTACATTCTAAGACAGAGTCTGTTCTTAAAGCAATTCACAGAGAGAGAGAGACTCAAAGCAACACTCTAACAACAGAAACAGCACCCAGAGACTCCCCACCCTTTTGTTGTATTAACAATTGTGATTAAAATAGAGATAGAGGATGTATGTGGATGGATGCTTGGTGTGGATAATAACTGAATGATCAGGGAGGTGCCAGCCTAAGAATCCAGTGTCCATTGGCTGAAGAAGGCGTCAAGTGGAAATAACCAGAGGACCCCCCGGAGGGCAGACTGGAATCCACCCAACAGCCTCAAGAATGGGAGAACCAAAGAACAAGATAACATCTAGCAGCAGGGAGCCGTCAGGGATGTGCTATCTGCTGATTGACTCAGCAACAGCATGATGAAGCAATTCCCATAGACTGGCATAGGAAGAAATTCCTATAAAAATAGACTCTAAAAAGTGAGAACTTTGGGGTCTGATTCTGCAAACCAACTTCCAGGAGCATCAGATGAGCATCTGACAAGGCCCTGCTCCCTCCTCATGTCCAAGCCACCTGGCCAGTGGCTTGGCATGAGCAACTCTAAGGCTGGTAACTATGATAACAACCTTGCAGAACCTGTGTGTGTGTATGAATGACTGTGTGAATAAATAGGAGATTGAATGGAATGTTATAGCTATAACTAACTGCTTACTATGATTCTTTCTGTATTCACAATAAATGTGGTATTTTGCCTTTTTCCCTTTAATAAGATCCTGCTGGTTTTTATTTTATTGATACAACTCAGGCACACTAACACATGTATGCCCGCAACAATGGTACCTGCTCAGTCAGCATCCCAGGATACTGTCCCCACGGTGAGTACAAAGTTGCCCCTCCTGTGACTTCTCCTTTTATACACTGATACAAACCAGTTCCATATCCCACTCCAGATGCTGTTCATTACCACCCTTATCCTTGTACCTGCTAGTTCAAACAAAACATCCTTATGCATTATCCTGTTGTCCCCTCCTTAGCTTTACGAGGGGTCGGTGTGTCCCTGTCCCATCTCTTAGGAATGTGTTCACATAGTTACTTGAGAGATCTATGTGTGTTTGTACCATCCTCTCCAGTCAGGAATGTGCTTACTTGGTGTTAGCCATTACCTAGCATGGTGTTGTTCTGCCAAATCCAGGCCTAGTCTGGTTCACAGCCTTTGGTTCACACTGTTAGTTATGCCTAGGGCTCCAGCAAAGCCTGCGACACACATTAACAGGATTAAAAGCGGGCTAACTGATAGGTCTCAGAATGGAACTGTAAACAGGGAATCATCATCTAACAGCTGAGTTTGCAGTGTGGGCCTGCAGGGATCAATTCTTGGCCCTACACTAGTTAACATTTTTATTGATGCCCTGGAAGAAAACATAAAATTGCCATTGATAAGGATTGCAGATGACACAAAAACTGGGTGCATGGTAAATGATGGTAAATCAGTGGTCACTGATTCAGATCTGGCTCGCTTGGTAAACTGGGTGCAAGCAAGCAATCATTTTAATATAGCTAAATGTAAATGCATATATCTAGGAATGAATAATGTAGGCCATACTTACAGAATGGGGGACTCTATCCTGGGAAGCAGTGACTCTGAAAAGATTTGGGGTAGGGGGGATAATCAACTGAAAATGAGCTCCTAGTGAGGCACAGTGGCCAAAAGAGCTAATGTGACTCTGGGATGCACAAACAGGAGAATCTTGAGTATGAGTAGAGAGATTATTTTACCTATATACTTGGAACTGAGGTGACCACTGCTGGAATACTGTGTCTACAATTCAAGAAGGATGTTGATACATTGGGGAGGGTTCAGAGAAGACCAATAAGAATTATTATAGGCTTAGAAAACCTGCCTTAGAGTGATAGACTCAAGGAGCAATATCTATTTAGTTTAACAAAGAGAAGATTAAGGCATGACTTGGTTACAATCTACAAGTACCTACATGGGGAACAAATATTTTATACTGGACTCTTCAATCCAGCAGAGAAAGGTCTAACACGATCCGGTGGCTGGAAGTTGAAGCTAGATACATTCAGATTGGAAATAAGGCGTACGTTTTTAACAGTCAGAGTAATTAACCACTGGAACAAATTACCAAGGGTCCTGGTGGATTCTCTGTCACCGACAATTTTTAACTCAAGATTGGGTGTTTGTCTAACAGATCTACTCCAGGATTATTTTGGGAAGATCTCTGGCCTCTGTGAGACAGGGGTCAGACTAGATGATCACAATGGTCCCCTCTGTCCTTGGAATCTATGAATCTATTAATATGAATCCCCTACACCAAACCCCACTCCGATCATGGTGGGGGAGTGAGGAGAGCTCTGCCTATGTCCTGCAGAAGCTGGGATTCGCTGCTTTTCCCCAGGAGGCAGGGCAGCGGGGAAGGCAGCCAATCAGAAGGGTTCCCACAGGCAGGCTGAGATCCCCATGACTGTGATGATGTGGCAGCAGCAGCTGCATTGTTGCTGTGGCAAAAGACAGGGGTTGCAGGGGGAGAGGTGGTGCTTCAGGCAGTCTAGGCCGGAACATGGAGGGACATGACTATCCAGACAAGGCTCTGAATAAACCTGGAGGGAGACAGCCTGCCACAGCAGTGCACTCTCAGGTACCACTTGCACCTGATTGGGCAGGCACAGGGGGGCTGGAACAATTTGTATGGCGGGAGGGGGGGTGCTGAGAGCCATTGAACCAATCTGTAAACCCTGTATATAATGGAAACCCCTTCAAGCCAGGGGGTGCTGCAGCACTCCCCGCACCTCTAGTTCCAGCACCTAGGGGTAGGCGGCCGTGCTCACAGGTACCCACGGCCGGGTGGGCAGGCCACTGTGATTGTGCTGCATGCAGCTTTTCCCATCCTCATCATCTCGGTCATGCCTGGGGCCAGTGGCTCTGCCCAGGTGCTGATCCCAGCAGGCTTTGAGAGAGGAGAAGAAGGGCAGTTGGTGTGATGTTAGGGAAAATCTAGGCTGCTATGGCCCTCAGCCAGCAGTGCTGCCTGCGATGTGTCAGGCTCCCTCCATAGCTTCAGGCAGAAGTTGAATAAGTTGAGGGACAGGACTGATGAAAACACAGCAACTAGACAGGCGAGGGCCAATTCTGACCCCCTGGACAGTGAGCTCGGCCTGAGAGGAGCCATTTCTGGGCAAGCCCGTTCATCCCCATCGCGTCTTGAAGGGGAGTGCTTGCAGGCAAGGCACAGTGAGACGCAGCAGATGGTGGCGGTCAATGGGAAATGTTTTCCCATTCTATGAAATGTTTTGAGATTTCAGAATGTCACACACACATGCTCTTCCCCAAACTATCCCCTCTAAACATGCCAGGAAACCCCCCAACCCCACCCTACACACCTCTCCCAACAAACTCCCCCTCCCAATACTACTGGCTGTGGATATGTAGTGGTGTTGGGGGTAGTTTGGTACCGGGGCTGCTGGAAGCCTGGCATCTCGAGAAGGAGGCCCTGGTGTGTGTTCTGTGGGGGTAGGGTGGCTGTGGCAGTGATCAGGTGCATGTCTGCGGGGGGAGGAGGAGAGGGTATATGCTATTACAGGGATAAGCAACCTTTGGCACATGGCCCATCAGGGAAATCCGCTGGTGGGCTGGGATGGTTTGTTTACCTGCAGCGTCTGCAGGTTAGGCCAATCACAGAATATCAGGAGGTCATCTAGTCCAACCCCCTGCTCAAAGCAGGACCAATCCCCAATTTTTGCCCCAGATCCCTATATGGCCCCCTCAAGGATTGAACTCACAACTGGGTTTAGCAGGCCAATACTCAAACCACTGAGCTATCCCTTCCCCCGTTCCAGGCCAATGGGGGCTGCAGGAAGTGGCGTGGGCCAAGGGATGTGCTGGCCATCCTTCCCGCAGCCCCCATTGGCCTGGAGTGGCAAACTGCAGCCAGTGGGAGCTGCGATTGCTCTAACCTGCGGACGCTGCAGGTAAATAAACTGTCCCGGCCTGCCAGCGGATTTCTCTGATGGGCCGCGTGCCAAAGGTTGCCAATCTTTGTACTATTAGGTGGCATTTCCTTGCTTTTGTGTCAGATATGTTATGTGTCTAGCAGCCATCACTGTTCCACAGCTAAGTGTTATGTGTGTGAATAGCTATCTGTTCTGGCAAAACACAAATGGCATTTTGCATTGTCAGTACTATACACATTGGCCCAAAGGATGGTCCTGGAGAGAGCTGACCAGTATCCTTCCACATGGGAATATTTCCATTCCCATAGTTACTAGCAGGAAAAGCAGACAGGAGATCACTCCAACGCGTCTTTGCCAGTTACTTACTTTGAATATTACATTGATTTAGCAATGCAGCCACTAGCCTCTCATGGCCCAACCCCATGGGAATGTGCCCAAAACCCTGTGCCAGACCCACCACCACGGAGCAGTCTCTGCAGGGCAGAACAGCTGGGACTATTGCTGCATCTCCAGCTGACTGTGTATAAATGTAAGTGCTTTGCTTGTTAGTTAATTCAATAACCCACCACAATAACAACGTAATCCTTCCTAATCCCCTGGGGGCTAATTTTAATAGCAATCAGTAATCTGGATAGGCCCTTTGGGTAGGAAAGTGGGTATCACAAGTGTGTCTCTTGGAATGTCACAGCTATTGAGGTTTGATTAAAAGGATTAATTATTCTGCAGAGTTGCTCTCTGAAGCTGGAACTCCAGCCTTTAGTCTCTACTCCTTTACTTTGTATAAACATGCAAGATAATTTGATGCCTTATTATTTATATAGGGTTACAAGAGTACATAGGAATTGTGCAAGCAAGGCCACTGAACGATGCAATGGCCAGATTATATTCCCAGCTCAGGCACTGAAATTAGCTGCCCACATTTCTTGGAAGTTTTTAGAGGGTAGACACCTAGTGGCTGACAATAAAGCCAACCTTTTGGAGCGAATCACTGGCTCCAGAGGACTAGAATAGGAAATTGGTCTTTCTCCTCTTGGTCCCCGGCCTGAACTGAGCTGGGTAGGTAGCACTGTTATCTGGTGATGGCCAGTGGCCTGATGCAGTGAGTCTGGTGGGAATCAGCCCATTTCCTAGTGAACAATTTTCTAAAATTGAACATAGATCCCACAGTCCCAGTAGCCACTCGCTGCCTGGTGGTTAGCAGCCTCAGCAGGAGTGAATAGCCCATGAAGACTGAAGTCCTGGGTAGTCGCCTCTTAGTCAGGCGTGAGATACGTTAGCAAGGGTCTACTTGAACGAACCTTGCTCAGCATTGGCCATGCTGCTCTTGGATAAATCGAGGACTCCAGGCTCCAGAGCTGACAATCCAAAGCCTTTCGACATCACTGAACTTATTTTAAAAAATTGAGAATTCCAGCCATGAGTGGAGGGCTTGTTCCTGCAACGCCTCATTCCCCTGGAAGTGGAAGGATCCCAGTTCTACATTATGCCTCCTCACGTGGTTTCTGTTCTAACTTCCTACGCAATGTTGTCTAGATTCCATTAAAGAGAAAATACAGTGACTAGCAGGATCTCTGGTTTTAATCCAAGACTTCCAGCCTCGCAAGTCAAGGCTCATTATGAAACTAACACGTGAAAAGAGACTTCCTGTGATCTAGTAAACTCCTCCGTCCTGACAGAGGTAAGAGCCCATTGTGCTGCCTAAGCAATGCAGTAAGCCTCACGCCGCTATGATGTTGGAAACTCGCAGACCACCCATGGCTGAAGAATTCCTAGGGTGTCACTCACTGTGCAGCTTTCTTTGCAGAATCCCAGCTCCAGGTGGAATGCGGTGCTTTGCTACAGCACAGGAAATTATGGCTTGCTCCGCAGCATCTTCTATATATTTCAGAGCCATGCCGGTTCTCAGATCAACAATTTACCACAGCAAAATAACGTTTTTTAGGAGGGTTGGGTTTCGGTGCAGTTATCAGACACCACTGCAAAATAAGATAGGAAAAGATGAAAAATCAGTTAATAATTACAAATATCACAGGGTAATCTAGCTATTGGGGCTTGGTACCATGTGCTGTATTGTTTATATTGCATATATTTATAAACTGCAGGAAAGGGCTCTCTATCTAAGCAAATGAATCTTGTTCAGAGGGAGACTTGGGGAGCATAGACTTTGTTGCCACTATGCTCAGCCCCACATTTCTTCAAGGTCTAACTCCTATACATTCAGATAAACAGAACTGCCAAGACTGCCATCAGACGACCACCATAAAGAATAACAGAATCATAAATATAAGGCTGAAAGAGATCTTGAGAGATCATATAGTCCATCCCCCTTCTCTGAGGCAGAACCATGTATGTATACCTAGACAATTCCTGACAGAAGTTTGTCCGACCTGTTCTTAATAACCTCCACAGAATTGTACCGGACCCAGGATAGACCCCTGCAGGACCCCACTGCATACGTCCTCCCACTTTGACAGCAAACCATTGATAATTTATCAGTACATTTTTTCAACCAGTTGTGAACCCACCTTATAGTACTTTCATTTAGACCACATTTCCCTAGTTTGCTTACTAGAATGTCATGTAGGACTGTGTCAAAAACCCTACTAAAATCAACATATATCACATTATCACATTATCCACTAGGCCAGTAACCTTGTCAAAGAAGGAAATTAGGTTGGTTTGGCCTGATTTGTTCTTGACAAATCCATATTGGCTATTCCCCCATAACGCTATGATTCTTTAGGTGCTTACAATATACAAGGATACATGTTTTTTTCCTCAATGCAACATGTCTCGGTTTTAAGGAGCATATTAACAAGTAATTTACTAATTTAAAGAATATGTTCATTAGTAGCTGACCAAGAAAAATACTATTTGGAAGTTACAATAGCTATAATTTTTACAAAGCCAAATCAAATGGATAGAATGTTATATTTTAAAATATCACTACTTTGATTCTTTTTGCTGAAAAATCATTAGAGTACAATGTACCGTTGGCATTACTGAAACCTGGTGGGATGATTCCCATGACAGGAATGTTAAAATCAATGGTTATAACCTATTTAGGAAGGACTGAGTGGGCAAAAGGGGAGGTGGAGTAGCACTCTAAGTCAAAAATGACATTAACTGTTTCTGAGTCACTGATAACTCATAAGAAAATGATCTTCAGTGCTTATGGATGAATGTCTTAACAAACAAAGCACAAGATGGGGTTTTAGTTGGTGTCTGCTACAGATCCCAAATCCCACTGGGAACAGGGTGACCAGCTCCTTTTGTACATATCTATAATATGTAGGGAAAAAGCTGTGTGATCATGGGGGGCTCAATTTTAATGACATATACTGGAGGTTTCATGCCATCAGTACTAAAACATCACTGGAATTTCAGAATATTATAGATGATAGTTTCCTAACTCACCAAGTGTTGCATCCAACGTGGGGGAACTCTATATTAGATGTTGTCCTAACAGATAAAGAGGAACTGCTCACACAAATAAAAAATAATGGTAGATTAGGTACAAGTGATCACAATTTGGTCACATTTATAATATGCAAGGAGAATAAAATCCAGGCCAGTAATTTATATACTTGGTGCTTCAATAGGGTCAATGTCCAATTATGAGCCAAATCAGCTGGGAGGAAGAATTTAATCAGAAAAATGTGAATGATAATAGAGAAAAATTTAAAAACACCTTACTAGATGCCCCCAAAGCCACAATCCTACAATTGAATAAGAAGGCTGTATTGGTTAAAAACTGACCTGGTTTAGAGAACTGAAGGCAGCTATAACAATATAAAAACCAATATTATAAGAAATGAAAGACAGGGGAAATTGATAGTAATCAATATAATTCAGAAGCTAGGAATTGTAGAAAATTGATAAGGGAAGCAAAAGGGACACAAGGAGACCTCTATGTCCAGCAAAGTTTAGGACAATAAGAAGGAGTTTTATAAGTATATTAGGAACAACAAGAATCCTGACAATTGTATTGGTCCATTACTAGATGGAAATGGTAAAATTATCAATAATAACTCAAAAAAGGCAGAAGTGTTCAATAAATATTTCTGTTCTGTACTAGGGGGAAAACAGATGATGTATTTATAGCATATGATAACACTTGTTCCATTCCACTAGTGTCTCTGGAGGATGTTAAACAGCAGAAACTAAAGTTAGACATTTTAAAATCTGCAAGTCCAGATAATTTCCATACAAGAGTGGTAAAAGAGCTGGCGGAGGTGCTAACTGGACCATTAATGCTGATTTTCAATAAGTCTTGGAAAACTGGGAAAGTTCCAGAAGACTGGAAAAAAGTTAATGCTGTGCCAATATTTAAAAAGGATAAAAGGGATGACCCGGGTAATTATACACCTGCCAATCTGACATCAATCTCAGCCAAGTAATGGAGTGGCTCATACAGGACTTGATTAAAAAAGAATTAAAGGGGGGTAATAAGGTTAATGCCAATTAATATAGAATCATAGAGTTTAAGTCCAGAATGAACCACTAGAACATCTAGTATGACCCCCTGTATAGCACAGACCACCAGCACCACCCAGTACCCGCATGCTAAACCCAACAACCCAAATGAGACCAGAGTGTCACAGCCCACAGGAGACTGGCCTATTATGTGCCACAGGGAGAGAATAGGAGGAATCGAGGTTAATCAGTGCTCAGTGTCCCCGCTATGACAGGGAAATGATTAAGGGAGATCTACGCAAATAAAGCTGACACCCACACGCTGCAGATGTCGTCAAAAAAGCCAAGGTCACTGCCTATCTGATCTGGGGGAAAGTTCCTTCCTGACCCCATATATGGAAATCATTTAGACCCTGAGCATGTGAGCAAAAACCAGTCAGCCAAGCACCAGAGAGAGAGAATGCTCAGTGCTGCCTCAGAGCCCTGGCCCACCCTGCCCAATGTCCCAGCTCCAGCCATGGCCATCCCTGCTGCTTCAGAAATAGGAGATAAAAAAACCCTTCCAGAATACATTGGGTTTATGGAAATTAGAATCATAGAATCATAGAATATCAGGGTTGGAAGGGACCCCAGAAGGTCATCTAGTCCAACCCCCTGCTCGAAGCAGGACCAATTCCCAGTTAAATCATCCCAGCCAGGGCTTTGTCAAGCCTGACCTTAAAAACCTCTAAGGAAGGAGAGTCTACCACCTCCCTAGGTAACGCATTCCAGTGTTTCACCACCCTCATAGTGAAAAAGTTTTTCCTAATATCCAATCTAAACCTCCCCCACTGCAACTTGAGACCATTACTCCTCGTTCTGTCATCTGCTACCATTGAGAACAGTCTAGAGCCATCCTCTTTGGAACCCCCTTTCAGGTAGTTGAAAGCAGCTAGCAAATCCCCCCTCATTCTTCTCTTCTGCAGACTAAACAATCCCAGCTCCCTCAGCCTCTCCTCATAAGTCATGTGTTCTAGACCCCTAATCATTTTTGTTGCCCTTCGCTGGACTCTCTCCAATTTATCCACATCCTTCTTGTAGTGTGGGGCCCAAAACTGGACACAGTACTCCAGATGAGGCCTCACCAATGTCGAATAGAGGGGAACGATCACGTCCCTCGATCTGCTCACTATATCCCTACTTATACATCCCAAAATGCCATTGGCTTTCTTGGCAACAAGGGCACACTGCTGACTCATATCCAGCTTCTCATCCACTGTCACCCCTAGGTCCTTTTCCGCAGAACTGCTGCCTAGCCATTCGGCCCCTACTCTGTAGCGGTGCATTGGATTCTTCCGTCCTAAGTGCAGAACCCTGCACTTATCCTTATTGAACCTCATCAGATTTCTTTTGGCCCAATCCTCCAATTTGTCTAGGTCCTTCTGTATCCTATCCCTCCCCTCCAGCGTATCTACCACTCCTCCTAGTTTAGTATCATCCGCAAATTTTCTGAGAGTGCAATCCACACCATCCTCCAGATCATTTATGAAGATATTGAACAAAACCGGCCCCAGGACCGACCCCTGGGGCACTCCACTTGACACCGGCTGCCAACTAGACATGGAGCCATTGATCACTACCCGTTGAGCCCGACAATCTAGCCAGCTTTCTACCCACCTTATAGTGCATTCATCCAGCCCATACTTCCTTAACTTGCTGACAAGAATACTGTGGGAGACCGTGTCAAAAGCTTTGCTAAAGTCAAGAAACAATACATCCACTGCTTTCCCTTCATCCACAGAACCAGTAATCTCATCATAAAAGTCGATTAGATTAGTCAGGCATGACCTTCCCTTGGTGAATCCATGCTGGCTGTTCCTGATCACTTTCCTCTCATGCAAGTGCTTCAGGATTGATTCTTTGAGGACCTGCTCCATGATTTTTCCAGGGACTGAGGTGAGGCTGACTGGCCTGTAGTTCCCAGGATCCTCCTTCTTCCCTTTTTTAAAGATTGGCACTACATTAGCCTTTTTCCAGTCATCCGGGACTTCCCCCGTTCGCCACGAGTTTTCAAAGATAATGGCCAATGGCTCTGCAATCCCAGCCGCCAATTCCTTCAGCATTCTCGGATGCAACTCGTCCGGCCCCATGGACTTGTGCACGTCCAGCTTTTCTAAATAGTCCCTAACCACCTCTATCTCCACAGAGGGCTGGCCATCTCTTCCCCATTTTGTGATGCCCAGCGCAGCAGTCTGGGAGCTGACCTTGTTAGTGAAGACAGAGGCAAAAAAAGCATTGAGTACATTAGATCCTGTGAAACTAACTTGATATTTTTTTTTAATGAGATTACACATTTGGTCAATAAAGGTAATAGTGTTGATGTAATAGACTTCTGTAAGGCATTTGACTTGGTACTGCATGACATAGAATCACAGAAATGTAGGACAGGAAGAGACCCTGATAGGTCATCTAGACCAGCCCTTTGCACTGAGAAAGGACTGAGTATTATCTAGACCACCCCGACAGGTGTTTGTCTAACCTGCTCTAAAAAACCCTCCAATGACAGCGATTCTACAACCTACCTAGGCAACTTGTTCCAGTGCTTAACCGCCCTGACAGTTAGGAAGGTTTTCCTAATGTCCAACCTAAACCTCTGCTGCAATTTAAGCCCACTGCTTTTTGTCCTATCCTCAGTGGATAAGGAGAACAAGTTATCTCCCTCCTCCAAACTTGTATATACTTGAAGACTTATTATGTCCCCACTCAGTCTTTTCTTCTCTAGACTAAACTACCCAATTTTGTCAAGATTTCCATCCATATAGGTCCTGTTTTCTAGATCTTTAATCATGTAAAAGGCCTCTAGACTTTCTTCTATTTGTCCACATCATTCCCAAAAGTGTGGTGCCCAGAACTGGACAAAGTACAACAAGTGAGGCCTAATCAGGGCGGAGTAGAGCGGAAGAATTACTTCTCGTGTCTTGCTTACAACACTCCTGCTAATACATCCCAGAATGATGTTTGCTCTTTTGGCATCATTATTACACGGTTGACTCATATTTAGCTTGTGATCCACTATAAACCCCAGATACTTTTCTGTGGCACTCCTTTCTTTTTGATTAAAACTTCTATTCCATTTTGATTTAAAAAACTAGAAATATATAAAGTTAACATAAGAACGGCTGTACGGGGTCAGACCAATGTTCCATCTACCCAGTATTCTGCCGTCCAGCAGTGGTTGGTGCCAGATGATACAAAGGGAATGAATAGAGCAGGGCATTTTTTGGGTGATCCATCTGCAGTCATCCAGTCCTGGCTTGTGGCACGCACAGGTTTAGGGACACCAAGAGCAAGGGGTTGCATCGCTGATCATCTTGGCTAATAGTCATTGATGAACCCATCCTCCGTGAACTTATCTCATTGTTTTTTGAACCCCATTATACTTTTGGGCTTCACAACATCCCTTGGCAACTAGTTCCACAGGGGTGACTGTGCATTATGTGAAGAAATACTTCCTTATGTTTGTTTTAAATCCACTGCCTATTAATTTCCTTGGGTGATCCCTGGTTCTTGTGTTGTGTGAAAGGGTAAATAACACTCCCCTGTTCACATTCTCCGCACTGTTCATGATTTTATAGATTCTTATCGTATCTCCTCTTAGTCATCTCTTTTCCATGCTGAACAGTCCCAGTCTTTCTAATCTCTCCTCACATGGAAGCTGTTCCAGACCCCTAGTCATTTTTGTTGCCCTTCTCTGTACTTTTTCCAATTCTAATATATCTTTTTTGAGTTGGGGTGACTGGAACCGCATGCCGTATTCAAGATGTGGGTGCCGGTGTACCATGGATTTATACAGTGGAATTACTATTTCAGAGTAACAGCCGTGTTAGTCTGTATTCGCAAAAAGAAAAGGAGTACTTGTGGCACCTTAGAGACTAACCAATTTATTTGAGCATAAGCTTTCGTGAGCTACAGCTCACTTCATCAGATGCATACTGTGGAAAATACAGAAGATGTTTGTTTTTATACACACAAATCATGAAAAAATGGGTGTTTATCACTACAAAAGGTTTTCTCTCCCCCCACCCCACTCTCCTGCTGGTGATAGCTTATGTAAAGTGATCACTCTCCTTACAATGTGTATGATAATCAAGGTGGGCCATTTCCAGCACAAATCCAGGTTTTCTCCCCTCCCCCCACCCCCCCAAACAAACCCACTCTCCTGTTGGTAATAGCTTATCTAAAGTGATCATTCTCCTTACAATGTGTATGATACTCAAGATGGGCCATAAGAACGTCGGGGGGGGGGGTTTAGGAAAACAAGGGGAAATAGGTTACCTTGCATAATGACTTAGCCACTCCCAGTCTCTATTCAAGCCTAAGTTAATTGTATCCAATTTGCAAATGAATTCCAATTCAGCAGTCTCTTGCTGGAGTCTGGATTTGAAGTTTCTCTGTTGTAATATCGCAACTTTCATGTCTGTAATCATGTGACCAGAGAGATTGAAGTGTTCTGCGACTGGTTTTTGAATGTTATAATTTGTGTCCATTTATTCTTTTACGTAGAGACTGTCCAGTTTGACCAATGTACATGGCAGAGGGGCATTGCTGGCACATGATGGCATATATCACATTGGTGGATGTGCAGATGAACGAGACTCTGATAGTGTGGCTGATGTGATTAGGCCCTGTGATGGTGTCCCCTGAATAGATATGTGGGCACAGTTGGCAACGGGCTTTGTTGCAAGGATAGGTTCCTGGGTTAGTGGTTCTGTTGTGTGGTATGTGGTTGCTGGTGAGTATTCGCTTCAGGTTGGGGGGCTGTCTGTAGGCAAGGACTGGCCTGTCTCCCAAGATTTGTGAGAGTGTTGGGTAATCCTTCAGGATAGGTTGTAGATCCTTGATAATGCGTTGGAGAGGTTTTAGTTGGGGGCTGAAGGTGACGGCTAGCAGTGTTCTGTTATTTTCTTTGTTAGGCCTGTTCTGTAGTAGGTGACTTCTGGGAACTCTTCTGGCTCTATCAATCTGTTTCTTCACTTCCGCAGGTGGGTATTGTAGTTGCAAGAATGCTTGATAGAGATCTTGTAGGTGTTTGTCTCTGTCTGAGGGGTTGGAGCAAATGCAGTTGTATCGCAGAGCTTGGCTGTAGACAATGGATGGTGTGGTGTGGTCAGGGTGAAAGCTGGAGGCATGTAGGTAGGGATAGCGGTCAGTAGGATCTCTTTAGATAAGCTATTACCAACAGGAGAGTGGGCTTGTGTGTGGGGGGTGGGGGCGGGGGGGGGGAAGAAAACCTGGATTTGTGCTGGAAATGGCCCACCTTGATTATCATACACATTGTAAGGAGAGTGATCACTTTAGATAAGCTATTACCAACAGGAGAGTGGGTTTGTTTGGCGGGGGGTGGGGGGAGGGGAGAAAACCTGGATTTGTGCTGGAAATGGCCCACCTTGATTATCATACACATTGTAAGGAGAGTGATCACTTTACATAAGCTATTACCAGTAGGAGAGTGGGGTGGGGGGAGAGAAAATCTTTTGTAGTGATAAACACCCATTTTTTCATGATTTGCATGTATAAAAACAAACATCTTCTGTACTTTCCACAGTATGCATCCGATGAAGTGAGCTGTAGCTCATGAAAGCTTATGCTCAAATAAATTGGTTAGTCTCTAAGGTGCCACAAGTCCTCCTTTTCTTTTTGGAATTACTATATTTACTGTTTTATTATCTATCCCTTTCCTAGTGGTTTCTAACATTCTGTTAGTTTTTTTGACTGCCGCTGCACATTGAGCAAACATTTTAAGAGAACTATCCACAATGACTCCAAGATCTTTCTTGAGTGGTAACAGCTAATTTAGAAACCATCATTTTGTATGTATAGTTGGGATTATGTTTTCCAGTGTGCATTAGTTTGCATTTAGCAACATTGAATTTCATCTGCCTTTTTTTTGCCCAGTTATCCAGTTTTGTGAGTTCCCTTTGTAACTCTTCGCAGTCTGCTTGGGACTTAACTCTCTGCGCAATTTTGTATCATCTGCAAATTTTGCCACCTCACTTTTTACCCCTTTTTCCAGATCCTTTATGAATATGTTGAACAGTGTTGGTCCCAGTACAGACCACGGCGGGACACCACTATTTACCAAACAGACCATTTATTCCTACCCTTTGTTTCCATTCTTTTAACCAGCTACTGATCTGTGAGAAGACCTTCCCTCTTATCCCATGACTGCGTACTTTGCTTAAGAGCCTTTGTTGAGAGATCTTGTGAAAGGCTTTCTGAAAGTCCAGATACACTGGATCCCCCTTGTCCACATGTTTGTTGACCCCCTCAAAGAATTCTAATAGATTGGTGAGGCATGATTTCCTTTTACAAAAACCATGTTGTCTCTTCCCAAACAAATGGTGTTCATCTATGTGCCTGATAATTCTGTTCTTTACTATAGTTTCAAGCAGTTTGCCTGCAACTGAAGTGAGGCTTATTGGCCTGTAATTGCCAGGATTGCTTCTGGAGCCATTTTAAAAAATTGGTGTATCATTAGCTATCCTCCAGTTATCTGGTACAGAGGTTGATTTAAATGATAGGTTACGTACCACAGTTAATAGTTCTGCCATTTCATATTTGAGTTCCTTCAGAACTCTTGGATGAATACCATCTGGTCCTGGTGACTTATTACTGTTTAATTTATTGATGTGTTCCAAAACCTCCTCTAGCGACACCTCAGTCTGGGACAGTTCCTTAGTTTTGTCACCTAAAAAGAATGGCTCAGGTGTGGGAATCTCTGTCACCCCTCTTCAGTAAAGACCAATGCAAAGAATTCATTATCTTCTCTGCAACAGTCTTGTCTTCCTTGAGTGTGTCTTTAGCACCTTTTACTCCTTTGGCCCCGTTGATTGTTTGGCAGGTTGCTTGCTTCTGGTGTACTTACAAACTTTTTTGCTGTTAGTTTTTGTACCTTTTTTGCTGGTTGCTCTTCAAATCCCTTTTTTGGCCTGCCTAATTACACTTTAACATTTGACTTGCCAGAGTTATTGTTCCTTCCTAGTTTCCTCACTAGGATTTGATTCCAATTTTTAAAGGATGTCTTTTTGCTTCTCACTGCCTCTTTTACCGTGTTGTTTAGCCATGATGACCTTTTTTGTCCTCTTACCGTTTTCTTTATTTGGGGCATACATTTAGTTTGAGCCTCCATTATATTTTTAAAAAAAGTTTCCATGCACCTTGCATGCATTTCACTCTTGTGAAAGTTCATTTTAACTTAACTGTTCATTTTAATTTCCATATAACTAACTTCCTAATTTTTGTGTAGTTATCCATTTTCAAGTTGAATGCTACTGTGGTGGGATTCTTTGGTATTTCCTCCCCTTTTCACCTACAATGTTAAATTTAATTACATTATGGTTGCTATTACCAAGTGGTTCTGCTATATTTAACTCTTGGATTTGTTTCTGTCTGCTACTAAGAACTAAATTAAGAATTGTTCTCCCCTTGTGGGTTCCAGGACTAGCTGCTCCAGGAAGCCGTCATTAATGGTGTCTAGAAATTTTATCTTTGCATCCCGTCTTGAGCTGACATGTACCCAGTCACTTTGGAGACAGTTGAAATCCTTCATTATTGTTCAGTTTTCTACTGTTGTAGCCTCTGTAATGTCCCTTAGTATTTCACAATCACTATCACCACCCTGGTTAGGTGGTCAGTAGTATATTGCTACTGCTGTACTCTCATTGTTGAAGCACGGAATTTTTCTATGGCACAGTTTGATTCATTTAAGAATTTTACTATATTTGACTTTACTCTTTCTTTCACATATAATGCCCCGTCCTCCCTCCCACCCCCTAGCATGACATGATCTGTCATTCCTATATATTTTGTACACTGGTATTACCATGTCCCACTGATTATCACTTATAAATTTTGCGGACGGGAGGGGTTGCAAGTGCTTTGGAGGATAAAATTAAAATTCAAAATGATCTGGACAAACTGGAGAAATGGTCTGAAGTAAATAGGGTGAAATTCAATAAGGACAAATGCAAAGTACTCCATTTAGGAAGGACATTCAGTTGCACACACACAAAATGGGAAATGACTGCCTAGGAAGGAGTACTGCGGAAAGGGATCTGGGGTCACAGTGGATCACAAACTAAATATGAGTCAACAGTGTAATGCTGTTGCAAAAAAAGCGAACATCATTCTGGGATGTATTTGCAGGAGTGTTGTTGTAAGCAAGACACGAGAAGTAATTCTTCCGCTCTACTCCACTCTGATTAGGCCTCAACTGGAATGTTGTGTCCAGTTCTGGGTGCCACATTTCAGGAAGGTTGTGCACAAATTGGAGAGAGCCCAGAGAAGAGCAACAAAAATGATTAAAGGTCTAGAAAACACGATCTATGAGGGAAGATTGAAAAAATTGGGTTTGTTTAGTCGGGGAAAAAGAAGGCTGAAAGGGGACATGATAACAGTTTTCAAGTATGTAAAAGGTTGTTACAAGGAGGAGGAAGAAAAATTGTTTTTCTTAACCTCTGAGGATAGGACAAGAAGCAATGGGCCTGTGGATGGCACTGTGTTCTGCACGGCTGAGGTTATGGGACAAGTGATGCATCACTTGACCCATAACCTCAGCCGTGCAGAACACAGTGATGCATCACTTGCCCCATAACCTCAGCCATGCAGAACACAGTGCCATCCACAGCCTCAGAAACAACTCTGACATCATAATCAAAAAGGCTGTCAAAGGAGGTGCTGTTCTCATCATGAATAGGTTGGAATATGAACAAAAGGCTGCTAGGCAGCTCTTCAACACCACATTCTACAAGCCATTACCCTCTGATCCCACTGAGGGTTACCAAAAGAAACTACACCATCTGCTCAAGAAACTTCCTGAAAAAGCACAAGAACAAATCCGAACAGACACACCCCTAGAACACCGACCAAGGGTATTCTATCTGCTACCCAAGATCCATAAACCTGGAAATCCTGGACGCCCCATCTTCTCAGGCATTGGCACCCTGACAGCAGGATTGTCTGGCTATGTAGATTCCCTCCTCAGGCCCTACGCTACCAGCACTCCTAGTTATCTTCGAGACACCACTGACATCCTGAGGACACTAGAATCCATCGGTGATCTTCCTGAAAACACCATCCTAGCCACTATGGATGTAGAAGCCCTCTACACCAACATTCTGCACAAAGATGAACTACAAGCCATCAGGAACAGTATCCCAGATAATGTCATGGCAAACCTGGTGGCTGAACTTTGTGACTTTGTCCTCACCCATAACTAATTCAAATTTGGGGACAACGTATACCTTCAAGTCAGCGACACTGCTATGGGTACCTGCATGGCCCCACAGTATGCCAACATTTTTATGGCGGACTTAGAACAATGCTTCCTCAGCTCTCGTCCCCTAATGCTCCTACTCTGCTTGTGCTACATTGATGACATCTTCATCATCTGGACCCATGGAAAAGAAGCCCTTGAGGAATTCCACCATGATTTCAACAATTTCCATCCCACCATCAACCTCAGCCTGGACCAATCCACACAAGAGATCAACTTCCTAGACACTACAGTGCTAATTAGCGATGGTCACATAAACACCACCCTATACCGGAAACCTACTGACCGCTATACTTCCCTACATGCCTCCAGCTTTCGTCCACACCACACCACAAGATCCATTGTCTACAGCCAAGCTCTACGATACAAACCACATTTGCTCCAACCCCTCAGACAGAGACAAACACCTACAAGATCTCTATCAAGCATTTTTACAACTACAAAACCGGACATAAAAGAATAAATGGACACAAATCAGATGTCAAGAATTATAACATTCAAAAACCAGTCGGAGAACACTTCAATCTCTCTGGTCACTTGATTACAGACCTCAAAGTTGCAATATTACAACAACAAAAACCTTCAGAAACAGACTCCAATGAGAGACTGCTGAATTGGAATTAATTTGCAAACTAGACACCATTAAATTAGGCTTGAATAAAGACTGGGAATGGATGTGTCATTACACAAAGTAAAACCATTTCCCCATGCTTATTTTCCCCCCCGCACTGTTCCTCACACGTTCTTGTCAACTGCTGAAATCCTGAAGATGTGTGCGTCATGAACCTGCCTGGACCACCCTATGTTAATGTCAGTGAAATACCTATGGTGATCAACAAGCGCCGGCAATACCATGGAGAAGTAGCCCTTTCTATTGATGTACTCCATCACAAAATGGTCCGATGCCAAAATTAGAATAAGTGCCATCTATCTCCCCTCCGCAGTTAGGAAAGCCCATTTCCGCAAAGTTATCCACTATTTTAGGTACATTCCCAAGATTCACGGTCCTTCATAGCAGGATGCGATTAATGGCCCTGCACACTTGTGTTAACGCAGCCCCCATGGTCAACTTCCCAATGCCAAACTGATTCAAAACTTACCGGTAGCAGTCTGGGGTTGCTAGCTTCCTCACAGCCACACGCTTCTCTACCGAGAAGGCAGCTCTCATTTTGGTGTCCTTGCCCCACAGGGCTGGGATGAGCTCCACAATCAGTTCCAGGAAGGTGGCTTTCCACATCCTGAAGTTCTGCAGCCAGTGCTCATCATCCCAGACCTACATAACGATGAGATCCCACCACATCAGGTCTGGGATGATGAGCACTGGCTGCAGAACTTTAGGATGTGGAAAGCTTGTTTCCTGAGCCCAAAAGTGATGGTCCAAAATGTGCAGCTGCTCTGTGAATGCCAAAGGTAATCTAGTGTTGGTTGCTTCTTTCCATGGCACACAGCAGGTCAGGCAATTCTGACTTCTGTTCAGAATTAGTAGGTCATGATTAACTGCATTACCATTTGTGATTTGTTAGTAACAGTTACCACAACACTAGACAGCAGTGCAGAATCCATTCTTTCAGACGGAGATGACAGGTACACAGTAAACAGAGGCTTTTGAAAAATGCCATGAAATGCGATTGGAAGCCCATGGAATGCTGGGACAGAAAATAATGCATCATTGGATGTTGAGCCAGTACACATGATGTGCTGTAATCCACTCCGCCTTCCCACAAGTCCTAGCTGCAGAAGAGGGCAAGTAGCACCCTGGGATAGGTACCCACAGTGCACTGCTCTCCCTGTTGATGATAGAGTGCCAAGTGTGGATGTGTACTGCCAACTGAAGGAGCATAGTGTGAACACACAATAGCTATGATCTTATAGCACTTTTTGATCATCAGCATAACTTTTGCTGAAAAAACGCTGTAGTGTAGACAAGGGCGTAGAAGATTATATGACTGGGTCTAACCAGCCTGATGTCTGCACAGGAAAATTGCACCTCACTAATCTATTAGAATTCTTTCCACATGTCAATAAAACAGTGGACAAAGAAGAAGCATGTGACAGTCATTTGGACTTTCAAAAGGCCTTTCACAATGTTCCTCACAAGGGGCTACCAAAGACCAAAGTAGTCATGGTGTGAGAGGCAAAGTACTGTCATGGAGCAAGTAATTCTGAGAATTCAACTGGGCAAAAGTCAGGCAGACAACACTATCATGATGCATAAACACAAGGTGGGACAGACCTAAGGTTACTGTGCAAACCTGCAACTCTGAATCTCTGGAATTCTATGTGATTATCCAACTTAACTACATAACTGTAGTAGCATTGGGCCCAATCCTGCTTCCATTGAAGTCCATCTGAATACTCCCATTAATTTCAGTGGGAGCAGGATTGAGCCCCTAGCTTTCTTGCATGCAATATAACTCTCAGTTTCAGCAGCTCAATATCTGTCATAAAAGGACAACATCCTCAAATGCACCTGGTCTCCCCTAGTGCTGCTACAAATCACCAAGGGTAATGCCTCCTTCAGCAGCAGTTGTCAGATACTGTCCCTTGGTCATTTTTGTGCCCACTCCAATCTTCACCAGAAACAACTGGAAACAGGGACAGCAGAGCTGAGCTGGAGGACTCATGGAAAACAATCTCAGCACCAGAAATGCAGGGTTTCTGGCTCCTGTTCAGGGCAGCAGCGGAGCAAAAATAGCTCTTCATCTGATGTTGTTGCCTTGGCCTTTGGGCTGGTCTAGGGCTAGGATGTGCTCAGGATTGTGAACATGAGGAATAAAGTGTTATCATTGTGCACTGTTTTAAGGGCTTACAGGCATCCGATAGGTGTGTGCAGAATCTGGATAGTTGACTGGATCGTTGGACTTCCTTCATAGCCTTTGGTCTGGGCACTTCCTTAATGGCTCTCATTTTCTCAGGGTCCAGCCAGAGTCCCTCAGAAGTCAACAGCTGTGCAGTGTAGGGGACCTCAGTTCTCCTCAGCTTCAGCTTGTCAGCATTGCACCTAATATTCTTCTCCTGGCACCTGTTTAGGAATTGTCACAGCTTGGTATCAGGGTCCTTCATGGCCTCTTCCTTGACATCTCCTCCTATAGTAAGAATGTCATCTGCTACAGTCTTGATGTCTGGAAGTCCCCCTATTGCCTAGTTTAATTTACATTGGAACACCTCTGGGACTGGGGTGGTGCCTGTAGACATTTGTACCCAGTGGTACCTACCAAAAGGTTCTCAGGTGCCTGGAAGGCTCATGTAGCTCAAAGTGCCAGAACTCATTCATGACATCATAGATAGTGAACACTTTTGTCCTGGATAGATCAGGTAGAGTGTCCTCCATTGCTGGTAAATGGGTAGCGACTTCTTGTCAATGATCTGTTCAGAGGCTTGGGGTCAATGCAGATCCTTAGTTTATCTGAAGTTTTTCTCACCATTACTAGGCTGCTGATCCACACTGTGCTTGTTTTAACAAGTGTAATGATGCCTCTTCTTTGCAGGCTTGTCAATTCCTTCTCAGGGCTATAGGAACTCTGAGTTTCAGCGGTGTCATGGGCTCCACATGGGGTCTGCTTCTAACTTCAGAGTGCCTTCTAGGTGTCCCTCTCCTTGAAGTATGTCCTTATATCCTGTTAGAATGCTGGGTAGGGCCCATGGTGACTGTTCTCCCGCCTCTCTCACATAAGGATATTTTGGTATTTTACTAAGATCAAATCCATGATGTGTACTGCTCTGATGCCCAGCAGTGCTCTCCTGTGTGTCAACTACTAGAAACTCCAGGCGATAATGTCTCTTGTTTCATGGGTCTCTTATTGACAGCCTACATTTGCCCACTGGCCTCAACGTGGTTTTCTTGCTCATCGCTAGCGTTTGGTTACATTTCTCTAGTCTAATATTGCTGCTTAGCAGTGTTGCTGGGATTACTTTGCAGCTGGCTCTGCAATCCAGCTGGAACCTATAAGCTGGAACCATGTGTTCCACCAATGATCCTATGTTTAGTTAGGGAATCTTTAATATCTCTGACATTACATGAGGAGGACAGAGCTCTCGGCTCTGTAATGTAAGTATCTATTCCCTCTTCTGCTTCTTGGTTTCAGGTAAAAAACCCAGTCTCCCTCGAGAGTCTCATTCTGTCTGGGGTCACAGAACTCATCAACACCTTTTTCAGTTGTTCCAGGCATTATTCTTGGCAGCAGTGTCTCACTCACTTCTTGTCCTTCCTCCCCGCCCCCCAACATAACCCTCCCAATGAGATAGTAAAAAAGCTTTATCATAGAATATCAGGGTTGGAAGGGACCTCAGGAGGTCATCTAGTCCAACCCCCTGCTCAAAGCAGGACCAATCCCCAACTAAATCATCCCAGCCAGGGCTTTGTCAAGCCTGACCTTAAAAATATCTAAGGAAGGAGATTCCACCACCTCCCTAGGTAACGCATTCCAGTGTTTCACCACCCTCCTAGTGAAAAAGTTTTTCCTACTATCCAACCTAAACCTCCCCCACTGCAACTTGAGACCATTACTCCTTGTTCTGTCATCAGCTACCACTGAGAACAGTCTAGATCCATCCTCTTTGGAACCCCCTTTCAGGTAGTTGAAAGCAGCTATCAAATCCCCCCTCATTCTTCTCTTCCGCAAACTAAGCAATCCCAGTTCACTCAGCCTCTCCTCATAAGTCATGTGTTCCAGTCCCCTAATCATTTTTGTTGCCCTCCGCTGGACTCTTTCCAATTTTTTCACATCCTTCTTGTAGTGTGGGGCCCAAAACTGGACACTGTACTCCAGATGAGGCCTCACCAATGTTGAATAGAGGGGAACAATCACGTCCCTCAATCTGCTGGCAATGCCCCTACGTATACATCCCGAAATGCCATTGGCCTTCTTTAGCTTCATTTTCTCATTGTTATCCCCCATGGTTAGCTCTGTACACAGTCTCAATTCTGATTTCCATGGTTTTCATGCTTGGGCAAGGTCTTCTGTCTGGAAATCCAGCTCTGTCTGTTTGCTCTGTTTCTAAGTGTTGCTTTGCTGGCCTGTTTAATTAGACTCTCTTTCTTGCTGTACCTCTCACCAGACTCACTACTGCCACTATATTTCATGTACTGGGTAATACCATGAGAAGATGCCATGTTTCTAAAACTATACTGGCTCTTTATGGAGGAGCTGCAACTGCAGTTACCATTCTTGCCATGTGCACACAGACTGACTTCCTGCTGCTTCTTCAGACTCTTCCCTCCTGCAACTTGTGTTCCTCCCTCCAAGTTCCAGACAAGTTGCTACAGTCCCCAAAAGACACAGAACCTTTGGGCTGCATCATTCCATCTGCCTCTTAAAGGGGCCACACCTATCGTCAGATGTTCGGCTGCATGTGTGTTCTCCCTGTGTGCTGTCCCAGCTCTGCACAGATAGCAGACACTGCAAATCTCAAGTGAACCATCCAATGACCACAAAATCTGTTAAGGTGCGAAGGCACTTGGTCAGGTTTAGCGTCAGCAAAACACAGTCCTAGTTCCCCGGATCAGTGTCTACAGTTACACTAGCACATGGATGCCCGTGACAATGGACACAGCTCAGTCAGTTGTGGGAATTTCCACTGCCCCCTCGGCTGGACAAAGACACTCTGTCTCAGATACATCTTTATACACCAATATAAACAAGTTACTTATCATCCTTGACGTAGAAAGGTGCCACCCATTGCCTTGTACCTGTAGTTTCTATCAAAACATCTCTATTGATCATGCTGTCATCCTGACCTTATCCTTAAGATGGGTCAAAATGTTCCTGTTATCTTTGGGGAATGTGTTTATCGGGGAGTCCTGGTACCACCCTTCTGGAATGTGCTTGTGTGAGTGTTTTGTGCCTAGCACCTCTTGGAAATATGTGGTTTTGCAATATCAGTCCTGTGTTTGCCAAATTCTGTGAGCAGGGCCTGCCTCTTGCTCACAACTTAACTTTGCTTTATATCAGCAAAGTTTCGGCGACTTTATCCCAGGCCTCATGCCTCATACCAGGTCTCTGATACATGGGTTTATGTTTCAGGCCTTCTTCCTACTACACCACTGTAAAAGAAAATTAATCAGCCCATCTCTCACCAATCTAGGTGCTAGATTCGACTCTAGGATCCCATGAACTTCTAAACTCTTGAGTCCAATTTACACAAGCATCTTTTATTAGTTAACAGAAATACAGCTCGAGCTGGGTGCCTCAGGAGAGGGATCCCACCCCTCAGAAATTGCAAGCAATTATACCTTCTACAGTTGGTAACATTGCCCTCGCCCATGTCCAAAGTCCAATCCCCTAATTTGAGTAGGGGTCTCTGTCCTTCGCTATTGGACAGTTTTGTTGCTGAGTGGACAGTCCGTTGCCGGGTGCCAGATGTACTCCTGAAGACAATTAATTCTTCTTCTTGCATTTTTTCCTTATCTCCAGTGATAACTGGCAGTCTCAACTGGTTTTGCAGCTGCTTCTTCAGCATTCCTCTCAGGTCAGCTTGACCTTGGCCTAAGGCTTCAAGTACTTTAATCACTTATGCTAAGTTAGTAACTTATGCTAAGTTATAAGAACAAACTTATTGAACATTTATATAAAATAGCATATAAGCACTTTTTTATAACAACCACCCACAGGAGGATATTTTCTCTTTTGCTGTTTCAGAAAGGCTGGCTCCAGACGGCACTGTTAATTCGTTGTCAAATATGGGTGCTACAGTATATGTGAAAGGGGGACAAATGACTCCTGCATTTCACTCCTAAGCATACCTGGACTCCTGGCATTAGACAATGAGCAGATTTCCTACAGAGCTGGCCAGTTCCCTCTCCCAGCTAAAGAAATAGCCCTGCCAGCCTGCAGTCTCTGCAGACTGAATCACAGTGACTGACAGTGCGCGGAAGCTGGGCTCTCATTATAGCACAGTTTCTCCGGGGAGAATTGCTGCACTTTGCTCACATAGGATTTCTCTTGAGTGCTTCTTCCTGCTTTGGGATCCTGGGAGCTGAGAGCTAAATCATTTGAGGAGCATCTGCTGCCTGGTCAAGCACCTGCATGGGATCTCATTTCCCTGCACTACCACCAGGGGGCTCCTTCACATCCCTACCAGTAAATAGGATAGCTAACTTTCTCAGGTCTGAAAATTGGACCCCCCCGCCCTGTCTCTTCCCCCCAAGGCCTCGCCCCTTCTCCGTCTCTTCCCCCGAGGCCCCACCCCACCTTGCCTCTTCTCCCTGAGGCCCTTCCCCCTGTCCGCCTCTTTCCCCAGGCCCCACTCCTGCTCTGCTTCTTCCCTTGCGGCCCTGCCCCCCACTTGCTCCTCTCCCCACAACTTCTCGTCGCTCACTGCTCCCCCTCAACCCCAGCTCCAGAAGGCCGCCTGCGAGTGCAGGTCAGAAGAGCACTGTGGCTGCATGGGAGCAGCCAGGCAGCTCTGCTGGTGAGCTAGGATGCGGCCCTCCTGCACGGCAGCTTCCCGCCTCCCTCTGTGCTGCCTGTCTAGTAGTCCCCTCCCTGCCCACTAGAGCCCTCCCCACCCCGGAGCTGCCTGAGAGTGTGGCTAGCGGAAGTGCCGGCTGGTGGAACAACTCGTGTTCCTTCCCTCCTGGGGAACATTCCATGCCTGCTGGGAGCCCCTTAGCCCGCTCGCCATGAGCCCCCCCCAACACACTGCAGCCCTACAAACCATGCTCTTCACAGGGGCTGCCTGCGGCCTACGCCAGCACATGCTTGCTGCCACAGGAGCCACCGCTTCAGGGCCAGGCGACAGGCTACCCCTTCCTCCACCCACGCCCACCGTAACTGGACTTCTAGTGTCCAGTCAATACATCTGCCAGGTTCCCTTTGTGACTGGCCTTTCCGGTTGAAAAACAGACACCTGACAACCCTACCAGTAAATACTGCATCACATAGCCTGGAGCTGGAAGGAGAAGAACCTGCAGAGTGTCGCAATCTTGGGGAGCAATCAGGTGCACTCAGTCACTTCTCTCAGCCTCTGAAACTAGGGCCTGCCTCCAGGTAAACCCCTTGCCCCCAGTCACAGTGGTTGTTGATTAATGCCTCTGGCTGAGAACCCTGGGGATGGGTCACCTCGCTAGCCAAAGCAATCTTAGCCCCAGCAGCCCTGTGCGTCTCACTCTATGAAAAGACGCACTCCAAGATCTGTCCTAGTCATCTACTTCTCTGCCTTCCAGCACCTTGCAGGTAGATACCCCCAGGAATTAAATGTGGAAATAACACTCTCTTTCCCAGCCCATAGGTTGTGAGTTGCTTGCTTTGGTGTCCCCAGGTACTGGTGTGAATACCTGGCAGAGAAATGTCCCTTTGACACCTCACTTGGTGCCCCTCTTTCCTCTCTGGGCTCCCCACTCACAGTTTGTTGTCAGTGGTTATAGAAGTCCCAGATCCCAGGAAGCACTTGGGCAGGTCCATCTGCAGCTCCTAAGAAGTGCTCTCTCACTGCACTACCACTTCTAGCCATGATGCCACCCCTGCGTCAGCATCTTTCACCATGCCACCCCCATACTGTCCCTGCACCATCAAACCTTGCCATGATACCATCTCTGCACTGGTGCAGTCCAAAGGCATCACCACCTAACCCAGTGAGCTCATTTCTTTGGGCACTGGACAAAAAACCCTCCCTAGAGTTCACTCAGCTCTACTGCTGCCCTCGCCTCCCAACAGAATAGAGGCACCAAGATTCTAGCTCTACTACTATAATATGGAGGGGACTCAATGACACATGGGCCCTGGAGCAGAACCTCTGCCATAAGAGGTTCACTTCTCCCTCCACCAGTAGGCAACTCCACCCCCCAGGCATTCAAGACCGAGTTTTTAATTATGGGGACTCCTTACTCAGGGCACATCCAGTACAGTTCTGTTGCCCTTTGTCACACAATAAGGATAACAACATTTCATTATCCCTACACCCAAAACGTAAATGAATTTTAACCATAATGTTTGCATTGGCACAATGGGTTTCTCCCATGCCATTAAGGTCTGATCATTCTGTCTCTTCCTCCATTTCTCAGATAGATGACAGCCGAGAACTCCTTCCTCTGTGAGCTGTGGACGACAGAGCTACACCTCTGTGTGCGAGTGCGAGAGAGAATGTTGTCTGAAGAACCCACTGAAGGAAACCAGTGGAGTGTTGTCATGCAGCCCAGAGTGCTGGTGGGAATGAGTTCCATGGTCCAGCTCCCGTGAAGGTTCTGGCTCCTGCATTCACAGGCCAACAGTTTGATTTTTCTGGTGAGAGGAACCTGCCAGGAGAAGTGCTGGCTTGTGGGAGAGGCCGTCTCTCCAGCAGCTGGGGCTAGGCACATGGAGAACTCCACATATCAGGACAGAGATCTTGAGATGGACTTTCTTCAATAGAAACCAGCCAGGACAGAGAGGAGCACGGGGGCAATGAGTGGTTTCTGTTGCTTAGCAGACTGTCTGCTGTGTCCTTACCATTTAGTACCAGTATAAAGCACTGAACTCTCTTACTGGAGGGTCACTGGCTACTTTGCCTTCTTTGTGGTTTCACTGATGTGCTGCTGAAATAAAGAGCAAGAGAATGACAGAACCAGCTGTGATATTCTGGTGACTAAACCAGCTAGAAGCAATTAGGAGAGAGCAGTGTGTAAGGTCACATGTCTCCCAAGCAACTCCCTGAGCCTTCCAAACCCCAAGGCTCCACCCACTCAGCATCATGGGCCTGGGCAGCACTAGTCCCACACTCAAATAGATTGTAGTGTGCTTGTCCTATATTTGCTGCTCTGGCTGCACAAGAAGAGTGAGACATACACACACACACACAGCTTTCAATGCCAAAACACAGCACATGAGTAATGGTCCCATATCCTAGGCAGGCTATCCACTGGCTATCCTAGTCCCCACAGTACAACAAAGGGAACCCAAATAAACCCTATAAATGTACATGGTTTGTAATATACTAATTGCTCTTCCACAGCCTCCAATTTCCTCTGACGCTCACATGCTCCATCACAGACTTTCCCTTTCCAACAGCCAGCAGCAAAGTGGAATAGACATGCTGAGCTCATGGATATCAAGGGAGTAGTTTCCTTAGCAACAATAACCATATGAGAGCAACACATGGAGCCCAAGAAAGTTGTCGCTTAGCAACAATCATCATGTAATAGCTGTCTGAACTTCCTGTCCACTCACTTGCTTTTGTTTGTATTTTTATGGTGGTTGTTGCTTATTTTTATTCAGAAAATTCTCATGGGAAATTCTTTTCACACAATTCTTTTCTTTTAAATGCAGAGAAGTCAGCTACCACATATCTGTTGTGTTGAATTAAAAAGGGCTGAAGCCAACAGGGTTGTACAGAAATGTCTAAAAGCCTATAGAATTTAATCGCGAATGAGACCCTTGCTGCTGATAGATTGCGGAACTGCCCTGTAGTAGTTTCTATAACAAGGATATCATTCTCTATTTAATCGTATATGACGATTCAAAAGTCTAATTGACCATTTTCTATACAATTTATAAAACTTTTCACTTAGGGTTTAAGGAACTATTTCTGATTAGCTTTGAAACATGTCATTTGTGCTTTTTAGGGATATTTACAAGTAATCACATATGCAAAGAACACAGGCAGTTATCTAGGAGTACAGTGGGATATTCAGGTACTTGGTGCAGTTTGCATGATGATATAGAGGTGTTATTGGCATGGGCTTGGAGTGGCTGCATTACTCACAAATGGCTATGAATTAGTTATACAGGTATTGACAAACAAACATCAATACCCATGTAAACCCTGGCACACCAACATATCCTCTGGTTGAGAGTTTATAAACATTTAATGGGGTCTATGTTTCATATCCCTCGAGCAGAAAAGCAAGGTGTAAGAGTAGCTTGAGTGAAAATGTAGATGCCATTTGCTCTTGGAAATCAATGTAATTGCTTAGATACCAAGGTGATCTGTAATAAGAAGACAGAGAGAACTGATAGAATTGTACGGGTCTTGGCTGGAGAGGAAAATGATAACCAATATGGTAGAGAAGCTTCTAACAATCACCTGAAATAGTTCTTCCATGCATAGAAATGGCCCAGTTTTAAAGTCCAAAATCTCTCATGGTACCAGAACTAGAAACAAAAAAATTCAGAAGTGGTTTCTAATCTGTGCTGCCTGGCTGCCTAACTGGAGACACCGAAAGGTGAGGCGCAAAATTAGAGGATACTTTGAAAATATGGGCCTTATTCCACCGAAAAGGAAGGTTTCTGGCTGTCCATTCAGATACAGCTCCTAGATGCTTTGTGAAATATGGGATCATGAACCCGTCACTGATTCAGACCTCGTTGCAGGGGAAATTCTTCAATGGTGGAAATGACTGGGGAGGAGAAGGAAAGATTTCTCTGGCAGTTTTTAAAATGACACCCTGTTTGTAGCTGCTGAGAGGGTTGGGTTCTTAGATGCGGTCCTAGTGCAGATGGATTGTGGACAGAGTGCAGTGTGGGTGGTCAAAGCTAAAAGATAAATGCATTTTATTGCTTCTCTGCATTTTGACATAAATATCACATGAGTAGCATCACCAGCTTTGTGATTGTATAAAATATATGCAGGTATTGGTACAGTGCAGTTAAACCTGTTGATATTAATACCATATTAGATGCTTTTTAGATAAATATGATAGTGTATTCATATCACATACTGGCCCAATTCCAAAATGAGTTATTGTATGCTTGTAAACGTGGCCAGTTTTCTTGAGTATGGATGCCCTAATTTCCCCAGAAGCTTGTTCCCCATTTGAGTAATTGCATCACCACCAAAGAGGATGGAGCTAGACTGTTCTCAGTGGTGGCAGATGACAGAACAAGGAGTAATAGTCTCAAGTTGCAGTGGGGGAGGTTTAGGTTGGATATTAGGAAAAACTTTTTCACTAGGAGGGTGGTGAAGCACTGGAATGGGTTAACTAGGGAAGTGGTGGAATCTCCATCCTTAGAGGTTTTTAAAGCCCAGCTTGACAAAGTCCTGGTTGGGATGATTTAGTTGGGATTGGTCCTGCTTTGAGCAGGGGGTTGGACTAGATCAGAGGTTCTCAAAGCTGGTCCGCCACTTGTTCAGGGAAAGCCCCTGGCGGGCTGGACTGGTTTCTTTACCTGCCGCATCCGCAGGTTCGGCCGATCGAGGTTCCCACTGGCCACGGTTTGCTGCTCCAGGCCAATGGGGTCTGCGGGAAGGGCGGCCAGCACATCCCTTGGCCCGCACCGCTTCCCGCAGCCCCCATTGGCCTGGAGCGGTGAACCGCGGCCAGTGGGAGCCGTGATCGGCCAAACCTGCAGACACAGCAGGTAAACAAACCAGTCTGGCCCACCAGGGGCTTTCTCTGAACAAGTGGCGGACTGGCTTTGAGAACCACTGGACTAGATGACCTCCTGAGGTCTCTTCCAACCCTAATCTTCTATGATTCCATGATTCTATGATAATCCTGATTCTTCTGGGCCAACACTACCCATTTTAGATGGATTCTGCTCTCTACCGATTTTAGCAAATCCAACCAGATTCTTCTCCAAATGGGACTTCAGAGTGTTTTCTACATCACTTTCCCATTGACCTTGTAAAATCATTGCTGTACTGGACGAGTTCTTTGAAGAAAGAGATGTTGCAGGGTAAAAGAAGGGGAAAGTCCTCCTGGAACTGATGGAAAAAGATGGTAGATCGGTTCTGTGAGCTCTGTGACAAACCTACTTTCCTACAGTCTGCACACGAGGAAGGTGCTTAGCAATTGGAAAAATGGAAAAATGATCTGGAAAAAGGTGTAAACAGTGAGGTGGCAAAATTTGAAGATGATACAAAACTACTCAAGATAGTTAAGTCCCAGGCAGACTGCAAAGAGCTACAAAAGGATCTCTCAAAACTGGGTGACTGGGCAACAAAATGACAGATGAAATTCAATGTTGATAAATGCAAAGTAATGCACATTGGAAAACATAATCCCAACTATACAGATGTAAGCAGAGTCAGGATGAGCTCCACCCTGACATCTGGTGGTGAGGTGTGGCAAGTTGTGGAAAAGAACTTCAGGGGCTGATCTCATTTGCATACACACCCACTCTACCTAGAATGAGGCCATAGCTGCCCAAATGGTCACTTTGGCTACTGTGGGATCCCCAGTGTCTCTGTTATTGGGGCAGGAAGAATAAATTGTTATTACCCTGATTATGGGAATCAAGGAGAGTGGAACTGTACTTGGCCTTTTGTTATGATGGAGGGACTCGCCATCAACTAAGTAGCACTCGCTAGGCAAGGGACATGCGTTCCAAAACTCTGTGAATTGAGAGAGGCTGGGGACAGGTATTAATGCTTGGTGTCATGGGCTCCCTGGTGATGGTCTTATATGCTAATTGCACTTCCTCCTCTCTCCACCGTGGACTATCAGAGCTAATTTTGATTCCGTTAGGAGTCTAGTTACAGGCTGCTGAGCTGAATTCACTTTGGGCTAATGGTGCACCAGCACTGAGGCTCCCCTTCTACAAGCTGAAATCACAAAAGAGCTAAAAACTGACTAAGAGCTGAAATCACTGAGTGTTGTGTTAAGTAGTGGGGGAGCCTGAAGATATATGGTGGAGCAGTTTGCGGGACAGCGAGCAGAGCAGCTTGTGGAGCGGAGCAGTTTGAGGGGCAGCTGGCAGAGCATTCCAGTTTGCGGGACGGCGGCTGGTGGAGCAGAGCAGTTTGTCAGATGCCTAGAGCAGATCATGGGGCGGCTGGCAGAGCAGAGCCCCATGGAGAGGTGGGGCCATCAGCTTTGGACCACATAAGGTGCCCCTTAACCATCACCCCCCAATCTCCACCCAGGTTGGGAGGTAAAACTCTGCAGATAAACTTTCGAGCTCTGGGGCTGCCCTGACCAGGGACAGAGACTTCTGGGCCGTTGGACTTTTGAGACTTTGGGTGATTTCGGGTTGCTGGACTCAAGAACCCAAGGGAAAGGACACGCCCCAATTTGCTTGGGGTGGGTTTTTGCTCATGGGTTGTGTTATGAATCCTGTTCATGGTGTTTCCCCAACATAGTGCTACATTGTTCCTCTCTGTTATTAAAAGGTTTTTTGCTACACTCAGACTCTGTGCTTGGGAGAGGGGAAGTATTGCCTCTTGGAGGTGCCCAGCAGCGGTGGTATATATTTGTCCCAGGTCACTGGGTGGGGGCTCGAGCCAGTTTTGTATTGTGTTATTGGAATGGAACCCCTAGATACTGAACCCTGCCCTTGCTGCTGCCAACTCTGACAGGCAGAAGGGTTACACATATAAAATGATAGGGTCTAAATTGGCTGTTACCACTCAAGAAAGAGATCTTGGAGTCATTGTGGATAGTTCTCTGAAAACGTTTGCTCAATGTGCAGTGGGGCAGTCAAAAAAGCGAACAGAACGTTGGGAATTGTTAAGAAAGGAATAGATAATAAGACAGAAAATATCATACTGCCTCTATATAAATCCGTGGTACGCCCACATCTTGAATACTGCGTGTAGATTGGTCGCCCCATCTCAAAAAAGATATATTGGAATTGTAAAAGGTTCAGAAAAGGGCAACAAAAATGATTATGGATATGGAACAGCTGCCGTATGAGGAGAGATTAATAAGTCTGGGACTTTTCAGCTAGGAAACGAGACAACTAAGGGGGATATGATAGAAGTCTACAAAATCATGACTGGTGTGGAGAAAGTAAATAAGGAAGTGTTATTTACTCCTTCTCATACTACAAGAACTAGGGGTCACCAAATGAAATTAATAGGCAGCAGGTTTAAAACAAACAAAAGGAAGTATTTTTTCACACAACGCACAATCAACCTGTGGAATTCCTTGCCAGAGGATGTTGTGACGGCCAAGACTATAACAGGGTTCAAAAAATAACAGAATAAATTCATGGAGGATAGGTCCATCAATGGCTATTAGCAGGATAGGCAGGGATGGTGTCCCTAGCCTCTGTTTGCCAGAAGCTGGGAATGGGTAACAGGGGATGGATCGCTAGATGATTACATGTTCTGTTCATTCTCTCTGGGGCACCTGGCATTGGCCACTGTCAGAAGACAGGATACTAGGCTAGATGGACCTTTGGTCTGACCCAGTATGGCCGTTCTTATGTTATGATTTAGAATGCACTACCATAAATACAGCTGACAACCTCCAGCAGCATATCACCGGACTCCAGCTTCTTCTAAGGCAGGGCTATTGTCGTGAAATATTTTGGTCCTTGTCGTAGACCTTGCCTGGACATGTATAAAATTACATTAATGGTCAAGCTATATATCACCAGCCAGCCAGTCCTGGAGGTACGTGGCTGCTAGTAAGTCACCTCTAAGATAGGATGCAATGTGTTTTTGTTTCTGGGCTAGGGAAGCTGATATGTCTGTAGTTCTCCAGCTGGCACAGGTGTCATTCTGATTTTGCTATTCTAGATTAAGTGAAATCTTAGAATTTGAATTCTTCTTATGTGCCACTAAGTGGGCGCTGAAACAGGTTCTGTTGCTGTAGCAGCATAGTGCATTGCACAGTCACCAACACCCAGTGTGTGTGTGAGTGTGTGTGTGTGTACTTTTGGGCTCTAGGAGAAAGGAGATGGCAACTATTAGTGAATTCCTCCTTTCAAGGCCCAGCCTCGGGTTCTAATTCATCAGTGTTTTAATTACAGACTCTTGGTTCATCACGAAAACACTGAAAACATATGATCCAAGATGCTCCTCTAGTCTGAGCTAGAGCTGGCTGGAAAGTGGCTTGTGACAGTTTTCCCACTTTGAAACATTTCTCATTCTGCATCAGGATAAAGCTGAGACCTTTTGAAGCTTTTCAACAAAAAAGGGTATGTGTCCCCCGCCCCCTCCCATTTATAATGTGCGCACTCAAGCTCAAGGCCTCATTGGTCTCACCAGAGCAACATCATACACAGAGGCAGACTCTCAAGGCCCCACACCATTTAGGGCTTTGTTAGATGAAAAGAAATACCCTGAATTCTGTTTGGGAGCTTACTGGCACTATGTGCAGAGCCCCTCTGCGATGTGCTCTCTGTGGGACACCTCGCAGGCACCTGTGTTCTGCACTAGCTTCAGTTTCCAAATGACCCCAGTGTACAGTCCTGAAGAGCATGTGTACCAGTCATCCAGTCTCAAGGGACAGCAAGTCTGTGTCCATCAGGAAAGAAAGGCTGCCCTCTTCTGTAGAGCACAGACACAGAACTGCCTACTGGGCCACTGCCTCGCCCTGACCATCCCGGAGCTAATACACACACCCACTCCCCCCCGGGTGCAGACTTGATTTGCAAATGCCAGACACATTCCTGCCATCAGGGAGTGGGAATAATCATCACCTGTCTTCTGGGTGCTTCCCCACGCCTACTAACACCTATCCTATCTGGATTAAGCCTGAGACAGCTAGCCCTCATCCAAACCCCAATCTCTTGATGCGGTGTCATTCATTCCGCAACTTGTCTGGGTCAGAGAACAAGATGGAGTCCTCGCTAGGCCTGTGCTTTCTGTCCAGGAAGCCCTGTGGAAAGTGCAGGCTGGTTAACTGTTCAAAAGACGGGGAAATGACTTTGGTTTTATTGCCACCACATTAACCTTACTTGGTTACCCATGTCTGAGTAGTGAAACTTCAGAGGAGACCCAAGTTCTAGTCCCTCCCCCAATGATTATTTAATTATTCACACATTGTGAAACAGCTTCAAGAGGAGAAACTGAAAGAGATCCCCTCCCTCCTCTCCCAGAATACCCTACAGTACAGTGGTTAGGCTAGTCCCCTGCAATATAGGAAACCCAAGGTCTAAGTCTCTAATCCCCATCAGGCAGTCTCCCGCACCCTGGTGAGTGCCTAACCACTGGACAAAAGTTTAAAAGAAGGGTCAGCAGCATTTGTCACTGTTCGTAAAGTCTTAGCCAGCAGGTGGCCTCTGGAAATGCCTACCAGATCAGGCCCCGCAGCTGAGATAGGCACCAGATCTGGACCATTCATCATTTTACAGACTTTTCTCATGGTCTCTTCTTCTTTCTCTTGTCTGTAATGCAAACAACTCAAATCTTTTCAGTCCCTCTTCACAGGAGAGTTTTCCCAACCCCCTGATCATTCTCATTGCCCTTCTCTGAATCCCTTCTAATTCTGTAATATTTGTTTTGAGATATGGAGACATTGACTGTACACAGTATCTGGATGAGCTGCACCATTGATTTATATAAAGGTATTCTAATATTCTTGGTAGTATTCTCTATACCATTCCTTACGCATCCTAGGCCCCTTTCCTGAGTTGAAACAGTTAATTTAGAACCTTATAAGGTATATTTATGGTTTATTTTTTTCCTCCTATAGTACATTACTTTGCATATGTAACCCTTCTACCAGGTGGTTTCAGCAGAGACAAGAGCTGGGTTCCTATAGGTGTTTCTCTTAACAATACAATACAGAACCAACTCGAGCCCTCCATCCAGTAATCTGGAAAAACTAAACACCACTCCTGGGTGCCTCTAAGAGGCAATATGTCTCCACTCAAGCATTGCAGTGTACAATAGAAGAAAACTTTTATTCAAGAAGAAAACCGAGCATAAATTTGGGGAAACACTGACACGCACGAACACAACCAACCAGTAAAACACACCCCCCCCCTCGGTACCTTGGCCAGCATCCTTTTTCTCGGTTTCCCACCTTAGGGTGTGAAAGTCCAACAGGCAAATGTCTCTTTAACACTTTGCTCCCCTTTCCCTCCACTGTACCCTGCTCATGGTTTCTTGGCTGAGGTCAGCGATGTCCCCAGAGTCCAGAGGTGCATTTCAGGGAGGGTTCACCTCCGGCTACCATGGGAAGAGGGTGGCTGGGTGAGACCTCTGGACTTTGCTCATCAGTGTCGCTGCGTCTCTGCTGCTGTCATCGCTGGCCTAAGCTGCCACCATCACTGCTGCCTCTCCCTGCAATGCTGTGTTCCAAGGTTCCAAGATGTAGCCCAGTTCCTAGTGATTTCAGGGCGCAAGTGATTTCACATGTTAGTGGGGACATAGGCACCGACTACAAGAGTGCTCCAGGGTTGGAGCACCCCCAGGGAAAAATTGGTGGGTGCTCTGCACCCACAGGAAGCCATGCTCCCCTCCCTGCCCCCCGTCCCACCTCACCTCTGGCTCTGCCTCCTCCCCTGAGCGCGCCATGTCGCCACTTCTCCTCCCAGAGCTTGCTGCCACAAAACAGCTGTTTTGAGGCATAACAAGCTGTGGGAGGGAGGGGGGAGGAGCAGAAACACAGTGCGCTCAGGGGAGGAGGTGGGAAAGAGGCGGGGCTGGGGCGGGGATTTGGGGAAGGAGTCCAATAGGGGCAGGGAGGGGGTGGAGTTGGGTCAGGGACTTCGGGGAAGGGGTTGGAATGGGGGCGGGGCAGGGGGAGGAGGGGGAGGAGCAGGGGTGGAGTTGGGGCAGGGCCAGCGGGAGTGTTGAGCTCCCACTGGCACCAGGAGAAGTTGGCGCCTATGAGTGGGGAACCTCTCTGCTGCTCTCTTGTCTGCATTGTCTTTTCACCACTAGGTCATGTCTAAGGTTCAGCCCCCTTCAATCAGCTTATCAATTAGCTCAGCTCAGTGATCACTGACAAAAAACCAGGATACTCATTTGAATCAAGTCAGCAATGTTGTTAAACACTAGGGAGGAAGGGTCAGAAACTATCATAATACCACTATATAAATCCATGGTGCGCCCACACCTTGTACACTGCATGCAGTTCTGGTCACCCCATCTCAAAAAAGATATATCAGAGTTGGAAAAGGTCCAGAGAAGGGCAAGAAAAGTGATGAAGGGTACGGAACAGCTTCTAAATGAAGAGGGATTTAAAAGACTGGGGCTGTTCATCTTAGAAAAGAGAGGACTAAGGGGGGATACGACAGAGGTCTAGAAAATCGTGATGGGTGCGGAGACAGTGAACAGGGGAGTGTTATTTACCCCTTCACACAACATCAGAACCAGGGATCACCGGATGAAATTAATAGGCAGCAGGTTTAAAACAAACAAAAGGAAGTACTTCTTTACACAATGCTCAGTCAGCCTGCGGAACTTGTGACCAGGGAATGCTGCAAAGGCCATAGTATAACTGGATTAGAAAAGAATTAGGTAAATTCACGGAGGACAGATCCTTCAATGGCTTTTAGCCAAGCTGGTCAGGGATGCAACCCCATGCTCTGGGCATTCCTAAGCCTCCAACTGCCAGAAGCTAGGACTGGACAACAGGGGATGGATCACTTGATAACTGCCCTATTCTATTCATTCCCTCTAAAGGATCTAGCATTGGCTGGTGGCAAAGACAGGATGTTGGGCTAGATGGATCATTGGTCTGAACCAGTATGGCCATTCTTATATCACATCAAATGGCTTGTAGGGCCATTTAAACAGAGCCGTACCACCACCTAGGAAAACCTATTTTCAACCCCTCTGACTTTCACTTGCATCTGACATCACTACCCCCTGCTTCGCAAGTGAGTCTCAATTTTGGGTGACTCCCTGTCATGGAGTTCAGGGTGCAGTCCAGACCAGTGAGGGGTTCTTCTACCACTTGCCCTGCAATCCTGGGTGCTTCACAGTGCTTTGTTGCTGTAGCTCCCCTGTGGGATGTTCACAACCATCCCACAAGTCTGCAGGTCACAATGTGCTATGTCTACACTATGAAATTAGGTCGAATTTATAGAAGTCGGTTTTGTAGAAAGCGATTTTATACAGTGTGTGTCCCCACACAAATGCTCTAAGTGCATTTAGTTGGCGGAGTGCATCCACAGTACCGAGGCAACTGTCGACTTCTGGAGCATTGCACTGTGGGTAGCTATCCCACAGTTCCCGCAGTCTCTGCCACTCATTTGAATTCTGGGTAGAAATCCCAATGCCTGATGAGGCAAAAACATTGTCGCAGGTGGTTCTGGGTAAATATCGTCAGGCATCCCTTCCCTCCCTCCCTCTGTGAAAGCAAAGGCAAACAATTGTTTCGTGCCTTTTTTCCTGGGTTACCCATGCAGACGCCATACCATGGCAAGCATGGAGCCTGCTCAGCTCACTGTCATCGTATGTCTCCTGGGTGCTGGCAGACATGGTACTGCATTGCTACACAGCAGCAGCTCATTGCCTTTTGGCAGTGGACATTGCAGTATGATTGGTAGCCATCGTTGCTGTACTCCAGGGTGCCCTTTTAGCTAACCTCGGTGAGGTCGGTCGGGGTGCCTGGGCAAACATAGGAGTGACTCAGCCAGGTCATTTCCCTTTTAAGTTTCATCTCATGGCGATTCAGTCCTGCTGGCAGTCGTACTGCACGGTCTTCTGCTGAGCAGCCAGGAAACGACGATGGCCAGCAGTCATACTGCACCGTCTGCTGTCAGCAAGATGTATAAAGATAGATGAAGTGGATCAAAACAAGAAATAGACCAGATTTGTTTTGTATTCATTTTCTCCTCCCTCCCCCCGCGAAATCAATGGCCTGCTAAACCCAGGGTTTTGAGTTCTATCCTTGAGGGGGCCATTCTGTTTCTCCTTGATGCAAAACCACCCCCTTTGTTGATTTTAATTCCTGTAAGCCAACTGTGTAAGCCATGTTGTCAGTCACCCCTTCCTCCATCAGAGCAACGGCAGACAATCGTTTCGCACCTTTTTTCAGTGTAAGCGCCATAGCACTGGGAACATGGAGCCCACTCAGATCACCGTGGCATTTAAGAGCACTATAAACACTGCACACGTTATCAAGCAGGATACGCAGAACCATAACCTGCAAGAAAAGCTAAACCAGGCAAGGAGGAGGCAACTGCAGCGCGGTGACGAGAGTGATGAGGACATGGACATAGACTTCTCACAAAGTACGGGCCCCTGCAATGTGCACATCATGGTGTCAACTGGGCAGGTTCATGGCGTGGAACACCAATTCTGGGCCCGGGAAACTTTCGCATGTGTAAGGGCACTTTCATGGAACTTTGTGACTTGCTTTCCCCTGCCCTGAAGAGCAGGAATACCAAGATGAGAGCAGCCCTCACAGTTGAGAAGCTAGTGACGATAGCCCTGAGGAAGCTTGCAACGCCAAACAGCTACCGGTCAGTTGGGAATCAATTTGGAGTGGGCAAATCTACTGTGGGAGCTGCTGTGATGCAAGTAGCCAACGCTGTCACTGAGCTGCTGATATCAAGGGTAGTGACTCTGGGAAATGTGCAGGTCATAGTGGATGACTTTGCTGCAATGGGATTCCCTAACTGTGGTGGGGCGATAGACGGAACGATATCCCTATCTTGGCACCAGAGCACCAAGGCAGCGAGTACATAAACCGTAAGGGGTACTTTTCAATGGTGCTGCCAGCACTGGTGGATCACAAGGGACGTTTCACCAACATCAATGTGGGATGGCTAGGAAAGGTAAGTGATGCTCGCATCTGCAGGAACTCTGGTCTGTTTCAACAGCTGCAGCAAGGGACTTACTTTCCAGACCAGAATATAACCACTGGGGATGTTGAAATGCCTATAGTTATCCTTGGGGACCTAGCCCACCCCTTAGTGCCATGGCTCATGAAGCCATACACAGGCAGCCTGGACAGTAGTCAGGAGCTGTTCAACTATAGGCTGAGCAAGTGCAGAAAGGTGGTAGAATGTGCATTTGGGCGTTTAAAAGCGCACTGGCAAAGTTTACTGACTCGGTTAGATCTCAGCGAAACCGATATTCCCATTGTTATTACTGCTTGCTGTGCACTCCACAATATCTGTGAGAGTAAGGGGGAGACGTTTATGGCGGGGTGGGAGGTTGAGGCAAATCGCCTGGCTGCTGATTACATTCAGTCAGACACCAGGGCGATTAGAAGAGTACAGGAGGGCAGGGTACGCATCAGAGAAGCTTTGAAAACCAGTTTCAGGAATGGCCAGGCTACGGTGTGAAAGTTCTGTTTGTTTCTCCTTGACGGAAATCCCACCCCGCCGCCGGTTTCACTCTACTTTCCTGTAAGCTAAGCACCCTCCCCTCCCCCCTTCGATCACTGCTTGAAGAGGCAATAAAGTCATTGTTGCTTCTCATTCATACATTCTTTATTTATTCATCACACAAATAGGGGAATAACTGCCAAGGTAACCCGGGAGGGGTGGTGGAGGAGGGAAGCACTGGGTGGGGTGGTGGAGGAGGGAAGGACAAGGCCACACAGCACTTTAAAACTTTAAAACTTATTGAATGCCAGCCTTCTGTTGCTTGGGCAATCCTCTGGGGTGGAGTGGCCGGAGGCCCCCCGCACCGCGTTCTTGGGCGTCTGGGTGAGGAGGCTATGGAACTTGGGGAGGAGGGTGGTTGGTTACACAGGGGCTGTAGCAGTGGTCTGTGGTCCTGCTGCCTTTCCTGCAGCTCAACCATACACTGGAGCATATGAGTTTGATCCTCCAGCAGCCTGAGCATTGGTCATGAGGTCAGAGAACATTTCATCGTGAGTGCGTTTTTTTTGCCTTCTAATGTTTGCTAGCCTCTGGGAAGGAGAAACATATGCAGCTGGTGGAGGAAAAAAAGGGAGAGTGGTAGTTAAAAAGACACATTTTATAGAACAATTGGTACACTCTTTCACGGTAAACCTTGCTGTTAACATTACATAGCACACATGCTTTCATTACAAGATTGCATTTTCCCTCTTATGGAGGGTATGCTGGTTTGGCATGAGAGATCACTCACGCAGGGCCAGGCAGCAGAATTCGGCTTGCAGGCAGCCACAGTCTTTTGGCTTCTTTAACCTTCAGAATGTGGGAATGGTTTCAAACAGCAGTGCCCTCATTTCCCTTATGAAGTAGCCGTTGGGTTGGCCATTTAAAATGGGCTGGCAATTGAAAAGGAGGGGCTGTGCTTTCCAGGTTAACGTGCAGCAGAAACCCAACTAACCCCCCATCCTGCCACCCGCACGCACACACACAATTTCTGGGATGATGGCTTCACCCCTCCCCGCACCGCGTGGCTAACAGCGGGGAAGATTTCTGTTCAGCCACAGGCAAACAGCCCAGCAGGAACGGGCACCTCTGAATGTCTGATTACTAAAACCACCCTATTTCAACCAGGTGACCATGAATGATATCACTCTCCTGAGGGTAACACAGAGAGATAAAGAACCGATGTTGTTTGAATGCCAGCAAACACCGGGACCATATGCTGCAATGCTTTGTTCTGCAACGATTCCCAGCTATGTTCTACTGGCCTGGTGTGGTAAAGTGTCCTACCATGGAGGACAGTATAAGGCTTCCCTCCCCAGAAACCTTTTGCAAAGGCTTTGTGAGTACATCCAGGAGAGCTTTATGGAGACGTCCCTGGAGAATTTCCGCTCATCCCCGGACACGTTAACAGACCTTTCCAATAGCTGTACTGGCCACAAATGCCAGGGCAAATTAATCATTAAACACACTTGCTTTTAAACCATGTATAATATTTACAAAGGTATACTCATGAGAGGTCCCTTCTCCGCCTTCAGGGTCGGGGAACCCGCCTTGGGTGGGTTCAGGGGGTACTGGGTCCAGGTCCAGGGTGATAAACAGATCCTGGCTGTTGGGGAAACCGGTTTCTCCACTTTCTTGCTGTAAGCTATCTACAACCTCCTCCTCATCATCATCTTCCTCACTCACAAAACCCGCTTCTGTGTTGTTTTCCACTCCTCGGATGGAGTCAAAGCACAGGGTTGGGGTAGTGGTGGCTGCACCCCTAGAATGGCATGCAGCTCATCATAGAAGCAGCATGTCTGGGACTCTGAACTGGAGCGGCCGTTTGCCTCTCTGGTTTTTTGGTAGGTTTGCCTGAACTCCTCAATTTCCACACGGCACTGCTGCGGGTCCCTGTTATAGCCTCTGTCCTTCATGCCATTGGAGATTTTTTTCAAATATTTTGGCATTTCATCTGTAAGCAGAGTCAAGAATAAATTGTTATTACCCTGATTATGGGAACTGTGCTTGGAACTGTACTGGGCCTTTTGTTATGATGGAGGGACTCGCCATCAACTAAGTAGCACTCACTAGGCAAGGGACATGGGTTCCAAAACTCTGTGAATTGAGAGAGGCTGGGGACAGGTATTTATACTTGGTGGCATGGGCCCCCTGGTGAGGGCCTTACTTGCTAATTGCACTTCCTCCTCTCTCCATTGTGGAATATCAGAGCTAATGTTGATTCCATTAGGAGTCTAGTTACAGGCTGCTGAGCTGAATTCACTTTGGGCTAATGGTGCACCAGCACTAAGGCTCCCCTACTACAAGCTGAAATCACAAAAGAGCTGAACTGACTAAGAGCTGAAATCACTGAGTGTTGCGTTAAGTAGTGGGGGAGCCTGACAATATATTGTGGAGCAGTTTGCGGGACGGCTGGAGCGGCTTCTGGACCGGCTGGTGGAGCAGTTCGTGGGACGGCAGGAGCTACTTGTGGGACGCGGAGCGGAGCAGTTCATGGTCTGGCTAGTGGAGCAGTTCATGGGACAGTGGGAGCTGCTTGTGGGATGCTGATCGGAGCAGTTTGTAGACTGGCTGGCGGAGCAGAGCGAAGCGAAGCCCTATGGAGCTGTGGGGCAGTCAGCTTCAGATCATGTAAGGTGCCCCCTTACCTCTTCTCCCCCCCCCATCTCCACCCAGGTTGGGAGGTAAAACTCTGCAGATAAACTTTCGAACTCTGGGGCTGCCCTGACCAGGGACAGAGACTTCTGGGCCATTGGACTTTTGAGACTTTGGGTGATTTCGGGTTGCTGGACTCAAGAACCCAAGGGAAAGGACACACCCCAATTTGCTTGGGGTGGGTTTTTGCTCATGGGTTGTGTTATGAATCCTGTTGGTGGTGTTTCCCCAACATAATGCCACATTGTTTCTCTCTGTTATTAAAAGGCTTTTTGCTACACTCAGACTCTGTGCTTGCGGGAGGGGAAGTATTGCCTCTTGGAGGCGCCCAGCGGCGGTGGTATATATTTGTCCCAAGTCACTGGGTGGGGGCTCGAGCCGGTTTTGCATTGTGTTATTGGCATGGAACCCCTAGATACTGAACCTGGCCCTTGTTGCTGCCAACTCTGATTGGCAGAAGGGTTACACATCTTTTTGAATGGAGTTCTGCCAGCACAGATTCATCACCTTATACAGCGATCAGATCCCGTACCTCCCGTTCGGTCCATGCTGGAGCTCTTCGGCGATTCTGGGACTGCATGGTCTCCTGTGATGATGAGCTCTGCATGGTGACCTGTGCAGGTGAGCTCGCCATGCTGGCCAAACAGAAAATGAGATTCAAAAATTCGCTTGCCTTTTCCTGTCTACTTGGCCATCTGAGTTGAGAGTCCTGTCCAGAGCGGTCACAACTGAGCACTCTGGGATAGCTCCCAGAGGCCAATACCATTGAATTGCATCCACAGTACCCCAAATTCGACCCAGCAAGGCCGATTTCAGCGCTAATCCCCTCGTTGGGGGTGGAGTAAAGAAATTGATTTTAAGAGCCCTTTAAGTAAAAAAAAAGGGCTTCGTCGTGTGGACAGGTGCACAGTTAAATCGAGGTAACGCTGCTAAATTCGACCTCAACTCGTAGTGTAGACCAGGCCTGAGTGCCTATGTACTAGACAGCCCTGGTTCAGTACCTCTGACCCCCACAGACTGTCTACAGCCCCACTCTGCCTTCCACCAGCCTTGGTTACAACCAGCAAGGTGACCCTAACGCACTCCTGGTCCTGGATTTTCCCAGAACTGTGAGCTCTGCAATGTCCAGCCCTCTCCTGGACAGTTCAGAGAAATAATGAGGCTTGTTTGGTCCTCTAAAAACACAAAAGCACATTACAGATTATTCACTTAACTGGGGTGAATACACCTATCCCCGCAAACACAGCACTGAGCTGGTTTATAGTAAAATAAAGCAAATTTATTAACAACAGGACAGTAGGTTACGGGATGCCAAGTAAAAGGAATAAAGTTAGAAATGGTTACAACCAAATGAAAGTGAAAACAAGCATCTAAAAGTTTAAAACTTAATCTAGCAAGGTACTGGCTTTGTTCAAGATGTTTTTTCTCACCTATAGTCAGTTCCCAGAGACTTCTATCCTCCTATCCCCACTTTGGTTGAAGGACCCATCTTTCTCAGCTTGCAAGAGCTCTGTTCCCTTGTGTCTGTCTAGTGATGGATGCCAAAGATGGCTGCCTGTCTTTGCTTATATTTTTCAGAGTTCAGTGACTTTGTTTCAAGAAGCAGGATGACCTCATGCTGTTCTTCCCTTCCTGTGGCCTTCCCATCCTCTTGCTGATTTTATGTAAATGGGGCTTCCATCATTTTTGGTCACACTTTGATTAATCTGATTGGAGACAGGTAGATAGCTGCCTTCTCTCCTCTCTGGGAGGGAACCTGTTTCTCCCTGTTTGGCCACAGACTTTAAATCATAATATCTTTAAGTTTCCATGTTTTCTTCTATAGTGTTAATACAGACCCTTCACAATATTAATCAGTAGTGTGCTGTTAGCTTTCAGAAAAGACCTAACTCTATCCAATTTTATAACACAGAAATGTTGTATACAGTCAGTTGATTCAATTGCTTATCACTTGAGGTTCAGCACCGCATCTGTATAGACCAGTAAACCTTTGAAAAGTAAAACCCAGACCAAACTTCTCTCTCCTGCTGGGTATAGTCGCCATGCTGTCTCCCCCACTTGTTAGCTTGATAGCTTTGTTCACTTGATATACAACTGGACCTGCATTGTCTCTGCCTGACGAGCAGGCCGCTGGTCAGCAAAGCAAACACATTCCTTTATCTAGGACAGGCCCGTTTATCAACTCCCCCGACATGCCTGATTTAAACACATTTTAGTCACAATTCTAATACACATCCAAAACTCCTAGTACACATCACAAACATACATTGTGCAGGAATGTCAATGACCAGTGAGTTATTTGTTTTCAAATGATACCTCACAAAGTGTGTGGGTGTGAATGCAGGGGTGCTTAGGGTCAAACCCACCTCAATCAGGACATGCCAAATACAGTTCTCCTACCCTTTATTCATATAATAAGAATAACAACATTTCATTAACCTGTATTCAGTAGTAAAGCGAATTTTAACCCCAAACAACCAAAACTGATCACTTTGGTAAAGCAGGTATAGGTGCTGATCACCTAGGGAAAATACGTGTCTTTCAGTCTGCTCTGGAGATCTTCTGCCCAGTTCATCACTAGATGGCAGGGAAGAGCTCATTCAGACCCTGCTTACATACATGTAATGCTTCTGTCACAGAGTTAACAGCAGCAAAAAGATCCGGGATCAATATATTTAGGGTCCCTCTTGACAAATAATTGATAAACCAGCTCAAGACTAATTTTGGTTGTTGTGTTGAGTGTGCAGGTGTTGGATGGTGATGGTGGCCTGTGACATACAGAAGGTCTGACAAGAGGATCTGGTGCTCCCTTCTGGCCTTAAACCAGTGATCCCCAAACTTTTTCCATTGTGTCCCCTTTACCTGTAGTGGGACCTGTCTGCACCTCCCCCAAGGACCTGCGGTTGGGAACCAGGGCTGAGAATGGAGCTACAAAGCCAGTGCTAGTGGAATAATGGGAACAGAAGTCCCACATTTTCCATGGCTCAAGTGAGGAGCCAGCAAAACACAACATGGCAATGCCCAAAGATAAAGTTCTGGCCATGCCCTGAGGAATAGATAAAAGCACCATGTTTGAGAAGGCCAATGTGATAACTACTACATGGCACCAATCCACTTAGCAGCGTCTCACCCACAGCCTGAGTAGGATTCAGGTGTGTAGCCAGGATCCTTCTTGCTCCAGAATCTCACCATTTCCTCTGTTCCCCCAGAACACATAAACCAGAAGCCCTGCCCTGTGCATCCAGTCCTGCCTGTTTTGTTCACATTCAGAAGTGGAAAGGAAGCTGATGTTTCCTCTTTCGTACTCTTCCTGTGGCCGTGTGATGTGCTGGAGGTATTTGAGGGAAGGGGATGGTCTCATTGGTGGCCATAACAGAAGGTCAAACCCTAGCCATTGGGTGTTAGCCCTGGTGGCTCAATGCTAGAACTGGCCCAAACCCTGAGGGTGCATTGTTCTTCCTCTGGGCTGGTTTTCTTCCCAAAATGGCAGGTGGCCGTTGCTGAAATCTGCAGGGTTGGATTGTTTTCCTAAGCCAGGAAGCTGTAGTGCAGCGGTGCCCAAACTTTTCCTGTTGTGCCCCCCGCCCCTTACCAGTAATGGAATCTGTCCGCACTGCCCCTCCATTACTGCACCACCAAGGCATCCTCAGCAGAGGAGTTTGGGCTGCAGGTGGAGCTGGGGGCAGACCTGGGGATGGCAGAGGAGCTGGGGCTAGAGGTGGAGCTGGGCTGGGGGCAGAGAGGGAATGAGGGTGGAGCTGGGCTGGGGGTGGAGAGGGAATGAAGACAGAGCTGGAACCAGGGCAGAGAGGGAATGAGGGTGGAGCTGGGCTGGGGGCAGAGCGGAGCTGGGACTGGGGGCAGAGAGGGAATGAGGCAGAGCTGGGCTGGGGGCAGAGCAGAGCTGGGACTGGGGGCAGAGAGAGAATGAGGGCGAAGCTGGGCTGGGGGTGGAGCAGAGCTGATGCTGGGGGCCAAGTGGAGCTGCATCTGGGTTAGGAGCAGGGCCAGAGTGGAGCTGGGACTGGCGTCTGAGCTGGGCTGGAGGCCGAGTGGGCCTGGGTGACACTCCCTCCCTGCCCCACATGGGAGCTGGCCTGGGCCCTGCTGCACGCCCCTAAACGTTCCTCCGTGCCCCTCTAGGAGGTGTACCCCAGAGTTTGGGGACCACTGCAGTAGAGTTTTCCAAGCCTCCACAGGAAACAAGCAGGTGTCCCTACAGGGTGCCCCGTTGGCTTTCATCAGCCTTGGTGTCCTGACTTCGTGTTCATGGCTCTGGGCAAGCAATGTATTTTTCCATCGGAGTCACTCTTCATCCTGGGCTTTCTGTCCCTAGTCGCTAAGAGGCCTGAAGGTGACCTGCTGCTCTGCTCTGGTTTGGCTGGTTGTTTTTTCCATGTCAGGGGAAGTTTAGAGGGGTTGGTGTCCCCTTGGCAAATGTTTCTGTAGATGGGATCACTCCCCCACGCCCCCTGGAATGGCTATAATGGCAGTTTGAACCATGGGCCAGTGAACTGTCATCCCTCTGGCCTGCACTGCGCTGTAATGGGCCTCCTTAGACCTGAGATCAGGGCAGAAACTGCCATTTTTCCAGCTTCTCCAAGCCAATTCCCTCTTCACATGATCCTTTAAATACAGTTGCAGCAAAAGGAGCCTATCTGACCCTTCACAATCTCTCCCAACTTGGAGGGGAGGAGAAAACAGGTTCAGCTACTTGCCCAACCTTCGCTCAGGAGCAGAAGGCAGCTCCTGCTAGGGACAAACACAAAGGGGAAAGCTGGCTTTCCTGCTGCCTGTAGGGGCAGTTGCTAAGGGAACAAGCTTTTCCTGTGACCAGTGTAAGTATAGACACAAACCACAAGTAAACATGGTGCTGCCACCTGGTCACTTTTGTACGAAATATTTCCCAACAGTTCCTGCTCTCTCACTTTCCCTCCTGAGAATTCTGTAGCTGGGAGGGAAATATTTGCTCCATCCCTTGTTTGTGGGGCTTTCTACAAGCCCTGGCGCTTTCATTCTGGGCCCCTGAAGTATACCAGGGCCTGAATCTGGAAACTATTGTAGAAGATGGGAGAACAGGCAGGACTATACCAGGTTTAAAATTCTGGTGCAGGGGGTATTTGCTTTTGTTAACAAAGAGCTAGGAGTAAATCTCTCTTTGTTAAAGAGTCAGCATCCCCCCATTTATCACTTCAGGGCTAAGAAAGTTCCTACTTCAGGTCTCCTGCAACAAAAGGCACCAGAGACCTTTCAGGCCTCCATTACACATCACAAAGAAGCAAGAGAGGACTAAACACTTCCCCCCTCCTTGCAAAACATTTAAAACACAATCTAGAGAGAGTTTAGCTGCTCATGGTGCATAAACCCAGGCAAAGAGTCAGCCATGGAGACAGAGATGCACCTGAAAAAAAGCTTTTATTATTAAGAAACAGTTTTGACTTAGGAAAACAACATCTGAGGGAGCCCGTAGCCTCTGAAGCTCTTCAGAGGCATCCCCCTGTCAGAACAACAGCCCTTCTGTTTTCTGTAGCTGATAAGTAGTTTTCTTGCCAGAAAATTGCGTAACATTTCCTGCATGTCCAGTCCTTAAAACCTGGGGAGTTGCACAGCAGCTGAACCGAGACCAGACATTCAGCGATGTTGGTTTGACATCCCAGCCACAGCATAAGAACACTGCATTCAGAGAGGGCTGCCTTTGCAGTACCATTGTCCTAGCTCTTCACCGAGAGCATGGAGTTAATGTAAGTCACTGGCATAAAGCGATTGCCCTGTTTAAAGTATTGGGGCTAGATCCTCAATGCTTCTCCTGTGGTGCTAAGGGGTTAAAGAGCTGACATAACTTACCATCATGGCCTTCCCCTGCCACAGGAAAATCCCTGAGTGGCACGGAGTTGGCAGAGCTGTCCCTCCATGCTGAGTGGGGGTGTTCTGGGAACACATGGGCAGGACTAGGGCATAGGGGTCAGGCTTTCCTTCACTAGTGAGACCAATTGTGTGGGCTTGTGGGCTGCACAACTTGGGGCTTTGCTGAGGGCCAGCAAGGCATCCTGCCAGTCATGACTTATAGGCAGTGTCTTGTTTGTTCTGCTAAAAGGTTAGTGAGCTGCTGACTCATCAGCAAACCATCAAGGTTTAGCATGTATTTCATAACTGCACTTTTGGCTAAATACACCTTGTTTAAAGCTACAGCCTGACAGCCCCCAGCTGCCCAGGGTGGTAAACTTCATTCGGCTTTACAAAGAATTCAGTTATGAACGACGCTCTCTAAAGTTACTATACAGTGAAGGCCAAGGCCCTTAAAGTCGCTGAAAGGAACTAGGATTTCTTTCTTCCCCAAACCAGTGGAAGAACTTCAAAACTGCATCTCACACGAGCGAATTTTGCTACTGACTGTTGATGCCAAAATGCTAGAGTTTAAAGTCTCCCCACAGTCTATCCACTCAAACAGATGGGCTTCACTGCACTGCAGTTCATCTGGAAACCTGTGCAAATTTCACCTCATTCACTAAGCCAGCAGCACTCGCCTTCCCCAGGCATTTATTCCTGGCATGCCAAAAGGAGAGCTGGCCCAAGGAGCCATCATGATTCATATTCCAAGATAGAGCTCAATTCAGCCTGGGACACAGGCATCCCAGCTGGATCGCTGGCCAGCTCAGTCACAGGGAAACCCAGAGCATCAACCTGAGAAACAAGCGGCCCACCTAATTAGCCAATCAGAAAAGGCCCAGTACCCACCATGTGATCCCCAATGACACCTGCCTATCGCGGGAGTTGCCACAAAGCCAGTTAAAGAGCGCAGAGCTAGGTGCCTGACCTTTGCAGAGCCACCTGGGGGAATGGGGAGGCTGCTGTGGCCAGGGCAGTCATTGCGGTTCCTCAAGTTCTGACAAGTTGTCCCCGAGCGGACTGGGGAGAACAGGGATACTGGCCTCTTTCTGCTTCTCTCCTGCTGACCATTGAGATCCAGTCTACAGAGCCTGTCTTTGGACAGATGCAAAATACTTAGCAGGGTGCATGACAATAGCTCCCATTTTGTCACAGGCACCTCATGAAGAGGCCACACAAGAGTAAATTACAAGGTTTCTCTACAGCAATCTTCAAATACTGCTACATCAGGTAAAGAATATGCCTGATATGTGTGTTGTGATACAGCATGGCCAGAAGGCAGCAGGAGAGTGATTTTTTTTTTGAAGCAGAAAAGAATTTTATTTGTGTAACACTTACAAGGAATCACCAAAAAGGATAAAGCAAAACTATGTAACAAAACAAAAGCAAACACAAGGTATAACACAGCAGCCTTCAGGAGGGAGAAGTGTTCAGGCTAGCCTGGGCCCAGAGCGGGGGGACTTCCTCGACACTCGTGGTCTTCCACCCTCCTGAGTTACCTGGTGGCCTAGAGCGGGGGGACTTCCTCAACACTCATGGTCTTCCACCCCCTCGAGTTACCTAGTGCCATGCCCAGTGTCACCGATTATTCCTCTCCTGAGAGTGCCCGACAAGATGGGCACGGCTGCGGGGTGGGCGGTTTGGGGGTGGGGGGGGACGTACACCACGTGTGATAGGACCCCTCCTAGGTGACAGTGATGATGGTATCCACAGCGGCAACGGCTGGGGCTGGGGTCTCTCGCTCTTCCCCTCAATCAAAGGGTCAGACGGAGGGAACCGGACGGGATCACTGAGCAGAGAACCTCGGACAGCGCCCACCGCTCCTCGAAGGCATCAAGGGAGTGGGTGGACGCCGCCCAGAGGAACTCCGCCCGGATACGTGAATGTACTGAAGCTCAGAAAACGGCCCTACAATCGCAGGATGCTTCATTAGCCAACCTCCCCTCTCTGGTTTTATAAATGGCTGTTTTAGCTAGGGCTAGGAGGAGGTTAACCAGGAGATCTCGCGATTTTGTGGGGCCAAGGATGGGGAGTGTGTAGATAAAAAGGTGAGGGGAAAAGTGTAGCCAAAAGCGTAATAAAATATTCATGAGGAGCCGGAAAAGGGGCTGCAGCCTGGCACACTCTAAATATACGTGCGCCAGGGTTTCCCTCATGTTGCAAAAAGGGCAAGTATCCGGGATGGGGGTGAACTGTGTCAAAAACGCGCCCGTGCTCACAGCTCCGTGAAGGAGCCACCAACTAGTGTCCCCGATGGGCCTCGGGACAAAGGTGGAATACAGGCTGGCCCACGGGGCTGCTCACCCTCCAAAGGCGGCAGGAGGTCCCGCCACTTTGTATCGGGGTGGGACACTAGGGTGTGGGCGTGAAGGGCGTGAAGCGTGTATAGATATTTCCGTGGCGCGATTTGGAAGCTGGCTGGCTGCAGTTCATGCACCCGCCTCGCAGTGAAAGGGTGAGGGGTTTGTTGGGATCTATGGGGTAGGGGCCCAATTGAAAGGTCCGGCAGGCCTGGGGTAGAGGGTGGGCGGGGTGCGCCCTCGCGCAGGGCTCGGTTGAGATAAGCCTGAGCAGCGGGCATCAAGGCAGCCTTCACCTCCTGAAGTACGCGCCAGGGGTACGAGGTCTGGAGAGCCCCATGCGCTGAGTGAGCGTCAGGGGATCCAGCCAGTCTCCCCAGTCGTAGTCCAGGAGGTCTCCGACTCTTGTGACTTCACCAGGACCAAACTCTGGCGCACCGAGTGGGACTCTGCCACCTGCACACGGAGCTGGGGGTTGTGTAGCAGGGGCTCCGCGAAGAGATCTGCTCCCACAGTGGCCGCCACGGACCTGGCCATTGAAAACAGTTTCCAGGTCCGGAGGAGGTCCTGGTAGAAGACCGGCAGCCCGGAGAGGTCTCGCGGAAAACCTCTCGGACAAAGATAAAAGAGCTGCCGGTCATATCGGAGCCCTTGGACGCGGCGCAGGAAGGCGTGCGCCAATATGCTCCACGTCGAACTACCTGCACCATAAAGGGGCCTCTGCAGGGCCTGGAGGCGGAAGACATGGACCTGAGTGTGCAGACACTTCAGACCCTGCCCTCCTTCCTTCAGGGGTAGATGAAGAACCCCAACAGGGGCCCAGTGCATTCCTGACCAAAAGAACTCTAGAATCGATGTCTGGAGGTTGGTCAGGAAACCCGGGGCCGGGACCAGGGTGTTGAGCCGGTACCAGAGCATGGACAGGACTAGTTGGTTAAGCACCAGTGCTCTCCCTCGGAGGGAGAGACATCGGAGCAGCCTCGTCCATTTCCGGAGCCGCTCTATCACCCCACCTTCTAAATTTTGCCAGTTCTCCGGCGGAGAAGGGTGCGTGGCAGAAAGGTAAACGCCTAGGTAGAGCAGTGGACCCGTGCTCCACCGGATGGTCTGAAGCGCGGGTGGGAGGGAGCTCACCTGGTGCCAGTCCCCCACCGCCAAGCCAGAGCTCTTGACCCAGTTGACTCAGGCGGATGAGGCTGCCGAATAGATGTCATCAGACGTACGCCGACAGGACCAGCCGCAGCTCCGGCTCCTGCAGCACCAACCCCGTCAACCTCCTGCGGAGGAGACAGAGGAAGGGCTCGATCACCAGAGCGTACAGCTGGCCCGAGAGGCAGCACCCCTACCGTACTCCTCGCCTGAAGCTGACCGGGTCCAGTGGAGCCTAACCAGACACTCCGCGGAAGCGGAGAAAACTCACAAACTGAGGTCCGAATCTAAATGCCTGCAGAGTGCCTAGGAGGTATCCATGGTCCACTCTATCGAATGCCTTCTCCTGATCAAGAGACAGGAGGGCGAACGACAGACCGTCTCTACGCCCGAGTTCCAAAAGATCTCGGACTAGAAATAGGTTGTCAAAAATGCTGCGACCCGGGACAGTATAGATCTGGTCTGGGTGGATCACGTCCACCATTACGGACCCTAGCCGCAGCGAGATTGCTTTTGCTACGATTTTGTAGTCCGTGCTAAGGAGCGAGACGGGACGCCAGTTTCATAAATCGCGGAGGTCCCCCTTCTTCAGCAACAAGGCGAGCACTGCTCGCCTGCTCGAAAGAGGGAGGACCCCGCCCTGCAAAGACTCAGCCCAGACAGTGGCTAGGTCTGGGCCAAGGACATCCTAGAATGCGCAGTAGAACTCCACGGTCAGCCGTCCATGCCCGGAGATTTATTGGTGGGCATGCGATGGAGGGCTTCCAAGAACTCGGCTAGGGTGAGAGGCAGCTCTAGTCGGTCTCGGTCGCCCACGCTGATCGTGGGGAGTTCCTCCCAGAGCACTCTGCAAGCGCCAGGGTTGGTCGGATCTGGGGAGAAAAGGCTTGTGTAGAAGTCACGGGCCCTCCCACACATCTCCAACGAGGGGGGCACCGTCTTCTGCTAGAAGGCAGGTGATGTGTTTCTTGGCCCCCCTCGTTTTCTCCAGGGCGTAGAAGAAACGGGAGCCGCAATCCATCTCCCGAAGGAGGCGGATGCAGGATCAAACAAAGGCACCTAGGGCCCGATGGTCCTCGAGGGCCCGGAGCTCCTCCCATTTCTCCCGGCACGCTCCGCAGAGGAACGGGTCCTCGGGGCTGGTGGCCAGACACCTCTCCATCTCTAAGACCTCCCGTTCCAACTGCTCTATCGCTGCATTTCTCCGTCGGCTCGTGCCCCGGGTGTAGTCACGGCAGAAGAGCTTGGCGCGCACCTTCCCTAGATCCCACCATCGCTGCGCCGAGGGAAAGGCATGCCGCTGCTCTCGCCAGGCCAGCCAAAACTCATGGAAGGACGTCACGAAGCCCTCATCCTCCAGCAGGCTGTTGTTAAAGTGCCAATAGGCCGGCCCCGGCCTCTCTGCAAGGAGAGAGGCCGTTATGGTGGCTAGATGATGGTTGGAAAATGGGGCCGGCCGAATGGTGGAGGAGTGGGCCTGTGAAAGATGGAAACAGGATAAATAAATGTGGTCCAACCAAGAGCGGTGTGACCAATGGGCCTCCACCCGGACAAAAGTGAACATGGAAGTGTCATCTAGGTGGTGCTCTCGCCAGGCCAGCCAAAACTCATGGAAGGACATCACGAAGCCCCCATCCTCCAACAGGCTGTTGTTAAAGTGCCAATATACCGGCCCCAGCCTCTCTGCAAGGAGGGAGGCCGTTATGGTGGCTAGATGATGGTTGGAAAATGGGGCCGGCCGAATGTTGGAGGAGTGGGCCTGTGAAAGATGGAAACGGGATAAATAAATGCGGTCCAACCGAGAGCGGTGTGACCAATGGGCCTCCACCCAGACAGGGGTGAATGTGGAAGTGTCATCTAGGTGGTGGTCACGCCAGACGTCTACTAGGGAGTGATGTTCGACTATTTCTCGGAAAATGTTCGCAGCGGCCGGGCTCAGCTCGGCCCCTGAGCGGTCTTGTTCCTTGAGGGTGGTGTTAAAGTCACCTCCCAGGACTAAGCACTCGTGAGAATCTAGGGTGCTGAGGAAGTCGGACACCCGCTGATAGAATTGCGGCCGCTTCGGGCTCATTGCCGGGCCATAGATGTTGACGAGGTTGACCATGAGCCCCTCCATACAGACTCAGAGATGCAGCAGGTGGCCCGGCACGGCCTCAGTGACCCCTAGCACCTCGGGCCATAGGTTGGGAGAGAACAGGGTCGCCACTCCAGCTTGTCGAATCGTGAAGTGGATAAAGTAGACCCCGTCCCCCCACTCCAGCCGCCAGCTGTCCTCGGTGGTCGGATCCATATGGGTCTCCTGCAGGAAAACCACAGAGTACCCCCCTTCTGAAAGGTAACAGAGCATCTGGGACCTGCGGAGAGCCATCCTACAGGCCCTGGTGTTCAAAGTTGCAATAACGAGGGGTGTCATGCGGAGGGCTGGGGGGGTGGGGGTTCCTTCTTGGCGGGGGTGTTCGCAGCCCCCGGCGGGTCGCGCAACAATCCGTGACCCATCCCGTAAGTGAGTAAATCGTCACGGAAGCTGCGGGCCCGCCCGTAGGCCGCGGCGCCATGCCTTCCTTTCCCTTTACCCTCTTTTATAAGGGCCCTTGTGGCCTGGAGAGCTAGCTGTACCCTGCTGCGGGAGCCACGGATGTCTTCTAAAAACTCTCACAACGCTTTTCGCAGCTCATGGGGGGGTGGGGTTGCGATTTCCGGGTTATTCCCTGGTGGGGCTCTTGGTGCAGCCTCGTGGTCCGCTGAGGTGGGCAGGCAGCGTGCAGACCACTGATGGGGCATCTGACAGGCTAACGTTATTAGGTCCGTCTCAAGCCTTGGGGTAGAAGAGGATGGCGGAGGGAAAATTGCAGCTCCTAATGGGTCATGGCAGGAAAATGCAAAGGCTGCTCCTTGCGGGGGATCCACAAAAAACGGGAAAGAAATAACCCCAGGGGCAGCAATAGCATTGCAGGAGGAGGTGGATTGGGCAGGGACAGGGGTGGGGGTGGGGGCAGAGGCGAGGCTCTGGGCTTCGGGAGGCAAGCAGCTGAGAGGTGGTGCCTCCTGAACAGATTCGAGGGTTAAGGGGGTGGGGAGGGGGCTCCCAGTGATGCTAGGCGCAGGCTCTGTGGTGGATTTGGCAGCCATGGCCTCAGATGGTGGACCACCTTCTGCAGGGTGCTCGCCTGGGAAGGCGGTTGGGGGAGGGAGCATGGGGAAAGGGGGACTGGGGTAAGGTTGCCCAGATCGAGGCCAGCCAGCAGTAGGTCATTCTCTCCCTGGGTGACTGGGGTCAAACCTAGGGCCTCGATCTCCTCATACATGGAGGAAAGGTCGTCTTCTGCCACCTGGGGGGCTCCCCTCTGGTGCCCGCTACTGCGGTCACTTCGGGGTTTGGGTGATATTCGGGCAGAAGGGGCTTCCTCAGGGGTCTCGGAGGGGAGGGTCTCCCGTGGAGGGGAGCTCCTACCTTCCAGTGCTATTCTGTCTTCCCCTCCCGACACCGGCGGCTGGATCTCTCTCGTGGGCATAGCTCACTCGTGGGCTCAGTGTCAGTGCCTCCCTTCCTGGTCTTCCGGGGGGCCTCCGCATCGGATGGGTGCAGCGGAGCTCGAGCCTTCCGCTTGCCTCACTTCCCCTGGACTAGGGTCCAGCCCTCCATAGCACCGTCTGGGGGCTGGTTAGCAGGGGTCGTGTCGGGGGGCAGAGGCGATGGTTCAGAGGCTTGGGGGGGTAACGGTGAGGCAACATGAGGGGGGGCGGTTCTCCTTGGGACGGGCCCTCTCCTATGCCTGGTAATATCTTTGCTGCACCCTACTCCATAGGCTCTGCTGGATTGTTAACAGCAAGGGTGGGACTCCCTTGCTCGTCTGGGCGTTGTAGGGGAGGTGTCTCTTGGGCCCGGACGGGAGCAGCGGTGGATCGAGCAGGAGGAGAGCTGGTTTCAGATGTCGGGTGGCCAGGGGCGCCGGCAATGACGGAGCTGATGTCCTGCCGGGTCTCGGGGGTCTCGGGTGCCCCTCCCCGCCGAGCCAAGGGGCAGTCTCTTCGGACATGCCCCACTGATCGGCAGAGGTAACACCGGGCTTCTCCCGTGGAGTAAAAGACCCGATAGCGGGCTCCCTGGTAGGGGACTCGGAAGGACCCCTTGAATGCCTCTCCGTCACCCGCTGGTGGCGGCGGTAGAAGCTGCACTTGCCGGCGGAACGAAAGGATGTGACGGAGGGTGGGGTCCTTGCAGCCCAACGGGAGAGGGTTGACGACAGAAACGGGTTTCCCCAGGGTGGAGAGAGCGGGTAACAGGGCAGCATTGGGTAGAAAAGAAGGGACGGAGGTCAGGACTAAGTGGACACCCAGGTCTTCTAGTGGCTCCAGGGGGACAAACACCCCCCCCCCCACCGCCAGGCCCTTCTCCACCGCCTCCTGGGTGGCAGCCTCCGATGCTAAGAAAAAGACAACCTTCCCGTACATTTTGGAGGCTGCCACAATAGCCATGGGTCCTACCACCCTCACCAACGCCTGCACGTATGTCTCCACGTGGGGCGAGGCGGGGACCAGGAGGCAACGGACGCCGTGCTTCCTGGTCATGGTGGGAAAGGGGCCTCGGCCGCTATTGATGGTAGCGGAGGAGGTGGGTGGGTGAGATGATGAGGCGGCAGGTGGGGGGGGCTGCCACCGCCCGGGCATATGCCCTGGGGGCCGGGGGAGGAACATTTGCAGAGCTGGTGGAGGGAACAGCGGGGAGGGACGCCATGGTCGATGATGAGGCCACAGCGGTGGGGGCAGCCTCTGCCGTGGAGGGCTTGGTGGTTGTGGTGGGGCCCTTCCCCTTCTTCGCACCCTGGCCTTTCTGGCTAACCGGGGGGGTTTTCCTAGAATCTGGGGGGGCGGTGGGCATAGCAGCGGTAATAGTCGCCCCAGTGCCTCCGGCTGCTGATGCCCCAGCGGGGGCGGTGGCAGGTGTTTTGGCAGCAGTGGTGGGGAGGGGGGCTTGGGGGTTGGGCAGGGGGGAGGTGGGGGAGGGGCAACTGAGGTTGTTAGAGGGGCCTCACCCCTCTCATTCCCTGCCATCGTGAGCAGGGAGAGACGGGGAGACACCAGAAGGAGGAGGGGGGAGGGGGAAGCAGGTTAACCACTTCTCCCTGTTGGGCTGCAACAGGGGCAAATGGGTCAGACTGGACAGGGGAAGGAAACAGGAGTTGGGGTCAGGTAGTAGGGGCAAACTGTGGGGTGGGCAGTCCGGGCGGGGGGGGGGGAACGTGGACCTGTGCGTGTTTATCCAAAGAGTCTCGTTTGGTCGGCTGTTGTGTCTGGTCCGGATGATGGAATTCAAAGCAAGCAGTTGAGGCTAGAGGCAGATGGCAGGTTGCCAGCAGGGACGGATGGCGGTGGGGCCGTGATGGTTGTGGTAGTGTTGGGGGGAGCACCGATGGATCGGGGGGCAGCTTCGTGCCACACCCCCTGTGTCCCTACAAACACAATTAAGACGCAGTCAAACTCCCCCAACACGAGAATACAGTTCAAAAGTTACTCAGTCTTACGGCCCCCTCCACGATGAATTGTAGCTTCCCTGGGCGATGTCTTTGTCAGCTGTCTTCTCTCCCGGTCTTTGTGGAGCATTCCAAAAATGCCAAGCAAAGATAAGAAGACGATTAATCGAGGGTCCACAAACGAACAGCAAAACGGTCGGGTCTGGGGGCGTCCATTCCCCTCCTCCGGGAAGCGGGTTCGGGTCGGCAATCCTCCCCTCCTCCTCTGGGGGTTGCAGCTGAAGCAATAGCAGCATCCAAGGGCAGGCGTGGGGGGGGCTGGCAGGCAAGCTGGCAGCCGACCAGCACTCGAACGGCAGTAAAGAAAAAAAACCAGCAAAAAAAAAAACAAAATGAAGAAAAAGTGTCTGGCCCAGTTCGGGGGGGAACTAAAGCAGGGGCAAAAAGCAAGGAAAGCCCAGGCCAGAGGGCAGCAGGAGAGTGTAAGAAGGGAGTCTTATTCCCTGGAGAAGGAAGAAAGTTTGCTATAAATTAATTAAAGCACCCAAAGCCAATCACATGATAAAAAACACCTGCTTCAATCAGATAAGAGAAGGAGTTGAAACAGAGTGGATTGGTGTTGGAGCAGAGAGCAGTTTGGAGGGAAGCAGAGGAGAGTTTGGAGCAGTGCTGTGGTGGGCTAAGAAGACCAAGATCCTAGGTAAAGGGACATCTGGTTTGTGCAGAGGGAGGGCAGGAAGCCCCACAAGTTGAAGGGCAGGAGAGGGAAGTAGTCCAGGGGAAGGACTGCTAATTCTAGTGGTTTACCGCTATCCCTAGGGTCCTTGGGCTGGGACCCAGAGTAGAGGGTGGGCCCGGGTCCCTCCCTCTCCACTAGGACACTAGTGGGGCAGTTAATACCCCAGTTCAGGGGCAAGAAATGGTGCCCTGAACCCCCATCCAAGAATAGAAAGCGTGAGACCCATCATAGTAGTGCCGGCAATTTGCCATAGTGTGCACAGGGATTGATGCCTGTAGTTAGGGTTACCAGACATTTTCCATTAGAAGACCTTGTTTTCAGTTGCTCATAGGTGTTTGGGCTAAAACCTTACATGTTGCATTTGTGCTTCAGGCTGCTGCTGATGCCTTGTTTGGTTGGTTTGGTTTCAGCAAAAATGGGTCAGCTGTTTTTTAGGACAAGACTAAGGAAAAACATGTTGTTTTTGCCCATGTTAAATTTTTTAAAACTGTCTCACTGAGGTGTCCCAGTTCCTCCTTGCTTTGGAGCAGGGACTGGAAATTTGGTAGGGGGTGGCTGTCGCACATGCTCAAGAGAGACGTTAGACATTGGCAGATAATGCTCCAAAGATTGTCTGTACTGAGCATCCTCTATCCCTGCACTGCATGGGGGTGAGCAGGACTTTTCTTGCAGTTGCTACTCCTGGTGTCCATGAGCCACTGTAGCACCAGCCACTGGAACTGAGAGCAGGGAGACTCTCACTCCTGTGTTCTCAATGCTCTCCTGCTGGCCCAGGCAGCATGGGGGAGAAGGAGGAAGCTGCCTGAGTGGAATGCAAAAGAGTGGGAGCTGGGCCTGGGGAGGTGGTGATGGAGGAGACAGGGACAAAGGGCTCAGGGGGTCGGGAGTGGGGCTAGGGGGGGAAGAGCTTGGGGGGGGGGGCACCAGGACAAGGATGAGCTGCTGAGGGGGAAGGAGAAGAGACTGGGACTTGGACAAGTACATGCTAGAGGCACCAGGACAAAAAGAGGTACACTTGGGGGCTAGAGAAGTGGTCCATGCACTCCCCTCAGAGCCGGGAATAGGACCGAGGAGTCCTGAGTCTCCACATTTCTCTGCTTCCAGCAAATAACTCACCAGCAACGTGTGTGCCTCATCTTATTTTAGTGACTGGCTCACATAAAGGATGACAACCTACTACTGCTGTCAGTTACTGTGAGCTCATGTGACAGAGATCTGTGCAGCGGCTCTAAGGTTTCCAGACCTACTGATGAAGCACAAGGGACTCAATATGGCTTCACATGCTAAAACATCTGTTTGTTTCGTTTTTTAAAAAAGTATGAAATTACATACAAAAAAACCCCCAAACAAACCAAAAACGAAAGGAGCATAAAGTCTGCAAAGTCAAGCACTCAAAAAATAATTAGGAAGAGTGTATTGCTTTGGGCAGTGCATACTGCTGCCTGCCAGTGGAGAGAGGACACACACAGCCAGCTCACAGATGAGGAAAGGCTCCCAGCTTTCCTGTTCCAGTAACTGAGGGTTCACAGCTTTTCACAGGCCATTTCTCTGACCCTGCACAACATTGCACAGGCTGCTGGTTGTAGCATCATTTGAAACATAGTCCACAGCTAGCTCCCCTGGAGGCCCAAACTCTGGCCTCAGTCCTACAAAAACTAAAGGATGAGCTCAAACCGACACAGGTATGTAGTGTCATTGACTTCAATGCGTCATATGCATATGCAGAAAATTAAGCTTAGTAAATATTTGCAGGATCAGGGCTTCTATTTGCATCAGCATGGGCTCTTGTTTAGCTAAACATGCTAAGGAAGGCAGGATAGTTTTGTTAGTGCTTGAAAAACAAAATGCAGCTTGAGTTTCTAAACTACTCCATCCTACAAACCTGGCCCCAGCCCTGCAAAGGCAAAGCTGCCTGTGTGGAGCCCTCCTGAAGGCAGCGGGGCTCTGCACAGGCAGTATTGAGACCTGGGATTGTTCCTGGTAAAGAAGGACTCTGCTAGGCTTACCAGGCTGGCTCTCTCTTGGCAGGACTGTGATACCAGCACTGAAAGCTGGGATCGTGTGCTGCTCCCACTGAGACATAGCCCAGAAGCTGCTTCCAGGCCTGTGAGCTCTCTCTGCAGAGACACTCATGCGGCCAACTAGCTCCTACACAAGGGAGGGGTGTGTATGTACATCGCCTCATAGGCTCGTAGGGCTGAACAGGACGTCAAGAGGTCACATCTAGTCCAGTCCCCTGCACGGAAGGCAGGACTAAGTATTCTCTAGGCCAGGGGTTCTCAACCTTTTTCTTTCTGAGTCCCCCCCATGATATGATATAAAAACTCCACGGCCCGCCGGTGCTGCCACAACTGGCTTTCTGTATATAAAATCTAGGGCCAGAGTTAGGGGGTAGAAAGCAGGGCAATTGCCTGGGGCCCCATGCCACAGCAGGTCCCACAAAGCTAAGTTGCTCAGGCTTCAACTTCAACCCCGGGTGGCGCAGATCTGGAGCACCCACAGAGTCGGTGCCTATGCCTAGTTATCTCAGGCCCATTGGCAGATGTGCTCACTTACACTTGCAGCCCTGCACTATCTGCCACGACTGGTCAGCCTGTCGCTAAAAGATTATTGAGGGCTTTGGAGAAGAATGTCTGCCTGAGGATCACACACCGGGGCTCTGGTACTGAACCCCTGAAAATAAGGCCTTCTTCCCACACACTGATGTGCCCATTTGAGACATCTCTCCTCAGTGCTGAGGGAGCCACTCTGAGCTTTTTCTATTCACTTTGCTGTTTGCACAAAGTCTAAAAATAGCTTTTGCTGTTTTGGGTTTTCAAGAAGATCCAGTGTGTGGGTGGGAAAGCCCTATGTGTGGCATTTCCTGTTACAGACAATGAGATTGTGCCCGGGCGACTCGAGTCTCATGGAACTGTATTTGTCCCTGCAGCCCGGCAAGGTGTAGTAGTGAGCTTCCTCTGAAAGGCAGGAAGCTTTGGGCCTGCCTCTGGGCTGGAAGGAATCTGTCTCCCTTAGCTTTATTTTCCTATAGCTTCCACAGCACCTCGGACTTGGTACGGCTAGTGTAAGCCACACTGTCTCCAGGTTACCAGCTCCTCATTCGGCTGATGAAAGCCGGCTAGAATTACTTCCCCTTCAGACAACACTTCCAACACATGGCAAATTCTTGGATAGTGATGGCTGGGAATTTTTAGCAATGACATGAGCACCCATATGCCCCAGTCCTGCACCGGGATCTGTGTGGGGTTTCCCCTCTTACCACACTGGAATCCCGTTGAAGTCACTGACCTGTGCTCTAAGTTGTCCAAGGTAGCAAAAGTCCAACTCAGCCTGTTACATAACATTGCTCATAAAAGGTAGACAGACAGATTGGATTAGCCCAAACAAAAAGATCTCTTGGTACCACTCCTGGGCTGTCATACAGACTGGTAGAATAAGAGAATAGAATTGGAAATTAATGGATCAGAATTGGTATGGTGGAAATTAGATCTAACTGATGGAAAAAGCACTGAGGGGATGAGCTATTTTGCCCATCACCTCTTTAAAAAAAACTTTTGGCAAGGGGATAATGATGCCAGGCCAGGACTGGAGGGAGTGAGCTTTACAATCCTGGCTGCTACCCCCACTGTCTACTGAGACCCCAAGATCCACCATGACACCACTGTGCCTTTATCTTCCTGTTCCTGAATGGCATCCTGACCAGACCAGGCTGGAGAGAGGGAACACCTGGGATCCTGCTATCACTTCACCCTCTGTGATGACTTGAGGAATATGTACACGTAATCTCTGAATTCTGTTTGATATTGGGGGCTCTGTATATATATCGATGTCAGACTGCAGACTCCATTTTGGATGTGGGTTCTTTACCTTCTCTGTAGCCCTGTTACCTCCATGTTGGACTGGAATTCAAAAGGCTGGTAGCAAAGGACTGACAATAGAAGGTCATTGGCTAAAATGCTCTCCCACTGAAATGGCATTGCTTTAAGCAATAGGCTGGCTCCTACCCAGCAGAACTGCTTTACCACAGAAGAGGTTGCCTAGCAATGAAGTCACCTAGAAAGGCTCTGGGATCACCTGCCCAAGGAACTGAGAGGTTATAAAAGGACTCATGTCTCTCAGTGTTTCCCCTATACAGGAGGTATGGGGCAGGAAAGGGGAGGGGACAGATGGGCCAAGGTCAGAGGTGGCGAGCTGTGGGAGAAGGCTCCATGTTTGAGAAGACAAACCATGCACTGCAGCAGGAGGACACTGGACAGCTGCTGAAGACTGACCTCAGTCCAATGCTTTGGAGTAGTGAGGAAACTGAGGCACAGCAATGAGCACAGAATATAGAATTTTGTATAAATCTGTGTATTTCTCATGCTCTTAAAGAGCAATAGTATTTTAGAATCCTGTGCAAAGTCTCTGCACTTCATGTGTTACACTGTGGGCCCAGAATACCCACCTGGCTGGAGGTCTGGCAGAGGGCATGTTATGGGGGATATCTGAGGGATCAGCTGGGCTGGGGGCCACATCATCATAGCTCTCAGAAGGGGGTGCCAGATAGAAGCTGTACCCTGGGAGTATGCCTAAAAGAACTAAATCAGCAGCAGTGCCTGGTCTCTGTTCAGACTCTGGCAGCTTAAAACACCCAGGGATTCAGTGGCTGGATACCCTCATACCAGTCTGGTGAGTGGCTAAGAGGTATAGGCACCAACTCTGTGGGTGCTCCAGGCCTGGAGAATCCACAGAAAAAAAAATGGTGGATGCTTAGCACCCACCGGCAACCCCCCCCCCATTAGCACCTCCTCCTACACCCAGCACCTCCCGCCTGCTTGCAGCCCTGCCAATTAGCATCTCCCCCTCCCCCACCAGTGCCTCCCACCTACCACAGATCAGCTGTTCCACAGTGTGCAGGAGGCGCTGGGTGGGGGGAAGGAGGAGGAGTGAGGGTGGGGCGTGCTTGGGGACGGGGGCGGAGTGGGAAGAGGCAGGGCAGAGTTGGGGGCTTGGGGGAAGGGGTGAAGTGAGGGCAGGGCCTGGGGCAGAGCCATGGGGCGCGCACAAACACGCCCCAGCACATTAGAAAGTCCGTGCCTATGCTAAGAGGAGATGCTCAGCTACAGCTGATACTCCTTTCCCTTATGTGCTTTTGCTTCCCCACCTTATTTCTTCTCTTTCCTCTTTCTCTCTTTGCCTTCAGTTTAATACAAGTCTGGCATAGCGGGCTAAGATAGCATCTTTTGCAACACTGTAGGCTGTGTGGTGAGGCCCATTATTATGCTTACACAGTGGTTTTTGTTCTGGCCACAGAGGCATTACTGACTCTCTGCACATTTATATAGCAAATAACCTGGAGACTTTGTGTTAAAAGTTCTCCACAAGAAACCCTGCAGTTTGCTGTCATGGCACATCCAACATTACCAATTTTGACACCATACCGACCAAGGGTTTTTGTCCATAACTTCATTAATATTTGCTCTGTAGAGGCCCAAGTTGGCTGAAAATTATTGAAATGGATATGGCAGTATATTAAAGGCAAGACCAAATGGACTGAGGAACGTAGAAGTCATACGCAAGAAACAATATTGCAAATAGCAAGTTTGCATTAAAAATCTTAATTTTTCATAAATAAAATGTGCTAAAGAATTCAAAATTCTTGTCCTACTGGGATGTTTCATGCATCAATATTTTCTATAACCATTAGTCTACAAAATAATGTGCAACAAATTCTCTTTTGGTAGTAAGTATAGGTCAAGGTATGACCCGTCCTCATAATTTGTTTTTCTTGGCAATATTCGCCTTGATCTATAGGCTGGACTATGTTACCATTTACCCTCAAGATAAGACTTTGTACACCAGCCTAACTGTGTGACATGATAAATTTAATATATGTGATGCATTTTTCTGTGTAAATATCTAAATATTACTATTTTCCTTGATAACCAGCATATTTTCCTCAGTAACAGCACTGAAAAAAGTACAAACATTTCTACTAGAATCCCCTTGTGTATGACATTTATTTACCTGGATTAAATCATAGAATCATAGAATATCAGGGTTGGAAGGGACCTCAGGAGGTCATCTAGTCCAACCCCCTGCTCAAAGCAGGACCAATCCCAAATTAAATCATCCCAGCCAGGGCTTTGTCAAGCCTGACCTTAAAAACTTCTAAGGAAGGAGATTCCACCACCTCCCTAGGTAACGCATTCCAGTGTTTCACCACCCTCCTAGTGAAAAAGTTTTTCCTAATATCCAACCTAAACCTCCCCCACTGCAACTTGAGACCATTACTCCTTGTTCTGTCATCTGCTACCACTGAGAACAGTCTAGAGCCATCCTCTTTGGAACCCCCTTTCAGGCAGTTGAAAGCAGCTATCAAATCCCCCCTCATTCTTCTCTTCCGTAGACTAAACATCCCCAGTTCCCTCAGCCTCTCCTCATAACTCATGTGTTCCAGTCCCCTCATCATTTTTGTTGCCCTCCGCCGGACTCTTCCCAATTTTTCCACATCCTTCTTGTAGTGTGGGACCCAAAACGGGACACAGAACTCCAGATGAGGCCTCACCGATGTCAAATAGAGGGGAATGATCACGTCCCTCCGTCTGCTGGCAATGCCCCTACTTATTCATCCCAAAATGCCATTGGCCGCTTTGGCAACAAGGGCACACTGTTGACTCATATCCAGCTTCTTGTCCACTGTAACCCCTAGGTCTTTTTCTGCAGAACTGCTGCCGAGCCATTCGGTCCCTAGTCTGTAGCAGTGCATGGGATTCTTCCGTCCTAAGTGCAGGACTCTGCACTTGTCCTTGTTGAACCTCATCAGATTTCTTTTGGATCAGGCAGATCAGCACTGTATATTTCTAATGCTGTTGCAAGCATCACAAAGCATTTGGGGAGGATCAGAGGTGCGTGAGTGGAGAGTGGAAGTTTTCTTTGCAGGTGGGAGAGAAAGAAGAGAGCAGAGAACAGGCTAACTCAACAATGCAGCTAGCAAGCTCAGTCCGAAGATAAGACGCTGACTTCAGCCCAAGGCCAGCTGCTACCTGCCAAGACAGAAAGGGGAAAGTCCAACACCCCTCCCCCCCCAAGCCGTAAGAAGAGAAAAATTAAGTAGAGCAAAGCTGCAAAGAGAACAGTGAGAGCAAATGAGACAATGACAATGAAGGCCAACAGAAGGGAAAACAAAGTCTCCGGAGCTGGGATGTTTTGGGAAACCGAGAAGGCCACAGCAAGCCAGTTTGGACTGACACAAAGAGCACCAGGAACAGAGGTCGTGGAATGGAACACCCCCAAAGGAGCCCAGGGCTTAAAACCCTTCCGAGAGCTGGAGCAATTCGGAAAGCACAGCAGATCCTTGGACGGCCTGGGCCCAGGAAAGCACTCCCGTCTACCTTCCCCCCCCCGCCTTCTTCCAATGTTACACCAGACTTGGCCAATCTGGGAGGCGTGTGAGAGTATGAAAGTGGGTTAGGGCATTAACGCTTTCTTTCTTCCCCTGAGTGATGTGGGAGCATTCCCAACACTCTCTGCTGTTGTTTTTTATTATTTTATCAATAAAGCTTTAAAATTTAGACACTTGGTGTGCCTCGTCATCTCCTCCCCAAAAAGATCCTGTGGCCCCAGCCTGATCAACTGTGGCCCAGGCAGACTGGTAATGAAAATCTGTCACATTGGCACAGTAGGGCTTATTTCCCCAGTAAAATATATTTTTATTTCCCAGGCTGATAATCACGGCATCCTGCTCATCAAAGTCACTCTCCTTGGACACATTGTCAGTGGGAGTGAAGGGTCCAGCAGCTTTGTGTCAGTGTTTTCGCACTTCTGACTCTTCCACGGTGTGTGCAGAAAAGACCAGCAGCAAGCTGGGAACTCTGCCCTGTTTGACATTTCACATGCTTGCAGGCACACTGCACAGCCTGCAACATACAATCTGGAGCTGGATTCATTGTCATCCAGGTGAGGGCAAGCTCCTTGTTTTCTAAATGTCATTCCTGGCCGACAGGGGAAGGAGCATTTACCCTGTTAACCAGAGTGCGCCTCTGTGATGCATGGCCAGAAAAGGTTAAACATCCTGAAAAATAAATAACCCTCAAAAGACATGTGGGAAGATAATGTTTGTGTTTTTGTGTATTTACAAATGTATGAGTAGGGTCGACAATGTAATCAACAGTCCGTGTCTATGCTGTATTCTGATAATTCAGAGGTCAAAAGAACAACCTAGCAGTTGAATGAATTGTAAACATGGGATATAGAATCATAGAATATCAGGGTTGGAAGGGACCCCTGAAGGTCATCTAGTCCAACCCCCTGCTCGAAGCAGGACCAATTCCCAGTTAAATCATCCCAGCCAGGGCTTTGTCAAGCCTGACCTTAAAAACCTCTAAGGAAGGAGATTCTACCACCTCCCTAGGTAACGCATTCCAGTGTTTCACCACCCTCTTAGTGAAAAAGTTTTTCCTAATATCCAACCTAAACCTCCCTCACTGCAACTTGAGACCATTACTCCTCGTTCTGTCATCTGCTACCATTGAGAACAGTCTAGAGCCATCCTCTTTGGAACCCCCTTTCAGGTAGTTGAAAGCAGCTATCAAATCCCCCCTCATTCTTCTCTTCTGCAGGCTAAACAATCCCAGCTCCCTCAGCCTCTCCTCATAAGTCATGTGTTCTAGACCCCTAATCATTTTTGTTGCCCTTCGCTGGACTCTCTCCAATTTATCCACATCCTTCTTGTAGTGTGGGGCCCAAAACTGGACACAGTACTCCAGATGAGGCCTCACCAATGTCGAATAGAGGGGAACGATCACGTCCCTCGATCTGCTCGCTATGCCCCTACTTATACAATCTCTGTATTCATCTCTTTGAAATGAACTATGGTGGAGGAACAAGCAAATTGCCTTATGTTAATTCTATAGCTAAGTACCAGGGTCATCCCTAGAGACTGTGGTGCCCTATGCAGCCTCCCTGTGGGGTTGCCAGCCCTGGGCCTCTGAGCGGGGGAGCATCCTGGGCCTCTGCAGGGGGTGGGGGGCGTCCCAGGCCTCTGTGCAGGTGCGGGGGGGGGGGAAGGAGGACTGCGCCCAAGGGCTTTGGGAAGCAGGAGCAGCCAGTGTAGGAAGGCAGCAGGGGTAGGGCCCACCCCCACACTCATGGGGCAGCAGGAAGTGGAGCGACTCAGCCCCAGCCCACTCCGCTCTGCTGCCCCGGCTCCCAGACTTGGCGGAAGGGGTGGAACTGCCCCCCAGCACTCACCGGCGGGGCGGCTGGGAGCTTGTGTAGCGTAGCAGGCTGGGGCCAGGTCGCTCCACTTCCCACTGCCTGGTGAGTGCAGGGCAGGCCTGATCCCTGCTGTAGTCCCCCGGGACGCATAGCTCAGGGGTCCGGGTTTGGGGGGGGAAGGGGCAGAGTTGGGGATGGGGCTGGGGTGAAGCAGGGGTGGGAAGAGGTGGGGTGGACCGGGGAGGGGGCTAAAGGGAAGGGGTGGGACAGGGGTGGAGGCAGCTTTCCTGGGCCCTGCTGTGTGTAGCCCACGAGGGGCCGGCTCAGCTGTCTGGGGAATCAGGCTGGCATCTGGAGCTGGATGCAGCATGCAACTGTGTAGGGCATCAGGAAATTTGGGGCAATTTGGTGCCCCAGATTTCATGGTGCCTTATGCAGCTGCGTAGTTTGCGTATGGGTGGGGATGGCCCTGTTAAGTACTAGTGATGGACCGCCTTCAAAGTTATCCGAAATTACCTTTTGTTCCCCAAGGAATTCCAACTTGCCAAAAAAAAAAGGATATCCTTGGGTCCTGATTCTGTCATCTCAGATCTGCTTAAGCTTCATCAGGGGATGTTTGAGTCACAAGACTGATGTCCCAGTTATGCTGGTATGCCCTGAATATGACATTTGGACGTTGGACTATAACTTATGAACTATTTCTGAAAGAACTCTTTGCAACTACAAAGCTCACCATCGCTGCTATGAATCTGAACCTCAATGAATTGAACTTATGTCTGTATGTATATTGATCTTTTAACCATATTCTCTCTTTTTTGTTTTTTTTAATAAATTTTAGTTTAGTTAATAAGAATTGGCTGTAGATTGTATTTGGGTAAGATCTGAAACATTCATGAACCGGGGAGGTCATGTGTCCGATCCTTTGGGATTGGTAGAAACTTTTCTTCTATATGATGAAATAAGACTTTCAGAAATCATCATATTTTACTTAGGTACCTGGATGGAGGCCTGAGGCTGGATTGCTTTAAGGGAATTGTGTTGTTTGGACTTCTAGGTAATCAGTGAGGTACTATACAAGCTGTTTTGCTCTGGCTTAGTAAATCTAAATACCGGAATATCCACCAGCTTTTTGGGATTTGGCTGACCCATTCTTTGCAGTTCACTGTAATTGGACTGGGACCCTGGTCACAGAGGTGTAATTGTGCCTGGATACACATTACCACAGGTTAATTGGGTTTTTGGATCAGAACCACACACTTGTAAAAAAATTAATTTTGATATTGGAGTGTTTAAGGGTTAAAAATAAGTTACTGTGAGTGACCCATGATCAAGATCCTAATGGAAAAAGCCTGGAAGAATTGTGCTCACAGAGTGGATTGTCTTTTAAGGAAAAGCCCCAGAGCAGGAACTGAAAAATCTGTTGTTTACCAGTGATAAGGAAGCAGACCCAGTGAAAATGCTTGCAATGAGAAACCAGCAGCAGTTTGAACAAAGAATGGCATAACTTCAGTTGCTGGAAAAGCAAAAAATAACTGATATGGAAAGAGAACGCCTGTGTTTTGAACATGAACAAAGAATGGCATATATTTGATTGCAGAAACTAGAAGCTAAGGCAGCAGTGGACAGGTTTACGCTCCAACTCAAAAGAATAAAGGAACAACAGGAATTGTATTCTCCTCAAAAGCCAGCTCCTCTCAACAGCAAAGATGGAGATAGAATCTATCCAGTTTGTAACAATATTGGTATGTTGTTTGACTCTAAGCAATTGTCTGTGCGTAACCAAATATACCCCAACACTGCCACCTTTTTTGTAAATGCTTTTACTGTGAGCTCGGGTGAAGGTAACCCCATAACTTGTATAGAGAATGTAAATGTCAATGGTAAAAGCTGTTTAGGGCAAATTACAGCTTCTAACATCACTCTTGTTAAAGCAGATTTTGTCAAAGAGGAAGATTACTTACCAGATCAGAGTGTGAATATTGTAATCCTCTGTGAGTTTACTGTAAGTGTGCCGTTAGCCAGAATCCATCTTGAATGGAATGGTGTTAAACATGAAGTTATAGTTGGTGTAAGGAAGTTATTGTCTAAGGATCTTTTGATTGGGGATGATATTAAAGCTTTGTTCAGTCAAGTTGATAACATAAACCAGTCACAGGAAAGAAATAATCCTAAACCTGTATCTATTAGGGGCAAGGACTTGCCTATGGAGGGTTTCTCCAAATGTTTGTATGAGGAAGATAGTTGTTTCTCTCTACAAAAAGGCAGTGCATATGTGGAAAAAATTTCTGACTGTCTGTCTGGTATCTGAAGTGAATCTGGCATTAGATAAGTCTCAGGAAAATGTTTCTCCTTAAAAAGTTAGTGATCAGCTTAAAATCCTAACTGAGAAAGAAAGGGGTACAATCTTGATGAGTGATGGATTGTTGGCTAGTAAAGCTTGTAAAAGTGTGCCTAACCAATGTAAAAGTGATTTGCTTAAAGTAGCTCAGTATAATGTGGAGAATAGCAGTTTATCTGTTGGGAGTGGCAACTTGCCTGTTAAGGAAGCTGTACCATTTTCCAAGCAATTGTCCGTGAAAACCATGTAAGCTGGGACAAGGGAAATGATATCCTGTTTGTCTGTTAAAGGGGACTGTTTCTCCATCTCTCTTCTGACTAAAAGAAAAGGAGTACTTGTGGCACTTTAGAGACTAACCAAAGCTCATGCTCAAATAAACTGGTTAGTCTCTAAAGTGCCACAAGTACTCCTTTTCTTTTTGCGAATACAGACTAACACGGCTGTTACTCTGAAACATCTCTTCTGACTGTAAAGCAGACAGAAGAAGCCTGTCAGCCTATGATGGTTAAAAATTTATCAGTTGACTCAGAGTTGATTCTGGATACAACTAAAGCCCAGGAAGGAAGTGGTCCTAAACTTGTCTTCTAGGGGTAATGACATTGCAACTAGGTTGCATCCAGTTAATGCCATAAATAGCTCCCAGAGACCAAGTGATTCTGGTTCTTCTATTTTGCTTGTTGCTAGTGTGTTGCTGGGTAAAGATATGACAACCTTGTCTGATCAGGGTGATAGCACAGCCGGAGCACAAGGAAAGCATGAAGGTAATTTGACTGATACCTACTGACAGTATGGAAACTTGTAACAAGGAAGAGAATGCTTCTAATCTTTTGACTATGAAGTCTAACAGTTTACCTGAAAGGGGGTTGTATGAAAATCCTCCTAATGGGCCAGAGGTGATTCTGAATGTAAGTGAAACTCAGAAGGAGTTTGGTGATTTGTCTGTTACACCAAAGTTGGTTCTGGACATAAATAAAGCTCAGAAAGAATCTTTTGTAGTGCATGATATTCCAGAAGGAAAGGAGTTTCTTGGTGAAGTCTTTGAAGTCTGTGAAAAGGAAAGTGTGCTGGTGCCTAATGGCCAAAGTCTTCAAATGAAAATGAATTCACTGAATTTTGCTTTGGAAAAATTTAGTGTGAATAGCTTAAAGGAGACTTCTTTAGCTAATATTGAAAGTGAACAGTCTCTGTCTCAGGTTGAAGAAAGAGGCTGGATTCCTGGTTTTACACAGCGGAGCAGCCTTATGAATAAACCCATAGGCACTTTGCATTTGTTATGTGATTTCTTAGTAAGCTGTAGTGCATCTGATGCCTTGTGGATACAGAAATTGGTAGGTGAATAGCAGGAGAACTGTAGTTCAGACATGATGATAGAAAATGGCTGTGTCCCTTTAAGGCAAATGCCTAGCTGACAAGGAAAAAAAAGAAAGGCAAGCTAACTCTTAAAAGGAAAAATGCCCTTACAAACTTGCCTCCCTCATCTCTAAAATACCAAAACACCAAGGAAGGGATTGAATTGAAAGCCTATATTAAGGAAAACCGTAAGGTCAGGAAAAAGTTATAAAGGTTCAAAAGGGACATTGAAGAAGCTAACCTAACAAATGATTGATCTAAACAGAAAGCTTGGCATGACCAAAATAATTGTAAATGTACAAATGTGATAGAATTGATATTAATATTATTGCTAGTAATCGTAACTAACTTGTTGCTGATACCAAAAACTGTAAAAATGTACAATGTGCATGGTCTTTAGGAAAAACCCTTGAACATGTTAAGAGTGATACATAAGAACACACTTTATGTTAAAAGGCCTTGTAATACTGATATTTCACAGTTAATGCCTGTATCTAATCTTGAAACTACACAGGAGAAAAGACATTGCAGACCTAATGTGCTGTGCAAAAAAGGGAAACTGAGGTACAACCCCTCACAGCCTTCATGGCTGAATGCCAAAGTGCTCTCTGAAGAACATTAATGGCTGTGTTAAGTCAACACATAGACCAAACCCTGGAACCACTAAAGTGTTTCACAAAGTGTGGACTAAGTTTTTAACTTGGGCCAAAGCATGCCTCAATAATTTGGCCTTACAAAGACTTCAATGTAAACACAGCTCATATCAATGTTGGAAGGTCCTTAAGGTGTATCCAGGAGCTCTAATTTCACCCTTTCACACCAGTCTCACATTGGGCCCCACTTATGCATCCCACCCTCTCTCTGCCTCTTCCCCCAAAACTTGGAAGGGATTAGGGTGGGCAAGCTGGCCAGCGGCCCAGCACTCAGGCTGGCTGGGGCAGTAAGGCCATGCTCCGGCCAGCCAGCGGGCCAGGGCTTGGGGAGACTCAGGCCAGATTCGGGACTCTGGGCAGCTGGGGTGGGTGGTCCAGGACCTAAATTCCCTGTAAGCCGCACAGTCACGGGGCTGCACAGCAGCCTTCTTAGCGCCACACAGGCATTCAGGGAACCCACCTGGGAACCTGACGCAGCCAGTGGAGGGGTGCCCCTTCCCCAGCCCCAACCTAGCCCGGCCCCCAACCTGCAGTGGTCAGGGTGGCCTGGACCTGCCACGGCCAGGGCACCCCTCCCCCGGCCCCAAATCTGCCGCAGCCGGGTAGGGTGGCCAGATGTTCCATTTTTATAGGGACAGTCCCGTTTTTGGGACTTTTTCTTACATAGATGCCTATTACCACCCCCCACCCCGTGTCCCATTTTTTCACAGTTGCTGTCTGGGCACCCTACAGCCAGGGCACCCCCACCCCAGCCCAAACCCAGCTGCAGCTGGGATGGCCTGGCCAGGCCCAACCCCAGCTGCAGCCAGGGCAGTCCGGCCTGACCCAGATCCAGCCACAGCCCGGCCAGGCCTGAACCCAGCCGCCGTTGAGATGCCCCTCCCTGGCCCAGACCCAGACCACGCTTGGACCTTCCGGGGGAAGGGCACCTATCCTGCAGACCCAGCCCTGGAGCTGCCATGGCAGGGAGAGGCACCTTTCCCCCGAGCCCAGGTGGTGCTGTGGGGATAGAGAGCTGTGGGGAGTCCTCTCTCCTCACTGTAGCTCTGGAGCATCCTCCTGCACCCCAAATCTCTCATCCCTGGCCCCATCCCAGAGCTTGCACCCCCAACCCTCTGCCCCACTCCTGAGCCCCCTCCCACATGCTCCCACCCCACCACATGAATTTTGTTATGTGCACCAATATGAAGGTGATGTGGCATACATCACCTCCATATTGGTGCACATAACAAAATTCATTCCACACATGGGTGAAAAAAATTAGAGGGAACGTTGTGAGGACCAGGACTCTGGACAGATGGGGAGGGCTGGCCAGTGCTTGGGCTGGCCAGCATGGCTGGGGTAGGCCAATCTGAGGCTCAGAGTGGGCAGGTGCTGGGGCAGACAGGCAGGTGCTCGGGCCAGCTGACAGCCAGGGGGTCAGGTTAGCTTGGGCCAGCCAGCGGCCCAGGACTCAGGGTGGGTGGGCTGGGACTCAGGGAGGCTGGAGTGGGCTGGCTGGTGCTCGGGGTGGCTCAGCCGGGGCTCCTCCAGCCATGGTGCAGGGCTTGGGGCTCCAGTGAGCAAGGGGAGCAGAATGGATGAGGTATGGGTGGGGCCTTGGGCAGAAGGTGCAGGGCCGGGGGCTAGCCTCCCAAAGGGTGGGGGTTCTTGCACTGCCCCTGGAAGGACTGGTAAAGGTACGTGAACAGGGAGGCAGGATCTTGATGGAAGTGCCTTCCTGGGTCTGGGCAAAGGTGTAGAATTGTTGCTGGAAAAGATAGACTGTCTATCCTCCTACATTTTCTTGCATTCTCTATGTGCTTTTTGTCTATAAAATGCCTAAAGCAGGTAGAGTGGAACCTTGTATGACTGGCAGTCATCAAAATCTTTTGACAGGTGTTGTTGAAATGATTCAGTAATGTATCATTATCACCATGGAAGTCCAACCATGCTTGAGCACATTGATGGCATTTATCCCACCTGACGTGTGCGAATGGTGGTGTGGACTCCTTCTTGATTGAGGCTAGATGTATGTAACAATGCAAACCAGTTATAAAACTGGATTTCTTGTGAATCTCAGATGATTGACAAGGGATTTCCTGGTCTTTGTCACCATCCTTGAGTGTGACCATATTGGTTCTGCATGAATACACATATTAACTGGTCAAATCCAAAGTCTCCAAGCTTTGCTACTGTTTCTTTTTATGTGGTGCAAGTGGCTGGCTCAATACTGGGATCTCTTTCCAATACTTCCACCCTGGATGTGGAAAAATAAAAAAACAACAAGCTCTAGGAGACAACAGTGAAGTCACTTCCTGAAAATCTATGCGATTCACAATGTTCATTGCTGTGCTTGTAGTGTGGCCCTAAACATGAACTGCTATTGCTAGGACCCGGTGGTGATGGTGCTGAGTACAAGCACCTTTCATTGTGTTCCTCCAGTCTTCTTTTTGTCTGAAATTAAATTGATCATCACTGGAGACATCAAAACCTCCCTGTAAGATGTAAAGATTGTATGTCCTATTTATCTGCAATGCTGCCACTAAGGAAATTATGCTGTTTGCCATGAAAACGAGTGACTATGAATATTTAGGAAATTTAATTAAAATATCATGCATTTATCATCCAAACTTGGTGCACCATTAAGGAACCCCCAGCTATTGGCAAGCTCGGTCACTGAAGTTGTGTCTCTGGGGGTTGGTCAGATGTTTTCCCTTGGTCTAGCCATTTTGGGCTTGAACCAGAAAGGGATGTAAGCATCAAACTGCTGCTTAGACACCTAAGTCCAAAATTTAGATCCTCAGACCCCTGCTCAGCTGCCACCTAACCCTATAGGTGCCTGAAGTCCCTAAATTTCTGCCAGGGGACATTTGAAAAGTCACCTAAGTCTTGATGGTGCTGAGCTGCTTGGCATTTATGCCCCAGCAGGATTCACAAACTAGACCACCTTTGCCCCTTCTGTCTCGTCTGTGGGGCCTGATCCAATAGGCATTCTCACAGCACACCTACCAGACCAGACCCCACACCTAACTTAGTGCCGCTGCCTCTGCCCTTGTACCCAAGGCACAATGCTCTAACTCTCCTGGGATATGGGAGACGCAGGTTTAAAACCTCACTCTGTCCAGTTCAGAGCAGGGACTCCCACATCCCAGGAGAGTGCCCTAACCTCTGGGATCTAGGGGAGTCTGCAGTGGGCCATTCGCAAACTCTCCTGTTGGAGCTGTTCAGTTTTGTATGAAGTACTTAAATGATTCATTGGCGCATGGACTGTCAGCTGGGTCTCCCAGCAGAGAGCCCTAACCACTAGACTAGAAAGTCATTCTCACTCTCTGGCCATTAACTGTTCAGTTAAACAAAGTGGAACAACTTCAACTAGGGACTGGACTAGATGACCTCTCGAGGTCCCTTCCAGTCCTATGATTCTATGAACACGGAGGTGGAAGCCTGAGTTCAAGTTGCTGCTTCAAATTAGGCAGAGGGCAGATTTGAACTCAGAGCTCCCACATCCTGTATGAGTGTTCTAACCAGGGGGTATAAGAGCTGTAGTAGCTCCTCCTCCTCTTCATTTTTTGCAGGGAAATGTTAGGGTGTCTTTTAAACTACATATCAAGTCCCTAAAACTGAGACATGTCTCAAAATGCAACACAGGAAAATTTCTAATGAAGTTTTTGTGTAATGATTCACAAACAGAACTGAACTTTGAATGAAGGTCTCTGAAAACCCATGTTTAAAGAAAATGAGAAATGCTGACATTAATTACTGTGTTTTCCATAACTCTCTCCCCGTGCCCTCCACCGCCCCCACGGTAGATTAAAGGGCAGAATAGGATAATACACACATATGGAATTATAACATTGAAATACAAAAATGAAGTATTGCTAAATGGTTAGGGTGAAAGTTTTGATAGCTGTATTTTAATGATGTATAATTATGGTCTGTGAATGAGTACAGATAAGGTAATAACTAGGCCAAGGCCATGCCTGGCAGGAGTGTTTTTGCCAATCCTTCTTTGATATAAAATTGCTAATTTGTTTTAAACGATATTATTGCTGGCAAGCTAAGCACTGTGTTGTGTTGGGAGATGTAAATTAGAGGTACACAGTCATGTAATGATATATAACCTTTTCCCCCGTTTCTGGGAAGACCCAGAAACAAGGTGACACAGAACAACCTGATCCAGAAACTGCAAAATCAGCATGAAAAATGCACAAGCTGGATAAATGAAGCTTATGCATACATAATGTACGAGTTACATACAAAATAAAGGTTGACATGCTAAGAGCCAATTGGATAAAGGTTAAGTAATCTGGAGCATGGGCATGTATAAAAGACCGAAGTGAACAAGGCCCAAGTCTGAGAAACACCAGACAAGAAACTGAAGGTTGGAACTGAAGGACCAAAACAGGATATCAGGGGAAGCAATGGTTATCATGGCAGGTGAAAGGACTTCTTGGTACTCTGGAATGTGCTAACTTGGGCCCCTATCAATTCTGTTTTGTTATTGTCTAGCATAAATGTACATTCAAACACACGATAAGTGACAATAATTCTATCTGAAATGGTATAATAAAGGCAAAAATTGATGAACCCTAAATTGGGCAGACTTGTGTCTCGGTTTCCCAATTTAACCCCCAACAAAAGGGCTGACCTGGCTTTGGAGCTTAGCTCCAAGAGAGAGTTCACACCTGTGAATCCCAAACAGGGATAGGCACCTGCCTCAGCCCTGCAGCTAGGCATCTAATGCTCTGTGCATAAGCAGTTCCCTACTCAGTGTGCTGGCTTCTGAGAATCCCATTCTTAAGTGTCTAACTCTCCCCGTGCATCATGTAGGGATCCTGGGTGCCTAACTCAGGGCTGTGAAGTCCACCAGGTGTCAGGGCATCTAAAGTTCTCCAGGCTTCAGGCATGTCGGGACGCAGTTCCTTCTCACCACTCAGATCACACTTATCTAAAAAGTACTGGGGACAGCACCATTGTACTCACCCGCCTCCTGTTGGTACCATTTTACTTCTGACATCAAGCTCTAAACCCTCTAATTCTTCCACCAGGACTATAATCAGACCCACCTCTTGTGAGTTGGTCTGTGGCCAGTGAGACACCATGGAAAGCATAGTGTATTTCAGCTGTAAGGTAACTCCAGGATGCATTAAAGGTGACGTCTAAAGGTAAATGCCAATCATTTTAGTTACTGGTGTAAGCTAAGCTCAACATCAACAGGATATCTCTTTGTAAGTGGAGCTGTTAGTGGCCCCTGACTGGGGCATGAGCAATTGCAGAGAAAGTCGTGCACAGCCACTGCAGCCTCAGGATAGAGCAAGCTCAGTCATGCTGTGAGGATGGCACATGTGCATCTGGTCAGCACTTAGGAACTCTGAGGCAATGGAACATACTCAGTGGAGACAGAATCTTCAGAGAATTTTGCTGCCAAACTCTAACAAGTTTCTACTGAGCATGTACAAACTGAGATTTTTCAGAGGCTTATAACTTCGCCAATTTTGGATGTGTTTTCATGGGGTCAGCAAAAGGCACATCCCTGACACCAGGACGATCTCCCTGTCAGATTTCAAGACCTTGCTTTAAAGCAGGCTGGGGCAAGGCAAAACAGCATACTGTTATCTAGCCCCATTCCTTGAAAGGGCTCAACCAATTTAGCTGAAACATGAATACAATAGGCTCATTTTTTAAATGTATTTAAGGCAGACACCCGGGAAGGAAATTTTCAGCCTGAATGGTTTATGTCTGGCAAAGTTATAAGCAATTTAAAGCAGGCTTTATAATGGGAAGTGACAGGCAACCTCAACTGTCGGTACCGCAACCTAGGCTGCCTGGATTAAATTACCTATGTGAGCAAAGTAAATAGAGAGAGATACTCGGTTTTACGTAGCACTTTTCAAAGATTAATGTCCAATCCTCCCAACAGCTCTAAAGTTGGCAGGTATTTTCTCCATTTTACAGATGAGGACAGTGAGGCAGAGTGCTGGGAATCTCGGCCAAGGTCATGGAGGGAGTCAGCATCATAGACAGGATTAGAATGCAGGAGTTGCTGGCTCCTAGTCCTATGCCAAGAGCACAAGCCCTACACATTTTGCCAGTCTAAAATCACTGAGAATGGCAAGGAAAAAATTCCCTTCTTTTTTCCAGCAAGAGGAACAGGGAAGGAAGCGAGTACTTCCATCTCAGTGAGCTCCCATGACAGCCCATGATTGAAGCTCATTTGATGACATTATTAAATGATTCAGTGCATTTTCTGCCTCTTAAAGTGCTTAATATATGTGCCTCTGTGATTTTTTTATTATCTAATAAAAGATTATCTGACTCGCTTTCATGTTTCTTCCAATTACAAATTGAAATGGTTCCCACTATGACCTTGCAGCTGCTAGATTTTCTAAAATTAGCCATAATGATGCATTTTACTAAGATAATTAATTATCTAAACTGAGAATATTGAGTAGTAGAACTGTTTCACATGCTGCTAATTATCTTTTATTATGTCATCTTTATATGCAAATAAAGAAATATTGTGATTATTTTAAGTACTGTTTTCACTAGCCAATATACTTGTTAGCATAACAAAGGTTTGCCTCTTCCCATGGCAGTAAAAGTCCTTGGGGACCTCGCTGCTTATGGGCTGCAGGATTTTTATTTTCAGATTGATGAAATACAGTTAATCCAAATTAAGCCTGCGATGATAAATGGGAAAAATGCAACAGGGTTGTACATTCTCCTAACATAAGAGATTTGAACTAATTAAAAAATGAGGCACAGAAGTGATGAACAGCAGTTCGCCTTCTATCTCCATCTTATTTCACTTATTTTTTTTGTATTGATTATAATTTAATGATTCATGTTGATTATTACAGCAGAAGTCTTTGTGTAGTGCCTTGGCAGGGTGAGACTTTGTTATATATTACTTAATTAGTATTAAAGCACCTGATATTATTTTTGGTGGTCACTGTATCACTATAAGTGTGCATGGCACTGTACATATATTAGCAAACAACATCTATGTTTAGTGACAGTTAAGGGTGCAGCAGGACACAGTCCAGCCACCCAAACCCTTAAAAGCATGGAAATAAGAAGCCAAGGGGAAAGCCTTGCACATTTCTTTCCATATTGCGTGTAACACTGTTGATAGTACACTCCAGTGCTCCCTTAGGCCTTCACCCAAATGCAATATGTATCCCAACTTCACCAAACTTGCACTATAAAGCAAAACCTTCATATACTATTATAGCAATTGTGTTGCTAGCCCTTTTGTCCTGAATGGTTAACCTTGGGGTTTTGGGGGTTGCTTCTGTTAGGGGAGGAAATTGGTGATGGCATCCGGTATTAATTTGATGCAATCCTGTTTATGTGCAAAGAATGTACAAAGGCCTGTTTCCTGAATACAGTAGGGATCAAACAGCAGAAGTCAGTTTCTTTGCTCACAGTTCCAAGCCTCTTTCCAGCCAGTACACTGCCCAAAAGCGCTCTCTCAACTTTTTCTGAGGGTTACACTACAAAGGGTTCTCTCTTTGTCATACTTCCTTGCTGCCTTCTCTTTGTGCTTCTGTGATGTGTCTGCTGCTTCTCTCTCTCTCTCTCTCTCTCTCACACACAGCTGCAATCAGATGAATTCCCCACTCCTGCATTTGTTGTCAGACTGTCAGGAAACCCCTAAGACCACATGGCCCAGACACTGCCCAAGCTTGCATGTGGTCTAGTCCGTTTTGGGCTCAGGACCATCTGTAAATATTTATGGCCTGTCACGACCCAGTAAATAATCTTGGGGTGGAGGCCCTAGGGTGTTTTCAGTGGATCCTGCCCCCAGGGTGGGTTGGGTCCTGCCCAGCACTCATCCCAGGGTGGTGGCACCTGCAGCTCCAGTGCTGTGGGGCTGGCTGGGCTTGGCTCTCTGTACCAGGTGTTGCAACCTCTGGGGTTGCAATGCTTCTCAGATTTAGCCCCGCCCCCCTAACTGGACAAAATTTGTGTGAATGGAGCTGTGACCTGGCTCATGGGGTTGCAATGCCACTCACTTAAATTTGGGCTACCCGGGCTCCCGTTATCAAGACAGCTGAACCAAATGTGAATGGTGCTGGGACCCCAACGGTTGCAGTGCCTGGAGCAGGGAGGCGAGCCCATCCTGCCCTTTGGGACAGGAGCCACAGGAGCTGCCATGCAACCCTTTGAAACATTCTGGTGACCCAATGTTGGGTCCCGACCCGCAGGTTGAGAAGCCCTGATCTAGCCGTCATGTGGTGGGTTCCATTATTTCAACTGTTGCTGAACAAAGGGGCATTTGCTTATTCCCTCGTTCAAAGGCACCAACTCTGTGGGTGCTCTGGGGCTGGAGAACCCATGGGGGAAAAATGGTGGGTACTAAGCACCCACCAGCAGCCCCCCCATCAGCACCTCCCCCTACTCCCAGCACCTCCTGCCTGCCGGCGGGCCCCGCCAGCCACCACTCAGCACCTCTCCCTCCTTCCCCGCACCTCCCGTCCGCTGCAATCCGCTGTTTCACAGCATGCAGGAGGCTGGGTGGGGAGCGGGGAGGAGCAAGGCAGCAGCGTGCTCGGGGGAGGGGGCGGAACGGGTTGGGAAGAGGCGAGGCAGGGAGGTTGTGGCATAGAGGGAAGGGGTGGAGTGGCAGCGTGGCCTGGGGCAGAGCCGGGGGTGGAGCACCTCCCAGCACAATGAAAAGTCGGTGCCCTCGCTTATCTGGAACAGAAGGTGGCTATCACACCCAACAGCTTCAATGATGCGGTGATTGCCCAGTGTAACAATAGTGACAGAGCAGCACTCTGACTGCTGAGGTCACGGAGGTCTTAGGTTGATGGGCGTGTGTCCTGCTGCAACCTTAGCAGCCACTAAATGTAAATTTTATTTGTTAATTTCCTAGTTTTGATGTGCCTTAATGCCCGGCTCCCTGAAGTCAGGGCACAGGGGAACAGCACCTGCCTGGGAATCGAAGAGAGAAACTCGGCTGCCTCCGGATAGGTGTGAGAGGCTGTGATGTGCACTGTCAAGGTTCCTTCCCCACTCTGAACTCTAGGATACAGATGTGGGGACCTGCATGAAAACCTCCTAAGCTTACTTTTACCAGCTTAGGTTAAAACTTCCCCAAGGTACAAACTATTTTACCCTTTGCCCTTGGACTTCCACTGCCACCACCAAACTTTATCTCGGTTCCTGAAAAAACGTAGTTTGGAAACGTCTTTCCCCCCAAAATCCTCCCAACCCTTGCACCCCACTTCCTGGGGAAGGTTTGGTAAAAATCCTCACCAATTTGCATAGGTGACCACAGACCCAAACCCTTGGATCTTAGAACAATGAAAAAGCATTCAGTTCCCTTACAAGAAGACTTTTAATAGAAGTAAAAAAGAATCACCTCTGTAAAATCGGGATGGTGAATACCTTACAGGGTAATTAGATTCAAAACATAGAGAATCCCTCTAGGCAAAACCTTAAGTTACAAAAAAGACACACAGACAGGAATATTCATTCTATTCAGCACAGCTATTTTCTCAGCCATTTAAAGAAATCATAATCTAACACATACCTAGCTAGATTACTTACTAAGTTCTAAGACTCCATTTCTGTTCTGTCCCCGGCAAAAGCATCACACAGACAGACACAGACCCTTTGTTTTTCTTCCTCCTCCCAGCTTTTGAAAGTATCTTGTCTCCTCATTGGTCATTTTGGTCAGGTGCCAGCGAAGTTACCTTTAGCTTCTTAATCCTTTACAGGTGAGAGGATTTTTCCTCTGGCCAGGAGGGATTTTAAAGGGGTTTACCCTTCCCTTTATATTTATGACATGCACGTCAACCAAAAACACAGGTTTGGGTAAAATATAAAACAGATTGATTAACTAATTTCAGAAAGGTAGGTTTGATGCGATTATAAGTAGCAGGCATGGAGCTCAACATTGGTTACCTAAGAAATAAAAATAGAATCACAGTCTAAGGCCATGTCTACACTGCAGAGTTTTGTCAATAAAAAATATGCCACTTTCATTAAAGTGTTTTAATTAAACCGCTGTTGCTTGTCCACACTATGTTCCTTGTGTCGGCAGAGCGCATCCACACTAGCAGCTCTTGCATCGACACTGAGAGCAGTGCACTGTGGGTACCTATCCCACCGTGCAACTGGCCACAGGGTGCTTTCGGGAGGGTTTGCAGTGCCTCGTGGGGCAGGTACAGCATCACATGACACAGGTTTCTCAATCCCATCCTTCCATGGGCATCTTATTAGATTGTCAGCTGCTTTTCAACTGAAGTGTGTGGCGGGGGGGAGAGTGTGTCAGCCTGCTGTCTCTTTAAGTTCAGACAGCCACTGACAGCAACCAGTCCTGAAAAAGGGGAAGGGGGCACCCTGACATCAGCCCCTGCCTCCCTCCCTGACTTTGCACAGCACAGCAGTCTGTCTCACACACACACACACCCCTGCCTGCCTGGCTGTCTCTGTGTTCCTAGAGATAGCAGCATTCCACATTAATGATTTGCTCTTTGCTGCCAGAGGGGAGCAGAATGCTCTGGTGTAGGACAGCCAAGATCAAAACAGTGAGCAAAGCAATCACTGCGGGCATTGTGGGATAGTGGGGGAGGCCCATTCTGGCGCTATAACAAACGACAGCATCTACACTGAAGCTTTGTTGTTTTAACTTTACCTCAACAAGCCCTATGTCTCTCATCAAGGTGTTTTTATTTTGTTGCCAAAACTGAAGAGTTTTGTCACCAAAAGTGGCATTGGAGTGTGTACACCTCCACGCTTTCACTGCCAAAAGATGCCTTTTGCTGACAAAACTCTGCAATGTAGACAAGGCCTCTATTCTAAACTTCAACAGACTTAGGGCTTGTCTATGCTGCAAAGTTGACAAAACTTTTGTCTTTCATGGGTACTTAAAAAAGCCCCCCTGCGAAAGACAAAAGTTTTTCCAAGGCAAGTGGCAGTGTGAACGTGGATTTGTCGGCAGGAGTGCTCTCCTCCTGACAAAGTTAACCCTGCTCGCGGGCTGGAAGTATTTTGTCAGCAAAAGTGCAGACAGAATACCGAAAAAGAGCGTTTATGCACGCTGACTTTTAGCGACAAGGCTGTGTTGACACAGCCTTGTCGCCAAAAGCTGTGTGGTGTAGACAAACCCTAAGCAAGATTTGAATCAAATAGTCTCTCACCCTAACAGCTGTTACAGGCAGCTCACAGTTCTCAATACACAGACTGAATTCCCTTCCCAGTCTGGGACCAATCTCTCCAGTCTGTGTCTGCCAAATGATCTTCCAGGCATTGAAATGGGGGAGGAGAGAGGCCAAAGGATGATGTCACTGCCCCTCTTCTAGACTTTCTTGCAGCTGCTAGAAAGAACCTTGCTGTGACATGGGGGTTAGGTAGCCCTCATTAAGTAAGTGCCCTCTCCGAGGAGTCTCCGGGAGAGTGGATTCTTCTTGTTGACAAAGCCCTGGCTCGGGTGATTTAGTTTGGGTTGATCCTGCTTTGAGCAGAGGGTTGGACGAGATGACCTCCTGCAGTTTCTTCCAACCCTAATCTTCTATGATGGGCCATCAGCACATGTCTGGCCAGTGATAGTTGCTTCTTTGTTGTTACTGAAAGGCCAGCTGTGGGCATCTCCCAACTTCACAACATATTTCAGTACCACATATAGCAATATTCATAACTTCCCATGCAATGACAGCACATACAATCCAACAGAATATTAATGTTCAACGAATCAAGGCTTCTTAAATGATACCTCACAGGCATACTTTGTGCAAAACACATCATAATCATAGGACAGTGCTGAATATGGGGGTTCCGGGGTGCTACTTTGAGGTACAGAGTGTCAGACCCATCCACCAGGAGGAGGAGCTAGTGCAGCAAGAAAGAAGATAAGAAAACTGCAACCGGAGGAGAGAGAGACCCCTGGCTGTGGGAAGCTGCAGGGCGGGGGAGTCTGGTCAAAGCTAAAGGCTGAAAAAGAAACCCGAAGAGAGAAATAAACGGAGCCCCATGACTGGCTACAAGGCAGGTGTGACACCTAACTCCACACAAGGCAGCAGCATTAAAGGCACAGAGATTGCTAGTGCTTCAAGGGAAGTTGCGGTCCGCGATGGAATCCGCGATCCCCCGAATTCTGCTAGAGACGGTGGCTTTCAGAAACTCAGGCAGCTGTGTGATAATTGGATCCAAAGATCTGAGAGAAAGCTCTGGCCCAATTCACAAGGATAGCGGTAAACACCCTGAATTAGTGGGAGGCAGGGCTCTGGCCTGTGTTGCACAGGAGGTCAGACGAGATGAGCATTTGTCCCTTCCAGCCTTGGAATCTCTGAAGCGACGTATGGAATTGCTGCCAGCAGCACTGTCTGTGCATTACAGCTCACTGGTGTGGCGAAGACGGCTGCGCTACGGGAAAGGGGCATTTGATGTCCTGTTTATAGACAGACTTTATATATGAGAAAGGGCCAAATTTAATAGGAAGTGCCAGGAACAAGGAGAAAACACAGAGGCCTTTATTCCGACAGTCTTGCTGATATGGGCCCTTTAAAAAGAGCTACAAAGGGACTGGATAGTCACAGGTAGGGCTCTGTGTCTGTCATGAAGGTCGTGGAAGTCACGGATTCCGTGACTTGCTGTGACCTCCATGACTTCTGCAGCGTGGCTGACCCCAGGGCCGCCCGAGCAGCTGGCCCCGGAGCCAGCCACACCAGCCGCTGCAGCCAGCCACTTGGATGGTCTCACAGCCAGCTGCACTGGCCACTGTTCTGGCAGCCCCAGGCAGCTGGCCCCAGGGACCATCCGAACAGCTACCAATGCAGCTAACCATGCATCTCCTCACTCCTGGCTGCGGGCCCCTTGGGACTCCCCTTTCGGCAGGGGCTGGAGCAACAGTGGGCCCCCTGGGTTTCCTCCCCTGCAGCGCCCCCCCCCCGCCCAGCTTTCCCCCTGCCCAGACTCAATCATGAGTATTTTTACTAAAAGTCATGGACAGGTCATGGGGCCATGATTTTTTGTTTTTTTGCCCAACCTGTCCATGACTTTTACTAAAAATACTCATGATTAAATCGTAGCCTTAATCATAAGAACGTCCCTACTGGGTCTGACCAAGGGTCCATCTAGCCCAGTATCCTGTCTTCTGACAGTGGCCAGTGCCAGGTGCCCCAGAGGGAATGAACAGAACAGGAAATCATCAAGTGATCCATCCCCTGTCACTCATTCCCAGCTTCTGGCAAACAGAGGCTAGGGAAACCATTCCTGCCCATCCTCGCTAATAGCCATTGATGGACCTATCCTCCATGAATTTATCTAGGTCTTTTTTTAAACCCCATTATGGTCTTGGCATTCACAACATCCTCTGGCAAGGAGTTCCACAGGTTGACTGAGCATTGTGTGAAGAAATACTTCCTTTTATTTGTTTTAAACCTGTTGCCTATTGATTTCATTTAGTGACCCCTAGTTCTTGTGTTATGAGAAGTAGTAAACAACACTTCCTCATCTACTTTCTCTACACCAGTCATGATTTTATAGACCTTAATCATATTTCCCCTTAGCCGTCTTTTTTCCAAACTGAAAAGTCCCAGTCTTATTAATCTCTCCTCATACGGAAGCTGTTCCATATCCCTAATAATTTTTGTTGCCCTTTTCTGAACCTTTTCCAATTCCAATATATCTTTTTTGAGATGGGGCGACCACATCTGCACACAGTATTCAAGATGTGGGCGTACCATGGATTTATATAGAGGCAAACATGATATTTTCTGTCCTATTATCTATCCCTTTCTTAATTATTCCCAGCATTCTTTTCGTTTTTTTGACTGCCACTGCACATTGAGTGGATGTTTTCAGAGAACTATCCACAATGACTTCAAGATCTCTTTTTTGAATAGTAACAGCTAATTTAGACCCTATCATTTTATATGTATAGTTGGGATTATGCTTTCCAATGTGCATTACTTTGCATTTATCAACATTAAATTTCATCTGCCATTTTGTTGCCCAGTCACCCAGTTTTGAGAGATCCTTTTGTAGCTCTTCACAGTCTGCCTGGGTCTTAACTATCTTTAGTAATTCTGTATCATCTGCAAATTTTGCCACCTCACTGTTTACCCCTTTTCCCAGATCATTTATTTAGTCATAGGCAGAAGGGGCACCAAATTATCAAAGCAACTTCAGCCAGATTCCAGTCTCACAAAGCAAGAGTTGTAACTTACATCAGAGTGAAAGAAGCAGCCCCTGGATTTCTGTGCTAGAAGCAGAGATGCCACCACATCAGAGACCACTGACCCAGAGAGGATGAGAGAGAGAAAACTAACAAGAGCAAGGTGGGGCTTAAGTCACACCCTTCTCCTTGGCATTTCCTAGTGGCATTTCCTGGATTTTGTGAAACCCATTCTTAGGCACCTATCTCTCCCCATGCATTGGATAGGGGGCCTGAGCACATAGGCGCCGACTCCATGGGTGCTCTGGTGCTGGAGCACCCTCGGGAAAAAATTGGTGGGTGCTGAGCACCCACCGGCAGCCTCCCTATCAACTCACCCCCCCAGCACCTCTCGCCTGCCGGCAGGCTCCACAGATCAGCGCCTTCCCCTCCCTCCCTGCGCCTCCTGCCCACTGCGAATAGCTGTTTTGCAGCATGCCAGAGGCCGGGGGTGAGGAGCGAGGACACGGTGCACTCGGGAGAGGGGGCAGAACTGGGTGGGAAGAGGTGGAGCGGGAATGGAGTGGGGCCGGGAGGCGGCGGAGTGGGGGCGGGGCCTGGGTCAGAGCTCGGGGTTGAGCACCCCCCCGGCACTTTGGAAAGTCGGTGCCTGTGCCCCTAACTCAGGGCTATGGATTCCACTAAGCTGCAGGCACCTTAGCCATGGACAAGCCGAGTCCAAGTCCCTTCTGTGGATCTTGCCCTAAGCCTCAGCTAGAAACAACGTCCAGCAAAACAGGCAGAAGGTGAGAGGTTTTACAAACAGGACATTTTGCAACAGCAGGCAGGCCCCCAAGAACGTGGGGTGGCTAATCTTAGCGGATGATACCACATTACCAGGGAGGTGCACTCAGTGGAACAGACAGAACCACGGAGACACAAGAATGAATCCAAATGGAGGAAACTGTATATTCCAAAATGAGGATCCCCGTGTTCCAGGGCAGAGATCCACATGAGCTGATGAGATTCTGGGCAGGGTCAGCAATGTTACTGGGGCTATCGTCTAGGAAACTTGAGGGAGGGAAAGAAATGGCATGTGAACACGCTTGGAAGAATTTGATTTTTATTTTTTTCATATTTTCAACAGATTGTATCAGTCTATTTTTAGCTTTTATATTTTTATTGATTTAAATTTTCACAGTTACAGAAAATCATGGGGGAGTTAGACACGAATAGTGGGCAATGATATTCAAATGTTAAAGCTTAATAACCATTAAAACACAAATTGTCAACATCACTTGTCAAAACATACAAAGTAAATAACCTGAAATCAAACTGTAACAACTTCTCAAGCAGCATTTTTCTCATGCTGCCTATTTGTAAATTTCAGTTACTATTGATAGAAATATGTTTTCATTCCTGTGTGTGTGCAGTGAAAATAACAAGTATTGATATTTACTGATAGAAATCTAATCCTTCCACGTCTCCATATGTAATGCAATGAGTGACAAGACCCAGGTCTACTTGTAGCAGTGAAGCTCGCTTCCCCTGATGGTAAAAATATGGGACAAGTTTTTCAAGGGTTAGGAAAGCTGATCAGGAAGCACAAGATATGACTGGTGCCCTCAGCAGTTCTTTCTGAGTCCCATCTCCCCTGCAGCTCCATGACACATCACAAACCCCTGGCTGGGGAAAGGTAAAAGAGGATTGAAGAGAGTGCAAGACATGGGAATTATTTCCAAACTAGACGAACCTACTGACTGGCCTGCAGGGATGATTCCAGTACAAAAGTCCAAGGCAAAATCCACATTTGTGTGGCGCTCACCCAGCTTAAGAAAATGCATTTAAAGAGACACATGCTTCCTGCCACTGACAGATAATAGCACTATTATCAGAGGCCAAAATAGCCTCATCACTACATTGCTGCAGGCTTCCGGAAAATCCCCCTTGCTAAAAATCTACACCAGTAACTCTAATTGCCAAGTTTGAAAGCAGCTGTTTTAATGAGCCCCTGTTCAGCAGGTCTTCAAAACAAGAACATTTCCCAGAGAGAATCTCTCAGATGACAACAGGTCTGCCTGGAGCTCTTTGCCATTCCGGCATGGGGGAGTGGGAGGGGACGGCATATGGAAGAGGCATGACTGAATATGATGAGCAACTTCATTCTAAGATGCTTTCAGCAAGCTGGTCTCACCCTGAAAGTGAGATGTGAATTTGGGAAGGAGCAGAGACACGTTGTAGGGCATATAGCTTGAGCTCCTACATTTTTAGGAGATTTTGAAAAAGGTCTCCCCTTAACTGACCTACCATCCAAGCTCCAAAGGCTCCAGCTTTGGCTTGTGTAGCTTTCTTTTATACCCCAAGGGGGGCACTGAAAGCACCAGACATTCTGTCTACAGCCCTGATTGTGCCATCACTAAAGGAAGGCAAAAAGACTTTAGAAAAAGAAGTCAAGGTCTCCACCAACCTTGTAACATCAGCAAGTCCAGCATCAGCCAGAGAACTCCAAAGGGAGATGAGTAATTCAGTTATAAAGCTTGGGCCTCAATAGGGTTGCCAATTTTGGTTGGAGGTATATCTGAAGGTTTCATCACATGACATAATCTTTAATTAAAAATTAATCTTTAATTCCTGGAGACTCCAAGACAATCCTGGAGACTTGGCAAACCTACCTCAGGATCTTGGCGAGGACTGGCAAGTGCTATAAAGTGAACCTTAATAAAGCCAAGAGGAAACTTTGCGCTCAGGGTTTCGCTCCTCCAAGCTTGCTGTCTGCGGTGAGTTTCCTCCCCAAGAATGGAAACTAAAATGGCTACAGGAGAGAATTGTTACTCACCTAGGCAAGAATCTCTCATAATTTGCAGATAGATAAAAAGAACATAGCTAAAAAGAATTCCAAAATGTTACCAGGCCAGGGTAACTCCTTGCTTGCCTATGCAAAAGTGGTCCTTTTCTTATTGCACACTAAGTGGATCCAGAGATGGATGGAGCTGCAAATTATGCAAATAGAAATAATTTGCGAGGCGACTGAAGAACTAACAGAGCAAACTGCCTATTACCCCAAGAAATGCAAACCACACTTTCACCCCAAATTATAAACTCTATATTTTGTCTGCTTTGTAAATCAATTATACCATGGATAATCAGCTTTGCCCCATCAATGTCTTGCACCTCAAATGAGAAGCTGCACATTTGTTTGCCATATGAGTCAGAGCTACATCTCTCTCCCTGTGAATAGTCTCTTGTAGGCAGGCCACTCGTGAAGTACTAAACCGGCCAGTCCTGCTTTTGTAGGGTTTGTCCCCAGTCTGGTTCTCAGACAAAATGGGATGTGGGTTTGTTGGGGATCGGACAGAAGTCACCCTTTTGAAGCACCTGATGCTGCGCTCTCGCTGGCGATCTCGCACACAAGGTCACGTTGGGGGGGGGGGGGGGGCGAAGCAGTGCGCTCTTTAAATGTCACCCCCCGAGGCGGTGGGACCTGGCACACACCGTGCATCCAAGGCCCTGATGGTGGGGGTGGGGGCTCTTAAAAATGGCACCCTCTGTGCAGCATGAGCTTGCACACACCATGAGTCTGAGGCAGGGATGACTTGCTGAGAGTAGAGGGGCACAGTTTAAAGGTTCAGCTGCCGCCAGAACAGCTCAAGTCAGACCCCTCCCGGGCAGGCCCCCTCTACCCTTAGTCTCCCTTCCTGGAAAGCAGCAGCTCCTCCCTGCAGCTCCAAGCTGTTGGGCCTGCCTCTCCCCACATGGCGGAGTTCAGAGCTATCAGGCTCTGGCAGCTGCCACACAGGGAGGAGGCCCAGCTGCACCATGAGACTGAGCAGGGCCGACGAATCCGGGCAGAAATCTGGTGGGGGTGTGGGGCACATGACCCCTCATGCCCCCCCAATGCATCACCTCTGGTCTGAGGGCGTGCCAGTGGGAGCAGGGTCCCAGCAGAAGAGGCATACCCCCACCAGACTCCAGCAATGTGTGAGTGGCCACCCTAGTCTCTTGTTCTGTTGCAAACACTAAATAACATGAACGGCTCATGAACAATCGAAGAGTGTATGCAGCAGATCCGTTAAATGAGGACTAGAAGGAGTTTTGTTTGTTTTCCTTGTAAATAACTGTGGCTCTCTAGAAGTAATAGGAACTGTATGGCACAAAGAAGGAGGAATGTTGAAGGAAAAACCAGGGTACATCTTTGGATTATTAAAAGAAATTGCTTAAAAGGGGGAATTCCAATTAGTAATATGGGCTAATATTGAAATATAATCCTTGAAATGAATCAAACATGAAAAGCCTCCGACAAGAAAAGGATTGAAGAAATTTGTTGCCATCTACTGGATACCAATGGAAGTGGCAGAGAAACTGAGAGAGTTGAAATCTGAGCACTCACGTGCCACGTGTCCAATAGAAATCAGAGGGTGGAGCCTTCCAGGGGGCCCTGAAGTCAGGGTATATACGTTATATTCAGATCCAGTGGAGAAGGAGATAGGCATAGATGCAGAGGGAGCTGATGGACACCCAGCTGTCTGCTGTGCTCACTTTATTTTTCTGACTGCAAAACTAAAACTAACACAAAAGAGAGGCTGGGTGGGGGGATGCTCAAACATTTAAAGGGACAGGGCATCACATTCCTTCACCCTAATTTAAAAGCTTTTTTAATATACATATACATTATTGTTTACGTGGCTAACACTCTACAATCAAACTAAAAGATGCGGGTGAACTACCAGAGACTCTTAAATTGCAAAGGATTATTCTGCCCTGGAATAGCAATTCATTAACGAAACAATTTACAAGTTCAGGCACACCACTGGTTTTCACACTCTCTTGGGATAATATGGTGATGGTGGTGTAGCAGTGTCTTGAACAACAGGAACAGTTGTGGTAAGGAATCAACTGGATCTGGTACCAAAGTTTCTCCCAACAAGTCATCGAAATTAGGAGTTGTAACATAAGGAGATTCAGTTGGAGGAACAGAAATCCCTACTGGAACGTTCCCGTACTCCAGTAACTGTCAAGGCTGAAAATAGTCCATATGTCATTCCTATAAAATGCCATTGGATAGTTTTATTACAAACAAAACAGGTCCTGTGCATTTTACAAATTCTTCAGGTGCTCATTTCACTACACAACTGGAGCTGCAAGTCCACACTAAGTCTCCTATTTGAAAAGAATGATGACGAGTCTCATGTTGTTGATCAATTTGCATAGCTTGGGATATGGCTACATGGGAGGCAGTGTGAGGATGTAGCAGGTCCTCACAGGTTTGCAAAGATTGCTTCAAGAAAAGAGTTGCAGGTGACTCCTGGATAGTAGCATTTGTGGTGTTCCTGTAGACAAGCCATTGTCCAATTTCTGCTGACATCTCCAAATAGACTTGTTAGCTCTTAAGTCATGCTTAAGTGTTTGTACAAAGAGAGCTGCATGTCAGTTTGAAGCAGGATGGTATGGAGCTGAGCTAGGAACCTCTGAAATTCTTCAGAACAGAATTGAGGTCCATTGTCACTCAGCAACTGTAATGGTAAACCAAACAGGCTAAACAAGGTACAAAGGTGTCCAATGGTCTCAATAGTTGTAGTACAAGTAATTCGGAAAACCTTTGACCATTTTGAATTAGTGTTGACTATGACCCAAAACATACAACCTTTTAAAAGTCCAGCAAAGTCCATGTGAATATGTGTCCAAAGAATCTGAGGCCACAACCACAAGTATAGACAAGATGGGCCAGGATCATTCTGAATTTGCTGACACATAGTACAGCACTTTGCCTTCCTCTCAATATCTTTGCTGATCCCTGGTCACCAGATATGACTGCGGATTGTGGCCTTCATCCGTACAATACCAAAACAACCTTTGTGAAGAGCTTCCAAAACCTGAGACTGAAGTGATTTTGGAATGACCACTCACATTCCCCAGAAATTGCAACATGATTCAGAGATTATTCACATTGACATGACAAAATTGTGTAAACGGAGGGTTCTTTTGATCCAGCATTGTGCCTTGTTGTGCCGTTCCCTTCACAAGAGAAAGCACATCATCCTTAGTAGTTTCTCTGTTGATGTCTGTGCTAGTGATGGGTGACCTGTCCATCAAATTGAGATAAAATATTTCATCTGAACTTTCTTTGGGTTGATGGAAGCTTGGGCATGGCAGGTGCAACAACCTATCTGCATTGCCAGGCTGTCCTCCTTTGTGGATTTAAATAATATAGGAATGAGCTGAAAGCAGCAATGCCCATCATTGCATACAAGCAGCAGCTAATGATGGAATTCCATGTTTTGGTCCAAAATTGAAATGAATGGGTGATGATCCATCAGCAAAGTAAAATGTCTGCCATACAGATAGGTATGAAACTTCTGAATTCTGAAGATAATGCTGAGAGCTTCTCAGCATGGGCGGTGAGTGAACCACCGGCTAAGGGAGGCTAGCCACTGGCCTGGCCCACCCCTTCCGCCTGAGGACTCACCTCTCCCCACAGCCCAGATTCCCCCCTTCCCAGCCACCAGCCCCTCCCAGCCCCAGAGTGCCGGGTGGCACATGGCCTCCCCGCCACCCTGAAATCCAGCAGGCACGCCCCAGCTCTTGAACTTCTGAAGATTGTCATATGTGGCTAAGGTAGTCAGTAAACTTGGCCACCTTTGTTGTATACTGATGTGGTTCAGGGTGAATTAATAAATTGTTGATTGGTCAAGAATACCCAAGTGTCCTGATTTGAGAAATACTGGTCAAACTAAAAGCTGACCTGTCAAGAACCCAGTAAGCTAACACTCCCTGGACTCAATAAAAAGGGGTTCTCCTATTACTGTGGCTCTGAACAGTTCCAGACTACTACACCCCTTTCAGAAGTCAGATTTGTCTTGTGTACTCCCAAGTTTCACCTCAATTAGAAACTACTTGCTTACAAAATCAGACTTAAAAATATAAAAGTGTCACAGCACATAATTACTGAAAAATTGGTGACTTTCTCATTTTTACCATATAATTATAAAATAAATCAATTGGAATATAAATATTGTACTTACATTTCAGTGTATAGTATATGGAGCTGTATAAACAAGTTATTGTCTGTCTGAAATTTTAGTTTGTACTGACTTAGGTATTATTTTTTCTGTAGCTTGTTGTAAAACTAGGCTAATATCTAGATGAGGTAATGTACCCTTTGGAAGACCTTTGCGTAACCCCAAGGTACACGTACCCCTGGTTGAGAACCCCTGTCCTATTAGAGTCCATTCTAATATTCACTATAACACTTATCCAATTGGCAAACCTAATTTGATAGTCTCAGCTTTAAAATCTAACCGGCATCTAAGCAAATTCATAAAACTTACTCACTTTTGACACGTACACAGATGAGTTTCAGACAGAGCATGTCCAGACCAGCTCAGCTATGGGGAAAATAGCTCTGACCTAGGGCCATGGAGAATGTCTGAAAAGTGATGGGAGGCAATAAAGAGGCAGTGGAGGACACCAGTCCAGTGTGATACAAGGCCTAAGGGAGGAGTCCTTCTCCCAGTTCAGTACCCGCAGGAGGGAAATGGCCATACCTGGGCTGAGGACAGCTTATGACCTAAGAATTTTCCATTTATTTCTTCAGTTTAATTTGAAAAACTCCCCTTCCTCTCTGAACTAGCTCAAAGTCAGTGGACTTTATTAGAAGTCAGCAGTATATTAGACACAGTTTAATAAGTGATTTAATTTGCAATTCATCTGTATTCTAAAGTCACTGCACACGGATCTGAGAGCCCAGGAACAGCTGCAACGCTCTCCTGGAGGAAGTCAGCCCTGCAGCTGAGTGCGTCCATAACTGCGTCAGCTCACACAACAGCTGTCTTGCGTGTATTTCAGTGCAAAGGTAGACGGAGGCTAAAGCTTTGGGACCTGGGGTCACCTGCCCTTTGTTAGGCCTGACACAAAGCAGCCCTAAATGCTGCAGATCCACCCATATAGCCCCACCGCCACTCGCACCCTGCAGCCAGCAGAGAGAATGCAGATGAGGTGTTCCTGCACCCTGAGCTGCTGAAACAGTCCCTTGGGAATGTGGGCAGCTGGCACAAGCTAGGGAAGCCTTCAAGCTGTATTAACTCACGCTGTGGGCTGGCCTGGCACAGAGCAGCCCCAAGGTCAGGAGAAGTCTCAGAGGTAGCTTAAAACCACTTTTGCAGCTCTTCATGTATACTGCTCTGAGAGGTGCTCAGACACTGCTGAGAATCTGGCCCCTGCTCTTGTCTGCCACTTGCCAAATTGTTGTGGTTTTGGCTCTAAGAAATGTGCTCAAATATTTAAAGGGACAGGACATATCCTGACATCTTGGTACATCTGTTTCTCTGCCCATCTCTTCACTCTGGGCTGGGCTAGGCTACCCCTTCTGCTGACTCTAAGGTGACTCCTTCATCACAGCAGAGTTTTCATCAGCATTTAGTATCCTGAGATTGTCAATTCAGCTACAGGCGGAGCCAGGGGAGCAATCCTCTCTGATTGCACACTTGTCTTTGAGTCTTTCTCTGCAGATGGTCCCTGTGAGGCATCTGCAGCTCTCAGGGCCTGGCCGGGAAGGGTTGAAAATGACCCCAGTTACTGGTGTAACCCTTATCCCAGGTGGAGCCAGCAGCAACCAGGGCTGGGTTCAATATCTAGGGGTTCCTTTTCAACAATACAACACAGAACTGGCTCGAGCCCCCACCCAGTAACCTGGAAAAATTACACACCACCCCTGGGCGCCTCTCAGAGGCCATACTTCCCCACTTGCAATCACAGAGTCTCAGTGCAGAAAATAAATTTTTAATGAGAGGAGGGAAGTCACCCAACATTAATTAGGGAAAATGCCACAAGCAGGATTCATAATCGTAAAACTGTGAGCAAAACTGAGGGAAGGGATAGCTCAGTGGTTTGAGCATTGGCCTGCTAAACCCAGGGTTGTGAGTTCAATCCTTGAGGGGACCATTTAGGGATCTGAGGCAAAAATTGGGGATTAGTCCTGCTTTGAGCAGGTGGTTGGACTAGATGACCTCCTGAGGTCCCTTCCAACCCTGATGTTCTATGATACCCACCCCAGAATGCGTGAGGTGGTGCCTTCTGCCTCATGTTTTTGAGTTCTACAACCAAAAGTTCTTTTTCTCTGCCCCTCTCTGCTCCCTCACCATACCCCACTCACCGTGGTTGTCCTTGGTCAGAGAGGACACAGGGTTCAGAGGTGCATCTGGCCCCGGTCACCACATAGAGTTCTGGTAGTTGTGTCTGGGACTCCCAAAAGCTCTCACCATGTGCTGCTCACATTCCTGACAGGTGCCTGCCCTCACGCTCTGCAGCGCGCTGCTGCTGGCTCCAGGGAACATCACTATCTGGACAAGCTCAGGCTTCCACCAGGGACAGTGTAACAAAGTGGCCACTACACAAGCCACTCAGGACCAGGGGGGCCTTTGCCCTGCTCCTATTTTCCTCTCTTCTGGGCTCCTTAAACAACCCCCACTACCCATCATTCAATCACAACTCTACTTGGGGGCTGGTTTCTCTATATGCAAAGCTCAACCCACCCACCACAAAGACAAAACAAATCTTCCACCCAGCCTTAAATGGGACAGAGCCCCTCATCTTTGCAGTGCTGTCTAAGCTGGGTCATCTACACCGGCCTACCACCTTTCTTCAGGGACCACTGCAAAGAACACTCTAGAACTCCCTCTGATCCTTTACAGCCCAGGTGCAGCCCTCCTAACTAGCTCATCTGGGAGCACCTGCTCTGGCACAGGGGGAGCAGAACCCATCTTTAATCCAGGTGGTGACTGGAGCCTGGATGCTGTGCCCCATGCCTGTATTCTTCTGTCAAGGCAGAGATAGTCAGATTTAACCAGGTGGTGAGATCAATGGGATTATATTGAGCCCAGTGTTTCCTGCTCAGTGAAGGCTGATGTCTCAGGGTTGGTCATGTGATAGCTGTGGAGCGGTTAGGGTAGAGGGTTGGGTGGTAGGGTTCCTGGGTTCTGTTCCCAGCTTTGCTAGTGATTTGGTGTTACACTTGGACAAGTCACTTAACCTCTGTGCCTCAATTTATCCATCTGTACTAGGGGGTACAAAGAGTGGGGCAAGGGAAATGATGCTGTGGAGGCGTCTACCACTCCTGTTTTGGGGGCGGGGGCAGGGATCTGTAACAGAGGGCCCCTCTGTGTGCATCCTAAGGGCACATGCTGGCCATGAACCACATGTTATTTCACAAGACGTTACTAAATAATCCAGTTGCTTAGAAAAACCAGCCCTAAGTAATTCAAGAGCCCGATGTTAATGACTAAACAGTGCTACAGACTATTTGCAAAATGGCCAAATCCTTTCACAGTGGCTGAGAAATCACATGCCTTTAATGACTTTGTTTGCTTCGCTGGTAAGATGGCTTTCAGAGTAATTCACTGTATAATACCAGCGAGTGAGCCAGGAGTTCAAACAACAAGGTGAAGAACAGTACCACAAAGCCCAAGTGTATTTACAGACCTGTCAGCAGCAGTACCCATCATGTACTCCCGTATTCTCAAATCCTTTAAATCACAAGTTAGCCCCATAGGTCGAGTTCTGGCTGATGCTTTCCCACCAGAGCAAACCACTGGCCAAAGGTGAAATTCTGCCTCAGCCTGCCCCCTCCGTGGGCCTGGAGGTGCTGGAATCTTGGCACGCTTGGCAGTGTGTTCCAGTCCCATGCCCCACCCCCAGAAATGGGCTCCAGAGACATAATGTTGTTTCTCCCAGAAGCTATCAGCCAAGGGTCGGGGGTGCTCACATAGGCCTGTCTATGCTGCAGCTGGGTGTGTAATTTACAGCTCGGGTAGACAAACTCATGCTAGCTTAGGGTTGCCAGGTATCCAGTTTTCAACCGAACACCCGGTCGAAAAGGGACCCTCTCCCCAGCCCGGTGAAAATGAGCGAGTGAGGGAGGGTGTGGGAGAGCGAGCGACAGAGGGATGGAGTGAGCGGGGCAGCGCAAGGGCGTTCAGTTTTGTTCTGTCAGGAAGTTGGCTCTGCTCAAGGTAGTGTGCTAAAAATAGCAATTTAGCCACAGGGACATGGGCTAACCAGCAGAGTACCTACCCCGAGGGCCAGAGAGGATTGTGCTGGGGCAGCTATGAAACACTGGAATGGGTTACCTAGGGAGGTGGTGGAATCTTCTTCCTTAGAGGTTTTTAAGGTCAGGCTTGACAAAGCCCTGGCAGGGAAGATTTAGTTGGGGATTGGTCTTGCTTTGAGCAGGGGGTTGTACTAGATGACCTCCTGAAATCCGTTCCAACCCTGATATTCTATTATTCTATTTTTAGTGCAGTACTTTGATCAAACCTAGCACATGTATGTCTATACAAGCCAAAAGTTATACCCCACACTGCAGTGTAGACATACCCTCAGATGTATGGCAGAACTGGTCCCATGGCATTTTATATTAAGTAGTAAGAATGTTCCTAAATATCATGTGGCATTTAACTTAATGGGCCAAGTTCTGACATGGTTTAAGAGGAAGGGACTGTACCTATTTATAAGGAGTCTGAATTAGGTACATGATTTTTAGGCCTTGCATTTGCCTATCTATAGGGAGGTCCCAGAGCAGATATCTGCTCCGGGAATGCTAAGCTATTAAGAGACAATTATCTTTTCTAAGAGCTAGACCCAATTCAATACAGACAGGGCTGGTAGCGTCACTGTTAAGGTTGCCTGACAATACCATTATAAGACCCTGTTTTCACATGCTTATAACAACTTTAACCATTTGGGCTGAAATTCTCTATGCTGGGTGAGTGCTTCAGGCCAGCCAAAAAGGTTCAGCCATTTCCAATAATGAGGCTAGAGAAAATTCATTGTTTTGCCCATGCTAAAAAATACTGGCAACCTTTTTTGAACAGCTATCGCACCCCCATTCTTTAGAGCAGGGACTTGCAATTTGTCAGGGGGTAGCTCTGTGTCAGGGATGTGCCTTTTGCTATCCCCATGAAAATCTGCCAAAATCTGGCTCATTTACAAGCCTCTGAAAAATCTCCATTAGCACATGCTCAGCATCTCTCTCTTCTATTTCAGCAGCTACAGTTTCTAACAATTCCATCCTCACTGAGCATGCTCCAGTCTTTCACAGCTCCCAGTGCTGACCACACAGTGCACGCACTATCCCCACAGAGTAACTGAGCATGTTCCAGACCCCTGTTCTCCGCTGCTCCATGCCAATGTGGGGCTGGGCAGCAGGGAGTCTGTCTCTCCTATGCTCTCAGTGACACCCTGCTGGCACCCAGGCAGCGTGGAGGACAAAACCATCTGATTACATTGCAGAGGGGACAAAAGCTGGACAAGGGGGAAGGAAAGGTATAGATCAGGACAAAGAGTCTGGTGAGACAGACTGGAGCCGGTAAAGGGGAAAATGGGACTGAGCAAGAAGGCTGGGAGTCATAAGGGAGAGGAGATGGACTGGCTGGGCAAGGAGATTGGGACTGGGAGTCAGGGTGGTGGAAGACTGGTGAGGATGACTGGGAGCCAGTTAGCTGGGGAGTTAGCACAGAGATCTGATGAGATATTGAGGGGAAACAGGGAGACTGGGACAAGGAGCCAGGAAGTGGGAGACTGATCGGATGAGGATCTGGGAGGAGTGAACTGAGACTGGCTGGGCAAGGAGACTGAGTCTAGGGAATAGGAGATATTGGGAGTGGGAGGGGAGACTGGGACTTGGACAGCAAGCCTGGACTGAGAGAGTAGGACGGGCTGGGCAAGGAGACAGGGAATGGGGTGAGGAGCCAGAGGAGCACAGACTGAAACTGGTTAAGTGAGGAGACTAGGACTAGGATACGTAGGGCCCTACCAAATTCACAATCCATTTTGGTCCATTTCACAGTCATAGGATTTTTAAAATAGTAAATTTCATGATTTCAGATATTTAAATCTGAACTTTCACAGTGTTGTAACTGTAGGGGTCCTGACCCAGCTCTGAAGGCAGCACGCTGTGCAGAAGTAAGGGTGGCATGGTATGGTACTGCCACCCTTACTTCTGTGCTGCTGGTGGGGCGCTGCCTTCAAAGCTGGGCACCTGGCCAACAGCTGCCGCTCTCTGACTGCCCAGCTCTGAAAGCAGTGCAGAAGAAAGGGTGGCAATACCGTGACCCTCTTAAAATAACCTTGTGACCTCCCTGCAACTCCCTTTTGGGTCAGGACCCCCAAATTGAGAAACACTGGTCTCCCCCATGAAATCCGTATAGTATAGGGTAAAAGCACACAAGAGACCAGATTTCACAGGGGGAGACCAGATTTCACGGTCTGTGACACGTTTTTCCATGGCCATGAATTTGGTAGGGCTGTAAGGGTCAAGGACTGGGGAACAGACAGGACTGGGACATGTGGGAGGGAATGGGGAAGAAGTGGTCAAAAGCTTGGGAAGAAACAAGCAAGAGTCTGTATCCACTTCCCTCCAGAGCCTAGACTGGAACCCGAGATTCCTGAGTCTCACCATTCCTCTGTCAGCAAATATCTGACATACTCACTGGCCAAGTTTCTCATTCCCCTCTAGTGTTGGTCCAAGAGAGGCTGGCACCTAAGGCTGCTATCAGTTAACTCAAGTGGCAGAGGTCTTTTCAATAGATCTAAAGGTTCCAATGCTGTAGCTGACCCACATGGGTGTCAGTATAATGCCACATGATCGAATTTCTGCATTTCAGAATCCCTCCCCCCCCCCCCCCCCCGCAACCTTGGAAATTTCACACAAAAACTTATGTTAAAAGAACATAACTAAGGTTGCAAAGTCACACACTCCAAAAGGTCAGGGGATGCCAAAATGAAGGTTGCCTGTGCAACATTTCACAGTGCAGGTGTAATTTATAAATATTTTCTGTGGCTAAAAGCAGCATGTGAACTCACCAACAGACACACTGTTGGGACTGAGACTCCAACAATATTTATAGGGACATTTCACAACGAATGAGGAATCCTGGGAGTTACCCACTGTGCAGCTGTGGAATTGGCTATAAACAATACAATAGCCATAAAATAGCCTAAATTTAATATTTCACAGTCCAGAAACATTTGGGATTATCTTTCACATAGAATCATAGAATATCAGGGTTGGAAGGGACCTCAGGAGGTCATCTAGTCCAACCCCCTGCTCAAAGCAGGACCAATCCCCAACTAAATCATCCCAGCCAGGGCTTTGTCAAGCTTGACCTTAAAAACTTCTAAGGAAGGAGATTCCACCACCTCCCTAGGTAACGCATTCTAGTGCTTCACCACCCTCCTAGTGAAAAAGTTTTTCTTAATATCCAACCTAAACCTCCCCCACTGCAACTTGAGACCATTACTCCTTGTTCTGTCATCAGCTACCACTGAGAACAGTCTAGATCCAACTTCTTTGGAACCCCCTTTCAGGTGGTTGAAAGCAGCTATCAAATCCCCCCTCATTCTTCTCTTCCGCAGACTAAACAATCCCAGTTCCCTCAGCCTCTCCTCATAACTCATGTGTTCCAGTCCACTAATCATTTTTGTTGCCCTCCGCTGGACATTTTCCAATTTTTTCACATCCTCCTTGTAGTGTGGAGCCCAAAACTGGACACAGTACTCCAGATGAGGCCTCAACAATGTCAAATAGAGGGGAACGATCACATCCCTCCATCTGCTGGCAATGCCCCTACTTATACATCCCAAAATGCCATTGGCCTTCTTGGCAACAAGGGCACGCTGTTGACTCATATCCAGCTTCTCGTCCACTGTAACCCCTAGGTCCTTTTCTGCAGAAGTGCTGCCTAGCCATTCGGTCCCTAGTCTGTAGCAGTGCATGGGATTCTTCCATCCTAAGTGCAGGACTCTGCACTTGTCCTTTTGAACCTCATCAGATTTCTTTTGGCCCAATCCTCTAATTCGTCTAGGTCCCTCTGTATCTTATCTCTAACTTACAGCATATCTACCTCTCCTCCCCATTTAGTGTCATCTGCAAACTTGCTGAGGGTGCAATCCATGCCATCCTCCAGATCATTTATGAAGATATTGAACAAAACCAGCCCCAGAACCGACCCTTGGGGCACTCCCCTTGATACCGGCTGCCAACTAGACATGGAGCCATTGATCACTACCCATTGAGCCCGACAATCTAGCCAGCTTTCTATCCATCTTATGGTCCATGCATCCAGCCCATACTTCTTTAACTTGCTGGCAACAATACTGTGGGAGATCGTGTCAATAGCTTTGCTAAAGTCAAGGAATAATGGGTCCACTGCTTTCCTCTCATCCACAGAGCCAGTTATCTCATCATAGAAGGCAATTAGATTAGTCAGGCATGACTTGCCCTTGGTGAATCCATGCTGACCGTTCCTGATCACTTTCCTCTCCTCTAAGTGCTTCAGAATTGATTCCTTGAGGACCTGCTCCATGATTTTTCCAGGGAGTGAGGTGACGCTGACTGGCCTGTAGTTCCCCGGATCCTCCTCCTTTCCTTTTTTAAAGATGGACACTACATTAGCCTTTTTCCACTCATCCGGAACCTCCCCTGAAAGCCCTGAGTTTTCAAAGATAATGGCCAATGGCTCTGCAATCACATCCGCCAACTCCTTTAGCACTCTCGGATGCAGCGCATCCAGCCCCACAGACTTGTGCATGTCCAGCTTTTCCAAATAGTCCCGAACCACTTCTTTCTCCACAGAGGGCTGGTCACCTCCTCCCCATGCTGCGCTGCCCAGTGCAGTAGTCTGGGAGCTGACCTTGTTCGTGAAAACAGAGGTAAAAAAGCATTGAATACATTAGCTTTTCCCACATCCTCTGTCACTAGGTTGCCTCCCTCATTCAGTAAGGGGCCCACACTTAACCTTGACTTTCTTCTTGTTGCTAACATACCTGAAGAAACCCTTCTTGTTACTCTTAACATCTCTTGCTAGCTGCAACTCCAGGTGTGATTTGGCCTTCCTGATTTCACTCCTGCATGCCTGAGCAATATTTTTATACTCTTCCCTGGTCATTTGTCCAATCTTCCACTTCTTGTAAGCTTCTTTTCTGTGTTTAAGATCAGCAAGGATTTCACTGTAAGCCAAGCTGGTCGCCTGCCATGTTTACTATTCTTTCTATACATTGGGATTGTTTGTCCCTGTAACCTCAATAAGGATTCTTTAAAATACAGCCAGCTCTTCTGGACTCCTTTCCCCCTCATGTTATTCTCCCAGGGGATCCTGCCCATCAGTTCCCTGAGGGAGTCAAAGTCCGCTTTTCTGAAGTCCAGGGTCCATATTCTGCTGCTCTCCTTTCTTCCTTGTGTCAGGATCCTGAACTCGACCATCTCATGGTCACTGCCTCCCAGGTTCCCATCCACTTTTGCTTCCCCTACTAATTCTTCCCGGTTTGTGAGCAGCAGGTCAAGAAGAGCTCCGCCCCTAGTTGGTTCCTCCAGCACTTGCACCAGGAAATTGTCCCCTACACTTTCCTAAAACTTCCTGTATTGTCTGTGCACTGCTGTATTGCTCTCCCACAGATATCAGGGTGATTGAAGTCTCCCATGAGAACCAGGGACTGCGATCTAGTAACTTCTGTTAGTTGCCAGAAGAAAGTCTCGTCCACCTCATCCTGGTCTGGTGGTCTATAGCAGACTCCCACCACGACATCACTCTTGTTGCTCACACTTCTAAACTTAATCCAGAGTCACTCAGGTTTTTCTGCAGTTTCATACCAGAGCTCTGAGCAGTCATACTGCTCCCTTACATACAGTGCAACTCCCCCACCTTTTCTGCCTGCCTGTCCTTCCTGAACAGTTTATATCCATCCATGACAGTACTCCAGTCATGTGAGTTATCCCACCAAGTCTCTGTTATTCTAATCACATCATAATTCCTTGACTGTGCCAGAACTTCCAGTTCTCTCCGCTTGTTTCCCAGGCTTCTTGCATTTGTGTATAGACACTTGAGATAACTCACTGATTGTCCCTCTTTCTCAGTATGAGGCAGGAGCCCTCTCCTCTTGCGCTCTCCTGCTCGTGCTTCCTCCCAGTATCCCATGTCCCCCTTTACCTCAGGGCTTTGGTCTCCTTCCCCCAGTGAAGCTACTTTAAAGCCCTCCTCACTAGATTAGCCAGCCTGCTTGCGAAGATGCTCTTCCCTCTCTTCGTTAGGTGGAGCCCGTCTCTGCCTAGCACTCCTCCTTCTTGGAACACTATCCCATGGTCAAAGAATCCAAAGCCTTCTCTCCAACACCACCTGTGTAGCCATTTGTTGACTTACATGATTCTACGGTCTCTACCGAGGCCTTTTCCTTCCACGGGGCATGAGATTGAAGAAGTAGGTCAGCGTACAGGAGGTCAGTGAGGCAGGATATTAAGGGAGAAGCTCAGCTGGCAAGACCAGGCTGCATTCTATACAACAGGCTGGCTTGCATGGTGCAGTTGAGGATTAGTCTTTGTTGTGTGGTGTCTACTTGCTAATCTATTATATCCACTACCTGTACTAAAATGTGTCATCACTAAAGTGGGTCAGTTGTTTGCAATCTCTTAGAAAGAGTAATTTTCACTGTTAGTAATTTGTATTTAATAATGGGATTAGAATTGCTCTTAGTAAGTGAATTTCTTAGTAATTAGGTAGTAATTCACTTACTAAGGAAAAGTAATAGTAATTCAGTTACTTAGTAATATTCATGTCCAGTGTTTAAGTGGTAAGTACTAGATATTACTGCAATGAAGAGCAGCAATTCTTAGTTGGGCCTGTTAAGTTTAAGTGGCTGGGAAGGTTCCCTCCCCCCAATGGTGGAAAGGCACATAGAGGTGCAGAACTGGGCTATGCAAGAGAGGGGAAGAGTGGAGAGGTGGATTTGAGAGTCAGTGGCATAGAGATGATCATTGAAATTACATGAATGAGTGAAGTCTCCCAGGGGATGGATGGCATCAGTAACTACCAGCCTTTCATCTTTGGGGCAGGGTTGCACAGGTGGGCAGAGACAGAATTAATCTTGTTACTCACTGAGCCTAGTGGGGAGCCCGTAGGCAAGCCAGAACGGAACAGCCTTTTTCATTTTTGTTTAAAGTGTGTTTTTATTCCTGCTCAGAAGCCCAAAGCCCAAACCAGTAGCATGAATTTTCCAAATATCCTTCCCCAGCCCTTAGAGCTGCAAGCAAGCACTGAAACCTTTCAGCTAAAAAGGGCCAGTTCTGACTTCTCAGCACGCTACCAAAAGGGAATGACTAGATTGGAAACTCTCCCATCTTTGCTATGGCATTTGCAGCTTGCCACCCACGATCTGCTAAGCCTGGTCACAGGGTCCACTCACTGCTAGGGGCACCTCCTCCTGGAGACTTCTTCCAAGTCCAGGGCCCCCCTACTGCTGCTCCCCTCTCAGTCTCTGGGCATTCATCCTTCCTGGCTTGGCCCTATGGCCAGGTCATTCCCTACTGGCTGGCAGGGGAAATCCAGGCCCACCCTCTACTCCAGGTGCCAGCTCAGGGACCCTCTAGTCAGTAACCAAGATCTGTTCCCTCCTGGACCTTAGTGCCTTTCCCTGAGCCCTGTCCTTACCTTCAGGCTCTCCTCCATCTCTGAGCTCACCAGCTTCCAAACCAGGGGTTCTCAACATTTCTGGTGGCCTCTGAGTGCAGCCACCAACTCTTGCTAGTCTGGCAAATTTTCATAAAATACTTAATTAACTTTAGGAAAAACAAATAAATATGCACATATATCATCTAAGTCATGGTAATTGATTTATTGAGAGAGATTTTTTGCAGACTCAATAACAAAAATAATGTACACTTATACTGTGGTACATCTGGCTCCTACTGCCTCATCCCCTGAGCCCCCACCCATTGCCTCTGGCCCCTGCTACCACCTCCCCTCCCAACCATTGCCTCTACTGCCTCCCAATCACCCTTCAGGCCCCACTGCCTCCCACATTGCCCCAAGTTCCCTTCTGAAGCCTTGCACCCCAAGTTTACCCCACTCCTTGCCTCCTGACCACAGCACCAGAGCTGAAGCCAGGGCACAGACAGTTGAAGCCCAGCCCTGAAGTCCCACAACTGAAGCCAGGCATAGACACTCAGGTACACATCCTTCTTCCCATGAGGGGCTGTAGCCTACTTCCCTACAGCCCCCTCTCTACTAGCAACTTCCTGTCTTTATAAACCCAACTCAGCTCTTTCCTCCTCATCTGGGCCCCCTCCTTCACTCAGGGGATTACTTAAGCCACCTGTTTGCCCTCAGCTGTGGCCTGTCTGGTTAATTGACCCTTCTTGGCTGACATTTACCCTTTCAGAGTAAGTGTGCGGTGGACACCCCATCACAAGCCCCTATTCCTAATAAGCCTCAAATGCTCTCCCTCTCCTCCTTGAGCTGCCAGTGAGATCAGAATACTTAATTAGTGACATGGTCATCACCAAGGCAACATCACATGATGTCATAGCCTAGCATCATGCCATCAGAGCCGAATGAGAAGCTGGGTGAGAAAAGGGCAGCTTCAAACACAGGTGAGCTAACGCATTGTTTTTTTTTTTTTGAAGCAGAAAAGAATTTTATTTGTGTAACACTTACAAAGAATCACCAAAAAGGATGTGAGCTAAAGCAGTGGCCAAGGCCCAGAATTGATGCAGCATGCTTTGCTGCAGACAGGGTTCTGAGTGTTAGGCACCTGCCGGCCACGGCGGGGCAGTTTCTTACCATGCCCCACTCCTTCCCAAAACAGCTGGCTCAACTACAACCTCACTCCCCTCCACGCCAGGCCAGCAGGGATCAGAGTGGCAGGAAACAAAGGGGTTTCTGGCTGTGGGTACAAGTACACTGTATGGTTTCACCCCTCTGCTTCTCACTCTGCACAGTCCAATTACAGAGACAAGGACACAAGAGATCCCCTGCCTCTCTGGCCCCATCTACACATAACCAGTGAACCAGGGGTTAATCCATCCCCCTCATACCAGCATGCTAGGCCTAGGCCCGTGAACTGGCTGATTGGCAAGGCCTGGCTGCATGGCCAGGGGCACAGGAATGGGCTGAGCCCCAGCTAGGGAATTCCACTTCCTTTCCTGCTTAGGTGAAATTACTTTTCCTATTGCACATATGACCCCTGAGGCTTTGATTTTGCTGACTCTTTATTTCCTCTGCTGAGTCATTCCTCCAGTCTACAGGGACCTAGGCCAAAATACATATTGTAAACATGGGGCCTAACAGAGCCTCACCCCCGCCACAGGCCAAACCGTGTTAGAAACCAGTTTACCTGGAGCCATGTTTAAATGCAATGCCTTAACTCAGCTCCCATTAGGTATCTTGAGCTGGAAAAGCAGACAGGAGTGGTCTGCATAGTTATCAGCTAGCTTTAACTTAACCAGATGAGAACCAGCTCTCCCACATGCGGATGGTGGGGGTCAGGAAAAGAAACGAATGATTATTTTTAAAAAGCAGCCTCTAAAATGATGGCAAAGTGACCAGGGGATAGCAGGGGAGGCTGGTGAATGTACTGCAGAGAGCACTGGCTCCTTGCCAACAGGCATTCTGTCTGATGGGAAAGAAGAACAAGGTTTCAGGCTCCGGTGACTTTAATCTCTGCTGTTGAATGGACAATGTGCACGAAGGTGTTACACCCACAAACTGCCCAGGATGTTCATTTGGGAGGAGATGCCTTTATCTTTAACATAAAGTGGATCTTGTTCAGAAACCATGTATGGTACAAGGGACAAACACACACAGCCTATGCTGGGAGGCCGATATGCTGGAATGGCTGGACCTAAAGTGAACCAACTTGTCTACAAAAGTAATGACTGTTTTTTATAAATAGCATGTGAACGCAGAACAGTGTAAAGGTGTATTTATCTCTGCCTGGGATGGGGAAATCAGAAAAGGTTGGAGCTTTACATCATGCTGGAGGCATGCCCAAAGGACTATTGGCAATTGCATGCAATGCTAGCCAGGAAGCTGGCTGCTTTGTGCCATCCCCCAGTATTGGGATTGCACGTTCCTCCGTCAGTCACATCACTGCACATCTCAGGTTACTTGTGCTAGTGGTGCTGTCTGCACAACTCCTAGTGCTAGGGCAAGTGTGTGTGTGGAGGGCGGGCTTTGTGCAGGGGCACCCATGGATTTCTCCTTCGTCTGCAGGTGGTTGTTTAACTCAGGCATATCTGACCTAGGTCCACCCATTTTAACTGAGCATGAATTGGTACTATGGATATTGGCTATTTCAGCGCATGCCACTTTCATTAATAAACTATGCTTTTTCCCTCTGTGGTCATGTTGCAGGGATAACTGGAAAACAACATGACATTTTCAGAAAGGGCTCCTCTTTCCAATTCCGTTTATGCTACATTGGAAACTAAGCCCCATAATCCAATGCAGTGAGAGTCCTTGTTTGGGCAGACTTGGGAACCTCTCCAGGAAATTGTTTGCTCCAAGAGGTGAATGTGGCCACTTTAATATTCATCTTCATTTGTGAGGGTGTTCGTGTAAATTGCGCTGCCAGGGTGTCTGTGCAGAAATTTGAGACACTCGAATGGACAGCAGAGTTGGAGAGCTACGTATTATTATACAGTATAAGGCAACATTGGACATTGCCAGTAGATAGCACGCTGGTTTCTGCTCATATTATTGAGAGGCAAGAACTCCTTAGGAAAATATTAGAGAAAGGAAAGGAGAGAAGCTGGTTGTGTACAATGCTAGAGCTACTCCTGGCGATGCCTGCAATCAACAGCCTGTGGCTCAGTCCTCATACTGTACGGTGAGTTTTCTTTCGTATAGGAGAGAAATTAATTGTTCTAATTACTGCGTCTAATTGGAAAGACAGAAAATTGCTAAGGGCCAGACTGCCACTGTCACTGAGCCTCAGTTTCCTCCAGGAGTGTTCCTACTAGCTTCCATGGGACTTGTCACAACTCAGGGTAACTGCATCCGTATTTCCTCCTGGTGGTCTAGCGAAGGCACCCACTCTAGTCTCCCAGCTTTTTCACCATCACTTATCTTGGGCAGAGACACACATCTCTTACGCTTGACCAGGTTTTTTCCAGGCTGCACAGTTCCCTCCTACACGGTGAATTCCCCCAAAAGCCAGATGGCCTACAAGGTCAGCATTTGTGCTTTGCTTTTTCTCTAGAGGCTATAAACAGCACAGTTGCCACAGTTATAACTTGCCACACGGTTCCTTCTGAGCAAGCACATTCATCTCAAGGTAAAAGCATTATAGAGGAAAATATTGAAAACAAATAAAGAAGCTACACACAGGCTAATAAGTTCACCAGGGATCACACCCTCACTCCAACAAGGGCTCCGGTATTTGCAGATGAGAGCTATTCAGAAGATGATCATCAAAGTGGTTTTCTTTTGGAAAATGCCATTTTAATGAAACTGATGTTTTGTGAAATTGAATTGATTTTGATGAAGCTTCCCTCTAGATTTCAGAAGCCCTTTGGAATATTGCTAAGAAAGTTTGTGGGTTGAGAATGGTAATAGGTTCAAACTCAGCTTGTGATTATAGAAGATCTGAGATTGCTGGAGTCATTTTTGTCTGTATTGCTATATACACAAGCTATACTGTTAACCACTGCTTTGAGTGCACTGTGTGTTAGCAAAGTGCATCGAAGGAATCTGTGGTTGCTTGAACTGTGCAAACTGTTCTAGAACAGCACTTGTTTATGAAACTGCATTCACGGAGTTATAAGGAAGTGTTTATAAGTACACAAAATATGCCAGAATTATGGGATTAAAAATGCTATTTGCAATTCCTGCATATTGGGAATGCCTGCTGCTTCTGTTCGCCATCAATAAACCCTCCATAAAATGGAAGTCTCAGTCCATTGCATTTGTTCAGTTTACTTCTGATTCCCCTCCCTGCACTACATGTCTGCCAAAAGGCAGCCAATACTTATGGCAGAGCAGGCCCTTCCCTACAGCTTGCCATCGACACCCCAGGACCCTCGCAGACAGTGTCAGGGGGGTGATGGATGCAAGCCACTGGGAAGATGCATGTCCCACTCTCCAAGTGGGACCTGGGACAGAACCATGGAGAGAGGTGGCCACTTCTGCCCTTAAATGCTGCAGCCTCCATAAAGCCTTCTAATGTTCCCCCCACCATCCAAGAATAAGGAACTTCCTGGGTCAGGACAGCATGTTATGTCCTCTGTGGCTTCCCTGACCAACCTGTGTGTTGTAAGATGACAATGACCTCTGTCCACACATGACTGAACTGACATGGGTAGGTGGCATACACGACACATGGCTGAGGGTCTTATGTTAGTTAGGGTTCACCTTCACTGAAGGAAAAGCTGCTTTATTTTATGATAAAATCCTTTTGGAGACCAGGCACAGATAATTTTTACCTCAGTTCAGCTAGTTAAGGTGAACCCTCTGCCCCCACTTGGGGTCTACCTTGACTAGCTGTAGTCAGGTAAAAACCCACTGGGGCCTGGTCTCCACAAGGATTTTACCACGATAGCCAACGTGATTGAACAAACAGCCCTTTCTCTGCCATGGAGACACTGACTTCCTACTTGCGTGACTTTAAGACTGTAAGGATTAAAGACAAAAACACCCTGTCACCTTTGGGGGAACACTTTTCACAGAGCGGTCACTCTGTCTGACCTCTTGGTCCTGCCCAACCCTTTCAAAAGACGAGCATGGGAGCTTAAAGGCATAACTTTAAAGTGAGCTGTAGCTCACGGAAGCTTATGCTCAAATAAATTTGTTAGTCTCTAAGGTGCCACAAGTACTCCTTTTCTTTTTGCAGATTTCAACTAACACAGCTGCTACTCTGAAACCTGTCAGTTTGAATGGTCCGTTTAAATGTGTTAACTACTTATGCTAAATAATCTGTAATACCTGGTAAACAGCAGTGACACTGAGTTAGTTTCCCAGACCTGAAGAAGAGCTCTGTGTAAGAGCTCTCTCACTAACAGAAACTGGTCCAGTAACAGATATTACCTCCCCCACCTTGTCTCACCATTTGGTTTGATTATTCTGAATCTCCCTCCAACCCTCCAGTTTACCTCCCGAAAGAAAGAACAATGTGTTCTCCTGGCACCTCTCCTTGTTCTAGAAGAGGAGCAAACACAGAATGTGTCAGACTTTCCAGTTATTTTGCAGGAGAAGTCATCTCTCTGCTCATTCATTTTCTCCCAGCCAGCTATGTAGTTAGGCAATAGTCCCCAGTGACAGGATAATATTATTGTAGGTAACCTACAGTTACCCATTTATTTTTGGCTTGCATCTTCTGTACCACATCTATGGTTCCTTCATAAAAGGAAATGGACATAAGGATTGCAGGACCTAAACCTTAAGCTTCAATTGAAAAAGCTGACAATGAATCTCTGTTCCCAATCTTTTAGTGGTTTGGGATATGTCAGCAATTCCCCGGAATGGTCCAATAATTCCAGCCTATGAGTCTCAGGAAAAGATCAATTCTTAATACTCAGGCACAACACAGCTCCAATCTTAAGAGTTCTCTTAGTTCCCTCTATGATATGGACGGCGGGGCTATATAGTTCACTAATCTTGCTGCTCCTCTCAGCCCCAAGTGCTGAATATTCCTTCTACATGCAAATAAAGGGATCCCCATCTATGAGTCTGCATTGCTTCATGAACAGACCTTTAAGTTCTCTGTCTCAAATCAAGCCGTTTTACTGTCACCCTCCAACTGCTGCCTAGTGCCATTATGCTGGCTTAGACAAACCCAGCTGGAGACGCAATCAGAACCCAGCCCCTTTGAATGTCATTGTCATAATATTGAGATCCTGAACAAATATCCAGGCACTCAAGGAATTGCTTTTGGCCTAAACCAAAGGAATATTAATGTAACTGAGAGGTGCCTGTTGGACTAAGCCTTCATGTAGTTTCCATATGAGATTGGATTTCTACAGAAGTGTGATTAGTTTGGAGAATGTGGTAGCGTACCCTGAATTGCGGAGTGCTTCACAATCCACATATCCAGGAATAGCTCCCCCTGTCAGGGTTCCTTCCCCACTCTGAACTCTAGGGTACAGATGTGGGAACCTGCATGAAAGACCCCCTAAACTTATTCTTATCAGTTTAGGTTAAAAACTTCCCCAAGGTACAAACTTTGCCTTGGCCTTCAACCGTACGCTGCCACCACCAAGCGTTTTAAACAAAGAACAGGGAAAGAGACCATTTGGAGATGTCTTCCCCCAAAATATCCCCCCAAGCCCTACACCCCCTTTCCTGGGGAAGGCTTGATAATAATCCTCACGAATTTGTACAGGTGAATACAGACCCAAACCCTTGGATCTTAATGAAAAATCAATCAGGTTCTTAAAAGAAGAATTTTAATTAAAGAAAAGGTAAAAGAATCACCTCTGTAAAATCAGGATGCAAAATACCTTACAGGGTAATCAGATTCAAAACACAGAGGATCCCCCTCTGGGCAAAACCTTAAAGTTACAAAAAACAGGAATAAACCGCCCTCTTAACACAGGGAAAATTCACATAAAACAAAAGATAAACTAATCCGCCTTGCCTGGCTTACCTATACTGGTTGCAATATTGGAGACTTGGATTAGGATGGGTTGGAGAAGATGGATTTCTGTCTGGCCTCTCTCAGCCCAAAGAGAGAACAACCACATAATCAAAGAGCACAAACAAAACCCTTCCCCCCACCCAAGATTTGAAAGTATCTTGTCTCCTTATTGGTCCTTTGGGTCAGGTGCCAGCCAGGTTAGCTGAGCTTCTTAACCCTTTACAGGTAACAGGATGTTGCCTCTGGCCAGGAGGGATTTTATAGCACTGTATACAGAAAGGTGGTTACCCTTCCCTTTATATTTATGACACTCCCCCACCACTGAAATGCAGCAGTCAGCTGGCACAGAACACTGCACAACAGTGGGGATACAGCATGTGACTGTGGACGTGGAATTTTGGCCAAGGACTCTGGCCAAACCCTTATCTTGAAAGGCCACAGACTATTTCGAGTTCACCAGGACAGAATGGAATGATTTTAACAAGTTAAAATGAGGTCTAAACAATTTTCCACTTGACATCATTGAACCTGGAAGAATCTCCTATTTCAGTGTTTATACTATTTGATTAGTTTTTGCTTTTCTCTCACCTTGGAAAATTAAAATACATCTTTGTTTAAGCATTTTCTAGTAAGTTCCACTTTTAGGTTCTTTTGCAGTAACACAAAGCTGCAGTGTTATAAGCAAAGCAGGGGAATATTTATTTGTTTAATAACTCTATATTTTCACTGGCATTAAAAAACTATGGAAGCATCTCTTGTTCTTAGGTTTAGCGAGGGCCAGTTTTCCCAAACCTAAGTTTTGAGTCAGATTTTACCTGAGTGTCACTTAAAAGGACATAATTTAAGACACAGGCACCAACTTTAATTTTTCTGGGTGGGTGCTCCACCCCAAGGCCCTGCCCCCACTTCGCCCCTTCCCCCAAGACCCCAACCTCGCTCCATCTCTTCCAGTCCCCGCTCTGCCCCCTCCCCCACTGCATCCCACCCGCCACCAAACAGCTGATTAGCAGGGGCCATCGAACAGTTGATCAACGGATGGGTGCTGAGCACCCCTATTTTTTGTGGGGGCTCCAGCCCCGGAGCATCCACCGAGTCAGCACCTATGATTTAAGGAGCCAAAAGTATAGAACTCCATGTGTCCACCTCAGAATGATGAAATACTGAGTCAACGCTTCTGAGACTGGAGCCTTTCGTTCAACAGATCTTCAGTACTTTTAACCTACTGCTTTGCCTGTGGATAAAGGGATAAACAGTGAGGTGGAAAAATGTGCAGACGATACAAAACTACTCAAGATAGTTAAGTCCAATGCAGACTGCAAAGAGCTACAAAGGCATCTCACAAAACTGGGTGACTGGGCAACAAAATGACAGATGAAATTCGGTGTTGATAAATGCAAAACAATGCACACTGGAAAACATAATCCCAACTATACATCCAAAATGATGGGATCTAAATTAGCTGTTCCCGCTCAAGAAAAAGATCTTGGAATCACTGTGGATAGTTCTCTGAAAACAGCCACTCCATGTGCAGCGGCAGTCACAAAAGCGAACAGAATGTTGGGAAGGGCTAGATAATAAGACAGACAATATCACATTGCCTCTGTATAAATAAATGGTATGCCCACATCTTGAATACTGCGTGCAGATGTGGTTGCCTCATCTCAAATAAGATATATTGGAATTGGAAAATGTTCAGAAAAGAGGAACAAAAATTATTAGGGGTATGGAACAGCTTCCATATGAGGAGAGATTAATAAGACTGGGACTTTTCAGCTTGGAAAAGAGACAACTAAGGGAGGGGGGATATGACAGAGGTCTATAAAATCATGACTGGTGTGGAGAAAGTAAATAAGGAAGTGTTATTTACTCCTTCTCATACTACAAGAACGAGGGGTCACCAAATGAAATTAATAAGCAGCAGGTTTAAAACAAACAAAAGGAAGTATTTCTTCACATAAAGCACAAGTCAACCTGTGGAACTCTTTGCCAGAGGATGTTATGAAGGCCAAGACTATAACAGGGTTAAAAAAAGAACTAGATAAATTCATGGAGGATAGGTCCATCAATGGCTATTGGCCAGGATGGACAGGGATGGTGTCCCTAGCCTCTGTTTGCCAGAAGCTGGGAATGGGCGACAGGGGATGGATCACTTGATGATTACCTGTTCTGTTCATTCCCTCTGGGGCACCTGGCATTGGCCACTGTCAGAAGACAGGATACTAGGCTAGATGGACCTTTGGTCTGACCCAGTATGGCCGTTCTTATGTTCCCTCAATTTTTAACTCTTAAACTTGGGCCACCTATCTGTATATTGGTCAGTCCCTTTACCAGCTACAGTCATGTCACTAAGATCTTTGTCTATTAACCATAATTTCAGGTCGGGGGGGCAGAGTTTATAGAACTGTATCATACTCATTAATTAATAGGCCTCATTGACTGCGACAACCCCCGCAGCCAGTTCCCCATTTTCTTATACAACCCTTAATTTGAATTGAAACCTCAGCATAGCTCACATCCCCTTTCTTCTGAACTTCCCCTGTACGCTTCTGAGGTCAGTTTAAACTTTTGCAACAAAGCTTGCTTCCACAGATCATAATCGTTAGAGTCCTCTCTGTCCATAAGGATGAAAAAGTCCAAGGCCTTTGTCCCAAAGGGGCTAGACACTGGACCATGTCTTCCTGCCCCACTTTGTTCTGTTCAAACCCCATTTCAAAAGCCATTAGAAACACCTCGATATCATCCCCTTCCCTAAAGTGAGGAAATAATTCCTCAACAATCAGGACAGGTACAGGGGGCCTGGCTCCACCTACCAGACTGGTGTTTTGCTGGTGCAGTCTTTCCGTATCAAACTGGTGTTCACACTCCTTGTCTTTCTCTCTCATCAGACTGATGCTGGCACCCCCCGTCTTCTCTTCTGTGCTGGTATTGGCACTCCCACTCTTCAAGCAGCTGGGTTTCCAGAGAGTCTGTGCCCTCTCCAGCTGTATCCTCTCTCGGTCTACCTGTAGCCCCGTCTCCTATCCCTGTTGCACTGATGCATGTGGTCTTGATGGAGCATGGATATTGCCTTTATCGGCCTCTTCCCTGCTTCTCTTCAGGGAGTTTGCTCCAAGATTTCCCCCAGCTGCTGGGCCCTCTGCCAGCGGGCTGGAGGTTTCCTGTGAACCTGGACCATCATTCCTATGGTCGTCTGAATACAGCAGGTCAACTAGTTGTGCCTTTGTCCTCTCCTCAGTGTTGAGCTGCCTTTTTCTGAATAGCTCAACTTGCTTACTTCTCTTTAGCTGTTCATAATTCATTTCCTCCTGCCTCTCTTTTCACTATTCCTTTCCCAAAAGACTGAGACTTTTCTTTGTGCTTTTCCCTTCTATGCTGTTTACTTTCACTGCTGTTGGCACTTATGCCAATTCACAGTCAGAATTGCCCCACACATACATACACACAGTCACATACGTCACCTGTATCCCCCCTCACGGTCCCCCAAGGGCACCCACTCCAGGCTTCTAGCTCCTAGCCGTCAGCTCTCTTGGGCGGAGACCTGCGTCTCACTCTCACCTGACCAGAGATTTTAAGGGTGCACTGTTCCTTCCCAACCCCAAATATGGGAAACAATAAAAGAGCCTACAGGACTGCTAATAAGCGTACCAGAGATCACTGCAGTCCAACAAGGGCTCTGGTCGGAGTCAGTCTTGGGGCACTGGGGAAGTTCCAGAAGACTGGAAGAAAGCTAAAGTTGTGCCAGTATTTAAAAGGGTAAACAGCATGACCCAGGTAATTATAGGCCTGTCAGCCTAACATTGATCCTGGGCAACATGACTGAGCATCTGATACAGGACTCAATTAATAAAGAACTAAAGAAGGGTAACTTAATTAATGCCAATCAACATGAGTTTATGGAAAATATATAGCTTTTCTGATGAGATTACAAATTTGGTTTATAAAGGTAATAATGTTGATATAATATTCTTTGCCTTCTGTGAGGCACTTGACTTGGTACCACACAATATTTTGGTTAAAAAAAAACCTTAGACCAATATATAATTTAACATGTGTGACAGGGTCAGACCAGATGGCTATAGGAGAGTAATAGAAGGCAGATATATTAGCCCCAGGCTAAGTAGGTCCATTTTCCCTGGGTTAGGTAACAGAAGCTGCTAGAATCAATTAAGGCAGGCTAATCAGGGCACCTGGGTTTTAAAAAAGGAGCTCACTTCAGTTTGTGGTGTGCGTGTGAGGAGCTGGGAGCAAGAGGCACTAGGAGCTGAGAGTGAGAACATGTACTATTGGAGGACTGAGGTGTACAAGCATTATCAGACACCAGGAGGAAGGTCCTATGGTGAGAATAAAGAAGGTGTTGGGAGGAGGCCATGGGGAAGTAGCCCAAGGAGTTGTAGCTGTCACAGAGCTGTTCCAGGAGGCACTCTAGACAGCTGCATTCCACAGGGCCCTGGGCTGGAACCCAGAGTAGAGGGCCGGCCCAGGTTCCCCCCCAAATCCTCCCAACTCCTGGTCAGACACAGGAGGAGTCAACCTGGACTGTGAATTCAGAAAAATGGCCAAGCTGAGGGCTGCCGTGAAGCTCCAAGGCGAGCAAATCTGCCAATAAGCGCAAGACCCAACAAGGTAGAGCAGGAACTTTGTCACACATGGCACACAATAAATGGATTAAAAAGTGGCTAACTGATAGGATCTCAATGTAATTGTAAGCAGGGAATCATCACTGAACAGCTGTGTTTCTAGTTGGGTCCCACCAGGATCGGTTCTTGGCCCTATGCTTATTTAACCTTTTTATCAATGAGCTGGAAGAAAACAAAATCATCACTGACAAAGTTTGCAGATTTCACAATAACTGGAAGAATGCTGATTCAGAACGATCTGGATTGCCTGGTAAACTGGGCACAAGCAAACAATATGCGTTTTAATATGGGTGGGTAAATGTATACACCTGGGAACCAAGAACATCGGCCATACTTACAGGATGGGGGGCTCTATCCTGGGAAGCAGTGATTCTGAAAAAGCCTTGGGGATTGTAGTGGATAATCAGATGAACATGAGCTCCCAAGGTGATGCTGCGGCCAAAAGAGCTGTTGCGGCCAAACAAGAGACTCTTGAGTAGGAGCAGAGAGGTTATTTTACCTCAGTATTTGGCACTGGTGCAAGCAGTAATGGACTCTGTGTCCAGTTCTGGTTCTCACAATTCAAGAAGGATGTTGCTAAATTAGAGAGAATTCAGAGAAGACCCACAAGAATGATTAAAGGATTAGAAAACCTGCCCTATCATGATAGATGACTTCGCTGAGTCTATTTAGCTTAACAAAGAGAAGGTTAAGGGATGACTTGAGAGAAGTCACTGAGTGCTTTTTCGAAGATGTAGCCCTTTATATTATAAATCCAACTTTGCACAACTAAAGTTTTTACACGACAAAAAAGGGCTTCAGCCTAGAGAGCTAATGATTGAGACATTTTACTCACTGCTTCTCTCATTATTGAGCAAGCTCAGCCAGTGCTAATAGGACTCCAAGTGCATTTCTAGGAACAAAGCTGCCATACTTGTTATACTAATTCAGACCCCAACAAAGACCAAGAATCACCCTCCTGCTCCTAACCCATAGTACACTGTGTGATTATGGAGCAGCAGGAGCAATAGTTCAGGACTCTGCAGGTAGAGGACTATCTGCTCATTTGATAGGTTTACGTATTCAATTTGATGATACATGAACAAGGGTGAATGGGTTGTGGTATGCTATAGCTGGACCATCAGCCTCCACAGCAATTTGGGGTCACGGCCCCTTTAAGCCAAGTCACAAAAAGAAAAGACTCCCCACACATTTTAGTCGCAGCGAGAGTAAAATAAGCCAGTGAGAGCCCTGGTGATGGTGGAGGGGCAGCTGAGCCAAATCTGGGTGAGTGGTGCTGCAAACCAGCGCTTTTTGTTTTTCCTGTGGTCAGGGGCCTGTTGCAAGTGCACCAAGTGCAAACACTGGTTAATCCAGGCCTGCCATATGTCACTCCAGCATGAGTTTTCAGGCTGCACACTATAGGCTGTGTCGGTTAAAAAACCCACCTGGTTTAGAGAAGAAGTGAAGGCAGATATAAAAAATAAAATATATCTATAACAAATGGAAGGAAGGAGAAGCTGATAGTAATTAATATAAATCAGAAGCTGGGAGTTATAGAAAATTCATATTGGAAGCAAGGGGACATAAGGAGAAATCTCTGGCCATCAGAATCAAGGACAATAAGAAGCAGTTTTTAAAAATATATTAGGAACAAAAAGAATACTGACAATGGTATTTGTCCATTACTAGAGGGAAGTGGTACAATTTTCAATAATAATGCAGAAAAGGCTGAGTGTTGAATAAATAGTTCTGTTCTGTATTTGGGGGGGAAACAGGTTATATAGTCTCATCATATGGTGATGATAACACTCCTTTCATTCCATTTATAACTCTGGAGGATGTGAAACAGAAGCTACTGAAGCCAGACATTTTTAAATCAGTAGGTCCAGATAACTTGCTTCTAAGAGTTTTAAAAGAGTTGGCTGAGGAGCTCACTTGATCAGTACTGTTGATTTTCAACATGACTTGGAGCACTGAGGAAGTTCCAGAAAACTGAAAGAAAGCTAATGTTCAGTCAATTTTTATAAAGGATAAATGGGTAATTATAGTCAGTCTGATATTGATCCTGGGGAAGATAATGGAGTGGCTGATAGGAGACTATATTAATAAAGAATCAAAAGAGGGTAATTCAATTAATGAAAATCAATATGGCTTTATGGAAAAAAGATCCTGTCAAACTAACCTGATATCTTGTTTTATGAGATTACAAGTTTGGTTGATAGAGGTAATAGTGTTGATGCAATAGCCTTAAAGTTCTATCAGGCATCTGACTTGGTAATACACAACATTTTGATTAAAAAACTAAAACAATATAAAACTTACATGGCATTCATTAAATGGATTAGAAAGTGGCTAACTGATAGCTCTCAAAATGTAACTGTAAATGGGGAATCATCATCCAACTGGTATATTTCCAGTGGGGTCCCACAGAGATCAGTTCTTGATCCTATACGATTTAACATTTTTGATCAATGATCAGGAAGAAAACATAACATGATCATTGATAAAGTTTGCAGATGGCACAAAAATTGTGAGAGTGGTAAATAATGAAGAGTGCAGGTCACTGATTCAGAGCGATCTGGATCACTTGGTAAACTGGGTACAAGAAAACACTATGTGTTTTAACAGATAAATGCTAGAAACAAAGAATGTTCTTACATGACGGTGGACTCTGTCCTGAGAAGCAGGGACACTGAAAAAAGATCTGGGGGTTGTGATGGATAATCAGCTGAACATGAGCTTCCAGTGTGACACTGTGGTCAAAAGAATTAATGCAATCCTGGGATGCATAAACAGGGGAATCCTGAGAAGGAACAGAGAGGTAATTTTCCCTCTGTATTTGGCACTGGTGCATCCAATTCAGGTGTCCACAATTTAAGCAGGATGTTGATAAACTGGAGAGGGTTCAGAGAAGACCCAGCAGAATGATTATAGGATTAGAAAAGATGCCTTATAATTGTAGAATCAAAGAGCTCAATCTATTTAGTTTAACAGAGAGAAGGTTAAGGCATGACTTGATGACATCTGTAAGTACCAACAAGGGGAACACATATTTAATAATGGGCTCTTCAATCCAGCAGACACAGGTATAACACGATCCAGTGGCTGGAAGCTGAAGCTAGACAAATTCAGACTGGAAATAAGGCATACATTTTTAAAGGTGAGAGTCATTAATCATTGGAACAATTTGCCAAGGGTTGTGATGGATTCTCCGTCACTGACAATTTCTAAATCAAGATTGGCTAAAAAATCTGCTCTAGGAATTATTGTGGGGCAGGTCTCTGGTCTGTGTTACACAAGAGGTCAGACTAGATGATCACAATGGTCCCTTCTGGCCTTCGAATCTATAATCTATGTGTCTGGTAGAGGTCCCTAGCATTGGTGGAAAGCATGTACACAGTCTGTTGGCTTCTGTTTCCCATGCAGCATGTTGTCAGGTGACATTCCCCCCTCCTCCCACAACAGTGAGTCCCTCCTAGCAGCACCAAATCAGACCACCGAGCATTTCACCTACCTCATTCTGCGCACCGCCTCTCCACCTCATCTGGAACCTCCACGACCTCACCTCCACCCTCTCTGCATGACCCGGCACCTCAGCAACCTCACCTGGAACCCAACTTCACAACCTGGCATCTCTACCTCCTCACCTGGACCCTGACTGCACCATCTGGCATCTGTGCCTCCTCTCTTGGAACCTTAGCTGTACAACCCAAAGTAATCCTGCTCACAGCCCTGGAACACTGGCACCATCTGTCATCCCTTGCACCAACCTCTTCTTCTGCTCTTTCCCTTGTGAGACTGCCTTTGATCAGCTCCCTCTGTCCTCTCTGTCCGCAGCCCTCCATGGATCTGGGAAGTTCATCCCCGGCAGAGCCACCTGGAGACAGCTCCCGCAGCAACACCAGATTCTAGGACTGTCCCTCCCAGGCTCCACTTGAGCCCAGAAAGCCACCCACTCCCAATTCTGGCTACTGGGGTGGGGGCCCTGCCCCAGTAACACAAGACTGTTTCCACCTCCTCATTCACTGAAACAAGGCTGGAGTGGGGAAGTAGCGAGGTGAACAGCCTTGAGGGCCTACAGCTCCAAAAGGCAAACCTGAGCAATGACCTCCAAGGTGAGGTTTACATGTCCATTTCAGCTCAGGATGTATGTGGTCTCCGCAGGAAGGAACCCGCATCAGCAGGATCTCAGCACTCACTGCTAAGCTCTGGCCTGTCCCATTGTCATCACCGCTCTGGGCGCTGCCTATACCCCCTCCCTTCTCTGTGCTGCCCTATCTGTTCTCCTCCTCCTGGTCCTGGTCCTACCCCCTCTCCCTCATTTGTCCTCCCCTCTGACTCCTCTCATCTCTCCATGCACCTCCATTGTGCCCACTCATCCTGTCAGGTTCCTGTGAGGTATCACAGGCCTCAAACCCACACCCACAGGTCCCCAAGCAGTGCTCAAGCCCTGACTGCTACCAGCAGCTCACCTGAAGAACTAGGGAAGGATTAGTCCACAGAGGGCCCTGCCCCCAAAGTTCCTGATTGGGAGAAACATCCAGCCCCCTGATTGGCTAAGGAATACCATTTAAATCAAGAAATAACAACAGCAAGATGTCTGAGAGGATTTCTTGGCTGGCTGTGACTCTGGACCCCTCCTGCTTACCTGACTCCTGAGCCCTGCCTTCCTGCCTGCCCCTGGTTCCTGCTCCCCCTCCTGCTCCCCCTCCTGCTCCTGCCTCTTGGCCTCCCACCCCACACCCTGTCTACTCCCAATTCCTGCTGTCCTGCCCTACTACAGGGCCCTGCTTCTCCACCTTACCCCGATACTGTCTCTGTCTCTGACCTTCAGCTTGGTACCTGACAATGTCTCTGACCCCTGACGTGGCACCTGATGCTGTCTTTAGTTGTGACCCTCTGCTCTGACCATTTGGCCTGACCCCTGCTCTGACCACTAGGCCTGACCAGCCACGCCCTGGTCATTGCAGATAGCTCAGACCCTATTAACCTTTCCGAGTGGGCCCATCTGAGGATAGACCCAGCAGAGCTCCCTGTACCAGGAAGGGCATCAGTACTACATGAGCCAGTGACCCTCCTCCAGACAGACAACCGAGCCCTGCAGGTGCAGAATGTGCAGCTGGCCACTGAGAATCAGACATTGTGGGCTCAAGTTCAACAAATCTGGGCAGAAAATGCTGCACTCCGGGTTCTCCCAGCTGTGCTGCTCCTGAGCAGGAACCCACCATCCCTCTGCCCAAGCTTTTCAATGGGAGCTACTCCAAATTCCAAAGTTTCATGAATCAATGCCATCTCTTGTTCATACTTGACCTCAGGTGTATGTTTCTGACCACACTAAAGTAGGCCTGGTAGTCAGCCTGCTCACAGGAGAGGAGTTGGACTGGGGCTCTCCCTTGTTGATGTCAAATGTCCACTTTTTCTAACTGGGATTCCTTTCACCGATCAACATCGACCATCTTTGATTACCATAACCATGCCTGCTCTGCTCAGGCCGCCCTGCAGAAACTCCAACAGGGGTCAGCTCCAGCCACTGCCTAGGTAGCTCACTTCCACTGTCCCATATCAGACAAAGAATGGAATGAGGCAGCCCAGTTATATCAGTTTCAGGGTGGCCTGTGGGACAAGGTTAAGGATGAACTGGCCCAAGTCAAGACCCCAACAGGTCTGGATGCCTTCATAGAGCTCAACATCTGTATTGACAACCATCTATGCAAGTGACAAAAAGAAAGAAGAGGGGCATCACCACCGTGCCTCCCACAATCAGATTATACCCAACCAGTTGAGCCAATACAGGTAGACCTCACTGGCCGGCAATTCATCCCTGAGTGCTGGCAACACCTTAACTTGTGCTACTCCTGTGGTAAGCTGGGCCATGCAATCTCCACTTGCCCTATGAGGAAATCGGTCCAAAGGAATCTGGGAAACGATTCAGCCCAGGCTCAATGAAGGGGGTGGCCTGAACATTCTAACAGAGTATCCACCTGAAACCCCAGCTGAGGTCCTGATAGGGATGCACTCCGGCACCCATTAGCCAACACTGTATCTGCAAGTCCCAGCCGAATTGTGAATGACAACCACTCCCTATGCAGTTGACCCTCCTTGACTTGGGTGCAGCAGACAATTTACTTGATGCAGCAGCTGCCCGGGCACTGCAGATCCCTTTGCGGCCCATGTCTGTCCTGGACCTGGTAGAAAAAATTGATGGGTCCCTCTTATCATCTGGGCCAGTGGCCATAGAAACTGTTCCACTTGAAGTTACAATCCAGGGACATTGAGAAACCCAACAGTTCAGTGCCATCCATTCCCCACACTTCCCTCTGAACCTGAGTATTTCATGGCTGGCCCTCCACAACCCCCTTATCTGCTAACGCAACCTGGAAGTTGAATTCCCTTCCGAATTCTGCCAATAGCACTGCTTGACCCCGGGAATTGGGCAGCATGCAGTAGTCCTCAACAGTCTCACACTGGGGTAGCAGGCCCAGTAGCGCTGCCCACAGATTCCAGTCCTCAGCTTCCATCCAAATACAGTGACTACAAAGATGTATTTGAAAAAATAGAACTCTGCCACCCTGCCCCCACACAGAGTCTAAGACTGCCCAATCAAGCTAAAACCAGTGACAAACATTCTAACCTCTGGCATGGTACTGACTCTGTCTTTGGTTTTGACCCTCTGCTCCAACCATTGGGTATGACTCTGGCTCCAACAAAAGACATCATTCTATCCCAAATATCAATTTGCCTATTCCTTCTCCCCAGTCCTCCCCCAGAAACTTTTATCCTCCACCCCCACTGGACCACCTTGTATCTGTGGAGACCATATCCACCATTCCTTACCTCCAGGCCCCTCTCACCTCACAGAGACCATCCCAGTTGCTCCAACACTAACTCCACATGAAGGCATGGTCCTGGCAGATGTGGGACCCCCGAGTCTCCATATGTCTCCCAAGCTGGCCTGGACCATGGCAGCATTCAGAACACATGGAGACAGCCACCACCAGGCTTGGGCTCTCCAGCCACTCCACCAACAAAACATGGAAGAAGGAGGTGTTGAGTGGTGATGTTTCTGGTTTTCTCACCTCCTTCACTGATTGCCACTGCCCTCACGGCACTATACCTTGGTAGCTCACCCTGCTGTATATTTGTGTAGCACGTTTTTAACATGCACACCATTTTTACACTGTTCTCTTCCCCCCCCCCCCCCCCCCCCGTTTTTAAGCATAATTTAATCAATACTCTGAGCCTTATTTTAGTGTTTTAACTGACCCTTATTTTAACTTGTAATCTCTGAGCGGAACGTCTATGCCATTTTATCCAAGTATCTCAACTATAGCATTTTAACTCTAAGTGCCCCATCATTTATTTCTTTAACTTGAAGCATGTGAATATTTGGCATTTTTAACTCAGCGTGTTTTTCGTCTAATATTGTTTTCAATCTGATTTATGTTTCTGTCTGCTGTCGCGATCCTGGTTTGTTGAATTTTAGGCCCCTTTTCTAATTCTGTTTCTCCTACACATACACATTTGTGCGCACGAAAGAAAAGGATGGTTTGGCATGCACTCTGGAGCCTGTCTTTCTTTTTTGCTAAGATTCATTGGAAGTCTACAGGTACCAGCTGATGGGCTAGAAAACCCCTTACAGGGGTCACTCCCAGATCCTCCTTTTCTCTCTTGACAAGGGACAGCGGCCTTTGAGCATATGCCTGTTGTGGATGTCAGTGTTGCCCCTACTCGGCAGCCACATTCTGCTGCTGCTGCTCTTCCTCCTCCTGCCCCGCTTCTTCTGGGTGTGGCCTCCCAGGAACAAGAATGCCAGACTGTAGCGCAATATTATGCGAAATGTAGCACTCCCAGTAGATATACTCCTTTAAGAGTCAGCAGAGTAGTGCACCACCAGAGGGATGGAGACATGTCCAATACATCTTTGGGATGCCAAAGGCTCTCGCTACCACTCCCTGAATGGCAGCAAGAGCATGATTGTATTGCTTCTCTGCCTGAGCTGAGGGGTTCACAGTGGGCTGTAGGAGCCATAGCCAGAGGGGATATCCTTTTTCACCTGTGAGGAGGATATGTGCAACAGGGGTTCTGCACCACCCATGTGGTAGCAATGGCCATGGTGGGTCCTGAGTGGGAGTGGTAGGTTGGGTGGCATGTGCCTTGGAAGGGGCAATGGGGGAACGTAAGGGGTGTGGTGAGAGTGGGAGGGAGGGAGTAGGGGAACTTAGTCACAGACCCTCCAAGATATGTAAAATTCTCACATCCACTGAACCCAAATGAAAGTTAGGAGCCAGCAGGCATCCCGTTTGCTCTAAGCGCCATCAGCCTTTTCATCTGGCCTCTCCTTTTGCCTGAAGCTCATGGCTCTGAAGGAGACTTTCTCTCTGGAAAGTTTGTTTTCATGCAGCTCCTCCCTGCTTCCTGCACAGCTGGGTCTCTCGCATGCACACGCACATTCTGGCTCATCAGAAAATATATGTTTGGAGTCTCTGTTTGGTTGCTTCTGAAGCTTTTTCTTTACCGCCTTCCTTGTTTTACTAAAACCATCTTCTTTTAGGGCCAGATCCTCGGCACAGCGCACACTGCACCTGCCACCGCATTCTCCTCCACTGGGGCTCAGCCACGCAGGACAGAAGCCTAATTATTCTTCTGTCTCACACAGAAAGTTTTCCCTCCCCATCAGGAACAATGACCAGGTAGAAGGTGATCAAGCCTGTTTGCTTCCTTTGTACTTGCAATGGGCTCAGCAATGAACAGGTGCTAATTGATACCCTTGTGACTCTTGGTTTTGTCTTCTTTAGCAGTGAGTGCTTAATGAGTTCTCAGTATAAAGGTGCCTGGCTGTTTCTAACAAAGGAACATCTGGACACACTGATCAACAGAGAAAAAGAAGGGGGAGTTTCATTTTTTAACTCCTCCCCCACCAAATCCCTTCTTGGCAGGCGAATTAACACGCCGCTGCCCAGGAAATGTCTGGCATACGTGTGACTGTACTTGGCCAGCAGACAGTCAGAGAGGAAGAATGGTCAGAGCATGGGCTCGAGGAGCCCTGGGTTTATTTGCTGTGCCATAAACACCCTATGTGACCCTGAGCAAGTCACTTAGGCCCAGTTGCACAAAGGTATTTCTGTGGGAGTTAGGCGACTAAGTCTCTGTGAGGATCTCATCTTAGTTTCTCTGTGCCTGAGTTCCCCATCTGTACAGTGGGGCAATAGAACTGGGTGTACAAGGAAAAATACACAAAATGTGTGAGGGGCTTAGATACTATGTGATGGAGGCAAGGTAAGTTCCTCGGACAGAGGGACTAGCTTTCCTTGGCTACCAGAGGAAACTGTACAAGGACATTATGATCTGTGCCCAGTGTTCAGCACCACAGAAGGAAGCTCCTCCGTGAGATCTGTGAATCCCTCTCCTTTCCATCTTGAATGAGCCTGTAGTTTCTCCTTAGACCAACGTTTCTCAGATGCAGCCACCTTGGCCGCGTGCAGCCACCAGGGGATTTCCCTGCAGCTACAACAGCTTCCTGAGCAGTGATTGCAGTGGCGGGGGGGAGGAGGGGTGGGAAAGGCCAAGCGTTGGCTCTCCCCCCTGCCTCCCTGTTCCTTCTGGATGTGCAGCCCTTCATGACCCCTGGAGACAGGTGGGACACAACACTGCAGGAGCACGAAGAGTTCTCTATGCGGGGGGGCCATGAGACTCGGGCTTCAGTCCTGGGGTGGTTGGGTGGCAGGCTCCAGCGGCGGGACTTAGGGAGCTTGGCTGCATGGACCAGGGCTCCAACCATGGGGCTTCAGGTGCCAACACCTGGCTCTGGCTGCTGGTTTTGGGCGCTGACCACCAACTCTGGCCACACAGCCCTGGCCTTTGGCCATGGGGCTTCAGTTCAGGCTCCAACCCCTGGCCACGCAGTGGCAGGCTCCAATCCCCATCTGTGGCCATGTGGTGTGGGCCACACAGCACCGGCCCCCGACCCTGGTGGCAGCTGCTGACCCTGGGCACCGACCCCCAGTGGCGTGCTCCAACTCCCAGTCCTGGCCGCTGGCCCCAGGCAGCAATCCCTGGCCCCGGGCACGTGGCAGCAAGCGCCGATCCCCGGCCCCAGGTGCGCACCAATCCCTGGCCGCGGGTGGGCGGAAGCAGGCACCGATCCCTGGCCCTGGGTGGGCGCCCATCCCTGGGCGTGTGGCAGCAGGTGCTGGCTTTGGCCGAGTGGCGGCAGGCACTGATCCTCGGATCTAGCCACAAAGCCCCAGGCTCCAGCACACAGCTCCGGGCTCTGGCTGCATGGCAGCGGGCAGTGGCCCTGGGCTCCAACTCCCTGCCCCAGCCATGCAGCTCCTGCTCCAGGCGTGGGCACTGACCCTCTCCCCAGCTGTTCAGCTCCTGTCCCCAGCTCTGGGCTCTGGACGTGGGCACTAACCCCCAGCTGCACAGCAGCGGTTGCCAACTCTCGGCTCCAGCCGTGCAGCTGCGGGGCTCACCACCCGCCCTCCTCTCTCTTGGCCCCGCATCCATGCCCCCCTCTCCATCGCCAGGCGCCCCACTGCCTCCCCTGGCCCACATCCATCCCCCCATGTCCCCCACTGCCTCCGCCTCCGGCACCTTCCCACTCCCATCCAAGGCTTAATTTTTCCTGGGACTTGCTGAGAAAAGTGATATTAACAGACATGCAAGTATCACTTTTCACAGCCTTCCAGATAGCTACTGAGTGTCCTGTGAAAAGTGATGGATATTAACAAACATACAAATACCACTTTTTGCAGTAATATTTTTATTATTGAGTCTGCAAAAAAAACCAACAACCTACATAAATTGCAATGATGTGGATGGGTGTACGTGTGTATGTGCATATTTATTTGTTTTCTTAACGTTAATCAAGTATTTTAGGATAGCGTGTCAGTGCGGCCACCAGAAAGAATTGGTGGCCGCACTCTGAGGCCACCAGAAAATGTGTTGCCAGAATGCCTGCCTTAGACTCTGGGCCGGGATTGCTTCAGATCTCCCTGAAGTGTTTGCTCGGCGCCAGCCGCCACCACCACAGAGCACGGGTAAGGAAGGTGTAGGCAGAACCGGCATACCTCGGCTGGGATTGCGCACAGAACCATAGACAAAGGGCCAGAGAGGACACTCAGTGAACCCCTGCATGTTCCAGGCTGCTTCCCATCTGCTAACCTGACCCTAAAATGCCACAGAAATTGGGCTTCAGCCACCTCCCTTTCTGGGCAGAGCATTTTCCTAATGTCTAGTAGAAATGTTCCCTTCATGCCATGTTACCCTGTGAGCAGAGAAGGGCCTGAATTCCTCAGTCCCTTTCCCTCTCTGCTTGGCTTCCTGGCATTGCCTCCACAGAGCTGCTGGAGGACTCAACCACAGGTCAGGCAATCTTTTGAGCTGCAATTGGCCATTAGAGGATATGTGCGTGACATTCAAGCCAACAGTCTCTAGTCAAGGGCTATAAAATCTCTGCCCCTGTAACCACCCCTTGGTTTCCCTGTGCTGCCAGCAGGAGCTGTCACTGAACCAAGCTTCCCCTTCCCACCAGGCTAGATAAGCAGGCCTCCTTGGATCAGTGTGTAATAGCTGTGATGGTAGAGCCAGGGCTAGGCTGGAAAGGTTCTGTGTGACTATGTGGGATCTGGGATGACACCTGTGCCTGGCACATACGCCTCCCATCCCCTGCCCACTCACTAATGACCAATCCAACAAGTTGATGGTTTGTTAACTGCTTTCTGAACCCTCTTTACCATGTGGGGTTCCCTGGACATTCCCCTGCCTGTTGATCCTGAAGCCCATCTGCCCTTTTTGGCAGCAGTTGGTGGCCTAATAACCTACTCCTGGGGGAAATTCTGCACCACTGCACATGCGCAGAATTCATGTCGCCCACAGATTTCTTTGCTTCCCCTCAGAAAAATGACTTTCTGACAGGGAAGCAAATGGAAGCAGCAAGAGCAGTCATGCACCACTCCCTAGCAGCATAGGTACGTTGTTTCAGGCACCCAGAGAAGCTGGCAGGGAGGTAAATCACTGTGGGGCTGGGGACACCCCAGCCAGTGGCTCCTACTCTGAGCCAGGATCAACTGCTAGTTGTGGCTGGGCTGAAGGCAGGAGAGGACAGGACTTTCTCTTCCCCTGCAAGGAGTGGCTGGGGCAGTGTCCACCCACCCCCAGAAACCTCCTCCAGCTGCAGGAAGCTCAGCATCTTCCCCTGCTTCCTCCTCCCATCGCTCCTCAGCTGTGGGGGAGGGGTCACTGTATGGGGAGCTGCTCCCCCATCCACTCAACCCCCGTGCATGTGGACCACCCATACCCAGACACCCCTGCCAAGCCAGACCCGGTACATCCAGAACCCCCCTAGCCCTCCATACCCGAACCCCACCTCACTGAACTTCAACCCCTGCATCTGGAGCCCCCCTGCACCCAGCCCCCAGACTCCCACCTCTGCACCCAGACCAACCCCCACTGAACTCCCTGCACTCAAACCCCAACCCTGATGAGCCTAAGCCCCCACCTCCAGCCCCCCATGCCACTGATCCCCAACTAGCTGCACCCAGACCCCCACCCCACCAAGCCCTACTCCCCCAGCACCCAGACCCCTCTGCTGAGCCCCTACCACCATCACCTAGAAGCCCCTGCAGAGTCCCATTGCCCCTGCACCTGGAACCGCCCTACAAATGAGCCTCTGTGTATCCAGATCCCCCCACACCTAGACCCACCCACTGAGCTGCCTGCATCCCACACAGAATCCTCTCACCCCGCACCTGGATCCCTCCACACTGAGCCCCTCCACACTTGCATCCTGCCTGGTTGAGCCTGCCTGCTCCACACCTGGTGTGCCTGGCGCAGAGAGGCAGGGCCCCAGGGTGTTTCTGGGGCAGGCCCAGGCCTTGTGCTGTTTCAGGGTCAGGTTCAGCCTCAACACTGAGTCCATGTCCTAGGGGTGGGGGAGCTACAGGGTGATCTCCCGCTTTCATGGAGCCAGTGGCCTGTGCTCTTGAACAGCTCCCTGTTCCATTTTTACTCTAGGGAAGTGGCTGAAAAGGCTGCATCCTGCTGCTGCTGCAAAGGCAGAGGGGCACATTGGGGGAGGGGCAGTTGGAACTCCCCACTTTTCTCCTCCCTTCCCCCTGCTCAAGGATCCATTGGCCTGTGTGATCTGCCCCCTTCCCTGTGTTGCCATTCAGGGTTGCTCAATCTAGGTTTGAGGCTTCTGCAGAGATCTTCAGCACTTCTGAAAATCAAGCAGAAGGTGTCTCAAGCTGGACAAATTTCTGAGGGCCTCTGAACATGTGGCTGTTTGAAGCAGGGGAACGTGGTTGTAAGACCACAGATTGGCATGAGCTCGGCAGCAGCTCCTGAATCCACTTTTAGGTGATTTTCTTTTTAAGATGGCTAGATGGTAAACTGATGGTGTCCTGCTAAGGAAAGTAAAGCTCATAGACCCAGATCCACAACATGACTAGCCATTAGAACCCTCAGCAGCGTGGTACCTAACTTGTAGGTACCTGGAAAATCACTGGAATAACAATGGGATCCAAAGACTTAGGTGCCCAGGCTCCCTATATTATGAATGGGAAGAGTTAGATGCCTTAGAATAGGATCCACAAAAGCCAGCCTACTAGGTGGGGAGCCGCCTAAACTTGCCAATGGCAGTTCCTCATGAGAGGCATTGTCCTCAGGGCCTCCCCTCTCACAGGGTTAGGCACCTAAGCCCGGGCTGCAGGGAAGCACCAATCTCTGCTTGTGATCCACAGCCAGGGACCTGCCTCCTGGAGTCAGGTGGCTTAGGCACCCTAGGGTATGTCTACTAAGCCCAGAGTTAGTGGAACTCGAGTCACCAGACCCTAGGTTTGAGAACCCAGGGCTTGAGGATCTACACTGATTGCAGACTCTAGGTTGAAAATTTTTGAACCCAAACCCCCACCAGATGTCCACACTGCTCCAGTGTCCACAGCACAGTACAGAGGCCTGACTCCAACCACCCATATCCCAGATTTCCTAGCACCCTCCCCAAATCTGGTCGCTGTAGCCCTTTGTTGGTGATGCAGTGTGGGAAAACTTGACTGTCCTCTCCCATATGTCACAGTGTTTGAGTGCCCCGCCAACGCATCCTGTCGAATTGTCCTTTTGGTCTGAACACGCCCAGCAACCAGGGCCAGCAACATGCAGCAGTCGCCATTTGAAGAACTTCTCTCACTTGCACTTTCACTCTGGGCAGAGCTTTCATGAGATTCTGGAGGACATTCTGGAGGCATTTTCTGACCCACTGAAGGCACCTGACAGAGCTAATGATGAGGAGGAGGACATGGACATGTCAGCCTTAAACTGGCTGATGCTTCTCATGATACTTGGTATAGCTGCTAATGCCCCCTACATAGACTGGTGCTTCTGGAGCAGGGCCACAAGCGGACCTGGGACAACCAGCATTGTGTCCAGAACTTTTGCATGAAGGAAGGTACATTTCTGGAGCTTTATGAGACGGTTCCTTCAACCCTCCAGCATAATGACACATGCATGAGAACACCCTTGCTGGTCCAGAAGTGGACTGCAATAACCGTCTGGAAGCTGGCTGCACCAGACTGCTACATGTCTTTTGCCAACCAGTTTGGGGTTAGGAAGTCAACTGTGCTTAAAGTGGTACTGGAGGTTGCTGAGGCAATCAGGCATGCAGTCCGTCCCCAGGTGGTGGGCATAAAAGATATTCCTGAAGTAATGGCTGGCCTTGAGAGAATGGGGTTTCCAAGCTGTGCCAGAGCTACTGATAGAATGCATGTGCCCATAGTTTGCCCTCCTCAAGGAGAACATGAGTCCATAAGCTGCAAAGGGTTCTGCTCCATTGTTCTGAAGGCCCTTGGGAACCACAAAAGCCAATGTACGGACATCAACGTGGGCTGCACTGAAAAAGTTCATGATATCAGGATTTCCCACCTATCAGGAGTCTACATTCAAGGACAGGCTGGGACATTCTTCATAACATAAGACATTGTCATAAATGGAGTTACTGTTCCCACTGTTATTCTTGGGGACCCTGCATACCCTCTTTTGCCTTTGCTTATGAAGCCATGTCCTGATCTCAGATGCCCTGGTAAAGAAGGTTTAATTACACTCTCAGCAGGTGTAGAATGGAGGTTAAATGTGCATTTGGCAGACTGGAGTCCCGCTGGCACTATGTACAGACCCATTTGGATTCCAGTGTCATCAGTGCTGGCCACATTATTGTGACTTGCTGTGCTCTTCCCAATCTTTGTGATGGCACAGGTGAGCCCTTTCCCCCTGAAAGGACGTATGATGTGACAGACAGCTGAACTGGTGTGCTCAACCAGAAAGTGAAGCTAGCACAGATGGAGCTGGATGCACCAAGGCAACATAAATTAGAGGCGCTCTGTGCTCCCACAACATGGACTTGCATGGGCCAATGGAAGATGGAGAATAGTACCTTCATGAATCACTGAAGTGTAGGACTGGAAGGTACCTCAATAGGTCATCTAGTCCAGTCCCCTGCACTCAAGGCAGCACTAACTAATAACTAAACCGTTCCTGACAGCTGCTTGTCTAACCAGTTTTTAAAAACCTCCAATGATGGAGATTCCACAACCCCCTTAAGCAATTTCTTGCAGCGCTTAACTACCCTGACAGGAAGCTTTTCCTAATGTCCAACCTAAACCTCCATTGCTGCAATTTAAGCCCATTGCATCTTGTCCTATCCTTAGAGGTTAACAAGAACAATTTTTCACCCTCCTTCTTGTAACACAACCTTTTATGTACTTGAAAACTGTTATGTCTGCTCTTTTCCAGACTAAACAAACCCATTTTTTTCAGTCTTTCCTCACAGGTCATGTTTTCTAGTCCTTTAGTCATTTTTGTTGCTCTCCTCTGGACTTTCTCCAATTTGTCTACATCTTTCCTGAAATGTGGCACCCAAAACTGGACACAATATTCCAGTTTATCAGTGCAGAATACAGTGGAATAATTACTTCTTGTGTGTTGCTTATAAGATTCCTGCTAATACACCCCAGAATGATGTTTGCCTTTTTTGTCACAGTGTTACACTGTTGACTCATATTTAGCTTTGATCCACTATGAGCCCCAGATCCCTTTCCACAGTACTCCTTCCTACACAGTCATTTCCCATTTTGTATGTGTGCAACTGATTGTTCCTAAGTGGAGTACTTTGCATTTGTCCTTATTGAATTTCATCCTATTCACTTTAGACCATTTCTCCAGTTTGTCCATATCACTTTGAATTTTAATTCTATCCTCCAAAGCACTCGCAACCCCTCCCACCTTGGTATCATCCGCAAACTTTATAAACGTACTCTCTGTGCCAGGGGCTCTCTTTTTCTTTCTGAGGCCCCCGTAACATGCTATAAAAATTCCAGAGCCAACCTGTGCCACAACAACTGTTTTTCTGCTTATAAAAGCCATGGCCAGCATTAGGGGGTAGCAAGCAGGGCAATTGCCCAGGACCTCATCCCACAGGGGACCCCACAGAGCTAAGTTGTTCAGGCTTCAGCTTCAGCCCCAGATGGCGGGGGTTCAACTTTCTGCCCTGGGCTCCAGTGAGTCTAATGCCAGCCCTGCTCAGCAGACCCCCTGAAACCGACTCGCAGCCCACAGGGGCCTTGGACCCCTGGTTGAGAACTACTGCTCTATGCCATTATCTAAATCACTGATGAAGATATTGAACAGAAAGCGCAATCCCTGTGGGACCCCATTTGATATGCCCTTCCAGCTTGACTGTGAACCACTGATAACTATTCTCTGGGAATGGTTTTCCAACCAGTTATGCACACACCTTATAGTAGCTCCATCTAAGCTATATTTCTCTAGTTTGTTTATGAGAAGGTCATGTGAGACAATATCAAAAGCCTTACTAAAGTCAACATATACCACATCTACCGCTTCCCCTACATCCACAAGACTTGTTACCCTGTCAAAGGATGTGCTTGTGCAATGCTTACAGTACATTAGGTAAGGAGGAAGGGGGTTGATTTTCATGTATTGTACTTATGAATGACATGACCATGTATGAAATGGGGGTGAGAGGTGGGTGAAACCGGATTTACAGTATGGATTGATGTAGGTATCTGTCTTAGATAATAAATAGTGTTTGCATACAACTTCCAAGTTGCCCATAATCATGCATTTACCTTTATTATTTGAAATACCCTTGGTATGATGTGACACACGGATGGCAATTTCTTAATAAAATAGAAACCTTTATTTTTGAACATTTGTTAGAAAAACACATTATTAAACCATTGCCAGGCAAGCCAACTGCCATTAGCCCACCAAAACCCCAGTACACCAAAACTTTTAACAAAACTGTGAACAAAGTGCATGAACAAGTGCAAACACAGTCAAACAATGTCCAAAGCTGGAAAACCCCTACTGTGGCATGTCCTCTGCCCACTGCTCTCCTTTCCCTCCTAACACATTTGCTGCATGACTGCCAAGTCAGGGAGATGGAGGCATCCACAGGGGAGGGGTTCAGCATGGAGAGCTACCTGGGGTACATTTAGTGATAGGTACTGATTGCGTGGGCTACCCAGCCATGGAGTTGTCTGAACTGTTCCTGGTCTGCAGCACATTGTACCATGGAAGGGACTCAGGCTGTGGGACGGCCACAGCAGGAGTCTGCAGTCTTGCGGCCATTAGCAAAAGCAGCCACTCAAACAGTTCTGTCTGCTGCACTCTATCTTCTTCTTTTAACCGCTGTTCCTCTTCCAGGAATAGCAGAGCAAGGGCCTGCTCCTAAACTATAATCCTGTCCTCAAGCTGTGCAGCCAGCCTCAGCCTTTCCACTGGCCTCTCATCCTGCCTTTCTGCTTGCCAGAAGTCCCTGTCTCTTTGGTATCAGACCTTCTTGTTGGCCCTGTCCAGAATGGCAACCGTACGTTCAGAGAAATGCTTCCTCTTGGGGAGGTCCATTAGAGTACAGCGACTCAGGCTTCTACTGGCCTGTGGTGAGAGCTGTTGAGATACAACAGGCTATAAATGTCAATAGACCTGTGGATGAGCTGCAGAAGGTGATTGAAATTGGAATTTCCAGGGCATGAAATGTTACTTTCTAAAACTGTACCACAGTATATCCTTACAGGGATGCTTCAGACCACAGAAGCTCCCTGGACACAGCCGGGTTAATTGCAGTGAAAGATGTGCACAGAGAATAGTAAGTTAAAAACCATAACTGCTTTTTTTCTAAAAATTGCAGACCAGTTTGGGTTTTGGGGGAGGGCATTCTACATAAGTCTTCTCTGCCATTTCAGGCATTCCCCATTTTGGAGGACATAACCATTCTTGTGGTTCCCAAATGGCAAAGAGCTTTCATTCCAAGCTGCCGGCAGGAAGTCAGCCAGGTATGCCACCAAAGTATTCAAAAGTATGGTGAGTGAACAGCACATCTATGAGTGAAATGGACTGGTCAGCTACCCTGAAAAATATGCCCTTCCCTGAACTGTGACTCCCTATCTGGAATTCCTGCTACGGGAAGAGTTTGTGGTTATAAGCATGGGATTGAGTCATCTATCTGCTGCCCTGACCGGGAAAACAGAGAAGTCTGCTGCTTGCCAGGGGCTAAGATTCGCGATGTGACGGAGAGTCTGCCGAGACTCATCAAGCCCTCGGACCACTACCCCTTCCTGCTTTTCCACATGGGCACCAATGATACTGCCAAGAATGACCTTGAGCGGATCACTGCAGACTACGTGGCTCTGGGAAGGAAGATAAAGGAGTATGAGGCGCAAGTGGTGTTCTCGTCCATCCTCCCCGTGGAAGGAAAAGGCCGGGGTAGGGATCGTCGAATCGTGGAAGTCAATGAATGGCTACGCAGGTGGTGTTGGAGAGAAGGCTTTGGATTCTTCAACCATGGGATGGTGTTCCAAGAAGGAGGAGTGCTAGGCAGAGACGGGCTCCACCTAACGAAGAGAGGGAAGAGCATCTTTGCGAGCACGCTGGCTAACCTAGTGAGGAGGGTTCACCGGAGGAAGGAGACCAAAGCCCTGAGGTAAGTGGGGAAGTGGGATACCGGGAGAAAGCACGAGCAGGAACGTGTGAGGGGGCGGGCTCCTGCCTCATATTGAGAACAAGGGGTGATCAGCGGGTTATCTCAAGTGCCTATACACAAATGCACAAAGCCTGGGAAACAAGCAGGGAGAACTGGAGGTCCTGGCAAAGTCAGGGAATTATGATGTGATTGGAATAACAGAGACTTGGTGGGATAACTCACATGACTGGAGTACTGTCATGGACGGGTATAAACTGTTTAGGAAGGACAGGGAGGCCAGAAAAGGTGGGGGAGTTGCACTGTATGTAAGGGAGCAGTATGACTGCTCAGAGCTCAAGTATGAAACTGCAGAAAAACCTGAGAGTCTCTGGATTAAGTTTAGAAGCCTGAGCAACAAGGGTGATGTCGTGGTGGGAGTCTGCTATAGACCACCGGACCAGGGGGATGAGGTGGACGAGGCTTTCTTCCGGCAAGTCGCAGAAGCTACTAGATCGCACGCCCTGGTTCTCATGGGTGACATCAAACATCCTGATATCTGCTGGGAGAGCAATACAGCGGTGCACAGACAATCCAGGAAGTGTAGGGGACAATTTCCTGGTGCAAGTGCCGGAGGAACCAACTAGGGGCGGAGCTCTTCTTGACCTGCTGCTCACAAACCGGGAAGAATTAGTAGGGGAAGCAAAAGTGGATGGGAACCTGGGAGGCAGTGACCATGAGATGGTCGAGTTCAGGATCCTGACACAAGGAAGAAAGGAAAGCAGCAGAATACGGACCCTGGACTTCAGAAAAGCAGACTTTGACTCTTGCAGGGAACTGATGGGCAAGATCCCCTGGGAGAATAACATGAGGGGGAAAGGAGTCCAGGAGAGCTGGCTGTATTTTAAAGAATCCTTATTGAGGTTACAGGGACAAACCATCCCGATGTGTAGAAAGAATAGTAAATATGGCAGATGACCAGCTTGGCTTAAGAGTGAAATCCTTGCTTATCTTAAACACAAAAAAGAGGCTTACAAGAAGTGGAAGATTGGACAAATGACCAGGGATGAGTATATAAATATTGCTCGGGCACGTAGGAATGGAATCAGGAAGGCTAAATCACACCTGGAGTTGCAGCTAGCGAGGAATGTTAAGAGTGACAAGAAGGGTTTCTTCAGGTATGTTGGCAACAAGAAGAAAGCCAAGGAAAGTGTGGGCTCCTTACTAAATGAGGGAGGCAACCTAGTGACAGAGGATGTGGAAAAAGCTAATGTACTCAATGCTTTTTTTGCCTCTGTCTTCACGAACAAGGTCAGCTCCCAAACTACTGCACTGGACAGCACAGCATGGGGAGGAGGTGACCAGCCCTCTGTGAAGGAAGAAGTGGTTCAGGACTATTTAGAAAAACTGGATGTGCACAAGTCCATGGGGCCGGATGCATTGCATCCGAGAGTGCTAAAGGAGTTGGTGGATGTGATTGCAGAGCCATTGGCCATTATCTTTGAAACCTCATGGCGATCGGGGGAAGTCCCGGAAGATTGGAAAAAGGCTAATGTAGTGCCCATCTTTAAAAAAGGGAAGAAGGATGATCCTGGGAACTACAAGCCGGTCAGCCTCACCTCAGTCCCCAGAAAAATCATGGAGCATGTCCTCAAGGAATCAATTCTGAAGCACTTAGAGGAGAGGAAAGTGATCAGGAACAGTCATCACGGATTCACCAAGGGCAAGTCATGCCTGACTAATCTAATTGCCTTCTATGATGAGATAACTGGTTTTGTGGATGAAGGGAAAGCAGTGGACGTGTTATTCCTTGACTTTAGCAAAGCTTTTGACAGGGTCTCCCACAGTATTCTTGTCAGCAAGTTAAAGAGGTATGGGCTGGATGGATGCACTACAAGGTGGGTAGAAAGTTGGCTAGATTGTCGGGCTCAACGGGTAGTGATCAATGGCTCCGTGTCTAGTTGGCAGCCGGTATCTAGCAGAGTGCCCCAAGGGTCGGTCCTGGGGCCGGTTTTGTTCAATATCTTCATTAATGATCTGGAGGATGGTGTGGATTGCACCCTCAGCAAGTTTGTGGATGACACTAAACTGGGAGGAGTGGTAGATACGCTGGAGGGTAGGGATAGGATAGAGAGGGACCTAGACAAATTAGAGGATTGGGCCAAAAGAAATCTGATGAGGTTCAACTAGGACAAGTGCAGAGTCCTGCACTTAGGACAGAAGAATCCAATGCACCGCTACAGACTAGGGACCGAATGGCTCGGCAGCAGTTCTGCAGAAAAGGACCTAGGGGTGACAGTGGACGAGAAGCTGGATATGAGTCAACAGTGTGCCCTTGTTGCCAAGCAGGCCAATGGCATTTTGGGATGTATAAGTAGGGGCATTGCCAGCAGATGGAGTGACGTGATCGTTCCCCTCTATTCGACATTGGTGAGGCCTCATCTGGAGTACTGTGTCCAGTTTTGGGCTCCACACTACAAGAAGGATGTTGAGAAATTGGAGAGAGTCCAGCGAAGGGCAACAAAAATGATTAGTGGACTGGAACACATGAGTTATGAGGAGAGGCTGAGGGAACTGGGATTGTTTAGTCTATGGAAGAGAAGTATGAGGGGGGATTTGATAGCTGCTTTTAACTACCTGAAAGGTGGATCCAAAGAGGATGGATCTAGACTATTCTCAGTGATAGCAGATGACAGGACAAGGAGTAATGGTCTCAAGTTGCAGTGGGGGAGGTTTAGGTTGGATATTAGGAAAAACTTTTTCACTAGGAGGGTGGTGAAACACTGGAATGTGTTACCTAGGGAGGTGGTGGAATCCCCTTCCTTAGAAGTTTTTAAGGTCAGGCTTGACGGGTAGTGATCAATGGCTCCATGTCTAGTTGGCAGCCGGTGTCAAGTGGAGTGCCCCAGGGGTCAGTCCTGGGGCCGGTTTTGTTCAATATCTTCATAAATGATCTGCAGAAGATCTGCCTAGGGAGGTGGATCATTTATGCAGAAGATCTGCCTAGGGAGGTGGATCATTTATGCAGAAGATCTGCCTAGGGAGGTGGTGGAATCTCCTTCCTTGGAAGTTTTTAAAGTCAGGCTTGACAAAGCCCTGGCTGGGATGATTTAACTGGGAATTGGTCCTGCTTCGAGCAGGGGGTTGGACTAGATGACCTTCAGGGGTCCCTTCCAACCCTGATATTCTATGATTCTATGATTCTATGAAAGCCCTGGCTGGGATGATTTAGTTGGGATTGGTCCTCCTCTGGGAAGGGGGGTGGACTAGATGGCCTCCAGAGGTCCCTTCCAACTCTGTTATTCTATGATTCTATGATTGAACTTCCATTACAGACTGTTATCACTGCCTGCAAACACACCAAACTCCACTGGCACCCCTCTGCCTCCTCCTGACATATTTCAGGGCTGCATTCAAACCCCAGGCCTATTTGGACAGATGATTTTGTCTCCCATGGACCACATTGAACTGAAATGGACTATGGTTGTACATGGACTACATTTCACCTTCCCATCACCATCATTCACTGTTTGCAAGCAGCTCGTTACACCATTGGGTTGGCAATGTAAGGTTCTTATTTTTAACAAACCAGCATGCCCTAGCAAAAATTTGCATTTTTCTAGTAAAACTTCACTTTTAGATGCTTGTGTCACTGTTTGCGCTTCCCTGTCTCTATTTGGAACTCCATGTTGTGGAGAGGCAGGGGGACTCCAAGGCGCTGGCATGCAGTCTGCCATTAGTGGATAACTGCTGCTCTCCAGGGTTCATAATAACTTTTGCATTGGTTCGTAAAATGGAAATCCCTCTCATAGCTACATCATTAAATGCAAAAATGGAGCCGAAAACTTACCTGGCTCTGGAGCAACTTCTGCCTCTTCCATTTCTGCTGACACTTCCGTGGTAGGCTGCTCCTCAGGGGGGCCATCAAAAAGCTCCTCCAAGTACAGTCCCAGGATGTGCTGCAGCTGCTCCTGTAGCAAAGCCTCGTTGGGGACTGGTTTCATCACCAGTGTCACTTGAGTGGCTTCATCCAGTGCCTGCTACTGGCTCCATTTACCAGTACAGTGAATTTCCAACGCTGCCAGCTTCTTCGCTATTTGCTGGTAGGCATAGTCATTCCTTGTACTCTAATCTGGCTGTGCTCCTGCAACCAGGAAGCAGAGTGTGTGACAAAGGACTTTTCTGATTGGTGGCCATTGCAAATGCAGGGGACGGTTCATTGTGTTTGCAGCTCAGCGGTCAGAATAAGATGGAAGGATACTTGAACAAAGGGGATTGCCTACATTTCCTAGGAGTTAATTGGGTACTCCTGGGATAGAGTGGACAAAGAACACTGACCCATGGGCTTGTGGGATACAATTGGCAGACTCCTAGGGTCTGAGTCCAGCGTGGCTGAGTCTGCATGGTGAAATGGTAGGGCTTGAACCTGGGTCCCGGCTGGATTGGACTTGGACCCTCCACCTCAGGTAGTTGCAATTTATGTACTTATTGTCATTGTCCTGAATCTGCCTAACCACAGGGGCCTTTCCCCTCTAATTTTTTTCTCTCCTTTTCCCTGGAGTGGGGAGGCAGAGTAACCTCTCTGCTCTGGGGGCAGCCCGGGGCCCAATAAGAGTCAGTCTTGGCCTCCCTTGTAAGACAGTGAATTGCTTGTATCCCGCTTCAGCCTCACTGATGACTGGAGCTCATACTGAATGTCCCACACACTCCAGCAAATCTGGCTGCCACGAGGGAGCCACCTAACTGATCCCACCCAAGTCTGGCCATTGGTGCTATCACTGGGCTGCAGCCCACCCTGTCTCAATTACCTGGCCCTGTATTCTGATCTGTCCTAGGGACTCTAAGCAACCAGCTGGGTCTGAGCAGTGCTAGGAATACAAGCCAGCCTTCGGTTTGTGTTTATGGCTATTTAATGAGCTCATTTTCTTGTACACTATTGATTTCTCTGTGTGCTGCCGAGAGAGGACTTGTCTCTCCCTAATGAAAAGTGACTCAGCCACTTTGAATGGTGCCATGGTTTAAATATGCCGGATGTGCTAATGCAGAATGGGCAGGGAAGCAGAGCCACTTGCATTCTCTTCTGCCAGCGTGGTGTTGTTCAGGGACTGTGCTGAGGAGGGGCCGCTGTGGATTTAAAACCACAATGATTTCTTCGTTTCATAATAGGAAAGCTATTCCATCCTTACAGATCAACCAGATCCTGGCTTCCTAAAGCTTGGATTTACATCATATCATCGCAATGGAGGAAGTAGTGCCTTGCTGATCAAATGAGCCAGAACTGGAGTTCCCCACTCTGACTGGGGGGGTTGTTTGTATTATCACCTTGCGCAGGCTGTGTCCAGAGACCTAAGTGTCTGGCACACCCACACCCCAGGGACTTCTGCAGGATATTTGTTTTATAAAGGGGTAAGCCAGGGGACAGAGAAGTCATGTGGCTAAACAGTCACCCGGTGACTGGGGACAGACCCTAGGAACCTGACTCCTGGCTCCCCTAATTTAGCCTTTAGTGGAAGAAGAGGGGAAGCATGGGCCCCCACCAGCTAGTTCCTCACCACCTGTTCCTCTCCCAGCCTGTGCAGCCCAGAGGAACTGAGTCCCACTGATTGCAGTCACATCTCCACATGGACAAACACCTCCCAACTAGCTTCTCTTCTATCCGAACAGAAGTCTCTGGCTCATCAGCCACCAACTGCTCTTTGCTCTCCAATAGGCACCCCTTTGAGTGCCCTTTTTCTCAAGGCCATTGCATAAAAGCACCCTCACCATTAAGAACTGAGTTTCCCAATGTCCCTCCTTCTCATCTTCCAGGCCAACCAATCCCTGGGAGAATTCACTGCTGCTCCCCCATGCTAGTGTGATGCTACTGGAGTGGGGGAGAGCGTCACTTCACTCTCCTAGTGAGACAGGGACCTGAAGAGCTCTGTGTGGCTTGAAAGCTTGTCCCATTCACCAACAGAAGTTGGTCCAATAAATGATATTACCTCCCCCACCTTGTCTCGCTAATATCCTGGGACCAACACAGCTAACAACTTTCCTAATCTCAGCATTTAATTATGCACAGGCACAGCCTGTGCCCCTTGTCTTACCTTCCAGTTGCACTACCAACAACAGCAGGCAAATCTGGAGGTAGTAGCATGCTGGGAACTAGCAGCATCTCCTGTGGCTAGCCCACACTGTCGAGAGACCTGGGTTCTGGTCCTGGCTCCACCATCACCTGCTGTACAATCTTGGACAGGTCCACTGTTCTCCCCGTTTTCCCAAACGTAGCATGGGGATAGAGTTAACTACCCCACTTCATAACACTGTTACAGAATACTGTTTATGTAAGCTATGTAGGGTTATAAATGGCAGTAGCAGCAGCCCTGAAGGCGTTTCTTTATTAAGAGAGCCCTGCATTGTGTGCCCAGACACTGCCTTGGCAGATGGCCTTTCCCTAGGCATAGGCTGTAACCAGGAGTACTCAGGACCATTCTGTGCATGCCTGGGTTGGAAATGAGCACACAGTGCAGGCTGGCTCTGGGGCTCTGCAGCACAACTGACTTGGCATTCTGCCCTTGAGCAGCAAGATATACTCAGACACTGAGATCAAAGCTGTCAGCCCTGGGTATCTGGAGCTGGGTCTCTAACTCAGAGCAAGGTGCTAAGCTGAAAGCCACATGTCCTGCACCCTTGCAGCTTCCAGTGGGGATAGGAGAAGGGTGGGTGCCTGGCACGTCTGAAAGTCTGGCTACTTTTATTTACATGCCTAATTTTAAGCACCCGAGTTTGCACATATTGGCCTTCTGTTCTGGACCAAACCAAAACCTTCTCTAGCCCAGAGAGTCTCCTTTCCTCTAGTCCATGCAGCTGGCCCCTGCTGGATGATGGCAGGACTGCTGGCTCCAGGGCTGCATCCCACAGCCCCCTAATGCCATCTGGCCTGCCAAGACTCCCAGACTCTGGGGAAGAAGGGCAGCATTGATCATGTTTCATACTCACCCTTGAGCATCAATCAATAAAACACTAAAGAGGCACTTAAACAGCAGGAATCTCCCCCAGCAGCTTATTCCCCATCCCCATCCTGGCAGTAGCTTCATGCTCACACTTTAATTGCCTCTGTCTCTTTTCCCCCTCCCCTTTCTCATCCTCTGTGAGACACCTTCTTTTGACTCTCTTTGCCCTCCCCCTCGCACTCCCTACACTTATCCCGCTGTGACAGGTTCCCCCCGGGGTGCCACCTGGAACTGGAGTACCACTGAGCCCTCTGACTCACCAGCCTGGGTTCCCTCTCACACTGTGCTACTGTGACAAACTGCAGAACCGCTCTCGGTCCTGCACTGTCACCAGCATCCACACAGGCAGGGACACACCCAGCTGCAGTTACATGCAGACTCTGGCCCGCCACTGCATGAACCAACAATAGAGAGGCTACAGCCAAAAGAACCCCAGCTCCCCAGGCACGCACTCCCCCTCTGGAGTATAAACCCAAAATTAGACTGTCTTGCGCTGCACAGGGAACTGTATAGCATAAGCTCATAGAGTTCGCCACTTTCTCACTGTGGAGAGGAAAGGCAACAGCCTTTGCCCCTTAAGCTAAGATTTCCAAGCACTTCATTCAAACTCACTGGTTTAGATAAAGCAAAAACATAAGATAAGTTTATTAACTACAAAAAAATAGATTTTAAGTGATTATAAGTGATAGCCAACAGATCAAAGCAGATAACCTAGTAAATAAACAAAAACGCAAACTAAACCTAAAATAATAGAAAGATAGGATATGAATTAGCAAATTCTCACCCCTGGCTGGTGATACAAGCAGGCTTGCAGATTCTCAAGGCACAAGCTGCATTTGCTTTGCAGCTTGGGTTTCCCAGGTTTCCACACATGGGCTAGAAATCCCTTTAGCCTGGGTCCAGCACTTCCCACAGTTAAATCTTTGTTCCTCATGTGTTTCCAGGACTCCTCTTGTGTGGGAAGTGAAGAACAACAAATGATATCACTCCCTGCCTTATATAGCTTTAGGGTTAGGGTTAGGGCAGGAGTAACAAAGGGTCGTTATCCTTGTTGTGTGAACCGAGGGCAGCAGAACTGTCCTTGGCATACCCCAATGAGGGATTCACTCACAACTGAATGGCACTCGCTAGGCAGGGGACATGGGTTCCAAAGCCCAGTGAGCTGAGAGAGGATGGGGATAGGTCATTGTACCTGCGGGTGTGGGCCCTGTTCAAGGGTCCTAGACACTATTTGACCCTTTCTCTCTCCACGATATAATAAAAGACCTTATTGAGAATCTTGTTACATGCTGCAGAGCTGAAATCACTGATATCTAGGTATTGGACCTACTTTGGGACAGTGTCTCTATTGCAAGAGTCTGCCAGCGTGCACAAGCAGTGAGGCTCCCCCACTAACAGCTGAAATCACTGAGGACTGTGTTAAGTGGTGGGCCCTGAAGACATCTTGGCAAGTGGCCAGCTGTGGAGCTGGTGGAGAAGGCCAGAGCAGAGCCCTGCAGAGAAGTGCAGCAATTGGCCCATGGGGTGACGAGCGAGTGCCCGAGCAGCGGCGTGTGTAAGATGCCTCCTTACCCCCCTTCCACTTGGGGTTGGAGGTGAACTTTGCAGATGAACCTCTGAACTCTGGGGCTGCACTGACCAAGGACAGCAACTGTGAGTGGGGTGCAGAGAAGGGACGGGCACGTTAAAGGGACTTTTGGGTTGCTGGACTTAAGAACCTGCGGGAAAAGGACACTGCCCAATTTACTTGGGGTGAGTCTTTTGCTCATGGTTATGTTTATGAACCCTAGTTGTGGTGTTTTCCCAAATTAATGCTAAGTTACCTCCCTCCTTTTATTAAAAGTTTTTGCCACACTCAGATTCTGTGTGTGCGAGAGGGGAAGTATTGCCTCTTAGAGGCACCCAGGGGGTGGTGTGTAATTGTCTCAGATCACTGGGTGGGGGCTCGAGCTGGTTTTGTGTTGTATTGTTGAAAAGGAACCCTAGACACTGAGCCTGGCACTTGTTGCTGCTGGCTCCACCTGGCAGAAGGGTTACACATACCTTACTGAGTCATAGCAGCTATTACTTACAGGTTTCAGAGTAACAGCCGTGTTAGTCTGTATTCGCAAAAAAAAAAGGAGTACTTGTGGCATCTTAGAGACTAACCAATTTATTTGAGCATAGGCTTTCGTGAGCTACAGCTCACTTCATCGGATGCATACTGTGGAAACTGCAGAAGACATTATATACACAGAGACCATGAAACAATACCTCCTCCCACCCCACTCTCCTGCTGGTAATAGCTTATCTAAAGTGATCACTCTCCTTACAATGTGTATGATAATCAAGTTGGGTTGATTATCATACACATTGTAAGGAGGGTGATCATTTTAGATAAGCTATTACCAGCAGGAGAGTGGGGTGGGAGGAGGTATTGTTTCATGGTCTCTGTGTATATAATGTCTTCTGCAGTTTCCACAGTATGCATCCGATGAAGTGAGCTGTAGCTCACGAAAGCTTATTCTCAAATAAATTGGTTAGTCTCTAAGGTGCCACAAGTACTCCTTTTCTTATTACTTACAGGCTGTCTGGAGCATTCTCAGGAAGGCTCACCAGGTGGGGGATAAGCTTCTTCTAAGGCCTGTTGTTTTTCTTAACGGCCTATTACCTTGAATAGGCTCTTCACAGCTGACTATCTAGACTGGAAGCATTTTGCCTACTGGGTGTCACACAGGTGTGACTACATTTGAAATACAGATACATAGCCAATATTCCTAACTTCAGATACCAAAATGATACATGAATACAAATAAGATAATCATAATCAGCAGATCATAACTTTTACAATGACATCTTACGTGCCCCGTCTTGGCATCATAATTATGCCATAATCATATCATAATAATATTGCTATGAAGAATATGGGGTGCAGTGTCATACCCTCCTTCTCCCATTTCCTGCCCTCTCAGCCCAGCCATTTGCTGTGTCTCCATTCTGCTATAACACAGCTGCTCCTGGGTCCCCAATCCAACAGGGGACCCTGTTGTGAATAGCCAGAATCACTGCCCCAGATCCACCTCCCATGAAATGGAGGGTAGAAAGGACCAGGCATACATGCAAATGTGGCTTGCGTTTGCCCTCTGCGCCAGGCAGTACAGATATTTCCCCACCAGCAGACATTCAGCCATGGGATACAATGACATGGCCTGATGGGGGCCTTTCCTCCTTCTCTTTTCCCCACTCACTGTAGGGCCTTGGTGCTACAGAAGCACTAGGTCAGCAACAATTTTCCATGCAGGTTGGGGGACTCGACGAAGTACTGACATAGTCCTCCTGACCTTTTGTGCAACGTTCTCCAGATGCTTTACAAAGTCTCCTGAGCCCCATTTTACCAATGGAGAACGAGACACAGAAAAGGGAAGTGACATGCCTCAGGTCCCACTGTAAGTCAATGGCACAATGAACCAGGAGTTCTGTGTCCCACTGGACTGTGCTGAAGGGCCCAGATTCCAAGAGTCCCATTTTAATTTGTCCCTGGGAATTAAAAATTGAGATGTGATGTACCCAAACATTCAGCCATTGGAGAGCAAGTTAGCAGAAGCTTGAGGTCTGTGGGCTAAACCCCTGGAAGAGGTAATCTGGAAAAGGCAACAACTGATAGTTCCGAAACAGTGTTGTGCCCTCAGGGTATGAGCAACCAGTGAAGGGTTGTTCTGATGATGTAATGTTTTGAACATAGGCCTTTCATTGACAAAGGTCTATTTCCACCACAAGAATCCATACCTGACCCTGGCTTTAGAATAGGCTCTTGGCCTGGTGGAGAGTGTGTGCTGGGCAACAGTATGTCCATCCCCTTTTAGAGAGAGGCTTGGGAGTCTCAAAAGGGCTCTTCCCAGGAGAGCTAGAACCCAGGACCATAGGGGTAGGTAACTACTGACGCTTCTGCATTGCCATTGGAAGCTCAGTTTAGAGGACCCTTTGAAGGTAGGCTCAACAGAAAGTACTGCCCAGCAGGGGCTGAATGGCAGCCCCTCACAGCCCACTGATTGGCTGAGGCTAGTATTTAAACCAGGAAACCAGTCTGGGGAAATATCTGAGCAACAATGCAGAGTGCCTACCTCCCTCTGCTCCACACCTTGCTTACCGCAGACTTAGATGCTGGCTTCTGACCCTGGTTTATCTTTCACTTTGCTATTTGATTGCTGTTAATATGCTGGCTTCTGACCCTGGTTTATCTTTCACTTTGCTATTTGATTGCTGTTAATAGACTGGCACTCACCACAACTTCCTGGAATCCTGACCCAGCTTGACCCAAACTCCGCTACCTGGCTGGCACCTGCACCTTGGTGCCGGACCTGACTTCCTGGTGTTCTGACCTGGCTTGCTCCCAACCCCATGACTTTTCTCCCAACTGAAACTTAGCAGCTGACCAGTACACACAGGCCATCCACAGCCCGGCCCAGACACTCACAGACCAGGACAGACTCATTGTGGCTTGTCCATGCTAGCTAGGCAAAAAGTGTGAAACCCCAGGGGCAGCATGCATTTTACACACTGCATGGAGCTAACACTGATTCTTGGAGATAAATGGTGTCTTCCTTGATCAGCTACTAGAGAGTCTTGGGGCTGGAGTGCTGAGAAATTGCCCTGGATCAGCTCTGAAGAAAGACACAGCCAGTGCTTTCATGCAGTAATGACAGGGCTGTGGAGGGATGGCTTTGGGGCTGAAATCAGGCAGTATTTGGGATATTCCCTAGTCTATAATGAGACCTGGCTCGGGGGGAAGAGCCTTGAACCAGAACCTCTCAGAATCCACTCAGTAAAGGGAATGCTGCTCATTAGCACGGCAGACCGGCAAGACAGAAAAGCCTCAGCTGAGGACACCAAGGCCGTTGGGCAGCTAGCCCGTGCAGGGAAGCAGATGGATGGAAAAGATGTTTAGTTGCCATTGTACCCCAGGGAATCCCAGAAATCACTGCTTCCCCGTGGCAGTGACGCACTCTGTGCATCAGGATGCAGAACGCAGTACTGAGAGCAGGGGATGACCATTCCATCCAATACATCCCCCAGCTGGACCATCTGGGATCTTCCATCAGCCCACTGTTGTGAGAGAGAAAATGTCACTACCTAGGACCAAGAAGCCCACAAGGGAATGCCAGCCTGGGAACCAGGGATGGACTGCATGCCTAATAAGATATTAGTATCTATATCCAGGGCACTGTGGGACAAGGGTGCCCATGGGAGTCTCCTAAATCCAGTCAGGAAGATAGTGGAGGTGCCTTCAGGGAGAGGATAAGCTTTCAGCTATGAAAAATGACCCACATTCTTAAATGTTTCTTTTCAAAAACTACTCATTGCACTAGATCTATTCGATAGGGAGGACATGGGAAAGGTGTGTGTGTGCGCTGGGGAACGGAGAGAGGTGGGATTTGAGGGTGGGCTGGGGTCTGGGCACAATAGCAGGAGAGACACTAGGGTGCATGCTCTGGATGCTTTCTGCTCGTCTCCAAGAGCTGGGCAGAAGTTTTCAGCCAAAACTGTTTTGGTCAAAAAATCCTGGTTTGGGTCGATTGAAACGTTTCATCGATTTTGGCAAACTGTCTTGGGCAAAATCAAAAAGAGAAATTCTTGGAAATGTCATTATGAACATTCCCCAAACTAAACATCTTGATTCTGCGGGGCAAGACTCACAAGGGGATTTAGGAGCCATTCACAAAACTGAGGTGCTCCCCACCTCCTTTCTAACCTGTAGCCCAGTGGTTACCTCGCTAGTGGGAGACCCCAGCTTGAATTCCTGCTTTGGAGCAAAGACTTGAACTTCAGCCTACCACATGCCCCATGCATACACCAACCCCAGGGAATAGTCATTCTCACCTTTGTTTTCTGGCCCAAGGACTAATCAAGTATTTTATACGAAGTGGAACAGCTTCAACAGGACAGACTGAGAGAGACCCAACTGTAGAATTCCCGCCAGCCCGGTGGTTAGGGTACTGAGGTAGGAGAGCTACACTCAAATGCTTGCTCCAGAGCAGGGATTCAAACCTGGGTCTCCCAGGTGAGTCCCCTAATCACTGGGGTAAATGCTGGAAGGGGGCAGTGGGACCACCACCATTTTGGGAATCCAGCCCTTCACCTCCTTTGCATTTGTTTAAAACTGCCCCAAACGAAACAAAATTCTTCTGACTTTTTGATTTGGTGAAAATTCCAGAAAGTTTCAGTTTGACACATACTGACTTTATTTTAGATTCCTTCAGAACTGAGCACGGAGCCAAAAAATCAGCTACTCAATTAGCTGTAAGCCCCGTTTAACTGGTCACTGTTCTCCAGCCACTTTGTGCTACTCCAGTGTGGCACAAATCAGCCCGAAGGCACTGTCAAATCTGGCCCCAAAAGTCAAAATAAACAATTATTTAACATTTTAAGCTATACATCTTCAAATCCTTAGATATATCACAGGGTGTCAATCTTTGGGGGTTTAGGATTACTGTTTGTGGATAAAAATGTTAATAACTAACAAGGGAATTCCCAGGCTGAAACTAAGTTAAGATGAAGTTAATATTGAGTGTGTGTATCAGTGAATTAGGGTAAAAAACATTACCAGGATATTGTAATTATCCTAGAAACAAGCATTACAATCCCATAAGATTCAGAGTTAAGGTTAAACTTTATAGAAATACAAACATGTTCAGGTATGGAAATGCACAGTTAAGGCACCCAACCATCCCTATCTGGCTTTGGTAACAAGCTCTTGAAATGTGATTCAGAGCCAGCCATCAATCTAAGCTTGCCAAGGCATAGATAAGAGCTCTAAGGAAAGGGGGAAAAAGAGACCCCACCTGAACTGGCAGAGGGCCTTGGAGATTTACATTCCTGGCATATCCAAATACCCATAACAATTTCCTGGATAAATTAGCAATGGACCAAATTATGGATGCTCAGCTGGGACTGGGATCTGCAAATCAAGATCAGCTAAAGGAGGCCAAGGACAGTCAAAGATACTGTGGAATTTGCCACAAAGCTTGAATCTTTCCTTGTAGCTGCACACCAGATGATGGAAGTGGATTGCCCTGAACCCTGTAAGCACAGCTCTATGTCTAAGATGTGTGATAGAAAAAGGGAGTTTCTAAGCTGGTTCATGACATTTTTGAAGAATTGGAAAAATTGTTAAATTCAGTTTGTAAAACAAGGGCAATTGGCAATAACGCAAACATTAAAGGAGGCAAAAAGAAAAGGAGTACTTGTGGCACCTTAGAGACTAACCAATTTATTTGAGCATAAGCTTGAAGTGAGCTGTAGCTCACGAAAGCTTATGCTCAAATAAATTGGTTAGTCTCTAAGGTGCCACAAGTACTCCTTTTCTTTTTGCGAATACAGACTAACACGGCTGTTACTCTGAAACCTGTCATTAAGGGAGGCAGTTCAGCTAAATGCTGGTACTGTGACAAAAGTGGCCACAAAAACGATCATTATACATTTAAGGCTGGCCAGGATTATGCATCAAAGTGCCTAGTGAAAGCACCTCTCCCAGTTCAGAAAGCGGGGGGGGGGTGCCAAGCTGAAGGGGCAAAAAGCTTGGTGAAGGTATATGGATCAGCCCTGTGGTTTTTGTCTAGAAACCATAATAACAGGTTTGCTATGGTAGGTTTCAAGCAAGGGGAAGATGGATAAGACATGCGTTGAGGCACAAAACTTGAGGGAATTTTACCCGCTAAAGTTCTGGTGGATCTGAAGCAAGAATGGATCGCTGTTCGTTTGCTGAATATTTCTGACAATCAGCAAATTTAAAAGAAAAAAGAACCACAGTTGCAAATGTGAACCCATGGAATTAGTAAATGCTGGTACAGAAGAATAAAAGTATAAGGGAAAAAGGGGTGATGGTGACTCCCAGAGTTTCTATTGGAGTTGTTTCAGCGCAGTGCTGTACATTTAAATGCAAGCAGGACAGTCTACAAATTTCTGATTGTGATCTCCATCCACCAAAGATATAGGTTGTACTGCACTGGTCCAGCACAACACTGATACTGGGAAAGAACAGCCTATTAAATAGCCCCCTCACCATTTACCAGTTGCAAAGAGGGAAGGAGCTTTACAGACCATTGTGGAAATATACCAGGGAATGTTCAGGGAACCAGGACTCGGTGGATACACTTTGTACATAAACAGGATCGCACAAAAAAACCACCTGGCTCGTATCAGCAATTTCTCCTCCTAACGGAAACAGCCCCCGAGGCCCCGAGTACCGGCTAACCAGGCAGACCAAAAGGGGCAACGGAAGCAGATGTCTTTTTTGCCATGTTAAAATTCTAGCACCCTTTTCTCTGAGAAGCCTCCTGCTTTGGAGCAGGGATTGAACTTTGTCAGGGGGCTGAGCCTCTGTGTAGGCTCTTGCCAACCCCATGGAAATTTACCCACATTTAGCCAAGTTATAAGCCTTTGAAAAATCTGAGTTTGCATATAGAGTCATAGCATTTTAGGCCAGAAGGGAGCACCAGGTCAACCAGTCTGACCCCCTGTATAGCACAGGCCACCAACACCTGCACACTAAACCCAACAACCTACATGAGACCAAAGTGTCACAGCCCACAGGAGGCTAGGCTGATGTGCCACAGGCAGAGAACAGGAGGACCCAAGGTGCACCAGGGCCTGAGGCCCCTGCAATGGTAGGGAAAAGATTACCTGAGAGATATGCAGAATATCCTAGCAAGTGACCAGGACTCCATGCTGCAGAGGAAGGTGAAACACTGCCAGTCTGACCTGGGAGAAATTCCTTCCTGACCCCCACATACGGGGATCAGTTAGATCCTGAACATGTGAGCAGCCAGCCAAGCACCTGAGAGAAAGAATACTCAGTGCCAACTCAGAGCCCTGGAGCACCCCATCCAGAGTCCCATCTCCAGCTATGACCATCTCTGATGCTTCAGAGGAAAGAGACAAAAACATACAAACCAAATACGTTGGGAGTGTGTAGGGGGAAACACTTCCTGACCCCTGCAGACAACTGGCTAAAGCCCTGAAGCATGAGCTTTAGGCATATAAAATATAAACTGGAAGTGACCCAAAGGCTGCTGAGTCCTGCCCCCACCATCACAAGCAATGGGGTTATACAATCCCACTCATAAATTTGTCCAGCTCTCTCTTAAAACTAATTCAGTTGTTTGCCCCACAACTCCTGTGGGGAAGCTGTTCCAGAACCTCACCCCTCCGATGACTAGAAACTTTCTTCTAGTTTCCAGCCTGAATTTGTTCATGGCCAGTTTATACGCATATGTTCTTGTGCCAACACTGTCTTTTAGCTTCAGTAGAGACTTAGAACTTTGCAGCTACATTATCTGAAGATTCGCCAGCCCAAAGATGCAGGGTTACGAAGGACTTTCCCTGTAATTGCTGCTTATTGATACTGCAGGCCAGGATGGAGCTGGGCACTGAAGAGCCAGGAGACCATCTCTCTAGTGCTCTCAATGCTCCCCCTGCTGGGACAAAGCAGTATGGAGAAGGAAGCTGCCTGACTTCAATGCAGAAAAACAAAAGCTGGAACTGGTGCACGGATAGAAACTGGGACTGTTGGCTGGTGGATGGCAGGTAATCTGGGAATGAGATCTGGGAATGGAGATGGGGGGCCAGGATAAGGGCATCACAGCTCAGGGCAGGTGCACCTTTATTCCCCTCTGTGATCCAGCGAGGGCACCCACTCTAGGCTTCTGGCTTTCAGCTATCACCTCTCTTGGATGGAAACCTGTCTCTTTCCCACTCTTGACTGGGGTTTTTCCAGGCTGCACAGTTCCCTGCTTATACTATGGTATTCCCAGCAAGTCAGATGGCCTGAACAGGCCAGTGTTTGTGCTTGGGTGTCTCTCCGAAGCTTATAAACAGCGTATCAGAGGGGTAGCCGTGTTAGTCTGGATCTGTAAAAGCAGCAAAGAGTCCTGTGGCACCTTATAGACTAACAGACGTATTGCAGCATAAGCTTTCGTGGGTGAATACCCACTTTGTTGGAGCTTATGCTCCAATACGTCTGTTAGTCTATAAGGTACCACAGGACTCTTATAAACAGCGTGATTGTCAAAGATATATGCTACCACTCAGCTCTTTCTAAGCAAGCACATTTGTTCTTAAGGTGAAAGCATCACAGAGAAAACATTTTAAAAACAATAAAAGAAGCTACATGCATGATAAGAAGCTGATCAGAGATCACCCCCAACTCCAGCAGGGGCTGCAGCAGGAGTCGCTCCTTGAAATCACACCAAGGCGTTTGTCTGTGGTTGCAAGTTCATAATAGCTTCACTTCAGAACCAGTCCCCCATACATAGGTCAGTCTTTCCTGTAAACAATCTGGGCCTTTGATCTTCAGATTCCAGGAACAGGTAATCAGTAAACTGTGGTCTCTTCTTCAGGGCAGAACGACAGCATAACTGGGGGAGCAGGGAAGGATTTTGCATTCATCTCTCCCTAGGTATTTCCCAGGAAATCCTCTTCACACACATTGTCCGAAAAGACATTCTCATCTGTTCCATTGTTCAGTTATAGCCCTTTTTTGTCACCCAGGCCTACAATAGTACATAAACTTTTCATTTAATACAATGGACTCCAAAGGTGCTTAAACTTAATTCAATAACATTTTTCAAGAATATTGGAGGAAATTTCCACATCTGGACTCAGATCAGACAAGGAGCTGTGTGGGAATGGGAGAGCAGGAGTTGGTATTGGGAAATTGTGAGGGGAGAATAAGAAACAGCAATAATGAGAAACTGGGGCATGGAGGAGAATTGAGAGTGTCTGAGCACAGAGACCAGGGCAAGGAGTTAGAGGTGTGGGAGGAGGACAGGCACAAAGAGCCAGCGGTCAAGGAAGGACTGAAATTGGATGAAGAGCTCTGGGACTGAGACTGGGAGCCACTGGCAGGGATGGAGAACATGAGCAGATGATTTGAGATGCAGAGGGGTAAGAGATTGATTGAGCAAGAAGCTGGGGCAGGAGATGGGATTGGGACTGGTTGGGCAAAGGGACTGGGATGAGAAGCATGAGGGATGGAGATTAGGAGTGACTAGATGAGGAAAATGGGACAGGGTGAGAGGGAGACAAGACATGGACAGAGACATGCTGGTGGGGACAGGCCAAAAGGGATCAAGCCTGGGGGCAATTCCGCAGCCTGGAATGAAACCCAAGATTCTTGAGTCTTGTCATTCCTCTGCTGTCAGCACATATCTATAGAACCCATTGGCTAAGCGTCTCATCCCCTTCTATTGCTCGTCCACATACAGAATGACAACCTACTACTGCTGTCAGTTACTCCATTAATTCAAGTATCAGGGGGTAGCCGTGTTAGTCTGTATCCATAAAAACAACAAGGAGTCCAGTGGCACCTTAAAGACTAACGGATTTATTTGAGCATAAGCTTTCGTGTTAATGGTATTAAATTTGCAAATGAATTTTAGTTCTGCTGTTTCTCTTTGAAATCTGTTTCTGAAGTTTTTTTGTTCAAGTATAGCTACTTTCAAATCTGTTATAGAATGTCCAGGAAGATTGAAGTGTTTCCAACTAGCTTTTGTATGTTACCATTCCTGATGTCCAATTTGTGTCCATTTATTCTTTTACGTAGGGACTGTCCGGTTTGGCCAATGTACTTGGCAGAGGGGCATTGCTGGCACATGATGGCATATATAACATTAGTAGATGTGCAGGTGAATGAGCCTCTGATGGTGTGGCTGATGTGGTTGGGTCTTCTGATGGTGTCACTATAGTAGATATGGGGACAGAGTAGGCAATAAGGTTTGCTACAGGGATTGGTTCCTGAGTTAGCGTTTCTGTGGTGTGGTGTGTAATTGCTGGTGAGTATTTGCTTCAGGTTGGGGGGCTGTCTGTAAGTGAAGACTGGCCTGTCTCCCAAGGTCTGGGAGAGTGAGGGATCGTTTTCCAGGATAGATTGTAGATCACTGATAATGTGCTGGAGAGGTTTTAGCTGGGGGCTGTACATGATGGCCAGTGATGTTCTGTTATTTTCCTTGTGGGGCCTGTCCTGTAGTAGGTGATTTCTGGGTACCCGTCTCACTCTGTCAATCTGTTTCCTCACTTCCCCAGGTGGGTATTGTTGTTTTAAGAATGCTTGATAAAGATCTTATAGATGTTTGTCTCTGTCTTAGGGATTGGAGCAAATTCGGTTGTATCTTAGGGCTTGGCTGTAGACAATGGACCATGTGATGTGTCCTGGATGGAAGCTGGAGGCATGTAGGTAAGTATAGCGGTCAGGAGGTATCCGGTATAGGGTGGTGTTTATGTGACCATCACTTATTTGCACTGTAGTGTCCAGGAAATGGATCTCTTGTGTGGACTCGTCCAGGCTGAGGTTGATGGTGGACACAAATCAGACATCAGGAATGGTAACATACAAAAGCTAGTGGGAGAACACGTCAATCTTCCTGGACATTCTATAACAGATTTGAAAGTAGCTATACTTGAAAAAAAAAACTTCAGAAACAGACTTCAGAGAGAAACAGCAGAACTAAAATTCATTTGCAAAATTTAACACCATTAATTTGGGCTTTAATAGGGACTGGGAGTGGCTGGCTCATTACAGAAGCAGCTTTGCCTCTCCTGGAATTGACACCTCCTCATCTATTGTTGAGAGTGGACTACATCCACCCTGATCGAATTGGCCCTGTCAACACTGGTTCTCCCTTCTTTTCATGTGTGAGTATATTTATGTCTGCATCTGTAATTTTCACTCCATGCATCTGAAGAAGTGGGGTTTTTACCCTCAAAAGTTTATGCTCAAATAAATCTGTTAGTCTTTAAGTGCCACCGGACTCCTTATTGTTTCCATTAGTTCAAGTGGCAGAGGTCTGTGTGGTGGAGCTAAAGGTTCCAGCCCTGCTGATGGCCCACGCGGGTGCCAATCTGATGCCACATAAAAGAATTTCTATTTTTTAATTTGCTTTGTTTAAAAAATGAGAAAATTACACACACAAAACACATTAAAGGCACATTATTAAGGTCACAAATTCAAGCTCCTAGTTCAGAAGCTAGGAAATGCCAGAATTAGGGATGCTTGTACAGCCTTAATTAGGCCCCCTTGTGTGTTTGCAGTTTTCAATTACATGATCACATACTATTTTTTCATCCCGGCCTCATTCAGTGCACAGGCAGGACCTGCTCTGGGGATGAATCAGGGTTGTGTCGGGAAGGAGATTGTTGTTTTCAGAACCCAGACTTATTTGTTTGCAGAAACTGGCAGATTTGTAGTGAGACAGTGGAGTGCCAAAAAAGAAAGGGTGGTCTCATAGGTAGGGCAGTTGCATGATACCCTGAAGAATTGGATTCTATCCCTGCCTCTGCCACAGAGTTCCCGTGTGATGCTGGGCAAATCACTTGAATCAAGCCTTTCACAGGTGGTCACTAATTGTTTCTTATTTTCTGGGTGCCCACCTGATTTGTACTAGAGCTGAACACTCACAGCTGCAAATGAAGTCAATTTCAAGGTAATCCGAGGAAACATGCCAATTTTAGAAAACATAGAAAAGCTGAGCCTTAAACAGAAAGCTGGTTTAAACCTTAACTACAGAAGGTCTGGTGGTCCACTGTAATGGAGCTGTGCTTTGAACACATAGAGCACTACATAATGCTAAGCACTCTGAAAAGTGACATCCTAAGCATCTCATGTTGGACACCCTAAATTAGCACACTCTGGGCTTAGTCTCTTTGGCCCAGATCCACAAAAGTACTTAGGAACCTAAGGCTGGGGTTTAGGCACCTAAGTCCTAGTTTTAGCCTCCATTGAGATCCACAGAACTCCCACCAAACTCTGTAGGCACCTAACCTCACTCAATGCTTAAGTTTTCAGAGTAAAAGTTCCCTTGGTGTCCATGTTTCTGCCTCCTGGCATGAGCACCGGTACCTTCCTCCAAGCATCCAAACACCTGTCTCCTGCCTAAGCCCCAGAGCAATCCACAAACCATAAAAACATAGAAGATTAGGGTTGGAAGAGACCTCAGGAGGTCATCTAGTCCAACGTCCTGCTCAAAGCAGGACCAACCCCAACTAAATCATCCCAGCAAGGGCTTTGTCAAGCTGGGCCTTAAAAACCTCTAAAGATTGAGATTCCACCACCTCCCTAGGTAACCCATTCCAATGCTACACCACCCTCCTAATGAAATAGTTTTTCCTAATATCCAACCTAGACCTCTCCCACTGCAACTTGAGACCATTGCTCCTTGTTCTGTCATCTGCCACCACCGAGCTCCATCCTTTTCGGAATCCCCACTTCAGGTAGTTGAAGGCTGCTATCAAATCCCCCCTCACTCTTCTCTTCTGCAGATTAAATAAGCCTGGTTCCCTCTGCCTCTCCTCATAAGTCATGTGTCCCAGCCCCCTAATTGTTTTAGTTGCCCTCCGCTGGACTCTCTCCAATTTGTCCACAAACTCCAGATGTGGCCTCACAAGTGCCGAATAGAGGGGAATAATCACTTCCCTTGATCTGCTGGCAATGCTCCTACTAATGCAGCCCAATATGTCATAAGCCTTCTTGGCAACAAGGACACTCTGTGGACTCATAACTAGCTTCTCGTCCACTGTAATCCCAAGGTCCTTTTCTGCAGAACTACCGGTTAGCCAGTCAGTCCCCAGCCTGTAGCAGTGCATGGGATTCTTCCATCCTAAGTGCAGGACTCCGCACTTGTCCTTGTTGAAACTCATCAGATTTCTTTTGGCCCAATCCTCCAATTTGTCTAGGTCGCTCCGGATCATCTCCCTACCCTTCAGTTTATCTACGTCTCCCCACAGCATAGTGTCATCCACGAATTTGCTGAGGGTGCTATCCATCCCATGATCCAGATCATTAATGACTGGCATTTGTCTGCCTAACACACATGTGGGACCCGGTCAAGAGGCATGCTCAGAGGCTGCCTACTGGATTGGGTGCATTTCAAAATCTGGCCAGAGGAGGAGGTGGCCCAAAGAGAATGAGACTGTCTCTCTAGCCCAGTGGTTAGGGGACCCACCTGGGAGGGGAGAGATGCAGGATCAAGACCCCCTGCTCTAGTGACTATTTAATTATTTATACATCCTAGAACAGCTTCAGCTGGAGAGACTGAGCAAGCTCTACATCACCATGGTTCAGTGGTTAGAGCATTCACCTTTAACATGGGAAACCCTTAATCAAACCCCTTTTCCCCACCAGGCAGAGGGGGGAATCAAACCTGGGGCACCCACATCCCAGGTGAGTGCACTAACCCCTGGATTGGAAGTTATACAGTGAGCACTGCCACCTCTTGCCATTTTGTGCGAAGCGAGGCAGGTCCCTAACTCATTCTCACAAAGAACTACTTTGGCACCTGAGCTGTTTGACTCCAGGAGAGGGGTTCCTGGGTGTGGAGCACAAGCAGAGATAGGCACCTACCTCCACGAGAGGGGAAGGGCTTAGCACACACCTCTCTGTTTGGCATCTCTGATTGGATAATTTTGATGGCTTCCAGCCTAGCGTGCTGGCTTCATTGTACAGGGACCTGGGGTGCCAAACTCAGCTTTGTGGATTGCAGTGTGTTCCTAAAAAGAAAAGCAGGACTTGTGGCACCTTAGAGACTAACCAATTTATTTGAGCATAAGCTTTCATGAGCTACAGCTCACTTCATCGGATGCATTCAGTGGAAAATACAGTGGGGAGATTTATATACACAGAGAACATATTGTCTAGCTGCCTACAAGCTGGGCACTGTGATGCTGAGCATCACAATGCCAAAGCCTCTTTGTGGATCTGGGCCTGTTTGCCTCAGTGCCCCATGTGTAAAATGGGGTCAGACCCCCTCCCCTCACAGGGGCATTGTGAAAATAAACTCATGAGTGTTCATGGAGCATTCACCCACTGTAGTGATGAGTGCCATAAAAACTCCAGACTCAGGTGCAGTTTGCAGACAGGACTCCAAATAGGCCAGAGAACTCCACTGTATTTATTGTAAATGGGCCCTGTGACATGATGGCTTTGCCTTCCATGGCTTCCAGTCACGCATCTGCCTCAGTTTCCCCTCTCAAGTCACTGTCTCCCCCTTGTGGCCCTCTGGCTCCTAGCACGGATGGATCACTGAGGTGTCATAGCCCTGTAGCTAGCTCCCATGGGTCCATCGCTTCTGGAGAATCCAGTGCAGCCAAGCAACCATCTGGCCTTCCCTGGGTGCAGTTGTTTGGCTGCTCTGTTGGTGCAAGCCCAGCTCAATCCCAAGTAGGGCCTTCCCCATCCCTTCCTCCATTTCCCCTGGTGGGACATTTGTCCCTCCTGAGCTTCTCTGATTCCTCTCTTTTTGTAGGCATAATCAATCTCCTTTAGCCCTCCATAGGACTCATCAGTTTTTACCCTGACGGCACCAGGTGGAACAGGGGGCCTCCTTACTTCCTCCTTCACTAGAAGCCCCTGACCAGAGGCCTCTAACAGCTGACTCTTACACTGAGCCTCCAGCCCACACCAAAGCTATATTGCTCAGGCCTTTTCCTTCTCTCTTTCACCCCTCCCTGTGTCATGCACTGCTCATACCTGGTAGATTTCAGGTCAGACTCTTGCACCAGATATGGACTGGCTACCGGGCTTCCATTGTAGAGAGAGATACTACAGTGCGTTCTCTGTAAGATCCTTTAATGCACTGTCAGGTATATCTGTTGTACGCTCAGATAAGTTATGTTACACATGTCACCACCTAGTGGCTGAATAGTGCAAAACAGTTGAGTATTCCATTACATCTCCCCCTTTAAGTTTTACGTCCCTACCATTTACAAAATTTATGATATCTTTAAAGTTCAGTATGGATCAGTCTTTTAAGTGTCTCTAAATTGTACTAAGAAAAGGAGGACTTGTGGCACCTTACAGACTAACAAATTTATTTGAGCATAAGCTTTCGTGAGCTACAGGTCATTTCATGCATCCAATGAAGTGAGCTGTAGCTCATGAAAGCTTATGCTCAAATAAATTTGTTAGTCTCTAAGGTGCCACAAGTTCTCCTTTTCTTTTTGCGGATACAGACTAACACGGCTGCTACTCTGAAATCTAAATTGTACTGTTTTTCTAATTATATGACCCATACTCATAATTACTTGGTCATCTGGCTGTCCATTATTTACAATGACTGCTCTGGTCGGTTTGGAATCTTTGAGTTTTGTATCCACCATCTGTAGAGTTTGATCTGTTGATCATTCTTTCTGAGAAATAAATGGTTTCTATTGAACTCTCCTCTGTCGGCCCTAGCCACACATCATTTGGGCAATTAATTATTTTTCTTTACAACAACTGGAGTTGTCCATCCTTTTTCTCCATCTAGTTTGACACAAACGTGGTCACACAAACTAGACCCAGCAGTTCTGTAACTGAGTGATGTCTGTTGTAGCAATGTTTTGTAATGGTTTTTTTTTTTTTTTTATGTTTTATCTGATTTGGCTACTCTCTTCATGTCTGGCCACTTTGGAGACAGATTATTTTTCAAAATTGGAACAGTAGTTCTTAGTTATCGTCCCATCAAGATTTACGCAGGACTATATTCAGGAGCTGCTATTGGTGTTGATCTTTACTCAGAAAACCAAGGAATGGATCTTGCTGCCATAGGATTTTCTTGGCTGTTTGCACAGCTTTCTAGCCTCACCATTTGCTTGTGGATAACATTAGTAATATGCTAGTAATATGATCAGAATCATATTTTGTTCAGAATTATTTAAATTCTGCTGCAGTGAATTGTGGTCTGTTGTCTGTCACTGGTTGTTCAGAAATACCAAAATGAAAAAAAGTGCACTTCAGTTTCTCAATAACACTGTGACATGTTATATCTTTCAAGTACATTATTTCTATATACCTGGAAAAATAGTCCACAACGACTAGGTACTGATGTCTTCTGAATTCGCATAAATCTGCAGCTAGTCTCTTTCAAGGTCTATCCGATAAAGGTGTTCAGCATTGTCTCTTGAGATTATTTTTAAAGTCAGTAGTCTTTCCATGAATATTCAGTTTCACTCTCCAGGAAGGTTCTGTATCATCAAAAGTGATAGATCCAAGAAACAATAGCTCTTGATTGTCTGTAATATTGGTCAACTCCCTGACTACTTTGGTACAGCAAACAGCTGCAAAATGTCCATATTTTGTGCATTTATTATATATTTCACCTTTAGCTGGACACACATCTTGAGCTATGAAATTTTCCACATCTTGTGCGTTTACTCTGAAATGCTGAGTAGTTAGACTTTCTCATAGCCTCAGGGCTTTTATGGTAATGACTCAACGTTTATGTTATGTCATTTTACTGCTTCTAGGCTAGTTTCAGGGTTTTCAGATTGCTCCTGTCTTTTGTTTTGCTGTTTGACTATTTCAGACTGTTTTGCTATCTGCACAGGTGTGGATAAATTTAAGTCTGTCTTTAATTATACCTGTTTTGAAAGGTTCTTATCCAATAACTTAATAATCAGTCTGGACCCAATAACCAGCCTGTCTGTGATATTTTCATGTTTTGCGGTTCCAAAATCACAGCTTTTAGTCAATGTATGCAAAGCTCTTAGAAAAGATTCAACATTTCCCCCTGGTTCCTGAATTCTCTGGTGAAAACAAAAAAAAAGAAAAGGAGTACTTGTAGCACCTTAGAGACTAACCAATTTATTTGAGCATGAGCTTTCGTGAGCTACAGCTCACTTCATCGGATGCAAGTGAGCTGTAGCTCACGAAAGCTCATGCTCAAATAAATTGGTTAGTCTCTAAGGTGCCACAAGTACTCCTTTTCTTTTTGCGAATACAGACTAACACGGCTGTTACTCTGAAACCTGGTGAAAACATTCTCTTTCATAAATCACATTTGTCTGAGGTATAAAGTATGCATTGAACATAGCCATAACCCTTTCCTAGTCATCTTTGTGACTGTCCTCAGTAAAGTCAATGGATTTAAAGATATGCTCTGCTTGCTTCCACATAGCATAAATTAAAGAAGATATCTGAACATCTCCAGTTTCCTGGTGGAATTTTGTAAGCAATGCAAAACATAGCTTCCAGTCTGTTCATTCTGAAGGTCTATCAAAGATGACGTTTTCTGAGGCATTGAAGGTAGAATGTTGATGAGATACTGCAACCTTTGTTGCTTTGTGCCTTCTGTTTGCAACTCTTGCTGCTTCTGCTCTCCTCTGGCACCCGTTAGGCTACCTTTACTTCTGAGACCATGTGATACACTGCTTGTACACTGGAGGTTGCAGGTCAGTTTGTACCAGATATGGACTGGCTACCCAGCTTCCATTGTAGAAGAAGTTACTACAGATGTGTTCACTACAAATCCTTTAATGCCTGCCAGGGATAGGTGTTGTATGTTCATATAAGGTATGTTACATATGGTGTTACCTAGTGGTTGAACATTATAATACAGTTTAGCATTCTATTACACTTGGGGTCTTTCTCACTCTTTTAAGCAAAACCCAACTCTCCATCAAAAAACAGTTTTTTCCAGAAACTTTTCAACCAGCCCAGGCTGCTAGATCCTGTCTCCTGACCCCTGGTCTTCTGCAGCAGCCTTTCTGTTCCCTGCAGTTCTTTCATCTGGCTGTTCTTAATTCTCTCAGCTGGCTCTCCAGACAGATCTTCCCTCTAGCTGGTGCTGCTATCAGCTCCATCCCCTAATGGACTCAAGCAGCTCTTCTTATACAGAGGCTTCATTATCACCTGAGGCCTGGTTCCCAGCATGCACAGGCCACCTCTTAGTACCTCCCCCTCGGGGGCCAGTTCAGGATTGTTCCCCACAGTCTGTTCTCCAGATCTTTGTCCAGTCTAGTTTGAAACATCCCCAACCACGGGGCACTCTCTTCCCTCCCACAGATCTGAGATCCTGCTCTGTAAAGAAAGTTCCCCAGATCTTTGCAGGCTACATGTTGCACCCAGAGCTCAGTATGGGACAGTAGGAAAGGGGAGAAATGAGTCATTGCGTAGAAGGGCAGCCACCAGCAGGGGACATGAAGGGATAGAGAGAAAAGGAAGAAAGGGCACCATCAAGGGAAGGGGCATACCCACTGGGGTCCATTACTTTTCCTCTCACTGAGTCTGTGTTGCCTGATTGGGACACTGTGCAATGCAGAATTTGCACAGAATTAATGTTCTGTGCAGAATTTCCTTTTCCCCTGCAGAACTGGTGCTGCAGAGCTTCTGGCTGCCACTAGGGGCCACTGGACCTGGCAGAGCCCAGCTCCCCAGCTCACAAATAGAAGACACTGCTGGAGGGGAGGAGGATGGAGCTGGAGGGTTTCCGCCAACTGCAGTTCCTGGCATGCCCTGAAGGAAGGAGGCGGCATGCAGGAAACTCCATAGAAGCTGGGGACCCAGCTTCAGGCTGTTTCTCCCTCTGGATCCCTGGGCTCTGGGGGGAGGGAATGCAAGTGTTGGGGGGGCATGGCTGGGCTTTGGGGGGAGGGGATGTGGATGTCTGGGCTGGGGGGTGCCCCACAGCTGGGACCTGTGGTGTGGGTGTCTGGGCCTGCAGCTGGGCTCTGTGTGGGAGGGGCAGAGAAACAGGAACTGGGTTGTTGTAGGGGTTTTTCTTAACTCTCTACTCCTGTGGTTTTTGTTGTTGTTGTCTGTATTGTTACAGAAATAGTTGCTCACAGATATTTTGAAAATAAATTACAAAAACTGGTGTTATTTTGTGTTATATATATATAGTGTTATTTTGACAAATAAAATATGCAGAATTCTGCATAATGTTAAAAGGTTGTGTGCAAAAATTTTTAATTTTTTTGCAGAGAATTTTTAATTTTTCAGTGCAGAATTCCCCCAGTAGTAACAATCGCTATCAGTGACAGTTTTTGATGGTTATACTGTGAGTTGCATTTGGATGACTACATTTTCTGGCTCTTGGCAATGCAGCAACTCTCTTTAGCGTTGGGCTGAAAAATGCTGAGTGTCTCTCTGGATGTGCTGGGTGCTCAGTTCTTTCAAAGGTCAATGGGATGGGGTGGAGGGCTCTCAGCTCCTTGCAGGACCTAGAGCTTGATAAATTATCACTATCTGCCCTGGAGCACACAGGCTAACTGCTGGGGCCACACGTCTTGAGGTAAGATCACTTCTGGATCTCAGAGTATGTGGGAATAGTGCAGTTTGGACCCTATTTGAAGCCAACAGAGTCTTTGATATTGACTTTAGCGGGAGCAGATGTAGGTAAGAACTTTGGGGCAAACCAAATTTATAGATTCTTAGAGACCACCAATGCTGCCTGTGTGCAGTGATCAAGCAGAAATCCTCTGTGTTTTCTGCAGATTTGACACACACTGTGCTAGCCCTGTTCTGTTCTGCTATCAGTAGCAAAGTGAAATATCATCACACAAAACCTGCCTTTCCAAATCTACTTTGTGTTGGGCATGATGATCACTTTTATTGTGAGAAGTCTAACTTAGTAGCACAGTCCTGCTTAAGACTGAACTGGCAGATGACTTTCCACTACAAAGCCATCTTTTCAGGATTTATAACACAAAGATTGTTAACCAGTTTCAGGTGCTTTTTTTTCACACAGAGAACTAAAAAGTGATTAGTCTTTACATGAATTGCTGTTGGTATTTTGATAATAAAAATACAGGTTATTTTTCAGAGCGTTCTTCATACAAAGAATTAGGAGTTAATTCTGAGACAGAGAGTAAAGAAAAGGATGAGGGAAGGCAGGACATAGGGAAATGCAGAGAGGTCAGGAACACTTGGCAGAGAGAGAGAGAGAGAGAGGGAGAGGGGGTGCAAAGATAGAGTCAAAAAGGAAAGGAGTTTGGGGAGAAGCACTTTGCACAATTGGATCTAGCAGATCTGATGTAGTCAGAGGGGGGAAAGTGATGCCCAGAATGGGGATAGGGTAAAGACTCCAGTGGATGTAATAGAGACAGATCAACTCCATGTACAGTGGAATAGTGGGAGGCAGCGAGGGGGGAAGGAGGCAAGGGAAGTTATAGGGTTGTTTTGTAGATTCAAATGCACCAGAAGTTTTCAAAGTGATATCTGAAGAGAGAAAGCATCTGTCTGGCTTGCAGGAAGGGTGGGGGATCCCAACCATTCAGCAGGAGGCCTAGAGTGGAGTGAGTGTGCAGGGGGAGTGCATAGCCAAGAGTTGCGGGATGCTAGAATACATAAAGCTCTCAGGAGGTCCAGCAGAGTGCAGCCTGGCAATGGGGGTTTTGAGAACCAGTAGGTCACATAGGAATTGATTTTGAGATGGGCAAGGAAGGTGAGAGGGGATGGGGTGATCCCATGCTGGGGCCCTATTCCCCTCACTCTGGTTACAAGTAGCTCCTATTGATGCCCAAGGAATTACTTGTATCCTGTGAGAGGAGATTAGGGCCCCTGCTTTCTATGGGGTAGGCTCATGTTTAATAAGACTTTAATAGATTCCTAACTTGTAAGGTCAGCAAGGACCATTATGACCATCAAGTATGTCCTACATTACACAGGCCAGAGAATAACACCTAATGATCCCTGCATGAGTTTATAACTTCTGTTTGAACTAGAGCAGAACTCTTAGAAAGACATCCAGTCTTGCTGTAAAGACTCCACCACATCCCTTGGCAATCTGTTCCAATGGTTTAACACTTCCAGCGACTGTTTCTTACGTCTTTGTCAGCTAGATTGACGAGCTCTCTGTTTCCAGAAATATTTTTCCTTCTGTAGGTACTAAATGACTATTATCAAGTCACCTCTAATCCTTCTCTTTGATAAACTGAAGAGATTGAGCTCCTTACATTGTTTGTTGTAAGGCAGGTTTTCCAGATCTTAAGTCATTCTTGTGACTCTTCTTTAAAGCATCTTCAAATTTTCAGCATCCTCTCTAAAGTGCGGATACCAGAATTGGACACAGTAATTATCTAGCAGTGGTGTCATCAATGGTATATACAGAGATAATACTACCTCCCTAGATCTAGTCGACATTCCTGTTTACACATCAAAGGATCCAGTGGGAATTTATGAAGATTGAGGTGCTACTCAGCAAGAGCAAGGGTATCTGAATCTTGCTCTAAAGTAAGAGAGTGCCTCAGATATATAATTAAGAACGGTGGCTATTATCCATGCACATTATCTCCAGCAGATTTCCTACAACTTCTCACTATGCTATTCTAAGGACAGAGTAACTCAAAGCCAGCTGATCTATTCTAAAGATCAGCTCTTCAAAGGTTATCTAGCTTACCCCCCAGACAATGCAGGATCATTCCCTAAATTCTATTTTCTGGTGCTTTCCCAGCCTCGTTTTGAATATCTGAGCCACTATTTTAATAATCTGTGTTAAGATTTTTTAAAATATACATATTTACAAGATGTCTATTGATCAAATAAACAGTTAATATGAATGTCAGTAATAAGTGAAACAAGTTACTGTTTGGATTCCCAACTGTTTGGCAACCCCAGAGCATGGGAATAGCTGGGGAAAATCAAGGCTGATAAGAGAAACTGGAACAACACTAGTCTAATCATGCTGAAAAGAAGCACCAAGTTGTATAGTATGATTTACCAAGGAGAGAATATCAGATTCTGCAGCACACAGAGGGAATCAATGAGATTTAGACATTAGGGCCAGTTGTGACACACTGGTATGACGAGTGTCTTGTGGCAGCGCTGGACAAGGTACAGATAGTCACATCTGTGATGTAATGGTATGGGAGCTTCTCTGACACAAAGGAAAGGCAAGTGGTTGCTGGAACAGGGTGTTAAACATGTCTATTGGCCTGGCTCTCAGTGGTGCTGAGCTTTCATTGACTGGCATGTGAAAATCAGGATGGTATCTCCCTAGGGGAAAAAAAAGATTGAAATTGATGAGTTCTGGGCACTTCACCCGGGGGACATTAATCCCACTTGGAAAAGACGTCCCAGAGAGAGAGAAACCAGCAGAAGGTGGACAATGTTGGGGGTGAGCTGGAGAACAGAGATTGTAGAGGCCACCAGGAACCGCAGCGGCTCCCAGGAGCTGGGGCACCAGAAGAACTAATGTGGTATTTAAGATCACCGGGGGGCTGAGTGAAAAACTGCTGCATCTCATGAGAACAAGGAGGTGAAAAGAAGGTGAAAAGACAGGAGGCCCGAAGACCCGTCTGCTGTCTCCAACCTGTTCTGCTGGGCCAGGTTATCGGAGACTCTGTCACACCCTGTTCCAAAGACCCCTGTAGTACATCTGATCACTGTACGGGGTCAAGGGCTGAACCTAACCCTTATGTTTGTTGTTGTCCCTTCTCTCGTGGAAGGCAGGATTTCACAGCACTCTGAGTGGTACTTGGGAAGATTTCACCACTCCGCAGCTGAGTACTTTGGACCATCCCTGCAACAAGTCTAACAAAGAGCAGTGCCCTAATTGGAGCATGTTTGCAGAAAGAGAAGGAGGCTCTGAGAGCCTTTGGCCCTCTATATCATGCTTATTTCTACCTTTTTTACGGCATAAATTAAGGTTCCAAAGAACCCAAGTGCTGTTTTAATTACAGGCATTTGCCCCATATGTAGCTGCCCCCCTATTAAATACCAGGGGTAAATAAATACATTAGAAAATAAAGGGCTCCGTTTACATTTTATTAACTCTCATTGCAGCCACGAGCCAACAGATATTTTGTGGGGAGGCAGCACGGGTTAGAGGTGGTACCTAGCAGTTTAACATCCAAGAGCTGCAGCCCCAGGCAACTGGCATCCCTGCCAGTGCCCTGCTTTCTCCTCCTCTCCCGCGGCGAGCAAGGATGCACTGCAAAGCCCTGCACATTCCAGCTTTACACATTGTGTTTTTGTGCAGGAAATTTCACATCCGGGAAATGAAAGGCGAGCAAAGACGTGGAATGCAAAGGGGAGAGGTTTTTTTTTTTCCTGGTTGGAGCAAGTAAAACCCCCCTTGATTGGAGGATGCACTGGAAATTCGGGGTTGCCCCCCGCCCCAAGCCCCGGGAACTTGCAGCCGCCGTTGCCCTGCGCGGCAGAGCTGGAAGGCGAGAAGGGGCGAGAAGCAGCGGGGCAAGGGCTGCAGAGCCGGGTGGCTCGAGGGGCTGGGGGTGGGGGTTGGGGGGGGGCTGCACGGCCCCGGCCCAGCCAATCCCAGCAGCGATCACATCAATGCAAATAGGAGCACAATGGAGCTAGCAATAAGCACGCTGCAGCCAAGCTTGAGCGGGGCTGCGCGTGGCTGACGGGCCGGCTGGCCAATGGCAGGCGGGCGGGCCGGCCAGGGGCCAGTGGCGGCGGCGCGGGGGCGGGCCGGGCCAGGCTAGGCTGCGCGCGCGGGGCGGCTGGCTAAACTTCACCAAATAATAGCTGGCTGGGCTTTGGCTGCCGCAGGAGCCATTTTAGGTAAGTTCTGCGCCCAACTTCGGCGGCGGCGGCGGCGCGGCGTTGGCGGGGCCGGCCCGGGCGCGGGGCGCCGCCCGATGAATGAACTCGGCGGCCGGGGCCCGCCGGCGGGGGGGCCGGCCCGGCCATGGCGGGGGGCTCCGTCCTTGGGCTGCGGCCCGGCCCGGCGGGTCACACCTGTGGGGGCGGCGCGGCCCGGCTGGTTGCGGGCACCCCCGGGGCCGGGCTCCCCGCGGGCAGGGGCTGTTCCCCTCCCCCCGGCAGCGTCGCTGTGAGGGGGGCGGGACCGTCTGCCCCGGAGAAGTTGTGGCCCGCGGCCAGCGCTCCGCCCTTCCGCCGCTGCCCCCGGCCCGCCGTCCGGGACGGTACCTGGCCTGAGCTGGGTCGAGCCTGGGGGGCGGGGGCAGCCCGCCCTCCTGCCGCGGAGCTTCGCGCGCTCACCTGCGCGCTGCCCGCCGGCCGCCAGGTGCGGGCATCCCTCGCTGGCCGTTTGGGAGCGGGGGCCGCAATGCTCCGGCAGCGTGCGGGGCCGAAGTGTGCCCCTGCCAGTGCCCCTGCCCCGGGGGCTCTGGGGCTGGCGTGGTGCGACGTGCAGCCAGCCCGATGCCATGGCACTGGACAGTCCCTCCGGAGCGAGCCTGTTTGCAGTGACACGGGGCACTGCGGGCCCGGATGGCATCCTACAGAAAATCTGAGCCGGTGGCGAACCATTGCCACTGTGAGCCAGTAACCCCCAAAGGAAGTATGCTACAGTTGGAGGTGAAGCCAGGTGGAGTCCAGAGTCAGTGCAGTCTTATGTAAAGTATCCGCTGTGGCTGTATGTAGGGGTCTAGGGCAACGGATGGGATTTAGGATCTGTGTTTGCCAGCGAGTAGTTAGAAATCAGATATGCTTCCAGATATTGGGTACCATGGTGCCCGAGTAGGATGGCGAAGAGGGCTGCCTGGAATGTACGTATGGATTCCACACACTCCTATTGCAAAGCTGTTTATTAGCTGTGTCAGAAGAGAATCGGCTGTGCAGCATTTCTGGGTGTCTGTTCTCTATTTTGGTTAGAATTATAGCAAAGTAAATCCATAATTAAGTCTTAAAACTTTAAGGCTAGCAGAGAAACCCCTTCAAAGGCCAGGGTACCATCTTTAAGGGCTTCCTGCCAACTGACCTATGGCAAGCAAGGTCATCTTCCACCTTGTATTGATTAGGAGATAGAAATTAATGCTATTAAGGAGCAACTCTTCTTACAGAACTGCCTGATCTGTTCTGCCTCTTTTGCTGTATGCAAAGCAGACGCAGATCTATTGTGACATTGCAGCCATGTCACAATATAATGGCATCACTGGCACAATAGAGTCTCATCTCATTCATGCTGCAGTCATCTCCAGGTTACCTAGCAGTTATGTTACAAAGCTTTAATCCTAATCATTTTGATTATTACTTTGTGGAATTATCTGTATCCTTACCAGTGAATTTACTGATAATCAGAATAGATTTCTTAGTGTTGATCAGTAGGGTTCTTAGGGTAAACATTCTGAGAAGTCAGAGAGAGACAGACAAACAATATAAAAAGATGAAGACAAATCATCAGCTGATATTACTGGCTAGTGGCACACTTAACAGCTAAGATTTTCTCTATTTATCAGTTTACTTTCCTGACTATTGTGCTAAACTCAAGTAAAGTTAGGAGCTGAGGAGGATGAGTACACAGACTCTTTGTAGGTGCACAGGGAGCTGGTCTTGCTGGGACAGCTGCTGGCTTTTGATGTGGGAGATCCTTTTACTAACTTTGGTATGGAAAGTGCTCGGTTTATTTTTGAGTGAGTTGATACACTTCTTGTGAAAACATAGTCTCTCCTCCTTCGCCTCACCCCCTCTTTAGGAAGCAGGGCAGATGCTTTCTGGGGCTAAAGAATGTTGGGTTCCTATTATTAGGTCAGTAGAGTAGCAGAACAGATTAAATGGTGATCCATAAGGGTTAGATTATCCTATGCATCTATATAGAAGGCTCTGATTCCTTTCTCTGTAATTGCTGGCCTCATTGAAGTGGTATCTTTGGGAATGGCCTGATTGTTAGAGTAGTACTCCCAGACTGCCTCTCATTTCAAAGCCTTTCATTTACAGGTTTACAGATGCTTGGCAGGTGGCACTGCTCATATTGCTGAATTGTCACAGTGTTAGGTTGGTTAGAATATAGCCGAAATGAGAGGGAAAGTTGAGCAGTGCTCATGTGAGCCCACTGCAGCATGTTAACATTGTTCCCACAATCATATCCATGTGATAGGTAAGAAAGCAGCTGCTCCAGTGCTGGCTTTTATTCTTTTGTTTACTTCATTCAGGTGGCATCTCTGTCATGTTCTTCTCCAGAAGGAAATTCATTTTGGGCCACCGAGCACCATAAATGCTTCAGACTTTACTCTTTTTTGCACAAGAAATAAATCCCTCTTGGAGAAAATTGGCTGGTTCACTTGTAGGCGGTGCCCCCTCTACTCTAGTTCTTTTTGGAGCTGCCACCCCCTGGTGTCCTCCTCACTGACTTGGTAGAGAAATTATTGTTCTTCCAGTACTGACTCTTATTACTTTCTTCTCTTTAGTTTTGAGATGTTAAAGGTTAAATAAATTTGAGTAAATGAGCAACCTTTTAAAATCACCTGCTAAGGAAAGGTCAGCAACTCCCTTTGGGGCCTTGGATGTGTCACTTGAACAATCTGTGCCTTAGTTTCCCCTTCTATAAGGGATGTGCGCGCACATAGCAGAGATGTGTTGAAGGTTAATGAATGATGTCTATATAACACTTTGAAGGTGTAAAGTATGATGATGTAGTATGCAATATTATTAGGATTACATCCCAGCAAAACTTCTGTGGACACCTTACGTCAAGGGTTGGCAACCTTTGGCACGCAGCCCATCAGACTAATCCACTGGCAGGCCACAAGACATTTTGTTCATGTTGACCGCCGCAGGCATGCTCCCCCTCTTCCCCCCCCCATAACTCCCATTGGCTGGGAACGGCAAACCGCAGCCAATGGGAGCTGCGGGGGGCTGTGCCTGTGGATGGTCAACGTAAACAAAATGTCTTGCCGCCTGCCAGTGGATTACTCTGGTGTGCCAAAGGTTGCCAATCCTTGCCTTACGTAGTGGTATTTAAAATGTTGCGAAATAAAAAGTAATATTTTAAACTGACTGACGGTGCAAGCCTGGTTCTTCACTCATTGGGATCTACGGACAATGTCTTGGAAATTGTTGCTGTCTTTTTTTTTTTTTTTTTCTTAACATCCAAAGCATCTAAACACAGCCATGGATTGTGATATTTCTCAGAAAGTAGCAGTCCCTTTTCAGGGGTCACCTCACCTACGTTAACAATTAACTAGCTTGACCCTCTGAAATTAGCCAACTTTTTTGCACCATTTTTTTGTGGTGTGTGACTAAAGTATGTCCTTTTTAGAGGGTGTCATTAAGCTTTGTCACAATCTATTTCAGTGTGTTATATAGCAGTTTGCTAGGTGGAGAGAACTGTGCCTTATTTAACTAGTTACATTAACCCTTCTTTCCATTCTCTCTTATATATCAGAATTAGGAAATAGGCCCTTTCTGTGCTATCGGTCTTTATTAGTAGTTGGTTTCAGTAGTTTCCTGGGCCCTTTGTCATCAATGTTGCTAGATCCAATAACGCATATCTTTTTTGCGATCCGCTGATTTCTAGTGACTCAGTAAATTGACGGTGTTCAGAAATGGAGGAGATGTTCCTTATGTTGCACTGTTGCATCTCTGAACGAGAAACAAATGCCTAAATTTCTTTCCCTTGAATTGTGGTTTCATAATTTTTAAGATTAATATCCCTTGAGGGATTCTTAATAATTTCTCCATAATAACTTCTCCAGGGACATAAAGTTTTACAGGTAGATGATGCAAAATATTTTATTTAATGGTGTGTCTTATTTCTAAAGTCATTTGCTCATACAGACAAACTAAAGAGGCTAGCAGCTAAACTTTTGGCCTTGCAGAGCAGCGAGACTTGGCTCAGGGGCCTTTGTGCTTTTGTATGAACTTGTGGGGTTCTGGCCTGAGTTCTTGGAGATAAGAGCTAGTATCTTGCACATCGATATACAGGAGGGGATTTGCTCTTGAAAAGGAGAGAGGGAAGGATTGATCAGGCTCCTGCTCCTGGTGATCCATTAATAAAGGAATGTGGATTTGGTGTGTTGAGTATAGGGGAACCAGGCAGGTTTCTAAAAGACCTTCTCTGAAGTTGTCTTAAAGGAACACTGCCGAGTCCTGTGAGCCCTAAACTTAGATTCTTTCTAGAGGTCAACAGAACCTTACATGAGTAGAAGAGATTTTTAATTACTACTTTAATTAAGAGGGAAAGCTCTTTTTGCTTCCAGGGAGGTAGATTGTAACCCTCCACTGAAATGTTTGAAAGGCACATACTGCAGCTTTGTGCTACTGCGTGGAACAGAGGTAGAGCTGCTGCCAGGAAGTGGAAGTGCCCAGTGTCCAAGCTGGGTGAAGTGCAGAAAGCAAACTGCACAAAGGGAGTAAGCTGTGGGCGTTTAGTAACAACCCCACACATGGATGCAATAGTGGCCTATTTCAATTTAAGATACCTCAAAAAAGATTCCTCTAGGCACCTTGGCAAATAATAGAAAATCAGTGTTACCTCTGCCCCCAAAGTGATACACTAGATATTATTGTAGTCTGTTAGTATATTGGTGGTAGCCTCAAGATCCTGATTAGCATGGGGGTCCCAGTGTGCCAAGTCTCTACAGGCACCTGGGGATAGACAATGCCTTCCCTTAAGAGATTGTAGTGGAATTTCTGTATGCCCAATTGAGTGACAGAGTTGGGGGCAACCTTGCTGACATTCTTTTGTAACAGTGAGTCTTCAGAGAAATACAAAAAACTTGTGTGTGTGTGTGTGTCGGGGGGTGTTGGGGGAAGCTTATGATATAAAAAGAACTCCAAAATAAAAAAAAACCAAACAGATTCTCCTATTATTTAAGACTGGTAGAGTATTTTTTTCCTATGTGATGGGACAATGCATCCGACCATCACAATCTGTCCTTATATGGGATTATCTAGCATGCAGTCTAGTAATCGGACAGTATGCGGCTATTATTATTTATTTAATATTGATGTTGTGGTAGTGCCCTGAGGAACTGCTTTCATCTCTGCTCTTGGGTTTTAATGCTCAAGGCAGGCACTTGGTGGTCAGTTAGGAGACTGTTTCCCTGGGGCTATTCCAGCAGGTTTGTGAGCTCCCTGGGAAGTCAGTGAGAATTGAGGGTACTGCGCCTGTTGGGATTGGGCCCCAAAATCTTCAGGGAGAGGCAGGCACTTGAATGACATTATTAGTTAATAGCATCTAGGGATGTTTACCCCTTCACCACTGTAAGGTCCCTTTCCATGGAGGAAGTGATGCAGTTGGTCCTTATGCCTCAGCCAGAAGCTGTTTCCCTACTGCCTGGGGAGTTGTATTATTGCCTCTAGAGAATACTTGGATTGCAGTGGGTGTAAACCCCGCTATGAAACTAGGAACAATGGGAGGAACAAACCTGCCGAGGCATTTTAAATATGGAGGCTAGTGAGGGGTCTGAGTTCATTGGTGTGCAGCCTTCTCCACACATGTGAAGAATCACATGTTTTAATCACAATGTGCTGTTTCTAAAAGTCGCACAGAGAGACCGCTAGTCCCAGTTTATGTTCCTAGTGTGAGTACGTGCAATGTTCAGGTTGACCGTGACAGTAAATAAAAGTCAAGACATGCCAACCTTAAGCATCTCACAGTGGTGTTATCTGGTCCCTGCTGCATGCATGTTGCATTTGCCATCCTTCTCTCTCCTTCTTTGTGTACTTCAATGTATTTTTGTTGATATTTAGTATATTACAGTATATCCCTAATTTCTGCAGTCTGCCTTTCTCCCTAGCTTTAACTGAACAGTCTTATTGTTGCATTAACAGTTTTTAGCTTTTAATTTTCTCTCTCTTTTTTTTTTTTTATATTCTGTGATGTTAAGATGTAACCCTCCCCAGCCAGTGGCTCACTGGGAGGAATGGACTCGGCTGGGGCCAGAGGCTGGAACTCTCTCTGATGTCTGCCTTGAGGCAGCTCTCAGCAAGTTTGGGATTATAGAATAGCAGCTTCTTGAGTCACTTTTGTGTGGCTCCATCCTTGCCACGGAAACTTCTTTTTCCAAATGGAAGTGAGGAATGTGCAGAACATGTGGGGGTATAGCAAATTTCTGAGACCCCCAAAGTCCTGAGAGCTCTGGAGCCCAATTTACTCAAGTTAAAAAACAACCAACCAACCAGCCAGTGACTCTAGGACTGAGCCCAGACTGGGAAAGCTTCACCCCAAAGGAAAGTTGTTCTGAGTGTCCAAAATGGACATACAATGGAGTCTTCCACAGTGGGAGCACTGCCAGCACAATGCAGACATCCCTGCTTATTCCAGATGGTACTAGACTCCTCCAGCAAAAGAGGGGAAAAAAGTAGAGAGAGACAGTAGATTCTAAGTCTGGAATGGACCATTAGATCATCTGGTCTGACCTCCTGTATATCATAGTTAAAAATGTCTTATTTCCAGTCTGATAGATAAGTGAGTGGGAGGCAGCTGCCCTGGGATATTCTGTGAGGGGACACCACTCTAGCTCAGGAGGAAGCACTGTGACACAAACAGGGAGAGGGTGTGGGGGTATGTGTGTGGTGGTGGTGAGATGTTAAAGAAAAAACCACCCTAACTTGAGAGGGTGTCTTGGAAATTTTAGGTGCCTTATTTTTGATGCCCAACTTGAGACACCTTGGATCAGACTCTGAAGTGGTGAGGGCTCCCAGCTCCAGCTGAAGTTGATGGGAACCTCCTTGAATTTTAGACTCAAGGTGTCTCTAGTTGGGCACCCAAAACCAGTGGCTACTTTCAAGAAGTTTGGCCCATGTGTATTTATTAAAAACCTACATTTGTCATGAGGATTTAGGGAGCAAATTGTCCTCTTGTCTATTAAACCTCTCTCCTCGCAAGCCATGGAGAAAACTGAAAAATTGGGGTTGGTCACTCACTCATTTATGCAGGCGGGTCTGTGGTCTCTCCTCGACTTGTATGTGCTCGTGTGAGTGTATATACACAACGAGCTCACTTTAAAAATTATTTCTGGTGTCAACACAACAATGTGACTGGTTCCAGGTGTGTTCCCCTTATTACATATTGACAGTTTTGCTCAAACAAGTAGTCTCTCTGAAACCAGAGTGAATTTCTTAAGTACAGCCACTAGGCACACACAGACCCACACAATGTGCATTACATCCCCAAATGAGGCCAGTGCTAAGTTCTGGGTGAAGCTTTACCTACCCAGAAGTCAGGAAATTCCAAGTGATGGTTCTTACGAGAACTCTTAGCTCTTTTTACATATATAATAAGTTGTTAAGGCTAACCCTTCCTACAGAAATAAACAGCAGGGCTTTGCTACTTATGAGTAGTTAGCACTTCTATTCCTATGGAAACCATAGCCTTGAGTTTTCTGGCTTTTGTGCATATAAACACCTGAAACGTAATCCTGAATTAATATGGGTTTTAAATTTAATGCCCTTGTTTTTTTTACAAAATAAAATAGTGATTAAGTGCACTGTGTGTATTTGTTAAACACCTGAGAAGAGAGAAGAATGGAGTTCTCTCTGAGATTCTCAGGTAACTGTCTGGATCCAATACTTTGTGCTCGCTTAAGCCAGGAAGGCAATATGTTATCTGTGTGTACAGTGTGCTGCTCTTTTTTTAGTTTCTCTTTTAAAGATTTGGAAAACCTACATTTCTTATTGATCTGTCTTGGTTCCTGTGTGGTGCCCTTCACAGGGGTATTTGAGCACTTCCCAGAATGCACGTATGAAGCAATAAATGTTTCACTCTTCCCGCTCCAGCCAGCCGGGCCTGGCTTTGTTTGTTCTTGGTATGGTGTTATTGTGGGCAGGCTGACGGGAGCAGCGCTTGCAGTTAGCTGTGAAGACACTGAGGTTTGTGGTCACCCTGATCTTTCGATAGACAGTTACAGATTCGTGGGCCAGTCACCGAGAAAGTATTTCCTACACACATACAAGCCTAATTCTTGAGGGCAGTGGTTCCCTCGCTTCACTGGAATGTAGCTGCCTTGGTCACTCTTGGAGGTAGCTTGGGACAGTCCCATGGAGTGTTTGGGAAATGAGGACCTAGCGCTTGAATTTGCCCTGATATCCCAAAGCAAGCCAGCGTATAAAGTGGTTTTCTGCTGCATGTGGTACTGTGTGGATGGCTGCATGTTTAACTAAATGTAGCTTTTTCAAGGATGGTGGTTTCATACCCAGGTGTAAAGGGTTACAGTAATGAGGCCTGCAGACTCTGAGTGCTATGCCCAAATCTGACAGGAGGGAGGGTGCAGTGCTCTGGGCAGCTATCTCTGGAAAGGGAGTTCTGTGGTTGTGTGTCCAGTTGCTTTATGAAATGCAGGCAGACACCGGGGTGCAAGCTCCCCTGCTGAGCTGAGGGTGGTGTTAGAGAGGTGCTAAGCTCTTCTCAGTGCTTCACTCTCCCCACCAGCCTCTCCTTCATTTTCTTGGCTTCAGCTGCCACTCTTTATCCAGTCACTGCTCTTGGAAATGCTGCTGCTCGTGTCTGATATGAAGGGGGGTGGTCATCTGAACATGCCCCGCCAATAGTCCGTGTTGTCCTGATTCCCCCACGTGGCTCTCATCTACTTGAAGTCACTGGGGATGAGGATGGATCCCAGTGAGATGAGGGCTGGGGTAATGGAGCAACAGGTAGCCATCTTGACTGGGTGAGGCCTGAGGGGAACCGTGGAAGCCATCTTGGTGTGATCCTGCTAAGCCTGTCCCATTTCTGAGTGGGATGTGCTGAGGACTTGTGGTTGACATATTAGGAAAACTTTTTCACTAGGAGGGTGGTGAAACACTGGAATGGGTTACCTAGGGAGGTGGTGGAATCTCCTTCCTTAGATATTTTTAAGGTCAGGCTTGACAAAGCCCTGTCTGGGATGATTTAGTTGGGGATTGGTCCTGCTTTGAGCAGGGGGTTGGACTAGATGACCTCCTGAGGTCCCTTCCAACCCTGATATTCTATGATTCACCTCTGTGAGCCTCTGGACTGGCTGCAGGTGTCTCTAATGATCAGCATTCTAGGTGGTAACTGGCATTACCTGTGGGTGTTTCTGCCACATATGGTTTGGACTGGGGAGGCGAGGTGTTGGGGTGAGTTGTGGGGTTCCCCATGAATCCAAAGCATAGCCAGTGTGCTGTGCACCTCTTAGCTGCCAGGAGGGGCACAGCAATGCTCCAGCAGAGGGGAATGTGAGGGCATAATGCTTCCTGTTGGAGGATTTCAGGGCTTGTAATGGGCTAGGTTTTGTTGGAAAAGGGATTCTGTAAAAATGGCCTTCTGGGGCTCCATTTTTATCATCCCTTCGTCACTAGCTGCAGATCACATGTGCTCAGTTTTATGATTGAAAAGATGTACACAACCGCCATTCTGCATACTTCCCCATCTGGGCTCACTCTTTTTCCAGAAATGAAAGTACTACAGTCTGCCTTTGTGACATCTGTGCATTCCCATTAACCTTCCCTGCACAGGTCTCACCAATTGGAACTTAGGCGTCTTCAACAGAATTGACTGCCAAGGAATCCAGCTGCCTCTCCTGGAGCAGCGTTGTTGGCTCTGCAGGTCTGACAGGAGTTAAAAGCAGTAAAACTTTACTTTAATTAATAGTCATCTGACTTTGATGCACATTGGGGCAGGTCTAGAGTAAGAAGGGGCTGCTTCTCATTAACCAGTCTTCAGAGCATTTCATTTATCTCTTCAAAGGTTTGAAGTGCTATGTTAGGTGCGTATTCAGAGCTCTTGGTATGTAGCCCATTCATTACAAATTACAACCTAAACATACATACAGCCTGCCCATGAATGTGCGCCCCCCCACCCACACCTTCCTCAATAGTCTGAACAAGCTTTGCAGAGTGCTTGGAAGGATGAGAAAATGACGGGAGTGGGGAGAGGTTCCAAAATGAAGGATTCCTGCCTTCCAGACAGCAACCTGCTAGCAGTACCCTCTGTTTGGTAGTGAGGGACACCAGCTCAAGAGGCTCTTAAAACATGTTAGAGTACATGACACAAAGGCATGAGGACAGTTGCCACAGAGCCTTTCCTCATAGTCTGATAGCTAACCGGCTGGACGGATTCTCTCCCAATGGTTCCAGGATGTTCCAATGCTTTTGGGATGAGAACAGTGACAAAACTGTCTTCCCAAAGAGTAACTTCAAAAATCAATTAGGAGTCCTTGGAAATGTGGGCTTGGCCGGGAAGTGCCTTGCCAGCGAGATGGCTGTGTCCCTAGCAGGCCCACCGGGTTGAAGGTTATATGGTAGGAGAACATTATTGCCCGAGGGGTGGAAACATCACTTCTGAGGGGCTGCAATGGCTGCAGCTGGAGACGGAACCATTGCTCTGTGAAGGACACTTGTCAAACCCAGGGGACAATAGATTTTGCTTCAATGTTCTCAACTGCCCATGTTTCTAGAGAGCCTCAGGGGCAGGCTGAGTGCTCCAGCGTGAGGCTCTGGGTGCAGAGCAGCAGGAGCAGCTGCTGCCATCTTGGATTAATCCTTCCGTGCTAGCTTCTCTTCATCTCATGCTTTTTGTTTTTTTTGTTTTTTTTTTTTCTTAGTACAAGGGAGGCTAAAAAGCTGCGGAGAGTCAGGGAGCCCCTCAAACATGGCACAGACTGTAGTACGTCTGTGTAAGATTGACTGTTTCAAATCCTGGGTCTCTCCAGCAGTTGCCTTCCCCTTTGCTGCCTGCCCCTTTGCTGTCACATGGACAGCATGCCTGGTAATGAATGTCATCAGGCTGTGTGGTGTCTGGGAGCCATACCCCCTGTAGGGGGCAGCATGAAGCGCACTGCCAGAACAGGCTCCTGGAGAAAAGTTACTCGAGGCAGACAAAGCACCTCCCTGAGTGCAGGAGACTCCTCCCTTTCAGAGGGAACAAAGTGGGCTCCCTGTCCTGGGAGCCAGGTGTGCAGGCGGATGCAGAGGAGGTGGGGCCATAGTGCTGCTGCCACCTGTCTCCGTATTTGGGGTGGCTAGTGCGTGCCATGGCAGGTGTCCTTGTGTTCCTGGCATCGTCATAACGTTTCCTTCCTCCCCTCCCCCAAATCCCTGTATGTGAGCTGAGACCTATAATTCTGATCAGGGCTGAAATGTAATGTCCAGGCTATAATCCAGGCCCCTGAGAACAGGATCTTACAGTGGCAGCATTGACCCAGCCCTGCATAAAGTGCCCTCGCTTCTCAAGGCTACTTTAACGTGGCTTATAAATAACAATTCAAAATGCACAGCACACATTCTGCAGACAACATACTGTGTGTGCAAAGCACATTGCCCTATCCCAAGAGCATGCAGCATAGAGCCTAGAAAGGTACAGGGGAGGAGAATGGAGAGAGTGCTCTTAGAAAGAATTCCTTCTGCAGTTCCACTGTGCAAGTCTCTGGAGTGAGTGCCCTGCCGTGCAGTGCACGCCACAATAGCAGAGCAAGGCTTGTCCTTGCTATGCTGTCTGTATTGCAGTGACACATCAGAGAGCAGGGTTCCTATTATGCTAGGCACTGTGTAAACATCTAACAAAAAGATGGTCTCTGCCCTACAGAGCTTACAGTCTTAAAAGCCAGCTAAATGGCCTTAACATTGAGACTGATTTAAAGGCTGTCTGCCACGATGAGCTTGTGCAACCTGGTAAATATTTACTAGAGAAGAATCTGGGCGGTAAAATATGAAATAGCTGTTTCTGTGGCTCGCTCTGCTGCAGTGTCAGAGACAGGCAGGATACTGATGTCTATAGCCAAGAATCTGAATGCATGCTAGAAACTTTAGTTCAATTCCTCAGCCTCCCATGAGGTAAGGTAGTGTTGTTATCCCCATTTTACAGATGGGGGAATTGAGGCACAGAGGCTGCTTCTGCCCTGCTGTGCTTTGAGTCATTTATTATGGAAACTGGGTGCTGAGTGCAGCCACATGAGAATTCTCTCCTTTCTGGCGTTTGACGTCCATTGTTCTGAGTGGACGACAGGACTTGGGACGGGAGGGCCAACATTTTCAAAAGTGGCCTGTGATTTGGGGTGTTTGTCTGTGGGTGCCCAACTTGGGACATGTAATGTTTGATTTTTCAGAGGTGCTGAGCCCTTGACTAATAACCTTCAGGGGAGCTGCAGGTGCTCAGCACCTCTGAAAAGCATGTCTCTCAAGTGGAAAACTTTGGTCTAAGTAACTTGCATAAGACCAGCACTGTATTCAGGGTGGCGATGGGAATAGAAGTCAAGACACCGAAGTCAGTTCTCTGCTTCAGCTGCTAGAGCAGGAGTATGGCATTGCTGTCCAAGCTCTCAGGTTAAGGCTCAGGGCTATGCATCAGGCCAGCAGAAATACAGTCCTTTTCCTTTCAAACAACAACAAAATGTTATTGTCACACTATTTTCTGATAAAGCTGCATCAAGAGTAGGTGATATTTGAAGTTTGAATTGTGGCTGTAACTGTCCCTCGATAGGGAGTGGTGCCTTTGCGGAGTGTGAGGAAAATGGATTTAAGTAATAGTAATTTGAAGTAATGGTCAATTGAAACTAGTAATACTGCACATGCTTAGTAAACCATCTTGAGTAGGTCTACACTACAACAAAAAACCTGTGGCACCGGGTGTCAGATCCTGGGTCAAATGACTTGGGTTCAGGTTTATGGGACTAAAATTTGTAGTATAGATGTTCTGGCTTTGGCTGGAGCCTGGGTTCCAGCCTGAATCTGAATGTCTACACTGCAATTTTTAGTCCTGTGGCCTAAGCCCTGCAAGGCCAAGTCCGCTGACATGGCCAGACATGGCTGTGCTACAGGTCCTATTGCAGTGTAGACATTACCTCTTGTTACCTTGTGGTTCTGGTCTGAAAAGTGACAACATGGCACTGTGGGGCTCCACACTCATTATGACTCCCAGTCAAACTTACTGGGTGTACAAAAGGGGTTTTAACAGCAAGATCTGTAAACTCCACTGAGGGTCTGCGATCCAAGCTGAGTACTGTCCTTCTTGTGCACCATTGCCAATAATAAAGGTTCTCTGAGCTAAATGATGATGTTGGTGATACTTGGGCGAGGCCATTGCCTTCAGTGGGGTTGTGCCGGTGGCCCAGAGGTTGGACTTCATTTAACATTTCCCACGATGAATGAGCTGGAAAGTCTATAGAGCTGTGTTGATGCTGCAGGGATGACAGCAGTTAAAAGCAGCATTAAATTATTTATTGGGTAGCCAGTGTTGCAGCTCTGCCCCGATGTACCCAGGCAGCAGATCTGTGCAGTAAGGAAGTGTTGTTTTTACAGACCCCTCCGAGTGGAAAGGCACTTCAAACGTGGGAAGTCGTGTTTTGTGGGAGACTGCATGTGTGTGCACGCATGGGTATCCTGGCAAGCATGCTGTCACCCTACACAGCTTGCCCTGAGCCTGCTTCCTAACCTAGCCCCTCCCAACCCTTTGTGCTTTGTTAGAGCATTAGTGCCCATGCTGAATCTGGCTTCTGGCTCAAAGTGTCCTAGCCCCTGAGTCTGTGAGCAGTGTTCCCTCTTAATATTTTACATCCATGTGTGAAATGAATTTTGTTATGTGCATCAATATGGAGGTAATGTGTGGTGGAGGTGGGGCCGAGGGGTTTGGAGCGTGGGAGGGGGGCTCAGAACAGGGGCAGAGGGTTGGGGTGTGGGAGGATGAGGACTCTGGCTGGGGTTAAGGAGTTTGGGGTGCAGATTACTCCAGGGCTGCAGTAGGGAGAGGACTTCCCCCCATCCCATAGCCCCCTCTCACCACAGCAGCTCACTGCCAGGTGAGAGGCACCTCTCTTCAGTCATAGCAACTCTGCCTGCCTTGTGGCCATGCAACTTACAGGAAAACTTAGCTTGGGAGGGCTCTTCCTTCTCACTGTCTGCAGCACCTGCCCCCCTGCTGGTATTGGGAGACCTCTGGGCTCTATGGGACATAAGCCCAAAGCATTCAAAGCAGCTGACTGGGGTGTAGATTCCCAGGACAATGAGGAGAAGGTGGAGAGCAGGGTCCAGGCTCCTCTTTAGCTGTCTTACCCTGGCAGGTGAGCTGGCCATTCTCTGACTCCCTATCTGAGGAGCTCCCATTTCACTTCCAGCATCTCCCAGCACATTCCACAGCCCTGCTGCCTTCATGGAGGCCCTGTGTGGGTCCTATAAATGCTGTGCCAGGGCATTTGTTAATGGCATGGTCACAGAAGTGGGTACTCCCAAGATGTTCTGCCCTTCCACTGCATGCAGGAAGTTTCTATCCTTGCAAGAGTCCGCTGCAATTTAAAAAAAAATTTTTTTAAAGTAGGAAATGAGATGCTAATTCAGCCCGTATCCAGGAATGTGGATGCAGGTGCATGCGTTTCTCTTCTTCTCCCCCAGGGAAAGCTCTGCAAGGTTCATCCTGAGTGCTGCTGTGGCCTTCCCTCCCACTTAGAGACAGTATGGTCTGGGGGGCAGCAGCCTGTAACCCTGCAGATCCGGGACATCTCCTTCAATGGCCTGATGGCCTGTCTCTGCACTGCCCTTTCTCTGGGAGCAACATGTGCACTACCAAGTGTTGGATCTAGCTCAGTGATTCTCAAACTTTTTGTATTGATACTTACTGTATGAAAGGAGCTATCTCAGTGTGACACCCTCTCTCCCCCCCCCCCTTAAAATTAAAAATGAAGGGAGGAGTAATTTAATTTTTAATTTAATTCAGTGGGGACTTGGGCCTGTCAGCCCCATGCATGGCCAGGCTCCAGCTCCGTGGGGCTGATAGCTTGTGACCCCCACACAACCACCTTGAGACCCCCTGAGGGTCATGACCACCAGTTTGAGATCCCCTTGGTCCTAGAGGACTTGCTCTGTGGAAACCTATGGGTCCCAAGGAGAGTAAGATGGAGGATTGATGGCTCCTCCCACCTTGCTGCAGGGGGCTGGGTGGGCTCCCAGAGAGGGAGAAAGCAGATTTAACAGCCACTTTCCCCCGCCCTGGTCACCAGTTGCACATGCTTAGACTCTTTCCTGCCTGTTGTGTTGCAGGAGAGGCACACCTACCCTGTGTGTTTGCTGCCAACTTTTCATGAACTATATTCATTGTAACTTTGTTCAGAAACGGAGCATATCAGAATTTGGTTACTGAGAACATGAAGGGTTAACTCAGCCTGTCTACATGGTGACATAGATGAACTCCCACAATGGAATGCATTCATACTTAAGGAGGAGAGCAGTCAGAAAAAATGCTACATCTGTGCAACATGGCTGTGCTAATGCTGCAACAGAAACTGAATTTGTGGCACCTCCTGACATTTGGGTACTAGATGGCTCCTCTGGGACTTCATTTCATTGGTGGTATCATGGAGAGATGTGGGTGCAGGCCCATCTACTGTACCTCTGCATTGGGAGAAGGTGGGCATTTTTATGAGCATGCACCAAATGGTGATTTCAAACAACCATAATTTCATGATCCTGTAGCTGCTGATTGTGAGAAGTCAGAGGGGAAGCAAAGAAACTGCCATATGCTAGGCAGTTCTCGTGTGGAATGACTGAGATGGTGGCCTGTAGACCTCGGGGCCAAACCTCCTCTGAGGTTCAGGGATGTCTCCCATCACTTGCTGCTGGAGCCTGCCTGTTGGCGTTCTTGCCACTGTGCCATCCAGGCCTGCTTGGAATAGGTGGCTCAAAGCTGCAGTTCCCCAGCTGCAGGACAGGGGCTGTGGTTGGCTGTCTGTCACCTGCCAGCTCCCTTTTACTGTCGGCACAGGTGCTGGACTGCATAGAACTGCTTTTTCAGTGTTCCCTTGCTGCTGCTGAGGATTAAAATGCACACCGGATTAAACTGCCTGGGACCCACAAGCCATTGTCTAGAGCCTGATTCTTGGCCAGCTGATTTAGAGAGACTAGAGTTAGGTTCGGTTGAAGGAGAAACCTGTCATACTTGGCTGCTCCCCACCACAAGGGCAGCTGAGTAGGAGATGCTGAGAATGCGCGAGGGGAGAGAAATGTAGCTGGCACAAAGATAGTATACAGGTGGCGTGTGTGTTGGGGGGGAGGGCAATGTTTGGGTTGGTCCAGCGTTACTATGGCGGAGGGCTCACTGTAACACAAGAGAAGAGCAGTGATTCCTTCCAAAAGCTGGGTGTGCAGCACAGTTACTGCAAGTAAGTTTCAGAAACCCTGCTGTCATTCCCACCTCTTAGGCTGGTGACTAGTGCTGGTGTCCATCCCTGCCCTGGGAGGTACAGTGAGTCTGGGAAATGCAGCAGTGCAGGGCACAAGAAGTGAACAATGGGGGGATGGAGACTTTCAGGGCTGTTGCAGGACAATGTTTGCTTTCATTTGAGTAGCTTCTTAACCAAATAATAGAACTTAATTTACAGCAAGCCTACAGATGAGCTTTCCTACCCGTTCGCAGGGTGAGGTATCTGTGTAGCTATCTGTGTCCCTTCTCCAACTGTCAGGTTATCCATTAGGCTTGGTACTCATTGAAGATATAGGTCTAAACCCTCTTCCTTGGTTGGTGGTTTTCCTTTTCCTTGAGCTGAGATGTCCTGCTCGGACTCCTGGCTCATTGCAGTGTTCACTGTGCGGTGAAGAAGGTTCTCAGGAAGGTTTATGCTATTATCCTGTTCTAAAATAACTGGTGTATTAAGGCAGTAGAGCAGAAACCTGGTTAAGGCACTGTATTCAGAGACACCACAAATAGCAGGGTGAACGTTTCTTTTGCATGGATCTGGTGGGAGAGTTGTGAGGCTCAGATAATGGTAGATCAGTTAACACAGCTTGTGGTGCTGGGATGAGAAACACCTAATTTATCAATTTCTTACTGTGGCTCATCACCATAGTATCTGGGTACCTTCCATGTAAAATCAATAGCATAGTCCCTAGTGGATGCCCTGGAGTCTCAGGTGTGTTTCCCTTTTCAGGGTCATAACTCTGCTTGGAGCAAAGGTGGTATTTGTCAATAGGGGCTCAGAGGTAGGAAAGTGCATAGGGCTTGAGACTATCGTTCTTACGATGGAAAGGCCCTTTTGGAGGATGGTTTAGCAGTGTTTTCTAAAGCTGCCGAATGTCCTGTGTTCTGCAGGATTTGCAGTCAACCACACATTCCCTCTCAATTTTGGTGTTTCTTGCCTATCTATTGCAAGTACTGTTTCTCATTTGCATTGTGCCCTGCTGCTGCTTCCTTTCCCAGCAGATGCTGGTCAAGAGCTGGGCCACAGGGATGATGTCAGTGTTGCTGTGTGGATTGGCCAGCAGGGGGCAGTGTATGGTGTAGCCAGGATTCCGGTTTTCTCAAACGACCTAGAATGCGAAGTCTGAATGCTCAGCTGCAGGCAGTGCTGTGAAGTATCTCCATATTTAAGATCAGAATATTTTAGGAGACAACAACCCTGAAGCATTAAATGTCATTTCCCCATTTCTGTGCACTTGCAAGGCACTCTGAGGGAGCTCGGTCCAGGCAGCGCTCATAGAGCTTCGAGAGGTATTTGCTCCCCAGCAAAGGGATCCCTGTGTTTCTGAACTCCGACTCTTCCTTTGACAGTCAATTGTGTTGCTCAGAACACATGCTGCAGTTCCCCACCCCCATCCCTGGTATAATATTGTCTGGGCCAGTGGACTTATTCCTACCAGGTTTCTGCTAGTGGCATTGATCCAGGAAGCAGAGAATATGCAATGTTAGAGCAGCTGCTGGGATGAAGAGGCCAGCAATGAAAAGAGGAGCGCTCTGCTCACTGAGAAGCTAAAGTGCATGCTTACAGCTCCCAGGAATTGGGGATGAGGAGGGAGCCTGGCTGCATTGGGAGTGTGTATGTGTGGACGTCTGCCCCAAGAGGTTCTGTCTCCACATCCTGCTCACTGGAAAGGGAGAGTCTTCTGCCTTGACCTTGTAGCGAGGTTACAGGCTCCCAGCCCGCTGCCTAGTAATGCTGCCCCTTCCTTTCACTGAACTGCTGGATTATTTTTCACTTGAAAAAATTGCAACCAAATAATCCCATCCCCTTCTCCACCCAAATTTAGGAATGAAACAGGGTTTGGGGGAGGGGACTGCAGAGCCCTGGGCTGGGAATTCAAGTCCTTGCTCCAGATTGACCATTTCTAGGGGGTGTGGGCCCCCTTTGATTCCTTAAGCAGTGCAATGGGAATGCAGTGGGGTCCTTCTCTGCTGCACAAGGCTGGAATTTTAGCTTGGATTCCCACAGTGAATGCACTGAGCAGCTGCAGATACATAAACAAATTCTGCTGCAGAAAGAAACTGTGGGGAGAGGCAGGTTCTGCTGCTGCCAGGGATGCATAAATGGACAGCCTGCAAACAGAGTAACTCCTAATGGTGAACAGATCCCTCTGCCAGGCTCCTGGGAGGAGGGAGCCCCCATAATACAGCGTCCTGTAGAATGGCGAGTATGCAGTAACGCAGTGATTCTCAAACTGTGGGTTGGGACCCCAAAGTGGGTTGCAACCCCGTTTTAATGGGGTTACTGGGGCTGGCTTAGACTTGCTGGGGCCAAAGCCTGAGCCCCGCTGCCCGGGGCTGAAGCTGAAGCCTGAGCCAACTGCCCAAGGCCAAAGTTGAAGCCCAACGGCTTCAGCCCTGGGCAGCAGGGCTCGGGTTACAGACCCCCTGCCTGGGGCTTCAGCCCTTGGATTTTGGCTTTGCCCCTTCTCTTCCCCCGGCCCACTTGGGGCAGCAGGGCTTGGGCTTTACGCGCCCCCTCCCCCCCACACACACTTGGGCAGCAGGGCTTGGGCAAGCTCAGTCCCCCCTCCTGGGTTCATATAGTAATCTTTTGTTGTCAGAGGGGGGTTGTGGTGCAGTGAAGTTTGAGGAAACCCTGCAGTAGCATAACGGTTGCAGGGGGCATTGTTTCCCCTTAAGGAGAGGCTTTGCTGGACCCTGCTGCCCTCCTGGAGTAGCATGTTGATGTGCTGCATTGGTTAGATGTGGAGGGGTGAGGGAGGGAGGGAAATAGCCATCCATCTTAGTTGTGCCCCATTGCTATTTGCAGACACTGAGCTATCTTCTCCAATGCATCTTCCTTAGCAGAGTCCCTCTCACCACTCAAACCACAGGAATGTAGTTTTTTTGAGTTCCTCCCACTGAATTGCACCAGAGGTACCCTGGCTTCAAGCTCCAGTGGCTTTGCTGGCTGAGACGTGTCCAGCTGAGCAGCCCTGCCTGGGAACAAGAGCTGATAAGGCAGTAGGAACAAAACAGCTCCAGGAGGATGTGTGGGCCTTTCCTTTTGTTGTTCAGTGAATCGAAGAGGGTCTTTGAGAAGCCAAGCAGACTGACAAGGCAGGTACCCAGGGCCTGCTGCATGTCCACTAACACCTGGTCTGCGCCAGTAGCTCTTGCTGACAGCCTTGCCAGGCAAGTGTGTGAGGTATAGATGGCAATTCTTTATTATCTATGTAATATTTGTGCCTAGGGCCCAGTCCCATTGTGTTTTGGTGCTGTTAGCCTTTCTAACTGACATCTCTGACAGAACAGCTGCCATGGCATGGAGCACTCAATGGCAATGGAAGCATCCCTCGCGATGGGTAGGTATTAGCAGTCTGGGAATCTCTCTGTGTTTCCCTACACAGACACCATCCTGTCACATGGGATCCACTACACAGCTCTGCTGATGCCCCGCAAACTCTGACCTGTAGCATCTGATGTCCCAGAGCTGGGCCCCACTGATGTTACTGATCCTTAGCTGCACTCCCCTGCTATTCCTGCCCTGTACCCATCCTTGAAGCAGACAGCTGAGATGCTTTGTCCCTCACCTCACTTCCGGATGACACTTATCTCCTGTATTCACTTGCTTTGCATGGGTCCAATTCCCTGTTGTCTCTTTCAATTGGGGTGAGGGCCCTGGCATGCTTTGGGGTGCTATACAATGGGCACTGAAGCATCTGGTTGGATCAGGTTTCCCAGCCCGTATAACGGGAGTCCTGAGAGAGCCAGTCCTGTGTTCCTGGTCAGTGTGGAGATAAGAGGTGCTGATTCTCTGCCATGGCCTAGTGCTAACAGCTCTGGCAATTTCTGGGGTGCTGCTGGGATGGAAAGGGGCCCAGCAAAGACACCGATATGAACATCCCCCTTGTGTAGAAGTCCTGAGACATTCATCCTGTGACCATCCACAACCAAGGTGGTGACAGAATAGGTCAGCCTGCACTCCATGTTTGTTTGCTCTCAGGGTTGGTGTTCTGGTTATGCACCACTGGCAGCCCAGGTCCCGTGCTGTCTCACAGTGGGCACGGCACTGAGCTTTGCTGTGACTGGGGGAGATAGCACCCACTGACCCTGGGGTGGGGGCTGAGAGTGGGGATGGCAGGAGCTATATGGGATTTGGTTTTGTTTAAGATCTGCTATCTCTTAGACTACCAGGGTTAGAAATCACATCTGTTCACTTGTGGGGGACCCACATACCTCACTGGGTGGTGGGGGGGTGGGAGAAAGGAAGGGGTTAATGTCCTACAGGGAGGGCCAGGCCAGGAGCTGACCAGGCTGAAGAGCAGCAAGGTGAATGTTTAAACAGAAAGGGAGTGGTTTGGAGCTCTGCGGGAAGGACTCTTTCCCTGCTCCCCCAGCCCAAGGAGCCTGCCGCAGCCAACCTGGCAGTAGCTTGAGGAATATGCGCTGCTTGAAGAGGTGCCTATTCGAGGTTGATTTCTCCCTGCTGTGTATGTGTGGACTGATCAGAGCCTGCGGGGTACTCGATGCAGACTCAGCCCCTCAGTCCCTTGGGCTCCTGCTATCTAGAAACAGGCCAGAGGCTAAAAGTGATACAAGTACGGACTGTTCACCGGGCAGAGCAGGATGCTTTCAGCATCCCAAGCATCTTAGGCTAGTTGCAGCACACCACTCTGCCAGCCCACCTCAGTTCTGACCTGCAGCTCCCTCTGCCGTTTCAGTGCTGGGTCTCTCCCTCATAGACACTGCTCACAGTACTCTGTTGTGTGGAGGGTCTGTTGCTACAAAATAAACTCTTCATTTCACATTGGAGCTATCCAGGTATGAAGTGAGACTTCACTCTGCGTTCGATAAAGTGAGCTGTAGCTCACGAAAGCTTATACTCAAATATATTTGTTAGTTTCAAAGGTGCCACAGGTCCTCCTTTTCTTTTTATGGATACAGACGAAACGGCTGCTACTCTGAAACCACTCTTAAACTGCAGTCCTTTCTGAAACAGCTTGTTTCTTTCAACATCAGTACCCTCATGACCTTTTTTTGTACAGTCCTTGTCCCTTCTTTATCTGCCCCTCTTGTCTGTGGAGTCTAACCTGTCCCCTCTTTGGGGCTTGGACTGGGTCTGCTGAGTGTCTTTGAAGTGCTGTGCTCATCTATGTTGCTGTGCCTTTACGAAATCACTTCTCTGATGGAAACTGCTGGAGGGACTTTGGAGATGGGGGGGGGGGAGAGAAGTTAACATTTATCCTGTTGCATCTGATGAAGTGAGCTGTAGCTCATGAAAGCTTATGGTCAAATAAATTGGTTAGTCTCTAAGGTGCCACAAGTACTCCTTTTCTTTTTGCGAATACAGACTAACGGCTGCTACTCTGAAACTTGTCATTTATCCTGTATGTGCTCCCAGCTGCCAATGCATGTAGAGTAAGGGTGAGCCCATTCCAGAAGGAGGATTCTGGGTGTGGTTTGAGTGGGATAAGCTGATGGTGGAAAGACCCTGCAGCGTGGGGGCGCTGAACACCTCCCTGAAGCTGAGTCAGCTGTGGCAGTGCTTGGGGGGGAGTGGGGATGATGCAACCAACAGGTTGGCTGCTTAACTTGAACAATGACTGCATGAGCAGTGTGTTGTGTTCTGGATTCAGCCTGCTTGCTGTCCTCATGGAGCCAGAGTCAGGAACCCTTGTCTTGAGACAAGAGGATGCAAGGCCTGCCTTATGACTGCACGGGGACACACACTGCTTGTAGCCCAGGAACCCTCTGAAATGCTCCTGTAATCCAGTGGTTTGGATTTCTTTGTTTTAGGCACTAGCACTTGAGTCTGGGTGGGATGCAGTTCCTTGTGTTGGCTTCCTCCCTTCCATGGGAAAGGTGTCATGCAGTTTGTATACCCTCCCCATCCCCATCCCTCTCTATTGCGGCGGGCTTGTGTGGAGCGGGAGAGTACTTTTTTGTGAGATCATTTGAAAAACCAAGGGAATGAGCCCAGTCTGTAGAAGTGTTGTAAATCCAAACACTTCTGACCAGTAGGGGGCTGCGTGCTCAACTTTTGGGCCCGTAGGTATGGGCTCCCACTCATGCTGTGCAAGACTGCTCTTGTATGCTGATGTTCTTTGGAATCCTTTTTTCTTTTGAGTCCTGCCAGACTCCAGCCAGCTAGCATTCCCTTTAAAAATGAGCTCTAATTCCCTGCATTGGTTTGTGCCTAGAAAGGGCCCTCAGCTATGTCTGCAAAGCCACAGTTGGGGCTCTTCATTTTTCTTAGTCACTTGCATTGACCCATGGGGTTTCTTAGCTGTAGTTTCATTTCGCCAGACAAAAATGTTTTTTTCTTTTTCCCCTTGAAAAAACAAGCCAGCTGTCTCTTCCAAAGAGTGTGGGATCCTACATTAACTAATGAGGGTGCTCAGCTTAAGGCTTGAACCCACTCTGCGGCCCCCCCCCCCCCCAATGCTGAAGAACGCTCCTTATTGGTCACATGCTATCAACTGCAGCAGGCAGTAAGCTATTTTTAAAAAGCTTGTAGCCCTTATGGTGTGAATAAAACCCTTCCAGGTCTGAATGGAATGTAGCTGAGGCAGGCTCTACCTGAGTCTCACCCCAGTACCTATGCTGCTGCTGCTCAGAGCTTGGCCAAGCAGATGCAGAGTAAAGACTTATTGGAGTCTTGTCAGTTTTTACTGCCTGGTTTGTTTAGCTCTGCTGCTGCTTGAGGAAGTTCTAAGCAGTGACTGAGACAAGCCATGGAGCTGTTCCCTGGCGCCCAGGACTCCAGCACTTCCAAAGCAGCCAGAAGGTTGAGAGTGGGGTAGAGCAGTGAAAATGCACACCCTTAGCACAATAGTTAGGGAAATGGAAGAGAGAGACAAATGCAAGAAATGATAGGTTACAGATTTAAAAAAAAAAAGTTGGCTGACAATGTTGCTGTTTAATACAGCGCATAATAAAGAGGATGTAATTGTTTTATTCCAGGGGGTGCTTATGCTTTTCCATATGGGGTTCCTCTAAAAAAGAATAAATGCAAAAAAGACTAACTTATTGCAGCAGGAATGGGATTGGGCAGTATTGTGCATGAACTGCTCTTGGTTTTGAGCTCCCTGCTTGGAATGTGCCAAGTGAGGTTCTCCTCACATTGATTTCCAGACCCAAACATAGCATGTAGGGGCTGTGTGTACAAAATGCTTGCATTTCTGCAAGACTGCATTCAGAGCAAGATGCCTTCTCTAAATCTCTGGCTTTCCTCTGGTGATGCTGCGTGATTTCCCTTCGGGAAATGAAACCTGCTGTTTGGACAGAGACTGAGACTAAAACTTTCCCTCTAGATGCTGTGCTCCGTCCAGTACTGTAGAGCCCACTGGTGTACCTGCTCCTGGTTACAGTATCTGGGTCAGAAACCCTTTGTCACTGTTGTCACTTTAATCTGTAGTGGGAAGATGGTAGGTCAGGGGCAACTTGCCAGGCATGTGAGATTCATAGATTCTAAGGCCAGAAGAACATAAGAGAGGCCATACTGGGTCATACCAATGGTCCATCTAGCCAGTATCCTGTATTCTGACAGTGGCTAGTGCCAGATGCTTCAGAGGGAATGAACAGAACAGGGCAATTTATTTAGTGATTTGTCCCATGTTGTCCAATCCCAGTTTCTGGCAGTCAGAGGTTTAGGGACACCCAGAGCACAGGGTTGTGTCCCTGACCATCTTGGTTAATAACCATTGATGAACTTATCGAATTCTTTTTTTAACCCAGTTTTACTTCTGGCCTGCACAACATCCCATGGCAGTGAGGTCCACAGGTTGACTCTGTTGTGTGGCAAAGTACTTCCTTATGTTTTAAATGTGCTGCTTGTTAGTTTCATTGGATGACCTCTGGTTCTTATATTTATATGAAGGGGTAAATAACACTTTTTCTCCACACCATTCTTAATTTTATAGACCTCTATCATACCCTGCCTTAGTTGTCTCTCTTCGAAACTGAGCAGTTCTAGTCTTTTTTAATCAGTAGTTCTCCACCAAGGGCTCAGGGTCCCCTTGTAGGCGCAAGCAGATTTCAGGGGATCCACCAAAATAAACCAGAGAACAGGGTCAGCGTTAGACTTGCAGAAAGCTGAAGCCCGAGCCCTGCTCCTTGGGGCTAAAGCCAAAGCCCAAGTAACTTACCTTCATGGGGCTGCTGTGGCATGGGACCCCAGGCAATTGCCAGCTTGTTACCCTCTAATGCTGCTCTGGCTTTTAATGTACTGGATGTGCAAAAAAACAGTTGTTGTGGCACAGGTAGGCTGTGAAACTTTTATAGCATATTGGGGCCGGGGGGGGGGGACCTCAGAAAGAAGAAGGTTGAAAACCCAGTTTTTAATCTCTCCTCATGTGGAAGTTGTTCCATATCCCTAATCATTTTCTTTGTTAGTCTCTGTATATTTTGCAGTTCTAATTAATATATCATCTTTGAGATGAGGTGACCAAAACAGCATGCAGTATTTAAGGTGTGGCATACCATGGCCTTATATTTACTCTCTTCTTATCTATCCCTTTCCTAATGGTTCCTAACAGTCCGTTAGCACTTTTTTTTGACAGCCGCTGCATATTGAGCAGATGTTTTCAGAGAACTATCTATCTGCCAAGGTCAACTAATCTAGACTCCATCATTTTGTATGTATAGTTGGAATAATGTTTGCCAATGTGCATTACTTGGCACTTACCAACATTGAATTTTATCTGCCATTTTATTGCTCAGTCACCCAGTTTTGTGAGATCTCTTTGTAGTCAGCTTTGGACTTACTTATCTTCAGTTGTTTTGTATTATCTGCAAATTTTCCCACCTCACTCTTCACCTCCTTTTCTGGATCATTTATGAATATGTTGAACAAGCACAGATCCCAGTACAGATCTGTGGGGGACCTTGCTATTTACCCTTTTCCATTGTGAAAACCAACCATTTATTCCTGTTCTTTGTTTCTTACCTTTTAATCGGTTACAGATCTATGAGAGAATTTTTCCTCTCATTCTGTGACTGCTTACTTTAGCTGAGAGCTTTTGGTGAAGGACTCTGTCAAAGGCTTTCTGAAAGTCCACGTCCACTATATCCACTAGATCACTTGTGTCCACATGCTTGTTGACACCCTCAAAGAAATCCAATAGATTGGTAAGGTGTGAATTCCCTTTACAAAAGCTGTGTTGACTTTTTTCCCTCAACAAATCATGTTCTGTTCTGTTCTTATAGTTTCAACCAGTTTGCTTGGTACTAAAGTTAGGTTTACCAGCCTCTAATTGCCAGAATCGCCTCAGGAGCCTTTTTAAAAAATTGGTGTCACATTAGCTATCCTCAAGTCATTTGGTCCACGGGCTGATTTTAGCCATAGGTTTATATAATACAGTTCTGCAACTTTATATTTGAGTTTCTTCAGAACTTTTGGATGAATTCCATGTGGTCCTGGTGACTTACTACTGTTTAATTTATCAATTTGTTCCAAAACCTCCTCTACTGACACTTCAATCTGGGACTAGGGTGACAGGGTATCCAGTTTTGGACCGGAACACCTGGTTGAAAAGTGATTCTGGCAGCTCCAGTAAGCACCGTTGACTGTCTGGTTTACGGTGCTACACAGCGGGGCTTCCGGGAAGCAGCTGACATGTCCCCTTCCGGCTCCTATGCGGAGGGGTAGCCAGGGGCTCCACATGTTGCCCCTGTCCCAAGCACCGCCCCGCAGCTGCCATTGGCCGGGAACTGCATAGGAGTCAGAGGGAGGACATGTAGCTGCTTCTGGGACCCGCTTGAGGTAAGCGCTGCACAGAGCCTGCACTCCTGCCCCCTCAGCCTGATCCCCCTCCCACCCTCTGAACCCCTTGATCCCAACCCAGAGCATCCTCCTGCACCCCAAAGCTCTCATCCCCAGCCCCACCATAGAGCCCGCACCCCCAGCCGGAGTCCTCAGACCCTCAGTCCCAGCCTTCTGGAGGCCCCTACCGCACTCTGAACCCCTCATTTCTGGCTCTACCCAGGAACCCGCACCTCCAGCCCATACCTCTTCCCACACCCCGACACCCTTCCTGAGCCTGCTCTTCTTTTTTGGCTTGCCTCATTATACTTTTACACTTGACTTGCCAGAATTTATGCTGCTTTCTATTTTTCTCAGTAGGATTTGACTTCCAATTTTTAAAGGGATGCCTTTTTGCCTCTAACTACTGCTTTTCTCTTTCTCTCTTTCTCTGCCATGGTTGTGGTTTTCTTTTGGTCCTCTTAGTCTGAACCTCTACTATGGTGTGTTTAAAAAGTTTCCATGCAGCTTGCAGGCATTTCACTCTTGTGACTGTTCCTTTTAATTTCCATTTAACTAGCTCCCTCATTTTTGTGTGCTTCTCCTTTAAGTTAAATGCTACTATGGTGAGCTTCTTTGATATTTGCCCACTTACAAGGATGTTAAATTTAACTACATTATGGTTCCTATTAACAAGCAGTTCATCTATAGTCCCCTCTTGGAGCAGAACCTGTGCTCCACTCAATCAAGAGGTAGTCATTAATGCTGTCTAGAAACTTTGTCTGCATCCCATCCTGACATGACATGTTTCTAGTCAACATGGGGATAATTGAAATACCCCATTATTGCTGAGTTTTCTGTTTTTGTAGCCCTGCTAATCTCCACCAGCATTTTAATTTGTCTAGCTTTAACTTCCAGCCACTGGGTCATGTTAGACCTTTCTCTGCTAGATTTAAGATCCCTTTATTAAACATTTGTTTCCCATGTGGGTATTTGTACGCTGTAATCAAATCACCCCTTAACCTTCTCTTTGTTAAGCTAAGTAAAATGAGCTCCTTGAGTGTGTGATAAGACATGCTTTCTAATCCTTTAATCATTATCTTGGCTCTTCTCTGAACCCCCTCCAATTTATCAATATCAAGGACTGTGCCCAATCTACAGAGACTAAAATGTCTTGAGGGCAGAGTCAAGACTAACTTGGAGATGTATACTATGGAGAGCTCCAAGTGGAGGTTGCTCAGAGTCAAATTTGGGACTAGCTGTGTCTCCAGGTGAGAGCTGCACTGTGGACCCTGTGTGACTTTGGGCCCAGGAGCTGCACTTTTGTCACCTTTGTTTTAGGACCTTGTTGATGTATAAATACCGATGCAGGGCAGAGACTGGGTGAGAGATCCCAGGTTGTTATCCCCCAGGGATTGTAAAGCAGCAGAGCTGTCACTTATATGTAGGTGTGTTGTGCTGGTTTCCAGTCCACTGTCATTACCTGGCAGAGGGTTCCTTCTGCTGGGTATTTATTTTGGCAACTATCCAGGCTATTCAGAGGCCTAAGGTGAGGTAGGAGTTAGCTGTGTGATGTCTATCTTGCTGAGACTGCAAGTTGTAATGGAGATTTCTGTGATAGCCTCTAGGAATTAAATGTGAGAACCTACCAGATTATTTCTTCTAGACAGCCATCAGATGGGTATAACTTGGGTTGTGCTGGTCTGGAGCTGGTGTGTCCCATCACCTCCTTAGCTGTCAAGCCTTCTTCAGGAGCGTGTAATCCTGGGTGACTTCCCACTGCTTTTTAATGACTAATATAGCTCAAGCTGGTCACCTGTAGCAACTGGGAGAGTCTAAGTGCAGTCCCTCTTCCTATCTATTTTTAAAAGAATTTCATTATAAGTAGAGTTGGCAGCATGGCACAACACTTTCCATTATAAACCGCTCTTTTCAGTTGTTATAACTAGGGCTGCCAAGTGATTAAAAAAAATTAATTGTGCGATTAATCACGCTGTTAAACAATAATAGAATACCATTTTATTAAATATTTTTGGATGTTTTCTACATTTTCAAATATATTGATTTCAATTACAACACAGAATACAAAATGTACAGTGCTCACTTTAGATTTTGATTACAAATATATGCACTGAAAAATACTATTTCTTTTGTTTTTTTACAATTCCCCCATTACAAGTACTGTAGTGCAATCTCTTTATCATGAAAGTTGAACTTATAAATGTAGAATTATGTACAAAAAAGACTTGCATTCAAAAATAAAACAATGCAAAAATTTAGAACCTACAAATCCACTCAGTCCTCCTTCGTGTTCAGCCAATCGCTCAGACAGAAACGTTTGTTTACGTTTGCAGGAGATAATGCTGCCTGTTGCTTGTTTACAGTGTCACCTGGAAGTGAGAACAGGCATTCACATGGCACTGTCATAGCCGGCATCTCAAGATATTTACGTGCCGGATGTGCTAAAGATTCATATGTCCCTTCATGCTTCAGCCACCATTCCAGAGGACCTGTGTCCATGCTGATGACAGGTTCTGCTCGATAATGATTCAGAACAGTGCAGACCAATGCATGTTCATTTTCATCATCTGAGTCAGATGCCACCAGCAGAAGGTTGATTTTTTTTTTTAATTGGTGGTTCATGTTCTGTAGTTTTTGCCTCAGTGTTGCTCTTTTAAGACATCTGAAAGCATGCTCTACACCTTGACCCTCTCAGATTTTGGAAGGCACTTCAGATTCTTAAACCTTGGGTTGAGTGGTGTATCTATCTTTAGAAATCTCATGTTGGTACCTTCTTTGCGTTTTGTCAAATCTGTAGTGAAAGTGTTCTTAAAACAAACAACATGTGCTGGGTCATCATCTGAGACTGCTGTAACATGAAATGTATGGCAGAATGCAGGTAAAAGAGCAGGAGGCATGCAATTTTCCCCCAAGGAGTTCAGTCACAAATTTAATTAACACATTATTTTTTTGAACAAGCATCATCAGCGTGGAACCATATCCTCTGGAATGTTGGCCGAAGCATGAAGGGGCATATGAATCTTTAGCACATCTGACACGTAAATATCTTGAGATGCCGGCTACGACAGTGCCATGCAAATGCCTGTTCTCACTTCCAGGTGACACTGTAAACAAGCAGCAGGCAGCATTGTCTCCTGCAAATGTAGACAAACTTGTTTGTCTTAGTGGTTGACTGAACAAGAAGTAGGACTGAGTGGACTTGTAGGCTCTAAAGTTTTACATTTTTTTTTTGAGTGCAGTTATGTAACAAAAAAAAAATCTATTTGTAAGTTGTACTTTCACAGTAAAGAGATTGCACTACAGTACTTGTATGAGGTGAATTGAAAAATACAGTTTCTTTTGTTTCATTTTTTACAATGCAAATATTTGTAATAAAAATAATATAAAGTGAGCACTGTAGACTTTTTATTCTGTTTTGTAATTGAAGTCAGTATATTTGAAAATGTAGAAAAAGTCCAAAAATATTTAATAAATTTCATTTGGGATTCTATTATTTAACAGTGCGATTAAAACTGTGATTATTGTGATTAATTTTTTTTTTAGTTAACTGTGATTAATCAAGAGCCCTAATTATAAGTTTTCCTACCTTTAATTGTTTTGGACTGAAAAAGTCCATGTTTGCTCTTCTTCAGACTGTTGTTTTTGTTTTGGTTTTTGTAAAGTTTTAACAGAAATGGTTGTCATTTCTGAGACCAAGATTATGGAAAAAAAACAATATGTGGCAGAGGTGTTGTCCTGGGGTAAGGGAGGTGCCTTTTGCTGTCCTGATGAAAATTCATCCAGATTTGTCCACGCTATAAGCCTCTAAAAATCAACATTCACATGTGTTCAATCAAGCTTTTAAAGAAGTTTGCTGTTTAAAATTGGCATGTTGTGTCCACCTCTAGTAGCTGGCCCTCAAAAGGGAAACAGTCTACTATTGCTATCGGTTATTCTTTTAGCTTGATCAGTAGAGGGTTGTACTGTCACTCTATAGGTCCTTAGTTCCTTTCTTGCTAATGAGCCATGTATGAGGTCACTATGGTTCTACAGGACAAACATTTTTTTTTTCCAGTTTGCTTTTTAAAAAAGATAGGAAATAACATAGTATGTTAAAGGAATATTAATGTTGCAAAGTCACGCAGTCAAAGATTAGGAAATGTTCTTGCAGTCCTAATCCAGCCCTCCTCTGCATGTGTAGAACAGTACAGTCTTTCCTCACATAAACGCCCCTGCCTCATTCTAGTCACAGGATGGACAGTGAAAAAAATCAGAGGATCGCAAGAAAAGAAGGGGGTTCTTGTGTGTAAGGCACTGGTCTTAAACCCAAGAGAGCTAGGTTCTATTCCTACAAGCTTTCAATATTATGGAGGGCAAGACTGTTTCATAAAACACAAGCACAGAGAGGGCAGAGTTAAGGGTGCACTGGCACCCTTAAATCTGACTTTTCCTGACTTCTGAATGCTTGACTTTGCCACTTTTACATTCTTCTAAAATCTTGTGAAGTCGGAGTGAGGGGTAGCATTGGAAATGATTGGAGCCAATCGGCACTATAATACTCCAGGTGTCCCTGAGTAGCTAAGGGAAGGACAGGGTGCTCAGTGGTGTCTGAGAATGGATGCTCCTTGTCGCTGGTTGGACACTGAAGAAGTACAGATTCTGAATTGGCATTTAAATGTTGCCATAAAGCACATCAACAGCTTTATGGGCACAACTAATTTTGCAGCCTGTAAAGTAGTTTTAAAGCTCTCATGAGGGTTTTAAAGGTGACCTGCAAAGATTTCATCAAAAATAAGCCAAGCACAAGATTCTGTGTGGAAAGCCCAGGACAAGGAGCAATGGCTACTCGTGGGGGAATTCTGTACTTAAAAATTATGTGCACAATATTTTAAAATTTTGCAAAATTCAGCGTATTTTATTTGTCATAACACAATATAATCATGCCAGTTTCAATTATTTTGATGATATATATTTTTCAAAATACCTGTCAGCAAGTATGTCTGTAATGGTACAGACAACAAAAAAAATTTAGGAAATGTGTTTTGACCAATAGATTCTTTACTAGATATATTAATACAGATCTTTGAGTACTAATTCCTTTAAACTATAATACAGAAATGTATTTTCCGCACCTCTCAGAAGCAGTGCAAAGGCTTCGGGGAGTCAGGGCTAATAGAGGAGCTGAAGGGGAGGGAAATAATTGCTGGGAAGGAGTCTAGGGGTGAACCTCGGGGGTTGTTGGGTGTGGATGGGAGAAGTAGGGAACAGGTTTTTTGCGGGGGGGAGGAGGGTTGTTAGGAAGTTGGGGAGCCTCCCCGTGCAGACCGTGGCTGACCCCTAGCCTCTCCCATTCAGCCAGGCCTAGCTGCCTCTTTCCCCTTGTGACCCTGCCCCCCCATCCAGCTTCCCCAGCATCCCCATGTTTCCCTGCACCACATCTCCCTCCTGTTCCCATGTGGCCCTGCATCCTCACTCTCATTCAGCCCCTGGCTCAGTGCTGTTACCTCACTAGCTCCTGTGCCCCTGCCCCAGTCTGTGCCCTCCTAGCCCTTCTGAACCCCAGTCTGTGAGACCCACTCTGTCCGTCCTCCCACATACCCCATCCTTCCTCACCTGGCCCTGCAGGCAGGGTGCTGTGAGGAATGCAGCCTCTCCCCCCTCCTTCTCTGTGGTGGCTGGCTGCTCTGGCCCATAAGCCCACTGTCCTCTCTTCTGTCACCACCTGGTGAGCAAAAGGTGTAATTTCAGATTCTCTTCACTTCCCCCATTAGAATCTGGGGGGGTGAAAAAAAATCTGCAGGGACATTAATTCTTCTTTGAGTGCTTGCTCATATTGATTCCAATTAGGTGTGCGCATGCCGCATGCATGGCCATTGGAGATTTTTTACCCTAGCAACACCTGGTGGGTCAGCTGTGGAGCCCCCTGGAGTGGCGCCTTCATGGCACTGGATATATACCCCCAGCCAACTCAGCCCCCCCTCAGTTCCTTCTTACCGCCCGTGACGGTCATTGGAACTGTGGAGCTTGGCTTTGCTACTCTCCACTCTCCCTAGCATTCACCCTACAGTTGGTTCATAGTTTGTTATAGTATTTGTTATAGATTAATAGTTGTAGTTCTAGTTATAGTATAGTAGTTTGTGTTATTTGGGGAAAAGGGGGTTTCCCCTCCTCCCTGTACTTGATTGGGCTCATGCCCAAAGTTCCGGGCTTTAAGCCCTGCGGATCCTGCTCCAAGCCCATGCCAATGGGCGACTCCCACGACTTTTGCCTGAAGTGTCTGGGGGAACCTCACCAGGCGGAGAAGTGATTTGCAAGAGCTTTCGTCCCCGGACTAAGAAGGAGTGGGACTTGCGTTTGAGATAGCTCCTTATGGAGGCGGCTCTTAGTTCTCAGCCTCCAGCGGTGCGGCAAGACCCAGTGCCAATCGCTTCGGTATGCAGCACCCCGGCTTCAGCTACAGGAATGGTACCGCAGTCAGACTCTGATAGAGAGCCACGGCACCGAGGTTCCCCAACACCGCAACCAGCATCTTCAGTTCGGCACCGCTCTTACTCGCCTGGTCAGAGGCGGCACTGGAAGCTGGAAAAGGCTGGTCCACCTCAGCAGGCACCACCCTTTCTGGATCCGCCTGCAGAACCTCGTCCCGCAGCAGAGTGCTTGGGGACACAGGTGACAGCCTTGGCACCGTTGACTCTGGCACTGAGGACAGAGCCGTTGAGTCCAGTGCGACTGGACTTCCCGACTCATAGCATGGTTGAGGTCCAGTTGCCATCTACACCAGATCCCTTGCTGCCACAAAGGTATCCGATTGCCTTGACTGTATCGGCATCACCTCAACAGACCAAGGCACCGCCACCTGTCTGCGTGGCACCATCCAGGGGCAAGCCAACTCTTATTCACCCACCAGCACTGCCGCTTCCAGTTCCGGCGCCACTCACAGTCCCGGCACCGGTCTTGACACTGCTCTGTCCTCTGGTCGCCATCCAGGAGTAGATCCCAGTCCCAACGCCGCTCCCGATGCCAGTCATTGTTGTCGAGACCCAGGTCTAGATCCAGGCTCCGGTCCAGGTCCCGGCACCGATCCAGGTCCAGACACCACTCCCCAGCGTCGTGGCACCATTCTTCTCCATCTCGGCACCGATCTCTAGCTTTGCAGTATCATAGAATCCTAGAATATCAGGGTTGGAAGGGACCTCAGGAGGTCATCTAGTCCAACCCCCTGCTCAAAGCAGGACCAATCCCCAACTAAATCATCCCAGCTAGGACTTTGTCAAGCCTGACCTTAAAAACTTCAAAGGAAGAAGATTCCACCAACTCCCAAGGTAATGCATTCCAGTGCTTCACCACCCTCCTAGTGAAAAAGTTTTTCCTAATATCCAACTTAAACCTCCTGCACTGCAACTTGAGACCATTACTCCTCGTTCTGTCATCTGCTACCACTGAGAATAGTTTAGATCCATCCTCTTTGGAACCCCCTTTCAAGTAGTTGAAAGCAGCTATCAAATCCCCCTCATTCTTCTCTTCTGCAGACTAAACAATCCCAGTTCCCTCAGTCTCTCCTCATAAGTCATGTGTTCCAGTCCCCTAATAATTTTTGTTGCCCTCCGCTGGACTCTTTCCAATTTTTCCACATCCTTCTTGTAGTGTGGGGCCCAAAACTGGACACAGACTCCAGATGAGGCCTCACCAATGTCGAATAGAGGGGAACGATCACGTCCCTCAATCTGCTGGCAATGCCCCTACTTATACATCCCAAAATGCCATTGGCCTTCTTGGCAACAAGGGCATGCTGTTGACTCATATCCAACTTCTCGTCCACTTTAACCCCTAGGTCCTTTTCTGCAGAAGTGCTGCCTAGCCATTCGGTCCCTAGTCTGTAGCAGTGCATTGGATTCTTCCATCCAAAGTGCAGGACTCTGCACTTGTCCTTATTGAACCTCATCAAATTTCTTTTGGCCCAATCCTCTATTTTGTCTAGGTCCCTCTGTATCCTATCCCTACCCCCCAGCGTATCTACCTCTCCTCCAAGTTCAGTGTCATCTGCAAACTTGCTGAGGGTGCAATCCATGCCATCCTCCAGATCATTAATGAAAATATTGAACAAAACTGGCCCCAGGACCGACCCTTGGGGAACTCCACTTGATACCGGCTGCCAACTAGACAAGGAGCCATTGATCACTACCCGTTGAGCCCGACAGTCTAGCCAGCTTTCTATCCACCTTATGGTCCATTCATCCAGCCCATACTACTTTAACTTGCTGGCAAGAATACTGTGGGAGACCGTGTCAAAAGCTTTGCTAAAGTCAAGGAATAACGCGTCCACTGCTTTCCCCTCATCCACAGAGCCAGTTATCTCGTCATAGAAAGCAATTAGATTAGTCAGGCATGACTTGCCCTTGGTGAATCCATGATGACTGTTGCTGATCACTTTTTCCTCTCCTCTAAGTGCTTCAGAATTGATTCCTTGAGGACCTGCTCCATGATTTTTCCAGGGACTGAGGTGAGGTTGACTGTCCTGTAGTTCCCAGTATCCTCCTCCTTCCCTTTTTTAAAGATGGGCACTACATTAGCCTTTTTCCACTTGTCCAGGACCTCCCACAATTGCCATGAGTTTTCAAAGATAATGGCCAATGGCTCTGCAATCACATCCACCAACTCCTTTAGCACTCTCGGATGCAGCGCATCCAGCCCCACAGGCTTGTGCATGTCCAGCTTTTCCAAATAGTCCCGAACCACTTCTTTCTCCACAGAGGGCTGGTCACCTCCTCCCCATGCTGCGCTGCCCAGTGCAGTAGTCTGGGAGCTGACCTTGTTCGTGAAAACAGAGGTAAAAAAGCATTGAATACATTAGCTTTTCCCACATCCTCTGTCACTAGGTTGCCTCCCTCATTCAGTAAGGGGCCCACACTTAACCTTGACTTTCTTCTCGTTGCTAACATACCTGAAGAAACCCTTCTTGTTATTCTTAACATCTCTTGCTAGCTGCAACTCCAGGTGTGATTTGGCCTTCCTGATTTCACTCCTGCATGCCTGAGCAATATTTTTATACTCTTCCCTGGTCATTTGTCCAATCTTCCACTTCTTGTAAGCTTCTTTTCTGTGTTTAAGATCAGCAAGGATTTCACTGTAAGCCAAGCTGGTCGCCTGCCATGTTTACTATTCTTTCTATACATTGGGATTGTTTGTCCCTGTAACCTCAATAAGGATTCTTTAAAATACAGCCAGCTCTTCTGGACTCCTTTCCCCCTCATGTTGTTCTCCCAGGGGATCCTGCCCATCAGTTCCCTGCAGGAGTCAAAGTCTGCTTTTCTGAAGTCCAGGGTCCGTATTCTCTTTTCTTCCTAGTGTCAGAATCTTGAACTCGACCATCTCATGGTCACTGCCTCCCAGGTTCCCATTCATTTGTGCTTCCCCTACAAATTGTTCCCGGTTTGTGAGCAGCAGGTCAAGAAGAGCTCTGCCCCTAGTTGGTTCCTCCAGCACTTGCACCAGGAAATTGTCCCCTACACTTTCCAAAAACTTCTTGGATTGTCTGTGCACCGCTGTATTGCTCTCCCAGCAGATATCAGGGTGATTGAAGTCTCCCATGAGAACCAGGGCCTGCGATCTAGTAACTTCCGTTAGTTGCCAGAGGAAAGCCTTGTCCACCTCATCCCCCGGTTTGGTGGTCTATAGCAGACTCCCACCACGACACCACCCTTGTTGCTCACACTTCTAAACTTAATCCAGAGTCACTCAGGTTTTTCTGCAGTTTCATACCGGAGCTCTGAGCAGTCATACTGCTCTCTTACTTACAATGCAACTCCCCCACCTTTTCTGCCTGCCTGTCCTTCCTGAACAGTTTATATCCATCCATGACAGTACTCCAGTCATGTGAGTTATCCCACCAACTCTCTGTTATTCCAATCACATCATAATTTGTTGATGTGATCCTGCACAAATCCACTCGGCACCACCGTGGTCATCGTGTTCCTCCTCTTACTCATCAGGGTCTGAGGTAGGGTCATGATTCTCAGACTGCCACCACTCGGGTCATGGCCGCCTGGGTTTAGGGGCGGATCAGTGGCAGGTGCAAGAACAGGGGCCCTCTCAAGGGTCCACCCAGTGGCCCTTTTGGACACCCTGGGCGGATCACCCGGCCCAGGGTGCTCCCTCTGGGGCTTCTTGCTTGGTCCTGTCCGAGCCGCAAGTGCCTGAGGGCTCTGCCAGCCGTCCTGCTCCCAGAGGAGACAGTGGCGTCGTCCTTACAGGTGCCAGCTCCTCTTTCTCCAACTCCAGCTCCCAGCCCGAACACTGAGGTTGCGGGACTGAAGCAGTGGGGCACAGCTCAGCAAGAGGCCCCGGATGATCCTCTTTCCTCCTGTGGTATCCTCCTCATCTTTGCCCGATGAGGCTGTGGTGGGGACTGGTATAATGGGTCTTCTCCTCCTCCTCCCCCCTGATAGACCTCTGCGCCCACCAGGAACTCTTGGCAGGGTGGCACGGAACATGAACCTGCAAGCAGAGGAGGTGGTCGAAGTGGAGAATCCTGTGGTTGACATTTTGTCTGCAGAGGCCCCTTCTAGGGTGGCCTTACCACTTATCTGGACCATTCAGACCATGGCCAGAATAATCTGGCAAACACCTGACTCCATTTCCCCCATCTGCTAAGGGGGTGGAACGGAAGTATTTTGCTCCCTCCAAGGGATATGACTGTCTCTATGCTCACGCACAGCCCTGTTCACTGGTGGTGGCCTCAGTGAATGAGAAGGAGCATCATGGTCAGCAAGCCTCGGCACCTAAATCGAAAGAGGTCAAGCGCCTCGATTTATGTGGGCGCAAACTCTACTCCTCAGAAGGCTCTAGCTCTGGATTGTGAACCAGCGGGCTCTCCTGAGCCGATACAATTTTAACTCTTGGGACTCCATGATGAAGATCAAGGAACTGGTTCCTCCAGAGTCCCGAGAAGAGTTTGGGGCTCTGGTAGAGGAGGGTAAAATGGTCAAGCGAACCACTTTGCAGGCTTCATTGGACACCGCGTTCTCTGCCGCTCGGACCCTCTCTTCCTTCTTGCAAGCTACTCCAATAGAGGGGAGGGTTTGGAATGGATATGAGCAACGCATCTCAAAGAACAACAGTTACAAAGGTGAGTAACCGTCTTTTCTTCGAGTGCTTGCTCATATCGATTCCAATTAGGTGACTCCCAAGACTTACCTAGGTGGTGGGGTCGGAGTGAAGTACCGTGGATTGCAGAACCGCTCTACGAAACGCTGTATCGTCTCTGGCTTGTCGGACGATGGCACAGTGAGAGAGAAACGTACGTACTGAAGACCAAGTAGCAGCTCTGCAGATCTCCTGGATTGGGGCCTGGGCCCTTTTAGAGTGAGCGGTGAGGGGCGGGGTTGGAACACCGGCCAGATCATATCCATTCCGGTATCCGTGCTGGCTATGAGCAACACATTTCGAAGAACAACAGTTACAAAGGTGAGTAACCATCATTCCCCCAGGAGTAATTGGCAGAGCTGTCTTAAACCAGCTTTAGTTACTTTAAATGTCAGCTTGTCCTCTCCCCCGCCCCATCTACGCAAGACCGTATTCCCCATTCCATTCCCTGCACTGTGCAGCTGGCCTGCAAGGGCCCGGGAAGAATCATTTGTGTTGTTGAAAAAGCAGTATCAGATGTTCAGAATCCGCATTTCCCTAGCGTGAATTTGGGGGCACCAGACTTTATTTTTAAAATTGCTTTACAAGGGCAAGTGTGAGGCTAAAATCTCTGGTTTGCTGTCCTGTGCTGCTAACTGCACTGAATGAATGGAACTGTGAGAGTGTAGCAAGGCCTGTGCACCTTTTCCCTGTTGTGACTCTGTTTGCTCTTTGCCTGAGCTCATCAGGGAGCGATGCCAAAGAGCCCTCTTCCTCTGCCTAGTTAGTGTCCAGTCTCATATCTAGTGCACTAGCTCAGCTTGGGTTCTTGGACCTGTTGGTTTAAAATAATTAGAGCTCCCACCTTCATTAACAATTAATTGGTACCATTGAAGTATACAGTTTCTGTAGCTGAACTACTGACCCTAAAGTATGTTTGGGGTGCTGAGTGCCCCATTGTCTCTTTCCAGGTTGGGATGCCCAGCATGTAACTCTGGGCTTGACTGGAGTCTGAGAACCTCTGTGCTAGGGAAGGGTTGGACTTAAGAAAGCTGGGTTCAATTCAGGGCCGGGGCCATTGCCTCTTGCTTCTAGGGCTGCAAGGCCAGGGTGTTTGGGGCCAGTCAGTGTCCCTAGTTTGGTGAAAGCCTAGCATTGCAATGCCTTCTGGGCAGTTAAGGAGTGGCCCAGAGTGGCTGTGAGGGTTGCCCCATCCTGCCTTTGGCATTGGGTGCATGATTCTTAGGGCTTGGTAAGTGGTGAAAATAATGCCCTTCGGGGCGCAAGGAAGAGGTAGGTAGGGCTTGGTGTCCCTTTTTTGAGGTTGTAATAGCTTGCTAGAGACTTTGAGTTGGAGTGAGCGACTCTCTATTTTGTACTGCTCAATCTGAAGCCAGTCTTTGTATCTGGACACACATCGTTCCAGGAGTTGATGGACAAGTTTCTGTGGGGGAGACTTTAGCCTGCACTGGTGTTTAGTGTGCTGGAAGGCTGGTTGCTTCCTGATTCTATCATGCCTTCCCAAAGTCTCTTCCCTGGCTTGGTGGATGAGTCGTTATATGTTTTCTCTCCTAAGGTTGGCTGTGTTCTGTTTTTTCTCTCTCTCCTTCTGCTTGTTCACTGTACAGCCAGATCTGGGGAAGAGCAGCTCCTTATTGGCTGGCTGGCATGAACCTATTTGTGCCCATCAGCTGTGCCCATCCCCCAGAGTTTGCACTGCTTGCTGTCAGGCAGCCATGCTGGCACCAAGTGAGCATCTGATATTCCATGGAATCACAGGCTGTTTCTCATCGTAGTGCAGTTCTTGGCTGTGATTCTTGCTTGTTTTTCTCAGGGAGGGGTGGAAGCAAGGATAGTACTATGTTATTTTCATACCCAGCCCTCTCTCTGGCTTCAGTCCTGCATTCATTAAACCCCAACCCCAGGCACCCCAGGAATGCTGAATAGCTGCTGAAGCCATGCTGCACTGAGGCTGCTGAAATAGCTCTGGAATCCAACTCAGTGCAGCATTCCATCTGGTTTTGCAGAGCAGTGGGTGGCTGACACTGGAAAGTTATTTGAGCCATGTCCAGGGCCTGTCCTCAGCCACTGTGTCAAACTGGTTTGTTTGTTTTTTTTTTAAAGTGAAAAAATCTGGAAAAAACCTTGATTTTTAAATGTGAATGTTGGGCCTGGCCTGTGCACCAACATAGAGAAGGGTGGGGAGGATGGAGCCATAGGTGTGGGAAAACAATAGCATGTTTTGTGACAGATGGATGTCTCCGGCAGTATTTTTTATCTTTAATTCATCTATGGCCAAGTCATGGTGTCTTCCCTGTGTCTGGAGAGCAGGGTCTGGGAGGGGGGAGGTACCTCATGTCTGTGGGAGACAACCCCAGTTCAATGTGTAACTTCAATAAAGATTTCAAGGGCTTACAGCTTACTTCCCATTTGCAGATGTTTTTAAAGTCCTTTCTAAGTGTTAACTCTGTTGTTCTGAGATGGTTTGATCCTGTTAGGATTTTGTAAGCCCACATGCAGCTTTGTGCCCTCTTGGGCAGCTCTCAATCAGTCCAGCTCCACTTCAAAAATTTTTCTGTTTGTCAGTTTAAAAATAATGTAACCCTCCTGTAAGAACCTGTGAGCAGGTGCCTTTTCCAGCCTAGTCCAAAGCTGAGTCCACGTGCTGGGAAGAGTTATAAATAGGGCCCTAACAAATTCATGGCCATGAAAAACGTGTGTCAGACTGTGAAATCTGGTCTTCCCCCATGAAATATGGTCTTTTGTGTGCTTTTACCCTATACTTTACAGATTTCATTGCGGAGATCAGTGTTTCTCAAATTGGGGGTCCTGACCCAAAAGGGAGTTGTAGGGGGGTCACAAGGTTATTTTAGGGGAGTCATGGTGTTGCTACACTTACTTCTGTGCTGCCTTCAGAGCTGGGTGGCTGGAGCACGACAGTTGTTGGCCGGGTGCCCAGCTCTAAAGGCAGTGCAGAAGTAAGGATGGCATGGTACTGCCACCCTTACTTCTGTGCTGCTGCCTTCAGAGCTGGGCGGCTGGAGAGTGGCGGCTGCTGACTGAGGGACCAGCTCTGCATGCAGCAGCGCAGAAGTGAGGGTGGCAATACCACACCAGGCCATCCTTACTTCTGCGCTGCTGCTGGCAGGAGCTCTGCTTTCAGAGCTGGGCTCCCGGCCAGCAGCCACCACTCTCCAGCTGCCTAGCTCTGAAGGCAGCAGCACAGAAGTAAGGGTGGCAGTACTGCAACCCCCCGACAATAACCTTGTGACTCCCTCACAACTCCTTTTGGGTCAGGACCTCTACAATTAGAACATTGTGAAATTTCAGATTTAAATAGCTGAAATCATGAAATTTACATTTTAAAAAAATCTTATGACCATTAAATTGACCAAGATGAACGTGAATTTTGGTAGGTCCCGAGTTATAAACTCACCTCCTTTCTGGAGTCTGGCTTTATTGGCCATAAGAGGATATCAGCTGAGCTGTTCTGCTGCGCTCTTCTCCCACACTCAGGGCTGGTCTGCCCACACCCTAGATCCTTTTTCTCCCTGGAGAGCTGCTCGCACCTCCCTGGTAGCCAGTTGGTTTGCAAGCTGCATGCACCAACTACTCAGCAGAACCCACTGCATTCTTTCCCACCACCTGCTGGCAAGGTGGGGTGTTGCTGACGAACCCAGTCTGCCTAACAGAGAGCATCAAGACTTCACCTGTGAGCATGAAGCAAGCTGCTGTACTTGTCCTCTCTAATCTTATGCCACAGCAAACTCTTCTTGTTTGTGGGGACTTGCTTGATGAATAGCAATAGGGCTGGTTTTGGCTGGAGTCATTCCACTGGCCTATGAGAGGTCAGAATATTTTAGCCTTAAGTGAATGCAATGCTAGTGAAAGGCATTGGGCTGGCAGGCCTGTCCTCTGCCCCGTGCCTCTGGCAGGTACAGAAACACTGCTGGGAGAGCTGAGCCAGGCCCTTGGTGTGCATGGGGATCGGCTTGCTGGCCCCACACATTCAGTTGCCTCTGCTCTGGACAAAGGGACAGTTTATTGCCAGCTCTGGTGGTGGCTTCTGGGCTGAGGTGCCCCCACTTGTTTCTGAAAGGCCACTGCATAGTACCTAGGGCAATGGCTTCCCATGGTGGCTGGTCTGGGACCAATACTGGGCCCCAAAGCCGTAGCAACACTCCTTGCCAGGGACAAGGCAGGTCATGCCTCATATACCCTGTGATGGGGGAAGAGAAGTGTGTATGGGGGAGGGGGGAGAGGTGGCAGGAGAAAGACCTGGGGCCCTCAGAATAAACAGACAAAAAAAGCAGGACCCTGGTGGGCTGCGGTGAAGCGCTCCATGTGGGCCCCCACAGCTGCTGTTAATGACACGGCAGTTCTGCTTGCCGGGATCCAATGTGGTGCATATGGCTTTCCCTTGGCACCCAGGGCAGACCCTCACACCCTTCTGTAGCTGCATCCATCTCCAGTGCTGTGAGGTTTCTGCAGCATGCCACCCTTCCTTGGTGAGACGCATGTGTTAACCGGCCCTTTCACAATCCTTGGGAGGAATAACTGCTGCCTCCCATGGAACATCTACACTGCAAGAAAAAGACCTGCCACAGCAAGTCTTAGAGCCTAGGTCAGCTGTGTGACATTACCCAAGGTACAATTTGGACTGATGAACAGCTGTCCCCTCAGTTTTCCACCCTGAGGTGCCTTTTGTACGGCTTTGCTGTGGGAGCTTACCACTCCTAGTCTGCCCCCACAAAGCCTCCAGCAGGTAAGTTACTCCCAGCTGTAGTGTATGAGTGCTGTAGCCAGCCACCCTTGAATTACACTGCAGAGCAACACCAGAAGATTTCCAGTCCCAGACTTCCCCCAGAAATGTACGTCTTGTACTGCCCCGCTTACTTCTGGACAATACAAGCTCGTATAAAGTCTGTCATTTTATTGATAGAAAATGATTTGCACTAATCCTGTTTTCCCAAATTGAGTTTCCCAAACTCTTCAGTGCAAACACACTAGTTTAGATAAAACAACAAAACAAATTTATTAACTAAAAAATATAGATTTTAATTGATTACCCATAATGAGACATGAAAGTCAGAATTGGTTACAAGAAAATAAAAATAAAACCCAAATAATATCAAACTTAAGCTAAGTGAATTCAAAGCAAAAGTGTCTCTCACCCCATGTTACAGCAATCTTGCTGGCTGAATTTCAGGCAGGATCCCTCCCCCAGTCCAGTGTTGCTTTCTTTTGTTCTTCAGATGGTTGTGTATGCCATGGGTAGAGAGAAAAAGGAAGGAATAATCTGGGGTGTCTGTTATCCACTTTTTATCGTTCTTTCTCTTCTGAACCTCAGTGGAGATGATTCTCAGAGACCGAAAGTCTGTGTGGATGGGAACCCCCAGCTGTTCCTTTGTCAGGATGTAGATTTTCGCCACATCATCTTTCCTGCCAGAGAATGGCCACTTAAACCGATGATAATCCATTTGATTTTGTTGACATCTGGCTGATGCATTGGCTAGCTTTCTGCCTCTGGGGAACTGGTTTGTGGCTGCTCCCCAGACTTGGAAGATGTTTTAGTAATACCACCGAGAGGAATTTTATAACTTTATATGCAGTGTTGCCACACATACCAGGACAATAGTCAGCAAATTAGGAGTTTTTAAATGATACCTCACAGCATACTTTGTACAAAATTTATCATATTTCTGTAAAAGAGGTGAGCAAAGGGATACAGACTATCACACTCAGGCTTGTGGTACAGGACTAAGAACAACAATGCAGAGGTTCAGGCTCTGAAACTTGGAGAGGGAGGTGGGTCTCAGAGCCCAAATATCTATGCTGATATTTTGAGCCTTGTAGCACAAGGTCTGTGAGACTGAGTTTGTTGACCTAAGCTCTGAGACTTGCTGCTGTGGGTCATTTTGCAGAGTAGACATACCTCAACAAGTGTCCAGCCTCTGCTTCCTGTAGAAACTGATCTGTCTTGGTGTGAAAGGGCTGCTATTCCAGTAGTCTGGGATGCAGAAATGTATATGTATTTACATGCCCAATTCATTTGTGTGGTCAACATCATTGTATGCGCAGTTGAGGTAACTGTATTTGCAAATGGACACTTAGGCCATTTGTGCTCATAATTATGCAATTTGCACATGCAGTTATAGAAGCTGCACATGAAAATTGGGCACCCAAGTACGCACCTTACTCATTTGGAGAAACCAGCTAGATTTTCAAACTGTGTGCGAGGAGCTGGATAATGGGAGGCTGCTATGCTGCATGATAGAAAGTTTTGAAAATGCACATTGCCCTTCTTGCCAGGACCTCTTCTCTCCCACAGACATGCTGACTCTCTGTTGCAATGGCATAGGTTCATAGATTCCAAGGTCAGAAGTGGGGACCACTCTGATCATCTTCTCTGGCCTCCTGTATAGCACAGGCCATGGAACTTCCCACAATAATTCCTAGAGCAGATCTTGGAGAAAAACATCCAATCTTGTTTAAAAATTGTTGGTGATGGAGAATCATATCATGACTCTTGGTACGTTTTCCCAGTGGTTAATTACCCTCACTGTTAAAAAATCATGTCTTATTTCCAGTCTGAATTGTTTGTTTCAACTTCCAATCATTGGATCATGTTAGACCTTTCTGTGCTAGATTGAAGGACCCATTGTTAAATATTTGTTCCTCGTGTAGATTCTTTAGACTGTGATCCGTTCACCCCTTAACCTTCTCTTTAAGCTAAGCAGATTGAGCTCTTTGAGTCTATCACTGTAAGGCATGTTTTATAATCCTTCAGTCATTCTCCTGGCTTTTCTCTGAACCCTTTTCAATTTATCAACATCCTTCTTGAACCATGGACACAGTATTCCAGCAGCAGTTGCATCAGTGGCAAATACAGAAGTGAAATTAACTCTCTGTTCCTACTCAAGATTCCCTTGTTTATGCATCCCAGGACCGTCTTAGCTCTTTTGGCCACAGCATCACACTGCGAAGTCATGTTCAACTGCTTATTTGCCACGACTCCCAAATCTTTTTCACCATCTATGCTTTCCAGGATAGTGTCCCCCATAATGTAAGTATTGCCTATGTTCTTTGCCCCTAGATGTATGCATTTACATGTAATCATATTAAAATACACACTGTTTGTTTGCTTGTGCCCAGTTTACCAAGTGGTTCAGATCACTCTGAATTAGTGACTTGTTCTACCCTCCCTATTGTTTCATGGTCTCTGTGTGTATATATTGTCTACTGCAGTTTCCACGGTATGCATCCGATGAAGTGAGCTGTAGCTCATGAAAGCTCATGCTCAAATAAATTGGTTAGTCTCTAAGGTGCCACAAGTACTCCTTTTCTTTCTGCTACCAGAGTCACTTTCTGCATTCCTTTTTCCCAGGGTTTCTGCTCCCATTGAGTATCTGCTGCAAAAGGTCGGTTTTTGCCCCCCCAAATTAGCCGCCTTTTCTCCATCAAATTGTATGTGCAAATCAGTCCATCTTTTAACTTCTCTCATTCACAGGTGACATGAAGTATGCATGTACCTCTGGAGTTGCAGGTGCAGATGGCTGTGCTTAATGGTTATTTACCAGGTATATCTGTGATTGTATGCACAAGTTAGGGGTATGCGTGTGTGTTTTGCATGCGTAATTGTGGCAATCTGATTGAATACAGCTTCTCAATGTTAGCTCTTTGTAACTCTACAAAATTCCTAGAGGTGATGGTAGCCTGTAAGCAACGTTTCAAAGGAACATGGCAAAGGAATCCCTCAGCAGCAGAGCAGAGATGTCAGAAATGAGCTTGGACATCTCCTAAGGCAGCTGTGGTCTCTGGGTTTCCTGTTCACTCACTCTGGGAGCTTGGGTGACATTTTGTGCAGAAGTAGATTTAAATGGAATTTGTGTGTGCGCATTCACATGTATGTACATACATGTGTACAGCTCCATTCATACTGACATGAGGGCCTCCGTGGAAATGATGGGAAATGTGAGCTTTAGCCTGGTGCAGGGATGTGCCATGTTTTCAGGGCAATAATAATAAACCAAAGAGGGGAGGATTCACTGTAGGCTGCACCAGCCTTGTGCATTGGTGACAGGGTGGCACTAGTGTTGTGCAGGCTGGCAGTACTGGCATGAAACACACAAATTACATTGGGTTAAAAAGACATAAAGACTTGAGAATGGAGCATAAAACTCCTCATTTGTGCCAGTGGTAATAAAACTGCCTCAGATGACTCAGGTGCACTTACATGATGCACTAGTGAGAACATGTTGATCTCCATATGAAAACCTTAAACTCATTTAGAAAATTGGGCTGTCTCATTTGAGATTAGAGTCTGGTTAATCTGCACATACTTAACTAGCTATTTCCATGCTAATTAAGTGAGGATCTCAATATAGTTGCATGCCAGCATGGAGGTACTTTCAAGGAGGGTGCACCATTCATGTTCCCCAACTGGAGATGCTATGTTAGTAAAAGGGTACCAGCCCATGGGGCTGAGGCCCTGGGGTAATAGGAAACATGACACTCTCAGAACAAAGGGCAGATGTGGAGATGGTTCATATGCTCTGCATGCTCCAGAGGTCCTTCTCCCCCCACCCCTGGGCGTATTTGTAACATATCAAGTGATTGACAGAATGGATCCCAGGGTGGATAAAAACCAGTGCTTTTTAAAAATAACCAGGTCAGATTTTTTAATTTAAATTGAATGTTTGTTTGGTTTTTTTAAAAATATATTTAAAATTAAATTTGAAATTGACAATGCATGTTAAGACCTAAACTTATTATCTATTAAAATATCAAATAATAAACAATATTAAGCAGTACATGTTTGCTGCCAAGTTTTAAACAAAGTCAACTTCCTGAACTGATGAAAGTCACTGGCTAAGCATCTGGAACCAGAGTTGTTTGAAGCTTTTCACAGTGGTAGACTTTTGCAGCTGCAGAGAGAATATTTTCTTCATTTCAGTTTATTCAGTTAGTTCAGTTCAATTACTGGTCTTGGCTGGCATTGCTCCCCTCATGATTAGGTATGAAGGTTGGGTTCTGGCCACATTACTGTGTCCAGCCAGCTATCAAGAAAGTTTATTTCACAGTTCCATCTCAAAGCCACACAAAAAATGCTAGCTAAAGTCAAGATGCCCCTTTTCTGAAATAGTTGAGTGTCTCAGATAGTTCATCAGGCCTTTCTAATATACCGTGGCAAGAGGTGGTATGGGACTGTATTTTTGGATCAATGGCACATTTCTGGGAACATAGACAACTCAGACCTGTGTTCCCTAGTCTCTCTGGGTGAGCTCTCACATTCCCCTTGGAACAACCCTATGAACTGAAAAAGCCTTCCTTGTTACAACAGGATACGTTGTCACAGGTGGTTTAACTTACATCTTTACTGTTGCGGCTTCTTGAACTCCCCGTCCTGCCTCTGGAGCTCAAGAACAAACCGCATCTGGTTATGGACTGTTCTCTTTATCATCTTGAGGGTGAATGAATGCACTCTGGATGAGGCTGCCTTGATAGAGTGGCTGCGTCACTTACCTAACTGCTTTCATTGTTTGGTGCTGTCAGAAGCCATATGCCAGAAGTTCAATGACCAGTTCATAAATTAAACTAGTTGAAAAAGCAGGAAAGCTTATTTTCCTCTTCTAATCTATCAATAAAAACTGAGTGTGAGAAGTTGAAATCTACTAGTTCTAACATCTTCGAGGACATGGTGACCAGAAACAAACCTTTCACAAAATACAAATAATACTACTGTTGTTTAATCAGTTTTAAATGCAAAACCTGTTAAACTTTTTTCTTGTTCACCCAGCACATTTAAGGTAGTTTTATTTAATAAAAATAAAGTAAAATGCTGTTTTTGTGTATTTTTAACTGAATTTGGATTTCCATTTAAATAAAGCTTGTTACAAATCACAAGTAAAAAATTGATCTGTTAAACAAGAAATGCATCATTCCCCGTTTTCTGCCATCATAGAAAAATGTAAAAATTAAGAATCTGGATAAATGTAAGTTAAGCTATATACTTGGTTAAATAAATGTGTATGTCTTTAGTGTATCCTCCTGGTTAGCACAAAGAAGCACCAAATTTAGCACAAATGGTATATTTAATTGCAAATTACCATGTTTTAATGGTTACCAACCAATGGAAATTCAGCCTTTCTTGAAGAAAATAAAAAGCTCAAATGTAAACATCATTTAAAATCAAGGTTTCTGCTTGCTGATTCTAAGTCATGCTTCAACTCTGATTTAAATACCTTTTGATTTTAAATCATTCCAACCTGGTGTGGCCCACTGACATGTGTAATTAATGACATAATGTGTAATTATTACACAGTTTTGAAATGATCAGGTTAGCAAACTGCTTAAGTGGAAGCACTGTAATTCTCCTTCTCCACTGGGTATTTAACATGGGCTGCCAAAACTGCATGATGGTCTGTTAATGCAAAGATCATGTAGCAACAGCTCTACCTGAGCAAGCACCTGGAGAGGCTCCTGTCTCCAGAGTACAGAATCCTGGGGGTTTGGGGGTGATTATATCAGAGGGGGAGGCCCAGTTAGTTGTAGATTTATTCAGGAGGCCAGGAATACCCTACAGCACCGTTAAGAGAAAGAGCCTTATTGTCATTGTGGTCACCTCTAGGGCAGGCTTCCCCTGAGTTGCTCTGTTTAGCCCTCTGATGCTGTCCTGTCTCAGCTCTCCTTTGCTCTGCAAGGAAGAAGAGGGAGATTCAGACTCTACTCACTTCTGGGCCACTCTGCTGAGGCAACTGGCCAGGATGTCAGTTAGTCCAGCTGTGGTGATGACTTAAGGTGTGAGTCCATGTCCACTAGGGGCTGGACTAAGACCCATGCCTGCCCATCCCCACACTGCTATCTCATGGTGACTTTTATCTTGGTAATTATGTCATATCTGAGTAGGAATGAAGCGCCATGCCCCCAGAAAACTCCACCTGGTACAAAACAAGTAGGCCATGTACTTAGGAGCACAGGTGGCTGTATGTACATCATTCAGTCCTCTGCTGTGCACTGGGTCCCCCCAAAAAGAGTCCAGCTTAAGGCCTCTCTCCAGTTAGTCAAAGCCATCCATGGGCCTGGTCCTTGCTACCTGAGCGCTCACCTTTCTTCTGTCAGCAGGGCCTCCAACTACAGCCATGTTCCGCTGGAGTAAGGAAGCTCCCAACCACCAGGGGAGGGTCTGGTGTGTGGGAGACAGAACTAACGTGGGGGTTAGTCCTGCATCACAGCACTCAATGTGCTCAGAGCTAAATGCAAGAACTCCTTTTTGCACTTCGATTTTCCCTTGGTAAAGACTACACATGCATTCTCAGCATCTGTGTAGGCACGTACACCCACAGAGGAAATGATAGAACTGTAGCCTGATAATGGTCTCACCAATATTGTAAACAGGTAACGTTCCCTCTCTGGTCCTGCTCCCTAATCTCCTGTGTATGTAGCCAAGGATCATATTATCCCTTTTGACTCTGGCATCGTACTGGGGGTTCATGTTCAGTTGGCTTCCACACTGACCCCCGAGTCCTTTTTAGAGTTGCTGCTTTCCAGGATATGGTCCCCTGTCTTATAAAGTACTCCTGGGGGAATTCTGCACCACTGTGTATGTGCATAATTAATGAGCTGTGAATATTTTTAATTATTTGCACAGAAAAAAGCTGCTGGAAAGTTGCTGCAGTTCTGCATTTTGCTCACCAGAGAGCTCTATGGTGCTAGAACAGAGCAGCAGCTCCCAGCCAGCTAGGGAAGAGAGAGAGCCTGCCTTCTTCACAGCACCTATTGAGCCAGGTCAGGGGATATGGGGAGACAGCGTGGGGCTGCTGGGGGGGTCAGTCAGTGGCTCATAAGGGCTAGTGGGGGAGGACAGACTGGGGCAGGTGCTGAATAGGAGTGGAGGCACAGGGCCACAGGGGGGAAGGAGGTGCAGGGCCAGAAGGGGTGCAGGGCCACATAGGGATGGCGTAGCTGAGTGGGGGCGCACAGACACATGGGGATGTGGGGAGTGAGTGTCTGAGTGGGGGTGGAGGGATACATGGGTATAGGAGCGGATGTGCCTTACTGGGAGAGGCTAGGGCTCAGCCAGCGTCTGCCTGGGGGAAGCTCCCTAACAATCCCTCCCCAAACCCCAAAAATCCTGTTCCATACTTTCCCCACCCATTCCCAACAATCCTCCAAGTTGACACCCAGGCACCTTCCCAGCAATTACTTCCCTCTCCCTCAGCTCCTCCGTTACCCCTGACTTTCAAGCCTTTGCACTGCTTCTGAGAGGTGTGGGAAACACGGTTCTGTATTGTAGTTTAAATTAATTATTACTCAGAGTTCTGTGTTAACATGCCTAGTAAGGAATCTATTTGTCAAAAAACATTTCCTGAATCTTTTTTTGTTGTCTGTATTGTTACAGATGTACTTGCTGACAGGTATTTTGAAATAAATGACCAAAAATAATTGAAACTGGTGTGATTATAGTGTGTTATTTTGACAAATAAAATGCAGAATTTTGCAGAATTTGAAAATACTGTGTGCAGAATTTTTATTTTTTTGGCACAGAATTCCCTCAGGAGTACATAAAGGTGGCATTCACATTGTTGAAATTATATACCATATACTCTTTTTCCTTGGCTTATTTTGAGCCTATGTCTCTCCAGCACATCTCTCCATTTATCAAGATGCTCTTCTAGACTATCTTTCTCCTCACTGAATAGAATATAATTTGCAAACAACATGTACAAAGGTGCCTCCTTCTGTATGTTCCTTGTGAGGGTATCCAAGATGAGGATAAACAAGAGAGGGCTCAATGCTGATCCCTGACGTACTCCCACCTTTATTCATAGTTCATCAGTTTCACCACTAGAAGTTCTAACTACTACTGTTACTTCTACATATATGCCTTGAACAAGTTCTGGTACCGTTTTCTCCCTCACATTCCATTAGATGACTTTTTTTGGAACTTGGTCAGTAAACACCATATGAATATATTTTTCTTTTTCCACTAGCTGCCTCCGTGCAAAAAGAACCTCTGTTGTTGGTCTTCCTGGCGTAAAGCCACATTGATTTGCACTAATACTTCGCTTCTGAGGGCATGGCTGCACTTACAGATGTAGAGCACTTTGAGTTAAACCAGCCTTCGGAGAGCGCAGTAGGGAAAGTGCTGCAGTCTGTCCATACTGACAGCTTCAAGTGCACTGGTGTGGCCACATTTGGGCACTTGCAGCGGCATTGGGAGCGGTGCATTATGGGCAGCTATCCCAGCATGCAAGTGGCTGCAACATGCTTTTCAAATGCGGGGGTGGAGTGTGACAGGGAGTGTGTTGTGTGTATGTGGGGGGAGAGAGAGTGGGTTTTTGGGGGGCTGAGAGCATGTCAGCGTGCTGTCTTATAAGTTCAGACAGCAGCAGATCCTCCTGTTTCCCCCCCCCCCAGCATTCCACACTAATGGTTGCTTTGTCTCGGAGCAGATAAGCAGTCGGTTGTCAGAATCGGAGCTTTCAACGGGCATTTCCGCATTCCTACAGCCAATTCCAAACAATGACAAGAGTGGCCACTTGACTTAAAGTGGTTATGGGACGCTTCCGGAGGCTGATCAGAGCGCAGTAAAGCAACACCTCGTTCACACTGGCGCCATGGTGCTCCAGCGAGGGGCGCAGCAAACGTTATTCCACTCTCCGAGGTGGAGTACCAGCAGCCCTGTAGCCGCAAAGTCAGAGCGCTCTGTGCCTTGCCAGTGTGCCCGGGGCTCCTTTATTGCGCTGTAACTCGCAAGTGTAGCCAAGCCCTGAGTCTCTTAGACCTTGTAAGCGTCACAGTGCATGCAGTGTGTGTAGTTGGGAGGATATGGGCCAATCCCTCATCCATTTCTCCATATCTATGTGGGAATTAGCTGCAAGAGTATTCTCCTCACTGGGTAATGATTTCCAGCCATTTGTGTGTAATCCATACATGTCTTTCCATTAGTTTTGGCAGCAAGTGGAAGGCTGAGCAGCCAGATGATTTTCTTGATTCTTATAGAGATATTTCTCCCTGCAAAAGGATTTCTTATCTGAGTATGGCTTTGGCTCACAGAATGGAGTGACACTCATACAAAAACTATTTAAGGGACAAGAACCTGCATGGTGACCATGTCTGAGCTTGCTCCATCTTGAGTGAGCTCTGAGGAGGACTGTCAGGGGAAGAGGTGGGAATGAGAAGGGGAAATAGGAAAGATTAGACCTTGGAATTGAATTGAGTACCCATTTGGGTAAATGTTTACTGGGGGGAGAGGAGCTTTTTTGTCTTCTCTTCTCCCTGCTACCCCCAAACACTGAGATATTTTCTTTCGGGCTCACAGCATTAGCTAACCTGCTCTTAGAGACATAATAGTTTATCCCAAGGAGCTTATATGTTATGTGTACAGCAAACTTCAATGCAATTGTTTTGTAAATTTAAAAAAATGGTGTTAAAAACAGCAAAAACCAGTTATGCTTAACAACTGCAAAACCGTAAGGGCATACGGTATCTCTGTACAGAAACTGCAATCCCTCCACTCATTGCTAGACTGCTGCTACCTCTGTGGTGGAACATGGCAGCTGTTTAAAAGTGCATAGAGGTGCCACCCAGCATCTTTGAATGGGCTGTGAAGAAAAATACCATATCCTGTTGCAGCTGCAAAGACAACTTAGAGAGACAGGCTGCAATTGTCCTGGTGGAATTTGGCCAGGAAACCTGGGTGAATATTTTGGTTCTTAAGATTTAGATCTACCCTGTTTGTTCAGTTTGCTCCAACTGAATGAGTTTGAGCGGGAGACACCCTATAGTGACACTTCTGCTGAAATCCGATTGCAGGTGGGGCTTCCCTAAATGATTCCTTCACAGCACTTCCCCTTAGCTGCACAGGATCGTGATTTTGGTCCATTACCACTATTCCCAGCATCACTGGGCCATCCTCCTCGAGTGTCCTTGTGGCTCACCAGGTAGCACTCTGAAGTCTCCTCCTGAGGTTTGGGCTCATACCTAGTGCTGACCCAGCCCAGTAGCACTGGGGAACTGCTGTGCTGTTAGGGGATTTGCTTATGCTGATGAGAGGAGATGAAGTTCTTTCTGTTCCCTCCGGGTGTGCTGGTGGGTCTTGATGATCATGTGGTGTTCTTTCATGCAAACTCCTTCCCTTCCTAGCATGCTTTGCAGAAATCTGAATGCAGTAAGGAAATGACAGTGGAGCAGGAGAGGACATTGAGGGATTTCAGCAGTGGGAAGAGAGGTTGTTGCAGCTCCGATCTGAAATGAGCTGGATGAAGTAGGTGAGACCTGCAGAGATGAAGGCTCTGGCACCAGCAGCACCCAGCACTTGTGGGTGACGGAGTGGAGACAGGTGCCAGATGAGTTGGTAGGGGAGCAATGAGACAAGGGCAGTGAAGCAAAGCCATGCCAGTATAATGTCCCTGGCCTTAAGGGCATGTAAATGCTGCAGGGGTTGCCTTCACAGTCACTGCACTGCTGTCTGCTAGCTCCTTGCTGCACACAGCACTCTGAAAAACCCTTCTCCTTTAACATCCTTGTCTTGTCTTCTAGCAGCTACTGAAGTTAAAAAGAGACTGAACAGAGGGCTAACGGAGGATGGGTGGGACCTCTGGACTGGTTGTTGAACCATGTATGACCCAGACTGGCATAGTTCTTGCACCAAAACCAAAAAGGCCTAAAGACTATCCCACTAGTTTCTTAGTCGCCCACTGGATTGCTGGGTACTGATATGCTCAGCCCTGACTAACCTGGCAGCTGGGGGTCTTGTAGCAATGCATCTGTGTTTACTTGCAAGGAGCGTTGCTGAAGTGCCACCTTGCAAGCAGATGCCTAGAAAAAGCAGATGGCTTCAGAGTCCTGCTTCCCTTAAAGCTCCTGAGCCTGCAGCGGAACTCCTGGAGGAACCTGCTTTGTGTGTTCTCGCTTCTAGGAGTCAAGCTGGGTCAAAACTTAGGGCTGGGGTACTCCTGAAGCCCTTACAGATTTACAAGGGGGCTCTCATACTTTGCTTTGGAGTGAGACAGTGAGAAGTTCTGCTAATGAAATGTGGAAGATGATGCTAGCCTTCTCCTCCGTTCTGCACCATGAGGGATGGGGGAGGGAAGGGAGGCTCCACGGGGACTGCCAATGTCCCATTTGTTCTTCTGTTCAAATTCGTTCCACTGGTGCGAGATCTTGTAGAGAGCATCTCATCTTTTGCTCCCCCTGCAGGCTGTTCTATGCAGACACATGCCACATGCTGTTCCCAGAGCTGGAATTGGCTGGTGCAGCTGCACACAGATGTCTTGCTGCGATAAAGTCAGTGCACTACTAGCTGAATGTGTCAAACTGGCAGCTGCATTCATCTCGTTTCAGCCTCATTCCAGCCATGGCAAAAACTCTTTGTCCATCAGAGGGACGCAGGGAACTTAACAAAGGCTGAAAACACCATTCTTCAGCTTCAGAGGAAGGTGAAGGGGAGCAAACCCCAAAAGTACAGTTCTGGGGCAATACAGCCTGATGGGACTGTGGATGGGAAGGGCTGCAGGTTGTAGAGCTGCAGCAGAGCTAGTAATTATATCCCACTTAATGATGGGAAAGAAATAGTTCAAGCCTCCTGCTGGAGCTGCTGCACTCTACCCAGACCAAAACACCATCCCCAGCTGTCTGAGGGTCCGGCGGTGACCCATGGGGGAGACATTGTGCTAACAGCACAATGTAGTCATCAGCTGTGAGATTTTGAGCTTGGGCTCCAGTTCCCTGGGTCTAGGAGCACCCAGATTTGCTTCCATACTGTGTACTGTAACAAGTGGATGTGCTGGCCCTTTAAGGTAGACTGACAATCAAGCACTGCTCTGTCCCTGCAGCAAGACATGCTGGGACTTGTAATCTAGAGGGAAGTCTAGGAATTAGGTGCTGGCAAGTAACGCTGGGAAATGGAATTGGGGATAAAACCTCTGAGCAGAGTGCCCTGGATGGAGCAGGAGCTGCTACTAGAGCTGTTCAAGTTGGAGACCACTAAAGAGGCTGGAGCTGTGGGTTTCTCCAGGCAAAGAGTCAATGGAAGAGCTGGAGAGGGGCTATGGAAGAAGGGAGGGTCAAGGACCCTGAGGAGTTGGGGGCTGTTTGGCAAGTGGGTCAGACAGAGAGAAGCCCAAAGGAAAAGCTGCTGGGTTTAGCTTTAGGGAAAGTGGAGTGGGACAGGACTGGATGCCCACTTCATGGTGTGGGGCCCCAGGGTGGAGCCCTCTGATAAGGGTGGGCAGGAGCTCCCTCCTGGCTTGGAGGGACTCTGCAGGAGGAGAAGCATTGGTGAAGTGACACAGACTCTGGAAGGGGAGTATGTCTGACTTTAGGAAAAGCTCCATTTTTCCAAAGATGAGAGGGGACTCATGCCACATCCACCTCACTGTACCCTGGCCTCACGCTGCCATGTGTTGGAAATAGTCATTCCTGTGCTGTGACTGGAAGAAACTGGGTGCCGTGTTGCTGCTGGGTGCCTGGGCAAAGCAAGACACAGCACCACCTGCACTGTGCGTCCAGTGCTGGAAGGAGACCAGGGGATGCTATTCAATCCAGTGTGTGTTATAGCTAGAATAGTACTATCAGCCCTGGGCCTCCGGGTTTCACTGTCCACTGTGAGAGCTAATGGCTTGGAGAGCTCGTGATTGGTTACGTGCTGCTTTGTGGCATGGGGTGGATTGACACCAGTGCATTTCCTACCATGCACTCCATGGCTATGGACCAAAGTTTTCACTTAAAAACAAACCAGAACCCAGACAGATTTCTAGCACTTCTGCTTACAAGGCTACACTCAAGATGGGATGTTCTTCTAAAAGCTCTGATCTAGGAATTATTTTGGAGGAGGTCTCTGACCTGTGTTAGATGGGAGTTCACACTCTGTGATCACAGTGGTCTTTTCTGGCCTTGGAATCCATGAATCTTCAAAAGCTTATCTGAGTGTGAACAGGTGCAGTGCTGTCTACAGGGAGCCTGAAAAAAACAGTTCATCGAATGGCAGTTAACTCTGGAACATAATGATGACAAATTGAATGTCAGCTTTGTTGCTGATTGTGTTAGCAGACACATCCAGCTGCAGTGATGTGCTCATCTTGCAGCCCAAGATCCCTCCCACTGGGGACTCACACGTTCATGGGGAAGGGAGGCTTGCTTATAAGGCAGGGAGCACAGGTTAGTGAGTGAGCTTCCTGTCCAAAAGTGCAGTTAAAATCCTCTTCCCCAGATGTTGCATAGGATGCCTAGATCAGGTGTGGGCTCTGCTGGCATAGGGTTTGGCTCATGTTTGGGGTACATGCTGCCAGCTGGAGCCCTGTGCTTGCTGCTCTCCACAGCAATGGCTCGCTTTCCTGGGCTGTTTGAATAGTATGAATAGGGAATACCTGAGCATCCAGAGCATGGTTTAGCCTCCGAGAGGGAACATGAGCCCTGTTCACGCTGAGGTCTTAGTCATGCATAGAAGTTCAGACTAGTGGAAGGGTTCAGTTGCTTGGCAGCCACATGCTGCATGGGGGCATTAGTGTTAATGCCGAAATATGTAAGGGTTGGACTAGGCCAGTGCCCTGCAGCCAGCAGCGAAATGACTTGCAGGGCCCATTGGCTTCCCATGTCCTTTGTAGAGAGGGAGGGGGAGGAGGATTGTCTCCCCACAGAGTGTATGTGGGACATGTCTGCACTCTCCACTGTGGGAGAAGACACCTGGGTGAGAAGAGGCTCAGGCTGCTCAGTGTCCCCAGCCTCAAGCACAGGGGCCTCTGCACATGGGAGAGGGTGCAGGGGAAACCTGTGGTGCTAGGATGCTCTTCATATCTGGAAAGCTGAGCCCCATTCTCCATCCCATTGAGAATTGGGGGGCAGGAAGCAGGAAAACATGGGATGAGGAGATTGCCAGAATAACCAGGGGATGGGGAGAGACTGGGGAATGGAGATGGGGTGGGAAACACCAATACAAGGGGAGGAGGAGAGAGCCAGGCGGGACAAGGACTGGCCTTAAAATAGGGGCCAAGACCACCTTCTCGACCACACCCCAGGGAGAGTTAAGCCCTGCCGCTCCCTTAAATGGCTTTATGGCACCTCCTCTGTGAGGGAGGGGGAGCTGTTACCCTGGCTGCTCCCTCTCTCTAAAGCCAGGCTGGCTTAGTGGTGGTGGTCTGAGGTGAGATTAACCCTGCTAGCTGCGCGGCAGGATTCTGGGCTAGTGGTGGTGCACTGGAGTCTGGCTTCACCCACTGGATCTGGCAGACTGAATTCCCAGCTCTAGCAGGGCGCATTGGGAAGGTGGCATTTCCCAATGAGATCTCACAGGCAGATGTATGAAAATAGACCAGCTAAGGCCTGTCCTACTGACGCCCTGAAGCCATCTCTTCACCAGCTGTGCCCAGGGCAGAGCTATTGCCACAGCTGTTTTTTCTCATTAGGATGCCAGGAAATGAGAAATAATGAGCCCCTTATCTCACATGGCTGGGGCAGGTAGCAGCAGAGAGCTCCTAGCGTAGTGTGCCATGTTAAGCTGCTGCTTGTCTCTGTGCTAGCCAGTCCGTAATGCCTGCGCCTGCACTGCTTGTCAGGTGGGAAGATCTTGATCCTGGGGCTTTGTCGGGGACAGGTACTTAGCTGAGGAACGCAGAACCAGTTTGGGGTGAGAAACCTGAGACCATGAAGTAGCCCTTAGTGACTCCTGTGAATCTAGCAGCAAAACACCTCTGCCCAAAGCCTGTGCCAAGCCCTATACATGAGTCTGAGAAAGGGCTCTTCAGAAGGTGCCGCTCCTGGGAGTGGTGACATTGTACACGTGGACAATGGCTGGTGGATTCACATAGCACCCACTAGTCCTGCTCTTTCCCAGCCTTTTCCCCTGTGTGCTAGGCTTCAGGGAGCTCCCGTTAAGCTGAGCTCTGTGGTGCATAGGGCTGTAACCCTGTGCTCGGTGGGTTCCACAAATCCTGCCTCCTCTTGCAAAGTGGAACTGTGCTGGCCTCACCACATCCAGGAGGCTGGAGGGACCAGGACGTGTCCTGGAGCATGTTGCAGGAGGAGGAGTTGGAGCTGGCTAGCTGACACTGTCGAGCAGTGTTGCTGCCCAGCCCTCTACATTGGTTACAGTTGTTCACTCAGAGCTTTCAGAGACAGCTTCTGAGCCCTCTCTCTTTTGCACCTGCCCCCTGTTTTGGTGTGTTCCAGCATGTGAACTGGACCCTTCTCCATGTGGATCTGCTCTGCACCATGAGGAGCAGAGGAGGGGCCTTGCTACATCCCTGCATTGGTAATGCAAATGCTGGGGTGGAGAGTCCCTACTCTGCTGGCAGCCAAGTGCCAGGCTGAGGGGGACTGCTGGCCAGTGCTGCAGGAGGAACAAACATTGGCTTTCTGTTAGGCTGCTAGACTTCGATTTTTTCCCCCCTTATTGGCAGCTGCATGAACCATTTCCTTCTCCTTAGTATCAAGTTCCCTCAACCACTCCTCCGCCTAAGGCATTGACCCTGGAGGTGTATTGATCTCTGCAAGGAATGGGGACAGGGCTGACTAGGCAGTGCCCAATAGGGAGATAACTGATTGCTTTGGGGTGGGGGGCTTTGGGAACCTTGTGCAGCCTGTAGCCAATAATCCCTTTTCTGCAGTCTTATGGATGTGGGGCTTCCAAGGCAGCAAAATGTGTCCAATGGGGGAGGGCCCTGTCCGTACGTGTCCTTGTATCTATGTGTCTGCCGCTTGTCTTTGAGTTTTGTCTCTTGTTTTGCAGATGAATCTCTGAGACCAAAAATATTTTAGAAAGTTCCATCTGTTTCAATCTGTTAATAAGTTTTGTCAGTTTGTTTATGTTCGTTCTATGCTGTGGGAGTGTCGGGGTAGGAAGGACAGGCAGATGCAGGGGTGACCAGGGACTACCTGGGCTTTTCCTGAGGGTGAATGCCCCTGGCAGGGGCGTGGCTGGTGGGATGATGGAGCCAGCATTCTGAGCTGTCACAGAAGGGGGAGCAGGAGTAACAGCTTCATCAGCGCTTGCCGTCTGTGCTGGTGCTACACTACGGGGGAGGGTATGGAGTTTAGCGGTGCTGAGAGCAAGTGCAATCACTTAAAGGTGTGGTGCAAACATCTATGCACAGCTGTGGGCGCTTTGTGGATGGGAGATGTGTTACTGGTGTGTTAGGAGGTTGCTTTGGGGCTGGCAAGGCCAAAATGCTCTGGAGTAGAAAAGGAGAGAGCTGGTAGCAACCCCTATATTCAGGTTGTCTAACATTTTTCATTTTAAAGGATTATTGCAACCTTTTCTTTGAGAAATGTTTGTCTCACTATTGTTTACAGCTGACATTTGATGTTCAGCAGGGGAAAGGACCTCAGGCCACAAAAGTGTCTGTTCTTTGGGCTTATCTACATGGGGAAATTTGCCGGTATAATTAATTATACCACTCCAGTTATGCTGGTAAAACTCTTATTCCAGAACAAGAAGAGCAATATAATTATACCAGTAATTATGCTGGTAATTTTCCCCATGTAGAACAGACCCAAATCCCATGAAATTCTGTTCATCTTTTGCTGAGATGTAAACTGTTACAAACAGCTGTTTCCGTTCTGTGGTGCTGTTCTTCTGGGGAGAGTCGCCAGAATCACTGAACACAGGAACCTTCTATGGCTGACCCCATGCTGCCACCACATCAGCAGCAGCAGCAAACACATCACTGGAAATGTCTGAGAGCTGTCTGAGCAGGAGGGTGGAAGAGACCTGGGCTGGACTTACTCCCCTGGACCTGTCAATGGCCCCAGTGGCCCATCCCCCTCCTCTGGGGTCATCACATCAGACTGGGCCTCACTCCCCACAATTCCCCCCTCTAGCATAATAGATTTCCCTTGCCACCAGCTAGCATGGGTCACAGTCTGTGCTGCAATGCTGAAGGTTCGGGGTTTGAATATTTTTTTCCAAAATAAATGCTTCACTTCTCCTAACTCAGCATCTGACATCCAGCGCCCATGATCGTGGCAGCCCATTGCTGATGGGTTGCCCTTCAGTGACAAAATTGTGTGGTTTGTACACGTGTGCACGCATGAGGGGAGGAACAGGCAAGCACTGTTTAATAAGGAAACAATTTCAAGCCCAGGTTTCCAAAGGGTGGTTACAAACACACACACCAGAATGAAGGAGATGAAGGGCTATCGAAACAAAGAGGGGGAAGAGCTTTCTTCTTGGTTTATAACTAGTGCTTGCCCTCTCTGATTCTTTCCCTTTTGCTTTTCGCATATGGCAGGGTTTTTAATTGTTCTTCCTGTCCAGTGAAGTTGGTGTGGATGACACCTGCCTCTGGTTCACGCTGTGGGTAGTGCACTGAGCTCTATGGTAACTGAGAAGGTGTCTGTTAACTTGCCTTCTCTCTGCTGGCTTTGAGCATCTGAGCAGAAGGCCTGCTTGACACACAGCACTGCCCTGCTTTCACTGGAGGTGTGATTTTAAGCTGATTTAGTTAAACTGTTGCCAGTCTGTATGTGGACATTCATGTCTGCTTAGCTTGCTTCGGTAAATTTACAGGCACAAACTGAAATGCTGTAACCAGTATTAAACCCATAGCATTGTTTGCACCATTTAACTCAAATAGGTTTGACTGTACAATGTGTGTGTGTGCGGGCAAGGCCTAAAGCTCTGTGTTTGTCAAGGTCTGTCAAACTGTGACGATTATGTCTGAGACAAGTTGGTGGATTCCTGTTTATCAGGAGATGTAGACTGTAGATACTGTTCCTCATCCCTGCTAACAATATTCCAGCACGGCTGATGTTTGTCCTGCCCGTTTCACTGGGGTTCACGCAGTCAGTCGGGGGCATTACGCTGAAAGGCTTCCAGCACTGATGCTACACTGATCTTTACTATGAGTGTTTGTGTTGTGTTTTGCAGAAGTAACATTCATCCTCAAGTTGATGATAATGAAAATACAGAAGAAAGAAAAGCAGGTTTGTGATCCCCTCTCCTTCACCTAAATCAGTCTGTCAGGCTTCAGTGCCTTGTCATGTGTGAGAGTGGTGGCTGCAGCAAGCTGACCTACAGCCTGTGTTTGTTGTGTGGCCAAGGGGTGTACGTGCATTTCCAGCTTTCAGCCCCTCTTGTCAGGGCCACAGAACTGTGCTTTGCAATGTAACTGGGGCTTGGGACACATAAATCTCTGCTTGGGGCAAGGGCAGAGAGTGGGATTTATTTTCCATTTAATAAACAAGATACACTTAATTGTTTGTGTGAGCCTGGATAGTGAAGCTTCTACCATTCCAGCTTGTCTGGCTCCACAACCACTGTGATTTAGAAAAAATGGTCAAGTTGTTACAATAAGTGCTGCTAAATAACTATCCCAGCTAAAGCTGGAAGCAGAGAGGGGTTGGGGCAGGGGGAGGGGAGGCCTGCAGTGCCAGCTCAGGAACCCTGCCTGGTTCAGAAATAATCCTGGCCCACCAAGCCTCTGACCCTTGACTCTGACATGCTGCATCTGGTACTACGATACAAATTGAATAAATAAATCTGCTACTGGAGGAGATTTATGAGCCGCTGGTCATTGTCTCTGCTATTTGCACAGGGAGAAGCTGCCCCTGGGCTCTGTGATAAAGGGACAGAACCTGTTCAATATATGGAGGCTCTGCCTCCAGGGTGAAAGGTGTTTGTAGGGTATAAAACAAGCCAGTCTGCCCTTCACGGATTTGTGTGCATGCTGCTTTTAATGGGAAACCATTAAAGTGAGCATCTAACAATGGGATAAATCTCTTAAAGGGAGTGGGAGCCTCTTTCAGCCTACTCTGAAGCAAACCCCCAGGGCAGCAGCTAACCCCTTTTAGGGGTCTGGCCTTATCAACAAAGAAATGAATAATAACAAAGTTCAGTTCAAGCCACCTCCTCTGGCTTTACTGCTCCTAATGCTCTTCTCTCAGGACAGCTCAGCCCACACACTAGATCCTCTCTCTCTCCAGGGAGCCACTGCCATCCCCCTTGTACCATGCAATCCTTCTGTAAGAATCACATCCATCCTGGATGATTTGATTCTTACAAGTGGAGTATTTTAGTTAGTATAGGAATGATTTTGTCCCAGTGGTTTTGATCATGGTATGTCGTTGATTCTTATATCAATGATTTTTATAAATGGAGTGCACTGTATCTGGCTTGGATAGTGAACCACCCACCCCATGGAGTCAGCAAAGCCCACTCAGCCCTTTCCCAGCAGAGTGCATGCTACCAGCAAGATTTAATATGTACCAAGGGAAGTGAGTCCTGGTAAAAATTCTTCCTCATTAGCAGCCTTTTCCCAGCTGTGGTTATCGTGCAGATTGCTGGCAGGTGTTCCCTTGAAAGTGGCATCAGATAGGATTCCTGTCATGACGAGTCCTGAACCACCAGAGCAAAGGCAAAGAGACATTGGGCCAGGTTCTGACCTTACTTATCCTGGTGTAATTCCACAGCAACTTGCCTCAGAATCTTCTCATTTGAGAACTGCCCATTGCCACTCTTGGACCTGTGCTCTCTCTGCTTTGGAGTGGGCTCTCTGCTATTGTACCAGAGAAATGAGACATTTCTAGTGTCTGTCCTGGAAAATCACAGCAGTAGGGTGCCCTACCTGCTTTCCTGCTTTCAGACACTGCTCCCGAACATGCATGGAGGTAGAATGGAGAGCAGCTGGCAACTTCGCTTCTGTGTGAGGTAGGGAAGTGTAGTGCAGACCAGGACAAACGAAAGTGTTGCAGAGCTGGTGCTGCAAGAGGGAGTGGGGGAGCCAGTGGGGCTTCCTCCAGAGAGACATGAATCTCATGCAGCTTCCATTCCTGTGGGTGAGGCTGGTGTAACACCCTAGTGTTGGAAAGGACCTCTTTTCCCCCCAGTGCATCTGTGCCTTAGCTAGGAAAGAACAATCAAGAGAATGAGGATGGACTGTGTAGTGTATGGTCAGCAGCCCCTGCTATGTCCCTGTGTGTGTGACACTGGGTAGCACAGAGTTTGAAGCCAGAAGAGAGCACCAGATCATCTAGTCCAGCTGTTCTCAAACTGTGGGTTGGGACCCCAAATTGGGTCGGGACCCTGTTTTAATGGGGTCACCAGGGCTGCCGTAGTCTTGCTGGGGTCCGGGGCCAAAGCTGAAGCTCAAGGCAGAATGTCGCTGCTCTCTCTCTTTGGAGATGGATTCGCTAACTGCTTGCTTCGTTTGGAAATCCCGTCCCAAATTATCTTGCTGGCCAGTGCATTTGAAAAGCCTGGTGTGCTGTTAACACTATCAGTTGTTGACTGCAGGACGTAACATTCTAAGGTCTTTCTCAGTCATCTGGATCTCTTGGTATAGGATTCTTTTCTCCTTGGGGAGTCAGGTTTTGTCATCTTGCTGCCTTTGCCTGCTGTGGTTGGGGCTAGGAATGCCAGGCCTTGCACACAGACCTGTCCTCACTATTTATATTACTAAGTGGTCTGATATTGTGTTTGCATCTCCTTCCTTCCCTGTTAATGCATGAGAAATGAGGATTTGTCAGCTGCTGTGAGCAGCCGTTGAAATCGGTCACCTTTCCATGTGATTTGCGGGGCTCCCAACCTGGAGGCCCATGTCCTGGTGGGGTGAGGGTTTAGAATCTGATTTATGCATGTTAGTGCTCTGGGGGTGGGGAACAGATTTATTTGCTGGGTTTAAGGCTCCAGGAGCTAGTTTGCCCTCCCTCTCCTCATAGTTTCTTTATGGGAAGGGCACATGGAAGTCTGTGCTCTGCTCTCCCTTGGGCATCAAGTGGCTCCCTCTACCGCTGGCTTTCTTTTTGCCAAGCCCTGACTTATTGAATAACGTGAGAACTGTAGAGATAAAACAAATTGAGTTATTCCACAGAGCCTGCAAATTTCTTATCATATAGATATGGAAATAACTAGACTCGTCACCTATATTAGGAGCCTGCACTCAAGCGCATCCGAATTTTCAGAGCTCTAAGTAACTACTTGTCCCATCATAAGGAGAAGCGATGGGAAGGGGAGAGGTTTCTTAGCTTCTGGTTTACTCTGAGGGTTTCACTCCATGTCTCAGAAATGGAGATGCCAAAGCTGTGTATTGCCCCCTGGGTGGTGCCATCTGATGGATCTGGTGGGTTCTCTACAGTGGGTAACTTGTCCAGGACAAGCAGATATAAGGATACTGTGATGTATGCCTTTATGCAGTGAGAACCATGAAGGGGACACAACAGGTATCTCAGGGTCGTTCTTCAAGTGATGGTCCCGATGTGTATTCCACACGTGCCTACGCATATGTGCATGATGTGCCTAGGTTTGGAGATTTTTAGCAAGCGGTGGTCACTGGTCAGCACCTGCTCAATGGAAGGGAGCACAAAAGTCTCTTTTTAAGGGCCCCAAAAAGGTGATGGGTGGAATAATTCATCTTCTCATTATTTTTTCCCACCAATTAGGCCTAATTTCCAAATTTTGTAATTTCCTAATTTTTGGTCCATTGATTTTCAGTCCTCTGCTACTCTTGTTTACCAGTCATAATCTTAACGCAGTCCTTGAATGGTGTCAGTAGCCCCTTTCTGTTTAAATTAATTCAGTCTGTCTGTCGCCTCACATCTTAAACAGTTTTATATAACAGATTATTGTTACAATTCATGACAATATTTTTTACTGTTGAGCTCACAGGGTAAATTTGTAGGCCCAGTTATTATGATAGATCTGTTTTCCCTGTAAGCTGCGCACTTGGGCGGCCTTGCAGGAGAGATTCAAGTGCCGCCCAGCTGATTAGGAGAGCAGGCACAGCCTGCAGCATGTGTTCAGGTGCCCCTCCTCCCACTCCTCCCAAGTTGCTCCCTCCTGCAGTTGCTCCTGGGAGCTGGGACCCTCCTGCTGGCTGTGCAGAGCGGGAGAGGGGAAAGGAGGAGGGTGCTGATGTTCCCATTCCCCGGCCCCTGTACCCCATCTCTGCAGAGCAGGGCAGAGGGGACAGCCTGGCTCAGGAGGACTGTCTGAATGGTGAGTGGCTGAGTGCCTTTCTTAAAGAGACAGTGCACTGTTTCTGAGATTTCCCCAGCAGCCAGCTCACACAGTCTCTCTCTCTCTATCTCCCCCTCCCCTTGTCCATGTACCCCATCTCTGCAGAGCTGGGGAGGGGAGACAACAGGGCTCAGGACAGAGCGGGTGAGCTTTCTGTGAGTGTCTTAAAGAGACAGCACACAGCTTTCCCCAGCAGCCAATCCTGGCTGGAGTAATTATTCCTATGATAACTTTTAAAAAATATATATTATATCTAGGTTTTTTGTTTCTACTGGTGGCTCACATAGGCACATACCTTGGTGCACATAACAAAATTTATTCCGCACGTGGATGGAAAAAATTAGAGGGAACATTGCAGCAGACCCCAGGGACATGGGCTAGACCCTGTTGTTGAAGTTTCCCTCTGCTGAGTGTTGGCTGATCGTAATAAATCCCATAACTCAGCCTCATGGTCCATCCCAGCCTTGATCCCTTGCCTGTTCCTGTTAGAGTTGTTAACTAACACATGATACCATAGGTAACCCCTAAACATTGCTAGAGTCTCTGCATTCAAAGAGGCCCTACATATATCTGTGGTGCTTAGCTGGATACCAAGGTGATGGACACCTTTGAAATACCATTGGCAGATGGGTGAGGTCTCCATTCACAGATTCTCTAGATTTGAGGGCACTGGGTCTGCCCCAGAACGTGGGCTGCAGCTTTTCTCCCCTCAGTTTGCTCACTGCTCTCTTCAGGCCTCTGTCTCTGTCCTGCCAAACACATTGTAGTGATAAAGACATAAGCACTTCATGTTCCCCTGTGCGTAGAGCTGGGTAAAGGATGCACAGTTCTGTCCTCCTAGCAGCTCCTGTGTGGTGAGACAAGCCCTTCTGTCTGTGAGAGCTGCCTTGTCCAGACTCCCTGTGATGAGGCCTTGATCTTGGCTGGAACCTCTAGGGATCACTCATAAGAACCTAAGAACAGCCATACTGGGTCAGACTAATGGTCCATCTAACCTAGTGTCCTGTCTTCCAACAGTGGCCAGTGCCGGATGCTTCAGAGAGAATGAACAGAACAGGCAGTCATCGAGTGATCCATCCCCCGTCGTCCACTCCCAGCTTCTGGCAGTCAGAGGCTAGGGACACCCAGAGCATGGAGTTACATCCCTGACCATCTTGGCCAATAGCCATTGATGGACCTCTCCTCCATGAACTCATCTCATTCTTTTTTCAGCTCCCCAGGGTACCCTTTGCTAATGACCGGTGGTGCCTGCCTGTCTCCAGACTCCCAATCACTGGAGTTATCCATCTCCTCATGCTCAGTTTGCAGGATATACTGGTCCATTTTTGTGGCAGCAGGTTCCATCTGCCATTCCCTTCTGGTGTTACTTCCATGCTGCTGTCTGAACACAGGGCTTCCTTGAGTATCGTATTGCACTCAGCCTGAGGTTAAGGAAGAAGCCTTTGTGTGAACACTCACTGCTGAAGGAGTCCAGAGGCACAGGTCTCAGTGGTGCAGTGCTGGGGCTGGGACCTGCAGGCCTCACAATGCAAGGAGCTGAGTGGAGTGGGACAAGCTGGGATTCAGAGGTAGCTGTTTGTACATTAGTAAAGACAGTTTTATTTCTGGAGCTAAAACCTAAGGAGACAATTTCATCCCTGGTGTAACTCTATTGGAGCAATTTGCTTCATAGCTTCTTATATTGTGAAGGAGCTCAGAGACCTGTACAATGACAGAGAATATACAGGGGACTCCTCTCTGGTAACGGCAGTGTATCCATCTCTGGGTGGGAATGGTATTTGTTTCACATGGCTCAGCAATGTAAGGCTGCAGGGGCCTGGGACAGGAAGTGAAGACGAGAGTCCAGTTGTAACTGAAGGGGGAAGGAAGGGAACTGTGATGCGGTTAGTCAGGTGTGACTCCTTCCAGCACGGAGCTCCTTTGGGAGATGGATGCGTTATGATTACAGCTGGTCAGAAAACATTTGTCAAAATGGGTTTCTGTCAGCAAATGCTGTTTTTAACTAAGCTGAATTTTTTTGTTTTAGAAAAATTTTGAAATGTCGTTTCAAACTGAAATTTTCATTTTGAAATTTATTTTATATTGTATTTTAGTTTTACATTACTGTTGTTTTTACATTATTCCATGACATGCCAGTAGTAATAGCATATAATATGATGTCATTGTGACAACTTGACATGGTATGACATCATATTATCTACTGCTCCTGGGATGGAATAATACAAAGATAATAGTAATTTTAAAAATGCCAAAAAAATACATTTTGAAATGATTGAGGAGGGAAATTTGTTTTTCAGGAAAATTTGGAAATACTTGTTTTCACAGTGATTTGGAACAAAATTTTTTTTGAAATGTTATTTCCCCTGAAATGGAAATTCTGCATTTCAGCCAGCTGTAATTATAATAGTCAGTAATTACATGATCATATGCGCTATTTTTTCACAGGAACCCTGCCTCATTCAGTGCACAGGATTGACAATACTCACTGAATGAGCAGCTGTTCAATATATTGCTTTCTTCTCATTCTTCAGTGGGCAGCCCTAGGCCTCATGTACTGCACTCTATTCAAACCTTGCTCTGAAGGTAGAATTATGTATTTCCACATGGGCTTTTTTTGTGGCACTCTTCACTGTAGCACCTTTTTCAGAATGACCCTGTGAGGTTTGGAGGTATTATCCCTCTTTTACAGATGGGAAACTGAGGCACAGCGAGATTAAGTCCAAAGTTTCCATTGATTTTGGGTGCCTAATTTGACATGCCTTCGTAACAGTCTGTAGCAGTTTATACATTCAGAGCACAGCTCTCACTGACTTCTGTTGCAGCTGTGAGTGCTCAGTGCTAGACCTGCTGGGAGGACAATTACGTTTCATGGGAACTTTCAAGGTTTTAACATTTGTTTTTGTTCTTCAGTGGAACGAAAACAAAACCTTTTGAACATTTTTGCAGGAAATGTCTTCATGCTTGCCAGGACCATGGGAAAGCCATGTTCAAGTCCCTGTGCTGTCTGATTCAGAGCAGTAGGACATCTCAGGCCACTCCAAATCAGACAGAGCTGAGATTTTAATGTGGGTTTCCCACATCCCAGACCAATACAATCCTCACCCAACTATAGAGTTTGTCTTTCATGCCTCACCACAGGTCCAGGAGTCTTCGCAATTAATATTTTTTTGGAAACTGATATGTCTCTGCCAAACGATTCAACTCTGACCAAATAGCATATTTCACTGAGATGACTGTTCTGACTACCTTTACTCAGCACTTCTGCAAATGAGAACATATAGCTCCAAGTCAGGCACCCAGAAAATGAAAATCACACAATTAGTGACCCCCTGTATAGAGTTGGGGTTAAGTGAATTGACTAACATCCCACAGGAACTCTGTGGCAGAGGCAGGAATAGAATCCAGTTCTCCAGGGCAGCATTTAACTCTCTTAACCATGAGACCATCCTTTCCCTTCCTGCAATCACCTGCCCATGCCGTACAGACCTTCTAACTTCTGCAACAATTGAGGCAGGGGTTCCACAGATAATAGCCTTCTTCTCTACCCAGCCCTGATTAATCCCCAGACAAGGTCCATCTTGTGCATTGAATGAGATCGGGGTACTGTGGAAAAAAATAGTATGTGATCATGTAATGGAAGACAGTATCACAATACATATGCACAAAAGGGTCTGAAGCTCAGTGGTTTGAGCATTGCCTGCTAAACCCAGGGTTGTGAGTTCAATCCTTGAGGGGGCCATTTAGGGATCTGGGGCAAAAATTGGGGATTGGTCCTGCTTTGAGCAGGGGGTTGGACTAGATGACCTCTTAAGGTCCCTTCCAACCCTGATATTCTATGATTCAAATCTATGATTCAAAGTTGCACAGGCAACCTTAATACTGGCATTTCCTGACATTTGTGTGATTGACTTTGCAATCTTAATAATGTTCTTTTAATGTAGTTTTCTATATGTAATTTCCTGGGTTTTTAAAAAAGCAAACGGAAAAACAGAAATTCCCTCCCATGGTATATTGGCACCCCACGGGTCATCAGCAGGGTTGGGACCTTTAGATCCATCACACAGATCTCTGTCACTCAAGCTAAGGGAGTAACAGACAGCAATAGCAGGCTGCTGTGCTCTATGTGGGCCAGCACTGGAGGGGGCTAAAACACACACTTTGCCAGAGGGTATCACAGACATTTGCTGACAGTGGAATATTGAGTTTCAGAGTCTTTGGTTCCATTCCAGCCTTTGGATGGGAGTGTTCTCTAGGGATTGCAGACTTTTCTGCCCTGTCCCTGTCTTGTCTCCTCCACACACCTGAGTTCTCATCCCTTTCTCCTTGCCTACAAAATTCCAGACTCCCTTGGTCTTCTCATCCCCGTCCCAGTCTTCTTGCCTGTCAAGTCCTAATCTTACCCATCTAGCCTCCCAGTCTCCCCCACTCTCTTTGTTTTCCCTTTGAAAGTTTTATCACGGAAATAAATGTTAGCCAGTGTTGGAGTTGCACCAAGTTTGTGTGTGATTAGGGGTGCCAGGTTGTGGTGCTGCCTAGCTGTGATTTGCACAAATTGTGTTATTCCACTGGCAATAAAGACTATGCCTCTGAGGCATGTGGGTTATAATGGCCTGTTGCCACCTGGGACCATGGGCTGGAGCCTGTCTGCACCAAGCTCTCCAGTGGGTTGATGCAGGTTTTCACCTTCTCTCAATCACTATTCAGCTGCCCGGCTGTTATGTTGGCATGGCAGAGGGTGATGCTGCCAAGCAGGCGCTCTGGGCCATCAAGGATACAGGCAAGGCCTTCCCTCTTTTTGGGAGCATGGGGCTGAGTGGAGGCTGGCTTGTGCTTTAACAGTATTTACAAAGGGGTAGGAGTTTAAATGCAGCTTTTGGTGTTTTAGCCAATGCAGCATTGACTTGCTGTGCCATGCTGCAGGAGCTGTTGCTGACAGGTGGCCTCACACAGCATCACTAATATGGGCTTGTTCCTGGGGCTGGGGCTGATATGAAATTGTCAAACTAATTTAGTAATTGTCGCAACATGTCATGTGCAATGTGACTTCAGCTGTACTTGGCACAGTTCCCAATCTGGGCCAGGAGCAAAAGACGTGGCAAAGCCAGCACACTCAGCTGCAGGCCCCCACATTGCTTGTGAAACGAAGGAGCTCAAGGCTCAGTATGGTGATACAGGTGCATGTCTTGGGACTCCATGAGTAGGGAGAAGCCAGAGTGTCACAGCCCGAGTTGGGCTGGTACCAGAAGAGTCTGATTATTTTGTGGTTTAAGGGTTTATGGTTTTGGTGTGCACCGACAGCAGCACATGCGGGTCCAGGGGTGTGTGGCAGCTTGTGTAACTCTGCCATGCACCAGGATAATTTAAAGATGAGCTGAATAGTGATTCTGCTGGCTGGGTTATCTGCAGGGATTGAACCCTTGACGTCTGGATCTAAATGCGTGTGTATCTGCCACCTGAGCAAAAGGAGGTTTATAAACCATTCCATGTAATCTGACCACTAGAGGGAGATGGGAGAGCTGCACTGTCTCAGCCTCCAAGGCACAAATGGCTATAAGCTCTGGAAGAATGAAGCCTCTAGTTTGGTCTGCTTGGTTACTGGCTGCATCTGACACCTGCCTCTGTTGCTGTGCAGAGGATTGGCTTTACCATGGCGCCCACAGCATGGGCATGGGGGGGGGCACTGCCATCATGAGGGGTCCTAAGCTTGTTGTGTTTAGGGCCTGTGGTCCAAATTTATCCTGGCTGTAACCCCATTGGCTTCCATAAGGTGTCCCCCAGGGCCAACTCTGAGCCTTTGGTTTTGTCACTGATGTGGGAGGCTGAGATAGCTGCTTGGATGATATCTGATGGGACTGTTGTTTCGAAGGATTGTCCTGTCTGAGGGAAGAGAGAGTAGTGGAATATCACTGTGAGCTGCTTTCGTAATGCTACGAGTAAGTGTTGTTCATGAGGAGCTTCCTGTCAGCTGTGCATCCTGTCTACTTTGCATCCAGCTCATCCTGCTGGCCTGCCCTGGGGCTGAGAACACTTGCCAGAGATCAAGTTCTGTGGAGATGGGCTTTCACCTAGTTGCTGGCAGATCTTACTTTTCACAGTCTAGCTCTGGCTGAGGATATTGTCTTTTCCTGATACAGAGGGATTGCAGAGAGAACACACAAATGGGAAAGCCCCCCCTTCCTCCCTCCCCGTCCCGGGCTCCACTGGAGCTGGGATTCTTCCTCAATCCTTGCTACATAACACAGCTTTGTGCTGAGTGATTGACTCCGCTTCATAGTTTGTGAAATGCTTTGGGATGAAGGTGTGAAATAAATGTAAGTTATTAATCAAATCCCCCACATAATCCAGGGAACTCACTGCCACAAGAGATGCCTGAGGCTGAGAGACTGGGGGATTCAAAAAAGGAATCACTATTTGTATGGAGAATGGAAACATCTCCAGTTACATCAGTGTTCCCAGATCAAAACTACATTGAGGTGGAGATAAGGTTGAAAGCACATGTTGGCAGTGTAGGGTCAAAATGTTACATGGATTTTGTAATTATCCAAAACCAAATGTTGTAAACTCAGAAAATTCAGAGTCAAGCTTAAACTTTAAAAGCAATCCAAACATGTTAGGTTAAGGCAGGGGTGGGCAAACTTTTTGACCCGAGGGCCACATCTGGGTAAGGAAATTGTATGGTGGGCCATGAATACTCATGAAATTAGGGGTTGGGGTGTAGGGGAGGGTGAGGGCTCCTGCTGAGGGTGTGGGCTCTGGGGTGGGGGCAGAAATGTGGAGTTCAGGGTGCTGGGAGGAGGCTCTGGGCTGGGGCAGGAGGTTGGGGTGTGGCTCTGGCAGGGTGTGTGGACTCTGGGTGGGGCTGGGGATGAAGAGTTGGGGGTGCAGGAGAGTGCTCTGGGCTGGGACTGAGGGGTTTGGAGGGTGGGAGGGGGATCAGGGCTGGGGCAGGGGGTTGGGGCACGGGAGGGGGTCAGTGGTGTGGACTCCGGGCGGTGCTTACCTTAAGCAGCTCCCAGAAGCAGCGGCATGTCCCCCTGCCGGCTCCTACGTGGAGGCGCGGCCAGGCAGCTCTGCACGCTGCCCCGTCTGCAGGTGCTGCCCTTGCAGCTCCCATTGGCTGCAGTTCCCGGCCTGTGGGAGCTGCGGAGTAAGTGCTTGGGGCGGAGGCAGCTTTCGGAGCTCCCTGGCTGTCCCTATGTGTAGGAGCCGGAGGTGGGACATGCCGCTGCTTCTAGGAGCCACATGGACAGGCCTGACCCCGCTCCCTGGCTGGAGCACCAGAGCTGGGAAAGCCCTGGACCCTACTCCCCAGCAGGAGCTTGAGGGCCGGATTAAAACGTCTGAAGGGCCGGATGCGGCCCCCGGGCAGTAGTTTTCCCCACCCCTGGGTTAAGGAAATGCACAGTTAGGGCAACTCAGTCAGCCTCACCTCTGCCCTCTAGTGATGCCATGCAGTTATCTTCGATTGATCCTTAGGAGTGTTTGTAATCCCAGATTAGAATAATTGGATCTTTAAAGACATAGTAGATTATTTTTATGCCTTTTTTCTCCTGGTGGTGCTACCGTGCAGGACAAGATTTTCTGCACCAGCCTCCACTAAAGGATGAATTTTCAGTTATGAAAAATAATTACAAAAATGACCATTAATCCTGAATTATTTCTTCACACATAACCAGTGCTCAGGATTTAAGTGAGTTTTAATTTGGTGGAAAGTTTGAAGAGTCTGTATTATTCCATTATTAAGATCATTCTGAGAGAGGGGAGTAGAGAAGGGCTGACACGAGGGGCTAAATTTCTTAAAGACCTATTTTCAAATCAATTTGAGCTAACAAACCAACTGATTCACTCGTAAATTCTCAGAGAATGAATTCTTTACCAAAGTGTAAGTGCTGGAATTTGGGAGGGCATGCACATTCTTCATGCATAATGAAGTGGTGGAAGCCCTGGTTCAACTGCAAAACTTAGCTCAGCCTTAACCATGACATCATGACTGGTGCCTCCATGATGATAAAATGAGACAGGATACCAACTCCATTGCTCAGGACACATGCTAGGAAGAAGCTTCCCCATACCTGTCCACACAAGGTATCTTTCACCTTCTCCTGCAGTAGCTGGCATTGACTGCTCTGAGAGACATGGTCTAGAAGGACCCACTGGGCTCATAATTCTTCTGTTCCTGTCTGCCCTCCAGCTGAAATCTTCTGCCTGGCTTAGGGCTCCTAAAGCTCTCATCAGCACAGTGAAGAGAACAATGTAAGCTGGGAAACCTTGGCTTGGTGATCCTCTCCTGGAGGTATTGCTGTGAGGGCAGGTGATGCAACTGGTGAGTTTGGACACGGGTGGGAGGCTCCAGCCTATCATGTGCTTGGGTTTCCTTGCCAGTGTGGTAAGTGCTCAAAGCAGCTGTGCCAGCAAAGCTGGGAATGTGACACCAGCCTATGCAAGATGTTCCCTGTCAGTCTCATTACATGGGTCACTCGCTTCATTGTTACTGTGGAAGGGAGGCAGGAGTTTCCTCTGTAGCTGAGATGGCAGCTAATGAATCTAAGCTGTGCTCTGGGAGAAGTGCTGCAGGGTGGCCACTGGCTTGCGCGCGGCTGTGGAGGGCTCTATAGCTCATGGAGGTCGGCATGTGGAGTGACAGTGGTTAAATCGCAGATTAATTCTCAGTAATTTTTAAACCCATTTACACCAGGACAGAGGGTGCCATGGACGCTCTGTTTCTGGGTTAACCAGGCTAATTTCCAATGAGCTTAGGTCTGTTGGAGACTGCTTTGAATGGAAATCAGAGCTTCCATGAAGGTTTGTACTGGTTGAAATAAGTAGGTTGGAAATCAGACTTTTAGCTAACCTAGTGTGATTCTGCATACAAAGGCCCCGGTTCCTGGGAGCTTCTTTATCACCATAAAGGCCTTTTCTATCGGAGCAAATCCAGGCAGAAGATTTGGCCTTCAGGAATGTCCTGGAGCAGTGGGGAGGTAGCTCTCTGGCTTCTCATGGTTACTGTCTCGAGGAATGCTGCTCTCCCTGGCCATCCCTCTGTGAACAGTGGGGTGATGTCTCTGGCCAGCCCAGCCCCTGGTCTCCCGTGCCTTTTCCTGTGGCTGGGCCAGGGCTGGAAATAGCTCTCTGGAAATGTTCTTGCAGATGCTTCTGGTGGGCACTAGTGCTGTCACAAAGCCCATCCTGGCTTGTCAGGCCCTGCCATTTACCCAGCTGGTAAATGTTCTAAACTCAGTCTGATCCTGTTTTGCACCACAAAACCAATGATATACCTGAGCTACATTGATATTTCCATCCTCTGGATAGATGACCTAAACTCTCTTATAGTTTTCCACCACAACTTCAACAACCACCACCCATCCATCAAACTCTCTAGAACACTCTCACACCAGTATCAACTTCCTGAACACATGGATTAGCTTCAACAATAGAAGCCTCCAAACAGCTATATACAAGAAAGCCAGTGATCACCACATCTACCTCCACAGATCCAGCAACCACCCCATACACACCAAAAAATCAGTTATCTACAGCCAGGCACTCAAATACCACAGAATTTCTCTGGTGAGAAAGTTAGGGAGACACAACTAAACACACTTAAAATCACCTTCACTGAACACAGACATTCCACCAGAGAAGTACGTCATATCATGGAACGGGCCACCCAAATACCCTAGGAGAACCTGCTTCAATACAGGAGACACCACCCCCCCACCCCCACACACACAGACTGCACACCCCTAGCTATCATCTGTCAACCCGCGCTGGATCCCATATGGGGGATCATCAAATAATAATAACCCTTATTGGATGAACGCCACATCAGAAAGAAATCTTTCCCCAAACCCCTCTTCTGGCCTTCAAACTAACCTCCCACGCAAAGCACTAGACCTACCATAGCAATAGATGCAAAACCTGGAGCCATATCTCCTCTATTACGATAACCAGTACTCCCTGCAACACGTGTTGTGCCTCATTCAGCGCATCACATGCCCCAATAACGAATATGTGTGTGAAACCAGACAACCACAATGCTTTCGAATGAACTCACTCAGAAAAACAATCAGACAAAACCACTGTATCTCCTGTGAGTGAACACTTTTCTCAGAGCGCGTTCGCTCCATATCTGATCTTTCAGTCTGTGTCCTTAAAGGAAACCTGCACAACACCTTCAAAAGATGTGCCTGGGAGCTTAAATCCATAATGTATAGGGTTGACCTGCTGGCCACTTTGCTTCCCGGACTCTGCTAGACACCAAAAGCCAAAGGGTTTAGCAGGAACACTGGTTTTATGGCTCGTACGATTTGTAACGTCTCACATTGTCAGCTACACTTAATTGCCCTCTTGAAACCCTTTGTATGTAACAATCTAGCCTCCAATTGCCTGCTTCGTTTTAAGGGACTTCCCCCCATGCATTTACCTCTTCTGCTTAATCCCAGCTTGCATTTAGCTCAGACCCTGCTTCCTTCCCCAGATCTGAGGAAGAGCTCTGTATAGCTCGAAAGCTTGCACCTTCCACCACAAGAAGTTGGTCCAATAAAAGATATGACCTCACCTACCTTGTGTCTCTGCTGTTTTACTAGCAGTTGTGTGAGTTAGCCCATCACAGTGAGGAAGGGACTGATTGGCTGATTTAGACTGGTGTCTCTAATGCCTTTTCATGCTGGGCCAGGGATTTAAATGGCTCTCTGGCAACATTCTTGCAGATGACTAGAGAGCCAGTGCTCTGCAAAGATCAGCTTGTGTAATGTGCTCCCTTCAGTTAATAGGGCCAGGCAGCTGCATGCAAACTTGTGCAGTGTTTCAAGACCTGGACTGGCTGGGTGAGGTCTGGATCTGAAGACACAGTCAAAGACCCCTGACACTTCCACAGATGGAAAAAGGCACTTCTGGTAGAGCTCCCACCTACAAGCCCAGCAGCAGTTGGGGCTCCAGGAACAGCCTCACCTTATGAACCTCTTGGCTAGGTGCTGGGTCAGGTCCATCACTAGTAAGGCAGGAGCTCTTCCCCATGTAAGCACAGGATCCTTCCGCTGCCTCCTGGGCATCGCTTCGGACTAGTCGAGTCACAGCCCAGCTCTGTGCCTGCTTGGGCTGATGGAGAGGAAACAAAGGCCTTGTCCGCACTTCAAAGTTTTGGCTCACTCACAAAGGTGTTTTGGTGCATAACTCCCATGGAAATGAAAGGGAGCTAGACACCTAAATACCTTTGTGGATCTGGGCTTTGCTGTTCTACCTGTGCCAGCAAAGTGACAGTTGCTAGTGTAGATGCAGTTATACTAGGATGAGTGTGCTTAGACGGGTTCAGCTTATTCCAGTTGGTGGAGCATCATGAGCTGTCCTGCTATTCAGGCCATGTCTACACTAGCGAGCTTACAGCTGTGCTGCTGTAAGATCTCTCATGTAGCTGCTCTGTGCTGATGGGAGGGAGCTCTCCAGTTGACATAATTAAACCACCCCAATGAGGGTAGCTTTCCCACTGACATAGTGCTGTGGACACTACCGCTTATGCTGATGAAGCTTATGTCACTCAGGGGTGTGTGTGTCCCCGAGCAACAAACGTTTTGCCATCATAAGTGGGAGTGTAGAAATGGCCAAAGTGCCTTATGCCAACATAAGTGCATCTGCTCTAGGGTGTTACAGGTATGGCTGTGGCAGTAAGGAATTACAACCCTCACCACCAGGTGTGCTGGTGACATGTTTTAAGTGTAAAGCAGATCTCAGAGCTGCACAGTGTACATGGCTGATGGCTCCACAGCCAAACCTTCTAGGGCCAGGGAGTAGGAGCAGTGTCAGAGGACAGCCTCGCTGCACTGCACAGGGAGAGGCCTGGGCACACAAGGAGCTACCCAGTGCTACTCAGAGAGTGCTGCCCAGCTGAGTGCGACAGCTTAACTGGTGGGCAGCAGCACATATACCTGCCCTGGCTGTAAAGAGTTAATAAGAGGGGTTTGTTTGATACCAAGAGAAGTGGCCTAACAATGGGGGAACAATGAACACATGGGCATTTGGGGCAAACCTCCAGCCTTTCCTACAGAGGGAAGGAGCACTGGGGCAAGGGCTTGGAGGAACATGAGCATGAGCATGTTGGCTTATGGAGAAGAGGGGGAGCGAAGGGTATGAGGGCGAAGCAGGAACGTCAGCCAATGAAGAGCTAGGTCATGAGGTATTACTGGGGCCCACATCAGGCTGTACTGGGCTCTACGGGTGGCTGGGGGATGTGCTGGCTGGGTTAGGGTGTGCAAAGAGGCATTGCCTGAGTTGGGGTTGGATGGAGTTGGGACCTGCAAGGTCAGACACTGGGATCCAATGGCCTGGTGCTGGATGGGCCCTTTCCCAAGCACATATCATAGGGCACCCCTTGTGGCCTGAGGTAGCTTTACAGGCTGCCTGCCTCAGTTTCCCCTTTCAAAGGGCTCCTTAAATAAATTCTACACCCAGGCTTTCTGTCCAGTACCACCCCTTCTTGGGGTCTAGTTTTATTAACAAATGTTCAAACTACAGTCAACTCCAGTCCATCCATTTCCCCTCTTATCAGGTCACTGCCAGGCCTTCCCTGCCTGAGTCTCACTCTCCAGACCCAGGTTCCTGTGATGAAGTCACTCCTAGCAGCCTCTGTACTCCATTTTGCTTCCCCGAGCTTCCTCCTCTGTAGCTTCCTGCTGCTCCTTGTAGGGGACCCACTGATCTCTCTCAGCTGTGCTCCTCAGTAACCAGCATTGGTTGACCCCAGGCTTCCTGCCCTTAAGGGGCAAGCCACCAGTTACACAGCCCCCGCTCCCCCCCCAATTCTGCCAGCCTGCTGCTTGGCCTGACAGTGTCTCACTGAGACGCTGGGCTGAGTTAGTCTGTTTGTGTAGGGTGGTGGGTGGCTGCTCTCAAACACCTGGCACTAAAACAGACTATGGCCTCCTTTAGTGTCACCAGGAACCTGCAGAGCAGCATGGCCCGCAAGGGACCCTACCTTTATGTGCTCTCCCCTTCAGAACTGCAGCCGGTAATGCCTGCTCAGACACTTCCCGGGGGCACTGGCTGCAGGGGGAAGGTCTAAGAGGAGAAAGAAGGGGCTTTTCTAGCACTTTACTTTCCCCTCTTGCTTTCTTATAACCCCTTGGGAAGCTTCTTGAAGTTTTCTTACACCACTGGTTTGTTGATGTACTGTCTGTCATGAGCTCTGGGCTGTGCTCCCTGGTTTGTTATTGTAGGGTTCCTTGTGGGTGCTGGGCTATGTGCACAGGTTTGTTATTGTAGGATCTCTCATGGGCACTGGGTTATGCACTCTGGTTTGTTATTGTAGGGTCCCTTGCAGATGCTGGGCTGGTTTGTTGCTGTAGGTTCTTCTTGAGCGCTGGGCTGCATGTGCTAGTTTATTGTTGTAGGCTCTCTCATGGGCAGTGGGCTGTGCACTCTTGTCTGTTATTGTAGGGTCCCTCGTGGTGATGGGGCTGTGTGTGCTGGCTTGTGTTTGCAAGTGGTCACTGAAGCACCCTTTCAAACTGATCTAAGGAACGCCATGGACTCTGCAAATGCGCAAAGCAAACTGCATGATATAGATCCTTTGTGAGGCCTTGAAATGTGACTCTTCTGTGTGTATGGAGGACCTTGTTGGGCAGCGGATGTGCTGACTGGCTGCGCTTGGTTAACGTCCAATGTGGGGACCCCACTCTGGAATTCACAGGCCTCCAGAGCACAAGCAGAGCCCTGCCCAGTGGCTTGTGTTGTGGTACTTGGACCAGTAGCCACCGGTCACTGAACCATTCTGTGAGGCATGGGGGCGACAGAGCTGGGGACTGAGCCACTTGTTCAATGTGTGGCCATTGTTGAAAGTACCAATTTAAATGTGAAAGTAGGAGCCAACTCTGAGTGCCCTCTTCTGACCAATTTGACTTACATCCATAGCATGCCCAGATGTGTGCAGAACTGCAATAACTATGGCAAGGCAGGAGCGTTGTCCTTGGAGGAGTTGCACATTCCTGCATGGCCCTGCAGGGTTTCTGTCTGGGGATGATTTTATGATCAGAGAGCATCTGCTTTGGGCTTTCAGTGTTGGGACTCAGGCTGCCACCAAGAGACAGACACGTTCTGCTCAGCCACAGACTTCCCAGCATGTGGCTCTTGCAGAGCATCTGAGGAGTGGTGCCACGCAGAAGCGCTGTATGGTGCTGCTTATATGAAAGGAGCCATGGGGAAGTGCATGAAGATGTTGAAAATCTCTTCATGTTAAGGCAGATATTGGGGGAGGTGGTGGGAAAAGCAGCAAAGGTGCCTTTAGGGAGGAGTCACCATCTTCCACATAGCACCATCTTCCACACCCACCATGGCTCAGCCTCTGACCCGTTGGCTGAGAGACTGACCCATTCCAGGTGGCCGGGGGATGATGGTGCTGATCTTCCATCTCCAGGTCCTGATGTGGTGTCCCATCCGCTCCCACACATACTGAGAGGGGGCTGGCATGTCCGATTATGGGAACAGCACCTGAGGTGCTGCCTACAGGCCCCCTGGGTAGGGAGATCCCTGCAGCTGGGGATGTCAGCCTGTAGTAGTGTGTGGTATGCCCTGAGTCCCAAAGCCATGGGATACATTTGGAAAGGACAAGCCATTACTCTGCTGCTATAGGATGCTGGAGTTCTGCTTTCCATCTGGTAATTGCGCTCAGCTGCTCCTTAGCAAGGAAGTGAAGGGAGATTTGGCCTCTTGGGAGGGCCGTCGGCTTTGTAGCTACTTCAGTAAATCATTCTAGTTGATCCCTGACTCAAGCATCTTGGAAGATCCAAGATGTTCTCAGGAAGGTGGGGCGGGGGCAGATTTTAGTACCTGGCAGCTGGGGTCAGAGTCAGCTTCTTCAGAGCTGCTCTTCTCCCTTGGTGAATAAAGCTCCCCATGGTCAGTAACTTGGGGTTGCAGTGCCCAGGTTTCATGTGGAGGCCGAGTTGCAGTAAGATCTGTCGCTGAAGCCAGTGTGGGTAGGACCGGGGCAGCACCCTGGTTGAGTATGTTACGTTTAACCTAGACATAAGTGAACATTAGTTGGTTGGTTGCATTCTGGTTTGTCTTCATCCATATCCTAAATCTCCTGCATTGGTGAGCACGGTAGCCATGGAACAGTCTGTGACGCTGTGCGCTGGGTGCGCTGCACAGCTGTGTGGAGGTCCAGGACTAGAACAGCAGGGTGTGCTGCAGCGATTGCAGGGGTGCCAAAACAAGCAGCATGCTGTAGCCACTCCTGAATATCCCTGGATATACAGAGAATCCATCTGTCAGGGTCTTTCAGGCATGTTAGGAATCGTTCCTCTTTCTGATAACATTTCACTCCCTACTTGTGTGTAAATACAGATTAGAAATCAGAAATTCCCAGAGCAACCTGCACTTGGACCAGAGCAAATAGGAACTCAGCCTTTCAGTACATAGGAGCATAAACAGTTACATGCTTGTCCCATGGTTATAGATTTTCCAAAGAATTCTACCCGCTTGATGATTCCTAAAATCAAAGCTTTGTTCGCAGGCAGGTCAGGTTTCCTTCAGCCCTTGTAAATCAAGGAAGTGCCAAGTGAAAGGAAAAGTCTCCAGTGTCCCCTGGCACCTGGACATCCCATTGCACAGTGGCAGGGACACACTGCACTCCCAGGGAGAGCACTTCTACTCACCCAATGTGAATCTGCAAGGCAAACTCTGAACTCCAACCTCAGCAGCAGGCATTACAGAGATGCTGGCCATGGCTCTAGAGTTGAGTTTTCCCCCTAAAGCAAGGATTCAACTTCTTTGCCACTTTTTCAGCGGAAATTAGTGGCACTTAGTCACTTTTGCGTCATTAATACCAAATATTCATTTAGCTATTTAGTTATTTTGCATATTGCAAATAATTTGCATATACAGTCCAATGGTTAAAAAATGGAATGTGGCTTTAGTGCTGGTGAAGGCATCGGCCTGAGAACCCGAGTGAATGGAGGTCCCTTATTTATCTACAGGGCAGCAGCAGGACACACTTCTCCAACACACCGCTCTGCCTGCCTCAACCCTGGGTCATCAGAGGGCTGCCAGTTAGTGCCAAGCATGCAGGGGAGTCTGTAATGTGGGACCTGGAACTGAGACCCACCAAACTCTTCAGTCCCAACTGAGCAGGGCTAGATTCTAGCTGGTGCTATACGGGGAAAGGCTGTGTAACCCATCATCTATGTCCTGAGGTACTGGATCCTGCAGCAAGTGCTGACATCAGAAGGGGTCTCAGAGAGAGATTATGGAGGGGCTGGTCCCTACTCCAGAGCTAAATTGGGATTTGCTGATTTGGTATGTATGAAAAATACACTGTATCCTCCCCCAAACTACGGCCCTGTGGTTTAGGAACAGAAGGAAGTTTCTGAGAATTTCCAATTCATTAATAGATTTGAATTCAGGTTTTTTTATTCAGAATTATCTCAATAATGGACTAATGCAGGCTCTTCAGCCCTCCATAGAGTTGGCACTCACTGAAAGCTTGTGCGCAGTCTGCACCTGCAGACCTTTTTGGATTATTGATCACTTTTATTCCCCTTCCCATAGCTTGGGCACTTGGAAAGTCCTATATGTCTGTGGGTGTTCAGCAGCCATGGTATCTGGATGTTGCAGGCTATTCTGGGTATTACAGGGCAGTGGTGTGAGCCTCCAGATCCACCCCTGAGCCCTGCTCTCAGCCAGGCTACTCACTGGGCCAGCACTTCACTCCACAGCTGGGGCCAACACCCCTTACTGTGGGCCCAGAAGCAATGAGTCCATGGTCCCTGGATGCTGAGGGGTGGGAGTCTCCTGTGGCCTCTCTCCCCCAGTTGCTGATCATTCATTCCTGTGGCCTCCCAAGTCTCTGATCCTGGGAAGCTGCAGTTTCCCATGGTGCTTGCTCTGCCTGTCTCGACATGTGCCAGTGAGAGAGGGGCTGCAGGAGGCAACCTCTTCACAGGTGTGGCAGGATCGGGCAGGAGATCTGTCTAGGAAAGGAAGCATGCTCCTTCTCATTACTTCTTGCACCACCCATCCCCTTTGGTCTCTCTTGTGGAGAGTGTCAGCAGGCAGTGGGGGCTGTCCAGTCCCTAGCAGTGCAGGGAGAGCCAGTGATCTGTACATGCTGTGTTAGCCCTGAAATTTTTCATCTTTTCATTCCCTTTCACACTGGGATGGCCAGGCTGAAAGCATCCAGATCGAAAGGCAACACTGCTCCCTGCTTTCTCACAGGCTCGCGAGACTGGGACGCTGAAAAGGAAACAGGGCCACCCCTTTCCCCATGCTCATTATAATTTCACCCTGTTCATTATTTGCAAAGAAAGAGTCATGTTTCTGGCTGGCTTGTGAGCGTCCCTCGGTCACTGTCTATCTCTGGCAGCTTTACTGAGGAACATTTCCTATGATACATCCTGTCCTGGTTTGAAACACCACATGGAGCTTAGGGTCCCCCATGAGTGCTCGGCACAGCCCCAATCCTAGCAAGAGTCCTACCAAACAGTACTCTCTTCAGGGGAAAGTAAACCCTATTACACCAGGGTGCCCTAGTCTAGCCCCGGAGCTCTCTGGTCACTTTATTGCTCCCCTTATTGTGGCCGGTTTTGCCAGCTTTGGAGGTTGTTGGGCTGGTTTTACCCTGGCTGCTTGTGTCTCGGAGCCGTGGGAGAAGGGGATTGAATTCTTTCAGTGGTCAGTGCTGAAGAAATTGCAAAAATAAACAAACACCAGAAGCAGGGCAAAGCAGAGAATATTCCAGACTGCTTAAAGTTTGCACAGCCCCTGGTGTCAGGAGTGGCCTGGGTGTGTCTGATTCTTTAGAAGGAAGCACCAGTGACCCTGTGATCACACTGCCCAGCACTGTATCTGGCTGGGCAGCTGCCTCCTGTCTGCATGCTGAATGAAAAACACTGCACACTCCTCAAGGGTAATCATTTGGGGTTTTCCTATGCCCCCTCTAGGCCAGCGAGGCAGCTGTAAAGAGATTGCAGTACAGGCTTAAATCCAGGGAACATCCCTGGCTTGGGAACACCTGCCTGGCCGTGGAGCCAGCTCGACCTCACCTCTACAGCAGGTCTGAGTGCACTGGGTGTGTGGAGTCCAGGCAGGAGGTGAGGTGTAGCTAGGGCAACTCCGAAATCTGCAAAGTCCTATAAGGCCGTTGAGGCAGGGATTCTAGGCTCCACAAGTCCCTGAATAGGGGAGGTGCAAACTTCCCCTTCTCTGCCCCGGCGCCATCAGGAAGTGGGTTCTGCTCCCAGGGGGCACTGGATTGGGACCCAGAAGGCCTGCATTCAGCTCCCAGCTCTGCTCCTGACCTTGCTGGGCTCAGCTTCCCCTCTGTCAAAGGGAGGAGTGAGACTTACACCTTTGTACAGTGCTCTCCTATGGATTGTTGCAAAACTGTGCACAAGAGGTGATTGTTACTGTTGATTGATAGTTTTATGCCAAGCATCCATCTGCTTAGCAGCATGCACCGCACTGAACGCTGTCCTCATGGAACAGTCTGGCACCGTGTAGTCCTTGTGCATGACGCTGCACCAGGGAACCTCGGCAGAACAGTCAGGCTGTGTTGTAAGCATCTTGGCCTGTGCATAACACTGCCCCTAGACTTGTAAAGATCCATAATGTCTGTAGAGTGGCAGGACCCCAGCAGCCCCCACCTGCCATGTCTGCAGGGGCCATTTGCTAACGCTCCTCCTTTCTGCTCTCTTTGCAGCTGTCTCATTCCCTGATGTCTGGCGCCTCACTCCCTTGCGAGTACAAGCCTCAGACCCCCTTCGCCAGCAGCGCCGATCAGGAGGACCTGTGTCCCCACGTGAACATTGCAGACTTGGCCAGTCACTACCAGTGCCCAGAGGAGGAGCCTGGCGAGGCTGTACAGAAGAGGACACCATCCCAGAATGGCATGCAGGACAGCGGGGGTGGGGGCACCGGGGTGAAGAAGAAACGGAAGAAAAAGGCCCCAGGGGAGTTGGAAGTGGGGGAGAAAGGAGCTTTGGAGAGAGAGATGAAACCAAAGAGGAAGAGAGAGCCAAAGGAGCCCAAGAAACCCAGGGAGCCCAAGAAACCCAGGGAGCCCAAGCAGAAGGAGGCAGCCAAGAAACCCAGGAAACCCCGGGAGGCCAAAGCCCCCAAGGAGCCTAAAGAAAAAAAGAGCAGCACTGAGCCGGCCCCCAAGGCAAAGCCCAAGAAGGCCAGGTGGGTCTTGTGTGTGCAGTGCTGCGGGGTCCTGCCTGGACCACACTGCAACCAGGCCAGGGCAGAGTGGTAGCTGCTAGGAACAGACCAGGGCCACCTTTCCCTTTAGTCCAGAAGGGCGTTGTGTGGTGGGACTGGAGGGCTCCCTGTATTGGAGGCAGGATGGCCACTAGCATATTGGAGTGAGCTGTGTGGGCAGCAGCCTTTGGGCACTCCTGTCTACAGGGCTCTTGCTGAGATTGACGTACAAAGTGTGTGTACACCACTGTGATATCTAGTGGTTGGGCAACACGACGCGCCAGCCGTGTTAGCACCATGCTGTGCAGAATCCTGTGTCCTCCCCTCCCTGGCCCTTGGGCTGGGTGTATTGTCACCTCTTAGGGGCATCAGGTGGGAGTCATTCCGGTATGGGGCAGGTCTGTAATGAGGCACTTACTGAAATGGTGGGGACACGAGACAGGCCTTCCAGTCTGTTTGACAAGGACTCTGCGGTTCCCATTCCAAGGAAGTTGTAGTGGTGGGTATAGGAGAATAAATCTGCCCAGAGCATGTCAGTAAATGGGGAAAGCAGACTACATGCACTCCAGCCAGACTCTGGGGTTTGATTAGTACTGGAACCCTTTGCATGAGTGTGGGAATAGCGAGGATGTTAATAAGAGCACTAGGGTGAGGCTCTTCCTCTGGCAGGCCTAGCACACGAGGATCTCAAAGCACTTTGTAAACCCTTTCAGCCCTATTGAGGAAGGTAAGTTTTATCCCTGCTTTACGACGAGAACGCTGACCCAGAAAGGAGTGAGTGTTAGAAGCAGAACCCACGAGTCCCATCTCTGACTTCCCTGCTGTAACCCACTAGATCCCATCTCCCTAGAACTAAATTGTAGGTTGCCCTAAGCTCCCAATGGAAAGCATGATCCCCTCTCCCCCTGTTTGCAGTGTAAGAGTCAGCTGAAGGTGCTGTAGCTCTAAGAGGGCCTGTGAATTCTCTTGTGTTGCATAGTGTAACACTGCTGCCTTTGCTTGTCTCTCCTCCCTTCAATTAACGACGTGATGGGCCAGTAGAGGAGCTCCCATTCCTGGGGAAAGCCCATTAACTGGTAATATGCACAGCTGCATTTGATTTACTATCTGTCCAGCTGGCTAAAATAAATGTTTTTGGAGGGTTCTGTAACAAACACACTTATTGATTGGCTTCTGGGTGCTGTGGCATGCTATGCATAATCCATGTGCTGAGTGCATTTCCATGATGTAAGGTTAGTACCTGTGGGAGTGCAGTGCTGGCAAGAGACAAACATCTCTGGGCGCTCCCAAACTTTGCCTATGTGAGGGCTGCGTTTGCAACTCAACAGGAGCTGGAGTCACCAACTTTGTGTGAAATGGGGGAGCTGGCAGCTGTCCTGGTCTGTGCAGTAGAGCCCGCTGCCCTCATTGTGTGTTGTTCCTCAAGCTCAGTAAATCACTAGCACCTAGGAAAAGCTGCTCTGGCTGCATGGGTCTTCAAGCCAGGGGTGCTCTGGACAAACCAAGAGGCACAAGCAGCGCAGGGATAGGGCCAAGCAAGGCTTGAGGAGGAGTTGAGTGGACAGTGAGGATGAAAGCAGGAGGAGGGAGGGCCAGTGAAGGCTGGGGGAGGGCAGACAGAGATGGCATTGCAATGTAGGCAAGGGTACTGGGCAGAGGCCAGAGCTGGCTATGGAAGTGGAGAGGGGCTCGAAGGTGGGAAGTGACCTGGGCAGAACACCCAGGAACGAAGGGCAGCTTAACACCGGTGTTTTGGCTGGGCCAGGGGGCCATGGGTGAGGGGTGGGGGCTGCAGACAAGGGTAAGAGGAGGGGGTGGGACAAAGGGGTAGCAGACAGGTGGGCTGGACAGAGGTGAGAGTTTGTCCCTCCTATGTCAGAGTGAACCAGCAGCTCCATGGTCCCAGTGCTGGGCAGGGTGGGAAGCTAGCATGCCAGGCCCAGGCCAAAGGGAGACAGGCCCCTACCCTCAGCACCTGCCTGGCCCTTCCCACTCTCAGCGGGCTGGTTCCATACCTGCTCCTTGTGCCCTGCAAGGAGAAGACCAGCTCATCTGCCCCCACCCTGCTGGTGGGCGAGATCCTCGCTACGCTGCCTGAGGCCCCAGGCTTAGCACCATGAACGCTCCAGTAGGCCATGCTGCTTTTCGTGACCAGCTCCTGCATTCTATTTGCTGCTGGTGCTTGTCCCGGCCCCTCTCCCTGCAGGGTGGGGATCTGAGTTTGGGGCTCATGTTCTCCAGGCTGGCAGCACTGCAGAGGCAGCTTCTTCCAGCCCTGCTGGGGAGGGTGAAGAGCAGGTCGTGATCATTTCTGGTGGCACCTCCATCACACACACATCTCTGGCTAATGAATAATCTACATGGGGAAGGCAGGGCCAACCTGGGCCTGGGATGGAGTAGGTGGTTCCTTACTAGGAGAGGGAGGGCCTGGTCAGGCCAGGCAGCGCTATGCAGCCGTCTCTGGATGTAGATGGTAAGATTGCCACGCACACTCTAAAGACCTGAGCATAGTGGCACAGTCTCCTGTAAATGATTTCTAATCACATGGGTTCATGAATGGAACATTTGTTAATTGTGACACACCAGTCAGTCTCTTGGGTGTGCATTTACGCTGTGCATTTACACTGTGCAGTTACACTGGCCGTGCGTTTTCAGGGCTTTAATTGTATTACAGGTGCGAGGCTAGGCCACTTACGGCCTAAATGTCACATTTGTCTCAATCACTTTTTACAAACCCTGGCCGACCCATGAACCTGGGGGGCACAATCCAACGGATACATCTTGTGTGCAGCAACCCTTCCTCTGCAGCCTGGCAAACATTGTGGTGTGAGCTAGTGCTTGAGAACCTGTGTGGAATTGGCCATAGCCAAAGGGAATCTGACTCATGTTTCATTGGCCCAGCTGAGAGCTACACACAGCGACAGCTAGCAGCGTGCACAGTGATGTGCGTTCACTTCTGAAAACCTTTTGGCTTATAGTGAGATTCTGTTATCTGTAAGAGGGAAAGATGTTTGTGTGAGAAGTACATGGTCTTTGAACTGATGCTTTCCAGATGCATGCCTGGAACCAGTGTGTGGCATTGCCTTGTTCACTCCGGATGGGGCCGATTCACCTGCAAAGCATGTGCAGCCAGTGTTTGTGCCCCATTGGTGCTGGGCAGAGGCTTGACAGGTTTGATCAAACTCTGCTGTAGCCATTGAGTATCTTCCTATTGAATTTGCTGGGGGTGGGCTGAGTCCTGCTGAACTTTGGGTTGGGGTGAAGCTCTCATAGAGTACAGGGCCATCATCCTGTCTCACTCCTGTGTGTGAGCCTGCTGTCGGGGGAAAGCAAGAGACTGGAGAGCTGCCCAGCAGACAGGAGAGGAGCTTTGCAGCTCACCAGGAACTCCACCTCTCTTTTTGGGAGCCCAGTCCGGGAACCCTTGAAGTGTCTCCCATTTGGCACCCACAGTTAGTGGCCACTTTTGACACTGTTGCCCTGGGAGTTTGGTCTGTCTGTGTCTCTCTCACCCACTGTACAAAGTGTGTGTGTGTGTGTGTGTTGTAAGTTGAATTGGATCCATTCTTGGGTTGAACAAGCTGGTGCCTCCCTCCGCCGGGTCATTACCCTGTCAGTTACTCTTAGCTGTTTGTGTGCCGGTACTGCTGAGTGGCCCCAGGTGAGCTCAAGGCCCCTATGGGCTGAGTAGAGAGAGTCTTTGCTCCAGAGAGCTTACGCTCTGAACAGCTGAGGTGGGGAGAGGCTGGCCCAGCGGTTAGGGTACTGCCCTGGGACTGTGAGTCCTGGGTTCAAGTCCCTGCTCTGCCACAAACTGCCTGCTGTGGTGGTTCAGGGCTCCCTGCTCCTGCATTAGTAACAGTGCAGGGCTCCCCGCTCCCGTGTTGAGGGCGCTGTGGGGGCACAGGGCTCCCTGCTCCCGCGTTAGCGGTGCTGCGGCGGTTCCCAGCTGCCGCGTTGAGGGCGCTGCGGTGGCCCAGGGCTCCCTGCTCCCGCGTTAGCGGTGCTGCGGCAGTTCCCAGCTGCCGCGTTGAGGGCGCTGCGGGGGCCCAGGGCTCCCTGCTCCCGCGTTAGCGGTGCTGCGGCGGTTCCCAGCTGCCGCGTTGAGGACGCTGCGGTGGCCCAGGGCTCCCTGCTCCCGCGTTAGCAGTGCTGCGGCGGTTCCCAGCTGCCGCGTTGAGGGCGCTGCGGTGGCCTAGGGCTCCCTGCTCCCGCGTTAGCGGTGCTGCGGCGGTTCCCAGCTGCCGCGTTGAGGGCGCTGCGGTGGCCTAGGGCTCCCTGCTCCCGCGTTAGCAGTGCTGCGGCGGTTCCCAGCTGCCGCGTTGAGGGCGCTGCGGTGGCCCAGGGCTCCCTGCTCCTGCTTGTTGCTCATGGCCTGGTTCACAATGAGGGGCAGCACTTCTTCCCGCTGCCTGTTTCAGATGCAGTATGTTGCTCTGGCACAGGGGTGCTGGGGAGGCTGTGCCAGGTGCATCCCTCTCTTGCAGAGAGAGCTGGACAGTGACTTCCAGGGGGAGCTAGAGTTCTGCAGAGAGTGCAGATGAACAGAGAGAATATCTTCTGCCAGGCTTTAGGCTGTCATCCCCCACCCATTGTGTGCTCCCCGAGCCTGCCTCCCTCTCTGAAGTGGTGCGTTACTGACGGGGACTGTGGCAGGGCTGCAGATAGGATTCCACCGTTTGCCCCAGGGTAATGTGATTTCCTGGCGAAGGATGATGTTTTGGCTAAAGAATGGGACAGGGAATCCAAAACGTGGATTCTACTGCTGACTCTGCCACTGACATGCTGTGCAAGTCCGGGGCAGTCAGTTCAGCTCTCCTTACCTCTGTGAGCGAGGGATACTACCCCCAGTGTGTGTTGTTAGGAAACGGGCAGGTCCCACACTTAGAATGGGAAGATGTGGCAAACACTGCACTAAGTGTTGTCCTGCAGGCTGCGAGTGTCCCAGTGTAGTGGTGTCCCTGGCATCAAGCAGGCATTTTATGAGGATCAGTTCATTAATGTCTGAAAGGAGCTTTGAGCTCTCCAGGTGGGAGGTGTGAGAGGAGGTGATGGTCCTCTCCTCTTAAACCTGGGGTCTCCTCTTGCCAGTTGGCTGCAGGGCCTTGTTACATCATCATCTCTTTAGCAGGCACCAGGATTATAGACGTCTTTCCCCAATCTGTTTGCCAAGCACTTCGGTTTGGTACCATTAGAAACGAGAGGGCTCTGTCTCATACAGCCCAATGCGAGCTAGCAGTATTACTGGCTCAGGGAAGACTCACAACTCCTTCCACTTTGCCCACACAGAGCTGACAGACTGGGGTATCAGAACCAACGTGGGGAAAGACATGAGGTAATTGATCAGATTTCTCATGTTCATTTTCTTCTGCAGAGGACTGAACTGTTTCAAATAGAGCTTCCAGAGGAGCAGTCCATGGGGCATGTGGGTCAGGAAGCCAGGTTTGCACTTTGCACTCTGAGATCTGCAATAACTGTACTTCGAAGCATCTTCAGCCTGTGGATCTCAGAGGTGGGAAAGTGATAGTCCCTCTTGTATTCTACTGAGGGTTCTGTGCGTGTGCCTGGAGCTGGCGCTCTTAATAGTAGTGTCTGTTGGTTCACGCATACCCCGTTGATTCGCCTCATGGTTACAACTGAGGCAATAAAGGGCCGGACAGACCGACCGCGCACTCAGTTCCTTCTCACCACCACATGGTCGGAGTTGAAGCCTCTTTGTTTCTCTTGTGACGTATTTCTGCAAACTGAGAAAAAAGACTCTTATTCTTGTACATAGTTAATAGTTTTGTTATTATTATAGTTTCAGTGGTAGTTCTTTGGATTTTAAGGACTGGGGATGCCGTTTTCACTGGTAGTCCCGTTCTCTCCCCTCTTTCCCCTCAGTCTTCCCAGCACCCAGGCATGGGTACTGGAGTATGGTGAAGACACCAGGGTTCAAGATCTGCGCTTCCTGCCATTGCTCATTCTCAGTCAGTGACAAGTACCAATGCCGCCCTTATTGCTTGGGGGAGGCACAAGTTGCATCCAGGTGCATTATCTGTCTCTCCTTCCCTGCATGTATGCGGGAAGGCTGGGCTCTTCACTTCAAGAAGCACCTCATGGAAGTCACCATGAGGCTGCAGTCAGATCCAGGCCATGGAACGTCCGTGTACGTTGGCCTGAGCAAGCTAAGAGCATGTCTCCTACCACAGACCTCCAGTCCAGTTCCACCAGTACCAGCGCTATGGACCCATGTTGGGGCCTACCCATGAGGCAAGGAAGCCTGCACGTAAGCATGGCAGTAAGTCTTCCTCCATGTCCAAGAAGAACACTACCCAGTCCATGAGTTCTGTCCACAGAGAAGCAGCACGTTCCAAGGCGCACAAGCACGATAAGAAGACGCACAGACCGTTGTATCTGTCGGCCCCGTCCACTGAAACTCATACTTCTTCCAGATTGGCACTGCCAAGGTCCAGGAAACCTCTGGATCCATAGCAGTCCTCCGCTCCAGCTCTGGTTCCAGCTGAAGAGTGCATGCCACTGATCTGGGGAGATTTGGGTCAGCCTCTGGAGCCGCATGAGCTGTTTCTTTTGCTGAGGAGAGGTCTTCTTGCCCTCTGGCGCTGTCGCCTCCTCAGAGAGTGCACTTCTCAGGTTGGACTTGCCTTCTTTGGGCCATGTTCCCGCCTGCTCCCTAGAGCCTTCTACAGTTTCCTCAGTTCTGATGGCACCACCATTTGAACTGGCTTCTGATTTCTTGGATTCGGAAGATTTGTTCAGGGACCAAGGCCATCCCCTCCCGTACCGCCGGTGTGAGTACTCCAAGGCCCTGTCAGCTTCATGGTAGTATCCGCCATTTACCCAGCATTGGTGTCTTTAGTACCCTGCTCTATGGGGCCCTCCTCAACATTCGCAGTCAGATCCACGCCAGGATGGCCGTACTGCGGCTCGTGGCCGCAGTACTCACTGTTGGAACCTTCCTGCTCCGCCCATGAGGAATCCCCTCTCTCCCCTCTCTGACCATCATCCACCAGGCATTCAGACTCGGCGTTAGGTAATGCACCGCTGAGTCCAACTCCGATGGTACCACTAGATCTGGAGCAGTTCCCCTCTACATCCCTGGATACCACAGTGTCTTCTACTCCTCCCTCGCCCCTGGATGACTTGCAACAATTTCAGGAGCTGCTTTGTAGGGTGGCTGGTGCCCTCAACATCCCACTGGAGGAAGTGCAAGATAAGCAGCACAAACTGCTCAACATCTTAAATGCCTCAGTACCAGCCAGGGTGCCCCTACCAATCAACGAGCTATCATCCTTCAACCAGCTAGGACTATTTGGCACACTCTGGATACCTGCACACCTACCCTCACAGGAGTGGAGAAGAGGTACTAAGTGCCTCTGAGGGGACCTGAGCTTCGCTTCTCCCATCCTCCACCGAACTCTCTTGTGATTCAGGCAGCTACCAAATGGGCTCACCAACAGCACTCGCGTTTCATCCCGGCAGATAAGGAGGGGAAGCACCTGGACCTTTTGGGCCACAAGGTCTTTTCCTCTATCAACCTAGAATTTTGCCTTTTGAACTACTTGACTCTGTTTGCAAAATACAACTTCCTTACCTGCGGGAAACGTATGGATTTCACTGATAAACTGCCCCTGCAGGATCAGGCCCGATTCCAAGCTCTCCTAGAGGAAGGGAAGCTGGTGGCGAGGACAACGCTGCAGGCCGCGGTTGACGCAGCAGACACTTCTTCGCATACGATGGCCAAGGGTATTGTCATGCACAGAGAGTCCTGGTTACATTCCTTCAACTTCCTGAAGGAGATCCAGACCTCCATAGAAGATCTTCCTTTGATGAGTCTCACCTCTTCGATCAGAAGACTGATGACTCTCTTCACTCCCTCAAGAACTCTAGAGCAACCCTCCGGTCTCTGGGTATCTACACACCGGCGCCCAAGCTCAAATTCTACCATCCACCTCCAACCCAGTGGTTCAAAGCTCCCCAGTTTTTCCAAAGATCCTATGAGCCTTCTCGCAAACGGCAGAGGAGCCAGCAATCCTATCCTTCCAGTTCATTGTCATCACAACCTCCTGCATCTCACACTCAAACATCTCAGAAGCTCTATTTCTGAGAACACTAAGAGAGCCGCGAACTATTGTGCCTCATGCCGTGCTCCTGGCCCACCCGCTTTGGCAGGTGCCTCGCTATCTTCTTGCCAGCTTGAAGTGCAATAACAATGGACAAGTGAATCCTGGATGTCATTCGACATGGCTATACAATTAAGTTCCAAACACTACCTCGTCCATATCCCCGACCCGCGCTTCAGGAATCATTCTCACAACCGTATCCTCACCCTAGAAGTGGACTTCCTACTTCAGATGGGCACGATAGAATCTCTTCCCACAGCCCATCAGGGGGCAGGGTTCTATTCCACTTATTTCCTAGTCCCCAAAAAGACAGGCGGGTGGCGACCGATCCTAGACCTATATCATCTCAACCGTTTAGTATGAAAACCAAAGTTTTGTATGGTCACTCTGGCGGCCATCATTCCTTCCCTAGAAAGAAGTATGTGGTTTATGGTTCTTACTTTCATGTGGCCATCCATCCTTTCCCACAGACGATTCCTAAGATTCATGGCAGATCATCATCAATTTCAGTACAGGGTTCTCCTGTTCAGACTCTACACTGCTCCTCATGTATTCAACAAAGTTTTCTCAGTTGTGGCGGCCCACCTCCGCTGTGGAAGGATCCTTCTATTCCCTTATTTAGATGATAGGCTGCTGGCGATACGATCAAGAAGGGAAGCTTGAGCTTCGATTTCCATGTTGCTCACACACCTCTCGTCCCTGGGAGTGAGCATAAACATTGAAAAATCAACTTTGGACCCCATGTAATTGCTAGAGTTCATTGGGGCACGTACCGACGTGATCTCGGCTCATGCAGACCTGCTGGAGGACAGGTTCCAGACCCTTCAGGACCTAATTTTCAGGGTGGTGTCCAGTCCATCTATCCCAGCCAGAACCTGCCTTTCTCTTCTTGGCAACATGTCGGCTTGCACTTGTGTGACTGCATTCGCTCATCTGCGGTTTTGCTGCCTACACCTATGGCTCCAGAGGGTATATTTCCCTACGCACCTGTCCTGGACTTACAGGACTCGTGCTCTCTCTTGGCTCTGTATGGTCCCTGGGAGGAACCCCTTCAGTGTGACAGCCGTTCTCGGGGGTCCACTCTCTCTCAGCGGTTAAGTTGCAGGCCCCTCTGGCTCCTGGAACCGCACCTCTCTGAGCCCTCAGCACGCCTGTCTCTCCCCGGGGGTCCCCTCAGGGAGTTCCCTCGCTCTGGACCCCCGGGCCTCCACTCCCAGAGGGAATAATGAAACCCTGATCTTTAGGCTGGAGTGACTCTCAGCCAGCGTAAAACAGAAAGGTTTATTGAGCATTTGAACCTAGCACAGGAAACTCTTCAGGCCCTCAGGCCTAGCATCCCTCAGCACCATATATCTAGGTCTCTCCTGCATCCAGGTGGGCTCTGGCTGCTCCCTTTCTCCACTCCAGCAGCCCCCTCCATCCAGCCAATTATCTGATGTCGTCTCCCCCAACAGCTCCTCCCCTGTCCTTTGTCTTCCGTCCCAGGTAAACAGGTCATTGGGGTCCTCTCCCCTCAACCCTTTGTCCTCCCACGGGCCAGAACCGGCTGACTGCCAAGTTGGGGTGGACCTCTTAGTCACCAGGTCACCAGTTGTTAGGGTACCCCATCTCCAGGCTGTTGTCTGGGGGTCCCGGCTGCTAGGCGACGTCACACCTGGTCCTCTGCACCAACAGCCCTCTCTCACCACCTTGTTAAATGAGCAGCACACAGGAAAACTGAGGTGCGCGCACACTATTCATGGAAAACACTACAAAAATTCCCAACTTCGTCACAGCACCTTTCTATGGATCTTCTCTCCACTTTTCCCCATGAGGTCCTCTTCCTACTCCAGTGGTGGGCAGATCTTGCTCGGGTGTGCACTAGGATACCGTTCCTCCCACCCTCCTCTTCCATGACAATTATCATGGATGCCCTGCTCATTGGATGGGGGGTCCACATGGGCAGGTGCATGACTCATGGCACTTGGACTGCTTGGGAGTCCCGGATGCACATCAACACCCTGGAACTTAGAGCAGTGAGGAGAGCGTGTTGGGCATTTCTCCCATCCATCCATTCCTGTCATGTCCTCATCATATTGGAAAATACCACTGTCTACTGCATCAACAAGCAAGGGGCACGAGGTCTCCCGTGCTCTGGGCGGAGGCCTTTAGGATTGGTGCATCATCCTCAAGATTCTGTTCTCCGTGGTGAACCTTCCCAGAATTCAAAACATAATCATGGACTCTCTCAGCAGAAGGTTCATGAATGGAAGCTTCACAACACTAGTCACCAGCATTTTCAGCTGCTGAGGAACTCCAATCAGGGACCTCTTCGCCTCCCAGGCCAACAACAAGTGCACCTAATACTGCTCCAGAGGCTGTCTTGGTGTCCTGTCCCAGAGCGATGCTCTAGTCCTTTGCTGGTCTGATCAGTTCAGTTATGCCTTTCCTCCCCTACTGCTCCTACAGTGAGTCCTGCACAAGGTCAGGTGAGAGAGAGTGACAGTCATTCTGATTGTCCCCTTCTGGCCTTAACAGTTCTGGTTTCTCCTGCTTCTCTGCATGTCAGTGCACTCCCCACTACAATCTCTCCCGGAACTGGTCATGCAACAGGGCAGATGGATCCGGCACCCCAGAGCTTGGTTTTTGGATGGGCATCTTTATTAAAGTGGGAATGCCTGTCGGCAGTGCAGGGCATTCTCTTGAGCGGCTGGAAGGAGTCCTCGAGGTGCTCTTGTGGGGCCAAGTGGAATATTTCACTTCTTGGTCCCAAAGCTGGAGCCTTGTCCCTGAAAATGTGGACATCTCTCTTATTCTGGACTATTTCCTCTCTCTGAAGGCATCCAGCCACACTCTCAGCTCCATCAAGTGCTACTATCAGTGCCTTCCACCCTCCGTTTGAGGGGCACGCTGTCTTTACTCATGTATTGACTTCCAGGTTTTGGAAAGGTCTTCTATGAACCTACCCTCCTGTTCAGTCCATCACTCCCCAATGGGACCTCAACCTTGTCCTAACAACATTGACAAAGTCACCCTTTGAACCTATGGCCTCATGCTTTCTCTCTTCACTCCATAAAGGTTGCCTTCCTAGTGGCTATCACTTCTGCGAGACAGGTGGGCAAACTGGGGGTCATGATGGCTGATTGCCCCTTTACCACTTTTCACAGACAAGGTTTCCCTACTCGTGCACCCCAAGTTCCTGCCTAAGGTTGTCCCTTGTTTCCGTATCAACCAACCTATGCACTTACCTGCCTTCTTTCCAAAGCCTCACGCTTCAGTGGAGGAACAACACCTTCACTCCCTCGACATCCCCAGGGCCCTGGCCTTCCACCTGCAGGGGACAAAACCCTTCAGGAAGTCCCCTAGGCTTCTTTATTGCTGTAACTTAATGCATTAAGGGACAAGTGATTTCCGCTCAGAGGATCTCTAAGTCGGTTTCGGGGTGCATTATGCTCTGCTACCAGTTATCAGGGCAGTCTCCATTGCGTGGGATACGGGCCCATTCCACGTGAGCTCAAGCATCAACTGCAGCCGTGCTTCATGACGTGCCCCTTATGGACATCTGTAGGGCAGCCACGTGGAGTTCAGTACATACCTTCTCTTCCCATTACACCTTGGTGCAGGACTCTTCTACGTATGCCTCCTTCGGCGCAGCCATCCTCCTCTCCCTGGTTGCATCGTCATCATCCTCACACCCTCCTCCTTCTTAAGGTACTGCTTGTTAATCACCCTCAGTGGAATACCATAGGGACTGTCATGCAAAGAAGAAGAGGAGGTGACTTACCTGTAAGTGGTGGTTCTTCGAGATGTGTGGTTCCTATCTGTATTCCAGTCCTGCCCTCCTTCCCCTCTGCCGCAGATCTGATTGATTTGTGGTGAAGAAGGAGCTGAGGGCACAGTCAGGCCACCCCGGACGAAACCAAGGGCATGTGTGTGGACACAGACACTACTACTTTTAAAAGCTCCAGCTCCGGGTGCATGCTCAGACCCCTCAGTGGAATACAGATGGGGTACTCCATGCATCTCAAAGAGCCTTCAGTTACAGATAGGTAACCTCCTCTTATCACTCCCAGATACCTGCTCTGACCAGTAGACCACACTCCCTGACAGGGCTGACCGTGCAGCCAGGTGTCCTGGCCACGTCCGTGTGGCTCTCTGACCATGGGGCCAGGCATCCTGACCAGATTCATGCAGTGCTGTGACCATGGGGCCAGGCCCATGGTCAGAACGCTGTGACTGTGGGGCCAGGTGCCTTGCGTACAGCTGGGGTTCACTCCCAAGGGGAGCTCTCCCCACTGGCCTCTGTGCATCCTGGTGACCTGATGCAGAAGCTCCCCAAAGTGGGATTAAAGAACTAAAAAGGCAAAGGGTTTTGCTGGCCTCTCCCTGGATGCTGAGCTCTGACATCTCTGGAGAAGGGATTAACTGTCCGTCTCTCCTGGCAGCAAGGAGCAAGGACCAACCCCCGTGGAGAAGAAGAAGAAAGGGAAAAGGAAAAACGAGATCCCAGTGGAGAGTTTGGAATTGGATCAAGGCCTCCTTAGCCCGTCTCTGCAGAGCCCTGAGGAGTCTGCTGAGTCGGCCGACAGCCAGGTATGTGCAAGGCGCTGGCTTCAGTGGGCTCAGCTGGCTAGAGCCTGTTGTACGTCCTGGGGATCTAACACAGCTCTGACTTCCTACAGCTGATTTTGTACATCTGGGTGCCTGTGCATTGAGCTTAGGTAGCAGTTGGTCAGTGGATAGCTACCTTGGCCAGGTTTGCGGCTGGTAATGTAAGGGTTAATGTCAGCATGCTGCCCTTGCACATCACTTGTCTGTGTTTCCCTCTGACCCCTTGCTCCCCAGCTCAGTGGGTCTGGGAGTGCCTTGCTCCTCATGCCAGCGGGAGGGTGTGCTGAGCACAGCATGGGCAGCACCCCCGCAACACTGTGGAGCCCTGCTGGTCTCTGGCTCTCTGGGCAGCAGGGCTGCGGTGCTACAGGCAGCCTGCTCCATTCATGGGGGTGGGAGCGTCATGTTGAGAACCTCCCTCCGCAATCCAGCAGTAGCGCAGCTCTCCATTGGGGTCCCCTAAGAGACGGCCCATGTGATTTGGGCAGGGGATTCACCATCCCCCAGCATCCTTCAGCCCTGGCCTGTGTTCGGTGCTCACCCCAGCCTGAGCCCTGGCCTCTGTTCGGTGCTCCCTTGCCACCTCTGAGCCAGGCTAGAAAAGCATGTGGCTTAAACCAATCCTCAGAGGTGCCAGGCGCCCTTAATGCCCCATGGTTTCCGAGGATTGCAGTCCCTGGGCACCTACCAGGATGGGCCCGAAAGGGACGCACCTGAACCACAGGGCTGGAATGCTGGGTTCAAACACCGTGCTCCGTGATGGGGGTTCTCAGGGAGCGTGTGAGCAGCTGTGTGTTTTGACCTGGGGAGGGGGGATCTGATCTCTGGTAGTGCCCTGTGTGAGAGCCAAGAGACGGAGACGGAAATCGCTGTGAGAATAGCTGCGCACTCTGGCAGTGTCTGCTGTATAGGGCAGTGTTGTCCCACAGGCCGGGGTGGGGATGGGATTCTCCCAGGTGTGGCTGCGCTGTCTCCCCTCCTGCACCTTTCCGTCCCCTGTGAGTCCCCGTGGCCATGGGGAGGAAGAGGTGGTGTTGTCCACCAGCCCTCTGATTGCCTGTGTTGTCTACCACACAGAAGCGCCGCTCGGGTCGCCAGGTGAAGCGGAGGAAATACAATGAGGACCTGGATTTCAAAGTGGTGGATGACGATGGCGAGACGATAGCAGTGCTGGGAGCTGGGCGAGCCTCCGCGCTCTCCGCGTCCACGCTGGCATGGCAGGCAGAGGTACGGGAGGGCCCACTAGCCTGTCTTGCGCCACCCGTTCCTTTAGAGAGGGGCTGGGGCTCTGCTGTATTGAGGGAGGGGCATGAATGTGGTGTTGGCTGTGTACTGAAAGCAAGCAGGAGCGTGTGGGTCTGAGGGGGAGCCAGCTGTGTGGGGCAGTGCATGTGCCTAAGAGGATGGGTGAGAGCTGCCCAGAGCATTGTCCAGCTGAGCTCAGCATGGCTCCTTGCAGAGTGTGCGGGGGGCTCTCCGAAAGTGAAGCGTTCAACCCCAGCACCTCCTAGCGCTGAGAGATAGGAAGGACCATCCAGAGCCCCAGCATGTCGGCCTGCCAGGTCATTGAGGGCCTGTTCTCAGCCCATGGTCCGGGGCTTGAGCTCCCTCTTGTTTCTGCAGGCCCTGCTCTGCCCCTTCTCTGGGAGGCTATTCCCAGGGGAGGCTGTCTTCCTGCCCCACCCAGCTCTACCCCGACACCACACTCAGTGATCCCCTCCCTCCTTGGCATTAATGCCCTCGGGGTGTCTGTGGGCTGCTGCCATGTCCCTCCTTCCGCATCCCCTAACCACACTAAGCTGTCAGGACTGAGGCTGTGGAGATTAGTGTCTCCAGCCTGCTGGTATCTTTGACCCCTTTCCAGTTTCTTGGCATCTCTGGCAATGCAGTGCCCTGTGTGGGGGGTGTGATCACAGCCCACCCATGCGGCATGGGGCAGTCGCTTCCCTGCTCCAGAGTATGGGGTCTGTCTGCAGCCCAGCGCTGTGCTCGCCATCTTTGTAGCCTCATCACCTTGTGTCTGGCACGCTGGCCACTCACTGTGAGTCCTGAGGCATTTCGGATGCGCCTGTCTACACGCTCTCTCGGTGCCCATGTCTCTACTCTCTCCAGGTCCCCCTGTGTCAGTGCTCTGTGCTGGCGGACTCTGACACTTCTCTCGGCCGGGTCTCTGCTCTGAGTGTCAAGCACTGGCTGCTTGCTCCCTGCTCCAGCCCTTAGCGAAGCTGTTCAATATTGATTACAGCCTCTCTTTGTGTACCCCTTAGTCAGCTCTCAGCCAAGCTTCCGCGTGAATATTAGTCATCTCCTTTACTGAGCTGTTCAGCGCGACCCTGCTGCTCTTCCCAGGGGAGATGTTCGGCCCTTTCTCTCTGTTGCTGATTCTCCTTTGGCCACTGTCACAGGCCTGTGATCGTAGCTTGGCCCATGGAAATGATTTGCAAATGAGATTTCCTGGGAGGCCCCAGCAAATCCTTTGCTGAAATCCAAATGGGAAAGGGAAGTGTCCTTGGCAGGCCCATTGGTCCCACCTGCCATCTGCTTCCCTCTGGGCAGGGCAAATGTGGCCTGACCCCAGCACACCCCAGAGAAAACTGCATTCTGGGTGGGTCACTATGTGCAAGTGCTCCATGCCTCCTGCTCCCCTGCGGCATTATGCCAGCAAGTCCGACGAGCTGCGGCCTCTGGGGCTGGCTGCATTCGTTGCCTCCATCTGACATCCAGCATTTTAGAGGTGACCATAGCAACTGTGGCTAGAGAAACCCACTGGCACCTTGGCCCTTCCAAGGCTAGGAACAAAACCCACCCACAAGGCTCTTACAACACTCGTGTGCAGTGTGCATGGTGCCCCCAGGGATGGAGATGGGGAGTTTTGTGAGTGGCACAGATAGTGATGCAGCCAGCCATGAGGTGTGGGGCTTTCCCCGATGTGGGGCTCACCCCGATGTAGTTGGGTGCCCCACCTGTCCTGCTCTCAGGAGCCTGTGGCTTGTATTTCCTCCCCCTCCCCTCTGCTTCTAAACTTGCTCCAGCTTTGCGGCAGAGCACAAGCCCCTCCCCGTGGAGAGGGGGAGTCATGCCCTGCCCTGGGACACTCTGTGCCCCAGTGATATTGCAGGGTGGAAGAGGACACGTGTCGTCCTCAGGGTACCCCCCCCCATTGTGCGTGTGCTGTGCGCTGCTGGCTCCCTCATGCCCCTGGGAGAGGCTGGAGCTGGTGCACCGACAGGCAGACGCTGGCCCTGAGGCTCGGTCCAGCCCCCAGTGCAGAGCACCTCCCCGTCCCCTGGCTTGCTGGTGCCATTCCCTACGTGTGTGTGGCTAGGAGGGAATAGCACCTTGGCATTGGGCACTGCTGGGGCTCAGGTGGGGTCTGGGCGGCCTCAGCTGAGTGCCACCAGGAGGAGCCAGGGTGCTGGGATGATGCTTCCCCTCTCCTGGCCCCAAACACAGCCCTGGAAATTGCAGCGCCATCCAGGGGCCTTTGAAGCTGCTCCTGGCCTGTCTGAAGAGCAGTGAGTGGTGCTGCTCTGATCCCTCTGAGCTGGGACTGTGAAGAACACCCCATTGTTTACCAGCTCCAGGCTCCCACACTGCTGTGAGCCCAGTGGGCGGAAGGCGAGTGGGGCGGCCAGTGAGCTCTGTGTGGCAGGGCTGCGGGTGCTGTGCCCCACTACCAGGCCAAGGTATTGACTCTGCTTTCCCTTCGATGCCCTCAGGAGCCCCCTGAGGATGATGCCAACATCATTGAGAAGATCCTTGCCTCCAGACTGGTGCAGAAGGAGGTGAGTGTCCCTCCCCTCCTGTGTCTAAAAATGGGAGACACCTGGGCACAGCTCTGGCATACTGACATGGCCCTATGGCTGCCCATGGCCTCCTCGCCGGGGGCTGAGGCAATGTGATGTCACACCGTTGGGGGTTGGACACCCCCAAGGAAGAGGCATAGCCCACTGACCGGGAGTCCCCCTTCCCCAGGAGTCAGCCCCTGCTGCCTCCCATGAGCATCTGCTCTGGGTTTTCTCAGGATACAGTGGGCACGATGAGAGAAGGGCTCTGATTGGCTGACTGTGGCCATTGCTGGGCCTGGGTGAGGCCAGCAGAGGAGCCTCACAACAGAGCAGCTCCATGAAGGGCAGAGATGGGAACACTGCCCTTTCTGGAGCAGCGGGGTGGACTGCGGGGTTGGGACAAGGTGCGTGAAAAGGGGTCTGACAGAGCCTGCACATCCCAAAGGGGCAAGTACTGGGTCCCCACAGTGCCAGCTGTGTGCAACTTCTACTGGATCCCACACTTCTGGGGTGTGGTAGATCCCAGCGCTTCCTGTGGGTGGGGCTAACGTGGTGCCCACCTGGCCTTGGGCAGGGGAAGGCCGTCGCCCGTCAGTAGGGCAGTGAGCCAACGCGGGTGGGAGCCTGGGCCTGGTGAGCTGTTGGCATGTGGCTGCCCTTTGCGGAAGTGTATTCTGGGGCAGCACATGGAGGAAGTTCTGTCTCTCTGTTACCTTCCTGGCCCTCCAGGGCCACTGAAACCTCGAGTTAGACCTGGGGCAGCGCTCGTCATCTTCCCGAGCCTCATGCTGCTCCGCTCTCCTCTTCGCTGTCTCCCGTGCTCCAGTTCTGCCTCCAGTTTACACACAGGCCAGAGGAGCAGAGTCGGAGCCCTGACCAGGGGAGAGGTCCCTGGCCCTGCACCCCTTCCCTGCGCTGGCTGGTGCTAACCCGCTCACTCTTGGTTTCAGGTTCACCCGGGCGGCCTGGCCTATGAGATGGAGGAATTCTACGTCAAGTACAGAAACTTGTACGTGCAACGTTTATGTTCCGTATTGGCACACGTGCTGTGTGCAGAGATGTGTGTATGCAAGTGCTGTGTGGAGAAGTATATGCGTGTGCATGCACGTGGTGTGCGCAGAGATGTGTGTGTGCACGTGCTGTGTGCAGATGCGTGCATGCACTTGGTGTGTGGCGAGATGTGCACATGCGCTGAGTGCAGAGGTATGTGTACAGATGTTCAGAGAGGTGTGTGTGGCCGTACGCTGGGTGCGGAGTGTGTCTGAGGAAGTGCTGTGTGCGGAGGTGTGTGTGCACGTGTGTGCCCCATGCTGCTCCCCTCGCACTAGCATCCACCTTGCTGGGATGGCTGCCAGCTTGATGCAAACCCAGCCTGTGCTAGCTCTGGCTAGGTGCTTGGAACCTTCCTTCTGAGCCCATGCCCCTGGCAGGGTGTTCGGAACAGGAAGTCGCTGCCATCCTTGGCCATGGAGCTCAGTCTCAGCTGTACTGGAGCCATTTGTTTCCCCAGCCTCTGGCCTTGTGTTACAAACCAAGGGCTTAGTGCAGTGGGGGGGTCACTGAGAGCTCCTTCACGCTGGGAGGGGGGTGGGATCGCGACCCACCAGGCTTTCATGTTTGCCTGCCTGTTGTTCCGCAGCTCCTACCTGCACTGCAAGTGGGCAACGCTAGAAGAGCTGGAGAAAGACCCCAGGATCTCTCAGAAGATAAAGCGCTTTCGGAACAAGCAGGCCCAGATGAAGCATATCTTCACAGAGGTGAGGCCATGGCCAGGCGGCTGACACTTCTATCTCCTCTCTGGAGAGCTGGGCTAGTCGAACTGGCTGGGTGCTGCTCGTGAGCCCCGGCTGGGCACTGCCGTCTGCCATGCTCTCTGCCCAGCTGTCCCCAGTTACAGTGCAGGAGCTTCAGCTTGACGGCTGGCTCAGCCAGACCTGCCCCAGCTCTGTTCTGAGCGATGCGTCCCAGCTGGAGGCAGCCAGGCAGCCTTTCTCCTAGTCCTGGGGCTGGCTGCTAGCTCCAGCCCAATGCCAGTGGGTTGAAGGGGATACTGGATGGCCTCTGCTCCTTGGCTCACGTGTGTATGATCAGGAGAAGCCTCACAGCAGCCCAGGCAGACGGGGGGAGAGGTATTCAGCAGTGCCTGTGGGGCCAGTGACACCCCCCACAGTGCCAGACATGACTGCAAGCTGTCAGCCCTGCTGCCCCCAACCCACCGTGGCTCTGGGGGATCACACTGACAGTCCACGTTTGTCTAAGGAAGGACATAGGGCTCAGGCCAGCATTGCCACATGTGAGCTAACGCAACCCCCTGTGGCTTGTCCCTGGCATGGGCACCTCGTGCCTCAATTTAGCAGGTCATGTTCACTTTGATCAGGGGGTGTATGGTGCCATCGTGCCAGGGCAGTGTGCAGTGGGGCAGCGTGAGCAGGGGCATGCGGCACCATCGTGCCAGGGCAGTGGGGCAGTGTGAGCAGGGGCATGCAGCACCATCGTGCCAGGGCAGTGGGGCAGTGTGAGCAGGGGCATGCGGCACCATCGTGCCAGGGCAGTGGGGCAGTGTGAGCAGGGGCATGCGGCACCATTGTGCCAGGGCAGTGGGGCAGCGTGAGCAGGGGCATGCGGCACCATTGTGCCAGGGCAGTGGGGCAGCGTGAGCAGGGGCATGTGGCACCATCGTGCCAGGGCAGTGGGGCAGTGTGAGCAGGGGCATGCGGCACCATTGTGCCAGGGCAGTGGGGCAGCGTGAGCAGGGGCATGCGGCACCATTGTGCCAGGGCAGTGGGGCAGTGTGAGCAGGGGCATGCGGCACCATCGTGCCAGGGCAGTGGGGCAGTGTGAGCAGGGGCATGCGGCACCATCGTGCCAGGGCAGTGGGGCAGTGTGAGCAGGGGCATGCAGCACCATCGTGCCAGGGCAGTGGGGCAGTGTGAGCAGGGGCATGCAGCACCATCGTGCCAGGGCAGTGGGGCAGTGTGAGCAGGGACATGCGGCACCATTGTGCCAGGGCAGTGGGGCAGTGTGAGCAGGGGCATGTGGCACCATTGTGCCAGGGCAGTGGGGCAGCGTGAGCAGGGGCATGTGGCACCATTGTGCCAGGGCAGTGGGGCAGCGTGAGCAGGGGCATGCTGCACCATCGTGCCAGGGTGCATGTATTGGGGCAGCGTGAGCAGGGACATGTGGCACCATCGTGCCAGGGCAGCATGTAGTGGGGCAGTGTGAGCAGGGGCGTGTGACACCATCATGCCAGTGCAGCGTGTATCAGGGCAGTGTGAGAAGGGTGTGTGTGGCACTATTATGCCAGGGCAGTGTGTATCGGGGCAGGGGATGTATAACATGGGGTGGCATCTGCATCTGGACTCCTCTTGCAGCCCATGAAGTATCTCTGCTGCAGGAGTGGGGGCAGCGTGGCTCCCTGGAGAGCCCTCTGGCATTACGCACTCATCTGTGCAGTGTGCCTGCTCATGGTGCGGGCGAGCGAGATCTCCTGGGGCAGGGCTGTTGCAGGGAGAGAAGGAGCCATAAACACCCAGGCCCTGCTGGGCTGCTCCCTCCCCCTCCGCTTTGTGAGCAGATTGGAAGCCGTTTCCTAACATTCACAGCCGTTTCCTAACATTCACTCCGGAGATATTTGCCGGCGGCTCCTGTGCCATGTCCTGGCGAGTGTAAATCAGCGTTGAGGAAATGGCAATGTCTTTGTAAGCGTGGCTGTAAACCCTCAGGGGCTCCGACTCCCAGCCCTTGCCCAGTGTGCAGACGCAGTGTCCCTACTGGAGAGCATCGTGCCCCTAACCCCGGGCAGGGTGCAAGTCGTGCTCTGACTTGGCCTCTAAGCTGTGCAACAAGGAAACCCATCTCCTTCCCCTCCCTCCCCACAGCCTGCCAGGGTGGCAGTGACCCCTCTGCAGCTTGCTCCTGCCAGGGAGAGTGGTGGGACTGTGGGGAGGTGAGGGCCCCTACAGCTTGGTGCCAGGCTCCGGGCTGTTGCTGTGTTGAGCTGGCCGAGGAGAGTCAGGTGGGGCTGTGTCTGGTAGGTGACCCGGGTTGCTGAGGTTTGCCAGGACGGAGGGGTGTGAAGGCCTGCTTGGGGCTGTGTCTGGCCGCTCATCGGCGGGAGCCCTTGGACTCACGAGCACACAGGGCTGGGCTCTGAGCTAGCTTGTGCCCTAGGTGTGAGCTCCTCGCTCGCTGAGCTCAGGCAGACATTCCTTCCCATCAGCGGCAGCACAGAGCCAGCATTCTCATGTGTTCTAGGACAGCAAGGGGCCTGCTCTCCCGACACCTCCCTGGTGGCCCCCTGGAGGCAGATGCAGGGGCCAGCTCCGGTATGTGCTCCCTGCACTGTGGAGCCCTGGGACCATGTCCCTTTCACCCTCGGGTCTGCTCAGCCCAGCAGGCAAACTGAATGTGTCGCTCTCTCTCCTCCCGCTGCACCAGCCTGACGAGGATTTGTTCAACCCAGACTACGTGGAGGTGGATCGGATCCTGGAGGTGGCTCACACGAAGGACTCTGACACCGGGGAGGTGAGTGCCACCCCTAGCATGCAGCTGCTCTTCATTTGGACGCGGGGGGAGCAAGGCACAGTGGGGAGGGCAGAGGTTGTGCCCAGGGGGAGCTCAATGGAAGTGCCCTGGGAAGGCAAGTTTATTTACCTGTTTATGGGACCTGCCGGGAGCTGTGGGTTTCAGGAACACTGGTTCCAGTGTAGTTATTACCAAGTGCTGACTCAGCAAACCCAGAGGGAAGAAGTGCTGGGAGCAGGGTGCTAGAAATGCGGTGATCCCCTGAGGCTGGCACTGAGTCCCTGCCTGATCCTTGATCCCTAGCCTGCAGAGAATGCTGTGTTGTGTTCCTTGTCGGCTGGCATCTGGGGCCTGGGGAGGAGACCTTGAACCCTGAGGGCCTAGCCCATGCAGGGGGATATTTGGGCCAGGTTTGGATTGAGCAGAGGTCTGGGTCTGCATGGCCTGAGTGTGCATGTCTTCACGTGTGTACATGCAGGCAGGCAGGCTCATGTGCATGTCTTCACGTGTGTGAGTGCATGTCTTTGTGTGTGCAGTACATGCAGGCAGGTGGGCTGGCACTCATGGGTGTGCATGCTAATGCTGGAGGCTTACACCCCATGGGGCAAGAGAATGCGTGGCCCCCGGTCCTCACCTTCCAGAACATGTCCCCCTCCCTGATTCCGACGCACCTCTCCTTGCACTGCAGGAGGTGACCCACTACCTGGTCAAATGGTGCTCGCTGCCGTATGAGGAGAGCACCTGGGAGCTGGAGGAAGACGTTGACCCTGGAAAAATCAAAGAGTTCGAGACCTTGCAGATCCCACCAGAGATCAAACATGTGGTAAAGTACCCTTCGGCTTCTTGGCCGCTCTGTGACGCGGGGAGAGGGAGGCCTGTTAGCACAAGTGCTGGTTAAGTGCTTCTTATGTCCCTGGATCCTGGCCTGCCACCCCTGCTGTTCTGATCCTGAGCCCCCGCCCAGCACTGCTGATGCCCCGCAGTCCTGACATGCAGCCCCTTGCTGTTCTGATCCTGAGCCCCTGCCCAGCACTGCTGATGCCCCGCAGTCCTGACCTGCAGCCCCTTGCTGTTCTGATCCTGAGACCCCTCCACAGTGCTGCCAATGCCCCTCAGTCCTGATCTGCAGCCCCCTGCTGTTCTGATCCTGAGACCCCTCCACAGTGCTGCCAATGCCCCTCAGTCCTGACCTGCAGCCCCCTGCTGTTCTGATCCTGAGACCCAGATCCCCCTGCATCCCCCACGTTTGGGGTGGGGAAAATCAGGTGCTGGGATCTAGGGGCTGAGGCCTTGCTGTTGATCAGCTGATGCTTGCTAATAATTTTGAAACCTCTTTCCCAAGTTTTCCCTTTTCAGCCTGAGCCCAACATTGTCCCTGGTCCCTAGTCTGCAGCTATACCTCGCTGAGCACTAGCCTGTTCTTCTCCCTGGGTCATGCTCTCTGCTCCCCCTTCTAGGAGCGCCCCGCTTCTGAGTTCTGGCAGAAACTGGAGAAGTCACGGGACTATAAGAATAGCAACCAGCTACGGGAGTACCAGCTGGAGGGGATGAACTGGCTGCTCTTCAACTGGTACAACAGGTGAGCAGGGGCCGGAGCACACCCCACCACAAGGAGCGCTGCTGGTGTTTCACATGTCAGTGGCCAGGGGGAGTGTTGTGCCATTGGAGGGGAAGGGTGCTTCCTGAAGCAGATGCATGAGCTATGTCTACGGGAATTCTGCACCAAAACATTAGCAATTCTGCGCACAATGTTCTAAAATTCTGCATATTTTATTTGTCAAAATAACACTATATAATCATGCCAGTTTCAATTATTTTGGTAATTTATTTCAAAATACCTATTAGCAGGTATGTCTGTAACCATATGGACAGCAACAAAAAATTCAGGAAATGTGTTTTGACAAATAGATTCCTTACTAGGCATATTAATACAGAACTCTGAGTAATAATTCCTTTAAACTACAATACAGAAACATATTTACCGCACCCCTCGGAAGCAGTGCAAATATTTGGGGAATTGGGATAACAGAGGAGCTGAGGGAGAGGGAAGTAATTGCTGGGTAGGCACCTGGGGGTGATCCTGGAGGAATGTTGGGTGTGGGTGGGAGGGGTATGGAACAGTGGTTTTTTTTGGAAGGGGAGAAGAGATTGTTAAGGAGCCTCCCCCATGCAGACCCTGGCTGACCCTTAGCCTTTCTCGTTCAGTCAGGGACATCTGCCCCTCCCCCCATCCATCCCTGCACCACCCCCACTCAGCTACCCCTGTCCCTGTCCCCGTGTCAAGGTTCCTTCCCCTCTCTGAACTCTAAGGTAAAGATGTGGGAACCTGCATGAAAGACCCCCTAAGCTTATTCTTACCCGCTGAGGTTAAAACTTCCCCAAGGTACAAACTTTTACCTTTTGTCCTTGAACCTTTATGCTGCCACCACCAAAGTGTTTAACAAAAATAACAGGGAAGTGCCCACTTGGAAACATCTCCCCCTCAAAATATCCCCCCCCAAGCACTACACCCCCTTTCCTGGGGAAGGCTTGATAAAAATCCTCACCAATTTGCATAGGTGAACACAGACCCAAACCCTTGGATCTTAAGAACAATGAAAAAAGCAATCAAGTTCTTAAAAGAGAATTTTAATTAAAGAAAAACTTCTGTAAAATCAGGATGGTAAATACCTTACAGGGTAATCAGATTCAAAACACAGAGAATCCCACTAGGCAAAACCTTAAGTTACAAAAAGACACAAAAACAGGAATATACATTCTATTCAGCACAACTTATTTCCTCAGCCATTTAAACAAAACAGAATCTAACGCATATCTAACTAGATTGCTTACTAACTCTTTACAGGAGTTCTGACCTGCATTCCTGCTCTGGTCCTGGCAAAAGCATCACACAGACAGAGAGAACCCTTTGTCCGCCCCCCCCAGCTTTGAAAGTACCTTGTCTCTCATTGGTCATTTTGGTCAGGTGCCAGCGAGGTTATCTTAGCTTCTTAAACCTTTACAGGTGAAAGGGTTTTTCCTCTGGCCAGGAAGGATTTAAAGGTGTTTACCTTTCCCTTTATATTTATGACACCCCGCATTCCCCCCCTCCCCATGTGTCCCTGCACCTCCACTCCCATCAGTCCCTGTCTCCATGCTATCACCCCTCTTGCTCCTGTGCCCCGCCCCGGTTTATGCCCTCCACTAGCCCTTCTGAACACCAGTCTGTGTGACCCCCCCAGCAGCCTCGTGTGTCCTGCTCTGCCTGCCCCCACATATCCCATACCTCCTCACCTGGCCCCGCGGGCAGGATGCTGTGAGGAAGGCAGCCCTCCCGCTCCCTCTCTGTGGTGGCTGGCTGCTCCGGCCCTGAGTCAGCTGCCCTCTTTTCTGGTGCCACAGCAGCCCCTTGTGGGCAAAAGGTGTAATTGCAGTGCCTCCCTGTCAGAATCTGTTTTCTGTGAGGAAAAAAAAATCTGCAGGGGACATAAATTCTGCGTGGGCACAGTGGTGCAGAATTCCCCCAGGAGTAATGGGCTTATCACTCCCATGGTCTGATGGGTCACTACTCCCCCTGCTGTCAGGGTGCATGTCAGCAGCAACCAATATAGTTTTGTTCTTTGTAATTTTACCTTTATGATTGTTTAATACCAATGAAGTTGGCTCCTCCCAGATGGCATGAAGTGTGTGCTAGGTGCTGGTGCGTTCCTGGGGCTGGTGAGGCCTCAGGAGAATGAGGACTCCACTGGGCGTCCCTTGGGTAGTTGGTTGGTTGGTGCTGGCCATGCTGGTGTGCCCCTGGCAATAGCAGGGACACAGATGCCCTTAAGAGACAGAAATGTGCACAGTGCTGTGCACTGACCCATGCACAAATACCTGGAGCAGATGGACTTGCAGATGGTTAGCCTTTGCATGCACAGTAGCCTGATTTGTGTGTGCACCCACGGCAGTTGTGTGAGCATTTTCCCACTGACCTTGGGTCTGTAATGTGCAGATATTTTGGTGGCTGGCCCAGGACTACCTTTAATGTGAGCATCTCGTAGTGCTTTAGAGGCCCTAAGTTCCCCCTCCAAACCCCCTGGGAGACAATTCTGTCTGCAGTTCTCCCAGACTCAGAGAGGTGGCATGACCTGCCCAAGGTGGCAAGGCAGGCAGTGTCAGTGCTGTGGGTTCCCCAACATGTGTGTACATAAGAACGGCCATACTGGGTCAGATCAAAGGTCCATCTAGCCCAGTATCCTGTCTTCTGACAGTGGCCGATGCCAGGTGCCCCAGAGGGAATGATCAGAACAGGTAATCATCAAGTGATCAATCCCCTGTTGCCCATTCCCAGCTTCTGGCAAACAAAGGCTAGGGACACCATCCCTGCCCATTCTGCTAATAGCCATTGATGGACCTATCCTCCGTGAATTTATCTAGTTTGTTTTTGAACCCTGTTATAGTTTTGGCCTTCACAACATTCTCTGGCAAAGAGTTCCATAGGTTGTCTGTGCCTTGTGTGAAGAAAGACTTCCTTATGTTTGTTTTAAACCTGCTGCCTATTAAATGTGTCCCCATGCATAATGTGTCCCCATGTGTGTTGTGCTGCATCTGCAGGAAGAATTGCATCCTGGCGGATGAGATGGGCCTGGGGAAGACGATCCAGTCGATCACCTTCCTTTCTGAGATCTTCCTGATGGACATTCATGGTCCCTTCCTCATCATTGCGCCGCTCTCCACCATCACCAACTGGGAGCGGGAGTTCCGCACCTGGACGGAGATGAATGCTATTGTGTACCATGGCAGCCAAATCAGCAGGCAGATGATCCAGCAGTATGAGATGGTGTACAGGGACATGCAGGTGCCTGCCACTCTCAGCTCCCCATGGCCCAGTGACCCTTGGGTCTCTCCTGCTTGGCCACTGGGGTTGTAGATGGATGCCGTGACGGGTTCCCTCTGGGGTGCTACCTGGGACTGGGGTACCACTGAGCCCTCTGACTCACCAACCTGGGCTCCCTCTCACACTGTGCTGCTGTGACAAGCTGTAGATTGCTCCCAGACCTATACTCCCACCAGCATTTGCACAGGCAACAACACACCCAGCTGCAGTTACATGCAGGCTGACCAGGCACTGCATGAACCAGCAATAGAGAGGCTACAGCCAACCTCCAGCTCCCCAGCCTAGGACCCCAAAGCTGTACTGTCCTGCCCTGATCGAAACCCCAACCAGATTGAATTTATTATTCAGTTCGCCTCTCCCTCAATGTGGAGAGGAATATGCACGATACACTTGTGTTAAACCAAGCTGAGATTTTCCCCAGACACTTCAAAGACACACTGGTTTAGATTAAAACATAAAACAAGTTTATTAACTACAAAACCATCTATTTTAAGTGATTATAATAGCAAACAGATCAAAGCAGATTACCTAGCAAATAAACAAAACCGCAAACTAAGCCTAACATACTAGATAGATTGGATACGAAATAGCAATCTCTCACCCTGGCTGATGATACAAGCAATTCACCAGGTTTCCATACACAGGCTAAAAATCCTTTTAGCCTAGGACCAACACTTCCTTTCCCCCAGTCCAGTCTTTGTTCTTTGGGGTTTTCCAGGAGTGTCCTTGTGTGGGGAGTGAGGCCCCTAGGTGATGTCACACCGCACCTTATATAGCTTTAATTTATGGTGGGAACCCTTTGTTCCAACCTCAGTTCTCAGCCCCGTTTGTGGAAAAATGGAGATCAGTGTCATGTGGTCTGGTCACATGCCCTTGCTGAGTCATAGCTGCCATTACTTACAGGCTGTCTGGAGCATTCTCAGGAAGGCTCACCAGATGAGGAATAAGCTTCTCCTAAGGCCTGTTGTTTCCCCTGATGGCCCATTATCTTGAATAGGCCCTTTCCAACCAGCTGTCTAGACTGGAAGCATCTTGCCTACAAATGAGGTCCCTCAGGTGTAACTACATTTGAAATACAGATATATAGTCAATATTCATAACTTTAGATACAAAAATGAAGTATGCACACAAATAAGATAATCATATTCAGCAAATCCTAACTTTTCCTTAGACACATCACATGACTCATCTTGTACAAATTGCATCATAATTATGTCATAATCATACCCCCATGATGAATATGGGGTGTAGTGTCACAGATACCCCTGGGGTCAGCCTTGCAGCCTGGCTCCCTGCCTAGCTCTGCATCATGAGGAAAGTTTTTCATGAAGTGACTGGCCTGGGTGTGCCCAGCACACGGGGCTGCCCTAACTGCAGGGAAGGTGCTCTTGAAACACCCGAGTGATGGGGCGCAATGCGAACCAAGACATGCACTGCTCTTGCAGGAGGGTGGGAATGCCGTGGGTCCCTTCCTCTGCTGAGAATGGGCTCTCCTCCTCCATAGCAGGAGCCTGCTTTTCTGATTCTGGAAAGCGGCAGGTCAGAGGGCACCCTGTGTGTGGGATGTGGTGTGTTGGGAAGGCACCTGCTCTGTGGGGCACGGAGAGCTGGGGGACACCCAGCCTTAGGGATGGGGGAGGTACCCAGCCTGTGGGGTGTGGATTGTCAGGAGCACCCAATCTCTGTGGGGCACAGGGTGCCAGAGGGATGCGGTGGACCGGGGGGCACCCAACCTGAGGTACGCGGGGGGACCCAGCCTGAGGGACGCGGTGAGCAGGGGGGCACCCAGTCTGTGAGGCACAGAGGGCTGAGACGCACCCAGCCTGAGGGATGTGGTAGTCTGGGGGTCACCCAGCTTGAGAGACGCAGTTTGCTGGGGGGGCCCCAGCCTGAGGGATGTGGTGGGCTGGGGGGCACCTAGCCTGCAGTTTCGGAGTGTCAGGAGCACCTAGTCTGAGGGGTAGGAGGAACCCAGTCTGCAGGATACAGGTCCTTTGGGAGCCCCCTGCACTTGCAGGGAGAGGCCCTGAGAGTCCTGGCTGAATGTGCACTCCAGCCTGCTGCGTGAGGAGAGATGGGCTCGGGAGTCTGCATTTGAGGTGTGGCCTGTCAGGACCACTGTGCAGCCCTGTCCCAGTGTCCCTAAGGGCATCTTCCCAAGAGGCCAGCACTTCCATCTGCGTCACCCTCTGGCTGCTGGAGACCCTCAGGTTGCTGGTCCCCCTGCTGGCCCTGCGCAAGGCCTATGGCTGCCATTGCGGTGTCACCACGGCCTCGGATGGCAGTGCCTTCCCCTTGCACAGATACATTGTAGCACACTCACCGAAATGCCTCTCTGATGAAGCCCCTGGCTCTCTGAAGAGCTGCCGCAGATCAGGGCTGGGCTGCCCAATAGCTGTGGCTAGCTGACCTGCCTGTCTGGGGTGTCCCGCTGCCTGACATGAATAAAGCACTGCCTGGCTTGTGTCTCCTCAGGGTAACCCTCTTCCAGGGATCTTCAAATTCCATGTGGTGATCACCACCTTCGAGATGATCCTCGCCGACTGCCCCGAGCTGAAGAAGATACAGTGGCGCTGCGTGGTCATCGACGAGGCCCATCGGCTGAAGAACAGGAACTGCAAGCTGCTGGAGGGGCTGAAGCTTATGGCTCTGGTGAGAACTCACGGGAGTGCAGAGCGGGCTGGACTCAGCCACATTTGGTACTGTTCCAGCACAACCAGGGCTTGGCTGTGAAGGGGAACGAGCCCTCCCCATCAACTGGCATGGCTGTCCTTGGGAAGATGCCCTCAGCCTTTGAACCCTGGGCTGTGATTTCCCCAGTTCAGTCTGTGGGGCCTGGTTGGTACTCGGCTGGGGCCCTCCAGGGCAGTGTCAGATGCTGCTGACCCAGCGTGAGATGCTGCCAGAAGGGCATTAGCAGAGGGGCTCTGACCACTTGTGCTCATTACAAGTCTTGTGGCCCAGTTCACTAGAGCAGGGACATTGACCTCAGTTCCTGGCCAGACCACCATGGCTAATTACATCCCCTGCCCTGTCAGAGGGAGTTGCTGTTCTCCAGCACTCCCTGCCCCATCTGTCCTGCAGTGGTGCTGTGTTCTGCACAGCTGCTGCGTTCTACTCTAGAGGCAGCTGCTTTCCAGTGATGGGTGGCACAAAGACTGTGTATTAGCAATGGTAAGTAAAGGGCTCTGGGATGAAAGGTGCTCTAGAAACAAGCTCTTTTCTTGGTATTCAGTGAGCTCACAAAGCTGTCAGTGCTGGGATGACGCAGAGGGGTGAAGGCTGAGAAGCAGATCAGTGCTGACTATTGCCGGATGTGTATTGGGCAAACATGGTGCCCCTGGAGAGGGGACCAACATGCTGGTGTGCTCAGGCTAGCAGGCTCTGCTGCACTGCAGAATGGCACTCGTCATAGGGCTTGTGCTGGGCCATAAAAGGGTCCCTGTCTGACTCTCTGGTGCCCCATGTTGGGGGCGGGTTGCCCACACAGCAGCCCTGCGGGCGTGGGCAGTACAAGGCTAATGGGATGCTACTGCAAGCCTCTGCTTTTCATACTGGCCCCGCTCCCACGCTGCTCACTGGCTCCTCACCCTCTGCTCTTTGCACGATGCCCTTGGAAAGCTGCAGTCTCCCAGCACCCCCGACTTTCGTTCATTCTCTCAGCCGGCAGCTCTTGAAGCTGCTCTCTGCGTGCAGAGCGACCTGGGGATAAATGTAAGTGTTTAACGCAGCGCCTGGGGAGCGGCACGAGCTCGCCCTGAGCTCACGCTGGCTCCTGAAGCTGGGTGTACTCGACTGCCCATTGCCTACCCAAAGTCAAGGGCACCATTTCCCTCTGGAGGAGCTGGCCCCATTGGGCTCGCTCAGCTCCAGGCCCCTGCTGCGCCAGTGCCTCCTGTTACAGGAACAAGTACAGGCAGTGACTGCCCCACCCAGCCACTGTAGAGACATGGGGCCCTCCAGCAGGTCGCTACTGTCAGCCCCCTTTTATGCCGGCGGCAACGCGGGCCCAGAGCAGTGCCGAGACTTGCCAGCAGTGGAGCTGGGAATAGAATCCTGGAGTTCTGCCTCCCGGTCCACTGATCTCACTGCTGGACCATGGTCCTTCTTGTGGGGGCACAGGGCCTGGCCCAGCAGCACTGAGGAGAACTCCTCCCCAGAGAGCATGGGCAGAGCGAGCTTCCAACGCGGTGCTGCTGCTGAGCTACCGCAGCCCTGCCCTGGCACCACTCTGGCCTTGGCATCCCTGCTGATCCTGTGACACAGGGACCTGTCAGGGCTGGACAGAGACTTTCCAGTGCATGGCCATTGTGTCCTGACCAGGAATGGCATGGGGGCCTGCTGACCTGGAGCAGATCGGTACCAGTGCCCTGGGCCAGCGGTGGCCCTTCAGACCCTTGGGGTTTGCAGTCTGCTGCATCGCTGCCCTGGCCTCCTGCCCCAGGAGTGAAGTCATGGCTAGGGCAAGTGAGTGTCCCTGGGGCGAGCCTGCCAGCCCCTTTGAACCCGTTGCTCTGACTCTGGCTGCATGAGCTCTGCCCCCTGACGCTGAAGCCCTGACCCTGCTCTGCTCAGGAACACAAGGTGCTGCTGACTGGGACACCCCTGCAGAACTCAGTGGAGGAGCTCTTCAGCCTGCTGAACTTCCTGGAGCCCCAGCAGTTCCCCTCAGAGACGGCGTTCCTGGAGGAGTTTGGGGACCTGAAGACAGAGGAGCAGGTACCAGCAGGGCCCAGGGGTGAGGCTCAGGGGCTGGAAGGGCCCAGGGATTGGGCTCAGAGTTGCAGGGGCAGGGTCTTGGGAGGGAGGCTTAGGAGCTGGCGGGGCCCCGGGGCGAGGCTTAGGGACTGTGGGAGCGAGGCTCAGGGGGCAGGGCCCAGGGCTGTGGGGGTGGGGCCCAGCAGCTGTGAAGGCGGGGCCCAGCACACCTGGGCCCCAATCCAGAAACACAGTTAAACACATGCTTAACTTTAATCCCAGCGAAGGCAATAGGGCTCCTCCTTGCTGCAAGCGAAGATCCTGCCTGAGAGCACCCCCAGCATCCCCAGCCCCCGTACACCCAGCATCCACGGCACCTGCGTACCCAGCACATCCCCCGCCATTCCCCAGCCCCCACGTCCAGCACCCCCCAGCTCCCACACACCCAGCATCCCCAGCTCCCGCACACCCAGCATCCACGGCACCCGCATACCCAGCACATCCCCTGCCACTCCTCGCATGTCCCGCACATCCATAGCCTCTGCATGCTCAGCCCCTGTGTGCTCAGCCCCCCGCAACCTCTGTGTGCTCAGCATTCCCCAGCCCCGCATGCACCACAGCCCTCGCTTGGCCAGCCCCCTGACAGCCCCTACGCGTCCAGCATATCTACAGTCCCCCATATGCCCAGCACCCACCCCGCAGACACGCGGCAGATCTACAGTCCCCTGTACGCCCAGCACCCCCACCCCGCAGACACGCGGCAGATCTACAGTCCCCTGTACGCCCAGCACCCCCACCCCGCAGACACGCGGCAGATCTACAGTCCCCTGTACACCCAGCACCCCCACCCCGCAGACACCCAGCAGATCTACAGTCGCCCGTACGCCCAGCACCCTCCAGGCCCTGCACACCCAGGCCCCTGCCCCCATCCCTGGCCCTGCATGCCCAGCATATCTTCAGCCCCTGCACACCCAGTACCCCCCTATATGCCCAGCACCCCCCCCGCATGCTCTGCATGCCCTGGACGCACAGCCCCCCAGTCTCCCACATGTACCCCACAGTCCCTATTCGCACATAGCATGCCCCCGCACGCTCACCACGACCCCTGCATGCACATGCACAGCACGCACCCTAATGCACGCACAGCACCCCCGACCTCCCCTGTACTCTCTACACATCTCCTATATGCTCTGTGCACACTCACACCCCCCTCTGCATGTTCAGCACTCTCACACCCCATGCATGCTCAGCACATCCCTCTGCATCCAGTATACGCCCTGCATGCTCACTTGCACGGACCCTACGCATACAGCGCACAATCTCTGGATGCGTACACATCACCCTTGTGTGCACACGTCCTTCCTGCTGCTCTCCATTCCCCAATGTAAAGACGCAAAGGGGGCAGTTAAATCCATGTGTCAGTGGCTCTGCTCTGGAAAAGCTGTGCCCTTTGGGGTAGGTTCTTGCCATGCGCAGTCAGCTGGTTCTGCACACCTCCTCCGGAATCCCTGGTGTTGCGTCCATCTGGAGGCCTCTGCTGCTGTTGTTTGAGAGCCTGGGTGGAGCTTGCAGAGTCTGCCCCTCCTCACTGTGCAGCGGGTTTGGGCTCATGGAGCCATAAAGCAAGCAGCATCCCAGTGGGACTGGAGCCCTGGACCTCCCTTCTGCTCACAACAGGCCCAGTTCAGAGCAGCTGTCTGCATTGTGACAGCAACACTTTTTGTGCCCACAAGGGGAGGAATCGCACTGGGGCATATGGGGCAGGCTCACTTTAGGCAGGAGCTGGGTATAAACTGGGTGCTCAGAGGGGGAGGCAATGAACTGTGCAGTGAGGGTTCACAAGGGCCTCTGCTCAGCAGGCGTCTCTCAGACCCCCTGCTCCCTGGCCTGCCTGCTCCTGGGAATGAGCTGTGCTCTGGGGAGGAAGCCAGGCTCACTGGCAGAAGTGTTTATGAGCTCTGGGTGCACGGCCAGGTAGTCACACACCTGCCCGGGTGAAAGCAGTGGGCCTGCACGGGTGTAACCAAGCCAAGCCCAGCCCAGCCCGGCCCGGCTCTCAGACCCCAGTGCAGTTTGCAGGGCTGGCAGCTGGAGAAGTCTTCTCTCGGTGTCAGCAGAACAGACTTGCCTTGGTGTCCCTGGGAGGAGATTAGCACAGAGACCTCACGTGCATGGTGGCTGCCCCAAGAGGGCTCTGCACTTGTCTTCACTGCCTGCCATGCACACGGCGGGGGGGACAGTGCGTCTGCGCTTGTCCTGGGCAGGTGAAGAAGTTACAGTCAATCCTGAAGCCCATGATGCTGCGGCGGCTGAAGGATGATGTGGAGAAGAACCTGGCGCCCAAGCAGGAGACCATCATCGAGGTGGAGCTGACCAACATCCAGAAGAAATACTACCGGGCCATCCTAGAGAAGAACTTCTCCTTCCTGTCCAAGGGCGCCAACCAGCACAACATGCCCAACCTCATCAACACCATGATGGAGCTGCGCAAGTGCTGCAACCACCCCTATCTCATCAACGGTGAGCCGTAGGGCATGGGGCACCAGGGGCAGGACACGCCAAGATGCCCAACCTCCTCAGCACCATGAGCTGCACCAGTGCTGCAGCTGCCCTGCCTGATGGTGGTGAGGGGCTCCGCCCAAGGCGGGTGCTTTTCAGCAGCTCCCACCCCGGGGCAATGAGTGAGGTGTAGTCATTACTCTCCGTAGTTCTGGCCACTTACCAGCTTCCTAGACCACCTGGCTCGGGTGTCGGGCCTGGCTCTGGCAGCAGCTGGGGCCTGCTACCCCGTGGTGTGTGACAGTGGAGAGCAGGGCTAGGGCAGCTGTGCCCAGGCAGCAAGGATGGCTGTGCTCGGGCAGCGCAGGTGGGCCACAGCTCTAGCCAGGCCTGATTTCCCCTCCTGCTTTGTAGGGGCGGAGGAGAAAATCCTGGAAGATTTCCGTAAGTCGCACAGCCCAGAGGCGCTGGACTTTCAGCTGCAGGCCATGATCCAGGCGGCTGGCAAGCTGGTGCTGATTGACAAGCTGCTCCCCAAGCTGATCGCCGGTGGGCACAAGGTGCTGATCTTCTCCCAGATGGTGCGCTGCCTGGACATCCTGGAGGACTATCTCATCCAGAGGCGGTCAGTACAGCGCTGCCTGGCACTCCCCAATCCTCCCGCCCTGCTGTGTGTTCCAGTCCTTGGGCACATGCCCTCTCGACCCTCCCTGCCCACACAGAACAGGCTGGGCAAGAAACTTGGGCTGTGCCCTGGTGTGCAGTGCAGGGGAGCGTGGCGACGCCCTGCTCTCGAAGCAGCACCGCCGCCTGGGGGGGCCCAGCTAGCGGCAGCCAGCTCACCGCAGCTTTCCTCCTTCAGCACACGTTGCTCACTTGGTCCTCAGCAGCCTCCTCTTCCTCACTCCATTCTCTACTCGCCCACCCCAGACCCTTGGCCCCTCGCTGCAGCCCAGCCAGCTGGGTCTCCCCCTCTGTGCTAAGCCTCCAGGGCCTTAGCCCGGCCAGGTGTGCAGGGCAGGGGTCACTGGGCTTTGGTGTGTGCCCTGCACCGCTGAGTCAGCACTCAGTCTCGCCCAGCTCCCCCTTGGCTAGGGTGGAGAGCGCCAGGCAAGAGCCACATGGGAGACTGCGGAGGGTGGTGGTAGATCGGGGTGATGCTCGAGTGTCAGGGCCATTCCCAGGTGCTCTTGGGGAGATCCTGGGTGTCCTGGTAGCTGCATAGACCCTTGCTCCTGGCGCCTCTCTCTGCCCATCTCCAGCCCCCAGTCGCAGCTGCCACGGCCATATTCCCTCCAGTTACTTTCACACTGGGCTGTGGCTGGGAGATGAGAAGTGGCCAGAGGAAGTGGCAGGAAAATGGCTTAGATGCTGCTCTGTTATTTACACGGATCAGCCCATCCAGCCTCTCTGCCCTGCTCCTCACCCTCACCTGCCTTGCCCACACCCTTCACCCACTCACACCCTGCCTTGTCCACTGTAAGGAGCTACCGGTCACAGCTGGGCTGGGGTCCACACATCAGGGATGGCAGTCAGTGAGCTAGAGCGGGGTTCAATTAGCAAGATTCAGGGTCAAAGTCAGGCCGGGGTGGGAGATCAGAGATCAGCGGTAGTACCAGGCTGGAGGCAGGAACCAGGGTCAGACAGGCCAGGGTCAGAGGCCGAGACGAGGTTCTGGAGTTGCAGCAGGCCCAAAGTCCGTGTAGTGCCCAGACAACTTCCTGGGGCACCCTCCAGGGTTCAATAGGACACTTGGCCAGTCAGAGGGCTGTCACTCTTGGTCTGCGACGCCTGCTCCCCACACTGCCCCATGGCTGGGGACCTGCATGGCCTCCCAGTGCACTGTGGGAACGTCAGCCATCTCAGGCTCTGCAGACCTGGGCTCTAGTTCCTGGATCCTTACATCAGCGGGGCTTACCCACCCTGTGCCATGCTCTGTCATGCCCACTGCCAGTGAGCTCTGAGGTCAGTTTGCAATGAGTGATGGTCCCAAGCCGGGAGGTAGCCAAGCTGTGTTCAGTGCAGGCTGTGGAGAAAGTCCCCTGCACACCCCTGTGTGCTTCCCCCAGCACAGAGCAGCCTCAGGACCCTGCCCGTGCCTGCTGTACCATAGCCACAAAGGGGGTGATTCTTTCATTCTATTCTTACCCTGCGGGAATATGTCTGCCTCCTGGGGCAGCGTCACACGGCTCTGTGCCATCAGCGTGTGGGGAGTGGGGGTGGGGATGGGAGTGGATCTGGCCCCACCTATCCAATATTCCCAGGGAGCCTCACTACCATCTGCCCCAGTGGTGAGTGTGGAGGCCTGTTCCTACTGTGCAGCATCTTGTCCGGAGAGCCCCCCTCAGTGCTGGCTCGCCCAGAGATCTTAGAGTAACAGCCGTGTTAGTCTGTATTCGCAAAAAGAAAAGGAGTACTTGTGGCACCTTAGAGACTAACCAATTTATTTGAGCATGAGCTTTCGTGAGCTACAGCTCACTTCATCGGATGCATACCGTGGAAACTGCAGCAGACTTTATATATACACAGAGAATATGAAACAATACCTCCTCCCACCCCACTGTCCTGCTGGTAATAGCTTATCTAAAGTGATCATCAGGTTAGGCCATTTCCAGCACAAATCCAGGTTTTCTCACCCTCCACCCCCCCACACAAATTCACTCTCCTGCTGGTGATAGCCCATCAAAAGTGACAACTCTTTACACAATGTGCATGATAATCAAGTTAGGCCATTTCCTGCACAAATCCAGGTTCTCTCACTCCCTCACCCCCCTCCAAAAACCCACCCCCATACACACACAAACTCACTCTCCTGCTGGTAATAGCTCATCCAAACTGACCACTCTCCAAGTTTAAATCCAAGTTAAACTAGAACATGGGGGGGGGGGGGGTAGGAAAAAACAAGAGGAAATAGGCTACCTTGCATAACGACTTAGCCACTCCCAGTCTCTATTTAAGCCTAAATTAATAGTATCCAATTTGCAAATGAATTCCAATTCAGCAGTTTCTCGCTGGAGTCTGGATTTGAAGTATTTTTGTTTTAAGATAGCGACCTTCATGTCTGTGATTGCGTGACCAGAGAGATTGAAGTGTTCTCTGACTGGTTTATGAATGTTATAATTCTTGACATCTGATTTGTGTCCATTTATTCTTTTACGTAGAGACTGTCCAGTTTGACCAATGTACATGGCAGAGGGGCATTGCTGGCACATGATGGCATATATCACATTGGTGGATGTGCAGGTGAACGAGCCTCTGATAGTGTGGCTGATGTTATTAGGCCCTTTGATGGTGTCCCCTGAATAGATATGTGGGCACAATTGGCAACGGGCTTTGTTGCAAGGATAAGTTCCTGGGTTAGTGGTTCTGTTGTGTGGTATGTGGTTGTTGGTGAGTATTTGCTTCAGGTTGCGGGGCTGTCTGTAGGCAAGGACTGGCCTGTCTCCCAAGATTTGTGAGAGTGTTGGGTCATCCTTCAGGATAGGTTGTAGATCCTTAATAATGCGTTGGAGGGGTTTTAGTTGGGGGCTGAAGGTGACGGCTAGTGGCGTTCTGTTATTTTCTTTGTTAGGCCTGTCCTGTAGTAGGTAACTTCTGGGAACTCTTCTGGCTCTATCAATCTGTTTCTTTACTTCTGCAGGTGGGTATTGTAGTTGTAAGAAAGCTTGACAGAGATCTTGTAGGTGTTTGTCTCTGTCTCCACGGTATGCATCCGATGAAGTGAGCTGTAGCTCACGAAAGCTCATGCTCAAATAAATTGGTTAGTCTCTAAGGTGCCACAAGTACTCCTTTTCTTTTTTCCAGAGATCTTAGAGTTTCGTTCCCTGGACACACCCTGGCTTGTCTGTTGGCCCGTCTTGGGAGTGTCCGGGTGAAGACAGGACCCTGTGGGCTAAGGCTCCCCTGTGCCTATCGCTCCTTCCCCAGAGCCCATGGGAGCCTCGTGGCCGAGTGCTGAGCTAACATGCTGTTCAGTGGCCCTGCCGCCACAGAGAGGAGAAGTCTGGTTCCTGGTGGGGAATCAACAGCTGGCGCTGGCTGGCCCCAGGGAGCCCAGGTTGTGCGAGCTGCTTAACTCACAGGATGCGTATCAGGAGGCCACTCCATCATGACCAGCAGAGCAGAGTGTCCTCAGCCCACAATCACCCACTGTGTACTGGGGCCGGAGCTAGCAGGTGCAGGCTGCACTGCCTTCCTGTGTGGGAGCCTCGGTGGGAGGGAACCCTGCAGAACGCTGCCCCCAGGGTCAGGCAGGGGCAAGGCCACAGGGTCTGCTGGCCAGGTCATGGCCCCCTCTGTTGCAGTGTGGGCTCCTGCTGGCCTCCTGTGAATGCAGGCATAGAGTTCTGAGCAGTGCAGGCCCCTACACAGGTTTCTGACGGAGCCGCCCCTGGCCCTGTCTCTGCTCCAGAATGGCAGCGCTTCCTGCCCTCAGGTGTTGCACAGCCCGTAGGCCCCTGTGCCACATGGGGTTGGCTGCCCTTGGCCCCAGGAGCAGGAGAGCCGGGGTCCTTGTGCCTGCATGGAATGAGTGTCCTGGAGCTGCCAGAGCAGCTCTGAGTCTGGTGGCTGGCACCCCGTAGCTCCAGGAGCTGGGTCTGCGGAGATGAGATGCCCTACTCCGCATGGTGCAGGCTGTATGGTGACCTGGCCGTGTCCCCCGTTCCCTGTCTGAACAGATACACCTATGAGCGCATCGATGGGCGGGTGCGCGGGAACCTGCGCCAGGCTGCCATCGATCGCTTCTGCAAACCGGACTCAGACCGCTTCGTCTTCCTCTTGTGCACCAGGGCGGGAGGCCTGGGCATTAACCTCACAGCTGCCGACACCTGCATCATCTTCGATTCAGACTGGAACCCACAGAACGACCTCCAGGTATTGCAGAGCAGGGCCGTGATGGGGTTGGTGGGGCGAGAGGGGTGGGGGGGTTTGCATGAATAATAGTGCTGATTAGAGCAGAGGAGTTGTGTGCCAGCCACTGGAACCATGGGACAAGGCCCCGCCCATCGCTGGGGACAGCCAATGGGACCATGGGACAAGATACCACCCACAGCTAGGGCCAGTTAAAGAAGGCCAGCCCAGGCAGTCAGAGCAGAGTGGTGCTGGAAGTGCCGCACAGTAAGGAGCAGCTGTGCTGGGGGGTGAGGAGCAGGGAGAACCTTCCCTCCCCTCGGGTGTCTGCTCCAGCATGGCCTGGGGTGGGGGGATGCGGAGTTGGTTGCTGAGAGCTTCCTGGCTTCAGCGTGGCCTGCACTGCCGTGAATGGAATCCCCAGATGAGGGCAGCTCAGGTGCAGGGGGCGCTGAGTCCAGAACAGGCCTCTGCATCACATCCACATGGCGCTCACTGCCCCTTGACTGGCCAAGGCGGCTCCTTAGGGGTGGGTCCTTCAGGTCAGCGCTAGGACACCTTGTTGAGGCGGAGGCAGGGCTCTGCCCGTTGTGCTCCGGGCAGGGGTGAGGGCTGGGCTCAGCCCGTTGTGCCCTAGGGCTCCTGTAGTGGTTGCTGCAGGCAGAGCCGTGCCTATGCTGCCCGCATGCTGTATTTGACGCTGTGACCTTTGCTGTCCCAGGCACAGGCGCGCTGCCACCGGATCGGGCAGAGCAAGGCCGTGAAGGTCTATCGCCTCATCACCAGGAACTCCTACGAGCGCGAGATGTTCGACAAGGCCAGCCTCAAGCTGGGCCTGGACAAGGCCGTGCTGCAGGACATCAACCGCAAGGGCAGCACCAACGGGGTAGGCTGCCTGTCTGTCTGCCGTGGGAAGGCTCCTTGCAGTGTTCCCCTGAGTGACTGTCTGTGCGTGCCCCCAGTGCCCTTGGCTGCGCAGAGGGGGGCAGGACTGAGCCTCCGGAGTAGGCCTGTGGCCCATAGCGCAGGACAGATCCCACTCGCTTGCCCGCACAGCACGGGTGAGTGTGTGGAGCCAAGGCTTCATGCAGACCCTGAGGAGGATCCATGTCCCTGACAGAACAGATTTCAGGTACCTCTGCCATGGACATCAGTCCTGTCCTGCAGCATCCAGCCCAGGCCCCCAGCGCTGCCAATGCCCCTCAGGCCTGACCCGCAGCCCCCTGCTATCCCAGCTCTAGAGTTGCTCATCTAGCCATTGGCTTGCCCTGAGCAGAGGCTTCCACCCCACTAGGTTTATTGTGGCTCTGGATGGATGAATGTCCATTAAGGACTGAGTTTTGAGCCTACCCCAGGATCTTGGGGGCGCTGAGATCCCACATTGATGGAGCTGAGTGTACCCAAAGGTGCCTTGTCCCCTGCTATCAAAACTAACCACCATGGATGGGAACTGCCTGCGAGAGAGCAGAGGGCACGTGGTGGTCTTGCTGTGCCCAGGTGGCGCTGCCAGCGAGACGAGGTGATGACAGCTTAGCAGGAAGTGTGAAAGCACAGAGAACCTGGATTTGTGCAGGAAATGGCCTAACTTCATTATCATGCACATTGTGTAAAGAGTTGTCACTTTGGATGGGCTATCACCAGCAGGAGAGTGAATTTGTGTGGGGGGGTGGAGGGTGAGAAAACCTGGATTTGTGCTGGAAATGGCTTTTAGATAAGCTATTACCAGCAGGACAGTGGGGTGGGAGGAGGTATTGTTTCATATTCTCTGTGTATATATAGAGTCTGCTGCAGTTTCCACGGTATGCATCTGATGAAGTGAGCTGTAGCTCACGAAAGCTCATGCTCAAATAAATTCGTTAGTCTCTAAGGTGCCACAAGTACTCCTTTTCTTTCAGCACATTAACAGCTTCCAGTATCAGAGCTGGGCCTGGGTCTTGGGGGCCGGGGCCTGTAGGGCTCTCCCATTTCGGACTCTGAACTTTCCTAGCACTGTGACCAGCAGGGGTGGCCAGTTGCCCCATGGCATCATAAACAAAATAGCTTAAAGACCCGTCACACCCATGTGACAGTCCTGATTCCCAGGGAAGTGTCTGGGGGTGGGGGTAGGAGAAGGGCCAGGTACCAGTGTGGAGAAGGTGAAGTCTTGTACCTTGACTGGATCATTCCTAGCCCAGAGGAAGCTGCAGAGCCCTGCTGGGAGTGTGTGGGCAGGTCCCCTGCCCAGAAGGGCGGCTGCATTAACAGGAGTTCCAGGGGGCAGCCAGGCAGAGGGGCTGTGGTTTACCCAGCCTTTTGCCTCACTTTCCCTCTGTGTATTTGTTTGATCTCACCCAGATCCCTCCCTGTCCACTCTTGGGTCAGGAGCGGGCTGTGTCTGGGGGCATTCAGCTGCAGTCTAGCACAGTCATTGCAGGCTCTCGCAGTTCCATAGGCACCATCTGCAGGGATGGGCGCTGCAGTTCCAGTTAATACCATGGCTCTGGGACTGTTAGATGCCCCTTCCTTCAAGGGCTGGCTCAGGGAGGGAGCCTCCGTCCCCCATGCCTGCACTCCCAGCCTAGCCCCGGCTCTGGGGCGGCTGGCACAGTGCTGACATCCTGTATCTTCTGCAGGTGCAGCAGCTCTCAAAGATGGAGGTCGAAGACTTGCTACGGAAAGGAGCATACGGGGCTTTAATGGACGAGGAGGATGAAGGCTCCAAGTTCTGCGAGGAAGATATTGATCAGATCCTGCAGCGCAGAACCCAAACGATCACTATCCAGTCGGAGGGGAAGGGTTCCACCTTTGCCAAGGTGCCGTGCGCACTGCCTGGGGAGCTGCCTGCCTTCTTTGGCAGGGCAAGGGTGGGGTGCACTGGGCAGATGGGACACAGACTTCGTTTCCCTGGTCTTGGCTTGGCCTGTTGCTTTCTGAGCATCCCTGTGTGTGTCAGTGCAGCCTGGGTCCCACCCTGCTGAGGTCAGGAGCTGAGTCCAGGTGGTACAGAAAGCAGGGCGGCACAGGAGGGCGCCGGGTGTAGGAGGGAATGTCGTGGCCAGCCTTTGGCAGCAAGGGGTGGCTGTGTGAGCAGCTCAGCTTGGCTTCTGTCTAGTTCACCCAGGATGGATGTCTCCTGTGGAGCCTTTCCCAGGCTTTTGGATTTCTCACGGTGTCCGCACAATCCATGCTGTGCGGGGGAGTGTTCTAGTAGTTAGAGTGAGATGGGGGTTCTGTTCTCAGCTCTGGAAGAGATCCTTCCTGCGCCTCAGGAACCTCCAGGAGATGTTGCTCTGTTCTGAGGAGATCCCTTGTACTCTGCAGATTTGCTCACTCGCACATCAGTTTATTTATTTAGCATGTGCATAGTCATCTAGCCATGCGATGGCATCTTCAGTGGCATGACGCAGTTCTTTTAGGCCACTGCTGAACATAATCAGCAGGCATTCCTCAACAATGTGCGTCATTGTCTGCATTGCCCCACAGCTGCACAAAGGGCTGTCATGAAGGCCCCAGCGATACGGTTGGCTGCACAGAGACCTTGCCCGGTCCAGAACCTGTTCAACAGGGACCACTGGAGGTCCCATGGCCCTAGGGAGGGAGCTGGAGTCTGCTCCTTCTAGTGATTGACAGATGCATCCCAGTGGCAGGGCCGGCTGTGTGTTCTTTCCTGCCCTGGCTAAATCTATTGTACTGGATCCCTCAGGGCTGAGCCAGGCCTGCGCCCTCTGTTGTGGGGAGGAAGTGTGAGAAGGAAAGAGCCAAGCTTCTCTCACAGATCCCAGGGGAATTTGCAGGGTTGGCCTTGTCTTGGGGACCTGAGCACATTTATCCAAAGTCTGTCCAGCCCCCACCCCGTGGAATCCCTGCTGCCATGTGCACAAAACGTATGGGTCTGTGCGTCCCATGGAACCCCTGTTGCCATGTGTGCAGCATCCGTGGGTCTGTCTGCCTGATGGAACCCCTGCTGCCATGTGCGCAGAATCCATGGGTCTGCCCACCCCATGGAACCCCTGCTGCCATGTACGCAGCGTCTATAGGTCTGTCTGCCCCATGGAACCCCTGCTGCCATGTGCTCAGCGTCTGTGGATCTGTCCACCCCATGGAACCCCTGCTGCCAGAACAGCAGTGCACTCATGCTTGATAGCCGGGGCTGCAAGCAGTCTGGAGATGCAGGGCCATTATTCTTGCAGTGCTGCCCTCCCTGTGCCTATGGAGCAGAGACACCAGCTCAATATCCATTCTTGGACCCCAGTGGCCTAATTCTGTCTCCTCCCTCCTGCTGCATAGGACCTGACTCTGGGGAGGCGTGGCCCTGAAGCACAGTGGGTAATGGCTGGCTCTGCTGTATGCTCCCGTTGCTGGCCAGGGGGAGTGCAGCGCACCGTACGTCAGTGCCATCAGAGCTCAGCTCTAACCACCTGCTGAGGTGCCTGCTGTAGAGGAGGGAGCCCATGAAAGCTGTACTGCATTGTGCTCCCAAGGCTGGCAATCTGGGCGCTGCTGGACAGGGTGGGGCTGTCCCACCTCTTATACGTTGCCAGGGCTGAATTTCCAGGGGGCTGGAAACAACCCTGGCTCCTGGACCCCCTTAGCAAATGAAGAGGTCGCTGGTAGTGATCCCTTCTCCGTACAGACAGGGTGCAGGTGGGAGCACACAACCACTCTTGCTGTTGCTGAGGATGCATTGCAGACTGTTAACTGGCTCTTCCTTCACCCCCAGGCCAGCTTTGTCGCTTCAGGGAACAGAACTGACATTTCCTTGGATGACCCCAACTTCTGGCAGAAGTGGGCTAAGATAGCAGAGCTGGACACGGATGCAAAGAACGAAAAGGTAGAGCCTAAAAATGGGCAGCCATGCTCATGCATGGACGTGCGCACTCCTCCACATGCACACATGCTCCTCTGGGGGGCCGCACACTCCTCCACGCTCCTCTGGGCGGCCGCATATGCACACGTCTCCATTGCTAACAAACCCAGCTGCAGCCCTCCCCCTCAGGCAGGACAGGTGTGCTGCGCTCCCAGGGCTGGGTTCGGTGCAAGTGCAGAGCCCAAGTGTCCAGTAGCTCACCCAAAGGAAGGATTGCTGGGAGGTGAGTGACTTAATTCTGGCTGCTCTGGGAGGCCTGAGCTGGGCTCCCTCAGGCTGGGCAGTGTGACAGTGTTGAGAGCAGTGGCTGGGGTGTCTGTGCTCTCCTGCGGGAAGACATGGGAAGAGCAGCCCAGTGTAAGACATTGTCCCAGCTGGTTTATTTGGCAGCAATGGAACCAGCAGGCTGCTTTGACCAGCCCCTGGCGCGTGGGGGATAAGGGGGGATGCATGGAGCTGCACTGGTGGCACTTCACACTTCCCCTGCGAAGAGGGGGCTATTTGGGAGCTGTAAGCACCTCCCAGTGTAGCACTTGGTGGGAGGGTTGGCAGCCAGCCCAGCTGCAAGGGGGCCTCAGGAGATGGCCCCAGCTCCCCAGCCCTCCCCACCTTCAGCATATAGTCCCATTGGGCCAATGGCATCTGGCTGGGGGTGTGCATGCGTGTGGTGCTCAGCACTGCCTGCCCCATGCCTGGCTCAGAACAGCTGTCTGCCGTGACGCACGTCAGGAAGCTGCAGTGAGTGTGGGGCCCAACCGGGAGTGACCAAACCCGAACGCTCTCAGTGCTGGAGTGCCTGCCTGAGGCTGAGTGAACAGCACTGATCTCCACGGAGTCACACCTACACCTGTCAGTCACGTGCAATGTGCAGCCACAGGCTGAAAAGCTAACAGAATGTTAGGAACCATTAGGAAAGGGAGAGCTAAGACAGAAAATATCATAATACCTCTATATACATCCGTGGTACGCCCACATCTTGAATACTGCATGCAGTTCTGGTGGCCCCATCTCAGAAAAGATATATTGGAGCTGGAAAAGTTCCAGAGAAGGACAACAGAAATGATTGGGGTCTGGAACGGCTTCCATATGAGGAGAGATTAAAAAGACTGAGACTGTTCAGCTTGGAAAAGAGACGACTAAAGGGGGCTATGAGAGAGGTCTATAAAATCGTGACTGGCATGGAGAAAGTGAATAAGGAATTTTTATTTACCCCTTCACATAACACAGGAAGTAGGGGTCAGCCAATGAAATGAATAGGCAGCAGATTTAACAAACATAAGGAAGTACTTCTTCACAGAGAGCACCATCAACTTGTGGAACTCATTGCCGGGGATGTTGTGAAGGCCAAAACTATAACGGAGTTCAAAAAAGAATGAGATAAGTTCATGGAGGACAGGTCTGTCAATGGCTACTTGCCAAGATGGTCAGGGGTGCAACCCCATGCTCTGAGTGTCCCTAAGCCTCTGCCTGCCAGAAGCTGGGAGTGGACAACAGGGAATGGATCACTTGATAATTGCCCTGTTCTGTTCATTCCCTCTGAAACGTCTGCCACTGGCCGCTGTCGGAAGACAGGATACTATGCTTGATGGACCCTTGGTCTGACCCAGTCTGACAGTTCTTATGGTCATGCCCATCCAAGAAAGCCTTGCCCTGGAGGGAGCACATGGGTCCCCAGCTGCATTTGTCGCTTGGTGCAGTACTTGGGTTCTCCTGGCTCCGCTTCCATGCGGATGATGGACGGTGGCTGGCTGCAGCTCCCAGCGCTCAGGAAGACGTGTGTCTTAGCACAGCCTGGGGCCCTGTCCATCTGTCCTGAGGCCCTTCTCGACCCAGCAACCCTGGAGGTGGATTTGGCCCTTCTAGTTCTGTGGGGAGGAGGGGTGGGTGCCATGTCATAGTGGGGCTGGCCAGGTGGTTTGCACCAGGGATCCTGGCTGTTTTATTCACTTAAGCCTCAGAGTGCTAAGAGGTGCTCACTCCTCCTCAGTGCCTTGCTGAGTGCTGGAACACAGGGCAACCCACACAGGTGGCATCACTGGTGTGCCCTTCCCACCTGCTGTGAGCTCCCATGCCAGCTTCTGCCATGGCCCCATCCCTTCACCGATTCCTGGGCCATGGGCCAGGCAGGGAGCAGTGGGTGGGCAGAGGTTGGGGGTTGCCATAACAAGGATAGGCTGCTCTGTATACAAGACAATACCTGGCCAGCGTTCTCATGGGAGCAGCTCTCTCTGCCTCACTCACCTCGTTAGTACTCAGGGCTCTCGTTGCCCCACCAGTGGGGCTGAGCATTTACCAGGAGTCACCAAAGCTGCTGCCTGGCCCTGATCCCTCTGCGGATAAGGCGCTAACCCCAGGCCATGCAGTGGGAAAGCTGGCTCCAGCAGGGTTTTTTCTATCATTTAGTGTATGCCTTAAACCAGAAATCCAGTCACTTTCACTGGGCTGGGGCAGGGGGTTGAGGTTCAGGAGGGTGTGCAGGCTCTGGGCTGGGGCCGAGGGGTTCGGAGTGTGAGAGAGGGTTCCGGACTGAGCCTGGGGCAGAGGGTTGGGGTGCAGGAGGGGGTGCGGGTGCAGGCTCTGGGAGAAAGTTTGGGTGCAGGAGGGGGCTCCGGGCTGGGGCAGAGTTTTGGGGGGCAGGAGGGGGTATGGGGTACTGGCTCTGGGAGCAGGGTCAGGGCTGGGGCAGGGGGTTCGGGGTGTGGGATGCAGGAGGGGGTATGAGGTGCTGACTCTGGGAGAGGGCTGGGAGTTGTGGTGCTTGCCTCAGCCCCACGCCACTCCCAGAAGGAGCCAGTGCAACCCTGGTGGGGGTGGCATGTGGATCTGTGCCCGCTGCCCCTCTCTGTAGGCACTGTCCCCGCAGCTCCCATTGGCTGCAGTTCCCCGTTCCTGGCCAATGGGAGCTGCAGGGATGGTGCTTGCAGGCAGGAGCAGCACGCAGAGTCCCCTCTTCCCCCCACATCCCTCCAGGGCTGTGGGGGTGTGCTGGCCGCTTCCGGGAGCGTCGTGGTGCTGGGGCAGGCAGGGAGCCTGCCTTAGTGGCAGCCCTGCTGCACCACTGGACTTTCAGCGTCTGGAGATTGCGATCGACTGGAGAGAGCTTTGTGAAAAGGAATGGAAGAACTGGGCTAGTGCAGGGGAACCGGGAAGTGAAACTGACCAGCCTGTTGCTGTTGTCCAAGATAAGAGAAATGCAGACAGTAAATGCACAACCAGGGAATCCTCTCAGCTGTCCTGCGCTTGGGTGGTTCACTGGGATAACTGAGTGTTTGCAGGTGGTTCTGCTGTGGCTGCTGCCGTGCTGCCCACACCTGTAAACTGCCCTTTACCCAGCAGTGATAGTGGGTAAATATGGCAGCTGGAGTACCCTGAGAGGCCAGGATATTTCTAGACGCTTGCTAGTCGGCCTTTTCTCCAGCAGCAGAGCCTCAGGAAGGTTCACAGCATAGCCTTTGGGAACATCTAGCCAGTACTAGCCGCCCCAGCCCCAGCTCCCTGTGGCACCTGCCTGCACTGTCCATGGTAGAAGATGTTTCTAGAAGAGAACATTAAACACAAAGAATGAGGGCTTTGCCTGCTTGGAAGAAAGAGTGAACAGATGGAATCTGGTCCTGCTCTCAGAGCATGTCCTGCTGGGCCTGCATGCTCAGCCAAACAGCTGGGCCTCTCCCCTCCAGCTTTCTTTGGCAAGTGCAAACCTCTGTGCAGCTAGCTTCAGTGCCTCCCGAGGGGTTCTGGCTTCTGAAATTCCAGCTAGGGCAGCAACAGCAGATGGGCTTAGATGGTAGCAAAGGGGAGGCTTAATGGGCAACATTTCACAGCAGCTCCTCAGATTTCACTGTTCTAACAGGAAGAGAGGTGTGTGTGCCTGTGTGTGTGTGCCTGTGTGAGACTGTGTCTGTGTGTCTGACTCTGTGTGCCTGACTGCATGCCTGTGCCTGTGTGTGTCTGCGTGCCTGACTTTGTGTGTGTGTGTGCGTGAGACTCTATGTGCCTGACTCTGACTTTGTGTTACTGGAGAGATGGGATTCAACAGGACCAGCAACCAGTACGGGTATGGTGTGACTCCAGTTGGTGTGGGGTGCTTTTGTGCTGTTGTATCCTACACCTTCTGTCGGCTGTGTCAGGGTTCCTTCCCCACTCTGAACTCTAGGGTACAGATGTGGGGACCTGCATGAAAGACCCCCTAAGCTTATTTTTACCAGCTTAGGTTAAAAACTTTCCCAAGGCACAAACTTCGCCTTGTCTTTGAACAGTATGCTGCCACCACCAAGTGATTTAGACAAAGAACAAGGAAAGGACCACTTGGAGTTCCTATTTCCCCAAAATATCCCCCCAAGCCCTTACACCCCCTTTCCTGGGGAGGCTTGAGAATAAACAAGATGAGCACAGACCAGCCTTGGATTTTTAACACCCAAAAAACCCAATCAGATTTTTAAAAAACAGAACTTTATTAGAAGAACAAAAAAAGATAAGAGAACAAGTCTGTAAGATCAGAATGGAAGATAATCTTACAGGCAGTCAGATTCAAAACATAGAGAATCCCTCTAGGCAAAACCTTAAGTTACAAAAAGACACAAAAACAGGAATAGACATTCCCTCCAGCACAGCGAATTTCACAAGCAAAACAAAGAAAACCTAACGCATGTTCTAGCTAGATTACTTACTAACTTTACAGGAGTTAGAGGCTTGCATCCTTGATCTATTCCTGGCAAAGGTATCACACAGACAGACAAAAGCCTTTCCCCCCCAACTCCAGATTTGAAAGTATCTTGTCCCCTCATTGGTCATTATGAGTCAGGTGCCAGCCAGGTCACCTGAGCTTCTTAACCCTTTACAGGTAACAGGACTTTACCTCTGACCAGGAGGGATTTTATAGCACTGTCTACAGAAAGGTGGTTACCCTTCCCTTTGTATTTATGACAGGCTAATTCTCTTGTCACAGCCCTATCCCTCCACCCCCTCTACAAGTAAATTATGCTGCCCTGGAGCACGGCATTTACCACACCATTTGTGTTGCCTGGGCTTGGTGGGGCAGGAGCCCGCTACCAAGTGTAGGTAGTTTTGTAGCTGTTGGGCCTAATTTTCGCCTGTGGTATCCCAGGGACAATTTTGTGCTTGCAAATGATTGTCATTCCCCACCCCTGCCACACATACACACACTCATTCTTCATGGAGTGTGGGTCCCGACGTGTATTCCACACATGGGTACGCGTGCACGCCATGCACCTGAGACCGGAAATTCTTCCAAGCAGTGCCTATTGGCTTGCTCCCTGGATCTCCTCGTGCTCCCAACTAAGGGTATAACACGTCTCCAGTTCCTTCTTACTGTCACCTGGCCTGAGTCGGAACCCTGTGTCTTCTCCTCCTGCAGCTCTTGTAACACCTGTAAAGACATTTGTAAATTGCTATTTTTCTTAGCTTGCTAGTTAGTTAAAGTTCATAGTAGGTGTGGTTCTTCTTCGAGTGCTTGCTCATATCGATTCCAATTAGGTGTGCGCGCGCTGCGTGCACGGCCGTCAGAGAATTTTTACCCTAGCAACACCCAGTGAGTCGGCTGTGGAGCCCCCTGGAGTGGCACCTTCATGGCGCTGGATATATACCCCAGCCGACCCAGCGCCCCCTCAGTTCCTTCTTACCGCCCTTGACAGTTGTTGGAACTGTGGAGCTTCGCTTTGCTACTCTCCACTCTCCCTAGCGTTCACCCTACAGTTTGTTCGTAGTTTGTTGTAGATTAATAGTTGTAGTTCTAGTTCTAGAATAGTAGTACCGATGGCCCAGCCACTACCAGTGGAGCAGTTTTTGGACTTGGGTGTGTTGGAGGTCCTAGCTGCTCCAATATCTCCCTGGGGACAGTCGAGCCCTGACAGACAGTCTAAGTGTCACGCTCGCTGCTCTTCAGGGTATGACCTCCCCAGGCACCTCTGGTACTGATTTTCTTGAGGACCCCCACAACTGATCGACCCCCTTCTTCTGGCCTTGCTGGGGTCCGTGGATCCGTATTCTAAGCATCTGGGCCCTTCTCAAGAATCGTACTGCTCCTCTCCTGCCTGCCAGCTGGATCTGTCAGTGTACGAGGAGGAAGAAGTTGACCCAGATCTGCAGGTACTGACAGTTCTGATGTGTGTCTCTTCATCATCGCTGGACGAAGCGGTCACTTTTTCCTCTCTGTCTCTGCTGGATTACAATGGGCAGTACCAGGAGCTACTGCAAAGAGTTGCCAGCGACCTCCAGATCCCACTGGAGGAGGCCCAGGATTCTCAACACCAACTTCTGAATATTTTGCAACCTCAGGGACCAAGCAAGATGGCCCTCCTAGTTAATGAAGCCAGCCTAGAACCAGCCAGAGTGGATGGCTCACTCCAGCATCCTGTGCCCCTACTCCGAAGACAGCTAAGAGGAGATATTTCATTCACACTAAGGGAGCTGAATTTTTGTTCTCCCACCTTGCCCCCATCTCACTGGTGGTACAGGTAGCTACAGAAAGAGCTCAGTCACACTATCAAAGGACCACCCCAACAGACAAGTGCTCTAAGAGACTGGACATCCTTGGAAGAAAGGTCTTCTCCTCCGAGGCCTGCAATTTCATGTTGCTAACTACCAAGCTCAGTTAGTGAAATATGATTTCAATAACTATTCCAGGCTTGCGAATTTCATAAATAAGCTTCCCACAGAGGACAGAGCCCAATTTCAGTCCTTCATAAATGGGGGAAAACTAATGGCAAAAACAGCTCTCCAGGCCATAGTGGATGTAGTGGATACAGCTGCCAGAAGTCTGGCCTCTGGCTTAGTCATGAGGAGGAATTCTTGGCTGCAATCATCAGGGTTTCCTGGGGAGGTCCAGAACACAATCTAGGACTTCCCGTTTGATGAATCAAATCTCTTCAGTCAGAGAACAGATGAATCATAGAATCGTAGGACTGGAAGGGACCTCGAGAGATCACCTAATCCAGTCCCCTGCACTTAGGGCAGGACTAAGTATTATGTAGACCATCCCTGACAGGTGTTTGTCTAATTGCATTTATGAAAGGACTCAAGTCCCTGCATTCATTAAAGGACACTCTGTTCCCTGGGAATTTACATTCCAGCCCTCAGAAGGAAACACTAGAGATAGCCTTTTAGGCCAAGGCCATCCCCTCCTCATGCAATTTATTATCATCACCTGGCAGAGGTCAGGTTGGCAACAGAGTTTCTCATAAAACTTCTGGTAGCCCTAGGTGTTTGCAAAAATAGAAAAGGGTCTGTTTTGTTGCCCACAAGGACTATAAACTTTATAGGAGCAACACTGGACTCGGTTTCAGTGAGAACATTTCTCCCCGCAGACAGGTTTCACATAATGAGCAAACTGGTTTCATGCATTACCTGCAAACCAAGAACTACAGTGCACATATGCCTTTCACTCTTAGGCCACATGCCCACACACATTTACATGACACTATTCACCAGGCTTCACTTGCGATACCTACAAGCTTGGATCCACACAATCTGTCCACCAAACAAGGACCATGTCAACTCGAGGGTGACCATTACCACTGGAGTTATTGCCCACCTCGCTTGGTGGTTGAACCCGAAAAAGGTCATGGTGGGTGTTGCCTTCAACCTGCCCACCCGCAAAGCCACCATTGTGATTGACGCGTCCCTCCTGGGGTGCGGCGTTCACCTGAATAACCACACTGCTCAGGAAACCTGGATCCCACGAGAGGCCAGGCTACGTATAAATGTAGGAGAAGTAAGGGTAGTCCATCTTGTGTGCAAGGCTTTCCTTCAGGTAATTCGCTCCTTCCATATACAGGTGATGTCAGACAATATCACCACTATGATACAAACAGGGCAGAACGAGGTCTTGTCCCCTCTGCCTGGAAACTGGCTCTCTCTGTCTCTCTATTGCATGTATGGCATCTGCAAAGCAACATTCTATAGCAGCAGTTGTAGATCCATAAGCCATTTCAAGGCCTCCTCTGTGACATGGATATCATCCAGTTCACCTTTAAATCCAGATTTGGGGCACTGTGTTATGATGTGCTTGATGGTTTGGATGCTCTCACTGCAGTCACCCAAAGGTGAGTCTTTGATTTTCCACTTGTACAACAAGTAGCCACATCTTCCGTGGTTTATTCAGATGCAGTTCAGTGTGGTTCAAAGTATCTGTGGCAGATCAAAACTGGAAGGGCATCTTGTTGTGTCAGTAATAATGTGCTTGTTTGGAATAGTAGATGAGGTCCAGACACTTCACCATTCCCTGCCTAGATCCAGAGGCATGAGATGGTCACGTGTGATCCAAAGTGGTTTTCACAGTTTCAGTCATTGTTGGGGTATGTTATCCATAACCTGCCAGATGGGAAGTTCTGGGTAGTCTGGTGTGTTTAAGTTCTCATGCTGTGGCTATATCTCAAAGGATAGCTGGGGATTCGGTGTTTGTTAATACAGAAAGCTACAGTAAAGGTGTTGATTTTAAAGTTCCCATGATGAATCGCATGGTCTAATTCAGCTGCCTGTCCACAAGTTGGGTATGGCAGCTTTTTGTCCTCATCGGCATACGGTACTCTGCAACTGAGTACACCAGGGTCAAGGCTGATGTTTGTAGCACTGTGGCAGTTGATCCCCAGCTTGTTCCTGATAACTTTTGAAAAATGTTGATGCAAGTCTTTGCTTTGGAGGTTACTTTCTTGAGGTGGTCATGCAAGGTCAGTGTGTGGTCAAGAATGATGCCAAAATATGTTGGCTTTGGGTCTTAATGCACAGTTTCACCACAAAACTCAACAGTATGTTTTGTGCGATTCTCTTGTCAAGGTGGAAAGTAGAGACTACCAATTTGCCCATCTTAGGTCTCAGCTGCCACTTTTCGAAGTACTCCTCTGTGATCTTAAGGTCTGATGTAAGGGTCACTTCAAGTTCTTTAAAGCTATGAGCCTGAGTTGTGAGTGCCATATCATCAGCATACTCAACATTCTGCATTATCATTTCAGGTATATTGCTCACATATGCATAAAAGAGGGTCGGAGCAAGTACAGAGCCTTGTGGTAGCCCATTATTTAAAGTGTGCAGCTTGCTGGGTTTGCCTCTGAGGTATACAAACATCCTGTGGCCACTAAACCTGGTGTTCGGTAGGCTGAGAATCTACACACAGGTTCACTTTGGCCAGTTTCAGTAGCAGACCATCCTTCTGGACTACGTCACGTGCTGCTGACAGATCAGTGAAAGCGTTACCAATTGTGAGTTTTTGTCGGAATTCAGCCTTAATGTCTGTAGTGAAAGCCAGGACCTGGTCACAGCAACTTCTGTGCGGTCGAAAACCAGCTTCCTTCTTGGGTAGGGTACTATACGCCGTGGACCCGATTTGGTTCAGAATCATATGCTTCAGCACCTTGTAGATGGTGCTCAAGAGAGACTGGCCTAGAACTAGAAGGGTGATCCACAGGTTTCCCAGACTTCAGGAGTGCAATGACCTTGGCTTCTTGCTACACGTGGGGAATTTCACTGGTCTCCAAAATGTGGGTGAAAAGTTAATCATCCATTTCCATGCCAATGAACTCAGGTTATATAGGGACTCAGGACAGATACCATCTTTTCCTACTGCTTTTCCCAATTTCGTGGCTGCAATGACTGCATCAATCTCCTTACTTGTGAACAGTCCAGATCACTGAGATGATGGAATGCACATGGACGTCACCTGCTGGAGTTAAACCTGGAAGCCATCAAACTTTGGAACTGGTGCATCTGGAATCACATCATGATGCAGGCCACTTACCTTCCGGGTAGCCACAGCACCAAACTGAGCAGTCACTTCTCGATGGACCACGCATGGGAGAAGCACAATTCAGTCCTAAGCGAGATATTCACGCAGTGGGCACACCACAGTGGGACTGTCGACACTCACAGATTCACCCTTCGAGCCCATGGCAACATGTTCCGTGACCTGCCTGCCTGTCCAGGAAGGTGGCATTTTTAGTAGCTATCATTTCAGCCGGGAGGGTCAGCAAGCTGTGAGCCATCATTGCGGACCCTCCTTATTACAGTTTTTCACAAAGAAAAGGTTTCCCTTCACCTACACCCTAAGTTTCTCCCCACGGTTGTTTCTGAATTCTACATCAACCAAAGTATTTGCTTATCTGTACTTTTCCCAAAACCTCATGCTTCCGCTGAAGACAAGAGGCTTCGCTGCCTCTGTGTCTGATGTGCCTTGGTGTTCTACCTGCAAAGAACGAAACCCATTAGGAAATCACCAAGACTTTTTATTGCCATTGCAGGCAGATTGCGTGGGCAAACCAGAGGATTTCTAAGTGGGTTTCAGGATGCATCCTAAAGTGCTATCGGGAAGCAAAGATCCCTCCCACTGTGGGTGTCACAGGTCATAACACGAGAGCACAGGCCACCTCCACAGCATCCCTACATGATGTCCCGCTACAAGACAATTTCAAAGCGGCCACCTGGAGTTCTGTCCACATGTTCACAATGCACTACGTTTTAGTTCATGCCTCGGCCGCTGATGCAGATCTGAGATCTGCAGTGCTGCAAGCATTTTTGCTACCAGCTTCCTCGCACCCACTTGCAGTCTGACCACTGCATGCCAGTCATCCACCTGTAAAATACACACAGGGACCAGCACTCTCAGAAGAAATGGAAGTTACTTACTGTAACTGGAGGTTCTTCAAGATGTGTGGTCCCTATCTGTATTCCACTACCCGCCCTCCCTCCCCTCTGCTTCAGATCCTGTTGGATTTGCGATAAGAGGAGGAACACCGTCAGCCTGCACTGTCTCTTATACCCTCAGTCAGGAGCACAAGAAGATGTACGGCGCGTGTGTGGGCCAATAGACACTGCTTGGAAGAATTTCCGGACTCGGGGTACTTGCCTATTCACATGTGGAGTCTCAAAGAGCCTCCACTTACCGTAAGTAACCTCCATTTTTTGCACCCACAGTTAATTGTGGGTGGCAGTCCATAGTAGCTGGGCGTTGAATGGGCCATCTGGGTCTGGCACCAGATGCTGGGTGTGATGCTAGGCTTGGAGAGAGCTGGGTGGTGCTAGGAGTTGCTGAGGCCAGAAGGCAGCACAGAGGAGGGAAGCATCCCCTCACCTCATGCTAGTGGCCAAGGGGGGCACCGTGCAGAGGGAAGGGTCGGCCGGGTGGTCCTGGGCGCGCTAGCCTCTCTCTGTCTCCCCCGGCAGGAGAGCTTAGTGATCGACAGGCCCCGTGTCCGCAAGCAGACCAAGCACTACAACTCCTTCGAGGAGGACGAGCTGATGGAGTTCTCGGAGCTGGACAGTGACTCCGACGAGCGGCCCACGCGCTCACGGCGCCTCAATGAGAAGACGCGGCGCTACCTGCGGGCTGAGTGCTTCCGCGTGGAGAAGAACTTGCTCATATTCGGGTGGGTCTCATCTGGGCTCTGCCCACCGCGTGAGGCTGGGCTGGCCCCCCGCGCAGCTGTGGCTCTCGGGTGGCTTGGTGTCACGTGTGTGCTATTGTCTGTCTGTCCCTGTCTCAGGCTGCCGCACAGAGGGGCATAAACTTGGCAGGGAGCTGCAGAGCTATTGCCCCGCCGGGGGGGGCCTGCTGGGTGCTGTGCGCAATCCCCACATCTATGGGAGGAAGTGTGGTTTGTGGCTAGAGCATGGGCTGGGAGTCAGGACTCCTGGGTTCTTTTCCTGACTCTGCCACTGACCCAGCGTGTGATGCTGGATGAATCCCGCACCCTTTCTGTGCCTCAGTTTCCCTACTTCCCTGCTTCTCCGGGGTCTGGCCAGGCTTTGTCCATTAGTGCCCCATGCAGCGTTGTGAGCTCCCCACTGGAGGGCACTAGAGAAGTGCAGTCACTTGCAGTGTTTATGGTGTGTGTTTCTGCTCCTCCAGCTGGGGGCGCTGGAAGGATATCCTGACCCACGGACGGTTCAAGTGGCACCTGAACGAGAAGGACATGGAGATGATTTGCCGGGCCCTCCTGGTCTATTGCGTCAAACACTACAAGGGAGATGAGAAGATTAAGAGTTTTATATGGGATCTGATCACTCCGACGAAGGACGGCCAGAACCAGGCCCTGCAAAATCACTCAGGTACTCTCTCTCCTGCCAGTTATTGTTTCGCTGCCAGCTGCCAGTATGCCCAGCTTTCAGTGCCCAGGACTAGAGAGTTAAACTAGAGCGGATCCCAGAAGCCACACAAACAGCCAGAGCTGGGCAACAAGGAAGCACTGTGTGGGGGCCAGGGGTCACAGGGCTGACTTGCGTCCAGACCCATGGAGGCAAGGACAGAGGGGCTCTCTGATACAGGAAATGGCCAGCCCTGGCCCAGCTGAGTGGGAACCTTGGGCTGGAGAGCTAGGGCACCAGGCCAACCTGAGCTGCCTGTTCTTGAGGTCTAGATTGTTACTTAGACCAGAGACCAGGCTTGGACCATCAGGGATGGGGGGCAAATGTCCCCTGCAGAGTGCAGCCCATAGTGGCCTTTATTCTCAGAACTGTGGAGGAGTGGCCAGTGCTGGCTGCATGCTTGGACCTGTGGTCTCTGCAGGCAGCCACACTATGTCAAAGATGACTCCACTCCATTCTATAGTAGCCATCCCCTGTGGGACGCTGCTCGTCTGTAGATCCCCCAGTGCTTCACAAAGGGCAGGGGGAATCCTCAGCTGGGGTACTGAGATCTAATCCAAATGAGGCCTGGCGCCTGGCAAGTAGCCAGTGCAGCCCCTTGGCTGGGCACTGTGTGGGTGCCCCAATCCATGGCACAATGTTCTTTAAGTTTGGCAGCCCTTTCCGGCTGGCTCCCAGCGCTGCCTTTCAGTAGTTTGTCACGGGTGAGCCATGCTGAAAGCTAAGGCAGCTGCTCCCATTTCCGCTCCACAGGGCACGCCAGAGGCTGTTTGTGAAGTGACTGTTAGCAGTGTAAAGCGCGAGGCTCTCCCATGCGGTACAGGAGAAAGCAGCCAGGTTCTGTGGTGGATTTGAAGTCCCAGGTCCGGTCAGAAATCCCCCCGTGCCTGGTGCTGTTGGGTTACGTTCATGGCCATCGCATCTCTCCCTAAGCATGAATGACGCCATCGCCTACTGTTCTGAGTTAATATCGTCATTTTGTCCAGCACTTGAGCCATCTCAGCAGGATGGTCTGGTGCTGGGGAATCAGGCATGTGCTGGTTAGACCAAAGGAATCCTGGCACACACCTGGTCGCTGGGCGTAACCCGGTGTATTAGCATGCAGTAGAGCAATAGTAAAACTGATAGGGTGGCACATATGGGAACACATTTCAGTAATGCAACGAGCAAGCGGCATGGTCCATTGAGGGTCATGAACACTGCACTGCACTGTAGCACTGAATGTAACCCAGTTGGATCCCTTACAAGGGGAAGCCTCAGAACCTCTCAGTCAGGTCCTGGGGAGGCCTCTGCTTCCATGAGTCTGGGCGTGCGACGGGCAGTACAGGACTGAATTCTAGCCCAGCTGTGCACAAGCCATGCTCTGACCCTGTGCAATGGTAGCCACGGCAGGGAAAGGTCTGGAGAGCTGCTGAAGGGGAGCTGGTCCTGTCCTGAGAGGAAGAGTGTGTGAGTTGGGCCTGTCCAGGGTTAGAGGGATTCATGCGAGAAGTGAAACTGCAAGAACTGGTTGGAATAAAAACACAGGGAAACGTGGCCAGGGAACCAACGCAGGCAATAGGCTCCAAGGACGACTCCACCCCGCCTTTGTGGCATAAGGCTGGCCCTGCTGTATAGAAGAGGCGAGGACTCTGACTGGCAGGTGCCGTGGGTACAGGTCTGCTTGGATGCCATCTCATGAGGGGTGTCTGGCCCTGATGTCTGTGCTGGGTTCTGCTCTCACCTCTGTCAGGAAAAGGCTGGAGTAGCTTTGGTGGGGCTACAGTGGAGCTGAGTGTAGAGTCTGAGCAGGGTCCGCTTTGTGTGTGAGGGAAGCGCTGAGCATTGGCTGTGCGCATAGTGCGGGGAGATGTGGATGTGCAATGGCACTGCTGAGGGTGTGGGCCAGGGTGTATCAAGGAGAGCTGTGGCTGGTCTAGGCCTGCTGGTGTGCAGTGGGGAGGTGGGTTGTGTCAGGCAGAGTGCAGGTGTTGGAGCACCTGCTCCCTGTCCCAGCACACAGACCTGGCCTCTTTACACAGACCTGTATCTGACGATGTTGACATTCAGGCTGCCGAGAGCCTGGGCCAGCTTGCTTCAGTTCTGTGGGCAGGGTTGCCAGCAGCGGCATCCAGTAGCCTATTCTGCCAAGCCACCTCCTGCGCTCAGAACTGCCCCATGCGTTTAGACTGCTGGGAAGGTGTGGATGTGGCATGGCCTGACCTGGTCTAACTAGGGCACCATGTACGCATGGCTCAGCTATGGGATTGTGCCGGGACAGACACACTGGGTATGCTGGAGACCCTGCCTACCTTTTCTCTGGCTCTCCAACTCCCACCTGAGCTGTAGTGTGAGGGTTTAAGAGCATTACAAGAGCTGGCTTTCAGTCCTTCCAGCTGCACTGCTCCTGCCAGCCAGTGTCTATGTCCTGTCTGATCCAGAGCATTTCTCAGGTGCCTGTCAGGGTGGTGTGTGGCCTGCAGCAGGGCCGCTCATGCGCTCCCTCCTCACTGTTGCAGGGCTGTCGGCCCCAGTGCCCAGGGGCAGGAAGGGGAAGAAGACGAAGAACCAGATGCTGCTGCCTGAGATAAAGAACGCGGACTGGCTGGCCAGCTGCAACCCCGATATAGTCCTGCATGATGACAGCTACAAGAAGCACCTGAAACAGCACTGCAACAAGTGAGTGTGAGCCCCTGCCCCGGGGAACTGCAGCGCACATGCCATGCTGTGTGTCCCGCCCTGGGCCCAGAGCGAGGCCACGTGCCCCCAGCTGGCATCGTGCCAGTGGGCTGCAGCACAGAGTCTGAAGAGGAAGGACTCACCCGGGCAGTCAGTATGGAGAGGCCAGTGGGGACGTTGGGTCGGTGCCCACTGGCTCGTCAGACCTTGGGTAGTTTTTGCCATGCTGTAAAGTGCTGTTTACATGCCAGCAGCTGCAGCTCTACGGAGTTCTCATCTCCCTGCCACTAGGTGCAGCGCACTTGCCCGCAACTCAGCTGGCATTCAGGAAGCTTCCTTATTGTCACAGCTGTCTTCGGTCAGGGGCTTGGGAAGCAGGGCTGGTCAGATACCTGAGCACACCGTTGTAGCACCAGCATCAAAATGCCGACTTGTGCATTAGTGGTAGCCGGAGGCGGATGGCTCTTGGCACCCGGGGGGCAGAGCCTGGAGGGGGACGGATGTTGGGACCTGGGGGCAGAGAATGGAGCGGGACAGGCTCTTGGGATCCAGGAGCACAGCCTGCAGGGGTCCGGCTCTTGGAACCCAGGGGGCAGAGCCTGGAGGGGGACAGCTCTTGGGACCCAGGGGGCAAAGCCTGGAGGGGGACGGCTCTTGGGACCCAGGGGTCAGACCCTGCGGCGGGGGTTGGCTCTTGGGACATGGGGGGAGGGGGCAGAGCCTGGAGGGGGACAGCTCTTGGGACCCAGAGGTGTGAAGCCTGGAGGAGGATGGCTCTTGGGGGCCGGGGAGGTGGAGCCTGCAGGGGGCCGGCTCTTGGGGGCCGGGGGTTGGACCCTGGAGGGGGACGATTCTTGGGACCCAGGAGTGCAGAGCCTGTAGTGGGATGGCTCTTGGGACCAGAGGGGCGGAGTCTGGAGGGGGATGGCTCTTGGGACCTGAGGGGCGGAGCCTGGAAGGGGACAGCCCTTGGGATCCAGGGTGTGGAGCCTGGAGGGGGACGGGTCTTGGGACCTGGGGAGTGGGGGGGCAGAGCCTGGAGGGAGACGGCTCTTGGGGCCCTGTAGGGTGGTGGGCAGCTCTTGGGTCCTGGAGAGTGCGGCCCAGCAGGTACAGCTCTTTGCACAGGAGAACAGAGAGACATTATTTTAACAAATCAGTAACCCAGAGCTGTTTCCTCACCCACTCAGAGGATGCTGCATCCCAGCTCCCAGCAAGAGCTCTCCTAGCCATGAGCACTGTAAGTAGCGCAGCCCCCTCCCTCACTGGGTTAGGAGTGAGGTGTGTTGCTGCCATTGCTGGGGAGGCGGGTACCCAGCCTGGCACCTTCCCTCTCCTAGTGAGCTCTCAGCCTGGCACCTCCCCTCTCCTGGTGAGCTCCTTCATGAGTGTTTTAAGCCTGCTTGATTACAGGGTTAGTGAGGTGAGATCTCTGAGGCCCAGGTGGTGGGGATCAGGCCCACAGCCCACTGAGCTGATTAAGGAGCCTGTTCACTGCCAGCCTGAACCTTTTTCCCCTGTGGAGGGGGCCTGCCCTCTAGTCTCCACGTTCCAGCTGCTTCAGGCCTCCCCTCTTGAGCCCCAGTGGCTAGGTGTCCTGCCGTGTCACAGTGCGAGGGGCAGCTAAGGACGGGCGAAGCTGCTGCCATGCCTGCGCTCAGCCTTGGGTGGTGGTGTCATGAGAAGGGGAGTGGCTTCCCACCATTTCGTCCTCGTGTATAACCGCACGGACTGCAGGCCTGGGCAGCGATCCCCCATTGCCCCATGCTGCCTTACAGACCAGCTGGCCCATAAACGCTGTGTCGCTGTGCGTAGGGGCTGTGCCATGCTGGATCCCAGCCCCATGCTCGGTCTGTATTGACCTGCCGCTTTCCCTTGGCAGGGTGCTGCTGCGGGTGCGAATGCTCTACTACCTGAAAGCTGAAGTGCTGGGAGAGGTGGCTGACAAAGCCTTCGAAGGGACCCCGGCCAGGTATGATGCTCCCAGCAGCCCGGATCACTTTGCATGCCCAGCTGTGGAGGTATAGCGACCGATATCTTTGGCTGCAGCGCCCCTGCTGCATGGGGAGCCCCCTGCCTACTCTGGGCTGGCATGGGGGAGCTTCGTGCCAGCATGAGAGGGGTCAGTCACCTCACAGTATCTGAAGCCAAATCCTGCCGTTCTCACTCAGGCAAAACTCCTGTTGCCGTTGGTGGAAGCTCTGCCTGAGTAGAGACTGCAGGATTGGGCCCTAGAGGCTGGCCCCAGCAGAAGGCAGACACGGGCAGAGTTTTTTCTCCTGTTGCTTAGAGAGCTCCCTCTGCAGCAGAGCTGAGCAGGGACAGCGGGCTCCTTTGGCCAGGGGACAGGACCACTGCTCCTGTGAAATAGTACCCCTGGGAATCACGCTGAGCTACATGCATACACACGTACACATGGGTGTGCATGCTGAGGCACATGCAGACTTCCCCCCCCGTCCCCCTACACTCATGCACTCCCCAGCCAGCCCCAGCATGCTGGGAATCAGGATTCCCTACAGTGCAGCCCAACAAATTCACCTCTAATATGAAGCTGTAGCCCCTAGTCAGTCCTGACCTAGCCTTGACATCCAAGCCAGGTGGCTCAGACCGGAGTGGAGCATTGCCTGCTGGGACCTGCATTCCCTCCCTCTGCTCTGCAGGGAGCATGGGGGACTGAAATGGCTGCAGCCCTCTGTCTCCTGAAGTCCCCAAAGGGATGCTGGGTTGGGCAAAGCCTGGTAATTGCCCTGGTGTCTCATAACGAGCAGTGGCAGAGGGAGCCTGTTGCCGAAGGTAGAGGAGAGCAAGGTTTGCTGAGCTCACTGAGCCTGATCCTTTATTGAAAGCCTCCGCTTTCCTGTCTCAGCAGAGGCTGCTGCTTTCCCAGGGTGCTCCTGTGCCCAGCACAAATGCAGTCAGTCTGTGTCCCAGCAGCTCACTGAAGGGAAGCCAGGGAGGGTGCTGCCTGCCTCTCTGAAGGCTCGGTGCACTCCAGCAGATAGCTGTTTTGCCTTGCTCTTGCTCTGTTGGTGGCTGGTAGCTTTTAATGAAAACTTTCCCCAGCCTTAAGGCAAACGCCACTCTAGTGAGTCCCGGGAGCTCATGGGCCAGCCAGGCTGAGTAGGATGGGTGGAGGTCAGGCCTGGCCATCATCCCTATCTCACAGGAGGTGACACTGGTGTGTGCAGGGGAGGCTGACAGCAGGACTCAGCTAGCCTAGTACCAGGCTCGATTGTTACCATGGCTGGTCCTCTTGGCATTCGGGGAGCTCGCACACACCGGAATGCAGGACCTGACCCCAGTGTTTCTGGAGAGGCAATCATCAGAGCGCTATTAAGGCAGAAGGCCTGTCCCTAGTTGCCCCAGCATCATGGGACCCCTGAGCCCACTCAGCTGTCTGTAGAAGCGGGAGTTCTTGGGGAGTCCAGAGCAGGGTGCATTCATGGCCTGTCCCTCTCAGGGAGCTGGACGTGCTGTTGCCGGATATCGACTATGTGGAGATCCCAGTGGACTGGTGGAATGCAGAGGCTGATAAATCGCTGCTTATTGGAGTTTTCAAACACGGTATTGTCCCTGTCAAGTGCTGAGCCCTGCCCCGGTTTGCTGGGGTACTCCCACTGCCTGAGCCAGGAGCCAGGAGTGGCTGCTGAGTTCAGAGCACCATGCCGATGTTCCCTCCCCAGGGTGGAGGTAGTGGAATGTCGCACCCGGGGACCCACCGCATCCTGGGTGCTCCAGCGAGGAGCCCCAAGAAGCCGCTTGTTTTTGCTGCCATGACCTGGCAGTGCTGAGTGCTCGTGTCCTGCACATCCCCTCCAGGCCAGCTTACCTGGGGACCAGGCTGAGCCAAAGCACCTGGGGCTGTAGCTCCATCAGCTCTCCCAAGTTGCGGGGAGTTGGGCCTTGCCCCATGTCACTCAGTGGAGATACTCCAACACCTGTGTTGGCCCTGACGCAGTGGGCAGCATGGGGCTAGCAGACGCTGGGATGCTGCAGAGCTTGGCCACATCAAACCAAGCGCCTGACTCAGGGACTGAGGGGGAGCGTCCACATTCCTGGCCAAATTCTATCTCCGCTCAATACATTCTGCCTCTTGAAAATCCTCTTGCAATTTCTATTGGAGACAGGAGTCTGCACTGTCTGCCCTAAACTGTTACCCTGGTGCTGCGTTCCATCCCAGAAGTGGCTACATCTCTGGGGCGGACAGGTTGACTCCTGTGTCTCTGTCTCCCACACAGAAAGGCTGTGGATTAATCAGCAGCCATTTGTGAAAGGCTTTGGATGCTTTGGGTGAAACTTGCTATTGAGGGACCAGGTTATCTGTGGGCCAGATGGCAAGGTCCTCACTCTGGAGTCAGGCGCACTCAGGCAGGCCCCACTGGCACAGCCAGAGTTTAGCCAAAGCCAGTCACAGGTGGCCTGGCCCCTGGCTAGGACATTATCCCGTTTAATGTCAGCTGTGGTGTTGCCAGGTTATGAGAGGTACAACGCCATGCGAGCAGACCCGGCACTATGCTTCCTGGAGAAGGTGGGCATGCCAGACGAGAAGCTGCTGTCTGCGGAGCAGGGCGTCAGTGATGGGGCACAGGATGCTGCAGAAAGGTGGGCGGGGGCAGGAGGAGGGAGGGAGGGCTCTGGCTGGCTCCTGGGGGCAGAAGAAGCAGGACAAGCGTCATGCTGTTCTGTGGGGGTGGGCATCAGAACAGAGTGAGAGCGGAGAGGAGGAGGGTAAGCTGGCAGCCCAGCAGGGTGCCTGTGACCCAGGGCGACGGGAATGCCAGTGTCTGCTGGGCATGACTGTGTATGATAGTGGGAGAGGGCAGGCGGGGTGCCAGGGTTGTGGGAACTGCTCCCCTGGGTTAATTCCCTCAATGGGCCAGGGAGGTGCATGTGCCACTCACGCTCACCTAGGCGCAGGTTCTCCACCCAGCCAGGGGCACTGACACATGCAAACCCCTTAGAAGCTGTGCTGTGCTTTGGGGAGCAGCTCATTGGCTGGGGGGTGAGGGGCTGATCAGAGAGTTCACAGCCCCCGATGGCAGGAAATGGGGAAAGAAGGGCTGGCTGGCTGGCGTGCTGCAGCAGGTGGGTGAGGGGCGGTGTGTGTCACCAGAGAATCCCAGAGCTGACCTGGAGCCGGGACTGGTACTGGGTTCTTTGCCAGCTTTGCAAACATAAAGGTTGAGAATGTCCTGAATGTGAGTTACCTCCTGCAGGCGGAGATCAGGGAGCAGGTCCAGGCTTGGGCATATGATGAATGGGCAGCCAGCAAGGGTGCCCAGGCAGTGTGAAAGTGCGGGAGCCGGCTGTCACCCTGCAGGCACTGGGACATTGCTGGGGTGGGCAAAGGCGAAGCGGAGCTGCCAGGGCTAATGCTCTGTCGGGTTGTTTTGTCTAGAGGAAACGTTGAGAAAGAAGAGAACAGTGGAGACAGAATCGAGGGGCTGCCACAGCAGGAGGTGAGTGGGGCTCCCCACAGCCGGAAACAGCTCCCCAGCCCCAGCCAGGCCTGCCCCCTGCTGGCTCAGGAGACACTTGGTGTTCTGCCATGGCTAGGGAAAGAACAGTGGGCTAGACCCCTCCTTTTTCCCTGACTGAGCCAGTTTGCTGTTAGTCGGGCTCAGTAGGGACAGCTGTCAGGAGGGTGCCTCATGCCCAGGCTGTCTGTGACTGCTCCCAGGAGCACATGGCTGCTGGGATGGAGAGTGTGAGTGGGTGACATTGCTGCATGGGATGGTCACTATCCTTCCAAAGTCATATCCCCCCGTCCCCCGCAGGAGCTTTGGTATTGGTCTCTAGTCAGCTGATTCCTGGATGTGCCCAGGCTGGCCAGTCAGCAGAGATCTCACCATCTCGCCGCCAAGCAGAGCCCTGCCCTGTTTGGCTGAGGACTGTTACCATAAATGCCAGGACTGGCTCTTTCCGTGGGGCTGGGCTAGGACCAGCCCCAAGCAGGAGCCTGATGATCAGTAGGATCTCAGAGTGGTTGGGCACCTCCTCCACCACTCTCAGCCTGCAGTACCTCCAGGAGGGCCAACATGCTGGGTGCCAGGGCAGCCTGCCCACGCCCCCTTTCCTCAGGCTGGCACCTAGTTCAGCCCAGGGCAGCCTAACCCCCCCCAGCCCAGCCTTCCTCCCCCAGCCTGTCGTCTAGCCCAGCTCAGGGCTGCCCGGCCCTGTGGCCTAAGGAACCCCAGCCCAGCATCTAGCTCAGTCCCCTGACCCCCACCTGGTGCCTATCCTGGCCCAGGGCAGTCCAGTTCCCCCAGCCCAAGGCAGCCCTGCCCCCCACCTAGCATCCAGGGAGGGATAGCAGAGGCACTGAGGGGAGGGTGCAGAGTGGGAGATGAGGCAGGGCTCAGCAGGGAAGGATTTAGAAGGAGCAAGTCTGGAGCTGCAGGATAGAGAGTGCAGTGATGGGGCCAGGCCCAGCCAGCAGTGAAGAGGGGCCAGCACCATTAGCCCCACCCTGCGCTGTCTGGATTCATCCTGACGGGGAGGGCAGCACAAACCCTCTGCTCAGCTGCTGATCCCGACAGCTGGGATCCCCACTCACCATCCTTAGGCTGGCAGAGGGAAGGGCCCCAGCAGAGCCCCACCCCTGCCATGTGCTGCCCCTGCAAATCACTCAGCCCTGAGCAGCAGCTGCTTCTCATCTGAGAGCCTGGGGGGGCTGAGGAAAGGCATCTGCTTCACTCCCTTTCCAGCAGCCTCTGTGCCTGCGGGGAACTGACAAGTTCTCTGTCCAGGCGCCTTCCCGGGGCAGCAGGCTGAGCTGCGCAGGGAGAACAGGCGGCTTCTGAAGCCCAGCAGATGCAGCAGCAATGCACACGCCACTTGTTTGACTTGGCTCCACAGAGGCTGCGGCTTATGGCACGTTGAGACGCTTCCTCTTAAAAGGACCTGGGGCAGCAGCCCTCCACTCTCCCCACTATCTGCATTAGCCGTGCTGTGCTCTCCCTCTGTAGCTTTAGATCCATGCTCCTGGGTCTGCCTTTCTCCAGGTAACTCCACCGCCTGCGCCCCAACTCCCTGGGAAATGGGACGCATGCCTAGTGGGATTGTCCAGAATTCCCGCATAGGACCCTTCCCACAGCCCCTTTTCCCTGTCCCGTGCAGGCTGGTCATAGAAGGCCCAAGCGATGTCACTGCCCCCTACCCTGGTTGATAATCCCCCTGCCTGGTACAACTTACACCCAGCCAGCTTTCCCTGAGACCTCCTCTACGCTTCCGAGCTACCCCCTTGTACCACTTGGGCTGCACCACTCCCATCTGTGGCCCACTGCTGTTGCCTTCAGCATCACTGAGCCAGGCAGGAGTGAGCCGTCCGTCTCTCCAGGAAACAGCCCTTGCAGGCTCTGAGCATGTTCATTGCTCACATCTGAGCCCCCAGTTTGCACCTGTTGCCCTGGCGTTGAGGTGCCCAGAATGGAGCGTGGGATTACCAGGGCCCCTAGAGATGGCTCTCCCCTTGCCCGTGGGGTGGTGCTTGCTCTTTCTCTAGAAGGCCCTTGCCTGGCTAGGGCGGGTGCAGCTCCAGCAGGGGTAGCCTGCAGACAGTCAGTGTGACAGAGTTTGAGCCATCCTGCTGGTCAGGACCTGGCCAGACAACCCTGGATAACACGCCTCGCTGTCCCACTATTGCTTCCTCCTCTGCTGCCTCCAGGAGAGCTCAGCCATGGGCTAGTGTCCCTTCTGGCTTGTTTTCCCTACTCCTGCCTCCACCCCAGCGAGTCCCAAACCACCTTCCCTGCACCATGAATCCATCCATCTGCAGGATCTGCCTTCTTCCAGAGGGCTCTGAGACAGCACCTAAGTCACCCTGGCTCTATGACTCTTCCCAGGCCTGTAGGGACATGTGATCCTGTCAGACCCTTCGTAGGTGCCAAGAGTTCTGTGGGCTGTCCCCCACCTTAGTGCAGGGTTGCTGGGCCCCAGAGCAAGGTGCAGGCCCAGCAGAGTGTCCTGGGCCTGGCTCTGCCCTCTCTGTGCTGGCAGGGGCTAGGGCCACACCTTCTCTTTCCAGTGGCTCCCTGGGAGCACTGGGCCCTTCAGCAACAGCTGAGCTCTGCACTCTTCTGGGCTGCTCTCCACCTAGGGCAGAGCACATGTTGCGGGGTCAGTGATTCTCCCCAACCAGTGAGTCCTCTGTAATGCCCCAGAGCGACACAAGAGCGTTAATGTTTGTGTGGCCCTCCCAGGCTGGGGCCAGCATGGGGGAGCGTCTGGGCTGTGACGTGAGAGCGGCTCCCTCCAGTCAGAGGGTGAGGAGCTCCCATTGCTTGACAGGGGCTGCCTGCAAACCCTGCAGCCAGTGAGACACTGCCCGTGCTGAGAGATAGGTGGGAGATGAGCACGGACAGTGCCAGGCCCACCGCACTCAGAGATCGGCCAGCAGGTGGGATGCAGGCATTGGAAGCAGATGGGCGTGTGTGGCTGCTTAGATCTTTTCGACACCTGCTCCTGACCGGCCAGGTGGGCAAATGCTCTCCTCTCAGGGTGGATTTTGATGGCCTGAGTCTTACTTTTTCTGCAGGAATCTGGGAATTTGTGTGGAGAAGCTGCTGAGAAGCAGGATGACAATGTGGCAGGTGAGGCTGTGCCTTCTGGATGGCTTGCTCTATGTGTGTGGCACCTCGTGCGGGGGGCCTTGCCCATAGCTGAGGTTGCTAGGCGCTGCAGTAACAGAAGGCAGCGCTATGCAAGGCATCTGTGTGCTAACGTGAAACTGTCCAACAGTGACAGCGTGTTCTTAAACAGCTGGCAGGTCCCTCTCTGGGGCGCAGGGGACAGCTGTGGAGCCCTGGGTAACAACAGTGGGCAGTTGAGCTGTGCCTTCTGGAAGCACTGATCAAACCCAGCCCCAGGAAAGGAATTGTCCCCTGTTATAGAAGGCAGCAAGCAGGGCCCACAGTGGGGGAGCGGAAACTGGAGCATGAGCATCTTGTCTCCCATTTCCAGATCACCCACCCAACCATGCTGCCTGGACTCAAACTGGAATTAGCTCCCATATGAAAAGAGTCTGATCCCAGTAAAATCTGACCAAAATTGAGACCAAAATGTGCCCCTTGTCCCTTCCCCCAAATGCAAACCTCCTGTTGTGCCCAAGGGGCTGCCCCATAGCTCAGCTCAGGCATAGCTGATCTGAGGCAGATATGTGCATGGCACAGGTACTCGCCGCCTGGGAGAGGCAGCCAGCAGACACTGGGGGTCACAGTGCTGGGAGATGGAGCCTTTCCCCTCCGGGACCAGTCAAACCCAGCCTGGCAGTGCCTGCAAGGCAGGAATGGGGCCCAGCTGTTCAATGGCCTGTGTGAAATGAGTAAGGTGGGGCTCAGTCAAATACCTGGTGGACGGGTCCTGCAGCCAGTGCAAGCAGCCCCCTTGCAGAATAGAGACGGGCCATATGAGCCATTAGCCACGCCGCCCTCTCGCATGAGAGCTGGGCACGCTCCAGGGTGACGTGGAGCTGTCTCTTGTTCCAACCCCTTTCCCCAAAACTAGGCTCAGTCTGAAAGGAGCACAAGCCAAGCTGAGCTGTGATGCAGGGGTCCAGAAGGAAGGGCTCATGGATGGTCATCCAGCCAGCCCCTGGCGCCCTCTCCTGCTGCCCTGGGGAATGGAGGCAGCAGTGGCCTGGCCCTGATCCTCTGGCCCCTCTGTGTGAGGGGTAGGGAGCTGTTTAATGAGGATTCCCCCCCCACCTGCCTCTGGCTGTGTGTGTTAAATATTAATGTCCTTGCTGATGTTTGAAGCCCAGGATGGCTCCGACTCAGAAAGATCCTGCTGGCCTGTCTCGTCCGCCCTCACAGCCAGACTGCGGCGGCTCGTCACCGTTTACCAGCGTTGCAACCGCAAGGAGCTGCCCCCCCGAGCCGAGATGCTTGTGCCCAGTAACCATGGCTACTGGCTGCAAGAGGAGATGTTCAGGAGAGCTGCTGAGTTGGACCCGGTGAACAAGGAAATGCAGAAAAGGTAACAGAAAGGACTGGCCAACAGAGCAGCTGAGCAGGACCTTTCTGGGAGTCACTGGCCCCTGCGTTTACCCAGTGAAACCCCCAAGAACAGCCTCTGTCTTCCAAGGCGGCCGAGACAAGCTGGCTCAACATCTTCTCTCAGGCACACGCACTGCCCCTGTGGCCAGAAAGTGCCTGCACTCCCCACAACCAGGAATCCGGTGCCTGGAGTAACACCCGCCAAGCAGGTCCCCGTGGCGGAAAATGCCTGCACTCTCCCACCCGGAAATCAAGTGCCTGGGGTAACACCTGCAGGGCAGGTCCCAGACCCCCAGGCAGGCACCAGCATGGGCCAAGACTGGATCTCATTCCATGTAGGCTGGACCAAGACTCAGCCTCCTTCAGGAGCTGTTCCAGCTAACAGCTGTTTGAAAGGAGGAATGAGGGGGATTTCTGGTGGCCTGAGTCACACTGCTGTGCCAGACTGGGCCATCTAGTCTGGCTTCCTGCCTCCTACAGGGGCTACTGCCCTGTGCTGCCAGGACACACTGTAGTCCCATCTTGGGCCATGCCATGTGTGAGGAGGGGCTGGGGATCCTTCCTGCCCCTCCACCTGGACCCAGAAGCATAAGGTTGGATTATCATCCTCACAGCCTGAGCCTGTGTTCCTAGTGTGCCCAATGCCCAGAAGTTACCCACTGCTTTTGAAATCCAGCCACATTGTCTGCTCTCTGTGGCACTGGCTGGCACAGCAGGAGGCACAGGGTCACTGGGTAGAGGAGCATTTCCTTGCACTGGCTCTAAGTATGCTGTTGTTTAATTTCATCAGGCAAGCCTCTTGTTCCCCTATGACAGGAAAGCAGAGACTGGGGCACAGTGACAAACCATCATGCAGTAAAATTAAATGCCCCAATCAAATGCCTTTGCTCTCGTGCTGCTCAGACAGAAACCTGGGGTGAAATTGCAAACCCTTGAACGGGGCTGGAGTGCAGCGGGATAGCACTCACCCAAACTCCAGCCCTTCATCTGACAGAGGGCTGCTGTCATTCTCAGCAAGGCAGTGCTGCCCTTGCAAACATGTGCCCATCCTTGAGACTTCTTTGTGGACAGGCTGATCAGGATTTCTCCCTGCAGGGCCTTCTACCCTTCCTTCTGTATCTCCTGCCAGGGAGACTGAGCCTAAGTGGAGTTTAATAAGACCCACTTGGTCTAGCTCCAAGGATGAGTCAGGAGAAGAGCTCTGCACCTGCAGGTGCTACAGCCTGATACCCAGTTGTACAGTATGTCTAAGAAGTTGCTGATTGGAAAGTTCTTTGGAAAGCTTTGCAGATCAGGAGAGCTCTACTGAACTCTTCATACAGCTGTCTATACCTGACAACTACAGACTGTATGGCTGTCCGGGACTGGGGCTGGCTGCTCTACATCACTGGGGTGAGCATGTCCCAGACTAAGCCACTACCTCTGGTGGTGCTGCAGCCTGAGTCAATCCAGTTCCTGTTGGCCAAGTGTACACAGCACAAAAGCCGCTATTGCCACAATGGTTCCAAGTGGGCCCCTTATTCATGTTTGAGCCAAGGGGGCAACAACTGGCTGGCTCCGAGGAAGTCCCTGAGGCCATTGTAAGGAAGTGTGTGTGGAGCCTGTTCTTGGGGGTGGGAGAGCACTCTGTTCCCCAGGGCTCTCCAGCTAGTGCCTCTCACTGGCACCAGACACAGTGGGAAAGCACAAGACTATAAAGAAATGTTTCTCATGAAAGTGCGTGTTTCTCCCTGCCCTGCAGATGGACGAGAAGGGAGCAGGCAGATTTCTACCGCACTGTCTCCTCCTTCGGGGTCATCTATGACCAGGAGAAGAAGGCCTTTGACTGGACCCAGTTCCGAGCCATTTCCCGCTTGGAGAAGAAGACAGACGAGAGCCTGGAGAAATACTTCTACAGCTTTGTGGCCATGTGCAGGAATGTCTGCCGTCTCCCCCTCTGGAAAGAGGACGGTGAGTAGAGAGGACGCTGCCAGCATGTGGGGCAGTAGTGGGGAGGCCCTCTTGGACCAGGAATGCCCTGGGAAGGGCTGGAGCTTGCACCTTGTCAGGGAGAAAGGAAAGTGGGGGCGACTGGAATTCTAGTGACCTGCCCATCTCTTTGCTGATTGGCTGCCTGTTACGTGACCCTTCACACCTGATCAAGCAGGAGGCTCTTTCCAGTGCCATAGGCTCCGGCTGGAGACCTTCCCTTCTTGATAGCCTGGACGGAGCTTGCACAGTGCTTACCTCACCATGGCCACCATGTCCCTGGCATTTCGCCAGCCCTCCCTGGACACTCCGGAAAAAGAAGTAAGGATAAAATGAGTCCTGACCTGAGATGGGAACCTCCAGCAACAGTGGAGGGAATCAAACAGCTCCAAGCAGATGTCCTCAAAACTGAACATGCCCATTGTCTGATACAGGTACCCTGCCCTGCTCATAGTGTAGCTGTGTAGCCCACCTTCCCTTCCTGTCACTCGTGCTGATACAGGCCAAGTGAAATCCAGAGCACTGCCATATCTCAGTCACTGCAGGATTTCCTGTTAGGGATGAGTTATCACAGGATGAGCCATCCTGGAAGTCTACAGCAGGCTTAGGGAGGACGTGGCCAGCTAACACACACGGCATCAGCCCTCTGGATGTTCCCTGTGTTGCCAGACTACCCACCACATGGCACTGAAAAATCAGAGATAGAAAAACCACCCACAGGGGATTATTGAACATATAATGATTTGCTTTCAAGAATAGCAGCAGCAGTCTCATCCCCGAGCAGTTCCTGGAGTGCCCACCTCCAGCACAATTCCTCGCAGTCATTGATCCTCAGGAAATGCCCTGTGTAAACTGATGTGTCAGCAGGAGTGTTGTAAGCAAGACACAAGAAGTAATTCTTCCTCTCTACTCCATGCTGGTAAGGCCTCACCTAGAGCACTGAGGGTATGTCTTCACTTCCTGATCCAGCGGGGATCGATTTATCACGTCTAGTCTAGACATGATAAATCGACCCCCAAGCGCTCTCCCGTCAACTCCTGTACTCCAGCGCCGCGAGAGGCACAGGCAGAGTCGACGGGGGAGCGGCAGCAGTCGACTTACCGCGGTGAAGACACCACGGTGAGTAGGTCTAAGTACGTCGACTTCAGCTATGTTATTCATGTAGCTGAAGTTGCGTAACTTAGATCGGTCCCCCGCCCCCAGTGTAGACCAGGGCTGAATCCAGTTCTGGGCACCACACTTTGGGAAAGATGTGGACAAATTGGAGAAGGTCCAGAGAAGAGCAACAAAAATGATTAAAGGTCTAGAAAACATGACCTCTGAGGAAAGATTGAAAAAGTTGGGTTTGTTTTGTCTGGAGAAGAGAAGACTGAGTGGGGAGATGAGAACAGTCTCCAAGTATGTAAAAGGTTATTATAAAGAGGAGGGTGATAAATTGTTCTCCTTATCCACTGAGGACAGGACAAGAGGCAGTGGGCTTAAATTTCAGCAAGGGAGATTTAGGTTAGAAAAACTTCCTAACTGTCAGGGTAGTTAAGCACTGGAACAAATTGCCCAGGGAGGTTGTGGAATCTCTGTCACTGGAGGTTTTTAAGAACAGGCTAGACAAACCCCTGTAGGTGATGGTAAGGGACTGGATTCTTGAGGTCCTTCCAGTCCTACATTTCTGTGATTCTGTGCGTGGTGGGATCCCTGTTCAGAAGGAACGGCTAGATCGTCGGGCTCAACAGGTAGTGATCAATGACTCCATGTCTAGTTGGCAGCTGGTATCAAGCAGAGTGCCCCAAGGGTCGGTCCAGGGGCCGGTTTTGTTCAATATCTTCATTAATGATTTGGAGGATGGCGTGGACTGCACCCTCAGCAAGTTTGCAGATGACACTAAACTGGGAGGACTGGTAGATATGCTGGAGGGTAGGGATAGGATACAGAGGGACCTAGACAAATTGGAGGATTGGGCCAAAAGAAATCTGATGAGGTTCAACAAAGACAAGTGCAGAGTCCTGATCAACATGCAGAAGTAGTTTTATTTTGTGTAATGACCCATCCAGTGCCAGTCTTTATTCAAGCCTAAATTAATTGTATCCACTTTGCAAATTAATTCCAATTCAGCAGTCTCTCCTTGGAGTCTGTTTTTGAAGTTTTTTTGTTGAAGAATTGCCACTTTTAGGTCTGTAATCGAGTGACCAAAGAGATTGAAGCGTTCTCCGACTGGTTTTTGAATGTTATAATTCTTGACATCTGATTTGTGTCCATTGATTTTTTTACGTAGAGACTGTCAAGTTTGGCCAATGTACATGGCAGAGGGGCATTGCTGGCACATGATGGCATATATCACATTGGTAGATGTGCAGGTGAACGAGCCTCTGATAGTGTGGCTGATGTGATTAGGCCCTATGATGGTGTCCCCGAATAGATATGTGGGCACAGTTGACAACGGGCTTTGTTGCAAGGATAGGTTCCTGGGTTAGTGGTTCTGTTGTGTGGTGTGCAGTTGCTGGTGAGTATTTGCTTCAGGTTGGGGGGCTGTCTGTAAGCAAGGACAGATCACTCTCACAGATCTTGGGAGACAGGCCAGTCCTTGCTTACAGACAGCCCCCCAACCTGAAGCAAATACTCACTAGCAACCCACAACAGAACCACTAACCCAGGAACCTATCCTTGCAACAAAGCCCGTTGCCAACTGTGTCCACATATCTATTCAGGGGACACCACCATAGGGCCTAATCACATCAGCCACACTATCAGGGGCTCGTTCACCTGCGCATTTACCAATGTGATATATGCCATCATGTGCCAGCAATGCCCCTCTCCCATGTACATTGGCCAAACTGGACAGTCTCTACGTAAAAAAATCAATGGACACAAATCAGACGTCAAGAATTATAACATTCAAAAACCAGTCGGAGAACACTTCAATCTCTTTGGTCACTCCATTACAGACCTAAAAGTGGCAATTCTTCAACAAAAAAACTTCAAAAACAGACTCCAAGGAGAGACTGCTGAGTTGGAATTAATTTGCAAACTGGATATAATTAATTTAGGCTTGAATAAAGACTGGCAGTGGATGGGTCATTACACAAAGTAAAACTATTTCCCCATGTTTATTCCCCTCCTCCCCCCCCCCCCCCTTCCTCAGATAAATTTGTTAGTCTCTAAGGTGCCACAAGTCCTCCTTTTCTTTTTTCATAGAATCATAGAATATCAGGGTTGGAAGGGACCTCAGGAGGTCATCTAGTCCAACCCCCTGCTCAAAGCAGGACCAATCCTCTGTTTTTGTCCCAGATCCCTAAATGGCCCCCTCAAGGATTGAACTCACAACCTGGGTTTAGCAGGCCAATGCTCAAACCACTGAGCTATCCCTCCCCCACCCAGAGTTGATGGGAGGGCTCTGAAATATCCGCAGGTGAATTGCTACCCTTGGAGCAGTTGATGAAGGTGAGAAATTCTTCTTCATTCTGGCTGGTTAGAGAGGAAATTTAGAAACCAAACCCTGGCCAGTTTAGTTACATGTGATTCCAGGGTCAATACCCACAAATCAGGAACTTTATGCTATCCCCTGCTCCTCTCCAAATGACTCTTGAACTATGGAGACACAAACTAGACAAACAGCCCCACCAATCCCTAACTTGCTGCTTCTCCATGGTGCAATTTGCAGCAGAGATCACACTGACTGGTAACCACTAGATGGCGGTGATAAATTTCCAAAGCTGCTGTTGCTGTCACCCCTGACAGTTCTTCTCACACCTGTGAACCTCAGCCAAATGGTAACCCCCAGTGTACAGCATAGTAGCAAGGTTTGTCTGTATATCCTTCTATGCTCTGTCTAATGAGGTCTCTGCCTCTTTCTTCCCGCTGCAGGTCCACCTGATCCCAGCATCTACGTTGAGCCAATCACAGAGGAGCGTGCTGCAAGAACGCTGTACCGGATTGAACTTCTAAGGAAGGTCCGGGAGCAAGTGCTCAAGTACCCGCAGCTCCATGAGCGGCTCACGCTGTGCAGGCCCAGCCTGTACCTTCCTGTCTGGTGGGAGTGTGGCAAGCATGACCGGGACCTGCTGCTTGGAACAGCCAAGCATGGATTGAACCGCACTGACTACTACATCATGAACGATCCTGAGCTGTCATTTTTGGACGCATATAGAAACTATGCTCAGCACAAAAGAGCAGGTGCCCAAGGCCCAGAGAACCTGTGCTGCCTCCATCAGATGAACTCCAAACTCTACGGCTCCCCTTCATACTGCCAGATGGAAAGGACCTGTGAGTCCCTGGAGAACGAAGCTGAGAGCCAGATCAAGCTCGAAAACCTGGAGGATGCGCTCTCCCGAGCGGAGGGCAGCCCCCAGGACATGAGCTGCGACACGTTCCTGTCGACAGTGCGGGACATCATTTCCATGAACTGTGATGAGAGCTCCTTGCCGGACTCTCTGATGTGCATGATGTATGAGGAGAAGGCGTGCCCCAGTGAGCACAGCTCTCTCGCCCATGACAGCCCCAGCTGCACACATGTCAGCAACAGTGCTGCCAAATTTGCTGAGGGCAAACTAGATGGGGATGAGGACCCTTCCAGCTGTGAGGCTGAGGCCATCAGAGAGACCTCCTTCCTGGAGAGCTTGCAGATGGGCTGTGACCAAATGGATAGTCCCAATGAAGGTGGGGAGCCTTGGCCCTCAGCCCCAGCCAGCCAGCCCTCCAGGAGTGTCTCCACCGAGATCAGTGATGCTTTGCAGCGGGCCAGTCCAGGGCCTGGGTCACCTGTGCTCGCCAGTACGGAGGGGGTGATCAGCCTAGGCCTATATGGGCCCAGTCTCCATAACTTGGAGATAAAGATCCCACCGGAGCAGAGGTTCATGGGCCTGTTACACAAGAAAGGCTTGGAGGATAAATCGGTGCCAAGTCAGAGCCACAGCGAGGAGGAGGAGGAGGAGAATTCTGAGATGGCAGCAGATGCTGTAGAAGGATTGAGGGGCACCCCAGAGGCCAGGACTGAAGGGAACCCCAAAGCTAACACACTAGCGGGGGAGGAATCTGGTTCCAGCCTTCCTGCTCCCAAGAACACTTGCCCAGGACTGAATGGTGAGGCAGAGCTTTCAGGACAGGTGGCATTGCAGTGTAACAGCGGGGCAGGGGATGGGGAGGCCAACCACAAGAGCGCTGCAGAGCATTTGCCAGACTGGCCGAACAGCCTCCCCCCAGCACCTAGCCCAGCTGCAGCTGCTCAGCCGGAGCTCCCAAAGGCTGGGTCCGTCAGCATGGGAGGGGAGCACTGGGAAGCTGGCTCTGCTGCTCAGATGGGGAGCAGCACGGCCTGGCACCTGGAAGAGCACAAGCCAAAGCAGGAAGACGATGAATGTGAGAACAAAGATGAGGAAGAGAAAGAGGGCACTGGCCAGAGCCGAGGTACGGCACTATCTGGCTGGCAGGCATGCCCATGCACCCTGGGCAGCAAGTCTGTGTGTGTGCCAGCCTGCAGCATCAAGTGGCAGCTGCACCTGCCTTGTGGTTGGGGGCATGTGGCTTTCTGAGAAATAATATTCTCACTAGGGTAAGAGGAGCAAACACAGACTGCACTTGGGCTTCCAGGAGGCCTTCGGTGTGTGTGTGTTTGTATGTCATTCTGCGCCCTTACTGCCCCCATGACAAGAGGGCTCATCCTGCCCTCTCTGCTCCTGCTAGCACTGGGCACTGCCCTGTGATGGGGGGCTCACTCTGCCCTCCCTGCCCCTTCCCAGGACTTGGCACTGCCCTGTGCAAGGGGGGCTCGCACTGCCCACTTAGGACTGGGTGGCTCAGACTGGGCAGGGCTGTGTCCGTTCCTGCCAACATGGCTGGCCTTGGCCTTCAGCTGGTTCATTGTTCAGTGGCTTTGGGCCAAGCCCTGCTCCTTTGAGGTCAGTAACAGAACTCCCGGGGCCAGGGCTCCCCCAGCCACTGCTGACCAGCCGCTCAGCCCACTCACAGTCAACGGGTTCACTTTTTGAAAAGAAAAATAGTCCCAAATGATGGCTGGTGAGTGGGGTGCTGACGGCACCAACCACGCAGTGGGGGGCTCCAGGGTTAAGATGGCACCTTCTGTTTGTCACTTTGCCTAGATTGTCCAGAGAAGTATTTGGAAGAGGAGAGCAAGAGCTCTCCCTGTGCCCAGGCTGGAGAGATGGACGAGCTGCAGGATTCCCGTGCACCCACCATTGCCCAGCTGCTGCAGGAGAAGACGCTCTACTCCTTCTCAGAGTGGCCTAAGGTGGCTTCAGAATCAGTTCTGCACCTGTCTGAATCATTCATAAATTGGGGCCACCCCGGCCCAGCTTCTCTGCCTTGCCACCCTTCACTAGGCTTATTCCTGGGCAAAAACCCAGCCACCCACCTCTATGGCCCTGGTCCATGTTAGTGAGTAGGCAAGGGACTGAATGCACAGAAATCCCACTGCTGCAAGCAGGATTTGGGGGTACCACAGGGAGGCCGAGCAAGGGGCCCAGTGGGATGGAAGTGAAGCACAGACTTAGCGCAGGCCCTCTGCCTGGGCTGAATTTCCCATTCCATACTCAGTGTCCCATGGCACACATGTGCATGGGTGTGCACCCAGACACAAGTTCACATGTGTATCCGGGGCCTTTAGAAATCTTCAGAAAGCATTGGTCCCTGCAACATTTGTGAAAAGAGAGGGGGTTCCATATTCACTCCCACAGGCTCTCTGCATTTCCCTCGGGGCTCAAGGGCCTGTCCGTCCACATTGCCCTTTGCATGCCATGGCCTTGGGTTTGCCATGCTACTGAGCTGTCTGCTTCTGCTTGCAGGACCGAGTGATCATTAACCGCATAGATAATATCTGTCACGCCATCTTAAAGGGCAAGTGGCCCTCTTCTAGCCAGCAGTTTGAAACACAAACCCTGATGCCCACATCAGGGTTAGCCAGCAACGCAGGCACTAGGAACAGCTTTGCCGAGCCAGAAGCCCCGGACCCCAGCTTCAACAACGGAGTGTTAGTTGCACAAGTACAAAAGGTGAGGGTGTCAGGGCACGTGGCCAGACCACCTACCCCTTAGGAATTCCACCTCCCTGGTGTTCAGGGCTTCCCAGCCTGGGGAACTCCGCAGCTTGCCCTCCTCTAGCTCTCATTGTTCTGCAATTTGCAGTGTATTGTATAGTCCCAGGGGCAGCTTGGAGACCCTTCCCCCCCCACACCTGGCATTCACCCAGGTACCAGGCGGGCGGATAGTTAGGTCACTGTGGGGTGACGAGTCACAGCAACCCCTGGGGCAACATGTATAATCTCATCCCAGGGGTGCCCCTTTATTTACTGACATTATGAGAACAGCAGCTGGAGGTCCCAGCGAAACAACTCGATGCATTTCTGTGGGCGGCTCTGCTCACCTTCCTTTGGAGGGAGAGGTGCTTCAAAATCCCTCCTCCCGCACTCAGCTTAGCCGAGAACACGGTGCTCTGCCTACACCCCAGCAGGGGTGTAACAGAGGCACTGCCCTGGGGCCGGCACTCTGAGTAGAGTGCTCTGTCTTCCCAGCACAGAGACCCTACTTATGCACTGTCCTGCTGAGTGAGAGGCGGCTGGGCTCTGGTTCTGAGGCCAACAGCTGCTGGCAGGAGCCCCTCCTACAGCTCACTGAGCTGCAGCACACCTGCTGCAGTATGGGGCTCTGCAGGAAGTCCCACTCCATCCATCCCTTTAGCAAGGAAGTGGTGACTATCTTCTGGGCCGGGGGTAAAGGGTCATAGAGGGCTCCAGCAGAGATTGAGGAGCTCTATCCAGTCTTGATAGCCACCTGTCTCCATACACTCCCCTCCCTCAGCTCCTAGCCCCATGAAACCTCTCTCTTCCCAGTGTTTTAGCCCTTGCGGTCCCTTCTCACTCTATAATTCTATGATTCTAGTGAGCGCTGGATTTAAAAAGTGCTTCTGAGTGTTGTAAGGCCTGTGCGATGTCGGCCATAGCTGTGACCATTTCTCTGGCTTTGCTGCACACAGGAAAGCTTCCTGGCTCCTGCCTTTACGAAGGATGAACGAAAGCACAGGCAGCCCTATGAGTTTGAGCTGGAGAGAGACGCCAAACCTAGAAGCCTCGAACAGTTAGCTGCATCACACTCCCGTCCACCTGTAGTGCTGAATGGCTGGCGGGACTCAGCAGGGAACCTGGCCAGAGCATCTGATGGATCCCCAGGAAACCCCACTCCTTTCCCCCTGAACAGCAACCTGCCCAAGTTAGGGACAGTGCACTCCCTGCAGGGGTCCCTGGGCATGGACTTGTCCGGCATCCTCCAGGCAGGGCTAATCCATCCTGTCACAGGGCAGATTGTCAATGGAAGCCTCCGGAGAGATGATGCTGCCATGAGGAGACGACGGGGCAGGAGAAAAAATGTGGAAGGGATGGACCTTATCTTCTTGAAGGAGAGGAGCCTTCAAACCGGGCTGCAGGTGGGTAAATAATTCCCCCTCCCAAAGCAGGCAGGATTCAGCACCTGAATGCTCATGTGGATCCAGCTGTTCACTCAATAACTGCTTAGCTCTGCTGTCCATCCCAGGACAGGGCAGGGCAGGGCAGGGCTGGACAACTGCCCCCTCATTGACAGCAAACCTGTAGCAGGACAAACAGACTCAACCCCAGAGAGGCAGGCCCTTCCTCTTGGTGAGGGGGGAGGTGTGGGCTTGCAGAGCTTCCTGCAGCCCCCGTTCAGGGCACGCATCCCTGAGTGCTTGAGTACTGCTAAGCATTAAAACCTGATCTCCCATGTGGGGGCTACTGTATTTATGTAGATGGAATGAAGGGGCTCAGAAAATCAAAGGTGTTAACGTGCACTCAGTCACTGTCCAAGACGAGACAGCAGTAAACAAGGTTCAGGGTTTGGTATACAGAGACCTCGGCCTGCATAGTCCCATGGGAAACATGCCATTAAATTTCCTTTTAACCTTCCAGTGAAGATACAGAAAAGAAGGGAAACCAGTTGAAGCATTTGAAATGCAGAATGTCATGTCAGGCTTTCACTGTACCAGCTCCCTTTCCCTTGAGCTGGAGAGCCTTTAGAAGACAAACCCCTTGTTCAGCAGTCTCTTACATGGCATGAAAGATGCTAAGAACTCCTGTGGGAGAAAGAGAAGTGAGTGGAGATGGGGGGAAGCTGTGATCGGTGCTGCTGCTAAAGTCCAATCCCATTTCCTAGAGACCAGACAAGACAAAAGAGGGAGAGAAAAGAACAGCAAAGGTAGAAAATGCAGCTGCAGCTTAATTCCTCCTTACAGCCTCGCTGCTGGCTGAGACCTGGCAAACTCATACCCACATCGGGCTGCTGCGGGCCTTGCATATTATATTATATTGGGGAGTATATTGGGGGCATGGGAGGGAGACCGGGGGGGGAAGGGCGGCATCTTCAGCATTTAGCTGGAGCCAGTGGAGGTGGTGATGACCGACCTGGTCTGGACAGGACAGCTCTCAGGATCCAGGTGAAGAAAGAGATGATAGGGGTGGCAGCCATGATGGTGAACTACCTTCCTTCCCCTTCTCTCAGTGCTGTGGTAGCCAGCTCCTGCCACCGTCAGTCAGCCAGGGTTCACCTCAGTCAGCAATTGTTCCCCTTCACTTCCTCACAGCCAGTTTGTGTCTCTCAGTCCCTCCGAATGGGGCGATGAGCACAACAGCCCATCCTGGTCCCATTCTCTCGATGTTCTGTCCACCAACAGGCCTAATTTTCAATACACCAATTTTGATTCGTTGATTTCCAGGCTCACACTGCGCTCGTTTACCGCATGATCTTCGCGCAGTCCTTGAGATCTATCAGGAGGCCTTTGAGTTGGACTAAGTCAGCCTGTCTCTTTTTTTCCACTCACCATTTGCTATTATAGGTTATTGTGACAATCCATGAACTCTAATTCACTTCACAGCTGGAATCCCAATGAGGGTAAATTTGTAGGCCCGGTTACCACAACAGGGCTTCACAGGGATGGAGAGCCTAGGGAAGGTACTGGGCTGAATTCCCCCACCCCAGCAAAAGGCAGGGCTCTGCCCCCTCCTCATGCCCCAGGAGATTCGCCCTGGAAAGGGCAACAGGCTCTTGGAACAAGGAAGCTTTAGGTTTCTTCTGGGACTCCAGAGGAGGCTGGCTGGGTGAGGGATGAATCACACCCATTCTGGGTGGAGCCAGCCAGCTCCTGGCCACCTGGCAGAGCAGAGTTTGTGGGAGATTTGCAGCACTGCAAACCCCACTCAGGGTGGATTTCCCACAGCCTGGGTACCGCCAGCAAACCAGGGGTGCAGAGAGCCTGTTGCCTGAGGTAGTGCCATGCCCTCTCTAGATGCAGCTGGTGGGAGCTTCTTCTCCCTAGAGAGAATGTGGGGTGAGGCCTCTCCCCAAGAACCAGGATCCGGTAGCACATTGTGCCTCGTGGCAATTAGGGCATTTTCTAGGTGACGTCCAGAAGCACAGACTGGTCCCACATCTCCCAGCTCTCTCGCCCCTAGTGCAAACAGGGTGCCTGTGAGGCTGAACGTTTCTCCTGGTGGCTTTTGGTGATCCAAATGAAGGACACCAGGAACTCCTGGGCTCCGGCTTGCCAAGCCCTGCCTGGGTGTCTGCAGGGCCGGGTTCTGCCTGGGTGCTCTCTGTGACATTGGGGTGAGAGAACTAGCAGTATGGTGGTGTTCCCAACATGGGCTCTCCCTTCTCCCTTCACTTCAGGATGTTCAGGAAGATCAGACCCAGCCTGCACAGAGCAGCCCGCGCCCGGACGGGCTGGTCACCGCTACCTCAACTCCGCATACTGTCACAGCCACAAGCATCCGGACAGAGAAGGCTGTTCCAAACAAGAGTCTCCTGGACTGGCTAAGACAGCAGTCGGACTACACACTCGATGTCCCTGGCTTCAGCACAGTAAGAGTGACCCTCTTGGGGGTCTCGGGCTTCAGTACGTCAGGTCTAGATGGCTGCCTCCTTCCTGACTGCCTTAGATCCAGATGCAAGGGGTGGGGCTGGTCTCCAGAGCTGCAGGTATCTCCTTTTTTGCAGGGCTAAGGCACTTCTTTACACAATGAGGGCAAAGACATTTGAATAGCTGCACATTCCTGGCAGATGGCACTGATACCTGCTGTCTGTTTGCTGGCTCCTGCTATGAGGATTTGCTGCCCAGTGATGTGGCGGGACTAGGTCGGTGCCTCAAAAAATGGGTGGGGAATGGGCAGAGCTGTGAATCTAGGTGCCCCCAAAGTTGTGCCTGCAGCTCATATCTCACCTGGGTCACTGGATGACAAAGCACAGCTGAGTCAAAGGAGACTTTTTGTAACAGAGCAGAAGGCAGCAGGCATGGCCCTACTCAGCCCTGTGAGCTGCTAATGAACCTCAAGGGCATTGAAGTAGGAGGAATTTACAAGTCTCAAGCCACACAGCCCATGAGGGCAAGTCACACTGCAGTGCCCAAGGTTTGGATGTGTCACTTTCCCAGGGAACAGAGCCTAGATTAGCAGACAGCACCAACACCAGGCACAGTTGCTCCTGGACCCGACCAGCACAAACCTCCGCAGGCTTAATCTTTCAGATCCCAGGCTGAGCACAGCTTAAGCTTGTCCCAGTATCCGCTCCTTATCCATCGTTCAGTAGCCAGGCCTGCTGTCCAGCTCTGATAGCTTCTCTCCGTTCCCTGCACTAGCATATAGATAATTATATGGCGAGAAAAGAGGTTATTTTACCTTCATATTTGGCACTGGTGTGACCCCTGCTGGAATACTGTGTCCAGTTCTGGTGCCCACAATTTAAGGATATTGATAAATTGAAGAGGGTTCAGAGAAGAGCCACCAGAATGATTAAAGGAGGAGAAAAACAGCCTTATAGTGACAGACTCCAAGAGCTCAATCGATTTAGCTTATCAAAAAGAAGGTTAAGGGGTGAGTTAATCACAGTCTACAAGTACCTACATGGGAACAAATATTTAATATTGGGCTCTTCTGTCTAGCAGAGAAAAGTCTAAACATGAGCCAGTGGCTGGAAGTTGAAGGTAGACACATTCAGACTGGAAATAAGGTGTAAATTTTTAACAGTGAGAACAATTTGCCAAGGATTGTGGTGGATTCTCCATCAGTGACAACTTTTAAATCAAGATGGGCTGCTTTTCTAACAGATCTGCTCCAGGAATTATTGTTTGGCAGGTCTCTGGCCTGTGTTAAGGAGGTCAAACTAGATAATCATGATGGTCCCTTCTAGCCTTGGAATCTATGAATTGGGCTAGCCACAAAACCACAAGCAAAAACCAAGAGGGGAGAGAACATAATTTCTTGCCTTTCAAAGTGAAATGAAGATGAAATTTGAAACCCTTGTGCTCTGAGTGTCTGAGGAAAGCTCCCCTGATCACCCATCCCCACTTGTGTGTCTATTTGTTATCCAGGATCTATGGGAGGACAGACAGGAGAGGAGCATGTGTTCAGATCACGCCAGACCTGTTCCCAGAAGTTCATAAACACCCAACTCTTCTTCCAACAGGCTGTTTTTTCATATTTTGGCTCATTTAGCCTATAAAGTAGCTCACTAATCTGAATGCAGACCATGAAACATTATGGAAAGGAATCAAGAGAGATACTGATGATGTCTATAAAAAAGCTGTGTCTACGTGCTGAGGGATTGTGCATGTGGAACTGCAGTCTGAGGTGTGTAAAGATTCCCTGGGAGCTCAGAGCACAGGCAGTGAGCGGCTCCTGAGGCGAATGGGTACGTTAGCGTGACCAGCTGCTTAGAACTGAGAAGCCCAGAATTTGCGGGCAGAGCTAGTTATAGCCCAAAGAAACCTCACCAGCGACATGCACAAGGCGAGATTCTCAGGAGTCCTGAAGCAGTGGCACTCAACACACGTGAGTGTGGGGGGCCTTCTGCTACCTTGCCACTCTCCCCGTCCTGTCTTGGAGGCAGCCAGAAGCTCTAAATTGCACCCAAAGGGGCTGTTCTGCCAGTGAGTACTACTGGAGCACTGTGCATCCCAGTCATCCCTGTGCCTGCGGTGGTGTAACACTGGCTCTGTGGGATTCCCCATGTGGGGGCAATCCTCATCTGTCTGGTCAGGACAGCTTTAACGTGCTTTGTGCTCCTTTGACAGTATAGACTGGGCTTTACTGAAGGCCAGGACTGGGCCTAGGGCCTTTTCTTGGCAGAAAAACCCTGGTTTCTGACTGATTTAGGCAGCTGCATGTTTTTCCTCTTCCTTCCATACATTTGCACTGGCTTACTGAAGCTGTGCAGGTTGCACTCCTGAAGAGCAGTGATCTAGAGTTCACATGGCTCAGTGGGTTTGCAGCGGGTAAAGCTGGAATATCAGCAAGCAAGAGAATGGGATGAAATTAAGCAAAGGAAAATGTAGGCTGAATAACAGGAAAACCTTCTGGACAGCAAATTCTGGAATCAACTTGCAAGGGAAGGCGTGGAGGCACCTCTCATGGCACCTCACATTTAAAACAATGCTGGCAACTAGTCTGTGAAGAGCGATCCTGGTTCTGGGGGGGGAGTTCCCTAAAAGGGACCAAGTAGGGCATTTCCCTCTCTGAGTGTCTGAGGTGGGATCAGCTGATAGGCAGATAATAAACAAGGGTCCATGGACACTGAGGCCTGTATTAATGTCCCTGAGCCTCTATGATTAGGGGTCAGACTGGTGCCCCGTTAGGCCAAAAGCCATAATGCAAAGAAAAGATTGGTCACAATCAAACTGACTCAGGAAATGGGGAAACTGCAAAACTTACAAGTCTTATCCACCTGCTAGATGTGGAAACAGAAGCACAAAGAAATTAAGGGACTTCATGACGGTCACTCAGGAAGTCGGGGCAGAGTCTGACTAGAATCCTGGAATCTTGACTCCCAGTCCTATGCACTAACCATGGGTCCACACTTGCTCCCCTAGACTTGCAGTCTGAGAGTAGAAGGAGATCAGGGTTAGGGTTTGTATCTGGAGTACGTCTGGTAGGATAGGTATGATTATTAATTACTTGTATTACCGTAGTGGCGAGGTGTCCTAATTTTTGGACCAGGACGCCACTGCACAAGGTCTGTGCAAGCGCAGAACCAAAAGAAGGTCCAGTGGCCCAAAGAGCTTCCAATCTAAGGATAAGACAGACAAGAGACACTAGCTGGTCACAGACAGATGGCCAGGCATGTGAGATGCTGACACACTGTGGCACATACTGCTGTGCTCTTCCTTTCCGAATTATGGCTGGGACTTTTTAAGAAGATCCAGCATAGTCTCTCTGCGGTGAATTTAGTGACAGGCAGCACTCCTGGGTGTGCAGAGACATCAGCCAGAGATGGAGTTGTTAGTCTAGGCTGAGGCATAGCAAAAGCATCTTGAGACCCATCAAAATAGGTTTGCACTCATCCAAAAAGCAGAGCTGTGCAGTGCGGCCTGCACAGATGCTCCTCCCTCACACCATCAGCTTGGCTTGGCCATTCTCCCTCCAAGTTTCTAGCCATCCATTCTGATTAATGCTCTCTTATTTGCATTCTAGAGTTTTTCAGACAAGCCCAAGCAGAGGAGGCAGCGCTGCAAGGACCCCAGCAAACTGGACATAAACTCACTCACAGGAGAGGAGCGGGTGCCTGTGGTCCATAAGGGTACAGGACGGAGGGTAAGCAAACACATTTGTTGTGCTTGGTCCTTGGTCTGCATAGAAATAGTTAGCAGAGACCCAGCTATCCCACCTGGATTTTAAATCCTGAGAAGTAGGTAGGATGGTGACCAAGTCTGTAATACACACATGGATCTATACCACTGTCAGAGCCACAAGTGTGCCTGGGGGATACCAACTTACTGACAATAATTAACTGACTCAGCAGAGTAGATATAGACTGTTCTTTGAGTGCTTCCTCATGTCCATGCCCGTATAGGTGTGTGTCTATCGCGTGTGCTGTCGCTGGAAGACTTCCTCCCCCCCTCCAGTGATATCTGTCAGGTCGACTCTGGTGCCCCCTGGAGTGGTGCCTTCATGGCATGGCATTTAGGCACCTGCCAACCTGCCTCTTCCTCAGTTCCTTCTGTCCATGGTGGTTGCTGGAATGCTCTTAACTCTTGCTCAGCAAGTGATCCCCATAGTGATCTTCTTTCTTTAACTAAATTGTAAATAAGTGTAAATAGTTAGTTAGAATAAGTATAGTAAGTAATTAATAGTTAGTTTACTTGTAAGCATTCACCCTGCGGGGCTATCCTGCCCAGACCACAGGGCATGCCTACATCCAAGGGCTTCAAACAGTGTGGAGCGTGCTGCAAACACATTCCAATAAGTAACCCCCATGACAGCTGTTTGAAATACCTGGGAGGGTCACATCCAAGGAAAGTGCCAGATTTGTAGGAATTTCAAACCAAGAACAAAAAAGAAACAATCAGTTGAAATTTCTTCTCATGGAGGGGGCACTTCACCCGCTTCAGAGCTGCGGCCTGACCTGGCACCAAGTACTTCCTTGACCAGGAGTGTACTGGCATCCATTAGGGAAACCCAGCATGGACCAGGCTCCCTGGTGCTGACCTCCTCCTGGCATACTTCTTTGGCACCCAAGAGGTCAACAGCGTGACACTATTCTCCATCACCAGTGCCGAAGAAGAGGACAGAAAAGTCAGAATGGGGGCGTTCCGCTGTGAGAAAGACCTTAGAGTGAGATCTGTGGTGGGCCACTTTCAATCAGTTGCAATCCAACCGTCTCTGTTGATTCCGGCCCCAGGGGAGGAACCCATCGAGTCCAGTACCAATGGACTCCTCACATAGGGTTAGCCAAGAAGGGGAGACGACCCTGGCAGCACCATCAATGCCAGAGGCATATGAGGCAGTGTGGAACCTTCTAACTCTCCCAGCACCACCATCCCCCCCAAGCTGAGGTCCACAAGGGACAATGCAGGCACCGCAAGGCCCAGTTCCAAGAGAGCAAGCACCAGTCCTGGGCAAGCCTGCAATGATGGTGATGGTGAGGCCCTCTGTCCCGCTCACCATCAAGAGACTCGACACCACAGACACGCTCACCACAGTGACACTGCACCTTGCCCCAACGCCGGTCTTGTTCCTGGCACCAGTCACAGAGTAGGCACTGGTCACAGTCTTGGTGCCGCTCCAAGTCATGGCACCACTCTCCGTTGCAGCACTGTTCTCTACCACGATGCTGCTCTCCATCATGGTACGGTTATTCAGTGCCAAGGAGCAAGGCACCGCCCTGTTTGCCTAGGGAACGGGTCCTCAGACTCCGAATCACAGGAGGAGTCGTACATCTGACGAGGGAGCAGACTCTGGGCGGAACATAGATGCCCAGCTGACATGGTCCAAGGCCTTGCTCCTCAAGCATGGGCCCCTGGTCAATGGCAGATGCCACCTCAGTGGCCAATGTTGACCCCTTGGCTGCACATGCTCCAGGGCTCCCACAGGAGACACTCACTTTCAGCACCCTCTGAGATGAGCTCCCTCCATCCCTGTCGGAAAGGGGTTCCATTCCCGGGTCAGAAGTCCAGGACTCTCAGATCACACCTGTGGGGGACCCATCAGCACCGGATGACGTACAAGGCCCGGTGGCAGTCCAGGCCTCTTTGTCATCCTCCCCTGACAAGGCAGTGGCTGACATGGCCATAGCCCCAATGCAGGATGACTACAAAGACCACAGGAGCTCCTGCGTCGGATGGCTCAGAACCTCAACCTCCAAGTGGAGGAGATTGCGGAATCAGCCCCGGCCTTGGCAGACGTTCTGACTCCCTTGGGTCTGGCAAGAGTAGCCTTGCCCCTGAAGGAAGCCATCCTACAGCCTATAAGGGCATTGTGGCAGACCCTGGCCTCTCTCCAGCCCATGGCTAAACGGGTGGAGAGGAAGTATTTCGTCCCCCATAAGGGCTATGAATATTTGCACACCCACTCCTCACCCGGCTCCCTGGTTGTTGTTGCGGCCAACGAGAGGGAAAGGCACAGCAGGGACTATTGCCCAAAGCAAAAGAGGCCAGGAAACTGGACCTCTTACGGATAAAAGTGTACTCCATGGGAGGTCTCCAGTTAACGATTGCATATCACCAGGCCCTATTTAATCAGTATGACTTTAATTCTTGGTCAGCCATGCAAAAATTTCAAGAGCTCCTGCCATCGGATTCTAGGTCAGAGTTTGCGGCCCTGGTGGAAGAAGGCAAGGCCATAGCCAAGGCATCCCTCCAGGCATCCCTAGATGCCGCAGACGCAGCAACCCGAGCGATGGTCACGGGGGTAGTGCTGAGGTGAAGCTCCTGGCTTCAGTCGTCTTGCCTACCGTATGAGGGTAGGGATGGTGTCCCTAGCCGCTGTTTGACGGAAGCTGGGAATAAGCAACAGGGGATGGATCACTTGGTGATTACCTGTTCTGTTCATTCTGTCTAGGGCACCTGGCATTGGCCACTGTCGGAAGACAGGATACTGGGCTAGATGGACCTTTGATCTGACTCAGTATGGCTGTTTTTATGTTCTTACGACCTCCCGTTTGAGGGACATTCCCTCTTCTCAGAACAAATGGACGCCCAGCTTCATAGCCAAAAGACTCGAGGGCGACCCTGAAGTCATTGGGCCTCCACACTCCAGCCCCATTCCAGAAGCATTGTAAGCCTCAGCCCATGGGCCATTTTTACCTGCCACATCACCAGCAGAGGCAAGACTTTGGGTGAAAGAGGAATAAGGAGCTCAGGAAAAGAGAGGCCCTTCACTCCTCATCAGCCTCGACATCTGCGCCCGCAAAACAACTGTTGGGGAATAAACAAAACTTTTGAGGGTGCACCCGAGGACAGTGCACCAGTTCAGAACCTGAATCTTATCCTTATGTTCGTGGACCATTTGTCCCATTTTTACTGGGCACAGGCCAACATCACATCCAACTGATGGGTGCTCTGCACGGTAGAAGTGGGATATACCATGCAATTTATTTCTTTCCCTCCTTCCCACCTCTCCTCCCCGTCCCTCTTTAGGGACCCTTCTCACGAAAATCTTCTAGCCAAGGATGTGCAGTCACTCTTAAGGGTGGGGGCAGTGGAGGAAGTTCCTATGGAGCTAAGAGGCAAGGGGTTTTACTCCCACTACTTCCTGATCCCAAAGTCCAACGGAGTTCTCAGGCCTGTCCTAGACCTCAGGAATCTCAACAAGTTCTTGAAGAAGCTGAAGTTCTGCATGCTCTCTCTGGCCTTGTTTATTCCTTCCCTAGATCCAGGGGACTGGTATGCCACCCTCAACTTGAGGGACGCATACTTTCATATCGCTATCTTCCGAGACCACAGAAAATATCTTTGATTTGTGGTAAATCAGAACCACTATCAGTTCACATTGCTGCCTTTTGGCCTGTCGGCAACACCGAGAATATTTACAAAATGCCTGGAGGTGGTGGTGACCTCCCTCGGGAGACGAGGGGTGCAGGTCTACCCATACCTAGACGACTGACTGGTCAGGGGCCAGTCCAGGGTACTTGTGGAAGAACACGTGGGCCTCGTACTGTTCACTTTCAGGAACCTGGGATTCCTGGTCAACGAACACAAGTCTAACTTCATGCCCGTCCAGAGGACAGAATTTATAGGAGCAATTCTCGATGCAAATCAGGTGAGGGCCTTCCTGCTGGAGAACCATTTCAGGGCCATCGTAGCTCTTATACCAAGCCTGAAAGCATGCCCCACCACCATGGCAAGGAGCTGTTGGAAGCTCCTGGGGCACATGGCCTCTTGCACTGTGCAGCATACACATCTCAGACTGCGCCCTCTCCAACTGTGGCTGGTACCAGTGTACATATCAGGTTGTCACCCACTAGACAGAGTGGTCTCACTTCCGCCGGCAACACTCAAAGCCCTTCAGTAGTGGCTGGAGCGAGACACAGTGTGTGCCGGCGTTCCCTTCACAAGGCCCACACCTTCAGTGGAGCTAGTCACAAATGCCTCGGACATGGGGCCTCCTCCCACACCCCTCATCCACAAAGTTCTGCTCAAGGTCAGAAAGGACAAGGCTCACATGATTCTCATAGTGCCGACATGGCCGCGGCAACACTGGTTCTCAACATTGCTGGACCCCTCAATAAACATGCCAGTCAGCCTTCCAGTGTGGCCAGATCGGATCTCCCAGGAGCACAGCTGCATGCTCCACCCGAATCTAGAGTCCCTGCACCTGACGGCTTGGAACCTTTGTGGCTGAGTGAGATGGAACAGTACTGCTGGATGTCGGTACAAGTCATCCTTCTAGGTAGTAGAAAGCAGTCAACCAGAATGGCCTACCTAGCAAAGTGGAAAAGGTTCTCACTGTGGTCACTTCAGAAAGGGGTCTCACCTTTGGATACAATGCTGCCCTTTATCCTAGATTACTTGCTTTACCTGAAGAAGGAAGATCTTGCAGTATCTTTCACAAAAGTCCACTTAGCTGCAATCTCAGCATTCTACCCATCGGTGAATGGCAGATCGGTTTTCTCCAACCCGATTTGTGCTCAGTTCCTGAAGGGTTTAGATCGCCTGTATCCGCAGGTGCACCAGCTTCTGGTCCCCTGGGATCTCAACCTGGTGCTATCTCAGTTGACAGGGCCCCTGTTCGAACCATTGGCAACGTGTCCCTTGATTTACTTATCCTGGAAGACTGCCTTCCTGGTGTCCATCACCTCAGCCAGGAGGGTTTCGGAGATCTGAGCACTCACCTCCTAACCACCGTACACTGTCTTCTTCAGGGACAAAGTTAGGCTTCGCCCACACCCGTCCTTCCTTCCAAAGGTGATCTCCCATTCCCACAGTAGTCAGGACATCTTTCTCCCAGTCTTCTGTCCCAAGCCCCATAAAAAGAGACAGAAGCAGAAGCTGCACTCTGGATGTTAGACGTGCCCCGGATTTTTACATAGAAAGGATCAAACCCTTTCGGAAGGACACCCAACTTTTCATTGCTATCGCAGAAAGGATGAAGGGGAACCCAGTCTTGGCGCAGAGAATCCCTTCCTGGATAACATCCTGCATCCTCAAGTGCTATGACTGGCGAAGGTGGCTCCCTGTAACAGAGCCTCCTTGGTCCTGTTTCTGTCTCGGTCAACAAACTACGCAGAGACCCTCGTGCTGGTCCAACACCTTGTGCAGTTTATTTATAAAGGAGGCTCACCACCTTCACAACATACATAGTACCTTTAACAAGCAAGAGAGGTACTCTCTCTGTCCCTCTTACTGCCTGCTTCCCCCGCCCCTTTTTACTTCCTTCCTGTGCCTATTTGTGGGCTCTGGCTAATGGCTTAATTAGCCTTTCTGCCCTGCCCCACCCACAAATTAGGCACTGCTCTGTTTAGTCAGCTCCAATCTGCTATGCCTAATTAGAGCTGCTGTGAACAGAGTGCTGACTCAGGCTTTCATACCTAGCACTCTGTCACACCTTCCCCCCCCTTATATAACCGCAAGGTTCTTCTTTCCCTGTGCTCTGCCTCCCTTACAGAGGGGCCACCCTCTCTATCTCCAGGGCAATCATATGGGTTTCCCTTGTGGGATTTGTTCATCCCCCACCCACAGACCTCTCACCATGTGGGGGGTGAATACCCCCCATAGCTCTGTAGCAGCCCATTTGTCTTCACACTAGGGCTATCCTGGGGGGTTACTCCTCTCATTCTCTCTCTTTGAATTTGGCAGGGGATAGAGGTTACTCCCCTCATCCCCTGGATCACCCAGGGCACCATGTTCCCTCAAGTCTCCAAACTGTGCCAGGGTTTCTTCTCCTGGGGGTTGTATCGCAGGGAGCTCCACTGGCCCCCTGACCTCTACGGAGGAGTTTGGGCTGTCTGTCCCTCCATACCTCCTTCCTTACTTCCCTGGGGACATCTCTTGTCTCCTGATTCAGGCTTTGTTGTCTAGGGGTGTCTCCTGCTTCTTTCTGAGGGTTCCTCCTTTCTCTCCTCCCAGTTCTCCTTTTCCTTATGTGGAATTCCTCCCACCACCTCGCTTCCCAATGGGGAATGGACTCTAATCCGTGCTCAAGACAACCGGATAAGGCAGCCCCTCCATTACCCCAACTTGTTTCCACCAAAATCTTCCCCGGACCTCCAGGGGCACCTGGGCTATGGGGCAATTCCTCTTATCCCCATGGACACACTATGTGTCCATAGTTGCTCCTGGAATTATCCAGTGAGAATTCACCAACTCCCTCTGGACAAGAAAGGAAGCTGAGGCCGTATCCACAAGGCCCTTCTGGAGTTTCCTCCCCACCATCACAGAAATGGTGAACAGTTTTTTGCCCTTTTTTCTTCCCTCCTGCCCTGGCCCAGCCACAAAAGTTGGCAAAATCCATGTACAGGCAGTCCCCTTTCATCTGTCCAGATAGTCCACATTGCGAATAATGGGTCGAGTCCCAGCTGGAACTCTTCGGGTTCTTCCTGTCCATGCCCCTTCCTGCTGTGGGTTCTCTGGTCTTCCTCCCCAGCTCTGGATCCTTATATGGTTGCCCATCTTTCCTGGGAAAGTCTGCCTCTGCATACTCCTCTGTCAGTTTCTCAGCAGCATCCACTGTGCTCAGTGGATGTCACCTGACCCACACTCGTATGTTCTCGGGGAGGCCCTGAAGGAACTGTTCTAATACCAGAGCTTCCATTATTTCCACCGCCATTTGGGTATCTGGTCTCAATCAGCGGGTGGCCCAGTCCATCAACCTTTGGGCAAATGCTAGGGACCATAAACCTCCTGTTAACCTTGCGGATCTGAACTTTTGGCAGTACTTCCCAGTTGACATCCCTTCCCAATCCAGGATGGCTGCCCTCACCGTCTCATATTTTTTGGCCTGCTCCTCACTCCACCATATAGGCCGCTTGGGCTTCTCCCAACAGATAAGGGGTGAACTGCATGGCCCAAGTTGCTCTAGCCCAACCTGCACCGATAGCTACCCTCTCAAAAGTGTCCAGGAATGCAGGGCCCATTTTACATAGTTCAAGGTTCTGTGTTTGGGCACCATCTCCCATCAGGGAAATTACCACCTTCTGTAGGAGCTGCTGCTGGACACTGGCTTGTTCCCTTATGAAGTCCTGCAGGCTTTTCTGCTGCTCTGCCTGACAGGCAAGCAAAGCCTGTCTCTCCATGTGATGGGATTGTTGAAAACCTTGTAGGGTCTTCTACATCTCCTCTTGTAGTTTTACTAGCCATTGCAGGGTCTCCTCCATTGTGCGGGCCACCAAATCCTTGCGCTGGCTCAGATCCCAGACAAGGCCCCACATGTAACACAGCCTCCTTGGTCCTGTTTCTGTCTTGGTCGACAAACTATGCAGAGACCCTCGTGCTGGTCCGACACCTTGTGCAGTTTATTTATAAAGGAGGTCCACCACCATCACAACATACATAGCGCCTTTAACAAGCAGGGGAGAGCAATCTCTCTATCCCTTTTACTGCCTGCTTCCCACCTTTTTACTTCCTTCCTGTGCCTATTTGTGGGCTCTGGCTAATGGCTTAATTAGCTTTTCTGCCCTGCCCCACCCTGCCCACAAATTAGGCAGAGCTCTGCTTAGTCAGCTCCAATCTGCTTTGCCTGATAGGAGCTGCTGTGAACAGAGTGCTGACTCAGGCTTTGATACCTAGCACTCTGTCACACTCCCCCACACTTAGTGCACTGTATGAGATCGCAGGCCTCATCAGCAGCATTCTTGGCTCATGTCCCAGTGGTAGATATCTACAAGGTGGCAACCTGGTCTTCCATCCACTACACCATTACTCAATAGGCAAGAGGTGATGCAGCCTTCAGTACAGCAGTCCTCCAGTCCATGTCTTGCAGAAACTCCAATCCCACCACCTGACTGATTGCTTGGGAATTACTTATATTGTAACGGACATGAGCAAGCACTCGAAGAAAAGACAGTTACTAACCTTTCCATAACTGTTCTTCGAGATGTGTTGCTCATGTCTATTCCACAGCCCACCCTCCTGCCCTTCTCTCAGTTACTGGCAAGAAGGAACTGAGGAGGAGGCAGGTTGGTAGATGGCTATATACCATGCCATGAAGGCGCCACTCCAGGGGGCACCAGAGTTGACCTGACAGATACCACTAGGGGAAAAAAAGTCTATATTGGAATGGACATGAGCAACACCTCTTGAAGAACAATGGTTACAGAAAGGTTAGTAACCGTCTTTTCTAGATACACACACTCACCAAGGCACATGGGTCCCACAACAGGAAAGCAATTCAGCTTAAAGGATCAAAGTAATGCCTGCTGTTGGCTGCAGGGGCTAATTTGATCCTTACCTGTCAATTTCCTGGGGTTATTTCACAAACTATTTTTTTTATGTGGTGCAAATGTCTTTGTTTTGTCCCTGATTGAGAAGTGCAGGAACAGCATGTAAATCCTCTTCCAAGTCCTGGGCAGAGCCATGCTGTGTGCAGGTAGTGGGCAGGTTCTCAAGCACATTCTCTCACTTGTTTCAAAAATGTTGAGAAAGTAGCACAAAGTCTGAGTCAAGATCATGGTTTTGTCTCTGCAGTGCAAACCCCGGTGTGACAGGAGAAGGCGAGTCTCAGGCAGCTGAGTTCTTGTATCTTCTCCTTACAGTGATGAAGGACCTTAACTTGCCCACAAAATTCCATTTAAAACAAACCCATGTGATAGTGGCAGGTGACTTTAAAAATAATCATTTAATTAAAAATCAAACAAACTGGTGAGTTAGAAAGACATTGGCTCCCCTTGTGCTTCCCTGTGCTGCAACAGTGAGACCACCATCGGACAGAGCTGGTGAGTTTCAGGCCGGCTTCTGAGCATCCCCCTTACAAAAGCCACCATCACCACAGCTTGATCCCCTCATTGGCAGGCTTAGCAAGGAGGCCAGAGAACAGACCCTCGAGACTGAACTTCCCTCTCTCCACAGGTCAGGGCTGAGCCAGTGTCTGGAAGCAGCACAGAGGAAGCTTGCAGTCAGCACCAATACAGACATTCACTGCACTGGGCACTGCAAACACAGAGTCAGACAGTCCAAATAAATAGAAGAAGCAAATGCTCTTATTCCTGTTTGCCAGATGGGGGACAAAGACACAGAGAAAAAGTGACTTGTGCCAGGTCTCAGCGAGTTGCTGGCAGAGGAGCACTGGCCGAGTGCTAGTACAGAGCCTTCGGCACGAGATCCTTCCTCCCAGTGACAAAATTCTGTGACGTAGACGGGAGTAGGCCCAGGCTGTGCACCTCACTGGACACCACGCACTGTCTGCGGGTGAAACTTGGGTTGCTGATGCCACATAAGGAATCAAAACTCCAGGCTGTTTGGTTTTAAGAAATGAACATAGCTGCCGAGTGTTGGGGAGCAGCGGTAATGCCCCCGAACAGGGAGGCCAGCTGCACCTCACCTATGTGTACACCTAGAAGGTTAATCATATTTCTTATGTAACTTTGCATAACTCTTTCTGGAACAGAGGTCATCCTTTTACTGTGTTTTATAGTTAGGGGGAGCCATGGCACCAGCATTGAAGGAATTGCCAAGGTGGCTTGATGCAAACTTGGAGTATGCTGTTGCAGCAGACTGGGCTGACATTGTTAAGCTTTCAGTAAGTTAGAGCTTTTGGAGAAATCTGTATCATGTCATCTTTTCTTTCTCCTCCCCATCCCCACCCCCTTTTTTCCAAGGAGGGTCCCTGAATTGGAATGCAGGGCCTCAGTTATACACATGGGAGGGAATATCTACAGGAGCAACTCTGCCTGGTGTGGCCAAGTGACAACTCAGGGGGGAGCTGAGCACCCTGCAGATTGGTGGCAGGTGGCTAGGAAAAGTGGAAGAGGAAATATTTTGCAGTGATGGGAAAGGGAGGAGGCAAGTTTAGGCTAAATATCAAGAAAATCTACTGGACAGAGAGATTTAAGACTTGGGATGTTTAGAAATGACTAGACAAGGCACTAGAAATGTTGTAGAGGGAACACTCGTGCATGGGGCCGGACTGGGACAGGAAACAGACAAAATGTGACCATATAGGTCAGAATTTCAAGGGGGCCTCAGCTCAGCTTCTATATCAACTCCTGCAAATCCCACATTTGCTAAGAAACATGCAAATGTTCTAACAGGCCTAATATGCCTTATGTGCAGGGAGGCACTTTTCAAAATTTGCCCCACTATTTTTTCTGTTCCTAATCTGAATCACTGCCCCAATGAGCAACAAGCTGCCATGGGTGGGAGCTCTTAGTTCCCTTGGACGGGGATTGCAAGGAGATTCAGCTGGTGTTTGGGTGGGGTTACTCCATTTTCATGTGGCCCTGTTCTCTCCCCCTCCCCCCCCTTTTTCTTGGTTGTGGAGTTGTGTGTGGCACTCATGCTGGGTTGGGAGGTGGGAGGAAAGCATGGGCAGTTTGAAGGTTTATGCTGCTCTACAACTGGCACTAGAGTGTGACAGACTGACCCATTCCCTCAAGAAACAAAGAGCTGCCAGGCCAGGATGGCGCCCAGAGAGCAAGCCTCCAGTGCAACTTCTATATCACACTGAGTCATTAGGCTTCCTTCAGGGGCTGGGTTTGGCATTTATTGTGTACATTTTCAAGAAGCAACCTCCACTTGTGCCCTCACTTTGCTGATGCAAAGGCCTTCATGCCTGCTAACTGTTGGGTGCATCCTTTCTATTAGATTAACACTTGCATGTCTGTTACATCTGCACTCCCACAAGCAAGCGTTAGTATGGGGCGATGTTTGCACCTCCCAAGTCCAGGCACACACGTGTGCACACACAGTTTGCCACAAGCACAGGTGGAGGCTGAGTAGAAAATTTACCCTTTTATGTGCAGTAGTTGTGCCATGTGAACCTCCAGTATATTTTGATCCAGCCTGCAGGACACATGCAGTGCATGGAGCTCCTACCCTTTTCAAGTCTAAATGCAAAATGTTTCCATTTAAATATGCATCATTTGCAACCTATCTGCTATCCTGAAACCCCAAGAATTAGGCATAAGAGGAAAGATATTAAAATGTTTGTGCTAAGAATGTTGGATAACAGGTTTTAATGCTATTCTGTAGATGCTCCTAGGTTATTTTGTAATTTAAACAGACACAGTCACACCAGGTTGTGTGTGTAGGTTAGCCCTATGTCTGGGGATCCAGAAGACCCTTATTGTTTCATATCTATACAAAACGGTTTGAGCCATACATTAAAGCTCTAAGTAATGGGTGAGCTCCAGAAAATAATGTGCATTTTTTGCAGCTTTGCTGTTGTGCGGGGCTTTGAAAATTTGGCCCTTAAAGTCTAAAAAGTAATGTTTTTTACCTGGTGATACAGCCAGAATTCAAGCTGGGATGGGAACTGATTTAGCGTCACTGACACTGGGCTGCCCCTGTGCTTTTGATGTCATCAAAGATGTCAGTTCTCAACAACAGACCTCACCCACGCAGGAAGCTCAGGAAAAGCAGAAATTGTACTGTCTACACAGAGCAAAAAGTGCTTTCTCCTCTCCTCCCCGTGAGCTTTTGGACTTCTCTGCAGCATCATGCCAGGGGCAGGGTGGGAGGTGTTTTGCACTGACAGCATCCCTTTGGTGAAAGTTCTGTATCCCTCTCAAATCCCATCTTCAGAACCATACCAACAGGGGATTGTGTGTTACTAACTTTGGGAACCCAGGTGTAAGCACATGACAAGCTGAGTTTTCTTTGGGGCTACAATAACCTTTGGGCTTTTTCTGTTTCATTTGTCACTTTCAGGGATTCCTCCCAGAAAGCAAGTTCAATCGTATCCTAACTGAGCCTGTGCTCCGGGACACTGGGCCCCGTCGAAGAGGGAGGAGGCCAAGAAGTGAACTTATTAAAGCCCCTGGCGTCGTATCGGATTCTTCTTCTGGAATGGGACCGTTATTCATGAATGGACTTATTGCTGGAATGGATCTAGTGGGACTTCAGAACATGAGAAACATGCAAGGCATCCCTTTAACTGGGCTGGTTGGGTTTCCTGCTGGATTTGCAGCAGTGCCTGCTGGTGAGGATGTCAAAAGCACCCTAAGTATGTTGCCTATGATGCTGCCAGGCATGGCTACTGTACCACAGATGTTTGGTGTAGGAGGACTTCTAAACCCACCAATGACAACTACTTGTACTTCAACTGCTCCAGCTTCATTAACAAGCACAACTAAAAGTGGTACATCAAATACGGAAAAAGCTACTGAGGACAAACAAAGTAGCCAGGATGTGAAAAATGAACCTCTGTCTGAAGACAAACCTGGTCCTAGTTCATTTTCTGATCAGACAGAATCTGCAATAACTACCAGTAGTCCTGTTGCTTTTAATCCATTTCTTATCCCAGGAATGTCCCCTGGACTGCTCTATCCATCTATGTTTCTTTCCCCTGGTATTGGCATGACATTGCCAGGCATACAACAAACCAGACACTCTGAGGCAACAAATCTAGAAAGCCAGAAGCGGAAGAGAAAGAAAGCTAAAGGGGAACCAACAAATCCAGAACCAGAAACTGTCTCGCTGTCTGAAAAAGAAGCTGCAAACAGTCAAAACTGTACAGAGCAAACCCAATCTCTGTCATCAGAGAAAGAACATGACATACAAGCAGAAGAGAAGGAGTTAAAAGAAATTAACAATACCAATTAGAATTTTTGTTTCATTAAGAAAAAAGATTGTGGCTTGTAAGTTTCTTATCCCATAAATATTTGTTACTTACCCTCCTGCCCCCTCTTCACCTTCATAAAACCTGTGTTTCCATGAGTAATATTATCTACCTAATTCCCTGTAAGAAAACTATGGTGACATATTATATGTTAATAGTTGCAGGGTCTTGCCACTTTATTAGATAAACAGTGTTGTCTAGTTAGTATGGGAGGCACAGAATTCTTCTTCTGTTATCCAGTTGTTCATCCCAACCAACAATAGTAAATCCAGCACTTGGTCACCCCCAAAATTGCTCATTTATCTGGGGAAAAATTAAAAAGCAAAACCGGAGCAAAAGAAAGTACTTTCATCTCTTGATCTCAATGCAGACAAGGGTATTTCTTTTTACAGTGACACTGAATGAATAAAACTGTATTTTGGGGTAAAAAGCACAGCTATAGTAAGTGCTAATGTGTATTTTTGATTTAAAGTATTTCCCTATTTTATCATGGTTACTAGAATAGTAGTATAGACAGAAGTATATAACTAATGATTGAAAATGCATATATTCATTTCTTTTAAAAAAAGCATAACTGGTAGTGATATAATTTCCTCCCCTTTCACTCCTTGGAGTTTTGGAGACAAACTGCAGTAAGTGAAAAGATTATGTAGACTTTATTTTATATTTTTTTAAAACCAAAGTTTTTTACATTTAGTGGACTTTCAGTTGCCCTTTCCTTGTTAGTTACAAGAACTTTTCCAGCTTGTGCTGAAAAGGTTTTGCACATCCTGCATGTATTTCATTGAGTTTCTTGTACCTAAAGCTACCAGTTACTTCACCGGTCTGGTAGTATTCAGTTCTCATCTATGGCATCAGAAGTTCTGTAAAGAGTTGTTTTTCCAACAATGAACAGGCCACTCATATAATGCTCTTATATGAATACTGAGGCTTTTGAGTTTTAAATTTTTTTTACAGTTCTCCACCCCGCCCCATAAATGACATCTTTTCTGAAAACAAAAACAAAATAAACAGAAAGCTGTTGGGCTGGCTTTACAATTGTGAGTCCTTTGAGAAGGACTGTTGAGGTTTTCAAAGCTTGTGTTTATCTTCCTTTTCTAGGGTTAGACTGTGAAGAGATTATTTTTGCTTCTTCTTTCCATTCCTCTTTGTTCTATTTGCTGTTGAACAGTGTTCCCAGCAGTCCCATTGGCAAATTATTCTACAGTATGCATTTTAAATTCACAAGTTTTTAATGTGATCAGTCCCCCAAACTCTGTGTCTTGAGACACCTCCACAGGTAAACTCCGTGTAGTCCTCGCTCCTCACTGCTCCTGTTTAGTTTTTCTTTCACTTGGGCTTGTTCTAATTTGCAGCTCATGGTTTGAGACTTGAAATAAACACTTAGTGGTGCAGCAGTGAAATGACAGACTGTTTGAGGGAGCTGAAGTGTGCTAGTAATCAGTTTTGCATTTGATTGTCACCATTTACTGTATTTTTTACTTATTTTCTGTTACAGTTTTCCTAATTTATCAGATGGTCCAAATGTTTTGACATAACTATTTCAGTTTGCATTATTTATTTATGATGCTTTTTGTCATTGTCTTTTATACATTTGGGATTATAAATTATGTACATGTTACAATTAGCATCTCAAAGAAGTCTGTTACCCATGACCTACAAATTTATATTTTCAAGGAATTTATTCCCACTTTATTGAATTGGATGTGATTTTTTAAAGAAAATTATGTAACTGATCATAATGCAAAAAAATCAGATCATTAAATGTGTTCTATTTAATAACACCCTTGTAGCATAGATACTGTATCATTATCGACAGATTTCTTAGAAATGCTGCTATCTCTATTTAACTAACAGTTTGTTCAGTTTTGCCTCCAGTGGAAGCAGAAAGGGTTTTTTCAGCTGTTAAATCCAAAATCAATATAATTTATTTATGTAAAAAAATTACTTGATTGATATATTTTTGAACCTTTTAAGTACTAACTTTCTTTTTACTCAGTAGAACATGTACTTGCCCTAAATCCTTAAAATACAAATGCTATAAAACTTCATATTATCTTCAAAGCCTTACTGTGAATGGGTACAGAAATCTCTGCAGAGTCCATTTCTTATATGGGATGGTTGTTTTTCTAGGGTTGCACTCATAAGGAACAGGGTTCAAAGTGAAATGTATTTAACTAGCCAGCATGTTCTTACTTATCAAACATGTATGTTAAGTTTCTGGGTGTTTAGGCTTCTCTTTGGCTGCTATTGTGTGACCCTTTTTGAAATCCGATAGAGAAACTCTGTGGATTATTTACATTGTAAGGCATAAGCGGCTTCTTATTACTTTCCATCATCATATCCTAGAACAAATACCCAGTTTTCACCACTTTCATGGATCCTCACACAAATATACATTTTCCACCAAATGTGCTAACAAAATAAACTGTCTGTGCTCTTGAACATGGATAAAAAGAAAAAGATTTAAAAGTCAAATTTTTATTTTTTTAATTTAGTGACTAGATGATGCTTATCTTTCAAACTTGGCAGAGCCTTGCCACAGATGTATATAATTTTTTCAGCAAATATATGTGAATGTTTGATTCACTTGACTCAGTGCTAAACGTTACTTGCTTTTTTCTCAGCATGAACAATATCCACGGCTGTTACATACAGCACATTCTCTTTGTCAGATGGTCCCTCATGTGAACTGAGGAGCTTACTGTGGGGGGGATGACTAATTGCTGTTGATTCACAGACTTTTCAAGAAAATGAGCTAGTTTACCAACTACGTCCTCAGCTGTGTCAGTGAGTGTTTGCTGCCTGCCCTTCAATTTTGCACACATTCACCTGCCATGCTGCTTGAACAACTAGTGCAATGGAGCAGCCCAAGTTACATAGCAGGCTTAAATGCACCCAACTGAATGACAGACAGGCAGTTGGTGATACACAGAGTCTCTACTTTACATGAAGATAATCAGTGGGAGCCAAGAGAACTGTTCATAAAATCCAAAGAGCCAGTAATAAATCCTTTGCACTTGCACTACACCACCTTTCTGCAGAAGAGGAGCCGAGTGTTTAGTTTCTCCTATTGAGCTCTTAAGTGTCTCCATTTAAACTTTGTACCATGTTAGTAGGTGCCAAATAAATGCTTGTAATAATGAATCGAAGGATCTCATTATGCTTTAGAAAGATAGTGGAATTTCCATTTTGCAGCTAGGTAAATAGATGCACCGAAAAACTATGGTGATTTATCAACAGTCACAAACAAGTCCAGCAACAGTATTGGCAACAAGTAGAGGAGTCCTAGTTCCCAGGCCCTGCCCTAACCATTGGACACACTCCATTCTTTGGAATCTTGAAATTTTAAAGCTATTTTCTGATCATGGTTCCCTGGAATATGAACATACTTTGGGGTGGTGTAAAAGAGCTGCTCTTCAGGACTCAGTTGCAGCCATTGTTTTGAGGTAGGTTTATTTTGGGAAGCACAGGGCCAAAAAGTATCAAAGTGGAAGATGAAAAAGAGCCTACCTCCAAAGAATGGTATGAAGTTTGAACGTGGCCTTAAGAAAAAAATCAAGGTACATCACATTTTACATCTGTTCTTGAGAGTCCCTTTACGTTTGGAGTGGCTAAATACAGCAAATGGAATTCAACAGTACAGCCTGCAGCAGTATTAATCTTTCATAAAGAATTTTTACCACAGCAGCTACAGGAATCTAATGCCAGACTCTTACTAGACATAAGATGAAGCTCTGTGTGCTGGAACCTATACTCACCATGGGCTGAACCTTCATATAAAAGCTGAGGACAGGTGCAATCTGCCCTGTTTTATGCAGATTAGGAGTAAGCTAACACCCAGGTTTGCCTGAGCTAACGCATACAGCTATTGAACAAAGTTTGGGCATTGGCATTAGTGTTGCTTTTTAAAATTTTATTTTACAGTGTGTAAAGAGTGAATTCTCTCCTCACAGCAGCTGGAAATTTACACAAATGACTCTCACAGATGCTAACAGGATTTATACATATAAATTCCCCCATTGCATTGAAGAAGGACATGACAGCTGAATAACAGCAGCACACAAGTAGGAAAAGCAGTGAATAAGATTTGTGTCCAGCTGGGATGGGGCATCCACCCCACACTAGCCTGTAAGGGGTTAATGGAGCCCTAGGGAGGTGGCACAGAAAGCAGCCAATAGGAGAGGGGCTGTGAGGAGCAGCCAATGAGGGCTGGGCAGGCCTATATAAGAAGGGCTGCAGGGCAGAGGTGCTTCAGTAGCTACCTGGAGCTTGAGGAGGTAACATCAGGCTCCTAGCTGGAGGAGGAAGTACTAGCACCCTGAACAGAACAGTACTGCCAGCAGAGATAGGAGAAGCTAGAGAGAGCTCCTGTTTAGCTACTAAGACTGGCAGGCTGAAGCCCTGTGGTAAGGGCAAAGAAGGTGCTGGGGGCCAAGGGGAAGTGGCCTAGGGAAATCAACTGAGGAGTTGGAGGGGATGAAGCAAGTGGTGGCCATCTACAGGGTCCCTGGGCTGGGACTGGAATAGTGGGCAGTTCCCCTCCCTCTCTCTCCCCCTTCCCCCCTTGGCCACTAAGGAAGTGGCTATACAATTGGCTGCAGTTGCCACTGAAGGAAGTGGCTGGACAGTGGACTGTAGTTCCCCCAGAAATGCGGGAGAACAGAGTATGGCACAGCCAGAGGGCCCTGTTATGGGGAGGATGCCATGGTCCTGGGAGTGATGGGGTCCTGGAGCAGAAGTGACAGCAGCAAGACACTATTAGAAGAGGGCGCACTGGCTAGTAGAGCTAATCCCTGGGACAGCCAGCAGGAGGCACTGCACTGGTGAGTTGCACCCCATCACACCAGTTCAAACTGCAGGGGGCAGAGTGTAATTTCCTGAAATGAAATCTGATCAGGTCATCTGGGCTAACACCCTCACTGACAAAAGTTCTGTGAGATCTTCATATGTGTGTTACGTCTCATCTGAAAGAAGTCACCTCCTCGTTCCCCAATATTATCATGGGGCATTGGATCTATATCAAGTCAGAGAGAAGAGCACTAGTTACAAAATACCACCCCCACTTCCTGCAGCAAACTAGGTATTTTCTAGGCATCTTGCACCCAAATACTGACTCAGCCTTACCTACTTAGCTTGATCTATTGGGGTCACAGTGCAGGATGGTATGACTGAAAAAACTCCCACTGTGAGAAAAGCAAAAGGTTACAAAGCACAAATCTTTGGAACTCAAGGAATAACTAAAACCCTTTGTGAGATTTTTGTTTTTACTTGACTGAGTGTGGCCTATTTATGAACCAGTAAACACATTTCTTACTCCTCCCTGGGCTTCATTTCCCCCCACCTCCACTTTTCCCTTCTCTAGACAAGCTCAAATCACTTTACCCTAGCAAGGAGGTGCTAGTTACAATTTGCGGGTGGGAAAACCAAAATACAGAAAAGGAAAAAGCCCCAAAATGTTAAATATAGAGGCCTAATGTTAGCCACCTAGAGCTGTCTCTAGGCAGTGTACATTTTTCAAAATGCCAAGTGCAACTTACAAAAATTGTCTTGGGGCAAGCTCCACAAAGGGATGTAGGCAGCACAACATCTTTTATGTGCCCTGCTGCCCAGTGGAATCCTCCAAGCCCTGAGTTAGGTACCCAGTTACCTATACAAGACATGGGGAGAGTTAGGTGCCTAAGAATGGGGTCCACAGGCACCAGTCTGCTGAGTTGCCTAAGCTAGCCAGTAGGAAATGCTGAGGAGAGGAGTTGGTCTTAAGCCCTGCCCCTCAAAGCTTAAGTTATTAACTCCAGGATTGAGAGCGGCAACTCTCTCTGCAAAAAAAATTGGGGAGGGAGGCATGGTGAATAATCAGCTGAATCTGAGCTGGCATGATGCTACGGCCAAAAGGATCCTGGGATCCATAAACGGGAATCACAAGTAGGAGCAGAGAGGTTATTTTACCTCTGTATTTGGCACTGGTGCGACTGCTGCCTGAATATTGTGTCCAGTTCTGGTGCCTACAATTCAAGAAGGATGTTGATAAATTGGAGACAGTTCAGAGAAGTGCCACGAGAATGACTAAAGGATTAGAAAACACGCCTTAGAGTGTTTGACCCTAACAGCATCCCAGTGCCAGAGGGCAAGGGGCTCAATGGTATCTGGTAATGAGTTTCAGCTGGTGTAATCAGTTCACTGTGCTCCAATTCATTAATGTCATAAACTGTATCTGATGTATCATGTAAAGTATCATTGTAAAACTAATAACACACTGATCATTAATATTCTTGCGGTATGTATGTAGGGTAAACATCCAAGGGATCATGCAGGTATGAAGGAAATGTGGAACTAAAATGTGCTTACCAGACAAGTTTGGGGCATGGGTAAACAGATTTCCCGCAGAAAAGGGACAGGCTGACACCTCCAGACAAGTGTCATCACAGTTGAGTAGCAATCCCATCACGTGGCCATAGTATTTTAGCAGTGGAAGAAACCAGCTTGGAATTGCCTTCACCAAGAAATGCCATGTCTCCTTGCTCACAGCATGAATGAACTTTATTTTGGGGGTGACCTTCAGAAGAATCCTTTTCAAAGGGCTATAAAAGAGAGAGGCAAAGAATCCAAAGTTATCTTTCACCTATGAAGACAAAGGAACAGAGCACTTTAGACTTTGTGGGAGATCCTGAGAAGAGGGGTGGTAAGCCATCTTGCTGGAAGGTAGTGTGATAAGAATTTTACCTTGAACCAAGACTGAGTTTTGTTAAAGTCTGAGACTCTAGAAAGCATTTTTCACTTTTATTTTCTTGGAACCATTTCTAACTCTACCCTCTGTACCTGAACTCACTTAAAATCCTCAAAAAGAAAAGGAGTCCTTGTGGCACCTTAGAGACTAACCAATTTATTTGAGCATGAGCTTTCGTGAGCTACAGCTCACTTCATCAGATGCATACCGTGGAAACTGCAGCAGACTTTATATATACACAGAGAATATGAAACAATACCTCCTCCCACCCCACTGTCCTGCTGGTAATAGCTTATCTAAAGTGAGCATCAGGTTAGGCCATTTCCAGCACAAATCCAGGTTTTCTCACCCTCCGCCCCCCCACACAAATTCACTCTCCTGCTGGTGATAGCCCATCCAAAGTGACAACTCTTTACACAATGTGCATGATAATGAAGTTAGGCCATTTCCTGCACAAATCCAGGTTCTCTCACTCCCTCACCCCCCTCCTCCTTCTTCTTCTTGGAGGGGGGTGAGGGAGTGAGAGAACCTGGATTTGTGCAGGAAATGGCCTAACTTCATTATCATGCACATTGTGTAAAGAGTTGTCACTTTGGATGGGCTATCACCAGCAGGAGAGTGAATTTGTGTGGGGGGGCGGAGGGTGAGAAAACCTGGATTTGTGCTGGAAATGGCCTAACCTGTTGCTCACTTTAGATAAGCTATTACCAGCAGGACAGTGGGGTGGGAGGAGGTATTGTTTCATATTCTCTGTGTATATATAAAGTCTGCTGCAGTTTCCACGGTATGCATCTGATGAAGTGAGCTGTAGCTCACGAAAGCTCATGCTCAAATAAATTGGTTAGTCTCTAAGGTGCCACAAGGACTCCTTTTCTTTTTGCGAATACAGACTAACACGGCTGTTACTCTGAAACTTAAAATCCTATCTCCTTTTATTAATCTTGTTTTACTTTTAATCTAAAACAACCCAGTGCTGTGCTTGAATTGAAGTGATAGCTAATGCCATTTATGGTGATAAACTGTGCAGGTTGTCTCTTTAGAGGAGCAAACAAACCTTATTCCTCTGAAGGGTCCAGAAAAGATCTGGACATTTCAGAGCATCTGGTTTTGAGAAGATTCAGGCCTGAGTGGTATTAAAGTCATTTTGGCTGGTGTAACCATGGCTGGTGGAGGCAGAGTGTGGCTGTGGTGTAACAAGCAGAGCTGCTGGTCCATGGCTGAATATCATACAGACACTCAGTGTATGTTTGTATGCTGGCTGGGAGTGTCCAGGCAAGGGAGCTACAGCAGCAGAGCATTGTAAGGCACCCAGGGTTACAGGGCAGGTGATGAGACGACACAACCTCTCACTGGTCTGTATTGCACCCCAGAATGTGACTCAAGGAGTTAAGTCTATTTATCTTAATAAAGAGGAGACGGTTGGGGGGGTGTCACTCGATTACAGTGTAGAAGTACCTACATGGGGAACGAATCATAGAAGATTAGGGTTGGAAAAGACTTCAGGAGGTCATCTACTCCAACCCCCTGCTCAAAGCAGGACCAACCTCAACTATTAACAACAGGCTCTTCAATCTAGCAGAGAAAGGTCTAATACAATCCAATGGCTAGAAGCTGAAGCTAGTCAAATTCAGACTGGAAAAAAGGCATAACTTTTCAAAAGTTGAGAGTAATTAACCATTTGAACAATTTACCAAGGGTCGTGGTAGATTCACCATCACTGACAATTTTTTAAATTAAGATGTGATTGTTTTCTGAAATATCTGCTCTAGGAATTCTGGTGTGGAAGTTTGGAGCAATCCTTTTTGGCCTTAGAATCTATGATTGGGATTCACAGTCATGGATCCTGTCCTGGAATTAGGCACGCGCACACACACACACCCCCTCCCTGCCCCCCATCTTATTGTAGCCAATAGCCCAGCAGTTCAGGAGCTTGTGTAGGATGTAGGAGACCTGTTTTCAAATCCTTCTCTAACTGATTTAGAACAGGGACTTGAACTTGGGTCTTTCATATCTGAACCCATTTTATTTATATATGTGTGACAGGTTGCTGGGCAAGAACTGCTGACTTGGCCTTCTGTCAAGCCAGTCCCCATTATGGAAAGCAAATTGGAGCTGGCTAGAGAAAACCTGTGCCTAATGGGTGAATGGGAGACAGCTGCCTGCCCAATTAGCTTGGGGCTATAAAAAGGCTGCAGGGAAGGAAGCTAGAGGGAGGAGAGGAAGCAGAGTGATAGCTCTTCCCTCTTGGGAGCAGACACTAGAAGCAAGCTGTGTATGGTGAAAAGGTGGTGGGAGCACAACCTGTAAATAAAAAGCACTAGTGGTTACTAAACCCAGGATCTCCAAGTGACTGTCAGCACAGCAGGGCCAGGAGTGAAGAGGACCTGCTGTAAACTGCTACACGTGGGGGCTTCTCTATGATTTTGTGCCAGAGGAAGACTTTGGCAGCCCAGAGATGGAGGAGACCTTGCAGTGGCTGGTAAAGCAGCAGGAAGAGGTGCAACAAGCAATGCAAACCTTTCAGAAGTCCCACCAGCTGGAGAGGCAGGTCTTGCTTAACTGGCAAGCAGAGCAGCAGAAGAGTTTGCAGGACTTCATATGAGAGCAGGCCAGCAGCAGCTCCTCCAGAAGATGGTGAGTCCCATGGTGGGGGATGGCAATTGGGCACCAGGATTGGGACTCTGTAAAATGGGCCCTGCAGATGATCCCGATGCCTTCCTAGGCACTTTTGAGCAGGTAGCCATGGGAACAGGATGAGAGAAGACAACCTGGGCCCTGCAACTGGCTCCCTACCTGGCCGGCAAAGCCCAAGCAGCGCAGTACTTGCTAGCCATTTTGGCAAAGGCATCTCTGTTTTTAAATTGGTTAGTCTCTAAGGTGCCACAAGTACTCCTTTTCTTTTTGCGAATACAGACTAACACGGCTGTTACTCTGAAACCTGTTTCTAGTATTGTGACTTCTAATTTAGAATTTTTAATTCTAACTTCTTATTTTTAGAGCACAAGTTTATTGTTGTATCATTCGACTTCCAGTCTGATTTTTTCTTTTTTTTTAGCCGTCTTAAAACTTTGTTTTCATTCAATCCACCAATGGTGATTGCCTTTTGCAACTGTTTTGCCTCTCAATCCAGCCCATAGTGTTTTTGTGCAAGCCATTCTCAAATATTCAGTAAAACCTATTGTAATTTCTTCTTGAACATAAGAACTGCCAGAATGGGTCAGACCAATAGTTCCTTTAGCCCAGTATCCCATCTTCTGCCAGCGGCCAGTGTAGGGTGACTAGATTGCCCCCCCCCTCCTTTTTTTTATAGGGACAGTCCAGATTTTTGGGTCTTTTTCTTTATATAGGCTCCTATTAACCCCCCCTCATCCTGATTTTTCATACTTGCTGTCTGGTCACCCTAGGCCAGTACCAGGTGCTTCAGAGGCAATGAACTGAACAGGCAATCACCGAGTGAACCATCCCATGGTCCACTCCCAGCACCTGGCAGTCAGAGACTAGGGACACCAAGAACCTGGGGATACAGCCCTGATTATGGCTAATGGACTTATCCTGAAGAGGAACTGATCACTTGGGCAGAAGTATCAATGTCAGGATACTACGCTGTTAGCACATAAATGAAGCTGCGAAATAAATGTTTAAATGACCTCACTCCACGAAGAGGTAAGTGAGGCATCCGTACACACCAGGCAGGGGCCTTTGGAGGCTGAAGACTTTGTTTCCATCCCACACCACTCTCAAGTTTTAGCAAATTAGGACAAGGCAGCCCCTAAGAACACTCTTACCTCTCAAAAAGAAGAGGAGGACTTGTGGCACCTGAGAGACTCACACACGTATTTAATTGAGCATAAGCCGATGAAGCGAGCTCTAGCTCACGAAAGCTTATGCTCAAATAAGTGTGTGAGTCTCTCAGGTGCCACAAGTCCTCCTCTTCTTTTTGCGAATACAGACTAAGACGGCTGCTACCCTGAAACCTTACTTCTTATTCACCGCTACCGGTTACAAATGGCTAGCCCTGCACGGGGGGGGGGGACAAATTAAGTCGGAGCAGTTCACACTACGCCCGGCACAACAAGACCAGTTCGCCCTCCAGCTCACGCGCCGGACCCGCTGCCCCATATTCCTCCGCGGCCGGCCCGCTAGCAGCGGGGTCCGGGGAGAGGCAACGGCCGCAGAGCTTAGGGGCCGACCTTCTCCTGCAGGGCCACTTCCGAGGGAAGAGCGGCAGCGGGCCCCGGCTGGGCGGAGGGATATGAGGGCCGGCCGGGTGAAGCGGTTTTGGCGCGCTGAGCGCAGGGGCTTGTGGGTTCGACCCGGAGCCGCTGGGCCGGCGCTGGGGGCTGTGGAGCCGCCATGTCCCAGAAGGAGCCCCCGGCCGGGGAGGCCCAGGGCTCGGCCCGCGCCGTCATCGACCGCCTCTGCCAGGACCTCAACCTGGACGCGGCCAGCGCCGCCGAGGCTCTGCGGGACTTCACGGCGCTGCGGGGCACGTACAGCCTAGAGGTGAGCGGCAGGGCCGTGGCCGGCTCCGCCCGGAGCCCGACGGGTCAGGGGGCAGGCGCCGGGCCCAGCTGGCGCTGCCCCGGGATCCACCCGCAGGAGGCGCCAGGGTGCCGGTAGACGCCGCTCCGCCCCGGTGCCGAGCAAGCGGGCCGCGTGCCGGCCGGGGCGGCCCTGGGGCCGTGCTGCTGCGGTAGCTCCTGGGTTGCCCGCGGCCTTGCAGGGCCCAGGCTTCCCCCCTGGGCGGCCGCTGGCTCTGGGGCGGAGGCGTGAGCGAGCGCTCGTGCTGGCAGACTCGGCTCCGTGGGAGCCCCGGTCCGCGCTGGGCTAGGCGAGCGCCGCGGCGGGGAACGGCCGGCCCGGAGGGGCTGCAGGCTGTAGACAGACGTGGGGCGCCCGCAGAAGGTCTGGCGCAGACACCAGCTCAGGTGTGTGCGTGTGTTCCCAAGGCTCCTGTCTGGGCTGCGCGGATCGGACTCCAGCCCCAGGGTCTGACTGCCTTGGCTGGTACTCTGCCAATGGGGGTTGGCCAAACACGTTTCAGGTAAAGGGTGACTTATTAGAGAAAATGCATAAGGGCCTGTCTACACATGAAGGCGCTGTGTCCCTTGCAGAGTGCCATGTATGCCCCCACCCGGTGGAGATGCAGTGTACACCGAGAGGAGGACTTCTGGTGCCAGATCACCACCTCCCCAAACAATATTAGCTATGCCCTCGGAAGCCCTCTTCTGGCTTCACAACTGTGTCCACCCTGGAGGTTTAGTCAGCATAGCTCGGTGGTGGTGTCATTTAATCACACTCTTGGAGGATATTGTTATGCTAGTATAAACATTAAAACCATGCCAAACTATTCAGGGCTGGAGTCTACGTGTGACACTTTTATTCTGGAGTAAGAGTGCCTTGTTCTGGAACAAGAGTGTCCACAGTCAAAGTTATTCAAGAGTAAGTGGGTATATGTATCTTGCTTTCAAAGGATGCTAGAATGATCTTGACCTTAAAGGTCAGAGCGGTGGTATCCAAATTTTTCAGCCTAAAAGCTGAACATACTTTTTCAAAGAAATCAGGAGTCAGTGTTTTGGGGCAGAGTTTTGCCCAGTCCTTCACCCTTTTCACCACTTATTTGCAGGGAGAACAGAAACCACATGCAAATATAGCTTACTACAGCCCCTGGTGCAGAGGGTAAGAAGTAGGAATGGCTAGAGCATGCTGTGTACCAGCTAGATTGGGGTGGGCAAACTTTTTGGCCTGAGGGCCACATTGGGGTTGCAAAACTGTATGGAAGGCCAGGCAGGGAAGGCTGTGCCTCCCCAATCAGCCTGGCCCCCCGCCGCCTATTTGCCCCCTGACTGTCCCCCTCAGAACTCCCAACCCATCCAACCGACCCATCTCTTTGTCCCCTGACCGCCCCCTCCCGGGATCCCCTGGGACTCCCACGCCTATCCAACCCCACCCCCCCGGTTCCCTGACTGCCCCCTGGGATCCTCTGCCCCTTATCCAACTCCCCACCCCCTTACCATGCTGCTCAGAGTGGCAGGACTGGCTTATTGGAAAGCCTGGGAGGTGGGTGGGCACAAGCCACGCTGCCTGCGCAGCAGCATGGCTGCAGGGGTGGGGCGCGCAGGAGACAGAAGAGGAGGGGCCGGGGGCTAGCCTCACCAGTCAGGAGGTCAAGGGCAGGGCAGGATGGTCCCGTGGGCCGGATGTGGCCTGCAGGCCATTGTTTGCCCACCTCTGAACTAGATCCATCTGGCATATGATCCCTAGTTCCCTTGCACAAGTTAGAGCAGCCCCCAAATTTGATTGATAGTTGGATGGAGCAGGAGGTACTTTGTCCATGCCTACACTACAAACTTACATTGACTCAAGTTACGTCGGCATACGGCCGTCACTGTTAGTACATTGCTTGTGTGTGTGCATACTTAGCTGCTTATGCTGGTGGTGCTCATACTCACCAAGAATGCTTGTATCAATGCAGAATGCAGTGCACCATGAGTAGGTATCCCACTGTGCAACTTACCCCTGTCTAGCGCACTGTCTTGGGAAGTTTTGGCAATGCATAATCGGGCCGAAACGAGTCATGCAGGGGTGACTGGGAGCGTGGGGTCTACTTCCCAGTTTGCAGCTGTCTCCATCTCATAATGTTATCTGTATCCCATAATTTTTGTGCCTTTATTTCAAAACTCCACAAACCCACGTGGCCCTCCTCGCTGTCCGTCATCTCTGACAAAAGCGTGGAGACTGCATAGCTTTGCACTATTGTCATAAACATTGAAAGCACAGGGTGTGCAATCCTGGAGTATTTGCACAGGTGCTTGAAAAAACAAATCAGTGGGGAACATGACGATTTCTTGGATACATTGCTGTGCTACATCATGAGAACCAATTCAAGGTTGTTGGTGGCATTCACAGAAATAGCTGCAGATGTTGGAGTGCTGCTTCTGGGTTCAAGAAACAAGCTCTGACTGGTGGGATCTCATTCTAATGTAGGTTTGGAATGAAGAGCAGTGGCTGCAGATCTTTCATCTAGGGATGTAAAAGGTTAACCAGTAAGCATTAACCCTGGCGGCCCCACATCGGGCCGGTGGGGTGGACCCTGGCCGCAACACATCAGACCCCAGCCCTGGCTGCGCTGGACCCTGACCGGATTGGCGCCCCAGCTACCTCGGTTAACTGGTTACACGAAATTTTAATCGTTGAACTGGTTTACTTTTTTTAACCAATATTTACATCCCTACTTTTGGTGCAAGTCCACATTCCTGGATTCATGTGCCAAGCTCACACCTGCCCTCCAGCACAGGGACACCAAAATGAGAGCTTTACTGATAGTGAAGAAGTTAGTGGGAATCACAGTGTGGAGACTTGCAACCCCAGATTGCTACTGGGCAGTTGGGAATCAATTCGGAGTTGGGAAATATACCATGGAGGCCGTTGTGGTGTGGGACTGTGTGGGGCCATTAATTGCCTCCTGCTCTGGCAGTGTGCAGGACATAGTGGGTGGATTTGCAGGAATGGGATTCCAAAACTACAGTGGACAACACGCACATCCCTATTTTGGCACCAGACCACCTTGCTACTGAGTACATCAACAGAAAGGGCTACATTTCTGTGGTTATGCAAACATTGGTGGATCACCAGGGACACTTTACTGACATCAATGTGGGCTGTTCAGGAAATGTGCATGACGCTTGCATCTTTAAGAACAGAGGACTGTTCATAGAGCTACGAGCAGGGACTTTCTTTCCCAACCGGCGGATTACTATTGGGATGTTGAAATGCCAACAGTGATGCTGGGGGACCCAGCCTATCCCTTTTTTCCCTGGCCATACACCAACCACCTCGACTGCACCAAGGAACAATTTAACTACTGGCTCAGCCAGTGTGGAATGACAGTTGAATGTGCTTTTTGTTATGAAGGGTCGCTGGCATTGTTAACTCACAAGATTGGACCTCAGTGAGAAAAATATCCCAATGGTTATAGCTGTCTGCTTTGGCCTGCATAATGTATGTATGGCAAAGGGGGGAAAGTTTCTGCTGAGGTGGCATGGCTGTCTGATGAATTTGAACATCCAAATACAAGGGCTCAAGGCAGAGCGAAATGGCTCAGGAAGGCTTTGAATGACCATTTTAATAGTGAGTAATGTATGGTGGTGTAGTGTACTCTATCTGAGCTTGCTCTTTTGCGGCCTGGTAGGAATCGGTTGGTGATTGCTGTACATGTAGGAATATAACATTAGTTCACCTATTTGTTTTGTGAATGGTCATGTGGATTGTGTGACATGAAGTAACAGATAAAGGGCAGTATATGTTGTGAACTAATAAAGATGAATTATGTTACAGAATAAAATTCTATTGGAACAAAATCAGTGCAACAAAATTGTAATTTCACAACAAATACATTAAAAACATAATAAATGTAGTTATGAAGGGTGAAAGAATTTTTATGTCCATTTCAGCTACACCGATACCAACTATGGCTTACACAGGTCTGTGTATGTGAAGCTGTGATTGTCTTTATCACTCTACTCTGATGGGCATTAAGGGTACTGCAACGACTCCTTAAACCATTTGGAATGTTGGGGGTGTGGTGGTTATGAGAGGTCTCAGTGGGCTGCAGAGGGAGCAAGCCTGGGACTGTTGAATCTGGAAGTCCACCAGAGTCTGCTGCATCTGTGTTTGCTGCCTGAGAAGCTCCACTGTGCCCTGTTGATCTTCCTCTCCTTTTCCTGCTGGGACTCCTGGGCCTTTCTCCTCTCCATTCTTTCCTTTTCCAGGCTCTCTGCATTGTTCATCCTCCAGGCCCTGTGCTTATGGTCCAATGCAGCGCTGGCTTGCAGGATGTCCTGGAACATGTTATTCTGAGTCCTCTTCTTTCTCCACCTTATGTGGCTCTGCAAATGTGGAGGGGGAAACTCCAAAGGCCACAGTGGCAACAGCTGAAGATAAATCACACAGCGGTACTATTGTTGGTACATTCACTACAGAAAGTGAAACTTAAGATGTTAAACTTGCTCCCCAAAAGTTTTAAGCACTACATTCTCACTTCTGCTTGGGATTGCTTGTGCATGGCACCAATCACTGTCTCTCCCCCCCCGCCCAGTAGGCCATACTCATCGTGGCAGGTGAAGGAAAATGAGAAGGGAATTACTTGGTTGCATGATTCTAATAATAATATATAGGATAATGACCATGAATACTGGTACCCTTTTCCACAGTTGATAGTGATTTTAGCTGATATCTCACTCTTGAAGGTATCAAAGGCTCTCATGCAGCTGCTACTGGCATCCCAAAGCCACCTGGGCCTATGTGCTGCTAGCCTGAGTACTGTAATGGGGCCTGCTGAAGCTATCACTGAGTGGCAGGGAAAGTGTCCTACTTTGGAGGAAGAAACAAGGCAGCCCTCCCTAGAAACCATCAGAGGATTGCAGAGTACTTCCATTAAAGCTTCATCGAGATCTCTCAGGAGGATTCAAGGGACATCCCTGTGTACATAAACAAACTGCTATGCTTGGTCACCCTCCCTAGCTCTAGAGATGAAAATCAGATAGCAGCTCTACCTCTTGATGGTACCACTACCTCTTCTAGCATGAGTAAATTAATGAAAAGTGAAAAGATTGTGTCCTACTACTTTGGGGGGGGGAAACTTTGTAATTGAAAATTTATGTACACTCTTAGCCAAGGTTCCTTCCCCTGCATTGGGCTCACTCGTGCTGGACTGCAGTGGAGTCAAAAATAGGTCCTGGCTCACTGCACAGCTGGATCCCATGGTCACCTGTCCCCCATCCTCCTCTTCGTCCAATATCTCCTACTCTTCGCTGTTTGTGGCAGGGGTGTGTGACTTAAGCTCTTTCAAGCTATTCATGGTGCTTTTGAGAGGGGTGCTGCAATCTCTGCTGAGGGTGGCATGCAGCTCTTTATAAAAGGGGCAGGTCTGTGGCTTGGCACTAAATTGGTTGTTGGCCTCCCTGGCCACCTGGTATGCTGCTGCAGCTGCTTGGCTTTCACATGGCACTGCTGCTGGTCCCTGTCATACCCTGTCAAGGTTCCCTCCCCACTCTGAACTCTAGGGTACAGATGTGGGGACCCGCATGAAAGACCCCCTAAGCTTATTTTTACCAGCTTAGGTTAAAAAATTTCCCAAGGCACAAACTTTGCCTTGTTCTTGAACAGGTTGCAGAGTAGCAGCCGTGTTAGTCTGTATTCGCAAAAAGAAAAGGAGTACTTGTGGCACCTTAGAGACTAATCAATTTATTTGAGCATGAGCTTCCATCAGCTACAGCTCACTTCATTGGATGCATACCGTGGAAATTGCAGAAGACATTATATACACACACAGACCATGAAACAATACCTCCTCCCACCCCACTGTCCTGCTGGTAATAGCTTATCTAAAGTGATCATCAAGTTGGGCCATTTCCAGCACAAATCCAGGTTTTCTCACCCTCCGCCCCCCCCCCCACACACACAAACTCACTCTCCTGCTCGTAATAGCTTATCCAAAGTGACCACTCTCCCTACAATGTGCATGATAATCAAGGTGGGCCATTTCCAGCACAAATCCAGGTTTTCTCACCCCCCCCCACCCCCATACACACACAAACTCACTCTCCTGCAGGCAATAGCTCATCCAAACTGACCACTCTCCAAGTTTAAATCCAAGTTTAACCAGAACGGCGGGGGGGGGGTAGGAAAAAACAAGGGGAAATAGGCTACCTTGCATAATGACTTAGCCACTCCCAGTCTCTATTTAAGACTAAATTAATAGTATCCAATTTGCAAATGAATTCCAATTCAGCAGTTTCTCGCTGGAGTCTGGATTTGACGTGTTTTTGTTATAAGATAGCGACCTTCATGTCTGTGATTGCGTGACCAGAGAGATTGAAGTGTTCTCCGACTGGTTTATGAATGTTATAATTCTTGACATCTGATTTGTGTCCATTTATTCTTTTACGTAGAGACTGTCCAGTTTGACCAATGTACATGGCAGAGGGGCATTGCTGGCACATGATGGCATATATCACATTGGTGGATGTGCAGGTGAACGAGCCTCTGATAGTGTGGCTGATGTTATTAGGCCCTTTGATGGTGTCCCCTGAATAGATATGTGGGCACAGTTGGCAACGGGCTTTGTTGCAAGGATAGGTTCCTGGGTTAGTGGTTCTGTTGTGTGGTATGTGGTTGTTGGTGAGTATTTGCTTCAGGTTGCGGGGCTGTCTGTAGGCAAGGACTGGCCTGTCTCCCAAGATTTGTGAGAGTGTTGGGTCATCCTTCAGGATAGGTTGTAGATCCTTAATAATGCGTTGGAGGGGTTTTAGTTGGGGGCTGAAGGTGACGGCTAGTGGCATTCTGTTATTTTCTTTGTTAGGCCTGTCCTGTAGTAGGTGACTTCTGGGAACTCTTCTGGCTCTATCAATCTGTTTCTTCACTTCCGCAGGTGGGTATTGTAGTTGTAAGAAAGCTTGACAGAGATCTTGTAGGTGTTTGTCTCTGTCTGAGGGGTTGGAGCAAATACGGTTGTATCGCAGAACTTGGCTGTAGACGATGGATCGTGTGGTGTGGTCAGGGTGAAAGCTGGAGGCATGTAGGTAGGAATAGCGGTCAGTAGGTTTCCGGTATAGGGTGGTGTTTATGTGACCATTGTTTATTAGCACTGTAGTGTCCAGGAAGTGGATCTCTTGTGTGGCCTGGACCAGGCTGAGGTTGATGGTGGGATGGAAATTGTTGAAATCATGGTGGAATTCCTCAAGGGCTTCTTTTCCATGGGTCCAGATGATGAAGATGTCATCAATATAGCGCAAGTAGAGTAGGGGCTTTAGGGGATGAGAGCTGAGGAAGCGTTGTTCTAAATCAGCCATAAAAATGTTGGCATACTGTGGGGCCATGCGGGTACCCATAGCAGTGCCGCTGATCTGAAGGTATACGTTGTCCCCAAATGTAAAATAGTTATGGGTAAGGACAAAGTCACAAAGTTCAGCCACCAGGTTGGCTGTGACATTATCGGGGATAGTGTTCTTGACGGCTTGTAGTCCATCTTTGTGTGGAATGTTGGTGTAGAGGGCTTCTACATCCATAGTGGCCAGGATGGTGTTATCAGGAAGATCACCGATGGATTGAAGTTTCCTCAGGAAGTCAGTGGTGTCTCGAAGGTAGCTGGGAGTGCTGGTAGCGTAGGGCCTGAGGAGGGAGACTACCTAGCCAGACAATCCTGCTGTCAGGGTGCCAAAGCCTGAGATGATGGGGCGCCCAGGATTTCCAGGTTTATGGATCTTGGGTAGTAGATAGAATATCCCAGGTCGGGGTTCCAGGGGTGTGTCTGTGCGGATTTGATCTTGTGCTTTTTCAGGAAGTTTCTTGAGCAAATGGTGTAGTTTCTTTTGGTAACTCTCAGTGGGATCATAGGGTAATGGCTTGTAGAAAGTGGTGCTGGAGAGCTGCCGAGCAGCCTCTTGTTCATATTCCGACCTATTCATGATGACAACAGCACCTCCTTTGTCAGCCTTTTTGATTATGATGTCAGAGTTGTTTCTGAGGCTGTGGATGGCATCGTGTTCTGCACGGCTGAGGTTATGGGGCAAGTGATGCTGCTTTTCCACAATTTCAGCCCGTGCACGTTGGCGGAAGCACTCTATGTAGAAGTCCAGTCTGCTGTTTCGACCTTCAGGAGGAGTCCACCTAGAATCCTTCTTTTTGTAGTGTTGGTAGGGAGGCCTCTGTGGATTAGTATGTTGTTCAGAGGTATTTTGGAAATATTCCTTGAGTCGGAGACGTCGAAAATAGGATTCTAGGTCACCACAGAACTGTATCATGTTCGTGGGGGTGGAGGGGCAGAAGGAGAGGCCCCGAGATAGGACAGCTGCTTCTGCTGGTCTGAGAGTATAGTTGGATAGGTTAACAATATTGCTGGGTGGGTTGAGGGAACCATTGCTGTGGCCCCTTGTAGCATGTAGTAGTTTAGAAAGTTTAGTGTCCTTTTTCTTTTGTAGAGAAGCAAAGTGTGTGTTGTAAATGTAAACTACAAAAAGAAGGATTCTTTTTGAGTCCCCCTGGGGCTCGGGGTGGTTGCCCCGGCTCTGCTTGGACCTGTTCTGGGCACCACCAAAAATTATACAAACCGGCACCCATGGGCTTTAACAATAGTTTGGAGAGGGCATTCTAACTATAAGGAAACATGGAAGAACTTCCATGTGAAGGTGCCAGTAGGGGGATAAAATAGACAGGGCTGGCTTCCCTGATGTTGCAGAAATGATAATGGGTTTCCAGCTGATCAGTAGCCAGATTGTGGCCTTGTGGAGTACTACAGTATATTATCTTTAACACAGAGGTGCAGTCAGCAGAGACCTCAGGGCTCTGCAATATGCAGTGGTTTATTGTGATCTAAGTGGCCAAATCATATTGCAGGCCTTGTAGTGTCTGTCTGTCTTTAAAGGAACAATCAGCTGCTGTCTACTCTGTTCCATGCAAATTAAGGATAGTCTTCCACTCCTAGGAAGTTATGGTGTGGTTCCATTTGGGCAGTTTTGGTTCCCTTGTTCCGGCCAGATTTAAAAAGAAAAAATCATCCAACCCTGAGTAAATGTTGGTTCTTGTTCCTGTCCCAAAGGATTTTAGAGATACTTGAACTAGATGAAAAGCTGAGACTGCAAATTGAGCATTGTTGCCCTGGAAAAGTTTGTCCATTGATTGTTTACTTCTGGTTTGACAGGGAGAAGTGGTGCATTGGTTGGCTTGTGCTCTATATGTTGCTTGTCGTAAAAGCATACTTCCCACTGTTGGAAGTGGTCTTATGGAAGGAAACTGCGTTTCACTGACTAGGATACTACGGTCAGCCAAACTAAGGTACTTTTGTGTTTTTGGTTTTTGCTTTTTTCTGGAGACCTAAACGTCTGTGTGTAGTCACAGCTTCTTTTTTCCCTTATTCTAGATCTGCTCCCCTTTTGACTGCTGTTTTACTTACATTCTAACTGAAAGCAGAATGGCACTTTCCTCATAGCGGTGGAAGTAGGGTATCATTGATATTGCACAAATATAAAATCCAGCACATTATCCAGTTTTCACAGATATTAAGGCCAGAGGGGACTGTTAAGATCCTCTAGTCTTATTTCCTCCATAACATAGGCCAGAGTAGGGATGTTAACCAGTTAACTGGTAAGCATTAGTGTTACCGGTTAACCGGTAAGTGTTAACCCCCCAGTCCGGCCCCGCTCTGGCTGGGCCTTAGCCAGCCCTTTAATTTGTTAACCGTTTAAATTAAATATTTTAAAACGGTTAACTTTTAAAACTCAGATGAATGCTTGGGTGCTTAGAGATATATAATTACATAAGTATTTATGCACTTCAGTGTTAGTTCAACACGTAATTCTTCAATACAGGGGTCTTGGTTAAGCACCCAGTCGTGAAAATTACATTTTCCCTGCCCCTCAACTTTTCTGTTTTTTCTGACCCCACCAAAGAGAGCCACGTTCTCTGATCTAAATGAATCCATGTAAGGGTGTGGAAACCAAAGGAAATCCCCAAGTAAGAGTCAACTGTGTGGAACATACTCAGCACTAGAGTCTAGCAAAGTGTGTTTATCCTTTTCTGTAATTAAAGCAGTTACTAAGCAATAAATTAGTCAGATTTGGTTTTCACCAAAAGTCCATCTTTTTAAGAAAAGATTAAGAATTGGGGGGGGAAAATCTTAGTCTAAAGTATTTAATCTGTTTCATGGCTGGAGATTAAATTATAATTAAATGTTGCTCTTTTAAGTTTAATTCAGTTTTTTAGTAAAATGAAAAAGTGGATGGACATGTCAGACCTGCCACAGGAATTTCGGGAACGAATGGAGAGGCTGGAGAGAAACTTTGAAGTATCGACTGTGATTTTCAGAAAGTTTGAACCAATATTTTTGGATGTATTTCAAAATCCTTATGAAGAAACACCTAAACCACAAAGGAGCAGGAAACAGAGGTATATTGAGAGATTTAAATGATTTTAGTGAAAACCAGGGCTGTCGATTAATTGCAGTTAACTCGCACAATTAACTCAAAAAAATTGACTGCAATTAAAAAAAATAATTGCAATTAATTGCACTGTTAAAATTTCAATCAGTATTCTATTGTTTATTAAATATTTTGGATGGTTTTTCTACATTTTAAAATATTTTGATTTCTATTACAACACAGAATACAAAGTGTACAGTGCTCACTTTATATTATTTATTACAAATATTTGCACTGTAAAAATGATTTTAAAAAAGCGTTTTTCAATTCACCTCATACAAGTACTGTAGTGCAATCTCTATCATAAAAGTATAACTTACAAATGTAGATTTTTATTTTGTTTTGTTACATAACTGCACTCAAAAACAAAACTATGTAAAACTTTAGAGCCTACAAATTCACTCAGTCCTACTTCTTGTTCAGCCATTTGCAAAGACAAACAAGTTTGTTTACATTTACGGGAGATACTGTTGCCTGCTTCTTATTTACAGTATCACCTGAAAGTGAGAACAGGCATTCGCATGGCACTTTTAGTAGTCGGCATTGCAAGATATTTACATGCCAGATATGCTAAACATTTGTATGCCCCTTCATGCTTCATCTACCATTCCGGAGGACATGCTTCCATGCTGATGATGTTTGTTTAAAAAAAAATAGTGCGTTAATTAAATTTGTGACTGAACTCCTTGCGGGAGAGCTCAGATGATGACTCAGCACATGTTGTTTAATTTACAAACACTGTCACTGCAGATTTGAAAAAATGCAAAGAAGGTACCAATGTGAGATTTCTAAAGATAGCTACAGTACTCGACTGAAGGTTTAAGAATCTGAAGTGCTGTCCAAAATCTGACAGGAACGAGATGTGGAGCATGCTTTTAGAAGTCTTAAAAGAGCAACACTTGGATGCGGAAACTACAGAACCCAAACCACCAAAAAAGAAAATCAACCTTCTGCTGGTGGCATCTGACTCAGATGATGAAAATTAACATACATCAGTCCGCTCTGCTTTGGATTGTTTTCAAGCAGAACCTGTCATCAGTATGCATGCATATCCTCTGGAATAGTGGTTAGCACATCTAGCACGTAAATATCTTGCAACGCCGGTGTGATGTTATTGACAAGAACTGTGACTGTATAGATCATTGTTGCAAGCACTGTTATATATTTGCAGCGAATATTGTGCAGAGGAGGTCAAGGGGGTGTCTATGGAAAGGTTGTAGTTTGCTGGTTATGATTATGCTGTCTGTATGTGTGTATCATTTTTATATTTGAAGTTATGAATATTGGCTATGTACTTGTATCTCAATGTGTTTGATTCTAAGTAGCCCCAGTAAAGCATTTGGTCAGCTTCTTGGGAAAGGACTATTTTCAGTAAGTTCCCAATCACGAAACACTTAACTGACCATGGACTTTGGGAGACACCAATCCACATCTGAGCTTTCCTGGGAGCGTTCAAACTAACATGTAAACAATGGCATCGGCCTGCAAAAACCTGAATCATTCATGGACATGTAATGTGCCCAGGTGACTACAAACTCCATCTTGTTGCTGTGATTTTGCACAGGAGAAAAAAGGGGTTTCCTTCCACATGGCTGAGGATATAAAAGGCCCTGGAAACCCCTCCATTTTGTCTTCATTCCTGCTTCTTAATTCTGAAGGAACTTCACTTGAAACTGAAGCTCCAAACAAAGGACTGACAGACCCATCCAAGCTGGGATGTTTGTATTCCAGAGACTTGATCAGTTTAATTGAGCAGTAATCCCATCAAGCCTGAACTAAGAACTTTGCAATTGTTATATGTATTTGATTCCATTTAACCAATTCTAACTCTCATCTATATTTCTTTTTATGGATAAACCTTTAGATTTTAGATTCTAAAGGATTGGCAACAGCGTGATTTGTGGGTAAGATCTGACTTGGGTCTGGGACTTGGTCCTTTGGGATCGGGAGAACCTTTTTTCTTTTACTGGGGTATTTGTTTTCATAACCATTCATCCCCATAAGAAGCGGTGCTGGTGGTGATACAAGGGAACTGGAGTATCTAAGGGAAATTGCTTGTATGACTTCTGGTTAGCCAGTGGGGTAAAACCAAGGTCTTCTGTGTTTGGTTGGTTTGGTGTGCCTTAATAGTAAAGGAAACCCAGGCTTTGTCTGTAACTGCCCTGCTCTAAGCAATCCTGAATTGATATTCTCAGTTGTGTCCTGCCAGAGGCAGTGTTGTTACGGTTCCAACAGTGCAATGCGAATGCCTGTTCTCACTCTCAGGTGACATTGTAAACAAGAAGCGAACAGCATTATCTCCTGCAAATGTAACTAAACTTGCTTGTCTGAGCGATTGGACTGAGTGGACTTTTAGGCTCTAAAGTTTTATATTGTTTTATTTTTGAATGCAGTTTTTTTTGTACGTAATTTGACATTTGTAAGTTCAACTTTCATGGTAAAGAGATTGCACTACAGTACTTATTATATTAAGTGAATTGAAAATACTATTTCTTTTGTTTTTTACAGTGCAAATGTATATAATCAAAAATAAATATAAAGTGGGCACTGTACACTTTGTGTTCTGTGTTGTAATTAAAATAAATATATTTGAAAATGTAGTAAACATCCAAAAACATTTAAATAAATGGTATTCTATTGTTTAACAGTGTGATTAATTGCTATAAATTGTTTTTAGTCGCTTGACAGCCCTACTGAAAACTTCTGTTTAAGCAATGGTAAGGCCATGATTTATACTTTGAAAATCAGGAAAAGGTGTTAACTTGATAGATGTCACTTTTGGGTTCAGTTCTGCAATGAGATGCACTTAGTTGCATGTATGCCCCTGTGGAGTTCCATTGATGTCAGTGGGGCTCTGCATAAGTGCCTGGTCATCCTGCATGCAATTGGTTGCAAGATATCAGGACTTTGGCTAGCACTAGTGCCCCTGTTTGGGTGAGCATTAAGCACCTGCTGTGATGCTGAAGATACTGTTCTTCAAATGAAACCTCAAGCTAAAGTTCTGATTACTTGTGTTCAACAAAAATCCTATAGCACTTCTTTCAAGAGTAGGGGTATTGGCCTCAGTGTCCTGTTCAGATACTAGCTCTTGTAATTTAGTTTTCCTGAAATGATTCCTTTATGTTCAGAAGGCTACAATATTGTTTTACTTTTCTGAATGGGTGCGTAATGTTATGCATTGTCAAGTATCCTACATAGTTCTTTTTTTAATTGGGTTTGTGTGCTTCTTTCTGATGTCCAAAAAATATTCATTTTAAAAAAAAGTTTTCTGATTGTCTTACATGAGAAATATGAGAGATCAAGTCTGTGGGGGGTTTTTTGTTTGTTTCTGGTGGGGTTTTTTTGTTTGATGTTTTTTGAGAGAGAGAGAGAGAGAGAGAGATTTGGGAGTCCTCATATATCCAGGGTGGATAAAAATCAATGATTTTAAAAAAATTTAAATTTAAATAGGATTTTTTTGATAAGTTTTAATTAATATACACTATAGCTCAAAGGTATCATATCATGGAATAGGGATGAGAAATTCTAATTCTATAGAAAGAGACAATATATTCATGTAATTTTTAAGAAAAGTTTTGTAAATGAGTTCCAATAGTTCATGGATTAGGGACCCAATTTTATGGGGTTTCAGGGGCTTCTGTATAGATTATTTAGGTTAACCTTTCTATCTACCCAATGGGACTCAGTGCTCAGTCTAGAAGATACCATCAGAGATGTTTAGTTTTGCAGTTCTCAAACTGTGGATTTGTGTCTCCAGAAGTAACGTACTTGTTAACAGCAAAAATGTTTTTAAATAATATATAGAGGTGAGAAATAACAGACCTCAACTCTATTGTCCCTCTGCAAATTGGTGTACACAGAGTCAATCCCTTACCTCTCTCTAAAAGTGCAAATTTTCAAAAGGTTTAATGAATAGAAGATGGTTGGGGGCGGAATAGATCTGGACAAGGAGAAGAAGTTTGGAGATAAATGTGAGAAGTGAGGGACATATGCTCTTTTGTTAAAATATTATGTGTTTGCTGTTGAAGAAAAAAATCCAGAATACATGATGTTGTTTTAGTTAAATAAAACAACTTAAATGTCTGTCTGGTGGTGATCTCCTCCTAATTTAGCATAGCAAGAAAATCGTCCAAATATTAATGATTAACCTGTTGAACTGGAGATTGTACACCTCCCAATGACTTCATAAATATCTGCTTCAGTTACCTTTAGTAAACGAAATAACCAAACAATCATTCATTTTCAGATATAGCTGTAAAACTAATATGAAAAGTTTTCAAAATAAATCACTGTTTAAAAATATATAGTGTGTACCTTCCAAAAATGAAACCTACATCTATCTCTGAGTTGTGAAGAATACGTATTAGGCTTATAACAGCCAACAAGAATGCACGTTTATGTAGAAAACCATGATTAAATAGAGTCTTCCTGAGTAGTGATTTAAATCAAATCCACCCTGCATGTATCTGTTGGAAAGCTTCTGTTATCTTAATTAAAGGGGGAATTGAATATTCTGTGGGGAATTCTGCTCTAAAAAATTAAAGATTCTGCGCACTATATTTTAAAATTCTGCAAAATTCTGTATATTTTATTTGTCAAAATAACCCAATATAATCACACCAGTTTCAATTATTTTTGGTCATTTATTTCAAAGTACCTGTCAGCAAGTATGTCTGTAACAATACAGACAACAAAAAAGATTCAGGAAATGTTTTTTGACAAATAGATTCCTTACTAGGTATATTAATACAGAATTCGGAGTAATTCATTTTTAATACAGAATGCTGAGTAGTAATTCATTTAAAGTACACTACAGAACCATGTTTCCCACACCCCTCAGAGGTAGTGCAAAGACTGGGGGAGTTAAGGGTAGCTGAGGGAGAGGGAAGTAATTGCTGGGAAGGAGCCTGGACGTGAACTTGGAGGGTTGGGGAAAAGTATGGAACAGGTTTTTTTGGGGTGATGGGAAGGGATTGTTAGGGAGTTTCCACCATGCATACTCTGGCCGACCCCTAGCCTCTTCCATACAGTCAGGCACATGTGGCCCCATCCCCATGTGTCCTTGCACCCTCTGTCGACCTGTCCTTCCGCCCCCCTTCAGACACCCACTCCCCCTGTCCCCATATGTCTGTACCTCCATTCAGATATCCCCCTGTCTCCAGGTGGCCCTGCACCTCCCTCCCCCCTGTAGCCCTGCACTTCAATTCCCATTTCCCTGCCCCAGGCTGTCCTCCCCTACTAGCCCTTACGAGCCACTGTCTGACCCCCACAGCAATCCCATGCAGTCTCCCTATGTCCCCTGTCTCCTGATCTGGCCCAACAGGCACTGTGAAGAAGGCAGGCTCTTTCTCTTTCCTAGCTGGCTGGGAGCTGCTGCTCTGTTCTAGTGCCATAGTGCCCTCGGTGGGGGAAAAGGCAGAACTGAAGCAACTCTCTGGAAGAAACTTTTTTTCTATGCAAAAAATGAAAAATATGCACAGCTTGTTAATTTTGTGTGCAGTGGCGCAGTATTCCCCCAGGAGTAATTGAATTCAGCTGACTTTTTCTCTCAAAGGTGTTAGTTGTAGCTGTGAAATTGGTGTAAACAAAAAACAAGAGTTCTAATCAACCTGGCTAAAAATCCTTTCCCCTTTATCATTGTCGTAAATATAAAGGGAAGGGTAAACCCCTTTAAAATCCCTCCTGGCCAGAGGAAAAATCCTGTCACCTGTAAAGGGTTAAGAAGCTAAAGGTAACCTCGCTGGCACCTGACCAAAATGACCAATGAGGAGACAAGATACTTTCAAAAGCTGGGAGGAGGGAGAGAAACAAAGGGTCTGTGTCTGTTGGTATGCTGCTTTTGCCGGGGATAGACCAGGAATGGAGTCTTAGAACTTTTAGTAAGTAATCTAGCTAGGTATGTGTTAGATTATGATTTCTTTAAATTGCTGAGAAAAGAATTGTGCTGAATAGAATGACTATTTCTGTCTGTGTGTCTTTTTTGTAACCTAAGGTTTTGCCTAGAGGGATTCTCTATGTTTTGAATCTAATTACCCTGTAAGGTATCTACCATCCTGATTTTACAGAGGTGATTCCTTTACTTCTGCTTACTTCTATTTCTATTAAAAGTCTTCTTATAAGAAAACTGAATGCTTTTTATTGTTCTCAGATCCAAGGGTTTGGGTCTGTGGTCACCTATGCAAATTGGTGAGGATTTTTACCAAACCTTTCCCAGGAAGTGGGGTGAAAGATTTGGGAGGATTTTGGGGGGAAAGACGTGTCCAAACTATGTTTCCCAGTAAACCCAGTTAGAGTTTGGTGGTGGCAGTGGATATTCCAAGGACAAAGGATAAAATTAATTTGTACCTTGGGGAAGTTTTAACCTAAGCTGGTAAAAGTAAGCTTAAGAGGTTTTCATGCAGGTCCCCACATCTGTACCCTAGAGTTCAGAATGGGGGAGGAACCTTGACAATCATTTTCTCACTTTCAGTCTTATTCCATCTGAGAATGCTATTAGTTTGTCTATAAAGTTCCAGGATAGACAAAATCTGAACTTCTAATGCAGAAAAGAATAACGTTATTAAATATAAAAGTTATAAATTCATTATTTTTTCTTTGCAAGTTCAGGTCACCTTTAAACAGCTACTTGTGTTCCCCTAGAGCAGGGGTGGGCAAACTGCAGGCTACATCTGGCCTGCCAGCTGTTTTAGTCCGGCACTTGAGCTCCCACTGGGGAGCTAGGTTTGGGGCTTGCCCTGCTCCGGCGCTTCACCGGGGAGCAAGGTTGGGGGCTGTGCCGTGTGGCTCCCAGAAGCAGAGGCATGTCTCTCCCCCCCCACCCCGCAGCTCCTAGGCATAGGGGCAGCCGGGGGCTCCACTCCACACACTGCCCCCACCGCAAGCGCACTCCCCCTGCCCCAGCCCGGAGCCACCTCCTGCATGGCGGGAGGCGTGGAGGGAAGTGTTCATCACATAATTTGTGTAATTTTGACTTTCATTAATTTTAGAGCTGTCAAGCGATGAACCCTGAACTCCTCATTTCTGGCCCCACCCCAGAGCCCGCACCCCAACCACAATTTTGTGAGCATTCTTGGCTCACCATACAATTCCTATACCCAGATGTGGCCCTCAGGCCAAAAAGTTTGCCCACCCCTGCCCTAGAAGTAGGTATTTACATAGTATAGATCCTTAAAGATGCAATTTTGATTTGTGAGTAATATGTGATTACAAATAACTTCTGATATTAACACTTCATTAAAATGAATGAAAAAATTTCACACTTATTTTTTTATTCTGCTATCCTTACTTCCCCTGCTGCTTTCTCCAGTGACCAAAATCTCCTTATTGTTAGTGAGGTTTACACATGTGCACTGAATGGACAGTTGACCCCTAAAAGATTTACAGTGAGGAGACAACCTTCATAACCAGAGACTTTCTTTTGTGTAGAATATAGCAGTCTTCATAAGTACCTTTCCTAGTAGTTCTTTCCATTCCCTGGATCTGAATTACTTCAACCCCTAATATCATTGAACCATTCTTCTGTGTTTTACTTTTTTCTCTTCATATTTTTTGTTGGTGGGATTGCTGAACTATATTTAATACTTTAAGGCATTAAAACACATAGAAAAACAGTTGATATAATTAAAATTCCCTTAGTTGTCCCACTGTGGACCAATTCCAGGAGAGTTCTGACACAGTTGTGACATCAGCATCATGATGCATGTTAGGGTATCATAGCTAAGGCTAAGATTTTGTCATGGTTATTTTTGTAAACATCACAGACAGGTCACTGGCAATAAACAAAAATTCACGGAAGCTGTGACCTGTCTATGACTTGCTGCTGCGGCTTCATGGTTTTCCCCCGCCACCGTGGTGACTAGGAGCTGTTGGGTACCCCGTCAGCCCACGGCAGCTGGATGCTGCAGGGGGGTCCCCCTCCACCCATGACAGCTGGGAGCTGCAGGGTGACCATATTTCCCAAAGAGAAAATGGGACACCCTGAGCCACTTGCCCAAGGCATCCTGTCCTGTTACCCCCTCCCAAACCAAGGCTGTCATCCGTAGCTGGAACCCTGAGGAGGGCCCCCTCAGGAGTCCGTCACCTGTCACTGGAACCTTTCAGAGAGCCCCCTGTCTTCTGTAGCTGGAACCCTGCCAGGGCCCCACTGGCTGCTGGCTCCAGGGTCCCAAAGCCCCTGGGGCTGAAGCAGAGAATGTCATGGAGGTCTCTGGAAGTGACTTCCATGACCTCTGTGACATAAATGTAGCCTTAATCATAGCAGAACAGAAGCTCATCTGATCGAGGAGGGGGTCAGAAGATCCAAAAGAAGAATTAGGAAGAGTTTGTGGGGTCGCAGAATGTTGTTCTGTGCCGGATTAGAGAGATTGTGGACCAGGGAGGTGTTGATCACATAACTTGTGTAATTTTGACTTTCATTAATTTTAGGGCTGTCAAGCGATCAAAAAAATTAATCACACAATTAAACAATAATAAAATACCATTTATTTAAATATTTTTGGATATTTTCTACATTTTCAAATATATTCATTTCAGTTGCAACGCAGAATACAAAGTGTACATGCTCACTATATTTTTATTACAAATATTTGCACCATAAAAAACAAAATAGTATTTTTCAATTCACCTAATACAAGTAGAACTATCTACAAAAAATAACTGCATTCAAAAATAAAACAATGTAAAACTTTAGATCCTACAGATCCACTGAGTCCTACTTCAGCCAATTGCTCAAACAAGTTTGGTTACAATTTTCAGGAGATAATACTGCCCACTTCTTGTTTACAATGTCACCTGAAAGTGAGAACAGGTGTTCGCATGGCACTGCTGTAGCCAGCCTTGCAGGATATTTACATGCCAGGTGTGCTAAATATTCATTTGTCCCTTCATGGTTCAACCACCATTCCAGAGGACATGCATCTATAATAATGACGGGTTCTGCTCGATAACAATCCAAAGCAGAACGGACCAACGCATGTTCATTTTCATCATCTGAGTCAGATGCCACCAGCAGAAGATTGATTTTCTTTTTTGGTGGTTCAGGTTCTGTAGTTTCTGCATCCAAGTGTTGCTCTTTTAAGACTTCTAAAAGCATGCTCCACACCTTGTCCCTCTCAGATTTTGGACGATTCTTAAACCTTGGGTCAAGTGCTGTAGCTGTTTTTACTAATCTCACACCGGTACCTTCTTTGCATTTTGTCAAATCTGCTGTGAAAGTGTTCTTAAAATGAACATGTGCTGGGTCATCATCTGAGACTGCTATATAAAACAGAAGAGGAGACGTAATTCTCCCTCAAGGAGTTCAGTCACAAATTTAATTAACTTTTTTTTTTTTTTTTTTTAGTATCATTAGCATGGAAGCATGTCCATTGGAATGGTGACCAAAGCATGAAGGGGCATACAAATGTTTAGCATATGTGGCATGTAAATACTTTGCAATGCTAGGTGCAAAAGTGCTATGCGAACACCTGGTCTCTCTTTCAGGTGACATTGTAAATAAGAAGCAGGCAGCAATATCTCCTGAAAATTGTAACCAAACTTGTTTGAACAATTGGCTGAAGTAGGACTGAGTGGATTTGCAGGCTCTAAAGTTTTACATTGTTTTAATTTTGAATGCAGTTATGTAACAAAAAATTGACATTTGTAAGTTACGCTGTCACAATCAAGAGCTTGCATTACAGTACTTGTATGAGGGGAATTGAAACATGTGGTTTCTTATTTTTACAGTGCAAATGTTTGTAATCAAAAATAAAAAAAATAAAGTGAGTACTGTACACTTTGTATTCTGTGTTGTAATAGAAATCAATATGTTTGAAAATGTAGAAAAAAATCCCAAAATAATTGCAATTGGTATTCTATTGTTTAACAGTGCGATTAATCATGATTAATTTTTTTAATCACAATTTTTTGAGTTAATCGTGTAAGTTAACTGCGATTAATCAACAGGCCTAATTAATTTGCATTTCAACGTCAAGCAAAATAGTCAAGAAGTCGTTCTGACCAGTGTTCCCTCTAATTTTTCCCACACACATCAGAATGAATTTTGTTATGTGCACCAATACGGAGGTGATGTGTCACACGTCACCTCCATATTGGTGCACATAACAAAATTCATGTGGTGGGGGTGGGGCCAAAAGGTTTGGAGTGTGGGAGGGGTTCAGGGCTGGGACAGAGGTTGTGATGTGTGTGGGTGCAGGCTGTGGGGTGGGGCCAGGGATGAGGGGCTCAGAGCTGGGGCAGAGCATTGAGGTATGGGGGGTGAGGGCTCCAGCTGTGGGTGCAGGCTCTGGGGTGAAGAAGGGAATGCAGGGTTTGGGGTGCCCTGGGGCTATGGTGGGGAGAGAGGACTCCCCCAGCTCTCTCTCTCCCCATAGCAGCACCTGAGCTGGGGCAGAGAGGTGCCTCTCCCCACTATGAAGCTCCAAGGTTGGGGCCATTGGATAGGCGCCTCTCCCCTAGCCGTGGCAGGTCTGGGCCGCGGCAGGGGTGGGGTGCCTCTCCCCTGGCCGCGGCAGGTCCGGGGCTGGGATGGGCGCCAGCGGGGAGAGGCATCTCTCCCTGCCAGAGCCCTGAGTGCCTGCGCGGTGTTTAATAGGCTGCTGTGCGGCCTCGCAGCTTAGAGGGAATTTAGGTTCTGACCATATTTTTTACATGAGGAAATAATGGCACTCTAGCCATAAAACAAACAAGTAAGGCACCGTATTATGGGATTGAAGTCTTACCTTTTCTCCTGGTTTTTTTTTTGTTCTTGTTTTTTTTTTCTGGTAGAAGAAAGTGCAGTGTTAAAGAATTGTTCAACTTCTGCTGGACGCTCTTTGTTTACACCAAGGGTAAGCTGTTTTCATTAGCTGCCTGCATTGTACACATTTTGAGTGATTAACTTTGTGGTTTTATTTGATGTGATTTGCTGTCTTTTAAAGGTAATTTTCGTATGATTGGAGATGATTTAGTAAATTCCTATCATTTGCTTCTGTGCTGCTTGGACCTGATTTTTGCAAATGCCCTTTTGTACCCAGATAGGAGAGAGTTGCTAAATCCATCATTCAAAGGTATGTTAGTGTTTGCATTTGAAAGACATTTTTTCTTGTTTGTTCTTTTTGAAATATAATTGATAGCTGACCTTTTTGTTTTTTCCAGGTTTACCAGCAGACTTTCACACTGCTGAAGTCAAGGCCTCTGAAGAGCCTCCTTGCATCATTGCCACACTTTGTGAACTACATGATGGACTTATGGTAGAAGCCAAAGGAATAAAGGAACACTACTTTAAACCATACATTTCAAAGCTCTTTGATAGGAAGGTACGTACTAATAACTTAAGAGTTTATAAAATGGTAGCATAAAACTGGGTGATCGAGCAACAAAATGGCAGATGAAATTCAGTGGTAATAAATGCAAAGTAATGCACATTGGAAAACATAATCTCAATTATACATATAAAATGATGGGGTCTAAATTAGCTGTTGCCACTCAAGAAAGATCTTGGAGTCATTGTGGATAGTTCTCTGAAAATATCCACTCAATGTGCAGCAGCAGTCAGAAAAGTTAACAGAATGTTGGGACTCATTAAGAAATAGATAGATAATAAGACAGAAAATGTCATATTACCTCTATATAAATCCATGGTATGTCCACATCTTGAATACTGCGTGTAGATGTGGTCAGTCCATCTCAAAAAAGATATATTGGAAAAGATTCAGAAAAAAGGGCAACAAAAATTATTAGGGGTATGGAACGGCTTCCATGTGAGGAGAGATTAATAAGACTGGACTTTTCAGCCTGGAAAAGATATGACTAAGGGGGATCTGACAGACGTCTATAAAATCATGACTGGTGTGGAGAAAGTAAATAAGGAAATGTTATTTACTCCTTCTCATAACACAAGAACTAGGGGTCACCAAATGAAATGAATAGGGAACAGGTTTAAAACAAACAAAAGAAAGTATTCACACATCGCACAGTCAACCTGTAGAACTCTTTGCCAGAGGATGTTGTGAAGGCCAAGACTACAACAGGGTTCAAAAAAGAACTACGCCTATCCTCCATGAATTTCTGTATCAGTGGCTATTAGCCAGGATGGGCAGGGATGGTGTCTTGAGCCTCTGTTCGCCAGAAGCTGGGAATGGGAGACAGGGGGTGGATCACTTGATGATTACCTATTCTACTCATTTCCTCTGAAGCACCTGGCATTGGCTACTATCAGAAAACAGGATACTGGACTAGATGGACCTTTGATCTGATCCAGTATGGCCATTTTTATGTGCTTATAATGGTAGCATCCATATAAAGAAATGATCCTTACACATAAACAAAGGAGTGCAAGTGGGGATGTAAAATAGAAACAAATGGACACAGTGATTGGCACAGGTTTTGGTAGTTGGGCATTTTGGCAGAAGTGGGTATTTTTGTTTAAACGTTTTTCTTCTGTGAAGGAGAGAGATTAGTTAGGGTTGTGGGGTTTTTGTTGTTGTTTGGTTTCCCCAGTTATACACTAGCAGAGAACTCCTGCCTTCTCCTCTTGATTCCATTATGTGGACTGGCTAAGGCCCTGTCTATACTGGGACCAGAACAGTGCTAGTGAGAGCACTGTTTAAATATACCAGCAGAATTCTAGCATTGTGATAAGTGTGGACAGGAACTTTCTGACTGAGAATTATGTGAGAACTATGTTATAAAGCAATTTTATAGACTACCTATGGGGATAGTCAGTAGCATAGTTCTCTGGCTAGGATACAGCAAAACATTGTCAGACTGAGGAGGGTTATACTGCTGAGATGTCGTCTGTACAACAAATTCATCCTCACTGGTCTTGTGCAGCAAAAATCCAGAGAATGATTTTGATCCTAGTCATCTGCATTACAATTAAACTATCATGCATCCACTCTTCTGGAATTGAACAGGTTTTGGATTTACTGCCTTTTAAAAATTGTATTACATATAATCTTATTTTTCAACTGTCTTGTTTCCAGATTTTAAAAGGAGACTGCCTCTTGGATTTTTGCAGCTTTGCAGATAACAAGTAAGTGCTGGATGATGCTCTTAAGCAATGATAACGTTAAGCCATTTATACATGCAAGAAACATCTCAGCTCTGCTCCACGGCTGTTTCATTTTCCAGTGGGAGCAGAGTTTAACTCACTTCCTTCAATACTTACTGGAAACCAAGTCTTGGAGGGTCACCAGCAGCAAGAGAGGCCAGGGAGACCAGGCCCTGCAGTGAGCCCAAGGGAATCAGGATAGGGCAGTGGTTCTCAACCCGTGGCCCATGGTTCGCTTACGGCCCAATCAGCACATAGCTGCAGCCCATGTGACATCCTCAGGGCCATACAGGTAGTATATATATTGTGTGGATGCGGCCCACATAACTCACAGAGAACTGCATATGTGGCCCATAATGGTAAATAGGTTGAGAACCATTAGGATATGGTGTTAGAAAAAGGGAGTCAAGGCATTTGTTAGCATGTGCACTATTACTGATATTGGTTAGGTTCCAATCACAGGGAGTGCTATTACTAAAATTAATAAATGTTTTGACTATTCATTGTTTTCAACTGTATAGACTAATTCCATTGGCTAGTTTATCTGGCTTCTTTAACAGCTGAACCCTTAATAAATGCAGTATGGCTTCTTTTCCAGCAAAGCATTGAATAAGGAGTATGAAGAGTATGTTTTATCAGTGGGTGACTTTGATGAGAGGGTTTTCTTAGGAGCAGATGCAGAAGAAGAAATTGGAACTCCCCGAAAGTTTGCTGCTGACGTGCCAATGGGGAAAACAACAACAAGAGCTCATGTGGAGTGTCATCTTCAGCAGCATTTTGAAAAGGTAATGTAACCTGTCTGTTTCACTCTTATTATTTACATATGCAGGTTTCAATGCCCACTGTTTGTCAGAAATTGGGGAAAATACATTTTACATGTAACCCAAGAATATTGTTCATTATATCTCTTTCTCTGTGCTTCAGTAGATGATAATACTTCAAATATCTGGAAATAGGAACTCAGTCTTCACAGGATGCTTTGTCATGTGAAGTAATATACTTCGGCATTAAAAAATGTGTTTTAAGGAGATTAGTCTGAAAATATAGGCTTTGTATCTGGGGTTTTTTTTAAGCCGGTACAACCAAATAAGAGTATTATGAAATCTTAAAATGTTTTGATTAACAAAAAAAAAATTAACCGTTCTGCAAGGCAGTTAACCCCAACACATTTTGCTATTTTGTGAAAAACAGAAATCAAAACACACTAGAAACAAAGTGCCCTTCATCTGTCTAGTTTCATTGTCCATGCTGGGTGAACTGCAAAAATTAAGCCAGCGGCATAAATCTATTTATTTCTCATTATCTTAAACTGGTGTTTGATATGAGCATGGGAAAAATATTTTCCGTGGTCACTTTAAAAGAAAAACTAAGGGGAAAAATAAGAATTAGCTGTCAGAAAGATGGGGTATACTGGGTAGTTGTAACCATGTCAGTCCCAGGATATTAGAGACACAAGGTGGGTGAAGTAATATCGTTTATTGGACCAACTTCTGTTAGTCAGAGAGAAGCTTTCAAGCCACACAGAGCTCTTCTTCAGGTCTGGGAAAGGTATTCCGAGAGTTACAGCTAAATGCAAAATGGAACAGATTGTTTGTTTAGCATAAGTAGTAAGTACATATTCTAAGAGACCATTCAACCCACAGAACACCATCTCTGGGAGAAACCATGGCACCAGTGCCCACCACATGGACACTATACGACACCCAAATATCATCAATTTGTAAAGCCTACCCCTCACTGGAGCTGAATTATCTATACTCTCTAAGGGACTGAACTTCTGCCCCACCACAGTACTGGATACCATCCTACCATGGAGAACTAGACGAGTTGTTCCACCATTTCTGCATCAAAGAGTTCTTCCACAACAGTGACGACACCACTCACAGTTACCACATTTCTACCGAAAATCACAAGAAAAAAGAATCTTCTGACTAGACATCACAGAGCAGATGAACCCACACTCTTGATCATTACATTGATTGCTTCAGGAAAAAAATTGATGATAAAATCCTTAACAAACATCAAATCCACCATAATCTCTCCACTGCCGAGAGGAGAGCCATACAATCACTGAAATCTAACCACAAGATAGTGATCAAACCAGCAGACAAAAAGGGTGGCATTGTAGTCCTCAAATGTGATGACTTTAGTTAACGAGGCCAACCAACAACTCTCCAACACCACTTACTATAAGGAACTCAAGGATGACCACACGCCAAAGTTTATCCAGGAACTTAAGGATATCATCAAAATCCTCCCCTCCCAAAAAACTCCAAGAGAAAAATCTACAAACTCATCAGCATGAACCCACCTCAGGGACCTTCTACATGCTTCCCAAGATAGACAAACAAGGGATCCCAGGCAGACCCATCATATCTGGCCAAGGCACTCTAACTGAAGGAATATTGGTATTCTCACAAATCATCCTCAAATCACGCACTACACAAAGGGCCAGCTTTCTCCAGGATACCAATGACTTACTCCACAAACATTACAGCATTAACAACCTCCCTCAGAACACCATTCTTGCCACCACGGATGTCACTTCTCTATACACCAACATCTATCACAATGACAGCATAGCTGCCTGCTTCAAATATTTACAAGACAATAGACAACCCTCTCATCCTTTTCATCCATACCCATAACAATTTACATTCAACAACAAACATTTTGCCCAAACCATGGGAGCAGCCGTGGGTATTAGGATGGCTCCCCAATATGCCAACCTGTTCATGAAGAAGAATTTCTGGAAAAATGCACCATGAAACCAATGATATACCTGAGATACAGCAAGAATATTTCCATCCTTTGAGAGAGTTTAAGCTGTCTGTCCATAGATTTTCACCAAAACTTCCACCACCACCACCATCCATTAAACTTTCTCTGGGACACTTCCACACTAGCATCAACTTCCTGGGAACCACAATCAGATCCAGCAGTGAAATCCTATAGAGAAACATATACAAGAAACCCACCACACCTACCTTTATAGATTTAGTAGCCACCCAAAACACACCAAAGAATCTGTTATCTACAGCCAGATACCAAAGAATATGCTCCAAGGAGAAAGTCTGGGGTATACACCTTTACACACTTAACTATCTTCACCAAACAAGGACACTCCGCCATAGAAATAGATCGCATCGTGGAACAGGCCACCTAAATACTCAGAGAACCTGCTTCAATGCAGAAATAAAACCCCCTCCAACTACATACCCCTAGTTGTTGCCTACCATCCCACTGGAACCTATATGGGGTATCATCAAACAGTTACAACCCATACTTGATGTGGACCCAATCCTGCTAAGATTTCATGGGGGGAGACGAGCATTTCTCAAATTGGGGGCCCCGACCCAAAGGGGAGTTGCAGGGGGAGGGGGGGTGTCACAAGGTTATTTTAGGAGGGCCATGGTATTGCCACCCTTACTTCTGTGCTGCCTTCAGAGCTGGGTGGCCAGAGAGCAGCGGCTGTTGGCCGGGCATCCAGCTCTGACAATGGCACCCCAGCAGCAGCGCAGAAGTAAGGGTGGCAATACCATACCAGGCCACCCTTACTTCTGTGCTGCTGCCTTCAGAGCTGGGTGGCCGGAGAGTGGCAGCTGCTGACTGAGGGCCCACCTCTGCAGGCAGCAGCATAGAAGTAAGGGTGGCAATACCACACCAGGCCATCCTTACTTCTGCGCTGCTGCTGGCAGGAGCTCTGCCATCAGAGCTGGGCTCCCGGCCAGCAGCCACCACTCTCCAACTACCACCACCAGCAATTGTGCATAAAAGAACAGAAACAGTACCACCTACAACAACCCTGCAAACCCCCCCCCCCCCCCCCATTCTCCCCCAATTCCTTTTTGGGTTAGGACCACTACAATTACAACACTGTGAAATTTCAGATTTAAATAAAAAGAAAAGGAGTACTTCTGGCACCTTAGAGACTAACCAATTTATTTGAGCATAAGCTTTCGTGAGCTACAGCTCACTTCATCGGATGCATACTGTGGAAACTGCAGAAGACATTATATACACAGAGACCATGTTTCCACAGTATGCATCCGATGAAGTGAGCTGTAGCTCACGAAAGCTTATGCTCAAATAAATTGGTTAGTCTCTAAGGTGCCACAAGTACTCCTTTTCTTTTTGCGAATACAGACTAACACGGCTGTTACTCTGAAACCAGATTTAAATAGCTGCAATAATTTATAATCTTTAAAATCCTGTGACTGAAATTGACGAAAATGGACTGTGAATTTGGTAGGGCCCTACTTATTACAACAATCTGTAACCAGTAACCCCCTCTTTTTGTCCTATGACTCCAGAGGGGCCACTCCTCTTTGAATGGTCCCTTAATACACTGGTTCTCAAACTTATTTGACCACGCTCCCCTTCTTTGTGTCTGTAGTAGTTTACATTCCTCCCCCCGCCACTACACAGTACATATACCGATTTAAAAAAAAATATCACCATACAACTCTTACTAAATATTAAAAACAGTAAGGCAGTTATTCAAACAGCCATTTAAGTATATAGTAATTTAAATTTTTAGTGATATACTGCTTACTGGCATCACACTGTTGTTACTAGTATGATGGGTGCACCTGTTTTTGGAGCAGAGCAATTCCATCTTGGGTTAGATGCTTGAGACAGCTATCTGGAGATCTCCTTGTACCTGAAGATGAGATCATTGTTAGTTTTTAATGTACAGTAAAGTAGTTCAGAAAAGTTTTGGCCTTCTCTGGTTTTCACTTGAATTGGGGTATTTTTTTTCTGTTGCACAAATGAGCCAATGATCCACTGTAATAAGAGCAAAAGCAAAACTGTGATTGTGGTTGATGCTTACAATTAAATGAGCATACCACATTGTAGCAAACAGATTTAACGTACAGATGGCAACAACTTTATATAATGCTATGCAAGCTTAACAGAAATCCGTCAAAATGCACAGCGCCATCTGAGGATTTGATATGTCTGGAGGAATCAGCTTTGCTAGTTATTAATTGCTGTGGGTAAAATGTGTGCACTAAGGGGTTTTTGTTTTTTCCCTAGAGCATCTCATACCTGCCCCCCTAGAAAACATTTTGCAGCCCCCCTCGGGGGTGCACCCACCAGTTTGAGAATCTCTACCTTAATATATGCTAACTACTTATGCTAAACAATCTGTTCCACCTTGCATTTAGCTGTGATGCTCAGACCTGAAGAAGGAGCTGTGTGGTGGTCAACAGCTTCTCTTTATCACCAACAGAAGTTGGTTAAATAAAAGATATTACCTCACCCATCTTGTCTCTCTGAAGGATGGTGCGTCAATTACAGTTGACAAGTGTTACTAGTTTCATGCTGCTTAGACAGTTTCAAAAATAAGTTGGATACAGCTGAAAAAGAATTGTTCCTAGAAGCTAGCACTGGTACAGATCAGTTTTGTAAAATCATTCTTCAATACAGTGCAAAGCTATTGGGCTTTATATTTGACGTTTAATGAGTGAATGTGCAGTGATTTTGACTCATTTTGCCCATTTTGAACTTTAAAATTTTCATAGCATAGCAGATCCTTTCTTATGCTTTCTGCTTACTTATAAATTGTGACTTTGAAGGCTCTGGCTAACCTTGATCCTTCCAACTTTTCTGAAAAGTAGCCATCTTAATGTTACAAAAAGTAACATTTTCTTACGTTATTCATATCTTAAATTGTGGAAATGGAAAATATAATCAATACAGTCCAGGATTGTGCTCCAGCCACTTTGTGCCACTCCATTGGTATTAAGTAGCTTTCAAATAGATGGATCCATCCCCCAGAGCATCTCTTCCCATGTAAGGGGATCCTCGGGTGGTATAGCAGCTTCAGTGCCATTTCAGTGGCTGGTGGGGAAGATGGCATAGGTGGGGCTTCTTTAGCTGTGAATCACCACAGCATGCTATAATGAGGTTGCAGGCATGTGGTGCAGGCTAGAGCAGCCTTCAGGCTGGTTTAACTTGGACCGGAAGACTTGTACATAGCAGTCCTGTGACTGGTAGTGAATTGGGCACCTTTGGAAGTGGATGGGGAATCCCCCTCATCTGTGTCAAATGCTCCTTGATTGCAGCTGGGAATCTGTCCCGAAATAATGCTAATATCAAATAGTTTGTTTCTTAAAATTACATTAATTCACTTCTAAAGGAAGCTCAGTCTTCTTAATGGGAAACTTTTGTGCTAAGGAGTGAACTGGGGTCTGTAGATAATGGAGTGAGGCAAGGATAGACTAGGGGGAAGTGTTTTTCCATAAAGGGGAGTAGAGGCTTTAAGTGGGTAGTGCAAAAAAGGTTGGTTGTTTATATATAGTCTTTCAATGTTTACAAATACTGCTTCAGCTTTCTTTGGATATCATTGCTTCGCTTGAAATATTAGTACATTTTGTAAAATATAGTTTAAACCCAAATGTGTTGCATGCAGAGAAGAGCTTTGGAACTGAATTGTAATTGCAGCATGTAGGATAAATATATTAAGATTAAAAGGGGAGGTTGATTATACAGTAGTTCTGTGTCATCAGGTAGTTATGGCTATGCATTGGAGTACTCTTGCCTTTACCATTTGTCAGTGTTTAAGTGATCTTAAACCTCTTGTCTATGTTTTTAAGACGTTTAAGTCTTGTATTTTATTGATTTCTCTCTTTGTTTAAACTTCTGACTTTTAGTTTGGGGATTTTATTAAGTTTGTAATTTATTATAGAACTTGCCCTTAAAAACACTGTATTTTAAATCTCAGCCATTTTGTGGTAGTGACGGTATACTCATTTTCTCTGTGGTTTGTGGTGTACCTGTGAGTTTTGGGAATGACTTTGTAGTTCATGTCTCAGAACATCTGTAGAAACTTAATTTTTGATGATTAACTTATTTTCTATCTTACTTGGCAGAAAAGATCATTTGCACCTTCTACACCACTGACAGGAAGGAGATACCTGAGAGAGAAGGAAGCAGTAATCACTCCTGTTGCTTCAGCAACACAAAGTGTGAGCCGTTTACAGAGCATTGTGGCTGGGTTGAAAAATGCGCCAAGTGAACAGCTTATAGCTATCTTTGAGTAAGCATGTCACTAACCCCTACTTTCATTACAAAAGGTGACCCCTCTCTTCAGACTTGGTTTTGTTAGGCTACTACATTTTTGCTCCATGCTCAAGTCTCTTTAAAGGGTTTTATGAGGGTTGCTGGGGAAAAAAAAAAATCCGTCTTCTTAGTGTTTCCATTTGAAAGACCTTATTGTGAGGACCTAAACCTTTTATTTCTTAATGAATCTATGCTTCTGGAACAGTATGGCTTTTAAAAAAACTTCATTACTTACTGTTAGATTAATAGGGCCAAATTTTTTTTACTCATCAGCTAAACATAATTTGTGCATCTGCTTTTTATTGACACGGAGTGTGGGAGGGGGCTCAGGGCAGGTGTTGGGGTGCAGGGAGGGGTGCAGAGTGCAGGAGGGGGATCAGGGAGGGGGTTGGGTGCAGGAGGAGGCTCCAGGCAGGGGTTTGGGGTGCAGGAGGTATGTGGGGTGCAGCAGGGGGTTCAGGGTGCGGGCTCCAGTCTGGCGCCACTTACCTTGAGTGGCTCCGAGGTGGCAACGGCACGCAGCAGGGCTAAGGTGGGCTCCCTGCCTGCCCTGGTCCCGCGCCACTCCCAGAAGCGGACAACACCACGTCCCTGCGGCCCCTGGGGGAGGGGAGGCAGAGGGCTCCGTGCGCTGTCCTCGCCTGCGGGTACCTCCCCCGAAGCTCCCATTGGCCGCGTTTCCCCGTTCCCAGCCAGTGGGAGCAGCAGGGTGCAGTCCACGCAGGCGAGGGAAGTGCCTGAAGCCCTCTGCCCCCTCCTCCCCCAGGGGCCGCAGGGACGTGGTACCAGCCGCTTCTGGGAGCAGCGCGGGACCCACAGTGCCACGGGGGTAGCGATTGCAGGCTCCGCGCCACTCCCAGAAGCGGCTGGCACCACATCCTGGATCCGGCCCACGGGCCATAGTTTGCCCACCACTGGTCTAGGGGAACATTCTAGTTGTATCTTAATAGATTGGGCTACTGAAAGGTAAATTATTGGTAGCCCAAGTTATCTCTGGTGCAAATATTATATGGATATCAAAGTACTGAGGTGTTATACTCTGACTAGCATTACTTTCCATCCATTTCCTCTTTTTTTTTTTATTTGAATCAATAGGTTTCTTCTTCTTCTTTCCTCCTTTCTCCCCGCATAAAAAAAAAAAAAAAAAACACAAACAAACAAAAAAACACACCAATCTGTTTTGGTCTTAATTGTGTGGGAGCAATTTGCATAATTTAAAATAATTTATAAAATCCTCCCACAATCTTCCTGTCCGGATGCTCAGAGTATTACATAGTAATTTAATACTTTTAAGATAATATAAAAGTCGAAGTAATGTAAGGTTAAAAGAAACAAAAGTCCATTATTATTTCTAAAGAGGGGAACTAGTGCACTGCTCTGGAGAACAGAATTCAGTTTATATAAGCACATTCTTTATCAAGCACGCCTCATGTACAAAAATGATAATGGAGTTAGTCAGGGCTTATCTACACAGTGGAGTAATGCACACTATGGGGGTGAGATTCCTAAAGTACCCTAATGTGTTATGGATTAATTGGTCTGTGCCTGCTGATGCTCACTAAAAGTTCTTAGTACACTTTAACATAGTAAGCACTAGTACTTACTACATTAAAGTGCACTAGGAAATCTTTAGTGTGCACCAGCAGTGTCTACTCAGAGTAGTTAATCCACAATAATTAGTTCCCTTTAGAAATCTTACCTCCATAGTGTGCATTGCTCCACTGTGTAGACAAGCCCTAGGTCTTCTCAAACTATCAGATCCTATATGGCCTTTTAAAAATATTGTACTGCTACTCTTTGTTCTGGAACACATGTTGCATCTTTTCTTTGTGTACAACAGGTCAGTAACCATTGAACAGAATGTTGTACAGAACGGAATGAAATAAGGCAAGGTTACAGTTCAGAATAGGAGTTGCAAGTAATAATATTAAAACCAACATGGACTGTCTCTTTTTCTGGTTAGCTTGTAAATCTGTTTGAATGTGTGTTGTCCAGAGTGTAAAATACATCAAAGGATGGGACATTGGTTGCCAAGAGGAAAGCTTGGTGAAATTAATCTTCTCTGGGCTTTATGTTTCTGTAATATACAAATGAGGTTTCTCTTTCTGGGTCCTGCTGTAGGTCTTGCGTACGCAACCCTATGGAAAGCATCTTGAATCGAGTTAAAGAAATAGGTGAGGCTTTCTGTCGGAGTTATACTAAGTCAACAGATGACCAGCCAGGATCTCACATAGGTAGGAATATGTGAAATGCATAGAATGTTTCAGCATATTGCAGTGCATCGCTTTTGTATCAAAGGCGACATGTTTATGGGAAGAAAAATGCTTGGGCTGATTCTTCATGTACTAAATAAAATGAACAATTGGTGTAGATGAAAACTGAATTTTCAACGGAGGGACAACTTGCTGCATAGAAATGTGCTAATATTACTCCAACTCCTCACTGATTGGGACAGGCTGATCAAAATTTTGAAGAGATAAATGTCCTTAGAGTGTGTTTTCTGGGACATTTCATCCATACATCAGTCCAACTCCATGGAGGTGAAGGTGCCTTCAGTACAACTCCTATTGAGACATTTATAAGATAGTAAGAATATTGCATTGGGGAGGTCAGCAATCAAACTAAAGAGTATCTTTTAAAAAAGTTTACTAAGGCATCCGTTATTTATTAAAGTAAAGGCAACAATAACTAAAATATTGAGCCTCTACTCATTGGTTCAGAACTTGTTGCATATTTTCATTGCAACAGGTCAATAACTACCAAACAGGACATTGTACAGAGTTGAATGAAACCATGCAAGGTTATACAGTAACTCCTCACTTACGGTCATCCCAGTTAACATTGTTTCATTGTTATGTCTCTGATCTGTTAGATAACATGCTCGTTTAAAGTTGCGTAATGCTTCCTTATAACGTTGTTTGGCAGCCACCTGCTTTGTCCACTGCTTGCAGGAAGAGTGGCCTGTTGGAGCTAGCTGTTGGAGGCTTGGAACCAGGGTGGGCTGGCAGCCCCCCTCCATCAGCTCCCCTAAGTTCCCTGTGCGGCAGCTGCCCAGCAGGCTATCAGTCAGGTGTCCCTCCCCCCACTGCTGTGTCTCTCTCACACATGCACCCCCAGGACTTTGGAAAGTGGAGGGAGTGGTGCGCTCCAGTGGGATAGCGTGGGTTCATCATCATGTTCAGTTTCCACAGGGAATGTTTGTAGCCACTGTGTCTCCTCCCTCCATTCGTGCTGCCTTGTAGCGTGTGAGGCTACATTAACAACAATGTGTTAACCCTCGAGGGCTCAATTGAGTGCTAGATCATCATTTAGAAGCAAGGCATTCCCTAGGAAATATCCCACCCTCTTCCACCCTGACGCCACCTCCTCAACCAAGCTTCGCAATTATCATTGCTGTGTACAGTATTAAATTGTTTGTTTAAAACTTATACTGTGTGTGTGTGTGTGTACACATACACATAATCTTTTGTCTGGCGAAAAAAATTCCCTAGAACCTACTACCAGTGGCCCCCCCATTTACATTAATTCTTATGGGGAAATCGGATTCACTTAACATAGTTTTGCTTAACATAACTACAATGTTAAGCAAGGAGTTACTGTAGTTAAAAATGGATGGGACTTGAAAGAAATTATATTGAAACTCTTAATAAAAGACTGTAAATTTGCATTCATCTAACAATTATTTTTAAGAGATCAAATTAAAAGGAAATAGTATACACAAAAACTACATAAGAAGTGGGGAAAAAAGGTTTCTTAATTAAATTAACTTTCCTGTATGCGTGTTAATGCAACACATTGCATATTTGAAATTCAGAAGTCTTTTACAAAACTGGAGTGGAGACCTTACACATAAGCATTCCTAAAGTTTGAACATCTAAAGAGTATGAAATACGTTAATTGCATGTAAGGTTTGAATCACATGACATTACTAAAGACGTTCAGAGTAGTATGTCCTCTTGGCTTACAACACACATGTGTTTCTGTTATGGAAAGTAAAATACTGGTTAACTTAATCAAAGCTGTTTATTCATCCCCTGCCCTCCCACCCCGCCCCCCCAAACTGCTGACTTGGAATACAAGCTTTCAGCAATGTTTGGTTTCAATTGCAGATTTTGCTGTTAACAGACTAAAACTGGCAGAGATTTTGTATTACAAAATTTTGGAGACGATAGTAGTACAAGAAACACGAAGATTGCATGGGAAGGACATGACAGTAAGTAGAAAGCTGGAACAGAAGAGCTTCCTCTTCTTTAAGTTCACCCTTGTGAATACTTTCAGAAAAATTCCGTGTTTGGGTCAATCCACAGAGCTCCCATTTAAATCAGTCTGAAGGCAGAATTGGTTCCTCAGTCTGTTGACTAGCTAAATAGTGGATTGATGGGCTCAATTTTCCAGTTTAATATTAATTTCATTCCTTAAATGAGATTTCAAGACATTTGACCCAGACATAGTTTCCTGAGAGCTCAATGTTTCTTCAGTGTTACTAGTCTCTCAACTAACAGTTCCTTCCTTATATTTTCTTATGGCTGCGTAGTAAATCCTACACACTCTGCTGTACTACAACTGGGAATGTAAATATTGTTTTAAAAGTTAACTGTTTAAATGATTAAAATTATATCATTTAACCAATTAACAGATTAAAGGGAGAGGGGCTGGGATTGCTCTGGCCATCTGGCTCGGGCCTGGGGGCTAATGGGTAGAGTGAGTAAACTGGTAAGACTAATGCTTACCAGTTAACTGTTTAATATTTTACATCCCTAACTACAACAAAGGTGAATTTTTACCTGATTTTAAATCAAAAACTGATTGTCAAGTAATTTGAACTGATAAAGAAAAGTGACTTGCAAATATTTCTCTCCAAGATTGTTTTTCTTCTTTATGTTATCCTTCTCTCCTGCATCTGAAATGATTCCTTTCATCTGCGTTTAATACTGATATATCCTTTTTTCCCCCCTAACTCGTATGTGTTGATATGTGATATATACCTGAATAGACTAGCGTTTGACAATAAAAAGAACTATATATGAAGGTGCCTACAACTGCTAATTCTTTGCCTATATTGTCTTTTAGAACATAGATGCTGGGCAAGGCATTTTTGTTCTCCTCTTTATCCTTCAACAAAACATCTGTTGCTTTGCAGTAACTGCAGATAGCACACTCTGCATTCTGCTTTAACTCCTGGTGTGCAGGCTTTTATCGTTTTACCCGTAGTATGAAAGCAGCTTTACTGTCATTGGCATGAGGGGCTGCTTCCCCTTTGACGTGTATTATTAGTAGATAAACAAGTATAAAACCAGCCTTTACCATTTGAAACTTTTGGAAAAGCGGGAAGTAATGGAAAGGGCCAAAGAAACAGTAATTAATCTTTCAGGGAACAAATATGTAAAGTAGTTGAATGTAGTACAGTACTTAAGTATGCCATTGGAATTTTCCTTTTTGTAGCTTAAACTGTCATAATCTAGCAATGTGCTAGTTGTAATACAATTGATTTACCTGCTATTCTTTCTCCAGTGTGTCAGCACCTGTACTGCTTATAAGACAGCAAATCTGGCTGTAAAGAGTGGAACAGACATGCTAAATGACATGATAAATTGGACAGGGTTCACAGAAGAGCCACAAGAATGATGAATAGATTAAAAAACATAGAATCATAGGATTGGAAGGGACCTTGAGAGGTCATCTAGTCCAGTCCCCTGCACTCATGGCAGGACTAAGTATTATTAGACCATCGCTGACAGGTTTTTGTCTAACTTGCTCTTAAAAATCTCCAATGATGGAGATTCCACAACCTCCCTAGGCAATTTATTCCAGTGCTTAATCACCCTGACAGTTAGGAAGTTTTTCCTAATGTCTAACTTACGCCTCCCTTGCTGCAATTTAAGCCCATTGTTTCTTGTCCTATCCTCAGAGATTAAGAAGAACAATTTTTCTCCGTCTTCCTTGTTAACAACCTTTTATGTACTTGAAAACTTATGTCCCCTCGGTCTTCTTTTTTCTAGACTAAACAAACCCAATTTTTTAAATCTTCCCTCATAGGTCACGTTTTCTAGACCTATAATCATTTTTGTGCCTTTATAGTGATAAAATAAATAGATTGAGCTCCTTGAGTCTAACAAAGAAGGTTAAAGGGTGACTTGATTAGTCTAGAAGTACCTACATTGGGGAACAAATATTTGATAATGGGATCTTCAGTCTAACAGACACAAGTATAGCATGATCCAATGTCTGGAAGTTGAAGCTAGACAAATTCAGACTGGAAATAAGGGATACATTTTTAACAGTGAGGATAATTAACCATTGGAACAATTTACCAAACATCGTGGTGGATTCTCCATCCCTGACAATTTTTAAATCAAGATGGGATGTTTTTCTAAAAGATCTGCTCTAGGAATTATTTTGGCAAAATTCTCTGGCTTTTGTTATAAAAAAGATCAGACTAGATGATCACAAGGCCTTCTGGCCTTGGAATCTATGTCCTTTGTCTCTTGACTTCTTTTTCAGTGCTTGCTCTTCTGTAACTTTTTCCATATCCCAAATCTTAATTCAGTTAAGGTTTAATTAATGAATAGTAAATTCAGGGTATGATTTAAAACAAAACTTAAATTCCTATTCTAGATTTTTTTTAGTGTAGGCCTTAGCAGATCAAATCATCATATTTCATCTAGTGTGGATAGAGTTTGTGTGTGTGATGATGAGAATGCTGTTCTTTCTCAGTAGTTCAGTCTCTCTGGTATCATTTAAGAAAACATATTTATGAGTAATTCCTCAATGATGTGGCTGAAAACCATTTCTGTGTCCCATCTAGGCTCTTTTGGAGCAAGACATTTTCCATCGTTCCCTGATGGCATGTTGTTTGGAGATTGTGCTATTTGCATATAGCTCACTGCGAACTTTCCCTTGGATTATTGAGGTTCTTGATCTCCGACCATTCTATTTTTATAAGGTAAGCATAAACATCGTGTTCAAATACTTGGATCTGAATTATAAACTTGTAAAGTACCTCTATTTAGTATTAGATTGACAGTCCTAGAAGCCCTCTGTTCCTAGGTTAGGTATAGCAGAGGGGCGAGTGCTGACCTGTAACAGGTGTGCTATTTTAGTGTAAGGCTGCCTGTGACAGGATTGGGACTCACCACTGCAGTGCCTCCTGCTGTTTACTCTGGGAATTAGGTCAGTTCATGCAAAGCACCCCCTGCCAGTGGTGTCCCGTCCATCTCTTGCCCTCAATTGGTATCTCGACCCACATTGCTCCCAGCATCCTCTTCCAGACACTGCCCTCCGGCAGTGCCCCTAAGTCCACAGTGGCCCCCTTCCAGGGGGGAGTTAACAGCAGTTTTTCCAGTTCGCTCCTGCCGCAGTGGCCAACCACAACCCCTCAAGTGTAGCCCCTCTGTTCAAGGGCCAGTTGCAGTCTGTCACGGCCACCCTTCCACAGCCAGGTGCTGTACAAGGAGAAAGGGGGGGACCCAGGCCTGCCCACTACCCTGGGTCCCAATCCAAAGACCCTTTAGTGGCAGCCTCTCTGCCCTCCTCCTCTCCCCTTGTCTAACTGTTCCTAGGCCACTTCCCCTCTGGCCCTTCACATCCTCTAGGCTCTTTCTGTCAGGGCCTGCAGTCTGGCAGGTATTGGGCCAGAGCCCTTCTGTGCGCCCCCCGAACCTGCGCTGCCCAGCACTGCTCTGTCCGAGGTGTCTGTCTCGGGCTCAGGAGACAGACCTTCCCCCATGAAGGTCTGGGACAGACTGCCTGCTCCCTTCCTGGGCAGCCTTTTTATAGGGCCTAGCCTAGCCCTGATTGGCTGGCTGTAATACTGGCCCTGATTGGCTTTCTAACAGGCCCTCCCTGATTGGCTGCCACCTTGCGCAGCTGCTCTGGTCTGCTGTAGCCCAATCTGGCATGGGGGTTTGGCAGTGCCCCACCACACTGCCCTTGAATATGCTACCAAGAATTGACATCTATTATCCAACATATGTAATACTTGTGACACCCTTTCCCTTGTAATGTAAAGGAATAAAGCACTTGTGCATGGTTTGTATACTTTATTTAATTGTAACATGCTGTCAGTTAATTTTTGATGTAACAAATGATTTGTAAACGTGACTTACTACTGTGGTTGGTCAAATAGTGGAATAAAATATTCTTAGACTATATTTGACCAGTATTTCTACCAGTATTCAAATTTACTAAATATTTCACCAGTAGTAGAACTGGTCACATACCACAAAAGTCTGTGGGAAATTCTTGAACTAATACTGATAAAATACTTCAAAATAATATATTTGTTGAGTACTGTTTGATCAGTCCTACTTGTTACATCCCATTTGTTAAATCTTTTTCCCTTCCTGTCTTTACTTAACTGACTTTCCTGCAACAGAGCACTGTCTTCTCGTTCCCCACTTCCACCTTTTTGTCACCGTTATTCTTCCGCCTCTCCCCCACAAATTCTGTGCCTTTCTTCTTTACTAACTTACCTTATCTCAGTCTCTCTGTCTTTTGGCCTCTCTCACAGACATACCAATACCTAGGCATCCAGTGAAAACTTCCAGGCCCTAATAGTCGGAGGTCTAGCCAGCCAGTTAAGATGTGGGGGCCCTGCTTTTCAGGAGCAATGCCCAAGATAGAAGCCAGCCTTTGAGAAACCAAGAGGGTGTTGAGACTCTAGTCGCAGTGCTGTTCCTGGACCCTCATTGGGGACCCCAGCCTTTCTTGTCAGTATGGTATATGCCCGCTCTCTTTTTCCCTTCCCAAAGCCTCTGTTTCTGACCTCCCATCGCCTCCTGGCTGTTGACGTTTGTAGGTTGGGGTGTGTCTGCTACTCTACCACTTCCTCAGTTTTTGGGTAGCTGCAAGAGTAGAGTAGTGGAAACATTCCCCTAGCCTTCATTTTAGAGTCCCTTTCCTCAGGCAATAGCCCCAGTGTGTGTGCCTCTGCTGTTGCTCGCAGTTCTTCGAGTGATTGCACATGTCCGTTCTGATTTAGGTGTGCGAATGCCCCAAGCACAGCTGTCGGAGACTTTCCCCTAGTAGTATTCATAGGCTCGGCGCTGGCACCCCCGGGTATTGTGCACTCATAGCACCAGTATATGGGGCTCCTGCCAAGTCCACACTCCTCTGTTCCTTCTTACCGCGCATCCAGCTGTCGGAACTTCCTCCTTTGCCTTGAGCAAAGTGGTTTTAGTGGTTTCCACTGTTCTTGCATTGTAAATAGTTAGTTTCATAGTGTTAGTAGTTCCAGTAGGTTAGTTAGTTATAGGTTAGGACTTCGACTCCTCTTCATACTCGGAGAGTTGGTCCGTCCCTCCCCTGGTACTGGGACATGCCTTGGGAGCCGGGTTTAAACCTAGCCTGTGCCTGCTAGTGACCCTCACTTGAGTTGTCTGAAGAGTTTGGGAGAGGGTCTTAGAAAAGAGCGCTGTAACATCTGGGAATTTAAACCCCGCACACAGAGAGACAGAGCAGCAAGGCTGAAAGTCCTACTTATGGAGGTGGCGCTGAGACCCGCCTCGGAGCTGAGGTCAGACTCCGCGCTGAGTACTTCAGCATCAGTACAAAGTGCACCGCTAGGGGCTCTTGGCACTGGTCCTCCTCACCAGTGCCGAAGAAGCACTGGGGCCTAAAGGAGAAGACACGCTCACCGGCACCGAAGGCAGATAAGCGAGCACAGCGGGATAGAGCGAGACCTGTGCCGGGCTGCTCTCCCTCCCTGGCACCGCAACAACAACCACTGCCAGCACCACAGACCCCAGTAGCACTTGACCAACTGACAGGTCAGCACCTGGAGGACCAGTTTGCGGTGCCTTCGACCCTGGAAGCCTACGCTGCTGCTTCGGAGCTAATGACTCTGTCAGTGCCGAGTCCGAATAGGAGACAGAAGGCGGCACCAGCGGCACTGAGGCATTGACCGCCTTTAAGCCAGTGTCAAGACCAGCCTCCATGGGGAAGCTCCCCTTCATTGCCTCACCAGAAATGTCTCCATGGCACTGATTGCAGACACCAGGAAGATTGGCCCCACTGTGGTCACCTAGGTCCTCCTCCTTGGTGTCTTCGTCGAGCTCCAACTCCGGATCCAATTAATCAAGATGTCTGCACTGAAGGGAAGCTCCATGCCAGTCCCCATGGGCAGTGCTGCCACTGGGAGCACCAGGAGCAGGAATGACCCAAGGGACCTGGCCTATGGGCCCGTGGGGTCAAGTGCTCTGCAATGGCCTTTTTGGAACCCGTGGAGGCTTCCACCAGGCCAAGGGATGGGCTCACGCTGCTCCTACTCAGTGCTCTCAGAGACTGTAGCAGCATAAGGGGCACATAGAGGTACCCCAGAGCCAACCTCCGGGACTAGCGCCGGAGCAGATCCCAGCACCATTGCCGATGCCAAAGCGGGGATGCTCCCTTGTACCGAGACCAGAACTGATACCGGTACCCAAGTCAGTGGACCTAGGGAAAAGGCGGCAAGGGATGCTATGGCAGCGCATACGTCTTCCTCATTGTCTCCAGAGGATGTGCTCGTGCTCATGCTCAAGGGGTCTTCCCTGCCACAGGACAACTTAAGGGCCTACCAAGATTTGTTAAAGAGGGTGACATCTAGATTGTAGGCAGAGGTCATCAAGGAAACTTCAGATGGGTTCCTGGACATTCTGTGGTCCTGCCCCTCCACAATGCCATTTTGGGACCGATTAAGGACATTTGGCAGACTCCTGCCTCTGTTCCACCCACAGCAAAGAGAACAGAAAGGAAGTACTTGGTGCCTGCCAAAGGCTGAGAGTTTCTGTTCTCTCATCCTCCTCCCGTGTCCCTCGCGGTGGTGGCTGTCACAGACATCTGTAGGGCTGCAACCTGGGCCTCAGTCCATACCTTTACGCATCACTACGCATTAAGACAACTGACAACGTCCGATGCCTCTTTTGGACTCACTGTACTGTCTGCTCTCACAATTTCAACTCCAAAGCCCATCCTTCCACTGGAGGGCACTGCTCTGAAGTCACCTAAAGTGGAGCACCCACAGGGACAGCACTCGAAGAAGAAGAAGAGAGTTCTTCACCTTGTGCAGTAACGGAAGTTCTTCAAGATGTGTCCCCTGTGGGTGCTCCGTTACCTTCTCTCCTCCCCTCTACTTTGGAGTTTATTACTTAGTCTCTGCAGTAGAGAACGAATAGAGCCAGCACCAGTTACCCGCCTCAAACAGCGCAAGATAGGGACTGCACATGTGCAACCCAACTGGGCACTGCTATAAAAAATCTCTGATTACGAGCATGGGCGCAAAAATGCTTGAAGTGGAGCACCCGCAGGGGGACACATCTTGAAGAACCTATATTACTGCACAAGGTGAGTAACTTTCTCTTACACAGCATTGGTTTATACTTGAATCACATTTTCTGTTTGATATAGGCTCTTAAACCACACTCCTCACTGTACTGTGTCAGTGCATTAAGTGATGTCACTAATATCTGTCGAGTCAGATTGTTCTTTGTAAAGCTAACTTCACAACCATAAGGGCTTTAACCTTTTTACAGATGAAGGTTTAGATTGATGGGTAATGGTATTTGTGAACATCACCTAGTTATAAAGTGGTAGAGCATCTATTAAAAACTAAATTTAAATCTAATTGTAAACTGGAAATGATGTGTGTGTATACATATATATAAAATCACCATTTCACATGAAGCCTTTTATACTGGGTCTTAAAATTCTAAACTAAACTACATTTTCGCTCAGTGAAGATGAAGGAGAGGGAGAAAGAAACAAATATATAACAAAGGAGGAAATAGAAAAGGAGTACTTGTGGCACCTTAGAGACTAACAAATTTATTTGAGCATAAGCTTTCGTGAGCTCACGAAAGCTTATGCTCAAATAAATTTGTTAGTCTCAAGGTGCCACAAGTACTCCTTTTCTTTTTGCGAATACAGACTAACACGGCTGCTGCTCTGAAAGGAGGAAATGTCTTCATAGATTCTAAGGCCAGAAGGAACCATTATGATCATCTAGTCTGAACTCCTGTATAACACAGGCCCTCTGGGACTTGGAATCAGATGGAGAATTGATGTAGGGAAGCTATTCCAGACCACAGGATTCCAGGATAGAATGCTTTTGTACCAGCTATGGCAAGATGGTATGTTTTGGGGTGAGGGGAGTGTGTGGGATGAGCAGAGGTATCAGGAAGAGGAGCAGAAACATGCAAGGTATGTAATAGAAGCTGGAGCTTTTAAAAACAAGGAGGGAGGGTTGAACTGGACCTGAAATGAATGGTCAGTTGATGAGTGTACCATGCTTTCTAGCCTGATCCCATAGTCTCACAGTCGTAAACACACCCAGGTCATTTTCCTTTCATCACATGCATCTTTTATTCCATAGTTCTTTTTTAAACAGAACATGACACAGGCATATTGCAGCAGGAGCTTTCCACACTGCTTCTCTCCTTTGTACTGGTCACCTTCTGAGCTTCCCCTCCTGCTTCCTGTTCCTTCCATTTATATTCTCCCAATTGTATCAGTAGTCTAGTAATTACAACCCAGGTACTCATAATCCAGCAACAGAAAATAGCTAATTATTTCCAGTTGTGCCGGCAACCTTTTCTGAGCTGCAGCAATGTCAGTGACCAGGGTGCTATGACTAGCATTCTGTCAGAGTGTGTTTAAGGATGGGTGAGGTGGTTTTGCTTTTAGCATGGCTAATTAAACTGCCTTGCTTCCCTTTAGGTGATTGAAGTATTGATTCGGTCTGAGGAAGGACTCTCCAGAGACATGGTAAAGCACCTCAACAACATTGAAGAACAGATTCTGGAGAGTCTGGCCTGGACCAGTGACTCTGCCCTATGGAAAGCTCTACAAGCCTCAGAAAACAAGGTCCCAACCTGTGAAGAAGTATGTTGAAGGGCAAAGAAATTACCAGAAAATGCAAATGTACTCCTTTTCCAGGGCTGATATTTTGTGTAGGATATTAATCAAATGCAACAATTTATCCAGTAGTGAAATAATTATAAAACGAAGACACAGTGTTCTCTGACACCCTTTTTAATAATGGTAGATGGTACGAAGAGGCGAAGATTATTTATTCTTAAACTGGCATCTCTTATATCCCAGGTAATATACCCAAGTAATTTTGAAGCCGGTAATGGAGGAAGTGGACTAGGGCATCTGCCTCTGATGCCAGTATCTCCTATTGTGCACCCCCGGTTGAAAGAGGTTCGCACAGATCTTGGTGGGAGTTTACGACGGGGTGAGTAGAGAGCTTCTGATGTGTTTGTAGTATATAGTATTTCAAACCATTCATAGTAATACATAGAGAAATCCTGGGTGTCTTTGAATTGTGTTTGCTTAGAATCTTAGTCATTTGGCTTTTCAAACTTTCTGTTTGGAAATCTTCTCCCTAACTCTATGGCTTTGTCTCCATAACACTCAATTGCTTGTTCTTCCATCAGTTGTATTGCAGTGAGTGAAACACCAGTGTTTATGTCCACATTGCCTAACCTGAATCAGAGTAATATTTGCCTTTGTGCCTTTTCTAGGGTTGTCTATAGTGATTCAGATGGTGTAGCTGTAATCCTTGAGAGCTGGTAGCTCTGCTTCTCCTGCTGTTCTAATCTATTCAGTAGTTCACTATGCAGTTTGGTTCTGTCCTGTATTTTCTATCTTTATGCCTCCGTTCTCAGATTTGACTGGTCAATTTCTTTTTTAAAAAATACTATCCTCTATCTCATTAGTTCTTAAATGGACACTTATTTTTAACAAACAAAGCAAAACAAAAAACCCCACAACCAACAACTTGGACTTGCTATTTTTTCACAAAAAGGCAAACATTTCTGTCCACTGAACTGTATGACCTGTTGTTACCATTCAAAGAAATGTACAGAAAGTAAAGAAGCATACTGAAGGGGAGAAGAGCAGAGCTTGAAAACATGCACCTGCCTCTGCTGACAAGGAAATGTCCATGGGGAGTGGATGAGAGCTAGAGGCAGAGTGAAACTTCCAAGTTTTTAGCCAGTTTCACTTTGCTGTTTACCCAGAAGCTCTTCTGCTTTGTGGGATGAAGAGGGACACACACCATGTAGTATCTTAAGCAGCAGGCGGTTATCTTGAGCTTCTGAAGGGTTCCATGGAGGAAAAGAGTGAAACTGATATTGTACTGATCAGTTTAACTGCTTCCACTCATGCTATTGGGCAGCAGCAAAAGTGAGCAGAGTTTGTGAGCAGTAGAGTTAAGGGAATGAGCAAAGGGAGGGAGGATTCAAGCTGGATAGTAGCGAGGGAATTAAAGAGGAAGAGACAGAGACACAAGATGTCCGAGCAGCTAGAGCACAGGGAAGATGCGGCTGGAGGAGGATGAGGTTTCCATCGCTTTCCAGCGACTAAGAATCCAAACATATTGTCAATCAAATGAAATTGTTTGGGAATAGTAGAGAATAAGGGGAAGCAATTGAAGGGCTAGAGGACTTTGATCTGTGTATTATGGTGCTACTGTTCTGTCTGTGGAAGGTTTCTTGTGATTCTGACTTCTGTTTTGTAGCTTGGGGACTAGCAGTTCTCTCAGTTTGGAAATTGTATTTCTATTAAACTGCTGCATATTGTAGTGATGTTTTTTCCTTTCTTGCGTATTAGACATGCAGCCATTGTCTCCGATCTCTGTTCATGAGCGCTACAGTTCTCCTACAGCTGGAAGTGCTAAGAGAAGGCTCTTTGGCGATGACAGCCCAAAAGACATGCAGGTAGAAAAGGTTCTATCTGAAGGAACTAAATTGAAAATTGCCCCAGCTTCAAGCGTTGCCGCTGAAAACGTCTCTCTCTCAACGGGACAGACAATTTTGACCATGGCAACAGCTACTGTAACAGGGACAATGGGACAGAAAGTTACAATCCCACTGCATGGTAAGATATCCATTCATTTTACTTCACTGCACTTTATAATGGTGCTGCATGTTTTACTATGTCCTTTTTCTGGGGTTTGGTTGTACTATCAAACACAATGTAGATTCAGTTTGGAGGGCTTTGCATTTTAAACAAGTAACATCTAAAGAAAATTGTTTTGAAAAGAAAAATTAAGAGGAAATATACTTTGCCATCCTGAGTGCTTATTATTGCGTGGGCTAGTGTCTAGACAAAGACTTGTTGCTTACAAGTTATCCTGGTAATGCATCTACTTGCAGGCTGGGGCAGGGTTTGTGAAGTAGTTGCTTTGTCAATTTTGCTTCGTCACAGATGAAGCCTTATGAAGATGTATGACACAAGTAATTCTTGGGGATTTAATATGCTTAGGTCCACAGGTACAGCTGTATCCTTATCTGTTTTCCTATCTGTTTACTCAGTATATCATGATTTTACTTAAGGATAAGGGGATATAGATTTTAGAAACAAATTGATACATGAAAGATTCACAGTACTTGACTCTGACAGATTGAAGTTGGCTGTATGGCAGCTCCCCATATCCTGCTCTGGCCCATGAGGAATGGACTAGATGATTTAATGGAGCTCTCTCTAATTTCCAATATTTCTAATATAAAAAGAAGCATATTAAAGTTTAATATTTACAAATTTCTGTAAGGTCTGTTGCCATGGCGACCTTTAAAGGAGCAAAATAAAATTAGATATGCCATCCACAGAAACTAAGATAATAGTCAGTCAAGTGCTCTCTAAATTAAATTCATTCAGAAACCGTTATATGTTCGTGATACCAAGAGGAGCAAATTCTAAGGGTAGTACCTTTGACTGAGAGCCATGCTGCCAAACATGGGAAACCATGTTCTTGATATTTATAGTGCAGTACACAACAATCCATGGAATACAACTGAGACACTTATCTTTGCCTTCTTTTCTAAAGACTCCTAGACAGAAGTGACTTGGCAGTCATAATGTCTGTCTCACTCATTCAGGAGTACGTTCCACTGCACTCCCTGTACTGCTTTATTACCTATGCTTGTACTTGCAGCACCCTACAACTGCATTGTATAGTGTCATGCCCTGAGTGTTCAACTTCAGCAGTCTCCCAGCCGATCTTAATAGATATTAATTGCTGTGCAGGTGTATAGGGTGGGAGGTATTCTCTCGATACCTTGGCTCCACACCATTTAGGCTTTGAATATGATTACCAACATCTTTGAATTACAGCCAGAAGAAAACAGGAAGCCAGTGTAGAGACTTGACCTCAGGTCCTGTGTTTGAGGCATCCTGAAGCAGTTAGGAGGAAGGCAGAAGGGTTCTGAAGTAGCTGGAGGAATTGGTCCTAAAACACATTTGTCCCAGTTGGTAGTAACAAAGGTGTGGATGACTGTGTGAGATCCAGATCGAAGAAGAATGGTCCATGATCAATGGCAAACTCACCCACACTATGGGTCACCAATGCAGGTTAAGTCAAAGAGCAGCGATAAATCCAGTGAGACCCTGAGGATGTGAACCGTTTTGGTGAAAGTCAGATATTACACCCTTATTAGCTGATGCAGACATACCATTGGCTTAATCCCCCATCTCCTTCCCCTTACCAGGAAACAAAACTGCAGGTTTTCCCAGCTTGAATCTTCATCCATCTCTCTATATCGTATGCTGGCAGAGTAAAGAGACTATAGACGTCATAGTGTTTGAGATGGTGGCAAAGAGCTGAGTATTGTTATACTGATGACCCAGTAGTCCAAAGTCTTGATCTTTCCAAGTGGCTTAATAGGAATGTCAGACAGAAGGGATTACAAAATGGTATGCTATGGAACCCGGCATTTGCAGGGCCAAGGGAAGAAGAGATTGCCGAGCACTACCCTTTTTTGAAGTTTCTGAGAAGAAGTAAACCCACTGAAAGATTCCTCAGTCCACTCCTGCAATATTTTGCAGGCAAGTCAGTCAGACCTTAGAGTCACAGTGTTATCCAGAGCTGCTGGTAAATCTATTAAAATCAGCTTGGGAACTTTACCTTTTACATCATCACTAGAAGATCATCCATATCAATAGAGATGTTTCCATAAACAAGCCTGAACCCAGAAGTTAGGCATCAAAATCTGTATAATCAGTACTGGAGGTAGCTCATCACTATCTTTTCAATTACTTTCTCTTAAAAGGGGAGATTCAAGGCAAGACAAAACTGTGTGTTAATCAAATATGGTGTCTTGAGCAAGGTCCTAAGCACTCTTTATTTAAATGTTATTGGTATGTTGCTATCCCTAATGCAGGCATTAGGAATCTTTGACAATAATGGGCCTGTTATCTTTTCCATTGCTTTCATCATTCATGAAGGACACAGGGCCCTTTCCATACATGATGTGATTTGCTTGGGGTTACAACCAAAACCTCAGCAAGAGAAACCATCTGAGAGCCACGCAGTACAGGTGAAGGAGTAATTGTGGCACCTTAGAGACTAACCAATTTATCTGAGCATAAGCTTTCGTGAGCTACAGCTCACTTCATCGGATGCATACTGTGGAAAGTTTAGAAGATCTTATTATATACACACAAAGCATGAAAAAATATCTCCTCCCACCCCACTCTCCTGCTGGTAATAGCTTATCTAAAGTGATCACTCTCCTTACAATGTGTATGATAATCAAGGTGGGCCATTTCCAGCACAAATCCAGGTTTTCTCATCCACCCCACCCCACCCCCACACAAACTCACTCTCCTGCTGGTAATAGCTTATCCAAAGTGACCACTCTCCTTACATTGTGTATGATAATCAAGGTGGGCCATTTCCAGCACAAATCCAGGGTTTAACAAGAACGTCTGGGGGGGGTGTAGGAAAAAACAAGGGGAAATAGGCTACCTTTCATAATGACTAAGCCACTCCCAGTCTCTATTCAAGCCTAAGTTAATTGTATCCAATTTGCAAATGAATTCCAATTCAGCAGTTTCTCGCTGGAGTCTGGATTTGAAGTTTTTTTGTTGTAAAATAGCGACTTTCATGTCTGTAATCGCGTGACCAGAGAGATTGAAGTGTTCTCCGACTGGTTTATGAATGTTATAATTCTTGACATCTGATTTGTGTCCATTTACTCTTTTACGTAGAGACTGTCCAGTTTGACCAATGTGGTATGTGGTTGCTGGTGATTATACCACACAACAGAACCACTAACCCAGGAACCTATCCTTGCAACAAAGCCCGTTGCCAACTGTGCCCACATATCTATTCAGGGGACACCATCACAGGGCCTAACAACATCAGCCACACTATCAGAGGCTCGTTCACCTGCACATCCACCAATGTGATATATGCCATCATGTGCCAGCAATGCCCCTCTGCCATGTACATTGGTCAGACTGGACAGTCTCTACGTAAAAGAGTAAATGGACACAAATCAGATGTCAAGAATTATAACATTCATAAACCAGTCGGAGAACACTTCAATCTCTTTGGTCACTTGACTACAGACCTAAAAGTGGCAATTCTTCAACAAAAAAACTTCAAATCCAGACTCCAGCGAGAAACTGCTGAATTGGAATTCATTTGCAAATTGGATACAATTAACTTAGGCTTGAATAGAGACTGGGAGTGGCTTAGTTATTATGCAAGGTAGCCTATTTCCCCTTGTTTTTTCCTACACCCCCCCCCCCCCCACGTTCTTGTTAAACCCTGGATTTGTGCTGGAAATGGCCCATCTTGATTATCATACACATTGTAAGGAGAGTGGTGACTTTAGATAAGCTATTACCAGCAGGAGAGTGAGTTTGTGTGCGTGGGGGGGGTGAGAAAACCTGGATTTGTGTTGGAAATGGCCCACCTTGATTATCATACACATTGTAAGGATAGTGGTGACTTTAGATAAGCTATTACCAGCAGGAGAGTGAGTTTGTGTGGGGGTGGGGTGGGGTGGATGAGAAAACCTGGATTTGTGCTGGAAATGGCCCACCTTGATTATCATACACATTGTAAGGAGAGTGATCACTTTAGATAAGCTATTACCAGCAGGAGAGTGGGGTGGGAGGAGGTATTTTTTCATGCTTTGTGTGTATATAATAAGATCTTCTAAACTTTCCACAGTATGCATCCGATGAAGTGAGCTGTAGCTCACGAAAGCTTATGCTCAGATAAATTGGTTAGTCTCTAAGGTGCCACAAGTACTCCTTTTCTTTTTGCGAATACAGACTAACACGGCTGTTACTACAGGTGGCATATTTTATCTCCCACTCTTGTACTGTTCCTATTGAAGCGGTCAGCTCTGACTGAATTCCAGTTTATATTGTCTGATGTGTATGTTGACTACTATACATATGAGAAACACTTGATTTTACATTGCTGAGACAATCTGGGTTAATCAGATTGCCCAGAATTCAGAATGCTTCCTCTGATTTGGATTTTGCAGAAGTTAAGGCTGAGAAGACAACTTTCATCACCTCAATAATAGTAACAGCATAAAAATGCCATAATTCTTGACCAAGCAATTGGATTTGGGGGTGAATCTTCTGTTAGTCCTCCAGGCTTCTCCCTTGCTGCTTCATGTTTCTCTAGCTCTGTATACCACAGTAACGTGCGAGGACAATGCATGGGGCATCATGGTGTCATTGTCTGTCAGATGGTCGTGGACAGTAGTGCAGCTAAGTTGCACTAGACCAGTGGTTCTCAAACTTTTGTACTGGTGACCTCTTTCACATAGCAAGACTCTGAGTGCGACCCCCCCTCTTATAAATTAAAAACACTTTTAAATATATTTAACACCATTATAATTGCCGGAGGCAAAGCAGGGTTTAGGATGGAGGCTGACAGCTCGCGATCCCCCGTGTAATAACCTCACGACCCCCTGAGGGGTCACAACCCCCAGTTTGAGACCCCCTGCACTAGACTGTCAAGTTGGTCACGTGGCCGAGCTGGAAATCTGTGTTTTGGAAATACAAAGGGCCCATGATTTTCCAAGGGCGACCCATAGAAACTTCTCCACCTGACTGAAGCATGGAAAAGCTCTCCGAGAAGGAGATGATTGGACTGACAAAGATGTATTTTAAACAAATCCTGTTATCGGTCCCATTCATAAAATAATGAAACCAGAGGTGTTAGTTGAGCTGAGCTGGATTATAATTCCGTAAACAAGATGCATCATTACTATACATGCTGAAGATACTGACAGTCAGTCTTGGGAATTGCAATGTCAGACTTGGCAAACGGTTAGCCTTGAGTAGGAGTTTTAGTGAGTAAATGGGGTGACCTGTGCACAATCAGATGCCCAAATGCACTTTATTTTGGGACTCGCAAGTGTGTCCACCTAGTCTGAACTAGCTTTTCAAGTTCACTTTTAGAGTTCCATAGGGCTAGAAACAAATGCTTTATAACCACTTGAAATCTAGGAATTCAAGCTTTCAAGAGGCATAAAGCCATTCTTTTTAACTTTAGTAGTTTGTGGGATACCTGCTTCTAAAACCACTTAGGAATTAAATGGAGGAGAGACCAGATGTGCTGAGCAAGATGTGATTTTAGGGGCCTATAACATAGGTCTTGTCTACACTACAGTGGCAGAGCTACAGGTCCGCAGTAGAGCCACTGTAGTGCCGTAGCACAGATGTTTGCTGAAGCCACAGAAGGGATTTCTCTGTTGCTGTAGTTAATCCACCACCTTGAGAGATGTTAGCTAGGTTGATGGAAGAATTCTTCTCTTGATCTAGTGGTGTCTATACCAGGGTTTAGGCTGGCTTAACTGCATGTTTCGGGTGTGAATTTTTCATGCCTGGGAGCCATGTCGCTATGTCCACCTAATATTTAGGGGTAGACTTGGCCCTATGTTCTTCCAGGGCTAGAAACACTCTGGCAGAAAGTGAGAAAATTTCTCTAAGCATTGGTCTTGCAATTAGGACATAAGAACATACGAACAGTGTCCTGTCTACCGACAGTGGCCAATGCCAGGTGCCTCAGAGGGAGTGAACCTAACAGGTAATGATCAAGTGATCTCTCTCCTGCCATCCCTCTCCACCCTCTGACAAACAGAGGCTAGGGACATCATTCCTTACCCATCCTGGCTAATAGCCATTAATGGACTTAACCTCCATGAATGTTTCCAGTTCTCTTTTAAACCCTGTTATAGTCCTAGCCTTCACAACCTCCTCAGGCAAGGAGTTCCACAGGTTGACTGTGCACTGTGTGAAGAATAACTTCCTTTTATTTGTTTTAAATCTGCTGCCCATTAATTTCATTTGGTGGCCCCTAGTTCTTATATTATGGGAACAAGTAAATAACTTTTCCTTATTCACTTTCTCCACACCACTCATGATTTTATATACCTCTATCATCTCCCCCCTTAGTCTCCTCTTTTCCAAGCTGAAAAGTCCTAGCCTCTTTAATCTCTCCTCAGATGGGACCTGTTTCAAACCCCTAATCATTTTAGTTGCCCTTTTCTGAACCTTTTCTAATGCCAGTATATCATTTTTGAGATGAGGGGACCACATCTGTACGCAGTATTCAAGACATAGGCGTACCATGGATTTACATGAGGGCAATAAGATATTCTCTGTCTTTTTCTCTGTCCCTTTTTAAATGACTGCAGATCAGCTGCAAGCTCAGGCATCAGTGATCTTCCTGCGGAGCCTCCCTCCTGGGTATGTCTTCCCAGGAGCAAGAGCCAGTTGTGTCTTAGCCAAGACCCTCATCCTTATCTCAAGATGATGCCATGCTGCCTTGTTCGTCTTCCCCTTCTATTCTGGAGGTCTTTAAGATGTATCAGGACCTTTTATACCAGGTAGCTGCATCCCTGGGCGTCCAGGCGGAGTTTCTCCAAGAGAACATATACAAACTGGTGGGCATTTTACAGCCTGCTATCCCTGGGAGAGTGGCTCTCCTGATCAATGATATGCACCTCGTGCCGGTGAGAGCCCTGTGGAGTACATCGGCCTTGGTACCACTGGGGGCTAAGCACGTGGAAAAGCACTACTTTGTTCCCAGGCAGGGATTTGAGGGGTTCTGTTCACACCTGGCCCCAAATTCCCTGACCATAATGGCAGTAAATGACAGGGCCAGGGTAGGTTGAAGTCTGCCCCCAAGGACAGAGACTCCAAGCGATTGGATATTCTGGGCAGAAAGATCTATATCTCATCATTCCTACAGATGAGGATCGCAAATCAAGCTTTGCTGTCCAAGTATGATTTCCTCAATTGGTCAGCCGTGTCTAGATTCAAGAACCAGTTGCCCAAGGCCTTGCATGAGGAGTTTCCGGCATTTTTTGAAGAATGCTTATTGGTGACACACAACACATGCCAATAATTACTAGGAGGCCCCCTTGAGCTGGTTGAGGCCCTAAGCAATTGCTTAAACTGCTTATTCTGAGCACCAGCTCTGGTTCTTGGACAAGATTGATGACACTTTGCATTGCTTTAAGGATTCTGGGGCTACCTTGAGGTCCTTGGGAGGGTGCATGCCATCTGCACAAAGATGCCACTATCGGGCACAGCAGCAGCAACAATATTGCCCACAGCATTTCTTCACACAGCCTTTCCCCCTGAAACAGCAGGATTACCATAGAAAGAGGGATAGATCCCACAAGAGGAATCGGTCAGGCTCTGGCTTTGGACAGTCCACACGCCTTCTCTGTGCTAGCTAATCACCCATTTTAACTCCTTAGTCCAGAGCACTGATTCAGTCAATACTCCACCCTCTTTGTCTCTTTAGGGACTGTTGCCCTGCTTCTGCAGTGCTTGGGACTCAGTTGTCTCCCAACAGCTGGGTCCTAGACGCTGTCAGATCAGACTATGCACCCCACCCCCAAATCCATCTTCAGGGACCCCTCTCACAAGACTCTGCTCATCAAGCAGATCAGCTTTCTGTTGACATTGGGAGTGGTGGAGGAAGTTCCCCTGGAGCACCAGGGCCACAGCGTTTACTTCCAGTACTTCCTGATACCGAAATCCAAGGATGAATGAGACCCATTCTCAACTTTCACGGCCTCAACAAGTGAATCAGTGTGTAAGAAAACTCAGTCTTCACTCTTAGGTTGTTTGCAACAAGTCAGAGACAATTTTATTCATGCAATTGCAGGGAAGACAGCAATTGGACAGAGTGTCTGTCCTTATGCAAATCTTCAAAATACAAAACAATATAAAGCAGTATTTATACCTTTTCATTATATAAAGCTGTGCCTTGTTTATACATTTTTCTTTCTGATATCTTATTTGTTTTCAACATTTCCTGCTAACAATTACATTCCATTGTTATCTCAAGGCAAAGTTAAAAACAGCTTTGCTTGCAGTTTCCCATACGCTTCACCAGTCCTGCCTCTACAAATCTTTCGTTATTATGGTTCTGTGTTAGCCTGACTGTTGCTCTGTCTCTAACAAACTAAGATGGCTGCACTCAAATCCTCTTTTCCCCCTCTTCCTACTTCCACAGCAGATACATGAGATTTTGCATGCTCACTCTCAGCTAAACTCTTCACATGGTCTCAGAATGGCTGATTTGTTACTCTGGAACTTACATTCATGTGGCGATTCTACTGATACAGAGGAAATTTCTGCATTGTGTGGTAGGAGACTGCCACTTTCATTACACTATTGTCCCATTCAGCCTCGCTTCTGCCCCCTGAGTCTTCACCAAATGCATTGTGGTGTCATGGCTTCTCTCAGGAGGAAGGGAATCCACATCCTCCTGTACCTCGATGACTGGTTGCTGAAGGGTGGCTCCAGAGAGGAGGTTCTCACCCATGTCAACACCACATTGCATTTGCTTGACCGTCTGTGACTGACTTTAAACACCACAAAGACAATCACGGTTCCCACTCAAAAAAAAAAAAAAAAAAAAAATTGAGTTAATTAGACCCTGTTAGTTTCCACAAGGTAAAGGGTGTTCCTGCTGGCCTACCGCTTCCAAGCAATTCAACAGCTCTGCCTCAGTCTATAATCTTGGCCTTCCACGACTGTCTGTGTGTGTCTGAGCATGTTGAGTCATGTGCCCACTTACATGCAACTCATCCAGTTGGGTAAGTTATGCCTTCGCCCTCTTCGGATGTACCTAAGGATGGTCTGCTACCCTGCCTTGCGTTCTCTGAACAGATTGATTTGCCTTTCTCCACCAGTCCCAGATTTCTTGTGCTCTTGGGAGTCACTACATAGTGTGTGCCAAGGAGTCCCTTTCACTTGGCCCTCTCAGACCAAGTCATTGGTTACCGACACTTCCCTTCTGAGTTGGGGAGTACATCTGGATTAATTGAGGGTGCAGTGCCAGTGGTTGGAACAGGAAGCGTTACTCCATGTCAATTTGTTGGAACTTTGGGCCATCCACAATGCATGTCTTGTCTTCTGGGACTGCATCAGACACTCAATGGTTCACATGCTCACTGACAATACCACCGCGATGTACTGTGTGAACAAACAAGGGGAAGCACATTCCAGGTTACTCTGCCTGGAGGCGATCAACCTGTGGCAATTTTGCATTGAAGACATCACTCCAGTAGCAGTCCGCTTGCAGGGGATGCATACGAGTCTCACAGACCATCTCAGCAGGCTTTTCTTCCTGAGCCACAAGTGGTCCATGAAGGAGACTGTCCTTCAGGTCATCATTGGAACAGGGGATATCCCCGCGATTGACCTGTTTGTGATGAGGGAAAACAGAAAGTGTCGACTATTCTGTTCTTGAGGGGGCCTCAGCCTGGGCTCCCTCTCTGACGCCTTCCACTGCAGCTGGCAGTCAACTCTTTTGTATGCCGTTCCACCTATTCCAATCATTCCTCAGGTCATCCACAAACTCAAGGCAGATTGGGCCAAGCGTCCTCATTGCTCCTGCATGGCAGAGACAGTCCTGGTTCTCAGATCTCCTTGCTTTGTCAATTCAGCCTCCCATACTGCTTCCTTTCCATCCCAACCTGCTTACTCAGCACCATGGCTGCACCCTGCATCCTGCTATACTGAATGAAGAAAAAGAGCAATGCTCAGAGGCTGTCCAACAAGTCCTGCTCAACAGTAGGAAGTCCTCCACTAGGATGGCATACTTAAAGGGAAGAGGTTCTCGATGTGGTCCTTGGCCTACAGGACCCAACTGACAGGGGCTTCCATCCAGGGCATCTGTGAGTACCTGTTATATCGTCAGAAATCCGGCCTTGCCCTCAGTTCACTAAGTACATTTGGCAGCAGTATCAGCATTTTTTTTTCCAATGCCATGGTGATGAGATTTCTGAAAGGGCTTCTCCGCTTATGTCCTCGGATCCAAGTACTGGTTCCTCTTTGGGACTTAACTATGGTTCTGGTTGTTCTAATGGGCTCTCCATTTGAACCCCTTGCGTCTTGTCCACTGCCCCTCCTGTCTCAGCAAACTGTGTTCCTGATAGCTTTCACTTCTGCAAGAAGGGTGTGAGTTACAGGCCCTTATGGCTGAGCCTCCTTACACTCAGTTCTCCAAGGATGAGGTGATGCTGCGACCACACCTAAAGTTTTTGTCCAAGGTGGTCTCTGTTTCTTCTGAATTAGGCAGTGCAGTTACCCGTGTTTTTCCATAAGCCACACGCTTCCCTGGAGAAACAGCGTCTCCATACCCTGGATGTCAGGTCATATCTAGCCTTTTACCTGGACAGGACTAAGCCATTTGTGCTTCATCTGGCCTGTTTGTGTCATATGCAGATTGCATGAAGGGGCAAGTAGTCTCTGCACAGACCATCTCTAGATGGATAACATCCTGTATCAAGACTATGTATGAGATAGCTTTGACTATGCCTCCTCAGTGGATACAGGCTCACTCCACGAGGGTGCAAGCGACATCGATAGCATTCCTCAGTGACATGTCCTCACTGGACTTTTGGAAAGTGGCCACAAGGTCATGTACGATTATGGACTATTATGCTATTACCGCATCTTCCTGAGCAGATGCAGGCCTCAGAAGAACGGTCCTGTGATCTCTATTCCAGTAAACTCTGAGCCCTGCCTACAGATTGTGGTACAGCTTATGAGTCACCTAACTGGAATACACATCTGCATCTACTCGAAGAAGAAGAAACAGTTACTTACCGTAACTCTGGTTCTTCAAGGTATGATGAGAACATGTATTCCATGACCCACCCTCTGCCCCTCTGCATTGGAGTCGCCTCTCATGGGATTTCATTATGAAGGAACTGAGTGGTGTGACGGTGGCGCCACCTCATATAGCCAGGGGAGGAGCCATAAGACACAAGCACTGCCCCTCTACAGGTACTGCTAGCAAAGACCTCTGGCTTCAATGCACTGGGAGTGCACACACCTAACTAGAGTACATGTCCGCATCACGTTTCGGAGAACCACAGCTGCAGTAAGTAACTGTTTTCTTAAAGGGACAGTCAGCTCTAGGTTATTGTAAATGTGTCAATTTCAGAATATTTGTTTCTGATAGATTACACTTTCTAATTAAACAGTAGGTCTTGGGGTTTATTCTGAAATTGATTTTAAAATATAGTGCTTTCTCTTTCTCAAAGGGGTGCTTTCTCTCCCCTTTGGCGCTTGATAGAGAAACTGATAACAGGGAAACAGTGAAACTGACTGTGCACAAAATAAACTGGAAAAAAAATAAGCAAGATGTTGCTAGCTTTCAGTTATAGAACTATTTAATGTTTCTTATAAATTTTGTACCAACAATGCTTTTAGACGGAAGTGTGATCTTTCATGTTTACAGTGTCCCTCCCTTTAAGTGTTTTCAAGAGTATGATAAAGTTGTTCCTTTATGAATGCACTGCCAGGGAAACAAGGATTCCTTGGACATCAAACACTGCAGAACAATCTTAACATTAACTGTTTCTGTGAATTATGATTATATTTGCAATTCAACTGTGCAGCTTGGCTGCAAAATAATGTTCCTATATATGTCTTCAGGTATTGCAAACAACACTGGAGGGATTACCTTGATTCCCGTTTCAGTGAATTTATCTCAGCAGTCTAAAGTGGAGAGTCATGGACAAGTACCTCTCACTGCTCAAGCTTTAACTGGTGCATCTCCAAACCATTCCCGTATGAATCAAGCACAGGAAGCACATCAGTCGGCAGGAAGCAAACCAAAGAAAACTGGCTCCATGGCACTGTTTTACAGAAAGGTAAATATCTTGCTTTGTATTAAATGTTTTTCTCTATTTTAGAGAGACAAGGTGGGTGAGGTAATCTTTTATTGACCAAGTGCTCTGTTTTGTTAATGCTTGATTATATTTAAATTTGTCTGTCTCTCAGCAAACTGTTCCATTATACTCCTGTGTTATTCAGTTACTTTTCCTCTGGCACTAATAAAGGCACCTGTGCCAGAAAATGCTTTAAAATCCTATTACTAAAAAATTGCTTTTCAGATCCACTAATTTGGGCCAGATGTGTAGTTCTCTAATCTCCTTGGTTGACAGGCAGCATCTCCAATAGCTAGCCACAAATTGTTAGTGCTTTCTGGTTCTTTATTCCTGCTCTTGTTTTCTCCCAGCTCTGCTGAGGGTGCAGATAGCTGTACTAGCTCCAACTCCTTAGTGCTTTGCCAGAAATTCTCAGAGAGAGGAGATAACGCACATAGACCCTGTAGGCTGGGGTAAGGCCTCAAATAAGGGTGTTTTCTCTTCTAAATCTCTCTGAGCTCTTTCTTTTCTAACGGGTTTTGAACTAGGACTTGGGAAACTTTCATCATCCCTCTCTTAGATGCATGGATTAGACATGCTGAAGGGAAGACTATCTTCCTGTAATTGACTAGTGTTCAGACACGCTCAGCCCTGGTCTACACTAGGACTTTAGGTCGAATTTAGCAGTATTAAATCGATGTAAACCTGGACCCGTCCACACAATGAAGCTCTTTTTTTTCAACTTAAAGGGCTCTTAAAATCGATTTCCTTACTCTACCCCTGACAAGTGGATTAGCGCTTAAATCGGCCTTGCCGGGTCGAATTTGGGGTACTGTGGACACAATTCGACGGTATTGGCCTCCGGGAACTATCCCAGAGTGCTCCATTGTGACCGCTCTGGACAGCACTCTCAACTCAGAGGCACTGGCCAGGTAGACAGGAAAAGAACCACAAACTTTTGAATCTCATTTCCGGAGACTGCGGGAGCTGTGGGATAGCTACCCACAGTGCAACACTCCGGAAGTCGACGCTTGCCTTGGTACTGTGGAAGCATCCACCGAGTTAATGCACTTAGAGCATTTTCTGTGGGGACACACACACTCGAATATATAAAACCGATTTCTAAAAAACCGACTTCTATAAATTCGACCTAATTTCGTAGTGTAGACGTAGCCTCAGACACACTCTTATTTCAGCTTCTCCTGTCTCTGAAAATTCCATTCTGTCATCTCTTCTATTGGAAGTAACATCTGTTTCCTGGACCCACTGACCTGTCCAGAATTGGCTGCTTATGTGGGGCTTCACAAAGCTGTGTTGGATACTTAAGCCCTCTGGGACAATATTCAGAAAGAGGAATAACATGCTTGCTTACCAGAGGAAGGAAGGAATTTGAGGGATGAATAAGCATGAATAACTTATAGGAGTTTTGCTGCCTTTCTCTTGCATTTTCATTTTAGAGAGAGACAAGGTGAGGGAAGATTTCTTTATCCATAAACATGAGCAAACCCCCTGAGTATACCTGATTAGATCAGTCTTAATCTGCCTTCCAAAAACTTAAATCATAGTACCTGCACTATTTGTATGCTTCCCTGTTGGAGTTTTCTTGCTTCTTTATTTAATTGTATTCCTGGTGGCCATCGTTTCAGCTAGCAACACTAGCAGTGAGCGATTCATTCATTGGAGTGCTTTGTTACAGAGAGAGAAAATAAAACTTATTCTTAGAGATTCTGATTTCTCTTAGGATCTCACAGGCAGAATGGAGTTTGGTTCTCTGCTTTCAATCAAACAACTGCTATCCCCACCTCTTGTCTAAGGAGGGATGAGAATTAAGTTGGTCCAAATTAATGTCCAACCAACGTACAAGCTTAATTTTCAATCATACAGTGGTTTTATGAATCTTTATCTGCTTTCACTGTGTGCTTGGAAAATTATGTAATAAGCAAAACTACTGTTCCCTGTTGCTAGGAAAGTTAAAATCCAGGCTTCTGATGAAACCCCATCTTTAAGGGAGTTTTGACCTTTTGGTTACAGGTTATGAACTCAAACCCTTGTGCACAAAAGGATATTCTTCTCTTCTGCCTGTCTTGTGGAACTTTTCAATAGAGCAGATCATTAAAAGGCTTCTTTTTTTACTTCCAGACATAAATGCCTATGTGTTCTTAGTTCTCATAGTGGGGGGAAAGAACTTCTACAGTTAATGAAAGACTGTTAATCATGTTGCACTTGTCAAGGTCATCTCAGGTTTTCATCTGAATGAGGTGTTTTTAAAAAGAAACCTGATAAATACTGTGTAGGTTAATCTCCTTGGGTGTAAGTAAAGTATATGACCTCTTCAAACTTCCTGCTCATCTGAGGGGTCCCAAGGTATGTGGTCAGGTAGATGGAGTAGTTAGGTACAATGCTTGTCAAATTATACTGGCCAGATGGATCAGACTTTGTATTTCTGAAGCCTGTAAGGCAGAGATGACAACTCAGTATTTGAGTACATTCTCCCATGCAGAACCCCTTGCAGAGATTGGTAAGATGGCAGCTTCGGTACATTTAGCATTTTTTATTAGAGTAGCTTTTAGTTGATGGATTCTCATTTTTAACCGCTCTCGAATTTGGTCTCTGTATGAAGGGATTGCTACATAGATCCTGTCAGTTCTGGACTTACGAATTTGAACATGCAGAAAGTAGGGTTTTACCTGTAGATTTTTGAATTTCAAATATAGGAATGGAAGTTTTCTATTCTAGTTTCTGGTTGCTAAGAGACAAGAAAACTAGTGGAGTGGGAGCTAGACATCTCTTCTGTGTTGTGAAGGCAAATTGCTTCTGGTTAAGGAAATGGTATTTTGCTAAGTAGGATTCTGATTTGTTGTTTTCCTTGCTTTAACATTTTGAATGTTTGTGTTTGGTGCTGTGGAGGATTTGTCTGGAACTAGAAAACAAAGAGCTGGAATTGGGATCCAAAAGGTGCTTAACTGACAGGTAGCAGCACTTATCTAGCTAGACAATCATGGAGTTGGAGTACATACAGTCCAACCATCTCAAATCGCTGTTTCTGAGATGCAGAAACATGTACAGGTAAAAAAAAAATTGCTTTCTGGAATTCTTCCCTTTAATTGCTAGCATGCTTTGTTGTTTTAAGACTCACAATTGTGATAAAACTAGATTTCAAGATTCAGTTGGCTTCACTCTCTGTTGTGCTGTTTTCCATCCCAGGTGTATCATTTGGCAAGTGTGCGCTTGCGTGATTTGTGCTTAAAACTGGATGTTTCCATTGAGTTGCGCAGGAAGATATGGACATGTTTTGAGTTCACATTAGTTCATTGCACTGATCTAATGAAAGACAGACATTTGGATCAGCTCCTCCTTTGTGCCTTTTACATTATGGCAAAGGTAACGTACAGATTTTAGGAAGTATTATATCTTAAGCTATTTCCAGGAAGTAAATAAAATAAACTGCAAATCTACTATCCAATTGTTTTACTTTTGATATCTTATTGGGGAGGGGAGGTGCTTCCAAGATGTTGATGAAGCCCTGAAGTCTTCTTTACCTTTGCTTTACATATCCTCCCTCAAGGTCCTATATCAACAATCCTTTTGACTCAGGACTGGATGGTACTCCTTTTTTTGAGCCCCTTCACACTGTTCCGTTGTCAGCTAGAAAGGGCATAGTTATAGTCTGTCTCCAGAAGGGATTGCCTCACATTGCTTATCTTTGGTGCTCTGCCTGCACCCCTGCTGGTCTATGAAGTGAGAAACTATGACTAGAAATAGTTTTGTGCATCTGTGTAGTTATGCAGAGCACTAACTAAAAGGCTGCTGGGGCTTGCACCTCCATGGAATAATTTGCTTTTTATATCCACACTTCACTTTTTTCAGAAAAACAATTCTTCTAGCAATTGCATACACAGGATATTAAGGTTGAGGAACCTAGCTAAGAATCTATCTTAGCAATATAATGTTTTGCTAAGAAATAAAAAGGGATGTGCAAGCTTGTTCACATTATGTTTTGAGGTGCTATAAACAGCCCAACTTATCACACAAATGGGAGTTTTGTAATCTTACTTCTGACTGACGCAAACTCAGGGAAAAAATAAAACAAAACACAGAACTCAAACTAGGCAAAGTGCCAATGTAATTATTTGTATTACTGTAGCACCTGGGAGCCGTAGTATGAACCAGGACTCCATTGTGCTGAATGGGATGAGAATATTAAATTGATTTGCCCAATGAGCCCTTAATGGGAAAGACAAAATAAGAAGAGGTATTACCTGTGGAATGAAGCTGCTATGGAATACAATTACTTGTTTATACATTTAGTAATTGTAAGCAATCCTTAAATCTTAGTTTAGACACTGCTACAAGGTTTGCAGAAAAATACCACCATTGAATGATCTCTTGTCTTACTGAGTAGGTGTGCCAGCTGCATGATTCCTGCCTTTCTCTGAAGTGTTGCCTCCAGTGCAATGAGACCGGACAGCCCAACTGCAGCAAGTGGACCTTGATACATTTTTCTTGTAGTTCCACTGCAAAACTGTTGATCATTTGCTATTACAATTGGTGATTCATGTAATTTACCTTGAAACAGAGCTGACTGTGTGTATCCTTGTAACCTTGCATCTTGTTCCAGAAAATAAGGAAGATACCTGTAACAAAGGATAAGAAATCCAATTTTCAAATATCACTAAAATTTTTACTTACCCACTAAGACTTAATAATTGTTCTCTTTTTCAATTCAGGGGTAGCTTCTGAAGGGGAAGGGGAAGAATTAATTTTTAAGCTTCAGCTTAAGGGAGCAGTAATTTTACAAGTGTAGATGAGCAGCAGGAATTGTTAACAAAAAACTGTTCTCATGTTGTCATATTCAGATGTCAGAATACTACATTTTTAAATGTATAAGTTCAAGCTATATATAATGCTCATGAAAAATGTACAGTATGGATTTGAAATCAAATGTACAAAGCATATTTCTGAAACATGCAACATCACAGCAAAACTACACAAATTGAGTTATACAAGAATAAAGCATGTTGGCATCAAACATGTTAATCTTTTTCTCTCCTGCTGAAGTAAGGCTAATTTCTTGTAGGATCTGCTTTCCCATCCTCCCCTATTTAGAAGTTGTATTGTGTATGGGCTGGAAAGTGAGGGCTTAGGGTGGGCTGGCTTCTGTTCCCACTACTGTGAAGCCCTACATAACCCCAAAGTCTTTCAACATGCTAAGAATTCTTGAATGTGGCACAGTTTTCCCTTTCTCTGTAATGGAAAGGAAAGTTGGAGCAGGCTGTTCATTAAACTAAAGATCACCTTGTTGTAGGCCAGAAAAAATACATGAGTTATTCCTACTCTGATATATCATTTACTTTTCTTAGCTTCATTACTTTTTTCAGACTAAATGAGATCAAGAAAACTCCGGAAAATTTCCCTTTTAAACAAGCATAAGTACTCATGTGCTGTAATATAACAATCATAGTTGCTATGTTTTGTCTTAAATAGTTCCTCTTGGGTTTTTTTTCTTTTCCAGGTTTCAGAATAGCAGCCGTGTTAGTCTGTATTCGCAAAAAGAAAAGGAGTACTTGTGGCATCTTAGAGATTAACAAATTTATTTGAGCATAAGCTTATGCTCAAATAAATTTGTTAGTCTCTAAGGTGCCACAAGTACTCCTTTTCTTTTTTCTTTTCCAGGTGACCAAAGAGGAAAGAACTTTTCAGGACATAATGAAAAGCTACAGAAACCAGCCACAAGCAAACAGCAATGTGAGTAAATAACAGTGTCTTCCCTGTAGATAAATGTTTGATACAAGCTCTCTTTCAAGTAGGCTCATACTAATACTGGAGAATGAATGTTACACGCATTTAACCTGAGAACTGTGATTTAATCTAAGTTTTAGTTTCTTGTATTACTTGACAACTGCATTTTTCCCCCTGTACTGCAGGTTTACAGGAGTGTTTTGCTGAAAAATAGTCCCAAAGAGGTCACATCAGAAAATACAAATTCAAACCAAGATGTGGAGATGACAGGTGGTGGTAAGTTTTAGAGTAGCAGCCGTGTTAGTCTGTATCCGCAAAAAGAAAAGGAGTACTTGTGGCACCTTAGAGACTAACAAATTTATTTGAGCGTAGGCTTTCGTGAGCTACAGCTCACTTCATCAGATGCATGCCATGGTGGTAAGTTCATAAAGTTAACCTGCTGTTTTTAAAATAACAGTCAAATGGATTTAAAAGAACTAATGTGTAGTATAAAATCCATTAGAATAGTTGCATCTAATTGCAAAGAGGAAAAATTAGCATTTCATTTTATCATAAGCTGATTAAAAAGCAACAGTACTGACATAAGGAGACAGACACTGATAGTCAGATGCTGTGTAGGCTAGGACATGGAAAATGCATTTCACAATTGGAACAAATAGGATAGAACTTCACAAATGCTTTAAGAATCCCTATTTTTAAATTAGGTTGGTTGAACCGTAATTTTTTTAAATGAGCAACTGATGATGATTCTATATAAGTGCAGCTCTCTTGAGATAACACTTAATAAATGGAAAGAGAGTGAGTGATGGGATATTCTAAAGACTGATTAGAAACATCTTTTTAAAATGTCAGAAGGTAGATTGTTTGATTCACTTCTTCGGGAAGGCTCAATGAGGAGCTCTTGCATTGAAATACTTACTGTCCTGACGTAGATAGGAGTCAGGATTGGCTTTAGTATGTCTGCTGTTTTGATTTTTGCGAAGAGTGTGGGTAAATGTCTATATTTTTTCTTAAAGCATTTTTCTTTCTCCAAAATCCAAGATAGATTTTTCAAAGCGATGCTATGTAAATTGGTTTCTGCTGTTACACAGTTGATCAAAATAAGGCATTAACTATTACAAACCATAAAAGTGATCAACAGAAGTCTAATTTATCCAGAAAAGTTATCCTTAGTTGGTCTATATCTCATATAATCATCTTGGGGTCTCTGTTATCTTGTCAGTGAGAGACATTGAACCACTGACCTCAGAGGACTCTCTCTCAACATCAGCTCAGCAAGCTAGAGTTACCTCACAGAAGTCCTAGGCTTTACATGACAGCAGCATACTACAGCTGTTGACCAGTAATTTCGAAGAGATCAATGTCTTGACATTAGCCCAGCAAGTTAGAGATGCTGTCTCTAACATTATTTAAATAAAGAGCGAGGTGATCTCGGTTCTCTTGCCCCTATGGTGGATTAATTTAAATCAAAATTATTTAATCAGTAAACAGGAAATCTTTAAATAATCAATTTGAATCTTGTTTTGTATTTGTACTTTATAATTACTTTCCTAAAGAAAGGTTGATTCCTATTAAAACATGTTGATTTGCAACTAAATATAGCCTTTACTCTGTATTTGATGGTACTTTTTACTCACCAGGAGGATACGTTCTATTTATACACACTTACTTAAGCAGTTATTTAGCTTAATATACGTTCATTCAGATTCTTAAGTTTTACTTTTTTATTGTTAGAAAATGGTGAATGATGCATTTCTTTATTAGATTAGATTTTTTCGCTTGTCATGTGTGTCAAGTTGCATTTGGATAGAAACCGGAATTCAATTAAAGTGCACAAAACCAGCATTTTAAAAATGTTTTCTAAATAAATATAACCTACCTTAAAGTGTTGGACACATAAGAAGAAAAATATTTATCAAAACATGTTTTGTATTTAAAGCTAACTGATATATTAAACAGAGGAAGTATTATCTATCGTTAGAATTGAACTGATTGCTTCTAGTTACCATGTCCTTCAAGATCTTAGAACTAGTAGATCACATCCTCTTATACCTCATTTATATTTATAGATTGGAAGAGGGAAACAAGCTTTCCTTCTTTTTTTCAACTCCCAATAAGTTTTTGAACTCTGAATGAACTAATCATTGAACTGAATTAGTTTGAATAAACAGAAATTAAGAAAATAGTTTCTCTGCACCTACAGGAGGCTACTGATCTGCAAAGCTCTGGTTCTAGGAGTTTAGCCAGTGACTTTCATCAGTTTAGGGCATTTGGCTTTCTTTAAAACCTTGGCAGCAAACATACTGCTTGAATATTATTATTTGAATTATTTTAATAGATTATAGGAAATTTGAGCTTTAATATAGGTTATCATAGTTTCAAATTTGATTTCAGATTGGTTTATTTTTAAAAAAAAAAATGTATTAAATCAATTTTATAAAAATTTTAAAGTCTTTTTTTAATTTTTTTTTAAATACCGATTTTTATCCACCCCAGTCTTCCTCCAATATCAGAACAGCAAACTTGAATTGTTAACAGTAAGTTCAAATGCCCTTGTTCTGACATCAGCCAACCAAGAGGTTCTAAGCCAGGAGAGTTGTTTGATCTTTTAGCCAGTTTTCAAACCGTGTGACAGTATTTCTGTCCAAGTGCATGTGAACGAATTTTTCACTTAAATCACCACTTCAGTGCCTTTTATCTAATATCAGCATTAGTTAAATCTTAACCCCCTGTTGATGGGAAGAGAAGTCGTGACTTCCCAATTGTCACAAAGCAGGTTAGTGGTAGAGCGGGGAATGGAGCTTCTTTGTCCTGACTCTAGTTTTTGTACTCACTCCTGTTCCAGCATAAGGTGTCTTAGTATCAGACCCTAGGTTTATGTTTTATTAAGGTGCTTGGCTAACATCCAGTTACTTCCATGAAAAGAGTTTTTGTTAGCAAACAATTTAGAGATTAACATGACTTCTATTAGAAGACTGTATTCAGCTGTGAACCAAGTTAATTTTGGAGTTAGCAAGTGATAGAACAGTTGCAGTAACCAGGCTTGCTGTGTAACTACCACTGTTTCCATTGAATGTTACGTTGTATACATAATGTACAATATTCCAGAATCATTTTTTTTACAGTGGAGGCATGAGTCAAGTATTGAGCCTTACTCTGTCAGTTAATCCAGTATAAAAGTGCCTTTTAACTAAAGATTGGCAGTTAAATCAGGCTTCACAGATTGTATAGTCTGTCATGGGTTTTCATAAAACATGGTGTGTGCTACAGTAATTAAAGCAGATCTTTATCACAACTTGCGATTCTGGCCACCATAAAAAGAGTGATCTTGGTCAATGGTAGCTTTATTATTGCTGTCTCTGGACTGAAGCCTCAGCAATATACATGTGTGTCTAAGCAAGCCGGTCTTTCCTCTCTCATTCAGAAGAATTGTAACTCATTAAAAGAAGAAATAACATGTTTGTGGGAAAGGCAGTGTGGTCACACCTTATATTTTAAGGTTCCATTTATAAATAGTTGATAAGGATTTGATAAATGGTGGATGGTGGGTTTTTTTTTAAAAAGAAAGTTTTTGTTGTAGCCTGTTACAGAGTACAACAAGTCAATAGGTTGTTCAACACCTTCTACTAATGTGCTTGTAACCATTTGTAATTCACACTACTCATATCTATAACAAACTTGTAACATCTGTTCTTCTTCAGGGAGTGTTCCCGTGGGTCCTCCGCTTTAGATGTCTATGCACTCTGCGCTTGTAATCAGAGATTTGTGGTAGCCATGACCAGTTGGGTCATTCACACTCCGTCACTGTCTTGCACTGTCCCTCAATTCCTTCTCTACCACCTTTGGCTTGAGTCGGAGCAATCAGCAGCACCCTCACTTACCTTTACATAAGATTAGCCTTTAGATAAGATAGTTTATAGTTGGTAGTATACTCAGTAGTTAGATAGTTTACCTTTTATACTTATTTTATTTATTTTATTTAAAAAAAATTTTTTTTGCTTTTCTACCCTTATTCCCCTCAGTAGGCAAATAAGTTTTGGCTCCCACAGAGTTACTGCTCCCTTCTTGTTTGAGATAGCCTCTCTCCGGCATGCCTGGATCACCGGGTTTCAAACGCTGCCTGACTTGCAGAGTGTCAGTCCCTGTCTCTGACAGACACACACAGTGTGTCCGCTGTCTCAGCGAGACACACATTCCTCAAAAATGTCCACATCTAAGTTCCCTCTAAGCTGCATAGCCGGGTGGCTGCCCAGCAAGCTATCAAGTACTGCGCGCTTCAGGTTTCCCACTACCGTGCTGCTCCTGCCATCTGCCTTGGAGCTGCTCCCAGGAGCCTCCTGCTTGCTATGCAGAGCTGGGGGAAGGGGGGTACTGATGTCAGGATGTCCCCCTTCCCCCGCTCCATACCGTATCTCTGCAGAGCGGGACAGTGTGATAGGGCTCAGGAATGGCACAGTGGGAGCTTGCTGGTTGCTTCTGCTGCTATGTCTGCTTTGAGTGCCGATCTACTTAAAAGGGCAACATACAGCAGCAAATCATAGGGCTAAAAAGAAACAGTAGCTCTCAGGATTTTAGTGAGGCTACACCATTTGGGCTGCTCTCATTAGAAATTCTGTACTTTAATTAAAACAATCCCTGAGTTTCTAGCTTTTTTCCATTGTGAATATAGAGTCATAGCACTGTAAATTGCTGTGTAAACACTAGAATGACAGTAACCTCCACAGAGCTGCCCCTGGTGGAGAAAGAGGGCTGGGTCTTCTGTAGAATAAGAAAAGGGGGGGGAAAAGGGGGGGGGCTTTCAGTGAGGAATGCAGCTTGGGAGATGTGTTCTCCCATGCTGGAGACATGTTGCCCAGATTGGGCAATGGCCTGATTTCTCTATCAGCGCGCAGCAGGGTGGATAAAAATCAATTATTATTTTTAAAAAAAAAAATTAAAAACGGATTTTTTCATAAAATGATTTTTGAGGAAAAAACCTATCCTAGGATAGTTTTAATTAAGATACATTGTAGCTCAAAGATATTTCCTCATGGAATAGGGATTATAAATTTTAATTCTATAGTATGAGACAATATATTCATGTAATGTTTAAGAATAAGTTTTGTAAATGAGTTCCAATAGTTCATAGATTAGGGACCCAATCTTATGGGGTCCAGGGGCTTCTGTATAGATTATTTAGGTTAATCTTTCTGTCTACCCAATGGGACTCAGTGCTCAGTCTAGAAGATACCATCAGAGATGCTTAGTTTTGCAGTTCTCAAACTGTGGATTTGTGTCTCCAGAGATAACATGCTTGTTAACAGCAAAAATGGTGGTTTTTAAAAAAAAAGTTTAAAAAATATTTTTAAAATATTTCATTTTAAAAACTTGAATGTTTAACTGAATTACAACATGCATATGCTTGTTTTGTTAAAATATTATATGTTTGCTGTTGAAGAAAAAATCCAGAATACATAACGTTGTTGTTTTAGTTAAATAAAACAATTCAAATGTCTGTCTGGTGATGTTCTCCTCTTAATTCAGCATGGCAAGAAAATCCTCCAAATATTAATGATTAACCTGTGGAATTGGAGATAGTTCACCTCCCAATGACTTCATAAATATCTGCTTCAGTTACCTTTGGTAAATTAAATAAGCAAACAATCATTCTTTTCTGATATAGCTATAAAACTAATCTGAAAAGTTTTCAAAATAAATCACTTTAAAAATGTATAGTGTGTACCTTCTAAAAATGAAACCTACATCTATATCTGAGTTGTAAAGAATATGTATTAAGGTTATAACAACCAACAAGAATGCACTTTTATGTAGAAATCCATGATTAAATTGAGTCTTCCTGACTAGTGATTTAAATCATGATTTAAATCAAATTGATTTATCAAATCCACCCTGGCGCGCAGCTCCATGTCAGAGCTGTCAGCCAGGACACCACACTTTGGTATACAGATACTTTTAAGTTTTAGTCCCCTGACTATAACTCAGAATGGGAGAAAGCTGCTCCACTTCTCTCAGATCTCAAGGAGATGCTGTATATACACACTTCTTTCTCGATACCATCTTCCTGTGCCCTTGTGTACACACTAGCGCTTTAAGGAAAAGCACCATATAGCATTAGAGTTAGCAATATTGATTGCCTGAAGGATGCCCCAGGGTAGCTGCAGTCCACTGGGGAGTCCTGCCAGGCTGTGAATGTACTTAAAGGGGCAACACATTTCTTGTTTTTCACATTCACCTCCCAGCACACACTTGTTGTTGTTACTTGATGCTTCCTGCAATGCACATATATTCTCTGCAATTGTTGTTATTTGAGTTTTTTGACTGTTCTATGCATTTCATAATTTGTATTTCTCTCTTATGCTTCAGTTAAATTCTTTGAGTAGTGAGTTCTAAAATGCCTAACCTGTCCTGGCTGAAGTAATTATCCCTATTGTAACTTTTTAAAAATATAAATTATATTTAAGTTTTTTGTTTCTACTGGTGGCGCACATCCACACATTACCTCGATAATTTGGTGCACATAACAAAATTCCTTCTGCAAATGGATGGAAAAAATTAGAGGGAATATTGGTCCACATTGCCGTAACCTCATGGCCAGAGCAAGAAAAGCTATGGATCTCCAACTTAAACTCCTTATGATGGAGAAATCCCTCAGACTGGCCTTGGACCACAAGTCCAGGACACCTCCAGACCAACGTTCACCATTGACAGCCTCTGGTAGAGGTTCTACCCCTGCAGTGCCTATGAAAGAGCCTTTATCCAAGAAGGCTACCAAAAAGCGGTCCCAGACTTCACCACACCAGAAATCAGACAAGAAAAAGTGATCCCCAACTGCAAAGTCTATCTTGGTACCAAGCACATTGGATCGCAAGACATCAGCATCTTCTGGTACCGAGAGTTCCTGGAGAGCGAAAGACCCTATGCGCACAAGCTTGAACAAAGGCTCACAGAGCAAAGTGAAACCCTCCATCTGAGTACCCATGGAGCTGAAAAGACGCGTGGCACAGTGGCGCCACCGGTGGTACCTACGCAGCACAGTACAAGACCCTCGGCACCAACGGCTACAACTCATACTCCCATACCACTGGCAATGCTCACAGTGCTCATGGTTCCACACCAATTCCTGAGACATGGAGACCTATTGATCTACTCAACACTGGAATCTCCTCTCTTCAGTACCAAGTCGCTTGACTACTCCAGCTAGGTCAGCTGCCCCTCTGTCTAGTGATAATGAAGACGAGGATGAAGGAGTGATATATACATCTCATCACTCCTCACCCAAACCTGGACCATCCCACATACCAGACCATCACTCATCTGCAGACACATGTATCTGGTATGGGCACCATCCCCCATGCCATTCTCACCAAACTGGCCCTACTGGGATCCATGGGGAATGTACAGGGCTCAACATTGCAGGCCCCCTAGCCCATCAAGATTGAGAGCTCCACGATCTCTATCAGCACCTATCCCAGCACCCTCAGAAACACAAAAGGATGTGACTGAGAAAATGGAGGACATATCTGACCAGAAAGCCTTGCCACCTGTGAACCTCTCATCTTTGTCACCAGATGAAACTATAAAGCCCCTCACCCCTGACCACAGGGGATGACTTCAAGGTATTTCAGGAACAGTTCAAAAGGGTGGCAGAGTCCTTGGACATTTCTCTAGAACAGATACCTGAATCACAGCACAAACTACTAGACATACTTCAGTCATATCCCTCAACGAAGATAGCATTACCGATCAACGATGCCATTATGGAGCCTGCCAAAACCATCTGAGAAACATCAGGAACAGCACCTCCATCATGCAAAACATCAGACTATGTGCCATCTAAAGGAATTAAGTTCTTATTTACACACTCCACATCAAACTCACTAGTGGTGAAGGCTGTAAACGAGGGGAAAGCAACACCAGGCTAGAACAACCCCATGTGACAGAGATTGGAGAAGGTTAGACATCTTTGGCCGCAAGGCTTATTCATCTGCAACACTTCAGTTCTGCATAGCTAATTACGAGGCTCTACTGTCTAAATACACACACACGCCATCTTTTCGAAAATGTCAGAATTTATTGATGGTTTACCTGAAGATTAAAAAAAAAAGCAGTTAAATCTAATATCGCTGAAGGCCATCTAATTGCCAGCACAGCCCTGCAGGCCTCACTTGAGTCCGCAGAATGGCCGCACGATCCATTGCAACATCTGTGGTCATGCACTGTGCATCATGGCTTCATCTCTCTGGGTTCCCCAGGGAGGTTGAGTCAACAGTCGAGGACCTACCCTTCAAAGGCCCAGAATTATTTGTGGCCAAAACGGATGAGTCCCTCCACATCCTCAAGAGCAACATTAAAATCCCTGGGCATCTATACACTTGCAAATAAAAAGAAACAGGGCAGCTATACCCAGAGATTCCGATTGCTGCCATACGCACAAACACACAGGCAGTATGACCAACACTGCAAGCAAAGGCAAACCAGACATCAACAGAATCAAAACCAACCTTGGACATCCCAACAATCCACCACAAGACGCAATTTTGAAGGTGTGGTCAAGCACATGAAACAACTGCACATTCTAATGCTGGAAACAGATTATTTCCCAACCATTCAGATATTACTTGTCACTGTTTCACCGAGTCTGGCTCAATATTACTACAGACAGGTGAGTTTTAGAAATTATCCAAACTGGTTACTCCATCCCCTTTATCTCCATCCCACCTTCCCTCTCTGTTTCTCTTCAGGGACCCCTCTCATGAGTCACTGCTGCAACAGGAAGTAAACCATCTCCTTCATCTAGGCGCTGAGGAACCTGTACCAATGAAGCACAGAGGGAAAGATTTCTATTCAAAATATTTTCTCACATAAAGACAGGCGGATGGAGACTCACATTGGATCTAAGGAAACTCAACAAATTTGTCAAAACCAGCATTTCAAAGTGGTGACACTAACAACCATAATTCCAGCGTTAGAAAAGTGGAACTGGTTCTCGGCCCTCGAACTGCAGGATGTGTATTTCCACATTACCATTCATCCATTACACAGAAGGTTCCTGAGGTTCACCCTAGGGGAACAACACTTCTAACACTTCTAATACAACACTTTGACTGGTTAACCACCCCAATGGTTTTCTCCAAAGTTTTGGTGGTGGTAGCAGTACACCTCTACAGACACGGAGTCTTGATCTTTCCATATTTGGATGATTGCTTCATAAGGGCATCAACATAACAAGAAGCAATAAGTGCCACACAGAGTACAATAACACTTTTCATGAGTTTAGGGTTACAAATAACGCACAAAAGCCCACATTGATTCATGTCCAGAAATTGGAATTCATAGGAGCTTGTTTAGATTGTTCATCAGCAATGCTTCATCACACTTGTCAATTTAATTTTGATGGTAAAGGACAGCTCACAAATATGTGCCAGAACGTATGTACAACTACTGGGACAAGTGTCAGCAACGACATTTGTTGTCAAGCACACCAGACTTCACGTGAGATGCCTGCAGGCCTGGCTTCAAACAGTGTACATGCCACACAGGCATAGCCTAAGCAGATGTCTTATGATGCCACACAGGGTAAAAAAAGACTCCCTAAAATGGTGGACATAACCCAAGAACATCTGAACAGGAGTCCCATTTCTACAAAGGACTGCAACAATGACATTCACTACGGATGCCTCCCTAATAGTTTGGGGAGTGCATCTACTCAACAACACAATCCAAGGCCAGTGGTCCCCATCAGAGTCCAACATGCACATAAACTTGCTGGAGCTAAGGGCAGTCCGTAACGTATGCAACCACTTTCTACCTACAATCATAAACCAAGCCATCAGAATCCTCACAGACAATATAGTATGCATGATTTACATAAACGGCCGGGGGGGGGGGAAGGGAAGGGGTGGCACAGTTACACTCCCTATGGACAGAGGCAGTGCAGCTCTGGAATTGGTGCATCAGCAACAACATCAACATATCAGCATCCTATCTTCCGAGATGTCAAAACACAACCGCAGATGCAGTAAGCACAGAGTTGTCACAGTCATGAATGGGAGATGGATCCCAGAATTTTACGATACTCAAACTATGGGGATTCCCTCATAGACCTCTTTGCAACAACACAGGACACCAAGTGCTCACAATATTGCTCCAAAGCAGAACTGGGACATCATTCCTTACGAGATGCTCTCCTCATCAAATGGGATGCATCGTTAATATATGTATTCCCCCTGACCGCACTCCTAAACTCGCTCATACACAAGATCAAGAGACAAATCCAGAGTCATTCTAATAGCACCTACATGACCCAGACAAACATGGTTTCCGTTCCTGTTAAAGATAGCGGTACGCTCACCTCAAACCCTTCCCCTAATACCTCACCTCTTCTCACAAGATGCGGGGCATGTTCACCATCCTAACCTCATAATACTCCATCTCAAGGCCTGGCTTTTCTCCAAGGCAAAGAGGGGTTGAGACACCCTGTTCATAAATGTAAAGAAGTAAAGTAAAGGAAGTAAAAGACATACTTATGAACAGCCATAGAACAAACATGTCATAAGCATATGGGTAGCCTAAATTCCTCCTTACCTGTAAGGGGTTAAGAAGCTTAAGTAACCTGGTTGGTACCTGACCAAAGGAACTAATGGGGACAAAAGATACTTTCAGATCTGGTGGGGGGGAGAGGTTTTGTTTTGGGTTCTTTGTTTCTGTGGCTGTTCGCTCTTGGGACTAAAAGAGACTGGACATCAATCCATATTCTCCAAATCTTTCTAAACAAGTCTCTCATATTTCAAACTTGTAAGTGACAGCCAGGCAAGGTGTATTAATTTATCTTTGTTTTCTCAACTTGTGAATTTTCCCTTTGCTAGAGGGAGGTTTATCCCTGTTTTGTTGTAACTTTGAAACTAAGGCTAGAGGGGGTTTCTTTGTGCTCTTTGAATTTTCTGCTACTCTGTAAGGTTAACTACCAGCCTAAGTTTACAGAGGTGATTCTTTTACCTTTTTCTCTTTAAATAAAATGCTTCTTTTTAAGAACCTGACTGATTTTTCCATTGTTCTAAGACCCAGGGGTTTGGGTCTGTAGTCCCTTTGTAACCAATTGGTGAGGATATATGCTCAAGCCTTCCCCAGCAAAGGGGGTGTAGGCTTGGGGGAATATTTTGAGGGAATAGGTCTCCAAGTGGTCCTTTCCCTGATTATTTGTTAAATCGCTTGGTGGTGGCAGCGATCCCAAGGCAAGAAAGGAATCTGTGCCTTGGGGAAGTTTTAACCTAAGCTGGTAAGAATAAGCTTAGGGGGTCTTTCATGCGGATCCCCACATCTGTAACCCAGAGTTCAGAGTGGGAAAGGAACCCTGACAGAGCACGAGAAAGACGCATATATGCATAGGTGGAAACGGTTCAGCACTTGGTGCCAAGATAAACAGATCTTATCAACATCCTCCCCTTTACCAAGGGTACTGGATTACATATAAAAACTGGCTGTCCACAAGCTCCATCAAGGTATACTTGGTGGTGATCACAGCTTTCCATAATGTGGATGGGGTCACCATATTCACCCACCCAACAACTAAACGTTTCCTCAAGGGCATTGAGAACACTTATCCAGAAATAAGAAACCCACATTCTACGTGGTAGCTCAACTTCATCTTTCGCGAACTTATGGGAAAACTGTTTGAGCCGCTTGCCACCTGCTTACTACTCCACCTATCTAAGAAGGTGGCTTTCCTCATCGCCATCACATCTGCCAGATGGATGAAGGAACTAGGTACCCTAATGCCTCCCCCGACCCCCATACACAACTTTTTTTAAAGACAAAGTTACCTTAAGACTACATCCCAAATTCCTACCCAAGGTTGCCTCCCCCTTTCATCTGAATCAGCCCATTTACTTACCTATGTTTTTTCCAAAACCACATGCAGACAAAAGAGAGGCATCACTCCACACACTGGACATTAGAAAAGCATCAGCTTTCTACATTGAAAGAACAAAAGCATTTAGAAAGTCACCAAAACTATTTGTCTCTATAATACAGGAGTTCTCAAACTGGGGGTCGGGACCCATCAGTGGGTTGTGAGGTTATTATATGGGGGATCGCGAGCTGTCAGCATCCACTCCAAACCCTGCTTTGCCTCCCGCATTTATAATGGTGTTAAATATATAAACAAGTGTTTTTAATTTATATGGGGGGGTCGCACTCAGAGGCTTCCTATGTGAAAGGCGTCACCAGTACAATAATTTAAGAGCCACTTCTATAATAGAACGTTCAATGGATATCAAGATGCATCCACCTTTATCAAAAACTTCGTTTACAAGCCCCAGTGGGCATCCACATACGCTATACCAGAGCACTTTCAGCATCCGTAGCTTTTCTCAATGATGTCCCTGTTATCAACATTTGCAGAGCAGTAACTTGGGCATCAGCCCACTGTGGCATTATACTCCACATTCTTCACAGAGATATGGTTATGTTATGATTATGGCATAACTAAGATGTGTTTTATGCAAGATGGGTCATGAGATGTCATTGGAAAGATTGATTGATTATCCTATTTGTATGCATGTATCATTTTTGTATCTGAAGTTAGGAATATTGTCTATGCATCTATTACAAATACGTTTACACCTGGGGAATGCCTACTAGGCAGAATGCAATCCGTCTAGGTGTCTCACTGGGAAGGGCCATTAGGGAGAACAGTAGGTCTTAGAAGATGCTAATCACCCACGGAGAAGTCTTCCTGGGGACGTTACAAACAGCCTCTGAATTATGGCTGTAGGGTCATTTGACCAAATCACCTGGTGTTGGACTCATGATAATACTAGTATTTTTCCACTGACCAGAGGTGGGGATCGCTGGAAAACAAAAGATTCCCACCATATGCAAAAAACTATTTAAGAGAGTGACATCATCGTGGGCCACTCTTCACTAACTCTTGCCCAAGAAAGAAGGCTGCTGGAAACACCTGAGAAGCAAGAGACTAAGTTGGGTGGGGAGGGCTGAGCCCAGGCTAGAGGATGTCTGGCCTGTAAAAGGAATATCTGGAGTTTTAAGCTGCAAGCAAGGGCAGCTTACCTTCAAGAATCTCTGCAATCTGCCTAGACCAACATTTAGGGTGAGAATTTTCTGCTTATAAGCTTAGATTGTGTGTTGGTTTTATTTGCCAGGTAGTCTGCTTTGATCTGCTTGCTATCCCTTATAATCACTTAATTTATCTTGTGTAGTTAATAAACTTACGTTTGTTTTATCTAAAACCAGTGTGTGTAAAAATTCTTACTTGGGGCAGAAAGCTGTGTATATCCCTCTTCACGTTGAGGGAGGGGGTGAATTTCATGAGCTTACACTGTACAGTTCTCTGTGCAGTGCAAGACCGTATAATTCGGGGTTTATCCCCTAGAGAGGGGGTGTGCACTTGGGCAATTCCTTAACTGAGCCTTCTCAGGCAGAGCTAATTTCAGTATTTGTGTGTTTCTGCAGCTGGGTGTGTCTCTACTTCTGTGCTGGTGAAAGTGGGAGACTGGGAGCGTGTCTGCAGTTGGTCACAGCATTACAGGGTGAAAGGGAGCCCAGGCTGGTGGGTCAGGTGGGCTCAGTGGTATCCCAGTCCCAGGTGGCACCCTGGAGGTGGGGAACCCGTTACACCCACATATTCATGAAATACTGCTATAGAGCAACAGTCAGTATCGGATGCTTGCTTTAGACTCGTGTTATCCACCATCAGTAACGCATCTCCAAAGCCCCTCCCTTCCACAGAGGGGCAGTGCTCAACAGTCACCTGAAATGGAGCACCCACAGGGACACTCCGCAAAGAAGAGGTTACTCACCTGGTGCAGTAACTGAAGTTCTTTGAGATGGTTGTCTCTGTGGGTGTTCCACTACCCTTACTCCTTCCCTCTGCTTTGGAGTTTCACATAGATTCTCCGCAGTAGAGAAGGAACCAAGGGATGATTGATCGTGCAGCGCTATGTAACCACCTGGAGTGGCACGTGACGGCGCATGTGCGACCCAAGCAGGCACTGCTACCACAAATCTCCAATTACAAGCTAGGGCGCATAGACACCTAAAGTGGAGCATCCACAAGGATAACCGTCTCGAAGAACCTCAGTTACTGCACCAGATGAGTAACCTTCTCTTAATCATTTTATTAACTCTTTACAAGAGGAATTTCTATAGTGTGTGTGACTGGTTTTGTATTAGCTTGTATCTTAAAAATCTAATTTAGATTGCTGACATTAAGGGTTTTAAATCTGACATTTCTGTTTTTTCCTACTGTGATAGACTCTCCTGGGAAAGTGTGTCTTTCACCTGTAAGATCAACACCAGAGAACTCCAGTGAATCAGGAAAGGAGGAGAGAGGAGATCTGATAAAATTTTACAATGCAGTCTATGTAGGAAGAGTAAAATCATTTGCACTCAAGTATGATGTCACAAACCAGGATCATGTAGTAAGTAACATAATTCTAATTTTGGATATGTCTAATAGTGTGCATGGATGCTTAGTGGTAGTTTTCTTAGTGGTAGTTTTATGACTTTTAGACATAAAATGTCAGCGTTTAAAAACTCACACTGTTGCTATCACTGCCCTGTAGATCATAAACTTTGTAGTTTATATATGTCTAAACCCACCCTCTGACACTCAGCATGAAGTGGATCCACCTCATCATCTGATTGTGTTTGTTTCTACATGGTTGCATAAAGAAAATAATCATAGTCTGGGCTATAACATACTACAGCAGCAAGGTTGCATGTCTGTCCTGCTAATAGGCTATCCATTGAAATGGAGCAGAAACTGATGAATGGGTGCCATATTAATATGGGAAACTGAGTGACATTTAAGTGCCCCTCAATTCATCCATGTGAAACAGTTGAAAAATAAAATAGTTTCTTTTGTGATTGCCAGGCTGAATACTGAATTGGAATATTAGAATGTAACTGTAACCTGGAACAGAAGACCCTAAAGGACACACTGATAAAAATGGATGTGCGTTTCATTTATTTATGAAGTTAATTCTTTAATGTGCATCTGGTAAATTCCTACAGGCAAACTGTGTGTGCACCATTTTTTTTTAAGGTGGAAGCCCCTCCACTTTCCCCATTCCCCTACATTAAACAGCAGCCAGTGTCTCCTCGGCGGATATCCCAGCAACACTCTGTTTATGTTTCACCACACAAGAATGGTGCCTGCCTGACACCTCAGACTGCTCTACTATACAAGTTTAATGGGAGCCCTTCTAAGGTAAGTTTCAGAGTAGCAGCCGTGTTAGTCTGTATTCACAAAAAGAAAAGGAGTACTTGTGGCACCTTAGAGACGAACAAATTTATTTGAGCAAAAGCTTTTGTGAGCTACAGCTCACTTCATCAGATGCATCCGATGAAGTGAGCTGTAGCTCACGAAAGCTTATGCTCAGATAAATTTGTTTGTCTCTAAGGTGCCACAAGTACTCCTTTTCTTCTAAGGTAAGACATTCACATAAGACTTTTAGTGATTGCAAAGCTTAAAGATTTCTCCCTCTTCCAAATTTCTGTCTGGCTTTGGGGTTTTTCATAAGAGAGTGCTGCAAAGACTTTCTTCAAACTGGTCTTGCAGTTCCTGAAGTAAAGGATAAAACACTCAGTGCTTCTCAGATGGAAGGTGCTGTGTTCGTCCAGAGTAGGAATACTGTTTTCAGACCATGTTGAAAACCGAGAGTCATACTGAGTAATTATAGTGGCTTGAATATTTGTTTTTAATTATAAATCTCCTCTTATTGATAGAGTTTGAAGGACATCAACAATATGATAAAACAAGGTGAACACAGGAGTAAGAAGCGAGCAATTACAATTGACAGTGACAGTGAGTCTCCAGCAAAACGACTCTGCCAGGAAAATGATGATGTCTTACTAAAACGTCTTCAGGATGTTGTCAGTGAAAGAGCAAATCACTAACAGCTACAAGGGACTGAAGCCTCCAGAGTTCATCATACCTGGGACACAGTTTTTCCATCTTTCCAGCTGTAGTATGTGCAGGCAGTTTACTAATGTGTAAAATTGTACTGTCACCTGACTTCAGTAGGAATGCAAAAAGGAAGTGTTAAGGACTGAACTGTGGGGAATTAGAGGCAATGATCACATTAACTTTATTGCTGTCAGGCGTGCTATGAAACTATCTGCTGATTAGCATGTTGAAATGGTTCTTTGAGCCATGTCAGATATTCACCTCTAATCTTCTAGTTTAGTGGTTCTGCTTTGAGCATGAGGGCCAGCTCCTAGTTTCAGTGGTTCTGTTTTTGAAATTGAATTGACTGGATGTAGGAAAGCAGAAGGGGCAATCACTATACTCAGCGTTTGCGGATCTGTTTGCAGGGAAACACCTCAAGTGCCTTTTTGTTTTTACATGAAGATTATAGAATCTTATGCATTACTTTAATGTGGACGGATCAGGAGACAACTTTTGTTTTACTACATTAAGGGTTAGATAAACCCATCTGTTCTTCGTTCTGCATTCTATATTACATGAAAAAAGTCACCTTTTATGAAAGACTGGATAATGTGATTCGACCAGGGTTAATTTTTGGCTTTTGTAGCTTAGTGTAACTGGTAAAATGCTGTTCTCCAGCTATTTTCAGGATGTCAACTAAAGTGAATGTTGTGACATGGATTAAGTATGTTTCTTATGGTTTGGGACAGAAATCAGCAAGTACAACTGCAGAGGCATAAATTGAATGCACACTTATTCTAGAGTGTTGGGGATATGTTTCTAGGAGCCTCTTCTGAATTCAGCTTCCTCCAGAGCAGTGAATGCTGCCACTGGCAGCAGATCTGAAGCACTCCTTCCTTCTGCACACAGCCTCTGCAGCACTAAATATTCCAAGATACTGTATCTTAACTGAAAAAGGTTCGCGTGTATCAATAATGGTTAAACAGTTCTGGGCTTTGGCCATCAGTTACTGCTGTCACAATGTGTGATGATTCACTTAATGAACTTAAAAATTTCTTTTTTTTAGGATTTTTATATTTTTTTCTGACCCATGTACCCTCCTATGTTGTGTAGTATCTACACAGATTGTAAGCCCGAACAGATGAGGCATGTTTGTACATTTTTTTTTTTTGTAGCTATTACAGACGTGTAGCTTTAGATTTGTTCCAATGGCAATGTGTAAAATTCCAGCAAAACTCCTACATCTTAAATGTTAGAGAGAATTTTGATAGGATTGTTTTATCAAGATGAAGAAAACTTAATGTTTATATAATACTGTTTATAAGCGGTAGTCTAATTTTAACAGTTGAGATTTTTTTTAAAGCTTAGAGCCATAAGGTAATTCTGTGTTGTACTTTTCTGTTCAAAGTTGCTATAAGCATCTTATACTTATAAACTTGAACTGTCTTTTTAATGGACAACTCTTTTCTAGAGCTCTGACTATTTTACTTAGCTTTTATTAGCTTGGTTATTGAGCACGCCAGGATTTGATGCATCATAATTTTCAGTGGAGGGAAGAAGTTATGTCACATGTTACAGTCTCACTGAATTAATCTGGTAACAGAACTGGAAATCTGGTGGATGAAATTGATTATAAAGGAGAGCACTTTGGTTTACATATTCACCTTGGTAATCAGCAGTAAAGGGAAAGTTCACAAGTCCCGTAAGGTTTTGATTAACTTTTTGAAGGCTGCCATTGTTTTGACTGCTCTGAAAAACGTATTTTGCCTTTTGAAAATGAAGACTGCAGTCTTATAAAGTGGCATAACAAAAGATATACTAATCTTAGCTCAGATTACAGTTAACTCCTTTTAAATATGTGATAACGTTAACAGTTGAAAAAACACATAATACCAACTTCCAGTCTTGAGTTACTGACAAGATGCATTTGTGCATAGGTAATCATGGTCCTGAGCACAGCCCTGGAAAACCTACCTTATTGTGGAAAGGGATCTTGAATTAGACTTCACATAAATGGAGCCAGTTGTGCTTGAATCTCTGCATGAGGGTTATATTCCTCAAGAAAACTAGGCTAGGATAGTCTGTTGGACAGTAAAGCTGTCACTCAGCAGTATTGGATGATGCAATAATTTAGTCACTTGGTTTTAATTTCTCATCATGTGTAAACCTATTTTATTTCTTAAGAGGTATGCCCTGCAGACTGTTTCAGTTTCTCTGATCTTGAATTAAAATAATGGTTCTGAAATTTGTTTGTTATGATTAGGTTTAGTGTTTTTTATTAAAACTTAAAGTATTAGTTGGATTTTTAATTCCTTTTCATAATAAATTTGACCCAGAATAGATGCTAATGTTGATAGAGCAAAGTAAATTTTCGACTTGAACAGTTTGCCAAGCTGTTAGGTTTTAAAGTTTTGTTATGGTTTAAAAGTGCCTTCATTTGTAAATATGTATTTTACCATAAAAAGTTCTTTAAAACTGTGTGATGACTGACATTGTCTGTCTGTCTAGTAATTTACACCTGCTTTCCAGAGTATAATTATATCTCTGTGACAAATAGGTAAATGTTCAGGTTCCTCTGTATGCAGTTATCTCTCCAGATTTTCTTTCCATATTTTTCCAGATTGCTTGTACTTCAGTCAATAAATGTACCATCTCAAAGAGCAAGTATAATGCTCCTGCCTGAGTGACAGAAAGAAACTAAGTTTAAGACAGTTGATGGAACAAAATGGACACCGTGTAGAATCAAGCACGTGGGTTTATTACACACAGTACTGGTGGAGTGTCACCTTGCTTATTGGGCTCAGAGACACTGCCAATCAATTGATTACAGTGGATTATATGGATTTTCCGTGGGCGGAGGAAAGTAACTAGGTCTAGCAGCAAGACAAGATAAGCACAGTAGCCAATAGTCAAAGATTACATAATGTAATCATGGTTTCAAGTTAACAAGTAACGTACAATTAGTACTTCAAACAATGTATAAGTGTATTAGTATAAAATATATATGTTGAATTCTGATTTGGGGTCCACAGGAATGAAGTATCTCCTCTAATTGTCCAACAGATACATACCTGGGGGGTTAAAACTGGAAAACAGTGAAAAGTATATGGTGATAGAAATTGTTTTTCAGTTGCTCATTTGTGTTTCTAAGGCAGGCACTGGTAGTTGCTTGGGAGGAGGGGTGTGCCTCTGTGAGAGGGAGGATGTCATATCTCATCCTGACATGTTTGAACCTTTTCCATAAACTCAAGGTTGATGTGTGGGAAGGTATCTCTTCCTACAGAAGAAACAGGGCCCCTTTCATTCCTTTGGTCTGTTTGCAGCTTCAAATAAAGACACCAGTTATGGCTCCCCACCTGGCATTTTGCTGACCAAGCTTATTTTAGCAAAAAGCAAGGTTGTCTTTTGTTTGTTCTGCTTCTCTTAGCTAATATTGTTTACTATTTGCTAGGCCTCCAGCCTCTTGACCAAACTCTGGACTTTGGGCCTGTAAAAAGAGCTGACATAGTCTATACATAAACAGCATATGGATTTTGGCCTTTGAACAATAGTAAAAAGGTGAAATGTTAGAATTAAAAAAAAAATCCTGTAGTTTTCAGTGGCCTTGCGTATACTAGGAAAATTGCCTTTGAATCATGCTTTCTGTAAGTAATGTTATGCTTAAATTGGCTTTATTTACTTCAGCAACTAAAACCCTGGGTACTATGTTTGACATCTGTCAACCACAGATCAATTTCCCTGTGTAGACAGGGCCTGTGAGTAAAATAATGCCAAATAGATGACAGCAGGGAATAAGAATGAGAAAAGGATGCAGTGTTTAAGTTCTGAGAACTGTTTAAATTCATTTTACTGACAGATTTTTGTCCCCCAACAGACAAAAGCCAAGCAGATTATTTTGCTTAATTTCCTTTCCTACAATTATCAAGTTACTAGAGTGTAAATAATTTATCTTGATCTTTAAAATATTGCTCAGTGGAATTGTCACATGTACTACACACAAGCTTCCTCAAGAGTCATTCTAAACAATGTGAGAGATATAACAAAACTATCAGGATTCAGTTTCTATATGGATACAGCACTTAATACTGAATTGAACACGTTCCAGGTGAGGTGTACCATACCAGTAGTCTCTCATTTCTTATACATCCTCACATTTTGTTTGCTGTTGATTGCTATTGCACACTTAGAAAGGTTTTCATTAAGCAGACCAGGTCTCTTGCTGAGCTGATAGTTAATTTAGAACATCCTATAAGGTGTTTAAGAGGTTCTGATTATTTCCTACAATGTGCATTACTTGGCATCAGAATTGAATTTAATCTCCCATCGTGCTGCCATTCACTTGGCTTAGTTGGTGAAGCTCTTCACACCCCTCTCCGGTCTTGACTAGCCCAAATAATTTTGTCGTCTGCAAATGTGGCCATCCTCTTCCATATTGTTAGTAAATATATTGAATAGCCTAGTACAGACCTTTGAAGCAGCTGCAGTTAACCTTCTGCCATGATGAAAATTGACCATTTCTTCTGACCTACTTGTTTTCTGCTTGTCGCCAGTTTCTGATCCATGACAATACTTTGGCTGTCATACCTTGAGTACTTAGGCCCAAATTCACAAAGGAATTTAGGCATTGCCATGGTAGGCATCACAATGCCTAACTTTTAGGCACTTAGAAAATCACAGGAACAACATTGCAATTCACAAAGCCTGAGTTAGATGCCTACGCTCCTTATACCATGAATGGGGAGAGATAGGTATCTTAGATTGATACACAAAAGCCAGCAGGCTAGATACGGAGAAACCAAGGTAGCCAATGGTCAAGGCCCTTTGTTTTAGTTTATTTTGTTTAAAATTTCCTGTAAATTTCTCAGTGTTCATTACAACATTTTTTAAAAGGGTGAGAATTGGTGCAAAAAGTTAACTTCACATTTTTCAGGGTAAATATCAGGGCTAATACTGTGGGATGGGAGGATACGGGGGCGGGGGAAGAGTACTTCTGATCAGGCTCTCCATTCGGGAAGATGAAATGGTGGCTTGGCAGCCGAGGTTACCAAGCTGCCATCTCCTTCCAGAGGGTCTGTCCAAGATACATAGCTGTCATCTCTCCTGGAGTGTGGAGCTGGGTCTTGGGAGTTCTGCTACTTTTTTCTAGAACTCAAGCACTGGTGTGTATGTGTGTGTGTGTGTGTCTTCCACTACATTGCCTTATTTTAAACAGCTAGCCTTGTATTTACAGTCAGACCAATTTATTAACAACAAACACCTATCTAATGTAATCTATTGGATTTGCTTAACAATCAGTATTTTCATTTAGTTTAATGGTCCAAATTGTGGGTGAAAATTGCTAAAAACTAAGTAATAGCTATTGTAAACCCTGGGAATGTTTTGGTAAAAACCTAAAATGGAAGGGCTTTGGCCCTGTGAGAGGACCAAAGGGGAGTGTCCTAAGTCCCACTCCTCTCTGAGATAGGTACAGGCTGCAGAGAGGTGCGTATCTGCTAGCAACCCATGAGTGAGAACCCTCCTCCTGGAGTCAGGTGGCTTGGCATTTATTTAAGAATAATAAGGTAGATGTCTACTTCCCCTAAACGAGGGGATTGGGGGGAAGAAGTAGTGCTGCCTACCTTGTAACTTCCAACCCCTAGGGTACAGCACTCATGCATTGTGAAATAGCCACGTTCAAGTCACCTCTCCCTGCCAGAGAAACAGCTTCCATAAGAGAGACTGAGGGAGACTAAGTTTTAGCCACTTCCATTTTGTTTGACATAGGTATGTGAAACACATGTGGTTTACAGGGAAAAGACTGATTCTTACTCGAGTGCTGTCCCTGAGGGTGCTCCACTCCAGGTGACAGTGCGTCCCAGCACTGTTGATCGGAGATCTTCAGTAGCAGTACCTTGTCGGGAAATGCACTCAGCTGCTGTCTCGCAGCATTGTTAGAGTCTGCCTGAGCACACGCCCCCCGGACCTCCCTCAGTTCCTTCTCAACCATCCTCAGCTGAAGACAGGACTCGGGGCAGTACTGATCCTCTTCCCTGGTAACTGAAGGAAATAAGTACAAAGACATAGAAATAGTTAGAAACATCCCAGTTATTTCCCTTCCTTTAGAATAGTTGACTAGAGTTTGTCTCCTGTTGAGACACTCTGCCCAGGCATTACTCGTACAATAATGCCAGGGTCTTCAGGATTCAAGAAATGTGACTCCTGTCAGGAGCCTATGCCATGATCCAACGGACACTCACGCTGCGTGAAGTGCCTTGGCGAGACACACGTCCCTGCCAAGTGTGTCCATTGTAATAGCCTGAAAACAAGGGCTCATCATTACAGAGACCTGCGGTTGAAAATACTCCTGATGGAGAAATACCTACAGCCGCTTATGGAGATGGGCAATAGCAAACCCTCTCCCTCATGCTCCCCGGCCAGGTCAGAACCAGTTGGGAGCACAGCTTCACCCTCTCAAGCGAAAAGGCAGGAAGCCCAACAGTCTCCGTGCAGAGACTTTCAAAACAGTAAAGGGTCTCCTGCGAGATCCTTGCCCTCTGTGCTGACAGCGCCAAAGGCAGGCACCTCCAACTATCCCAGCACCTCTGCCATGGCTCTCGCACAGCGCAGAGGCAGGAATCCAACTTCCCGTAGCGGGAAGGTCTCCTTGGCACCAAAAATAGACCCGGTGCCGACAAGAATGTCGGCGCTGAGCCTGCCTATCACTCCAGCAGCAACAGTGGACCTCCCGCAGGGCACCTACAAACGGCCCGCGGCACCCGCGAAAGCAAAGCAGAAGTCAGTACGTGCTTTGATCACAAACCCCGCTTGGCTGGATCACAGCGCAGAGAGCAGCAGCAATTCTTAAATCAGGACGACATCTCAGTGGCCCCTGAGCCTGACTCTCCGCTCCTTGACACACAGCGCTCACTGTTTGACCGGCCGCTCTCCCCACCTGACCTTTCTACCTTCACTGACAGCAAGCCTGATATGCAGCAGGAGGCAGAGTTCTCCCCACCTGCCTCTCCTCCTCCACCTCAGGACACGGCTCACAAGCACCAGCCTCAGTTTCCCTACTTCATCCCCCGTGGGTGAGACCTCAATTCTCTTATCCTATGCCTGGGCTTCAGTGGTACCCTTGGCCAGCTCCTGCTGCCACTCGTTTTTGTGGTTCTTCCACCAGACCACAAGCCTGTTCTGTGCCTCTATCTCCAGCCCTGAAGAGATGGACTATGAACCATACCCTAATTCACTGACTCCTAACTATCCATCAGCTCCAGATGGAGCCCTCATGCCGCTGCCTCCACAAAACGTGGACGAATTTAAACAATTTCAGGAACTTTTCAAAAGGGTGGCAGTCAGGACATCCCTTTAGAGGAGGTCCAGGAGTCACAACACGGACTCCTCAAAATCCTCCAACCCTCTGCGCCCTCAAAGATCGCATTCCCCATAAATGAAGCACTCCTGGAACCAGCTGACACCCTTTGGCAGACCCCAGCCTCTATCCCAGCAACTTGCAAAAAGGCTGAATGTAAATATTATGTTCCTGCTAAGAAGGTAGACTTTATAGAATCATAGAATATCAATATAGAATATGGAAGGGACCTCAGGAGGTCATCTAGTCCAACCCCCTGCTCAAAGCAGGACCAATCCCCAATTAAATCATCCCAGCCAGGGCTTTGTCAAACCTGACCTTAAAAATATCTAAGGAAGGAGATTCCACCACCTCCCTAGGTAACGCACTCCAGTGTTTCACCACCCTCCTAGTGAAAAAGTTTTTCCTAATATCCAACCTAAACCTTCCCCACTACAACTTGAGATCATTACTCCTTGTTCTGTCATCAGCTATCACTGAAAACAGTCTAGATCCATCCTCTTTGGAACCCCCTTTCAGGTAGTTGAAAGCAGCTATCAAATCCCCCCTCATTCTTCTCTTCCGCAGACTAAACAATCCCAGTTCCCTCAGCCTCTCCTCATAAGTCATGCGTTCCACTCCCCTAATCATTTTTGTTGCCCTCCACTGGACTCTTTCCAATTTTTCCACATCCTTGTAGTGTGGGGCCCAAAACTGGACACAGTACTCCACATGAGGCCTCACCAATGTCGAATAGAGGGGAATGATCACATCCCTCTATCTGCTGGCAATGCCCCTACATATACATCCCAAAATGCCATTGCCTTCTTGGCACACTGTAGACTCATATCCAGCTTCTCATCCACTGTTACCCCTAGGTCCTTTTCTGCCGAACTGCTGCCGAGCCATTCGGTTCCTAGTCTGTTGCGGTGCATGGGATTCTTCCATCCTAAGTGCAGGACTCTGCACTTGTCCTTGTTGAACCTCATCAGATTTCTTTTGGCCCAATCCTCTAATTTGTCTAGGTCCCTCTGTATCCTATCCCTACCCTCCAGCATATCTACCTCTCCTCCCAGTTTAGTGTCATCTGCAAACTTGCTGAGGGTGCAATCCACACCATCCTCCAGATAATTTATGAAGATATTGAACAAAACCGGCCCGAGGACCGACCCTTGGGGCACTCCACTTGATACCGGCTGCCAACTAGACATGGAGCCATTGATCACTACCCGTTGAGCTCGACAATCTAGCCAGCTTTCTATCCAGCTTACAGTCCATTCATCCAGCCCATACTTCTTTAACTTGCTGGCAACAATACTGTGGGAGACCGTGTCAAAAGCTTTGCTAAAATCAAGGAACAACACATCCACCATTTTCCCCTCATCCACAAAGCCAGTTATCTCGTCATAGAAGGCAATTAGATTAGTCAGGCATGATTTGCCCTTGGTGAATCCATGGTGACTGTTCCTGATCACTTTCCTCTCCTCTAAGTGCTTCAGAACTGATTCCTTGAGGACCTGCTCCATGATTTTTCCAGGGACTGAGGTGAGGCTGACTGGCCTGTAGTTCCCAGGATCCTCCTTCTTCCCTTTTTTAAAGATGGGCACTACATTAGCCTTTTTCCAGTCGTCCAGGACCTCCCCCGATCGCCATGAGTTTTCAAAGATAATGGCCAATGGCTCTGCAATCACATCCGCCAACTCCTTTAGCACTCTCGGATGCAGCGCATCCGGCCCCATGGATTTGTGCTCATCCAGCTTTTCTAAATAGTCCCGAACCACTTCTTTCTCCACAGAGGGCTGGTCACCTCCTCCCCATGCTGTGCTGCCCAGTGCAGTAGTCTGGGAGCTGACCTTGTTTGTGAAGACAGAGGCAAAAAAAGCATTGAGTACATTAGCTTTTTCCACATCCTCTGTCACTAGGTTGCCTCCCTCATTCAGTAAGAGGCCCACACTTAACCTTGACTTTCTTCTTGTTGCCAACATACCTGAAGAAACCCTTCTTGTTACTCTTAACATCTCTTGCTAGCTGCAACTCCAGGTGTGATTTGGCCTTCCTGATTTCACTCCTGCATGCCCGAGCAATATTTTTACACTCTTCCCTGGTCATTTGTCCAATCTTCCACTTCTTGTAAGCTTCTTTTTTGTGTTTAAGATCAGCAAGGATTTCACTGTTAAGCCAAGCTGGTCGCCTGCCATATTTACTGTTCTTTCTACACATCGGGATGGTTTGTCCCTGTAACCTCAATAAGGATTCTTTAAAATACAGCCAGCTCTCCTGGACTCCTTTCCCTCTCATGTTATTCTCCCAGGGGATCCTGCCCATCAGTTCCTTTCTTATTTAAAACTTCTTATTTTCTCATCCACAGCCTAATTCTCTTGTAATGGATGTGGTGACACACAGGATGAAACAGCCACAGTGTCGGCCCACCCCGCAGGACGAGGACCTCAAAAGCCTTGACCTCTTGGGCCGCAAGGTTTATACCTCCTCCACTTCGCAATTCAGAATCGCAAACTATTTCACCCTACTTGCAAGCTACGACTTGGACAATTACAATAAGCTCTTTGATTTTACCTCCCATATCCCAGAGGACAGGAGAGCAGACTAAGTCAGTCCTGGTCGAGGGCCAATTGGTGTCCAGGACAGCCCTACAAGCATCTATTGACATGGCCGACACAGCAGCCCGCACTACCGCAACTGCAGTGGTTATGTGCAGATCTTCCTGGCTTTCTGCATCCAGTATCCCCAAAGACCTGCAGACTAAAGTGGAGGACCTATCTTTGATAAAGATAAGCTTTTTTCCAAAAACACAGACAAAGTCCTTCACACGATGAAAGACTTTAGAGCAACCCTGCGCATGCTGGGCATATACCCGTCCCTCCCCAAGAGAGAAAGGTATCAACCTTATTAGAGGCCATGCACACACCAATATCACTGACCCCAGCCCAGACCATATGATATAGCCAGGAATCATGCTAGACTCCCTAGGCACAGACAAAACCAGGCGAAACCAGCTACCTCCCATCGGGAAACAAACAGCAATTTTGAAGTGTTGGTTGAGGGTCTGCGTGACCAACCCTTGACTCCACCGCCTATTTGCCCATTTTGCCACCACCTCCAGGTTTTCCACCATGCCTGGCAACAGGTCACACAGGACCGTTGGGTCCTGGAAATAGTTCAGTCAGGTTACTCCATCCCTTTTCTATCCTACCCACCCACCCTTCCCCGTCCCTCTTCAGGGACCCCTCTCACGAGGACCTACTTCGCCTAGAAGTGGCTTGTCTCCTACAGCTAGGTGCAGTGAAAACTGTGCCGACACAATACTGAGGGAAAGGGTTCTACTCCCACTACTTTCCGACCCAAAAGAAGGGCGGGGGATGGAGACCTATATTAGATCTATGCCAACTGAACAAATTCGTACATGTCCAGAAATTCACATAGTCACATGATGGTCACATTGGGCACAATAATACCCATGCTGGAACAAGGGGACTGGTTCACAGCCCTCGACCTACAGGATGCCTATTTTCACATATCCATTTACCCAGCACGAAGACGCTTCCTGTGATTCACACTCGGACACGACCATTTTCAATACAGGGTACTCCCATTCGGACTCTCCACAGCACCGAGAGTATTCTCCAAGACCCTAGCTGTAGTTGTGGCCCACCTTCGCAGGCATGGGATTATTCTTTTCCCCTACCTGGACGACCACCTCATCAAAGGTGGCTCATACGACAAGACATTACAAGCTACCCATTTTGCCATCTCTCTCTTCCATAATTTAGGTCTACAAATAAACTTTCAAAAATCCACCCTGACACCCCACAACAGATCAAATTCATCGGTGCTCACCTGGACTCAATTCAAACCAGAGCCTCGCTCCCACACAACAGATTCCTAGCTATTACACATCTCATACACACACTCTCCATTCGCCCCAGGATACAAGCAAGAATTTGCCTACAGCTACTTGGCCACATGGCAGCCACCACCTTCGTGGTCAAGTATGCCACCTCGGGGGACACATGGCACAGGGTCGCTGGTCCCTGTCAGAGACACGTCTGCACATAAATCTCCTAGAGCTCAGGGCAGTCAGACATGCCTGCCTTTGCTTCCTCCCCCTAATAGAGAACAAATCTGTCTGGGTCCTAATGGACAATATAGAATGTATGGTTTACATCAACACGGGGGGGGAGCACGATCGCACTCCCTATGCATGGAGGCCACCTGGTTATGGAATTGGTGCATACAACACCACATAGAAATTACCACTTCTTACCTACCTGGATGTCACAACACTACTGCTTCAGAGTAACAGCCGTGTTAGTCTGTATTCGCAAAAAGAAAAGGAGTACTTGTGGCACCTTAGAGACTAACCAGTTTATTTGAGCATGAGCTTTCGTGAGCTACAGCTCACTTCATCAGATACATACCGTGGAAACTGCAGCAGACTTTATATATACACAGAGAATATGAAACAATACCTCCTCCCACCCCACTGTCCTGCTGGTAATAGCTTATCTAAAGTAATCGTCAGGTTAGGCCATTTCCAGCACAAATCCAGGTTTTCTCACCCTCCACCCCCCCACACAAATTCACTCTCCTGCTGGTGATAGCCCATCCAAAGTGACAACTCTTTACACAATGTGCATGATAATGAAGTTAGGCCATTTCCTGCACAAATCCAGGTTCTCTCACTCCCTCACCCCCCTCCAAAAACCCACCCCCATACACACACAGACTCACTCTCCTGCTGGTAATAGCTCGTCCAAACTGACCACTCTCCAAGTTTAAATCCAAGTTAAACCAGAACATCTGGGGGGGGGGGGGAGGCAAAAACAAGAGGAAATAGGCTACCTTGCATAATGACTTAGCCACTCCCAGTCTCTATTTAAGCCTAAATTAATAGTATCCAATTTGCAAATGAGTTCCAATTCAGCAGTTTCTCGCTGGAGTCTGGATTTGAAGTTTTTTTGTTTTAAGATAGCGACCTTCATGTCTGTGATTGTGTGACCAGAGAGATTGAAGTGTTCTCCGACTGGTTTATGAATGTTATAATTCTTGACATCTGATTTGTGTCCATTTATTCTTTTACGTAGAGACTGTCCAGTTTGACCAATGTACATGGCAGAGGGGCATTGCTGGCACATGATGGCATAAATCACATTGGTGGATGTGCAGGTGAACGAGCCTCTGATAGTGTGGCTGATGTTATTAGGCCCTGTGATGGTGTCCCCTGAATAGATATGTGGGCACAATTGGCAACGGGCTTTGTTGCAAGGATAAGTTCCTGGGTTAGTGGTTCTGTTGTGTGGTATGTGGTTGTTGACACTTCTTTGAGGAACACGAATGGGAATTACATCCCATGATACGATGACAGCTCTTCTCCCTCTGGGGGCACTCCATCGATTGACCTCTTTGCCACAACCCAGAATCACAAATGTCACCTCTTTTGCACCAGAGTGGGACTCAGGACTGCATCCCTAGGAGACACATTCCTCATCCTGTGGAACAACTCCCTCGTGTATGCTTTTCCACTGATCCCTCTGATACACAGGGTTCTCCACAAGATCAGACGACGACAAGGCCCAGGTCATACTTATTGCCCCAGCTTGGCCCAGACAGACATGGTACCCTTATTGCTGCTCATTTCCACCCGTCCTCCAAGGACTCTCCCCAACAGACCAGACCTGCTGTCTCAGGACAAGGGACGACTTCTTCATCTGCAGCTCCAGAAACTCCATCTGATGGCATGGTTCCTTCATGGTTCCAAACCCATGAACTAGCCTGTTCTGAGCAGGTCCGGTATATCCTCCTGCACAGTAGAAGAGACTCCACTCTTAAGACTTACTTGCAAAAGTAGAAACGCTTCTCCATCTGGTGCTCCCATAACGCTTAACGCCCCATGCTGTGACCCTCCCTAACATCTTAGACTACCTTCCGAAACTAAAACACAACGGGCTCTCGCTTAGCTCCATCAGAGTACACCTCGCGGACCTCACCACCTTCATGAGTAAGTGGACGGATATTCACTTTTTGCCCACCCCACAATAAAACGCTTTCTCACGGGCCTGCAAAATCTCTACCCTGAGTTTCATCCACTGACAGCCGCCTGGAATCTCAATCTAGTTCTACGCGGTCTTATTAAACCTCCCTTTGAACCCTTAGCTGCCTCATCCCTTCTCCACATGCCTATGAAGGTAGCTTTCTTAGTCGCCATAACGTCAGCGAGAAGAGTAGGGGAAATAAGCGCCCTGATGGCCTACCCTTCTACACAACCTTCTCTAAAGATAAGGTTATCTTGTGACCCCATCCTAAATTTCTCCCTAAGGTGGTGTCTACCTTCCACCTTAATCAACCAATATACTTACCTGCATTCTATCCCAAATCTCATAAGACTTCGCAAGAAGCGGCATACCCTCGATGTCAGACGAGCAATCGCTTTTTATCTAGACAGGACTAAACGATTTTGTAAATCCTCTCGGCTATTTGTCTCCACTACCAAGAGATCGAAGGGGGTGGCCATCTCTAAGCAATGACGTTCCAAGTGGATATCTGACTGCATCAGATCCTGTTACTGAACTCAGAATGGCCAACCGCCCGAGGGCATCAGAACTCATTCTACTCGGGTGATGTCAACATCTGTTGCCTTCCTCCATAACATACCTATTACTGACATCTGCAAAGTGGCCACGTGGACATCTGACCATACATTTGCCAAACATTACACTATCACACAGGATACCACAGCAGACACCATAGTAGGCCACACAGTACTGTCTACAGTTGTCACTGCTGCAACTCCAAAGTCCCACCATCCATAGTGGGTACTGCTTCACATTCACCTGGAGTGGAGCACCCACAGGGACAGCACTTGAAGAAGAAGAGAAGGTTACCCACCTTGCAGTAGCAGGTTCTTCGAGATGTGTGTCCCTGTGAGTGCTCTACTACCCACCCTCCTCCCTTCTACTTTGGAGTACTATTCTGATATCTCTACGGTAGAGAAGGAACCGACGGGGTGTGGGATGTGCATGCTCAGGCAGACTCTAACAATGCCGCGAGACAGCAACTGAGCACATGCGTCCCGACCAGGCACTGCTACCGAAGATCTCCGATCAACGGCGCTGGGACGCACCATCACCTGGAGTGGAGCATCCACAGGGACACACATCTCGAAGAACCTCAGTAAGTAGCCTTCTCTTGTTCCTCCATTAATATGCATTTTAACTTCTGAAGAACACCATAAATGTTCTAAGTGTTCGCTTTACTGGAGAGGCAGATTCACTAGGCACTGTGAAAATACAAAAGATATAGTCCTTGCTCTAAAGAGCTTGCAGTTCTTCAAGTGACAGCACCTGTCCATTCCATTGTAGGAGTGTGCATGCCGCAAGCACGGTTGATGGAAGCTTTTCCCTCTGTGGTACCAGTTGGGTCGACTCTGGTGCTGCACACGCATAGCGTTGGTATAAGGGCCTGGTCAACCCTGTGACCCTCAGCTACTTCTTAGTGTCCATGACAGTCACTGGAACTGCTGTCCTTGCTATAGCAAACTGTTCTCCGTGGTCTTTGTTTATCTTTGTTTTCTTAATACTTTGTATAGTTAGAGTGTAAATAGTTGATAGTTTAGTTGGTGCTTCTCCATCAGCAGAGTTTCATCCACTCCCAGTGCAGAGGTAAGCCTTGGTCACTGGGCTTCAAGCCTCATGCCTCCTGCAACAAGGTATGCCTTTGAGCAACACGCACTCTAGTTTCTTAAAGTGCTTAGGTGAGGCTCTCATCGGGGATCACTGTTGGATCTGCTGTGCGTTTAAACCTCGTACAAAGAAGGATTGGGAGGCCAGGTTAAAGGTCCTTGTCATAAATATAAAGGGAAGGGTAAACCCCTTTAAAATCCCTTCTGGCCAGAGGAAAAATCCTCTCACCTGTAAAGGGTTAAGAAGCTAAAGGTAACCTCGCTGGCACCTGACCAAAATGACCAATGAGGAGACAAGATACTTTCAAAAGCTGGGAGGAGGGAGAGAAACAAAGGGTCTGGGTCTGTTGGTATGCAGCTTTTGCCGGGGATAGACCAGGAATGGAGTCTTAGAACTTTTAGTAAGTAATCTAGCTAGGTATGTGTTAGATTATGATTTCTTTAAATGGCTGAGAAAAGAATTGTGCTGAATAGAATGATTATTTCTGTCTGTGTGTCTTTTTTGTAACTTAAGGTTTTGCCTAGAGGGATTCTCTATGTTTTGAATCTAATTACCTTGTAAGGTATCTACCATCCTGATTTTACAGAGGTGATTCATTTACCTCTCTTTACTTCTATTTCTATTAAAAGTCTTCTTGTAAGAAAACTGAATGCTTTTTCATTGTTCTCAGATCCAAGGGTTTGGGTCTGTGGTCACCTATGCAGATTGGTGAGGATTTTTACCAAACCTTTCCCAGGAAGTGGGGTGAAAGATTTGGGAGGATTTTGGGGGGGAAAGACGTTTCCAAACTATGTTTCCCAGTAAACCCAGTTAGAGTTTGGTGGTGGCAGTGGATATTCCAAGGACAAAGGATAAAATTAATTTTTACCTTGGGGAAGTTTTAACCTAAGCTGGTAAAAATAAGCTTAGGAGGTTTTCATGCAGGTCCCCACATCTGTACCCTAGGGTTCAGAGTGGGGGAGGAACCTTGACAGTCCTTTTGATGAACACAGTGCTTAGCTCTTCCTCTGAGCCAAGCCATTTGAACTCAGCCCTGAGTATCTCATTGTTGGTGCGGAGCACTCATCCTGCCATACAGGAGGCCCAGTACCGTTCATCATCCCTAGCGCTGGGAAAGAAGCATAAGAAGCAGCTGGCTGACAGGGGGCATTTCCCTATTCTGAAGAAGCCAGGAATGGAGAGCAGAGCAAAGTGCAAATGAAGTCAGGCCACTCCTCTGCCTCCACATCGCAGGCAGCACAGTTGACTCCGGCCCATCTGCAGATACTGTTCAATCTGGTCCTGGATGAACCGTCAGCACCAGGGGCTGTCCACGCTGCAGGCATTTGCTGCGGCCAGAGACCTGCTGGCGCTCTCAGTACTGCTGTTGCCAGCAATACAGAGAGCAGCGTCTGTGGTGGTGGGCAGAGGGAGCACATAATTACCAGCTCTTATCTGGTTCCAGGACCCATGGTAACGTCCAGAGGGAAACCATCCTTGCTGGGCACAACACAAACTTCCCTGCCCCAGCATCAATAGGAACCACACCTCTGTGGTCCCTAGGGGAAGACTCATCATTGGGTCATACTCCCGTCTGAGGAGTCACCCTTGTAAACCATTCTGTCAACCCTACCCTGCCATGGACCTGGGCACAAGAATGCCATTGATTGCTGGGCCCAGTGGTCACGGGCCTATGCCAATGCAGTGACCCTTTTGGAACCTGTGAGGATTCTCCCCGATGCCAGGATCCCACACAAGACTCTTTTACTTTGGGGCCTATTAGAGAAGGGCTCTTCTGTCCCATCGGGCAGTGCCCGACCAGCACTCTGGTATCAAGCCTGGTGCTGACCTTCAGGATCTGGCTCCCATTGGTACAGAAGGAGAGAGAGGCTCCCTGCCGGTGTGGGCGCCTTCCCAGATGAGGTGGTCGAGGGTGGGCGTGTCACCCCCTCAAGATGACTTCAAGGCCTACCAAGAGCTGTTGAAGAGGGTGATCATGAACTTAGGCTTGCAAGCGGAGGTAGTAGAAGAGTCCTCTCATATCCTTATCTACCTCCCGGCCACTGCGGGTCCATCAAAAGTGGCCCTACCTCTCAATAAGAGCATTACGGGACCCTCTTCAGAGTTGGCCAGAAAGAAGGAACTGAGGGGTGCGGGGTCAACTGGGCCTTTATACTGATGCTCTCAGTATGCAGTACCAGAGTCAACCCAATGAGTACCACTAAGGGGAAAATTTCCAGCAACTGTGCTTGGGGCATGCATGCTTCTACAGTGAAATGGACACATGCAGCACATTTCAAAGAACAAGAGTTACAGAAAGGTTACTAACCGTTTGTTCTACACTTTAGAATGACACATACAAAACAGTAGATTATACAACAGTTCTCAGACTTCATTGCACTGTGCCTCCCTTCTGACAACAAGAATTACTACATGACCCCAGTGCCCCTGTTTTATTCTAGAATCAGGGCCAGTGTTAGGGGGTAGCAAGCATGGCAGTTGCCTGAGGCCCCACGCCACAGGGGGCCCCATGAAGCTAAGTTGTTTGGGGTTTGGCTTCAGCCCGGGGCAGCATGACTCAGGATTCAGCTTTCTGCCCTGGGCCCCAGTGAGTCTAATGCCAGCCCTGGCAACCCCATTAAAATGAACGCATGACCCACTTTGGGGTCATGACCCACAGTTTGAGAACTGCTGGATCATACCAATTATAATTATCCTAATCAATGAGAATTCTCCAAGTGTCTTGTGAATACGTAGTAAGGTGTTATCAGGATGTCAGAGACAGGAGTTGGACAAAAATAAATTAACTGAGAGGGGAAAGGAAGTCATCCAGCACAGGTTTTTTTGTGATGTTATACAAGTATCTGTTTTTTATCCATGTTGCAATTTTCTTCTGATTGTTAAAGTATTGAAATAAAATTAAAAGCTGCAGGATACATACCAAAAAGACAAGGTGGGGGAGGTAATATCTTTTATTGGACCAATTTCTGTTGGTGAGAGAGACAAGCTTTCGAGTCACACAGCTCTTCTTCAGGACTCACCCACCTTGTCTCTCTAATATCCTGCAACAAACACAGATACAACCACACTGCATACAGGATACGCATCAGACTTTAAATGTAGTCTAAGAATTTTGCATTTTGCACTTTTTCACAGGCCATAATATCAACACCATTCTTATTTCAAAAGGGTGCTTACAAGCATGTTTATCGTATCATGCCTTTTGTCTGGACTGACTGTCTTTGAGGTTAGTTTGTACAATACCCAACATGTCTTTTAATTCGTTTCTGAACCTTTGTACATATTTAGTTACTGGCTCTTCATCTGCTTCAATTTCCCCTTCCCAGGAGTCTCTGAGATCTAGGGGTTCCCTGACTTTCTGGCTGTATAGGAGAACAAATGGGAGAGAACCCAGTTGATTCTTGATACCTCCCTATAAGTAAACAGGAAATATATTAATAATTTGTCCCAATCTTGAACCCTCTATTTGCATACTGTGACAGGGTTGGGCCAGATGGCTACAGGAGAGTGATAGAAGGCAGATATATTAGCCCCAGGTTAAGTAGGTCCCTTTTCCCTGGGTAAGGTAACAGGGAAGGTTCCAGAACAATCAGGAACTTTCTGGAAACAATTAAGACAGACAGGCTGATTAGAACACCTGCAGCCAATCAAGAAGCTGCTAGAATCAATTAAGACAGGCTAATCAGGGCACCTGGGTTTAAAAAGGAGCTCACTTCAGTTTGTGGTGCGTGTGTGAGGAGCTGGGAGCAAGAGGCACTAGGAGCTGAGAGTGAGAACGTGTACTGTTGGAGGACTGAGGAGTACAAGCATTATCAGACACCAGGAGGAAGGTCGTATGGTGAGGATAAAGAAGGTGTTGGGAGGAGGCCATGGGGAAGTAGCCCAGGGAGTTGTCGCTGTCACACGGCTGTTCCAGGAGGCACTCTAGACAGCTGCATTCCACAGGGCCCTGGGCTGGAACCCAGAGCAGAGGGTGGGCCCGGGTTCCCCCCAAACCTCCCAACTCCTGGTCAGACACAGGAGGAGTTGACCTGGACTGTGGGTTCACGAAAATAGCCAAACAGGGCTGCCGAAAATCTCCGAGGCGAGCAAATCCGCCACTAAGTGCAAGACCCACCAAGGTAGAGAAAGAACTTTGTCACAATACATTCCCAGCATAGCTTTTTAGGGTCACACTGAATCTTTCCACCAAACCACTTATTTCTGGGAGATATGAGGTATCTTTTAGTTGTTAAATCCCCACATAGCTATTCTGTGAGCTATGGAAATTGAGTCATGAAAGTTGACCCACAGTCAGATAAAAATCTCTCTAGGGTAGGGTTGGGCAAACTTTTTGACCCCAGGGCCACATCTGGGTATGGAAATTGTATGGTGGGCCATAAATGCTTATGAAATTGGGCATTGGGGTGTGGGAGGGGGTGAGGGCTCCCGATGGGGATGCGGGCTCTGGAGTGGGGCCAGAAATGAGGAGTTCAGGATGTGGGAGGAGGCTCTGGGTTGGGGCAGGAGATTGGGGTGCAGCTCTGGCTGGTTGTGCAGGCTCTGGGTGGGGCTGGGACTGAGGGGTTTGGAGGGTGGGAGGGGAATCAGGGCTGGGGTAGGGACTTGGGGCACAGGAGGGGGTCTGGGGTGCAGGCTCCAGGTGGTGCTTACCTCAAGTAGCTCCCAGAAGCAGCAGCATGTCCCCCCGCTGGCTCCTATGCGGAGGTGCGGCCAGGCAGCTCTGCACGCTGCCCCCACGGTTCCTGGCCAATGGGAGCTGCGGAGGCAGTGCTTGGGGCAGAGGCAGCATTGGGAGCCCCCACATGTAGGAGCCAGAGAGGTAACATACTGCCATTTCTAGGAGCCGCACAAAGTGGGGCAAGCCCCTGACCCTGCTCCCTGGCTGGAGCAGGGAAAGTCCTGAACCCTGCTCCCCAGCAGGAGCTCAAGGGCCGGATTAAAATGTCTGAAGGGCCGGATGCAGCCCCTGGCCCGTAGTTTGCCCACCCCTGCTCTAGGGAAACCCACTCTCCTGAAGCTAGTGAGGTCTCTTGCCACAGATTCTGACTCAGTGTTAGTCAGAGCCACTGCTTCAGGCTCTCTAGTGGCAAAACCCACCACCACCAAGATATTTCTTCCCCTTTCAGGTAGGGCATGGCATAGGACCCACAATGTCCATTGCTACCCTCTGAAATACCTCTTGTATCACAGGCAAGGAGAGTAGGGCAACTTCCTGGGGTCCTACAGGTGTTTTACTTTCTTGACAGAATTCACAAGACCTGCAGTAATTCCTCACATTGTTCTGTTCTCCTCACCAGTAGAATTTCTCCTTAAGCTGTCATAAATTCTCTGTGCCCCCAAGTGTCCAGCAAAAGGACAACCATATGCTAAAAACATTAATTCCCTATGGTGCTGGGTGGGCACAGCCAACTGCTTATAGGGCTGCCAAGGGTGTTTTGTTTTTTTCCCATAGCAATTCCCTAAACAATTTCCCATCTGCTTAAAAAAAACACCTTTCCCCATTTTCCATTCCTGGAGATCCCTTCAGGACACACTCTGTGATGCTCTCTAGAGTGGGACCACAGCTGATATCTGGGACAGCTTCATTCATAACCGGAGCCATCTCCTCCTCCTGCTCCACCCCAGCCCTGAGGGCAGGCTGCTTTTCCCTCCTGTGCAGGAGCCAGCCTCAGCCCCTCCCACCCCTGGAAACACCCTGGTTCCTTCTGCTGCAGAAGAGTTAGAGAGACCTTCTCTCTGCTCTAAGCAGTTTCTGGGACTTTATCACTCCCCTTTGGGATCGCAGCACAATATTCCCTTTTGCTCCAGGTTACTATGTTACCATATTAATAGACTTAGCCATATGCAAAATTTCTTTCATGCTCTTCTGAAACAGGGGACTTGGTGTTGATATTGCGCCATGTGAAAAGTACAAAATGGAAAATTCTTGAGAAGGACCTTTTGAGGTGTCTGATGGGGCACAGTCACCTCTTGTGAGTGCCTCCTGTTGGCTGGGTGCAATCCTGCACTCTTTCTTTTCTCTACCTGGGGCTCCCCCTGTGGGCTGTTACTCTCATCAGGTGAGACTTTAGTGGCTCAGCCCTTCACCTAAGACAATCAGTTAATAGGTGAATGGATGGATGAACCAGTAAGAGGTCCAGCAAGGCCTTTCTCTGTGCCCCTGTTAATGTCTTTAACCCCATGTCTGTGCTCAGTTCTCAGCCACTTCTGGGTTAGCTTTAAGTCCCTGACTACCCGGCTATAGAGCAGTACCATCGGGTTTTCTCCTGGAGACTCTTTACATTTCTTGGTTCTTACTGGAGCTCTCCAGCCAGGTCCCTCTTTCAAGTTCTGTCCCCTTCCGGGATAACAAAATCCAACAAGCGGCTGGTGCTCTGCAGGGTCTTCAGCCCTTCTCTAACTTCAAATTCCAGCCCTGTGCTTGGCCTTCAAAAAAAAACTTGTCTCCTTCTTGGGGTTTTGGCCACTTTGCCAGTTGGCACTATGGAGGACCCAGGCCTCCCCACTAATCTGGATCCCAACCCTGGGATCCTACAAATAGCAGCCACGTGCTGCTTCCTTCAATAGCTATTGCTGCATTCCCTGGGCCTTTTTGCACAAGACCCCTTCCTCGTAGCCCTGGCCACAGGACTAAAGTTCGCAACTCCTCTTCTTCCTCACTGAAAGCTAGTGCCACCAGTACAGTGGCCTCCTCCTTTCCCATGCCTGATGTCCTCTTTGGCCATACTGAGCCCGCAGTTGGTGCTCCTGACAGCAACTGAGCCAAAAGGCCCCGTTTCCCCACGAGTTCTCCTCGTTAGTACAGTGGTGAGTATCCCCGTGTGTTATGCGGTTCCCCAGGGTTCGATTCCCCAACGGGGAGAGGATTTCCTGGCGTGGCTGCTCTTTGTTCCCCTCTCTCATGTCTTTCTGAAACAGCTGCAGCCTGCCCACAGAGCTTTCTCAGACATGCCTGTTGGCTCCATGGTCAGGTTCTTTCATCAATGCACTGCTGGATATGGCTGAGGTTCCTTGAAAGAAGGTCCTTTCAACACAGTGCCTCTTAAGGGATCAGCAGTAGCGTACGCTTGAGCATTCCATTCCATCTCTCTGCCCACTCTTACGCTGTCTTTGAAGCTCACTGCATATCAGTCTGTGAAGAGTCCCCTAATGGCAGAGCTTTTCTATTTAGAGCACCTGAGCGCATAACAACTTGGTCCTGTGGCTGTCCATTAGTTGCAATGGGGACGGACTGCGGTGGGTTTGGAATCCTTGGGTCTCCTCCTTCTTGTTCTGCCTCTTCCATCTGTAGAGTTTGCTCTGTTCGTTGGTCTTTGTGAGGAACAAGCTGTAGATGTCGACGGTTTCTGTTGATGTCTGCACTGTGGATCTCGCTCACCTATCACCTGGGCGCTGAATTCTTTTTCTTTACGAGAGTTGGCGTTGACCGTCCTTTTCCTCCATGCAAGTTGACGGCCCCCAGGTTCTAGAGCTGGCAGTTTCTTAACTGAGTGATGTCCCTTGTGAAAGTCTTGGGAAGTGATTTTAGTCTTTTCATCCATCTTGGCTGCTCCCTTCAAGGCTGGCCACTTTGGAAGTGGGTTCCTTTCTCAGCTTGTGCACGGTTATGCTGGTTCGGCAGGTCAGAGTCTTTTGCTGTTTGACTGGCTGTGGCTAGGGAGAAATCCCTCTTTAGCTGTAGCCACTGGGAAAGATTTGTAGCTCTTCACCCAATAACCTGCCTGTCCCTGAGATTTTCATGGTGTACATTCCCAAAAGGACAGCTCTCAGCCAATGTAGGCAGAGCTCGTCGAAAACTTTGGACATTTTCCCCTGGCTCTGCAATTCGCTGGTGGAAAGATGCTCTCTCATAAACCACATTGCTCTGAGGTAGAAAGGGTGCATCGAACATAGGCAGAACCCTTTCCTAGCCACCCTTGTTGACTGTCTGCAGGAAAGGCAAAGGGTGAAACGATATGCTCTCCCCGCTTCCCCACAGCAGAAAGGAAAGAAGCTAGCTGTCTGTTTCCAGTTTCTTTATGGAGTTTCTTTGCCATTCGAAACATTGCAAAGTATTGCTAGCAGCCTGTCCGTTGGGAAAGTTTGTCAACTGAGAAGTTCTCTGGGGCATTGAAGAGTGGCATGCTGAGGAGATCCCGTAAGCTTTGTTCCTTGTCTTGGCAACCTTTGTTGCTGTTTCCCTTCTCTTCCTCTTCTCCCTTTACTCCTGACACCATGTTCTCTACTTCTGGAGCATCTATGGATTGGCTACAGAGCTGTCTTCTGCACAGCAGATGTGTTCACCATAAGATGGTTTTATGCTCTGCCAGGTATGGCTGAGATTGGTTGAAATCAGGTATTTTAGTCACAGTGCCACCAAGTGACTGAAGAGAATAATACAGTTTAGCATTCCAGTACAGTGGCCTCCTCCTTTCCCTTGTCCGCTGTCCCCTTTGGCCGTGCTGAGCCCGCAGTTAATGCTCTTGGCAGCGGGTGAGCCAAAGGGCCCTGTTTCCCCACCAGTTCTCCTCGTTAGTACAGCGGTGAGTATCCCCGTGTGCTATGCAGTTCCCCAGGGTTCGATTCCCCGACGGGGAGAGGATTTCCTGGTGTGTTACTTTGACAAGTAAAATATGCAGAATTTTCAAATATTGTGTGCAGAATTTTTAATTTTTTGGTGCAAAATTCCCCCAGGAGTAAATGAACTTCCTTCTGAGGACATGCCCAAGTGAGACATAACAACATTGACTTGGTGTGCAACAGAATATAGTAAGAAGAGCATGGAATGGATTTTATTAACACTATTAAGCTGCTTGTGAATGATTTTGTGATTTACAAGTTGGCAACTTTTCTCTGAATGTCACTGTAACTGGCAGTGAAAGTCACTAGATATGTCACTGGTCACTTTGACACTTATTTCCTCACTATGGAAAACAAAAAGTTGCTAAATCTAATTACAAAATTTCTAAGTTGGCAATACTGACTCCACAAGCTCCAGGCAGCTACTGACTCTGCTACTCTGTCCTGCACCTCCTCTTATCTGGGCCTGCTGGGCCCAGATTGGTTGCTCCCTTCAAATCCCCCCTGATTGGCTGTACCTCACACAGCCTCTCTGGGCCACTCACCTTCACTGCTCCCTGCTGAGATTAACCCTTTCTACACTTGTGTGGGGTAAACACCACATCACAGGGAATAAGCTGGAAAAACTGGAAGTATTAGTACACAAACTCAATTATAACTTAATTAGCATCACTGAGATTCGTATAGAGGGGTATAACTTGTTCAGGAAGGACAAGTAGAAAAAAAAAGGAAGGAGGTGTTGCATTGTGCATCAGGAATACATATACTTGTGTGAAGTCTTCCAGAAGGAGATGAAAGACCAACTAATGGCAAGTGTCAGGGTGAAGATAAAAGGAAGGGAAACAGGGAAAACATCATTTTAGGGGTCTACTATACACCATCAAATAAGTTGGAGGAGCTGGATGAGGCTTTTGTAAAAGAAATAGAATCCAAAACACAAGACCTGACAGTAATGGGGGACTTTAACTATCCAGACATCTGTTGGAAAAATAATATGGCAAAACACAAAATCTCCACTAAGTTCTTGGAATGTACTGAGGACAACTTATTTCAGAAGGTGGCAGAAGTAAATCGAGCAGCCATTTTAAACTTGGTTCTGACAGGGAAGAATTGGTTATGAATCTTAAGGCAATTTGGGTGGAAATGATAATAAAATGGTAGATTTCAAGATTCTGAGGAAAGGAACAAGTGAAAGCAGCCAAATAAGGATAACGGACTTCAAAAAAGCAGGCTTTAACAAATTCAGAGAATAATTCAAATTCAGAGAATTCAGGTAGGTAAAGTCCCATGGGAAGCAACTCGAAATGAAAAAGAGTTCAGGAATTCAGGAGAGCTGAACTCTAAAAGTTCAGGAGAGCTGGAATTTTCTGAAAGAGACAGCATCTCAAAGAGCCAATATTAAAGACACAACAGCAAACTATCTCAATCTGAAAGAAAGTTTGGAAGAATAGTGAGAGATGAATATGGTTCCATCAGTAGTTCTTGAATTATCTGAAAATCAAAAAGGAATCCTTCAAAAATTGGAAACATTAACAAATTGCTAAGGATGAGTACAAAAGATTAGTGCAAGCATGTAGCAACAAAATCAGAAAGGCTAAGGCACAAAATGAGTTACACCTAGCATAGGATATAAAAGGCAATAAGAAGAGATTCTATAAATACGTTAGCAGAAGGAGAAAAACAAAGTAAAATGTAGGTCCACTATATAACATGGAAGGAGAGCTAAAAACAAATGGCATCAAGAGTCTGAGGTGTTTAATCTCTATTTGGTTCAGTCTTCACTGAAAGGTTAATTGTGACCAGATGCTTAACACAATTAATATAAACAATTAGGAGGAAGGAATACAAGCCCAAATAGAAAAAAAAAAACAACAACAGGTGAAAGACTATTTAGATAAATTAAATGTTTACACATTGGCAGGGCCTAAAAAAATTCACTAGGTTACTTAATGAACTAGTTGAAGCAATTTCAGAAGCATTAGCAATTACCTCTGAGAACTCATGGATGGCAGGTGCAGTGTTAAAGAAATGGTACCTACCTTTAAAAAGGTAGCTGGAAGATATTGGAACAAATTATTAAACAATCAATTTGTAAGCACCTAGAGGATTATGGCGTTGTAAGGAATAGCCAATGTGGAGTTGTCCAGAACAAATTATGCCAAACCATGTCTTTCTTTGACAGGGTTACTGGCCTAGTGAATTGTGGGAAGCAGTAGATGTGATATATCTTGATTTTAGTAAGAATTTTGACACTGTACCACATGACATTCTCATAAGCAAACTCGGGAAATGTGGTCCAGATGAAATTGCGATAAGATTGGTGCACAACTGATTGAATGACCATACTCAGATACTAGTTATCAATGGTTTGGTGTCAAATTGGTAGAATGTTTCTAATGGGATCCTGCAGGGGTTTGTCTTGGGTCTGGTACTATTCAATATTTTCATTAATGACTTGGATAATGAAATGGAGAGTAAGCTAATAAAATTTGCAGATGACACCAGACTGGGAGGGGCTGCAAGCACTTTGGAGGGTAGGATTAGAATTCAAAACAACATTGATCAATTGGAGAATTGATCTGAATTCAACAAGATGAAATTCAATAAAGATGAGTGCGAAGTACTACACTTAGGAATGAAAAATCAAATGTGCAACTACAAAATGTGGAATAATTGGCTAGGCAGCAGTACTGTTGAAAAGTACTTGGGGGTTACAGTTGATCAAAAACTGAATGAGTCAACAATGTGATGCAGTTACAAAAAAGCATAATATCATTTTGGGGTGTATTAACAGGAGTGTTGTATATAAGACATGGGAGGTAATTTTACTGCTGTACCCAACACTGATGAGGCCTCAGCTGGAGTACTGTGTATACTTTTGGTTGCCACACTTTAAGGAAGAAACAAACTGGAGCAGTTCCAGAGGAGAGCAACAAAAATGACAAAAAGTTTAGAAAACCTGACCTATGAGGAAAGGTTTAAGAAAACGGCCCCGTTTAGCATGAGAAAAGAAGAAGACTGAAGGGGGACCTGAAAACCATCTTCTAATATGTTAAGGGCTGTTACAAAGAAGACACTGATCAATTGTTCTCCATGTCCATTGAAGATAGTGAGACAAATAGGCCAATCACCTGGATAAACCTTAGTTCAATAAGTTTTAACTTAATTCAATAAGTTTAATAACTTTGGGGTCAAAAATGCAATTGTTTATGTGTTACTGTGGACTGTCTGCAACAGCTCTAGGAGATGTGACTAATTTAAACCTTGGGAAATGCTAGGAACTTCAAAGGACTTTTTGAAACAATTTGAACTTTTAAAATTAAGTGGGTTTCCCAGGATATCTCTAGGAGGAGGGAGTATGCTAATATAACTCTTCAGCTGTTTGAAGCTTTGCCTTTGGAAAGGGACCTATTGTCTGGCTGATTACCTATGAATGATCTCTTCAAAGAACCTAAACTGAATAAAGGACTCACTCACAGATTCATAGGGGTTCTTGATCTGAGCAAAGGGTATTATGAACTTGAACCTGTGTGGGGTTTGAAGGACTGCTCACCTGCCCAAACCCATGCTGGAGCTGGGGTGATCTCTGGTAAGCTTATTACCCTTCTGTGTAGATTCTTTTATTGTTTTTAAGATGTTTTCTCTGCATTGGTTTTACCTTAAGAATAAAATTGCTGCATGGTAACGAATATCTGTGCTAATTACACTGTTAACCATCACGGAAGAGAAGGCCAAACAAGCCTGCTTAGGCAGCCTGTCTTTTGCTGGGTATATCACAGTGTAGTCAGGAAACTGTTCAGCCTGGAAATACCCCAGTCAGGCTGAAGAGAGACATGGGTCTCTTCCCAAGAGAGGTGAAGGCTGAGGAGCTTAGAATGGGTGCCCTTGCTGGACAACAGAGGGGGAAGACAGGTGCAGTTGTCCTGAGCTGTGACAGGTAGGACAACAATTACTAGGCTTAATCTGCAGCAAGGGAGATTTGTCCACTGATCACCGGGCCAGAAGTAACGGGCTTAAATTGCAGCAAGGGAGATTTACATTGGACCTCAGGAAAAACTTCCTGTCAGGGTGGTTAAGCACTGGAATAGGAACCAAGGGAGGTTGTGGAATCCCCGCCCTTGGAGATTTTTAAGAACAGCTTAGACAAAAACCTGTCAGGGATGGTCTAGTTGACTTTGTCCTGCTATAGTGCAGGGGGCAGGATTACATGACCTCTCAAGGTCCCTTCCAGCCCTACCTTTCTATGATTCTACAATTCTGAAAAAAGAAAAGGAGTACTTGTGGCACCTTAGAGACTAACCAATTTATTTGAGCATGAGCTTTCGTGAGCTACAGCTCACTTCATCAGATGCATACCGTGGAAACTGCAGCAGACTTTATATATACACAGAGAATATGAAACAATACCTCCTCCCACCCCACTGTCCTGCTGGTAATAGCTTATCTAAAGGAATCATCAGGTTAGGCCATTTCCAGCACAAATCCAGGTTTTCTCACCCTCCACCCCCCCACACAAATTCACTCTCCTGCTGGTGATAGCCCATCCAAAGTGACAACTCTTTACACAATGTGCATGATAATGAAGTTAGGCCATTTCCTGCACAAATCCAGGTTCTCTCACTGAGTGGTTGCACCTTGCATGGAATACACAAGGTGGGAGTCTTCTTGAACCCTCCCCTACTCCCCCATGCACCTGAGGAAGGGACATCCAGCCTGGCCCACAAAGACCAGGCTAAAACAACACATACAATGTGTGGTTCATCCATGGATCTCAAGCCCTTACAAGCAGCTAACACAGCTATGTGTAAATGCTTTGAGCTGCTGCTAGGCTTAAGAAGCAGTTTGCTAAATATTCCCACCAATCATGCAGTCTGACCAATCAGGTGATTCAGCTGTGAGTCTGTTTCTCATTAGGGACATGGAGCTAGCTGGTCCCAGGGTCAGCTGCGAATCCTAATTCCTGACAAGTGCTGTATGAATATTCATTATCTAATCCCTCTGGAGAGAGATATTATCCCCAGTTTAATAGATGGAGCGACAGAAAAGATAAGTGGCTTGACCCAAAGTCATGTGTAACCCATATATCTACAAGGGAGATATCTCTTTAAGAGACCCACTGGAGGGAGGGAGGTGTGTGTTGTGTCTGGGTCATTGTTGCTAGGCAGATTTAGCACTCCACATTCAGAAGCTTCTGTCATTGCGTGTGGTAATTTTGGATCTGCTCCATAGGTTCCCTGTTGCTGTGGTCAGACTCCATGAAGGCAAGCAGTCAAGGCAGCTCCTTTACAAAGGGCCACATGGCCTGGGTGAGTTGGGAGAAGCTGAGCCTAGGAGCAGGAAGTAGGCTGTTGTCCTTAGCTCTGAAGCATTTTGCAGCAGGTTAGTGATATTGTTACCTCTATAACAGGGAAGCCTGGGCAATGCTAATTATAGCAAGGGGGAAATAATATATTCTGTTTTAACTGTATGCTTTGAATATTGTTTGATTTTAGCCAAACTGTTTTAGTTATTGTCTCAATTACTATGATTCACCAATTTTTGTTTAAATGTGATAATGGGGAAAGAGTCATTTATATTTTGCTATTCTCCATTTTGTATTTTCTTGAAACAGAGGTTTTTTTTAATCTGTATACTTAACTGAGTGGTTGGTTAATCAGTTAGCTGACTGGCTAGCTGTGATTTCAGAAGAGGAAGAGTCAGCATGGATTCCAACTGAAGATTCCTGCAAGCATGTGGAGGGAAGATGCTGTTTTGGACTCGGTAGACAGTTTAGATTTGGTGATCAAAGACTAACTGAGACTCAGGCAAACTCAACCTAGGCTTTTGGAAACTCTGAGTTTCTTCTCGCTGTGTTTCTGTGGGGACTGAACTGTTCAGATTTTAACTTGTTTTCTTTATTTGTTTATGTATAACTGAAGATAATGTCTGTGGATTATAAAAGAGCCACTCTATTTTTTACAACATGACATATTTATTTCTTTATCATAAGATTTTATGAAGTTATTTAATTAAATGAATTTCTTTAGTTCCTTTTGGGACTTGAATGTCGGGAGGTTGACACTGTGCAATCCTTGCTGAAAATCCTGAGAGACTGAACTCTGGGTCTCCAGCCACTTTTCTGTGGGAGTCGGGTTTTTTTAAGTACTAGAGAAGGGAAATGAAGTGAACTCTAGCCCACCTAAATAAAGGTTACACATGTATCAAGTCAGTGGCAGAGAATGCAGCAGTCCTGACTTCCAGGCCTTTGTTCTAACTAGTAGAATCACATCTGAAATCTAAGATGATTATCTGGATAACATTTAATGGTCACATTTCCAATGCTTTGTGGTATGAAAATATATTACAAAAAGAATTTACGTAGAGTCTTTTGGGCTACATGGGGAAATTTTCTGGAATAACTGTACTGCTCTAGTTATACGAGTATAATTCCTGTGTGGATACTCTTATTTGGGAATTAAAATGTCCACACAGGGAGTTATATCAGTGTTACTAAAGCAGCATAATTATATTGGTAGACAAGCCTTTAATATTTTAAGAAAGAATTGTTTGCTTTGGTGAAAGGACCCATCTAGATGCACAATACATGTCCCTCTTTATTGCTGAGACATCAACTTTGGAAGGAGAGAGAGAGAGCATGGATTAGCCACTGGAAGGAGACATTTGACGCTCACAGTTCAAAGGGATAGTCCTGGGTATTCATTGCCTCACATCAAAGCTTTTTAGAACCTCATGGAAAAGGGCAGGCTCCAGGAACGTTTTTGCTGTTGGGACCTTCAGGGACTGAAAAACCAGCGACAGCATAAATCAAGTTAAACTGGCCCTGTGAGAAACTTTAGCAACGACTATATTATTGTATGCCTATATTTATTTTTGCTGCAGAGAACTGAATATTTACACTGTCTTTTTTTTATTTAGATTGCAAGCTCCTTGAGGAAGGGACTGTCCTAATTCTGGTCTACACCTAAGATTTAGGTCAATCTAGCTACATCACTTAGAGTTCTGAAAAATTTCACACACTGTGCGATATAGTTAGGTCAACCTCACCCCTGTAGACGCAGCTAGGTCAATACAAGGATTCTTCCTTCCATCAGCCTAGCTACTGCCTCTCGAGGAGGTGGATTTACTACACCAATGGAAAAACCCTTTCTGTCAACGTAGTGTCTACACTCACCTCCTGCAGCTGCATTCCCCCAGCTGTAGTACTTGTAGCAAAGACACAACCTTAGTTGGGACTTCTGGTGCTATTGTAGAACAAAATAATGAGTGGTTCCCTTTTGCCAAATAGAAGCAGATTTTGGGGTATTACAGATCAGGTTTTGGAGGAGGAGGAATTAGTAATGCAAAGTCAAGGTAGTTACATACTGCACAGGCAGAAACTTCAGCTAAGGCACTGCTGCCTCACAATGTCCTTATCCTACAGTGACTGGCCTCTTAAGGGAACGTGGGCCCCCAATCCACCTGTGATAAGCTTAACTTGCCTTCTAAGGAGTGAGGGAAATGCTTTTAGTCATGTGACAGGAAGGTCATATCATTAACTCCAGTCAAATCTAGGGATATAGAGGAGGAGCCTGAGGAAGAGTAATCAGCTGCTGAAGGAAAGAAGTTTGCCAACAGCCCACTCCACAAAGGAGTGATCTGTAATCCCTAAATTTAAATCCTGGCTCCTAACTCCCTTCTTAAAGTCACAGTCCCAAGTAGGAGGACTCTGAGACCCTAAACCTGAGGGGGAAGCAGAAAGACGCTTTTGTGGGAGCTGAATGATATTGAATAAATTAGTTCCCAGGAGAAGGGGAATATAGTTTCAAAGACTTCAGTTTTAACTGGATTATTCTAGAGAATTTGGAGGGAAACTGCAGGGGGTGCTTGTAGGACCACTAGGGGCAGCTGCTCTGCATGACAGAGGAACTGCAGAGAAGTTTAACTGTCCATGAAGAGACTGTCTGGTTGTGGTCACTGCATGATATCTCTATAACTCTTTCTATGGACAGTTTCATCCTGAATGATCATACATCAGTGACTCACAATGTGTATGACATTAGTGACTGTTACTATAACAACAACAGTCCTCCAGGACAGATTGAATTTTCCTCCAGGGCAGATTGGAAGAGGCCCTGGTGGTTTTTCACCTTCCTCTGTAGCATGGGGCATGGGTCACTTGCTGGAGGATTCTCTGCTCCTTGAAGTCTTTAAACCACAATTTGAGAACTTCAATAGCTCAGACATAGGTGAGAGGTTTTTGCAGGAGTGGGTGGGTGAGACTCTGTGGCCTGCGTTGTACAGGAGGTCAGACTAGATGATCATAATGGTCCCTTCTGACCTTAATATCTATGAAACAGGAAACAATGGGAAAGTTTCTGATCTAATTGTAAAAGGTGTCCTCTATGCTTTGGGGAAAGCTACATGGGGGAAATGACCAGAATAGCTATTCCATGATAGCTATTCTGGAATAAGTGTCCACCTGGGGAGCAATGCCGAAATAGCTAGTGCACTTTAAATCTCTCCCTCCCTGCTTAATCCAGAATAATTTTCCTATGTAGACAAGTCCTTCACCAGCTCTGGAGGGCGGGTGGGAGGGAAACCATACTCCACAACTGATAGTTCTGATTACCTGAATTTTGTTGTCAATATACAAGAAGATATTCTCTTTACTGTAGTTTTTACAGCTCAAGAGAAAGTACAGTAGCATAAATAAGTTGCTAAAGGAGAAAATACATTCTTTGCAAATCAGAGTGACTCCAAGCTTGTCTTGAGGTTTGTAGAAAATAATCAAGTGTCTACTATCTGCTTCATGACCTCTATGAGTTGGACTGTCTGCACCATGATTAAAGCACAACTGGAAACCAAAGATGAGATAATGGGAACTTTAGACAAAACAATCAAGGTATTTGTGCATGCCCCATTCCTAGAACTGGCAGAAGTCTCTGCCAAGTGAGCTGAAGTGATTCTGCTTTCAGGAATTTTTTTGTTTGTTGTTGCTAAAAGCAGAGAAAGAATGAAAGGAAATCTCAGAAACTACTGGGATGGATATAAACAGACTCTCCACAGAGTATAAAAAAGGGCAATGAACATTTAACATTAATTGTATATTGCTTAATTGGCCTGAGAAATGAAAAGACAAGGTCTTTTCAAGAAGACACTTCAGTGGAGTAAGACATCAGGCAACTTAAACCTTATTGCAGAGATTTGAAGAGAAGACTATGAAGGATGCTATCATTTACCTGAATTTTTCCACTGCCTGTTTGAGAGCGAAAAAGTGGAATTTGTGAAGACAATAGTACAATTCCAAGAAATAAATGTCTGACAAGGTTACATCAGTCTTGGCCTGCAGAGGGCTAGCCTTCAGTTTACATTAAAGTACAAGTCACCTGATCTACCATACAGCTGTCTAAAATCCCATCATATGCAAACCTTAGCATGGGGAATACAAAACCAAACATTGTCTGATTACATGGAATAAGTCTCTATGAGATCCTTATCTCATATACTTTTATCTTTATCTAGGATAAATGACAGGGAAATGGCCCTTGTACGTTTCCTACCTCACCAAAACCTAATCTGCTTCTGGCCTTATGTTAAGGCCCAGGATGCTGCAAGGTTCTTGGCACATCCACCAGTACCCTGGTCCTACTGGGCTGATGTCAGTGCACAGGCCTCTATGAGGTCTCTGCCTCATCAGCACTGTCTTGCAAACCTGATATGAGCTCACACAATTATGTGAGGTCACTTTCTTACCTGCCTCTAACTGCTACAGGGCTCAGAGCAAGACCCAGGCATCTGCTTGACCCACCTCCCCCTTTCTGTTGGTATATTCTTAGGTCGTAGGACTTTTTAGGGCCTGGTTGTTGTGATGAGTTGCCCCGCCCCTCTCCAGGGTGCCACCTGATGTCCTGGGGAACCATTGATCCCACCAGTTCCACCAGTGTGGGTTCCCTTGCATTGCCCCGCTGAGCCAGGCCCTCAAGCCTCCTCCAGCACACATGCAGGTAGGACCACAAACACAGAGATCAGTGTGGGAAGACTCACTGTGGGAATTGCCCAGCACTTAAGTGCATACCCCTTCTAGAGTGTAAACCCAAAATTGTATTGTCTTGAGCTGCACAGAAAACCGTACAGCGTAAGCTCATGAAATTTGCTCCCTTCCTCCATGTGGTTATAAAAAGTTAAAAGGTTAAAAAAACTTATAAAAAGTGATTATAAGGCATAGCAAACAGATCAAAGTAGATTACTGAGCAAATAAAACAAACACTCAATACACTAAAGAAACTGGCTACAAGTAGTAAAGTGGATTTTTCACACCCCTGAGCGACATAGCTGGAACGACCTAACATTTAGTATAGACCTGGCCTCAAATGATTATTTTAATCAGTGGGCTACTGGCTCTTGATAGAGACCTTACCTGACATCCTTTAGTGAACTATTATATCTGACCCAGATGATTCCTGTAAAACTTTATGAATCCCTTGTGCCCTCTGCCAGCTGGCATCAATAGGTTCGTTTGTCATACATCTCTCACATTTGGGCCTTGGCAAACTGAGAGTTATGGATGTGTGTGTGTGGGGGGGTGTCTTTGAGGGTCATTGGTGTCTCCGTGGGCTACAAGTGACAGGAGCATTGATGTCTGTGGGGGCACCATATTGGGAGTGTCAGTGTCTCTGGGGGCATCAATGTCTGCAGGGGGCTCCGAGTCCCTGAAGGCATGCATCGGGGTGTTGGTTTTGCAGTGACAGTGTCTGTGGGGATGTCAGGAGTCTCAATATCTGTGGGTGTGTCAGTGTCCCTCAGGGCACTGAAGGTGTCAATGTCAGTAGGGGCCTAGGGTTGCCAGCAGTCCCATATTATAAAGAGTGTCCCTTACATAAATAAAAGATTGCCTGTTCTGTACTCAATCAATGCAGGATGCTTTTTATCCTGTATTTCAACTAGGGATGAGGGTGTTGCCGCTCAAGCGGTCTAGAACATCTCTCCAGCATCTGAAATCCAAAAGAGAGCAATGTTCTGGCACTTTGACATCTTGACCTGGCACATGGGGTCACAATGCCACTCATATATGGCCCCGATGCCCTGCTGAAAGTTTCCCCTCCCACTGAAATCTGAAATGGTGCCCCTGCTGGTTGCAGTGATGCCTCCTCCAGCTGCTGCCACCCTCCAGTTCACACCCCTTCTCACAGCCACAACCCCTGGTGGCCCACTGTGCTGCAGCAGGCAGAGGCCAGCAACTGCAGCCTCTGACTTGGCTCCCAGAACCTGCATGGCACCTGAATAGGAGTCGCAGCGACTGCCTGGCCAAGAGCCTGAGGCCCTGGTTTTCCTAAAGCACACTGAGCTGGAGAGAGAGAACTCCTAGGAAGGACAGGGGAGGAAAAAGGACTTACCCCCCAGAGCCTCAATATAAGACAAAGAATGTTGTGTAAAGCCTCCGCTCAATCCAGTAGAATGAGACTGTAAGATTTGTAACTTTTCAGTCATTGCTAGTATAATCATTAAGTTCTGTAACCTTTTGCAAACTTTGTAACTTTTAGTCATTGTTAGCATAGCCTTTTAAATATTGTAACTTTTTTGCAAGCTTTGTAACCTTTTCAGTTACCACTTGTAGAACCTCCAAGCTTCGCACTATTCCATCACGCGATCAGGGTGAGTGTGAACAAGAGAGTGTACATGGGACTGGGCAGAGAGGAACTGCAAGGAGAAAAGAGCCCAGAGGCAGGAGCCAGATGTGTCTGATGTAATCTGCTCTGAGAAGGCAATCACGGGGTGCTGTAAAGAAAAGAAGAACCTGGTATGCATAAAAAAAAACGAGGTCTGAGAATGCTTCTCGGTGATGGACACAGAAGGAAAAACTCAGTGTACGTGACAGGAGCCACCCAGTCCCAGTAAAAGGAGGAAGGCATGCGCACAAGGCCCCTGCTTCTTGATCTGCTCTCCTGCCTGGATCCATGACTCAGGCGAACACACCAGATCTACTCTGCTTCAGCTTCTCGGCTTCCTCTGCTGTCTCCAGTAACTTTCTGCCTGCGTGAGTGTGTGGGTGCATGAATAAGCTCCATCCCTTTTCTGTTTGATCCAATAGCAGCATTTAATAAAACCAATATAAGTGTAACCCTGGGTTGGTTTCTAGGGAAATTGAGGTAACATTAGTGGTAGAGACTGCAGGCAGCCACCGATAGGGTACACTAGTGGAAAGGGGCAACACGGAGTAGAGAGCATGTGTGGCACCTGCTCCCCCTTCCAGGTACAGTAGAGGAAAGGGGCAACAAAGAGTAGAGAGCACGTTCGGGTAGCCTAGGAATCCCGGTGCACCTGCTCCCCCTTCCTGATTTTGGGTACGATGCCACTGTTTAGAAAGGGAAAGAGCCCCCCTGAATCCACAAGGGAGGTGAAGGTTGCAAAATTTCCCCTCCTCCTACTCTGGGCACACTCCAAGGGTGTTGTCCCAGGGGTGGTTTCATCAGGGGACACCAGGGTGGATGTAGAAAATACGTACCAGAAATACTGTGAGTTTTATCATCTGGATTCAAAGACTAAGGATCAGGCGGCAGCATGGCTGTTGTGGCAAACTTGTTGTGCTTGGCAAACTGCTAAAGCTGATTATAATTCTGAAACTATGCAAGTGAAATAGGAGTTGGAGTGAGTAAAGGCGGAAAGGGATATGTGGAAGGCGCAAGCGGCAGGGTCAAGTTGTCAGCAGCTAGCAATCTCCGCCGTCAAGGCAATGGACAGAGCTGAACAGGTCGAGGAAGAGAGGGAACAGTCTAAGGAGTTGGAGGTCTGGGTGGAGTGTTTGCGGGAACTGGTGTTAGAGCAGGGGACCTGTCCCGGCTGTAGAGCAGCAAGACCCCCAGGATCGGGGACAAAGCTGCCGCTCCGATATGACCCCAGAGACTGGGACGGAGACACATGGTATGACCCAGACCCAGAATGGCCGCCAGATGGGCCAGGAGCTTGGCCAGCCCCGGTGGCAGCTGTGCAACGGTTAACTTTCCAGCGTGGCCCCCCAGACCCGTAACCAGGGTAACTATGCAGGAATAGCCTTGACCCCCATGGAGATAACTTCTCTGAGTTAGGGCCAAGGTGAGCACATTCTTGGAAAGGGCATTATCAGTTTCTGATGGAGACAGAGGATCAGGGGTTAAATCCAGAGGAGGTTAGGAAGCTGTTTGAGGATGGCATCCACTGTACTGGGGTGCGATATGGGAATCACACTGCGGACGCAGGCGGACGGACGGTGGCAGTCCCCGTTCACAATGGTTTGCAATTTGGCTCAAGGAGAGGCACTGCAGGAGGTCAGCTGCCAGTATGCAGCAGGCTCCCATGCTCCAGGGGAGGCCCCTGATGTCTTTGTGGAGAGAACGGTATTAGCGGGATTGTTAACTGGGCGGAATCCGGCCCGTGCCCAGGGGGGAGCGATCCCTAGCACTCTGTCCTAGATTGTGGTTCCAACGGCCGAATTAAGGCTTATTGCAGCAATGTTGCCCAAAGATGTTCAGATTGCTATGGGAGTGTGGAGGCAGGGAGAGCCCCTAGACATATCACACCTTAAGGAAGCAGCGTACCAGGCCACCAGAGTGGTTGGTCAGCCCAGAGCTGGGGCTCCTCCTCCTGTCGCTGTGGCCTCAGCCCCAGCACCTCGACAAAGGCACCCCTCATCAGACACCAGTCGGCTCCGCACACAGTTGTGGATGGCCTTAAAGGACCATGGGGAACCCATGGATCAATGGGACAGGAAACCCACAGAGACCCTAGTACTCCGCTGTATTCAGCTAGGGTTGAAGCTCCCGGAGCTGGGGGGCGATATTGGGGCCAAGAAAGTAACTTCAGATTAGGGGGGCCCCAGTGGACTGGGAGAGGAAAGCACCCAGGGATGGACCTGGGTGGGACCTCTCCAAGTGGATTTGGGAGGAAGGTTGCGGGTGCACCTTCGGGTGTGGGGGCCACATGAACACTCTGAGACATCTGAACTAGATTTTGTGGTGCTGGTGGACACTGGCGCAGCTGTCTCGCTGCTTCCCTGCCCCGTGCCATGAGTGCCAATCCAGGGAACCATTGAGATCCATGGATTTGATGGCAGTTCGGTGAAGGGGCAAGTGTTGGGAGGGGAATATTATCCAAAGATGGCACTGGATTTATATCCCCACAACTACAGAGCCAATTTTGGGCATAGATTGCTTGTGGGAGGGAGGAATAGTGGTTGATTGTGCTAATAGGAAGGTTTATGGAGGACCTGAAAGAAAGACTGGACCCCTGAAGTAAGGAAGGGAGATACCGGATTGCTGACGCGTAGTGTGTTGGGAGTGGCGGCAGTGACCGGGGATAGCAAGGAGGAATGGAGGAAGCGTTTTCCCCAGGCATAGGCGGCCCACAAGTTGGACTGCAGTAAATGGACTGGGGAACCAGTGAAAATAGAAGGACCAGCAGTCCCCGCCCCCAGAAACAATATTCTGTTCCCCACTGTGGCACGCTGGTCTGTAGCAGAGCTAGTCAAAGAGCTGGAAGAGCAGGGAGTAGTGAAAAGAATGACTTCCCCCTTTAACTCCCTCATGTGGCCTGTGAGGAAAGCTGATGGTGTCTCATGGAGACTGACTGTTGACTATCGGAGGGTCAATGCGATGACCCCCCACTGGGCTCCAGTAATCATGGATGTGACCCAGGTGTTGCAAGACATACCGAGGGAAGCTAAAAGATTTTCTGTATTGGATTTGTCTGTTTCTATGCTATCCCACTCAAGGAAGGATCACAGGACTGATTTGCATTCCATGTGGACTGGGTACAGTATTGCTTTACCCTTGTACACCAGGGATTTCATAGCAACCCCGCTATTGCGCATAAGGTAGTGACCCAAATGTTAGACCATCTCCCTCCGGGGGATAAGGGGTGGGTGGTCTCATATGTGGACAATATCCGATAATGGGAATGGATGATGTGGATGCCTGAGGGAGGACTGAACGAGTACTGGAGTTGATTCAGCAGCATGGTATGAAGGCATCCCTGGAAAAGGCACAATTAATACAACCACAGGTGGAATATCTGGGGATTACCCTATAGGTCAGTGATCAGGTAATGTATATGAAATGGAACACTAAGCCCCTCCAAGCAAGGTGGGAGGGGGTGTTTACTATTTGTAATAAGGGAAGTGATAGTGTTCCAAATTGACTGAGGCCTCTATGGGAAGTGGGTCCATTGGGGACAAGTCAAGCATGTAGGGGGAACCACCCCGACCCCATGTTCTGCTCTATGATAGCCTACAGTTTACAATGTTTAAGTCTTTATCACAGCTTCTGTTTTTCAGAGCACCAGAAAGAGATGGTACCAGCTGAAGAACAATTGAGATGTACCATGGTGCATCGTTGCAACAAAGTCTTATGTTGTCTTATGTTTTGTGTTTCATGTTTTAGGTCTCATGTCTGTCTTATAGCGCTTGTCTCATTGCTAGCATTATTGTGTATGGGGTTTGGGAAAAGGGGAGTGTGATGGGTTAGATCATAGAAACCCCTGTGGGGCTGCCAACTGATGTGCCACGACTACTTCTGCCCCTGCTTTTCCTGCCAGCTTGGGACTCCAGAACCCTGCCTGGATGTGCCAGACACGCTTGCCGGCCAGAAACACCGACCCAGGTCTGAACCACATCCCACAAACTGCAAGCTGAACTGAAAGCAGCTTAAGAAGTGTTCCTGTCTTTAACACTCAGATGTCCAACTCCCAGTGGGGTCCAAACCCCAAATAAATCCGTTTTACCCTGTATAAAGCTTATACAGGGTAAACTCATAAATTGTTCACCCTCTATAACACTGATAGAGAGAGATGCACAGCTATTTTCCCCCCTCTTCCCCCTACCCCAGGTATTAATACATACTCTGGGTTAAATAATAAGTAAAAAGTGATTTTATTAAATACAGAAAGTAGGATTTAAGTGGTTCCAAGTAGTAACAGACAGAACAAAGTGAATTACCAAGCAAAATAAAATAGAACACACAAGTCTATGTCTAATACAGTAAGAAAACTGAATCCAGATGAAACCTCACCCTCAGAGGTGTTCCAGTAAGCTTCCTTTACAGACCAGTCTCCTTGTAGTCTGGGCAGGGCCAGTCCACAACATTTTGGCACCTGAGGTGGGGAGCTCAAATGATGCCCTCATACCCCTTTGCTTGGGCCAAAACTCTGAAAGGTCTCAGTTCTACCTTCTTCCTGTTCTACTTCTCTCATGGTACTGCTCTACCACCTACCCCAATAAAGGAGAACTAACAACTTAAAATGCCTTGTTCAAAAATTTTAAGTAACACTTACATTTGCTGTTAACTTTTCTTGTCTGCATAGTAAACATTGGCATTTTTATCTGTTTGAATAATCACCGTGGTGCTTTCTGTGCCTTCTTGGTTGCAAAGATTTGAACTGCTTCCTGAACGTCCACAGTCTGGGTCAGCTCATGCTCTATTGAGACAGTTGCAAGGCTGACCAGCCTCTCCTGTGTCATTGTGGAGCGTAGATGTGGTTTTATTAACTTCAGCTTGGAAAAGCTGCGTTCTCCACTGGCAACTGTTGCAGGAAGTGTTAGAAGTAGGCGCAGGGCAACAAAAGCATTTGGAAAGAGGGTGGTCATCTTATTTGTACACATATATTCCAGAACAGCCTTTGGAGTTGATCCTGCTGAAATGTATCTTGAAAGGGCTTTCAGTTCATCACCTAAATCACTCGCATCAATATCGTGCATGTCATCATGTGTCAACACTGTCTCTAGTGCCCTGCATTGCTGGTATAGAGAGGAGTTTTGGAATATCATACAACATCCCAAATATAGTGCTGTGGTTCTTTGAGCTGCATGAAATGTTCTTCAACTGACTGGATTGCACAATCTAGCACCTGGTTAAAGAATTCAACTTTGAATTGTTGTTTGGGGTCTCTTATGGGATTATCCCATGCCTCGTAATCAAAATGTCATCATCTTCGGTGACTCTTGTATTCTTGAATGGGTGGGAAAATAGCTTCAGTGTGAAGTTCCTCTGCCAACTTCTGTGCGCTCTTCAGAATGTTTTGAAATCCCTCATCTGACCAGTAAGACTGTAGGTATGGCTTTGCTTTGTCCAGTTGTTCCATTGCTTCAGATATATCAAGGTCAACACCTTGGAGTTTCTTGCTTACAACATTTATTTTAAACAGTATGTCATGCCACAACACTAAGCCACACAGAAATTTGAAGGTATGTATGTTTCTGGTGATTCCATTTCCCTCTGCCACTGTTCTCCCACGAACAGTTCCTGTCATAGCATTATCCTCCATAATGGCAACTATGGCATCATCTACCTTCCCAATTTGGTGTTTGATAGGCTTTATCACCTCCATTCAACTTTCCCATCATGTGGCACTCAGTGGTTTCAGTGTCAAGAGAGGATGTTGCTTCAAAATTTTCCGTTGATGAGTTGATGCAGAGGAAAAATACATTAAAAAATTCAGCAGCCTCACTAGAAGCTGATGCTGCATCACTGACCACCAAGCTCAATTAATGAGAACTGCATGGGACAAAAAAAGCTCGAGGGTTTAACTCTGGGATCCATGTCTGCACTTCTCTGTTCTTTCCTCTCATGTTGGCACCATTGTCATAGCCCTGACCTCTCTTGTCAGCTATCACAATTCCCGTATCTTCCAGCTTTTTAAGAAGCATATTTGTCATACCAGCTCCTGTAGTCATCAGTGTCAATAAATTCTAGAAAATGCTCTCTGACAGTCACCATTGCAGGGACATTTTCACTAGGTTCTGTTATTACAAAATGCACCATTAAAGTCCTTTGTTCAGTATGGCTGATGTCAGGTGTGCAGTCCAGAATAACAGAATAATACCTTGCTGACTTCAGATCTGCCACTATCTTCTGTTTTCAACAATTTCCCTCCCACCATCAACCTTAGCCTGGACCAGTCCACACAAGAGATCCACTTCCTGGACACTACTGTGCTAATAAGCGATGGTCACATAAACACCACCCTATACCGGAAACCTACTGACCGCTATTCCTACCTACATGCCTCCAGCTTTCAGCCAGACCACACCACACGATCCATTGTCTACAGCCAAGCTGTAGTGGTGTGTGTACTTTTCCAAGGTAGTGGTGTCTGTACATTTCTTGGGTGGTGACTCTTCTTAGATGCTCCTGGAGTACAGCATCAAACTCAGCCATCAGCTCCACAATTTTAAGGAAGTTTCCATTGTTTGGCACATACAGCTGATCTGAAGTGCCACGCGGTGCTAGGTTTTGGGTAGCAAGCATTCTCACAATGGCAATGAGCCTTCTCAGAACATTTTGCCAGTAAAGAGACTCTGATGCAATCTTCTCTTGATGCTGATCACCTATGGTGGCCTTTAACCTTAGTCTCATCTCAAGCTCTTTTCACCTATGGAATGCTCTGGTGATTTGCTGCCTTCTCATGGCATGCCAGATTTCTAGCCAGATTTTTCCAGTCCTTTCTTCCTGTAGAACCCAATGTGGCTGGAACATTAGACTGGAAGAGTTTGCAACAAAAACAGTATGCAGCATTCTGGGGTTTTGAGTACATAAGCCATGGCCTCTCCACTTTGTCACTATTGGGGATTTCATGCCAGTAATGTGTTGGATGGACACTTCTATTTTCATTGTCTTTGGGGAACATGAAGTTTTTCACTTGCTGTAGTCTATGCAGTACAAGGAAGTCCCTCAGGCTACTGCTCAAGTGGGTCCACAGTCCTGGATCATCTAGACTTAAGGAACTAAACTCAGCAGCAGCTGTTTCTTGTGCCTCCACCACACTCTTCTCTGATCTACGCTTTTCTTCAGGAATGTGCATGGTTACATCCATTTGAGATGGAGATATGGATGCTGCAGTAGCTGCCAGGTCACCTGCACTCTGACTAACTGGAAGATCAGGCATCTCCTTGCCACTCACATCCTCATTGGGGTCGGAAGGCTCACCGTGAACATTTGTGTCTATGTATCTCAGGAGAGCTCCTTCCTGCTTAGATAGAAAAGCTTCCTTTGCTTCCTTTCTTTTTCTGAATGCTGCCCTAGAGAGGGGTTTTCTTCTTTCACTCATGCCTGCTGTTCTGTGCCAGCTATAGTGGCTCTCAGCACTCAGTTGAATGGTGTTGGTGACTGAGAGATTAAGGGGCTGTGAGTGACCAGGACGTGTCCATGACTGAGGAGTGTGTGGCAGGGTGGCCAGGGAGTGGCAGGAGGGGCGTGTTGGTGACTGGGGGAGGGTGACTGAGGAGTGTGTTGCAGGGTGGCCAGGGAGTGTCAGGAGAGGTCAGTGACTGAGGAGTGTGTGGCAGGGTGGCTGAGGAGTGTCGGGGTGTCGGTGACTGAGGAGGGGGTGGCAGGGTGGCTGGGGAGTGCCAGGAGGGGGGTTGAGGACTGAGGAGCGGGTGGCAGGGTGGCCGGGGAGTGTCAGGAGCGGGGGGGTCGGTGACCATGAGGGGGGGTTGGTGACTGAGGAGTGGGTGGCAGGGTGGCCAGAGCTTGTCACGAGGGGGTGTGTCAGTGACTGAGGAGTGGGTGGGAGGGTGGCTGGGGCGTGTCAGAAGCGGGAAGGTCGGTGACTGAGGAGCGGGTGGCAGGGTGGCCGGGGAGTGTCAGGAGCGGGGCGGTCGGTGACTGAGGAGTGTGTGGCAGGGTGGCCGGGGAGTGTCGGGGGGGGGTGTCGGTGACTGAGGAGCAGGGAGCGGGGGGCAGGGTGGCCGGGTCGTGTCACGAGGGGGCGTGTCGGCGACTGAGGAGCGGGTGGGAGGGTGGCCGGGGTGTGTCAGGAGTGGGGAGGTCGCTGACTGAGGAGCGGGTGGGAGGTTGGCTGGGGCGTGTCAGGAGCGGGGGGGGTCGGTGACTGAGGAGTGGGTGGGAGGGTGGCCGGGGCGCGTCAGGAGCCGGGAGGTCGATGACTGAGGAGTGTGTGGCAGGGTGGCTGGGGAGTGTCAGGAGGGGCGTGTTGGTAACCGAGGAGCGTGTGGCAGGGTGGCCGGGGAGTGTCAGGAGTGGGTGGCAGGGTGGCCAGAGGAGTGTTGAGGGGGGTGGGGGTTCGGTGACTGAGGAGCAGGGAGCGGGGGGCAGGGTGGCTGGGGCGTGTCACGAGGGGGCGTCGGTGACTGAGGAGTGGGGGGCAGGGCGGCCGGGGCATGTCACGAGGGGGGGTCGGTGAGTGAGGAGCGGGTGGCGGGGTGACCAGGGTATGTCAGCAGCGGGGGGGGTCGGTGACTGAGGAGCGGGTGGGAGGGTGGCCGGGGCATATCAGGAGGGGGTGTCGGTGGCTGAGGAGTGGGTGGCTGGGGCGTGTCAGGATGGGGGGTCGGTGACTGAGAAACGTGTTGCCAGCACAGCGTGCCTGAGGCAAGCACCAGCAGGGGTTCATTGTCCAGTGTGCGTCACCCAATAAACACAACGGGGTGGAGAAGCAGAAAAGTTTATCTAGAATTCCAAAGAAAGGTACCGGGAGAGAAATCTCAAATCCTGCACCTCAGAGCAGGTCATTACACACACTTTTCTATTCCTTAATGCTACTGCACTACACATCAGCCAATCAAAGCTTTGCACAAATACTCTGCCTTCCTTATATGGGTTACAACAATGTTTATTTCCTGCAACCTCTAACAAGCATTCCTAGCAACTTCAACAACCAGCACATCCTGTCTGGCCTTGAAGCTGTCTCCACCTGTTGCCTTTAACTTGCCTTACACTATAAGGCATTATCTGCGGCTGCAACATTGTTTTAAGAGCAAAAGAGCTTACTCAAACCAGCCGGGCCTGAGTTTAGTTAAGGGGGGGTTGACAAGAAGCCCTTAGGCCTAGAGCAGGGAGACTTCCTCGACCCTTATGACCTTCCATCCCCTCGACTTAACTAGTGGCCATGACCTGTGGTCCCCAACAAGCGGGTGGCAGGGTGGCCGGGGCGTGTCAAGATGGGGGTGTCGGTGCCTGAGGAGTGGGTGGCGGTGTGGCCGGGACGTGTTGGGGGGGCGGTCGGAGCCTGAGTAGCGGGTGGCCGGGGCGTGTCAGGATGGGGGTTCGGTGAGTGAGGACCGGGTGGCCGGGGCGTGTCAGGGGTGGGGGTCGGTGACTGAGAAGCGGGTGGGGGGTGGCCGGGGCGTGTCAGGAAGGGGGGCCGTCGGTGCCTGAGGAGCGGGTGGCCGGGGCATGTCAGGATGGGGGGTCGGTGCCTGAGGAGCGGGTGGCTGGGGCATGTCAGGAGCGGGGGGGTCGGTGCCTGAGGAGTGGGTGGCGGTGTGGCTGGGGCGTGTCAGGAGCGGGGGGGTTGGTGCCTGAGGAGCGGGTGGCAGGGGAGTGTCCGGATGGGGGTTCGGAGCCTGAGGAGCAGGTGGGGAGGTGGCCAGAGCGTGTCAGAAGGGGGGGTCGGTGACTGAGGAGCGGGTGGGGAGGTGCCTGGGGCGTGTCAGGAAGGGGGGGGTGTCGGTGCCTGAGGAGCGGGTGGTGGGGTGGCTGGGGAGTGTCAGGATGGGGGGTCGGTGCCTGAGGAGCAGGTGGCGGGGTGGCCGGGGCGTGGCGGGGGGGCGGTCGGTGACGGAGGAGCGGGTGGCAGGGGAGTGTCAGGATGGGGGGTCGGTGCCTGAGGAGCGGGTGGCCGGGGCGTGTCAGGATGGGGGGTCGGTGACGAAGGAGCAGGTGGAAGGGGAGTGTCAGGATGGGGGGTCGGTGCCTGAGGAGCGGGTGGCGGGGTGGCCAGGGCCTGTTGGGGGGGGCGGTTGGTGACGGAGGAGCGGGTGGCCAGGGCGTGTCAGGAGCGGGGGGTCGGTGACTGAGGAGCAGGTGGGGGGGTGGCCGGGGTGTGTCAGGATGGGGGTCGGTGACGGAGGAGCGGGTGGCAGGAGAGTGTCATGATGGGGGGTCGGTGACAGAGGAGCGGGTGGCGGGGTGGCGGGGCCTGTCGGGGGGGGCGGTCGGTGACAGAGGAGCGGGTGGCCGGGGTGTGTCAGGAGTGGGGGAGTCGGTGACTGAGGAGCAGGTCGGGGGGTGGCCGGGGTGTGTCAGGATGGGGGGGTCGGTGACGGAGGAGCGGGTGGCCGGGGCGTGTCAGGATGGGGGGTCGGTGATGGAGGAGCAGGTGGGGGGTGGCCGGGCCGTGTCAGGATGGGGGGTCGGTGACAGAGGAGCGGGTGGCGGGGTGGCCGGGGCGTGTCGGGGGGGGCGGTCGGTGACGGAGGAGCGGGTGGCCGGGGCGTGTCAGGAGCGGGGGGGGTCGGTGACTGAGGAGCAGGTGGGGGGTGGGTGACGGAGGAGCGGGTGGCAGGGGGAGCGTCAGGATGGGGGGTCGGTGCCTGAGGAGCGGGTGGCCGGGGCATGTCAGGAACGGGGGGGTCGGTGACTGAGGAGCAGGTGGGGGGTGGGTGACGGAGGAGCGGGTGGCAGGGGAGTGTCAGGATGGGGGGTCGGTGACGGAGGAGCGGGGTGGCAGGGTGGCCGGGGCGGTCGGTGACGGAGGAGCGGGTGGCTGGGGCGTATCAGGAGCGGGGGGGTCGGTGACTGAGGAGCAGGTGGGGGGTGGCCGGGGCGTGTCAGGATGGGGGGTCGGTGACGGAGGAGAAGGTGGGGGGTGGCCGGTGCGTGTCAGGATGGGGGGTCGGTGACGGAGGAGCGGGTGGCCGGGGCGTGTCAGGAGCGGGGGGGTCGGTGACTGAGGAGCAGGTGGGGGGTGGCAAGGGCGTGTCAGGATGGGGGGTCGGTGACGGAGGAGCAGGTGGGGGGTGGCTGGGGCGTGTCAGGAGCGGGGGGGTCGGTGACGGAGGAGCAGGTGGGGGGGCCGGGGCGTGTCAGGATGGGGGGTCGGTGACGGAGGAGCGGGTGGCCGGGGCGTGTCAGGAGCGGGGGGGGTCGGTGACTGAGGAGCAGGTGGGGGGGGCCGGGGCATGTCAGGATGGGGGGTCGGTGACGGAGGAGCAGGTGGGGGGTGGCCGGGGCGTGTCAGGATGGGGGGTCGGTGACGGAGGAGCAGGTGGGGGGTGGCCGGGGCGTGTCAGGATGGGGGGTCGGTGATGGAGGAGCGGGTGGCCGGGGCGTGTCAGGATGGGGGGTCGGTGACGGAGGAGCAGGTGGGTGGTGGCCGGGGCGTGTCAGGATGGGGGGTCGGTGACAGAGGAGCGGGTGGCGGGGGTGGCGGGGCCTGTCGGGGGGGGGGCGGTCGGTGACAGAGGAGCGGGTGGCCGGGGCGTGTCAGGATGGGGGGTCGGTGACTGAGGAGCAGGTCGGGGGGTGGCCGGGGTGTGTCAGGAGTGGGGGGGTCGGTGACTGAGGAGCAGGTCGGGGGGTGGCCGGGGTGTGTCAGGATGGGGGGGTCGGTGACGGAGGAGCAGGTGGGGGGTGGCCGGGGCGTGTCAGGATGGGGGGTCGGTGACGGAGGAGCGGGTGGCCGGGGCGTGTCAGGATGGGGGGTCGGTGACGGAGGAGCAGGTGGGGGGTGGCCGGGGCGTGTCAGGATGGGGGGTTCGGTGACGGAGGAGCAGGTGGGGGGTGGCCGGGGCGTGTCAGGAGCGGGGGGGGGGTCGGTGACGGAGGAGCGGGTGGGGGGTGGCCGGGGCGTGTCAGTGACCGTGTGGGGTCGGTGACTGAGAGCTGATGGGGGTGTCAGTGACCAGGGGGTGTCAGTGGCAGAGGGGGTGGGGTGCCGTTGACGCGGGAACGGTCTGTGACGTGGAGGTGTCGATCGCTGCGGCGACGAACGAGGCGGAGTCGAGGACAGCGCGCGCTGGCGACCCGCGTTCCGCACGGCCCCGGCCGCGCTGGCCGCTTTGCCCCTCCCCCGGGCGGAGACAGGCGGAGGTCGCGACCATAGGCTGGGCCCGCCTGTCGGCCCTGGTGAGCGCGAGCGGGCGTGCGTTGCGCGCCTGCGCGGGGGGCAGTCGGGCTGGAGCCGGCAGCTGTGGCGATGAGCCGGAGCGGGGCTGCAGTGGCCGGAGGCGTGGCCAAGCGTGGCCGGCCCGCCAGCCCTCCCGATGGGTTCTGCACCCCCGAGAAGCGGGTCTCCGCCTGGGGGGCTTTGGCCCCGGAGGGGCCCCACCCGCGGCACTGGGGCACCGAGCAGGTCTGCGACTTCCTCTGCCGCAACGGCTTTAGCGAGCCCGGCCTGCTGCGCCGCTTCCGAGGTACCGCCCGGGGCGGCTGGACCCTGCGGGGGGGGCCGCTCTGCGAGCTCTGCCCGGCCCGGGCTCGGCTGGTGTTGCGGGCGGAGGGGGATGGGGGGCGCCGGGAGAGCTCAGCTCGCCGCCCGCCCGGCTGGCAGGGTGCTGCGCTGGGCGGAGCTCGCTGCGGCTCGGTGTCTCCGCCTGAGCCCTCGATTGGAAACCAGGCAGCGTCGGCCGCGCCCCGTTCCCACCCAGGCACGGTTTGGCTCAGTGCGGCAAGCCTGTGCGTTACCAGTGGGTGTCTGGCCCTCTCTGTCTTGTTACTTTTTACTGTGCTGGAGCCACAGGGAAACCCCCCAGAGAAAACAACCCATACCAGATCGTAGCTGGCGCCAGGCCTTCTTTGCATATTGCTATTACCCACCATACGTATATGTAGGGCTTGATGTTAGCCAGGATTGGGCACGCTGATGCAGCTACTGGGCTCCGTTAGTTTCTGTGTGATTTAAACCTACGTTTAGAAGTTGTCTGGGGCAAGTCTATAGTACAAGATTAAGTCCACCTAACTTATATCAATGTCCAGCCATCACAGTAATGACAGGTTTCTGAGTGGTAGCCCTGTTAGTCTGTATCAGCAAAAAGAACGAGGAGTACTTGTGGCATATTAGAGACTAACAAATTTATTTGTGCATAAGCTTTTGTGGGTGAAAACCCACTTCATCAGATGCATGGAGTGGAAAATACAGTAGGAAGATATATACAGAGAACATGAAAAGATGGGAGTTGCTGTACAACTCCTCAATCCTAATGAGACAAATCAATTAAAGTGGGATATTATAAGCAGGAGGAAAAATCACTTTTGTTGTGGTAATGAGGATGGCTCATTTCAAACAGTTGACAAGAAGGTGTGAGTAATAAAATGACTTTTGCATGCCCACACTATGCTTCTTGTATTGCCAGTGTGTGTCTTCACCAGGAGTGCTTGCACCAATTTAACAGTCGCCATAGGGCATTGTGGGAAGGCTTCTGAAAGGCAGCAACAGTGGATTGCAGCAACACAGTGTCTACACTGACCCTGACCTAACTACATCCACCTAAGTGCTCTCCCTCTTGCAGAGGTGGAGTTATTAAGTCAGCATAGTGGGTGAGTTAACATTGGTGAGAGCTACATTTTAGTGTAGACATAGGTGCCGAGTTCTGCTGGCACTGGTGGGTGCTCGACTCCCCGCTGCCCCTGCTCCTGCCCCTTCCCGGTCCTGCCCTGCCCCCATTCCAACCCCTTCCCCAAAGTCCCCGCCCCAACTCCTCCCTTTCCCTGCCCCTATTCAACACCTTTCCCAAATCCCTGCACTTGTGTTCCTGTTCCTCCCACATCCCTCCCGGAGCTTGTTACACTGCAAAACAGCTGTTTTGCGGCAGCAAGCAGTGGGAGTAGAGTATCTGCATTTTCTTTCTAAATTGAGGCTCTCTCTTCACTAGAAATGCTGCAGCCGCAAAGCTGTAGCCCTTAAGTGTAGACACTTACTACAGCAAGAGTCACTGTAGTTAATCTCACTCCTTAAGAAGTGGTAGCTCGGTCGATGGAAGAATTAGTTACACCAGGATTTAAATCAGTTTAACTACATCACTTGGATGTGGATTTTTCTCTCTCAACGATGTAGCTGAGTTGATCTAAATTTCTAGTGTAGACCTGGTCTGAGGCAATGTCTGCACTAGGAAGTTGTACCACTTTAACTTCACTCTTATAGTTAAAGTTGTACTTCCTTCCCCCCGCTTGTCCTCCCTCCCTCCCCCCCCCCCGCCCCGGTCTTGGTACAGATATATCGATGGTAAAGTATTTTATTCCAATATAGTTATTCCGATACAGGAAGATGAATAAGTTATACCACTATAACAGCGTCCACACTAAGGGCTTGTCTACCCTGGCAATTTTTGTCGCCAAAAACTGCCTTTGGCAACAAAACAGCAAGAGCGTACACACTACAATGGGACTTTTGTCACAAAAGACACCCAGTTTTGGCAACAAAAAACTTCCATCCCTACGAGAGACTTTTGTCTTTTCCCCTCCCTTTATCATTGACAAAGAGCCAGTGTGGACACTGCTGATTGTTTTGGGGACAGAACTGTCTTCCACCAAAAAAGAAAAGGAGTACTTGTGGCACCTTAGAGACTAACAAATTTATTAGAGCATAAGCTTTCGTGAGCTACAGCTCACTTCATCGGACCCTACAATACCTGCCCTGATTGCTCAGTGTTTTGATCTCTGCTGCCCTGCAGGCATGTGCCCCTCTCCTTTCAAAGCTAGGGGAAGTATCTGTGTGCCGCTCTGTTTGGGGAGGAAATCATTGGAATGCTCCTGTTCCGCCCTGCACTAGGAACACAGCAGCAGGACGACTGCTGCTGCAGGGGCAGGGGGACAGACTGCTGTGCTGCTTTGCCATTCCTCAGCATAGAGAGCTCACAGAGCTACTCATGCTCTGCTCTCCGCAGCTGAGGGGGCTGTGGGAGAACTTGGAGAGAATCCCAAGATGTGCAGCGATCAGATCTTCCTTCCCACAACACTGCACTGTGGGATACATACCCGTGGTGGATTGCTTACTCTGTCGATGATGGTGTCCCCAATGTGGACATGGTCTGTTGACAGAGGGAGTAAGAGTGAACACCCTTTGGCGATTTTTGTTTTGTCGACTTTTGGGTGTCGATATAGGTTTTGTCAACAAAACTTGATAGTGTAGAAAAGCCCTAAAGGTTGTTCCAGTATTAATCGATAAAAAAAATCACCCGCCCCCCAACTGATGTCATTATACTGGTACAAACTCAGGGTGCAGACTAGGCCTAACCCTTGATGTTTGTGCTGATTTCACCTTCACTGCTTGTTGCTCTGATCACATCAACCTCTTTGGATCCCTTACCAAAAGCTTGTCTCTTTTGCTAACAGAATTTGGTCCCATAAAAAATATTACCTCGCCCATCTTGTCTCTCTGACAGCCTGGAACCAACACAGCTATATCAACATGCAAACACAATACTCTTCCATTATGTTAAAGTCAAGCTTCTTGTCCTAACTTTCAAGGCCCTTCATAGCTTTATTCTTACTGTTCTGTTTTAGGGTTTTATATGGTGATCCTTAAACATAGTGTTGAAGAGTTTATCTAATCTTGTAATAATTAAGCCTCTCATTGTATTGATCTCCACTTTTCCCAGCCTGGACCATCTACAGTAACTCCCCACTTAACGTCCTCTTGCTTAACATTGTTTCAATCTTACATCCCTGCTCCATTACGGAACATACTCCTTTAAAGTTGTGCAATGCTCCGCTATAACGTAGTTTGGCCTCCTGCTTTGTCCACGGCTGGCAGCCCCCCTACGCGCTCGCCCTCCCGCCTGCCAGTGGACCCCGTGGATCAGCGCCTTCCCCCTTGCTCCCTCCGCCTCCTGAATTTAGGCTTTGTCTACAGTTGAGGGCCAAATGTTTTGCTAAGTGAATTTTTAAAATAAAGTAACAAAAGGGTGAAAAGGATATTGTGTGCTGCATTATAAATGGGGAACTTTTAGAAAATCTCTAATAATGATGTTAGAAAATACTTTACAAATCTTACAATTTTGACCTTATCTGGAGTTTTGATTTGACCAAGGCTGGACACTATCATTGTCACTTAGATGCATATGATTATGATTTTTTTCCCCCTCAAGAACTTAGAGCTTTAGTAAAATTGAAGTGGAGGCACTTGAGTTTCAAATGTCAAGATCTGAAATCTCATCCTACATGTAGTTCATAAATGAGATCTGGATATTTTAGGAGGATCCTATTATAAAGTGGATTATTTAACTAAATTAAAATAAATGTTAGACAGCAGTGCTTAAATACTTCCATTGTAAAGTATTCCAGAAGCTTAAATACTTACATGAAAGCCTAGAAGTAACAATTGTTCCTTTAACTCCTCAGAAAATCAAATCACCGGGGCAGTGCTGCCTTACCTCACTAAATCTGAACTTAAAGACCTAGGAGTTGGGTAAGAACAAGTTTTACTGATGTAGTAACATGAGCTAAGTGAACTTTTGAGACCATTTCCTGTCTGAGAAATCTTGGTCATTTAATAACTCTGGGATCTTTATTTCTCGTCATTGGCTTTGTTTAACTGTCCTAAGTTTTGTCTATGCCTTAAAAAAACCCGATGGCGGTGGTATAAAGAGATCTGTTGGTGTTGATCTTCACTGAAACTAACCAAGGTTTAATACTACATCTTGGGGAAGAAAAGTCATCAGGTGATTCATTGCAAATGTCCTTTGATTCCTGTGGTGTGATATTTCAGTATCTTGTCTTGGTTAGCTCACCTCTTATTTGCTATTGTGTAATTTCAGGTATTCATGTCAAGGCTGACAGCCTGTTAGAAATGAAACACCTTGATATGCTTGGAGTGATGTGTAAAAGTGTGTACATTTTGTAAAATACTTCTTGATTTAAAAGTAGGGGTTGTAATTATTTGAAAAGAGATATATAAGCCAATTGTTAAACAGAGCTAAAAACTGATTGAGGATGTCATTTTATGTGCAGCTGGCTTTGTTCTGTGACTGTTGGGTTATTTGGGGGTAATATTGTGCCCTGTGGCAGAATGTATAACTATCGCAATTATTATAAAAGAGATGTGAAAAACATTTGCAAGAAGAACAGGTTAAAGATGACAAGGAGATAACTGGAACAGAATTTGTTATTAGTTTGTAGTTGTATGTATATTATCAACTGTTATGGATGCTGGTATATTCCATGTGTATGGCTCAGTGGAGAGGGTGCAAACTTTAGGAGGCATGTTTAAATGGGGTGGCTAGTGGACAGTGTTGATTAAACAAATGAGAATTTAACACTAGATTAAATACAAAACTGACTAAAGTTGTTTGTGCATCTGAACACCTTGATATACACTGATGCTACTTTGCATTAATATAACACCTTTGTAATTCCAGGATCTCAAAGCACTTTACAACTTGAGAGTTTTAGTTATATGATCACACATTTTTTTTTCCACAGGATCCCTGCTCATTCAGTGAACAGGCAGGATCTGTTCTAGGGATGAATCAGGTTTGTACAGTAAAGGAGGCTGTTGTCTGTAAGACTCCTATTTCATTTCTTACTGAAGTTGGAAGGTGTGTAATGAATGAAGCTGAGAATTACAGCAGTGAGATGGTCTCATAGTTAGTCAGTTGAATGCTTCCCTGGAGAATGGGATTCTATCTGCCTCTGCCACAGAGTTCCTGTGTGGTGCTGGGCAAGTGACTTAGACCAGACTGTTCACAGGTGCTCAGTAACTGTGTGAGCCTCATCTTCTGGTGCCTGATTTGAGACCCTTGGGTCCGATTTGCAGAAGTGCTGAGCACTCATACCTGAAACTGCATTCATTGGGAGTTAGGTGTTGAACACACTAATTCGTAGTTCTCTGAAAAATCAGGTCTTGGGTATGTCAAATTGCACACCCAAAATTAGTGGACAGTTTTGACCTTAATCTCTGTGCCCCATCTATAAAATGAGGGATAATACCAACTCTTCACCTTAGCAGAGTGTTGTGAAAATCAATGAATATTTGTGCAGGTCTCAGATACTATGGTGATCTAAGCACCGGAGAAAAGTCCATGAGGAAATTTAATAATTCTGTCTTCAGAGTAAGATTTGAATAGTGTGCAGTAAATATAGCCTGGAGCCATGCACTGAACAACAAGGAGAAAACCCAGGAAATGAGGAAGGCCTTCAGAAAATGAATGTACAGAGTGACCACCTGTAAAAGAGGTCTTGATTAGCATCACATAGGAACTCTGTGGCAGAGGCAGGGATAGAATCCAGGTCTCCAGGGTAGCATGTAACTGCCTTACCAGTGAACACCCTCCATTCTTTGCATGGGAGGTAGGAGTCCTGTGGAAAAAGTAGTGTGTGACCATGTGATTATAATGGTACTGTAGTTCAAGAAAGGTGAATTAGGTTGCATTAGCACCCTAATTCTGGCATTTCCGAACCTGAGTGCCTGACTTGCAAATTTAACACTGTGTTTTTCACAAGTTTTTTGTGTAAAAATACATGACAAAAACCTGGGTAAACTTTACTGTGTAGACAAGTCCTTTATCTCATATGGGAACGGGAATAGGCTGTACCAATATAAGCCACTTTGCACTGGTATAACTGCCTCAACAGTATGGCTTGTAATGGTATAAGTATTTCCGTGCAACAGATCACATTCTTAAACAGATAGTTATACCTGTACAAAACCTGTGTGTAGACCAGTCTCCAATTCAGTGTCGAGGAGAAATGAATCCTATATTAGGTCATTTTATAAGAAGTCCTTTCCTGCTCGGGCACATTGTTCTTATGCTTCTACTTTGTGACTCATGTTTTCTTTTGTTATCAGAAACAAGTCTTAGTAAAAGGACTTAAAAGCAGATTTAAATTCTATTTTCACCTTGGCTTTTGGTGATTAGCCACATCATCACCTTATTTATAATAATTGGTAAAAAAAAAAAAAACAAAAAAAAAACCAAAAACTACATTACTGTAGTTAAGGTTGGCTGGTGATAGCTTGTGCCCTCCCAAAATGTCAAATTCAGCAAAAGTCAAACTTGAGAAAATCAAGAAATAGGTTCCCATGCAGCCGTAACTCTGCATCCCCTTGGTTGGCAACACACAGTGGTAATTAGGTGCATGCCCTCCAGCTGCATTTACTGTTTCAGGGGTAGCTGTATTGAATGGTGGAGGAAAGCTTTTTTTCTGTTTGCTTTTACGTTATAAACTCTCTGGTCTTTAGCCCCAGATACTCTACATGGCTGATGTCCGCTCTCAGATTTAGTGTGTTTCAGCTGCTATGACTAGTACAGACACGGTTCAGATGTTTCAAGATGATTCAACAAAACAAGGGAAGACTAATTTTGACATTTCTCAGGTTTTTTTTTTTTCTCCCAAAGACAAAACAAGCAAATGGTGGGGTGTATGTGTGTGGGGGAGAAATAAACCACATTCTCCTTCCTCAGTTCACTTTGACATCCCTGATGCTATCATATTTCTTCCCTTCTGTTCCCTATCTCTCCTCTTCAGTGGTTTCCTGCAGCTGGATTAATACATTCTTCAGACTCTCTCATTGTCATAGAACCTTCTGATGCCAATATTCCATTCCCTTTCTAGGGAATCTCCTTCCCTGGAGGTTTTCCAAAAGAGGCTGGATAGCCATCTGTTTTGGATGGTTTAGACCCAACAAATCCAGCATCTTGGCTCTTGCAAGTCCCTTGTAACCCTATGATTCTAAAGGGACATGCAGCTTGTTAAATGGTGGTAAGAGTGGGAAAGCGTCCTTCCATGTGTACTTCATTGCACAAGGACCAATTAATATATCAGTGTGAGGCTAAAATTGAAAACTGCCCCCATCTTCAGTTTCCACAGGCATGCAGAAGAAATGGGTAACTAAAGACACTGAGCCAATCACTTCACTGAACTCTTCTTCCAGCTCTGCTCACCCTGTTGTGCCCGTGCTGCACTTTGGGAAAGGTGCAAGTTACTAGTTCTGCATGCTTTTTCTGTAGTACAGCAAAGGTACAGCTGCCTTTCATTGATATTTACAAGAAAATCAAATTCAGAAACCAGCTTTCATTTGTAGTCTTGGGCTGTCTCTGCTGACCAGGAAGTGTTTCTAGGATATTTGAATGTGGGTCAGGTCAGATCAGCAGCTTGATTTGGAAGGAGGGAGCCTATAATTTTTTTAAAATGTGATTATTTTTAAATTCACTTGAGATGCAAGTTGTCCTTGCTTAGACTGCTTGCAGGAGAGGCTAGCCTATACTGCATGTATACTGTGAGAAGGGGAAATTCCTGTTCACACTATAGCATAAAATCCAGTTACAACAGTGTAAGAACAGCCATGTCTGAACATAGTCCTCATGCTCAGCTCTGCCAGAACTTTGTTAGTGAGTTGTTGTTTTGAACATGTTTTTATCTAACACATTTTTTTTTGCGCTACTGTGGACAGGGCTTGTGAATAGTTATATTTAACTATTGTAGGGTATAGAATGAACCCACAGAATTGCCGTGTGGTTCTCCGCCAGCTGGCTTACATGTTCAGTATTTTTGAATAAATGGAGGAAAAATGTTTGTAAAGGAATGTAAAGGAATGCCAAAGGGTATCCTGCCCCACCCTTTGTCTCCTTTTCAGCACAAGGTCCTCTGAGACAGAATATTGGACCTGAAGGTTCTATAACAACTGGCAAATCTCAGTTGATAAAATAATAGGTTTGAAACCTTCAGCGTCTTTGATCATCCCTATCAAGGAGCCATTAATTTGTTGACATCGTAACTTTATCTCTGTGCCTGATTTTATGTTCCGAAGTAGATGTCTGGCACTTCTGACTTTGCTCACTGAACTAGAATATTAATTTCTGTATCAGGTGACTGAGCCTGATGGGAATCATTGGAGCTGGATGGGGATTGTTAGGTAGATATTTTAGTCCTCCCTGTGCATTGTGATGGGATCCTGAACTATCCCTGACAAGTATAAAGTCTCAGCTTTGGGTATTTCTTGTGGTAACTCCACTACTTTCCTTGGTACGCTTGGTGACATGAGACAAGCTTTCTTAAATATTACTTAACAGTTGTGGGCTTAAACCTAAAGCAAAGAAAAGTTATCTTAGGTCTCATTTACAAATCAGATTCTTTAGTTCCTGTCCTCTTTATAGCTGCCCTTTCTGTTGATAGTTAGTTATGTGTCTTGTCACTGCTATTTTCTCCAGATTAACCATGCCCAATTCAGCTTTTTCTCATATAGGCTTATTTTTCCAGTCAGTTTTATTGTTCCCTGAATTTTCATGTCATTTTTGACATGCCTCAAACTGAACATACTACACCTCGAGCCACTCCTGGATACAGCATGTTAATTGTTGCCTGTTTCACTCAGGATAGTCTGAGTTTATACAGTGCGTTTTAAAAGATAGTGTTGGATAACTCCTTTGCATTCTGTTGTCCTGTATAACCCCCGAGGTCCTTCTCAATGACACTATTGTCTAAGCAGAATTACTCTCTCTAAGATGGTGTCAGTGTACTTTTTTGCATTGTTCAAAACTCTTCTTTAATCCATTATTGTAGCTTTGCTATAGTTAGATTAAGACCAACTTTCTCTTTAAAGCTTGATCCTTCTAAGGGCTTGTCTACACTTAAGACACTACAGCAGCACAGTTGCACCACTGTAGTGCTTCAGTGTAGACACTGCCTGTGCTAATGGGAAGGGTTCTGAAGGTAGTCTCTTCACTGAAGAGCTACAGCAGTGCAGCTGCAGTGCTGAAGGGTTTTAAGTGTAGACAAGCCCGCAGATTTCCTTGCAACTTGGTGCCTCTCCTAGGGGCACAGAATTCTGTTTTAGCGATTCAGATTTAGGGCCATTCACCACGGGGCTCCTCAGATACAGCACCTGAAAAAAACCAACCCAGCTTTTCTTAAAGTTGAGAGATTCCAGAAACCTTTCTTTGGTCACAAGTAGAGATCAGACTAGTGCTGAGATCATTATACCAGGTTTCTAGCAGTTGTAGGTTACTCATGTCATGACATTGCCCTTGTTTTTCCTTTTATCTTTACCCCAAGGCTTTCAACAGGTCTGCCTCTCACTATCTCCACCTCAGTGCAAGTGTATACATCTCTGATGTATAAGGCAACACCTCCTCCCCTTTTCCCTTCCTGTCCTTCCTGAACAAGCTGTACTCTTCTATACCAATATTCCAGTCAAGTGAATTATTCCCCCCATAAGTTTCTGTGATGGCACTTATGTCATAATTTTGAGTATTCACTAATATTTCTAGTTTGTTTATTCCCCATACTTTTTGTATCAGTATACAGACATCTTAGATGTTCATTAGATTTCCCTTCTATTCCTTTTGACTCTTCTTTGCCCCTGCTATGATTGCCCATATTCCGCCGCGCCCTCCCCTCCGCCCCCCCAGATTCCATCCTTCACCTACGTGTCCATGTTCTGGACTTCCCTGTGGGCTTTTATCTGCTATCCTATATCAAACGTACTTTAAAGCCCACCTCACTAGGTTAGCCAGTCTGTATCTGAAGATTCTCTTCCCCTTCCTTGGTAGGTGGAACCCCATGTGTTCTCAGCAATTCTTCTTTCTGGAACGGCATCCCATTGTCGAGGAAGCTGAAGCCCTGTGCAGCTCATGAGAAAGTTTGTTATAAATTTGTAGTGCCCTTTTAAATACCAGCATTATCTTAGTTAAGGTTTGGGCTAAGCAATAGAAATAAAAGAAATATGGTTAACTGGGTACCAGGTGCACTAAATAATTTATTATATAAGTTTGCTTAGAAATAAATGCTTAGTTCAGTGGCTAGGGAAAAATATAGCAAAGTGAGAAAAGGAAAAAAACCTTGAAGAGAGCAGAGTGTAGCCCTAAACTGCCTCATCCGTCTTTTGGTTATTGGACCTTAGCCAATGACATCACTTGTGTGTTATAGTGTATAAAAAGCAAGGTTTTCTAGGGGTTTCTTTGTCAAAGTTTTCCTTACTCATCTGGAGTTACACAATGATGGGAATGTACTTCCCAGGCCTGGCCCTGTTGTAGGTATGTTGGACAATGCTTATATTGTTGCTAGGATATAGAATAAAATAGTGTATATTCTTAAATTGATATTTTGGTTGTAACCATCACCAAGTGACCAATGAACTAATAAAGAAGTACTGGTGTGGAAACTATTGATAAACATTAATAAACTTATGAAAATTATTTCAACAGGGATAAATGGGACTTGGTGACAGGGAAAGGAAGAAGGGTTGCAGGGCTTGGGTAAGAATAAAGGAGATAGGAACTGGGGGAGAAGGAGGGAACAAGACTGAAAGGGTCAGAGAATGCGAGGGGTAGCAGAAGAAGATGGGGACTTAGGGATAGCGGGACCTGTCAGCGGTGAATTCTTCCCTTCCCTGTATTTGCTGCGGTCTTGGGAAGCCCTACACTCTGTTCAGGGGTCTGAGTCAATCTCCCTTCTTGCTGTGTGTTCTGGAATTTGGGGGACCCTGCTTCTCTTGAGGTGTCTGAGCTCCTTCCCCTGCTCCTCCATAGGAGCTGGGATCTGTGGTGGGGGAACTTAAGGTAATGCACTTTTAAAAACATGAATTCCAGAAAATGAATAGTTAGGATACATCTCACCCCTGTGTGGGGAAAGAGGGGCTTGCCAGAGTGCGGGGGAAGGACCCAGTTTGGAGGAGGGGCTGGCTGTGTGGACCTAAGACATGGCTGTGGAAGCCTGGCTGAACCAGGGGAAGGAGTCCCAGCTGGAGCTAGGTAGCAGGAATGAAGGGCCCAGCTTGAGCTACATAAGTAAGGAAGAGTGTGGCCCTCCAGTAAGCTGTTGCCTGTGATGTGTATAGAGCAGCATAGGGCAGGAGACAGCAAGGAGCAGCTTCTTACAAACTAATGGTTTGATGGGAAGGGGTGGGGGAGCTTAAATGTTGGAGTGGGGGGGCCTACATCACTGGTTCTCAACCCAGGGTATGTGTATCCCTGGGGGTACTCAGAGGTGTTCCAGGTACATCAACTCATCTAGAGATTTGCCTAATTTTACAACAGGCTACAGAAAAAGCACTAGCAAAGTCAGTACAAACTAAAATTTCATATAGACAGTGACTTGTTTATACTGCTCTGTACACTGAAATGTAAGTACAATATTTATATTCCAGTCAATTGATTTTATAATTATATGGCAAAAATAAGTAAGCAGTTTTTCAGTAATAGTGTTCTGTGACACTTTTGTATTTTACGTCTGATTTTGTAAGCAAGTTGTTTTTAAGTGAGTGTAGCTTGGGGGTTTGCAAGACAAATCAGACTCCTGAAAGGGGCATAGTAGTCTGGAAAGGTTGAGAGCCACTGGCCTACGTATTGTGGGGCAGAGGTGGAGAGTAAGAGAAACACCAGTTATCTCTCATGTGTAAAGTTACTGTGACAACTATGGTTAGGGCCCTACCAAATTCATGGCCGCGAAAAATGAGTCACGGACTGTGAAATGTGGTTCCTCGTGAAATGGAACTCTTTCCTTTGGTAAGACAAATGAGAGGGACTCAGACCCAGATCTCATATCACAATCACAGTTCTTCCAAGCTGCTGCAACTAATTCCTCCACCATTCAGTACAGCTACACGAAACACAGTGAATGCACTTGGAACGCATGCAGATAATTGCCAGTTCCAAGGGGTCAGATTAAAGTTGCTTGGGTATTTACCTTAACACTATTTCCTGGTTTTTCAGAAATCTGAGGTTTTGCTGACCTCCATATTCTGGAGCTATTACCAGGCAACCTTAACTCAGCATTAACAAAGTTTTTTTTCCAATTCAAATTGTACTGTATGTGTGGTGTCGATTGGATTGTCCTCCACTGGGCACATCTGTTTGTATCTGCCATAGTGTAGCTGTTCATCACGTACACAGGTAAAGTTTGAATGGCAACTATTTTTTCTTCGGTTCTGGATCCTTCTCTAGGTTAGAGGTTTTTCTCTTCGGCTTCACCCACCCTGACCTTAGCTTTGTTAAAAATGTATATTTTGAGATTGAATACTGACTCATTAGAAATAAAATGAATGTAGATTGCTGCGAGAATTGTCTCCTGTACTATGTCCTGTGGCTACTCCCGCTCTGGGATGTGTTCCCTGTGGGTAGGGGCGGAAGAACTTGTTTAGGCCATGTCAACAGTGCAAACTTTGGTTGATGCAACTTTCAGTGGCACAAGCCCCCACAGTTAACATGTAGCTCAGGCATGTGCGTGCTTGGCCACTTACATCAGCACTTTGCATCAACAAGCACTCCTGGTAAGTATGCAAAGTGCAGTGCATCATGGATAGATATTCCAGTGTACTATGCACCACCTGTCGGTGCAGTGCCTTTTGAGAGATTTTCACAATATGTTGTGGAGTAGAAATGAGTCACTGTGGGAGCTAGGGGTCAAGTTCTCATCATGCAACTGTCTAATACATAATGCCATCCCTATTCTCATAGCTTTCATTTTTTTAAAAAAATCCCACAAACCTGTGTGGTGCTTGTCACTTATCTGTGGCAGAAACATGGAGCTCACACACCTCTGCACTGTTGTCACGAACATTGCAAACACAAAATGCATGATCCTCTGATGTTTTCAGAACCACAGGAAGTACCCCGACAACAGACATGACAATTTCTTAAGCACATGTTGTTAAGGGCCGCAGTGAAGAACAATTCCCATTGTTTGCATTCGCAGAGGAGCTACAGATGGTGGACCACCACTTTTGGGCCTGAGAAATGAGTACTGACTGGTGGATTGCATTGTAATGCATGTTTGGGATGACGAGTGGTGGTTGCAGAACTTTCAAATATGAAAGGTCATGTTGCTGAATCTGTGTACAGAACTTGCGCCAGCCCTCCAGTGCATGGCACCAGAATGAGAGCTGCATTGCCTGCTGAGAATCAAGTGGTATAATGCTGAATTGCCATAGGTCAATGGGAAATCATTTTGGTATCGGAAAATCCACAGTGGGGGCTGTTTCATGCAAGTGTATAGTGTACTAATCATCTGCTATGCAGGACTCTGACTCTCAGCAATGTGCAGGACATCGTAGATAGATCTGCTGCTATGGGGCTTCTGTACTGTGATAGGGTGATAGATGGCGCACATATCTGTATTCAGTCCCCAGCCCGTCTTGCCACAAAGTCCATCGATAGGAAAAGGGCTGCTTTTCAATGGTTATGCAAGTGCTAATGGATCACTGGGGGTGCTTCACTGTTACCAGTGGGGGCTGGTCAAGGAAGATGAATGATGCTCGGGTTTTTAAGAACAGAGGACTGTTCAGAAAGCTGCAAGCAGAGACAGACAGGTTTTTCCTGCAAATGGTAATCTGCCAATGTTGAAATGTCGATCGTGATCTGGCTCATGAAGCCATACACTGGCCACCTCAACAGTACTAAGAAAGGATTTCGCTACCGGCTCAGCAGGTTCAGAATGAGTGTTTACTCACAATTAGATTTCAGTGAGAAAAATATCCCAATGGCTATAGCTGCTTGTGTCTTGCATAATATTTGAGAGGCAAAGGGTGAAAAGTTGCTCTCATGGTGGAGGTGGAGCGGCTGTTTGGGAAAAACTTCCAACACCAGTTGTGGAAAAAAATGTCTTTTAGACATCCACCACTGTTAAATTCAACATGCAGTTCAGACTCTGCACTGGTACCAGCATGGCCCCAAAGGGATCAGACATCTACTCTGACCAGGGAAGCACCACTGGTTCATCCTGCACTCTAGAGCAGTCTGAGACTTACATCTTCCCAGAAGACATCTTTGCTTTCCTTTGTCTTCAATCTCATTTCAAGTCTGACTTTAGAGAGAGACATTGTTACATCAGAAAAAGATACCACCTTGAGGACATGAGTCTACTCTCCTCTTCCATCTGCAAACCTGAGTACCCATCCATTGATACCAGTGGTTCAGCTGGTTGACCAAGAACCAACCTTCTCATATGGTAAATTGGAGGACTCAGATGAGACTTCAACCCTACATTGGGAACTGAGTCTGGACGGAAGTTTGAGGTTCTGTTCTCCACCCAGATATGATTCTCTAAGGGATGAGTGTTCCCAATGTCATGGGTTACACCCCAACCAGTTGACCCATTGGACTGGCATTACTGGGGTCCTGGGACCCTTACTCTTGGCACCCCGGTTCCATGTGTGCACCTTATCTACCCTCTCCTAGCCAACACCAACCACCTCTCTTGGACTGTGAGGAAGAGGAAGTGGAGCTGGATCCAGTGGTTAAGACAGATCTAGCAGCTATTTTATTGTCTTCCTTGAATGAGATGGTCACCCCATCTTTGTCTCCACGTGACTATCACAGGTAATATGAGGCGCTCTTGCAAAGAGTGATGTCCAAGCTCCTGATCCAGCTCGAAGAGGTTCGAGAATCTCAACTTGAACCGTTATAGTTCATTGCAATCCTGGTCAACAAGGCTATTATAGACCCAGTTATGGGTAATACGGAACATTCCCGCCTCCTGCAGTCCCACCCCAAAAAAGGCTGAGAAGTGCTATTTTGATCCACCTGTAGGAGTAGAGTTTTTGTTCACACCCAACACCTAACTCGGTGATGGTGCAAGCAGCTAATGAGAGATGCAGGCTGCAACACCCCAAACAGCACCTTTGGACAAGGTGCTAAATGCCTCGACCTCATAGGGAGAAAAGTTTTCTCCATGACAAGCTCCAATTCAGAATTGCTAACTACTAGATCCTATTCACATAATTGGTGAAATAGTATTTTGCTACGTTGTTGGACTTCAAAGACCCATTCTCTCAGGAGAATAGAGCCCAATTCCGGAACTTAACTGATAAGGGTAGAATAATTTAATAAGAAGACAAAGATCCCAAGCGTTATTCTGGATAACTGTGAAAAAACTTTTGGGAAACTGGCAGATCACTACATCTCTGCTGTCATTTTAGATTTACGAACTTTGACTCACCCTTTAATGTATTTTACCTGCTTTAATCTCTCAATAACTCATTACTTTTCTTAGCTAATAAATATTTAGTTAGTTTTTACTAGAGAATTGGCTGCCAGCATTGTCTTTGGTTTGAGATCAAGAGTACCAAATGATCTGGGGTAAGTGACCCTTTGGGATTGGGAGTAACCTAATGTAATGTGATTTTTGGTTTTAATAACCATTTATCACAAAGTTCAATTTGTCTGGGTGGCAAGATAGGCTGGGGGGTCTAAGGGGACTGTCTGTGACTCCATGATAAGACTGGTACAGTGATCCAGGAGTTCACATTTGTTACTGGCATGGTGAAATCTAATGATAGAATATACCAGCTGTTTGGGATGTCTCCCCTTGTTTTCTGACAGTCTGCCCTGAGATAGGCACTCACAGTTGTGAGCCACTCCAGGCAACGTGACAGTGCATATGAACTGTTGAGGTTCTCTTGGGCTCCCAGCCCATCTCTAAGGGCTTATTCAGCTGCCCTGGACTGGATTTATAAGAATCTGACAGGCTTAGAACTGATGCCAGGATCAGAAGCTCTCATGGGATGGGAGGGTACTATACCCATCTCAGTTCTGTTGATTTTGAAATTCATGGATCTGAAGACTTCTTTGCTACACAGCCTCTGTAGGAGATATGGTGTCACAAGTTCCATCTGATGCTCCAATAAGGACTGCCTATAGTCTACAATCTCTCTAACCCTTGAATGCAAAGACAACAGGATACCTGGAATCCCTCAGAGAATTAAAAGGGTGCATTGCGGAGAAGATACAAAGTCTGTATGTCCTATTTCAGATTTAGAGCTTGATATGACAGGCTATGAGAACCACTTTGATATTCCTTGAATCAGACATCATTAACATGCTGATGGATCTGTGCCTCTGATCTCTCGTAGGAGGAAATTTTGTTAGCATATTATTGGACTCTGGGTTACCCACCTTCAGTTATAATTAGTTTGTGGTTCTAAGCCAGGAAGGAGACTTTCCGGGTGTAATTCTGGCTCCACTATGGAAGACAAAGTGCCTGGGGTTGGGTAGTGTCTTTGGTAGGCCCTTTTACGTGTAGTAGAAACACAGAGCGGCACTCATCCTTCGCTTTATTAAGCCTTCCTTGGAACCAAGGACCACATGAGTTCAGTGGAGCATTTGGCCCAGCATCTCATAAGGTCTCAGTACACATACTTCTGATTTCTCTCATCTTGGTAGGAACAGTTGCTCCTAATGATTGAGACAGCATCATCTACACTTAATGGTGTATGAGGTTTGCTTCCTGGCCACAATGTGAATGAGATTTGCTACCTATCATATAATCTGGACAGTGAGGTTCATTGTATTTGGCTCTGGGTTCCAGAGACGGAACCGTTTCTAATTTTCAGAGGTGTAGGAGTCCCCTTCTGTGCCTTAGCCATGTATGTCTCTTTACACATACCTGTGGAGTCAAAGCTGGCCTCTCTCAATAAAACTAAACTGTACCTTACCCCTTGGTCTTTCTATGGCAGCAGGTGTTCCATTAAATTCCTAGCTGTCATGATTATTCTCTCTGAATGGTTGGGTGTCTCTTCGTGTGTAGACATGAACCTCAATAGAGTGTCCACATGGTTCTTCCCTAATAATTTGCATAAATGGTTACTTTCCTACTATTTAGAAGATGTGAGGCCTCTTTGGTCTCGGTCCCTTCTCCTGGGGTTGGGTAGTAATTTTTGTTCTCGGAAGTGGGTCGCAGTGCAATGAAGTTTGAGAACCTCTGCTCTAGTCAGTTGTATCCAGGAAATTTCCTGTTCATACAGTTCAGTGTCATCATTGGATGTCTCCAATATCTCATCTACCAAGGAAAGATGATGTATTGATAGCATATTTGAAGAGAGTTTTTCACTCAATAGTATAAGTGCAAGGGATCCATTTTATATTCTCTTGTTCTACAAGTGGGGTAAATATCCCTGGGAAAAGGTTTGAGGCACTCTGCTTGTGTATGGTTCTGATCTAAAGACAAGCAAATTGTAACATCAATATTGCACTCCTTTCCTACACCAAGAGCAGGAACTTGTTACGAGGTTTTTTGAATATTGGTCCAACTGGTACCAAGTTGATGTCATTTGCTATGATTTGAGATGGGCAATTCTGTCATCAGTATCATGGTGTTTGCTATTAATATCCATAAAGTCTTGCTTTCCAAACAGCTGGGTCTACTGCCTGTGAGATAAGGCAGGAGTCTTCACCCAGGTTCATTGTTTCTCTGGTCAACACCTTGACTCTAGATTGCTTGGTTTCTTGATTGTTATGCTGAAGTCTAACAGAAAAACAAGAGTTTGTGATCAGTCAAACCTGCTGTGTCTTGAAAGAGATCTCTCACCTGGGCAGTGGACCTGATAAAGTCCTCAGCTGTTGTTTTAGACTGTTTAAATGAAGATGCCATTCTTGATAGCTTAGCCATTAGGCATGTATCTCAGTAACTATCTCCTTCAAGTTGCATTTTTACTGAACAAGTGGTCCTGCTCACATCTCTGTCCCAACAGTCTAAAGTGTCTGAGATTTCCATATCTTTTAGACCTCTAGAATGTCTGTCTGTTCCTGGGCCTCCTTTACGTTCAGGAAGAACAGGTATCATACTTTTTTGCATATTCAGAGCTTCTCTACAGGTTTCCCCATCACTTGGAGAAATGGAGCTTAACCGAGGAGCCAGTCCATCAAGGTCCAAAGGTTGTCCATTTATCACACTACGTCAATCACAGTTACTATGACCTGACAGGGTTTTATATTCCTGGAATTGTCAGTCCTCATCTAGGACAAAGGCAACATTCATGTCATGTTGTCTTCATCACATCCTGTTGTATGACTGATACTGCAGATATGTGTGTGTTTTGGAAAAAATTTTCCTTCATTAAGATTTCTTTTGGGAGAGCAAGATCAGTCACTTCTATTCTGTCTTGACCTGGCATCCAGAGCTGATTTTTCTTTGATAGTTTTGCTGTGCTTTTTACCTAAAACTCTTCAGCCCACCTTCCTGTGGGTTGTACTACTTGTTAAATTCACACAAGTGGGAATATACACAGGCCACTTGGAGACATGAAGGTTGCATACTCTGTAAACACAGTTTTTTGAGATGAGCCTCTGCCTTTTCACAGTCCCTGCCCACCTTCCCTACTTCTTCAGAATTCCCGAATTAGTGGAAGGAACTGGCTGGTGGTTGGGGCCACTCCCGCTTTTGTACACTCAGAACCTTTCAGTATGTGAGGGAGCGGGAGGGGGTGAGTGGGCCCCCGATGGTGACTGCTTTTGAGAAGGTTCTGGAAGCTCATGGCATTGGCGCCGTGATCCCAGAAGTGAATGTGAAGAGGCTCATCTCGAAGAACTCTGTTTATAGGTAAGTTACCTTCATTTTCCTTGCGTTTATGGTTTTGAGTTGTAGAACAAGTGGATTTAGCAACCTTCGCTGTTTGCAAACAATTTTTTTTTATGGGTATACGTGTGATTTTTTTTTTCCCATTGCCTATCTTAACCTAAGTGAGGTGCTAGGTTTTATAAATGAATGTTTTTAAAACTGTTTAAATTCCTTTCCTGAAAGCCATAATAGAAGTGTATATTGCTATTTCGTATTACTACAGCAAATGAGGTAAAAAAACATGAATTTATATAAGCAGCTTCATAAATGGTTAAATTAGTGTTATTTTGCTTTTCACTTTATAATAATTTTCAGATCTTCTTGATATTTCCAGGCCCTTGGACTTGAGAGTGAAATTGCTTGTTTGCCTGCAAAAATTAGAAAAAAATCATGGTGATATAATGAAGGTAAGTGTAATGTCATGTTGATCTGGAATCAGGATCCTAACTCTCAGGATTTTATTCCTACTTTGAAAATGAGACTTGGGTTTTTTTCCCCCTCCCTCCAGTGTCATGTAAGTAACTCTTTTAAGTGTATTTACATAAAGAATCTAAGGTAAATGTGGTGTTGGAATAATGATATTTAAGTGATATAAAAGTAGGAAAAGGAAGATAAAAATAGCAGCTCTGCCTAACGTTTCTGGGCATGTTTCTGTACTTGCAATGGGGTTGTGCAGCTCCGTCCTTTCCAGTAGGTGAAATAGCTTCTTGCATCTGCAGGTCCCCATTTAATATTATCATAGAAGGCACATCTAGAGAAAGAGCATTAATATTGAAAAGGTGGTTGTACAGAGCTACTGAAATTAGATAGTAATAATTTTTGTTGCCTCAGTCTGCTTTACTTAAATATTCATAGTTAAGCCTTTACCGTGTGCTTTGGCAGAATGAATGCCCAGATGTATAAAGTATTTAAATTTGTATCTTTTGTAGCTCATTACCCAATTTTTTTCTAAAATGTATAATTTTACTTAAAGGTGACCTACAAGAAACTTAACAAGTTGGAGTGCCTTTTTTTGTTGCTTTGTGTTGTAGAAAGGAAGCCTGGATAATTTTTCCCTGCTTATTGTCCTTCCTAACCCTCTGAACTCTGTTTGTGTTTCTAAAAGCGAGCAATGCCAAGTCTGCTCTTTCCTGGCGTTGCTGGTGGACTCTTGTCTCAGAAATGTATTGTGGGCTCTTACTTTACTTGACACAGTAGGTACATTGACTCTACAATAAATACATCCTTTTTCCCATGTGTTAGGAATTTGAGTTAAATAGGAGTCAACAAGGTTGTAAGCTGGCTGGCTGGAAATCCCTTATGCTCTCAGTTATTTAGCTGTAACTCTTTTAATGTCATAACTTCACTATTCTCCAGTACTATGGCATTTTCCAGGATAGACAAGAACTGAATTTTAAAGTTTAAAAAAAAAATTGACAACTTTTCAAACTTCCTTTATCATAGAAAGTCAAGCCTTTTCCCTTTTGTAGGTCATATTTTTAAACCTTAGTTTCAATGGTGTTTGAAATTTTCCAGGTTTTTAATGATCCTATTCATGGCCATATTGAAATACATCCTCTCCTTGTTCGAATCATTGACACACCTCAGTTTCAACGCCTGCGATATATAAAACAGCTGGGAGGCACTTACTATGTTTTCCCAGGAGCATCGCACAACCGCTTTGAACATTCCTTGGGGTAAGGCAATATTCTCATGCATACAAATCTCCTCCTCCATTTTGATTTCTCTGCCAAGGTTATCTTCCTTTCCACCAGTCTGGAGTGACTGTAGGGCTGGGCTGGTGTATTGTGTCTAGTTGAAACTTAAAACTAGCATTTTAGACAATGAGGATACCACTATCTGAATTGTTACTTAAGGTTTGTTTCCAGAGGTGGGCAACAAAAATTACAAAAGGCTTTGAGAAACTTCTGTCTGAGAGTGAAAAGATGGTGGTACTTCTCAGTTTAGAGATGAGAGGATTTGATAGTGGTAATAATAGTGTAGAGAAGGTAAATCATGCATTAATCCTTCCCTTTTTTCATAACAAGAATAAGGGGTCATTCAATGAGATTGAATGACAAATGTAAAGTTGATAAAAAGAAATATTCTTATATAATGCATAATTAACCTATGAAACCCATTGCCGCAATATATAATTAGGGCCAAGAGGCCAGAAGAATTAAAAAATGGTTAGGTATTCTTGTGGATAATGAGAACATCTACAGTTGCATAAAATAGGATTCAAAATAAGGGATATAAACTCGTGCTCCAGGGCGTAAGCCAATCAATAACTGATTATGTTAGGAAGGAACTTCCATAATCAGGTTATTGCCTAGTTGTTCGCAGTGATTTTTTTTTTTTTGCATCCTCTGAGACATCTGGTTACGGGCCACCGTCATGGTGCTGCATTGGATGGACTAGTGTAGACCATTCCAATGTCTCTGGAGGTTGGAGAAGTTGAAGGAAATAAGGGCAGAGATCCAAGCAAGAGCAAGCTTGTGCAGGGACGTGGAAAATGAGGATAAGGACTTTGACTATGTGGTAGGTGAAGGAAGTCATTGAAGGGGTTTGTGTTGGAGTTACAAGAGGAAGATGACTTCGGTAGCAGCAATTTTGACTGACTAGAGTGGGAAGAGGGGAGAATACTGTAATCAAAGTGTATTCTTATGAGGTTGGGATGGAATTCTTGAGGAGAGGACTCCTTGGATGTGAAATCTGTTGCTTGTTTCCTTCAAATATATATTTTTTCCCGATGGTGTAGGTTTTAAAAAAGGAAGTAGCTAGCTTCCATAACTGGACTGAAGTTTAGGTTTTGAGCATCTGTTGCTGCTCTCTACTGCACTAGAGCTATGGTTTGCAATAGCCAAGGCAGAATTGAATTGGCAATTTCTCTTGTTTGTTTACTAAACCTCAAATTATTAACTTTCTCATATTTTCTGCCTGGAACAGGGTAGGCTATCTGGCAGGATGTCTGGTCCAGGCATTACACGAAAGACAGCCAGAGTTGGAAATAAACCAGCGAGATATTCTCTGTGTTCAGATTGCTGGACTTTGTCACGATTTGGGTAAGCAGCTCTTTAGAACAGTTGTTTGGTAGCTTAAAAGGTTGCTGGATGTGACGGAATGCACCCATGTATTCACCCCCCTACATGCTATTGTAATAATCTTCGTACAAGGTATGTGGGTATGATTTAAAAACTCATAATTTGCTTCTCAGTATTGTCCTGATAAAATGTGTGGCAATGCGGTATGTGAAGTTATAAGATTCACCTGTATGATGTTATTAAGACATGTTCCAAACCCCACATCCCTCACCAAGCGGAAGTTGGCAAATAGGTCTGTCCTAAACAAAGGAATGTGTGCTTGCCTTAATTTGCATTTAAGCAGTAAACAGAGACTCCAAGTAGGAAGGGAAAACAAAGAAAGCTTAAACAGGTGAAAAAAAAGAGCAGGGAACATCATTCCACATCAACATTTTGTCTCTTGGTTCTCAGCTGGAAATGTTTTTCAAGAGTTAGTAGCCAGAACACTGCAGTTTTCCTGACACTTCTTGGAAAGTGTGCTAGGATCTTCGATTTGCACTTGGACAGAAGGGAGAGAGGATGAAGATGGACAGAAGGACCTTTAGTTTAATCTTCTCTCTGAAGAACAGTCCCTGTAAAGTTGCTGTGTCCATTTTTACTCCAATGTCTGCGTTGGTATAGTGTACTTACTGCATTTGAATCTTCTTCTCCCATTCTGTGAAGAGCAGTACAATGAAATGAGAGAATACAAATTCACACAGTTCCTACTTATGTTTTTGCTGACAAACATGTTTCAAATTAAGCCTGTACCCTCTTTATTTTTAAGGTCATGGACCATTTTCACACATGTTTGATGGAAGATTTATTCCACTTGCTCGCCCAGGGCTGAAATGGAAGGTAAGTATTTTACACCGGGAACAATATGCAAGCGAAATATGCCACTTAAATATTTTTTTAAAGGAAAAGGTAATTTACCTTTAAATATATGGGTAGCCAATACTGCCTGCTTTTGTGAGCAGACAGTGGTGGTCTAATCTGAGTGACAAGCATATTTACCATGATTAAATGTCAAAAAAGGTTTCTCTCTTCCAATCATGGTGATACCCTTGTTCTTTTTATTCTGTCTCATAATATCCAAGCTACGGAGGAGCAGAGGGAATTTTCCTTTTCTTTGCACATACTCCTGGCCATTCTTTCTTCATGTGAGCCTGGGGCAAGAGGGACTGAGGAACATTAGGGGTAGACATTTGTCACCAGCTGTCTCCCTGAGCTGTGTGTAGGAAAGCTCAGAGACCCTGCTGTTCATGCACATACACCCTGACTCTTGCACAACAGGGGATGAGGAAAATAAAATAAAACAAATCGTGAAAACTTGGTTAAACGTCTTTTTGTTTAAATTGACCAGTTCCAAGTTGGCATAGTCCCTTAATGTATATGGGTAGCTTTGCCCACAACCCAGATTTTATAGGCATAAAACATTAACTGTAGACAGAGTAATGAAAGCAGATATTGGATTTAAAAATGCTAAAAAGGCAACAGGATGTTCAAAATTTAGGTTTCAATTTTAAAAAATGGACAGGTTTTCTAGTTATGTTTGGAATTTTTTTTAAATGTAACAAAAATGTTTCCCTATATTCTCTGCAATCCTCTTTGTGCTAATATGTGAGAAGTGGAAAGAAAACTTGTTGTGAAGAATATTTTAACCTAACAGAAAATGAAGTTGGTCAATATCAAAGTTAGCTTTCTCAGTAGTGTAACTTTCCCAGCAGTGAACCTCCTGGATATTAAAACACATGCTTAACCAGCCCAATAGTCAAAATTCTACACACATGCACTGTGGACAAGTTAACATTAGTATGAGAAGCTTAACTTTTTGCATTTCCTGAGGACTGCCTGGTCCAATGGCTAGAACAGGTCCTTGACGTTAGTCTGTTCCCAGCTCAGACATTATTTGACTTTGGCTTAGTCTGATAGCAGCTTGTGTGTTTTGATAAAGTAACATCATATACTTTCTGCAGCATGAAACTGCTTCTGTTCAGATGTTTGAACACCTGATTACTTCCAATGGGCTAGAAAAAGTCATGGAAGATTATGGTTTTGTCCTGAAAGAAGATATGGACTTCATCAAGGAACAAATAGGAGGACCACTAGATACAACCCCATGTCGAGGTTTGGTGAGTCAGTTCGCCTCTTCTTTGGAAGTTATTTTAAATGCTCTTCAATGTAAGTGAAATAAAAATATCATTTTTGCTGCTATTCTCTTTTTGAGCTCTAGCTGTGTAGTTTCTGGGACACTTTCAGGCACTTAAGTTAGGAGGTCAGTGTGAAAAGTTGTTAAACTTTACTTTGAGATGCTTGGATGGAACATGCTCAAACTGCAGAGTGCGTTGTTGTTTGTGGGTTGTTAGCACTTGGTGGATTCATTGATATGCTAAGCACTCAAACCTTCAAGAAGTACAATCCCTGCTCCAAGAAGCTCAAGAACTAAGGCCAGGTTGAAAAGTAGACAGCTACAGGGAAAGGAAATGAGGCAGTTTTTGTATACAAGTCAACTTGTTCATGGCAAACAACTTTGTTTAATTGGGTCTTTAATGGGAACTTACATGTGGACAAGGTAGGGGCCTTGATGAGCTTGGAGTTATATCACGCATAGGGAGCCACGAGGAGGTGATTCAGCAAGAGGCTGACGAACAGGTGAACAAGGCTGGAAGTACTGGATCAGAGGACGCTTTACCAGAGCAAGGGGCAGAATTGTGTACAATCTTGAAGGGGTGACCAAATGGAAACTTGATAAAATGGTGATTGGGAAGCCAGTGGAGGGATTCAAAGAAGGGAGTGATGTGATCGAATTAGGCAAGGAAGGAGAGTTTACAATTATTAATCTTCATAAGCAAAACAGCCAAATCTTATCCTGTTATGCAGATGAAGAAAAAGAAGTACAGATGTTCAGTGACCTGCCCAAAGTTATACATTCAGTCATTGGCAGAGCTGAAACTAGAAACCCTACCAGCATGCTTCTCTGACCAGACTGTTCCTTTAAAGGGAAGCTGTTCTGGTAGGGGAGATTCCAATCACTGCAGCAAATTACAAAGGCTTACGCAAAAACCATACATAATAAATGGAAAACGTCTATCTTGACAGCTTGATACAAAATAGAATTCAAAGATTCATCTTTGTTATGACAAACATTGGTGTTTACAGATAATTATTTGTATTACAGTAATTCTTAGAGGCCATCATCAAAATCAGGATCCCCTTGGTACTGGGCAGTATACAGACACTGTTGCCTGCCCCACAGAGCTTGTGTTCTAAATAGAAAAGACAGACTGATAAATAGACAGACAACATAAAAGCAAAACATTTGTTAATTGCATTTCCTTTTTTCAGGATCTTTTTATGGAATTTTAAAGTTGCCATGAAGGCTAGTATTTGGTTAACCTCAGAAGAAACACTAATACGCATGGAACATGCAATTTACAATAACTGACATTCTCTGATTTTTTTCCAGTGCTTGGTAATTGCTGACTTCTTGAGTGCCTCTGGCCCTAGACTGAAAGGTGCAAATTTTCCATAATTGTCATCCCTGGCATTTGAATAGTACAGAGAGAATCTCTCTCCCCTTCTTCTTATGGTTGGCGGCTTGTGTCAGAGCTTGGAGGAGCCTGCAGGGACACAAACTGTCATCACCATAAACTTCTGTTGAGTGGCTTAAAGCTGCAGATTTTCCTTAATTCTGGTATAACTTGCAAATTAAGCACTCTTGTACCCATTTAATCATTTTAGGGGAGTTTGCTGCTTAAACACCAACTCTAGATACTGATGTCACAAGCTCGGTTTCTGAAATTTAGTCTTATTTCTTTTTGTCATATTTTCTTTATTAAATCAGTAGTTTTGGTGTATTTATCCATACTGTCATGTGCAAAATCAAAATGTATTCCTGACGTCTATAAACACATTCTGAAATTGCTGCTGACCATGAGTTAACCTATTCTGAATAAGCTGTTCTGGTTTTCCAGTGGCCATACCGTGGTCGACCAGAAGAGAAAAGCTTCCTTTATGAGATAGTGGCTAACAAAAGAAATGGCATCGATGTTGACAAATGGGATTACTTTGCCAGGTACAAATCTTCCTGATGTTAGTTTTATTATAATCCTAACAAAAAAATTGCCCAATGCTGCTGCTTTTACTGTAAGTAAAATTTCATTATTGAATGCTTTTAACTCATTCTCTCTGGAATACTTTTAGGGATTGCCATCACTTAGGAATCCAGAATAATTTTGATTATAAGCGCTTCCTGAAATTCGCTCGGGTCTGTGAAGTGAAAAACAAGAAGCATATCTGTACCCGTGACAAGGTAAACTGCATGGGGGAGAACAGAGGATGTTAACTTGTGAAGTATTGTACTCTTGTAGCAGCAGATTGAAAAGCATAACCTGTAATGAAAATGAACGTGAGGTCAATTCTGCTCAGCTAATGGAATGCAACCCTGAAGTGGGTTGCATGCAGGAGCCTAGTGGGTTTGCTAGCATACTGGTGGAGAAAGGAAAGCAGCAAAAATCCCTGGGTTGATGGGAGCCTGAGGAAGCTGGGCAAGGAATTGAAGAAGCAGTTCATTCCGTCCCCTTTCTCTTGTTGCTGCCAACATTTCCCTGAGAGCCTTTTGTAGTAAAGTGAGTGCACAGACCTGGAGCTGAGCACAATGCAGGGACCGCGGGAGGTGCTTCCAACATTAGCACCCCCACCCCTGGGGGGACACACAAAGTGATGCCACAGTGTGAATTTTTTGGCTGCTTTGAGTCATGGACCAGAAATGGATAAACTGCTGTCTTAGGGTGCTTAGCAGGAATGGGAGGAAGTAGTCGCTGCCCCAGGAGATGCTGTCAAAAGTAACACAAGGTGGGAGGGATAGGAGCAGCTCCTGCTGCTACTCTTCTCATGGGGGGGAAAGGGCTGGATGCGTAGCAGTACTTTAGAGGTCTGACTGAGAAGCTAGAGCCCTTGGGGTGGTCTGCCCATCTCACACTGCCAGCCAGCCAGTCACCCTTATCTCTAGTACCAGGGAAAGCAGTTGGTGAGTTGGCTTTTGGATGGGATTAAAATCATAGCCAGCCAGTTTTGAAGATAGAGGGTAGTTTGGAAGCCATCCACCAGTTCCTACTTTTCTTGTCTCTTTCCCAGCATTGCTACAAGTAGCATAGTTTTGTGAACAAGAGTAGCTGGGAAACAGACATCCCCTTCCCTGCCAAATTATGCCTTGTCTGAGGGGATGGTATTTCTCCTTGACTTTCTAGGTTCAGGGATCCAGCAAGGATTCCAACCTCTCTCGGCAGTTCCTTTCAGCTAGTTATTCTCAGGGCCATATGTATTCTACCATGCTTGAGCTGTGTAACTTGCAAAATCTACTTGTGCTACAGAACTTGTTGAATCTAAGATTTCACTTCTAGAAACACAAGTTTTGATTGTTCGTGGCTGAGAAGAGAACTAGTAGTTCAAGCCCTTCCCTCCCCAAATTTAGTCATCTCCACCTTTGCCCACATGATGATGAATTCCTTACCAATGCTAAAAGCCTCAGCCAGTTCCCTAGTGCCAAAACCCAGCACCCACACATTCCTGGGTGCCCAAAGCCCTAGCCATTTGATACCCAGCCGCTTAAGCCTCTGGCTTCCCAGCAATGTCTCCTGTGCAGCTATGCATTTTCAGTACCAAATTCTGCAGAGCTTTGAAAGTGTATTAATTAATTAATGTTGAATTCATTGAAAATCTCTATTTTAGCTTTCCTGAAGCTGATATGGAACTTCAGTTTGCCATCTATAAGTATTGTAGAAACCAGGGAGCCTTGCCACAGAATTCTAGGTCCAGCTTGTCACCGAGTATGTGCGATGTTGGTCATTCTCTGTACCATACTGTTGACCTTGACTGCTTCTCACCCCATATCTTCCAAAGCAGAAGGTGTCCCTTCATCTCAGCATGGAGGCTGCCCCGTCTAGTTCTTGATGGCCCCAACAGCACAGGCCACCTGTGCAGCTGCCTGGAAACTGGAAGGGCTAGAAAGCTACTGCCACAGGACAAGTGGCAAGTAAATTTAACTTGAAAAGAAGGCTTGTCTATGAGTGCTGGTCATATACAGTATTTTGTAAGGTGTTGGCAAATGGGTGAGAGTGAGATGATACTTTTAGATACTGTTGTTTGTGTTTTACAGTGGGGAAGGCAGCTTGAGCTAGTGCATTTGAACATAGGACTGGCAGTGAGGAACTTTACAGTTTATCCGTGCTCCAATTTTGACTCCTTTTGTGACCCTGAACAACTAGTTTACCCTTGCTGCTGTTTTCCAATCTATAAAATAGAGAAAATACCCTCCTCAAATGGGGAGTTCAGAATTAAGTAGTCAGTGCTACAAGGACTGTGCATGCTTTTACACTTAAAGTGCTAAATATTATTTTTATTTTTAAATACTGCAATACACAGCTTACCTTATGGTGATAACACTTGAGAGCTATTTTCCCCTATATCTGGCTATTCTTAGAAGCCCAGATAGACATGGCAATTGCAGGAGCATACTCCCTTTATGTTCAGAAGTTTGAATCCACTCTTTAGATTTATATATACAATATTTTGAAAATCAAACTGCTTTTATTACTGAATGGTGGATTAGCAGCTCATAAATAAAATAATTTTTAGTGATATCCAGGGTCAGAGAAGTTTAGACACCTGCTAGCCAGAGACTGGCATAGGCAGCAGTGCGTGTTTGGCCATAGGGTGTAGAGTCCTAACAGGGCTCAGAGGAAGTAGAATCCTGATGAGAAGCCCCGTCAATACCACCGCCTCTCCCCAGTTACTGGGAGGGGCATGTACTGAGCTTCCTGCCAAGGTGCCACACTTGGAATCTGCTTGTGGAGAGTGGAAAGTATTTTTCGTACAGTCTTAGCTAGTAAATATCAGGTAATTTGTGAGATTGCTCTACTCCCAAGTCAGCTTCTTCCCATCTATAGTAATCATTCCTCTCACCTTTTCTGCTTCTGAAGTTGCACTCACTGACTTTTGTCCTCCTGATTTTGAGGAGTTGAGCCACTGGGCATAATCTTCTGTACAGCCCTCACCTTCCTGAGGTTATCAGACGGGAGATATGCTTGGTGCTAGCTCCTTTGTTGAATAGCCAGTGCTTTCCTTTGATCTAGCATGAAAACAACGTATAGATCAGTACTCCCCAACTTGGTGGACAGCCACCTCAGGGCAGCATTAACTAGTCTATTAGTGTATATCTACACTGCAGTTGGGAATGTGCCTCCAAGCCTGGGTAGACAGACACGTCCTCGATCTGCTCGAGGTAGCATGCTAAAAAGACCAGTGTGAACATTGCAGCATGGGCCATGGCTTTGGCTTTGGCTGGACACCCAGCTTCGCACTCAGAGGGTCAGTTGGGCTTGGACTCGGGTGGATAGCCTAAGCCGCCACCTGTGCTGCAATGTCCAAACTATTATTTTTAGGTACACTCCGAGGTGCAGTGTAAACATACCCTAAATGTCGGTATAAAACCTAAGTAAAATGAATAGAGTTGGGGGGCGGGGGTGTGTGTTAATGGAGTACAGAGGAGCTGTGTGCTCGCAAAGCTTCATCACTCTGTCTCCCTGCAGATGTATAGTGGTGGGTAGATCCCTGAAAGCCGGCTCAGACTTCCCTGTGTGCTTGTATATTGGTTCCTCTTACCGCTGGCTGCATGGGCAGTTTGGATGATACACTACTGCAGACTCAAGCCACAGTCTGCTGGCCAGAGTTTTTCTTCTCTGCTCCTATGGCACTTGGATCAGCCTCAAATGCACAACCCATGCAGTCTGACCTGAGTGGATTGGGAGGGGAACAGAAAAATAGAGCCAGAAGAGGAGAGAAAATAAGACACGAGGGAAAACAATGTGAAGGAGTATGTTTAGCAGAGCAGGCACAACAGAGTTAGGGAGTGGGACAAGGAGATATGAAGAAAGAGAAAACTAGAGGTTCAGCAGTGGTGGGGCAATAAAATGGGAGTGCCCCCTTGGGCCAGCTAGATTAGTGCTGATTTTCTTTGCTGCCACTTATTTGGAGTAGGCACACCAGGGCAGAGATGACCGGTTGCTTGCACTCACCAGTTGATACTGGTGAAATGGGTTGACATTCATTTTAAAGTTGAAACTGGCAAGTATGTTCCCCCCCCCCCCCAAGTCCTCATGAAGGAGAGATTGTGCAATCCTGTTAGGTGCTTAGAGGTATTCTCCTTGTGCATCTTCGGGTGCTATGTTGTATTCCTCTGCTCCAGCTGGTTGTCATATCTTTCCATTGAAAACACTGGTGATCGATGGTGATATGAAGTAAGAGGCACTTCTTTGGTTGGCCAACTACCAGTAGTACTCCCTGCAAAGTACATCCCCATTGCGTAGTAAGGTTTGAATATTATTAAGTAAAGTCTGGAAAGATGTGTTCTGTGTTTCATGTACCAGATCCACACACTCTTGACATGTCATGTTTTTATCAGTTATAACTTGTGCTATTTTCAATTTGCTGAATATGTATCACTTCCTTATTTCTTAATTTATTTTTCTAATTTATTTAAAAACAATTATTAAATCTACTGTATGACTTTCAGAGATATGTGAAAGCACATCTTCCAGACCTTAAACAATGAATTTATATTGTGGCCATAATAGCACGATAGTGTCTGTATAATGACTGAATCCAGACTCCTTTTACTAAATACAGTATGTTGCTGTCTTCTGGTTCTTACTGTGTCCAGAAATTCTCAAGCATGTGTATCAGGTATTGAAGGCACTGTGCTTGCCTTTCTGTGTTGTCTTCCAGGTTTTGATTTCATAAATGGGACATGACCGTTATGTACACCAAAAAAAAAAAGAAAAGTTTAGCTAGTTTGTCTTTTTCTGTGTACAACTGAGCAGTATTTTGTTGACACAGTTCTGTATGCTTTCTTACCCATCTAGCCAGAGTGATGTGGATTATGCTGGACTTTGCTTATGGGTTTTAGTTATTAAGAAATTGTCCCCATAATACATACAAAGTCTCCTATCAAAAGCTTTTTGTGTTCCTGGATTGCTAGACTTCCCGGTGCTCCTATGTGCCTCATCTCCAGGAACAGTAGATGAAGAGCACCTATTAAGAAAATTAGAGCAGATAAGGATAAGTCTACTGTCGGTAGACAGGATACTGGGCTGGATGGACCTTTGGTCTGACCAAGTATGGCCATTTGTATGCAAGGATGCTCAGTTTTCCTCATCCTGTGCCAGAATGGAAGGTTACAGATACTATTGTGTAATATGGGATGTCTCAATTTTAAACTGAGCTCACAGCAAACTTCAGGTTTCTGGCTTCTGAACTATATATATTTGTAAATTCATGTTCTTCTTTGAGTGCTGTCCCTGGGGGTGCTCCACTTTAGGTGTTGATGCACCCCTATGCTCGTAGCCAGAGATTTAAGGTAGCAGTGTCTGGTTGGGCTGCACATGCGCAGACCCGGTCTCACGTTTCCTTAGGCGGTTAACTGATGCTTGCGGCCAACCCTTCCCCTCTTCCTTCTCTGCTGCTGTTGGCTCACGTTGGAGCATTCAGCAGCACCTCGCAGTTACTCTTAATTCTCTCTTCTTCTGTTTCCTTTTTACCTGTAGTTAGTCGTCTTCATTGAAATACTATCTCCTTTTTCTCTTTCCCTGCCTCAAAATAAATAAATAAAGCCTCACAGGACCCTACGTGTCATTTGCCCAGCGACTTCAGCAGCTCTACAGCTGTATCTCTCTCCGTACAACCGAGAGACTACGCCCCTTCTGGGGCATGCCTGCCCCCCTTGGCTTTAAACGTTGCCCTACCTGCTAGCTGTCAATACCCCTCTCAGATGGCCACTCACAGCGCGTCTGGTGTCTTGGTGAGGGACACACACAACAAAAGTGCCTGCACTGCTACAACTTCAGAGCACGCACAAGAAAGGCAAGAGTTTTACAGCTGAAGCTTTTCATGGAGAAATCTCTTCGGGAGGTATTAACCCCTCCTGGCCAGAAATTGCCTATGGCCGGGTTGCACAAAGGCCCCTCTTCAAGGGCAAAGAAGCCCAGCCAAACTGCCAAGAAGCCAGCAAAGAGACAGGAGACCACAGCCCTGACTTTGGAATCATCTAAGAAAAGGCACCCCGATAGCGGCCAAGCACTCCCAGTACCAGCAGCACCAGCTATATCCACAGCTGACGCACCAGGTCCTCTGATACCAACGATGCCAAAAAGCATAGAGCTCCTAAACACTTGAGCTCTGCCACAAGGGGGAAAGTTAAACCACATATCTCGGCGCCTACAACAGGTGCAGTAACGGAAGTTCTTCAAGATGTGTGTCCCTGTGGTTGCTCCACTACCCTCCCTCCTCCCCTTTGTGTTGGAGTTCTATCCTATATGGACTCTGCAGTAGAGAAGGAAGGATGGGGGGGTTGGCTGCACAGCATCAGTTAACCACCTGAGGCAGTGTGAGACAAGGTCTGTGCATGTGCGGCCCAGCTGGGCACTGCTGCCTTAAATCTCCAGCTACGAGTGCAGGGGTGCATCCTCTGTATCAACACCTAAAGTGGAGCACCCATAGGGACACACATCTCAAAGAACCTCTGTTACTACACAAAGTGAGTAATTTCCTCATGTCAGTGTGGCTCCAGAAGTGTAACTTTTAGTTGAGCAGTCTGCAAGGTGAGCAAGTAATGGAGCTCTGATCTCCTGGTTGACCCAGAAACCTTATTTATGTGTAGCCTATAATATGGAGATGAAACACTCTTTCCTTCTGCCTTCAGAACCTCAGAAATCTTTTAGAGGAAGCAGCAGAGCAGAGAGGAATAAGATTCTACAGTGTTGATCCTTTTTGTTGAAAACTTTCTAGAACAGAAACAAAGTTACACCTAATAAAACCATAAAACATTTTAAAAGCACAAAACTTACTTCGCCCGCTTCTCTGATTACTTATGCATAGGGCCCTACCAAATTCATGGCCATGAAAAATGCGTCAGACTGTGAAATCTGGTCTCTTGTGTGCTTTTACCCTATACTATGCAGATTTCACGGGGTAGACCAGCATTTCTCAAATTAGGGGTCCTGACCCAAAAGGGAGTTGCCGGGGGGGTCACAAGGTTATTTTAGGGGGTTGAAGTATTGCCACTCTTACTTCTGCACTGCCTTCAGAGCTGGGTGGTTGGAGACTGGCGGCTGTTGCCTGGGAGCCCAGATCTGAAGGAAGAACCGCCGCCAGCAACAACGCATAAGTAAGGGTGGCAATACCATACCATGCCATCCTTCTGTGCTGCTGGTGGCAGCCAGCCAGCCCCTGCCGCTCTACAGCTGCCCAGTTCTGAAGGCACCACAGCTGCCAGCAGCAGTGCAGAAGTAAGGGTAGCAGTACTGCAATCCTCTCCTACAATAACCTTGCAGTCCCCTCCCCCCAACAATTCCTTTTTGGGTCAGGGCCTCTATAATTATACCACAATGAAATTTCAGATTTAAATAGCTGAAATCATGAAATTTCACGATTTTTAAAATCTTATGACCATGAAATTGACCATGAATTTGGTAGGGCCTTACTTATGCAACACAGAACCTGCAAGGCCTGGGCATCTCCTCACAGGAGCGAGTAGAATCTAGTGGGACTTCTGAGAAAACAAGTTTTTTGGAAGCGAGAAGTTGATGTTTAGTGGGAGAAAAGAGTAGCTGGGTCTTGGAATGTTGGAATAAATCCCAGCGAGATGGGTAGTGGGAAGCTGATGCACTTATAGGTATGTGATAACTTGTGCCTCTGCAAGTTACCATATAGCTGTTTCCTGCATGTATGAGGTTTGTGTGTACGTATATTGTATTATAATGTGTGTACCATCAGATATTGCAGTGTGCCTCTGAATACTAGAGTGGTAGCCAAGGAATGCGGAGGTCTGTTCAGAGCTATTAAGTCAGTTTGAATAATAAATTAATCGCCTTTAGTTGAGAGGTTGTTTTCTTTACTGTTTGCATACTTCAAGAAAGGTAGTTGTAAAAAAAATAATCACAGATAGTATTTCTGATCTTATTGCGAGCAGTAACCATCTGGCTAAAAAGTAAAATCATTTGTAGGTTTAATGGTGCAGCAGCCAAATGTCCAGGACTGTAACCATTGACTACACTTTATTCTGGATCTAGCATCAGAAAAATGTACTGTCTGCTTTGTAAACATGAAACAGTTTGTTGAAAATATTAAAGACTGTTAAAAGTAGGGCTTAGACATCAAAGGAATAGTCATAGCTTATAATGGACAACTTCCAGAAGGGATATTTCACACTTATTGCAATGTACATACTGTCCATTGATTATGGTGCTGATCACTTTGTAAAGCATCAGGCATAAGTCTGTCAAATACAACTTTCAGCGCCAAAGTTCTTTTCTGTTGCATTGTTTAGAATGTAGTATTTGATACCTTCAAAATTATTTTCAAAATGCATCCTCTTTGTTGATCAGTCACCTTACAATCTCTTCATTCACAACTACAGAAGCTAGAGTGGAAAAAGCACAGTAAAAATGGGACTGTACCCATATCATTACAAATCCAGGTGTAGAAGCTGCTCGTGACTTCAGAATGGTGAAAATCACCCCTTCTGTTGTACAGTGCAAACTGAACTGTGACAGTTACTGTAAGGAACTGCGGAAGACTCTGTGATGGCCTAGCTAAGGAAGAACGCTTTCTCATGCAGACGGTTACTATCGGTCAGGTTCGGACATGAGGAACTGGTTGAAACCGGTCCCCGACCAGCCTTGACTGCCTCGTGTGGCCGCTTGCCAATGAAGGAGCACAACCCCTTAGTTAAATATACATGAGCTGTTATTGTTAAGGGTTTATTAATGCCTGCTACTCGCCCTTTTGTTGGACTCTGTCCCAGGCATTGCTCCGGTGCGCTGGGCTCTCCACCTCCGTGACAGCAACACTTGGAGTCCCCGTTGCGGGTGTGTCACTTACCTTCAATAAAGCCAATAGTTCGCCGCTTTGCCGCATTTGGGCCTCGCTTTTTCGGAGCACCCCTGCCAGGTCTCCCGGGCCTAGAACAAAACAGTTACTTTATCTGAATCCTCAGTGCAGTATCCAGTCGACTTGAGTCAATGTACAAATAAAAGGTAACTTTATCTTTTGTTGCAGGAGGTTGGAAATCTGTATGACATGTTCCATACACGGAATTGTTTGCACCGCAGAGCTTACCAGCACAAGGTTGGCAACATCATTGAAACAATGTAAGTGTCCATTGTGTATTTTGATTGTTCGTGATTAAGGCTAGGATTTTCAGCCTGTGGCGGCTGGGAGCTGCAGGGTCCCTGTAGTGGCCAGGAGCTGCTGGGTACCCCAGGGGGCCCCCTGGAGCTCTGAGCCACTGGAGGTATAGGGGGTACCCTGCAGCTCCCAGCCGCCATGGGCAGTGGGGGCCCCCGGGAGCTCTGAGCAGCCAAGGGCGACGGGGACCTTGGAACTCTGAGTGGGGGCCCCCCGCAGCTGCCAAGCTGCCGTGGGTGGTATGGGGACTCCACAGCTCCCCTTTTTGTCATGGATATTTTTAGTAAAATTCAGGGACAGGTCAAGGGCTTCCGTGATATTTTTCTTTTTTTTTTTTTTTTTTCACATGTCCTGTCCATTACTTTTACTAAAAATATCTGGGACAAAATCTTAGCTTTATTTATAGTGAGTTGCTGAGATGAATGAAAACCTGCTGAGTTGGGATTTCTGTGAAACCAAGCACATGTTTGTGCCTCTGTAAAAGGCACAAATTAAGTTTTCTATATGCAGTTTTACAGCACCCTGTCTGTACCCTAATCTCTGAGCATGTCTTGGTCCTTCATCACACTAAGGCAGTTTGGCTATATAGCCTTCTGCCTTTTTGGTTCTAGATTGATTTTTTTTTTTTAATTAGAGACAATCTGAACCCAATAGATTTCCAACTACTAGAAATAGCTTCACTCCTCTGAACTTTACTAGTCTTAAAATGTTATGCTAAATCCATTTTAGAATATGTAAATAATCAACAAGGTATAAAGTGGTGTAAAATTCAGCTGACTTCCATTGGGTTACATAAGACTTAATTTTTAAATAAGCGTTTAAAGTTCTGCAATATGGTGGTGATTGTGCTTTTGTTCATACATATAAACCAAAAAAATGAAGGGAATAAGAACTCTCCCCTGCCACACTGAGAACCAGTTGACAGCAGATTGATCAAGCCCAGTAATAGAGCAGATGTCCTTTTCATACTGTCTTTTTGTCCATAGACACTGGATGTCTTTAAACTGTTAACATTTAGGAAAACTGTATTTTTAAATAATTTTTTGCCATGTGCAGTGGGCGAATAGCTTACCTGGCAGCTTACCTCAAAAAATGCTTTACAAACATTCATCCAACTTAGTTATTCATTCATGGAGCTATTTAGTCACCACCAAGTGTGTTGTGCTGTGCAGTACTTCTACATTATAATAGTCTGAGCGTCAGTCACTGACTTCCATACTCCTACAGTCAACCAAACAGTAATGTCAAACTTGCAGTCAGAAGCACTGCATACTGTCAGATTTCTAGTTCATCAGAAGTATGGGGGTTTTAAGTGAAAGCACGCTATTAACTAGTCAAAAGGTCAGTTATTTACTGTTTGGTTGCTTCAGCTTCTGCATTGACACACTCAGTTACAAGCCCGGTTTAGTCAATGGGAGACATAAAATGTTATAGGATAACTCAGTGGTTCTCAAACTTTTGTACTGGTGACCCCTTTCACATAGCAAGCCTCTGAGTGCAACCCCCCCCCTTATAAATTAAAAACACTTTTTATATATTTAACATCATTATAAATGCTGGAGGCAAAACGGGTATTGGGGTGGAGGCTGACAGCTCTCGACTACCAGTTTGAGAACCCCTGGTATAACTGACTTCTTCTGTCTTCATGCTGGGAATGCTTATTAGCTAATGGTCCTTTATTTGTAAACATTTTGGCTTTTCATTTTCTCTTTTTAAAATGTTAAATCCATATCCTGTCTGTCAAAATAGGATTACAGATGCCTTCCTAAAAGCAGATCCCTATATTAAAATAGAGGGCACTGGTGGAAAACACTACAAGATTTCTACAGCAATGGAGGATATGGAAGCTTACACTAAGCTGACAGGTAAGCTTTCACTGATGGTGACATGTTCTTGCCAGCTTACATGGGGTATCAGTTTATAAGTAGGCTAGGCAGAATTTTGATTTTTTAAAAAATTTGGACAGATAGATATTTATCTATTCAAATTTTCACAGTTCACAACTATGTGGGGTGGAGTGTATCAGACATTTAATGACATAGACTCGTAGACTTTAGGGCTGGTAGGGACCATCGTGATCATCTATCTGTCTGATATCCTGCACATTGGAGGCCACAGAACCTCGCCCACCCACTCATGAAATAGGCCTATAACCTCTGGGTGAGTTACTGCAGTCCTCAGATCTTGATTTAAAAACTTCAAGTTACAGAGAATCCACCATATGCTCTAATTCAAGCCAGCAAGTGATCTGTGCCCTGTGTTGCAAAGGAAGGTGAAAAACCTGCAGGGTTTCTTGCAGCCTGGCCTGAAGAAAAATTCCTTCCTGACTCCAGATATGGTGATCATTTAGGCCTGGAGCATGTGGGCAAGACCCACCCACTGGACACCTGAAGGAGAATTCTTTGTAGCAACTCAGAGGCCTCTCCATCTAGTGTCCCATCTCTGGCCTTTGGAGATATTTGATAGTAGTCACAGATGGGGCATATGCCATTGCAGGCAGCCTCATCATACCCATCCCCTCCATAAACTTATCAAGCTCAGCCTTGAAGCCAATTAGGTTTTTTCCCCCAATACTCCCCTTGAAAGCTGTTCTAGAACTTCACTCCGCTGGTTGTTAGAAATCTTTGTCTAAATCCAAGCCTACATTTGTTGGTCAGTTTATATCCATTTGTTCTTGTGTCAGCATTGGCCCTTAACTTAAATAGCTTCTCTCTCTCCCTCCCTATTTATAGTAAGGCTGTCAATTAATCATAGTTAACACAAGCGATTAACACAAAACAAATTAACTAGATTAAAAAAGAAGTCACAACAATCACAGTTTTAATTGCACTGTTAATAATAGAATACCAATTTAAATTTATTCCAAAAATATTTTTGGATGTTCTATATTTTAAAATATTGATTTCAGTTACAACACAGAATACAAATTGTACAGTGCTCACTTTATATTTTTTTATTACAAGTATTTGCACTGTAAAAATATGAGTATTTTTCACTTCGCCTCATTTAAGTACTGTAGTACTATCTCTTTATCATGAAAGTGTAACTTCACAAATGTAGAATTTGTTTTGTTTTTGAGTGCTATGTTAAATTTTTTAAAAAGAATCTAAAACTTTAGAGCCTACAGGTCCATTCAGTCCTACTTCTTATTCAGCCAATCACTAAAACAGACAAGTTTGTTTACATTTACGGGAGATAATGCTGTCTGCCTCTTAATTACAAAGTTGCCTGAAAGTGAGAACAGGCATTTCCATGGGACTGTTGTAACCAGCGTTGCAAGGTATTTACGTGCACTGCCAGATATATTAAATGTTCATATGTCCCTTCATGCTTTGACCACAATTCGAGAGGACATGCTTCCATGCTGAATTTAAATTGGTATTTTATTATTGTTTAACAGTGTGATTAAAATTGTGATTGATTGTGACTATTTTTGTAATCTCACAATTAATTGTGATTATTTTTTTTAATTGCTTGACAGCCCTAATTTATAGAGTGCAATTGTATCTCCTCTGAGCCTTCATTTTGTTAGGCTAAACAAGCCAAGCTCCTTAAAGTCTGCTCTCATGAGGTAGGTACTCCATTCCTCTCAGGATGGTGGACATAGTAGAGATTCCAGTGGAAGCTGTCCAGGGCAAGTCTTGCAAGCTCCTGGATATTTTACATACCTCCATGCCAGGGCACCTTGTAGTGCCCATCAGGGAGGGCTTTTTGGAGCCAGCCAAGCTGCTTTGGCAAATGCCTGCTTCCTTGGTGCCGACACCAAATGGGCAAATCGGTGTTGCCAGGTGCTCTTAGCAACCTTTGAGCAATTCTGTACTCTGTGTCTGGCTCACTGATTGAAGCAGCAAGTGCATAAGAGGACAAAGCATCAAGGTCTGCTGAAATCAACAACTTGGGACAACGATCCCAAAACATTAGATTTATTCAGCTGCGAAAAATACTCATCAACCAAGCTGCAGATGAAGATTGCCAGTTATCAGTCTTCGCTGATGAAATGGCTAATTACATTGGGACTCTTATCTCCCAATTTTCTGACATTAATCCCTCTTGACCTCAGAGGAATTAAAATCTTGGTGGCACAGCTTCTGATGTGCACTGATCTTCAAGCATCCCACACAGCACCCAGATCTATGGCCACCTCAGTTGCCATGAGAAGGGTCGTCTTTGTTCCAATCTGGCATCCCAAAAGAGGTGCAAACAGTAGATCTGCTGTGTGATGGATGCACCTTCTTAACCCAAGGACTGATCATCCTCTAAAAGACTCTAGAGTAACCCTCAGGTCTCTGGAATACTTGCTTCAAAAAGGAAGCAAATCAGGCCTCAGCCATACTCCAGGCAACCCTACTTTGCACAGCTCAGACCATCTGCATCAGCTCTTTCAAAGAAGGAAATCATCTGTTTCGACTGCATCATCTTCCCATCCTGCAGCAAGTTCATCAAGGCAGCAAATTTGTCTCCTTGGTCAAAAGCAGCATACAGCCTCTGCTGGATCTTTCTTTTATGTCCTTACAGTTAAGGAACTATTTGTTTTGTTTTCATGCGATCTGGAACACCTTCATTATGGACCGCTGGGTCCTAGAAATCATAGAGATGAGATATGCCATCTAATTCCAGACTCTCCCCATCACTCACCCACCTTCCTTATCCCTTTTCAGGGATCCCTCTCAGAGAGTATGCTGCATCAAAAAGTGCAGTCACTTCTAAATCTCTGAGCAGTAGAAGTAGTAGTTGAAGAGTACAAGGGGAAGAGTTTTTATTCCCATTACTTTAAGGAAAAAAGGGGGATGGTGCCCTATTCTGGACTTAAGACAGCTGAACACCTTCATTCAGATTCAAGCTCAGGATGGTTACCCTGGCCTCTATAATTCCTTCTCTTGATCCACAGGACTGGTACACAGATTTTGACCTCCTGAATACTGACTTTCATATAGCAGTCCACCTTACCACAGGAAATACCTAAGGTTCCAGGTGGGCAATTCATGCTACTAGTACAGAATCCTGCTACGTGGTCTATCCATAGTGCCCAGGGTATTTATCAAACGCCTTGTGACAGTGGTAGCTTACCTGATGAATTGAGAAGTCCAGGTTTGACTCAACTAGACAACTGGCTTACTTGGGGAAAGTCTCTACAAGAGGTGACCAACTCCATAAAGCCGACTCTTTGTCTTTTTGCCTCTTGAAGACACAGTGTCAGCAAGAAGTCAGTGTTAATTTCTGGTCAAAAGGTAGAATTCATAGGTGTAGTTCAGACCTCTATTACAGCAATGGTCTGTCTGCCGTAGGGAAGACTCTAAGCCATAATAAATCTGGTTAACCACCTACAAGTACCTCAGATGTCTGTAAGAATTTCTCAGACTTCTGGGGCACATGGTTTCGTTCATTTACATAACTCAGCATGCCAGACCTCAACTTTGATGCATATAAGGGTGGTTGACAGACACATAAAGATGAAGGGTGCAGGTCCTTCCAGAAGCTCTGTCATTGAACTGGTAGGAGGACCCCCTAAAAGTATGCAAGGGAGCGTCCTTCTCTGCACCATTGCCATAGAAGACTCTGGTAACAGATGCCACCAGGCTGGATGGGCAGCCACCTATGCAATCTTCTGACACCAGGTTTATGATCTCAGGAAGCCTAGTTACATATAAACATCCTAGTGCTAAGGGCTGTTCATCAAGCTTGTACAGCATTCCTACCAGCTCTGAGAGGTTTAACCTTTCTGATCATGACTGACAACATTACAGCTGTGTTTTATATCAGTAGGCAAGGGGGAGCAGGATTCACCCCTCTTTGTCGAGAAGCAAATTACCTTTGGAATTGATGCCTGTGACATGAGATTATTCCCACAGTGCTTTTAGCAGGCTGGCGGCATGTTCCGGCAGATCACCTCAGCAGACAGTTTTCAATCAACCATGAATGGTCATTGTAGCATATAATCATTCAGGACACATTCACCAGGTGAGGTCAACCTGCTATAGATTTATATGCAACAGATCAAAAAAATGTCACAGGTTCTGCTCCAGAGGAGGCCAGGCTTGGGTATCTCTTGTCGGATGCATCCTGATGCCATGGGCTCTGGATCTAATGTATGCATACCCTTCAATTCCACTAATCCCAAGAGTCATTGAGAAATTGAGACAGGACTCCACCAAGATGACCATGCTGGTGTCTGGCTGAAGCAGTTCTGTTTCTCAGACTTAGTGAATCTCTTCGTTCGAGCTCCAGTCCAGTTACCTCTTCAGCCATAAGTGATATTGCAAAGGGAGGGGCAAATCCTCCATCTGGATCAAACTTCCCTGTACCTCACAGCATGGATGCTGGTTGGTTAATAGCAGTAGAGAGGAGCTGCTCATCAGAAGTACAACATATTCTTAACCACAGTAGAGAAGACTCAGTAAGGCATGCTTTCTCAACCAAATGGAAGCTGTATTAGAAAGAGAGCCTGGAACATGGGGCCTGGTGCAAGACCTGAGGCCTGAACCAAAATCAGCAAGAGTCAGGCCCTGTTACAAAGCAAGTGTCTGCTTAAAAGTTTGCTGTCCGGTACATGAACTTTGCAAGAATATGGCTGGCATTGCTAAAACACAGGCATTTCTAAGAAGTACTGGGCATTAGGTATTCACATAAATACATCCCAGAAGGCTAATACAAGCACATCCTGATATAAAGTTATGGTATAAACACACTCCCCGAAGATGGTACACACTGACCCCTCCTAAAGATAAAGTCAGGATGACAGGGTAATAAATGGAGATGTTTTGTTTGAACCAACAGGTACAAAGTGTAGGGTGTTAACTAACCACATCAGAAGAGTAATACATAACTTGTTTGTATCAGTGTATAAAAGAGAAATCATAGGAGGGGTGTCTTTGTCTGGCCTAGGGGGCAATGGAAAGTCCCGTTGCTGACTGAGCTGAGTCCTTGCTCCTGGACACTCATGTGTTAGTGTCCCCGTAGAGTCTGCCAGGCACTAGTATTGTGTCTTGAGGGCAATAAACCTGCCTGAGCTCCTTGATCACCGAACTGAGTCTGTGGTCTTAGAAGTGCTGTTGAGATCTGCTGGGCCACCTATCTGCGCAGGGTTGGTACAGCGTATGGAGAGAGCACACACACTCGGGCCAGCTGACAACAGAAGCTAAGCTTCACTGTTGGACTCATCAACATCAGTTACCTTCATCTCAAGCTCAGATACTTGATATACTGGAATACCTCCTGTCCTTGAGAAATTCAAGGTTTGTCTAGAAGTTCCCTTAAGATCCACACAGCAGCCATTTTAGCTTTCCATTCTCTCATGCAGGGTCACTCAACATTCTCACACCCTGCAGTAGCTAGATTCCTGAAGGCACTTATGTGCATATATTCCACTATTCAGGGAGTCTCCCCCTCCTTGGGTGTCAACCTGTTGATGGCTCAAAGGATGCATTAAACCCCGGGCTATGTTTCCTCTTCCACTTGTCACTAACCTTCCTAGTGGCAGTAACATCAGCTAGAAGGGTGGGAGATTACAAGCACTCATGGTGGGCCCTCCACACGCAATATTTCTTAGGGACAGGGGGACCTTAAGGGCTCACCCAACATTTTTACCAAAGGTTGTCTCTGATTGCCATCGGAATCAAGTAATACACCTATCTGTGTTCTTTACCCAAGCCACATTCCAACAACGGAAAAGCTAAATACCTTAAGTAGGATAGGACCCACAATACATCTCGATAGGACTAAGCCATTCATGGCTTCACCTCGGTTAATTTTAGCTTTTGCACATCAGGCTATATAACCCAGAGATGACTGAATTGGATTTTTACTTGCATTAAGTTATGCTATGAAATAGCTTATTTAGACCCACCATTGAGGACTACAGTCCACTCCACCAGGGCTCAAGCAGCTTCTGCAGCTTCTTTGAGAAGTGTTCCGGTAGTGGAATTCTGTGCATACACTTATGCAATATTACTCCATAGAATCATCAAGATCTGATGCTCACTTTGCTACAGCTGTATTATAAATAGACTCCTAGCACCCACATCCTGTGATCTGGGTCACTGCTTGTGAATCAAACAGTAGAATATATATGGACAAGCACTTGAAGAAGAAATGGTTACTACCTTACAGCAACTGTGGTTTTTTGAGATGTATAGTCCATATATTCCACGACCTGCCCTCCTTTTCCTGATACTTTGCTTCCTGTCTGGTAGCACCAGGATTTTGTATTAGCAAAGGAACTGAGGGGATGGTTGGGGTCACCCACCCTTTAGGACTCTCAGGGTACAGGCAGCCCCACACAGACAGTGTTACCTGAAAGAATCCAAGCACAAGTCTGTGGGGTGCATGCTCACCAAAGGGGGGGAATACGTTCTACATATAGACAATGCATAGAAAAGAACCAGTTATTCCCCTGCTGTTTGGAAAGCATGTCTCAGGTAAAAATGTATCTGGCACTGTTGCACTAGTGTCCAATTTGAGGGATTAGAAATGGAGTTTGGTTGCCAGCATCCATAGTCTGAGACACTGTACCTGTGTACATAATGAAACTGCTTGATCTAAGTTAGTTGGCATACTTCAGTTCCCCCTAACATGCAGCACTTTCCATACCTTACTTTAGGAAATAGGCTTGTGTTAGTTCCGTAATTCTGGGGATTGGCATTTTCCGATGCATGTTGAATGGATGAATTGGGATGTGCTATGACCTGGAACGAAAGAGGGTTGTTAGCTCTGAAGCTGTTAAACTTTCTGTCCTGGGGTTGGGAGGTCAGCAACCCTCTTCTTTCAATCTGATGCTAATAGTATTGTGAAAAGCCTGTGGCAGCCTACGCTATTCTGGAAGGAACTTTGAAATTGTTAGGTTAGTTCAGTGGTCTCCAAAGTGGGGTGTGCGCACCCCAGGGGGTGCTCAAGACGATCGATTGGGGGGTGCAGCAGGAGGAGCACTGCCGGAGCAAAAGGGCGGCGTGGCAGGAGGAGCACCGCCGGAGGGGGAAAAAAGTGGGGAGGAGCGGCCCTGAGTCCTCTGGCCCATGGAGGAGCAGGGGCAGCCGTGCAGCCAGTGGCCAGAAAGAAGCGGCGCTTTCCCCTTCAAAGCCGGCCGGAGAGAAGCGGCTCTTTGAAGGGGAAAGCACCGCTTCTCTCCAGCCGCTGGCTGTGCAGCTGACCCTGCTCCTCCTGAGTCCTCCTGCCCGTGCTTGCAGGGCTGCATTCCAAAAGGGGCTTTAGAGCTGCAGGCCAGGGCCCCGGGGCCCCCTTAACCCAGGGCCCTGAAGCCCGTAAAGCCCCTGCATTCCAGGTGGCCCTGCCTGTGGCGTGGGGGCAGCTCCCAGAATCACAGCTCCCAGCATCGTGGCCATGGGGGCGGTGCTGCGCTGCGCAGAGCCAACTGCACGCCCCATGCACCAAACAGGAGCTGCCCCAGGTAAGTGCCCTGCACCTCCTCTCTCACCCCCGCCCTGAGCCTCCTCTCTCACCCCCGCCCTGAGCCTCCTCTCTCACCCCCGCCCTGAGCGCCCGCTGTATCACAAAGTGTAGAACCAAGATTTTCAAAAATAATAAAGCATATTCCATCACATTGCTCTCACTAAAAATATTAATAATATTTTTTTTAGTGAGAGCAAAAAGGTTTTTTGTATTGTTAATAAATAAAATAAAATAAATTATTTAAAAAATATTGTTTATTTCATCTTTATCTCATCTTTTTTAATTTCTATTTTTTCTGTTTCTATGTTGTGTATGTTTTATAATTTACATAATATATTAGTACAGTCGTACATGTATATAATTGATACATAAATATACATAAATTGGGGGTGCGTGCTCAAAATTTTTTTACTGATGGGGTGCGCGATCAAAAAAATTTGGAGACCACTGAGTTAGTGTGCTGGCTAACTCTTTGAAAATGGTGTTTTCATTTCTTGGCACATGGCACATGGGTTAGGCTTTCTATATAGAGATATGTTCACAGATGCACATCTCTCTGCTGTAACAATGGGTACATGGCTATGTAAATGAAATGTATTTAACTTTGACAGATAACATCTTTCTGGAAATTCTGTACTCTAGTAATAAAGAGCTGACAGAGGCACGAGAAATTTTGCGTAAAATAGAGCTTCGCGATCTATACAAGTATTTAGGAGAGACTCGGACTGAACCAGGAAAAGAAATTACAGAGGTAAACAGCGTTCTCAATCCACTCTCTATTGATAGAGGGCTCCAAATTCTGCTGCCTCTTTTAAATATGCACTTCTGCTGATTTGTCTCTATTCTGCTCTCATTCCTAAAACTGCCTGGGCCAATGGTAAATGGCCTGTCTTCTTCAAAACTCAGCCAGTAAGTGGGTGAAGGGCTGTTACATGGAGGAAGCTGGGGGAAGGATAAGAGATTTGGATAAAAAAGATCAACTGCTGAGCTGAGGACTGTTTCAGGATATTTTTATTTGAAATAACGTGTTCTGCAAAAATATGTGGAAAAGCATCGCTTCGGCCAAAAAACCAAATGAGAACATTTGAACACAAGGAAACAGTAAAACCGTTCAGCAGAGTAATGAGACTCTGGTGTAGTTTTGGCTCCAAGTTGTTGTCAGAGTGGCTTTAGTGGTATGGCTGAGTTTACATTCATGTGAGATATAACTTCTGAATTTCTTGACTTGCGGGGGTATAAATTCTCAACCTTAGTCACTATCTGCTTCTCAGGCTCAGCATAGCTGTTTATTTCAAAAACAGTCAATATCAATTTAATATAGTACACTGAAATATTCTAGACTGAGCTGGTAGTGCTGCCAATATTTAAAGTTGCCCAGCATGTCCCATTATAAAACACTCTTTTCATTTGTTTATAACTTTGCCAAACTTTAACTGTTTGGGCTGAAATTTTGCATGCTGGGTGTCTTGCCACTGTCTGAACTGGTTTAGAAAATTTCAGCAAAAATGATGTGGTGGTTTCAGAGAATAAGAATAGAGGGAAATGTTTTGTCTTTTTTTTTTTTTTTTTTAAACCCTTCAGCTACTTTATTGATAAGCTCTGTTGAACGCGTGCTTTGGTGCAGGGATTTGAAAATTGACAAGGGAGATTCCCTGGAGAAAATCTGCCCAAATTTGGCCAACTTGAAAATCTTTTGAAAAATCTAGACTCTCACATGCTCAATAGAGACTTGCTTACTTTGACCACAAATTTGTCCAAAGGTTTTGCCTCTTCTGAGCATACTCCAGCCCATGACTGCAGGGGTTGAGCAGGACTGCGCCTGCAATGGCTGCTGCCAGGGGCCTCTGTGCATCAGAACTGAGAGCAGGGAGACTCTCTCCTGTACTCCAGATACTCCTCTTTCTGTCTCCCAAGCAGCATGGAGGAGGAAACAGTCTGACCCAAATGCAGCTGGGGGACAAGAGCCAGTCCTGGGAACAGAGAAGAGTGTAGTTTGGATCAAGGAGCCTGTGGGGATGAGGGGAGAGACTGACTGAAATATTGGGGGTGGGAGAGACTGGGAGCCAGTGGGCTGGGGAGAAGAATGAAGAGGAAGCCTGAGATTAGGAGAGAGGATGGGGACAAGAATAGGTTGGAGGGGACAGAGTAGAAGGGGTCATGCTTGGAGCCAGAGGGAATGGACAATAGTTTGTGACCATTAAAGCACATTCCCACAGAACCTGGATTTGGACCCAAAATTACAGCGGTTCTTCATTCGTCTGCTGTCAGCAAATCTGTGAAACCCACTGGCAAAGTATCTCTCCCCCTAGTGCTGGTCAACATAGAAAATGACAACCTACTACTGCTATCTCAGTTACTCCATTAGCTCAAGTGGCAGAGGTCTGTGTGGTGGATCTAAAAGTTCAAAGCCTGCTGATGAAATGTGTGGCTATCAATGTGATGCTACATGATGACGTTTCTTTTACACTTTGTTTTTTTAAAAGCCTTGGAAATGACCCATGCATTACATTAAAAGATTAAGGTTGCAAAGTCAGTCAACCATGTAAGAAATGACCCTTTGTGTGTATGTGTTATGATATAATCTTTAATTACATGGTCAAATACTATTTTTTCCATGGAATCCCTCCCTCATTCAGTGCATATTGAATGGACGATGCTTACTAAATGAGACATTATTTAACATTTTGTTTTCTCATCCATCAGTGTGTGGTTTGCAGGCCTTATTTATTGCACACTGTCATAAATATAAAGGGAAGGGTAACCACCTTTCTGTATACAGTGCTATAAAATCCCTCCTGGCCAGAGGCAAAATCGTTTCACCTGTAAAGGGTTAAGAAGCTAAGGTAACCTCGCTGGCACCTGACCCAAAATGACCAGTGAGGGGACAAGATACTTTCAAATCTGGAGGGGGGAAAAATGGTTTTTGTCTGTCTGTGTGATACCTTTGCCGGGAACAGATCAAGGATGCAAGCCTTCCAACTCCTGTAAAGTTAGTTAGTTAATCTAGCTAGAAAATGCATTAGGTTTTCTTTGGTTTTTGGCTGGTGAAATTCGCTGTGCTGGAGGAAATGTGTATTCCTGTTTCTGTGTCTTTTTGTAACTTAAGGTTTTGCCTAGAGGGATTCTCTATGTTTTGAATCTGACTGCCTGTAAGATTATCTTCCATTCTGATCTTACAGCGTTGCTCTCTTATCTTTTTTGTTGTTGTTGTTGTTCTTCTAATAAAGTTCTGATTTTTAAGAATCTGATTGGGTTTTTTGGGCCTTAAAAATCCAAGGGGTTTGTGTTTATCTTGTTTATTCTCAAGCCTTGCCAGGAAAGGGGGTGTAAGGGCTTGTGGGGATATTTTGGAAATAGGAACTGCAAGTAGTCCTTTTCCCTGGATCTTTGTTAAAGCACTTGGTAGTGGCAGTGTTTTACCTAATCCAAGGGCAAAGACTTTGTGCCTTGGGAAGTTTTAACCTAAGCTGGTAGAAATAAGCTTAGGGGGGTCTTTCATGCAGGTCCCCACATCTGTATCCTAGAGTTCAGAGTGGGGAAGGAACCTTGACACACAGAATTCAAACCTTGGCATGAAGACAGAATTACTAATTTCCACCCCTCAGCTGCTTGTCCCAGTTTTCTTGCCCAGCCAGTCCCAGTCTCCTTGTCTGCCCCTGCAACTTTACCAGCTCCCAGTACCAGTATACCCCCTCCATTGCCATGCCCAGGTCAGTGCTTTGTCTTTTCTGCGTTCCAATCAGGCAGTTTCTACCTCCTCACTGCCTGGGTGCCCGCAGTGGAAGTATTGAGAGCACAGGAGAGAGAATCTCAGCTCTTAGTTCTGATGCCTGGCCCCACAACAGTCCCCTGCAACTGACAGTAGCAACTGCAAACAAGTCTTATTTAGCCTCTGCAACCCTGAGCTGGAGCATGCTCAGTACAGACAGAATCTTCATATAATTTAGGTGCCAAACTCTAACTAGTCTCTACTAAGCACATGCAAAGAGATTTTTTTCAGAGGTTTATAACTTGGTCAAATTGTGGTCAGTTTTTCACAGGAACAGCAAAAGGCCTATCCTTGACACCAGAGTGCTCCTTCCACCCCCAACACACACACACCCCAATTTCATGCTCTTCCTCCAAAGGCTGGAGGTGCAAGAGCTTCTCAACAAAATGATTATACAACTTTTAACTGGGCATGGGGAGGGCATAGGGGGAATGACATTTTTCCGTAGTCTCATTCTTAGTAACCTTCCAAACAAATTCAGTCTGAGGCAGACACCTGGCAGGGAGAATTTCAGCCCAAATGGTTAGTTTGCCAAAGTTTTATAAACTCCTGAAAACAATGTCCTATAATGGGATGCGTTGGGCAGTCTTAATCATAGGCATTCCTATCAACTCCACTTATTAATGGTTCATAAGTCAGAATTTATCTGGTTGGAAAGAAATTCAAATTCCAAACCATTGTCTTTTACTTTCAAAGGATGGCTTTCATCCTTGAGACACTTGTTTAGATGCTTCTTCAGATGCATCTGAAGAAGTGGCTTTTTACCCACAAAAGCTTATGCCCAAATAAATCTGTTAGTCTTTAAGGTGCCACCGGACTCCTCGTTGTTTTTGTGGATACAGACTAACATGGCTACCCTTCTGATACTTGTTTAAAAAGTGTTATAGGTAGCTACCTCTAACAGTTCTGGTATTAAATTAAGTTTGTTTGGGGAGTAAGAGCTCTCTCTTCAACAGCCCTTTCCTTCATTGTGTGATGACATCCTGATAGCAGCAGAAACAGGCAGATTCCCAGCAGTTATGGAATACATACTTGTATCCATTGTCAATATTGCAAACAGACTCTGTAAGAAATATTGAGTGTTTCTGTTTTCCTGTTTAGAATGAGGAATTGAGGAAGTTGACCTGTTTAATAGGAACATAGATAATGTGCTTAAAGGAACATGTTCAGGGCGCTGTAGTCCCCTCGAGGTCAACTTATTTCTGTTTGAGGGCTAGTAGATAGCCCTAGGCACTAAAGATTTTTGTGACTCTCTAAGGGACCATCTAAAATCACCAACATAATAGATTGTATCTCTGGCTAAAAGTCACACAAGTATCATGGAAAACGTACATACTTCAAAGTCAGTCTTTCATGCAGGTTTTATTCCCTCTGCTGAAGCACTTTCTGTATAGCTTCACCTGGTCATGTGACCGATCTTCAGCTGTAGTCATGGTCTATTAATGCAGGTGAAAATCTTCACTTGAACTTTTCTTTTGAAAAGTGAATTATTTACATTAAAAATGCTGGTATTTTAAGTAATAAAGTATCTCAACCATGGCAGCGTTCTCTCCAGATATATATGGGTTCAATTGCACAGATCTGGAACTGGTAGTGCTTGAATAGAATTAAAAGTGTTCTCTCTTTCTCAGGAGCAGTATGATAGGCTGCCAGCTGACATTGTTGCTTCCAGACCAAAGAATGCACCTCAGGATATTGAATTGAATGCTGAAGACTTTATAGTTGATGTAAGTGTGTCCTTTCAGAGCAAACTTAGTGTAAAACATACTCTGTCTTCATTTCTGTATCACAAAGGGCCAAGTGTACCATGTAAAAGTTTGCAAATAAAGCTGAGTATACTTTATATTCAAAATAAGAAAACAGTTTGTCCCATTCACACTAATTACACAATTCAGGGACAATATAAGGCATAAGGTAACCCTCGGTGCATTCCCATCCCTGTGTGGAGTAATCAGTTGGTATCTGATGCCTAGCAGTTTCCCTGTATGTATTACTCCTGAAGCCTATAGGTCAAGGGTTCTCAAACTTTTTCATAATGTGGATCATGTGTTAAGATTGTCTTGTGGACACCTCTCTTCCCAGGGATTGCATAGCCCATTTTCTTCTCCAATTTGTTGTCATGTAATATCCCTGTGGCAATGGAAAAGCAATGTTAGGAAAGCATTTTTAGTTACTTTTTTAGCTGTTCTATTGCTGGCTCTGCTCCCTGAAAGCACTTCCTATTTCCTCTTCTGTAACATTTGCTACTAGTTTTTGTAAAGAAGAGCCTTGAATGCTTGTAGAAGCAATGAGTGGTGGTCCCAGCACCATGTGCCCTGCCAGTTTTCTGCAGACTGCTAGCAAGTATTGAGTGACCACAACTTAAAAACCACTGCAGTAGACTTTTTTGTGAAATATAATAATTTCTGTAGTGTCCTTCACAAAAACTGAATTTCAGAAGTCATAATGGATTTAAATTATACAGTTAGAAATTATGGGTATGATAAATTCACCTCTTCTGGACCTGGCAGAAAACAATACCTGCTGCTTTCACCTATCAGTTGGTGTGTGTGGATTTGGATTGTCAGTCTTGTTTCCTAGGAATAGTTGGTGCTAACACAATGCTTCACTCAGGACAAGTTTGTTTCTCCCAGTAGGGGAAGGAGACCAAAACACAGAAGGCAGTTTGACTGCCTTACAAATCTAACTTAACAGCTTAAAGCCTTTCTAAACTAATACTGTTGAAAAAGATAATGGGAAAATGCCATCCAGTCCCAGCAGTGGGGCTGCTGGTGTGTTCTCTAAAGTATGTTAAAGATGACCTCTAAAGTTTTTTTGCATTTATTCCATTTTTCATCTAAAGAGGCTTGTGGTCCATGAAGGTTCACCTCTATTTTCCTTAGTTCTGGCAAAACCCCAGTTATCAAAAAGAAAAAACTAAAAATAATGGCTATGAGACTTCTCCTCACATGAAAACCCAAGGGAGAGGGATATAGGCTCCTCCCCCTACTGACATCACAGCTCTTGGCATGCTCTCTGAGCCAGCTCTACCACTTTTATAAATTGCTACCTTTTGACCATAGTGGTTACATTGCTGTCTCACAGCACAGCGTGGGATGAGAAAACCCTCTGACTTGGAATAGTCGGTGATTAACACGTTCCATTGGTTTGCAGTGTGGACTGTTTCACAGAAAACAGAATTACAGGAGCTGCTGAGCACACAGGAATGTATCCAAAAGACAATCTTCAAGGAGGAATAAAAGAAGGAATTTTAAAAATAAAATATAATAATAGTACATATTTAACCATATAAATGATTACTCAATTTAGTATTTAATTGTAGTTGACTGTTTATGCTAGTGATGAAATACATACACCATATATACTTAGAGAAATAAAATTAGGAGGACTTGAAGACAGACTTGCTAATCATTAAATGTAAAAACCTTTGTAGGTCACTTTTAAGGGCTTGTCTTCACTACCGGGGTAAGTTGACCTAAATTACGCTACTCCAGCTACTTGAATAATGTAGCTGGAGTTACTGTAGCTTAGGTCGACATAACCCAGTGTCTTCACTGCACTACGTTAATGGGAGGCGCTCTCCAGTGGATTTACCTTACTCTTCTCAGGGAGCTGGAGTCGACCAGAGAGCGCTCTGCTATCAATTTAGCAGGTCTTCACTAGACCAGCTAGATCGACACCCGCTGCATCGATTGCAGCAGCGTAGATAGTGAAGACAAGCCCTAAGTATTGAGAATCAGCCTGCTCTGACAGCAATCTCATTATTACTCTTGTGCTTGTGATACATTAAGGCCCACATGGTGGAAAACTTGCACTTGGGAAGGGGGTTGTGACCTTGAAAATGGATAGCTATCTAAGACCAGCATAAAAAAAACATAACAGAAGTATTACATCTGCAAGTAGAAAGAGACTGAAGCATTCCTTCTCCCTTGGGTTGTGCAATGTCCAACTACATCTTTGTGACTGGACTATGTCTTCCTATAAGCCATTATTCCTGCAGATAGGCAGTGTGACCTTGGTCAAGACCCTTTCAGAGCAGTTCTACTTGGAAAAGTTAACTTTGCTTAAAAAAAAAATCATTAGGGTTTAACATTTGTTTTTACATTTATTGCATCTGCACTTAATGTGTCATGTAATGGCCAGTCCTGCAACCAGAGGTCTTCCTGGTCTATGCATTCCCACCAGTACTAAAGGTTCTGCAAGTCAGTTGCTGCCCTCAGGCACACTGATGTAATCCCATTGTCCTCAAACTATGCCTTCATTTACATCTGAGTCATTGGAAAAAGGGAAATGCTTCTCTGCAAGTGTTTCACTGCTGAAATTGATTTGATCTCTCCTCTCGCCTTCTGTGCCCCATTCCTCTCCACCCTAAAAATTCTGTTTTCTTAATTCAGATATTCTGGAAAACAAATAGAAAAATTATATGTATTGGGTGGAGGCAGCACTGGTGTGTTAAAATTGTCTTGGTTCAACTGCCAAAAATATTCTAGTGGCAGCACTGTCAAGTTACCGAGGCAAAATTAAAATTTAAGGGCTACCACTACATATAGACAGATCTGAAGCATATCTGAAAGGTAATCTGTAAATCACTTTAGATTTCCCTCAACTCTGTTTGCTGGATGCCTCTCTGTCTGATTGTAGGTCACTTTTAAGGTCATACTTTATAACTTTCTTGAAGCTCATCACATCAGTGAAACTAATTTCATGAAACAATTGAGACAAATTTTAGTTTTTTCATAAAGATTAACTGTTTTAGTTAGTGCCAAATATTTTAGAATAATCCTTGCTATTTTCTAACAACTAATAATTATAGTGTCTCTTTTGTTAGAATCTTAGTAATCTCAAGTCTAAAAAACTACCCAAAAATATGTATTCTTCTGTGAGTGCTTGCTTGTGTTGATTCCATTCTAGGTGTCCGTGCGCCCATGTGCACGGTCGTTGGAGATTTTTGCTTTAGCAGTGTCCGTATGGTCGGCTCTGGCACCCCCTTGAGTGCCGCGTTCATGCATCGGTCTATCAGGCGCCGCCAGCCCTACGCCCTCTCAGTTCCTTTTTGCCACCCACTATCGTTAGTCGGAGTGCATTTCCTTGCATAACAAGGGCTAGCGGTTTCATCTCTTCTGACTTTAAGCTGTAGGACCTTGTAAATAGTTTGCTTAGTAGTTACTGATAAGTAGCTGTTAAGTGTAGTTAGAAGTTAGAGTCCCAGCAGGGACTTCGCCTCCGGCGGGGCATGCCCCAGTCTCCGGAGCTTAAGCCCTGCATGGACTGTAATAGGCCTATCCCTGTAAGTGACCCCCACAGAAGCTGCTTCAAGTGCTTGGGGGAATCCCATTTGAAGGACAGGTGTCGTTTTCGTAAAAAATTTTCTACCCAGGACTCAGCGCGGGATATTCATTTGTGGGCTCTCTTCATGGAGGCTGCTCTCCACCTGGCTTCTGAGCCTTCCTGCAGACTCACCTAATACCTCGGCCTCAGTGCGCAGCGCACCCCTGGAACCGGGCTCTGCCTGGTGCCAATTCCTGGTGCTGGTGCCCAAAAAGAAAAAAAGAAGCACTGCTCCCTGGCACTGGGCAAGAAGGGCCATGGGACATCGGGCAAAGGACCCAGTTCTGGCCACCCGCCTACTCTGGAGCCACGTGTCGATATCTCCCCAGTCGGCGCCCTTAGCCCCTTAAAGGATCTACCACCAACTCCCAGGAGCAGTAGGGGACCCAAACTCCTGACAGCATCGATGCATTCCCAAGCTCCCCCGGCACCAAGAGAGCAGAGGCCTCCGCCCATGCTGCTGGCACCACACGTGCCGCAGGAAACAGCAAAGGCTCCCTATGAGGACAAGCCAGCTGCTAAGACCCCTCAAGGAGCAGTGGAGCGCCGCCAATCCCCTGAGGCAAGGCAACGCTCTCCTACTCTTGTCCCAAATCTCCAGAGTCGCAGCCCACATCCTCCAGGGCTCTCCCTCAGTCGCCGCAATTGCGCTCTCCACTGTCTCAATGCAGATTTTGACTAAGGGGAGGCGCCAGTCCCCATACTATTGGCACCATTCGGCCTCCCGCTGATCGTCCTCTTGGTGCAGGTCTTGGTTGCCTGCCCTATGGGAGTGCTCCCTGTCACGACACCAGTACCCTCGGTACCGGCACTGATCCTCTCACTCCGGGCACCGGTCTCCAGGGATAACGGTCGGCAGGCAGACACAGGCATCGATGGCCCCACCATGGTCACAGGAAGGGGATTCCTCCGGCACGGAAGAGCAGTTCAGCCCCTCGCCCAGACTCCACCGGTGCAATTGGGCACGAGAGGCCACGCAGTCATCGGTGCCCCATTGGCAGCACAGCCAGTGGCCTTACTGGAGCACGTGGGGCCGTGCCGGTTGTGACGATGCCCCCTTCGCACCACTCACCTTGCAGCAACAGTTTGCAGCACCGACCAATGTATGACGGGGTCCTCAAAATTGCCACGGCCTCTGGCAAACCCCGTCTTCCATCCTTCCCACCTCCAAAAGGGCTGAAAAGAAGTACTTTGTCCCAGCCAAAGGGTTTGAGTATCTTTATACCCACCCACCTCCGGGTTCGCTGGTTGTCTCTGCGGCCAACAAAAAAGATAAGCAGGGGCACACTAGCTTAACTCCCAGAAATAGAGGCCAAAAGACTGGACCTTTTTGGGAGAAAAATTTATTCCACTGCCAGCCTGCAATTCCGGGTGGCAAACCATCCGGCCCTCTTGGGCAGATACAGTTTTAACTTATGGGACTCCCTCTGTAAGCTCAAAGAGTCAGTCCCTCCTGCAGGGTTTGGCCCAAGAATCAGCACCCTGGTAGAGGAGGGCACTGCGGCGGCTATGTGCTCCCTCCAAATAGTGTGGGACACTGTGGACTCAGCAGCAAGGGTGGTTGCGGTGGCAGTGGTTATGAGGCGCAGCTCCTGGCTTCAAACCACTGGTCTTTCCCTAGAGATGCAGCCCTTGATTTAGATCCTCCCGTTCCATGGGAATGGTCTCTTCTCCGAACAGACGGATGTGAGGCTGCCTGGGTTAAAGGACACTCGGGCCATCCTTCGCTTTCTGGTCATGCGTACGCTGCAGTCTTCACAGAAGCAGTTCCAGCCACCCCCGCCACCAAGGTCTTGGCAGCCTCAATGGGTCTGCAAGGAGAAGGGATAGACACGCAAGTTTTAGTCCTCACCACCCTTCCTCCTCCTCCCACGCAGCCTGGCCCGGTAAAGCAGCCCAGGGGGCCAGAAGCATTTGTTTTGAAGGTGCTCTCGAGAGTGATGCCCAAGTCAATTTCCCAGATCCACCTTGTTCTTTCCTCAACCATCTTCGTCCCTACAGTTCAGCCTGGTCGCGAGTCACCTTGGACCGCAGGGTGCTGGACATAGTATCTCGGAGCTATATCCTGCAATTTTTGGCCATCCCTCCCTCCCACCCCCAGTCTTCCCCCATCCCTCTTCAGGGACCCTTCTCATGAGCAGCTCCTTACTCAAGAGGTTGAGAACATCTTGCGCCTGAGGGCGGTGGAGGAGGTCCCTTGGGACACGAAAGGAAAAGGGTTCTTCTCCCACTACTTCCTAATCTTGAAGGCAAAAGGGGACCTCAGACCCACCCTGGACCTGCGTCGCCTCAACAAGTCTCTCAAAAAGCTGAAGTTTCACATGGTGTCCCTGACCTCCATCATGCCCTCCGTGGATCTGGGAGACTAGTACACTGCCCTCAATTTAAAGGACGCTTATTTCCATATTCCCAGGTCACAGGCACTTCCTCAGTTTCATAGTGGGCAGATGCCATTTTTAATTCACAGTACTAGCCTTTGGCCTCTGATCGGCCCCAAGGGTGTTCACAAAATGTGTGGGGCCAGTGGCTGCTTACCTGAGACATCAAGGGGTCCAGGTCTTCCCGTATCATGACGACTGGTTCGTCAAGGGCCCATCTCAGGAGCAAGTGCAGAGGAGCCTTAATCTGGTGCGTTCCACCTGCCGCAACCTGGGCCTGTTAATAAACGAGAAAAAATCCACCTTAACGCCCATCCAGCGAATAGAGTTCATTGGGGTGGTTCTCAACTCCATGCGAGCCAGAGCCTTCCTTCCAGGAGCTCGTTTTCAGGCCATGTCAGATGGACCTGATCTCCCATGTAAAGAACCACCTGCCCACCACAGTTCACACCTTCCTGTGGCTGTTGGGCCATATGGCCGCATGTACGTACATGGTCGATTTCATCTTCGGCCCCTGCAAATGTGGCTGGCGTCAGTCTACATTCCCAACAGGCACGACCTGAACCAGATAGTCTGGGTGCTGGACCACATCAGGTCATCCTTGAATTGATGGTTGGACCTCAGGTAAGCGTTGGAGGGAGTCCCCTTCGCAACCCTGTTCCCGTTGCTGACCCTGGTCTCCGATGCTTCGGACCAGGGCTGGGGAGCCCACCTGGACGAGCTGAGCTCCCAGGGCCACTGGTTGTGGGACGATCTAGCCTTCCATATCAACATTAGGGAGCTCAGAGTGGTTCGCCTGGCCTGCCAGGCTTTCTTGCCCCACCTGAGGAACAAGGTGGTGCAGGTCCTGACGGACAATACCGCCGTGATCTATTACATCAACAGGCAGGGCAGTGCCAGGTCTTCGGCCCTTTGTCCAGAAGCTCTCTGCCCTTTGGACTTTTGTGTGTGGCATGCCATTCATCTGGTAGCCACGCACCGGCGTGGAACCAGTAATGTCCTGGTGGATCACCTCAGCAGGACTTTCTCATCTCTCCACAAGTGGTCGTTCCATCCGGAGATGGTCAGCATAAACTTCTAGAGGTTGGGGACTCCCCAGGTGGACCTATTTACATTCAGGCAGAACAGAAAATGCCACGTGTTCTGTTTGATCCGGGGAATGGACAGGGGCTCCCTTTCAGACGCCTTTCTCATTCCATGGTTGGGGGCGCTGATGTATGCCTTCCCGCCAGTGTCATTGATTCCTTGTGAAGATCAAGCAAGACAGGGTGAGAATTATCCTAATAGCCCCTGTGTGGCCTCACGAGCACTGGTTCGGCATGTTGCTGACCCTTTCGGTAGCTGCCCCACTGCAGCTGCCCCTCTGGCTGGATCTGCTGTCCCAGAACCACAGCAGCCTTTTGCATCCTAACCTGGAGGTGCTGCACTTGACGGCTTGGCTGCTGCATCGCTAAGCATGGATGAATGGCCGTGCTTGGCCCGTGTCCAGGAAGTCTTGCTGGGTAGCAGGAAGCCCTCCACCAGAGCGACTTATCTGGCCAAATGGAAAAGACTCACGTGCTGGGCCTCAGAATGGCATAGTCGGGCCGAGCAGGTCCTGAGGCAGGAGATACTGGATTATCTGCTGCACCTCAAACTCCAAGGTTTGTCCCAGTTATCGATCAAGGTCCACCTGGCCACTATCTTGGCTTCCATCCTCTGTTCCAAGGCAGGTCAATCTTCGCTCACAACATGATGGCATGGTTTTTGAAAGGTCTGGAGTGTCTCTACCTGCACGTCTGGGATCCCGTTCCCCGCCCAGGACCCAAATCTCATGCTGTCGAGGCTCATGGGGTCTCTCTTTCAGCCTCTGGCTTCCTGCTCTCTCCTGCTTCTCTCATGGAAGGACTTGTTCCTGGTCGCGATAACGTCGGCCTGCACGGTGTCTGAGATCAGGGTGCTTACTTTGGAGCCGCCCTATATGGTCTTCTACAAGGACAAGGTCCAGCTGTGACTGCACCCAGCGTTTCTGCCCAAGGTCGTTTCCCAGTTTCATACTGGCCAGGACATATACTTACCTCTTCTTTCCAAAGCCTCATACATCAGATGAGGAGTGCAGACTACACACCCTGGACATCAGGAGAGCGCTGGCCTTCCACATAGACAGGACAAAGCTGTTCTGTAAGTCAGCACAGCTGTTCGTTGTGGTGGCAGACAGAATGAAGGGTCGCCCAGTGTCTGCTCAGAGGATTTTGTCCTGGATCACGGCCTGCATCCGCTACTGTTATGAACTGGTGAAAGTGCCTGCGATCGTGGGACCACGCTCGACTAGGGCACGAGCGTCATCAGTGGCCTTCCTGGCGCAGGTACCAATCCAAGAGATCGGTAGAGCCACTACCTGGTCGTCTGTCCACGTGTTCGCATCTCATCATGCGCTTACCCAGCAAGCTCGAGACAGCCCTGGCTTTGCCAGAGCAGTGCTGCAGCCTGCAAGACGGTGAACTCCGAGCCCACTTCCGTTGATACTGCTTGGGAGCCACTTAGAATGGAATCGACATGAGCAAGCACTTGAAGAGGAAAAAGCGGTTACCCACCTCTTTTGTAACTGTTGCTCTTTGAGCTGTGTTGCTCATGTCCATTCCTCCTGCCCCTCTGTCAGATTTGCTGGCAAGGAGGAACTGAGAGGGCGTAAGGCCGGCGGCTCCTGATGTACCGACGCAGGAGCGCAGCACTCAAGGGGGCACCACAGCTGGCGCTACGGATACCGCTGCAGCAAAAGTTTTCAACCGCGCGTCTGGGTGCAGCACACCTAGAATGGAATGGAGCAACATCTCGAAGATCAACAGTTATGTAAAAGGTGGGTAACCGTGTTTTGTTCATCTGTATCCGTTTCTGAATTGTCTCCATCAAGGTTATCAATATGGACTATGGAATGAAAGAACAGAACCCTATTGATAAAGTTCGCTTCTATTGCAAGTCTGATCCGAGCCAGGCAGTCAAGATTTCGAAAGAACAGGTAGCTATCGCTTTGCCAAAGGCCCTTATCATACATGCCCGGCCTGCTTCTGAAGGAAATTTTCATATAACAGGTTGTGGAAATACTTCTGTGCAATAGTGTGGTGGTGGGGTGCAGTTTTACCACAATCTGGAATCTTAGTATTTAACACAGTCCATCCAAAATCCATTCCTCATTATCTTCAGATTGACTAATTTTTCCAGTCAAACTCCCTAATTTTGTGGTACACATTATGCTTTATAATGAGAACTTACATTTTTCTACCTACATTTGGAAACATTTTGAAGTTCATTGATCAGCTGGCTCTAGATTCCAAGAAACAGTATAATTTCTTTTCCTCTATTCAAAAGGTTTCAAGGCTTCTGCCAGAGACATTTGCAGAGCAGCTGATCCGGGTTTATTGCAAGAAAAAGGATGAGAAGAGTTTAGATGCTGCAACAAAGTGTTTTATTCAGTGGTGTATGAACATGGATTTTACTAAACCACAGGTAACGTACTACTTTATAAATACCCCTACACACAGATTCATCCATTCCCAGGCCAAAAGGGACCATTGTGATAATCTAGTCAGACCTCCTGTACAACACAGGCCAGAGAGCTTGCCCAAAATAATCCCTACTCCTTCAGCGTCTCACCTTGGCACATGGACTTGGGACCTTCAAAATCTGTGCATTGTTAGGGATTTTTTACCTGTAAGGCCTTGTCTACACAGGAATGCTGAATGTTCTAACCAAAGCAGTGAACTTAAACCAATGCAAACCCATGTGGACACTCTTATTTCTGTTTAAGGGTAGCTTTTATCAGGTTAACATAAACTGATTGGGAACAGGTGTAAATTGAACTGAAGTGAGACACTTTTATCCTGAAATAAGAGCATCCACCCAAGGGTTTACATCGGTTTCGTTAACTGGTGCAAGTTTTGTTTGTAGACCAGCCCTAAACCACCACGGTGGGGCTCAATGGCATCTCTTTAAGGAATCATTCAGACCAGTTCCCAGGCCTGTAAAGCTTCCTGTTTCCCCAGGAGAATTTAATTTGGTTCTTTTGTTGATCTTTTATGGGCTCCTGTTCAGGAGCCCCAATCTCCTGGGGAAACAAGGCGACTTGAACAGGAAGAGGGTAGAGACTGCCCAAACATTCCTGGTTTCGAAGGTCCCTGCTGCTGTGTGTGGGTAAAGCCTGTTGCCCCTGCTGCTTGTCAGACTCCAGAGCCATAGATACCACAGGACGTGATGGGGATGGAGCACACTGTAGGCCCTTTATGCAGTTGTGGCTTTTGCAATAGGGGCAGGGCCAGAGCCACCTCTGTGGTCCCAGCTCTTGGGGATGTTGAGTCAGTGGGTCAAAAACTCTCTCTGAGACAGACAGAACCTGATCCTGAAGGAAATAGGAACCTCAGTCGCCTGCCGGGGTGGCACCTGTAATATCAATAGAGCTAACTTGGCATTTCTGAGACAGCATCCCCTCCCCTGTGCTGCCCTTTGCCTCCTCTATCATTTCTCCCAGTAAACTTGTTTTTCAGCTGATAAAATTATTTATGTCCATCACTGTAGCAGAGTAGTTAATATGATGGAAACAAATAACATTTTTGCCATTATAAATAAAATGAGAATGTAAATTAGGTATTTCACATGTATTAAATATGCAAATCATAGCATTGCATAAGGTGCACTGAACCTCTAGTTTTCTGGACAGTAAGCCTTAGTAGGTGTGACTTGTACATCAAGTTCGGTACGGACAGTGTGATAAGGTGTCTTTTTCCAGCAATTAAAGGTTTTCTCATAGCAGTTGGTTTTTAATCTGTATCTCGTATTAAGCTGCCCCTCTTTCTGTATCTGCTCTTTCAGGTCTAGATGTTTTCTCAAATACCTTTCCCTGCATGAAATGTAGTCTGGAGGAGCTCTGAGAGAAACGTACTCGCATCACAAATTAGTTTCATGTCCTTTAATAAAAAATGTAGAGCTTTAAATCCCTTCAGTGTGACGAAGCATAATACCTTGTATTGAGCATTTCTAAAACCAGTGTGTTAGGCCTCAGGGCTTGTTTTCCAGGGGTGCTGAGCACCCACAGCTAATCTTGGGGGTCGCTCAGTACCTCCAGAAATCCAGCCACTGGAATATGGTTTCCACAGGCATGATCTTGGGCATGTGAGTCCCCTTAGGGCTCATCCTTTTGTAACAGTTCTGGGTTCTGAGAGCAAATCAGAGTTAATTTCTACAATGTGCTTTGCATGTGAGATTCGTAAAAAGCTTTCTGTGCTTCTAACAATATCAATTTTATCATGCAACCAGCTTTACAACCACCACACCAGTTCATTGCACCGTAGTAATGTGTCTTAACAGGTGAAACGTGGCCAAGTCTGTAAAACTGAATGTGGGTAATCCATGCCACAGGTATGCTGCAGGATCTCAGCACTTTGTTGTGGCAGTATTGGACAGCTGAATTTGAGATGGACAATGGGATGGTTACTGGGCTCACTTTGTGTGATAATACACTAAGTATTTTCTGGCTCACCTACTTCCTGGATTTATTGATAACTAAGCTTTGGGAACCAGCTGAACGACTCGGATACGTTTGTACAGAGTTCTCACCTACAAAGTGCTCAGTCATTGATAATGACCCTTTTATGGCTCATTTCTCATCCTTTCTATTCATAAGCCTAAAATTGTGCTTCTTGTTTTGTTCTGTTTGTACAGCAACTAGCACAATGAGGTCCTGGTTTCTACAGTAAGACAAATAATAAAGTAAGAATGTGCTTGTAAAAGTTGGTAACTTTTTCTCGACTTCCTTTCAATTACTTTCTAGGATGGTGATGTGGTCGCCCCTGAACTAACTCCAATGAAACCAAGCTGGAATGACCCTGACGAGGATGAATTGCAAAGTGCAAATGACTGCAGGGAAGCTTCAAAATCCAGAACCAGACTCTTTCAATAACTGATTTGTTAAATGGAGTTTATTTGCAATATTTAAAGCCTTTCCAGTAACAGTTTTGTGCTGTTCCTTCTATCCCTTTAAAAGATACTTGAAAGGGAACAGCACATTGTATAAAACCTACTTGAAAAGCTTTACAGAACAAGTTTACAATAATGCCGTTTTTTAAGTTGCTATATGTTTCCTGTATGTAACATAGTGATTTAAAAGCCCTGCGAGCATTGACATTGAAAGGGGAATTTTATATGTGATCAGTGAGTACTTGCAGCAGAACGAACAAACTGCTGTTCTAGTGTTTGACTTGAATGTATGGGGGATGTGTGGCAAGAGTACCTTTAAAAATGAAGGCTTTTGAAATACCCCAAACTGCCATAAAATTCCAAAAGGAAATTAATATTTTACCATTGCTGTAGTGTAACTAGCATTGCACTTCAACATGATTTTGACTTCCCTAAAATCAGAGAAATGTGAGCAGCAAGTGCCCAGCTTCCTTTACTGGGGCAAATGTCATAGACAGTATAGATCTTCTCAATTTTTTTTCTCTTTTATGTCCCCTACTTCAGATCCCTTTCTTTTAAGATAATTGTGTTGTCACATGTTCTGACAGAGCCAAGCCTATAGCTCAGATTTCTTAAGCCTTACTGAAGTGAAAAGTGCGTCAGTGAGGTGTGGCGCTTTTTTTTTAACCCTGTTTTTTAGATTGTGTTTTTGTGGCTTTACAATCACTTTTTCCTGCCATTTAAATGTTCTTTCCCCTGGGTCTTGTCATACAGCACAAATGGGGTGGGGACCCGATTTGACTACTGACAAATGGCTGTCCAGTATACAGGGCAAACAAACTAGGCAGATTTTTCCTCCAGTCTTTCATTTAGAGATTCCTCGAAACATAGTAAGTAAAAAAAATCTTCATACAGAAATGGGATTTTTAAGTTGCCTGTGTCCATTTTTTAAAGTAGTACCTGAAACACGAAGAAAACAACCTTAACCTCTTTTTCTGAACCTTTGACTTTGGAAGTCAGGTGTTAGTCACCAGTGGGTCTGAATACAAAATCAGTGTAATAAGAAGTCTTCAGTGAAAGACCAGCTCTGTTACATGAAATTAATTAAACTGTCCCTTCTAGAGATGGCATCTGATAATTACCAGATGGAGGCAGGCCATAATTCTGGTATGCTGTTTTCTTAATATGCAGAAGCCCATATGTTCACCAGAGGGGGGCGTTGTACAAACCCCTTTTTCAGTGCACTACCAGTGATTCTGATCTACAGGTGGATGAAATGGTGGTTGTCAGAAATCTTCACGGACTTGGGAAGCACCTCTCTAACAGTGCTGGAATGTACTTGACTTCATCAAAGTGAAAGTGAAGCAGTTGTGCTAAAACCCTGTCATTCAAGGCAACTTGAAACATTACATACAGAATAATGTATTCATTTCACAGCTGTCACTTCAAGGTATTTGCTTATTTGAAACTATTTTAAAGAGTGTTCTATAGAAAATCTTTTGCTTGAGAGAGCCATGCTCTTTGCTTCTGAAAGGTGAAACTTTACCTCTGAGCTGGATCTTTTTTTTTTTTAATAGTTCAAACTGACTGAGCCTGAGTTGACTGAAAACGAATGTATACAAATATTTTAATACAACTTTTTTCATAGAATTGCAGTGTGGATTGTTTGTATTAAAATCAATACTACAGTTAATGCACAGTTAAAATGAAAATTGCCAAATGCATTCTTAAAGGACAGACATTCATAGCTAAAGCAAGTCTGAGCCCAATTTAGAATGACTTTTTCCATCAGTTTGCTGTGATGTCCCTTGTGCTTTGGAAGCTCTTCATGCTGGAAGAGAGAGATTGGCTCTATTCCCAGTCCTTTGGAGCAGGAATAATTTTGGATTGGAGTCAAATTCAGGTTTAAGGCACCATGAAAGGTAATAAGGATTCAGGCCAATTAGAAGGCCAAGGAAGCAATGTCCTGTGTTGAGACATGTGGCAGGTTCCCAGAGCAGCCAGATGGGAGACCTGTGCCTAGCATGATGTTACTGAGATGCTGCCACAATGGTCATGATGGCTCAAAGTGACCTCAAATTCTCAGCTATTGTAGGTGAGTAATAAATAAAGAGAGAACCAGCAACGTTTTACCATCATATGCTACTGGAAGAGAATGTGACGTTTGGTCTATAGATATGAAGATTGCATTTGAAGACGAGGGGAGGGATGCTAATAGGCAGATAAGATAGTGACCAGTAAAAAGGGACTGTGAATCTGCCAGAGGGGATTACATAAGTACCAAAGCTCCTTTTGAGAGTGTTGAATGTATCCAGTAATGGGGCCTCATCACATTCCCTAGGTGTTGCATTCCATTGCCCAGTAAACCTCTCTATGCTTTCCTTGCTCTGATCCCAGAGGGTTTGATTTGGATTCATCTGCCTATTTCTTCAAGTTTTACAAGCAACTGTAGCGTTCAGTATGTGGAGCCACACAGTCCTTGATAGGTTTCAGAGTAACAGCCGTGTTAGTCTGTATTCGCAAAAAGAAAAGGAGTACTTGTGGCACCTTAGAGACTAACCAATTTATTTGAGCATGAGCTTTCGTGAGCTACAGCTCACTTCATCAGATGCATACCGTGGAAACTGCAGCAGACTTTATATATACACAGAGAATATGAAACAATACCTCCTCCCACCCCACTGTCCTGCTGGTAATAGCTTATCTAAAGTGAGCAACAGGTTAGGCCATTTCCAGCACAAATCCAGGTTTTCTCACCCTCCACCCCCCCACACAAATTCACTCTCCTGCTGGTGATAGCCCATCCAAAGTGACAACTCTTTACACAATGTGCATGATAATGAAGTTAGGCCATTTCCTGCACAAATCCAGGTTCTCTCACTCCCTCACCCCCCTCCAAAAACCCACCCCCATACACACACAGACTCACTCTCCTGCTGGTAATAGCTCATCCAAACTGACCACTCTCCAAGTTTAAAACCAAGTTAAACCAGAACATCTGGGGGGGGGGGGTAGGAAAAAACAAGAGGAAATAGGCTACCTTGCATAATGACTTAGCCACAGTCCTTGATAGACTACATCCATGACACAGTCCTTGATAGACTAGAGCCACCTCTTCCTAACTCCTCACCTCTTGGGCTTCAGCTTGCTGTGAGGGAATCCAAATGCTGAATCCGATGTGCTTTAAGCCTCCAGAGTCTGAACAGAGTTCACAGCTAGCTCCTCGTCACCCCAGCTGTGGTGAGAAGTCTGATGCCATATTAAGCCAACAGCTCATCAGTGCTGCAGGCTCTCTAGGTCCACCGTGGCGGTCTCTGGGCTGGGTTTTAACCACCATGCTCTGCTCAGGCCCTGCACTGCCCCATGACCTCATGGGAGGATGAATCAGGAGGGATTTTGCTGTGGGATTTGTTTTGGCCTGTTACAGGGACACGAGGCAGTGGGAGAGTTTGGACCTCTCCTGCAACTTGGGCTGCTGGGATTGAGGCTTTGATTCAGGCCCATCTCGTGACAAGCAACAGAAAAATGTGTAAAAAGAAAAGGAGGACTTGTGGCACCTTAGAGACTAACCAATTTATTTGAGCATGAGCTTTCGTGAGCTACAGCTCACTTCATCGGATGCATACTGATGAAGTGAGCTGTAGCTCACGAAAGCTTATGCTCATATAAATTGGTTAGTCTCTAAGGTGCCACAAGTCCTCCTTTTCTTTTTGCGAATACAGACTAACACGGCTGCTACTCAGAAAAATGTGTGCCCCTTTCGTGTGTAGCTTTTCAGGCACCACCGATACTGGTCTTGGCCTGACTTCAACAAGCTTCTCTGAGCGTGGAGGGGGGCCTGGCTATCACATCTCATGGTGCCCCTGCTCTCTCTGCCTTGAAGGGGGGGTTGCCTCACTCACTGCAGACAACAGCTGAGCTCACTTCCCAAACTCACGGCACTGACTGGCAGGGCGTCCCCCAGCTGGCAGCTCCCCTGCTGCTAACACTCAGTCACTTCCTGTGGGAATTTTATTTTTAAATCACCCAGTTGCTTGTGAGATTCTATTTTTATCGAGATCCAGTGCTTGTGGGAGCCAGCCCCTGGGGCTGCTCTGATTCCCCACAGCGTGAGCGCACTGATGGGAAAATGGGTGGGAACGCCCCTGCTGCCCTCTCTGGAGCGTGAGTGCTGGCGGGGGAGGAGAAAGGAGCACAGGCTGGCAAAGGGGAGGAGAGGCTGAGCACTGCCCTCCGAAGGGTTCCAGACACTGCTGGGAACAACTGCCAAGCGCAGCCAGGGTCCATTCGAAAGCAGTCAGTTCCCATGACCCCCAGTGGGGTGGGCTTTGAGGGCTCAGGTCAAGGCCCAAACCTCCAGGTCCTGAATGAAGAATTGCTCCTGGGGCGACAGGATTTCGTTGTCAAACGTCTCACATCGGTGGCTTCCCCCGCGGTACATGTCCCCATCCAGCCACAGGCCGAATTTGCCACTGAAAATAAAGGGAAGATCGAGCTGAGTATCGGACAAGGGCTCCAGTCCCGGGGCCAAGACAGGCAGAGCAGGGGCCTCTCTGACCCATCAGCTAACAAGGGTTCCCTGCCTCTGTCCCCATGTGTAAGGACAGCTAATGGGCCTGATCCTGCCAAGCACAAGGCACCCCTGCTCTCAGTGACTGCAGGGTACTCAGCACCGCCCAGGATTGAGCGCAGCATGAAAGCTGCCTTTCTACCACACTTTGCACTAGGCTCTTGATGAGCACTAGAGATGCCTTATTTAGCCCCCAGCCCAGCTGCTCCTGCTGGTGCAGCCCCATGCAGGGTAAGGAGATGCACTGAGGGAGCCTCTGGAGGCTAATGGGCTGGACAGGAGTCCTGTGCTCCTGACTCGCCCTGCAGCACCTGTTTTACTGGCGAGGCTGCAGAAGGGGGAAGAGCCCTGCCTGGCTCTCAGATCCAGGGGCAGGATGCAGGGCTGGTGGAAGAAATAGCTTCCTCCTTCTAGCTGAGCACACACGAAAGTGAATCATTCAGAGCCCCACAACACCCCTTGCTACAGCCGCTTCTCAGGGCAACGGGGCATTTTAATGTGCTTGTTTCACAGCTAGGTGAATAGCGCAGAGAGGCTGCGTAACCTGCAAGGAGCAGGAGCTGGAGCCGGAGCCATGCTCTAGCCAAGGCTTCCTGCAGCCATTGCTATGCTCCTTGAGCAGGACCAGGAAAGATGAACAGAGCAGGAGGGGCAGTGCCATGCACACGGGGAACTCTGGAGGGATCAGGGCATGGGGCTGCTGAGCAGTTTTGCTTTGCGATCACTTTCAAGGGTTTTTCTAGGCTAGGGAAGGTGGATGGGGTGGGGTGGGGTGTCAGCATGGCTAGCCCCCGTCCTCTTCCTGGTGCACATGCAGGTTCTACCTTGATTTAGCTGGTCAAGGTCAACTCCAGGGGAGTCCTGGTGCAAACTGGTTCTGTCAGGTACATCCCTGTGTTGTAACTGGCTGGAATATGGCAGCAGGTAGGGGATGCGGTCAGTCACAAAGCGCTGGGTGGTGGCAGAAGGGAAGGGCTCAGCGCTTCCCAAAGCGCTGGGGCCATGACCAGGCTGAGCATGTGTTACCCACACAGGGGTTCAGTGCTGGCAGAGGGATTCGCAGTCGGTCTGCCTGGGGACACACAGCTTCATGTTCTATGCTACCTGTCCCCCCACTCTTGGACTGGGGGGGGGGGGCTGTCCAGCCTCCCCAAGACCCCCCTTCCTGTTAGTACTGAGTGTCTCTGCTCCCAGGGGAATGGCCTTGTCTCCCCTACGCTTCTAGTGTTAGTGCACCAGCTGCATCACAGCTAGCCCAGGGATGTCACCTCAAGCTGGCAATTACTCCTCCTGCTCCAAGTGTGGACGTACCCTGAGAACAGAGCAACCAGTGCAAACACGTCTGCAACCCTTCACTCACCTCTGAGCATGGACGTTGCAGAGGGGAAATCAGCCAGATCCATTCATTGGTAGGAATCGTGTACTCGACTCCCATGGAGCCTCCTTCCCTAGACTGGGCTGGGCTGAAGGCGCACTAGATGAGCAAAGTCATTTCCACTTCCCAAGGCTACCCAGCGCAGCAGATCTCAGGACAGCAGCCAGGTCTGTCTCCAGCCTCCAGGAGGGCAGCGTGTGTGAGTGGATACATCCACACAGACCCCTGTGACTGGATGGAGGACTCCGCTTGGCTGCTGGCTCAGGATGGGCTGTGCTGTGCTTGGCCTGGAGTACTGCAGCCCCAGCCTTCCCCTATGCTGTGAGGGCAGAAGGGCCCCTAGGAGCATCTAGGCAGAACAGGCCCCAGAACTCTTGCCAGTGAAAGGCAGCTCCATCCAGTCAGCTACATACCTGCCCCCGCCAATCACTAGCAAATCTGCATCTCCTTTCATGAAGAAGGTGTTGCTGCCAGTCCACTTAAACACCTGTAAGGAGAAGCAACCATTAGCAATCAGAGCAGGGGTGTAGGAACAGCTAATTACACCCTCTGGGCAGCACCTGGCACAGGAATGGAGAGCTGTGCTGCAGTGTGGAGGGAGCTGGTCAGCGGTGGCTTGCCATGACTGCTGGGGTCACTGGTGCAACCCCACTCACCAGGAGCTACTTGGCCCAAAGTACTGACCAAGACTCAGCCTAGAGCGTCACTGATCCTCTCTGCACTATGCATTCACCAGCTCCCCAACCCCGACCAGCTCACTGTGAAACCTGGTGTGATGCTCTGTACCCCAATGCAACACCCTGGCACCCCCCACATCTACCATGGTGATATAATTATGATGTATCTTGTACAAAACATGTTGTGTGAGGTGTCTATGGAAAAGTTATGGTTTGCTGAGTATGATTATCCTCTTTGCATGCCTGTTTCATTTTTGTATCTGAAGTTATGAATACTGACTAAGTATCTGTATTTCAAATGTGTTTGCTCCTGAGTAGCTCCCACAAAATAGTTTACATTGTCTAGCCAGCACACTGTGAATGAACTAGTCAGGTTGATGGCTCATCAGTGAACACAATGGGCCATGGAAGAAGCTTAGCCCCACCTGCTGGACCTGTGACCGTTCTAGCCAGAATATGGGTAATCAAAGCATGCAAGGACAGGTGACCAACTCATATGACTCTGTACTCCATCTTGTGTCTGTACTCTTCCACTAACTGTGCTGGGGGCTTTGTTTGGGAAAATGAAGTTCCCTCCACATGGGAGAAGCTATAAAAGGGGGAAGTGACATTATCACTTGGCCTCACTTCCCCCCCCGCCCAACACCTGGAGACACCTCAGGGACAGAGACTGGACTGCAGAGGTGGTCCCAAGTGGGAAAGGAGGAATCCCAGACTGTATATGGCAGATCGGTGAACTCTTTGTACCATCAAGATGAGACACTGCTTGATTCAAATCCTGTCTAGTTTAATAGAACTTAGATTGCAATTTTGTTTTATTTCTTAGCTAATCTATGTTGATCTGTAGACTTACTACTTGTAATCACTTAAAATCTATCTTTTTTATATTTTAACCTGAAAACAGTGTGTTATTTGAAGTGCAAAGGGAAATCTGCTCAGGAACAGAGGTTGGTACATTGTCCTCTCCACATTGAGGGAGTAGGCGGACTGGGTAATAACATACACTGGTCAGGCTTCTGACCAGGGCAAGATGGCACAGCTCTAGGGTCCTAGGCTGGGGAGCTGGGAGGAACTGGCTGAAGCCTCCCTAGTGTTGGTTCATTGGTGGCTGGTGAAAGCATTCATGTAACTCAGCTGGGAGTGTCCCAGACTATGAATGTTTGTGGAAGGGCAGGACCAGGAGCGGGTCTGCAGCTTGTCACAGCATCACAGAGAGAGAGGGAGCCCAGGCTCGTGAGACAGAAGGCTCAGCGGTTCCTCAATTCCAGGCTGTGCCCCAGGGAAGTATGTCACACTTGGGCAGAATCTTTTCTATCTCTTCCAGAGTCCTGGTTAGCAAAATGTAGGCACAGGCTATAGTAAGGGGATCATGGCTCCCCCTCCACTCCATGTGGCTGGGGTAAGCAGCACCCCACAGTGCCCCTCCTCCCTGGCTGGAGTGGTGCGAGCTCCTTTACTCTGCCTGCAGGGGCGCTCTCCGGGGCAGTGCAGTCACCGATGGGGCTGTGCATAGCCACTACCACAGCGGTAAACACAGGCAGCGCGTTGGGGGAGCTGTGCCAGCTGACAGCTCTGTTCCCGATGAGTCCCACTGCCTGTGAGTCAGCATTGGCCGTGCTGCCCTCGCGCATGCTTTTATAGCGACTATTGGGATGGTTGATTTCTTCAAGCCCCAGCTCCTGGAGTCACTTCAGCAGCACATCTTGGCTCTCCTTAAAAATATGTCAGCTTTTGGCCCTTGTGGTAGCAGAGGAAAGCTGGTGACTCTGACCCGAATGCACCTCCAGGTTCAGAAACCAGGGGGCAAAGAATAAGAACTGACCTTTGTTATTTTTCAGCCTCTCGTGATTCCCTGGGGTCTAACTCATGGCTTTGGGTCCCTGTGGCTGGCGATGTGGCAGGATGATGAATGCTACCGCTGGTGAGGAAGGGGGAGAGTCCCACTAGACTGCACCTTTGGCCAGTCACAGGTGTACCAGCAGTGCTGGCCAGAGAGCAGGTTCTCACACTATCAGCTCGTGTTCCAGTCCTGGTGGCACTTTGTGCCAGGAGCCAACATTTCCTGTGCCTTGCTTAGCAGAGGGTGCGCCAGGCCTATAAGGGGTTAAATGAGTAACTGCCCAGGGCTCTTCCTAGTGTGGACAATTCCCCTAAATGTTGAGGTGGCTCTGAACTCCACAGACAGGGAGAGGGGGGAGGAAATGAGGCTGATAAGGTACAGGGTTTGAATTAGCTGAGTTGGAGGCTGATAAATCAGTTCAGTGCTGCGGGTCAGAATGGCTTGTGGGAGGTGTTGTGCACGGAGCTCCCCAGCCCCAGAAAAGGAGAAAGATGGAGCGAACTGGGAGGAGGAAAGAGGCCCTAGTGTAAGGAGAGGCTTCACCTGAAACTTCGCCTGCATTGCCCACACCGTCCAGCACTCAGCCCACAATACAGCAGCCTCCCCACCCCGACCCAACACAGCCGTGGCTGCCGTACAGGATCACAAATGAAAACTGTCTTTGTGTTTGGGTTTCCCAGCGTGCGGCCTTAGGAAACGGAGCTGATTTTGAAGTCAGAGGCAGATCCAGCCCCCACATGCAGGCAAGACTGGACTCCAAGGAGGAATTCACCCCTGTGCCAGAGCTGCATGCCGAAGCGTTCCCCACGGGGGCCTTGCTGCGGCTTATGGCACCTTCACGCCGGCTCTGCTGGCATAAAGCTGCTATAACGCAATGAGAATCTCACCAACAGACCTGTCTGCGCCACAGTCAAGATGGGACTCGGTTTGACAGCCCTGTTCCCGGCTGCTTCCAGGTGAGGCAGCAAGTGGGATTGGCCGTTCCCGTGTGTTATGACCCCCACGAGCCCAGCAAGCGGCTGCGTCCGACAGGCTGAAGGCCAAGGGCCTGAGCAGGTTGCGGAGCCGGGAGGTACCTGAACTCTCCATCATCCTACTGCATTTTGTCTAAGCTGCCTTGTTAGATCGTTATGAAAACCAAGGACTTCCCAGTCACTATTTCCCCCGTCCCAGCAACAGTTGACTTAGCCAGGTGTTTGGGCAGATTCCCCCAAACAAAACACTTGGTTTGCTGAGAATGAGGGTTGCTCCAGTACAGATCCCAGCAGCACACTCACTAAAACACTAGGAAACACCCAGGTACGTTCTTCCTGCTCCTGCTCAGGACACACTGCTCCTTTTTCACCCATCTCTCCAGCCCCCGTAGCGTACAGCCCCCATACCCCACACCAACAAATGTGCAGCCTGGAGGCCAAGCCCAGCAAGCCAACATGGCAGCCCCCTGGAACACGATTGCCTAACACAACACAGAACCTGTGTCACAGATGTTTTTGCTCGGGCTGCTCGAAAAGGTCCCATCAAAACTGTTTTTTGATAGAAAATTGGATTTTCAAGCAAATGAAGTGTCTGTTGCTGTGGAAAATCTCAATATTTTGTTAGCAAAAAGAGGTGAAAATCCAAAACATTCTGGTTCAAAATACCACCACAGTGTCTCATGGGATTAATAGTTCGGGTGCCTCATGCTGCCACCTTCTTCCATGGATAGGGCTCTCTGGCTAGACTATATCACCCATGATGCATCACTGCCAGGGACTTCTGTGCACCTCCTCCCATCACCAAGCGGGGAGAAAATAGTGCATCATGGGCGATGTAGTCCAGCCAGAAAACCCTGCTCAGAGCATTAGGTAACAGAACTGCAATGCCCATGAGGCACTGCCGCTCCAGTCAGAGTAGAAATTTTCAGTTTTCAGCCAACATTTTTCACCACAAAGTTGAATTTTTCAGTGTGGGGGGAAAAAAGCTATTTTTCTAAGCAGCTCTAACTCTCACCTTCATGCACCAAACAGTTCCTAAAAATCTTTCCAGAGCCACATTGGTATGTAACCTGCTCCTAATCTCCCACCACAAAGCCAGAGTCCTACACAGTGTGACAACAACAATCCAGCCCAAACTACTGTCCGCCTGCCCCAGAGCTACCACCCATGCCAGGCAATGCCAGCAGCTTGCGCAGCATGGCGCAGGCTAAGGTGTGTGTATGCTGGATGGTGAGGTGCTAGGGACAGGGTAGATGGCATGTACAGCGGGAAAGGGCAAGGAGGGTTTCCTAGTATTTTAGCGGGTACTCCAGTAGATTTAGTTGGGGATTGGTCCTGCTTTGAGCAGGGGGTTGGACTAGATGACCTCCTGAGGTCCCTTCCAACCCTAAGATTCTATGATTTGCACCTGGGCAACCTTAGCTCTAAAGCACCAAAGGCGTCTTATTTGTGGGAGTGGCTTTCCCAGTTCTTAGCATGTACGTTACAAGAAGAATTCCCATCCCCCCCGACCCACAGCACGCATTGTCTATTGCTGTGTCCGGTCATCCTATGACTGGAAAGGAGAAATATTCACCAAACCCCAGGTTACAGGCAAGCAAGGAGCAAACCTCAGCTCTGATGTTGGTGAGTGCAGCTTATGCCAGGGCTGGAGCTGGCTGCACAAAGGGGTCTTAATGCTTCAGATTTGATCAGTCACCAAACTGGATCCCAGGCTGGGGCTCTGCTGCAGTATCTCCCGGGGCTGGGCAGCGAGTGTTGCGGGGGGAGCGGGGCGTGCCTGTCTGGGGGACACCTACCCGGGTGGATTTGTCAGGCCCTGAGAAAAGCATTATGGACTATTGGGCTTTCTTAGGGCCTGACCCTGCCCTTCCAGAAGTCAGGCGGAAACACCTCTGAAGCCAGCCAGGTCGCAAGCTCTAGGGTGTTGTAGGGGTCCAAGGAGGAGGCTTCCGCCCAGTCCTTCGGAGACTCAGCTTCCAGGGGAGCTGTGCCTTGCAAGCAACGCTTGATTGTGCCCTCAGGAGCGTGGGTTAGTCTGACTCTGCCAGTCATTAGCAGGAACGTCAAGTGATTTTCCATAATCAGATGCTGAATTAGTCAGTTACTTAGTTCTGTTGTTACAATTAATTCACTATTTAATGACTAAGGAGAGGAATTACTTACTGGTAATTATTCCTACTAATTAAATGCTCCTGCCGGTTAAAGGAGCCCTGAGGCGGAGCTGGCTTGGGAACCGGGTTACGCAGCCATTTCTAGAGGCAGTGAGGAAGGAACTGGCCGTGCCCTGCTGAGTTCAGGCGGTGCCTGCAGGTTGGGAAGGAAACTGTCTCGGTGATGCTGTGCAAGGTGTGACTCATGCTGCTTCAATCAGCCACATGCCACGGACTTTGGGCCCTCCAGGCCTCTTCTCACCTAGGCTCCCAGGAGCAGCCTGCTTGGTTGCAGCGGTGGGCACTGACGGGCATAGCAGGGCGGCCTAGGGCTTGCAGGTTTGTGTGGTGTGCAGCAGGTTGCACAAAGCAGCTGTGCGCATTGCAGGGGGCTCGGCTCAGCCCTGTGCACTAAGCCAAGCCCAAAGCCCCTGCATGAGGCAAGAGTGCAGGGTGTGAAGGGGTGGGTGGAGCATGGCTGTCAGAGGAGACATACAGCTAATGGTGGGCAATGCCCATCATGCTAACGAGAGGCTTAGTGACATGCTCCCTTCCTCAGAGCAGCAGCCTCTCAATCCCCCCCTGCACCCGTCCTGCTCAGCACTGAGCAAGAGAAGCACTAAGGACTTGTTTGGATGCCAGGCGGGCGCTCCAGGAGGCATAGGGCCAGCACAGGCCTGGTGCTCCCAGAAGTGCAGCATGCTCTCCCCAGCGCTGGCTCGGCTCCCAGCGTGGTTCCCGGTGACACTCTGGGGAAGGAATGTGGGAGCAGCTGACCAGCAGCATGGGGCCTTTAGGGTGGAAGTGGAGGAGCCCCCCCCCACCACACACACACAGAGTGGCTGAGTGATCCAGAGCTCCTGCTGTAGGGTTGGGGGCAGAGCCACAAGGGCACACTGCTGGCAGAGAAGGGGAAGCAGAAATGCTGTGGACTTGCCCTCCCCCGCATGATTGCACCCCCACATGCCCCTGGGCCTGCACTGCACTTGGGCCTTGGCCAGCAGAAGCCCCTGTCTCTGCTCCTGGGAGAGAGAGTCACAGGCTGATTCCAAAGCCCCCGCACCGAGAACGTGAGCATCACTGTTACCTTTAGCTCTGGGGAGAAAGAGAAGAGAAAAGTCTCCCCTGTGCCATAAAAGCAGCTGCTGAGTCGGATGGTGGTGGAGGAGAAGGCCCCAAACATCTGGAATGGAAGCAGAGGAGAGAAGGTCAGAGCACTGCCGGCTCTCGTGGTTTTAACAAAAGTTTTGCTGTAATTGGGGTTTCCTTAAAACCCCAGCTCCCGGAGTCCTGGGATTCCAGGGGAATCTCAGCTTGCATTAGATACAAAATGAAGCCGGAAGGCAAAGAACCCAAAATGTATTATTTTTAAAAATCTCCTGATTTGTAAACCAATCATGTGAGTGATTTCTGGAGGCCTCACTTGTGATGTGTGACTGCTGGGGCTGTCAATTCTGCAGTTACCAGCAGCAGCAAGTGACCTGGGCAAGGTCTGTTACTGGCTTTACCTCTCCAAGCCATTGCAGCTCTCAGGGCAGGCTGTGTGTGCCCTGGCTCCCCTCCCAAACGCAGGGTATCTAGGGCCCTAAGGCTGCTGGAATCTGCACCCAGGCTTTTAGGCACCATTATGAACAGTTACCCACAGTCACTACCCAGGCCAATCCATGGCGCCGCTGTCCCCTCCACGTCTCCACATCCCATGCTGGAGGCCCTATGGGGAGGACCAGTGGCTCCAGGTTGTATCACTCAGTCAGGAGGTTCTGCGGCTTGTAACCGGGGCTCCAGCCAAGCTGGAAAGGGGTCGATCAGACAGGACAAAGCCATCACCATCACATCTGAAAGGTGCCTCACCCCTTGGATCCTCCCTCCAGCCAGTGCTGGGCTAATCCCTGACACTGGCAGATGCTCCCTGAGGACAGGTGTCCATGTGCTAGTCAGCTAGGGTCATGCAGGGCTGTGGCTACAGGTACTCGCATGCTCTGCCCATAGACCATTGCTGCTGGCAGGGCCAGCGCGTGGGACCTTGATCACCAGCAGCCCAGGCCGTGACCATGTGAGAAAGAGTCGCTCCGTTGGCTGTGACCAGCAGGCTGTACGGTTACCAGAGCCATCCACTGCAGGGAGACACAATCACACCCCAATGCCTACCGTGGGCAGGGGACCTGGGGATGGGCTCCAGAACAGTCCCAGCCCCTTCCAAGGAGCATCTGGGGGGGCCAGACACAGGATGCAAAAGCCTTGGGGAATTGCGGGTGGATTATTTGATCCCCTCCAACAGCTCAGCCTGGCCCAGTTGCACTGCATGAGTTACTGGCAGTAGGTGAACTACAGAGAGCCGACGTTACCTTAGCTCTCCCCCACTCCTGTACCCCACAGGCCCTCAGCCTCAGCACTGCCCCTAGGACCTCTGGCCTCCTACCCCCCATACTCCCAGCACAGCATTTGTGCTATCCCACCACTACCGGCAGGGGGGCAAGTGTGCTGCGGTGAGGGGCGAGGAGCCCGCAGGGTGCGTGTGCTGTAGCTGTGGGTGTGATACAGTGAGTGGGAGCACACAGGGGGGTGAGCTCTCGGGAGTTAACTCCATTTTCTTGCTGGGTTGGGGCTGAGCCAGGTGTGCAGAGTCCAGAGCTGCCCATGCCACTGGACAGTGGCGGGTTGGTATATTAACCAGCATGTGCTCCAGCTCTGCATGGCTGGACTGTGTGAGCCCCTCACTCCCTGCCTGGGTGGCACTGATCTCTGGCTTGCGGGTGCCAAGGTATAGGGAAGAGTTATGCCAGGTTTGGCTATCCAGGGCTAGATGAGTGGCGTGTGCGGTCATCCCAGCACTACCATCTGTGTGCGCCGGAGATGCTGGGCTAATTCCTCTGCTTGTTTAACTCTCCGGTCACCTCTGCTCTCCCTGGTTCAGCTGGGACAAGAAGTGGAAGTGCTGAAAAGGCTGGCAGCTGGGGGGAGGGGGGCGGTCTCTCTAGTCTGGACCAGTCAGGGAGGGGCTGGAAGGCCTGGCTGAGCCCTGCGCCAGCCTGGGGCATGTGTCCCCTTCACTGATTGGCTAAGTTCACTCTGTGCAATGGGCAGACCCACGGAAACGAGCATCTGGGGACTGGGGACATGCCCGGGGGCAGGGCAGGGCAGGGCAGGGCTCCCTGCAGCAAGGTGTGGGACTAGCCTAGGAGAAGACCGGGAAGAGAGGTGGGTCAGGGATTAGCACATGCCTAGGGGGCCTGGGAGGGGGCGTAGACGGGTCAGGTGGCGAGGGGAGACCAGGGAGGGTAGAGATAGGCCAGACCAGCAGGGATGCACTCTAAGGTCACAATGAATGTGGAAAGGGATGCTGGGGGAACTAGCAGGTGGGACATGTGGGGCTGCAGGAGGTGCACAGGCACCAGGATGCTATTGCTGGTAGATAAGAGGCCCCCCCTGCAATCCCTGAGACTATGGGAACTGCTTGCCTCCCACCTCTTCCTGCTCTGGCACTAGCTCCCCGGTGCCCGGAGCTGGCCTCAGGATCCCGCTGCAGCGTCTCTCTGAGTGGGACTGCATGGCTGTGCAGCCTGGCAGCTAGCCTGGGTCCCTGGGGCAGGACGCTGCTGCTCATTCACTGGCCGGCTTCTTTGTCCTTTTTCTTCTAATAAAAATCCAGAGGAGGAGGTCCTGGTCTGAGACGAACCAGAGGGCAGCTGGGTGCTCACTAGTTCCTGGCAGGTGAGCCCTGCTGGGAATGCCCGGTTGCAAACAGCCCACGTGTTCCCCAGCAGCCGGCCAGCGCCTCCCACGCCCCAGGACTCCGAATGCATCCCACAGGCCCCTTGGGCTGGCAGGCTGGAGCCCTGGGGCTGCCATGGACCATACAGAATGGGGAGAGCCTGGGGCGTGAGCATGCAAGAGAAGTTTAGTGGCCCAGAAGTTCAGGAGGTTTCACTTGCACCTTGGGCCAAGGCCAGAGCTTACAGAGAGACAGCAAAGGCAACAACAAACCCTGGCAGAGCTCAGCTACACCACCTCACTCGCCTCAGCAGTGCCCTGCCTACCCCTGGCCTGCCTTCAGCAGCCCAGCCCCTGCCCCCTGCTCTGCAGGCCCTAGCCCAGCACCCTCCACCCCCTACTGAAAGGCCCCTCTGTTCCTACCAATGTATTGGCATGGCTGGGTTTCTCCCCCCAGACCAAGAAGAGTGCTACCCAGGGTGCCCTGCCAACCAGCCCCTCCTGCTCTCGTCTCCACTCCTGAGGGAGCTTTCTCAGCTTTTACCTGTTTATGGAGAGTTTCCTACCAACTCTCTCCCTCACTGACTCAGCACCACGCCTTTCATTGCAGCCTTTGCCGTGGCCCATGTGCAGTACTGGGAAATTAATATGTTTGTGCAGATGGGTGGCCAGTGCTTTGTACTGGCAGAGACAGCAAAAAGCTCTCCAGATCGCCCAGTGTGTTTGAACAGCACAGTTCTGCCTGCCACAGTCAGCAGCATCTGCCCTCCCGCTGGTGTTTACTCAGCAGCATGCTGACATAGTCAAATCCCATGTGAGTCTACAGATGCCGGGTTACTCTCTGAGGCCAGCACAGAGCACATAGCCAGTTCAAAACAATGGCAAGCACCACTGTAAGGTCGGGGGTTGTGTGCCAGGCTGCACTGAGCATACTCTGCATTTTGGATCTCCAGTCTGGGTACTGGAATTCCTTAACAAATCCTTCTCTTTCCAGACCTGTCTCTGCTCTGCTTAGAAGGGACAGCCCAGAACTGTAACAGATCACACGTTCCTTTCGTTTCAGATCCCGAGGGGCTCCGTGGGCTACAGGAGCGGCTCTCAGGCTTTTCAGATTGGCGACCCCTTATTCATAGTCAAAAATCTTCGCAACCCACCCCTTTACATTAACTATAAAAGTAGGAGTAAAAAGTGGACCAATGAGAACATGTTAAGAATTTCCTGGGCAGGGGCACGTTGTTTCCAGTGGTTGGCAGAGGATATTTCAACTGGAAGGGTCAGGGTGTGTGGGGAGTGAAATGTTGTTGCTTTACCTTACAGTAACAATTTCAGCAACTCGTGACTCGATTGCCTTGTGGCCCTGACTCGCATGTAATCACTTTTTTCCCCCCACAATTTCTCATGAAAAGTAATTGCCCCAGTCCACGCCCCCCGCCTCCTCCCTGGAACCAGGGCCAGGAGCGGGGCCGCTGGAGGGGTACGCAGACAGGGTAAGGGGGCCAAGGCAGGGCCACAGCTGAGGGTGGGTCTGGGGCCAGGGGCCGAGGCTCGAGGCAGGGGTGGGAGCAGAGCCGCAGCTGGGCCATGGTGGGGGCTGGCAGCCATGCTGCTGGGTGCAGCTCCTTCCCCGACCCCCAGCCTTTGCCCCAGGCTGAGGGCTGGCAGCTGGGTCCCCAGCCAGCTGTGGAGCCACAACAGGGCTGGGGACAGGGTCAGGCACAGGGCCAGGAGCCGGGGCCAAAGCTGGGGACGGGGCCAGAGCAGACCTGGGGCCGGGGCTGGGTGGCGCTCTCTCCCCACCCCACTGGGGCCCACGCCCCACAGTTTGGAGACCTTTGTTATAGGGGTTTCTTTAACTCTCTACTCCTGGGGAAATCTTTTTTGTTGTCCATATTGTTGGCATAGTGGCTGACAGGTATTTTGAAATAAATTACCAAAATAATTGAAATTGCCATGATTCTATTGTGGTATTTTGACCAATAAAATATGCAGAATTCCGCAGAATTTTATAATATTGTGTGCAGAATTTTTAATTTTTTGGTGCAGAATCCCCCAGGAGTCCATCTCCCTGGCTCTCTTCTCCTCAGTCCCCAGCTCATTCACTGAGGTCAGGTAAACACATCTGAAGCAGTGTCTCTGCCTGCTTCTTCTGGGAGTCCCAGGGCAAATGCACTGAGAGCTCAGCACCATCCCCTTTAGTGCAGCTTGCTCAGGATAAACCACACAGACCCCAACTCCAGGCCACAAACCCTCTGCCTAGCCAACTTGTCAGGTCACAGAGCAGAACCGGGCTGCAGGTCTTCCACCCGACCTAGGGACAAGGGCAGTAGCTTCCCTGCCTTGTGTTTCTGACATGCCCTGGATGGAATGGGAGCCAGCACAGAGTGTGTGGGGCTGCGGGGTATGCTTGGACCCAGAAAGGGGCTTACAGCCAGAAAGGGGAGCCAGGCTCCTGGGCCAGACCCTGCAGGATGACCCTAGTGTGCAGGGTCCAGAGCTGTGCTGGCCTGTAGCAGCTGGATGTTTCTCTCGCATGGGAAGCCCAGCCCAGTGCAATATACAATTCCATTTCCCTCCTCTCACCTGCCTGTCGGTGTCTCGGATGACCAGCAGCACAGGAGAGCTCAGCTTGTTCATACTCCTGTACATGCTCTTCAGGCTAAACCCATCCCTGGCGGTGCAGTAGAGCAGGTTCCAAGGGTACCCGGTCACTCTCGGTGGGAGGTGGGGCACCAGCTGGGAACAGAGCCACAGGAGTCAGTTCCCACCAGGGTCCCTCGCTGCTCCCCGACCTCTGGCAGGAGCCTTTCCCATCAGTCACTTCCACACCCTCCCTCACCCAACTGCTCCCCGCTGTCCTCTTCCGGGTGTCTGGCTTTGGGCTGGATGGCACCGTGGGGGCTGCATGCACAGAGCCCATCCCCTGTCCCGATTTTTCACACTTGCTATCTGCTATCACCTATTTCAGGGTGAAGAACCCACACAGCTCCAGGGCGGCAGAGATGTTCGGGATAACATTTGCCAGAGCGTTTGCAGTGTGGGGGTGTGGAACAATCCCAGTGTCCCAGTCCCAGAAGGGGGAACCCCCAGAACGAGGTTTGCCAGGGACATCACCCCTCTTGGTGAACGCGCACTGTGGTCCAGGCCTACCCTGGAGCTGGTGGAAGGCTATTCACTGAAGGGAGGAATGAGGGGTAATGGTCAGTTCGGGCAAATGATTTATTAGATGCATTTATTGCTCATTATTTTTGTCGTTTGGCAACGGGGCTCAGCTCTGCGGGGTGACTGGATACGTGGCTCTGTGGACTCCACATTTGCTGTCTTTCAGTGTGTCTGTATCAGGTTTTGCCTCCTTTCACAAGTACCAGGACATTCTCCCCAGCTGCCAGCCCGGCAAACCCCTGGGCCCTGAGCCAGACGGGGCTGGTCCCTGCTCACGCACCCTCACCAGTGACACACTGTCTCTGGAGCAAATGGTCCTCTGAGTCCCACAGGGCAGAGCTTTGGAGCCAGTTGCACTGAGATCCCCGAGGTCCAAGCTGGCCCAGTGCTGGTGCATGAACTGCCCCTGCAGGCCCTGTGCGGTGAGCCGATCCAAGGCTACGAATCAGAGAAACGACAGCAGGAGCCTACAGCAGCACTGCCCAGCCTGAACCAAGCCGGGAGGGCCGGGCCGGCCAGGGGAACGAGTTCCATGCCCTGGGGTGCCCACAGAATGGCTCCATCCCAGTGAGGAGCTGTCCAGAGGACAGGGTGGAGGGGCCAGCTCCAGGCCAGAGGAGGCTCTAGAACTGCCAAGCACGTGGCCACAGCCTGACCCCGTGAGGTTACCTAGCCCTGCAATGGGGTGAGCCCCCAGGCTGCACTGAGCTCACCTGCTGGACCTGCCCTGCACACAGGATGTTGCTCTCTCCATTCAGCACCGGCTGGTAGGGCTCCTCTGGGGGCGATGCTGTTACACCCACGCCTGCCCGGCCTGGCTCCTCCTGCTCAGCAGTCTCCACACACTGCAGGGTCTGGGCTTCCTCCAGGCAGTCAGTCTAGGGGGAGATGCCCACGCCATGTGGGGAAAGAGATAAGGGACCCCAGCACAAAGAGCAGCACTTCCCCCTCGGACCCAGCCACAGTGCTCCTGGACATCCCATCTAGAGAGCGCTGGTGCACAGAGATGGGGCTGGCACCACCCACGCCCTGCCTGGTGAGCCCTTCAGTAGAAAAGGGCATTTTAAGCCCACTGGGCAGGGTCCAGTCTGAGCCTCTCAAGGGCCCAATGCGTGGGTCAGGCCCTAGGCAGCGGGGGGAAAAGGTGGCTTTTAGCTTCCCCAAGTCTGGGGAGCTCCAGGACACAGCACTGCCTTTGGAGTGAGAGAGAGCAACCCCAGGGCTGCTCCACAGCCCAGAACAGCTGAAACACACATGCCCGCCTCCCAGCCCAGCCCCACCCTCTGTCACTGCCTACACTGGGAGCTGTGGGAGTCAGGGGCATATCTGGCTGCGTGTGGGGCCAGTGCTGCCCCTGCCTGGGGCAATTCACCTTCTGTATGGTCCCTTTCTGTTACTGGCACAGAATAAAGAGGCTGCCAGAACCGCCCCTCAGTCTGGGCCTGGCTGCCATGTACCAACTCCTGGGCTTGCCCCACGAACCACGATCTGGTTCACTGTGTGCATGGATCCCGAGGGCTCCACACCAACTCTGTCCAGTGCAACAGCTTCGACAGGAGAGAGAGAGGGAGCCCCACATGAGAATACCCCATAGCCCTTCTACCCCTCAGGCAGTGGGGGGACTTGAACCAGGAATCTCCCACATTCCAGGTGAGGGCCCTAATCACGGGGCTCAAAGATGTGCTGGAGGCATCTTGCTAACAGCACAGGCACCTACTGCCAAGCGAGGGTTCAGACCTGCAAGCAGAGAGGGGGCGGTTCTAACTGGCCTCTCCCATTGGCTAGCTTAGGTGGCTTCTCACCTCCCCTGATGGCTTTTGTGAATTGCATTGTGAGGCACCTTTGTCTCCCCATTCGTCACATAGGGAGCCAGGCACATAATTCCCGCTCTGGGAATCTCAGCATTGTTGCTGTGATTTTGTTATGCTCACTGGCACCCTGCACCATAACGCCTAGCTGACTCCTGAGAACGTGACACCTGCCCTGCCGCCCCACCCCCAGGCTTCGATAAGGGGCGGGCTGCCAGTATTCACCAGGCTTTGTATTGCCACTGGGCAAACTGCCCGCTGCTGCTCAGGTGCTACTGAGTGCAACTCAAATGCAGGATGCGGCCCCCCGGGGGACCTGGATAAGGGTTGCATGGGCGATCTTGATCCTGGCATTTCCTGGCTTTTGAGTGCCTGACTTGGCAACTTTAACAGTCTTTTAATGTGGTTTTGGGGACATACTTTCCTAATTTTTTGAAGAAAAACCCCCCCCTGAAAAATGAAAATTCCCTCATATTGACCCTCAGTTTGGGTCCACAGCAGGGCTTCGGTCTTTTGCTCCACAGCACAGACCTCTGCTACTTGAGCTACCGGAGGAGCCGGTAGCAGCAGCAGTAGGCTTTAACCTCTATGGGGCCCAGAGGAGGAGAAGTGAGTTACACAGCTATTTGATGACAGCAAAGGAATTCTGGGTTCTATTCTAGGATCTGTAGGGGAGTGTGATCTAGTGGTTGTAGATCCCTCTACTCCTGTTTCCCTAGCCTGTCTCTGCTCCTCCCTCCTCCTCCTCCTATCCACCAATCTAACCCCTGGCTCCTTCCCCTCCCTTCTCCTATCCTCTCCCCCTCTGCTCCTGTCCACCCCACCCTTTCCGACTCCTGTCCCCGAGCCACCTGCTCCCATCCCCTGGCTTCTCCTCTCTCTGCACCTATAGAGCCCTTAGCCCCATGCCTTTCCCCTACACTCCACTCTGCTCCTATCCTATCTTCCCCACCCTAGTTCCCACCCTCTTCACCCTCAGCATCTATATACTCCCCTTTTCCCTCTCACTCTGCTCCTCCCATGTCCCTGGCTCCTGCTCCTGGCCTCCCCTCACCCCATTCCAATGTGGCTGGTTCCTCCTGCCCACCATGCTGCGGGGGCACTGGCAAAGGGAGCATTGAGAGCGCAGGAGACACTGGCTCCCGGCTCAAAGTTCCAGCACGCAGCACCATGGTGGCCTTAACAGCTGCAGGGGAACACATGCAGGGATAGCCCACCTCAGCCTCTGCAGCCCTGGGAAGGCGCCTGTGCAGTGGGCACTTAGGCACTTTAAGGGAGTGGAACATGCTCAGTGTGGGCAGAATCTTCAGAGAATTTAGCTGCCAAACTCTAACAAGTGTCTACTGACCATCTGCAAACTGAGATTTTTTTTCATAGTTTTATAACTTGACCTAATTTGGGCAAATACTCAGGGGAAGAACAAAAGGTAACCCCCGCTCCCACACACCACACTCTGGATTTCAAGGCTATGCTCTAACTCATGGAGGCCCTAGAGAGTCTCAGTTAAACAACTGCAAAAATATTGTTTCCCCCAATCTCATTCTTGGACATCTTAGCTGAAAGGTTTTTGTTTGTTTGTTTGTTTGTTTCAAGCAGAGACCTGAGAACAGTGAAAGTGTCGAGCAACCTTTACTACAGGTGGCTCTATCAGCTCCGCCTATTAAACATTTCTGCGGCTACGTGACCGGCTGTGACAAGTACTTGGACATTGCATAATGTCGAACATCTGCAGAGTCTAGAAGGGCAAATTATGAAGGCAGAATTTGCTCTTTGGTGTAGTTTTCCTGCTCGATATTGTACAAGAGATTTCAGCCCTGACAGATCTAAAGCCTTTTCACAGCACTTGTGCCCCGTGAGTCAGGCAGAAATCACTGCCCAGCCCTGCTTTCCCCTCGCTGGGATAGTTGGTCAGAAACTCATCTTCGCTCCCTGACTCAGGGGAGTTCCCATCCCCAAAGAAAATGCAAACAAATAAACAAGGGGAAAATAGCAGGAAGCATGTCAGATCTCCTAGAAAGTCCACTAATATCTGCTCAAGTCAAGACTCAGGGCCCAGCTGGACTATGCTAAGGCTGAAAGCAGAGTCAGTTGCTTTCCCGACTCATCTTTTCTCCTTGCCTCAGCATTTCTTTCTTGGGCTACTTGCAAAGCAACTCTCTTTCTGCATTAAATTAATGAGAACCTGCCTCCGCAAGGCACAGCTCTCTCTCCCCTTGCCTTTGCATGCATGCTAGGAGGAAACACAGTTAAGGATGCACAGAAAGTCCCACCGGCACCAGAAACAGAAAACAATTAGCAAGCAGCAGCATTTTGCACCCCACCTCTGGTGCTGAAATCACATTCCTTTCCAGGCAGAGGCCTGAGCCGTGGAACAGTCAGGCCCTGGACCTGTTACTGTGGGAAGCCAGCACCTCTGGCTCTGGGACCCCGTTGATCCACATGCAGGTCAGAACCAGTGCTGATGTTTGGTAAACAGAGCTGGAGCTTGTCAGAGCCACATTGCCCCTGTTTGTTTTGATTGGTCTTGCCCGGCACCGAAGAATCACAATTTAAAAAGAAAACAGATCAGATTACATTGGGCAGCCAGCTGTGACTGAAAAGGCAGGTGGATGCTGCAGGCTGGGCCCTTGGCCAGGGGAGCTGGGCCATGTCCGCATTAAAGACACTGCACAGCTGAAGTGATACTGATAGTGCAAACCCCTAATATAGACACATGACATGGATGTGAAGTGGGGTTCAGCCCAGTGCAGGTGAATCTGGTAAATTACCAGGGTCTATCGCACCATCAGCCCCCTTTCCATTGAGGCTGCATCTACACTGAGGCTTGCACCAGATGCAGTGAGAGCAGGACAGACCTCTGTAACTAGCAAGCACCCTTCATTTTCCATATTAAAGGAAGGGAAGAACAACTCAAACATTTACACCCTGTGTTGGCTGTCAGCCAGGGCACTTTGCCTGTATGCTGTATTGCTTTCGCCCCTTTGTCTGTTCTTTTCCGTCTGCAGTCTCTGCGAGACAGCGAGTGTGTCTCTCACATATTTGTACAACACCCAGCCTGCCGCCCGTGCTGCTGTCATATCCGTGATGGAGAGTTGCAGGTTTGCAGGTGCACAGTTCAAAGCCAGCACCGGGATTTAGAAATGGGCCCAACCCTCTAACTCAAGCTCTGGATCTCAGCTCCTGTAGTCCAGGAGTGTTTGGAGCTGGATTGAGATGACTGGATCTGGTTCCCCCAAATCTGGGGACACTTGGATCTAGGGTTTTGGGTCAGGACTTTCTCTAGTAAGAATAGTACCAATCTGAAGGGTAACAGCCTACGCACTCTGGACAAGGTCCCCTTGTTAAAATCAATGAAATCTAGCTGGTAACTGATGCCCCAGTAGCAGTAAATCCGAGCTAGCGTCATTGCACCATCTTACAGCTGAACCTGATCAGCCTGTTTCAGAAAGGAAAGAAGCAAGTTACGGAGCACAGCTGCCTGCGGTTTGTTCTGAGTTTCAACCCCCATCCGTCTCCCCTGGGCACACGCGGTGCGGTACATACCAGGAGAGTGTAGCTGCCCCGGAGAGCTTTCATGGTGTGTGGGCGAGTGCTGCAGCAGGTGCATGGAGCTGTGCTCACTGCTGAGAGCTGCCTATGGGAGGGGAAAGCAGGTGCCTGCCAATGGCCTGTTGAGAACACTCCCATCTAAAGAACGCAGATTTTACTGCTTCCCTCTAGCTGGGCTCTCCCACCTCCTGGTATAGCAGTCAGGTCATCAACCGTGGGCGGCCTCTACTGCTCAGGGCCCCATTGGATAGCAAGTGTCTGTGGAGGGCTTACAAGACAGATCAAACCCCTCCTCTCCAATTGGAAAAAGGAGTTTAAAGGGCTTTGAACTCTTTGTAATTGCACATGAATGTCTTCCTGATGGCGGTCTCAAAGAGCTCTTTGCAAGACTGCAGCAAAATTGGGGTCCTAACCATAGTGCTTATTCCCTCTATTGCATGCAGCTGGCTTTGTTATTGTAGGGTCTCACCCGGGTACTGAGCTGAGCACCCTGCTTTGGTATTGGAGGACCGGTTACATGTACTTTCTTACTCAGGTTGCTCATGAATGCTGAAGGTGGGTTTATTTTTTTAAGGAGAAAGAAGCGGTTGAAACACTGGGGTTTGGTTTAGTTCTGCTTTTTAAAGGCATAAGAAATACAGCAAGTCTACAAACAGAAATTAGAAAGTGAACCTGGGCAAACAAACACTAAGGTGATTAGGAGCAAAGTCCCCACACCTGGAGGGCTGTTCTGACAGCAGAATAAATACTGTAAGCATCAGCAAGAGATGCTGACAACTTCAGAGAAAGCTTCAACCCAGAGACTATTTGAGACAACAGAAACACACACTTGTACTCACAGAACACAGTCAGTCCCACAAAGAGACCCAGGAAACTGCAGAGCTTCCCAGATTTGTCTGTATAGTGCCCCACTGCTCTGTAGAGAGATGATCTCACATACGGCTCCTCTTCCTCTCCACACTCACTGGACCTGTCTCCCCTACCAGTCCCCAGCAACTGGCCCCCCTTTCATTCCTGATCCCTCTCAACCAGACCCCCTGCCTTTCCACCTGGCCCAGCCCACCCCTCATTTTGCATTCCCCACCAACTGGCACACTTTCCCATGGCCCCATTCCCCCTGTCTGGCCCCCACCTCTCATCCTGTTCCCCACTGCCCATCCTAACCCCCCTCCTATTCTTAATCACACAGTATCCCTATAGCAACTGCCTCACTGGAACCCCTAGGACAGGAATGCTAGGGCTGTGTGAGTGCAGACTAGAAGAGCTCTCTATCTACTATTCCTCTTCCTTTCGCCACCCCATCCCTGTGATAAATGAAGCAGGGGGAGGGGAAGAGGAGCTCCCTTTTATAGACACCGAGCCAGCCAGTAGCTATAAAATCCCTCTTAGTAGTTGTTCTCTAATTGCTCTACCTGTAAAGGGTTAAAACTCTCACTGTGATGCACAGGTAAAAGGAAGGGAGTGGGCATCTGGCCAAAAGAGCCGATGGGAAGGCTAGAACTTTTTGAAATTGAAAAAAGACTCCCCTTTTGTCGGTCTGTTGTTGTTCTCCTGGGGCGAGGCGGACAGGGCAGCAGCTGTGCTGTGAGAAGCCTGGGCCAGATATGAAAAAATCATCAGTATCATACCTAGAAACTACTCATTTAAAACCCCAGATATGCAAGTAGATTAGGAAATGTCTAGGAAGACGCGATTGTGGATTCCTAAAGGCTAATCCCAGGTGCTTTTGTTTAGCTTGTAACCTGTAAGCTGGACCTCAAGAAAGCGATCCTTGGTGCTTAATCCTTGTCATTGCTCTTTTAAAATCTAGCAATAGCCTGAGTTCCCAGTTGTATTCTCTTTCTTTTTTTTATTAATAAAATTGACCTTTTTTAAGAACAGAATTGGATTTTTGTGTCTTAAGAGGTTTGTGCACTTGTTAATTAGCTGGTGGCAACAGCTGATTTCCTTTTTTTTATTTTCTCAGCTCTTCCCCGGAGAGAGGGTGAAAGGGCTTGAGAGTACTCCACAGGAAGGAATTCCCAAGTGCGCCTTCCTGGGCTCTCAAAGGGGTGCTGCACTTGGGTGGTGGCAGCATCTACCAATCCAAGGTCAGAGAAAAGCTGTAACCTTGGGAGTTTAATACAAGCCTAGAGTGGCCAGTATTAATTTTTAGAATCCTTGCGGGCCGCCACCTTCTGCACTCGAAGTGCCTGAGTGGGGAATTAGCCTTGACAGTCCCTGTCACTTCCTTTCCAGCTCAAGCCACAAAAGAAAGGCAGTACCGTAGACCTGCCAGCTCTGCTGACCACCAGCAGGTACGCCTCAGGCCGTGGTGTGGGGAGCTCGGCTTAGAGCACTGCCCCTGCCCAGGTGTACAAGGGAGATCCTGAAGGGACAGCTCCTCTCTCCCGTCCCAGGAAGCAGTTCTTGGAACCTGCAGTTCTTCAGCTTCCAGGATTTGTTTCTTCACCTGAGTGAATTCCATGCTGGTCTGTCTGAGCTCCCCGGAGCCCTCAGAGCAGGTACAACAGGGGCAGCAGCACTGCCAGCTCCCCACACACCACCCCGCCAATGGGCTTCACACATCTCCTGGAGGGGCCCCGGCTCCTTTGCCCAGCAGATGCCCAGCTGCTCTCATGAGGCAGACAGCAAGGGGACAAATTATTCTGCTGCTAGTGCTGTGACACAGTTGGCTGGTCACTGGATGGAGACCCCCCAACTCATTTCCCACAGGGACCGATGAACCTCTATCCGATGCCACTGACTTTGGTCATTACGGGTCTGATTTCTAGAGATGCTGACCATCCCCAGCTCTCCCTGAGTCCGTGGGAGCTTAGCACCTCCAGAACCCTGAATACGTTGACTTAGACGGGAGTCCTACGTGCTCCGCAGCAACAGAGGGCTCTATAGTCAGTCACTAGTGCTGTGAGCTATCCAGGCCTCTGAGCTGCTGTCTTTGGTAGCCAACTAAATCTGTTCATGGAGCAAGCTCATGTCTTGTCAGAGTGGGGCTCCTGCTAGTTCAAGGCCCTTTAAGGTCTAGGGTACTTGGCTGACAGAGCTAAAGGTATGTTCATGTGATGCTCGGCTGTAGCAGGAGTACGCTTGTTGCTGATCACAATTCCAGTATTTTCTGCTAATATTCAATATCCAATATTCCAATTCCACAAATCCAGTATTTGCTGCCATCTCTGATCTATGTGGGAAGGAGAGTTGTTATTACAATATGATAGCATCCACAGGAGTGCACTTACCAGAGAGCATACAGCTGGCAGGACCTGCCCTCCAGAGAGTACAGTTGAAGGCCTCCATCCTGCAAAGGCTTATGTCTGGCTTTACACATGCATACCATTAAACACATGCACAAATGATGGCCCTGACAGACCAGTGAGACAGGAATGTGTGCAAATTGTTCTCTCTTGCCACAGAGGACAGGACAAGAGGCAATGAGTTCAATCTATAGAATAGCAGATTTAGATTAAATCTCAGGGAAAACTTCCTACCTGTAATAACAGTAGGACAATGGAACAGATGCCTAGGGAGGTTGTAGAAGCTTCTTCCCTGGAGGTTTTCCAAAGGAGGCTGGAGAGCATCTGTCTTGGATGGTTTAGACACAAGTCCTGCATCTTGGCAGGGGGTTAGACTAGATGACCCTTGTGGTCCCTTCTATCCTCTGGTTCTATGATTCTAAGCAAGGGAGGGGCAGGAAAGACACAGGGACAGCAGGACACTTCAGGCATCTGAAGTCTCAGGGCACCACTCCTCTGCAGGGTCTGTATTATTGTTACTTCATAGTAACATTTGTAAATTACCACTGGATAGTTCGGAGTTAATCCATTGCTAAGGATACGATTCAGTTACGGCGGTCACGGCAATCATGGATTCTGTGACTTTACCGGACCTCTGTGACTTCTTCGGCTTCAGCTGCCAGCAGCTGCCGCTGGAGCCAGGGCCAGGGCCATCTGCACCCTGCCTTCCCAACCTGGGCAGGAGCTGTGTCCCCCGCCCCCAGTCCCTTCCAGGGCCAGGGCTGGAGCCGGGACTGTGTGCCCCTGCCCCATAACTGTGGCTGGAGTACTGAGTCCTGCGAGGGAAGGCCAGGTCTGATGGAGCAGCTGGGCTGCTAGAAGTGCACAGATCCACGGGGATAGCATAGGACTCCCCGCAGGATCTGACAGGAGGGATCAGCTCTTCAGCAGCAAACAGCAACCCAACGGCACATTAACCCTCCCCACCATGGGGGTCCCAAATGTTAGGATCCAGCTGCCATTTCCCCTCTTGTCTGTCCTCCCTGTGTCCCTGATGCCAAGGGCTGTCCTTGGTGACTGCAGGGGGTTGTCTACGGTGGGGTCTGTGCGAGGGGAGAATGAGAGGGGGCTGTGAGGTTTGTGTGAGGGGGGGAACGGGAGGGGGCTGTGGGGTGTGTGTGGGGGTGTGTGTGTGTGTGTAGAATAGGAGGGGTCTGTGGGATCCGTGTAAGCCCGAACTCTGCCTGTTATTGGCAGGCTGGGGGGAGAATCAGTTGAGTTTCCCCCTTCTCAGGGAAGTGTTTCATTTCATATGTTAACATTTCTCTACCCAGGCTTCCCCGGGGCCTCTTCTTCAGAGCTGGCCAGGGTGGGTCCATACAGCGCAGCAGAGCTCAAATCCCCCGGCTGCCCCAGGAGTTGGGAGAGCACCACTACTCATGTCCCTAGGCTGTGAGGAGGGGAAGGTCCCTGGGTGGTTCCAGAGCCCAGACAGGATGAGCTCATGTGGAGCCTCCCCTGAGGATCCAGCCCCAGCCTGCCTGCACTGAGTACCCCTCGGGCGACGGGCTGGCCGGGGTGGGGTGGCCCAGGGGTGCAGTAGAGGAGCCTTGCTGCAGGCTGTTGTTTTGGGATCAGCAGGAAGGTCTGTGTAAGTGTTGCTGTTTGTAACACGGCTGTAGCAATGCTTGTATTCGCTGTAAACCTTTCTGCAGCCCCAGCCAACCCCAGTGCCAGTGCGGAGGTGGCTGCAGCCAGTTGCTGTGTCTCCTGCTTGCTGAACCCGGCGGTGAGTGTCAGCCTTATGCAGAGCTCTGCTGCCTCCCTGCAATGGAATCACAGGCCACGAGCAGCCCGGGGCCGGGGCAGGGGGGTGTAAAGAATAAAACCTGCCAGACCAACTGTATCTTTGGCGAGAGGGGGAATGATGGCATGAAAATATTTATAAACATTACAGATTAAAAGCCCCAGCCCCTTTTCAGCTGACCCTGAGCTGCTTTTGCATCCTAGCGGAGCTGTCAGTCTGTGTTGTCCCCCATTCAGCCCGTCTCCAGATGCATATTGTCTCTGCTGCCCTCAGAGGCTCACTCTCTCCCAAGGGCCTGGCAGCTCCTTCACTGGAGGTTTTCGAAAGGCGGCTGGGGAGCCACCTGCCTTGGATGGTTTAGACACAACATCTTGGCGGGGGATGAGACTAGATGACCCTTGCAGTCCCTTCTGACCCAATGGTTGCAAGATTCTCTCACATGCACATAGAATCAGCGGCGAGACATTCCTAGGGTGACACATGGTGATGCACCAAGAGGCATTTCTGATTAGCCAAGGAACCAGCAGCAACACTCCCCATCTCCTTGCAGCCAGAATTATATAAATATATGTTACACCCCAAATGACATTAGAGGACCATTGTCCAGGTTGTAAAGGCAAGCCCCCACTAGTTAGGGAAATGCCAGAATTAAGGTTCCCTGTGAAATTTTAGTTTGCCCCCCTTGTCCATATGTATTATGATACACTTTTAAATCACATGAACACATTCAGTTTCCACAGAGGACCCTGCTTCATTCCGCGCACAGGCTGGACAATGCCCACTGAATGCATAGAGCCGGGGCGGCCAACCTGTGGCTCCAGAACCACATGCGACTCTTCAGAGGTTAATATGCGGCTCCTTACCTAGGCACGGACTCCGGGACTGGAGCGACAGGTGCCAACTTTCCAATGTGCCAGGGGGTGCTCGCTGCTCAGCTCCCTGCTCTGCCCCAAGCCCTGCCCCACTCCACCCCTTCCCCCAAGGCCCCTGCCCCTTCCCCTGAGCCTTGCATGCCCTCGCGCCTCCCCCACATAGCCTCCTGTGAATGTGAAACAACTGATTGCGGTGCGTGGGGGGAGGGGGGAGTAGGCGCTGATTGTTGGGGGCTGCCGGCAGGCTGGAGGTGCTGGGAGCGGGGGAGCTGATGGGGCGGCTGCTGACGTGTTACTGTGGCTCTTTGGCAATGTACATTGGTAAATTCTGGCTCCTTCTCAGGCTCAGGTTGGCCACCCCTGGCATAGCTAGTCAATATTTTGTTTTATGCTCATTGTTCAGTGTGTGTGGTCTGCTCTACCGGTGCTTCGACCAAACCTGTCCCCTGCAGTTGAGGGGAGGTCAGGGCTGCCCACTGTCCAGCCAGCTCGATATCATTGCTATTGAGCCCTTCTTCTGTCTCTTCAGCAGGAGGAGGATGGGTTTGTGCTGTGGGAGCTGGACTGGTGGGTGGTCCTCATGAGGTATTCCTCCTGGCCCAGGACCCAGGAGATCTGGCATGGGTGGAGACTTCCCAAGCCATCTATTCAGTGGCCTCCTCCACCTGGCTCAAGATCTCAGGCCTGATGGTCAGGGTTGAGTGGCAGGTGGGCTCCCTCCCACCCATGCCTCATGTCATCTGGCGGGGCATGGGTCCACAGCTCTATCTGGGCATGTACCTTTCTGCCACGAATCCCTCGCTGCTGGAGAACTGGATTGATCTAGAGGCCAGGATGTCTGACCGGCTGTGGAGGTGGATGGGGCCGCTCTGGTGTCTTTCCCTTTGTGGGAGGGCACTGGTGATCAACCAGCTGGTCCTGTTCATGCTCTGGCACTGGTTCAACATCCTGAGCCTACTCCCAGGAACCCTGTTCTGCCTCCAGAAGAAGAGCCAGGGCTGCACTGGGTCTCTGCGGGTGTCCTTAGCCTCCCCGTTGGGGAGGACAAATAGGGCTTGGTTTGCATTCACAGCCAGGTCCATACTTCTGCCTTCAGGCCCTGCAGAGGCTCCTTTAGGGTGCAGGTAGTCTGGCATGGAGTTTGCTGGCATACATCTTCCTCCGCTACCTTCAAGGGGTCCAATATGACAGGCAGCTCTTTTATCTCCACCTGAAAGGCTTCCCCTGAGACCTTTGCGAACTGCCAGTCTTTTACCAGGACCTCCTCAGGACCTGGAAGCTGATCTCAATGACGAGGTCCGTAGCGGCAGCCAAAAGGGAGGATCTCCTTGCAGAACCCCTGCTACACATCCCTCCTCTTCATGTGCAGGTTGTGGAGTCCCCCTTGGTGCACCAGAGGCTGGTCATGAATCTTGGCAGAGGGTTGGACTAGCTGACCCATCTAACCCTATGGTTCTATGATTCTATGCCTGGTGCCACCAGATTAGGAGACGTCCTGCACAACGATCAAAGGGACCGAACGATCCCCGTGGTGCTCACACACCGCATGGGACTGTCCATCCTCTGTGTCCCCCATCCTGTGCACCAGGAGGTGAGGGCAGCCTCATCTCCTACTTCTCTTGTTTTCCTCAAGTGGGTCCCTGCCCACCCCTCACCCTGGCCCTCCAGAACTCATCTTCAGACCCCCTGCCATGGGAGCCTCCCTGGCCGTCCCTGACATGTCACCTTAGCCTGCTGCACCATATCCAACCAGTCTGCCTCTGAACCACACCCAGAGAACATCTGTGTGTGCTGGTACTTCACATCATCCACTTCCTTCCCCCTCGTGTTCCGTCCTGACACCAAGTGGTGAGACCTGCTGCCCCCTGAGGAGGGCAAGAAACCCCGAAGGGCCAGCCTGAACTTCACTCTGGTCCCACGGCCCAGCAGAGATATTAGTCGTCAGCTCCTCTGTGGAACCTTGGGCACATTTTGCATTTAATTGCCCTGCTTTGAGAAAAGGAGAAGAGAAGAAAGGGAAGAGCTAGAGGCCTTTGCTAAGATGCTCAAAGAGCATAAAGTAGCACAAGCGCTTAGGCCAACTTTTGTCGCCAAAACTGCCATTTGTTGACCCAAACAGTGAGTGTGTACACACTGCGAGGTGACTTTTGTTGGGGAAAATGCCTGCTTTTGGTGACAAAATACATCCACCCTCACGAGAGATTTATGTCTTTTTCCTCTACTTTGTTGTTGACAAAGTGCAAGTGTGGACACTACGCTTCATTTCATTGCTTTAATTAGCTTCCAGGAGGTGTCCCACAATGCCCATCCTGACTGCTCTGGTCAGCAGTTTGAACTCCATTGCTATGCAGCCGGGTAAACAGCCATCCACCCCTCCCCCTTAGAAGCCCTGGGAATATTTGAAATTCCATTGCCTGTTTGCTCAGCATGGAGAGCTCTCATCTCATCTTCCCAGGTGACCATGGCGGGTTATCGCAGCAAACGCTCTCCCTCTTGGACTGCTGCGGAGCTGTTGGATCTGCTCAGTATATGGGGAGAGGAGGCTGTGCAGTCCCAGCTGCGCTTGAGCCGTATGAATTGGAATACCTATGGGCAGATTTCTTGAGGCTTGTGTGAAAAGGGCTGTGATCGATACACACTGCAGTGCAGAGCAAGGATAAAGGAGCTGAGGCAGGTGTACCAAAAGGCGAGGGAGGCAAACCATCACTCAGATGCTTTACCTAAAACCTGCTGGTTCTATAAGGAGCTGGATGCTATCCTCGGTGGTGACCCCACCTCCATCGCCAAGAGCCCCGTGGATACTTGGGAGGGCACGGAGGCGGTGGAATGAGGACCTAACCCGGAGGACGAAGTTATTGATGAAGAGGTGGAGTTACATGAAGATGTGCAGCTCCCGGTGGGGTTGCCCGGTGGGGCAGGCAGCCAGGAATTGTTCTCCACTCCAGGGCTGTCTAGCCAGTCTCAGCAGTTGCTCTCCAGCGAGCAAAAGCAGGAGATAAGACTCCTGTTAATTGTGGCTTGTGCAATGCGGAGGGTGGATTCAGGTCATGGAAATGTGGGACACTGAATGTGTTTCTGTGAGCTGGACATTTCCCTGTGTAGCTAATCAGTTCGGCAGAACAGGCTGCTGATGCATGCCGAGATCTCACGGGAATCCTCCAGCGAGATCTCCAGGAAAGTTTCCTGGGGGTACTCAGTAATCCTCTGTCTAAGGTTCTGTGACAGAGCAGCTTTGTTCCTTCCCTCACTGTAGGAAACTTTCCTGCGCCGTTCGGCAATCACTTGTGCAGGGACCAAGGCGGCACATAGGCGAGCAGCACAGGGAGCAGGGCGGAAGCCACAAACATGGAATAGATGTACCCTCATTTCCCTGCTTACCCTTAACAGTGAGATGCCTGCTAGAATTACCCCTGCCTGTGGAAAAGTGTGGGAGAATTTTAGAATTTGTTCCCTAGAATACTGCATCACAACCCTTGCAAATAGTGTGTGCTCTTTTCCCCATGTGGAGCCCACACACCCTGCTAACACTCACCATGCTTTGGGTGTTCGCAAAGGTGTGTGCCTGGCTAGGGTCAGTGAGAAAGTGATGGCAATGTTGCAAAAGGTGTATTTAACAGAAATGTCTCAATGTTCTGCGTGAATTTAACAATCCCACTTCTGTGCATTGTCTCCTGTGCTTCACCAGATGTGGCCTTCAGGAACACCCCACACACCCCGGCCGAGCGTCTCCGCCAGGGAAGAAACACCCAAGATGCAGCAAAGAAGACATGTTCCGGGAGGTCCTGCAGTGGTCTAAATGCAGAAAAAAGGGAACAAAAGGAGTGCTGGGAAGCTGAATCCTCCCCTGAGTGCACCACGTTCCTGCGCCTCCCCCCCAACCCCCACCCCTGGAGCGTGCTAACCCCGCGGCAGCCGGGGGAAGCGCTGGGAGGTAGGCAGAGAAGCGGGGACATGGTGCGCTCAGGGTGGGAGGAGGAGGTGGGGCAGGAGGTGAGGGGAGCTCGGCTACCAGTGGGTGCAGAGCACCCACTAATTTTTCCCCCTGGGTGCTCCAGCCCTGAAGCACCCACGGAGTCGGTGCCTATGAGTACATAAACGCTTGGGTATTTATTGTTTGTTCAATGCCTCATTGTTACATTCATCACTCAGTGGGCTCTCTCTGTGGGCCACCGATAATCCTTCCCCTCTCACTTCCTCTGTCTCCCTCCCACTGCTCTGTGTGAGTCTTCTCTAGTCTTCCCTCTGCATTTTCTTTGCTGTAGCAACTCCCAGTTCTCATCTCCCCAAATCTCTGCCCCTTCATCAGCCAGAAATGATCAGCAATGAAGCAGTTAATGATGACACTGAAGTGTCATCACTGGGCTTCAGAGCTGACACTCCAATCAACTAACAGAGGCGTGAACTCCCTGCCCCCCCCCCTCCCAAGTCACTGTTCCAGGCTGGCTGCAAGCTGAGGCAGCCCCCCCCCCGCACACTGATCAAGTTTGAAGATGATACAAAGCTGTGGGGGTTGCCAACACTTTGGAGGATGGAGCTAAGAGTCAGAGGGATCTTGATAAATTGGAGAACTGGGCTACTGACAACGAAATGAAATTCAACAAGGACAGATGTCAGGTGCTACACGTAGGGAAGACAAACCAAATGCACAAATACAGACTGGGGGGTAACTGGCTTGGCAGCAGCACTGCTTAGAAGGAGCTGGGCATTGTGGTGGATCACAGCCTCAATGTGAGTCAGCAACGTGCTGCTGTTGCAAAAAAATGCAATTTAATGTTGCAGTAAGAGAGGCATAGCATGCCAGTCATGGGAGGTGATAGTACCACTTTACTGGTTAGGCCTCAGCTGGAGTCCTGGGTCCAGTTTTGCTCACCACTGTATAGAAAGGATGTAGCGAAACTGGAAAGGATCCAGAGGCGATCAAAGGGATGGAATGCGAGGCATGTGAACAAAGGCTGAAGGAACTGGGTCTGTTTAGTTTGGAAACGAGGAGATTAAGGGGGGACACGCTAGCGGTCTTCAGATACTTGAAAGGCTGCCATAAAACGGATGGAGAAAAGTTGTTGTCTCTTGCCACAGAGGGCGGGACAAGAGGCAACGGGCTCAAACCACAGCAGAGCCGATTTTGATTAAATCTCAGGGAAAATTTCCTACCTGGAAGAGCGGTGGAACAGAACAAACTGTCTAGGGAGGTTGTGGAAGCTCCTTCACTGGAGATTTTCAAAAGGGAGGCTGGAGAGCACAGGCACTGACTTTCATTTTTCCAGGTTTGTGCCAAACCCCGCACTTTGCCCTGAGACGCCACCCCCATTCTGCCCCTTCCCCCAAGGCCCCACCCTTGCTCCGCCTCTTCCTACCATGCTCCGCCCCTTCCCCGAGGCCCCGCCTTTATTCCACCTCTTCCCACCCTCGCTCCAACACCTTTCCCTGCCTCCCTCCAGCCGCCGAACCGCTCATCAACAGGGCCAGCTGCACAGCTGATTGGCAGGGCTGGCCCAACAGCTGTGGCTGGTGGGTGCTGAGCACCCACTATTTTTTTTCCATGGGTGCTCCAGCCCAGTAGCCCCCACGGAGTCAGTGCCTATACCGCATACTCATCTGTCTCGGATGGTTTAGACACAATAAATCCTGCACTGTGGCAGGGTTAGACAAGGTGACCTTTACAGTCCCTTTTAACCCTACGGCTCTATGATTCTAGGGTTACACTCACTCCACTTTTGGAAAGATGTCTGCAGCCATGAGGGTCAGAAACTTTTATTTAAATCAATCAATAAATAGCAAGCTGAGATTGTGCACAGCCAGGATATGTCACGTGGGCCACATGAATACACCTTGTGGGCTGGCTCTGGCCTGTGGGCTGTTTGCTTGACACCCCAGCTCTACAGCGATATTCAGTGGTTCCCAGGGCAATTGGAAATCCATCAGCATCAGAAATAATGAGGCTGCTACAGAACTGGAAAGAGCATTAGGAAACAGCTTTGACTCAAACATGGCCCCACTCACAGAAATATTCTCAGTCACTTGGTTCAAGTCCAATCTGAGGGGCCCCAGAACAGCTGGGGTCCCTGATGGGCTTAAGGCCCCACATCGCTCCCCACACTGCTGAGGTAAAAGCTGAAAGCAAAGAAACAGGACCAGGCAGTCACTGCAGCACACATGCTCAGATACGTGGGGAGAGATGCGAATTCAGACAAAGCCATCATGTGCGCTGTGATATGAGGCCAAGCAGAGCCGGCTGGCTGCACTGCAGGCATACAAGCAGGCAGGCCTTTGGCTCCGAAATGGAGAAGGCTGCTTCTGAAGCAGGTGTTAGCAAACAAACCCACATTGATCTCTCAGCTTCCCACAGTGAGGCTGGCAAAAGAGAACAAGGGAGACATGGCGAGTATCCGTCCCTGCGGACTTGGCACCTGGGGCTGTCTGCACTGGGAAAATGCATCATGTTAGGAAATAAATTCACTAATGTGTCTAATTAACACAGATGAGCACTCAGTGCAGACAAGGACTGATCATGTTTTAAAAGGTAGGTAAATGGGTCACTCCAGGGTCAGTCCCCACCAGCTCATGTTTTTTTAAATACAATCTGCCCTGTCTATGTAAAATGCCAAGTCGTGTTCAACATGTTAACCCATCTTCTAACATTACCATTTCCCCAGGACAGACTGTAGGGGAAGTGAACTCCACTGGACTTAGGTTCCTGGGGGCCCAGACACAAATCTGTAAGACCTCCTTCAGGGACACTGCCTGGGAGTTCCCTGCCTTTTAGGTGGGTGCATCCAGGGGTCTGAGCAGGTGGCAGTGTCCCATGACCCAGATATCCCTCCTCACTCCCATATCAATCCCAAACAAATCAACATCAGCATCAAACACACCCTGTCTACTGAGGGCCGTTGCACCAGCCAGAGTAACCACGTGGATGGCGTCGCACCAGGCATCATACAGTGAAGTTCCCAGATCTGGCTCAATCCTACGAATCCATGAATCTCTGGGATGTCCCTACAGGTGGCACCAGGTAGGATGAGGACTGAGAGGTCTGCTATGGAGTGATAGTTTTGTGAAAACTGTTCGCCCCTGGGTGATAGGCTGTTTTTGTCTTTTATCATTTTCCTGCATGAGATCACTTGAGAGTGTTGTGATTGTCTGGTTTCACCCGCACAGTTGTTGCTGGGGCATTTAGTGCACTGGATGCGGTATACCTCATGTTGTGGTAGGCATGTGTAGGACCATGGATCTTGAAAGGTGAATTGTGGAGGTATTGATCATCATACCAGTGGAGAATGTCATGTAGAGAGTACCCGCTTCAATAGTAGGGTGACCAGACAGCAAGTGTGAAAAATCTGGACAGGGTGGGGGGTAATAGGAGCCTATATAAGAAAAAGACCCCAAAATTGGGACTGTCCCTATGTAATTGGAACATCTGGTCACCCTATTCAATAGGGAGAAAAAAACCCTCGATCACAAACCCCTAGTTGTCACCTACCACCCCACACTGGAACCCATACAGGCTATCAAATAATTACAACACATATTTGACAGGGACCACATCCAGAAAGAAATCTTTCCTGAACCCCTCTTCTTGCCGTCAAACAACCCTCCAGCCTCTCCAAGCTTGTCAGAAGCAAGATACCCACAGAACAGGACACAACTCAAAGCAGCTATCATAGACCAGACCCTATCATAACATCAGATGCAAAACCTGTAGACATATTTCCACTGCTACAATGATCAACATCCCCACAACACATCTTTCAAGATCCATGGTCCTACACATGCCTATTACAACATATGGTGTACCTCATCCAGGGCACTAAATGCCCCAATAACAGCTATGTAAGTTAAACCAGATAATCACTACGCTCTGGAATGAACTCACAGTTCTGGTATGAACTCACACACAGGAGTAACAAAAGACAAAATCACCCATCAGTGAACACTTTTCACAAAATGAAATGGAGCTATTACCAGCAGGAGAGTGAGTCTGTGTGTGTATGGGGGTGGGTTTTTGGAGGGGGGTGAGGGAGTAAGAGAACCTGGATTTGTGCAGGAAATGGCCTAACTTCATTATCATGCACATTGTGTAAAGAGTTGTCACTTTGGATGGGCTATCACCAGCAGGAGAGTGAATTTGTGTGGGGGGGTGGAGGGTGAGAAAACCTGGATTTGTGCTGGAAATGGCCTAACCTGACGATTACTTTAGATAAGCTATTACCAGCAGGACAGTGGGGTGGGAGGAGGTATTGTTTCATATTCTCTGTGTATATATAAAGTCTGCTGCAGTTTCCACAGTATTCATCTGATGAAGTGAGCTGTAGCTCACGAAAGCTCATGCTCAAATAAATTGGTTAGTCTCTAAGGTGCCACAAGTACTCCATTTCTTTTTGCGAATACAGACTAACACGGCTGTTACTCTGAAACTTTTCACAAAATGATCACTCCATATCTGACCTCTCCGTCCTCATTCTCAAAAGACAACTGCACAACACCTTCAGAAGACAAGCCTGGGAGCTTAAATTCATAACTCTGCTAGACACTAATAATCATGGACTTAATAAAGACACTGTATTTATGGCGTATTACAACCATCTTTAACCCACTAACCTCCCTTTTTTGGCCTATGATTGTTGCAGGGGCGTTAACTGACCACTTCACTGAATCATTGAATCTCAGGGTTGGAATGGACTTCAGGAGGTCATCTAGTCCAACCCCCTGCTCAAAGCAGGACCAATCCCCAATTTTTGCCCCAGATCCCTAAATGGCCCCCTCAAGGATTGAACTCACAACCCCCTGGGTTTAGCAGGCCATTGCTCAAACCACTGATCTCTCCCTCCCTCCCCTTGAATGGTCTCTCACAATATGTGTGAACTACTGATGCTAAACCATCTGTTCCACCTTATATTTAGCTGTGCTACCTTTCCCAGACCTGAAGAAGAAAGCTCTGTGTAATCTTGAAAGCTTGTCTCTCTCCCCAACAGAAGTTGCTCCAATAAAAGACATTACCTCACCCATCTTCTCTCTCTAGTACCTTAAACTGTCACTAGATGGTGGTGTAGCTAGTCATTTTATACCATTGCATTCTTACAGAATAGGAATGTCTCCAGCCAAAAGGTTACTCTCAAAAAGGGAAACAATACATACACAGAGATGCTATTTGTGTGTTAAATTGCAGAGCAGTGTGATCAGTAATTGTACCCTTCACCTTTGACCATTTCCTCTGCCATCTACTCACTAACTGTCCACTTGGGACTTAATCTAACCAGACCCCAACAGCTGTAAACCAGCCATCTAGGAAAATACTCCCCTGCCTCCAAATCACGCCTGCCCAAGTCAAGAGTCAGTCCTGGAGCAGGGTCTGCTCTTCTGTATAAACGTGTCCTGATCTCTCATGGACCTACAGAGCTAGAAACAGGAGTTTTATCTCATTGGAATGGGAAGCTTCCCAAATTCCCAGCACTCCCTTCTAGCCCCGGAAGTGACAGAGATAACACTCTGGAAAATCTCATGTGTAGAAAAGCTCTTATAGAATCGTTTCTGAAGTTGTGCAGGGCTCCCTGGCTGTTTACAGACATTGGGATGTGAGGAATAGTCCCAAGGCATTTTTCTTAAACTTTCTAAAACTTTCATAAACCATTTCTCTGTAACACAAGTGGAGCCCGCAGAGTACATAATGGTGGCCGTGTGCCCTATGGATCCATAGGACACCGTTTTATCTGCACTCAGGTGAGAAGAGATGGCTTAGAATGGTGGATCTGCCACCCAGCAGTAATGGGGGTATGCTAAAACCTCTATACCACAACCATCATATATATGTGCTCTCGGTACTGCAGTGATGAGATCCCAATGTGAATATCTGGCTAGATGGACAGCTGTGTTCTGGATTTTGCGTAACTGAAACAAACTTCAGTTAAGGCTTAAATCCAGGCCAACTCTTTCACCGGACACTGTTGTTCAATAACTGAAGCCCAGCGCATGAGCCGTGGCCAGAGCATATAAATGTGCATCCTCTTTGTGATGTTTAACAGCCTTCAGGAGCCAGGATGGTCAGGAGGGAATGCACAATGGCATTTTTATGAACTGCATGAACAGCCAGCTCAGACTGAGACTTCTGGAGTGCATCACGTTCACACTGACTGTGCTGAGGGACCTAACGGTGATCTGCAAGGGGAAAGAGGCATTGAGCCTCAGAATGAGTCTGTGCTCTTGTGGCTTCTTTCTAATGCCCAATGAAGAGACCGGTTTTTTATTTCTTTGTTTGTTAAAAAGGTTTTTATTTTTTCGGCTCATTTTTCACATTTAAAATGTAGGTTTCAATAATTCAGTAATAATCCTTGGCATTTCTAGAGCATCTAGATCCAAATACATATGTAGTCTCCAAGTAGCATATTTTCTATACACAAAGAACAATCATTGTTAATCAGTCAAAAGATACTTTTATTTTAGATTCAGGAAAACAGCAAAAAGAATAAACAAGAATCCAGTCTGCAGGAGAGAACACAGTGTGTAAGTCTCCTCTGCAACAGGCTGCAGCCATTCTGAGAACAAAATGGCTGCTGTCAGTGCAGAGACAGAATTCTTAGACGTGTATAAAGAGTTTTAGGATACAGGAAATCAAAGTGTAACAGCTTCAAGCTACATACCCCACATGCAATTCCTTTATATGTGTGAAATGAATAATCATTTCTCCACCACTGAGATGAGGAGGGAATGCAGCCAATCAGAATGTAATTATTTGAATAGGAATTTAGCTAGGACTGCAGGGTTAACATCCCAACAAATTCTTGCACATAGTGCCCTGGGATTTATCATGATCACAGGTGCTTAAAACTTCAATATTCTTTGTCTGCCTGCAACTCAAAAAATCAGTTTCTCAAACTAGTGAGCAAAGACAGTCGTGTCAGCAGGCGGCCTTGAATGTGCAGCTTTCACTCAGAGGAGGATATTTATTGCTGATGATGTGTAATCCCTGAAAATTGGGGTTCCTGTGGGGAGCCCTGACAGACTCTTCTCCACAGCGATGGGTGCAGGGCTGCTAAGGTAGCACAGCAACATGGAAATGAGCGTCACTGAAGTACTGTGTTGGCTGAAATACACAGCTGGATTTAAAAAATGAAAGCTTGCAACTGCTCTTGGCTAAAAGCCCCAAATTTGAAAATAATGTTTTGCATATAAATAAATGACAGTAAAAAGTGACCGGATTCCTAATTGTTCATCATGACAGAGCTACAAAGAGGGGAGGATGGTTGGTAGGCAGGGAAATTATAGAGACAGTAGAAATCAAGCCTTGATTGGAAAGCACACAGACTGCTCAGGGCCGGAGGGCAGCCACAGCTGGTGACTCACGGTGGCAGACTCCAGCTGGTGCACAACACAGGCAATACCCATCTTGCCAAGGGAAAAAGTGAGAACAGGGTCAGACAAGGGCTGCGCGTGAAGGGTAAAAACAGACTGAGGATTGCAAAGCAGCCTAGGGGATACAGACACCTTAAAATCAAAGGCAGATATATGTTTAAACCCCTCAAAGTGCTTTGAGAAGCTCCTCCACAGTGTCATATTCGGAGGGATTCTGGTTGTTGGGTCTCTAGCTGGTTCATTCTACGTCTAGGCACTACGGTAACATAAATAATAACAACAGGACTCAGTGCTGGGCACTATGTAAATCATACTGTCGCCATAGACTTCCTATGTGACCTTGGGCAAGGCAAGTGACCTCTGCTTTTGGGTTCCCAATTTAGGGCATATAAGGCCTGGTTTTCAGAGGTGTTATGTACCCACAACTCCAGCTGAAATCACTGGGATCTGCAGGTTCTCAGCACTTCTGAAATATCAGGCTCATGGTATGTCAAGTTGGGCATCAAAAATTAGAGGTTTTGAATTATGTGGCTTGTCCAAACTCCAACCTCAGGGGTGTGTCCTACTCCAGATCTTTCACAGAGTTCCCCAGAATCCTCAAGGGCGTGGGACAAATCCAGTGTTTTGATCTGTCAGATACCAACTATCTATCATCAGGTCTTAAACGTCATTGGCTGTGTGATCTGCCTGTTGAATGGATTGTTCGTGCAAATGCATCACCACTAGGGGAGTGTGCTGAGCAGCTTACACTGCTGCATGCAGAGAACATCTAATGCACACTGCTAGCATTAATGATTTTATTTATTTTTAATTTGCAGGATGAACCCAGTGCACTGGTCTTATGGGCTGCCATTTCCAGGGGCATCACCTCAGAACTGAGCTAGGACCAGGTGTATGTGTGTGTGTGGGAGCGGTGTGTGTGTGTTTGTTTTCCATAACCGATCTGCGATAAATTATTATTTATTATAACAGGATTAGGCACCCGGACAACTTAGCTCTTTCCTGCTACCTATGACTCCCAGGGTGAGAAATTGAGACTTTCACCTAAATGCAAAACTAAGCTATAGCTTTGAGCAATGGGAGAAGATAGATCTTAAGAGACTCTACCAACTTCTTGATAAAAAACACATGCTATGATGAGTTACATGGGGATTAAAAATAAACTGAACAATCCTCTGCCAGCCTTTCCCCAGTATTTGCAGATCAGACATAACCTAACTCCCAGTTCTAAAAAGGAGCACACAAAAGATGAGCTCTAACACACGGCAATGACAGGAAACAGAAAGCTGATTTCAAATGTATCTCCAGTTTAGTATACAATAGGCCCTGCACACATACGTTCTTTCATGAAAAAATGGCCAAGTGATGCACAAAGTGAGAGAACACATGAGGACTGGCAGACAACACAGCTACAAGCCTTGACACTTCCATTTGTCTTGTACAAGAAAATGACATGGGAATCAGGGGGCGGGGCCTCTTGCACTAGAAGATCTATGTAGTACACTGCTCTATCCTGCAGAGGGGTGGCAGAGAGGCAGCTTGCTTTGTATTTGGTTTAGTGATATTAGCTTAACACTAGGGAAGAGATTCCGCAGATAACAGAATGCATGCCACTCGGTGTTCTGGTATTGCACAGCTGGGTTCACCCAGCATCCTTGGTGCAGCCAGAATGCTGGGAACAAACAACCAGCAAAAAATACTTCTCCCCACTTGTTTCAGAGTAGCAGCCATATTAGTCTGTATCCGCAAAAAGAACAGGAGGACTTGTGGCACCTTAAAGACTAACAAATTTATTTGAGCATAGGCTTTCATGAGCTACAGCTCGCTTCATCGGATGCATCGGATTCCACTTGGGGAATAGTGGAAAACCTGAATCATCTAATATAAAGTGGACAAGAGGGGCTGACGGCAAACACCCCCCTACCCCGCACCGCCAGACTCTTTCCCCACCCACCATGAGACCCCCACCACCACCTGCTCTGCAGCTGGCTTGCCACTCACCTCCTCACATAAGAACATAACATAAGAACATAAGAGTGGCCATACTGGGTCAGACCAAAGGTCCATCTAGCCCAGTATCCTGTCTTCCGACAGTGGCCAATGCCAGGTGCCCCAGAGGGAATGAACACAATAGGTAATCATCTAGTGATCCATCCCCTGTCACCCAATCCCATCTTCTGGCAAACAGAGGCTAGGGACACCATTCCTGCCCATCCTGCTAATAGCCGTTGATGGACCTGTCCTCCGTGAATTTATCTAGTTCTTTTGAGAACCCTGTTAGAGTCACTCACCCTGCTGCTGCCTCCCCCCTCCCCCATGACACCCTCTCCCCTTTTCACCTTAAAACACTAATAACATTCCCCAAGGAAACTAAACAGGCAACAGGGGTAGCTGAATTGCCAGATAGATTCTCCTTTGCGTGGCAGGGAGTTCGGCATATGCTGTACAGAGAGAGGCAAAAAGCCAGGCTACCTGCCCCAACCTGAAGCCTCATCTCTGCTTTTGCAAAAGTGCTTGTCATTGACAGCCTGCATTAAGGCAGTAGTTTAATCACCTTTCTTACACAGAATTCCCTGCCAGACTGGTTTACTGAAACTGGGTTTGAATAAAACGACTCGACCAACAAATAAAATCACTGGCTATGTCAGCTCCTCCTTGAGCCAGGTCAGCAGTTACTTCTTCTGGGTACAGAGACTAACTGAAGGGTCATCATTTGGAAACTGTTTTTAACCCCAATAACACATTTTCCTACAATAGAAAAGTCAGCAAAGGTTTCCTGGGCGTTGGCAAATGCCTGTTAAATGGCTTTGTTACCACTTTAATGGCTATTTAACAGTTCCAGTGATCTCTGCTACTAGGTCTCTGGAAGGCTTTTTCATTGTGTGAAAAGTACAGGAGTCCTTGTGGCACCTTAGAGTCTCTAAGGTGCCACAAGGACTCCGGTTCTTTTTTGCGGATTCAGACTAACACAGCTGCTACTCTGAAACCTGTCATTGTGTGAAGTTACTCAGGGATCCCCTCCTTTTGCCTCCTCACTGCCCCCCCCACACCCATCTGACACTGACTCCCCACTCGCTCGCATTCTCACACACACACCCCACACCCCGTGGGGGGCGGGGGTGAGGAGAGATGTGGCCAGCAGTTGCAGGGACCTCTGAGGGGAGAAGACGGTGGAGGAGAGGAGAGGAGAGGAGAGGAGAGGAGAGGAGAGGAGAGGAGGAAGAGTCCAGGCAGCAGCAGCAGGCCATGGGAGCCTCGGGGGAGGGTCAGAGCAGGGAGGGGAAGAGGTGAGGCGGGGAAGCACCATGGCCTAGGTGTTGTGTGGCAGGGATGGCTGTGCTAGGGGAGACAACGCCTCCCCTTGCCTATTATACCCGCTGTCCATGTGCGGGATCCTTTTGGGGACAGAAATGAGGGGTTCAGGGTATGGGAGAGGGCTCCGGGCTGGGGCAGAGGGTTGGGGTGTGGGAGGGAGGTGAGGACTCTGGCTGGGGGTGCAGGTTCTGGGGTGGGGCCAGGGATGAGGGGCTTGGGGTACAATATGGGGCTCAGGGCTGGAATAGGATGTTGCTGTGGTGGTGGGGGGTGCGGGCTCCGTGAGGGAGTTTGGGTGCGGGAGGGGACTCCGGGCTGGGGTAGGGGGTTGGGGTGTTGCAGGGGCAGGGTCGCATCAGCACTTACTGTGGCTCCCAGGAAGTGGCCACTAGGTCTCTGCAGCCCTTAGGTGCATGGATGGCCAGGGGGGCTCTGGCGCACTGCCCTCGTGTCTGCAGGCTCCGCCCCATAGCTCCCATTGGTCGCGGTTCCTGGCCAATGGGAGCTGCAGTGCTGGCACTCAGGTCTGGGGCAGCGCACGGAGCCTCCCTGGCCGCCCATACGTCTAGGGGCTTCAGGGACCTGGCGGCTGCTTTCAGGAGCCGCATGGAGCTAGGATAGTCAGGGAGCCTGCCTTAGCCCTGGGCCCCAGCTGCACCACCGATCGGACTTTGAACAGTCGAAAACGGGACACCTGGCAACTCTAGCGCTAAACAGAGATTAATATCCTCAGAGCAATATCCCAATTAGACTTGGACTTTCTAGCGAACAGATAGAGACATCCTTGGACTGAATGTGACCAACCCACGCTGCAAACACAACCCCTAGGATGCGTCACCAGCAGGAGGGGACACTTTCTGTACCTCTCCTTGGTTGTGGTTGTTCAGCTATATCGAAGGCCAGTCAATAATCAAGGGAGTCTCTTCTCCCTCTGATACAGCCAGTGGAAGCATCTCACTATGCACTGACTGATACACAGCCCCACCCATCCCCTGCCACCACCCTCAGCACCTGCCAACGTGGGGATTGTTTCCATGGCACAGCGAATGCAGAGGGCCATCTGTGGCTGCCCAGCCTGTGCCTCCACCCCGAGGGCCTTGTGCTGTCACCACTGGGGGCGGGTGCAGGGGAGCATGACAATGGCTGAACCACCCCAGGACATGTCTACTGGGGCTCCTTCACTGCGGTGAGAAAGCTCAGCACCCCAGACAAGCTGGGAAGCAGCTGCTCCGTTAGGAGAGGCCCCACGAGCAAACCCGGAACCTGCAATCAAGGGCGGATTTTAAAAGGGAAAAGGAAAAGGATGTCACAGCCCTTCTGGACTGGCGCTTCAGCCCTTGCACGCAGTCACTGTCACACCCCTGTTGGGAAAGCAGGCGGCTTCGTACCCCGACACTGATTAGCATCTCTGGCCTGGGTCCTCTGTGCAAGCAGCGGGCTCTGGGCCAGGGGAAGGATATTTGCACTGCCCTGCTTAATTATTGAGCACAGTCATCCTCTGGGAGAGGCCTGCTCTCTGGAGTGTTTCATGGAGCTAATATCTCAGGGGACTATGAGGCTGGACTCTGGAGCAACCTTTAATCATCACTGTTTGGAATGAGGGCTCTTAATTTACCCTCTGCTGAATACAAGCTGACCTGGTACAGGATTTCCCAACAGCCTGGAGGACAAAGATTGGCATGGCCCCCAAGAACTCAAAGGGGAGGGACAGGAGCCAAGGCAATTGGTCTCCTCTAGCTTTCCTCTCCCCTGCCCTCTCTGAATGAGAGCCCCCTCCCTCACTGGATCCCTTCCACCAGAGTTCAACACTCAGACCTGGTGCGATGTGACACCAGAAATCAAAATGTGTGACAAATGGCTGTCATGTGACATACTTCGACTTTGCTGCGTGTCACACCATAACTGGCAAATTAGAACAGATTTTAACTGTTAAACCTCATTTGAAGGCTGTTCTCTCCCTGGGTGAATGAAATAAACCTATTTAGTAATAATAATTAAAAAACCTGGACAAATTCTGGTACATACAGCCATAATGTCACACCCCTCCCCCACTTGTTAGATTAGGAACTTGGATTCTGTTCCCAACTCTGCCTGAAGTGCCCTTTCCTAATCTCTCTAACTAATGGAGGTGGGGGACTAATGCTGGATGGCCTTTTAGGGTGGGGTTTGAGGACTTGGTGAAGTGTACAGAAATATTAACATAAATGAAAAAAGAGGTGGCTGTCTGGGCATTCTCTGTGGGGGCTCCCGGGCTCTGGACCTTGCTCCCACCCTTGGTCTGAAATAGCCAGCATGGGGTGACCTTTGCAGGTACACAGTCTGAGGGGGAGGGGATGGAGAGGGATGGAGGTGTGCTCCCTGTAATGGTAAAGGGCAGAAATGAGTCTCTAGGTGCATGGCTGGCCAAGTTCCAGCTGAACTGATACTTTATTGCTGCTGAAGTCAGTGCCTTCTTGGTTACTACTGAAATAGAAATAAATCAATACATGGCAGGCAGGCGAGGTGAGGCTGGAACTCCTGGGTCTCAGCTCAGCCCAGGTGACAGGGGATTGGATGGTGCGCTCACCTGCCATGGAATATGCCCCGACCTGGCAATGCAGCAGAATGGGCTGATTCAGCTCCAGTGCAGACCGTTACCCTGGAGTATTTGTACAAAGTATGCCTCGTAAGGTATCATTAGAAAACTCATAATGTGCTCATCATCATTGTCCTGATGTAAAATATGTGTGGCAACACTCTATGTAGAGTTATGGGATTCCACTGTGTGGAGTTACTAACACATGTTCCAAGTCTGGGGAGTGGCCAGAGCAGTTCCTCAGAGACAAAGGGTAAGCTGATGCCACAACCAGGTGTTAACAAGGTCAATAGGCCATCACCTGCTAAATGGCTATTCATTGGCAGGAAAAGGAGTGTGGGCAGAAATAATAATTTTATTAAGATAATGTTGAAATAAAAAGAAAACGGTACAGAGTTTAGGCATAGAAGTTTCTGGTTATCAAGGGAATAAGTTACAGATTATCAAGGGGTGCGAAATTCGGTTTAGGAACAGGTGGCGTAAGGAATACATAATCTGCAGCCTCCCCGATGGGGGTAAAAGTTTAACCGGTCAAAGTACAGACATTGAGATATGGGGGTATGTTGTCCATATAATGGCTATGTTCAGGTGTGGAGTATAATAAGTGGATACGATGATGGGGATGGATCTACCCTCATTTGGTGGGATTTAATGTTCAGTGAGTTTATGGTTCCAGTTCATATGGTCCAATGGAAAAAGTCTCTCAGTCCCTTTCCCATAGTAGATGCACGATGTCGTACCGGCTCACACCTCTTGGTACTGTCGGTGGCCGGTGATGTGTTCGATATAGATGTCCCAGGACCATCGGATGGTGTCCGAGACCATGAGGCGCTGCATGAGCCATGCGTAGCGTCGACCGATCCCACAGGTCCGCAGCACACGCTCGTTGCAGGGGTCCCAAGCACCCAGGGCTCCGACGATCAGGGCATCCATCTGCACCTCATAGCCCTTCACTCTCAGGTTGTCGGCCAGGGGGCATATTTTTCCAGCTTTCGAGCTCGGGCTTCGCGGAAGGCCAGGGTCCTGTTCTCGAAGGAGACCGTGATGTTGACGAGGATGATCTTTTTCTGGGCCTTGTCAGTGACTACCACGTCAGGTCACAACTGGCTGTCAGTACCGGGGATGGCGCAGTTCACGGCGACCTCTCCCAGGAGCAGTGCGATGGCTGTCACTAGGCGTTTCTGGATGGCATTGTGGCGCAGCTGCCAGGCTCTGGAGTCGGGCTTGCAGCTGCACAGGACATGGGGCAGGGTCTCGTTGGAGCAGCCGCACTTCCTGCAACGCTTGTCTCGGTTCCCGTGGTGGACGGCTCCGTTGAGCAGGACGCAGTTGAGCCGGGCACAGTGGATGAACCGCCAGTTGGCGAAACGGGTGCAGCCGCCCCCGGCAAGGAAGTGGTTGCTGGCATCCCACTTGCTGGTCAGTCTGAAGGCTTTACCCTGGTCCAGTTTATGCTTCAGGGCTTCCATGTACAGAGAATGGATGGTTGCCTTGAGGGTCCTCTCCAGCATGCCCCTGGCGCTCGGGGTGATGATGGTGTTGTCGTCAGACCTGATCTGCGGCACCAGGACTCCCAGCTCCTGGCGCTCGTTGCACCACTCCCAGCAGCAGCCAATGTGCTTCCCCAGGCGACACGTGGCATTGCGAGCGCGGGACCACAGTGAAGCGATGTCGCGGCTGTCCCATCCGAATTCGCCATCCAGGGAACCGCTCAGGAAGCTGGCAGTGTCTTGGTTGGAGGGGGCTCTGCCGATCCGGTTCTTTGTTGCATCATGGAGGGCGTTTGCTGTGATGTTCCTTACCATGGTGTCGGGACATGTCAGCAGGCGGAAGGCGGGGGTGATCACCGCAATGTCACACAGGTCACCCATGTGGGGGACATTGGCACCGCCATGCCTGTGGGCAATATAGACCAGCTTGTTGCTGGCTCTCTGGGAAAGGAACAGCCACTTCTTCATGAGCTGCCGGACGATCTTGTCTGCCTTGTTGAGGGGTACCTTCGCCACGGCGGATCCCCTTAGGACGAACGAGATGCGGGGGATCAGGAAGGTGTTCAGGGCGTTTATCTTCTGCCATGGTGCTAGCAGGGAGGTGTTGATCTTGGCGGCATCCTGCAAGATCTCCTGGATGGTGTCCTCGGGTGTCTGCCGGACATGGAAACCCATCAGTGTGCCGAGGTGCCGGTAGGCCTGCCCCTCTGCCAGGGGGATGACGGGCTCACTCTGGATCTGGAACCCTGTCGTCTGCACTGAGTCCCTTTTGCTGCCATCGATGTGGAGAGATGCACACTTCTTTGCATTCCTGGATGGTGTCCTCGGGTGTCTGCCGGACATGGAAACCCATCAGTGTGCCGAGGTGCCGGTAGGCCTGCCCCTCTGCCAGGGGGATGACGGGCTCACTCTGGATCTGGAACCCTGTCGTCTGCACTGAGTCCCTTTTGCTGCCGTCGATGTGGAGAGATGCACACTTCTTTGCATTGAAGCGGAGCCCCATCCAATCGGCAGCTCGACTGGTGGCATCTAGCATACGTTGGAGGTTCTCTGGGTTGTCCACGGTCAGAACCAGGTCATCCGCGTAAGCCAGGACGCTCACCTCTCACCGTGGAGGTTGAAGCCATCTGCGCCATTGGAGATCGCTCGCAGCAACGGCTCCATGGCGAGGTTAAAGATGATGGGGCTGAGGGGAGAGCCCTGCTTAACTCCGCTCCGGATCGGGATCTCGGCGGTCTCCCCTTCGACCAAGCGAATGGTGGTGCTGCATCCCTCGTACACCTCTTGGATCACACGGAGGAAGTTCTCTGGCAACCCAAACTCCTGGAGCGTGGCAAAGATATGGTGGTGGGGCACGGACCCAAAAGTGATAGTCACGTCGAGCCATGCTACAGTGCACTGCCTCTGCGCCCTTTTGGCCATTTTGATGGTGGTTTGGAGGACAAAGTTGTGTTCATAGCAGCCCTTGCAGGAAATGAAGCCTTTCTGGGTGGAGCTGATGGCTCCCCCACTCACCGACCACTCCGTGATCCTCGACGCCAGGCAGCTGGCATAGAGCTTGTACATCGTGGAGCAGAGGGAGATGGGCCTCCAGTTGCTGGGATCATCCTGCTCACCCTTCTTGTACACCAGTACCGTCATGGCCTTCGTCCAGGAGCTGGGAGTCCGGTAGAATCGCTTGCACTGGTTGAAGAGCGTGGCGAGGACCAGGCAGCAGGGATCTCGCTTTTTCAGGAGGCTGTAGGGGACGCCGTCTTTCCCAGGAGCTGTGTTTTTTGTTTTTGAGAGTCTGGCCACCATTTCCTTGGGCGTGAAGTCAGTTTCCAGGACACCTGCTTCGTCGACACGGGGCAGGGGACGGAGGCGCTCTGGGCGCTGCGCGTCATTCCGGGCTGTGTGGTCGAATACATCCTTGAAGTAGCTGTAGAGACGCTCAGATGGGATCGTGCAGTAGGACGAGGGCCCGTCGAGGATCGCCCTCATGGCTTTGGAGAGGTTTGCCCAGTACAGCTTTTGGATCCTTGAAGCCGCTGCTGGATCGTAGCGGCGGCTGGAGTCTCTACTTCTGGCTCCCCTGGTGGTGGTGTTGAGGTTTGGAGAAGGCGTTCTGCGGGCAGGCGGGGCCTTCTCCTGGTTGGAACTTCTCCTTCGAGCGGTTTCCGCAGACAGTTCTTGGGTGAGCCTGTCTACGAGGAGGTCGAAGTTGTCAAAGGAAGCTGTCGCTTGTAGCTCCTCGGTCCAGGCAGTCTGCCACGGAGTGGCAGCCCTCACCATCGGCTGCTGGCCCTCATGGTCCTCGACCTCGTCTGGTGCAGGCTCAAAGCCTGCATGGTCGGCCTGCCATCTATCTCGTGAGTCAGGATTCCCTTCGGTTGGGTGCTGGGGCGGGATCTCTGGCGGGATGCTGGCGTTGCTAGTGGTCGGAGAGACACGGTCCGGCTCGGGGGTTGCTGGGACACCGCTGGTCCTTCTATGAGTGGCTGCTGCCTGGGCGGTTGCTGCTGGAGCGTGAGATCTGCCGTAGGCAGCGTCCCGTAGAATGGACTCGGGGGCCGTGCTGGACCATCTGGCGATGAGGGCCCGGTGCTTTCCTGTGGCTGCAGGGCTGGTTCCTCCAGTAATGTCTGGAGCTCGCGGGGCAGTCTGAGGCTTGGCGCTGGCTCCCCCGGCTGCTGGAGTTTGCAGGACGGTCTGAGGCTTGGCACTGGCTCCCCCGGCTGCTGGAGTTTGCAGGGCGGTCTGAGGTGTGGCGCTGGCTCCTCCGGCAGTTGGAGTTCGCAGGGCGGTCTGAGGGGCGGCGCTGGCTCCTCCGGCAGTTGGAGTTCGCGGGGCGGTCTGAGGGGCGGCGCTGGCTCCTCCGGCAGTTGGAGTTCGCGGGGCGGTCTGAGGGGCGGCGCTGGCTCCTCCGGCAGTTGGAGTTCGCAGGGCGGTCTGAGGGGCGGCGCTGGCTCCTCCGGCAGTTGGAGTTCGCGGGGCGGTCTGAGGTGTGGCTCTGGCTCCTCCGGCAGTTGGAGTTCGCAGGGCGGTTTGAGGGGCGGCGCTGGCTCCCCCGGCTGCTGGAGTTCGCGGGGTGGTCTGAGGTGTGGCTCTGGCTCCTCCAGCGGTTGGAGTTCGCAGGGCGGTCTGAGGGGCGGCGCTGGCTCCTCCGGCAGTTGGAGTTCGCAGGGCGGTCTGAGGTGTGGCTCTGGCTCCTCCGGCAGTTGGAGTTCGCAGGGCGGTCTGAGGTGTGGCTCTGACTCCTCCGGCAGTTGGAGTTCGCGGGGCGGTCTGAGGTGTGGCTCTGGCTCCTCCGGCAGTTGGAGTTCGCAGGGCGGTCTGAGGGGCGGCGCTGGCTCCTCCGGCAGTTGGAGTTCGCAGGGCGGTCTGAGGGGCGGCGCTGGCTCCTCCGGCAGTTGGAGTTCGCGGGGCGGTCTGAGGGGCGGCGCTGGCTCCTCCGGCAGTTGGAGTTCGCAGGGCGGTCTGAGGGGCGGCGCTGGCTCCCCCGGCTGCTGGAGTTCGCGGGGTGGTCTGAGGTGTGGCTCTGGCTCCTCCAGCGGTTGGAGTTCGCAGGGCGGTCTGAGGGGCGGCGCTGGCTCCTCCGGCAGTTGGAGTTCGCAGGGCGGTCTGAGGTGTGGCTCTGGCTCCTCTGGCAGTTGGAGTTCGCGGGGCGGTCTGAGGTGTGGCTCTGACTCCTCCGGCAGTTGGAGTTCGCGGGGCGGTCTGAGGTGTGGCTCTGCCTCCTCCGGCAGTTGGAGTTCGCAGGGCGGTCTGAGGGGCGGCGCTGGCTCCTCCGGCAGTTGGAGTTCGCAGGGCGGTCTGAGGGGCGGCGCTGGCTCCTCCGGCAGTTGGAGTTCGCGGGGCGGTCTGAGGGGCGGCGCTGGCTCCTCCGGCAGTTGGAGTTCGCAGGGCGGTCTGAGGGGCGGCGCTGGCTCCTCCGGCAGTTGGGGTTCGCGGGGCGGTCTGAGGTGTGGCGCTGGCTCCTCCGGCAGTTGGAGTTCGCGGGGCGGTCTGAGGTGAGGCTCTGACTCCTCCGGCAGTTGGGGTTCGCAGGGCGGTCTGAGGGGCGGCGCTGGCTCCTCCGGCAGTTGGAGTTCGCAGGGCGGTCTGAGGGGCGGCGCTGGCTCCTCCGGCAGTTGGAGTTCGCGGGGCGGTCTGAGGGGCGGCGCTGGCTCCTCCGGCAGTTGGAGTTCGCGGGGCGGTCTGAGGGGCGGCGCTGGCTCCTCCGGCGGTTGGAGTTCGCAGGGCGGTCTGAGGGGCGGCGCTGGCTCCTCCGGCAGTTGGAGTTCGCAGGGCGGTCTGAGGTGTGGCTCTGACTCCTCTGGCAGATGGGGTTCGCGGGGCGGTCTGAGGGGCGGCTCTGGCTCCTCCGGCAGTTGGAGTTCGCGGGGCGGTCTGAGGGGCGGCGCTGGCTCCTCCGGCAGTTGGAGTTCGCGGGGCAGTCTGAGGGGCGGCGCTGGCTCCTCCGGCAGTTGGAGTTTGCAGGACGGTCTGAGGGGTGGCTCTGGCTCCTCCGGCAGTTGGAGTTCGCGGGGCGGTCTGAGGGGCGGCGCTGGCTCCTCCGGCAGTTGGAGTTCGCGGGGCGGTCTGAGGTGTGGCTCTGACTCCTCCGTCAGTTGGAGTTCGCGGGGCGGTCTGAGGGGCGGCGCTGGCTCCTCCGGCAGTTGGAGTTCGCAGGGCGGTCTGAGGGGCGGCGCTGGCTCCTCCGGCAATTGGAGTTCGCAGGGCGGTCTGAGGGGCGGCGCTGGCTCCTCCGGCAGTTGGAGTTCGCAGGGCGGTCTGAGGGGCGGCGCTGGCTCCTCCGGCAGTTGGAGTTCGCAGGGCGGTCTGAGGGGCGGCGCTGGCTCCTCCGGCAGTTGGAGTTCGCAGGGCGGTCTGAGGTGTGGCTCTGGCTCCTCCGGCAGTTGGAGTTCGCGGGGCGGTCTGAGGGGCGGCGCTGGCTCCTCCGGCAGTTGGAGTTCGCGGGGCGGTCTGAGGGGCGGCGCTGGCTCCTCCGGCAGTTGAAGTTCGCGGGGCGGTCTGAGGGGCGGCGCTGGCTCCTCCGGCAGTTGGAGTTCGCAGGGCGGTCTGAGGGGCGGCGCTGGCTCCTCCGGCAGTTGGAGTTCGCAGGGCGGTCTGAGGGGCGGCTCTGGCTCCTCCGGCAGTTGGAGTTCGCGGGGCGGTCTGAGGGGCGGCGCTGGCTCCTCCGGCAGTTGGAGTTCGCGGGGCGGTCTGAGGGGCGGCGCTGGCTCCTCCGGCAGTTGGAGTTCGCGGGGCGGTCTGAGGGGCGGCGCTGGCTCCTCCGGCAGTTGGAGTTTGCGGGGCGGTCTGAGGTGTGGCTCTGGCTCCTCCGGCAGTTGGAGTTCGCGGGGCGGTCTGAGGGGCGGCGCTGGCTCCTCCGGCAGTTGGAGTTCGCGGGGCGGTCTGAGGGGCGGCGCTGGCTCCTCCGGCAGTTGGAGTTCGCGGGGCGGTCTGAGGGGCGGCGCTGGCTCCTCCGGCAGTTGGAGTTCGCAGGGCGGTCTGAGGGGCGGCTCTGGCTCCTCCGGCAGTTGGAGTTCGCGGGGCGGTCTGAGGGGCGGCGCTGGCTCCTCCGGCAGTTGGAGTTCGCAGGGCGGTCTGAGGGGCGGCGCTGGCTCCTCCGGCAATTGGAGTTCGCAGGGCGGTCTGAGGGGCGGCGCTGGCTCCTCCGGCAGTTGGAGTTCGCAGGGCGGTCTGAGGGGCGGCGCTGGCTCCTCCGGCAGTTGGAGTTCGCAGGGCGGTCTGAGGGGCGGCGCTGGCTCCTCCGGCAGTTGGAGTTCGCAGGGCGGTCTGAGGTGTGGCTCTGGCTCCTCCGGCAGTTGGAGTTCGCGGGGCGGTCTGAGGGGCGGCGCTGGCTCCTCCGGCAGTTGGAGTTCGCGGGGCGGTCTGAGGGGCGGCGCTGGCTCCTCCGGCAGTTGAAGTTCGCGGGGCGGTCTGAGGGGCGGCGCTGGCTCCTCCGGCAGTTGGAGTTCGCAGGGCGGTCTGAGGGGCGGCGCTGGCTCCTCCGGCAGTTGGAGTTCGCAGGGCGGTCTGAGGGGCGGCTCTGGCTCCTCCGGCAGTTGGAGTTCGCGGGGCGGTCTGAGGGGCGGCGCTGGCTCCTCCGGCAGTTGGAGTTCGCGGGGCGGTCTGAGGGGCGGCGCTGGCTCCTCCGGCAGTTGGAGTTCGCGGGGCGGTCTGAGGGGCGGCGCTGGCTCCTCCGGCAGTTGGAGTTTGCGGGGCGGTCTGAGGTGTGGCTCTGGCTCCTCCGGCAGTTGGAGTTCGCGGGGCGGTCTGAGGGGCGGCGCTGGCTCCTCCGGCAGTTGGAGTTCGCGGGGCGGTCTGAGGGGCGGCGCTGGCTCCTCCGGCAGTTGGAGTTCGCGGGGCGGTCTGAGGGGCGGCGCTGGCTCCTCCGGCAGTTGGAGTTCGCAGGGCGGTCTGAGGGGCGGCTCTGGCTCCTCCGGCAGTTGGAGTTCGCGGGGCGGTCTGAGGGGCGGCGCTGGCTCCTCCGGCAGTTGGAGTTCGCGGGGCGGTCTGAGGGGCGGCGCTGGCTCCTCCGGCAGTTGGAGTTCGCGGGGCGGTCTGAGGGGCGGCGCTGGCTCCTCCGGCAGTTGGAGTTCGCAGGGCGGTCTGAGGGGCGGCGCTGGCTCCTCCGGCAGTTGGAGTTCGCAGGGCGGTCTGAGGGGCGGCGCTGGCTCCTCCGGCAGTTGGAGTTCGCAGGGCGGTCTGAGGGGCGGCGCTGGCTCCTCCGGCAGTTGGAGTTCGCGGGGCGGTCTGAGGGGCGGCGCTGGCTCCTCCGGCAGTTGGAGTTCGCGGGGCGGTCTGAGGTGTGGCTCTGGCTCCTCCGGCAGTTGGAGTTCGCGGGGCGGTCTGAGGGGCGACGCTGGCTCCTCCGGCAGTTGGAGTTCGCGGGGCGGCCTGAGGGGCGGCGCTGGCTCCTCCGGCAGTTGGAGTTCGCGGGGCGGTCTGAGGGGCGGCGCTGGCTCCTCCGGCAGTTGGAGTTCGCAGGGCGGTCTGAGGGGCGGCGCTGGCTCCTCCGGCAGTTGGAGTTCGCGGGGCGGTCTGAGGGGCGGCGCTGGCTCCTCCGGCAGTTGGAGTTCGCGGGGCGGTCTGAGGTGTGGCTCTGGCTCCTCCGGCAGTTGGAGTTCGCGGGGCGGTCTGAGGGGCGACGCTGGCTCCTCCGGCAGTTGGAGTTCGCGGGGCGGCCTGAGGGGCGGCGCTGGCTCCTCCGGCAGTTGGAGTTCGCGGGGCGGTCTGAGGGGCGGCGCTGGCTCCTCCGGTAGTTGGAGTTCGCGGGACGGTCTGAGGTGTGGCTCTGGCTCCTCCGGCAGTTGGGGTTCGCAGGGCGGTCTGAGGGGCGGCTCTGGCTCCTCCGGCAGTTGGGGTTCGCAGGGCGGTCTGAGGTGTGGCTCTGACTCCTCCGGCAGTTGGGGTTCGCAGGGCGGTCTGAGGGGTGGCTCTGGCTCCTCCGGCGGTTGGAGTTCGCGGGGCGGTCTGAGGGGCGGCCCTGGCTCCTCCGGCAGTTGGAGTTCGCAGGGCGGTCTGAGGGGCGGCGCTGGCTCCTCCGGCAGTTGGAGTTCGCAGGGCGGTCTGAGGTGTGGCACTGGCTCCTCCGGCAGTTGGGGTTCGCAGGGCGGTCTGAGGGGCGGCGCTGGCTCCTCCGGCAGTTGGAGTTCGCAGGGCGGTCTGAGGTGTGGCACTGGCTCCTCCGGCAGTTGGGGTTCGCAGGGCAGTCTGAGGGGCGGCGCTGGCTCCTCTGGCGACAGGATCTCGAGCAGCTCTGCGCGATGGAGTGCTGATCTTTCTGGGGACGAGGACGTGCTGGGCAGGGGGCAGGTAGTACTGAGTTGTCTCAGTATGGAGATTTGCTTGGCAACATGAGAGGGTGAGATGGGCCTCCTGCTGGCAAGGACCTGGGTGGTGTTCCCCGCGGCAGCAGGTACCTTCTCGATCGCAGCACCCCGTTGCGCTGGTCTGGCGATGGGCGCAGGCTTCTTCATGGCAGCTTGCACAATTGCTTTTCTTTGTTGAGGCTCAGGAGCAGCGGGTCAGTGTGCAGCAGGAGGGCTGGGAGCCGGGGCAGGAGACTGTGTTGTTCCCTTGAGGTGTTTCCTGCAGGTGACTTGGTGCGTCTTGCATTGCTTCTGCGTCTCGAAGGGCAGGCTGCAGAGGGCACAGCTGAAGATAACCCGCTTGCTCTGGCATCTCTTCAGGTGTCTGGTGACACCACTGAGGAGGTGGAAGCTTCAAGGCGGAGAGCAGATGGGGCAGGTGAGCACGTCTGCAGCGAGGGGGTACTGCAGGTAGATGGTGTCCTCATTACCTTGCAGCGGGGGGGTTAGAAGCAGCATGGGGTTCTCGTCCACAGACTTCCTGGCACCAGTCTCCAATGCTTCTCTAAGAAAGGACAGGACTATAAAAATAAGGGACAGACACTCCAATGGACCATACCTCCTCCTCCTCCTCCCCCCCCCCCCCCGTCCATTGATTCACTGCACCAGAAGGAACAAAGGAAGCAGCCATCACACAGAAGAAGGGATCCTAAGAAGTTTGGCCGGTAAGGCTGTTAAGAGCTTGTGGGTGAGAACAACTTTGCTTTGAAATTAACATAGTTTGTTAAGTTAGGCACTAGTTGAGTTTTATCTTTATTGTTTTTGTAACCACTTCTGACTTTTATGCCTCATTACTTGTACTCACTTCAAATCTATCTTCTTATAGTTAATAAACTTGTTTTATTGTTGTATCTAATCCAGAGTATTTGAATTAAAATGTCTGGGAAACTCCATTTGGGGCAACAAGATTTGTGCATATCATTTCTATTAATAAAATGTCGGACTTTATATGAGCTTCTATGGTCCAGGAGAGGGCTGAGCAGTATGAAACATATATTTCTGGGGAAAGTCTGGGGCCGGGAGTGTGCTGGAGTCACCCTGTAGTATAATCCAGGCTGGTGAAAGCTTGGGTGTGACTGGCAGGCTGCAAGTGCACACAGACATAGTTGGGAATGATTTACACGCTGGAGGCTGTTTGTGAGCAGTACAGGAGCAGAGGCAACAAAGGAAAGTGATGTAAAGAGCACCCTAGGTTAGAGTGCAGGTGTGATCCAGTGCCTCACTAGTCTAGATTGTACCCTATGTATGTCACACCACTTTAGCTCAACAGAAGTCATGGGCTTGATGCAGGAATTTACTGTGTGACACGGGAGATCAAGCTGCAGGATTATAGTAGTCCCTTCCAATCCTAATAGCTAGGAATCTGTTAGTGAGCTGTGACTTGCCTTTGCAGAAGCCAGACTCTTTAGACTCTGTCATGTCATGGCCTTCTAGAGGTTTCAATTTTTAATTGGTCATCAGTTTACCAGGTGCCGGAATAAGTCTCACAGGTCTGCAGTTCTACAGATCCCCACAGAGCCTTTTCTCAAAATAGACAGAACATTTGCTACCCTCCAGCCTATCCACTGGAGCGGGGCAATGGCAGATTTTCATGTAAGACTGATAGTTTTGTGAGCACCACAGCCACTTCATTCATAAGATGTTTGAATACATCCCACCTGAGCCGGGTGACTTGCTGTTCAGTTTATCCAGGACCCTGGAGCTAACACCTCTATCATTGTGGAGGACACAAGGGAACTTAAATCTAATTGGAAGGCAGAACCACGTCTCTCAACAGCATTAATTCAGTACTGACTCAGAGGAAGAGTGGCACCTGCTCACTCCCCGACACCACTTCTTGGACCATCATAGGCTGTGACAGGTATCTCTCATCCATGTTGTCACCCAGCCTAAACTTGTTTAGCAAGCAAGAGCTGATAGGGTGGCTGGAGGAGGAACGGCTGTAAGCCAGGCTGTGTTGGTGAAAACACTCCCAAGAAAGCAGTAAATTCTGCCCTGACACCCCCAAATGTTCTGCGTGCAGATGTTTAGTGAGTTATAGTGACAGCTGCTTTCATCCTATTCCATTTCCATGCCTGTGTAAATTTACCTCTCATGATTTTGGACATGGACAGAATACTTTCAATCCAACTTCCTTATTTAAAGCAAGAGGCACACTTGGTTTTGATCTGGAGTCTCCAGAAAGCTAAATCTACATGCCTCACTCATAGACAGAGCCTCAGATCTGGTTGCTCATTGATCTAAGTGCCATTTTCCCTTCTGTTGTAGAAGTGCAATCACTTGCAGGCTGGTTTGCTCTGCTGTCTGCCTCTTCCAAAGGCAAGGCAGAGAGGCCTGTGCACTCTGCAGCACATGTTGTACACTGGCCTTGTGCAGGCAAGCCTGCGGGGAGAGACCTGCTAGCATTACCTGCCGTGGGAGCACTCCTTTAGTGCAAGGGGAAGCTGTGCTTTTGGAGGGGTAAGAGCCTACTCTCGGTACCCCAAGCATGTGGCAATTACCTAGTGCCCACAGTCCTTGGTCAGTGCACTGGGCAAGGCACGCAGTGAGAGTCTGAAGTGGTGCAAAATGGAAAAATCATTCAAAGTCTCGCCCCAGTGCCAGAGCCACTGAGAAACCAGAGAGAGCTCGGAGAACAGTAACCATAACGATGGGGGCTGGCAGGAGCGACTTACGCAGGTCTGCCTGCTCCAGGTGTAACACCCCCCACTCCTTCCCCCATCGCCTGTGGGGCCCATCATCACCTGTCCTGGCAGCACCAGTGGAAGACATCCCAGGGAAGAGGAAGCCAAGACAGCACATCCTCCTCCCCACCCCCATCCTCCTCACGCCCAGAACTGAGGGAGGAGAAGAGGACAGAGAACCGGGGGGTGGGGTGGGGGGGCGGAAGGACCTAGATCTGAGAGCCAGGGGGAGGGGGCAAAAGACTCAGGGCTCAGGGAGGAGGTGATACAGGGATTGAGGTAAGGATAGAGGCCTCTGCAGTGGGATGAGGATGGGAGGCTGGTGTCCCTGGACTGGGGCAATGGGGGAAGCCTGGCAGGTGAGAAGGCCCACAAGTGGTATGGGACTGTGTGACACCTGGAGTAAGGGGCAAGGGCCTGTGGGGCAGGAGGAGTGAGAGACCAAAGCATGGCTGTGGGAAAGAGGCAAGGTGACACTACTGACTGAACAAAGGCACCAGGGCCCGTGGGCCAGGGAGAACAGAGGCAGAGGGATGCAGAGAAGAGCAAGGGCTGGTGCTTGGGGCAGGGGAGAGAAGACAACATAGGGTGCTGGGACCTGGAGGTGAGGGCTGAAGAGGGGTGTATGGGGAGCCAGATGAGACAGAAAGGAGCATGTGCTGTGGGTAGAATCATCCAGGGGACACAGGGATGCTATGGCAAACTTTCCTTGTCGCTTGCACATTCGGGGTCATCAGTAAATCACCAACACCTGGCAATCAAAAATTATGAGTCAGGCCTCAACCATTAGGAGCTGGGCTTGAAAATGGAGAAGGTTTGTTAAAAATAATAAATATGGCGTTCATTTTGTTTTCCTTGTTTACTGAGCTCTTGGTTCTGTCCTCGGGTCATGTTTTCAAGATTTGCTCGACAACCATGAAGTCTAGAAATTTATTGTTTGTTCTCAACGGAAGCTGAGAGACTTATGTGATCACAGGACTCCAAGAGCTGGGGCCTCAAGAAAAACACCAGAGACCATGAGACTTGTGAGAATTGGCAACACAGAGTCATTGATGGCCAACACTCAGGGTGAAATGTCACACAGGCACAGCTACTGACCCCAGCAAGTAGCCGCAGCCAGGAAAGGGGGATGGGTGACTTAAAATGCTCCTCTTTCTCTAGCAGCAAAGCTCTGAGGTTGCTTTGCCCAACAGAGCAGCTGCACAAAGGGAGTGGGATACGCAGGCTGCCTTTCCAAGCCAGGCAGCTGCATGAGCAGCCTTGGACTGGGCATTTCCCAAGCGAATGCAGGGGCTAAGGAAGGAAGAAGCAAGACAGGGCTGAGGCCCTGGAGAGGGACAAAGGTGCCAGATGCTGAGCAGCAATGCCTGGGCTGGGGCTCTGTAAGGGGGTTTGCTGTGATGCATGGAAATCCTGCCCTAGCAGTCGTTACCAGCACCGCAGAAGCTAAATAATCGGACTGATGGTTTCCATTTCGGAAGTCTGTGATTGGGAAGCACTGGATTGGCTCAGAGGCTTGCTGCGGTTCGTCCCTGCACACGAGGGAGTATGCAGCCTTGTTGCTATGCACAGATGTTGCCAAGGGGAGAGAGGAGTGGAGTGTAGCCGTGGTAACCTGCTATCCATCAGAAGATTGCCCAGTGGCCTTGGTGGTGTAAAACAGTTTAGGAACGGGGTAAGAGAAGTTCACCTCAGGTATTTTAGGTTTACTCAGCTAGACACTCGTTAAGGCATTATTTCCAAGGCCATGGAATCCTACTGCTACATGGCACAGAACCTTTTGTCTCAGCAATCCGTGCTGCCACGGCTTCCTTCTTATGCATCTTTACGTCAAGGTATGTAGCAGGGCAATCTTACCTTCAGCCAGGGCACAACAGGTGCACCCAGCCTCGGATTCCCTTTTTTCCCACACGTGAAAGGGGCATGGTCTCTCAGGATCAATACAGAACCTGCCTCTGGGCATAATTTATTCATGTGCACCAGTGCAGTAGTTCCCCGAAGGCTCGTAGGAAAACTATTCTCCAGTTCCCGCAGGCAACATCTAAAAGTACAGCAGTTTTCCACTTCCCTCTTATGGGACACCACCAGCAAGTCACCCACCCAAGAGTCAACAGCAACACTGTATTCTCAGTTCCTTTGGCCCCTGGTCCAGGGCCCCATTGACTAGTCCTCCCGCTGCCCTTCACACGGCCCTTCGCCCCAAGCACTCCCCATCCTGCAGTGCTCCACTCCCCAGGCTGCCCAGCCAGTGAGTCGTACACCCTGCTCACCACAACCCTCTTGTTTCTAGCTCAGCTTCCCCTGACCAAGCTAGATCTCCTGCTTTTCCTAGGCCTGTCTGCTCCGTGGGGTCCCCAGCTCTGGTCAGGGCTCACCACCACATCTGTCCCAGCTCTCTTCCAAGCTCAGCTCTCCCTGCTAGGTCTCCTGAAGCTTTCACCCAAGCAACTCCAGCCAGTTCTTCCTTGTAGCCCTTACCCACACCCTCACCCACACCTCCTGTACCCAAATCTCCCAGTCTCCTACTCTGTGGGGCCCAGGTGCCCTCCCTTAAACCCACTGATGGGGGTTGTCTGACCAGACACAGGGGAGCTGGCCTCTTCTCTCTTAAAGAGCCAGTGTCTCCCTGTGACGGTATCTTTCAAATGCTCAAGGATCAAGTCACTGTCATTGTCCCCCCAGCATCCGAGAACACTCACACACTCGTACTCAGCACTTGCCGAGCACAACTGACCTGCACAGCGCTGCGCTGCTGGTAACGAACTGACCCACCCATGGACGGGATGTGCAGGTTCATTTCTTTCCCCTCCATCCAGCATTTGGATGGGAGCTGAAATCCATCAACCAGAGACTTTCAGATGATGGGATTTTCCCTGTGTTATCATCACCATTCCCAGCTGGGGCAGTGGAAACAGAGGGTTGAAGTGTCAGAGCTCACCCTCAGCAATCCCCTGGCTGCCTATCCTGTGTTCAAACCACTCAACACAACCCCACTTTATCTCCCACCACGGTTCCTACTCCCCTGCCCTGACTGCCGACTCCTAGTCTGGTTTTTACGCTCTGGCCGGAAGAGCAATTCCACAGCCAATGCAGGGAGAGTGTTTGTCGTTCCCCTCCTTCCCCTCCCCAGAAGGCTTACACCCCAAGGACAGGTCTGGCCTCCCAGGCGCTCGAGAGCCACTGGATGCTGTGGTGCTTCGAGGCCTCCTCTCCAGCCCAGCAGGCTGTGCAGAGCTGCCAGCATGCCGCAGCTCCAGCCATCCCGGCTGCTCTGATGCGCCTTTGGCCCAAATGCAACGCCCATCATCTTTGCCTTTCCTTTCAAGAGCCTCCTGGTCCAAACCGGGAAGTGACTGGCAATCAACCCGCAGGGAGCAGCCTGGGCAGCGGGGAGTGTCTCTGCCCAGGAGCCTTGTGCATGGCAGCAAATGTGGCAGCAGCGAACGTGCTCACCTGAATAGAAATGGGAAGCACAAGAGCAGCCTGGTTGCTATGGCTACAGCGGCGCCATTCTAGACACGAGGCTCGCTGAACATCTCTGCAGAGAGCTGTGACGCTAGCTGGTGAAGAGAGCGTCCCCCCAGGGTGCTGTAACACGCCAGCCAGAGCCTCGCCCGCTTCCCAAGTGCGACAGCTCCCTCGGTTTTTCTCTGCGGGTCTTTATGTGGAAACCAGGACTTTGTTGCCGGCGTTCAGCTCCTGGGTCCCTCACCTGGCTGCAGAGCCAGAGCTGGGGGATGACAGAGCAGTCAGGCTTTAGATGGGGCCTAAGCCAGGGGAGCAGGGCGAACTCTCCATAAATGAATGGGATCATAGCGATTGCCATACAGAGCAAAGCAGTGGCCCATCTAGCCTGGCGCCCTGCCTCTGGCAGTGGCCAGTGCCCCATGCTTCAGAAGATGGCCACGTTCATCACAGAGTGACGGAAACCAGCATGGGGAACGACCTGTCAGGGGGTATTTTCAGACCCAAACTCTGCATGCCTTTGCTGCGATTTCAGACCTGCACCTGCTTTGCATGCACACCTCAGCATGCGCACACGAGCAGTTGTGCCTGGCTGGACAGATTCCTTTCTAGCCCTGTGCATGGAGCAATCCCAAATGTGTGTGTGCACTTGAGGTAGCAGGTGTGCCTGGTAGGGGGGAAAATTTGGCCTGGAAATCAGGCTCATTCCGTCGTCTGCCCAGGACCATGTGTGCATTAGAGGAGGGGTTCTCAACCTTTTTCTTTCTGAGCCTGCCCCCCCCAGCCCCCCACGGCCCACCTGTGTCACAGCAACTAGTTTCCTGCATATAAAAGTCAGGACCAGTGTTAGGGGGTAGCAAGCAGGGCAGTTGCCTGTGGAAGCTACATTGCTCGGGCTTTCTTTTCAGCCCCGGGTGGCAGGGTTCAGGACCCTGAGTTTCAGCCCCATGTAGAGGGGCTTCAGCTTTCTGCCCTGGGCCCCAGGGAGTCTAACCCTGGCCCTGCTTGGCAGACCCCCTGAAACCTGCTCGCGGCTCCCCCAGGGGGCCCCAGACTCCTGGTTGAGAACCACTGCATTAGAGGATGATAAATAGGACTTATGCTGGGGCCTGGGAATGGGATATGGAGTTTTTCCCTAGTCAAATTCAGCCTAGGTCAGTTATCAGGTGTGACTGAAGATTGTTACACTCTAGCTGTCCAGGGAAATGAGCTGGCAGTCTCAGTCTATTTCCCAAAGGGGCAGGTATCCCTGTTGATACAGTCCTCTCCCAGCCAGCCTCTCTTTGGCCTGCCCAGCCCCTGCCTGTGTTGTGCCTGCTCTGGGGAGGAGCACTGGATTTTCATTTTCCAGGGCTCTCTGCCTGGCGTGAAATGTGCTTAAAAATGTAAATACAGAATGTGGCAATCGTGAGCTGAAGTAGCAATGTGTCTCCACAATGCTCACCATGGCTGACGGGGCTCTGCTCAGACCAGGGATAATCTTTGCTAATCAAAACCCGCCTCACGCCTTCTTGCAGGATCCCAAGGAAACCACTGGGGGATGTCTTCACTAGGAACAAAACAGATCAAGGATAATTAATGTCCACATGCTGAAGCACTAATCTGGTTTGTGTGTGAGGGTCTGGGGATTTTAACCCACCATCATTTGAAATCCCACAAATGCTAAATATCTGAGCAGCACAGGGGGGTGTCTGGTGCAAATCCTTTGGGTGGAAAAAGATTGTGAAATTCTATTAACAATGTCCTCAGGCCATGGCAATTCATCAGCACTTCCCTTTGTGAAGAATTGATTTTCTGAAAGTTCCTGTACATGATGGACTGGCTGCTAAAAAGCTGCCAACAGCTTCCTGCAGCAACCGGGAGCAGCTCTTGGATTTGCCAACTGGTGACTAGAGTCTCGACTGGACTGAACCAGTTAGCAGGATAGCAGCTGGGCTTGCCGAGTGTGTGCAGCCTGCAGCCAGCACCTGACTGAAACAGCAGCTCTAGGTGAGCTCAAGGGAAGGCTTCTTGCCTCTGCCAGGCGGGCTGGGGTCATGCCAATCTCATCTCTCTTTGTGTGCTGCCAACCTGAACGCTAACCCCTCCGCCTGCAAAGGGCCCTGCCACAGTCAGTGACTAACAGGGTGAACTGCAGCCCAAAGAAAAAATGGGGGCCAGGCATCCGCACGCTCATTTTCTTGCACTTGGCTACAAGGAACTTGAAATCCTATGAAAGGGGTTCCTATGGCTCAGGGAGGGGGACACCTCACTCTAGAGTGGAGCAGGCTAACGAGCTCTTGTGAGCTACCCAGCACTAACCAGGCACATTGGGAACGCTTGCTTTGCCTGCAGAGAGGAAGCTTAGAAAGGGAAAGCCTGTCACAGGGATGTGGCTGCCGCGGGCAGGGCTGCCATGCCTTGATGACAGCTGGCTGCAGGGACAGAGCAGCAAAGAGGAGACAGTTGCAGACCCTGCCACCCCAGACACTATATGGACCTGGTATAAAGCAGGGTCCATCAAAATGAGAGGGCCTAGTGGGAGGCCCTGACCACAGACACTAGACCCTGCAGATCTGGTGAACCCCAAAGGGTGACCATGCCTGCCTCAGAGACTGACCACCTTTGGTCCTTGGCTTTGATTTTCCCAGAGGTGGGAGCGGGTGTGTTGGGTCTGGAGCCCCCCTTGTGTGCCACAGGCAGGGCAGGGACTTTGTAAGCAGGGACTGGGGGGAGGGGGGAGGGGGAGAACTGTGGTGAGGACTCGGGGAAGGGGGTGAGGCTGCCTGCCACAGGCCCCCATTACCACAGCATCAGGATACCTCACAATCCCTGATGTCTTGGTCCTCACAACAGGGCAGGGCTGTCACCCCATGTACAGATGGGGAGCAGATGCCCAGAGAGGATGAGGGACTTGGCCATCATCACACAGGAAGCCTGTAGTAGACCAGGTTGCTGATTATTTTAAATCCCAAGCTAACATTCTAGCCACTGGTCCATCTTCTAATCCCAGGCCAGCCAGGCCAGGCCAGAGAGTCCAGCAGAGGGCAACAAAAATGATTAGGGGGCTGGAGCACGTGACTTATGAGGAAAGGCTGTGGGAACTGGGGATGTTTAATCTGCAGAAGAGAAGAGTGAGGGGGGATTTGATAGCAGCTTTCAACTACCTGAAGGGGGGTTCCAAAGAAGACGGAGCTAGGCTGTTCTCAGTGGTGGCAGATGACAGAACAAGGAGCAATAGTCTCAAATTGCAGTGGGGGAGGTCTAGGTTGGATATTAGGAAATACTATTTCACTAGGAGGGTGGTGAAGCACTGTGAAGCTCAGGGCTGTGTGAGCCAGTCACCGTGCAGCTGGGAGGGGTTCACATTTTGGGTTGATTTCTTTAAATTGGTAAAACCTCGCAAAACCTGCAGCAAAATGTTGGTGTTTCCCCTGAAAATGGGCCTGTTTCTTAGTGAAAAACTACAAACTGTGATGTGTTGATCCTACCACCCTCTGTTCAAAAAGAATCCTAGGTCACCGGGCACTCTGATTTCTAGGGCCTGGGCCCACGCACCATGCCCCTCATCCAGCAGCGCCCTGTCACTTGGCTCCTGCCAGGGTGTAGTGCTCTGGAAAACTTGTCTTAGGAAAGGAGACTCAAGGAGCTTGGCTTGTTTAGCCTAACCAAAAGAAGGTTGAGGGGAGATATGATTGCTCTCTATAAATATATGAGAGGGAAAAATACCGGAGAGGGAGAGGAATTATTTAAGCTCAGTACCAATGTGGACACAAGAACAAATGGATATAAACTGGTCATTAGGAAGTTTAGACTTGAAATTAGATGAAGGTTTCTAACCAACAGAGGAGTGAAGTTCTGGAATAGCCTTCCAGGGGAAGCAGTGGGGACAAAAGATCTATCTGGCTTTAAGATTAAACTCGATAAGTTTATGGAGGAGATGGTATGATGGGATAGCATGATTTTGGTAATTAATTGATCTTTAAATATTCATGGTAAATAGGCCTAATGGCCTGTGATGGGATGTTAGATGGGCTGGGATCTGGGTTACCCAGGAAAGAATTTTCTGTAGTATCTGGCTGGTGAATCTTGCCCATATGCTCAGAGTTTAGCTGATCGCCATATTTGGGGTCAGGAAGGAATTTTCCTCCAGGGCAGATTGGAAGAGGCCCTGGAGGTTTTTCGCCTTCCACTGTAGCATGGGGCATGGGTCACTTGCTGGAGGATTCTCTGCTCCGTGAAGTCTTTAAACCACGATTTGAGGACTTCAATAGCTCAGACATAGGTGAGAGGTTTTTCGCAGGAGTGGGTGGGTGAGATTCTGTGGCCTGCGTTGTGCAGGAGGTCAGACTAGATGATCATAATGGTCCCTTCTGACCTTGGTATCTATGAATTTATGTTGCAGGTGAGAGTCGGCCCCCGCCAGCAGCTCCATACATGGGGGAGCAAAGCTTTGGGTCCGGCAGGTGGCTATGTGTGTGACACAGGGGAAAATAGCAGGTACTCCATCCCCAAGCACCTCCATCGCTGCCATTTCCCCAGCTGCAAGAACTGCAGGGCTGCTCTTTGCTGCAGGGACACGACTCTGCATGGTGGGGGGGGTCCGATTGTTTATACCATACATACAACGCAGCATGGCCCTGGGCCCGCAGCGACAACGGCGTTGTGCAGATCGTATCTTGGGATGCAGGTGCAGAGGGACCCCTGTGAACAGGCCTTCCCCTGCCCACAGAAAAGGGCCCAGCGTTTGCTCTTCTAGCTGTTTGTAGGTGCCCGGGGTGTAACCTGGGGCCAGTGATGGGGGACCTCAGCTGGTGCAGCTCAGCGGAGCTCCACTGATGGCAAGGAGGGACTGGCCACTCTGGCCAGGCTTTTATTTCTCTGCCACTTGGGTTAAGTGTCAGGCAGAACAACAGCAAATGTGGGGCTTCTCGGTGGCAAATGGACCCTCAAAGCTAAACGCAGAGATCTTTAGCCAGGCTGGTGACACTGCAGGGCCAGGCTTGGTGATGCTTCCATGTGTGCACAAAGCCAGTGGCATATCATCTGAGGGTTCGCACTGCTCCAGTTCTGCCCCTCCCCGGGCCACGAACAGCAAACTGGAGCAGCCCCTGGAGCGCTGGCATACCATGGGCTAGCTCATCCCCGAGACTCTGGGAAGGAGGCAGGACCCAGGTGGAACGTGGTGCCAGCCCAGAGGACAAACCCCTGGCTCCCCGATCCCCAGAATAGTGAACACTCATCCAGCTAATTGGATTGAAAGCCCCATTTGGGAGCTGCTTTCACATGGGAGACAGGCTTTTGTGACAACACACTTCTGGAAATGAACGAGACTGAATGGCCCTATGTCACCGAATCACCGGGTGATGCTCTGGAACTACTCCATATGAAGCCAGTCAGGACTCTGGGGGAGCATGCCTCTTCTCTCTGAGCATACTGTCACCAGGGCAAGAAGCTTACACATCTTCAACCTTCCTGGGTCTGACCTCGGAGCATTCAGCATCCCCTACCTCACCGTGCGCTTCCAGCAGCGAGTCTGCCCGGGTGGGGCTCCTGGAGAAGCCAGAGGACCCTCCACCCCAACTCCGCAGTCAGCCGTGACTCTCAACCAGCATTATAAAATGGAAGTTTATTGGTCGACAGGAACAGAGCATAGAACAGAACTCGTTAGCACAGAAATCAGTGACTTTCTGCCAAGTCAATCTTGGGGAGTACTGGGCCAGACGCCCTGGACTCCCCCCTTGCAGTCCCCCCAAGCAGACTGCCTAGCTTCCAGCGACCTGACCTCAGACACCCCCAATGCCCCTCATCCTTGTCTTTGTCCTGTTTCCCAGGTAAAGAGTCACCTGCTTGTCACCTAGTTGCATCCCCCTCCTGGGTCTCAGCTTATGAAGGGCACCGGCCATAGCATACATGCAGGCAGCTGAAGCAGCCTCACCTGCCCCAGAGAGTCTCAGCCACAGTCACACATCCCTAGTCCCACCACCGAGGCATTGATGCAGCACATAGGGAAACTGAGGTACACACAGTATTCATGCAAAACAGTAAAACTCACGTAGGCTCACATACAACATAACAAGGGAAAATCCCCACTTCTTCACACCCTAATGTCAGGTTATAATGACACTGGCTAATCCCCGCTTTGACTCTTAGGGGATGATGAGGATGGAGCAGGTTTGTATAATTACTGTCCCCATCACGGTAATAGGGAAATGCTAACGCTGTGAGCAGGAGATCACACTGAACTGAAGCTGAGTATAGTCATTCTCCCTTTGTCCAGTCTAAAGGCTCTGTCTTGGGACTGTGTTTAGTTCATTAACACGGGAATTGCTGCACATACAAGCTAATGAGATTGATACACATCACACTGCTAGGAAAGCCGCCCGGCTCAGAGGCAAACCATATGGGACCAACGCACACTGTCGGTAGCTGAGAGCAATTCCATGTAAGACGAAGCAGAAGAAGAGTTAGGTCACATGTCCGTGATCCACGGGGGCCGCATGACAGCTCTGATCTACAAGAGGTTGCTCAGATAGCTCAAGCTTGTGCTTTCAGCTCTGCAGACCGCAGCATTGGCTGGCTCAGAAAGCAGGGTGTGTCTGGGATTTGGATGTTGTGGGCCTCAGATGCTCAGGACAAGCTTCCTCTCTGCGGGACGGCTCGCTTCTGTGATAGCTGATGCTAGGGATTGAACTGGAGATGGCTGATGCTAGAAGCATGCAGTGTCCCATCCCCCTCGCCTAACTATCTTGAAATATTTTGTATCATCTGCAAACTTACCACCTCACTGTTTACCCCTTTTTCCAGATCATTTATGAATATGCTGAACAGCACTGGTCCCAGTACAGATCCTTGGGAGACCCTGCTATCTGCCTCTCTCCATTCTAAAACCCAACCATTTAGTCCACTCTTTGTTTCCTGTCTTTTAACCAGTTATTGATCCATGAGAGGACCTTCTCTCTTATCGCATGACTGCTTACTTTGCTTAAGAGTCTTTGGTGAGGGACTTTGTCAAAAGTCCAAGTACACTATATCCACTGGATCACACTTGTCCACATGCTTGTTGACCCCCTCAGAGAATTCTAGTAGATCAATGAGGCATGATTTCTCTTCACAGCAGCCATATTGACTCTTCCCCAACAAATCGTGTTCATTTATGTCTGATAATTCTGTACTTTACTATAGTTTCAACCAATTTACCTGGTACTGAAGTTAGGCTTACTGGTCTGTAATTACCAAGATTGCTTCTGGTTTCTTTTTTTCAAAATTGGTGTCATATTACCTATTCTCCCATCATCTGGTATAGATGTTGATTTAAATGATAGGTTACATACCACAGTTAGTACAGAAGAGTACCCAAAAGTTACCTACTACAGGACAGGCCCAACAAAAAAAATAACAGAACGCCACTAGCCAACACCTTCAGCCCCCAACTAAAACCTCTCCAACGCATCATCAAGGATCTACAACCTATTCTGAAGGACAACCCATCACTCTCACAGATCTTGGGAGATAGGCCAGTCCTTGCTTACAGACAGCCCCCCAACCTGAAGCAAATACTCACCAGCAACCACACACCACACAACAAAAACACTAACCCAGGAACCTATCCTTGCAACAAAGCCCGTTGCCAACTGTGTCCACATATCTATTCAGGGGACACCATCACAGGGCCTAATCACATCAGCCACACTATCAGAGGCTCATTCACCTGCACATCTACCAATGAGATATATGCCATCATGGGCCAGCAATGCCCTTCTGCCATGTACATTGGCCAAACCGGACAGTCTCTACGTAAAAGAATAAATGGACACAAATCAGACTTCAAGAATTATAACATTCAAAAACCAGCTGGAGAACACTTCAATCTCTCTGGTCTCTCGATTACAGACCTAAAAGTCGCAATTCTTCAACAAAAAAACTTCAGAAACAGACTCCAACGAGAGACTGCTGAATTGGAATTAAATTACAAACTGGACACCATTACATTAGGCTTGAATAAAGACTGGGCGTGGATGTGTCATGACACAAAGTAAAACTATTTCCCCATGTTTATTCCTCCCCCCCCCACCCCCCGCCGCCCCCGTTCTTCACACTTTCTTGTCAACTGCTGGAAATGGCCCATCTTGATTATCACTACAAAAGGTTTTTTTTCTCTCCTGCTGGTAATAGCTCACCTTTCCTGATCACTCTTGTTACAGTGTGTATGGTAACACCCATTGTTTCATGTTCTCTGTGTATATAGAATCTCCCCACGGTATTTTCCACTGAATGCATCCGATGAAGTGAGCTGTAGCTCACGAAAGCTTATGCTCAAATAAAATTGTTAGTCTCTAAGGTGCCACAAGTACTCCTTTTCTTTATACCACAGTTAGCAGTTTTGCAATTTTGCATTTGAGTTCCTTCAGAACACTTGAGTGAATACCATTTGGTCCTGGTGACTTCTTACTGCTTAATTTATCTATTTGTTCCAAAACCTCCTTTAGTGACAGCGCAAGCTGGGACAGTTCCTCAGATTTTTCACTTCAAAGAATGGCTCAGGTGTTGGAATTTTCTTCACATCCTCTGCACTGAAGACTGATGGGAAGAATTCATTTAGTTTCTCTGCAATGGCCTTGTCTTCCTTGAGTGCTCCTTTAGCACCTCGATCATCCAGTGGCCACACAGATTGTTTGGTAGGCTTCCTGCTTCTGATGTACTTAAAAAAATTTTTTTTTTGCTGTTAGTTTGAGTCTTTTGCTAGTTGCTCTTCAAATTCTTTTTTGGCCTGTCTAGTTATACTCTACACTTGACTTGCCAGAGTTTATGATGCTTTTTATTTTCCTCAGTAGAATTTGACTTCCAATTGTTAAAGGATGCCTTTTTGCCGCTAGCCACTTCATTTATTCTGTTTAGCCATGGTGGCATTTTTTTGGTCTTCTTACTATTCTTTTTAATTTGGGGCATACATGTAATTTGAGCCTCTATTATGGTGTTTATAAAAAGTCTCCCTGCAGCTTGCAGGCATTTCACTCTTGTGATTGTTCCTTTTAATTTCTGTTTAGCTAGATTCCTCATGTGTGTGTAGTTCCCGTTTTGAAAGTTAAATATGACTGTGGTGGCTTGATATTCTCCCCACCACAACCCCATGCTAGGGCTGTTGTGTGCTGGGCTGCACCCATAGCCTGGTCTCTCTAATTACACCATGGCCCAAACCAAGGCTATCATTGGCAGCCCGGAGGTCATGAAAGAGCTGCTATGCCAATGGAACATTCCCTTGTGCTGAGTCTGACTATGCCAGCTGTAGGGCTGCTTTGGAGTTCCGGATGGTGCCGTGCCCCCCTCGCGCTGGTTTCTGCAGCGTTTACCTTGCACCCTCGCGTCCTGATGAAGTCAGTGGTATCAAACCCTTCACAGGATTGGGCCCTGCACCACCGGGTATCTGTTTCTCCTGCCTTGCACTGGTGTGTAAAGGAGTAACTCCATGGAAGTCAGTGATGGCACTAGTGTCAAACTGGTGCCAGTGGGGTGGAAACTAGGCCTTTGCTGTTCAGCTTTCTGTGGCCCTCCTAAATCAGAGAGGCTGGGAGTGTTGGGGGCCTGCTGGCCAAGCCCCCCAGCCTCTTCTAATCCCCGGCAGTGGGAGGAATCCATCTCTCTCTACAGTCTGTCATCTTGCAACTTACCCAGCAGGGAGACTGGCTCGTGTAAATTTGCAGCCTCTGGCTGTGTGGCTTCACAGGGGCTGGCTGGATTTGCTGCTGGAGAAGGCTCTGCTCTTGTTGTTCTTCTGCTCACCCTGCAATCTGTGTTAGGAGCTTGTTATTTTCTGAATCCAAAGTGCATCTGACAGCCTTAGATGAGGAACAGACACCTGCTGCAGCCTTGGCTCTCTCCCACTGAGAACCTGCAACAGAGGGCCACCATGGCTCTGTAAACCAACAACTGGACAGAACCTAGTGCTGAGCCAGTGTCCCATGCCCATGCCCTTCCCAGGTCTGGGCCAGGTTCTCCTCTGTCCCTGTGTGGCAAATTCAGAGCAACGCCCCTGTTCATCACAATGGAGTGTTGATGCTGGTACCTAATGATGACTATTTAAAGCCCAACATGGTTAACTCTTTCACACCTGATCATTCTAGTAGCACTTTTCAGCTGTTTTGGGGCAGTACATGGGAGTCAACTGCAGACGTGTAAAAACTGAATCGGGTACCAAAAATCATGAGGCTGGCTTAAAAAAATCCTGTTTTGTTTTGTTTTTTTTAAATCACAGATGTTGGACTCTGTTTCTTTGCCTTCTGGTCTCTGAGCCTGCTTTATAGTATCTCTGCAGTGGCTGGGATCTTCTGTGAGTTCTCCTTCCCCCCGCACCTCCCCCCACAGTTGACAGCAGTAGGAGCCAGGGCCATCTCCTCTTAGCACCTGTGGCTGAAGGTACAGTGTGCCCCCCAGCAGGCTTGTCTCTGCCAAGCTGCAGCCAGGGTTGCTGGCAGGAGGCTGAGGGTGCAGCCCCAGGCCATTCTGTTACCAGGGGCTTTACAATAAGCAAGGTCCCAAGTCCAGTCTCGTCAGCCCTCCCCCTGCTGCTGGCACCACTGTCCCGTGTGCCCAAGGGGCTCTCCTCAGGCCTTGGCGTGGAGCCCTGGAAGGGCCCACCTCTCTGTATGCCAGCCTGGAAGTCAGCTGCCCTCCTGTGGTGAGATGGGGACAGGGTTCCCCCCACCTTCCCCTGTTGTTGGTTTGCTTTTGGATCCTCGCTCTGCCTGAGCAGCAGCTAATCTGGTTAGACATAATCCTGTTTACTGGAGCTAGCCCCAGAGCCAGAGTCGTGCTGGACTATCAAGGGCTGGGCAGTAGATTAGCTTTGACCCCCTCCTTAATTGGGTCCACGTTGCATGTGAATATAAATAGTGCATTGGCTCCTCACTGCCAGGCAGAGGGCTCACTGCAGAGCCCCCCTGACCCCCACGCCCCATCTGGCTTGTCTCATCAAGCAGCAGGGCCAGAAGGCATCTTGTGGGACCCCCTTAAATGCTGGATCCCTCAGCTTGGCTCAGCTTTTCCTGGGGTAGCTACAATGTCACAATGTTATGGCTTCAAACCAGCAAGAGCCCCCAGAGACGGGGTGAGGGGCAGGGACCCTGTAGGTTACCAGGTGGTTCAAGTGATTCCAGCTGCACCCACTGTAAAACATGCACCCAAAGGGATTCCAGCCCCTTCTCTGTCCCTGGGTAAAGCGGGCAGTGGCCTTTCAGTGAAGTTGCTGCACCCCTGAGATCTGAAAACGTGCCTGCCAGCCATGGAGGCCTTGCTCTGCATATGGGCCCAGACACCCCAACAGCTGGGCTGCTCTGCCCCACAGGAGGCCCAAGCCATCAAGGTTTGACATCGCCATGCATTTGGGGGATGTTCAGATCTGTGGGTGGGCGTGGCCCGTTGCAGAGTATGGAGCTGCCTATGAAAGCTGGGGGACGTTGTGTCCAGGATTTCGATTCAAGTCTGTCTGGAAATTAACAGGAATTGGCCAAGCATGAACCCAGGCCCGGCCTGTCTGCTCTGCTCTGGTCCAAACCAGTGAGGATAATTCCCACATTCCCCAGCTGGGGCTCATCACTAACCCTGCAACTCAGCAGCTCTGGCTCAGCCCAGGAGCACTTGAGGAGGACTGCAGTGTCCACGTTTGATGGAGGAAGGAACGATTCAGTGAAGATTTCTGCTAAGGCTGCAGAGTACCAATAACACCACAAAGCAATTCTCTGGCAATTCCCATCCTCGCCAATGGGCACCAGCTTTGTCATCCCCACATTACACATGGGGAAACTGAGGCACCAGGAGGCGAAAGGACTTGTCCAAGATATCACAATGCCAGCAACAGCAGGTGCCTGAGCAGGGACACAAGCAGCCACCGTTTGGTCTAATGGGATGGAAAACCAGCCTACAAATTACCTGAACCTCCCTCCGGCCCTCAGACCAAATGGCACACATTTGTCTAAGGACCCTCACACTCCCTGCTGCTGCGGGAAGCCCCTTGCTCCAGCCCTCCTCTGCCAGCCCCCAGATGGCTGCACTGGGCCACATGATGCCATTTGGGTCAAAGAGTGCACACCAAGTGGGAGTGCCGCGGTTGGGGCCCAGCAGGGCATGTGGAGATGCCCTGCTGGTGGTGTGAGCGCACAGCCCTCCCCCCCCCCATGAAGAAGGGGCTGCCACATGTGGGCACACACAACGCTGGGGCAGGCATACTGCTGTTCCCCGCGCCCCCAGAAGCAGGTGCAATGAAAACACAGCCCTTGCTTACCAGTGAGGCAAGGACTCTGAGTACATGGTGTGTGCCCACATGGCAGCCCCAGCTGCAGTAACATGGCACGGGACACAGAGACCCCTGGCTGCAGCCTGGGTACTGTGTCAGGTACGCTGTGGCGAGAGCTGGAGGCAAGCTGACGGCGGCACAGCCCTTGAGCCCGGAGCCACGGCACACGGTGCTGAGCTGCTGGCTCCGTCACAGCTGCCTGGTTCGCTTCTGTCAAGCGCTGGTGGATGCAGCGTCCGGGGGAGGCTCAGTGTAGTGAGGGGGCTGAGGGAGGCTTCGGGGGGGCCGGCGCCCCATCGGCATTCCCTGCAGTAGTGCCAGCAGCCCCACAATGTGCTGCACCCCCGTGCCAAAGGGCTTCCTGCTACAGTCAGGCCCTGTTGAGCCTCTGGTGGTTTCCATGGCAATGGCGGCCTGCCCAGGAGTAAGGAGGCGAGCAGGGATTCAGCGCCCCGGTTTGTGTCCCAGGCAATGGGATTCGGGCAGCCTGCTGCCTCGCCCAGCGGAGGTGGGAGGCGATCAGATAACACTGGCTACCCTGTCACCCCCTCCCGCAAGTGATTAGAGGCAGCAGCGGAGAAAGGCAATTGTCTGGAGCCTGACGCTGTGGCCAGCTGGAAAGGCTTCCAGCATGACACACAATGGTGAGGGGAAGGGGCTGACAGGAACTGGCGGCACTGGAGAGCACAGCTGGGGGGCATGGGGAGTGAGACAGACTTCCCCATGCTGCTGGCACCTGGTCTGGTGCCCCAGTGCCAAGCACCCATTGCAATCACCAGCCAGAGCCCCAAGGGATGTGGCTGGGTCAGAGACAGCCCAGAATCTACCAGGAGGAGAGGTTCGTAGGAAATCCATGTTCCTAACGCACACAGAGACAGCCTTTGCAAACCCTGGGGTAGCTGGCATTGCAGCGTCAGGCTGGGGCATGAGACCCTGCCCGCGACAGTGTCCAAGTTGAGAGCAACGCCCCCAAAGGCAGTGTTTAAAGTGCTGCCAGAGGGATTTAGCTCAGGGTCAATAGTGGTACAGCGAAGAGGATTTGAGAGCTTGATCCCGACACCCTCCCTTTGAGTCTGGACAGGGAGAGAGGGAACGGCCCTAATTAATGGACACACGCAGGGGAAGCTGTTCAAGTGTCTCCTGATACTGCCGTGACCTTTGCCCCTGGCCTGTGATCTGAAAGCCATGGGCAGCCATTCCCTGATTATCTCCAACCCTCCCTCTGTTGCCACATTATGATCCCCATTCTACAGGCAGGCATAAGTGACTTGTCCAAGTCATTGACAAAGTCCAGCATAGAACCCAGGAGTCCTGGTGCCCGCACCCTGCTCTAACAACTAAATCACACAATCTCTTACTCGGACAGTGACATGAAGTGCAACAGGTCCCAAGAAGTTGCTTTCGTTTCACAAGGCCATTGGGTTGGTTCCACAAGGGTGCGTATGGGTGTGTGTACACATTTTGGGGGAGGGGAGGGTCACAGTTCTCCCCAGACCAGCCATTGGTCCAGGCCCATTCACTCTCACCCCGGAATGTCCCTGGGACAAGGGGACAGAGGAAAGAGGACGACAGGGCACCAGCATGCTTGACCCTTTGGCAAAGGCTCTTCTGAGTGTCTGATGTGGGACAAAGATTCCCTTTGCAGCAGTGCCCCTTCCTGACACCCCACCTCTTTCCCCTGCCCCCTGGGACCCCTGACAGGCTCCCTTAATGACCCTGTGTGATGCCCTCTCTGGCCCTGAGCCTGCGGTTGGGAAGCACAGGCTCTTTATGGCAGTGCTGGACCAGCGGTGATCTGGCCAGCCCTTGGGCAGCAGGGACAGCGGGATGGGTGTTCTGCAGCCGATTTGTCCATGGTAGAGCAGCTACTGAGCCTGGCCTCTTGCTCTGCACTGGGAAGCTCAAGCGGCCACCCACAACCAGACGTGTCTAACTCAGGCTCTAGGCTGGCTGTTTTCCAGGCCCGCTGAAGGCCCAGGGGGCTGGTTAAGCTCATTGCTTTTCATTTTGAGCCTTCAGAAAGTCGGCTGCCCGCGGTTAATTCAGATTTATTGAATAATTCTCCTGGGACCAGCTAGTTCAAGGCCAGCCAGGAAAATAGACAATCAATGAACCAGGCTGACATGGCCCCAGCGCTGCCTGTTGCAGAGGGCCCCTCTGTGTCTCGCATTCGCCGGGCTCTCCAGGCTGCGTCGCCACAGCAAATCACCTGCACTGAGGCGACTGTGAGGAGGAATATAAAGCTCCCTGCTGCTGTGGCGGAGGCAACCCCTTCCCAGGCCCACAATCCTGGTGCTGGCTGAGTGCTCCCAAGAGGAATGTTGAACCTGTCTCTCTCTGTGGCACACTAGGGTTTTCCCCAGCTCAGGTGGATTCTTGGCGGCTCAGAAATGGTTCATGCAGGAACCTGGCTCTGTCCCTTTCTCTCTTCCAGTGGCCATGAATGCAGCCACCAGCCCCAGCCTGGGAGCAAGGTTTGCTGGCACACCTCCCAGCAGGCATTTAAGTGAGACTCAGCAAGACGGTGATTGCCTTGCTCTTAAACAAGCGCTGCACCCCACTGGCAGAGGGTGGAACCCGCCCTGCCGGGTATTCGGGGGATGCCAGCTACTTGGTACTGAAAAACGGGCTCAGCTCTCGCAGCATGGCCTGACCCTTCCCCTCCACTGGCACTGGTCCAGTCACCTGCCATAGCCCCCTATGTCCCTATGACAGCCACACTGCAACCTATAGCAGCGGCATCCCTACCCTAAGCACATAGTACTGGGGAGTATTTCTACACAATTCCCAAACTCCCTCTGCAAGCCCAGCTCCCCACCATGGCCCAGCTCCCCCCCACGCCCTCCATCCTTCTTGCCTGGGGGAGGGTTTGCTAGGCTTGCTGAGAGGGGGCTGCGGTTTCCGGCAGAGTTTTTCTGCCTCACTTGCCCCTTTTCGTTGTGGCCATGGGAGCAATGACTGATTGTTCGAGTTTGTTGGGCAGCCAATTAGTTGTGATGGGAACTGATGCTGAACCCTGTGAATGTTAGGAACCACAAGGAAAGGGACAGATAATAAGACAGAAAATATCATAATGCCACTATATAAATCCATGGCCCCCCTGGAATGCTGCCTGCTGTTCCGGTCACCCCAGCTCAAAAAAGATACGTTAGAATTGGAAAAAGTACCCAGAAGGGCAACAAAACTGACTAGGGGGATGGAACAGCTTCCATGTGAGGAGAGATTAAAAAGACTGGGACTGTTCAGCTGGGAAGAGGGACGACTAAGGGGGGATATGACAGAGGTCTATAAAATCATGACGGGTGCGGAGACAGTGAACAGGGGAGTGTTATTTACCCCTTCACACAACACCAAAACCAGGGGTCACCTTGTGAAATGAATAGGCAGCACATTTAAAACAAACAAAAGGAAGTTCTTCTTTACACAACGAATAGTCAACCTGTGGAACTCCTTGCCAGGGGACGTTGTGAAGGCCAAAAGCATAACTGGGTTCAAAAAAGAATAGAGACAAGTTCATGGAGGACAGGTCTGTCAGTGGCTATTAGCCAGGATGGTCAGGGACCCACCCCATGCTCCCAGTGTCCCTAGACCTCTGAGTGTGAGAAGCTGGAACTGGATGACCGGGGATAGGTCACTCCATAATTGCCCTGTTCTGTTCATTGCCTCTGAAGCGTCTGGCACCAGACTCTGTCAGAAGACACGATACTGGGCTAGATGGACCACTGCTCTGACCCAGCATGGCCAGTCTTACATTCTTAAACTGTCAGAGCTGCTGGTGCCAGTCTCCACCATTTGGGAGGTCACACTCCTCACCCTCTGCCCTGGGCGTCTCCCCTGGCCGCCACGTGTCCAGATGAAGCGAAAGCTTGTGACCGGGTGGGTGACCTGGAGAGGCAGCAGAGCACTGGGTTCCACCTGGCTGCCAGATGACAAACACTCCCAGTTTGAGAGCCCAAAGGGGGGCATGACCTGATCTTACTTGGCGCTCCAGGCCACCCCAGAGGTTTATGGATTGAGCCATATCCAGGAACTTTGCTGCGCGACACCTGGTGCAATGCTGTTACCTGTGGTCACTCTGGCGGGTGCAATGTCCTTCAACACCCCAGCGCTGACACTTCGGGGGTCTGTGGTGGATTTTTTAGGCTCTCCTCTCGGCTTCACAGGCCCACTGCGCTGCTGCTGTCACAGCCTGCTCCCTACCCGCCTTCTGCATCGCAGCCTGCAACCGAGCGTGAGCGACTGTTAGACGGGGGATTGGAGCAGGGCAAACTCCCTAGTGGGTTAGAACAAACACAACTGACCGAGAGCTGGGTATGAGTGTGGTGGGCTGGTACAGCTGAGGTCTTTATTTATCAGATTGGTACCATTCCCAAGGCAGGCTGGGCTGTGCTTGCCAAACAGAGAGAATCTCAGAGCCGGTAATTCTCACTAGCAAACGAGGGTGAATTTGTTTGCACTAAGGAAAAAGTCTCTTTAAGTTTTTAAGAAAGGATGATGCTAGTGGGCCCAATTCTTCTTCCTCTTACACCAGTGTGAACTGGGAGTAAGTTTGCTGAAGTAATTGGTGTGCCTGAGCGTAAAGTTAGGGTGAGAGGAGAATCAGGCTGGTTGCATTAATTTCCTGCATGATTTATAATCTTTATCCCTGGAACTTTCATTTATTCTCCATCAGTTTGTCAGGCTGGGCTGCAAGGACAACAGTTGTCCCCAGAGTACTAAAGGGTGCTGCTAGCCCTTCTCTAAACTCTTGCAGGAAAGTCATAAGTACCAGGACTGGGCCCAGGGACACAGCAACAGGCCCAGGTCCCTGCCATGGTTCTCCACAGCGTCTTGGAAAGGAGACTTCCTCTCTGAACACTGATCCGGGCCCCACACAGGGAGGGAGAGTCACAGGGAGATGCTGGGTTGGCTCACAGAAATTTGATTCCTCTTTGTACATTACGTATTTTCCCTCAGCATTGGCTGAGTCAGAAAAGGGCCAGAGATGTAGGATGCCAGTGTGGTGCAATTAACTGCTGCTTGAGTGAGAAATAATTATCTTAATTAACGAAGGAGGGAGCCATGGGTCAGGGGCCTGCCTAGGGACATGTGCAGTCATGCAGGCGTATTGAATCAAAGCTCCTTTAGTGGATTCTGTAAATCTCTGAGCTTGGGAATCCAGCACATAGTGGCCGGACACTCCTTTGTTCTCTCTTCCATCCTCCAAACTCTTCACTGGCTTCCTACCTGCCTCTGAACCCAGCTCCATACTGCCCTGCTCTTCTCAAAGCACTCTGCAGACTCTGCCCCACCCCTGACTGTGCCTCTCGGAACCCTGTCCATTCATCCCACCTCGTCCAACCCAGCCTGCCTCTCTGGCCTTGTGGGATTGACTCACTGTGGTGCTCCAACTGTGCTTTGTAAGGGAAGGTCTTTGTTGCTGATAAGGTCACAGCGCATCACACACAGACCATGCCTAGGACGCTGGGCTTAGCTCCCTCCACTCAGCACACACTGAATGCTCAGCAGCAGCCCTTGTGGGATGCAAGGCAGCCTCCAGCTACAGAGATACACAGAGAGCCATGCATTATACCAACAACTCCCTGTGAGATGAGACTCACTGGTAAACTGAACACCATCCTCATGAGTGACCCCTGCTGCAGTGTGACAGTCTGTATCCCGAGTTCACTCTTTTTACAAGACTAGGATAAATTTTGTACGAAGTACGCCTTGTGAGGTATCATCTGAAAACTCATAATTTGTTGATCATTATTGTCCTGATAAAATACATGTGGCAACATCGTATGTAAAGTTATAAAATTCTACTGTATGACCTTGCTGAGACATCTTCCAAGTTTAGAAAAGCAGGCACAAACCACTTCCCCAGAGACAAAAGGCAAACTGATGCCTCAGCCAGGTGTCAAGAAAATCAAATGGACTATCACCTGGTTAAGCAGCCATTTTTTGGCAGGAAAAAGGGTATGAGGTAGAAAAATCTACATTTTGGCAAAGAAACAGCTGGCTCCCCACAGATTTGCTGTCTCCTGAATCTTAGCTGGAGATGATTTTCAAAGAAAAAGAGAATTTATAAATAAGGGAAACAGATACCTCAAAATACTTCTCCCTTTCTCTCTGCCCATGGCATCAACGACACCTGAAGGACAAGGAAATTAACACTGAACTGGGGGAGGCATCCTAGCAAAAAGGAAACCAGCCAGTAAGGCTGCTAAAGCATGTGGTGAGAGAAACCTTTGCTTTGAATTCATGTAGCTTGTTAAATTGGATATTAATTGCATTTTACCTCTTATTTTCTTGTAACCAATTCTGACTTTTATGCCTCATTAGTTGTAATCACTTAAAATCTACCTTTCTGTATTTAATAAACTTGTTTTATTGCAATGGTTGAAAAAGCTAATAGAATGTTATGAACTGTTAGGAAAGACATAAAAAATAAGACACAGTATCATAATCATAGAATCATAGAATATCAGGGTTGGAAGGGACCTCAGGAGGTCATCTAGTCCATCCCCCTGCTCAAAGCAGGACCAATCCCTAACTAAATCATCTGAGCCAGGGCTTTGTCAAGCCTGACCTTAAAAACTTCTAAGGAAGGAGATTCCACCACCTCCCTAGGTAATGCATTCCAGTGCTTCATCACCCTCCTAGTGAAAAAGTTTTTCCTAATATCCAACCTAAACCTCCCCCACTGCAAGTTGAGACCATTACTCCTTGTTCTGTCATCTGCTACCACTGAGAACAGTCTAGACCCATCCTCTTTGGAACCCCCTTTCAGGTAGTTGAAAGCAGCTATCAAATCCCATCTCATTCTTCTCTTCTGCAGACTAAACAATCCCAGTTCCCTTAGCCTCTCCTCATAAGTCATGTGTTCCAGTCCCCTAATCATTTTTGTTGCCCTCCGCTGGATGCTTTCCAATTTTTCCACATCCTTCTTGTAGTATGGGGCCCAAAACTGGACACAGAACTCCAGATGAGGCCTCACCAATGTCGAATAGAGGGGAACGATCACGTCCCTCAATCTGCTGGCAATGCCCCTACCTATACATCCCAAAATGCCATTGGCCTTCTTGGCAACAAGGGCACACTGTTGACTCATATCCAGCTTCTCATCCACTGTGACCCCTAGGTCCTTTTTTGCAGAACTGCTGCCGAGCCATTCGGTCCCTAGTCTGTAGCGGTGCATGGGACTCTTCCGTCCCAAGTGCAGGACTCTGCACTTTTCCTTGTTGAACCTCATCAGATTTCTTTTGGCCCAATCCTCTAATTTGTCTAGGTCCCTCTGTATCCTATCCCTACCCTCCAGCATATTTACCAGTCCTCCCAGTTTAGTGTCATCTGCAAACTTGCTGAGGGTGCAGTCCATGCCATCCTCTAGATCATTAATGAAGATATTGAACAAAACCAGCCCCAGGACTGACCCTTGGGGCACTCTGCTTGATACCGGCTGCCAACTAGACATGGAGCCATTGATAACTACCCATTGAGCCCGATGACCTAGCTGGCTTTCTATCCACCTTATAGTCCATTCATCCAGCCCATACGTCTTTAACTTGCTGGCAAGAATACTGTGGGAGACCGTATCAAAAGCTTTGCTAAAGTCAAGGAATAACATGTCCACTGCTTTCCCCTCATTCACAGAGCCAATTATCTCATCATAGAAGGCAATTAGATGAGTCAGGCATGACTTGCCCTTGGTGAATCCATGGTGACTGTTCCTGATCACTTTCCTCTCCTCTAAGTGCTTCAGAATTGATTCCTTGAGGACCTGCTCCATGATTTTTCCAGGGACTGAGGTGAGGCTGACTGGCCTGTAGTTGCCCAGATCCTTCTTCTTCCCTTTTTTAAAGATGGGCACTACATTAGCCTTTTTACAGTCATCCGGGACTTCCCCGGATCGCCAGGAGTTTTCAAAGATAATGGCCAATGGCTCTGCAATCACATCCACCAACTCCTTTAGCACTCTTGGATGCAGCGCATCCGGCCCCATGGACTTCCGCTCGTCCAGCTTTTCTAAATAGTCCCAAACCACTTCTTTCTCCACAGAGGGCTGGTCACCTCCTCCCCATGCTGTGCTGCCCAGTGCAGTAGTCTGGGAGCTGACCTTGTTCATGAAGACAGAGGCAAAAAAAGCATTGAGTACATTAGCTTTTTCCACATCCTCTGTCACTAGGTTGCCTCCCTCAATCAGCAAAGGGCCCACACTTTCCTTGACTTTCTTCTTGTTGCTAACATACCTGAGGAAACCCTTCTTGTTACTCTTAACATTTCTTGCGAGCTGCAACTCCAAGTGTGATTTGGCCTTCCTGATTTCACTCCTGCATGCCCAAGCAATATTTTTATACTCTTCCCTGGTCATTTGTCCAATCTTCCACTTCTTGTAAGTCTTCTTTTTTGTGTTTAAGATCAGCAAGCATTTCACTGTTAAGCCAAGCTGGTTGCCTGCCATATTTACTATTCTTTCTACACGTCGGGATGGTTTGTCCCTGTAACCTCAATAAGGATTCTTTAAAATACAGCCAGCTCTCCTGGACATCTTTCCCCCTCATGTTATTCTCCCAGGGGATCCTGCCCATCAGTTCCCTGCAGGAGTCAAAGTCTGCTTTTCTGAAGTCCAGGGTCCGTATTCTGCTGCTCTTCTTTCTTCCTTGTGTCAGGATCCTGAACTCGACCATCTCATGGTCACTGTCTCCCAGGTTCCCATCCACTTTTGCTTCCCCTACTAATTCTTCCCAGTTTGTGAGCAGCAGGTCAAGAAGAGCTCTGCCCCTAGTTGGTTCCTCCAGCACTTGCACTAGGAAATTGTCCCCTACACTTTCCAAAAACTTCCTGGATTGTCTGTGCACCGCTGTATTGCTCTCCCAGCAGATATCAGGGTGATTGAAGTCTCCCATGAGAACCAGGGCCTGTGATCTAGTAACTTCCGTTAGTTGCGGAAAAAAGTCTCGTCCACCTCATCCCCCTTGTCCGGTGGTCTACAGCAGACTCCCACGACATCACCCTTGTTGCTCATACTTCTAAACTTAATCCAGAGTCACTCAGATTTTTCTGCAGTTTCATACCAGAGTTCTGAGCAGTCATACTGCTCTCTTACATACAATGCAACTCCCCCACCTTTTCTGCCCTGCCTGTCCTTCTTGAACAGTTTATATCCATCCATGACAGGACTGCAGTCATGTGAGTTATCCCACCAAGTCTCTGTTATTCCAATCACATCATAATTCCTTGACTGTGCCAGGACTTCCAGTTCTCCCTGCTTGTTTCCCAGGCTTCTTGCATTTGTGTATAGGCACGTAAGATAACTCGCTGATCATTCCGCTTTCTCAGTATGAGGCAGGAGCCCTCCTTTCTCTCGCTCTCCTGCTTGTGCTTCCTTCTGGTATCCCACTTCCCCACTTACCTCAGGGCTTTGGTCTATAAAATCATGATTTTTCATTTTTTTAAAATTATTATTATTTTTTAGCAACAAATAAAAACACTATAAAATACATGGTGCATCCACACCTTGAATACAGTATCCAGTTCTGGTCACCCCAGCTCAAAAAAGATGTAGTGGAACTGGAAAAGGTTCAGAGAAGGGTAACAAAGATGACCAAGGGTATGGAACAGCTTCTATACAAGGAGAGACTAAAAAGATTAGGGCTGTTTGCTTAGAAAAGAGACAACTATGGGAGGATATGACAGAGGTCTATAAAATCATGAATGCTGTGGAAAAAGTGAATAGAAAAGTGCCATTTATCCTTAACAAAAAACAGCAGTCACCCTGTGATAGTGCACCCCATAAGGCTTCATGGAAATATGCTTATGAATGTATATATGACATAACTGGAATATGTTTTATGCTACATATGCCATGTAACATATCTCTGTAAAGGTTATGATCTACTGAATCTATTCATCCTATTTGTATGCATGTGTCATTTTTGTATTCAAAGTTATGAATATCAGCTGTGTACTTGCTTGATTTATAAGTAGCCTTAGTAAAGCATTTGGTCAGCTTCTTGAGAAAGGAATGTGCAAATTAAGTGCCCAATCAAGAAGCACTTAATGAACAATGGATCTTGGAAAGCTCCAATCCACATAAGAAGTCTTCCTGGAGACATTCAAGATAACATGTGGACAATGGCTGCTGCCTGTAAAAACTAAGTCATGCATGGACATGTGACTTGCCCAGGTGACTCCAAAACTCCATTTTGTAGCTGGATCCAACACTGGGGGAGGGAGGGGTGTCCACCCACAAGAGAAAGTCTATTTAAAACCCTGGGAGATCCCTCCATTTTGTCTTCAGCTGGCTCAAGAGATAGCCTCTCCACCCCAAGGATACCTGAAAGAAACTGGAACAAAGGACAGTGACTACAGGGGTTGTGAGTGAATGCTGGACCCAGACTAGAAGGAGACTAGTCTGTAAAAGGAATCTTACTAGAACACCTCTGAGGGTGAGGTTTTATCTGTATTCAGTTTTCTTACTGTATTAGACATAGAATTGCGGGTTCTATTTTATTTTGCTTGGTAATTCACTTTGTTCTGTCTGTTACTACTTGGAACCACTTAAATCCTACTTTCTGTATTTAATCAAATATCCTTTTACTTATTAATTAACTCAGAGTATGTATTAATACTTGCAGGGGGGGAAACAGCTGTGCATACCTCTCTAACAGTGTTATAGAGGGTGAACAATTTATGCGTTTACCCTGTATAAGCTTTATAGGTAAAATGGATTTATTTGGGGTTTGGACCCCATTGGGAGCTGGGCATCTGAGTGTTAAAGACAGGAACACTTCTTAAGCTGCTTCCAATTAAGTCTACAGCTGTTAGGGGATGTGGTTCAGACCTGGGTCTGGGTTTGCAGCAGGCTAGCGGGTCTGGTTCAAACCAGGCAGGGCACTGGAGTCCCAAGCTGCCAGGGAAGGAAAGCAGGGGCAGAAGTAGTCTTGGCACATCAGTTGGCAGTCCCCAGGGGGTTTCTGTGATCCAACCCATCACATACCCAATTAAATTAATAGGCAGCAGGTTTAATACAAATGAGGAAACACTTTTTCACACAACACATAATTAACCTATGGAACTAATTGCCGTGGGATGTTGTGATGGCCAGAAGTATAACTGGGTTCAAAAAAGAATTAGATAAGCTCATGGAGGACAGGTCCATTAAGGGCCAAGATGGTCAGGGATGCAACTTCATGCTCTGGAAAACCCTAAGTCTCTGACTGCCAAAAGCCAGGAGATATGCAGTGTAGTGGTAGCCTTGTTGGTCACAGGATATTAGAGAGACGAGGTAGGGGAGGTAATATCTTCTATTGGACCAGCTTCTGTTGGGGAGAGAGACAAGCTTTCATGTTTACACAGAGCCCTTCTTCATGTCTGGGAAAGATACTCGGAGATATAAGCTGGAACTGGTTTCAGAGTAACAGCTGTGTTAGTCTGTATTCGCAAAAAGAAAAGGAGTACTTTTGGCACCTTAGAGACTAACCAATTTATCTGAGCATAAGCTTTCGTGAACTACAGCTCACTTCATCGGATGCATACTATGGAAAATACATAAGATGTTTTTATACACACAAACCATGAAAAAATGGGCGTTTATCACTACAAAAGGTTTTCTCTCCCCCCACCCTACTCTCCTTCTGGTAATAGCTTATCTAAAGCGATCACTCTCCTTACAATGTGTATGATAATCAAGGTGGGCCATTTCCAGCACAAATCCAGGGTTTAACAAGAACGTCTGAGGAACAGTTGGGGGGGGGATAATAAACAAGGGGAAATAGGTTACTTTTTACAATGAATCAACCATTCCCAGTCTCTATTCAAGCCTAAGTTAATTGTATCCAATTTGCAAATTAATTCCAATTCAGCAGTCTCTCGTTGGAGTCTGTTTTCGAAGTTTTTTTGTTGAAGGATAGTCACTTTGAGATCAGAAATCGAGTGACCAGAGAGATTGAAGTGTTCTGCGACTGGTTTTTGAATGTTATAATTCTTGACATCTGATTTGTGTCCATTTATTCTTTTACGTAGAGACTGTCCAGTTTGCCCAATGTACATGGCAGAGGGGCATTGCTGGCACATGATGGCATATATCACATTGGTGGATGTGCAGGTGAACGAGCCTTTGATAGTGTGGCTGATGTTATTAGGCCCTGTGATGGTGTCCCCTGAATAGATATGTAGGCACAGTTGGCAACGGGCTTTGTTGCAAGGATAGGTTCCTGGGTTAGTGGTTCTGTTGTGTGGTATGTGGTTGCTGGTGAGTATTCGCTTCAGGTTGGGGGGCTGTCTGTAGGCAAGGACTGGCCTGTCTCCCAAGATTTGTGAGAGTGTTGGGTCATCCTTCAGGATAGGTTGTAGATCCTTGATAATGCGTTGGAGGGGTTTTAGTTGGGTGCTGAAGGTGACGGCTAGTGGCGTTCTGTTATTTTCTTTGTTAGGCCTGTCCTGTAGTAGGTGACTTCTGGGAACTCTTCTGGCTCTATCAATCTGTTTCTTCACTTCCGCAGGTGGGTATTGTAGTTGTAAGAATGCTTGATAGAGATCTTGTAGGTGTTTGTCTCTGTCTGAGGGATTGGAGCAAATGCGGTTGTATCGCAGAGCTCGGCTGTAGACAATGGGTCGTGTGGTGTGGTCAGGGTGAAAGCTGGAGGCATGTAGGTAGGAATAGCATTCAGTAGGTTTCCGGTATAGGGTGGTGTTTATGTGACCATCGTTTATTAGCACTGTAGTGTCCAGGAAGTGGATCTCTTGTGTGGACTGGACCAGGCTGAGGTTGATGGTGGGATAGAAATTGTTGAAATCATGGTGGAATTCCTCAAGGGCTGCTTTTCCATGGGTCCAGATGACGAAGATGTCATCAATATAGCGCAAGTACAGTAGGGGCGTTAGGGGACGAGAGCTGAGGAAGCGTTGTTCTAAGTCAGCCATAAAAATGTTGGCATACTGTGGGGCCATGCGGGTACCCATAGCAGTGCCGCTGATTTGAAGGTATACGTTGTCCCCAAATGTAAAATAGTTATGGGTAAGGACAAAGTCACAAAGTTCAGCCACCAGGTTAGCTGTGGCATTATCGGGGATAGTGTTCTTGACAGCTTGTAGTCCATTTTTGTGTGGAATGTTGGTGTAGAGGGCTTCTACATTCATAGTGGCCAGGATGGTGTCATCAGGAAGATCACCGATGGATTGTAGTTTCCTGAGGAAGTCAGTGGTGTCTCGAAAGTAGCTGGGAGTGCTGGTAGCGTAGGGCCTGAGGAGGGAGTCTACATAGCCAGACAATCCTGCTGTCAGGGTTCCAATGCCTGAGATGATGGGGCGCCCAGGATTTTCAGGTTTATGGATCTTGGGTAGTAGATAGAATATCCCAGGTCGGGGTTCCAGGGGTGTGTCTGTGCGGATTTGATCTTGTGCTTTTTCAGGGAGTTTCTCGAGCAAATGCTGTAGTTTCTTTTGGTAACTGTCAGTGGGATCAGAGGGTAATGGCTTGTAGAAAGTGGTGTTGGAGAGCTGCCGAGCAGTCTCTTGTTCATATTCTGACCTATTCATGATGACAACAGCACCTCCTTTGTCAGCCTTTTTGATTATGATGTCAGAGTTGTTTCTGAGGCTGTGGATAGCATTGTGTTCTGCACGGCTGAGGTTGTGGGGCAAGTGATGCTGCTTTTCCACAATTTCAGACCGTGCACATCGGCGGAAGCACTCTATGTAGAAGTCCAGTCTGCTGTCTCGACCTTTAGGAGGAGTCCACCTAGAATCCTTCTTTTTGTAGTGTTGGTAGGGAGGTCTCTGTGGATTAGTATGTTGTTCAGAGGTGTGTTGGAAGTATTCCTTGAGTCGGAGACTAGGATTCTAGGTCACCACAAGCTGGAACAGACAGTTTAGCATAAGTAGTTAGCACACAATCTAGGGACGGTTCAAGGTGAAGTAGCCCGTTAACACCTCTACAGGCATAGGACAAAAAGGGGGGTAATGGGTTACAAATTGTTGTAATGAGCCATAAATCCAGTGCCTTTTTAGTGTCTAGCAGAGTTATGCATTTAAGCTCCCAGGCTCGTCTTTTGAAAGGGTTGTGCAGGTTTCCTTTGAGGATGAGGACTGAGAAGTCAGACACAGAGTGAAGCCTGGAGGGGAAGACAGGGGTGGATCACTCTGTTCTACATGCTCCCCTGAAGCGCTGGTACTGGCTACTGTCAAGAGACAGGATACTGGGCTAGATGGACCACTGGTCTGACCCTGTATGGCCTTACACATTAGCTTGTGGGTATCTTGGATGTGAAAAGATGGGTTCAAACCTACACTAACCAGCAAATCTTGCAAATCAGTTCCAGTGACTTCAGGGCACTCTGCAGTCTGTCTGGATTTGGATTGCATGCTCCAGCGTCATCTAACTTCCCATAAAACATTCCTTGTTTCTTTTCTCAACGTTTCATCTCTCGTAAGTAATTCCCCTACAACTCCAGGGCTGCATGACTGGGTTTTGTTCTTCAGATCAATTACAAACCTTCCTGGTGCTCCCACTGGGGTGCCATTCACATGCTGACAGTGCAGGGCTGGCCCACAACATTTTGGCACCTGAGGCGGGGAGCTCAAATGACGCCCCCATGTCCCCTCGTTTGGGCCAAAACTTTGAAAGGTCTCAGTTCTGCCTTCTTCCTGTTCTACTCCACTCATGGTACTGCTCTGCTACCTACCCCAATAAAGGAGAACTAACAACTTAAAATGCCTTGTTCAAAAATTTTAAGTAATAGTTAACTTTCAAATGCCTGAAGAGCAAATATAACTTTTCTTGTCTGCATAGTAAACACTGGCATTTTTTTCCATTTGAATAATCAAACTGGTGCTTTCCGTGCCTTCTTGGTTGCAAAGATTTGAACTGCTTCCTGAAGGTCCACAGTCTGGGCCAGCTCATGCTCTACTGAGATGGTTGCAAGGCCGACCAGCCTCTCCTGTGTCATTGTGGAGCGTAGATGTGTTTTTATTAACTTCAGCTTGGAGAAGCTGCGTTCTCCACTGGCAACTGTTACAGGAAGCGTTAGAAGTATGCGAAGAGCAACAAAAGCATTTGGAAAGAGGGTGGTCATCTTATTTGTACACATACATTCCAGAACAGCCTTTGGAGTTGATCCTGCTGAAATGTATCTTGAAAGGGCTTTCAGTTCATCACCTAAACCACTCGCATCAATATCGCGCATGTCATCATGTGTCAACACTGTCTCTAGTGCCCTGCATTGCTGGTGTAGGTCTTCTTCAGGTACAGTGAGGAGTTTTAGAATATCATACAACATCCCAAATATACTGCTGTGTTCCTTGAGCTGCATGAAATGTTCTTCAACTGACTGTATTGCACAATCTAGCACCTGGTTAAAGAATTCAACTTTGAATTGTTGTTTGGGGTCTCTTATGGGATTATCCCATGCCTCGTAATCAAAATGTCTTCTTCTTCGGTGACTCTTGTATTCTTGCATGGATGGGAAAATAGCTTCAGTGTGAAGTTCCTCTGCCAACTTCTGTGCACTCTTCAGAACATTTTGAAATCCCTCATCTGACCAGTAAGACTTTGCTTTGTCCAGTTGTTCCATTGCTCCAGATACATCAAGGTCAACACCTTGGAGTCTCTTGCTTACAACATTTATTTCAAACAGTATGTCATGCCACAACACTAAGCCACACAGAAATTTGAAGTTATGTAGGTTTCTGGTGATTCCATTTCCCTCTGCCACTGTTCTCCCACGAACAGTTCCTGTCATAGCATTATCCTCCATAATGGCAACTATGGCATCATCTATCTTCCCAATTTGGTGTTTGATAGGCTTTATCGCCTCCATTCGACTTTCCCATCGTGTGGCACTCAGTGGTTTCAGTGTCAGAGAGGATGTTCCCAGATGTTGCTTAAAAATTTGCCATTGATGAGTTGATGCAGAGAAAAATACATGTTGGCACCATTATCGTAGCCCTGACCCCTCATGTCAGCTATCGCAATTCCTGTATCTTCCAGCTTTTTGAGAAGCACTTTGTCATACCAGCTCTTGTAGTCATCAATGTCAATAAATTCTAGAAAATGGTCTCTGACAGTCACCAATGCAGGGATGTTTTCACTAGGTTCTGTTGTTGTTACAAAACACACCATTAAAGTCATTTGTTCCATATGGCTGATGTCAGGTGTGCAGTCCAGAATAACTTCAGATCATAGAATCATAGAATATCAGGATTGGAAGGGACCTCAGGAGGTCATCTAGTCCAACCCCCTGCTCAAAGCAGGACCAATCCCCAATTTTTGCCCCAAATCCCTAAATGGCCCCCTCAAGGATTGAACTCACAACCCTGGGTTTAGCAGGCCAATGCTCAAACCACTGAGCTATCCCTCCCACCACAATCAGCCACAATCTTCTGTTTGACTTTTGTTGCTAGTGACTGTATGATCTCATTTTGAATGGTTTTTCCAAGGTAATGGTGTGTGTACATTTCTTGGGTGGTGACTCTTCTTAGATGCTCCTGGAGTACAGTATCAAACTCAGCCATCAGCTCCACAGTTTTAAGGAAGTTTCCATTGTTTGGCACATACAGCTGATCTGAAGTGACACACAGTGCTAGGTTTTGGGTAGCAAGCATTCTCACAGTGGCAATGAGCCTTTTCAGAACATTTTGCCAGTAAAGAGACTCTGATGCAATCTGCTCTTGATGCTGATCATCTATGGCGGCCTTTAACCTTAGTCTCATCTCAAGCTTTTTCCACCTATGGAATGCTCTCTGGTGATTTGCTGCCTTCTCATGGCATACCAGATTTCTAGCCAGATTTTTCCAGTCCTTTCTTCCTGTAGAACCCAATGTGGCTGGAACATTAGACTGGAAGAGTTTGCAACAAAAACAGAATGCAGCATTCTAGATTTTTGAGTACTTAAACCATGGCCTCTCCACTTTGTCACCTTTGGGGATTTCACACCAGTAATGTGTTGGATGGACACTTCTATTTTCATTGTCTTTGGAGAACATGAAGTTTTTCACTTGCTGTGGCCCATGCAGTACAAGGAAGTCTCTCAGGCTGCTGCTCAAGTGGGTCCACAGTCCTGGATCATCTAGACTTAAGGAACTAAACTCAGCAGCAGCTGTTTCTTGCGCCTCCACCACACTCTTCTCTGATCTACACTTTTCTTCAGGAATGTGCATGGTTACATCCATTTGAGATGGAGATATGGATGCTGCAGTAGCTGCCAGGTCACCTGCACTCTGACTAACTGGAAGATCAGGCATCTCCTCAGCACTCACATCCTCACTGGGGCTGGAAGGCTCACCGTGAACATTTGCGTCTTATGTATCTCAGGAGAGCTCCTTCCTGCTTAGATAGAAAAGCTTCCTTTGCTTTCTTTCTTTTTCTGAATACTGTCCCAGAGAGGCGTTCTCTTCTTTCACTCATGACTGCTGTTCTGTGCCAGCTATAGTGGCTCTCAACACTCAGTTGAAGGGGACAAATAAGCAGGCTGGTAGCAGGGCCTGAGTGAGGGAAGATATCAGCGTCTTAAGGGCCTAACTGGCTCCTACTCCTTCAGCTGACTGCCTGTTCTCCTCGAGTGGATTCAGGGAAACAGCAGGACACAGGAAGCTCCCTGAGAAGCTGGTGTTAATCAGTCCAGGCTCCTAGGGGTGCTACAGAGGTACATAAGAGGTCCCTTCTTCTCCCTCTCTCCCTGCAGCTCCTGCTGCTTTCTGTTATTCCCTCTCACCTTTTCTCCTGCCTGCCTGTTATGTCTCTTGTGCCCTCCTTCCTCCAGCACAGCTCTCCACCATCTCTGTGCATCTAGAGCAGAGAGAATACATACGCACCAGCAGCAGACACAACTTTCTACACTCTGGGTCCTAGTGGTGCCCCCCACAGTCTGGCACCTGAGGCGGCCGCCTCAGTTCGCCTCAAGGTAAGGCCAGCCCTGGGCCAGCATGGCTTCGAGAAGGCACACGGTTTCTGGGCACACAGCACACATCCAAATCCAAAGGTTCCTCTTTATCTGTCTGTAGTTGAAAAAATGTCTGTAGTTCAAGTGCTTCCTTGCGTGCGACTGCAAGAAATAAAGCTGTCCCCTGATCACGTGGCTTCATTGTGGCTCCAGCAGCTTTCACGTTAGCCATGAATCCCTCTATGCCTCTTCTCAGCTGTCTATGATCTTTGGCTCTAGCAGAGGTTTCAGTGGGTTTCAGTCCCTAAGAAAATGATGCCAGCAATATCCCACCTCTTGGGATTTCTCTGCCATTCTTCCTTTTGACCTTCACACTGTTCAGATCGAGAGCAATAAAATGCCCTGTGTCTTTGCTTCGGAGTTCCTGGGCTGGAATTCAAGCGCTGTCCAGGAATGACAGGAACTGATCAGAGCATGGCGGCTACCAGCTTATGCCTATCTCTTAAAGGGGGTCGGGGCTGGGGGTGAAGACAGGCTCTTCATTATTGGCCATTCGGAAGACATCCCCAGCAGGCCTCCACTCTAAGTGATGCTTTTTGCTCAGTGCACTTAGCACACATTGGCTCTGTCTACAGCTGCAAGCAGGCCAGGGGACCCAGCTGCAACACCAGTGCCTCCTGATTCAGTCGCCCCCTGGCAATAAGCTATGGTGTAGATTGGCTCTAACCATTCCTCGTAACCTGTTAAAACCCTGGGCAGTTTGGTGTTTCAACTTGCCCACACAGAGATGGTTAGGTTCCCTTTAAAGGACAATTTTAACCCATGTTTTAATCGGGTCAGGAGACAACCAAGTCCCTTGGCTCAATGACAACAGTAGTGTAGATGGGGCCATTGATTGCTTAGCATCCTTTGCCTGCAGCTGCTGTGTGTTTCACGGGACTTCCTGAGTACAGTCAAATACGCCTTTTAATTTACAGTCTGGTAATGTAACATTTCACGAGGCATCCGCATACAAATGATGCAGATGCAGAGCAGGCTGATCCATGACCTATTTTCCCCAAACATCAATTTGAATTTGTGGATGAATTTGGTCTGGCTGCATTTATGTTCCTTTCTCTTTCTGGGACCATGTGGTTGCCTGGCAGAGATTTTGCAGGAAGAGGGACATTGGTGAATATTTGCAGAAACCAAATGAGTATTCACCTTGGAAACATGGTTCTGTGAGTTACACTGCCATGGCAGGGAACTGACACAGACGATGTCACCTCTGTCCAGTCAGGATTGGACAAGAGAGAGGAAACAAAATGGACAAATAGCCAATTTGCAGGAGTGGGGTGTCCCAAAACATCCATGCTAGGAACAGGGGTATTTAATATATTTCTTCAAGATCTGGAAGATGGGGTGAACAAGGAGTTGACAAAATATATGGATAGCACAAAATGATTTAGACTGCTCACATCTAGGGAGTATTCTGAGGAACTTCAGAACGACTTTACAATGCTAGGCAACTAGGCAATACAATGGCCAATGAAAGTCAATATGGATGAGTGCACAGTAGTGTCCATTGGAGGAAACAGTATGAACAGCTCATAGACAATGATAGGCTCTAAACTAACAGCAACCATGCAGGGAAGGACCAAGCCATTATTGTGTACAGCTCAATGAAAATACCTGCTCAGTGGTCAGCAGTGGTCAAACACACAAACAAGACACAAAGCTGGCTGGAGAGATACTGGACATGGCTTACACCACTATATACACAACCTCAGCTTGAATACTGTGGTTCAATTTTCACCCCCCATCACCATAATTATTAGATGCATGGAAATAACTCCAGGCCAGGAGAGAAGGAGTAGGACTGGTTAGTGTAGGGAAGAGGTGAAAGAGAAGAGACAGGACAGAGGTATAAAATAAAGAACGCTAGAAACCTTCATGCTTTAGCACGTGAACCAGTTGCTCAGGCCTGATCCAAAGCCCACAGAAGTCAGGTTAGGAAGAAACCATAGTCCATAGTCATGTTTATTGCATGTCCCTCATGAGAGGTTTGTATCTTCCTTTGAAGCATCTGGTCCTGGTCACTGTTGGAGATGAGGATTCCAGCCTAACCGGATCTCTAGACCAGCAATTCCTGCCTTCCTATTCTATACCTGTTCCTTTCCCAGACCTGCAGAAGAGCTCTGTGTCTCTCTCATCAACAGAAGTTAGTCCAATAAAAGATATTACCTCACCCACCTCGTCTTCCTATTCTCCTGTGAGAAAAAATAATATTCTTGAAACCAGGCACTATCAATGACTGAAATTCATCCTAGGAAGAAAAGAGGATGCACAGAGCACAGCAAATCTAATGTGGTGAGATAAGCCCACATCACCACTAAATGGTTCTTACACCTCCCTTTGATACTGTCCACTGTCAGAGACAGGACACTAGGGTACCACAGACCTTGGATCTGATCCATGCTGGTAATTCCCACAGTCCTGTGTACAAAGAGATTAGACTCCAGAAAGCAAGTGTTGAGGAATTCAATGTAGTGCGTGTGGGTCTGTTAAAGGTGACACTCACGAGTTATGAATTAGGTTTGTTAATTCTTGTATAGAAAGTTCATGCGTGTTAATGACGAAATAAAATGGGTTTTAAAAAATCTGGCGAGTGAAGTCTGAAGGGAAGGCGTGCTAAGGTCCAGAGGTTGTTTTTCTGTCTGGATTAGGATTGTCACCTGCTGCTATCAATTCATAAAGTCCTCACACACCCTGCTCTGGCCACACACTGGTGGAGCAATAGTAAAAGAAACCACAATGAAAGCTCAACAGTTGGCAACTCCTGTGACAAGGGACAGTGCTAGGAACAAGAAATGGCTCAGTAAAGGACTGCTCCATGGCCAGAGGGTAAGGAATTCTGTCCTGGCAAGGGAGAAGGCAGAGGCACCAAAAAAAAGTGCCCAGCTCTGTTAAGAATTCCAGGACAAGGTTAAGGCAGTAACAAAGAGGAATGTGGTAACAGGGGAGCCAGAAATGCTTCTATAAACACATTGAGGGAAAGCAGGTCCATGAAACCAGGCTGCTCACAATTCATTTTAATCTGCTAGGGTATAAACACTGCCACATGGACTAAACATTGGCAGCAGGGCCTAGGCAAAGAGTGATGAGAAAGTAGTGAGTTGTGAGAAGGCATCTGGCCTTTGGTACCTGAGGGATCTCTATTAGGCCTGGTCTTGTTTAACAGCTTTGCTAACAGTCTGGAAGAGGGAGTAAGCAGCATGTTCATGGCATTCACAGCTGATCCTAAATTGGAATGAGAACACCAAGCAGGACAGTGCAATAGCAGCAAGGTGTCTGGAGAGATCAGAGACAGGGGCAGGAAATAATGGTCATCTCCAAGAAAAGCAGATCATCTATCTGGTGAAGAAAAACTCAAAGCACAGATCACTAGAGAGAGGAGGCGACATGGGAATCAGTGCAGGGTCTCTGGGATGAAAGTGAATTTAAACTGGAACAGGTGCAGAGAAAGCTACTAGGATGATCAGAGGAATAGAGAGCCTCTCCTACCAGAGGAGACTAAAAGAGTGTGGCTTGTTTAGCCTAGCAAAAGGAAGGCTGAGAGAGGATCTGATTGCTCTCTATAAATACAAACTGCTCTCTATAAAGGTTGAACAGCTATTGAAGCTAAAGGACAGCATTGGCACAAGAACTAATAGGTATAAACTGGCCATGAATAAACATAGGCTGGAAAACAGAAGATGGTTTCTAAATAGCAGAAGAGTGAGGTTCTGGAACAGGTTCCCAATAGGAAGTGTGGGGGGCAACAGAAACCTGGCTAGGCTTAGAATGGAGTTTGGAAATGGATTAATGGGATGATATGATGGCATTGCCTGTAATAGCAGGGGACTGGATTTGACGACCCAGGAGGTTCCTTCCAGTCCTATGGTCACAGGGTTGCAAACTCAGGTTTCATTTGCTATCTGAGTCGGTAAAATGCTGGGGTGCACTGGCCCGTTTGGCCCAGAGAATCCATCCAGGCTGAAAACACCACATCCCTTGCTCTGGGGAGAGAAAAGGTCTTGGTGATAACATCAGCTTTACAAAGGGGGAAAAATGACTTCATCCTTATGTGCTTAGTGCACCTCTGTAATGGAGGGTTTGTGACTAGTAATGAGGCTTCAGGGAGGTGGCCTCAAATTATCCATTGGTGCGTTAACAGCTTTGCCATAGGCCTGCAGTGGGCTCTGTGGCTCTCTGAAGGTATTATTGAAGGCTTTGAACTCATCTTTGAACGAGAGTCTCTTGGACTTGTCATGAAATGATGGTTTTCCTTGGGCTCAGCTTGATGCAAAGCTGCTTTATGAAGACCAGGAGGCACACTCATGTTGACCTAGTCACCCATGGCAGCTTCCTAGGTGGAGTCCTATCACCTGAGGCTGCAGGGGAGGCTTTAATGGCCCTCCCTCTCATTCTGCATATGACCAAGGATGGTCCAGAGTGATTGCTCTAGTCATGGGATTCTTAGCAGCAATCTTTAGCACTACAGAAAGCAGAGGAGTGTGGAGTTGGCTTTTTTTTGTACTTGTAGGTGATAATAAAGTCTGGGGTACTGTAAAGTAGGGTTCCCCAAACATTGTGTCCATGAGGAGGCCACATAGGTGACTTGCCATGTATCTAGGAACCAACTCTATTGTGCATAGACTTTTATTTAAAATTAAAGATGAATGCAGCTTGCTAGAGTACTTGCCTGGATTTGTATTTTTCTCCAGAGAGGAAAAGAAATAGCTTGGATGCTGTGTTCTCTGGCATTACAAACCTGAAGCGAATCAGTGCTTAAAGGCTATGGTGCAAAGTGCTGTATAAATGACACTAGCTAGACAGCATTGCCTTCACCCTGCAGTTAGATGGGCCGCATATTGTGGCTTCCCTTGCTCCACATTGCTGAGCTCCAGTCACAGGAACCTTTGGAACAACGCATTTTCCAAAGCAGGCTCTGAGCATTTTTCTGCACGCTGAAAATGTGGATTTGTGTATGTAAAGCTGTGTCTGTCCATGCACTCTGGACACTTAGAGGCCTACTAACTGCATGCATGCAAATGTAGTTTGCACATCCAAATCTGAGTTTCTGTACACACACTGCTTTGCAAGAGCAATTTTAGAGGCTGCGTTCAAAAACGTGGCTGTAAGTACAGTGCGTGTATGAACCATGTGAGACAAAGTTTATGGTCCCATAGCACGCTCCTCTTTTTAGATTAATCTGAACATTTTAAATGACAATTTGGGATTTATGATGGGGTATAAGAGCAGGGCCTGAGGCTCTGAAATCATACCACTCCCCCAGGCTTTCCCCTAGTTATCAACAAATTGCCTTTTTTCCTAAGGACAATTCTCCCACTGAGCCAAAGACCCACCAGGGCCCAGCCACCAGAGGGCTGTGTATGCATTTTGTTGGGTTCATATTAAGGTAAAGTGCTCAAAATGGATTTCCCCATCATCCCAGTGAACAGATTTCCATGATGATTAGCAGGATGGGGGGGGAGAGGGGGCTCCAGGCATGGGGAAAGGCTTAAGTGAGGGCTCAGAGAGTTGTTCATGCAAATGCTTTGGAGGCTTTATAGGAGGGGCCTTTACTTCTTTGTGTCTTCTTTGCTGTATTTCTGCAGGCCCCTGACATGCTCCGAGTCCTACCATGTTTACAACATTTTGTAAATGTTTGCGATGTGGGTATAACTTGTATAGCAGCAGCTACATCAAAGACAGTGTTTCTCTTAGAGAGACTGAAGAACAGACTTTAATGGTGATATGGTCAGTATCAAAAAAAGAATTGCACCACAGCTGACAATAAGCATTTCACAAAGCACTTTCATGGGGTGAGAGGTTAGGGCACCTACTGAAGATCTGGGGAAGGGTGAGCGCAAGCCCATCCTCCTGTAAAGGCCCCTCCCAAGCCTAAGGGGAGGAGCCACTGAACCCAGTTCTCAGCTGAAGTCAGAGGACAACTAATGACAAACAGGGGACAGGAGTGAGGGTCATAGAGGCAAAATCAGAGAGCCGGAAGGGGACACCAAGCAGAGAACCCTGGACAGTGCCCACTGCTCCTCGAAGGCTTCCAGGGACCAGTGGACCAGCCCAGAGGAACTCTGCCTGGATACGTGATCTGAGGGAGGAGCGGAAATAGGCCCCACTGTCACAGAGCACCTTCCTCCTCCTGGTATGATGGATGGTCACATTGGCCAGTGCCAGGAGGAAATTGATGAGGAGGTCTCGTGACATTGTGGGGCCATGGATGGGGTGAGCGTAGATCAGGAGGTGCGGGGGAAAGTGCAACCAGAACCTGAGGAGAAGGTTCTGGAGGAGCCGGAAAAGGGGCTGCAGTCTGGTAAACTCCAGGTAGATGTGCACCAGGGTCTCCCTCACACTGCAGAAGAAGCAGGTGTTAGGGAGGGGGGTGAACCGTACCAGGTACATGCCCCTGCTCTCGGCTCCATGAAGGAGCTGCCAGCTGATATCCTGGGCAGACTGTGGCACCAAGGTAGAATACAGACTGGCCCAGCCCATCGGGCGAGGTTGGGGCAGCTGAGCAAGAAGGATGGGGTGGTGGAGCCACAAGACAGATGGGGCTCGAAGATGCTTTTCCTTGGGGTGTCTGAAAGGTCCTAACCCCTATGGTACCTTGCAGGGCGCAATCATTTTCTTCCTGGCTGCTGCTGAGGCCAGTAGAGGGAGGCTGCTCCCCAGCCCCCGAGCTACCGTCCTGCCAGCCAGCTGAGTGCCCGCACAGCGCGGCGCGCGGCTCTGACTGTGCCGGGAGGAAATTCCCCCTCGCAGCCCAGCCAGAGAAGGGGTCGCTGTTGCCTTGAGGATCCCACCGCCCCTCTGGCGCCCCTCTCCGCCTTTTGTTCCCAGACCGTGCGCGTCACCGTCTCGGCGGCTGCTGGGCGGAGACACCCAGACGGAGCAGCGCTGCTGCCGGCGCAGGAGGCATCCCCGTGGCGTTGCAGAGGGACGCGCTGACGGCCACCGGGCGCTGATTAGAGCCCAGCACCCAGCCAGCTGCCGGGCGTAGCAGGGACCAGCGCGCCGATCCCGAGCTCCCGGCCAGCGGGGCGCGCCGCAGCCCTTGGGGCGAGCCGCCGAGCTCCCGGGCCGGCGCTGCGATCCCCGGCGCGCCCAGAGGGATGCGCGCCTTCGGCCCGAGCCTCTGGGGCCGGTGAGCAGCGCGCAGCCGGCATGGAAGCGGCCGAGGCGGAGCCGAGCCAGCCCCTCAGCCCGGCCCCAGCGCCGCCGCCCGAGAAGAAGAAGCTGCAGCGGGCGCCGTCCCCGGCCAGACCCAAGGATGTGCCCGGCTGGTCCCTGGCCAAGAGCCGGCGCGGCAGCCACCCCGGCTCGCCGGCCTCGCTCTGCGGGAAGCAGGGCGCTGGGCCCGGGCACTCGCGGCGGCCGGGCGGGGGCAAAGACGGGCGGCCCGAGAAGAAGGGGAAGCAGCCGCAGCCCGCTGGCGGCCGGGGCTCCGGGAAGGGGGCTCCGGGCCGGGCCGGGGCCAAGGCGAAGGGGCGGTGCCGGGGGCCAGCCGGGGAGGAGCCGCCGCCCCCCCTGAGCCTGACGGACAGCAGCTCGGAGGGCTCGGACTGCAGCGGCTCGGAGGAGGCCAAGCTGCTCTCGCTGGAGCTCAGCGGCAGCGACCCCGAGTCCCCGGGCAGCGCCCCGGCCCTGCCCGCCGGCCAGGGCATCTCGCCGCCGCCCGACGAGCCTTCCGCCGCCTCCATGGCCAGCAGCCGCCTGCAGCTCAGCACCTCGCTGGCCTTCTCCGACCTCACCGAGGAGCTGCTGGACGCGGGGCAGGAGGGCCTGGCGCGGGAGCTGGAGGAGCTGCGCTCCGAGAACGACTATCTCAAGGTGCGGGGCTGGCCGGGCGCGGGGCGTGGCAGGGCACGGAGGGGACCTGGCGCAGGGAGTTGTTGGAGCGGGAGCGGGGCCGGGCGGGGGTTGTGGGTCACGGGCCGGGGCAGACGTCGGGGTCTGTTAGGGGGCGGGGGCGTCACTCGGGTCCCAGCTGTGTTGTGCCCCGGGCTCTCGCTGCTCCCGCCCCCATAGGCCAGCTGTGTGCCGGGGCGGGGCCGGGCCCTGGGCGGGGAGCGGCGGCGGAGCCGTTAGGTTTGTGTTTGGGTGATGTCAGGTTCATCGCTTGTCATCCGGGTTGTCAGCCGCGGCGCTGGCTCGGAGCAGCGGGCACGGCTCGGTGGCTGAGGAAGCCCGGCTCAGGGGCTGCCTGGAGCTCGGAGCTGTAGGAAAATCCATAAGGAGGCTGCCGGGTGCAGCTGCCGGAGGGAGCCGCAGGGTCTGTGCAGATCGCTGTGGGGTCCGCTGCACTTGGGTGCACCTGGCCTGGGGGACAGGCTCCGGGTCTGGTTCACTAGCCCCTTACTGTCCCCCTGCCTTACTGCTCACTATAAGCATTGCCGCTGGCGTTGCCCCATTTACGGAGGTGCAGCCCCCCCCACCCCCCGGTTTAAAAGCTGTGGATTACTGGTTTAGACTCAGTTCATGCAAAGCCAAATAAACTAGTAGGGTGTTTTTTTTTTTTTTTTTTTTTTGAAAGCACATTGGCAGGAAGTCAGGGTTTCACGCAGACAGGCCCCTTTCAGTATTCTGATACAGAACTGCTGCAGATATTCAAAGTTGTCATGGCAATGTAACAACATTTCCTAGACCTTAGAAACAAATAATGACATGTTAAAAACTCTGCTCAAAGCTCATTAGACCTGTGACTTGGGAGATTTCTCAGTTCCGGAAAAGGATCACCATCCTTAAGCAGACATGGCTCTGCCCCCTTGCCTGTGTGGTGGAGGTGTAACCCTTAACAACTGATGTAGAAATGGGGTTGGGGCTGGTCAGTATGGAATAAGGTCTGCCAGGTGTTGTGGCTCATACTGCCACTCTGCCATGCTTGTCTGCTTGCAAGAGCAGAGCAAAGCAAGTGTGATGCTCTTGCAGTATTTGCATGCACCTATTGCCTTTGGGAAGCACAATGACAGGTTCACCCAGCATGTGCTGACGCAGTTGGCCTCATTTTGGGGAACAGATTTTCCAAATCATTTACTTTTCCATTGGTTCTTTCTCATGTGTGCTGTCAGCATGGTGCCTGCATGTCCCTCGGGGCCATTTTCCAGGCCTGTGGCTTTGCTATCTAATTCATTAACACATGAAACAGGACAGAGGGCTTGGTGATTGGGAATGGAATAAAGGGGCTTTTACCTGTAGGGAGCTGGTCTGAATCCAGGCTGGGACAATGAGCAAAGTTCTCTGTAATGCAGAGGTTGAATATTGCTGGAGACTACAGGAAAATCTGTAGCTGTGACTGTACTTTAAAGAAAAGTACAGGAAAATGGGGCTAGGCAGGCTGCAGGCACCTTCCGCCCCCCGAATGTGCCTAAGCTATGTGATGTTGGATGAAATAAATGTAGTCACCTCTGTAATCTGAAGAGCCGTGTCACAGCAGGAGTGGGTTCAGAAAGGTGATTTTTATGCCTTTGCACCTGCTGTTGCTGAGGACTCAGGTTGGAAGACAGGGCAGTTCTCCGATGTGGAGGCCAGAAGATTGCAAGTGTGTGGGGATTTCAGCTCTGAGATGAGCACTGTGCAGAAGTAAAACCCTTGGGGATGCTTCCCAAGGCCTTTTGTCCATTAGCAAAGCTCTTGTTCACAGCTGGAGTCCAAACTCCTGCCAGGATTAGTAGGAGGAGCTTTAGGGCTTTGATTTACTGTCAGTTGGAAAATACAGATGAGAATCCTCCAGTTTCCCAGGAATGTATTTGAAAACTATTCTGTCTATCCAGCTTAAATAATTACACATCCCTGTGATCCCTTTCTGGTGACAATGTGCATATGTAGCAGGGTTACACATCTTACTAGATGCGGGCAGAAGGATTCAATCCTACTGGTTATAAAATGAGAGACTGGGGTTCGACTGTGAGGCCCACGGCAATGCCAGAGTGACAATTGCAGCACCCTATCCCCTTTGCCACCCCTGCTCCTGGGAAGGAAGAGGGATTGGGTTTCCACTGGGGTGGATTTCTCCCTGCTGGAGACTTCATTTTTCATATTCATACTCTGAGCAGCAGCATAGCTGGGCTCTATACCTTTCCAAACTGCAGTAGAGTGAGACTGATCTGGTTGTGCAGAGGCATTGCTGTCTGCAGACTCAGGAAGTCAGCACCATGTTGATTTCAGGTGGGTCACGTTTGGAAGGTTTGCTTTGCAACCATGGGGGCAAGACACATTTTTTTGTTTAAAATGGGAGAATTTTGAAGAAGTTGTTAAGTTAGGCACTCACCAAGCAGGACTTCTATGTTGGGACTGGTGGGTGGATTTTTTTCAAGCCCTCATGTATAGTACGATTCCTGCATTTCTGTAGCTGAATATATAATTGGCTGTATAATAGTACAGCAATATTTCCTGACATTAGGGAAGAGCTCCCAAATGGATGAGTGATGTGCTGCTACAGCGGTACATGTGGAGTGTGGCAGAGTGTCAGTAGTTCTGATCACACCTTTCTGACTTGTGTATTCAGTATAAGCAGCTTTTTTCAGGTTCCTTTCCTGAACCCTCAACCTCGGCCTGTGGAGTAATACACTGTGCTCCTGCTGGTTCGAAACCACGGACAGACATGCCCTCCTGTGCACTGCAAATGAAAGCAAGTTGCTGCATGAATTCTGCCCAGCTTTTCCCACAGGGGTATGGGAATAACAATATGGTAGAGCGTGACCTAGGGAGCCACTTGATAAAATTGGCTCCACATTGAAATAAGTGTTCATAGACAGCTAGGTTTTAAGGCCAGAAAGGATCATTATGATCATTGAGTGAGTCTGAGCTTCTGTATAAGACAGTCCAAAGAATCTCCCCCAGTGGTTCTTGCAGCTAGCCTACAATGTCTGGTTGAGCTAGAGCTTAGGGTTGGAGGTTCTCCTGACTCAAGTTCATCCTTCTTGGTTATTGATAAATCACTTATTTTCTAGACCTCATGAAAATACTGACGTCCAAATGCTTTGTCTTCGGCATGGTGTGAGTTTCCACCAAAAGCAGGTATTAAAGAAAGAGATTCCTGAGGAGGAGGCCCTCCCTTGCCCCATTTCTGACTGCCCAAGTACAGCAGGACTATGCTAGCATTATGCACAGTATGTTTATGAGCATCAAAGTATAAACACTTCCAGCAAAGTGCAGCTTCATATAAGTTATCGTTGCCTCTCTCCTTGGATATGATTATAAAAAAAGTGCTTGTTAAATGGAAAACAAATAAACCAATTCCACCCCTCACTCTTTCCTTTCTGCTGCACGTGCATCCTGGGGACACAGGGTTTTTCAAAGACTAAGAGGGCAAATTTTTGTGGGAGTCCCTTGCTAAAATATTGGCAGCACTGGAAGGGATCTCTGTGCTGCGCCAAAGCTGTAGGCTCTTGGGATCTGGGATGTTGTCTAATCTTCAGTAAGATGAGCTAAAATCAGAATCACTTAGATTCCCAACCACCTCCAATTGTTCAGGGTTTGTATAAAGTGAGATCAAGAAGCAAAATGCCGCTAAGGTTTGGTTTTGCACAAACACCTCAGTTCTGCTCAGCTCTGTGCTTGTGACTAGATAGATAATAATTTGTATCTTGTACGGGGGAGGAGCAGAAACATGCACAAGGTCTTTAAAATGACCCTGTTTGAAGGCGTGTGCGTCCCGGCCTGTGCTGTATTATCCCAGAAGTGCAGTGCGATTTGTACATTTGGACAGAAGCTAGTCACTGAAACCTCTAAACCCGACTGCTGATACCTCTTCCTCTCTCTGATCAGGAGTGTTGGAGGGAGAGGACTGCTCCCCTCTGGCTTCTACTGTAGATATGTGTGGGAGCTCTGTTGTGTGCACCTGCCCTGACCCTCCTCAGCCATCCGGATTCTATTGAAAGCATTTCCCCTAAGAGACAGCAGAATTCATGCTCAGATTGTGAGCTGTTCAACTGGAGGAGCTGTGCCTTTAAGAGCTTCACCAGCTGCCTTGTTGTCACCCAGCAGTGTGGTGAGCAGGACCCCCGAATCCCTGCTCAGCAAAACGGAAAATGTGAGATGTGATATGGCAGCAGCTGCGGAGAGATGTGAAGACAAAGAATGGGGACTGGAGATCTAGTTTGGAATGAGGGGAGGGCAAAGCCTTCAGACCAATCCCTGTTCAGACAGAAAAGGGTCATGCTACAAACATTAACAGATGGACTGAGACCTGCTACAGCCCAGGGCTCTAAACCTGACTCTGCTCATCCCAGAATTAGGCTTGTTAGCACCCCCTCCCCCCACCAATAACCTTCCCCAGTTGATCTGTATTGTCTTGCGACGCCCTTTTTTTGTGTAAAAAAAGAGTGCTGGGCTCTGGTTGATGTTTTGTGTTCTCACTTAGTGGAACAAGGGGGAAGCAGGAGATGCCAACAAAATGTGTTGATGAGCTCCTGCCAATTTGCCCCTCTCCTGCAGAGGTGCCCAGGCTTTGCTGGCAATATGACAAGACCCCCAAGGCTGCTGCTAGTTTTCGTTAATGGGATCAGATTGCTACCGCTCCCATTTTAGAACATGGCCTTGTGGCCCCAGGAGGCTATAGGTCCCAGCATGGCTCTGCTCGCATCAAGGTGGAGGGTTGCATTCTGGGACCTGTCACCTCTGCGGGCCACTTGCTCGCCCTCCTGCAGAGGAGCTGCCTGCGGCTCTGCTGTAGAACGCTGGGTGCATGTGGCCACCCAAGTCATCAGTGCTCTCTGTAGCCAGTGCTTTGTGGAATATCCTGCTAGTTGTGTGTGATCTGAATGCAGAGTGAGAGGAAAGAGACTTTGTGGCCCCTTTTTACTTTTGAAATGTTGCATGTTTGAGTTAGCATTGATCGAAGCTCTCAGCTGTTAGTTTGGCTGTTAATTTATGGGGGCAGCATAAAGCTGTGAATTGTTTGTTTTTTTCCCTCCTTAACACATTTTAATCTCTGCTGAGCTGTGCGCTATCTGCTGGCAAGATGCAGTGGGGTGTTGCAGCACTTGAGACTCTCTTCCAGGTTGCCGTGTGCAGAAGGCACAGTCCAGCCTTTCGTTATTGCACATCAGTGTAAAACAGATGTGCTGTATCTGGTTATTTGCCTAGCACAATGGAGGAGGAGCCTGGGTTTACAGACTGTCTCTGGTTTCCAGAGCTAGATCAGAATAGCTACAGCTTTTCAAGAATACTTATTGTGTTTTCACAGCACAGGAATACATACCGCATCTGAACAACAATCCCAGCAGAGATGTGGCTAGGTTACATCATACCATTTCCCTCCTCCCCCCTTCCACCCCCCCCGGCCCCAACCTGCCCCATCTTGTATTACAGGGCTGAAATAAATTATGCCAACCTGGCACCAGTCTATTGCTTTTATATTGCGAAAACCAATATGTTGCCATCGCTATTTGGGGGCAGAAAAGGGGAACACTCTGGAGGATCTGGCGAAGATTTTTGAGAGCAATTAGTGATTTTGAGGTCCCAACTTGAGCGGGTTTAAAGGGGCCTGATTTTCGGAGGTTGGGTGCTCAGCACTTTGAGACTCAGGACCCTTTGAGGCCCTTATCTCTTCTGAAAATCTTGGCCTTAGGTCCCTGGTTGAAATCCTGCCCCATTGAAGTCAATGGCAAATTGTGCCTTGACTTCTCTGGAGCCAGGATTTGGCCCCAGACTTGTGAGGAGCCCAGAGCTGATCAGTCTGGGGAGGAGCCAGGGAGAGAATGAGAGCAGGGAGAGGAGAGGGCAGGGATAGGGGCTGATCTCCCTTATCATCATTCTTCCAGGTATGTCTCAGAACCACCAGTATAAATAACAGCCATTCTCCTGCAGCACATTGCTGTGCCCCACCATTTGCTCTGTGGGCAGATGGCTACAGGTCCTTCCTGGAGCAATGGCAGTTGGCTAGCAGCCTGGCTTGTGTTGGCGTTGAAAGCTTGTGCTCTCTGCGGTGTGCCAGGCTTTATTCGCCCACTCTGTGCCCCAGAATCCCAGAGGCTGCCTATCTCTGGGTGGTTGCTCTTGGCTCACCTGTCTGTGCAGCCCCCAGGTGACAGACGGCTTCACTCACTGCTGCTGGTTGACCGCCACTCAGACTGACTTGTTGGAATACATCAATCGTTGGACCTGTTGGGTGGGGCTGAGGATTCTGAGTTTCGTTTGAGCCGGTACTTTGTAGCCGATCTTATCCCAGCCTCTGGCTGGGGGAGGTGACCTGCTGTCCCCTTGTGCTGTGCAGCGACCCAGAGCTCAGGCCTGTTGCAGCGGAGGCCAGCTGTGTCTTTTGGGGTCAGGGGCCCCAGGAGTTTGGGATACAGCATGGCATGGGGTCTGGAAGCCTCGGCAGCTTCCTTCTTACTAATTCCCAGTGGAAATCCCCATCTCATTTTCTCTGGTAAGTTATAGCATGATCCCCTCCTCTGGCACTAATTGAAAGCTGCTGCTTTTGTTCTTTAATCTCAGAGGAAATGTCGCCTTGTCATTCCTGGCTAGTAATCCCCATTTTACAAGGAGAGATCACAACCACACTGCACTGCCATCCTGCATCAGATCCTTGGGGTTTCTAGCCTATGACCCCGCTCTGACTGGGTCTGGTACCAGAAGCTTTGGGGGAAACTGTGAATGGACATAGTGCACACTTAGCTAAACATATGCACAAGCTTCTGTTCCTATTATTGTGGCCATCTCTTGTTTTCTCTTCCTTCTCCCCTCCCCATTGTGTATTGTCCTTATTTAGACTGCAAGCTCCTTAGTGCAAGGACTGTCTTCTATTGTATATTGTCTAGCATCCAGTGAGGCTGGGCCTCAGTCCTGACTGGAGGCTCTGCATCCTACTGTAATCATTAGTAATAAATTATATCGTAACAGGCTCATGAGAGAATTTTTTCCCTAATTCCAGGCATGTAATAGTTAGCTTGTGCCTTGAAGCAGTAGGGTTGATATCCTTTACGTATTTTCATCCTAACTAACTTAACAGCCGGTGATATTCTTATTATCCATACAACTGTCTGATGTCTTTTGACTCCTACTAAGCTCTCTGTCTCAATATTTTGTGCCAGCAAGTCTCTCACATTAATTATTCATTGTATAAAAAAATTCCTTTTACCAGTTTTAAATTTTCTCCGTACTTGCAAATACCTAAGCATGTGTATCACCACTTGTGTGAGTAGTTGCATTAAATTCAATGGTTAAAATCCTGTTGACTTCCGCAGAGCCAGGATTTCATGCTGTGGGTCTACTCACAAAGGTAAAGTCATGCACACGCATAAATGTTTGCAGGGTCTCTCTGTGCCTGTCATCAGTTTTGTTGCTGTTTTCTGGACCTTTGCCACTTGTGCTCCTTCCTGAGACAGAACTGGAATGCCATAGGTACAGCAAGGCTGCAGCATTGCTTTTATATAGGGATACAGTGTGTCCAGTAACAAGAAAAAGAGGACTTGTGGCACCTTAGAGACTAACAAATTTATTTGAGCATAAACTTTCGTGAGCTACAGCTCACTTCACAAAAGGTTATGCTCAAATAAATTTGTTAGTCTCTAAGGTGCCACAAGTCCTCCTTTTCTTTTTGCGGATACAGACGAACACGGCTGCTACTCTGAAGCGTGTCCAGTGTGATTTCTAGCCCTTTCTCAGATACCTCGTTTGTTCATTGAGCTGCCCAAGGTGATGCCAAGGGACTTTTCCTGAGTGGTAACAATTAATTTGCAGCCCATCCCTGGATATGATCATGCAGCTCTCCCTGCTATCACCTTGCACCTTGAGTTTCATCTGCTGTTGTACTTTTAAGTTTTTAGGGCTTTCTGAATTTCCTCCCAATCTCTTCTCTACTCTTGACACACAATTATTTTTGTCACCTGCAAATTTTGCCACCTCACCATTCAACTCTTTTTGCACATAATCAATACGTCGATTAGAGAAAAGATTGTGGGGACCACTGTTAACCTCCTTCCAGTCTAAAAATGAACAGTTGGTTTCTGTTTTTTCTCTTAACCAATTTCTAATTCATGACCAAACTTTAGCTTCATCCCATGGCTACTCTGCGCTTGTCTACACTATAGCAGCACAGCTGCGCCTCTGTAGTGTTTCATTGTGGCCACGGCCTGTGCTGACAGGAGAGGTTCTCCCATCGGGGTAGGTAATCCACCTCCCCAAGAGGGGGTAGCTAGGTCGACCTCGCACTTTCTGCACCTGGGGTTAGGCTGGCTTATCTATGTCGCTCAGGGGTGTGGATTTTTCACACCTCTGAACGATGTATCTGAATCGACCTAACTTTTTAGGCAAAGGTATCTGCTGGGTCAGCTGTGCTCTCTGGTAGGGTAGCCTGAATAAAAAGGGCTTGGGACTCCATGGCTGGGTCTCATCCAGGCAGCTCTTTAGAGCTCTGATGAGGAGATGGCCACGTTTTCTTGATACAGCAGATGCCATCCTGGAGATAAACATGAGTATTTTTTAAAGCACAGAGTTTCTGCCAGTTTCTGCTGAATTAAAAAACCCACAAAGATTTGAGCCTTTGATTTGGTGTGAACCTTCCAGAGGTGAAGCCGATGCTGCCTACCTGAGTCTGCAGAAAGCCTGACATGCTAGTTCTGAGAGGTGGGAACTGTGCAGCAGTCACCTGTTCACTGGTACTGGGGCTGAGCCGGAGGGCGTGGCGGGGAGGGTGTTGAAGGGAAGTTAGGTGGAGTAAAATCAGTCCTTTTCCTAAATTTGCTGATTTTTCTGCACTTCGCCTCCAGGGGCCATTGTGTGCGTGGGGAGGAGGAGCTCCCCATGTCAGCAGCTGCATGGGATGCAGACAGCCTGTCTGGCTTGTTGTAGTGAGGCATACAATGAAGTCTAGCTGCTGTGATGCGATGGAAGTTGTTTTACATTGTTAACATTCAGTAAACCAGCATTACCCTGCTTCAGCCCCCGATTCACTCGCCTTCCATCTGGATTTTATATGCTCATAGTCTCAGTAGCCCCTGGAGTTACAGATCGGTGCTTACCCGTGGCTGGAAACTGGATGAGTTCATAGCGCACAGAGTGAGAGCCAACCTGATGTACTAACAGTGCTCAGTGGCCCCTAAAATCAGGTCAGAATTGAAGTAGGTGGCGCGTGGGAAAGTCAGGCTGGAGATCCGAATGATTGTGGCTGAGGCTGTAATACGCCATGACTTACTGGGCTTATAAATGAACACTAGGCACCACTGGGAATCTGAGAGCTTTCCTTTCTAGCCCTGGACTGCACAAGACTCTGGTCCTTAAATGGTCCCTCAGGCTAGCGTGGTTCTATTTTGGCACTGGTCCAGGACTTTCTCTATTAAGTCCAGGCTCTTGGATCAGTGTAATTTTCTCTCCCGGGACGCCTCTCGCGAATTCGATATATCACCCTTTGCTCGGAGTCCCTGAGCCAGTCTGCATGGCAGAGCTCGTTCATAGCGAAATCAGTTTGAATTAATTTGGTGATAAAAGGTTCATGAGATGCTAGATTGAATGCTCCACTGAAATCCAGGTGGAATATGCCTGCTTTCCTCACGGCTCCCAAGCAGTTTGTCATTTTTATTTTTAAACCAATCAAATTTTCTGGGAAAGAGCTGTCCTTTATAAGCTCGGGGTTGGCTGCACATGGCTGTATTACGCCCTGGAGGTGAAACCTTGCCTCCATTGGGTCTGTCTATGCTGCAATTAAAAACCCGCCTGTGCCAGCTGACTTGGACTCGTGGGGCTCTGGCTAAGGGGCTGTTTAATTGCAGAGTAGATGTTTGGGGTCAGGCTGGAGCCTGGGTTGTAGGACCCTGCAAGGTGGGAGAGTCCTAGGGCTCAGGCTCGAGCCTGAGCCTGTTCTGCTACGCTGCAGTTAAACAGCCCCTTAGTCCGAGTCAGCTGGCACGGCATTTTAATTGCCATGTAGACATACCCATTGAAGCCAGTGGCAAAACTCCCACTAACTTTGGTCATTCTAAAGATATTTAGGGGATATCATTAATCTAGGATTTCATTCTAGATATTTAATGTTTTCTAGTATTTTGTCTTCGCATGTTTAAAAAAAAAAAAAAAAGACAATACCAATAATTCCACCAAAACCTGGCGAGATGGTTTCCACTGGAAGGTTTTGATCACGGTAGCTCAAACAGAAGTTGTGGGCTGGATGCAGGAATTGCTGGGCGAGGTTTCCATCTCCTGTGTTATGCAGGAGGTCAATCCCAATGGTCCCTTCTGGCCTTGGAAACTCTGACTCTGTGAGCAGGGGGAGGGAGGCTGCTCTGTACAGAAGTCATTCTCCAGACCGCTGGCACTGGTGATGCAGCAGTTTGCTCAGAGGGAAGGACTCTGTTATAGTTTCAAATGTGTGTTTTGTGCCCTTCTCATGTACATGCAAAGCTCAGCTGTGTAGTCACAAATCTCCAGCCTGCATAAGGCGAGAGCGCTGTGGGCACACGTGTCAGGTGTACACTTGTTCACTCACACTTCCAAAAGCTGGGCTTCCGAGGAAGCAGATGGCTTTATTTACCATTTTGTACCTTTTCTCATTCAAACCATTCCAGTGAGGATTTGGGGACGCTGCAAGCCAAGTTGGCCCGGAGGTGGGCCACGCAATTTCCTGCTCTGAGCTGCTGCACTCTTCCCTTCAGTCAGGGCATGGCTACACTTGCAGATATAGAGCGCTTTGAATTAAACCAGCCTTCGGAGAGCGCAGTAGGGAAAGCGCAGCAGTCTGTCCACACTGACAGCTTCAAGCGCACTGGCATGGCCACATTTGCGGCATTTGCAGCAGCATTGGGAGCGGTGCATGCTGGGATAGCTGCCCATAATGCAAGTGGCTGCAACGTGCTTTTCAAATAGGGGTGGGGTGGGGTGAAGTGTGACAGGGAGTGTGTTGTGTGTATGTGGGGGGAGAGAGAGTCGGTTTTTGGGGGGCTGAGAGCATGTCAGCGTGCTGTCTTGTAAGTTCAGACAGCAGCAGACTCGCCCCTGCCTCTCTCTCTCTCCCCCAGCATTCCACACGAAGGGTTGCTTTGTCTCGGAGCAGATAAGCAGCTGGCTGTCAGAAACGGAGCTTTCAACGGGCATTTCCGCATTCCTACCGCCGATTCCAAACAATGACAAGAGTGGCCGCTTGACTTAAGGGGATTATGGGACGTTTCCGGAGGCTGATCAGAGCACAGTAAAGCAACACCTCGTTCACACTGGCACCATGGTGCTCCAGCGAGGGGCGCAGCAAAAGTTATTCCACTCACCAAGGTGGATTACCAGCAGCCCTGTAGCCGCGGAGTCAGAGCGCTCCGTGCCTTTCCAGTGTGGACAGGTAGTGAGCTAGTGCGCCCGGGGCTCCTTTATTGCGCTGTAACTCGCAAGTGTAGCCAAGCCCTCAGAGAAGCAATCATGTTTGGGCGAATTTGGGGCACCTCTGTCTTAAAGGGGCAGTGCAGACTTAGGCAAGGCTCTAGCTTAGACCCGGCTGCTTCCCTGGTTGGTCTGCTGAGTTGTCCCTCCTCCAGCCCATCATGTTTGTTCTTGAGACCTGAGGACTCCCATCTCCTGCCTGCCCTCAAGGGTGGAGCAGCAGGACAGAGCGATGCCTGCACCACTCACGATGATGCAGGTGGGCGAGAAAGAGACTCTTTTGCAGTATGCATCCGATGAAGTGAGCTGTAGCTCACGAAAGCTCATGCTCAAATAAATTGGTTAGTCTCTAAGGTGCCACAAGTACTCCTTTTCTTTTGCATCAGGCCATCTGAAGAGCTAGTGGTTACATTTTGGGCCGGTGTTCTCTAATTTGACATGTCTGAGACTTGTTTGGTTTCTGAAGCTGATCATGTGTGTACACAGAGTTCTTGTGAGTAACAATTTCCTTCCCTTGGTTTTATGTTGGAGGAATTTTCATAGAGAAATACTTGCGTGCTGTACTTGGGGACACTGGGAGGGGGTGGGGGTTGGACTGCTGTACTCTGTACTGCATGGTTCCAGCCCCTGCCCTTTATTATACTCATAATAATAATAGCTATACAGGGCTTTCCAAAGGTGGGAAAGCATCCCTGTGATACAGCCTTTCATTACATGATTGCATACGGCTGCTCAATCTGCACCGCTCCCCAGGGCTGTTTGCTGAGTTTAATTGGATGCAATCACAGCCCCAGCGACTCTTAACAATGCAGGTCTCTTGCTAAAAGGCAGCTTCATTTCTAAGGATCCTTTCTCCAAACACATCTCCCACGAGGCCACTCTGCCCCCTGGAACTTGCTGTTCCAGAGAGCTCGCTGTGTTGTGTGTTCTTCCTTTCCAAACAGCTATGGCATATCTGCCCTGGTGCTCTGACCCAGAATAGCCCCTGGGAACAGTCAAAGCCCAGTGAGTGGGAGCCAGTCATATGGGACGTGTTGGCACAAAGACTTTCTTTTCAGCATTTAGTGCCTGTGTGTGGTTGTAGAGGTATGTGTCCGGCCCCGATGGCCTGGCCCGGTGCTTCTTCCAATTGCTGCCTCCCACAAGCGGCAATGGGTAATTACCTGGCACGCAGCGGCACCTGGAATCGTGAGCTGGGTTGGATTTCTCCCCTTTGGCATTTCAGGAGTTCACACTCATCTGGTTGTTTGTTCTCCCTGCACTCTGAGGAGCGGCTGGGTTAGCCTCTCTGGAAGGTAATCCTGGATTGCCTGGCTGACGGTCTCTATTTGCCAGCAACAGTGACTGGCCCCCACAGCCGCCCAGCCTCGTGCTCTGTCTGAGTCTCAGCCTTCTGGGTGTTCCTGGGCCAGGCTTGTCGATGCGGGAGGAAGATGGGTCCTGACTGAGCAGCCTCACAAAGAAGGCTCTTGGGGAGTCTTCCTGTTGGCCAGATTCATGCCATGTTTCAATGGCAATGAGCATGAAATGGAGCAAATTGTGGCTGGCCTCATTTTTAATATGCATGTTGGACACCACAAGTCTCAGGAATGCAAGTAGCCTCTGTGCAGGGAGATGGAGCATGGCATGCTAGGACCTGTAGTCTGCAGGGCACACCTGTATGATTATGTCTGTACTTAACACTAGCAATGTGCTGCCCAGCACATAGACATCCCTTGCCCCAAGGCTTTCCCCATCAGGGCAGCCATGGGATGTGGAGCAGGACTCAGTGGGCTACGTTCATTCACCCAGTGCCCTGTTCTGTTGTTACTGTGGTGAAGTTCCCTGCATGAAGGAGGTGGTATGGCCAGGGCCCTGCGCTGGGAGGCAGGAGGTGGGCTCTGTTCCTGGCTGTGCTAGTCACCAAGGGTAAATCGTGTGCCTTGGTGACCCTGTCTTGCCCTTTGTATTGTCCTTACACCTTTGTAAAATGCCACCAGAGCAGGAGTTTCCACTTGCCCCCTTTGCCAAGGTGAAAATGGCTTCAGATGGTGGGAGGCAGGGGAGACTTGGGACCCGGGGCCTCTGTTTCCCCATCTGTGAATGGGGTTCCGAGCCCAGCTTTGGGATGCCTGGTGGAAGGGCTGTGTACATGCTATGAGCCTCTGGGGTGGCGGCTGAGGGGTTTGCATCGCGTCCCATAGCACATTCAGCAACTGAAGTGAGGGGGAGAGTGCTGTGCGAGTGCTTCCTGACGGCAGATCGAGCTGGAGCCTTGGGTGCCCTGAGAGATGATGCCTCGTTTTGTCATCTGAGTTGACATGCTGGCTGAGACAGGCCTGCTAAGCCATTGTTCATGTCCCCTTTTCACGCTGGCTCAATCAAAAGGCTTTCTAATGGGTGCTGTCCCGTGACTGGCTTTCTGCGGCTGTTCACAGCAAGTGACTCATTGGCCTGGAATAACAAGGGAATTTATATCGCTGTTCCCACCCCCAAAATCCACTCAGTAAAAGCCCGAGGGTTTCGGGGAAGGCAGCAGAGAGTGTGACCTCCAGAGGAACTGGCAGGGACCTGCTGTTTGTGGTGGAGTCCTGCAGCTGGGGCAGCCAGGAGTGCCAGCAGGTGTGAGCGCTCTCTAGACTGGGCGATGGGTAACGACTGGAGGAAGCCCAAAGGAAGGAGTTCCCCTCTCCCCTAGGGTTGTGTGCTGCCGTCTGGATGGGAACTGTGGAACCCTGGGGGGGAGGGACGCTGCATTGCCATCTCTCTGCCCTCGGACCTGTCAGTCTGGGGAGGGACTTCGCCCCTCCCAGCTGACCCAGGCTTTCCTGCCACATCCCGCAATGGAGCCCTTGCCTGCTTGGTTGTTCCCATGGCACCAGGCAGTGATGTCCCCAGTGCAGGGTTCTGAGCTTCCAGTGGGAGGAGGCAGGAGAAGCTGGGCTGGGGACCCAGGGCACTGCAGAATAGGGATGGGAAAAGCTGCTGTATTAGCCTTCTCTCTCCCTCCCTTTGCTCCCATGTGGGAATCCTGCTCAGAGCAAACCGTGCTGGGGATGGCTGGTGTCTGTGCTCTGTGCACAATAAGGCCTTTTCTCTCACCCAGCCGCGTGGGACTCACTAGCACTGTACACGTTGAAAGCACTTCTTACACATGTGGAAGGGAGGGAGCTGACTAAGGACTAGCCCAGTCCTGGGAAGGAAGGAGCTCAGGCAGAGCAGTGGCTGGGCTTGCCCCAGGCTATGCAGCCAGCCAGGTTCCTAAGGAATCTAAGCGTGTAATTGCGCACCCCTGCAGTGCCCTATGCTTGTGTCAAGTCAACCATTTGCAGATGTAGTCACTCGCCTAGTGTGCAGCCCTGGACTCTGCATGCATCAGGAGTTCCATGGATATCTGAGCCAGTGAACCAGGACCGCCTCTTGGGAGCTCCTGGCTCCCTGTCCTGAGCTCAGCCTGCTAGGTAGTACTGCCCCAGAGCTTTTCCTTAGCAAAGGAGGCCCCAGTGCTTGAGGGCTCCGAAGGAGATGCTTGGTGCTGCCTTGCCAGGGGCAGAATGGAGCTGCGGGGGCACTCCTGAGACATAGGGGAGTCAGACGCACTGTACTGGCCACTAGAGGATTAGCTGAGGTCTTTGCTTAGCAGAGATCCCTCCCTGGGACGCGCACACAATCTGCTCTTTAACTTTTCACTTTGCCGTTAATGTTACTTGATGTGTTAGCTCCTTTCCCATAGGGCGCCAGGCCTCCTCCTGCAAAGCTAGTGCCTCCTGGAGGGCGGCAGGGCCGTGAGTTCACCTGAGATTGACTGGCTGGCCTGTCACCCCAGCAGGCCATGGCCTGATTTGTTTTCCAGCTTGGGGGAAGTGTGGGGGTTGCAGCGGGGGGAGAAGAGCTGGTAAATGTCCCGCTATCCCCCCCAAGTGCGGGTGTGCACTTCTGCATGGCAATGAAACCCCAGAAGCTGAATGGGGCTGCAGACCCAGACAGGTCCTGCTGTGCAGAGGGAAGGGAGAGCAGAGCATCCCCTTTGTGCTGGGGTGTGTCTCAAGGACACTTACAGGCAGCAGGGCTGGGATGAGAGCCCTTCGCTGGCCCGGGTCAGAGGTTGGAGTGCAGTGCAGTCTCTCTGTGAATCGCTCCAGCGCGAGTGGCCCCTAGGGCAGCCTGCTGCATTGCCGAAAGATCTTTTCCTTGCCAACCTGCATTGCTCTTGTTTTAGCTGCTGCTTCTGTCTGTGCTATGCCTGTCCACACCCCCTCCTTCCTCATTATTTCACTGTAAATGTTTTTGGCCCCTTGCTGCGCGTCCCCCACTGTCGCCCTTGCTGGAGTCTCTCAGGTTTGATTTGTTTCTGCGGGATGTCAGGGTTACTCAGCGTGCTGTCATTGCAGGGGGAGTTGGGTGTTCTGGAATTACCTCCAGCTCTCTGTCTGTGAGCAAGGGCCTGCTGTTTGTGCGGTGGCGTTGCGTGTGTGGGGAGGAGTGTCGGTACCCAGAGAGTCCGTGCCGTGTTCTTTCACAGGCTCTCTACGTGGGCAGCAGTGCACCGCTGGTACAGTGGGGTGAGTTGGGTATGCAAAAGAAAAAGCAGGAGCCCTTTATTCTTCACACGTTTCTCTTGGGTAGCCTGAAGGAGACCGTGGCTAATTCAGCATGTGCCTGAGGCAGGGAAGGTTTTATTAGCTCCATTTTAAAGAAAGGGAAACTGAGGCATTTGACAGTTATGCGAATTGTCCAGGATAACACAGTGAGGCAGCGGGAGAGCCCAGAATAGAACCCAGGTGTCCTGGCTCACAGCAGCTAACCGTGCCCTTTGCTAACAGCTGGCGAGGGCCTGAGCACTGAACTGAAGCCTGTGGTTAGCAGACTGCAGGCTGCCTTAGCGAGCCCTGTGTTCTCAGTATGTCTGTTTGGGGCAGACTCCAGGGCCCAGGGACTGGGAGCACATGTACCGGGCGGACGTCTGAGCTCTCCCAGGCTGATGGCACAGGGCTGTGCTGTCCTTGTCGTTAGCCCAGGCTGCCTGCCTGCCCCTTCCAGAGCCCGGGCACAGCGACACGTACGCTCAGCGCTGGAACTGGCAGGAGATGCCCCACAGCTTGCTGAACCCTAAGCAGTTCTTGCCGCTGCTTTGGGGCTGACAGCCCCCTTGATAGACAGCGTGGGGACCAAGGCCCACCCCCACGTAGGAGGTGTTTTCTCCTGGGCTCTTCTCACAGCAGTGGCATGGAAGGGCTTCTGCCCTGCGTGGGAGCACAGCTGAAGGAGTGGCCCATCCAGTGCTGCTGGGGCCTAGGTGGGGATGTGCTTAGGGAATGAATCCCACAGAATTAGCCTCCTGGCCCCTCAGCTTGGGCTGGGTAGGCCTGGTGCCTGCTGCACTCCTGCGCTGTGTGCAGGTCAGCCGGGGATGGTAGGGAGAGGAGCAGGAGTTTGCACATGGCCAGCCATTGTCTAGTGCATCGTGGACCGTGGCAGAGAACTGGCATTGTCCTTTCGCCCTTGGCACCTAATGAGCTGCGCAAAGCGATGATGAGATTCTGAGCCCAGGGCGTGGATCCCTGGGTGGTGGGAGCACTTCAGGGCAGGGCACCCAGGCTGAGCCCCAGAGCGGGAGGCTGGAGCTATCCCTGGGGGGTGCGCTTGCTCCCAACATGTGAGATCGTCTCTTCTACTCCCTGTGGCGACAGCAGCCTCCCGGGGGCTCGGGCTGCGGTCCTCGCCTACCCCTTCGGGAAGCACATGCACCCTGACCTGCTGGCATGGGGCAGGCAGCCGCGTAGCCAGGTGGAGGGAACAGGGGGAGCGATCCAAAACAAAGGCACCACCCGCTGCGGCGCTGTTACTCACCCGGTGGCACCCCGGCGGCCGGCCCTCACTCGCGCCGGGTGTCTCCGGCGGCACTGACGGTCCCGCAGCGGGTGGCGCCTTAGTTTTGGATCGCTCCCCCTGGTCCCTCCACGGGGGAAAATTTAAAAGGCGCCAAGACATTGACATGGCGCCACTTGTGCTCAGTGGGGGAGCGGCCGCTGCCCCGCTCCCCTCCAGCTACGCCGCTGGGGGCAGGAGCCAGGCTGGCTCTGTTGCGGGGCTGGGCAATTTAACGTTCCTTTGGGGAGGGATCTGTGTAAATGGGACAGCATTGATTTTGCCAGCAGGGGAGGCCGAGCCCAGGGCCTCTGTAATGCTCCTGTGTGGATCTTTCCCTCCTGCATAGGAACCCTTGCCCTCTTTTATCTCCGCATTGCACATGGTACGTGGGACATGGTGGGTCATAATCACCCGGGTCTAATTAGCCGTGTCAGCGTAGGGAGGCAGCTCGGTGATGGGAGTCACAGCGTGGGGTGGTCAAGCGGTTGACTGGACTCGCGTAGCTGCGATTCTCTTCCATCCCTTGGCCTGTGTGGAGCTGCCCTTGCTAGGAGAGAACGGAGCCAGCGTGCTGGGGCAGGGCTGGGGCTGCGTGTTACACGAGTCCATGTGGCTGCTGCAAGGGATGAGCATGAAACGAAGCAAATGGGTCCTCATCTTTCGCGTGGATGGTGGGAGGAGACCTGGGTTTTATTCTAGCTCTGGCCTTAGACAAGTCATGGAATGACTCCGTACCCCGGTTTCCCCATCTCTAAAATGGGATAATATTGCTCTACCTCAAAGGGGGGATCCTGAGGCTCAGTGGTGACCTGGGAGGAGGGTTTGTGTCTTCATGGGGGGGTCCAGAAGGGGTGGGAGGTTTGCTGTTTTGTTTGTTGTGGGCTTGGTTTCTTTACCTCTGAAAGCTGAGGGAAAGGGGAGCTGCGGGACTCTTTGGAGAACTCCTGTGAGTTGGGGCTATCTCAGCCCTATTCGAAAGGGGCCACCAGGGAAATGAATCTTTAACAAGGAGAGATTCTTTGTCTCCTGTTTCCCAAGAGTTTGAGTCAAACACAAATGGAAAGAGCATTCCCAGCCGTGTGATCAAACCCACTCCCCTGTCACTGGTGGGTTGAAGGTTTCTCTTGGTGTGGCCCTGCCAGTTCTCTAGGCTCTGCTGGTGCAGAGGAGATGCAGCCTGGATTTCAGATGCAAAAAACGAGCAGGAAACACAAAGCCGCCTTAAAACCTTGAATCCTGCAGCCCTGTATCCAGTCTAGGGAAAGCAAATGGGGGAGGGGCCTGCCTGCGTTCCTCACCTTTGATTGCTTGCCAAGGGGTTTGGAAGAAAGAGTGTGGGTGGGCAGAGCTAGCAGAGGGCAAGTCCTATTCTCACTGGTGGTGGCCAGTGAAGACTACGGGTGTGGCTTGCAATAGGCTCCATGGTCTCTGCAAACCCCTCCAGGCTCCTAGGCAGCCTTGCAAAACTACCTGGGCTGCAGGTGTCACCCTTTCAGCAGCTCCCCTAACTTGTCTTTAAGCCATCCCGAGGGCCTGTACGGTTTGGCCCAAGTCCCCTGGGGGTCAGCAGCCACCACCCTAGTGGCTTCAGGGGAAGGGCTTTGCTCCCCTCCTGGATCTGGCTGGCACAGAGCTCTCTCTCTGTGGCAGTGTTATGATCCGATCCCAACAGCAAAGCCTTTGCCTCTTCCAGTGCCACACAGTTGGGTGCCCCAAGCCCATTAGCTTAGCTGGTTAAAGCCTGGTGCTGATAATAGAAAGGGTATGGGTTCGATCGCAGTATGGGGCCAAGGGGTTAAGAGGCAATGTGGGCTAGTGGGTTGCTTTTGCTGTTAGGAGCCAGGTGATCGTGAGGTCTAATCCTGGCTCTTCCTCTGCATGTGGTAAATCACATAATTATCCTGTGCACCCCAGACAATGGGGTAGGTAAGCTCTGCCCGAGGCTGCTTTGCTCATGGGGGGGCTTGCTGTCAGCAATGACTTGCTTGCTTATGAATCTGTAGACACATTCAGACTGGGAATAGGGTATACATTTTGAACAGTGGGGATAATTCACCATTGGAACAATTTACTGAGGGTTCTGATGGGTTCTCCATCCATGGCCATTTTGCCGTCAAGATGGGCAGTTTCTCTAACAGATCTGCCCTAGGAATGATTGTGGGGCTGGTTTCTGGCCTGTGTTGGATATCACAGTGGACCCTTCTGGCCTGGGAAGCTGTGGATCTATGAATAAATTCATTCGTGGGCCCGGAGAGGCAGGTGAGGCCATAGCTCCTTCTTCCTGGAGCTGTAGGCTGCCCCTGGGGACTGTGAGGACACTGTACACGCCATGGGATCACAATGGCACCAGTGTTTGTGGTCTGGTGCTAGCTGGAGTTGTGGTAAACTCTGTTCCTGTTTCCAAGCTGCTCCTCACGACCATGCCGGCTAGACAGCGTTATGGCTTGGAAGGGAACACTGAGATTCAGCGACAAGGAGCAAATCCCAGAGCATGCTCTGGAGCTCCAGAGTTGCAGAATGCACGGTCCTGCCAACAGCGGCCAGAGCACTGTCTTTGCCTCACCACGAAGTGCTCACGTGTAGTGTCTCTGGGGTGGTGACGCTCTGCGTGGGGCACCACTAGTTAATGCAGCCTGCAGGGGGAGCATAAGCACCCCCAGAACTGCTTCATCTCATTGAGGGGCCGTGGCACCCCTCAAATCCTCTGTGGGCTTGGTACAAAGGAAGCGAGAGGCTCATGGAGAGGAAAAGTCTTGGTAGTTGTGGGGTGTGTTTGCAGGTAGGGAGTGAAACAGTCATTGCTGCTCCCCAGAGACCCCCAGGGGACCCTGGGCCTGGCGATTTCTGATGGTGGCTCTGGGCACTGCCCCCCTCCTTGTGGCTGGTGAACCTGGTGCATGGCATGGACAGTCCTGGGGGGAAAAGAGCTTCTTTCTGTGGGACGTCTGCCCTGTAGGCTGAGGCCTGGTGTTCTCGGGGGGCAGCTCAGGGCAGCAAGTGAGAAGGACTGGGTGGGTGATCTGTCGTGGGGGCTTTTCCTGTCAAGAGTGGGCCCCCCTGATGCCCGTGTCCCCCCCTCTCTCAGGATGAGATTGAGGAGCTGCGTGCGGAGATGCTGGAGATGAGAGACGTCTACATGGAGGAGGATGTCTACCAGCTGCAGGAGCTCCGGCAGCAGCTGGACCAGGCCAGCAAGACCTGTCGCATCCTGCAGTACCGGCTGCGCAAAGCAGAGCGCCGCAGCCTGCGTGTGGCACAGACTGGGCAGGTGGACGGCGAGCTCATCCACAGCCTGGAGCAGGATGTCAAGGTAAGACGGGCCCCAGCCACGTCTGCTCTGGCTTCTGCTCTCCGGGCACAGAAAGCTGTTAGTCGTGGGAGCTCAGATGCTGCAGGGATGGGGACCTTGCCAGAGAGATCTCGGGGGTCCCGCTGCCCAGTGGGCTGGTGGTGTGTGCAGGACCCCGGAGCTGCACAGGACTGATGTGTGGTCCTGTCTGAATGGTTATTATTTCTTATTAGCCATGTTTATTGTGGCAGTGCCTAAGGGCCGGCTGACGGGGGCCCCGTTGTGCCAGGGACTTTGTACTGCAGACGCACCCATGGGCTCCAGCCAGGCCCAGGCCCTGCTGCGCTAGGCACTGCCCAGACATACAGGGAGAGACAGCTCCTGCCCCAGGCATTTCCAATCGCAGTTAATGGGGCAAGACCCGACAAGTGGGTGGGACAAACCAGTGTGGGGAGGGTGGGTGACAGTACTAGGAGCCCAGGCCAGCCATGGATGGCCCAGGGCTGGAGGAGTGGCTCAGGTGCTGTAATCTCGGCCCCCCAGTTGTCACCAGGCCCTGGGGTCAGGGCTCTGTTTCCTGCAGCCAGGAGCGTTCCCGGGAGTCTGGGAAGGGTTCTGGCTCCTCCCTGGCCCCTTTTGACTCGGCTGTGCGGGCCCTGCACCAGGCGGCGTGATCCCAGCACACGGCGTGGTGCCCCGGCGTGCTTGGAGTGAGCTGGATCCGCACTAGCTCGGGTGCCTGCCCGTGCTACGTCACGCCTCCTGACCGCAGCATAGGCGTAACCACAGTGACCATAATGGTGCCATTGCAGCTGAATGCCCTGGGCTGCGTCAGCCACCAGGCACCGTAGGCCCGTGTGTGGGGTCTGGCTCTGGGGCGGGTGGTACCACGTGCCACCAGAGGTGTACACTAGGGCAGGCTGCCCCAGGCGAGGGCCCGCTGCTGCTCTTTGGGTGGCTGGGGGAGGGGACCCTGCTGCTGTGGCTCTGAAGGCAGATGGGTGTGGAAGTCCCCCCCCTTCTCCCCCCCCGCCCCCCACGCTGCCGCGGTGAGAGGAAGGCCCTGTGGCAGTTGCTGGTCTGTGGAAGCTGCTGTCCTGCTTTCCCTGGGGCTGTGCAGAGGAGTGGGCACTTTGGAGCGGTGGGCTTCTCTCTGGCTCAGGCAGTGTGAGGGGAGGGGCAGTGGATGGGCGGCGGGGGGGTTGGCTGTGCCCCCTCCATGCTGGCTGGCTGTGAGGGGTTGAACTGGCCAGTCCCAGGGGCCGCTGGGGTCATCTCACATTGCAGGTAGTCTGTAAGGTCCTGCTCCTCCCCCTTATCAGAAGGGGACCAATACTGTGACCCCATAGCCCTGCGTCCCCCTTCCCTCCTCTGCACGGTGGAGCCTTGGATTGAGATTTCTGGGCTCCCCTCTCCCTTGGCAGCCTCTTTCTCCGTGGAAAGGAGGGACACGGGAGGGCACAGCTGCAGCAGGAGTCACGCTTCCCTCTGTTGTTCCCCTCGAATGCCCCTTTGCTTGTGCCACTCCAGCCTGATGTGTGGGTCCAGGGCTCCTGGCCTCCCGGGCAGGGATTTGCTCTCCCACCAGTGCTGCTTCGAATCCCGGAGCTGAGCAGCTGAAGGGACCTGGAAGGGCGAGCTGTACCCAGGAGCTGGCTGAGGGTCTGGGCTAGCTAATGACTGTCCCAGGCAGCTGTCTCCACTGCTGCCTGGGGATGGTGCGGGCTCGGCACGACAGCACCCACGCTGCCGGATGGACGGCTGTGTCATCTTGTGCCCTCTGTGGCCCGGTCCCAGCCTCAGGACTTCTGCTAGAGCTTCCCTAGCTGAAGGGATAGGAGTTGGATGGGGCCATAGTGACACTGGGAATAGCACAAGCCGCAAGGGGGCAAGGGACAGAAGTGGGGAAGAGGTAAGGGAAAGGAGCTGGGGGGAGGGAGAAAGGACAACAGGATGGAGGGGGTGGAGAGAGGATGGGAGGGAGAGGGAGGAGAGAGGGCTGGCTTGGTACAGCTGGGCAAGCCATGAAGCTTCAGCTTTTCCTGACCCTTGCTGAGTGTGTGGGAATTGTTCCAGCTGCAGAGCTGTAGCCTGTAGGTCTCCCAGGGGAGTGTCACTCCGAGATGCAGCTCGCCCCATTGTGGTGGGGCTGGCTATGCTCAGTGACCTGGAGCCTGGCTAGGACAGAGGCCTCAGCCTTCCTGACAAGAGGCTCCCCCTTTTCCCCAGCCCCAGGTGAAGCCCTTGTGGAGCCAAAGCTGGGGGGTCCTGGCTCCCACCACATGTCTCAGCCACGCTGGCAGAGCTGAGCCTTTGTTGATTGCAGCTGGCGTCACTGAATACTCGTTTACAGAGCTGGGTAGAGCAGAAGTGATCTGAATTTTGTGGGGCTTTAATTCCTAGCACCCCTCAGCTGGTTGCTCTCCACTCCTCAGTAACTATCACTGCATCCAAGACCAACAGACAGGCACGTTTGCCAGGTGTTCCCGCTGAAGTGGTCAGCAGTGAAACAGAGAAGTGTTGGCTGATTGAGCTGATTCCCAGGACCACTGGGAAGGTGACCATAGATTAGCCAAACGCTGTTCGCCGTTGGAAGGTGACCTTTACAACCATCACACGTAGAAGCTTTTAAACCCTAAGGCTTGATCTAAAGGTAAATATTACATTGGCCTGGCTAGATCGCTCAGGGATGGGGGGAAATTCTGCACCCTGTGCTACGTAGCTAGGTCGCCCGGTGTAGATGCAGCTAGGTCAACAGATGGATTCTTGCCGACCTAGCTACCCCCTCTCAGGGGGTGGGGGTGCATTAACTACAGCGATGGAAAAAGCCCTTTGATATAGGCAACAGCAGTGCCATCGCGATGCAGCTGGAGGCGCTGGAGTACAGCTATACCCTTAGGTTCTACAGCAGGAGCATGGGGGTCTCTACAGCCTCTGGATTGCAGATAACGAGGGGAGCAGGCAGCTGCTGGGGTGCAGGAAGCATCGGATTGTTAACAGCCTTTACTGACTCTCACCTGACAGTCTGCGCCCCTGTTTCCAGCTTCAGATCCCCTGCAAACCAAGTCGCCCAGAGAACCCGGCCTCCAAATCAGCAACCCTGCGAAGAGTTGGAGCTGGAACCAGGCCCCTCCCCCCAGCTTGGCCCTGAACCCTTCCTTTCTGCACCATCTGCTGATCCCCAAAGGGCTGTATCACTCCCCTCTCTGGAGTCAGAGATGCTGTGGTCCCCCTGCTGTCTTTGTGCTACTCAGTGCAGCTTGGCAGGGTTAGTGGGCAAGGCCCTGGCCTGCCTTTGCCAGCGTGTGGTCTTCAGTGCTGACAGTGACAGTAGGGATCCTGCTCCTAGCAGCTTGCTGGACACCGTCGCCCCTCCCTTTCTCTTCTCTGGGACCATTCCAATGCTATTTGCTCCGCAGGCAGAGGGCCTGGCCTGGCCTTGCTCCCTCCCGGGGCCAATCAGTAGATGTAGGACTAAGGCAGGGGGGTCTGGGGGGAGCCAGTTGTCTCTCTCCCAGTTGGCTCCTAGAGTTCACACTGCAGAGTCACTGAGGGGCAGAAGAGGAAGGTCGCTGCAGCAGCTGGGCAGGGCCTGGCTTCCCCTCCCTGCCCTGCTGTGCACACGGAGGAGGAAGTCTCCATGCCCTGGCTCTGTAATCTCTCTTGCACAGCCAGAGCCCAGGCGGCACCTTCCCCTCCCCCCGCTGGCTCCCGTAAAAGCAGGCATCACAGCCGCGGGGCTTAGATTAGCACTTGGCCATCCTGTGGCATGAAGCGCTTTTCCATCCTCGCGTTAGGAAGCTGAGCAAAGTCTGAGTTTGAGCCAAACAAGGGCCCTTATACAAAGGAGGTGTTGGGTTGCCAAGTGCCCCAGGCATCAGAAAGCGGCTGATCCTGGAAAAGAAACATGCCACAAGTGACTGATGGCGGCTCCTCCCCAGCATCCGGCGCTAACTGGCCTGTAATTATGAGGAAAAGTCTGAGTGTGTATTTAAAAGCGAGTCTCTTGCTGCCCACACCTGCTGGGGACAAACCCTGCGAGAGCCGATAGAACAGAACTCTGCTCCCTGCAATCAATGTACCCAAATGTATGGGTTTATGTTCCTGCTGCCCCCGTGCTGTTCCTCTCCTGGGTCCCCTGCACTGCTCCTCTGATGCACAGCAACCCTGGCTTCATGCTGCCAGCTCCCTTGAGCAGTGCTGCCGGACAGTGTCGCTGCAGCCAGTGGCAGTCGCCTTCCCACGTCCCCTGTGCAGTCGATTGGGTGCTGGGTTGAGTGCCCTAGAGAGCGCCTGAGCCCCTGTGGATCTGCATGACACACCCTGGCCTCTGTCTTGAGACCAGGGTTAGGAAACGTGACCAATGCCACAGGGATTAGGGGAATTTGATCTCTTGTCCCACAATTCCCTGGACTCCTGGAAGTGCTTTCAAAATCTCCCAGAAGCCATGGCTTCCGGAAGCTGCCCCAGGGGACTGGGTGGCAGGCACCCGCAGGCAGTGTGACTAGTGGTGCTGTCTAGTGTTACTGTGGGTGTTGTCAGACTGCAGCCCCCAGAGCAGCAGGGCTGAGGCCCGGTTCTGCAGCTGGCCAAGGCCTGGGTTTTCAGGCCTGTCAAATCAGCTTGCTGTATCTCAGGGCCGTGAGGGGGGGCCCTGTCTCCCCCAGGTTCTGCACACCCTAGCCGACACTGCCTACTTGCTCTGCCTTGGAGATGAGTCCGGATGCTGACACTTGTGTTCTGAGGGTGGAAGGCTTGGCTTTGCTTTGGAGGTCGGGGTCCAAGAGTGGGGATCAGTGTCTCAGGCATTGGCTGCATCCTCTTGTTCCCTTGCCATGAGTCTCGCAGCAGGGAGGTGAATGGCGAGACAGGGTGCCTGGCTTCACGGGCTGGCTCTGCCCTGGGAGCAGGAGCTGGGAGCGATTGCTCCAATGTGTGTGTCAGTCTGTATTGTCCCTACACCTCCCGCCCTCGACTCCCAGCAGCTGCCTCTTGGCCGTGTTCCCACGCACAGGAATTAAGCACTTTGCTCATCAAAGCTGCCTTCCCCATGGAGGCCCACAGCCATGCCTGCATTCCTTGGGCGCTGTCTGCCATGCAGCAGTGCCCTCACAGCTTGCTTGCCGGTTCCCAGAGACCAGTCTACGCTGGGGTGTTGCACAAATAACTGCGGAAGGTTAAAGAAGGGGCATCTCCTTCTCCTGGCCCCTCAGCTGTGCACTGGGCAGTTCTGTGTCTTCACACACACACACACACACACACACACACACACACTGACACACTTCCCCCCTCCCCGCCCCCCTCCCGCTGTCCAACCTGTCAGTCAGGGCTGCCTTGGGACATCCCGTACCTCCCCCAGCCTTTGCAGCTGTTGTGTTGCAGGTTCCCATGCTGGCCTGGCCTGGCATGGAGATGCCGCCCGCCCGTTTGTTCCCTCTCTGCACTGCAGCTGGAAGCCACCCCCATTTCTGACACAGCCGCTGGCTGAGGGTGGTGCCCTGTGTGATGAAGTGGGACTGTTCTTAATGTTTCCTCTGAATACTGTAGGGATGCCTCAGTTTCCCCTATGCATTTCTTAAGTCTCTAGGTGGTGGGATAAGGGGGTGTAATTGTTGGAGAGCAAAGGGCCAGTGTACATAAATGGCCGGACACTCTGTCTCCTGGCAACTGATGGCCTGGGCCCTTCCCCCCCTGCAAGGTGATAGCTAAAGGGGTTGGAGAACAAAGGAATCAGGTGACCTCCTGTCCCGGGGAAAGGGACAAAGCCCAGAGGAGCAGGGGGGTGGAGAGTGGGCCAGTTGGGGCTGGCAGGGGACGTGGAGTGAAGTGCAGATGTGGTTTTCTGGCTCACTGCCCCCCAAAATGGACCCAGCTGAGGGGTCCTGTTCTCTGTACCTACAAGCTCTGTTTTAGACTGTATTCCTGTCATCTAATAAACCTTCTGTGTTCCCGGCGGGCTAAGAGTCGTGTCTGACTGTGAAGTTGGGGTGCAGGACCCTCTGGCTTCTCCAGGACCCCACCTGGGCAGACTCGCTGTGGGAAGTGCACGGAGAGGCAGAGGATGCTGAATGCACCAAGGTCAGACCCAGGAAGGTGGAATTTGTGTGAGCTTTTTGCCCTGGAGACAGTCTGCTCACGGAGAGGAGGCTCCCCCAGGTATAAATCCCCTTCTCTGGTGCTCTCAGCCACCCTACGCCCTCCAGCAGAGAGACAAGCGTGTGAAGCTCATGTGGGTTATTAGCATGTGTGTTGCCATCAGAGCCTTGTCTGTCTCTCTCTCCAATCTGCTGGAATCTGGGAGGCGCTCCGCTCCCCACGTGGTGGGCATGGTTTCCCCCTCATCGGCTTAGTGCGATGGCAACGTGTGCCTCTGCCAACTGCCCCCACCCGGGATTAAGTGTACGGATCTCTGGCAGATTGCACAAGGACTGCGGTGTTATCCTGGCCCAGAGCTAACCTCCTCCTAACTGCTGGGGAGGGCACGTCCTGGTGCTACCCGGTCGCAGTGTCCCTTCCCAGGGCCCAGGTGGTACTCCAGGAGACAAAACCCATCACCGGGATTGGCAGGCGTGGGTTTGTGAGCGGTGGATAATTAGGCTGTGACCCCATTCGGTGCTTCGTTTATAGAAAAAAGGTCATAGATACAAAAAGAAAAGGAGGACTTGTGGCACCTTAGAGATCAACCAATTTATTTGAGCATAAGCTTTCGTGAGCTACAGCTCACTGCATCGGATGCATACTGTGGAAAGTGTAGAGGATCTTTTTATACACACAAAGCATGAAAAAATACCTCCCCCCCACTCCACTCTCCTGCTGGTAATAGCTTATCTAAAGTGATCGCTCTCCTTACAATGTGTATGATAATCAAGTTGGGCCATTTCCAGCAAAATCCAGGTTTTCTCTCCTCCCCCCCCCCCCAAACACACACACACACACACACACACGTGCACACACGGCTGTTACTCTGAAGCCTGTCATAGATACAGACATCTAGCCCTGGGGGACTAGCAGGAACCCGGCAAAGGAGACTGAGCCCATCTGGTGTGACAGATATAGTTGTGTTTAAAACCCATGATCAGTTGATTTAAATCCATTCAGCTGGCCTTCCTCCTTGCCTGGGGCTCGGGTCTGCCTTAGCCTCGGGCCCTTCTGGCAGCCCAAGCACTCTGGCTAGGCAGACCCATTGCAGGAATGTGACCTGTTTGCAGAGATCTCCGTAGCTGTCAGTGTCTTTCTGAGTCACCCACTGACACTTTAGTGACTCTTCTTCCTCCAGGAGCTGTGGCCAGTACAGTGGAGCTGTGCCAGATGCCCCCTGGCTATGTCAGCAGTTGCAGGCTCCCCCATGGCCATTTTTACTCTGGCCGTGACGCGCTCTTCCCTGTGTCTGAGCTCTCCGCTTGGTGGGACCAATGTTTCCATTGAACGATCAGTGCTAGCTCCTGCCCCATGCCACACGGGGGATCCAGCCTGGGGACTGGGGCTTCCTGCGGGCACCGGGGACGTCAGCTGCTGCACTTCGGGCCCCTGTAATTTGCACTCCCTGCTGTGCACGAGTGACAATAAATGTCTCTTGCTGGTGTCAGTTCCCTCCTCCGTTCTCAGTGGAGCTGGGTTTGAAGCGGTTCGAGTAGCAATCCCGGACTAGCTCCTGTTTCCTGGGGCTGCACCAGCACGGCCACCAGTACAGCAGGGCGGCTAATGCACAGCTGCAAAGACGGTTTGTCCTCTCGGGAGGCTGGGTCAGAGTCTGTTCTCTCCTGCATGGACACAAAGGGCCTCAGTGAGAGCAGCAAACCCCCTAGCTCAGAGAGGGCTCAGCGGGCAGGCTTCCCACCTGCTTAGGGGAGGGCATAGCAGCCCAGCTCTGAGAACTGCTGCTTGCTGGCTAGTTACTACTGCTCATCGCAAATTTTAGGCCCTATATAAACTGTGGCTACTGTTTGCATGTTGTTTTTAAAATCCCCAGTCTACATGGATGGAGAAGCTATTGCAAGCCACAAGGAAATGTTAGAGCCCTCTAGCCTGGGCTGCCCTTTGTGGCAGTGTCTGGGTCCTTGTGTGCTTGTAGAGCACCCCGCGTGATGGGCCCCGGTCCTGCCTGCCCCTCTGAGCACTGCTTTCATACGGGCGTTAGAGACGCTCCACCTGCTCGCTCTTGTGAGCCTCAGCCTGAACGTGGCCCTGCCCTGTTTGCAGGTGGCCAAGGACGTCTCTGTGCGGCTCCACAATGAGCTGGAGGTGGTGGAGAAGAAGAGGATCAAGCTGGAGGAGGAGAATGAAGACCTGCGCCAGAGGCTGATCGAGACAGAGCTGGCCAAGCAGGTGCTGCAGAACGAGATGGACAAACTGCGTGAGGTGAGAGGGCTGGGGTGCATGGGGGAGGGAGCATGTATGCACCCTGCTGTGTGGGGGTGGGGGGTATTTTATGTGTCCCTGGTGTACCAGGAAGCCAGCCCAGCTGCTAGTGGTTAGTGGCTACAGGCTCTCTGCCTCTAGAAGGCTTCCTGTCTCCTTGCACCGTGGGAATCCACTGGCCTCTCTGCTCTCCTCATTTAAATGAAAGCTGCTTTGCCATCAAAATATTTATAACCTTTCCCCCGGTTTGCAAGCTCTGGGCAGTGCCTGTCTCCTCTCTGTGAGCCTCAATGGCCTAGGGCCTCAGCTAAGTTGCTTGTGAGATCTCCGTTCCATCCCTACTAGACACTAGCCCTGCTGGGATTTACTTCGCCGCGGTTCAGGGGGGCCTTGGCAGCAGGGGCTGACCCAGGTGCCTCCAGCTCTCTGAATCGACAGCAGCGGCTTTGACTGCCTGTGTGGACGCCCTCCACAGACATGGACCAATAAATACTGTTCCGCCCTCCTGTGACGGCCGGTGAGTGGGGCCAGGGTGGGAGGCCCAGGAGCTGCAGAAGACGTCCCTCAGGGGGTGCGTTTGTTTGCTGGTGGAAGGGACTGTGACACTTTCCCAGCATATGAATGGGGTCCCTGAGAGGGAGGAAACCAGCACCTCCTGAGCCTAGAAATGTCAGCCGGTTTTCCCTGGGGCACCCTTGGCTCTGGTCCAGCTGAGGCGTGTGTGACTGAGCCGCAGAGGGAGGGTCTATGCATGCACCGGGCAACTAGTGCATGGGGGGGGGGACGGATAGCATGCATGTGCCATGGCGGGGAGCTGGCTCCTGGCAGCAGCCCGGGTCTGGGGTCACTCTGGGCATAGAGTCCCCCCTCCCTCCTCAAGTCCAGTGCTGCCCTTGCCTCTCCCCCCATGTGTCTGCCTCACAGCAGCATGCACGCCCCAGTCAGCAGCAGCGCCATGCCCTGCCTCGTGGGGCTGGGAGGGCCCTGCTGGTCCTGCAGCTTCCCAGAATAGCCTCTCTCCAGCATGCATCGTCTGGGTTGTATCCTGAGCCCCTGCCTTCAGCCAGGGAGCTGGGGCTGGCTGCAGGACCCCGGGGGCTGTCTAGGGGAGGCGGCTGCGGGGCAGGCCAGAGAGGAGCATTGAGAGCTGACTTGCTTCTCCCTCCTGCAGGGCCCGCTCTCCCTGCCATGCTCTGGGCTCTGACAGTAAAGCCAGTACGCATAGTTCAGGGCAGGAGCAAGGGGCATCGCTGAATATATGTGTATGTGGGGGGGGGTCCAGGTAAGCAGGATGGAATTACCCTGACTGACGTTCAGCGCAGACAGCAGGATCGTCGGCCTGACTCGGCGCCGGGCACCTCTGCTAACCGTGCCTCTCGCAGCACAGCACCCCAGCACCATGCTGGGGCCTTGGTTCCATGCTCACCCCAGTGCCATTCCCTGCACTGCTGGCCCAGGCCAGCCCCTCTGGGGAGCCAGCTAGCCACCCACCCTTATGTTGTGCAGTAACCCTCCTGCCCTGCCTGGCTCCCTCCTGTGCAGATCCCTTTCCATGGCCCTTGTCCTTGCAGGCCAAGAGCGGACTTTGCTTACATGTCATGTGAGCAGCTGGGAACTAATCTCACACTTGCAAACCCTGTCCAGCTGCTCTGTGTACAGGGTTGGGGCTGATTCAGAGCAGCGGCTCTTCTTGAGCTGCCTACTGTCTGTCCTTGCTCTCCAATGCACGTTTGGCTCAGCGTTCCCTTGAGCATGGCTCCCCAGCCAGAGTGCTGCCCAACCGTGAGCAGACGGTACTAATGGGCATGAGATTAGCTTGTGTGCAGCCGGAGAGCGTGAACTAGCAAAGGAAAGTGGCTGGAGCAGAACTGCAGGGGATTCTATGGCCTGATACCCAGAGGCAGAGAAAGCCGCAATGAGAGCGTGCTGTGAGCAGACCGAGTTATTGATGTCTAGCTGTGGCCAGGGATTAAGGTTTGTGTGCTGCCTGCACTCAGGGTCTCGCTGAGAGATGCCAGAACATGCAGCTCCAGGGTGTCGTTGTGTCTAGTGCTCCTCGTTCAGGGGCGAGGGCGACCCCTGCAATCCCAGGCAGATAGTGCCAATGCAGAATCGCCCCCACAGGAATGGCAGTGCCCTGTCCAGGCTTTCAGCGCTGCACAGAGGAGAGCTGCATCTGGAGAGTTCTCCCTCATTCGCATGGGCTCTCTCGGTTTGGTATCGCAGCTCCATGCCCTCTGTCTGGTCAGTTTCTCCTCCTCGCTGGAAACGCCTTCCTGCCTCCTCTGCTAGGCAGCTTGGCTTCGTGTCGCTGCGTTTCTTTGCCAGTCTCGATGCAGCCCAGCTGGGTTTGTCCTCCTGCCTCAGCCTTTCATTTCTTATTCTGAGCAGCTGTGCATGGATGGGGCAGGTGGGAGGAAAGGCCAGCGCCATGCACTGGTGTTTGAAGTCCCTCTTGTTAATCTCCACAGGGTTCCTGACAGGCTACAGACAGGAAGATGCAGCTCCTTAGCTTTGCTAGGGAGGTGGATCTGCCTGGATCTGGGATCCTCAGGGCTGTCCCAAGGGCAGTTGTGATCTGATGGAGTAGTGGGCTTGAAGTCAGACATGGCTTGTGCTCTCTTCTCTGTAGCTGACTTGCTTTGTGGCCTTGGGCAAGTTGCTTCCCCCTCATTATCTCAGTTTCCCATCTGTGAAATGGAGTTGCTAATGCTGACCCTCCTGGGGAAGGGGCTTGAGAGAGGAAGCAGTACATAAGCACAGAATATTGTCATCTCAGAGGCAAATGTGCAGTTTCCTGGAGGCGTCAGCATGACTAGAAACTGTTTTTATGCATCTGAAAGCTTGCAGGTGTGCCAGAGACAAATCTATAGGGAGGGTGTGAGAGAGAGAGAGAGAGAGACACCCCCACACACCCCTTGCCCACTGCAGGTATCTTAGCTAAAGCCAGACTCTCTTGCCTCCTTTACAGAGGGTTGCAAGGGTCCCCTCTGGGCTGGGGAGAACCATCCCTTGTGCCAGCTCTCAGGACTCTGCACTTCAGAGGTGTGTGATGAGCGGGGGCCAAAATCTCTTCTCAGCTGGGAGCTGTGTATTTTCAGTGGCTTAGACCTGAACTGCAGGTGGGGTCAGGTCAGGTCCTGACTCCAGCAGGCATCCTCTGGGATACTCACGCTTGGCTGCTAACTTATTTAGCCTGCTGTTCTTGGACTGTGTCCAAACCGTGATGCTTCTCTGGGCTGAGGTGCTGTCTGAGGTGGCTCAGCAAAGGAGCTGGGCTGGCATGCCCATGCAGTGGATACCCCGAGGCCAGCAAGGTCCCAGCTCCTCATTAGCAGCTTCAGTGATTCATTTGGTTTTCTAATTAGGGTTTCTGAACAAGTGAGTTAACAGCCCTCAGCCGCCTCTTCCTCCTGTGCTGAGGTGCATCTTGGCAGCGCAGCAGCCAAGCTGGTTAGTAGCAATACAAACAAGCCCCTCTCCACGGCTCAGCACAGGGACAGGCTTGCCCCTAAGGGGATTAGAGGCTGATTATTTCTGCAGCCGGAAGAGGCGTCTCCCATAATTGGATAAATGCTGGGAAGGCCAATTAATCACCCAGCGCATGCAACGCAACACCTGTGGCTCCGTGCATCTTCTCCCCTCCCAGGGCTGCATCTCCCGGAGCGCCTGAGTCCTTTGGTGGCAGGAGGGGGATGAGACAGGACCAGGTCCTGACGCCCAGCGGAGCCACATGGCGCAGCTCGGCACAGCAGGACTGACGTGTTAATCTGAACCCAGCATTGCCCAGCAATCACAGTCCTGCTGCCAGCCCGTACTGCTGGAGGGGTGCCCGGCGGCATGGCCGTGCTGACACCATGACCCCAGCGCCAGAGGCTGACGGGACTGTGGTGCTGATATCGCAGGCTCAGGGACGCCCTCTCCGGCCGTTACCCAGCCACTTCTCTGGCCTCGGGGTGGGACAGCCGGGTCCAGCCCCGTTCCAGAGTCATGCTGGTGTCACAAGAGCATTTTGCTTCTGAGGGAGAGAAGGGGGAGAGATGTAAGCGTGGTGTGGCCCTGCTCCTTTGGGAGGGTTTGCTCACTGCATGGGGGCTTCCCAGCAGCAGCAGCAGCAGCAGCCCTGACAACGGGCATGTCCTTGATAGCAGTGGCTTAGATCTCAGCACCTTGGCACAGCCAGCGGCTTGCACTGCTCAGCTGCAGTCTTCGGCTGCCGGGTCCCAGCACCAGCTTGTGAATGTTTCTGGTGCAGCACATGTGTTGAGGGCAGCATCCACGGGGCCCTGCTCTACTGCAGCGTCCCTGCTCAGTAGTGTGGCTGGCAGGGCTGTTCACCAAACACTTGCTGGGACTGCGGGGTTGAGTAGGCAGCTGGGCTGCTCCGCCCGGGCGAGGGGAAATGCCTGCATCTCGCAGGAGCAGGAGACGTGGTGGCTCACAGTGGAGGGTTTCTCAAGACCCACTAAAGCAGCATGAAATTTGTCCCCCTCGAGTCAGTGTGGCTTCTCTTCCCCCCGGGTCTCCACATCAGGAGCAGGTGGCAGTGGCTGGAAAACAAGAATCAAATTCAGCTTTGAAAAGAGATGTGAAAATTGGTGGGAAGGAAGGAGGTAATGTGCAGAGAATGCAGGAGCAGCCCAGGTGCACGGTGCATGCCTGGGACCTCGCTCTGCACCCTCCAAGATGGGGAACTGCCGCTGCGTGTGAGGCTCCCCGCGCAATCTGCTTGGCGAAGGGCTGATGATCATGAGCCTCCAAGGCCGCTGCACGCTCTTCTCTTCACCACCACACTATGTGGGGGGGCTCGCGGGGGCAGGGTTTGCCGTGGTTCTGCATCCTGTCTGCTGCCCTGCACGTTAAACAATGGCGATGAGGGTTCTTGTCCCGCAGGCTCCCCCTGCCCACCCGGGCCCTCGCTCCTCTTCCTGCTCGTGCTTTGCCACAACACATTGAAAATCCGCCATGGTGCCCTTGGCTACGCGCCCTGCTGGTCATCACCCCCCCTGGCTGCACCTTCCTCCTTTCTGGCTTGCCTCCTGCCCGGCTTGCCAAATGGCAGCTGCTAAGCTTACCTTGCTCGCCTGCCAGACCCACCCCCAGCTGGTGAGGGAAGAGGGAAGTGGGAAGGGCATGGCCAAGAGAAAGGGATATTCGCCCCACCTCCCTCACTCCCCTGCTCAGAGCTGGTGAGTCACAGGTGGGTTTTAGGCAGAGCGAAGCATTGGTGCTTCCAGGGCTAGGGTATTTTTGGAGCTGACCCTACCAGCAGCAAGCACTGGTGTGCACGGAGCCTGGGCTGGGCCAGCCCCCAAGTCTGTGGGTGCACAGATGGAGAATCTTGGGTCTCACTCAGATAAGCACATGCGTGTTTTGCCGCTTACCTGAAATGTATCCCAACCTCTGGGGGCTCTGCCATATCCCACCACTCTCTGCTCCACCCAGTTGCTCCCTTCTTCAGCAGCCCCTGCCTTGCCCATGGCACTTTCCCCAGGCGGGGCCCCAGCAGCCTTCTCACCCATCGGGCGCAGGCCCACTCTCCCCACACGCAGTGTCTCTGGGCAGACAGCAGGTCCTCTTTGCTCTGAGTGTGTGGGGAGCAGCCCCTTCCCCCAGGCATCCCCCACTTCCTGCCTGCTTATCTGACTCCCCCCACAGCCTCCTTCCCTAGCTGACCTTTCTCCCTTCCTCGAGCCACCCCCACCCAGGTCCCCTCTTCTCTCTCCATCCCAGCTCTGACTCCTCCAGGTCGTGGCGCCTGCTCCCCAGCTGACCTGCCAGGCTGTTCTTGGGTCCTGCCTAGGGAGTGAGCACTAGCCCAGCAGGCGTGTGTGTGGGGGGGTGTTCTTAACTCTTCTTGGGCAGCACGGCCCAAAGCTGCAGCCCCGGGCGGGGAGGTCAGAACCCCAGGTGCTGCGTGCTTGGAAGCTGGGTTGTCCGAGCTGCTGGGGGTAGGAGATGAGTGCGGGGCATCTCTGGGAAGATTCGTCATTGAGTGCCCCGCCTCACCCTCTGTACCTGAGGCCTCCTGGCTACTGAGTGGAGAACCGGGGCTAGCCTGAAGGTTTGCTGCCCTGCTGGATTGGCCTGACCAGCCGGCCAGGCTGCTGTGCATGTGGCCAGAACGAAACCCGCTGTACAACGCCAGCTGGTGGAACACCTTACCCAGGTTTCAGTTCTGCTGCCCCATGTGGGGTAGCGAGGAAGAGGCCGGCCGGTGAGGAGCACTTGCTGTGGTCTTGGAGGATCATCTGGGTCATTCGTCCCTTCCCTGAATTCACGGTCTGCTGCCCAAACACTCCCTGCTGGATGGTGCAGAAAGTCAGGTCAGGCAGCTTGGCTGGGAGGGTCCTGCCTGGAACTGGCTGCCCAGTCTGAGTCTCTCCTGTTTATCTGAGGTACTTACTCCCCCTCCCCACAGTATCTGAGCCCCTCACCATCTCCCACGCATTTATCTTCACACCTCCCGGGAGGCAGGGCAGGCCTGTGATGACCCCACCCCCTGCACAGATGGGAACTGAGGCCCCAGGAGGCTAAGGGGCATGCCTAAGGGCACACAGGAAGTCGGAGGCAGAGCAGGAAATTGAGCCTGGATGGCCCCAGTCCTAGGCTCGAGCCCTGCCCTGTCTCATCTACCGGGGGGAGTGTGATGGCTCCAGGCTCAGTGGCATCATGCTGTGGACAATGTGGTGGTGGCTGGGGCAGTTGCATTTTTAGTAGAGGTATAGGAGGGACATCTGTAACAAACTCCCTACATTTTGTATCGGCAAGTGCTTGGGCCTGCCAGCTCCATGCTGCCCTGGGGAGGGAGGAGACCACGTGAGCCTGCAATCCGTTTGGTTTCCTAGGAGGCCTGCAGCTGGAGCAGGCTGTGGGACTGAAAGCGGGTGTTAAAATCTCATAAAGCTCTCAATCAGCTGTTCCCCAAAGCCCATCTTCATGTCTGCAGCATTCGGCTGCTCTACGCCTCTGTCCTTTCCATGCTGTGTAAGGGACCAGAGGCAGAAGCTGGATTCCAATGAGCTGTGGGCATTGGCCTTTCCCTAGAGTCGCTCTGTCCCCAGCACTGATAAATCTAGGATTCATGGGCCAATATGTGTAGTGTAAAGGGGAGTTGACACATTGGTGTGCTGATGTGATTTGTGGGCTGCTCCCTGGCAGAGAAGCCCAAGAGCGTCTACATTCCCTCAACCTGTCACTTCCTGCAGTGGCTGGCAGTCTTACGCTGGGATTTCCAGGAGGCCGAGGTGACAGCTGTGGGGACTGGATGGGCCGGAGCCAGGCAGCTGGGAGGACAGGGGTTTTAGAGGCTTCCTGGGAGAACTGGACCTCTGAGCCCTGCAGGAGTGCTTCACCTTTTGCCTGGGGCAAGTAAAATAGAGCTGCAACCTTGGGGACAGAGATCTAATCTGTTTTATAGTGGCTGCAGAGCAATGAATAATGCTCTCTCCTCAAAGCCAAAAACACTCCTCCTTACCTCCCACCCCCAGGAATCCTGCTGAGCCCACATGAATTAGCAGGTAAAACAAATTCTGTTCCTGCAGCCATTGGAAAAGAATTCTAGCAGCAAAGCTGCTCCTCTCCTGGGCCAATGGTAGCACCTGGGCACCACCTGCATCTGCCCTTTTAGATGGGGAAAGAATAAAGAACTCTAGGACCCCACCTGAGAGATGGTCCCCGACCTGGGCACCTCACCTGAGCAGAGGAATCTGCCATGCTGCCCCAGGCAGGCAGGAGTCTGCTCAGAACTAACAAAACCCTTGCTCCAGGGAATGACTGGGGAGTGCTGCCTTGTCAGGCCTCACACTCCTGAACAAGCTGATAGAGAAGGTAATAAATGAGCAGGGTCCAGTTCCTCCTGTTGGCCAAGTAGCTGGACCCTACTGCATCAGGCTCCAGCCCAGGGAATGAGACAGAGACAGCACCTGTTAGTCTGGTGGGCAGGTACAGGTGCCTCCATCCTCGTGACATTGGGCCTCTGCTGCAGTGGATGCCTTTGATCAGTAGACAGTCCGATCCCACCTCTAAGTCCCTGCACAGATCAACAGAAACACCCTGAACTGGCTCAGGTCGTCGCTCTCGCAGCAAACCCAGAGTGGTGTTATGGGCATCTGAGCAACAGACATGAGTGCTCTGAGCTGTCCCTTCCAGCTCCATCCTCCTCCTCATGTTGCCCTAAATCTGGGGAAGGCCTGTGGTGGTGCAGCCTGGATTGAAGTGTCTGCTCAGCCCCATCTCCCCGCTCACTCAGTGCCTGGCGGTGGTCAGCTAAGCTGCTGAACCCAGGGCAAGCCTGAGGGGATGCAGGTAGGAAGAGAGAAGTGCTTTGTTGAGCTTGCTTCCTCTGACATCTGCCCTCAGACTGCTGTGGGTTCCTGGACTCTGTTTAAAAAATCGCGCTCTGGTGCTGTCATGCATGCTAGCCATGGGAGCGCTGTAAGGACCTGGACAGACTCTGTCTTTGGCCAGTGATGTCAGGCTGGAGCTGGGGGAGCAGTTAAGAAATAAAGATGCTGTTTCCATGCAAATCGTGATCAAGACTAAAACTGGGCAGCCAATCCAGGAAGTCTGGCCTGGAACTGAAATGACTGAAGCCGGGAGTGTAGGTGCATGACTGGCTGGCAGGAGCTGCTGGTCTAAGGTGCAACAGAGGACGGCCACTGGTTGTGAAGCCCCAGGAAATGCCCTGGGCCAAGGTCATTATTGCTACTCTGGATGCTGATGCTGGAACCACACGGGCATTTGCGACATTCTTGGTGGGTGGTGCGGGTCGCGGCTTTGCACAGACCACCATGCAGCCCCTCCTGATGTGCTTAGATACAGTATTGTGTCAAGTAGCCCTGCAAACCACCTCACAGGGTTTGTTCACTCTCTGGCCCCGCCCTGAAGCTGTCAGCGTCTCATTCCTTAGGGAGCCAGCCCCCTCACAGAGCAGCCTGTTGTGAGCACAGTTCCCCTTTGCGCCGATTCGTCCACCAGCTTCCAACCCACTTCCATCACCAGTACAAGGCCTCGGGCCTGATCTCCAAAGTCATCAATAGGTCTGGTCCAGCTGTATCGGTCACGCTGTCTGCACCCAGCATTTGTCTGGGCAGCTGTCTCTGGATCTGTGGTTTACAGAGCCCAGGGCAGCTCATGATAGAGTGACTTCCCTCCAGGGTGTTAGAACTGCAGGGAGACAGGCCGAAGCGGGTGGCTCCAGAAGGCCTGCAACAGGATTCCTGTACACGTGGAAGTTTTCCAAGTGTGATGATCAGAAGCCAGGGAGGTTTGTGCTGGTGTCCGCTTTACATACTGTGCTGCTGAGAAGTGTCAGGCCGAGCTGTCCTTTATCACCAAAAGACGGGTAATAGGAGCAGAAGCTTCTCTTGTGTGCTTCTGCTCCATGTGGGGTACAGGGTGCCCCTAGAAACCCTGGGGTGGCAGCATGGCCTAGTGGGTAGAACTGGGCGCTGCGAATCAGGGCTGCTGGCCTCCAGCCCCAGCTGTGCCGCTCTAGTCCATGGCAGACCCTCACTGTGACAGCACTTCCCTGCTTCACTGGGGATTGGCTCGGTACTTGGTGCTCTTCCATCCGCAGAAGCCGGAGGCTGGGAATGCAAGGTATTAAACGAGCTGCCAGCAGCCCCCTTCAGGGGAATCAGATTTCGGAGTAGCAGCCATGTTAGTCTGTATCCTCAAAAAGAACAGGAGGACTTGTGGCACCTTAGAGACTAACAAATTTATTAGAACATAAGCTTTCGTGGGCTACAGCCCACTTCATCGGATGCATAGAATGGAACATATAGTAAGAAGAAATATATATACATACAGATAAGTTGGAAGTTGCCATACAAACTGTGAGAGGCTAATTAGTTAAGATGAGCTATTATCAGCAGGAGAAAAAAACGTTTGTAGTGATAATCAAGATGGCCCATTTAGACAGTTGACAAGAAGGTGTGAGGATACTTAACATGGGGAAATAGATTCAATGTGTGTAATGACCCAGCCACTCCCAGTCTCTATTCAAACCCAAGTTAATGGGATCTAGTTTGCATATTAATTCAAGCTCAGCAGTTTCTCCTTGGAGTCTGTTTTTGAAGCTTTTCTGCTGCAAAATTGCCACCCTTAAAATCTGTTACTGAGTGGCCAGAGAGGTTGAAGTGTTCTCCTACTGGTTTTTGAATGTTATGATTCCTGATGTCAGATTTGTGTCCATTTATTCTTGTGCGTAGAGACTGTCCGGTTTGGCCAGTGTACATGGCAGAGGGGTATTGCTGGCACATGATGGCATATATCGCATTGGTAAATGTGCTGCACCTTCCCTCCCCTTTAACTACATCCTTGGCCAAAGTCCATTAAATCAAGCTGGGGACCATGTTGTGATGGGATTTCTCCTAGGCGGCAGCAGTGTGCCTCCATAATTAAGGTTAAGATTTTGTCATGGTTATTTTTAGTAAAAGTCACTGACAGGTCACGGGCAATAAACAAAATTCACGGAAGCTGTGACCTGTCTGTGACTTCTGCTGCTGCGGCTCCATGGTGTCCTCTGCCGCTGCGGGGTACCCCCACTGCCCGCGGCAGCTGGAAGCTGCAGGGGAGGGGGGTCTCCCTCCACACACGGTGGCTGGGAGCTGCAGGGTGACCGTATTTCCCAAAGAGAAAACAGGACACACCCAGCCACTCACCCAAGGAGCCGCCCTTCCCTTGCGCAAGGCTGTCGCCCATCGCTGAAACCCTGAGGAGGCTGTTGCCTATCGCTGGAACCCTCCCGGGGCCCTGCTAGCTGCCAGCTCTGATCCCTCAGCCCCTCGGGCTGAAGCAGAGAATGTCAGGATGACCTTCGTGACATAAACATAGCCTTACCCATAATGCAGTTGGCAGGCATTGGTATTGTTTTTGCAAATGGTTAGATTGACCTAGGTGGCAAAAAGGTCAAAGTTCACATTTTGGGGTTTGTTTTCTGCGTTCAGCAGCCCATAACCGAAGCTGGCAGCAAACGGCAGGGTTCTAGCTCAGGGTGGGGCCCACGGCCGATAGAGCAGTCTCTTGGTGCAAGTGTCTGCTTGATATTAAATAACCGAATTCACAAATGCATTGCAGTGTGCAAACGACTCTGCATAACCCTTCTCTCATCTCTTTCCAGAATTCGTTGAAGAAAAGGGGATCTCGTTCTGTGGGGAAGACTGAAAAGAAGCCGTCAGTCCAGGTACCCAGACTGTAGCCAGTCAGGCCCTCCTGGGGCCATGTTGACTATCCATGGCGTTGTAGAACTCAAAGAGCCATGCTCACCCTGCAGGTCGCCAGTCCTGGCATAGCAGTAAAACTGTGCACATGGAAGAGTCATGTCTTAATTTGCGTGGCCCTGATGAGTCGAGTGGCTCCTGGGGAATGGTTAGGGTGAAGGGTTTCTAATAAAGGGTTTGGAACGTAGCTCCCGAGGCCTGGAACCAGAAGTGCTAAGTGGGTTGGCCAGCCTGCTCAGCCATGGAACGATGCTGGTGCTGCAGAGAGCCATGTAGCTGACTTTCTCTGGGGGCTAGCTGGGGCTGTTCTCTGGAGAACATCCAATGGCTGAGGAGCAAATGGAGCATCTGCCCCTGCAGTGCTCCTACCTGGGACGCTAACGGTCGCTTTTCTGGGGAGTGCTACAGAGTTCATGCTCTCACCCCCACGTGGCTGGGTGGGGAGGCGGATGAGCATATGGCATACTGAGTGATGTGCTCTGTAAGGAATCTCAGCCAGGTCTCCTTGGCTGGAGGGAGGATACTTATGACACAGCTGGAGAGTCAAGCCTGAAGAAATGGGGTGGGGCTCAGAACAGTCCAGACTCCACTGGGGTAACGAGGATTCGTTAACCAGAAAACTACTCAGACCCAGTACATAGCTAAGTGCCCTTGCTTTAGACCTTGGCTCTGGGCCTAGCTGCATGGGATGGATGGGGATTGCATGACGGGGTTGCCTGCAATAGCAGGGGACTGGACCTGATGACCCATGAGGTCCCTTCCAGTTCCACGTCCTGTTCCCGTGTGCCTGGTGGAGAGAGCATCGTGCCTGGCTAGAACAGTGATCCCAGCACCACTTGGGCAGTTTTGACACTCTGAGATATTTAAAAATCCAAGCCAAAGCTCAGCCTGCAGAGAGGGTGCTGTGCCCTGGCTATCGGGTGATTGTGTGTGTCCCATTCACACCTGCCTCTGCAGCACGGGCCATTGCACACGGGCATGCTCAGGTATCCATCTTGCTCAGACGGTTTAGTGGATGCAGCTGAGGTGCCTCTGTCCAACAGTCTCGCCTTGTAAACTTCCCGAACATCATGCACTCTGTATCCCTGCCTTGTGCAGGACACTGGACACGCAGCAGATATGGGCTCTCTCCACTGGTGGAAGGATTTCGTCTCTCAGTGACTGGTGTGTTCAGTGGCTTTGACTCTCTAATAACCTGACCGCGGTGCGAAGGTTCAAAGTTGGTGTTGTCACTGCAGAAATGAAAGCAGTTTATTGTTCTTAAAAGCCTCTCTCAAAGGCTGATGTCAGCATTTTAGAGGTAGGAAAGGACTGACCGGTAAAGTCTTCATCATTCATTGCTCTGGTTTGTCTCCAGCGTCCAAATGCTTGATGTTGAGTTCATGAGCTGCATTAGTTAATCCCGAATAACAGCGGAATATCTGAATTACATACAACTCAAGACACTGGCAGCAATGCCAAGGGGGTTCATTAGAACAATACAATGATACAAAGGAAATAGAATCATAGAATATCAGGATTGGAAGGGACCTCATGTAGTCCAACCAACCCCCTGCTCAAAGTAGGACCAATCCCCAATTTCTGCCCCAGATCCCCTAAATGGCCCCCTTAAGGATTGAACTCACAACCCTGGGTTTAGCAGGCCAATGCTCAAACCACTGAGCTATCCCTCCCCCCAGATAACATGAGTCTGCTGCAGCAGAATGAGTGTTAGAGGAAATTCCAACTCATTGCATTGCAGGGTTAAATTTATGGCCCTGCTTAAATCTGCAGTGAGGATAAAATTGGTCTTCCAGGATTTGCGCACACAGATGTCCTCAGTTGGTATAAATCAGCATAGCTACACTGACATCAGTTGAGCTGATTTCCACCGGCTGAGGATCTGGCCTGCCATTGTACATGGGGGCATACCGTGGAGGGCACGCACACAGATTCACACACACGTACAAAGTATTCACTGGAATAGCAGGTATATCTTCCCTGCAGACTTAGGGAAAGGTCCATGTCTCCTGAGAGTTTGTCTCACCCCCATACCTGCGCAGTGATGATAAATCTGATAATCCGCTGCCCACCATGACACACTTGGTGGTGGTTCTGAAATCATTGACCAGGAAGCAGTCTGTGTTTTCCCTTTGCAGGGTGTTTGTGTCTTAGCAGATCTCTTTGGTGGAGGGGACACGCTGAAGAATGGGGGTCTGTTTCTGCTGGTTTCTTTGTCCTTTCATTTGTGGCTTTTCTTCCGTCCTCCCATATTTCATCAGTGGAGGAGCTCAGTCAAGACGACTGGATGTTCCCCAGAGCACACGTCTGTACATGTGTTGGGCACTGTGGTTAATGGTCAGGTGCACCAGTTTGCACGTTTGAGCTGCACTTGGAAACGCTGTCCCCTCTGCCATCTTTGTCCCTCTTAGTGGGAGATGTTCAGGCCTTTGAGAACATCAAAAACATTCTTACAAGACATTGTTGAGACTGAAATACAAAACCATCCCCACTCCCTCCTAATGAGATACCACAAGGGGCAGAGGGAACAAACACAACACAACTCCAAACCACAGGACATAAACCTCATGTTTCTCAGGCTGTCGTCTTCATGGAGCCAAGAAAGACCCCATGGCTGCTGCAAAGCTGGGTGAGCTCAGGAGATGGACCCCCAGATTCTTCAGAAATCCCTAGGGTGTGAGCAGTATGCTGGTGTGCAAGGGTGGGCAAAGGGATTAGGCTGTCCATGCTACTGCGCAAATGGGTCTGGGGGACTTGGGGCTCTGCCTCATGTGAGTTATGACTGTCCCTGTCTCAGCACTGTGGGTAAAACTGGAAAGTCCAGCAATTTCTCAGCAAGACTAGTCCCTTCCCGTGATGCGACTGATGTAGGCCGTGACGAGTGCAGCAGGAACACCTAGAGAAGTGGCATCCTTCTGCCTACCCTTGGCCGCGTTCGTTTCCTCACTTGCTTGTTTCTGCGGGAGGGAGCGCTGTTCATGGGTAACTCTCAGCACTGCTACTTGCGTGCTGTGAGCTATCGCCAGTGACGGCTTTGATTCATGATTGATCGCTGATTTAGAGAGTTGCTGGGGCCACATCCTGCTCACATCTGACTGGTGTAGTATGAAATGTGACTCTGTTCAAATTAAAAGGGTGTTAGGTGGAAATCAGACAGACTGCTATAGGTGGGCTTCCGTCTGTCATCTGAGTGTTCAGAGAGCACCATTCACCATCACTTCTAGGGGTCTGATGGTTCCAGGCCAGTGGTTTGGCAGTTTGGGTGTGTTGATCTTCAACACTAAGACTTGAATTTTCTCAAGATCTGAACTCCCATTCAGGCACCTGAGCAAGGGGCAGATTTTAAAAGGGTACCACATCTGGGGTGCTGAGATCTTTTAAAAATCTGGCCAGGAGTGTCCCCATGGGAGCTGCAGGGAGGTGTGGGTTTTGAAAGTCTTGCTTTTATTTAGGTGCCCAAATGGAAACCTCTCCTGGAAATCTGCCTCCAACTGAGGATGCTCAACACTTGAAAATTTGGCCCTCATAGGGTATAGTAAGGGCTATATCCTGTCCTTCGCAGTACACCATTTTTCCACTGATGTGAAATCGGCTGGTGAGCTCCTGCGGAATGTTCTGAGTGAGGCGGAAGGATAACATGAGGCCATCATGCCCACTGCTCTGTCAAGCAGGGGTTTGCGCCCTAGCTTGGGAGCAGGCACCCACCTTTACACTCTGAACGAGGCTGCAGTAAAAAACTCTGGGGTTTCATAAAGCAGCCTGGGAAGTTTGCAGAGTTAATAGCTACTGCTCATCTGAGGGTGATGCAGGCTCAGGCGTAGCTGTTGAATTTGAATTTTCAAACTGTATTAGCCATCTGGAAAAAAGATCTTGACTGCTTCACAGGGCACTCAGTGGGAGGGATTCGTCACCAGTGTGCAGAGTTTTCCCAGGAACATGCTTTCTCCCAGCCTTGAAAACAGGAAATGAAATGCGTTCAATGAGATTTACAACCAACAGACCCTTTGCATGAGGTCATATTCGTGGAGCAAAAAATCCCTAACGCACTTGGGGAGTCCAGGAAAGAAATCTCCAAATTCCTAATGGCTTGGCTTTTGAAAGACTGATGGTAATGAACAGCAGAGCTGAGATTTTCCCCTCGGCTGTCTCTCCGGACGTGGAACAGGTCCAGCTTTCCCTGTATTCCACATGCAATGGCTTCATCCCATCTTTCTGGCTTAGTATTTACTGCTGGGTTTTGAGATGGAAGTCGCAGAGTGGAAGTCTCTCTAGCCCCTCAGGCATCTGATGTCCCCTCCCCACAAGACATGTACTTGGCATTTTGCAGGGAGCACCCTGCTCCTCTGTGTGTCTCCGTCTCTTGGCGTGAGCAGGGGAAGGGGCTCTCCCAAGCTGCTTTGGAAGGCTGACTTGACAGACACCTAGAATCTGTATCAGATCAGCGCTGGCCCTCTACGCCATTGTCAGCCATGGGGCAGCTCTCGGAGCAGTGGAGTGAATTCCTGCAAAGGGAACGACAGGAAATCTTCCTGAGGGTGGGGAATAGTCTCCCCAGGGAACTGGGGGCCTCCCCGCTGCCCCATGGACAAAGTACTAGAGAGCGGTGCTGAGAGGAGCAGCCCAGTTTTGGTCCTTGGGGGAAAGGGGGTGGATGGGACCTATCAGGGTTTCCCCATCTATGCTCATGCAACAAAGTTGTGGCATAAAGGGCCAGCTACTTCAGCCGTTGTGTCAGGATGTGGGTGGGACTGTTTCACTGGCCGTTGGGAGCTGTACAGCAAAAGGCCCAGCTCATTTTGAAAATGTACCTTTGACGTTTCCAGCCCTTAGACAAATGAGATCTGTGTTTGCTGCTGCTAACGTCCGCGGGGATGTATGCAGCACTGTCCGAGAGCACACAGAGCGTCTCTGTGCCCTGCACGCTCAGTCCAAGCACAGCGAGCACACAGCAGGCTGGGTGGAGTGACGTGCCCAGGGGAGGGAGCGAATGGGAGGCTGAGCTGCTCTGTTTTGAAACAATTGACTCCTGTTGGCTGGGCAGCAGAAGGGAGCCCAGAGGGGGGATTTGTAGCAATCTGAACTAATTCAAAACACTGCCGCACTTGCACAGCAATGCCAGGCTTTCAGGAGGAAACCTGCTTGTGGTTTTTATTCTTCCACATGGAGTCTGACAGCTTGTTCCCCACGCTGCTGAAACAACATTTAGCTCTATTTTATTGGCCCGGTTAGAGTGAAGTGTGAACATCGTTTCAGTGCCATGGAGCTTCAGGGGTGTGAATTCCTCCCTGTCAGTTCAGACCAGTTGGGGCCCATCTCCTGTGTGATTAGCTGCTTTCCAGCTCTCTGGGTACCCTTTTCCTGTGTTTGCCACAATTCCATGGAGCCGTATTTCCAGGTATCTGAGGTTTGGTAGGGCCTGTAGGAACTGTCACTCTGCAGACCTGAGGGACAGTTTTCTGACAATGACAGAATGTCTGCTGTGGGCCAGTTCACTTGGTTTTTCTCCATGTCAGTGTCCCAAATTAATTCCCAACTTCAAGGGCCAAATTCTGCCCATAGGTTTGAGAGCGCAGCTCCACTTCGTGACATGAGCTCCTGGACTTCTCACGTGCCCAGTGTAACTGAGGCAATGAAACCGTTGAGGTAGGCCCATTAATTCTCAATAAACTGCAGTCCATATGAAGCCATGTCTTGTGCTCCTGGCCTTGTGCTTTGGCTCAGGTGTATGTTAATAAATTACAAATGGGCAGGTTGACTACTTGAACTTTGTAGAGCTGCAAACAATAGGTATTAAAACGCTCTGTCCTGGGAATTATTTGAGGGACATTCTCTGGCCTGTGTTGTACAGGGGGTCAGACTAGATGATCACAATGGTCCTGCGTGGTCTGTGACTCTCATTTTTAACCAGAAGCAGCCTGTTTTCTAATGCCTTTGCCATTTTGGCCCCTAGGAGGACAGCGCAGACCTAAAGTGTCAACTGCATTTTGCGAAAGAAGAGTCGGCTCTGATGTGCAAGAAACTAACAAAGTTAGCCAAGGAGAACGACAGCATGAAGGAGGAGCTGGTGAAATACCACTCCTTGTACGGGGACTTGGAGAGCTCTCTGTCCATAGAGGAGCTGGCGGACTCCCCTCATTCGCGAGAAGCAGAACTGAAGGCCCATCTGAAGCTCGTTGAGGAAGAAGCCAACATCCTGAGTCGGAGGATCGTGGAGCTCGAGGTTGAAAACCGCGGGCTGAGGGCAGAGATGGATGACATGAAGGGACAAGGCGACAGAGAGCTGATGGGGCAGGATATCCGGTTTGCTTTCTCCTCCACCAGCTGTGGGGACTCTGGGGAGAGCCAGGTGGAGCTGAGGCGACACCTGCAGTTCGTGGAAGAGGAGGCAGAGCTACTGAGGAGGTCGCTGATGGAGCTGGAAGACCAAAACAAGCTCCTCATGAATGAGCTGAACAAGTACAAGTCAGACCATGACCTGGACATCACCCTGTCAGAGGACAGCTGCTCGGTGATCAGCGAGCCGTCCCAAGAGGAGCTGGCCACAGCCAAGGTGCAGATCAGCGAGCTCAGCGGCAAGGTGAAGAAGCTGCAGTACGAGAACCGCGTGCTGCTCTCTAACCTGCAGCGCTGTGACCTGGCCTCCTGCCAGACCACGAGGCCGATGATGGAGACCGACGCTGAGGCTGGCGACTCTGCGGACTGCATCCCGACCCCTCTCTGGAGAGACGTGCCCGTTGGAGGAGAGAATGATGCCAAGGACCGCCCTGAGAGAGGGCCTGGCAACGGCAATGGGAAGTCTCAGGATAACAGCCCCACCCAGCTGTTCAAATCCAAGGACCTGGAGATTCTGCTCGGCATCCGGGACCAGGCCGCACTTGTCAGCAAAGCCATCGATGTCTTGATTTCGGACTCCAATGGCTTCACCCCCAGCCTGAAGGTGTGTCTGGACAATGACTGCATGGACCTGGTGCTGAGCGAGCCGGTGGATAACAACAGTGAAAGTCCCAGTGACTCCAAGCTGATCAACATGATCTTCGTGAGGCTCCGCGTCCTGCAGCAGGAGCTGAGCTCCTTCATGAGGAAGGTGGATCACATTGGGGACTGCTGGAAAGAGCAGATGGACCCTTTCGCCTTCCTGCCCAGCTGCGGCGCCCAGGACTCTCCCAAAGGAGCACTGCGCAAAGAGCACAGCTCTGACTTCCAGGTAGGGTGTTCTCCATAGCATTGCCGTTCCCGTGCAGTGGTGGTTGCTTTATTTGCCGTGCTGTTTCTCCTGCTTTAACAAAACAAACCCCACCTATAATGTAACCTCCCTTGTTCCTCTCTAGAGTGAATGACAAACTAACAACTCACTGCATGGTAATGAACCCACAGACAAGATAGGACTCTGCTCTAACAGAGTGTGCGTAGGGGGAAGGTGGAGCCCTGGAGATGGGGCAGGCAGAGGAACACTGTTTTGGGTCATCGTCACTTCAGAACTCTTGGGGCGTGGGCTGGCTGACACGGAGCCTGTCCCCAGCCACAGGTGAAGGGCTCTCAAGTACAGTCCTACCTCAGCATGCCCAGGGTCCATCCCAGGTGACTGCACTGTTCTGCAGACCCAGCAATAGCTGCCCGGTCTGATGCCAGATTCCTGTCATGGTGAAACATCCCCAAGTGAGCTCAGACCCCATCTAAGCGAGGCAGGAGGCTCATGTGAAATCGGCACAGTGCATGGGAGAGAGGGCAAGGGGTGCTGTCCTGGGTCTCCAGGATCCCGGTGGCACCCCACCTAACAGCCATTCTTTGGGAGAGAACTTCCCAGCCCCTTTGCTAAGTGCTGCAGAGAGAGCCCATGAGCAAGAGACTCCAGAGTGAAGATCTGAAAGGCAAATTTCAGTAAGACTCTGAGCATGTCCTCTTGTCCCTGGGGAGCAGCCCCTCCATGCCGCTGGAGCAACAGGATGCGGCTTGTCCCAAAGCACGCAGTCCCTTCGAGATGCATGGCGGCGCTCCCCTTGAGGAACGTCTCCAGCAGCACCATCTCCTCACGGCATAGACCCTTGGCCACCACCATCCCAAATCTGTCCTGCTGGGAATGTGCCAAAAACCCTGGGTTCACGCTGTTCCCCAAACCAGCCAGCACGCTCCCCCTCGCCTCCCCCGCCCCCACCCCGAGCTCCACATCGCCCAGCCCAGCCCATGTGCAGCAGGAGGAGGGGGACCATAGCTGAGAATTTGCAGACTGCCAGGGGAGGGTAGAGGGCTCCGGGCTCTGAAGAGGGAGCAGATTTCCAGACGTGTCCGGGTGGCAGTACCCCTTTCCGAAGCACACTCTCATTTGTTCAGAGTTCTATTTTCCTGCATGCTGCTGGGTTTTAGTCCAACCCAGCCCGAGCCCCCACCCCACCAGTCACTGCATGGCACCATAACTGGGGTTTGCATATTTTTCCCCTCTCTCTCTCTCCCCCACCCCAAACAATCCAGCCCACGTGTCTCCTCATCCTGTGTTTCCTTTTGTTTTCCACATTGTCTTATGCCACTGTGCTGAAGCTCCTCTTCCTCTTCATCCTTTTCGTTGTCTTGTAGTTCTTTGCTGTTTCTGAGACCCATTGTTTTGTCTGTTTTTCTTTTCTTCCCGCCCTTTTGGTTTGTTCTCATTAACTTGCCCATGCATGCAGCAGCCAGACTTTAGGGACGGCCCAGACTGGGACGCCGCGGGGAGCCGGCCCCCTGACCTGTACCGCAGCAACAACGCCATGGACGTGGACCCCAGTGTGAAACTCCCCAGGAACTACAAGCCCTACCGACCGGACGAGAACGACTCCTATGTCACCGAGGTAGGTGAGCAGAGGGGGCGGGAGCGCCCCGCCCTGCAGGAGATGAGGCTGGCCTAGGAGATGCTGAGTCAGCGGGGGGAGGGGGAAGGCCAGAAGATGTGAAAGGGGAGGCACTGATGTGGGGCAGGGGTGGCTTTGCTGGGGCCCTTGGGGATCTGCCATGGGAGAGCTCTCGGCACGTGTGTTCAGCAGGCCCATGGCCCAGCTGGGTGAGAGGGAGCACGGGCCCACAGGGCTGCTGGATCACTCTGAAAGCTGCTTTCTGGAGCTTGCCAGATGTGGGTGGGGAGAGCTCCCCTCTCTCTGTGGTAAATGGGGTGATGGGGGAGAGCACTGCTGAGCTAGTGGGGCAATGGGGCAGACTCCTTCCAGAGAGCAAAGACTCCAGCTAGCAGGCTGTGTCCTTCCCCATGTGCCAGCACCACCTGGAGGGGAGCCGGTTGTCCTGGGAGGAGAGGAGGCTGTGGGTTCCCGGGCTGCCATAAAGCCCTGCAGCCCCTCTCGTGTCTTGGAGCTCAGCCAGCTGGTGATATGGGCACTGCAGGCATGCTGCTCCCAGCAGGACCACTTCCCTAAGCAGACAGGCACAGTGCAGTCAGAGCCCAGTGCTCAAGAGAGGGACAAGCAGCATCAACCTGGGTGTCCCTAAAATGCACCTGACTCATGCATGATGGGTCTGTGTCTGTTAGCTGCTGTGGAGGATGGGGCTTCCCCCTCTCGCTATCTCCCACCTCTCTTCCCAGATTGCCCTGGGTCTGTCTGACGCGGGGAGGGGTTCTGATTGCTTCTCCACAGGCAGGAAAGTGCTGCCGGCCCCAAACGAGGAGTGCCTTGCCAAGAGAGCTCCCCGTGCTTTCTGCAAGCTGCCCACCCAGTGCTCCGTCTTCCTGACATGAAGCCTGGGGTAAATGGCTTTCCACAAGCTCTGGGAAACATTGTCACATCCTGTCTCTGAGCCGCCTCCTCTGTGCCACGGGCTTTGTGCTCCTCTGGCGCAGCAACTTCGGTGTTACCCTCTGCTGAGCCAGGCTGCGGGTTTGTTGCCAGGTTTAGCCCCCGACCCAGGGTGGTTTCATGCTTTTGTTTCCAACTCCCGAAGTATCCATGGACCTAGCTCTTCTGCAGAGTGTGTGGAATAGTCTGTGCGTGTCTCAAGAGCAGCCTTGTAGAGCACGTGGTACACTTCCGCAGCAGCTGCTCAGGTTGCAAGGCAGAGCTGTAATGAATTTGAAAGACCAGTTCCCTCCTCGTTTCAGCTGCATGTGTGGTTCACAGCAGGGACATGTAACTAGATGGAGGTTTAATTTGCCCCAAAGCTAACTCTGGGTTGGCTGGAAAACCAGACAGTTTGGCCTTTGTGGCAGAAGATGGAGCCATGACTGACTGAGAAGCTCTGCCTCTCCCCTCCCCAGTCACTGCCCCAGAGCTCGGGTCAGGGCACTCACAGCATGGCCCTGCTCCCTGGTCCTACCTCCTCTGCCCAAGGCGTCGCTGGCGTGATTGGCAGCTTGGTCCATCCCCGTCCCCTCGGACTGGCATTTCTGTGCTGCTGGGCCCAGTGCCCTCAGCTGCCCCATTGTCCCTGTGCAGCAGGCATGAGCCCTGACACTTGCCTTGGGCTACTGGGTAGTAGGGTTTTCCCCAGCCTGGCCTAAGAGGGTTTCCCCACCCTCTTAGCACTCTTCCCCCCACACACACACACACCCCTGCCGAGGCTGGGAGCTGCTGCCCTGCTGAACCCACCTGCCCTTCATTTCCTGCTCGGCCTGACTGTTCAGGAGGGACTGCTGTTCACAGCACCCTGCCTGCTGCTGCCTCAGCTCCCCTGCAGCCCCAGTGGTGGGCACCCTAGGGCAGGCATGGATCTGGCTCTGTGTGATGTTTCCGCCAGCTTAGTACTAGCTCTGTGGCCCTGCCCCTCCCCTGGTAGGGGGCGTGCTGGAGCGGGAGGGGAATGGCTCCAGGTATTCTGTACCACTGCAGCAGTGACACAAGGCAGGGCCTGCACTGGAGGCCTCCCCAGCTCCTGGCTGCCCCTCAACATGGGGGAGACAAACTGCCCCCCCGGGCCTGCACTGGCCAGTTTCTCCAGAGCAGGATCTGGGTTCTGAGCTGCCTTGGCATGAGTCTCATTGCTGTCTTTCCACGAAGCGGCGCGTTCCTGGCAGGCTGGCTCTGCTGATGGGAATCTCTGTACAAACTGGTGCCGTGTGTCTGTGCCCTGGCCTCCGGGGGCACGGTCCTGCTCCGCACCCGGCTGCTGTCTGGAAACCTTGAGCTGTGCCACCTGGCACGCTGCTCCCCGCACAGTCCCACAAGCAGCTGCAGTTCCTGTGTAGGGCTGAGCTCCGTGAGCTGGAGGGCCCGTCAGACCCGGGGAGGGCAGAGCCTCGGGAAAGGTTGGAGCGGTTGGCCTGGGGCTGCGGATCCTGGGGGGCCCCAGCTCCCAGACGAGTGGGTGTGGGACACCCAGCCAGCAGTGGGGCTGTTGGCTCCGTTGCTCTGAACTAATCAAGGTCCAAACATGGGAAAAGGGTCTTTAAAATGTGGGGCTGGGACCCCAATGGCAGGGGACGGGCCCAATGGCTCACTAGAGGTCCTGTCCCTCCCTAGGGATCCTGTGAGCAGCCACCTACTGCCAGGCATGTCCAGTGACCCTTGGAGGGACGGGTGCACTGGGAGAGCAGAGCTGCTGGAAGGGGAACTTTCCAAGAGGCCAGTTCACACCCCAGCCTCCAGCATGTCTCCTCCAAGCACTGCTTACGGGGGCGCTGTCCTTACACCACCCCTCAGCTCCTGTGCCAGGCCCGGTGTCTCCGAGCTGCTCCCTTAGTGCGGTGTGGCTCTGTGGCTAAACTGAGAGGGCTTTGGTTAGGGGCCCTGGCCTTTCCAAACCACTGCTTGGCAGCAATGGCGTGAGCTCACCCCATCCCAGCAGCAGCATGATCATGGCTGGGGCCTTTCTTCTCTCGTATGCCCAGGAGCAGTGGCTGCCATGAGGCCCCAGTACAGCAAACAGCCACCTGCCCCAGGCTCCAAGTCCCTGTGTGCCTGTCTGCAGCTCCTCCCAGCTGCACGCCGCAGGGTCTACGAGCCTACGGGCCTTGGCTGGCTAGTGAACCTGGCGGGGAAGGATGTGGCTTCCCCATTTTAAAGCTGGCTCGGCTGCGGTGTAGAGAGCGGAAGTGATGAGCTCAAGGTCACGGCATGTGTCAGGAGCAGAGTCCAAGAGTGCAGCCTCTGAGCCCCCTCCTCTGTCCCTTGGCTGGGGTGGAGCCCAGGAGAACTGTATCCACCGTCCCCTCCAATGCACTCGCGCCTGCTCCTGGGCCTTGTTCTCCAGGGGAGAGGAACGAGGCCTGGGCATGGCAGAGTGCCAGGGGACTGACTCTGTCCGCTGCCCATGCAGATCAAGGAGCTGCAGCTGGTGCTGGCTGAAGCCAACGAGAGCCTGCGGGGCCTTCAGGAGCAGCTCACCCAAGAGAGGCAGCTGAGGAAGGAGGAGCTGGAGGACTTCTCCCAGAAGATCTGCCAGGTCAGTGAGAGGCGCCGCAGGGAGCTGCTGCAGCGGCCAGGTGGGGTCTATGCCATGACTGCCTGCCCCTGCCTGCGGTGGGGGTAACTGGAGGCAGCCAAGAGCCAGGCTGGGCCTTGGGGATAGTCACAGACCTTGGAGGAGACAAGCCCAGAACCCCACCACCTCCTGGGCAGGCACGAGGCAGCCACTGCCTGCCCCATCTGCTGGGGGAGAAGGGGAGTCTCCATGAGAGCTTGGGCTGTCAGCTCCTTCAGAGGAGTGTGCAGCACCCAGGGCCCCCCGCGGCTCAAACCCGTCTCCCCCCAGCGCTGGCGGAGCTGTGCCACAGCCTCACCTTGAGACCTTCAGCGTGCCTGGGGCCCGCGGGATCGCCCCTTCCCCCAGCCCACCAGCGTGCCCGGGGCCCGCGGGATCGCCCCTTCCCCCAGCCCACCAGCCTGCCTGGGGCCCGCGGGATCGCCCCTTCCCCCAGCCCACCAGCCTGCCTGGGGCCCGCGGGATCGCCCCTTCCCCCAGCCCACCAGCGTGCCCGGGGCCCGCGGGATCGCCCCTTCCCCCAGCCCACCAGCCTGCCTGGGGCCCGCGGGATCGCCCCTTCCCCCAGCCCACCAGCCTGCCTGGGGCCCGCGGGATCGCCCCTTCCCCCAGCCCACCGGCCTGCCTGGGGCCCGCGGGATCGCCCCTTCCCCCAGCCCACCAGCCTGCCTGGGGCCCGCGGGATCGCCCCTTCCCCCAGCCCACCAGCGTGCCTGGGGCCCGCGGGATCGCCCCTTCCCCCAGCCCACCAGCGTGCCTGGGGCCCGTGAAATGACTCCCTCCGCCCCCCCGCCAGCGCACCCGGGGATGGCTCGCAGGATTGCCCTCTTCCCCCGCCCACAAGCATGCCCGTGGGATCAGCCCCCACCCCTGCAGCATGCCCAGGGCCTGCGGGATTGCCCTCTCCCAGTGCCCACCAGTGCACCTGGGGCCCTTGGGATCCCCACAGCGTGCCCAGGGCCAGCGGGATCACTCCCTGCCCCGCTCCCTCCCTCCCCCCCCCCAGCACACTCGCGGGACCATCCCCTCCCTCCCCTGCCCACTAGCGTTCCTGGGGCCTGCGTGATCCTCTCTCCCCCCATCCACCAGCGTTCCTGGGACCCCCTGGCCCACTAGCATGCCCGGGGCTCGTGAGGGGCGCACACATGCCCCATAGCCTGTCATCAGGGCAATCATCCAACATGTCTGTATTTCTCCCCCCTCCCCGCTGTTGCTCCCCACAGCTCCCTGGCACAGCACCACTATCTCCAGAGCCAGGTGACCCTGCTCTGAGCGCCCCTGGGACAGGACTGGGCCCTCCCTCTTCCACCGCTGCTCTCCCGGTGCCCATGAGGCGAGGAATGAGTGACAGCCCTAGGAGCTCTGCTCCAGTCTCAGCCCCTCCCCACCAGGGGCCTAATCCCCCAGTCCCGCCACCTGCGCAGATCCTGCAGCAGCACCCACTAGGGGTCCTCACGCGGCCCAGGGGAGGGTCCTTCTCACAGTGGCTCTCCCCCAGCTGCGGGAAGATCAGCAGAAGGCTCTCCTGAGGCGGGAGTTCGAGCTGCAGAGCCTGAGCCTCCAGAGGCGGCTGGAGCAGAAGTTCTGGAGCCAGGAGAAGAACCTCCTGGTGCAGGAATCCCAGCAATTCAAGCAGAATTTCCTGCTTCTCTTTATGAAGCTCAAGTGGTTCCTCAAACGCTGGAGGCAGGGGAAGATCCTCCACAGTGAGGGCGATGGCTTCTTGGAGGTAGGGCGTGCTGCCTGGCCTGCGTGCCATGGGGGTCCCTGCTGCAGCCAGGAGCTCCCATCCCATAGTCTGCTGGGTACTAGGCTGCACTGTCCCAACTGGAGTGGAGACCTGCAGCAGAGTCTGGGCAGGCAGGTGGCATGGAGTGGAGCCTATTCCAGCCTTTGTGACCCTACACATAGATATGCAGCCTGCAGAGCCTGTGGGTCGCAGCCCGGGAGGGAGCTCGGCATGCTGGGACCTGCAGTCTCTGGGCTATCAGCTGGGTAGAGTCAGCGTTGCCAACCCCCATCACTTCCAGCCTGGGGAGGGTCCCTGTAGGGACAGTGGGGGTCAGTCTGGCTTAGCCGTTCCTTCCTCTCTCACACTGGACTGCGGATAAAGTGCCACCTGGTGCCACCCGCACGCTCTGCAGCCCCCTAAGAGTCCTGCTCATTTAACCCAGGTCACTGCAGGGACCAGCTGCTGGGCAGTACAGTCCTGCAGTGTCCTGAGGTGAAGGGCCCCGTGGCCCATTGCTGAGCCAGCTACTCCCCGCCCTGTGCTCTGTCCTGGGTGGTTTCCTGCGTCTGGGCTGACATCTCACCCCAGACTCAGCGGGTTCCGAAAGGCTCCAGGCTTAGGCTGTGCATGGGGACACCTGGGCAGTGCCGGCCAGGGTTGGCCTGCCCTGGATCCTGCCCCCTTTTCTGCAGCAGAAGGGAGGCTGGGCAGCTCGGCGCAGGGGGAGGCGTGGGAGCAGCATGGAGACGTGGGAGCCATAGCAGGGCTAATGGCCCATCGCCTTGTGTGTCCATTGTTCTGTGGGCAGAGGTGGTGCCTGGCACAGGGTTTTTCTGGGGGGGGCATGCTGCTGCCTGGGGCCACCTCTCAATGGTGCTGGCTGCTGGAAACCTGCTGGCTGTTACACAATGTCAGCTTGCACTCAGCTCCCCAGCAATGGTCACATGCTAGGGAGGAGGTCACAGGGCAGGAAGCAGGAGAGTCCGGAGTCAGCGCAGGTCAGCCCTCAGACTCCAGCCCTGCATCCAAGCAGACAGGCCAGGGCCTGTTAGTCTGCGGGCTGCACCTCCGCATCATTACTGTTCCTGCGCACGTCCATGAGACGCCCATCTACATGCCAAGCCAGGGCAGCTGCTCCCTGCTCTAATGCCAGTTAAGTGCATAGCTGCCCCTCGGGGAAGCTTGCCCAACACCTGTCTGTGCCAAGCCCGAGTCCCTTGCTTCTCTGAGCACTAAACGTCTTCACAAACGAGAACAAATGACGTGCCCAGAGTGTGCTGCCTCTGGCCGGCAGCAACTGTGTCTGAGGCTTGGTAACAACAGCCTCATTATGGCCTGGCCTTGTGCTGAGGCCAGAAGATGACTCTGTGCCCTGGCACGAGGCTGCAGTTTCTGGTGCCTGGTACGGAAGAGCCAGAAACACGAGCTGGGGAGGTGCTGAGACCAGATCACCCCCACCCCACAGCTCTGCTGAAGGCCCTCAGTCCACGCATGCAGCTCCTCCGTTATTCCAGTCCTGGGCCCCACACACAGCTCTCCTGGTGGCCCTCCATCCCAGCTCGCAGTCACCCCCTATCCCTGGGCTCTGTTGGGTACAGGCAGCCATGGGTGCCAGCTTCTCACTGCCCCAGGGCCCCTTCCCCCCACTCCCCTGGGCCAGGAGCCCCTCGTCTGCCCGTGGCTGGAGGCTGAGGGGGACCATTGTATCTTGTTGTGCTTCCAGGTGAACAGCATGAAAGAGCTGTACCTGCTGATCGAGGAGGAGGAGCTCACCCCACAGCAGCAGGCCGATAACAAGATGTGTGCCGGAGACACCTGGACCCAGAACACAGTGAGCTGGGACCCTGGCACGCCTGCTGCGGTGGGCGCCCAAGCGCTGAGCTTGGAAGGGGGCGGGGGGGGCAAGTGCTCTGTAGTCTCTGGGCTCAGCCCGGCTCCCCGGGCACAGACTGGTGCCTGGCTCTAGCAAAGAGCGAGCGTAGAGACTGGGCATGTTTGTGGGCAGGGTGCCTTACATCCCCCCTTCCTCCTCCGTTCTCGTTTCCCAGGAGCCAAGCACACCCAGGACCAGGAGGCTGTGCAGGGCCAGGCTGAGGCGGGAGGGTGCTGTTTCCCTGGGAGCTCAGGCAGCCCGGGGCCCTGTGCGTGTCTGCTGCAGCAGCCCCTCAGTCCTTCCATCCCGGCCCCTCTCCTGGGCTGGCAGAAGGGACTGCGGGTCGGTGTGCTGCACCCCAAACCCAGCACCAATGGCCTGGTCACAGTCAGACCCTGCTGCCCAGGCAATGAGGCCAGAAGCCCTGATGTGTGCTGGGGGCTGGGGCCAGGGCTGCAGTGCAGGCTGCTCCTGCTATTTGTAAGCATTGGGGATTGATCGGAAAGTGTTAATGCCGCGCAGACGAGCTGAGGGAGCCCCTGAACCCGGTGACGTGGCTCCCGGTGCCGGCAGGAATGTGGGTGTTCCTCAGAGAGCAGGGGCTGCAGATCCTGTGCAGGGGTGGGCAGGTCTGTACTGGAAACATCACCCGCTGCTGGGGGCTGTGGGGAGGCGTTCATAGGGGTGGAAGTGAGGCTGAGTGGGGGATGTCTCTGAGCCTGCCCCAGCTGAGGCCCACGGGCTCAGGTCCATGTTTACATCGGAGAGCAGCAGCCATCCAGATGTCTGTGTTTAGCCCTTGTAAGGCAGAAGCTGGATGGGGAGGGAGCCTGCATGCAGCTTCTAGGCTGGGCTCTGAGGGACACCGCAGTGCGGGGCACCTGTCGCCAGCTCCCCGCACCACCAGGACGTCCCATAGCGGGGCAAACAGGGCAGCTGGCTGTGGGGTAAGCTCTGGCTGGCCGGAGTCTGTGCACTGGGCCCCGGGGCTGGCTGGAGTCTCTACACTGGGGCATTACGCTTTCTGTGTCATGTAGAGCAAGGGGCTGGGCCTAACCAGCAAACTGCAGGCCTAGCTTGCGGCAGAGCCGCTGTGTCCTGTGGGCTCCAGCATCCTGCTGCTCTATCTGCTGAGAACAAGGTGCGCTTGAAGCCTGGCTCCTTACTATGAAAGACACAGCGTCTGGGTGTAGCTGGCAGTACAAAGGAGCCTGAACTTCCCATCCCTGGGGCTGCACACCTGGCTGCCCGGGATCTCACAGCGGAAGTGCCAATGAAGAGACACCCTCCTCCCTGCCTTCAGCCTGTGTGAGGCTCTGCTGGGGGCCTCCATGGAGCGTGCCAGCCTGCATGCCCCTTTGCCCCTGTTCTGCAGACATTCCTCCTCTTCTCTGATCCTCCAGGGACGAACGGGGGTGTTGGGAGAGGCCCTGAGGCTGGCCTCCCAGCCACCCGGCAGGCCTGGCCTTCCTGAGATGGCGGCTGGGTGAGCTCAGTGGGCAGGGCCAAGTTCTGCAGGAACTGGCCCCTGCTGCAGCTTCCTCGGGCCCTTCCGCTTGTGGGGTTGGGGGAATGGCCTCTCACCTTCCTCACGGGCCAGGGAGGGGGTAGCCTCTACATGCTGACCCTAGGGTGGCTAGCAGGGGTCCCTGCACTGTTTCCCAGCCTTCTGCCCCGGAACTGCTCCAGCAGGGGTGGGGCGGCAGGCGGAAGCCAATGGGCACTGAGAGCGGGTGGCAGTGGGATGCTGAGCTGCTCCGGCAGGAGCGGGGAGGTGGCGGGTGGAAGCCAATGGGCACTGAGAGCGGGTGGCAGTGGGATGCTGAGCTGCTCCGGCAGGAGCGGGGAGGTGGGTGGCGGGTGGAAGCCAATGGGCACTGAGAGCGGGTGGCGGTGGGATGCTGAGCTGCTCCGGCAGGAGCAGGGAGCTGGGTGGCGGGCGGAAGCCAATGGGCACTGAGAGCGGGTGGCAGTGGGACGCTGAGCTGCTCCGGCAGGAGCGGGGAGCTGGGCAGCGGGCAAGGACTCTCCCAGCCCTCCTGCAGCTGGCCAAAGTCCTTCTCCCGTTTGTGTGAGGGGCACTGGGGATTTGTGCAGCTCTGTCTCCCAGTCCTGTGCTCTGCCCTCCCAACTCTGCAGCCTACTGGCCTGAAGGGGCTCGGGGTTACTTCTGTGTCCCCTCTCCCATGGGGTCGTCATCCTCAGCAGGGGGTTTCTACGACAGGTTTGAGGACCATGAAATGACTCCAGTGTGTATTGCAGGGTGCAGCTGGAGTGCTGGGCTGGAGTGAGCCTTCCTCCCCCAGGTCCCAAGGCTGGCGGGGTGGGGGCTGGACAGCCCAGCTGGCCCCATTGCTGCTGAACTGGCTGTAGGGCAAGGCACATTCTTGAAACTCAATCCACGGGAGGAGGCAGCCCAGCCTAGACCAGACCCCTGGGGCCGGCAGAGCTGCCTCTCCCTGTCCTCGCTGCCTGGCATAGACAGACACTGGGCCCGTGGAGCCCTGCGCCCACGGCTCCGGGAGAGCGGACGGCAGCGCCTCCCCCCGGGCAGACGTCTGTGAACAGCTGCCCGCGCTCACGCCCTTCTCCCTTCCCCTGCCCGGCAGCCCAATGAGTACGTCAAGACCCTGGCAGACATGAAGGTGATCCTGAAGGAGCTGTGCACGGAGCTGCGCGAGGAGAGGCAGGGCATGAATGAGCTGCAGCAGCAATTTGCCAAGGCCAAGGCTGCCTGGGAGGTCGAGCGGACTGAGCTCAAGTGCCACGTCGCCCAGGTAAGAGCTGCAGACGCGCACTGGAGTCTTGGGGGGGGGGGGCATTTTCCTCCTTTGGCTTCCCTTCCCCCGTCACCCCAAAATCCCTGCTTCAGGATGACCCTCCTTCCAGGCCAGCAGGATGGCCCCAGCAGACCCCCTTGGCAGGGCTTTGAATGCAACGGCAGCGTGTGCTCAGAGCCCAGCAGGGCAGAGCGCGCTTCCCAGTGTTTGTCTAATATTAGAGGGGCTGAGAGCGGCAGGAGATGTCTGCAGCCTGATAAGCTGGGCTGGGGCAGAGGATGAAAGCAGAGCATTGTGGGAATCTTAATTAGTAATCTCTGCTCCTGCTGAGGGAGTTTCTATAGCAACAGGGCTGACACTGAGAATCCAATTGTTGGAGTAAATGATGCCCCTTATTTCCCTTGCAGGGATTGCTGGGCTGGGGACCCAGAGCAGGTGGGAGGAGTATCCTGGCTGGAGAGATCCCAAACAGAAGCAGTGGAGAGGCTGGCTGTGCATGCAGTGAGCCCTGAGGATGCTCAGCAGGGACCCTGGTTGAACAGGATAGCTGTCCAGCACCACTGTCATGAACTGGGATGTGGGCAGCCAAGCCTAGTGGTTGGAGCAGGACTCAGGCACCAGAGTCAGGAAGCCAGTAGGCAAGTAGGAAACGGACTGGGCAAGCCAAGAGCAATGCTGGGAACAAGCCAGGCTCAGGGCTGGAGCAAGGCTAGGAGCAGGGCTGGCACCAGAGAGAGCACAGCTGCAGGCGTGTGTGATGAGCAGCCAGAGATCATTCAGTCGTTGCTGATGGTCATAGGAGCAGGCCTGGTGACCTCCTCAGCCGGTCAGGTGGAATGGTCAATCAGGTGGCCTTGCTGTGCTAATAGGCTGCCCTGACACTGAGCAGGTGCAGCTACAAGTCCTCACTTCTGACCGTTCCTCATTTTAGGAGACAGTAAGAGGTGGTACCCTCCAAACTCCGCCCATAATCTATGCTCCACCCACATCATAGAATCATAGAATATCAGGGTTGGAAGGGACCTCAGGAGGTCATCTAGTCCAACCCCCTGCTCAAAGCAGGACCAATCCCCAATTAAATCGTGATGCCAAAATGAGATGCCGCTTGCAGCGGATTGGTCGGCAGTTTTCAGATATTCCTTGGGTGCTGATTGGCAGTGAAAAAGTTAACAGCACTGCCATCTTTCGGCTGTAGGGTAACACACATGGAGCTGCATGGACCAACTCCCACCTCTCTGAGCTCTTTTGTCAGGCTCTCTTCAGACTCAGGCAGACACCACCACATCTGTGACACTAGGGTCACCTTTTCAACCAGGAGGCTCTGTATTTATCTCAGTGACTCCATCTCGCGTATGTCATTTCACAAGTAGAAGGAAACGGCCTGACCTGGAGAATCAGTCTGGGATCAGAGAGTCAAGCTGGGCTTTTCCCTATGCCTAGGAAACCACTAATAAAGGCTCTGTAGCAGGCATTAGCACAGGTGTCGCTGAGTGGGAGCAAGTGAACAGACTCCAGCCCCTTCTCTGTCAGCTGTGCTGGCTGGACAGGGCTGCCAGGAGCACAGAGTGATTTTAGTGCTTAAGGACAATGGCTCGGATTCTGATCCACACGCTGCAGCATGAAGGGCTATTGCTGAGCAGATCTGCACTTTAAGGCAAGCAGATTCCAGTGACATTCCTGGCCCATCTGACAGTGAGGGTCCATTCTGCTAGCCTTGCAAAGCCAATTCATCTGGCAATCAGCATGTTTTCCTGACACCTGGAAATACTTGCCCAGTACATGTCTACTCTGTGGGCTTTCCCAGGATCAGGGCACGTGCAGTCCCTTGGCCGTGCAGTGTTGATGTCTCTGGCCTACAAATAGTCATCTCCAAGCTGTCGCATGCTCAGAGTCATGCCAGGCTTGCGTGCAGCTCAAAGCAGGCAGTGTTGAGATCAGCAGAACCCAAACTAGTGGAAATGAAGCCTGGATTTATGGCCTTACTGGCTCCGATGACCGGAGGCAATAAATGCTGGGTGACCACAATGCCCAGGCTTCAGGGGAACGTGTTACTTGACAGATTAATTTGGAGAACCTTTTCGTGGCCAGGATCTGCAGGAGGAGCGCAGTGCTGCACCTGCACCTGAGCTTGGGAGCTGGAGCCAGGGTGTTGACAAGACCTTCTGCTGGGGGTGCTGTGTGAGTCCCATGGGCCACATAGGGTTGCCAGGTGTCTGGTTCTCGACTGGAACGCCTGGTTGAAAAGGGACCCTGGGGGTGGCACTGCAGACCGGGCCGTTAAAAGTCCAGTCAGTGGCACAGAAGGGCTAAGGCAGGCTCCCTGCCTGCCGTGGCTCCGTGCAGCTCCCGAAAGCAGCAGCATGTGCCCTCTCTGACTCCTATGCATTGGGCAGCCAGGGGGCTCTGCACGCTGCCCCCGCCCCAAGTGACCACTCTGCAGCTCCCATTGGCCAGGAATCGCGGCCAATGGGAGCTGCGGGGGCGGCGCTTGCTGATGGAGTAGTGTGCAGAGTCGCCTGGCCGCATTGCTGCATAGGAGCCAGAGTGGGGACATGCTGCTGCTTCTGGGAGCTGCTTGTGGTAAGCGCTGCCCGGAGCCTGCACCCCTGACCCCCTCCCATGCCCAAACCCCCTGCCCCAGCCCATATCTCCCTCCTGCCCTCCAAACCCCTTGGTCCCAGCCTGGACCACCTTCTTGCACCCCAAATCCCTCATCTCTGGGCCCCCTCCCACACTCTGGACCCCCCAGCTTAGAGCCCCCTTCTGCACCCCAAATCCCTCATCTCCGGTTCCCCACCAGCCTGGTGAAAATGAGCGAGTGAGTGAGGGTGGGGAGAGTGAGTGACAGAGGGAGTGGGGATGGAGTGAGCGGGGGCGGGGCCTTGGAGGAGGGGCAGTGCAAGGGTGTTTGGTTTTGTGTGAGCAGAAAGTTGGCAACTCTAGGGTCAAACCAGGCATCCTTGGGGATGTCAGTAGTCAGGGAGCAAAGCTTGTTTCTAATGGTGGTTAACCCTGTTGGGAAAGGGGCGTTCTCTGTTTGGGGGGCAGGGGTGGGGGGGTCATAGGAGCAGTCAGTGGAATTGTCAGGGACCCTCTCCAGCTGAGCAGGCTGTGTGTGCAGGCCATTTGCAGGCAGTAAATCATGGGCCGGGGGCAGGAGAACAGTTAGGCCATTAGGCAAACAAGCTGGTGTCTTTGGCCACTCTCTGACACCAGGGCACCTTTTCTGTCCCGTCGTCTAACTCTTACTGCTTTGGAAATGTACTGAGGCTTCCTGTTGGTTTCATCCCCATCGCGCTGAGCTGTCTGGGGCTGGGGGCCGTGTCAGTGTGATGCTAGCTTAATGTGATTGTAAGGGCCTGCTCAGAGATGCACTGGGCCCTCATGAAGTCATGAATAATAAACCATTTGCCAGCCCCGTGCTCCAGAGGTGTCATTCTTAGGCTTTCCTCCAGACTCCAGTATCCCCTAGTGTCATTGGACTGGCCTGGCTTTAAGCAGCCGTGCAGCATCCAGACCCATTTATCACCAAGCTCAGAATAATCCTTTCCCACTCTGCTGTCTGAGCCGTTGTCTGTCAGAGGACTTGAGCCGTGCCGTGGCTCCCTGCTAGCTGGACCCTGCCGTGTGGTGTAGTGGTATGGCCTCGTCCGTCTCATGGGGGTCTGTGTCTAACCTGCCCTTGGACGCCCTGAGCTCTGTTCTCTTCTCTGATTGCTTTCCCTGGATCTTCATCTCCCTTTTTGCAAGGCAGATCCATGAGAAACTAACTGAGAACCCAGTTTGGTTTACACCCCAAAATGGCCAGCTGTTGTTCGGTGCTACCTCCGAAGGCACTGGACACGGCTCGAGGGGTTAGTCCCCACGCGGTACCCCTGCCCCTACTGCTGATCCGATGTTTCTGGCAGCGGCAGCATCTTTTGCTGATGCTCTCTCTGAGTAGCTGTCAGTGGCTTCAACCTGCCTCTCAAGCCATCACACGCTTAAGCCCCTTGTGAGCTGTCTGAGCTGCTGAGCCCAGGATGAGACACACACAGATTCACCCCTGCTCGCGAGCTGGTCTCAGGGCTTGGGAGATCCTGGGTATCGTATCCCATGCCTCTTGCCTCCAGGGCACAGGCATGGGCTGGCTTGGGGCTCTAGGATTTCCCATAGCCCGCCCTAGCCCTGCCTCCTCCCAGCGTGGCCCCTTGCCTTCAGAGTGCAGCTCGTCTGTGTCCAGGCTCCGGCCAGCCAGGAGTCTCCCTGCTGCGTGGGAAGGGGGCAGCCACCTGCTCTCCGCCTGAGTGCTCCTTGCTGCTGTCCCTCTCCCAGGTGTGGGGTGTTAGCCTGTCTACTAAGCGCTGCTCTCACTGCCTGGCCTCAGTACTGTATTGTGCAGGCACCCCGTGATCCCAGTCCCACTCAGGTTGTGCCCCAAAAGCCCTGTGCTGGCTTCTGGGCCCATTCCTCATGCAGCACTGGCAGGGGCTAAACCCGGGTTTCTTCTGCCCGTTCCTGGTGTGTGCCCAGAGAGGGGCTCAGACGCTGCCACAGGGAGTGTGGTATGACTAGATAATGGGCCAGAGGGAAGCTGAAGATCTCCTGGCACTTTTCCTGAAGAACTGGAGCTAACTAACCCGGGGACGGAGTCCCCCAGCCTGGGACGCTGAGGGTCCTACCTGGGGAGTGTTTGTCCCTGTGCAGTCAGTGCCCAGCTGGGATCTGGCTCGTTGCTTTGAGTACAAGAGGCGCCATCTCCCGGGATCCTCCATGGGGTCCCAGCCAGCGATCGGCTGTAAAGATCTGTAATGCCCCCTGCTTGCGCCCGCGCCTCTGAGCTGGGTTCTCCCTCCCAGCCAGCCCTCCAAGAGCCACCAGGCCACAGGCTGCTAGCACCTGAGCTTGCATGTTCAGCTTTGTGCTTCCCCTCTGCATGACCATGGCTGCAGCTGCCCTGCTGGTCCTTTAAGAAAGAGACTGTCCCCTTGTGGGCACAGCAGCTCCAGGAGGACATGCCGGGTGAGGCTCTGGGAAGCTGACTCAGCAATAGCCCCCTGGCCCAGCCCAGTGTTAGCAAGGGCTGGTGGTTGGCAGGCTGTAATACTCACCTGGAGGCGGGCGTGCCTGCGGTCTGATCTCCTCTCCCCTGGATTCCCCGCAGCTGGAGTCGAAGGTTGGGAAAGGGGTCCCGGAGCGAGCCCCGTCGGACTGGAAAGTGGCTCTGAAGAGGGAGCGAGAGGAACACCAGCACCTCCTGGCCGAGTCCTACAGCGCAGTCATGGACCTCACCAAGCAGCTCCAGATCAGTGAGAAGAACTGGAACCAGGAGAAGGTGGAGCTGCTGGGCAGGTTCAAGGATGAGCAGCAGCAGGCAGAGCAGCAAGTGAAAGAGCTGCAGAACAAAATCAACCAGGTAGGGGCGTACGCACGCAGGTGCCGCTCACTGGAGTGTGCCTGCCCACGCTCCTGAGCTCACACTCACAGGCGTTGTTCCTGCATGTGTACGTGCTCACGCGTGTGAGCTGGTGCTTAGAGATGCTCCTGGGAGCATACCCCCGTGTGTACATGTACGTGTCGCTGGGCTCACGCTCACAAAAGTGCTTGCTGCTCATGGGGCTTTGTGCGACCGTGCGAGTGCATGGATGCACCCAAGCTCTCACGCCAGTGCTCTCTGCTCCCATGAACGCACATGCTCACATGAGCGTACGTGTGTACAGCCACTGCCAGGCACGCTCCCACGCAAGCCATCCCAGCCTGCTTTTGCACGTGCTCACATGACACTTGCGTAGTGCACGCTCCTGGGAACACGCTAACAGGAATACGCGTTCACACATCCCCCAAACTGCTCTCAGAAGCCCCCTCCCCTGCAGGCAGTGGCTCACGCTTTGTGGTGACTGGGTGAACGCAGGCCTTGCTAGCTGGTTTGTCTGATCCCCAAGGTGGAACTCATCCCCTCTGCCTTTGGCTCGCTGTCCCCCCTTGTGGGTCTGCCCCAGTCCTTAGGTCTCCCACTCCCCATGCAGCAGTCCTGTAAGCTCCCCAGCCCAGCTGTGTTCCAGCAGCTCCAGCCAGGCTCCTGCAGCCCCCCCAAGTCGAGTGCAGCCCTGGGCCTGCCTTGAGCCTGAGGAGTCCAGTACGTCCACTGGCCGAGAGCGCTCTGGGCCATGGGAAAGCCAGCGCGCTGCTGAGCCCCAGTTCAGCCGTCGCTGCCTGCAGGAATGGCCCTTGGGGCAGCTCCTGCCTTCAGGCCAGCAGCTGCTCTTACAAGGCCTCTCCCCCACTCCCATGTCAAGTGACTGGCTCCTTTTCTGTGCGATTCCCAGCTGCAGAAGGGAGCCGACCGGTGGGCTGTGGAGAAGCAGGGTAGCAACTGGAAAGAGGTGAGCAGGAGAGCAGCTGTGCCTGCCTGTTGGGGGGAGGGGGCATTGCCAGCAGCTTCCCAGGGAGTGAGCTGGGCATGAGACTGGATCCGTGGGAAGGCGGAGCAGCTGCTTCTGAGAGCAGAAGCCCAGCCCCCTTCCCTTGGATTGGGGTGGAGCACTGCATGCTGGGACTCATCACCTGTGTTAGTCATGCCCAGCACACAGCCATGGCGGGGCCCCTCTGTGCCAGACACCAACACACCAGGCCCTGCCCCAGAGCACTCAGTCTGACCAGTCTGCTCCCTTGGATCATGAATGGGACCTCACTGGGCGTGGCATTTATGTAACCCTTGGCGCCCTGAGATCTCAGAGGGGGGTCATTGTTACCAGGCGGGTTAATGTGGCACCAAGATTACGGGCAGGTTCAAACATAGGGCCCTACAATTAGACCCCTGAATACATGGCTTTTGATCCAGGCTTGGTGAGCCCTGGCAGCTCTGCCTGGCGCCATGGGGGCTGTAGGTCTCTTTCCTGGGGGCCTAAAGACAGATTTAGGTTCCTAACTTTAGGCACTGAAAAGTTCTGACTTAATGAGGCCGTTGTAGAGCTGGGAACGGAACCCAGGAGTCCTGGCTGCCAGATGAGCTGTACTGTCACTTGGATACAGATTAGGTGTAGCTCCTGCACTCCGGGGAAGTTGCCAGTGCAGCTCCTTGGTTTGGAGTCTCCCGGCCTGACGTACCGTGCCCAAGTCCAGACCGCGTGCCAGCTAACGTCAGCGCTTCCTCCTGTGTCGTTCTAGACGCTCAACGAAAAGATCACCGACAAAGAGACCGTTTCTGAAACAGACCCCAAGGGAGCCAGTTTAAAAAGGTGAGACACATACACCCACTTGGTACAGGGCAGCCTGGCACTGCTCGCTCCTCCTGGGGCTTGGGGGGTGAGTGCAGGAGCCTCAGCCTAGGGCTGTGACTGGTTGGTGAATGTGGGCTGATGGGCTCACAGCCCTCCTTACAGGTGTCACGCTGCCGGGACCCCCCCAGCTCATCTCAGTATCTGATGGCCTTCACATCTAGCTCAAAAAGAAAAGGAGTACTTGTGGCACCTTAGAGACTAACCCCTTTTCTTTTTGAGGATACAGACTAACACAGCTGCTACTCTGACATCTATCTCAGTGGGCTAGTGCTGGGGACCTGCTTCCCCCAACAGACTCTTTTGGGGGAGGCTGCTGCTCCAACCCCTAGAATGGTGCCCTGCAATGTTCCCTCCAATTTTTTCCATCCATGTGCGGAATAAATTTTGTTATGTGCACCAATATTGAGGTAATGTGTGGATGTGCGCCACCAGGAGAAACAAAAAACCTAGATTTTTTTTTTTTTTTTTTTAAAGTTACCATAGGGATAATTACTCCAGCCAGGACAGGTTAGAACTCACTACTCAAAGAATTAAATTTAAGCATAAGAGAGAAATCAAATTATGAAATGCACAGACCAGTCAAAAAACTAAAATAACAGCACTTTGAAAGAATAAAATTACAGAGAATATATGTGTATTGCAGGAAGTACCGAGAAGTAACAACAATAGCAACACAAGTCTGTGTTGGGAGGCGAGTGTGTGAGAGAGAGAGAGAGAGAGAGAGACACTGCATGTGAAAGATCGGTCCCTACCAAATTCACGGCTATGAAAAATGCATCACGGACCATGAAATTTGATCTCCCACCACGAAATCTAGTCTTTTATGTGCTTTTACCCTATACTGAACAGATTTCATGGGGGAGACCAGTGTTTCTTAAATTGGGGGTCCTGACCCAAAAGGGAGTTGCAAGGGGGTCACAAGGTTATTATAGGGGGGTCGTGCTATTGCCACCCTTACTTCTGCGCTGACTTGGGAGCTGGGTGGCCTGAGAGCGGCAGCTGGTGGCTCAGTTCTGAAGGCAGCGCCAGGGCCATCAGCAGCAGTGCAGAAGTAAGGGTAGCAGTTCCACAATCCCCCCTACAATAACCTTGCGAAAAAAAAACCCTCCCCCCCCATGCACAAACACACACACACACAACTCCTCTTTGGGTCAGGACCCCTACCATTACAACATCACCAAATTTCAGATTTAAATAGCTGAAATAATGAAATTTACGATTTTTAAAATCCTATGGCCGTGAAATTGACCAGAAGGGACTGTGAATTTGGTAGGGCCCTAGTCAGAGACAGAGTGAGTGTGAGAGTGAGTGTGTGAGAGAGAGAGAGTGTGCCAGCAGCTGGGGAAGTGTATGAGCGACCATGCGTTGTCTTGTTAAGCAGAGAGGCACTCACCAGAACTCAGACCACAGCAGCTCTGTTCTGCTCCTGAGCCCTGTCTCCTTACCCCCGCTCTGCGGAGATGGGGTACTTGGGCAGGGGGGAGGGGGACACCCTGAAATCAGCACACACCCCCCTCTACCACAGCAAGCAGGAGGGTCCCGGGAGCAGCTGGCCAGGGGCTCCAAGGCAGAGGGCAGGAGCAAGGCGGCCGCAGAGCAGCGGGGGGAGGGGCACCTGCACACACGTCGCCAGATGTGCGCGGCACTTGATTGACTCTTGGGCAGCAGCGCAGCTTAGAGGGAACGTTGGTGCCCTGGGGTAGAGAGGTAAACTTGGCTTCTCCTCCACAAGGAACATGAGCATAAAGCACCCGTTATTGAGCAGCGTCTGGGAGGTGCCCCAGAATCCTTTGCTGCTAGGGAACTCCAGGGTGTTACCTAGTTACTGGGCGAGGGATTTGGGTGGGGGAGGCACCCTGTTTACACAGGGACCTGGCTGCAGGGTGGGAGGAATCATTGCTGTTTTTGCTGTGCAGGGGAGAGGTGCACGTTCTGTTCCCTGGGCGTTTCCAGAGCCTGCAGAGGTGTGTGAGTGGGGCAGGACTGCCAGGGGAGGCGGGGGCTGGGGGGGGGTTCGAGTGCATCTGGGACAGATGCTTGGGTTTGAACCCAAAGGTGAATGCATAGGGTGGGTTTGCGGCCAGCCCTTGCAAACAGACTTGTAGGGTTTGGCTTATGACCCCCTGAACCCTGCTCTGCCCTGTTTCCAGCCTGCGTTCAGCCAGCACTGCCCAAACATGCCATTGCTCCATGCTCCCAGCCCGGAGCATATTCTCCCAGGGACCTGCCTGTGGCAGGTTCACCTGAACCAGGGGAACCTCTCCCAAAGCAAGCTCCTGAAATCTGTACAACCAAGGCAGGATGGCCAGGCAGCTGTGCCTGGCGTAACCTGACCCAGAACAGTCTTTTCGCTGACTGAGGCTGAACAGTGCTGGAAGTGAGGGGCCAGGCCAGGCTTTCAGGTTAAGACCAATCCCAACTTCACCCAGAACTGCACGCTTGGAGGAGGCAGACAGCCCTTTGCATCTTGACTGTTGAGCCCTGATTGGCTTCTGCCTACTCCTGGCTCTTCTAGCCACTGGAGGACCAAATCTTATTGGTCCCACTAGCAGCTGATCCTGGGTGGCCACTGTGGGCAGCTCCTGAAGGTCTAAACTTGATGCTCATTTTCCCCCCAAAAGACACCTGCTTTGGGTGGGGTGTGCCAAGGTGGTGGGGCCTGCAGCAAGGGGAACCCAACACCTGGTAGTGCCCCCCTCCCCCCACTGCATGCACTGCTGTGCTGGCTTGTAGCCATAAATCCTGCCTGGGGACAGGAAGCTTGGGTTGGTGTATAACCCTTCCTTGCAGCTTGTTAGCCCACCCAGCATTTCACCACACTGTGCAAAGGCCCAGCAGAGTGAGCAGCAATAAATACCGGGTGTGCTCCTCGAGATCACAGCTGTGTAATCCAGCCCACCTAGATAGAGCCTGTTAGCCATGTAGGAAACATGCCCAGAGCAGCCGCATTCAGAGAGGACTCACTGGAATGATTCCTTGGCATGACCCCAGCTGCAGGTCATTTGCGTTCTCATCTTCCTCGGCTCGTCCAGGCTGTAGGCTCCTTACAGCATTTGTAATTCCTGGCACCTCTTCAGCTCTCATCTGTCAGGCTCTCTCTGCTGCCTCTGGGTTTTCCCCACTCTCCAGCGTCTTCGCTGTTGGGGCTGTGCCAGCCTTAGACGCACCTCTGGGTTTGCTCTCTCATTTGGTGAGTTACAAAGCCTTGGCTGGCAGAGCCAGGTGAGTAGCCCTGAGAGCAACCACCTCCCATCTAGCTTGCTGAAGATGGTTGTGTCTCACAACTCAGGGCAACTGCACCTGGATCCTCCTTCACGGTCCAGCAAGGCCACCCCCTCTAGGCTCCCTGCTCCCTAGCCGGGGCTTCTCTTGGCTGGAGACCCACACGTTTCTCTCCCTTCTGAGCAGGGTATTTCAGGCTGAATGGCCCTCTGCCTGTGTGGTGTTATCCCCTAAGCAGGCCTGTGTATGGTGACCAGACAGCAAGTGTGAAAAATCGGGACAGGGGTTGGGGGGTAATAGGAGCCTATATAAGAAAAAGACCTAAAAATCAGGACTGTCCCTATAAAACTGGGACATCTGGTCACCCTAGGCCTGCGGCACTTCTCTCCTCTGAGCCAGTGCAGTGTGTGATTGCCCCTGGTATTTGTTACCACCCTGCCCTTTGTAAACCAGCACATTTCATTCGTAGGGTAGAAGCATTACAGAGAACACAGCTTACCAACAATGAAAGGACGTACATGCAGACAGGCCTACCAGAGGTCAGCCAGCTGCCAAATGGCTCTGTCAGGAGCATTTCCACCGTCCCAGATATTTTCTTGTGGGTTCAAGGTCCTCACCCCCTTTGCTCGAACCTGAGCATGCTGAGACCCAGAGCACGTCAGCAGCCGGGCAGTGGGGCTCTGCTCAACGTGCAGCTTCAGAAGCCTGGATTGAGGTGAGGCCTTTGCCTTCCCCTTGCCTCCAAGTGTTTCCTGGGAAATCCACTTCACATGTATTGTCCCCAAAAGGCCTTTGAAGTTCCTGGTATCTCCCTGAGATTGCATTAATCCTGCCTGCCTCGCCTATACAGACCTTGGATAGAACACAAACATTTGCATTTTCAGTACAACGGGGAGGTACTAAACTTGATTCAGTAAGGTGGTTCTTCGAGTAGATGCAGCCGTCTCTTGCAGCTAGGTGTGTACGTGCCCAGCCCACTGGAGCCAGAGATTTTGCCTAGCAGTATCCATAAAGGGACGGTGTCGTGCCTTGTGTCTGTGGCCCCTCCCCTGGCTATATGAGGCAGCACCACCCCGACCCCCCCCTCAGTTCCTTCTCCCCGCCCGTGGCTGGAGTCAGAGCTCTGTGTGGTTGTAGCCTCACAACCTCGCAAATAGTCTGTCTAGTTTCTTGTTGTATATAGTTAGTGTTCGTTAGTAGTCGGTTTCCCTGGTGATGCCCTTCATTCAGCAAGGTTTATCTTAATTCCATAAAGTTTGTCAAGGAGATTGCAGGATGTTGTATGCAGTGTAATTGTAGCTATATTGGTCTCAAGGTATTGGAGAGACAAGTTGGGTGTAAAATGATAAAAGACAGAACCACCCTGTCACCTGTGGGTGAACACTTCTCCCAAATCTCAGAGGGGTTAGTCTGTATCCACAAAAACAACGAGGAGTCCGGTGGCACCTTAAAGACTAAGAGATTTATTTGGGCATAAACTTTTGTGGGTAAAAAAAACCCACTTCTCTTCATGTGCCAATATATACTTATGCCTGCATCTGTAATTTTCACTCCATGCATCTGAAGAAGTGGGTTTTTCACCCACGAAAGCTTATGCCCAAATAAATCTCTTAGTCTTTAAGGTGCCATTGGACTTCTTCCAAAGCGATCACTGGGTCTGACCTCTCGGTCCTCATCCTCAAAGGAAACCTGCACAGCACCTTCAGAAGATAAGCCTGAGAGTTTAAATGCATAACTCTGCTAGCCACCAAAAATCATGGTCTGAACCAGCAGTTCTCAAACTTTTTGTATTGGTGACTCCTTTCGAACATGAAGCCTCTGAGTGCAACCCCCCTTAGAAATTAAAAACACATTTTTAATATTTAACACCATGTTAAATACTAAATTTAAACCCTATTGCTTAAAATGAATTTACCTTTTCTGACTGCTTTTAAATTAAGACTAAAACACATTTTTATTGAATTAAATATAAGTGGAAAAGTTATTTTTAAGTAGAATTTTATTTTAATACTTGACAGCAATTAATGACCTGAAGCAACATGGCCGGGCTCTGCCTGGCAACCCCAGTACAGGGGTCGAGGCTCACAGCATCCTGGATGCCCCAGCTCACAGCGCTCAGCCCCTTTTCTGACTCGCAACCCCACATGGCTGTCGGACTCGGGGATCGCAGCCCTGCACCTGCCCGGAGCTCACAGCTCTGCTCCTGGCCAGGGTTGGGGTCTGGGTTCGCAGCCCCATGGGGGGTCAGAGTCAGGGCTCGCCGCCCCACGCCTAGCCGGAGCTCACAGCCCTGCGCCTGGCCAGGGTTGGGGTAGGGGCTTGGGGCTCACAGCCCGGCACTAGGGTTGGGGCTCGCTGTTTACAAACTTGTTGGGGTCGGGGCTCACAGCCCGGCGCAGGTGTTGGGGTCAGGACTTACAGCAGCGTGCCCAGATCAGGGCTCGCAGCCCCGCAGCTCCACATAGGGGTCGGGGCTCATAGCCATGCGTCATGGTCAGGGCTCACAGCCTGGCTCAGGGGTCAGGGCTCGCAACTTGCAGCCGCTCGCTGGGGTTGGGGCTCGCGACTCCCCACATAACCAGATTGCGACCCCCTGAGAGGTCGCGACCCCCCCGTTTGAGAACCAATGGTCTGAACAGAGACATTGGATTTATGGTTCATTACAACAAACTGTAACCCAGTAGCCCCCCTTTTTGTCCTATGCCTGCGGGGTTGTTAACAGCCACTTCACCTTGAATGGTCGCTTAGATTACGTGCTAACTACTTACGCTAAACAGTCTGTTCCACCTTGTATTTTGCTATGAGGCTGGGAGTTCCTTTCCCAGACTGGAAGGAGGGCTCTTTGGACTCGAAAGCTCTTCTGTCTCCCCAACAGAAGCTGGTCCAGTAAAAGCTATTCCTTCCCCCACCATCTCTCTCTGATTGCAGGATAATGTCAGATCAGTCCCAGTGTGAATTCCCCAGAGAGAAGCAGCACTGAGCGTAGTAGTAAACTAGGCTGCTCAGCAGGGTCACTTCCTAGAAGGAGCGAGAGGGGTTGGAGTGGGAGGGCCAGGAAGAATGCTGGAAGTGCCTATCACTGTTTGGGTCTCCCCAGCTTGGACAGGCAAGCGTGGGTGGGACAGTTCATTTGGGGTGCTATAGAAAGCCCAGGGGCCCCGATGACCCTGCAGAGAAACGCGCTGGTAGCTGAGTGTGGCCAAGTTCTGGATCAGCCCAGTGGGTCAGTTCAGGTTGAGAACCCCACCGTGCTGCTCTGGCGCTTCCTAGCACAAACACGCCGCTGATGCTCCGAGCAGAGTCCAGAGGGAATCCCAGTCTGGTGTCCCCTAAGGGGCAGCGCCCCTCCTCAGGCTGGCACAGTGCTAGGACGGGTGTATGACAGCACCGCCCAGAGGCCCAGTCCGGAGCAGGGCCCCCTTGTGCTCAGCGTTGGGTGGACCCAGAGGCATACAGAGCTCACCCCTTTGGTGTGTGATGCCCTCACTGAGTGCAGGTTCAGGGCCCCAGGGAAGTGAGTGTCTTCACCCTGCCCTGTGAGCTGGAGTGTGCACCCAGACCCCTTCCGGGAAGCAGCTCTGCACAGCAGAGCCCAAGGGCTGAGCCTGGAGGGGTCCCTGCTTCCCTCTCCTTTTCAGACGAAAGGCAGATGAGAGTTTGTGTTGCCACCCAGCTCCTAACGTCAGAAACCATCATAGGCACCAAGTTTCTACTCTCCCGGGGGGGGTGCTCCCCCCAGCTTTGCCCAGGCCCCCCTCCCACTCCACCCCTGCTCCGCCCCACCCTGTCTCTTCCTGCCCCCTCCCCCAAGTGCACTTCTCCCTTGCTCCTCCCGCCCCAGCGCCTCCTGACCCGCAAAACAGCTGATCCAGGGCACCAGCTGATCCAGGGCAGGTGCTAGCCACTGGGCAGGAGGGGGAGGGGCTGATCCACAGGGTCTGCCAGTGGGCAGGAGACGCTGGGGGGAGGGAGAGGTTCTAGCAGAGGGGCTGCCGGTGGCTGCTCAGCACCCACCATTTTTTTTCCCATGGATGCTCCAGCCCCAGAGCACCCACAGAGTCGGTGCCTATGGAAGCTGTTATTCCAACAAACCCCAGGGCGGTAGCCTGCCATGTATGTCAGAGAGCTGGAGCCAGGGCTAGCTGAAGCAAAGCCACCGGGAGCACTGGGCCAGCACTCTGGGGAGAACAGGAGGGGCCTAGCTGTTCACCCTAGCCCAGAACTGGTCCAAGCTCTTGTCTCCTTGAGCAGCTGAGAGAGGCTTGCTGGGCTGGGCTTGTTCTTTTTCTGCTGGCTGGCTAGCGAGCGTTGTTGGACAGCTGGAGAGGGGAAGCAGCAGGGGTTTGTCATGCGTGTGTTGCTGTGGATCCCACTGCAGGGCTCGTGCGCCCATAGGCGCCGACTTCTGCTCGTGCTGGTGAGTGCTAGACCCGCCTGTGCCCCTGGCCCCGCCCCGAATCCACCCCTGCCCCGTCTCCATTCCAACCCCTTCCCCAAAGTCCCCACCCCAACTCCGCTCCCTCCCTGCCCCTATTCTGACTCCTCCAAATCCCTGCCCCGACTCCACCTCTTCCCTGCCTCCTCCTCTGAGTGTGCCGCGATCCCACTTCTCCCCCTTTCCTCCCACAGCTTGTTACGCCGCCAAACAGCTGTTTGGAGGCAGCAAGCGCTGGAAGGTAGACGGAGGAGCGGGGATGAGGCATGCTCAGGGGAGGAGGCGAGGAGGGCGGGGAGGGGAGCTTGGCTGCTGGTGGGTGCTGAGCACCCACTAATTTTTCCCCGTGGGTGCTCCAGCCCTGGAGCACCCACGGAGTCGTCGCCTATGCGTGCGTCTCAGGCACGAGGCCAGAGTTTGCTTGATGAGCAGAGTCTCTCAGGGCTGCCCTCGTACCTACACATGCTCCCATAAAGGGTAGGGCAGCCATGACCCTCCCTCAGGTCCCTCTCACCAACTGCAGCACAAAGATGGAACCTGGCAGGTGTCAGACCTGCTAGTTCTTAGGTTTGGCTGAACCATCTCAAAAATCTTCTACAACTGCGAGAGCTCTTCCGATTCTTCCACGTATGACTGCCATAATCTACATCGACGCGTCTGGACTGAGTATTGGCTGTCAGACCCCACAGAACATCCCCGGACGCAGCTACTTAACGTGCTGTCAGACCTTGCTGGACATCCCCCCCCGGACACAGCTACATAATGTAGTGTCAGACCTGCTGGACATCCCTCCGGGACGCAGCTACCTAACATGGTGGACTTGAAACCTCAAAGTGTCAAGCCCTGGCCAGCCTGTGAAGGACTCCCCACTGAAAGCTGGGCATAGCAAGTATCTAGGAGAGTCACACATACCGAGCCAGGGTTTGGAGTACCTGTTGTTCTGGGCTAGGACTCCCAAGTTGTGAGACGTGGCTGAAGGCCCATCTTCTGGAGCAATTTGTGGAGTCTCATCAAAGCCTGAGGATCGTGCCCAGAGCCCTGCTAGTAGACAGTGTTATCCAGTGCCCAGTCTAGCAGACTCACAGTGCCAAATGCCAGCATGCAGAAGATAATGCTGAGAAGGGACGCTGCTCTGGCGCCCCCACTGAAACTCCCCGCAGCGCCAAATCAGGCACCATTTCCTGTTCTCAAGCCACACCAAGAGGAAGCTCCAGGCACAGAGGCAGACTCCAGGTGGAGCTCAGTGTCCTCCAATAAGGAGAGACCACGTAGAGCCCCTGGGGATAAAACAACCACGCCCCATACAGCCCGAGGGTTGCTGATAACGAGCAGCCTGTGTCAGAGGCAGGCTCTGGTGGTGCCTCAGCGTCAATGCCTATCATGAAGGATGCATCCCAGGGAGAACCGGGACCTTCATCAGTGCCGAAGAACCTGCCTGCACCCGTTCAGTCCCCGGTAGCAAAAGTGCCATAAACTCCAGTGGGGATCGGCTGATCCTCACCATCATCAGAGCATTGTCACCCCATCTTCCAGCCGAGGGCCCTCTCTTCTGCCATCTGTGTCAACCTCTGGTCCAGCCCAGGTTGTCTTCTCTGTGAATGAGAGACTTGTCAGCCTGGCCAGGGCCTTGTGGCAGATGCCTGCTGCAGTAACACTCTGTGTGAAGTCTCTGACAGGGTTCAAGTGTGTCTCTGCTCACCCCAGCCCAGGCTTCCCCAGTCATGTCAGTGGTACACGAACAGTCTCAGTTGAGTAAGAGTATCCCTAAGGACAAGGACCCTAAAGGCTCAACCTCTTTGGGAGCACATCGTACTCTGCCTCAGCTGAATGTAGCTAATTGCCGGGCCGTACTGGGTCACCCCCTTCCTCTCAAAGGTCCTGCCTAGCAACAGGGAGCAGCTCAGGGAGGTCATTAAGAACAGCCAGTTGGTGGCCAAGATGGCCTTACATCGGTGATGGACACCTCTCACACAGCAGCTCGGTCTATGGCCACTGCTGTGACAGCGCACTGAGTGTTGTGGCCCCAGGCATTGGTACCCTGAGAGAGGAACACGCCATGACTGAGCCTTGTCCCTCGATGGCAAGGAGCGGACAGATGGCGCTTTACACCCATTAAGACTTCAAGGCCGTCTTGTGCTCCCCAACCCCATACCATCCTCAGCCTCCGTCAAGACAGTGGAGCCATCCTGCCATCCAAGGCAACCCAAGTACCATGCCAGTACATCAGGGGGCACCAGCCTTCCTCCTCAGCAATGCACCCCTCGCCTCCAGCAGGCATCTGGATGTCTGTCTCACACCTAACCCCAGCGCAATCCTCAGGCCGGGGAAGATGGGCAGGGTCACGCCTACCTCATCAGCAGGGCCCGATCCAGTCAGTGCACCCGGAGCACGCCTAACTCCACGCCCAATGGCCAGAGGACAAGGATCCCTTTATAATGTTTAGCCAGTGGTTAGGGCACTCAGTCAAGAGATGGGAAACACCATCCCAATCCCTTCCCCCCCGATCAGGCAGAGGGAGGAATTGAACCGGGATCTCCCACATGCCAGGTGAATGCCTCAACCGCCGGGCTAAGGTTGTGAGGGAAGAGCCCTTTCACTTGCGTGGAGTTAGGTGCGAATGGCGCCTGGCTCCAGGATCACAAGCAGCCATAGGTGCCAAATTCTGTGAGGGGGGCGGGCTTAGGACACACCCTCTCATCATCAGCATCTCCCATGGGTTAGCTTAGGCGGGTTGCTGCTCAGTGTGCTGGCTTCTGTGGTGCCTGGCTCCCCCGTGCCTTGCGTAGGGAGCCTGGGCCCCTAGCTCAGGCTCTGTGGATTGATTGCAGTGATTTTCTGGGTGCCGAAAAGTGAGGCGTTGCAATGCTCAAGTCCCTTTGCGGATCCTTGCGTAAGCCCTCATGGCCAGACTGCCTTATGCATTTTTCCATATGGACCTGATGGTGCTCAGCCCGCATCATCCCCAAGGCAGCCTTGGAATTCCACTACCCGTCAATTGCCTTGTCAGTGTCCTTCCCAAATCCCACTCGATCCTGAGGGAAGAGAAGCCATATTCCTTGGCCCTGTCCAGAGCTTTTCTCTGCTATCTTAACAGGACCACACCCATCAGGCACCAGGCCCTTCTGGACTCATCCCCAGCCCATCGAAAGGCCATGCCATCTTGCCACAGAGAATCTCTAAGTAGATCCCACTGTGTATTTCCATCTACTGGCGGATGGCTGGTGAGCCTCCCCCTCCATACGTCACCACACACTCCACCAAGGCACAGGCTCTGTCTTCCACCTGCTCCAGGAATGTGTCTTCTCTGACATTGGCAAGGCTGGAACATGGAGCAGTCCACTGACTTTTGAGAAACATTACATCCTTGACATGGCAGCCAGGGCAGATCACGAGTTGGGAAGAGCCATTCTTTGACAGGGTCATTGGCCTAGTGGATGGGATGAGGGAGGGGGAAAGCAGTAGATCTGATGTATCTTGACCTTAGTGAGACTTCTGACACAATCCCACGTGATGTTCTCATAAGCAAACTAGGAAAGTGTGGTCTAAAGGAAATTACTGTAAGGCGGTTGAAAAGCAGTACTCAGAGTCGTTTTCCAGGGTTTGCTGTCCAACTAGGAGAGCTTACCTAGTGGGGATCTGACGGTGTCTGTCCTGTTCTGGTACTGGTCAAATTTTTCATTAATGAGTTGGCTAATGGAGTGAAAGCATGCTTATAAAATTTGCAGATGACACCAGGCTGGGAGGGGTTGCAAAGACTTTGGAGTACAGGATTAGACTTCACAATGACCATGATAAATTGGACAATTGGTCTGAAATCAAAAAGATGAAATTCAGTAAAGACAAGCACAAAATACTTCACATAGGAAGGAAAAATCAGATATACAAATACAAAATGAGGAATGACTGGCTCAGCAGTAATACTTCAGAAACAGATGTGGGGTTATACTGGATCATAAATTGAATATTGGACAACATGATGCAATTGCAAAAAAGGCTAATATAATTCTGAGGTGTATTAACAGGAGGTGTAAGACATCGGAGGTGTCTGCTCAGCACTGGTGAGGCCTCAGCTGCAGTACTGTGTCCAGTTTTGGGAAACACACTTTAAGAATGATGTGGGCGAATTGGAGAGAGTCTAGAGGAGAGCAAAAAAACAAACAAACAAAAGGTTTAGAAAAACCTGCCCTATGTGGAAGGGTTAAAAGAACTGGCCATATTTAGTCTTGAGAAACGAGTAAGACAGTCTTCAGATATGTTCAGGGCTGTTATAGAGAGGTCTGATCAATTGTTCTCCAAGTCCACAGGAAGTAGGACAAAAGTAATCAGCACTGTAAGGGTAGTTAAGCACCGGAACAGGCTTCCAAGGGAGGCTGCAGAATGCCCACTTTGAGGGTCTGTAAGAACAGATTGGACAAACATCTACCTGGGATGGTCTGGGTTTTACTTGGTCCTGCCTCAGTGTGGGGGGTTGGATTAGATGACCCCCTCGAGGTCCCTGCCAGCCCTACCTTGCTGTGAGTCTCTGATTCAGTCCCTGTTTGAGTGATACAGCTGAAACTCCTCACCCCCACGATCCAGTCATCTACCGCGGGATCCACTGATGCGCACTTGAAGAAGGAAGAACAGTTACTTACCCTGCAGTAACTGTGGTTCTTGGAGATGTCGTTGTCAGTATGGATCCCTGATCCACCTCGCTTTTCAGAGCCCTCAGGAACATGGGCTTTGAATTGCGAGGGTACTGCGGGAGGCTCTCAGCGGTGTGTGCTTTGGGCCCTTGTATTGGAGCATGAGCAGGAGGGGGGAACAAGCGCAGGCCCAACAGACACTGCTATTCCAAACTTTTTGGTCTCGTGGATGGGGCACGTGTGTACGTACAGTGGTATCCACAGCTCTGAAAGAGCCGCCATTACACGAGTTCTTTACCTGCGTTTCCCGCGCGTTTTGACCACTCCCCTCTTCTCTCCACTTAGGACAAAGTCCATTTCCTCGATGTCCGAGTTTGAAAGCTTGCTCGACTGTTCTCCCTACCTTCCAGGCAAGACCAGCCCTGTGATCCCTGACCACGCACGAGGCAAGGGGTCCCCAGCCACACAGCTGCTGCCTAATGGCATAACAGACCCTGCCGGAGTCCACCCCAAAAACTGTACATATGTGACTACAGAGCAACCTGCCCCTGAGAGCCTGGCAAAAGACAAACTGGGCATTTCCTCCTGGGACTATTCCCGGGCGAACAACCTCTCTGGGCAGGATCCGGCCCAGAAGCAAATGCAGAGGAGCTACACGGCACCAGACAAGACCGGGATCCGCATCTATTACAGCCCTCCGGTGGTGCGAAGGCTGGAGGCACCGCTAATCCACAGCAAGGAGGGGAAGATCATGACTGAGCCGGGCTTCCTGTTCACAATGGCCAAGCCGACAGAGCTGGAGGCATCCGACAGCTCAGAGAACACGTACAGCCGGTGGCTGTGCAACTTCTCGAAGCAGCACCGCGAGCTGCTGGACAGCCGCAGTGCCGACAAGGCTGGGCCCTCCGGCCCCCGGTTCCCATCCTCCCTGCACGATTTTGAGATTTCCGGCAACATGAGCGACGACATGAAAGAGATCACCAACTGCGTGCGGCAGGCCATCCGCTCCAGCTCGCTGGAGAGGAAGGTGAAGAGCGCCTCCAGTCAGACCGCGGGGCTGACGAGCGTCGGGACCCAGACCATTCAGATGGTGAGCGTCGGTCTGCAGACAGACATGCCCCGGGGAAACCTCCACAGCAAGAGCTGGTCCCCACGCAGCTCCTCCCTGATGTCTGTGCGTAGCAAACAGATTTCTTCGTCTCTGGACAAAGTCCACTCCAGAATCGAACGGCCTTGTTGTTCTCCCAAGTATGGCTCCCCAAAGCTCCAGAGACGGTCTTCCTCCAAGCTTGACAATTCGAAGGACAGAAGCTTGTGGAGCCTTCATCAGAGTAAGCAAAATGGGTCGGCCTGGGCTAGGTCAACCACAACCAGAGACAGCCCGGTCCTCAGTAACATCAATGATGGCCTGTCCAGCTTGTTCAATGTTGTGGAGCATTCCGGGAGTACAGAGTCCATCTGGAAACCAGGCTGTCCAGAGAGCAAAGCTAAGCCAGAAGCCCCGAAATACGGCATCGTGCAAGAGTTCTTCAGGAACGTGTGCGGGAGGGCCCAGAGCCCCACTTCTGCCCCAGAGAAGAAAGAATCACCAGGAGATGATGGCACCAAAAAGCAGGATCACTCCCAGCCGGTCACCTGCCATCCATCTGAAAACGTCTCCCGGAGCTTAAACAAGAAACTCCTGAAGCAAAGCAGCAACGAGGAGCCCAAGGCGTCTTCCCCAAGCCAGGGGAGCAAAGACGGGGCCCCAAGGGACCTGGACATCACATCTATGATAGCCAATGAGGTAAGAACATAAGAACGGCCAGACTGGGTCAGACCAATGGTCTGTCTAGCCCAGTATCCTGTCTCTGCCAGTTGTCCAGTGCCAGATGCTTCCGAGGGAATGAACAGAACAGGGCAGTTTATTAAGTGATCCATCCCCTGTCATTCAGGCCCAGCTTCTGGCAGTCAGAGGTTTAGGGACATCTAGAGCATGGAGTTGCATTCTTGCCCATCCTGGCTAATAGCCATTGGTGGATGTAGCTTCCATGAACTTGTCTCATTCTTTTTTGAGACCAGTTACACTTTTGGCCTTCCCAACATCCCCTGGCAGCTTTGTTTTTACCCTAGCGAATAAGATCGACTTCAGGGCAGAGCTGGCTGACAAAGCAAACATCTGTTTAGCTTCTGCGCCCACCAGAGGAGGTAGCTTCCTCCCCAGCCTGAAGTGTAGTGCAGCCCCTCTCCACCCCAGGGGCCGGAGGGCTGAGAGGAGAAGACCTGTTCCTGCAGCAGTTGGTGGGTTGGCTGTAGCACTGTCTGCATCTGACAGCCAGACACACTCAGGCAGTAGCAGCCGAGGCTTGTGCTGCAGCCTGGAGGGGCCACGCTGGCTCAGCCCTTGGCTTCTCCCGTTCGGAGACTGCTCCCCACAGGGGGGCTGGGTACACGCTCTCACTCATGGGGCTGGGTCAAGACACTCACGGCCCAGGGAACCTCAGCCTGCACTCGCGTCAGGGCTTCACGCACTAAAGAGCTGGCTCTTGGGGCAGGTGCTCTGCCTCTGGGCTCACCCAGTGCTAGCCCTAGGGGGCTCTGGTCCCAGCTGGGTGTTGCTGCAGTCCCCTCTGCCAGCACTGCACCTAGCCCGATGAGATCTGCCCTCGAGTGGGTACCAGGCTAGTCCCAGCTGCAGCTCCCCTGAGCCCTCCACACCTCTAATCCCCCCTCCCCTTTCTCTTTGCAGGACACAGCATGCGACTGCAGCTCCCAGTCCCTCACCTCCTGCTTCGCCCGGCCTTCCCGCTCAGCTGTCCGGCACTCCCCTTCCAAGTGCAAGCTGCATCCCTCTGACCCCAGCCGGGCGGAGGAGAAGGCAGGGCCTCTGAGTGAGTGAGTGAGGGCAGCGGGGACTGGGCTAAGCCGTGTCTGCTTTCTGCGGCCCTGACGAAAGAGCACGCTTCCCGTCTGCGCCAGCTGTGCCGCAGCCTGCGGGACCCGCCAGCCCCGGAGAGCTGTGCTGGGGTCCCAGCGGGGCCCTCGCTCTCGCAGAGACACAGATGCTTGCACATCTGTCTCCTAACCGTTCCCCAGCTGCTGGGGGCGCTTAAGAAGCAGATGCTGCAGGATAGTCGGGGACGGAGGCTTCCCGCGTTATGCCTGGATCCGGTTCCAGGGGTGGAGGGGAAGTTACTCTGGGCGGGTGTCTCCTGACCCCCAGGAAGTAGCCTGCCAGCCTCACCGCTCCTGCAAGGGAAGGATGATTCCAGGAGAGAGGAGGGCGTCCCCAGAGCCTGGGGTGGGGAGCTCTGGGCCATTTCCATAGTCCTTCAGGCTCCTCAGAGACCTTCACTTCAGGGAGATGGACAGCCGGCGGGGGGTTGGGGGGGAATGAAGAGATGGGCCCTGCCTGCCCTGGGATGTGGGAACTGGAAACCACAACCCTGCAGCAGCCTCTGGAGAGCTGGCAAAGCCACGGCCCTGAGCCTGGGACTCCCTCGGGCCATGCTGCTGACAAGCACCCTGGAGAGGATCGGCAGCAGGAGCGCGGAGAGCAGCTGGGTCAGCTCTGGGAGGAAATGCCCCGGGCATGCTGTCACTGCACTTCGCAGACAGGGCTGTGGGCCGGGGGTGAGCCCTGGGGGGGCATGCGCCCTGGGGGGGTGGGGGCGTGTTGTATAAAGCTGATTATTGTGTGTGAGGCTCTTCACTGTGTTGTCTCCCTTGCCATGTTGTCTTCGAGTGGCACTGGCACGGCCCTTCGCTGACACGGCCGTCCCTCCCCCGCGCCCTGGGGCTTTGTGCAAACCCAGCTCAGAGTGGATTGCCCTGCTGTTGCATCAGCCGCTGCAGTGCCTGCCTCCTGTGCTGGAAGGATGCCGAGGGGAGGATCACGGGGGCAGGCACGGGGCTCGTTCAGGCCCTTCTCCTCACCCAAACGATGTTTAATTCCCCGCCCCAGCCCCAGCCTGGCCAGTGCCGGAGGCTGCAGCAAGCTGCCCTCTCTGGAGTGCTCCCCGAGCTAGAGCGCTGGCCGAGTGGCCGCAGCAGCTGCCTTTGTCTCTGGCTCGCCTAGCGGGATCCTGGAGTCAGAAGCTGTACAGCCGCCTGGCCTCTGAAAGCCTGGTCTCAGGAAGCACAGCCCAAGGCAGATGGGAACAGGAGCAAACGCAATGCGGTGGGACTGTAGACTGCAGTAGAAAGGGGACCTAGCAGCCTCACAGAGCATAGGGCAGGGGGAAGTACAGCGGTGTTCTCCCCTTTCCAGGGGGCTGTGCCGGAGGAGTGTGTGTGTGAGAGAGAGAGAGAGCGCGTTTGTGTGTTCTCCCTTCCCCTCCCCTCTGGAGCAATGGGCCGAGAGCACTGAAACCCTGGGGACAAGATAAGCCAGGCACACCTTGGGGGCCCTTCCCCTGCCCCTCGCAGCTGGGTCTGAGCGAGGTTCTAGTTACAGTGAGTCTGACAGTGGCTCAAGCCAAGGTGGCAGCATTTCCCTAGGTTGCGTCCCACCCAGCGTCTGGCAGGTGTGGTTGGACGCTGAGGGTCGTCTGGATCTCCTGGGTCTCACTATTTAAGGTATTTGTGCATGGTTTATGATGCAATTCGCAGAGGTCTCCGCAGGGTCATTTGTTTGTGTGTTTGGCCTGGTAGCCTGGAGCTTGCTGTGGTTGTGTCTGAGTGTGGCAGGTGTGGGAGATCCAGTGGGGCAGCGTCGGTTGGAGGGGGGGTGTGTGTGTCTGTCCCGGAGGAGGCAGAGGGCAGCGGGGCCACGGCTGGAATTCAGTCTGATGTTCCCCGACCATTACTGGGAGCTTGGCTCTGACTCAGTGGCCAAACAGCTCTAGGACCCCTGCTTCTGCCCCACAACTCACGCTGGCCCCTCAAGGATCCCTGCGCTCACTTCTTCCTGGCCCTTTCTGCTCCCTTCCTCTGTGAAGGTGCTGCGTTCCTGTTCGTGTCCTCTATAGGGATGGGGTTTTCTCTGCACACGCACTGCTGCCTCCAAGCCCAAGCATTTGTGCCTTAGCACTGGTTAGACACCACAATAACAAGAGTGGTACAAGTACATGGGCCAGGTTCATCCCTGGTGTAGAGAATCAGGGCTGCCTTTGTCCCAGTAAAAAGAAAAGGAGGACTTGTGGCACCTTAGAGACTAACACATTTATTTGAGCATAAGCTTTCGTGAGCTACAGCTCACTTCATCGGATGCATTCAGTGGAAAATACAGTGGGGAGATTTATATACACAGAGAACATGAAACAATGGGTGTTACCATACACACTGTAAGGAGAGTGATCACTTAAGGTGAGCTATTACCAGCAGGAAGGGGGGGAAAACCTTTTGTAGTGATAAGCAAGGTGGGCCATTTCCAGCAGTTGACAAGAATGTCTGAGGAACAGTGGGGAGTGGAGGGGGGAAATAAACATGGGGAAATAGTTTTACTTTGTGTAATGACCCATCCACTCCCAGTCTCTGTTCAAGCCTAAGTTAATTGTATCCAGTTTGCAAATTAATTCCAATTCTGCAGTCTCTCGGTGGAGTCTGGTTTTGAAGTTTTTTGTTGTCTATGACGTCAAGAATTATAACATTTGAAAACCAGTTGGAGAACACTTCAATCTCTTTGGTCACTCGATTACAGACCTGAAAGTTGCAATTCTTCAACAAAAAAACTTTAAAAACAGACTCCTTCAGACGCAGTGTTTGTTGTACCCTTCTGTGTCTTCTTGCAGCCGTCCCCCTGCGCTCTGCTGCCAAGCACCTGTCAGGGGTGAGGGTGATTAACTGCTGGAGCAGTCACCAGGGCTGGGGGGCGGATTAGCCATCTCTGGCCGCTTGTAAACCAAGGGGATTTTTTTTTCAAGATCTCTAGTTCTAACAGGAATGAATGCAGGGAAGAGCTCTGGCCTGTGGTAGGCAGGAGGCCAGACTAGATGGTCACAACAGTCCCCTCAGGCCTTAGAATCAATTAAACATCCCAGCACCTCTGGAGAAACGCTTCAAGCCGTTTGCTCTGTCTGTGCAGGAGGCTGCAGCACTGCCATTGAGTGAGCGAGGCAAAGCGATTGAAGGTCTGTAACCCACCTTCTCATGCTGCATTTAATACTGCAATTAAATCCATTTCCAGGCCTCTAAGCCCTGGTCTACACGACAGTCAGCTTACAGTGACCTAACTCTGTAAGCAGCTACACTAGAATGTAGCTGCCACCAGTATAACGCGCCCGCTCTGCTGACTATGACTCCGTCTCCGTGAGAGGGAGAGCACTTAGGTCGATGTAGTTAGGCCAGCGTAGACACTTTTGCTGCCTTTCAGAAGCCTTCCCACAATGCCCTACGCTGACAGTTAAATGGGTGCAAGCACTGCTGGTGAGGACCCGCACTGGCGACACAAAGAGCGCAGTGTGGACATGCAAAGGCAGTTTAATTACTGCAGTGGCTGTACGTCGCCGCAGCTTCGACTGTCTGCGCTGCACTGATGGAGCTGTGCCGCTGTAGCACTTCTGGTGAAGACGCTCTGAGCTGACAGGAGCGAGCTCTCCCGTTGGCTTAATAACGCCTGCCTCCGCGAGCCGCAGTAGCTGTGTCGGCGGGAGTAGCTCTCCTGCCAACACAGCGCTGTCCACACCAGCGCCTAGGTCAGTGTAACTTACATCACTCGGGTGTGGATTATTCACACTGCCGAGTGACATTTATACCAAAGTAATCTGTAGTGTAGACAGCCTACAGTCAACTTAATTTTGTAGTGTAGCCTTGCCCTATCTCGTGTCTCTTTTGTTGCTGCAGAGTGTCCAGGGTGCATTCGGGCAGGGAATGCTCAATGAGCCAGGGAGGGCTGTCCCTCGGGGGCTCTGGGACAGGTGACCTGCCACAGCAACGCTCTGGGTCAGCTTGATCCAGGTGCTTGGAAACCACGTCCCAAATTCAGGGGGTGGGTGAGGGTGTTTACAGCCGGCATAAACTGCCTGGCCCCTTCTTCCCAGGGCTGTTAATTATGCTCCAGCAAGCCCCACGCTATGCTCCGCTCAGCTCTCCTAGCAGTTAGGCTGAGTTTGAATCCCCCCCGGGGGCTCCTCTGATATTCGGACTGGGCTGTACAGCCCACCTCAGAGCAAGCCAGCAGCGTGGAGCGGGCTGGCCCTGACCCCCAACGCAGCCCTGGCACGGTGGGGGGAGGGAGTTTAGTTAATGGCTGAGAGAGCATGCCCTTCTCCTGCCTTTCAGCACTTGCTGGTTGTGACTGGCAATGGCAACCTCTGAGGGAGAGGGGAACCCTTTTCCTGGCTGCATTTCCAGCCCTCCCCAAGCCCAGCTGTGCTGAAAGTGGTGTGAGAAAAGCTGACCTCATCAGACATGGAGTCCAGCTGCTCCTCTCTGTGCTGGTCCCCAGGCCTTGGCAGGGTCCCCCCACCCCTCGCTGTCCTTCAGCATCAGCCTCCACTGCAGCCCTGTGCTCACTGTAAATCCCTTTTTGGCCCATTTTATCATCCCAACTCCTGGTACATTTTGATTGACTTCCCTCCCCAGGATCTCTGAGAATATTGCAAAGGGAGAGAGAGCGTGCGTGTGTGTGTGTGCAGAGTTTTAATTCAGCCTGCAACTGGGAAATCATTTCTTCAACCCACCGCCCTGCCCCCTACTTGTACCAGGGAGCCGTGTGTGACCGCATTTTGCTTCAATGTTTAAAAACACAACACAGGCCCCAGAGATACCCCTAGCCCCGTTGTATCCCTGAGCAGATGTGTGGTGTCCAGGGAGCCCTGGCCCTGTCGCTAACAGCACCTGCTGAATCCATTACTCGGTTTCACAGTCTCAGCTGGGACACCCCCAGCTCCTGGGGGGGGGGGGCTGTTTTAGTTAATTGCTCATTACAAATGTCTTGCAAACGTCCCTTCCTTTTGGTTTGACCTGATCTGATGGGCTGCAGGCCCAGGCGGAGCACAAGGCAGGGTCAGTTTAAATCAGCATGAACTTTTGAGCTGAAGGAATTTTTAAAAATAATGAAATTAGCTAAATTGGGAGGGTAGTAGATGAGTTAAAAATACCAATTGGACTATAGGCTTGCCCTGCCCAGGACCAGAACTGCTGTTTGTCTGGGAATGGAGTCTCATTTGGGGGAGGGGAGGAAGTGCAAACAAGCCACTGGTTAATAAAGAGCCAGTGTTTATCAGCTTGGAGCCCTGGAAGGCATCAGCACTTTATTGTGAAGCCCTGACGCTCAATGCCAGCAGATTTCTGCAGTTAAAAATAAATGCTCGTTGCATTAGGTGCTAATGAAGTCCCATTACCAGCCTGCTGCTCTTTGCACTGCTCTGGGAGAGAGTATAGACATCTGCCCCCCGTAGAGGATTAGGAGAGTTAGTGTGGAGAACACCTGGGCTTGCAGAACAACAGTGGGTAGGTGTGTGAGATGCCAGCCAAACCCATGGGGAGGGTTCCAGCCAGACAACACATCCACTCAAATGTGTAACAGCCATGCAGCCAGGGATGAATCCACCCAAGGGATGAGGAGAAACTCGTGTATTTATCCCGTGAATAGAGGGGACTTGCAAACGAAGCGGTGAGGCTGTGCTCTGCGCTCAGGCAGGGTATATGCTAGGACCACAGCCAAGTCTTGTTCTCTGTCAGCAGCCGAGGGCTACGCTCTGTGCACCTCTGTTACGTGAGGGGAGGGCAGTGGCCCAGCTGGTTCTGCACAAGTCGCCTTACTCTGCCTGATGACTATGGGTGGGTCTTAGGTTGTGTCCTTCCACTGGCAGAGCCAGAGAAGGTCTGGGCATGTTCTCACCTGAGAGGAGCAGACAGCTTATTGTCCAACCTACCAGCAGACAAGGAGCTGTGGGAGCCTGGGGGTTAGTGCAGCTCTTGTTAGTTTTTGCATGCGTTTGGCAGGCGTGGGGGTCTGTCCCGGGCGGGGGCTGGGGGAGTGTTGTTAATGTGGTCGTTAACACCCACTGTAAATACTTTGGGGTGGGTTTCGCATTTTCATTGGTAACTAGGGTTTTTTTTAAAGAATCTAGTTTTTGGAATGTGGTTTCTCATTTTTACAAATGCCTTTTTAATTATTTGTGATACTCGTCATGTCTGTCCTGTCCTGTAAATAGCAGCGCTGGGCATTTCTGCCATGAGTGGAGGTGATAAGCCATGTGTGGCCCTGTGGCTGGGAGGGACTGCACTGGGCATGTGCCCAGGGCCTTGTCTTGGCCACCTGATGGCCTACCCCAACAAGTGTGCAAAGAAGCCGGGCTTTGCTTCCGCAAAGTCAGTTGAAGGACGTGGAGAGGTAGCAGAGAGAGCAACCCTGAGCCATGGTGTGTGTAATACGCAGCCTTTTAACTTGACACTGTCATCTCCCTGCTTGGAATTTGAAAGAGCAGAATCTCCGCATGAGCTGAGCCTCGATTGGCTGCAGCCCGGGGTGCCGGCCATTCTGAAAATAGCATACTTGAAATTAAAGATGAGCCAGTTTGGCTGCTTAAACTCCCACCCGCTCGTATGGTGCAGTCAGCCATGTCCTGTTTCCCAGCATGTCCTGTGGGGAAGGGTGTGTGTACAGGGAAGCGCTGATTTCATGTCATTTCCATGCATCTCACTGGGTTAGGGTTTCTCCCTGCAGGGGGTGGGAGAGAAGAGCTGCCCTTTGGGGGACTGTTCCCCCTGCAGCCCTGCCACACGCTGGGTAAGCTATTCCCGAGCAGAGCTCTCTGTCCATGTCACCTGCACCATCACAGCCTTTCCCTGCTCTTCCTTGCTGCAGCGCTGGGCTTTGAAAAGCCTGCTGAGCTCTTCCCAAAGGCCCTGTCCTGCTGCAAAGCTCACAGATAGGGCAGGGCGGGAGGCTGTTACTGACTGTTTTCTCAGCCCCTGTTGCTGTTTCCCTAGCAGCCTCAGGTGTCCGGGTCTGGGTTCCATGTGCTCGCCCCTTCCTTTTGCATGGCCCCACACTCACATGAAGGGCAGTTTCACTGCCACCGATGACGGGGCTTCCCCACTCACTCTGTCCTCTGTCTGTACAATTGTGTGTTGTGAGGTAGAAAATAAAGGGCCTGCGAGCTCTGAAATGAAACCCCCAGAGCTACCTTCTGTGTGCATGTGTGCAGGGTGCCTGGCTGACCCCTGGGTCGGGGGCACAGCCCCCAGAGTAGCTCCCTGACACCCTCTCGATCCAAGGGAAAGGCAGAATCCTGCTCTTGGCTCCATCCTGCCCTGAGCAGCTCCTGGGGGCTAGGTCAGGGGGGCTTCCGTTACTGAGCTGACAGACTCTTCCCAGGAGACCGAGAGAGGAGCTGGGGGAGGGTCTTTGGCCTCCAGCTGGTGCACTCCGCCTTCAGGAACCTCTCGTGCCCTTTAGGTCAGTGCTACTCAAAGTGGTGGTCCGCAGACCGGTGCCGGTCTGCGCGCACATTGGGGTGCCCCACAGCGGATCGCTTGAGAAGCACTGCTCTGGGTGACCTTGAAGCCCTGCTTCAGCTGTTGGAAGTTGGGCGTCACCGGCCAGCAGAAGAGAGCGGGCTGGGGTACAGCCCCCTGCTGGTTGTTTTGGGAGCAGCAACAGCTGCCTGGCCAGGCCTCGGGAGGAGCGCGCCTTCTCCCCAGGACCAGGCTCCAGGGGTGGAGCAGGAGGCCCCGCTTCACGCTGGGCGGGGGAGCTGAGGGGCACCTGGGCTCCCATTCCTCCACAGCTGATCCCAGAAAGAACTGGACCAAGGGAGCAGGCCCGGTGCTAAAATCTATTCAGCCTTTTCCTTCTGTGCGAGCACCAGGCTGGCCTCTGCTGCTGCGTGGCCCCGCAGCGGGGCTGGACTCGGTGCAGCCCCTCCGCTGTGCATGGCACCTGCGCCAAGCTGCCCTGCTGGTCCTGAGGCAGGAGCAGACGGCCTGCCCAGGGTGCTGCAGGGGCTGGCACAGCAGGTGCTGACTTATGGGGCACAAGGATAAAGCCTCAGCTCCCCTTGTCCCTGAACTGGAGCAGCCATAGGGTGGCCAGTTTGGGGACGTATTCCTGGAGGTTTCATCACATGCCACAGTTTTAAAAGATTAATCTTTGATTCCGCAAGACTCCGGGACAATCCTGGAGGGTTGGAAACCTTCAGCAGCCATGACCGCAAATCCCCAGGGCTGTGGGCTGCAAACTGCCACTGGCCACAGGAGCAGCTGCTCATGCCGCTCTGTGCTGTGGGGCAAGGCCTCCCTCTGCTAGGGAAGCCACGCTGATCCTCACTCCTGTTAGTCTCCCCTGCTGTGGGGCTGCCCAGCTGCTGCCCTGGAAATCGAGCTGCTTGCAGCTGAGATCACGGAGCCAGCCCCTCACCAGCATGGCTGCCGCATGGATTGCTGAACAGCCAGAAGCTGCACACCATCGCTGGGCGGCGTGCAGGGCTCTCTGACAGCTCTATGTCCAACACCTGCCCTAACAGCCTCCACAGCTCTGGCTCTCACTACCCCTGCCCCTCCATCTGCCCCCAGTAACCCTGCCCAGCTGGGGCGGTCGGCCTCAGGCCTGCAGCGCTCCTGGCCTGGCCGCACCCCACACAAGAGCTAGGTGTGTGAGTCTCGGGAAGGCCCTGGTGCCCAGCTGTCCCCTCCCATCTGCTTCTAGCAGCCGCTTCCCGCAATGTGTGCCTGAGCCAGCCTCAGCCTGGGTTACAGATGCTGAGCCAGCCCCAGTCCAGGGATTCGCCCGGCTACACACACGGCGTCAAACAGGCACACAATTACACTCGCACGGTTGCTGAGTGCTCCTGGCTGGAGCAGCCCTTCAGCCCTGGCCTGCATCCTCTCCAGCTGCTGCTCCTTGGCCAGTCCCGTCATGGAGCATCCTTACATCTAGGGGAGGAGTGGGCAAACATGGGCCGCCTAGCCAACGTTTTAATACGGCCCTCGAGATTCCGTGGGGTCGGGGGCTTGCCCCGCTCCACACATGCTGTGGCTTCCTGCAGCTCCCGGAAGCAGCGGCACGTCCCCTCTCCAGCTCCTATGTGTAGGGGCAGCCCCTGTACACAACGCTGCCCCTGTCCGCAGGCACTGCCCCCACAGTTCCCATTGGCTGGGAACCACGGCCAGTGGGAGCTGCAGGGGTGGCATCTGCAGACGGGGCAGCATGCAGAGTCGCCTGGCCACGCCACCGCATAGGAGCTGGAAGGGGGACATGCTGCTACTCCTGGGAGCCACTTGAGGTAAGCGCTGCCCAGAGCCTGCACCCCTGACCTCCTCCCACGCCCCAACCCCCCCTCCTGCCTTCTGAACCCCTCAGCCCCAGCCCTGATCCCCCTCCTGCACCCTGCTGGAGTCCTCACACAGACATACTCATCCCTGCCCCAGCCCGGAGCCCCCTACCACAGCCTGAACTCATTTCTGGCCCCACTCCAGAGCCTGTACCCCCAGCCAGAGCCCTCACCCTGTCCTGCACTCCATCCCCTATTTTGTGAGCATTCATGGCCCGCCATACAATTTCCATACCCAGATGTGGCCCTCAGGCCAAAAAGTTTGCCAGCCCCTGATCTAGGGTCTGGGCTGCAGGGACCACTTCCCCCAAGCAAAGTCTCAGGTAGAGTGTTCCCATGGCCACAGGGTGGGGGGCAGGCAGTATGCACCCACCAGGGCTACTGTTGTAGCAAGGCAGGTGTTTGTGCTTGGCACCCTTCCCACCCCCCACCCCCAGAACAGCTCACCCCTGGGGGTGGGAGGGATGTTACAGGGGTGACACAGAGGGGCCTAGCCCTGAGGGCACAACAGCAACCCATGTACATACAGGTACCCCCATCACACAGCCCAGTGCAAATGTGGGCCCCGCCCAACCTGCACACTCCCCACATGTGCATACTGCCCCACACGCTCGCCAGAGACCCCACAGCACCTGGGCCTCAATTGGGTTTTGTTACTGGCTAGCTCCCACTGAACTCCATTGAAATCCACAAATGCTGGGAACCTAAATACCTGCCAGGGTTTGGCCCAGTGCTACCAGAATGCACCTGAACCTGCCAAGTGCCGGGAAGGCACCACACACCCAGCCCTGCACAGCCAGTGGGCTCTGTGCCTGCTGGACCACTCAGCTCAGCCTCGTCCAGGGTCCACGGGGAAACCAGACCTGGCAGTGCGGAGATTTACCACCATGCCCGCTGTGAGCCTGGGACACAGCCCACCACGCTGCTTCCTCAGCCCTTCCTCTGGTCCCCCAGTGACTTCCCCACCTCCCCCATTGCTCCCCAGACCCCACCCTCAGCCTTCCAAGCTGCCCCATTGCTTCCTGGCCTTCCCCTTGGGCTTCCCCCACCCTTCAATTCACCCTCCACCCCTCATATACCTTCTTCTTCCCAGTGCTCCCACTCCAGCTCAGCCATGTGCCTCTTTCTATGGGACTCCCCCAGGCCACCATGTGCCCCCCAATGCTTCCTCAGACCACTCATTCCTTTCCATTGCCCCCAGCTTCCACCACTGGGCCCCTGTCTTTCCCCATCTACCTCCATTCCTGCCCCAGCCCGTCCCAAGACCTTCTGACGCCCCTGCTGATCCCCGTCATACCTGTTCACCTCTGTCCACCTGACTGCAGCCTCCATCACTCCCCTGGGTGCCCCCTGATGATTCCCTCTTCTTCCATTACCCCAGCTTGTTCTTCCCCATCTCTCACCATCTCACCATACGGCCCCCTCTTGCTACCCCACTTCCCACTATCACTCCCTGCAGCCCCTCCTGCTACCTCATCTCCCACCATCACTCCCTGCAGCCCCCTCCTGCTACCCCATCTCCCACCATCGCTCCCTACAGCCCCCTCCTGCTACCCCATCTCCCACCATCACACCCACAGCCCCCTCCTGCTACCCCATCTCCCACTGTCTCACCCTACTGCCCCCTCCTGCTACCCCACTTCACACCATCACTCCCTACAGCCCCCTTCTGCTACCCCATCTCCCACCATCGCTCCCTACAGCACCCTCCTGCTACCCCATCTCCCACCATCTCACCCTACAGCCCCCTCCTGCTACCCCATCACCCACTATCTCACCCTACAGCCCCTTCCTGCTACCCCATCTCCCACCATCACACCCTACAGCCCCCTCCTGCTACCTCATCTCCCATCTCACTCTACAGCCCCCTCCTGCTACCCTATCTCCCACTATCTCACCCTACAGCCCCCTCCTGCTACCTCATCTCCCACCATCGCTCCCTACAGCCCCCTCCTGCTACCCCATCTCCCACCATCGCTCCCTACAGCACCCTCCTGCTACCCCATCTCCCACCATCTCACCCTACAGCCCCCTCCTGCTACCCCATCACCCACTATCTCACCCTACAGCCCCTTCCTGCTACCCCATATCCCACCATCACACCCTACAGCCCCCTCCTGCTACCTCATCTCCCATCTCACTCTACAGCCCCCTCCTGCTACCCTATCTCCCACTATCTCACCCTACAGCCCCCTCCTGCTACCTCATCTCCCACCATCGCTCCCTACAGCCCCCTCCTGCTACCCCATCTCCCATCATCGCTCCCTACAGCCCCCTCCTGCTACCCCATCTCCCACCATCACTCCCTACAGCCCCTGCCTGCAACCCCATCTCCCACCATCACTCCCTACAGCCCCCTCCTGCTACCCCATCTCTCACCATCACTCCCTATAGCCCCCTCCTGCTACCCCATCACCCATCATACCCACAGCCCCCGCCTGCTACCTCATCTCCCACCATCACTCTCTGCACCCCCTCCTGCTACTCCACCTCCCACCATCACACCCACAGCCCCCTCCTGCTACCCCATCTCCCACCGTCTCACCCTACTGCCCCCTCCTGCTACCCCACTTCACACCATCACTCCCTACAGCCCCCTTCTGCTACCCCATCTCCCACCATCTCACCCTACAGCCCGCTCCTGCTACCTCATATCCCGCCATCGCTCCCTACAGCCCCCTCCTGCTACCTCATATCCCGCCATCGCTCCCTACAGCCCCCTCCTGCTACCCCATCTCCCACCATCACTCCCTACAGCCCCCTCCTGCTACCCCATCTCCCACCATCACACCCTACAGCCCCCGCCTGCTACCCCATCTCCCACCATCACTCGCTACTGCCCCCTCCTGCTACCCCATCTCCCACCATCGCTCCCTACAGCCCCCTCCTGCTACCCCATCTCCCACCATCGCTCCCTACAGCCCTCCTGCTACCCCATCTCCCACCATCGCTCCCTACAGCCCCCTCCTGCTACCCCATCTCCCACCATCGCTCCCTACAGCCCCCTCCTGCTACCCCATCTCCCACCATCACTCTCTACAGCCCCCTCCTGCTATCTCATCTCCCACCATCACACCCAACAGCCCCCTTCTGCTACCCCACTTCACACCATCATACCCTATGCCCCCCTCCTGCTACCCCATCTCCCACCATCACTCCTTACAGCTCCCTCCTGCTACCCCCATCTCCCATGACTCCCTACAGCCCCCCCCCCGCTACCCCATCTCCCACCATCACTCCCTACGGCCCCCTCCTGCTACTCCACCTCCTACCATCAGTCCCTACTTCCTCCCTCCTGCTACCCCATCTCCCACCATTATAACCTACAATCCCCTCCTGCTATCCCATTTCCCACCATCACTCCCTATAGCCCCACTCCTGCTACCCATTCCCACCATCACATCCTACGGCCCCCCTCCTGCTACCCCATCTCCTACCATCACTCCCTACAGCCCCCTCCTGCTACCTCATCTCCCACCATCACTCTCTGCACCCCCTCCTGCTACTCCACCTACCACCATCACACCCACAGCCCCCTCCTGCTACCCCATCTCCCACCGTCTCACCCTACTGCCCCCTCCTGCTACCCCACTTCACACCATCACTCCCTACAGCCCCCTTCTGCTACCCCATCTCCCACCATCTCACCCTACAGCCCCCTCCTGCTACCCCATCACCCATCATGCCCACAGCCCCCGCCTGCTACCTCATCTCCCACCATCACTCTCTGCACCCCCTCCTGCTACTCCACCTCCCACCATCACACCCACGGCCCCCTCCTGCTACCCCATCTCCCACCATCTCACCCTACAGCCCCCTCCTGCTACCTCATATCCCACCATCGCTCCCTACATCCCCCTCCTGCTACCCCATCTCCCACCATCACTCCCTACAGCCCCCTCCTGCTACCCCATCTCCCACCACCGCTCCCTACAGCCCCCTCCTGCTACCCCATCTCCCACCATCGCCCCCTACAGCCCCCGCCTGCTACCCCATCTCTCACCATCTCACCGTACAGCCCTCTCCTGCTACCCCATCTCCCACCATCACTCTCTACTGCCCCCTCCTGCTACCCCATCTCCCACCATCACTCGCTACTGCTACCCCATCTCTCACCATCACTCCATACAGCCCCCGCCTGCTACCCTATCTCTCACCATCTCACCGTACAGCCCCCTCCTGCTACCCCATCTCCCACCATCACTCTCTACTGCCCCCTCCTGCTACCCCATCTCCCACCATCACTCTCTACTGCCCCCTCCTGCTACCCCATCTCCCACCATCACTCGCTACTGCCCCCTCCTGCTACCCCATCTCCCACCATCACTCGCTACTGCTACCCCATCTCTCACCATCACTCCATACAGCCCCCGCCTGCTACCCTATCTCTCACCATCTCACCGTACAGCCCCCTCCTGCTACCCCATCTCCCACCATCACTCTCTACTGCCCCCTCCTGCTACCCCATCTCTCACCATCACTCTCTACAGCCCCCTCCTGCTATCTCATCTCCCACCATCACACCCAACAGCCCCCTTCTGCTACCCCACTTCACACCATCATACCCTATGCCCCCCTCCTGCTACCCCATCTCCCACCATCACTCCTTACAGCTCCCTCCTGCTACCCCATCTCCCATGACTCCCTACAGCCCCCCCCCCGCTACCCCATCTCCCACCATCACTCCCTACGGCCCCCCTCCTGCTACTCCACCTCCTACCATCAGTCCCTACTTCCTCCCTCCTGCTACCCCATCTCCCACCATTATAACCTACAATCCCCTCCTGCTATCCCATTTCCCACCATCACTCCCTATAGCCCCACTCCTGCTACCCATTCCCACCATCACATCCTACGGCCCCCCTCCTGCTACCCCATCTCCTACCATCACTCCCTACAGCCCCCTCCTGCTACCTCATCTCCCACCATCACTCTCTGCACCCCCTCCTGCTACTCCACCTACCACCATCACACCCACAGCCCCCTCCTGCTACCCCATCTCCCACCGTCTCACCCTACTGCCCCCTCCTGCTACCCCACTTCACACCATCACTCCCTACAGCCCCCTTCTGCTACCCCATCTCCCACCATCTCACCCTACAGCCCCCTCCTGCTACCTCATATCCCACCGTCGCTCCCTACAGCCCCCTCCTGCTACCCCATCACCCATCATACCCACAGCCCCCGCCTGCTACCTCATCTCCCACCATCACTCTCTGCACCCCCTCCTGCTACTCCACCTCCCACCATCACACCCACGGCCCCCTCCTGCTACCCCATCTCCCACCATCTCACCCTACAGCCCCCTCCTGCTACCTCATATCCCACCATCGCTCCCTACATCCCCCTCCTGCTACCCCATCTCCCACCATCACTCCCTACAGCCCCCTCCTGCTACCCCATCTCCCACCACCGCTCCCTACAGCCCCCTCCTGCTACCCCATCTCCCACCATCGCCCCCTACAGCCCCCGCCTGCTACCCCATCTCTCACCATCTCACCGTACAGCCCTCTCCTGCTACCCCATCTCCCACCATCACTCTCTACTGCCCCCTCCTGCTACCTCATCTCCCACCATCACTCGCTACTGCTACCCCATCTCTCACCATCACTCCATACAGCCCCCGCCTGCTACCCTATCTCTCACCATCTCACCGTACAGCCCCCTCCTGCTACCCCATCTCCCACCATCACTCCTTACAGCCCCCTCCTGCTACCCCATCTCCCATGACTCCCTACAGCCCCCCCCCCCCACTACCCCATCTCCCACCATCACTCCTTACGGCCCCCTCCTGCTACTCCACCTCCTACCATCAGTCCCTACTTCCTCCCTCCTGCTACCCCATCACCCATCATACCCACAGCCCCCGCCTGCTACCTCATCTCCCACCATCGCTCCCTACAGCCCCCGCCTGCTACCCCATCTCTCACCATCTCACCGTACAGCCCCCTCCTGCTACCCCATCTCCCACCATCACTCTCTACTGCCCCCTCCTGCTACCCCATCTCCCACCATCACTCGCTACTGCTACCCCATCTCTCACCATCACTCCATACAGCCCCCGCCTGCTACCCTATCTCTCACCATCTCACCGTACAGCCCCCTCCTGCTACCCCATCTCCCACCATCACTCTCTACTGCCCCCTCCTGCTACCCCATCTCCCACCATCACTCTCTACAGCCCCCTCCTGCTATCTCATCTCCCACCATCACACCCAACAGCCCCCTTCTGCTACCCCACTTCACACCATCATACCCTATGGCCCCCCTCCTGCTACCCCATCTCCCACCATCACTCCTTACAGCCCCCTCCTGCTACCCCATCTCCCATGACTCCCTACAGCCCCCCCCACTACCCCATCTCCTACCATCACTCCCTACAGCCCCCTCCTGCTACCCCATCTCTCACCATCACTCCCTATAGCCCCCTCCTGCTACCCCATCACCCATCATACCCACAGCCCCCGCCTGCTACCTCATCTCCCACCATCACTCTCTGCACCCCGTCCTGCTGTTCCACCTCCCACCATCACACCCACAGCCCCCTCCTGCTACCCCATCTCCCACTGTCTCACCCTACTGCCCCCTCCTGCTACCCCACTTCACACCATCACTCCCTACAGCCCCCTTCTGCTACCCCATCTCCCACCATCGCTCCCTACAGCACCCTCCTGCTACCCCATCTCCCACCATCTCACCCTACAGCCCCCTCCTGCTACCCCATCACCCACTATCTCACCCTACAGCCCCTTCCTCCTACCCCATCTCCCACCATCACACCCTACAGCCCCCTCCTGCTACCTCATCTCCCATCTCACTCTACAGCCCCCTCCTGCTACCCTATCTCCCACTATCTCACCCTACAGCCCCCTCCTGCTACCCCATCTCCCACCATCTCACCGTACAGCCCCCTCCTGCTACCTCATCTCCCACCATCGCTCCCTACAGCCCCCTCCTGCTACCCCATCTCCTACCATCACTCCCTACTGCCCCCTCCTGCTACCCCATCTCTCACCATCACTCCATACAGCCACCTCCTGCTACCCCATCTCCCACCATCTCACCGTACAGCCCCCTCCTGCTACCTCATCTCCCACCTCTTGTTCCCCTGTCTCACACCAGTTCACCCTCGATCCCCATTCATGTTTCATTTTCCAAAGTCTCCCACTGAACTTCTTTGTGCTTCCCCATCTCCCACCATCACCCCCAGTTCCTCCCCAGGCTTCCCCATCTTTAATGGCTCCCCCCTCAATTGCCCTGTGCCTCCCCACCTGCTCACATGGCATTACCTCGACCCTTCACCTTTTGCTACCCTGTCTTACTCCATCACACACTCTCAAGACCTCAGTTTTCTAATTTACCATCATCTCTCTCTGACTCCCCTTCATGTGTCCTCATTTGCAGCCAACTCTTCCTCTCATTTCCTCACTGTGCTTAGTCATCCTCTCTCAATAGTTCTGAAATGATCACCTCCATGTTCCCTCATCTCCCACCATGCTCCCCTTACATTCCTCCCGTGTTCTCTCATCTCCCACCATCACTCTCCTTACACTCCTCTCATATTCCCTCATCTCCCTCCATCGCTCCCCTTTCACTCCCCCCGTTCCCTCATCTCCTATCATCGCTTCCCTTTCACTCCCCCGTTCCCTAATCTCCCACCATCGCTCCCCTTTCACTCCTCCCATGTTCCCTCATCTCCCACCATCGCTCCCCTTTCATGCCTCCTTGTGTTCCCTCATTTCCCTCCATCGCTCCCCTTTCACTCCCCCTCATGTTCCCTTATTTGCCAGTATCTGTCCCCCAAACTGTCCCTTGTGCTTCCTCATTTTCTGCCACCTCTCCCACTTGACTGTGTCTCATGCTGCTTCATCTCCCTCTATCACTACCTGAGTCCCCACCTTCATGCCTGTCATCTCCCTCTGTAACTCTCCCCTGCCAACCCCCTGTATTTCTGTTTCGCTCTATTGCTCCCCACAGCCTCCCTTCCTGTGTTCCCCATCTCTCTCCAAATCATGTCTCAACCAACCCCTGCCACCCGGTCTCTCTGCATTGTTCCTCTAAGTCCCCTTTGTATTTCCTCTGCTCCCTTAGGCCATTTCCTGAACCCATTTTCCTGCATCACTCCCCCAAACACTCAGGCTTCCCCATTTCCCTGCAATATTCCCATGGAAGCCCTCTAGCTTCCCCTTCCCCCTACAAGTCACCTACTAAATCCTCCATCATGTTTCCCCATCTCCAGTCTTTGCTCCTCTAACCCCCACCTCTCACATTTTCCCCTCTCTAACTAACTCTCAATCCCCACTCATGCTTCATCTTCCACCATACCCCTAATTCCTGCTTCATGCTTCCCCGTCTCCCACCCTCCCTCGGCCCTGACTCTCTCCTCCTGCTTCTCCATCTCCCACCTTCGCCCCCATTCCCTCCTCGTGCTTCCCCATCTCCCACCATTGCTCCCATTCCGTCCTTCTGCTTCCCTATCTACCACCCCCACCCCCATTCCCTCCTCTTGCTTCCCCATCTCCCACCATTGCCTCCAGTTCCTCCTCAGGCTTCCCCATCTTTCTCCATTGCTCCTCCTCAAGTCCCACTGGCATTCTCCATGTCCCCATGTGGCCTCACCTTGACCCCTACCTCCTGCTTCCCCATCTCACTCCATCACTCACACTCAACCACCCCATGTTTCCTCATCTCCTACCGTCTCTCCCACTGACTTGCCCCCGTGCTTCTCATGCAGTGCCATCTCTCTTGCGTGACTCCCACCATCACTCCCCCTTGATTCCCCTTCATATATCATCATCTACAATCATTACGCTCCACTGACCCCCTCATGCTTCCTCACCTCCCAACCCTGTGTTTCCTCATTTCCTGCTTTCTTTCCATTCTGACCTCCCCATGCTTCCTTATTTCACACCCTCTCCTCTCCCTATCTACCACCCCCATGCATCCCCCTTTCATGGCATCATTCCCACTTGACTTCCCCTCATGCTTCCTCATGACCCCATCTCTCCATCCTGCCATCTCCGTGTTTCCTCATGTCCTGCTATCACTCCCCCTTGATTCTACTTCGTGCTTCTTCACCCCTCCAATCATTCTGCTTTTACTCACACCCCTGTGCCTCCTCAGATATGGCCATTGCTCTCCACTGACAATCCCCAGTGTGCCTGCATTTCCCATCTTCCCTCTCCACTAAGCCCCTCCCCATGTTTCATTATCTTCTATCATCTTTGGCACACCCTCATGCTTCCTTATCTGCCACCAGCTCTGCCCACACTGTCCTTTTCCCCTCTTTCCCTGCCATCTCTCCCTCATGGTGTCTCTCATGCTTCATTTCCTGCCAACTCTTCCACCTGACCCCAGCTGGCTTCCTCATTTCGCACTGTCTCTCCACTCCGACTGCCCCATGTTTATCATCTCCTGCCATCTTTCCCATGATACCCCCACATGCTGCTTCATCCATCACCATCTCTCCCCTTTATTCATTCCCCTGTGCGTCTTCATCTCCCACCTCTCCCCAGGCTGTCACCTCTCCCCCAGCATCCCCCCATGCTTCTTCAGCTGCCCCAACTCTCCCCTTTATTCATTCCCCTGTGCTTCCTTGCCTCCCAGCTGTCTCCATGCTTCCTCATCTGCTGCCCTCTCTCCTGTCTTACTCCCCCTCATGCTTCCTCATCTCCCAGCATCACTCTCCACTGACCACCCCAGTGCTCCCTCATCTCCCAAATTGCTCCTCACAAGACAACACCTCCATGCTTCCTCAGGTCCCCCACCATTGCTACCCCTGGGCTTGTCCACCAGGTTTCCTTATAACCCGCTGTCATTCCCCACTGAGTTCCCCACTTCAGGTGTCTCTGACTCCCTCCATCATTGTCCCCTCAACCTTCCTCATCTCCCACCTACCCCCATGTTTCCCCTTGGCCATCTGTCCGCCTGATTCTCCCCTTGTGCTTTCTCTTCTTCCACCACCACCACTTCCCAACAGCATCCCTCATGGTTCTACCATCACTCCCTCATGCTTACCCAGCTCACTCAATCACCTTTGTACTTCCCCATTTCTCTCCATCACACCTTCTCATGCCACCTCCATATTTCCTTGTCTCACTCCTCCAGGACCCCCACCCCACTCCTGCATCTGTCTCACTTCATGACCCTCCTCCTCACCCACCACTTGGTGCTTCCCCAACTAACTCCATCAGTCTTGTGACCTGCTCTTGTGCATCCTCCTCTCTCCACCTGATCCCCTTGTTTCCTCCTCTCCAACCATCTCTCTACTTGCCTCTGCCCTTCTGTTAACTCTTCTTCCATTTCCCCTCAGAGGCCAGAGCCCAAGTTCTAGGCCAGAGCTTGCATCCAGTGCAGGCTGAATAACCCCTGAGGTGCTGCAGTAGTGAGAGGAAGGGCTCTGTAGTGCGTGCTGGAAGCCCTTTGCTCCTGCCTGGGGAGTGAGCATGCTGCCTCTCCCTGCGGCAGTCTCAGCAGCATCTCCCTGTAATCTCCCCCTCAGCCTCTTCTTCTTCCCACTCTGGCCTTGGCTATTCCATTATAAATTACCCTTCCAGCACAGTAATTGTCAGGATCTCTCTCCTTCCCCTTGCTTGAAGATTGGTACCACATTCCTTTTCCTCCAAGCTTCCCAAACATCCCTTTTCTCCATGATGCTCCAGATTGGGCTGGGTAAATTCTCTGACCTCCCCATAGGGCTTCCCACTCTGGTGCTCCCCTGATGCCTTAGTGTTTCTCCTAGGCCTCTGAGCCCGCCAGGCCTCCCCATGCTCTGACACCCAAAAGCACAAGCCCCAGCCCCTTCCACAGTTCCTGGAGCTCAGACTGAGAGATGGATGTGAGCTGCACCCCTCACAGGGAGCAGTCTTGGGGGCAGGGGTTTCTCACTCTTATTTAGCCTCAGGCACATGTTGCATTTCCAGTGTCCCTCCGGGCCAGTGAGAAATTTTGTCCATGAAAACAACCCTCAGCCAAAGCAACACAGCACAGCAAGCAAGACACATCCTGCCAAGGGGACATGACTTTAAATGCAGCAGGGGACTCTTCCAAAGCAGTACGCGAGCTCAGCATCCGCCCCCTCCAACCTTGCTTGTTGGGGCCCCCTCGGCCTTCTGCTCACGGCAATTTGTCTGCATGAAAATCTCACCTGGAGAAATATCTCCAACTGTGGGGACACTTCTTGCTGGTTAACAAAATGAGGGCAGTCCCTAGCAGGTAGCAGCTCCTACCTGGGTACAGGGAGGGATAAAGGGCAGGCGGGTGGGATCTCTTGCACTCCAGTTGTGCTCAGCTTCTTAGGGACAACTGCCAGCTGGCACACATTGGAGCAGCTCCCAGGGTGCTCTAACCTGCAGCCAGAGCCAGGAGAGGGTCAGAAAGCTGTAACCAGCTTCCTGGCAGCTGCCCCGCTCTGCTGCACTCAGCCGAGAAACTGCCCCAAACTATGTAGCTTCTACTAAGAACTTCATTTTCATTCAGATCGAGCCCCTGGAACATGGGTGTTCACACCAGTTTCAGTATTCTTTGTGAGCTGCATCATAGTCAGAACTGGGAACACAATGGGGAGGAGACATTCCCTACCCATCGCATTACAGTGGGCTTTGCCATGCCTCATACTAGGCCATAGGCCACATGCCTGCTGCTCCTTATTGTAGGGGAAGGATATGCTTCCTTTTCTTCCTAGGAAACCCACACTGAGCAAATGCCGCCTGAGGCCATCCCAGGAAGCCAGGCCTGTGCCAAGCACATCTTTGTGCACACAGAGCCTGGCTCATCACCTGCAGGCAGGCACACCTGGAGGGAGGCAAAACCCCTTTCCTAGGGGAAACTGCCTCTTGCCCTGGGGCTGTTTCATCCCTCATACCCGGGGGCTGCTAGATGTTTCCTATGTGGGGACAGAAGGGTTGTTTGACAGCAAATTTATGAGGACAACTCCAGCGCTGGATCCACTGAGGAGAAGAGAAACCCCATTTGTAACCATTACGAGATTCCTAGGGAGCTGCCCCTTCTCCCTGCTCAGCGAGCCTGTGGCAGCCACAGCTGTCTGGTCCCTTTTCCCTGCCATGGGGATGTGTCCAAAGAGATGATCCCTCTGTAAATATTTACTTGGGGGCTGCGGGGCTGTGGCCAGGGGCTTTCTTTGCCATTTGTAAAGCATTCCAGTTGAAATGTTCTCCTTCTGGTTAGTTTCTATGGGGGTTTCTCTACCTGTGTTGTTAGAAAATGAGCTGATTCTACGCGTCACACAGTCTCCCTGAGCTGGATTTCTTATTTCAAATGTTCAAACTGTTGTATATGGAACTGGGACTTTTTACACTGAATTATTGTAGAAAAGAAAAATCTAAAATAAATCTGTTAAAAGAACCATTAAAAATCTCTTTAAAATCTCTGTCTTCTCATCGTCTTCTTAACGTTGTGTCAGAGCAAAGCAGCACCTCTAACAAATGCGCTGTTCCCGAGAGTGATGCTGCCTGGCCTGCAGCCTGCTGGCTGCCATAAAAGCCCCTTGGGGCACCGTGGTATCTGCAGGGTTTAATTTTTCATTTTTTCCAACACCCCCTGGGTGTGAAATAAACTTTTCAAATACGACCTGTCTGCCTGAGTCTGCTGAGAGCCTGAAAAAATACCTTTGTGAGGTGTGAACAACCCTATTCATCTCACTGGTGTCTTAATTAGGATGTCTAACGATGACCCATAAATGTCAGTATTGTTAGCTATTTCACTACGGATCGGTTCAGCAGAAATATCCAGCAAATGTGGTGGATTGCAAAGAAGGCAGAGCTGAAATTGATCCTCTTGATTTTTAAATCAGTCTCATGATGTTGGCGGGCCTGCCTCAGGCTACCTGACTGTCTGGGGACAGCAATGCTGCAGAACGCTGGGAGGCAGTGGGCGGGGAAGCTTGCCCTGGTGCTGTCCTTGCCAGGCCTGTCCTGGGGATGGAGAGAGGCCTTCAAGCTCCAGGGCTCCCAGTCTAGCACTAACTTTCACTCCAAGATCCTGGCCAAAGAGCTAGGGTCCAGTGGGAAGGGAGTGCCTGGCCTGGTGCTAGGCAGGGTCTGTGGGCTGGGGCAAAGGACACTCAGTGTCCCCCCAGCAGCTGTCTGGGCAGCAGAATAGCCGGGGGGGCGGGTTAAATGGGGGACAGCCAGCTGCAACATGGGTAGCCAATCCTTTGGTCGGGGCAGCCAAAGGCAGGCGGACGTGATGCTGGCCACATTGCTCCCTTGTGTACCACTGGCTGTGAAACTGACCTGCCGTAACCAGCTCAGTCCAATGCGTCATTGGCTGGGGAGAACTTTGCAGCTCAGATGAGCAGATGGGTGGAGATTCTCCACCAGGGCTGGCTGGGACAAGACGCAGTGCTGCTCTGAGCACAGGTAACACATGCCCTGCTAGGGCCATCCCAGCCACAGCCTGGCGGCTCTGCCAAGCACTGTCCCATATTAGTTTGTCCCCAGGTCTTTGCTGATGAAACTCAAATCAGCATTTGTGCCCACACACTCTCCCCTGAGGCCTTTCATCTTCCTGGCACCGTCTCTGTGGAATCATCAAACGGCTATTGGCTTTGTCCCCTAACACTGCAAGGTCAAATGAGCTGATTAATAAATCACCACAGAGGGTTTGACGCGTGCAGGTTCACAGAGCCCTGGATCTCTGCTATTAGCATCTTTGATCTAAATGGCTCAGGACGGCAGCTGTCACCTCTTCCAGCCACCAGGAGCCCAATATATCTCCCGTGGCTAGTCTGGAGGGAAGGAAGTGGCAGGAGGCAAGTAGGTCGCTGGAATGTGTTTGCCTGAGTTGGAGACAAGCTAGGACCCCCTGGCTCTGCCATCCTGCTTGATGGAGCTTTGGGAGCATTGATGCACCCATAGGGGAAGAACGAGAACTGTGTGATGCTTGGCAGCCAGTCCTGCCCTCAGCCCCTTGTGGACACACTGGGGCATCCCCTGAACCTTTCTCAGATCTGTTTGCTCTACCCCAGTATGTCAGCATCCGTACTCGATGGAGACTCAGCCCCAGGGTCTGCCAGACCCACGAGTGATGACATTGCCCCATAGTGAAACGCAATCTCTTAGTCTGTGGTCAGAACTCAAATACAACCTGGGCCATAGGCCCCACCCAGTCCCCAAATCCCGAGCTGTGGGCCCCAATCCCACTGGGACGGGGTGCATCAGATACTTTGTGACCCTGATCTGAAGACCCTTCAGCCCTACTACACCCCGCAGCAGGAAGGAGCAGTGGAGGTGGGTCCTCCAGGCCTTCCTTGAGAGGCTTCTTGGAAGCAACCAATTGGAGCCCAGCAGGCTCAGATAAAAGGAGCTGCAGGGGCTGAGAGGCTTAGTCCCTGGCTGGGAGTGGAGTGGTGAAGAAGGGGCTTGGTTCTGGCCGCAGGCTGTGTTTACTGGCCCTGGGAGTGAGAGGGCCTGAGATTGTAACCGGAAGAAGAAGAAGCAGCAGCAGCAGCGGAGGATTGCAGGGAGCAGCACGTAGCTGCTGTTCATAGGGTCCCTGGGCTGCAGCCCGGAGTAGTGGCAGGCTGGGCTCCCCCACTGTCAAAGCGGCCTAACCCTGAGAAGGGGACCCAGCATGTTCAGAAGCCCAAGCAAATGGTGGGATTTAAAGGGCCCAGAGACAGGGCTGAGGACCCTGTGAGGTCAGGCAGTTGGTTGAACCCTTTGCTACCTGGAAGGGGTTCATCCATTTTTGACTGTGTGACTTGGCCAGAGAGTTGAGTCGCTGGAGGCTTGCCTAGTGAGGTCAGCAACCTACTGGGGCACCAGGAGTGGGGGGAGAAGATCACAGCACTGCACCCAGCCAACTGGAGGCACTCACGACAGGTGAGTGTCCCCCTCACGCCCTGGGATGGCAAATCCTGTGCCATCTCCAAAACAGGGGCTCTAACCACAGTCCCATCCCAAAATGTGAGATCTAAGCACAGCCCAGAACAGGAACCCTAATGCTGTCCAACCCCAAATGAGGGCACTAACCAATCTCTTCTTTAAACCATTGTTTGTAAGTCCATACCAGACCAAAATATGGCCTCTGATCCCAGCCCAGTCCATTAGCATATTGTAGGCTCTTACCCCGTTCCATCCCAAACGTGGGCTATCCTACCTTCCCACCCACATGTGTGCTTGGGCTGTGTCCCATCTCAATGCAACAGTCTAATGCCTGTCCCATTGCAGAGCATGGGCTGTAGTCCCAGCCCTATCCTGTCTTAAAATAAGGCTCTAACTTCATTCCATTCCAAAACCTGGGTTGTAAGTCCGTCTGTCCCATCCCAAACCGTGGCCTCTGCCTCATCCCATCCCAGAATGCCAGCTCTAATGCCGTCCCATCCCAAACTGGGGGCAAAGGCATCCCTGTCTGCATCGTGTCTTCGTTATGAAATTCTGGCTAACTGAGTCTAAAAGCAACCAATCTTGAGCATCACCAGGAATCCTGAAGGCCTAAACCACTGGCTAGTTTCAAGCACAAATTAACTGAATTTTCGTCCAGCTTTTCCAGTTGTCCATGGAGTTGAACAGGCTGTGGAAGACCTGACTTCCTTACGTAAAACCAAACAGAGAGCGCTTCCCTAAACAGCAACGGGTCAAAAGGGGCAGAGGGCACAAAGCCTCTTCGTGCCGCTGCAGCCTGAAGCCAGGGAATAAAGCTTGTTCTCCGGCACCGTCATGCGCCCTGCTCACCAGCAATACCACTGGGACTCCAGGCGTCCCCGCCCTGAGCAGCTGTGCAGAACCACACCCACCTCATCCGCTGGGCCTAAACAAACCCTGCCTCTTGCCCTGTTTGGTGCGCTCGCACGTTCCCTGGGCATGCCAAAGCTAATGCCCGCTGTCCCCTCACCGCCAGCGCCACCCCCCCGGGGCCCCTGGACCTCCGTCCCCTCACACACTAGACGTCCTCTGCAATTCTTCTCTCTCCCCTATGCTGGAAGCGACTAGCTAACCTGTCCTGAGCCGGTAAGCATCAATTGGTGCCAGATTGCCGCTGACCGGGTGAGCCCTATGGGGGTTAAATGACGGATATTGTGCAGAACCCTGGAGTCCCACCCCTCACCCCAAGGAAGCGCATCTCATGGGAGTGAGGAGGAAGAGCCCAGGGATTTCCCCACACTGCAGGCCTCTCTGAGGCCTCAACTCCACAGGGCCTTTGGGCTGAGCATGACTGGTCAGAGCCACATGGTCACCCCTGGCGCTGCCTGTGAGACACCGGCTTGTCTTCAAGCTCCCGGACATCCTCCCTACTTAACTGCCATCGCTGAAGGGGGAACAGCTGCCTGGCAGCCCCCACTCGGCCCTGCTGCTGCAGGGAAGGCACAGCACATGGGAGCGATTCACTGCCCGGTACTGAACATCATAGCGGGTTTGGTTCCCATCTTGGGGAAGGGCTTGGTCTGGCCCGTTTCCCCTGCACAGGTCACCCAGCCCTGCCTGGAAGAAGACAGACACCCGTCCCCAGCGTGCCCCTGAGTCAGACCCCAGCCAGGCGCCGCCAGGCGGGCGGTGTCAGGAAGAGGTGGCCACCGCTTGGCGACTGCAGGAATGGCCGAGCCTGGGCCGCGCCCTGTGGGGGGTAGGAGTGGGCAGCTCCCCACATCAACGGGCTTGTTCAGGCAGCTGAGCGACCGGCTTGCGGCAGCCTTTCCAGAGCCCTAACTCCACAGAGGCCAGCCAGCCTCTCTTAGCCGCTCCCGTTTCCATAGGAGCCACAGGCTCTGTTTCCATGGCGATGGCAGAGAGCCTTGGCCTTCAGAGCAGTGTGGACCTGCCACAGGTAAAGGGACCAGGGCAGTAAACAAGCAGCAGGAGGAAAATGAAATCATGGCAGAGATGAGCAGAGACGCGTATCTGCAGCTTAAGCCGAGAGAGAGACTGAGAGGAAATGTCAGCTCAAACTAAAGTGCTAGAAATCTGGGCTGGGTTACAGCCCCTCCATGCTCTGCCCAAAGCCACACCCTTCCTCTGGCTGGCACATGTGTCCATGGGTCAGTACTGGCTACATCACTGCCAGTCACAGGGGCCAGGGGCCTGCAGGGATAGCATGCCCTTTAACAGGGATTTCTGAAATCCCAGGTGCAGAGTCCTCTGTGGGAAACCAGCGTGTTGCCGTGAAATTCCCAAGGAGACTGCTTCACATGTGCCCCCTCTGGAACAGCAGAAATCAGATGTAAGCAGAGCCAGGATGAACTCTACCCTGACATCTGGTGGTAAGTTGTGGCGGGTTGTAGACAAGAACTTCAGGGGCTGATCTGAAGGAACTGGTGGCTGTGATTGCAGAGCCATTGGCCATTATCTTTGAAAACTCGTGGCGAATGGGGGAAGTCCCGGATGACTGGAAAAAGGCTAATGTAGTGCCAATCTTTAAAAAAGGGAAGAAGGAGGATCCTGGGAACTACAGGCCAGTCAGCCTTACTTCAGTCCCCGGAAAAATCATGGAGCAGGTCCTCAAAGAATCAATCCTGAAGCACTTACATGAGAGGAAAGTGATCAGGAACAGTCAGCATGGATTCACCAAGGGAAGGTCATGCCTGACTCATCTAATCGCCTTCTATAATGAGATTACTGGTTCTGTGGATGAAGGGAAAGCAGTGGATGTATTGTATCTTGACTTTAGCAAAGCTTTTGACACGGTCTCCCACAGTATTCTTGTCAGCAAGTTAAGGAAGTATGGGCTGGATGAATGCACCATAAGGTGGGTAGAAAGTTGGCTAGATTGTCGGGCACAACGGGTAGTGATCAATGGCTCCATGTCTAGTTGGCAGCCGGTGTCAAGTGGAGTGACCCAGGGGTCGGTCCTGGGGCCGGTTTTGTTCAATATCTTCATAATGATCTGGAGGATGGTGTGGATTGCACTCTCAGCAAATTTGCGGATGATACTAAACTGGGAGGAGTGGTAGATACGCTGGAGGGCAGGGATAGGATACAGACGGACCTAGACAAATTGGAGGATTGGGCCAAAAGAAATCTGATGAGGTTCAATAAGGATAAGTGCAGGGTCCTGCACTTAGGACGGAAGAACCCAATGCACAGCTACAGACTAGGGACCGAATGGCTAGGCAGCAGTTCTGCGGAAAAGGACCTAGGGGTGACAGTGGACGAGAAGCTGGATATGAGCCAGCAGTGTGCCCTTGTTGCCAAGAAGGCCAATGGCATTTTGGGATGTATAAGTAGGGGCATAGTGAGCAGATCGAGGGACGTGATCGTCCCCCTCTATTCGACATTGGTGAGGCCTCATCTGGAGTACTGTGTCCAGTTTTGGGCCCCACACTACAAGAAGGATGTGGATAAATTGGAGAGAGTCCAGTGAAGGGCAACAAAAATGATTAGGGGTCTGGAACACATGAGTTATGAGGAGAGGCTGAGGGAGCTGGGATTGTTTAGTCTGCAGAAGAGAAGAATGAGGGGGGATTTGATAGCTGCTTTCAACTACCTGAGAGGTAGTTCCAGAGAGGATGGTTCTAGACTATTCTCAGTGGTGGAAGAGGACAGGACAAGGAGTAATGGTCTCAAGTTGCAGTGGGGGAGGTTCAGGTTGGATATTAGGAAAAACTTTTTCACTAGGAGGGTGGTGAAACACTGGAATGCGTTGCCTAGGGAGGTGGTGGAATCTCCTTCCTTAGAAGTTTTTAAGGTCAGGCTTGACAAAGCCCTGGCTGGGATGATTTAATTGGGTATGGGTCCTGCTTTTGAGCAGGGGGTTGGACTAGATGACCTCCTGAGGTCCCTTCCAACCCTGATATTCTATGATTCTATGATCTCATTTGCATAGGCACAGCCACCCCGCCTAGATGGTCACTTTGGCTGCTGTGGGATCCCCAGTTTCTCTGTTATTGGGGCAGGAAGAATAAAGTGTTATTATCCTGATTATGTGAATCAATGAGGGTGGAACTGCACTTGGCTTCTTGTGATGACGGAGGGACTCGCCATCAACTTAGTAGCACTCGTTAGGCAAGGGAGATGGGTTCCAAAACTCCATGAATGGAGAGAGGCTGGGGACAGGTATGTGTACTTTGTGGTATGGGCCCTAAATGCTAACTGCACTGTCTCCTCTCTCCCTCCCTTCCTGTTTAATAGCAGAGCTAATTTTGATTTGATTAAGAATCTGGTTGCAGATTGCAGAGCTGAATTAACTGTGGGCCAATGGTGCACCAGCACTGGGGTTCCTCTTCTATGAGCTGAAATTACTGAGTATTGTGTTAAGTAGTAGGGAGCCTGAAGATATATTGGTGAGCGGCTAGCAGGACAGCTACTGGGGAGGAGCAGTTGCTGGAGAGGAGTGGCTGGTGGTGAAGGCTGCAGCAGAAACCCACAGAGAGGTGGGGCAGTTGGCTGCAGAGCACATAAGGTGTCCCTTTACTCCCCCCCCCCCCTATTTCCACACAGGTGTGTGTGGGGGGGGGGTTAAAACTCTGCTGATGAACTTTTGAACTCTGGACTCACCAAGGACAGAGACACAGACTTTTGGGTTGCTGGACTTTGGGGTTGCTGGACTTTTGGGACTTTCGGTGACTTTTGGGTTGCTGGACTCAAGAACGAAAGGGAAAGGACACGGCCCAATTTGCTTGGCGTGGGTTTTTGCTCATGGTTTGTGTTATGAAGCCTGTTGGTGGTGTTTCCCCAACTAATGCCACATTGTTTTTTTTTGTTATTAGGCAGCTTTTGCTAAACTCAGACTCAGTGCTTGCAAGAGGGGAAGTATTGCCTCTTAGAGGCGCCCAGGGGGTGGGTGGGCATGGTATATATTTGTGCCAGGTCACTGGGTAGGGGCTCGAGCCAGTTTTGCATTGTGTTATTAGATCAGAACCCCTAGATACTGAACCCAGCCCTTGTTGAGGCCAACTCTGACGGGCAGAAGGGTTACAATTAATCCCCCTCCCAATAGCTGCTTCCCTCTGGAGATCTTACAGTGATGGACGGACAGACATGAGCCCCGCAGCCCACATGGCAGGTGGGCAGGAAGCCTCCTCATCTCAGTGTTATTGGTGGAGAAAACTGAGGCGCAAAGAAGTTAAGGTTTACAGTTTCAGCAGTACTCGGGCAAGTCTGCAGGTGCCTGGCTTGCACACAGGCTACACCTGAGTCTCACGTGCAGGTCAGGGGTTTGCACACCTGCACGCTTGACTTGCACACCCACAGGCAATGCTATGTGTGCAGCAGCCAAGCCTGTGCAAAGGCTGGTGTGTGTTTTGAAGATTTGGACCTTGCCTAAGCTCACAAAGTGAGTTAGCGTGAGAGTCAAGAAGAGAACCAAGAAGTCTTGACTACCAGTCTGCTGCTCTAACTATTGACCACACCTCTGAGGCACCAATCTGCCTATGGTAAGCGGATCAGTAATAACACACTGCCTCCCAGTGTCCAGTTGTATGTAATCAACCTTCAAAGTGAGATGGGTCTGTTGATCAGGCAGCAATTAGATGGGGGACTTGGATTTGGTTGATAAGCTGATAAATATGCCATTTATACCATCAGCTCTCTGTCACCCAGGGATGATTCAACATATTTGGAAGAGTACAGCAGCTGCTGCTTCATTCAGTAGCTGAACTCCGGAATCTCCTCACAGAAGGAACCAGACTGCAGTGAAACGCAGGCCTTGAGCTGGGCCAGTGGCCCGTCTCTGATTGCACACAGCTGCAATAGGGCCTAGCCCTTCCATTCATCCATTTAGCTAAGCCATCCTCTTAGCTGTGGCTCAGCAAAGCCAATCCTGTTTGGTACAGGTTTCCACACGCCCCTGTCTGTAGTGCTATGGTCCATATCGCTGGGGTCTAGCACTCCTGACAACGCCCTTCTCTGCAACATGTCCAGCTTTCTCTGATTGAGCCGCCTGCCCAACCCACTCCATCAAAGGAACGCAGGAGAAATGCCACCTTCCAACCAGCCAGTCACAGCCCAGCTTGCAGCCCTGTAGGGCCTGAGCAAGCCAGGAAAAGACAAACCAAGAACCCCACTTGGCTAGTTGGGTGCCATTGGCAACTCTTGCAAGTTTATTGTGAAACTCATGGTGTTTCCCTTAAAGCCCCGGCTCCTTGTCAGGTGATCGCATGCTACTCGCATCATTCAGTGTAAAAAAGAGGAAGTTTCTAGCCCTCAGGAAAATGTGACCTCTAAAAGGCTCAGAATCCAGCAGGCAAATAAAAAGACCTCAGATGTATTCTCTTTAAGCCAGTCTCATGACTTTTGAATGCTTGGGTTAGCAACACTATGGGGCTGTTCCGTATGGAAGTTTAGGGGAGTGAGAACTCCTGGCTTTTAGGGGATGTCTCCACTGCTGTTAACTCAGGCTCATTCTCAGCTGTTGCCCCTCGCCTGCTTCCTGGCCACACACAAAGCCCATGTACAGTGTTTGGTGGTGTGTTACACCTCAGCTAGCTGGCCTGGCTGGGGATACAGGCTAGACCATGGGTGCTGCTTTCACTCGGGCGGGAAACCAATCCACTGTGCCATGAGGACACAGGCTAAATCACTCAAGTGCTGGTAGTCTTCCAACGCCTTCCCACGAGTCGCCCCAGGTGCCCAGGAGTTCTCCCACAATTCACTGGGAAATACTCCCAGAGCGGCTCAGCTTTCAGCAATGCAAAGAACCATGGGAGCTGCTGCCCCCAGAAGCCCTAGTGAGAGAGACAGGTGAGTGCAGCACCAGTGAGGACATGGTAATTTGAGTAGGGCAAGCTCAGTGTTGCAGCTCCGACCTGATCTGCACTACCTGGGCTACCTGTGCAGGGAAGTCACAGCCTCAGCGGCAGTGAGCACCCCAGTGCTCCCCTGCTATTGCAGGGCTCTGGAACTGAAAGTGCTGCTGAGCAGGACACAGAGCAACCTGCTGCTTTGTTTCGGACACAACCACCTTCACTGACCCTCTGTCTGTCTAGGTCCATCCATGGCCTGTGTGACACAAGCACCTGAGACCCATTCAGGGATTTGTCCCTCACAGCACCCTGGGAAGTATCGTCACCACTTTACAGACCGCTAACCCAGGTGCAGGGTGGACAATGACTTGCCCACCCTACAAAGGAAGTCTGTAGTCGAGTCAGTTGAATGTGGGTCTCCAGAGTCCAGTGCAGTGTCCTAACCACCAGAGCACCTTGTCCCCTTCACCTTCAGCCTGTCTGGCTCTCCCTCCCTACACACGTCTCATCTCCACACCAAGCCTGCTCAGGAACTGTACTGCCATAGCTGAGATACTGTTGCTTCTAACGGTAAATAGTCAGTCGCGTCGCTGTCTAGGCGGGTGCTTCACATGGGGTAGAAGCTGAGTTTTACTGTGACCATTTATCATCAGGGATTATCTGGCAGGTTGCTTCCCCTGTCTCTTTAGTTTCTTTCTGATTCATTTTTCCCAGGCTGTTTAATGGGAGATTTCTTGTCATTTCTGATATTTGGAGAAGTGTCTTTCCTGTGGTTTGAACAATGGAGCTGAAAATGCCTTACAGTGCAGGATCTCCTCTGACACATGGTTTGCACAGTGGTTCTTGCTCTCGGTCTAGCTTGTGCTCACTGACTGTGTAGTTGGGAGGGTTTGCCTGGGTTTTGAATCGATCACTACGGTGAGGGTTCTACTGGGGAACATTTCTGCTCAGGGCTATTTAGCAAACCAGCTTGGGTTGCGGGGTGACGTTCCCCTGGTGTTATCTGGACCGGTGATCTGCTAGGTCACTCAAATCCTCAACTCTGGGAGCCAGCCTTACCCTGCTCCACTGTAAGAGCCCCCACTCCTGGGCTGTTCATGCACAGCCTCTAGCATGTAAGCTGCTCCCAGCTACGTGAGGGAGCACTTTTGGACAGCTGCTGCTTGGATTGTGCAACAGAATGACACTAGCCAATATCTCCGGTCCCAGACACAACCCTAGGAACCTCCATCTTGCAGTGTCCAGTTATGCCCGCTGGACGCTGCAAGCTTATATGAGTTTGTCAATTTAACAAAGAAATGGATATGTACCAGGCTTGTTATCCCAAGGGGAGTCTCTGACATACTTCAAACCAAATGCACTGCTTCAGGTAGAATAAACAAACAAATTTATTAACTACAAAGATAGATTTTAAGTGATTATAAGTCAAAGCACAACAAGTCGGATTTGGTCAAATGCAATAAAAGCAAAATGTATTGTAAGCTCATCTTAACACTTTCAGTGCCCTTACAAACTTAGATGCTTCTCACCGCAGGCTGGCTGGTTGCTCTTCAGCCAGGCTCTCTCCTTCAGTTGCTTGGTGGAGGTGTCTGTAGATAGAGGTGGAATAGAGAGGAAGAGCATGGCAAACATCTCTCCCTTTTATCATGTTCTGTCTTCCCTCTTAGCTTTGCTTCCCCCCCTTCAGGGTCAGGTGAGCATTACCTCATCATAGTCCCAAACTGACCAATGGAAGTGGGGTGACTCACTGGAGAGTCCAACAGATCCTTTGTTGCTGCCTAGGCCAGCGTCCTTTGTTCCGGTGAGGCTGGGCTGGGTTTGTCCCATACATGCCCTGATGAACTGCCCTTTTGTTCCTGGAGAGTTTTGCCTGGGCTTGTTTTAAGCCACAAGGATACATTTTCAGCCTCATAACTATATACATGAAGTTACAACCTATAACATTACTATAACAACAATGCTCAGTGCATCATGAGCCTTCCAAAGACACCCGGCATGACAAACTTTGCATTGGACACCACACAATCATATTATAAGGATGAACGTGGGGGTGCAGGGTATTCTCCCAAGGTACAGAGCATCACAGGTGGGCGGGAGTTGCTCTGTTTTTCCCAATGTGCTGGCAGCTGACTTCCCATGGTTTGGTCTAGTGCCTTGAATAGAGCTCGGTGACCCCTTCGTACTGAAGATTATATGCAACACATTTGCCCCTTTCTCATTTGGGAACTGTCCCTGAACAGACCGGGAACTCCTCCAATGGGTGGATTAGCCTCTGGAAGGGGACACTGCCGGTGCTGGTTCATTTCTCAGGGAGGGATCTTTTGATTTGGGTTTCATGAGCTGAGCAGTTACCAGTCAGGGTTTGTGCTTCTTTTGTGGGGACAGATCCTGCCCCCCAGTGCACAACCTGTGTCAGTGAAATGTACAAACGCTGTAGGAGCGGATCAGCAAGGCCCAGGGAGCATGAAGAACTTATGAACTCACTATGCTGTATTAAAAGATAGCTGTTCCTCTTCCCCTGCCTGGGGAATGGGTTTCTCAGGTGGGACTTGCTCCTACAGCTCCCCTTCCACTGTAGTGATGATCCAGTGCTCCCAGAAATACCTGAATACACTCTGCTGAGATGACAATTAATTTAGTGTAAGAATTTGCAGCTATAAGTTAGGGGGCAGCTTGTCGACTTACCCCTGAATATATATGGTATTTACAGTTTCTCCCCCCCGTCTAAGTGTGGGTGAGGAAAATCCCCCCCAAAATGGGGAGGAGGGGGCAGCAAGGAGCTGTGAGGGTTGGCTAGGTGGTTGGAGTCTTTGAGTAGTCCCTGAAGGATTTTTCAGACTGCACCTTTCCAGAGTAAGTATACATATGGGTGTGGAAACATCCAGCTAGCTGGCAGTACTCCCAGGCAGTGCTCACCCTTCAGCATGGGCAGGCATCATATACCCAGCTTACCCCTGCACCTGGGCTTTGCCTGCTAGAGAAATAGACTTTGCTTTTTTTACCCCTTTAGGACAGTTAAATAAAGGAACTCTCTGGGAATGCAACATTAAGGCTGCTCAGTTAAACACGCCTCAGTCAGGAAAGGTGTGGGTAAGGCTGATTGCACACAGCATGGCCAAGCCCAAGGGCTTAAACATTAAGTGTCAGGCCCCCCAAAACCATGAAATTGGATAAAAAAAAATCACAAGATCTTAAAAAATAATAAAGTTTGAGTCTTTGGCGCCTGGTTTTTGAGCCATACGGGGTGTCATTTTCTCCACAACCACAAAGGTAGAAACATACTTTATTTTTAATGAATGCCAAAAGTTTTATGTAACCACCTGACTCCAGGAGCTGTAAAGAAAAATACTAAATATTGTGAACCTCATCATAAGCCAGCAAGAGTTGGCAGTACTGTCGGTTGTGTACAAGGGGGCAGAGTTAAGGTTTCACAGTCACACTTTGTTTTCCCTCTTTCAAGTGTGCATCCTTAATGCTGCATTCACAGCAGGTTTTACATTTATATATTGCATACGGGGGGGCTGGAACAATTTGTATAGTGGGGGTGCTGAGAGTCATTGAACCAAACTGTAAACCCTGGATATGATGGAAACCACTGCAAGCCTGGGGGTGCAGCAGCACCCCCTACACCCCAAGTTCCAGCCCCTGTGATTGTGGATATAAAATGGGGCCAGATTTCAAAGACTCAGCACCCACAAGCATGGCCAGATTTTCAGATGAGCTCAGCTTCCACCTTGCCCTTCGATGTGCTGAGCTCTCCACACGTGGGTGCGGTGCTCTTTTGAAAATTCTGGCTTAGGGGCAGAAGGCCCAGGCCATCGGTCTGTCTGTTCTGGAGAGCACCACACAAGCTGGGCCATCTGTAAAAATAAATCACTATGACTATAATTTAGGGAAAGACAAATGGGAAGCAGCCCTGGGTGAGCTCCTGAGCAGGGTGCCCTGGAGCTTGCTGTGCTGAGTGCCTGCACGTGTGGCAGGGCACAGATCCTGGCAATAGAGCTGGCTGTGATGGGGGCTGGTTAAAGCCTTGGGGACGGTGATGGAAGGGTCTGCACAGCACATGCAATCAGTGTGAGGGGTGGGTATGTTCCTGCAATGTCAGAAGTTCACCAGCAGAGGGCAGGAGACTCCAATTTTTCTGCTAAAGTGCAGCGGCAGCTGCCCATCCAGGGACCATGGCACTGAATGCTCCAGGTGTGCACAGGGGATCTTACTTGGAGATTGCCTACACCGAATGCTTGCGAAAGCTACTGGGACAGACTGGGGTGCTTCTCAGTCCTCAGAGTCCAAGGCTGCAACATGATAGTTTATGCCAGGTTCAGTCTGATCCACGCTGCAAGGCTGAAACATCCTTTACTTTCTGTGCTGCCATGTTATTCCCCATCCCGATACCTTTACCTAGTGTAGAAGGGACCTAATGTTGCTCACTCTCTTACCTTCCTGCTCCCTTTGTAATCCATGTAATTCTCCGGCCAGGTCGATGTGCTCTGCCCTCTTTGGGTAGCCAAGGCCCACTGGCCAAATGATCTATCTGCAGTCTCAGTCTTCCAATCCACTGCCCAGTCTGTGCCACTTTCCCAGTGGCTGGCAGGGGAATCTAGGCCCGCCCACTACTCCACGTTCCTGCCCAGGGGACCCTATGCCCAGCAACCACAGTCTGCTCAAGCTCAGACCCTGTTGGTGTTTCCCTGGACTCTTTCCTACCTCTTTCCTATCTTCTGGGTTTACTATGGGAGCTTCCTCTGGGCCTCAGGACTACTACCCACGTTCGCATACTTGCCAGTCTGTAGTCCTAGACTGGACCCCGGGGCTTACTGCCCCGTATAACTCCTCTGTATACCTAGTCAATTCCCCTCCTTATTCTAGGGAGTAACTGCAGCCCCCCACCTGCTCACATCCTGGTTTTATAAGCCTTGCTTGGGTTCTCCCCCAGCTGGGCATCATCATCCATTGGGCTTACCAGGCCTTGGCTCCCCTCCAGGTGCAGCCTAAAGGTTAATTGGCCTATTTTACCTGTTCAGGCCTTGGCTGGGGTGGGCACCCCTTCACACCCCCAGACACCCAAGTCATGCTCCAGTCACGCAGCGCAGGCTGGCAGACAACGTGTGTGTACAGATACTTGCACAATGCTCTCCACGAGAATAACTTGTTTTCTGTTACCACTCCCTGTTAATTAACCCAATCCCACGGGAACTGTATTGACCCTGCCTCACTGGAGAGGAAAATCTATTGTTTGAATAACAAGACCCTGCAGAAGGTGAAATCGAATCCTTTCCACAGAGAGGTTATTGGTTTAGGCCCAGACATGGGTAGCCCCTCACTGAAAGCCTGTTGGTTTTTCTATTTTATGTATTTGGTTTGATCAGTTTTGCTTTCAGACGGGAGACCCCATGCCAGCGCTTCACTTTTCACCCAGCTCTTCCTACGCTGTGTAAGCTTTCACTTTTAAAAAACGGAGCTTCTAGACCATACATTTGTGAAGGAAAGTTTCCAAACAAACCTGAACTGAGGTGCTGCTTTCGTCCTGCATCTGCAGACAGACACGCTAGAGCTGAGGGGAGTGATCAGCCCCCATTCAGCTCAGTGGCAGGTTGACTCCAGGTGCTCATGATTAAGGCTACGAGTATGTCCCGGAGGTCATGGAAGTCACGGATTCCATAACTTTCCACGACCTCAGTGATCTTGGGGCCCTGCAGCAGCCCAGCCACTGCTGGCAGCAGGGGGGTCCTCCCACAGCAGCCCAGCCACTTGAGCAGTGGGGGGCACCCAGCAGCCACAGGCAATGGCACCCGCACCCCAGCTCCCAGCCCTTCAGAGCAAGGGGGATTCCCCCCACCCCCAGTTCTGCAGGGAAGCAGGGGATCCCCCCCCCCAGTTCCTAGCCCCTCAGTCAGGGGTCCCTTCCAGCTCCCAGCCACTGGGCAGGGGGCCACATGTAGTGGGGCACGGTGCTGGACCCTCCTCCCTCCCCATTTTGTCAGCTATGTTTTTAGTAAAAGTCAGGGACAGGTCACGGCTTCGGTGAATTTTTGTTCATTGCCAGTGACCTGTCCACGACTTTTACTAAAAATCTCCATCTGAATAGGAACAGCTATCAGAACAGCTAGTGACAAACAATCAGTTCTGGGAAGCGAGTGTATTTTTATAAGGTTAATTGTCCCAATCCAGGGAAAAGATTGTTCTTTGTCTGGCTCATGTTTAATATGTTCTATCAAACTGGTAATTTGCCTCCCAGATTATAGGTATATCTGTGACTCCTTTACTAGTGCATCTGGATGTTAAATAATTATGAACATATTGTTTTTCCTGTGCAGAGGGATAAATTGCCAGTCCTTGATATTTATTACCATTTTTGTTGACTCATGAACCAGAGCCAAGTTCATTGGTCTTCCTACTGACAGTGGCAAAGCCCAGGATGGGACAATGTGGCTGTAAGGTCACCCCCAAGTTCTGAAGTGTCTGAGTTCCTTTATCATACTTCTGCTGTTAGCTCTCTCACTTTTGTATATTTTATTATTTCTTATGAGTCTGGAAACTCTGTGTGAAATTAGGCTAGCAAAGGTGAAACATGGCTGGGTTGGGTAAAAGGCCTTTAATCCTGTGAGGTGCTAACATTTCCTCTGAAGCTTCCAGGGTTGGCCCCCGGCTGGAGCCAGGACTCCCTGGCTGGCTGGAGCAGTGCACTGAGGTGGTGAGGAGAATTCTCTTTCTAGATGGCTGGCTGGTGTGTCTTGAATGGTATTGAGCCACACATTTGGGACAAGAAGTTGTCAGCAGACAATTGCTGGGATCATCTGGGTATATCCTACCTAATCAGTGCCCTGCAATTGCAGGGGCCTCAGGCATTGGCAGCCGTCAGTCTCTCTTGTTCTCTGCCTGTGGTACAGAGTCTCCTGAGGACTTACCTGCTTTAGTGCAACTAAAGTCTTTGGGCTCTATGTGGGGTAACTGGGTGAAAATTAATGGCCTTAAAATTAACCGCTCCAAAAGGAAATGTATGTGGTATGATACCTTGCCAAAAGCCCAAATAACAATCAAGGGAGAACAAACAGAAGAAATTGAGCAAAATGTCTATTTGGGCCAAGAAATCAACATGCGCCACTATCAGTAAGGTGAACTCTCACGAAGAAAGCAAGCTGGTTGGTGCGCATTCAGTTCTATCAAGGATGTCCTCCAAGGAAAAATCAACAAGGCAACATGCGCCAGCCTCTGCAACTCAGCAGTACTGCCAGCAATGTTGTATGGCAGTGAAACACGGGCGCTGATGAAGACAGAGGAGCAGCAACTGTCTGTCACGGAGAGGGCGATGGAAAGAAGAATTCTGGGAATTTCAATCTGCCATCGAGTCCCCAGTGAAGTGATCAGACAGCAGAGTGGAGTGTAGGATGTCATTGTTGAAAGCAGTAGAGTAAAATGCGATGGGCCAGGCACATAGCAAGGCTCACTGACAATTGATGGACAGCAGCTGTCACTGAGTGGTACCCACGGGAACTGAAACAACCACTCGTCCAAGTTCCAAAGAGATGGGAAGATTTTATCATGAAAAGACATGGCCGCACATGGAGAAGGAAGGCCAGGATACGAGAAGAATGGAAGACATGTGATTGGCGCAATTTATATGAGGGCTAAAGGACCGATCCATCAAGGTGATATATAGGAAGTCAGGATACATGAATTAATGGTCCCTTCTGACCTTAAACTTTGTCAAGCTCTGACCCTCCTGTTTCAAAAGCACAGGTCCCTGCCTCTCAACCTGGGCAACACTTCTTTATCTGTAATAGTATAGGGCCTATGACTCACAGGGTATATCTGCACTGCAGTGTTAACTGAGCCAGGGTCTGAGTGGCCACACTACAAAGGTCAGACTTGAGTGTCCATTTGATGGCATCCACAGGTGCTGCACTCACTCTGAGAGTTGCTAGGACTTTTGGGAGCATATCCCATGGGTCTTTGTACTGCGGTAAGCTGAGCTGCTCTGATTCTTTCTAGGGAATTGTGGGATAACTTGTCTGCCCGTCTAGGCGGATGGTGGAGGGAATTGTGGAAAGGCATCTGAGGACTATCAGCACTCCAGTCTGCATCCTCCCTGTAAAGTGGGTGGGTTACTGGCCTGAGTGTGAGCAGCACTCGTGTTTTAGCCTGTAGCTCTAGACGAGCCAGGCAGCCTGTGTGTGAAGCACTCTTGGGGCCGAAGGTTTGTGTCTGGACAAGAGCTGGGTTAAGGGCAACGCCTGAGTTAACTGTGGAGGGAAGACAAGGGTGCAGCTGAGCAATGCTGATTCCATCCAGTAGAGGGAACCGTTGTGTACTTGGGTGCACACACACACTAGCCAGTTTATACAGCATTGTGCTCGTTTTACAGGTGTCTCCATCTGACCAGCAGCATTACTCTTTGCCATCTCCCATGCTGGACCAGGACGTTTTGTAGCAAGTGAACATACAATATGCAGAATTGCTTCACTCCGACTCAGTCTTTCCTTTGGCACCCACATTTATTTCTGCTCTCTGGGATCATCTGTCTTTGAGTCTTTATCTACTAGGCTTGTGAGCTTAATGACGTTGCAGAATTCTTCTCTACAGCAGATGTGGCTGTGAAACACGGTTGCCAGGTGAGCTGAATGAGCTACACTGAAGCTATTCACCTGAATCATTTGGGATCTATCATTGTTACTGAAGAGAACACAGAGACCAGTGAGTGTGGAGACCAAAAAGGACTCTCACTCTGCCATGCCTCTCTGAGGTAAGGGTGCTGCTGCCAGCCTGAGACCCACAGGAAGAAGAATGAGCTGAAGCGATGGAGTTGGGGGTGAGGGAATGACAAAGAGGCAGAGCTGGGCCCACAGCTCAGTCAATTGCTCCTGCCTAGTTTGTTTTCCTTGCGTCTCTTTTCTTTTTCTGCCTGTTTTTGCCCCTTAGTGAATTGTCACCATGGTATATAGGAGGGTCAAATACATGGCAGAGGGGAAGGCTATTTGGGCCTTGTCTACATGGGAATAACTACTCTGGTATAATTTAGCTATTCTGGAATGACTCCTTTGTGGACACACAGTTCTAGAATAAAAGTGATACTCAACAAAGGAGTAATTATTCCAGAATCCTGGGGACTTTATCACAGAATAAAGGGTCCACACAGGGAACTATTCTGGATTATCTATTCCAGATGAGTTATTCCAGAACAGCTATGTTGATCAATTTCCCCATATAGACAAGCCCTTGCTTCTTGTCAGTAGAATTGACTTAACTCCAACATAAGCCACGTGCAGAATAAACCAGAAGCCACACACTACATTCTGAGCTGGTTCTCAGATAAAATACAGCATGTCCCCATGAGTGGTGAGAGCTGCTCTGTTGCTGACAGTCCCACTGAAAGTCCTCATCTCACACACTTTCTGATATAGCAGGCGTCAGAGGGGGAACCTGCCAGGGGGTACATTGGCAATGCAAGCGCTTTCTAACTTAACTAACCTTGACAGTGTCCTTTTAGCTGTACTGTCCAAGCGGTAAATTGATACCATCTCTCAGAGACTCAGACCACTTTTCCCATAGCTTCCTGACAAGGAGTTGTCAGAAGCATTTGCTGTTGTCATTTGGAGTTTCTTCCAGTTCCCTCGTTCTTTTGTTCTTCATCTCTATTCTGTTCTATTTCCTGCTTCTCTTGTAGCCTCCAGTTCAGGGGAAAAAATCTCTCCATCTTGCTCTGAGATGTATTAATAAAGCCATGCAGATGCCTCTGGTATGTCAGCTCAATCCCTATGAGTGTTTGCTTTGCTTTGGAAAGGCCACGTCCACAGTCCAAAATGTTCCCACCTGAACGTGATTGCAACCATAAAAAAGGGCAAGGGGCTGAGCTGAAGGCCTGCCCCCCTGTAATCTCACCATACCCAGTGGTCCAGGCCTGGCCCAGTCCAGGAGCTGCTGCTGGAAGAGTTAGCAGGTGGGAGAGTCTCTCTTATGGAAACACACACAGCATAATCCTCCCAAAAATGCAAACCCGTATGCACTGGGCTTCCCATCCAATTCAGTGTTTGCAGGATTGAGGCCTCACTTGCTGTCTTTTTCTGGTGCTGTTGGCCTCCTCTGTCACTTTCTGAGATGCTCTGCTGATGCCCTGTAAACTTAGGCCTGGTCTACACTTAAAGCTTATACTGGCTTATCTATGTCAATGAGGGATGTGAAAAACCACATCCCCTAGCAACGCCGCTGTGCTGACATCACCCCAGCATGGACATGGCTAGTCTGACAGAAGAGAGCTTCTGCCGGCACGTGTACAAGGGCGCGCCTTCGTCCCACACAGACCGCTCGGAGACTCTGCTTGTGAACTCCAGGTGTGGTTCACTTACAGCGTTCCCCCATCGCCTTTCCAGTGTTGGCCAGCACGCTGTCTATGATATATAGGATTCCGCAGCCCCTGAGACCACAGAGAGGAGAGGGAGGAAGTCTCTCTTGGCCTCCACGTGCTCAAGCTCTCTCCCCCTTTCCACTTCCTTCCCGTGTCTTCTACTCCCTGAACTAATGGGCTACTTAGGGTTCTAACTCGCTCCAGCCCATCCTAATCTGCCAGCGAGGCACCGCTCAGCCCCTCAAGGTTTGCTCGGGGTGATTTCATTGGGGACGCCGTGATCAGAGCGCAGCTACCGCTGCTGCTGCCCAGCACTCTCGCAGCACAGCGAGTGTCGTTCGGGGAGGTGTGCTCCCAGACCAGCGGAAATCCCCGTCTGGCGGCGCACGCTGTGTCTACCTGAGGGGGCGGTGACGTAGCCCCAGACTTGTCAGAAAAATGCCTTCACTTAAACAATAACAGCACAGGGGCGAGCTCACCCAGCCGCCCGCTGCTCCCCAGGGACGATTCAGCGCTGCGTCCTCCCTCACCCCATTCATCGCAGTGCACTAAGAACTACATAATTGACCTCCCCACCCATCGCCACGTGGGAAATTCAAAGCTTTCCTGGAACCGCTGAACACTCAGCTCAGGTCCACATGCAGTTATTACACCAATTTAACTATGCTGGTTACGGAGGTAATTTCCTACCCACTTGGTTATACTGCTACAACCCTTAGTGTAGACACTGTTATACCAGCATACAGTTACTTTAGTGCTTGTCTAGAAGTAAAAGGCTACAGCAGCACAGCTGCAATGCTTCAGTGTAGACACTATAAGCTGACGGGGGGCAGGAGGGTTGTTCGCATCCCTGAGCAATGTAGCTGGGTTGATCTAATTTTCTAGTGCAGACCAGCCCTTGTACATATATAGCGTAGTCCCCCACCCATATGGAAATAAGCTATACCGGTACAATGGCTGGTCTGCACTGAAAAGTTACATTGGCATAGCTAGGTCGGTCAGAGATGTGAGAAATTCAAACCCTGAGTGATGCCGTTGAGCCAGCCTAAGCCCTGGTGTAAACAGCACTGGTTCAGTGGAAGAATTCTTCCCTCAACCTAGCTATCACCTCTCGGGAAGGTAGATTAACTACAGCAACCAGAGAACCCCTCCAGTCACTGTGTAAGTATCTACATCAGAGGTGGGCAAACGACGGCCCGCGGGCCACATCTGGCCCATGGGACCGTCCTGCCCGGCCCTTGAGCTCCTGGCCAGGGAGCCTAGCCCCTGGCCCCTCCTCTGCTGTTCTCCTTCCCCTGCAGCCATGGCTTGCGCCCGCCCACCTCCCAGCCTTTCCAATAAGCCAGTCCTGCTGCTTTGAGCAGATGGTAAGGGGGCAGGGAGTGGGGGGGGTTAGACAAGGGGCAGTGGGTCCCCGGGGGCAGTCAGGGGATGGGGAGCAGGGGGCGGTTGGATGGGGCAGAGGTTTGAGGGCGGTCAGGGGACAGGGAGCAGGGGGCGGTTTGATAGACGTGGGAGTCCTGGGGGGCCTTTCAGGGGACAGGGAGCGGTTGGATGGGGCAAAGGTTCTGGGGGGACGGTCAGGGGATGGGGATCAGGGAGGGTTGGATAGGCGTGGGAGTCCCAAGGGGCGGGGCTGTGGATAGTGGTCGGGGCAGTCAGGGGATGGGGGGGTTGGATAGGGGGTGGGGTCCCAGGGGGGCGGTTAGGGGCAGGGAGTCCTGGGAGGGGGTGGTCAGGGAACAAGGAGCGGGGGGGTTGGATGGGTCGGGAGTTCTGAGGGGGGCAATCAGGGGGCGGGAAGTGGGAGGGGGCGGATAGGGACAGGGGCCAGCCTATTTGGGGAGACACAGCCTTCCCTACCTGGCCCTCCATACAGTTTTGCAACCCCGATGTGGCCCGTGGGCCAAAAAGTTTGCCCACCCATGTCTACACTGAAGCGCTGCAACGGTGCTGCTGTAGCATTTGAAGTCTAGACACAGCCTAAGCATCTCGATACCAAAAGAAGTGCATCCACACTGGGGGGTGGGGTCCAGCCACACCTACCCCAGTATAATTAAAGTGATACAACTTGCCAGCGCAGCTTCTTTCTGTTTTTTCTTCACAAAACCCAAGGAAATTAAAAGCCAAATAACCCCTACATTCATGTAACATTAAGGTAACGTATTTGCATAAACCCACAACATTGCATACACACAACATTAAGTTTACATATACATCTACACAGAAAGAGCAGGGAAACAAAAGTTAAGATTCTCATAACAACATTAACTCACCCAATCTGTATTATTTTTAGTTACAAGTGAGGTTATTAGCTGTGTACACAGCATGGGCAGCGTGGGTAACTTAAGGTCACTATGCAAACTTTTACCTGTACAATCCCTGTTTTTCTGAGGTTAAACTTTTAACCGTAATGTTGTATTACCACATCCTTTCCCCATTTCATTATTACTTTAGAGAGGAGTCAGAAGTTAAGGTGTTTTCCCAAGGCCATCCAGTGAGTCAGCAGCTCTCTGCCTTTTCTGGCTCCTAGCCCCAGGCTCTATCCTCTAGACTTGCAGTTCTCACACTGTGGCATGCAGGCAGCAGTCCCATGGTATGTGAGCTGGCTTACTAAAGTATGGTATCCGAATAGGAATCTATTACACCTACGCTGAGTAAAGGTGCCAAGGTAGGGTGCCAAGTACTAAGTTTTAGATGTGGTGTGCTAGGTCTCGAAGTCTGAGTGAGAACCACTCCCCTAGCCAATGCTGCCTCTCTACCTTTATTCTGTGACTGAGCTATTAATGGGCTTGGTGTATTGTTTTCTTCCCTAGTACTAGCCTACTTACACTGAACATCTGGCTCCACGGAGAAGTCTTATTTGCTGCCACTGATGGCAGTTGTGTGGCTGCCTGGGGCTTAGTTGCAGGGTGAAGTCTCAGGGTTCGCCAGGGATGCTGGCTGTGCTGACATAGCTGGCCCTGTTCAGAGATGTCTCATGGGAGCTGAAGCAACAGCTTTGGACATAGGCAGGTTCAATCGGCGTCCCTGCACACAGGGCTGGATAGACATGCAGGAACACTGAAGGACAATAACGCAATTACTCTGACTGCAATACAGAAAGTGACTGACAAGTGCGGCAACTCCAAGGGGGCTAACATTCTCTCCAGACCGGCCAGGCCATACTGGGCAATTCTTGATTCCAGACAGCTGACTGCCACGGTCTCTGACAAATTATCCTGTCCTGCTTACCATGCGGAACAGTTGCTAGATAGAAATCATACTGTCATGGGTCTTGGTGGAGAATTTCAGTTTGACAGATGTGCCACTCCAAAGTAAAAGGCAAAACAGAGAGCGAACAGAGGGGTATATATCCTGACAGCTCTTCACACTAGCTCTTCTTTCTGTGCTTCCCAATATCTCAGCTGCAAGCAGAAGAAGGATTTTCTGGAATTAGATTCACTGTTGAGACAGTTGCAGCTTTAAGGTGCAGTAAGTATTCAATGCAGGCACAGCAAATGCCACCCAGTGAAACAACAGGATATGTACTGCCCTGAAATTGACCAGCCAGGACAAGGCAAACTTTTCACAGTGGTGACAGTGAGCAGAAACAGTGTCCAGCAGTAGGTGGGAGGGCAAACCTGAGCAGGGGCTGGAGGGACGCATAAGGGTGCAGAGCTTGATGTTTAAGGAGTGAGGGACAAAGCAATGGCACTTGTTGGGGATCTAACTAATCCTTCCCCATGCAAACTCCCCAGGAATTGCAGACACTTGCAGAAAGTATTCACTGTACAGGCTGGATGGCCAGATCTCACTCTTTGTTCAGAGACAGTGTTTTGAATCACAAAGTGTCTCCAGGGGCCCAGGGACAGGGTGGGGTGTTCTGGCAAAACACCTGGAGTGCCAGAGACCAAGACCAGCAGTGCACACAATTAATGTTGCAACTCAGTGGGAGAGGCCCCATCAGCCTGCGCCCTAGCATGAGCAGCTGTGAGAGTCCCTTGGAGAACTTTACTGGATGAAATGCCACTTTTGGGTCAGGACCACAACCAGCCTGGTTCTTCTCAAGATCTGACTGCAGAGCTTCTGAATGAGGAAGGAGAGTTTTCTCTACTTCTGTGAGGATCCAACCATGCAGTATCAGGACAGGAGTTCTACTCCCCATGGAAAAGAGAATGGTGATTTCTCTGTAGAAGCTGTGGAGCCCGGGGTCTCTTCTGATCAGTTTGGGGCTGGGAAGCCCATGATAGGTGCTGTTGTGGTGGAGGTATGCGTGGCAATACATAGAGTGTTGCAGGGACATGTGTCAAGGCTATAAATGAGGGATTTCAACAGTTTTCTGTCCAAACAGTGGTTAACATGCCAAAATTCTCACTGGTATACAAGGCTAAAGCATTTTAAACACCCTGGGAGGGATTTCAAAAGTGTCCAGCATTGGCCTAACTCTGTTCCCATTGAAATCAATGGCAAAATACCCATTGACTTGAATGGGACCATAGATAGGCTGAAGCTGAACCCACATAAGACAAAGGTGATGCTGGTGGGCAGAGGAAAGAGTTTGCAGCCATGGTGCAGCCTCCTTTGGTTGAAGATGCTGGTGCACAGCCACAATTGGTCAATTCAGGATTGCTACTAGATTCCCCACTGATGTTAAGCTCTAACGTAGCAGCGTCCATGAGTAATGCTTTCTACCAACCCTGTTCAGCTAGGAGTCTGTCACATCCTCGCAGATGATGATCTGGTTTACTTTTTACCTCCAGTCTGGACTATAGCAATACAGAACACTGTACCGTGTCTCCTCATCAACATGGACCACGTCACATATCCCACCAGTCCTCTGCTCTCTACAATGGCTTCCCCTGGAATATCAAGTCAAGTTCAAGGTCTCAGTCCATATCTTGCAGGGGCTCCATGCCTGGGCCCAAGAGATCTAAAAGATCACATAAAGCTCCAGGATGTGGGCAGTGGTTGACAATGTTGCTCCTCAGGCAAAATGAAACTTTGTACCACAAAGATGAAGGAGCCAGACTTTCAAACTTTCTGCTATATGCCTAGTTAATGTGATCAGAGCAGCCCTGTTCATAACATTATTGTTTATTATACAGTAGAGGCCCAAAATGAGAATGGGGGACTATTGTGCCAGCTACTGTGCAAATGACAAACTAAATAGTCAAGACAGACAAACTGTGGGAGGGTAAACAAAGGCAGAGAGAGGTGAAGTGATTTGCCCTAGGTCAGTGTCAAAGCTGAGAACAGAACCAATGTCTTCTGACACCAAGTGCAGTGCCTGGACCACATTGTTTTTTCAAATGTTTGTTATGTGAAAGGCAATGTTGGCTCTCTCAAATACTGTGCAGTTAAAGGAAATTCCATTTATAGCATGAACTGTTTAAAAGACAAAACCAAGGCAGCAGATGAAACATGAAATGAAAGGGGCCTATTCAGAACCTATATTATTCAAGCCTATCCTAGTGGATGGGTTCATGGCACTGGGAAGCTTTTATAGAGAAAGATAAAACTTAACAACCCATGGGCAGGAAACCATAGCCAGCCTCCCTGCTCCTTGTGGCTCCTGGGAGATGATACTTCCACAACCCCAGCCTTCTCCTCTCTCTGGAAGGTGTGGTGCAAGCCTCTCATGCGCTTGTGAATTTGATTCTGATCTCACACTCTGTGCACTAGTGTAAAGACATTGATTTCAGTGGCTATACATTGCTAGAGTGAGCCCAGAATCCAGTCAAGGGTATTCCAGGACCATCTGTGAGCCTGGTTACAAAGCATGTCCCCAGGCCCACTGATGGGGGAGGGGGGCAAAGAGGGCAATTGTCCAGGGACCCAGGCGATTTAAAAGGGTCCAGAGGTCCCCAGACGCCCAGGTGGGCTGCAGGGTGCCTAGGTACGCAAAACTGCTCTGGGCCCTGCGCTTTGGAGGGATTCGTGACTTCTGCCCCGGCCCAACCCCCCAGGGACAGCCCTGGTGCCCGAAATTTCTGTCAGCGGACCTGCATCTCTCACCCTGCATCACACAAGAGCCATGAAGACCACATGGCTTACTCCTACCTTGTTAAAAGGCTCTCTGGGTATTTAAGGTGGCATCCCAGCCTTTTGTATACTCAAAGGTGTTTCAATCATCTTAATCATTATGGGAAAAATATTAAAAGTGTCAGGAAAATTCATCTCAAATCCCAATGAAGTCCCAGCTGGCTATAGTGCAGGCAAGAGTGATGTCACAAATTGTATTTGGAGGATCAGTCATTACACTTGAACTACTACATAGCAAAGAATACTCTTGGGAGCATTCTGCGCCAAAACATTAAAAATTCTGTGCCAAAAAATTTAAAATTCTGCAAAATTCTGAAAATTCAATTTCTTTTTTTATTTATTTGTTACAGACATACTGGTCAGCAGATATGTCTGTAACAATACAGACACACACAAAAATTCTCCCCAGGAGTAGAGAGTTAAAGAAGCCACTATGATAACTCAGTTCCTGTTTCTCTGCCCCCATTTCTGTGGGGGAAAGAAAATTGTGCACGCACATTAATTTCTGCAAAATTATGCATTGAGCAGTGGCGCAGAATTCCCCCAGGAGTAAAAGAACCCGGTTCAGGTAATTGTCACGGAGAAACCAAAAGAATTTCCCTTCTATTATTATTTTTGTGTTTCAGGTGTATTACCTTGTTCTATGTTCACAATGCAATATAAGACACTTATATAAGAGATTGAATGAAAGACTGACCACATTCATTTCCAGGTTTCCTTTAAGTCAGTCTTCAAATATGCTACACTCATTGCAGAGCACTGATAACACAAGAGCACCTACATTTCACATTTTGAAGTCATGAAAGGGCATCAGCCTAATGGTTTCCAAATAATTAAGGACAACTCTATTACTCCTGTGCAGTAGCTTGGTTGGGGATGAGACCTCCAATTTTAGAAATTAAAGTCACCAGCTTTCTTTATGGGATTTTAGCCAAGAGGATTGTTGAAGGTAGGTGGTGTCAAGCCCACCCAGAGCCGGTGAGGGTGCTATTAACTATGAGTATAATAATGCAATGAAAATGGACTTTACCCAAGTAAAAAAGAAAAGGAGTACTTGTGGCACCTTAGAGACTAACAAATTTATTTTTAGTCTCTAAGGTTCCACAAGGACTCCTTTTCTTTTTGCGAATACAGACTAACAGGGCTGCTACTCTGAAACCTGTCACTTTACACAAGTAGTTCTCTCTCCCTAGACAGGCCTCGGGATGCCATGGAGGGAGCTGGGATCTAGAGCACCTCCCCTCCCAGGCCATCTCCACAACTGACTTCCTGAGCCCCTGGCCATGTCACTTTAGTTCCCTGAGCCTCTGCTCCCTGCCCCTGCCATGGGGATCCTGAAGTTGGTCTGACTGCAGAGCTTTGGAGCTCAGTTGTTACTGTCTGAGAGCGCTATGAGGATTGTGCAGCCAGCCCCCTGATCGATGTGGGGTGTCAATAGAGGAAGTGATGGCAGTGGGGTCCTGCTGGAGGTCACTGTCCTCAGCAGAGGGGGGGGGGGAGAGCACACGCACAGCTCCACCTCCTGCGTTGCTCTGCTGTAAACCCTGCTCCCCCACAGTGATGAGCTAAGTGCTCAAGGGCAATGTGGGGGGGGGGGGTGAGTCTGGAGTCCCGCTCGGGCACTGTTCCGGGGGGAGAAGCACAGATAACCCTGCGCAGTGACGAGGGCGCTGGGGGTACAGTAGACAGTAACACTGGGGGGACTGGGGGTTACCCTGCGTGGTGACATGGGGGCGGGGGTACGCCGGCCAGTGACACAGGGGGGTGGGGTACCCTGGGCAGGGACACTGGGGGGCGGGTACCTGGGGCAGGGACACTGGGGGGCGGGGTACTCTGTGCAGCGCCCTGAAGGGATGAGTCCCGCGGCGGCACTGCGCCGGGGGGAGAAAACTCCGGGGGGGGGGGCGGCTAAGCGCTCCCGGGCGGAGGCTTCCCGGCCCGGGCTCCCCTGGCGCGTTGGGCCAGGGGGGCGGCTCCGGGGGCGGGCCCTGCCGGCCAAACCCGCCCGCCCGCCTCACACCCCGGGCGGCTCGGCGCGGTGCGCTCCTCGCTCAGTGTCCTGCCCGCTGCCCGGCAGGAGGATGGCGCTGCCGGCCGAGCGCGACAGGCTGTTCCGGGCGCCGCCGAGCCTGGTGCTGGAGGCCCACGTGCCCAGCCTGGCCGCCTACCGGGAGCGCTACCGCCGCTCGGTGGAGGAGCCGCAGGGTGAGTGCCGGGGCGGGGCCAGGCCTGCCTGGGCACGGAGCCCCGGCCCCGCTGTGCCCGGCCGCTCCCCGGGCTGGGGCGCGACCCCGCTGCCCTGCCGGGAGCCCTGGAGCCCGGCCCGAGGGGCCCGAAGCGGGGCAGGAGCCGGAGCCGCGGTTCCGGCTCCCCGCCCCCGGCCGCTGCCCGCCCCGGGCCTGTAGGCGCGGCGCAAAGCCCTGCGTGCGGCGGGGGTCCGCACCGAGGCGAGGGCGGGTCGTTCCGCCGGACCCTCCCGCCCGGCGTGGGGCTGCCCCGGGTGCCCGTCGGGCTGTGCTGCCTGAACCAGAGCAGAGCCTCCGGTAGGCTTAACCAGCGCTTCCTCCGGAGCCAAAGCGGTGCGGGGCTCCTGCCGAGTTTTTACTTTCGTGACTGACAGAGGTGCTGGGGCGCGGCCCTGGCACAAACTAAGGCCTGGACTTGATGTGCTATTCATGCACCGATGCCCCTCAGAGCAGGGCTTCCTGTGCCGGGGCCTTCCGCCCTGTGTTTACTTAGGGGAACCCTGCTGTAAAGCCAGACTGTGGTTTCTAAAACTGAAACCCGTTCTCTGTTCGTTACCTCAGATCCTCCTCCTCTGAGCTTCATACAGCTGGGCACTGCCAGCGTGGGGAGGAAGGGAACGGCACCGCCTCTGTAACGCTCTTCAGCCACAGGTCTGGGCTTCGCGCAGGCGGCTGAGCTGCCTCTGTTAAAGGAGGAGGATCTGAGGTGCAGAGGCTCTTACTTCCCCGGCAGCAGGCACGTTGCTAGCAGTGCTGCTGGAAAAGGAACTTGGGTCTGTGGATGCAGTCCCATGCCTAAGCCACTGCCCAGTGGTGCTGCCCAAGGGCTGTCTTATGCAGTGTGAGGAAGCAAAACTGCTTGAGAGTGATCTTTCTGTGACTGGTTGGAAAGGAGAATGTGCCAGAATGCTGGTGACCTCTACCACGGTCTACCCCTTGCCTTGCCTTTCTACCTCTCCCTAAAACGAGCCTTATCTTTGTGGGCGGGAAAAAATATAATGATCGTAGTATTTCTGCAGTGCCCACTGTGCACTAGATCTTTTTCAAACAGGAAGGCACAGTTCCTAGTCTAAGGAGTTCACCAGCTGGGCAGATTTATGGTGTGTGAGCATCTAATATCCATTTGTGTTCACAAATATATTTAAATGCCTAAGTCACTCAGGAGTGACAATGGCACCCCAGAGGGTCTCTCTCCTGGAGGGTTGGGAATGAGGACAGGGTTGACATAAGCTCAGGAAGGATTTTCTGAATGTTAGACACAGTGTGGAGGAAAGCATGGACATTTGTGTTAGATGCTGACAAACATGCAGTGAGGTGGAAGGTCTGGGGAGGACAGGGAATGAGTCATGGGTGGCTGTGTAGAGGGGGCAGAGTTATACAGGGCTCTGAAGGTGGTAACAAGCTTGAATTTGATATAGTGAAGGAGGAGGAGAGCCACTGGAGGGATTGAAAGATGGGGGCAGGGGATTATTATGGTGGACACTGATCATGGGGGGAATTGTCTTACTAGCAGTATTTTGTATGGTTTGGCAGTGGGGAGGGACAAATACTGGTTTTGAGGAGGTCCTTTAGGAGGCATTTGCTAGCAGAAGTAGGCTGGCTGTTATTCACTGCCCACTGTCTCTGCATGCCATCTCTCCTATGCTCTGCTAGGGCACACCTCACAGATATCTCTCCGTTGTCCTCAGAGGTAATGCACTCGGTACATTTCCCAGGGCTGTCACTCTGTTTTGATACTCCCTTGTAATCAAATGCAAATTACTCTGTGCTTGCACAGTACAAGGAGGTGTAGAGTTTTTCATCAGAACTGTGCATGTTGTGTCAAACATTGCTCTTGGGTAAATGCCGGTGCTTCTAAACCTGTCAGTGAGTGTGGTGCCTTTGCTGTCCATATCTGCGATCATATTAACCAGTCCATATTATGGACATACAGTTAGTTTTCTAAAACCACAGGAAAAATGGTGATGTTCCCAGGAATTACTCTACATGACTCAAAGCATTTGAAGCTCAGAGTGGGCTAGTAGAAAAATCTGCTTCTTGAAAAAGGGGTGGGGTTTCGTTCTGGAAAGAATGGGCATGTTACACAATCTGCATGGTGTGAGGACACAGTTGGAGACAGATCTCTTGAACATTAGAAGAAATTGCAAAGTTGAAATGTAACATTATCTCCAAATTTTGGAAGAAGGTAAAATGCTTTCATGTAGTTGAAGAATTGGTTGGTGGCAGATGCACCACCATGTCTTGTAATCTCAGTAGAACCAGTTTTGCATAAGAGTGAGTATTAGAAGGGGACTTGATGAGGGTGGTAAAGGCTGCTTTTAAAAGAAGCCTTAGCTCATGCAAACTTTCATTGCATGAAGTGTAGCAGGTTTCAAGCCTCCACTGAATTTAACCCTATTTCTATTTCTAGGAAGGACCACTGAATTTTTTCTTCAGATGTTAAATGTGTCTTTATCCATTTTTGTCACTTAAGGTTTGACTGTGTTACTTTTGCAGAATTCTGGGATGACATTGCTAAGGAATTTTACTGGAGGAACCAACACTCTGGACCCTTTCTGAAGTACAACTTTGATGTGACAAAAGGGAAAATCTTTATTGAATGGATGAAAGGGGCTACGACCAACATCTGCTACAACCTGTTGGATAGAAATGTCAATGAAAAGAAACTTGGGGACAAAATTGCTTTTTACTGGTAATGTTCTGCTTTTATTATAATATAGAAGTGTCTGCATGTAATCCTGGAGAAGTGATTCTCAACCTGTGGTCCGTGGGCCCCTGGGGATCTGCAGACTGTCTAAGGGGTCCGCGAAAGGTGACTATGAAAATAAAGTTTCAGATCCCAGAAAAGGCATTCCGTTTTTCTGATCAATCAGAAATATGTGAATGTCCCCTCTTACAGGTCAAAACCCGGAAGTGTTGTCGTTACTGTAGAAGTCTACAGTTTAGCGCCCTTTCTCACGTTGCATCAAATGCCGTGCCAAGCACGTGCAACATTTATAGTTTAATTCTGTTCGGTCAGTTTTCAGTCTAAGACATCTATGGTAGGGGTCCGCAGACCACAGGTTGAATTTCCAAAGGGGTCTGCACCTCCATTCAAAATTTTTTAGGTGTCTGCAAATGAAAAAAGGTTGAAAACCATGGTCCTAGAGTAAAGCATATAACTGATACTGACCTCTGTTAAGGTACATGTTAAAACATAATGATCTGAGAGGTAAATGACGGGGAGACTCTGCTCTTTCCATAGTTATGATTAGAGTTAGCTTCCCATTAGAAGCTGGCTGTGAAACCTTCTTTAACTTCTTCAAAGCTCCAGGGTATCTACATGCAAAAACATGATGTGGCGAGATCCCCTACAACACATTTTAACTTTCTTTGCTGGCTTGTCAGAATTCCAAAATGGCTTGGCCTAGAATTGAGCATGTATTCTAGGAAGCTTGCAGTCAGCAGATGCAGATTTTCTAAATAATGTAAAAGCTATGCTGAGAAGATGGTGCATTGCTAGAGTCCTTGTGGTCTAGATGAGTAAGTGCTGGGGTGGTAGGCAGGACCTCCCACGTCTTAGTCCCACCTCAGTCACTGGCTGATAGCACCTACGTACCCTTATGAAGCAGGTAAATATCACTTTACAGATGAGGAAACTGAGGGTCAGATATAAACTTCTGCAAAGTCACAAAACAAATCAGTGTCAGAACAAGGGTGAAACCCACCTCCTAGCTCCAATCTTGTGCCGTTTGGGCAAGGCTGCAGGCTCAAGGTGAAAAAATCTGAATTTCGTGTGGAAAGCAAAGTAATGCATGGATATGTCAGTGCTGTTGAGTCCATGTGCCTTTCATACATTCTTGTTGAAGCATTGCGTGTTTTGCTTTTAGCCACAGACAAAACAATTCATTGAGGAAAAGTCTGAAAGTTTAGGCCAGTAACAGTTCTGAAAACACTTTCTGTAGAGTTATTTACACCTGGAATTCCCATCCTGAACCAAAAGAGCAATTGCTAGAAAACCTGGAGATTTGGTGCTAAGGTGCCATGTTGAAGAATACTCACTATCAGTGACTCCCAAAATGTAATAGTAGTTAGGCTACCTTACTCATCTTGAAGGGGTCTCATGCTGCTGTATCACTTGAACCAGACCGCATCTCTTTACATTGTATGTTCCCATGACTCCTGGTTTCTTTAGGGTTACATGCAGTCCACTGAAAAACATATACTTGGTTATAATATACAAAAGTGGGCATGGTCATTCCACACTGCCTTTCAAAGGGACACATGCCTCCAAGTACAAAGATATCAAACATTCAGCTCCCGCACCAACAGATATGAACCTTTTAAGCATAGAGTTCTCAATTGTGGGGCTTATGTGGTAAGAACCAATGGTAGTATGGAAGGAAGCTGTACAGTGTAGCGCTGTAGTCAGAATGGTACAACCCTCTAGACTGGATGCATTCATATGAGTATATTGGACCACGTCCACACTAGGGGTTCTTTGCCAGTGCAAGTATAGTGATCCTAGTGTGGACATAGCTTATACTGGCCAAAGCTGTGCTTTTACTGGTATAGCTTATTTCATACAGTCCCTGAGCAAAACAAGCTATACTGGTAAAAACACAATTCTGTTGGTATAATTATGTCCTCACTAGGGGCTTCTGCTGGCATAGCTATGTCAATTGGGGAATCACACCTCTTCATACCGACTGACGCGTCAATGCTGGCAGAAGTCTGTAGTGTAGACATGGCCCCAATAAAAAGGTACTTTAATACTGTCATAACTATTTCTGTATGGGGAGGAGACTGGTATAAGTCACCTTTATACCAATATAACCGTATCCACACGAAAGCTTTAACCAATGTAACTTCAGAAAAAAAAAAAATCCCACCCCCTAAGAAATAGTTATACTGGTAAATTTTTATTAGTATAGACAGGCCTACATGTTGGTGAATAAATATTTTTCACCAACATACATACTGAATAAATTCTGCAGCTTTTCTTAATTTAAGATGACTCTTTAAATTCCTTATGAAAACTATTGTAAACTCATTCAGGTGAAAAGAAAACGAGTACTTGTGGCACCTTAGAGACTAACCAATTTATTTGAGCAGGTAAAAGTACACATCTTACAAACTGTGTGGCAGGTTGGCGAGCGGGCCAGGATTTCTATATGCGTGTGCATGCTTTGTTCATTCAGGCTGGGCATTCCGAGTTCATATAAACCTGCACGTAGAAGGTTCTGACAGGCCGTCAGCAGCCTACGATGTCAGTCTTCAGTAAGGGTAGAAAAAGTTGTTTGCCTGAAGTTCTTTGGATTAGATTTGACAGGCTTTGTAAGAGTGTCTGACACACTCGGAGAAATCCACAGTGGATGTCAGAGATGTAAATACTGGTTCTGGACATCTTGTAGCACTGTTGTGGTGGTGGTAAAATAAATTTTAGTAGCACACAAGGGTCATAAATTAATATATTGTGGGAGAAATCTTTGTCTTGCCTATGAACATTCTAAAGCTGGCATGACTTCCTTGTTCTGAAGCTGGTGTTAGAATGTCTGTAGCTATACAATGTGCATGCCGCGGTTACTCCTGGGGGGATCCTGCACCAAAAAATAAAAAATTCTGCACACAATATTTTAAAATTCTGCATATTTTATTTGTCAAAATAACACAATATAATCACGCTGGTTTCAATTATTTTGGTAAATTATTTCAAGATACCTGTCAGCAAGTATGTCTATAACAATACAGATAAAAAATAGATTCAATAAATGATTTTTGACAATTAGATTCCTCACTAAGTATATTAATACAGAACTCTCATTAATCATTCTTTTAAACTACAATGCAGAAATGTATTTCATGCACCCCATAGAAGCAGTATAAAGTCTTGGGGGAGTCAGTGGTAATTGAGGCGCTGAGGGAGAGGGAAGGAGCCTGGGGGTGAACTTGGAGGGTTGTTGGGTGTGGGTGGGAGAAGTATGGAACAGGGTTTTTTGGGGTGGGGGGTTGTTAGGGAATTGGGGAGCTTCCCCCGTGCAGATGCTAGCTGACCCCTAGCCTGTCCCATTTAGTTAGGCATATCTGCCACTGTTCCCATATGTCCCACCGCCATCCCCTCCACTCCCATCCCCATGTGGCCCTGCAACCCCACTCCCATTCAGCCCCCGCCCCAGAATTCCCCTCCACTAGCCGTTCTGAACCCCAGTCTATGTGACCCCTGAGCAGCTCCATGTGTATTTCTGTCTGTCTGTCTTCCCGCCCCTCTGTGCCCGCCCCCCATATCCTGTGCCTCCTCACCTGGCCCTGCGGGCAGGGTTCTGTGAGGAATGCAGGCTCTCCTTCCTCACCATGGCTGGCTGCCACGGTCAGTGAGCCAGTTGACCTCCGTTCTGGTGCCACAGCAGCATCTGGTGGGCGAAAGGTGTAACTGTAGTGCCTCACTGGCAGCATGTATTTTGTGAGGAGAAAAAAAATCTGCAGGGAAACATGAATTCTGTGCATGCGCAGTGGTGCAGAATTTCCCCAAGAGTAAGTAGTATAAGGAACATAAGGCACATGTGGCTATGGACTTGAGGAAAATATGGCACAGTAGCTATGGAGTGGACCTTTAGGAAGCCTGTAACCAGGGGTTGTAAGTGTCAGAGGGTGAGCATTGTACATTGGGAACATGCACACAACTTAAAGTACTTATAGCTCCCCCAGAATTAATTATAACTATTCCCTCCACCCCCACATTAGTAAAAAGCACTCAGCCATCTCTGCAATACAAATGTTGGAGTTTAGATCCAAGTATTTTTGAGCTATGACATGCCAAAAAGACATTGAGAAACTCTTCTGAAAGTCAAGACAGCTCTTCTAGGGCAGGAGTTCCCAAAATGTGGTCCACGGCCCAAAGGTTGGCTGCAACACAGTCCTGCATGGTCCGCCATGGGCAGAGTTGGGTGGTATGGTGGGGCATTGCCCCCCAAACTATATATGTTGGTGGAGTGGTGGCCGGTGACGGTCTCTGCCAAGAGCCAGAGGAGCCCAGTGCCCCTGGAAGGCGAAATGGAGGCGGAGGGTCAATAGAAGGGGCCGGCCCTGAGAGGTGGTGGCTCCCATGGCAGCTGAAGGAGGCAGGAGGGTTCGTGGCCAGCCCCGCTCCCTAGCTGCTACATCCAGTGATGTGTGGCTCTCAGCCCCACGGTCCCACCAGGGATCAAGGATTGGTGGTGGATGATTGGGACCATCAAGGTAACAGGCGGGCGCGACCCAAGTGCCTGTCTCTGCTTAGCACTGGCGGCCCCCAAGCCCTTCCCTCGTTCCCAGGCAGGGGGGTGCCTGTCAGGCGCGCCGGGGGGGTAACTGAGGTAGGGCTGCCAGGTGACCAGCTTAAGGCACTCAACAGGCTGCTGAGGTGGAGTGTGTTGGCGGGGACTGGCTGTGGCACCTGCCTGCACGCTTCACCCTCTCACTGGCCCCAGTCCCTGCTGAGGCAAGGGGCCATGCATGCCCCAGGGTGCCCCTCTCCCTGACGGATGCATGTTAATAGTGGGCCGCGGTGCCTATTGCAGTTGCACAGGTGGGCCTCAGGGGAAAAAAGTTTGAGAACCCCATTCTAGGGAATCCCTAGATCGGGAAATACCTTGACTAATTCCCCTCAAACTTGCCATCAATCTCCTCTCTTGGGAGGGCTCTTGTCAGGCTAATTTGGAGGCAGGTGGTTAAATTTTGGCAAAGTTAGGTGGGAGAGAATTCAAGATTATGATGGAATATAGGTCACCAATTATGGGAGACTGACTAGCTCCAGAAGGTGATGCAGATAAATATGCTATGTGGTTTTTGTCCTTTCCGGAGAGGAGAAATTGGCAATGATGGTGTGTAATGCAGGGTCTGGTAATAAACACCTGGGAAGGGAATGCCAAAAGTTAGATCTTGGGCCTGATTTCCCTCCCACACCTGACTGAGAGTGACGTGCTTTGGATGCAGTGGCATTACTCCCAGTTTACACCGGCGTGAGAGAGAGGAGAATCATGCCCCGTTTCGTTAGTCAAAGGTTGCTGGTGGGGTGATATAGCTCTGTTAATTGTCACCAGGCCTCCCAGAGGGATCGTATGCAATTGACTAATTTTGAAATTTGTAATAGAAGACTATTGTAAAGTGGCCAGAGCTGCTGGGGGTGGGAATTGAAAGCCAGAGCAGAGTTGCAGGCTTGGTGGTATGTCAGGGTCGTAACCGCTGGCAGCAGTGTAACTGTTGCCCACGTGGGGTTGCTTTTTCATCACAAAGGTCAGCAGTTCTCTCTCTGATCTCTTGCCTCTACGTGCATGGTGCATATCACTTTTATTTCCTTTAATAGGACTCTCTTTGTCGATAACAGAACTCCAGCAGGAATAGAGGCAGCAGCCATCTTGAGTAAATGCAAGATGTTTTCAGTTTCTTCTCCTTGCAGATCATTCCTGGGCATCTCCTGCTGCCTGGGAACATTTGAAAATACTTTTATTTCCTGTCCCCTGCCACTTGTGATTCCTCTTTCTATGATTGGTGTTTCTGCAACAGCCTAAAAAGCAACAGAAAACCAGGAAATGTGCCCCAGATAACTCATTTGTCTGAAATAAAAGATCTTTGTCCTAAATGCAGCATTGCAGTTAGTTACCTGGTGCTGAGACTTCTTTGAGATCACGGGGTTATGTCACTGCCTCAGTAGTTTGAGGTGTTAAAAATAAATAAATAAAGCAGGCAGGAGAGTTAAAAGGCAAAACTTTGTAACCTAATACCACCCTGACCTCTAATTCCCAAGGTAGAAATGTGCCCTTCCAGGGATTGCCCACCTCTATTCCACTCTAGGGGGGTGCATACCCAGTGCACTATCTTGAGTACACTGGTGCACACGTGCCTGGAGTGGATTAAATAATGCAACACATCTTGAAGAATAACAGTTACAGAGTAGGTAAGTGACTGGGGTTTTTTTTTAAACCTTGGTCTGTGTGTAGGAGAACCTGTAGCATGTAACTTGGCCTCTTGGAGAGAGAGAGCCTGTCCATTGTACAGTTGCAGCCATTTGGGATTTAAGGGCCTCGGGATGTATTCAGGGAGAAGTGGGATTGGAGCACTAGGGGTTGCTGCACATGAGGACCAAGGGGCGCTGGCAGAGCAGTGAGGAGTGCCTAGGATTGGGGTGGCATTGGCATGCTGCTGGTTAGGTGGGACAGTGGCACAGCTCTGAGCGTTCTATGGCGCCTGCTGGCTCTGATCATTTTAAGAACGTCTTGGTTACTTGCTTTCTTGAGCACTAAATATGAATCATCATTTTTAAAAGGGGGAAGCAGAGACAGTAACAAATTCTGGCAGTTTTACTGCAGCTCTGTTAAAAAAAGAAAAAGAGGATATTACAATTAATGGGCTTGCCCAGTCTGAACCTGGGGTAAACATAAAATGCTATGTTAAGAAGGAGCAAATATTAGGATGAATTGTAGAGGGGAAAGTATCTGGTTGAGTCGCTACTGCTTTAGCTGATAACCAGAGTGTTTGGGCATTTATTCCAAAATTCTTCAAATAAATCTCTCTGAAAGGAAGAAAGCTTAGAAGTTTAGAAAGCTTAGGGTTTAGAAATGCAGTGCTGTAAAAACCAGACAGTGCTCCCTGACTGCTGCTAAGTGTTGTTAATAGGGACCAGGAGACTGGAGAGATTAGTTATTTAATACAGCCTGCCAATGTGGGACAGTAGATGACCTGCATGTGGACATATACATGATGGGAGGATTTGGGGTTTTCTGCACATTACAAAGTTCTCCAGAATCTATGCTTGAATTTAAACCAAGCATTTTGCCCAGTTGAGGGTCACACTGGCAAATTTTCAAGAGCATAGATTGGAACGTATTGCTGCTATCAACTTTCAGAGTTGGCAGAGTGGCCCCTGGAAACTACAAGCACATTGCATGCTGGTGACCATCTCCATCTGAGCAGCCTCATGCACAGCTTAGGATGGAGCTCTGCATGCAGTCTCCATAGGCTACCCCTCCATACTCAAGTGATGGCAGCTGTAGGTTGTGTTTTCACCATGCCTTACTCTTTAAAGTTTCTGACCTTTAAGGCTTCCAAATGCCTTCATACCATAAATGGCTGAGGAGCTTTTGCCTTTGCTTCTGGGCAGCCTGAGACATCAGCACACACCTCACCCGTCAGTGCCATTTGTGTATTATTTTTGAACCCCAATTATGGTAGCAGTCTCTCTGGCGCTAGCCCAAGGCAAGCATTGGGCCAGTGTTGCTGTAACATTGAGGGTGGATTTTCAGAAGCACTCTGCATTGACCCAGCTCTGTTTTCACTACAGGCTGTTGTAATGCTCCCATTGTCTTCAGTGGGGCAGAGTTAGGCCATTGCTGGGCCCCTTTGAAAATCCCACTCTGTCTCACTTTGGGCAGGTGATGACTGCAGGCTCCTTGATGCTCATCCTTCAGTTTAATAACTCTCTGATTTATCTTGTGCTCAACTGCTTGGCCTCTCTAAACATGGCTGTCTTGGTGCAGGCACAGCCCAGCTGATCTGATGCTCTTTAAGAGAAATAGTGCCACTTGGGAAATGGAGAAGGTAACGTTTGTGTACTTAGAGCTCTGTTGAAATAAATGGCGTCTCTTTCAGCCCACGTGTTTCACTGCCTATGATGTTCTAATGAGCTCAGCTGCTTTGGCCGGCTGGCCAGTACCGAACCGTTGTGTATAGCGCTGCTGTTTCATGTACCATGCTGTTGGTAGCCCCCTACAGTCCAGCCCTGTCAATCATTTCTGTGCTCTCCATCCTGCCAGAAACAACCAGCTAATGCACGTACCCAGAGTGGCTGGAATAAAGCTGTAAACAGTAAAATATAGCAGATATATTTGAATAACCCAGACGTTTGCTGCCCTTAAAAATGAGGGTAAAAGTGTGTTGTAGCCTAGTTGTGCAATTTGAGAGTTCCAGACTCCAGGGGATTGCTCTGAAACTCAGTGCAGCAGCAGTGCCAGCTTTTTCAGTGCACGAGTGACATTGCTTGACTCTTGCAAGAATACTGCCCTGCTTCACAGAGCTGTGGAGGGTGAACCCATTAGTGTGTGTGAGCTGCTGGATGCTTCATTGATGGGAGCCCCAGAAGCACCAAGACAGAGCTGGATATTAAAACATGAAGCAGAGAGAAGCCTTTATGTTGTGGATCAAACTTACCCATCATCTGGGTGGGGATGGTTTCTGCCAGTGACTCTTAATGACTGGCTGTCTTTTGAAGAGGCACAAAACAGGAAATAAGAAAAATCCTTCAAAATTTTCAGTCTATTGAGGGATCCTGGAAGAAAACCTGAAAAAATGACTAAATAGGCTCTGTCCAAGCAAATGCCCAGACAGAGAAAACAGGGCGTGAGAGAGAGTCTACTGAGAATGGGCGCAATCCTGGGGAGTCTCACAACATATCTCCAGCCCCAAGTCTACTAGTGTGGGGGTATCGAGATGGACATATTCATTGCCCAGTAGGCTTCCATAGCTCATCTGTCAAAAGGACAATTCCCAGGTGTTCTTACTGAAGAATGCTTCTGCACCATACTGAGGTGGAAGCCCTCAGTGCAGGAAACTTCCCAGAACTCAGAACTTTCTTGCCAGCCAGACTTTCCAGGTGCCCTAGTACATATTGCTAGCAAAGGAAGCCCACAAACTGCCTGACCCTAGGGGCAACCACAAATGTTTGTGGAGTGTCCTCGCGAGCATATAAACACTGACTTGAGTTAAAATCTAGTGTTGACAAACTCATGGGTGTGACTTGCCCAATGAGCCTGTCCTTAAAGTAAGGGAGTAGTGGAAAATTTGTAGTGTGTAACTGAAGTCAGAAGCTGGACTGAGAGAGCTTTAGCCATGTTGGGACACTGCATTTCAGCTGATTTCGCCCTTTGTCATTCAGCGGTGATGTGTGTCTTGTTCTGCAGAGAGGACTGATTTCGTGTCATACCTGCATCACAGCTGGGGCTGGTCTGAGGCGCTCGCTCTGGGTGCTTCAGCTCCTGGATACTGAGTAAAGCTAAATTAGTCTCAGTTTGGAAATGTTGAACTTTTTGTTCTTCTGTTTAGCAAAGGCCATTGAGAGCCTGGTGAGCTTCTCTGAGTGTTGTCTCCTAGCTGGTTAGCTGAAAGGCTCTCAGCGCTAGCAGTGGCAAGGTTGCACAAGGAGCTCTTCCCCAGGTTTGGCTCTGAGGCCCCACTGGTTAGTGTGCGTGTGCGTGTGTAAAATACAGTCGAATGGCTTCTCAGCTCTGTTTGGATGTGGTAAAGGTGGGGAACCTTCTCATTCGGTTTGGATATTTATTTAAAAAGCACAAAGGACCAGAGAAGAGATTGAAGGGAACTTGGTGTTTGTTCTATTAGTGAAGTTATCCATGTAGATCCTCCATATTCAGCTGTTAGGTATTAGGGTGTGGGAACTTATTTGATTGTAATTTAAAACTAGTGTGTTTAAATGAGATTAGCTTTTGATAGGTGTGGCTGCAGCTGAGATGGGGCTAGGCAGAGTCTCTTGGCAGCAGGGCCATGCATGGTAAAGTGTTTCCCGATCCTGTTGGCTTGGTCTAAGGGGAATGGTGGCTAGGCCCAGAAAATACAGTTGCCAATGTCTGAAACTTGTTTCCAGGGCATTTTTCCAAATCAGGTTGGGGTCTAGTGTCCATCAAACTCCCCCCCACCCTAGAGAGAGATGTAGAACTAGGCTTTCTTAAAAATACACATTTCTTAATGATCAGAGCTTCAGAATTTCGGCTGTTATTGAAGAAATGGCCCTGTGACTCACCCTCAAAATGGCCTGTGTCGTAAACTCTCTGCCCCAGCCATCTCAGCGGAAATGCAGTAGTCACAGTGGAGACGTTGGTGACAATGCAGAAACACATCAGAGCAGTAAAATCCCGTTGTCAGTTTAGCACAGTCTGTATCGGCCCAGTGATAGGAGTGATTCGTTACGATTCTCAGATAACAGACTACTTCCTAAAACCTATAAATCTGTGCTTGAAGCATTGGCTCGCTTGCCCCGTCACACCAGACATTGTTATCCAGACAGGTAACCTACAGGTTCTTTGGTCATTTGGAATTGTTTTTTTGCTTCTGAAAGCTGAGCAAGAAGCAAAGCTTGAAGTCTGCATGGCAGGTGTAGGCTGCTAGGGCGTAGAGAGGTGCCAGGAAGTTCTTCTGTTGTGTTCGCAGCATTGATGGATGAGCTTGGTGAACTTGCACATTGGCTACCTCAGTGCTTGTTGCAGGGACGTGTGTGTGTGTCAGATTGAAATGTTCCTGGCTGCAATACTGAGGAATACATGAAGAGAATAGGCTGGCACCAGGACAGTGAGCTTCTTGCTTTAACAGAAGGCTAAAGCAAGTAGAGGTGAGGGGTGGGCTGAGATGTGACCCAAGGTATCTCAGTGTAGAAGCTAACTCCTGACCAGAACGCCTGTCCAAAAAACTAACTCCAACCTTCCTTGTTCACAAGTCCTGTGTGTAAGGCATTGGAGACCTACAGAGCTTATCACCTGCCAAGACTTGAGGCTGGGACTTTTTCTTCTGCAAACAGTTGGTGTCTCAAACATCTAGAATGGTGCAAGGAATCCTTATGCTGCTTTGAAACGTTAGTGGGGCCACCAACTGCAGCCAGCGAAATCCAGAGCCTGGCACTTGGCAGGTGAAGGGAGGGGAATTCCTTAAACTTACAAAACCCAGAGAGACAATGTACAGTCTAAACCAATGAGTCTCAAGAACTGGGCAAAAATTCTTTTAGTTTTCCCCTTTTCAAAGTCTTAGCCTGATTGTTGAACAATAGCTGAAACTTTAACCCACGCAAGGACAGAGTCCACGGATCCAGAGATGGTGTAGCATTAGGGCTAAAACAGACCTGAGCTGCCACAGCAGGGAAGCCCAGGGCAAGAGGGCTTCCGTGCAGAACAAATCAAGGTTCCACTCCCTGCCATAGGATGCAACCTCTCTGTGAGGCTGGGCTGATAGCAAGATGCAGTTGGGAGCCTACATAGGGATGTTTCCTTCCACTGCTCCCCAGTACCATGTTTGTTTTCCCTGCTCTGTGGTCGGAAGTGGCTTGGGACGGTGCTGCCCTCAGATGATGGGTGTCCTGGGCCATATAGGAGGAGGACCGAAGGGAAAAGACAGTGACTGCTCAGTCTCTTTTTCTGGTGCATGTTGCCTTTAACTAAGGGCTTGTATACACATGGAGCTATTCAGGAACAGCCATTCCTGAATAACTCCATGCGTGGGTGTACTTATTCTAGAGTAAGCGGTTTGTTCTTGTGTAACTTAACCATACTTGCGAAGTGCATTAAACTAGAGTTACACAGGAACAAAACACTTCTTCCAGAATAAGCATGTCCATGCATAGAGCTATTCAGAAGTAGCTGGCCTTGAACAGCTCCATGAAGAGACAAACCCCAAAGGCTCACAGTGGAAAAACAGAGCTGTGTCCTCACCTAACAATCCCCTTTTAGCAAAAGACCCCTAAGGTAACGTTCACCCATGTTCACTTGCAGTACTGTTCATGTGGAAACTCCCACGCACAAGGCGTAAGCCAACAGCTCAGCTAACTACCTGAGTTAGGGAAGGAGCTTCCAGTTTGGATTATTCCAGAGGTGATTCCTGAGTCCTTTTTCATCACATTGTTGTCATTGGCAGAGATTCAGTTCCAGGCTGCAAAGGAGCAGTAGTTTGAACTGCTGTGGCAGTTCCTATTTGCTCAGTATGATTACCACCTACAATTTTTCTTAGGCATCTTGTTTGGCATTCATTCTCGTTCTCTCTCTGCCGGTTGGGTGTGTACAATTTATGGCTCTTGCAAGATTTCTTTCCGGAAATTGCAATGCATTAGCAATGATACATCTCTGGAGATAGTAACTGAGTAAGAAGCCAGACTACTTAACACAATACAGTCAGAAAAATAGATTTCCAATACAGTGATTAAATTTTGGTGGTCCAGTTTAATTAATGGCAGGTTAGATGAGGAAAAATACTTCTCTGTTAGGAGAGACTTTTAAATAATTGTCAGAATGTGACATTTCAGACATTTATGTGGAAATAAAGCTAGCTTTTATGTTTTGCTGAATGGGTACCCATATCCAGAAACTGTAGCTGGAGGTATAAAAAATCTGTAGGGGTGAAGCTTTAGATGTGAGACGCGGAGGGGCTTTCTGTCTTATGGTTATGAAGACCAGACAAAGTGGCACATTCTTGTACGCCTTGGGATCAGTGACTGACTCTTGTAATGGGGACATAGTCTAATGGTGTCTTTCTAACCAGTTAGTGACTTTCTCATCTCATCTGGTTGCAACACACACAGTTGAGTTGTACTCACATGGCAGCTTTTCTGCCTCACAACTATGGCTGTGCATATTTGTATGGCCAGCACTTTCCATGCTGCTGAACCATGTTTGTATCAATGGAGTGTATTCTGGGAGAACCTGAGTAGCTATTCCATACTGCCATTCCCCCTGGTTGAGAACCACTGCAATAGACTACTGGTTTTCTTGCTTTCACTAGAGTGAAAACAGTAGGGCTTTCTCTAAGTCATAAGAACAGCCATACTGAGTCAGACCAGTGGTCCATCTAGCCTAGTATCCTGTCTTCTGACACTGGCTGCTGCCAGATGTTCTGGCAATTGGAGGTTTAGGGACACCCGGAGCATGGGATTGCATCCCTTACCATTGTGACTAATTGCCATTGGTGGACCTATCCCCCACGAACATATCTAGTTCTTTTTAACCCATTTATCTTTTGGCCTTCACAACATCCCATGGCTATGAGTTCCACAGTATGTTGTGTGAAGTACTGGTGCCTTTTGCTTGTTTTTAAATCATTTGCTTATTAATTTCATTGGGTGACTCTCATTCTTTTGTTATGTGAAGGGGTAAATAACACTTCCATATTCACTTGCTCCACACCATTTATGATTTTATAGATCTGTGTCACGTGTCCCCTTAGTTGTTTCTTTTCTAAACCAAACAGTCCCAGTCTTTTTAATCTCTCCTTGTATGGAAGCTGTTCCATCCCCCTCATCATTTTCGTTTCCCTTCTCTGTGGATCTTTTGCAGTTCGAATACATCTTTTTGAAAATGGGGTGACCAGAACTGCCACAGTATTCACTGTGTGGGCGTACCCTGGATTTATATAGTAGCATTACGTTTTTCTGTTTATCAGCTAACCCAGTGGTTCCCAGACTTGTTCCGCCGCTTGTGCAGGGAAAGCCCCTGGCGGGCCGGGCCGGCAGGTAAACAAACCGGCCCGGCCCGCCAGAGGCTTTCCCCGCACAAGTGGCGGAACAAGTCTGGGAACCACTGATCTAACCCTATCCTAATGGTTTCTAACATTGTTCGCTTTTTTGACTGCTGTTGCACGTTGAGTTTCAGAGAACTGTCCACAATGACTCCAGGATGTCTTCTTTGAGTGGTAACAGCTAATTTAGACCCCATCATTTTGTTTGTATAATTGGGAATATGTTTTCCAGTGTCCGTTACTTTACACTTAACAGCATTGAATTTCATCTTACATTTTGTTGCCCAGTCACTCAGTTTTGTGAGATCCCTTTGTAGCTCTTCGCAGTCAGCTTTGGACTTAACCATCTTGAGTAATTTTGTATCTGCAAATTTTGCCACCTCACTGTTCTCCCTTTTTTCTTAATCTAGATAATTTATTAATAAGAAGTGGGTTTTTTACCCACGAAAGCTTATGCCCAAATAAATCTGTTAGTCTTTAATGTGCCACCGGACTCCTTGTTGTTTTTGTGGATACAGACTAACACGGCTACCTCCTGATGCTTGACGTTTATTAATATGTTGAACAGGACAGGTCCTGGTACGGATTGTTGGGGGACCCTGCTATTTATCTCTCTCCATTGTGAAAACTAACCATTTATTCCTCTTTGTTTCCTGTCTTTTAACCAGTTACTGATCCATGAAAGGACCTTCCCTCTTATCCCATGACTGCTTTACTTTGCTTAAGAGCCTTTGGTGAGGGACCTTGTCAAAGACTTTCTGAAAGTCCAAGTACACTATATCCACTGGATTCCCCTCGTCCACATGTTTATTGACTCCCTCAAAGAATTCTAATAGATTGGTGAGGCATTATTTCCCTTTTTACAAAAGCTGTGTTGACTCTTCTCCAACATACCATGTTTGTCTCTGTGTGTGACGATTTGGTTCTTTACTATAGTTTCAACCAGTCTGCCTGGTACTGAAATTAGGGTTACCAGCCTGTAATTGCTCGGATCACCTCTGGAGCCTTTTGTAATAAATCCACGTTACATTAGCTTCTCTCTTCTATCCTCCAGGTACAGAGGCTGATTGAAACAATAGGTTACATACCAGTTAGTCATTCCTTCACTCCCTCTTGGGTGAATACCGTATGGTCCAGGTGACTTATTACTGTTTAATTTATTAGCTTGTTCCAAAACCTCCTCTACTGATACCTGGATCTTGGACAGTTCCTCAGATTTGTCACTTTAAAAAATGCCAGACATTTCCCTTTCGAATGAGCAGTAATTGTGAAAGGGGGACTGAGTGTGAATGATTTAGCTTGCTGATGGTTCTCTTACTTGTTGATGTTTTGTATTTGCGAGGGCATTTTGGTGCATGAGTGGGTTTGGAGTGCAATCAACCTGGCAACCACTTCTGGAGACCCTGGTAATTGTAAAGACCAAGGGTCTGAAAAACTGGGACGTGCATAATCAGCCAGATCCTGTTCTGCAACACTTCCCTAGCACATTTTCCTTTATGAGGCACTGAAGTGAACTTAAATGCAGATGCATAGAGGTATAGCGTCCTTGAAGTTGCTGAGGTAAATATCTGTACTTGGTGTTACATCCACATCTGTCTTACGCAGGAGGACAGGTACTACTTAACTCATCTGTGCAAACAGGGTGTAAATTTAACCATGAGAGTAGTTAACCAATGGAACAATTTACCAAGGGTTTTGGTGGATTCTGCATCATTGGCAAATTTTAAATTAAGATCAGGGTGGATAAAAATCAATGATTTATTTAAAAAAAATTTAAAGATCGGATTTTTTTAAATTTAAATTGGATTTTTTCGATGAAATGCTTTTTGAGGAAAAAAACTATCTAAAGATCGTTTTAATTAAGATACGTTATAGCTCAAAGATATCTCATCATGGAATAGGGATTATAAATTCCAATTCTATGGTATGAGACAATATATTCATGTAACGTTTAAGAAAAGTTTTGTAAATGAGTTCCAATAGTTCATGGATTAGGGACCCAATCTTATGGGGTTCCAGGGGCTTCTGTATAGATTATTTAGGTTAATCTTTCTATCTACCCAATGGGACTCAGTGCTCAGTCTAGAAGATACCATCAGAGATGCTTAGTTTTGCAGTTCTCAAATTGTGGATTTGTGTCTCCAGAGATACCATGCTTGTTAACAGCAAAAATGTTTTAAATAACTAACTAAATAATATATAGAGGTGAGAAATAACAGACTTCAACCCTATTGTCCCTCTGCAAATTTGTGTACACAGAGTCAATCCCTTACCTCTCTAAAAGTGCAAAGTTTCAAAAAGTTCAATGAATAGAGGATTGTTGGGGGCGGAATAGATCTGGTCAAGGAGAAGGAGTCTGGAGATAAATGTGAGAAGGGAGGGACAGGCAGTAGAAACAAAAGTGAAACTGTTTGAGCAGCATAGTCCAGAAGTCTTGAGGTCTTTCTGAGTGTAGTCTTCACTGGTTTGAGATCTACCATACCATTCTCTCACTAGTAGGGAAAACCTCTAATGGCAGCAGGCTGTAAAAGAGACCCAGTTTGGGAATAAGAACCATTCAAGAAATGTATGTTTGCTGATGATGTTTTAAACAAAGTCACACCAGTAAACTGGTGGAAGTCACTTAAGCACTTGGATTTAGAGACTGTTGAAGTGATAATCTCACTTTTAACAGGAGTAGCTTCTTCGGCCAGTGTAGAAAGAATATTTTCTTCCTTTGGACTAATTCATTCCAAATTGAGAAATTGTTTGGGACCTGAAAAAGCAGGAAAGCTTGTTTTTCTTTTCCAGATTATGAACAAACAGGAAAATGAAGGTGAAGACGACTGAGTTAGCGGCAAAAGCCAATATTTTAAGTTTCTCATGTTGACCTGGCTGACATAGGTGATTTAATTTTTTTTTTAAATATTTCATTTAACTATTTTAGTTAAAAACAATTTTAACAAAAACAAACCTGATTTTAAAAGACTTGAATGTTTAACTAAATTCAAAAATTCATATTCTTGTTTTGTTAAAATATTATATATTTGCTGTTGAAGAAAAAAAACAACAGAATATATAACGTTGTTTTAGTTAAATAAAACAATTTAAATGTCTGTCTGGTGATGTTCTCCTCCTAATACAGCATGGCAAGAAAATCCTTCAAACATTAATGATTAACCTGTTGAATTGCAGATAGTTCACCTCCCAATGACTTCATAAATATCTGCTTCAATTACTTTTGGTAAATGAAATAAGCAAACAATCATTCCTTTTCTGATATAGCTGTAAAACTAGTTTGAAAAGTTTTCAAAATAGATCAGTTTAAAAATGTATAGTGTGTACCTTCTAAAAATGAAACCTACATCTATCTCTGAGTTGTGAAGAATATGTATTAAGGTTATAACAACCAACAAGAATGTACTTTTATGTAGAAATCCATGATTAAATAAAGTATTCCTGACTAGTGGTTTAAATCATGATTTAAATCAAATCTACCCTGATTAAGATTGGATGTTTTACTGAAAGATCTGCTCTAGGAATTATTTTGGGGCAGCTCTCCGGCCTGTGTTATACTGTGCAGACTAGATGATCACAGTGGTCCCTTCTGGCCTTGGAATCTATGAGTCTATGAAAAAACACATTACTCATCTAAAGGTACATGGTGGGCATGTTTTCTTGCTTTAGTAAACCCTCCCAGACTTAAAATTTCTGTGCTGTTATAATTGGCCCATCGAGGAAATACTTTAGTTTGGTTTTTGGTAGACAGGTATTCTCAAAACCCCTACTATAACTGGTAGCAGTTAGACTTCTTATTCGTAAAGCATGTCACGATAGCAACTGAGTGAGGCAGCCAACAGTGGAAATATTCTGGAATTTACAAAACAAGTTGGTTTATACCTTTGCAACTCGACCAAACCCAAGTGCTTTGTTTGGTAAGGAGTTGGCTTTGCTTAAGGAGTTAAACCTTTGCTTGTTCCTTCTGTGTAGTAAGTTTTGCTTGGGAGTTGACTCTGGTTTGGGAGAGTATGTGTCTGTGAGAGATTTGAAATGAGGTGAAATAGCTGAGCCACTTCTTACAGCCAGGTCCCAGGGAACATGGGGCCAGATTGTGAGATCGTCATGTTTAGTACCTATCTCCAGAAATAGTCTCACTGAATTCAGTGGGACCATTTGTAGAGAAACATGCTACTAATTATGGGTAAGGGTATCAGTGTACTCATAACGAATGGGAAGGCTGTCTATGAGTGCTTAAACCCAGATAGGTTCTTGAAACTGAAGAGGTCATTACTAAAAGAAGCATCTCCTGGGATACTGTAGCTTGTCTGCGAGCTACTTTGTTTCCATTGGTAGCCATTTCAGTGCTGCTGTTTCTGCAGGAAGACAGAGCTGCAGATGCAAACAGTGCAACCCGTTTTCCATTTTGGAAGAGAATGTGGAGGAACTCGGACAACAGCTGATGTTGCTGAGAGAAATCACTTGCAGACCAACTGCATATAGAGCTTGAAGAGAGGCATGGTCAGGGGAGCTGTGGTAGGTTTAGACCACATGTGGGATGGATATACAGGTGAGTGGAAGAATGTGGTAGCAAAGAAGAGAGGAGGAGCAACTCATAGTAACAGAGCCATTTGGTTTTGACAACAGTATTAGAATAAAAGAAAAGGAGGGCTTGTGGCACCTTAGAGACTAAGAAATTTATTTGAGCATAAGCTTTTGTGAGCTACAGCTCACTTCATCGGATGTATTTCTTTCGTGAGCTTCAGCTCACTTAATCGGATGCTCACAAAAGCTTATGCTCAAATAAATTTGTTAGTCTCTAAGGTGCAACAAGTCCACCTTTTCTTTTCTTATCCGTTCTTTTTGCGGGTATAGACTAACACGGCTGCTACTCTGAAACCTGTCAGTGTTAGAATAGTCTATTCTAGATTCCTTGTGGGACAAGACTGAGGATAAACAATAGCCTGACAAACCAGAGAAAGGTGACCAGTGAAAACAGTAAGAGTCAAACGTCCTTGATACCTCAAGTGTGGAACATGCTCCAGGCCAAGTGTGACTGATAAATAGGGCAGGGCAGTATGTTCCCCCCAGTGCCACGAGAAGACAGGCCAAGCCAGCTGTGTATGAAGAAGGGTGCTGAATTTCTGCGTATTGTGATTTCCATTCCCATTGATTTCAGTAGGTGTGAGGGTGCTCAGCACAGCTGTAAGATCATGCCCTTACGGGAGCTTCCTGCTAGCTGGGATGGGGAGCTTCTTTTCCACTCCAAAACCTGACATGTCACTCCAGTTTGAATAATACAAGTAACCATCAACCAAGAGCATTTACATGTCCCTATGGACAAAAGTACAGAACTTGGAATTGAGAAATAACCCAGTGGAGAGGGAAGGAGCGATCCTGTGTGACCTAATGGGCATTCGTGATACAGGGGGCGAGAGGGGCTCCCCCAAAGGGAATACTGGGCTCAATACAGTTGATATAGGAGGAAGATACAGAGGAAAATGTCAGTTTGTCAAATCAGCTAATTTAATAACAGAGGGTAATGGAGAAGTACTTTATCTTTCCACTTCTGCTGTCCTTACCCAAAGGAGAAAGTTTAAAAACTCCCAGAAAGAAAGAGGGTGAATGAGATTCCTGGCCCACCCACCAACGAGCTCAATCCCCAAGGTACAGACCCCCTGAGCAGAGCTGATGGAAAGCCAGGGATGCAGAATTCCTGTGGAAACTGCAGAAACAATCAACCTGTAGAAGTCTGTGTTCTCACTAGGAATAGGCACATATCTGTGGGTGACCTAGTTCTGTTTTTTTGGGCTTACAGTACTGTAGCAGCCAGAGTGTCCATTGATGGCTATACTGGTGTACCCAGTCACTGGGGAGGGCAGGACTGGGCTCAGCTTCCGAGTGCATTGGTGGTACAGCTAGTTCTCAGGGAAAGCGGACATTACAACTAAATTGCTTGGGCTAACTCCTACCCCTGATGCCATCTTTCTTAGAGCACCAAGTGAGGAGAACTCTGGCCAGAGGGCAAGCCAAATATGTCTAACTTATTTGAGAACTGGAAACCCTTATGAAGGAATTCCTGCTCTCTGCATGACTCTCCTTTCGGAGGTGGTAGTTTGTATACCTGTTGTTTCTGTATACAACTCACTGTTGCTTCCACCTGTAACTTTGCTGGTTGGCTGTAGTGAATAACACTGTGGTAGATTAAATTGTTCATGGAAGATTCTTTTAAAAGTCGGGTGAACGTTCAAAAGAAGAAAATATCAAGTACAGTTTGAGCTACAGAATGAACCAATCTGCACCTTGAAGGCACGTGCAGATGTGGGTAACTTTTTCTCTTGCTACCATGGTATTTTTCTATGGCAAGATAAATAGACATGAATCTCTTGTCTTCTGTCAGCATGGATTTGTGCCAGGCTTTAAGTGATTAAACTCAGTTTCTATGACTGGCTGAAAGCTTGTCTAAATTACTATTTGTCCTCATTATTAAATTAACCTTGGAGAGAAAACAGATACAGATCTCTGAGATGAAATTATTCTGGGCAGACAAGACAGCCACAAGTAAGATACTTACTAAGATAGGTATGGCGTATGTACCACTATAGCTACAGCAATGTAATCTACTTAAATACTTGCTAATGTCATAGATATGCCTGCAAAATGAGCAGTGCATTTTAGTGCAATGGCTTTCTGTTGTGTATTAGAGGAAAAGAAAATATCTTCAGTAAATCCTCAGTGACACAGAGTAATGGCTACATCAGGATTTTTTGCTTCGCTTTCCCCCAAATGCTTCCCTTCCCGTGTTTTGGATGTCTCGGTGGGAGAATTTGTAGTTGCTGGTGGCAGTTATGTCACTAGCACTTAGCTAGCACCAGCAGAATGAAAATAATTCCATACTGTAATACACATCAATTTCTTGCTGGTGCAGCCCAAAAGCCCAGTTATGCAAAATATAAAGCTGTTCTAACGACCCTCATCCTTTGCTGGGCATGGACAAATGAAGCATGGGTGAGACGGACCTGGGGAAGTACAGAGGTGAGTATGGGGAGAGGCTGGAGCTTGGAAAGAGAGTGAAAATATCCAACAAAAGAAGGCTTTTGGAAAATACATTAACATTTCAATCTTGTACAAGTCATCTGTGTTTGTATACAAAGACTTTAATCCAGGAGCAGATAGTCAACACAGTCACTGATGGACAGGGCTTGAAAAATGCACATTACCCGCTCTTAGTCCTAGGAATAAGCTTGCTAGTCTGGGCAAAAAATTGCTTGAGCCACTGTGTTCCTGATGCTTAAACTGTTCTCGCTGCGTCTGTGTGTAGTGTATTGTCAGTTCTGTGTAGGGGATGGTTTCCTGACTATAACTTACTACCAGGGCTGGTCAAATAGCAGAAAATAAAATTTCATAGGCTAATTTCACCAATACTGTACTACTATACTTACTGAATAGTATTTGACTGATTATGGACCCGGTGAAATGCCACAAAATGTTAGTCAAATCCATCCAGTAGTATATCTGAATCCTGCTCCACTAACCTGCATTACTACATCCCTTGGAGTTGTCAGACCTTCTCTTCTCTTCTCTTCTTTCCGCTCCCCAGGTTTTTGCCTTTCACAGAACATGATACATCTCTTCCTGAGTTGTCTTCATCCTCTGCTTTTTTCCTTTCTCCTACCTTGTGTTGTATATTTTTCCCTTTGTTTTCCCCTAAATCTTTCTGACTACTTTTTTTCTGTTCTAACACCAGACCTTTCCAGCCTCCCCCATTCAGGCACCCCACCGATTTTGGAAACTTTACCAGACATGCAGTAGCCAGAGGACTAAACCTATTAGCCACAGAGGTATGGTCACCTCACCATTCGGGGACAGTGCATCAGTGAGATGGCATCTCCTGACCTCTCTGCCTGTTGAGAAAGGGGAGCGTGCTGGGATTCCTCCGAGGGCGCTGTCCCTGGACCCTGCTGTGGGGACTCCTTCTCTTATGCTATTTTGTCAGTGTTTGATAAACATCAAGTTCTCTTCCTCTGTCCTTCCCAACACCCTGCCCCCCTTCTTTCCTCCAACCTCCTGGTTTCTGTGTGGGTGCTAAATCTTTGCTACCTCACACCTCCCCCAGACTCCTGGTGGCTGCAAGGAGGGAGGGAGGAAGGGGGCTCTCCCCCCTCACATTTTGGGCTTCACTTCTGAGTTCCCTTCCCCTGAGAAGAGTTCCCACACCTGCCTCTGCAATTAGGAATGTTTGTAGGCTGCTGAAGAATGAAACTGACCTGATGCATGTCAACTTCAGGGCTGTCCAGCTGGATCTGAAAAGCAGCATTGTTAAACTAACAAGACTGGCTAGTTTTTGTTCATGCAGCTTGGGAAGCTCTGGGCAGTAGCAGGGGTTCTGGAGCAGTCTGTCTGCAGACTGAACATTGCATTGGTTTAACCTTTGTTCATGTTTGAAGGGTTATCTTTGTAATCATAAAGGCCAGAAATTTTTGTACAGAATCTAAGTTTTTATTTTAAAGGGTTGGCACTTGCCTGGGGAAGCTTCCTACATGTTCTGGGCAAGAGGTTTTACAATCCTGCAGGTAAATGGCTCAAAAGCATGAAGAGGACAGAAATAAAATCCTCTTTAGGAGATTCTCAACACTTGTCATTTGTTTACATAATAGACCTTGAAGTCTTGATTAACTTCTAACAGGATGTACCTGCTGTTTGAAGCCATTGAGATGGGCCACCGTACAGAAAAAGTAACACAAACACCGGAGAAACCATCATTTGTGTAGTACACAGTACTAAAGAGATAACTTTGAGTTACACAATCTTTTGGAACATGTCTTAAGCTGCACCTGGTACTTATTGCACAGATTCCCAGGATTTGAGGAAAAATTACAGACACTCTGGTAAATCAATCCTTTTAATTTCACTCCCCTATAGAAGAACTGCCTTTTCTGTGCAATATTCGTTCCAACCAGTGCTGATTTGGGACAATCATGTACTCAAAGTCATCAGTTAAAATGTCTCGCACAGATAACTAGCTCAAGAATTTCTTCCTGATTTTTTTTTTCTTTTGGTGTATCTTCTGCCCATTGGACTCTCTGTGCTACACATCCCTGTTTCCTTTTCCAAGGAATGTGTCACTTGTCCAGTAGTGCTTTTTGTGAGCTGGAAAAAACAAAAACCTTAATCACAGTTTTATAACTGCCTAGCATTGCTGCAGCAACTTTCTCAGGTTCACTAACCTCTAGTCTAATGGGATTGCTAATCTGTCAGCCTTCCGGAGAGACACTGTCTACCCCTACCTGCTGTAAGGCAAGGAAAGCACATGGGTGATGCACAGATCAGTTGCTATTCAAGGTTTAATGTGAGGCTCATGCCTAGTTAAGGACACTCTTGCAGATACATTCCCTGCTCTTTAGCTCTTTGGGGGCACAGCTGGTAAATTAGTTTGTCACCTGCTGAATCTAACAAGATCATATGGATAAGAAGTTAAAACTGTTATTGCTAACAAACATTGGCAGAGATATTAAACCTCATGAAGCCACTCTCTGAGAGATCCGCGTCAGACTTATCTGGGGGGCAGATTATCCCACATCTGCTATGGCAGGGTATTTACACCTTTCTCTAAAGCAGTCATATCAGACCTCAGTGGTTCAGGAGCCAAATTAGCCATTAACATTGGCCAAAAGAGACACAGCAGTGTCAATTCATTGCTTCATTTACTGTCATGCTCTGTGTTCAGTCACAGTGTGTTTTAATATCCTGTACTGCCAAGAGCCACATTAAAAAAGCCACTGACAACTCAAGAGCCTGAGACTGCTCTAAAGCATCTGGTGCTGGCCACTGTCAGAGACAGGGCACTGAGCTGTAGCCCTCGGGTCTGATCCAGTCTGTCTGTTCCCATGTTTCTGTGTCACTAATTTAGAATGAACTCTGTGGGTTAGAACTTGACCCCCTGGCTTCCAGATGGAGAAAAGTACTGTCAGGGTTCCCTCCCCACTCTGAACTCTGGGGTACAGATGTGGGGACCTGCATGAAAGACCCCCTAAGCTTATTTCTACCAGCTTAGGTTAAAAACTTCCCCAAGGCACAAATCCTTCCTTGTCCTTGGATGAGTAGTGCTGCCACCACCAAGTGAGTTAGACAAAGATTCAGGAAAAGGACCACTTGGAGTTCCTGTTTCCCCAAAATATTCCCCCAAGCCCCTTCACCCCCTTTTCTGGGGAGGCTTGAGAATAATCTACCAACCAGATAGGTAAACAAGGTGAGCACAGACCAGACCCTTGGGTTTTTCAGACACTAAAAACCAATCAGATTCTTAAAAACAGAACTTTATTATAAAGGAAAAAAAAGTGAAAGAAGCACCTCTGTAAAATCAGGATGGAAGGTAATTTTACAGGGTAATAAGATTTAAAACAGAGGATTCCCCTCTAGGCAAAAAAAAAAAAACAGGGCTAAACCTCCCTCTTAGTACAGGGAAAATTCACAAGCTAAAACAAAAGATAAACTAACACATTCTCTTGCTATACTTACAATTTGTAATCTTAGAGGCTTATTTCAGGTTTGGTTTTAGGAGAGGTGTTTTTTTCCTGCCTGATCCCTCTCTTTGTCCCGAGAGAGCAACAATGAAGCACACAACAAAAAAGCCTCCCTCCACACACTGCAGATTCCCTCCACAGATTTGAAAGGATAATCTTCTCTTATTGGTCCTTTTGGTCATGTGCCAACCAGGTTATTTGAGCTTCTTAACCCCTCACAGGTAAAGGAGGGATTTTTTGCTACTCTTTAGCTGTATGGTTATGACAAGTACAAACACGTATGTGCAAGATTTGGACCGACAGATTGTGCTGGAGAATGTCGGGATCTGTGCTCTCAAACCAGCAAGAGAGCCGGTGGGGTTAAAGTCATGTACAATAGGAACACTGTGCGACTGCTATCTATAACCACACTTACATGTTGGCTTGGCAGAATGTGACTTTCAGGTTTTATAATTGTGCTGGATAATATCCAGGTTTATTTTTAAGCATTTTTTAAGATTTTTATCTATTTTAAATTTTCACTGTGGAGTCAGACAATTATTCAAGGACCATACACATTGGGGTTCAAAAGGTTAACGCTTTATAAACTGTTAAAACACAAATGGTCAGCTTTCCATGTCAAATATACAAAGTGTGGCAAATTGCCGGCACTACTATGACGGGTCTCACGCTTCCTCTTCTTGGGTGGAGGTTCAGGGCACCGTTTCTCGCCCCTGTACTGGGGTATTAACTGCCCCACTAGTGTCCTAGAGGAGGGGAGTGGAGAGGGAGGGACCCGGGCCCACCCTCTACTCTGGGTCCCAGCCCAGGGGCCCTAGGGATAGCAGTAAAATGCTTGAACTAGCGGTTCCTTCCCCTGGGCTACTTCCCTCTCCTGCCCTTGAGCTTGTGGGGCTTCCTGCCCTCTCTCTCTCTGCACAAACCAGGTGTCCCTTTACCTAGGGTCTTGGTCTTCTTAGCCCACCGCAGCACTTCTCCAAATTCTCCTCTGCTTCCCTCCAAACTGCTCTCTGCTCCAACACCAATCCACTCTGCTTCAACTCCTCCTCTTGTCTGATTGAAGCAGGGGGTTTTTATCATGTGACTGGCTTCAGGTGCTTTAATTAATTTATAGCAAACTTTCTTCCCTCTACAGGGAATAAGGCTCCCTTCTAACACTCTCCTGCTGTCCTCTGGCCATTCTATATCACATATCCCCCCCTCCCCTGCCTTGCTCAACTCCATGGGGTTGGGCTACTTGGGAGGAGAGGCAGTGCTGTCATGATAGGCCATCAGCGTTGCCGTGTTGGCTTCCGGCCCGATGCTGTACCCGGAAATGGAAGGGCTGCAGGGATAGGAACCACCTAGTCACTCTTGCGTTCTTCTCCTTGTTTCTGTGCATCCACTGGAGTGGGGCGTGGCCTGTCATGAGGGTAAACCACCACCCCAGTAGATAGTAGCGGAGAGTCTCCATAGCCCATTTTACCGCTAAACATTCCTTTTCAACAACGGCGTACTCTTATTCCCTGGGGAGGAGTTTCTGGCTGAGGTACAAGATCAGGTGTTCCTCCTCCCCTACCATCTACGAAAGGACGGCTCCTAGCCCTACCTCCGAGGCATCTGTTTGTAGGATGAATTCCTTCTCGAAGTCTGGGGCTATAAGTACTGGATGGCAGCAAAGGGCTGTCCTTAAATCTGCAAATACTCTTTCTGCTGCATCAGTCCACTTTACTATCTCAAGACCCCCAGCCTTTATCAGATTTGTCTATGGCCCTGCTCTTGTGGCGAAATGAGGGATGAATCTCCGATAGTAGGATACTATCCCTAGAAATGCTCTGACCAGCTTTTTGTGGACTAGTTGAGGCCAACCTTGTATTGCCTCCACTTTATTCCATTGGGGTTTCACCAAACCTCTCCCTACTACATACCCGAGGTATCTGGCCTCAGCTAGTCCTATCTTGCACTTGAGAGGGTTGGCAGCGAAGCCGGCCTTCCGCAGGGCTTCTAGCACCACTTCTACTTTTCCTAGGTGCGTTTCCCAGTCAGGGCTATGGATGACTATGTCGTCTAGATAGGCAGTGGCATACTTAGCATGGGGTCGCAGCAATTTGTCCATAAGTCCTTGGAATGTTGCAGGGGCCCCATGGAGTCCGAAAGGGAGGACAGTGTATTGGAACAGGCCATCAGGTGTAGAGAAGGCAGTCTTTTCCTTGGCATTCTTGGCCAGGGGAATTTGCCAATATCGTTTGGTCAGATCCAGGGTGGTTAGGTATCGGGCCTTGCCTAACTGATCAACTAGCTCATCAATGTGTGGTATCAGATAGGCATTGAATTGGGATACTTCATTCAACTTCCGGAAGTCGTTGCAAAACCTCAGGGTGCCGTCAGGCTTGGGGACTAGGACAATAGGGCTGGACCACTGGCTGTGGGATTCTTCAATAACCCCGAGTTCCAGCATCTTCTTCACTTCTGTTCTAATTTCTTCCCTTTTGTCTTCCAGTACGGTCTTATTGTCACCCTTACTCCGGGCCTGGTGACAATATGATGTTGGACCAGTGTCATATGGCCCGGCTGTGTACAGAACATGTCCTGGTTCCATTGGATCGTATCAATGACCTCTGTTCATTGTTCTGGAGTTAACTCAGGAGATATCTTCACCTGCCCCTGTGGGTCGTCTGTCTGGGGTGGAGCTCCCCAAATGACCAGGCACGTCTCTTGGTCACGCCAGGGCTTCAGTAAGTTGATGTGGTAGATTTGCTCTGGCCTTTGGCGGTCTGGTTGTCTGACCTTATAGTCCACCTCCCCAATGGCTTCCACTATCTCATATGGTCCATGCCAGCTGGCCAGGAGTTTGCTTTCGGCTGTCGGCACTAGCACCATCACCCGTTCCCCCGGCTGAAATCTCCGTACTTTCGCCCGATGGTTGTAATATGTCCGCTGGGCCTCTTGTGCTTTTTCCAAATGTTCTCATACTATAGGAGTTACTAGAGTTATTCGCTCTCTCATCTGTGTCACGTGCTCAATGACATTCTTTCCTGGGTTGGGTTGTTCTTACCAGTCTTCCTTGGCAATATCTAATATTCTGCGTGCGTGGTGCCTGTATAGTAGCTCAAAGGGAGAGGAACCAGTGGACGCCCGGGGGACTTCCCGTATAGTAAACATTGGATGTGGTAGAAGGGTATCCCAGTCTTTTCCGTCCTGAGCTACCACCTTCTGGATCATACTTTTAAGGGTACGATTAAACTGCTCAACCAGTCCATCTGTTTGTGGATGGTAGACTGAGTTCCATATGGCCTGGATGCGGAGTAGGGTACATAAGTCTTTCATTAATTTTGACATGAAAGGGGTTCCTTGGTCTGTCAGGATCTCCTTAGGGATGCCCACTCTGGGAAAAACCTGGAGTAGTTCTTTTGCTATTGCCTTGGATGTGGGGTTTCTTAAAGGAATGGCTTCTGGATACCGCATGGCGTAGTCAAGGATGACTAGTACATTTCGGTGGCCCCATGCCGATCTTTCCAGTGGGCCCACTATGTCCATGGCTATCCTCTCGAAAGGGACTTTAATAATAGGCAAAGGTACTAATGGGGCCCGCAAATGAGGTCAGTGCTATGCAACTGGCATTCAGGGCAGGAGGCACAATAGTGCTAGACCTCTGCACGTATTCCTGGCCAATAAAACCTTCTTAGGACTCTATCCAGTGTCTTGTGTACTCCTAGATGTCCCCCAAATAGATGACTGTGAGCTAACTGTAGTACTGCCCTTGTGTGTTTCCGTGGGACTAAGAGTTGCTCTACTTTTTCCCCTTGTATTTGCGCTGTCCTGTACAACAGATCGCGTTGGAGCACATAATATGGCTTTGGGCCTTTGGTCTTTCCTTCCACGGGTACGCCATTTACTTCCACTACCTCCTCCCTTATATTTGCATATAGCGGATCATTGGCTTGGTCCTGCCCGAAATTCTCCTGTGCGGTACCAATCTGACCTAATTCCAGGGGGCCTGTTTCTACTCCGCCCCCTGAGTTGCCCCTACTTGGGCTGGGAACCGCCTCCGAGTCCTCACTGGTCTGAATTATCTCCTGGCCTGCTGAACGTGTTCACCTACCAACAAGGGAGGTTTTCTAGTTCTCTGCTAGAATCCTGGTCCCCAATCTTTTATCTGCCTTCCTTTCCTGCCTAGACTTTTGGGGTTTTCCGGGTGAGGAGAATAACTCTGGGGCAAATTCAGCAAACATTGGGGTGAGGCTATCTGTAGGTGCCTCCTCTGTAGGTGTCTCAACCCGGGGGTTGCTATCCTCCCCTGGCTCTATTGGGGGGGTAAGCTCTCAAATCTGGGGAAGTCCCTACCAATCAAGACAGGGTAGGGGAGCCGGGGACCACCCCTGCAGTCACCCTGGTAGTATTCCCCTGGATCTCAATCCGCACCGGGATTGTGGGGTAAAAATTTATGGTGCCATGAACGCATGTTACCCTTGTGTTTTTGGCCCAGGTTAGTTGGTCTTGCCCCACCAACTTCCCAGAGACCAGAGTGACAGCACTCCTGGAATCTATTAATGCTATGGTCTCAATACCATTCATTTTTACTGATCTTGTATACCCATGCGAGGTCATTGTGACCCCGAGCAGGCTGATTAGGCCACATTGCTCTCAGTGATCCCCCAGATTACATCGCATAGGCTCTTCCTTGTTGGGGCATTGGGCTGCTATATGCCCCAATTCCCCACACTCGTAACACCACCCCCTTATTCCGGTTGCCGCCCTCTGCCTGGGGCTATTTGGCTAGCCCCCCCAGTCCTCTCTTCCCAAACCCCCAGGTCCCTTCTTGGCCTCAGGCCATTCCTCGGTGTCTTTCCTCCCAGTTATGATTCTCCTGGAGTTCTCGACAATCAGGGGCCTTGGGTTTGGGACTGGCTTCCTAGTTTGCCATGTCTCACTCCCTGGGGTCTGGAACAGTTCGCAGGCTGCCAGCTGTCTTTCCACGAGAGAGACCAACTCATCATAGTGGAGGGGTCATTCTGGCCAACCCAAGCCTGGAGGTAGCCCCCTCATATACCAGTACAGTACCAGGAGCTCCAGCATCTTCTCAGAGCTGAGGGCCTCAGGGCACAGCCATTTCCGGGTCAGATGGATCAGGTCAAACAATTGCGATCAGGGTGTCTTGTCCTCTGTATACTGCCACTCATGGAACCTCTGGGCTCGCAACACCGTCGTTACTCCGGATCTGGCCAGGATCTCTGCCTTCAGCTGGGGGTAATCTGCTGCAGTCTCCGCGGCCATATCGTAGTAGACCTTCTGGGCCTCCCCACACAGGAGCAGGGCGAGGATACCAGACCACTGATCTCGGGACCAGGCCTCCTGCAGGGCTGCTCTTTCAAAAGCCAGGAGGTATGCCTCCACATCATCCTCCCGTGTCATTTCTGTAGGCAGTGGCTGGCCCATATAGTCCAGGTCCCATCGCAGTTACGGTTCAGCTCCATAAGGGCCTTCATCTGGTTCACCAGCTCTTGCAGCAGGGCTCGGTCCTGGGCAGCCTGACTCATCAACAGACGATTAGTCTCCTGCTTCATCCGAGTCACCTCCTGTTGGGTGGGTGCTTGTACCCGGGTAGCCTCCTGCTGGGCTGCAGTGGCTTGTATTAGGGCCTTGACCACGTCATCCATCTTAGGGACGGGAGGGTTTTGGCTAACCCTGGTTTAAGTCCCCAGCGCATAGATCCCACTTTTGACACTATGTGTGGCAAATTGCCGGCACTACTATGATGGGTCTCACGCTTTCTCTTCTTGGGTGGGGGTTCAGGGCACCATTTTTTGCCCCTGAACTGGGGTATTAACTGCCCCACTAGTGAGCTAGAGGAGAGGAGTGGAGAGGAAGGGACCTGGGCCCACCCTCTACTCCGGGTCCCAACCCAGGGGCCCTAGGGATAGCAGTAAACCACTAGAATTAGCAGTTCCTTCCCCTGGGCAATTTCCCTCTCCTGCCCTTGAGCTTGTGGGGCTTCCTGCCCTCCCTCTGCACAAACCAGGTTTACCTAGGGTCTTGGTCTTCTTAGCCCACCGCAGCACTTCTCCAAACTCTCCTCTGCTTCCCTCCAAACTGCTCTCTGCTCCAACACCAATCTACTCTGCTTCAACTCCTCCTCTTGTCTGATTGAAGCAGGGGGGTTTTATCATGTGACTGGCTTCAGGTGCTTTAATTAATTTATAGCAAACTTTCTTCCCTCTACAGGGAATAAGGCTCCCTTCTAACACTCTCCTGCTGTCCTCTGGCCATTCTATATCACAAAAGTAAATATCCTTAAGTCAATTAAACATACTGTTACTATTCCTTTGCTTGTACTTTCGTAACAAGCCTAATTCAAAAGTCATAATCACTGGATTTTGACTAATCCAAGGAGCATTTTTCTTATATTACAAGTGTCTTGTAAGGTATCAAATGAAAGCTGGTAACACACTAGTAATTAATATCATTGTGAAAGCATGTATATTAATGCTGTATGAAGAATTATGAATACTTACTGATAAGCTTTAAAATTTGTGACCAAACAGAGGGAGAAACAGGTTTTCTTCCAGATAGGAGGGAAGGTAGTTATCTCCCCACCTTTAATGTAATTTAAGCATTGTGAAATCAACACATGGGAGACAGCGGAGCTGGTAATGGCTGTGAGTGTCCAGTGATGAGCTGCATAATGCAGAGAAGCGCTCTTCCAAAGGGTTTGGGGACTAGGGTGTATCCAGAGTCTGTATCCGCAAAAAGAAAAGGAGTACTTGTGGCACCTTAGAGACTAACCAATTTATTTTTTAGGGTGTATCCAGTGTCTCCTGTGAGGCTAGGAGAGCTGGCAGAATTCTAAGGCGTTTGCCTGCCTGGTTGACAAACTGGGGTTACAGGTAGCACTGCAAATCTGCGTATATCCACGGACCATGTTTGTAAATCGGATGCAGGTACAAATTTTGTATCCATGCAGGGCTCTAGTTACAGGGAGCTTTCATCAGATTAACACTAACAAATCTGTTTTGCTAAGGCAGAGAGGTAACAAGGTCACCTATAGTTCTGGACGGCCCTGAGAAAGCGTCACAATTGTAGACCTGCCCTGAAGACACGCTTTTGGGAATGAAATACATTGTTTAAAAAAGGCTTAGCATTAAGGTGTTTTCTCTAAACAGTGCTTACTGGGTATCAACCAATAGGCACAACATACGTTCTCTAGGCCGGGTGTAGTTACTGGTTAGACTAGCAGCGTTGTGTAACCCAAAGTTATGGATGGGGGAGACAGAAACTTCCTCTGGCCTATATTTATATAGCAATCAATGGTGAATAACTGTTTATGACTACCCAACAGTTTGCAAGTGTGAATTTGTGTGGGGGGGTGGAGGGTGAGAAAACCTGGATTTGTGCTGGAAATGGCCTAACCTGAAGATTACTTTAGATAAGCTATTACCAGCAGGACAGTGGGGTGGGAGGAGGTATTGTTTCATATTCTCTGTGTATATATAAAGTCTGCTGCAGTTTCCACGGTATGCATCTGATGAAGTGAGCTGTAGCTCACGAAAGCTCATGCTCAAATAAATTGGTTAGTCTCTAAGGTGCCACAAGTACTCCTTTTCTTTTTGTGAATACAGACTAACACGGCTGTTACTCTGAAACCTGTATTTGATATAAACGTTCTTCACCTGAAACTCTGTTTTTTGCTTGGTGAAATACAAAGGTGTAACTGGAAGGATTTCTGTAAGGGGCGCTAATGGGGCCTTAGAGAAGGTAGGATTAACTGAGCCTCCCTATTGTCCAGTGTGAAACTAAGCCCATGCAAAACACTTGTCTGCTCTGCTTCGTTAATGTGCATATGCTGGCTGCTAGCCACAGTGGTGTGTGTTGAGTGAATGCATAGTTAGTAATTGAGCCCCATCCACTGGGGAAAGAATTTCTGTGGTGACTTCATCAGTGGTGTCCAGGCAGAGTCTACAGTCCAGTGAAATCTGGTACTTGTGGAGAATTTTATTGCATAGCTCCCCAAACAAGATGAAATAATTCAGCCAATCTAGATATTCACTAGACAAATCTATGCATTCTGGAGCAGCGTCCAACTCCGGCTGGGTGAATGCTGGGCTGTAGGGGCAACACGGAGTGCAGAGCAGTGTTTGGACTGGAAAGAACAAGTGTAATTTGCTTAAAAGCTCCTGGCAGTTTCTCAAGTTCTGAAAGGCTGTAAAGGCTCAGAATTTCCTGCCTTGCTTTAATTAGACTGAATGGCCAAAAGGCATCATATTAATGCAAAGCTGAATCTGATACAGGAGGGTCAGAGCTGCCCGCTTGGTTTTTCTGTGCATGGACAGGTTCTGTTTGCTACTTATGACTGTAGGTTGCATTTTAACATTAGTAAAGTGTTACTCGTAAAGGCAGTGCCAAGGATCTTTGCAGGTGATAGAAATCCTTTCAGGCTTAAAGGTACACGACCAAGACATTTAAAAAAAAAATCCTTACCTAGGTTAATCCCGTGGGGTTCTGCATGGGTTTGGGCATGAATCTCTGCGGATCCGATTACAGAGTTGGGGCTGAAATTTTAAAAATCAAATGTGCATTTTCATTTAATAATATTGACAGATAATTCATCCAGCACGGTGGTTGCAGCCAGCGGCAGTGACACCAGAAGTCCAGTTAGAATTGCACTTAGGTTTTAGATGCATTGTGAGGTTTGTGCTGTGAAGCTCTGTTCCTCTCCTTCAGACATTTAGCTTGCTTGGCAGAATGGAATGGGCACTGGGAGTGGGAGGCAGTGGGGGCCTAGTGGATAACCCACCAGACTCGGACTCTGGAGATCCAGATCCAGTCTCAGCTCTGCTACTGTCCTTCTGGGCAAATCACTTCACCTCTGCCTCAGTTTCCCCATCGTTAAACTGGGCCTAATGATATGGACCTCCTTTGTAAAGCACTTTGAGATCTACTGATGAAATGCACTGTGTAAGAGTAGTGTGTTCATATTGGTGTCTCTTATCCTCTGTTTGTACTAACTTCATATAAACTTGGAAATACCATTTTCCTGCCCTGTGTTCAGGGTGAGCTGGACCTTTGCCCGTTCTGTCTCTGCAGGCACTTTTCCTTTCCTTCTGTGAGTGCAGTCCTGTGCTTCACCCCACTTCTGGACTGGATTGACCAGGCGACAGCCCCCCCGGTTACCAGCTGTATCACCACAGCTGCTAATAGGAGTCTCTTTGGGAGCTTGTGATGGGTCTGAAATCTCAGTGACTTGGGACAGCTTCAGACATGTCTGAGCTAAACGTAGCCTTTCATTGCCAAGGGAAGTAGGCCCCACCTGACCCAGGCCTCCCACAACATTGGGGCTCGGCAAGATGGTCTAACTGTACAGCTTCAGCCTGGCCCCTGGTCTGTGTGTCTCTCAGCTCATAGGCAGTCTTCTGTCCTATTCAAAGTCTGCGCTGCAACGCTTGAACCTGGTCAACCTGCAGTTCACAGGTGGGGCCAGCCAGAGCCTTGGTCAGGAATGTGGTGGGGCTACTGTTAAAGGAGCTGACACCTATATTGGGGTTAACTGTCTGCCTTCCTGCAACCCTCCGGAGCCCACCAGGACCGAGTTAACCCTTAATGTTCCATAGAGCCACCACCCACTCAGAATCGAACAAATGGAGGTTCATACAACACTCCAAATAATAGAGCTCCCACATTCTTCACACTTCTTACCCACAGGTAAAGGGGCCTTGTCTGTATTACTGTGCAGCCCATGTTGGTGGGCCAGGAATAGCTCCTGGCTAGGAACCCCAGCACTTTGGGCTGGACTTCTCCTTAGGTTGCTGCCTCTGAACCTCACTCGTGGCATTCCCCTTCTCTGTTTTTTCCACCTCTGGCTAGTAAATTTAGTCCTCTTGGGAATTTTGGTTAAATCGTCCAAGGCCTCTTCCAACAAGACTACGATGGGCTATGTTATGAGCCTAAACAGTCAGTCATGTTCTCCTAATCTCGTCACTGAGGTTGAGTGTCTGTCTGAGCAGCACTGAGCTAGCAGGGCCAGCAGGCAAAGGGTTAAGATACTAAACAGAGCTCCAGGTGTTTGCACATAATCTAAATGATATGATCTGTTCAAATGCCAGCCCAGCCGGTATCACTCCCCGCCCACATCACCAACCAATTAGCCATCCCAACCGTCAAACAGAGGAAAATAAAGTACCCCACTAGCCCCACGTTCCAGGGGATTGATGGGCCTTGCAGCTCTTCCAGGTGCTATACAAGGAGTGTTCTGGACCAGAGGGGACAGTCATATCCAAAGCTGAGGGTGCCTTGCAGAAAACATCCTGCTGCCAGTGCCAGTCCCCTCCCAACCCAGGGGGCTGAACGCTTGGGTGCCTCAGGAGATCATTTCTCAATGCTGTGCTGGTTGTGCCAAGGCCGCCGCCGCCTACACAGACAATTCTTGTGCAACCACTTCATTTTGGAAGCAGTCTCCTAGGCCTGATCTACGCGGTGAGGCTGCACCGATGGAAGTAAACTGGCTTCTGAGGCCTGGTGTGCACACAGACCTGCCCTGTTTAACTAACACAGTGTTTTAGATTGACTTTTAGTTAAACAGCTGCAAGTCTGTGTGTAGAGCGTGCCTGACTCTACTTGGTGAAATCCATGCGACTCCCTTGTGTGGAAAGTTTCGCTGGTTTGAGCGCCCGCACAAGGGGATTGCCTGGACTTGAAGGGGGTTCAGAGCCAGTGCAGGTAAAGCAGTGTCTTTTTGTGTGTAGTCCAGGCTGAGCCTGGCTGCGGTGCATTCTGCTGTTCTGCTTGCACTAACGCTCCAACAGGAAAAGCGTTGCCAAATTTGTCAAAACTTCTAGGAACTACTTCCGTGCCAAACCTCCCTACAAATTGTGATGTTCAAATCAACTTCCGCTCCCCCCAAACAGAAACCTCTGTGTTCGTTATCACAAGGAAAGAAGATGTCAGGCTGACTGCTGGGAGTGGGCAGAAACAGGCCTTTTGGCAAGACTCCGAATGAAGAGTACTCCCTTCATTTGTCACTGTAGAAAGCCAGAGCACCTCAGGAGTCTGCTTAAATAACTGGTGTGTATTGGGTTGGGGAGAGGCAGGAGATGTGGAACCTCAGCAGTAGTAGATGAGGAAGGGGGAAAATCTCCCCATTAGGAGAGGGCTCATATTAGATCTTGTCCCTAACTAATTTGAGACCTGTCCTTGAGTTTAGCAGACAGTAATCCGCTACAGTAAGTTCCATTCCTCTGTGTAGTCTATGAGAGAGCTTCTGCATCAAACGGAGTGGCTGTCTCCCATGACGTGTATTAAACACCCATTTCAATCTGATCTGTTTCTGGTTACTCTTTGTATGGCCTCTAGGGCTTCCATCCAGGCTTAATGTTTTGTGCTAATCCCCATTTTCTGTGGGACCATTTTTTAGGACTCACTCCACCCACAGAAAAGTCTGTCTGTTCTGCATCAATACTGAACAATAGGCCAGTGTTTCTCTGTTGCGCTTGCCAGGGAAAATAACCTTCTCCCTTTATCTATTGGTTGTTCATTTCATCATAATCTTAAATGATCCCTATTAATGCATTTTGCAGAGGATTTTAGCTGAATGTTTCAGCCCATCTTCTTAGGTTATGATTAGGAATGTGGGCCCATTAGAGACACAAGTCTTTCCCAGATTCTAGCATTACTGTTACATTGGCTGCTCCTGCATCTCTCGTCCATCTTGGCTGGGGAAATCATGTCTCAAGCAGCTTCATTTGGTATTTCAAGTAATTAAATTGTAGCTCTGTATAGGGGGTTGATAAAAGCCTTTCTGATCCCCCTGGGTTGGATACTATCCCTCAGAGCATTATAGACTGGTTAGGGGTATATCACAAGGGCTACAACCTGGTCTCCAGCAGATTAGCGGTTGATTCCAGCTTGTCCCCTCTGCTTGTGCCTGTGTTCAGGGAAAGGGCTACAGAGAGAGCGGCGGGATGACCACCTGAACACTCCCAGGTCCAGGCACTGGCTTGGTCCCTAGGCTACGGAGCATTTTCCAGTTTCCACATTTAGACTTGATTATAAAATTTCTGTGGTGCCAACCAAACCTTCCTGAAGGTTCCCGTGTCTGCGCTGTTGAGTCATGCCTCAGGCCAGGAGCTGGCTTTCTGGCTTCCCATGTGAGCTTTCTGTTGTGCAGTTGTGTACCTCAGGCCTCTTTCAGCATTTCCTGTCCAAAGGCTGCGTACTTCCCTCTTGCATTCATAACTGGGTTGCGTTTTCCTTCTCTCGTGCCTTAGGGAGCTCTTTTAGCCAGCTAAAGGGATGCTGTCAGTACAGTTAGAAAAGGTTCCCCTCCCCGCCCCCATAGGACAGTTTGTCTCAGATTTCCCAGCTACTTCATGCTGAGCATTTGACAGGATTGGGTATATGATCAGAGTGACGGTTTCCCTGCAGAATTGGTCACTTTCTTGTGCTGTCACCCAGTGCAAGGGAGTGAAAAACGTGCTACAAATCGTATCTTCCTGTATTGTAAAACCCCACGGTTGGCAGAGGGCCTAGATTTCAATTTAGCGGCAGTGTCTAAACCTCATGGCTTTGAGGCTAACTTGTCATTTTCCACCCTAGCTTTGTTTACCAGCTGGCCAGAATAACAGCCTTCGTGACTGCCCAGAGCATTCAGGCAAGATTTATTTTCAGCTGTTGGCCCATTGGATTTGTAACTCCATCCACACAAAGTGTGTGTGTATCCAACCTTGTCACACAACCTGGGAACAGGACTTCCCTCTCCCTCATTCCCTGGTAGCTAGAGAACACCCCTTCCAAGGGGTCCTTCCTCCCATGGGAGCTCGCCCTTCCTTCTCCACACCCTCCTGAAATCGCTTCCTCCCTTGTCCCCAGCCACCAATGTAATGGTGTCTCCCTAGGAGTTCACATATGGGTCTCCCTCATATAGGGTGGGGAGCAGGCAGAAGGCCACAGAGCTGGCACTGGCTGGGCCTCTGCCTCTAGCTCAGCGGTTCTCAACCTGCGGGCATCATGCAGCCCAATTAGCACACAGCTGTGGCCCAGCTCAGCTCAGCTGTGTGCTAAAGGCCACAGGGGCTCCGGGTCCTGGCTCCTCGTGGCAAGCTCCAGGACCCGGGCTGCTGGCTGCTGCCGGGGCCCACCTTGCGGGCTCAGGGTCTGGGCTGCCACCCAACCCCACACAGCAGGGTCCAGGGTTGCAGCGGGATGCCGGCTGCTGCACAGCCCTGCACGGAGGGGTCCAGGGTCAGGGTCAGGGTCTCTGGCCCCACACCTGGCTCTCCGCACTTGGCCCCACTCTGTGGAGTGGTCTGTGGCTGGAGAGCGCTGGGCATAGGGGTTTGTGGGGAGGGTTAGGTGGGGGGCACTGTGGTTCTCTGCCTGCAGCCCAGGTAACACTTTGTGGCCTACAATGATAAGTAGGTTGCTCTAGCTGGTGTGTACCCTCCCCCTGGTACTGTTGGCCAAAGGGAGATGGGGGAGATGCTTTCAAAGGCTCAGTCTGGCTGCTCTACCCTTACGTTGGCTTCCTGCTGGGCTCTGTCTGGGCCCCCAAACATGGCTATGCCTCAGGCTGCTGCACCTCCCTTGGGAGACTGACTGTCCCAAAAGCCTGGCAGATCTCCCTATCAGGAACCTGTTCCTTTGCTCAGCTTCATCTTGTTACTCCTCATCTTTCCCCCACCCAGCCTGAGCAACCCCTCTCTCCTTACACCTGCTTATCAGTGACATCTCCCTCAGACCTGATCCCTGCTGATAAAAGCCATGGCTGCTTGTGGAGTATAAACACTGGGCTGGGGCTGTCTTTAACCATTGATCAAGCAGGTTTCACAAACAGTAGCTTACAAAGTAATCTAAGGGCTTGTCTACACTGACACTTTACAGCACGGCAACTTTCTCGCTCAGGGGTGTGAAAAAACACCACCACCCCCGAGCGCTGCAAGTTTCAGCTCTGTAAAGTGCCAGTGTAGACCGTGCACCAGTGCTGGGAGGTGGGTGGTATGCCACGACTACCGCTTTAACCTTGCCAGTGAAGGCGTGCCCTAAGTTGCACTGAGATGTTGACCTTTATTCCTGTGACTTATTTTGGGGCAGGTTCCTGGCTTCCCCTCTCCTGGTGTGAGCTGCCGATGCTAGGTGAGGCAGTAGTCCCCATGCTTTTCTTCGCACACCACCTTTCCTCACATCCCGGGGACCCCTCCAGACGCCTCACCAGCACGTTTGTCACCCCGCCAGTTGGTGCAGACGAAGCCAGCGTTCCATGACTGAAGAATGCTGCAGTGGAGGTGGCTGTGGAGAAGGGGCTCTGTGCTTGCCCTGTGCTGGAGGGAGAATGGGTGTCGAATGCTAACTGCTTTGCGGCCTTTGTTGCCCGCGTGCCGTATTCAAGAGCTCTGTTAAACCAATCAGACCTGGGGCTCTGGGGCTGGGATGCTGCGTGAGTCAAATAACAGAGGTCCTTGGCTCCTCCAGCTCTAGGACTCTGCAGCAGATTTAAAAACCTCAGCTAATCAAACCAGCCCCTGCCCCATAATGAGATCTCCCAGGCTTCTACGGATCATCTTTTTATAATAGATCCTTTTTTGATCCCTCACTAAGGGATGGCTTTTCCCCACCTCTCCCTGGGATGGCAGCCGTTCCTGTGTACCTCTTGCTCCCTGCTGGCCACAACTCATCCACCAGAGTGGTCCCATACTGCTTTACTGATACCTCAGCCTTTAACTCCTCCTCTGCTTCACTCCTCTTGCGGCATACTTCCGGGAGTGGCTGCTGTACTGCAGCTGCTCAGAACCTGGCGGCCGGCTTGCTGAATTGGGTTAGCTGCAGGGAGCGCATTGCAGGCATGCTCTGGAGAGCTCGCCGGCTCCCTCCTCCCCTAAAACATAGTGTGCTGAGAAGGAGGTAAGAGCCCTATGGAGTTTGGCACCCGCTTCTTTGTCTCCCTTCTAATGCACCAATATGTTATTTGACACCTGCTGATGTGCTCTGGCTAATGGTTCCTGGGGGTGGCTATCTGGGGGCTGCTAGATGGGGATCTTCACTAGAAGGCCCTTGACTCTCAAAATCATTTTCCTTTTTGGAAACCTGAGTTCAGAGCATAGTTCAAAGCTGATGTGCTCCCTGTGGCAGCTGCCTGAGCGTCTCCCAGGGCAGTCTTTTGTGTGTGTGTTCCAGGGACATGAGTATCTTTAGTTTGGTCAGTCACTAACTTTGTAGTGTAGAGTCAATCAATCATTGAAACTGAATTCTGCAGGGGCTCTGTAGGCAGACTGTGTGTGTGTGTGTGTGAGAGAGAGAGAGAGCGCACTGCCCTCTTGGCCAACACACCCAGACTGTAACAGGGACCTCCAGAGCTAAAAGCATGACCTGACCTGTTACATCTTGAGCTAAAGAACTGTGCCTCTGTAGCTAGGGGCTGTAATGGTTCGTATCCTCTGTGGATCAGGCACAGAGGGGCCCTGTAACACACACCATTGGGTTACATATGCACATGCAGCATGGGAATTCCTAAACCATGGGATCGGAAGCCCTGTGTTATGTAGCTATGACTCTCTCAAGGGCTTGAAAGTGTTAAATCTTCATGCTGTGATCCATGTGGTGTCATAAAATTATGAAGTAACAGTTAAATGCCAGGATTCAAACTGTGCTGTGGTTTGGAAAAGTGTCCGGTCCAAATGGCATTTCATAGCTGTATTTAATTTAGTAAAGAATTTCAAGGAGCTTTTGTTTCTCCTTTGTAACAATTTTGAAAATTGGTTCTTGACTTATAGTTTTAAAGAAAACGCTGTTGGTATTTGTGCAACCTTTTGTGTAGAGATGGACCCATACCAAACTAACAGCCCTAACATTATGGGGAAGGTATTCTTGACGTTTAAATTTTGCACCTCAAAAAAAAACAAACCCAAAAGAAGCAGAAGTGCATGCTGAGGCTTTGATCCTGCCCAGCCTTTATTCTTCACCCCCCAGTGTTTCACCTGTTGTACCATGCGCTCATTAAGAAAATAAATAACTTTAAAATTACAAGGCCGAGTGCTGTGTCTTGGGAAGTCAGAGTGATCCACACATTAGGAAAATGCTTCTCGGTGCACAGTGGCCAGTAGCTGCTCTGCTCCTGGGGGACTGGGTGAATTTTCTGTGGGATTAAGAGTGACAATTCGACATACAGGCCCCACAGCAAAGGGAACTTGTACGTTCCATGCAGTCGCTATGTGTGTGGGATGCGTTCTAGTGGGACTCTAATACGTACAGCGAGGCAAGGTATTCGGAGGCAAAGGTGAGGGTAGTTCACACTGGAAGGCATCTCTCTTTTCTTTTTTTTTTTAAAATGAGATTACAGGTTGATAAAGGTACTAGTGTTGAAGTAAAATACTTAGACTTCTACAAGGCATTTGACTTGGTACCATGTGACATTTTGATTAAGAAAATTATAAAGATATAAAATTAACCCGGCACACATAACGTGGATTAAAAGCTGATGAAGTGATTGGTCTCAAAATATAATTGTAAATTGGGAATCATCATTGAATGGGTGTATTTCTAGTGGGCTGCCGCAGGAATTGGTTTTGGCCCTCTGCTATTTAGCATGTTTATGAGTGATCTGGAAGTAATCATAAAATTATCACTGATAAAGTTTGCAGGTGAAACACAGATGGGGGGAGTGGTAAACTTGTCACTGATAGAGCAATTTGGATCATTTGGTAAGCTGGGCTCAAGCAAACAGTATGTGTTTTAATATGGCTAAATGTGTACATCTAGGAACAAAGAATGTAGATCATACTTAGACAATGGGGGGCTCTATTCTGTTAAGCAGCAGCTCAAAATGATTTGGGGGTTGTGATGGATGATAGCTGAACGCTGCTGTGACCAAAAGGGCTAATGCAATCCTTCGCTGCTTAAACAGGGGAATCTCAAGTAGGAGCAGAGAAGTTATTTTACCTCTATTTGGCACTTGTGTGACTGCTGCTGTAATCCTGTGTTCCATTCTAGTGTCCACATTTCAAGAAGGTGTTGATAAATTGGAGAGGGTTTAGAAAAGAGCCACAAGAATGCGTAAAGGATTAGAAAACATATCTTATAATGGTAGATTCAGAGCTCAGTGTATTTAGCTTAACGAAGAGAAGGTTAACAAGTGATTGATCACAGTCTGCAAGTACCTACATGGGGAACAAATATTTAATACTGGGCTTGTCAAGGTTCCTTCCCCACTCTGAACTCTAGGGTACAGATGTAGGGACCTGCATGAAAACCTCCTAAGCTTACTTTTACCAGCTTAGGTTAAAACTTCCCCAAGGTACAAACTATTTTACCTTTTGCCCTTGGACTTTCGCTGTGTGACGAAGTGGGACTGTTCTTAATGGTTCCTCTGAATAGTGTGGGGTGCCTCAGTTTTCCCTATGCAGTTCGTAAGTATCTAGGTGGTGGGATAAGGGTGTATGATCATTGCAGAGCCCTAGAGGGCAGGTGTATGCAGGGGTCTGGACACAGAGAATGGCCAACACCCTGTTTCCTGGCAACTGATGGCCTGGCCCTTCCCCCCTGCGAGGTGAGAGCTAAAGGGTTGGAGAACAAAGGAATCAGGTGACCTCCTGGCCCGGGGAAAGGAACAACACCCAGAGGAGGAGGGGCTGGAGAGATTTTCAGTTTGGGGCTGGCTGGGACATGGAGTGAAGTGCAGACGTGGTTGTCTGGCTCACTGGCCCCAAAATGGACCCAGCTGAGGGGTCCGATTCTCTGCACCTACAAGCTCTGTGTTAGACCATGTTCCTGTCGTCTAATAAACCTCTGTTTTACTGGCTGGCTGAGAGTCACGTCTGACTGCGAATTTGGGGTGCAGGACCCTCTGGCTTCCCCAGGAGCCCCGCCTGAGCGGACTCGCTGTGGAAAGCGCACGGAGGGGCAGAGGATGCTGAATGCTCTGAGTTCAGACCCAGGAAGGTGGAATTTGTGTGAGCTTTGTGTCCTGAAGACAGGCTGCTCACAGAAAGGAGACTTCCCCAGAGTCCTGACTGGCTTTATGGGGAGCAGTTCCAGAGCATCACCCAGGGACTCCGTGACATGCTGCCACCACCAAACGTCTAACCAGTTTTATTTTATTAGGAAAGAGACTGTTTGGAAACGTCTTTCCCCCCAAAATCCTCACCAAAACCTTGCACCCCCCTTCCTGGGGAAGGTTTGATAAATATCCTCACCAATTTGCATAGGTGACCACAGACCCAAACCCTTGGATCTTAAGGACAATGAAAAAGCATTGAGTTTCTTAAAAGAAGAATTTTAATAGAAGAAAAAGTAAAAAGAATCACCTCTGTAAAATCAGGATGGTAAATACCTTACAGGGTAATTAGATTCAAAATGTAGAGAATCCCTCTAGGCAAAACCTTAAGTTACAAAAAGACACAAAGACAGGAATAGCCATTCCATTCAGCACAGCTTATTTTCTCAGCCATTTAAACAAACAGAATCTAACGCATATCTAACTAGATTATTTATTAAGTTCTAAGACTCCATTCCTGTTCTGTCCCCAGCAAAAGCATCAGACAGACAGACCCAGACTCTTTCTTTCTCCCCCACTCCAGCTTTGAAAGTCTCTTGTCTCCTCATAGGTCATTGTGGTCAGGTGCCAGCGAGGTTATCCTAGCTTCTTAACCCTTTACAGGTGAAAGTGTTTTTCCTCTGGCCAGAAGGGATTTTAAAGTGTTTACCCTTCCCTTTATGACAGGGCTCTTCAGTCTAGCAGAGAAAGGTCTAATCTGACCCAGTGTCTGGAAGTTGAAGGTAGACAAATTCAGACTGGAAATAGGCTGTAAAATTTTAACAGTGAGGGTAATTAACTCTTGGAACAAGGGTTGCTGTGGATTCTCCATGGTGGGCAATTTTTAAATGAAGATGGGCTGTTTTTCTAACAGATCTGCTCTAGGAATGATTGTTGGGAAGGTCTCTGGTTTGTGTTGTACAGGAGAGGTCAGGTTAGGTGATCCTAATGGTCCCTCCTGGCCTTGGCATCTCTGGATCTGTTTCCCAGTTCTGGCTCTGTAGCTGCCTGCCAGGATTGCAGTCTCCACACTGCTCTGACCCTCTGCAGAGTGCAGGGTGGGAAGTGTAATCTGTTCTCATTGGCTGCTGCATCATGGTGTAGTGATCGGCTCATCTGACCCCAGCAGACACCACCCTCGCCTGAAACAAATGGGCTTCTTTGGAGTTTGTTGCCAGGGAGGGAGCGTGTAGGGGGCTGCTGATGTAATAATGTGTTAATGGCACAGGAAATAAATGCAACCAAGTAACACTTGAGGCAGGAAGCCAAGCCATCCTGGAACAATCCCAGTGAGCACTGAAGTTCAGTAACTATTGAGGGAGGATCCTAGGGCTTTACTCGCTTGCTGAGCCTCCCATCCCCTTGTGGGGTGACTGTTGTACATACTCCCTGATAGGCAGCATGTAGCACACTTTACCCCAGACAGCTTGGGGCAGGGGAGCAGACACGCTGCTTGCTGTGTCCTTGGCTAAAGCAAACCTGCCCTGCTGGCCAGGACAGAATTCTGCTGGCACTGGAGCATGCTGTGCTATATGTCAGAGCACCCAGCTGCACCTGTGGTCTGGACACGCTCCCTCCTCATGCAACTTGCCCCCCTGTGGGATTCATCTGCTGCGTGTTTCTACTAATGCTCTTCTGAGGGCTGTGTCTAGGTCATGCCCTGTTGCTTGAGTGTAAGTGGAAGAAGCAACTCCCCTTCTCTGTTCTCATTCAGAGAGTCACATTCAGGAGAGGGCTGGATTCAACTTAGTCACGGAGAAACTCCCTGGCAGAATCAAGAATGGAATTCTGGGGCCAAGTTCTTACCTGGTCTAAGCCAGTGCAATCCGTCAAGTCAGCTGAGTTGCATCAGCTTTACCCCAGCTCTGAAGAGTTCCTCGAGTCTCTCTTGACCCTGAAATCCTGTCTACACAAGGGTCACACTCAAATTGCCTAGTTCAAATTACCTGTGTTGGCAATGATGACAACGCTATGCAAGTGGGCTGCCATCTGCTGCCACGGTTAAACCTCCTGTCATCTAAGCTCGCTCAAAGTGAGTCTACACAAGGGTTCCCAGCGTTGCTCGTAGCGGCAGAGCTGAACTGGTCTTAGCAATGGTGGGAAGTGTCTGAAAATTGCCTCTAGAGTTGACAGGGCCCAAGCCTCCTGTGCTAATGATTAGCTCACTTCCCACCCTTCATTTTACTCTCTCCTTCTTGCCGGAGGCCATGCTGGCCCCTGTGATCAAGATGGAAATCCATTTTCAGTTGCCATTGATTGAAAGATCTGTTGCCTGTCGCACACCTGTGTGCAGATGGGTGTAGTGCTTGGGCAGCATGTATGCATATGCGCACACTTCTGTAGGCACAGCTGTCCTTTCACGTCTAGATGTGGGTGTCCAGGGAGCAGGTTGAGCTAGGGCTCAGCTGCTACCTCTGTAGGCTGTAGATTTTCAGATGCTTTAAACTGCTGGGTCTGTGCTCCCAAGTTAGAATATTCTTTGCTGCACTACGACCGTGCAAGCATTGTTGTTTGGGCAGTGTCCGTCAGGGGAGAGTTCCAGGAGGGCTCTGCTTCCCTGAGCAGGGGGCAGCATGCAGGTATGGTTCTGCCTTCTCCCCAGAGGCATCACTTGTGCTGTCCGGAGCCATGTAGGGTCCATCCTGGATGCAGGTGAGAAGGAGCCGGAGACTCACGATTCTGGAAAGATAACTGAAGCTTGTGTGCTGGCAGGATCTGGTAGAGAACTGCTCAGTGCTGTCTCATTGGAAGGGGCCAAGGTTGTATATTCCTTTCCATTGGCGCTAACTCCGGTCAGTGGGGTGGGAAGTCTGCTGGCTGGTATTGTTTGCATCCCCCATGTTAACCCTTTGACTAACCATGAGCCACGCCCCGTGCACTTCACTGGGGTGGCTGCAGCATGTTATCAAATTAAAAACAAATCCCTTGGTGTCTTGCTGTCCTGCCCAGTATGGCAGCAAGCACTTCTCTGGGATGCGGCATTTTGCACTTCTTCTCTCTCTGAGTGACAGCTCTCAGCTTTCATCCCATCATGACACATTCTGAGCCTCTGAATGTGTGCCTTGTCTGTGGCAGGGAGCATTCACATTAGTCAGTGCAGACCCAGTGGGGGCTACAGACAGGGCACTGCAGTGTAGGCGAGCCTTTGAAAAGTCTTTGGGTGCTTCTCCGCATTACCCCAGCAGGCAGGGAACTGGGAAAGAGGGGAGCCTTCCCTGTCCTACTCCGCTCTTTCATTTTGCAGCTGTCCTGGCTGTGGCCGAGTTACCAGTGGTGACACTGGCCTGGATTTCCAGGAGTCCACGTGTGCATGCCCCACTGGGATGAGCATGTACAAGATGCAGCGCAGCAGATCTGGGCTTTGTTCTCCAACGCGTGTGCTCATGATGGGATGCACCGCATGAGTTTCTATGTGGCAGGGGTGCCTTTGGCTCTTGCCATCTGTACTGTTTGTGACCCTCCCCACCCTTGGAGACTGGAAATTCAGTGCTGCTGAGTGAATTCTGATTGCTTCCATTCATGCTGTCCTGGAGCTGGGTTTCAGCTTGGCTGTGACTCTGGATTAAATCCTACTGCTATTGCGAGTTTGGCTTGAGGTGAGAAGGGTGGGCTTTGGCCCTTTCTGCTCAGAAGGGCAGCTCATTAGAGACTATAGGCTGTGCTGAGAGCTGCACTGAAGATACACAGCTACTGCTTATCCTTGTAACCCTCTCCGAATGAATCTTGATTTCTGTTTTTGCAGGGAAGGGAATGAACCCGGGGATTCCATGAAGATCTCATACAGCGAGTTGATGCACAAGGTCTGCCAATTTGCCAATGTTCTCCGGGAACAAGGTACCTGACTTAACTCACCTTTATGTTGCTCTGATGTGGGAGGTGGCATTGCCTAGGGACGAGGGCACCAGACTGGGACCTGGGAGACCTGGGTTCCCAGCTTTGCCACGGGCCTGTATTCTGTGCACCCGTTTCCATATCTTTAAAATGGGGCTAAAGATACTGGCCTATGTAAAGTGCTTTGAGAGCTACTGATAAGCACTATACAAGAGCTAGAGATTCTTGTTATTAGATCCATTACTGTGTTTAGTTAAGTTCCTAGCAAGGTGTCGGTTATAGCCTACTAGAGGTTTTGATGATAGCACTGGAAGCTGGTTACACTGGTATCTCTTTAAAGGGGCATTGCACAGAGTGGCACCCTGTTGCAGTAACCGTTCCAGGTGCCTTACAAAGAACCTAAGTGATTACAAAAGCAAAGTGTGTGCACACGCACGTGTGCATTTGCATATACATGGCTTGGAAATCGCTGGCGTTCATACTGTTGCCATTTCAATATAAAACTTTGAAAGCACTTTTGATTCTTTGGCTTTATACATCGTGATGACAATGCTAGTCAGTTATTACTCTTCAAGCTAATGTCACTGGAAGTCTTCAGTGGGGGCCTTGCATCCGTATTAAACACATTAATGCATACAGGGTTAAACATTCAACCCAGTGGCTCCTGTCAGCTGAGCTTTAAACTGAGAGCTTCTTTGCATGTGGCAGTGACGTTGATTAACGTTCTGCTAGCTTGTGGTTTTGTATCCTATTTCCCATCTCCTGTAGTGGTTGTTTCCTATGCTTTCTCTAGGAGCAGCAGGGCTCAGATCTCTGCTAGCCTCATGCCACTGAACTCTTAGCTGTTCCATCCCTGCCGGCATGGGAAATATCTTCTGTTTCTTTTTCACAGGCATAAAGAAAGGAGACAGAGTTTCTATCTACATGCCAATGATTATTGAGCTGGTTGTTGCCATGCTTGCCTGTGCCAGGATTGGAGCGCTTCACTCCATTGTGGTAGGAGCAACTGCTGGGAATTATGCTAAATTCAGAGCCAGTGCTTGGGATATAGATAGTTTTCCTGTGGCGGAGTGACAGAGGGCTGCGAAGAGTTGTTAAGCTGGGCAGTGATTACGAGATGGATGGCGGCCAAAATTAAGGTGCCATTTCCTATCCCACTTGCCCTCCCTAAAAAACTTGAGTTTAAAAGTGGAGCAGCTTTTTGCTTTGCTCTGCGAGCTGTATTGTGGTAGGAGTCTGGAGGGGGCCATCACCTTGCCCTTCTCCAAAGGGAGCCTCAGGTATTTGACTGGCCCACTGGAGCCCAGTGCGCCTCCTGGCCCTCTGGCAGTATCCATTAGTGCTTGTAGGCTCTCTGTTGCCTTTTTGAATCCTGTAATTCCCAGCATTTCAGCATCCTTTGCTACTGAGTTGAATGTGTTCTTTTGTCAGTTTGCAGGTTTCTCAGCAGACTCCCTTTGCGAACGGATTCTCGATTCCAATTGTTCTCTCCTCATTACGGCAGGTAAAATACTCCCCTCTGCCTTGCAGGTCCATAACCACAGCGTTAGCTATGGAAATACGTTATTTGTAAAACTAGATTAACTATTAATGCAGGGAAAATATATTCCTGCAAATGGGAAATTCTGTTCAGATGGGGTGGGGGAAGGAGTTGTTTCTGAATAGAATTGCCAGTTCCGGGGTACGTTCTGCTGGCAAATATGCTTTAGTAACGGTTTCCCCTTTCCTGATAAACAGCAGAGAATTAAAAGCAGCCTGTGCACTTTGCTCAGTGGCTTGTGTTGCTGCCAACTCTTCATAGCAAGTGTATTTTCAAAAACTAACTTTGCGTCACCTTTTCTCTTTGAAATAAATTGGATGCTCCTTGATGCAGTTTCCCAGATGCGTCATTTATGTGGTGCCCTCCCACCCCTCCAGGAAACAGTAGCATTTAGAATAAATTCAGTAATGTGTTGCTACACATCTTAATTTGTAAAGCAAGATGTCAGTCTGTCATAAATATAAAGGGAAGGGTAACAACCTTCCTGTATACACTACTATAAAATCCCTCCTGGCCAGAGGCACAATATCCTTTTACCTGTAAAGGGTTAAGAAGCTCAGATTACCTGGCTGGCACCTGACCAGAAGGACCAATAAGGGGACAAGATACTTTCAAATCTAGGGGTGGGGGGGAAAGGTTTTTGTCTGTCTGTGCTGTGTGCTTGCCAGAGAGAGATCAAGAAAGCAAGCAATACAACTCCATTAGAATTAGTAAGTAATAGCAAGAAAATGCGTTAGTTTACTTTTGTTTTGGCTTGTGATTTTCTCTGTGCTGAGAGGAAGGTGTATTCCTGGTTTTCTTCTAGTAACTTTAAAGTTTTGCCCAGAGGGGAATCCTCTGTGTTTTAAATCTGATTGCCCTGTGAGATTAACTTCCCTTCTAATTTTACAAAGGTGCTTCTTTTACCTTTTTTCTTTCTAATAAAGTTCTGTTTCTTTTAAGAGCCTGACTGATTTCTCTATTGGCCTAAGACCCAGGGGTTTGGGTCTGTGATCACTTTGTAACCAATTGATTAGGATATTATTCTCAAGCTTCCCCAAGAAAAGGAGTGTAAGGGCTTGGGGGGATATTTTGGAGGAATAGGAACTCCAAGTGGTCCTTTCCCTGATTCTTTGTTAAATCACTTGGTGGTGGCAGCGTACCCTCCAAGGGCAAAGAGTTTGTGCCTTGGGGAAGTTTTACCCTAAGCTGGTAGAAATAAGCTTAGGGGGTCTTTCATGCGGGTCCCCACATCTGTACCCTAGAGTTCAGAGTGGGGAGGGAACTGGAGTGCAGTGAGATTTGCATATTCGTCCCCTGCCTTTTGTCCAGCCATGTTCTCTGTAGCACTGGTTATATTATTAATTGACCAGAGAAATGGGAAAGGCCTATTAGATCGTGCAGTCTGCATTCTGCCAATGTAGGATTGTTCTCTACAGAACATTTCCAGGTGTTTTGGTCAGCCTAAATGTGAACCTCTCCGAAGGAGGGGATTTCACCGCTTCCCTTAGAGGAGTCTTCTATAGTTCAGTTGATCTTGTCAGGCATCCTTTCCTGACACCTGCACCAATATTCTCTTCCCCATTTCGTTTAGTCTCTTCCAGTCATCCTCCCTGAACCATTCATTCCCCTCTTTAATACCAATGACCTTCAAGTATTTGTAGGCTGTCCTGGCTAGTGAGCCAGTTTAATGATTCACTTACTGTTTTGTAGATGCCTTTTATAGAGGTGATAAGCTGATTAACCTGAAGCAGATCGCAGACGACGCCCTGCAGAAATGTAAAGACAAGTAAGTTCCTGTTCTCCTGGGACGAGGGGATCTTGATCAGCGGAGACATCTTTTTGGTATAGGCTTAAGCCTACTAATACCCATTTGGAGAGTGATTAATCCACAGGGTCTGGAAATAAAGTGACCAGCACTTAGAGAGCCCTAATGTGTGCCCAGATATCATAAAATATCAGGGTTGGAAGGGACCTCAGGAGGTCATCTAGTCCAACCTGCTGCTCAAAGCAGGACCAATCCCCAATTTTTGCCCCAGATCCCTAAATGGCCCCCTCAAGGATTGAGCTCACAACCCTGGGTTTAGCAGGCCAATGCTCAAACCACTGAGCTATCCCTTCCCCCATACTTATACACCACTGAAAAGACACCTCTTTACATTCAGCTGCTCTTCTAAATGTTCATATTGTACCTTGTGCACCTTACGGGTGTGCAGGCCGTCTGGTCTCGTGTGTAACCTGTGCTCAGTAGCATAGATGGAAGCTGATCTCACCTGGTGCCCTCTGTTTTCTTTTTTGTTTGTTTGTTTGGCAAAAAGCAAAACAAAAACAACAAAAACCCAGACAATTGACTGAAGTTTTTCCTTTCCAGTTGCCTGGGAAAGCTCCTTCCCTGAGCTGCTAGGAAATACAGTCCAGGGATCTGGCAATGACCCGGGGAAGGGAGATGAGTGGTGGTGGGAGACGTGATGGAGGTGCAGGTCTCACCAGCAGTGGAGTTATGGTGAATGCTGAGCCGTTTGCTGTAGTAGCCTTGCTGTTGGGTTAGGTTTCAGTTAGATGTTGAGGCTGGAAGCTCAGGTGCTCAGTTAGAGGGAGACACACGAGGTGAATCCAATATGACTCCGTGCCCTCCCTGCTCTGCCCGTTAGCTCCTTGAGACAGCAGCTGTGGGAGGAAGCCGGCCTCGGTAACAACACATGCCGTTACTGGTGGAATGATTGTTTTCAGCAGGAACTAATTGCATACAATCAGCATGTTGGCCTCAGAGAGCTGTGCAGCTCCCACGTGCTCAGCCAGTGCAGTGAGAGCCTCGTTCTCTCTACAGCGGCCTGTATAACGGGTCTCTGGCGGTACGGGAGCAAGCTAATGACTCCCCCTTTCCCTTCGCAGAGACTCCCCTCTGAGAAACTGCATTGTGGTCAAGCACTTGGGAAGGGAGGAAGTGATGTCAGATGGGATATGCAACAAGTCGCCACCTCTGAAGAGGCTGTGCCAGGATGTACAGGTGGGTTCCCGTGGGAAGCTAGGAGGAGGGATTCCCTCATTGCTCTGGGTGTGAGCCCAACAAATCGATCAGTACAACCACCAATGCAATACGTCTCTGGGCTTTTATGTGTTCAGACTCTTCCCTGCTGCGTGTTCCCTCCTCTTGGGATTTATGGTGCAATGTGATCTCTCAAGAACCACCACCCACCCACTAAAATGATTGAATGCCTCTTGGCACCCTGCTGTTTCCTTTAACCCCCCCCCCACCCCCCGGCAGCTCCCCAAAAGGAATGGCTGGGGTACCCATGTTGGTGCAAGTTTCCATGAGCTGAGCAGCCCAGGAGCTAGAAGGAGATGTGTTCCTCTCTGGCAGAGGAATTTTCCTTCTGAACGAAAATAGCCATCTCCCCTCCCAGGCACAATGAGAAGTCTTCCTAGAAAGTGCCTATAACCCTGACAGCTGAGTCCGATTCCCAGCCTCGCCTCTATCTCCCTGCCAACAGCATGGGGAGAGGGGGCTGTATCAGCTGAGCAGTGGCTTGAGCTGTGGGTAAATGGGAGCTTTCACTGAGTGGCCTGGGGGCAAACCAAATGCACAGTATTGTAGTAGCTGACTAGAAAGGTCACACAGCTGCAGTTGCTGGGCACGTGACATTTGCTTCTTCAGGCAAGGCACAGGGTCTTGTTTTATCAGTAAATGTCCAGCTATCTCAGAGGCAACCAGAATACAAGGCAGGTTTCTCCCATCTGAGAGAAACCAGCTGCCTATAAAATTATTTTAGGGACCCTAGGGCAAGTGTCCTCTCCCCTTGCAGAGGGAGCTGAAAGCAGTGCAGCTTGGCAGGGTGGAATTCTCTATGTGATTAGCAACTTCATTGCATTCTAGAAGATAGCTTGTCTCTCTAGGGGAAGGATCAGGTATGGGAAGTGTAGGTACCACCTTTGGACAGGTCCCTGGGCATCGCCCTGCACAGCCCGACACTTATGCCCTATGGGATTTCAGACTGTTTTTAGCATGTTTCCTGAGTGCAGTCTTGTCTGTTCCCTCTGTGGTGGCGGGAGAGCTCTGTGAAGTGTGGCCTTGCTGGGCCTGAGAGCTTGCTGTGATTCTCCAGCACAGCTGAAGGTGGGCTAAGGAGCTTGGGGCCGGATGCCTGGAGAACGCTTCAGGCAGGGGTGGAAGCCAGAGCAGTGCAGGAGACTGAAAAAGGAGGGAGATGCTCTGACCATGGTGTCCAACTATTTGAGGGGGCGTGCAGTCATGCTGTGCACATGCACACTTCAAGAGACACGCTGCCCATCTCTGCCTCCCCTCGCTGGAAGGAGACCACAGCCCACTTGTGGAGATGGAATCCCTCCTTGCCAGTTCCCCAAGATTGCAAAAGCTCCTGTTAGTGCCTTGAGGCTGTTCCTTCTGCCCTGTTTGCTAGGTGCTTTCACAGATCAGTGCCTGTACTGTCCGTCACATCTATGGTAGAGAATCCAGCGGTCCCAAGCGTGACCCGACTGGGTAGGAGACTGAGTGTTGGGAGAGCTGCTATTCCGACATGTCGTCATGGTAACTGACCGTTGTAGAAATAGTGGGAATACATTGCAGGTTTGACGCTTGCTCGCTCAAGTGTGGAAAGCAATCTCTTATGCTCCAGGGGGAGGGCTTAGTGAATGTTCCTTGGGGATGTTTTCAAGGTAATGGTCCATATGCACCTTTCAAAAAATGTGTGCACAGCAAATGAGGTATTTGCATGCATGGATGTGCAGGCTCCAGTTTGGATAGGCATGCTGGTGATCTGTGATGGTAGCACTGTTTTGTAGGGGGCAGCATGTCCCCCTCTTGTTCCTGACAATCTGGCGCTATATGTTGGTCTTCACTGCGACTCTGGCCTGTTAGCCATGCTGGGTAGTTCTAAATACAGGGAAGATAGTGGGCACACTTCATTTTAAAGGAATAGATTGACTGCAGCCTAGGGTTCTGCTTCCGTTCACCTGATCTATAGGCTGTAGTCTGTCCTTTCTCTCGCCGTGGTGGCGCCTGCCTTTACACTGGGTACATATTGTCTGGGCCCTGCTTGTCAGGGTGTGCCTGTAACCTAGGGCTGAGTAACTATTTGTCAATCCTAAAAGGGTGATGGACGCTGTGGGGTGCTGTTCATTACTCAACACCTCCTCCTGGTAAATCCATTTAAGCGCTCTCTGAAATGCTGATATTTAGTCCTGGGTCCATACCTGTCCCTTCCACCTGCACTTGCTGCTCCTGCACTGAACACACTATGTGAGGGTTAAATAGCTGTGTAACTGGTCTGTGATTTTACTCCCAACGGGCTGGGTGCACACTCGGAGGTGGTGGCCTGCACAGTGCTTAGCAGAAGAAGCGAATCTCTAGGGAGTGAAACTGAAGTGGAAACGAAGGGCAGGCATTCATTCAGAGAGTCCCTCCTGGCTGAGTGTCCGTCACCCTGAACATAGGAACGTGTTGCCTGCTGACGCTAGCCCGGAAAACTCCCTGCGTGCACAGAAGTGGACAAAGGCCCAATGTGGATCCTCCACTTCTCAACTCACACGCCCTCTTTGTGGATTTTTAACAGGAAAAAGAGACTGAGAGCTCAAAGAGATTCCATCCCAAGGTATTTACATCTAGCAGCAGCTTCCTCCTCTCAGCGCCTGTGTCCTTTGCTTCCCTCTGAGTGCTCCATGTCTCTAACAGCTCTCTCTCTCTCTGTCTGCACAGCCACATGTATCTTCCTAATCGGGTTACCAGCAGTTGCATGTTAGTGGTAGACTCACTGACCCCCTTGGCCGTAGTTACCCCGGGTCTGCAGACCACTCCCCTGGGATGGGGTGGGGATGCTAACCTTGTTGTGTTAACGTTTTAGAAATCTTCTGTAGTTGCATGAATGTGCAGAGGCGTAAATGGAGAAACAAATATCAGAGACTCTCGTAATGTGGGTCAGGGTTTGTTTGATGGTAATATCCCTGCCTGTTTCTTTCCCCTTCGTAAATGGCTAGTGCAGAAGCCCTAGTTATATTTTGATGGTGTGGAGTGGTGTGGAGAGAGCAGCACAATACACAACATGCTCACGGCAGATATACGCACCTTGTGTCCAGTATTTGGATGACATTTAATCTGTTTACCTTTAAAAACAGTTCTTAAAATTAGCCTCCTTTACTGAAGTTGGCACTAATTGAAGTTAACTTTCCAATTGCTGTTCTGTGGAAGGAGAGCTCTGCTAATAATCCTCACTAAACCCCTTACTGATGTTCCTTTTCAAATGTCATGTTTTTTCTAACCGCACAGACATGGACACGGGTAAGTGAAAGGGGTTTTTGTGCAGCAGGGAGCCTGCAGCTTTAATGCCTAACTTCCGTGAAAAAGGAGCTCGCGTGTAGGGCTCCGTCTGGATGAAGGGGGCTCTTCAGAAAGCGTTCTGCATTGTAAAGGAGGTGGCTAGGCAGTGCAGCTGTCCATGGCACAGTGTGGTGCGTGAGACCATGTTAAGCAGTAGGCTCATCTGAACAAGCAGGAGCTCACCCAGCCCTCGCACCAGCTCCTTGGAATACAGTCTCTTATCAGTTTGGTGATAAGGTGTTTGCCTTGTGTTACCACCCATATTAACATAGCAGGGGAATGGGCCTATCTTGCTGTTCACCACTTCTCTCATATACTGGCTGTCCCCTATCAGCATGCTGACATGGGTAAATGGAGGCTGGGCAGGAAGGGGCACAGGGTGGCTCCAGGAAAAACTGCAGCAGGATATCCTGTTCCTGCTGGCAAGGTGCTGCTACTCTGGGCGTGGACACTGCACACCTACTGTTTCCATTAACAGAAGGTTTGCCCAGATCTTAGGCTGGGATGCTTGAGGGAGCCTGAGGGAATTAGGTGCTCAGGTCAATGGGAGTTTGGTGCTGACCTCCCTTAGGCCCTTATGAAAATCCCACCTTTTTGTTTTGAAGATCATCGCTGTCGCCCTGTGTTCTCTGGTATCTCACTAATTCCTGCCATAGCCTTGGGAATGAGCAGACGGCCTGTCCCAAGCGGAGGGACAGAAGCCAAGAGAATTATATTAGCTAATTTCTAGAGCACATACGAGCAGAGGCTGCTCTCAACTTAGTCCAAAGAACAAACAGGAGTTGGCTCAACTATAATTATTACTTGACCCATAAGTAATAGTGAGCACAATATAATTGAATGCAACATCCTCAGGGGAAGAACTCTACCGAAAACTAGCATGGTGACATCAACTATAGAGAAGGGGTATTGAAAAATAGAGGAAGTAGCTAAAAAAGGCTCTGAAGTCAAAAAGGAGGAAATGTTCAGAAATCTCTCTACTCTACTTTGCAGGATGGTTAAGTAAACCGCCATAACGGAGTCACCCAGGACTTGTGTCGCCCTGTGGGAGCAGACTGGCCAAGATAGCACAGTGTGGGTAACTGGCAAGATAAAGTCAAGATTTGCCAATAGAAAGGAGTATGAGCCATGTCATGTAAGAGGGAAGCTAGGAGGGCTACGAGGGCTCTGGAGGAACAGATAGCCAAAGAGAGATACACTCAAACAAGAAGGAATTCTCTAGGTATATTGCAGAAGCAGGAAGCTTGGGGTGAGCTGGTGGGTCTGCTGAACTACTAGGGAGTAAAAGCAGCAATTCGGAGAAGCTAAATGACTATTTGCACGGATATCATTACCTGAGTGTCACTGCAGTGGGTGCTGGGGAGAGAGCTACTCCAGACATACTCCTTAGGTTAACAGACAGGAGCCACTGTCAGACTGAGGGGTCAGAGGTGTTGAAGTACGTTAGTTACTAAATTGCGAGAAGTCACCAGGCCTGGATGATACATCCAGGAGTTCTGAAGGAACTCACAATGTGGCTTACCCACTAGCAGTAATACCAGTCACTTATTAAAATCAGCTCATCTTCTCGAGAGTAGCCAACATACCTTGCTTTCAGAAAGGCACTGTGGGTGACTCAGGAAATCAGGCGCGTGAACATTGCTTCAGCATCGAGTAAATCGGTCTAAGCAATCACTAAAGTTAGTTATAACAATGCCTAGATTAACATAATAGGGACAAACAAATTCATGCATCTAATCTACTAGAACATAAGAACAGCCAGACTGGGTCAGACCAATGGTCCATCTAGCCCAATATCCTGTCTTCTGCCAGTGGCTGGGGCCAGGTGCTTCAGAGGGAACGAAGAGAACAGGGCAATCATCAAGTGATCCATTCTTTGTCGTCCAGTCCCAGCTTCTGGCAGTTAGATGCTTAAGGTTACCTAGAGCATGAGGTTGCATCCCTGACCATCTTGGCCAATATCCTCCGTGAACTTATCTAGTTCTTTTTTTACCACAATTGTAATTTTGGCCTTCACAACATCCCCTGGCAACTAGTTCCACAGGTTGACTGTGTCTTGTGTGAAGAAATACTTCCTTTAGTTTGTTTTGTTTTTAAACCTGATGCCTATTAATTTAATCAGGTGACCCCTGGTTCTTGTGTTATGTGAAGGGGGTAAATAAAATTTCTTTATTCACTTTCTCCATCTGATTTGTGATTCGACGGACTTCTATCATATGCCTCCTTTGTTGTCTCAGCCCCCAGAACAGAACTCTGAACATGTCAGCAAAATGGTAGGTAAAGGAGAACCCACTGATACTTATTTGGGCTTTCAAAATGCCTTTGATAAGTCTTCCACAAGAGGGCTATTAAGGAAACCAAATAGTCATGGGCTGAGAGGCAAAGCACTGTCATGTATCAGAAACTGGCTGACACAGGAAACAGAGTAGGAATAAATGTGGTGTTTTCAATATTGATAGAAGTTCATAGTGGGTTGCCATGAAGTTCCGTTCTACAAGGGAAAGTAAAATGGCAAAACTTTCAGATTGTAGTCTTCACTAATGTAAATAACTGTGTGTGAAGAACTTCCAAGGGACCTCTGATAACAAAGCCAGGAGTGTGGGCAGAGTACGTGATAACATATTAATGCCACTGAGGATGAGTACAAGATACTGTGGGTTAAAATAATTTGAGTTTCTCCAACACATTGATGGATTCCAAGCTAACTAATCATTCAAGAGAAAGACAGAAGCATTTCTGTGTACAGCTCAGTGAAATTATCTGCTCAAAGGGGAGCAAAATCATAGGTCTTGGAAAGAACATTGTATCTCATTTAAATTGATCTGCCTTCACCCAGAATGCTATTTTTGCTTCTGATCAGCCTGTCTCAAAAAGGATATAGCAGAAGGGATGTGGGGGAGAGGGATGCAGAGATGGGCGAGGAAAATTTAGTAATATACTGCCATATAAAGAGAGTGTGAAAGATTAGGACTGTTTAGAGAGGAAATGTGTAAGAAGGGATGTGATAGAGACAACACAGAGAAGGGAGATTGGGCAACAGGATCTCCCATTCTCATAATAGAGGAACAAGGACTCATTCAAGGAATTTTATAGGCAACAAGTTTAGCACTGGAAAAAAAGGAATAGTCTTACTTCGTTCATAATTATGTGTGGAAGTCTCTGCCACAGGCTACCATGGAAGACACAGACATAGCTGAATCCCAATAAAGGATTATGCAGTATAGTTGTAGCTGTGTCAGTCCCAGGATATTAGAGACACAAGCTGGATAAGGGAATATCTGGTATTGGTCCAATAAAAGATACTACCTTGCCCACCTGGTCTCTCTAACAAAGGATTCCTATACGGTGGGTAATGAGGGTCTCCTCAGTTACGTTAGACAAGACCAAACCATAATGGATATAATCCCTCTTGCTTCAGGCAAGTTAGACCTTAACTCCATTGTAGGAATTGCTACAAAACCCTATGTTCCTACAATGCTGAATCCACTTCCTCCTCCCATCAGACAACAGCCCAGCCTTCTTCTCTGCTGTCCCTTGAAGAAGTTCTATCCCTGCCTCTGGGGAATTGCTGCTGCTGGGAACAGCTGAGAGTAGCCTGCTAGGGCAGGAAGTACTCCGAGCAGAGCCGGGGAGTTTGAGCTGTACCTGACTGGAGAGAAAACGCTTGTGTTTTGTTTTGAACTTTGTTAGTAAATCAAATCCTAAGGAGGGCTGTTGTGATTGGACCGGAGAGCCCTGCGTGGAGTTTATTTGGGGATCGAAGAAAGGAAACTTGTGCAGGGCTGCACTGAGGGCACTAGGGGGCAATCTCACAGCTACAGTTTTGCTTTCATCCCAAGGCAGAATGGGAAACCCTTTGCAGGATGGGCCAAGGGTTTCCCTCCCTCCCTCCCAGCTGTAGTCAGGAGACCACAGCCGAGTGTGCAAGGTGAAATGGCTGCTGAGGGAGACCCTGGTGCAGCTCGGAGGCCCCATGTCCCAGCAGAGGGAGATAAGTTGTGCATGTGGCAGCTGTCCCTGGAATACTGCTTTCATTTGTGAGCAGCATGTTCCCAGACCTGTACTGACAAACTGGAGGGGGCTCAGAGCCCAGCCACAGACGCGATGGAGGAGCTGGAGGGATTGACTCCTCAGGAATGGTGGAAAGATAAACTGTGTATAGCTAAACTAAAAAGAAAAGGAGGACTTGTGGCACCTTAGAGACTAACCAATTTATTTGAGCATAAGCTTTTGTGAGCTACAGCTCACTTCACCGGATGCATACTGTGGAAAGTGTAGAAGATCTTTTTATATACACACAAAGCATGAAAAAACAGTGGGGTGGGAGGAGGTATTTTTTCATGCTTTGTGTGTATATAAAAAGATCTTCTACACTTTCCACAGTATGCATCCGGTGAAGTGAGCTGTAGCTCACGAAAGCTCATGCTCAGATAAATTGGTTAGTCTCTAAGGTGCCACAAGTCCTCCTTTTCTTTTTGCGAATACAGACTAACACGGCTGTTACTCTGAAACCTATAGCTAACCTAAGTGATGGTGGTGAGTGGAACATAAGTTTCCATAAGAGCTGCAAGCCCCATCACTTGGGACACCTTAAAACTAGACTGAAGAATGTTGTGTTGAGAACAGCCTGGCGGGGCTCTTGGGAGGTGGGCGAGTCTTTGCCGGGCCAGATTCTATGGCTTGATGGGCAGTGGAAGCACAAAGGGGTGTTGTGCTTGGCTTTCTAGCTGGCTATTAACCCTGCCCCTTCTCCTGTGTACTGGCCAGCACCCCGCCCTGTCCGAGCTCCATGCAGGGCGGTGCAATGCTGCCTCTCCAGTAAGGTAGGAGAGCGCGTCAGGTTTGTCCATGCATAGCTGGGAAGGGATGGTGTTCCTTAGAGGGGAGATATTCAGTTACGTGAACAGTAGCTGGCTGAGGTTAATGGCCACTAGCTCTCCCAGTTTGGTACTGATGGCCAGGAAAGGCCTTGAGCCACGTTGCTGCTGTCTCCCTCTTGAGGCCTGTGTCCTCCACAGCAGACTGGACCCAAATGCTGCAGCACGGCCCCCGGTTCTTTGACCAGTTGAGCATCTGTGCAGCGTCTAATAAAGTAAAACCTGGAGGCTTGACGAATACACATTGGCACAGCGTCCCTTGGCTAGGTATTTGGATACTAACTGCACTGCCAAGTTCTTTTGGGGGTTGCGGGTTAGTCTGGAGTTTCAGGTTGTTTGCAGACTGCACCTGTTACGCTCGGGTCGCTTTGTAAAGGTTTTCTTGGTAGTCCTGCAGGTGGGAAACATCCCTTGTTTTAATGGAGGCTGTGGTTCTGAAGCCTGGTTTTGCAGCAGGCGTGTGTTCAGAGGCATGGAACATGCAGCACTGTGTTCTGAGCTGATTAGCCTTCTGCTACAGTGTGCTCCACTTGCCCACTCTAGCTGACTTTGGAGATCATCCCCTCTGTCTTTCACTTTTCTTCAGACTCCATGGAATTCCCATGTCGACCTTTGGTGGCATGAGCTTATGAAGAATGCCAGCAAGGAGTGTGAGCCTGAGTGGTGTGATGCTGAAGATGAGCTGTTCATTCTTTACACCAGTGGATCAACTGGGAAACCCAAGGTATTTTTCACAATAGCTAACTCATATTGCTTCCCTGGCCAGAAATGATGTCTGTAACAATAACTAGTCCATAGGTCTCAGAGATACCAGTAATAGGGGCGTGTCTCTAATATCCTGGGGCAAGATAGAGATGAATCATGCTCATACTTCAGTTATGGGAGCACGCTATGAAGTGCTTAGTTTACGGTTCTGTTTTTTCTGCTGCACTTTGCAAGAGCTCTGAGCTGGAGAGGTGGTAGCTTTGGGCTGGGGCTGTGCTTTTCCAAGTCAGGCACTGAAGACCTGCTCCTGGTACTTGCCAGTCTGGTGCTGGTCAGCTTGGGAGGGCTGGGCTGGGGGTGGCTTTGCTTTTGAAGCATCCCCTGCTGATCATGTGTTCTTGTTGCAGGGCGTCGTGCATACGGTGGGTGGATATATGATTTTTACTGCTGCTACCTTTAAGTATGTGTTTGATCATCATCCTGAGGACATTTACTGGTGCACGGCTGACATCGGCTGGATAACTGGCCACTCCTACCTCACTTATGGACCTCTGGCAAATGGGGCAACCAGTGTATTGGTAAGTTCTGTGAGGGCTGGGAGCCTCTCCTGGAAGGTAGACACCAGCCTGGGCTGAACAGCCTCCCTTGGTATCTGTTTGTTTCTGTAATGAGCACAAGCCCCTGCCCTCATGACCCGCTCTTCTCTCTACCTCATTTGAAAAGCGCCCTGGGAGTCAGCGTGCACGCTGTGTGGTAACCAGCGCCTTGGAGGCCGCACTAGCAGAGTGATGCCCTGTGAGGAGGGCAAGGCACCCAGCAGGCAGGCCTCACAGAGTGGCGCTGGAGGGCTAAGCAGAGGAGGCCAGTGCCGGTTGCTCTCGCTGCTTTGTGATAAGGCAGGAAGGGGTTGGTTTGTGAGATTCTTGAGTAATAAAACAAGTGGTTTTTCTTTGTCCTTAGAAACCAGGGCCTTGTCTGCCTTGGGGGATGCTGCGGGGATGGGAGAGCGAATGAATCAGGGTGTTGGGACAGTGTGAAAGCAGAGCTGCTGTTGTGAGGGGTTTTGTCTTGCTGCTGTGATGCTTTGCTAGCACATTTATCTCCAGGGCCTGAAGGATGCTTGGGAGAGAGGCTGGCAGCCCCCCAGCCCTCCCAGCAAAACCAGGGCAGGGATTTGTCAGTCCCCAGACTCCTCCGGGGGAAAAGGAAGAGGAAGAACTTTTTTTCTTCCTCTCTGGTGAGATCCTGCGCAGTGTGGCAGGGTCTGCAGGCTGTGTGTTACGCCCTCTGGGCCCAGTGTTATTCTGGAACATGGAAGTGTGCTGCGGCCCTTGTTCCCATAGCCTGCATTAGCTGCATTCAGTGGCATGGTGGGGCCGGCTGGCTTTCCCTGTCCCATCAGCCTGAGCCCCCAGCACATCAGCCTGTCTGGGGGGGTGAGCTGCAGGACCCACATCCAGGAGGCACTGTGTTGTGGCTGTCGTGAAAGGGGCCACATCAGCAGTCCTGGCTGGAGCCAGTCTGCACATGGCCTTCTCCCCCACTTGCCTGGGAGATGTGTCCCTACCTGGCGCTGATAAGCCATGGAGCCCAGAGGCAGCAGGGGGTGGAGCAGAGGGTGCTGTGCCTGCTGGGAAGGAAGCCCTGCCAGCCCTCGTGGGCGTGTAGGGGGAGCTCTCTCTGGAGTGGGGAAAGGTGGGGCAGGGGTTGGGACTGGGAGGAGCAGGGGAGGCGTGGAGAGCGTTTTCTCTGCTCCTCCAGTCTCCCTTAATCCCCACCTAAGGCCGTACGCCAGCGGTCTCTGGGCCCTCGCCTCTGCAGAGCTGCTGAGCCATGGGAACTGTCGGAGCACTGGCTGGTGGGGGGTAGCTTAGATCCCTGCCTCTGACCTGCTCTTGTTGCTTCATGCCCCCAAGCGCGGCTGTGCTCAGCACCGTACGGAGCATGGAGGAGACCTGGTCCCTGCCTCACCCAGTGGCACAGAGGCTCTGCTCTGTTCTTGCAGCCATCAGCCTAAAGCCTGGTCTGCCTGGAGCGAGGTGGGCTCCCAGCATCCCCTGGCCCCCCGCTGTGCTCAGTCTCGCTGCCTGGGCTCCAAGGCAGGGTGCCAGGTTCTCCCCTGGGCCCGTCACAAGAAGGGCTGGGTAGCGGCTGTGCTGACCGTGCTGTCTCGCGCTCAGTTTGAAGGTCTGCCCATCTATCCAGATGTCAGCCGCATGTGGAGCATCATTGACAAGTACCAGGTGACCAAGTTTTACACTGCGCCCACAGCCATCCGACTGCTCATGAAGTACGGCAGTGAGCCCGTCAAAAAGTAAGCACAGCTCCGCAGCGGGGGAGGGACCCCGATAGCTCTGCGGGCACAAGGCAGTAGGACCCGGGAGTACAGGACTGGCTTGGAACTAGTTGCCTGAGAGCGCCCGCCTGTCCCTGAGCAGATGGGCTGTGGATCCCCAACAGCAGCTGTCTGGAGCATTTTCTTTAGACGAAGGTTTCTAACCATCGGAGGAGTGACATTCTGGAACAGCCTGCCAAGGGGAGCAGTGGGGGCAAACACCTAACTTGCTTCAAGACTGAGCTTGATAAGTATACAGAGGGGATGGTCTGATGAGACTGCCTGTGCTGGCATGTAGCCAAACTGCGACTGCGAGCAGCAAATGGGATGGGACACTAGATGGGGAGGACTCTGAGTTACTACAGATAATTCTTTCCCAGGTGTCTGGCTGCTGGGTCTGGCCCAAGTGCTCAGGGTCTATCTGATCACCATATTTGGGGTTGGGAAGGAATTTCCTCCAGGTCAGATTGGCAGAGACCCTGGTGATTTTTCACCTTCCTCTGCAGCATGGGGCCTGGGTCACTTGTAGGTTTAAACTAGTGTAAATGGGGGATTCTCTGTAACTTGAAGTCTTTAAACCGTGATCTGGCAACTGGAGTAACTCAGCCAGAGGTTAGGGGTCTGTTACAGGGGTGGGTGGGTGAGGTTCTGTGGCCTGCAATGTGCAGGAGGTCGGACTAGATCATGTCTGGCTGTAAAGTCTGAGTCAGTGAGTCTATGCTGTGTCTGGCCTGCACAAATGGGGGAACTTTCCTGTTACGGTGCTTGTAAGTGGGCACCAGGAATCTGCAGGTTGCGTTTCTGAGCCCTGGGCAGTGGGTTATGGCGAGCTGGCTTTATCCCATGTCACTTCTCAGCGCTGCCCCTAGGTTGGTCTTAGGCAGAGTCTGAAACACCCACCTCTTGTTATGATGTCCGAGTTTTGGGCTATTGCCGGGCTACGTGGCAGGAAAAGTCCCATCAGCCCTGGAGTGGGACTGCAGGGGAGTGTGCTGGGCACAGAGAGCTCCTGCATTGCCAGCCTGCTGTTTCCAGACACTGTGGAGGGACTGAGAAAGGGTGATGGGAACAGAAGTTGCCCTGAGCTCACAGAATTTACTGTGACTCTGGTCCTTGCTGTCTGAGCTGCCCTGACTGTGTAGGTCAGACCAAGGGGCTGGCTCTGCTGCTGCTTCGTGTACTTCCCCTCTCTGCACACGCTGGGTCCTAGAGGAGCTTCTTGAAAACCCAAACTGGATGATCCGCGAGATCCCATGTGCCGAAGTGGGCTGTCTGGGTTGGGCAAGCTCACAGACAGGGCTACGAGCCAATCTCCCTGTGGCCTGGTCCAGGCTGAGAGCACGTGCGCATGTGTGAAACCCACCGCTTCTCACTGCAGGTACAGCAGGAAATCCTTGAAAGTGCTGGGGACGGTTGGGGAGCCCATCAATCCCGAAGCCTGGCTGTGGTACTATCAGGTGGTTGGAGAAGAGAGGTGTCCCATCGTGGATACCTTCTGGCAGACAGAGACTGTGAGTTCCTCCCTGCCAGCTTTCCTCAGACCCTCCTACCCGCCTTGGGAGGGAGCAGGGAGCCCTGGGAGTGCTGAAACCTCTAAGGGTGCCAGGCGTTGCCCTGCTTCGGTCCCTTCGAGGTGCCAGGCTGCTCTGCAGGCTTGCTGCAGGGTAGTATCAGCACAGTGGGGTCTAACCTTCCCGGGAGCTCAGGGTGCGGGGGCACGGCCAGATGTGCTCCCATGGAGGCTAGGGGTGAGTGGGGAGCTTGTTCCTGTTACCTCCCCTGCCGGGTGCATCTCTGATTACAGAGCTGTATGGGGCCTGCCTCTCAGACGGGCACCGCTAGGGGCTGGCTGGGGTAGGAGACCAGGCTCTCTGGCCTCCTATTCCTATAGTGTCCAGCTGGCCGCTGTCACTGCTCTCCAGGCTTCCCACCTGCCTCTCCTCAGCCCATACGCCACTGTGCCCCCACACTCCTCCCTCTGTTTCTTGTCTCCTGCCAAGCTGCCCCAATGTATTACTCCCTGCCACGCATCCTGCCTCTGCACCAGTCCTGCCTCCCGCCGTGCCCAGAACTGCTGCCCAGCATCTGAGCACATTCCAGGGCAGGGCAGTGCATAGGTGCCAACTTCTCATGGCGCCGGTGGGTGCTCGCCTACCCCCGACTCCACCCATGCCCCGCCCCCATTCCAACCCCTCCCCAAAGTCCCCGCTCCCACTCTGTCCCTATGGGACCCTTTCCCCAAATCCCAGCCCCGCCTCTTCCCTGCCTCCTCCCCTGCGTGTGCCGCATTCCTGCTCCTCCCCCTCCCTGCCACAGCTTGTTACGCTGGGAGCTAGGGGGAGAAGCGGGGAAGGTGCGCTCGGGGAGGAGGCGGAAGCGAGCTGGGGTGGGGGGGCATAGTGGGGAGCTGCTGGTGGGTGCAGAGCACCCACCAATTTTTTCCTGTGGGTGCTCCAGCCCCAGAGCATCCACGGAGTCAGTGCCTATGAGGCAGTGTCCGAGTGTGAGGGGCCAGGCAGTGTGAATGGCTGATCTCCGTTGCTTCCTCCCGCAGGGTGGCCATGTGCTGACGCCGCTCCCCGCTGCCACGCCCATGAAGCCAGGCTCCGCAGTGAGTAGAAACCATTTGAGTGCCCTGTGGCTGGCATGTTCCATTCTGTGCAATCCTGCTGCTGTGATTTTTCCAGGGCAGTGACTATGGGGTGGGGCCTGGGCTCAGTGACACCTGTAAAGCCCCATTTGCGCCAACAGGGTCCTCCGTTTGCGTAACTACCTGGTTTGCTACGTTGCCCAGCACAGGCGTGATACTGAACTCCCTAGATAATCGGTGCAGGGAACGCTCCCTCCCCAAAGCCTGGGCAGCATGAGCACTGTCTGGAAGGGGTTGTGCCAGGCCTGAACGGGGATGAATTCCCTGGGGATGTCTGGCCATAATGGAGCCTAGCGAGAGACGTACCGTTCCATCAGCATAGTTACTGGCAGACACTTGGACTGAGTCCCTCCCGAAAGTCAGGCTCACTCTGCCCTTCCTTTGTCTGTTTGAAGGGATTTTAATAGTATGTTCAACTTTCTCTTTCCACAAACATCCCCTGCAGACGTTTCCATTTTTTGGTGTCGTCCCTGCTATCCTGGATGAATCCGGGGAGGAGCTGGAGGGAGAAGCAGAAGGCTACCTGGTAAAGAACAGCTGATCCTGTGCTCGGACCAAGCCCTGTCACAGTTACACCAGGGCTGTGGGAAAGCTGAGGCTCACCAAGTGACTGGCTGGTTCCCACTGGGGAGCAGGAGTCACATGCGTGTTGGTTCCAAGCCAGAGGCTTGAACTGGTGTGAGGTTATCCCCTCACAAGCACGTCTAGTTACACCTTTCACATCTATGCTGCAAGATGCTCTTGTGCCATTAGAAGTGACGTTGGACTCTAACTGCCAGTGTAGGAGCCCTGTAGATTGTTATCAGACCTGTTGTATAATTGAAGCAAAAATGCGGGGAGGGAGTTAGACTATTTAGTGAGATCCTCCCCTCTTTAGGAAGTTTGTGGTAGAATGCGCCATCAGGAGCAAGGGGACATGGGGCTTTCCCAGCCGTCCGCTCTCTGCAGCATGAGCCGATGCCTGGGGTGAAGTCAGTGATTGCAACTGTTTGGGCATCTGGGATGTTGATAGGGCAGTGTCCTACCTCTCTAACATTGGCTGCCCGTGGGAGATCTTATGTCTGTCATAATGGGGGAGCAGCTCTTCCCTGTATGATTAAATCTTTTACTGAGGGTCATGGTGGATTCTCCATCACTGACCATTTTAGCTCAAGGTAGGATGTTTTTCTAACCGATTTGGCTTGGGAATTATTGGGGGGAGTTCTCTGGCCCGTGTTCTAGAACAGGGGTTCTCAACGTTTTTCTTTCTGAGCCCCCCCAACATGCCACGGCCCACGTGTGCCACGACAACTGGTTTTCTGCATATAAAAGCCAGGGGTAGCAAGTAGGGCAATTGCATGAGGCCTCACGCCACAGGGGACCCTGTGAAGCTAAATTGCTCAGGCTTTGGCTTGAGCTCTATGCGGCGGGGCTTTGGCTTTCTACCCTGGGCTGCAGCAAGTCTAATGCCAGCCCTGCTTGGTGGACCCCCTGAAACCTGCTTGCAGCCCCCAAAGGGGCCCTGGGCCCCTGGTTGAGAATCACCATTCTAGAAGTCAGACGAGACGATCACAATGGTCCCTTCTGGCCTTGGAATCTACGGTTTCACTGCAAGGGGCAAAACACTCTTCATTTCCTGTAATTAACGGCTATAAAATGGTGGGGATGTGAAGGTAGAAGCGTCATATTGCCCTTTGTGTGCTGGGCACTGAGAGACTTTGGTTAATACGCTGTAGCATCCTGCTCTCGGCAGCTGTGATCGGAGATGGGATACAGGGTAGTATGGGGCTGAGCTAGTGAATAGGCCCAGGAGTAATGCAGGAGACAGACATGGCTATCTGCTCGCTAGACTCCTCTGTCTTTCTCTGGCTGTGTAAGTAAAAGCCCATTAGAGACCGTGACCTACAACTTAGGACAAGAACTCATGCTGCTGTAAGGCTGTGTACCCCAGGGACTCCCTGACTCTAATGCCACATCTCTATATCCTCTCCCACAGGTATTTAAGCAGCCCTGGCCTGGAATAATGCGTACAGTGTACAGGAACCACCAGCGATTTGAGACCACCTACTTCAAGAAGTTCCCAGGGTACTACGTGACAGGAGATGGTAAGACTTCAAGCAGCAGCCTTGTCCCAGGGAGTGGCAGCTTGTGTGGCCTCCTCAGTGTCTCCGCTTTCTGAGCGGGAGGGTTGGTGGGCCGTTCCGCTCGCTGGGGATTAGCAGCACATGGCATGGGAGAGCCCCTGGGTCCAGGATCTCGCTGCATTCCATTCTATTCCCGGACTCCTTTGTCAGATGCATTGAGTTCTGGCGCTGTGTTCTCATACTGGTGACTGGTTCTTTGTAGGTTGCAAGAGAGATAAGGACGGCTATTACTGGATCACGGGGCGCATCGATGATATGCTCAACGTCTCTGGTGAGAACAAACCCTTTGGCTGTGGTGGAGAGAGAGGAGGCACGGGTTTTAAAAGTGCAGGTTAAAAATTCCAGCCAATGTTTGCAAAGCAGCAGGAGAGGCAATCCCCCCTTACTCCCAGCCACGGGCAGCAAGTTCTGCTTTGCCCAGCGTGAGGCACTCCCCACACCAGCGGCTGTTTGCACAGCCTCTGGCCGCAGCTGGATAGTCTCAGCTGAAGCTACTGGGAAGGGGAGCACACAACCAGTAAACTGTCTGTAGCCAGCCATGCGTGGGGCTTACTCGAGTACTAGCTGTTGCAGCCTGGCCTATTGTCCCTCTGTGCTGTCACCAGCCTGTGAGTGGAGCCACTTCCTGGGCCCCATGTTTGCAAACCAGCTGAGTCTATGTAGAGACTAGTCACAGTTTCGAGCTCTTGGACCCTATGGTGCACTCTTGTCTGAGGACCTGGGACACCTTCACCCAACCACCCAGATCCGGAATCTGGTGGCTGAAACATCCCGAGCTCCCCTGTTGCTTACACGTGCTCCCCTAGAGTTCTGTCTGAGCTGGGAGCCTGCTGGGCTTCTAGTTTAACTCTTTCGGGGACAATGAGGCATAAAAGCAAGGAACCCAGGCTTAGCAAAGGAATTTCTTACCCACAGTGATGTTACTCTTAATAGCTCGAGAGCCAAAAATAACAAAAGTCCTGAAACGCCCCCTCCCCAGTCTGATCTCGCACTCGAGGTAAGGTTTGTCAGAGTTTCCAGCTGTCCTGTCCTGTCCGCCCTCTCTCTCCTACCAGGCCTTCACACATGTGGCAGTGGTTGGCTTCCCGCTCAGAGCAGCGCCTCTGTTCTTAGAGGTCCTGTCCCTTTTGCAGGTGTTCCACTGGGACGCTCCAGCTCCCTCCCCCAGACATACTTGCCCCACCCTGCAGGTCCCTGTGCAGAAGATCCATTGCTCCACGGGGAGGGGCTGGTAATTGAGACAGTTGGAGTCAGTGGCCCTCAATTGCCATCTTCTCAGTGATATTTCTTCCAGGAGTGTAAAGGTTTGGACTCACCCCTGCAGCACCTCCTTCTGGTCATTGGGAATTAGCCCTTTTCCAGCCTGGAGCGCCCTCTGCAGGCCGGTGATCCGCACAACTCTGGCCCCCGTGACCCTCACAGACCCCGGTGCCCCTTTCTCTGGGGTTCTGCCCCCTGGCTGTACCCCCACACTCTGCCTCTGGGTCTCCCCTTCCTGGGGAACCCCCAACCCACTATCCCCACCTTGCCTCAGTCTGGGCTACTGCCAGTCATCACCAAGCCTCCACTCCCTGGGGCAGACTGCCGTGTAAAGGCCACTCATCATAAGCAAGGGGGTTCGGACCTGCTGCCTTCCTCTGCCTCCCAGTACCTCTATGGGCTTTGGACCAGGCCCTACAGCCTGGAGCACCCCCTGCTCAGCCTGCTCCTTCCCTAGCACTGCACCACTCTCAGTATCTGTTGGGCAGGCAGCCCGGCCCTGCTCTCTCCCAGCCTGGAGACAGACTCCTTGGGCTGCTGGCTCACAGCCTTTTTATACAGGCCAGCTGGGGCCTGATTGAGGCATGGCCCAGCTGCGGCTGTTTCCCCAATCAGCCATCCCCAGCCACAGCCCTCTCCAGGGCTTCTTTTAACCCCTTCTATTTTAGGAACGGGGTAGCCACCCTGCTACGGGGAGGCATCACATGCCTTTCCCAAGCAGGGTGCTGGCTGCAATACAGGACAATAATAAGCAGGGTCAGACGTGTGTTCAGCCCATGATACAAACCAGAGTAGTAACTTGAGAGACATCCCACTGTCATGCCTGCTGGGTGTCTGGAGGCATCACTTACAGGAGCACTTCCACTGAACCCAGAGGGACTGGCTTTGTGGCAGGGCCTTGCCCGCCTGCCTGCCTTTGGAGGAGTGTGAGTACTGCACTAGCAGGGAATGCTCTAGGATCTCGGTGAGGTGAATTACCATGATTACCTCTCCCTCTTAGTGGATTAAAGGCACCATGTAAATAACATTGTTAATCTGCCTTGTAGACATTTGGGGAAGGGGGAAGCTCCTGGTGAAATTAGCCCCTGTTCCCAGAGCCAGGGCAGGCTGTCCCCAGCTGTTCTCTGGTGCTTTATCTTGTCTCCAGGTATGGAGCCTCCATACCACCAGGGAGACGATTCCGCGGGGCTGGAGATCATGCAGTCTGGAAGCTTCGTCTGAGGTTCAGTCAATGTCTCTAATTCCTTCCATCCCATTGCTCCTCGTTCAGTGTATCAGGCTGAATAACCCCTCGCTTGCTGACATGCCGAGCCCTCGGATCCTGGTTGTTGGTTATCATCTCTCTCTCTCTTACACACTCCTCTATCGTTTGGTTGAGCTAGAGATATTCTTCTAAACCTTTCTGAAACACAATTCCCCCCACCCTAGCTCCCTCAGTTTTTTCCCTCATCTCTTGTAAGGCAGTTCCTGGTGCTGGTTATTGTACTCCGGATAAGGTCTGAGCAGACCAAGGTGGGTTACTGCTCCATGATACAGTGGGTTGTTACATAGAATCATAGAGTCCATGGCCAGAAGGGCCTATTGTGGTCATCCAGTCTGGTCTCCTTTATAACACAGGCCAGAGACCTGCCCCACAATAATGCCTAGAGCAGAGCTTTTAGAAAAACAGCCCATCTTGATTTGGTAATTGCTGGTGATGGAGAGTCCACCAGGGCCCTTGGTAAGTTGTTCCAATTGGTTAATTCCCCTCCCTGTTAAACACTGACGCCTGAATGTGTCTAGCTTCAGCTCCCAGTCGTTGGATCCTGTTAGACCTTCCTCTGCTAGACTGAAGAGCCAGTTATTAACTATTGGTTCCCCATGTAAGTACTTGTAGACTGTGATCAATTTACCCTTTAACCTTCTCTTTGTTAAGCTAAATCGATTGAGTTCTTTCAGTCTATCACTGTAAAGCAGGTTTTCTAACCCTTAACTCGTTCTCATGGTTCCTCTCTGAACCATCTCCCATTTATCGTCATCTTTCTTGAATGGTGGGCATCGGAACTGGACACAGGATTCCAGCAGCAGTTTGCACCGGTGCCAAATACAGGAGGCAAAATAACCTCTCTACAGCTACTCGTGTTTCCCCTGTTTGTGTATCCCAGGATTGCATTAGCCCTTTTGGCCACAGCATCACACTGGAAGCTCATGTTCACCTGATTATCCACCACAACCCCCAAATCTTTTTCAGAGTCATTGCTTCCCAAGATAAATCCCCCATCCTGTAAGTGTGGCCTACGTTTTTTGTACTTAGATGTATGCATTTACATGTCGCTGTATTTAAACTCACATTGTTTGCTTGCACACAGCTTACCAAGCAATCCAGATCACTCTGAATCAGTAACCTGTCCGCTTCATTATTAACCCCTCCTCCAGTTTTTGTGTCATCTGTGAACTTTTTCAGTGACAATTTTCTGTTTTCTTCCAGGTCATTGATAGAAATGTTAAATAGTGTAGAATAGTTAGAATGTTAAATAGTGTAGAGAACAAATCTCGGCAGGACCCCACTAGAAACCCGCCCCTTCAGTCATGATTACCTGCTTACAATGACATTGTCAGACCTATCGGTTAGCCAGCTTTTAATCCATTTAATGTGTGCCAGGTTTATTTTGTATCTTTATAGTTTTTCAATCAAAATGTCGTGTGGTACCAAGTCAGATGCCTTACAGATGTCTAAGTCTGTTACATCAACACTATTACTTTTACCACACAACTTGTAATCTCATTTTAACAAAAGATGTCAGGTAACTTTGTTAGGCTCTATCGGTTAGCTTCTGTGTATGCACCCCACCATCACCTCAGCCATTTTGCTGCCCTGTCGCTCTGCAAGGTGCTTCCAATTCGCTGTGCGCTATGGATCCGAGCCCGTTTTTGGCAGTAGTGCTGTCTGCAGCTGGTGTCTTGCAGCTGGCTTTCCGTGCAGCATCCTGCCCGCACTTCTCATCTCACCAGGTCCCTGGTTCTTTTTCTGCTTTTGCTTTAATGTAATCTGGGAGTGTCATTAACATGCCGTGCACCCCTGAATTCTGTACTGCCCCTAGGTGCTTCCCCCAGCTTGCTGCTGGTTATTACTCTTTGTTTAGGGCCCTTCAGAATTGCTCCTCTCCAAAGTAGCTTGACTGAAGTTTGCTAGTAAGATTTCAGTGCAGTGCATCAAATGCTCTACTAAAGTGACCATTGACTTTTGGACTCTGCTTCCTGCTCCCTGGCTGCCTCCTGTAACTGACAGAGGTGGCCTGTTGGTTACCTGCTCCGTATGCCTTTGGCTGGGGTGTGGTAGGAATGCAGATTCTCCTGTACCATGGGCGTTAGTGTGACACAGCGACAGTTCTGTGACAGCCTATTGCTAATGGGTAGCAGTGCTCGGTGTGTGATTCAATTCCAGTGGGATAGCTAGGTGTTATCAGCACCCAGTGGTTGGTGGCAGCTCGCCCAGCCATGGAAGGGCCTGCTCAGAGACACGTGTTCTGGACAGAATGTAGCTTCCTGGGCTTCTCCCTTTGTTCACACAAAGCTCCTGCCGATTGTCATGTATCCGGGGGTGGGCACATGGCACAAGGAAGGGAAGGTTGCCGTCTCACCAGAGCGAGGTGAGGGCTGCCCTAAGGCTCTGAGCAGAATCTCCCAAGAGTCCGTTGTACTGCATGCAGACAGACCACCCAACCGGAGCTTAGGGGCCCTGTTTGCTCTCAGGGCCCTTCTGCAGCGAGCCCTCCTGGAGCAAGGGAGCCAGCCGCTGCTGGACTCAGCCAAGCGCTGCCTCTTTCTTTCCAGGCCACCTGCTGAGCACCGCGGAGGTGGAGTCTGCCCTGGTTGAGCACTGCTCCGTTTCTGAGGCTGCGGTGGTGAGTCACCCCCACCCAGTGAAAGGCGAGTGCCTCTACTGCTTTGTGACCTTGAGGGACGGCCACAAATTCACCCCGGCCCTGACGGACGAGCTGAGAAAACAAGGTAACGGCGGCCGAGCTGTCGGCGTCTTTGGTGCAGGGTGTGTTGTGGCAGGTGCCCCCTGCCGCCAGAGAACAGGGGAGGGCTCTGCTGGACCCGGCGAAGGCTCTGCAGGGGCTGACGTGCCCGCTGGGGTGTGAAGCAGCATGGCCTCTCCAAAGGAAGGTGCCTCTCGCCTAGAGAACACCAGTGCCCTGCCAGGGCTATGGCCAGCTCCCATCCGAGCCCCTTGCGCCCCTGCAGCCTGGGGAACAAAGCAACAGCTGGCAGAGGCTAAAATTAGATCTCCCAACGTTGTGGCTGCTCACGTGACGCCTCCTGTGAGCTGGCAGGGGCGTGAGGCTCCTGCTCTCCAGGGCAGCCTCTGCCTCTCCAGCCCCGGACATGGGGGCCGTTGTGCTGGCACGTGCCCAGACTCCTCGTTCCCCAGCTCCGCTCGCTCTGTGTGTGTTGGAGGCAGGATGGGTGCTGCTGGGAGGGAGTGGGGCTGCAGGCATGGTGCCTGCAGCTGTGATCTATGCTGGTGCATGGACCATATGGGCTGCTGTGCTTGCTGCTGCCTTTTAACTGAAACCAAAAGGTTTTGGTCAATGTCTGTGGACTTGGTTTTCCTAGAAGGGGAGGGAATGTCAGTCCAGGTCTCACGTCCGCCTCAAGGTGTCCCTTCCAAAGTCCATCCGTGCTGCTAGCAGATGGGCATGAAGACAGTGATAGTGACAGTGATGGGCGTGCAGAGGCCCCATGGGAGCCTCTTTGCATTCCTCTCCTGGCTCGTCATTTGCTGCTGTAAACCCGCATACATGGCACCAAGCGGGATGGAAGAGCTGGTGTAAGCTGGTGGGGAATCCAGTGCGCCATCCCAGAGCAGTTAAAATGGGTGTGGTGTGATGGGTGTGGGAGTCCAGCTAAACTGACACACGCTCCATTGACATCCGAGATGACTGTGGTCCGTGAACAAGGCACTAAACGAAATGCATCCAGGTTGCTTGTTGCTCCAGGGGATCCCTGAGGGGGGTCAGTCATTGCTATGTGGAAATGGGCCCAAACCCGGGGGAAAGCCGTCTTCATTTCAAGTCCTTAAGTGCACCCTAGAAGCAATGGAGAGAGACTAGAAATGGTCAAACGTCTCTCCTGCAGCTGGAGAATGAGTTTTGTGGAGAGCCTCATGCACTCCCCTCCCCTCCAGTCCTGGGTCTCCAGGTGCCGAATCCTGAGTGGTGCCATTGTGCTGCCTGGCCCCGTTCTGCAAACACCCGTACCTTTGCCAACAGCGGAGATATTGGCGTCATTGCAGTGCAGCCCTGGTGGGCTTGGTTGTCCCACTTGCTGCTCACTTGGGTATCAGCTCTTGCTGAAAGCGCTCTGGGAAATCTTAATAATTATACTGAAAATCTGTTTTGTAGTCAGAGAAAAAATTGGACCGATAGCAACCCCTGATTACATCCAGCATGCACCTGGTCTGCCCAAGACCCGCTCAGGTAAGGAGTCCAGGTTCACTCTTGTCAGATACACCATTTGGGAACAAGCAGCACAGCTCCTGGTGTCTGCAAGCTGGGCAGCCCCGGAGGAAGGGAGTCACTGGAGTGCTCCCAGGGGGATCAGCAGTCCAGGATAATTACGATAGGTTTTGGTGGGGTCCAGTTGTCCTGAGAATGGTCTTGGATTGCCCAGGTCTCTGCATGGCTAGACTTGAAGAAATCTATGTCCCAATTCAGGGGGAGCTTCCTGAAAACCAACTCTGAGTCTTGGTTTGGCTCTCTGGACATACAGTCGAATCACCACAGCTCTTTGTTCGACAGGTAAAATTATGAGGCGTGTGTTAAGGAAGATTGCAAAGAACGACCGAGAGCTGGGAGATACCTCAACGGTGGCAGATCCAGCTGTTATAAACCACCTGTTCAGCAACAGGTGTGCCACTGTGCTGTAGCAGACCAGCATGCCGTCCTTCAGACTAGAGACGCCAAAGCACCGAGTCCTAGTAGAGCAGGGGCCGTCCAGAGAAGTATTGTATTCACTGGGGGAGAGAAGCCATTACCTGTCAAGTTGAATGTGAAACACCATCAATGAGGAGAAGATGGGCTCTCGAGCTAGTCCTCTCGCTGTGTTGTATCTAGCTGTCTGTGCCTCTGGAGAGAATGTACATGATGTTGTCGATTGATACTGCGTATCTGAAATTCCAGCCTCCGTCACTCATTGCAGAATGACTTATATCGTTTTCTTTTCCCTCATTTTATTTGTGTTTTTTAAATTGACTTTGTGTGGCCTGGCATCCTGCCCAGAGAGGGGATTGATAGTTTGATGGCAAATGGTGTTTTGCTCCCAAACAGTAGTTATGTGCCTTGGGCTCCAACAGAGTCCCTACAACAATCTCTCTAAGTTAATTCAGAACGATTGGAATTGCTCTCAATAAACGAGAGCGTAGTCGGATTCGTCTGCCACTATCCACATTGCAAATAAGCTGCTTCTTCTGTATCGGTCTGTTGGAGGCTGAGGGGAGTTTTAGAAAAAGGATCTGCAACTCTGTAGCTGTGCAAGCTATTTTTAATTTTCTTTCCACCAAATCTGTTTAGTCTGAGCTGTGTGTTAGCTGAGATCTCCGGGGCTCGGCAAGGGAGTTGTGTGTGGCTGGGGGCTTTGGGGATTAGTGACGTTTTATATAACTTTTTTGGTACCAATATTTTGTTATGTTAACTGCTTGGCACCAGGAGTTGGATCGTCCCAGCACTGGGTACTCCATGAGCAGTGGATATACTAGGGAACCACAGTCAGGAAAGGGTGAGTTCAGTGCCGGGACGTGCCATACTGGCCGTGCTCCATAGTGTACTATTGCTATCCAATTGCTGGTGCCAACAGATCACGCTGGTGCCAGTTAATGGCAGCAGGGATAGCTCATCCAGTTGCCTTTTGTGGGGGGAGTGGGTGCTACACATATCAAAGGAAAAGTGATTGAGAACTATGCAGAGGTGTCTTCCCCGTTGCCAGGCAAACGGGACCCGTATCCAGAGGTGCCCTGTCTCACAGTACGTAGAAAGGGGCAGGCAGGGCCTTACTATTCCAACAAGGTGCTTCCTCATCCAAAAAATGGAGTGAAAGGTGTTTAAAACAAGTCTACGCTTTAAATCGGACATGCTGCCTCATGGTGGGAAAACCCTTGCACGGACTCAGGACCGACAGCCTGAACATACCTGACAGTGAAGGCTACGGATGGTGACAGGGTTTCTGCTACGGGTCAGTTTCCAAGCTGCCTAACTCCAGCCTTGCCTTGGGTCTGCTCTGGGGAGACACTGCCTTTGTGATGTGTTTGTGTTAGAAATGGCTTCCAGGCTCATTTGATAATTTACACATTAACATACGGAGAAAGTAGGTTTCCAGATTTGCAACCCTGGCTGTTTTGTGGCTACCCAAAATGCTGGCGTTGTCCCTACAACTATTTGGCACTTGAATTGGCCAAAACAAACTCAAAGCTCTGTTCCAAAAGCCAAGTCCTAATGGATAACATTAGGGTCACCCTGATTTGTCTCATTGCTAAATGTCGCTCACTTCTGCTGTTCTTATGCTACATGTACGTCTCTGTGATCTGTAACCTCCATGTATACGTCTGACCTGTGTGCTCAGCAGCAATGGGTCTGTGCCATTGGCCTACTAGCTTCAAAACCATAGTGTCCTCTTTTATCTTGGTCTGTGTAATTTCGGTTGGAAAAACAGCTAGACTCCTATTCTAGTTGGAATAAAAATCAAAGAAATAAAAATGAAACACATACTCTGGAGCGCTCACTATTTGTGGGTGACGGTCTGGGGATGGTTGGTAAATGGAGATCTTAGTTGCAGTGCCCTCTTGGACTTGGGTTGGCACTTACCGCTTCAGATCTGCACCATCACTCACCTGATGCAGAAGGCACCTGGCATTTGGGGGCAGGAGTTTAAATTCTGCTGTCACACTGAGACCTGCGCCCGGTAAATCTGAGTGTGCAGTAGATTCAGATCCATGTCCTCCTGTTTCTGTGTGATCAGTATATACTGGCAAGAGGTTTGCAGGCAAGCAGTGACTGGACTTCTTGTCATTGTCCATAAACCATGTTTAGCTGAAAGTGCAAGTGATGGAGATCAAAGCCCAACACGGGGCCTTGCTGCAGCACATGAGATCACTGATGGGAGAGCTACAGATTTCACATACACGGGGCAGGGGTAGGGAGCCCTCCAGCTCCCTGCATGGCAGCCTGGAAACCTTTGTCCTCCATTCACGTCTCACTGGATTTCACAGCCCTTCAGCTCTCCACTCGCTCTGGAGATGCTGTTTTGCTCAGGATTGCAGTGAATCGCCAAGCACTTAACTAGGGGTCTCCTACAAGAATGGCTTCTCCTTGCGGGATGTGCTCCTCTCGCAGAGGGCTGCCTGTTGGGGCAGTGTGAGCATCAACCCAGCTGTCCTGAGAAGTTATGACGGGTCCCACAGCCAGACAATCATGACGCTCTCATATGAACTCACACAGGGAAATGGTTAAAAACAAAACCACCCTGTCACCTGTGGGTGAACAATTCTCCCAGAGCAATCACTCTGGGTCTGACCTCTCAGCCTTCATCCTTAAAGGAAACCTGCACCACGCGTTCAAAAGATGAGCTTGGGAGCTTAAATGCACAACTCTGGTAGACACTAAAAATCATGGACTGAACAGACACTGGATTTATGGTTCATTACAACAAACTGTAACTCAGTAACAACTGCCCCCTGGCTCCCCTTGCAGCTGCCTCCACTGCCCCCATGAGTGGAAGGATGTTAACAGGCCAGTTCACCTTGCATGGTCCCTTGAAATGTGTGTTAACTCCTTATGCTAAACAATCTGTTCCACCTTGTATTTAGCTGTGACACTGAGTATGTTTCCCAGACCTTCAGAAGTGCTCTGTGGAGCTTGAAAGTTTGTCTCTCTCACCAATAGAAGTTGGTCCAATAAAAAATATTAATTAATTAACCTCGACCTAATCACATGCTCTCCCCTAGTATTGGACCCAGTGCAACATCTTATACCTTTATAGGGTCATACACCAATGCCAGAAGGACCATTGTGATCATCTACTCTGATCTCCTGTATAATAGGCCACAGAACTGCCCGCAAATAATTCCTAGAGCAGATCTTTTAGAAAAACATCATATCTTGATTTTAAAAATTGTCAGTGATGGAGAATCCACCAACACCCTTGGTCAGTTGTTCCACTGGTTAATTACTCTCACTGTCAAAAATGTATGCCTTATTTCCTGTCTGAATATGTCTAGCTTCAACTTCCAGCCACTGGATCATGTTAGATCTTTCTCTGCTAGACTGAAGAGCCCATTATCAAATATTTGTTCCCCATGTAGGTACTTTTATATTGTAATCAAGTTACCCCCTAACCTTCTCTTTGTTGGACTCAAAGAGTCTATTTGTTTATCACTCTGAGGCAGGTTTTCTAATCCTTTAATCATTCTTGTGGCTCCTCTCTGAACCCTCATCAGTCTATCAAAATTATTCTTGAATGGTGGGTATCGGAACTGGACGCTATTCCAGCAGCAGCAGTCACACCGGGGCCAAATACAGAAGTTAAATAACCTCTCTGCTCCTACTCGAGATTCCCCTGTTTGTACATCCCTGGATCACATCAGCTCTTTTGGCCACAGCCTCACACTGGGAGCTCATGTTCAACTGATTGTCCACCATGACCCCCGCAAGTCTTTTTCAGAGTCATTGCTTCCCAAGGTAGAGTCCCTGACCCTATAAGTTTGGCCTGCATCCTTGGTTCCTAGATGTATACATTTATATTTAGCCTTATTAAAACCTAGATTGTTTGCACCTAGTTTACCAAAGGATCCAGATTGCTCTAAATCAGTGACTTGTCCTCTTCATTATTTACCATTTTCCCCAATTTTTGCATCATCTTCAAACTTGCAGTGGTCATGGTATATTTTCTCCCTGGACACTGATAAAAATGTTAACTAGCATAGGACCAAAAACCAATCCTGCAGGACCCCACTAGAAATAAACCTGTTTAATTCACCATTTACCATTCCATTTTTGAGACCTATCAGTTCGCCAGCTTTTAATCTATTTAATGTATGCCTTCAATTTTCTATCATTCTAGTTTTTTAATCAAAATGCCGTGCAGTACCAAATCAAATGCCTTACAAAAGTGTAAGTATATTCCATCAACCTATTACCTTTGTCAACCAAACTTGTAATCTCAAAAAAAATTTTTTTTAGCTTGACAGGATCCATTTGCCATAAATCTGTGTTGATATGCATTCATTACATTACCTTTCTTTAAGTTATTAATCAAGTGCTGTAACTGACGCTCCATTATCTTCCCCAGAATTGATGTCAGGCTCACATGCCTATAATTACCCTTGTCATCCAGTTTACCCTTTTTTTTAAATTAGCACATTAGCAGTCTTCCAGTCTTCTGAAACTTCTCCAGTCCTCCAAGACTTTCTGAAAATTAACATTAATGGTCCATCGAGCTCCTCGGCCAGCTCTTCTAAAATTCTTGGATGCAAATTATCTGGACTTGCTGGTTTTAAAATATCCAACTGTAGTAGCTTCTGTTTAACGTCACCCAGCTAACACACCTCAGATGTAGCCTTGGTTAGATCCCAGGAGGACTTTCCTGTGTCATCAGTATGTCTCTGCACAGATGGGCAGGGCACCAGGTGAGCTTTCCCAGGGCCTGGCCTATAGAAGTAGGCTTGGATGGAGTTGGAGGTGCTGCTGGTGGCCGCAGTGAAGCACCTAAGGCAGCAGTTCACCAGCCTTTTCAGTGGATGGCTCAAGCCTTAATAGAATGATCACTTCATGAGTCTGCCTTCCCTCCCATGGCAATAAAATACTTTCCTGGGTCGGCTACAACTGCTTCCATGGAGAACCAAAAGCAGGGATATGTTTAACGTGCATTTATTGTCCTTCAAGTGACTTAGCAGATGGGGATGAGGCAGAGAGTAACTGCCATGTGCCTAGCTAGTTGTCCACTCTGCTTGGGACCTGGGGGAGGAGACAGCAATATCTGTTGCAGTAAGTAAGGGGTTGGAGTCCCAGGGAGCAGCCCTCACCAGGAGGGATTGTCTCCACTTCACTGGCTAGGAAATAGTCCCTTCTGTGAGAGAGGTCATCACAGTTACCAGTGCCTTCGTACCCCCAGCTTGGGTTATTGCCACGTCAAGCCCGTGTGGAAGCTATAGCAATGTGCTTGCTGCTGGCCTAGTTCAAATGTCATTGGAGTTGCTGGTTTGGGTGGAGCTTGGGGTTTTTTTGAGTTTCTTTTTATCTGCAAAGCCCTGTGAGATTTGGAGCTTGGTGACCTCTGTGAGCTCCAGGCCCTCGATTTCAGTTGCTGGGGCAGGGGGTGCTCAGGGGAGAACCCTTAGCTGGGGCATTCACCCCCGCATTGGTCTGGCAAGGCAGAATCTGTTTGACCTGTGGGATAAGGTAGAGGTTCCCCATGGCTGTCGATGTGGGGATCTCTGAATGAGGAAACTGGCACTGAACAGGCCTGTGCCCGACCCCTTCCCCCCCGCCACCTGTTCTCACCACTGAGTGCCTGGGCCGCGCACTGTTCCACCACCTGGTTAACACGGCGGGAAGGGACCTTTAGTGCCCCAGGCCATTGGGGCAGCCCTGACCCTTCCTGCCACCTGCCCCTCGCTGGTCTGCGCACACCCCATTGCCTCCGAGTCCCTCCCCACTGTGCCACTCCCCACAGCTCAACACACAGCCAGAATGCACCTGTAGTGCAAACGCTGGCCAAGCCTGGCCACCGGCTGTGCACTGGGGGTGCCCAGCAGCCTCTTCAGCCCCTCTCAGGTGGCTGTAACCCCAGTGAGCTGGGCAGCTCGCTCCTATTCAGGTCAGGTCAGTGGCTCCAGCCTGCAGCTGTCCGTAATGCATGGCTGGCCCCTGCTGATCACCCTGGCCTATAGCTGTTTGCCGGGGGCATCTCGGACATTTACGCTGCAGCTAACCCAACTTACAGGCCAAGCCTGGCAGGCGCGGTGGCTACTTCCTTGGTCTCTGAGCAGCTCTTTAAAGGAGGGAAACATGAACCCTCCTAGCTCCTGGAGGCCGTTCCTGCTGGCGTGGGTCTGTCCAAGGCCAGTAGCTGGGGCCTGGGGTAAGTATGAAAGCTACAATTCCTACAATTGTAGGCTGCTGCCCATCAGCCACCGTGGCTAGGCCTGTCCCGAGGAGCACGATTCGGCCTCATTTAATGGTTGCCCAGTCAGAGCACTGGGGTCCCAGTGAACTGGCCCGTGCAGGCCATGCTGTGCCAACGTTAGTGAGATAACAGCTCAGGGCCCCTCGGCCTGCTGCTCACTGGCCACGCGGTACCAGGCCAAGGGCAGGGGATTCTCCTCCCCAACCCTCAGGTGACAGAATTGTGTAAACCAGAATGTTGCTAAAGTCAAGGCTGAACAAGGCCTCTCGTCTCCAATAGCCTGGCTCTCGTTTGCCTGCACCCAACGCCTGCCCCGCACGTGGCTCCTGCCGTGTTTGTACGGAATGAAAGTTGGGGTATTCCTGCATTCCCATCCCCACACTGACCCTGTGCCCAAACATATAGCCGGGGGCAGGGGTGAAGCGAACAGAAAACCAGCATCCCTTTAGGATCCCGCCATGCAGAGACGGGTCTAGGCACCAGTGACAGGTGCCAGACAGAGCTTGAGGAGCAGCCTGTGCAAGCACCAGCTGACATCATCCCCCCACCCCTACCTTCCACGTTCCCTTCCAAGCAGGGGACCCTGCTCTGAGTCTCCCCCCCACCCCACCCCCACCATGGACAGCAGGGGGCAGTGGGCATGTTGGGGAAGGCGCACAGCCCCGGCTGGGAGTGGGGAAGGAGCCCCGAGCAGGGCTGGTTTTAGGGTGTGAATGAGAGGACTGAGCACCACAGAGGCTGGCATGAGGGCAGGGATGGGAAGGAGACCCCACAAGGGCTGGTGGGGGCAGAGGGCAGCAAGGGCCTGGAGTTAAGGGGCCGAGATGGGGTCTGGCCACAATGCGGCCTGGTGGTCAGGGTCAGGGAGGAGATGGTGGTGCCTAACATTTCCTGTCACCTCCTTCCTGGGAAGGCCCCAGGAAGCCCCACAAGCCTCCCCTGCATAGTATGGGGCTCTCCATAAGCATGGCAGAGGCAGGGCTTTCACAGCCCCCCCAAGGCATGGGGACAGGGCCGGCTGTCCCAAGCACCTGCACTGGCCCAGGTGACTCGCAGCACCGCAGCCTGAGCACATCGCCATGGCCTCTGCACCAGCCCAGGGCCCAGTAGGAGGGACTAGGAGCTACTGGGACCTCTGCGCCAGCCGGGAGAGACCACCGTCCCTGGGAACTGAGGCACCAAGGGAAGTTGTGATGAGCTGATTTCATGTGGGCAGTACCAACACCTGTTCCCCATGACTCCGCGGGGAGCTGGGTTGCCCCATTCCCACCTCCCGGTGCGGCCTGCAGGGGTGCTGAAGGATAGTGCAGAAGAAATGACTTTACTAGCCCTCTCTTCCCTGCATCACATAGGGGTTGGGGCGGGGGGGGCGACAGGCTCAAGTGTCATCGGCCCAAGCTCACCTCTGTGCTTCAACTCTCCCCCGCCCCAGATGGTCCCAGCTAAACAATCCCCACCCCACCGCTATGACCTGCTGGCCTCACCCCACTCACGTTGGTCTCAGTGGATCCTGTCTCGCCTAGAACAGTGCCCAAGCCATGAAGTTCAGCGCCCAATCCACACTCCCACGGCCTTTGGGGCTGCTCAGACCCAGGGTGTGGCAAAGACCCCACTCTGACCCCCCTCCGATATTCCCTCCTGCAGCCAGGGGGCAGGCTGGTCTGCTCCCCTCTCAGAGGGGGTATCAGGGATGGGAAGCAGGGATCTTTTCCAGAGGCCTCTATGTAACAATAACTGGGCATAAAGCCACCCTCAGGGCCAGTGATCCAGCAGCACTTCCCAGCCCAGCCTTGGCGTTTGGTGCTCCCTAGTGACAGTGCCTCAGCAGGGTAAGAACTAGGGAAGTCCCAGTGAACGTGCAGTGCAAGATACTGGTCTGTACCGCAGCAGCAGCCCTGCGGCCGGAGAGAGCCTTGGTTAGGAAGAGGAAACACCAGACTTTTATCGCAATATGAGGGTCAGACCAATCGTTCAGGAAAGTGCAGTGAAATGATCGCGTGGCGCCCTTCTGCCCTTCATGTCTAGGAGTCTGTACCTGTTCCCGGCTGCAGCGGGGTGGTTCCAGGCACGGCACCCACAGAATGGCGTAGGCGATAGCCTCACCCACCCCCAGCATTGCGTGTTGTCACAGCAATGGGACGGGGGGCAGAAAGGGAGGAAAGGAGGAAAGGAGTTCAGGGGAGGGCTTGAGCCGCTTGGGGGTGGAGAGAGGCCTTTTCTAAGGATGCTGGAGGGCTCTGACATGGAACAGGATACAGGTGGGAGCAAACAAAGTGGGGACCAGGCCTCCGCTAGCAAATGTGCAGAGAAAATGGGCTGGGCCTGGGCTACTTGTTTATTTAGATTTGTGCAAATGTTAAATTAAGGAGGCCGATCCATATGCTCCAGGCACTCCTGTCCTCAGGTACAAATGTACAACGGGAATAGTGAGTGCAGCAACACAACTTAACATGCCCAGACAAAAATGACATTAAAATTCAGCAACGGGTGAGAGGCCATTAGTAAGCCAGGGCAATCTGCATGAGAGGAGTGCTGGAACGCCCCCCAAACTGAGCATTATAAACTCAGGAAATTCAGAGTTAAAAGTGACACTTAAATAAACCCAAACCGTTAAAAACACAGAAATACCGTTAAGCCACCCACCAGTGTAACTCTACTCTGTAGTAACACCATGGAGTAACCATGCAAGGATGATTAATGCCCTATGGTGTTTGTAGTCACAGCTCAAATGGCTTCTTAACCATTGGCTTCATTGAATATTTAGGTTGGATATTAGGAAAAACTTTTTCACTAGGAGGGTGGTGAAACACTGGAATGCATTACCTAGGGAGGTGGTAGAATCTCCTTCCTTAGAGGTTTTTAAGGTCAGGCTTGACAAAGCCCTGGCTGGGATGATTTAATTGGGGATGGGTCCTGCTTTTGAGCAGGGGGTTGGACTAGATGATCTCCTGAGGTCCCTTCCAACCCTGATATTCTATGATTCTATGATTCAATGATTCTCCCTCACCCTAGGACAGCGCCCAGGTTGACTGGTGCCTTACCAGGGCATCTCTAGAGCCTACCAGGACTACACCTCTTATGTTTCACTTTAACTCAATTTCCTGGGTGGGTATAGCCTAGGGATTTATAACGACACCAGCCCTGTAATGTCATTCACCCTAAATAATTGATGTCTATGTTGCACCTACCAACATTTGCTGACCAAAAAACGTAGATTGATTTGCATAAAATTAATTTTATTTGCATAGAGTGCTTGCTGGTGACACAGAAGGCTTTTCCCTGGGACAAAGAGCCATGGGGCGGCTGTGGGGAGAGAAGCAGGATGGGGACAGGGTGGAGAGGACAGGGAGAAGGGGGAGGCAATCAGGCAGAAAAGTCTGTCCAAGTAGAGACTGCTCCCCTCCAGAGCCGGCACTAATACCCAGAATTCTTAAATCTCGCCATTCCTGCGCTGTCAGCCAATACCTGTGGAACCCACTGGCAAAAGTGTCCCCTCCTCCACAGCCTGTCTACACACAGGATGACAAGCTACTCTCGCTATCAGCTGCCAGAGGTCCGTGCGGTGGAGCTAAAGGTCCCAGCCTTGCTGATGCACCGGGGGTGGGGTTGTCAACATGGTGGGATTTCTAGGAAATCATACACATAGAAACAATGTTAAAAAGAACATTAAGGGGGCATAGTCAAGCACACAAAGGTAGGAGATGCCAGGATTAAGGCTGCCTGTGAGACGGGGAGGCATGAGGGAAAGGTTGGTCTCCTAGTTAAAGCACTTGATTACTGAGCTGGAGTCTACCCCTACCTCTGCCAGACTTCCCATGCCATGCTAGGCAAGTCATTTAACAAGCTTTTCACAGATGGTCACTAATGGCGTGTGCCTCATTTTCCGGGTGCCCACCTTGAAACCTGGGTGCTTGATTTGCAGAAGTGCTGAGCACTCTGTTGCAACTGCAGTCACTGGGAGCTGCTCTTGAATACATTAAGGGCTATAAAATGCTAAGTACTCTTAAAAAGCAGGTCCTAGGCATCTCAAAATGAGCTGGGGATAAACCTCCCCTCCCCCCATCTCATAGAGGTGCTGTGAAGCTAAAGTAATTAATACTTGTGAAACAGGTGTGATGAGTACCAACCCTGAGAGGAAATCAATTCTGTATTCAGAACAGGGGTTGCAAAGTGTGCAGTAAATAAGGTCTGGAGCCACTGACTAAACAATAGCAACAAACCAACATATCGAACACTTGCTCATTCAGTGGCTACTGTCCGTCCTGTGCACGGCATGAGGAAGGGGCCCTGTTGAAAATGTACCATGTGACCACGTAACTAAATTAAAGACTGTACCCAAATGCATGTGGACCTAGGGGGCCAAATTAAGATTGCACAGGGAACCTTAGTCCTGGAATTGCCTAACATCGATGTGCTTAACTCAGCAACCTCAGTAGCTTTAGGTGTGGGCAATGTCATCCCATAACAGTGACGTGGGAGGAAGGGACCAGACTCATCTAGCCGCTCTTCTTCTCTACGTAACACCACAGAGGGATCAGAAAGACTTTTTTTAGCCCTGGGCACTTTATTCTGCTACCATCAATAACCCCTCTTTCCCTGATATAGTGCAGGGGTAGCCAACCTGTGGCTCCGGAGCCACATGCGACTCTTCAGAAGTTAATATGCGGCTCCTTGTATAGGCACCGACTCCAGGGCTGGAGCTATAGGTGTCAGCTTTCCAATGTGCCTGGGAGGGTGCTCGCTGCTCAACCCCTGGCTCTGCCACAGGCCCTGCCCCCACTGCACCCCTTCCCTGAGCCTGCTGTGCCCTTGCTCCTCCCCTCCAGAGCCTTCGAAACAGCTGATCAGGAGATGCGGAGAGGGAAAGAGAAGGTGCTGATTGGTGGGGCTGCTGGTGGGTGGGAGGCGCTGGGAGTGGGGGGGGGGGAGCTGATGGGGCGGCTGCTGACATGTTACTGAGGCTCTTTGGCAATGTACATTGGTAAATTTTGGCTCCTTCACAGGCTCAGGTTGGCAACCCCAATATAGTTGATTTTGCCTGTAACAGTAAAGCCATCAACTGGCTGATGAGGGTGAAATTTCTGGGGGTCGCAAGCAGTAAGCTGAGCAGATACAGCACCTCTGTAAAAATCACATTGAATGGAGGCTGCAGTTCTGCTTAGACATATTTTTCCCTGCTCAGTCTGAAGCTTGTGAGGTGATTCCTTTGAGTGAAGAGGAACCAATCTGAACTAAACCACATACAGGAACGAGGCAGCACCAGAGCAGACCAGGCATGGCCTGTGTGCTAAAAGGTGTAATTACACTCGGCTGCCTCCCCCAGGCAGGAATTGCTAATTCCTCCAAATAGAGCCAGGAGACTGCAGTGGAGAGAGAGAGAGCCTGGGGCCTGGTGCAAGGTCTGACCCAAAGTCAGCAAAAACCAGGTTATGAGCAAAAGTCAGGCTCTGTCATAATGATTCCTTTGCTTCCTGCGGTATTGGATATTGCTTAACCTATGGGGGAATATCTCCCACTAAGGTCTGTACATTTTCTGTGTCCAGGGAATCTTTAGCCCACACATTTTGTATTTCACTCCACCAAGTTTCCCAGCCCTTCTGCATGGTTCTTTGGTTTTATCACCTTCACTGTTTGTGTTGGTGGCCCTAGAGGGTTCAGATTAACATCTTTTCCCCCCCTGCATGGTAAGGGCTTGTCTGATACACATATTTGGAAAATCAGTGATTATTCCCAATTGCTATATTGTCTCTGCTCCAATCAAATGTTCTCTCTTCAATGGCTCACTTTTCCTGAACTGCATGTGCACCAAACTAGGGAGGTAATATTTTAACATTATGTTTTTGCTTATCCCCTGATGTTCCCTGTATTTGTACTGACTGTAACTGGTATGCATTACAAATCTTTTACTAGGGGGATCTGTGCCCCCGTAATCTAATAAAAAATTGACAAGCCCATCCCTGACTTGGATGCTTATGTGGGGGCATCCCCAAACATCTACAGTCACAGGTTGCTGGAAAACGCATTCCGAGTCCTGGGGAGGGCTGTCCTATGGCATTTGTTTGTTGGTGATGGAGTCATTTAATCCAGCGGCGAAAGCGACCAGTCTCAGGCTCTTCTTTTTTATCTTTATTTCCACTGTCCCTGCTAATCCTCCATGCTTGCAGCTGTGGCTGTAAATGATCAGCCTAGCCTTTCAGCTCTCTGTTCTCCTGTATCAGCTGTCCTACTGGCATCCATTCATCACTTCTTCCTACTCCTCTGCCTCTACTCATTCCACGACCTCTAACCCCAGACTATCCATGCAGCTCACTTACTTCCCCCTTCCTGCCTCACAGCTGCTTCTAGTTTCCCCAGCCATTCAAACAGAGGCATGTCTGCCTTCATTCTCACATCTTGCTTTCATCCATTCCACTGCACCTGAGAACAATGCCTGTAACACAATGTCTTTTAATGTTTTTTGTTCTACTTTCCCTTCTCTCAATCTATGTTTGAATTCTCTCAGCTAATTGTGCAGAAGCCTCCCCTGGCATTCTTGCAATTTTTGCAGCCACGCTTGAAGATAATGTAAAGTGCTGTTGAGTCACCCATCTAATCATTTGAGCAATATTATCATCAAATCTCACAGCAGGGGTGCTTATGGATCCTAATGCATCCAATAATGTCCAAAGTAATGGCTTTGCTGCTATAGAAATACCTACTGCTTGCAGAATTGTGAATGTTTATGGATTCACTCCAAAAACTAATTAAAATTTCCTGGGGGTGGGGGGGCCTACAGCTCTCACCAGAGCAGTTAGCTCATTCATTTTTAATGTATCAATTCTAGGTGTTAACCCACTGACTCTAGGTTTGTTAGTTTGAGGCTCTATACTCTTCTTCTCCCATGATTAAGGCTAAGATTTTGTCCCAAATATTTTTAGTAAAAGTCACAGACAGGTCACGGGCAAAAAATAAAAATTCACAGAAGCCGTGACCTGTCCACGACTTTTACTAAAAATATCCAGGACAAAATGGGATCTGTGGGTACCCACGCTGCCTGAAGCGGGTACCTGTACCACCTGCAGCTCTGGGGGCTCCCCTGCTGCCCATGGGGAGCTAAGAGCTATGGGGTTCCCTCACCTCTGGTGTCAGCCAGGGGTTGCAGGGTACCCCTGCTGCCTGCAGCTCCAGGGGCCCTCAGCTAGGAGCTTGGGGGTTCCCCCATGGCCACGAGCTGTGGGGTGCGCCTGCTGCCTGTGGGGCCTGGGAGCTGCAGGGTACTCCTGCTGCTCACAGCTCTGGGGGCCTGTGAGCTCAAGGGTTCCCCCATGGGGGCTGGGAGCTCTGGGGGTTCCCTGCAACCTGCAGCAGCCAGGAGCTCAGGGCTACCCTGGTGCCCATGGTGGCTAGGAGCTGCGGGGTACCCTGCCACCTGCAGCGGCTTGGAGCTCCAGGGGCCACCAGAGGCAGCAGGGCTACAGCAGCTCCCTAGCCCGCGGGCAACAGGGGACCCTGTAGCTCCCGACCCCCACAGACTGAAGTCACAGAGGTCGCTGGACCATCTCCGTGACTTAATCATAGCCTTACCCACGATCAGTTCACAGCTCATGTTGTCTAATGAAATCTGTTAACCATTGTGTTTCTTCACCTGTTCAATCTCCACTCTCTGGAAAGACCTATCCGAGTGTTCTTCCTCCCCCTCTCCGTGTGCTTCGCCCATTCTAAGAGGTACCACTCTGTCTCAGTTTAGGCTTTGCCAAAACCTGGCTCTTATCATAAGGAGTTGGTGCAGTGCAGTGGTCCCTGCCCAGGATTGTTAGAGAGGAGGTGGTCTAGGTCATTCCACATGTCCCCATTGCACCACACACTCCAATAATCCCATGTTCCACCTTTTCATTTTGCTAAGGCCACCTTTTTCCATTTCTGTCCCCACATTCCAGGTGCTATGAAAGTACCTGCAGTCTGTTGTTGCCCTCCAATATTTATGTTGGAAGATGGTACTTTTTTTGCAGATTTTCTGTTGCGGCTCCCAGACTCTTTATTTTCCTGTTTCAGTTGCTCAAGCATATCGTGCATCTGAAGTGCCTGATGCCCTCGCAGCAGGGCCTCGGCATTCCAGTGCTCGACAGGCTGGGTTACCTCTTCTCTTGTTTTGGTTCTGTTACTTGCCTCACCAATTTTATGGCATTTGGCCTTAGCCATCTCACAGCCACGGCAATAGTTTGCAATAGTCTACCCTTCTTACTTTTATTCTTCTTTCAGGCTACTGTCCCAACCATAGCCTTACGTATTCCAGTCCACCTTTCCCCACTTTCTTTTTTAAAATCCTGTGGCCTGCCTTTACTTGTTACCCAGCAGGTCTATTCCTCATTGAACCCTGTGGGGATCTGAAGGGAAAAGAAAGGGGGGTCCCTAGCTCAGAGTTTGCTGTTATGTTAGATGTCAATTCCTACAGTGGACAGCTCACCACTTACCAAATCAGCCGTCAGGGTCAGCCAGTGCCGTCAGTTTGCGTGCGTGCGCTGTCCCAGCTCTGTGCAGATAGCTAGTACAGCGGACCTCCATAACATTACCCAGAAAGACCAGACTCGGTTCAGTGGCAAAGGCCCTCAGCCAGATTTATTGCCCTTAAGACACAGTATTAGCCACCTGGCTCTATGGTTACATGTAAGCTAATATGAGTGCCCACTGACAAGGGCTCAGCTCAGTCAGCAGCAGGATTTTCTGGTGCCCCCTCCTATAATTTCTCCTTTTATACATTGATACAAACAAGTTACATATTACACTCCTGGCATGAGTGGTTACCAACCCTACACCTTGTTTGCGCTGGTTTGAACAAGACATCTCCATCCATCATCTAGCCTTCTATCTTTGTCCTACTTGGGGTTGGTGTGTTTCTGTACACTCTCCTAGGATTGTGTTTGTTTCCATAACTCTGTTGTGGTGTACCTGTACCAGCCTTCTGGAATGTGCTTACATTAATACCCTGTACCTAAAACTTCTTCGGAATGCCTGGGCTTTAGCAATGCTAGCTATGCATATGCCTCATGAATGTACCAGACAGTGAACTTGTAAGCAAGCAACTGCTTTTTGATAGTCTGACTTTTACTCATAGCTTTTTTTTTTTTGCTGACTTTGGTTCAGGCCTCGCTCCAGGCTCTCTCTCTACTACAGAGGCTAGCAGCATTAGGGTGGGAAGCCCTTAACTAAATCCATCAACCCTCATTTATGTTCTCCATCTTCCTTTCCTTTGGCCCAGAAAACAAATGCCCTCATAGGTAGCAACTAAATGAGAAGCAGAAAATGTGGAAGGCACATTTAACCCTCTGGGATCAGGCACTTAAGGAGAGACTGGGCAGCTGTAGTGTCTTGAACAGGGTACATATGGAAATCCCAACTCCTAGTTACAAGGAGTTCTGAACAATAGGTTGGCCTCATTCCTGAGAAAGCAGCTGCATTCAGGACAATTCAGACTGTTACATTCACATCTGGCTGCCTGGAGCAGAGGTGGTGATGGGTCTGTGGATTAGCTTGTGTGAAGTTATCAACAAGGCAAAAAGATCAGATGAGAACCCAAGACTTTCTGAGGGAAGAATTAAAAAGGAAAGACTTGGGTGGGGGAGTAGCACAAAAGTATTTGGTACAAGTGTGATTGCACGTACCCTCCCCATGATCACTGTGCTAGGAGGGGGAATGTCCCTGTGGTCCTGCTTACAGAAATTTAACAAGACACTGAAGTTATCAAACCCTAAAGGAAATCACAGCTCTTCTGGCAGCAGTTAGGGCAACAGATGTGGGAGGTATCCTCTTCATATCACATAGGGAGTATCCAGCACAGCCACCCCAGCTGCCACCCCGCCATCTGCATGCTCAACTGCCTTGGTTCGCAAGAGGTGACCGACGTGCTTATTCACCACAATGTCCTTCCCCTGCCTGCAATGAAAGGTTAAAGTGAGCAGCTGCAAAATTTAAAGCTTTATTCAATGTCTGGCATTTCTACTGATCCTAGATCTGCAGAATTCTAGCCTGGTCCCCCTCTGCCACAGCCCTGGGCAATAGGACATGTGTAAAACACTTTGGGCCTAATGGTAAGGCTTCTCTTCTGTTGAGAACAGATTTGTATTACTGTAGCACCTAGGAGCTGTAGTCCTGGGCCAGGATTCCACTGTGCTAGGCAAAGCACAAAGACAGACCCTGCCCCAAAAAGATTAGATGTGAGCCTGTTTCAGGAAGAGTACATCTACCAAGGAAACAATGCAATAATAGCACCTTCACAACCATAATCCCTAGGTCACAGCACAAGAAAGAGCTATATTGGCAAATTAAATTCAGGAAATTCATTAGACTTTGTGCCTTCAACACATGACAGGAAAATGAGAGGCAACTGGAAAATGAGAGGCCTAAGATTAGAGCAGGCTGGCTGCAAGAGAGGGGGGAAAGAAAAAAAAAAAACACTGTCAAGTTAAAATAGTTGTAAAACTAAGGAATTTCCTATGGCACTAGCTCCATTTTTCAATTTAAAAAAAAATTTCTCTTGCCCTAGGTATGTTGACTACTGTTTGCATTGGGCTTGTACATAGGCTAGTCAATTTCTCATCAATTGCACTTTAGTTCTTTCTCCCTAGCATATCCAGTGTTGGGCTGTAAGTGCTGCTGAGGAGAATGTTTGTGTTCAAAACTGTATATAATGGGTTTCTATTCTGAAATCATGGCAACATTTCTAGGGGCCCTGGAGGGGTTGGGTTTGTCCATACACAAAAAGGGGAGAGTCAAAGCATCAGCTGACATAGTATCAAAATACACAGTACAGGGAAAACTGTACGGTAAGCAGTATTGCTCAGCTGCATAGTCCATTCAGTGAAAACCTCTGGCCTGGAATGTATTTGAGGCTGCTGCACAACTCAGCACCAGAGAGCACAGAGAGACCTGCCAATATTAATCTTTTTCTCTGTCGTCCCTGGCTCATGAAATTCCTGCAGGGCCTAAGATCCTGAAGATGACACCCTTGGAAATCAAGTTTCTAATCCTTTTTACTTCAGGCAGCTTATGTTCCAGTCTGCTGGCATGAATTCTAATTGTATTTTAAACTGGTAAAGTCTGGCACTAGCTGGGAGTGCAAGTGTGCCACAGTTTGGTGCCTGTGTGACATGCACAGAAAGCTATTGACAGAGGTGATGTTGGAAGAGCTGCGTTTCTGTTATGCACTCATTTCCGCACACTTGTCTGGCTGGTGCTGCTGCACTGTAATACCTGCTGCTCAGAACTGTTTTAATTTACCAAAGCTGAGGGGATGGCCGAGACCGGGACATGGCAATATTGCAAAGAAAGCCAACTTCTCACCTGATGTAGACACCAAAAAACCCCAACTCGGAGATACATTCTGATATTTTCAGGGGACTGTGAGCCCTGAGCAAGTAATTCATTGATGTCTGAGGTGTGATCTTATCCATTAGGATATAGGAGGACCTCTCAGGGCTGTCTTTAATCTTCTCCAGAAGTTGCTTGAGCTCTTCCCCATAGAGATTGTTCCCTGGTAACATACAATCATACATTTCAACAAATCCCCACAGCAGAAGCCATTGGATCCAGTTGCATTAGATGGCCCTGAAGAAACTGCAAATGGTGCAAATGTGAACATCCACCCATGAAGCAACAAGGATGGATGCAATCACCACCCCCTGTAGACGGCACTGGCTCTCCATGGAATTCTAGATTCAATACTATGGGCCTGGTTTCCACTAGTCTGGGTCCTGGGATCCCCTCAGTGATCACCAACCCCAACAACTGCAATCATGAGCACTATCAATGGGTGGGAGTGGGGGGCGCACAGGGGCTGGCCCATGGCTGCAGAACAGCCTGCAGGTTTGAAAGACAGGTTAAAAAGACAAATCTCTCTATGAACAAGAGGCAGGAAAGAAGGAAAACCAAAGCTGACCAGTCAACACAGGATGTTGGAAGAGATGAAGATGCTTGTACTAATTGGGCAGAGACAGAAGGAAGAGTGCATAAGATAAAGTAAACTTGCTGGGTGAGATTTTGTGCTGTGCCCCCAAGAGGTGCAACACAAAACTCACAGAGGGGGAGTGAAGATGGCTTTAAGCCACTTTTGTGTCCTAATGCCACAGCTGGTAAGAGGAAAGCCGAAGTATTACATACACCAAATATGGCGTTATAAGGCACCTTGCCTGTTCCAGGTATCTTACGAACACTGCAATGAAAATACAGAACAAATATCCTAGAGAAGTGCAAAGGCCTGATCCTCCAGCCAGGCTGCTGGGCTCTGTAGCTCACAAATCAAGGAAGCTGAATACCTCCGCCTTCCCGCTGAGGCTTTAGCACATATCGTTCCGGATCAGCAATGGCCATTGCAACCATCTTAGCACCTTCTTCGCCCTAGTGGGAGACAGAAATAGCAACAGCAAAATCCCAGCAGTATTCCTGTCCCTGTTTCTATCTCCAGAACAGCTGGCTATTTGTTCTACTCCAAAACTGAGCAGAAATACCACACCCCGCACAGCAAGTTCACTGAAGAGGCCAGAAAAACACAAAACAAAAAACAACTTGAAGTCTTAAATATGACATTGTTTAAGAGAGGGTTTTTTAAATGCATTTTTCACTACTCTCCTACTGTGCTATAGTTTTTAACTAAAAGGTCACACAATCAAATCAAAGCAGGTGTGAACTAGGTAGGAGACAGAAGTGTTGCTTTATGCACCACATAAATGAGACTACTTACCATATCCAGGGAATAGAGGCCAGTAAATGTTGCTCTTATGCGAGCAACCGCCTCAGCCCGGCTGGGCAGTAATCTCTCCATGACTCCTGGCTGGCTCAATTCCTGCTGAACTTTTTTGGTCCCAGCAAGTTGGGTAGCAATGTCAGGACACTTAACTGCTTTGGACCTTTCAATCAACAACCGTGCCTCCCAGTTCTAAGAGGGAGATATAGCAAGAGTCACTTGAATTAATGTAGGTTCCCTGATCCCCCACATGTATTCCACTTCCTATAGTTAAACATTCTCATGCAGCCCCAGGGGACAGGAAAGGAGCACACAGAAGGCATGCAGACCCGAATCCATGTGGGTCCTTTCCTACTGCTGGAAGAAGCACTAGCAAATGATTAGTAGGTCAGCCTGGATATTCTTCACTGGATTGGCTCAGACAGACAGCTCAGCACTGGTGGTGATTCTACGCTCTGGTGCTAGTCTGGAAGTACCTTATTGCCTAAAGCCTTTTAAACAAGGATAAAAATCCATTTCAGACATGTTCTTTTCCAACATGGTCCTAATGCAATACTTCAGATCAGACATTACCTCTAGTCAGAGGGTTAGCCCTATACATTACCAGTGAATGTGTCCCCTTCAGCTTAGTAAAAGCACTGAACTGACAACAATGTGCAGCAGAAAATTGTTTTGAGAAGAAATCTGTTCATACGCCCCAGATATTCCCCAAACCAGCACTATCCGAATGCCAGGGGTGCACTGAAGAAGCTCAGATAATTAAGGGATTTCCAAGGTAATTTACAAACTTGAGGGACGAATGACCCCGTTCAGGGTAACTGAACTTGGTGTTTGCTTTTTAAATAAAAGCAGTCAGTACCCACCTGTTTGTTATAGTTCTCTGGCATGTAACCTTCTCTGTAATACACCACCGCAACCTCTTGGCCTTCCCTAGAATAAAGACCATCATATCAATCCATCCTCCTCTAGCCCTCAGGCTGTAATACGGATGGCTCTCCCTCCATGTCCTGAAAGCGAACATCTGTGAAGAACAATGCACGTATAGACAGCTCTGTGGGTAATGATTAGCTAGTGGGGCAAGCAATTGACGATGGAGCCAGCTGTGTATGGCACGCATGCAAGGCTTTTCACAGAAGAGTAGCTAGAAGCCTCTGGTTATGCATCAGAAGATCAACAATTTGAGAAATGGAGCGTTCAGAACATACGAACAATCAGACACGAACTCCTTCGACAGCAACAGTTATCTAGCTTTTTAAAGCACCTCCCGTCCCAGTGCACAGACCATCTCCCCTTCTATTTGTTGTTGTGTAACATCCCTGTGGCAACTACAACAATTGCTTCTATGGAGAAGTGACTGTAGGAAAGTTCTGATGTATTTTTAACTACATTTAATACCATCAGTCTTCTGCTCTTGGTCACAGTAAAAGCTAATCACATTTTGGGTGAAATCTTGGCTCTGTTGAAAGTAATGACAAACTCCCGTTGACTTCAATGGGGCCAAGATTTCATCCACTGTCTCCTTGACATCTCCTCACACCCTTGCCAGTGCTCTTCTGCTACTGGTCCCCTTCTCAGCTCTCCTGCACATACTTCCCTTCTCTAGTGAAAATTCATAAGTTTTAAAACCAGAAGCGACCATTATACTGACCTCCTGTATAAGATGGTATGATGGGATAACATGATTTTGGTAATTAATTGATCTTTAAATATTCATGGTAAATAGGCCCAACAGCCTGTGATGGGATGTTAGATGGGGTGGGATCTGAGTTACTACAGAAAATTCTTTCCTGGGTGTCTGGCTGGTGAACCTTGCCCATATGCTCAGGGTTTAGCTGATTACCATATTTGGGGTCGGGAAGGAATTTTCCTCCAGGGCAGATTGGAAGAGGCCCTGGAGGTTTTTTGCCTTCCTCTGTAGCATGGGTCACTTGCTGGAGGATTCTCTGCTCCTTGAAGTCTTTAAACCACGATTAGAGGACTCCATTAGCTCAGACATAAGTGAGAGGTTTTTCGCAGGAATGGGTGGGTGAGATTCTGTGGGCTGCATTGTGCAGAAGGTCAGACTAGATGATCATAACGGTCCCTTCTGACCTTAGTATCTAAGAATCTATGAATTCAAGCCAAAGAACCTCACCCCGCAAACTCTGCATCAAGCCCAAATGCCTCACCAACTGCCTTGTCCTCCTCTCCCTCCACTCCCCCTGGATATACTGTCTGGTTTTCTTCTCTCCAGGACAATCCTCTCCCACCAGTGGCTCTGGTCCCTCTCCAGCAACATCTGGCTCCTCCAGTATGTTGATAGCTCTGGCTCTATCTGCTGCTCTACAGAAGTGGTCCAGGGTAGATGCATCAAGACTGTCCTCTGTTTCTATGGACACCCAGATTTTTCTTTGCAATGAAGAGCCTGGATGCGACACCACCAGCTGGAAGAAGAAGGCCGCACTGTGTGACCTGCCTGCTCTCTGCAGAGCACCAGCTAACACTCCATAGACCACAGTTTGAGAACCACTGTCCTAAAATATTGAAGTTGTTCTTCCCAAATCACTGGAAGAGCAGTTTGCCCTAGATTTGCCATTAAGTCTCAGATATGAACAACTCTGATATCTTGATAATGCAGGTGATCTTAGTATATCCACTCTCCAGTTCAGCAGCTACCACAACACCAAGCTCTGGCTTCACCAACTCTGTACATGATCAGTGAGTAACAGCTGGAGAAGTTAATTATATACCACGTATGATTTAAAGGGATTCAGTCAGTAAGAAAGGAGGAATTCTTGGAGGAAACGTACACATTGTTTGATATGATATCTCTGATTAAAAAGTCGGGGGTATGGGACACACACACAAAACTGTAGAAACATCAAATGTGGAACTGGAGAGAAATGAATGTAGCCACATAGCTAAACTTTGGGACATGACTTGCCCCTTTTATGGTTGGACAGAGTCATGCACACTGAGGACCTGCCCAAAACAAATGATAATAAGCACCATATTTGGATTTTGTGAATGTCACACTATAGTTTCAACAGTCTGACCTGTGTCAGGACTCCAGGAGACTGAAGAGCAGAAATAGTGAGACCTTCTCCAACTAATGAATAAGATGGAGGTTACAACAACTGAGAAGAGTAAGGGAACAGTGCTTCCTATGGTGGCACTAATAACCATGCAATAAAGTTCTCCCAGTAAATGTATGTTCCCATGAGCAATGTGTCACACTGCCAGTAAGCAGAAGAGTGCTCTTTGGGGCACCCTTTAGGACAGTGTTTCTCAACGACTGGTCCGTGGACTGGTGCCGGTCCCCAAGATCTCCCTGACACACTTTAAGAAGGCAGTAAAGCCAGTGCCTGGTACCAAAAAGCTTGAGAAACACTGCTCTATAACAGCTACGCTGTTTTTATACACACACACGAACAAAACATGCCATCCTGCCAGGTCCTCAGGGCTGTGGTTCAGAAGAGGGAATTTATGCCTCCATGTAAAAAAACAAAAACAAAAAAAACAACCCAGAAACGGTTTCTAAAACCATTTCAGTTCCAGTGAATCCAGGATAAGCAAGCTCTGGATTTCTTATTGAAGAGGATAAAAATGTTAAACCTACTAAAATCTCAAAAGAGAGGGATATGCCACCAATTTGGACTGAAAGTTGCCATTTACTGTGTGTGATGTGAAAAGAATGTCTCAGACCCACCTCTGCCAATCTGGGGTCACACATCTGTGTCTAATGCCTGTTTAAGAACACAGCAGAATGCTGTGGCAGGGCCTCGGCAAGTACTTACATGTACAGTCTCCTGTCGTTATCTAAAGATGCCTTTTCAAACACATCTTCAAACCGTCTCCGGATCACCCGGATATTCCTTTGAGAGAGGAGTGAGAGTCATTGAACTTGGCAAAGAGACAGATATCTGCAAGCGAAATCACAAGTGGAATCTACATCCCCAATGGCTTTAGAGCCCTAGAGAAAAAGGGCAAGGCTTGCTGGCTTCTCTTCCCTTTTTCCAAGGTAATTTAACTCTAATAGATTTTCCTCGGCACCCAGAGCTCTTAAATACTGGCGAGGAGCCAAGGTAATGAAATTAAAAAGGTCTATGTGGCTGGCCCATAATCAAGTGTCCCCTTTCCATCAAGGAGATTGTCCCCATCACTCCTGCCCATCGTATTAATATACATAGCACAAAATAGATAAAAAAGCAGAAAGATACATCCCTAGGTTTTCATACCACTGTAACTGGACTAGGATCCTTTGAGAAGTCACTATAAGGATAGAGAATTGTGATGGTCTTAGGTCATAATTTAGATTTGAAGGGGGGGAGCGGTTGAGGGTATAAGGGGAAGTGAGGTGGTGTACAACCAAGCCTATTATGAACAGAAATATTCCCCTGTACTGTTGTGACCCCCCAAATACAATAGCATTGCTCTAATACAGAAGGACCATCAGAAAGTATCAGTTTTATTCTTTGCTCATAGTCTAAGACAGGGGTAGGCAAACTTTTTGACCCAAGGGCCACATCTGGGTGGGGAAATTGCATGCAGTGCCATGAATGTAGGGCTGGGGCAGGGGGTTGGGTTGCGAGAGGGAGTGCAGGGTGTGGGAGGGGGTGCGGTGTACAAGGGGGCTCAGGGCAGGGGGTTGGGGTGCAGGAGGCGTGCAGAGTATACAAGGGGGGCTCAGGGCAGGGGGTTGAGGTGCAGCAAGGGGCTTGGGGTAGGGGTGCGGGCTCTGGCCCGGCCTACCTGGAGCAGCTCTGGAGTTGCAGTGATGCGCACCGAGGCCAAGGCAGGCTCCCTGCCTGCCTGCCCACCCTTGCCCCATGCCGCCACGAGAAGTGGCCAGCACCACATCCCTGCTGCATCTGGGGCAGAGAGCTCCTCGCATTGCCCTTGCCTGTGGGTACCTTCCCCGAAGCTCCCATTGGCTGGGAACGGGACCTGCCAATGGGAGCTTCAGGGGAGGTACCCACAGGCAAGGGCAATGCGCGGAGCCCTCTGATCTCCCTCCCCCAGGGGCCACAGGGACATGGTGCTGGCCGCTTCTGGGAGCGCCACAGGGGTGGCAATGCTGCAGGCCAGATCCAAAGCCCTGAGGGGCTGGATCTGGCCCATGGGCTGTAGTTTGTCCACCCTGGTCTAAGAGCATGTCTATTGCCCAAACTGAAATGCTAAGTAACCCTAACACAAGTGTTTAAAAGCACATTGGATTTTTAAATGCTCAATTTTAATAATCTAAGATAATACTAGAAAGACATGCAAGGTTTTTTTGTTTGTTTTTTAAAATGAGTTATGTGATCTGGGTCCTTGTAAAGTGGGATTAAACAAATTATTTCATCCTAAAACGTTAAACAGTTACCTGGTCCACAGCTCATTTTCTATGCAGCGTTGGTCAAAAATATTCCTTTCGGTGTCTGCAACCAGGAACACCACCACAGCCCTGAAATATACACCCCAAGAACTGCATCAGAGCCTGAAACACACCCCACACAGAACTATGGACCTCTAGCTAAACATTTCATCTTTTAAATTCACTTTGGTGGTGTGTGTTGCTTGCATGGCTTTCCAACTGATGTTCTTTGCTAGTTCCTAGTCCACTGCTAAAAGGCAGTGCCAGATGCCGTGTTCTTACTGAAAAGTAGCTCTGGGCAGGAGCACAAGGGGAAGAAATAGGAGGATTCAAGAATGGCTACAAAAAGTCTTCTACCAGTACAAGTCTTTCATGCCTTTTAGGGAGTACCTGTGGGCAGCTGGATACTGTGTAATTTTAAAGAAAACAGCGTATGGCCAACCCAGTAACTTTGTGCTCTGTTTCAGAGTAGCAGCCGTGTTAGTCTGTATTCGCAAAAAGAAAAGGAGTACTTGTGGCACCTTAGAGACTAACATCCGATGAAGTGAGCTGTAGCTCACGAAAGCTTATGCGCCAATAAATTTGTTAGTCTCTAAGGTGCCACAAGTACTCCTTTTCTTTTTGTGCTCTGAAGAACAGAGATCCTCCTTCTCTGGGATGGTAGGGGAATTAGAGCACTACAGAGTTAAAAGAAATGTTGTATATATTAAATAGATCCCTTTTAAAAGGTGCAGTTCGAGAAATAAATGTGTACTCATCCTGACATCTTCCCACAGGCTACTCCTCCCTTACCTGGTTGAGCCATAGAGTTCCCAAGCTTTCGCAATGCCCAAGGCAATCCCTTTGCATGGATTATTGTCCAGTAACTTCGAAGCTTCCTTGGACTTCCCCAAAACATTCAATATGTGCCTGTGATATAAGAGAAATAACAAAATCACATGATGATCCCAGCTGACCTAGGATTTGTAAAACAGAAGTTCAGAGAGTTTGTGGATATTAAGAGGTTATGACAGGGTGACAGCACAAGACACACAGAGCATGCAGACTGATGGTTTGCTGAAACCTCCTCACTGGCTAAGCAATGAAGTATCCGGGACTGGCCTTTGTTTCAAAGGGGTTCCCTTACCGATGCACAGCAGTGGTTCTCGAAGTAAGGCCTCCGAAGCTGGCAGCAATGGTGTTTATTTCGATTTGCTTCAGTGCTGGAGTGCCATCTGCACCAAGGTCAACCATATAATCTGAGCGATTTATTCCTAAGAACACTGACTGAACGAGAGGGAAAATAAAATGCAAAATATAGCACACGGCCATTCCTCCACATCTCTGACCAGCATAGTGAGGCACCTCACTTGCCACAGGCCACTTTGACAAATTCACTTAAAAACCCCCTTTTTTAGGGCTGCAGCCAGCAATCTTCACTCTTGTAAAGTAACCACTGGTGTCAAATAGAGTTTTGGCAGAGTAAAGACTGTTGGTTGGGTCCTTAGCTTATTTCCTGCATTTATTTGGACAGACATATGAAACCCTTATCATTTCCCTCTTTCATATACATCCCATGGCAAGAAAAGGTAACTGATGTAACTGTGCTACAAAAGAAATTTAACAGCACAGGAAAGCCCTTAAGTGCTACTTCTGACCCAGCTACATTGAACTGGAACTCAGCAAAATGCTCTTTTGAGACTTTCAGAAGACAACATTAGAAGTATGTATAATCACGGTCCTCTTTCACACAAGGTTAGACTGCTCCCAGCAATACCCACCAAAAATACTTAGAGGCATGATTGCTGAACGGTCTCATAAAATGGGACAAGTTACTCAAGATACCATAATCTAGAGAGTAGCCCTATACATCCTCCTACTGACTGAACAATTCAAAAATCAACCTGTAGGAGAGATCTTTCAAATTACCAAAAAACCCCAAACTTCCATTATGAAAGAAAGGAGAGTGGCTGCTAATGGGGCGGTGGGAGGGGGAGAGGAGGGAAGAAGGGGGAGACTACTTCCTGTGGGATACCTGAGCCAACCCTTCTTTCAGAACTTGCTTGTAGATTTTAAAGAGATGAGCTGTGAAGTCATCCACTTTGATGGTGCTAGAGAAAAAAAGAGTATACCAATCAATTTACTTTACTATAAGGGAGATAGATTTCCTCAGGTAAGGGCTTTATTTATTATCTATTACATGGTGGAAGCTACAGGATACACTCCCCAGCACAATGCACAGGACTGTGGTCAGACCATGCTCTTGAGCATTAGTAAGGGCTGCACAAGCTCAAGCCTCACCTAGAGCATTTACAATGTACCCTTGTGCCTAAGGCAAGAGTTTCAAGTGGTCAGATAACCCTTATCCACACACACAGCAATAGGGACCCTGATAAAAAGCTTCTCTGTGAAGAAGGTTCAGAGACTCATACAGTTAAAGGTCAGAAGGGACCGTCATGATCATCTAGTCAGTCGGACCTCCTGCATATCGCAGGCTACAGAACCTCACCCACCCACTCCGGTAATAGGCCCCCTAACCTCTGGCTGAGTTACTGAAGTCCTCAAATCATAGTTTAAAGTCTTCTAGTTACAGGGAATCCACCATTTACACTAGTTTAAACCTGCATGCGACCCAGGCCCCATGCTGCAGAGGCTCTCCCTCCCATACTCTCCCTCTGCAGCTGCCAGTGTGAATCTCTGTGAAGGAAGAGAGAGAAGACAAACAGAAGATAGAGAAAAGCAGCAAAGATAAAGACCAAAAGTCTCCCCACTCCCATTGGGGTCTGGTATAATAATTTACAGTGCAAATTCTGGGGGCCACCACCAAATTCACGTTTTGGTAGTTTACTGGCTGGCCATGCTGCACATCACTGTACTCACCGCTGTATAACCCTTCTAGAAAGGGCCCTGGCACAAACTACATGTATGTTCTACTCCAAACAACTGGATTACTTACTAGCAATAAGTTGTTTACATAACACACTACCCTCACTTCCCCTGGCCAAGGGGAATCCTGGGCCTGGCCACATAGCTACAGGTATCAGCTACTAGGTTGGGGTGTGCACGTCTTTTCTGGCAAATGTCCATTTAGACAGCCCTGCAGGTTAGATGGCACAACCTTTAGTCCCTTTCCTCCCCCCACAAGGGTCAGAACAGATCAGTCACGTTGCCATAGTACAACAGCTCTTTGAACATACAAGGTGCACCCTCAGCTCCCCAGGATTACTAGACAGGTAGGGATAGCAACAGATGGAGCTGAAAGTCTGACAGAATTTTGGTCCAAAATTTGGGGGAAGGCCCAAGCATCTTGTCTTTGTGGAATATTCTATTACGTGGTCTGGCAATCAGAACCTGCAGCTCTCAGACCCTCCTGGCCATGCCAACAGCTGCCAGAAACAAAACCTTCAGCGAACAGCGGTACAGACAGCGAGATCCCAGTGGTTAACACTGAATTTAAGTCTCAAGCAGGCTCCCAGGTGGGAGGATAAAGTCTGTAAGACCATCTGAAGTGGAGCATATAGTGGGGCAAGAGAAGCCCTACCCATACCCCATTTTCCCATATACATCTTTTGCAAGGCCCAAAGAGACCCAAAACCCTTACTGAAAACAGCTAAAAAATACTAAACTTAAATAAGAATGTAGAGTCTAATGCACCTAACTACTTATGAACTACTGGCAACCATTTTATAAAAACTAATGTGGTGGGGAAAAGGAGAGGTTAGTTCTGTGACCAGTCTGGCAGACAGAAAGCGTAACCTGTAGCAGAAGTGGTGTATTTATACCCTGTCTGTAACCTGAAGAACTTGAGGGACATCCATAAACTATCAGTAGAGATGACTGAGGGCAGCAACTCAAGAAGTAACAGCAAAAATGGACTAAGATTAAGAGTGATAGAAGCTTTACATTTAAAATATTTGTTTAGTTAACATATACAGTACAATACATACCTAGCAAGAGTGCGTTCCAGGAATTCCGCGTTCTGGCTAATAGCATCCACAAGTAGGTTAAAATCTTGCTGAACAGCATAGGCTTGTTCAAAGATGGTGCTTGGTACTACAGATGGGAGCAATGTAAAGGGAGCATAATTCACCACCTGCAGATAAGGGTCCAACAATGGAGAAGTCAGCCATTTTCCTCACACTTCCTTTTCCTAACAGACTGGGCTGAAATCCTCTGAAAGTGTGGCCCAGCCAGTTCTCATTTAAATGAGTCCCAATTTAAAACTGACATATTCTAGACTAGATCCTTACTTCATTTGTCCTTGAACAGACTTTCCTTCAGTACACCACAGGTTGCATTGCCTGAACTTTGGCATGTCTACTTTTGAGTGTTTCATTTTACAAAACTTAATATAATGGAATTTGAGTTGGGAGACCTCAGTAGCAACTCCATAGTTACAGCTGTGTTGAACTTTTCATTTAACGGAGTATAATCTCTGTTTCCACTTTAATGGTAGAATGTAGTCTCCAGATTTACCACAAGTACTGTTCAAAGAACAACTGAATTTTATAGTATATCCAGTTCTGAAATTTATCTCTGAGGGTCTCATTATTTTTGACTCACTTTGGCTACTCAACTCCAGTCACTGCAAATTCCAGACTCGATACACTTCTTCACTGAAACCACATCCCAGGCATAAGCCACTTTGAAAACAGCAATTTTATACAGGACAAAAGTTATTCTCCTTGTTTGTCATAACCTTTTGTGCACGCCAAGAGAAGCCAACTCCTCTCTCAGAAGCCAATGTGTATGTCTGCTCTGCAACACTACCTCCTCAGCATCAAATCCTAGAATTCCCTAGGCCCCGGGGTGGACAAATTACAGCCCATGGGCCAGATCCAGCCCACCAGCCATTTTAATCTAGGGAGCGGGGTCTGGGGCTTGTCCCACTCCAGCCAGGGAGCAGGGTCAGGGGCTGCTCCGTGCGGGTCCCGGAAGCAGCAGCACGGGCCCCCTCTGGCTCTGACGCATAGAGGCGTCCAGGGGGCTCTGTTCCGCACGCTGCCCCTGCCCCAAGCACCGCCCCCCCGTGGCCAGGAACCACGACCAATGGGAGCTGCAGGGGTGTGCCTGCGGACGGGGCAGAGCACAGCAGAGCTGCCCAGCCACACCTCCGCATAGGAGCTGGAGGGGGTACATGTTGCTGCTTCCAGGAGCCACTGGAGGTAAGCACCACCCGGAGCCTCCACCTCAAGCCCCAACCCCTATTTGGTGAGCATTCATGGCCCGCCATACAATTTTTATACTCAGATGTGGCCCTCAGTCCAAAAAGTTTGTCCACCCCTGCCCTAGGCAGATGCTGATCTGCGAGAGACTGACTGGACAGCAGAGCCAGCATAAAACACAAAGATACATGGCAGAGACATACTCCACAGCATCACTGTCAGTCATCTCTAGTCTTCCTACAGCCTGCCCATGGAGATGCCAGGCAACTAGCCAGCCTTCAGCCAATACACAGTCCCTCTCTCTTACAGGCTGCTGGTGGACCTGATCAGGTCCACAAGCAGGATCCTGGTCTGACAGACCCTGCTTATAACACACGAGTTCCCCTCTGGCAAGTTACAGTAGGTTCACCAAAGGGAGAAGTTGCCTCCCAAGCAGAGCTGGTATCCCTGCGAAGTCCAGGCCATTTAAGGTGACACCATCCTCTTCTCCTTGTTCAGTTGTGGTGGTAGCTGAAGGTTCCTGAAAAGCAGAACCTCCCACTGACAAACTTCTTGGGATTTACCAGAAATGAGCTCTGCTCAGATATTGGGAGCACATCCATCACACCAGGACTGGCCCTGGGGAGAGTGAACACACAGCACTGACATCCACTGTTAAGCCACCACATCCAAACCTCATGTTTTCTCATGGACAAATAAAACAGATTTTCATAATGCAGGTAGATCTCTCAGTAGAATATCTTAGTCTGACCACAGTTGGTATTATGGAGTGTGGTGAAAGCTTACTCTGCTATTGTCTCAACTCTGGTTAGTCTCCTGTGGAGCTGTGCAGTTACTGCAAAATATTGCACATTTCATGACGACTCAATAAACAAGCCTCATCACCTGCAACCATCTCCCTCCCAAGACCTTGTCCTATGGGGCAGAAATCCTGCTGAATCATTTGATCCTTTTCCAAGAATCCATTATTTCTATGTGAGAACACCGAGTAGTTAAATAAGCCGAGCTTACGTCGGATGAATTGGAATCCTCTTTGGTCCTCATCAGAACTCCTTCAAGCAATGCTGCATCCACAGCGATCGCAGCTACCTCTGGAATGAGCTGCTCATTGTGCAAAACATCTTCCCATAGGGCCAGGTGGGCAGTCATTTCAAATACTAAAAACAGAAGAGAAGTCACTCACAGGACGGGGAGGGAACAGAGTCCAGTGCTCTTTACCTGTACATGGCCTAACCTTTTTTGCTTAGTAGGTGATGGTGGTGGGGTGTGAAAGTGGTTGTTTTGTTTTAAATTAGACCAGATGGAACTGCAATTTTCTCCTAGCTTTAGCAAGTTCCCTTCTGTATTGAATTCTGGTCTGGATAGCAGAGGTGATATACGCAGGGTTGTTGAACAGGCTCTTAGCATAATATAGGCCTTAGTCAGCATTCCTTACTCAGGCAACACTCACACTAACTTCCCTGTGACATTTGCCCAAGAGCCAAACAGGTCCTCAGGACAGGCACTGTAACTATCTTCCTGGGGCTTTTGACCCAACTAATTGTTCTAATATCACCTATTAAACATAACAGATGCATATTTAGAGGGAAAGGTATTGCCAGATATAGAAAAACTGTTTCTGTGGGGAGAAGTAGTAAAGCAGATACTCATGTTTTCATGACCCTTAGAAAACTGACTTAGCAGAGAGGTCAAGGACTAACCCAACTCTCCTATCTGCTCTACTGATTGGTACCTTGTTTGTGACCATCCAGAACATGGTTAGGACATAGCCACGTGCTTAGGAACTATACTCTTTTTACCATACTTGTGAACAGGGCTGTAACACAAGTATCAGGCTCTCACCAATTTGTAATTTCTACCATGACTGCCAAGCTGCATCTGTGTAACTTGCCCTCAGCTGCCAAAACAGTTTGGCAAAAGTACCTGAATGCTCCAAGAACCACATTTTTGCACCACAGAGGTACGATTGAGCAAGGAAATATCATGCAGTGTTGATGCACTGAAATATGTTAGTGCTGTAACTATATCAGATGAGCATGTCACCATTTCTAATTACAATGAATACAGTCCTACATGGTGCACAGAACTGGTCCTGCCAGGGCAGGCTTGAGGCCTACTGATGAGGCAGCGTGTATGTGGGAAGCTTGCATCATCATTGCTCAGGTTGTACTATCTCTGCAGATAAACAGATACCCCTCAGGGCACAGATCGCGGCTTCTTTACGTGCCGTACAAAGCATTGCTCACGTTTATTACAGCACTCTATAAATGTAAGGGAAGTGTCAATAGAGCCTTTCAAGGCATAACGTCACCTGGAGAAGCGTCATGTTGGAAAGAGGACAAGCCTACAATCGCTCTATAGACACCTGCTTTAGAAAGGAGTCAGTCATTTAACTGGTCAAGTTGAAACAGACATCGGTATTTAAGGTGCGTGCGTCTCAGCAAGGCACACAAAGCCCAGTGAAGGGCTTCTCGTTGGCCACAGGATACCGCACCCTGGGCTGTGTGCCATTTTGTTTATAAGTCTAGTTGATAAACAATAAGCCATTTTAAATATACCAGTTAAGTTCGTGACCTATTCATCCAAATAAGCCAGTCCTACTGGAACAAAGGGGAAGCCCCCCCAGGGCAGCCGCCTGGAAGTAGCAGCCCGGCGCTTTGCACAGCCGGGCCCACCTTACCCACAAAGCTCGGAGCCAGCACCAGCGTCTGGCTTGCTCCGTTACCCGCCCTCAGCGGGTCACGGCCCGTCCGGCCCCGCCTGACGCCGAGCGGGGCCCGGGGAGCGTGTGACCCGCTTTCGCGCCTGCCGGCCCGCGGGCGCCTTCTGCCCGGCCCGCACCATGGCCGCGCCAGGGCGGCCCGGGGCAGCGCTGTGACTTACCCCGGGCAACGCTGCGCGCCCCCCCAGCCCCGGGCCGCCGGGAGGACCCGGCCCGAGGAGCGGACGGACCCGGGGGTGGGGGCAGAGCGCGGGACGGCGCGGCCCCGCCCCGCGGGATCCCTCACCTGAGGCCGCCACTCGTCAGCGGACCGAGCCCGGGGAGGGCCCCTCCCCCACCTGCCAGGGGAAGCGACCGGCCCCGCCCCCTAGCCCCCGTACCTAGCTCGCGGCACCGGCCGGCTGCGCGTGCGAAGGGAAATGTGCTCTTGCTCAGCTCAACCCCTGATTGGACACGCCTCTCTCAGCGCCCGGAACGGCATCGAGCGCTCGCCTTCTCCCATGATTGGCAGGAGAGTGGGCCTATCACCGGGAAGTAAGGAGGGCGGGCGAGGTCGCCAGTCAGGGCTGGACTCCGGACCAGCTACAGAAGGAATCAATCGTAAGCGGGAGGCGTCGCCGCCCTCCCCTGCGTACTCAGGTGCTCAATGCGCCTGCGCCGGGCTCTCAGTCAGGCCCTCACGGCGCTTGGCGCCCAACAAGGGCTGAGGAGCAGTGGCAGGGCGCGAAGCCGGGGGCCGGGCTGGCCTCGTGCTCTGATCCGCGCGCGCCAGGCTGCAGCCGCCGGCCGCTGGGCTCTGGCCTGGCCCGGGCGGGGCGCCGTGCCTTGCCAGCCTCGCTGGGGGCTGAGCCAGCCCCTCAGGGTGCTCAGGCCCCGACGATGCACATCGTTAAACACCCCACTCGGTGCCTGCCGCGGCAGCGTCTCCCCCCAATGCCCTGACCTATGCGAGTTGCTGGAGGCCACCGGGCGAGCAGAGTCACCCCTCGCTCTCCGGCCCACGCTGGCCAGCTACCAGCGCTTCAAATCCACGTCCTCGACGGCGACCTCTCAAACGCAGCCTTGGACCGGCCCATTTTTGTCCCACCACGATCGTCTTACCTGGTGAACCCAACACCCCGTGTGCAGCCGCTCCGTTCCCGGAGCCCAAGCTGTCCTCGTTCAACCCTGGTCCAGGCACTCCTGATTCCCTCCTGCTCGCCGGCTGCCAAAGTCTGGAGGAGGGGAGGCCTGCTTAACGGGACTTCTGTGGTCAGCTGAAGCAGGGTTCCCTGCGTATCATCAGCCCTTGGAGTCTATCCCCTTCTCCTCAGTTCGATGTCCCCCCGATACCTAGAGAGACAAGGGGAGGGTTGGTGAGAGAGAGAAGCTTGCAAGCTACAGAGAGCCCTTCTTCAGGTCTGGGAAAGGTCTCCCTGATACCTACACAGCTTTGCTTCATGCTTCCAACTTCTCTCACTACTGAAGAAATGTGACACCAAATTTTTTTAGCATAGGCCGACATCTTGGGACAGAAAATGATCCACAGGCCGAGAATAGGTTCCTCCGTGGGCCCAGTCTGGGATGCTGTGTCTAACACTGAACTTTTTCTTTAAAACTCTCAATGTTGCTATATGACTGATTCAGCTCCATTGGGGCTAGAAAACGTGGGAGCACTAACGTAGACTGACTGCTGATGCTTTCACCACTGTTGTCCAACTCTGCTTAAAGCAGGTCTAGCTGACACAAGGCTAAAAATACAGGCAGCGAGTTTATAACAGCACTCCCACCATTGGAGGGCACCAGCACTACAGCAATTGTGGAAGATTTGAAAGAAAAAGCTCAGACACTAGCCAGAGAGAAAGAATCTAAGCAAAACCAGCAGCTCCACAAATTTCTGCTCTTTGCAGTTCATAAATCTTCATCTATTGAATTTACCCTGAATAGATAAATGGTGAGTGGTGTCTCTCATGAAGTAGGTTTTCCTGTCAATGAGGAAAGAATGAAAGGGGTGGGGGGTTTAGGACTTTTTAATGATAGTGTGGCTCCTAAGAACACCCAGGGAAGCTCGGCCTTAGAACCATACAGATGGGTGAAGACTGTGTTGTTACCTCTGAGGTCCATACATAGTAAGAGATCTGTGAATGATCCAAAGAATCAGCTGAGCAGATTACTTCAAATAGCCAGCAGGTGTCAGACCTAAGTAACTGGTGTCAAGCTGCTTCCAATAATCACAAAGGTCATGATGCAAGTATTTCACACATGGCAAAAGACAGCACTGCAGAGCCATCCACGCCACATCTTGCTTCAGCCCCATCAGGATCATTGGTCTGTACTTCTCTGATCTCGTTGCTTGTAAGAGCTCTGATTAAGCTCATGAAGGACCAAGCAGTGACATTTACAATAGCCACCATCTGGCCAAGAAGACTCTGGTGTACCAGTTATTGGTGAGCTACTGCTCTATCACATGTCATGGATCTTCTGTTTCAAAGTCTAGTGCTGCACCCCAATCCAGCAGCCCCCATTTTGTCATTCTGGTTGCTGCGAAGCACATATTAACAAGGGGGTATTATACTATGATGAAGTAACAGATGCCATTACATTTTTCAGGAAAAAATCCTCATATAATATTGTCACGGAGTGTGGGGGAGTCCAGGCCCTGCACCCCTCTTCCTGGGATCCACTGAGACTCTCAGCCAGCCAGTAAAACAGAAGGTTTATTGGACAACAGGAACACAGTCCACAACAGAGCTTGTGGGTACAACCAGGACCCCTCAATCATTTCCTTCTGGGGGAGCAGGGAGCTTAGACCCCAGCCCTGTGTTCCTCCACCCAGCCCCAAACTGAAAACTAAACCCACCCAGCAGGTTCCCTGCTGCACTCTCCGTCCACATTCCCGGGCAGAGGTGTTACCTCCCCCTCCCCGTCCTGGCTCAGGTGACAGGCTCTCAGGTCTCCCATCCCCAGGGCACATTCCCAGGTCAACACTCCCCCCTCCCTGCTGAGTCACATTGTCACAAATATATGTCAGGAAAGGGAGAAAGTTTGAACACAGGTGCTATGAGGAAAAGCAAGAGTTAATCAAAGGCTCGAATCCCTGTCATCTGGGAAGTCCTGCAAAAAAGAAGGGGGCATAAAAACTGCGTCTTCTTACTCAGCAGGTCTGCTTTGTGTATATCAGAGCTAGAGCTGCTGGTGACAAATACAAGCTTCTTCTATTAAGAGCCAACCACAGTTGTAAGGCATGTGGCAATTCTCCAAAAAAGGCAATTTTTTGGAGTTTAATGTACCCACCTTACACCCACCCACATCATATATCATTTGAAAGCTTATTTTATGTATGTTTAGGTAAGGCATGATGTGGAGCTGTCAAGTGATGCTGTAAGTGAAACAATGGTACCCAAAAAGAGAAAGTGTCATTTTTTGCACAGTTCCAGAAATACAGCAACATGATTGAGTACAGCTTTTTACTGTTTAAGTTAATTTCAACACCTTAACATGGTGTTTTATTGGTTAAAGCTACCATAGGATAATGTGTTAAAAGATTTTTATTGGTTTTGCATGGGCAAGTATTTTTTTCCCAGGATTGATTAAGCTGTTTAGCGTGTGGCAAGAATGACCAATATCAACATTTTCCAATATACTAACATGAAATGTTTTCGCATTGCATACAGTATTCTTAATTGTCAAAGTATCTCACATGTCATTCTAATAGTTTTTTTATATTTTCAATTGAAATTTGCTGACCAGATCAATCTCAGACTGAAGGTTTCAGAGTAGCAGCCCGTGTTAGTCTGTATTCGCAAAAAGAAAAGGAGTACTAGTGGCACCTTAGAGACTAACCAATTTATTTGAAGGTTGTGCACCAGCAGCATAGATTGGATGCCCGTAGTTTGTCCTGAACAGTGGGTAGATATAAATGTATGTGAATTCCTAATGTAATGCTTCTCCATTTGTAAGCTTTTGTACATACAATGTAGCATCTAGGCTGCCTGGTTGAAGGTTTTAATTTGTAATGCATGCAGTACTAGCCTTTGAAATATTCTAGAAACTAGCTTTTAATTTAGTGATATTTATGCACACTTAGTGTTAGAGATGATCATACAAAGCTTTATATTGGGCTACAATCAAAGTGCTCACTAAACAAAAATGGCAATTTTGATACTAACAGTCCTAATTTATATCTAGATTAGCATAAGCCTGTTTACTTGTACAAAATGAAAAATGGTGGTAATGGTGACAGTAATGCTAACAAGATACTTTGAGAATTTTAACTCTACAGGAAAGTTACACTATATGAAGACATGGAGTATACACACCCCTTAAAGCTTACATCAAAGAGAAAAAGATTCTCTACAAACTTTGAAAAATGTTTGTCAAGGAAATCAAAACAATACAAAACTGTCCAAAGCCACCAATGCTGGACAGAATTCTGTGATGCTGGCAGCAGAAGCCAGGAGAAATTAATAGTATTAGCATAGGATGCCTTTTCTAGTTTAGATGATGTGCCACCAATACGCTATGACAGGGCCTGCTTTCAGAAATACACAAGAAAATAGACTTTGACACATGTCAGAGTTGTAGTGAACCCAGGAAAGAAAACAGACAATCTGATCAGACAGTATCATATTCACCCGCTTCCAGAGTACGCACATCTTCCAGTGATTGGTCCTGTTGCATCATTTGCTTGATAAAAAAACACACAACACAAGAACCCTAATAAAATAGAAACACTGTAGAGAGCAACCAATATCAGGGAGGCAGCACCTCAAAGAGGAGATGATGATATGTTGTGCAGAAGAATACCTGTGGAAGACTTGATTGCTAAGGATGCAATTTATCACTCAACATGCCTTTCTTCCTACTTGAGTAAAATGAATCTAAAAGACATAAATTTATGAATCTAAAACTATCTAGTTACACTTCAACAATACAGTCATCTTATGACACCGCATTTCAATCAATTGATTGAAAAAATTTATATAATATCATTATCCAGCAAGAAGGCTCTTCTATCCAAGCTGCTACAAAGATATAAAGCCCTACTTCTCTCAGATGTAGAAACTGCAAGCAATTCCAACAGCAAGATTAGAAAAACATTCTGGTTCTGCAATTTCATTCCATGCACAGCACGAACTAGGCAAATCTATCTTTGTTCTATAAAGTGCAACAACATTAGCTGATGCTATCCAAGCTACTAGTAAGCTGAAGAAGGAATTTAAGACATCCAAATGTTTGGTCGATGTTCTTCTGGTGAGGGAGCCTGATGAATAGCTTTCAAATGACTAAGTGGTTTTGTATAATGCCACTTCAATCCTTCAGTCTGAAATAGCTAAAATGAAAGCCTCAGAATATTATCCAAAGCCAGATGATTGTGGTTTAGAGAAATCATCTACTTTTGTGCCCCAGTTTGTGCAAGAGTTTCTTTGTCCCTTCGTTGATGGATAAAAATGTATATAATTCACCCAGCAATGAATACCATCTTTCAGAAGACATTCAAATAATTCACCACTGCACATAAACCTTGCTGCACCGCTACACCATGAGTCTGGGGCCTGTAATTTAATTGACAGGCTACACCTCCACTGATATCAATTATGATGAACGGAAGCAATTCATCACTAGTGCTGCAAAAACTGAAGTAAAAAGACTCCAGGGAGATGTGTTCATTCCAAATGGAATTGTATCACTACATGCGGATGGAAATCTCATCCATGAAGGAGATAATATAATCAACATGGAGATCCTTGACTGAAATAATATCTTTCATTCAATGGATAGAGTGGTATTTCAAGAACAGTCTCCAGATAGTCCAGCATCACAAGAAATATCACTGAAGTGTGGGGAAAAAAAATGTCACTCTCCCCGGGCAGATTCTCTTATGCAGCGTTTGAAAAACCAAAAAATGTCCAGCACCAGTTCACCATGAAAAATACTTGAGAAAATCAACTGTGTCTGTAGTCAGAACAATCTTCCCTGCACAGAACTGTATATACCAAGAGAATAAAGAATGTGGCAACCCATGATGATGATGACTAGAAATGTCACCAGTGCTGTTACATTTCAATGATGCCTGTACGTATTTATTATTAGATTTTTTTTTTTACCCTTTAGATTGTTGTTGTGATACTCTGAGGTCAAAAGAAATCCAAATTTATGTCTTAAAATAATACATAGTCATTAAACAGAAACTAATGCAAATATTTCAAAGTGGTCATTTTAATGTGTTGATAAATAATGACACTATCCCTGTTTTTTATGGTAGGGGCACCACTTGACAGCTCCACAGCAAACCTCATCTTCAAGTACACACAATAAGCTCTAGAATGATATATGATGAGCGTGTGTGTAGAGAGGGTACATTAAACTGACCAAATCAGTGGTGTCTGCTGCTCCTTTATATCAGATGAGAAAGCTGGAGTCTATTTTGCCTCACACGTCAACAGAATTATTAACTAAGTTCCATTTGCAGCATCTTAGTGATTGGTGATGTGTGGACCAGAAGTGTTCTAGATGGAACCTGTGTCATTGGCATGTGGGGTAGATCAGTTTTTAATTTGTAGATTCAGCACTTTGGAAATGGAATCAGCGAGACAAACCTGGAGCTCCGAGATGCCTATTGTGAAGTTACTAGCCATATTCTGGATCAAATTCAGCTCTGGTGTATGTGCTCCCAACTCCCAGTGAAGTCCAGTTAGCGGTCAGTGAAGTTAATGGAAGGTATGCCCATTTACCCCAGGGCCAAAAACCAGAAAAAGGTTCTCTTACTCCACAATGAGCGTGTCCCCACAAAGAGTTATTCCAGAATAGCTGGAGTGCTTTAAATTCACACCCTACCTCACTCCGGCTGGGGGAATAATTTCTCAGGTAGACAAGCCCTGCACCTTGCCAGTCCCTAGGGCCAGTGCGGGCAGGGAGGCACTGCGCAGAGCTTCACGCTCCCCTCGTTCCCCTTCCCAGGGCAGTTAAACCGCAGAGACCCCCACGGAGGAGGAGGGAAGCTCAGCCTGATGCTATCAGCTCTCTCTTCTGAGCTGCTCACGTGGCCCTTTGCTTACTGCCCACCCCAGGCGGTTTGGCCCTGTCTGGGCGCCGGGGCGGTACTGTGCCACGTAGCGCATGGGGATGGGGGTGCCACTTGGCAGGGAGGTCTCCTGGGCAGGGCGCTGACTTGGGAGGCTGGTACCCGTGGAGGGGCCCCCTGGCTGCAGCCCCCCGTGGGAACAGACCCCCCCCCCGCTGGGGGATGAGCGCCCAAGGGAGAGGGGAGTCCCAGGCGGAGGGGCTGGCACCGGGAGGTGCGGGACCCTACCTGACACGGGGAGTCCCCGGGCGCTGCAGGGGGGCGGGAGGCAGAGTCCCCGGCCAGTGCCCCCCGGGGGGCCGGAGGGGGGGGGGGGCTGAAGCCGGAACTCCATCACAGTGCCGTATGACGTCACCCCGCGGCGCTGTGAATCATGCTAATGTCACGCAAATCCCCCCCCGGGGACCCGGAAGCGGCGGGTGCGGGGGCAGCAGAGGCCATGAGCCGCGGGAGGGGCGGAGCCTGCGGGTGAGAGGGGCGGAGATCGACCCCCAGGGGGCGGGGCAGGGCAGCAGGGCAGGGCCTGGGGCAGCTCTCCCCATGGGGCTGGCGAGGTTGGGGTGCACGTGGGGCAGCTCTCCCCATGGGGCTGGCAGGGTTGAAGATGCATAGGGGGCAGCTCTCCCCATGGAGTTGGCAGGGTTGAAGATGCATAGGGGACAGCTCTCCCCATGGAGCTGGCAGGGTTGAAGATGCATAGGGGACAGCTCTCCCCATGGAGTTGGCAGGGTTGAAGATGCATAGGGGACAGCTCTCCCCATGGAGCTGGCAGGGTTGAAGATGCATAGGGGGAAGCTCTCTGAAGGTGGCTGGTGTGGTTATGGGTGCACGTGGGGCAGCTCTCCCCATGAGGCTGGCGGGGTTATGGGTGCACATGGGGCAGCTCTCCCCATGGGGCTGGCGGGGTTATGGGTGCACATGGGGTAGCTCTCCCCATGGGGCTGGCAGGGTTTGGGTTGCATAGGGGCAGCTCTCCCCATGGAGCTGGTGGGGTTGGGGTGCATAAAGGGCAGCTCTCCCAAGGCGGCTGGTGAGGTTATGGGTGCACATGGGACAGCTCTCCCGGTGGGGCTGGCAGGGTTTGGATTGCATAGGGGGCAGCTCTCCCCATGGAGCTGGTGGGGTTGAAGATGCATAGGGGGCAGCTCTCCCCATGGAGCTGGTGGGGTTGGGAATGCCACTGCTAACACATTTTAAGTGTGGCAGCAATGTCAGAAGCTAAAGTGTAGATGGGCCACCAGCATTTTTAACACCTGTCAGCTGGATCTACTGTAAGAAGGGTTATGTGTGATGGTGTTAATATGCCACCAGTGCTGTCTACATGAGGACTTCCAACATTGCTACCACTGGTGGAACAGAACACATGGCACTGGAGGGATATTTTTGGAAAAATGATCTAGTTTGGATAGGGCCTTTGTGAAACTGATTTCTGTAAGAAATAATAAAAAACCCACCCTTTTTATTTCCAAGAGCTAATTCATTTCAATCTGCTTAGTTCTCAGAGGGGAAAAAGTTATAGTTGGAAGAAGATGTCAGTAGCAGAAAGAAAGAAACAAATGAGCCCTCCTGAATGTTTTCATTGTCACTACTTGAAAAGGGAGGATGGTATCCCCTTAACAAACACAAATGACATTAAGCAGTTGAATGAGGATAGAGACAACGCTTAAAATGTGTGTGTGGGGTGACCCACAAGGGGTTGCAGCCAGGGTGGCCTCTCGCACATTCCCAAAATGCCAGACATTCTGGTACTTCCAGAAACAGTGGGCCTGTTGCTGCCATAACCTTGCACACATGGTGCATGGGAGGTCATGCCACGTGGGGGGGCCATTTGGAAGAGCATGCTGCCCTGCCTCCGCTGGTGTGACCTCGCACACACAGTGTGTGCAAGGTCATGCTGGCTGGGGCAGAGTGGCATGCTGTCAATTATGGTGTTGCCTGTCTGATACTGGACAAAACCACATCTGGTTTTGCCTCAGTATTGGATGGGGGACAGACAGTACAAAAGCAGGACTGTCCAGTTGAAAAGCAGATGAGTGGCCTGCCTAGTTGCAGGCCAGGCAAAAAAATTACTTTTTAATTGTGCCAGGTTGCTGAGGCACACATTTTAAGCACTGCCTTACCAAAGCTGCTGCTCCCAGATTAGAATAGACCGCTCAGTTTTTTCAGACTGAATATAGATTAATTCTCTCATCTGATTCTTATTATTTCACTTGTCTTTAAATGGGAGCTGCTGATGCTTCACAAGATGGCGGAAGAACTAGATGACCAGATCTTTTATGTTTCCATCTCTATGTAAAGCTGTGTAGTTATGCAGTAGCCTATGAATCCTCTGCCAGATTTCTGCATCTCTTGCAACCTGGTGGTGATAGTGGTGTTATTTTTCTTCTTTTGCCAACAGTAAAAGAACCCTAGCTCTTTAGGGCAGACATCTTTGTGTTGTGTTTGTACAGCACAGTGGGGTCCTGGTCCACTACCACTACCAAAATACAAATTAACAATCACAATAATATCACTAGGGCTCTGAAAATCTATAAAAAGACACAGAGCCCTACTCTGTCTGAAAGAGGTGCCCTGAGGGCTCCATCTCTCTTTATCTTTCCCAATAATCATAGAAACCCTATTGAATACATTGTGAGGAGTGGATGAATTAGTCAGGTATCTTATTTAATTATTTGACATCTCTACAAAGGTCAGATTTTTTTCCATCAGTGGCATCAACCTCCCTGTTCCAAGGAGTTATTTTTTCAAAGCCTCTTCCAATATGTTTATATTGTAGGTGCTATGTCCAGCAAGAACTCAGCATGGTGTGATGTTGCAAATGAATCTGATTTTTATTCTTGTTCCTGGGAAGCAAGCTTTTCACATAGTCATTGTAGCTGCAAAGGTAAAATGAAAGGCTATAGAACCTTGTCTAAACTTTCAGGAGTGTTTTAGTTTGAAGAATAAATAGTGAATTATTAAAGAAATGAATATGAATCTTCTCTCTTGTGAATTTGTTGCGGATACTTTATAGCAAGGATTCTCAAACTTCATTGCACCACGACCCCCTTCTGACAACAAAAATTACTACGTGACCCCTGGAGGGGGGACCAAAGCCTGAGCCCTGCCGCCCCAGGTGAAGGGGGCCAAAGCCCATGCCGCACTGCCCCGGGGGGGGAGCAAAGCCGAAGCCAAAGGGCTTCAGCTCCAGGCAGGGGGACAGTAACCTGAGCCCCGCCACCCAGGGCTGAAATCCTGGGCTTTGGCCCCGAGCAGTAGGGCTTGGGCTGTGGTCTTGGACCCCATCAAGTCTAAGCCAGCTCTGGTGACCTATTAAAACGGGTTCCCGACCCACTTTGGGGTCCCGACCCACAGTTTGAGAACCGCTGCTTTATAGTAACATATCTTGTCATTAGTTAGTATTGTAAGCGATGATGATTCCTTGTGATATATTTTGTAAGTGTTCTATTGTAAAGAATCATTTTTAGTTGAAAATAACTTCTAAGTGTTTCCTCTCTAGATTTAACTGGCTCTGACAGTGAAAGTGATCTTCATACTTACATTGATATAAAGGATCAGTACCATTCACTGGGAGAAGAGAGGGAAAGAAGCAAAAGAACCAATGACTTGACAGAAGCTCTTCTGGTCTCAGGAAACAATCAGACCAACAGAAAAAATAACGGCAGGGACTATCTTTTACTACAAGGGAAAAAATCACAACATTCTAGGAGCAGCCAAAAAGAAAAGGTACCAAAATCCATACCACCTTCTACATTTAACAGAAATCAGACAATTGATCACCCATTTGCAAGTTGTTCAGCAAGAGTGCTTCAGTCAAGGTCTGCCTTATCATCTCGAAAAGATTTACTTTCCAAAAGTGAACCCTCCCAGCTCTTCAGTACTGAGCACCCAATACAGGAGCCAGCCTTTTTCACAATTAAGAAAGCTTACATAGTTAATAAGCTACATCAAAAGCACCTGTCAGCTGATTCTCCTCCAGCCTCAAAGTGCAATAAAGCTGTGCAGGCTTCTTTCACTTGTAGAGGGGAAGACCCTGGTGAATGTATTGTTTGTGAATGTTCAAAACAGTCACTGTTAAAGGAAGAGGGAAACAGAAAACTAGACAAGAAGAAAGTTGCTGTGTTTCATAACACTGAAAGTATTGCCAATCAAGATTTATCTTCTGGTGAACTGGTGAATGGACATTTACATTGTCCGTTGGAAGCAGTGACTGATAAACCTGTCAAACCACAGACCTCCAAGCATTGGTGTTTACCCATTAGTTCATCAACTTTTGTTATATCTCTAGCATTGGAAGCAGGTTACTCAGTTCCATCTGTTTCATTAGCAGGAGCTGAAACAAAATATAGTAGTTCTTCAAAGGTTAGGAAAGTCAGAGGCGATGCAAGTAGACCTGTCTTAGCTTTCAAACTTAAAGAACCTGAGCTTAACCAATATTTTAACAAGTTGTGTATTTCTATAGTTCCAAATCCTGCGCACTTAGATACTGACACTCAAAAGCAAGCTATTCCGTTTACTGGGCAGGTAGGACTCCACCAAGTCCCAGGTCCTGAAATCAATCAGCCGCTGGAAACGCAGACAGATTCATCTGATTCTGACATTCCCGGAGCTCAGATAGAACAAGCATCTTCTATATTTAAACCCCCATCTGCCAAGCAGTTCTTTGTGTCCTCTGAAGATACACAGGATACAGTTTGGCCTTCTACCTCTTATAGTGTTCAAAAATTTCCCTACAGAAAAGGGATATCCATTAAAGAGCCCGTTGAAGAGCAGAAACATCAATTAAAAGTCTGCAGATCCATAAGACATCCTATTGTGTCTACCAAACCCAAAGAAGCTCAAAGAGATCTAAGATTTATAAACAAACCCTACATCTCTTCCAACCTTGACAACACAAAGACTTTGGATATTGAACCTTTTAAGCAAAAATCTGGTCACTACAAAATTGTGAAAGAAACAGAAACAGGTAAATTGAATAACGTGCCCTTATCAGAAGCTGTTAAGTGTCATTGCAGTCCTCTATCTAACTTGAGTGTCAACCTATATCCAAAGCGGAGATATTCTGGCATTGAGAAATCCCTGAGCATTAACAGAAAACCATCCAAAAGAGGTGGTGTAACACATAGACTTTCTGCACAGTCTCTGCTAAGTGATAGAGACAGTACTGAGGAGACCCAATACATCTCTCCTGCCAAAAGAAAAAAGGATTTGAAGATGCAGAGCATTCTGAACTTTTGTTTTGGGTGGCCGGGGGCACAAAAGAAACATGAGAGGTCACCATGTAAAGGGGAGCTCTCTTGCACTGCAGATGATCCAGAAATAAAAGAGGAAGGTCTTTTGAGCCAACCTTTACCAGCTGAGAGGAGGAGTCTGACTGCCCCATGTCTGCAAGATGAAAGAGCAAGTCAGAGTCTCGCAGATGGGACATTTCATCCTGAAGACAATTTGAACACCTTGGATTCTCCTTATACTGGGAATATCAGTAATTTTGTGCAGCCATCAGAGCAGAGGAGTATGTTTCAGGCCAATAATAATGTACCCTTGGAGAAATTGGACTCTGAGTCTGCCTCAGTTCCTTCTGGAGACTCCATCCTGAAGAAACTCATGTTTTGCAGATGTGGACAGATGCCACAACATGGACTCTTCCCTACTGGAGATATTTTCCAGTCAGTTACTAAGAAAACCATAAGCAGCCATGCTACTGGTATGGGACCCTGCAAACCTGAGCCAGCAAGGGAGTGCAGCCATAGAGAAATACCAGATAACACGAATGAAACATACTGGTACAGTAACCAATCTGTGTTCCCAACTCATTCATCTTTGGAAAACATACGCAAGCAAGAAGCCACAAGAGGGCAGTTTACTAACACACAGTCTTACTTTGAGAACAGTGTTCCAGCAAAGACGGTGACAAATGAACTCCTAAAAGAAGGGAAGCGAATGGAAATGGGTGAAAGCGGGAATATCAGAAACGATATGGATGCTGCCGCTATGCAGCAAATTTGTGCACATGGCATGTATGCTGCAACACCTTCTGAGGATGGTGGGAGAGAGAAAACCCTACCAGAGTATTCCATATATCACCCCAACTGTTACCCATCCTGCCAGCCTGCTGCTACCCAAAAACTAGGCACATCAAGTGACTATTATAACTGCTTCAAGTCAAAGCAGAAAGAACCCGAGAGTTACTTGAGCATAGAGAGAGGGTTTACAATTGATCCTTGCCTGGGGAATAGGAGCCAATGCAAATGTTCTCAAGAAATCCCCCTTCCCTACCTGGAACAAAGTATCGCATATGAGGAAAATAGAGCTACGCTTCCAAAGAGAAATGACCCAGACCTAATTCAGGTTTGTACCAATTCAAAATAGTTATGTTAACACATGCAAACGTTCAGTGGAATAACATTAAAGATTTTGTTCAGTGCCCCCAAAAGTCAGAGCATTCCCTCAATACATGCATCCTGCAGTATGTCTGAAGAACTATAGAAGTTAAAGATGGAAAAGCCTTATTCTGCTCCAGCCCCAGTAGGGCAGGGTTGTTCTTATAATGCATTTTCAAGCGTGTTGTCCAAGCTAATTTTAAAGGTCCCAATCAGTGAGACTTCCGTCAAGACTGCAATCACCAGTGTAAAAGGTCTCATTTCTCTTGCTAGTCAGATTCAATTTATCTTTGCAATCTGTCTCCTTAGTGTTTACATCTTTCAGACACTTGTCATGTTCCTTCTTTCATTGCTATTTAGCCTACACTGTTTGTAAGTCAGTCCTTGAGACCCCAGCTCCTTTTCCTTGGTGTTCTTCAAATTTCCTGCATTGTTTCTGGGCCTCAGGTGAACTGAATGTAGTGGGAAGTGTCTGTCACCTCCCGTCTGCTGGGGCAGGCGGCTGCATCAGGTAGCACAGCTCAAAGAGTGGGCAGCTCTGGCTAGGCAGGGACGGGGGTACAATAATTCAGCATTTCCCCCACCCCCCCCAGCACTCCAGCAGCCTCCATTGCCAGGGCGCCTATAGAGTTCCTTTTGGAGACTAAAGCTCTGTGCGAACCCTGCCTTCCCGTGGGGTGAATGCCCACTAGCATATAGAGAGCTCCCTGGGGCAGGGAGGTGCAGGTTACACTTCTGTGTGCTAGCAGAAGTGAATCCAGATTAATGCAGCCATAGCTTGCATTTCCTAGCTTAGAGCAGGGAATGTCTCTCATTGTGCGTCTAGATGGTGTCCAGCCCCATGGTATCTTGGTTGGAGTGTCTAAGCGCCGCCATAAAACAAATAATAATAAGAAAAATACTCTTAAACTCTCTCCCATTGTGCACATGCATTTATAATACATTCTTTAATTACGTGATTCCGTACAGGTTCTCAAGTAATACAAGACGATACTTCTTTTCACAACCTTAGACATACCATTTATCTATCTGTTTCATTAAAATGTTCTTTTACTCTGTTACATGGTATTTCAGTTAAAGATGCAAAGCTGGAAATGATTCAGTTTCAGTTCAGTCAGTAATTCTCAAAATGACATTGTGTTAAATGCAGTGTTATAGCCATATGGATCCCAGTATATGAGAGAGACAAGGTTGAGCCAATAAAAGATATGACCTCACCTACCTTGTTTCTCTCATAATGTTAAACATTTGCAGTGAAGAACATTTGCTGCAGTGTGAAAGTAATGCCTGAACTGCAGTCAGACAGTTTTGTAACAATCTGTATTGAGAATGGAATGTGACTAAAAAGCTGCCTCAAAAAGAACTTCTGCTAAAAGGAAATATTGGGAAGTGAAGACCAAATAACAAGCTGTAGGCATACTTTTGTAGGAGGCAGGTTCTGAGCTAATGCAGCTTTAACCTCGTGATTGTGTGTAAAGAAAAAATTGCGTCTTCCTCTTTTATTTGTTCAGATTTATACTTACACTGCCCAAAAGAGCCTGTGTGCCAAGCTCTGAACACTCTGGGCAAATCCTTAGAAATACTTTGAATAAAATAACTAGACACCAGAAATCACCTGCAGATAACGTAAGCCCAGCAGCAACGGAAATAGAACAAAGATTTCATCATCACTAGGACTCCCCGTGAGCATTTCCCAACCTCACCTCCATACTCTGTGATAGGTGCTTAATGGAACCGACTCGTTACAGTACTTACGATGCACTTCTCATAGGGCATTTATGAGACGAAAAAGTGAGACTCACTGAACCTATCGCAACATCTGACTGAAAAGAATGTAACTGTTAGAACACTTGAACACGACTGTGATTTACAACCTGCAATGTGTGTGTCTAATATTGAAGTATATTCCATTCAAAAAACTATGTTAAAAGAATTGTGAGGCTGCAAAATGCAGCACTGAAGAATCAGGGAAAGTTAGTCTTGTATGTACACCCTTAACTCTGCCCCCTCATGCTTATGCTTTACAGCACAGACTCAGATTATCTGCTGTGCCAAGTTCTGATGTGGAGGGAAGGTGCAGTCAGCTATGGCACTTTGACACTCAGGGCATTTCTGGGTCTGCGCTGATCTTACCAGCTGGCAATAGTTCCCAAGAGACAGTATGCTAGCTGGGATAGCAGGAGCACAGCAAGCTCTAGCCATTCCCTGACATGACCCCTAGGCTATGGCCAAATTACTTTCAGTAGAACTTTGGTGCTTTTGATAATGTTACCATACATTGCCTGTCTCATCTACTGTACATGCTGCCCACTGTGTCCGCTAAGGGCTCAGTTCTTTCAGTTAGAATCAGGGGAATTGCAAATTGCAAAAATTGGCCTGAAAACTAATTTGGATAAACCCAAAATTCTTCTGGTCACTGATCTGGAACACGCTGGGCTGTGGCCTCTAGCATCTTAGTGGGCAGCCACCCAGTCGATATTGCCAGTGATTTCACCTACCTCAGCTCTGTTGTTGATAACGTGAGGGGCATTGAGAAAGAACCTGAAGCCCACACTGCACAAGCGAAGTCAGTAATGGGGGAGTCTCATCAAAAATGTCTTTCTCAAACTGAACACCTTGATAGGTATGAGGATATATAATGCTCAGTGGTCAGTGTTCTGCGCTAGGGGACTGAAACCTGGCCTATCACTGTCAAGATTGAAAAGAAGTTTGACACCATTGAGATGAAACATCTCAGCATGATCAAAACCATCAAATGGTACAAATTCAAGTCAAACGAAGAGCTCTGCTTCCTAACTAAACAGGTCCCGTTCCCTGAAATGGCACCCAGTGCTCTCTAAGGTGGTATGGCCATCTGTTCCAATGCCTACCAGCTTCCCTGGGAGAATCATCTTTGACTTTGAGCCAGTGAAAACACCCCCCAGGAGATTTAAAACACGACGACTGGACGGCATCAGGACTATCCCTTGCAGGCATTCTACCTGTAACGTGCCAGATTTGGCTCTGTACAGAGCACCATGGAGGCTTATAACGTGTTCGGTGGCTTCTACACCGTCTAACCAAGAACTAGCCAATTACAAACCGAATTTGGGCCTCGTTCTCCATTCCCCTGTGCCTGTGGAGTCACCTCCACCAGCACAAAGTGGGTGTACAGTACTTTCCTTCTGATTTGGGGGTATTGTACACCCACTTTGCACTGGAGTTAGTAGCTACACACAAGGCAGGACAACAGAGAATCTTCCCTCCCCACTTCACCCCACCCAGACTCACTACATATCCCTGCATCATCCTCTGCACAACATCCAACTTGTGCACTTAATGAAGCCAGTGTCTGGTGGACAAACTAGCCGGGGTCATGTAATTAAAGATTTTTCTCATAATGCATATGCACAAGGCGAGGAGTTAAGGTGGTGCTACGGCTACGGTGTAGATTTATATTTTCAGTGGCAATCTGATCCAAAATGCTACATTGGTACTTTTGAGATACCCCTCTCTAGCACACTCCTGCATCTCACCTAGTGTTGTCTGGATGTGTGCTATTCACAAGTGCTGGGAAACACAAGCATCATGAAGTGTTGATGAGCATATTAGGGATTTGCCAGAGTTGAGTTTAGTGAAGCAATTCAAGAGAATAGTGTGACCCCTTTTTGACTTGAGCAATTAGCCAAGTTTTGCAGTCCTGCAGGTTGTTCCACTGGCTAGAGCCAGGTATGTCTTTGGTGCAATCTTGTTTACTTACAAAGAATGTACAAAGTCCTGTTTCCCTGAACACAGCCAAAGACAGTTCCAAGCTTCTTTCCAGCCAGCAATCCACCTCCCCGAGAGGTGGGAGCTACGTTGATGGGAGAAGCTACAGATCTATATCAGTATAACTGTGTCGCTCAGGGATGTGAAATCCATTCCCCCGAGCGACGTAGTTATACTGGCCTAACCCCTGTGTAGACAGCACTATGTCGACGGCAGAGCTTCTCCCATCAACGTAGCTACTACCTCCTGGGGAGGTGGATTGACTGTGCCGATGGGAGAAGCTCTCCCATTGGCGTAATAGCGTCTTCACTGAAAGTGCTACAGTGGAGCAGCTGCATGGTGCTGTGGTGCTGTACGTGAAGACAAGCCCTGAGTGAAAGGCAGCAGTTCTACCCACCAGCTGCAACAAGGTTTCACCCAACCTCAGCAACAGTGTTTTCTTCCATTCAGCAGTGTTTGGGAGCTGGACCCTTATCTGCTGAAAGATGTTCCCTCCTGGCCCTTTCCCTGCCCTCTCTGTTCACTAGTGATACCCATACTCAGCAAACGAGCAAAAGGACTGTTCGAAATGTAAAGCTTAAAGTGTAATTCAATGACAAACCAGACCCGTGTATGAACAGCACAGTGATCCTCTGCCTTCCCCTGACAGGATAGGCCCCTTGCCCAGAGTAGCGAGGCAGAGTTTTTCTCTTCTCACTAACTGTTTCTTTTCTTTAGGATTTTTCACAAAACCATTGTGGCTGGAAAAGACCAGAGGAACGAGCAGGCTGCCTGGGAAGGCAAAGCTCAGTGTGGCCTGCCGGTGGGAGGGGTGCTGAGTGAAAACAAGAAGCAAGAGCTCAAAATGGCGGAAGTGTTAATTTATGCCTAAGAACTTGGGCCTGTTAAATAGAGACTCTCCAATAAAGTGCACAGCAAAGCTGATTATTCCGAGGTGAGGCAGTGAAGTGTGATGGACCGAACTGTGAGAGGACAAAGCCCATTGATACTGATATATAAAAAACAACGGTTCCCAGCCTCCAAATCAGATGTGCATTATTAGCCTTTGTAAAATCCTATCCCGTTACAGGTCCCCTCATTCTCCCTTCCCTTTGCTATGCTCACTCACCGGGACTTGTTTTAATTAGACTGTAAACTCCCTGGGGCAGCACCGGTGGCTGAACAGCACCTCGCACAACAGGGCATAGGGGCACTACAGCTGTACACAGAGCAAAGGGGCTGGGAACTGCGGGGTTCTGATCTGGGCTCAGGTTCCCTGTGTGCCTCAGGAACGATGCGAGGGGCCAGGTGGTGTCTAGCTCCTGTGTGGGTGTGCAGAGGGGGAAAGGCCCACCCCAGCCCTCTTTATGCTCACTGCACAAGGGCCAGGCACAATAGCACTCTCCTTCCTGGAAAGGGGGGAGGGGACAAGGTCATGGTGCATTGGACAGCGAGGGCAGCAGGGCACCTCAGGGACCTTTCTGTGCCTCAGTTTCCTTACCCATAAAATGGAGGTAGGCCCCGCACTGGTCCAGGAAACAAGCTTCTCCCAGCCCAGGAGAAGCTGAGTGTGTAGCTTCTGCAGTGCTCCTACTGCTGCCTGAGGAGTGAGGAGCTCCCACCTCCCTGGCTGAGGACACCATGCCGCAGGCTCTCAGACCACCCCTGGCTCAGCTGCTGCAGCACTCCCAGCTCCTGCTGGCCAGGAAGTGGCCCACCATTTTCCACATCTGCATAGTCAAATGAGCACCCATTCAGATGTAGTCCCAAAGCCTGGGTAACGGCTGGTTGGCTAAGTGCCCACCTCTGACAGCAGGGCGAGGGGAAGCCCCTCAGTCAGCCCCTCACTCCCCCTAGGCAGCAGGGGCCCGGGGCAATGCAGTGACAGGGCATTTGGTGTGGCAAGGAGGTCCTTGCTCAACTCCGTGGCCAGCAGGTTTGGGAGTGCACAGCGGCAGCAGGTTCAGCGCCTGGCATGGTGGGGAGCACCTTGCCAGCTCTATCACTCTCTGAGCAGGCGCTGGGGAGATGTGGCTTGTGGTGACAAGACTGTTTGATTTTCATCCAGGTCCCCAGAGTCCTTTTGGAACTGGGGGCTGGAAAAATTCAGTGTTAAAGTTAGGGATGTAAAATGTTAACTGGTAAGCATTAGTCTTACTGGTTAACCTGCCTTAACCGTTAACCCCCAGGTTGGCCAGCTGGCTGGCCCCAGCAGCCCCACGCCGGCCGGCCCACCGACCCCAGCAGCCCCGCTCCAGCCAGAGTGGCCCCAGCCACAGCAGCCATAGCCACGCCAGCCGGAGCAGCCACAGCACCAGCCATGCCAGCCAGCCGGCCGGCCCTTTAATCGGTTAACCATTTAAACGAAATATTTTACATTGTTTAAACAGTAAACTTTTAAAACGGTATTTCCATTCCTAGTTAAAGTCACTGTTAACACACAAGAGAGGCCAATGCTGTTGTAGGCACCAACTGGTATCTGGGGCGGGCAGAGGGAGGAATGTTTTGAAATCTGACCATCATTTCTGTTATCTGCTGGCCCATATGTTCCGATCATCAGGTGAAGCATCTTTTAGCCTATCAACCCCAGAGAAGCGGTAGGGTAAGCTCATTGCATGGCCATGAACTCTGCTTCCACTAGATGGCAGTGCACGAAGCCAGTATTCCATCAGCAATACACTAGTCCCGGGAACCAGTTGACTCTGGGACTGGAAATTGACCTGGAGACTTCACTGCTGAATTACTGGTTCAGTGCTGCTCATGTCAGCAGTAACCACAGTTTGTTAAGATAAGAGGGAAGGCCCATTCATGGATTGGTAACTGGTTAAAAGTTAGGAAACAAAGGGTAGGAATAAATTATCAGTTTTCAGAATGGAGAGAGGTAAATAGTGGTGTCCCCCAGGGGTCTGTACTGGGCTCAGTCCTATTCAACATGTTCATAAATTATCTGGAAAAAGGAGTAAACAACGAGGTGGCAAAATTTGCAGATGTTAAAAAACTACTCAGGATAGTTAAGTCCCAAGCAGACTGCAAAGAGCTACAAAAGGATCTCACAAAACTGGGTGACTGGGCAACAAATTGGCTGATGAAATGCAACACTGATAAATGCAAAGCAATGCACATTGGAAAACATAATCCCAACTATACATATAAAATGATATGGTCTAAATTAACTGTTACCACAAAGATCCTGGAGTCATTGTGGATAGTTCTCTGAAAACATCCACTCAATGTGCAGCGGCAGTCACAAAAGTGAACAGAATGTTGGGAATCATTAAGAAAGGGCTAGATAATAAGACAGAAAATATCATATTGCCTCTATAGAAATCCATGGTACGCCCACATCTTGAATACTGCGTGCAGATGTGATCGCTCCATCTCAAAAAAAGATATATTGGAATTGGAAAAATTCAAAAAAGGGCAACAAAAATGATTAGGGGTATGGAACAGCTTCCGTATGAAGAGAGATTAATAAGGCTGGGACTTTTCAGCTTGGAAAAGAGACTAAGTGGGGATATGACAAAGGTCTATAAAATCATGACGGGTGTGGAGAAAGTAAATAAGGAAGTGTTATTTACTCCTCATAACACAAGAACTAGGGGTCACTAAATGAAATTAACAGGCAGCAGGTTTAAAACAAACAAAAGGAAAGGAGGACTTACTTGTGGCACCTTAGAGACTAACAAATTTATTTGAGCATAAGCTTTCGTGAGCTACAGCTCACTTCATCGGAGCTGTAGCTCATGAAAGCTTATGCTCAAATAAATGTTAGTCTCTAAGGTGCCACAAGTACTCCTGTTCTTTTTGCGGATACAGACTAACACGGCTGCTACTCTGAAACAAAAGGAAGTTTCTTCACACAACACAGAGTCAACCTGTGGAACTCCTTGCCAGAGGACGTTGTGAAGGTCAAGACTATAATAGGGTTAAAAAAAGAACTAGATAAATTCATGGAGGATAGGTCCATCCATGGTTAATAGCCAGGATTGACAGGGAGGGTGTCCCTAGCCTCTGTTTGTCAGAAGCTGGAAATGGGCGACAGGGGATGGATCACTTGATGATTACCTGTTCTGTTCATTCCCTCTGGGGCACCTGGCATTGGCCATTGTCAGAAGACAGTATACTGGGCTAAATGGACTTTTGGTCTGACCCAGTATGGCCGTTCCTATATTACTAGCATGAGTGTATGGTGGGCCACCATCCCACTGATATTCATGTAGCTCACTGCAAAGTATTCAGTACCTCCAGGTCTGTGATTTAATTACGAGTGAGGCTCTTGTCTGGGCTTATGTTTTGGAGAGCTGGGGTCTGGCATCGTTGTCTCCAGCTCTTAGGCCTGGTGTGAACGGGGAGCAAGCGTAGCTGTGCTTTTTATGTCTGTCCTCAGGGACAAGCAGTGCCCATCCCCAAGACACGATTCACATGCGCATGTCCTATGGGTGTGTGTCTGGGGACGGGGCAAGTTAGGCATGGTGCTGCTGTACAGGCCACCTCCCTGGCCCCAGGCCCCTGTCTGAGCTGAGTACTAATCTGGGCTGCTCTGGGACTCCCCAGGCTCATTATCCTGGGCACCGTCACCATCCATGCTGAAAATGGCTCCCGTGATTCAGCCTGGGATCTCAGGCCTCTGGGGTGGTGGGGAACCCTCCCTGCTGGGTGCTGGCTATGGCTGCCTGTCTTTGGAGGGCACTCATCAGGATGTCATTTCCAGGCTGAGGCTGGAAGCAGTGGAGGTGATGATCACACGCTGATCCCTGCCTCCTGCAGCCTGAAGTCAGGGCTTATTTTTTTCCCTACCAACAGGGCTGGCCTTCTTCATTGACCCACCCTGAGAGGCTGACAGGCCACCACACCCCAGAGCTCTCAGCAGGAGAATGCTCTGCAGCTGGCTTGCAAGGCCCCTCTCATTACGTTTGTCCGTCTGGGAGTCCGTGTGTGTGCCCCTCACCCTATCCTCGCCTTAGTGCCCCGATGACCTGCAACAAACAAAGCTGTTAGCAAGGGCAGGATGCGCAGGTGGCAGCCGTTCCACTAGCAGGCAGATATGGCTGGAGCCTGAGAGATGTTTGTATTCTCCACCAAAGCATTGCCAAAGCCTAGAGCAGTGATGGTGGGCAGCCTGGCGAAGCCCCCCTCTCCGGCTCAGATACAGAGTCCAGTATAACTCACCAGGGGAAATCCTCTGCTAGATTTGGTTTGTATACTGTAATTCAGCAGTTCTCAACCAGGGGTACGCGCACTCCTGGGATTACACAGAGGTGTTCCAGGGGATACATTCACCCATCCAGATATTTGCCTAGTTTTATAACAGGCTACAGAAGAAGCACCAGTGCAGTCAGTACAAACTAAAATTTCATACAGACAGTGACTTGTTTATTCTGTTCTATGTACTATACACTGAAATGTAAGTGCAATATTTATATTCCAATTGATTTATTTTATAATTATATGGTAAAAATGAGGAAGTCAGCAATGTTTCAGTAATAGTGCGCTGGGACACTTTTGTATTTTTAGGTCCAATTTTGTAAGCAAGTCGTTTCTAAGTAAGGTGAAACTTGGGGGTACGCAATACAAATCAGACTCCAGAAAGGGGTACAGTTGTCTAGAAAGGTTGAGAGCCTCTGCTGTAATCTTGTTCAGAGCAGTTTGGCCGGCTGTGCTTGAGCAAGTGCTCCTTGGGAGGGAACAAACACACTCTCCTCTCTGGCTGGTTCAGCCACATGCTGGCATTTCTGAGGAACTTGTGGTTTACAGCTGTTGGATGCATCACTTCCCCATGGGGCTGGTGATAACTGGCTGGGGAGCAGGGCAGGGCCCAGCAGGGAAGTCAGGGATGACAAAAACACCCAAGTTGTTACCTCCTTTAGGAAAGGGAGGAAAGCCTGGCAGGGGTAGAACAACACATGGGTGTACTGGCCTTCTGTGATGTGTGCTGTATGGGTGCTGGGTACTAACATAGTGTCTGGCACATGCTCTAGGCATGGGATCCTCCAACAAGTGCAGAGCAGAGAGGATCAGTGTGCTAGAAATGGAAGACAGGGCACCTTGGAGAAAGGCTGGCAGGGACTGATGGAGGGATCCAGCTGAGGGTCCAGTGCTGTGTTTTCATCCTCACCATCATACTGGGTCTTAGTGCAAAGGAAGCGCCAGAGGAATCCCATCATTTTGAATGTCATCTGTGCTTTACTAGTAATGCCGTGGTTGCAAGGAGGAGCTTGGAGGGTGGGGCAGGAGGGCTGAGAGGAGACGCAGCAACTGTGCAAAGACAGCAAGCAGAGATGCTGCTTCTCAGGAGTCCGTGAGGGCAGAGAGAGCGGCTGTCTGAGCTGAACCGTGTGAATGGTGTGCTTGGTGCAGTGCCCGGGCCTCTCACCACTTGGAGGGGACCCTGGCGTGGGAAGGGGAGATGCTGCCCGGGGTGGCTTTAAGTTCCCCTGACTGCCAGCAGCTGAGCTGGCACCTCTGCTGAGCAACCAGTGTAGCCCCTGGCACAAGCAGAGCCTACCTCTGGCCCTGTCTCGCTCAGTGGCTGCTCACATCCCTGCATCTCTCTGGTTTCCACCCCCTGGGATGGAGAATGACAGCATTCACGCCCGTGCTCCGGCAGGGCACTGGGCCACTCAGAGCCGGGCTCTGCCACGCCCCGTCGGTGCAAGTGACCATTCCCCTGAGAGGAGCACTGCAGAGCAAGGGCCACAGACCCCCTTCCACTTCCCCACGAGGGCCCGGCGCCCTGCAGCCTCAGTCCGGCATCCTGCTTGCTGCTGGCTTCCCGACAGGGGCCTTGTCAGCCAGCCTGGACATTGCGCGGTGCAGCAAGGGGTTCAACAGGACTCAGCCTGAACTCTCTCATGCTGAGCGCGGAGTCCAGCTGTGAAGCCCTCTCGGTGTCTGTGTTCTTGACTTTCAGTGGGCTTGTAACTCATCCCATACTAGTGTGAAGGGAGGCGGGGGGAGAGGTTGAGCAGGGGAAGTAGCCAAGTGCTGTCACTCCAGCCAGACATGTCCGTTCCAGCGGGCTGGTAAGACCCACGCCAGAGTCCATCGAGGCAGTTCCAGTGGCTTTCTCCAGGGGCTGCAGGAATGCTGCGTCATCCACTGCTCAAAGCTAGGCAATGATAAATCTGAGCACAAGGTCAGCTGTTGGCAATGCCAAGCCTTTCCTCCCCAAGTCAGGGCCTTTCCACCTGCCCTCGGATCCCAGAGCCTCTGTGGTTGGTTGGAAGACAGTTAACTAAAGGGGGATATTGGTCCCAAACAGCTCCTCTCTGTGGAGAAAGTCCCTAATCTGTGTAATCTCCATGGAGGCTGGCTAGACGGAGAGGCTATATATAGTTATGGCTCCATCCTCACTGATATGGTGACCCCGGCCATGTCAAAGGCCTCAGAAGTGAGCAGAGCAGACAAAGAGATCCCATGGGGTATAGAAAGCTAACAAGCAGCTTGACCCCCCAGGTTTGGTGCCTAGCATTGCCTGGCGTGTTTTCCTGAGTTTGGGCAGGGACAGCCCTTGCACAGAGCAGGGGGACACTTGCTGGAGTGGACAGAACCGTCCAGCTTGCTTAGGTGCTTTCATAAATAAGAAACTAAAGCCCCCAGCACTCCCTGATTGGGGGCCCTCATCCAAGGTGAAGAGAATCCTGGCCAGACACACCAAGCCGACAGTAATGGCACGTCCTCGCCCTGACTTTGCAATTCTGGTGCTGTGTCCTGGGAAGCGGAGGGATTTATAAACCCAGGCACAGTCCCTGCCCTTGTACTCATCATGGAAAGCAGCGAGGATCCAATCCACCCTTGATGTGCGGAGGGAGGAGAGCAGCAGTGGTCAGCTCTTGCTTTCTCTCTGCCCTCCAGTCCCCATGCAGGGGTCCAGGCCCCTTCCAGATGGCTGAAGCTGACAAAGGATCAAAAACTTCCACAGTGTGGAAGATCCCAACCACTGCACAGAGGTCGCTAGAAGGGAGCAGCATGAGGCGCATGGCTGCTCTGGGGGACTAGCCGGTCTCTTAGAGGAGGGTCAGCGTGTGGCTCCGGGGAGGATTTTAGTGGGCACTGTCATGTGATACAAATGACTCTTTGTACCCACCAATCCTGGGCAACCAATACCCATCGCCTTCAGACAAACATTGCCAATGCAGGAGGGCTGCTCTTGGGTGAAGGGCATTGTAACAACAGGGCAATTCCCTGTAGGACCCTTGACAAACCTGACTGACTGACATGTAAAGATATCTGGAATCCATTATATTAAATGCAAAGTTCACATACTATTGTAGGATTGGCCGTAACTTCCCTAGGGGGGACATGGCCAGTTTAAACCCTGGGAAGTGTGGGAGCTTCAAAGAACTATTTTAAACGATATGCCAGACAAGAGGGAACTTTTGGGACAAAGTTAAATGAGTTTCCTAGGAAATAGCTGGGGGAGGTGAATGCATAATTCCACCTCCGGACCCTTTGGGGGTTGTGCCCTGAGCAGAGAGCTGATTGCCTGTTCCTGGAACCTGTCCGTGAGGACAAGATGAAAGGCCCAAGCTGTGTAGAAGGGAAAAACGAACTGTTCCTGATTGTTCTTGTTCTGAGCTAAAGCTTGTAACCACCAACAACCACCTGTGTGGGGTATGCAGGACTGATCACCAGCCAGAACCCGAGGTTGGGGTTGAGGGGTGACCGCTGGAAAGCTTTCTAGCATGCATGTAGGTTCTTGTATTGTTTTAATGTGTTTTTTCTGTGATGCTGTCACCTTAAGAATAACTGTGCTGGCTTAGGAAGGCCTGTGTGGTGACTTGTAGCTGGGCAGTTTCTCTGTTCATAGCCTCTGAAGAGTGAGCAAACTGCAGGTGCTGGCTTGCTGAGGGATATCACAGTGCAGGCAGGGAACTGCGTAGTGTGGGACCATCCCGCTCAGGAGGGAGAGAGACACGTGTCTCCCTCCAGGAGAGGTGACAGCTGGGAGCCAGGAGCCTAGAAGTGGGGGCCCTCGTGTACCACAGAGGGGGAATATAGGTACAGTTGTCTGAGCTGTGACTGGTGTGACACTTCCTGGGGTACCCAGGGCTGTGAGGCACCTTGCTACCTTCCACCCTAGCACGAGGAAGTCTTGTCTGTGCCTGCCAGGGGTCAGCTCCCCGACTCCATCAGCCACAGCGACACAAGCACTGCCCTCTAGACCCTGCAGGCCTCGCTGTCACTCTGTGGGTCAATGACTGGCACACCCCAACCCTCGACCCCTCCAAGCTTCTCCCAGCAGTGCCCAGCCCCTATGCCACTGGACACTTGCAGCATTCACAGATTCGCTGCTTCCAAAGAAGCAGATCCACCCCAGTTTACAGTTCCACCTCAGGTCACCGCTCTGCTTAACTCACAGCACTTAGATACGTTTAGACCAAATAGAAGTGTGTTCAGCAAAGCCCAGAGATTCAAGTGATAGTGTTGAGATCAGGGACCCATCGAGCTAAGCTCTGTACAGACAAGTAGGAAGAGACGGTCCCTGCCATGAGGAATTTACAGTTGAAGCAATCCAGGCAGATCGCATGCAGACAAAAGGGAACCTTAGTTCCTCCTGTTTCAGAGAAGGGGAGCTGAGGCCAGCGAGCTGAAGGGATTTTCCCAAGACCACAAAGGGCAGGTGTGGTAGATCAGTGGTTCTCAAACTTTCTTTTTTCGTGGACCACTTGAAAATGTCTGAGGGTCTCGGCGGACCACTTACTGATCTTTCCAAATGTTGTTTGTACCGTTAGCTAACTATTGTAAAGCGCTTTGGATAAAAGCGCTATATGAAAAAAAATGTAATAATAATTAACTTTTTTTGTTCTACAAATAAAAGCCCACAACTCATATTTTAATATCAGAAGTCTGACCTTTCTACTGTGATGGATGTGCCCTCTCTCCCCTGCCGCAGTAGCCCCTGAGCTGGGGCTGGGAAGGAAGGCCATCTCTCCCCAGCAGCCACAGCCCTGGAGCTGAGGAAAGTCGCCTCTTTCTCTGGCCGCCGCAGCCCTGCACGTCTCAAATTCCCCCCACCCCCTCTTCTCACCCCACTGCCCCCTCCCACCTACCCCCTATTCCCCCCAAGGCCTCCACCTCACCTTACGTGTGCGTATTCTCCAGAGTCCACTCATCTAATTAGTGGAGCCAGGCCTGGATGGCTCCACTAATTAGGTGGGTGGTCCTTCATTTTCTCATGTGCGGCCGCTCAGGCGTGCACCTTAGAGGGAACTATCCGCGGACCACCTGAATAGAGCCCGTGGACCACTAGTGGTCCACAAGACCACAGTTTGAGAACCTCTGTGGTAGATCCAGGCATTGAACCCATTTGGCCTCAGCCCTAGTCTGGTGTTGTAGCCACAGGACCTGTAGCTGCCTCTCCTTGCCCCCCGAAAGATACCCTGCAACCTGCCGAGCATTCAGCCTGCACAGTCAGCACAGTCTCCTTCCTAGGGCCAGGCTCCAGCTCCCTCCAGCTTCTCTGTGCGTGCAGTGCCCAGTGCCCCTGCTACCCACCTGCAGTTTGCCTGGCGTGTGTGCAGTTTGTCAGTTCTTGGCCTCTGGGCCTGAATTTTTACCCAGTTCCAGAGCTGCTGAGTCTGTGAATGAAAAAGAACCAGTGGTCCCCACATCACTCCTTGTCAGAATGAACGTCGCTAAGTCTTGCAGTGAGTGCCAGAGCCAGAGTGCATCGAAGGGACAGATATATATATATATATATAGGACAGCACCCTGCACGGAGGTGTGTGTAAAGATTCACCCAGGGATGGAACATCTCTCTAGGCTCCCTGATGGGCAGGGTGTGAGCTGGGGGCTGCGGGAGTCTCTGAAGGTCCCATGGTAGCCAAGTGATTGTACATTCACAGCTCGACAACCTCCCCAAGGAGGCATGAGCGATTTACACTCTGTCCCCAGGGGCGACCCATTGTTTCCTGATGACAGTAGCTACCATTGGGGCAATTCACCTTGTAAGGACGCATGACGCTCCCTGGCAATGAGGTCTTCTCCTGGAATCTGTGAGCTGCTGCAACTCCCCTGAAGGAAAGTGAGAGCAGACAGCAGCAGCTGCATGAGGGAAGCTGGTGCAGCATAGCTCATGGGGGGAGCCAGCTCTTGCTGGGCCTCCAGCCCGACCCCTGGTTCAATGATGCAGAGAGGCAGCAATGGAGTTTGTGGGGCTCATGGGAAGTGAACCTCCCAGGTTCGCCTGTTAAATTGTCTGCGATGAGCTGCTCCAGTCCCATCACGCCCCTACCTGCCCTGCCCAGACAGATATGCCCCTGTCTCAGCCACAGGGACAGCTACAGTGGAGGTGTAGCCATTCTGGTCCCAGAATGTTGGCGAGACAAGATGGGGAGATCATATCTTTTATTGGACCAGCTTCTTCAGATCTGCAGAAGAGCTGTGTGTGGCTCAAGAGCTGGTCTCTCTCCCCAGCAGAAGTTGATCCAGGAAAAGACATCACCTCCCCCACCTTGTCTCTCTGGAGAGATTGTCAGACAGAAAAGTAATTCTTTGCAATACTGTGGCTCTCTGACTTGACCCGCCAGCTAGGACTCGGGAGCCAGAGAGGCTGTGCTGGCTGGAGCGCTGCCTACACCAGCCTCTTGGGGGTTGGCAGAAGTCCCAGGATCAAGGAGTTATTTGCCCCCCTTTGGCTTCTCAGCTGGGCCCCTCCACTTCTTCCTCTGTATTTCCTTAGTTCTGTGCCCCTACACTATCCCACGCCCTCCTGGGGTTCACCTCTGCAACCTGTAACCCAGTGGAGATGCACTGAGCGCTCTCCCTACACCCCGCCCCACCCCTGAGCGAGTGCAGCTTTTCACTAAACCCCCGGGGCTTGCAGGCAGCTTGCTGGGCTGAGGAGGCCAGAACAGGCAGCAATATCCCCACCGTGGTTCCCTCAGAGGGGCTCTGGGACGGGATGCCTTTGAGGCTGCAGCCCCTGCAGCATGCTGGCCTTGCACGTCAGGTTCCTTGCTCGGGTGCCCAGGTTTGCTAGCAGGAGAGTGAAAGCTGCTCATGAAGAGCCCCCCTGCTACTTTCACCACAAACGTCCTCTGCTTGCAGGGCTGCTAAAGATCCTAGAACCGGGCCTCTTTACACCCCTCTGGCAGGGCAAGTGGCCTCTGTGCCCTCTCGACATCCCCTTTCCACTACCAGAATGATGTAAAGGGCCCTCAGCATCCGTGAGAATCAGGCCTATAATTTAACGGTGACCTGCAAACGGTACAAAGCACCGCTGCAGGGCCCTGGTTTGCTGTGTCTTGGCAGAGAAGAGAGGGGTGTTTAAGGGTTTTTTGTCCTGTTATTTTTTATTGTAGAACTATCAGGACTATCCCGACACCCTCCCCTGCCTTTGCTGGATGAGTCTTTGGAAGGAGCTTTCCTAGCCCTCCATTGAAGGGGAGGAGGGGGAGATGTCCGAGTGTTTCACAAAGCGCTTCTCTTCCCGGTGTTCGTTAGGAATTAGAATTAAGGAACAAATAGGCGAGTTTTAAACTGTGTGACCCAGGCAATCTCCTCCCAGTTCATCACTTTCACTTCCTTGCTGCTCGTGATGTCACGGTTCCATCAGATTGCCCTTCCCCCTGCGAGTCTGCCAGAAAAACAGGGGCACTCAGACCCGAATACAATGCAAGGACGAGGCAGAGTCCTTCACCCAACTTTGTATCTTAAAACCCCTCACTTCCAGTCTTCTCTCTCCACCCTAATGTAGTAAGAGAGGGCCCCATCCACTCCCTCTCTCCCCCCCCCCCGTAAGTACCTTTAACACATGCAGAGCCCGTCTGAACTGCCCCTGGCCCATGTTTGATCAAAATGGCAAAGCAGCTTTTGTACCGAAAACTCCAGCTTCCCTTTTTTGTTCCCCCACCCCCGGGACTGAAACCATTTGCACTGTAATCCTGGGCTCCTGGGAGGGATCTGCTAATGAACCCAGCCCCTAATCTCCATTACACCCGCTGCGGGCTGCAGAATAGCTCAGGGAAGGTTAAATGATAAACAAATATGGCAGACATGGTAAGTATTTGGCACGTATCTGCAACAAAAGATGAACAACAGCAACTGTGACATTATCTTTATTCACTAAAAATAGCATCCGGCAAAGTGTTAAAAAAAGCACATTGTGCTGGTTAACCTCTCCTCTGTCTGTTAAAGAGCCTTCGAAGCCAGGCTGCCTGACCCTGGGATGCAGCGTCCCCTTTCAAGGGCTGCCGAGTGCTCAGACAATGGAAGCTCAATACAGTGCCCGCAACAATAGGGAAGAAATGAGTAGCTGTCACATGACCCTGCTTGTCTTAAACACCACAGCCTGATGTGTTTGTGTGAGCTTTGCCATGTTCACATGCACCCCGCAGCACATATAGATAACCCCACTGACAACACACACACACCCCAGAAACGCCCCTGACACTGATCACACACACAGAGCACAACCATTTGATCAAATTGTTCCCCAAAGACATTGCCAAATTCTGCAAAGGCATCTGACGCGGGAGCTGACGGGTGTCTCTTGCTGGGCCATGCTCCTGATTCCTTCTTTCAAACAGTAACACACACACTGCAGAGGATGCATTTCCCAGCCAAAACATCCAATGAAGGGAAATGCATAGACTGGCAAAAAAAAACCCAAGCCCCTGCTTATTCACCATGCTGCAGGGGATAGACTTTAGCAAAGGCCATTTCTCTGAGCTTTCAGCTAACACTGTTATATTATTGTATATTAAAGCCGAAGATATTTGGGCCTTTATGGATTTGGTAATAAATTCATTAGATTGATCACATAACTGGAGAGGATGACATCATGTTTGACTCTAGCTAAATAAAGCCAAAACAATGGTGCTATTTTTGCAGGAGAGGTTTCGTATCAATCCACAGGGAGCTGGATCTTTGAGTGGCCAGTAATGCAAAGGACAAACAAGCAAAAGCTCCTGCATTCTGAACTCTCCTTTGTGTAAATACCAGCTTGATCGAGGGCATGAAAAGCAACCTATTGTCTCTAAGCTGCATTTCAATGTGAAATGTTCTTGTAAGGCCAGCAATCTTCAACCCCTAATGCATGTGGCTATTGTTTGAAGTGCAGGACAACAATGGGAGGGTGCTCTAATGAGCTAAAGATAGAATGGCAGCTGGTGCTGTCCATTTCCCAGTAACTGAGAATAAAACAATGCCCAAGTATTGTCTACATTACTGAAGCAATGACATTGGAAACTCTGCCAAAGGAACAGCTAAAAGATCAATGAAACCTGAGTTATTTATAAACAGGTCAGGTCATTTCTTCCCCAAAGTAATTTCATTTCCTTAGCCTTTTCCATCAGGCCTGTTCTGTGACATTAAGAGGCAGTGAGCACTGTGGCAAAGTATAAATAGAATGGAGCGAGAGAGAGAGAGAGAGACAATGGGATTCTGACCAAACACAAAAAGCGTCTTTGCAAACCACACTCTTGTTCACTGCCTTGTCACTTCCCGATACAGTCCGAGGAAACTCCTGGCTACCTGCATTCCCATCACAGGACGTAGCTAGCCACCGGAAATGTGGGCTCTCAGGAGTCTCCCCCAGTATCTCCCATGCAGTGTGATCATCAACACAGGGGTACGGTCACACCGTGGTCGAGTGAGGTTCTAATCAAAGGTCAGACAGAGAACAAATAACCTGCCAGACTCCCAAAGGAGTGTGGCCCCCAAGAAATGACAATGCAGAGCGTGCTGTGCTGTCAATGGAGCGTGTCTGCCTGCAGTCCTGGGCACCGAGTCCCCTCTCATTTACACCAGTGTAACTTCAGGGAGTTACTCCTGACTGACACCAGCTCTCCTGGCTGCAATGATGCTCTGCAAGGAAGAGCAATAAAACCCCTCATCCCAGCTGTTTACCTCTGTGATTCCCTCCAGGCCGTCCTGCAGGTTTCACCCTGCAGCTGAGGGCAGGGGGCACTATCTATGAGTCACAGTGACTGCTGCAGTCTTGACCCACAGAGCAGTGGCTTCAGGTATTCTCATTAATAATGGCATCTGGATAGCGGGGGACCACGATCCTGCGTCCCGCAAGCCAGGGGACTGGTGAAATCCAGTGCCATGCCAGGACCTGATCCCCATCTCAGCAGTAGGGAAAAGGCAAGCAAAAGGCCAGCCCATCATTGCCTAAATGCAATCCCACATGCGTCACTATTTCACATACACCGATCCCAAGTGCTCAGCCAAGACTGGCAAGAGCGGGTGGGGAGGGCATCAGCGATGTCATTTTGCCCATATGAGACTGTGCGTGCAAAGCGGTACAAAGAGGCCACACTATGCAAACGTGTCCAGAGCTGGGGCATGTCCTAGAAAGGGTGATCTCCCACAAGGGGCAGGACCACTGTGCTCAAGCAGGCGGGAATCACGCATTACCTGCAGACTATCTGCAGTGTGGGAAATGCCAAGGGATTCTTCTCAGCCTTCACTGCTGGAGACATTCCCCAGAGTGAGAACAGGAACAATGAAATCACACAGGGTCTGCAAAAGTGCCCCAGACGCCAAATGGAGCCGTGAGATACCAGACAGACGTGCCTGGGCACCACGATGTATTGACTGCAGCGCCTGTGTCAGGGTTGGCTTTCCTCCCGCTCAGCCAGTGAGTTGTGAGTTCAAATCTCCACACCAGGATTGGGCTCTTGCCTAGCATGGCCCCTGATGTTCAGTGCGGAGAGAGCTAACCCTAGATCCTTGCTCCCTATCTCTTGCTGGCTTTGCTCACGTGAGTTAGGGATCCCCAGGAGCTGGCCAGCATCCCCTTCAATACAGCAGGTTCGGTTCTCTTGATTGGTGTGAGCTAGTGCCATGTTCTGAGTGTCATAGAATCGCAGAAAAGCAGGGCTGGAAGGGACCATGACAGGTCGTCAAGGGAGGCCAGCCCCGGCACTGAGGTAGGACCAAATAGACCTAGACTATCCCTGGCGGATGTTTGTCCAACATGTTCTAAAAGACCTCCAATGGTGGGCATTCCACAGCCTCTCTTGGAAGCCTGTTCCAGAGCGAAACTACCCTGAGAGGAAGAAAGTTTTTCCTAATATCTCACCTCAATCTTCTTGGCTGCAGATTACACCCGTTACTTCCTGTCCTCCTGTCAATGGACACAGATGCACAGTTCTCTTTCCCACAGGTCTTACCAGAGCGCTGGGGCATTCAGGTTGGGAGTGAAGACTCAGGGCCAATAAATGTAAAGCCCTGCACCGGGCAGAGGAAATAAAGCACAAAGCCAAGCAGCTGTGCCCAGCCCAGCCCAGCTTTTACCTGGATTTTGTCTCTTTCTGGCTTCTCCATGGAGTTAAGTACAAGAACCGCTGCAGGGGAGTTCAAGTGGGGAGAGCACCAGGGCGGATCTCCCTTAAGGAATGGTCTCCAGTAGGGAAGTGTGTGAGAACCAGTGCACTCCATCTGTATTTCGGGAGCTGCAGGGTGCTGGGTCACTGGGGCTGGTGTGTCTGAGTGGCCTGAGCAGAGGAGAAGATGAGATACGAGAGAGAACGGAAAAGGAATGCTGCCCAGATGGCTGTGTGCAGTCAGTGGGGTAAGGCCTGGCCATGAGGAGGGAAGCACCAGCTCCCTCACAGCTCCCTACGGTGCAGAGGAGACAATGCAATCTCTCTGGAACACAACTGATGCAAGAGCAGAAAAAGGTAGCAAGCCACAACTGCGATGATGTCCTAACTACGGACTGGAGGCAGCCGTGGTCTGGGCCTTGGGTGCCTGTGGAGACCTGGGTGCTAATCTGAGCTCTGCCACTGCCTCGCTGTGTGCCAGGCCTCAGCATCTCTAGCTGTATTATGGGGAGAGCCCTGTTTAAGAACAGCGCCATCTAATGGCAAAGAGCTGTTGCTAGGTGAGATTAATTTGCCCCAAGATCCTGAAGCAGTGACACCAGGTCACATTATCAAGTCCACGTGGCAGGCACCAGACCCCACTCCTTAGGGAACTGACTGTGTCTCCCACAGACAGGCAAACTGACTCCCAAGAACTTGGGCTCAGCCTGATCAAACATGCTGCATGGAAGCATCTCTGAGCCCTTATCCCAGAGTTGGCTTGATGCTGATGATACTCTGGAATGGCTAGATACAGCTGGGAGGACTTTCTGCTCTGGAGCCCGTGTCTTGCCCGGACACTCATCGAACAACACATGTGACATGGCCTAGGCCAGGCTGCTGCAGCTTTTGACGTGGCCCTTGGATGCACTCCACCGCCTGTTTCCTCACTCAGCAAAAGGTCAGCAATGGGGGCGGGAGCCCCCGCCTCTTTGTGCTCTTACCTGCCCACTTCCACCTGGGTCTGGGCACTTGGTGGGGCACTGTGTGCTGCAGGCAAACACAAAGGCACGATACTGAGTCAGGAAACCAAAGGCCAATAAGCAGGATCAGCCATTGGGGTGGGGGCAGCCCATCCCAAGAGCTCCATTGAAGTGGCTTTTGGGGGAGGGGAGGTGTCACAACTGGCTCACCCAGGGGGCTGTTTAACCAGAGCGGGGGCTGTGGCTGAACAAAGAGTACCTCTGTGCCCCGCTCGGCAGCCCCGCGTTGGCATTGCATGCATGATAATCTACAACAACTGTATGTTTTACATGGATGACACCCGGCTGCACTCCTGGAATCTGACACGGGCTGCTATTCAAAATAACTCTGGAGAATGGAGACCTTAGAATAACTGCGGGTCTTCAGAACAACAGTAGCCCCAGCCGCCAGTGTCTGCGGCACATGCCTTAATTACACTGTCCAGACAGGAGTTTAAGGTGCTTAGCTGCCCTTCCCCAATGAGCGAGCAAGGCGCGTTAGCGGCTCACTTTCATTCAGTATCAGGTTCTTAAAATAAAGTTGATTGACCCCTAGCCTGAACTACCCAGTATCCCCCTGATCCCTGGGTGTCTAGCCCAGATGCCAGGCTTTTCTCCCTCTCTAGTCTACTTGAATTAAACACACTGTGGAAAGGAGAATTCCTTTAGCCAAGTTTAGAGTCCACTGGGAAGATCACATGGGCTAGAGCTGGACCAGAACCTGAGCATCACTGGTTCTGGCCAAAGACTGAGATTAGACCTGCTGCACCACGGGGTAGCTGTCCTAGAAACAGGACCAGAGTCTCTTCAAACAAGAGACTTGTTTGCGTGCCCCAGAGTTCTCTTTAGTGAAAAGACATTTTAAAGAGATACTGTCAGCTTGGAATATAATCAGGTATTTAGAAACTGACCCACATCTGACTTTGGGTCCTCCTGCTGAGCTTTGGGGTTTCACAATCACAATCTTGTATTTTTAAAAATGTTTCCTGCTCCCTGTGCTGTGTGACAGCTCCCACCCAGCAAATTCACCCCAGGGGAATCTGCCTGGCTGTAGGGGAAGCAGTCACACTGCCCATACACCCAGTGCTGTCCAAAGAACAGAGTAGCTGGAAAAACGGAGTAATATAGTATCTTCCCTCATCTCTTTGAGATATAGCACCAGATCCTCCGCAGGTGCGATTCAAAGCAGCTCCATTTTAGTCATCTTGTAAAAGGAGCCGGTAACAAACATTTCAGACAAATGTGATTTTTAAATTCAGTTTAACATTACAATTTCATTCCCTTGGGAAAATGTTTCATGAAACCAACGTTTGGCAAACTCCCCGTCCCCTGAAAGATTTCACAAACCCCAAACACGCCTGGCTTCCCCTGCCTAATAGTCACTTTCTGGGATGCGTAACTTAGCTGCCTCAGCTTCTAATGTCTCATAGAATTTCTCTATCTGTTTTCCCTGCCTGTTAAAACTAGGATATTTTCAAGGGCCTCGGTTTTACAGTGGAGGCTTATGTGTGCACCTACATTTATGTGTGCAATTAGCATGTTGTGCGTGTGCAATCACAAGGACTGCGTGTGTAAATGTAGGCATGCACGTGGGCACACAAAAAAATGCACACAGACCTTGGGCTTCTCTTCTTTTAAAAACCCAGCCCTTATTGTGAGGCCCTCTGGGCCTATGGGGGCTAGAGCTGGGCGTGTTTCTGGAATTCATGCTTGAACTGCTTTGTGCCTGATAGTAAAATTAACTATTTAAGGAAACAACCCCTCATTCTATTTAGCCAGGGTCTGGAGGTATGGGTGCTGCTCAGGCACTCAGTGCTGTTGTCATGGGAACACCGAGGGCAAGAACAACTTGTGTCTATTACTATTATTCTGCACTCTTGGTAGCACCTAGGGGCCCCACTTAGGATCTGTCGCACTTCTCCCCTCCCAGCCCCGCCCCGCCATCATGAAGCTTTATAACGTTAACCCACAAATATACACACAATATATGGATCTCTTCTCTCGTGACCAAAATGCAGCCACCTCTGGGGTGAGAAGCAGCAGCTGATTAACAGCACACACCACCACCACCTCACAACAGCTAGGATGAGGAAAGAAAGGCACCTGCATTCTGCCAGAGTTTGACCTGGGGCAGGATTCCAGGGGTAGCACCCCCACAACACTTCTCTGGGAACTGCCAGGAGATTTGTAATGACCACAGGTGATCTTCAATTTTACATTTCACCTCTGACAACACGTGCCCCTTTGGCCCCATGCTGAGGCATTGCACCCCGCACCTCAGAGGAGTGGTACCTCTTTCCAAGATCTCAGCACTGTTTCCTACAGCACCAGTTGTCTGGCATCAAAGGACTGTCTCTGCCCAACCTTGCTTGGTTTGGGAGCTCCGATGGTCTCAGAGTCCATGCTGGCGGACCTGACTGTCCTGCACAAAAATCCACTTTTCATTCTCTCACAATCAAGAGCTTGGGGCCGATTCTCTTCTCACTCTGTCGTAAATCAGGCGTAACTCTGTTGATGTCAATGGAGTGACACCAGCTGGGAAGATCTAAGACCCTTATCTCTTATTTTCCCTCTGCCCCAGTTCCCATGGTCAGAAGGGGCAGGGACTATGCAAGGTGTATGAACAGAGCAGCCCCTGGAACTGGCTGCATTCCAGGCACTGTCATGCTGCTTTCCTGGAAGGTGGGATTGTGTCTAGGTGCACACGGGTTTCCTAGAAACCATGGGCCGAGGTTTTGGGGGGCATTTGGGGTTGTTGTTGTTTTTTGCAAGGATCCCACCTCCACCATCGCAGCCACACATTAGCTGGGTCATGATTCAGTCAGCTTGTTGTCAGCCTGGTGCAGCGTTGGGGAGCTAGTGCAGGAATATGTCACCCCAGCCTTGTCTCCCTTGAAGTAGGTACTCCTACTAAATGGAAATATGCCTGAAATAGCACCGCTGCAGATTGGGTCTATCTAATCAGCAGCCTTAGCACTTGCTGGCAGCACATTTCATGGTAGCTGATAGCAGCGACATGTTAAGTGTGGAACTCTTCAGGGAACTGCCCCTTCCTGCCGCTAATCAGAGATGCCTAATGGGAACTATTTCTCCAGCAGGGATTCGGGGAGCTAGCCCTGGCTCAGGGATGCCCTGGGAATTTCACGGGAGAGGTCATTCTTATTCCCATCAAATGCCAAAGTCCCTCTAACGCGAACTGTCTCAGAGGGATCGAAACTTATTTCGGGGCACATGGCAACTGAACTGATGGGAAAACACCTCATTGAGCAGGGGCCAGTCTGGCTCCTGGCCACTGCCCAGTGATGCTGTAACTGAGGCTGGCCTCTTGTGGGAGGAGAGGATTGTGGGCCTGGTCATGTTCTGGAAGGAGAGGCCTGTTTCCTCCTGGGGGAGACAGGGGGGAAATAGCCCTGTACCATCCCAGTCACGCTACTGTCATCATCATGAACCACAGGCTTAAGCCAGGTGCCAAGCAGCTCCTGCGGGAGGGAGGGCCAGTCAGCCAAGACGTAGGGACACCAGAGCCACTGAGGAAAGCCAGGAGAGGTGAGTGAGAAGCAACTACTGTCTCCGGACAGGCTGCTTGTCCCAGGGACAAGCCACAATATCTCAAGTTCCTCTCCCCCCAGACCTGGAGGCAACGGGCCGGATTCCCCTCTGCATTGCCCCAGTGTCACTCCGCTGCTTTCAGTGACATCGCACCAGCATGAAATGAGGGCGGTGCAGCGTCAGCCGCTTCTTTCCCTTCCGACTCCTGCTTCAGCCCCCACCCCGCTCCCCAGCCTCAGCAACAGGCCCCTACCAGCCCTCAACCTCCGGCCCTCACCCAGACCCACCCCCAGGCCTGCTTTTCACCACGTGCAGGGCCTTGCCTGGGCCGGTGAGCCCTTCCCGGCCGCACATCGCCGAGTCCCCCACAGCGCCAGAATCACATCGCACATTCCGGCTCGCCCAAGCCTGACGCCAAAGGGATTCCCTCCCGCAGCTGCTGGATTCCCTTTCCCCTTCCCTCCTCCCTTCGGGCGGCCCAACAGAACGTCCGTGCGGCGGGGAAGGAACTGGGCCTGGCGGTAACAGCAGCAGGAGTCACCCAAAGCACACCGGCCTTAGCACTAATGCAGTGGAGGGGCTGAGCGGGGGAAGGTGGCTGCTCAGCCACTGTGCCTGCACCAGGGGAGGCCGCAGTGCTTGGGGGAACGTGCATGGGCTGGGCTGGCTCCAGCCCTGGGTCGGCAGCTGACGTGCTGGGCGACCTCGTGAGAGGCACGTGCCTCCCTGTGCCTCAGCTGGCTAAAGCAAGGCTAAATGGGACCTGCCCGTGGGGGCTGGGCAGCTGGAGGAGTTAGCCGTAGGACAGCTCTTGGACCCAGGCTTTAAAGGGGCTCAGCCTAAACTCCAGCCGTCCATGGGATTTTGGTGCCGAAACCCCTTTTGAAAATGAGCTTTAAGCTCCTAAATCAGTTAGACATTGCAACGCTGAGCACAGCGACACCTAAATACCTTTCACTCTCTGGGCCTGTGGCTGTATAGGACCCGATTCTCCAGTGTAACTTCAGTGGTGTTGCACCCATGCTCTGCCACTGCAATGTATCATCACCACGTACTCTTTGTCTCCCTCCCCTCCTCCCGCAGAGCGGAGCACACCACAGCAGCATAGCCCGAGGGTCACTAGCCCGAGGTGGAGTCTGCCAAGGATGTCTCTGAACTGGGAGGGTAGAGAGACAGAAATGCATCAATAGGGAGATATGGGGCTCCTCCAATGTCTCCCGCTTATGTCCATGGGCTGCGGGTCAGGCCCTTGGATTTTTAACAAATCGATTTTCACCCTGGACAGGGATGAACATTAACTGATGATTGGCTAAAGCAGAGATTCTGTGCTTCAGCCCATGCAAAGTGACCAATAATTAATCTCTTGCTATTATCATAGACCTCAATCAGGGGAAACTGAGGTACAGAAAAACAAAGTAACTTGCCAAGGTCGCTCAACATACTAGTGGCAGAGCCAAGAACAGACCTCAGATCTCCTGATGCCCAGTGCCAAACGCTATCCAGTTGGCCACACTGCCTCCCTAGGAAGAGGGCTGGATGCTCTCCCAGCCCAACCCAGAACACTGAACCACTCTTGGCTAGGGAAGGTAGATTCTTCTTGGTGTGAGCAAACTCTCAAGTGAACAGGTTATTTTAGGTTCCATCGCAGACACCTGGAAGGTAAAAATACCCAGGAAACTAAGGCCATTCCTTTTTTCCCACCCCCACTGGGTATATTCTGGTACCAGCAGAGGCCATATATGTATTAGAAAAGCCACTAGTGGTAACGTCCAGAAAGCGGAAATGGTTATCATTACTAGACCTGGCCATGCCCCCAGTCTGTCCAGCGGGGCTGAGAGCCCAGGATGCCGAACCTCAATACTCGACTCAAACCCCCAGTCTTAACAGAAGGTGTAAACAAGGAAGCAAATATTTCCCAAAGGTTCAGTGGTAATGCTGTCTGTGCCGTGAGGACATTGGGAATACAACCAAACCTGGCACAGGAGAAAAATCGCATGGAAGAGCCGCAGGATGTGAGAGAGAGAGACAGAAAGACGGGCTGGAGGCACTATGTGGGGAACTAGAGCGACAGCATAAGAAAAAGTGATAAGAAAAGAATCTCAGACTGAAGAGTCTGAGATGCATTTTCTCTGTGTCCGATTATTAGAGTGCCTTCTGGATCCTCAGACAGGAGTGTTCGGAGAAGGGGGAGAGAGCTGATAAAGATGTGGTCTATAGATTAATTTAAAAAAAAAGTCAGTCTAAGTGTGCCCCTTAGCAGAGACTACAATGGAGGGAGACCAAGAGGAATGGGTCACCTCTGGGATCAAAACCCCCCACCATATTCAGGCAAGTTATGGGCCTGCTGCCACCAGCCTTACCCCCCCTGAGTAGCTCTCCCAGAGGGGCCCACTGTGTATACTAGGTGGCTGCAGTGAGTTCTGCAGTGCATTCCATGGCAACTCATCCTTATTCCAGTGGCTCCTGGCCTTGGGTTGGGCAAAGTCTGGGCATGGCCCCGCCACGCACACTTGTAGCCATAAATTCTGGGTTAAAAGAGGTCTGAGGGGGCAGCTCTGCTGGTATTTGCTGCTTCGGAGGCTGCTGCTGTTTATTGTGCATGTGTTTGGGTCAGGGCCCATGTGCCCATGGACACACGTGGGTAAAAACGTCTTGGTATCAGCCAAGAAGAGAAGCTGCTTTGCAAACAATGCCCATCCTCTGACTTGCCAGAGGACGTGTCTGAGTGACAGATAGTGAACAGCAGCCAGCGGAGCAGCTGGATTTGGACCCCTGACTTTTTGTGACTAGGGCTGGATTACAAAGGGTGCTGCTCTTAGCCACATGACCGTGTCCACGAGCCACAATGGCTGTCTCAGAAGGGCCTGGCTTTGGAGGAGCGGGTACATTTCTCATGTGCTGGTATACAGTGGTGGAAACATGCCTATTCTGGCTTCCTTCTTAAACACACCAGACCAAAGGTGCTAAAACCAGCCCAGCCCCCTGAAATGCCAAACGCTGCCCTGCTGTCAGCACCACTCATCACAACTACAACTCCCAGCAGTGTCTGTGTGCCCCTCTTCCAGACAGTGCAGTGTGGGGGAAGCCTGTGGGCCAGCCTGCCAGCAGACAGCCACAGTGTGTGGGCCACGTTTCACTACCAAGGTCCAGAAACAGATTCTGGCCTGTTCTGAGATTGGGATCAAATCTAGCAGACGGATCTAACTCCAGCACTGTGGGTCAAGAAGCCCCACAGTGCAGGAAGGTGGAGACCTGACAGACTGGATCCCTATGCCCCATGGCTCAAGGGATGCCAGACCTGGGGGACTAGATCATAAGAATGACCATATGGATCAGACCAACCGTTCGTCTAGTCCGGTATCCTGTCTCTAACAGTGGTCAGTGCCAGATGCTTCTGGCGGTTGGAGGTTTAGAGACATCCGGAGCGTAGAATCATAGAATCATAGAATGTCAGGGTTGGAAGGGACCTCAGGAGGTCATCTAGTCCAACCCCCTGCTCAAAGCAGGACCAATCCCCAACTAAATCATCCCAGCCAGGGCTTAGTCAAGCCTGACCTTAAAAATATCTAAGGAAGGAGATTCCACCACCTCCCTAGGTAACATAGTCCAGTGTTTCACCACCCTCCTAGTGAAAAAGTTTTTCCTAATATACAACCTAAACCTCCCCCACTGCAACTTGAGACCATTACTCCTTGTTCTGTCATCAGCTACCACTGAGAACAGTCTAGAACCATCCTCTTTGGAACCCCCTTTCAGGTAGTTGAAAGCAGCTATCAAATTCCCCCTCATTCTTCTCTTCCGCAGACTAAACAATCCCAGTACCCTCAGCCTCTCCTCAAAAGTCATGTGTTCCAGTCCCCTAATCATTTTTGTTGCCCTCCGCTGGACGTTTTCCAATTTTTCCACATCCTTCTTGTAGTGTGGGGCCCAAAACTGGACACAGTACTCCAGATGAGGCCTCACCAATGTCGAATGGAGGGGAACGATCACGTCCCTCGATCTGCTGGCAATGCCCCTACCTATACATCCCAAAATGCCATTGGCCTTCTTGGCAACAAGGGCACACTGTTGACTCATATCCAGCTTCTCGTCCGCTGTAACCCCTAGGTCCTTTTCTGCAGAACTGCTGCCGAGCCATTCGGTCCCTAGTCTGTAGCGCTGCATGGGGTTCTTCCGTCCTACGTGCAGGACTCTGCACTTGTCCTTGTTGAACCTCATCAGATTTCTTTTGGCCCAATCCTCTAATTTGTCTAGGTCCCTCTGTATCCTATCCCTACCCTCCAACTTATCTACCTCTCCTCCCAGTTTAGTGTCATCTGCAAACTTGCTGAGGGTGCAATCCACACCATCCTCCAGATCATTTATGAAGATATTGAACAAAACCGGCCCCAGGACCGACCCTTGGGGCACTCCACTTGATACCGGCTGCCAACTAGACATGGAGCCATTGATCACTACCCGTTGAGCCCGACAATCTAGCCAACTTTCTATCCACCTTATAGTCCATTCATCCAGCCCATACTTCTTTAACTTGCTGGCAAGAATACTGTGGGAGACCGTGTCAAAAGCTTTGCTAAAGTCAAGGAACAACATGTCCACTGCTTTCCCCTCATCCACAGAGCAGTTATCTCGTCATAGAAGGCAATTAGATTAGTCAGGCATGACTTGCCCTTGGTGAATCCATGCTGACTGTTCCTGATCACTTTCCTCTCCTCTAAGTGCTTCAGAATTGATTCCTTGAGGACCTGCTCCATGATTTTTCCAGGGACTGAGGTGAGGCTGACTGGCCTGTAGTTCCCAGGATCCTCCTTCTTCCCTTTTTTAAAGATGGGCACTACATTAGCCTTTTTACAGTCATCCGGGACTTCCCCGGATCGCCAGGAGTTTTCAAAGATAATGGCCAATGGCTCTGCAATCACATCCACCAACTCCTTTAGCACTCTCGGATGCAGTGCATCCGGCCCCATGGACTTGTGCTCGTCCAGCTTTTCTAAATAGTCCCGAACCACTTCTTTCTCCGCAGAGGGCTGGTCACCTCCTCCCCATGCTGTGCTGCCCAGTGCAGCAGTCTGGGAGCTGACCTTGTTCGTGAAGACAGAGGCAAAAAAAGCATGGAGTACATTAGCTTTTTCCACATCCTCTATGACCCTCTTGGCTTATAGCCACTGATGTCCTCCACGAATTTATCTAATTATTTTTTAAGCCATTTTACCTTTGGTCTTCACAGCATTCCCCCGGCAATGAGTGCCACAGGTTGACTGTGCAGAAATACTTCCTTTTGTTTGTTTTAAACCTGCTGCCTATTAATTACATTGTGTGACCCCTGGTTCTTATGTTGTGTGAAGGGGTAAATAACACTTCCTTGTTCACCTTCTCCACACCATTTGTGACTTTATAGACGTCTGTCATATCCCTCTTTAGTTCTCTCTTTTCCAAGCTGAACAGTCCTAATCTTTTTGATCTCTCCGAGTATGGAAGTTGTTCTATACCCTTAATCATTTGTATTGCCCTTCTTTGCCCCTTTTCCAATTCTAATATGTCTTTTTTGAGATGGGGTGACTAGAACTGCATGGATTTATACAGAGGTATTATGATATTTTCTCTCTTATCTATCCCTTTCCTAACATTCAGTTTGCTTTTTTGGCTGCCAGTGCACATTGAAAGGATGCTTGCAGAGAACTATCCACAATGACGCCAAGATCTTTCTTGAGTGGTAACAGCTAATTTAGACCCCATCATTTTATATATATGTATTGTTGGGATTATTTTTTCCAATATGCATTACTTTGAATTTAACAACGTTGAATTTCATCTGCCATTTTGTCACCAGTTTTGTGACATCCCTTTGTAACTCTTCAGTCAGCTTTGGACTCAACTATTTTGAGTAATTTTGTGTGGTCTGCAAATTGTGCCACCCTACTGTTCACCCCCTTTTCCAGATCATTTATGAATACATTGATCATCACAGGTCCCTGTACACTATTATGTATCCCACTATTTACCTCTCTCCATTCTGAAAAATGGACCATTTATTTCTACCCTTTGTTTCCTGTTACTGATCCGTGAGAGGAGCTTCCCTCTGATTCCATGACTGCTTGGTGAGGGACCTTGTCAAAGGCTTTCTGAAAGTCCAAGTACACTATATCCACAGGATCACCCTTGTTCAGATGCTTAACTCCCTGAAAGAATCCTAATAGATTGGTGAGGCATGATTTCCCTTTACAAAAGGCATGTTGACTATTCCCCAACATATCATGTTTGTCTGATGATTTTTTTCTTTTGCTATAGTTCAAATTATTCTTACCAGCCTGTAATTGCCAGGATCACCTCTGGAGCTGGTACAGAGGCTGATTTAAGCCATAGATTACATACTAAAGTTAGTAGTTCTGCAATTTCATATTTGATCTCCTTCAAGAACTCTTGGGTGATGCCATCTGGTCCTGGTGCCTTATTACTGTCTACTTTGATCTGTTTGTTCCAAAACCTTCCATACTGATACCTCAGTCTCGGACAGTTCCTCACATTTGTTATCTAAAAAGAATGGCCCAGGTTTGGGGATCTCCCTCCACATCTGCTGTGAAGACTGATGCAAAGAATTCATTTATCTTCTCCACAATGGCCTTGTCTTCCTTTTTTTTTAGCACCTTGATCATTCAGTGATCCCACTGAATTGTTTGGGAAGCTTCCTGCTTCTGATGTACTTACTTTTTTTTCTGTTAATTTGTGTGCCCTTAGCTAGCTGCTCTTCAAATTCTTTATTGGCCTACGTTATTATATTTTTACTCTTGACTTACCAGCATTCATGCTCCTTTCTATTTTCCTCACTAGGATTTGACATCTAATTATTAAAGGATGCCTTTTTGCCTCTGCTGTGTAGCCAGGGTGGCATTTTTTTGATCCTCTTACTGCCTTTCTTTTTATTTAGGGTATACATTTAGTTTGAGCCTCTGTTACAGTGTTTTTAAATCGTTCCCATGCAGCTTGCAGGCATTTCACTCTTGTGACTGTTCCTTTTCATTTCCATTTAACTAGCTTCCTATTTTTTGTGTAGTTCCCCTTTTTGAAGTTAAACACTACTGTGGTGGGTTTCTTTAGTATTTTCACCCCTAAAAGGATGTTGAATTTAATTACGTTGTGGCCACTGTTGCCAAGCAGTTCAGCTCTAGTGTCCTCTTGGACCTCCCGTGAGCCACTTAGAACTAAATCCAGAATTTCCTCTCTCCTGATGGGTTCCAGAACTAGCTGCTCCAAGAAGCAGTTGTTAATGGTGTCTAGAAATTTTACATCTACATCACACCCTGAGCTGACATGTACCCAGTCAATATGAGGGTAGTTAAAGTCACCCATTATTACTGCAGTTTCTGCTTTTGTAGCTGTCAGGACCCGATCAAGGACACTTCTCGGGACTAAGCATCAGAGCAGGATCAAACCTGAGTCTGGGAGTAGCAGTAAAGTGTGTCATCAGGTTCCAGACCAGGGTCACTACCAAGGGTCTAAGTCACGGTCTGGAGGCAAAGTCCAACTAAAGCCAAGGTCAAAGCCAGGGGCAGGAATGGCCATAGCAGCTACAAGAGAGCCACACTGTTACCTGGACACTTCCTGGAATGCCCCTGGGATTTATATAGGGCAGGGGGCCAATCAGGGGCCATGGGGCTGCTGCTTGTCAGACCCCTTGAGGCGGGACTTCCCATGGTCTGTGTCTATTGTAAAGTACAAGTTGGTTACAGTGGGGCAGCGTATAGTCATTAGCTGCCTAGTAGCTTTACGAGTCTGGGGCTTGAGGGCTCTGTAGGGGCCTCTCTGTAGCTGCTGTAATCTCCTCTAGTATTTCACCGTCACTGTTACCAGCATAGGAGTGGTTGGGGATATATTCCTACTGCTGTACTCTTAGTATTCAAGCCTGGAATTTCTATCCCTAGAGATTCTACGGGATGGTTTGTTCTATCTAAGATTTTTGCCTTATTTGACTCTGTGCCATTTTAACACATGGTGCCACTCCCCCACTAGCACAAACTACCCTGTCCTTCCTGTATATTTCGTACCCTAGTATTAAGCGTGTCCGAATGACTATCCTCATTCCGCCGAGCTTCCGTGATGCCTGTGCTATCAATATCCTCATTTCATACCAGGCTCTCTAGTTCACCCGTCTTAGTATTTCAATTTCTAGCAGTTGTATATAAGCACTTGTACATTTTCTCAATATTCAGTTGCTTCCTTCACGTGTTATGTTTAAATGGGACACTTTTATGTTTGATTGTTCGTCACTGGCTCCTACCTGTACCTCTTTACTAGGATATAGACTTCCTCCTTTAATAAATTCATCCCTAAGGGACGTCTGCACCCAGATGATGTGCTCTCCATACCTGTTGGCTTTCCCCCAGCCCTTAGTTTAAAAAATCCTCTAAAACCATGGGTGGAAGGTTAACCCTGGGCATGGGGAGGCTAGCCCCCAGCGTGGCCCACCCCTTCGGCCCAAGGCCCCACTCCCCCTGCTGCCGCTAGAGCCCAGAGCCCCCTCTTAGCCCCGGGCCACCCTGAAGCCCCCAAGCCCTGGAGCTCCAGGCAGACGGGTGGCGCAGCCCCCCTGGAAGTCCTGGAGTGCTGGGCAGGCAGGTGGCATGGCCCCCCACTCCAGCCCTGGAGTGCCGGGCAGGCGGGCCGTGCGGTCCCCACCCCCAGCTCCAGAGTGTTGGGCAGCCGGCCAGCGTGGTGCCCTCTCCCCAGCCGCAGAATGCTGGGAAGCAGGAGGAGGCCTGGGAGCAGAGTGTGGGTAGGACCACACAGGGCTGTTTGGGGAGGCACAGCCCCTCCCCTCCCGCCTTTGATACCTGCCACCCATGTCTACAACCTTTTTAATTTTACATGCCAGCAATCTGGTTCCATTTTGGTTTAGATGGAGACCATCCTTCCTGTATAGGGTGCCCCTTTCCCAAAAGGTTCCCCAGTTCCTAATAAATCTAAACCCGCCGTCCCTACACCATCGTCTCATCCACACAGTGAGACCCTGCAGTTCTGCCTGTCTAACTGGCCCTGTGCGTGGAACTGGAAACATTTCAGAGAATGCTGCTATGTAGGTCCTGGTTTTCAATCTCTTACCTAGCAGCCTAAATTTCACCTCCAGGACCTCTCTCCTACCTTTCCCTGTGTCACTGGTACCTTCACATACCACGACCACCGGCTCCTCCTCAGCATTCCACATAAGTTTGTCTAGATATCTTGTGAGATCTGCAACCTTCTCACCTGGCAAGCGGTTCTCCTGGTCATCACAACTCCCAACTCTCTTTATTTCTAATAACTGAATTCCCCATTACTATTACCCGGCTTTTCGTGGTAACAGGGGATCCCAAAACTGGGGTAGTGGATCCCAATGCCCCACAGCCCAGGGTGATCCCAGACCTCAGCTACTGGCCTGGACCAGCCCTATCATCTCCATTTGATATGGTTTTCAGGAAGTGCAGTGACTGAGCTGTACTCATTTATGCAGCTACCCTGTTGGATGTTAAATGTCAAATCTTTGTTTGTTAGTTACCCAGTGATCTGCTCTTATACGACCACCCAGGCTGTGTCAGGGTTGGGAGAGCTTCAGTTTTATCAGCTAGACCTGGCCACACAGAACAATCCCAGATCCTAAGACCCCTCTGAAATCTGGGGCAGTTTGGATCCAGAAGCCCAGTTGGATTTCAAAGCTGGCTGGTGTACCTCCAAGGGGCTGAGACAACTCACTGGAGCTCATCACTATCAACAGTTCACATCTGGGTGCAGATTTCAAGGCCACAGACCATCTGTACTGCAGACACTATCTGGGTGCATGGTGCTTTCATTCAACTGGCCTCACTGAATTCAGTGGGGTCGCCATGGTGTGATGGGAGATTTGGTCCCTTTTTCTTAAAAATATCACCTACGGCGATTCTGCTCCAGCAAGAGAAAAGGCTCTTGGGGGTCTAACATTGGGTGCCAAACGTTCCAGAGTCACTTACCTTCCCAGGAACCAACCTGAGCCCTGTGAGAAGAAGGAAAGCAGAAAAGAGCTAAACCAAAGGTCCAAACGTGTATGCCTTCCTTAGCTCTGTGCCCATTGAAATCAGTGGGAGCTTGGCCCAGGGAAAGGCAGAGGAAAAAGCTCGGGGCAAGTGCGGCTTCGAGATCAGTGTGGGAGCCGTTGTGCCCGCCCAGGCTGTATTTCTCCTGGCACTGAGGCGTGTGGCGAGACACAGACAATGTCAGGTGAAGGCAGAGGAGAGAGGTAGAGCCCTTGTACCTCTGTCCCCTGCAGATCAGCAAGGCACAGGCTGGCTTGGAGAGCGGTGCTGACTCCCAAGACTGGAGCCTCCCTCTGCCTTTGTACTCGCCTGACAATACAGGAGTAAAAATAACCAGCCCGCATTTGCAGTGAGATAAAAGCGAGGTTTGCCTTTTGTGTCTCTCTGGGCAGGAGGACAGCAGCACCAATGGAGCTGCGTGGATGTGACACATGGGAATTTCTGACATATCTCTTCCCACTCTGACCTTGACAGACACAATAAAAGGGGGCTTCACTGCACACCCACAGCCATTCAGTCCTATAACCAAGGTTGGTAATAAAGAGCATGTCTGTGTGCATGCTTCTCTGTGCTGCTAACCTGCTTCCCCGCCAGCAGGACAGGAGCTCCAGAGAGACAGGACTGGGTACTAACTGGGGGGTGTAGGGAGGGTGGGTCAGAGCAGCCTGTCTCCAAGATAGAGAGGGACATAGGGAAAAGCCTATTTAATGAGATCTGGGAAATCTGGGAAGTTCCTGGTACCAGCGCTTGTTACAATGTCTGTATTGATGCGGGGTTTCTCAGTTCTGTTGCATGGTATTGTATTGTATGGAGGATAGGAAATAATGCAATAATATCGCTTGTCAGTGCAACTGCTATGGCAGCCACCTGGAAGGCACTCAAGAGCTTTCAGGGGTTAACGCTCTCACCCTTCTTTTTCCTGTTCTCCACTCCAATATTAACTTTGGAGCAGGGACCCTTGTATTCTTATGGGGTTTGCAAAAGTGGTGCCTGTTTCAGAGGGGCTACAGAACAGGAACTGCGCTGCCAGAGGTGATCGTGAAAAGCGGGCTTCTCTTTGCCACCTTGGCTGCTGACAGAAATCCAAATGTGCAGTGGGTAGATTTCAACAGACTCAGGATCGAAGCTCAGTTTCCACCCACTAAGAGAGACAGGCGAGAGGTGCATTGCAATATAGATGGCAGGCGTACCGTGTGGTTAGTAATTACTTTGGCAGATCTGGGGCTGTTTATTACTGCTGTTATTCTCCTGGGCCCGCTTAAGTTCATGGTGTATTTGAAAATTGTATCTGCCCCCTGTAAGCAGCCTGTGGACTGGCATTGTCTCTCTGGACTGATTCCTTGTCTCTACTTTCCCTCCTTTTCAGGGCTCACAAGTCTTTGGCTTCTTCTTTCTTTTCTGCTGTCCAGTCTTTTCCCTCCTAGGAGGCAAGATAGCCATGATGGACTTGAGCGAGTTCGGGGAGGCTGCTGACTTCCTCCGGAAGAGCTACACAGAGCAGCTCAAGCTTCAAACCATCGCATTCGATGGTAAGATCAGCAGCACCTTTGAGCATGGCACGTGCTGGTCACAGGGGCTCTCACGTCCAGGGCCTGGTTTGCAGAGTATTCCAGCTCCCTTCCCAGTGTTGTGGACCCTGGTAGGGTCTTGTAGCATCATTTTGTCCCGTGCTTCCCATATGCTCCTGCAGCAGTGGAATCCCCCCACCTGCAGCCCTGCTCTTGTGCTCACTGGTAAGAAGTCAGAGGACCAGAATAACTCAGTGTTAGTGAAAGGCGGCAGCTGCTTTTGGCAGTCACTGTGGTGTCTCCGTGTGGAGGGTAACAAGGTGGCTGTTTATCTGCGCCTAGGTAAAGTGCCCAGAAGGACTGAGGGAGCCAGCAGTGCCTGTTCCACAGAAACAGATCTCAGCAAAGCCCTCTTCCCATTTCACTTTGGTGATGAATGGGGATCATCATAGATTTGGGTGACAGATTCTTCACATTATCCTTCCACTTGTTCCATTATCATATTTGATTGCCATTGCTGCACAGCTAGAGTGTGCCAGGGATAAAAAAGCCCTGGGTTTGTGCCAGGATAAATTTTGGAGGGCTAATAAATAAATGGGGGAGGGGGTAAATTTTGTATTCCCTAAAGTGTTTTTTCTACATGAGTCTCCAAAAATGCAGCAAACAACAGACGAAAGTCAATCTTAGCATTAATTGGGGAAAATTAAACAAGCATCCAGCATGAAAACTCCCAGGGAATCCTGGTCAAATGACCACAAACGCTGGAAGGAAAAAACAAATGTCCCTTAATATTGCTAGTTTGTGTTCTTACCGCTCTCTGAAAGCTACTGACAAGAGCAAACAGTTCCCTTTGCTTCAGACTGTTTTCTTCTCTTTTCTTTTGGACCTGAAGGAAAGAAACGAGCTTGGATCCCAGATGACAAGGAAGCCTATGTCGAGGTCGAAATCAAAGAAATCTCTGGTGGCAAAGTCACCGTGGAAACCAAAAATAAAGACGTAAGCAAAACAATCTTGATTTTTGGTTTTCAAAGGGCAGCCATAGGAACGGGGAAAGAAGCACAGAGGAAAGGAATGCGGGCGGGGGGGGGCGTATGTATGAACAGCTCATCTCGGAAACTAGACAAGTTCTTACTTAAGTGATCAACTTGGGATCAGTCAGCTCAGTAGTGTAAATGGCTTTTGTTACACCGTAATGTACTCGGTAACAATGTGCTATCTGACTTGCCAAACATGTCAGGGCTTCAATAAACCAGCATCAAATGTTCAGTTTCAAAAAGTCCTCTCTAAACAACAGACTACAAGAATGACAGTAGGGCTTCCCCAGCCCCACTGATCAGCTGGCATCTTAACAGCTGTAACAACAGCCAACAGGAGAAGTCTGCTCAGTTTGCAAACAGCCAGTTGCTCCCTTGGACGAAATTATTCAGTCAATCCTGAGAGAAAACCATTCAAAGCAGGAATAAGGGGAACTGGTGCAAATCTGGAGTTACTCTGAATTTACAACAGTACTATAGAAAACAGACTTTGTCCAAAGATCAATATTTTAATGAACTAACTACATTGCTTAGAGGGATCACCATAGCACTCAGTGCTGCAATATCTGGGTACCTCAGTTTCATTATAGTGTTTAGATACGTATGACTAAGAGGTTGTTAAATTGTTATACACATACAGCCAGATTCTGAATTCTGCTCCACCCATGTCAATCCATTGGGCCTGACCTCATTTACACCAGTGGCAATCAGGAGTGAGTCCTCAAAAATCAATGGAGTTACACCAGTATAGGGTAGCTGGGAGATCAGAATGAGTCCCATGGAACTCAGTGGAAATATTCCAGATCTACACTGGTGTAAACTCACAATCTGCTCCAGTCAATTTCTATTTACCAAAATAATATATGGTAAAAATAATTTCTGGGCTGGATTCTCCACTCCATTAGAACAGTTTTATGCCAGTTTTCAGAGTAGCAGCCGTGTTAGTCTGTATCTGCAAAAAGTAAAGGAGGATTTGTGGCACCTTAGAGACTAACACATTTATTTGAGCATTTCCACTGAATGCATCCGATGAAGTGAGCTGTAGCTCACGAAAGCTCATGCTCAAATAAATTTTTTAGTCTCTAAGGTGCCACAAGTACTCCTTTTCTTTTTATGCCAGTGTAACACCACTACTCAACAGAGTAACACCAGTGTAAAACTGGAGTAACTGAATAGAAAGTCATGTCCTATGTACACAGTGAACTATGTATTTCTTTGTTTGCATTGCTATGGTGCTAGTCAATGTAATGAGCAATAGCTTACATCTGTCAAAATCTTGAACTGGTTGGAAAAGTTTCTGTCCCAGGGAAAAGTTTTGAGATTTCAAAACAACTTTCATTCTGAATTGTAACAAAAAGTCAAAACTCCGAAGTATTTCACAAAATGAAATGCCCTCCAAAACTCTTTCAGGTCAACCGAGACATTTTGTTTCAATAAGTTTCCTTAGATTTCAACCTTTTTTAATTTAAAAAAAATATAAAATAAAGTAAATTTCAAAACAAAAAGACATTTCAAAATGAAAAATCGAAATGGGATGTTTTGGTATTTTCAAAACTTTTGTTTCCATTTTTTTCTAACTGAGACTTCATCAAAATCGATACAATTTAAGCAAAAAAAAAAAAAAAAATCTGTTTCATTGCAATGGCATTTTCCAACAGAAACCTGTTGTGATGAAATTTTTCCAAGCAGGTCTATCTAAATCAGATCTAGTTTAAGCCTGCCTAAATTCTGCTTCTGGTTAAACCAGAGGTAGACTAGTTAGTACAGTGGGGTTGCACCAGTATATGCAAGAGCAGGATTATGAAGGGTCCGATTCTGATCTTGATTACACTAGATTTACATTAGTGTCATTACACCGACTCTGATGGCGTTTATCCTGATTTACACCAGAATAAATCAGAGGAGAATTAGCCCCAGGTTCTTCTCACAAACGATTCATGAACCGTGTCACACCACCAGGCTGTGAAATCAGCTGACATTATTAGCCCTATTTTATGCTAGTGTGACTTAGGCTATAAAATAGTGGCTAATAGTGGCACAGCTGTAAGCTCTCCTGAGTAGCCGCTCTCCCATCAGCATAATTAAACCACCGCCATAAGCAATGGTAGCTATGTGGGCAGGAGAGCGGCTCTCACCGGCATAGCACTGTCCACACCTCTGAGCGACAAAAGTTTTGCTGACAAAAGTGTTGATGCAGACAAATACTGAGGCACAGGGAGGGTAAAAATGACTGACGAAGGGCCACAGAATCTAGGGCAGAGCCTGGATTAGAACCCAGGGGTCCTGAGACCCAGTTCCCTGCTTTAACTACTAGACTTTCTCTCTAATGCACCTAATAGTGGCAATGAAACTCTCTTTTCTTCAACTCTGATTAACAGTGGCCTGTGCTAAATTCACCTTCTCCCAATCAGGCACAGAGGCAGAATGTGAGAGCTATTCCAGTACTTAGATGTACAGATTTAAATGAAGACAGTGACAAGAGATGGTCTGTACATGTCGGCTGTTTAAAGCTCCCTGCACCATATTCTTTGAGATGAGACATAACCGGACTGCCCCATGGGCCACTGCCGATGAAAGGAGTAAGGCCCATAGCAGCAGGAGCACTCAGTACTGAGCTGTAGCACTGGATGGAGAAGAGCTGTCAGAGCAGCCGGGCCATGTGCCGGGGACCAGGGCAGGCCCATGCCCTAGAGCACGCCTTCTCAGTATTTCTGATCTCTCGCGGTGGGTTCTCAGACAGTGCAATAACCTTCCCCGAGAAGCAAGAAGGAGTCTGTGCCTGGGGGCAGGAACATGGCAATCTTGGCAGGTTGTAGGGGGGTCTGGCCAGATGCTCATCACCAGGGTGACATGGTTGGCAGCTGGGAGGTCTGGCCAGAGGCAGACGGCACAGGGAAGGGATTGGTGGCTGGGGTGTGGACAGCAAGGCCACTTGTCCCTGGGGAAGTGGAGTGGCATGAGAGCTGGCAATGGCTGGTGGGGGAGGGTGAAATGCTGATCACTCCATGGCCCTCCCCGGTCCTGTGCCCGGTGTCCCTCCTCCACCCTCACACTGCTCTGCCCTGGCAGGAGCTTCACATGGTACTCCGGCTTGTCCTCCATTAGCTGTGTGTCCCTCTGGAAGAACCCTGCGGGGTGGGGTGGGGTGGCATGTGTGAGCAGGGCTGGCTGTGCAGGATGAAGGGAGCAGACAGCAGCGACCACCCTGTTTTGCCATGTAGGCTCCCCTGTGCTCTGGCTCTGACCCGGGGGGAGCAAGTCTGCGGAGCCGGACAGGGCCAGTCACAGGGTGCATTCTCAGAGCAGTGCTGGGGACTCCTCTGGAGTGGAACGAGCTCACCCCGCAGAGCAGGTCTCCACTTCCACTTATGTCACTGAGGGGTGTGAAAAAGACTCCTCCCCCTACCAGCGACCACATTCCAGTGGGGGAGGATAGCTCAGTGGTTTGAGCATTGGCCTGCTAAACCCAGGGTTGTGAATTCAATCCTTGAGGGGGCCATTTAGGGAGCTGGGGCAAAAAAAATTGGGGATTGGTCCTGCTTTGAGCAGGGGGCTGGACTAGATGACCTCCTGAGGTCAGGATTCTATGACCTAAGCGCTGTCCACACCAGTGCAATGTCGGTGGGAGACGCTCTCCTGCCAACAAAGCATCCGCCTCTCGCGGAGGCGCAGTAATGACATTGATGGGAGAGCGCTCTCCCGTCAGCGTAGAGCGTCTTCACCTGACGTGCTGCAGTGACACCGGTGCAGCCATGCCAATGTAGCACTTCTAGCGTAGACCTGCCCTTGGTCTCCGGCACAATTGTCTCCTGCCGGTGCCCTCTTGTGGCATGAGCTCCGGTGCCCAGAAAATGCCCCTCGCCCTCTTGTGCTCTGGATCCATATTAGGTCATTTGTGTCATTCTCCCCTTGGCAAAGGCCAAACTCTGCTTTTCCAAAGAGTTCCCACCGACGTATTCAGGCATTGAGCATCCTCCCCAGCGTGGGGGCACCTGTGCCCAGCTGAGCAAAGACGTCTCACTGCCTGCCCTCGGGAGGAAAGCAGGGATGGAGACCGGGCCGAGGGTGAGGGGATGGCATCAGAGATCTCCTTAGACACTGCCAGGGCAGCTAGAATCTGGCCTCAGAGAGTCACAGGAGGGTATGAGGCCCAGACACGAGACTGGGCCAGATGCTGCGTCCCTTTACACTGAAGTGAATCTGGAGTGCTTCCATCATCAGGATTTACCTTAGTGTAAATGAGATCAGAATCAAGCCCTCTGCACAACAGATGGGAGCAAACAGCATGCTGCCCTGTCAATGCTAATGGCGACTGCAAAGCCTGATTCCGGCTGGAAGGAACCAAGGACAAACTCAGGCTCCCCTGCTTTGCTTCCTCCCTGCAGAGCCGGGTTGTCAAGGAGGACGACATCCAGCAGATGAACCCTCCCAAGTTCGATATGATTGAGGACATGGCCATGCTAACGCACCTCAACGAGGCCTCCGTGCTGTACAACCTGAAGCGCCGCTACTCCCACTGGATGATCTATGTAAGTGAAGCTGGTGCAGGGCGTGAAGGTGACACGTAGAGCCCTGGCCAGCACGGTGAGAGGTCAATGCTGATTGAAATGGCACCAACTCAAAACTACCAGATTTCTCCCCTTGATTGTCCCAATTACTGGCTATCCCAGCCAGGGTCATGTCGAATCAGGACGGCTATGTCCTGGATTTGTCATGCCTCAGAACCCTACCCATTCAGTATTCCTTGTGACATGGGAGTCATGTGGATGCATTAGAAATCTCCAGGCAGATGTAGGTAGATAGAGGTATAGATTTACGTGTACTGATTAGACTCACTTGGGAAACATATTAAAACGAAATAAGCCCCCAGGCTGATCTCGGGATGCCAGGTGAAGAGACTCACTCACCAGGGAGTCTGCAAAATGAAACTCAATTCACGATGCTTCCCAAAATTCCTAATGCTGGAAGGATTTCTAGATAAGGCTAAAGCTGGCGGCCCCGAGGACCTCCAGAGGAGATGCTAAAGGTGGCTTTCCAGGAGGGATGTCACTGACAAAGGCCAGCTGCCTGCGTGGAGGGGGTAGCGATGAATAGACCTGCTGCCTGTGTGGTGGGGGAGGAATGTCACCATTAAGGTAAGGTAGGTTGGCAGCACAAGGGGATGTCGCTGGTAAGGCTGGTTGCATCCCTGTTCTGTAATAGACTAAGGAAGCAGCATGGTGCAGACAGGTGGGCCCCACTGCGGCATCTCTAGCTCTGTGCTCCCTCACTGCCTGAGTCCGGTGGCTTTGAAGAGTCTTTGTTCTGCTGTGTTGAGGCAGCTGTGTCCCTCTGCACTCACTTGCCTCTTCTCTGCTCTCAGACCTATTCAGGTTTGTTCTGTGTCACCATAAACCCCTACAAGTGGCTGCCAGTCTACACCTCCCCCGTGGTAGCAGCCTATAAGGGCAAGAGGAGGTCAGAGGTCCCGCCCCACATCTACTCCATTGCGGACAATGCCTACAACGACATGTTGCGCAGTAAGCGGCTATCTTTCCTCCCTCTCCTCCCTGTGCTCGCCCCCCAGCGGAGGCCAGACCTTGTTCAGTGGGAGGGGGAATGCTGTGGGGGAGGGCATTGGGGCATCGCCTCACAAGAGGAAACTAATGCACAGTAGCAGAGATGGGCCTGGATCAAGCCCAGCTCCGGATAAACCCGACCGTTTGTGTCTGGACTGGGCTCAGAACGGGAGTTCAGGACCACTGTTAAAAACACTAATTACAGGCAATACTGATCAGTAACCAATAGACCTTTCCTCCAGCAAAACAGACTCTGGGTGGGTGTCAGAGCCTGTATCTCGAGGGATCACCACACACAGCCCTGGCATTTAGCTGTTCTGAACCAGCAGTGCCGTGTAACAATCCCCTAAAAGGGAAAATGATCCATAAATTACCTTAGCTGGAAAGTCAGAGTGGTGAGGAGAAAGAGCACCTACCTGCATGGACCCTGGGCTGCTCTGGCAGGGCCAGGGCCTTGGCAGCACGGTGGGCTGGCTCAGGCTCATGCTGTGGGGCCAGGTCCAGAGAAGGAGGGGAAGATACAGCAGGATAAAAAGAAACACTCTAGAAATGTACAGACACCAGGATACTTCTTCCCAGGGCTGCCAGTCCCCTGGAGCCTGAGGGAACTCCTGCACTCACAGCCTCATTTTGGACCTTTCACCCTGGGAGAGCTTGGTGTTAATAAGTCAGGTGAACATAGTTGCTGATCGAGCCAGGAGGGGCTGTGGATGAAGGGGAATACCATGGTCACTGACCAGCCGGGAGGGGAATACCACAGTCACTGACCAGCCAGGGGGGGTTGTGGATGAGCGGGAATACCATGGTCACTGATAGCCAGGACAGGCTGTCGATGAAGGGGGAATACCCATGGTCGCTGACCAGCCAGGTGTGGCTTGGATAAACAGGGAAAGCCCAGACCCACGGCAGCCCTGGAGAGTTCTCAGAGCGCCAAGCTATCTTGGTACATTTCAGTCTAACACTGGCTCTTTCTTTTCCAGATCGTGAGAACCAGTCCATGCTCATCACGTAAGTGACCCATGCTTCCCTTTGTTGGCCATTGTTCCCTGACTGCATTGTACATGTCTCTGGGTTAGGCTCCTGGATCCAATTCTCCTGCCCGTCACTGCAGGATACAAGTTGTCTTTAGGGTCCCTGGCAGTGGTTTACTCTTCCCTGTCATTTGGACTGACCCATTGACTGGTAGCCTTCCCCCTGTGAGATGTGATGCCCCCAGCTGCACCCCCTCACCAGCCATCAGACCATCTGGCCCCTCATGAGGCCCGCATCAGGCCTCACTGGCTGCCACCACCCCCCAAACAAGTCTCCTTCACATCCCCACCATCGGCTCCCAGAGCCCCTCCAGGGCAGCCCGTCTGGTGACAGTGGCAAGGGCAGCTGCTCACCCTGCACTTGTTGCTGCTGGCATCACGGGGCAGGAATCTCCCAAATGGGTCCCCTGGAGCAACCTGTTTCCCAGCCCCAGTGCTGGGGCTGGCCACATGCAGTGTGATGTTAGCCCACAGCTGGGGGAGCTAAGGCCTTTCCCCCAGAAGGAACATGCATGGTGCTCCTGAACAGGACTGGTGGGCAGAGGAGGCAGCCAGGCCCAGGGGGGTGATGGGGGAGGGGCAGGCAAGGTTAAGTTCAAGTGACATATAGATGAGGGCTATATAAAGTTCACTGAAGGGCCCTACCCTGCTGCCATGAGCCACTGACATTTTTAGCCTCAGCCATGGCCTAATTAGGTAATTGGCTCTTGTCCTGCGGCAGCTCCCCCCCACACCCATCCCTGCTCTTTGTGATCTGGGATTACAATAGAAGAGCAGCTAACTCTAGGAATGAAATCGCTGCAAGGCCTTGTGAGCCAGTACCAGCGGGCGGTGCAGATCAGGGCAGCAGGAATTGCCCAGCCCGCCTGCTAAAGAAGCCAGCCCCTGGGTCTCACCTGGACTCCTGGCCCTCCTCTGCAAACTGGAGTGGGCTCCCTCTGGGGGGTGGGGGAGGGCAGAGTACATCCCACAGACCGTAGGAGCCCCTCACTCCCCAGGGAACTGGGGTGAAAGTGTCAAAGCCTGAGCTGTAGCAGGAGGGGGCAGGCTCCTTGCTGAGCCCCCGGAGCACTGAAGTTCATACCAAACGTGCAACAGACTAGGAGGAGCCTGGAGAGGGGGAGACTTCCCCACCTGGCACTTCGTGGAGTCACTGGCCGTGTCTGCAGTGGTGATTTGCCCCAGCGTCAGCCTTGGGGGGGCTGCCCCTGGTGGAGAAGCCCCACTTCAGCCCCCTAATGCAGCCGGGCAAAGCCCAGATGAGCAGCGGCCCTGCTTGCGCTGGGTTCACACCAGGGGAGATCACTCACTCCGCTGCAAAGTCCAGCAGCTCTGCCCGTCTGTTCAAGGGACTTGTGTCAGTGCAGCACCACAGGGGCTGAAACCCCTACATTGCCCCCGTGCAGCGTGTTAGCCCATGGGAAGGGATCAGGGACTGCCCAGGGCTGGGCAGGGCTGAACTCCTCCCTCGGTGTTTCACTTCTTTTACATGACACTGTTAGAGGGGGCTGGGCCGTGTCCTTAGTTTTCTGAGTCTCTGTGTAAAGGTTTTGCCTGACTCTGCCTCATTTTCTTGATCTGTGTATTTCTGTTACCCTAAGCGGAGAATCTGGTGCTGGTAAGACTGTAAACACCAAGCGGGTCATTCAGTACTTTGCCATTGTCGCAGCCCTGGGCGACACGCCGGGCAAGAAAGGAGTAAGACCCTCATTTGAAACACACTTTGGCTGTTTTCTTTTTCTTTTTTTCTTTCTTATTCTTTTTTTTTGTAACTTTTTGCATTTGGAAACATGTTTGGATCTGGCCCCTCATGGGCTTTGCTTTTCCTTTGACTTTTGAACAAGCAAGGCTTGAAACAATTGATCTTGGGGAAATGGAGTTTTTAAGTGGCTCACCAAACGGATCAGCCACACTGGGGTCTTTTGGGCCCATCTTTTCTTTCACCCCAACATATTTTCTTTTTCAGATGCTCTAAAGGGGACAGGACCCCCCCCCCCATTTCCACCCCGTCTCTTTTAAGCCTTGCTTTTTGCTTTTTCCCCCCTTTTCTCTTTTTGGTTCTTGTGTTCATTTTGGTCTTTGTCCAGCTTCTGCTTTTTCTTGCTCTTGTTTTGGTTCTTTCTTGCATTTCTTTGGTGTTGGTTATTTTTGAGATCCCTTGCAATTGCTTATTTCTTCTGGATACTTGATGCCCCAGCCTGCTTTCCCTTGCAGAAGCAGGCTGGCTGTTTCAGGTATTTGATAAGCAATTCTCCAGCATTGTTTTCCTTTCCTCTTCCCTGGGTTTGGATTTAACTATTCCTGCTTTTTGGTGCTTTTCTTCTTTTTCTTGAGCTAATCTATTTAACATATTTTTGGTGTATTTTTTTAAATTTAATCCTTCGATTTTTTGGACCGTTTTAGTAACTAAATTTTAACGCCCTGCTTTTTTAATTGATGCTTTCTGTGATTCTGACCTGTCCCTTCTGGAATTCTAAAGACAGTTTTCTTTCCTTTTTCTAGCAAGCTCCTGCCACTAAAACTGGGGTAAGTGTTACATGGAATAGGGGCCAATCCTCGAATGAGAGGCTAGGCTTGCTAAGCAGCACTTCATTAACTCCCACTATGATGGGGAGGTGTTGGCCCTTTCTGAGCTCATTTATGCCAGTGCAAGTCAAGAGTAACTTGAGCAATGATGTCACTGGAATGGTAGCATTGTGAAACTGACATGAGATCAGAATCAGGCCCCTGTGCACAGGACTGCGTTTTGCTGATGTGACAAGACAGTATTGCAGCTGGAAAGTGCTCTTGTGGTTGCTGAGAGGATCCAGGGAGGCTGCATGTCTCTTCGTAGAGCAGCTTCTCTCTCAGTGGAGGGATCACTGTCGCCAGGACTGGGATCTGCACATTGCAGGGCATTGAGTCAGGCTGGGATTTTCTATCCACTGCCCTGGGGATGGAATTTCTTTAGCTCCCAGTTCACTGCAAGCCTCAGTGGAAGGGGGGCTGGAAGCTCTTGCCAGGCTGTGGCTCTGTGAGAGGCTGCACTGCAAACCAGAAATGTCTAAAAAGGACCAGGCTTGAAGCAGTTACTCAGTGTCTGGTCAGGCCGAGCTCTCGCTGACTTCCTCAGGCATTGACCTGAGTACAGCCTTCAGTACCAGACCTTTGAGTCCAGATGCCAGTGGATGCTTGCTTTGGGAGGGTACCTCATTTAAATGAGAGTGACTGTTAAATTTTGGGGCCAGAGCATTGAGTGGATTCACCCCGACCGCGGGAGCCTAGTTTCACTCTGTCACGCACATCCCCTGCTTTAAATCTGGATCGTTTGCCTCTGAGTTTTAGCAACAACACGTCCCTAATCCCAATGGGTAACAGTTTCTGTCCGTGGTGCTGGGGGAGGGAAGTGAGGCGCTAGGGCGCTGCATAAACAGTTACATTTACAATGGTAGCAGTACATCGAAAATATCATCACCCGAAGCCCAAGTGGGTCCGCTATGCAGTATATAACTCCTGCTCCCATGTTACACCTGCCCAACGGACCAGTGTGCTGTGCTCCAGGGTCCCCCAGTCCAGCTCTGTATCGGAGGGTAAAGTGCTTGTGAATAACAGTATTATGTAAAGAGCCATGTAATCAAAGGGCTGCGAGCCCATGGTGGGCGGTGGGCAGCCCAGTCAATAAGGCTGGATGAATCCATCCAGTTGGAGCTGCCCCTCCCCTCTCAAGGTTATACGTGAACTAGACAGCTGTTTTCTCTAACGTATCCCTTCAAAGGCAATCTTTGTTGCATCTGCTCCAATATTATCAGCCAGCTATCTTGGATCTCAATGTGAACACAGAGAGGATGGGATGGGGTTAGAAACTGTGCTAGCTGGAGTTAAGGAAGTTAATCTGGATCAGAGACCTCAGGAAAATAACCTTCAGAGCACAGTGCAGCTACCAGAACCATCAGGGTTAAGGTTACTTTCTAACCCCAAACAACCGTAAGGGCACATGCTGTGCACCCTGTATGCTAGGCAGAGGCGTGTCTATGGCCAGAATCGCTCTAGTTGACACTCAGCCCTGGAAATCATAGTGATTTGCCTTGGGATCCTGACAGCTGAGATACCTTAAACCCTGTACCTTGGTGTTTCATTGACGGATGCAAACATCTGAAACCATGGCCCGTGCGGCTGAGACATTGGAGGATACGTAGCCCAGTTGCAGTGAGATAAGAATTCAGCACTTCTGCTGGCTCAGGGAGCTGAGCCCTGTGGCTAGTAAAAGGTGCAAATGGCTGTCCAAAGTCCAGTGTGTGGTGTGAGGGCTGGCCAAGCAGGAGCTGGTCAGTCTTGGGCATGTGTATGAAGGGAAAGGGGAGGGATATTGTAGATGGTGCCAGGCAGGGAGGTGGCCCATGTGTAGTGGGTTAATGGTGGCCACGGCTGCGTGCCTAGAATAGCAGTGCATTGGAGGCATGCAGCACTGGCGTACCATTGTCTCAGGAGTGGGGGTGAAGGGTGGCCAGGGGTACAGGTGCAGGGTTTAGGTTATTTGGGGTATTTTCCAAGAGTGGGGGTTGGTTGGGGTTTAAGCATATTTCCCAGTTTGCTGACTTTAAATTATCGCTAGAGATTTAAAACTTGAATTTCACCTTCTAGTTAGCAAAGTGTTTGTCTGGGTGTTTCCTATGGGGGCCATTTTTAACCCATGATGTACGTTATCGCTGGCTTGGAAGCGACAGACTGGCTGGTCCTGGGGTGACAAGCGAAATCAGCTCACCGCTAGCCTCCCTTCTCCCAAGCCCCCCATCAAACAAAACCATCCAGGGTGTGTGGGCTGCAGCCTCTCCGCTCAGGGGCAGGTAGCACAGCAAGGACGCAGGGGAGAGGTCAGCACCCCCTGAGCAGTGCTGCTCTCTCCTCCTGCAGGGGGCGCCACCAAACATTTCCAGAGTGCTGGGCAAAGCAGGAACTAAGTCAGGAGCCAATCTGCTCTCATGCACCAGGGGGTCCTGACTGGTGCAGTGTCCTAATAAATCCCCCAAGTTCTATAAGCGAGTGTTGCAGAACTTAGCTACCGCACACGGGGATTGGGAGACCCAATTCACTCAGCTGTCTGATGTTCTTTGAGAGGAGAGGTGCTAATTAATAATAATTAACAAGGGATACACTGCCCCACGTGCAATATAAGGCCACATAGTGTGGGAGAGCTGCGAACAGGATACCCAAGTGCCTAGCTCCCAGCCCTCTCATCTGTCCACTAGAGCCGGCCACATGCTTGGGCTCTGCCCCTAGTGTTTATGGCTCAGTGCAAGGAGATGTAAGGGTCAGAAAAGACAGAGGGACTTACTCTAATGAGAGCCTTTGAAAAAAGAGTCTTTGGTCCAACCCCAAATACAAAACCTAGCGCCCAGCTTTGGAGTTTCCAGGCAATAGGGTTAGACTAACATTCAAACGCTGAGATACACTTGTTTGAAAGGCGGGAGCCCGACCGTCCCAGGGATCTTTGAGGCTGGATGATATTAGAGAACAAACTGAAAGCTAGTGACAGCTTTGACTCTGGAGAGCTGGCTGCTTCCCTGTGACATGGTCTTACCAGCAACACTCAGTGCTGTAGTTCTGGACCCCCCCACCACCTGGGGAAGCTGCAGTAGTAGTTTAACGTAGCTAGGACTCCGACGTTTGAAGACACAGTGATGAAAAACACCAGCGCGCTGTCTCCGCTGCGGCTTCCATTGCTGGTGACTGGTGGAGCAGCACCCGTGGAGAATTACACGTCCTGGTTTCCTGGTGCAGGCAAGGCCCTGCATCCCTTTGGCATGACTAGGGTGTCAGGACAGCCTGAGCGTTTGGGGGGCTCTGCCTAGGTACTCCTGGGCTAGTCAGCGTACTGCTTGGCTGTATCTGGAGCAGTCGGTAGCAGTCAGATGATGAATCGAGTAAATGGACTGTAGCTTTCTGGAAACATTTGGAAAATACACCGTACCATCTAGAGAGACAGTGGCTAAGACACGGTGGTGTGGTGTGGTACAAAGTTATAATACCATGGTATAATTGCTAGCGTGCTGGGCTCTGTGAAGGAAACATGAGTGCTAGTCCCAGCTCTGATTTTTCTATGACTTCACCACTCTGTGCCTCAGTTTCCCCTCACACCCTTTGTCTGTCTTGCGTAGTTAGGCTTTAAGCTCTTGGGGCAGGCACAGTCTCTTCTGTGTGTTTGTACAGTGCCTGGCACACTGGGCTCCCAGATGCTACTGGCATACAAATGTAATAACAAGAACATGAGTCTGGGGCAGAGGCGGTGCTGTGAAGAGGCCATCAGTGAGTTCTGAAGCTCCCCCCAGCCAGTGTCTATAACACTGTACCCCACACCCCACCACCACTCTGGGGAGAACGGTTCTGACAGGCGTTTAAAGGAAAACTCACCTAGGAATGTTACAGAGGATTGTTAATGTCTCTTCCTGGGCTATTTCCTGGACCCTTTCGCTTACAAAGGCAGGTTTTCTCAGTACCTCAAGCCCTCCTCTCCAGGCCTTTATAGCTTTGGCCCTGTCACAGAGGACTCCCATGTACAGCTGAGCTATTAGCCCAGACCTTTATAGGCACCACTCACAGGGGAGGAGATGGCCACAGAATTCATGGCCTCAAAGCCCAGCTCTGTTCTCCCCAATGTTAATTAAAAATATGACGTGCCAGGTAGGAAGGCGCCACCCTGGAGACTAAGGCCTTAAGGGAAGCGAGTGAGAGTAGCGGAGGCTTGAGGTACACAGCACTTCCCCCTGCCCTGCGTCCTGCTGCCTCTTAGCTGCATCTGTAGCAACAGAGCCACCGTTACTAATGACACAGACACAAGCTGACCCATCCTTTGGCTGCATTTTCTAGGGTACCCTCGAGGATCAAATCATTGAGGCCAACCCTGCTATGGAAGCCTTTGGCAACGCCAAAACCCTGCGAAACGATAACTCCTCGCGCTTTGTAAGTATGCTAGGAGGATGTGTTTGTTAATACACAGGGTTTATATTTCTAGAGGCAGCAACGCTCAAGTTATCGATACCCATGCCTGTGTGAGGTGGCCACAGATATCCAGAGCTAGCTTTTACATAGGGAACAAATCATTGCCAGAACTAGCAACTCTCTCTTCTTTAGATGGGTTGGATGTAGGGCCAAATCCTTTGCTGCTGTAAAGCAATGCCACTCCCTGGTGTTAACTGCCCAGGCTAGTTCACTGAGCTGTGCCATTTAATTTACACCAGCTGAGGATCTGGCCCTAAAAGGTGAGGCTGGAGTTAGGGGAGGCCCAAAGTCCATCTCTGCTTGGATCAGGCTGTGAGTGATGACCGGCAGTGCCACGAAGGAGCCTGGCACAAAGGGAGAGCAGGGAGAGCTGGAAGTGCCAATGCTGGGAGGTGCCTCAGTGGACCGGTGGTGCAGTGTCCCCTTCGTCGAACCCTGGCCCTGTGTTTGGCTCAACCAAACGCCTGGTTCCCATTTATCTCCATAATAATGCGCTGGAGGCCACAGTAACATTCTTGGTCCTCTCTGGATTCCCCGATGCACCAGGGGCCTGGGAGTGTCGTAGGGTCTCCTGAGCTTGATCAGCAGTAGCAGGCCATGACTGTACAGGTAGTTTGTGCTGCAGACCCAGCCTCATGCAGCTCTGCCCAGGAGCCAGGGGCTGTCAGGGGCCATCTGCAACTATCCTCTGAGTGCTGCAGGAGAGCACAGCCACATGGAGCAACGCTCAGGGGGATGAGCCCCCTCTGAGCCAAAAGGGACCAGCACAGGCAGAGAATTTCACCCAGCCACCTTGTATTGAGCCCCAAGGTTGTGTGACATTAGCATTTGGCAGAGAAGAGACAGGCCCTTAGCCCTCCCCCGCTGTCTGATTGTAAGAGCTGCCCACCCAGGACAGCAGCTGTCCCTGCCTTAGTGCCTCTGTCCAGCCTAAGTATTTATCTCCTTCCCTTAGGGCAAGTTCATCCGAATCCATTTTGGCCCCTCAGGGAAACTGGCCTCCGCTGACATTGATATCTGTGAGTAAGCAGCCTTGCGCAGCTGCTAATTCAACACGCTCTTTTTATGCCCTGACACTGGATCAGCTCCGGAAAAAGCCCAATCTGGTTTTTTTTCTGTTTGTTTCTAGACTTGCTGGAAAAATCCAGAGTGATTTTCCAGCAACCCGGTGAGAGAAGCTACCACATCTACTACCAGATCGTGTCTGGGAAGAAACCTGAGCTCCAAGGTAAGCAGCTTCCAAGCAACAGGCCCAGGGGAAACGACAGTGTAAACACATCTGGCCTGGGCAACCACAGCCCCTGGTGAAGTCAGTGCCCCACAGGAGGAGGGAGCCCAACTAGATCCCTTGGAGGAAGGGTGCTGGGGGCAGAGCTGTCGTTACTCAGCACTGCCCTCTGGGACCTCACGGAGGGCCCAGAAATGATCCCAACTGGCCCTGCCAGGCTCTGCCATTGAGCCACCTCTCAGGCACTGAGCAGGGCTGGGATCCAGGGGCCGCGTGACAGGAAACCTTTCCGCACTGGAGAGATGCTTGGCAGAGCCCCTGGCGTGATAAGCTTCTTGGCTGCCGCCTGTTGAGCCTGCTGCTGGATTGTGAGCAGCACCTTATTAGGCAGGTCTGGAGAGCCGGGGAACAGTAATCTTATCTGGGGGTCACGAGGGCATGCACAGCCACTTCTAAATCAGTCTCCAGCCCAGCAGCCTTCCGAAGATAGCAGAAGGGAGCTGGAGCTGCAGAAGAGATGGGCCTCGTGAAGGGCTGCCGGGCCTGCTGGAGTCAGCCCCACACGCCAGTCCCATCAAGGGAGCTAGAGCTGAGGCAACAGACTGGAATGGGCTGGGAGTCACACCCAGCCATGCTTCCCTCTTCTGCCCTCAGCCACCCAGCCCTCCCCCTGCCCTGCCCACAGAGACACAGCGTGCGCTGCTTAGCCCTGGGAACTGGGCACCAGCAGTACATGCCACGGTGCCAGGGGGCCAGTGCTGCAGGGAGGGGGCTGTATCCGCAGCCGTGCGATGGGCACAGTGTGGTGTTTATGAGGGCCTGGGCAATGAGACCAGGGTAGGGGGAGTGGCAGGGCACTGGCGTGCTGGGGCATTACCAGGACAGGTGGAGCAAAGGCAGAGCAGGGTAGCTCTCCACTGCTCTTTGGCAGCTGCTGCTCAGCAAGCTGCCGGAGATGGCAGCGCACGGCCCGGGGCTCCAGCTGAGCCTCCCCAGGAGCAGTGGGTTTTGTGGTATGCGCCAGGGCCAGCTTCATGGCGCATGTTGCACTATGGGCGAGCCCGGGAGAAACCAAACATCCCACTGCACTTAGCCCCTGCCCGGAGCACTGCCCTCCACCCTCCCTGCGGCTCCAAGGGGCAGGGCTCCAGCCAGCCTCCAGCTGCCTCCCGATGCCTGGGGTGTCCACCTGGGAGCCCAGCCCTCTGCCAGGTTTGCAGGTCCAGAGCTCAGCCAAGGGAGGGCATGTCCCACGGCAGAGCCTTGGTTACACTGGGCCCTAGGGCTCATTCCTGGAGCTGTGCAGAGCATTAGGCCCCTCCGGTCCTGTGCCAGCCTTTCCAGTGGAGTCTGCTCTGGAACGTAAGTCAGCAGGCAGAGGAGCCGACCGTACCTCACGCCCGTGCTCTCCCTCCTGCTCCCAGATATGCTGCTGCTCTCTCTCAACCCCTACGACTACCACTTCTGCTCGCAAGGCGTAACAACAGTGGACAACCTGGATGATGGCGAGGAGCTCATGGCTACAGACGTACGTACCTGTGAGACAGAGAAGGGGAGAGGCCTGGGAAGAGGGCAGAGGGGAGAACGGTTTCACATGCTCCTGGACTGAAATGGGGCCATGGCCCAGCTTTGCTTAGACACCGCTGAGCTCTGCTGATGTTTTATTAATAATCACCCGCAAGGGACCCCGAGGTTTGCAGACATTCACTCCCCAGCTGTCCCCCGCAGTGAGGGAGAGTGCATTCTCAGCCCCACTTATAGACTGGAAAGCAAGGCACAGCATGGGTAAGGGCCATGTATGGCAGTGTGTGTCGTTCCTATCACTACGCACCCAGAGGGGGTCAGTCCCATGCAAACGGCCAGTGAGACACATGGCCACCAATGATGCACACAGCCCTAGACATGTAGGAGTGAGCATCTCATTTTGAAAACCACAGAGGCTCAGTGACAGAACCGGGAATAGAACCCGGAGTCCTGGCCCCTGATAGGGGGCTGCTGGTGGGTGCTCAGCACCCACCGTTTTTCCCCTGTGGGTGCTCCAGCCCTGAAGCACCCACGGAGTCAGAACCTATGACGGATACCCCTCCAGGGGAGGGAACCCCAGTTTTAGGAAGAGATGTGGATTCAGTTATTAGAAATATAGATATTTGGGTTTGTGATGACAAGGAGTAATGCCTAGTGAATTGCCTGCCTGGTGCAAACACCTAGACAGACTTATAGGTAGTGCTGGGGAGGAGTCAGTGGTCATGGTACATGTAGGTACCAGTGTCTTAGGGAAATATAGGAGAGAGATCATGGAGGCCAAATTTAGGCCGCTAAGTAAGAGATTAAAGACAAGAACTTCATGGTAGCATTCTCTAAAATGTTTCCTTCCTTTGCACAAGGCCAGTAAGGCACACAGAACTGCAGGGTCTCAATGCATGGATGAGACAGTGGTGTGGGGAGGAGGGATTTAGGTTGATTAGGAACCAGGGAACCTTTTGGGGAAGGATTGGCTTATAGAGGAGGGACGGGGCTCCACCCAACCCAAACTGAACCAGACTGTTGGCATGTAAAATTAAAAAGGTTGTAGAGGATTTTTTAAAGTAAGGGCTGGGGGAAATCCGACAGGTGTGGAGAGTACACAATTTGCGTGGGGATGTCTCTTAGGAATGAATTGATTAAATGGGGAACTCTATATCCTAGTAGAGAGGATAGGAAAGAATCTGGTAAAGTACAGGTAGGAGTCAGTGAGGAAGAGTCAAGTGTAAAAGAGTCACATTTATATATAGCACCTGAAGGCAAGCAACTGATTATTGACAAAATGTACAAGTGCTTATATACAACTGCTAGAAGTCTAAATACTAAGATGGGTGAACTAGAGTGCCTGATATGAAATGAGGCTATTGATATAATAGGCCTCACAGAGACTTGGTGGAATGAGGATAATCAATGGGACATAGTAATACCAGGGCTTAAAATATACAGGAACAACAGAGCAGGCCATGCTGATGGGGGATTGGCACTATATGTGAAAGAAAGCAGAGAATCAAATAAGGTAAAAATCTTAACTGAATCAAATTGTACCAAAGAATTTCTATGGATAGAAATTCCAGGCTTGAATAATAAGAGTATCGCAGTAGGAATATACTCCTGACCACCTGACCAGGATGGTGACAGTGACTGCAAAATGCTAAGGGATGTTAGAGAGCCTAGAAAAGCAGAAAGTGCAGTAATGGGTGATTTCAACTATCCTCATACTGACTGGGTAAATGTCACCTCAGCAGGTCAGAGAGAAACTCCTAGACATCATAAATGCCTGCTTCTCAGATCAGCTAGTCCTGACACCCAGCAGGGGAGAGGCAATTGTTGCTTTCATTCTAAGCGGAGCACAGGATCTGGTCCAAGAGGTCACTCTAGCTGACCCACTCTGTAGCAGTGACCATAATGTAATTCAGTGTAATATCCATGTAGGGGGGATAATACAAAAAACCCCCCACCATGGTAGCTGTTAACTTTAAATGCTTTCAGGGGAACTACATACAAATTTGGACGCTATATGGAAAGTTGCAGTGGGGGAGGTTTAGATTGGATATTAGGAAAAACTTTTTCACTAAGAGGGTGGTGAAACACTGGAATGCGTTACCTAGGGAGGTGGTAGAATCTCCTTCCTTAGAGGTTTTTAAGGTCAGGCTTGACAAAGCCCTGGCTGGGATGATTTAACTGGGAATTGGTCCTGCTTCGAGCAGGGGGTTGGACTAGATGACCTTCAGGGGTCCCTTCCAACCCTGATATTCTATGATTCTATGAATTAAAAGGAGCTGCAAGCAGCATGGGACTATTTAAAAACATCATCATAGAAGCTCACACTAAATGTGTACCCCAAACCGGAAAAAACGCTGAGAGGACCAAAAGACTGGCACCACAGCTAAACAGCAGAGTAACGGAAGCCATTAGAGGTGAAAAGTGAATTTTAGATCCTAGTAAGGAAAATAGGGAGGACCACAAACTCTGCCAGGTTAAGTGTAAAATTATAATAAGACAGGCCAAGAAAGAATTTGAGAAGCAACTTGCTAAAGACACAAAAACTAACAGTAAGACATTTGTTAAATACATCAGAAACAGGACCCCTGCCAAACAGCCAGGGGGGGCCACTGGATGACCCAAGTGTTAAAGAAGCATTCAGGGAAGACAAGGCCATTGTTGAGAAAGAAAGAAATTATCTGCATCAGTCTTCTCTGCAGAGGATGTGAGAGAGATTCCCACACCTGAGCCATTCTTTTTGGGTGACAAATCTGAGGAAATGTCCCAGATTGAGGTGTCACTAAAGGAGGTTTTGGAACTAAACGATAAATTAAACAGTAATAAGTCACCAGGATCAGATGGGATTCACCCAAGAGTTATGACAGAATTCAAATGTGAAATTGCAGAACTACTAACTTTGGAATGTAACCTATGGCTTCAATCAGCCTCTGTACCAGATGACTGGAGGATAGCTAATGTGATGCTATTTTTTTTAAAAGGCTCCAGAGGTGATCCTGGCAATTACAGGCCGGTAAGCCTAACTTCAGTATCAGGCAAATTGGTTGAACCTAAAGAACAGAATAATCAGACACATAGATGAACATGATTTGTTGGAGAAAAGTCAAAAATTCTCTTTTGTGAAGGGAAATCATGTCTCACTAATCTATTGGCATTATTGAGAGTGTCAAGAAGCATGTGGACAAGGATGATCCAGTGGATGTAGTGTACCTGGATTTTCAGAAAGCCTTCAACAATTCCCACATCAGAGGCTGTTAAGCAAACTAAGCTGTCATGGGATAGGAGCGAAGGTCCTCTCATGGATCAGTAACTGGTTAAAATGTTGGACCCACCCTACTCGAAGTGTTCATGTTGCTAACACTCACAATGATGTCATGAGTCTCTCAGTATTTAGTTTTTCTCTTAAAGCCCCAGCTCCTGGAGTCATGTGATTATGTGACAGTCTAAGCTTTTCCTTCCTTCCTTCCTTCCTTCCTTCCTTCCTTCCTTCCTTCCTTCCAAGAAGTGAGTTTCTAGCCCTCAAGGTTGCAGAGAAAAGATTGAAGATGTGTCCCAAGTAAAGGCTCCAAAACCAGACACCAAATGAAAATAGCCCCCAGTTTATGGTGTCTAAGGCAATCTCATGATTTCTCAATGCCTTTCTCCTGATTTTTGATCACGCGGGGTAGGCCACGCTGCACAGGGGATGCAATATGATGGGGCATGAGAACATGCTGAGCCTGCAGCACCTGGGACCACTGGGGAGTTTGGAGAGCCCCTTGTGGGTGCAAGTCCACTGCCAAACTCAGGTCTCTGTTCGCTGGTGGGGGGTGGGTTTGCTGTGACAGTGGCTAGGCTTACCCTCGCTGCCTGTCACCCCTCAGCATGCCATGGACATCCTGGGCTTCAGCAATGAAGAGAAGTACGGCTGCTATAAAATAGTGGGCGCCATCATGCACTTCGGCAACATGAAGTTCAAGCAGAAGCAGCGGGAGGAGCAGGCGGAGGCCGAAAACACTGAAAGTGAGTTTGCCCCATGGCCGAGTAGGGCTGGGGCAAGCTTTGCTGAGCCCAGCAGGGTGCGTGAATTCCTTCCACAGCTGTATAGGAAATCCCAGGGCTGGAGCAGTGAAACAATCCCCGTTAAGTTTCCCATTCATCTGCCCTCCATCCCTTCCCTTTCCCACATTCCTCTCATGTGGCAATGCCTATTGACTAGGGGCCATGCCTCCCACAGTGCTCAGAACTCCACACAGCAGCCCTGCCTCTCTGAGCATCTGTTTGGTGCAGGACACTGTGTCTGCTTCTGTCAAACCAGCTGCCCTGTGCAAAGATTTATTGTTCTCCCTTATTGCATTGTCCTCTCTCAGCACAAGAGGGCAGAGAAAGGGCTGTGCAGGAAACCTTAGCTTAAGCAGTTCCCGATATTTGAGCACAGCAAAGAGAATGTTGACCTAACACGAAACGATTCCCCTACGTCGTTAAGATGGAGCAAATCTTCCTAGACAGAGATTCTCTGGGTTGGTAATACCTCAGAGAGGCACATGTGCAAAAATCGCCAGATCCCAAAAGCCCCCTACAACCCCTGGAGAACACAATACAGACACTGCCCGCTGGGGAGGTGGGCAGACTACAGGGCATTTGGGGGCTAGTGAAAGCCAGCAGAATTAGGACAGCATCATCTCAGCCACAGAACCCTATATTTTTTGTCTTGAGTATGCCCATCGCCTGGCTGCTTCCTCATGGTTTGATGATGTATTCCAGGTGCTGACAAGGCCGCCTACCTCATGGGAATCAGCTCAGCTGACCTCATCAAAGGGCTGCTCCACCCCAGAGTGAAAGTAGGAAATGAATATGTGACAAAAGGTCAGAACGTGGAACAGGTGAGTGTGCTGGGACTGTAGTGTCCTGCCTGCATTTGTTACCTAGAATCCCTTGGCTTTGTGCCCTACAGGAGAGCGATGGATTTGGGTGACGTTCCCAGTGCAGGGCCCTTAGCTCTGGAGTTCTCCCCTCTGGTGGCCCCACAAAGTCTGATTTTGGGAGCCCCAAGGGCATGGTGTAAGCTGAGCCTGCTGTTGCTGGCTTTTAGCAGCTGTCTCGGTTATTCATTGCTAGTGTGACGTGGAAGCAGGGAGTGTGCTGGCTTGATGGCCAGATATTTTTGGCCATTGCATTTTACAGTGATGGGCCAAGGCTGGAATTTCAATTCGAACCCCTTCAATTTGTGGAGGGTTTCAGTTCAAATCCCTGGGCCCTGTGGTTTGGCCTGGGTTGGATCCACACACAAGAGGGGCCTAATTTCTGTGGTTCTTGCTTCAACTGCAGCCCCTATCTCATGAGTATGTTGGCTCAAGATGGTGGAAACCTCCCCAGGACAGCAGCTCTTGTGAGATTCCCACTGCCGAGGGCAGGAAGATTGCAAGCACAGCTCATGAGGTTTCCGCACCCTCAGCCACACACCCAAAGCTTGGCCTGGATTGCGCACCCACCTTGCACACCAGCCTGGGAGTCACATTTCTGATCATTCCTATCTGAGTTGTGGGCCTAGGTTCCATCTTCAGAAGTGACTTATGCACTAGGGAGCCTGGGGGTCAGAAAGTCCATGGGGGACAGGCTCCTAAGTTACTGGAGTACTTTTGAAAATGTCACCCTAGATCTAATCTGGACCCCAGCACATCCCCAGCACATGGAGCTTCAGGTACACTTAGTCAGGAAAGGAGGGCACAAGATAAATGGCTGCAGGAGCACAAACACACGGACTAATTCAATAGCTGAAAATGCGAACGGCCCTTGGTGGGAGCAGCAATTCCCTTGGCTCTGTCTGGCTATTCCCCTTCCTGCTCTGAGAGTAACAGGTCTCCACCACCTCAGGCTGGGTGTAGACAACATGAAACTAATAGGGAGCAAGTCCCGAAGTAACGAGCCCTTTCTGGTTTGTGTTGGCAGGTGGTGTATGCAGTCGGGGCCTTGGCCAAAGCCACCTACGATCGCATGTTCAAGTGGTTGGTGACTCGTATCAACAAAACCCTGGACACCAAGCTGGCCAGGCAGTTCTTCATCGGAGTACTGGACATTGCAGGCTTTGAGATCTTTGAGGTGGGTTGCAGGGGTGGTGTGTACTAAACTGACTCAGTGCCATAGACACACACGCAGCTTTCCCACGGCTTCTGGCAGTTCTGCCATGAAGATATGGGTGTCTATGGAGAATGGAGCTCATGTATCAATTCATTTACCTAGAGTAGGCCCACCACAGCCCCCTGAGGACCAGAGTGACGATTCAGTCCCAGCTGAGTTCTTTTCCGCCTGCTCTGGAATGGGACCCCAGCTGGGCCTGTCCACACGGGCTGGGTGGAATCACTGGGACCAAAGGACGCTCCCCTTGGCTTACACAGAGGTTTGGTTTGTGCCTGTAGTTTAACAGCTTTGAGCAGCTGTGCATCAACTTCACCAATGAGAAACTGCAACAGTTTTTCAACCACCACATGTTTGTCCTGGAGCAAGAAGAATACAAGAAAGAAGGCATCGAATGGATCTTCATCGACTTTGGCCTGGACCTGCAAGCCTGCATTGACCTGATCGAGAAGGTAAAGCAGGAGGCGTGGAGATGGGGGTCAGTGACTCTGCCAGCCCGCTTGGGTGGCTCCGTGAGACAGGAGCGGGCTGTGCGTACGGTTTGGCTGCACAGGGCTCTGATAATCTCTGTAACCAAGCAGCCAGCTGAACAATACCATTTGGCAGATCCTTTTATTACAGGGGGAGGATAGTTGGCTGCCGCCAGACTGAGCTGTAGGGCTGAGGGCTCTAACCGTTCTAACCGGCTTGCTGAGCCCTCAGTGAGTTCTGGATTTCACCCTGGCCCTGACTGATCAAGAGGGAAATGAAAAACAGGTCCAGGGGAGCGGGATGGCCTACTGATTAGGGGAACCCCAGAAGGCGGTGGGCTGGAGGTAATGGGGGCGGGAGGGGGCTTTCCACAATAGAGTTTATCCTGCCAGTTGGGATGTAGGGAGGGAATGAGGGGAAAATGCCGTCACAAGGTGGTGACAGTTTGTCCCATGGCACATTCTCCCAGCACCTCTCTGCAGAGGCCTGACTCTCCTTCCCTGGCAAGGGCCTCAGCACCTCCCCAGCCAGTAGTGCAGAGCAAGTCTCCCCTGCAATTCAGAGGCTAGGATGGCTGCATTTGTGCCAGGGATTGGTTGGGGGCCGGGATTGGGTGGGGGCCTTTCTTGTCCTTTCCCCGCTGTGCCGAAGTCTGAGCGGCTCATGGGTATCCTTTTCTGCAGCCGCTGGGAATCCTCTCCATCCTGGAGGAGGAGTGCATGTTCCCGAAAGCCTCAGACATGTCCTTCAAGGCCAAGCTGTACGACAACCACATCGGGAAGTCTCCCAACTTCCAGAAGCCACGGCCAGACAAGAAGCGCAAATATGAGGCGCACTTTGAGCTGGTGCACTATGCGGGAGTGGTATGTCCCCCGCCGAGCCCTTCTCTTTCCCCGGCCTCTTGGGCCCTCTGTGCTGGGCTGCTGACCTGACCCGCTTCTCTTTGTCCTGTTGTGACAGGTGCCCTACAACATCATTGGCTGGCTGGATAAGAATAAAGACCCCCTGAATGAGACAGTGGTGGGAGTCTTCCAGAAATCGCAGAACAAGCTCTTGGGCAGCTTATATGAGAATTATGTAAGCTCCTCCTCAGGTGAGCCATGGTCCTGCCCCCCTTCACCCCTCACCCACACCGTGACTTCGCCTGGGAACACCTCACGAGTTGCCCAGAACTGCTCTCTGCTGGCACCAGCAGGCCTGCAGCATGCGGTGACTCTGACAGAAGGCCATCATCCGGGGCGGATTATGGTTTTGTGGGGCCTTGGGCCAGAGCAAGTGGGGGTCCCTCCCCACCCCTTCTGCCTGCAGTCCCCCCATGTTCCTGCCAGGGAAATAGGATCGGGGCATGGGGGCACCCATTTGCCTGGGGCCCCCCAATTAGCCGGAGCCCCTGGGCACGGGCCTCATTGGCCCAGTGGCTAATCCACCACTGGCCATCCCCTGCTCACCAAGAGACCTAGGGTGCCACGCTGCACTGATTCCTGGGAGACCTGGATTTGACTCCCATACACAGTCTCCTGCTCCCTGGGCAATGGGGTGCTGCAGCTTAGTCCTGGGGAGCCCAGTGGGGGATGGTGTTGTAGGAGTGAAGGGGAATCCCAACAGGGAAAGCCGGGCAACACCAGAGGGGAGCAGAGGTTTATCCCGGTCTGCAGGTGTGATCCAGGGTGCGTGTTGCCATTTCGCCCTTAACAGAGACCTGGCGCCCGGTGCTGGCCCGGGGTTGCTAAGATCTGCATGACGGGGAATTCTGCCCAGGCCAGACTCACAAGCCATCTTCCATTCCCCAGTGAGGAGAGAGACAGCGGGACTCACACACAGCTCTGCCCCTTAGTTAACGTGCTCACCGATCCAACACACACTTCCATTCTCCCTCCAACGTCCCTGCCCACACGCTCATGGGACTTCTGCCACCGCGTCTGGGCCCAACACAGACCCCCTCCGCCTCCTGCCTCCCACACCCCTGCCTCCCGCATCACACACCCCTTCCTCCCTCCTCACAGACCAAGTCCTTCCTCCTTGTACACCTTTCTCTCACCTCACACACCCATGTCCCGCCTCACGCACCCATTCTGCCCTCTTCACACACCCATTCTTCCTCCTTGCACACCCCTTCCTCCCGCCTCACACACCAAGTCCTTCCTCCTTGCACATCCATTCTTCCCCCCTTGCACACCCCCTCCTCCCGCCTCACACACTCCCAAGAGCAGGCCCGTGGCTCATCTAGGTGCACTAACATGGGACCCAGAGTCTTCCAAATGCAGCAGACACAACAGACCCCAGAGCAATACTTCACCGGCATCATGAATTTACCGTTTCCCTCCAACAGATGAGCCACCGAAGACAGGGGTCAAGGAGAAGCGTAAGAAGGCGGCTTCCTTCCAAACGGTGTCACAGTTACATAAGGTAAGAGCGAGACCCACACTCAGGGCAGGAGGGTGAAGACTCCCCTCCGAGAATCCATCCCAGCCCCTCACACAGCCCGGGGGCATCTCCCTCACAAGCCCCTGATGCTGTAAGAGACACAAAGACCCTACAGGGTTGGTGTTTCTTGCTGCGTGGGCGCGACAGGTCCTCAGCCCTAGAGCAGGTGCCAGCTCTGTACCGGGTCGGGAAGAGTCTCAGCCCCCTGCTGCTAGCTCCTCTCCACGCTGCACTCGCTCAGCTAAGGACCCGTGGTCCCAGACGGAGAGAAAATGTCCCCCTTTGAGGTGGGGCTTGTGCCGCTGCTGAGCCCGCGATGGCGCATCTCCGCCTCTGGGAGAGCGGCAGTTAAGACTTGCAGTGATGTTTAGATAATGTATTACATGAACATCACTTTAAGTCTGTGCTACCTCTCTCCTCACTCTGAACTGCGGGAAGGACAGCCCTTGGCAGAAGACAATGAAGGTGGATCTTACGGGGCTCTGAACAGGGGAGGATTATGGAGCCGCCCTGCAGCTCTCCTGCCTTGGGAGATGGCTAGGGCAGATTGCTAGCTCAGTGCAGCACAGGGCCCTGAACCCCGTTCACAGCACTCACTCCGGGGGTGTCTCTGTCTCTGAGGCAGCCAGGGGGACAGCTGAGAACCAGACCAGACTGGGGTTCATAAGCCTAAAGCTAGATCCTGCTGGAAGAGTCTCGTCCTGCAATGACAGGGGAGCAGCAGCTGTGCCAGTCTTCATTGGCTCCAGCGTCAGATGGGGGGGCTTTCAGAGCTGAGGGTTCTGGGTTCAACCCACTGCGGGGACACTTTACTGGCCTCCTTCCTTGTGCATTGGGAAGGCCTATCTGCCTTAGAGACATGCTGCTGTGAGTGGGTCAATCTAGCTGCTGCAGGGTGTCTGCTACCGAGAGCAGGGGGCTGCCTGGCCTAGGAGAGGAGGCAGCTTGGCATGGCACAAGGAAGGGCAGGGCTTCTGGGTGGCTTGGGCCATTGCTCAAAGGGAAAGGAAGTCCCATAAACAAACATCACGCATCACTCATGCTCTGAGTGAGACGGGGGGACGCCTCCCCCCCAGGTTGTGCCCTGTCCTTGCACTTTTCACAAGGAGCGTGGCTGGTGCGGGGGATGCCGGCGTGGCTGGCTCTCGTCTCCAGACTCCTGGGATCAAATCCTTCCCCAAGCTGCAAGTGAAAATGCACTTGGTAGCCCCTACCATGCATGGCAAACCCCCGTGGAGAATGGCACCATCCAGAGGCTGCTCAGGAGAGCCTCAAAGGAGTGCTGTGCCGAGCCCTCCCCCGCAGGCTGAAGGCCTCCAGGGCCCAGAGACCTTTCTATGGAAGCCGGGCTTAGGGTGTTGTTCCCACAGCCTTGGGAAGGTACAGAGACCCCTGAGGAGACATGGGCAGGGGGATGCGAGGTGAGTGGTGACACCCAGCAGGGCAGAGGCAGCGTGTCCCGCCTCACCCTTGTATCTGTCCTACAGGAGAACCTCAACAAGCTGATGACCAACCTGCGGGCCACCCAGCCTCACTTCGTCCGCTGCATCATCCCCAACGAGACCAAGACCCCAGGTATGCAGCTGCAGGACTGGCCTGGCCCAGGAACGGGGCTGGTAGGACAGCACTCAGATTAATGGCAGCCCATCATTATCTCCTCTGGGCTGCGTGTGCCACCTGTTCCCACCAGAGCTCTGAGGATCCCATCCCCCACCTCTAGTCACTGCTTCCCAGCTAAGGAGACCTGACAGGTGTCTCTCCTGGGCCCACGAATTCCAGCTCCTGTCAGGAGCGGTCAGGGGAAGCACTCCCCTCCAGATGCACCATGTGCCCTAGGGCTGCCCAGAGGGGCCACAGGAGAGCTCCCTGTCTCCATGAGCCCCTTGGATGCAAAGGTGAAAAGGACCTTTACAGGGGGTCTAAACCCAGAAGCAAGTGGGTCGCTCCTCAGGAGCTGTGGGTAAAACACCTGCGCTTTGTGGATGCTGCTCCGACCCCTCCTAGAGTCTCCTGGCAGGAGCAGCAGAGATGGAAGGCAAATCCTTCCCTAGCTATGCTGCGAGCCTGTGTTCTGCCATCACACAGGAGACACACATAGCACTGGCCACCCTCCAGAGAGCAGAGGGGGCCCAGGCCACAGCACTGGGTTTCGGTCCAGGCCAGCAAGTGGGGTAAACCTGTTATTAAAACAGGGGCCACGTGCAAAATCCAGGTCCAGCTGGAGGCTCAGCTTTCAGCTCCCCAGTCCTGCTGGCCATGGGGTTTGGTTCACGCCATAGCCTGGTCGACGTGGGCCCTGTTGACACAACCCCTGCCTTCTCTCCTCTGCAGGAGCCATGGACGCCTTCCTGGTGCTGCACCAGCTGCGTTGCAATGGTGTGCTGGAGGGCATTCGCATCTGCCGCAAAGGTTTCCCCAACAGGATCCTCTACGCTGATTTCAAGCAGCGGTAACGCCTCCCCTCTCTCTCCCCTGGCTGCTGGGGATTAGCTCAGGCAGGCGGCAGATCGCCCCAGGCTCCGCTTTGCTCCCCACCGCGTGGGGGTTCATCTGAATCCAGCATGTGCATTGCTCCTCTGCCACTGGCCCTGCTGTGCATGGTGCCTTCATCCTGCTTCCCAGCGCAAAGCCGTCCGAGATTCCTGGATACACCTGGGCTAACGTGGATACATCAGGGTCTCGTGCTGCCCTCCCCCAAATGATGGTGTTCGGCGTGAGAGGCCGGAGCCCAAGGCAGAGGCTGAATGTCAGTCAGGGGCTAATGAGGCTCCCCGCATCAGATGCACAGAGCCCAGCTCAATTCCCTCCCTGCCTCTGTGAGCTGAGCTCGGAGCTGGGTGGAAGTGTAGGCCCAGGCACAATTGGCAGCCTGCTGGCCTGGCTCTGATCCTGGCAGTTCAGCCCCATGGTGCTTGTATCATGCAGATCCCAGCACAGAGGAGGCAGCTCTGAGCTGGCCAGGCATGCTACGTACCGGTGCACAAGCCAGCACGCGACCTGTGCCATGGTGCTGCCGGTGTCTAGCGTGGCCACAGCACGTGTCGCACAGACATGTTCCTGGCTGGGTCCCTCTTTGCGTGGGGTTAGGGGGAGCTACCAGCTCGGTGCTATGGCCCCTCTGCTGTGTCTCTGCAGCTATCGGATCCTGAATCCTGCTGCCATTCCTGATGACAAGTTTGTGGACAGTAGAAAGGCCACGGAGAAGCTGCTGACTTCCCTGGAGCTGGACCACTCCCAGTACAAGTTTGGTCACACCAAGGTGAGAGGGGAGGGCAGCTGGGCTCCCGCAGGCAGGGAGGGAGCTGGAGCTGGGTGGTCTGCCCTGAGGATGGGACTCCTCCTTGGAGAGCTGCAGGGAGGGGAAGGGTGAGAGTTCCCAGTGCTCTTCTCCGGCTCCAGCTCACTCTGCTCTCCCCAGGGCTCATCGCCTCCAGAGGTCTTGCTCCAAACCCCACCACCCCAGCGCTGTCTGGACTAGGCCCTCCCGCTGCAGGTCCCTGCCCTGCCTGCCTGCTCTTCCACCCGTGGGAGGAGGCAGGGTGGGGGTGGCTCAGTGCAGCAGCTGGAGATGGGTAGCTAGGGAAGGGCAGAGAGACAGGCTGGGAGGAGGTCCAGCAAGGACCCCCTTTCCCCAGGGTCCCATCACCCCAGATCATGTTGTGGTATCTGAGTCGCTGGCTCAGAGCTCCCGCAGGCCCTGCCCTAGCAATCGGGGCACACGTCACCGAGCGGGCTGTGGAGCACTGGCGATGTGAGTCCACACCAGGCAGCGCTAATGACACACACTCAGGCGCTGAAGAAATGGTGTCTAGGGGTCTGATGGCTGCTCAGAGAGGTTCGGGTGCCCATTGGTCCCATAAGCTCGCTCTTATTCCCCTCCTTGCAGGTGTTTTTCAAAGCTGGTTTGCTGGGCCATTTGGAGGAGATGCGAGACGAGCGCCTGGCCAAGATCCTGACGATGCTGCAGGCCAGAATCCGTGGGCGGCTGATGCGCATTGAGTATCAGAAGATGATCAACCGGAGGTAGAGCAGCTAGAGGGGCGGCCTGCCCTGCCAGCACCGCTCACCCTTTGCTGTCCAATCAGAGCAGGCAGGGATGAACCTCCCATCACGCCCGGTTGGTCAGACAAGTCCAGGGGCGGAGCTGGATGGAATTCCAATGAAACCTTTGCCAATCAATCAAAATGGAACCATTTTGTGGAGATGGTTTGATGCTGCTGAAGTTCCAGCAGAGCCCTGCCTGGTTTCGGTGCAGCTCGCCTGCCCAGCTCCTGGGCAACCTGCCTGGAGGGCTGATGGGGAGCCAAGAGCCTAGAAGTCCCAGCTCCCAAACTCATGGCTCTGCGGCAGCTCCGCCTGGCAGCCTGCCTGCAGCTCTGTTCCCTTTTAAGGAGAATTTCATTCCAAATCAGAATGAAACCAAATTTTGAAATAAAACGTTCTTCCATGGGACAGAATGCCCTTTCCCCTGCCCTGCTCCACTCAGGGGGGTCACTTCTCCCATTGCTGTACAGGCAGCAGTGCAATCCATGGGCTTCATTACTTCTGGTGAGGGAATGGAGACTGTATAAGGCAGATCAGTTTCCTCTCTGGGCTGCTCACGCTGAGCGGTGGTGGATTTTCCAGGCGGCAGGCAAGGAAAGCATCCCAGCATGCGTGTCAGCTGTATTGCCTGGGGAGTGTTTTTCCATGGCTTGCATGACCTGCAAAGGGGGACTGGGAGGGGCCTGGCAGCAGGAGACAAAAAGCCATGTCCCCATATTTGGGAAGTCTCTTACAGTCAGTGTGGAGGGCTCGTTAGGGATACACTGGGATAGAAACCCCTGGGAGGGTCAATGCATTCCAGGCCATGGACCAGACCTGAGGCCATTGTTGACCCTTCTGTTGCTGTACATAAGCACCATGCGATGGTTGGACAGTCCCGGGAATTGCTGCCGCAAGGGCCAGATACCCCAAAGAGCTCAACCCCTGACATGCACCTGACATACTGAGCTGTTGTGAAAACCTATCTCCGCACGTGCCAGCCAAGAAGGTGGTGTTTGTGGGGTGAGAGCAAGCAGGGAGTCCTTGAGCATCACAGTTTGACTGAGCCTGTCCTTCTCATGCCTCAGGGAAGCACTCTACACCATCCAGTGGAACATCCGTGCTTTCAATGCTGTCAAGAACTGGTCCTGGATGAAGCTTTTCTTCAAGATCAAGCCTCTGCTCCGGTCGGCGCAGAATGAGAAGGAGATGGCTACCTTGAAGGAGGAGTTCCAGAAGCTGAAGGAAGCTCTGGAGAAGTCAGAGGCTAAAAGGAAGGAGCTCGAAGAAAAACAAATTACCATGATCCAGGAGAAGAATGACTTGTCTCTCCACCTTCAAGCTGTAAGCCCCGTGTACAGCTCCTTGGCAGGGGAGATGTGGGTGTGGGTGATGAGAGTGCGGGTAGGCATGGATATACCCCGCCAGACAGGTCAAATGTTATACCACAAGCGAGAATGGTCCCTTAGATGGGAACCACTAGCCTTCTGGCCCCTTGCACCCGAGAGGGCTCAGAGAAGGACCTGACACTGTGGACAGGATTGTTCAAAGGAGCGAGGCTTGGGAATGGAGAATTTCTAGGTCACTGCTCAGTCTGGTCTAGGGCACCATGGTCCAGTATCATCTGCTGGCCATTCAGAGGCCGGCATGAAATGAGATGGAAGGCCTTAGTCCAGTGCTGAGCAAATGCCCATCTCACAAAAAGTCCCATCATAAGGGGAACCCTTGTGTCAGGGCAGAGACTGAGGAATGAATGGGCTGCTCTGCAAAGGTGACCCCACCAGAACAGGCTGCAGCACATGGGTGGGACGTGTGAGTGTCTGCTGGCCAAGCTGTGCCTGCTCCCTGGAGCACGGTCTCCAGGCACTGTCAGTCCAGCACCTCCCATCACCCGATACACCTGAAGCAGAAGGACCAGCATCAGCTTCGGCAGCTCTCCTGTTCCTCTTTGGCCCTAAGGGATGGGAAGAGAAAGGATGGGAACGTGCCAGAAAGAAACAAAAGCTTCCTTCCATCTGCCTGAATGGCTTGTGCTTGCTCTCTACATTAAGTGAAGAGCATCAGCAGCTAGTGTCCAGGAGAATGAGGGTGTAGTGATCTCTGCCAGGGGCTAGGACCCCTGACTGGATGGTAATATTTCCTGGGGGAAATGGATGAGCATGTGTTTCTTTATGCACTCTCCCAGGAACAAGACAACCTAGCTGATGCAGAAGAGCGCTGTGACCTGCTGATCAAAGCCAAGATCCAGCTGGAGGCCAAGGTGAAAGAGCTGACGGATCGTCTGGAGGACGAGGAGGAGATGAACGCGGATCTGACCTCCAAGAAACGCAAGCTGGAGGACGAATGTGCTGAGCTGAAGAAGGACATTGATGACTTAGAGATCACGCTGGCCAAGGTGGAGAAGGAGAAGCATGCCACAGAGAACAAGGTAACAGGCACCGCATGTGAGAGGGGTCACTGTGCAACTGCTGCAGCCAGTTACCAGGGGCTCCACAGAGCTCTGTGGCTACACTCCCGATGGCTTCTCTGAGTGTTGTGACTGCTGTAGGAGCCCAGCGACCTGCTCAGGGAGAAGAGGCTGCTGTTAGGGTGTGAGAGGAAGGGCTCAGTCTCTGACAGGGCTGGCCAAAATGCAGCGAGGCTCTGTAGAAGGTAGTGTCTGAAAGAGCAAAAACCTCCCTGGCCCCAGAGCATTGCACAGTCTGTGCAGCAATAAGTGAAGCCGGGGGTAATGCCATGACTTTCCACCTGCAAAAAATGCCTTCAGTTTTGCCTGGTGTAGCTGGTGAAAGCGTTGGAATAAGAAGCAAGCCCATGACAGACCTGCAAGAGCAATGGGGCTACAGGCAGTAATGGTGACAGTGACAGTGAGGATGCTTGACAGTGATGGAGGTGATGAAGGCGGTGGTGGGGATGGTGGGGATGGCAGTGGGTGTGATGGTGGTGGAGATGGTCGTGGTGCCTAGGGCAGCCCTCACTGGAAATGCCAAGGTCAGGACAGGCTGCAAAAGGGAGAGCAGATACTACCAAAGACTGGTGGGTAACACTGAAGTACATTCATCAGTCACAGACTGTGCTTCTGATTCCCCACACTGGTTATCAAGAAGATTAAAAAAGAGAAATCACACAGCCCCCTTTATTGCATTCCAGTTCTCTGGCTCCCAATCGGCACCTACGTCCAGCACAGTGAGAAGTTATTTAAAAACTCTGCTCATTATACAAAATGTTCTTCTGAACCCTAAAGGGCCAGCCACATTGCCAGGTCAATATTAGTTTGGCTCTTACCCAAAATACCATGTTGCCAGCCAATCCTTTAGTGTCTAAAACTAAGAGTTTGTTACAGGGGTGGGCAAACTTTTTGGCCTAAGGGCCACATTGGGGTTGTGAAACAGTATGGAGGACCGGGTAGGGAAGGCTGTACCTCCCCAAACAGCCTGGCCCCTGGCCCCCTATCTGCCCCCTCCCAGACTGGCCCCCTCAGAACCTGCGACCCATCCAACAGCCCCCTCTCGGGTCCCCCCACCCCTAACCACCCCCCAGGACACCACCCCCTATCCAACCCTCCCTTATCCCTGTCCCCAGACTGCTGCGCCCCCTATCCACAACCCCACTCCCTTACAGGCCCCCCAGGACTCCCACCCCTATCCAACCCCCACTGTTCCCCGTCCCCTGACCACCCCCTCTCCCCCAGAACCTCTGCCCCATCCAACTGCCCCTTGCTCCCTGACTGCCCCCGTGGGACCCCCAGCCCCTTATTGAAACCCCCCGCTCCCTAGCCCCTTACCATGCCGCTCAGAGCGGCAGGAGCTCGCAGCTGCATGGCCCGGCTGGAGCCAGCCACGCCGTGCAGAGTGCTGGCGGTGCGGCACGCTGAGCCTGTGGAGAAGGGGGGGGGGACAGCAGGGGAGGGGCCGGGGGCTAGCCTCCATGGCCGGGAGCTCAAGGGCCGGGCAGGACGGTTCTGCGGGCCGGATACGGCCCATGGGCTGTAGTTTGCCCACCTCTAGTTTATTACAAGGGAAAAAGAAAGAACAAGAAGAGAGTTGTTAAATGGTAAAGCAGTCAGATACATACAGAGACTTCAGAGTCCATATATCAGGTTCTTAGCAGTATGGGTGAGTTTGCTGGCTTGAAAGTCCCTCTGGAACACATCCACAGCTTGGATAGGTCATTCAGTCCTTTGTTCAGAGCTTCGTTTGTAGGAAAGTTACTCCAGTGGGAAGCAGGCCTGAAGACAAAATGGAGATGAAGCAGTTGTCTTTTATATTCTTTTGCCATGAAGCTTGTGCTGTGAAGCTTGTGTTTGGGACACAGAAAATACAAGCCTCATGGCAAAAGAAGGGGATGGAAAAAGCCTTAGAGTTCTTTGTCCATAGGCATGCCCCTACATTGCTTGCTGACTCATCAGGGTATTCCCTGGCTTTTTCAATTGGTTCATTGTACAGGTGATGTCCCTTGATGGGCCATCAAGCTGGTTTAGTGCTGATGCCAATCTGTCTGGGGGTGTCACCCAGAAACACAGCACAAGATTGGAAATAGAGATATACCCTACATATCTATAACTCATGATACAAAGGTGATACAAACATATAAACAAGATTATCATATTTGGCAAATTATAACATTTTTGTAGATACTTTACACGGCATATCTAGCATGATTCATTGCAATTTTAAAATATTGGTATCCATAGTATCATTAAGTGTCTCCCACATTCCATACAGCATCGCACATGGTGGTGATGGTTAGGAATGTGGTGGTGATGATGGTGAGGAAGGCGGTGATGAGGGTGGTGGTGAGGGCAGTGATGGTGATGGTGAGGAAGGTGGTGGTGGGGATGGTGAAGATGGCAGCGATGGTGACGGTGGTGGAGATGAAGGCAGTGGTGGGGATGGTGAGGATGGCAGTGGAGGTCATGATGAGGATGGTGGTGATGAGGGCAGTGGTGGAGGTGATGGTGAGGAAGGTAGTGGTGAGGATGGCAGTGATGGTGATGGTGAGGAAGGTGGTGGTGGGGATGGTGGTGATGAGGGCAGTGGTGGAGGTGATGGTGAGGAAGGTAGTGGTGAGGATGGCAGTGATGGTGACGGAGATGAAGATGGTGGTGGGGATGGTGAGGAAGGTGGTGGTGGGGATGGTGGTGATGAGTGCAGTGATGGTGATGGTGGTGGAGATGAAGGCAGTGGTGGTGATGGTGGTGAGGAAGGCAGTGGTGGTGATGTGGTATTCTAGAGTTTAGCTCTCATCTGCCCCCAACCCCTGTCTCCTGAGGAGTTAAGCTCTCTTTTTCCTCTGCCGGCCTAGGTTAAAAACCTGATTGAAGAAATGGCGGCTCTGGACGAGATCATCGCCAAGCTGACCAAAGAGAAGAAGGCGTTGCAGGAGGCGCATCAGCAGGCCCTAGATGACCTGCAGGCTGAAGAGGACAAAGTCAACACGCTGACGAAGGCCAAAGTCAAACTGGAACAGCAAGTGGATGATGTGAGTAAAACATGAATGCAAAGACCAGTGACAGCAATCCCGTTGTATGGATGAGCCGTGTGCCCCCAGTGCAATCGCCCCGGTACAGAGGAGATGCGTTAGATGCCATGCTAGGTTTCTGCCAGCAATGGAGAAGGGACCTCTCATCAGAGGCAGGAGGATGTGGAGGAGCAGGAGATGTCAGGGGCACTGGAGGGAGTATTTCCCTTCCGAATTTACATTTCTTCCTTCTCTCCAGCTGGAAAGTTCCCTGGAGCAGGAGAAGAAGATCCGAATGGACCTGGAGCGAGCGAAGCGCAAGCTGGAAGGGGATCTGAAGCTGACGCAGGAGTCTGTGATGGATCTGGAGAACGACAAGCAGCAACTGGAGGAGAAACTCAAAAAGTGAGTGCCAGCAACGCCTGGGGAAATACCCCGCAGCCAACCCCAGCAGGCGCTGCTCCTGCCACCTGCTTCCTCCTGCACTGAGCACGCCCACAGGTGCAGGAGGCTGGCGTTCTCACTTCTTGGAGCTGTTTCCAGACTGGAAAATGCTGTTATCCTTTGTAGCATCTAGCGTCCCCAGCCATGCTCAGAACCCACTGCGTTGGACACTCCCAGACATCCAGGGAGAGAGGGTCTAACCAGCCCAGCGCAGGAGGGGTTCTCGTCCCCATGTTGCTGCGGGGCCTGAGGCTCATAGGATGCAGTGATTTACCCAGAGGAGCCTGTGACAGAGGCAGGAACAGAGGCAGATCTCCTGACTCGTGGTCCAGAACTCTACCCACCCGATCAAACTGCCTCCCAGCGCCCCAGGCTTTAGGGAGCCCAGAAAAGCACTCAAAGCTTCAAGAGAGGCTGCTATGCAGAGCTGTCACCTGCAGCCCCCAGGGGCTGCAAATGTAATCAGCAAGTCAGCAGGGTTGATATCAGCTGCCACATCCCAATTCATGGATGGGCTGTGCCCCCCCGGGGAACCGCCCCTGTGCAGGATTGGGTTGTGTCCCCCCAGGGGAACCGCCCCGCTGCAGGGATGGGCTGTGCCACCCCAGAGGAACCGCCCCTGTGCGGCGATGGGCTATGCCCCCCAAGGGGAACCGCCCCTATGCAGGATTGGGTTGTGTCCCCCCGGGAACCGCCCCGATGCAGGGATGGGCTGTGCCACCCCGGGGGAACCGCCCCGATGCAGGATTGGGTTGTGTCCTCCCAGGAACTGCCCCGATGCAGGGATGGGCTGAGCCACCCCAGGGGAACCGCCCCGATGCAGGGATGGGCTGTGCCACCCCAGAGGAACCGCCCCGATGCAGGATTGGGTTGTGTGCCCCATGGGGAACCGCCCCGATGCAGGGATGGGCTGTGTGCCCCCAGGGGAACCTGATGTAGAGGGGTTGTCTTAGGTGCTCTGCTACAGTTCTCCGAACAGTCTAGGTTGCAAGTACAGGTTCATTCATCCTTTGGTACAGGACAAAGTACAAGTCACTAGTTTGCAGGGAAGTCTCCTACACTGGCCCCTGGCAGACAGGCTAGGAGGGGCCTGGCAGCTGTTCTCTGCCTAACCACAGGCCTCTGTCCTGGTTCTGTGCAGGAAAGAGTTTGAGACAAACCAGCTGAATTCAAGGATTGAAGATGAGCAAGTGCTTGGGGCCCAGCTGCAGAAGAAGATCAAAGAGCTGCAGGTAAAGGAATGTTGTACAGACCACACAGGCCTGGTGTTCCACAGCGAACCGCCAGGGGGTTGAGTAGGAGAGTGCCCCAGGGCTGACAGAGAAGCTTGTCCCTGAGCAGGCAGAGCACTGCCCGCCTCCCTGGGCCTGCTGCCACCTCTGGGGAGCTATGCGGAGAGGGCTCTGCTTTCCACCATCCCTTCCGGCTGGGCCGGCCAAGCTAGTGTGTCTCCCTCTCCCCTCTCTCCAGCCCTGGGGCCTTGATCCCAGTTCAGCTGGGCACCTTTCAGATCTAATGGAGCCAGCTGGCTTCCCCAGAAGCCCAGCAGCTCCTTACGTGCCCACCCTGTGGGGGGGCTTGTTACCCCGGACATGAGAGGGGTGTTCTTGTTAGCAGCACTCTGAGCACGGACCTCACGGAGCCCAGCAGGGATGCCTGGGGAAAGCCAAGCCAGCGCAGTGGGGCTGGTGCGCTCCGGACCAATCCCAGGCACGATCTGTAGGGGAGGCAGGTTAAATGGGGTCAGGTTTGGGGTTTTTTAATTAAAAACTCAAAGACAAGCTCCTGGCATTTCAGCCGGGAGGGAGCTAGCTCTTTGCCCACACACCAGAACCTCAAATCCAACCCCCCAAACCCTGATGTCACAGTTTGTGAGAGGGGCCCAAAGGGCCAAACCAGAACCCCAGGGCCAGATCGCCCTAGCTGTGGGGGTGGGGCTGGGCTTGGAATCCTGATTCACAGCTGGACCCAGATTGGGTGGCTCAGGCCCAGCTCTCCAAAGGTTTTAGGGGTGATTGTGTTAGCAGAATCAGTGTTGGGACTGCTGCTAGCTCAGCCTGGGAGCCTGGGGCGCTGGCTGCCTGTCCCAGTGGGGTGGCTTGGTGCTGCAGTGAGGCTCTCACTCCAGCTGGGACGGCGAGGATGCCTGGCCCCATAGCACCTGCCCTGCTTTGCCCCCCGCCAGGCCCGCATTGAGGAGCTGGAGGAGGAGCTGGAGGCGGAGCGGGCAGCGAGGGCCAAGGTGGAGAAGCAGCGCGCGGAAGTGGCGCGGGAGCTGGAGGAGCTGAGCGAGCGGCTGGAGGAGGCGGGTGGCGTGACGGCTGTCCAGCTGGAGATGAACAAGAAACGGGAGGCAGAGTTCCTGAAGCTGCGCAGGGATCTGGAGGAGGCGACGCTGCAGCACGAGTCGACGGCGGCAGCCCTGCGCAAGAAGCATGCCGACACCGTGGCCGAGCTGGGCGAGCAGATCGACAACCTGCAGAGGGTCAAGCAGAAGCTGGAGAAGGAGAAGAGCGAGATGAAGATGGAGGTGGACGACCTGTCGTCTAACATTGAGTATCTCACCAAGAACAAGGTGAGGGACTGGGAAGCTGTGAGCAGGGCTGCCCCCCGCTGGGTGGAACCAGACCTGCTTGGGCGTGGGGGACTAGGGTGCCCAAGAGCGGGTGGAGGCCAAGGCAGGCTCTAAGTTCTAACCCAGCAAGTGTAGGTGGTTTGTGCAGGAGTCTTGGGCGCTGAGCTCAGGTCTGATGTTCGCTTGGCCAAGTCACTAACCTTCCTGCCTCCAGCTGCAAGTGGGGATAATGACACGTACCTGCTCCGTGCTTGGGCCGGAGGGCTCTGAAGCTGCTAAGATCAGAGCAAAGGCTGGAGCTCTTGGCGTGGAAAGCCCTGGGTTCTATCCTAGATGCTGCATGTGCGCAGAACAGCAGCTGAGCTCTCTGTATTGAAGGCAGCTGCAGGACCTGTTCCTCTACCGAGGGGGACATGCAAGGGTCCCATACTAGCAGGGCTCTGTGTGAGAGCCTAATGGGAATCCTGTTTTGCATCACTCAGCTGAGAGTGGGTCAGAGAAAGGGGGATTCCCCAGTCTCAAACCATAGCCTAGGAGGCAGGACAGTTCCCGGGGAGGCGTGTTCAGCAGCTGAGCCCATTTGGAAGAGCAAAGTTGTCTAGCTCGGGGCTGCCGATGTGACGCTGCCCTGGCTGCTCGCTGCAGGCAAATGCAGAGAAGCTGTGCCGAACGTACGAGGACCAGCTGAGTGAGGCCAAGTCCAAAGTGGAGGAGCTGCAGCGCCAGCTGGCCGAAGTGAGCACCCAGCGCGGCCGGCTGCAGACTGAGAACGGTAGGTTCGGAACGCCTTCGCCCAGCTCTGGGACTGGCTGAGAGGGGCCCCGAGGCTGGGCTTGCTGCTAAACCAGGGGACTGGGATCAGCCACCTTCCTGCCTCTCCGAGAGATCAGTGTGCTCTTCTGGCAGGCAGCAGGTCGTTGAGTAATTACTGATGCCAAAGCGGTGCCCGGAGGAGCTGCAGAATGTACCCGCAGGCCCCACTCAGGGCGGGCAGCGCGGCCAGCCAAGACAGAACAGCGGAGGCAGCGAGAGGAGAGAGGTAGCATCAGCCTGAGCGTGGCTACGGAATGTGCCGTGACCACCAGCGTTGCCAGCAGGAAGCTCCCTGCTGGCAGAGTTCCCCCTCTGCCCCAGCAGCACAGCTGCTGCCTTTGGGTCCAAGGATGCCCGGCTGGAGACCCAGCGAGGCTAGGTTCTGCCCAGACTCTCCTGGGATCTGCACTGGAAGGGCTGAGTGCATCAGGGAGCTGTGACATTAAGCTGAGATCCCTGCTGCCCAGGCGAGAGGTAAAGAGCCCCTGGCACGAGGGATAATAGGCCAATTGCCCAGGCCAACATCCCGTCAACCAGCAAGTCAGGTTCTGCTACCCTAGACTGTGTGGGGACCATCCAGGGCCCAGACTAGTGGCTGGCTCCTCACAGCCTGGCTGAGAGCCAAGTCATTGCTTGGGGGATGGGAAGTGCTAGATAAAGTCCATTTCGACTGACTCCGAGCTAGTGATGGGCCATAACTGCAAGGCCAGGTCCAGACTCCTCGAGCTCTGCGGGAACTCAGAGATGGGCTCAGGCCTATTGCTGTGAGCGAGCGCATCACCTTGGGCCCCCTGGAACCGGAGGCAGTTGGGGATCAGTTCTGCACGCTGGCGCTCAGGGGCCGCAGGGAGCTGAAGAACACGAGCACACGGCCTTGCACGGCTTCCATTTGCCCAGCTCCATTCCAGTTGTTTGGCTTTGTCTGCACTAGGGGAGCTAAGCCGGCTGCTGGAGGAAAAGGAGTCTTTTATAAACCAGCTGAGCCGTGGCAAGACCTCGTTTACCCAGACTATTGAGGAAATCAAGAGGCAGCTGGAAGAAGAGACCAAGGTAAGGCTGTGTGAGGGAGACGACTGGCTCTCTGGGGCCTCTCTCCTGTGGGAGGGGGGGCTTGCTGGCTAGCCAGGAAGGGAGTTGGGGAGCCCAGCAATGTGGACTTGCACCTAAGTCCCTAGAAAAGGATGGAAAATCATAGAGTCATAGAATATTAGGGTTGGAAGAGACCTCAGGAGGTCATCTAGTCCAACCCCCTGCTCAAAGCAGGACCAACCCCAACTAAATCATCCCAGCCAGGGCTTTGTCAAGCTGGGCCTTAAAAACCTCTAAGGATGGAGATTCCACCACCTCCCTAGGTAACCCATTCCAGTGCTTCACCACCCTCCTAGTGAAATAGTTTTTCCTAATATCCAACCTAGACCTCCCCCACTGCAACTTGAGATCATTGCTCCTTGTTCTGTCATCTGCCACCACTGAGAACAGCTGAGCTCCATCCTCTTTGGAACCCCCTTTCAGGTAGTTGAAAGCAGCTATCAAATCCCCCCTCACTCTTCTCTTCTGCAGACTAAATAAGCCCAGTTCCCTCAGCCTCTCCTCATAAGTCACGTGCCCCAGCCCCCTAATCATTTTCGTTGCCCTCTGCTGAACTCTCTCCAATTTGTCCACATCCTTTCTGTAGCGAGGGCCCCAAAACTGGATGCAATACTCCAGATGTGGCCTCACCAGTGTCCATAGAGGGGAAAATCACTTCCCGCCATCTGCTGGCAATCCTCCTACTAATGCAGCCCAATATGCCATTAGCCTTTTGGTAACAAGGGCACACTGTTGTCTCATATCCAGCTTCTCGTCCACTGTAATCCCTGGGTCCTTTTCTGCAGAATTGCTGCTTAACCAGTCGGTCCCTAGCCTGTAGCAGTGCATGGGATTCTTCCGTCCTAAGTGCAGGACTCTGCACTTGTCCTTGTTGAATCTCTTCAGGTTTCTTTTGGCCTAATCCTCCAATTTGTCTAGGTCACTCTGGACCCTATCCCTACCCTCCAGCGTATCTACCTCTCCCCCCAGCTTAGCGTCATCCGCAAGCTTGCTGAGGGTGCAATCCATCCCATCATCCAGATCATTAATGAACATCTTGAACAAAACCGGCCCCAGGACCGACCCCTGGGGCACTCTGCTTGATTCCGGCTGCCAACTAGACATTGAGCCGTTGATCACTACCCCTTGACCCTGATGACCCAGCCAGCTTTGTATCCATCAAACTGCCAGTCATTGGCCAGACTGACACTGGGCCTGGCCATGCTCAGGGGTACCCAGCCCAGCCAAGCCTGGCAAGGGGCTGAAGCCACTGCTCTGAGCAGGAAAAACATGTCTGGGAGGGTAGCTGTGCAGGGGAGCCTTGGCCAGCACAGGTACTGGGAATGGGACCCTGTGCCTGGTGCTGGGGTTGGATCCAGCCCTGATCAGTCGTGAGCAGTAGCTCAGCCCAGGCAGTGGCTTTCTGGGGCCCTCTGTGAAGGGAGCTGGTGGGTGTTGGTCTGTCGCCCAGCAGGCTGCTCTCTGCAACCCCCCACATGCACCCCCACCACTGCACAGCTTGGCCCCTGGGGTCAGTCTCAGCAGAGAGGCCAGGGAGGCTGAATTCCCTTCTGCTAGGCTGCCCCTACAGGGCCGGTTTGTGGCACACAGGATGGGAGACCTGCACTGCTCCTGCTGGTGTGGGAACATGCCCTGCACAGAAAGCACCAGTCCCCAGGCCAGCAATCCAGCATCTTTCACTGGAGCTAGACTCCCCACGCTAAAGGAGGCACTGCCCCAGCAGAGCCTGCCTGATGGGGGGAGAGGGGGGGTCCCGGCCTTGGGCAGCACTGGATAAGTGTGAAGGCTGACTCCCACCCCAGGCCTGAGGGGAGCCCTCTGCCCATCTCGGCTCTCCTGCCTTCCCCTTTGCAGTCCAAAAACGCCTTGGCTCACGCGCTGCAAGCCTCGCGCCATGACTGCGACCTGCTGCGGGAGCAGTATGAGGAGGAGGTGGAGGCCAAAGGGGAGCTCCAGAGGACCCTGTCGAAGGCCAATGCTGAGGTGGCCCAGTGGAGAACCAAGTACGAGACGGATGCCATTCAGAGGACAGAGGAGCTGGAGGAAGCCAAGTAAGTTCCAGCAAGGGTCATGCACTGGGCACTGGCTGCTCCATCCGCCTGCTAGGACTGCTTGGGAGCAGATCTCCTGGGTGGCTGCTGGTCTCTGCAGAGGGACAGGGCAGCTGCAGAGACACCTCTGCATTCACACAGAGACGCGACTGGCTCAGCGAACACCCGTATGCTGGGCCTGGCCAAGGGATACGTTGCCTGTTGGCACTGTGTGTGAGAGCAGGGTGCTCTCTGCCCCAAGCTCCAACCACCAACGCTGCCCAGGGACTGCCCTGAATGTCCAGCATGTTGCTCCGTGGGGGCTTATCTGGGGATCCGTGCATCAGCCAACATATCTGTGGGTGCACAATGGGTCTAATGGGTTTGCATGGGGGCTGGTGGCTGTCCAAGGGGTGATGTGGCATTTGTGGAAGAACATAAGAATGGCCATATGGGGTCAGACCAAAGGTCCATCTAGCGCAATATCCTGTCTTCTGACAATGCCACATGCCCCAGAGGGAATGAACAGAACAGGTAAACATCAAGTGATGCATCCCATCGCCCATTCCCAGCTCTGGCCAACAGAGGCTAGGGACACCGTCCATGCCAATAGCTAATGATGGACCTATCCTCCATGAACTTATCTAGTTCATTTTTGAACCCTGTTATAGTCTTGGCCTTCACAACATCCTCTGGCAAGGAATTCTACAGGTTGACTGTGCATTATGTGAAGAAATACTCCCTTTTGTTTGTTTTAAACCTGCTGCCTATTAATTTCATTGGGTGACCCCTAATTCTTGTGTAAGTGGGGGAATGGTCCTGCTAGTGTGAGGAACTTTCCTGGCTTATACAGTACCCTGGTGGAATTTGCTAGCGAAAGGATCTAAGTCCTCGCTCCCACTCCCTTTACCCAGAGAGGGAGGGCTCCACTTCCCCTCTCCTGTGTGGCAGAGTCCTCTCTCTGGGGCACCTGGACATCACAAACAGCTGTCTCTGGAATGTAAGGGACGTTCATAGTCTGAGTCTCACACGTCCCAGGCCCTGGCTCTTCTGCAGGGATGCCGCGGGTTGGACACTTGCTCTGGCGGTGGCCACATGCCCTCTGGCTGTAGGTGGCAGGACCCTTCTTCCCAGAGTAGCGCCCTCTCTCCTCCCCCCTTCGGGGTTAAGATCCCCCTCCCAGTGCGGCCTGCAAGGCCTCTTGGCTGGGGCATCTCCCTGCACTGGGCCCTCTGCCAAGGGTTCCCCTTGCTCTCCCCAGCTGCTCACTGCACTTAGCTCTGGCCTGCTCCAGCTCCACTCTGCCTCAGCGCTGCTGCTGCTCTGCCTCCAGCTCCCTGGGCTGCTCCTCCGGCCCCGGCCAGCATGGCCCTACCCCCCCAGCTCAGCTCGGGCTCCTGCTCTCTCCTTAGCTCTGCCTCAGCCAGCTCCAGCTCACATGGAGGACAGGACCCCCAGCCTCCCTCATTGGCCTGCCTGCCCTGTCAACCAGGTTGACCTGGAGCATTGGCCTCTCCCCGTTGGCCCAAGGGACCATCAGTCTCAGGGTCCTGATTTCTCATCAGCTCTTCCCCCTTCTTTTGGTACTGGGAGAAGGCCAACCCAACCCGCACTGAGTTTCATGACAGGCCAGCAGCCCCCTTATGCCTGGGCCTTCCTCTCCCGGTCAGGCCAGGAGAATCTCGAGGATGGGCTTGAGCCCAAGTCCATTGAGGTCAATGGCCAAGATTCCCCCCGACTCCCTGGGCTTGGAATCAGGCCCCTGTTGATGGAATTGGCCTGAGGCGCACGCCTGCCGGGCTCCGTGTCCACGCGTGGGGCCTGCTGTGCCCAGCCCCCGGCTCACTCGCTGACGGTGGTTGGCAGGAAGAAGCTGGCCATCCGGCTGCAGGAGGCGGAGGAGGCTGTAGAGGCAGCGCATGCCAAGTGCTCCTCCCTGGAGAAGACCAAGCACCGGCTGCAGACAGAGATCGAGGACCTGTCCATCGACCTGGAGAGAGCCAACTCTGCGGCCGCCGCGCTGGACAAGAAGCAGCGTAACTTTGACCGCATCCTGGCCGAATGGAAGCAGAAGTATGAGGAGACCCAGGCAGAGCTGGAGTCCTCACAGAAAGAGTCACGCAGCCTGAGCACGGAGCTCTTCAAACTCAAGAACGCCTACGAGGAGTCCCTGGACAACCTGGAAACCCTCAAACGCGAGAACAAGAACCTCCAAGGTACAGCCAGGCTCCGGCACCCAGCGCCACGTCCCTGGGGCTGGGCACAGCCAGGCTCTGGCACCCAGCTCTGTGTCCCTGGGGCTGGGCACAAGGCAGCATGGGGGCACCCCCGGGCCAGCGCCGTGCCCTGGCCTGCTGAGCACAGCTGTGTCTCTGGGCCCACTGGCCAGTGCGGGGGCTTGGAGGGTGGCTCGCAGAGCCCCTGCCCAGCTGCTTGTGCCCAAACAGCCCACTTGAGGGCCTGGGCCTGCAGGTAGGGCTGGGAGGGGTCCGAATCCACATCCCCAGACTGCGGGTCTGGCCGTTTGCTATTTGTCAGGCAGACCCAGGACGGGGGGAGGGGGTCGAAGCCGGAGGCTTTGCTTGACAGTTGTGGGAAAGCTGGCGGTTAGGGGAACGCAGGCCCCCCATGCTCACCCTCTGTCACCCTCCAGAGGAGATCGCCGACCTGACAGACCAGATCAGCCTGAGCGGCAAGACCATCCACGAGCTGGAGAAGGTGAAGAAGGCCCTGGAGAGCGAGAAGAACGACATTCAGGCAGCGCTGGAGGAGGCTGAGGTGGGTTTGGGCTCACGCTAATGAATGCCCCATCCCATGGCCTTGCACAGGGCATTGCACTGTGCAGCCCCCTCCCTGCCGTGCCCCAGGGCCGGGGCTCCGAATACAGCGCTCTCTTCTGGGTGCAGTCAGCCTGTGAGAAACGCTCTCTGAGCCAAGCCACTGCCGCCCCGACACCCCTTCACCCATGTTGCTTTTGGGCAGGCATCAGACACTCCCCAAACAACCCCTGCCCAGGGCGACAGCTGGCACCTGCCCAGAGGCCTCTGGGTTCGTGGGGGCTATGGGGCAGGACTCCTGGGCTCTGTCCCTGCTCCGGCACTAACGTGTTCTGTTACCTTGGGCAAGTCAGCACATTTGGCCCTTGGGTTCCCCATTTGCCAGTGTGGGGGTTGCGAGGATCCCCAGTGAGCCCGTTGCTTGCAGGGCAGCCGACGGCCACTATTCTCTGTGGCCGAGTGCACAGCCGGCCGGTTCAGCCTGCCCGCACCGGGGCTGGGAGAGGGTTACCACCTCTGACCCAGCAACTCTGCCCCTTGGTCTCTTCGCCCCGCTGCACCCAGAGCAGGCTGGGTCGAGCGCCTGGCCTCTCGGTACAGCCACGTTTTCAAAGGGGAGGCAGGGCCAAAGCCAGGAGAGGGACCCCAGCAATACGTGACACTAATGCCCATCTGCTGCTGCCTGTAGGGGGCACTGGAGCACGAGGAGAGCAAGACCCTGCGGATCCAGCTCGAGCTGTCCCAGATCAAGGCTGACGTGGAGAGGAAACTGGCCGAGAAGGACGAGGAGTTTGAAAACCTCAGGTAGCGCCTGCCTGTGCCCACCTCCCATTGCTATCTAGCCCACGGGGGTGGCTTGGCAGAGCTCTCTCCAGAGCTGGCATAACCCCAGGGTAAAGCCGAGGGGAAGGGGCCCACACCGCACCTGGGGCTGGCCCCCAGCAGTAAGCTTTGAGCACTGGAGGCGGATTAACCCCTCTCCTCTCGCAGGCGTAACCACCAGCGAGCCATGGACTCCATGCAGGCCACACTGGACGCAGAGGCCAAGGCCAGGAACGAGGCTATCCGGCTGAGGAAGAAGATGGAGGGCGACTTGAATGAGATGGAGATCCAGCTGAGCCATGCCAACCGCCAGGCTGCCGAGTCCCAGAAACTGGTCCGGCAGCTCCAGGCCCAAATCAAGGTCAGTGCAGCCCCAGGCGGCGGGCAGGGCTCCAGCTGCTGCCCTGGGTGGGGGTGATCGCAGCGCTTTGGAGCTGTGCCAGCCCCCAGCTGAAGGCAGGGGTCGTGTCGGGTAGTTCCAGCTGGCTCCCAGCCCTGGCCCCTGCCAGCCAGAAGCAGGGTTAGCCTGGCCGGATGCTCACGCCTGCCTGGGGTGATGGCTCCGGGCCTGCATCCAGCCCCGTCCGTCTCCATCCCCGCTTGACTGTGTGTGTCGCTGCCGTGGGCAGGACTTGCAGATCGAGCTGGACGACACCCTGCGCCACAACGACGACCTGAAGGAGCAGGCGGCAGCCCTGGAAAGGCGCAACAACCTGCTGGTGGCCGAGGTGGAGGAGCTGCGGGCAGCGCTGGAGCAGGCCGAGCGGGGCAGGAAGCTGGCTGAGCAGGAGCTGCTGGAGGCCACCGAGAGAGTCAACCTGCTGCACTCCCAGGTGAGCGGGAGCCTGTGCAGGCCCAGCCCATGGGGCAGGGGGCACACAGGGGGTAGGTTCCTGGGCCCCTTCACCCCACACAGCGCAGCGCCCTGGGCCGCTGAGCTCCAGGCCCTCCCACACTGCGAGGACAGAGGTGACTGGAACCAGCCAGGGCACTGCCCTATGGGCACTGCCCTGTCCCACTCCCCCGTGAACAGCCCACCCTGCTCCTGTGCAAACAGCCCCGTCCCCATCCCACGTGAATAACCCTGCCCTGTTGCTGCTCCAGAACACAGGCCTCATTAACTACAAGAAGAAGATAGAGGCGGACCTCGCCCAGCTGAGCTCAGAGGTGGAGGAGGCCGTGCAGGAGTGTCGCAACGCTGAGGAGAAGGCCAAGAAAGCCATCACCGACGTAAGGGAACCGGGGGTGCTGGCCACAGGCTCAGCAAGCAAGAGGGGCCCTCAGGGAAAGGGCCTGCGTGGTCACGCACCCTGGTGCTGGCATTCAGGAGGCAGCAGGTCGGTATTCAGAGTCCATGGCCAGAGGGGATCACTGTGATCCTCTTGTCTGACCTCCTGTATAACAGGCCAGAGACCAGCCCCACAACAGTCCCTAGAGCAGATCGTGTAGAAAAACACCCAGTACAGATTCAAAACCTGCCTGTGCTGGAGCCTCCACCGGGGCCCTTGGCAATTTGTTCCAGGGGGCAAGTCCCCTCCCTTGTAAACACTTAACGCCGTATTTCTAGTCTGCATGGGTCTAGCTTCAGCTCCCAGCCACTGGATCCTGTTAGACTTTCCTCTGCTAGACTGAAGAGCCCAGTATTAAATATTCGTTCTCTATGCAGGTCCTTGCAGACCGTGATCAAGTCACCCCGAAGCTTCTCTTTGTTAAGCTAAGTTGATTGAGCTTCACGAGGCTCTCGCAATAAGGCAGCAGCTCACGTTGTTCGGGGCTCACTGCTGCCCTCCATGTAGCACCTGGGGGGAGGGAGTGTCATGGATCAGCAGCCAGTGTGGGATGGACAACGAGCCTGCATCCCTCTCCCACGCTCCTGCCAGCGGCACTGACTGATTGCATGAGGCCTGGCCCTGGCACTGACAGGCGCCCTCCCTTCGGTCCCCTCAGGCGGCCATGATGGCAGAGGAGCTGAAGAAGGAGCAGGACACCAGCGCGCACCTGGAGCGGATGAAGAAGAACATGGAGCAGACCATCAAGGACCTACAGATGCGCCTGGACGAGGCCGAGCAGATCGCCCTGAAGGGGGGCAAGAAGCAGATCCAGAAGCTGGAGGCCAGGGTAAGTGCTGGCAGGGGCCCCAAGTGCAGAGTGGGCTCAGAGGGGGTGTCCTCTCCCAGCTGCTCCCACGCTGCCAGGCCAGGGCCCGGCCCTCCCAGCTCAGCCTGACCTGGGCAGCTGGGAGCCCAGAGCAGACCACCACCACACTGCTTCTGCCCACAGGTGCGTGAGCTGGAGGGGGAGCTGGACATCGAGCAGAAGAGGAACGCAGAGACCCAGAAAGGCATTCGCAAGTACGAGAGGAGGGTCAAGGAGCTGACCTACCAGGTACAGCTGTGCAGGGCTCCCCAACCCCTGTACCCGGTTCCTTGCCTCCCCCTGCTTCCACACCAGGCTCCCTATGTCCCTCCCCTCTGCCTGCTCCCTGACCCCTTCCCAGAGCTCCCAGCCCCACCTGCCTGCCTTCACACGGGACTCCGAGGCCCACCCTCACCAGGTGCCAAGCCTCAGCCCCTGCCCTGCAGGAGGCCCCAGTCCCTGGGCACAGTGCACGTCACCTGTAGGAAAGCCCAGACTCTTTCAGCCCTCCCCAGTCTCCTCCCCCAAATCCCTCCTGACTTCTGCTGCCCGGCGTGACCTCCTCGCTGCCCCAGGGCAGGCAGGAAGCAGGGGCTGAGCAGCCATGAGCCAACCTGGGCTCCATGGGAAGAGGGTGGGGTCTGTGGCAGTGGAGATTCATTGGGGGTCCATGGGGAGGGGAGATCAGCCAGAGGGGAAGCCGTGGGCAGGCCGGGGGCAGCTGGCAGCCTGGCCAGGGGAAGGGTTAGGAGGCCGGGTGGCAGGGGCTGATGACTCACTAGTGGCCCTGGCTGGGCTCTTTCAGACTGAGGAGGACAGGAAGAACCTGGCACGGATGCAGGACCTAATTGACAAACTGCAGACCAAGGTCAAGAGCTACAAGCGCCAGTTCGAGGAGGCGGTAAGTGCCAGGCAGAGATCCCACCCCTCTGCCCTCCTAGGCAGGACACACCTGGCCCTGCTCCTGGGGGGCTGGAGCCTGGACCCCTCTCCTGCCAGGGCTCAGGCTGCTCCTGAATAGCCCGGGCTTCCTCATAGCCCAGCACTGGGACCAGAGCTATCCCAAGGCCCGAGCCAGATCGGAGTCCTTGCCACTTCTCTAGGGAGTCCTCCTTGCACTGGAGGTGCCAACATGCCTGCAGGGCAGGAGGGGACAACCCTACCAGCCTTGCCAATGGCCTGCCAGTCTGTGGATGAGGCCTGGGCTCCAGGGCTGGGATCCCAGCACGGCGCCTTGCTGAGGGAGATGTACAAAACTGCCCAGGAAATGAGGGGCTGGGAATTCAGGCAAGGACCCCCTCAAAGCAGAGGGTGCTGCTGGCACCTCAGTCCAGGCCACGGCTCGTCCTCGCAGAGCCCTGCCCCCCTCACCCCCTTTGCACTGCCGGCTGCAGGAGCAGCAGGCCAACTCCAACCTGGTGAAGTACCGCAAGGTGCAGCACGAGCTGGATGACGCCGAGGAGCGGGCCGACATCGCTGAGACGCAGGTGAACAAGCTGCGCTCCCGCACCAGGGACGTCATCACCTCCAAGGTAAGGCCCCAGCTGCAGGGCCTGGTTCCGTGGGGAAGTGGGGGGAACCAGCGAAGCCTGAACTAACCCTGATGTGGGCCCTCAGAAAGCAAGTGGGAGTAAAGAAGCTGCCTGGGGCTACAGCCAGCTCCATGTTGCAGTAGCCCCATGGGCAGCGAGTCCCACAGCTGCAGGCTTATCGAAGGGGCCAACAGACCCCACTGCCAGGCCCCTTGGGGCCAGGGCAAGACCAGCCACCAGGCAGGAGTGGCTGCGTGGGACCAGGGCCACGCACGGGAACAGCATCCACTCCAGGGAGCGGGCCATGTACTGGGACTCAGACAAGTGCCTGGCCCAGACCCCTGCAGAGGTGCTGCTGTTGGCAGGACGGTTGCACCCTGCTCCACCCCAGCAAGTCAAACGTCCCTGAGTCCGTGTTTCTTTTCTGTTGCCAGCATGAGGAGTAGGAGCCGCAGCGCCCGCCCCGCCGCCGTCACACCTGCCTGTTGCGTGAGGTGCAACTGGCTGCAACAGTCATTGTGTCTCTGTGCTGAGTGAATAAACAGCTTCCAAAGAGCACAGGCTCCTTGCGTCTGTGGGGTGGGAGGGAAGCTCTAGCGGAGCTCCGTGCAGCAGGGCTTGCATTGGCCTAAGAACAGTTGGCTCCAGGCCTGCAAGAGGAATGTGCCAAGAGCCAGGCAGTGAGGAGAACGGAGGCCGGGAGTTTGCTACGGGGTAGGACCTAGTTACCCTTTGGGATCAGCCCCAGAGGGGGCTGTAGGGAGGCCGGGGCTGCCTGAGAGCACACATGGCTGTGCAGGGAGCAGTTAACACTGGTTTAGAATCGCACAGGCCAGGCCAGCTCCAGAACCCAGGTTTGTATCTCTATGGCAGACAAACCCCCGCTGTCATTTAGCCCCTGCAAGAAGCACTGGCTGGGAAGTCCCAACCCTCAGCTGAACAGGCCCGGCTTCAGCAGCAGCTCAGCAAACTATACTGGCTCCCTAGCACAGTGCTTCAGCCCTGCTCCTGCTCCAGAGGGACACGAGCCGGGGAGGGGAGAGATCAGTTATTGGAGCAGGCCCCAGGAGGAGCCAAAGGAGTGGCTATTTCAGTGCAGAGCCAGCTCCATTGGCGGAAGAGCTCCTGCTACCCCTGCCCCAAGGCTGCCTTCATCAGGACACAGGAAGGCAGCGACTGGGGCAATGTGCTAGTATCTTAAATGTGTGACCCACGTTCACGTCCCAAGACTGCTTTTTGCAGCAAGCACGGCCTGACTCTCTGTCCTCAGGGCGAGCGATCAACCCCGAGTGGCATTGGAGGGAGGGGGGAGGCTTGTAAAGCCTCTTGCCGAGAGGGGAACACAGGGCTGCTGAAGTCCCTGAGATGCAATTCCAGAGTCAGATCAGATATTGAAGGGGAAGCTACTGCAGATCACGCTCCTGTTCTCCAGCTGCAAGGAGTGGGGAGACGCTACTGAACAGGCCCTTTTCCTGGGGCTGCGTGGACAAATCCATGCAGAGTAAGGGTGCGGCTATGCTGCAATAAAACACCTACAACTGGCCTGTGGCAGCTGATGCAGGCTCACGTTGCTATAAAATTGCAGTGGACACATTTGGGCTCAGGGACCCTGCTGCTGCTCGGGCTCAGAGCCTGGGCTCTAGCCTGAGCCAGAAAGTCCGACACAGGCCAGCCAGGGGCGTGATGTTGCAGTGTAGACATGCCCTAAGAGGGCAGGGCTCTGGTCTCTTTCTCTGCTCTTGCAGGGCAGCTCCCAAGGAGGCAGCACTCAAAGGCATTTAAAACCCAGGAGAAACAACAGAATAGCCCTGCTAGGCTCAGCCAGTTTTCATGCCCCCCCGTGCCTGGAACAGTCCTCCTTCCCCTATGTGTGAGGCAGCCTCCCGCTCCTCAGGACTCACCTAGCAGCTGGCCTTACTCACCCCCATCTTTGCTCAGCCTCTCCCAGCACCCACCTGGCCGCTGTGGCAGGAAACTTTCCATGACAGCCATTGCTCAGAAGCCCTTTCTCCTGTTCACAGCCGTTGGCAGTTTAGACAGTGACCTTTTTGGGGTCATCACCCTGGCCCTTGCATGTGTGCAAGGCAGTGGGCAGGTTTATGGTGCTCTATACAAGTACAGTCACTGCATAAGGCCCTGCCCACCAGTGGTTCAGAAATGGGGTATGCTGAACTGCATGCAGACTGTTCAGACCTGGTTTAGAGAACTTGTGCACAGCCAAATTGTGCAGGGGGACAAGCCAAACTGAGGTTAGGATCTGGTCAAACGTGTTAAAATCTGAAGCACTCACCCACCATCCAGCAGGGAGTTTAGACTTCAGCTGAGAGAGCACCCAAGGCAGGGACGACCACCAGAGCGAGCAGAATGCCAGCGAGCCCATAGGCATTTGGAGAGAACTGCAACATAAAAGGGAGCGCTGCACTCAAGCAGGGATGAGGCATAGATCCTATCGCCACAGTAGGCAAGACCCCTATAAAGAAAGACGTCTCTCCACACACTTCTTTTAAAATAGAGTTCTTTAATAGTTTCCATTTAATACGCTTGTTTGCAGTTAGTAAATTGGCAATAATCTGGGCAGCAAAGACCTCAGCAATGCATTTGGGATAGTGCAGAATTCCAGGAACATTAACCAGCTGGGATCCCACCGCCGCCCCCAACAGTCCATCACTTGAGCTGCTGAAAACCACACTAATGACAGCAGAGCAGCAGCGAGGTCCATCTGGTCCATCACATTAACATTCCTGCCCTTGCACCATTCCTCTGAGACATCTTCATTGACAAGAGGTTGCTACCACAGTAAGAATGAAGGACCGAGCCACCGCTGGCCACTTGCAGGGTAGGTTTATATGAGCGGCTAATGTGAACGAAGAGTTCCATGGAAGCCAAGAGAGCGTGAGTGTGAGCTTTAACCTCAACCTATTTAGTGCCTGAAAACAAAGCTAAAAAATTGTTAGAAACGTTCAGTTTATGAAGGATCCTCTGTCCCTTCACATAAGTCGGACAGAACCTTCCTTCCAGGGAGGCCAGATCAGCTCCTTCGTGGGAGGAGAAATTGCTTCCTGTGCACCTGTCCGAACCAAGCCAGTTCAATCAGAACCACGTGATGAAAGAGCCCTGGCTTCCAAGATCAGTCCCTGGAGCTGCTAAAATACATGAAGAGGGGGATGTCTAAAACAAGGGCAAACACAGCTTGGCCCCTACCTGTAAATTCCAGAAATACATAGATCAAGTTAAGAATAAAATATATTCTCTGCAGATTTATAGCATCAATCTTTGGATGCAACAATTAGCTAGATTAGGGAAAAGGCATTCTTGTAACTTAAAAGCCTTTTCATTTGAAGCATTTATTTTAAGTGTACATCTATTACAGTTAAGAATAAGCAAAGATTCACCAAACCCACAAATATCCCAAGAAAAAAAACAAAAAATAAAAGGACAGATGGAAAAGAAATTTGCTCCTGCGGGAAAGCTGATGGAGAGTTGCAGCTGTCATGGCAAAAGGTTCTCCCAATGGGTCGCCTCGTTTTGGAGGAATGGCATCTGCTGGAGCTGTGTGTTTAAAAAAAAATCTCCCTAGGGGAAGGAAATCCCTCGGGGGAAGACATTAATAGCTCCTTATAAACTCGGTTAAAGCTCCAGTTGGATGCACTGGCTCAGCAGTTTTGGAACTTGTTTGCCCCTTGCTCCTCACTCTGTTTTACCAGTCAGTCTGAATGTGAACTGCCCAGGGCGGACACTGAAGTGTGGATTAAGACTAGCCTGGGCATTGCAACATTCACTCAGTTCTAACAGCGTAGCCATTTCAAAGGCGACTCCAATTACAAACAGGTCAACGCTCTTCAGAATCAAGTTTTTCAGATGGTACAATCTAATGTCAGGGGGTAAACATCCGCCCTGCACATTCAACCCCTGCTTCAGGGATCCAAAGATTTGTATTCCCTTTGCTGGCAAAGGTCCTACACATTTAGACAACCATTGTGTGTCTGTGCCCAGACTGGCTACACAGTAGTTGCTCTCCCTTCCTCCTGGCTGCAGATAAAGTCTTGGGGGAGGTGGTACTGGTCACAGAAGGGGAGGATGCTGCAGGTCAGAGATACTCTCACTTGCACTCACTGCAATATGTTTGAAGGATGTTTCCCATTAACTGTCTGAGCTACCAAATATTAGTGTAAACTTAAAACCTAAATAATTAAAATTCACAGGTAAAGTTTGGGGGAAGAATAGGAAAATGGGTCTCAACGTAAGCCACAGAGGCATGAGATTTGCTTTAAATGCAGTGGCTCAACGATGCTTCGGCACTGCACTGACTTATTTCATTCCAAGAAATCTCGGGCCACATCCAGCATCCGGCCTTTGAACAACGTGGTCTGATGCTGTTGATTAGGAATCGCAAGCTCAGGCAAAGTTAAGCGAAGCAGTCAGATTTTTGCCAAACTTGTTTTTTTAAAACATACTTTACAAAATTATTTTGATCAAAGGTCTTTTATTCCCAGCATCTAGCACTGTTACTCTGATTAAAACAACAACTCTAGGAAAAACCTGACATCTCCAAGTCAATATTGCACTTCGAAATTAATGTTGGTATGTTGATTTAAGGTATTGAAGACTGCAAGCTTAAACTCCGGTGTTAGGTTTCCAGGCACAGCTGGTTAGCACTCGCCGTGTTCAAGAGCGGAGAACCTTGCAGCAAAAGCAGTGCTCCTGAAGGCAATTTTAAAACCAGATTAGTAACCCAAGAAGGGACAAGCCACAAGTTTAAAAATCAGTACATTTTAATCTATTAATGCCTGGTCAAGTCTAGGCCCCGGACTGCAATTTCCCCCTCACTGAAAGGTTGCTGCTCTCTGCAGCACTGAACAACACCTTCCGACAGGAAGGAGCCACTGGGCAGAGCAGGAGCAGAGGTTACCTCCTAATGGAGCAGCACAGACAGATGTGGGCTAAACAGATTTATCACCAAACAATCCAAAAGTGGATGGTAAAAAGGTGAACAGAGCTACAGCATCCACAAATTCAAAACCACACACAGTCTAACCCACCCTCATCCCCACACCCCGACACACCCAACCCTGAAAAGATTGCTTGCTCCTAGTAGATGTGTGGGGGGCATCTGCATGCGTTTGGCCTGTCTGACCTTGGTTTGGATAGCCTGGGGCCTTTGCTGTGCTTTTTAACGTGCTAATTCGGGTGACCACAAGGAGAAGCCACAACTAATGTGGAGTATCCTTGTCTAGCCACACTGCACTGGGGGTGCCAGAAAAAAGGCTAGTTTTTGCAGGGGATTATTTTTATCCCCAAACAACTGGAAGCTCCGTCCCTGAATGTCACCCAGATAGCTTACGAAGTCCTGTCCTTCAGAGATCAGAGGTGGGGGAAGAGTCTTTAACAAAGCAGTAAGATCCATGGTTCCAAGCCTAAACACACACACATACACACACGCGCGCGCAACACGCAACGTATCCCTGAAAATCCACCATCTGCCAGATACCCTCCAAGCGCTGTCCATTTGAAGCCAGTCTGACGAATCACTCCTCAGTAAAATCTCTGTCAATGTCCATATACGCTTCGTCAATATAGCTAACTATGGCACAGGGTGATGTCTGGTCGGGACTAAGCAGTATAGATACAGTCTCTTTCCAGTAGGTAAAACTAATACATGAACTCTGTGGAGAGAGAGAGAGAGAAAGTCTAATTAGGTGACAGGCTGCAAATAACCCTGAAGTTCATTAGCATGAACCTGAGTTGCCCCCAAAATATGAGCTACGAACATGAACCAGATCTCCCTCCTCCTGTGCACTAAGCAGAGAGAAACCTGAAAGCCATCTTACACTTGGGTCTGATTTGCTCATCAGGCCAACATCGGAACCGTCAGTTTACCATTAACCCTGCTTGGCTTTAGGAAAGCTACCCCACACAATGGAAACGTATCCCGCACAAACCAGATGATGTGCGTATGTACGGAAGCCAGCCTGCACCAATGAGTCTCTGTAAAATAGATTAATATTGGAAGCAGTTCCTTTTTTATAGCACCCCAAACCACAGGGCTCTTCCTTTCTTCTTGTCCCACAGCTGAGAGGATATTTATAAACAGAACCAACTTCTCCTCCTCCAGCCAGACAATGGTAGAGGTGATCCAGCCAAGGAAAGGGGAGAGGTGCAACAGTCCCACTAGCTCTGCACTGAGAGATGGATGGCAAGGGGAGCCAACTCCACTGCCACAGACCTACTGCAGGAGGAGGCATTAAGGTGCGGAGTAGGGATCCCTACAGAGCGTGCTCTCAATGGAGAGACCCACTGAGATGAACCTACCCTACTAAACTCTAGCAGGCCAGCAGTGCACCTTCTAGTCCAGGTGTAGGTGGGCAGGCTGAAAAAACATAGGGCCAGAGTGAGCCCAGCGGCTAGCTCCGGGTGTGCAGGACTGGCAGTGGGCGTCATGGGGCGAAGATGAATTGGACAGGACAGAGGGGTTACCGCCTAAGTGAGAGGTCTCCATGCGACAGGCTGTAGAGCTGCATGCAATGCATGGAACCTGCTGTCACAGAACAAGGTGACAGGACTCTTCCAGGCTGCAGGAGCAGCCGACATATGGCCCCAGCACTCTAAGGTCCCAAGCATGGTCCTGTCTCCTAGGTCCTGTTCGCTCACAATGGGGTAGCAGGCACCTGCCCCTGCTGTGGCTCAGCTCCACTCCCACTCCCTGGCAGGTCCGCAGCAGGGTAGGTGGGCATGAGGCAGAGGTGTAAGAGGGTGCTCCAACTCGGCCCACACAGGAAAGCCACGCAGGACTGGGTGCAGGGAGGTGATGGCACCGTCCCCTCATGCAGAGAGCAAGCCAGGGGAGGGCACGGGGGGGGCACTGCTTCTGCCAAGGACGTGACGATTATGCAGCCATGCGCACAGTGGAGCACATGGCTTCCCTTACACAGCAAACAGGACCAATCCTAAGAACTCCATTTTTGTTCACATGCCTGGTCTCCGGCAATGAGCAGGCGCCACTGTGGTATCTGAGCCAGGAAGCTTGTAGCTGGCTACCCTGTGGTGATAACCAGTTATATGGTTCAAGCCCAGGCCCAAGTGGAGCTGAGACAAAGTCACCCTCTAGCTGAACAGCTGCGTATGCAAAGTGCAGGCACTGGCTTAGGTGCACGTTTTCATTAACGTCAGAGAACGGTCAGTTCCTTCACACGGCAGACCAGGCGCCAAGAGAGCAACACAGCGGTTATGGCAGACAATACCGTTCTCTCATGTAGACGGCTCTCAGCTGGTGCCTACATGAGAGGGACCAGGCATGCCAGCAGGTCAGTTTCAAGAGACAGGATGGACTGACAGCCACGTGCCACGCTGAAGCGGAACACAACAACGGCAGAGCGCGATTTGCTATGGCAGTTTCAGAGAGGTGCTAGCATCTCTAGCAAGAGAATGAGGCGCACAATGAGAAGCCGTCATTGGGTATTAACTGCACAAACAGATAAGACAATGCAGTGCCTGTGCATTGCAAAGAGCTCCCTTGTGCACCCAGTAATCTACAGGCTCGAAGATTGGTTTTCGCTTGTCACTCAAGTCCAACAAGGAATGCCAAGCAGAAGAAAAGATCAGAAACTTCTCAAAGAAATCACAAGTCTGCACTTTGCATGCAGCATAAACTCCGCTCCTGCCCATCGCCGCATCCTTCCACTGACTCTCCCGCTTTCATTTTGTGGAGCTCAAGTGCCTCACCATCCCAGGCCCTTCTAGCTATGCCCCTCCCAGCCCAGGCACATGGCTTTAGTGGTCTCCCGTAAGGAACACAGGCTATTACACAAGCTTGCTAGCCTGCTCCTAGGATAACAGCTGTTTGGGAGGGGACTTGGGAATGGAGTTAATGTACAGAAACCAACCCTGATGGATTTTGTAGGGAAACCAACACAGCAGCATGTTGCAGGCTGCTGACCCAGATTCTTTCTGGCTCCTTGCACCCATCCCTGGCACTTCAGTGGCTAGATGCAACAGCCAACTCACTACTATAAAAATAATTAAGAAATAAGTGTCCTTTACCTATGCAAACATTCATTAACATGGATTATATGTAAATATTATACCATCAATACTGGAAGTGAATTATATATATTAACACAAACCATGGGAAAAGAACATAAAGACTGCTAGATCAAGCACTCAGGTTTGGAAGGGTTCCCTGGGTAACCCTAATTCAGCCCCCTCATGCATGTGTGTTAGGACACAGATGAGGTGGGGGAGGGGATCTCTTATTGGACCAGGTTCTGGTGGTGAGAGAGAGAAGCCTTCGAGCTACACAGAGCTCTTCCTCAAGGCTGGGAAAAGCACACGGGGTACGTCTACACTAGAAGCACTGCACTTCTGGTACAGATGCGCTAAGCTGATGCTCTGAGTTGTCAGCTTCATGACTCTACCTCCCGCGAGTGACAGCAGCCATGTCGGCGGGAGCAGCTCTCCTGCCGACACAGGGCTGCCTACACTTAGGTCAGTGTAATTTACGTTGCTCAGGGTGTGGATTATTCACACCCCTGCATGACGCAAGTCAAACGGAAGGAAATTCTAGCGTAAACAAAGTCCCAGCTAAATACAAGATTAAATGGATCGTTTAGCAGAAGTAGTTAGCATATACTCAAAGGGACCATTCAAGGTGATACAGACTAATTGCGTTTTTACTCACAGGACCCCATTCAGTGCACAGGAGGGACAGTGCGCACTGAATGAAGTGATTCCATCTTTTGATTTCTCATTGTTTGAGGTGGGGCCCAGGCCTTACTGGGCACTATTCAAGCCCTGCTCGTAAGACAGAATTATTAATTTCCTCGTGGGCTTTCTTAGGGCACTCATCACTCTAGTACTGAGTGCCTCAAACAGTTTATTTTCATAAAACACTCATCTGAGAGGGTGGTATTATCATACAGAAAATAAATATCCCATTTTACAGAGGGGGAAGAGAGACCGAGATTAAGGTCAAAATTCTCCACGAATTGTGGATGACCAATTTGAGACACGGAGGACCTGACTTTTCAGAGTGCTCAGCGTTGTACAGCACTTAACGTCGTCAGGCTCCCAGCGACACAGCGGCAAGTGCCCAGGACTTCTGCAAATCGGGCACCAGCATTTCAAGTTGAGCACCCAGAAAATGACCCCCCCCGTGACAGGTTTGATTTAAGTGACTTGCCCAGCACCACATAGGAACTCAATGGCAGAGGCAGAGAGAATATAATTCCCACTGCTTTAACCATGAGATTGGCCTTGCTCTTCCTGCAATGCCCAGTCTCATTCACTACACACATTCTCTGACCCAAGGGCCTCTCGGTGCCAAGTGGCAGGGGCCACAGGGGTGCATAAGGCTTACAGAGATCCCCTGGGTCTGGTACTTACATACAAGTTTAACAAAAAGGGCCATGTATGGTTTGTGCTGAAAGCCTGTCACAGCGATCATCTTAAATCGCTGCAAAGTGTACGTGTATGTATTATATAGAAAATTATGTTCTTAAAGCCGGGCAGTTACTGGCAGCTCACCCAGAGGTAACATGCCTTAAGACAGGTTCCACCAGACAGGAGACACTTATCTCCCTGGCTGACCATTGTGCATTGTGTGTCTTCCAATGGGAGTCTATTTGCACACTGAGTCAGGTGCTAAGAAGAGAGAGCTGAGATGTGGGGAGAAGAAATTAACAGGGGCAGTTGGGAATGATGATACTGTTTTCAGTTGGCTCAGTATACCTAGGGGTGCAGAAAGATGCCCTGGCACCCTTTATCAGGGGAGGCAAGCTGCCAGCAGGGGGAGATTTATGAAAGGAGGGTCTCAGCCATCCAGGTTGAAAAAGCTGCGTGAAGGACTTTAGGTAAGCAGGATCTTATTAGACAAGAGGCATCTTCTCGGTCAGGTTTAGGCTCTAGAATGTGTTATTTACTGTATATGTAACTCTGATGCCAACGTTTCTGTTTGCTATACTTTGACTCCCTGTTCTTTATTAAACAAACAGATTTGTTTATAAAGAAAGCAAGCATCAGTGCTCCATGTGAAGCGGCGCTGTGTCCTAAGGAGTAACCAGTAAGCCGGGGTGTACTGTTCCTTTGGGAACAGCGGGTCTGGTAATTCTGTGAGCGTCCAGTGGAGCGAGGGCTGGACATCCCATGGGACACTTGGAATACTCCCAAGTTGGAGCAGGCCTGTTGCTTACCTGCACAGGGACAGCAAAGCCTGCCTAGGCGGAGAGGGGAGTGCTTGTGTTGCCTGTGGCTGGTGGAGACAGGGGGCTGACCGTTGGCAGGCACAGGCTAAGTCCTCAGGCTAAGGGCAGGTGGCAGCAAGGTGCCTCACAGCCCTGGGCACCCCCAGCATGCATCCCACCTTCCCAGGTCTGCAACAAATGAAGCAGGATCCCACAGACAACAGCCTCTTTCACTACACAACCCTGACTCATCCCCAGAGCAGGTCCTGCCTCTGTGCTGAAGGAGGTGGGTCCAGTGGGGGAAAGTAGTACGTGATCATGTACCGAAGAGTATCAAGGAAGAGATGGCCAGCCCTCTGTGGAGATAGAGGTGGTTAGGGACTATTTAGAAAAGCTGGACGTGCACAAGTCCATGGGGCCGGACGAGTTGCATCCGAGAGTGCTGAAGGAATTGGCGGCTGGGATTGCAGAGCCATTGGCCATTATCTTTGAAAACTCGTGGCGAACCGGGGAAGTCCCGGATGACTGGAAAAAGGCTAATGTAGTGCCAATCTTTAAAAAAGGGAAGAAGGAGGATCCTGGGAACTACAGGCCAGTCAGCCTCACCTCAGTCCCTGGAAAAATCATGGAGCAGGTCCTCAAAGAATCAATCTTGAAGTACTTGCATGAGAGGAAAGTGATCAGGAACAGCCAGCATGGATTCACCAAGGGAAGGTCATGCCTGACTAATCTAATCGCCTTTTATCATGAGATTACTGGTTCTGTGGATGAAGGGAAAGCAGTGGATGTATTGTTTCTTGACTTTAGCAAAGCTTTTGACACGGTCTCCCACAGTATTCTTGTCAGCAAGTTAAGGAAGTATGGGCTGGATGAATGCACTATAGGGTGGGTAGAAAGCTGGCTAGATTGTCGGGCTCAACGGGTAGTGATCAATGGCTCCATGTCTAGTTGGCAGCCGGTGTCAAGTGGAGTGCCCCAGGGGTCGGTCCTGGGGCCGGTTTTGTTCAATATCTTCATAAATGATCTGGAGGATGGTGTGGATTGCACTCTCAGCAAATTTGCGGACGATACTAAACTGGGAGGAGTGGTAGATACGCTGGAGGGGAGGGATAGGATACAGAAGGACCTAGACAAATTGGAGGATTGGGCCAAAAGAAATCTGATGAGGTTCAATAAGGATAAGTGCAGGGTCCTGCACTTAGGACGGAAGAATCCAATGCACCGCTACAGACTAGGGACCGAATGGCTAGGCAGCAGTTCTGCGGAAAAGGACCTAGGGGTGACAGTGGACGAGAAGCTGGATATGAGTCAGCAGTGTGCCCTTGTTGCCAAGAAGGCCAATGGCATTTTGGGATGTATACGTAGGGGCATAGCGAGCAGATCGAGGGACGTGATCGTCCCCCTCTATTCGACATTGGTGAGGCCTCATCTGGAGTACTGTGTCCAGTTTTGGGCCCCACACTACAAGAAGGATGTGGATAAATTGGAGAGAGTCCAGCGAAGGGCAACAAAAATGATTAGGGGTCTAGAACACATGACTTATGAGGAGAGGCTGAGGGAGCTGGGATTGTTTAGCCTGCAGAAGAGAAGAATGAGGGGGGATTTGATAGCTGCTTTCAACTACCTGAAAGGGGATTCCAAAGAGGATGGCTCTAGACTGTTCTCAATGGTAGCAGATGACAGAACGAGGAGTAATGGCCTCAAGTTGCAGTGGGGGAGGTTTAGATTGGATATTAGGAAAAACTTTTTCACTAAGAGGGTGGTGAAACACTGGAATGCGTTGCCTAGGGAGGTGGTGGAATCTCCTTCCTTGGAAGTTTTTAAGGTCAGGCTTGACAAAGCCCTGGCTGGGATGATTTAACTGGGAATTGGTCCTGCTTCGAGCAGGGGGTTGGACTAGATGACCTTCAGGGGTCCCTTCCAACCCTGATATTCTATGATTCTATGATTCAATGCATATGCACAAGAGGGCCATGTAAAGGTTGGACCGACAACCTTCATCCTGGCTTTTCCCATCTTCTGAGCGCTTGACTTCGCAACTTCATTTTTAAGCTTTTATGTGGATAATTTCCTACCTTTTTTTTTTTAATTAAAGAACGAAAACCAAAAACCAAATTTCATGATGTGTCATCAGCCTGACAGCCCCAGAGTTCAGCAGCCGGGCTGGAGCCTTTAGATTCCCACCCAGAGTAACTGGGAGCAGGAGTAGTTTGTGGACCAGCACTTGGTGGATGGGACAGCAGAGGGATGGAGAGAGACTTGGGAACCTTGGGTTCCAATCTAGGTGGTGGAGGGAAGTGTGCTCTAGAATATCCCTTCTGTCCCAGTCCTGTCTCTTCCTCCACCCCGGCTCCTTGTAGCAAGCCAGTTCCAGTCTCAACTCCTTAGGCTTCTCAGGCCTGTTCCCAGTCTCCTTGCTGAGCCAGTCCTAGCTTCAACCCTCTATTCTTCTCCATCCCAGTGTCCTCATCCCCTTGTCCCCAGCCAGTCCCAGTTCCCTGTACCCTGGCTCCCCATCCAATCTGTCTCCCTCCACATACTCTGCTTCCAGTTGTGCCCCCAACCCACATTTCCCCATCCCCACCTCCCTCATCCAATTTCAGTCTTCTCACACACCCTCCTTGTTCCAGTCTCTGCCCATCTCATCTGTCTCTCTTTCCCCTACTCGTACACATGGCTTCACATCTGATCAGTCTCCTTCCCCAGGCTCAGAGACCCAGACACCCCCCAGCTCCCTTCCCTCGTCCCCACCAGCCTCCAATACCAATTTTCACCTCCCCACTTAGACTTCTTGCCGCCATCTATTTCCACCCACTCCCACCTGTCCAGCAAGGTCCTCTGCACTCTCAGGGCAGAGGAGGCTGCCTGATAACTGCCTGGGCACAGCGGGGGCGGGGAGGGTGGTCATTGAGAGCACCTGAGAGGAAAGGCTTCCTCCTTGCTCTCAGTTCAGATGCCTGGAATTGGCAGGGCCCACAGAAGCCAGGAACTGCAAATGCAGGGGAAGTCCTGCTGAGCCCAAGGCTCAGGCATGCCCACTGTGGATGGACTCTTGAAGGATTATAGCTGTTAAAATCTATAGTCTCTACTGAGCGTGTGTGAACGGATTTTTTTTTTCCAAAAACACATAACCAGATTTTGGTGCATTTTCACAGGAATGGCAAAAGGCACATCCCTGACACAAAGACCAGCCAACTGCCAAACCTCAAGTCCCTGCTCTAAAGCACAGGTGCCCTAAGCTTTTGAGAGAAAAGGTCACCGGAACTTTAACACAAGGAAAAAAAATTCCCCTAGGCTCATTCTCAGAAATGTCTAAACCTTTCTGGCTGAAGTTCTCCCCCCCAAATAATCAGCCTGAGACAGACCCCTGGCATGGAAAATTTCAGCCCAAACAGTTAAAAGTCTGGCAAAAAAAAGTTATGAGTCACTGAAAAAAGGGTCGTACAATAGGAAGTGTTGAGCAACGTGCCATCATGCTGCCAATAACACTAGCTGACATCCAGGATAGATGCCGTTTACATTTGTATCTCATATGAACAAGCAACCCAAATGGTCAGGTCCATATCTATTTATAGCCTGCCACTCCTAATCGGTTTCTCATTCACTTGCAGGAAGCGTGGATGCCGGGTTAGATACTACCGAGAATGTTTGCTTGTTCAGTTTCCCATTGGATTTTTTACTTCCTTTTCATGGAGATTAGGGCTGTTGATTAATTGCAGTTAACTCACGCAATTAACTTAAAAATAAAAATCGCAATTTAAAAAATTAATCTCGATTCATCGCAGTTTTAATCGCACTGTTAAACTATAGAATACCAATTGAAATTAAATATTTTGGAAGTTTTTCTACATTTTCATATATAATGTATTCTGTGTTGTAATTGAAATCAAAGTTTAAAAAAATTTTAAAAAAATAAATTACAAATATTTGCACTGTAAAAATGAAAAGAAATAGTATTTTTCAATTCCCCTCATACAAGTACAAGTAGAAAGATTGCCCTATTTTGTCATGAAAGTGCAACTTACAAATTTTTTTTGGTTACATAACTGCACTGAAAACCAAAACATAAAACTTCACAGCCTATGAGTCCACTCAGTCCTACTTCTTGTTCAGCCAATCACTCAGACAAACAAGTTTGTTTACATTTACAGGAGATAATGCTGCCCTCTTCTTATTTACAATGTCACCAGAAAGTGAGGACAGGCATTTGCATGGTACTTTTGTAGCTGGCATTGCGAAGTATTTATGTGCCAGATATGCAAAGCATTAGTATGCCCCTTCATGCTTCGGCCACCATTCCAGAGGACATGCTTCTATGCTGGGGTCTCAAACATGCGGCCCGCGGGGTTATTTCCTGCGGGCTGCCAAGCTCCCCTCCCCCCTGCTCCCCTTCTCCCCAGTGCGCTGCATCCTGCTCCTCTGCCTACCTCCAGGCACTTCCCGTCACCAAACAGCTGTTTGGCAGCACTTAGCGCTTTCCAGGAGGAAGGGGGGAGGAGCGGGGAGCTGCGTGCTCAGGGGAGGAGGCAGGGCAGGGCCAGGGATTTGGGGAAGGGGTTGGAATAGGGGCAGGGAGGGAGTGGAGTTGGGGTGGGGACTTTGGGGAAGGGGGTGGAATGGGGGCAGGGCAGGGGGTGGGAACAGGCGGGGCGGGGCCTCATGGAAGGGGTGGAGTGGGGGCAGGGCAGGGGGTGTCAGTGATGCAGCCCCCAGGCCAAATGTACTAGTCCTCATGTGGCCCTCCTGGTGATTCGAGTTTGAGATCCCTGTTCTATGCTGATGATGCTTGTCACAAAAAAAAATGAGTTAATTAAATTTGTGACTGAACTCCATAGGGGAGAATTGTACGTCTCCTGCTCTGTGTTTTACCTGCATTCTGCAATTTATTTCATGTTATGGCCGTCTCGGATGATGGCCCAGCACATGTTGTTCGTTTTAAGAACACTTTCACTGCAGATCTGACAAAAACGCAAAGAAGGTACCAATGTGAGATTTCTAAAGACAGCTACAACACTCGACCCAAGGTTTAAGAATCTGAAGTACCTTCCAAAATCCGAGAGAGATGAGGTGTGGAGCATGCTTTCAGATGTCTTAAAAGAGTAATAGTCGGATGCGGAAATTACAGAACCCGAACCACCAAAAAAGAAAGTCAGCCTTCTGCTGGTGGCATCTGACTCATAACGAAAATGAACATGCATTAGTCTGCACTACTTTGGATTGTTATTGAGCAGAACCCATCATCAGCATGGACGCACGTCCTCTGGAATGGTGGTTGAAGCATGAAAGGACATATGAATCTTTAGCACATCTGGCAGATGAATATCTTGTGAGGCCGGCTAAAACAGTGCCATGTGAACGCCTGTTCTCACTTTCAGGTAATGTTGTGAACAAGAAGCAGGCAGCATTGTCTCCTGAAAATGTAAACTGGTTTTTCTGAGTGATTGGCTGAACAAGAAGTAGGTCTGAGTGGACTTGTCAGGCTCAGAAACTTTACATTGTACAAAAAAACCCTGCATTCAAAAATAAAACATAGTTCTACATTTGTAAGTTCAACTTTCATGATAAAGAGATTGCACTACAGTACTTATTAGGTGAATTGAAAAATACTATTTCTTTTGTTTTTTTACAGTGCAAATACTTGTAAGAAATAAATCTAAAGCGAGCACTACATTTTGTATTCTGTGTTGTAATAGAAATCAACATATTTGAAAATGCATAAAACGTCCAAAAATATTTAAATAAATGGTATTCTATTACAGTTTAACAGTGTGATTAATCGCGATTCATTTTTTTAATAGTTTGAAAGCCCTAATGGAGATATATCTATGGGTCTTGGGTTGGGTCAAAGCTGATAGACAAATGCTGAATTTTAGATGTGTTTTGAACACTCCTCCTACCTCTCTATTTTAGAGGACTTTAGCTTGAGTACATGCTTTAAAAGAATCATTTACACATAGTGCTTAGGAAGAATATAAATGACATAGATGGCATGGAGGTTGAGAAGTGAGCTGTCGTACAAAGGGGCGGGGAAGCTAACATGAGACAAATGGAAAAACTGAGGACAAGGAAAATTAAGGCTTAATTTAATATTAGACTAAATATCAGGAAGACTTTGGACACCTAAAGTGGTTGAACCTACCCGGCATTTGATCCAATTAAGACAGGATTTTCTGTAAGTAAAGCTATTGAGATGGGGCTATTCCCTTCATACTGTCCAAGCTACCAATGACTACTGCCACCAAGGTGCACAGGACAATTCAGCTGTTTCTCCAGCCAGGGTACGTTACCTGGTACAGATACAAAGGGGCAAGGAAGAGTTCCATTTAGACTGTTAACGGATCAGGACTTATAAGCCACCGAAGATGAGCATCATTTCCTTTTAGTGTTAGAATTACACGGGTTAATATTCTAACACTGAGATATTGACAAGTTAGAGGGATTTAAGAGAACAGCACCATCAACAGATTAACGAGCAGGAAGGGCTGTGTTAGAGTGAAAGCTTAAGACCTGTATTTGAATCGCTTGGGTATCTGTGGGGGAAGCATGACCATGTGGGACAGACAGGTGCATTAGCATAAGTTAGGGAAAAGCTGGGCTGAATAGCATGAAAAGCTTCCGGATATTGAAATCTATGAAAATGGCATAATAGCTCCTCATACACACTCCTTGGGGAGGGGTAAGTGGTAGAAGCCCATTGCTTGGGACACTTATGGCACAGCTCTGGAACAGTACACTTTCTAGGGAACAATTCTGCACTGCCTCCTCAGGAACCTGGCCAGAGTGCCTCAGAGGTCTTTGCCACCTCTGATCTGATGAGAGGATTGAACAGATCCAAGCCCTACAGTTGCCTCACGCTCTTCTGATCATGTGCACCCTGGCACTGGATTGCTAAGACACTATAAAAGCACTTTAGGAAGTTCCATTTCCTTATTTCCCTCAAAACTTCTCATTTCTCCATTTGTGCAGGCTGGGCCACTAAGACTACCATGGTTCTCCCCTAGGGCAGTAGGAGATCGAACACATACATTTTCTAAGCAGGTGCTGTCCTTGTCCTTGTTGAGGTAATGCTGTTGCCAGAATCGCAGGAGACTATGAAAGTTGTTCAGGATGAACCCTGGATATTTTTCCGTGTATTCCATCTCTTGCAGTGTGTGCAGGTAGAAGGGTAGCTTGTCTTTCCTTCGGGCCAGCATTAAGATAACTAAGCTTGTGTTCAAACAACTGACATTTTCCTAAAATAAAGGAGACATGGTAAATCAAGTTACAGAAAAATGCAGAGATCAAGTATTCCATGAAATGAACACACAGAATTCATTTAGGGTCCAAACCTATCCAAGAGAAATGCTTCTAATGCCTACTGCACAGTAAAAAAAAAAAGCATGTCTCGAAAAGAAGTCAGACCCCCAAACCCATTAATACACGTAATGAAGATTACGGTGATCATATTTTAACGTCAGCTCTTTACCTGTGTGAGTGTCTGTACGTGAATAATATTAATGAGGCGGAAAAGGAAGGACATTCTCATGGACATCTGAGACATGTATGATAATAGGCGGCACTCGGACAAGACTTCTGCAACTATAGGGAAGAAAACCAGATTATTAGGTTTGCAGAGTTTAGATACAAAAGAATGAAACTGTCATTCTTAAAAACTGGATGTAAGGGGAAGACAGTCATTCTTGAACCTAATGCAAGACTAGCCGTTGTATTCAGAGCTGCAGACAGGTTGTGCTTCTCTCCGAACAGAGACAAGGGAGACTTCTGGTTGAAAAAGATGGCTGTCCTGAGGACGGATTGTCTTCAGCCACAATGTTCTTTTACTGCCGGGTGGTCTGCAACAGAAGGCCATCCCAGCTGACAACGTGGGCAGCACAGGAAAAAGAACTGGTGCTCACACCCAGTAAGCACATGGGCCAAGTCATGCATCTGAGAGACACACTCCTGCTAAGGATTTTAAAGCCTGATCACAATCTCTCAAAGAAATGCCAAGTCTTCCTTTACCTTTAATATCAGACTGGTTCTCAAATCGGTCCAGGGACAATGTAATGCAGCGAACCAACATGTTTGAGTCAACCAGTGAACTGTTGATCTGATTCAAAAAGATCTGAAACTAAAGACAGACATTTTAGTGCTATGTTTGCAAAAGCTATATACTCTATACTGATAGGCACTTGTGGAGCAGAGTTTCATACACTTTGAGAGCATTGTATGTGGTTAACAAGCTGGATATTACCCACAGCGTGAACAGTAATTAGGATTAGCTGCCCACTGCAAGTAGGTCTGCAGACAAGGCCCTGAGACGAGTACAATTATGTGACCACAGAAATGGCCTTTGGAAAAGTTACTGCATAAGTGTGCTCAAGAATTTGAGCTTTTGTTTTAAAGGACTAAATCTCTAGCCACATTGCTAGATGTGATGCCAGGTCACATCCTGAACAGGTGTTGTGCATCCAAGTCTGTAGACTACCTAAAACAGTAGCTCAGAAGTACAGATGCCCTGTTCATTTCAGAGGTAACTATGAGCCCTCAACCCCCGAATTATAAATTGCTTCTGCTCCTGCCCAGAAAAAGGAAAGGGGCAAATTAACCCATATACATCACAGCACAACACCTGGTATTTGGCACAGAGCAGGGTGGCTGTTTTTTTGAAGAGATTTACCTTCTCATCTGTGTTGATATATTTGTTGAACCTCTTGAAAGCATCAATGTTGAATTTCATCAGTTCTCCCAGCAGATCGAAGTAACTCTGAAGAACATCCCGTGATTTGCACTCACTGTCAACAATGCAGTAGAGAATTTGCTGGCAAGAAAGGAAAGTGTGTGACCACCACATTTTAGCTTAAGTCACCAGAAAATTCAGATTCAAATGCTTGTGATCCAATTACTGCTTCAAAAAGTTTATCCAGATTTCATTCTTTTTAGAGTAGGTAAATCAGGTGACTTTTTCCATAGCACCCACAAGTGGAGTATTGAAGATAGATATAAATCACTTAGCATCTGGATACTGTAAGTAACTGTACCAGTTCCCAGAGTTAGATTGAACCAAACCTAGCAACTATAATCATGTACATTTCAGGTTCCTATAAATCACAGATTTACCGATCACCCCCTTAAAAGTTCATCTTGATGTTGAAACCAGAGCTACACCTCTCAAAAGGTCTTGCATTAGGTATAAGATCTGCCTATTGCTGCAGTGAATTCTAGCACTTGTTTTTTAAGCTTCCTGGATTTTCTTAAAAATTAAGCCCACCAGTTCATGCTAAGTTTGTTACAGTGTATTTGTGCCAGAGCAGTTATCTAGGTTATTACCTCCAAGAGTCCTCTCTTTAGCAGGAACATCTGGTCTGCATAAGAAGTGGCACCTCGTAGAAAACTCTCAACTGCCCTTGCTTGCCAAAACCTGAGACAAATATAAATTCAACTACTAATTCAACAAGGCTATAACTCATTGGGAAAAGTTACTTTACTACATACACCTCAGACTAAACTGAGTTTCCCTGTCCATTTAGTATCAACGTGAAAGTGAAGAGATGTAAAGAGATTCCATAGAATAGTAACTCTATTCCACTCACACTACCAGAGAAACCAAATCAGAATATTTTAAGTCTTCTCATGATGGATAATAAAATACTTCAGCTGCCATGAACTCTGAAGACTAGCAAGTCTTCCCACCCCACCAAAAAACAACATATACCAGTGTAAATGGAACTCACCTGAAAGAGGACTCAGCTGGTTCCTTCTTCATGACCTGTAGTAGCCTGGTTAACAAACCTCTTTTGCCATCGCAGACTAGACTTCTAAAGCATGTGGGGAAAAAAATTACAAATGTGCGTGGAAGGATGGCAAAAGCAGGTCACTACAGAGCGTACTTCTGGAGATCAAGCTAGATACTACTCACAAAGCTGAATATGAAGAGTCCAGTATTACACAGCAACATCAAGCATGAGCATTTCACATTGCCCACAAGAACTGATGACCACGTAGCTCTGATGCTGCAGTCTGCAAGAGCCGCAGCATAACTGGCTTTCAAGGAAGTTTCAAACAGCATTTTTGTTGAAACGTTACCAAATAGGAAAGAAACAGGAGCATTGTGACCAGAGGGAGCAGCAGGCCTGACAGCTCTGAGAATGGAGGGGCTGGGTCTCACTGCACATTTGTGGAAGGGAGAGTTTGGTTCAGCAAGCACAACATTTTGGTATCGAAATTCAGACCAAGGCAGCGGCCCAAATGAGTTAACAGTCTCCACAGGGAAAACCCATCAAACTGAAGCACACAAACATGAACAGCACCTTGACAGAAATGGCAGATGTATTTATGCAGGAGACCTATGCAGACATACTGCCAGAAAAATCATGTTATTCGGAAAGGGCGTGGCACCTGAAAACAAAGGCAGGAAATGGAATGGTTCTGTCCATGTGCTTAGACCATAAGCCAACCTCCAGGCGTAAGGCAAGATAGTTTAGGGTGGGGATTCACTTTTCTACTGTTCACAAAGATAGGCTGCTCAGTTGGTCCATGCTGGTCACTGCTTGTGTACTGGCCAGCTGAGGTGCTGGATGCAGCCTGGAGTCTGCAGAACAGAGCTTTTCACAAAGGAGGGCACTGATTGCGGGATAGCTGGCTCCCCTTACTAGTGCCATCAGAAAATAGGGAAGGTTGCTCTGCAGATTACGCAGGATGGAAGAGGTTACCTGTGGCCTCACCCCTCCTCCTTCTAGCACACGTACAACACAGGGCAGTGTTTTCCTCTGAATGGCTGAAGCAGGGCCAGAATGGCAGCAGTGCTCAGGAAGAGAGGATTTGGTCAACACCGGTGGTGGTTTCTCACCAACAAGGCAGATTAACGAGGAAGCTGGCAACATTTAAGAATTGGGAAATCCCATTGTGTGCCAGAGATTCCTTTTCAAAGCCAATGGCACCTTCCCACTCACACCAGCTTCCTGGTCTGAAACATTAGCTGTAGGGTTTAGTGACTCAAATACGTTTGTTGGCTTTCTCTTCCGAGCCCTGCAGAGGGAGTGAGCTGGATTCTTTTGTGGAGTACATGAAGAGAACTGTTTACCAAGCACTTGTCTTCAGAAGTCATACTGATGTAACTAGATCAATATCACAGAACACCTTTGCAGGGCCACTCAAATGGGTTTACATGTGTTGTGTCAATTTAGCTTAATTTGGTTATTAGCCCTCTTAAATCGAACCCCTTTTGCAGGTATTCTCATCTGTTTCACTAAACTGATTTAGAAACCAGTTTAGTTAAATTGGTGTAATGTGTGTGCGTAGGCCAGGCCTAAATCGCAACTGCAAAATATTACTGGTGGCTATTCATGAGCTAGAAAGATTCCATCTTGATTTACAACACGCAGTTTGTGAGGCTGGCAGTTAGAAAAGCATATAACAGAGATCATGGACACAAAACGTCAAACTCCATAATGCCATTGTCACAGCCTCTTTTTAGAGTATAAAGTGCATTTTAAGATGTCAGCTAGTCCTTACCATGAAAATAGGGGTAGCTATTTCTTCCTTTGAAAGATCTGGCTCTCCACCTGGCAGTGCAATGGCCTTATAGAGCAACACTATTTGATACTGATGTGGCAATTTCACCTAGCTTCTTTCACATGTGATATATGGAAAATGCATCTCTTTGCATGTCCACAATTTCCTAGTGGTTTTGCTAATGTAACTTATTGTTGAAGTTGAAGGAAGGAGGCTTCATGAAGGATTTCAAACAGAGCAAATAATAAAAAAATCTAGTGTAAGCACTTACCAAACTTTCAGAGTTTAAGAAAGCTTGAAATAGCAGGCTACAAAACCTATAGCTTCCTCCCTACCTGTCTGTGTTGACGACTGCATCTACTTCAGGGATGTTGGCTTTGAGGGAGATTGCACTCAGTTCATTAAGTTCTTGGCTGTTTAGCAGAAGATACTTGTTCCTGAACAAAAATCATTGAGAGAGAAAAGGGAAAATGAGGCCGGGCACATCCATTTGTCTCCTTAATTCATGACGTAGGTAAATGTTGCTAGTTATAGACACTGCAGCTGCAACCAGCAACTCCAAGCCGAACAAGACAGTGTGGCTAAGTTATTTGTGAAACTGGAAAGATGGGAACAGACCTTTATTTGTGCAGCCCACTACTGGGCTGTCGCCCTGCCTAAGAGTGCATGCTATCACATTGCCAGTCCTCCTGAAATTCAGTCCCTGTCGCTAATAGTTAAAAAAGCAGTGCCAGGCTTCTTACACTTGTCTTTTTTATTATACCATAACCATCCAAAAGCAAATTAGAGAAAAAAGACACAATACAAGGATAGCCTTTCAGCTCTTACAAAATAGAGGTATTTCATCTCCTATAATAGCTTCCAACAGATTAAATAGCAAGGATATTAACTTTCAAAAATATAAATGGTAGCTTAACAGATTTCAGAAAATTCAGACAGCACAGCCTTCCAAGAATCCCTCAAAGAGTCTCTATGCTGCCTATCACTACCTGCCCAATAATATGAAGATTAACTAGTAACATTAATTTGTATAAAGCACTCAACTTTTCCAGTACTTGATTACAATTTACTTGACTATGCTCCCACCCTACTCCTGGAAAGCACCAAAACACATCAGGAAACAAACTAGAAAAACAGGGATGGGTATAGCAATGTAAAGAACTCACACAATAAAATATTTAGCCAAGTAACTACGTAAAAGAGAAAGTGTTTTTCCAATGTCATTCAAATAAATCTGAATTGCCCATTCCCCATTTTCGAGAACGCAAAAATCATTTATATACTCTATTCTACAATATTCATTGTGAAAGAATTTTTTTTAAAGAAATGCATTACAAGAACTATTCTTTCAAATGCAACACACTCACTTTTGCTGTAAATCATAATTTTAGTCTGTTTTAGTTGCAAGTGGCCAACAATGATTTTTTAACTATAAACATAATCCTGATAATGAAGGCCAGGAGGCTATCTAGCTATTTTCTAGCCACCAGTTAGTCAAGGTGACTTCCAAGACTACAAAAGGCTTCCTTTCACTGGCTATAGTAATGATTGAGATCTCTCTCCAAGTATTGTTTAGCATCTGCCAGCAATTCTCCCCTACTTTAAGATGCTGGACCAAGACAAAATATAAATTGTTCCTCAGATGCCTTATTACTTTTAACACCTAACCCTGCTGATTAGCATCAGCTGGAGTTGCCACATGGTATCTCTGTTTCCTTCCAGGTCAACAGGTTTCTGCAACGGAATTCTAACATCTCTCACTATTAAAAAAAGGAATTCTCTGAATCCTTAGCCAGTAACTCAGGGATTTAGCTGAGTCTTCTCTCCCTGTACCAGCTGAGTTCAAGCACTCTTCAGTCTCTTGCTTTCATCAGGTTTTCAGGTAACTCAAGTTTATCAGTCATTTTACATGCCTTAACAGAGATTTTACTTTACTATTAATTTTAATAATCCACTTTCTTAAGCATGTCTGTTTTAGATTCCACACTTTCCATTCAGTTTCAGTGGATTCCAATGTTCATGATCTAAAGATGTTCAACTTTTAGATGTTTAACTTTATAATTTTTGTTTCAACCATGCTTGAGGTTTTTATAGTGATCGCTTTAATACAGACAGCATCTGAGGAGACTTACTGTACCATCTGGGAGTTGTTGCTGGGCTAATAGTGGCTGCAGAGGGAAAGTTTTTGATGGGCTGAGATACAGATCTAGGTCCCAGCTTTCATGGCGTGAGATCTCTCAAGGTAAATGTGACACTTTTACAGCATAAGAATTGGTGTAAGAGCATTATTTACTGTCTAGTCCAGAAACTTCTGAGAGTGCAAGAGAACAGCATCTGGGTGCCCTCCATCTACCCCATTTTGACCTTTCGAGATGAGATGCATGTTTTCTCATTCTGAGCAACGTGTGCATGCTCTTAGGATAGTTTTGGTATTTTCTATCCTTGCAATTTTTCCCCTGAAACATTACAAACCAGTCAGAATCCAGTGCTATAGGTGTAATTTAGATTTCTCCTTGAAATGGGAATTACCTGCACTATCTGTGTCTAGAAGTGAACATTTTATTTATCCTTGTCAGAAAGCACTTCCGCATTAGTTCTTATTAGAGCTCTACACCAGGCAGCACTTCCTTTCCCAGTCCCTATTTTCAGGAAATTACCAATTACAGATGGACATTTTTCATGCAGGGGGATGTTTGCTGAAAAGGTGTAAGAATGTAATTAACAAATTATCAGATAAAGGCAAGCGTAACAGAACACTTCTTAATTTGCCCCACTACGTGCATCCGACGAAGTGGGTATTCACCCACAAAAGCTTATGCTCCAATACGTCTGTTAGTCTATAACAGGGGTCGGCGACCTTTTAGAAGTGGTGTGCCAAGTCTTCATTTATTCACTTTAAGGTCTCGCGTGCCAATAATACATTTTAACGTTTTTTAGAAGGTCTCTCTCTATAAGTCTATAGATTATATAACTGAACTATTGTCGTATGTAAACAAGGTTTTCAAAATGTTTAAGAAGCTTCATTTAAAATTAAATTAAAATGCTGATCTTATGTTGCCGGCCCGCTTAGCCCATTGCTGGCCTGGGGTTCTGTTCACCGAGGCTGGCAGTGGGCTGAGCGGGGCCTGAGGCCGGGACCCCAGTTGGCAAGGGACTGGCAGCCAGAACCCCAGACTGGCAGTGGGCTAAGTGGCTCAGCCCGCTGCCGCTCGGCCCCAAGTCCTGGCCCTGTCCACATACAGTAGGTACCTACCTTCTCCCTGGTTCTAGCCATTCTCTTCCTCTCTCTGCACTGCGATGAGGGTGGGAGTGCACTGAGTGCAGGGCTGGGGGTGAAGGAGCAGGCTGGGGGTTGGAGTGCAGGGTCTGGCCAGGAGCTAGAATGAGGGAAGGGGCAGGAGGTTTGGGTGTGGAGCGCTTACCTGGGCAGCTCCCATTTGGTGCGAGGGGTGCGCGTGTGTTATGTGCGTGTGTGTTCAGGAACTTCCATTTGGTGATCAGGGTGGGATGGGGATGTGGCGGGTGCAAGAGTCAGGGCATGGCGTATGGGGGTCTGGGGGTGTGTGGGCTGGGGTCATGGGGGTGCTCCCCCATACATCTACACTGCAATTAAAAACCCGCAGCTGTCCATGCCAGCTGATTTGGGTTCATGGGCTGGTGTAATTGCAGTGTTGATATTCAGGTTCTGGCTGCAGCCCGGGCTCTAGTACCCTTTGAGGAGGAGGGTCCCAGAGCTCAGGCTCCAACCCGAGCCTGAATGTCCACACAGCAATTAAATAGCCCCTTAGCCCAAGGCCCGCAAGCCTGAGTCAGCTGGCACGGGCCAATCACGTTGTCTAATTGCAGTGTAGACATACTCTTAGAAAGACACTCAACTTTTGACATCCAATAAGCAAGTACTAGTATATTGAGACCACCTTCATCTACCTTTTGAAAGGAAAAACTGCATACACAGCACCTGAGATAGAACTGTTCATTATGTACCCTCCTGAAAACACTATCAATTTAAGCTACAGGAAGAAATTTAGGATGATTAAATACAATTCCCCAAGCCTGAGTTTTATCAGGACTAAATCCTCACTTGTGAAGAGTTCCATGGGATCCTTAATGATCACAAGTTGCCTAGCAAAATCAAGGTCTATCTAAAAAGACCTGCAGCAAAACCCTTGTGCCACACTACTGCACTGGCTTACTACTCACTCTGAGGGAGGAGAGCCACCTACTACTCATGAAACCTACTTTCACACTATTTCTCATTTACTAAAAAGCCTTTTTATATCAGCAGTGGAACATTTAAATACAATAGCTCGGGGCAAAGCATTTAAACACATTTGGGGTGCTCAATAATTTAGTTAAAAGGGAACAAGAGACACTATTAAATACAATTTACTGTAAGCTTGTTTTTTCCATACTTACTCATGATGATCACTAAAACTTTGAAGAAGCCTCAAAAACTGTATCTTTAAAGTAATGTCCTACCAAAAAAAAAAAAAAGGTGAAAAAACCCTTTAAATATGTATTATACATATTACAGTATCATCACTAATGATAAGCAGAGAAGAAATAGGTATCTCAGACTAGGCTGGAGTTGGACATCTTTCAAGACTGAAAAAGTATTCACAACATCCTGAATGTGACAAGCAATTGGAGTGAAGGAAGGAAGGAAGGAAGGAACTTCATCATGAGTTCCCCAAAACAGAAGAGAATGAAAAGGGTGACGGGATGTGTGCAGTGTAACATAAAGCTAAGTTTATTTAAAATAAAATAAATAAAAGCTAAGTTTACCTCCACATTTCCAGCTATAAAGCAATGCCTCGTATCTGGTATCAAGGCTCTCAAATCAATGGACTACAGCAATTCCAAGGGCGGGGGAAATGTTCTATAACTGTAGCATTTAAATTACCATGCCAAATGTGAAACTAGGGTACTCACTGGACTACAGTCACAATTTTGATTATGCCCACGCAGAACAAGGGCTGATGCCGAATGCTTCCTCCAGATCAGTTTGTCAAACAGGTTATTAAGGCCAGGAATCAATTTGAATTCTGCTATCATTTTGTGAACCTGGACAAGAAAAGAAAAGTGTTAAATGTGTCTGGTTGTGTCTGGTACCTTCACAAAGGGGAAAAGGCAGTTTAGAACACAGATGGGCATGGCTACATCATCTCTCGTTAGCAGAGACACTGAAATGCGTTACTGAACAATGTGGGTTTTACTCCACACACAAGAAGCGGTGAATCCCAAGGGAAAGACTTCAGTCTCCTTCAAGAATTAATTCTGTCCACGTCCACTGAACAGAAACATTTGTTCCAGTTTCTTTGGAGACAGCCTAAACTGATGCTTGAATTTATAGAGGTTCCTCTGAAGAATGAGCTAGGGGCAACAGCATACTCTGGAAGAGGAAAGTTAGCACACTGAAGGTAAAGGGACACCCAACTATTTATGTATGCTGAAATTCTTCCTATAACATTTTAGTGCAGTTCCCTGGTCTCTTTTCTGCTGATCCTAGGTCAGGCCACTGATTCTAGAGTGGCTCCTTGCAGGCAGGAATGAAAATAATGCCTGTGGCATTTTCCCAGGGTCCTAGCATGGGATACTAGGTGCTGTGGAGAATGTTGTCTTGCAGCACTAGCAGGGAACTGACCTGCAATGCACAAGCAGCACAAACGTTAGTCAGCAAACCAGTATGTTTTTCCTGATGCTTCCCCTACTCCACCCCATGTTCTTTTTTGTTTTTGTTTTTTTAAAAAGAAAGAAAATGCAGATCATCTCTTAAACATGCCTCTGCCTGAAAAGTCCCAGATGTGGGACAAAACCAGAATGAGGGAGTCAGTCAGTCATGCAGGAAACTTATGATGTGGGATTTTTTCCTTCTGTGGAAAAGACTTCAATTAACACCTCAGATTCAGAATTCTCCATTTCTGATGTAAGTGATTTGGAGGGGGAGAGAGAAGGCCAAGTGTGTGTGAAATGTAGGGAGCTTTGGGACTAAAATGAGCAATGCCCCTGGAGATGAGGTGCAAGTCAGAGTTCTACTCACAAGCTTGACTAGGACAGTCTTATGAGTATTTGGCTCTGGTGAGGCCACACCTGGAGTATTGCATCCAGTTTTGGTCCCCTCACTACAGAAGGGATGTGGACAAACTGGAGAGAGTCCAGCAGAGGGCAACAAAAATGATTAGGGGGCTGGGGCACATGGCTTACGAGGAGAGGCTGAAGGAACTGAGCTTATTTAGTCTGCAGAAGAGAAGAGTGAGGGGGGATTTGATAGCAGCCTTCAACTACCTGAAGGGGGGTTCCAAAGAGGATGGAGCTAGGCTATTCTCAGTTACGGCAGATGACAGAACAAGGAGCAATGGTCTCAAGTTGCAGTGGGGGAGGTCTAGGTTGGATATTAGGAAACACTATTTCATTAGGAGGGTGGTGAAGCATTGGAATGGGTTACCTAGGGAGGTGGTGGAATCTCCATCCTTAGAGGTTTTTAAGGCCTGGCTTGCCAAAGCCCTGGCTGGGATGATTTAGTTGGTGTTAGCCCATCTTTCCTCAAATAGTTCAGCCATTTAGATGAACCCAGGCAGCAGGTTTCTTAATTTTAACTGGATCAATCATTTCCATAGCTGGCATTTTGTTCAGCAGTCATAGTACTGAAATCCACGGACGGCCTGCAGTCACATTTTAACACGATCTCTCAGTAAATCAGGACATTTCCCTAACAGGGAATGCGGGATCCTGTTTCTGCATCAGTTTTCTGGAACCACACATGAAGTCTAACTCAGCAGTCCCAGAAAGTGGAATCCTCCCAACATTATATTTGCACTCTGTCCAACATTTCAGTCAGCCTTTTACCTACCCCCCACCTCCGCCTTCACATGCTCCCACATGCCAAGAGACTCCTGCACAGAGCAAGGGACTCTCCCAATCATTTCCAGAGACAGTTGCCAATAGCTGTCTGCAGAAGCTACTTTGGATGCACTAGCCCCTCACAGTGGCCAGTACGGCATAACTGCAGCAGGGTGAACTATAAAATGTATAAAAACTACATGTGAAAATGCAGAACTTGCAGCTTCCCTGTTGTCTCCACCAGCGTTCACCGTTTTAACAACAAGAATCAGATTGTGTCCTGTGCCAACCAACACCCCCCTAGATGCTTTCCTGCCTTCTTAATATTAGCCTACTGAACTGTAAGACCAAGCGGGGCTAACCTTCATATCTTATGACACCCATAAACCATAAGGGTTGCTTTCTAATTTCACTGTCCCTCCTAGAGACCCCATTTGAACTATTGCTATATAGTTCAGTTGAATGCCAGAACAAATCCTCTTTGGCATCTTCCCACTGCTGCTCAAGATTGTGCAGATGGTTTAATGCCCATTTCCAGTTCCTCATTATGCTAAACCCCATCACACTTCCTCTTAACGTGTGCAGCTTGGCTCCCCAAGAAAGGAGCAGGTAGAGCAGCAGAGTATCTTTCACCACTTAAGTAAAACCATGTAAGACAACCTAAAGAAATATGTGAAGTGACTACTTGAGGGTGCGGTTATAATTACAGGGCATGAAAAGCCAACCAATGCAGTAAAGAGCCACTTCTCTACCCGAGTGTGATCATCCCAAGGGGGCAGTGAAGTGTGGTCACGGAGCCTCTGCTAGCACTGCAGAGAAGAATTGAACAGTGTACAATGTCACCAAGAAGAGAATCTAGAGAGATGCTTCAGTATTGGAGAATTAGTTTTTTTAGAATGTTCCCTTGCTGAAAAATTAAATGCCTATTTACATTTCTTCTCATAAATCCGCGATCCAAAAAGAGTTTTGTAACCTCCTGAGACAACAGCATAATTCTGCATGGAATTGCTGAAGCAAGATCTTTGGTTGCCCGAATTGGAAGACTGATGTCACAAACCTATGACCTTTAATCCCCTCCGCCTGGCAACTGCTGATCTATATGGTGGTTACCATGGCAGAAGCAGCAGAGGGAGAACACAGACAGCTGCAGCGGCCCAGGAGCCAGCAAACAGAGCTGTAAACAGGGGAGTTTCAGTGGCAGTTCTGTTGGAGGAGAAGATTAACAGGATTTAGGTGGGAAGGCGATGGCAGATACAGAGGCAGCAGTGGGAGTGACCCATGTCGTGGAAGACACAATGAGGATGACTGGATGTGGAAGCTGCGGTATGTAAATGATCCTGGAGGGGGCACCTGGTAAGAGTTTTGTCGGCATGAAATGCCGTCTGATAGAGCTGATGGAGGAAAAAGATCCGAGGTTTGGAGATGCAGGTGGAAAGTCTGGTTGAGTTTAGAAGGCGGTTTGAGTAGATTATGGAGCAAAGACACGAGGTATCTGAAGGGAAAAGCTCAGACTTGCAGATGGAAGCAGGACTGAGGAATTCTGAGGGGAGACTGCTGGGTGAGGAAAGTGGTCAGTGGAAGCATGTGACTAAAAGAACCAGGCAGAGGAAAAGATGGGCTAGTAAAGGAGAAACAGAGCTCAAGAACAGGTCTGTAGAGTTGGAAAATGAAGAAGGGGCTCAGCAGGTGGTCACTGAAGATGGAAGGGCAAGGAAGAAGAGAAGAGCGGCTAGTCCTATAGGAAAAGGGGAAGAGTCAATGGAGACCACACCAAATCTGAGCCCAAGGAGGATACAAGATGGGTTGAAGAGGAATGGAAAGAACTTGCAGCCAGAGGGAACAGGGGACAGACTGGAGAATAGCACCGTCACCAGGAAAAGGCAGGTCTATGTGATCGGGGACTCTTTACTGAGAAGAATAGACAGGCCTGTAACCAGAGCTGATCCAGAGACTAGAAGGGAGTGCTCTCTGCCAGGTGCTAAGATATGGGATGTAGACCTGAAGTTGAAAAGGATCCTAAAGGGAGCAGGAAAGAATCCCCTAATTATCCTTCATGTGGGAACAAATTATACGGATAGATTCTTGCTGGAAAGTATTAAGGGAGACTATGCTAGGCTGGGGAAGACGCTTAAGGAAATCGAGGCTCAGATTTTGAGGCCTAATCGGGCACAGAATGTGAGAGAGGCCAAAGAGCAAAAATTAAGATGTTTGTACACCAATGCAAGGATCCTAGGTAACAAAATGGAGGAACTAGACCTACTGGTGCAGAAAGTGAAACCAGATATTATAGGGATAACAGAAACATGGTGGAATAGTAGTCATGATTGGACTATGGGTTTTGAAGGGTATGTGCTGTTTAGGAAAGACAGAAATAAAGGTAAAGGTGGTGGAGTAGCATTGTATATCAATGATGAAGCAGAACATAAACAAATAAGAAGTGATGGAATGGATAAGACAGTCTGTCTGAGCAAAAATTACATTGGGGAAGAAAACTACTAGAGCCTCCCCTGGGGTAGTGCTTGGGGTGTGCTATAGACTGCCGGGATCTAATTTGGATATGGATAGAGCCCTCTTTAATGTTTTTAATGAAGTAAATACTAATGGAAACTGCATGATCATGGGAGATTAACTTCCCAGATATAGACTGGAGGACGAGTGCTAGTAATAATAGGGCTCAGATTTTCCTAGATGCGATAGCTGAGGGATTGCTTCATCAAGTAGTTGTTGAACCAAGTAGAGGGGATTTTAGATTTGGTTTTGGTGAGTAGTGAGGACCTCATAGAAGAAATGGTTGTAGGGGACAATCTTGGTTCAAGTGATCATGAGCCAATTCAGTTCAAACTGAATGGAAGGATAAACAAAAATAAATCTGCAACTAGGGTTTTTGATTTCAAAAGGGCTGACTTTCAAAAATTAAGGAAATTAGTTAGGGAAGTGGATTGGACTGAAGAATTTATGGATCTAAAAGGCAGAGGAGGCCTGGGATTACTTTAAGTCAAAGCTGCAGAAGCTATCGGAAGCCTGCAACCCAAGAAAGGGGAAAAAATTCATAGGCAGGAGTTTGAGATGCTTGCTCATCCAGCTTGGTCTACGAGAGGTGATTAAAAGAAAGCATACAGGGAGTGGAAGATGGGAGGGATCAGCAAGGAAAGCTACCTTATTGAGGTCAGAACACGTAGGGATAAAGTGAGACAGGCTAAAAGTCAAGTAGAGTTGGACCTTGCAAAGGGAATTAAAACCAAAAGTAAAAGGTTCTATAGCCATATAAATAAGAAGAAAACAAAGAAAGAAGAAGTGGGACTGCTAAACACTGAGGATGGAGTGGAGGTTAAGGATAATCTAGGCATGGCCCAATATCTAAACAAATACTTTGCCTCAGTCTTTAATAAGGCTAATGAGGATCTTAGGGCATGACAAATGGGAATGAGGCTATGGAGGTAGATATTACCATATCTGAGGTAGAAGCGAAACTCAAACAGCTTAATGGGACTAAATCGGGGGGCCCATATAATCTTCATCCAAGAATATTAAAAGAATTGGCACATGAAATTGCAAGCCCGTTAGCAAGAATTTTTAATGAATCTGTAAACTCAGGGGTTGTACCGTACGATTGGAGAATTGCTAACATAGTTCCTATTTTTAAGAAAGGGAAAAGAAGTGATCCGGGTAATTATAGGCCTGTTAGTTTGACATCTGTAGTATGCAAGGTCTTGGAAAATATTCTGAAGGAGAAAGTAGTTAAGGACATTGAGGTCAATGGTAAATAGGACAAAATACAACATGGTTTTATAAAAGGTAGATCGTGCCAAATCAACCTGATCTCCTTTGAGAAAGTAACAGATTTTTTAGACAAAGGAAACGCAGTGGATCTAATTTAGCTAGATTTCAGTAAGGCGTTTGATACCGTGCCACATGGGGAATTATTAGTTAAATTGGAAAAGAAGGGGATCAATATGAAAACTGAAAGGTGGATAAGGAAATGGTTAACAGGGAGACTACAGCGGGTCATACTGAAAGGTGAACTGTCAGGCTGGAGGGAGGTCACCAGTGGAGTTTCTCAGGGATCAGTTTTGGGACCAATCTTATTTAATCTTTTTATTACTGACCTCAGCACAAAAAGTGGGAGTGTGCTAATAAAGTCTGCGGATGATACAAAGCTGGGAGGTATTGCCAATTTAGAGAGAGACTAGGATATCATACAGGAAGATCTGGATGACCTTGTAAACTGGAGTAATAGGATGAAATTTAATGGTGAAAAGTGTAAGGTCATGCATTAGGGATTAACAACAAGAATTTTAGTTATAAGCTGGGGACGCATCAATTAGAAGTAACGGAGGAGGAGAAGGACCTTGGAATACTGGTTGATCATAGGACAACTATGAGCCGCCAATGTGATATGGCCGTGAAAAAAGCTAATGCGGTCTTGGTATGCATCAGGCGAGGTATTTCCAGTAGAGATAAGGAGGTTTTAGTACCGTTATACAAGGCACTGGGTGAGACCTCACCTGGAATACTGTGTGCAGTTCTGGTCTCCCATGTTTAAGAAGGATGAATTCAAACTGGAACAGGTACAGAGAAGGGCTACTAGGATGATCCGAGGAATGGAAAACCTGTCTTATGAAAGGAGATTCAAGGAGCTTGGCTTGCTTAGCTTAACCAAAAGAAGGCTGAGGGGAGATATGATTGCTCTCTATAAATATACCAGAGGGATAAATACCGGAGAGGGAGCGGAATTATTTAAGCTCAGTACAATGTGGACATAAGAACAAATGGATATAAACTGGTCATCGGGAAGTTTAGACTTGAAATTAGACGAAGGTTTCTAACCATCAGAGGAGTGAAGTTTTGGAATAGCCTTCCAAGGAAGCAGTGGGGGCAAAAGACCTATCTGGCTTTAAGATTAGACTCTGTAAGTTTATGGAGGAGATGGTATGATGGGATGTTTTTGGCAATTAACTGATCTTTAAATATTCACGGTAAATAGGCCCAATGGCCTGTGATGGGATGTTAGATGGGGTGGGATCTGAGTTATTACAGAGAATTCTTTCCTGGGTATCTGGCTAGTGAATCTTGCCCATATGCTCAGGGTTCAGCTGATCGCCATATTTGGGGTCGGGAAGGAATTTTCCTCCAGGGCAGACTGGAAGAGGCCCTGGAGGTTTTTCGCCTTCCTCTGTAGTATGGATCACAGGTCACTTGCTGCAGGAGTCTCTGCTCCTTGAAGTCTTTAAACCACGATTTGAGGACTTCAGTAGCTCAGACATAGGCGAGAGGTTTATCGCAGGAGTGGGTGGGTGAGATTCTGTGGCCTGCATTGTGCAAGAGGTCGGACTAGATGATCATAATGGTCCCTTCTGAACTTAGTATCTACGAACACGTTTTTCTGCTGGCATTTCTCAGCATAGTGGAATTACAGAGAAGTATTTCCTTATAATGTGCCTCGATTTCCAGTGGAACGCTTACTTCTCAAACAGCCATGCTTAACAAAAATAGTATTCAAATGGACACCTGTATGCAGCAAAGTTTGTGCCTTATGACAGTGAAAGGGATTGGAGTGGGATAGAAACCGGAGGCAGCTTTTTGCCGCACATTCATGTATACTGTGAAAGCTGCATTCTTGCAATGGAAAAAGGCAGAAATGAAGTCTTTGCATTTACACAATACGCGCCCCCGCCCCCCCCCAAATCAAAAAGCCTTTCACAGAGTCCATGATTTTCTTGATCCCATAGCCCCAGCCTATCCATATGTATTAGTTTCACTTTCTCTGTACGTCCTTGAACTATGAACTCCATGTAACTGAGACTGTGCTTTGCCCAGAAAGCAGCGAAGTGCACACTGTGTACTACCATGAACAATTCTTCTGTTCATTTTCATGTTCTTTCGTATCCGTACGTAGGTTTATAAAGTACCAGTTATCTGTGCTTATCGGATTGTACTTAAAATGTATATTTGTTTGTAGAACTTTCTCTAAATAAAAAAAAAGTGTTTACAAACCTCACCATGAGGCCCAGAAGTAAAGGAACTCTAAGCGGGAAAGTACTGAGTGGTTTCTAACCAGTGACTCCAATACAGCTTCACTAAACAAAAACTTGGAGCGCATGATGGTGGGTTCAGGTAGGCTAAACTGAATGATTGGATTTAAAAAGACAATGACTATTCTATGCACACATGAACATTTAGGTAGACACTCACCTGATTCCTCTGTCTCCCCATCAGCAATACACAGAGAACATACAACACCTCCAGCTTGTACATGATCTCATGCATGATCTTCATGGACTGCGGAAGCTGAGTTCTTGTTGAGGTGTTGGCTAATCCACTTTCATCTGAAGACTCTAAATGAGAGATCAGAGACATGAGCCTGAGGTAGTCCCCATAGGAAAAGGATTGGTTACTGCTTTATGTAAATACCAATACTGCAGTACTGCAAACGTATGACCAGCACATTTGCTTGAAGATCTTCCTAGCAAAAATGAAGATGGGTCATGGGACTGAAATAAGCAATTCCAAGTTATCTGCAAGACGTGTTTCCTCACTCTGGGAAAAATGCACCACTGAGGTTTAGATTAGGACGGTGTTAGGATCCTTACCTCAAATATTTTTTTTTAAATAGCTCACCTTCTGATAACAAGCCAAACAGCATTTCATACACAAAACTAATGGATTACAAATGTGAAATTCCTAATGACACTATATCACTTCTACCCTTGCTCTCTTCTTTGTACACAGGAAATCATGAATTCGGGGATGTGATTTTCAAAAATGCTCAGTTTTGGCCTAACTCTCCTCTAACTATCTCCAGTGGGGAGTCACAGGTAGGCCAGTGCTAAATGCTTCTGAAAATCCATTCTGTAAGTATAATGTTGAAGGACAGAGATAAAAATGTAACATGTTTGGGATGCAATGGAAGCCACAATATGGAATTATTTAGATCACAAAATTGACACACTTTAAATAAAAACAGGCTAGGATTTAAAGTTAGACCCATCATGGTGGCTTGACTTAAGGAGGTGCAAGTCATGCTGTCCCCATACTACATTTTTGTGAACCGGTTAAACATGCATGAGTGCTGGGAGGCATGCAGCCAGAGTCAGAGAGACACTCACATTGCCCAGAAGAGGAAGTTGCAGCCCTTATTGTGATGATCACAGAGATTATCCAAGATCAAGAGTTCTGTGAAATGTGCACTCCATTTCTGAGAGAGTTCTCTTTTATAGTAGCAAGCTTTTTCCACTTTACACCAAACCAAAATTGTGCACACATACCGAGATAGCACACTGAACAGAGACAGTTCTGTGTGCAAGACCTACACTTAATTTTGTTTTAGTATATTTGCAGGATTTTTAATAAGAGTTTTTGCCACAATCCTGATCAAGTAGGATCAAGAGGATAGTTGCTCCTATGTATCTTCAAAAGCTATGTAAAATTTGGAGATCAAGAAAACAACCTTATAAGGTCTACTCCATAAGGAGACTACATTTTTGGGAGAGTAGTTCACCTCCTGTGTTATACAAGTGGTCAAACTAAGAAGATCAGAATGGTTTCTTCTGACCTTATAATCTATGTATTCACATAGTGAAGAGAGTGTATATGCATTTGCATCACAATACTTCAGAGCTTACATAACACATCTTTAAAACAAACATAAAAAATGGGGAAGGAATGCAAGCAAAAATAGAGAAAGAATGGGTTAAAGAGTATTTCAATAAATTAGATGTATTCAAGCCAGCAGGGCCTGATGAAACTCATCCTAGGGTACTTAAGGAACTGGCTGAAGCAATCGTGGAACCATTAGCCATTATCTTTGAGAGAACACATGGAGGACGGGTGAGGTCCCAGAGCGCTGGGGAAGGACAAACATAGTACCTATCTTTAAAAAGGGGAAAATAGAGGGCCTAGGGAACCACAGACCAGTCAGCCTAAATTCAATACCTGGAAAAACAATGGAACACCTTATTAAACAATCAACTTGTAAGCACAGAATAATATAGTTATAAGGAAACGCCATCACGGATTTGTCAAAAACAAACCATGCCGGACCACTCTAACTTCCTCTTTGACAGAGTTACTGGCCTAATGGATGGTGGGAAGCAGAAGACATGATATATCTTGAGTTTAGAAAGGCTTTGATACAGTCCCCCATGACACACTCATAAGCAAACTAGCGAAACGTGGTCTAGATGAAATTATTGTAAATTGGGTGCACAAATGGTTGAAAGATTGTACTCAGAGTAATTATAAATGGCTTGCTGTGAAATTGGGATGGTGTATCTAGTGGAGTTCCATGGGGGGTCAGTCCTTGGTCTGGTACAGTCAATATGTTCACTAATGACTTGGATAATGGAGTGGAGAGTACGCTTATAAAATTTTCAGAGTACATTAAACTGGGAGAGGTTGCAAGCACTTTGGAGCACAGGATTAGAATTCAAAATGACTTTGATAAATTGGAGGATTGGTCTGAAAAGAAGATGAAAGTCTACAGTAAATGCAAAGTACTACATTTAGGAAGGGGAAAAAAAATCAAATGCACATCTACAAAATAGGGAGTACTTGGCTGGGTGGTGGTACTGCTGGATCACAAACTGAATATGAGTCAACAAAGTGATGCAGTTGCAAAATGAGGCAATATCATACTGGGGTGTATTAACAAGAGTGTAGTATGTAAGATATGGGAGGTAACTGTCCTGTCTATATGGCACTGGTGAGGCATCAGCTGGAGTCCTGTGCCCAATTCTGGGAGCCACACTTTAGGAAAGATGTGGACAAATTGGAGAGAGTATCCAGAAGAAAGCAACAAAAATGATAAAAAAAGTCTAGAAAGCCTGACCTGTGAAGAAAGGTTACAAAAGTTGGACATTTAGTCTTCAGAAAAGACTGCTGATGGGGAACCTGATGACAGTCTTCAAATACGTTAAGGGCTGTTACAGAGAGAATGGGGATCAATTATTCTCTGTGTCCACTGAAGGTAGACCAAGAAGTAATGGGCTTACTCTGCAGCAAGGGTCATTGAAGTGAGATATTAGGAAAAGCCTTCTAACTACAAAGGGTAGTTAAGCTCTGGAACAGGTTTCCAAGGAAAGAATGATGGAATCCCCATCGTTTGAGATTTGGTTGTACAAACACACACTTGTCAGGGATGGTTGAGGTTTACTTGGCCCTGTCTCAGCATAGGGGGCTGAACTTGATGATCTCTCCAGGTCCCTTCCAGCCCTACATTTGTATGGTTCTAAGTTGTCTTAATTCAGTTGGAGATAGCAGCTAAATGATTTGCTGGAACAATTAACAGTTTATCCGAATTACCTGCCATTGTGTGAAGACGAATCACTGAGTTGCCTGAGCATGGAGATGGATGCAAGAATGCTTAGATTCTAATCCCTATTCTACAGCCAGTTTGCTGTAGACTTTGAGCAAATTGCTTAATTTGTGCCTCAGTTTCCCACATCTGTAAAATGGAAATAAAACTCTCCTACCTCTCGTGAGAGGGATTCAGAGGGTTGCAAGCATAACACTATATAAGGAGCTCTTTGGACAGCTGAGAAGTAAACTTCGCAATAGGATCTATTGGTAAGTACAAAAATCAAATCACTTTGCAGTAAAACAGGAGACAGATCTAAGCATACTGTGCTCAACATGTTGGTTTGTTTGTTTGTTTTTTCGAAGGGGGAATGGGGAGGAGATAGAAGCGAAACCCAGCTATTCGACAAGCCATAAAGCAAAGCCATAGATTAGTAAATAACAAACAGATACCTGTGCTGCTCTGCTCTGCCTCCTCATTTGCTACTCGCATCAGGGCATCAAGAACAAGTGCATTGTCCAGCCAGGTGTACCACTCCTCTAACTCCTGGAGAAAATTGGAAGTACCTGTTGTTTCTGATACTTTCCTTGTTGCCAGTTTGCATAATCGCTCAACAAAGCCTGGAATATTCAGGAGTGTAGCTACAACAGGAAAACACCACAACAAGTCAACAACCAACAAAAGACTTCATGCCAGATGGCAAATTCACTTTTCAAAATGCTCTTATCGAAGTATACAACAGTGTACACAACTGTATTCTATATAGCTGACAAGAGCCAAATATTGGCTTTTTTGATGAGCGCTCAACAGCAGCAAGAGGGATCCTAGACAGTTAGACATGACAGGTTGGGTAAAAACCAATCGTTTTTAAAAAATGGATCTTTAAGCCTAGAATGTCTGTTAAGTCATCATGAAGAGAAGGAAACAGCTACGAGCACTGGTTGAGAGCTCTTCTTGGTCAGACTATCATCAAGTTGCATCATCACTGGGATTCAGTCTGTTACTGTCCCACTTTTAAGTTCTCAGCCATTTTGACTTTATGAATTACACCCATGCAACAGCAAGGGCTTTCAGCAACTAGTTTCAAAATTAACATAGGCTGTTATAATTTGAGTTTAAGGCCTAAACTTACTATTATATTTACTTATTAAAATCATTTAGGAAAGTAATTTAATCTGCCACGTCAAGAGTCCTAGTCCACTGTGATATCTGAAGTAACTCAACCAAACACCACCCTTACTCAACAGCTAATTAGCAGGCAACAATTTCACTGGTTGTATGAGGAAGACTGCATAGATCAGGAGTCTCAAACACGCAGCCTGTGGGCCACATGTGGCCCACGGGGTTCTTTTGTGCAGCCCACCAAGCTCCCACGTGCCCCTCCTCCCACCCCATGGCGCCGCAAGCCCTGCGCCGCTCACTGAAGCGGCTGGAGCCATGCCCCTGCACCCCCACCCTCCCCGGGGGGGGAGGGGGAGGGGGAGGAGAAGAAGAGGACATGCATTACTCTCGCTTCCAGGCACTGCCCTCCGCAGCTCCCATTGGCCAGGAACAGGGAACCGCAGCTAATGGGAGCTTCGGGGGAGGTACCTGGAGGAGCAGCAAGAGCAGCACACAGAGTTGTGTGCCCCCCTCCACCTCCAGGGACGTGGTTCCAGCTATTTCCTTGAGCAGAGCAGAGCAGAGCGGTGAGGGGCCAGGGCAGGCAGCGAGCCTGCCCTGGCCCCAGTGCGTGCCGCTGCCACTCCAGAGCCGCTCTAGATAAGTGGCGCTGGGCCGGAGCCTGCACCCGAACCCGAACCCATCCTGCACCCCAACTCCCTGCCCTGAGCCCCCGCCACCCCCTGCCCTGAGCCCCCGCCACCCCCTGCACCCCTCTTGCTCCCTCTGGGGGCAGGCTTGCGGTAGTGACTTCGGTGAAGGGGTTGAAATGGGGGCAGGGAAGGGGTGGGGCATCATGGAAGGAGTGGAGTGGGGAAGGAGCCAGGGGCAGCAAGGGTGGGGTGTCAGTGATGCAGCCCTCGGGCCAATGCACTAGTCCTCATGTGTCCCTCATGGTCATTTGAGTTTGAGACCTTTGGCATAGATGGTGGATTACCTGGCCCAACTGCTACAGTTCTTCAAAACCATGCACAGGTCTATCACCAGTACATACAATAGCCTCAAATACCCTTCCCCTCACTGGAGCACCCAGTCCTCACTCACCACCTGCACAAATCTATACAACTCTCCCAGGACAACACAAATACAACCACCCACACACCACCAACACCAGCACATAGAATAATCTATCCTCAACTCTGAACATCCGCTGAGTCAGTGTGAAGTGATGGAAACAGATACTTGTATGGCTGAGAACTCTTTTTGTTTAAAATATCACCAGATTCCATCATCACTGGGATTTGCGGTCTGTTACTGTTCAATTTTTAAAGTTCTTTGCCTTCTCTTAAAACAGCAAAAACACCCCCACACCTCCCTTTACAGATTACATCTGTGCAACAGTGCAGGTTTTCATCTACTAGTTTAAAATTAAACTCAAATTATGACAACCTCTGTTAAGGCCTAAACTTACTATAACCTATTAAAATAATTTAAATAAAACAAACACATTCACATCAATCAATACATTTGTTACTGAAGTTTTAACGAGAGGCAGACCACTGAACTGGTGGAAGTAACTGGCTAAGGCCCTGGAACCAGCGTTTGTTGAATTGTTAAACTGGCTTTAACAATAGTTGCCTCTTCTGCAGATGCAAAAAGAATTTTTTTTCCCCATTTCACTTTATTCAACTAATTCAGTTCAATGACCAGCTCATTCAAAAGTTAAGAAATTGATTAGGAGTTGAAAAAGCAGGAAAGCTGGTTTTCTTTCTCCAATATATTAAAAGAAACTAAATGAGAGAGCATGGTATCTACTAGCTCAAAAATCACAAAGGACATGGTGCTCAAACTATCAGTATAATTCACAACTACAGATAATACTTCCTTTGTTTAATAAATCAGTTTTAAATGCACATGGTTTTGAAAAACTTTTTTCCTCTTATATGTATAGGATATTTAAGGTAGCTTTAAATCAATAAAATAATGCTTTTGCATATTTTTAATTGAATTCCAATTTCCATCCAAATAGATCCTGAAACAAGTAAAAAAGCCATCTAATAAGAAATGCATTATTCACCATTTTCTAACATAACAAGGAAATGTAAAAATTAAGAATCTATATAACTGCTTAAATAAATGTAGAGATATAATGTATCCTTCTGGTTGGCAAAAAGTACCACCAAATTTAGCACAGAGACTATATTTAGTTGAAAATCAACATGTTTTAATGATTACCAATCAATGGAGAATCAACTAAAGGAAAGTAACTAAAAAGCACAAAGGCAAAAGAAGATCAAAATCAATTATTTAAATTGAATTTTCCTGCTTGCTGGTTTAAATCATGATTAAAATCGGTACTTTAAATCCTTTCCCACGCAGGGTGGACTGATGTTGCAGCATTACACATTCGATTTGTTTTTGTTCATTCCTATGTCAACTTTGAATAAAAGCTGCACTTTGCCCTCAGTGTAAGGCTTTCACAAAGATACATAGTATCCGGTCTTCATCATCAAATAAAAACAGAGCTGTTAGATATAATCCTACGCTAAATCTTCATCCTTGTACACTCAAAAGCCAAGGCCCTTAGTCCAAGTACCACCATTTTCAGTGGCTGCAATTCCAACAACAGCAGCATGTCAACCATGGAATTCTGAACTTAGAAAAAGATTAAGTTAACTTAAAATTATATGTGAAAAATAATATTTTAGGTTTATACATTTAGACCCGGACCCTGCAAACCAACATGCAAATAGCTCACTTCAAGCATGTGCAGAGAGACTACTGAAATACTCAGATTTAAGCACTTGCAGGATCCGGGACATATTCAGTTAGTTTGCTTAAACAGCCTGAAGATTTGCACATTCACTTTAATATATCAGATGTCCTTGGATCTTCAGCCATAAGGGCTTATTTGCGGTGAAGAATACCCATTTGTCACCAACTAGCGGCACCACTCTCATGCATACATACTCTTTACAAAGAGTTTCTGAAAAGGCCACTCTGCTGCCCACAACCAGTGCAGAATGCAGCAGCATGATTGTTGAGAGGTGTGAGGAGAATCTTTTTGGCCAGCCCATTGCTTCATACTCTGAATTTGCTACTTGTAGATGTGGGCTAAGTTGAACATTTAGATATTGACATTGAAACCCCTAAATGGTCTGGATCCTAATGACAAGAGCTTCCTGGAGAGTCTATATACCAAAGCCCTGGGCTGCTCATATTTCAAAGAGTTTCAGACAACAAAAGTGAAACCAGTTCACCTTCCCTTTGCTGGCATTTTAATTGATTACATTGTCTGATAAAGCCTAGAAGGCTCACAGTGAAGTAGGAACTTAAGATAACATTCGAGTCAGAGGTGCTCAAGGCAATAAAAAAGCTCACACAGTGGCCTCAAGTTCCAAGATGCTGAGCACCTGCAACTACCAATGCCTCCCAAAAGGCCATCAGGCATTCAACACCTCCGGAAAAAAAAATTACAAACCATCAGGGACTTTAAATGTAAGCAAGGTCTATATACAGATCTCTCTGCTATTTGTTTAATTGAGTATACTTAATATGAGTCATCATTATACCAAAAAACTGAGGTCAAAATGTGAACCAACATTTAGCCTAATATGATTTGAAACTGCTTAAAATATTAACTCCTCAACATTCAGTTTTATTCCAAAAATGCCAACTCAATCTGAAAAGCAGCACATGTGTTGCTTCAAGATTTCCAGCAAGAATTTAAGATTAGACAGATTTTGAAGTTTTGCCCAATATAATTTCTAGTTCAGACTTTGGTCTGGACTGTTCTCTTACGATGGTCCTCTCCTTCTGATATCTAATATAAAAGGTTGCTTCCCATAATGTGGAAAATTAACTCCTGAAACTCTAAGGAAAGAGGCTTCTAGTCAGATCATCACACCAGAGAGTCTTCAAAAGCATGACTAAACACAAGCTAGAAATCCTAGGTCCACAAATAGTGATAAATCCACACGTAGCTCTTACATAGCCCTTCACAAGCACAGCTCACTTGGACACTGTGACAGAGGTCAATGAGTCGGCTCACGGTCACAACCCAAGTTAGTTCAGGGACAGACACAGAACCTACGTTTGCTTCTGAGTGTAACGCTCTAATGCACTATGCTACCTCCTCACCAGTATGTATGAAATAGATCAAGAGTATCCCTCCCCAGGGAAGTTGTATTTTCCTCCACACTGGCTTAGCAATTGGTAAGTGACTGGCCAGAACCAAAAACTGGTATTAAGCATTTTTTCCTTAATGAGAAAGGGGAAAAAGACTGACATATTGCTTTAGAGCAAGATATTAGATAAAGCCACCTGACACCAATGTAAATGCTTGCCTGGATAACAGACAAGCACTGGCTACACCTATGGTACTGAGACATTATAGCCCGTCATAGCATCAAAACATCTTCCCTCCACTCTAACCATCAATAGCTACTCAACTAACTTCTAGGGTGCATGTGAATCAAACTAAACTGTTTTTTTTGTTGATAATGATAGTTTGGGTAAGAACTTACATGGAATGCAGAATTAAAGAAATAAGCATCATAAATGCAGAAGGCTTACAATATCACAATACAGAAGCCTCAGACTCTTGACAGGATGGAGAGAAGGTTTATGGACTTCCTTTTTGATTCCTCTGGACCTGTGTTTAGAATGCAAGACTCTAGTAACTGGGACACTTTACCTTGATTAACTTCAGCTCGAGAAGGACCCAAATTTTTTTTCTGCTGTGCATTTTTAGCAAGAAGCGTGTGTTTGTCATCACTCCCTGTCTCAAGCTCTGAAATTGTGACTGCAAGGATCCTACAGAAATTAGCAAGTTGCTGTTGATCAAAACTGGATACTAGACTTGCAAGATTGGGAATATCTTCTAACTGTATCATTTCCTATAGAAAACAAAACAATGCATTAATCGTTCAATGAAATAAACCAACAGTCTTTTAACCAAAAATCAACGTTAACAGAGGGAACATATAAAAATTAAAGAGCCTTCCCCAACAGAATAAAAATTGTTTTAAATTTAGTCAGACACAAGGGTAGATGGGTAGCAGAAATTCCTCAGAGTTTGAAAGGGGCTGTGAATCCCAAATCAAGGCTAAGATCCCATGTGTTCACCAATTCATAAGAGATCAAATTATTCTCAAGTCATTTTACTAAAAAAACAAAAACAAAACAGAATTGTGAAAAAATAAGCACTAAGCCAATTTTAGCTATTTTGACATTTTTATTCCCCCCCAAACTTTTGTTGGTTTGTACCCCCATATTTATTGAAGTTAAATGCATCTAAAGATTGACTGCGCTGTCAGCTATTTTTAAATTATAGTTTCATCTGTGATAAGGGAAGATTCTGAAAAGTAATCAGAAGGAAAGTTCAGACAGCGTCTAAGCATCCTTCAGCAAAGTTAATCAAAATATACAACTTAATAATTAGTCCGAATTTACATAAATATTGAATTTCAGGAAAACACAAACCATATAACCCCAAAACCCTATCTAGGGGGCAGAAATTAGCTGGACACTGAAATCCAATTACTGTATTTCACCGCTGAAGAGATATTAGCGGAGGAAAGGGAATAATTAGGTTTGTAGCAGTGACACCCTCTGAGAAGGAATACTCGTCATATTATTCAGGGCTACCATTTAGAATTTATTAAAACAGTACTATAGACATTTTTTAAAAAAGGAGAGGTTTTGCCATTAGCAGGACTCACTGCATGAAAACCAGGGAGTAAAACTGACAAGTGTATTTTCATTGTCCAACCTACTATCTATGCTGTTTCAACTTTAATAGAACTTTTTCTCAACACAAGGAAATATTGGCTACCAATATTTTAAATATTACATCCCTTTAAGGCAGAACAGTGACATTGCGCAAAGTTCCGAACTTAAATTAGAGAAGACTAAAAGCCACCAAATGACTGACTAACTCAAGCAAAAAGTCTCCTTTTAGGACAATTTGGAAAGCAGTTTAATCTGACATATGCATTCTTCAGTATTTAGCGATGAGAATGAAATTCCCAAAGACAAGACAGAAGTACATCTACCTTACAAATGCAACAGGGTCAAAAGATCAATTTACAACATTGGTCCCTGACCTGATTATAGCATGTAATGTGGATGAGATCTTAAATGTATCCTGCCCAAGGTTTTACAATGGTTATATATCTCCAACAATACTTATTTGTAACACTAAATGACATGTAACAAATGGCAAATTTTCTTCAATGCATGTTCACAAAAAAAAAAAAACCTATTAACATAGATGACTTTTCCCCTCTAGCACACAACCCTGAACAGTTACGCAACCACGATTATAGGAAACATCCACAGACCTTTTTAACTCCTAGGATATCTTCAATAAGCGTTGCTGTTTGCAGAAATGTTTTTTTGTTTGTCATCAATGTAAACAGGAACAACACAAAATCATTTCTTTCTGCCAATCGTTTAGTGACTCCTTCAGTCTAGAAGAAAGCGAGGAACGGTAAAATACACCCAACAATGGCAGGTGGCTGCACTGGCAAATCAGATGTGATAATCATATGTAGCAAGCCACTTTCAAACACTCTCTTGGTTACCCATTCGGCAAGTCCTAGAACTTGGTGACGTGCTGACCAGGAAGATCAACAATTCAGCTAATCCTCATGGGGCCTGCCAAAACTACAGGTCCCCGGGATGAAAAACTCCATTTTGACTTGAATTGTTTGCCTGCTTGGAACAAGATTAAAAGTTGCACAGCTGGATCCTGTGTTGCCTGTGGGCTTTAGCTCTCTATTGGAGCTGACAGCAGTTGCCTTAATCTCTCTTGCCTAACTGCTAACATAGTTCTCAGTTGAACAGAGTTTGCTCAAAGTTTCCACTGACTTCAATGGGGCTAGTATTTCACCCTGATCACTGGTTGGAGTAAGGTTGCTCTTTGGTTTAATTCAGTATTTTTTATTCCAGAAAATGCTACCCCAAATGCTTGAAATGCTGTCTGTTCAGAGTTCAGCAAGACTGACCATGTACTAGTGGCCGTAGCATAGAAACAAAACCTCAAGAGGTCATCGAGTCCAGGCCCTTATGCTGAGGCAGGGCCAAGTAAACCTTGACCCTCCCTGACAGGCGTTTGTACAAACTATTCTTAAAAACCCCTATCAATAAGGTATTGATCAAATGGATTAGATATCAGCATAGATATCATACCTAGATATAAAGAGAATTAATCCAGAACTGCACCAAGACATTAGAAAGTCTTACAATCCTGAAGAAACACTCAAATCCATCCCAATAATCCAGAGAGGGCACTACAAATTGAAATGAGTTAAGTCAGCCAGCAGCTATTCTATGGATTGCAAATGCGCTCGTCTTTAGATCAAATGCAGCTATCAAACTACCTCTATTTTTTCCCCCTTAGGAGATCAAATAAAGAATGCTCAAACACCAGCCCTTGCCACTTTTACTGGGTCTCTGTATTGTTTTGAGAACACTGTGTACGAATACTTTTGTAATGTTAAGAGAAAGTCAGTTTCTCTAAAATGGCTCCAACTCAGTGATTACATGCAGCATTTCATTAAAACTACTGTATTTTAAATGTGCTCTCAGGCTTGTGATCATTTATCCACTGAAGGGTTATGACTAACTATACAATATTGAAAATACGTTCCTTATTGACAGTGTTTTAGTCATTAGATATGCACTTTAGGCCTCAATTTTTGAGCCAAGTTCTCTACAGACTTCTAACCTGCAGCCCTTCCTCGGCACTCAGGTTCCAGTGATTGACCAAGGATGTTCTGCATATGAATGGTCTGCAGGATCAGGCCCTAATACCCTCGGTTGACTAGGGTATTGAACAGCACACAGGCAGAGATGCTCAAATTAATGGGCATACGTTTTTCTAATTTTGATATTTATGTTTCTAAGTACAAGAGCTGAAAATAGCTCTCAGATGGGAACATGAATATGTAGACGAATGTCCACAATAGTGTGTCAGAATTACTGGGCACTCAGCTACTGCAGTAATGCATTATAGAAAGGCCTATAAATAAAACACTACTTAAACACCCAAACACAGAGAGTGGCTGAATATAGTAGGTCCAGATATGTAATCTGACTTTGGAAAATGTTGCAAACTAGAGTTGCATTATGTCTTTAAATTATGTTTTAAAGCAAATATACTTTCATTCCTGGGGTATGTGCTGCCAATGCCGAAGCATGGAACATGTTTGTTTGCCAAGAAATGGAACAAAGTATTTTTTAAAAGGTAATACTTACACATATGCAAGTGTTGTACAATATGCTTAAGCAGTCCTTGATCAGGTCATCACTTACTACAAAGCAAAAATAAGACACCAATTCATTACACAGTTTCCAGAACACTTAATTTCTATGCTATAATCATAGAGCATTGTGTATGACATTTTATATATTCAGCTAAACAGCCTGAAACGGATATGCAAAAAAATTAAGCTGCAATTAGCAAGCAGTTAGAAATGATTAATGAGATACCCGAGCAGTACAGTCCAAGAGATTTAATGGCCTGAGGACAATGTTATAGGGCATGCTAATTCTGACCTACATCCAACAAACATCAGACTTCTAGTCTTTCCCTCCTCGGATTAACCGCAACCAACTAACATGGTTTCGAACAGGACGCATTTTGCCAGCGTAAACAAAACCTTTGACAGATTTTATCTTGATATTTCACCTGTGAATCTCAGTTGCTTCACTTGGGAAGTGGGGAGGATATCATAACACTTGTCCTTCTCAGAGGTATTGCAAGGACCAGATAGTGTCAGGTAGACATGGAAGATGAAAAATACAAATATTGAGCCTACTGAGCTGCTCCAGCAGACAAAATGCTATTCTGAAGCAACTAGTTAGTTCACTTTGGCACACTCCCTTTATTATATAGTTAGGAAATTACTATTCATTACATGTCTGGAAAAATAGGATTTTCTTTATGACTCACTCAACTGCTCTATATTCTAGGGACAGCATTCTGGAAGGATTGAATAGGAGCTATATAGCCACCAGTAACTTCAGTGGAAGTTTCTAACATTTGTGGACATGCCAATACCTGGAAAACAAATTTATACAGTGAAAAAAATACAGACACTAACAAACTAAGCCTTAAACACATACTGACTATAATTCACCCCCTCAAATTAGAACCACAAAGAATGACTGAAATTAGTTTTCCTATTTCAGGAAAAGTGAATCATTTGTTTAGTAAAGAAAGGGTGAAAGATATAAATAAATGGAGGAGGAAACAAGGAAAGATACTGAAAGACAGCTATTTAATCTTAAACCTTTATCTACTTACTTTTCGGTTTCTTTTTCTGTGTAATAAGTGTTGGTCTCATGAGAATTTCCACTAGAAGCTGTGAAAATAAGAGAATGAACTGAAGTGTAGAGTCATTTTAACAGACTCAATCAAAAAGACACCCAAGACCCATGTTTTTTTCTCTCTAAATAGCAAGCCCCAAATCAGTCCGATTTCTTACAGAGCTACAGATAACAGTGAGGGAACTAGTACAAACATGGCTACTTCAATTTACCTCCTTTCTGGTTGCATGAAATATCATGCGGCTTGCTGCTAAGCTAGTGCTCTGGTTTTGGAGGAAGTCAGGCACTGCACACATTCCTACACCTTGCATTGTCCAAGCACAAAACAGCCGAGAGAGCACTTAGCCCAATGGGATCCTGCTACTGGTTGGCCCTTTCGAACTGAAGTAATAAACATATTAAATGAAGTATTTCAAACTTACCAAAGTGTTTTTTGAACCAAGTGCCCTTTTCCACCCCTAAACAAGATCCCATTAACAGATATTCAAGGTCACAGATTGAAGTAATGTCTAGCCCACCAGATTTTAGCATCATTTCAATCCTACGGGAAATCACCCACAGCCATTGCCCTTACAACTGGAAGCAAAAAGAATTTTAGATAAAAAAAGTTTTCCTTAACTGATTATGCTAGTTAGAGCAAGAGGATTCTCCTCCTTAACAGTGAGCAAAGGTAACTAACAGGAGAGATTTGGAGGGAGTTTAGAGAAGGACCATGAAAGGCTTTCCTTCCAGGTTCTGCACTTGACATTTCAAACTGCTTAGTGATTCAACAGTGGCGGTGATCTGCTACACATGTGCCATGTTCTCTTTCGTGCCTGAAGATGGAAGGGATTTCCTGTGCATAAAGTTCAAGTTGGTGGCTATGCTGGAGGAGAAGATTCCTGGATTGGAGCAGGAAGTAGGGATGTTACTGAGAATCAGAAAAGCTGAGTAGTTCCCAGTCAACCAGCTTCACAAAACATCAGTACTCCAGGTCCTGAAAGAATACTTGGGGGGGGCGGGGGGGGTGGAGATTTGCCATCAGAGCTGCTATTTCTCCTACTCTCCTAGCCAAGGTGACCACCACCAGGAAGGCTGTTTTCATTGACAGGTATGTAAGAGAATGGGTAGCCATGGGTTCGAAGGGAGGTCTAGTCTGGCTTTTCAACATTAGGTTTAGGTCCCATTTTGGGGTGGGATGTCAGGGTTGGGGAAAAAGGTTTACTATACCCCCAAGGGAATCATTTTGTGGTTGGTGCAATAGTACTGAGTATCCCTCTACTTCAGGGGTGGCCAACCTGTGGCTCTGGAGCCACACGCGACTCCTTATATAGGCACTGACTCTGGGCCTGGAACTACAGCGGACAACTTTCCAGTGTGCTGGGGGGTGCTCACTGCTCAACCCCTGGCTCTGCAACAGGCATTGCCCCCACTCCACCCCTTCCTGCCCCATCCCCAGATCCTGCAGTTCCCTCGCTCCTCCCACCCCGAGCCTCCTGCATGCCACAAAACAGGTGATCGGGAGATGCGGGAAGGGAAGAGGAGGTGCTGATTGGCGAGGCTGTAAGTGGGTGGGAGGCACTGTGAGCGGGGTGGGGGAGCTGACGGGGGGGCTGCTGACGTATTACTGTGGCTCTTTGGCAATGTACATTGTTAAACTCTGGCTCCTTCTCAGGCTCAGGTTGGCCAGCCCTGCTCTACTTGTTGGTGAAAGGCTGCTATAGCCACTAGGTGGACCCTGAGTGAACTGAGAGAGTCTCAATTTTTTTTTTTTTTTTAAGAGTTACTACATAGCCTAGGAACTTTGGAAGAGTAGCAGATGTCGGAGAATTTTGCTGGGATTTACACCAAGTCTGAAACCGGAACCACTTTTGCAGGTAGAGTACGGAGTGTTGTGGATTTTTTTAAGCATAGTAATACCTCTTGTACCTCATCCGAGCAGGAGCTTTCTCTGTGTTGGAACCATGAAGGAGCCAAGCCTTGAGGCAGAGAATCCTCAGGTTGGAACAGAGTGAGTTCTTTGTTCGGCAAGAGCAGGCATGGAGTGGACTGGAGAGAGCTCAGTGAGCACATCGCAAGTTGTGACAGGTAAGGGTACCAAGTCCTTCTCAGCCAAGTGGGGGCAATCAGTATGACATGTGGTCCTTCTTATTTTATTTTTAATAGGACTTTCGATAGTAGGGGAAACGGAGAAAAGGCATACAGAAGGTCCCTGTCCCACAGAAGAAGTGTTGCACAGGGAGTATTGCCCCATCCCTGCTTTGGAGCAATGTCATGGACATTTCTTGTACAGGTAAGTAGTGAACAGGTTTGTGGTTGGTCCCGTCTCCCCCCCGTTGCCTTAATAGGTCATGGCTTTATCTCCCATTCATGGTCGTTGTGGGAACTTGCGACAGACTGTGCACTATAGAGTTTTGTGTTCCTGGGAAATAGGCCGCTGATGGCGTGATGGGGGAAATGCACCAGTTCCCTAACCTTAATGCTTCTGCGTGGAGGGAGGGTGACCTGGCTCCTCCTTGTCAATATATGTAATACATACATACTATGTTGTCTGTTAAGACTCATGTGTGTTCCCTTGATCAGCGGGAGGAAATGGATGCAGGCATTCCTGACTGCCCTGAGGTTGAGGAGGTTGATGTGGGAGGACATCTCCATAGATGACCATTTGCCTTGTGTTGTAATGTCGTTTAGATGTGCACCCCATCCTATAAGGGATGCATTGGTGGTGAGAAGTAACGACAGGGAAGTTTGCAGAGAGATCTCCTTTTTGCAAACATTTGCTGTGGTTTTCCACCAGTCCAGGGAGTTTTTGACCTTGGTGGACAGTGACAGGGGTTTGTCTTGTCTGTCTATCTGGTCTGTAGACAGAGCTGAAACAACTCTGGAGACACTGCACATGAAATCTGGCATGAGGTATCACTGCTGTGCTGGCTGCCATATGCCCCAGGAGTTGGAGGCAGTGTCTGGCTGCTATTTATTTGGGGGCTATTTTGTACTGTTTATGAATGTGGCCAAGGAGAGGAACCTTTGCTGAGACAGGAGCGCTTTGGTCTGTAATGAGTCCAGGTTGGCCTCTCTGAATTCCAGGTGCTGTACCAGGGTGAGGGTTGATTTCTGGACATTGATCTTCAGACCCAGTTCCATGAACAAGTCTATTGCGATATTGGTAATCCAGCAAGCCTCGTTGAAGGAGACCATCGTCCAGGTAGGGGTAGGTCATGATCCCCTGGGAGTGTAGGTGAGCAGCCACTACTGAGCAGACTTTGGAGAATACCGTTGGAGCTGATGATAGCCCGAAGGGGAGTACTCTGTACTGACAGTGGTCTTGTCCCAGGGTAAATCTGAGGAACAGCCTGTAGAACAGTAGGATTGAGATATGGAAATAGGTGTCCCGAAGGCTGAGGGCCGAAAACCAATCTCCCTGTTCCAATGATGGAATAATTGTTGCTAGAGTGGCCATCTTGAATTTTTGGGCTTTGACAAACTTGTTGCATGCTCTGATGTCTAGTACGGGTCTCCAACCTTCCTTCCTTCCTTTTTGGGTACTATGAAATAGCAAGAGAGAAAAAAAATCTTTGCCTCGTAGATGTCGAGATACTTGTTCTGGGGCTCCTAACTGGAGGAGGTGATCTATTTCTTGTTGTAGTAAACTCTCGTAAGAATGGTCCCTAAAGATGGATGGAGAAGTGTGTTGGGGACAGGGGTAGGTAAAATGGATGAATACCCCTATTGCAAATTATTTCCAAGACCCATTGGTCCGATGTTATATGTTCCCAGATGCTGCGGAACGTGGCAAGGTGGTAGTCAAATGGGTAGGATAGGTTGGTCAGCTGTAGTGGTTGAGGGGAATGGTTTGTCGACACCTTGACCGACATGTCAAAATTCATGTATGGAGGTGGATGGTTGTCACATGGAAGGCTGTGGACCTGATGGATTGCGTTTGGAGAACCTAGATTTCTTTCTTTGAGATTTGTAAAAAGCATTGAGTTGGGTATTGGGAGGTACAGGTTTTATGTTGGGGCTGTGGCCTAAATTTTCTCTTTTGTTCAGGCATATAGATCCCTAATGAGCAGAGAGTGGTCCTGGAATCTTTACGGGTATGCAAGGATGCATCAGTCTTTTCAGCAAAGAACTTGGTGCCTTCAAAGGGAAAGTCTTCAACAATCATCTGCACCTCTTTAGGGAAGCCTAAAAGGTGTAACCATGTTGTATGTCACATAACCACCGCCATAGAGATGGACCGGGACACTTATCAGCTGGATCGAGGGCTGACTGGAGTGCTGTTTTGGCTGTTGTCACTAGCTGCCCCTTCTGGACAATAGCTCGGAACTGGTCACGCTGTGACTCTGGGAGCTGATCAGTAAAGGTGTTGAGTTTTCAATAACTAACAGTCATATTTTGCTGTTTAGGCTTGATAATTTGTGATTCAAAATTGCAATGTGGCAGAGGAATCGGCTTTTCTCCCAAAGAGGTCCAAACATTTCCCATCCCTATTGTAAGGGGATGATCTCATTTGGTACTGGCGGCCCTGGGAGTTTACCGGGTCCACAACAATGGAGTTGGGGGCAGGGTAAAAAAGAATTCTGTCTCCCTAGCCAGAATGTAATATTTTTTATCAGCCTGTTTACAAGTAGGCATCACTGATGTTGGGGTTTACCATACACTTTTTGCAGGATCCAGGAGAGCCTCACTGAAGGGTAAGGCTATTCTGGAGGATGAGGAAGAGCGTAGGATGTCAAGGAGTTTGTGGTGAGTGTCCTTGACTTCCTCCAGGGGTATCTGCAGCATGTCTGCTACCCTTTTTGCCAAGGCCTGGAAGAGCTGGAAATCATTGGCTAAGGATGGTGGTGGAAGCATGATTGTCTCATCTGGAGAGGAGGAAGATATATTAGTTCTCGGTGTAACCTTCTCATATCTGTTCCTCCATAATCTCCTCTGGACATTCCGAGGTTCTGGATGCCATAGCCAAGGGAGAACGTCTCAGGGACTCACAGGTGAGGCTGGAAGCCTGAGAGGTGTGGGGGCGATATGCCACCCAGAGACCCCAGTAGGGCTACTCAAGTGGTGGGATAGAGCTTGGTCGTGCCCATGGCTGGCCGTATCATGGTGGCGGTGCAGCAGGCTGAGGGTATGCCTGAGGAGCCTCTTGATAATGGGCATCATAGAGAGCATGGAAGGAGTGGTGGGAGATGACCTCCTCTGGCTCACTGTCTGATTTGCCACTATACAATGGCAGGTGCATGGCAGAGTACCGGAGAGGATTCCCACACTTGGAGAAGACTCGGTACCAAAGTCTTGGTGCTGACAAGAGGAGACTCTGGTTTAACAGATATCCTGACATCTCCTGAGTGCTGGAATTCCCTGGAATTGAATCGGACCGATCCGGTGCTGTTGGTGGTACGGAGGAAGTCAGGGATCTTGCCTGCACCAAACGCTCCAGTGCTTGCTGGCTCACTGATGATGGTGCTGAAAGTACAGTGCGTACTGGAAGTGTCTTCTTACTGGTGTGCTCCCTGATCCTGTCTTTTGTCAATGCATCTGAAGAAGTGGGTATTCACCCACGAAAGCTTATGCTCCAATACATCTGTTAGTCTATAAGGTGGCACAGAACTCTTTGCCACTTTCACAGATCCAGACTAACATGGCTACCCCTCTGATCTTTGTCAATTGTTACAGTTGGGGCTTGGTGCCTGTGCCCATCAGGTCTTTGAGCGTGTCTATGGTACCTGCAGCTCCAGACCCTCGTAAGCTATAGGTACCAGGCTTGGATGGTCTTGGAGCAGACACTACCGAGCTTGCCGGAGACCTTTTGCAGCTAGCTCACGGCTCACTCTGGAGACTCACTGCTCTCTTTTTTAGATGTACAAGAGGGGATTTCTTTGACCCATAGTTCCTGGATGTTGAGGCCTATGGGGGAAAAGACTCATGCCTTCTGGGTGACTCCTGGCATGGACCCAGGGAAGGTTGGAGAGCTGCCTCCATCAGGATGATCTTCTGTCTCAACTCCCTATCCTTTTGAGACCTGGGTTTATTAAATTGTTGACAGAGACCCACATTCTGCAGAATGTGGTTTTCCCCCGAGGCAGCCTATGCAGCGAGAGTGTTTCTCTGCCACAGGGATGGCCTCCTGGCAAGAAAGGCACTTCTTGAAGCCTGGTGAGCTGGGCAAATCCTGTTAGAAAAAGGGGTCCCCAGTAAAAAAGGGGGGGAAATAGTTTCTGTTTTCAAAGAGAAAATAAAGAGAAAAAACAATTAAGACTGAAGGAGATTAACTACTAAAAATGCTAAAGTTGTTAATGATCACGAACAAACTGCTAACTGCTGTGTCTCTAGCCAGGGGCAGCTGAGAACAAACTGAGGGAGTTAGCTCCCATGTGCTGGTTAGCCTTGTGGAGGGGCACAAGGAGGACACTGCACATGCAGGTCGAATGGAGAACTTTAGTAGTAGTGTCCGATCAGTTGCATAGGGACACAAGCACACCTACAGTGAAGCATCCATAGGGACACTGCTCAAGAACTTCTGGCCTCAATCCCCAATTCTGCCCCCACTTCCCTACCACATAGCACAGAGATCCTTGGACAGAAGACACTTAAGGAGTGCCCAGTACCATTTGATTAGGTTTTTGTTTTTCGTTTGTGGGTTTTTTGTTTGTTTTTTTTTGGGGGGGGGGGGGGAGGGTTGCAGAACTTTAAGTATCCAAAGTATTGTTAGCATTTTCTTTTTTAAAGTGATATTTGCTTCTTTTCATGTTATACAAGTTATATATGTAATCAGAAATCTATTTTTTTTTTAAACTTAGTCTGGTATCTGTTTATCATTTCCAAGAATTTAGCAATTTTCTTAAACCCCACGGAAATATCAGGCAGCAATGTAAAAGAATATCATCTTTGTTATGTGCCCAAGAGCCCAAACAGAAACTCACCAAATCTTTTTATACCACATGGAAAAGAAAGTCTCTTGCTTTTGAACACGTAATATCTTGGAAAGTACTTGCAAACCAAACTGAAAGCAGACGTAATCTTGTGGTGATTCTCTTATGAAATCAAACATATATGACAGTACAACCAAAGCTTCTAATCATATGTGATTTGCATTTATAGTCCCTCCCAACTGTTTGATTTAAAGACACTTTTCCCATTTACTCTCATTAAAAGCCTCAGAGGGTTTCTCAACTATAGCCACGGTTAACAAAAACCCCAAACACTTACATCTACTCCTCCAAACAAATCAAATGTGTAGGTGTTTGGGAAAGTGGATTCTTGAGCAGCTTTTCTATCTTCCGTGACAAACGCCATGGCCTCCATTGAGAGAAGTGGAGAAATTTCCTGAGAAGAAAAAAAAATGCCACCACCACATTCAGTCAAAACACTAGCAATGTACAATTTCTGTAACTGCCCTAGAATAACTGGATAATCATCTGATCCCTAGTTGTGATTACATGCCTCTTTATTTATTCCACTTCATAGATGGGCATTACTCCATATGCCCAATTTCAAGGACTGAAGCTACAACTGCATGAAGTCAAGTTTCCCAACATGCAACAGTTGAAGAGACTGGCTTCCAAGAAGCAGGGTGGTATTTCAGTAGAGTCAGTGACTGAGTATAGATTACCTTGAGGATGCTTTGGCACTGAGAGAAGTCGCTGTTCGGATGGCTGTTCTCATATAGTTTCTGCAACAGCAGGGGAATTCCATTCCATTTTGCTTGTTTATCCCTTTCCTTTAACAAGGCCTCAGTGATCTATGACAAGGGAGAATACCATTGGCTTTCAGACTAACATTTGCTTACCCCTTCCCCATACTGCATGCCACCATCAGGTAAGCTCATGACTCACCATTGTTATGCTCCCAAATTTGGTGAGCTCTCGCTTATTTTACTCCATTTTAACCACTGAACGTTTCCATACAACACAAACAAAGGAATAATTGAAGGGGTTCTCTAATTTTAAGGTAAATAAACCATAAAAATGAGAAAACAAGAATCTATATTTGGGTACCAAATAAGATTATTCCAGCACAACAGAGCAAGAGAACATCCGTACCAGAATACCCAATAGTAGAGATCAGCATTTCGCCTCTCAAACCACTGGTCCAGGACCAACGTCTGAATAATCTTACTGATCCTGAAAGGGTTCATACTGGTTTGCCAAGGTGTTGTAGGCATTACAGGATGAGAGATCTTTGTGCAAGGATGTCACTTAGTATATTAAATATTTCTTTCCACACTTATGATATTGTCTATAAAATCTCGGTAGTTCCATTACATTTAGTAAGTTCATATTTCTCCCTGTGAGATTAGTAAAGCCAGCATCATAAGCAGCTCCTGTTTCCTCTTTCAGAAATTACACTGGCCCAGCGAAGTGGAGAGAAGGTTGGAGTTAAAATAAAATTAGACATAAAGGCTCTACCAACAGCAAGTAACAAGAAAGAATAAATACTCCCCAAAAGTCCTCACCACCTCTTTAGCTGAAGTGATCCACACTTCCTCAAAACTTTGGAAGTTCCCTCCAAAATGATGTACCAACACTGCTTTGAGCATTGTACTTAATAGCCTTGGCTCAATAGGTGGGAGGATCGACAGCCAGGGAGATCAATAGGAAAAGAAGGTTAGTGACTTTAGAGGTAGCCTGAAACAGTGAAGCTAAATTCTTGCCGCTGGAAGGTCCTTTCTATTTGTATAGGTTTTCTTTAGTCTTGTCTGAAATCTGATATCATAAGGCTCCCCTTGATTGTGGATACAAACAACTGTTTTTAATGTCAGAAGCAACACAGGACAGATCGCTTTGCAGATAACTACGGCAAAAGATTCATAGTGAAGATGTAAACAAACTACTGAAGTTTTGTGGAACTACGAGAGGTTTTCTAGTCATCGGGCAAGAAAAGTGACAAAAACAATCCAATGAAAAATTAAATTAAATGCCCTCTGTGCTTAAAAGATTATCAGTTACCATACTGCCTTTGATTCACCCTCTCCCCAGAAGAATTCAAGGGAACATGAGCTACTGAATGCTAGACTCATTAACACATACAGAGCGGAAATTTCAAGCTGCTTTCACAAAATAAAGAAGAGGCTGCTAAATTTATGCTGAAATTCAAGAGTGGGAGAGAGAGGATTCAGATAATAGAGCCCTGCACAGATACAAAAATATGGATCCGCAGTATTTTACCTGTATCCACATCTGCACCCAGCAGCAACAAGCCGTTTCAAGCGCTAGCGAATGAGGGGGATGGGGGGGGGGTCTTGAAGGAAAGAGGCATCAAGAGGGTGGGGACTGGGAGTAAGGGGCAGCACAGGGGCGGGGTCTCGAGGAGACAGGACAGCGTGGAGGGAGGGCTGGGTGGAAGGGGCACTGCACCCATGTCTAGTTGGCAGCCGGTATCGAGTGGAGTGCCCCAGGGGTCGGTCCTGCGGCCGGTTTTGTTCAATATCTTCATAAATGATCTGGAGGATGGTGTGGATTGCACTCTCAGCAAATTTGCGGATGATACTAAACTGGGAGGAGTGGTAGATACACTGGAGGGGAGGGATAGGATACAGAAGGACCTAGACAAATTGGAGGATTGGGCCAAAAGAAATCTGATGAGGTTCAATAAGGATAAGTGCAGGGTCCTGCACTTAGGACGGAAGAATCCAATGCACCGCTACAGACTAGGGACCGAATGGCTAGGCAGCAGTTCTGCAGAAAAGGACCTAGGGGTGACAGTGGACGAGAAGCTGGATATGAGTCAGCAGTGTGCCCTTGTTGCCAAGAAGGCCAATGGCATTTTGGGATGTATAAGTAGGGGCATAGCGAGCAGATCGAGGGAAGTGATCGTTCCCCTCTATTCGACATTGGTGAGGCCTCATCTGGAGTACTGTGTCCAGTTTTGGGCCCCACACTACAAGAAGGATGTGGATAAATTGGAGAGAGTCCAGCGAAGGGCAACAAAAATGATTAGGGGTCTAGAACACATGACTTATGAGGAGAGGCTGAGGGAGCTGGGATTGTTTAGCCTGCAGAAGAGAAGAATGAGGGGGGATTTGATAGCTGCTTTCAACTACCTGAAAGGGGGTTCCAAAGAGGATGGATCTAGACTGTTCTCAATGGTAGCAGATGACAGAACGAGGAGTAATGGTCTCAAGTTGCAGTGGGGGAGGTTTAGATTGGATATTAGGAAAAACTTTTTCACTAAGAGGGTGGTGAAACACTGGAATGCGTTACCTAGGGAGGTGGTAGAATCTCCTTCCTTAGAGGTTTTTAAGGTCAGGCTTGACAAAGCCCTGGCTGGGATGATTTAACTGGGAATTGGTCCTGCTTCGAGCAGGGGGTTGGACTAGATGACCTTCTGGGGTCCCTTCCAACCCTGATATTCTATGATTCTATGATCACATGCTGTTCCTGGGAGCTTGTGAGCGACACACAGCAGCAGCGCTGTGTTGCATCACAGTGGGACAGAGGAGTGAGGAATTGGGGCCCTGCCCTCTCCAATCCCTGTGGCTGGGGGTGGGCCCTGCCGCTTAGGAGCTGGCAGGCTGGGCCCTGGACTGGGAGCACGTCCAATGTTGCCGGGCCGGGCCCTGGTGGGGACGCTGGCGCTGCCTGAGGGGCTCGAGCTGCTGGACAGGAAGCAGCGCAGCGAACAAGTGCTGGAGAGCCCCGACTCTGACCTGCCGTCCAGCCACTGGCTGTTGGCCCCAAGCACTCTGTGCCTCCTGGGCTGCCCGAGTCGCCGCCAGGGAGAAGAGCCCTGCGTGGTTGTATCCGCATCCAATCCACTATCTGCAAAAATGGTCCGCGTATGCGGGTATCTGCGGATTTGCAGGGCTCTTCAGAAAAACTAGATAGAAAACAATGAGAGGTCACGAGAGAAATTTAAAACCATCCCAGGTGATGCTCAAAATTCCTTAAAACAATTGTTACAGTAAGTTCCTGGCATTAGTTTACGACTCAGTATTTAGTCTGAGATACATTTAAAGACACCTATCAAAGGCTCTAGGCACCTTTGACCTATGTTTAACATACATACTCCAACTAGAACAGTAAACGCAGCATCCTTCCCAAAACCAGTGAGACAAGATACCCAACACCCACACTGTGCCCAAGAGATGGCCCTTAGCATACCCCTGCCTCTCCAAAAGCTCAGAAAAAAAGATGGACTTCGCAGCAAACCTAGGTTAACAGAATTAGGCTGTTCTGGACTGGTTTACTGGCAGCAGGGCCACTGGAAAATGAATTCCAAAGTCAAAGGCCCCTCAGATCACTCTGTCAGCAGTCCTTCAAAGTCACCAGTCCACAAATCCTAAAGTGGTAGGCCAGAAAAGCAATGCCCTACACTCAACTCAATGGCATTTCTGTTTGTATGCAACGCAATAACTTTGGAATTAATCAGATGCAATTTTCAAAAGTTTCAGGCATGAAAGGGCAGAACTGTTGATTTTGATGGGGGCTGGGGGAGAGACGAGAGAGAAAACCAGAAAAGCCTATTGCCACAAAAACCAGGGGTTTTGATTTTCACTAACACCAACAACAACAGGGTTCTGACCAGAGAAAGAGGGGCCTTGCTATAGTGGGGGAGAGGGCCCAGCTGGCTGTACAGCTTGGCTTATATAAGCAATTACGTATTCAACCCTCTAGTAAGTTAGTGCTTTTCATGACCCATTTGAATACTGTGGTAGAGTCCCAGATTCTAAGCTGTTTTAATGAGGGTAGCAATATCTTATACCTCTACCTATACATTGCTCTCTTTCTTTAGTGAAAAGAAAAGGAGTACTTGTGGCACCTTAGAGACTAACCAATTTATTTGAGCATAAGCTTTCGTGAGCTACAGCTCACTTCATCGGATGCATAAAAGTGGAAAATGCAGTGAGGATGTTTTTATACACAGACCATGAAAAAATGGGTGTTTATCACTTCAAAAGGTTTTCTCCCCCCACCCCACTCTCCTGCTGGTAATAGCTTATCTTATAAGCTATTTGAAGTGATAAACACCCATTTTTTCATGGTCTGTGTGTATAAAAACATCCTCACTGCATTTTCCACTTTTATGCATCCGATGAAGTGAGCTGTAGCTCACGAAAGCTTATGCTCAAATAAATTGGTTAGTCTCTAAGGTGCCACGCGTACTCCTTTTTGCAAATACAGACGAACACGGCTGCTACTCTGAAACCTTTCTTTAGTGAGTCACCAACATGCTCCTGTCCCCATTGCGCAAGATTGAGCATTAATGGCACTTCAATGAGTAGAAAAAGGGCCTGCTTATGAAATCAAATTTGTTCAGGGATATAAGCTTCTTTTCTTAGTAGTTCCTTTTTGCTAGTTATGGCAGGAGGGACGACACTCAACAACAAGAGGCTGGACAGTGTTGATTGGTACCAACAGTGTCAACTTTCCTTTGTAGGAAAGCCTAAAGAGCATTGTAACCCGCTACACTTGAGTCAATTTACAGTATTGTGTAGTAGCTAGTCCAAAATAGAAGAGTGCTGTCAAAAATTGAGCCTTATATAAAGACCTTAATCCCAACAAACCAGAAATGGAAGGGGGCGGGGAAGAATTGGAGATAACCCTATCTCCTTAATCTTGAAAGTCTATGAAGATTCCGAATGCAGTTTGATGCAGATTCCAGTTGGGATGCATAGCAGCAGAGAAAATACAGATCTTCCCCAAGGTGGACTACTTCCTGAGTGGATGGAGCGGGGAGGGGAAGTTCTTGGCAGGCTGTGAGGGTTTTTTAACAGGGGCAGTGCCCCAAAATTAAACACACCAGGAAAACACCAAAGATCTCCCAACTTAAATTGGAAAAAGATGGAAGGATTTCAACAGTGTTTAGGTATCTCACGAACTAGGACCTGAAGAGTGGGGGCAATGGATGCTTGAAAGCATATATAAACTGCACCAAATGCACTCACCGTGCGAAACCTTCTACAGATTCTCATTTCTAAGTCTCTCAATTCCAGGAGAAGTATATGCCACAACAAAGAGCACTTGCTGGAGAGTCTGGAATGGAAAGAACCTTTACTCAACTCAATACTACCAGCTGTTTTTAAGAGAGTTTCCAGAGCCCCCCTGCCATTACCAAGAAGGAACTAGTCACAAAAAAGAGTAGGAAGCAAAGCTTCCTAGAACCTGGAAGCGGAGGACTCAGTATCATCCACCGCAATGTGGTCTGTGAATTATACCTTGCAAATCTAAATTACTGTATTGAGCACTTCCATACTAAGACAGACACTAAAATTTTTACATACAAAAAACTACATTAAAATCTACCATAAAAAGAACATTACATTTGCTAATTCAAGCACTCAAGTTACGAAATGCCAGAATTAAGGTTTCCCATGCAACCTTCATTTGACTCCCTTGTGTGTATGCATTATGATACACTCTAATTACAGGATCGTAGTCTATTTTTTCCCCCACAGCACCTGTCTCATTCAATTCACAGGATGGACTGTGTTCAGAGGCTTCCAACCTGCTAACCCTTATGCATATGCTCAACTTTGCTACCATGAGTGCTCCCACTGACCTGGGCATGTTGTGATAACTGGGCCTATAAATTTGCCCTAATTGTGAGCTCAGCCATGAGGAGTATACATTCATAAAATGTCATAACCACCTATAACAACAAATGTTGATGGGAAAAAGTGAAAAAGCAAGACAGAAAAACTGAATTAGTCCAAACAAAAAAGGCCTACAGCTATAACTCAAGGACTGTTTTATGGAAAACAAGAGAAGTGTAGAAACAGAAATCAGTAAACCAAAACTAGTGTGTCAAAAATTAGGCCTAACTGGTGGACACCATAGTAAGGGGAATGGGCTATTCCACCCATCACTCCCTTTAAGGACCCAAAAGAAAGACTTGGGGAGAAAAATTGGCTACTGGAGTGAGCTTCACCATCATGACTTACACCCCCACCATCTCTTGAGACCCCAGGCCTTTGTTATCCTCATCCTGAAGGATGTCCTGACCAGACCAGGCCAGAAAGAGGACCCAGGTGACATTGCCACCTCTGCCAGCTCTGGCTGAAATCCAACTACTACCTGGGATGTGAGATTTCATTCCCTCCCCCCGTCCTTTTCCTTCCCAACCTTATTTCTTCTCTTTTTCTCTCTCTCCTTTTGCCTTCTGTTTAATAAGAATCTGGCTTAGTCATCCAAGACTATATATTTTGCAACACTGCTGCAAGCCTGTGACCAGAAAGAGGCAGCTAAAAGCAATACCCTAAACAGCCTCATCCTGGTACAAGTTTGCCAAGTCTCCGTGTGCCCATCCTAGACACTACAGAAATATTCCTACTGATACCCTTGCCAAATTTCAAGTTTTCTGTGACGAAGCTAGAGCTTCTCAACAAAATGGTTGTAAGATGTTTTTTCCTAACCTCATTGTGAGAAAAAAGCTGAACTGTTTTTGCTGAAGTTTTCCAACAAAATTCAGCCTGAAGCAGACATCTGGTATGAAAAATTTCAGCCCAAACATTAAGTTTGGCTAAGTTTAAGCAACTGAAAACATGGTCTTACAATGGAAAATGCTAGGCAACCTTAACTAGAGGTGTCACTACCAGCACGACCCATAATACATTAGATAGGAAGAACAGTACAAAACGAAGCAGCTAATTCCTGAGACTTGCTGAAACTTTGAGTGTTGGAAGCTGCATGCCCACAAAATTGTTAGTAGAAAGGTTTCGGCTCACAAGCTATGCGGATCTCACAACACTGCTGTGGGGCAGAGGCTTACCCTGTGTAAGGTAATTACAACCAGGTAATTGCCCTCAAATACTTCCTGAACCTCCCTTCCCAGCTCTCTATAATCTAAGGCTAAATCTATACTAAGGAGTTACGTCAACCCAGCCACATCCCTGAGCAATGTAATTACGCCAACCTAACTCCTGGTGCAGACAATGCAGTGATGACAGAAGAACTCTTCCATCAACCATTGTTGCCAAGAAGGCCAATGGCATTTTGGGATGTATATGTAGGGGCATTGCCAGCAGATCGAGAGACGTGATCATTCCCCTCTATTCGACATTGGTGAGGCCTCATCTGGAGTACTGTGTCCAGTTTTGGGCCCCACACTACAAGAAGGATGTGGAAAAATTGGAAAGAGTCCAGAGGAGGGCAACAAAAATGATTAGGGGACTGGAACACATGACTTATGAGGAGAGGCTGAGGGAACTGGGATTGTTTAGTCTGCGGAAGATAAGAATGAGGGGGGATTTGGTAGCTGCTTTCCACTACCTGAAAGGGGGTTCCAAAGAGGATGGATCTAGACTGTTCTCAGTGGTAGCTGATGACAGAACAAGGAGTAATGGTCTCAATTTGCATTGGGGGAGGTTTAGGTTGGATATTAAGAAAAACTTTCACTAGGAGGGTGGTGAAGCACTGGAATGCATTACCTAGGGAGGTGGTGGAATCTCCTTCCTTAGATATTTTTAAGGTCAGGCTTGACGAAGCCCTGGCTGGGATGATTTAGTTGGGGATTGGTCCTGCTTTGAGCAGGGGGTTGGACTAGATGACCTCCTGAGGTCCCTTCCAACCCTGATATTCTATGAACCTAGATACCACCTCTCAGGGAGGCGGATTAACGATAATAGGAGAACCCCTTCCATTGTTGTAATGAATGTCTACACTGCAACACTGCGGCTGTGACACTGCATTACTATAAGGCCTGGTTTTACACTACAGTTAGGTTGACAAGGCAGCTTATGTTGACCTATGTCAGTGTACACACTACAGCCTTGCTCCCGCTGATGTCAGTGCCCTACTACACTGGCAGGCATAGGGATTATGTTGGTGTAGTTAGGGCGACACAGTGTCAACGTAAACACTGTATTATTTACATTCGCTGTTGGCAAGAAAGCCAAAATTGACAAGAAAGTCCTGCTCCCTAGCTGGGTTACTGCCGGGTCTTCGCTCCAAACCAGGCTACCACCCAGGCTCCCAGCTTGGGCTGCCCCCCCACCCCGCCCCCCAGTCCTGGCTTGGAGCTCTGCTTCCCCCCCCCCAGCTGTATCAAGACTCCAGGCTCAGAGCCCAGCTCTCAGCTTCCCTGCTGGGAGCACAGCAGCTGACTGGACTCAGAGTGTAGCTCCCCACTTCCCAGCTGGGAGCGGGAAGCCCCAGGCAGCTTCCTCCCTTCCCCCCTCCTCCCCCCACCTGCAAATGGGAAGGCAAGAAGCCCCAGATGGCAGCTGGGTTCGTGGTGGGTAGCTGCGCAGAGCTCAGAGCCCTGGCTCTCAGCCCCCCACACTACCCACTCTTCAGTCGGTGGAAGAGCTCCTCGTGAGGATGCGCCCCACCAACAGAAAGAGGGCAGTGTGTACATCAGCCACCACAGTTATTACTGTGGTGGCTATAGGTCAACCTAACTTAGGTCAATTTAAGATTGTAGTGTAGACATGCCCTAACCGTAGACATAGCTTAAGATACCCATCTCTATGCATGGCTTCAGTCTTCTTCTTTCATACGGAAATAGCAACATTTATAAGTTAATAGGTCTGAAATCCATCTGAGGGCTTCAGGAACTGCAGAATACACCTTTGCTAATCTTCCTGGAAAGGAAAACATGGCTCCATTAACTCATAGGGAGATGACTGTTTATCCCCACGATACTCCTTTCACAGACAGTGCACCTTTGGCCAGCTCATGAATGGCACCAACAAAATCACGTTCAGCCTCCTTCTGTAAGAAGGATCAGCATGATATGGGGCACTCACAACTTCTCACCCAAAGAAAAGGGGTTCTTCGGTAGGATTATTCTACCCTCCTTCATCCCCTGCATATTCATGCAAAATTTAGACTGAGAACTCCACAATGAAGTTTGCCCCTGTTGTGTTGAGTCAGATGGGCAATCCGCTGCAGGAGAACCTGCTGAGAAATGCTTACAGAACAATGGCACACCTATTGTAATCAGAGAACATTCATACCCAGGCAGAGTCCACCACCACATTTCAAAACACTCTGGAGTCTCTTTATCCTAGAAATGTAGCCTCTTGGACATCACCATAGACCAGTAGTCCCCAAATTGTGGGGCATGGAGGAATGTTGGGAGGGGGGCACAAAGCAGAGCCTGGACCAGCCCCCACAGGGGGCGGGGAGGGAGCAACACCCAGCCCCGCTCTGCCCTCAGCCCCCTGTCCCCAGCCCAAGCTCTGGTCCCACTTCCAGCCCCCTGGCCCCAGCCCCAGTTCCGGTCCCGACAGTGGCCCCTCGCTCCCAGCCGCAGCCCCCAGCCCCTGGCAGGCAGGGGCACGGGCCAAGTAATGGGGGGGGGCCCCCATGACCAAAAAAGTTTGAGGACCATTGACAGATTCAGATAAACAGAAGTTCCAGGCTACGACTACCAGACTTTCCCTAGGGATGGGACTGTATTGCTTTCATCTGTTCTTCCAGTGAACACAGACATGTCTCAAGCAGGAACATTTTGGATTTTATTGTTTAATTGTACCCGAGGCCCATCATTCAACAAACAATCCACTGAATTTAGAATACATACTATGCATGCATGTGCATACAGCCCCTCTTGAAGCTTGAGCTTTCATATCAAGTACAACACTTATCAGCTACATCTGGTCAGCAATTTTAACAAAATGTTCTTTTCCATCAGAGAATGCTGATTCGCCAGAAGTGAAATACCTGTTTCTCTGCTCCAAGATGGAATTTTGGTCAACATCTGAGACACCCACCCCAGAATAGCCACTAGTTCTGTGGTTGAGGCATTCACCTGCAATGTGGGAGACCCAGACACAAGACCAGTCTCTGAATCAGGAAAAGCATCAGGTAAAGCAGGGACCTGAACCTGGGTCTCCCACATCCCAGGTTAGGGACTTAATCACTGGACTATGGATATTCAAGGACAGGAGTCCCTTGTTTTCACAAAAAAATTCCAAGAGGTGTTGGTTCATACTGATGCACCACACCGAGGTTTCAGCATTTGGCTTTGATTCACAAATAAGAATTTTTGCTTTCCACCTTGCCCTATTGTCAGCATCTGATTTAGGCTTGAGCTCCTTTGGGCGGAGACCTTGTCTCCATCTGTATGCACAGTACAGTGCCAAACACACTGACAGCACTTACCCAGCATGCTCTTCAGACAAAACAAAATCTTGTCAAGCTGAACTGAAGCTCCTGAGATAGAAAAAATTCCATCTCTAATTAGAAATCCGACAGGCATTCGATCCTGTAGATCCCCCCCACCCCCACAGTAGGGCTCCTTTCTCACTGAAGTACTTAACCCAAGGTAAGAAGCTTGTTCAAGAGGCTTACATTTCATGGCTTTCAAGCTCTATCTTTAGTTAGCTAGTATATCAGAGCTGCGCGAGAGCGACAGTACAGACGCGTTTACACGCGAATCTGCTTACCGCACGGTAGCGCCATGCTTCCCAGTGCTACCTATTTAACACGCGAGACTCGTTAATACGCGGTACAGGAACTTGCTATGTAGCGCTACAGATTTGCTCACTAACTCACGGACATAGAAATCGACAGGAAGTACAGAGCGGAAATGTGTTGTACATCTTTACCGATATTGGTAAAGACATATCACGCACGCTTAGTCATGGTCACGCTAGAGAGATATATAATATATACTCGTTATATAGTAATATATATATACACACACACACACACTACATTAGAAAATTTTAACCCTAGGCCTAATACTGCATAATGGCAGAGGGAAAGCATCAGCGTTCCTACACGGTAGAAGAAAAGCTAGCTGCAATAGATCGAGTAAGTAGCAGAGAAACCCAGGTCAAAGTTTCAAAAGATATTGGGACTGCTGAATCTACTCTCCGAGGATGGCTAAAAAACTAATCTAAACTGAATGGCTTTGTACAATATATCGATTCTGCCGCGGGGCTTAAGCAAAAACCTGTGCGCTATTCAGCAAAACCCACAATAGACAAAGCCATGTGCACGGGGTTTGCTCGGGAAAGGCTGAAAGGAATGCCACTAAGTGGGCCAATTCTTCAAGCCCAAGCGACAAAATTTGGAAATTTAATGGGGGATGAATCATTCCAAGCCAGCAAGGGGTTTATAAGTCATTTTAAAAAGCGTCATGGCATAGCGCAGGTATCGACTTCTGGAGAAAGCCGATCAACCGATGAATCGGCCGCCAACGCGTTTCCCGCAGAGTTAAAATCTATTTTACAAAATGAAGACTACCACGAAGAACAACTTTATAGTTGAGATGAAACATCTTTATTTGGAAAACTGCTACCTGACAAGACTTTAGCCTTTAATTATGAGACACAGAAAACAGCTGGATTTAAAAAGATAAAAGATTGTGTGACTCTTCCTTTTTGTAGTAATAAGACAGGCAGCCATAAGCTTGCCCCCTTCTCATTGGCCACTTTCATAACCCTCGCTGCTTTAATCAACTCAATAGATCCAAACTGCCAGTAATATACGCTAACAGCAAAAACGCTTGGATGACTGGTTCCACAACAGCTTTGTTCCAGCTGTTCGTAAGTATCTGCGGTTGAAGAAACTTGAAGCCAAAGCACTTTTGCTACTTGACAATTGTCCAGCCCATCCTCCAGCTGAATCACTGGTATCGAGCGATGGAAAAATTCGAGTGCTATATCTACCATTCAACACAACATCAAAAATTCAACCTTTAGACCAGGGCATTATTCACAATTTTAAAAACAATTATCGATGGGAGCGGATTTTGGCAATCGTGTCATGCACGTCTTCAGGCATTTCTGAATTCCTGAAACAGTTAAACATGAAGGAAATTGTTTGTTTAGTTAAAGTTTGGGAAGGAGTAAAACAAAAGTCCATTGAAAACTGCTGGATGAAGGCTCTCGGCGATGCCTTTCCCATCAAAGACGGCTCAGACTCGGAAAACTCCAGCAGTGGCATCGATTCAGAGCCAGACTTCGAAGGATTTTCAGAAGACATCCTACAAACACGAACACGACAAAAGAGGATAAAGGTAAAATTCTCTTTCCAATGATAAAAGATTTTAGTTTGGATACATGGCTAGAAATCATTACCGAGTGAGTGGCTGAAGATGGATGAAGATTGCCTGACTTCAGAATTTCTGTCTGAGGAAGAAACATTAATGGGCTGCGAGGCTACGTCTGACTGCGAAAGTGATGGCGAGGATGTCGTTGAAAAAGTCAAAATTTCACCCACAGAAGCCCGTAGTGCTGTAGAAACTATTGTAAGATTTGTGGAGGAGCAAAATGCAGAAATATCGAAATCATTCATCTGTGGCAAATGACAGACTTCATAAGAAAGAAAAAAAATTCGAGCCAGAAAGAGCAGAAAATAACTGTGTTTTTTCTAAGTGAATCAGAGACTCTTTTTTCAGCATGGCCCTGTTAACCCGCGGTCCATTAACACGCGGTCGTGACTGCTTGACTCCCGACATCCAAGCGTAAATGGGTCTGTACTGTACTTCCAAGAAGCCTGACATGAGTGGATACTAGCATAGAAGTAAGCTAGGAAGAAAAGAGTTTCAACATGTATGAGGGACAAATTTGAAAACAGTAACCTAAGAGGGAACATTACACATTGAACAATGACAAGAACTCACTTTCCTTTGACAAACTTTATTTTAAAAAAATACATTATGCCTGTACACTGTGATTGCTTCGCAGAAGTCCAATAGACCTCATGGTAACCTATTTTTAAAAGTTACAATCTGATGGTGAATTTGTTGCTGAAAGGAGGGATTGAGGTAGACAGTTTACATTTGAGAATCACATATTCAGTCAAGCTCAGCACAGCAGCATGAAAGAGGAGTATTTTCACCATGAATAAAGAACACTCAAGTGTAACTGGCATGTCTGAGCTAACTGCTAGGGCAGCTATGCCAGGAATCTAGAGTTTGTGATACTGGCTGGATACTCCATGACACCAATGAAACAAATTATTATTTTCTTTAATAAAAGGGTGACACACTGGCAATAAACTCTGTAATGCTAATTATTATTAAATATTTGTAATTACAATTCAGTTTACATATGGTAAGACAAAGTATACTTCTCAGTATGGTTAATAGTGTTAGGCCCCAAACCACTTCTGTTCAAGAATATTTAGTGTTACTGTAAAGCATGGAAGATACTCAGCAAAGTAGATACAGCTAAGGAGATTCCTTTAGCTTTGCAAATGTTTCAGTTCTCCTGCGCAAATAGGGCAGTTTCACTTAATAGCAGAAACCTGACATGATCCTGGGAAGGGACAAAGACAAGGAAATGAAGAAAGATGAAAGAGAAAACAAAAAGGGAACAAAAAGAAAAAGAGTACTTGTGGCACCTTAGAGACTAACAAATTTATCTGAGCATAAACTTTCGTGAACTACAGCTCACTTCATCTCACGAAAGCTTATGCTCAAATAAATTTGTTAGTCTCTAAGGTGCCACAAGTCCTCCTTTTCTTTTTGCGAATACAGACTAACATGGCTGCTACTCTGTAACCTGTCAAAAAGGGAACAGAAAGTGATGCCCCATCCTCACAGTCACCATGGTTTGGATAATGGGAACTAGAAAGAAGCGTTCTTCGCCCTAATGCCTAGTGGAGAGAAGGAAGAGAAAATTCCGCACTTAACTACAATGGAGTGGAGACTACTCCTTTGCATCTGTCTTGCAAAATGGGGAGAGGGCACACTCCCACAGTGGAAGAACCCTCAGGGAAGTCTTGCATGGTAGACGAGAAAGACACCAGGCTACCTATTATGTAGCTGCCAGAGGGCTTTCCCCCAGTCTAGTAAGTACCTAGTAAAGTGTTTCAAAACCAGCTTTTTCACCAATACAGTTGCAATATGCAACTGAACCAAGAAACAGATCATTTTTTCCATGCAGACAGACACTGCTTTAGACAGTTGTGGTAAGCTGAGTTGTTTGGAAAGAGAGGTTCTAAACTTCCTTGGGAATATACCAGTGGTGAACAAAAGGAAGTCCATATGAATACATCACTGTATGAAGGACACATGGCTAAGTAAATAACGTACATAGAAAACATCAGAACTTCAAAGCTAGAAATCTGATACATGAAAGAATAAAACCCAGTGTACGCTAAAGTCGCAGTTTATCATTTTCCTTAATGTACATGCATCTCATGTGAAGTAGGGCTCACTTTAGAATAAAGCACAAATTGTTTTTCACCTGGAACAAAAGTTTGGGGAGTGTCCCAACTAGATATAAACTAAAGTAATTAGTATATACAAACAGGCAATCAATTAACCCAAGTTAAAAAAATTCTAGCACACACATCCCTATGTGTGTGCTAGAATCTCAATGCACACGCATCACTACTAATAACCAGAGTTTGAAAAATGTACCAGCCATCTGTTGCCAGAGGACTACACCCAATAGGAACAGACCAATATCAAAGGAGGAGTCTGTAGCAAGGTCCAGGGACAATGCCCTGATATAAAGCCCAGATGCCACCCTCCAGGCCATGGGAAAGGTGCTATAATGATGCCTAGTTCAACTCAGAAGACATTACTAACCAGACAAGCAATCCAAGCACTGCAAGGTATAACGACAGATACCTCTGTCAAAGCATCTGCCCAGGACAGGGTTTTAATGTGCAAGAGGTTTTTACCCTGTGTCCATTAGTCATTATTGCGCTTTTCAGATTCAGTGATAGTATTGCCTTTGTTAGCATCCTATCTGTCCTCTTTCCTTGGGTAATAAAGTCCACACTCTTATCCACCTTTCTCCCCCGACTCCCACACAAAAATTAACGGCAAGTGAGAACATAAGAACAGTCATACTGGGTCAGACCAATGCCCCATCCAGCCCTGTATCCAGTCTTTGACAGTGGCCAACGCCAGAGGCAAATGTACAGAATAGGGCAATTATCTAGTGATCCATACTATCGGCCAGTCCCAGCATCTGGCAACAGAAGTTACTTCTGCTAATTTGAAGAAATCTCTCTAGCACTGCCCCAATATTTTGAAAGGGAGAGAAGGAATTATGTGTCACTCTCTCTCTGGGTTTGCAATATGCTTTGCATTTTCCCTTATCTAACTTTAGCTGGTGGGTCCATTATTCTGTATTTGGTTGAGTCTACCTTGGCTTTGCATATTTCTACTGAGGTGATGTCATCTGCTAATGTGCAGATTTTGTACAAGCATCTGCACCAATCCAGATTGCTGGCTGGTGGTTCTTTGCAGTTGTTTTGGTTTAGGTCTTGGTCTTGTGATTTTGGTAATAGCCTCTGGCTAATGGATTTCTAGTAAATGAGAAGTCAGCTCCCTTCCCCTGCCACTCCTTTGGGCTGCTGGAAGGAGATACAGTAACGCCTCACTTAACATCGTCCCAGTTAATGTTGTTACGTCGCTGATCCATTAGAGAACATGCTCGTTTCAAGTTGCGCAACGTTGTTTGGCGGCCGCCTGCTTTGTCCACTGCTTGCAAGAACAGCGGCCTGTTGGAGCTAGCTGGGGGGGGTCTGGGACCAGGGTGGGCCAGCAGCCCACCATCAGCTCCCCTAAGTTTCCTGCGCGGCAGCCACCCAGCAGGCTCTCAAGTGCCAGGCAGTTCAGGTGTCGCACCCCGCACTGTTGTGCGCTGCTCCGGCCCTCTGACTTGGAACTGCTCCTGGGAGCTCTTGCTTGCTGTGCAAGGGGTGGGGGGGGGAGAGAAGAGGGGTGCTGATGTCAGGGTGTCCCCCTCCCCCTGTACCCCATCTCCACAAAGCCAGGGGAGGGGACGGGGGGGGACATGACAAGGTTCAGGATGGAGGGAACTTGCTGGCAGCAGCTGCTGTCTCAACTTGCTGATATACTTAAAGGCAGTGTACTTAAGAGTGGGGTCAACGTATTTAAATGGGCAATGCGCGCGTCTCTCTCACACACACACACCCACCCCCACACCCCTCTGTCTCTCTCTCACATGCACCACCCGGCACTTTGGAAAGTGGAGGGAGTGGTGCGCTCCAGTGGGATAGCGTGGGTTCATCACCACATTCAGTTTCCGCAGGGAATGTTCGCAGCCATTGCCACGCAACTAGTGTGTCTCCTCCCTCCATTTGTGCTGCCTTGTAGAGTGTGAGGCTACATTAACAACGTGTTAATCCTTGAAGGCTCAATTGAGTGTTAGTTCATCATTTAGCAGCGAGGCATTCCTGGGAAATATCCCACCCTCTGACTCCACCACCTCAAGCAAGCATCACAGTCATCATTGCTGTGTACAGTATTAAATTGTTTAAAACTTATACTGTATATGTGTGTGTGTGTATTTTTATATATATATATAAATATAAATAAAATGTCTCGTCTGGTGAAAAACATTTCCCTGGAACCTAACCACCCATTTACATTAATTCTTACAGGGAAACTGGATTCACTTAACATTGTTTCGCTTAAAGTAGCATTTTCAGGAACATAACTACAACGTTAAGCGAGGAGTTACTGTAAAGCCCTCTCTAAGGCAACAGTCTACAGTAGTGACCAGCTAAGCTAGCAGGTGTTAGTAACACAAAAGAGAACACTACCTTCTCCAAGCTCTTACCTCCCTTCACTGGGGGGAGGTGCTTTAGCAGTGGGCAGGCTTCCGCCCGCCCACTTCCTGGATCCCAACAGGACTACTTTACTATAGCCATCTGGCCTTGCCTTGTCACACCCCATATTGACTGGGTACATATCACCTCAGGACAGGATGCAGAGATAAAGTTCCTTGACACCTTAAATGACTGCTTCTTGGAGCAGCTAGTTCTGGAACCCACAAGAGGAGAAGGTCCAATTCACCACAGATCTCTGTTACGGAATGGGTTTTTGTTTTGGTTGTTAACCTATACTAGGTTGGACCTGTGAACCCCGAAAAGCTTATGCCACGAAAGCTCATACCCAAATAAGTCTGTTAGTCTTTAAAGTGCCACCGGACTCCTGGCTGTTTTTGTGGATACAGACTAACACGGCTACCCCTCTGATATATGATGTGCAGCTTGAGATAAGAAGGTCCTGCATAGCAAGTGAATGTGGTTTCTCAGGGAGTATAACTAGACAAGACAGCATCCATTAAACTAGACAGTCCAATTCTCAGTTAAAGGAGCTATGACTATCACATGCTTTAACTGGCATTACAGAGGAAAGAAGTTTAACTGAAGTTAAAGCATAACTACACCAGATGAAAACTAGAGTCATCCACACACTATAGTCACCAAGCTTTAGAACTTTTAAACACTTGTGCTAGTTTTAATACTGGGTTACGTACAGCAGAAGTATTGAAGGACCTCTCTCTCAAGGTACTATTTTGCTTTACTTTAGATATTACAAACAGACTTGAAGGTATGTGTAAGGATTTTCAGGTCTTCCATGTTTTTCATATTCTGCAGAGGATTTCAACCAGAAAGCAGACAACCTGCACTATTATGGAGGACGTCCCAACTTAATGGCACGTGCTAGGCTGAAAGAAATTCAAAATGGTCAGCTTTTGTTGCCAGCTAGCTGTACATTGTTCTACATACCACACCTAATCAAATATTAGCTCTGTGTTTCCAGACAGTGTAAAACTGAAAGCATAAAAGTACAGCTTCATTTGAAAGCTAACAAGCAGAATATATTTAGAGAAGACTGTAGTTAAAACACAGAGCTATAAAATACCTCAGTCATACAGCCCACCCAGGATTGTTCATCATCATTTCCCTTGAGATCATTCCAAAACCTGATAACTCAGTCACGAAGCTTTTCCCCCACTATTTCGTCTAAATAAATCTATTCCTATGTTTATTTCTAAACTATGTTCAGCACAGTGTGCTTTCAAAAGAGGCGTTTTAAGAACAAAGTTATACATTTCCTTTTAATTTCATCCCATTCTTCCTATTTATAATACCCCAAAGACTATCACTAGTACTTGCAGCTTTCAGATGATCTGAGACAGCCGCCCAACCTTAAAATATTTACTTAAAATCAAGACCTTGATCAGCTTTGTTCCTCTTCTCGGCACTCACTCCAATTTGCTAATGCATTTGTTAAAGTGCCCAGAAATGGATGCTGTATTCCAGGTGCAATCTGTCATACGGAGGGGATTATCCCATCCTCTGCTCTGTGACGGGGCCACTGTGTTTGCACTCAAAACTGTACTTTCTTTGCAAATACATTTATCTGACTGACTGTCTGCTATCACCCTGAAGTCTCTTTCAGCCATTCCTGCTTCCCATGTTCTTCCCTGTCAGCGAATCTTTTCAGATTATCCCCCAGCGTCCCATGTTTGTTAATGTGCATTCCCTCCTTGTCATTTCCTATCCCTGCTTCTATTATCTCTAGTTCCCAAAAGATGGGCACCTAACCATCCTTTAACCATTACACCTTGCACTGGAGAGTGAATCCTTAGGCCACGATCCTGAAACTGTAGCACTTTTATAAAAAAAGGTTAGTGTGGTAATGATGCATCAAACATAGATTGGAAGCCTTTTAGAAATGTCAAGTTTCCCATTTTTCCAGTATTTCACCTGTCAGCTTTTCAAACACTGTCTTCTACAAATTTAAGAGAAGACTGTAGAGCTGATGGTACTAATCAACAAAATTAAGGTTGTTTGATTATCTCAGATATGCTTTTCCATTCTTTAAAAATTCCACATTATTAAAAATAAGGAATCTTCAAACTTTTTGAAGGTTTGTTTGTTTTTTTTTAAACTTGATATGCTCTAAGCATTTTATCTGGAGGAAAAAAAAAAGGGAATGTTGATGTCTGTGCAACTAATCATTTAAATCCTTTACTCAGACTACTTCGTATTCCTTGGCAAGCACTCACTGGAAAACTGCCAGAGGAGTGCTATTCTTTATTTTAGGGAGTGCCCAGTCATCTCAGTGGACTAATTTAGTTGTAGTTTTCCAGTCACTAACAACGACAATGTCAGCTTGGCTGTTTTTTCTCAATACAACTTTCTCTCTACAGAAAGAGCTACAAGTCGACTGAAAAGGTGAACAAGACCACCCACTTCAATTTACCACTACACATGGTAACAGAAATACTAAATCAGGATTACACAGTAATTTTCAGAGCAGTTTTAAGTGAACAGGGATGAATTGCTCGTCCATAAATAAATTGTAAATGTCTCGATTACAGCAGAGATTATTTTATTGATAACGATATAACTGGGACTCCAGTATGGCAGCTCAACCAACATATGAGAGCATTAAACCTACAAGAGACTTTCCAAATTCTGTTAAGATTACATGTAATATATCCTTCGGTCTTTTAAATATCAGAGGGGTAGCCGTGTTAGTCTGTATCCACAGAAACAACGAGGAGTCCGCTGGCACCTTAGTCTTTAAAGGTGCCACCGGACTCCTCAGTCTTTTAAAGAGTTACATGTTTATAGCACTCCATTAATTTTTACTATTACTTGAGAGGCAGCATGATCTAGTGGCTAGGGCACTGGACTGGGATTCAGGAGACAAGGGCTCTCTTCCCAGCTTTGATACTGACCTACTGCATGACTGTTGGCAAGTGACTTCACCTCTCTGGGCCTGTTTCCCCTTCCACCCTCTGTCTGCCATGTCGATTTAGACTAATATCTTCAAGGAAGGGACTGCCTTTTACTACATGTTTGTACAGGCACTACCATAACGCAATGCTATATTTTCTTTCAAAACTTACTTTACTTTAGAAAAGACTATGAAAAACCCCTGCCTCTCATGCTCTTGTATGCAGAACTGCCCATGTATCCTATACTATTGCATGTCAGATTCAAGATGGTGGCCTCTTACTTTTAATTATACAAAAGATTCTTTTTAAAATATTAGCAACGTACTTTTTACATTTACTTATACCGAAAGTATCATATTATGCTGCAGTTTTCATTATTATAAGCAGCTCAGTGCCTGAACATTTTAGGAGATTTCTCTTTTGCTGGATTGCCAATCACAGATGTGCCTGAGCTGATGCTAACCCACTATCACTGAAGAGTCTGCCTTTCAAGATGAATAATGGATCCAATATTGCAGCTGCTCCTCATGTGGAAATCCCACTAAAGACAATAGGGTTTGTGTGTGCACAGCAGCTACAGAATACTGCCCTTAATTACAGTAGCCTTCAGTATTGAGCAGACTGTGACAGTTTGCAGAAAAGGCCAATGATATTTAGACATTCTAATGCTCAGAACAAGGCAAGTATGTTTTCTCTAAAGAAAACAACCCCATCCATTGGTTAGTTTACCTTTCAATCCCTGACTGTTCTTTCACAGGATAGCAAAATTGGAAAGTTTACTGCCTTGAAACAACTTCTTGTGCCCTTTTCACAAACCAGAACTGTGCACAAGCGATGGCTCTTTCCGTCGCTGCAGCGAGGTCCTCCTTCAGACGGGGAAATCAGCAAACAAGCAGGTGCTGCACCTCACCGCACTCAGATATATTCGTGTCATTAGCGTACCCCATTTGATCATAGAAGGATCACAGAATACCAGGGTTGGAAGGGACCTCAGGAGGTCATCTAGTCCAACCCCCTGCTCAAAGCAGGACCAATCCCCAATTTTTGCCCCAGATCCCAAATGGCCCCCTCAAGGATTGAACTCACAACCCTGGGTTTAGCAGGCCAATACTCAAAGCACTGAGCTATAGACTTTGATCTGCTTGTTTGCATGCACAGGCGGTTCAGGCATCGCCACGTTGACCAGTCTGTATCGGCCCCTCCGGGAATGTCCTCCTAGGGTTCCAGATCTATTTCAGCACAACCAGTTGCGCGTAGTCTTTCATTCCATAACCACAGTCATGCCTTGCCAGCTGGCATATCCAAAGGCACTACACTGGCTATAAAACTCTTGTGATTTAAGGCATTTGATTGCTCCTATGTGACCGTATAATGGATGCCTTGGATCTTCCATCTGCCGTGATCTTTTCCTTTGGCTTGCTATCTTCCTCCTGATATCAGGTGGTGCAATGCCAGCCAGTACCGGTTATCCTTTGGTGTCGGCTTTAGACATCCTGTTATTCCATGACAACTGTCATTTAGAACAGGGTCTGATTTCTTAGCATGGATGGATCATTTCCACACTGGACATGCATACTCTGCTATGGATTAGCACAAGGCAATAACAGTGGTTCACAAAGTAACTGGATTGGCTCCTCACTTTGAGGTGACCAATTTTTGGAAGATGTTGTTACGGGCACCTTGAAACTGACTAAAGTTTTCCCTTTTTACTCACTTTTATGCATACTAAATAAAGTAATAGTATAAGGGTACTAACATCCAGCACTTATTTCATAGCACTTCTAGAGCAGGGTATAGCCATCAGGCATGCTCTCCCTTCTGCCATACATAAGCACATCCCCAGGCTTCCTATGCCCACAATCCTGAACAGGCAGCAATCTACCAACAGCAACTGCACTGGGGCCAGCCAGGTCCTTTCACCAGTAGGAAGAGCAGCCTGAAGAGGAAGCTGTCAGAGGCCTCAGGCTACAGCCAAGCAAGACTACAAGGGAGTCTCAGATGCTCCTCTATCTGTAGCCCGATCCCTCCCTTTTGCATGAACTTGCGTGAGGCTGTTGATTGGCAACAGAAATAGTGCTTTTGGAGTGGGTGAGGTGGATGTGAAGAAACTTCCCTTTTTTAAAGGGCCAATACTTGAACAGGGCTGAGAAGACTGTTTAGAAGAAAAAAAATTGTAGGTGATGCTGGGGGGAGAGGAGAAGAGATTTGTACAGAGTATTGATAATATGTATACTTTTAAGGAATTAAACATTTTCTTTTGGAGCGAGGGATTTGATATAAGTGGATAAGAATGGCACTGTCAGCTTGGAGACTTTATTACCAGGAGCAACAGATCATATGGCATGGGTAGAGAATGGCCTTTTGAACGTCATTCCAACGGTTTCAGCTAGACCGTGGCAGTCCTGCAGGGTTTAAGACCAATTTGATAGCCTGCTCTCAGAGACTGCTGAGGGAGCATAAGTGTGTTGCCAATAGACCACTGTGAATGACCTAGTTGGACTTTCAATAATGATGGAAAAAATGTCATTGTAGAGAGGCCCCTAGGCAACTTGGTTTCACCCTCACATTACACCATTGTTTACAGATGATTTGCACCAGATAAAAGAAGAGGAGAGACTGTTAGAACACTGGTAGGGGAGTCTCGTTTTGAGTTTGATCAATTGCAACTAAATGTTTCAGGTCTTATGCCATGACTGTACAGAAGGCAAATAAAGGTCTATTGGCAGAAGCTATGGTGGAGGAAGAGTTGCATACAGTGGAAATGTTCTGATGGGTTGATAATTTATCAATGTTCCTTTACTTTGTTAGCACCCACTTTTTCTTGCTGTGAGGAATTTTTTACCCGAAGAAAACCTGTTTCAAACTGAGGCAAGTCTTAAGACAAACACAAAGTCTTTTCTGTTTGAGTTTCTGGCACTACTTTGCTCTATGTCTCTATTATAGGACCTTACTAATGCAGCACAGTGGATTGACCTAGTCTCTTACTGGTGATTGGTGCCTGCCCGCATGAGGGCTAACTGGCTGAATCTCAATCCAGATAAGATGGAGATAATGTCAGTAGATTTGAGAAGTAGCCAGGAAGAACTGAAAGGAATTATATCAGCACGCTTGCTGAGAGAACGTGACACGATTTGTTACAGGATGTCCATAGTTCAGGGGTCTGGCGAGACGCAAACTGCTGTTAGATATTAAGGTGCCAGCTGCAGCCAGACAAGCTTTTCCATCTGTTCCTGGTAAGACTAGAACAACTGTATCTTCCAGATGCAGCTCTTGCAACATTTATCTGTGCCTTTGTCACTTTTAGACTAGGCCTCTTTATTGTTTCTTATGCGGGGCTGGATTTTGAGATTGCCCAGAAACTGAAGCTAGTGCTGAATACAGGAATCTATTTACCAATTAGAGCTTCATGTGGAGACCAAATATGAGATGCTCAAGGAAGGTTACTGCCTGACTCTCAGGATCTAGATGGAATCGGAGGTGTTGGTTTTGACTCCTATAGCTCTAAATGGTTTAGGTAACCAGGTCCTGAGAGACTGCCTGTCCCATTGCTGTACTGCCTCACCCACCGTCAGTGGAGGCAGTTGACATGGAGCTTCTCTGCTATGAACAGGAAAGAATGACCCCTGTGCTTTTATCCTTGACTTTAAAATTCATCTCCACTCTCGGGTTGTCAGAGCCCAGCTCAGTTAGCCTTCCATATACCTGCAAAGCCAACCATTTCTCTCAGGCATCTAGGAGTGGATGAATTGACCATCTGGGGAGGGGAGGGAAGGATAGCTGAGAAGCCTGCTCAGATGAGGGCTTAAGAACTAAATGAACTAAGAGTCTATTGGGAAATATTTGTAATACTTTGATAACATGGAATTTTAACTGATTACAAGGCACCTAAAGATTGTTTTTATAAGCAGTAAATAAGTGTCCAAACAAACAGAACAGGAGTCACACCCAAGTGCTTTACACATGGACTTCCCACAGAAACAGAGGAGAAACTCAGACGGTATATTAGAACAGCGATTACTCCCTCCCTCCACCCGTTTGGTGAACTGAACTGTTTGGTGAAGTCTTTCACACAATAAGTGAAAACCCATGAGTTTAAAAGAGCAGCAACATTTGCCACAACACAAAAGAAATACATGCCAGGTTGAAATTATGACACTTGCTTGAGTATCTCCCAGCAAGTGTACACAGGTACGTGGCATTTAACACTGCACCACTAAAATCATTTTTAATGCCATAGTTAAATTCTAATCCTATGCCAGTTACACAGTTCGTAACCTGTCAGGCAATTAAATTGCTCCCTCAATCCAAGTAATTTAATGAAGTGTTCTTGGGGCCACTTAAGCACTTGGAGCTCTCAGCCTTCAGCTTTAAGCCTCTCAATGCAGCCAAGTCATGCTGAAAGCATTTCAGAAAGTCAGTTTTATAAAAGGAGCGAGGCAGCTAGCAGAAAGATTCTGACCAAGTATTGTGAGTAACTGCACAGGTCTAGTCTCTCTCACACTCACACACACACACTTTATACAAGCATTGACAACAAAAAATGCACTAATGCGGTCATCAGCACTTCTCAGCTATGTGCAGAAACAAGGGCTAAAGTGAAGCTGTACAGATATCTAAAGTGACAGAACACCTTACTGTGCATTATTTTATTATATGCACACCTGAACATTTACTTAAATCTGTATAACATGAGATTAGTTGTGGTGAACACAGCACAAGGTATGATTCAGACCCCAAATGTATTACAAATATGAAATGATCTGTGGAAATAAAATCATTTTAAAGAAGCCAAGGTTAAATTAATATGTTAACAAAATATAAAGAAAAGCAAAAGCTGGTGAAAAGTCATTTTGCTCAGATTGGACAATATCCTGGACAGGTCAAAAGTGCCTAAACACAAATACCCATTTCCACTGAAATGATCTCTCGTCCCACTCCCCTCCCAACAGCAAGGAAGTTAAGTGTAGAGGCCATGTCTCATTAACCAACGCTCAGTGAACCTTTTTTGCGGGTACTTCTACTTGGGGGAGGAGGAAGGGCTTGCCAGAATAGTATAAACAAATTCTCTGTCTGCAATGTCCACATAATTCTTCATATTTCCCTCCAAAATAAATGCTACTTTCCTTGTAGCAATAGCCGCTTGCCATCCAGCACCTATGCACAGTTTTCCAAAACAGAAGACACAGAGTAAGCAAAGTCCCAGTGAAGAAACAGACGTCGTTCTCAATAGTCCACGAGACCAACAGTGAAAACAGTGATTTCAAACAGTCAAGATCAGTGTTATTTTAATAGAACACACAAACGGGCTTCTACTCGACAGGTGCAGAACCAGAGTTCTGCTCAGCACTAAAGTCACCAGGTCATGTGTGCCAACTGAATCAATAATGGGCTTAACATATTAAATCATAATTCCATGCAGGGCTTCATTTCTCTTCAGAACAGAGAGCTACCCATCCCTACCTCCAATCAAAATCCTGCTGCAGAACAGCATTTCTATATTGTGGGAAATTTGCCCTTCTCCTCCAGTTCTTTTACACAAATACCGTTGTGGCAGGGAAAGAGAAAGCAAGTCACAAAAAATAAGTTCATTCTCCTCGCTACAGGTGATGCTTAGGTTCCTAGTGCTGACAGCTTGCAATGCTAGACGGACCCAGAGAGCAGACAGGGGAGAAAACCTAGTTCTTGGAAGGCCCAAGAACTAATTAGATAAGTGGTTGAGAGTTTGGGGACACGGAGGGTCGCTTCTTCAGTTGCTGCCACTAAATAAGAACTCAGCTACAGTTTTCACAAAAACAACAAGGAGTCCGGTGGCACCTTAAAGACTAACAGATTCATTTGGGCATAAGCTTTCGTGGGTAAAAAAGCCCACTTCTTCAGATGCCTGGAGATACAGATGTCTCCATGCATCTGAACAATAGGGGGGACGGATACCTCAGTGGTTTGAACACTGGCTTGCTAAACCCAAGGTTGTGAGTTCAATCCTTGAGGGGACCATTTAGGGATCTGGGGAAAAAATTGAGGGTTGGTCCTGCTTTGAGCAGGGGGTTGGACTAGACGACCTCCTGAGGTCCCTTCCAACTCTGATATTCTGTGATCCCATGAATGCAAGTGGGTTTTTTACCCATGAAAGCTTACGGCCAAATAAATCTGTTAGTCTTTAAGGTGCCACTGGATTTCTCATTGTTTTTATGGATAAAGACTAACATGGCTACCCCTCTAAAACCTCTGATACTAGTTACAGTTTTGCTGTTCAGCAGTTGACTTTTCCTCTACTTTCCACATAGACCCACTAGAGCAGCTGTGGTGAGGCCCTCCAGACAACCTATATGCTGAAGATATACAGTGTTGTCGTAGCCATGCCAGTCCCAAGATATTAGAGAGACAAGGTGGGGCAGGTAATACCTTTCATTGGATCAACTTCTGTGGGTGAGACACAAGCTTTCAAGCTTCCACCTAACTCTTCTTTACCCACCTTGTCTCTCTATACACTGAAGAGTCCACCAAGGGGGGAACCAGAGGCCTCCCAACCAGGCAAGAGTCTTCCAAGTGGGCAGATGTAAAGTAGCCAGGAGAGAATTTAAAAACCTACAGTCCTGGCGATGGTGAACTTGAATCCTGCATCCAGCAGGAGAATCAGAGACCTTCACTTCTGGCGCACACAAAACCGGAGCGCAAAGCCCAGGCTTCTCCCAGCCCAGGCGAGATTTTGCGATCTCCACGAAGGCTCGAGGCCAAGCAGAGCCAAGGCCAGAGCAGCACGACCCCGGGCTGGGAGCGGGGAAGGAAGTGTCGGTGCCCTGCCGAGCGGCTGCTCCGGAACAGGCCTCCAAGGCTGGCCCTTGCGCCAGGCCAGGGACAGGCAACTGGGGAAGCTCGAGGCAGGAGGGCTCGGCTGGCCGCCACCGCCCCGGACCCCACGAGCTGGGGGAGCCCAAGGCCCCCCTGACAGGTCTCCAGCGGCGGGCCTGCCCCTCCGCCCGAGGCGGTTCCCCCCGGCCTGCCGCCGGCGCTGACTCCCTCCAGCGCCCAGCCCGACTGGGCCCGCCCCGTGCGGGGACCCGCGGCCTCCTCAGCCCGCCGGCGCCGCCGCCCCCCACCCGGCCCGGCTCGGCTCGGCCCGCGGTACCTGCGCCCCCCGGGTCAGGCCCCGGCCGCTCAGCTGCCCGTGCCGGAGCTGGGCCAGGATGTTGGCCGCCCCCCTGCGGGCTCCGCGGCGGCCGCCCCCGCCGGACCCCGAACCCCCCGCCGCCGCCATGGCCGCTCCTGCCGCTCGGCCTCGGATCGGACGGAGACAAACAGGAAGAAGCGCCCCCCGCCGCCTCCAGCGCTTTGTACGGAGCGGCGCAGGGCCCTCCCCACAGCGCCAGCCGCTGGGCCCCGGCCGCACTGCACGGCCGGGCGGAGCGAGGGGCGGCACCTGTCCGTCCGCCCGGGGGCCGCTGGGAAACGTAGTCCCGACCCAGCCTGGGAGGGGACATGGCGCGCATGCGCACTAGGACAGCCTCCAGGCAACGGGTGCTCGGTTGCGCAGGGGTCTGCCTCCAGATTCCAACCTAGAGCTGTAGGGTGGACAGTACAGGGCAACTCACAATGCCATCCTCACTGCAATCCCACCCTCATTGTAACAGTGCAACACAACCCTACTGTAACACCACAACACCACCCTCACTGCAACAACACAATCCAAACCACTCTGCAATACATCACACAACACTGCAAGTCACTACAGAGCACTGCAGTACAACACCCACAAACATACTGCAACATAGTGCACTACACAACAGAATGCCACAAAACACACAACTCAGACTGCTGCTCAGAACACTGCCTAATTGCAAAACCTCATAAACACTACAAAACAGTAAAATAAATTGCAACGCAACACAGCCAGACATTCTTAACCACACTGCAACACAGCACACAAAACTGCAACACAGGGCACAACATGTCATAGCACATTCCTGCACATCACAAAACCACTGAACAACACAGCAACCCACATCACACGATCCTGGGTGGGGTGGGCCAGGGCTCTGAGGTGGCACCGAGCATTCTCTCTCTCAGGTGTTTGGCTGCCTGATTCTTGTTCACACACTTAGGGTCTATCTGATCGCCATATGTGGGGTTAGGAAGGAATTTTCCCCAGGGCAGATTGGCAGTGACTTTGGGGAGTTTTGCCTTCCTTTGCAGAGTGTGAGTGCAGGTCATTTGCCAGAATTATCTGGGTAGATCTCATTTAATCATCTATGTCCCACGATAGGGGCCTCGGGCACTGGTAAACTTTGTCCCCTTCTGTTCTCAGCTTGGGGCACGTCACAGTCTAGGCTCCTGTGGGTGTCATTTACTTTGGGCTCATTTCAGCCATTGGTGTTAGTGTGCAGGTGCTGGATGGTGCTGATGGTCAGTGACATACAGCTGGCCAGACTAGCTGATCTAGTGGTCCCTTCTGGCCTTAAACTCCTAAGACTCTATGACATGCCGCCCCACAGCACCAAAGTACTACATAATAACAACACAACACAATGCACACAGCTACTCTCAGCCCACTCTGCCAGCATTATTATGAATCCTGTTTATTACAGTGGTGCCTAAGCGTCAAGAAAAAGTGGGGCTCATTGTGCCAGGCACTGTCCAAACACAGAGTCCCTGCCCCGAAGCCCTTACAGTGTAAACAGTCATCGGGTGGGGGAAGGGGTAGAACACACCAGCAGAGTGAACAGTGTGACAGCAGCAAACGACATCTGGCCTGATTGAGCAAAGAGACTTACAGAACTTGTGTCAGAACAGCTCTTTGAGGGAACAGGAGGACAGCAGGTCAGGACTGAGGAAAAGTGTGGGGGCCCAGCCCAGGACTGGAAGAGCTTGGGGACCATAGGTGCTGACTCCATCGGTGCGTCAGGGCCAGAGCACCACAGAAAAAAAATTTGTGCTTAGCAGCCAAGTTAACCCCTTCTCCCCAGCACCTCCTGCCTGCCAGTGGCTCCTCCGATCACCTCTTCCCTCTCCCTCCCAGCACCTCCCACCTGTTGCAATCAGCTGTTCTGCGGCATGAAGGAGGTGCTGGAAGGAGGCGGGGAGGAGCGGGGACAGGGTGCGCTCGGAGGAGAGATTGGGAAGAGGCAGGGTGGGGCATTGGGGGAAGGGGTGGAGTGGGGGTGGGGCCTGGGGCTGAGCGGGAGGATTGAGCACCCTGGTGGACAATTGGAAGCCAGCGCTTGTGTTGGGGACATGTATGAGTGAGTGAGGGAGAGATTTTGCCCTCAGATACATATATGCGTGCAGCTGTTCTTGACTTCAGGGGAACCTTAGTATGCACATCCAGGGACAGAATTTAGCCCAGGATGTGGCAAGTGAGAATGGAAGTCCACTGGCAGAGCTACAAAGAAGCCTATGGTTGGTAGAAAGAGGAGCAGCTGCCGGTGCACTGCACAGCTACACCAGAGCCCAGGACTAGAAGAGCAGGGGATGCTACAGGCCAAGTCTACAGGACAGTGGTAGAGTTATGTGGTGGCCCACTACTGGACTAGCAGAAGGTACTGAAGGTCAGGACTGAGGTGCATCATCAGAGCTGGGTGTGGAGTGGGACCGGGTCATGACTGGAGAAACAGACAATAGTGTTAAGCAGAGTGGAGTGGCTGAAGCTTTACCCAGTACCTAGCTACTCTATACTATGCTGCAAGATGTGATCGTCCCCCTCTATTTGACATTGGTGAGGCCTCATCTGGAGTACTGTGTCCAGTTTTGGGCCCCACACCACAAGAAGGATGTGGATAAATTGGAGAGAGTCCAGCGAAGGGCAACAAAAATGATTAGGGGTCTGGAACACATGACTTCTGAGGAGAGGCTGAGGGAACTGGGATTGTTTAGTCTGCAGAAGAGAAGAATGAGGGGGGATTTGATAGCTGCTTTCAACTACCTGAGAGGTGGTTCCAGAGAGGATGGTTCTAGACTATTCTCAGTGGTAGAAGAGGACAGCACAAGGAGTAATGGTCTCAAGTTGCAGTGGGGGAGGTTTAGGTTGGATATTAGGAAAAACTTTTTCACTAGGAGGGTGGTGAAACACTGGAATGCATTACCTAGGGAGATGGTAGAATCTCCTTCCTTAGAAGTTTTTAAGGTGAGGCTTGACAAAGCCCTGGCTGGGATGATTTAATTGGGGATTGGTCCTGCTGTGAGCAGGGGGTTGGACTAGATGACCTCCTGAGGTCCCTTCCAACCCTGATATTCTATGATTCTATGAATATGCTATAACCATGGCTATCAAGCCTCAGCTACCCTGGCCAGCTAATTAACTCAATTAATTAAACCGCTATTTCTGTTCAGCTTTATATTTAATTATGTGAATGTGGTTATAGGTGGAATTTGCAGCAATGCCTAGAGTCGCCTGACTCTTTCCATTATAAGAATCTGGTTTCAGTTGATTTAAACTTTGCCACCCTTCAACTATCCAGGCTGAAATTTTCCATACTGGGTGTCTGCCTTAGGCTGAACTTTTCTGGAAAGTTTCAGCTAAAATAGTTCAGCCATTTCTCAAAATGAAGTTAAGGAAAAATACACTGTTTTGCCCACATTAAAAAATTTTTACAGCCATTTCACTGAAAAGCTCAAGAGTTTCCATGCTTTGATGCAGAGACGTGAAATTTGGCAGAGTGGGAGATCATCCTGGTGTCAGGGATTTCCCCAGGAAAATTGCTCAAATTTGACCAAGTTATAAAGCTTTGAAAAAAATCTGAGTTTGCACATGCTCAATAAAGACTTGATAGAATTTGGCATTTAAATTCTCTGAAGAGTCCATCAGCACTGAGCTGGCTTCAACCTGGTATTGCAGGAGCTGACTAGGACTTTCCCTTTAGTTGCAGCTTCTGCGAGGTAGGGGTCTTTTGGAAAAAATAATTTGTGATCATATAATTAATGACTATCAAAATGCATCATCTGCCCAAAGAGGCCAACTTAAGGTTGCCCAAGGCACCTTAATTCTGGCAACCTTGAGTGCTTGACTTTGCAACCTTAACTTTCTTTTAACATAGTGCTTTTGTATGTAATTACTCATATGAAGCATCCATTATGTTTCTTTCTTGACTAGAACTGGGTCAAATATTTCCAAAACAGTGTTCATAAACATTCCTTCCACTTCTGAACTGCTATTTGGTGCCATCTTGCGTCAAGCCTTTCATTAATTGCTATTTGCCCACATTTGCACAACTGGGGTTTGTTCACATGAGCGTTTGGGAAACAGTTGTCCTTTGTGCACGTACATGATCCCAGAGATTCACTATTTGTTATTCTTTATTTTTCTGTTTTAAAAGTTTCAGCTCTTGAATTGGGGAGTAGAAACAAAACCACGTGACTTACTTTATCAATCATCCACCACGCACACAGATACTAGTAGAAGTGATCATTTTACATCTATCCCACTGGCTGAAAATTGTTCAGCCTATTTGATGAATACTTATGAATAACCCGATAGATTCACACAGAGCAGATTGGGCTTTCAGATGATCTGCTGACACAAAGATTAACTTCATCAGCTAATTAATTCCTAGTGAATAACGAGGCCGGCACTATTCGAGGCCGGCACTATGTTACATGGACACTTTCTGGAAACTGTTATAGGGACATTCACAACATCTTAACTAAACCAAAGCCGGTAGTGCAGGAGGTATCAGTGGCAATTTCAGTTATGCTACTTCTCCACTAGTCCTCTTAGTCTAATTAATACGCCTCTGTCCAATGGCATGTGCCTAATAGGATTTATTACACTGATTACACATGTGGCACATTTCATCCAGAACAAATGTCATATCGAAAAATAGAGCTGGTGTCTCTTCACTCAGTTTGGATCCTGTTCTTCTCAGGAGTTTTATACCAAGCAACCTTGCAATAAAATGTTTGACTGCCTGGAGCAGCGTAGCCAAGCCGTCAGAGTCACTGCATCCTTCACACTGCTGTCACAGGACAGGAGACAGACAATACTGCAGAGTAATGTCATGGAACACTAGTCAGAGATAACCTTAATCAGCCAGCCACAGCTCTTGGGTCTGATTTTAACAGAAGCTACCCTGACTCTGTTCGTTTTCTGCATATCAAGCCTCCTTCCAAAACACTGCTAGGTATATTTTGTTGGCATCCTTTCGTCTGCGAGAGACGGTGGGAATTGCAGCCTATGAGGTAGATGGTTTGCAATGTCTCATGTGACTGAATAGGCCAATCTGATCTTTGGCAGGTATTACAAATGTATGTATCTTGGCTGGGAGCTGCTTGCTTCCCATGGGCTCTTTCCTCTTCAAGGTGAAGGAGCCAACTTCTGTCATGGACTTTGATGCCCTGTTGGAGACGATGGCACCACTTGTTATGATCACTTGCCAAGATTTCCCATTGGTCAGGATCAATTCCAAATTCCTTCATATCTTGCTTGCATGAATCTTTATAGCAAAGCTTGGGACGTCCTGTTGTTCTTGTTCCCTCTGATAGCTCCCCATACAGCATGTCCTTGGGTATGCATCGGTCTTTCAACCTACTCAGATGGCCCAGCCAGCTCAGTCGTCTTTACTTGAGCAGGGCTGTCACAGTTGGTAAATTTGCCTTTTGAATAACTTCTGCATTGGTGACTTTTTCTTTGCCATTTGGTGTTGAGTATGCGGCATAAACAATGTAGGTGGAAACTGTTCAACCTTTTCTCCTAATGAGCATAAGTTGTTCATGTTTCCCCACCATACATGAGAGTGCTGAGGACGCAAGCTTGGTACACTAGCATTTTGGCCTTGATGGTAAGCTTTGAGTTGTTCCATGCTCTTTTAGTTAGTCTGCTAAAGATGGTGGCAGCCTTTCCAATGCAAACATTTAGTTCTTCATCCAGTGAGAGGTTGGTGGTCACTATAGAACCTAAATAGCTGAACTTTTGAACTACTTCTAGCTGGTTTGCATTTAAGGTGATTGTAGGATTGGTGTCCCTAGCCTCTGTTTCCCAGAAGCTGGGAATGAGCAACAGGGGATGGATCACGTGATGATTACCTGTTCTGTTCATTCCCTCCGGGGCACCTGGCACTGGCCACTGTCAGAAGACAGGATACTGGGCTAGATGGACCTTTGGTCTGACCCAGTAGGGCCACTCTTATGTTCTTATGATCTTGTGGAACCCCATGTCCTAATACAACCGTTTTCTTGATGCTGATGGTGAGAGCAAATGCCTGACAGGCACTTGAAAGGCAGTCCATGAGTTTTTGTAATAGATCTTCATTATGAGCTATGAGGGCATCAGCATCAGTGAATAGAAGTTCCCTGATTAGCACCTTTTTGACTTTGGTCTTTGACTTAAATCGGGACAGACTGAAGCGTTTCCCATCTGATCTTGTGTGGAGATACACTCCATCTTTCATGTCCTTAAATGCGCAGTTCAGGAGTATAGAGAAGAAGATTCCAAAGAGTGTAGGGGAAAGAACACATCCTTGCTTCATTCCGCTTTTCATCTTAAAGCTGTCCGAAGTGGACCCGCCAACCTGGGCAGTTACTCTCATGTTGTTGTGGAAGAAATGTATAAGACTTAACAAGGTTGGTGGACATCCTATCTTTTCTAGTATTGCAAATAGACCTGCTCTGCTGACTGTGTCGAATGCTTTGGCTAGGTCCACAAAAGCGATGTACATGGTCGGTTTTGCTCTCTGCATTTTTCTTGGAGTTGATGCAGAGAAAATATCATGTCTATAGTTGATCTTCCAGCCCTGAATCCACACCATCATTCAGGGTAGACAAGATTCGCCAGCTGTTGTAGTCACACTCACATGACTTTTGTGAAAGCTTTTCCTGCTACTCTTAATAGCAAGATACCACTGTCGTTGTTGCAGTTGCCCTTTTCACCTTTATTTTTATACAAAGTGATGTTTGCATTGCATGTCTCTTGTGGTACCTCACCCTCTTTCCAGCATTTAAGTAGCAGCTGATGAAGATATGGTAATAGGCTGTCTTTCCCGCACTTGAGGATTTCCGCTGGGATGCCATCTTTTCCAGGAGCCTTGCCACTAGATAGCAAATCAATGGCTTTGCTTAGCTCTTCTACAGTGGGCTGCACATCTAGCTCTGGCATGACCTGTAGAGTTGGTATTTGGTCCAGTGATTCACTGGTGATGTTTCTTTCTTGTCCGTATAGCTCTGAACAGTGTTCAACGCAACGAGACAACTGCTTGCTTTTATCTGTGATGATTTCTCCGCTGTGTGATTTGAGGTGGGCAACCTTGTTGACAGTGGGACCTAGAGCTTTCTTCAGGCCATCATACATGACTTTGAGGTTTCCTGTGTCTGAGGCTCTCTGTATCTCTTCACAGAGCTTGATCCAGTAATGATTTGCACAGTGTCTGTTTGCTTGCTGTATCTTGGTTTTTGCATGTCGAAGTCAGCCATAGCTCTGGGTCTGATTTTAAGAGAAGCTTCCCTGACTCAGTTTGTTTTCTGCATATCAAGCCTCCTTCCAAAACACTGCTAGGTATAACAGACAGAGCAATCAGCATAAAGAGTGCCAGAGAGAAACTGAAGTCAGTTTCACTGCAGTGGCATAATACATTGCAAACGGAAGTTTGCTCACTGTGGGATTCCAGTTGAGTTGATAATGGATAATGACCCACAACCCATGTGTGGCTCATTTTGTCCATTCTCTTTAATATATCAGTTCAAGCCCTTACTACATACAATCAAAGGGTCAGTAGACCAGTCAGTACAAATAGCTGAGTACTGGAATTTAGAAAGCCCTGGTAGTTCAAGAGATGCATATTAGCTGTAAAAAGAAAAGGAGTACTTGTGGCACCTTAGAGACTAACAAATTTATTAGAGCATAAGCTTTCGTGAGCACACGAAAGCTTATGCTCTAATAAATTTGTTAGTCTCTAAGGTTCCACAAGTATTCCTTTTCTTTTTACAGATACAGACTAACACGGCTGCTACTCTGAAACCTGTCATATTTAGCTGTGTTAGAATATCACAGGGTTACTAGTTCAGAGGCTTATGGAAGAAGGACTAGGATCCAGAGTGCAGCATCTGAAAAGCATCTTGAGCCAATTGACATTAATTCTGAAGTAGTAACAAAAGAGCTGTATGAGAGGAACTAGAGCAGGAGAAGTAATATGGCAGGAGTGTCACATGGTTACCACTCCCACCCACCCCCCAGCAAGCAGGAGATAATAACTGGACATTTTAAAATCAAGATTGGCTGTTTTTCTAAAAGATCTGCTAAAGGGATTATTTGGGGGAAGTTCTCTGGCCTGTTTCTACAGGAGGTCAGACTAGATTATCACAATGGTCCCCTCTGGCTTTCTAATCTATGAATGTATGAAAACAGAAGGTGGATGGCAATGTGCTAAAATAACAGCTACCATCCTCACTAAGACCACACATCATAAAAAACCCTGAGGGTTAGTGAAGATACTGAAGCCAAGTGAAAGAGCATGTTGGCTCTCTGTTTCTTGGGGCCATGCAGAATGCCTCTGACAGCTCTCCTGGGAAGACAAAAGTGACATGCCCATTGTCATGCTGTCTGGGGTGGTTCACCATTGAGAGTGCCTACCTCAGGGCAGACTGTCAAAAACAGGGCAGACACCCCAAACTGATAACAGTCTTACCATGGAGTCACAGACAGTCCCCTTAGATTCTCCTGGCTAAGCAAGTGAAAGCAAGCAAACGTACACACAAATGAGTTATTACAGTCTATGATTTCTAAAGATGACAAAGATATGGGAATCTGTCAATTCAAAATGTCTTTCAGGGCAGACCCAGGGGAAAGTCCTGGAGATCTCTGTCTTCATGTAATGTCTCTGGCCCTGTGAGAGTTCAAACAGCGAAGAGATGAAAAATCTTCATGTCCACTATTTTTATTTCCCTCTTCCAGCCTTCTGCATATAATCCTCCATGGGTGGATGGGGCAATTAACAAAACTTTTGTTTTATAATGGCCTACTTAATTTTGGATAGTCCTTCTGGATGGGTAGGAGCTGGATGGACAATTCCCAGCCTGGGTTCACAAGTTCATAGCAAACATTTTCAAAGCTATAAAGAATAATTTACATATTTCCTTATAGCATGGAATACAGACACTGCAAGTGAGGTTAATGCAGGCAGCAACTTACAAGCATTTCACAGTCTGAACACTAAATACATTCGTATCAGACTACTACCTATTTTGAACAAAACTAACATACAGGTGAGCTTGTTTGGTTTCCAGCTATAAGTTTGTCCGTTCTTAGCTGACACCTATGGCCTTGGCCAGAGCTAGCACTTGTTTTACCAGCGTCACACCCATCACTACCAACAGTGTAAACCACGAGAAGCAACAAATACTGGCTCCAGGAGGTGGATCCATGTCATTGGCTGAACAAGCCACTGCCAAAGAAACTGTTCTGAGACCAGACGTGGCTCCATGATAAGAAGGCCCTTGAGGTAATATGTGCATTAACAGAGTGAACACGGCTTTCCTTTGTCGGAAGGGTCAGGTTATCTCCCCGACCTCCATGCCAGACATAAATTATTGGGCTCTATTTGTTTGTGTCTGTGGGATTTGGTTTATGTTGCTCTGGGTTGGGTTAAACCTTGTTGTTATGGGTAAGGGGTAACTACTGCCTTACATTCAGGATGAACATAAGAACCTGACTGAAACCACAACAGTAGCACCCAAAACATGGGCACCTGGAAAAAAGCCTGAGAAGAAGCTGAACCATGTGGCCAGGGGGTTTCAAATGCAGGGGCTAGTGTTTGGGTTGGTGGAACTGTTTTTGTCTCCATGTGTGAGACACACAGCCCAGCCTGGCACACCTCTGAAGCAGAAGGAACACCAAGCAGCCACAGCCTGGTCGCATGGTGTGTGGCCCTAGGAGAATCCTGGAGAGAGGCTTTGGGCTGAGGCGACACGTTGGGGGGAGCATGTGGGGTCACAGGCCCACCCCTACCAGATTTGTGGCTTAGCTTGTAGTGAGTATGCTGCTCACATGGATTGAGCATGCTCACTAACACTGCTGAAGCCTGCTGCCCTCACTCTGCCCCTCCACTATCGGTAGGCGCGGGTTATCTATGGCTTTGGGTCAAGGTGCCGTATGGAAAGAAGCTTGGACCTGTGAGCAAGGAAACTGTTTTCCGTTCTTGAATTCCTCCCATGTTCAGAGAAGCAGGGTTTTGTATATTCTTCGTAAATAAACACACTTGCATCAAAGAAATACCCAACTCTCACCTCTTAACTGGAACAACCTACAAGACCCTGAATTTTTGGCTCACCGCTTGGGTCACAAGGGGTAACAATATTTTGTTTTATTTTCATTTGACGTCCAAAAGAAAAGAGGGAAGTTGAAAGAGCAGCCACTGGAGTCCATGGAGATGGATGTGGCAGGGTCGTCTAACCGTTTGTATCACTGGCCCATGTCATGTGGCTAGCCAGGAAACAAAAGACTGCTCTCTTACTGACACTGCAGCACATCTCTGGTGTATCTCCCATTATGTGCTGTTTGTGAACAGTCCAGAGGCCCCAACACGCTCATCAAATCTATTAACCAAACTGTTTCGAATTTGTAACAATCATGATCTGCTGATCGACAATTTGCTCAAGTAAATTGTTCACAGCAAAGAGTTCAACCAGCTATAAATCTGGCACTTGTGCAAACATGTCCTGGCAAGCTGCTCCTGAAATATTACAATAGTGTCTGCTTTGAGTTTCCTGCTTGTGGGGAAGAAGAGAAGTAACGACATTACAGGGGGAGTAGCCCTGGCCCCTATATTTAGTATGTGGCACCTTAGAGACTAACCAATTTATTTGAGCATAAGCTTTCGTGAGCATCCAATGAAGTGAGCTGTAGCTCACGAAAGCTTATGCTCAAATAAATTGGTTAGTTTCTAAGGTGCCACAAGTACTCCTTTTCTTTTTGCGAATACAGACTAACACGGCTGCTACTCTGAAACCTATATTTAGTTTGCCTGTCATTGTCCATGAAAACAGTTCCTGCGAACTTTCTGTGAAGAGCTCTGCCAACTCCACAATTTGCACCAGGACTCTGAGCATAGCCTGGGAGCAAGGTGGAGCCTCATGAAAATCAAGTCAAGTTTGGCTGAGCTGTAAACCACTGAAAATCACCATTGCCCACCTGTGTTTCACACAGCATAGCTTGGTTTTGGCTTGCTGCCTCTAACCCTTGAGATTCTATTAATGCGGCACATACTCCACCCTCTTGCCTGACTTCAGCAGTCCACAGAGCCAAACCTGTCCCCGATTCTGATTGCCTCTGACCTAGGGGAAGATGCACTGTACTGGGAACCAGGAAATCTAGACTCACTTTTTCAACTATCTTGTATTAATAACTCTGTAGCCATCATAACCCTTATTATGAAGAAGGCCTCATGGGTTACACGACCTGGGAATGGAACCAGACCACTAATATGGCAGAACCAACCCTCTGAAAGAGTCTCCCAAATACTGGTCCTTGCCTAGGCTGTCTGTAAAATGGTGCTACTCATGCATAGGTAACCTCACAGTTTAAATGTGTTATATGTCTTCCTCTAGTGGCTAGTCCACAGAGGATAATATTAGCCTACTGCTAATGCAGCTACCTTTTAGCTCAAGTCTGTGCTGCAGTTCTAGGCAGCAGTTCTGCGGAAAAGGACCTGGGGTGACAGTGGATGAGAAGCTGGATATGAGTCAGCAGTGTGCCCTTGTTGCCAAGAAGGCCAATGGCATTTTGGGATGTATAAGTAGGGGCATAGCGAGCAGATCGAGGGACGTGATCGTTCCCCTCTATTCGACATTGGTGAGGCCTCATCTGGAGTACTGTGTCCAGTTTTGGGCCCCACACTACAAGAAGGATGTGGATAAATTGGAGAGAGTCCAGCGAAGGGCAACAAAAATGATTAGGGGTCTGGAACACATGACTTATGAGGACAGGCTGAGGGAGCTGGGATTGTTTAGTCTGCAGAAGAGAAGAATGAGGGGGGATTTGATAGCTGCTTTCAACTACCTGAAAGGGGGTTCCAAAGAGGATGGCTCTAGACTGTTCTCAATCGTAGCAGATGACAGAACGAGGAGTAATGGTCTCAAGTTACAGTGGGGGAGGTTTAGATTGGATATTAGGAAAAACTTTTTCACTATGAGGGTGGTGAAACACTGGAATGCGTTACCTAGGGAGGTGGTAGAATCTCCTTCCTTAGAGGTTTTTAAGGTCAGGCTTGACAAAGCCCTGGCTGGGATGATTTAACTGGGAATTGGTCCTGCTTCGAGCAGGGGGTTGGACTAGATGACCTTCTGGGGTCCCTTCCAACCCTGATATTCTATGATTCTATGATTCTATGAAAGTTTACAGTTCACACAGTGATGCTGATGGATTGAAGGGGTGACTGTTAGAGCTGCACATAGTATAATTTGCTGTTTCTGTTTTCTTTCTTTTTAAAATAACCTAGGAAATTACTCCCCATCCCCATTAAAACAGTGTTAATAAGGCAGCAAAGTCAAGCACTCAAAAGTTAGGAAATGCCAAAATTAAGTTTTCCCCTTTCTTGTATGGATTACCCATTAAAATGTAGCCTGTAGGATGGTTTAGGTTAAGAAATAAGTGGAAGTCAGGTTTGGGACCTAAGTTAGCTGAAGTGAGGAGGAGTCTGGGAAACTGAAGCTGCCTGTGTGAGACGTTGGAGTCAGAGTGTTATGGGAGAGTAAGAGTTAGAAGACCATGACCCAGGGTTATGTTACCCTTATGTTGTGGTTATAACTGGGTTAAGCAAGGTTTTTAATGAGAGATCTTTTGCAGGAGAGCTCCAATTAACATCAGAAAGGTACTATTAGGTTCCAGGATTATAAAGGGTACTTCACTCTGTTGTTAGTCAACTGATCACACATTGATACACTATTTCATCTTTGAGTGTACAGGTAAATATAATTGTAGTATTGTGTTAGTAGTAACTGCATCCCTGCTAGCTTAACTAATCATTATTCTTTTTAATAAAGTTTAATTATATTATTCCAAGTGTCACCTAGTGGTCCTCCACTAAATAAACGTTCTGTAACCAACCTAGAGGCTCAAATCAGAACACTAAGTAGGGTTTTATTGCACCCTTATTTTAACAACTTAATATTAATTGGAAACATTTCACAGAAAGGTTACAGAAGGTTTACACAGGCTATAATTGCAAGATCTTATCCTATAGTTTCCACAATCCCTCTATCTCATTCAGTGCGCAGGATGGACGGAGCTCAGGGATTGAGTCAGGGACGTACAGGGAACGAGGCTCCTGTTTGTAGGATAGTCCTGCTTCGTGTGTTCCAAAAGTTAGCAGGTGTGCAGCAAACGAGGCCAGGGTTGCAGGAAAAGGAAGTATGATCTTGGAGTTACACAAATGATTGCTACTCAGGAAAACTCAATTATCTTTGCCAAAGCTCTTGCGGGAGGCATTGTGTGTGCTTCAATTTCTGGATGCCCAACTTGAGCCACCTGTGTCCTCAATTTCAGAAATGCCGAGTGCAGGTATCTGCAACTGAAGTGAAGAGAAGCTGGGACTGCTCAATATTTCTGGCAGTGGGCCCTGGTGGACTGAGCAGTGTTGGGAATTAAGAGATTATGAGTTCTGAGGCATGTTTTGCTACTGGCTAACTGTGCAACTTGCTGTTTTTCTCAGTTTCCCCATCTGTAAAATGGGAATACTCCTCTCCTACTTCCCTGGGTGGCTGAGGATCAGTTGCATCCCCTCAACACAGTGCTTAGGACAAAGAAAAGTACTCTGAAAAATGCAGCCTGGTGTGCTGCAATCACTCACGCATCCAAGATTAGCGGAGACATTTGCAAATTTTGGCCTTAATTTCTTTGTGCCTCAGTTCCCCATCTGTGACCTGAAGAGAACATTCTGTCTCACAAGGGAGAAGTGAAGAGAAATGCAAAGCAATCCTGGCCTAGTGGTTAGAGCATTAGGTCTCGGGAGACCCGTGTTTAATTCCCTGCTCTGTCACAGACTTCCCATGTGACCCTGGGCATGTTACTTGATCTCACTGTGCCTCAGTTCCCCATCTGTTCAATGGGGATAATTTCTCCTCACAGAGGGGCTGTGAGGAGAAATTACACAAAAGATTGTGATGTGCTTTGAAACCTACTGACAAAAAACACTACATAAGAGCCAGGTATTAATACTTGTGAGGATGAGACATGGTGATGAGTGGGATGGAAAAGACCATGAGGCAATTAATATTCCCTAGTCAGTGCAGGGTTTGAACAGTGTGTAGAAAATAAGATATGGGGCCACAGCTTGAATGTCAAGGACAAGCAGAAATATTGAACAATAGTCTCATTCCCTGAGAACAGCTCACTGCATGAGGCAGGGGTCCCATGGAAAAAACTGTACATAATCATGCAGTCAGAGACTGTATCATAAGGCCTACCCACATAGGGAAGAACCTTAGTTCTGGAATGAGTGTTTCACTTTGCAACCTAATGTTTTAAAATAGAGTTTTTTAGTATGTAACATATATTTAGAGGGGATAATAACACTTGTTGTTACTACAATATCAGAGCACCTGCATCTCCTCCATGGGCAGGCATCTGCCTAATTCCAGAAACCTGGCCTGTTTTTGCACTCACCAGCTTCTCTTACATTTCTGGGGGGATAAAAGAAACTGGGAGAGGGGGGTTTCTGGGGCAGGGAGAACTGGTAGTGCCAACCTGGTAGAGCCTGGTAGTTTCTGACCGTGCTCCATCGAGGTCTATGGTAGGGTTTTCTGTAGGGCTCTGAACGCAGTTGCAGGATGCTTTCCAATACCAGAGACATGGATTCAAGCTGTGTTTGGGAAACAGCAGTAAGCCATTACAAGCATCGGTGTGGCCGGAAACTACGTGAACCTTACCCCACAACCTGCTCTGAAGGGTATCTGGTCTGACCCCCTCTTGCCCAGGGATACAGAAACTCAGCAATACACTGGACTCCCATTCAGTAATAGACAGACCTATGGGGCCTGCCAAAACCCCACAACCCCTCCTCCACAGGCCGCTGAGCTGGTAACAGCATTCACTGCCCCATGCACTAGAGCCACAGCTGGTGCTTTGGCAGCTGGAAAAGAGGATGTTAGTGGAAGAAAAGACTGAAAAACCAAAGCCCACATGTCCTTCTCCCACACCTGGGCTGCACACACTGCATTCTGGAATGACTCCAGGAAAAGGAGCATTATGGGAGGCACAGGAAGTAGCCATGGTGCATGGGAGGATCTGAGTTTCCTCTATCCAATGTCTATCTAGCGTAATCCAGTATAGCTCAGAGATGTTCCCATGCAAACCCTATTCCTCCTGGGCTGCAGCCAGGCAGTCTTGCTGGGATGAAAATTAGCATTACAAAAGCCAATTTGGAGCCTCCCTCACTGATTACAGCCTTGTTTACGCCTGTTCCAGCTGGCTGGGTGTGAAGGCAGGTGACATGCAATTCCTTTGCTCTCTGTTCAAAAGTCTCCTTTTTTACTCTTTATCAGTGGTTCTGGTAAGAGCATTCTGTACAGTCACCAAAGAGGGCAGAGAATTGACTATGCTACAAAACGAGTGGAGAAACTTTATAGGCATACAGAGAAAAGCATGCCTTTGTGTTTGTGGAGTGAGTCAGCTGGTGCAACCTCACACTCAAGTCATCAAAGCAAGCTCCTCAGGACAGAGAATATATCTTCATATGCATTTGTACACCACCCTGGGGGCTGTGCCATGGAGTGCAATGGACTATATGGGACAAAGGTGTTAACAGAGCAGTTCCCAAACTGTGGATTGTGACCCCAAATCGGGTTGTACCACCACCAGCAGATGGTGGTGGAGGAACATATGCTCATGGGCCCAATGGGCCAGATTTGGCCTGCAAGACAATACCACCTGTCCCGTCCCCAATCCCCCACACCATGTGCAGACCGGCTCCACAAATGCCACACCAGGAGGCTGCCTGTTTGACCTACAAAATGGTAGCCCCCACCCAGCATGACCTGGCCACCAGGCTGTATATCAAAATAGCAGCCTTCTCATGGTGTGACCTCACACACACAGTGCGACGTCACACGTATGGTGCAGTTCTCAAAGACATTCTGTTCTGTCTCCCTGCATGGTCTTTTTGCAAAACTGTGTGAAGACCTGGGGTCTGATCATGCCGTGTTATTATTCCACAATGAAGCTTGTTAGCTCTCAAAATGAAAAGTGCTGGGCCGATTTTCTGAACGGAGAGATGAGCTGTGTGCCCGTGCAATGGCCTGTGAACAGAGCGAATGTGTTGATTTTCCTGTGTGCCTACAGGAAGAGGTGCCTTCTTGCCTTATCACAGATGTATTTGGGAATCTGAATGAACTGAATACAGGTCTGCAAGGAAAGACTCCGCCCACCCCCCATCCTTCAGCTGAGTCAATCAAAATCAGAAGATTTATTAATTGTTTTCTGGAAGTATAATCTATTGAAGACAAACTATGAATCCTTCCTTCAGCTTTGCAAGTTCCTGGCTGACAATGAAATTATTCAGCCTCCTACACAGGTGATGGCCGAGCACCTCAGCTGGCCAGAACAGTTTACATCCTTTCCCCCTGACCTGGACGTGACAAAGTATGACTGGGTGCGAAACCCTTTTCAGTACAAGCCTGACACCATGGAGTTGCCAGCAGCTGACACTGAACAGCTCACTGAAATTTCCTGTGATAGATTCTTGCGAGGAACATGTGCTCAACTTTCTCTCTGGGAATTTGGCTCACTGTCACAAGAACGAATATCCTGCACTCTCAACCTGCACCTTCAAACCGATGGTGCCATTTGCAAGCCTGTATTTGGGTGAGGCTGGATTCAGTGCTTGTGTCCATCAAGTCTCAGGGTTGATCTACTGTGGATGTCACAACTGGAGATTAGATGTGCAATTTCTACCATGCCACCAGACTTCAGGAAGCTGTGTTGCAACACACAAGCCCCTGTGTCACATTAGAGAGCATTAAATAATGTACTTCATGTGTAAATTCCTTGGTTGCTATGATGTGGTCTGTGGGCACTGGAGACCATAAGTCTCAAAATGGGGTTATGCTGGCAAAAAGTTTGGGAATCCCTATGTTAACATAATCTAGTTACTGTTTGGGGCTTGGTATACAGAGACCTTAGCCTGCCTAGTATCATGCTAAACATGACAGTAAAAATCATTTGAACCTTTTATTAAAGATAAAGAAGGACAAACAGTTACAGTATTTGGAATGTAAAGCCTTTAATTTTAACAACATCCTTCCCCCCTTTCCCTTAAGCTGGAGAGTTTTTAGAAGGAAAACATCCTTGTCTGACAGTCTCTTAAATGGTATCAGATGGTAATAACTGTCCTTTTGGGGAAAAGAGAAGAAGTTGAAATGAGCTGGAGCCGTCGATGCTGTTAAAGTCTGATCCCATTTCATCCCAGCTGGTGTCTGAGATTCAGCTGGGGCCGGTACAGGTGGCAATGTCTTTGGGGTCCCTCTCTCTGGTCCAGTCTGGTCAGAACATCCCTCAGGATCAGGATGCTGAAGGCCCAGGGTCCCAGGAGATGGTGAGAGTGGCAGCCATGATGAAGTTCCTCCAGAAGCTTCTGAGAGTTCTCTCTGTATCTCCCCTCTGCCAAAGTGTCTTTCTTCAAGCACCGAAAAAAGGGAGTGTTGGGTGGAATAGCTGATCCTCTCATGGTTTAATCCACCAATTTGGCCTAATATGCAACACATCAACTTCAGTTCATTAACTTCTGGCTCCACATCATTTGTTTTTAATAAGCATAATTTCAACAGTCCTTGGATTATATCAATCATGGCCTTTTTGGTTTAGGCTAATCTAGGTTGTCTGGTTCTCTTGCACCTATTTACAATGTTTTTTATTGAAAATAACTTGACCTACTTTCCATGGCCAATTCTAAAACAGGCAAAAGTTATAGACCTACTGCCACACCAAGGCTCCCATTCTACTTAACAACGTGGGGCACTACTGGCATAAAAATGAGTGTAGAGAGCCCCTGCTTGGTCAGCTTCTGCTACCCCAAGCAAGAACAGATATATTGCACATGCAAAGAAAGGTAGAAGGGAAGCTAGGAATGGCTATATGGAATCAAACCATCAGGCTATGCTATCTGCAGCCTTGGGCAGTTTGGTTCCTGCTACATCAAAATGAAACTCTTGCAATGCACCTGGCCACCATGATAGAGGTGGGGACAAGCTCCCCAGGGGACTCTGGAAGATCATCTCCCCTGCTGAAGGGTCAGGGTTCTTTATATCTCCTGAGACTCACAGAGCAGTAGGGGTTGTCAGATCCCACCAATAGCCTGTTCATTCAGGAGCAAGGCTTTTCACTATTAGAAAGGGAACCATCATGGTTCGACTTCACTTTAAAAGAATGTGGCCATTAGAAACCCACCCTGCCCCACTTTTAGAGGAGTTGCATATCTATTCAGCCTCTCCTCTGTACTGAGGGGCTGGAGTATTCTATACCTCACTCTGAACAAAACTGGTGTTCTTCCCTGGCTTTGGTCCCATCTCCCTACCCCACACTACCCCTGCCCTACCAATGGACTGCCTGCCTCATGCTGCGTGGATTCCTGCTGACTGCCACATTAGTTCCCAACAAGAAGGTCCACGCAGCTGTTAGGGGGAGATGGGTCATATTAGGCATTGAAGGCAGGGAAGGAGGAAGGGTTTTTCTGAGCAGAGGCAGGCAGAACACTTGGGGAGTCAGTCAAGCCTCGTCCCTTGGGGTTAGAAGGGTTTCTAATCCACAGCACAAAGTCCCTCCTTCCGCACATCACAGGCCCCAGAAAACTACAGAAATTTAATCAGCTTCTAGGTGACATCCACCCAGCAGTCAGCCAGCCAGCCTCCTAAGGGACAGTGTCACGCACAGGGTACTAATGAGCACTAGTGCTAGATGTAAGGGAATGTGTGATGTGAAATGTTCTATGACACAAATTAACTCACTTTCTGACACTTGACAGATCCTCCCATGTTGGTTTCCCCCCAACTGCCAGATGTACAGTTCATTTGTCCAACAGCCCAGCATGGAACTGAAAACCTGTTATCTGGAATAGAGGTTGCCCATGAACTATTCCCCATCTGGGAGCTCTGGGTGTTCAAGCCTGTGCCCACATGATCTCCTAGGACCAGCAGTAAAATTTAAGGCTAATCAGAGAAAATCTGCAATTTAAGGAGTAAGAGAAGTAGCTGCTAGTAATTTGCTTCTGTTCTCATGTTGCTACAGCCAGGTAGCTCAATTTCCTTCTTTTCTTAAGCAGGAGGCACTGGAAACTCTGCATATGGTCGAGACTTTAAACGGCCTCAGAACATTTAACACAGCTGCAAATGAATCCGCAAAAGTCACAGGCTGCAGGCTCTTCCTTCTCAGAGATTTCTGCTTTCCAAACTGGCGACTCATTCTGGTATAACACTTTGAGCTGCGTTAACAAACGGAACAGTAACCCTGATTCATGCAATACAAAAGGCAAGAGTGCAAGGGGATCTAATTGTAGGATATTTTACATAACAGTGGAAATCCTGTTGTGCATTTTTTTCCACCACTGAAAAATATTTCCCACAGAATAAAAAGGTCCACAGAGTGCAAATCCAAGCGGATTTATTAACTTCAACAACTCGGACTCGTAGTGAAGGAGTCACGTGTTGTCTAGAAAGACCTGTCCCAGAACTGAAAGTTTGGAGGTAAAGGGCTGATTAGGGCAGCTCAGGAGAGGGATTCTCCTTTTGGTGTTCTTCTCCGGGTTCATTTCCACCCTGCTGCTCCCTGAGGAAGTATCTGCAGATGCTGTCTGGCTTTCCCTCCCACTATGGTCTGCAGTTCTCTTGAACGTGGACTTTTTGCTTTTCTTCAGAAAGTAAAACGCTCTCATTAAGTCTTCCACTTCCCACTGCTCTTCCTTCTGTTTTCTACAACAGTGCAGGGCAGCAGGGTCTATGGGGTGAGCTTCGGTATTGAAGACATATCCGCCAGCACCAAGGATGCATTCCCCATAAGGCATGGACACCACATCAAAGGCTGACCCATCATTGTGAATGAAGTTATCTGGGTCAAACAGCAGATATAAATATTTCACTGTTTCAGCCAAGAAAAAGGATTCCATGCGATTATCCAGTCGGTGATCCCTCAGGTCTTTGATCTGTAAGAGAACAGATCAAGTGGATTACATCTGTCCTGAACCCAGAACCTCACAGAGTGCTCCTAGATGTCATGAACTTGGGAAAACAGTCAGCTTGGAATTCATCCCTACAGCTAAGCAATACATGGACTCACCAGTCCACTGCCGATTCTTACCCCGAGGAGTTGCCATTTGGCTTGATGGTGCACAACATTTAAAATTAATTACTTCTAACAGTTTCTTTTTGGCTGTTTTATCCAACTGAAATGTCTGCCAGTCACTTGCTCTAACTGCTAATCAGGAGAGAGGAGTTCTGTGCTAAGGATTTCCCATATGACTTAGCGACACGAAGCGACTTACCCACCATTTCCCAACCTATAAAATGGGGACTTATCTACTTCAGAGTTGTGAGGTTGAATTCTCAGTGTTTGTGCATTAACGATTCATCGTGACAGTGTGAGATCCTTGAATGGCAGGTGTTAGAGAAGTGTAAAGAAATCAACTCGTAAAGGCTCAGTTGTATCTGATCAGCACAGGCCCATGTCAGGGCAATGCAGACCTGTACCATTCCAGCAGATCGCTGAGAGGTGCAGTGCCCTACATGCAGTGGGAACATGTCCTGGCCCTGCTTTCTCCCCAACCCCTTGCACCCACAGAGGCACCAGGAGGAAGTAGTTCCTGTGCTGAGGGCAGAGGGAAGTGGGGAGGCTTTTTGTGCCATCCCCAACTCTTACCCACACAGTAGCAGGGCATAATATGGCCCTAACTCCCTTACTGCTCTGGCAGTGGAGTTACTCCCTGAAGCATGAGCAGGGTTACAAAATTGAGTTTTACCACGGGACTGTTTGATTGGTCTTTAAAAAACAAGAAAACCTCCCCTCAAGTGATCAGCCAGCCTACAGACATCACCCTCTTTGACAAACTATCAAGAGACCAACACTTGCTGGTTGAAAGCTGGTTTTCAGCAGACACTTACTGTTGCAAATCCACACTCCACCTTACTGATTTTCTCTATGGACTCCACAGCATCTCTCCCCAGTTCTAAGAGGGTGGGATCTCGTGTGGCACGGTACAGATACATGGCACTCTCGATCAGCTCTGCAAAATCCAGCAGCAAAGACTTTGTTACAGTGCACAGAAGACACCCCTGCAATTTGCATAGATTCACCAATACAATTCAAGAGGATCAGATCAATTAGCCCTATATATTGCCTCTGGCTCTCACCCATCTTCCCAGAGGACAAGCCAAATCTGCAATTAAACAGTTTGAATTGAGATGACATGTTAACTATGCATTTCCCGCCTCACATTTAGGGGATGGGAATGAAGTGAAGTTAAAAAAATTTAAAATTAAACTTGCCCTAAAAAAACCCCCTAAATTTAGAAAATTCTTTGATACCGCAATTCTGCATCAGACATTTCAGCCCCATAAAAAAAAGTTGTACATTTTATAAGCTACTGAAAGATAGGGTTTCCTGATGTTTAGATACAGGGATGGGTAATATGGATACATCCACGGCAGACATCAGGTGCACCTTCTCTTTTCCTTACTCTAGAAACATTGCTACTGTGATATTGTGACACATGCTAAGAAAATTAGCATTGCTAAGAATTTTTGGTAAAAAAGTCCAGTTTACAGGCCACATGGCGAATGATGTTATGCTGCTGTAACAGCCATTCAGGAAACTCAAATTAACAAATGCATTTGCAGACCTACATGATGCAGGTGCACAAGTAAATGAAGTAGAACCATGTGTGTTGTAAGAAACAGGGAAAAGGGAAATCAATGGTTGTGGAACAGAAAAGGACAAAGGAACGAGGGAGAAATGTTATTTTCAAGTTTCAGAGATGATCTTGCATCACAGGATCATTAACATTATTTGTGTTACTCAACTGCAATAAGGTTAATAAAACTGGAGGAATAGCAAAAGTCTGCTTTACTCTATGCACTTCATTCAGCAAAACCAGACTGGTCTGTTTATAGTCAATTTCACTTTCTAGTTATACTAGTACAGAATTCATGTGTGCAAGTGAACATTTACATTAAAAAGCCTTTTACTGACAGACTTTGAGAACACTTAATACTACACTTGATGCATCTTCTTCAATAGCACAAACCCTATATTTTGGGCCTAATCCATTTGACAGGGCCCCTTTAAGAAGTGGCACAGTGGTTAGGCTCCTTTAAAATGTAGTCCTACCTATAGTGAAAGTCAGACTCTTGCCGGAAATGGAAAATGGGAGTGCCCTGAGAATGAAGTTATTATTGCAGTAGTGTAAAATCTTGCAGATTAGATGTTAGGTAACATTTAAATTACTACACTAGAGTAAAAGCAGGACTCAGTGTCAACATGTTTGTTGCTTCTGTTTACCAGGTCTGAGTGGGTATCCTTCTCGCTTCTCCACTGTATAGCCCTGGGGAATGTTGTAAAACTCAGGCAGCCCACCAAACTGTTTCCAAACAGTGTAATAATTGAGGAATGTTCGCATGGCATTATTGATGTCCCCTATCAGGCTCTGGGGAAAGAAAAAACACCTAGTGAAGCAACACTTAGTTGGGAAACAACAAACTACACAGGACTTAGCTTAAAAAAAAAACAACCTTTCCTACAGTCATTAAATGAGAAACCAATGGACTGCTCACAGAGTTTGAACATAGTCATATTCAGACAGGGTACCTTAAGAATAGCTGGAGCTAATGAGGAAGCTGGTGACACTTCTGTTGGATCATATTCCATGTGATCTCTGAATTCATACCAAGTTTTCTACTCCCTTCTGGCTGATGTGGGTCTCAGAGGATTCATTTTAGAGCTTCCCTGACTCATCTAGAAGACACTGTTCCTTTCATTTCAGCAGCAGAGGGGCTGTTGCTGCGTAGTCAACTATAGGACACTAGGGAGTGGGAACTACTCAATAAGCAATTCTCATTGCAAGAAATAAACTCAAACATAAAAAAAGTGTTTAGGAGAAGATGGGGAAGGGATTTGGTCTCTTTTCTTAGGGCCCCTCCCCCCCCATCTTCATAAGAACTGTGTTAGGAAAGCAGGTTACAATATGGCTGTCCCCATTCACACTTAATCTATGGTTCTGTATGTAGCACTTCTGGAGTCTAATTCAGCTCTGCCAAAGGCTGCAGGAGGTGAAGTCCGTCTACACTGCGGAGCAGAGCCAGGCTTTAACCGGGACAGAAGATAAAAGTTATCATCATATGCCCCGGCACAGTATTTGTGGTGCAGATGGACCCAAGACAGGGAGGAACAAGATTAGTGTATGTTATTTCTCTTCCTACCTGTAAGCCTGGCCAGTAGGCCTCTAGGGACTGAAAGACAGGCATGGACACTGTCCCTTTGTACATCTGAACCCACAGGTACCAATCGTCGAATTTTGTGTAGTTCTTAATGGCTTTGTTATATTCTAAAAAGAAGCGGAGAAAAATAATTTATCACAACTGAATTTTTAAATAGCAGAAGAGAAGCCCCTTTTTCCACTGTGGATTAGTCAAACACTAAGAACATTCATTTCTCCCAGAGCACTGTCATACAGAACACTCACAAATCTTACAAGGCCTTATTGTAACAAAAACCATCACTACAGGAAACAGTCTAGAAAGGAGTTTTGTCAGACTTTTAGCATCCTCTTGTTAAAAGGAGTCTAACAGACCAAATGATGGAAAAAGAAATTTAGCTCCAAAAAGACACAGGTACTAGCCTGGCTCTACTGAGGTCAATGGGAGGCCAGAATTTCACCCACAGAGCTGAAGATACCTCAGAAGTGAGTCTGCACCATGGAGTTGCTTAAGGTCACATTTCCAGGGGCCTCTCTCTGTACATACAGATATCTACAGGTGCACTTAAGGAGACACTTTTGGGAAAATCTGGTGAAAAAAGGCCCAGTCATCCAGGAGAAAAAAAGCTCTCACCTAGGAACATGGACATCAGCTCTTCATCATGCAGCAGAATGGCTCCTTTAACAAGGTATTCAAAGTAGGAATCTACCCCTGCCCCAATGCCAGCATCTTGGGCTACCCATTTGGCAGTTACCACATCAATGTGGTTACCCACCTGTGGGAAAAGGAAGAGTTTAAAGAAAAGCCAAAGCTTGCCTGTTAATACTAGATTCCGAGGACGATCTTCTCTTTCTACTGTTTATTTGAAAGCCATGGATTCCAAAGCACTTGGCAAACTTTATGAAATACAGACACATATAGCAATACAACATTAGTATTGCTGTCCTGATTTTATGATGAATTTGCAACCTTCAAGTTAAATTAACTGTTTTCTGCATTTCACAACTACACCTGGTTTGTCAATAGGCAGACATGAACAATGCTATGGGAACCACTACTTTGCATTCTTTATTTGCAACATTAATGCCTCATTGGTATAAAGTTTTACCTAGGATTTTATTGATTACAATGCCATAAAGTGCAGCTTTGTTAGGTATTATCTGACCTGAACTCTGGGACTACAGAATAGAGTAACTGCATTTTTCCAAAATTCCAGAGGGTTTTAAGCTAGAAAAAACTCTTTAGATACAAGGAAAAAACCTATTTGTGGCACTCGAGGTCTACAGCGTGGCATTATGGAGCTGGGCAAGACCATAACCATATGCTTAAAGATTTTTCTCTGTTACAGTGCATGTGTGGAAACAGATTTGTAGTCATTCATAATTTTTTTCTTTAAATTTGCCAAGGTCCTCATTGAGGTCTAGTCACATGTGGAGACAGACATTTTTAAACTTCAGAAATGTCCAAGTTTTGTGTACAAAAATGTAAGTGTCAAGAGAAAATATTTATATTTATATTTTAAGTATGGGGAAATTGTGTTCCAACCCTCCTCTCCAAAGCCTAAATTATAAACATCTGAATTGACTAGTCTCATTTAAAAAAAAATAAATAAAAAAATCCCCCTTCGACAGAGACTAAACTTGGAATAGCGGCGCTAAAGCAACGTTTTAAGGAGGCTGTGAGCCAGTAATGACAGAGGATCATAACGAAAGCGGAGTTATAAAAATTATAAAACTGTGAAAATCACAACATTTGCCCGCCAGCCTCTTCTGGGTAGAATACAAGAACTGTGTAACGTATCCGAGGTGGATATAGTCTAACTGAAGTTACCAGGGTTCTGGAACAGTAGGCTAAGTGCCACCTACTGCAGGATTACTGGTATTGCAGTTATACTCATGTAGTACTATAAGGTATCGCTCATTTAAAGATAACGCGTGTCCTCTATCTATCCTGGCTTACCTAGTACTGCCTCCTGTACACTGTTTACAAAAAGGATGTAAGCATAACATGAAGGGCGTTTCCCCCCACTCACCAATCCAATATCGGAGCGATTTTTCCACAGGGCCTTAATGGCTTTTCTGGCCACATCCTCAAACACTAGGTCACCCGTAAGATGGCTTAACGTGGCAAATTCCACTATGAATGTTCCGATACCAGCAGTACAGGTAACTGGGGTCTCTCCAGGGTTTACTCCATGCAGCAAGTTCACTGTCCCATATGGCATCCCAGTTGGGGTCTGAAAAGCTGAAACACATCACAGTCGTGATTCACAGGAGAACGTTCGGCATCTATCACCAGACAACATTTAACAGGCTGACTGTTACTGCCTGTGCCTCTCATTCAAGCATGGATGCCAGCAAGAGACCAGGGGTTTGGAGTAGTCTGAAGTGCACTGAAATAAATGGGAGGTGGCACCATAGCCCGGTATGGGGGAAGAGAGGTAGAACCCAGAAGGCTAGACAAGAAATGCTGGACATCGATTGTGGAGACCTATCACTTAGCATGCAGTGTTTGAGGGTATGCCTGCCTCACTGCACAAGCGGGATGATCTCTGTGAGGATGCAAACGCTGAAAAGCTGCCTCATTAACTGAATGCAGTCCAATCTGTGCCCGGGACGAGGCACATAAAACCAATACAACAACTCACGTACTCTGACTGTGTATCCTAATGGAAGCCCACAGTGGGGCAGAGTTGAGTTTGCACATTTTCTGCCTCTAGAGACCATCACTTGACCACCTTAATGTTCTTTTAACATTTTTTTTTGCTTGGAGTAACTAATATACATGATAAAAAGAAAAGGAGTACTTGTGGCACCTTAGAGACTAACCAATTTATTTGAGCATGAGCTTTCGTGAGCTACAGCTCACTTCATCAGATGCATACCGTGAGCTGTAGCTCACGAAAGCTCATGCTCAAATAAATTGGTTAGTCTCTAAGGTGCCACAAGTACTCCTTTTTTTTTTGCGAATACAGACTAACACGGCTGTTACTCTGAAACCTAATATACATGATGGCGTACATTCATGTGACTGATACCTCCACGTTCCGGGTGTTTCCTGCAGGCATTACATATACCTAATGCTGTCATTTCAGAAGACTACACTCACATTTCCTGCGATATTTTGTCTCAAGTGACCCAGAGTCCTGCATTCTGCTTCCAACAACCATCCCACAGCTGCTTTGGAAGCTTCAGAGGTTTCCATGTGGATTGTAAAGGATTTATTTGAGCCTAGGCTCATTCCCCAGACTTCAGTAACACCAAAATACTTGTACATCAGTGCAGCACTGACAAAAATATGGCCGTTTAATACAGCTAGTTAGACTTCCCCTATGATTCCAGTGATCTGGGGACTATTTTAGATGCTGAAGTGATGGCACTTGTATTACTACTGGCCAGTTAACTCAGCATCTACTATGCAGAAGAGTGCAGAGAGAAGTTAGATCTGCAGCTCTGGAAAGGTTCTCACCTGGTAGGAGTTTACGAGCAGCTTCTTCCGCCATCCTCAGAAGAGGTCCTGAGCACGGCCATCCTGCTTCCACTTCAACACCAGCTTTCTTAGACAGCAAGTGAGCAGACAGGAGACCACCTACCACTGGAACAGTGCAAAGTGAGGGGCTCATTAGGAAGTACAAGGAGGAATGAACTGATGGTTTTGTGCACAAAACCCCCAAATCAGCAGCATTTGATTCCATAACTAGGAAGTTGTGGCGGGGAAGGGGAAGACAGATGACTCATCTCTAGTGTCTAAGAAGGTGCTAATCAAAGATGCTTTGCAAAGATAAAAAGTTGGATTTATTCTTGTTCTTGCTTCTTTGTAAACTGTCAAAAAGAACTGGAAGCACTTCTTCTACCTCATTGCATTAGAAACAGCAGATCTTACCTATGCCCGTTTATCTGTAGTACAGATACAGACAACTGAAGAACTACTGGGATTATGACATCAGGAGAATAAAGTATGAGCAATTGAAAGGGAAAAAGAGAGTGGATGGGGTTGTCTTGTATTTTAAATGAGCCCAGAAATGTGTAACATAGCAAGTGTAGGTCAAAAACTATTAATGTGTAAAATATTTTACCAGAAACTGTCTCAGGGTGCAGAAACTAGCAGAGCAGGAGAATGAGAATAAGCATAGCACAGTTTTCTTCTCTGAAAGTGTCATTTAGGTAGAGGGAATTGAAGGAGTAAAACAAGCACGTAGTGCTGAAGGCAGAGGTCGTCATGATTTTTCAAGCGAAAGAGGACTTTAATCATAGCTTCTTAAATAGACAAAATTACTCTCCATTCCAGAACATCGTCTGCCTCAAGGGACACAAGAAACTTATTCTAGAAGCAACAGCAGATTTGATGTGTAACTTTATGACTTCAGCATGAAACCTCTCATTCTGAAACTTAAAACTAACCTTGAACAAGTACACAAACTGTAGTATGTATAGTTTACATATGGAACCATTCAAAAGGGGGCTGGGAGGTAATGCACAATGAAGGAAGGGAGGTGTATTTTTCTTTGTTTAGTTTGTATGCAGCAGAATTCAATTCCCACTGTTCTTCTGCATTGCCCTTCTGCATTAGATATAAAATTATGAATTCACAGAGACTGTGATTGTGACACACAAACGACTTTCAAGTTAAGCCCTACTCCAGCACCCAGCTCACCTCGGATGTTGGTTTCAAAGACAGACGCATTTACGTCAATATCAAAATCCACCCCCTCCTGCAGCACATTGACAACCCTCTGGAACTCTGAAACATTTCCCAAAATCTGGAAAAGAAATCAGGACAAATGAGAGGGAGGCTCATGAGGCAGCAAATGACTACACTCAGGAAAACAAAGGAGCAATTATAAGGAACGCATGACATAACAGACTCCTCAGCAGCTTCACTATAGGGTTAGATGCTGTTTTAAACCTTTTTCACTTGACCAAGCTGCAGGGGCGGCAGGTTTGTATAATTTTTGGTGGTGCCCAGAACAGGTCCAAATCCTGCCCACGGCTCTGGGAGGGAGTTTGGGTGTGGGAGGGAGTTTGGGGTGCAGGCTCTGGGAGGAAGTTTGGGTGCAGGAGGGATGCAGGCTCTGGGAGGGTGCAGGTTCTGGGCTGGGGTAGGCATGCAGGAGGGGGTGCAGGCGGGGATGCATGCTCTGAGAGGGAGTTTGGCAGGGGACAGACGAATGGACTGCCATGTGCCTCCTCCGGCGCAACAGCTGCCTCAGCCTGCCCCTGGCGCCGCTCCCTTGTAGCCGGGAGCGGCCAGCGAGGGAGCGCAGCACGGAGCTGTAGGGGACAGCTCAGGGGAGGTGCGCGGGGGTGGCAGGCAGAGCCGGGGGAGAGATCCGGCTCCGAACCTTGGTGGAACTGGGCCCTGAACTTGCTGGAGCCCGGGCACCACGGGCCCATACAACTTGCCGCCCCTGACTAGCTGGGAGCACAAGCTGCTGACTCACGAAACTGAGGATATAAAAGACACTAAGAAAAAGATTCCTATTTGATTGTCTTCAAAGCTTTCCCCCCTCATTCTGGGTCCTTATGCCATATTTAGAAGGTGTCAGAGGCTGGGCACTCCAGGCACCTGCATCTCAGTGGAGTGAAGTCAATGCAGGCTCTCCCTCTCTCAGTTAATAAGTTTCTCTCACAAGTAGGTGAAGAGCACCTGAGAGGAGCAGAGGTAAATCGAGGCCTCTAATGCAGGATATTTAAGAAGTGCAGAAAGTAATATTGTATGAAATAAAACAGAGGGAAATTAACAAGAAAAGGTTGTAATTGAGTGAGGTACTTACTAGTAGAGTGTCCAAAGCATCAATCAACGTGAGAGAAAAACTAAAAGAGAAAAGAAGGCAGTGTGAGGAAATGTCAAGTGAGATAAGTAGCAGCCAGGGTGACAGACAGTAACAAATATAACACTTGAATATTTAACAGCAAAAACAAACAAAGTCTAACTACAACTCCAGTTACTGAGAGGCAACAGCGTGAGCCAACCTGAGACCCCTAAGCTGTGTATAGAGAAGACTGGGAATTCTACCCACAGGACATCTATCATCCTGCTGAATCTGTCAGATCACAACCATTGCCACTAATAGCATCAACACAAAATTATGACTCCACTGGAGGGCCAGGCAACAGGTGGAGCTAAGAACAAAAATATACTGTATTCCAACAGCAATACCTGCAGCCTTAGTGGTAAAAATACCTCCCAATAATATTTCGTGACATAATCATCTTATTCACAGAGTTGTTTTAGCCGCATTGGTCCCAGGATATTAGCGAGACAATAAATATATTACCTTACCCACCCTGTCTCATCTTTTCCTTAAACAATTCTCTTTTACTGGCAGGTGCCTGGCTTGTGTGATCCAATTGGTTTTTCTCCTTCACCAACATATACGATTCAAGCTAATGCAGTTTGAGACTCCACCTTTATCAAACGGCTTGGCACAGTTACAGCAGAGACCATGACAGTGCCCCACAGAGTCGTCAGAGCTAAAGATGAAGGTCTTTTAGATTCTTAAGTCTAGGGAGAGGTAGGGAAACGCCGGCACCCTGGACACAGCAGGCGAACAAGCTCATAGGGAACATTAACCCTCTCCAGTACCTTCCCCAGGTGTCCTGTCCATCACACGTCAGAGGCCGCAGTTCATCGTAGGGAAACGCGTTTTCCAGGTAGCTGTCGTAGGCGTGGTAGAACATGGACTTGACCCGCTCCCTGAGGGCAGAGGCGGCATTGGAGCGCGGACACGGCTACGGGCCTATCGGCTCGCCAGGGCTGCGCCCCCGGCTTGGCCAAACCGGCCCGGGGTTCCCCCGCCCGCCGCCCGCACTGCCCGGGCCGCTTGGCAGCCGCACGTCGCTTAAGCGCCCAGATGCGCGGCCCGGCCCCTTCCACATGCCTGGGCGGGACTCGCCTACTGCCCCCAGCCGGGCCCGAGCGGGGCCGCACCGAGCCCGGGGCCGGAGCGGGGCCGGCCAGGCCGAGGGGGCCGCTCCCGGCAGGGGGAGCTGGGGGGAACCGAGCCGCCCTGAGCCTCACCGGTAGTGGGCGAGGTCTATGCCGCGGGCCGCCCCCTCCCCGGCGCCCGGCAGGTGCAGGGCCCAGAGGCAGCACAGCAGGTACCAGGAGCGGAGCATCGGGGGGTGGCAGCGGAGCCCGGCCGCGCCGCCACTTCCGCCCCTCACGAGGGGGTAGCCACGCCCCTTCTGCGCGCGCGTCGGTCCCACTACTTGCCCTCCCCCCCCCCGGCAGTAGGCCTTAATGCGCCTGCGCACAAAAAGTACCTTCCACTTCCGGCTTCTCTAGCTACCGTGGCAAGTCCCCGCCCTCCGGAATCCGTCGTGTCTCAGGACGAGGCTGCGGTTTCCCCTTCCGGGGCATAGGGCAGTACCTGGAGCTGCTGCCAGGCTAGGGGTCTTGACCCTAGAGGTAGCCACGTTTGGTTTCCCTCGCGGGGAGGGGCGTGTCCCAGCCACCGGCCTGGCCCGGCCCGTTACGGCCACGGTCAGGGACGGGCCTCGCCCTGGGCGCGGTGACCCAGCCCTGCACAGGCCTCTCAACAGCGTCCCTGGCAACCCCCCGCCGCCGCGCTCTTCTCCCCGCCCTGCGCGGCTCCCGGGGCCAGGTCCTCGGCAGGAAGCGCATGCCGGGGCTGCGAATGGGAGGGAGGGTTTTAACCCCCGGCCGGTCAGCTTTGAGTTGAGCCAGTGGCTTAATTTCCCGTCAGTTCTTCCGGCACCGCAGGAGCCTTGGTACGCAGCTTTTATCATGGCCGTTGCCTTACCTCGAATGCCCTGTCGGTCTGCTGCTTTCCCTGAGACTTCTTCAGCCTGAATCAAACGTCTTCTCTTCCGGGGTGCCTTGCAGACCAGTGGGCGGTGGTGCCGCTGCTTTCCCTGTAACCCTGAGTGCCTCAAAACACCTGCCGCTGGAGCTCCTGTGTCTGGAGGCTTCCGTCCATCACACACGCACGGGCCGAGTGACTGTGTATTAAGCAGCCTGGGTTCAGTCTTCTGACTCTAGGAACCTGCTCCTTAGACCACGTCCCCACTCTGGCCTTCACCGGCCTTGTTTATACCTGGCACGATGAATGCAATGCCCCCCCCAGTCCTGAATTTTCCCCAAAACATGTGCTCTGTAATGTCCAGCCCTTTCCTGGAGAATTCAGCGAGAGACTAAGAACATAAGAACGACCATCCTGGGTCAGACCAAAGGTCCATCAAGCCCAGTATCCTGTCCTCTGACAGTGGCCAATGGCAGGTGCCCCAAGAGGAATGAACAGACAGGTTATCATCAAGTGATCCATGCCCTGTCACCCAGTCCCAGCTTCTAGCAAAGAGGCTAGGGTCACCATTCCTGCCCATCCTGGCTATCTAGCTCCCTTTTGAACCCTGTTATAGTATTGGCCTTCACAACACCCTCTGGCAAGGCGTTCCAGAGGTTGACAGTGCATTGTGTGAAAAAATACTTTCTTGTGGTTGTTTTAAACCTGCTACCTATTAATTTCATTTGGTGGCCCCTTGTTCTTGTATTATGAGAAGGAGTAAATAACACTTCCTTATTTACTTTCTCTATACCACTCATGATTTTATAGATCTCTATCATATACCCTTTAGTCGCCTCTTTTCCAAGCTGAAAAGTCCCAGTCTTATTAATCTCTCCTCATACGGAAGCTGTTCTATATGCCTAATCATTTTTGTTGCCCTTTTCTGAACCTTTTCCAATTCCCATATATCTTTTTTGAGATGGGGCAACCACATCTGCATGTGGGCATATAGGGATTTATATAGAGGCAATATGATATTTTCTGTTTTATTATCTATCCCTTTCTTGATGATTCCCAACATTTGGTTTGCTTTTTTGACTGCTGCTGCACATTGAGTGGATGATTTCAGAGAACTATCCACAGTGACTTCAATATCTCTTTCTTGGGTGGTAACAGCTAATTTAGACCCTGTCATTGCATATGTAGTTAGGATTATGTTTTCCAATGTGCATTATTTTGCATTTGTCAACATTACATTTGATCTGCCATTTTGTTTCCCAGTCATCCAGTTTGTTCCTTTAAAAATATATTACCAAGCGGCTTGCCACATTAGCCGGAGTTAACATTCACTTTACATCAAACACAGCACTGGAATGGTTTAGATTAAAAGTAAAACAAGTTTATTAACAAGAGGCAATAAGATTGTAAGTGAATTCACATATAAAGGGTAGAGTTAGAAATGGTTACAAGCAAATTAAAGTGAAAAATGCTTTCTAGAGGCTAAGACCTTACAAAACAAGCTACAGCCTTTGTTCAAGGGAGTTTCCTTACCAACATATGCTCCAGAAAGTGGCTGACCAGCCCCTTTGGTCAAGAATCCCATAAAGTCCAAATGGTTTCTTTGTTGTCTCAGGTGAAAGATAACTTGTGGTTCTTTGCCCCTTTGTTGTCTAGTGAGCCTTTGAAATGGTTTCTTCTGAAGATTACCCCTCAAAGTAAAGTTCATTAGAGCCTAACAGCAGCTCCCAACACAGGTCCTGGCACGCAATTTTGGGTTCAGAGCTGCTCAGCTACTTTTTCAGAGCACCAGTTGGGCTTGTGGGGGTGGGGGGCAGGAAGTGTGAGCTTCCTTTTTTGAATCCTGCTTTTAGCGCCTCTGTGCCTCAGAAACACACCTGTCTCTGCCTTCTTCCGACCCTATGAAACCAGTCTCCTTGGTCCAGTCCCTGAGGGAAAAGTGTTTCCTTCCCCAGGTACTTCAACCTTGCCTCCTTCCAGCCAGCCCCCAGGAACTCAGCCCATCTCCCTCTCCATGCTCCCATGTTCCCATGAACACTCTTCATCTCCAAATCTCTGTCCTTCCTTCCATGCCACTCAGTAATACACCCTCCACTCAAAATCTCTCTTAGGCCTCTATTGCCCATGCACTGCCCACTCTGCAAAACCAATTCACCCCTCTCCTTGTCAAATAAAGTAATTCACTGAGGCCCTACAACCCTCCCAGAATCTACTGCAGTGAGGGCACCTCCACCTCAACAGTCAATTGCTCCTTCCCCCTGATCTTTCTTTGGGGGCTCTCTGCTGCCCCTCTTCCTGGTGCACCCTCTCGTGGAAGCTGCAGCTTGTTATGCACAGGCTGCTATGCTGCTTTGCTCTCCTCCTGGGAAGACTCCAATGCAGCACCTTCTGCTCTCTCTCACTGCTCACAACCGTGCTCTCAAAGGAGCAGCAGCTCAGAGGTTACTTGGCTCATCACTCCCCGCTTCCCCGCTCTAACACTTGCTTGTTTTTCTTACAGCCCCAGTTCCCAGAGCTGTGTGACTTCATGAGAATCTTAGCTTTGGTTTAAAACAAATTGTAAGTTTCTCATCCTTGTGGTTGCAGGGAAAAGCTTGGAAAATGTGAGCAACTCCATCTCCAAAGGACAAGTAAGCCACATATTTATTTTTAAAATCTCATGATTTTCAGTTTCACAATCACATACAAATACATATTTTCTTATAAACACAGCCCCAGCTGATGGTTAGTAGTGCTGCTGGGCAGTGATGAGTCTAGCTGGATCATGAACCAATGTGGCTATTGGAGGTCAAGCTTCCTCCAGACCAAGTGATGCAATGTAGCTAGCTTTTCATTTTCACCACCATTCGCTCCATCTTGTTTGAGTTCGTCTCCAGGCACCTGCTTCTCACCCAAGAGTGGAGTCTAGATTGGAACCAGGATAGCTGCATGATTGCACTATGTATGTCAGAAGTTAATCTTTCTTTTCTTTTCTTTTCTTTTCTTTTCTTTTCTTTTCTTTTCTTTTCTTTTCTTTTCCATTAATGCCCACAGCATGCGGCTCATGAACTCAGGAAGACACAGCCCTGCCCTGCCCAGAAGAACTCAATCTAAGAACAGGAGACAGAGCAGTTATTTGAGGTTGTACAGTCTCCTGATTTCCTCCTGTAGATCTTGAATAGGGTAGGTGAGAGCATGGTGCCTCTGGAGCCCCACAGGTGAATGATCTGGTGAAGACCAGTGCTTCATCACTCTGAACGCAGGCTGCAAAGAAGAATCGGTAGAATCGTAGAGCATTCTCTTCCAGGCCTGTATTAGTGCGGTACACTGCAGCTGACAGTACTAGGTGCCACAGAGGGACTGAGGGTCATGCAAATAGGCACCCTTGCCTTGTGTGGGGATAGGAGGAGGTCACTGATGCCATTTCTGCTCTATGATCTGGCTGGGAGCTGAACTGGGAAGATTGCTGTATATTGGGGATGGACAGGTGAAATTGGAGATGTCTCTTCTCTTTCCTGGCCTTCCAGATTTCCTCCTTCCAAGTGCTCTGCCTCCCTTCACTTCCGACTGAGCCCTTGCAAGATGCCCAGTGCCCACAGGGACATGCTTCAACCAAGCTGGCGGCTGATGGCTGGCACTGAGCTATACTGATGTGCTGTTGCCAGCATTCCCCACTGGCAGCACATTGTAAATCCTGACCCACCCTGGTTTTGAATGATTGGCAGTTACCCAATGTTCCCAACGTCACTCTTGGTACGGTCCATTAAATCTGTGTCCCCCCATGCTGATTGTGAGTTCTCCCTTGCAGGATGGGCGTTTATTAGCAGCGGCTGGTCTCTCTTCTCTGTGCCCCCGTGTCTCAGAGGGTTCGACTGGTCCCCAATAGCTCACGTTCTCTCTCTAAAGCAGCCATTCCCGGACGTGAGTGTGCATGCACATGGTGAAGGAGTGCAGGCGAGGCACATGCGCAGGAAGGGAGGGTAGGAAGGTCAAGGCATTTGGCAACCTAGGTCTTGGCCTGCCAAAGCTGTGCTCTGTGGAAACCAAACCTATCAAGCAAATTGCTCTCAGGAAAGGGAAGAGTACGGTCAGCCTGAAAGCCAGCTGTGTGTAGCTATGGTGCATCACGTTGTTGCCAGCTGTCACTTGTTAGAATGACAGGTGCTTTTACTCTCAGTCTTTAAGGGGATACATCTTTATTTGAAGTACCCACAGCAGTGGGCAGAGGGGGGCGACAGCTAATTTTGGTGTAGTCTTTTGCAAACTGGTGTTCTTTTAAAGAAAGCGGAAGTTTCATGGACTGACAGCTACAGTGCTGGTGGGTTGGTTTCTTGGCTGGGTGTGTGACCACTAGGTGTCACTGCAGGCTTGTGTACAAACAAAAAGCCACCGAATAATTTCCACATATTGTTCATTTGCTGCAGTTGTAATTTAGTCTTCTAGGGCCATTTATCATAAAGCCGTCTGCTCTCTTATTCCATGGCTGAAGGCTGCTAGAGTATGTCTCACTATGCTCCTGGGAGAATCAAAGTACTGGAGTTGATTTCACTAAAAGCTGTCACAGCACATTATTGGAGCACATTTTATTAAAGTTCATTTTCCAGACTTAAATTTAACAGCGTTCTAGACCACTGTCATTTACCATGCACTGGAACAGTCATTTCTCTATCAAAGTCAGTTATTGAATTCTAAAAGTTTTCAAACATATTTTTGAAAGAGATACAGTATGTGACTTGAAAGAAAAACAGGAGGACAAGATGCTAGAGCAGTAAAATGCTCCAGTGTCTTTCATACAGTGAGATGCTGGAATCTGGGACACAAGACAGCAACAGTGAGACTACAAATAACGGAATATGAAAAAGGCAGATTCCATAGGTGAAATTACACAAATACCAATCGGAGCATGTTAATTGCACATTACTCCAGTGGGCACCTGCGAAATATGGTGGAAAAAAATCTCCTTCCTCCTTCCTATAATGTGGTATGAAAATATTCCAAACAAAAGAGCTTCCTATCTTTCAACCTGCTAAGGCCAGAGTGTGTCCAAGACCAAGAACGAGACTAACAGAGGAGTTTGCAGTGGTGTTGTAGCTGTGTCGGTCCCAGGATATTAGAGACAAAGTGGGTGAGGTAATATCTTTTATTGGACCAACCTCTGTTGGTGAGAGAGATGAGCTTTCAAGCTCCAGAGAGCTCTTACTCATTGCTAAAGATATTCCTCGCCCACCTTGTCTCACTAACAGAGGAGGAAGCTGTCAATGATGTTGAATCATTCCTTTAAGGTGTGATGATGGGACAGCAGAACTGTTTAGGATGGAGGAATAGGTGGTTCTAAAATGAGTCTTGCTTGTAACAGACTCCATCCTGTGTAGTGCTAAGACCCTGGACTTCTATTATAATAGCAGCTCATCACCATGCAGAAGGCGCTTACAGGATCAGGCCCGCTATATAACATTTGAGAGGCAAATGGATCCTGTATTGTAGTAGCTGAGGTGAAGTAGCGCTGGAACTTTGCATCATTTCTGAACTCCTGGCAGTCCTCATCTCCTGACTGCTTTGCCTTTTAATCATGTTAGACACTCGGGAACCAAACTGCCAATTTACCCTATGGCCTGGTCTACGCTACAAGTTTAGGTCAAATTTAGCAGCGTTACCTCGATTTAACCCTGCACCTGTCCACACGACGAAGCCCTTTTTTCCGGGCTCTTAAAATCGATTTCTTTACTCCACCACGACGAGGGATTAGCGCTGCAGTCGGCCTTGCCAGGTCAAATTTCGGGTAGCGTGGACGCAATTCGACGGTATTGGCCTCTGTGAGCTATCCCAGAGTGCTCAAATGTGACTGCTCTAGACAGTGCTCTCAACTCAGGTGCACTGGCCAGGTAGACAGGAAAAGGCCCACAAACTTTTGAATCTCATTTCCTGTTTGGCCAGCATGACTAGCTCACCGGCACAGGTCACCATGCAGAGCCCACCAGCACAGGTGACCATGCAGTCCCAGAATCGCTGAAGAGCTCCAGCATGGACTGAACGGGAGGTATGGGATCTGATCGCTGTATGGGGAGACGAATTCGTGCTGGCAGAACTCTGTTTGAAAAGACAAAATGCCAAAATATTTGAAAAAATCTCCAATGGCATGAATGACAGAGGCTATAACAGGGACCCGCAGCAGTGCTGCGTGAAAATTAAGGAGCTCAGGCAAACCTACCAAAAAACCAGAGAGGTAAACGGCCGCTCCAGTTCAGAGCCCCAGACATGCCACTTCTATGATGAGCTGCATGCCATTCTAGGGGTGCAGCCACCACTACCCCGACCCTGTGCTTTGACTCCATGCATGGAGTGGGAGGCAACATGGAAGCGGGTTTTGTGGGCGAGGAAGATGATGATGATGAGGAGGTTGTAGATAGCTCACAGCAAGGAAGCGGAGAAACCGTTTCCCCCAACAGCCAGGATCTGTTTATCACCCTGGACCTGGAGCCAGTACCCCCTGAACCCACCCAAGGCAGGCTCCCGGACCCTGAAAGCGGAGAAGGGACCTCTGGTAAGTGTACCTTTGTAAATATTATACATGGTTTAAAAGCAAGCATGTTTAATGATTAATTTGCCCTGGCATTCACGGCCAGTATAGCTACTGGAAAAGTCTGTTAACGTATCTGGGGATGGAGCGGAAATCCTCCAGGGACATCTCCATAAAGCTCTCCTGGATGTACTCCCAAAGCCTTTGCAAAAGGTTTCTGGGGAGGGCAGGCTTATTCCGTCCTCCATGGTAGGACATTTTACCACGCCAGACCAGTAGCACATAGTCGGGAATCATTGCAGAACAAAGCATTGCAGCGTATGGTCCCAGTGTTTGCTGGCATTCAAACAACATCTGTTCTTTATCTCTCTGTGTTACCCTCAGGAGAGTGATATCATTCATGGTCACCTGGTTGAAATAGGGTGGTTTTAGTAATCAGACATTCAGAGGTGTCCGTTCCTGCTGGGCTGTTTGCCTGTGGCTGAACAGAAATCTTCCCTGCTGTTAGCCACGCGGTGCGGGGAGGGGTGAAGCCATCATCCCAGAGAACTGGGGGTGTGTGTGGGTGTGGGTGGGTGGGTGGGGTGGGGTGGGGTTAGTTGGGTTTCTGCTGCACGTTAACCCGGAAAGCGCAGCCCCTCCTTTTCAATTGCCAACCCATTTTAAATGGCCAACCCAACGGCTACTTTGTATGGGAAATGGGGGCACTGCTGTTTGAAACCATTCCCACATGTTATGAAGGTTATAGAAGCTAAAAGACTGTGGCTTACCATGGCTGCCTGCAAGCCGAATTCTGCTGCCTGGCCCTGCGTGAGTGATCTCTCACACCAAACTGGCATACCCTCCATAAGAAGCAGAATGCGACCTTGTAGTGAAAGCACATGTGCTATGTAATGTTAACAGCAAGGTTTACCGTGAAAGAGTGTACCCCTTGTTCTATAAAATGTGTCTTTTTAACTACCACTCTCCCTTTTTTCCCTCCACCAGCTGCATATGTTTATCCTTCTCAGAGGCTAGCAAAGATTAGAAGGCGAAAAAAACACACTCGCGATGTAGTTGAACAGCTCCTGACGACTGTCCAGGCCGCCTGTGTATGGCTTCATGAGCCATGGCATTAAGGGGTAGGCTGGGTCCCCAAGGATAACTATAGACATTTCAGCATCCCCAACGGTTATTTTCTGGCCTGGAAAATAATCCCTTGCTGCAGCTGTTGAAACAGACCAGAGTTCCTGAAGATGCGAGTGTCATGTACCTTTCCTGGCCATCCCACGTTGATGTTGGTGAAATGTCTCTTGTGATCCACCAGTGCTTGCAGCACCACTGAAAAGTACCCCTTTCGGTTTATGTACTTGCTGCCTTGGTGCTCTGGTGCCAAGATAGGGATATGGGTTCCGTCTATCGCCCCACCACAGTTAGGGAATCCCATTGCAACAAAGCCATCCACTATGACCTGCACGTTTCCCAGAGTCACTGCTCTTGATATCAGCAGCTCAGTGACAGCGTTGGCTACTTGCATCAGAGCAGCCCCCACAGTAGATTTGCCCACTCCAAATTGATTCCCGACTGACCGGTAGCTGTCTGGCGTTGCAGGCTTCCACAGGGCTATTGCCACTCGCTTCTCAACTGTGAGGCTGCTCTCATCTTGGTATTCCTGCTCTTCAGGGCAGGGGAAAGCAAGTCACAAAGTTCCATAAAAGTGCCCTTACGCATGCGAGAGTTTCGCAGCCACTGGGAATCGTCCCAGACCTGCAACGCTATGCAGTCCCACCAGTCTGTGCTTGTTTCCTGGGCCCAGAATAGGTGTTCCACGCCATGAATCTGCCCAACTGACACCAGGATGTGCACATTGCAGGGGCCCATACTTTGTGAGAAGTCTATGTCCATGTCCTCATCACTCTCGTCACCGTGCTGCAGTCGCCTCCTCCTCGCCTGGTTTAGCTTTTCTTGCAGGTTATGGTTCTGCATATCCTGTTGGATAATGTGCGTGGTGTTTATAGTGCTCAGAATTGCCATGGTGATCTGAGCGGGCTCCATGTTCCCAGTGCTATGGCGTCTGTGCTGAAAAAAGGCGCGAAACGATTATCTGCCGTTGCTCTGACGGAGGGAGGGGTGACTGACAACATGGCTTACAGGGTTGGCTTACAGGGAATTAAAATCAACGAAGGGGGTGGCTTTGCATCAAGGAGAAACAGAATGGCCCCCTCAAGTATAGAACTCAAAACCCTGGGTTAGCAGGCTGTTGATTTCACGGAGGAGGGGGGAGAAAATGAATACAAAACAAATCTGGTCTGTTTCTTGTTTTGATCCACTTCATCTATCTTTATACATTTTAGCTGGCATCAGACGGTGCAGTACAACTGCTAGCCATCGTCGTCTCCTGGGTGCTCGGCAGAAGACGGTGCAGTATGACTGCCGGCAGGACTGAATCTCCATGAGACAAAACTTTAAAAGGGAAATGACCTGGCTGAGTCACTCCCATGTCTGCCCAGGTGCCCCTGATCGATCTCACTGAGGTCGGCTAAAAGAGCACCCAGGAGTACGGTGATGATGGCTACCAGTCATACTGCACCATCTGCTGCCAAAAGGCAATGAGCTTCTGCTGTGTAGCAATGCAGTACCGTGTCTGCCAGCATCCGGGAGACATACGGTGATAAAGAGCTGAGCAGGCTTGCCGTGGTATGGCGACTGCAGGGGTAACCCAGGAAAAAAGGAGCGAAATGATTGTCTGCTGTTGCTTTCACAGAGGGAGGGAGGGAAGGGAGGGCCTGACGATATGTACCCAGAACCACCCGCAACAATATTTTTGCCCCATCAGGCATTGGGATTTCAACCCAGAATTCAAATGGGTGGCGGAGACTGCGGGAACTGTGGGATAGCTACCCACAGTGCAACGCTCCAGAAATCGACGGTTGCCTCGGTACTGTGGACACACTGCGCCGACTAAATGCACTTAGAGCATTTGTCTGGGGACACACACAATCGACTGTATAAAAACGCTTTCTACAAAACCGACTTCTATAAATTCAACCTAATTTCCTAGTGTAGACATACCCTAAGTCCCGTTGAAACAAAATGAGTTTGCGGGCAGTGCCACGCCCTCCGCTGCATGGAGTTTGGCAGCGTCGCTGTGAAGGAATCTGGCTCTGAATAGCTCATGCTTCCAGAGCATGTTAGAGAAACTGAAATTGCTGGAGCCTGCGTAGCACCTGCCTTTAGGATATAGAGTGAACGCCACGTAGTAGCACAACCAGTGCCTTAACGTTAATCAGCACAGATGTGCCCTGTGCAAACAGAAATACCGTGGAGAAATGGAAACTATTGGTTTGACTGTGGTGGAATACCTCATACGTTCCCCTAGATCATGCTAGTTACATATGTCTGGCTCCAGTGGATGCAAAAAGGAATGTTGAGAACAGTGCTTTCAAATGGACATGGTACATTACTAAAATATTTAGGCCACATCAGGCTTAAGTGCTTCTTCAGCTATCTCACTATACTGCTCAGGCACTCAGTCTTTATCAAAAGACCACTGGTGAAGTCATAAAAAGTTTCGTTTGGCTGTGGGGGAGGGTACTCCCTAATTATTATGAGGGCGTTTAATGCTTCGGTTTATGAAATCCTTAAGCTGATGACTTGTTTACTACATACTATTATCATAAGTAGTTTTGTTGCCCTGCCTGCAGATCTGATGCCCATTAAGATGGAAACTGTATGTAAATCAGGATACCCCATTAATATCTATAATTCATGCCGGAATGCAGGAGTTTGCTTGCTACAAGAAGAAACCATAAACAGGAGTTTTATGAACACTAAAAATTGTTGCAAAGGTGGTTCTCTTGGAATAATTTTCACTTTCAGGCTCACATCAATCCTTAATTTTAGTAGCACCCGTAGCAGGATGGAAATGATGATTGATTTTTCTCCAAGTATTGTGGGCTGCCGAGTTGAGATTTCACTATAAAAGACTAGACATTTTCAATTGCTTTTTATACGTTCAGAATTGATTTTATTTGCTTAGCACGAGACTAAAATAATGAAAGAAAAAAACAAAGCACAGCCAAATACTAGAGCTGACAGTACAGAAAATACAGTGGGACCCTGTTTTCTTCTTTTGGGTTCCTTGAAATTATGTCATCCTGTAGTTTAAAAAGAAAGAAGCATGCACACAGCTCTTCACTTATAAATGACAGGACATCCTATCGCTGCATTACAAAATCAAGTAGTCCTTGGGGAGCAAGGGGTAAGGGTGTATATCTTCAAAAAGGATCAGAAACTGACAGAAAGTATGTGTGGGGAGAGGCGGCAGTTGACTCAGCAGCATTCCAGGGTGGCATAAACAATGCAACTCCATAGGCTTCAACTGTGCCTCCTTAAATCTCCGTTTGCTTTTTAATAAACGTTGATTTTCAGAGATTGTCCGTAGACAATCACCTTTCACCTATGCCCAGCTTGTCCTCATCCATCCCTCCACAAAGCAAAGTCAACGCCACACCATTCTATTTTGTTGTGAGCACGTTCTTTCCATTTCTGTCCAAAGAGTTTTGTCATGGGATTGGCTCAGCGCGTTTTCGGTTTGCCCAGCGGTCACTTGTGGTCTCTGGGGATCCAGTCACTGATGCGGGTTGTCCACCCATTGTCATGCCCGCAGACTACATGACCTGCCCATGTTCGCTTTGCGTTGTACATTGCCTGCACTACATTGGTCACCTCTGTATGCCTTCTGATCTCCTCATACGCTATATGATCATGGAACGATATATTACACATTCTCCTTTCCATTGCTCTCTGGGTTACAGCGAATTTTTCTTCCTCTGCTTTCATCGTTGACCAACTTTCCACTTCGTATATCATTGCTGATAGAACAGTTGAGTTAAACAGTTCTTTCCTTTTCTTCATCATCCATCCATAGACAATACCCAGAGAAAAAAAGGATGTTCCCTACATTATAATAATGCAGTGTGGATTATGAAGAGCAGGTACTTTACAAAAAGCAGGGTACAGTGCAATAGGTCATGGCGAGACTGTTTATGTGCATCACACAAAGAATTATGGATCTATATAGAATATGAATAGTTTATGCAGGTCCAGTTTAGTGCTATGTTTTTGTCAGGTGAGCTAGAAATATAGACCAGACTTAATTGTTAACATGTCTAGGTTTTTAGGACGGGCATTTCTGGTACTCGCATTGCATGACTTCAATAAAGTCCAGGGCTGCCACACTTCTGTGAATGGGGTTTTGTTTTCATTAGCCAAATACTAGGGTTTTCCCAAAGGGATTATGATTTTGGTCTTCTTTACCCAAGCAGACTTGGAGGCACTAGACACTCTGGGGATGGGCACTATATGAGTAACTAGATAGATTGACGAGGTGAGCCTCCATGCCCATTGCAGGGTATTTCTACAATTGGCCAGGAGAGGTGCCAGACGTACAAGCCTCAGGCTCAATCCTGTGGGGTACTGAGTGCCTTCTGAGGGCTGCTGAGCACCTTCAGCCCCCAGTGGCTCCAGCAGTGTGTTAGCACGTTACAGGATTGGCCCCTCCGTCTTTGGCTGCCTTGTGCACAGATGGGGTAGATGAGCTTTAGGATGAAATGGCGCGTTCAGTCTCTATGTCCTATCCATGTGCAAAACCTGAGACCAGATCCTAAACTGTCATCCACGAGCCCGTTGTGAGTTGGTAACAGGGCATCTCAAATTGCCTTCCTTCCTAGGCAGCAGGTTTGGGGTTGTATTGTATGATGGGGAAGTCAGTTCTGAACATCAATTGTGAATTCAATGTTGAGAACTGGAGGTTCCATTGGTGAAGAGTACTCCACTGGAGGGCCAGGAGTCCCTTTCACTATCATGTCTAGCCGCGGGGAGGGGAGAGAGTTGTTTTGTATTGGATTTGGGAAGTGCCCTGTAGAGTCTAGGTCCCAGGTCACACAGCTGGCATGCATAGATTATTACAATTCTGCAGAAACTCATGTTTTTATCTTTTTGCTTTTTTTTTTCATGTACATTTTTAGCCTCTCATGGTTGCAAACTTAATCCCAAATGTGACTGAGACAAACCTGCCCCGTGATCTCTGCCTGAGTCTGCAGACAGCCTGAAACAATGGCCCATGTGTAGGATATTCATGTGGGAACAGAGAAACTTGAACCTAGATCTCCCACATCCTTGTGTTTTTAATTAAAATGTTCAAAAGGTCTTGGTTTCATTCTGATACAGAATGGGAAAAATTTTGGAATCGTGAAAACCATCTTCTTCCCAGCTCTGCTTATTTGCCTTTCTACATTTAACAACTGTGCCCCTTGTCGGCAGGGGTGCTGGAACAATTTGTATAATGTGAGAGCCATTGAACCAAACTGTAAACCCTATATATGATGGAAACCACTTCAAGCCAGGGGGTGCTGCTGCACCCCCAGCACCCTAGTTCCAGGATCTATGTTTGCAGGGGAGACGCGGTTTCTCCCTCCCAGTGTCTTTGAACCAGGAATGCTTTGTGGAGCTCCTTTTAGTAGATGAACGAGTCTTGGATCATGCAGACTTTTCTAACCTTGATCAATGCTGTGCACAGGAGAGCTAGGGAAGAGGAGCTGCCATGAGGGGTGAAATCCTGGCCCCATTGAAATCAATGGGAGTTTTGTCATTGGCTTCAGTGGGGCCACAATTGCATCCTAGATGTTTAAAGGCTTTGCACCTGTTAGCGTTTCCTTTCATGACCACATGGAAACATGGTGAGATGGCCCGAGTTTAACATGGAAGTGGAGCAAAAGTGTTGAGTTATTTCTCCCTTGGCTACCTTAACACGCACTTTGGATACAGAGAGGTTTGAGTTGGTAGGCTAGGACCATGTAAAATGAACTCACTGGCCCTTGGATTCCCCTGCCAACAGGATTTCCTGCTGTTAGCTAATGGTCAGAACAAGGAGGGGTTGTTTTTTAAAGCAGGAGGCAGTGATTGTGCAGAATGTGCTGTTCCATTGACTCTAAGGCAGTGGTCCCCAAACTTCTTAAGTTGCACGTCCCTTACCCCAATGTAATTTGCCCCTGCCCTCGCTGGGAGCTACAGTCAGGAGCCAGGGCCCAGGGCAGAACTGCGGCTGGGGCCAGAGCTGCGGCTGCGACAGCAGCTGGGGCTAGAACTGGAGCCGGGAGCAGAGCCACGGCTGGGGCCAAGAGTGGGGCCAGGAGCCAGAGTGCAGTCGAGAGCCGGAGGCCGAGGCTGTGGCTGGACCAGAGGCTGGGGCCGAGGCTGGGGCCACGGCAGGAAGCCAGGGGCTGAGGCTGGAGCTGGTAGCCAGGGGCTGAGGCAGGGGGTGGGCCAGGAGCAGAGTTGGGGACAGAGCAGGGCTGGGTGATGCTCCCTCCTCGCCCCCCGATGGGGGCTGGCCCGGGCCCCACTGTGTCCCCCTGAATGTTCCTCCATGCCCCTCAGGGTGGTGTATGCGCCCCACAGTTTGGGGACCACTGCTCTAAGGCCTACACACACACACTGGATTTTTGAGATCAGTGTGGTTATATTGTTGTGGACACTCTCAAATCAGTTTGAGTGCCTTATGCTGATGTCACCTCATTGGGCTTGTTACCAGATTAAATTAACTCATTGTAAAGTGTACGTGTCTCTGCATAGAAGTGACACCAGTTTAACTACATCTATGTCAACAAAAATAAGAACTGGTCAAAATTTTTCATTGGTAAGTTTTTTCAGTGAAAAATGTCTTTTTAAATGATACAAAAATTTCTCATGAAAATGTTTTTGTCATTTGAGAGTTTCTGATTTTTCTTGTTAAACCAGTTTTTGTTTAGTCAAATCAGAGCAGAGTTTTCAATTTCTACTTTTTGTTGTCCCCTCCCCTTCACTCCATTTTATTTCCCTTATCTAGTGGGCAAAAAAGTGAGAGAACGTAGGAGGAAAAGACCCAAAAAATTAAAACCATTTTTTTCATGGAGGTTCAGAGCAAATAGAATTGAAATGAAATGGTTTGTTTCAAACCTAACTGAAATGAATTTTGAAAATAATTTTTAAAAATCTGAAATTTTTCTAACCAGACAGCAATTGCTTTGTTTCCTTAGAAACGTTTCACAAAAATGAATAGTCATTTCTAGGAAAGGCTCCCATTAATTCCCAGGAGCTTTGGATCAGTGCACTAAAGCGAGGCTAAAATCACCAGGCTAAATGCTTGCTCCTAACGATACCATTAGAGAATAGCTGGATTGTAACTGATCTAGGCTGGGATTTCCAAAGGAGCCTATGGGAGTTAGGCACATGAAGCTCCCCTAACTGCCTTATGGTCCTTTGAAAATCCCATGCTTAGAGAACAGGGGTGAAATCCTGTCTACATTGAAGTCAATAGCAAAACTCCCACTTCACTGGGGCCAGGATTTTCCCCAGGATTTTGCATGTGTCACTCACTCAGTCTGTGTTGTAATCTTTTGAATCAGCTGATGCCTGGCTTATTTGGTATTAGTGAGTAATTCTTGTCAGCTATCCCCTAACATGATGGCTGACTCCAGTGCATGGTGTTACACTTTAAGGGTAAACTTTTGCCCCCAATGAAATCAATGGGCGTTTTGCCATTGCCTTCAATGGAGACAGGATTTCAACTCAAGTGTTGAGGGATGGGCTTATGCTGTCAATGCAGAACACTGAAGCCTGATGGCAGGTTCTGCTTAATGAAGGTTCTTTGTGAAAGTATTGCTAGTAAATATGCATTGAAATACATGTGGATGGAACATGCATTGAATTACAGCATATGCCTTCAGAGACAGCATATGCCTTCTTTTTTCTTGTCTCAATATCTCTGCTTTCAAACCTAAAATTACTTCGTTGCCTTCACATGAAGTGTGTCACATTAAAGCCAATCAGAGAACATCCTCTTGGCTACATCATGTCTTCAGACTTATTTTTTGACAGGAGTAAATAGCAAGTTCCTCCCTGATGCTGTTGTTTTAGTCTGCTTGCGATAATAATCTCACAGATGCTGAAACCCGTTATCCTCTGTGAAAATTACTTGGATGCTAAATAATTTCCAATTTTGTGACATCCAAATAACTGTGAAAGCAGCACAAGTGAATCGCCACAAGTAGTCACTGAGAGAATGATGGAGCCCAGATCTGTTGTTAACGGGGAATGGGATGCTCTGTACAGTAGAGCCACACTGGAGGTAAAATCCTGCCCCTGTTGAAATCTATGGGAATTCTGATGTTGACGTCAGTGGAGCCAGGATTTCACCCCAGGAGGGACGTCTGGGATGGCAGAGGTTGCTGAAAGAGCTGGCCTGGCTCTGTAGTGATGTACCTTCCAGCCGGCTGAAGAATGCGGGTTGTCTGGTTTCAGAGGGATCTGCAGCCTTATCAAATGGTGTGTTTGAGTTCCATGATAGAAACTGTGAGCCAGGTCCTAAGCTGGTGTAAATCAGCATAGATCCACTGTGCCAGCTGACACCAGCTCAGAATCCAGCACAAGGACTTTTAGGGTTTTCTCACTAATATCTTACGAGCTTTTTCTTTGCCTGGCTTAGCAAGACTTTCTCATGGATGTCTGGCTCATAGGAAGGAAGGGTGTTCTTACAGTTAAGGTGTTTGATGAGGACTTGGGAGGTCTGCATTCAAATCCTGGTTCTGTTCATATACATCAGAATGGTCTGTTGTAATCACTGGGGCCCTGGGGAGCTACACCAGTTATGAGCCCTACTGATAGAGAATGAGTTAAAATTTATAAAATGTTCCAATCTCCTATAACAGCAAATGTTAATAAAAAGGTGCAAAAGGGAGCCAGACAGACTGAATTAGCCGAACAAAACGGTCTCCTAATACAACCCAAGGACTGCATTGAGATCACGTCTGGTAAACCAAAGGAGAATGGAGTCGGAAATGAATGCACCAACTTTGGTGTGTCAAACACTGGGCCAATTGGTGAGCAAAATAATGAGGGGGAAAGCCATCCTGTCCATCACCCCCTTTTGGAGACCTTAGAAAGGAGACAAGGTGGGGTGTCAAATAGGGAACGACTGCCTGGGTTTCTGACTTTCCTCCGTTTCACTCCAGAGACCCAGCGTCCATTCATGAACCTCAAGGATCATCATGGCACCCAGATCTCAGTGCATCAGTAGGGATCAGTAGGGCCAACACTGCTGTACCTGCCAGGACCCAGCCTGATACACAAGGTCCTGCTCTTTCTGCCCTTCCCTCATGTGTTCTTCTTCTCCATCTCCCACTATCCTCTTCCCTTCCTCCCTCTCTCTTGGCTTTTCACTGATCCTAAGACCAGCCACACCACACGGCACTGGCATGACGGGATGACAGGCCCGTCCAATTCTGCCTAGCCCAAGAAGGACCAGCGAAGGAGAGGGACCTGACCAGACCAGCCAGATGGCTTCCCAGACTAGGGAAGTGAGTCAGAGTCCAGAGCAACAGCTGTTGTGGCTGATCTGCCAACACATAACATCTGTGCGTGACAGGCCAGCCAGTTTGTATTCTGAGAATGTCAACAAATAGCTGTCTTTCCCCCACCTTTACTCGCCTATCTCTTCTCTCGCATTGTGCCTGTCTGCTTTGGCAAAGACACGAAAAGTGGCTGTCATCCACAACTCAGAATTCAGCAACAGAACTAGCTCTCTCCATTCCCACCATGGAGGACTGCTTGAGAGCATAAGAGAATCTAACTGATATACTCTCTCTGAAAAAGGGACTTGGTGCATTTTGATTGTTTGTTTTGCAGATCTTTCCATTTTAAAATGGTTTAGGTTTTCTGTTTGGTGCTTATTCTCTTGTGTATCCTAATCAATTCAGTTCCAAACTTTGGCATGAATTTTCTAGTGTGTTTACCATCGGACGAAGCCAGCTGTGGTCTCTGTACCCGGAACACATTAACACTTTTGAATTGCTGGGCCCATTCATTCCAGCAAAATTAACACAAGTCCCACTGACACTTGCAACTGCCTGAGTCTGAGTTGCTGAAAATGCGTAGTTGTTTAATACTATGACACAGTGTTTGTTTAAAACTGGAGGAGAGCCCAATGACAGACCTATTGCCCAGACACCAGAACACAAATTGCGGGTAAGTGTACACTGCAATGAGTGGTGTAATTTCTAGTGTGGGTAGAAGTACATGCACTAGATTTGATCAGCACGCTATAAACAGCAGCGTTGCTGAGGAGGCGTACAGGTCAGCCCCCCAAATATGTACCTAGGATCTCGAACAGGATTGTAGCTGGGAGGTTAGCCCATACCACCACCTGTGCCCCTATGGCTATGCTGCTATTTTTAGCATGCTGTCTCCATCACAGCTAGTGCGTGTATGTCTACGCGAGCTGGAAAATACACCTCCAGCTGCAGTGAATGCATGACTCAAGAGGGACGCAGAAGCACAAACAAAGCAAGGGTTGAGTCTGAGGCTTCTATTCTCACACTGTGATTGGCAGGATGGGCCCGATAGTGGTCTGTGGAGCACAGGAAACGAGAGACACCTGACCATCCGCTTCAGCTGATGACAAGGGGAGCTGCAGTTGCTCGGCGCTTCTGCAAATCAGATCCACGGAAAGGGAAAACCCAGGCAGAGCGAGTAGCAAACAGCCTTCCCACTGGAACATGGCACCCTGCCTGGTCTAGGACAGTGACAGTGGGCTATGTTTTCCAAAGGGATTTGTGAGAGTGGGTACCCAGCTGGAGACCCCTCAAAGGGGTGTGGGTTTTAGAACTAGCCAAGCACCTGCCCTCTGAAAACCAAGCCCTTGTAGGTGTCTTAAATTAAGTGCCCTTTGGAAAATAGGAGCCCATCTGTTCTGGCCCTCTGGGGATTGATAAGGGAAGCTGAGAACTGAGTTGGCTGCATAATACTCATCAGTAGTTTCTGGGTAAATTAGTTGATGACCTTTTCTATTCCTTAATCTCCCCTTCTCGCAGAGAGAATTTGGGGAAAGCACCACAGAAAATAAAAAGCAAGACTAATTTAATATAGTAGAGGTGTTTGCCTCGCTGTGAGTAGGTGATGTAATATAAATTTTACATAATTGGATCTTGGTAGCTGTAAACAGCTGTAAACAGCCCTGCTTTTCCAGGAGCTGTTTAGTGCTTTGCTTAATGGACATTAGCTATTTGTACAGTAAGGAAGAGTATTGTTAGCCCTGGATTTATTTTTCTTGAAAGACAGGGCTCGGCACGAACAGGCAGCAAATTCCTTGGCCTTCCTGCTGCACAGTCACAAATGAGGGATCTGAACAATAGGTCTAGTCAGGTGTCCTTTGCCCTAAACTGGCCTACAGCTGATGCTTCAGAGGAACCACAAATCCCGGTGTACGAAGGCAGTTGGCCAACACTAGGGAAGATGTGGAGTATTATCTCCTGACCCTGGCTCCCCATTGCCTGTTCCTTTATCATGAGCGTAAGCAAATATATTTCACCTGATTGAGTTATCGCTCTTCTGAGTAGTATTAAAATGATCCAGCCTTATCCAAAGCCCACTAAAGTCAATGCATGCAACTGATTTCATTGATCTTTGGATCAAGCTTTCAAACCCAGCCATGGAATCTGTCCTTTCTCCTGCTCATGCTGTGAAAGAAATGCTGTAGAACAACAGTTGTCTTTTATTTGTTGGAAAGATATTACTCCTGAATTTTGAACTTGTTGTAGATCTTGTGCTATGGGACATTTCAGTTTCTCCCAGACAATCCTGGCTTTTCATATGATGTGCTGGTGCCCTGAGAACTTCTGCCAGGATGCCCAAAATGTTCTCATTTCATCAGCCGAAGCCTCGGGGGTTAACATAGCTATAAAATGTGTCTTCAGGACATATTGCTCAGCCTGCACCCCGAGTCACCCCATCACTTAGTGACAGTGGTTCTGTGCCAACCATTGTTCAGACCAAAGTCTCTCATGATGTGTCAGGTGGCAGCAGTGGATATGACCCAATGGAATTAATGCAATCCCTGTGCTGGGCCCTCAGGGAGGAGTGTTTGGGGTGGGTTGGACAGTGTCACAGATCCACAGGAGTGGTGCTATGCCCCGAGCTTTGGAACAGGGTTTCACCATCCCCTGAGACTAAACCTGTAGGGCTTCAGTGCTGTGAGCTCTGACACAGGACACGCAGGAAGCATTTTCACCTGGCACACGGTACTGGCAGCCCTGCGGGTAGCACAGAGAACCGAAGGTTACAGCACAGTCCATTCGGGTCAGCCCAGAGCCCAGCCAAGCTGTAGCAAACTCCGTTTTCAGGCTCTGTCTCTCTCAGGGCTTGGCTACATTTGTGAGTTAGAGCGCATTAAAGCAGCCCCGGGCGCGGTAGCTCACAGCCCATCCACACTGGCAAGGCACGTAGAGCGCTCTGACTCTGCAGCTAGAGCGCTCCTGGTACTGCCCCTCGGCAAGAAGGTTAACGCTTGCTGCCTCTCGGCTGAAACACCTGGGCACCAGCGTGAACGAGGTGTTGCTTTACTGCGCCCTGATCAGCCTCCGGAAACGTCCCATAACCTCCTTAAGTCAAGCGGCCACTCTTGTCATTGTTTGGAATCGGCGGTAGGAATGCGGAAATGCCCGTTGAAAGCTCCGATTCTGACAGCCAGCTGCTTATCTGCTCCGAGACAAAGCAACCCTTCGTGTGGAATGCTGGGTGAGAGAGAGAGAGGTGGGGGAGGAGGGGTCTGCTGCTGTCTGAACTTACAAGACAGCACGCTGACATGCTCTCAGCCCCCCCAAAACCCACTCTCTCCCCCCCCCCACAACACACTCCCTGTCACACTCCACCCTACCCCACCCCCATTTGAAAAGCACGTTGCAGCCACTTGCATGCTGGGATAGCTGCCCATAATACACCACTCCCAACGCCACTGCAAGTGCCGCAAATGTGGCCACGCCAGTGCGCTTGAAGCTGTCAGTGTGGACAGACTGCAGCGCTTTCCCTACTGCGCTCTCTGAGGGCTGGTTTAATTCAAAGCGCTCTACATCTGCAAGCGTAGCCATGCCCTCAGTCTGACCTCTGTCAGTTTCCCAGGTCAGAGAGCTCCCAGCTTTCTTCATTCCTGCATACTTCCCAGTCTCTTGTTCTTGAGCTGGAGTTTTTGCTCAGGTTCCCTGCTGAGAGGTGGGGAAATCCATGAGTGGGAGCTTGCATTGGCTCTCTGTCCCCCTTGCTGATTTGGGTCAGTTTCAACCAGTTCCTTAAGGACTCTTCATTGCAGCCAGACTGGGTGTGTGTGTGAGAGAGAGAGACACCCACCTGTGTATATTGGTCTGCCCTGAAAGCAAATTTAATTCCTCTCTCCCCTCCCCCTGCGTAAGAATACAATGTACAGGAGAAACAGAGGCACACATAGGCTCCATAAAAAAATACAAAAATTCCCACTTCATCACACAGGGGTACCCACCATCACCCTGTTCTTGCTTCCCTCCATTTAATTGCCATCAGATGGGCACCAGGGAAAAGGCAGGGATCCACCTTTCTTGAATCAGCTTTGCCTAGCTCTTATATAGCGCTTTTCAGCTGCAGGGTAATTATTATAGCTGCTCAGTGCTAGAGGCCACCAAACTTTTAGGTAAGAGTAGTGTCCCTGGTGCACTGAGGCAAGTAGGTACTTCAGCAGCTAGGCCTTGTGAGTGCTAGCCCTGGTGGGTCTCAGTGAGCGCTCAGAAACACGGCTCAGGGAAAGAGTGTTTTTACTTGGGCTGGCAGGAAAGGTTGCAGATCCTGTAGATATCGAGACAGCTCCAGTTCAAAGAGAGCAATAGCTGTTCTTGTTGGGGCCCTGCGGCACTGGCTCCCTGCCACATCATTTTACAGATGGGGAAACTGAGGCACAGAGAAGGTATTTGCCCAGGGTCATCCAACAGGCCAATGGCAGAGCTGGGGATAGCACCCTCATCTGAGTCCCAACTCAGTGCACTATCTCCTGCATGCCACCATCCCACAAGGAATGTTGCCCCAATGTTGCTCCCTCCTTCGTGTGCGCACTACCCTTTTAGTGGGGCTGATTTCAAAGTCCAACTGGTTTTTTAAAGATTAGTTTTCACTAGAGTTGTCCTGCAATTAAAAAAATTAATCATGATTAACCGTGCTGTTAATAATTAAATAAATGGTATTTTAATATGTCTGGATGTTTTCTACATTTTTAAATATTGATTTCAATTACAACACCGAATACAAAGTGTACAGTGCTCACTTAGTTATTTTTGATGACAAATATTTGCACTGTAAAAAACAAAAGAAATAGTATTTCAATTCACCTAGTACAAGTACGTTAGTGCACTCTCTCTATCATGGAAGTTGAACTTACAAATGTAGAATTATGTACAAACAATGAATGTTTAGCATATCTGGCACGTAAATACCTTGCAATGCCAGCTACAAAAGTGCCATGCACACACCTGTTCTCACTTTCAGGTGACATTGTAAATATGAAATGGGAAGCATTATCTCCTGTAAATATAAACAAACTTATTTGTCTTAGTGATTGGCCGTACAAGAAGTAGGACTGAGTGGACTTGTAGGCTCTAAAGTTTTACATTGTTTTGTTTTTGAGTGCAGTTATGTAACAAACTGCAAAATCTACATTTGTAAATTGCACTTTCACCATAAAGAGATTGCACTACAGTACTTGTCTGAGGTGAATTGAAAAATACCATTTCTTTTATCATTTTTATAGTGCAAATATTTGTAATAAAAATATAAAGTGAGCACTGTAGACTTTCTATTCTGTGTTGCAACTGAAATCAATATATATGAAAATGTTAAAACATCCAAAAATATTTAATAAATTTCAATTGCTATTCTATTGTTTAACAGTGCAATTAAAACTATGATTAACTGTGATGAATTTTTTTAATTGCAATTCATTTTTTTCAGTTAGTTGCATGAGTTAACTGCAATTAATTGACAGCTCTAGTTTTCACCTATTACATTCTATGGCAACCTGTGCAGAAAAGCCTTCATTTCTGGCAGCCTGGCTGCAGAGATCAGTGACTAATCGCAGGGTAGCTTACTCTGCAGCAGCTAATCTAGTCCATGGTGCCTTGTGAAAAGGGGAGAGTGGCTGGCTCCAAGCCCTGAGGTTTGATGCTGGGACAGCTGTCACAGAGTGTGCCATGGAGGATTAAATCCACTGGGGCTGAAACACACTCACACAGGAACTGCAACAACATGCTGGTTTGACAGCTGCTGCCCAGATTTACCCTGATACGGAGGCTGCTTTGCCCCGTTCCAGCACGTGTAGCCGGAGCATCCAGGAGGTAAATGCAGTATCGCCAGCCCAACGCTGCAGATACCATGAGTGGACACCACTCTGAGACGGGCCCCAGAATCCAGATTTTTTTTTTTTTTTTTCGAGTTTGTTGTGTCTGTGGTCTGACTTTGCTTTCCCGTCCTACAGTGGGTGTTGCTGGTGTGGGCAGTTACAGTGCTGCTAACTCTCCCACTGATTCGGCCCCCCTGCAGGAGCTGCCAGCTTCTTCCCAAGCCGCAGGGTTCTCCTGAATTAAATTAAGTCCTCCAGCCCAGCAATTAATTCTGCTGCCCCCAGTCCCACACCTGCCCCTTGCTCCTCACCACACAGCAGCAGAGCCCCTCCTGTAGCCCCATGAGTTCATGACTTCCTCTTGGCTTGGAGGGCAGCAGTGGGGTCCCCTTTTCCCACTTCCCAAGACATAGGGAGAGCAGCTTCCAGGGGTCTTCCCCCTCCTCTTTTCCCTCCTCCACTGGCACTGTAGGGAAGGGAATGGGGAGGATCAGGGAGCAGATTAACCCATTGTTCACAGTAGTGAAGGGGAGGAAAGGGAGCAGAGCCATCCTGAGCTGCTGGGCTCCCTCTCCCCTGCTTTCATACCCCAAACCTCCTCTTGGTTCCTGAGGGGAGAAGAGTGGGGCCTGCCTCCTGCAGGATCTCCGATTGGTTGCTCTTCCCCGGAGAAGGCAGGGAGGTGGGGAAGGCAGCCAGTCAAAGGGGGTTTTTCCCCAGGGCAGGGCTGGTAATTGCAATAAGGCTTGATGGTCTGGAGTTGTCTACACAGGAGCTGCAGTGGCAGGGACCTGATGCAGGCGGGCATGTTGGCAGCACGTGACCCTGCCCCTCTCACCCGGAGGCATCACTTGAGATAATTTGGCATTACAGATGTGTGCCTGACATGTTTTCCTTCCTAAAGGCATTGCAGCTCATTGGAGATGGCTTAGTTAGTTGTAAGTGGCCCAACTGAGCATTTAGTGTAGACTGAAGAGATTTGCTTTGTTGGCGATCAGGGAAATGAGCCCTTAGTGGTTTCAGAAGCCAAGTAAATCCAGTTTCCAATTAATGGACTGCTGCAGAGCGAAGCTGGCGGTACATTTGCCGTGACACAGTTAGTACAGCGGCCGTGCTGCTTTCCCCATGAGGCCCATAACTCCTTTCCCATTAACACTGTATGGGGTTGCATAGATCGGGCCTGATCCAATGCCCCTTGAAATCAGTGGGAATCTTTCCAATGACTTCAGCCATCTTTGGATCAGGTCCAGCATGCCTGATCCTGTGTGACGCTGATGGGAACGGAGGCTGCCTGTCGAGAGAGCCTGCACCGGTAATAGTTACCATTTAGGAAACTTACCAAGGGATTTTTAGGAGTCAAACTAATTAAATTATTTAGTTTGCTAAGCTTAGACTTCAAGAACCTTACAGGATACTGACTAGAGACGATGCTGCAATACAGCTATGAATTATGAATGGTAGATTATTAGCAGTTCAGCATCAGTCATAGCCCTGTTCCACTGGAAACCACCACGCTTAGGCGCTTGCTTGCCCCTGCCTACACTGTTAGCTACACCAACCCCCCCCTGCCCCCCCCCCCCCCGAGAGAGGGCAGACTCAGCTCTCAGCAGCAGGGGCTCAAACTGGAAAAGAAGAGTACTGGTACTCTCCCAAGCTCCATTTGCAAACCTGTATCCACCCACCACCTCAGCTCTGCCCATCTCAGAAGCCAAAAAGAGACGCCACGTGTAGCTTGTACAGATCTTCATAACCTGTTCATTCTGCCCCTTCCCTGCATGCCCCAGTGGGCAATGAAAGAACAAACAAACAGTGTTGATTGTCACATTATCATCAGCCTTCCCTACTGGGATGAAAGGGGCAGATACCTCTGAGTCATTGTTTCAGGCAGACTTCACTGCATTGCTTACACCCGGGTCACCCTTTGAAGGGTTCTCCACAACACTCAGGGCTAGAGCCTTCATTGCTTTGAAACAGGAATTGCCACAGGGAATCAGACCAGTCAGCCAACTAGTCCAACATCAAGTCTCCAACAGTGACAAGCAACAGTTCTTTCAGAGGAAGGTACAAGAGACCCCCCCCCCCCCGGTGGACAGTTCTTGTATAACCCCTTATCAGAGCAAAGGGCATGTGAAATCTAGCTTTACTGTATTTAAATACATTCTCCACATGTATTCCATCCCACTCAGCCACCCATCTCAGGCCAAGAGAGGAGCCTTGCACAGTGCTCAGAAGGTAACAGAGGCTCGCTGATCTGTCCCAATGGGGGAAGTGTGTTCCCACATTGCGGGCCTTCCCTGAGTGTGCACTGAATATGCCCAAGCTGGAGTCTGGGGAGGTAGCAGAAGCATCCTAGCTGATAGAGCTCTCTGGAGGGATGAGGGGAAAGAGAATCAGGATCTAAGCCAGGCTTTACAGAGCAGTGACTACACCCTAAACTGAATATGGCAGCAAATGGGCAGCCAGTGAAACCTGTAGAGCGCAGGTTGCTCAGCAGGGGCAGTACCACTAAGCAAGTAGGTAGTTACTTTCTGTACCAGCGTAAGCTCTGAGGCCTAGATCCTCCGTGGTGTTTAGGCACCTAACTCCCATAAACTTCAGGGGACTAACACAACTGCCTGGGAATCCAGGAGTAGCTAAGGATCCCAGAGGACATCTAGACCAGGATCCTTGCTAACAAATGGGGGACAGAGCCACTCCCATTACTGAGGGGGTGACTCCTCTGCCACCTTCCCCAATCCTCCACCATCACTTCTGACCTGTCTGGATGGAGCTTCATCCAGCCTGTCAAAAGCAATGAGATCAGGCAATAGAAAAGGCCTGTTTCTCTCCCTCCAATAGCCGAGCACCTCACCATCATGAGTGGATTTCTCCTCTCACAGCACCTCTGGGATGCTGTCCTTGTTTTACAGACGAGAAACTAAGTCCCAGAGCGGGAGAAGAATTGCCCAAGGTAACCCAGGGAGTCTTTGACAGAACCAGGACATGAAGCCAGGTCTCTGGAATAGTCAGTCCTATTCTCAGTCCCCTAGACCAGTCTTTCTAGCCTCCAGCCACAAAGTTAAATTTTTCTTCCATAAGTAATGCTTCCTAACATTTCTGGTTGGCTAAGAGACTCTATCCCATCCTGGGACGTGATGACCTGGCCTTGGATATCCACACTTTTGTTACCGCTGGTCTGGACTAGAGCAGTGCTTGGCCTACATATAAACCTTCCTCCAGTTTAACTAGAGGATTGATTTTAAAATCAATGTAATTAAATTGTGGGGACTCCTGAATTGACTTAAACCTGTCATATCTGGTGAGAGACAGTCATGAGTCAAAAGGGTATGAACCAGATTTAAACTGACAGACACAAAGTTGCACCAATACGACTAAACTGGTTTTTAAACAGCTTAATTTAAGTAAAACCAGGACACCCTGTGTTGTGGAGAAGCCCTTAGTTAATTGGATGCACATCTGTGCATAAAGCAGCCCTCGGGTACAACCCTTGGAAGGGGTATTGCATAAGCTACACTGTCCCAGGAGTAGCCCTGGGGGGCTGTGTGGGCTAGTGAAAAGAGACTGGTCTAGAGCTTGGACTACTGGGTTTCTATTCCTGCTGCTACCACAGGGTGACCTTGGGCCAATCATGTCCCTGCTCTGTGCTTCAGTTTCCCCAATATGTATAACAGGGCTAATGACACTGACTTCTATAGTAAAGTGCTTTGAGATCTAATGGTGAAAAGCCCTGCAGAAGAGCTATGGATTATTCTTATTATAGACACGCCTCGGGGGTACAATGTCCTCCCTGCAACCCCCTTGCTCTGAGAGGAGGGCGGCTATAAGTTGCAGATGGCCCATTTCAGGAGCTTTTGTTTAGCTGCCGACCAGGGAGAGGTCGGATGCTGGGTCACCAGCATGGTAGTTTTGTCTGAGAAGGGTAAGAAACAGAGTTTGCCATGACTTGGCCCAAGCCAGCCTGGGAGGGATTCTTCATTGGTCCCTGCTGGGGCAGCTAGATAGTATCACTGTGCATAGTCATTAGCATGAGTTGTTACTGGCCTGATGTTCAGCGTGGCTGGGAGCCTGCAGTGCCTATTGACTTTAGTGGTAGGAGCTCTGCACTTCTGCAAATCGAGCCCAGTAGATTTTCAATTTTGAGCAATTTGTTACTCTGTTCCTCCTGGTTTTGGCTCATGGTTGCGTTTTCGTGGCTTCAGACTGAGATATTGGGGCACCAGTTTTGCGCTGGGGTGTCAGGGTGGGGAAGCAGAACCTCAGTGGAGAACGCTGACAGCAGCAACAGACACTGTACTGAACAGAGGGGACAGGTCCGCAGGTGTTAGTTACGGGCTGACTATGGCCAGGTCTGACCTGGGGTCCTATGCAGGGTCTGAAGTGTCCTGTATGTGGAGTGTGAACTGCTCTGTTCACGGGGTTCATACTGCTGCCCTATGCGGGGTTTGATCTGCCCCTCTATGGGCCTGCTAATCAGTTCCTATAGTGCACGGGGGGTGTGGTGTGCGAGCAAGGAGGCAAGCGTGTGCTGGCTCAGAGCTAGGCAGAGGTGCTGGGGTTCTAGGCTATGCTGCCCAACTGCTGACTTCTCACCCAATGACCCTCTTGCACGGTTCTCATGGGGGAGGGGGGGAGAAAAAGGGGGTTTGATGTGCCACACAGGCATTGTGCTGGCCCTCTGCAGAGGGGCCAGTTTCCTAGTGACCCAGGGCAGGATAAGAAAGCAGCACTGGCTCTTCTCGCCGCTCCCAGGCTTCCTTTCCTGAGAGTCCCAACTTACTGGGTATCCATAAGCAAAGCCCTGCGTTGTCTGCAGCAGGCCTGGAGGGCAGAGCAGTCATGGGGGGCGGGGGATAATTAGCGAAGGGTCCAAATGCTGCTTCTAGCTTGATCAGCAACAAACGTGATGCTGGGCAAGTCACTTACCTGCTCTGCGCCTCTGTTTCCCCCTCTCTGAACAGGGGCTAATCCGACACTCACTGTGCTGCCATCTAGGGTCAGAAGGAGACCGGGGCCTATCTCCTCTCCCAGGCCCCTCCCGTAGAGTTACCAGCACCGCTGGATTTGCTAGACTCCCCTGCCTCTGTGCTGAGGACACATAAGTACCTAGACTAGGTCTTGTCCTCCCACCCCCAACATAAGGGTCAGCAACACCAGTCCTGGGAGGTTAGTCTCTGCTCCCCACAGGCATGGCTCCTTTACAAATCCCAGCTGTGTATTTCCTGTATTCTCAGGCATCTGAGGAAGGGGTGAGCCAGTGAAGCTACAGGAATGCACAGAAATGATATTACTTGTTGCCTAGCCACAAAACATTTAATCTCCGCATCAGGGAGGCATCAGTTCAACTGCATGCAGGCCCTGTTGCAATCCCACTAAGATCTTCACCCTTCCCCTTCCTGCTGAATGAGGGAAACTGAACTATCTTGGGCTGACAACAGGATTTGAACCTGGGCTGCCTGACTGCATATAGGGTCGCCAACTTTCTACAAGCACAAAACTGAACACCCTTGGGCCACCTCTTGCCCCGCCCCTTCTCACTCCATCCCCCCCTCCCTCTGTCACTTGCTTTCAGTACCCTCACTCACTCATTTTCACCAGGCTGGCTCAGAGGGTTGGGGTGCGGGAGCGGGTGAGAGTTCTGGCTGGGGTGTGGGCTCGGGGGGGGGCAGAAATGAGGGGTTTGGGGTGCAGGAGTGGGCTCTGGGCTGGGGTTGGAGCCAAGGAGTTTAGTGTATGGGAGGGGCTCCCAGCTGAGGCAGGCGGCTGGGGTGTGGGAGGGGTACAGGCTCTATACTGGGGGTGCAGGTTCCAGGGTGGGCCAGAAATGAGGGGTTCAGGGTACGGAAGGGGCCTTTGGGCTGGGGCACAAGGCTGGGTGCAGGCTCTGCTGTGGGGCCAGGTATGAGGGATTTGGGGTGTAGGAGGATGCTCTGGGCTGGGACCGAGGGATTTCTGGAGGGGGATCAGGGCTGAGGCAGGGGGTTGTGGTACAGGAGGCGGGAGGGTTCTGGCTAGGTGTGAGGGTGAGGTGTTTGGGGTGCAGGAGGGTGCTCAGGGCTGGGATCAAGGGGTTTAGAGGGGGATCAGGGCTGGGGCAGGGTGTTGGGGCACAAGGGGGGGGCAGGGGTGCAGGCAGCACTTAGCTGCAGTAGCTCCCAGAAGCAGCAGCATGTCCCCCCTCCAGCTCCTGCACAGAGGTGTGTCCAGGAGGCTCTGTGCCCTGCCCTGTCCACAGGTACTGCACCCGCAGCACTCAATGGCCACAGTTCCCGGCCAATGGGAGCTGCAGAGCTGGCACTTGGGGTGAAGGCAGCGTGTGGAGCCCCCTGGCTGCCCCTACCCATAGGAGCCTGAGTGGGGACATGCTGCTGCTTCTGGGAGCCACGAGGGCAAGCAGGAAGCCTGCCTTAGTCCTGCTGTGCCGCCGACCGGACTTTTAATGGCCCAGTCAGCAGTGCTGACCGGAGTCACGAGGATCTCTTTTCGACTGAGCATTCCCCTCGAAAACCGGACACTTGGCAACCCTAACTTCATAGCACAGCTCTTCTGCTAAAGGACTAAGGCCCTGATTCAGGAACATACATAAGCACATGGGCTATCCCATCCCTCTTCAGCAACTGACTTCCATGAGAGGTAAGCACATACTTTGCTGAAGAGGGATGGAATTACTCGCATGCTTAAGTGCTTTGTTGAATCAGACCTCAAGTCTGCTGGATGGAAGCAGCCACCAACTCAACGTTTTAGAGGGGGTGTAATGAGGTGCACTCACCTCTTGCGAGTAACCCCTTTCTCCATGCATGTGCCTACACTCTCTCTCTGTTTGTGCTGGGTCTTCACTGACCCAGCCCTCCGGCTGAGTCACACACCGTCGGTCTGTGACGGAAAAGCAAAGCAAACCCTTTCAGGGATACAAGTCTAACAGGGGCCTCTCTCAGTAAGTAATGTCTCTCATGTTGTCCCTGCTCCAGTATAGGGCAGTACCCCATGGCTCCCTCCCTGGAGGCAGTGACTTCATCCTCTCAGGGCCTTTCTGGCCCCAGCTCTTCAGCTGGGCCACTAAAAGCTTCTGATACACCTCAGAAGGGGAACTGAAGTCCAGACCACTTTCCCAGTGGCTGGTGGGGGGAACCCAGGCCCATCCACTACCCCAAGTCCCAGCCCAGGGATCCTATAGATAGCAGCAGTACACACTGCTGCTCTAATCCCCTGGGCCACATCCCCATGGCTCCAGCACATTCCTCACCCTTACCTCAGGGCCTTGTCCTGCTGGAGTTCCAGGAGCCCGAGCCCGAGCCCGAGCCCGAGCCCCTCATCAGCCAGGCACACCCTCCTCCACGTCTAACAAGAAACTGATCTCACACTAGCCCTGCAGCTCTTCTTATAGTAGGCTGCTGGACTCTGATTGGCTGCTTCCCACACAGCCCCTCTAGGTAGCTTGGAGGATCTCCTGGGGGAGGGAGGTTGTGGCAGGGTCACAAGGCCTCCTGTGGGGGGCCTCCGGACCTAGTCCGCCCATCACAGGGGGCAAAGAGCCATGCTCTGTCACCTTGGGAAACACATTACGTTTGAGAGTAACAGCTGTGTTAGTCTGTATCATGTGCCAGCAATGCCCCTCTGCCATGTACATTGGTCAAACTGGACAGTCTCTAGGTAAAAGAGTAAATGGACACAAATCAGATGTCAAGAATTATAACATTCATAAACCAGTCGGAGAACACTTCAATCTCTCTGGTCACGCGATTACAGACATGAAAGTCGCTATTTTACAACAAAAAAACTTCAAATCCAGACTCCAGCGAGAAACTGCTGAATTGGAATTCATTTGCAAATTGGATACAATTAACTTAGGCTTGAATAGAGACTGGGAGTGGCTTAGTCATTATGCAAGGTAGCCTATTTCCCCTTGTTTTTTCCTCCCCCCCCCCCCGCCCCCCGACGTTCTTGTTAAACCCTGGATTTGTGCTGGAAATAGCCCACCTTGATTATCATACACAATGTAAGGAGAGTGGTCACTTTGGATAAGCTATTACCAGCAGGAGAGTGAGTTTGTGTGTGTGTGTGTGTTGGGGGGTGTGTGTGTGAGAAAACCTGGATTTGTGCTGGAAATGGCCCAACTTGATTATCATACACAATGTAAGGAGAGTGGTCACTTTGGATAAGCTATTACCAGCAGGAGAGTGAGTTTGTGTGTGTGTGTGTGTTGGGGGGTGTGTGTGTGAGAAAACCTGGATTTGTGCTGGAAATGGCCCAACTTGATTATCATACGCATTGTAAGGAGAGTGATCACTTTAGATAAGCTATTACCAGCAGGAGAGTGGGGTGGGGGGAGGTATTTTGTCATGCTTTGTGTGTATATAATAAGATCTTCTAAACTTTCCACAGTATGCATCCGATGAAGTGAGCTGTAGCTCACGAAAGCTTATGCTCAAATAAATTGGTTAGTCCCTAAGGTGCCACAAGTACTCCTTTTCTTTTTACATTAGGTTTGGGTTCTTCAATGAAGTCATCCAGCCATCCCAGACAGGGCATCTTCTGCACTACCAGGCTGGCCTGACCTAGCCCCAGAGCGGCTCTAATACCTGTATGTAGCACAGACACAGGGACAAAGCTCTGAGCTCCTTTTCTCTGGCACTGCCTGTGCCCAGGGTCACAGATGGCAGGTGTCTCTCCTGCTAACTAACTGGGCTTACTTCAGGCTGTTTCTCCAGCAGCATCAGCTGCACTTTCCTGGGTGAAGCTCACATTGGGGTTTCCTGCCCACACATCCCTGACCTCTCTGCGGCAGGTCTGTGTCATGAGGAGTGGGGGTCTCTGAAGCTGCTTGAGTTTGGTGAAGGGTTTTTTCTCCATTTTTAAAGACCGTTTCTCCCTCTGTGAGAAGAAAGAGGAAGCGAGGCAATGACAGTGACTAAAAGGCTAGATCCTCTCCCCTTTTGCCAGCCCTAGGCAATCAAAAACAATGAGCCAGGCCCCCAAAATCCTGAACTTGCCGGAAATAATACATGCTGGGTTCTGTTTATATGCCGTCTGGTTGCTGAGCTTTGCAGATGCACTGGGGCCACAGTCACATGCTTTTCTCTGCAACCACAAGAGCTAGAAACTTTTATTACAAAAAAAAAAAAAAAAAAAGAAAGAAAAAAAAAGCAAGCTGAGATTGTGATGTAATCACCTGACTCCAGGAGCTGGGGCTTTGAGAACAATATCAAATATTGTGAGACTCACAATAAAATCACAAGAGCAGGCAACACTGCAGTCCCCTCCCCCACCACTCCCACAGTTTAATTTTGTTTTGGATTCAGAACCCACTCATGCAGCATTTAAAAAGAAAACATATCTAGGCCTTTCAGCGCTACCATGATTCCATACTTACTCATCTTCCAGAAGTGGACAGCGGGTGGCAGGCGACCCAGCCGTGTGCACCAGTCTGAAAAGCTTGGGCTCCTAGTTTATTTTGTCTCACCACATTGTGGTTCAATTGTGTTCTAAAAATCCCACGCCATGGGAGGTGAGCGGGACTGCGGGGGAAATGAGTGGCTTTCTTGGCTTCTGTGCAGTTCTGTGCTAACCGCGGTATACCCCAAACTCTGAGAAGAGCAAGGGGCAGGGAAAGCCAAGTTACACAGGGTGTAAAAGCCATGGGCCTGATCCCGCATTGCTAATGGTCAGTATTCAGAAGCCAGGAGTCAGGCCCCCAAAATCATGGGAATGACTTAAAATCAGTAGACAAAAAAAACCTCCAGACAAACATTTGGGGCTCTTTTTCTTTCCCTTCTGGTCTCTGAGCCTTTCAGGGGCACTGGCTTCACACCTCCCGGCTTTTATCTGCAGCCCCGAGGGCTAGCAACTGGCTTTTGAAAGGAAAGCTGAGATTCTCGTGCAATCTCTTGATTCCAGCGGGGCAGCAGGGAGCTTTAAGAAAAGCTTCAAATACCAGTCGATTCACAGTGAAACCACGAGCATTGGCAACAGCACGAGCCGCAGAAGCCCTCCCTGGATAGGTAGACGGACTTCTGCCATCACTCTAAGAATAGCGGTGTGGGCAGTGTGGCTCCACCTTACCCCTGGGTCCGAGTTCAGGTGGCTAGCCTGCGCCCCTGTCAGCATCACAACTTCCACACTGCTGTTCTTAGGATGCTACGCGTCTGTCTACCCAGGCTGGGAGGCTCACTTCCAGCTGCAGTGTAGACACACCCATAAAGCCCGCTGCTGACTCTACTCAGCTCACTACTGTTGCACACCAGCTAGGTGGAAGCACCTGAAGGGCTATGCCCTGGGGCTGGAGGTGGAATTCGCAGCTCTAGCAGACAGACACACTCGCACTAGTTCTGATCCAGCTGGCCTGCTAAAAATAGAAAATGTTGCCGTGGTGGCCCAAGTGGTGGCAAAGACCAGCCAGACTGAGTATAGATCCCGTGTGAAACCCCAGCTATGCACTCAGGCAGCTAGTCCCTCCTGCCACTCGCTCTGCCACAGCTACACTTCTGTTTTCAGTGCACTAGCTTGATCAGGGCTTGCACGAGAAGTTCTACCCACGTTTATTACACCTCCAGCTCCAGTGTAGACATACCCTCAGTGAACACTTCTTCCAAAGCACCAGGACAGGGTGCTCCGGCCCTCCTGCATGCCTCCCATACAGACTAGATAATGCTACGTGGTTTGAGAGCAGTTTGGCAGCCTGGCATCTGGTCGCAAAGCACGTAGCATCACCTAGTCTGTATATGAGGTAATGTGGTCTGCGGACTGGGAGCTAGGAACTCTGGTGCTCTATCCCTGACTTCACTACTGATTGGTTGTGTGACTCTGGGCATGTCCTTTCCACTTTCTGTGCCTCAGTTTCTATATCTGTGAAAAAGGGACAGGACGACTTGCTGAACCCATCTGCCTTCAATGGGGCTGAGGGTTAGTCAGACAGTGTTTGCAATGTTGCCTCTCCAAGTACTGTGAGGGTAGAAGCTTCTGTGTAAATACTGAGGAGGGCTTGAACTGTGAAAAAGGAAGTGGAGCTCTCCCAAGTTCAGCTCCCCCTCCCCGTGGTTTGGTTACTCCCACTGCTTCTAGTGTTGCCATCCTCCAAGTTCAAATATCATGAGTCAGGCCCCCAAATCATGAGATTGGCTTAAAAAAACCACAAGATTTTATAACACAAAAGATGGAGAGCGGCTTTGGATTTCTCTGGGCTTTGCGCCTCAAAGGGCCCCAGGTTCCATCTTTTTTCCTCAGCCATGAAGGCCAGAAACTTAAGTTTAAAAATGAAAACCAAGATTGTCGTCATCTATTCAAAGGACTTCAGGAGCTAGGGCTTTAAGAAAAACATCACATAGAGCAAGTCTCACAATACAATTGCCAGAGTTGACAACACTGGGTTTTGCTGGGCTCCTGGGGCTCAGCTGGCCCTCTGCTGGGCTCAGATGCCCAGCTGAACTCCTCAGACTTGCCTGTCTCTTGACTGGGATGAATAATAAATGGTCAACACTGTGTACCTCAAAGCAGCACCCTGGAACCCCCATATTCACCCTGTCATATAGTTATGATATATTTCATACAAAGCATGCCATGAAAGGTCACGATCTGATGAAATCCATTATTCTGTCAAAATATGTATATAATTAGTGTGTATGAAGCTATGAGATCTTTGCTGTATGGTTGTTACTGAAATATGCTGTAAATTTGCTAGTGACATACAAAGGAGGTGATTCCCACCCAGGATGGTGTGCAATCACCATTAATCAGCAGGGGAGTTGTAAAGAAGGTATTTACAAGCAACACACAATAGGGACTGCTTAGCTCGATGACTCATTTGCACGAGACCACACCAGGGGATTGCTCAACCCTGTGACTCAGCAAAGCCCACCAGGACATGTCTAGGCTTGTGTTTTCCAGGCACATGGACTGAGGATATAAAATAGGGGAAAATGGCATCAAGCTTTTGCGTTTCTCCTCCCCCACTATGCTGGAAGCAACAAGGATGCTGAGCAGACAAATTACTTCAACAGAGGAGACTGGTCCCAGGTTTAAGAGAGAGAAACCTGTGTCTTATGAACTGTAACATCCAGTGGGATAAGAAAATTGCTTGATCTAAATACTGCCTACTCTAATAAGGTTTAAGATTTAGACTGTGTGCTTACCTTTTATTTTTTTTGGTAACTATCTCTGACCTTTTATGCCCACCACTTATAATCACTTAAAATCTATCTTTCTGTAATTAATAAATCTGTTTTATACTTTACCTAAAACAGTGTGATTTGCTTGAAGTGCTTGGGAAATCTCAGCTCAGTTTACAGGGGCAGACTGGGTAATGAACTTACACTTGTCAGGCTTCTGACCAGGGCAGGACAGTACAACTCTGGGGTACAAGGCTGGGGAGCTGGAGAAAGTAGCTGGTACCTTTCTCTATGTGACTCATGAATGGCTCTGGGAGCATTTATGCAATTTAGCTGGGTGTGAGGCTCTACATGCTATTGTGCAGAGCGATCACAGTGCCTTGAGGGGTTTGCTGCTTGTCACGAGCAAAGCATTGTGAGATACAGCCCAGGTTGGAGAGTTAAGGGGGCACAGCAATACCCCAGTTCCAGGTTGACCCCCGGGATCTGTGTTCCATCTAAGCTGCATGGCTGCCCAGGAGCGAATCAAGTGCCATGCACTTGATTAGCAGAGCCCAGTGGCATGTTTTCAGGTGCCCCTCTCCCCACTGCTCTGCTCTGCTCCGCTCCTCCCTCTGCCTTGGAGCATTTGGCCAGCTGCTCCCAGGCCCCTCCTGCTTTCTGAGCAGAGCAAGGGGTTCTGATGTCAGGGTGTCCCCCTCCCGCACCTCCCTTCTGCCCATGTACCCCATCTCTGCAGAGCAGCAGGCTGGCGACAGGGCTCAGGAACAAGAGAGCTCAGCTGCTGTGGTCTGAACCTTCTGGTCTGAGTGCCTTAAAGAGACAGTGCACAGTCTCTCATAGCCTTCCCCAGCAGCCAGCAGACACACACACATTGTCTCTGACACACAGAGGGCTGTCCCTAGCAATTCTGGGGCCCTAAGCAGCCCCCCTGCGGGGGGTGGGGGGAGGCCTCTGTGGGGCAGAGTGGGGGGGCAGGCCCCAGGCCTCTGTGCGGGGGGCTGGCTTGGGGGGCAGGTGGGAACCACGCCCCAGCAGCGTGCCTGGGGCCTCATCCTTGCACTTCCCACCATGGGTGAGTGCAGCCTGGCCTTGCTGCAGAGCTCAGGGGAGTGGAGGCAGTGCTGGGCCGGAGCAGGGGTGGGAAGAGGTGGGGCGGGAGCGGAGCAAGGCAGAGGCCCTGGGGAAGAGCCCGAGCAGTGGCTGGAGCATCACGCAGCTGCGCAGGGCACCAGGAAATTTGGTGCCCCAAATTTCCTGGTGCCTGTAGCGGGGTGGTCACCCCGCTCCGACCCTGAAGGGGTTAAAACAGCCCTGGGAGAGGGCTGCCTGGGGAGCCAATAGTAAAAGCAGCCCCGGAGAGGACTGTGGCTGGGAAAAGCAGCTGAGTGAATCGCTGGCCACTGGTGTGGCTGGCTTAATCAGGCCACAGCTGGCCTGGATAAAAGGGGCTGTGGCCCAGGCCTGCAGGAGTCTCACTTTAGCCCTGGTGTGGGAAGGACTAGCTGCTTAAGAGTGAGGTACCTGAGGTGGAGCAGTGCTGGGGAAGGGCATAGGAGCTGGGGAGCTCCAGCCTGGTAAACCCCTAGGCTGCAGGCTTTGGGTGATGGCCTACAAAGGTACTGGGGCTACAGAGGTGCAACCTGGGAATCGGCTGAGTCAGCTGGTCCAACCCCCTTGCCAATGATGAGTGGCTATTACAGACTGCAGTCTGCCCCAGTGAGCAGGGGCTAGGTGATAACTGGCAGTAGCCACTGAGGCAAGGTGGGCTTAGAGGGTTGGGGGTTCCCCTGGGAGGGGAGACCCAGAGTATGGGGGTACTGCAGTGGGCAGAACCCCAGGGCAAAGTGCACCATGGTCCGGGAGGGACACCGGCCTGCAAAGGGCACTCTGTAAGCTGGAAAAGAGCTAATTCCCAGATGACCAGCAGGAGGCGCCGCACCAGTGAGTTGTTGCTTTGCTACAGTGCCCAGTGAAGCTGCTTGCTTTGCCCACACATACTCTGTCTCTGAAACACACACACACTTTGTCTCTTTCACACTCACCTCCCAACACATATCTGTGGTGGTCTTGGTACTTCCTGCAATGCACATATATTTGCTGTAATTTCATTCTTTCAAAGTGCTGTTATTTTAGTTTTTTTGACTGGTCTGTACATTTCATAATTTTATTTCTCTTTGATGCTTAAATTTAATTCTTTGACTAGTGAGTTCTAAAATGCCTAATCTGTCCTGGCTGGAGTAATTATCCCTATTAAACATATATATATATTATAGCTAGGTTTTTGGTTTCTACCGGGGGCGCACACCCACACAGTACCTTGATATAGGTGCACATAACAATATTCATTCTGCACATAGATGGAAAAAATTAGAGGGAACATTGCCTGGGATCCCATCACAGAATCTCCCAAGTGCCACCCCCTCAGGGTACCAAACCGAGCAGCTGTTCAGAATCTATTGTGGAGATCTTCATAATATGATCCTCACTCACCTTTCTTCCGTGCTTTGATCAGCAATGGAACAATATTGCCATTTCAATTATCATTAATGGGCATCTGAGTTAACAACCCAGTGAGAGGAGTAGGGCAGGTCTGGCTTCCTTGGGCTAATGGTTCAGGCTGTTTCTCACTTAGGCAGGCATCTTTGCAGCGACTGCACTCAGTTCATGTTTTGTAGATTTTCCTTGTCACCACAACAGCTGGACACTTATTTTTCAATGAAAGTTGAGATTCTGGAGCCCAGGATGGTAGCTCAGGGAAGGGGTGGATTGTGGTGCCTCTCCCCACGTCCCCCAGTTTTAATCTGGGTACTAATGTTATTACTACTCCAAGTAGGGGCTGAAATGTTCTCACCCACTTTCACAGCAAAGCCCGTGTTTCCTCCAAGTCCCTGCCTTTCTCACCGGTGAGGTGCAGTTAGACCTGTCACAATGGCTGAAGGGAGCCATTACTAAGGCTGTGGGGTGAAGGTGGTGGTGGATAACTTGGGCTAGCTATTGAGCAGGGTGCAGCATGAACAATGCATCATGTCTTTGCTCCCCTGACCCTACGGACTAAAGAGCATTGGTGGGATTCTGCCGCAACAGTGGTGAGAATCAGGAGTTGCTCCGTTGGAGACCTCAGCTATCAAGGAATCCTGCAGTGGGTCTCTACCTTTCCCATCCTGCAAAAGGAAAGTGTTTCAGGCCCCTTTTCCCATTGTTTTGGGATTTCCCTCCCATTGAAGTATCAAGAGAGAATGGTGCTGAGCCCTGGCAGAGACTCCATGTGCTAACGGAGTGCTGGCCCTCGCCGAAAAACAAAGAAAATGCTGAGTGTGTTTTTAATGCTGAAGTTTGTCATTTTCCTGTAGGATCCCATATGGATGGGTCCCAATAAGGATGTGCAAATTTCCCACGACATAGGGAAGCATCGTGCTGTGCTGCCTTTATCTTCAATCGGTATTTTTTTCTGAGCAGACCCTTCACTTCTAGGCTTTGTTTCCCTTTTAATTTAACATGAGCTTGAGCTGCATGATGAGAATTTCATAGAGTAGGAACCTTCCACAGAGAGTCCATTAAAATGTAATGGCAAAATTTACGAACATTACATTACAGCCCTAAACACTAAGCATTCAATTTCCAGCATGAACAAATTGCCACAAAAGCATGTCAGAACAATTCTCCAGTGACAGCCTTTGCCTCCAGCAAGAGGAGGCTTCGTGTCACCTGGACGAGCAGAATGACACACTCCTTTGTAGTGAGCATGTTTCTGTCTGAAAGCAATAGGCCTGGGACTGGAAGTACACTTTACTAGGCTTCTGCTAAGGAGCCTCTGCTTTGCAGAGATGCTGGGCTGCAGCTGCCATCCTTCTGCAAAGTGACTATGTGGCAAATTCTTCAGAGCCCGTCAGCTCTGGTCCTTAGCTGACCTGAAGCAACTGTTGTACATCACAGGGAATTCCCTCACGCATCTGGCCAGATCCCATGTGATGGACACATTGTGGCAGTGTTCCAGTAGAGTTTTGTACCTTTGTGACAGGAAAGATAACAGGGGATGTGGAAGCCAGGTCAACAACCCTACAGCTGGTTGTGGGGAAGCTCAAGAGTAAAGGAGGCCGTGTGGACTAGTGGATAGTACACTACCATGAGACTCAGGAGAGCTGGGTTTGGATCCTGCTGTGACCCTTTAGTGCCAGCTGGCAAAGGGTTCACTACTGTGTCAGCAACTCCTATCAGGCCTGGCAAACTTACTACACCCCACGGGATTTATCCAAATAGTGTCTTGTAAAGTAGCAAATGAAAGCTGGTGACACGTGTGTCATTAATATTATTGTGACATGTACGTACTGACACCCTGCAAGGAGTTGTGGATACACACTGAAATGATGTTTCAAAGTCTGTAACAAGGCAGAGCTGACAAACAGGTTTTCTGCCAGACGAAGCATAACTATGCCCCTGTCTCTGATGTCAATTATGCATTGGAAAGCCACACAAGGGAAGCCCCATTTACATATGGAGTCAGCAGAAAAAGAGGTTGGCGGGCAGATATGAAATCAACAGGGGAAAGCACAGTGGGGAACAAATAATGGGGGAGAAGAGTTGTCATGGTGTCTGGAGTAGTTCACGCCCATGAGTGCAGACCTCAGGGCAGACTGTCAAAAGCAGGGCAGACAACCCAAACTGGTGGTGTGTTCTATAATTAGATTTCACCAACTCAGTACCCAGTGTGAACTCTTAGATCACTATACCAGTCTTACCATGGAGTCACAGACTGTCCCCTTAGACCCTCCTGTCTATCTTGCCACCCAGACAAGCTGGACTTAGTGATAAATGATCACTTACACCAATAAACCAAACCACACCACATTCATGTTGCTTCCAGTCCCAAGAGATCAGTAACTAACCCCAGATCAATTGGTACCCTAGATCTTACACCAAGGACAACACATGCAGCCAGCCCTGTAATAAACTATCTAAAGGTTTATTAACTAGGAACCAGAAATAAGAGTTATTGATAGGTTAAAGCAAGTGAACATATACACAAATGAGTTGCAATCTAAATCCTAAGAGTGACAGGGTTGTGGTGATCTGTCAATTCAAAGTGTCTTTCAGGATGGACCCAGGATCTCTGGCTTCAGTTTGGTGTCTCTGGCTTTGTGAGCATTCAAACAGCAAAGAGACAGAAGTTTTTCCTGGGTCTTTGTTTTATTTCCTTCATTCAGCACCAAGTCCCTAGTAGGAGCCTTCCTTGCATGTAGCATTTCCCAGGTGTAAATTGGACCATTAACTAATCCTTTGTGTTGCGATGTTCCTTGATAGGCCATCTGATTCTGATAGTTCTTCTGGAAAGGTGGGAGGAAACTCATCTGAGTGACAAGTTTAGAGCAAACTTTTTCAAAGTTATAAAGCAAAACATACATATTTCCTTATAGCATGGAATACAGATATTACAAATAAGATTAATACATGCAGCAACTTACAAAACATTCTCTAGTCTAAACACTAATTATATTCTTAGGACTAATACCTGATTTGAGCAACACTAACACATATCTGAATTGGTCTGGACAAAAGCTATGAGTGTGTCAGTTCTTAGCAAGTACCTGCAGCCTTGGCAAGAGCTGGCACCTGGCCTGGCACTTCAAAGGTTTCCTGGACTGTAAGAGGAAAGCAAAAGGACCTCTTTTATCCATCCCTGGGGGAGCAAGAAGGACAGCACTTTTTGTCTCCATGAACACTGGATCCCAACCATGTGGGTTGGTGATGCCAGAAGATTTCTTTAGGTGAGAAACTGTTAGACAAGGATTTTAGCCTGTTAAAGGTAAATTTAGAATTTTAGAGGCATGTTGTACTTTGTTTTAGATGTACTAGATCACAGTGCTGTATTGTTATAAAGGGACTGATCCTGAATTGTGCCAGCCAAGCTGTGTGTACTCTGTCCCTTCAGGGTTAGCTTACCTTGGGATTTCTGTGAGGGCCAGTGCCAGGGGCTGGATACTATAGTGGGGAGGCTCTGGGGACTCGGGTTATGTGTGCCTGTTACTAGCCTGAGCTGAGAGCACAAGGTCTGCACAGGCCTGGAAGGAAGGGCTGGTTTCAGGGAGCTGAGCTGTGGCAGGCACACACAAGACTGCTCCACGCTAAGGACAGAAGGTGGTGAGGTGCCTCAGAACCCTGGGGAGTGTCACACCTGACTCTTTTAAAATCGGCACTGGACACGATAACACAGGAGGTCCCTGTGACGGGTTCCCCCCAGCGTGCCACCTGGAACTGGGGTACAACTGTGCCCACTGACTCACCAGCCTGGGCTCCTTCTCACACTATGCTGCTGTGACAAGCTGCAGACCTGCTCCTGGTCCTACGCTTCCACCAGTATTCACCCAGGTAGGGACACGCACAGCTGCAGTTACATGCAGGCTGTCTGACCAGCCACTGCATGAACCAACAATAGAGAGACTACAGCCAAAATAACCCCCAGCTTCCCAGCCTAGGACCCAGAGCTGTACCGTCCTGCCCTGACCCAAACCCCAACCAGTATGAATTTATTATCCAGCTTACCTCCCCCTCAGAGTGGAGAGGAAATGAAACAGCCTTTGCAGCCTTGAGCTAAGATTTCCCAACACTTCATTCAAACTCACTGGTTTAGATAAAGCAAAAACAAGTTTATTAACTACAAAAGATAGATTTTAAGTGATTATAAGTGACAGCAAACAGATCAAAGCAGATTACCTAGTAAATAAACAAAAATGCAAACTAAGTTTAACATACTAGAAGGATAGGATTTGAATTAACAGTCTCTCAGCCTGACTGATGATACAAGCAGATTCTCAGCTTGGGATCCTCAGGTTTTCATACACAGGCTAGAAATCCCTTTAGCCTGGGTCCAGCACTTCCCCCCAGTTCAGTCTTTCATTCCTTAGGGATTTTTAGGAGTCTCCTTGTGTGGGGAGTGAAGAACAACAGATGATGTCACTCCCTGCCTTATATAACTTTAGCATATGGTGGCAACCCTCTGTTTTAAACTTGGTTCCCAGACCAGTTTGTGGAAAAATTCAGACATCCCAAAATGGAGTCCAAAGTCATGTGGCCTGGTCACATTCCCTTGCATACCTTGCTGAGTCATAGCAGCCATTCCTTGCAGGCTGTCTGGAGTGTTCTCCGAAAGGCTCATGCAGTGGGGGATAAACTTCTCCTAAGGCCTATTGTTTTTCCTAACAGCCCATTACCTTGAATAGGCCCTTTACAGCCAGCTATCTAGACTGGAAGCATTTTGCCTAGTGGGTGTCGGCCAGGTGTAACTACATTTGAAATACAGATACATAGTCAATATTCATAACATGCATACAAATAGGATAATCATATTCAACATGGCCCGTCTTGTACAAAATGCATCATAATTATGCCATAACAATATCATCATAATATCACGGTGAAGAATATGGGGTGCAATGTCAGTCCCTTCCAGTCCTACATCCTGGACATACATCGAGAAGCACTGAATTTCCAGTGGCAACCATGGCATGAGGTAGAGGGGAAGAGGTGTCAATATTGTTACAACTAACTGGGACTAGAAGGCTGTGCCATATAAGAAGCAACATTTAAAATGGAGAGTCAACATTTCTTTTTTATTTTTTTTTGAAATGCAAGTGGTCAAAACACTTAAATTTTGTAGTTGTAAATTTGTAATTTTTCAGAATTTTTCATTTTTGGTCTGACTTGAAACAAATTTGTTGTTTGACTTTTCCAAATTATCAGTGAATTGAAAAATCCATTATTTGCCCAGCTCTAACTATAGATCCAGTACTAGATGTGCAAAGGAGAAGTTAATGTGGATGAACAAGGCTATGCAGGAAGCAATCCAGAAGCCAGAACCTGCTTTGAGTTAGGGCAGCTTTGTACTGCTCTGCTAATGCCAAACTGCCTTAATGCTGGCTACCTGGCCCTCTCAGGTCCACCTCTGCCTACAGCAAATGGGTGGAATTTGGTAGGAAGCAGTAGTCTCCCCAGTCTGGCTGCAACTTGTGGCAACATCATTGCCAAGTCGTTACCATGTTGGTCTTTTAAGAAATCTGGTCCTGAGCCTGGCTCTTGATGTAGAAAATAACTTTAATCTAAGCTGTGTCGACCCTGCCACTCTGCTCAGAAGTAAACATCGTTCCTCACCAATAGGAAGTCAAAAACATCTCTTGCCTCACAACGATGTGCTTTGTTTTGCGTTTTCTTTATGGGGAAAGTGATTAAACTGCTAAATCACAGCGGCTTTTCTCATAAAGAAGACAAAGTGCCTTTAGATCCCGACATCGTTTCACGAGCTGCAGAAAGCTTTGTGTACACAGGGATGATTAGATCTATCTTGGTTTTATCGCTGCACCTCCTACTCCTACAGGCTGCCGAGCAGGGTGTATTTACTGTCTCATGGGCTAATAGCTTCCTGTGTTACTCATAAGTTAAACACCAAGAGAGCGATAACAGATCAGGTTTGGTGTGTTTTGTTTAAGAAGAAATGAGCATTAATAAATATCTCTTTACCAGAAAGTGTTCTATTGAAAGTACAGAGCTTCCTCCAGGTCCACAGCTGGAGCGCTAATTATCACCACAGTTAATAGAACACCATGAAAACCCTGAGTGGGGATTGGAGCTGAGCAGTTCAATAAATACAGGAACAGATAGCAGCTAGCGGCTATTGCAGATGATGATCAGATAGGTGGAGTAAAGTGCTGTAGCCTTTGCTCTGCACAATGACTATACAGAAATGACCATTGGTGAGAATGTGCAGCATGAGCTGCATTTCATGGCTATCAAGCATCATGTCTGGTTGCTAGGAGCAATGACTTCTCTGTTAAGCCACTGCCCATTGTATGTCCTGCAGTGACTGCCTCCAGTAGCTTTTCTTGGCCAGAGATATCCACTTCCGAGGCTTTCTTCTACTCTCCCGTTTTGGAGGGGGCAGCCTTTTGGGGAGGACTGGGGTATAGCCTCATCTATAGTTAAGGGTTACTTTAACCAGTTACCCACCCCAAAGTGAGGGTTTACACCTAGTTTAGTCTGTGAGAGTTCATCCCCCAAGATCAACTACAGTAGAGAGGTTATCAATAGAAGGGGGACCCCATGGTGCACAACCGAGACTACACGGTGCTTTTTCTGTAATAATTACTTCTAAAAACCAACCAAACAATACGCACACTGCAATCTGGTAAAGGAGAGAGACCAATTCAGAATGCATAATATTTGCATGACTCACACCAGGCCTTGCAGAAAAACCCGAAGTTTTAGTTCTCATTCTCATTATCTTCCTCAATATCATCTTCATCATCATCACCACCAGTAGCTGTCATACTGGTGTCTCCCCTCCCCCCACCAAGGCACACAGGCCACGATACAGCTTTTATAATGTATTAAGCTAATCCCACTGGGGTTCATACATATTTATGAAAGTTTTAACCCCTTATTTGAACATCCAACCCCACTACTTCTGGGTACCCCATTTTTCATAGGCTAACTCATTAGTTCCCCTTATGCTCATTAACATTTATGTCACTTTATCGCCATAGTAGCAGGCAGACCTTAAGGAAGTCTCTAACATTTCATCTGGGCTACCAACAGTCATCTTGTGGTGTCTGCTGATCTGTGGTAGACAATATTATGCAAACTCAGCAGTTATTTTCAACACATCAGCAGATCACAGATATAGACAGAAGCTCAGCAGGTTTATTATTAATTTATTTATGCTAATTTATCCTAAAGCCTAATTTGGCTAAGCTAAATATTTTACAGGCCTGAGGCCTTGTAGGCCCTGTGTAACATTCATTAATATTTATATTTCCCTTCTCTATACCTGATACCTTTTAGCCTTGGCTACAGGGGAATGTTAGTGACACAAAAATATTTGTCACTCCTGGAACTGGGCAAACAATATGGTCTCCTGGAAGGTGCAAATGGTTGCCATCAAGCATGGTTTTGATCTCCAGACAATCGCAGGCCTGATCAAAGCCGATGGGTGTGCTAAGCAGTCTTCTTTCAGGCTAAATGGAAGGAACAGTTAAGGCCTTTTATGTATCGAGATATCTAGAAATGCTAGAAGCCACTACTCAAGGCAATGGGCTGCACAGCAAGGACTGATCAGAAGCTAAAGTGTGACTGCGAATTGCAGGTGCTAAGGGAAAGCTGTGTGTGTGTGAGAGAGGCAGAAAGCCAACAGATAGGGAGAGAAGCAGTCATTAGCTTGAACCTGAGAGGGAGCCGAGAGTCGGCTCCTAGGGGCACAGAACTGACTGGAGAAGAAAGCTTGGAAATTGGGAGCAAGGAACTGCCTGATGTTGTTTGTCTCTACCGTGTTCAGGGAAAAGGGACTTTGTGTCCTTTCTTTGTAAATAAACTGGATTGCACAAAAGAACGACCTGACTCATAATCTGTTTCGTTTCCATTAGGAGGAGAAACAATCTGGCAAGGTCTCAGATATTTGCTAATAGCCTGGGCCAAAGGGGCAGCAAATACAATAAATTCTACATGGATATTTGTTACAATCTATTTGTTACAACTCACTCTAGGTTGATTGTGTTCCCCTCCCAAAAATATTCCAGAAAATATGGTCTTTGGCAGTGACGCTCACTGGAACAATCAAAGATTAAACAAGGACTGGAAAATATCTGCAGGAAGTGAAATTCAGATTGATCCTTATGAGTGTTGCACTGTAAAGCTGACTCTCAAGTGATGCCTGTTCCATCAGGGTACAGACGTATACCACATGATTAGCGCACTCAGTCAAAGCTGCTCACGTTTTGAAGGGAGAATATCAAATACAACAAAATGATCATGAATAAGATACTGACTGAATGTCAGTGTCAGGAATGATTTGACGCATGATGCCAAATGACAAACGCATTTCAGAGAATCACTCTCTGCTCCCTGGCAACTTGCAACCACAAGAAGCATCAAATAAACTCAGTGGTACTAAGTCTTGTGATATTTTGTGTTTTACTAAAACCTCCAGCTGCTGGAGTCAAGCATTTACATGCGAATCTCAGCTATCATTTAAAAACTAAAAGTATGTTTCGAGCCCTCAGGATTGTGGAGAAAAGCCTGAAAACATAAAGCAAGTGAACTCTAAAGAATCAGAAACTTAGAAGGCAAATAAAAAACCTCCCAATTTGTATTATTGTTAAAAAAACCTCATGATTTCTAAACTAATTTCATGATTTGGGGGCCTGACTCCTGATATTTCAACATGTGGAGCTGTCAATACTGTAAATTATTTGTTACAAATGATTCGCAGGACCAGCAGAGAGAAATAGATTTCACAGGGCAATCACTGACAGAAAATTTTGTGTATCTAAGTATTGCCAACCCTAAATGTTCAAAAATTATGAGTCAGGCTCACCAAACATCATGAGATTGGCTTTAAAATCATGAGATTATTTAAAAATAATAGATTTGGTATTCTTTTTATTTGCCTTTTTGAGCCTTTAGGGCAGTGGTGGGCAACCTGCGGCCTGTGGCCTGCACGTGGCCCATCAGGGTAATCCACTGGCGAGCCGCGAGACAGTTTGCTTATATTGACCATCCACAGGCACAGCTGCCTGCAGCTCCAAGTGGCCGCAGTGCACTGTTCCCAGCCAATGGGAGCTGTGGGAAGCAGTGGCCAGCACGTTCCTGCGGCCTGAGCCGCTACAGCAGCTCCCATTGGCCAGGAATGGCAAACCGCAGCCACTGGGAACTGTGGGCAGCCGTGCCTGTGGACGGTCAATGTAACAGTCAGGGTCCAGACATCCCAAGGGGGAGAACATGTGGACTGAACCCCAAAGAATATGTAGTTGAGTGAACTCTTTGTATACAATAGTACTGTGTATAAATCAGGGGTGAAAGTGAGCCGGTACTGGCCGGTACTATGTACCGGTAAGAACCCGCACCGGCTCATACCTAGCCCACATCAAAGCACGGCAGCCCCTTTTGTCCCTGCCCCTTTTGCCTCCCCTGTCGGGGGCCCTGCTGGTAGGGTCTGTACCGGCAGGGCCACTGATGGGGGAAGGGGCAGCAACGTTAAAGTGCTGTGGCGGCCGTGCTTTAAGGACAGTCCTTTCCTGCAGCAGTGCTTTAAGGATCCTCAAAGTGCTGCTGCGGCAAAGAACCATCCTTAAAGCGCTGCCCCTTGCCCCCGTCGGCGGCCCTGCTGGTACAGGGGGCAGGGATTTTAAATCGCTGCCCCGGCAGAGCTTTAAGGACCCTGCAGTGCATTAACGTCCCTGCCCCTTTTGCCCCCCCCCCCCCCCCGTGGCCGCCAGCAGGTGTGGCAGGGGGCAAAGGGAGCAGCTGCCCTGGGGCCGACTATTTAAAAGGGTTCGGGGCTCCAGATGCCACTGCCGCCACCACAGCAGCGGCATTCAGAGCCCCGGGCCCTTTAAATCAACGTGGGAGCCCAAGGTGGCGCAGGCCAGGAGGCCTGGAAGGGCTGGGTGGGAGATGATGACCCCCCAGCTCCGCCCCTTCATCTTAAGGCCCACCCCTTCTGGGGGCTGGAGATGCCCAGGCCCCGTACCAGTAAGTGTCCTGACTTACTTTCACCCCTGGTATAAATAAATATATGTCAAGTAAGATCTCTTATGAAAGCTTGTAATGTTCTGAGCCTGATGGCCGCTATGACATACGTATACAAACTATGGTTATGAATTTATGTACTTGTGTATATCAAACTGTGCTTCTAATTTGTGCTGCAACATTCAGCTCCATCACAGGGACGTGATGGAGAAGCAATCAGGCAGAGACGGGCTGACTCTCTAGCTAGACCAGACTGGTTCCGAGCACAATCCAGGAAAAGGCAATGGTGGACCATTAAAATTAATGGGAAAACACCAAAACAACCTGAAACTGAAAAGAAACCCTTCTCATGGGAGACTAAGGAGGAAATCTTTCCCCACCCTGAATAGTCATGAGTCACCATGCCAAGAGAAGAGAATTAAAGAAAAAAGGTTCTTAGCACCTATAAACTTTAAGGCCTGGTCTACATTACAGAGGTGTGTCGACGTAAGGCCAGTAGCCGGGCTCCCAGCAGGGAGCTCCACACTGAGTTAAGAGTCTGGGCTCTTGGCCCCACCGACTTCTCATCTTAAGTCAATGTGAGTGCTCTTGGTGAGGACGCACACCATTAACAGAAGGAGGGTAGTATGGACATGAAAAACCGCAATAATTATCGCAGTGGCTGTACGTTGACTTAATTTAAGTTTGTAGTGTAGACGTGCCCTAAATCCTCTATCTTGAGGAAAGCTCAAAAACTTGATGTGGTAGATCCAGCATACAAAATTTTTTGCTAATTTTATTATTTCAGCTTATTAATTTGCTCAACAACATTAATGAATTATGAATTTCATTTATGTTAGCATGACTTCCTTTTTCAGGTGTCACAATTTCTGCTTTCGTGTCATCCTTACAAATTGAAAGACACTCATACTATTTAAAAACCTTGGCAAAAATGTTCACAGCAGACTGGATAAATGAGATGCCTCTGAGAAGAGATCAAGGTATCATAAACTTCAAGGAAATGGATTTTACTCTGAACAATTCATCAGGAATTTTCATCAACCTATTTAAGCTTACTGCAGGCCAAGATCCAAAATTCAAGGATGCTTTGAAAGCCATTCCAAAAAAAGCAAAGCACACCTCTGCTGAATTTCAGCATGAAATCATTGATATTATAAACTTAAGTTGGCACATCTTAGGTTAGGCTGACTTACAGCCACTGCAGTAATTAGCGGTGGTTCATGTCCACACTGCCCTTCATATATCGGTGGTGCGTGTCTTCACCAGGAGAGCTGGCATCGACTTAAGAGGGGCAGTGTGGGGAGCTGAGAGCCAGGGGTCTCAGCTCCATATGCAGCTGCATGCCAGTAACCCAGCTCTCCACTCCCCGCTACTCGCTGGGAACGGGAGAGCCACACCAGGCTTCTCAGCTCCCTGCCAGGAACAGTGCAGCTGACCAGACTCTGGGCGTGGAGCTCCCTGCTGGGTGCAGCCGTTCCCCCAGTGGCCCTGGGGGGCAGCAGGGCCCCCTCTGGGAAGCAGCCTGAGCTGGGAGCCTGGGTGACAGCCCAGTTTGGAGCAGAGACTGAGCAACGGCCTGGCTGGGGAGCCGGAAGCCAGCTTTCTTTTCAATTTCACAGAAGCATGACAGCCAATAGATGTAAGTAACCCAGTGTCTACAGGGACACTGCATCACTCTAATTACACCGACATAAGCCCTATGCCTCTCGTGGAGGTGGAGTTATGATGTTGATGTAGTAGGGCACTTACATCAGTGGGAGCAAGGCTGTAGTGTGTACAGTGACATAATTAGGTCAACATAAGGTGCCTTACGTTGACCTAACGCTGTGATGTAGATCTGGCCTCATAGAAATAATGTGGACTGGCCACCTTAAAACCTTGGAAATAATCCTCAAGAATTTGGAAGAATTCGGAGTATTTTGTCTAATATTGTGAATGGGTCTGGCGATCTGTTCACTGAGGCAAGAGGGCTGTTGGAAGTTACAGAATTATCCAAATTCTTGCTCTTAGCTGAGGTTATGAGAATGATTTTGAAAGTGTTTGCTCCTGTGAACAATTACCTTCAAAAGGAACTAATGCACCTTGCTAAATGAGCTGAATTGATTTCTGTTGCCTGAACTTCAACAAAAGAGAAAGATGCTTGAAGTTTTTTTTTTTTTTTGAGGTTTCATCTAAGCACTTTATTTTGAAAGATGCATGTGATGAAGCATCAACTTTAAGATGTGCCACCAAAAGAGCCAAGTTATTGCCCCCAAAATTTCAAGATTCCATAGTCAAGATCACTTACCTGGATTCCAAAGTGTAAATGCGCATCAGTGGCCCAGACGTATCATGAACTGATTGATGAAACCAGTGGTGAATTGCATAGGGGTTTTTTTCTGAGAACTCCAAGTTATACAAAAGCTTGTCAGAAATCTATTTTGCCAGCTCTCCAGACTTCTTGAAATTGGAATAACTGTGTGCTTTGATGGACTTGCTTGGATTAGATATTAAGAAGGGGAAAGTTGAAATGCGTGTATTTAAACCACTGATAGATAAGAGGAATTGCAAAGAATATGAAGAAGTTCTAGGTGCCGTGAAGGAAAAAAAGGAGGATTTCCCATGTATTTCTGAAATGTCTATAGTGGTCTTGTTGTTTGGAGCATCAGCTGCAACTTGTGAGAATGCTTTTTCTTGTTTGAAAATAATGTTATCACACCAAAGTATGAGCATGGTCCATGAAAGAAGGAGAACCCTAATTCTCCTGTGATATGAAAGTAATTTGATGCCAAAACTGACAAAACTGGCTTTGAGGAAAAATTCAGATGCCGTTATCCAAGAAGGCTTCAACTTTAGTTTCAGGGGCAGTCTTTACATTACACAGCACTTTCATGTTAAGATTATATTTGTATATTTCTGAATCTTTAAAGTTTTTGAAAGCTTGAATATTTGTTATGCTGAACAATCACATCAATATGTATCTTATGTTTTCTTAGTTCATAAAAATAAAGGTTTCTGACTGAGACTGCGTTTTTCACTAAGGACGTGAATTTCTGAAGGCACACGCATCTGCCCCACCTGTCATGTCATTTGCCCCCTCCTCCCCCGATGTCAGTTCCCTGGCAAAAGGGCTGGATGGTATGGAGTAAAGAACAATCTGAAAGGAACCAGGTGTGACGGTGCCCCCCATAAGGTTTTATGGAAATATGCTTATGAATATATATACAACATAACTGGAATATGTTCTATGCTACAGATGCTATATAACATATCTATGTAAAGGTTATGATCTAGTGAATCTATTAATTCTATTTGTATGCAATTGTCATTGTTGTATTCCAAGTTATGAATATTGACTGTATGCTTGTTTGATTTTAAATAACCTTAGTAAGGCATTTGGTCAGCTTCTTTGGAAAGGAATTTGCAAGTTAAGTGCCCAATCAAGAAGCAATTAAAGGACAATGGATCTTGGAAGGCTCCAATCCACATAAGAAGTCTACATGAGGACGTTCAAGCTAGCATGTGAGCCATGGCTGCTACCTATACGTTCTGAGTCATTCATGGACATTTGACTTGCCCATGTGACTCCAAAACTCCATCCTGTAGCTGGACTTTGCATAAGAAAGAGGAGGGGGTCTCCACCCACAAGAGAAAGTCTATTTAAGCCCGTGGGAGACCCCTCCATTTTGTCTTCAGCTGGCTCAAGAGAGAGCCTCTCCACCTCCAAAGATACCTGAAAAACTGGAACAAAGGACAGTAACTACAGGGGGTATGAGTGACTGCTGGACCCAGACTAGAAGGAGACTAGACTTAAAAGGAAGCTTACTGGGATTCCTCTAAGGGTGAGGTTTTTATCTGTATTCAGTTTTCTTATGGGATGAGACATAGACTAGCATGTTCCTGTCCTTGACACTCAGATGCCCAACTCCCAATGGGGTCCAAACCCCAAATAAATCTGTTTTACCCTGTATAAAGCTTATACAGGGTAAACTCATAAATTGTTCACCCTCTATAACACTGATAGAGAGAAATGCACAGCTGTTTGCCCTCCCTCGCAAGTATTAATACATACTCTGGGTTAATTAATACAGAAAGTAGGATTTAAGTGGTTCCAAGTAGTAACAGACAGAACAAAGTGAATTACCAAGCAAAATAAAATAAATCTCTTGGACTCCTTCCCTGCCAAACTCTCTCTGCAACCAAAATAAAATAAAACACGCAAGTCTATGTCTAATCAAACTGAATACAGATAAAAACCTCACCAGTTCCAGTAAGCTCTCTTTTACAGACTAGTCTCCTTCTAGTCTGAGTCCATCAAGCACTCATAACCCCTGTAGTTACTGTCCTTTGTTCCAGTTTCTTTCAAGTATTCTTGCGGGTGGAGAGGCTATTTCCTTAGCCAGCTGAAGACAAAATGGAGGGGTCTCCCACGGGCTTAAATAGACTTTCTCTTGTGGCTGGAGACCCACTTCTCTCCTATGCAAAGTCCAGCTCCAAGATGGAGTTCTGGAGTCACCTGGGCAAGTCACATGTCCATGCATGACTCTCAGTTTTTACAGGCAGCAGCGATTGCCCTCATGGTATCTTGAATGTCTCCAGGAAGACTTCTTAAGTGGATTGGAGCATTCCAAGATGCATTGTTCCTTAAGTGCTTCTTGACTGGGCACTTAACTTTGCGAATTCCTTTCTCCAGGATCTGACCAAATGCTCTACTAAGGTTATTTAGAAATCAAGCCAGTACACGGCCAATATTCATAACTTCGAATACAAAAAAGATCCATGCATACAAATAGGATGAATAGATTCAGTAGATCACAACCTTTACATAGATATGTTACATGGCATATGTAGCATAGAACATATTAGTGTTATGTCATATATACTCATAAGCATATTTCCATAAAGCCTTCTGAGGCGCACAGTCACACCCTGGTACTTTCACTCTCTCCTTATCCAGATCTCTAGTTATTTTTGCTACCCCTCTCTGAACCCTTCTTTTCCTGCTACTACAATATTTCTCTCCCTCACAGGGCTGTTGTGAGCATGTTTGGGGTACATGCATATTGTTATTATTGCTGAGTACTGTGTGCTGGAAATATGGTTGTAAAAGAACCATCCTGATAACCTCCGTCCAGTCTCCCTACCATAAAACCCCTGTCATGTGCCACTTTTTGGACAGATGGCCACTGTGTGTCTCTGGTGGCAGGGATCACTTCATCTTACATGTTTGCACAGCACGTAGCACAATGGGGCTATAATTTGTGTTGAAGCTTCCAGGTAGAAATGAAATACAAATGGTTATGAATGACATAATTCATTTCTTGTAACTTCCCACCGTCTCCCTCCCAACACAGGGTCTCAGAAGTTCATGAACCGATCAAACCATCCAAGTTCCCTTGTGTAACTCTGACAAAATAACAGGAAATGTACATATGGGCAAGACTGGATGCCACACAATCTCTGATTGTGATGATAGCATGTATTGTGCGTGTTCTTTTGTCATGGAAACAGGTTTCTATAGGTCCTGAAACAGTGTCAATATTCTGCAGCTATTTTCCGTCTGAATTCAATGTATAGTTTCAACTTTCTTCTCGGTTTAGCTGCTAAAACTCTGCTACAGACAAATGTCAGCAGGGGGCTTTGCATATAATTTCCCCAGGGTTTTTCCAAAATGCATGCTGTGGTTTCACCCTCTGACGGAGGGCGCATCTGAGCTCAGAGATAAATTAGGGGCCAGATGCTCAAAGAGTCTAGGACCGTGCACCATAGTGTAGCTAGGCCAGCTGCCTCTCATGCACCCCTCATGGCCTATGGTCACAATCTAGGCAGCCTGCCTCATTTTCCTCTCTTGGACTGTTCAAAAAATGCTTTTGTCCATTTCCATCCCTTCTCAGGTTGAGCTTTATTAAATTAACAAGCATTCAAAATAAAACTTTCAAGCCCATCTAAAAGCCCCCACAAAACAAAGCCTTCTCTTCCTCCTCCTCCCTGAGATCTTTTCTCCTTTGATAGGCTGCTCCCAGGCCTTCCTGCCTGGAGTCTTGGTCCTGAGTCTGCTAGAACCTGCTCACTTCTAGCAGTCTCTAATCCCTGAGCATACCCTCCTTTATTACAGCCACCTGCTCCTTCTTGTAGGGCAGTCCCCTGATGTTTCCCAGTGTGGCTCATACTGTGATCAGGGTTGGTTAGCCCCAGCCTTCCAGTCCTTAAGAGGCAAGGCACCCTGTTACACCCAACAAATGCATGACTGTGTGAAAATCAGGGGTGCACTCTGTCACTGTTCAGGGAAACTGCACCTGTATTTCCCTTCAGTGGACCAAGCAAGAGCACCCGCTCCCAGCTTCTTGTCCATTGCCTCTATTGGATGGAGTCCTGAGTCTTTCTCCCTTCTGATAGGGATATCTTCAGGATGAGCAGTTCTCTGCCTTCATTACATTATTCCCAGCAAAGGACAGTCTGCCTAAGCAGGCCTGCTTCATTTTTCTCCTCAGAGACAATGCACAGTGTAATTGTCCCAGTTACCAATGGTTATTTCTAAGCAAGCACATTTTATTCTTACAATAACAGCATTACAGAGAAAATATATTAAAAAGAATAAAAGAATCTAGACACAGGCTAATAAGGTTACCAGAGATCACCCCTCCCCCCCCGCCCAATCTCCACAAGGGCTTGGGTCGGTGTCAGTCTTTCCAACCATTCCCTAAGGATTGGGACCCCTCTTGGACAGAAGGCCATGTCCATTTGCTGGGTCAGAGTGAAGGCCCTGAGCCAGTTCACCACACAGTTATTTATCCCAAAGTCTTTTGTCTGCTGGTTTCTAGAGAACGCAGTCTGAACTGTTGAAGAGACACTGAGTAGGTAATTGGCATTACCAATCAACATTAGCATACCCCCTCCTCCTACAGATGTTACATACAGTCTCACACTAGCCATAAACAGGTGCATTTTTAACACAAGGACAAAGGCATTACGCTTAATACAATAAGGTTTATCCAGGATCTTGCATATCTGTCAAACAGCCCTTCCAAAAGCCTTTCCCCATGCAACTCCATGGCAGTTCTGCAATCTACATTTACGGCTGGAATATAGCCTCTCTACCCAAGAGTTTAGTCAAAAAGAATTGGATGGCTGTGATCTTTTTTGGGATGTAATGGGTGTTCCAGGGCCAACAAGAGAAGGAGAGAGGGAAAGTGGGGAAGAAAGGGACAGGCATGAGGTAAGGAAAGGTGGAATGAGAGGGGTGGAGTTTATGGTGAGGCCCTGTGTGGGAGGTTGAAAGTGTGGAGGCAGGGTTGGGGCCAATGTCACCAGAGGTGACAAGAAGAATCGAGATATAAGACTTTGATTTGTACTGATGGGAAGAGGGGGAGATTAGAGTGGGGAAGAGGAGTAGGTACAGGTGGTGGGAACTGTAGTTAGGTGAGGGTAACAGGAAGGGGAGCTTTAGCCAATGGACAGAAAGAAAGGATGGGGAGGAGAATGAATGCTATGATCTAGAAGAGGGACATGGCAAGAGCCACAGGTGAGAGTCAGATGGACAAAAAAACCCTCCAGCCAAAACAAAAATAAAACATACTGAGAGGGTCAGCAGGTCTGGTTCCAGCCTGGCTCGGATTCTGAGCTGGCTGAAAAGAGCCCCCTGTAACAGACAGAGCTCCCCAATTGAAGCCCCTATTGGGGGTGGGGGAAGGGGGGCAGGCTGTGATGTAGGGGAGCCAGTGACTCCTGGGCCTGGCATTGAAACCTTGCTGTCTGGGAAGGGTCCTTCTCAATCTGATTATGTTTTATTATGACATTGCAAAAAATATAATAGTCAAAACATTTGGATTGGTGGTACTGTACAGGAAGTATCTTAGTGCTCTCACAACTCACTGGATGGCCAAGCTTTCTGTCCAGGATATTCGTACTGGAAATGTTGGAGAGGAGGATTCAGTTGTTCATGGCCCTGGAACTGTGGGGAAAGGATGTTGCCCAGGGCCCACTGTAAGGCATCAGTCTTTAAAATACACTCCTGCATGAAATTGGGGCTGTGCAAAATAGGCTTATTGCAGAGAATTCACTTAATCTCTTGAGGGTGACCAGACAATTTGCTTTGGAGCTGACTTTTTTTGTAAGCTGTGTGAGGGGCTCGGCCCGTGAGTTGAAATTTGGCACAAACCATCTGTAATATTTGGCTAGGCTCATGAAGGTCCGTACCTGGTTCCTGGAGCTTAGACGCACTGGCCATCACACCCACCCTATCTTATCGACTAGGGATTGTACCCTGCTGTTCTCTACCATATACTCTAAGTACTTAGCCTCCTGCCTTCCCACCATGCACTTTCTTGGGTTCACTGTCAGATTGGCCTCTCGTCATGACTGCGGGGCTGCAGCCAGGTGCCGATGATGGGTAGCCTAATTTCGATTGTAGATTACATCATCTAAATAGGCTGCTATGCTGATGGTGACAGCATAACATCTGGTCCATCAACCTCTGGAAGGTGGCTGGGCCCACAAGTCACCCAAATGGCATTGTGACAAAGAGGAACAGGCCTACCAGGGTAGCAAAGGCTATTTTGTTGTGGGAATCGGGGCAAAGGTGAATCATGGAGTGGCCTGCCAATGAACTGTTATGGCAGAGATGAAGCACTTTTTGTCATGGTCACCCTGATAGAGAAAATATGCACCCATTGAGATAGGGAATCCCATCCTGTGGGGAGCATTACATCTTGGTTCTGGCTATTGTTTGCTCAGACTGTTCCATGACTTCCTGTGCTAATGAATTGCCCTGCAGAGTGGACTGGATTAGATTGAGCAGGTCTTGGTGTGTTGTGGCACTGAGGAAGTTGCGAGGTTTTAGGACACAGGGCAGTTCTTGGCTAAGTTCCTCACCCTCTTGGTAGTATTCCCCCTTTCAGGATCAGGCATCAGCTTCCCATTCCTGTTCCTGGGCAGTAGGTGGTGATGAAGTCAAGCCAAGAGAAGAACACCCATCTGAACTGTCTTTGGTTCAAGGTTTGAGCTTTCCCCAGATATTCAAGGTTCTTATGGCCTGAAAAGACTTGCACTAGGTGTTGGGCTCCCTCGAGGTGATGGTGCCACTCTTTGAAGGCTGATTGAATTGCACATAGTTCCTTATCCAGTATTTCATCATTCTGTTCATCGGCTTTCACTATGAATGCCTAGGCTCAATCGGGGTGTGCTAGAATGGGGGCAGTGGTGAGTTGTTTGAAAGCATGGTGAGCTTTGGGTGTCCAAACAAACTTGGCAGCCTTGCGGATGCGGTTGGTCATAGGGGCTATTTGTCCTGGAAAGCCTGGAATGAATCATTGGTAAAAGTTTGCAAAGCCCAGGAAGTGCTATAACTCCTGGCAGGACCTGGGCACGGTCCAGCTACAGATGGCTTCTACCTTTTGGGGGTCCATCCTAATGCCCTCTGAGGAGAGGATGTGACCCAAGAATTCAGTAGAGGACTGGTCAAAGGTGCATTTTTCAAACTTTGTGAACAGGTCATGGGTTATTTTTTGTGAAAGCTCTCTCTGTTGAAGTAATTTAATCATTTTCCAAAATTATTTCCACTACTTCTGGCATTACATTGATATGTGATACAAGGAAAATGTCAATGTTTTTTAATACAGGCGTCTCTGCGCTCAGCAGTCCATCTACCCACCCCTTTCTGCTGGAGATCCCCTCTCTTCCTGCCCTTCTCTCCTGACAAGGTATCCTCTGTCTCAGGCCCTTACTGCTGCCATTACACTCTGTGCCCCACCTCTAGCTTTTGCCAGTATCTCCCCTTCTTCTTGCCCCTGCTCCTCCCAACTTCCCATCTCCTGACTCCCCAATTCTGGGAGATGAGATCAGGTGTGCCCTGGGGGCAGCACACAACCCCCTCAGGGCCTCCCCTTGCCTCCCCTATCCCTGAGGAAAGGACCCATCATGCTTTAGCCATTGGGAATATTGGGAGGTATGATCTCTGCCTCACCCCTGAATACTCCCTAAATGCCCTTTGCTCACTTTTGTGACTTCTCCCAGGAGCCCTTGTGCCCTCGTTCCTGTCTCTTCCCATAATCCCCTCTGCCTGACCCCTGGCAGCTTCCAGGAGCCTCTCTGTCTCCACCCCTTTCTTTTCAACATGTTCTCTGTCCATCCCCTCCCTAACTCATCTGATGATCCCCTCTGCCCCACCCCTGAATCCTTTCAATATGTCTTTGTCCCCCCAACTTCTGAATTCCTTTCTGCCCCCACTTCTGACACCCCCAGATGCCCTCTACCTCCACACCAGATTCCTCCCTTGAGCCCCTCTGCCCCCATCCCTGACTGCACCAAGAACGTCTCTACCCTGACTCCTGACTCTCCCCAAATCCCCTCTGCCTCCACCCCAATTCCTTCCAAGACCAACTCTGCCCCCACTTCTCTTCCTCCCAATATCCCCTGCACCCCTCACTCCTCCTAAGGCCACCCCTGCTTCCACTCTGGGGGCATTTCAAAAGACCAATGTTGTGCCAGTATTTTAGAAGGGTAAGCAAGATGACCTGGGTAACTATAGGCCTGTCAGCCTGACATCATTCCCAAGCAAAATCAGGGAATGGCTGATATGGGACTCAATTCATAAAGATTTAAAAGAGGGTCATGTAAGGAATACCAAGCAACACGGGTTTAATGAAAATAGAGCCTGTTGAACTGACTAGACACCTTTTTGGTGTGATTACAGGTTTGGCTGATAAAGGGAATAGTATTAATGCAATATATGTATATTTCTGCAAGATCTTTGACTTGGGACTGAATGCCATTTTAATTAAGAAACTAGAACAACACGCCATTAACATGGCACACATTAAATGGATGGTAAACCAACTAACTGACAGATCTTAAAATGTAATTGTAAATGGAGAATCATCATCAAGAGGGTGTGTTTCCAGTGGGGTCCTGAAGAGATCAGTTCTTGACCTCAGTATATTTAACATTTTTATCAATGACCTGGAAGAAAACATAATATCATTATGAATAAAGTTTGCAAATGACACACAGATCTGGGGAGTGGTAAATAATGAAGACCGATCACTGATAGAGATCAGTCTGGATCACTTGGTAAACTGAATGCAAGCCAAGCTCCTGGCTCCTTGGCCTGCTCCTGGTACTAGCCCCTAGGCCAGGCTGCCCATGCCCTGGCCCTGCCACCTTGGCTCCTCCCATGATCCTCTCTGCCCTACCACTATGTCCTCTGCCCTACCCCAACTCTTCCCATGATTCCCTCTGCCTCCAACTTCTTCAAAGATCTCCTTTGACTCCCCCTCTGACTGCATCCAAAGTCCTCTCTGTCTCCACCCCTGACTGCTCTGAAGATCTTCTCTTGCTCTCCTCCCACAATCCCCCTGCATGAGGTCTGCCATCTATTCCTCTTCTTCTGCGGGATGCTGACTTTTGTTCCCCTATATTGTCTTGCTCCCTGGCACACAGTCTGGGGGTGGAAACCACCTCTCAGATTATCTCCCCCATCCCCTGGGATGGTCAGTGGACCAGGAGCTCCAGGGTGGAGGAAAGACTGGGCATTCCACCTCCCAGCCCCCATGCTGGGAGCCAGCCACGAGCAGCAGCAGGGTGAGCAGAAAATGAAACATTGTTTCCCTAGTGCTGGCCCTGCCCCATGAAGCAGAAGCACCAAGGAGACAAAGTAAAAAGTCCAGGGAGGAACATGGCCTTAGCCCAGCTGCTTGCTGACAGCTGCAGAACAGATGTTCCCATTGGGTGACCTGAGTACCTCATCTGGAGGGAACTGGGAAGATGGGCTGGGAGGGAGCTGGCCCCGGGGAAAGGCATGCGGGGATGGCTCTGAGGCAGTAACTGAAATACCAGTTTCTACATGTTACCCCTTTGACCTGAGAGGTTAGACAATATTTGGGGGCTTGAATGCTATTTCTGTTAGGAGGAGAAATTGACAATGGAGTCGGGTGTTTCTTTGACGCAATCCCAGTTATTTACAAGGAATGTACAAAGTCCGGTTTCTCGGAACACAGTAGGAATCAAACTGGTGTAGATAATTTATTTGCTCATAGTTCCTTGCCTCTTTCCAGCTAGCACTCAGCCCTAAAGTGCTCTCTCTTTCTTAACTTTTTTTCAGGGCCATGACAGAAGTACCTCTCTGGCTGTCTCCGGGGCTTCCTTGCTGCCTGAACTGTGCTTTTGTGGTGTTTCTGCTCTCTCTCTCACACACATACAGAGTTCCCTCAAACAATACCCAGCCCTCTGCATCTGCATTCAGACCCCAGGGAAAACGCCTTCAGACCACATGGGTCAGCTCCAACTCCAGTCTTGCATGTGGCCAGTGTTTTGGGTTGTGATCTATATTGTTTCAGCTATATATTCCATAAAAAAGTCAAACTGGTTTTTACCTTTTTCATGAGTTTATCTTGGTGTGCCCACCGGCTTCAATGACAAACACTGTTTCAGCTCTGCCCATCATTTCAGTGATGTCCAAATGTTGAAGCTCTGTGTGATCCATTCCAAAAGGAAAGCAAAGAAATAATTTGCAGGTTACCAATTATACAATCAACCATTTACATATTCACGTGCCTTTGGGTTCAATTTCAGATTAGCAGTTTTAAGATCATCACAAACCATTTGTAAATTGAACAGGAACTGATATAAGGTTTCAGCATGCACCAGGATATCATCTAGGTATAACAAACAGCCAGAGAAGGTCATGCCATTAGCTTCTCAAACCTGATCGGTGCACTGCACAAGCTGAAAGCCTGTGCTTTAAATTGCCACATGCCTTGTCCTGCTATGAAAGGAGATTGAATCTGCTTTGGCATCCAGGGTAATGGATAAGAATCATTTAAAATTACTTCATTTAGTTATCAATAGCTCACCCAGGATCTGGTGTTGCCACCCATTTTGTTAACAAGACCTATGAATGAGGGCCTTGGACTGGTTGAAGGCTAAATTATGCCTTCCTGCTGCGTAGTCTCAATGGGAAATAAGGCCTCTTCCCTCTTTGCTACTGGGAAAGGTGGAAGTGGCTTGTTAATGAGCCACTGTTCCCCAGTATCATATTGGCTGGTTCGTCTTTTAGATTATAAGCGCCTTGTAGCAGGGTTCAGGTCTTCCTTTTTGTTTGTACGGCACCAGATGACATGGGTCTCTGGGCGCTATGTGACACCCCCAACTAGTGTGATTTTTATTGTACATCTTGTAATATTTGGTGTCTTTCTTAAAGCCCCAGATCTGGGAATCCTGTGATTATATTGGAATCTGGTTTTATTTTTTGAAGAAAGTAAATTTCTAGCCCTTGTGATTGCAAAAGGAAGCTTGAAGTGACCTGACTGAAGCTAAAAGGCTCAGAAACCAGAAGCCATCATTTATTATTGTTTTAAATCTCCTGGCTTTTAAGCCAAACTCATGATCATAGAATATCAGGGTTGGAAGGGACCTCAGGAGGTCATCTAGTCCAACCCCCTGCTCAAAGCAGGACCAATCCCCAATTTTTGCCCCAGTTCCCTAAATGGCCCCCTCCAGGATTGAACTCACAACCCTGGGTTTAGCAGGCCAATGCTCAAACTGCTGAGCTATCCCTCCCCCCCATGATTTTTGTGTCTGACTCATGATTTTTGAACACTTGGGATTGGTGATAATGCGGAGTTCATCATCATCCCACCTCAAGACAAGTAAGGGCAAGAGGCTTTTCATTTGACGGGGTCTATCCAGAGAGACCAGACAAGGAACAGAGGTGCGGCTAGCCTTGTAGCCATGACTCTACTGCACGTGCCAAACCAACACAGTTCACTATGGCTCAGGGTCTCCCATCAACTTGAGCACACTGCTTTGGGCAGGAGAATCTGGATGGAGCCTTAGCTCAGCAGTTCACCCGGAGTAACAGGTCAGACTCTTTTATTCAATAGTTCGTTTTCCAAAGAAAAATACTGCAGGGCTCTGCGTGCTGTGGGACTCTGCAGAAATAGATCCATTGTGATTCAGGGCATGTTCCATACTCTCTTCTAAAGAAGAGAAAGTTAGTTTTGATTTGTATTTCTGATGCACTCATATGATGTCCCTCAAGCTCTTGGTTTATTTAGGAAAGTGTGATTATTTTTTTTTCCCATTTGATATGTAATTTGGCATATGGGTGAAAGGCCTAAAGAGGAGTCATTCACCATAGCAACATGGAAAGAAAGAGGAGCTTTGTCATTGAAACAATGTGTTCTCTCCGTGGGTTTGATTGCATTTTATTGTACAAACAACAAGACAAATAAAATTTGACTTTCATCTTTGTCCCCTCAGACGCTCATATAGATTTACATTCAGGAAACTAAACTGATGGTGATTCTAGCACCGGTGCTAATGCCAACAGATTTGCCTTTTGCAAAAGGAATCAGGTTGGTTACATAAAATATTTTCTTGGATTTGAAACCCACACATGCAAGCCTCTAGCTAGCAGTTAAAACTATAGGATGTGAAATTCATCATCATAGTTGATTAATAAGGGTGATTACTAGATATACTGATATTCAAACAGACTTAATGTGCTGAGTTTGAAAACAATCCTTTACATTGCTAGGTTGCAGTATGTATCATCTCTTTCTGGGCATGTCACGTTTGGAGAGATATTGGTGCTGACCTCTATAAAATACTCCAGGCTGGAAAACGCCGTGACATTCCTTCCTCATGAAAAGGGCCCAAAGTGAGAGATTCAGGCCAGCGTGGTAGAGGCAAGAGGGAAGGACATATTTGCCAATGCACTTTCAATAAAACCAGGATCAAATGTCTAAGGAAGGCTGTTACGTTTGTTCCTATCCCTAGATACACAGGAATAGATGCCCTGGAAAGCACTTGGATAGATAGACAGCCCTGGAGTCAGTTTTTCATAAAGACATTTGGGTTCTTTGAAGTTTGAAAGGGGCTGGAGAAAGAACTCCCATGCTCCATTGTTGCAGCTGCCATTCTACCTGCTGCTTGCTCATAACGGCAGGAGGAGCCCGCTTTGGAATGCAATGGGCCCTGTGGCCAGGGGGTGATGGGCAAGTAAACAGGGCAGGGGTTTGCTGGTTATTATTAAACACAGTTAGTTCAGAGCTCATGAAAGGTGTGGGATTGACACCTCTGGGGCCTGAAATCCTCCCTAGAAAGCAGGGGGAGCATGGACTGTGGCAGAGTCAGTGTTCCTCATGCAGACCCCGTTTCTATTTCAGCAAGATATTTAAGTATGTGCCTAAATTTAAGCATCTGAATAGTCACATTGGCCTCTGTAAGACTGCTCATACAGACTCATAGGACTGGGAGGGATCTCAATCAGCCATTTAGTCCAGTCCCCTGAACTGAGGCAGGGCTAAGTATTAACTAGATCATCCCTGCCAGGTGTTTGTCTAACTTGTTCTTAAAAACTTCCAGTGAAGGAGATTCCACAACCTCCCTAGGTAATTTGTTCCAGTGCTTAACTACCCAATAGGAAGTTTTTCCCAATGTCCTACCTAAATCTCCCTTGCTGCAATATAAGCCCATTGCCTCTTGTCCTGCCCTCAGTCTATAAGGAGAACAATTGATCACCCTCCTCTTTATAACAACCTTTTACGTTCTTGAAGACTGTTATCATGTCCCGCCTCAGTCTTCTCTTCTCCTGACTAAACAAAACCAGTTTTTTAATCTTCCCTCATAGGTCATGTTTTCTAGACTTTTAATCATTTTTGTTGCTCTCCTCTGGACTTTCTCCAGTTTGTCCACATCTTTCCCAAAGTGCAGTGCCCATAATGGGGCAAAATACTCCAGTTGAGGCCGTATTAGCATGGAGTAGAGTGGAAAAATTACCTCTCATGTCTTGCTTGCAACACTCCTGCTAATACATCCCAGAATGATGCTCCCTTTTTTGTAATAGTATTACATTGTTGATTCATATTTAGTTTGTGATTCACTATAACCCCCAGATCCTTTTCTGCAGTACTCCTTCCTAGGCAGTCATTTCCCATTTTGCATTTGTGCAATTGATTATTCCTTCCTAAAAGTAATACTTTGCATTTGTCCTTATTGAATTTCATTTTATTTATTTCAGACCATTTCTCCAGTTTGTCAAGATCATTTTGAATGCCAATCCTGTCTTCCAAAGCTCTTGCAAACCCCTCCCTCCTTGGTATCATCTGCAAACTTTATAAGTTTATTCTCTATGCCAGGGGTCAGCAACCTTTCAGAAGTGGTGTGCCGAGTCTTCATTTATTCACTCTAATTTAAGGTTTCGCTTGCCAGTAATACATTTTAATCTTTTTAGAAGGTCTCTTTTTATAAGTCTTTAATATGTAACTAAACTATTGTTGTATGTAAAGTAAATAAAGTTTTTAAAATGTTTAAGAAGCTTCATTTAAAATTAAATTAAAATGCAGAGCCCCCCGGACCGGTGGCCAGGACCCGGGCAGTGTGAGTGCAACTGAAATTCAGCTCGCGTGCTGCCTTTGGCACGTGTGCCATAGGTTGCCTACACCTGCTCTATGCCATTATCCAAATCATTTCAATATCTTCATAATAGAACTGGTCCCATGACAGATCCCAGTGGGACCCCACTCGATATGCCCTTCCAGCTTGATTGTGAACCATTGATAACTACTCTCTGAGTATGGTTTTCCAGCCAGTTGCGCTCCCACCTGATATTACATTCTACTAGGCTATAATTTCTCTAGTTTGTTTATGGGAAGGTCATGTGAGACAATATCAAAAACCTTACTAAAGCTGAGGTATATCACATCTACTACTTCCCCCCGTCCACAAGGCTTGCTACGCTGCCAAAGGAGGTTGTTAGGTTGGTTTGACATGATTCGTTCTTGACAAATCCATGTTGACTGTTACTTATCACCTTATTTTCTTCCAGGTACTTACAAATTGTTTATTTGCTTATTATCTTTCCAGGTTCTGAAGTTAAGCTGGCTGGTCTATAAATCCCTGGGCTGTCCTTATTCCCCTTTTTATAGATAGGAACTATATCTGCCCTTCTCCAGTCCTCTAGGATCTCTGACTTTCTCCACAAGTTCTCAAAGATAACTGCTAATGGTTCAGAGATCTCTTCAGCGACTTCCTTAAGTATTCTAGGATGTATTTCATCAGGCTCTGCCAACTTGAAGACATCTGTCTTATCTAAGTAATTCTTAACTTGTTTTTTCTCTATTTTAGCCTCAGATCATACCCCACTTAGATGGATGATCACTATGTTAGTTTGCCAAACACTGCTAACTATTTTGGTGAAAACTGAAACAAGAAAGGCATTTAACACTTCAGCCATTGCTCTGTTTTCTGTTGCCTTTCCCTCCTCATTGAGTAATGGGCCTACCCTGTCCTTGGTCTTTCTCTTGTTTCTAACATATTTGTAAAATACCCTTTATGTCTCTAGCTAGTTTAATCTGATTTTGTGCCTTGGCCTTTCTAACTTTGTCCCTACATGCTTGTGTTGCTTTTTTATACACATCCTTCATAATTTGACCTGGTTTCCACCAGTGGTGTAGCTAGGACAGGAAAACTGGGTGGGCCCTGGCTTTCAGGTGGGCAGGCAATGACGGGGGTGGCAGAAAGGGGGCCAGGCGAGATGGGAGGCAGGAAGGATTGGGGATGCAGGAGGGATCTGGTGCCCTGGGGAGGGAGGCAGGACGGATGGGACACCAAGCTTCCCCCCACCCGCTCCAGCTGGCCCTTACTGCTCAGCAGGAACCTGAAGATCAGGCTGCCTGGGGCACTCAGACTGTGGGGCGTGCCCATGAGGCAGAAGGGGGCCCTGCTAGGGATTGGGCTCTGCCTGCCCTTCCCGACTCTGGCTCAGTGTCTGTCAGCCTGGCCTCGTGGCGCATCCCTTTCCTGCCAGCAGCAAGTATTGCTGCCCTGATCTCTGGCCCCAGCACTAGCCCTGCCCAGACCCACCCCCATGAGGCACAGCCCCTGCAGAGCTAACGTTGGGGCTGGAGACTAGGGCAGCAGCGCACGGCGCCAGCAGGAGAGGGATGCTGCCGGGCTGATGGACACTGAGCCAGGTCGGGAGTCCCAGCCTGTGGATTCGGGGGGCTCTGGCCCCGATTTGGGTGGGCTTGGATGCTAAGTGGGTGGGGCTGCCCACCCATGGCTATGCCCCTGGTTTCCACTCTTTGTATGACTCTCTTTTGCGTTTCAGGCCATTGAAGATCTCCTGGTTAAGCCATACTGCCTCTCTTTCCTATGCATTGTGATAGTTTGCTCTAGTACCCCTAGTAATGTCTTTTTAAAAAAAACTGTCAACTCTCCTCAACTTTTTTTTCCCTCAGACTTGCTTCCTGTGGGATCTTAACCACCAATTCTCTCAGTTTGCTAACATCTGCCTTCTTGAAGTCCATTGTCTTTATTCTGCTGTTTTCCCTCCGACCATTCCTTAGAATCATGAACTCTGTCATTTCATGGCAACTTTCACCCAAGCTGCCTTCCACCTTCAAATTCTCAACCAGTTCCTCCCTGTTTGTCAGCATCAAATCTAGAACAGTCTCTCCCCAGTCTCTTTCTCCACCTTCTGTAATAAAAAGTTGTCTTCAGTGTGTTCCAAGAACTTGTTGAATAATCTGTGCCCTGCTGTATTATTTTCCCAACAGAAGTCTGGGTTGTTGAAGCCCAGCACCATCAAATCCCGTGTTTTGGATGATTTTGTTAGTTGTTTAAAAAAAGCCTCATCCACCTCTTCTTCCTGGTTTGGTGGTCTCCGGTAGATATCTACCATGGCATCACCCTTGTTTTTTACCTCTTATATCCTTACCCAGAGACTTTCAACAGGCTGCCTCCCACTTCTGTGTCAACCTCAGTGCAAGTGTAGACATCTTGGATATACAAAGTAAGGCCTCCTCCCCTGCCTGTCCTTTCTGAACAAGCTGTATCTTTCTATATCAATATTTCAGTCATGGGAATTATCCCACTAAGTTTCTGTGATGCCAATTAAGTTGTAATTGTGATTGTTCACTAATATTTCTGCTTCTTCCCCATACTTCTTGCATTAGGATACAGACATCTAAGATGTTCATTAGTTTTACCCTCTGTATTCCCTCTTGTCTCTCCTATGATTGCCCATGTTCCCCCAGATTCCAACCCTTCACCTATGTTTCCACATTCTGGGCTTACCTGTGGGCTTTTGATTCCTGCCCCTGTCAAACCTAGTGTAAAACCCACCTCACTAGGTTAGCCAGTCTGTATCTGAAGATATTCTTCCCTTTTCTGGATAGGTGGCCCCGAGCTCCGCTCAGCAGTCCTTCTCAGATCAGGATCCCATGGCCAGGAAAACCAAAGCCCTTTTGGTGACACCATCCACACAACCACGCATTCACCTTCAGGATGTGTCTGTCTCTGCCTGGGCCCCACCGTACTGGACGGAACATGGGAACACAACCTGAGCCCCAAAGTCCTTCACCCTCCCTCCCAGAGCCCTGTAGTCATTTCTGATCTGCTCAAAGTCATACCTCGCAGTATCATTAGTGCCTTCATGGATGAGTAGCATGGGGCAGTAGTCAGAGGGCCAGATGATCCTCAGCAATCCCTCCATAACACCTTGTATACAGGCCCCAGGCAGGCAGCACTCTGTCCAAGATGCCAGGTCAGGCTGGCAGATGGATGCCTCCACCCCCATTAGAAGGGAGTCACCAACCCCCCCCCCTCATTTTCTCTTGGGAGTAGTGGCTGCAATCCTCCCAGCCTTGGGGTGCATGGCTTCTCCTCCTCCACCTTTGGGGAGACTCCTCACCCCTTGTTGCCAGGGCAGCATACTGGTCTTTCATCACTAAGGGTGGCGGGTTGGGAGCAGAGGTGAAGCACTGCTTGCTGACAGAAGTAACCAGCAACCAGTTTGCTCCTGCTCTGCCTCTTCCTGCCCCATTCTGCCCCCTCCCCTGAGCGCACCCCCCCTTTCTCCCCTCCCCCAGCGCCTCCTGCATGCCACAGAACAGTTGATTTGCAGGGGGGAGCGGGAGGCACTGATTGGCTGGGCTGCCAGTGGATGCTCAGCACCCATTTTTTTCCATGGGTGCTCCAGCCCTGGAGCACACGGAGTCGGTGCCTATGGCCTTGGGCACTTCTTTCTGTTCACGCTCACGGAAAAGGAACCGAGCCCCAAAGAAGCTGTTTGATCCTGATATTCCATCCACAGTTAATTTTTCAATTAGTGTGCCCCATCCTCGTGGGAAGCAAGCCGTCATGCTAGGGTGCTCTCTCTTTCTTCCTCCAATAATCTGCTATCAAGTATATGGCAGTGACTAGAAACTGAGCTGAGAGTAAACTATCTCAGAGGAGAACAGTCCCCTAACAATAACTTCAGATTGTTCAAATGCGGATTGGAGATTTACACAGGTCTCAAGAATACCAGAGTCATAATTACTGACAATCAAAATGTTGTGGAAAAGACATTAAACATCATGCTTCAAAGCTTAAGCCACTTTCTAACTACCAGAGCCCAAGGTGACTCAACAGTGACTCAATAGAGACTCAATATGAAGGGCAAATCATCCCACGTCTGCTCCTGTGGCCTCCTTCCTCTGCGGCATCTGGCACCAGCCACTGTCAGAGACAGGCTCCAGGGCTAGATGGACCCTGAGGTCTGATCAAGACTGGCAACTCCTCGGTTCCTAATACTGCAACCCAACAATGTCACTGGGGAGCCTGGGAGGCTTGTTCCTGTGGTTATTTTTGTCGTTGGAGCTGAGGGAATGATTTGTCTGAGGAGTTTGGTCTCTTTATCTGTTCATGGGATATCTGTGAGGATTTGCTCTTCAGCATTCACCATCATACTCAGCTGTGTTTAGCGTCTACTGGCTGGTCTGATAGGTCACATGGTATTGTTTTTGTTTCCTAATTGGCTGTGACACACATACTAGTGTGGGAAGATTGGTCAAATACGCACCCAGGCAGTTCTGAAATCTGTGGTTTGTGTCACTGCAGAGTTCCCAGAAGGCGATCGCAAGGAGGCGGGCACTCAGCCACAGCAAGCTCCTGAAGGAACTGCAGCCACGCTTTGTGGGTGTGCATTTGCCCAGCTCCAGTCTGTGTTGTGACCAAACCCAGTAGTGGGCTCTGGCCCATTGCAGTCTGCCTTTCACACCTGTGTGCTAGAACACCAGTCACCCCTTATTTCCTCTCCCCGCTCCCTTCTCAGCTCTTCTTCTTCATCCCCAAAGGGTTGGGTGTTTTCCTGGGGTTGTTTGTCTCAGGTTCCTAGCTCCTCAGCATTGGGGGCCCCGTGGGAGACTTGCCATGGGCAGGGTCAGAAGCAAGATGGTTCCAGTGAGATTCCCTTCCCTCTCTCTCTCCCTCACCTCCTGATGACTTACCTACCTGACACAATGGGGCTACAGTTTCAGGGTTTCCATGGGTTTCCTGTAGTTGCCCTTCATGTGGGCTTCTAGCAACAAGGGGATTGGGTGTGTCTGTGTTGGGCAGAATATTTGCTGTAATTGATAGATGAGCCCCTCAGAGCCCCTCTCTGGCTCCACTGCTGAGTTTTCTCACCCACTGTGTCTGGAAGCCAGCTAGGTAGGCTCAGCAGAGCTGCTGCATGTGGCAGGCTATGGATTTAAAGTGCCTGGATTTGGCTTTGCACTGCAAATCACAGGGCTTAAGGGGTTCCCTAAATGGGCCACGAACATAGATCTCTCTTCAGTGAGACATTGTTGTCCTGATGGCAGTAAATACTTTCTTGTAATGCTTCATTTCATGGCTCAAAGATAACAGATAAGACGGCATAGAATCTCAGGGTTATAAGGGACCTCAGGAGGTCATCTAGTCCAATGCCCTGCTCAAAGCAGGACCAATCCCCAATTTTTGCCCCAGATTCCTAAATGGTCCCCTCAAGGATTGAGCTCACAACCCTAGGTTTAGCAGGCCAATGCTCAAACCACTGAGCTATCCCTCCCCCGGTCATAGACCCATCTCTGAACCGAGTATACCACCAGAAATTCTTTGGCTAGAGCTACAGCATACTAAATTAGATTAGTGTTTGATTAGACTCCTAAAGCTACATTGATTCCTTGGTTCATGAGTAGCGTATTGTCTCTTTGTGGGTAGATGCACTTCATACAACTGGCCGTGAATCCTCTGTCGTACAAGGACTTGGACACTAAGCAGCCTGTCTGATATAGAGAGGTCAGGAGGAGGAGGACCATCTGGCCTTGCTGTAGCAGAGATGTTTGCATGGGGGCTGCTGCTGGCTGGTTCCCTATATTCCCCAGAGACTCCAAGGCAGTGGAGGGTAGGCCTAAGTCCCTGCTGAGACTCCCAGCCCTCCATACCTGACACCCACTCTTCTCTCTGGAAGCTGCCATTGCAACTCCCCTTGACATGTCTTACCTAGAGCCCATTTCCCCCAACAGGAGACCAAGCTGCCTTTTGAATTTCACAGTTGTACATTTAAGAAGAAGATGGGAATAAAAAGCTATGAAAAGCCATTTTGATCCTGTTTTCCAGATTGAGGGTATGAATAATGCACAGGAATTCACTACTTAAAATACAAAGTGAGCAAATGCAGCCAGAGGGTCCATTCAGATGAGATGATCGCAAAGAAGAGACAGAGGCATAAACTGACTGGCGCAAGGGAGAGATTGACGGTTATTTCCCCAAATACTCAGCACGACAAGAGGCAGGTCACAAATTTGCCCTGAGCTTTTCTGACAAACGGCTAAAAGCTTTCCCTACTCGGGCTTTCACTCTCAGAGCACAGGGACTCTAGCGTGAAGCAGGGGAGTGATGAACCCACAAAGGGATGTAGCTCTTCAGCGCCTCTTCCCCTGGGATAAATTCTACAGCTACGTGCTCCAGCATGGTGTACAGTCTGGCCAAAGGACGTCCACCCTCATGTGAAGTTACACTCCCACAGCCACGGTAAAGGCTCTTATGCCCTACACACTCTCTGCTGCCCATGTAGCTAGGGAAAGTGGGTGTGGATGGAAGAAAGGGGGATGTGGCCAGGATATCCCTATGCCCTCTTGCTGCATTTTCAGCACCCTGGGAGGCTTGTTCTAATATGGCTTAGGTGGACCAGCCCTGTCCAGAGCAGCACCAGGATTAGACAGTTTAGATTAGAGCCATAACACTAATAACCATAATGGTCACCGCTGTCAATGGTCACTGATGTGAGAGGCTGCTGGAGCCTGCCCCTGTTGGATGCTGGACAGCACATTCCTTAGCTGGTTATTCATCTTGCCAGATGCAATCACAGATCTGGGAATTCTGAACATTGTGTTCTTGGAAGTATATCTGCATAGATACCAAGAGAGCTGGGCAAACGATTTCCAGCAAATCATTTATTTCAGGAATTTAGCTCTTTTTCTTCTGCTTTCAAATTGTCTCATTATTGTTTGTCTGTTCGCAAATCACATGCTATTTACAAACGTGTTTCTTATTGTTGACTGTGCAAGCACTCCATGGGGTCAGATTTTAGCCTGTGGATTGCTTGTGAATGATCTGCTTGTGGTGGAGGATTTTCCAAACTGTCTAAGTGGTTTAGAAGCACAAGCCTCACAGGCTTTCAAAAGAATACTATTCCTAAATCACTGAGGTACGTCTGAAAATTCCACGGGGGCAAGGTAAGTCAGAGCAGGGCCTGCGCCTCTGAAATGCCCAGGAATGGTGTGCGTGCAAAGGGGTTTAAAGCCCAGGGACAGGGGAACTTAGAAGTGGGGCCCTGGATTTTAATGCAAGGAACAGTCACAAACAATTTTTTGCACGCTTTGCTGAGCTCTGGGATGCAGCGAGAACCTGAGCCTCTCTGCTTTCTCACTCATTGAAGCTCAATGCTCACCTGTCCATCCCTCCTGCAGCTGCACTGCAGTCAGGAGCCTACTCATTCGCTGGGAGAGTCCGACTTCTAATCTGTCACCTCTTATAAAAATCGTGCATAGAAAACATTTCTCATGACACATGGGAATGAATGTCCACAACTGGCTCCCAGGCCATGTTGGCAGACCCAGCGTTTTGCCTTCCACTCTATTTTCACCAAAAAATCCCGGTTTGCATCCACCCATGTGACGTTTTGCCATTCCAAGCCACCACTGTGCCCAGTTCCGAACAGCTGGTTTTCATATTTTACACAAAGGTTGGGACTGTTGGCACATAGCCCTCTTCTCAACCCTGGAGGAGAATTAACATGGGGTGAAAATTGGGTCCATTACTTCGCAAAACCAAAGTGAAATCCAAAAACTTCACCAGCTGAGGAGGTTTTTTTTGGCAAATCTTTGCCCGACGTAATGCCATTCATATTTAAAAAGTGCTATTTAGTCTCTGTCTTCCTATAACATTAAGGCAACTAATGTAATTCAGGTAATGAGAAATTGCATAGAAAGCTGAATGGTTTACTGAGTACAACATGCATAATACAACAGGTCCTAGATGACTATCTTTTGGCCTCTAACCTACTCCTGAGTCAGTGCTGTTAATGATTTTTCTATTCACCACTGGAGGCCACTGCACACCTTAAATAAAGAGGCCAGTTTGCTAATTAATAACTGGCTTCCTGTGGGGAAAATGTCCTTTGCAGAATTAGAACCTCAGTCCCTGGGCTGTCCAGGCTAATAGCTGCAAACGTAATCACAGGTGCATGTCAAAATGTCATCAGTACAGTAGAGGTAACTTCCTCCCCAGTGGGCCATGAATATGCCTAGAGACTGCTTTCAGAATTCTCACTCACTTGGGATAAGCACCTTTTGTTGATGGGTGAATAAAATATCATTTGTTTTCTGTTATCATCACAGGAAAAAAGCAAGCAAAGAGTCACTGTACAAGAAGAGACAACTTCTGTAACCCTTGTGCAAGGCTGTGCTAAGCTGGGCTCTGGGATTAGAGTCTGATTCCTGGTTTACCCTATGTCGGTGTAACTGCATTATGGATTTCAGCCTGAGCGACAGAATTACACTGATCGCACTCCTGGTGCAGACAGCGCTATGTCGATGGGAGAAGCCCTCCTCTCGGCATAGGTAGGGTCTTCACTAAGCGCTACAGCGGGGCCACCGCAATGCTGTATGTGTAGACAAGCCCTGAGCCATTTGGCCTGCCTGTCGCTATGTTTCTGCCCCTCGCACAGGCATGGAAGGGCTGAGGAGGAGTGAAGCCATGTCTGCACTCTGTATCTTGGGCACTGCCCAGCCCTGGGGTAAGTTAGAGCAGCTGGCAGGGTGAATGTCCTAAGTGACACTTTGCTTCCCATGATCCTTTCTGCAAAAGCAGGAGAATCTCCTGCTGCCTCTTCAGTTTGTGACTTCTTCCCTGCCAAGGGCCCTGCTGGAGGGCTGGTGGGAGGAGCGGGTGGGTCCTGGAGAAGTCATCCTCACCATCAAATCCACCACCAGCTTGCAAGTCCTTCCCAGTCCAGCCACCAGTCCCACCAGCCCTCCTTCCAAATACCAGCCCTCCTCTCCAGCCTGCCCACCAGCTCCCACCTCCAGCTGGCCTTGCCTTTAGCTTCTTAGGGTGATCCTGATCTTATAAGTTGTGAGTGGGTTTTGGAGGATGAGAGGTTCTGAACTAGCCTCTGCTTTTTCCTGAGGCTGTGGAATGAGCTGGTGGGGAAGGTGGAGAACACGAAGGTCTAGTACACATCTAGATTCTTCTTGCAGCCAGCCAGCCAGAGCAGTGGTCAGAGCCTGGCGAAAAGATGAGACTCCGGTAAAAGCCCCAGCTTAAAGTTACAAAAAACAGGAATAAACCTCCCTCTTAACACAGGGAAAATTCACATAAAACAAAAGATAAACTAATCCGCCTTGCTTGGCTTACCTATACTGGTTGCAATATTGGAGACTTGGATTACGATGGGTTGGAGAAGATGCATTTCTGTCTGGCCTCTCTCAGTCCCAAGAGAGAACAACCACATAAACAAAGAGCACAAACAAAAGCCTTCCCCCCGCCAAGATTTGAAAGTATCTTGTCCCCTTATTGGTCCTTTGGGTCAGGTGCCAGCCAGGTTAGCTGAGCTTCTTAACTCTTTACAGGTAACAGGATGTTGCCTCTGGCCAAGAGGGATTTTATAGCACTGTATACAGAAAGGTGGTTACCCTTCCCTTTATATTTATGACAGTGCACCTTAGCCCCGCCATGGGATGAGCTTGGGTAGGAAGTTGGCTCACTGGAATACCGGCTACATTGTGTGTGGCGGGTCTGTGACTCAGAGCTCCCCATGGCTGTATGAACTGCTGGGGGAGTGCCATTTACCACCACGATGTTGTCCATGACTCCTGTGCTGGACTGCACTATTGCTGCCTTCAGAGAATTATAGAAACGTAGGGCTGGAAAGGACCTCCAGGGGTCAGTGCCCATCAAGGGGAGCACAGCAGGAGAACTTCCGTAACACTCTCAGGTCACCTTTGCAGTAGCAGGGATCTGGGCCTGCTGCCATATGTGGTGTTAAACTTGCAGAACTTTGCATGTTCTGACTCTCTGCCTATGTTTTATTCCTCTCATGGGTCCCTGGAGAGAGAAACCTGTTTGGATGTTACAGAAACACATTTCCCACCAGGCTAGGTGCCTGAGGATTCCCTGTCTCCCCGGGGGATATTGTGGGCTTCTTCTCCTCTGCCTGGTGCTTTTTATAGTCAAGTACCTCTCTGCAAAGTTAGTGTTACTATTTACATTAGAGTAGCATCTAGAGGCCAAACCGAGATCAGGGCCCCGTTGGACTGGGTGTTGTGTGCAAATATAGGAAGAGACAGGCCCTGACCAGAAGAGCTCACAGTCTAACTAGACAAGACAAAGCAGGGGAGAAAGGAAGGATTGTTACCTGCACAGCTGGGGAACTCAGGCAGAGACAGATTAAGACCCGATTCTCCATTCCACTAAGGCCACTTTATGCTGCTGACCAGTACAAACTGACCTTAAACACAGGAGAGAGTTGCCCCTGTGTATGGGTACCAGCCCTGCCAGCGGCCTTCCTTCCCCAGTGAAAGGGAAGGCTGGGGGAGTGACAGAGCTCTGCTACACCCCATCCTCAGCTGGTACAAGGGACCTCACACCAGCAGATCAAGTTGGAGATTGTTCCGTCCTGGTCTCTAATTGTGCTGGGACCAGGCCTCCCTGAACCAGGAAGCTGCAACCAACTCCTGGAAGCCACCCCTCTCCACTCCAGCTGAGCACGGAGCACAGAGTTGAGTCTCGAGTGACTTGGCTGAGTCTGCGGTAGAGCCAAGTACTGACCCCAGGACTCTTGAATCCTAATTTGCTGCCTTAGCCACACAGGCACCTTGCTCTCCAGACCACTGACGAGTGCAAAGCAGGTTTAAAGCACCACTGCCTCACGATCACATTCTGCAGCTGTTTTGGAAATGCATAAATCTCAGCACAAGTTCTGAGGCAGTGGAGAATCCACCTGCCTGGCCTGGTTCTGCTTTCACTGATCCCAGGGGAATCATTCAGTGACTTCGCTGAAAGGGATGGACTGACGCTGGTGGAAGTGAGAACAGGATCAGCCTCAGCATCTCTTGTGATGAGTGTGGATGTGGCTTTGGAAATGCAGCCATAACTACTGCAGATGGGCTGTGCTTTGATACAGCACCTCTTGATAACATAGCTGTGTCCCGGGAGTTCTTCATTTGAAACTGCTGTCGTTTGAAACCACCTTCACTGCTCAGTCTACTTAGCCTCTGCGAGGGAGGGAGAACAGCATCTTGCTCCTAACCAGCACACCTTTCCTCCTTCGGCTGGCTCAGGAGTGCTGCTGGTGGTTCAAGGTTCTTAGCCCTCCTCTGTGGGAAGGGCAGGTCAGCCCAGTCCGAAGCAGGGCCTCAAAAAGGGGAGGACTAAAGAAGGGAAATTAAAGTAGCAGATGGACTCTTCCCATCCCCATGAAATGGTTTAAAGGAATCTTGGCTCCTCCAATTCTCTGTGCATGAGACTTTTTCATGGAGGTATAGAATCATAGACTCATGGAAGATTAGGGTTGGAAGAGACCTCAGGAGGTCATCTAGTCCAGCCCCCTGCTCCAAGCAGTACCAAAACCAACTAAATCATCCCAGCCAGGGCTTTGTCAAGCTGGACCTTAAAAACCTCTAAGGATGGAGATTCCACCATCTCCCTAGGTAACCCATTCCAGTGCTTCACCTCCTTCTAGTGAAATAGTTTTTCCTAATACCCAACCTAAACCTCCCCCACTGCAACTAGAGACCATTGCTCCTTGGTAGCTGCTCCCTGAGCTCTTTGGTAGAAGTGCAGCCTCTCTGGACATGAATCCACCTGGTTACCTGTGTAGTGCAGTTTATATTCTTCTCTGGTGATGTAATGTCACACACAGCTCAGCCACGTGTCAAGGGGTAAACAAAATGGTTTTCCGCTAAATGGCCTAAAAAAGTGGAATGAATGAACAGGGCATGTCTCCCAAACACCCATAACCTGGCATCATTAGTAGGTCCAGCACAAGAGAGGCCCAATGTGTCTCTCAGCTGGCCAACTCCAGCATGTGGGGCCACAGCTTTGAGAAAAAATGTGACAAACGCTAAGATAAGAGGCCTGAGAGCAGTTGGTGTTGGAGGAACCTCGATCCAATCTGGGATTGATTTTTCTGCTGTGTCTAAACTTTTCAAGTTGATTACAAATTCAGCTGGTTCTGCTGACACCAATGTTCAGTGGCGAATTGAGCTCTGGGTCTATGGGACTGAGCTGTAGGAGAGTTGAAGCAAGGTGTGTTGAAGTTAGTTGAGGGGGATCTGAAAAGCGGTTAGAAAATGTTCTGCCAAGGTGTTTTTCTAGGGAAAAGGGGACTTTATAACGAATGGAATTTTTTGAAAAATAATTCAATTTTTCATTGAAAATGTTGAGGTTTTTGTTTAAAGAAAAAGAAAAAAAGAAAAAACCTGGAACCCCCAAGAAGAAATGTTGGCATTAGATCAAAAACATTATTTTGGGAAGTGTTTGGTTTTACAGTGAAAACCTGAAACACTTACAAAGATAACAATACCAAAATTGTTTTCATTGACATTTTTCACAGGAAGACCCAGCCCTTCCTGTCCAGCGGCGACAGCACTGGGGTTCTGGACACGGTGGCACATGGGAAGTTCCCCTCGCATTGTTTTCAGTTCAGAGTGGCATTTCTGCATTTCCTCTGGGTTAATAAAGAGATAAAGGACCTATTGATATTGCTAGGAGGGGCTAGCTCCTCCACACCTTCCATTCCCTTGCGTGTGTCACCATGTAAATGAGAATAGGTGCAATCCTTGATTTAGTCCTAAGTGGCACACAGTATCTGGTCCAAGCGGTGAATATAGCTGAACTGCTTGGTAACAATGACTGTAATGTAACTAAATTTAACATCTTTGTGTGTGTGAGTATGTGTGTGTGTGGGAAATACCAAAAAAGTCCACCACAGTAGTATTTAACTTCAGAAAGGGGAACTACACAAAATGAGGAAGCTAATTAAATGAAAATTAAAAGGAACAGTCACAGGAATGAAATGCCTGCAAGATGCATGGAAACTTTTTAAAAACACTATATTAGAGGTTCAAATTAAATCTATGCCCCAAATTAAAAGAATAGTAAGAGGACCAAAAACATGACACCATGGCTAAACAACAAGTTAAAAGAAGTGGCTAGAGGCAAAAAGGCATTAAAAATTGGAAGTCAAATCCAACTGAGGAAAATAGAAAGGAATATAAACTCTGGACAGTCAAGTATAAGAGTATAATTAGGCAGGCCAAAAAAGAATTTAAAGAGCAACTATGAAAAGACTCAAAAACTAATAGCAAAAAAACTTTTAAGTACATCAGAAGCAGAAAGCTTGCTAAGCAGTCATTGGGGCCACTGGACAATCAAAGTGTTAAAGGAGCACTCAAGAAAGACAAGGCCATTGCAGAGAAGCTAAATGAATGATGTGAGGGATATTCCCACACTTTAGCCATTTTTTTAACTGATAAGAATGAGGAACTGTGTCAGATTGAGGTGTCAATAGAGGAAGTTTTGGAACAAATTGATAAATTAAACAGTAATAAATCATCAGATCAGGAACGCAAATATGAAATTTCAGAAACACTAACTGTGGTATGTAACCTATTATTTAAATCAGCTTCTGTACCAGACAGCTGGAGGATAGCTAATGTGACATCAATTTTTAAAAAAGGCTCCAGAGTCAATCCTGGCCATTACAGGCGGGTAAACCTAACTTCAGTATCAGGTACATTGGTTGAAAATATAGTAAAGAATAGAATTATCAGACACATGAACATGATTTTTTGGAGCAGAGTCAATACAGTTTTTGTAAAGGAAAATCATGCCTCACCAATCTACTAGAATTCTTTGAGGGGGTCAACAAACATGTGGACAAGGGTGATCCCATGGTACTTGGACTTTCAGAAAGCCTTTTACAAAGTCCCTCACCAAAAGCTCTTAGGCAAAGTAAAGCAGTCATAGGATAAGAGGGAAGGCACAAAATTAAAAGGGACATGGCACAAAACGAGATCAAACTAGCTAGAGACATAAAGGGTAACAAGAAAACATTCTACAAATACATTAGAAGCAAGAGGAAGACGAAGGACAGGGTAGGCCCGTTACTCAATGAAGGGAAAAAAATAATAACAGAAAATGTGGAAATGGAAGAAGTGCTTAATGACTCCTTTGTTTCAGTTTTCACCAAGAAGGTTGGTGGTGATTGCACGTCTAACATAGTGAATGACAGTGAAAATGAGGTAGGATCAGAAGAGGCTAAAATAGGGAAAGAACAAGTTAAAAATTACTCGGACAAATTAGATGTCTTCAAGTCACCTGATGAATTGCATCCTAGAATACTCAAGGAGCTGACTGAGGAGATATCTGAGCCATTAGTGATTATCTTTGAGAAGTCATGAAAGACGGGAAAGATTCCAGAAAACTGGAAAAGGACAAATATAGTGCCCATATATAAAAAAGGGAAATAAGGACAACCCAGGGAATTACAGACTAGTCAGCTTAACTTCTGTACCTGGAAAGATAATGGAGCAAATAATTAAGCAATCAATTTGCAAACATTTAGAAGATAATAAGGTGATAAGTAACAGTCAGCATGGGTCTGTCAAAAACAAATTGTGTCAAACCAACCTCATAGCTTTCTTTGACAGGGTAACAAGCCTTGTGGATGGGGGGAAGTGGTAGACATGGTATAACTTGATTTAATTAAAGCTTTTGATACTGTCCTGCATGACCTTCTCATAAACAAACTAGGGAAATGCAACCTAGATGGAGCTACTATAAGGTGGGTGCAAAACTGGTTGGAAACCATTCCCAGAGAGTAGTGATCAGTGGTTCACAGTCATGCGGGCAGGGCATAATGAGTGGAGTCCCGTAGGGATCAGTTCTGGGTATGGTTCTGTTCAGTATCTTCATCAATGATTTAGATAATAACATACAGAGTACTCTTATAAAGTTTGCAGATGATACCAAGCTAGGAGGGGTTGCAAGTGCTTTGGAGGTTAGGATTAAAATTCAAAATGATCTGGACAAACTGGAGAAATGGGCTGAAGTAAATAGGATGAAATTCAATAAGGATAAATGCAAAGTTCTCTACTTAGGAAGGAACAATCAGTTGCACACATACAAAGTGGGAAATGACTGCCTAGGAAGGAGTACTGTGGAAAGGGATCTGTGGGTCATAGTGGACCACAAGCTAAATATGAATCAACAGTGTAATGCTGTTGCAAAAAAAGCAAACATCATTCTGGGCTGTATTAGCAGGAGTGTTGTAAGCAAGACACAAGAAGTAATTCTTCTGCTCTAGTCCACTCTGATTAGGCCTCAACTGGAGTATTGTGTCCAGTTCTGGGCACCACATTTCAGGAAGGATGTGGACAAATTGGAGAGAATCCAGAGAAGAACTGCTCCAGGCCAATGGGGGCTGTGGGAAGGGTCCAAACTGTGGCTAGTGGGAGCTGCAGTCATCCGAACCTGTGGACGTGGCAGGTAAAAAAAGCGGTCCGGCCCGCCAGGGGCTTTCCCTGAACAAGCAGCGGACCGGCTTTGAGAACCACTGGTCTAGAAAACATGACCTATGAGGGAAGATTGAAAAAATTGGGTTTGTTTAGTCTGGAAAAGAGAAGACTGAGAGAGGACATGATAACAGTTTTCAAGTATGTAAAAGGTTGTTACAAGGAGGAGGAAGAAAAATTGTTTTTCTTAAACTCTGAGGATAGGACAAGAAACAATGGGCTTAAATTGCAGCAAGGGAGGGTTAGGTTGGACATTAGGAAAAACTTCCTAACTGTCAGGGTGGTTAAGCACTGGAATAAATTGCCTAGGGAGGTTTTGTGGAATCTCCATCACTGGAGATTTTTAAGAAGAGGTTTAGACAAACACCTGTCAGGAATGGTCTAGATAATTAGTCCTGCCATGAGTGCAGGGGACTGGGCTAGATGACCTCTCGAGGTCCCTTCTAGTTCTATGATTCTATGGAGCAGTAACTGGTTAAAAGATAGGAAACAAAGGGTAGGAATAAATGGTCAGTTTCCAGAATGGAGACAGCTAGATAATGGTGTCCCCCAAGGATCTGTACTGGGTCCAGTACTGTTCAACAGAGTCATCAATGATCTGGAAAAAAGGGTAAACAGTGAGGTGGCAAAGTTTGAAAATGATACAAAATTATGGAAGATGGTTAAGTCCAAAGCAGACTGCAAACAGTTACAAAGGGATCTAACCACATCAGCAACATCATCAGGGACTCGTTCACCTGCACATCTACCAATGTGCTATATGCCATCATATGCCAGCAATGCCCCTCTGCCATGTACATTGGCCAAACTGGACAGTCTCTACGCAAAAGAATAAATGGACACAAATCAGACATGAAAAATTGAAACATTCAAAAACCAGTAGCAGAGCACTTCAGTCTCCCTGGACACTCAATAACAGACATAAAAGTGGCAATTCTTCAACAAAAAAACTTCAAAAACAGACTCCAACGAGAAACTCTAGAACTGGAATTAATTAGCAAATTTGACACCATCAAATTAGGCCTGAATAAAGACTGGGAGTGGCTGGATCACTACAAAAAGTAATTTCCCCTCTGTTGATATTCACCCCTTCTTGTCAACTGTTGGGAATAGGCTACATCCACCCTGTTTGAATTGGCCTTGTTAGCACTGACCCCCCACTTGGTAAGGTAACTCCCATCTTTTCACACGCTGTAATACATATACCTGACTACTGTATTTTTCACTGCATGCACCTGATGAAGTGGGTTTTAGCTCACGAAAGCTTATGCCCAAATAAATTTGCTAGTCTCTAAGGTGCCAGAAGGGCTCCTTGTTTTTATTAATGGAATGATGTCAGCCTGGAGGGAGGTCTCAAGTTGGATTTTCCACAGGGATCTGTTCTGGGTCTGGTGTCATGTAACATCTTTATTAATGACCTGGTTGTAGGAATAGAGAGCATCCTGATCAAGTCTGCAGATGATACAAAGCTGGGGGGTTGCCAACACTTTGGAGGATGGAGCTAAGAGTCAGAGGGATCTTGATAAATTGGAGAACTGGGCTATCGACAACAAAATGAAAATCAACAAAAACAAATGTCAGGTGCTACAAATAGGGAAGAAAACCCAAATGCACAAATATAGACTGGGGGTAACTGGCTGGGCAGCAGCACTGCTGAGAAGGAGCTGGGAATTGTGGTGGATCACAGCCTCAACGTGAGTCAGCAATGTGCTGCTGTTGCAAAAAAAGCAAATGCAATTTTAGGTTGCGTTAACAGTGGCATAGCGTGCAAGTAATGGGAGGTGACAGTACTGCTCTACTCAGCGCTGGTTAGGCCTCAGCTGGAGTCCTGAGTCCAATTTGGTCACCAATGTATAGAAAGGATGTGGAGAAACTGGAAAGGATCCAGAGGCGAGCGACAAAGATGATCAAAGGGATGGAATGCAAGCCACGTGAGCAAAGGCTGAAGGAACTGGGTCTGTTTAGTTTGGAAACGAGGAGTTTAAGGGGGGACATGCTAGCGGTCTTCAGATACTTGAAAGGCTGCCATAAAGCGGTGGAGAAAAGTTGTTCTCTCTTGCCACAGAGGGCAGGACAAGAAGCAATGGGCTCAAACTACAGTAGAGCAGATTTAGATTAAATCTCAGGAAAAAATTCCTAACTGGGAGAACAGTCAGACAATGGAACAGATGCTTAGGGAGGTCGTGGAAGCTCCTTCACTGGAGGTTTTCCAAAGGAGTCTGGAGAGCATCTGTCTTGGATGGTTTAGACACAACAAATCCTGCATCTTGGCAGGGGGTTGAACTAGATGATCCTTGTGGTCCCTCCTAACCCTCTGGTTCTATGATTCTAAGCCTCTGATTGCCAGAAGCTGGGACCGGACGACTGGGGGTGGATCACTTGATAATTGCCTTGTTTTGTTCATTCCCTCTGGCTCTGGCCACTGTCAGAAGACAGGATACTGAGCTAGCTGGACCCCTGGTCTGACCCATTCTGGCCGTTCTTATTCTGGGAAGAGGGGCCGGACTCCAGCTGGTGTAAGTCAGCAGAGCTCCACTGAAGCCATGTGATCTCAGGTCTCCTGCGAGAGCAGTGTGAAGAACGTCTCTGCAGGAGTTGGTGGTGTATTGACATCCCCTGCACTGCCCTTTGCCCCCAAATGCCTGATTCTTCTCAGGAGGATTTGGAATAGGGGGGTAGTCTTGCACTGGCTTTGTGTAGCAGGACTGGTGACATCCTTTGTGAACAGCTTTGTCTGCAGGTAAGAGGAATCACCAGGGGTGTTTGCTCTGCCCTCGCCCTTTCTGATCCCCCCACACTAACATCCCCCCGCTTGTAGCAGGAGACTCAGTTATTGTAATTCCCTCATTGCCAGACTCCAGCAGCGTGCCCTACTTCATTGATTGCAGCTTGCCCAGAATGCAGGGGTATGTTTGCTCACTGGCTTAAGCATGGGATAGCACCCACTTTGCAGTCTTCATTCTCATGTGAGCTGTCTGGTGAGCAGTTTCACTGAAGCTGATGCTGCTGGATTTTATAGCCCTGTATGATGTCAGCCTGGGTGACTGTTATCCTTGAAGCTTGGCCTGACAGGTCCTAGATCCAGGCACCACCATTTCAAAAGGATCCTGCATGCCTTATGTCTGCCGAAGAATGGGTTGTAAGGTTTGGAGTTCATGGCCCAGGGACAGTTCCTGCAGCTCATCATTCCACACTTAGTAGATCCAAATCTTTTATTTCCCCAAAGTGTTTCTTAATATAACCATCTGTTGGGCCTGTCCTGGCCCGTTTTCAACAGGAAGTGTTTGTTAAAGAAAACATCTACAAACCACAAACACAAATAACAGGCTTCCACACAGCTCGAGTTCTAGCTTTGTTCCTGCTGTTGATCAACACCTGTCTCGAGCAGTATACTATTCATGGAGACATCTAGTGGCTGAATAGTATATTGCATCACATATCATTACAGGCACCATATTTGTCACCTCTCCCACATTATTTGCAGTCCTATTCCCATGACAGATCCCTTTATATCTTAACTTAGTATCAGATTTCTAATTTTTAAAATTTTTTTAATGCTTCTGTGATGTTTCCTAATCCTTGTTGTACGGTGTCCTGACCGTTTCTCAGAGAGTCCTGTGTGTGTGAATCAGAAATAAAGTGTGTTATTGTGTATGATTAGAGGTTTAATTAATGTTATTTATTATTTCAGTGTCTCTGTTATTAATGCACAGAACAGGAGCCACTCTAAAGCTTTTACTTAATATTAGCAACCCATACACAAAAGAGGGTGAGGTTTATTCCCCCAGGGCACTATGGGTCAGACAAGATGTGGCCTAAGGTAAAAGAAGAAATCATTCTGGAAAATGTTCACCCCAAGGAAGCGCCAGACAGTGAGATGCTTTGCCTAGAGAGGAGGCGATGGCCTAGTCACTGGAAGGGTCCAAGCTATGGCTAGAAAAGGGTCTTAGCTCTGTTTGAGAGGGAGGCTGGGGGGAGCAGGGAGCTGCTGCTCAGAGGCTCCTAAGCCACATGGAGCAAAACAAGCACCAGGAGCAATACATGGCAGCCATGTCTGAGTCACGCTGGAGTTCCAGACTGTTAGTGGTCTCTTAGGAAGCATTGCTGCCCTATTGAACTGAATAGGTCACTTTGTTCTCTAAGGGCTGCCCCGCAGGCTGTGATTGTCCACACGGCCATTCCCTTCCTTGGGCCTGCATCCTGTAGGATGGCTCTTGTCTTCACTCCAGTGAGATGCCTCTGAGAGGACAGGGCTGGCTGGCCAGTGTCAGTGCGTCTATTGAGGAGAGACTTATGAAAACAGGAGAGTCTGACTTTGCACTCTAAACCAAGGTCAGGCATGGGTTCAGCCTGATCTCCTGCAGCAGTGAGTTCCATAGCTGAGTTCTACCAAAACCTCTCCTTGGGCCAGATCCCTGGCTGCTGTAAATCAGCCTAGCTCTGTTGACTCCAATGAGGCAACACTGATTTATACCAGCCGAGGATCTACCTCGCCTGCAGCTCCAGCAAGCCTCAGGCTGGGCACTGTCAGCTGCATTTCCCTGCTGGTCACAGGATTCTTGGAATTGTATAAAGAGCAAAGAGCGATCCCCTAGGTAGTCAGCTCCTATCCCTCCTCTGAATAGAACATAAGAATGGCTGGACTGGGGCAGACCAATGGTCCATCTAGCCCAGTATCCTGTCTTCCAACAATGGGTAGGGCCAGATGCTTCTGAGGGAATGAACAGAACTAGGCAATTATCGAGTGATCCATGTCCTGTCATCCAGTCCCAGCTTCTGGCAGTCAGCGACTTAGGGACACCTGGAGCTTGGGGTGGGTTCCTGACCATCTTGGCCAATAGCTATTGACAGACCTGTCCTCCATGAACTTACCTCATTCTTTTTTGATCCCAGTTGTACCTTTGGCCTTCACAACATCCCCTGACAATGAGTTCCACATGTTGACTGGGCGTATGTGAAGAATTACTTCCTTATATTTGTTATAAACCTGATGCCTGTTAATTTCATTGGGTGACCCCCTAGTTCTTGTGTTATGTGAAGCGGTAAATAACACTTTCTTATTCACTCTCTCCACACCAGTCATGATTTTATATACCTCTATAATATCCCTCTTATTCATCTCTTTTCCAAGCTGAGAAGTATCAGTCTTTTTAATCTCTTCTCATATGGAAGCTGTTCCATATCCTTAATAATTTTTCTTCCCTTCTCTGTACTTTTTCCAATTCTAATATGTCTTTTTTGAGATGGGACAAACAGAACTGCATGCAGTATTCAAGGTGTGGATGTACTGTGGATTTATATAGTGGCATTATGGATCTTTCTTGAGTGGTTTCAGCTAATTTAGACCCCATCATTTTGTGTGTATAGTTGGGATTATGTTTTCCAACGTGCATTACATTGCATTTATCAACATTGAATTGCATCTGCCATTTTGTTGTCCAGTTACCAAATTTTGTGAGATCCCTTTGTAACTCTTCGCAGTCTGCTTTGGACTTAACCATCTTGAGTAATTTTGTATCTGCAAATTTTGCCACCTCACTGTTCTCCCCTTTTTCCAAATCATTTATGACTCTGTTGAACAGCACTCGTCCCTGTACAGATCCTTGGGGGACCCTGCTATTTACCTCTCTCACTGTGAAAACTGACGATTTATTCCTACCCTTTGTTTCCTGTCTTTTAACCAGTTACTATGGACTGCATCTGGGGAACCAGTGTAATGTATAGAGAATGCCGTCTCCCCCCTTACCTGCCTGGATGGATGCTTTCTGGGTCTGGAGTGGGGAGTCACCCCTTTGCAGGAGTCAGTCATGCTGTATGCCGGAGGTGGAGGAGCAGGTCTGAGGCATGTGGGACCAAGGAACCTTGGACCGTGAGTGTGTCATGTGGACTCTATGGGCAGCTGCATGCCAAAGCGTGGCTAAAGGAGAATCGCCTAGGCCTCTGAGGGCTGCCTCTTCCTTTCTCTTCTAGCAGCCATTCTGCTAGTGACAGTGATCCCCACCTGCTGGAAACACAGGTGACAGAAGGCCCAGGTATGGCCACTCCTATGTGGGCTGGGATGACACCAAAGGCATCAATGTTCTGTCTCCATCTGCTGCTTGGGAGCAGATACAACCCAACCCTCTCCACTGGTGGAGCTCGAAGAGAGAGTGAACACATATTGCTGTACTGCAAGGCATGCATGCCTGTGGTCTAATGTGGTGCTCGGTACAAGGGACCTTAGACATGAGGAAGCCATAGAGCAGGACCCCAGATAAGGGATCCAGATGTCACTTCACAGCTGGGTCAGTCAGTGAGCAGTGACTCCGCCATGAGCAATGCTCTTTTAAGGGGATGGCTTGGCTAGCCACGGGACACCCTTACCACCACACCCTAGCCAAGCATGGTAAGGTGCTAGCCACTTTCTTCTGCAGGGTGCTTGGGGAAGTGCCCAAGCAGCTGAGAATCAAATACTTATATCAAAAGCAGTGCCCTTTCACATGCAGAGGTTTTTAAACAACACACACCAATGGCCAGGGTAGCCACTGACACAAGGCAGAGTGGATCTGGTTCCAGGGGAGAGTACGTGACTGGCTGTCTGATGCACCAGATTCCAATGACATTTCAGCACTCAGAGGAGCCCTGTCACAAAGGGGTTAAATCGACATCGATGTTTCTCCCAGTGCATGGCCTTCCTTCCAGCCTGCTGAAATTCACTAACAGAATCAGCATTGGAAATTTGTACACTGCATTATGTAGAAAAGGCATGAAATATATTTAATCCCCCATTTCGAAATTGCATTTGACATCTAAGTTAAATAAAACGTTTCTGGGGGTCATTAAAAATCAGAAATAGTACAAGATTTGGGTTGACCATAGTTTCAGACTGAATGAGGTTTCTGAACTTGTTTTAATCTCTGCATAATTGCTTTTCTGTATACGGTAACCTTTAGAAATTGAGTTTAATAATTAGTCATCGCAGCCTAGTGAAAGACAACATCCTGCCCTCAGCTTAGTTTTATTTTCAACAAGAAAACGATGCCAAAATAAATCCTGCACCATAGCTGGAAACTCAGCTTCAGGCCGTATGTGCAGGAGGTAAAATGGTTGGGGCTAAATCCTCAGCAGGGACCTTGGTTTCCAGACAAGATGGCTTTTTATTTTCCCTTTTGTAAGCCAAGTGAAAAGCAAAGTCAGGGGTGCTCTGCGGACTCCCAGCTCTTCTTCTGCTTCCAGGGCAAACTCTGAGATGAGTGTAAAGGAATCTACCATCAGGGAGCCTGAACTGATACCATTTAAATCTCCTTCTGGCATAAAAGTTCTTAAAGTCCTGGCTGAGTCCCCCTCATAGATGGTCACCAGTCTGTTGCACTGGACCTAACCTTAAGCTCCCATGTGCTCCCAAGCCAGCAGGGGCCGAGCAGAGTTCAGTCACTGGTCTAGCTCTGGGGCACTAGATGCAGATCCCCTGTCTCGTCTCTTCCTGGGATGTGGGACTCTGCAGTCTAACTGCCCTAGGCCATGAAACCCCTTCCATAGGAGCTCTGGGTGACTCTTTGGGGGCCTGGCAGCAGGTAAAGTAGGGAGCACAGGTTTCCACAGGAGTTTCCACAACCACAGTAATGTTTACTCTCAAAGCAAACACGAGTTATGGCTCAGTAGGGAAAACAACAGTGGCCTGTATGGTCTCCCCGAGTCTCTGGGTGAGTTGTTAGGCCCAGTCTGTGTGTCGGGGGGTAGGCCCCTCCTGCCCCCAGCCCATGCAGTCCATCTGTTGTATTGGTGATGGTTAACCAGTGAGAGAGAGAGGGAGCCAAGAGCAGATCTTGCATTTAAATAAGATTTTAGTCCTTTCTGCACTGTGACCAACAGGGCAGCTTCAGAACCCTAGTCCGGTGGTTCAAGTCCCAGCCCGCACTCACCCCAGACAAGCTGGGAGAACCAGTTCCCTTGTGCCTGGCCACTCTCTTTAGCGAACCGATTGTCCTGATGTTGGGGACACTGGGGCATGGCCACTAGGTAACTTGAGGGGATGGAAGACCACAAGTGTCGATGAAGCCCCCTCACACTAGGCCCAGGTGTCCTTGGCCCCCCCTCCCGCCCGAGGCACTCGCAGCCGCTCTGCGTACTAGGCCCAAGTGTCCTTGGCCCCCCCGCCTGGAGGCACACACAGCAGTTATGCTGAGAATTTGCAACAATATGTTGCAGAGTCAGACTGCCTGAAACTAAGCAAGGCCACACAGGGCAGATATGGAAGAATAATGCTGAATAAAGCAGCTTTATGTATAGTTTAATAAATGATACAGAGAACTAGGGAACTAGCTGGGAACTGGATTGGCTGGCTATATGGATACTTGGGGCAGCTTGCTATTGGATAAGTATGCTGGGAAAAAGGATGTATAAAAGCCTGTGTAACTTCCTGCTCTGTGTGCAGGATTTGAGATTTTATTCTCCCTGTACCTTTTTGCAGCTGCAAATAAACTTTTCTGCTTCTCCACCCCGTTGTGATTATTGGGTGTAGCACACCGGGTAGCGAACCAACTCCAGCTGTTGTTTAGCCTCTCGGCCCTGGGTGCCAGCAACACTGACAAGCACCATGGATGAGTCTTGCGTCGGTTGCCTCAGGGAGCTGTCGGGCGTTACAATGAGCTGCCCTGTTCTGTCACTGGCACCTCAAGTCAGCCACAGTCACATACTCAGAATGCAAGTTACAGTCTTCAAAATGGTGGTTACAGTGTCCTGGGAAGGTCAAAATTCGAGACAGGCTCATGTAGCAGGGTCTGAATGAATGCTTTTCTGCCAGCTAGCTGGGAGGGGGAGAGACTTGGGTGTTTTTATGTAAATACAGTTTGCTCTGCTTAGATATTCAGCACATTGAGCAGTGTCAAAGTAATCAGTTTTGGCTGGTGTTGGGTTACAAATCGCTTTAGTACCGAATGCAGGGGTAGTGAAATGCTGTTACCAAAATGATGTAATTATTGTGGGAATACAGGGAAGCAAGACTATGCTTAACCTGTCCTAAATGAGGGGGGTCACCTTCAGTTGAAAGCACGTTGTTAAGCCAGGGGCTCAGATGCCAGAGCCCTGTAAAAGTAAGAGTGGTGGGGATAGGAATCCCTAGCCAGGCAACTACATGCCCTCATCAAGGGTCCTTGCTAGACTGGCTTAACCTGTTCCTCCCCACTTTTAAAAGAGTAGAGCTAAGTAGGCTTCATTAGGAGCCTCTTTGTTATGTTAAATGCCCACTCAGAGCTGAAATCAGTTGTGGTAGGAATGTGTTTCTGCCCTACCTGCTAAAGCTTAAAAAACTGAGAGCCACAATCACTTGAGATGGGGTGGTGTTTCTCCCCAGCCTGCAAAGAGCTGAAAATTACTAAGAGACTGATGTGTAGAGATCACAGCAGAGAGGCAAAAGGTGACTGATAGTCAGTTGGTGAATGAGTGGCTGGTGTGGCAGAGAGGTGCGATGAGTGGACAGCAGGGTGGCTGGTGGAGAGGTGCAGTGAGCAGGCGGCCAGCAGAGAGCTGTGATGAGTGGCCAGCAGGGCGGCTGGTGAAGTGGTGCGGTGAGCAGATGGCCGGTGGAAGCAGCGAGCAGTACTGGCCAGCAGGATGGCTGGCAGAGAGGGGCAGCGAGTGAGTGCCCGAGCAGTGGAGCGAGTAAGGTACTCTTCACCCCACCCAGGAGGGAGGTGAACTCTGCAGATGCACCTCTGAACTCTAGGTCTGCACTGACCAAGGACAGCAACTGTGAGTGGGGTGCAGAGAAGGGTTGGGCACGTGAAAGGGGCTTTTGGGTTGCTGGACCTAAGAACCTGATGGGAAAAGGACACTGTCAAACCTACTTGGGGTGGGTCTTTTACTCATGGTTTATGTTCTTGAGCTCTGTTTGTGCTGTTTTCTCAACTTAACACCCAGTTTCTTCCTTCCTTTTATTAAAAGTTTCTTTTCTACTCCCAGATCCTGTGCTTGTGAGTGGGGAAGTATTGCCTCTCAGAGTGCTCAGGGGCAGTGTGTAATTTCCCCAGGTTACTGGGTGGGGCTCAAGCCGGTTCTGTGTTGTATCAATGGAAGGGAACTCCTAGATATTGAACCTGGCCCTGGTTGCTGCTGGCTCCACCTGGCAGAAGGGTTACACTTATACAGACACATACCAATCTGTCACATACACACCCCCAGTATCGATGTTCTCAGACTGAAGGTATGTCTTTACTGCAGAGCTTAGCTGGGGCCAGACATCCAGGTATAAGCACTGGGGTAACCAAACCCACCCTGTAGAGACATACTGAACTTTTACCCATGGAGCATGCTGACCAGGCAGGAACCCAGCTTTGGTGCTAGGGGCGTATCCCAGGGTTTTTAGCTAGACTAGAGCGGCTCTAGGGATGGTTTTGCAGCATATTGTGAGAAGACTTGTCTGTCCTTCCTGTGGGGGAAAGTATTGTTGACCAGACTTTATCCCACTTTGTGACAAGACCCAGGCACTATATGCAGCATAGGCAAGAGCAGTAACGCAAGAGACCTCCAGGCCGGCATCCTGTAAGACTTAGCTTAAGCTAAGAGCATATGCTGTGCTGTGGTATTTTGACACAGATAACAAACTAGGCCAACCTTTTACCTAGTTCAAGTCCCTAGCTGTCTATTATGTACAAACCCCCCCCCCCACAATCTGCAAAAGCCCCTAGACAAATTGCTGCCACAAGCAAACCGCAGATCTTGATCATAACAAAGTGCGTCAGCACAATGCTAGTTATAAAGCTGTTTACCTTGGCTCCTTATAAGGCTTTATTAATAATGCTTGAGTGATAAAAAAATTAAGGAAATGTATCATTTGATTGAAATTCAAAAAACTATATAAGACTGGTATTATAGAGGCAGGATAGAGGGAGACCAAGGTGGACCTGTGTGTGACCATCTCTGTCTCCTTCTCCCTGCATGCTTGTATTCAAAAATAAAAGGACCTCAGACTGTTTGAACCAAACAGATGGTGTGACTCGTTTTCCATAACAATCTGGGGGCTCGTCCGGGATTCACCGTATACCATCCATGACTAGAGGACCGCAGGCTGTTTCCCTCCGAACCCAGGGCATCATGTAAAAGGTAAGAGACCTTTTAAATCTCTATATTGGGGTTTCGGTGGAGAACTGACTGTAGGCTCTAGAATTGGGTGAATTGCGTGCTGGATCTGAACTTTATTTTCAAACAGTTCTGTCGCCTTCAGGTAGGCCCAAAAAAAAAAAAAAAAAAAAAAAAGCCACAAAGGTGGCTGTCTAGGACTTAGTCTCTGTGTGTGTGTGTGTGTGAAAGTAAGGGTAACGGAAAGATGCCCAGAGCCCTCTGCGAAGCTTTGCTTGTGACCAGAGGTGTCTCTAAAGCAAGCTCTGTGACACCAACGGAGAACGGCGTTAAAGGCCCTGGCCAAGATGGGCCATTTCTGCATGGCTTGACTTGTGAAACGAACCCTGTCTAAGGCAAGGAAAGCGTGCATGTCCCTATGCTCCATACGGCTCTAGCCGATGCTCTTTGCTGAAAGGGGGCTGTGAGGAAGGTCATAGGCTAGGACCACTAACTGGTCTTACCCCTCGCCTGATGTGATAGAACATGCGGCACTAGCCGACGCTCTTCGCTGAAAGGGGGCTGTAGGAGGGTCGTGGACATCTTCTGTAAATTTTCCTTGTATGAGTGTGTTTCCCTCAACTTGTTTTCCCTGGTTTCCTCTTTATCGCCTAAGAAGGCGTCTAATGAGCCACTGACTGAGCCGATCACCTCGCCTGAAGCAACAGAGTATGTGGTGCTGTTCTCTCTGAGACTAGCTGACGCTCTTTGAGGAAAGGGGGCTGTAGGAAGGTCATGGACACCCTAAAAATGTCCACCCTCTAAATAGGACCTGAAAGGGGAAGAAATGGGGGCTGGTGGGTCCAGAGGGATCACCATCTCGCCAAAAGGCCTAGTCCTTTCAGTTGCAAGTTTCTGGAAAAAATGGAATTGGTATACCAGGGATGATTCAAAATTACAGTCTCCCCTAGAGGAAAAGTTTTGCCCTTGACAAGATTGTGTACCTCAGAGGTGCACTTCTGGGAAAATGTTTGATGCATATTTCAATTGGTATGGAGAAACAGAAAAACGGCACCTTGAATCTGAAAGGAGGAGTCTCAAGGACTCTGACCATTTCTATCGGTCCTTTGTCTGACCATCATGCCTTCCTCCTAGCCCTTGCTTACGGGTTAACCTTTTGGAAAGAGGCTTGCTACGTAAATTAAAATGTACATGGATGCTCCAAGAGGGAGACCGACCCCAGCCCCTCCTCGTTGCAACAGGAACTGCTGGCTAAGGTTTCCCGCCCCCCTCCGCCCCGTGGGCTGAACATGCTGATCAGGTTGGGTACATTGGGTCCGTCCAACTGGTTAAAATTCTGTCTGAACCCAGCAAGATCTCTTCCTAAAATTCACCTGAATCCTCTCTCAAAATGGCTGAGAAAAAAAAATAATTTGACCAGTAATCACCTCCTTAATTCAGCAAGGAGTCATTATTCCTACGGTCAGTGAGTGTAACTCCCCATTTCACCATGCTGTTAATGCTGCTGTTCTCCCTACCTTTCACGTTGTCCCTAGCCCCCTGCTACTATCCTTTCCGGCAAAGCACCGGTGTTGAGGGGTTGTTACCGCCTCAAATAAGGAAAAGGTTGTATTAAGTCCAGACAAAGAATTAAGGTTATTGTTAAATAAAATACATCTAAATATGAGGAATAAATGTGTGTGTATGTAAATAGGTGTGTATAAATAAATAAAAGGGGGATTAGTCAAAAAGCCCACTCTCCTTGCTAAATTGGTAGTAAAACAATAAAATAATAAAATAATAATAATGTAAGAAGAAGAAGAAAAAAAAAGAAGGATTGGGCCCAGAGAAGTAGGCAACCACAGTAGAGGAAGTTAAAAGAAAAAAGTGAAAGATTAACTCTGTAGTTACTGGAGGAAATTAAGCAGTGAAACTTTGCACAAATGTTAAAAGAAGGTGTTATAAAAAGAAAATTCTTGGTTTCTTTGCAGCCATTCCTTTTGGGAATGTCTGTAGATAATCCAGGCAAGAGGTTATTTAAGTGGAATCATTTAACTATGAACAATTTTGTTTTATAAGTTTAAGATGAATTGATGTTGTTTTAAAATTGTAAAACCGAAAAATACTTTTGCCAGACAAAAGAAACTAGCGTTCTTTAATTTTGGTATTTAGCATTTAATGCTTAAGGTGATTTTAATTTTAAATCTTGTAAAGCATTAAATGTTTTTAAATAAAGACCAAAGTTGTGGCTGCAGCAGGGCAATCAAAGCCAGGAAAATGGGAAAAGATTTTAAATCTGCTTTGGTAACAAATAAGCAGATAAAAGCTGTAGTCAGTGCCCCTCACTAAGTCTTAAGGTGGCTCTGTGTAATCAACGGTCACTTTGCCAAAGGGGAGCCAAAATGGGCTGTCTTTTTTCCCTTTTCAAATCAACGTGTGTTTAAAAGGAGAAGTTAAAAGTTAGAATTTAACTGTGTCCTTTTGACACAAAGTCTCTAAGCGGCTAATAACTTTGAATCCAAAAGCAAGCCAAGAATGTCTGTGTTAATGCAAATCACCTAAATAATAAAGATAGAAGCCATTGAAACCTGACCCGTCTATAAAACAAATACAGAAAAATATGGGGAGTAATTCCTCAGTTTTGCCTGTGTAACCCTTCTGCCCGTCAGAGTTGGCAGCAACGAGGGCCGAGTTCAATATCTAGGGGATCCATTCTAATAACACAATGCAAACTGGCTCGAGCCCCCACCCAGTGACCTGGGACAAATATATACCACCCCCGCTGGGTGCCTCCAAGAGGCAATACTTCCCCTCTCGCAAGCACAGAGTCTGAGTGTAGCAAAAAGCCTTTTAATAACAGAGAGAAACAATGTGGCATTATGTTGGGGAAACACCACCACAGGATTCATAACACAACCCATGAGCAAAAAAACCCACCCCAAGCAAATTGGAGCATGCCCCTTTCCCTTTGGTTCTTGAGTCCAGCAACCCCAAATCACCCAAAGTCCCAAAAGTCCAATGACCCAAAAGTCTCTGTCCCTGGTCAGGGCAGCCCCAGAGTTCGAAAGTTTATCTGCGGAGCTTTACCTCCCAACCTGGGTGGAGATGGGACGGGGGTAAGAGGCACCTTACATGATCTGAAGCTGACCGCCCCACAGCTCCATAGCCCTTCGCTTCACTCCGCTCCGCCAGCCGCCCCATGAACTCCTTCGCTCAGCTCCGCTCCCCACAAGCAGCTCCCACCATCCCACGAACTGCTCCACCAGCCGGTCCACAAACTGCTCCGCGTCCCACCAGCAGCTCCCGCCGTCCTACCAACTGCTCCACCAGCCTGTCCACAAGGCACTCCAGCCGTCCTGCAAACTGCTCCACAATATATCTTCAGGCTCCCCCACTACTTAACACAACACTCAGTGATTTCAACTCTTAGTCAGTTCAGCTCTTTGGTGAATTCAGCTTGTAGTAGGGGAGCCTCAGTGCTGGTGCACCATTAGCCCAAAGTGAGCTCAGCAGCCTGTAACTAGACTCCTAATGGAATCAAAATTAGCTCTGATATTTCACAATGGAGAGAGGAGGAAGTGCAATTAGCATGTAAGGCCCTCACCAAGGGGCCCATACCACCAAGTATTAATACTTTTCCCCAGCCTCTCTCAATTCACAGAGTTTTAAAACCCATGATCCTTGCCTAGCAAGTGCTACTTAGTTGATGGCGAGTCCCTCCATCATAACAAAAGGCCAAGTACAGTTCCAAGCACAGTTCCCATAATTAGGGTAATAACAATTTATTCTTCCTGCCCCAATAACAGAGACACTGGGGATCCCACAGCAGCCAAAGTGACCATTTGGGCAGCTATGGCCTCATTCTAGGCGGGGTGGGTGTGCCTATGCAAATGAGATCGGCCCCTGAAGTTCTTTTCCACAACTTGCCACACCTCACCACCAGATGTCAGGGTGGAGCTCATCCTGACACTGCTTACACCTGCAATCAGCAAGGGTATTTATAAAGAAAGGAATATTTTAAGCAATACTACCAACAGTGTGTAATCTGCCAGCAACATAGTGTTGGTAAAGCTGTCAAGGTTGGGAAGGCAGCACATCCCCCTTCTTGGGGACCTTTTGTAAATATTCAAATTGATTTTATTTAAATGTCTAAACGTTGTAATTATAAGTGTGTTAGTTTTAGTTAATGTATTTTCCAGCTGGGTTGAGGCCTTTCCCTGTAAAAAGGCCGATGTCAGAACTGTTGTAAAACTTTGTTTAAGGATTTTGTACCACAATTTGGCATACCTGTGAATAGCAACAGTGATAGTGGACCTAATGTTATTGGACAAATTATAACAAGTTATGTGCAGCTTTACAGATCCAACACGATCTCCACTGCCCCTGCCACCCGCAGTCTGCTGGGACAGTAAAACGTCAAAATGGGATTTTGAAAAATGAACTGGCCAAGATCTGTGCTAAGACAAATTCGACTTATTGACTTATAAGACAAATTCGACTGTGCTAAGACTTCGACTCCCTCAGGGAACGGATGGCCAGGATCCCCTGGGGGACTAACATGAAGGGGAAAGGAGTCCAGGAGAGCTGGCTGTATTTCAAGGAATCCCTGTTGAGGTTACAGGGACAAACCATCCCAATGAGTCGAAAGAATAGTAAATATGGCAGGCGACCAGCTTGGCTTAATGGTGAAATCCTAGCGGATCTTAAACATAAAAAAGAAGCTTACAAGAAGTGGAAGGTTGGACATATGACCAGGGAAGAGTATAAAAATATTGCTCGGGCATGTAGGAATGAAATCAGGAGGGCCAAATCGCACCTGGAGCTGCAGCTAGCGAGAGATGTCAAGAGTAACAAGAAGGGTTTTTTCAGGTATGTTGGCAACAAGAAGAAAGCCAAGGAAAGTGTGGGCCCCTTACTGAATGAGGGAGGCAACCTAGTGACAGACGATGTGGAAAAAGCTAATGTACTCAATGCTTTTTTTGCCTCTGTTTTCACTAACAAGGTCAGCTCCCAGACCGCTGCGCATCACAGAATGGGGAAGAGATGGCCAGCCCTCTGTGGAGATAGAGGTGGTTAGGGACTATTTAGAAAAGCTGGACGTGCACAAGTCCATGGGGCCGGACGAGTTGCATCCAAGAGTGCTGAAGGAATTGGCGGATGTGATTGCAGAGCCATTGGCCATTATCTTTGAAAACTCGTGGCGAACCGGGGAAGTCCCGGATGACTGGAAAAAGGCTAATGTAGTGCCAATCTTTAAAAAAGGGAAGAAGGAGGATCCTGGGAACTACAGGCCAGTCAGCCTCACCTTAGTCCCTGGAAAAATCATGGAGCAGGTCATCAAAGAATCAATCTTGAAGTACTTGCATGAGAGGAAAGTGATCAGGAACAGCCAGCATGGATTCACCAAGGGAAGGTCATGCCTGACTAATCTAATCGCCTTTTATGATGAGATTACTGGTTCTGTGGATGAAGGGAAAGCAGTGGATGTATTGTTTCTTGACTTTAGCAAAGCTTTTGACACGGTCTCCCACAGTATTCTTGTCAGCAAGTTAAGGAAGTATGGGCTGGATGAATGCACTATAAGGTGGGTAGAAAGCTGGCTAGATTGTCGGGCTCAACGGGTAGTGATCAATGGCTCCATGTCTAGTTGGCAGCCGGTATCAAGTGGAGTGCCCCAAGGGTCGGTCCTGGGGCCGGTTTTGTTCAATATCTTCATAAATGATCTGGAGGATGGTGTGGATTGCACTCTCAGCAAATTTGCGGATGATACTAAACTGGGAGGAGTGGTAGATACGCTGGAGGGGAGGGATAGGATACAGAAGGACCTAGACAAATTGGAGGATTGGGCCAAAAGAAATCTGATGAGGTTCAATAAGGATAAGTGCAGGGTCCTGCACTTAGGATGGAAGAATCCAATGCACCGCTACAGACTAGGGACCGAATGGGTAGGCAGCAGTTCTGCGGAAAAGGACCTAGGGGTGACAGTGGACGAGAAGCTGGATATGAGTCAGCAGTGTGCCCTTGTTGCCAAGAAGGCCAATGGCATTTTGGGATGTATAAGTAGGGGCATAGCGAGCAGATCGAGGGACGTGATCGTTCCCCTCTATTCGACATTGGTGAGGCCTCATCTGGAGTACTGTGTCCAGTTTTGGGCCCCACACTACAAGAAGGATGTGGATAAATTGGAGAGAGTCCAGCGAAGGGCAACAAAAATGATTAGGGGTCTAGAACACATGACTTATGAGGAGAGGCTGAGGGAGCTGGGATTGTTTAGTCTGCAGAAGAGGGGGGATTTGATAGCTGCTTTCAACTACCTGAAAGGGGGTTCCAAAGAGGATGGCTCTAGACTGTTCTCAATGGTAGCAGATGACAGAACAAGGAGTAATGGTCTCAAGTTGCAGTGGGGGAGGTTTAGATTGGATATTAGGAAAAACTTTTTCACTAAGAGGGTGGTGAAACACTGGAATGCGTTACCTAGGGAGGTGGTAGAATCTCCTTCCTTAGAGGTTTTTAAGGTCAGGCTTGACAAAGCCCTGGCTGGGATGATTTAACTGGGAATTGGTCCTGCTTCGAGCAGGGGGTTGGACTAGATGACCTTCAGGGGTCCCTTCCAACCCTGATATTCTATGATTCTATGATTCTATGAAATTGAAAGTGGCCAAATGCCCTCCCATTAGCATTAATGAATATGAGGGCCACTCCCAATTGAAGAACTGGACTCAGCCCTCATGAAATTCTAATGGGGCACCCGATGCGACTACTGGCTCAGATGGACATTCGTTTAAAGAATGACACAATGCTTGATTATCGCCAGGCACTAATGAAATGTGTCAGGTCTCTTTATACACAGGCAAAAGAAGCACTATCCAAGAATCCTGAGCAACCCTGCCACTCGCTGGGACCAAAAAAGACTGGGTCTATATAAAGACCGCCCTGGCCCTGCACTGGAGAAGCCCTTACCAAGTCCTGGTAATTACCAACACAGCTGTGGGGTGCCGGGGACTGACTGCCATCCCTCCACCTCAGGATGATCCTCCAACTGATGCTGTTGTTCCTTCTGGACAGCAGGAGAAAAGAACAAGGTGAAGTGCTAGTAACCTCTCCCTTATCCACTGATAGAACTACTGTGCATTTGGACAGAAGAACCAAACCATTACAGGGTGATGTGCTAGTAACCTCTCCCCTGCATAATGCTAAACCACAGCTGTTCCAAGAAAAAAGAAGGAACACTCGCTCTGCTGAAACCACTGACGTCCAGGGATTCCTGACTACAAAAGACACTAAGTATTGTTTATTGGCAGGGAGGGAATTGTGGGGACCGTGCTTGGAAATGTGAGGTTGAGTGGTGGGGTGGGTTTTTTTTTCCAGGGGCTGGGCTCTGTGCTTACTAACAAGAACCATCAAAATGCACTGCCCTCCCTAATTGGCTTCCAGAGGATAAATACCAAAAACACCTTGCTGCCACAGACATTACTCCCACCATTCCCTCCACCTCTGTCACCACCCTTAAAATTTACCCGAATACAGACAATACTATATATTCTAATGAAACCCAATGGCCCAGGCCTTCAAATGGGTCGGTGAAAATAAAAATATATATTACTACAAATGAGCCCCAGGAATCAGAAATTGAGATGAATGGGTTCTATGATGGGGTAAATATGACGTCCGCTCCTGAACTCCACAGTGTATTGGATGAAGTAGGCCCTTACTGTTATTTGATCACCCAACTGGTGAATAAACAAACAAATACAATAAATAAATAAAAAGTTTGTTCTGCTGCTGAAAAGCTTACTTGTACTGGAAATGTCCCAATAACTAATAATTTAAACTGTACCATATTGCAATACACCCCGTCCTATGCTATTGATGCTGAAGCCTCTCAAAAGTATATAAGGGTGTTCAGCCATCAAATGTGGTATAATACTTCATCAAAGAGAAATGGGTTGGAGTAATGGACTGTAATTAATGCTACACTAGGGATTTACAAAATATACACTCCCCTTATCTAGTTTTCAGATTACCTCTGTATATCCTAATTGTTCAAAAGGAGCTGCCATTCGGTTGGCACAGCAACGGGCCTAAGTTTCCACTTGCAAGAAAAAGGACTTGGCTGGACACCTATGGGATGGTGCAAATAGCGTAGCTGCAATCTGGAATATCCATAAAGGTCAGCAACATGAGGAAAAAATTGGGACAGTTGGAAAAAGCCACAGGCCTTATTACTGGAGCACAGCTAGCCCAGGTTCAGGCTGGTGCTGGTAAATTATACATTATCTCAGCCCTTAGTTCAATGACCCAAAAGCTGTTAACAGAGGTGGTACTGGGTATCAACAACGCTGGAAAGGCATTGCAGTGGGATCAGGCTTGTTCAGAGGTTCAGGATTTTCTGAATGACCAGCTCATGGCCATTCAGAGGGATCTTGAACATCAGGCATGGCCCTCTGCCCTTACAGTCACCTCGGGAGTACCATGTGATCTGTGGCCGTGGAGACATACTTGGAGATTTTCTAAGTGGAAATGCAGATGTTTTCAGTGCTCCTTCCAAGCATATGGGCCAGTCGGAGGAGCATGGGCTCCCACCTACCGAATCCTGCCGGGTCTGTGGGGAGGATGCATGTGGGACTGGATAATTCACCGAGACATTTGGGAACTTGAACTACCTGGTATGCCCAACTGATTTTTAGTCAGTGCTCCTGGAATAACGCCCGACATTTGGGTAGAGATTGGAAGCCAAGGGACACTCTGGCCATTAGAACCCCCTCAACTTCAGTGTGTACGTAAACTAAAACCAGGAGAGGTTGTCACTGTTCATGACACCATTTGTTGGGAGGGTATGGGACATAGGACTACCCTGACAGGACACCTACTTTTCCAAGTTAATAATAGCTGTGTGCACGTTAAGACCACTACCTTGAATGATGTACACTTTAATCTCACTACAGTCGCAGGCAATCATATCATTCATTGGTCTGCGGATAAAATTTTACAATTAGCCTGTAGGTTCCAAATACCCTTTAACTAGACTACTTTAGTACCTGACCAATTCCAAAATTTGCTTTCAATCCTACTAGAGGTTAAAAAAGTCCTGAATTACAAGAAAAAATTCATATGCTCCAAAAAATATATCAAATTTAGAAGCATGCTTTCCATACAGACTATAAAGTGTCTGCTTTATGTACTAAGTATAATGTATTGTGTTCTGGGACTAAGGCTATACAACAACCCCGTCATATTGTTACAATGGGAATGTTAATGCTTTTAATGTTGTTTAGTTTAGGATTATGTTATTGTTATTGTAAAGGATGTAATAAAACTAGCACCTTCCATATTCATCCTAACCATGCATTGTTGTTGCATTCAACTAAAACCCCAAAGGCTAAGTCATTTAATTTAAAATAAAAAAATACAAGTTTTTATAAAAGTGAAGGTTTAAAACTAATAGTTGTGCTAAAAGCACAAAACGGGGGAATTGTGGGGGAAAGTATTGTTGACCTGACCCTATCCCACTTTGTGACAAGACCTAGGCACTATATGCAGCATAGGCAAGAGCAGTAACGCAAGAGACCTACAGGCCGGCATCCTGTAAGAGCTAAGAGCATATGCTGGGCCGTGGTATTTTGACACAGATAACAAACTAGGCCAACCTTTTACCTAGCTCAAGTCTCTAGCTGTCTATTATGTACAACCCCCGCCCCCCAACCTGCAAAAGCCCTTAGACAAAACGCTGCCACAAGCAAACCGCAGATCTTGATCATAACAAAGTGCATCAGCACAATGCTAATTATAAAGCTGTTTACCGTGGCTCCTTATAAGGCTTTATTAACAATGCTTGAGGGATAAAAAAATTAAGGAAATGCATCATTTGACTGAAATATAAAAAACTATATAAGACCGGTATTATGGGGCAGGACAGGGGGAGACCAAGGTGGCACCTGTGTGTGACCATCTCTGTCTCCTTCTCCCTGCATGCTTGTATTCAAAAATAAAAGGACCTCAGACTGTTTGAACCAAACAGATGGTGTGACTCGTTTTCCACAACATTCCCAAGTCCCTGTGTGGAAGCATTCTCAGCCTGCTAGCACTATAATATAACACTTCCAGCTCAGCACACACCTTACTTCTGCCTGTTCCAGCTGGTGCCCAGGCTCAGCTCCAGCACAGGCCAATGAGCTGTTCATTCTTTCAGATGCACTGTTCTTGCAGCAGGATGCAGACAGAGGCTATGAGACATAGTGGAGGGCAGTGACTTGTGACCCTCGGAAGGTGGCAGCAGGTATTGGTGAGGTGATCATGCAGGCTGAACGCTGACATGGCAATGGAGACAGCCAATGCATGCTGCAGCCACTGCGGATTCCCCGTATGTAGACTGGAACTTCTGGTGTAGGACAAGTACCGCAGAGTGGTGGGACCACATTGTCTTGCAGACCTGGGATGATCAGCGGTGGCTTCAGAAGCTTTGCATGCAACTTCCTCCCTCTCCCCTCTTTCCCATGCACTTCCAGGCCGAAAGAGGGTGTAACCAAAGCTTGTTAAAAAAAAAAAAAAAGAATGAAAATACCAACTATGGTATGAAAACTCATGACAGGCATCACAGCTATGAGTATGGAAAAGGTGTCAACAACAACAGAGCTGACAAGTGCTGCATGCCGGGTTATCTGGACAGGGTCACCAAGCAGCGCAATCTCACTGGGAGACCTGTAGCAGTCCTGTTCTCCCTACCCCACAGTGACATGCGGGCATAGTGAACAGGGTGCATCTGACCCATGCACACTAACATTCCAGGGGTGTACAGAATGGCTCAGAGCCCACCCAAACCCCAGTGGCTGCAGGCCATGATAGCAGTCTGTGGATGATGGCGATGGTCTTTGGGGCTGGTACCAGCCCTGGCGTACAAGCAGCTTCCCATGCTGCTGTCAATCCTGTTCTGTCATGCTCCAGGTGGTACAGCACCACTTTGTCCTACTTCTTCTGGCCCTGTTCCTCTTTCTCCTTGTGATACTCCTGGTGCTGGTCCATCCTGCATCCAAAGTCACTGTGCATTTCTTTCAGCAGGTCGTCCCTGAACCTTTTCCTTATTCCTTGCAGGATCATTGTCCTCTCACCAAGAGCCTGTTGTTGGCCTTGGCCCATCTGAGATGGAAGATCCTGTCAAGGCAATGAAGGAGTGCATTCCTTTTTGTCCATGGAAAGACAGAAAAGTATCCTTCCTTTTACATTCTGCATCAAGGCCAAAGCCACAAGTTGATACCTGTATTTACTCAGGATGCCTTCTGTTTCTTCTCTACACATTAACCTGTCCAGATGCTGCTGCAAGCCAGATTACCAGCCCACAGAGACTGTGGGAAGGATTTCAGATTGAATGATTTAATTAGAAAAAAAGAAAAGAAAACAATTTGGGGTGTTTGGGCGTTCTGATCTGTGGCCTGTTACCAGTATTAGTTTTAATGCTATTTCAGGCAGGGGTAGTCCTGGAGGACGTGAATCTCCTGGAAATCCCTGACTGGAAGAGGGATTGATTTTTCCAAGCTTGTAGTAGAAGACTGTCTATCCGTGTGAAGGAGATTTTTCGCTGCCTGTTGACTGATCAGCAAATCCATGACTGGAGAGGGTTGGTAGGCTACAGGGCTAGTTGTGGAAAGTTTGCCCTGTCCAAGAACCTCTTGGGCCCTTGAGTTTCTGCTGTATGAAATATTCTCAAGCATCACCTGCGAGGGGTGGGGAAGAATACGGACACACATTAGCAGGATGCTGAACTACGATTCAGAAGCTTGCTGCCAACAGAACTTCCTTTTCATCCCCCCTCAGCACTGTGAGGACCCTCCCAAAGTAGGGGACCTCCCCAGCAGGTGCTGAGCAGGTTACCCCACATGCAGCATAGCTGGCACAGAGCTGGACTCGTCCCACGTCTGAGCAGATTTGCTGCTGGTGAAAGCTGCAGCATGGACGTTTCTGGGGTCTGAAGCTCTCTATTAATCCACAGAACAGGCACAGCATAGGCAGCATCAGCACCAGCTCTCCCCTCCTCCCCCTGCTGAAATGTACCTTCCAATGCACACTCTCCACGCACCCTCAGCCTATTCTGCAGAGACCCCCGCCATGGCTAAGGGGAATTCAGTCTCAGTGGCCTTGCCGGGACTGCTGAGATCACCCGAAGGGGGCCAATGAGGACTGGGGGTGGTGTGGAGATGTGGGCACCTTCTCCATCAGGAGCTGAACTGAGACTCTGCACCGAGGTCCTGTGTAGTCCATGGCAACCGAGATGGCAAAGCACCACGGGCGTATGTGTCGCTCGCCGGCTGGCAGTTCGGTGGCAGCTCCTGGTAAATTCAAAGCTGGTGGGTTTTACTGCACTGAATATGAAAAGCACCACGAGCAGTTCAGGGCTCTGTTAGCTATTTATTGGGGGGTTGAATTCAATAGGTTTTATTCTGCCACGTGCATAGGTGCCAACTTCTGCTGATCCCGGTGGGTGCTTGACCCTGCTCTGCCCCAGGCCCTGCCTTGACTCCACCCCTTCCCCAACTCCGCCCCCTCCCTGACCCTATTCCAATGTCTTCCCCAAATCCCCACCCCGGCCCTGCATCTTCCCCACTTCCTCCCCTGAGTGCGCCATGTTCCTGCTCCTCCCCACTCCCTCCTGGAGCTTGTTATGCTGCAAAACAGCTGTTTTGGGGTGGTAAGCGCGGGGAGGAGAAGCAAGGACAGGGCCCGCTCAGGAGAAGAGGCGGAGGCAGAGATGAGATGAGGTGGGGTGCAGGGGAGGGGAGCTTGGCTGCCAGTGGGTGCAGAGCACTCACCAATTTTTCCCCATGGGTGCTCCAGCTCTGGAGCACCCACAGAGTTGGCGCCTATGGCCACGCGCACTTTCAGTGCTCCCTGTGGCAATGTAGGAGTTGTTGGGGTAAGGGGCAGGGCATAGCCAGGGCCTGTATGCTGAGGCTGAGCTAGCGGCATTATCCCCTCGTCTGTCCGGCAAGGCTTTCCACACTTGCCTGGGGTGGGTTTCGGAGGGATTTTTACACCCCATTTATCTTCTGTCATGATCCCTGGGTCCTTTTCTGCATTCCAACTCTGTGAATCACCATCCCCCATATTCCTGGGGGAGCTCGTCTGAGGAGGATGCATTCTCTCCAGCTCTGTTGCTGATCTATATTAAATCTCATCTCGCTTACATCTTCCCGTCGCCTTTTCCCTCTGTAATCTGCATCTCTTCTCGGCCGTGTTTATTGGCCCTCCCTGTTAGTTATCTTCCGAGCTGAATTCACGTGGAGTTGATATTGTTGTCCGTAGCACCAACAGACAGGGCGAAAAACAGAGGGCCTAGCCCAGATTTAGGGCCCCCTCACCCCTTGGTGCCTTCACTCCCAGGGTGCGACCCCATGGCTGGAGGTCTGGTGGTTCTACAGCCTTTTCCCAACTGTCGTTTGTTTTTCGTTTAAATTGTCCTATTGAAATACCTTTCTTGACGCTTTGACGAATTCACTTGACGTCAAAGTGAATTCCTCCCCCTGCACTGTCTGGCCACTGGATGGTGGGAAAATGCCCTGGTGTATTCAAATCCCCCAGAGACTAAGTTCTCAGCCTGCCTTGAGCCCCTCCTCAGGCTGCCCTCTGAACTGGGAGGTTGCCTGGTGTGGTGACTGTTCCCCATCTTCTTTGCGGTAATGGAAGGCCAGTCAGTATCCCCAAGAGCATAGTAACAAGCCAGAGAATATCTCTGCTACTGCCATGCTGGGATGTGCAGCCAGTAGCTCTGCCAACCCTGAGGTTTTCTTGTGCCCTGAACAAGTCCAGCGTGTACAAGGCACTTTGGAACGCCTGTCCTTTATCTGTCCAGAACCATTGTGGACAGCCCAGTACTACAGATGCAGCCACGCCTCTCTCTGCCATTTCTGCATTCACCAGCCCGGACCTTGACTTTGGCAGTATAACCAAGCACAACTGTCAGCGTCCCCTTTTCAATCTAGGTGTAGCTTCTTCCTGTCTTGTTCAGGGATCTTGGTGAAAATAAAAATGGCTGCTGCTTTGCATGAGGCATGAACCTCATCCTTCGAAAGGTGCAACTACTGATAATTCAAATGACTTAGTTAAGTCAGTGCACTGGCTCAGTGACCAGTGCTTTTAACTGCTTAAATTCCTGTCTGTCTTCCCATTTCTCTTAAGAGTGAATTGGCAACATACAGTTATTTTATTATTATTCCTATTGCTTTATTACGGTAGCATTCACAATCCCCTGTCAGAATCAGGGCCCCAATGGGCTGGGTGCTGCACAAATGTATAACAAAGGGCATGCCCTGCCTCAAAGAGTGTAAAGTCTAAATCTGGCCATGGTGCAGTCCATAAAGTTCGACTGCAGAATAAGATCATGCAGTAGATTTCCTTCCTTCCCTCATGTCTAATCATCATAAGGAGCAATCCCCTGCAAGGCTTACTCTTTCCCCATGCTGAACAAGGCATTTAAAAGCAAATCAATGTGAGGAAGCCACACCTGCCCTATCTCTGTCCTTTGGTATTGCACAGACCTTTATCTCATTATGAAGATCTAGGATTGCTAGTGGGAAGTTACATGTGAAGACTGGGTTTCTCAAGGGACTAGGCCAAAGTTGTTAGGGAGGGCTGTAAATCTAAATCCTGACTCTTTCAGCCCTGGAGCAGAGCTGTGTCTATCTGCTAAGATCTGTCTCAAATAAGCTTTGTCACATCTGCATTATTTTTAGATTTGCACATGACCTAGTTAGCAAAAAAAAAAAAAAATATTAAGGGTTGGCTGGGCTTCAAGCAAATTACAGTCTATGCTGGAGGTCAGTAAATGCTGAAAAGCCACACCCACATTATGCTTATGTCCAAAGACTATGGTATTTTGAGAGAAGGTAAGTAATGGTGTTGATTTAATAGATTCACAAGGCAGATACCACTGTGATGGACACAGGAGATAGGAACTTTTCAATACTTTAGTCCATCTGCTGGCCAGTGTAAGATTTGTCTGTTATATTGTCTAGTGCTTTGCTCTGTTTAAATTTCTGAAGTCATGGGCCTGCTGCCATGTCCCCAGAGAGATTATTTCACAATCTAACACATCCCACTGCTAGGAAATGTTTCTGGATATTCAACCAATATTTTCCTTTTTGTAATTTCTTCTCAGCTCTAACCCCCTGGGCCCTGAAATTCTTCTCCCACCCCACCGATAGAGCCCTAGGGTGGGATTTTCAAACGCTCGCAGCATTGGCCCAGTTCTTCTACTGAGGTCAGTGGTAAAATGCCCATTGGCTTCAATGGGAGCTGAGTTAATCTAATGCTGAAAACCTTACCCTTAGAAATCAGAACTGGGAAAGACCAATTTGCTCATCTTATTCCATTTTAAAGTATTGTGTCTCTGAAATCCCAATGGCTTCTCAGCGCTGGAAATCTGCTACCTCTGGAATTCCATGCTGGGGTTTCATGGGTTATTCATTCAGTAACCACCCCAATAAGGGCCAGGTCCAATGCCCACTGAAGTCTATGGATAGGGTCCTATCAGGAACAAATTGGAGAGAGTCCAGCAGAAGACAATGAAAATGATTAGGGGGCTGGGGCACATGACTTATGACGAGAGAGCTGGGCTTATTTAGTCTGCAGAAGAGAAGAGTGAGGGGGAATTTGATAGCAGCCTTCAACTACCTGAAGGGGGTGGCTGGGTGGGTTCCAAAAAGGATGGAGCTAGGCTGTTCTCAGTGGTGGCAGATGACCGAACAAGGAGCAATGGTCTCAAGTTGCAGTGGGGGAGGTCTAGGTTGGATATTAGGAAAAACTATTTCACTGGAAGTGTGGTGAAGCACTGGAACAGGTTACTTAAGGAGGTGGTGGAATCTCCATCCATAGAGGTTTAAGGCCCAGCTTGACAAAGCCTTGGCTGGCATGATTTAGTTGGGGATGGTCCTGTTTGAGCAGGGGGTTGGACTAGATGACCTCCTGAGGTCTCTTCCAACCCTAATTTTCTATGATTCTACGAACTGGAGCAGGCCCTAACCCCACAAATGGGCTACCTGCAGTATGTGGAGAACGTGGCACTTAAATGTTTCTTGCTCAGACAGGCGGGTGCATTTTGCTATTCTGTTTCACATTGTCAGCGTAACTTGGTGTTGGCACTGGAAAGCAGGGCTGTCTTTGTGTTCAGGGCTCTGCAGCACTGGCCCTGTAAACGCCTGCGACGCTGTCCTCTACCCCCCAGTGACCCCCTCACAGAGCCCTCTCTTGGGCCAGCTGGAGAGACACAAAGATAAAGGGCAACAACAGGCAGCAGTGGAACTCAGGAGGGGGCTGCGAAGGCACGAATAGTCCCATCACAGCGATGCACGCTGTACTGCACTTGCTGCGGGAACAAAATCAAAGCAGATCCGCTGGTGCCTATGCGGAGGGCAGAGGAAATCCTGGTGAAAATGAGGACAGGATCTAGACCCCCCGCCCCAAAAGGAAACCAAAGGGGAAAGTTACTCAGAGCATGATGAAAAACAGATTAGCAGCAGCACGACCTTTAATCTGCATCAGGCAGAAAATTTTCCTATTGCAGAACAGAAGGACCCTCCCTTGTCAATAACCAACCTATGCAGGGATCTAGTGGGACCTCCTATATTACACAGGCCAGAGAACTGCCTCACAATAATTCATGTTTGAATCAGAGCATTTCTTTAAAAAAAAAAACCACATCCAGGTCTGATTTTAAAATGGCCAGTGGTGGAGAATCCACCAAAAAAACAAAAAACAAAACACTCAGTAAATAGTTCCAGGAGTTAATTACCCTCACCATTAAATTTTACACCTTATCTCCAGTCTGAACTTGTCACCTTCTAGCTTCATTCTTCACACATCCTTCAGGGTGGTGTGGTGACTTGCTGGATTTCAGATAGACAATTATTTTGCAAACTAAAGCTCATGTGAACCCTCATATGTAGGGGCCTAGAGCCCTACTCCCTCACCTCCAGCAGCACAGGTATCTACCACAATCTAGGGAAAAATATCACAGCTGCTACTGCTTTTAGAGCCCTAATCTTGTCTTTGGGGCAGTCACTGCAGGGTAACATCCCTGCCTCTCTCCCTCATACAGTCAGGTCCTCAGCTGGTGAAAGTTAGCATAGGTATCTAGTGTGGCAGAGCTCCAACCTTGTCCTTGTAGGTCCCACACTTCCAGATGGTTTATGCTAGCCTCAGAGGCTTACTGCAACCCTCCACCTAGCCCTTCTCTCTCTAGGGCCAGGGGTACAGTTTACTGAGCCCTTTTCATCATAAGCTAGCAATGGAGGTTGGTGAGAGAATTCCCACAGTCTCTGTTGCTCCTACAGCCTCATGCCAAAACAGTTTAGCCTCATGTCATAACAGGGGCCTGTTTTTCCCCCTCTTAGGAGGTATTTCTGTAGTGGTGGGTTGGGGTGAACCCAGGCCTACCCTCTACTCCGGGTTCCAGCCCAGAGACCCTAACAGTAGCAGTTGTTGGCAGCCAACCTTTCACTGCCAGAGTTACTACATTTCCCTGGGCTACTTCCCCACAGTTCTCCTGCTTCTCCCTTACCAATGACTTGACGGTGTCTTCATTAACCAGCCCTTCAGCTGCATTTCCTCTCCTCTGACTCACTGGCTTCTCTCTACCTGACTGGAGTGAGCCCTTTTATATTATCAGAGGGGCCTTAATTAGAGTCAGGTGGTCACATTAGCTTAATGGCCTCACCTGACTCTTTGCAGGTTAATTGGAGTCAGGTGTTCTCATTAGCCTGGAGCAACCCCTGTTCTGGTCAGTCAGGGAACAGAACCCTGTTCATCCAGATGCCAGTAGACTCACCTTCAGCTCCTCTGCTGGACCCGACTGGCCTAGAGGGAGACTGCTGCTGCTGGGCCTTGGGCTCTTGCTGCTACTACCACTGCTCCCCTGGCTGGGCCGGCCACCACCCGCCCCCCTTCTCTGCTACCTGGTTGCTGACTAGCTGCTGGGCTCCCGCACCACCCTTGGGTGCTGCTGTTACTGCTCCAACTACAGCCTGGGGGCTGCTGGCCCGCTCCCCTGAGTGGGGGAGTGAGGGACCCCTAGCTCAGCCATCGCTACTGCTGCTGCGGACACCACCACCACCACCACCACCTGTGAGGTGTCCTCTCTGCCTGTCTGGCCACCGGGCTGCTGCCTGGGGCTGCTGCTGCCTTTGCTGCCTGGGAGCTGCTGGACTCCGAAGGAGGAGGGGACGAGGCCATCTGCTGCTGGGGGGCGCACAGGGACTCTGCAGACCACTGTGGAGGGGGCCTGAAGGCTGAGTAACTTTTGGACTGTGCTCTTGTGGTGGGGGTTCTGACTGTGTGTGTGGGGACACGGGGGGTGTGGTGTGGAGCCTGCCCCCCAATCCATCTGTGTGTTCCCCCCAACCCCCACCACCATCGTCGGCGCTGCCCCCTCCACCACCCCCAGTGGACGCTTACCATCTGCCTCAAGCTCCTGCCTCTGGGACTCCACTGCTTGCTTGGCCTGCTGCCCTCTTTCACCACCTTTTGGGCCTGAAGCAGCAGCCAGCCCACACCGACTCTTTTGCAAGCGCATGTGGGCGCACGTGTCCCCCCCACCACATCCTGGACTGACCCCCTTTAACAAGCTCCCAGCTTTGTCCCTTCTTGCCTGCCCCATTTTGCCCCTTGCAGCCTTTTTTGCCATCCCCTTTACCCTAGCACCTTGCTGGCTTCAGTCTGTTTGCCTGCCCCACCCTTTTCCCTCTGTAGCCTTTGTTTGTTTGCCCTGCCCCTGCCTCTGAAGCTAGCCCCTTGGTTCCCTGTCCTGCCTCCAGCCTGGTTCTCCCCCCTCCCCATGTGGTACCCCTGCCCTGATTGGCCCCTGCATGAAAGAGACACCCCCGCTCTGCACAGACTCGGCCCAGACGGTGACTAGGTCTGGGCTGAGGACGTCCCAGAACATGCGGTAGAACTCCATGGTCAGCCTGGAGATTTATTGGTGGGCATGCGGCGGAGATTTATTGGTGGGTGTGCGGCGGAGGGCTTCCGAGACCTTGGCCAGAGTGAAAGGCAGCTCTAGCCGGTCTCAGTCGCCCGCGCTGACCGCCGGGAGTTTGTCCCAGAGCACTCTGCAAGCGTTAGGATCGGTTGGATTCGGGGAGAACAGGCTTGCGTAGAAGACCCTGGCCCTCCCGCACATCTCTGCCGGATCTGTGAGGGGGATGCCATCCTCTGCGAGGAGGCAGGTGACGTGCTTCTTGGCCCCCCTCTTTTTCTCCAGGGCGTAGAAGAAGTGGGAGCCGCGATCCATCTCCTGAAGGAGGCAGATGCGGGATCGAACAAAGGCACCCCAGGCCCGATGGTCTTCGAGGGCCTGGAGCTCCTCCCGCTTCTCTCGGCACGCCCCGCAGAGGGATGGATCCTCAGGGCTGGCGGCCAGATGCCTCTCTAGCTCTAAGGTCTTCCATTCTAACTGCCCTATCGCAGCATCCCTCCGTCGGCTGGCGCCCCGGATGTAGTCACGGCAGAAGAGCCGGGCACCCACCTTCCCCAGGTCCCACCACCGCCGTGCCGAGGGAAAGGCATGCCGCTGCCCTCGCCAGGCCAGCCAGAACTCCCGGAAGGATGCCACGAAGCCCACATCCTCCAACAAGCTGTTATTAAAATGCCAATAGGCCGGCCCCAGCCTCTCTGCACAGAGAGAGACTGTCACGGTGGCTAAATGATGATCGGAGAATGGGGCCGGCCAGATGCTGGAGGAGTGGGCCCGTGAAAGGTGGAAACGTGATAAATAAATGTGGTCCAACTGGGAGTGGCGCGACCGATGGGCCTCCACCCGGACAAAGGTGAATGTCGAGACGTCATCCGGGTGGCGGTCGCGCCAGACGTCCACCAGGGAGCGATGGTCGACTATCTCCTGGAGGACGTCCGCGGTGGCCGGGCACCGCTCGGTCCCTGAGTGGTCCCGCTCCTCGAGGGTGGTATTAAAGTCCCCGACCAGGACCAGGCACTCGCGAGGATCCAAGGGGCAAAGGAAGGCGGACGCCTGTTGAAAGAAACGCAGCCGCTCCGGGCCTGATGTCGGGGCATAGACGTTGACAAGATTGACCACGAGCCCCTCCATACGGACCCGGAGGTGCAGCAGGCGGCCCGGCACAGCCTTGGCGACCCCCAGCACCTCGGGCCGTAGGTCATGGGAGAACAGGGTCGCCACTCCAGGCGTACGAACAGTGAGATGGTTAAAGTAGACCCTGTCCCCCCATTCCAGCCACTAGCTATCTTCGGTGGCCGGATCCGTATGGGTCTCCTGCAGGAAAACCACAGAGTACTCCCCCTTCCCAAAGGAGGGAGAGCACCTGACACCTGTGGAGACCCATCCTACAGCTCCGCGTGTTCAACGTTGTGATAGTGAGAGGTGCCATGAGGAGGGCTGGGGGGATCCTCGCCGGCAGGGACACTCACGGTTCCCAACGGGCTGCACAACAATCCGTGACCTACCCCGTAGGTGAGTAGGAAGTCACGGAAGAGGCGGACCCACTGGTAGGCCGCGGTGGCCTGCTTCCTGGTCCTTTTACCCTCCCCCATGAGGGCCCTCGCGGCCCAGAGGATTTGATGGAAGTCCCCCCCATTGCTGGAGAATGAGCTGCACCTTGTTACGCGAGCCCCGGACATCCTCAAGGAACTCTCGCCGCTCCTCTCGCAGCGTATGGGGGGCCGGGGTCACTAGCCCCCGGCTTTCCTTTGGAGGGACCACTGACACAGCCCCGTGGTCCACCAAAACAGGCAGGCAAGGTGCGGACCCCCTACGTGGCGCCCGATGGGCTGGTGCCACGCAGCCCCCCTCAAACCCCGGCTTGATTGGGGGTGGCGGAGGGAAGATAGCAGCCCCTAGTGAGTTGGGACTGGGAAATACAGAGGCCGCTCCCTGGGGGCTATCCTCTAGGAGTGAGGAGATGACAGCCCCAGGGCGGCAATGATATCTCGGGAGGTGGAGGGGACAGGGACGGGGTTGACATCAGGGGCAGGGCAGGGATCCAGAGTGGGAGCAAGGCAGGGGTCGGGTGCAGAGTCAGGGAGAGGGGCAAAGGCAGGATCCTGGGCCCCAGTTGTCAGGCCGCTGGGAAATGGCCCCTCTCAATCGAGCTCTGGGGGTGGGGAAGGGGGCCCTCCGTGATGCTGGGCTCTGGCACCACAGCCACCGTAGTTGCCACGGCATCTTCAGTGGGGTCCCCGGCCGGGAAGGAGGTTGGTCGCCCCACGCCCACAAGGGGCAGCCCGTGGGGCTCGGGTCGCAGCCGCATGGCACTGGCGGTCACCTGGGTGGGCTCGGCGACCAACAGCAGGGTGCCACCCGCAGCCAGGCAGATGGAGGAGCCCAGGGAACCCTCGGAGGTGGGAGCAGAAGCAGCGGTTAGGGGGAGGGAGCATGGAGAAGGCGGGGCTGGGGTGAGGTTGCTCAGATCGAGGCCCGCTGGCAGAGGGTCGTCCTCCCCCTGGGTGACTGGGGTCAGACCCAGGGCCTCGATCTCCTAGATGGAGGGGAGCTCTCCTTCCACCACCCCAGAGGTCTCCCCACCAGTGCCCGAAGCGACGCTCACCCTGGGGCTCACAAGGGCTCTGGATGGTAATGGGGCAGGAGGGGTTCCATCGGGGGCCTTGGAGGGAAGGGACTCCAATGGAGGGACGGTACTGCCCTCCCGTGCTGCCACGTTTTCCCCAGCTGGTACCAGGGGATGGCACGTGCCCACGGGCAAGGCAGAGGGCTTGGCATCAGTGCCCCCCTTTCTGGTCTTCCGGGGGCCTTCCGCATTGGTGGAGAGGAGCGGAGCTCAAGCCTTCCGCTTGCCCCGCTTCCCCTGGACTGGGGCCCAGCCCTCCATGGCATCAGCGGGGGGCTGGCTAACAGGGGTCGGGGCGGGGACGATGGCTCAGGGACTGTGGGAGGCAGTGGTGGGGTGGCATGAGAGAGGGAAGATTCCCCCTGGGGTGGGCCCTCTCCCATGCTCGGCAGTATCCCTGCTGCATCCTCCTCTAGGGGCCCCGCCAGATTGCAGGCAGCAAAGGTGGGGCTCTCCCGCTCGTCTGGGCGTGCTGGGGGGAGCGCCCCTTGGGCCTGAGCGGGAGCAGTGATGGACTGAGTAGGAGGAGGGGCGGCTTTGGGTGCCGGGCAGCCAGGGGTGCCGGTAATGACGGGGCCGGCGCCCCACCGGGGCTTGGGGGTCCCAGATGCCCCTCCTTGCCGGGCCAAGGAGCAGTCCCTCCGGACGTGCCCCATCGCCCAGCAGAAGTAGCATCGGGCCTCCCCCGTGGAGTAATGCACCCGGTAATGGGCCCCCTGGTAGGGGATCAAAAATGACCCCTCAAGCACCTCTCCGTCCCGTGCCGCCGGCAGCAGTTGCAGCTGCACTTGCCAGCGGAGCGAGAGGACGTGACAGAGGGCGGGGTCCTTGCAGCCTAAGGAGAGAGGGCTCAGGACAGAGATGGGCTTCCCCAGGGTCGAAAGGGCGGGTAATAGGACGGCATTGGGAAGGAAGGAAGGGAGGGACGGAAGTCAGGACCAGGCAGACGCCCAGGTCATCCAGCGGCTCCAGGGGGACGAACACGCCCCCCATTGCCAGGCCCTTCTCCACCGCCTCCTGGGCGGCGGCCTCCGATGCCAGGAAGACCATCTTCCCGTACATTTTGGAGGCCGCCACAGTGGCCGTGGGCCCCACCGCCCTCGCCAACGCCCACACGTACGTCTCCATGTGGGGCGAGGCGGGCACCAGGAGGCAACGGATGCCGTGCTTCCTGGTCATGGTGGGAAAGGGGCCCCGGCCGCTATAGCTGGTAATGGAGGCGGTGGGTGGGAGAGATGACATAGTGGCAGGTGGGGGGGCTGCTGCCACCTGGGCGTACGCCCTGGGGGCTGGGGGAGTGACACCTGCAGAGCTGGTGGAGGCAGCAGCGGGGAGGGACGCCGTGGCGGGGCCGCGGCAGTGGGGGAGGCCCCTGCCATGGGGGGCCTGGTCTTTTTGGCGGGGCCCTTCCCCCTTCTTCTTACCCTGGCCATTACCACCGGCTGTGGGGGCTCCCCCAGAATCTGAGGGACGTGGCAGCAACGGAGGTCACCCCGGTGCCCGCCGCTGCCGGCGCCCCGGCGGGGGTGGTGGCAGGTGGTTTGGCAGCGGCAGTTGAGGTAGAGGCTTGGGGGGGTGACGGAGGGGCAGGCGGGGGAGGGGTATCTGGGGCTGCTGGAGGGGCCCCACCCGCCGTGTCCCCCGCCATAATGAGCAGGGAGGGAGGGGAAAAACACCAGAGAGAGGAGGGGAAAGGGGAGGCAGGCCAACCACACCTCCCCGCTCGGCTGCAGGTAGGGGAGGAGGGTACCAAAAGGGGTGGGCTGGACAGGAGGGCTATCAAGGGCTTGTGGGGGACAGTCACCGACTCAGGATAGGAATCCGGCTCCTCTAGCTGCACTAGGGGAGGGGGGTCATAACAACGTTAGGAGAGTGCAGTGAAAAGAGCACAAGCTCATGGGAGGGGGCATGGGCGCACTGAATAAGGGGCCAATCAGGGGTTCTCCATCTACCCCTGGAGGAGGGAGGGCAGGGCCTGAAGTGTCTCTGCACTCAGGTCCGTGTCTTCCGCCTCCAGGCCCTGCAGAGGCTCCTTTATGGTGCAGGTAGTTCGACGTGGAGCGTACTGGCGCACGCCTTCCTGCGCCGCTTCCGAGGGCTCCGATATGACCGGCAGCTCCTTCATCTCCATCTGAGAGGTCTTCCGCGAGACCCCTCGGGGCTGCCGGTCTTCTACCAGGACCTCCTCCGGACCTGGAAACTGTTCACAGCGACCAGGTCTGTGGCGGCCTCTGTGGGGGAAGATCTCCTCGTGGAGCCCCTGCTACACAACCCCTAGCTCCGTGTGCAGCTGGCGGAGTCCCCCTCGGTGCGCCAGAGGTTGGTCCTGGCAGAAGTCACCAGAGTCGGAGACCTCCTGGACTACGACCGGGGAGACTGGCTGGATCCCCTGATGCTCGCTTAGCACATGGGGCTCTCCAGACCTCGTACTCCCCTGCGTATACTTCAGGAGGTGAGGGCCGCTTTGCCGCCCGCTGCTCGGGTCTACCTTGACCGGGTCCTAAGGGAGGGCGTGCCCTGCCCACCCTCCACCCCAGGCCCTCTGGACCTTTTCATTGGGCCCCTGCCCCATGGACCCAACCGACCCCCCCCCCCCTTCACCGTGAGCCAGCTACGCGAGCTGCAGCCGGTCCGTTTCCAGACTGCGCCAAGGAAACATCTATACACACTCGTGCTCCACACCCTTCACATCCTCACCCTCGCCTCCCGCCCTGACACAAAGTGGCGGGACCTTCTGCCACCTCTAGAGGGTGAGGAGCCCCGATGGGCCAGCCTATATTTCACCTTGGTCCCAAGTCCCACCGGGGATATCAGTTGGCAGCTCCTTCACTGGGCCGTGAGCACCGGGCATGTACTTAGCGCGGTTCACTCCAATCCCGGACACCTGCCCCTTTTGCGGCGTGAGAGAAACCCTGGCGCACGTCTCCCTGGAGTGCGCCAGGCTGCAGCCCCTATTCCGGCTCCTCACGAATATTTTGTTAAGATTTTGGTTGCACTTTTCCCCTCACCTCCTTATCTATGCACTCCCTGTCCGGGGCCCCACGAAGTCGTGGGACCTCCTGGTCAACCTCCTCCTGGCCCTGGCTAAAGTGGGCATCTATAAAACCTGGATGAGGAGGTTGGCCAATGGAGTCTCCTGTGACTTTGGAGCCTATTTCCGATCCTCCGTCCGTTCACGCCTCCAGGCAGAGTTCCTCTGGGCGGCGTCCACTGACTCCCTTGACGCCTTTGAGGAGCAGTGGGCGCTGTCCGGGGTTCTCTGCTCGGTGTTCCCATCCAATTCCCTTCGTTTGACCCTTTGACCACACTCCTGTCCCTGTTGTTCATTAGTTGTCCCCTGTAATTATTGGTTTTCCAGGTCCTGTGGACCCCCCCCCCCGCTTTAGGCTGGAGGGGGGGGAATCCTTTAGCAGTGGGCGGGCTTTGCCCGACCACTTCCTGGATCCCAATACGGCTACTCTGCTGTACCCAACTGGCCTGGGTCTATCACACTACCCATTGACTTCATACAACACCTGCTAAGATGCTGATCTGGCAAATGATGATGCACTCCCATGAGTAACATTAAACACGGGTTCTTGGCTCAAGTGGCATAAGGAGGTTAAATCTGTTTTGGGACACTGAATGCAAAAATGCAAAAAAAAGGAAAGGAATCCCCAGATGCCTGGATCCATTGGCGCACTTGGACTTTAGACACTGTGGGAAGAAGGTGGGGAGATTTTTCCCAGATACCATCTGAAGGCAGTTATTTATGGTCAGATATACTTGTAACGTACATGCAAAAAGAGGGAGTACTTCACATGACTCATTCCATGTAGCTAGGTGTTGGTGAAGGCATCCTTTCTCTACCTCCTCCTGAGAGAGGAAGAGGAAAGGGGTGGAGCTGAGGAATGAGTGATAAATAAGACTAAGACTGAGAACTAGAAAACAAAATAATGTCTCTCAGGCTGAATGAGTAGGTCTGGGGGTGCCTGAGGTAGAAGTCAGGCCATGATTCAGGAAAATGATTTCCCATAAGTTTTTTGAAGTCTATCCATATGCTTCTCTGCAGCCAAGCTTTGCAACAGAATGAACAAATCTATTCGCTCCATCTCTATGTGGTTTCTGTTGGTATCTTTCTTCAGTCTTCAGAAATGTTACGTTGTCTGCCATCTCCATGTAAACATTTCAGCTGGGCACTTACAGAACTAGAACAATTTATCTTTTAGACACAATTTGCTGTAGGTGATTTCCCCAAGACGTGATGCTGCTTAAGCTTCATTAACCTGGTTTCTGAAACCAGCCAGGCTGAGAATCTAGCACAGGGCTGTGGAGGGGAACAAATTCCATTCTGATTCCTTCAGTAGGGTTGCTCTAGGTTACCTGGAAGGTGTAATTCTCCACCCTCAATCTAAATATATAGGGATGGGGGTGACAGTCGGGCTTTGGGAGAGATTTCAGCATTAGACGTTCTGACATTTTTAGAGGCTGACATCATAAAATCTTTGATCAAGGGTAGGTCTTTCACCATGCACCGTGTGTGGATCATATGTATAAATCTATTTTCCGATAGCCACCAAAAAGACGCATTAGTCTGATCACAGGGACAAGTGCACATGTTGATATTTCCTCAGTCAAGTCAGCAAGAGTTCCCGTAACAGGACTGCAGTGAAGCTTGGTCTGGTCTTCATCACACAAGGCCCTATTTCTTGGAGAACGTAGTGCAGGGAGAAGCAATAGGTGAGACTTTTGTGAAAGTGCCAGCAAAACACACCAGTATATACAAGCTAGATTTCTAGCCAAGTTAGGCATGAAATTGGACATCTAGTTTGTACCCAGAGTTACCCAATTGCACACACGGAGCAGGTAACTGTGAGTGCAAGATCAATGAAGTAGAATTTTGCATGTCCAGTTACGCGGTTTACACAGTCATGGGTTGGAGCCTGCCTATGTGAGACTCTGCTCTCTTCATGTGACATCCTGCCGCGGCTGCTATTGGAGACTGAGCCCCTTCATAATCAAAGTGAGGGGGCTGCTGGCAAAGCGCTCTCCATAAGAGCCCCTTTCTTTTCGAGCCCTCTGCCCTGTGAGATCCCAAATTCGTTGTCCTTCTGGGCATGCTCCCTTTGAGTGGGCATTGGCGGAGGGCTACAGGTGGGGTTTTTGTCCGATGGGAAAGTGCGGTTCAGGTTTAGGATGCAGTGGCTACATGCTGGGTGATGAAATGACTTGTGGTAGGGTGGAAAGGAGAAACACTGTTGCTGTTGGTTGCCTGATGTTTTGTAAGTCCTACGCCAGTGTGTTTTAAGCGTACGTGAAAGGCGCCGAGAACTTTGGCTGGGGAGCACCCTTTGGGGTGGAGTTTCTTTTAGATCAACATTTAAATAAATAAATATTAGCATGCCGCACATGCTTGGAAAGCAGGCTCATAATGTATATAGAGGGGCAAAGTCAGCAGAAAATCCAGCAAACCCGCTCCATTTCATTAACATGCTTTAGTTTTACTACTGAACAAACGAAGACACCAGCTGTGCTATCTAACAGTGCGTATTTTACTAGCAAAGAAGAATGGGCCTTTCCAGCTTGCAAAATGCCATGTGCCCTTCCAGTGAGAAATGGAATTGTGTGTTTGGACAGAACAACCTCAGCAACAAAGGTGCAGCTGGGGCGTTAAAGATAGAATCAGTAGCAGGGCGAGCTGGACGTTGCTTGATTTATATGGATGATAGTAAATGGGGCAATGACTGTAATGTGATGGAAGAAGGCCTGTTTGACATACATAGTGCATTATGGTAAATCTTTGCCAAAGCTTGTAGGATTAGTGGATGCGTAAAGTGCAGCTGCAAAAGATGTCTGTGAAGCTACTATTAAATCTTTTGATTCAGTACCATGGCGATGGGCTTTAAATAAAGGAACCTAGATAGACAGAAGATTTAATGGACTTAATCTTGAGATGAGTAGGCCTGAATAGGCACATTGAGGCTGCAAGCATAGTGTGGGGGGAAAGCCTCGTGTTGTGACATGAACGACACAAGACATCCATCAACCTATCTGAAAAGCAAGCTTGGAAGTCTAGACACAGGCCTTGTGAAAGCTATATCAGAAGGTGTGTGCCAAAAGCGGGGTGGCAGATAAAAAAGACATGCCAAGTTTTTGAGGTTACTCTCACAGAAAGGGGCACTTTCAAAGAAATGTGCTGGTTAGTTAGACAAAGGTGAGCTGTAACGTGTGTGCTAAAAAACGATTGTATTCATTGAAATGCATCTAGAAAAACAGTGCTCCAGTGGAAAATGTGGGTAATCAGCAGAAGTGAAAGGCTATTTCAAAGAGCTCATAAACATGCGTTTTTGAAAGCTCTTCATTCGTGGGTTGATGTAACAATTGGTGGTGTGTCAGGGGATGCTTCGTGCTGTAAAAGAGAGGGTGGCTGTGTACCACAAGAGGCGTGCATGTGTTAGGATGCTCCTCATCAGCAACTTGGTCTCCCCCTGCAGGCTTTCAGTAGCTTGCAATAGGTCCCAGCCACAGAGAGAGAGGAGGTATTTGGATGCAGGTTTCTGGTACATGCACACCTCTGGCAATAGCTGCAGAGTAAGAAAGGCTTAGAGGTATCAAACTGTCTGGGAAGGATGGTGAGGAAGATGGTGAACTGAGAAATCTGCTTGAGGGTGATGATAACGTTCATTGGAATGAGCATTGTTCCAAGATTACAGTGGAAACCATTATCCATATTCCTGAATCATGTGGGCTGAAATTTTCAAAACCAGAGGCCTAACGTTACTCCCTGAAATTGATATTTAGGCACCTAACTCAGTGGCATGATTTTTAAACATGCAGGGCACTCAGAAGCCCCAACTGAGCTAAGCAGACTCCAATGGGTGCCCAGCACTTTGAAAAGAGGCTACTTATTTAATGGGTCTCAAGACTGTTGCCTCTTGGCTGGAGGAGTTGGCCAGTATTCGGGGCCTTGCTGGGTTGTTTCCATTAGGAGGAGAAATTGGTGATACGAGTCAGGTATGTTTTTTGGTGCAATCCTGTTTATTTACGAAGAATGTACATAAACGTCCTATTTCCCTGAAAAACAGCAGGCACTTTCCTTGCTCACAGTTTCCAAGCCTGCCTGCCTCCCCAGTCCAAGATGACAACTTAACACTTAAATAAAGATACAGCACCATTTAAGCCTCTGACTGCCACAAGAGGCAGGATTTGTTGCATCTAAACCTCCAAGACAGATGGGTATCCAGTGGTACTTGCTGGCACTTACTAAGGGGCCTGCATTTGAGAAGTACTCACCCTGCAGCTGTGAGTGAGGCTGGGTGTTTGCGGGGGCTGTAATGTTTTAGCTAGTGAGGTACAAAAAAAGATGACACTCACCACCACACATTTCTTAAAGGGCCCATTTGAAAGTAATTTTAATTTATAAACTAATCCACAGATTCACTTGAAAGTCCTTAGGGAAGTCCAGCTTTACCCACAGATTATGTGCTGTATATTTGGGGTGGATACACTATTCTTCATACCAAACACAGAGACCGAATCCCTGTCTTAAGTAAATATCTCAATGCAACCTTACCAAAGGCATCATGAACAGCACCTCTATCACGTACAAGGCCAAGTACACTTTGCTGGAGATGAGCCCAGTCAGGCAACAGCAAACTTCATCAGGCCAAATCTGAATGGATTTGGCCTTATGGCCCTTGTGTTTGCCAGTCTTTTCTGTGTGTGTCTTTTGGAACAATGCCCTTTGTCGTACAGCAAGCTTTACAGCCATTGACATAATAGATTAGTCTTCACAGTAGCAGATCCTGCATCTAACATGTCTATCTTCACATACCCCATAAATGACAGACAAATCTTGACACTGCAGTTACATCCTGGTCATATCACATCAACCTCACATTGCAGAGCTCTCCATTCACCACACAGTGCAGTCTCTCCAGAGTGACAATGCTGTCACAGCTAATTGGCATCTCTCTTCAATGCCCTCCAGTCACATCACAGTCATTTTGCAGTGACACCCCCATTAGGGCACAATAAATTCCCTCACTACACAGCAATTGCAGAGATCATACCCCATGGCCAATTCACAGTCACAATGCATCATGACCTCTTTGCTGTGACAGGGCACTCAGAGTGAATCACAATCATTGTGGGGCCTGATCTTAGTCCATGCAACACTGGTGCTAACTCCCATGGACCTGCAGTTTGCACCAACAATTATTTATTTGCACTATCACTAATGAAAGCCAGGCTGAATATCTGTCCTGCAAAGACTCTGACTCTTTTTTAAAAAATGAGTCGTAGTCAGTTTCTCCAGCTTCTCTCCCCATGCAGAGCATGTGTCAGTGTCCCACCAACACTGACATAATTCCCAGGCCAATTCTACTTCTTTACTCTGGCATCCCTACAGTCTCCGAAGGGGCGGTGACCACTGCAGGTTAGATGGCCTGTGTTAAGAAATGGAGATGACCCCCAAGCTATCACACCCAGCCAGGAGCGTGCAGCCATTTTGTACTCATCCATTGCGATTCTGCCTCATCCCTCTGAGACCACTAAGAGGTGCTGTAAAGTACAGGCTCCTTGGCGTGGCTTTGAACGCTCTGGGTCTATGATTTAAATGCCCTGTTTTGTCTGCCCGGCTAATGGGGCAGAGCAGTTCTGTGTGTGACTGGGTGGGTCGCTCAGGTGCTGTGTGACGGGGTGCTCTGACAGGCCAGTGCTTGACAGATCAATAGGGTTCAATAAAAGATTAATGAGTTAGAAAGTATTAACTATTTACCAAAAAACAGGATGTCTTAAAGGGCCAGATCTCCGGGTGGTGTAAATCATCAAAGCTCAATTGAAGTCAGTTGGGCCAGGTCATCAGCTGGGGTAAATCAATGTAACTCCATCTAAGTCAATTGAGCTAGACCCACGGCTGGTGTAACTCAGCTTAGCTCTATTGGCTTCAATAAACTTTAATCAGCCAAGTATCTGATCCCCTACATTTAAAAAAAAAATTGATACGGGCATTTGGGGGTAATTTATAGACCCAATTCAAAGCCCACAAAATCAGTGGGAGTCTTTCTATGGACTTCAGATCCTACATTATATACATGCCCAGCAAAAACTAGAGAAAAGTAGCATTTTGCCCTAGAAATGCCTAGCTCTGTTGCAGCCTCTAGTAATGGCCACACTGCGGTATGAGTTTTGTAGTGTGTGTCTTCTCGTAGGAGTTTCTAGCATCCTATGTTCTACTGCTGTGTGTATCTGGAGTTTGGCAGCGTTGGGTCTATCTACACTTAGTCTCCTGGGGCTCTTCATTGTGACAGCAGCAGGGCAAATGTGAGGGGGAGTTTCTGAAACTGCTCATTGAACTCAAATGGAATGAGATGGACAAGCCTGGAGAACTTCCCTCTCAGTGACCAGTGAACACGGAACGTGTTTTGACGTGGTTCTGAGCAGGGCCTGGTTGCTGCAAAGAACAGACTGATTGCAAGTATTCCACCCCCTCTTATTTAGTGTTAATTTCAGAGGAAGCAACTTATTTTAAGCATGACTTTTATTCCGCTTCACTTAAAGTGGGGCCAAAATGGGTAATGGCTGTGAAATGTCCTTGTTTCCATATCGCGCTATAATAATAACAACACTCAGATCATTCCCAGAGAACTTTATTGCCATTATCTACTCAGGCCAAGATTGTCAAAGCTGGGGGTCAAGTCCTGGTTGCATTGAGGTCAATGGGTTTTTTGCTATTGATGTCAATAGAGCCAGGATTTCACCTGGGGGGCCTAAAGTAAGATTCCTACATTTGTACTGTCATTCTGGAAGGTGTTGGTGGCTGCTATAAATCACAGGCTTGGCTAGAGCATATGGGTGTGTTAAACACCCGTCATTGGAAGGCATCGCCCAAGATTCTAGGCCCAAGCAGAAGCTAAGACAGTAAGCACAGAGCCAATGGTACGGTTTAGTCTCTTCACTCCCCCATTACTCGCAGGGTGGGCAACACTCGCCCTGACCTTGGTTCCTGCTCTGTGTTGAACCTCCCCAGACTGGGTCTCCTTCAGTAGATCTGTTGTTGCACCAACAAGGTCCTCAGACTGTTCTTGCCAGATGTCAGCACAAGACCACACTGAGTCTATTCTTGCTGCCTGCACCTGGCTGAAAGCATCCACAACCACGTGTTGTTCTAACACGTCAAGTCCTAGCTCTTTCACTGACTGGGCTGCTTCACAGCTCTTGATCTTTGCCTCGGTGAGAGGCTTTGAGATACCGGCTACACTGGACACTGTCCCCAGGATCTGATGTCTCACTAGCTGCACTGCCTGCTCTGTCACATGAACGGCTCTTACCCAGAATTCCCTCTTGGTCCAGCTCTGCACAGAGTTCTGCTACCCAGCAATCCTGGCTGGATCTTGGTAGCATCAAACTCTCCCACAGGCTCACTGCAGCTGTCCTTTATCCTAGGGGTATTATTACAGGATGACCTGGCTTCACCACCATTTTATTCTGAGCTACCCCAGGGAGCAGTTCCTCTCCATCACCCTGTAGCCATGGTAGAGGCTCCTCGAAGGCACCAGGAGTTGCTCCCCTGGGTCCATGCTTCTTCCTATCTACACCCAACAAGGGGGCTATGAATATTGTCCAGGATGCGTAACTGTCTGAAAGACCCATGAGCCACACTGGGAAGCTGCTGGTAAAATGCTCCTGCATCACCACCTAGAAACACTGCGAGGAACAGTGCTGTTTTCCCCTCAGTCCACTCATTCGGTGAGAGCAGCAGCTCAAAGTCTGTCAAGTGCTCACAGATTCCAGTCTCTGCTGCTCAGCCCCGTGCTTCCTCTGCAGCCATATGCTGCCAACCCATTAGCCGCGTGGCTTACACTCGGGTCACATCTTCAAGGGACCCCCACAGCAATGAGGGCTAGAGAGATTTTTTACAAATAACACCCAAGACTGTGGAGCATCCATTCATTGTCAGATACGCTGGCAGTCAATGACATTCAGTGACTAAAATATTGCAGCGGAGATGGAAACAGTTAAGACCGATGACGTTTAAAGGTTAACATGTGAATAAAGTCTAAAAGCAGCCTGTGCTTTAGGTGGTAGCCTAGGATTTACTTTGCAACAAGCAAACGGGCCGGGGGTGGGGGGGGGGGCAGTGGAGGCTGGGCAGAGGCTGGAGGAGAGCAGATAGGCCGCAGTTTAAAGCAAGGGTCAGAGTCAAGGAGTCGCGAGTGGTGCTGGCCAGGGGAGAGGGCTAGGGCACGGGTGAAACAATAACAGCTGCTGTGTTGAAAAGTTGACACTCCCTGTGGGGAAAGCTTGAACTCACACTAGGCTTTCTCCACTGAACAGGGACGGAGTGATGGGCTGAGTATCAGAGCCCTGCAACTGGGCCAGTGCAGTTCTGGAGCCCTTCCCTTTGGTACGGCATCCCCTCCATCTCCCAAAAAACCCCAGTTCCGGTCCACTCTCCAATGACGCACTCTGTCTCTTGGCACCTGCCCTGCCAACAGTGCCAGAAGCCCCCCTCTGCTCCGCTCCGCTTCACTCCACTCCCCACTCCATACAGTTTGGGGCGGCACATCGGTGTGATACTGAATGCTTAAATATGACAAAAAAACAAAGCACTTCATACACAGGAAAACTTTTCCGAGAAAGAGTTAAAACTGCTACATTCCTAACATAGCTTATACAACTCCCCCCCCCCCCCCCGCAAAGTAAGGAAATGAATAATAAAGCAAGCGAACAGTATGTACCCTCTAGTCCCACACCGACAGAATGGCATCTACAGTACATTAAGATGGAGGTTTGTCTCTAAAAACGACCCATTATTTTTAATAGATTTTATTTACATAATTTTACTGTCTATTAAGAAGGGCTTTAAATGCATTAACTGCTGCACAGTTACCTCAGACCTTTTGGAGAAAGGGAACTACAATAAAGATTCTTGTCTCCTAATGTTTTGGACAAAAATTATGGGGATGCTTAAAAAAAAAAAGCGTAGTTCCACTGAACAAGAAAATCAAGTTAGAAAAACCTGTATTGGAAAACATCTATTTACACAGAAAATAATGTAAAAATAATGAGTCCATATTCCCCTTTGATGTGCATGGCCCATGCTCCTTTAAAGAGAAATTCTGTATTTCAGAGATAGTGTGCATATCGTGCAATGAAACGGTTGTTATGGCAACAACTCTCAAAAGCAAGTACTTAACTGAGAAATGTGTTCCACACAGCCATAGAAAAATGAAAACAGAGGCAGGAAGAATGGCGAAACAGAAGCAGAATGAGATGGGAAAAACATTTCTGATTTACCAACACACAGAAAAGCGGCAGAGACTTCTTTCTTTCTTTTCTTTTTAAAGCTGCATCTGTCCTTGGAAGGTTTAATATGCTTTTTTATTTGAAGTTTGGGCTTCAATAATGAAAAAGTGCCATATCACCTTATTGTTACAGAGCCAAAGAATGGAAGGGCCTTAGGTTAGTTAGTTTGGGCTATGTTCAAACAGTGTACTGAATCCATAGCCAACAGACATGATTACCAGCAGGGATTAGAACCCAGGACTTCCAAAATCATAGTTGTCAATTACTTAATATAAAGAAGCTGTCAGTAGTAGTAGTCTCATATCCTTCCTGGGCTGGCCACTAGAGGGTGATATAACAGCCTGTACTTAGTCAGTGCACTGTACTCCACATTTTGTCAGAGATATGTTGCAAAGGATCTCATCTGCTCCCTTTGCTCGTATGGGTCACCCATTCGGTAGTAGCACTTGGCTGGACCATGGAACAATTAGCAATTACTGGGTTTTCTTGGACCTGAATGAACAGCAGGAGCTAGGCCTTGTGACACTGAGTACTCTCTCTCACACAGAGTCCTTTGGGCCAGAGCAAGAGAGCACAAGCATGAGAACGACACTGTAGGCTAGTGATTAGAGTCTCACGTGGGAGACCCCCCACTCCAATGAGTCATTATTTAATCTAGAATGCAACATCTGAGACTGAGAGAGCCCTACATCAGAATATCCCATAGCTCTGTGGTTATAGCACTCTCCTGACAGGTGGGGACCCCTCTTCAAATCCTTTCTCCCCAACAGGTGAAGGGGGGACTTGAACTGGGGGTCTCCCCTGTGATGCTCACAGACCAGGTGCCAGCTCACACCTTTAGGCCTTACTGAACATTGACAAATGGATAGCTGGAAGCCAGTCTGTCTCCCTGTGTATTACTATTGTTAAGATAGGTATTGGACTTACATCAATGTGTATAGTGTTTAGACTGTATGAAATGCTTGTAAATTGCTGCATGCATTAATCTCACTTATAGCCTCTCTGTCCCAGCTATAAGGTAATACTTAAGTGTTTGTTCTATAACTGTAAAATGTTTGTTCTGAAACCTCACCAAACAGGGGAAACCATCACCTAATGCAAAATGCAAGATTCTTATCTCCTGCCCATCAGGAAGGACCATTGAATCCAAATGGGCCATTGTACAGCAAAGACTTTGTTGGTGGCTTCCCCCACAGCCCTGAAGAGGTTACATGCCCAAGCCCTCGTCTCATCACAGCTTGAACGCTGGGGAAAGGGAATAAAAATGCCTATTAAGGAGAACTTATTATTCCTTTGCTGCTTGAACTCTGAGGGGTGACGATTTCTAAGGATATACAAGGAGACCCCCAGTTGTTTCACCTAGGGTAGCCCTACAGGATATACAGAGTCTGCTTACTGTAGAAATTTCTATTACCTTTTGAAACCTGACTGTAACTCATTTGTATGTTTATGTTACCTGCTTTGAGCTTGTAAATAAGGCTCTCATTTATTTTACTTAGTTAATAAATCCTTAGTTAGTTTACTATAGGATTGGATACAAGCATTGTCTTTGGTTTGAGATCTAAGATGCAAATTGACCTGGGATAAGTGACTGGTCCTTTGGGACTGGGAGTAACCTGAATAGTTTGTGAACTCTGGTGTAAAGTGACCATCTATCCCAGAGTCAAGCTTGCCTAGGTGGCAAGATAGACTGGAATGCCCAAGGGCTTTGACTCCATGGTAAAACTGTTATAGTGGTTTAGGAGTTCAGACTTGTTACTGGGTTGGTAAATTCGAAGTACAGAACATACAACTAGTTTGGGTGCTCTACCCTGCTTCTTGACAGTCTGCCCTGAGATGTGGCACTCGTTGTAGTGAGCCATTCCAGACAGCGTGACATCCCTCATCCTAGGTGAGGTACCCTAACCACTGGGCTAAAAGTTATAAGGGATGGCCAGGTCCTTTTCTCTTCACCTGGTTGTTATGGAAGAGCTTGCCTGATGGGCCTGATCTGGTATGTGACCTCTGACAACACTACTGGATCAGGTCACACCCACAACTTAAGAGGCTGAATGCCTGTCTTCCCCTGGTTTGTGAATCACTCTGGGGGCATAGGTGGGAGATGGGCATCTGTCCATCTAAAGGAACTCTGCAGAGCGCATGCCCGGGACAAAAACATAGGCACCTAGGGAACTTGTGTGATGGTCTGTATCCCTATCTTCACCCTTTTTGTAAAATTATAATGAATCTTGTACAAAGTATGCCTTATGAGGTATCATAATTTGCTGATCATTATTGTCCTGGTAAAATATGTGTGGTAACACTGTATGTAAAGTTACAAGACTTTACTGTATAACATTACTGAGCCATGTTCCAAGTTTAGAAAAGCAGGCCAGTTACTCAAAGGATCTACAACCTATCCTGAAGGATGACCCAACACTCTCACAAATCTTGGGAGACAGGCCAATCCTTGCCTACAGACAGCCCCCCAACCTGAAGCAAATACTCACCAACAACCACATACCACACAACAGAACCACTAACCCAGGAACCTATCCTTGCAACAAAGCCCGTTGCCAACTGTGCCCACATATCTATTCGGGGATACCATCATAGGGCCTAATCACATCAGCCACACTATCAGAGGCTCATTCACCTGCACATCCACCAATGTGATATATGCCATCATGTGCCAGCAATGCCCCTCTGCCATGTACATTGGTCAAACTGGACAGTCTCTACGTAAAAGAATAAATGGACACAAATCAGATGTCAAGAATTATAACATTCATAAACCAGTCGGAGAACACTTCAATCTCTCTGGTCACGCAATTACAGACATGAAGGTCGCTATCTTAAAACAAAAAAACTTCAAATCCAGACTCCAGCGAGAAACTGCTGAATTGGAATTCATTTGCAAATTGGATACTATTAATTTAGGCTTAAATAGAGACTGGGAGTGGCTAAGTCATTATGCAAGGTAGCCTATTTCCACTTGTTTTTTCCTAACCCCTCCCGCCCCCCAGACATTCTGGTTAAACTTGGATTTGTGCTGGAAATGGCCCACCTTGATTATCATGCACATTGTAGGGAGAGTGGTCACTTTGGATGAACTATTACCAGCAGGAGAGTGAGTTTGTGTGTGTGTGTGTGGGGGGGTGTGTGTGTGAGAAAACCTGGATTTGTGCTGGAAATGGCCCACCTTGATTATCATGCACATTGTAGGGAGAGTGGTCACTTTGGATGAACTATTACCAGCAGGAGAGTGAGTTTGTGTGTGTGTGGGGGGGTGTGTGTGTGTGTGAGAAAACCTGGATTTGTGCTGGAAATGGCCCACCTTGATTATCATGCACATTGTAGGGAGAGTGGTCACTTTGGATAAGCTATTACCAGCAGGAGAGTGAGTTTGTGTGTGTGTGTTTTGGGGTGTGTGTGTGTGTGTGAGAAAACCTGGATTTGTGCTGGAAATGGCCCACCTTGATTATCATACACATTGTAAAGAGAGTGGTCACTTTGGATGGGCTATTACCAGCAAGAGAGTGAGTTTGTGTGGGGGGGGGGCAGAGGGTGAGAAAACCTGGATTTGTGCTGGAAATGGCCCACCTTGATTATCATACACATTGAAAGGAGAGTGATCACTTTAGATAAGCTATTACCAGCAGGAGAGTGGGGTGGGAGGAGATATTGTTTCATGGTCTCTGTGTATATAATGTCTTCTGCAGTTTCCACAGTATGCATCCGATGAAGTGAACTGTAGCTCACGAAAGCTTATGCTCAAATAAATTGGTTAGTCTCTAAGGTGCCACAAGTACTCCTTTTCTTTTTGCGAATACAGACTAACATGGCTGTTACTCTGAAACCTGTCAAAGACAAAAGGCAAACAAACGCCTCAGCCAGATATCAGCAAAATCAAATGGACTATCACCTGGTTAAGCGGCCATTCTTTGTCAGGAAAAAGGATGTGAGCAAGAAATTTACATCTTGTCAAAGAAACACCTGGAGGTTCCCATCCCCACAGACCTTCTGTCTCCTAAACCCCAGATGGAGATGTTTTTCAAAGAGGAGAAAAAGGGTAAAAATGAGGAACAGAGGCCCCAAATCATCTCTCCCTTTATCTCTATTCACAGCATCTACAACACCTGAAGGACAAGGAAATGAACACTGAACTGGGGGAGAATCCAGGGGGCTGAAAGGAATCCAGGCAATAAGGCTGCCAAAGCATGTGGTGAGAGAGACCTTTGCTTTGAATTCACTTAGCTTGTTAAGTTAGATATTAGTTTGTGTTTTACCTTCTATTTCTTTGTAACCAATTCTGACTTTTATGTCTCATTACTTGTAATCACTTAAAAATCTCTCTTTTTGTTGTTAATAAACTTGTTTTATTGTTTTATCTAAACCAGTGTGCTTGGATTTGAGATAACAAGGTTTGCGCATAGTTTTCTATTAATGAAATGACGGACTTTATATGAGCTTGTATCATCCAGGACAGAGTTGGGCAGTAACAAGATGCACACTTCTGAGGGAAAGGCTGGGACTGGGAAGCTGTTGGTGTTACTCACAGTGTAATTCATGAGTGGCTGGCTAGAGCACTCACACCATATAGTTGGGAGTGATTTACATGCTGGAGGCAAAGCAGTGTAAGAGGCACCTGTGATGCTGGCAGACCAGGTCATGTCCGAGTGTCTTCAGGCCAATTCTTAGTGTATTAGATCAAAGTGATTGTTAAATGTATAAGGTTTTTGGTGTTTAAACTTTATAAAACTAATGGGATGTTACATGTATTGTTTTTACTTATCTGTGTCCTGTCGTAATATAATGGCAAACATTTACATTGTAAATACCCCTGTAACTAAATAACTTATCCAACATCAAAGAAGCCCTGTGGAATGCTAATGAAGCACTTTATCAGAAACAGTGCTAATTCCAAATCAAATTACCATGTGTGTGATGACCTGAGGTGAGAGACTCAAAGTGCATTCCTCACTGTCATCAAAGGAAAAGTCCACATGGCTAGAGAGACTGTCAGCTTGGCTTCTGTGAGAAGATATGAGAATGGATTCAAAGAAAGATTCTTTATCTTTGGACTGTTTGGATTCTTACAGGGAAGCGCACCAGATGCAAAGTGGAGATCCCCAGAGACAATCTGGGTACCCTGAAAGACTTTTGGGAAATTGACAGTTTATTACATCACTGCAACCAACTGGAATTACAAACTGTGACTCACCTGTCCATATGTTTTACCTGCTTTAACCTTGCAATAACACTCATTCTTTTTTCTTAGCTAATAAACCTTTAGTTAGTTTACCACAGAATTGGCTGCCAACATTGTCTTTGGTGTAAGATCCAGAGTACCAGTTGATCTGAGGTAAGTGACTGGAATGGGGACTGGGAGAAACCTGATGTGGTGTGATTTTTGGTTTAAGTGACTATTACCACAAAGTCCAGTTTGTATGAGGGCAAGAAAGACAGGAGAGTCTAGGGGGACTGCCTGTGACTCCACAGTAAGACTGTTACAGTGATCCAGGAGTTCACATTTGTTACTGGCATGGTGAAATCTAATTATAGACCACAGCACCAGTTTGGGGTATCTGCCCTTGTTTTCTGACTGTCTGCCCTGATGTCGTCGGTGATCCCTTGAGGTCGAGGATAATCTCTTTCACAGGTTTTATTTTTCACGGGTCCTTTGGTGATCGAAGAGTCTGATTCTTGAGCCACAGGCTCACTGGCAGACATTGCAGGTGGTGTTGGAAGACGGTGTGACAGCACCTTAAGTCTGTGAACTGAAGGAACACAACTATCCATCAATCCAGATTGTACCCTGGGGAGTGCCATAACTTGTAAAGCAAAATCTTAGGTGCTGAGTGAGTTTAGGTGCCTATAGATTTCAGCAGGAGTTTTGTGTATAGGCTCCTAAAACAGGGATTTAGGCATCTAACTCCTTGTGTGCATCCAGGCCTTGGTGACTCCTATGGAGAGATGCTGATTGGTATTTAGTCTCCATTAAGGTGCCTTTATTGACAACCTATGTACTGCGCTGTTCCATTCACAAGGATTGATAGCTCTGTTGATGCGCGAGGAAAAGCTATTGAAGAAAAAAGATGCATCAATTCAATAAAAGATGAGCAAAATTCAAAATATTTCGAGATTTTTATGCTTATCCCAAATGCTTTTCTCAAGAAAAAGGGCTGGGAATCTCAAGCCTGGCTTTTTTGGGAGTATTCCTTGGCTATGGATGGGTCAGAAATACAGCAAGGCTAGTCTTTTTCATGACACTAGTCTTCAGTACTTGGTGTGTGTCCTGGTTGAAACCAGGGAGTAGAGAGTTGCAGGGAAAAAGAAATAAATAAAAGTGATGGGGGGGGGGGAACCTATCTAATCTGCTTCAAACTGCAGTGCATCAGACACCCTAACCTAATCTAGCTGATTTCTCTGTCTGCTTCTGTAATGCTCCTCCCTGTACCTGCTGAATGCCTTTTGGTGCAGACATTTGTTTCTTAGTTTATCGGAACTGCGTTGCTCAGCATAGGCGGGAGGGCCTTCTAACTGGAGATCCTGGGCTCAGCATGGAAAGTCCTTAGGCCCTTTCTGGCCAGGACTCCTGCAGCCAACAAACACCAGGTTGGCATCCACAGCATCCCCTGGGCTGAGAGCAGGATTTTGCTAATATTTCATTCATTGGGGCACATGAGCTAGGCCTTCCCAGTCCCATGCCATAGGTCACTGTTATGGTGTGCCCATGATTGCCCAGGCCAGATGCAGAGTCATTAAAGCTGACTGGCTTGTTTCACTAGGACATTGGTACCAATCACTAATGGCTATATAGAGAATCTTCCTCATGTGTTTGTGTTTGTGCACTTGTGCATGAGAGAAGGACTGATTGATTGATTTCAGGATGAGGGACCTGATTAAAACAAACCCTCCCATGAGTTTATAAACAAGGCCAATCAATCCTATAAAAGAAGTTTTGATTTTAAAACCTTTCTCTTCACATCTGGTGAACATGCATCTCACTTAGGAATATGGACTTGATGATTTGACCCCTCTCCCACCTCCTAATCATTGCTTGCATTTATAAATCCTTCCTGATCTAGGTTTCTTACTATGGTTCTAAATGGATAAATTGAGTGATGAGCTCTATTCAGAGTTTAGCTGCTACCTGGGTTCTACTCTTTTTCATGACTTTATCAAGGTAGATTGAAATTTTCAGCATTTTTCTAGACTGAGGAGATGCATACAAGTGTCCTTCCATCATCAACAATATACTTTGGGCTTTGGTTCATTCTACTAGATCTTTATTGTGCTCTTCATCTTAGAGTACTTCTCAGTCCTCCTGCCCCATCCCTTGTTCACTGCTGTCTCATTTCCCCACTTTTGTAAATGTGTTTACTCTTAATCCTCCTCTCAGGGCTATAAATAAGAGGACTTGGTTCTCTTGTTACTACAGAAATCTCCATTTTTGTTTAGAAATGAGTTTTGCAGATGAACACATTTAGTAAGTAGGCCTGGTCCAAGCTGAGAATGGGGCATCTCTCTTTTATGGGACTTGCCTGTAAGGGGGAACAAAAAATTGTAGTCAACATTTTCAAATGTGGGTGCCTAAAGTAAGGCACCTAATGCCATTGTTGGCATATAAATGAAAGTGGTCTGATTTTCAGAGGTGCTAAGTCCTCACAATACCGGTGATAGTCAGTGAGAGATGCAGCTGCTCAGCACTTCAGTAGAACAGGTCCAGGGACACTTTTATTGAGGTGTCTAATTTTAGGCAACCATGTTTGAGCATTCTGGCCAGTGTACTTACTGTGACCCTGACATCTGGCCTTCTAATCCTGGCATATTACCGCACCTCTATATGAAGCTCTTTCATGTCTTGGATGCCAGCAACAGCTGGCTTGACTGTTTTATAGGACTTTATTAGCAATGGAGAAGACACATTAGATCAGAGTCCATTTTGCCTGCAAGTGCAAGATATTGTCTAACCCTGGATCACTGCTGGAACTTCAAAGAATAAGGTCAGAATCAATTCTGAATCTACTTCTTTGGAGTAACTTCAGCCTGTAGTGCTCTGTATCCCTGTATTAATTGTTAAGCTTCTACAAGTTCTGGCACAAACATGTTCAGTATGGCTTAGTTAATACTGCCCCTGGATCTTTTTGTTGTTGTTGTTTTGAAACTTTAAATGTGAGAGAAACAATTACAGAAAGCTGCACTATTGATTATGCTGTTCTTAAGCTTCCCCCATTTCTGATTTCCTTTTCTCTTAAGGCAATCACCCCCTCTCAGCCAGTATAGGATATTTTCTTGATTCCTGAATTCTCTGGTGAAAACATGCTCTTTCATAAGCCACATTTCTCTGAGGTATAAAGTATGCATCAAACTTATCCATAACCCTTTCCTATCATCTTAGCGACTGCCTTCAGTAATGGTAAAAGATGTAAAGATATGATCTGCCTGCTTCCCAAGAGCATAAATTAAAGGTGATACCTGAATAGCTCCAGTTTCCCCATGGAATTTTGTAGCAATATGAAATCTTGCAAAATGTTGCTTCCAGTCTGTCCAGCCCGAAGGTTTGTCAAAATTGAAGTTCTCTGGGGATTGAAGAGTGGCATGTTGATGAGATCCTTGCTGCTCTTTATTGATTCTTCTTCCCTCTGCAACCTTTGTTGCTGCTGTCCTGTTTCTGTTCTCCTTGTGCACTAGTTTACTTCTGACACCATGTCATGTACCAGATAAAGATTGGTTACAGAACTTGTACCCAGAGAGATATTAGAAGATGTATTCTCCTTAAGACATCTTTTAATGCACTGCCTGGAATGGCTGTTGTGAGCTTAATTATGGTACAAACAGCACCACCTACTGGCTGAACAGTAAATTGGACTTTAGCATTCCATTACACTCACCACCCCATCACGTTCCCCCTTGCACAGATCCCAAGTCTTTTATTTCAAAAATTTTCATCAAACCCCCAAACAGTTCCCATAAAGTTTTCAAGCAACACAATTTCTTTTTGTCATTTTCTAATTTATTTTTCCAGAAATAAATAAATAAATTTCATCCAGTTCTGCCCAGTACTTTGCCACTGGCCTCCACTGTCCTGGAAGGAGAGGGGTCCAAATACAGCTTGTGACATGAAGTTCTCCCAACCCATCCTGCACCTCTTTATGTGACACTGGCTAGATCCCAAGCAAAGAAGACCTAGCATTTGTCCCATTCCATTATCCTGCCTCCACAGATGCCGAGAGCTCAGTCGCAATCTGGTCAGTTATGAGTCCGATTTACATCAGCTGAGGATCTGGCCATTTTTCTGCTAGTTAACCAGAAGTATCCTCACAATAGGAGGGACTCATGTCAGCAACTGCATGGAGACCATTGGGATTACCTGGGCTGTGCAACACGAAGAAAAAATCTGGTGACTGAGGCTGCGTAAACTATGGTGGAGGCAAAGAAACTGTTTTCAAACATATCTCTGCCTCTGCCACAGCCCTGGCATATGACTTCAAAAAGTCTTTGAGATGCATCCGGTGAGCTTTTGTGGTGCAGTGTGGGGTAATCTACAAACACCGCCAGTGCCATCTTAACTTTAGCCTGGGACTCACACATAGTTCCAAATGGACACACTGTACTGAATCTAGAAACAGTTAATAGTAAATGGTTTAACAGAATAAAGGGTTACAAATTATTTTCAGTTGTGGGGACTAATGAGGGCCTTATTATCCTCTCACATCACTTTTACACTAGCAGATAACTCCATTAACTTCACTGGTGTTATTCCTGATCTACAACAGTGTAAATGAGAGGAGAACCAAACTCTGACTCTTTAGTCATTTTGACACTGTGAGGCGTTCCATCAGCCCTTCTCTGCTCCCTGCTGGAGGCATCAGCGCATTAACACCCGCTGCACAGTCTGGGCTACCAAGAGTTAGTCCTCCAAAGGCTTAGAAGGACCAGGAGAAGACACTGGCCAACTGGGAGCCAGCAGGGCAGTTAATCAGGCGTACCTCTTCTTAGGGGCAGTAGTGGGTGAGACTGGGACAGAGGAGCTCCTCAGTGCTATAGCAGAACCTTGGGGTCCCGTCAGGGCCTGATCTTTAACTGCTGCATCTAAGTGCTTGCCTTTGGGGTTTTGCTTGTTTATTTAAAGACACTGCCAAATTTCTGAGTTTATTTTTATTTAATAGACTGTGTAGAGACTGACACCGAGCTTACAGCAAGGGCTACCCTGCTCGAAGCCAGAGGCCAAAACTTGTGCACTCAGGCAGGGAGTGCTGATCCCATTGCAACAGCCTGGAAGCAGTGTCCTACCACTGAAACCTACCGCTGGATTACCAATGCACGCCCTGAAACCTACTGCTGGATTTCCAATGCACCATTATCGTATATCAGATCAATAAAATTTGTTCGTTGTCTCGTGTTTGGGATGGGAAGGTCTTAGAAGTGATCTCTAGTCTTCCAAGAAGAAAATGGCATGGGGTGCACTGCAGCATGAACATCCTATCACCTTTTATGGAGCTCATTACTAACCCTGCATTTCATTTCAGAAGCAGATACAGAATAACTGGATCAGGATTTATACTCTCCTGTGCGTGACAATTGAAGAGAAAGGCTTTATCAATCTCGCCCGCATGGCAGCAGGCCTTCGGAATCCTCCTTTATGAATAAGTCACTTACATGTCCCAAAGGCAAAGCGAGAATTTGTAAATGAAAACTTTTTCACACAAATCTTTTGTAGGGTTTATAAACCTGCTGATCGGATTTGTAACTCCAGACGCAGATTTGTATATTTGCTGCAAGATTTGAAGGATTTAAAAATCTAACTCTTGACTTGTGAAACAATCCCATGTTTTAGAAAGGTACCTAAACCTAAGACTAAAAGTACACACCACTTGATTCTGAAGGTTTACTGACAAGATTTGTACATTAGAAAGTAGAAATAATGTAACTCAGGTGTATTAAATCCCGGTTTATTAACAAACTCTGAAGTAATAGCTTTACAAATAACTCCCAAGACATTGAAAAGAGCTTAACCCTTAGAATACCAGTATTTGTCAGACTGCCATCTACATGCATACTAAAGAGGCTATGTAAGTATACAGGAGACCAAATTCATCCGCACCTTCCAAGGCCTGCAGTAACTTGTCCTCCCCCCCACCTCTAGAACACAGGGAACTTTACCTCAGAGGGGTGTCTGTGAGGCACAGAGCCTCCTGGAGCTATTCCTGGTGCAATGCTGCTTTTACACTTCTGTTTAGGGTTGTGGCTCCAGGCATAAGCCAACTCTTATTGATTAGAGGCCGAACTCTTGCCTATTAGCTAAGTGCTCCCCAAAATGCTGCAAAGGCCCATCTCTTGTATTCTGACTGGAACCCCCCTCCCTGCCATATTCCTCTGCATTATTCCTTATGTGATGATTGCGATTGCTGTTCTCTGAGTTTGCTGAAGCACCTCCTACCAGCCCTTTCTCAGGCCATGCAAATGGAGTGCAGATCACAGCCATGCCCCTGCTACATGCAATGCTGGGGGGTCGGGGGGTAGTGACGAGGACACTCATAAGCTTCTAAAATCCCTCCATGGCCTGCCAAGCTGCCAGGAAGGAGGACAGGAGGCACAGAGAGAGGAGAAATACTCCTCCCCTTGCTCCTAGCAGCCAGGAAGGCTGTTATAGAGAGGACTCCTATACAGATCTGGAAATCATTAATAACAAACCACATGAGGCAGGGTGTTGTTTCAACTCTTGCTTTAATGATCTGGAGAGGGGGAGAGCACTGAGGTAGCACAATTAGAAGGTGACACAAAGTTATTTAGGTCCATTGAATCCAGGCAGGACTTTCAGGGTTCTCTCAGAGAACTTACCAAGGTAGGTGAATGTGCAAATGAAGTTCAGTGTGTCAACACATGCAAAGTAACGCATGTTGAGGGAAACATTTCAATGACACATATACCTTAGGGGGTTCTAGGTTAACTGCATCATCCTAACAAAGGGACCCGGGCACCACTGTAGGCAGCTCAATGGAGACCTCTGCTCCATGTGCAGCCACGGCCAAAAAAGCAAACAAGATGTTGGGATGCATAAGAAATGGGATAGAGAATAATACAATTACAATTATAATGCTATCATGTAAATCAGTGGTGCAGCCTCATGAGGGTACTGTGTGCAGCACTGGTCACCCCATCTTAAAAAGGGATGTTGCAGAATAAAAGATGTTCAGAGAATGGTGATGAGAGTGATCAAGGGGCTGGAAGACCTCTACTGTGAAGAGAGATTGACAAGATTGGGATTGCTATCTTAGAAAGGCGACAAAGAAGAGGAGACCTGGTGAAAGTATGTAACTTATTCAATGGTCTAAAAAGGGTATATCAAGAGCAATTCTGATGTTCCTAAACACCCTTTCCAGCAGCCAGGAAGGGGCGGGGGGAAGAAGAAGGGAGACAGAGACTCTTGCATTGTGGTGTCAAATCAGTGCAGAGGACATTGTCATGATGATGAAGGGGCAGGATGCATACATTGCAACACAACATGAGGGCATCACACAGTGATGCTGTGATGAAGTATCTCTCCAGCTCTTCCAAACTGAACGTCAACATGCTATGAACATGAGTAATCTGCCTGGGGCCGTGGGTCATTGTCTGGCTTGTGGGGAGAGGGCCCCACAACTCCTAATCTCCTCCATGGAATACCACCCTGCAGCTTCAGCCTGCAGAGATGCCTCTCTGGGTTTTGGGGGAAGCCAAGATTGAAGTTTCTTCTGCGGGGGAGGGGGGAGCTTTTTTGTTGGGAGCCATGCCAGAATTTGGGCCTAGGGTTGGAATAGACCTGTTAGGTTTGTGGCTCCTAACCTGGGATCCAGGGAGCTCCTCCTGATTGTCCACACAATGAATATTTTGAAAACCATGCATGGGGGGATTGGATGCTGGGAGGGAGATGAAACCTGGAGAGAACCTCTCTATTACCAAGAGCTCTGCAGGAAGGAAAGACTGGGAGAATCCATGTGAGGGGTCCAGTGCTAACCCAGACAGTGCAGTGTCTTGTCTTGTGCTTTGTCAGATGGCTCATTACACATCCCAGGTGACTTTGACCTCAGCTAGTGATGAAGGTAATGCCTCATATCCTCTGCGATGATGGAGTAGGACATTGGCTGGGCAAGTGGACTTCATGCAATACCAGCCTTAAACCTCTGCGCCTGGGTTTGTCTGTGAGCAGTAACCATTTTCTTTGTGTGTGCCTTTGATTTTATAGTTTTTCTATATTTTACAAACATGTCAGAAAATAAGGGATTTCATCTCATAATCAGCTCTTCTCTGGCCAATTCACTTGTATCAAATGCACCAACATGATAACATTGTATTTCAAGAACAGCTTGTCATTTTTAGATAGAAACGCCTTAAACACCTTGCGGGAATTCATCAGGACTTGGAGTGATGCTAGCTCTCCCCCAGGCTCTGTCTCTCTGGTGCCCTGTTATCTTTTGTTTAGAATAATCGAGCCCTCCAGGAATGGAATCCCCAAGGGAGCAGGGTGTTTCAGGGTAGCCATGGGCAGTTTGCAAACTCTGCTGGTATCTGTAGCCCTTGGATGCTTATAGAAGCCCAGCGTATTCCCTGCTGTCAAGGGAATGTGATGCTCATTGCACTCCTCTGCCCAAGCTTGTTGTGGAACAAGATGATCATGCACAATAGTGAGTCCAAATGCTGGCACAAAGCACACTAGAACATACTCATGAAAATAATAGCTACATCATAATAAGCCAGTGGAGAGCAGGCCAAATGGGAAAGCTCAGGGGAGGTGGGGTGGAGCAGAAATGGAAAAGATGCTGGGCGTTTCCTTTAGGTTTGGCTTGCATAAGCAGCTAACCATTTTTAAAAGTTCAACAATAATTTCAATTAGATTAGTTTCTCTCTCTTGTTGTTTCTGACTGTGCCTGGACCATTGGTGGCTTCTCGTTACTTTGGTAACATCTTTTCTTTATTATTTGATTATTTGTATTATGGTAGCACTTAGAGGTCAAGGCCCCGTTGTGCAAGGCGCTGTACAAACATAGACAGACAGGTTCCTTACTCCTTCCGTTGAAGGGAGATTTGGGGGAGATTTTCAAAGACACAGGTAGGAGTAAGGACGCCAAATCCCACTGGCTTTCAGTCAGTGGCAGAGCCATATTTTGCAGCTGGGAGGAGGGGCAATGTGTCATTGGGGTTTGGCTGGAGAGTGAGCTTGCCCCATATTCACCTGGCAACTCCTGTCCTGCAGGCCTGGTCCCAGATCCCCACTCCGGGCATTGCTGCCTGGTGCATGGGGTCACAGCGCCATTCAGGTTTGGCCCAGCCCCCCCTTCCATCATGACAGAGGGGTGGCTGGGCTACCTTTGAACGAGTGGTGCTGTGACTTGGTGCACAGATTGCAGCGCCATGCAATTCTGTGTGGCGTGTCCCAAAGTGCGAAGCAGGGAGCAGGGCCCAACCTGCTGGATGAGTGTGGGGCAGACTCACTTTCTAGCCCTGGGTCAAAATTCATGTCGTACACCTGTCAATTGCATAATATGCTTGAAAACCCACCACACATACACCTAAAGGCCACTGGGGGGCAGTCACCTCCCTACCCTGTCCCATTAGCTCTGCCACTGCATTCAGGGCCAACTGGGCACCTGACTGCCACTTGTGCTCTCCCTGTCCATTTCCGTCCCGCATTAAAATTAAAACCCTTTCACCGCGTTCGCAGTGCTGAGATTAAGAGCACATGAAGGATTTTGCAATTCTGTTCTGTCCACCATTCATGCTGTTTGTTACCAGGCTCTTTGCATTTCACTCCACTTGGACAGCAGCGCCAGACGAATCAGTTTGTATTTTCTCTTTCTAGTCAATTTGGGTGCAGGATCATTGTGCACTTAGGCCCCAATCCAGCACTTAGATCACTTACTTAATTTTAGTCACGTGCTTACGCTGACCCTTTTCAGGAGAGCACAAAGCACGTGCTTCAACCTCATGAGACTTAAGTACATGCCTGGAGTGCTTTGCTAAATCAGGGCTGAAAAGCCCAGGGTCTGCTTCAGCCACCCACTGAAATCAAAGGCAAATCTCTTATTGATTCAGATAGGAGCAGGATCAGACTCCATATGCTGAGCTCCTGAGCAGCCATTCAGTGTGCGGCCAGCAGGGAAGCAGAGAAGAGACCGCAGCTGCTCGGCTCCCACATGAGCTGCTTCTGGGGGTGATGAGGAAGCAATGGGAGACTCTGCTGTCTGCAGGGATGGAGCAGATTCATAGCCCCTCGTTTAACAATCACAGGCTGCGCCTAAGGTGGCAAGGGTTTCGTCATCTTCCAGTACACGCTGTTTTCTTAACAGAGTTGTCTTTGGGAGCCACAAGGGACCCCAGGGCCATAGGCTGGAGCTCCCTGATGCATCTAACCCAGCTGCCAGTCTCTAGAAAGCATACACACGTGTAGTGTTGCTGTGTTTGCTAACTTTGCCTTCTTGTTCTTGCCCAGCGTGGTGGCGACTGGAAGGAAGGAAAGGGTTAATAAAGAGTAATTAATATAAGAAGTCTGTGCATTATTACATTTCATTTGAGCTTTAATTAGACAGCTTTTTTTCTTTATATAAAAGTCTTTGTTGTGTCAATTAGTTGATTGACTATCATCCGGTTTCTGGATTAGTGAAACCTGATCTGTTGTGAATGAATTTGTTTATCAGGGAAAAGGGACCATGGAATGGAAAAAAATTCAATTAAATGTCAGTGTGCTGAGTGACAAGCTGCATTTGATCGGGCTTTTAGTTTAATTGCTTGTATTTCATTAAGAGATTTATTTATCAGGAGAATTCTCCATTTTAGAAAGATCCTGGCTGGAGCTTTGTGTGCTTCTGCCTTTTTGGGTACATTTGTGATATTCCCAAAGCAGAGAGCACTCTTTTTAATTTAGGATGGATAATTTATTTTCCGCTGCCCAGAGATCATTACGTTATCAACCATGGCCAATGGTTGCCTTCCGATGACATCCAGACACAAAATGGGATGTAGCCAGCACAGTATGTACCCTGATGTCAAGCACTTGAAAGCAGATGAAAGGTTATCATCAAAGATCTGATAGTCTCTTGACTGTTCCATGACCGCACTGAAAACAGCTTGTTAATCTCACACATTTATTTGGGTAGAAAATTGTCCAGCTGAAAGCCCTGGAAATGGTTCAGAAAGTCTTAAATGTCTTTTAGCCTGGAAGTTCCTTTGGCGGGGTGGATGGTCTCTATTTGTGTTTTGTTCAGGCCCCAACACATCATTGATATTTAACAAAGAATAAATCAGGTGTTTTTTGTAAAGAGCGGGTGCTCATATAAGATACTATATCATCACTCTTGCGGCTAGGCTAGATGCAGTTTCTAGACCAATATAATCAAAAGGGTGCAACCAGCGTGTGTGGCTGCTGTTATGAGGGTATAAAGGTGCTTACAGCAGTGTAGCATATTTTGTAAATGTATGATTGTTTCTAAACCGATACCATTCATCCAGTACAAAAACAGTGTGTAGACAAACCCTTGAACTATAGAGCCCGTTTGTATGGGAGCTAGCACTGAGGATTTTACCAAAGCTGCTGAAATTTACAGTAAGTGAAAATCCACTCCCCATCGATATCCAGGGAAGTAGCATGGCCTCCAGCTGTGGACCTGCATGGAGGCACAAGTGCAGGTGCTCCCCCCCTGCTCAGGATCCTAACCCCTGCATGCTTACAGGCAGGGGGCAGTCTGAAAGGCACATGCAACGTTAGCTGATATGTAGGTGTTTGCACCTGCAAGCATGTTCACATTCAGTTTATAGCTGGACAAGTGTTACTTCTTGGGTCGATGTCAGAATCCTGGCCTTAAACTCAGAAAGAGGAGCAGCCCTGCTGCTGTGTTACTGGGTCAGCTGCAGGACCTCAGGTGGGCACAGGGGCACAGGTGCTGGAACTAGGAGTGCTGAAACACACTCCCTGGCTTGAAGTGGCCTCCATCATATTCAGGGTTTACAGTTTGGTTCAATGGCTCCCAGCACCCGCACTGTACAAATTGTTCCAGCCCCCCTGCAGGTGGGGCACACCCAGAGCAGGACCTGGAGCAGAGCATGCACGAGAATGATATCACCCTGCTGTGCATAAGACAGGTCGTGGAACGGGCCGTCGACAAAGCCGTGATGCTGGCACATGCAGCCAAAGTAGAGGGGGAGGCAGCTTAGCGCTGCTGCTGCTGCCCGGGGATGGAGAGAAGATCTCAGCCTACAGGCCCGTTGATCAGTCTCCTTTTGCCAGCGAGACATTCACTAAAGGAGAAAGAGGAAGTGAAATAAATTTCCAGGACTGTCTCCTAATCAGTCCCGACCCTAGCAGTTCTGAGAGAAGGTTCAGCCAAGACACTTGTTGCCCAAACTGATTGCGATGGTGCGATCTGAAAAATAATCTGTACAAATGTCATTGTGGTGTGTGGCTGGACCTATCGTCTACCTGCCGGTGACAGGGCACATTTAATCCAAAGGCAGCAAGTGGAAAGGAGTGGGGAGCAGAAGGCGGTAGCATGGCTTGTCAGTTGCTTAGCATTCTCTGTGCAACTTTCTTTCAAAATCCTCAACTCTCTTCCTCAAATGGACCTTGCAGCTTCTTTGACATGTGGCTGACACTCGCTAGGTGCTCTGTATCTACTGCAATATACATAATTATTATAAATAAGAATTATACCCAGCAAGTGGAAGATCAAGCCCTTTTCCTCCTGAACCCATCGAAACACACCTCTGCCCTTCTGCCTTTTCTGCCACTGCAGGATTCAGTCCCCCCTCCTGTTGCCTAGACAGCAGAACCAGGCCAAGGGCTGGTCTCTAAAAATCATTATTTTTACTAGTCAGTGACCAGAATTCACTTTGGAAGGATTCAGGTAAGGTACCGAGAGGCAGTGCATAAACTCCTACCAATTATACCCTGCCGGAACTCTACGTCTGTTCTGCAGCGCAGGCAGCACCAGCAAAGGACGAGGACGCACAAACTCGGTTACTGACGCCGATGAGATTGACAGGACACAGACGTACTGAGCAAGTTATGCTCCCTGGGGCCAAAAGGTTTCACATTTACTTATAGCTATTCTTACATGGGTAAAAAGTCTGGGCAGAGCAGCCTTGGGATTGAAGAAGCCACCTAGACCTTGCCACGGAGTCTACTGAGGGGAAAAAATTACCTCCATTAAGGACCGCAGCGTTGCCGAGGAGACTTTGGAACAGGGGAAGACGAGAAAAGGAAAACAATCTGTGGAACCTGGTTTGAACAACTTTCAAAGGGATCATGTCATGTGACAAGAGCCAAGAATCCCCGAGAGTCCCTTTCTTCTACCTCTGAACAAGGAACTTTGTTAGATTAAGGAAGAGAGTATTATCCATAAAGCTATTCTCTGCCTCTGCTTCCCTGCAGAGCTTCTGCCTAGACCCTCCCCCACCTCTCCTCCTGTCACAGGCAGAAAGGAACAGTACACACATCTGTTCCTGCTGCACCTTGACCGGTCTCAGCCATGCAGGATCTCAGGGTGTGGCTACCAGTAACAACAGCTGGTGTCATCTGATATTTTTTTCACACTTCTAGCAGGAGTGTATCTCCTAGTAGAAGCTTTGGGCTGCGTCTGATGGTTAAAGGAGACCCTTGAGACCCTTTAGATTGGGCATCTCTCAGCCTCACAACCTTAAGCAGTGCTACTTAGGTTGAAGACTGATCTCTGAGGCTGGCACCGTGGTTCTGCTTTGTTAAAGCATAAAGTATAAAGTAGCTGAGCTGTATGTGATGCGGCTCTGTAGCTCAGCAGAACTAATATGGGGTTTCTTTTGTTGCTGAATTTTCTTAGCAATCTGTACTGCTCTCTCTCGGCCAGTCCATTCCCTTATGGCCAGCAGGAGCTGAAAGCAATAAGCTTCACTTCACACTGTACCCCAAAAGCGCGGAACACCAAGCTGGCAAACTGTGGCCCTTTGTCAGTGTCTGGTTGGTCACCGGTACTAGAATGGGAAGAGATGCCCTATAGCTAGGCCTGGTTGAACATTTTCCTTTGAAACGGCCTTTTTAAGGAAAATTGGGTTTTTGAATCAATTATTATTTTGCACATGAAATCTCTGCTCTTCTCCGCCCTGTGAAGCAGCCACTAGAGGGGGAACATATCGCACTGAGCCGGCCTGTTCCATGCCCAGCAGCCTCAATAAAGGGTCCCTTTTATAATCATTACAAACAAGTCCTGCCTCTTGTCTCCAACAAGAGCTACTGCGCCAGCAGCCAACTGAGCTATCTCCCTGGAGGAGACCTATTGCCCTTCACCGCGCAAGGAGTGCGCTCAGTGTGCAGCGCGGCTGCTTCCCATCAGCCACAGGTGTTTTGGTCTCATCCCAAAGTAGCTGAACAAGCTTGTGTCTATCTGTAAATCTCCATCCTCCTAACTGTGGCACATTGCCTGAGATAAGGGTGCTAGGCAATGATAATTATGTTTTCATTTGTTGTGAGAAAACTTAATACACAGACTGGCAGAAATATTATTCATCCTCCGTTAATTATGATCTGCTTACTGTAGGTAATCATGCAAAAACAAAAAATGTAATCAAAATAAAACAAAGGGGGAAGCAGCATGTGTGTGTGTGTTTGCCTCCACTCGCTGTGGAATTAGCTCCTGGAAAACCCCGCCACCCAACTGTTAGTCTGTGATGCTTCATGGCAACTTAAAGGGACCTTGCCTTCATTGTCACAGTGACGCTGCCCTCCATGGTGATAATGGGGATTGCAGCAGGAGCTCATGCGTGTGGGGAGAGGCCCGTGGAACTATGCTCAAGAAACAATTCACAGAGAAAAGTACTTGGAAGGATTGGACGCTGGGTCAAATTCTGACACTGGTGTAGCCAAGAAAAAGCCAGAGTAACTGCACTGACTTACTGGAGTTAATAGGGGAGTCACAGTGGTGGAACTTCTGTATTGCAGCATTTGAAGCAAAGCACACCATGGCCCACTGCGCTTTCCCCCTCCAGACCATGGGAAAAGTCATGACTGAGTGGGGTTTGCTGGTGCTAAAAGGCAGGTGGATGAGCAGACTAGGCCAGAACACGGTGACTTTTCGTTGGGGAGTGAGACGACCAGGCTTACAAATGGTGCTACAAAGAATGGATTCAAGAATGAATCCATTACAATGATGGCTCCCAACCTCCTGGGCATTTGTCCCAAGTTCCCAGGACTCAGAGCTTGGCTGCACAAGCTAGATCCATCCCTAATACAAGCAAAAGTGAAACAGCCATGCATGTCTGCAATTACTCAGGGTTTATTGCAAAGATTGTGTCTAATTAGGGACACTCTTGTGATCCTTCCACTGTTGCTGATATAGGCCTCCAATTCCTATGATCACATTCTAGCCTGCTATGGAGTTTAGGTTGCTCCAGGTTTTTGAGATCCTCTGTGGGTCAGAGTGCACGTTAATCAATGGAAGGTGTGCAGTGCCCCCATGACCAGCACAGAAGCCCTGCCTGCACTGAGATTTGAAGCAGAGCTAGAACTTTTCTAGAGGACCATGTTTAAACCCTGTACTCACTTGGGAAGTGCTAATGTGGTGTTAACTCTCACTGTAAATAGGACATGCGCATCTTCTTTAAGGGCAGCCTGAAACACTTGTATTGGTGATTGGGAACAAGTGCATTGCTAAACACTTTCCTCTTCTCCGGTGACCCAAGGATGAGCTATGCCACTCATCACATTAAAAACTGGTGAGATACAAACATTGTAGTGGGGCTAATGAATACATTGCACGCAAAGTATGTATCATGCGGGGTGTGAAAACCTCTTCACAAACTAGAGTTTAAAAACATGTTTCAGTGGCACCTAATAGGGCTGCTGTCACTATGGTCTGTCTACACTTTCTGTATGACTGTATTTACTAGCTAGGTTACATTGGGTACAAGAAATACTTTCACTTTGGTATAAATTCATCCTTTGGGTAATAAAGGGATGAAACAAATAAGCTAGAATATGTACCACTGTACAGCAACTGATGAGAATGATCAGACAAGGCACTTTTCTCTAGCACCGTAAGCATAATGAACACTTAGACTGACACAATGTTGGGAGAGCTTGAGTTCCCATCCCAAGTCCCCTCCTTCCCAGAAATAATAAAAAAATATATATATTTTAAGGAAAGTCTCCACAACCATACTGTCCCTCAGCTGAAGAGAAACCTCCTTCTGAGATCCTAACATTGTATATGGATGAGGAAGAATACTAAGGCCTGGTCTACACTGCGGGGGAGGGAATCGATCTAAGTTACACAACTTCAGCTACGTGAATAATGTAGCTGAAGTTGACGTACTTAGATCTATTTACTGCGGTGTCTTCACTGTGTTAAGCCAATGGCTGCCACTCCCCCGTAAACTCTGCCTGTGCCTCTTGCTCCGGTGGAGTACCAGAGTTGCCGGGAGAGCGCTCGGTGGTCGATTTATTGCGTCTAGACTTGACGTGATAAATCGACCCCCGCTGGATCGATTGCTGCCCGTCGATCCAGCGGGTAATGTAGACAAGCCCCTAAGACGTTACATCCCTTGAAAGAAAGTATGGACATCTGTAGAGAAAAAAAGAAAGACAGCAGCATGGTTTTTGGCAGAAGTGTCTGTGGGGGGATGCAGCTCTTAGAGAACTGGCTTTTCCCAATGGGTTCAGATTTGGCCTGTGATCAACTTTTGGTTTGCACACTTAAATACAGTTGAGTTATGCTGCTAGTTCTGTGTTCCTCACCTAGCACACTGGTCCTGGTCCACAGCTAGGGCTCTTATCACAGAATCATAGAATATCAGGGTTGGAAGGGACCTCAGGACGTCATCTAGTCCAACCCCCTGCTCAAAGCAGGACCGATCCCCGACTAAATCATCCCAGCCAGGGCTTTGTCAAGCCTGACCTTAAAAACTTCTAGGGAAGGAGATTCCACCACCTCCCTAGGTAACGCATTCCAGTGTTTCACCACCCTCATAGTGAAAAAGTTTTTCCTAATATCCAACCTAAATCTCCCCCACTGCAACTTGAGACCATTACTCCTTGTTCTGTCATCTGCTACCACTGAGAATAGTCTAGAGCCATCCTCTTTGGAACCCCCTTTCAGGTAGTTGAAAGCAGCTATCAAATCCCCCCTCATTCTTCTCTTCTGAAGACTAAACATCCCCAGTTCCCTGAGCCTCTCCTCATAAGTCATGTGTCCCAGTCCCCTAATAATTTTTGTTGCCCTCCGCTGGACTCTTTCCAATTTTTCCACATCCTTCTTGTAGTGTGGGGCCCAAAACTGGACACAGTACTCCAGATGAGGCCTCACCAATAGCATACAGGGAACGATCACGTCCCTCGATCTGCTCACTATGCCCCTACTTATACATCCCAAAATGCCATTGGCCTTCTTGGCAACAAGGGCACACTGTTGACTCATATCCAGCTTCTCGTCCACTGTAACCCCTAGGTCTTTTTCTGCAGAACTGCTGCCGAGCCATTCGGTCCCTAGTCTGTAGCGGTGCATGGGATTCTTCCATCCTAAGTGCAGGACTCTGCACTTGTCCTTGTTGAACCTCATCAGATTTCTTTTGGCCCAATCCTCCAATTTGTCTAGGTCCCTCTGTATCGTATCCCTACCCTCCAGCGTATCTACCACTCCTCCCAGTTTATTGTCATCTGCAAACTTGCTGAGGGTGCAATCCACACCATCCTCCAGATCATTTATGAAGATATTGAACAAAACGGCCCCAGGACCGACCTCTGGGGCACTCCACTTGATACTGGCTGCCAACTAGACATAGAGCCATTGATCACTACCTGTTGAGCCCGACAATCTAGCCAGCTTTCCATCCACCTTAAAGTCCATTTATCTAGCCCATACTTCTTTAACTTGCTGGCAAGAATACTGTGGGAGACCGTGTCAAAAGCTTTGCTAAAGTCAAGGAACAACATGTCCACTGCTTTCCCTTCATCCACAGAGCCAGTTATCTTGTCATAGAAGGCAATTAGATTAGTCAGGCATGACTTGCCCTTGGTGAATCCATGCTGACTGTTCCTGATCACTTTCGTCTCCTCTAAGTGCTTCAGATTTGATTCCTTGAGGACCTGCTCCATGATTTTTCCAGGGACTGAGGTGAGGCTGACTGGCCTGTAGTTCCCAGGATCCTCCTTCTTCCTTTTTTTTCAAAGATGGGCACTACATTAGCCTTTTTCCAGTCTTCCGGGACCTCCCCTGATCGCCATGAGTTTTCAAAGATAATGGCCAATGGCTCTGCAATCACATCCGCCAACTCTTTTAGCACTCTCGGATGCAACACATCCGGCCCCATGGATTTCTGCATGTCCAGCTTTTCTAAATAGTCCCGAACCACTTCTTTCTCCACAGAGGGCTGGTCCCCTCCTCCCCATGCTGTGCTGCCCAGTGCAGCAGTCTGGGAGCTGACATTGTTCGTGAAGACAGAGGCAAAAAAAGCATTGAGTACATTAGCTTTTTCCACATCCTCCGTCACTAGGTTGCCTCCCTCATTCAGTAAGGGGCACACACTTTCCTTGACTTCTTGTTGCTAACATACCTGAAGGAACCCTTCTTGTTACTCTTAACATCTCTTGCTAGCTGCAACTCCAGGTGTGATTTGGCCTTCCTGATTTCACTCCTGCAATCCCAAGCAATATTTTTATACTCATCCCTGGTCATTTGTCCAATCTTCCACTTCTTGTAAGCTTCTTTTTTGTATTTAAGAGCAGCAAGGATTTCACTGTTAAGCCAAGCTGGTCGCCTGCCATATTTACTATTCTTTCTACACATCAGGATGGTTTGTCCCTGTAACCTCAATAAGGATTCTTTAAAATACAGCCAGCTCTCCTGGACTCCTTTCCCCCTCATGTTATTCTCCCAGGGGATCTTGCCCATCAGTTCCCTGAGGGAGTCAAAGTCTGCTTTTCTGAAATCCAGGGTCTGTATTCTGCTGCTCTCCTTTCTTCCTTGTGTTAGGATCCTGAACTCAACCATTTCATGGTCACTGCCTCCCAGGTTCCCATCCACTTTTGCTTCCCCTACTATATTATGCGCTGCAGTAATACAAATAATACATAATAATAATAATACTCTCAACCAATGAGGGAAGAGAAATAATACCTTATGACTCCTGTGACCAATCAAAGATATGCCACTTGGCTCAAATTGCAAACCATAGACTGGACACAAGTTGTGAGCCATGGAATTGAATTGTTTGAATAATTACTAAATTCCTGATTACCCTGATTTTCCTGGAATGGCCAGGAGCAGAAAAACAGGTGACATTTGTCACTCCAATTCTCTGTTGTGAATTATTTACTCAGCTCTAGTGCCCTGTATCGACAGAGCAGACACACACTCTGCAGAAACCCGTCGTGTGCAACAGTATTTTAACATCCTTATCTGAGATTTCATTTCTTACTGTCAAATGTAGCAGTGATTCCACTTCTGTTTGAGTAAGTAATCAGAAAAGAAGGCAGCAATAATCCCTCAGGAGAGGAAGGCACGGGGCTAATTACTTCAGCTAGAGATTTGTAAAGACACATTTTTCGCGTTGGGATTTTATCGCTCCACGGGGTAATTAAAGGACGACCCTGTCAAAAGAAGTTTCACAATTTTAAATATTCTTTTTCCCACTGTTTAGAATAACCCCTTCCAAGCTCGCTGCAGGGATCGCTTGACTTTCCGTACATTTTCCAAGCACACGTGCTCACTCATTTGTGATGGTAGGGCTATTTGTGGGGTTTGCATGCTGCTCTGCTCTCTGGAATGCTGCTCATAAGGGATGGCTATTGCTGAGTTGTCCATGAATGCTGGGATGTGGGGAACTGTCCATTGTAAAGTGATATAAAGAAAAACCTGTCTTGGACATTTTGACATTGGCAGCATCTCTTTAGCTGTAATGAACCTGCACACTCAAGCTTTCATGACGGAGGGACCGGACAACTCAAGGGATTGTAATGGATAGGGCGCCTGTTTCCTGGTTTGAATCAGATTACCAGTGTCCACGAGTCAGTACCATGGTCTGACAGCTGTTCAGCAGCATGGGTGGAAGGAAGTGGAGGTCTGAGTTCATTTCCTAGGGTCCAATCCAACATTCACTGCAATCAAGGGAAAGACATTCATTGACTTCACTGGGCTCTGGATCAGACCTCTACCTAATAGGTGTTCACATCATAAAACCCCGCATGGGGCTTGGTGCTAATTGTCTGTCTCTGAGAAGGAAAGAGATTACTTTACGCTGAGAGCTTGCCCTTGGGTTGTCCCTCTAGAACGTGCAGTGAAGCACACTTGGAGTGTAGTATGGGGGAACTTCTTGACATTTGGACGATAAGCTCTTTGGAGCAGGTATTGTCTCGCACTATGAATTTATGCAGCTCTTAGCAGAATGGGGCCCCAGTCTTAAGTGGGGCCTGTCAAAGGACAGCCCTACCTAGCGTGCCCTCTTGTCGCAGGCTGCAACATGACATGTGTGCCTGCCTCAGTTTCCCCACTCAGGTAACCCAAGGACTCTACTTCAGGCTCTCTTGCCTCAACAATGCCCATTCTTGGGGCCTGTTCATTATCAAACTCATAGTGCAAATCAGTCCAGAACAAAAGTCCCCAACATAGTCCATGTGTAATCACAGTCTATACAGGCCTTAAATCCCATGACATGATGCACCACATACCATACGTCGGCATTTGCTCCTCCACCTGGTCTCCTCGTCAGTCCTCTGCTGTCCCCAGCCCTTCCAGCTGGAGTGCAACCCCACTCTTCCCAGCATGAACCCTGACAGCTTCTCTGCTGGAGATCATCCTCACCGCGCCCCAGCTCTCCAGCACAGCTCCAGCCTCCCTCACCATGCCCCGGCTCCCCAGCACAGCTCCAGCCTCCCTTACCGTGCCCCAGCTCCCCAGTACAGCTCCAGAGACCTGACCATGCCCTGGCTCTCCAGCAGCTCCAGAGACCTGACCATGCCCTGGCTCTCCAGCAGCTCCAGTGTCTCCCACCATGCCTCAGTCCTAGCCTTCAGCACTCACTGAGCTTCTTGCTTCAGCCCTTCAATTCCAAGAGGCTGCAGACATCTCCCTCTGCTGCTCTCAGCCTTCAGTTCTCTCCTGCTGTCTCTGGCTGTGGCTTTCTGCTGTCCCCTAGCCCTCAGTCCTTCTTAGCTGCTCAGCACTGGGACTGGCTCAGGAAGGTCAGCTAGCCCCTCTTCTGGCTTCCTGACAGGGCTGGCCTCCTGGGTGGGTAACGTGGGTGACCACTCAGACTGCCAGGGTCAAGAAGCAGGGAGCGGGGCAGGTCTGGGGTGTGAGGCCACAAATGGGAGCTTGGGGCAATGAGTGGGGAGGCAACAGGGCCCAGAGGTGGTGGGGTGATGGATGGGGAGGCAGTGGGGACCAGGAGTGATGCCTGGGGAGCATGGAGAGGCAGCGGAGGCCAGGTGCAATGGGGGGCTAGGTGGGGAGCCCAGGGAGGCAGTAGGAGTCAGGGTTACCAAAATACCAGTTTGCCTAGGGCTCCATTTTCCCTAAGGATGGCCCTGTTTCCTGATAATTTCTCCCTCTGGCCAGGGATGGCCTGTGGAGATTTCTGTTTTCTGCAGCTTTCCCCAGAGTCCTTCTCCAGTCTCCTGATTCCCAGGTCTTCCTCTCTCTCAGATTGTCCCAACTCCTTTATAGCCCCAGTAATAAGTCTCCAGGGGCATAAGTTCAGCACCTTTCACCAGCAGTAGATTGATTTTGAAAACAATCTTGAAGACCTGTATTCACACAGGGCAGAAAAGGCTAGCTGTGGGAATAAATCAGATGGCAAGGAAGTATTATGGCAGGCATCCCCAGCTGGTGCTGTTACATGTAATCTTGCATGTTCTTTTTCTTAGTGCAGAATAAGTGCTCCATCCAGGGAAGACATGCTGTTCTGTTTTTGTTGTGGTTATGCAAGGTTGTGTGTGGAGGTGGTGACCCTCTGAGAGGAGAATTTGCTCTCTGCCATGGTCTAATCAGCACCAGTTCTTGAAGCAGAATTGCTCTTGGGAACGCAGCACCGGTGGTGGGCTGAGATACGTGACAAAGGGGCTGTCCTGCATCCTGTTTGACCATGTCTGTTCCAGGGCTGGTGTCTATGTGTAAATAAAACAAGTTACACTTGGAATATACTCAGCCTCCACGTTGCTGGTTTCTCCTCATGAAACTGCCATGCAAAGCCCTGGACACCTGCTACCTCTCAGCAGAGGGAGGACACCGATGTTGGAATAACGGACAATGGAAACAACCTCAGAACTAAATCTCAGCCAGATATGGATCTACTGTAGCCTCATCATATAGTCTGAGTTCTTTTGGAGGGGGGTGGGAACGAAGGTAGTAGAGGGGGCTTCCACAATAGAAGGTGTTGTTCATAGGATCTTACACTCATAGAACCAGAGGGTCAGAAGGGACCACAAGGGTCATCTCGTCTGAGGCCCTGCCAAGATGCAGGATCTGTTGTGTTGAAACCATCCAACGCAGATAATGATTGCAGAGCGTTGGGTTGTTTTTTTTCTGTTTGCCAGTGTGAGACAAACTCTTTTGTGGAGGACAATGGATTTTCTTTTACACACTCCATCTATTAAACGTGGGAGATGTTTGCAGGCTCCCTCCATAGTGATGGTTGTGGGGTGCAGGAAGAGTCTGTCTCTGTTATTAGGGAGGATCCCTTTCAGGTCCAGCCTTATGTTTCTGCCGCTGAAATGGAAGAGTAAAGTTGCAAAGGGCAGTGTCTGGAATAAGTGTGATTCACAATGTCTGTGCATGTCCATGAGCTCCCCTACTGGCTCCTCATCCTTGGGATCTTGTGGTGGTGGGCAGACACCTGGGTTCCAGGATCCCTCATTGCCTGAAGACATCCATCAAGCTTGTTAACAACTTCAGAGCATCATTTTCTGACCCCTTAAGGGGGAACGCCGTGTTCTCCGGGGAGGCCGCCTAGTGGGGGAACTGCCATACAGAGTCTGCAGGTAGCTACTAGGCAGAGCAGCTCCGGCTGGGTTGCTCCTGACCTTCCTGAGGCCTGTGATGATAAATGGAGCCCAAAAGAGATACGTTATTGTCAAGCTAGTAGCTGAGGGCCTGTGCGCTCGCACAGGTGTTATCATAGGCACTGACTTTTATTTTTCCACATGGGTGCACCACCCCGCTCTCTCCTGAGGCCCTGCCCCCACTCCGCCCCTTCCCCCAAGGCCCTGCCCTTACTCCGCTTCTTTCTGCCCTTGCTCTGTCCCCTCCCCAGAGGCCCTCCACCCGCCGTTCGCTGCTCTCTGCCCACCCCTCTCCCAAGTGCCTTCGCTAGCCGCCAAACAGCTGATCGGCGGCACAGCCCAACAACTGTGGCTGGCAGGTGCTGAGAACCCACAATTTTTTTTCCCGTGGGTGCTTGAGCCCCTGAGCACCCATGGAGTCGGCGCTTATGGGTGTAATTCATAAAGCCACGTGTCTAACAAAGGCAAAAATGGCTGAGAATTTAAAACCTGGATGGTAATGGACTGCGAATCCCAGCGATATTCCAGAGAGAGCTCTCAGCCATGCTCGTAGCTTTTACCATCGCTTCACGCTGACTCAACGGACACTTCAGAAGGACACACAGAGAGGGACATTCCTGGGATGATGCCTCGCTCAGTCCAATACTCACAGACTGAGAGACGTTAAAGGCAGAGCACACCTTACTCCCAGCCACCCACACCAGCCCTGATCATACAGCATTTGCCCCCTCGCCTGCCTGCTCCAGGGTGCTGCCTAGTTTAATTCTAAACAAGCCAAGCGCCTCCCATTCATTCCTGCAGGGAGCACTAGTGCAGGCTAAGCTTAAGAATGGCTTCCTGAAGGTCCATCTCAATGTTGCCTTGGCTCAGTTTCACCCCATTTTTCTTGGTTATTATTAATTATAACCATTTTATCGGAGTGGGTGACAGTGGATGGATCACGTGATGATGACCTGTTCTGTTCATTCCCTCTGGGGCACCTGGCATTGGCCACTGTCGGAAGATGGGATGCTGGGCTAGATGGACCTTTGGTCTGACCCAGTAGGGCCCTTCTTATATGTCCTTATTGTTTGTACTCTGGCAGTGCCTAGCTGCCCAGTCATCTGGGAGCCCTAAAAGAATCTTAGGCTGGGCTCAGCTGGCAGGACCCATCGCTGCTGGACAGCCGAGACATCAGACTGGCAGAGCACCGGGACCTTCTCCACCTAGTCTAACTTGAGAACCACCACGCTTGCCTCTGGACCTGGTTTCAGGGCCAATTCCCAGGTAGCTAGTGACCTCCAGATTCCCAGATCAATTGCAGAGTCGCAGCAAGGACTGGAAATTGGCAAGTGTCGGGACTTGACTGGCAGCGCCAGATTCTCATTTAGGTGCGGGCCCCTTTCCACCACTCTGGCAGTGCAAAGGAGCCTTAGTGGAAAGGGAATGAGTCCCATCTTCATGTTAATGATCAAACCGGGGCCTAGAAGCCTTGGTCGTGTTTCTGTGAAAACAATCCCTTATTGCCCTCTTTATCTCACAGCGAAGGCTCTGATCTACAGGAACCTCATGCTAGGAATGGCCTAATCGAGGCAAATTATACGATATTAGCATTTAATCCTATATTTATGTAGCCTGCTTGAAATACACTCCCCACACGTACTTTACAGTAAGTCTCTCATGCTATGCCAGCTCCACTCTGCTTTTATCTGTAGAGAACTGAACTTGTACCTGTGACAGGTGCAGAGTATGCTACATCTTTTGATCATCACACAAACCACTCATCCCAAAGTCCTTTAATCTAAGCAATGCAAGGAAAATCCTGTGCACCAGCTTTATGCTTCCTCCAACTCCCAGAGTTTAAACAGGAGGCTCCGCAGCTACAGATCAATGGACCTAATTTGTTTGTCCTTAACTTACATTGGTTTAAAGGAAAGCTGCTTAGCCCAGCTGTCTGGAAGTTCACATTGTGGGAAGTGCCTCATACCACATAGTGATGGGGGAATGTGGGTTACATTTGAAACTCATTGTAGTTCTTGAACCAATCAGGTAATTAAAGGCTATTAAAACATTTGCCACAAATTATTTCTCTGTCAAATGTTCCCATCTTTTGTGGCTCAGAAGCTAATTGTGAAATTCTCAAATGAATCATTCATTCGCCTGCTCCTGGAGCTAGGCCTGCACACTTCAGATCACCCTTTTCCAGCAAGCCTGGTCTCCAAATTGATCAGGTATACAAAATTAATTCACAGATTTCTTTGAGAACGCCACCCTCCTACCCCATATGAACTGCTCCAGAACATTTTATTGTGAATATTCAATATCTAAATATAGTAATTGATGGTGTGCTGGTTAATTATGTGAATTGTGGTGTTCTTTATGTTCCCTTATTGGATAACTCAGGTAGCTAACCAACAGGGCATGCACTGGGAAATTATGAATTCCAAATACGGCAGTCAAATATACTGTTCAAACTCCACTCTCAGCAAATATTTTGCCTCAAAATTCACTTTTCACAAGGCTCCATGCCTCCAGAGCTCAAGTGATTGTTTGCAGAAAGCAAAGAGGACAGGGTCAGCAATAGAGTCGAATCAAAATGTACTTACACATTCGAGTGAATAATTGTGGAGAATCCTTTGTACTATTTGCTCAGCTTTAGAAATAATCCCCGTGAATGAGAGATGGTGACCTCTGACAGCAGGGAAACACCACCTCTTAGGGGCCATTGCCAACTGTTAAAGTCCTAAATACAGATTCTGCTTTACAAAAAAGGAGGATGAGGAGGTTATAAACACTCAGTAACATGAACGGAGTTGTCTTCATGAACGGTGTCAAAATCCACTGAGAACAGGGAAACCATTTTGGAAACCTAAACCCAACAGCTTGGTGCTAGTGTGTGATAACCCGACATGAATGAGACTTCAGAAAGATGGACTGGCCAGTTTTGTTGCACTGACCAAGCCGAAGGAAGTGCAAATAATGGCCAGACTGGGGAGCCCCTACTCATCTCAGCGAGCACTTCCTCAGATGGTCGCCCGCTGACATCACTGAGGCCCCTTGCAGAAGCAGTTGTGAGGTCGAGGAAGGGCTCACCAGTTTGGTTCTGTATTACGCTTTCTACTGTTCTTCCAGTTGTGGAAAGAATGTTGCCATCCTTACTCCCAAGAAGTAATATCTTGCTCTTCGAGGAGCCCTGCTGAAGTCAATGTGGCCGCTGCAGGAGGAAAGTACCAATAGGACTATTTGCAGCTACTCCTCAGCAGGAGATGGGGGATGGAATCTCGCCCTCAGGCCCTGGAAGTAACATACAGGCCAGGGTTGCTTTTTAATGCAGAGGGCCACATTTTGAAAAGGTTTAGGCCCCCACATGCTTGCATTGCATGTCACGTATTTGCACACACTCACCCTATTTGCCCCAAGGCTTGTGGTAATTGTGCCTGCCAAAGAGATCCACAATCGCACCCCAAAACCTTTGAAAACCTTTGGCCCCCAATTTTATTTTAACAATGTCTAATTAAAGACTTTGTTGGCAAACATAATTCCTCATATATACAGGGTGAGAAAAGTTACTTGCTGTGAAGGCCAAGATTCCCATGCTAGGGAAGATCCATACTGGGCAAAATAGGTTCAGTTCCCTTTAATGCTTCAGTCAAAATGGTACAAGAAAATAACAAAGAATTGACATGCTATGCAAAATAGCAAGGAAACCTTTTTTTCATTACAGTGGTCACAGGTCATTTTGCTCTTCGATGGTGACAGCGGACCATTAGAACAAAATCCCTGATGCCTGCATATCATAATGAAAATCATATTTCTTCCTGACCAGCTACATCAATTGTCTTTTTAGCAACCTAGGAAGTGCAGCTGCATGCAAACTGTGGAATGGTCCCTCATTCTTAATCTGGTCTCCGGCAAGATAAGTGATAACTTTGTAATGTAACTTTCCAGTCTGGTAAATAAGAAGTAGCTACAACATGATCCTGTGCTTTAAATAGGTTTCAGAGTAACAGCCGTGTTAGTCTGTATTTGCAAAAAGAAAAGGAGTACTTGTGGCACCTTAGAGACTAACCAATTTATTTGAGCATAAGCTTTCGTGTGCTCAAATAAATTGGTTAGTCTCTAAGGTGCCACAAGTCCTCCTTTGCTTTAAATAGAATTGTATTCCTGAGAGTGAGCAAATAAGTTCCACTGTAACTGGGGCAGGCAAACTGGTCTGGATAAGTTCAGAGCATCCTTCTCCCCAGCACACCGCCTGCAAAACTGGAATCATATTTTTCAGAAGTTGGAAAATATGTGGGGCCCCAATCCTGTTACAATAAAGGCAATGGCAAAACTCCCACGGAATTCAAGCGTGCAGCACCAGATCCACAGTGCATATGGGAGGAGCTGCCCAAGGTTCATGGGCTAGAGCCAATATGGCAGAGAAGAGGCAGGATTTGGCTGGAATTAATATAAAATGGAGTCTTTATTGAGACAGCTGGACAAAGACAGAGCCTACAGTTCTCCTTGGCTCTCTAGCTGCCAGACTGCCTGAACTAAGCATTCATGGAAGGGGTTGATGGTGACACTACACACAGGACAGTGTACCTGACCCAATCCACTCACCCTCCTTGCATGCCCACCACCTCCCTGCCTTGCCCTTCCCACTTGGCGGATGGCCCACAGGCAGCGCAGGGACTGCACTGTGACCACCCCTCACGGGAGGAAAGGGGGACCCACAGCCAGGTGGCTCCTAGCATCAAGGTGCTACAGACAGCGCTTGCAAGAGGAGCTGCACTGTTTAAATCCAGAGTGAGAGCAGAGCTAGGGCTGGAGGGTAGCGGGACTTTCCTTTCCCAGGGGAACTGGCCTGGGTATTAGAACATCCATTGTACAGTGTGGCTTGCTCTTGGGAGCCTGGACTCTGTGTGTATGTCTATGTGTGTATCTCCATATATTTGGATTTGCTGTGTGTAGCTCCTGCCTTGTGAGGCTTAAAAGCCAGCCCTGGGAGAGAGCCAGGGCTGAGGGCAAGAGAAGTTCGGCTGATTGTGGAAATGGCCGCAGCTGGGCCTATAAAGGGGCTGCTAGGCTGAAGCTTAGCTAGTCTCTCTCTGTGTTCAAAGAGGGAAGGGCTTGGCTGCAGAGACCTGAGGGGAGCCCCAGAGTGGAGCAGGGCTGAGGGGGAGGCAAGCTCCAGTCTGGAAGCCCCCAGGCTGCAAGGCCTAGGTTAGGGCCTATTAGGTCCTGGGCTTGCAAGGGGGCAGCCCACGGGTAGACAGAGGCAGCAGGTCCAAACCCCCTTGCCTGTGATGAGTGGCTGATACACTGCAGTCTGCCCTGAGAAGCAGGGCTAAGCGATGACTGGCAGTAGCCAAGGGTGAGGTGGGGGCTCCCCTGGGTGGGGAGACTCTGAGACTGAGGGGTTGCTGCTAGAGGGGCAGCACCCCAGACAAAAGGGCAGTGGGTCTGGGAGGGACACGGGGGGGCCAGTGACAGGAGGATCACCAGATGGCAGAGGGAGCTCTGGAGGCTGGTGAGCTAATTCCCAAGGGCAACCAGCAGGAGGCACTGCTGGGTGAGTCTGGCTCTATTACACTGTGCAACCAGCGACTGGTTAATTTCGTATGCTACCTAATGTAAGGGGACTGTTGCCCCCTTACTAACATTCAGTGGGGGTGTTTTAGTTGCTAGCTCCCAGTACTAAAAAGGGGGAAGGTTTGATGGGGAATCAAGACCCTGAGACTGACAGTCCCCAGGAACAATGGGGAGAGGCCAATGCTCCGGGACAGCCTGAATGACAGGGCGGGCAGGCTAATCAGGGAGTCGGGAGGCCAGGGAGGTCCTGTCCTCCATGTGAGCTGGAATTGCCTGGGTCAGACAGGGTGGGGCTGAGCTAAGGAGAAAGCTGGGGTGCAAGCTGAGCTGGGGAGCAGAGCTGTGCCAGATCCAGAGGGAGCAGTCCCTGTCCTGGGAACAGAGCTGCAGCCCCAAAGCCAGAGGCACAGCCCAGAGAGAGCAGACTTGCCCTGGGAGGAGAGCTGCAGCAACCAGAGCCAGAGGGGCCAGAAGAGCACCCCAGGAAGCCGGTCAGTGCTGGGAGCAGAGTCACAGAAGCAGCCTGCAGAGCAGAGCTGTCCTGGGAGCAGAGCTGTAGCAACCAGCAGCAGAGGGGCCAAAGAAGCAGCCCAGGGAGCTGGAGGTAGAGCAGCAGCAGCCGTGCTGAGATGGTGCAGCTGGGGCTGGAGCAGTCTGGAGCTGGGAGTGGTGAGCAGCTGGGGAGAGCGAGGGGGACCCTGGGCAGTGGGCCCAGCACAGGGAGATGCCTCAACCAAGAGGCTCTGCAGGCCAGGCTTGGATCGTAACCCCGACAGGGCAGGGGGTGACACGGGGAAGAAGGGTCCTACCACTTAGAGCTTAAGAGCGTCTGGCCACCACCAGAGCAAGTGTCCAACCCACAGCATCCCTGCAGCACAGCCAAGGCCTGAGAAGAAGGCCTGGGACTTACAAGGAACAGACTGTGAACCACCCTGATGTTCCAGAGACACTGTTTGTGATGTTCCCCGCCACAGAGCGGGTTGATGTGTTTCCTTTAACCTTTCCCATTTTTCCTTTTTCTTTTTAAAAGCATGTTGATTAAATAACTTGCATTTGCTTTAAATTGTAATGATCAGTGGGTTAGAAAAGTGCCCAGTGCAGAGAGAGTACCCCAGAGTGGGGATACCCTAGCCCCTGTCCTAGGTGACCACAGCAGGGTTGGGGGTCGAGCCCCCCAGGAATCCTGGGCCCAGCCTTGTCTGGCAGAGTCCTCGTAACCCCAACAGGAGAGTGGAAGGGGAGTCCTCAAGGGCAGGGAGGCCACTGGGTAAAGGAAGTGGGAGCGAGCACTTGGATCCTTTTGCTAGCCCATTTCACCAGGGTAGTGCAGAAGCTAGGAAAGTTCCCCACAATAGTGGGACTATTCCCCCACTTACACTAAATCCATAAAATCCAAGAGAATAAATTAAAAGGGACACTTGTGGTAAGGTTTGATTTTTATTTTCTGTGCAGCAAAGTGCCTGTCAAAGAGTCCCTGCAGGCTGTACAATACACATGGAAACAGTGAGATCCGCACTAAAGTCTGTTACCCTGTTTGAAACCACAGAGCTCCCCCAAAGCACACCCAGTAAGGCAAAACCCTGAAAGAGGAGATGGGACTTTCAATGTGCTGTGAAAGTCAACAGGCTTGGGCTCTGGAGGACCAAAAGTGGAAGCAAATTTCACTTTCCAAGTCCCTCTTTCAATAATGCCTTATCCCACCCTCCCAGACATTCAAATTTAGGGACTGGGAGTGAAAATTCCTCAGCTGACTACCACTGCAGTGAGAGTGGATGGGGACAGAGACAGACATCCCCGATAGCTAGGATCCAAACCCCTTAGACCTTGCAGTTTGGTGTCAACATCTTTAATTGCATCCAGAAACTAAGAGAAAACTAATGCAGCCTGCAGAGAATGGGTGTAAGATGCTCTGTGCAGTTAATGCCACCCAGCAGAGGCACAGATACATTCCACCAGCTGCTGCTTCCAAGCCACATTCCAGGATAGCCCCATATAGCCAGCATCCCAGTCTTGACTCAACAAAGGCACTGGTGATTGTAATGAGGGGCCAGCAAAAATGGTGGTGGAAATAACTTTGCTATCAGCAGATGAACTATAAGGCGTTCTTGCTCCTGAATGCCAATGCCACCTGCGTTCCCAGGAGCAAGAGGGACCCCAGTGCATCCCAAGTTGCAAAGCTCTTGGGCAGAGGGTGGGTAAACTGCCTCAACAGTGAGACAAGACACTCCCCTACAATGTTTTCTAGATTCCACCCCAACCGCATTAATCCCCCCCTGTTCTGTCTGGATGTTGCTTCATGTAGCTCACTCTCACGTGAGTCCAGTGTCAGCCAGCCACTGAAGAAGCAAAGATGCATCCTCATCTAGGAGCCTGTTTAAAAGGGGACGTGACGTTTTATCTCACCTGCCTTCTGGTGACACCACAGCCCATGTGGGTTTGGATAAAGCAAGGACCCAGCCAAACTTTCACTCAGAACTCAAGCCAGCCCGTGCAGACATGGCTTTAAGGGACAAAAGAAGTTCAATTCAGTGTTTCTGCTACCCCATGTCCCGTGTGCTATTGCACGTGTCCATTCTGCAGGCAACAGAACTGCCCAAATGTCAGGAGAGGCTCTATTGTGGCATTGGAGCCTGGCCAGAAGCTGTGCCTTCTAGGACTCTCAAGAGACAGGCTGTTGTGGCAAGTTTTCTAGCCCCTGTTTTCCAATGCAAGTGGCTGGGGTGATCATCCAAACTTCGGTCTGTTTATCTGAGCCAGTCGGATATCCCCTGAGCCCAACGACATTCTCTGTCCATTGAATACGAGCACCATGCTGTCTCATCATATACGGTTTGGTTTAACAGTCCCTTTCTGAAAACATCTCTGATTATTCCAACCCAGTGCACCTAATCCATCTATCTAGGCATTTATGCTGTGCTCATCACCTTGGGGTCTGAACACCGTGAATCCAAAGAGCTCTGAGTCACCATCATGGGGTAGCGAGCATCGATGTGTCTCTGGGCAGGCCCCGGTCTGCCATAATTCTAACACCATGGCATTGTGCTGATGCTTTTGCTCTTCATCCTAATCTACACTTTGCTTCATTGAGCAAACTCCTAACAAACATCACTGCCTCTGCTTACAGTAGGCAAGCCTCAGCTTCTTTGTAGTGCATAGCTGACAGCTCCTCATTCCTCTTCTGGACTGAGTGACTGCGGAGAGGAGTAACATCACCATCCGTGACATCAGAATGATGACACAGTGCCAGGGCCACTTACAAGCCGATAAACAGATCAGCCAGTTGGAATGAGAATGCCTGTGAAGTATGTTTTTTTCTGTCTTTCTCACACATGCACAGAATGAACCATCTACCTTGAGAAACAAATAATTCAATCGGCTGCCGGATTTCCAAAGTCTTTAATGAAAGTGCTATTTATTTAGCGTCATCTGGTAATACATCCACAATGACAAGATCTGGGACTAAATAATAACTTGGCTGGCAGCACAGTGCAGGGAATAGATGCCACTGAAATGTGCACAATCTGTATTCCAAAATATATTTCAGGTTCTAGTTTAATTAGAATTTATTTTAAGCAGGTTTTCATCAACTAATGAAACTACTCTCAGTGATGGACAACTGCTGGGTAAGCTCCAGTAGATTTTAATCTCTACCCAATGCACGCAAGCAATAAGCGTAAGGGGAGTCTGAGGAAAGTCTATTAAAGATAGACAGCAATTTAAAATTACTCATCTTAAGAGAGTATAGATGCAGTGGGGAAGCCATTACAGAAGAGAAAATTATATCATTAGATAACTGATCCAAATTCAGGACTCACCTTAAAAAAATAAATGATGTTGTATGCAGCTCGTTCCACTAACTGCTGAAAGGGGTTTCTTTTTTACGGGAGAATTATGTGTTAGAACATTTGTATCATTGTGTGCAGTGAGGTTTTTAGGAGATCACTGTCAAATTACTGCCATCGGGACAAGTGGGGAAATTTACCAGGTTGTAGTGTGACAGCTGCTTGGGGTTATAAGTGTTCCTGATGGCCCACGAACAATCCAGGCACTGGACCTTGGGAGAGGGGACCAAAGAAGACAGATGCACAGACACATCGATATTGGGTACTTCTCTGGCCCATTGCCATAGTATCTGAGCCCCTTGTAACCTTTGATGTCATTTAGCTTCACAACATGCCTGGCAGTTAGGGGAGTGTTACAGACAAGGAACAAAGAGGCTAAGTGATTTGCCCAAGATCACACAGTTAGCCTAGGCCAGAGGAGGGATTTGAACCCAGGTGTCCAGTAGCTAATATTAGGGCTCTAAGCACCGGGCTATCTTTGCTCATTGTGAAGGGTGGGGCCACATTGTTTGTTATTTGCAAAGATCTGGATAAGCACCTCTTCCGACAAGGTCGTGGATCTGAAATGCTAGCAGGAATCAGCCAATAGACTCTGAACTGACACGCCAGAGCTGGAAACAATCTGTGGTTGGGTGTTTGCTGTTGGCTTTGGTGTTGGGCGCTGTGTCCACAACACGAGGCCACCGCTGCAGCTGCAGTGGTCGGGGCAATGGATAAGTCAGTGAAAGTCTGAAAATGGAGGGGTAGACTTTCCCAGGCACGTGGGGCAGTTAGGTCCCCAGTTCTCACTGGCAGTCACTGGGAGCTGGTGCCTACCTGCCCTTTGAGTCTCTGAAAATCTCCCCTTGAATCAGGTCCCCACAGCTGGTGAAGGGATTCGCACCCAGAACTCCGATGGTAGACAGGGCCTAGACATTCTGTAGACCTAGGCAATGATCCCGTTCAGAGTCCTAGGTGGGAAGGGGGCTTGGCCCTTTCAGGGTATGTCTACACTGCAGTCAGAGGTGTGACTGCAGCACCCAAGCTAGCTTTGATCTAGCTATCTCAAATCACACTAGCAGGATTAGCCACTTGGGTACATAGCCATGGTCTTGGGCAAGCTTGTAGAGCTCACCCAGGAGTGAGAGGCTCCTGAGTCACATGGAGGGGTGTGTGGGTGATGTCAGGCACAAGCAGCTGGCACTTGCTCAGGAGTAAGGTGGCATTCAGAATCACAGCATCTGGACGTAGGACCGGGAGGTTCTGAGCTCTGCGCTGTTCGGAAGCTACTTTCTGAAAACTGAGGGGGAAAAAAAAAAGATAGCATTTCAAGAGTCTGTCCCACCAGGAGACCTTTGCTTCCCCAGCTGGGGCAGGAGAGAAGTCCTCCCTAGCCAGGAAAGCAGCTGTCACTGACTCTTATCAGGAAATAGCCTATCAGCAGTTACCTCAGTCACCCCCTGCCATGGCTGCCTCCTCTCTTCAGCTGTTGTTCAGCTCTCTTCTTTGAGATGAATCTCAGGGCCTGAGTCACCATTGCCCCACATCTTGTGTGGGCTTTTACTCCAGCACCAAGCAAGTGTGAAGTGCAGCCCAGCTCAGAACAGCGGCATTTCATGGGCATGTTGCACAGACACCACCACCAGTGCAGGGCGATGGTGAATTGGGCCCTCCTAGTTTGGGACCCATGTGCCCCTTGTGGGCACCATCAGGAGGGGATTCTGAGGCAGCTCAAGGTGGAACCAGGGCAGGAGGGAAAAAAATCCAAAGGATGTTTAACAAGTTTCACTGCTTTAATCTTGTCTTTAGTCGGTTCTGCAGGTCATTGTGCAACAGGATCCTCGTGTTTGCATTGACGTGGTTAAGAAAGCGAGGTGTCTGAGCAGCTCTTCTAATCTGTGGTGGCTGGATGTGCAATAGGACCGGGAGCCAGTCGACTGGAGTCGATTTGAGTGTCCCTGACACAATGCATATAGCAATATTGACTTGAGTGTCAAGGAGTTTAGTGTGACTGCTTTGAGACAATACTGACGCATAACATTCAGCTGCAGAATATGCCAAGGGAATAGTTGTGGTTTGTCAGGTCCGTGGACTACAGCCCCATGATATTCCAGCCAATTTTCTTATAATGCAATACGAGACCTGAGTTTATCGTGGACGTTTCCTAAGTTTCCAGCATTGGAAACAATCAGCCATTGTGCTAAGATCTTGGGTTAGGGTGCACCTGATGGTATCGAGGCATTGCAAGTGTATTCCTCCCACTCATCTGGTGTCTTCTTCCCAGCCCACTGCTGCAGGCTGCTGTTCCAGGCACACCTGCTCCCCTTGGAGAAGGAAAAGGAAACAAACATGTCTGACATTATGGGGGGACTGGTACTGACTCCAATATTCAGGTTCCCTGACGCTTTCCATTATAAAAGGTTCTTGTGCCCTTTATTTGAGAAGCACTAACCCCAGCACTGCCTGTAGCAGGCCCTTGCAGTTCAGCAGGGGAAAGCTCTGGGGCTAGAGACATGCCTTTCACTTGTCCCATGAAATCACAAGCCAGGATTTGCTGAGATAAAAATGACTGAAAATCACCATTTCCCTTCTGCCGCTTGTGCTGGCAGCCTGCGGCAGGAATAACTGAGCATGAACATTCGGAAGCTGGCCTGCACTGCCACCAAAGTGCAGTCACTGCCAAGGATACCTGAGAGCTGGTGAAGCAGCTATGGAGGCATGGGAGGCGGACTAAACTCAGCCGAGCTGCCACTCCCCAATTTCATACCCCAGTATATGGCTCCAGCATCCCATTCCCCTCCTCCTTTGGAGACAACGCAAGGGTCAGGAGCTCACCCAGCCATCTTCCCACTGCAAATCCACCAGACCCTGAACGTCGCCCCAGTGACCTATGACCCCTTCTGGGAATGCCACATGGGGTAGGAGCACCCCACCTCCCATGGGGAGAGAAAGAGTTGAGCCGGGCTGGTCAGGGCTTCCCCACTCCCAGCCAGCACCCAGCACCTGGGCCTTTTACTAACTCACGGGATTATACTTAGCCCTGGAGCTGCAGCTGTGCGACACTGCTGAAGAGTCAGCATTGAAGAATGATGCATAATGTGGGGTTACAATTATATAGAGAATTTATTTGTACCTTTTGCCTTTAGAAAAAAAAAAACAACCAAGGAAATTGTATACAAAACTTTGCTGAAAGAACTTTATTCTGTTTGCAGTCAAGCAATCAAAAGGTAGGAAAAACAACTTTCATTCAGCCCCTCGGTGTCTATGCATTATGGGACAGGCTTTAATTAAATGAGGATATACTGTTCTTTCCAGAGGATCTTGTCTCATTTGGTGCACAGGATGGATGAGCAAAGGAGCAGAATGAAGTCTGCATGGGCAGTCACAGATCTGGCATTTCCTAACATTTCCCATTCAGCCCTAGGAGAAGGCCAAGGATTGCTGGGATGATTTTAGCATAAGTGTGACAAACCCAGGAAGGAAAAGTGCAAGGGCTGGATTCACGGTTGTCCCTGGCCCCTTTGTGCCAGCTATGCTACATGGGGCCTGTCAGGAATGGAGCAAGAGACCCTTGACCACAGAGCCAGTTCTACACAGCCCCATGCCATCCTGCAGGAGGCCCAGGGCAGGAGAGGGGTGTGTCAAGGGTGGTGTTGGAGGGGGAGATGTTGCCCTTCTGCAATGACAGCTGCAGCCCAAACCAGCTCCCAACAGTCCCCAAATCAAGGTGACACAGCCCTATGCTAGTTTCAGCACCCTGACAAGGATGGATTCCCCCATGTATACTCCTGGGAGCCAGAAATCCAACCCCATTCCCCAAATATAGCCAATTTCTTCTCTAGGGATCATTGTGGGGAAGTTCTGTGGTCTGTGTTGTACAGGAGGTCAGACTAGATGATCACAATGGTCCCTTCTGGCCTTGGAATCTATGAGTCTATAGAAGGCATGGACAGAGTCAGAAATGACCTGGTTTGTATTATCTCTGGTCTTAATCCAAACTGACCTGCAACCTTCCAGCCGTGGGAGATTTTCCTTAGCAAAGCCTGCAGGTCCATGATTCTCAGTGGATTCTTATAGCAATGAAGTCTTTAGAAGGTCGCAGAGAGGTAGCTGAGTTAACTACTAGCTCTGCACGTTCTGTTCTGGAAATAGCTTTGCAGTGATTTCAAGGGGAAAAGAGTTGGGTGGTTTTTGTGTGTGTGTGGGGGGCGGGGGGGGAACAGGACATGTGTGTGATGTGACTTTTTTATTTTTGTGAAATGAAATGGAGTTTTTTGATATAGTGAATATTTAAATGCTGGGAATTTGCAGAACGGAGCAGACAGAGACTGCCTCTTGCGATAAGAGACGTTATGATTGTTGTGAAGAATTCTTTTAAGATTCCATCTTAATCATTCTGCTATTGAAATGGAAGAATAAAGTAATAAAATTAGATGTTCTGAAAAGACTTGATTAAAAAAGTAATTATCCTACCAGCTCACGAGTTTCTACTTCCTGTTGGATTTCTTCCCGCTCAGCCACTTTCCTAGCTGCAGCTCTGTCTCCTACCACCGCTAACGAAGGAGACGCCTTTTCCCTCTCATACTGTGGCATCTCCCCTCTCTGGGCTTTCTCTCTAGCTCACTTCCTCTTGGCCTGCCTCTCAGAGTTGTCCCCACCTTTGCCCCTTCTCTGGGTACCTCCTCTTTGGTCCTTGCACTAAGTATTACCCGGGTCTGGATTCTCCCCCATTACCTGGGAACTCCCAAGATTACCCCATCACCTTCGCCCATGTCTGAGCAATCTCCAGCTTGGCCAATCTTCAGCTGTTCTGAGCCATTTTCACGTGGGTTATCATCCTCACAGGTGGGACCCCCTGCCAGCAGCCCACCAGACTGTTATGAGAGGATCCGGCTTCTGGATTCCCAGGTTTTTTAAACTTCGAGTCTGAACACAGTCCAGGCATTGCTCCAGTCTTGGGGGTCCCTAAACACACTTGGACTGATGACCTTCTATCTAGCACCCCTTCTTGAGAGCTAGCTGTGGCCCCATGGCTTAGTGGCTTAGTCCCTAGAGCCAGTGCTGACCCCTCAAACTCCATTTGTAGCTTAAACACGCCATCTTCCAGATTCCCACTGTAGGGGGTGAACCTTCTGGGTTAGTTTAACTCTTTCTGGGGGGCTTGTAGTAGTTGAACACATAACACTCTTCACACAGGGTTCTCCCACATTGGTGATGTTTACTTAATCACACAAAAAATACACTGCTCTATACAAAAAGTGGTTTTCCCTGCCTCCATTTCCTCACCACTCCCAAGCAGCATTTAGGCTGGAGGCAGAGTCCCTGCGGTTGTCCTGAGTACTACTTCAGTGCCTGGCTTATCCTAAAGCAGGGAACGTTCTTTCCCCACCTGGGCTGGTCCGGGCCCTTCCTAGTACTGAAACTTCCTGTATGTCCCTTTCCCTCTTTCCCCCTGTGAATCTTTCTTTAAACCCCTGATTGGTCACCTGACTTCCTTTGTTCTGCTCCTGGTAAATTTCTACTCTCCACATCCCCCGTGCCCCTCAAAAACCTGGGGTAAAACTGTTGTTTCCTAGGCCTGAGCTCACCCATCGTTGCCAACTATTTTTATTGTAGTGGCTGATCGCTGAGCTCTCACGACCCTCTGTTGTCCCTCGCCTAGGAGAATAGGACTCAGCCCATGCCAGCAACGGTGGAATTCACATTCAGAGGGTGGTATTGACATAGTCAAGGTGCTGCAGTTTCAAAATAACTTGGTAATGGCAGCCAGCATTCCCCAATGGTACAGCTGGACTCCCCATACCTTCCCCCTCTGATTTCAGAGCCTGGCAAAATTCCACCTGTTTCCGACCAGCCTGGCACCTACTTACATCTTGGGCCAGATCCTTCGGAGGTGTAAATCACTTTAGGAATCAAGGGAGCTATGGTGAGGTTCTGGCCCTGAGCCTTGCTGCTTTGGCGGATTGTCAGAAGCTGTGGCTGAATCCCCTGTGCAGCCCAGCCTGGCATGCTGAATTCCAGCACGCTCCCTTCCACGGCAGCAGAGTGTGCCTTGCGACTCCGCGGCGGGGCTGGCAGCGGGGCTGCCTTCTCCTTACTCTCATTGTGTGTCTCCAATAGTGCCCACGGTGGCGCATTCCAAACATAAGAGAAGGGACAGTGTCCACTGCAAAGACCCTCCTGTCTGACAGACGGACAGAGATAGAGGGGCAAGTGAGGCAGAATGGATAAAACAATGGGCCTTTAATCATAGAATTATAGAAATGTAGGCCTGGAAAAGGCCTCAAGAGGTCATCTAGTCCAGACCCCTAGACCAGTAGTTCTCAACCTGTTTATCATTGTGGGCTGCATATGCGGCCCTCAATGTGTTACGTGAGCCGCAGGTTGAGAACCACAGCACCCCCCAAACCCCACACAGTCCCCTATGCCCAGCATCCCTGCCCAGAGCAGGGCCAGGAGCAGAGCCCAGGGCACTGGGCCGGGCAGCTGGGACCCGGCCCCCCGACCGCTTGGGACTGGTCAGTTGGACCCTGGACCCTGCAGCGGGGCCAGATGCCAGACTCCAAACCCCGCAGTGTGGGGCTGGGCAGCCGGCAGCTGGACCCAGACCCTGCAGCATGGGGCCAGACACTGGATCTCAGGACCCCCCACCCACCATGGAGCCAGGCACCTGGCAGCCAGACCCAACCCCAGGAGCGGAGCCCCACCTAAAACCTAGGGGTGCTGCAGCGCCCTGGCAAAACTTTAGTTCTCAGCACCCCCCCCCCACTGCCCAGATGTCCCCCCCACAAACCTACCCACAGACCCACTCTTCCTGCCCCACTGTGGCACTCACCAGCCCTCTGCTGGCAGGAGTGCTCATGTAGGCTACAAGATGCTGTCTCCCCCACAGCCAGCCCCGCCTCCTGCCAGAGCAGCAAATTTTGATTTTTTTTAAGCACACAGCTAGGCTGCAGCTATGTGCTAATTGGTTGAGAACCGCTGATCTAGACCATCTCTGACAGGTGTTTGTGTAACCTGTTCAAAAACTGCCAGTGATGGCGATTCCACAACCTCCCTAGGTAATTTGCTCCAGTGCTTAACTATCCTGACAGGAAGTTTTTCCTAATGTCCAACCTAAATCTCCCTTGCTGCAATACAAGCTCATTGCTTCTTGTCCTGTCCTCAGTGATAAGGAGAACAATTTATCAACCTCCTCTTTATAACAACCTTTTACATACTTAAAGATTGTCATCATGTCCACGCTCCGTCTTCTCTTCTCCAGACCAAACAAGCCCAGTGTTTTCAATCTTTCCTGGCAGGTCACGTTTTCTAGACCTTTAAGCATTTTTGTTACTCTCCTCTGGACTTTCTCCAATTTGTCCACATCTTTCCTGAAATGTGGTGCCCAGAACTGGACATAATACTTCAGCTGAGCCCTTATCAGTACAGAGTAGAGTGGGAAAATTCTTGTATCTTGCTTTCATCACTCCTGCTAATACATCCCAGAATAATGATTGCTTTTTTTTGCAACGGTGTTATATTGTTGACTCATATTTAGTTTATGATCCACTATAAGCCCCAGATCCTTTTCTGCAGTACTCCTTCCTAGTTAGTCATTTCCATTAGTATTTGTGCAATTGATTATTCCTTCCAAGTGGAGTACTTTGCATTTGTCCTTACTGAATTTCATCCTATTTACTTCAGACCATTTCTCCAGTTTGTCCAGATAATTTTGAATTCTAATCCTGTCCTCTAAAGCACTTGCAACCTGTCCCAGCTTGATATCATCAGGAAATGTTATAAGTGTACTCTCTATGCCATTATCCAAATCATTTTTGAAGATCTTGAATAGAACCAGTCCCAGGACAGATCTCTGCAAGACCCCACTCGATATACCCTTCCAGCTTGACCTTGAACCATTGGTAACTATTCTCTGAATATGGTTTTCCAACCAGTTGTGCACCCACCTTATAGTACCTCCATCTAGGCTGTATTTCCCTACTCTCCACTCCAGACTGGAGTTGTTGCCAGTGTTTGTGCTGCTGCTGCAGAGACAATTCCTTTTCCTACAAAGAGATGGAATTAGAGTGTGTTCTGGTGCCCTCCCTATAAAAACAGCCAGTGCCCTTCTCTCCTGCTGCTTCCCAGCCTGGGTGGGGCATCTCGTGCCTAAGGTCCGGGATGGAGGCGGTGCAGGAACTGTTACATGCTGAGTGGCAGGGAGGGGTGCAGAATAGCCAGGGTCTGAGACATTCTCTGGCGAAGTTGGACAGAACTGCTTGCTCGTTACTGGGCACTGCCCCAGCATCCAGCCAGGGGACTGCTCTGCAATCCCTCCAGCACAGGAGAGGGAGGTGCTGCCAGAGGGGCCAGCCGCTGGCAGTGTGGGAGCAGGAGCCATAGACTACAGCCTGGGAGCTGGCTGTGGAGAGAAGGCCCGGCAGCCTGGGATTTGTGAGTGAGGGACCTTGCACCAGGCTGGGAAGCAGCCTGTGGCTTGATACATAGAAGTAGCCTGCAAGCAAGGGGCTGTGTGGAAGTGACTGGCATCCTGAGCAGCGCTGTCCCTAGAGGCCAAGCTGGGACCCACCGATCTTTGTTTAAAGCTACCGTGCCGAGGGGAGGTGCACTGTGTATTGCTGGCAGCCCTACTACGGCATCTTTGTTACTTTCCTGGCAGCGTGTATGGGAACCCGCTGAGGGCCAGAGCCTTGTGTCTGGAACGCCCATAGCGCTTGCTCTGAGCACGTGGTTCACCCAGCGCACTACCACCTATCTAGGGCACCGTGACGCCATGCGGCAGGGTGGCATAGGGCACTTTTCTGCGCTGCGTCAGGAGCCATCGCTCACAGTCACTCCTGCTGGGGTCTCCTGTGCTGCCCCGGGCTGGGCTCCCCTCTCGGCACACATCCTCCCAACTGCCCAATGGTTCACCCCATGGAGGGGAGAAGTCTCCCAAGCCCGCTGAAGGGTCCAGCCCTCACCAGTCCCTACCCCTCACTCCCTTGCAGCAGCACTGCTGGTCGGCCAGACAGGAGCCCATTGACAGCTCCCCCACTGGCCCAGTTTGGAACTGCGCCTCCCATTGTCACTTACCCGTTGAACCAAACAGTGAGTTTCAAATCTCCTCCCAGGAGATAAAATATCTCTGGACTCTAGGTGGATAAACACTTATCCCATGAATTCATGAATCCATTAATCTCATGAATCCTCATTCTTTTATGGCCCTAGAGGAGCAAAGCAACTCACGATGGGAAGCGTAGGGCAGAGCTGGTCAAGCAAAGTAAAAATGAAACCTGAAAATGCATGAAATGCATACCCAGACACCTGTTGGGAAAATAACACAGCAGGGCACAGATTATCCAACAAGTTCTTGGATTGCACTGGAGACATTTTTTTTATTTCAGAAGGTGGAGAAAGCACCTGGGGAGAAGCTGTTCTATATTTGATTTTGACAAATAGGGAGGAACTGGTTGAGAATTTGAAAGTGGAGGGCAGCTTAAGTGAAAGTGATCGTGAAATGGTAGAGTTCATGATTCTAAGGAACGGTAAGAGGGAAAACAGAAGAATAAATATAATGGATTTCAAGAAGGCAGACTTTAGCAAACTCAGGGAGTTGGTAGATAAGATCCCAATGGAAACAAGTCTAAGGAGAAAAACCGTTCGAGAGCCTTGGCAGTTTTTCAGTTTTAAGGGCACAAGAGCAAACTATCCCACTGTGTAGGGAAGATACGAAGAGTGGCAAGAGACCACCGTAGCATAACCAAGAGATCTTCAATGATCTGAAACTCAAAAAAGTGTCCTACAAAAAAATGGAAATAGGTCAAATTATGAAGGATGAATATAAAAAAACAAAACAAGCATGTAGAGACAAATTAGAAAGGCCAAGGAACAAAATTAGATTAAACTGCTACAGATATGAAAGATAACAAGAAAACAGTCCACAAATACATTAGAAGCAAGAGGAAGACCAAGGACAGGGTAGACCCACTACTCAATGAGGGGAGAAAAACAATAACAGTGTGACGGGTCCATGGGGTGCAGCCTGGACTGTGAGACCGCTGAGCCCTCAAAACCCACCAACCTGGGCTGCCTTTCACATTGTGATGCTGATGTCAAGCTACAAGCCTTTGACAGCCACTGCACGTACACAGCCATCCACAGGCATGGATACGCCCTACTGAGTTACATGAATGATCTCCCAGCCACTCGTGAACCATCAATAGAGAGACTCCAGCCAATTCTCCCCAGCTCCCCAGTCTTGTGCCCCACAACTTGCACTAGTCAGAAGCCTGGCAAGTATAAGCTTTACCACTTCTTCATAGGCAAGTGGACATGCACCAGCCTTTGTAATCTGAGCTGAGATTTTCCAAGCACTTCCAAAACACACTGTTTTAGGTAAAATATAAAATGGATTTATTAACGGATTTTAAGTGATTATAAGTAGCAGGCATAGAGATCAAAGTTGGTTACATAAGAAACAAAAATAAATTTGCAGTCTAATTCTAACTTTAACAGACTGAGGACAGTTTGAATCAAGCAGTGTCTAACAGATGCTACAACAAGCAGGGTACAGTTCCTCAATACACAGACTGGGCACTCTTCCAGCCTGAGACCACTCTTCCCCAGTTCAAAGGTTTTTTTTTTTCAGATGTTTTTTCAGGTGTTGCGATGAGGGCGGGGGAGGAGAGGACAAGTCATGATGTCACTGTCTCCCTTTTTATACCTTCTTCCAGCTTCTAGAAAGATCCTTGCTGTGACATGGGGGGTCAGTCAATCCCCATTGGGAAAGCAGTCTCCATTGCCTACGTGCCTTCTCTATGGAGCCTCTGGGATAGTGGATTGTTTTCTTGATGGGCCATTAATGCTGTCTGGGCCCTCCTTTGTTGCAACTGAAAGGCTGGCTGTGGGCATTTCCAACCCCACATCATATTTCAGTGACACATATAGCAATACTTCAGAACCTCACACACAATGACAACACCTACAGGCCAACTGGATATTAATGTTCAGCAGATCAAGACTTTTAAAATGATACCTCAGAAGACATACTTTGTACAAAACACATCATAATTATATGACAGTGGTGAATATGGGGGTAAAGGGTGGTACTTTGAGATACAGCATGTTAGAAATAGAAAATGTAGAAATGGCAAAAGTGCTAAATGAATTTTTTGTTTCAGCTGTCATCAAAAAGGTTAGTAGCAATTGGATGTCTAACATAGTGAATGCCACTGAAAATGAGGTACAATCTGAAGCTAGGACAGGGGAAGAACAAGTTAAAAATTAATTAGACAAGTTAGATGTCTTCAAGTCAGCAGTGCCTGATGAAATACAACCTAGAATACTCAAGGAACTGACTTCAGAGATCTCTGAGCCATTAGTGATTATCTTCAAAAAGTCATGGAAGATGGGAGAGATTCCAGACGACTGGAAAAGGGCAAACGTAATGCCAATCTATAAAAAGGGAAATATGGGCAACTCGGAGAATTACAGACCAGTCATCTTAACTTCAGTACCCGGAAAGATAATGGAGCAAATAATTAAGCAATCAATGTCCAAACACCTAGAAGATAATAAGGTGATAAGTAACATCAGCATGGATTTGTCAAGAACAATTTGTGTCAAACCAGCCTAATAGGTTTCTTTGACAGGGTAACAAGCCTTGTGGATAGGGGGAAGCAGTAGATGTGGTATATTTTGACTTTAATAAGGCTTTTGATACTGTCTTGCATGACCTTCTCATGAACAAACTAGGGAACTACAACCTAAACCGAGCTACTGTAAGGTGGGTGCATAACTGATTGGAAAACCATTCCCAGAGAATAGTTGCCAGTTTTCATAGTCAATTTGGAAGGGCATATTGAGTGGGATCCCATTGGGATGGCTCCTGGCTCTGGTTCTGTTCAATATTTTCATGAATTATTTGGATAATGGGATAGAGAATAGACAAACTGGAAAAATGGGTCTGAAGTAAATAGGATGAAATTCAATATGGACAAATGCAAAGTACTCCACTTAGGAAGGAACAATCAATTGCACACATACAAAACTGGAAAGGACTGCATAGGAAGGAGTACTGCGGAAAGGGATCTGGGGGTTATAGTGGATCACAAGCAAAACATGAGTCAATAGTGTAACACTGGTGCAAAAAAGCAAACATCATTCTGGGCTGTATTAGCAGGAGTGTTGTAAGCAAGACACGAGAAGTAATTCTTCCGTTCTACTCTGCGCTGATAAGTCCTCAGATGAAGTATTGTGTCCAGTTCTGGATGCCACATTTCAGGAAAGATGTGGACAAATTAGAGAAAGTCCAGAGGAGAGAAAAAAATGATTAAAAGTCTAGGAAACATGACCTATAAGGAAAGACTAAAAAAATTGGGGTTGGTTAGTCTGGAGAAGAGAGGACTGAGGGGGGACATGGTAATCGTTTTCAGGTACATAAAAGGTTGTTACAAGGAGCAGGGTGAAAAATTGTTCTCATTAACCACTGAAGATGGGACAAGAAGTAATGGGTTAAATTGCAGCAAGGGAGGTTTAGGCTGGACATTAGGAAAAACTTCCTAACTGTCAGTTAACTGTCAGTTAAGCACTAGAACAAATTATCCAGGGAGGTTGTGGAATCTCTGTCATTGGAGGTTTTAAAAAACAGATTAGAGAAACACCTATCAGGAATGCCTGCCTTGAGTGCTAGGACTGGACTAGATGGCCTCTCGATGTCCCTTCCAGTCCTACACTTCTATGATTCTGTGAAACTTGACTAGTTTGGGTTTTCTGGAACTCAGGTCTATTTCATGTATCTGGCTCCAGTTTTGCATGACCCTTGGCTAATTTACAGGAAGATGTGAGTAATTCACAACTTGTAATTTAGTCAACACGACACCTTGTTCATTTTTTTTCAGGCCAAACATCTAGAAATGAGTCCCGATTTCCTCCAAATCATTCCCCACTCCTCCTAGAGTTTGGGAGTGTTTAGCTACAAGGCCTGGCTCACGTCTAGTATTTTTGAGTTTTATTTTTCTACAGGTAGCTGCATTCCTCTGTATTTAATATGCCTGAGGGGCAGGCATACACATCAAGGTCTAGTCTCCTCTTGATGAGCACTAAACGGAATGCAGACCTCTGAGAGAGCCTGAGCATACGGTCTAGGCAGCAGTAGCATTCTGGGAGGCAGGTATGCAACGGTTTCCCCTAAATAATATTTGAAAATGAAGAAAAACATGAACAAATGCAGGCTGCTCTCTGCCAGGCCCCTCTGCCATCCCTCCCAGTTCCATACATCTCACTCTTTCCAGATGTAGTTGCAAAATATGTTCATTCTGCATTTCTAATGGGGAAACACAGATGGTAATGGCTAAGTGTAAAATGTATCTATTAAAATCTGCTGTTGATTGTTCCTCATAATGGGCTTTGGTCCTTTGAAATATGTTGGAGAAGATTTGCATAGAAATTTCATGATGCAGAGGGTTAGGGGATATATCTGTTAGGTTCTGGACTTATTTCTATTGCAGTAGCATGTAGATCAACTGTGATCAGGACTTCACTTGTGCTAGGCACTGTACAGACATATAGTAAGAGCCAGTCCCTGCCCCAAAGAGCTTACAATCTAAATAAATAATATAGACAAAGGGGACATTATTATCCATTTTGGTTAGACCTTTGATTCATTTGACCTTTAGGTATGTTGTTTTCTGGGAAGCCCATTTACATCTCCACTATACAGGAGGTCAGGTTGTGCCACCCTTTACTCTTTCCAAGTAACTTTACTCTGAAGACATCTCCGGCAACTTCAGATCCATTGATTGGTTTGTGGAGTCAGGTATCAGTCAGCATGAGGCCCGATGGCACAGTGTGGCCCAGGGTAGAAGGATAAGACTGTTCTCTCTGAATGATACAGGCTAGGTGCAGGAGGTATGACTTAGAGAGTCATATTTACTGTAGGTGGAAAGTATCTAAGATTAACTTCTTGACTGATGTGTGGCCATGTGTGGCTGGAGAAAGGCAAAGCATGATTATTTATGAATTAGTATGAATTATTATTGCCATTGTTTCATAGCTGGAGACATCAGGCAGGCAGGGGGGAAGGTGAAGCAGAACAGAGAATGACACTTGATAAGCGCACTAAGCTATGGAAGATACCAAAGAAACCAGAACCAGAGCCCTGTAGAAAGCCCATTGGGGGATCCTGTGTACAGGACACATTAGAACCACAAGCTATCTGGGATGAATGATCTGGGAAGTAAAGAGCCATGAGACTACATGGGTCTTCAGTCCTGGCTTTGAGGTCTGGGTATGGCTGATGCATATTGGAGAGGAACCCGAATCAAATCCTCCCAGACTTTGGTGAAATTTGGCGCTAGGTCCAAACTTTCAACTGGCTCCTGTGACAGCTCTGACAATATGCTGCAATGTTCTGGACAAAGCATATGGAATTGAGTATTTTATGAGTCCAGTGTATTAAAAATGCAATTTTTTATGTGTTATTGTGGAATTGTATGTAATTTCTCTAGGAGATGTGATTAATGTGATCTCTGGGAAGAATTAGGAACTTCAAAGGATTTAGGGGGACACAACGTGTGAAGTGGAGTTCCTAGGAAATACTTGGGGTGAGGGGAAAGCAGATGACCCACCCCCCTTTGAAGCTTTGCTTTGAGCAGAAAAACATTGTCTGGTTGATTACCTATGCAGGGTCTCTTCAAAGGCCCAAACGGGATAAAGGCTGACTCACAAATTCATAGAGTTCTTGTTCTGAGCAAAGGGTGTGATGCACATGAAACTACATGACCACCCCTGGGTGGGGTTTGAAGGACTACTCACCTGCCAGAACCCATGTTGAAGCTGGGGTGATCTCTCGTAAGCTTATTACCATGCATGTCAGTTCTTTTTTTGTTTTTAAGATGTTTTCTCAGCATTTCTTATACCTTAATAATAAAATGTGCTTAGTTAGAAAGAGCTGTGTGGTAACTAATACCTGTGGCAATTACACTGTTAACCGTCTCTGAAGAGAGGCAAAAGAAGCTTGATTAGGCAGCCTGTCTTTTGCTGGGTAGTCAGGGGACTGTGCAGCCTGGAAACGCACAGTCGGGAAAGAAAGAGACATGTGTCTCCACCCCAGAGCGCCAACAGCTGAAGAGCTGGAAGTGGGTGCACTTGCTGGACCAGAGATGGGGAATATGGTTGCTATTGCCCCAAAATGTGACAGCCCAAACAGTAGGCAGAACTGAAGCCTCAGCTGCTGCCCCGAACCTCTTGGCTGCTGAGGGAGCAGATCTAAAGTCCAGGTCCTCTCTCAGGTGCATTCACATTGCTTGTTCCTGTGTGTGCTGCACTGGGGCTTCACCTTGGCTCTAAAGTTGGCCTGTAGCACGCTCTCAGGGCCTATCCAAAGAGTACCACTGACTTCAGTGGGTTTTGGATCAGGCCCTCGGTGCAGGCTGCCTTGCTGGTGCTGGTGCTTCCTGATCAGCAAACATGCTGATCTCTTGCTATTAAAATCAATCACTTTGCCAGAGAAAAATTCAGAGCTGACAACTTCCCCGCCAGAGCCAGAGGTACGAGCGAGTCTCTCTTGCTCACTCTGGTAACCAACTTATAATTAACAGTGTAGAGGACGCTGCTCAGAACCAGCTCACTAAACGCTTAGATTTCAGTTTGGGCTACTTCCAGCTCTGGTAAATCCATTAATTACACTTCGTACAGCGGCATTTACTGATGAATGAAAGATTTCATTAAGCCTGCCGGCTTCCTATAGCGCAGCAAGACCTCAGACAAGCTCCCCTGAGCTTCGGCACTGATTAAGTAGCACTGCTGTGTCTCATTCTGTTACACACACGGCTCACCTGAGGGGAGGATTGAACCAATGATCTTTCCTCTTATCTCCACTCTGCTGCTCCATCCCACCGTCTTTATTGCCAATGGGGGCAGAAGTGGCATCACAAAAAGCAGCTAACAGTGGGCTCACCAGTTGTTAGTCTCCGTCACAGCTGCAGCAGGGAGTTGATACAAGCGAGAGTGACTCTTAAAGGGACACACTGATGTTTTTAAAGGTCCCAGTTCCGAGCTGTGATCCAGCAAGGGATGTCCACGTATGTTGTAACACTAGCTGCACCTTTGGTGTTGCTCTCGCACATTTTGTCCTTTCCCCTCTCACTTAGGAGGTGTGATTTTGACCCTTTACTACTGTTTTTGGTAAGCCCAGAAATCTGCACCCTAAGGAATTTTCTAACCACACCCTTTCTACAGAGAAAGCCAGATTAACCAGCCAAAATGGCAACTGTAGTTACTCCCCAGGAGCGAAGCCTGACTGTCGGGGAAACACACAGAATGGGATTCCAATGTGGGGTTTCACCTCCTGGATGGATTTGGGAAATATTCTAAATCCTGTGCATAGATTAAATAAAAGAACTGAGCCCCAGTGGTGAAGCTAGTAGGGGGTCCAGGGGATGAGCACCCACTCCCTGGCAGACTTTAGGTGTATGTATGATGCCTTTTCAACAATTATATGCACAGAGGCTGCTCCAGGCATAGGCAAGCTAGGCAGCTACCTAGGGCGGCAGATTTGCAGCAAGCTGGGAGGTGATCGACTGTGCACTAGCCTGCTGTGGTGTGAACTGACGGTCCGTGCGCACCCTGACATGTGAGCAGTAACCGTTTCTTGAGGCCTCTTTGAAACAGGACTAGACCAAAGAGTGATAACAAATTTAATGGGCATCAGCAGACACCACCCAGTGCACACTAAGGGAGGCCTCACCTGTACACTTGTACAGAGGCCTCAGCACAGATCATGCAGCTGGAGGGCCCAGACCAGTGGGGCTGCCCCCAGCCTCCGGCGGTGTCTCTGTGGACAAGCATGAGGATGAGGGCTCCCGCTGGAGGGGCAGTGACCAGGTAAGTAGCACCCCCTGACCCCCCATCTTCCCGCTCTTGTAGTCCTCCTGCTCCTCTCTGGCCCCCATGTCCTACCTCCACCCCAGCTGCCCCATCCTGTCCTCCCATGTCCTACCCTCCCCACACCCTCGCCTTCCGGCTATTGCCCCCCCGTTGCAAAACCTGGCTCTGCCACTGCTTAGCCCTACAGGAAAACCTGCTCAAAGGTGGCACAAGAATTGTGACTAGTCACAAAGAGAATTAGGCATCTAAGTCCAACATTTAGGCACCACTGGCATTCACAAACCCGTGCTCAGCTGCCACCTCACCAGGTGGGTGCCTGAGGTCCCTTGGCACCTACATTTCTGCGGGGAAAGTGCCTAAATTCCAACAACTGAGCCTCGGCGCAGCCGTCCGCATTCTGACACCCCCAGCAGGGGGAGCCAGGCATTCCCCTGTCTAACTCGCCTTTGGGTCCAACCCGGTAGGCATACTCCGAGTACGTCTAAACACACACAAAACAGCCAGGGCGGTGTCCCCACCCCCCATAATCTTTAGCCCTGTGGTTACAGCACAACACAGGTTCAAGTCCCGCCTTGGCCTAACGGAGGGGAAGGACTTGAACGTGAGGGAAGGGGCCCAACCACTGGGCCCTGGGGTGTGGTGGTAGGAGTCACTCTCAGTCTTTCCTGTTGAAGCTCTTCTGTGGTGTATTAATTATGCACTGGGCCACAGACTGAGTGCAAGTGACTCTTCGGCCCAGTGGTTAGGGCCCTCACTGGGAAAGAAGGAGGACCAAGTGCTGATCCCTTGGCCTCCCTGGTGCGGAGGAGTAGCTGAACCTGGGTCTCCCACATGATTGGGCTGAAGGCTACTAAGGCAGCAGCTGCAGTTTAGTTTCTTACAGAAAAGAGCTTAAGCACCTAACTCCAGGGACAGGTTCCTGGTTATGGATCCCACACAAAGACAGGCGCCTAACTCCCTTGGAGGGGAGCAGCTTAGGCCAGCCCTTCCTCCTCGGCATTTCCTGTGGGCTAGCTTCGGCGGCTCCCTGCTCAGGGTGCTGGCTTTTGTGGATCCCATTCTTAGGCGCCTAACTCTCCCCAGACCCCGTGTAGGGAGCCTGGGCACCTAGCTCAGGGCAGTGAATTCCACTGGGCAGCAGGACACCTAGCCTGCAATGCTCAGGTTTACACTGCCTAAGTCCCTTCGTGAATCTGGCCCTCAGGGCTTTTCCCATTAGACTTCTTAACAAGTTAACCTCCCCCTGTGCCACTCCCAGTGGCTCAGAGGGGACCAGGCCTTCTTCTATAGCCACCCTCCATTTCTAGGCAGCTGAGCAGCATGAGTCAGGTGTACATGGGAGAGCAAGGGGAGTCCCTTTCCAAAGCCCTTTTTACCCTTGTGCTGTGATCAGTGGAAGGAGAGGGGGCCACAGCCCCGTCCCCTGGCGGGGCGGTTATTTGAGGTGAATTAGGGGTTTGTGGGGCCCTGTGCCAGAGCAAGTGGGGAACCCTCCCCACCCCTTCTGCCTGAAGTCCCCCCTGCCCCTCCCCCCGGTGTTCCTGCCGGGGAGCGGGGTCGGGGCGCAGGGCTTCCCCCGCTCCCCTGCAGGAGCGCCAGGTGGGCAGAGCGGGTCAGGGTGCGGGGGTGCCCATTTTTCTGGGGACCCCCAATTGACTGGGGCCCCTGCACGGGCCCTGTTGGCCCAGTGGCTAATCTACCACTGCGGTTACTGCAGGGACACCGGTGGTACTTGACACACACAGCCACACGGAGAGAGCAGTGCACAGGGTTTAACAAGGTTCTGCTTGCTCAACGTACCCTGTGTTCAGCTTCGCTCTTTGGGAATGAAACAGCCTCCCTTACCTAGCCTGTGTCTTCCTCACTCTGTCCTGCCAGAGGAGGGGGTGCTGAGGATAGATTAGAGTGTGACCCCTGCCCGACCAGCTGAGCAGGCGTGGGGAACTTCCATCCCCTCAGCTCACGGCTGCCTTCCAGAGGGATCCTCTCTGAAGCTGAACCTGGAGCCTCTCCAGCTCACTGCTCTCTCTGAAAGGATGTGGGCCTCAGTGCCGTTATCCCAACACAGACGGGGGCTGGGCCACACCGGCCTTTGTGAGCCTGCTCCTGGTTTGCTGCTACAGCTCCGGTGGTCAAGGCTCATGTTTTAAGCCCCAGAGATCCCGGTCCCCTGGTTCAGTCGTCCCTGCCAATAGCCCTCCTGTGGGTGTCGCAGGTCACCACTTACCATTCAAGTGCAAAGGACCAAAGTCCCCATTTGTGTTATGCCTTTTCTGAGCAGGGGAGCCCAAATTTCTCCATCACAGGCCCTGATCCTGGACTGAGAACTGTGAGAGGGTTCCCCTCCCCCTTCCACCCACTGAAACAGCCACACTGCCCCACAGTAGTCCCAGGGGCTCCCCGACATCCCCTCTGCCAGGACGTGCTAAGTGGCCAGACACAGCAACCATGCTGGGAGAATGGTCCCCTAGCTGGCCAAGGGGGTGGTTGTGGTCACTGCATGCTGCAGCCGTGAGAGTCCAAATCCCATCCCTCGTTCGTGTGAAGTGCCTGAAAACCAGGACCAGCCCCCAGAAGCCTTCAGTTCCCTGGCCTTTCCCCTTCGACTTCTTTCCCTGCCCCTTCTTTGACAGAACCGTTATTGGCATTTCTGCTCTCACTGCTGGTGCCTCTCCCTCCGTCACTCTTTGGTGGGTGCTGAGTGGCTGGGAGGCTTGTTTAAGTATCACATCCTCAGGCAGCACTGTCTGTGCAGCGTCCCTGCAATTATGACTTGCCAGTTCCTCCACCGTTGCAGGCTGTTAAGGCGCATGGTTACTGTGGCCAATGTCCCCTCGCTCGAGGTGCTGTACTGGTACCAGTCAGCCCTGAGTCTGGAGGTTATAGTCCCTCTGGGCTTTTGTGGCCATTTCAGTAGTAGCAGCCTCCAGCAAGTGTCTTTTTCCCTCTCAATCCTCCAGCTCACTCGTCTGCTGGGGCTGCTGGAGGTCTTTGAGCCTGGACAAATCCATGCTGCTGTTAGCACAGTTCTGTAGCATTGCTAGGCAAGGTCCTGTGTGGTCTGCAGCACATTAGCCTGGCAGGACGTGGCAAAGCCCTCAACGTGTGCAGTTGTGCCAACCCCCAGCGCTCAGAAATCAGGCGATAGGGTCCCCAAATATCATGAGGTTAGCTTGAAAATAATGAGATTTTTTAGGGATTCTTTTTATTTGCTCTTCTGCTTTTGAACCCTGAGGGGGCATATCTCCCAGCTTTCCTCCACAACTGTGAGGGCTAGAAGTGTACTTTGTTTCGAAATGAAAGTTGAAAGTCTCATACAATCACATGACCCCAGGAGCTGGCGCTTTAAGAAAAACACCCACTGTCATGAAATCTGCAATAAAATTGCAAGAGTTGGCAGCATGTGAGCAGAGTCCCTGAAGCACAGGAACCCTGCTCCTGTGAGGCTTAGCACCTCTTGAAGGAGAGCTTTGGGGTGTATGGCCTGCTGGGGATTGTGTCTCTGCTGAGGGCCCGCTCATGCCCTGCACGAGGTGGGGGTAAGGTACTGCTAAGTCACAGCACCCACCGCCACGCCCTGCCCGGTGGGTGTCCAGTTCTGGTGAGCCCCCGCATTCACAGCCATGCAGGACAGTGGGAGAGAGGGGGGTTGGGTGAGCCATGGGCCTCACAGCCACCCCCTGCAGTCGGGGGCTGGGACGGGTACTGCTGAACCACTACAGTCACAGCCATGTCCTGCAGCAGAGCCACTGCAACCACGGCCACATCCTGCAGTGGCGGGGTCAGGTACTGGCAGGGGGCCAATGAGGGGGGTTCACCAGAGCTGGGAATTTGGGCCAGCCTTCCCTCCCTCCAGCAGTGAGGGAAATCAGATCCTCACAGGGGGTGGGGTCAGGGCAGGCACTGGGGTGGGGCTCTGAACTTTGAATATCAGCGTTGTCATCTATTTCACTGCTCAGCCAAACGCAGAGGGGAGACCAGGGGCTGGGAGGCTGCGAAGCTCGGCACCATGGGCTCAGTTCGGTGCTGGTGGCTGGGCCGCACCCCCACGTATCTGTCCAACCAGACGGGGAGCTCAGCCTGAGCAGCCCAGGCAGGCATGTAAGTCCCCTCAAGGGGGAGCGCCAAGATCATGACCATACTGTGAACATGGGCACCCCCTGCTGAAAGCGGCGACTCGCCTTGGCCCCTGGGGTGGGCAGAGTCTGGAGGATTCCCCTGCCTGGCCAGCTCCGCCTCTGGCCTTTTCTCAGGAGAGGTCCCCGTGCTGCAGGACCCCTCTCCACAAACAGCAGCGCAGTGAGCCAGTGGAGGCCGTCAGCCTTCTGACATGGGCAGTGCCCCTCATGGCACATCTGGTTCTTCAGCAGGGGCCTGGGTGACCCTTTCTGGAGCGAGGCTCCTTTTCATCTCGTTCTCATCCCTCCTGCTCTATCTCCCCTGAATATGTCAGCGATGCAGCTGCCTGCATTCTGGATAGCTGATCTTGTCATCTCCGCTCTGCCGGGTAGAGAGCAGGGCTCTGCAGGTAACTGAAATCCCAGCCTCCAGGTTGGGTTTGCCTTCAGAGAAGCATGGTTTTGTCTTGAATTGGAATGGCACATCCCAGCGGTGGCAGCTTTGGAACTCTGTGCTGGCCCCATACCCAAGAACCTCTGAGTCAGCCATATTTGTAAGGGGAGAGTTCTCTATACAATGCTCTGAATTCCGCCCCACAGAACTATTACATATCCTAGCCTGGATTGGTCTTGTTTGTGTTCCTGTCCCTTGTTACTATCCATTAATCTGCTCCACAGAGCCAATATGTACCTTTCAATTATTCATATCTCGCAGCTTAGGACTTAATTGAACATTATCAAGTAAACTCTGAAAGATAATGATAATGACTTGCACTTAGCTAGCTCCTATCATTTCAAAGGATGGCAAATTGCTTTGTCGGCAGTATAGACATAGATCACTTCACCCATCATGAAAATGCACCCACCTCTTGGATGGAACATGACAGCTGTTCAACAGCTCACACAGCAATACATGACTGTTTAGGACAGGAAGTGAAGAAGAGCATCGAATCCAACTGAAGTCTGAATGAGGCAGGATGTAATTGCCTGGATTGGAATGTGATCAAGATACTAGGGCCAGCTCCCTTTACTCCTATACTAGGTGCTCTTTGACGGTCGCATAGCGCAGTAGCAGAGCCTCAGTTTGTCATCTCTGTGAAGGTCTCACTGGTGATACAAGAGCGTGAATACCAAGCTCAGGGCAGCCTGTTAAAAACCAGAGCACAATCCCCATGTTGGTTGTGAGTTGTAAACTTAGATTTCACCAACTAACTGCACCAAGTGCAAACTCCTCAGGTGCTTTACCAGAGTCACCGTGGGGTGCTCTGGTCTGTCTTGCCATCCTGGTGACAGATGACTCCTTATACCAAAAAAAGAAAAGGAGGACTTGTGGCACCTTAGAGACTAACAAATTTATTTGAGCATAAGCTTTCGTGAGCTGCAGCTCACTTCATCGGATGCAGTCCACTGAATGCATCCGATGAAGTGAGCTGTAGCTCACGAAAGCTTATGCTCAAATAAATTTGTTAGTCTCTAAGGTGCCACAAGTCCTCCTTTTCTTTTTGCGAATATAGACTAACACAGCTGCTACTCTGAAACCTAGCAATATTCGGGTTACTCCTAATCTCAAAGGATCAGTCACTTACCCCAGGTCAATTGTGCTTTAGGTCTCACACCGAAGACAACACTTGTAGCCAATTCTATAATAAACAATATGAAGATTTATTAAATTGGAGAAAGAAAAGGAGTACTTGTGGCACCTTAGCGACTAACCAATTTATTTGAGCATAAGCTTTCGTGTGCTACAGCTCACTTCATTTCTTTTTGTGAATGCAGACTAACACGGCTGTTACTCTGAAACCTTAAATTGGAAAGTTATTTACAAGGTTAAAGCAAGCAAACATAGACACATGAATGAGTTACAATCTTAGGCTTCTATAATCAGCAAGCTCTATGTATCCTTTAGGGCTAACCCAGGCTAAAAGTGGATGATCTCTTGCTTATGCCTAGAAACACCTTCCCCTCCAGAGCCCAGGCAGCACAGAGATCTTTAGTTCCATCTTCACGGTGAAGAGAGCAGAACAATATGAAACTTTAGTCCTTTTGTTGACAGTTTCTCAATCCAGATGTAAAGAGTTTCCAGTTGTAAGCTCCAATCATAGCCCGTCTGATCTCTATGGGTCTTCTCTTTTGGGAGGGGCATAACAACTTCTGTAGAAGAGCACACTAATTAGTGTCACTTTCCTGTGTGGCAATTCACAATACAATTGTGCAAATATTACATTACAATATGGGACATAGATATTCCAGGCAAGATTAATGCAGGCAGCAACTCACAAGCATTCAACAGAGTCTAAACACTAAACACGTTCTTTATCATTCTAATATCTATTTTATCAACGTGAGCCAGACAGATTCCAGCTGTGTAACTGTCAGTGTCCGGCTGAGAGCCGGGGACCATGGCGTAAGCTGGAACCTGGCCTGGCAGCATGACAAGCTCATCCCAAAAATAAACCAAATTTCCTTTTTGCTGCCCCATTGGCATTTGGTATACTGTGTGTTAGTAGAGAGAGTTCATCATGGACACCTTCCCACCTGTTCCCAATCCCCTGGACCCTGCTACCCACCCATCCATGCTTGTGGAATGTCCCTGTGACACCTACAGCAATCGTTTGATGTGGAAAAGCATTAACAGGTGTTGGCAGGTTCTTATTCCAGCCCTAGAAACCCCGGCTAGTCAGCCCTCCTGCTGCTTAAAAGCACACACTCCACCAGGTACCTTCACCAAGTGTCTTTATTATTATTTCTTTCCTTATGCTCCAGGTACAACACAATATAGCAGCAGATAGAAGGGGCTTCCTTAGTGTTCCCTGGCTCAGCCTTTTATACTGCTTGCTTTCTCCTCTGAGCTACCTAGCTAGTGAGCTAATTACCTCATTAGCTCATCAGACTCCCTATAAGAACATGAGAATGGCCATACTGGGTCAGAGTAATGGTCCATCTAGCCCAGTATCCTGTCTTCTGACAGTGGCCAATGCCAAGTGCTTCAGAGGGAATGACCAGAACAGACAATTATCCCCTGTTGTCCACTCCCAGCTTCCGGCAAACAAAGGCTAGGGACACTCAGAGCATGGTGTTGCATCTCTGCCCATCCTGGCTAATAGCCTTTGATGGACCTATCTTCCAAGAACTTAGCTAGGTTTTTTTTGGAACCCTGTTATAGTTTTGTCCTTCACCACATCCCCTGGCAATGAGTTCCACCGGTTGACCGTGCATTCTATGAACTACTTCCTTTTGTGTGTTTTAAACCTGTTGCCTATTCATTTAATTTAATTGGGTGACCCCTAGTTCTTGTGTTAGGTGAAGGAGTAAATAACACTTCGTTATTCACTTTCTCCACACCAGTCATGATTTTATAGACCTCTGTCGTATCCCTCCTTAGTCATCTCTTTTCCAAGCTGAACAGTCCCAGTCCTTTTAATCTCTCCTCATACCGCCACAGGTGCAAAGGATCCCCTCTAACCTTTCAAACTCAATCAGACTGCCTAATTCCCTCCTATTCTAACTACACCCAGTGTTCCGTGTGTTCTAAGTGACCAGGGTGCTGGCTGTCATTAGAGGCTCTGTTTATAGCTGCTAATAGCACCCTCTCAGATCAGGAAAGAATTTAGTTATTTTACAGTTCTAGAGTTGGTCCTGATCTTTAAGAGCACTTCCTTTCCCCCCTAATCCTCCTCTGATGAGACGGTTTGCTCTCTCCCCTTCCTTGGTTCCAGTTGTTTTAACAGGCCTCCATGTTCTCCTTTACATGGAGAAGCTGGAAGCAAGGAGTAAGAGCCAAGATGACATGATTTGTCAGCCCTTTGGCAGCTCTGCAGAGTACCAGTGGCCACTGACCACAGGGTGAGAACCACTGCAACATGGCGCTGTCAGAGTGGAACATGTCCCATTTTAAGGCCACATGTCAGTTGTCTCCAAGTCCCATGGGACTTATGGTGCAGTGAATGCTATGTGGGATTTGAGAGCCCGCCCCTCCAGGCCTGGTGCCTGAAGGGTAAGGAAGAGTTGCTGGCAGGTTTCTCCCAGAGTCAGCATTAAAGCCATCAGAGGGGGATGCTCTCACAGGGCAGTGGATGAAACACATCAGGCCTTTGCTCAGGCTGCCCAGGGTGGGCATGAGGCAGAGTTTGGCCCTAGCACAGATCATGTTCTTGCATCCTCTGCTTTTCTCTGGGTGTCCATGTTGTCCTCAGTCCTTGCCAGCACAGCATGGACCCCCAGCTCTGGACTCAGCTGCTGGGAGCAGGAGGGACTGAGTTTGATTTAGACTGTGAGTATTTGTGCAGTCGTTAAACCTCTGTAGTCTGCTCCTGAGTTGGCCTCTTAAGCAGCTTACAATGTCTATGCCCTGAACTTCGCAGGTCCTTTTTATCCAGAGGATGCTCACACCAGTTTCAGGGATTCTCTGCCAGCACATCCCCTGGGCTCCCCGCTCTCCCTGCTCCTGCACAGCATAGAACTCAGCATCTAAGGGAAAATACTCTCCTGGACTCCTCACTTACCAAAACGGAGCCCTCATCACAGGGCAGTCTGGAAGCACCTGGCCATGTCTCCTTCCCACCAGTGTGCCCATGCTCGGGGATTCTTGGCTCCCTCTCCAATCCCTGAGTGCACCTGAGGTTGTGGCCACTTTGATTCACCTCTTCCCTTGGCCCCAGGGAGCTGAGCAGGATCTCAGCCAGACCACCCCAGTATGATGTCAGGAAGTACCTGGGCAAGTGTATTTAGAGATGCGTTGGCAACACCCAGGAGCTCTGAAGGTGAGCATGGGTGAGAGCACACCGTCCATCCACTGGACGCTCTGGGACCAATTTCTCCTGTTGGAAGCCATCAGACTCCAGTCCTTAATGGCTGATGTCTCAAGTGCTATTTCTGGCAGATCACTAATGCCTAAATGACAGCTACATTAGCTGAGTCAATGCTGAGGATGTAAATTTGCAGCTGGGGAAGCTGAGGTTTAAGCAACAAGACGCGGTCATGGCTGGATTGCTAAGAGATTAGAGCCTGTCTCTGGCGCTCTGGTAAAGCACAAGGCTGGAGGTCAATTGACCCTGAGCACCTGCAGGGTGCAGCAATTGCCCAGAGATGTGCACTATGGAGGGCCCTGTTACTGGTGCACTGCACCTGCACAAGCCCCTACCGGAAGGAAGTTTAAGAGTTTTATTGAAATGACAGAATAATACACAAAGAAAAGGAAAACCACCAGCAGAATGGAAGCCAGTGGCGATTATACTGATAGGGAAATCTGGCAAATTACTCACAAGACCTGATGTACATTGACCTAGCGTCCTCCCATCATGTGTGGGCACAAGTATTGAAAGAATGACACATGAGAGATTAGTAGCCTACCTGGAAAAAATGAAATTATAAAGAGTGAACAAAGTAGATTCAGGAAAGGAAGCTGCACAGAGGCTCATATTGTAAAATTAGAAACAGAAATACAAAAAAGCATGAGGAACAGAGAGTTTATGAGAGCTGTCTCTTTGGACATTGTATGACATGCTGTAGAGGGAAGGCTTGCCGTATAAACTGGCCACAGTTGGAATAATAATAAGCATGTTCTGCTGGATAAGCGACTTCTTAAGCGATAGAACCGTACAAGTCAGGGTGGTGTTGGCACTGTCGAATATTTATAAACTTGCTAATGGGGAGTCTTATCAGCCCTACCATGTCTAACATTATGCTTATAATGAGAGAGCACACAGGCAGGAATACATATTACTCTATTTGCAGATGACTGTACGGGCCAAACTTAGAGGACTTAAGATAGCTATGGAAAGAACCAATGAGGCGCTCAGGGCAATTCCTGGGGATTTAAGTTGTCACTTGCTAAAGCAAAGGGAATGATCGTCACCAAACGGAAGCGTGGGCAAGAAGGGAACTTTTTCCAGAAACAATTCAGGTAGTTCAAAATGTTGCCTTCTTAGGAGTTGTGTTTGATAACAAACTAACTTGGAAGGGTCATATAGATAATATCAAGACTAAAGGGAAAAATAGGATGAATCTGCTTTAAAGTATTCCTGGGAACAACTGGGGTGTAGATGAGAATATCTTGCTGATGCTGTATAGGGCACTAATTAGACTAGTGATAGATTGTGGATGCCAAGCCTTTAATTCAGCTTCTAAATCAACACTAAAAAATTAGAGCCAACCCAAGCCCAAGCTCTGCCAATCACATGTGGTCCGAGCATTACGACACTTGTGTGTGCTGCAGGAAGCAACCAGAGAAATGCTTATAAACTGAAGGATGAAATTGTTAGATTGAACCTTTTGGGCTAAGGTTAGTGGAGACAGTGGAGATCAGAGTACTACACAAATATACGAGGGTGGAGGGGATTAAGTGGACAAGATGTAACTGGGTGCCACAAACTCCCACATGCTAACGGCATCAAAAGGTGGGTAACAAGCCTGGGTGAAAAGGAAGGACTGGAAGAAATGAAAATCTGTAGTCATGGGAAATCAAACGACAGCTGGACGGTTGTCTCTCCAGTTGTGGATTTGGAATTATACAATAACAAAAAATGGAAGAGCAGGACTGTCAAATATGATACTTAAGATTTATGAGTTTATACATGGCAAATGGGGTCAGCATTGCCAGATCTATACTGACGGCTCTAGAGATGACAATAAGGGTGGAGTGAGAATGGCCTTTTGTATCCCTGAATTAAGAAATCTCGGACTATTCAGTTTTGTGGCCATTGTGACAGCCAAATTGATGGGCATATTGTTGGCACTGACCTGGATAAGGGGTGCACGCCCAATCATAAATCATAATCAGAAAGGGAGTCTGGGAAATTAGGAGTGACTTAATCAATGAAATATTGTTCTTAAATATGGAGAGGGTCCAATTAAGTATACATATAGCAGTAGTGTGGATTTCGGCATGTGTTGGAGACCAGGCAATGAAATGGTATCTAAAGCAGCCCAAAATGTCTTAAAAACGAGGAGGTTGATATAAAGATCCCATTAATCAAAAGTTTGGTTAGGAGAGAACTTAAGAAGGAATGGCACGAACTACGGAGCAAAGAGAAAAAAGGGTGGACATTCTATGACGTATGTCCTCAACTTTAGCATAATGGTTTGGTTAATAGCTATGATTGAAGAAGCAAAGTAACTATCTTTAGAGTGCTAGCAGGTCACTGTGACCTGAATGGTGATTTACATTTGCTAAACATGCACCCAGCTGGGTTGTGTGACACATGGAAAGTTAAAGAAACAGGTGAGCATCTGCTGTGGCAAAGCAGGGAGAATGGCACAGAAGGAGAGATTCTTGATGAAGAACTGAGATGTCTCAAGGTGAAAGAACAATCTGAAGGGGCTGGGGAGAGTACCGAGACGGCGGGGTAGCATTGAAAAAGCACTACTTTGCTTTTTTAAAGAGACAGGACTGGGTGAGAGGATTTAGTTTTTGCTTATGTCAAAACAGGGGTAGGTGGAGGTCATAGCCTCATGTGTTGAGGCTGCTGTGCCATCAAACGACAGAAAGAAAGAAAGAAAGAAAGAAAGAAAGAAAGAAAGAAAGAAAGAAAGAAAGAAAGAAAGAAAGAAAGAAAGAAATGGACAATCCAGGGAGGGGAGCAGGCAGTTGAGCTTCCCAGCTCCCAGGAAGAGGCCTGGAAGTTAGCAGAGCCTCTGCCCTTACAGAAAGGGAGCCCAGGTCACCTTTATTAAAAAGGTGGGAAAGGACTGTGTGCTGTAGCTTATGCTGGAGACCTCAGCGAACGTTGGAGAGAGGCCAAGGACCTGGCTGGAACTGCCTACAGGTTTTGCCCGTTTGGTTAATTTCTTTTGCTGCCCTTAGATTGTTTGTTTCCCTTGGAACTCCCAAAAGGGGAGAAATAATCAGAAGGCCTTGGCTGGAGGGCTGAGAGCCTGTCATCACTAGACTGCACTGAACGCTCCTGCTCGAAGCTCTTCCCATGCTACCTCCAAAGGAGCTGCTCTGGTGGGGACGCGTCCATGATAGAGAGTTAGCTCCACGTCCGGAATTTTAAGAGTGCTTGGGCTGGGCTGGGTGGGGTGTCCTTGGCACTTACATAAGGGCTTTCCCATCTTAAAAAACATGGCAAAATATGCAAATGGGGCTAAGGATTGATGGGACTTGCAAACTGAGACTTAATACATTCTGCGAAGCTCCTTAGGGAAATGGAGCCATGAGCCCCAGGGCCAGGAGAGTTGCAGGAAAGGGGAGCAGCATCCAGTGACCAAATGACAGCCACTCTGGATTCAGCGTCAGACTATCCCCAAACCACTCCCCAAGGTTACTAATATACCAGTGACTGTGTAGCTGGCACTGGGCTGGAGTCGAGTCACTCAGCCGAGTGCAGCGTGTGCAACTGGCAGTGATGCACAGAGTTCTGCAAGTGGCAGCTCAGAGCTGGCGTGCACATTTCTGCGCTGCTGCGACGCGGTGCTGAGGGGAAGCCGGCACCCTAACGCGACGGAAACTGATTGTCTTCCCATGCATCACTGTGCCTTGCCGTTTGCAGCTCAGGGCCATCCATGAGGCTACATGTTGAGGAGTGGCAGGAGTTTAAGGTGCCCTCCAGTTTACACAGGATACACAGGGGCTCTCTGCGGGGCACCAGCCCAGCCAAAGCGCTTGGGAGCATTGTGTCTCATGAGCTCTCTGCATTGGGGCGCACACCTACTGCCACACCCTGTACTGGAGTGCACCATGCACTCCCCTCTTGGACCAGTCAGCTGTGCTGTGTCTGGGGAGGGGAGGGGAGGGAAAAGGTGGGGTGGGAACCACAATCCTGCCTCCTCCCTATCCTTGCCCACAACTTTTGGGGTGGCTACTGCCCCTGGGGAGGATAACAGGGTGCAGTCCTCATGCTCTGCAGAGCACAGGTGCTGCAGGTGGGGCTGGCTCCTCCTCAGTTAGAGGAAAGGCTCCCAGCTCCATTCTTCCTATTAGAAGTATGCCCTTCCCTCATCCAGTACCCACAGGGGATATTTCCTTTGCTAGCAGCTGCATGATTAATTTGCTCTCACAATCAACAAACATCTTCCTCCATGAGTAACCTGCAGCCAGGGGACGCTGTGCAGTTTGGCGGGCTAACATACCATGATCTAGCTCTGAATTTGGCACGTCGCTTTCTGCTGCAGTGTGCGGAGGGGCTGATGTGGCGAGGAGAGCACATTTTGGAATCCTTGTAGAAAAGTCTCTTGCTGCTTCTTGGCAACCTGACAGATTCTGCCTTTGGCATGAAGGGCCAATAAAACTGCAATCACGGTTTCCTGAACCCTCCCACTAATTTTCTTCTAACTAAGATTAGAGGTGAAATGTAGTATGCGGGTAGCAGATACCTGAGATGGGTCGGTTCCTGGCCATTTGCCATACTGGATCAAGTCCAAATTCCTGCCTTCAACAGGAGATACTCATGCTTTAGGGGTAAGGGGAAAGGGGGAAAATCTCATGCCCTCGTTTTCTTGAAATACAGTGCATAAGTGTGAGATTCTGTTTCCAACTCCTATAGCGATCAGTTTATGCCCTACGTTGTCTCTATGTCACGTAGGAATTCCCCTTACATCAGAGAAATCCCCACCTGGCTGCTTAAACCAGCTTTGTTCCTGCCAGTTCAGCTTAAGCAGACAGAGTGGAGGCCCCAGGATCTGGCCCGAAATTTCATAACCTAGTATTTTAATGGCCAGTATCAACCGATCAACACCTACTAAAGTGAACAATAAATGTGTCAGCAACACTTCAGAAATCCTTCAGTGCAGAATTGAAGAAACAACCAACGAATCTCTAGACTCTCTCTTTAGCTTGTGGTAGCTTTATCCTGACAAATCCCAAGGATCACAAGCTAAATGGTGTGTAACTTGTTCCAGAACTCAACACATTTCAGTGAAATCAGCTCACATGTTCTGGAACTTCTTCTGCAGGCAAAGTTTTTTGTGGAGTTTGTTGTCTTGGTACCAAGTCTGTGTGGTGTATTGAAATTGTAAGCTGTCCCTTTAAATGCTCACGGAAGTTTCTGGGTCCTGCTTGCAGGCTAGGGGTTCTGTGTGTGATCTGGACTTAGCAGCAATCAGTCTGCAGCCAGCCAGCCTAGAGTAAGGTGGGATATATTGTGCATCTTTGTTTTAGAGAGAAGCCTGCTTTGTCTCCCAATCTGTTTTTGAGTTCTTGTGTGTATTATTGTTTTGAATTCTAAGAAATAACAGTGTTATGTTGCAGTCTTCCCACAAGAGTACCTATGTTTTTATCTGAAGTCCCAGTGGGTATGTTGTGAACATAGATAGCAGTCTGATGTTCCAGGCCCTCCAGTTACCCCATCGAGTGGGATAAGGGACACAAACTACTGGGCCCAAAGAGAGAAAGCCCAGATTTATACTGATCTAACACAGAGAAGGCAGCCGTTTCTGATCTTCACTCAGGGAAAGCCATGCTGAGTTGGCTTTAAAAAACGAAGAAGTGGATATTTATATGGATACCAAGAATATCCAATCAGAATAGTTATTACTAACTAACATTGTGGAAGGGATATTAAAGCTCATAGTTCAAGGCTTATGACAAATACTAACTACAAGGGAGACCTAATGTGGGGCATATTAGCTCATACCTGCCTATTGCCAGGTACCTGCACCTTCCTCTGAAGCAGATGGTGCTGGCTGCTGTCAGAGATAGGACACTGAGCTAGATGGACAGTGAGTCTGATCCAGTCTGGCACTTTGCTTGTTCCTATTTAAAAAATTAAGTGCAGTCAGCATTATTGTACCACTTATTACTCAGTATATTACCTTGGCCCTACTTGATATATATATGTCTAGAGTGGTCCTGTAACTGTATCATATTAACACAGAAAAACACTACCTTGTGTCACCAACTGTGGTCACCCAAGATAAGCAAACAGCGATGCAAACATAACAAATCTAGGGATGCAAACAAAACAAATTGACAGTTATCACTGTGGTGCTCCCCAGGGCATCCAGGTTTCTGAGGCCCTCCCAACCCCACCTGCCCTGAGCTTGAGGAAATTTTGTCTGTACCTGTTGTGGATCAGCTCCCTGAAACCTGCAGCCTCTGCACAAGCACTGTGAATGGGTTGAATTGAATGCACCTTTGGTCATTTGAAGGGTTGCTGGCGTGGTTTACTTACAAGATTGGAGCTCAATGATTCTAGTTGTATAGGGCAATGGAACTGAATACTGGCACCGTTTTCCACAGGTGGTGCTGATTTTAGCTGATATCTCACTTCTGAGTATAACAGAGGCAGAAAGAGCCTGTTGCTGCTGCTGCTGGCATTCCAATGCCACCCAAACCCATATGCTGCTAACCAATGTACTGTATTGGTACCTGCTGAAATAATCATTGAGTGGCATGGGAAAGTGTCCTACCATAGCAGAAGAAATAAGACAGCCCTCCCAAGAAACCTTTGGCAGAAGATTGCAGAGTACTTCGTGAGAGTTTCATTGAGATCACTACACAGGATTCACAGGACATCCCGGTGCACATAAACAAACTACTCCATGTGGCCCCCACTGCCTAACTCTAGAGGGGAATGAAAAGCAGATAGCAACTCTACCTCTCTTGGTTGTTCCACTACTTCTTCTAGCACAAGTAAAAATGAATAAATCAAATGATGTGTCCTGTTACTTTGGGCGTATCATCCCTGTAATTTCAAAGCAAACTGCACAATTGCCAAAGGTTTCTTCCCCTGCATCAGGCTCACCCTTGCTGGACTGTTGGGACTGGCTGGACTGCAGTGCAGTCAAAAACAGGTCTGGGCTTGCTATGCAGCAGGATCCCCCTGTCACCTGTCCCCTATGCCCCTCCTCCTCCTGACGGTTCACAGCAGGGGCATGTGACTCAGGCTTCTTGAAAGTATCCCTGGTGCTCTTGGAAGAGGTGGTGGGGTCTCCACCGCGGATGGCATGCAGCTCTTTGTAAAAGTGACAGGTCTGTGGCTTGGCACCACGTTGATTGTTGGCCTTGCTGGCTTTCTGGTATGCTGTTGCAGCTCCTTGGCTTTCACGCAGCACTGCTGCTGGTCCTTGTCATAGCCCTTCACCAGCATCTCTTGAGCAATCTGCCCATAAGGTCCACATTTCTATGGCTGATTCAGAGCTGTGCCTGCCCAGCTGCTCCTCCTCACAGGCCCAGGAGATCCAGTACCCATAGGCACTGAGTTTATAATCTGCCGGGGGGTGCTCCCCCTGGTTCCACCCAGGCCTTGCTCCCACCCCCACTTCACCCCTTCCCCTAAGGTCCCACCCCCACCCTGCTTCTTCCCACCCCCACTCCATCCCTGCCCTGCCTCTTCCCTGCCTCTTCCCATCCCCGCCCCACCTCTTCCCTGCCTCGTTCTGTCCCCTCCCGCGAGCATGCTGCACCCTCGCTCCTCCCCATCCCCCAGCACCTCCTGACGCTGTGAAACAGCTGATCTGTGGCAGGTGACAGGAGTCGGCGCCTCCTGTCTACTTCAGGCAGGAGCACGTCTGAAGCATGTAGCTGGCATGGTCAGCTGGGCTGCTGCACTCAGCAAAGGAGAGTTGTCAGTTGTGCTCGCAAGCTGGGCAACCAGGGAAAGGAATTTCAAAACTTTGTGGGGTTTTAAAGGGGAGGGGGAGCTTCCATGACCTGTGGGCAGCTGAGTTCACAACAGGGACCAGAGTGGTCATTGTGGGACAGCTGCTGGAGGCCAGCAATGGTTGACATAAGTAATGCAGTTTCTACACTCTCCCTGTGTCAACCTAACTACATCGACCCTGACTCTATACTGCTCAGGGAGGTATTGTTATTAAATTGGTGTATCACTTACATCAGCAGGACCCAGATTGAAGTGAAGGCACATCCACAGCTAGGTTTATGTAAACTGCCTTGTGTCAACCTAACAGTGTAGTGTAGACCAGGCCTAGATGAAGGATGCCAAGCTGTCCTCATTGCCCCCCAAACAGCAAACCTTTGAGGGTCACATCAAGATAGGGTCCCTGCCCCCACCTTTTACCTCTCCCTGTTAGTTTCCTTTTGAAGTCACTGCCAGCTATTCTTTAATGCTGACTTAGAATGCTAACAGCTGCCCATTATGAACCAGACAATATTCAGTTTACTTGTAAATGGACAGAGGGATAAACATCTCTTGCCTAGAGAAAAACCTCCTTTTCACTTTTCCTGGTGATCAATCCCTAGACAAAGACCTTAAGGGCACAATTTTCAGTGTGTGTACATAACTCCGTACACAACAACTGTACATGCATTTCACATTGATACTGATGGCCTGTATAACACAGGCTTTCATTAGAGCTGCCACATGGCACTCTTGGGTGAACTAGCATGTAAATACCAGATCCAGGGGATTCCTGTAACCCATATGCACACCGGTGCCCTCTGCCAGTTGGCATCAAGATGTCCCTGGTCACAAACACACAGCACAACCACTGATCCACAACGCTTTTCGGAATGCGCAATCTTTACCCAGACCACAGAATGCATGGGTGATAAATTTCATGTTCCAACAGAAATGCCACAAACAAACCTTCAGAAAATTCCACCCCACAGTGCCCAAATAGGTTTCAAACTCAGTCCTCAGAAGCAGTGACTCTGGAAAGGATTTGGGGTACATGGTGGATGATCAGCTGAACATGAGTGCCTGGTGTGATGCTGTGGCCAAAGAGGTTAATGCAAGCCTTGGATGCATTAGCAGGGAAATCTCAAGTAGGAATAGAGAAGATGTTATTTTACATCTGTATTTGGCACTGGTACAACCGCTGTTGGAATATTGTGCACAATTCAAGAAAGATGTTGATAAATTGGCAAGGATTCAGAGAAGAGCCATGAGAATGAGTAAAGGATTGGAAAGCATTCCTTATAGTGATAGACTCAAGGAGCTCAATCTATTTAGCTTAACAAAGAGAAGGTTAACAGGTGACTTGATTACAATCTGTAAGTACCTACATGGGGAACAAATATTAATAATGGGCTCTGCAATCTAGCAGAGAAGATCTAATATGATCCAATGGTTGGAAGTTCAAGTTAGACAAATTCAGACTGGAATTAAGGTGTACATTTTTAACAGTGAGAGTAATTAACCAATGAAACAACTTAGGAAGGGTTGTGGTGGATTCTCCATCACTGACCATTTTTAAATCAAGATGGGATGTTTTTTTAAAAGATCTGCTCTAGGCATTATTGTGGGGAAGTTCTCTGGTCTGTGCTATACAGAAGATCAGATGAGATGGTCACAGTGGTCCCTTCTGGCCTTGGAATCTATGAGTCTATGAAAATGATATAAAAAGAAACACAAAAATCATGATGAGCTAGACTATAGAATCATAGAAGGTTAGGGCTGGAAGAGACCTCAGGGGGTCATCTAGTCCAACCCCTGCTCAAAGCAGGACCAACCCTAACTAAATCATCCCAGCCAGGGCTTTGGCAAGCCAGGCCTTAAAAACCTCTAAGGATGGAGATTCCACCACCTCCCTAGGTAACCCATTCCAGTGCTTCACCACCCTCCTAGTGAAATAGTTTTTCCTAATATCCAACCTAGACGTCCCACACTACAACTTGAGACCATTGCTCCTTCTTCTGTCATCTGCCACCACTGAGAACAGCCTAGCTCCATCCTTTTTGGAACCCACCCAGCCTGAAAACAGTTTCTTGCCTCTGTCTGCATTGGGGGTACATGGCTCAGACTCTCTACCCCCTTGTGGTCCTGGGACCCTGGGTCCAAGCCCTGGATTAGTAGGATTTGTACATGGGTTCTCCTCTTTCTTCTTCTGGAGGTCAGATGCTGCCAATTTTCTTCCCCATTCTGCACTGCCCTCTCTGGTTCTTCAGCATGCTGTGCCTGCAGTACCAAACACTGACTTCTATCCAGAAAGTCTTCATTTTCTCTGAGGAAGAATGTGTTCATGCCTGAATAGCTGGAGAGGGCCTTAATGTCAGGTGTTTGTCTGAAAACAGGTCACATGCTACTGATGGTGTTTCTCCCTATGGAGTGACATTCTGATGCATTCTACTCATAACTAACAAGTAACGTAGTATCTTGATTCCCCTTCTCTTTAATTTTACATCCGTGAAAAACTTTTCAGTTGTATCTTGCCTCTGAAGTTGCTGGTTTTATTTGAATGTTGTCTGAAATAGAACAAACAGACTTTTCCTTTCATGAAATGCCATTCTCCCATCCCTAATTTAAATAGCAAAAGCAAATTATTTGATCTCTCTTTATACATACCTAAGGCTGTGCATGCAGACAGACGCTTTGCAGTACCATGAGTGATCACTAGGTGACTCTGATGCACTGCTGGAATGGCTCTGCCTGTACATCTGCCTGGCTGGAAAGGTGTCTGTTGATAGCAAATACTCAGGAAGGGCATTTGCAGAGGTCCAGCTCCCTAAATGGTTCTATAGCAATGAAATCTGAGATCCTTCAAATACTGCAGCAGTGAAGCAATGGTGTCTCAAACCACTATTCAGGGAAGCCTTCACTTCCCCACCATTTGCCTGGTGTCACCACTTAACTGAGGGTTGCAGTGGAAGGTATCTCACCCACTATAGCTACCTGGGATTGCTGGTGGAAAAATTGTGCCCTCCCTGGAATATGTGACTGCAGAGAGAGAGGTGTACTTGACACCGATTGCAGTCTCCTTCTTTAAGATCCGCAGGCAGCAGAGGTAAAGATGGGATGGGGCCATTATGTTCAGCTCTGATCATCCCCAGAGGAGTTCAGATCCAGCGTCTTGATTCTGACCCATCTCAGATTAGATCAGTGTGACACCCAATGGCCCCCTGTAATGGGCTGTGATCTATCAGTGATCCATGGGCCATGCACTGTGCACAGTATAGCACTTCTCCACCACTTAAATGACCACGGTCGCCTGAGAAGTCTTGGATCCTGGGGAACGTCATTCAGGTGGCTAGACTAGCTAGGCAAGTCTCCAGGAGCTTAGAGGTTCCATTCAGTTTGGAGAGTTCTGTGGGACCCTTGTCTGAGCCTCTCGAGCCTGAATCTTTCAAATCAAATCCTGTTTTTTGGAATTCACAAGGGCGTTCACTTGGATCTGGGAAGGGCAGAGCTGAGTGCAAATGAAAAATGCTCCAAATAAAGCTAATTGAACATTTTCAAATCCTCAAGAGAGTTCTGCTCACAGCTGTTTTACCCCATGTCCTGTGTCACTGTTGTATTCCTTGGACTAGAGCTACAGTAAGGTCAGGTTTCTCCCCACATGTTATTTGACCAACTTGATCATCAGATTCTTTTTCTGAATTCTTTGTATTACCTTGTGCCCATGTTTGATAGCTGCTACAGCTTTCCCCTAGTCCTTCGGCATGCCCATGGCTATGAACTAGTGCAATTCTCTTTCTTAAGCATGTTGTTTAGGAACATAGGAATTGTCAGCCTGGATCAGAACCAAGCCCTGTCTAATCTAGAATCCTGTCTGTCAGTGGCCAGCATCAGAGGTAGGTGAAGGAAACCTGCAGTGGAAGATATGGGATGATCTGCCCCCCATCCCCCGTCTCCTGAAGCAGGAGATTTAATATCCCTTCTATGACTCTGTTAGAATTAACTATTACAATTCTGGACAGCCTTATTATCCATATAAATGCCCAATCCCTTTTTGAAACTTGTGGAATTTTTGGCCTCAATGACTTCCTGTGGCAGTGAGTCCCACAATCCAATCACATATTGTGGGGGAAAGCATTTCCTTTTATTGAATTTGCATTTTTCTACCTTGTAGTTTCAGTGACAGTCCCCTTGTTCCTGTGTTGTGAGTCAGGGAGAACAGATGTTTCCAATCTACCATCTCTAGACAATTCAGTATTTTACATACTTTTATCATGACCTCTCTGATTTGTCTCCGTTCTAAGGCAACAATACTTTTTCAATCTCTCTTCACAGGAGAGTTTTTCCAGCCCCTTGGTCATTCTCCTCACTCTTCTCCAAACCCCTCTAATTCTACAATATCCATTTTGGGAGGGGGGGACTAGTGCTGCATCCAGTATCTGGATGAGGCCATACCATTGATTTATATAGGGCTATGTTAATAGTCTCTCTGTTATTCTCCATCTCGTTCCTTAGGATTCCTAACTTTTTTTTTTAATTGCAGATGCACGTTGAGCAGAAGTCTCCATGGAGCTGTCTACAGTGAGGCTGTCAGGCCTCAAAGCACATGCTGCCAAGTGGGAGCCTTGTCCTGAGCACCCCCAAGCTGCAAGGACTGGTGAGGGAACTGCTGCTAATACCAGAAATTACACTTGCTAATGCAGCAAGGTCAGATGGCTAAAAGCAGGCTGCTGATTGGACACCACCAGGCATAAAGCTTCCTGTTCCATCCTTTGTCTGAGCAACTTGTTGCTAAGTCTATTGCTGCCTAGCCCCATGAGGGTATATCTACACTGCAATATAAGCCCAGGGTACAAACTCAGGTTGAAGCCTAACCAGCCTTCCATCTACACACAAATCCTACTAATCCAGGGCTTGGACCCAGGGTCCCAGGACCACAAGGGGGTAGAGAGTCTGAGCTTGCATCAAACTGGGACCCAGGGTTCAAGGCCTATTGCTTTCCAGTGTAGATATACCCTAACCAGACTCGTGCTTTGGGAGCTCACCAAAAATATTCCATAGTCCCATGGGCCAACTTTCTTAATTGTCTGGACAGTCAAGTTTGGTGAACAGTCAAGTTTTTCCAACTACACCATGAACAAAGGGCTAGAGCAGCCACATTTTGGGAGGGCGCTAGGAAATCTGGGATATAGGTGGTTGGATTTGGGCCTGAATAATGCAATGTAGACACTGGGACCCCAGTTAGGGACCGAGGGCTCCTGTGACTTTCTGTACCTCGTGGGAACACCCTGCACCCCATGTTCATCCTTATAAAATGATTGTGTGGTATCCAATGCAAAGTTTGTCATGTTGGGTGTCTTCGGAAGGCTCATGATGCCCTGAGCATAGTAATGTTATAGTTATTGTTATAGGTTGTAATTTTATGTATATAAGTTATGAGGTTGAAAATGTGTCCTCATGGCTTAAAACAAGCCCAGGCAAAACTCTCCGGGAACAGAGGGACAGTTCACACCTCATTGGGGCACATATGGGACAAATCCAGCCCAGCCTCACAGGAACAAAGGACACTGGCCTAGGCAGCCACAAAGGATCTGTTGGACTCTGGAGTGAGTCACCCCCCTTCCCTTGGCCAGTTTGGGACTGCGATGAGGTAATGCTCACCTGACCCCGAAGGGGGGAGGCAAAGCCAAGAGGGAAGACAGAACATGATAAAAGGGAGAGACGTTTGCCATGTTCTTCCTCTCTCTTCCACCTCCATCTACAGACACCACCACCAAGCGACTGAAGAGCTGATCAAAGGGGAGAGCCTGGCTGAAGGGCAAGGAGACAGCCTGTGGTGAGAAGCATCTAAGTTTGTAAGGGCACTGAAAGTGTTAAGATCAGCTTAGAATGTGTTTTGCTTTTATTTCATTTGACCAAATCCGACTTCTTGTGCTTTGACTTATAATCACTTAAAATCTATCTTTGTAGTTAATAAATCTGTTTGTTTATTCTACCTGAAGCAGTGAACTTTGTTTGAAGCATGTCAGAGACTCCCTTTGGGATAACAAGCCTGGTACATATCAATTTCTTAGTTAAATAGATGAACTCATATAAGCTTGCAGCATCCAGCGGGCACAACTGGACACTGCAAGATGGAGGTTCCTAGGGTTGTATCTGAGACCAGAGATATTGGCTAGTGTCATTCGGTTGCACAATCCAAGCAGCTTACATGACAGAGGCTGTGCGTGAACAGCCCAGGAGTGGGGGTTCTCACAGGGTGGATTTGATTTAATCATGGAAGACTCGATTTAATCATGGTTTTCTACATAAAAGTGCATTATTGTTGGTTGTTATAACTTTAATACATATTCTTCACAACTCAGAGATAGATGTAGGTTTCATTTTTAGAAGGTACACACTATACATTTTTAAACAGTAATTTATTTTGAAAACTTTTCAGATTAGTTTTACAGCTATATCAGAAAATGAATGATTGTTTGGTTATGTCATTTACTAAAGGTAATTGAAGCAGATATTTATGAAGTCATTGGGAGGTGAACTATCTCCAGTTCAACAGGTTAATCATTAATATTTGGAGGATTTTCTTGCCATGCTGTATTATGAGGAGAACATCACCAGACAGACATTTAAATTGTTTTATTTAACTAAAACGACAACTTTAAGTATTCTGGATTTTTTTCTTCAACAGCAAACATAATATTTTAACAAAAAAAGCATATGTCCCTCGCTTCTCACATTTATCTCCAGACTTCTTCTCCTTGTCCAGATCTATTCTGTCCCCAACAATCTTCTATTCATTCAACTATTTGAAACTTTGCACTTTCAGAAAGAGCTAAGGGATTGTCTCTGTGTACAAAAATTTGCAGAGGGACAATAGAGTTGAGGTCTGTTATTTCTAATCTCTATGTATTATTTATTTATTTAAAAACATTTTTGCTGTTAACAAGTCTGTTACCTCTGGAGACACAAATCCACAGTTTGAAAACTGCAAAACTAAGCATCTCTGTTGGTATCTTCTAGATTGAGCACTGAGTCTCATTGGGTAGATAGAAAGATTAACCTAAATAATCAATACAGAGTCCTGTGGAATCCCATAAAATTGGGTCCCTAATCCATGAACTATTGGAACTCATTCACAAAGCTTTTCTTAAACATTACATGAATATATTGTCTCATACTATAGAATATGAATTTATAATCCCTATTCCATGATGAGATATTTTTGAGCTATAATGTATCTTAATTAAAACTAGTTTTAGATAGGTTTTTTCCTCAAAGAGCACTTTATTAAAAAAATCCAATTTTTTATATTTTTTAAAAGAAATCGTTGATTTTTATCCGCCCTGGATTTTCACAGCAGATCAGGGTAAGGCTGGTTCCCAGAGTCAAGGACTGGAGTGACCTAGCAGATCACCGGTCCAGATAACACCAGGTGAACATCACAGTTCCACAATTTCTAACCAGGGGTTACAAATAAGTATAGATGCTCAAGCCCTGAGTTAGCAAACCCAGGGTGTGCTACCCCAAGTGTTACTAACCCTGGTCTTACATTGCAGTGTAGATACACCCTGAGAGACCTGACTTTCTTGCCTGGTTCCTGCTCCTTGTTCTTGCTATCTTGCCTTGTTCCTTGTTCCTGCTATCAGGCCGTATCCCTGTTCCTGTCACCACTCCTGGTTCCTGCTTCCTCCCCCTGACCCCACTTGCTGAGTTGGCTTAATCCTTGGCATGACTTCTGACTCCAACTCCAGCTTAACCCTTGGCATGACCCTGATCCCAACTCTACTCCTGGCTCCCACCACTAGGTCAGCCAGCTCATGTTAAGGAACCTGACAGCTTGCTCAGTCCAACCTTGGACTCCTCCAGGACTTGTTGAACCACTGCTTTGAGTATGGACATTACCAAAGCTGTCGCCCCAGACCCTGTGAGTCCTTAGGAGCAGATCGCTGCCCTTCAGGCAGAAAACCAGAAACTGAGGGACCAACTATGACAGCTGCAAACAGTAAATAATCCCTTTCAGGACAGTCTACAACTCTCAGAGAGACTGCAGGGAACCACTCAGCTTCTCTTATACACTAGGTTGGGTGACTGGCCCCAGAGTTCCTTTGCTGGAGAGATATGATGGTACCCACAGTAAGTTTTGTGTGGTCATTACCCCGTGCAGACGCTTGTTTATGCTCCAATCCCAGGAGGATGTCGCAGACCAAGTAACGGTGGGGCTAGTACTAAGCCTGCTTACCACGGAGGCCCTGGCATGGGCCTCTCACTTTTTAGAACAAAATCACTCAGTACTGACCAACTGAGACTCATTCTTATGAGTGTGTGCCAGTATTTTTGATGACCCTCACAAAGTCCACTCAGCAGTCTGCTTTATGAAAGCTTTGGCAAACCCTGGGTCAGCCCCTTCCTATGTCACCCAGTTCACATATTTGGCCATAGGTACCACATGGAATGGAGGTGGACTCTTCCATCAGTTTTATCTCAGACTTTTCAAAGAACCAAAAGATAAGCTGGCATGGGTGGACCTCCCCCTCACCAGTTTAGGGGCCTTCATGGACCTGCATCTGGATGAACACAACTGTATGCATGACAACTGGAACATAGAAGGAGCCCTCCTAGCTCCTACACTTACCCAATGCTGAGCTCTCAGGCCCATGTGAGCTTGCCCTTGGTCAAGTCCATACCAGCTGACATGGAATGACAAATAAGAGTGTAGAAGATGGGAGAACCTCTGCTTCTATTGTGGGGGAGCAGGGTATGCATTATCCAAGTGTCCTGTCAAAACCCCTACTAGGCTGATGACAGGGAAGAAGCTAACTTCACACCTAGTCGGAGCCCTGAGTCTCATTACCACCATGGAGAAACCCTGAGATGATGCTAACCCAGGAATTCCTCATACATCTCCACTTCTATAGATTGCCCTGCAATTGGAGAACCCAGAGGTAGAGCAGGCCTTTCCTATACAAAGGACCTTGATTGATTTGGGTGTGGGGGACAATTTTATGGATTTTTTCCATTTCCTGACTTCTCAGTCTCCCAATAAAACCCAAGGTTATCCTGGACCTGATAGAAACTATAGATGACATCAGACCTAGTTAAACAGGAAACCGCAACACTGGAAGTGGCATCTGAGGAGCACCACAAAGTCCTACAGTTTAAACTTATTTCCTCCCCACATTTCACCCTGATTTGAGGGGCACCCTGGCTCATTTGTCACAACCCCCATATTCTGTAGTCCAAGTGCATCATTGCCTTCTCATCTAGACTCTGTAGGAAGAATTGCCTTCTTGTTCAAGAATTCAAAACCCTAGAAACAAAGCCAGAGGGTTCCACTTTGATAACCCAGACATTCCCCCCACATGGTGGCAACCCTGTCAGACTTAGAAACGCCATCCCCACACAATGACCCGTGACTTACTGTGAAATATCAAGACTACCATGATGGAATGCAGACTCACTACCCTCGCATCACATCTACAGTTGCCCCATTGACCTGCAGCCCAGAGCCAAGGCTCCATGTGGATGTATATATTCTATGTCTAAACTATCAGTGTTAGTTAGTAGTGTTAAGGGAGTACCTCCAGGAAATCCTAACTAAAGGTTTTCTGTGCCATTCTACCTCCCCTGCAGGCAAGTCATTAGTTTTTGTGAAGAAGAAAAAGACGGGTCTCTAAGACTCTACATAGACCACAAAGCACTGAACCAAATAACTATATGCAATTGGTACCTCTTGTAGTTAAGTGTAGAAAGCTGGAATGTCATTGCCTTAGTAATGCTGTTCAGGCTGCTCAGTGCTTGTGTCCAGTGTTATCAGTACTAGCAGATAGTGCAGTCTGCTAATTCAGCAGACCTCAATGTTACTCATAAAGAAAGACCACTGGCATGGATTGGTGACAAAGGCATTCAGCCAGTTTTATTGCCCTCCAGGCACAGAACTAGCATCCCATAGGAGCTACAGTTACTCCAACATATGAATGCCCAGTGGCAAGGAACAGCTCAGTCAGCAGTGGGAATTTCTGCCATCCCCTTGGCTGCACATAAGGTGAGGTACCCTGACATTTATAACCTAAGACAAACAACTAGGATAAACAATGTACATACCACCTTACATGTTTCATGGCATCCGTTTGTTACGTCCCCTTGTTCCTGATATCTTGGACAAAGCATTCCTATTCATTATTTTGCCAAACCATCTTATTTTGTACTAGAGTGGGATATATCTGTACTAGCTGGAATATATTTATGTAAATATCTAGTGCCTAGTACACTAGCAAAAACTTTGCCAAATTCATATACTGGACAGTGAACTTGCAAACATCTGCTTTAATACATGACCTAACTTTGGTTCACAGCGTCTGGGTTCAAGCCTCAGACTTGCACTAGGCCCAGTGCTCCAAGCTCTTTCTCTCTCTACTAGACCCCTTATCTTTAATCCTAGATCTCCTGGACTAAGTACAGTCAGCACAGATGTTTACCAAACTGAAGCGTATAATCTAGATCATATAAGGCAGAAGATGAGTGTGAGACAGCCTCTAGAACAAAGTATGGACACTTTGAGTATTTGGTAATGCCCTTTGGACTCACCAGTGCTACTGCCATTTTCTAGACCTGATCAATGACATATTTTGAGATATCCTAGACCAGTTTGTGGTGGCATATCTAGATGACATCTCAATCTATTCCAGTGATTAAGAAAGCTATGACCACCATTTCTGTGAAGTCCTCACACAATCGCATCAGCACAGGTTATGTACAAAACTGGAAAAGTGCATATTTGACCAATCATCTGTCAAATTTTGGGGGTTCATCCTTTCAGCAGATGGATTATGGATGGACCCTCAAAAGGTGTTTGCAATTTGCAATTTGGGATTGGTCTGAACCCCGGAACATCTGAGACATTCAGATGTGCATGTGGTTTGCCAACTTTTACAGGAGGTTTATTCCATTCTTCTCAGAGGTCACAGCCCCTGTGGCTGCCATCATGCACAAATCTGCAAGATTTCACTGACCCCAGAGGTCTGATAGGCCTTTTAATGTCTGAAGATAGCTTTCATTTCTGTCCCAATGCTGCTCCACCCTGATCCTGACCAACCTTTTATCTTTGATGGTGATCCCTCTGATGTAGCAATTGGGGTGGTACTATCCCAAGGAACTGGGCCCCAGCAAGAGATACATCCATCTGCATATTTTTCATGAAAACTCACCAGGGCCAAATGCAATTATGAAATAGCTGACATGGAGTTACTCGCCATTAAGGTTGGATTGGAGACTTGGAGTCTCTACTCCGAGGGGGGTATTCTAGTCTTAACCAACCATAAAGATCTAGAATACCTATCATCTGCCAAGGAGCTGAATCAGCGGCAGTTGCATTGGGCCCTAGTCATCTTGAGATGTAATTTCATAATCATGTGTCATCCAGGCAACAAGAATGACAAGGCTGATGCCCTCTCACAAAAAAGGGAATGCTACACAGAATCCACCAATGCCAAAGAACCACCAGCTAGCATATTAAAACCACACAATTTCATTTGTGGGTCTGTATCTTCAGACTTCCTTACCATGCTCCAAGCAGCCCTCCCTAGCAATCCCTTTTTTAAACTCATAACCTCATCCAAGAAGGTCTCCCCACTATCACCTTACACCACTATTCCTGGGTCAACAACCTCCTCTATGTCAAAAGCTGCCTATATGTTCCCAGCAATTCCCCAACATGTTGCACATACATCATGATACCTCTGTGCCGGTCACTTTGAGCATTCTAAGACTTTGAGCATTGTAGCCCTCTCATTCTGGTGGCCACAAATGCGGGATGATGTTCGGTCCTACAGCAGGTCCTGCAACACCTGTGCTCAAACAAATACCGCTTGGAGCAGACCTTTTGGCCTCCTGATGCCATCTGAGACCCCTTTCTGGCCCTGGTCATGCATAACCTTTGATTTTTATAGTGGAGCTACCCAAGTCTGAGGGCCACTACACCATAGTGACTGTCGTGGACCAGCTTACCAAAATGGCCCATTTTGTACCATGCACATGTCTCCCAATTCTGGAAACCACTGCATGTCTTCTGATTACACATATCTTCCACCTCTATGGCCTCCTGACCATTTTACCATAGACCAGGGATCCCAGTTCATATTCAGGTTCTGGAAGGAAGTGTTTCACTTTGTAGACATCTGATCCCATGTGTCCAGCGCATACCACCCTCAGCCGGATGGTCAATTGGAATGGGGCAACCAGGTGCTCAAACAATATCTCTGCTGCTTTCTAAACCACTGTCAGAACAGTTGAGTTCCATTACTCCTGCTTGCTGAATTTGGGCATAAAAATGCTTCCTTGCACTGACCCTAGTTGATGTGTCTTGCTTGACCCATCATATGACCTTGACCCTGACCCTACTCTGGGCTCCCACCAGTAGGTCAGAGAGCCCACACTACTGGCCCTGACAGATACCCAGGTCCCTTTCTTCATTGACACAATTAACTTGACCCGTGTAAGGTGTAAGAGTAGTTCACATTTTTTTCCTTCCTATATAAATAATTTTGCATTTATCAATATAGATTTTCATTTCATTTGTGTCATTTTAAGATGATGTGTTAAAAGAGAGATTATTACAGTATAAGTCACCTAATTAAAGTAATGGCATGTGACCTCTCAGGCTGGAAGTGCACTGATTATACCAAAAGCTGGACTATGGGCATGTTAACTGGATACAAAGGGCCAGATCCTGCCCTCATTGTCTCTTGCTTTACACAGGTGTAATTTCACTGACTACAATGGAATTATTCCAGAGATGCATCAGCATTATTGAGAGCAGAATTTGCCCTTTAGATGACTTATCTGCATTCACACTTTCTTAATTCTCTCCGCATTGCACTTTCTCCGGTGCAGCCTCAACAGGGCTAGCAACACTTTGCTAATGAGTAGGCCCTGATATTGATTGCAGTATCTGGGCTGTATTGGACATGGAATGGACCACACAGAATGGCTGGCCCCAGACTGCATCTTCTTGAAGTCAGCTCATACCTTCTCTTTCCTCACAGTTCATCCATTGCTTGGAATACCTGCAGAACCCCCTTCCCTCATTCTACAGGATTTTCCTTCAGCATAGAGGTGAGCATTTGGGAAATTTTTAGGCAGGTCTTTCTGTGCTAAAATGTACAAAGGATCATGAGGCTAATGCAGCCTAGCAATATTTGGCCACATATTGACCAAAGTAGGTCAAAAGTTTTCCCTGGAGATGTGTTTTTGATGGACAAAATGGTGAAAATTTCAAAATGTTCATCAAAAAATGGGGGAGGTAGGGTTTGTTAATAAAAAAGAGAAATTTGAAGGGGTTGCTGAACATAGAAAGGTTTCGGTAAAGAACCCAAAGCTTTTGAACAGAAATTTAGATGAAAATGAAAAAAATTCATCAAAAATTTTCACATGGAAATTTTTTTTCCAGTTGGTGCCAATAGTGACTGAGCCAAATCTCGGGCCAGACTCCTTGCGGGTGTAAATTAGCACAGCTCAATGGAGTGGTGTAAACTGACATAAGCACAGAATTTGGCACCTCCTCTGGCAAAAGAACCAACAATGAACCAAACAGCAGAACGCCTTCTGCTCTGAGTTACCCTGGTGTAAACGCAGCGTAGCCTCCTAAACTCTACTGGAGCTCATTGAGATTTACAGCAGTACTCAGAGGGGAGGTTCATCCACTAGCCCCTTCACATTACTGAGAAATGGTTGGCGTTGCATCATTCCACGCACTGAGCTTTGTGATCTGTGTGACCGGTGCCAAGCTGGGAGTGGTTTTGCTCACTTTGCATTGAAGAGTGGGGATTTGCTTAGTCAGGAGTGCTTGCATTTGCATGCGGGGACAATCCCTTTACTCTGGTTTGACAGGACATGGAATTCTGTCACTCAAAAGCGAAGGGGAGTGAGGGGGGAAGACAGGACAGAGAAGTTGCTCTCAGTTGAGGGCCTGATTTTGATCTCATTTACACCAGTGTAAACTGGGAGCAACTCCGCCGACTTCTGGAGTTACACTAGTGTGAAGCTGTAAGTGAGAGAAAAATCAGGCCCTGGGTTACTTGGCCACTCACCTGCTAATTTGCTAATGAGCTGGAGAGCTTCCATTATTAGCATGTATTTATTTTCCTTCCACTTCACCACTAGAATCCCTGCCGTGTCAAATTCTCCCTGACATTTCAGCCGTTCATGCTCTCCTCCTGCATCCCTCCACGCCCCCTAATAACAAATGAATATTACAGAGTTAAATAGCAGCTTCCCTCCTTCAGACTCAGCTTTGCACGCTCACCCATATAGATGTGACAGTAAAAAATGGCCTTTTATGTGCTGCAGAAGTTCATAACATTCCTGTCTTTATAGCAATTGAGGGCAAAAGAAATAAAATCAATAAAATATTCAAAGCTTTCACATGATAAGTGCTAGCAAAACTTTTTACCAAATGTTTACTGTATAATAAATTCTATTAAAAAGCCCAAGCTTGCATGGTGAAGGGGGGTGTGGGGTGGGGGTGGAACGTTGTCACTTTAATTGCAATGGCATAAATATTTGATATTCAGTAAATTAGATCTGTAGCTATGAAAACATTCTTGCAAATGGATTTTTACCTGTAGCACAGTGCCATTAGCAGGAGAAATTCAGCACAGCCCCAGGGCCTGTAATTAACTCAGCCCAAGCAGAACTAAATATTTTTGACAGTTTTCCTGGTCTGGAATTAACTGTCATAGCAGAGAATGAAAGAAAGTGCATTGTCACATTATGTTTACGTAAAGTCTGTAAAATGCTGTGTTTTTATTTTTGTTTTGGTAAGTCTGGGTTTCATGCCCCGTTATTTTTTTCATCGTTAGAGACAAGCTTAAAAGCAACTAATGATGTATTTTATATCCTCAGACTAGTATCGAAGCCGTCTGAAAAAAGGGGACATACATTAGCTCAGTAATTCAATTTTTCTCTTCTATAATAAAGCATGGTACACTGTGTGCTGGTATAAATCATAATACGCTGACATCTGAAGACATTAGAAACTGTGTTTTTTCCTATCTGAATCAAGGTTCGCAGATAATAAGCAGTTGTCTAGCCAATGTCTGTTTGTCTATCTTACTAGGTTTGGGGGTTTTGTGTGTGTGTGTTTTTGTATTTATGAAAATAACTGTCACTCTTCTGAAATGCAAACCCTTGAGGGCAAATCTACTTAATGCTTCCCTGAAAGCTACTTATTGTCCAGTAGCTCAGAGAAAATCAGTACAGCAGTAATTGAAGGGATGTGTTGGGTTTCCTGACACATTGTCCTAGAAAATTATTTTACCTGGAATAATAAAGGTTGTTTTTACTGAAAGAGTTCTCTTGCTGTAAGAATGCTTATAAATCAAAGGATTAAAGTAGAAATGACTTGTAAATATAGAATGATAACCTAAAGAGGGCAAATATTATAGCTTATGGTAAAAAGAAAATTAAAAAAACCTGGTTTCCTAGAATATCTATATCTATCTATGTATCTATATACAGAGAGAGAGAGATGTGCAAAAGTGTGTAGTGTGTTCTCATGTTTTTCCTTGCTGACAGATTGAGAAGACAAGCAAATAAGGAATCAAAACTACCAGATTTTTTCATGAAAATTGCCAAGCAGCGACAAAAAATCTAGAAGAAATTACAGCTATTTCAGGACTCTTTCTTTGTAGCATTGCCATGAATGTTCTTCTTGGAAATAATTCATGATCCTTTTATTTTGAATTCCTGAATGTCTCAGTAAAAGAAAAGGAAAAAAACATCAACCCCCCCAAACCCCTCTTTTCCCAAGATACAGCACACAAGACATTTTTATTTTGTAATTCATTTCAGCATAGAAGTCCTTCTGTTTTCGCTACACAAATGCCAGCTTTGTTGAGGGGCTTTTTTTTAATGGTTTCTAATCCATTTACAGTTGCCTGTTAGTGTTAACCTTCTGTTTTGTCAGTTTCAGCATCTTTTTACATGTGTAAAAACCAGCTTTTTGACTAACAAGCCAAATATTCATTAAGAAAGAAAGAAAGAAAGAAAGAAAGAAAGAAAGAAAGAAAGAAAGAAAGAAAGAAACCCTAGAAGAGAACAAAAATCTGAAGATAAACACCCTCCATATGCAGGGAACAGCGAATGAGCTTTCCCATCACAATGGGAAAGGGACCCTAACACGCACAGGATAAACAAGAGACAGCAGATGAGAGCTTAACTGCTCTTGACAATCAGAGGCTCAGTTTCAAGTGACTTCATTCAGGTTAGAAATTGCAGCCTCTGCAATAAAGGACATTTATTTTTTTTATCTGTAGCTATTTAAGGGCTGGATCTGATGAGGTGCTGAGTGCACAGCAGAAGTCAATGGGAGCTTCAGGGGCATAGCACCTGGCTGGAAGCACTCAGCACCTTACAGGACCAGTCCAAAATGGAAGACGATCATTGCTACCAAGATGACTGCTGCTGTATATCCTATTACTGAATTAACCAAATTACAGTACACAGTATCATTACTAAATTAATTAGTGCAGTTAGGCAGTGAGGGATGGAGAGATGTGTGTTCTTCTTCGTTTTCTTTTTTGGATCAGACATTTACTTGCCCTTGTAGACTCTAAGGCCTGGTCTACACCTAAAATTTAGGTTGACCTAGCTACATTGCTCTGGGATGTGAAAAATTCCCACCCATGAGAGATGTAGTTAAGCTGACCTAAGCCCCAGTGTAGACACCGCTAAGTCGACAGAAGAATTCTCCCGCCAGCCTAGCGACCGCCTCTCGAAGAGGTGGATTCACTACAGTGATGGAGGAGGCTCCTTCTGACCTTGTAGTAAGTGTCTCTCCTACAGCAGTGCAGCGGCTGGGGCACTGTAGCGTTTTTAATGTAGACATACCATAAGTCTTGGAGACAGTCCTTGATGACACAGGTATTTCGGTTGACTTCAGTGGGACTTACATGAGTGACTCCCCATGGGAGTTAGATGCCTAAATACCTTTGAGGATCTGGGCCTAAATCTGTAACTCAGGTATGGAGATCCAGAGTAGTGAGTATCTTTTTTTGCAGATATTCTCTCTTCTTACACTTTATTCCACCTTGTTTTTTTCCCTTAAGGTACATGTACACATTCCTCTGCTGCTCTGTCCCCTCTTCATGGAGGTTGTGAGGCTGACACATACGGCTGTGTATCACAGCAAGAGGGATCTGACAGCATGTATCACAACATAACGCAGCACATCAACTCAGGAGCATGAAAATTGTCACAGCCACTTTAGAAGATTTTCAGGAGCTTCCCACTCAGAGTGTTGCAGGTCAGGCAGCTGTCACCCAAGTCTTTGAAGGTTAAGAGATACTGCGATTCCCTGTTCAAGGCCAGGGTCATATTTTTGCCATGCCATTTACCTTCTTTTTATCAGTTATGTAACATGCAGGCAGCTGAGCTCACTTCACTCTAACTTTCTGACTACACTAAGGAATTGAACCATTTCAGCCTCCAGCAGCACAGTCACACCCACACATGTTGCGAGGGTGCAGTGTGTCCACATGAGGCACTCTGCTTCAGGCTCAGAAATGCAGCATGTCCATGCACAGCACGCCTGCATCCACTGCACTGCCTCCATGGTAGGTACCTATCCCTTTGTTCTTAGCATGGCTCCTATGGTTCCCTTCCTCCTCCCCTTTTGAGGGCCACATCTCCTTACAGCACCAACCCCACCTCTCCAGAACTGTTGAGTTCCCAGGATGAACATTGGATGTAGGGAAAGTCCCCTCTTTCACTCCCTCTCACAAGTCCCCTGCTGCCCCAGACCTCGTCCCCTTCCTCTGGAGCCCCACTCTTGTGCAACTCCTGTGGCTCACAAGTCTACTTCTCAACCCCCATGGACATCTGGATGTGGGGGTGTGTGACGGGGTTCACTCACCTCCTGCTGGCTGTCTTGGGAATTAGCTCTGCATGTTAGTGTACCCTCTTTGGGTGGTGCCTTGCTGGTGTCACTTCTGCTCTAGGACCCACATCTCTCCAAGGACCGTGGCATCCTCTTCAGTGACACAGTGCTCTGGCCATGCTACGCACTGTGCTCCCCCCTTCCAGGGGACCCATAGTCCGCTGTTCAGCCACTTCCCTTAGTGACTGCTGCAGCGAATTATCTGGCCAGTTCCTTGTGGCCCCAGCATCCTCTGTGCCCTTGCCTCAGGGCTTCAGCCTGCAAACCCCGGCAACCAGCCAGGAGTTGTCTCTCGCTCCCCTGGTCCCTGCTAGCAGCACTACTCTGTCCAGGGTGCTGGCAGTTCTCTCAGTTCCCTTTTTATATGGGCCTGCTTGGTCTTGATTGGCTGCTCCCTTCAGCCCTTCTCTGATTGGCTGCCTCCTGCACAGCCTCCCTAGGGCTCTATTAATCCCTTAGAGCCCAGTGTGGTGCAAGCGCCCCATCACAGGGTGAGAGGTCACTTACATTCAGATTAGATAAAATCTTCAAGGCACTCTCCAGATAGCCACCCCAGAATAGTAGAAGCCCATGTTTTTTATGTTCTCGTAATATAAAGGATTCAGCACTAAGTGAGTAAACCGAGTTCTATTTTATCAGCACCAGCTAAACAGGACAAGACAATGTATGGCCAATCATTAGCATTCAGTGTTTAAGACCCAATGCAATCCAATGCACTTCAAAATAATCCAGCGTGTCACTTTTCATGGGATTCACTAGAAGCAATAAGAGGTTTCACAAACAATGCCCAGTATTAATGATCTGCCAAAAACAGGGTTGAATGCACATACTAAAGAAATCATATGTTTCTTCTTGGTCTGAGTTAAACAGCCACCTTGTAAGGCTATAGAAGTATCTAAATATTAACTTAAGTTAGTGGACCTGTCAACTTAATTGGTAGGTCCACTACTCTCCCCAACAGAAATCAAATTGCAGGAGCTTCAGTGTTAATGTCCTAGGCCTCAGCTGAGAGAGCTTCAGCTAGCCAGGGTTTGTGAGTTAGTAGGTGTGTCATAGAATCATAGGACTGGAAGGGACCTCGAGAGGTCATCTAGTCCAGTCCCCTTCATTCATGGCAGGACTAAGTATTATCTAGACCATCCCTGCCAGGTGTTTGTCTAACCTGCTCTTAAAAATCTCCAATGATGGAGATTCCACAATCTCCCTAGGCAATTTATTCCAGTGCTTAACCACCCTGACAGTAAGGAAGTTTTTCCTAATGCCCAACCTAAACTGCCCTTGCTGCAATTTAAGCCCATTGCTTCTTGTCGTACCTTCCGAGGTTAACAAGAACAATGTTTCACCCTCCTCCTTGTAACAACCTTTTGTATACTTGAAAACTATTATCATATCCCCCCTCAGTCTTCTTTTCTCCAGACTAAAAAACCCATTTTTTTCAATCTTCACTCATAGGTCATGTTTTCTAGACCTTTAATCATTTTTGTCACTCTTCTCTGGATTCTCTCCAAATTGTCCCCATCCTTCCTGAAATGTGGCACCTAGAACTGGATACAATACTCCAGTTCAGGCCTAATCAACATGGAGTAGTTCGTAAGAATTACTTCTCATGTCTCTACAATACTCCTGCCAATACATCCCAGAATGATGTTTGCTTTTTTTACAACAGCGTTACACTATTGACTCATACTTATCGTGTGGTCCACTATGACCTCCAGATCCCTTTCCTGAGTACTCCTTTGTAGGCAGTCATTTCCCATTTTGTATGTGTGCAACTGATTGTTCCTTCCTAAATGGAGTACTTTGCATTTGTCCTTATTGAATCTCATCCTATTTACTTCAGACCATTCCTCCAGTTTGTCCATATTATTTTGAATTATAATCCTATTCTCCAAAGCACTTGCAACCCCTCCCAGCTTGGTATCATCCGCAAACTTTATAAGTGTACTCTCTATGCCATTATCTAAATCATTGATGAAGATATTGAACAGAACCAGACCCAGAACTGATCCCTGCAGGACCACACTCATTATGTCAGAGGTGGACAAACTATGGCCCTGCCTGTCCCTTGAGCTCCTGGACGGGGAGGCTATCCCCTCGCCCCTCCCCTGCTATCCCTCCAGGGGGGCTGCAGGGGCAGGGGAGAGCAGGGGAGAGCCTCAGCGGAGCAGGTGGGCAGTGCAGGTGGCAGGAGCACTGTGAATGCGGGCGGAGGACTCAGGAGGAGCACAGGGTGGCCGGAGAGAAGCGGCGCTTTGATGGGGAAACCACCACTTCTCTCTGGCTGCATGGCTGCCCCTGCTCCTCCTGAGTCCTCCGCCCATGTTCGCAGGGCTGCATTCTGAAAGGGGCTTTAGAGGGGTGGTTGGATGGGGAGTGGGATCCCAGGGGCCTGTCAGGGGGCGGGGGTATGGATAGTGGTCGGGGCAGTCAGGGGACAGGGAGCGGGGGGGTTGGATGGGGGTGGAGTCCCGGGGGAGCGGTTAGGGCAGGGGGTCCCGGAAGGGGGCAGTCAGGGGACAAGGAGTGGGGGGGTTGGATGGGTCAGGGTTCTGAGGGGGGCAGTCAGGGAGCGGGAAGTGGGAGGGGGCGGATAGGGTTAGGGTTTGGGGAGGCACAGCCTTCCCTACCCAGCCTTCCATACAGTTTTGGAACCCCGATGTGGCCCTCAGGCCAAAAAGTTTGCCCACCCCTGCATTATATCCTTCCAGCATGACTGTGAACCACTGATACTACTCTCTGGAAATGGTTTTCCAACCAATTTTGCACCCACCTTAAGGTAGCTCCATCTAGGTTGCATTTCCCTAGTTTGTTTATGAGACGGTCATGAGAGATAGTAACAAAAGCTTTACTACAGTCAAGATATACCATGTCTACTGCTTCCCCACATCCACAAGGCTTGTTATCCTGTCAAAGAAAGCTATCCGGTTGGTTTGACACGATTTATTCTTGACATATCCATGCTGACTGTTACTTATCACCTTATTATCTTCTAGATGTTTGCAAATGGATTGCTTTATTATTTGTTCCATTATCTTTCCGGGTACAGAAGGTAAGCTTACTGGTCTCTAATTCCCTGGGTTGTCCTTCTTTCCCTTTTTATATTTGCCCTTTTCCCATCTTCTGGAATCTCTGCAGTCTTCCATGACTTTTCAAAAAATTGCTAATGGCTCAGATATCTCCTCAGTCAGCTCTTTGACTATTCTAGGATGCATTTTATCAGCCCCTGGTGACTTGAAGACATCTAATTTGTCATGTTTGTTTGCAAGCTCAGAGGCCCTGATTCAAAGCCCATTGAAGTCAATGGAGTGACTCATATCCAGCCCTGAGCCTTTGTGTTACCAGCCACCATTCCAGGGCGTGCTACTCATCTGCTAGCCACCTTTGCCCTCTCAGCTCTTGGAGCAGTACCCAACCTTGCTTCTGGTCTGGCTAGTCTCATTGTCTCTTCTTGCATCGATCTACGGTCTGGTGAGGTGTGTCCTCTCATGAATCTGAAAATCTCCTTTTTCTCACTTTGGCTATGAGCCACCTGTGAGCCTATAAAGATTACAGAGACCCAGGACATCGTGGCTGGGGTGAATGCAAGACTGTCTTCATTTCCTGTTTACACAGACTACACCACAGTGCCCTCCCACCTCTGGGCTCCTCTGCACCTCCTGGCATACTTTAGATAGCTGTTGGGGCCTGTGTAAGTTACAGTGGCCTGTAATCAGCACTTCCCAGAAACTCTACAGTGATATGGGGTGGTAGTCCCACCCCATACATGCTATTCCTCCCCCTGTTTATGGCCAGGCCTTGAAAGGGGGTCCTCAGAAGGTAGCTGTAATGCTGATGCCAGAAGAATTCTCTTTTGGCTGGAACTGGCCATTTAGAGCTTTCCCCAGTATAAAGAGCCTGGAGCAGGATGAAAATCTCACCCTGAAATCTCAGCTGGGACCTGAGTTTTCTGAGAGAGTTTTTGCAGGATATCTAATGAAATGAGCAACAGTACAATAGAAAAGAGCAGCCAGTTAAAGTTTGCTGAGGCTGATTCCCATCTGATTGCCTCGGGCTTTGCTTCTCTTGCGTTGACTTCAGCACACTTGGAAATAATAAATGCCAAAGTGGCTGAGTTCCCAGTAGTGCTGCCGCCACTTCTCAGTGCTCTGCGTCCTCTCAGTATATTTTCACGAAGGACCCTAAGCACGGCCAAGACGGTCTACTCAGATGCACCCCACAATGGCGATCCCATGGACTCTTGCATGGTCACACTGGTTGAAACTTACATATTTCCTAGCGTCAGCTGTTGGCTCCAAGGAGGATGAAGGGGTACATCAGCCCAGGCAAACTGATCTTCATAGGTCAGATGATGAGCCACTAGAACAGGGTTTCTCCAGTACTTTCATGAGGTGTACTCCAAATATCATATAAAACATGACTCAATGCAATAGGGAAGAAGGTATCTCAATGTTCCTCCAGTTTGTGAGCTACACGCTTCTTCAGAGTCCCATGCAATCTCTCCATTGTCCCATTTCCTTGGGGATGGGACACAGCAGATTTATTATGTAGTGTGCCAATACTTGTCAGAAAGCCTTCAAACTCTCTTGATACAAAAGGTGTTCCATGATCTGAAACAAGGCTCTCTGGGAGGCCAAACATCACAGATAAAGTGGTTAGGCAAGAAATGACCTCCTTTGAGGTGCCTTATGAAATTAGGAATGCAAAGGGGTAACGTGAGTAATAGTCTGTAACAATCAATAGTGTGTAGCAATGTACTACAATCAAGAGGCCAGTAATAGCCACTGCAGTTCTTTGCTACGGTCTGTCTATGACTACCCGTTTCAAAGGGGCCAAAGGAGCAGTAGTTCTATGCAAAGGGCACGCTGAGCATGCCTTCATATGATGCTCAATGTCTGAGTGCAGCCCTGGCTTGCAAGCACAACTATGTAGAAGTTCCTTCATCTTCATAATCCCCAAATGTGCTTGATGAGCCACATCCAGGACTGCTTGTTGCAATGCTGCTAGGACAAACACCTGGGCTCCTCTGTATAAGGTATGTTGAGTAGCACGTGTCTTCACCAGGAGCTCAGAATGAATTTTGTAGAATACAGACAAAGTTCTCTTAAGACTGTATCCATCCAACCCACTTGTACAGCACTTATCGCCCTGTGCAGTTCAGCATCTTGAAGAGTGGCATCACTCTAAGTCAACTGGCATATCTTTTAGTAAAAAGCATGCCGTGTACTCTGCTGTTTCTGCACACGAGGGTGCCAGCCCAGAAGAATTTCTTGAAAGAGCACTGGCAAATAAATCATGTCTTCCTTTGATATGAATCCAATTAAAGTTTGCTGCAACTGAATAAGCCTCTGCTGTAGCCTCCCAATCAGCAGATCACTGGCCTCATGACAGAGGCCCAGAATAGGTAAACCATCAGTTTCTAAAGTAAAAGTTCTTCTTACTATGTAGACTTTGCACGCACAGTAGCAAAAACCATTGCCAAGAACTCTAGCTCAGTCTGGGAATATTTTGCTACCATTGAGGTAAGAGTATGGGACACAAATATAACTAGCTGTCCCGCCAATTGCATGCATCAGTTTGAATCACTCCAGGCTTCCTTGGATCAAAATAAGCACAGGGGCTGGATCCAACAAAGGGCTTGATGCAGGGTTTCCAAACCCTGCTTTGCCTCCTTAGTCCACACCAACTGGCCCTGGGATAAATCCCATAGTGGCTTGGCAAGGGTACTGAAATGTGGCAGAGAATGGCCACCTATGTAGTGAGCTAGGCCAAGGAATGAACAGTGTATAATGGGAGTGAAGCAACTGCTTGTAGCCATTCAGGTGTCAGTTTCACTCCATCGGCTGACAGAGAACACCCTAGAAATTCTACAGCGAATTTTGCAAAACTGCACCTGGCCACGTTCAACTTTAAGCCAGCTCGTTGGAGTCAGGTTAGCACTTGGTTCAGAATAGCATTATGATCAAAAAGGGTCTTAGCCTCTGCATGGTCCCTCTGAGGCCCTCAGCAAAGGGGAGCTTGTTCTGCATACCTCCAAGGGCATAGGGATAGATCCCTGATCCTGCAGACTTCAAAGGAAAGTCACAGGAAGGGTGGAAGGGACATCATAGGGCCAAACCGGGAGGATCATTGCACAGGGTCATAGAGTTTAAGACCAGAAAGGACCATTAGATCATCCAGTCTGACCTTCTGTATAGCACAGGCCTTTACATTTCACCCAGCTACCCTTGTATTGCACCCAATAGCTCGTGTTTGGCTAAAGCCTCTTCCAAAAGGGTAGCCCATCTTGATTTGAAAACATGAAAGAGATGGAGACTCCACCACTTCCCTTGGTAGCTTGTTCCAATGGTTAATAGCCCACCCTGTTAAACACTTGTACCTTATTTATAATTTGTATTTCTCTGGTTGCAGCTTCCAGCCATTGGTTCTTGTTCTGCTGTTCTCCACTAGATTAAAGAGTCCTTTCGCATGTGGTATTTTCAGCCTGAGAAGATATTTACATACTGTGATCAAGTCATCTGCTGCTCTTTTTATTGATCAGCTAAACAGAGTGAGCTCTTTGCACTGGGGTAGCTGAAATGCTGGTGCTTTTGGTCTACACTGGCATTGCAACAGTGCTGGGCAGCTCAGTGCAGGATGCAGTGGTGGTGAGCACAGCTCCCAGCAACTGCCATTGCAATGGTGTTGGCATCACTTGTGACTGGGTCAAGCACTTTTGTGTGGGAACACAAGGTGTGTTATAAGCAACCGGCAGGTGCCGGCAACAGCAAATTTCTCTGGTGTGCCTAGGGGTAAGGAGGTGGAGATACACTAGGCTGCAACTTGGACTTTGGGGCAAGGAGAGGAGACCGCCTTTTTCAGTCTTCCAAAGAGCAACAGAGTAGGACTGCTGAGTGTTCTGCGTATGGTACTGCAAAAAAATGAAAGCTGAACGCATGGGGCATGTTGTCCATGGGGTATGTAGGGCATTGACCTCTATAAAGGCTGTATACACAGGGTGGAGAGGGGATGTGAGGAGATGTGCACCAGCAGGAAGCCAGGCAGGAGGAGCAACGAGGTAGGATTCAAGCAGAAGCTCTGGAGAGAGAGAGAGAGAGAGAGAGAGAGAGAGAGCAGCTTCCTGTATAATTAGAACAGGTCGGAAAATGGATTTTTTTTTCTGTGAATTTTGAATTTTCAGCAACAAAAATGAAAAACTGAATTCTGGGCTGAAAATTTTTAAAAAGGGTTAAAAGATACCATTGCAATGCCTCATGGGAATTGTGGCTCAGACACCTCATGTGCTCATTCTCCTTTATGGGGAGGGCTCCCTGACTGGACTACTTTTCCCATGATGCACCATGGTCTCCCCTCTTGGTGAGAGCCCTTGGTCGTGCATCACAGGAGACGTAGTCCAGTCACGGGGGCTGGCCCATCGAGGAGAACGCGGCCACACAGCACCCAAACTACCACCCACATGCGGCATCACAGTGACATTTCTGAATTGAAACTTTGGGGGTTTGTTTGTTGACAAAATGTCAACATTTTCTGCTGAAAGCACAAACTTCTGGTGAAAAATTTTGTTTAACTGAAAACTCCATTTTCTGTCCAAAACAGTTTAAATGGAGAAATTTCCACCCGCTCTGGGGTTAATGCTGTTTTCCTTAATGTAATAAAGTTCCTTGTTCAGAGCTAATAGCAAGTGAGTCGTTGTGTGATTCTTTACCAGTGTCATAGATTGGAAGCTGAAACACAACGAGGCTAGGTCAACGCTGCAAGTGAAGGTGTGACTGTAGCACAGGCAGGCACATGCTAACACAAGTAACACTAGGAGTGATGTCACAGCAACACAGGATTCACTGTGGGGTAGCTTGGGACCTTGGGTATGTACCTGGGTGGCTAGCCCATGCTGGAGTCCATGCTGTCACGTCTTCACTGCTATTGTTACGTCTGCGAGCTAGATTAATGCTAGCACAGCTATACCCACCTGTGCTACAATCACTGCCTTATAGCTTAGAAATACCCCGAGAGAGCCCATTCAAGTACTTCCCACTGTGCAGGAGCAGGGAGTTGCTGATCAGGTTTGTTCCTGAGTTCTGACTCAGTTATGCACCTGAACTTTTGGAGGCTTCTCCAGGTTCTCTGATTTTCTGCAGTCACTCACCAGAGCCAATAAGCTGCATGTAATTCATCCATTCTCCTTTAAAAGCAGCAGCACAGATTACATCCTTGTCCATTTTTAAGACCACAGCCTGGTTTCTTATCAGCTAGGGTGACCACTGGGCAAAGTGCTGCTAAGAACATCCCTCCCATGGGTCACTGAGGGGCAGGCAGTCAGAGGACCGTTCCCATCAACCTGGCCTCGGGAGCAGAAGATAATGGGGACTTTCTGGATCATCTGAAGAGCCAGGCTTGTGGAGATTTATGTTACTAGCTTTTGTCTCCTGGAATTTGGGCTTTAAAGGTTTCAAACAGCTGTGGTAATATACAGGAGAAAAAGAAAGCGAGCCAGGGAGAAACAAAAAAGAGGCTTTTAATGGCACTGTCATTCTAAGCCCAACACTGTCAATTTCATGTTTTGGTAACCTTAAAAGATGAGCCATATCCAACAAAGCCTTTAGCTCTGACATCACCCTCACCATCCAGCCTTGATCCGAAGCTCAGTTTCTGCATGAGCCATTGCAATCAGCTCTATCTCGAGATATTTCTCTTCTGCCCCTTTGTCTCTCATCTCTTGCCCATCCCCCAAGCATGTACCAGCACAATATTACCTCTCTGAAACCAGTGGAGAAATGAAGGGAGAGCAGCAGAACATGTGAATCACAAGGAAGTGGTTTTCCTCGTGACAATAACCACATGAAAGCGCTCAGCATTTACTCTCATGGGACCTCTTTGCAGTTTGGATTGTGGGAGAGTACAAGCAGTTAAAAATACTGTAGCTGATGAAGAAACAGGCAAACGCTGAAATGCCAGCTGGTGTTTGCAGCTTGTAAGCTATTGGGGAGCTTCAAATGGCTGATATATCCTATATAGTGTTTATTGGTTGTTCTCAAGGCCCTGTGTCCAATGTGGTACGTTAGATCTACATAATGCAGCACAGACCACAGACCTATGCAGCAGAGATCCCACGAGCTTTCTACCCATAGCTGATCCCTTATAGTCCAACTAATATAGTCTACCTTATGCTGATTTAGTTTGATATACAATTTAATTTGTTTTACAATTCCTCCCCATTCTATCCCCCACCCCTGCTGCAGGTGTTGAGTAGCTGTATGATGCAAGTTGTCATGCAGAAGCTGGAGGTTACAAGAGCTAAGTAGGGGACAAATTAGAATATTAGTGGCATTTAGGAAGCCATGAGAGGTCACTGAGGTTTCCACACTCCAGAGGCCTGCGAGAACCTTGTTACGCAGATCCAGTAAACTTGAAAAGAATTTAGTTATTACTGCAATGGATGCTATAGAAAACCTGGAGGTAGATAGATGGAGATGAATGACTGGATGAATAGAGAGACATTTATTCCTTAGCTCAATATTAACTATTTTCTTTCTATGTCTGGAATTTCTCTCTTTTTAGAGCATTTCTGAAAGAAAGTGGGAGGAATGGACAGAGGGGCCAAGACGAGCACCTGACGGCAGATCTCCCACTGCCACAGAGACCAGAAGAGGATGGCATCTTTTGTTGAAGCAGGACTCTCTTCTCCTTCGGCAGCACCACACTGGCCAAATTAACTTAATAACCAGCTTTTTAGCAGATCTTAGTGAATGGGAAGAAATATCCCTGTTGTCATGGTAACAAAAAGGGGACCCTCTGAAAAAGAGTATGGAGCGAAGAGAAGAAGAATGGTTACTATGCAATACAATGAGACACTCCTTTCAGATACTGGGATCACAAAGGCTACAGCATGCAAGAGAGTGAAGCCAAACTTTTGGAAGCAGAAAAGAGTGTTAGTTCTTGACCCTTCCAGGGGGCCAAAGAGAGAAAAGGGAACTATCTTTCTGAAAACTCCTAGTTGAAATCTGTTGTGTGGTGCCTGCCAGAGAAAAAAAGGCCCAGTACCTGGGAGAAGTGTGTGTAGTCCCCTGTGTTAGACAGCTGAACTTCGCTAGCTTGCACTAATGAATGGGAGACCTATTCCCAGTTAATGAATTCTGAGAATCAGCAAGTGAGCAAACAAACCCCAAACAAGCCAGGAACATGCATCACCAACTGTACTTTGTTCACGTATTTTGACAACTCTAGTTTTTGCTTTAATTATTTATAACACTTCATAATGCACTGGAGTTGATTTTTGCAAAAATAACGAAGCCTTAGTAATACAGCTTCCGTGCTCAGATCTGCAGGGAAGTGGAGAGAGACAGCTGCTCTCTGATCTGAGTCAAAAAGTGAAATACAAGTTGGAGGTGCATTCTGCTGTGGCAAAAGATTTTCAAAGGTTGCAGCAGAGAAGGGGGATGGGCCAGGGGAACTCAGTACCCTAGCAGTTAAAAGTAGAGCTGGTCAAAATTTTTCCAACAGAATAGTTTTCCCTCCAGAAAATGTAAAATTCAGCAAATTGAAATGTTTCATGGGAACATATCAATGTTGTGAAATTATTAATAGATAAGGAAATAAAGCTTAGTCCAAAACATTTTGTTTTGAAAAGGTCAAAATGTTGTGTTTGATTATTTTTATGCTGTAATATAAGTCAGAACAGTAAGGTGAAAACAGATTATTTCCAAATATTTCATTTTGTGAAAAATTCCAAACTTTCTAATTTTCAGCCTGAATTGGATGAAACAAAATTTGAAATCTCGGAATTCCCCATGGGATGGAAAATCTGTTTTCAGCCAGTTCTAATTAAAAGGCTCCTGCCACTTTAAATCCAGTTGTACAGCATCCCAAGTGTTCCGAAGGAGTGGGAGTGCTGGATAAACCGCATCATTATTATCAGCCTAGCAACCCTCCCTGTGGTGAAGGCACATGCAACAGGGCCTCAATAGCACACAGGCTGCTAACCCAGCTCCAGGCACTGGCTCAGGGTGGGGGGCTGATGGAGTCTGAAACAGCGTCACTCCTTCTGGCCTGCTTCACTGGAGGCAAGCAAGCTCAGGGAGGTTGCCCCAGTGAGTTTGCTGGCACTGTCTCCTCCCTTCTGCCACCTGTGCTCCTCACTCCATGTCCCATGCAGGTTGCTATGCACTGGCATGAGAAGAAAGGAGAGCTGCAGATTCCTAAGGCAGGAGCCTTCACCCAGGGACAGCTGCAGCTCCACTGTCCACTCCCTCCCCATGGCAGCATGGCGTCTACCAGAATCATGCTGCCTTTGGCTGGGCCAAGAGGGGACCCAAAGGGAGGTAATACATCTCTGCACTGTGCTGCCTCCTGCTCAGATTTCCATTTGGAAATTTGGGCGCAGAGCAGGGATGGCACCATGGAAAACAGCAGCACCCCAGCTACATTGCATCCGGCCTCTGATCCCATTCCCAAATGGCCACAGGGCAATGCTCATACCGAATCCAGGGCAGTGCCAGACATGGATGGCCCCATCTTTCCACCTGACTCAGGGACGAACCCATCTTTGGAAGTCTCTTTCTGCTCATGGACCTGCCTGGCATGTGGGTCACAACGGGGCATGAGGACCACTGTAGCTGTGGGTCCCACTGAAGTCAAAGGAAACAGTGCCTGCTTACCCAGGGCTGAGCTTGCCACAGGCTCCCTCATCTACCAAAGCATGGGTACTGCAGGCTCCAATCTATTGCCAGAGGTTCTTCTCCTTCACACAGGCTAGCCACACACTCATTGACAGCAAAAAACCCGCTTCTCACAGGCCAATGGTAAGAATGCAAAACCACAACCAGTTTATATATGTAACCCTCCCCCCCCCGAGCAATATAATTATTCTTTTTAATCAAGTCTATTCAAACCATTTATTACTTTATTCTTCCATTTCAATAGCAGAATGATTAAGATGGAATCTTAAAGGAATTTTTCACAACAACAATGTCTCTTATCGCAAGAGGCAGTCTCTGTCTGCTCCGTCCTGCAAATTCCCAGCGTTTAAATGTTCACTATATCAAAAAACTACATTTCAGTCCGCAAAAAACAATTCAGAGGCTACGGAGAAGAAACAGAAAGAGTCCCATTCCTGCCTGCAAACAAATTCAAAAAACAAACCCCACAGCCCTAGCATGCGTAACTAGTGGCAAATTTAGCTACTGCTACAAAACATCATCTTGATGGCAGGAGCAGTCCTGTGGCATATGAAAATGATCATTTTGAAGACTCCTTTATTTCAATGTACACTATACATTATATAAGGGCCTTGCTTTTTTAAGCTCACAATTTGTTGTCATTTTGTTTTTCAATACAACATATATTGGTGAGAACAAAACTGCATCTACACCCAGTCCAGGACACATTTGTCAAGGTTCTCAGTGCCCATAACAGAATAATAAAAAGGTGGAAAGTAGTGAACTATGAATAAAGTCTGAATCCTCTTCGGCATAGACAGCACCTTAGCTATACATCCACTGGAAGCTGTTGCAGTACAATGAGAAGAAACTCTGTATGTGCAGCGAGATAACTAGAGGCCACAGTGCTGGGTTCGCTGGACTGTCCTGGCTGTTCATATGAGGTTGTGGTGTCTCAGGGACTTGTCTCAGGGACCCCTGAAATGCCTTGTTTTCTCAATTCCTCCATTAAAACATTGGGGCTTATTAACAATAAAAAACCCACATGTTTGGCACATCTTGCTGTAACTCTTGGGTCACTCCCATCAGGTAGTGAGCATGGATTTTGTGCCAGTCCTTGTTCAAGGCCAAAAGCTGACCATAAGTTATCAGGTGGCAACATTGCTATAGCTGAGTCAATGGCCCACTCAAGTCAGTGCAAACTCCTGTTTTAGCCTCTGGGTGGTCAGAGGTACATGACGGTACCAGTGTCCCTTGCTTTACAGTCACCAGAACCGTAGAGAGGAGGAAAGTGAATGTCAGAAGGATATGCAAGAAGAGGGAGATCTCTGCCTTGCTTTGATGGCCCCACTGATCCATTTCCCCAGCCCAAAGGGAGCAGATCCAAAGAAGTAGATGGAACATGAAGCGCTGAAGTATTTAGTGATGCTAGCCATGTTGCCACAACAGTGCCCCGGTTTTTGACTTTGAAAATACGGTACCTTAAGCATAACCCTTAACAATATTAAAGTAGGGGGAGAATGTCTGTCTAGGAATATTCCCAACAAACTGGAAGAGTATATTGATCGGGGTTCTGCAGGGACCTGTCCTGGGTCTGGCTCTATTCAATATCTTCATAAATTATTTGGATCATGGCATACAGAGTCCACTTATAAAGTTTGTGGATGATACCAAGGTGGGAGGAGTTGCAAGAGCTTTGGAGGACAGGATTAGAATTCAAAATGATCTGGGCAAACTGGAGAAATGGTCTGAAATAAACAGGATGACATTCAATAATCAATTGCACAAATACAAAAAGGGAAATGACTGCAGAGAAGGATTTTAGAGTTATAGTGGATCACAAACTAAATATGAGTCAACAATGTAACACTGTTGCAAAAAAAGCAAACATCATTCTGGCATTAATTAGCAGAAGTATTGTAAGCAAGACATTAGAAGTCATTCTTCCACTTTACTCAGCAATGATAAATGTTGCGTCCAGTTCTGGGCACCGCACTTTGGGAAAGGCATGGACACATTGGAGAAAATTCAGAGGACAGCAAAAAAAAAAAAAAAAAAAAAAAAAAAAGAATAAAGTTCTAGAAAATATGACCTATGAGGAAAGGATGAAAAAGTTGGGTTTTTTTAGTCTGGAGAAGAGAAGATTGGGGGGAGAACAGTCTTCAAATATGTAAAAGGTTGTTACAAAGAGGAGGGTGATAAATTGTTCTCCTTATCCACTGAGGACAGGACAAGAACTAATGGGTTTAAATTGCAGCAAGGGAGATTTAGGTTAGACCTTAGGGTTCAGGGTCTACGTACCTCAGGCCAGATATGCAGCACAAGGCTCAGGTCTGCTTTGCAATGAACTGAAGTTATGTGGTCACATTGCGATGGTGGTGATGCTGCCAGCTCTGTGCTCTCAGGCCCAGTCCCTAGCGCATGGGGAGGAGTCGGAGTGGTCCATATTCAATTTCCTATGAATGCTGCAGTATCAAAACCCTGATTTTCTCCAGGTTTCCCTGTCACCTGCACTCTGTGCACTGTTGTAGGGGGCAGCAGCCCACAGACACTTTTCTCCATGTCACTCAAGTGCAGTGCAGGAACACGTTGGGGGCTGAATCCTACCCATGAAGGCATGACTCACTGCATAGTGCAGAACCTCCATACTCACCAGTCCTGTCCATCAGTGGAAAGTAGTCTGCCTGCTAGCAGAATTGCTTTGCCTTTGGTGCAAATTGATCTTGGGCAAGACCCTCAGCTGATGTAAACTGACATAGATCTAGTGATTTCAGTGGACTTACATTGGCTTACAGCAGTGAAGGATCTAGTCACTTGGGTGTTATCCTGGAGACCCCTGGCCAACATTTTCAAAAGTGACCAGTGATTCTGGTCCCCCTTGCTCGGCATCCCTTCTGTACACATACCACTCATATATTGGAAGTTCACTGCTCAGCCTATCGAGCACAACTGATGAGGCACCCATGAATCATATTAGTATGTGCTCCTCCCAGAACGAAAGCGAAATAGATGATCTTTGATCTATCATAGCCATTTCTCTCTTAGAATGATGAGCGTGCCAGTCATGGTTTTCCATAGATAAGGTTGAATTGAATTTTGCACAATTAAAACAGTTATTCAGCATCATTGCTATGTATAACAAATACAGCATATAACATAAGAGTGGCCATACTGGGTCAAACCAATGGGCCATCTAGCCCAGTATCCTGTCTTCTGACAGTGGCCAGTGCCAGAAGCTTCAGAGGGGACGAACAGAAGAGGGCAATTATCAAATGCTCCATCCCCTGTCAGTCAGGCCCAGCTTCTGGCACTCACAGATTTAGGGACACCCAGAGCATGGGGTTGCATCCCTGATCATCTTGGCTAATAGCCATTGATGGACCCATCCTCCATGAACTGATTCAATTTTTGTTTTGGAACCCAGTTGTATTTTTGGTCTCCACAACATCCCTTGACAATGAGTTCCACAGCTTCACTGTGTGTTGGGTGAAGTAATACTTCCTTATGTTTGCTTTAAAACTGCTGCCTATTAATTGCATTGAGCGACCCCTGGGTCTTGTGTCATGTGAAGGGGTAAATAACACTTCCCTGTTCATTTTCTCCACACTATTCCCGATTTCATAGATTTTCTATCTCATCCCCCCTTAGTCGTCTCTTTCCCAAGCTGGTCAGTCCCAGGCTCTTTAATTTCTCCTCACATGGAAGCTGTTCCAGACCCATGATCATTTTGGTTGCCCTTCTCTGAACCTTTTCCGATTCCAATGTATCTTTTTAAGATGGGGTGACCAGAACTGCACGCAGTAATCAAGGTTTGGGTGGATTTATGTAATGGCATTATGATATTTTCTGTTTTATTATCTGTTCCTTTCCAAATGGTTCTTCACATTCGGTTCGTTTTTTTAACAGCTGCTGCAGATGGAGCAGATGCTTTCAGAGAACTCTCCACCATGACCTTTCTTGAGTGGTATCAGCTAATTTAGACCCCATCATTTTGGACGTACAGTTGGGAGTATGTTTTCCAATGTGCATTACTTTGCACTTATCAAAATTGAATTTCATCTGCCATTTTGTTGCCCAGTCACCCAGTTTTGTGAGATCCCTTTGTAACTTTTTGCAGTCAGTTTTAGATTTAACTGTCTGGAGTAATTTAGTATCGGCTGCAAACTTTGCCACTTAACAGTTCACTTCCCTTTCCAGATCATTTATGAGTACGTTGAACAGCACTGGTCCCAGTGCAAATCACTGGGGGACACCATTGCTTATGCTCAAATAAATTGGTTAGTCTCTAAGGTGCCACAAGTACTCCTTTTCTTTTTGGGGGACACCGTAATTTATCTCTTTCTGTTGTGAAAAGTGACCATTTATTCCTACCCTTTGTTTCCTATCTTTTATCCAGTTACCAATCCATGAGAGGACCTTCCCTCTTATCCCATGACTACTTACTTTACTTAAGAGCCTTTGTTGTGGGACCTTGTCAAAGGCTTTCTGAAAGTCCAAGTACACTATATCCACTGGATCACCCTTGTCCACATGTTTGTTGATCCCCTCAAAGAATTCTAATAGATTGGTGAGGCATAATTTCCCTTTACAAAAGCTGTGTTGACTCTTCCCCATCATATCATATTCATCTATCTATCTGACAATTCTGTTCTTTACTACAGTTTCAACCAATTTGCCTGGTACTAAAGTTAGGCTTACCAGCCTGTCAAGACAGGATCGCCTCTGGAGCCTTTTTAAAAAGTCTGCATTACATTAGCTATCTTCCAATCATCTGGTACAGAGGTACCAAGTATCAGAGGAGTAGCTGTGTTAGTCTGTATCCACAAAAACAACGAGGAGTCCAGTGGCACCTTAAAGCAGGGGTGGCCAACCTGAGCCTGAGAAGGAGCCAGAATTTACCAATGTACATTGCCAAAGAGCCACAGTAATATGTCAGCAGCCCCCAATCAGCTCCCCTCACTCCCAGTGCCTCCCCCTCCCTCCCCACACCTGCTGATCAGCTGTTTCTTGGCATGCAGGAGTCTCTGGCGGGGAGGGGGAGGAGCGAGGGCATGGCAGGCTCAGGGGAGGGTGTGGGAAGGGGTGGAGTGGGGGCAGGGCCTGGGGCAGAGCCAGGGGTTGAGCCGTGAGCACCCCCCGGCACATTGGAAAGTTGGTGTCTGTAGCTCCAGCTTCGCAGTCGGTGCCTAGACAAGGAGCCGCATAGTGGCTCCGGAGCCACAGGTTGGCCACCCGTGCCTTAAAGACCAATGGGTAAAAAACCCACTTCTTCAGATGCATGGAAGAATCTTCAGATGCATCTGAAGAAGTGGGTTTTTTACCCACAAAAGCTTATGCCCAAATAAATCTGTTAGTCTTTAAGGTGCCACCGGACTCCTCATTGTTTTTCTGCCATAGAGGCTGATTTAAGCAATAGGTTACATACCAGAGTTATGATACCAGAGTTAGTTGTTCTGCAATTTCATATTTCAGAACTCTTGGGTGAATACCATCTGGAGCTGGTGACTTATTACTGTTTAATTTATCAATTTGTTCCAAAACCTTCTCTAATGACACCTCAATCTGGGACAGTTCCTCAGATTTGTCACCTAAAAAGAATGGCTCAAGTGTGGGAGTCTCCCGCACATCCTTAGCTGTGAAGACTGATTCAAAGAATTTATTTAGCTTCTCTGCAGCAGCCTTGTCTTCCTTGAATGCTCCTTTGGCACCTTCTCAAGTTTACAGCTCTTATACTTTGAGCACAGAATGGATTATCTGAGAAATCACAAGTAAATCTGTTAATTAGTTTTATGGTTAAAAATCATGTAAAAATGGGTCTTTTAAGAAATTTGGTATCCTGAGTCAGACCCTTTTTTCCCCCTGTTCTGAATGTTTTTCATAACAGAATATCACATACTCTTCAAACTTCCCACGTAGTTAAAACTCACTGAAGTCTTGCACATTGGCTACATTTGAAGAGTTTCTCCTTCTGTGAGACCTGATGCATAAAGTTATTCTACAGAGAGTTCCATAAAGAGCGGCCCTCTTTCAAAATGGCTGCCATCTCTCATTATTCTCAATGGGACTGAAACAACAGGGGCCCTCAGGGAAGATAGTGACCTCCCTTTCAAAATGGCCACTGACTCCCATTGTTCCTAGTGAGAGCGAAGCCAAGCTACCCTCATGGCAGATGGGGAACCCTATAGGAACAAAGGGAGGCAGTGGCCATTTTGAAAGAGGGAACCACAATTTTCCCTGAGGCAGTCTGTGGTATCTCAAGTGCTGCTGAATGCCTACCATGCTTCTGACCACAGCAATCCTCTCTGTCCTCTGGGATCTGAAGCTAGGATCTGGGCCAGCAGATATCCAGAAGTACTGAGATCTAGAGCTTGGTTTGACAATGTGCCAGCCTTGAAAGGTACTTTTTCCAGTGTTGGCAACTCAAGATTTTATCATGAGACTCACACTATTGATGTTTAACTGAAAGCCCCAGCTGCTTGAGTCAAGGGATTACGTGTGAATCTCTGTTTTCAGTTTGAAAAAAGGAAGTTTCTAGCTTTTGTGGTTGCAGAGAAAAGCTTGGAAACGTGCAGTGAGTGCCCCCTGACGCTCAAAACCAAGAGGCAAATAAAAAGAACCCAACATTCATTATCTTTAAAAAAACCTCATGATTTTTAAGTCTCTTAAGCCAATTTTGGGAGAGCCTTAGCCTGACATGTTTTTGAACTCTTGGAGTTGGCAGTAGAGTCCTTTATAAGATCCCGTTTATATTTACCTTGCAGAATACAGATCTGCCTTCTTGAACCAGGGAAGATCCAGCAAAAACTAAGACAGGCAACATACTTTTGAAATCCTCCCTTTGGATCTGGAAAAATCAGAGGTTGACTGGCACAGCTGCTATATTTCCTGGGCCAGTTCTCCTCTCTGCAAGTTGAGGTGGAATGATATGTTAGCTTGTTCTGCAGCTAATTTCAGAGGAGTCTCTGTGCGCCTTCATTTACTAGCCTTTTGTATCAGATTGCCTCCCATTTATTGCGGTTGCTGAAGACTCAAATGTCACTGAGTAAACAATGAGTAATATAGGAGAGAACAGGGGTTTCCAAATCTCCACATTTAATTTATTAAGTAAACAGCTCCTGGAATGAGCCTCTGCCCATGGCTTGATGGCCTGGCAAAGTGGTTTCAAAATTGGAATAAGTTTCAATACACTGCAACTGTTTTGCTTCCTCCAGTATGATGAGGCGTGTGCTAAATACAGGACTCACAGGAGAGCTGCTAAGAGATGGAACTTTATTTTCTGGCCTCAGTCATCTGATATGGCTCAGGGTTATCAATGGCCCAGTTACATGACAAGGGTCATTAAAAAAATCAAATGAAATTAAAACCAAAAAACAACTGCAAACAGGAGATGAAGGACTGTCCAGTGGGTAGAGTGCTGGCCTAGAGCTTGGGAGACTCAATTTTCTGCTCGGCCACAGACTTCCTGTGTGAGCTTGGTTAAGTCACTTAGCCTATCTGTGCCCTGGGCCCTTATCTGTTTTTTTTAAATGGGGATAATAATACTGCCCTACGTCCTAGGTGAGTTGTAAGGATAAGTACAATAAGGCCTGTAAAGTGCTTTGAGTTGTACTGATAAATTGACCTGGGTATTAAGAGCCACAGACAAATATAAGCAATTAAAACACACACAAATGACAAGGCCTGCTGTGCAGGTCAGGGGCCCACCCTGGCTGATGCAGAGTGTTGTGACCCTTATTGGCTGTCTGTTGATATCTCTGAATCACCATGACTTTCTGATTACATGGCGACTTCCTGTTCTCAAAACTGTTCCGCCACGTGCCATCCAAAGGACAGTCTAGCACTCCAGGGGCCTGATCCAAAGCCCACTAAAGTCAACAGGCATCTTTCTATTGGCATCAATGGTCTTTTGGATGTGGCCCTAGAAGCCTAAAACTGGGAGCCAACATAGTGAGCCTAGACAGGCATAATGTGCTGACCCTAAGGTAGTAAAGATGTGGAGACAATACAATGTTATGTTACCTGGGGTACCTGGACCAGCGTGAAAAACACAATTGGCCCCCTGCATGATAACTGGAGCAAAGTTAAGAAAACAGAACCAGGATTTGTGAAACAGTACAACAGAGGTTTGCTGGTGGAAAAATTAGTTTTCATCCAATTGTCCATTGCACCCAGGCTATTGGTAATTTTTTATTAATCACAACCCTCCTTACACTGGTGTTCAGACTCGGCAGCAGACATAGGGACTGGAGAAGAATACTAGTGCCATCAATCTGGCTGTCTGCCAGGCTTCTCTGCTCACTTCCTGCCACTCTACCACCTGACTAGTGCTGCCAACAGTCCCTTCTTGCAACGGAGGTCCCTTATTCTTTTATCTCTGCATAGCAAGATTGGGAGTGGCTGAGTGCTGCAAAAAGAAGCAAGAAATACCCTTGGCGAATGGAGGTGAGTCCTGCTTATTGTTGATGATGATAATAATATCGGGAGGAGGGGTGGGATGGGGGTGCCAAGTATACAATCCCTTATTTTTGAAATACCGTGTTGGCAACCCTGACTCCATTCATGTGCCTGGCCATTAGCTGAGCGCCCTGCTGGACTGGTCTATTAAAATATGGCAGCTAAGTAGCAGATGATAGGAGTCGTTATAACTTCTGGTAGGGGCCAGGAGAATGACTAGACAGGAAAGGAGAGAAGCAGGAGCTGTAGAATGGGGTCTCAGAAATGCTCATAACCTGACAGTTCTATTGGGCCTTCCTCCCCAAGGGATTCCAGAACACTTCACAAATGTAATTTGCGGCCACACCAAACTCTCCACAGAGCTCACCAGTGAAACGCATTCTCCGCTGGATGGCACCCCTACAGTTGTGCATGGCAGAAAGATATTTTCCAAATGGCATCACCAAGGGGTGTTTGAGGCAGGCAGAATGCAATCATTCGAGCTGGAATTTGGCCCGGACACGAGGGGTAATACGTTTATCCTTGCAGGCTTGACCATATAAGTTTTCCTGACGACAAGCAGTCAGGCTCTGCATCTCACTTCATGACCAAGTGAGGCTTTTAATGCCCCCAGGGAAAAAAGCTAGGCCCTCCAACATTATTTAGGTGTGTATTAGAGGTCTCCCAAATAAGCTCTACTCAACTTGTAAGAGCTAATAGGAACCCAGAACCAGGTGAGGCAGCCATATGCAGGGCAAGGTTTTCTAAACATCTGACCAATGATTCAGAAAATGAATTAGCTTCATGTTAGACTTTGGGGGTGTTCGATCATTATTCATGCCTGGCCTACATTTACTAATTTTTATCTGGGATGGAGAAAGGCCTCAGAGAGCCCAGGCTTGCAGAGAAGTAAGATCGATACTGTGGGTCAACAGATGGCGCTTTCCCCTCTGGGTCAGTACAGAAGTAAGGACTCAGCATGGGACTGGAGGGCTCTGTGTTACCGGAATTGTCTTGCAGATGAGGTATAAAACTGAGGTGTTGAGCAGTTGTTACTAAGAGCTTTGGGTGGAAGCCTGTGATGTGACCAAATTCCAGTGTAGGTAACTACATTGCCTCTGCCTGCATTTCCCCTGGACTCAGGATTGTTCTTCACTTCTTGACCTAACAGGCTCTGTAGTGTGCCATGTGCTATTGCAGAGCTGCTGCATGTCAGCGGGGATGGGATCTCTGTACAGTGTATAAAGACCTTTGGGCTCCTTTAGGCCGACAGCGGCTATAGGAAGGTAAGAGGTTAATATAATTATTACTGATTGCTTTCAATTATTAGGCTGATGGTAGTGCTTTGAGGCGCTATCCACGCTCAGGGCCCCATTGTGTTGGGCGCTGTATGTACACATCCTGCCAGACAATCTGTGCCCCCGGGAGTTAGCCGTCTAACGTGACAAGCCAGACACAGGGCTGTGGAATGGGATGTGATGCAGAAGCAGAGGACAGCGCGATGGCTGACAGACAGCATGTTAGTGCCAGGTGGGTTGGCTTGGCTGGGTTTGTTTTTAGTATTTTGGATGGAGTGTCAGTGGGAGGGGATTAGCGGAACAGAGAGACACAGGAAGGGGGAAGGGTCATGGAAAGGAGGGAGTAGAAGAGATCCAGGAAGGGGGAAGAAGGAGGGGAGCATGACGGGGGGTGGAGCAAAGAGACAACGAAGGGTGGGCAGGGCCTGTGGCAAACAGCCAATCAGCAAAAGGGGGGCGAAATGTTCAGCACAAACTCTGTAGAAAGCAGCCAGGCACTGATGAGGTCGTTCGTCTGCATCTGAAGTCTGCGGCTGAGGTCCTTCTGCGCTGCAGCTGGCAGGTGTGATTGCAGCCCATGTCGACATACCTGAGTTAGATCGGCTCTAACTAGCTCAAATAACAATAGCGGTGAAGCTGCAGCAGCAGGGGTGGCAGCCTCGTAAGTATGTACCCAGGGTCCTGGCTGGGAAAGACTAACTTGTGCAACCAGCTGCGCTGCAGCGTCCCTGCTAGTGTCATTCAAGCTAGGTAACTCAAAGCCAGCTTGGCTATGTCTGCACGCGCTGCCGTCAGCTCCTGTGTCCGATACGCCCTGTGTCCTTGGCTGACTCCTCCCTGGGATTTCCTTTCCCAAGCACCAATGACCAGTGAGAGGGGTGATGCTATGTGGAACCTAGAAGCCCAGAGCGGTCTCTCCCCTGCACAGTTCTGGATTGGGAGGTGGGAGGGTATTTAGGGAGGGTAATCCCAGTGTGGTTTCAGCTCCCCATCTGCTGCTGTTCCTTGTCTCTGTTCCTGCTGGCTCTCCTGACTTCATCTTACAGAGTACGCTGGAACTCTGAACTTCTCACGTCCTCCAATTTCACACCTTGTTCCGATAGATCGGATCAGAACACCACAACCATTGCAGTATCTGCTTTATATTGAGAACTAGAAGTCTGATAGCAGGGGCCCAGTTTGTGTCTGGTGTAAACCCAGTGAATTCAGTGAGGTTACCCTAAGAATGAATCTTCCTCTGCCTGGCCAATGTCTAAATTCAGACCCAAAATGTCTAAATTCAGGTAAAATACAGACTACAATAGTTATTGCTAACAAAATATTTGGAAGGGAAGTTAAACCTCATGCTTCAGAGCTTAAGCCAATCTCTTAGAGAGCAGGATGAGGCAGTGGGCTTGTCTAGACAACCAGTTTGTGGGCAGGAAGCTAGGGTGTAAATCTACAGTGCACTAGGCTGCCAGGCACTAGGTGTGTGGGTCTGTGTGGACCCTGGTACCATGCATTAGGAGTGCCCTGGCGCTCACTGACCTATGACCAAACACAGTAGATCAAAGCACAGCAGGGGCCACATGGACACTAGCACATGGCTGGCTAGTGTGCTGTAAATTTACACCCCAGCATGATGCGTACTAACTGTTCATCTAGACCAGGCCCTAATGTGACAGGTAGATTATCCGACATCTTCCTACTGCAGGGTTCTTGCACTTTCCTCTGAAGCATCTCATGCTGGCCACAGAGAAAGGTACTGAACTAGCTGGACCCTGGGTCTGAGCCAGTCTGACAATTCCCATATTCCTATGTAGCAACGGTCAGGAGAAAGACAGAGCCTGATCCAAAGGCCACCACAGCTAACGGAACCCCTCCACCACACCCCTTGGCTTCAATGGGCTAAAGATAGGCTCCTAACAAGTGTCTTTTGAACAAAGAGAGAAATAATTTCTCCTGGACTCTAGATTCATTTTGTTGTGATTGTAGATTTCTGAGTCCCTTTGAACTGATATGTACAAACCTTTTCCTGTGGCCAAGAAGAACCAGTTTTAGTGAGAGCCACATGCATAATGCGGAGCCAGTCAGAGAGAAGTCATCTTTCCCCGTTGGCTCTCCCATGAGCTGCGGAAAGCTGCTCCCCACTTTGCACCTGAGTTACTCTGTTGCTTCCTCCTCTACTGTGTCTTTCAGAAATATCATCTGGTGGAAGATTTATGCAGAGGAGAGTCATAGATTAATGCACTAATGTGTTAGCATACATAGAGTTCCATAGCTGTGTGGCTGTACCGCTGGGTTTAGCCTGATACCTTTCCTCTGAGTTGTGATCTTTAACTGATCATAATATTAGCTCTTATTATAATATGTATAATTAATAATATAATTAAATATATCAGTATACTAATACATAATCAGATCTTTTAGTAGACTGAATACCATCTTGCGGTATGTGATAAGATTAAGATGTCTGAGGGTAACATGTCCGACATGTGGACACTAGAAATGCCTGTAAAGATCTAAAAATCCATAAATACAGTATTGGATGGATCTATGATACCATTGCTCCAGCTCAGCGAGTACAACTCTCAGTGCAATGAAAACTCAAACATTTCTTTAATGATATTTGCTAAGTCTTCTTTACTTTAATGTATTATTATTTGGAATTTATTTATTTATTTTATGGCATTGTACAAAAGGTTCAACCAACTGTCTGCACCATTCAACCACACTGGAATATGTGGGAATGATCCAGACAATGGAGCAGATTTGCACAATGATAGCAGCACTGCAGAATGTAGGATAAACTCACTTTGCTGAGAAATTCGCTCTCTTTAGTGTGAACCCTCCCTTCCCCCTCTGCTTGCTCCCCTTTACAGAGCTTCAGACATAATAGACTTGCCTCCATTCATAGCCTCCACTTGACTGTTTCTGAGCTAGGAGATGGAAGAGTTTGGGATCTGAGTTTGGGATTCCTAGGGCCACTGCTAATCAGGATCTCTCTCTCCTTCTCATCTCATCTGCTCACTGCAGGATGTTTCTATGGGGAAGTTTGGGTCCAGATCAGAACATCCTAACTCAGGCTCATCATTTCTTTTTCTAAATAAGCCCCATTCCTCAGCCCACTCTGCAGAGCTGAATTAAGACAGAGCTGGGCCCTGCAGTCCAATGTGCTCCCAGGAGCATAATTTTGCATCATGTCTCACTGCATTAACCCAGGCAGTTCCCAAGAAACGATGAAATCCACAACTCCCTCTGAAGTCACGATCAGACCTCATGAGGGACATGTCCTGGCCTCCCTGAGCCAGCAGAGCCCACCTTCCCCTAGAAAGCACCAAACTCCAGCACCAAGTTTTACCTTTTCCGCCAGCCCGTGTGTTAGTTTCACAGCAACACTGAGAGTGGAGAGGGGAGCAGAGTTTCCGTGGCCTATCCAGTCCTTCCGTCTGTCTTCTCTGATAATGCCATGAAGAGGCCCAGCTGAGTGCTCACAGCAAGGTAACAGCTGTCCTTCTACCTGCTGCATTAGGATCTGCCCCTTTCCCCAGTGTTTTCATGCCAGTCGTTGAGCCAACTTCTAGACAGTAACAACTTTTGGCCGTTTCCACACATGGCTGGGTTGGAACCTGAGAGCTCAAGTGAAAAGGGGCCATTGGCCATTACCAAGCCCCAGCGCTACTCAGCCTCCAGCTAACAGCACAATTCCCCACACCCCATAGCACATTTTGGCAGTCTCAGCTCATCCCTTGGAGGACTGAGGGTGGCATAGGAAGAGAGCGGCAAACAGGCCCTTTAGGGGAGGTGGAATAATGTGCCCCTTCACACTCCTTGCAATGGAGGCTGGTGGGAAGGAATCATAGAACCAGAGGGTTAGAAGGGACCGCCAGGGTCATCTCGTCCACCCCCCTGCCAAGATGCAGGATTTGTTGTGTCTAAACCAGCCAAGACAGATACTCTCCAGCCTCTTTTTGAAAACCTCCAGCGAAAGAGATTCCACGACCTCCCTAGGCATCTGTTCCATTGTCCGATCGCTCTAACAGGCAGGAAGATTTCCCTGAGATTTAATCTAAATCTGATCTGCTGTAGTTTGAGCCCATTGCCTCTTGTCCCGCCCCCTGTGGCAAGAAAGAACAATTTTCCTCCATCTGCTTTATGGCAGCCTTTCAAGTATTTGAAGACCGCTAGCATGTCCCCCCTTAATCTCCTCGTTTCCAAACTAAACAGACCCCGTTCCTTCAGCCTTTGCTTGTATAGCTGTATTCCATCCCTCTGATCATCTTTGTCACTTGCCTCTGGATCCCTTCCAGTTTCTCCACATCCTTTCTATACATTGGTGACCAAAACTGGACATAGTACTCCAGCTCAGGCCTAACCAGCATCAAGTAGAGCGGTACTATCACCTCCTGTGACATGCTTGTTTTGCCTCTGTTAATGCAATCTAAAATTGCTGTTGTTTTTTTTTTTTTTTTTGCAACAGCATTGTATTGCTGACTCATGTTGAGGTTGTGATCCATCACAACTCCCAGATCCTCCTCAGCAGTGCTGCTGCCAAGCAAGTTACTCCCCATTCTGTATTTGTGTGTCTGGTTTTTCTTCCCTATTTCTAGCACCTTACATTTGTTTTCGTTGAATTTCTTTTGTTGTCTATAGCCCAGTTCTCCAATTTATCAAGATCCCTCTGAATTTTAGCTCCATCCTCCAAAGTGTTGGCAAGCCCCTCAGCTTTGTGTCATCTGCAGATCTGATCTCTATACTCTCTATACCTACATCCAGGTCATTAATACGGATGTTAAATTACACCAGACCCAGAACAGATCACTGTGGAACCCCCCCTCGGGACCTCCCTCCAGGCTGACATCATTCCATTCATAGTTACTCTTTGTTTATGGTTGTTTAACCAATTCTGTATCCACTTAATGGTAGTTCTGTTGAGCCCACATTTCTCCAGCTTACTTATCAAAATGTCATGTGGGACTGTGTCAAAAGCCTTGCTGAAGTCCAGGTATATTATAACCACCACATTCCCCCTATCCACCAGACCAGTTACCCTGTGAAAGAAGGAAATCAATCTGGTTTGGCATGGTTTGTTCTTGGTAAATCCATGCTGGCTGCTAGTGATCAGCCCTTCATCCTCCAGGTATTCGCAAATTGATTGTTTTATACATTACTCTAGTAGCTTCCCACATATCTAAGTCAGGCTGACTGGTCTATAGTTTCCTGGCTCCTCGTTGTCCGTTTTTTAAAGAGGAGCACTACGTTAGCCCTTCTCCAGTTGTCTGGGACCTCTCCTGTCATCCACAAGTTAGCAAATATTATTGTTAGTGGCTCTGATATTTCTTCAGCTAGTTCCTTAAGCACCCTGGGGTGAACAGTGTACAGCCATGCTGACTTGAATTCATTGAAATTGGTCAGAAGATCTCGGATGTGTTCTTTATGACCAAGGAAAGAAGAGTGAGTGAATTAGTGTTTGGATGGGATTTTCTCTGCCTTTGCTGATTGGCTGTTTGCTCTAACCCTCTTCCTTAGCTCCACTCCACACCTGACCCCATTACTCTCTCTCCCCTTCCTTTCAGTGTCCCCTTTCCCTTCCCTTTTCTTTCCTTGTGGCGGATCTCCTCCTGATTAACTCCCCCTCCTCCCCAACGGTGGAGCGAACAGGATGTTTGCTGCCATCACACTGTTCACTCTGCTGGTGTCTTCTACCCCTTCCTCCACCCAGAGTCTGTCTTGGCTATTTACACTGTAAGGGCTTTGGGGGAAGGGCTTGGTGTTTGGACAGTGCCCGGCACAACGCACTCTTGGTTGGGCCTTAGGCAGCACCATAATAAATATAATTCATAATAAAAAGAGAATGGGGAGTTGAAGGGAAGGAGAGGACAAGTGAAAGAAGAGGGGAAAGATGGAAGGAGAGAAGATGGAACAGGGTGAAAGATCTGATAGAGAAGAACATCAGAGGAAAGTGCCATGTGGGGGAAATATGGAGACAAAGAAAGGCAGAGGCAGCCCAGAAGTAAGCAGGAGGGGCTGGGTGGCTCTGCGGATTGATGAGGGATTTGTGAGCAATTCACCATTAGCAGAGAAGCTCGTATTGCGCCCCAGTCAACACTTGCAATCAGCAGGCTGTTCCAGTAACTCTGAAATGAGTTTGCCGGGTCTCTGCTTGAAATGGATGGGGGCTGCCATCACAACTGGCAAAGTCAGCAGAGACGCTAAAGAGCGAATGGGCCAGAGAGACTAAACTGACCCCGGAGTTGGGCTCTGTGGAACGGGGTGACGCACATTGGAGGGGAGCTGTCCGTGGTGCAATGAAAAGGCCATTGATCTCCAGGGAAAGTAAAGGGCGAGATTGCTTTTTTTTTTTTTTAATGTCTTCACAAGAAAGGAGAGAAGAAGAACAAGGCTGGGCCTAGAGAGAAAATAAAATGAAACCAAAAAAATACCCAGCCTGGGAAAATGAGAACGAGGCACGGAAAACAATGGAGAGAAGGAGATAGCTGGCATAAGGGAAGGGAAAAAGAAGGAGCAAGACCTGGGCTTCATTGGCGGACCTGATTCTGTATTGGATGAGCAATCAGGAGGAGATCTGCTGAAGCCACTGGAGCTAATGCTGGGTTGAGCAGGATCAGGACCAGTTAGTTTTCTTTCTTTTTTTTCATTTTCCAGAAAGTTTGGTGCTAAGATACCATGCTATAAAACAGAGATAAATGTGAGTCTGTGCATCAGGACACAGCAGGGACTATGGCTATGTGGGAGGGGCATTACAAAGATGGCTGGGCACGAGGGATGGGTTCAGCTGCTCAGCAAGCCCACGCATCCGGGGAAAGCTTAACCCCCCTTTAGGAGAAGAAGTGGGGCATTTTAATTAGGGACAAAGGGCCTGGTCTTGCAGCCGCTGTTGCTATCGACTGGCGCTGGGAGTATTCAGCACCTCTGTGAGTTAGGCCCCAAAGGATTTGGCTGAGATGAGCGCACGCTGCACATTGGGAACCAGGTCCTGCTCTGGCTCTTTAACCCACTCCAGAGCTCAGATTTGGGGTTGGAGGCCAGCCCTTTTTCTAGATTATTTTTGTAGTGGGGATGCTGCATTTTTGACCAGTTTCCTGTAAATGTTTGGCAAAATCAGTTCCAGTTAGGAGAGCTGTATCTTCTAAGCTGCTCATTCATGAGGACAATGGAAATTCCAAACACAAATCAGGGGATCTCTTGGACTTGCTGGAATCAATCCTGGGTTCTTTTAATCTTCCCCCAACCCCAATTTTTGGGATTGTACTGGCACTTACAGTGCCTCTGCTTCTGCGGTACCTGCTCTGGGGATAAACACAGCACCTCAATGTGCAGGGTTTCAATCCTATCCCTTTCACCAGCACTGAATTTGCTAAAAAAGGAGATCCACAGAAAGCTGCATGAATTGTCAGCTCACGACAAGGGCAGGAAAACAATGAACTTCCCAAATACTTGCCCATTTGTATAGCCAGTGCTTTATTATTTTTAATTATTATTGTGATTTTGGTTTATTATTATTATTGCTATGCCCCCCCAAAAAGCAAACCAGAATGAAGTTTTCTTTTGGACTTTATAAAGCATTCCCAAGTAATTATCCGAAGAGCAGAGTTTAAAAGGATCTGCATGCAATTGTCAGAAAATGTAATTAATTTCCTGTAATTCACAATGTAGAAAAAGTGCCGTAGAGAGTAAATTAGATGGGAGACTTCAGTGCTTGGGAGACGAGGTTTTGAAAGGCTGCTGACTAATACAGCACTGACCTGAAAGCAAATCCTTACATTCACGCTGGACCGACTGTTTCCATGGCAACTGTTGTTATTAGTAACTGAAAATGTATCGCTGTTAAGAGTGGTAGCTTTTTTTTTTTCCAGTTCAATTCAAGAGCAGCTGGGTACTTTATTCATGAAGATAAAGCGCTCGGATCGCAATGACACTAATGTTATGTGCTGCACCTATCATAATACAAACCTTATACTTATACATGATACAACTAGATGTGTGGATTGCTTTGGGGGGGAAAAGACCTAGGGAAGGCAAGAGGAAATGAGAACTTGTGTCAAAGAAATCATCAGAAAAAAATACCCACAGCCCTCATCACCCTTTATATTAACTCTTTAGTGCAATTCCCTGTGGATTCAGTCAGACTGAAATGCTTAAGGAAAAGTAAATCCTGTTATGAAATCACTGTGCGAGCCTAACGCCCTCCTGAGAGGTACTGAGAGGTACTCCCTTGTATTAAGCAGCTGATCACACTACTCCCCTCTTGACTCTACCCTGCGAGTAACACTTGTTACTATTGTTGGGAAACAACTTCCAGGGCAAAACTCTCATGCTTAATTTTACACGTGTGTAACGTCATTGACTTCAGTGGAGTCACTCCTGATTTACATCAGTGAGAGACCAGGTCACCCCTAGCACAGCTAGAAAACTAGCTTAGCTCTCTTGTTCAGGTGAGTTATTCGCACCCTAGTCTAGTCTAACCTCTCTCTGGCTTGATGATGCTTACTGATCATTTAAAATGCGCCAGGCCTGATTCTGACCTCATTTACACCAGTTTAAATTCAGAGTCGTTCCACTGATTTCAATGCAGTTACACCAGATTTACACCAGCATACATTTCAGAAGCACTACACTGGGTTTTGTGGAGTTACTGTGGATTTACATCAGTATAGTGGAAGCAAAATCTGGCCCCAGCGAAGCATCAGTTGTCAAAGTAGGTTATATAGGAAAGAGTCGATCCTTTATATTGTATGAATAAGTCTGCAAATAGCAGGAACACATTCAGAAAGCAAATAAATTACAATCCATAATCAAAAAATGTTGCAAATTACATCCTTAATAGATTACATTTATAATCTATTTGAAAGAGATCTTTAGGCACTTACTTGACATATTCCAAGATAGCTATAACATATTGGCTAGTTAGATACCAATTGACATACTTATTAAATATCAATTAGCACATTCCATAATTTGATTCCTAATTAGCTTGCTATAGCTATTCTATCAAATGCCAATTAAATGCTTGAAATTTCTTACAAGTCGGCTGTACTAAGATAATAATTAAGTATGCATTGCTTAAGTAATTTTTAGTTAATTACATGGCAAACTAATTTTGGCTACACATATTAGACCTTCCAATAGATTGCCCTTTATCAATCAATTGGTAGCTAATGAACTCATTATTCATTTCCTACATCGGAATGAAATGCATGTTTGCCATTCTTGGTTTTAGTTTCCTTTACAAGTGTAGTTTAGATCCATCATTGTTCCTGTAGGCTGGGCTCTATTGTGCTGTTGAGGCCCTGGTGCAGGTTGGAGCATTGTGGAACTGCAGTAACGCAGGGGTAGCTCAGAGGAGCACAATGCCTGCAGCTCCCCCGTACACAGCTTTGCACACAAGGGAGTGTGGTACCTGCCCCTCTGTGCGGCGGGGCAGCTTGCCTGGCTGCGCGGGGCAGTGGCTGGGTACAGCTGGGTGGCTATTTTTCAGTGGAAAACATGTTGAAACTGACACTTTCCTCAGGAATGTATCAGCTCCAACAACATGGTCTCTCAGGTCCCGGACTGAATTTGTGAGTGAGAAGGAAATGCCTGAAAAGCAACCACAGTGCAAGACGAATATGTCTACTCCCACGACTGCAAGCAGGGCACTTGCTGCAGTATTTAATTGCATCACAACAAATTGCGGTGGAGGGCGGGAGGATGCCCCTTGACGAAACAAGAATAGAGGGAGGGGTGGAGTAAGGTCCCCAAAAATATTCTGAGTAACACAGTTAACCCCTTGGTGACCACTTTACTACAGAAACATTTTTGTGGCAATTTTTTTTTGATGGCAGCTGTGTGGAGCTGCCCATCAGTTAGGAAGGTTGGAAGGGATACTGGCAGGGGTAGACTAGTGGGCAGAGAGCACAGGTGTGCTGGGCTACTATGCATGATAACTGCAGCAGTGTCTACACAGCACAGCAGTGTATATACAATCTGTGGAGGCATCACTGTGCCGAGATTCCTTTATTCTCCCATCCCTGCAGCAGCCCCACTCAAGAATTAAAAATAACAAACAATATCAATAGCTTTCTCTCTTCCTCCCTAGTAGGCACCAGTCAGCTACTTGATTAGATCATTGCTACGGGTGTGTGTGACGGGGTCTATCAGCACAGCACTGGTGCAGCAGGGGTTAACCCTTCTCTCTTGGCCAAGGAGGCCACGCCCCCTTGGCTGTGCTGGGCATGCTCCAGCTGGAGACAGCATATAAAAGGCAGCAGAGCAGCAGCAGTGTGAGAGAAAGTATTTGCATGCAAGGGGAACTGACTGAGGGAAAGTGCACTTGGAGATAAGGTTTGCAGTTAGCTCTGAACCACTGGTCATGCTTTGTCTGTGCTGAAGCGATTTCTGTAGTCTACGGCCCGCTCCTCTGGCTGTGGAGCTTTAGGATGGCAGGTTCATGGTTCAGATGGAACCTGACTGCCATGGGACGTCATGGTCACAGGGGCGAGATGACCTCTACAGGTGCCAGCATGAATCTCATGGAGGGTTTTCAATATCAGGATGGGAATCTTGCACTGGAGTTTGTATTCATTGGGGATATTCAGGACATAAACGCCAGCTTTATGTGATAAACTGCATTTATTATGCACCTCTGACCATCTTGCTTACACTCTGTGCACTAACTCTTGCCTTCTGGGATCACCTTTAACCACTGAGCAGATTCAAACATTTGCCAGTGCTTTTTTAAACCAGCCTGCTAGAGAAATGGCTTATTCTTGTCCCAGAAATGTAGAGATGTTTGACTACCACATGACCATGTAAACACAATGTATATCTACAACACAAACCCACACTCAGCTATAGATCCATCACATATGTCAAGGTGATAGCCATGTGATAAACTGTGATCAAAATTTCGGAGGGATTGTTTTCCAAATCCTTTTACCTGTAAAGCCAGACTTCTTTCTTTACCAGGAGTCCAGCTGGAGAAGGCTCAGAGGGAGCTGTAAGAACCTCTAAAGTAGCTTTTCTTTTGACATTCACTCTCCCAGGCCATTCCAGAATGAGAAGCAACTGCAGGGGCCTCCAGCAGGAATTCCTCCCTCAAATGACACTGATCTGCCAAGGGTGGGAAGAGAAAAGATTCTAAATGGGAGACACTTTTATCAATGGAAAACCTGTTACGGCCCAGGGTTAATTCTTGCTCAACCTGGGCCTGGGGCAATTGTAACATGGGGGCGGAATTCAACATGTGGAAAGATAAGGAAGAAATGTCTCTGAGTGGGCTGTTTGAAGCTTGTCTGCGATAAGGGCCTATGAGATACATTAGTGGGCAGAATCCTGGTGAGTGAGCCATGTATGTGATCTATCAGCTTGTCTGGGGAAGACAAATAACCCAATGGTTAGCACATAAGCCTGTGTTTTGGGAGACCCAGGTTCAATTCCTTGCTCTGTCTTTAACTTTCTTGGGCAAGTCACTATGTTTCTCAGTTCCCCATCTATAAAATAGAGCTAACAGCTCTGCCCTACCTCATTGGGATACTGTGAGATTGAAGATTGTGAGGAACCATCTTAGGTTTTTAAAAAAATTTGTTTATATCCATGAACTAATTAATTACACAGGGGCAAAGCCAGTGCACATAGCATCACTCTCTTCCATTCACTAATTTATTGTTTAAAAACATAAAGTGTAGCTATGACATTGAGATCATGAACCAAAAAAAGTCAGACAGATAGTCTCAGCCGTATCCATTGCTGATTTTTAGCTCAAGGTGCAACTCAGTATTTAAAAATTGTTCCTGCCAAACAGTGCCATTGTGCTAGAATAGATATGCTCTGTATTTACATGGAGTACATCTTACAAGATTTTTTAAAAAATTTTGGCTACTGGATTTATATCACATTAGAAGTTATAGGTCTAATCCTCCACTCTGCTATATCAATCTTGTACCAGTATAACTCCATTGACTTCAATGGCATTACTTCTGATTTACACCACCGTGAGCAGAGAATTAGGCCAGAAATATGTGAATTAGCCTTTCCATTAGTAATAATAGCAAATGTGGGAAAAGGAAAACTGGCTATTGCACAGGTACCGTTGAGCTACAGTCCAGGCTACCCATGTCCATGCAGCACACACCCTCAGAGACAGGGCTGGTCTTACACTCTGGTAACCATGACAGCAAAGCCAGCTAACTGAACCAGGTGATGTGTGCACTGCTGTGTTCGCATTTCATGTGTCCCTCATGATGCACGGATCACTTATTACCCTAACCCCCGCATGTACCTCTAGGTTTGCCAGTTTTAAAATTCATTTCTTTAGTAAATACAAGGAGCACAAAAGGTGTCGTGGTGAATGTGACAGAGCTGGAGACTGAGATTCTCTCGGTGTCCACAGATGACACATTGTAATCTATTGCCCCTAAAATGCCCCATCCATGAACTTTCCTGGAGAAGTTGTCTCCATGATCCCTTCAGCCCTTGGACTCTGAGACTGCCAGCAAGGGAACCAGGGAGTGGCACTTGTAGAGGCTTTGTCATATGCACACCTGTGATCTGAGGGACTGAGATGCTCAGCCCTCTTCACAATGGCCCCATAGTCATTTACAAAAGACCCTAAGCCCTCCTGCATTTTTGGTTATCTGCTGCAAGATGCTGGTTGTGAGCAATTTGCTTAGCGGTGAGCTCCTGTGCAGACAGGCACCAAAGACTCTTGCCAGGCCCTTCTTCTGGCAATGGGACAGGTAGCAGCTCAGACTCATCCTCTCACTATTACCTTGTGTTTCCCCCTCTGTGTGTTGTATCCCACATTGTCTCTGATATTAGACTTAAACTGTAAACTCTTCAGGATGGGAACCATCTGTTGATTATGTGTGCGTATACAGTGCCTAGCATCATGGGGCTCTGATAATTTGTGGGATATAGCCTGTCATTTAAACAGACATGTCCACACAAATGTCCTCCCTTTAGTTGTTGTACATCAGCAATGTCTGTAGCTACAGAATTGAAGGGAGAGGGACTTGGTGTTCTATTCATTTATGGCTTACCCAGGAGACCTTCAATGATCTGAAACCCAGAGTCCTACAGAAAAAGTGGAGTCCTACAGAAAGTGGAAAGTAGGTCAAATTTTGAAGGATGAAAATTTTAAAAAACAACAGAAGCATGTAGGGACAAAATTAGAAAGGCCAGGCATAAAATGAGATTAAACTAGCTAGAGACATAAAGGGTAACAAGAAGACATTCTACAAATACATTCGAAGCAAGAGGAAGACCAAGAAAAAGTAGGCCTATTACTCAATGAGGGGGAAAGACAATAACAGAAAATGTGGAAATGGCGGAAGTGCTAAATGACTTTTTTGTTTCAGTTTTCACCAAAAAGGTTAGTAGCAGTCAGACATCTAGCAGAATGAATGTGAAAATGAGGTAGGATCTGAGGCTAAAATAGGGAAAGAACAAGTTAAAAATTACTTAGACAAGTTGGATGTCTTCAAGACTGTAGGTCCCGATAAAATATATCCTAGAATACTCAAAGCGCTGCCTGAGGAGATCTCTGAGCCATTAGCGATCATCTTTGAAAATTCATGGAAGGTGGGAGAGATTCCAGGGGACTGGAAGAAGGCAAATATAGTGCCAATCTATAAAAAGGGGCATAAGAATAAATTACGGGGAATTACAGACCAGTCAGCTTAACTTCAGTACCCGGAAAGGTAACGGAGCAAATAATCAAGCAATCAATATGCAAACATCTAGAAGATAATAATGTGGTAAGTAACAGTTAGCATGGATTTGTCAAGAAGAAATCTTGTCAAACCAACCTAATAGCTTTCTTTGAGAGGGTAACAAACTTTGGGGAGAAGCAGTAGATGTGGTATATCTTGACTTTAATAAGGCTTTTGATACTGTCTTGCATGACCTTTTCATAAACAAACTAGGGAAATACAACCTAGATGGAGCTACTATATGGTGGGTCCATAACTGGATGGAAAACCATTCCCAGAGAGTAGTAAACAGTGGTTCACAGTCAAGCTGGAAGGGCATATCTGGTGGGGTCTGGTTCTTTTCAATACCTTCATCAATGATTTATATAATGGCACTTATAAAGTTTGCAGATCCTACAAGTTGGGTGGGGTTGAAAGTGCTTTGGAGGATAGGATTAAAATTCAAAATGATCTGGACAAACTGGAGAAATGGTCTGAGGTAAATAGGATGAAATTCAATAAGGACAAATGCAAAGTACTCCACTGAGGAAGGAACAATCAAAAACACAGACAAAATGGGAAATGACTGCCTAGAAAGGAGTACAGTGGAAAGGGATTGTGGGTCATAGTGGATCACAAGCCAAATATGAGTCAACAGTGTAACACTGTTGCAAAAAAAAGGGAACATCATTCTGGGCTGTATTAGCAGGAGGGTTATAAGCAAGACATGAGAAGTAATTCTTCCACTCTACTCACACTACTGATTAGGCCTCAACGGGAGTATTGTGTCCAGGGAAGATTGAAAAAATTGGGTCTGTTTAGTCTGGAGAAGAGAAGACTGAGGGGGGACATGATAACAGTTTTCAAGTACATAAAAGGTTGCTACAAGGAGGAGGGTGAAAAATTGTTCCCGTTAACCTCTGAGGATAGGACAAGAGGTAATGGCCTTAAATTGCAGCAAGGGCAGTTTAGGTTGGACATTAGAAAAAACTTCCTGACTGTCAGGGTGGTTAAGCACTGGAATAAATTGCCTACGGAGGTTGTGGAATCTCCATCAGTGGAGGTTTTTCAGAACAGGATAGACAAACATCTGTCAGGAATGGTCTAGTTTATTCCTGAGTCCTGCCTTGAGTGCAGGGGACTGGACTAGATGATCTGTTGGGGTCCCTTCCTGTGCTACACTTCCATGATTTTACGATTCTAAGTTCCCATTTAAACCAAAATGCTTCATTCAAGGAAGGGGGCAAAGCCATCAACCACCAGCTTACACTGAGCTGCATTTTGCTGGATATGATCATACACTGTTCCTCAGAAATCTGTGGGGTCTGACCCTCCCCTGCCCAGTACCTTGTATTGTCATTTGAGCCTGAACAGAGAGCTCAAAGTGGGTCAGAACTGCAGGGCCCAATCTTATGCCATGCCACATAGCAGGAGTCGGAGCCCAGCTGGAGAAGGGGCAAGGGTGACTTGGAGCCGCATATGCACCTTCCTAATTCTGAGCTGCTCCAGGGATTCCTTTAATTTACAGCAGCCTTGTATGACTGCCCATGGGCTGGTCCATTCAAGCCAGTGCACCTTGTCCCAGAAACCCTGGGGTCAGCAGCATGGGGTGTTTACAGCAGCCCTACACAACCCTGCATTGGGGAAATTCCACCGGGGGCTGTTCCACTTCCTCCCCCTTCACACTCCTCTAGAGGCATACAGGGGTTGCGGGGGTTGGGGGGAGGGGAATGTGTCCTGTAGTGTGTCTCCCCCACTGTCCCTGTCCACGCATGGAAATGACAACACAAGGTGCAAGGTGGGGGAGACTCAGGGCCCCAAGTAGGTGGATCGGATAGTACTGTGTTCAGCGGTCACCACTTGAGGCTGGGGGCAGGGGGGTGAAGACTTTGCTGAGGGGACCCCAGCCTGTAATCCCTGCCATGTGGTGCAATTGACTCCATTCCCAAGTAAAAAGAAACTGCTCTTCAGAAGTATTTTTATGAGCCTGGGAATAAGCTGTCTCTGGCAGGGTTGGCTTAGGAACATCCGGAGTCTGGCTGACTCTATCAAGGCATGGAAAACCGCTTGTCCTTCCCTTGATTTGAGGGTCACAGAAACCTGGTGCAGAGCAGGAGCAGGTAAACTGAGACCTCATTATCAAGGGACATTTTCCTACAAACTCATGCAGGCAGCGATGGGCTGGTACTCACGCCACTGGGATAGAGTATGGCAGACGATGGAGAGTAAGAAAAAGGGAAGAAAGTTATTCTGCCAGTGTCGGGGATCCGAGTTCCATAACCAGCACGAGAGCGCCGCGAATAATTAATTTTTTGGTTCAGTGGCTGTTCAAATCCCATACACGAATTCAGTTCATTTTGACCTGCAGCTGATTTTTTTTCTTAATGAAACAGGAAACCAAAAAGATAAAACCCTTTCCACAGCTGATAAAAGCAACATGCTGAAAAGAGCTATCCGTTTGAAATGAAACAGCAGAACAGTTCATTCTGACAGTTCCAACATTTTGTTTTCAGGTTGTTTTGGCCAAAACTATTTGCCGAATTCAGCCTAAATTTGTGAATCGTCAGGGTGTCCCAAACGATGAATTTTTTTGGTGAATTTACTATTTGCCAAAACAATATATATACGTTCAACTCACTCTGCTAACACCCTTCAATTAGCTAATCCATTCGCCTGCTGGCAGAAACGGGCTTGGGAAGCAACTGTGACTGCCACTGGTGGCACCCGCAGCCATATGCACGTTGCACACGGTGCGTACCACTGGCAGGGGCGAGGACAAGCAGCACCAGCCGCTCCACTGCCCACTCAGGTTTGGCCTCACCAGCCCTCCATTGTAATGGGGAAGCTGTGGGGCCAAAATAGAGTAAGCAGCATTGTGGGGGTCGCAGTGCCACTCAGGTTTGGCCCTGCAGCCTCTCTGTCATGAAGGAAGGCTGGCGGGGCCAAACCTGCATGGTGCTGCAACCCCCGTGCGCTAGGCCACAATGCCACCCACACAACTTTGTCTCCATCCCACATCATGACAAAGGGGCTGCAGGGCCAAAGCTGAGTGGGAACACAGGGCAGTGGGAGTGCCCTGCACTGCTCCTCCTTGCAGCTGCCACGGGGCTGGTTCCTGCACCAGGGTCCCTGCAGGTGGCCTGCCTGGCCTCACCCTGCTTCCAGCATCCCATGTCCCCTCTCAGTGATGGGCAGCAGGGCGCGCCAGGCTGGAAGGCAGGGGCTGAGCATGGCACGGACTCAGCGGGCGAGGCTCTGGGGCCAGCAGCTGCAGCCAGGATGGCACCACAGGGATTGATGGAGTGTACCATGGGGATAATTTCTGGGGACAACCCTAATATATATGCTTGATCCCTGCAGAGGATCAGACCAGCTGCCCATCAGCTTTGCTGCTATGTTGCTTTTGACCTTATTTTTCCAGACCCTTACACCGGAAGCTTTTGCACTGCTCCACTTTTTAAGCATGTTACCTGTAGCATACAGCTTTAAACACATCCCAGCATGGAGCTGTACAAAGAGTCAGGCTACAAACACACATGCAGACTCAGAAGCAGATTGGGAAGTGGTTAGGAAATGAGTGTATGTGTAAGGGTGACAGATTACAATGCAACTGTACCAACGGGGTTTGTTGTTTTAAATTATCAATCCAATTTAGTTTTATTTTTTGGTTTGCTCCTCCAGCTTTGTTTCTGCGAGGAAGCAGAGTCTAGTGGTTAGTGCACAGGACTGGCCCGCAGGAGTTCTGGGGTCTGTTCCCAGCTCTGCCACTGACTCGCTGCATGAGCTTGGTTGAGCCCCTTCCCGTCTCCAGGCCTCAATGGTTCCCTCTGTAAAATGGGGATGATAATACTGACCTATCTTGTAGGGCTGTTGAGAAACTCACTTAATTATTGCTTGTTATTATTGATCTAACAGTAGTGCCTAGAGGCTCCATTGTGTCAGGCACTGTACATACACAATGATAGACCATCCATGTGCTAACGCATTTACAATGTAAGGGCAAGACTGGGACATCTCACTCACTCTGAACAGTACCTCATGCCAGATGCATTCCCACTGGAGACAACTGGGCTATCTATTGCTCCGAGTGAGTCAGGCTCTCACACACCAGCCGTAACAAGGCCAGGCAGACAAAGGGATGCTGCTGATGGGGGAACAGGTGAGTCACTTAGCTGGTCAGAGCTGGGATTAGAAATGAGGGCTCCTGCTCCCAGCCTTGTGTCCTACCATGCTGCCTGCCTACCAGGCTTTCAGGTCCTTTGTTAAAGAGTCAGGGGCACAACAAGCAGGGGAACCCTTCACCCCTGACTGGAGCTGGAAATCTGACCTGCCCCCATCATCACAGAGGGATGGCTGGGCCAAACCTGAGAGGGGTTATGACCCTATGTGCCTGCTTGGACCCCCCACCTTTGCAGTCCTTCTGGCACCCATGGGTACCCGCCCCCCCCTCCCAGCCCCAGGGAGAAGTAGAGCAGGGCACCGGGCACCCCCAGCTGGGGGGAGGGTTGGATCTGGGCTTTTGGTGCTTCCCGGGGAAGCAGAGGCATGGAAGGAGGATGGGTCGGGCTCCCAGAACTGCCTGGCCCCTGTGGAGATGGTGTTCTTAGCCTGACTGCCTCCGGGGTAAGAGTTCAGGGGTCAGGGTGAGGTCAGCATACCGTGGGGATGGGGCTGGATGCAGGGGGTGAGTGTGGAGCTGGGTGTGGGTGGGGCAATGTGGGGGGAAGAGCACAGAGCTGGCTGTGGGGCAGCAGGAGAGGAATGCACGAGGCTGGGTGCAGGGGGAGGGAGAGCTCAGACCTCTCCATTGGCAAAGTCGTGTTGTGCTCTGGAAGGAGGTGATGCTCCAAGTTCCTCCTCCAATACTGCCCCAGGGAATACGCCTGACCATTTCCCCCCGGACCTGCGACCATTCCCGTTCGGCACTCCAAACCCCACGCTGAGGAACGTCCACTTGTGGCAACAAGAGAGGGGCCCCTGCTCAGTCAGCACAAGGAAGTGAGGGGCTGCCCGTGTCTTTGCTAACCCAGGGAAGAGCAATCCCCTGCCTGCCACTTGACAACCGCATTTTTTTACATAGACTGAAGCAAGCAGCCTGAACGAACGCCTTTGTGGTGACAGAATGAAAGGACTGCACATTTAGTTTTGGTTTTGACAGAAAAAAGAAATGCGTTTGACAAAATCCATTCTGTCCTTGAACTGAAGTTAGTTGTTTGACTAAATGCTTCGCCTGTGTCAAAATTATTTATCAGACTTGCCTGTCATTCCAGGCAACCTGATTTCCAGCAGTGCTGGGGACCAGACCTGGGACACTGGGCTATTCTCAACAACTAGTTACAAATAAACTGTGTCAAAGAGCTTCTTTCTAACTGAAAACTCAGCCTGGGATCTGAGAGTCAAGCTGGGCTTCCCTTCCCACACATCATCAGCACCGACAGAAAGGTTCTGCCCTTGGAGACATCTGTACACCCACCTTTGCTGTCAGTGGGTTCGCACAGGCATCATTGATTGGAACTTAGTAAACAATTCTGTTGGTGATGCTAAGAGAGAATGGACTTCAGCTCCTTCTCCCAGAGCTGTGTGAGCCCTGCAGGGCTGAGAGAAGTAAAGGGAAGACAAAAGGCTTAAGGGAAAGAAAGAAGAAGAAAGGAAAAGGGGAAATGAGCAGCACTAAAGTGAAAGAGAAAACAGTGAAGCTGAAAGAAGAGAAGATAGAAAATGTGGGAAAACGAGATGCTCTGCTAGAAAAGAGAAGGGGTGGAGTTAGACATACACATACCGCCATTGCAAACAATGTTATAAAAGTCTTTGGAAAAAGTGATTGATGAAAGTAACGCAGAGGAACAAGAACAATAAGAATGGGGAAAATCTGGTTCTTGAAATGCAGCCTTGTGTTGGGCATGTTGAGGAAAGCACTGGCCTACATTCCGGATGATTATTCCATCCGGGAGCACGTATTGCCTTGCTGAAATCCAGAGAGGTCTGAGCAGGTGTTAGAGGGCCAGGGGTCCAGGTGAGATGACAGCACAGCCTCTGAGAGTGTAATTCCCCGGTGCCCACTGCAGAATCGTACTCCCTGCTGCTGCTATTCTCCTCTTGCTAGCGTTCTCTGGATGCTGTGCTTGTCGTGCGTGCTCCCATCACCCTCAGGAGCCAGCAGTTACTTAATGCAAAGCTCTCGTGCACGTATAGCATTGGCTGTGTCAGAGCATGCACCGCCAGATGTGCTCACAAACATCCATTCAACCCCTGCGCACAATCCAAGGAATTGCCAAGCCATAAAACCCCAGCCAGCAGTGTGTGGCTCCTGGGTATGTGAAGAGGATGCTGGGTTCTTGGCAACTGTTTCGGGAACATTAACTTATATGTCCCCACCACAGGCCGAGTCAGTGAGGGGCCTCATGGAAAGCGGCTGCTGAATATTTCTGAATCTTCCTTCAGTCCTGTGGCTCCTACTTCTCTGGAGGAACGAAACCAGTTAACCAACATTGTTCAGGAGAGATAGTCCTGCTGTTCTGAGAGGCTCCCATCTCCTTTTGCAGTCAGCAGGACTTAGAGATGTACTCCTGCATTACCCTGGAGCAATAATAATTCTTAGCACTTACATGGCACCTTCCATCCATAAATTCCAATGTGGGGCTGTCTTATTATCCCTCTTTTCACAGCTGGAGAAACTGAGGTGCAGAGAGAGGTGGTGACCTATATTTTGAAGAATTGGCCACTGATTTTTGGGGAGGGTCAACTTCAAAGAACTAAGACCTGATTTCCTAAGGGGCTGCCCATGCACAGATCCCGTTGACTACCCTCAGAGTTGTGGGTTCTCAGTGCTTCTGGAAATCAGGCCCAAAGTGCTGGAACCGAACTGTGTTCTTGTGCAGTGCCTTAACCACAAGAGCACTCATAAAAAACACCAAACCCTGTTATAAAACAGCAGTAAAGGAAACTGGGCCATTCCATGATGCCTGGGACTCAAATACTCTCAGCCATGGTAGGGGTTGTCACCATATACATTTCAATCCTGAAACAATCAGTTGTATCTAAACAGCAAACACGAGTGTCCCAGCCAAATCTCAGTACATGTAAATGTGTTCTGCCTCTCTACATTCCCCTACATTTCAGCTGGATACAGCATTTCCCTTCCCTGCCTCTCCTAACTGTACGATGTTTCTGTGCACAGTTAGACAGCTGCTCCAGGCCATCCCGGTGGTGGACACTTCAGTGATAGGTGTAGAGCTCCGTGTATCTCAGAGGGGTCTTGTAAAGCTTTATTAATTAATATTGGTAACACACACGCCCTGGTGAGATGAAAGGTCTTGTAAAAGTGCAAAGTATTATTACTATTGAAAGCAGGAGTACCAAGGTGTGTTGATTGTGATAATTGTTAGTTTGTGATATGGAGCATGATGGGGAAAGGAGTTAGTTATTTCATTTTCTTTTTCTTTCCTTTTATTATATTTTGTGCCTGGTAAAATATTTGGATTATATTGAGTTTTAGATTGTGATACTTGGGCTTATCTATATCTCCCACATGTATACCTCTTTATACTCCAGTGGAGTTTTGGCTAAAATTGTTTCCTAGAAGATGAAGCCTTTATTGGTTTCCTTGTGTCTGAACATTTAGAAATATGAACTACATTTACAAAAAATACTAAAGCAAACCTTTGGAAGATAGGAATTGCAAGCCCAGATCAGAGTTCATTCTCTGGTGTTCCGCCCTGGGCAGTGGCTAGGTCTGATGCCCCATCCCCCTTAATGACTTCACATGACAATATTGCAGTGATCTTTTTCTGTGTGAGTTGCTCGTGAATGGAGGAGTCTGTGGAATTGCTTCCTGACCCCCAGAGGTGAATAGTTTGCACTCTGAAGCTTGAAAGTTGATTAACTTGCAATCACTCTACTCACCAGGAACCCATTCCAGACCCTGTGTATCACAGCCATTCTGGTAAGCTGTAAAACCCTCTCTCCCATGTAGCTGGGAACAGGGGAGGCAGGCAGAAGCATACCCACCTCTAGCACTTGGAACTCAGCCGTCAAACCTGGTAGGTTTGCTGAGAGCTCAATGTCTAAGAGGTGGATCATTCACACACATTTTCTGGACACAGCAGGACACAGAAGGAAGAGGAAGAACAGAAAGCACAAAGGCACCAAAACCAGACTCCCAGGGAAGTGTTTCAAACATTAACACTTTCCCACCTGCTTTCATAGCTGGCAGTGCTAGACGAGAAGGAAGGGGAAGCTGTCACTTCAAGGAGATGATTATCTACTTCTCGGTTCTGGATGGGCGGGGGGGACTTTACCCTTTCACAACAGGATGTAGAGAAACAGGGGCCCAAATTCAGCTCTTATGACACCCATGCATGCTGTGTTCATGGGGGCTTGTAAATGAGAGTTGAATCAAGGGCCCAGGATCTTTCACTATATCGACACATAATTCTGAACAATTTACTTTGAATATTAATGTTGCTTATGGTAAATAGCAAGTATTTTTATGATGTTTCTTCATATATAAAAGACTTTGTCAGGCTTTATTTTAGATCAAGAGACTATGCAAACAAGAAAGAAGAGACGTGAAGTCTCCAAGAGGGAGCACAATGTGTGTATGCTCCCCCGGTAACAGTCTGCACTGAACAGAACACAAAATGGTTGCTGCTTTCTGCAGCCGGAAGAGTCCTTAAAGATTTCAGAGGTGCAGTGCACAGAAGCAGGGTCCTAACATGTACATAGCTTATATACATCACAGTTTGGTGAAAATGAGATCCTGCTCCTGTAAGCATAATTTCCTAGAATCCCTCACACACTGCAAGTTTTGGGGGAATCTCTACCCTTGGTTTGTGGGTCTCTGAGCAGGGAGAGTTTGGCAGATCTCTTTACTTGACCATTCAAATGCTGAATGGTAACTTTGTGTGTCTTAAAAAAAAGTCTGTAAGGGCATATAAATGAATCCCAGTCACTTGAGTGTATGTGCCTGACCCAGCTGCAGGGAAAACCAGGGCAGTCATCAACCTCTAACTCTGGTTATTAGTGATGGGAGAACTCCGAAGACGCCAAGGTTCCGACAAATGTCCAAAAGTCTTATCTGGGTTCCAGTATATCCTGGAACTGGGGCAGAGACCCCAGGAGATCATCCCATCTCTGGGCACCTGCACATCTTCGCTTCCCAGAGTACTGCGCGTTTTCTGCCAACCTGATGAAATAATTGTGTAGTGTTGCTGAGTCACAATGAGGCAATTGCCACATCCTGATGCTACGGCAAGGCGCAAGAGCTAGATCAAGGACAGTTTAACAGGGCCCTGTGTGCCTAGAGTGCACAGGGCAGATGATCCAAGTGAAACATGTGTGGCAGCCCTAATTCTGGCCTGGTCTAAAACCAGGAAGTGCAGCAACCCATGAAAATGGGGGAAAGAAATAGACCCAAATATCTTCCAATTTCAATACAGATTGGGCTGTGAGGGGATCTCACTGGGCCCTAAGAGGAGACAGTGGAGAGTAATAGCATATTGTGGTTACTTTCACTCCATATTCACTGATTCCTCTGTTCCCAGAGAGTAATGGAATACAATTAAACCAGGGGGATTTAATGGGGAACATAAGCCTAGCAGCAAGATCTGTCCAGTTGTGGCTAGTCTTACCTGGGAATTGGAACAAGCCCCCTCACCCAACCATCGAAAATTAGGCTGCACAAACCCCAGAGAATATAGGGAAGGCAACTTTTGTAGTGTTAGGGTTGGGAAAGTTGGCCTCGATGTGACTTAACAGGCCTTTTCCATTTTACTGAGCATGAGACCCAAATTTACGTGTGTATCTCATTAGCAGAGCTCAGTGCTGATTGTTGGAAATTATTGACATCCGAAATGCTGACTCTGAGGTTACAGAAAGTGAACCTAGCAGTGGCAGTTCAATGCCCAACGGCCCCCTCCTCTTCTCATTGTTCTTTGTGGGCTGTTGTTTTTTTGTGGTGTCCCTCAACACAGGTTTTGTTCCTGCATTGTAAAGGCCAGTTCCCTGGGTTTGGCCTGGGTGGGTGGAGAAGTGTGGGGCGAGGTGATCATATTTATTCTGAAGTGGTTTTGGAGATGATTTGCTAGAAAACATCGCATTGGAAGGAGGGGACCATTTGACTGACACAAAGGGAAAATACAGACAGCCAGCACCTTTGCTCTGCAGTCATGGGGATGGGACGACTCTTTTTCCCCCCGCTAAAAAACCCATATGCGTCACGGCCAAATAATGCCAATTTCGCATGGCTTTTGACTAAACCCGAAAGCTAAGAGAAAGGCAGAAAATCTGTGGAAATTACCAGGCAGAGCTAAACCACAAGAGGAAAAGAGTTCAACTCTTCTCAGGGCCCAGCATTACGGGAAATATTGCTCTGGGTGCTATTACTAAAACCTGCTGAATAAATATCAAGCTGCTAAATAGTTATCACACACATTAATAATCAGACCTAGCATAATATTTAATCAAATAATTTAGTCTGAAGCAGGACTTTGCTTTTAATTACAGTTTTTCTTTTAAGATAACTGTACAAATTAGCTAGATTTATGAAGTCACTCAACACCATACCCCTGCCTGCACTATGGCTGAACAATTAAAATGCCCATTCTTGAACAGTAGACTTGTTTAAGCTGGTAAAGGACCCATGGAGGCATTCACAGAAATATTTCTGCTTTCGTTACCTACTGGCTTTCAATGTGGTTCAACGTTGGATGACGGTGGTCTTTACAAATGACATGCAAAGGAAAATACCACCAATAGCATGGGCTTGCGGCCTCTTTTTGGTTTTTAATGATGGATGAAGAAGGTTTCACAGTTGTTTGTTTATTATTTGTGTCAGGGAGGTGACTCTGGTTATTTTTCACAGTCGAACTCTGAGTCTTGGCTCCCTGCTTTTCATGGAAGGCTTTAATAACAACAGAAGAGCTGGCACAATAAAAACAGCAGGAACACCATGCAAAGCAAGATTTCTACTGAAACTGCTGAAATCCTTTAGATTTTCAGTTTATTGCTAATAGTATTTATTATTTGTATGGTGCCTAGAGGCCAAGGCCCCACTGTGCCAGCCAATGTACAAACATATAACAAATGCCCCAAAGAGCTTACAGTGCAAATACCCTAAATAACTCAAATGCCCGAGATACACTAAGGAGAAAATTGTTCTCACCCAGAAACTCCCTTGTTAAAGATGCAATATTTCCCCTTCAGGAGAGAGGCAGGAAAAGCTCCCAATCCACCTCTCTGTGACCTTCAGTGAGCCATCTGACAACACCGGGGAAGACCAAACCTGACCCAGCTATTTATCCCCCTTTCCAGGCACTCTTTATCGCCCATGGATCGGAACAAAGGGCAGAACTCCGTGCCTTATCCCTTTGTGGGTCATGGTTAGTCACATCGTGGAGGCCCCGCAGCTCTAGGTAATAGCTCCCAGAAGGAACCTGAGTTTCTAGCAAGCTTGGCTCGGGCTCCCCTGGGTCCCAGAGAGTGACCCCCCCCAAAACCTCGCTCTGCCCTTTTGGAGTCTGCCCACCCCTGGGAGGAAGTGTTCAGTAAGCCGGGGGAGCTGGGCTTCTGGGAGCTGAGCCCTCAGATATATTTTCCCACAGGGACTAAATCCCAGTGCAATTCTCTTGGGGTAAAGCAAACAACCAACTCAAACATCGCTGTGCTGCTTGCCAAGGAAGCTTATGGCTGCTACGAGAGAAGAGATGGTCTAAGGACATAAAACATGAAGATGGGAAGAGATGGCGAGTCCAGTCTGCAGAGCACACTCTTACATTCCCAACTCCCCTCTTTGTCTCCCTGGCTCAATGTCACAGGGACTCCCTGGCTTCCCCATCTCCTCCTGGGCTGTGATCCCTGTGTCCATGAGCAGCCCAGTGACACCGGCAGCTCAGGCAAGCATGTACCCACAGCACAGTGTATGGTGTGCACAGCACAGCCTGGCCCTACTGGCAGCTCTCACGCTGTAGGTGCCCGGCATGGGCGCAGGACCTGACCCTGGGGTGGCTGCTGAGGCTCACACAATGGGCCGACTCAGTAAGTTTCATTTCTGAGTGGGGCAGCTCCTGTCTGACGGGGAAATGAAAACCAGAAAGAGCATTTCCAAGCCCGGGCTTCCCCCTCACATGGCCCCTTCCTCCTTCGCACCCAGCCTGCAAGCACCTCATCCAGAGACGTGTGAAGAGCTGACTCACGCCCTACGCTTTCCCCACCTCCCATGGCTGCCTCCAGCATGGCTCACGGCAGCCTCCCACTGGGACCTCCCTGACATCCGCACTAAGTGCCTCACGTACAGACAGAGCCAGCTGTGCCAAGGAGCCCTGCTGGGGGGATCCTGCCACTGCCCCTGCCCCAGAGCGCCTGGGAAGTAACACACACCGCTCTGCTGGGACACCTGAACTGGGACTGCATGCACAGAAATGCCACCTCACGCCAGCGGTGCCCAGCCTGGCTCTGCGGGGTCCCACCTCACGCCAGCGGTGCCCAGCCTGGCTCTGCGGGGTCCCACCTCACGCCAGCGGTGCCCAGCCTGGCTCTGCTGGGTCCCACCTCATGCCAGCGGTGCCCAGCCTGGTTCTGCTGGTCCCACCTCACGCCAGCGGTGCCCAGCCTGGCTCTGCGGGGTCCCACCTCACGCCAGCGGTGCCCAGCCTGGCTCTGCTGGGTCCCACCTCACGCCAGCGGTGCCCAGCCTGGCTCTGCTGGGTCCCACCTCACGCCAGCGGTGCCCAGCCTGGCTCTGCTGGGTCCCACCTCACGCCAGCGGTGCCCAGCCTGGCTCTGCGGGGTCCCACCTCACGCCAGCGGTGCCCAGCCTGGCTCTGCGGGGTCCCACCTCACGCCAGCGGTGCCCAGCCTGGCTCTGCTGGGTCCCACCTCACGCCAGCGGTGCCCAGCCTGGTTCTGCTGGTCCCACCTCACGCCAGCGGTGCCCAGCCTGGCTCTGCGGGGTCCCACCTCACGCCAGCGGTGCCCAGCCTGGCTCTGCGGGGTCCCACCTCACGCCAGCGGTGCCCAGCCTGGCTCTGCGGGGTCCCACCTCACGCCAGCGGTGCCCAGCCTGGCTCTGCTGGTCCCACCTCACGCCAGCGGTGCCCAGCCTGGCTCTGCTGGGTCCCACCTCACGCCAGCTGTGCCCAGCCTGGCTCTGTGGGGTCCCACCTCGTGCCAGCGGTGCCCAGCCTGGCTCTGTGGGGTCCCACCTCATGCCAGCGGTGCCCAGCCTGGCTCTGTGGGGTCCCACCTCGTGCCAGCGGTGCCCAGCCTGGCTCTGTGGGGTCCCACCTCACGCCAGCGGTGCCCAGCTTGGCTCTGTGGGGTCCCACCTCATGCCAGCAGTGCCCAGCCTGGCTCTGCTGGGTCCTCTATGGGTGACTGTTGCCTGGGCACCCCCAGCATGTCCCTTCGCACTGAGCCCTGGCCCCATCTCTCCTTGTTGCCATCCATTTTCTCTCCTCTCTCCTTTGCAGTCCCTTCTCCTCTTCGTCCATCTGTGTTTGTATTCCTTCCCCTTTTCTTTTATCCTCCTTTGCTCTGTTACATGTTTTTTGCTGGTTTTTCCCTCCCTTGCATTCTTTCTCCAGGCGCCCTGACCTCCTTCCCCAGCCTCCTTCCCCCCGGTGCCATGCAAGGCTGAGCGGAGTGCCATGGCAGCAGAGGAGAGACGCATGGGCTGATGAGCCAGTGCCTGAGCCTTCGGCCCTGGGAACTGCTCCTGCAACAGGAGAAGGGGAGGCGGTGGGGGGCTTTCAAGGAGCCAGCTGTCTCTGCCTGTAGAGCAGCAGGTTGGGATTGTGTGTGGGGGGAGGGCTGGTATGAGTTCCTGTAGTTCTTCACACCCATGCTGAAACCTCCCCTCTGTCTGGCACCCTGGGGCCTGCCCCTCATGGAGTGAGTCACCATGTGAGCAGTTGCAGAGCTCCCATGGCTATCCTCAGCCTTATCTGTGCCCTCCAAGCAGCCCTGGTTTGGCGCTATACCTCCCAGTGGTTCTTTTCTACACCCAGTCATGGTGGGTAAGGGCAGACAGGACCATTAGACCATCTAGTCTGACCTGCTGTTGAACCCAGGCCAGATACCTTCACCCTGTCACTCCTGTAGTGAGCCCAATAACTTGCAATTGGCTAAAGCGTCTTCCCGAAATGCCTCCAGCCCGGATCAATAGATGGAGACTCCACCAATTCCCTTCACAGGTGCTGGAACTAGGGGTCCCCCTGGCTTGCAGTGGTTTCCATCATATCCAGGATTTACAGTTTGGTTCAATGGCTCTCAGCTGTTCCCCCCTCACTGTACAAATTGTCCCAGTGCCCCTGCTTCCCTTGATAGTATGTTCCAGTGGTAACTCACATTGGAGCCTTATTTCTAATTTGAATTCATCTGGCTTCAGCTTCCACCCATTGGGTCCTCTTCTGCCCTTCTCCACGAGATGAAAGACCCCTTTCCTACCTGGCATTTTCAACCGAGGGAAGCATTTATGCACAGTGATCAGACACTTCCCAGTCTTTTTGATGAGCTAAACAGACTGAGCTCTTTCCATCTCGATGCAAGGCATTTCCTCCAGTCCTCAAATAATTTGTATGGCTCCTTTCTGCACCCTGCCCAGTTACTGAACATCCTTATTTCAAGGAGAGCACCAGCTCTGTATGTAAGATTCCAGGATCAGTCTCACCAGAGCCGTAGACAGAGGTAGAAAACCACCTTCCTACTTCTACTCTCTACGCCTCTGTTTATCCATCCAAGGATCACACTGGTCCCTTGTGCCACAGCATCACACTGCCAGCTCATGCTGAGTTGCTTGTCCACTATAAAAGGAGCTAAGGGGCAGAGTCCCTGCTTTCCAGGGTACAGTCCCCCATTCTGTAGGTATGGCCCACACTCCTTGTTCCTAGGTTTCAGAGTAGCAGCCGTGTTAATCTGTATTGGCAAAAAGAAAAGGAGTATTTGTGGCACCTTAGAGACTAAGAAATTTATTAAATTTATAAATAAATTTGTTAGTCTCTAAGGTGCCACAAGTACTCCTTTTCTTCTTGTTCCTAGGTGTGTTTTCATGCAGCTAATTGCACAGTTATACATTTTGTTTGAATGGCCCAGTTTACCAGGTGGTCCAGATCATTCCGTGGGGCTGCCCTGTGCTCATCATTACTTTTCACTTCACTTTTCCTTGTGTTGTTCACAAATTTTATCAGCAGTGTTTTTGTATTGACTTCCAGATCACCGATGAAAATGTTAAACACTATCAGAACTGATCCCTGCAGAACCCCACTAGAAACATCCCCATTCCTCACTGACAACTACTCTTTGAGATCTGTCCATCAGCCAGTTCTTAACTCATTTAATATATGCTTTTCTTCAGTGGCGTGGCTCATTTGCAGACATTGGGAGCTGCTACACTGGCTGACGGCTGCAGCTCTGCGACCCCCACATCCTACGGAAGAGGGAGTTTGAGGGTTACTCTCCAGTTATTAATAGAAATCTTTCTAAAGCCAGTCGATAGCTCAGAATTCGTGCAGGGGGGGAGACTAGCAGCCTCTAGCAGTTGAAGGTAGTAGCATGTCAGCTCCTATCAAGCAGCATTGCCTGAAACAAAGAGTGTGAAATTAACTATTGAGTGTAAAACACAGAGAGGGGTTTTCAGTGCAGGTCACAACCTGGAGGAGAAAATCACTTTTTTCAGGTCAAGCTGCCATTCTGTCCTTGAATAAGTCCTCCAGCCCTGCTTGCAGTAGAGAACCTGCAGACTGCAAACAAGTAATCTGCAGATAGCGAGCGAGGTGGCAAGCCCCTCCTCCACTTTCACACCCATGCACCAGCAATCCAGGCATTGCGCCTGGGTGTGCTTGGGGCAGCTGCTGAGCAGGTGGGGGAGCAGCTGGAGAGTGGAGTGGGGACTGGAGACTTGAGTCCACCCCTCCAATGTACTGCAGAGGAGCAGTATCCTTTGCTGCTGCTTTCAGCCAGCAGTACAGTTCTACCCTCCCATTGCAAGTGGAGAGCAGGGAGGGATAGGCTTGTCCCCGGAGTGACACAGCATCATGTCACTCCTCACTGTGGTCTGTGTCCTTGTGGCACAGTCTAGCCCCAAGAGATTGGAGAAATGCAGAACAATGACAATCCTAGAGATCAGCAACGGGCAATACTCCAGTCTTTCCATGCCAACAAAGGATGGTTTCCTACAGAACAATCTCCAGCCTGGAAGCTTACTCCACACTCTAGCAGAGCTCACCCACTGGAAGTTTTTAAAATCGATATTCATGCTAAATACCAAACTCCAATCTTAAACTGCTGTCTGCCTGCACCTGATTCATCACAGAAGAACGAACGTCAAGTACAGGTGGCCAAACCAGGTCAGCTTGTGGGATCTGCCCAGAATGCCCACATTTGGGGGGAGATGGAAGAAAGTTAATTTCATTTTTTCTTCCTTTTCAAATAGTCACATGGCTCTGCCAGGATCCGGGAACAGAAATCCACAAAAAGGCTGTGTCCCTGATATACCTGGCTGGAATGAGACTTCCCATCCTGTGAACATGCTAGTGCAAGATTTCCAGCCTGCCTGTCAATACATAGAGCTTCAGATGAAGCATCTGATCTTTTGGGTTCGTAACCATCAGAATTGGGAGGCTATCCATGCTGGGTGGAAGCAGTACATGGCCCATCTGAATCGAGACCTATCAATTAAATCACAGAACGACATGGCAGCACGAGCTGCGGAAGCAATGCCATTCTCTGACAATCCAGAGAGACAGTGTGAGCTCTCAAAGGGGTGGGTCTCAACTGCAGGTCCCTTGGGGACCCATCAGCAGACAGGCGTGATTGCTAAGGATCTGGGGGACAGAGTGGGGGACATAAATAAGGGGACAGGGAAGAGACAGCAGATGGGAGAGTGTATGTAATATTTGTGTGGTGTGCTGTATCTTTAACTAGTTAATTATGCTACACCTATTTGGGTTGGATTCAGAGGGCAAAGTAGCAATATCTATGGATCCCTGCTCATCAGATGTGCCACTGTTTGCATTCCTGTGTCTTGACAGTCTAACATCTTTTCAAAGCATGGGATATTCTGCTGATCTGGGACGGGGCAGGAGAGTAGCATCTGCAGATTGCTGCTGACTTGGCATCAGCTATGTACAAAATGGTGGAGGAAGCTGGGGAAAGTCTTTACTCCATTATGAGTGTGCGCCAGGATGCCCAAAGGCAATACGCTAGTGGGAGAAGTTCCCAGACTAATAATCAGAGGGGGCCGGAGAATGGGGACTTCAGGGACATTTCTGCTTTCGTTCGTGAAGGAAATTTATCATTTTAGGAATGTCCCTTACTACATGGCAAGCAGAAGGACTCCCTAGTTATTTCTCCATCTTAAATATTTTTGGTAAGCAGTTGAGTCTGAATTAATACGAGTTCGCTGACAAAGGAAAATGAGTGAGGAAGTTGGGTAGAGAAGTAAGATGAAAGGAAATTTCAGAAGAGCCTGAAATGTAGAAGTCGCTGTGATCTTGTGGCTCCAACACTATACTAAGGCTTATTAGGCCTGGCTTCCAGTCCCCGCTTTGCCAGAGACCTAAAGCAAATAACTTCAGCTCCCTGGCATGTCTTTCCCACCCCATCTTAGTGTGGCCTATTTAGCTGAAAGTACAATGGATCCCTGATTTCAGCGGGGGCTTTTGGGCACTAGAGCCAGCTGGGGATTTTCTGACAAAATGTTTTGTCATCTGAAAATGCTGATTTGGCCAAACGGATCTGGTCGCAGGAAAGGATCGGTTCCAGCGAATCTCCTGAGGCACGCAGTTTTGGGGGGAAGGGGGGAAAAAAGGCTTTGAAGTTATTTCTAAAACAAAAAGTTTATTTTTTTTATTTGAAACAACACTGTGGGAGGAATTTTTTGTTAATTTATATTTTAAAAAATTAAACAAAATTAAAAAGGTGAAAATTAAAATGAAAAGTTCCTGGATTATTGAAACAAAAACAGTGGACTTGACTGAAGATGATTTTTTTATTTTTTTATTTTTTTTGGATTATCAATCAATGAAATTTTTTGAGATTTTTGACCTTTCATCCTGGGATTAAATTTTGAAATCACAAAACTTCACAGTGAGGAAAAGTCACTTCTTGCCCAGCTCCCCTTGGCACTACTGTAACACCAATCATGGTCACACTTTCATTACTGTTCTATTTATATCCAGTTTATAAAGGGTTAATAAATGATTAATAGATGTTTAAAAAAATGGTTAATCAATTGTTATAGATTTATTGTAGAGTTCAACAGGCAAATAGGCTGCTTATAATTGCCTATACCACCTTCTACTGATGTGCCTTTAACCATCAATAAGCATACCAGTCCTGTCTGTAACTTGCTTGTAACATCTATTAATAATGTATTAACCTTTTACAAACCATTTACAGATGGAACCTCAGTATAAAGTATGATCAAATAATAATAAGTTCTGGACTGATAAGTCCATGCTGAAGATGCTGTTGAAATATTAAGGCCCTGGAGGAAGGAAAATAGGACCTGCTCTGGACCCCTTCCAGCCCTGACAGTTCTAGAAGGCTGATCAGAAGACCATGAGGGAGGGAGACGTGCATGGAGCTTTGCAGGGAAATGGATAAAGATATCAGAAGAAACATCAGCAGAGAAAAGAGTTGATTAAGGAGCAGGGTGGCACAGTCACATCCATGTTGGGGTTCTAAAGGTTTTCCTTTCCAATCAGGGTGTATTAAAAAGACCACGAAGCCAGAACCAAAAGCTACTGTGAGCAGCCAAAATGGTCTAAATTCAGAGTAAGATGCTGGGAGGCCTGTGTCTGCAGATTGCGCAAAGATCCCGTTTGTAATTTCACAGCCAATGATCTCTGGCAATCTGTAATGAATGAGAAAGATAAAATATTCTACCACAGCCCCAGTGATGCTTGGGGTGAGATCGAGAGACCACTTATGTTGTTAGCTTCTATTATCACAATCTTTTGTCTCTATATGATTTAACACTTTTGTTCTCAGGCTGGGAGTAAATTTCTGGGCCAGAATTAGGGAGGGGGAAAAAAAGGGTATTTTTGTACCTTAAAATGGCGGTTTGGGGGTTTTTTTGCATGGGTCTGACATGGTTATGTTTGCGTGGGATTCTATTCTCAGGCACATGAAAGGGAGCAGACTGCACTCCCGTGTGCGTGTGTAGGGCAGTGGAAAATAGCAGCATAGGGCAGTAGCCCACGCAGACTCGAAAAGTTCCATCTACATCAGCTGCCAGCTGTGGAGTCATGTGACAAGAAGCCAGAAAATCAGCATTCCCAGACAATGTTGCTGCGGCTGTGAGAAACATAGGTGATTTCCTGTCTCTACCGTAGATGGGATTCTGTTAGGATCACTGGTCCACCTCTCTTCAAATGCAGGATGAGGCCCCATCGAATGCTTTGATCCTAGGAGAACGGTGACGTGCATGTTGTCTAGAACCCTTGTCACACCTGGCAGGTTTGGGTTGTGTTTCAGCCGGCCGGGTGAAAGAGCAGGTGAAGGCGAGGGAGCTGTTTGGCTCTAAAACATTGCAACAAGACACGAGGAAGCGAGTCCTTTTGGTTCTGTGCCTGCTTTTTCATCATTTCATGTGCCATCTCGGGCGCTGTATAAGCCAACCCTGCCTTCCTACCTGGAAGCAACCCATGAGCTCCACTGGGATTGGCCCCACCTCTCAGTGGTTGCCTCTGGAATGGCCCCTGCAAGTCTTTGGTTTCCATGCTGCCAAGGCTAAGAATAAAGCCCAAAGCTCCTAAGGTGTGGGCAGGTGGCTCAGACAGCCATCCGGGCAGTGACTAAGGGCTCGAGTGGCAGTAGGGTACCCAGAGAATCCGAAGCTGGGGCTTGGCTGTGCTCAGAGTAGCTGAGTGCCCAGTGCACAAGGATTTTCAAAAGTGCTCATGCAGATTTCCTGGTTGCTCAGAGGTGAGTGGAAATGTCTGCTAAGTGCACGTTAGCATATGTAAATGATTGATTTACAGTTGCTAATATTGCCTGAAAGCAGAATGGGGAGCAGTGCTGAAGCAGGCTCCACTGGAGACTGGCAAACCCACAGGCTTCAGTGCAGGGGCAGGTGATGGCAGAAGAAATTAGGTGGCAAGAGGGTACCCAAGTACACAGACCTGGAAACCATCCCCATAGTTACAGACATGCTCCCAGCCAGCTGGGGGAGAGCGGGGAAGGGGAGAGGAGCCATCCCTGCCTACAGCCCATAGGGGCTGGACCAGGAATGGAATTCCTGCTGAATGCAGTTTTGGGGCTGCCAGTTCACAAGGAAGCAGCTCCGTTGGGCTGTGAGTGTGTGGCTCACACCATTTAGGAAACCGTCTAGTTTCACAGAGGTAATGGACTGTCTTATTTCAGTGGTGTTTCCTGTCATCCTTTGAGAACCCAGTGGAGAACACACATAGCGTGAGACAGGGAGAGCCTGGCTCTCCAGGGATGGCCGCTGTAGTCCCCCCATCATCAGATCACAGATGTCCTGGTGAGCTTTGCACATGCTGGGAACTAAAGACTCCCTAATTCCATGCTATTTCCTCAGGGGCTGTATCACTGCGTTGCTGTCACTTTGTGCCGACATAGCCACTGTTCAGGAGCTGCTGGGAAGCAATGGATTGGACCCTTAGAACCTGGATTCTTCTCCTAACAGCAGAGTAAATCAGGACTAATTTCACTGAAGCCAGTGGTGTTGCTCCAGAAGAAAACTGGTGTGAATGGGAGAAGAATCAGGCCCCAAAGTGTTTCAAATTGGAGAACCAGAAATGGAGAAACCCTAAATGAGGGGGCACTTTTGAAAAGGTGGGGCCATGGCTGGTCTGTCTCAGCTTCCCCTAAAAGGGTAACGTTTGCCTCCTTCCCAGACGGGTTTGTGACTCACACTCGTATTCCTCACAGTTGCTATCACTGCAGTGCCAGCAACACCAACCAGGACTGAGGGACCATTGTGCTAGGCACTATACAGAGGCAGACAAAGATGCAGTTAATGACCAAAGTTGTCATCATCTGCTCATGGGACACTAAAGATGTAAAGCACTGTATCGGCGCTAAACGTTATTACTGGGCTGAATCCCGAGGCCCTTACTGAGGTGTCATTCTTGGGATTTTTGCCTGCCTGAGATCTCAGAGCTCTATCCCATTATGATCCAAGGAGGGTTCCCCATTCCTGGCTACAAACTGTCCCTACCAGGGACGTTCCAAATGGCTTTGCCATCTGCGTTCTCCCTTCTGCACCAGTGCTTGAGCTCCCATGGCAGACACACTTGATGCTGCTGATGTTTTAGACATGATGCCTCTATGGGTTTTGTTATACACTGGTGCATGCTTTGGTAATGCTGTGCTATACCTTTCTCTGCTAGACTGCAGAACCCATTCTGACACTCTGCACCCCAAAGCACCCCATATTTACCATGGTGATATAATTATCATATGTTTTGTACAAAGTGTGCCTTGTGAGGTATCATTCGAAAAGTCTTGATCTGCTAAACATTAATATCTCATTTGATTGTATGTGCTATCATTGTATGCAAAGTTATAAAATTTTGCTATGTGTGAGTTATTGGAAACACCCCATCCAGCCTTTCAGGTACAACAGTGGACTAGCCAGACAGTGTTAATTGTTGTCATCAACACTCATCAAGGGAAGAATCCACTAACACAGGAACTCTGTATAAGGAAGCCTCCTCCGAGAATGGAGAATGTTTGGCCAATGGGGGTGGGTCCCCCATGTGATATGCATAGATTTTCCAGCAAACTGAAAGAAACTATAAAAGATGGGGAGTGACATCATCATTTGTCTTCACTCCCCCACAACTCAACACCTGAAAGAACCTCTGGAAAACAAAGGATTTTCAATGGGAGAGGGGAATCCAGGCTGCAAAGCAGATGCAACCTCTGCCTCAAGAATCTGTAAGCCTGCTTGTATCATCAATCAGGGTGAGATATCGCTGATTCACATCCTATCTAGTTTGTATAAATCTTAGATTGCGATTTTGTTTGATTTCCTAGGTAACCTTCTTTGATCTGTTTATCACTTATAATCACTTAAAATATATCTTTCTGTAGTTAATAAACCTGATTTATGTTTTATCTTAACCGGTGTGTTTTTGAGTGAAGTGTTTGGGAATCTTAGCTCTGTTAACAAAGGCTGGTGCATGTCTTCCCCACATCGAGGTGGGAGCAGACTAATTAATGAGCTTGCATCATAAAGATCCCTGTGCAGTGCAAGGCAGTATAATTTGGGGTTTATGATCCAGTAGGCGTGCAAGGCTGGGGAACTGGGAAATTGGCTGGTGCCTCCATTGTTGGTCCATGAGTGGCTTAAGTAAAGCACTCAGGTAACTTAGTTGGGTGTGTGGCACCACTTGCTGTTGTGTTGATTGATAACAGGCCCGGAGGGGCTGGCTGTGTGTCACCAGCAGAGCAGGGGTAGAGGCCAACCCAGCTGAATAGTTAGGCTCAGCAGTTCCAACAGCTTCCAGCTTCACACCGGGATACATCCCGTCACACCCATCATCAAATATTTGTTTTAGGTACTTGTAGACTCTAATCAAGTCACCCCTTAATCGTCTCTTTGTTAAGCTAAATAGATTGAGTTTCTTGAGTATCACCCTAAGGCATGCTTTCTAATCCTTTAATCATGCTTGTGGCTCTTCTCTGAAACCTCTCCAATGTATCAACATCATGTGGACACCAGAACTGGACACTATTCCAGCAGTGGTTGCACCAGTGCCAAATACAGAGGTAGAACAACCTCTCCTGCTTGCAATCTGGTCCTCAATGAGCTAGCTCTGTCACTAACTCGAGCTCAAGTCAACTTCCTTGGCAAAGGGGTGGTTTCCTGCGGGTTATTTGGGAGCTGCAGTGCTCAGAGCCAGGACGACTCTGGGGTGACTTTGCCAGAAGACTCCCAGTCAGGTTACTAATTATTATTGGTGCACAGATCATAACAAAAAGCATGCATGGTAGTAGAAGTGATAGGACCTGTCTGGATCTGATTGGGTGAATCAGCTAAAGCTCTAGCCCCAGAAACATCCTGTTTCATGCAGAAGAAAGAAAGGCTTCAACACATGAATCCTTAGTTGAAGCCAACATAGTGGGTATACATTCAATACAGGTCATTTGATAATAAATGCTCACTTCCTACACACCAATTTTCACTTTAACTAGAAACGGTTAAGTGACATTTTGGGTAATACCAGCCCAGAACTCATGCTCACAAATCACTATTTAATTGGATCTCTTAGTATCCGTTTGAGGTGAGTGTTCTAATGAAGAATAAGTGGAGCTGTAAGAAAACAGAAATTTTCATGCACAAGACTTTCCTTAGCCAGAGGAAACTTCACCTCTCAGAAGGCTATAGATGTAACTGTGAGCCATAGTGCAGACATTTCTAAACACAGTTGTTTTCATGCATTTTTAGAAACTCATAGTATTCTTAATGATCAAACCCAGTACTGGGACTTCTTTCTAAAGTGCATACATGGAGATAGTGACCCAGCCGGGCAGATAGCTGGGGAGAGGAAATCTCCTATAGTTACCCCTCGATGCTCACCCAGATGGCACACTGCAACTTTGATAGCCAAATGGAATCTGAAGGGGCTAAGTAGGAATTTTGAGTGGCACTTCCAGCTGGCAAGGGACTCATGCTTATTTCACACAAGAGTTCAAGAAAAAGAGGCCATTGGATACTACTCCCTTGTTGCTGCAGCAATTCCATTGGGTCCTTGATGGAGAGCACCAGGTTTGTCAGCCTGTGCCACAACACGAGATAGGGTCATGCAGACCACTCTGCCCCAAGCTGCTGCCTAAACTGCTGCCCTACATGGTGCCAGGCTTGACTGGGTTCCACCTCCAGGGGAAAGGCGGGAAAAGGTGGCTTTGCATTCCTGGTATTCTTGAGCCATTTTGCACTACATGTATTCTTGGGTCTTCTGGAAATGGACCTTCTTTCCCCAGTCCCACTTGTCGTATGACAGCACAAAGATTTTTGGAAATGTGACACCAGCCAAACAGCTTGGAACAATTGATCTAAAGCTTCAACGAGCACAGAACTCCCAGCAGATGAAAGCTACTGCTAAGGTCAGGAGACTGATCTCCCTTCCCCCAGATTCAGGAACAAGACTGAGATTATAACAACTAAGATGCTGCTGACAAATCTTATGATGTGCCTGACGGGGCAGAGGGTCTTCAATGTCGCTGACTCTCATGAGTCTTGTGATATCTGGTGTTTTTGTTAGCACTGCAGCTGCTGGAATCAGGTTATCTCCTGAGAAATTCAGTCTTCATTTTTTGTATGAACTAAGTTTCTAGCCCGCATGACTGCACAGAAAAGCTGGAAAATGTGACCGCAATGTTCCATCACCAGAGGGCAAATAAAATTTGTTATTCTTTAAAATCTCCTGGTTTTTGGGAGCACGACTCATGACTTTTGAACGTTTGGGTTGGCAACATTGGTCCCAACTGGTCATCTTGAACAAGAAACCCTACCTTGGGGCTCAGCTCCTGACTGGAGTCCTGAGTTAGAGGGTGTGAAAAAATGAGAGAAAGACAGACACCCAAAATAAAATCAAAAAGAAGGAAAAGGTACAGCCAAAAGTCAAGGAGAAGAAGGAAAAGGCTAAGCCTACGATCACAGAGAGGGAGGGTTACATGGGTCAGCCAGGGTCAAAGAAAAGAAAATGGAACAGGCAGAGTTGGAAGTCAAGGAGAAGAATGGGAGAAATGGTAATTTAAAGAGCTGGAAAATTTCATTTTTATCCAGAACGTTGTGCTAGTTTGGTTCATTGTTCCGTGGTCCAGTTATCTCCCCCAGTTATTGGAAGGCAACATCAATAGGCATAGACATTTTCCCATTGTCAAATCAAGCAGACAGTATTTCACTCATGGGCGGTGGGTATAATAGGCAAGGGGAGGCTGAGCCTCCCCTAGCGCAGCCGCTCCTGCCACCCGACACCCGGGCCAAGTGAAAAAGCCTTCCAGACACCTAGTAACAGATCACTGAAATTGTTAAAGGGGCCACTGAAGTGGTGATGAAGCCATTTAACAGGCATTTGCCCAGGAAGCCTTTGGCCACATTCAGCTGACTTTTATATTGTAGGAAAAAGTGTTATTGGGGTTAAAAACAGTTTCCAAATGACTGGTCAGTAATTCCCATGCTCTGTACCCAGCAGAAGTATTTTTGACTAACCTGGCTCAAGGAGGAGCTGACATAGCCAGTGAGTTTATTTCTTGATCGAGTCGTTTTATTTAAACCCCGTTTAAGTAAAAAAGTCTGGCAGGGAATTCTGGGTAAGAAAGGTGATTAAACTACTGCCTTAATACAGGCGGTCATTGACAAACACTTGAAAAAGGAGAGATTAGGCATCAGTTTGGCGCAAGCTGAAAAGCCATGTCTCTCTCTACAGTATACACTGAACTCTAACCGCACAGAGGAGAGTCCATCTGGCAATTGATCTGTAGCTGTTCAGTTCCCCTGGGGAATGTTATTAGTGCTTTAAGATGAAAAGAGGGGAGGGTCTTGTGGTGGGAGGGTCAGAGGCAGGGTGAGGAGGCGAGGGGCAAGCCAGCGGCACGGCAGGCGGGGGGGGTGGGGGACTTGGCAGGGAGAGTGAAGAGGCAAGCGGTGCACCAGTGAGTCAGTGGGGCGGGGCCTGGGGTGGAGTGTGGGCGGAGCCGTGGCAGAAGAGGTAGGACAAGGAGCTAGCCTCCCCCAAGGGAATTTTCATGCACCGCCCATGATTTCACTCCTCTCGGCCATTTGGCAGCGTAGAGAAAACCACATCAGTCCAGCTGAGTTTATTCAGTTCCTCTACCTGTACTGGAAATCAGCATAGCTACTTTATACACAACTAAGCTCTACCTTTCTATTCCTATCAGAGAAAGAAACGGTAAATTTAGCCTCATAATTGATTTGGGAATAAGAGATGCACTTAATTAATTTCTCAGCAGACATAGGATTAGGTAGGTGGAGCTACTGGAAAAGATTTTCCACCTGCACTGGTGGATTGAAATTTGTACCTAACAGAATTGCTTTCCAGCTCCAGGTTCCAGCAGAGGATTTGGCCAGCAGCCAATTTACCTTCCTCAGCACTTAGCAGACAGAGGCCGCTGGACAGGGGTGACTCTTGTTATAAGCAAACTAGGCAGCTGCCTAGGGTGGCAGATTCTGCCTAGGGTGGCAGGAGTGGCCAGGCCAAACCTGGGTGGCACTCTGACCCTGTCAAACAGGTCACTGAAATTTGGCCTGGCCTCCCCTGTCATGAGAAAGGGGCAGCCAGGCCAAACCTGAGCAACTGGCGCTGTGACCTGGTACTTGGCCCCCACACTTTTACCATTACCACCACACCCTCGGAAGGCACGTCGCCCCCACGCCCAAATGTCCGACGCATACCTCCAGGGGGTGCCCCATGGTTGAGAACCTCTGTCCCAGGGGGCTGAATACGGAAGGTTTGCCTGGGGAGTCAGATTGTCTTGAGTGGCTTCTGCTCCTCTGCCCCGCCCAAGCACCACTCAGACACTGTGGTGGCCCCAGGGAGCTGGCTCCGCACCAGCGAGCCTGGTGTAAGTTTGAGGTGCTGAGGAGCATACCTGCTGTGTGGCGCTGCAGCAAGGTCCCTCAGTGACCCTGTAGAAGGACAGATTCACCATTGGCATGCCCCCTTCCGACTGGCCAGGGCCTAGCAGCTCTCTCTTGTCTAGCACCCCCTGCCAATTGTCACTCTGGCCCTGCATCTCCTCACGACTCAGCCCTCCAGCCAGGTCACTTGAAAGTCTTTCTCCTTTTAGGGTCACAGAAAGTCCAACAAATACAAATGACTGATCCTTCCATCCAGGCTGCTACCCTTGATTCTGGGTCTGGGTCCATATGCCCTTTTCTCGGGGCTTCCAGTTAATGACATCCCCTGCTTCGCGGCACCTTCCCAGTGGCTGGTAGGGGAGCTCACCTCTGCACTGGGTTCCAGTCTAGGGACCCTCGGGCAGGCAGTCTGGGTTCACTCCACCAGAACCCTTATGACCATCACCCTGGACTTCTTCCTACCAAACCTTTCCCTGGGCTTTCTCCTCTCCCTGCAAGAGCCTTTCTGTTCCCTGCAGGTGTCTTCACTCCCTACTGCCAGGAGAAGGACTGCAGAGTGCCTCCCCTCCCTCTGCACCCACAAAGGCCAAGCCAAACCCCCTGAGGCTTCACCATCACTGCCTGGTGGCAATATTGCCTCCAGCTTCCTCTGCCCTGAGCATTACAGCCTCCCAGGCTTCATCCTGGCTCAGGACCCTCCCACTCCTGTTCCAAACTTCAGGCTTCTCTCAGCCTTTAGCCCAAGAGCAGAAACTCCCAGTTACCTCTCCTCCGGGTCTCCTCCCTCTAAGTGCACCACCCAGCTCCTTCCCAGCTGGGCTTCCCCTTCAGTTGGGCCTGGCCCACCCTTCAGGTGCAACCAGGTGGGTTAATGGCCTCTCAGGCCCACGTTAACCCTTCTGCCACGTATGTGTGGTAAACACCCCATCACAGACCTACACCAATGGAGGCTCGGGCATCCTGGAGCTCTGCTCTGCCAATTCCCAGCCTGCTCTGGGAGAACTCAGTACATCTGCTCCCCCTAAGCTGTGGGCGGTGGGGGTCAGTTGGTGTAGGAGCCAGACCTGCCTGTAGTGTGCACAGGGGGAGTTCACCAGTGGCAATTTCCGGCCACTTTACAGCACTTGGGCTGAGCCAGCACCACCCTCTCTCCTCTGAAGTGGTCATTTCAATTCCTCCCAGAATCTCTGGTGAGATATTAATGCTGAGCTCTGCTGGGGCATAGCTGTGGCTTGAGCCCACATGAACTGCTTCCCCTAGCATGAGAGGCCATTTGTAGCACTCGTTGTATGTTCAGCAGCCCTTCCCACACAGCTCTTGGGCATTTAAGCCCCTTTACTGAGGAGAGGGAAGAAGGCTTTGCGCTGAGATGGCACCTTTCACCAGAGGATCTGAAGGCACTTTCCACCCCACGAGGCCTGGCTCTCCATCCCATGCTCTTCTAAGCCCAGATCACATTCTCCTTCCAGAGGTGGGAATGGAACCTAGGAGTGCTGGCTTCTAGTTCTCTGCTCTGAGTATTAGACATCGTACCCCCTCTTTTTGCTAAAAGCCTCGCAGCTTTTAACTTCTGTTTGGACAGGAGCCACAGATGGACTGAGGGGGCGGCCACTGAAAGTTGCATCCCCAGTGCATGCATATAGTACCAAGGCCTAGTTGGAGAGTTCAGCCCTCACCATGTGTCCCAGAAGGGTGGGCAAGCCCCAAGAGCTGAAGCAAGGGGAGCACAAACTCCATGTTTACAAGTCATGTTTCTGGAGCAGGTTCAATGGGTTGTGCTTCTCATTGCTTTAGGATGCTCCAGGCACTTGAACTTCACGCCCTGTGCTAAGTGCCCTGTGCAGCATACCGTCCTGCCCCGCCCCAGCTGTGGCCTACAATGGGTAGCTAGGGGGACAAAAGGTATTTCCAGCCTTGAAAAACCCAATCAAAACATCCAATTTTCACAAATATTTTAGCAACAGATGGGATTTTCCAGTCCAGTCCACTGCCTTTGTGAAACATGAACCCACTGATACTTGAGTACAAGGCCTGTCCTGTATAGCTTCCCTGTGCTCATCCAGGCTGCTTAATATGTAGAAAGTGAAATTCCATCTGGCAACCCTGTACAATCGGAATAAGCTTGTGCAGAGACAAATTGCATTTCTGCAGGAGGCATTTCAGAAGTTCCATTCGTGATGCCACCGAAGATTGAAGGAAACGGGTGTAGAAACCCCTTGCCTTTGAAATAATGCTGGGGCATCATTGCTCAGGGTTGGCATGTGAGGATTTTATGGGGCTGTGAGAGATGGAGGCAATCTGAGAATGAGATTTCTTTTTTTTTTTTTTTTTTTGCCTGAGGTCTGATAATTGCCTGACCCACTGATGGAAGGATCTGAGGGAAGCAGCAGTACTAGTGACTTACAGGTTTCTGTTCAGTGGAGCATGTGGTGGTGGCAGGGAAAACAATGAAGGGGCATTGGAAGACATCTTGCATTTGGTGACTGACTCTAGAATGGCAGCTGATGTTTGAGCTAATATACTAAATTTGAGCCTCTTGGTTCAGCTACTGTACCTTGATTGGGGCTGAAAGCCTTGAACTTACCTGCCGGACTGAATGTAGTGAACTGCTGGTTGGAAAGCTCTCTCTCACAGTTTAATTTATCTCACTTACCCCTTCACTCCGTCACTTTAAAATAACTGTGATCAAAGAGATGTTGTTTCCCCTTCTATTTGAAGGCAAATAATGGTTTCACAGAAAGACATCAAACACTTGGCGCCTAAGTGTTTGTCTTAGAATTCCTAAAACGTGTTCCAAGCCCTGGACGTAGGGAAGAGTCAGCCCTCGTTTTTTATGATGGATCTTTAAAGTACTGCACTGGACCTAGGCCAGTGCAGTGCACCTTGGACTGGAATATGCTGCAGGTAATGAGGCAATAACAAAGGAATGACTATCGTGCTCTTTAAAATAGGAGCTGATGGGGCACTGGTTAAAAATAACTGTTCCCGTGTATGGGTCAGTGGTCTGTATGAATGTTTTTGGGCACAGGTGAAAAAGTGGTCGGTAAGCATGTAATACGGACTAACTGGGTGCTAATGGAGTTGTTGTTTTAAGGAAATCTTCAGTATCACAGTTATTTTCATAAAAACATGGAGTGACATTTTCAAACACGGGTGCAAAAATTGCCTCCTGTGCAGGCTGCATGGAACACTCCCCCTCTGAAGAAAAGACCGGCTGCCTAGCTATGAATTTCAAGGTCCAACTCGTCTCCCATTAAAGTCAATGGAAGGACTTCCATTCAAATCTCCGGGAGCTGGATCAAGCCCCACATCCCCAACTTCTGGTAACCAGGTTGGAACATTTTGGCCATGGCTCATTCTGACATTAAGAGAAATAAACCACAAATCAAATATAACCAACATGGAGAAAAATTAAGGTCTATGGATGAACCTGTCTCCATTCCCAAGCTGTTTTTCTAACCCACGTCTAGGATTGGTTTTCATTTGGTGTCCGTGCTGCTCTCCGGCCGATGTCCAGCACCAAACTTACAAACATCTCAAGCATCGGTTTCAGTGTTATTTCCTAGGGCTAGACAGGTCCAGGGAGTGGGATGGACAAACCACTGCAGGTCAGTTTAGCCGTACAGGAGTACCCCTTATGTGCACACCACAAGCACCTGTTTACAACACCTTCCTTTGCTCACAGTGACACCTGAAGCAGATGGGTGACCTTGGCGCTGTGGAATGACTTTAATCAGAAATAACCAGCAGAGAAAGAAAAACTCATCTCAGAATTGTGCAACATATCAAGCCAGGGTTTTACACCGTGTTCTGTTGGCTAGGATAACATCACCTCCAGGTGAAAGTCCAGGTGTTGTGAATCAGGTACTAACATCTAATCAGCACCTATGCATGTGTGGAATTCCCATTGACATCCGGGGCTCAGCCATGTGCAGCTCGAGGGGACAAATGAGTTGCTTTTCTCCCATATGCCAGTCCAGCTGAGAGCTATCCAGCTCTTCACAAAGAGCTCAATGTAAAAGGAAAGAAACCTGTTGCATCCTTCTAATTGAATTATACCTGTTTAGGTAACAGTGTATTACCTCCGGAGGTGGTAAGCAAGTCATAAATCCTCAAAGAATTTAAGTAATAGACAGGAGACCTCCCCTCTCTCCCTCCCCTATGATTCCATGTGGCTCTGCTCCTGTGTTAATGGATATTTTAAATCTGGAAGGAATTCAAGAGGCTGTAGAAGGTAGTTAAACATCCAGATGTATCAGTAATAATTATGCTCAGCTTAGGGAGGCGAAGCACTTGAATAACAGGCATGGTTTCCATGGATGGCTACAAGATTATAAACATAAAATTTATAAGTGGAATGGGAACATTTGGTTTATTTTCTCTTCTCTTTACAATCACTGCAGTTTAAATTGAAAACAGTGAAGGGTAGCAGAGCCAGGCAACAACCTGAAGATTGTAAACAAAATAATTCATGTCTTACTGATGGGATATGGTCATATAATCAGTAAATTAATTTAGCCTACTCTAGTTTCACCATTAACTTTCTATTTTCTCATTTCACTGGCATTTCTCTGCCCAGTTTATGTCTCTCCTCAATGCATATTGTGCTATAAACCAGAAGCAAATTCTTGAAGGGTAAATAGAGAGGTAATGAGTCTACAAAAAATGTTATTGAGGTACATTAACTCCTACTTACTATCTTTTAAACTTTTCTTGATCCAAGATTCATTTTACTGTTTGAACAGGTTCCAGTATAAAAACAAGCCAATACGTTTATTGCTTTGTGTCCTCTGTACCTAGCACCACAAAATGCTTCACGGCAATCCTCTGTGAGTGAAAGGGGAAAGGAAGCATTGTAAGGTCAGACGCATAAAGTGGATGGGGAGGTGGGGGGAGAATGCCCCAGATTGGTCCTCCCAGCCACTTCTCTCCCAGTTGTGGAAGGATGGGGCCAGGAGGAGCCCAAAAAGCAAACTCATTTAAATAAGTGCAAACAATGCTTGTGCAATAGCACAAAGAAATCTGATGAGGTTCAATAAGGATAAGTGCAGGGTCCTGCACTTAGGACGGAAGAATCCAATGCACCGCTACAGACTAGGGACCGAATGGCTAGGCAGCAGTTCTGCGGAAAAGGACCTAGGGGTGACAGTGGATGAGAAGCTGGATATGAGTCAGCAGTGTGCCCTTGTTGCCAAGAAGGCCAATGGCATTTTGGGATGTATAAGTAGGGGCATAGCGAGCAGATCGAGGGACGTGATCGTCCCCCTCTATTCGACATTGGTGAGGCCTCATCTGGAGTACTGTGTCCAGTTTTGGGCCCCACACTACAAGAAGGATGTGGATAAATTGGAGAGAGTCCAGCGAAGGGCAACAAAAATGATTAGGGGTCTAGAACACATGACTTATGAGGAGAGGCTGAGGGAGCTGGGATTGTTTAGCCTGCAGAAGAGAAGAATGAGGGGGGATTTGATAGCTGCTTTCAACTACCTGAAAGGGGGTTCCAAAGAGGATGGCTCTAGACTGTTCTCAATGGCAGCAGATGACAGAACGAGGAGTAATGGTCTCAAGTTGCAGTGGGGGAGGTATAGATTGGATATTAGGAAAAACTTTTTCACTAAGAGGGTGGTGAAACACTGGAATGCGTTGCCTAGGGAGGTGGTGGAATCTCCTTCCTCGGAAGTTTTTAAGGTCAGGCTTGACAAAGCCCTGGCTGGGATGATTTAACTGGGAATTGGCCCTGCTTCGAGCAGGGGGTTGGACTAGATGACCTTCAGGGGTCCCTTCCAACCCTGATATTCTATGATTCTATGATCTGAGTGAGTGTGCAGTTAGTGCAACTGTGTATGCAAATCATGTCAATTTATATGCAAATAGATATCCCTTTACCTAATTTGTGCACACATTTGAATTTAATCTATACAGGTTTTCTGCTGGCAGAGCTGGACCTCTGCTTTTTCAACAGCTTTTTCAATTTGGCCCTTCAGAGCAAACTTTTCCATAATGTGAACCATGTTTTCATAGACCTATGACCCTTGGGCACATGTTGCAGACCCTTGCAGTTCCCAGTCACGTGAGTGCCACTGTGAAGACCCACTTCATATGAACTCATTACCCTGCTCATTCACCACGGCCTGGCCCCCAGCTCCCCTCCCATAGCCCATCACCCAGCCCAACCCTGCCTCCCCTACCATTCCTGATCAACTACATGACCACAGTGGTCAAGGAGAGCTGGCTGCTTGTATGGCGCTGGCTCTGCCTCCTTGCTTTCAGCTACTAAAAGAAGCCACACATGCATTGTGTCCTGTCCCCATGTTCCCCAGCTGTTTGCAAAATCAATAATGTCATAGCCTTCAAAGCAAAGTCAGTGGGGAGGGGAAGATCATGTCTTCTGTCCTGAGAGCCACACCTCAAGGAGGAAGGTGGAAAGTTGTGGTTGGCTATAAGCAAAGCAGAGGGTGTCCCTAGCATGACAGGATGGGGGATGTGGCGTCAACAGTTCATTCCAGGACTGCTAGGACTGAACCTAGTGAGATGCACCACTGTGTGAGTCAGTCTGGCAGCTGAAGAGCCAATGAGAACCACAGGGTCTGTCTCATAGAATCACAGAATATCAGGGTTGGAAGGGACCTCAGGAGGTCATCTAGTCCAACCCCTTGCTCAAAGCAGGACCAATCCCCAACTAAACCACCCCAGCCAGGGTTTTGTCAAGCCTGACCTTAAAAACCTCTAAGGATGGAGATTCCACCACCTTCCTAGGTAACCCATTCCAGTGCTTCACCTTCCTCCTAGTGAAAAAGTTTTTCCTAATATCCAACCTAAACCTCTCCCACTGCAACTTGAGACCATTACTCCTCGTTCTGTCAATGGTCCAGCAGCCTCAATAGAGAAAATCCTATGTATTTATGAGGCTGATGTCTGATTTCTTTTCTACTGCAGGAGGAACTAGAGGGGCTGCTCACCTTGAACAATATCAGCCTGAAGTAGCTGTAATAAAGGGGTGCCCAGCATTCAAAGACCCTGGGAATATATAGCTATACATAGAGTACAAATCTGTATAGCTCTGTCCCTCATGGGGAGTGATGTAAAACCATAGGAGACAGACTGTTATCAGGCAGGGCTGGTCTCTTCCATTGGCCTTCCCGATGGTGGGTCTGTAAGGTGATCAGGAAGCTGAATTCCACGCACGCATCCTATTTACAAGCCTGGGGACTGCGCTGTGCCATTCCCACCTGTGTGTCAGCACTGGGGGCTCTATTGTCTTGCACAGTTCCTGTGAGCTGCTGTCCACATATTCCTTGGGAATTAGCTATGCCTCTGTCACAGCTCTGCCCGGTCCCTACAGGGAGCAGGGCCTGCCAGGGGTCTATGCAGTGGGGACTGCTGCTGGGTGTGTTCTCTCAGGATTAATCTCGAGCTGTCAGTCAAGGTGGGCCCCCTCCTGTGCCATTGCAGTTACCGGGGCAGAAGAGCAGCCCCCACACAGCCATCTCCCATCTGAGCCACGTCCTGCTATGGCCGATGCCCTCTCCCCTCCTCCCCAAGGCAGATCTGGGGGATTACTGCAGCTCGAGGGCTGCAGTAGCCTTTGCAGGGAACCTGTGGGGCACAGAGAGGGGTAGGCTCCTTTGCATGAGTTCCCCACCTCCTTCAGCAGCTCTGCAGTTGCTGAGCAAATGCATCCCCTCCTGACCATCTGCAAGGCACAGGGCAGGGACAGCTCACCCTCCTTTATCCTTCCCTACCCCCACCCCCCAAAAAGAAGGGCTCTGTTCCCCTCTTGGGACTCAGCACCTTTGGATCACTGGGCGCTTTTGACCACTGCCCCTACACCTGCCAGCTGTGCCCATCAATCACTCAGCGCCCACTCAGTGGGTGTCATCGGTGTGTTCCGGGATGCCCTGCCGATGGCATTAGCCCATCATCTGTGACTGGCCAAATGCCTGGGGCTGGACAGTGGCTGTTTTTCCACAACGGCTAAGTTTGAGTGGTGAGGGGCAATACATGTAACTGGGGCCAGGGCTCTCAGAAGACCTGGGGTTGAGCCCTGCTACTGCTCTATGTGACCGTAGCTGAGTGTCTCAGTTCCCTGTCTGTAAAATGGGGGTTATAAGGCCTTCTTGTCTCTTTCAGCTGTTACCTCTTTGGGTAACAAAGAATGTTGTCTCATTCTGTTTGTACAGCACCTCGCAAAACACAGCCCTGATCTCTCCGGGTGCTGCTGCTGGAATACAAAGAGAAACAGTTTTCGCCCTTCTCTGGAGTTTGCTTATCCCGTTGAACCTGGAGAAGGAATCCAGGTAAGTAAGACGTCTAGGTACAATAGCACCTGACACTATAAATGCAGTAGATTAGATGAGGTAGAATGTAATTGGCCCACTTGGAATCAGGCCAGCTTACCTGGGATAAAACCCACAGACAAATTAATGAGAAAGGAAGAGTGGAAAGCGCACACACGCGCGTGTGTGTGTGTGTGTACACGGTACACAGCACACACAAGTTTACAAAAAGAGTATAAATTTTAATGGCAAGAATATTTTAACTGCTCAACATGTAAACAACAAGCTGGGCTAATCTGATCAATGCTGCTCTCCAGGCCACATTTGGTATGGTGCTATATATAGTGTTCTTGGAGTTTTATTTAATAGGACGGTACATTTGATCCTAATGTGCCATCTCAAAAGTAATGAAGCAGAAAAGATCTTTATCTTCTGTGAAAGTTGCAGTTATTGGCAACCATTCAGAAAAAAATAAAAGTAATTGCACAATCTTTGGAGATATCGTATTGCTAACTGATTTCAGCGCAAAGCTTGGGTGGTTTTCATTCTGAGTTAATCAGGCAATGGACCATATATGTTGCAAATACATCACTTTCAGCCACTCTCCTGATATTGACAAAAACAATTGCTGGGGCTGCTGCTCTGGTCCTTGATCAAATGCTTTTTGTGGCTTGGGCGTCTCCTTTTGGAGCAAAAAAATGAACAAAAAAGGGAAAAAAAGAAAAACTCATAATGTGCTAAAAGCACCCTCTGCCTACAGGATGACGTTTCTGTCACCTGACTGGCTTGTTTTTTCACAACTGATGCAGATGGCAAAGGAATTCATATGACTGTGATTGCTCAACATGCTATAAATAGGTCTGGAAGTGAAGACTGTATGTTTAATGTATGGTAATGACCTCCAGCTGAGAGAAGCTCAGCACAGCTCTTGCTGGTTTGGGTTAAGGGGACTGCATGTGGTGTCCCTTTATTTTTGTTGGGGACTTCAAGTTCCTGATCTTAAAACGGGAGAAGCCTAGGGTGATGCATAAAAATGCTTGTGGAATCATACACCTAATTTATGTGCACACATACCATGACCATGCATGCAAACTGGATATGTTCACAAAGCCCTGGTCTTGGGAAATCAGGCCCCAAGCATCCTGGTTTGATTCTCGCCACCTGTGCTGACATGTGGCTCACAGGGACAGCTGTAGGGTTACATACTTTGGCTTTGCTCAATCACCTTTCTGCCTGGCTCTGAGCTAGAAACAAAGCTGAATTTACCAGTGTGGAGTGTTTTTCTCTGCAGGTGGCAACTTCTAGGGCACATCACCACTGAGACATCCTGCCTGTTCTTGTCCTTCACTCTTTGCTCGGTCCCTGTGGGAGCCCTAGCACGCTCCTCGACTGTGACACTCACTAAAGCATGTACAGACTGCAGATGGGCCTGACCCTCAGATCCAAACACTGCTGCAAACTGAGAAAGTTCAGATCTCATCTGGTCCCATTCCCCATTTGAGATGATGAGATTGATAATTCTCCAGCACCTGGACGCCAGCTACCAGCGCAGAGCTGAGACTGCCCACAGAGAAAATGTATTTCCCAGGGAGGGAATGTTAGCAAGAGCTCATCAGACAGAATGAGGAGCTGGCAGTCTCTCCCTGTAAAGAGGAGGATCTCTGAGAAAGATAAGAACATAAGAATGGCCAAAGGTCCATCTAGCCCAGTATGCTGTCTTCCGCCAGTGGCCAATGCCAGATGCTTCAGAGGGAATGAATAGAACAGGTAGTCAACAAGTGTGGGAAGAGGGGATGTTAGAAGCTATTATATTAATGGTCAAGGGCAATGAATGATTAGAATGTTCCCCAAGGCCATCAGTAGAATAGTCCAACACCTCTCAATACTCTTCCTGGAACATACAGAAAACCAGATTGGGTCCCTTAGTCTGCGGGTGGCCCAGTTACAGAGGCCATCAACCCTATGGGAACTGTGGTGAGGCCTGACTTCAAACTGCATGTACGACACGTGCACAAATGCAAAATGCCACATGTGCAAGTGAGCTGAGTTCTGTTTGCTGTGGGAGCCAAGACTGGGGATCGGCCTGAATTCAATGCATTTACCTTCATTTACGAAAATACTTCTGTTTTAGCCTCACTGCCACTACAGCATGAAAAGCCCAATGTTGAAAAGGAAAGTAAAAGTGTCTCTGACTCTTCTCTCTCACATTCCTCTGGTACTCACTCTTGTTGACTTTTTGCACAGGAGAGGATTTCACAGAGCGTTCAGCCAATCCATCTAGGAAGAGGCGATATTAAAATTACAAAGGCTGCAGGAATATAACTTCCTTTCAAAAATACACAACCAAACAATATGAAGAATGCTCATTCCCAACAGACAGAGGGAATCACAGAATCATAAGAGTGGAAGGGACCTTGAAAGGTCATCTAGTCCAGTCCCTGCACTCATGGCAGGACTAAGTATTATCTAGACCATCCCTGACAGGTGTTTGTCTAACCTGCTCTTAAAAATCTCTAATGATGGAGATTCCACAGCCTCCCTAGGCAATTTGTTCCAATGCTTAACTACCCTGACAGGAAGTTTTTCCTAATGTCCAACCTAAACCTCCCTGGCTGCAATTTAAGTCCATTGCTTCTTGTCCTATCCTCAGAGGTTAAGAAGAACAATTCTTTCCCCTCCTCCTCATAACAACTCTTTATGTACTTGAAAACTGTTATGTCCCCTCTCAGTCTTCTCTTCTCCAGACTAAACAAACCCAATCTTTTCAGTCGTCCCTCACAGGTCATGGTTTCTAGGCCTTCAGTCATTTTTGTTTTTCTTCTCTGGACTTGCTCCAATTTGCGCACATCTTTTATGAGACATGGCGCCCACACAATACCGGGCACAATACTCCAGTTGATTACTCCAGCTACTCAGCATGGAACAGAGCGGAAGAATTACTTCTTGTGTCTTGCTTACAACACTCCTGCTAATGCATCCCAGACTGAAGTTTGCTTTTTTTGCAACAGCGTTACACTGTAGACTCCTATTTAGCTTGTGGTCCACTATGACCCCCAGCTCCTTTTCTGCAGTACTCCTTCCGAGGCAGTCACTTCCCATTTTGTACGTGTGCAACTGATTGTTCCTTCCTACATGGAGTACTTTGCATTTGTCCTTATTGAATTTCATCCTATTTACTTCAGACCATTTCTCCAGTTTGTCCAGATTCTTTTAATTATAATTCTATCCTCCAAAGCACTTGCAACCCCTCCGATCTTGGTATCATCCACAAACTGTGTAAGTGTACTCTGTATGCCATGATCTAAATCACTGATGAAGATATTGAATAGAACCAGACACAGAACTGATCCCTGCGGGACTCCACTCATTATTACCTGCCAGAATGACCGTGAACCACTGATAACTACTCTCTGGGAATGGTCTTCCAACCAGTTATGCACCCACCTTATAGTAGCTCCCTCTAGGTTGCATTTCTCTAGTTTGCTTATGAGAAGGTCATGCAAGACAGTATCAAAAGCTTTACAGAACCAGCACCCTGCTTGCTTAGTGCTGCCACTGAATGTCTTAAAAATTAATCTTAGAATCATAGAAATGTCAGCTGGAAGGGACCTTGAGGGGTCATCTAGTCCTGCCCCCTGTGCTGAGGCAGGACCAAGTAAACCTAGACTATCCCTAGCAGGTGTTTGTCCTACCTCTTCTTAAAACCCGCCAATGATGGGGATTCCACAACCTCCTTTAGAAGCTTATTCCAGAGCTTTACCCCCTTATAATAAGAAAGTTTTTCCTAATATCTAACCTAAATCTCCCTTGCTGCAGATTAAGCTGTAGCGAGGTGCATGCTGGGCCCCTCTGTTTCAGCCCCTGTTGCCCTCTCCAATCAGTCAGGATCGCCTCAGCTTGATGCAACTCCAGTGTTCTTTATCTACAGTTCTTTCCCCGCCACCACTTTCCACCCGTGTACAGGTTTCGCAGCCAGCTTTGCCAAGAGCAGGCCGGGCCAGCAACAGACCAAAGACGGTTCCCACCTCCCTCTGTGCCTGGCTTTTCTCTTCCACCCTTCCTCCTCCTTTCTGGCTTCCTCCCAGCCTTTATAGCCCCTGGCTAATAAGGCTGGCAGGTGCTGCCCGTTACCAGGCAGGCACAGGGCTATCCAACCAGTCCCAATCCATTCCCCTCGATTAGGGCTGGAGTGGCAGGGGCTGATTAAGTGCTTCTCACTCAGCACCCTGTCACAAAGCCCATCACTTCTTGTCCTACCTTCAGTGGACCTGGAGAACAATTGATCGCAGTCCTCTTTATAACAGCCCTTAACATACCTGAAGACTGTTATCAGGTGCCCCCTCAGTCTTCTTTTCTCAAGACTAATCATGCCCAGTTTTTTAAAATTTTCCTCACAGGTCAGGTTTTCTAAACCTTTCATCATTTTTGTTGCTCTCCTCTGGACTCTTTCCAATGTGTCCACATCTTTCCTAAAGTGTAGGGCCCACAACTGGACACAGTACTCCAGCTGGGGCCTCACCAGTGCCGAATGGGGTGGGACAATTACCTCCCATGTCTTACATACAACTAGGGTTGCTAGGAATACCCAGTTGAAAAGAGACCCTGGCGGTTCCGGTCAGCACCACTGACTGGGCCATAAAAAGTCCGGTTGCTGGCGCAGTGGGGCTAAGGCAGGCTCCATGCCAGCCATGGCTCCATGCAACTCCCAGAAGCAGCAGCATGTCTCCCCTCCAGCTCCTATGCGTAGGGACAACCAGGGGACTCCATATGCTGCCCCCGCCCCAAGCACCAGTTCTGCAGCTCCCATTAGCTGGGAAGCACAGCCAACAGGAGCTGCAGTGGTGGCACCTGCAGACGGGGCTGTGTGCAGAGTCACCTGGCCGTGCCTCCGCGTAGGAGTTGGAGTGGGGACATGCCGCTGCTTCCGGGAGCTGCCGGAGGTAAGTACTGCCCAGAGCTTGACCCCCCTCCCATGCCCCAACTCCCTGTCCCAGCCCTGATCCCCCTCCCAACTTACGAACCCCTTGATTCCATCCCGGAGCACCCTCCTGCACCTAAACCCCTCATCCCCAGCCCCACCCCAGAGCCTGCACCCCCAGCCACAGCCCTCACCCTGCCCGTGCCCCAATCCCCTGCCCCAGCCCTGTTCCCCCTCCTGCCTTCTGAACCCCTCAGCCTCAGCCCCCTCCTATACCACAAACCCCTCATCCACGGCCCTACCCCAGAGCCCGCATCCCCTGCTGGAGCCTTCACCCCTCCCACAACCCAACCCCCTGCCCCAGCCCCCTCTTGCACTCCAAATCCCTCATCCCTGGCCCCACACCAGAGCCTGCATCCCCAGCCGGTGCTCTCCCCCCCACCCCACACCCAAACCTGTGCCCCAGCCCAGAGCTCCCTCCCAGACCCAGAGCCCCTCATTTCTTGCCCTACCCTGGAACCTGCACCCCAGCCCAGAGCCCATACTCCCTCCCTCACCCCAACCCGGTCTCAGCCCGGAGCACTCTTCCATACTCCAAACCCCTTGGCTCCACCCCCCAGCCCAGAGCACCTTCCTACACCCCAAATCCCTCATTCCCAGCCTCACCCCAGAGTCTGCACCCCCAGCTGGAGCCCTCACACACACCCCTACACCCCAACCCCCAGCCCTAGCCTGGAGACCCCTCCTGAACTGTGAACCCTTCAGCCACAGCCCAGAGCCCCCTTCTGCACCCCAAATTCTTCATCCCTGGCCCACCCCAGAGCCCACACCCCCAGCAGGAGCCCTCGCCTCCTCCCACACCCCAACCCCCTGCCCCAGCATGGTGAAAATGAGTGAGTGAATGAGAGAGTGAGCGACAGAGGCAGTGGGTGCGGGATGGAGCCTCGGGGAAGGGACAGGGCCTCAGAGGAGGGGTGGGGCAGGGGGTGGGTCAAGGGTGTTCAGTTTTGTGCGCGTAGAAAGTTGGCAAGCCTACATACAACACTCCCATTCATACACTCCAGAATTAGAGTGGCCTTTTTCCCAGCTGCTTCACCTTGTTGGCTCATATTCAGTTTGTGATCTACTATCACCCCCAGATCCTTTTCAGCAGTACTATTGTTTAGCCGGTTATTCCCCATCCCGTGTTTGTGCATTTGATTTTTCCTTCATAAGTGAAGTACTTTGCACTTGTCTTTATTGAATAACATCTTGTTGATTTCAGACCAATTCTCCAATTTGTCAAGGTCATTTTGAATTCTAATCCTGCCCTCCTACAAAGTGCTTGGAACCCCACCTAGCGGGGTATAAACTGAAAATTTTATAAGCATACTCTCCACTCCGTTAGCCAAGCGATTAATGAAAATTTTGACTAGCACTGGATCCAGGTATAGGGTTGCCTGGGAGTGGGGAGGAGGCCCCAGAACCCCCCCCGCCAAATCCATGGAATAATATGACCAAGGGATGGCTGAGCCAAATGTAAGTGAGTGGTGGTGTGGCGTAGCACATGGGCTTGCAGTACCACTCAAATTTGCCCCAGTCTTCCTTCTGTCATGATACATGACAGGGTCGCAGCATCACTCAGGTTTGCCTGGCTATCCCCCGTCAGAACCAAGAGGCAGCAGGTCCAAATTTGAATGAGTGGCATTGCGACCTGGCACACAGGATCATAACACCACTATAGCTAGAGCAGCTGCTGCGTCCAGCATACCGCATGCCAGGCCCTCACCAGCGAGTTCTGAAACCACAGCAGCTCCTCTGATTGCCAGAGACTGTCTGGGAAGCAGGATGGGCTGTCACCTAGGGTGAGCCTTGACTGCAGGGAGGGGTGAGGTAAAGATATATATAATTTCAACTGCTTTCCCTCACCTAGTAGGCCAGTAACCTTATCAAAGAAGGAAATTTGGTTGGTTTAGTGTGATTCATTCTTGACAAATCCATGTTGGCTATGTCTTATACCACTATTATCCCCTAGATGCTTACGCTCTCTCAGAATGGAGAGAGGTAAATAGTGGTGTGCCACAGGGTTCTGTACTAGGACCAGGGCTGTTCAACATATTCATAAATGATCTGGAAAAAGAGGTAAAGGGTGAGGTGGCAAAATTTGCAGATTTGCAGATTACAAAACTACCCAAGATAATTAAGTCCAAAGCAGACTGCGAAGAGTTACAAAGCGATCTCACAAAACTGGGTGACTTGGCAATAAAATGGCAGATGAAATTCAATGTTGATAAATGCAAAGTAATGAAAACATAATCCCAAATATACATATAAAATGAAGGGGTCTAAATTAGCTGTTGCCACTCAAGAAAGAGATCTTTGAGTCATTGTGGATAGTTCTCTGAAAGCATCCTCTCAATGTGCAGCGGCAGTCAAAAAAGCGAACAGAATGTTGGGAATCATTAAGAAAGGGACAGATAATAAGACAGAAAATGTCATATCGCCTCTATAGAAATCCATGGTACGCCCACACCTTGAATACCATGTGCAGATGTGGTTGTCCCATGTCAAAAAAGATATACTGGAATTGGAAAAGGTTCAGAAAAGGGCAACAAAAATGATTAGGGGACAGATTCCACATGTGGAGAGATGAAAAGACTGGGACTGTTCAGCCTAGAAGAGACGACTAAGGGGGGATATGACAGAATTCTACAAAAACTTGACTGGTGCAGAGAAAGTAAAGAAGGATGTGTTAGTTACTGCTTCTCATAACACAAGAACTAGAGGTGACTAAATGAAATTAATAGGCTGCAGGTTTAAAACAAACAAAAGGAAGTATTTTTTCAGAACACACAGTCAACCCGCGGAACTCTTTGCCAGAGGATGTTGTGAAGGCCAAGACTATAACAGGGATCAAAAAAAGAACTAGATAAGTTCATGGAGGATAGGCCCATCAATGGCTAAAAGCCAGGATGGGCAGGGATGGCGTGCATAGCCTCTGTTTGCCAGAAGCTGGGAATGGGTGATAGGGTCATTTGATGATTACCTATTCTGTTCATTCCCTCTGAAGCACCTGGCACTGGCCACTGTCGGAAGACAGGATACTGGGTTAGCTGGACCTTTGGTCTGACCCAGTATGGCCATTTTTATGTTCTTATGTTCAAAATGATTGTTTAATAATTTGCTTCAGCCTCTGTCCAGGTATCAAAGTTACACTGACTGGTCCATAATTCCCTAGGTCATCTATTTTCCCCTTTTTAAAGATAGGTACTATGTTTGCCCTTCTCCGGTCCTCTGGGACCTCACCTGTCCTCTATGAGTTCTTGAAGATAATCGCTAATGGCTCTGAGATTGATTTGACTAGTTCCTTCAGTACTCTGGGGTGAATTTCATCAAGCCTGTTGACTTGAATACATCTAACTTAACTAAATATACTTTAACCTGTTCATTCCCTATTCTGACTTGTGTTCTTTCCCACTTGTTTATACTGATGGTGTTAAGCATCTGGTCACAATTAACCTTATTAGTGAAGACTGAAGCAAAATAGGCATTAATCTCCTCAGCCTTTTTGATGTCAACAGCTATTAGCTCTCCTTCCCGCTAAATAGTGAACCTACTTCCTTCATCTTTCTCTTGCTGTATCTACAGAAGCTCTTCTTATTGTTTTTATGTCCCCTGCTAGATATAACTCATTTTGTGCCTTAGCCTTTTTGATTTTGTACCCTACAGACTTATGTTCTTTTGTATTCATCCTTATCAATTTGTCCATGTTTCCATTTTTTGTAGAATTTCTTTTTGATTTTCAGGTCATGAAAGTGCTCCTGATGGAGCCATATAGACATCTTACTATTCTTCCCGTCTTTTCTTCACATCAGAATAATTTACTGTTGTGCCTTTAATATTGTCTCTTTGAGAAATTGCCAGCTCCCCTGAACTCCTTTTTTCACTTAGATTTTTCCCATGGGACCCTACCTACCAGTTCTCTGAGTTTGTTAAAGTCTGTTCTTTTGAAGTCCATTGTCCCATCCGCTGCTCTCACTCCTTCCTTTCCTTAGAATCATGCAATCTATCATTTCATGATCACTTTCAACCAAATTGCTTTCCACCTTCATATTTGCAACCAATTCCTCCCTGTTAGTCAGAATCAAGTCCAAAATGGCTGCCCCCCTGGTTACTTCCTCCTAGTTATACTGGGAGCAATATAACATTTGAGAAAGGAATTAATTTGGAATCAAGAAGATGAACTTTAGAGAAAGTACAGTCTAGCAGTGAGAGCAGGAGACTGGAGGCCACCCACCTGGGTTCTGCCCCCAGCTGTACCACTGGCTAACTGTGTGATTTTGGACACATCTCTTAATTTCTTTGTGTCTTGGTCTCCTCATCTGTAAAATGGGTGTAATGTTACTTACAGAACCTTCCTCGTGGAGGATCATATTTTGCCTTTCATTCCATGAGCATCAATGGGGTTGTGTGGGTGAAGACAAAGCCAGGCCCAGCCCTGTTGTGGTACTAATTATTTTTCTAAAATAAGGATGATAAAGACTGAGCTACATACTGACAGATCCAACAACATGTCAAGCTCTTTCCAAACATCAGCAAGTACAAGGTTTAACTCCTTAGATCTCCTACACAGCTGAGAGCCCTTCCAGGCTGGGGTGTTACATGCCTTTGTGAGTCAATGCTTCCAGAACCTTCTAGCAAAGGCATCACAGAAAGACAAAGGATTGATCGTGCCCCATTGCTGCTTGCTAGACTTACTTGTACTGCTCTAGTTAATTGCTCTCCATCCCTTGGTGTTTACACTCTTCAGACACTTGCAGACAGTTATGGCTTATGGCTTTACCTGGGGCACGAGCTCTTTGGGACAGGTACTATCTTTTTTGTTCTGTGTTTCTACAGCGTCTAGCACAATGGGGTCCTGGTCCATGAATGGGGCCACTAGGTGCTACCACAGTACAAACAATGAATAATAATAATGGGGTCACTTACTCAAGGTATTTGTATGAAGTTCATTTAATCCTGCCTCGTAAACCAGCCCCGCCAACCCTCTGATCATTTGCGCTGCTCGTCTCTGAGCTCACTCCCATTATTTGGTATATTTCTGGTGACGAGGAGTCCACAGTGAATACAGAATCCCAGCTGCAAATCAGAAGAGGGTCTAGCTCCCTGAGGGCTTGTTACACACTGCGGGCTCTTTGGCAGCCTCTCAGGGAATTTCCCACGTGTGTCTGGGTCTTTGTTGGTTTGACTCATGTGAGACTGAACTTCTCTCCAATTACCATTGCAAGTCATCTCTTTGTCATGTAAATGTCAACATGAGTCATCGGGACAGAACCAACAGTATCAAAATGGCTGGGTTTCCTGTGGGAGGGGTGATATTTAGAACATTGTGTTGGCCAGCCACCTCCATTGAGGGGGCTTGACGTGACCTAGTCCCTGGATCTGAACAGCTTTGAGAGCTGCCTAATGGGAAGGTACAAGTGAAGGGATCCAGTAAATGGCACATCACATGAGCATCAAGGCTGCACCTTGAGGAGAGGAGTACCCACCGCTTAGGGTATGTCTACACTGCAGTGAGAGGTGTAATTTCTAGCAGTGTAGCCATTCCACCCAGCTTCCCTGAGAACAATCCCACCTGGAAATCCCCCTCGGGGGCTAGCCCATCCCACCACCCATGCAGCCTTGGTTACGCTGCTAATTTCAGCACGTTAACTCGATCGGAGCTAGCATGGGTATGTCTACTTGAGCTGGAAATTATACCTCTAGCTCCAGTGCAGACATCCCCTTTGTCTGATCTTCACCCTGAGCAGTACCAGACAGAGCCCCATGGATAAGTAGGAGAAGCACTTCTCCTATTCTCTCCTCAGGCACACAGAATGGCAAAATGGTATTTTATAGCCCATTTCCACTTGCATTGGACTCAATGGGAATTCTGCCATTAACTCAAGCTGGGGCAGGAATGGGCCACAAACCTCTCCTGTTAATTTCAATATTAACAATCAAGTTATTTTTGACTGGGCTATTAACATGATCATTAATGGGAGTTTGGCCATGGAAGGAATGCTGGATTGGGCCCTGGGGTATTAAAATCAAGTTCTTGTCTCCTTTGCACTCAGATCCACACAAAGGAGGGCCAAGGCAGGTTCTGCTCATGCTCATGTTCCCCAGTACAGCTCGGCCCAGGATCAGAACTGTATTCTGCAACCTTGTGCGCCTCCACCATTTCCGCTGAACAGCAGCCTCCGTGGGAGTTACATTGCGTGGGTCGTAATACATTTTCTAAATAATCTAGACGTGATGCTGTGTGGATTTAATTTCTTTTGCAGCTGCCTCACTTTCCAGTCCTAGTTGTAATTGTTTGAGTCATTCCTTTTACTAAGGAGAATGGTTAGCCCATTTAATCAAAGTATTTACTAGGAAGAATACCTCCAAATTGGGGAGTGATTTTCCTTGGTCAGGCTGCTTCAAAGAGCTTTTGTGTTTACGCTCTCCATTTCCAGCCTTACAGAAGAGGCTGCTGTCTCAGCACTTCCACTGCAAACCCATATTTTTCAGGAGTACATTATAAGTAGTGATAAAACTTCCTTTGGGACTGTAGCTTGGCAGAGAGTTAATCAGCCCAAGGGGCCGGGGGGGAATTTTTCAATTATCCATTTTCAGTTAACCTTTTTTAAGCCAAGCTTGACATGAACAAAAAGATCATTCAGGTAACTAAATTAAAACCAATCAAACAAACCAAAATACACTCGTACAATTATTTCTTCTGTCCTAACAACCTGGTAGAGCCGCGCACTGGAGTGAACTGAGCTGAACAACAAAATGCCTGAAATCAGTGAAAGCCCCTTTGGGCAGCAGCTTTTTAGGTTTGTTATTTTTCTCCCTGAAGCCTCTGTTTCTGTGATTTGTGGCAAAGGGATCCTTCTCTCTCTTTATCAGCTACATCATCAGCTACATCATCATCACTCTCTGTTTCTTCTCCTGGCTTGCAGATTCCTTCCACTGAGTTGTCTGTCTGTCGGTCTGTCATAGGTAGCTGGTTCATAATGAACAATGACAGACTGCCAGCTGCTGTGATAGGTACAGTATAGGAGATAGTCTATAGCCAGTAATAACTATTTCATCAGCATCAGTGCTGTTGTTTTATAAAGCATAATTCATAAAAAGAAAACCCTCTCAGAGATGCGCACAATACATAAAAGCATATAAATAAAATATAAATGATGAAAACAAGACATGTTAATTACATACACTGGAATAGGCACATCTAAAAAGCTTAGTTGTCAGTTCTGATCTGAAGTTTGCTGGTGATTTAGTGGATTTTTTATGGCGTGTGGAAACAAGTTGGAAAAAAAAAACGCATCCAGAGACTAAAGACCTAACATGGTTTACGTTTGGGCAGTGGGGCCACAAAAAGGCCCCGGTCAGATGTTCTAGGAGGGCAAAAGAGAACATGATTCTACCAAATCAGACTCCAGAGAGAAGGACATACCATAGGTTCAAATAAAGCCTGGACTAAGTGCTTCTAAATTCAGTGCAGGACCTCATAAGGAGCCAGTGAAGGGAGGACTAGCCTGGCTGGGGGAGAGATGCCTAGCACATTCAAGGTGAGCCGGTAGCTGGGCACAGCAGAAAAGAATGGAAAGAAGAGAGAATGACTGTAAGGCTGGAAATATCAGTGCATGAATCAATGTCTCCATGTCAGAGAAGCTCAGACAGCAGTGATGGGAACCAGCAGTAATTCAGAGAAGGTGGAAACAGAAGCTGGCCATGTGATTGATATGGGGCCCAAGAGAGCTGTGACTCAGTGAGAAAGCCAAGGCCTCGCAACAGAGGCGGGGCAGGGTGAGCGATGCAGTCGAATTCAAATGGAGTGAGAAACCAGGGCCTCAGCAGCAGGACCAGAAATGAGAGCCTGAGCCCCCGCTTGCTGGAATCACTGGAAAGACTCCCAGTGACGTCCCAGAACTTTGGATCAGCCATTCTGACTTGGACAGGTTTCGCTCTCATTAGAGTGTGATAATAAAAGGTGACAAGGCAGGACAAGCGAACCTGCTTCCTCGGGTGACTCGCATGATAAGTTTGCTCATTAACGACACAGAGGAGATGGAGCACTTTATAAAGGCATGTGCTGCACCCTCTGAGCCAGAGGTAGCACCTAAGTATATTGATGCACAGAAAATGTTGTTGTGAGACACTCGGAGCAGCTGTACACAACATGCCTGACACAAACCCACAAAAGTAGGGAAATGAATAGTTAAGCCCCATAGCAGTACATACTTTCTGCTCTTCCTCTCAGGGGCACACACCCTATGACTATCACAGCTACCATACATGCACCCTACCCTGCAACCTTAACTCTTCCCCCCACTGCCCTTCCGCACATGCCCTTTTGCCTGCTTGTTTCTTTCCCAACACTAGCAGTTGTGGGAGTCTGGTGTAGCAGTTGGCTGTGGTGGAAGAGGCAGTTTGGTAAAAGGTTGTGTGCAGAAGGATGATTAAAAGGAATGATGAAGAGCTGGCATCCCTAGAAGGGCAGAGTTAAGGTTGTGGTATGTGGTCAGTGGTGTTCAGTTGTTGTGGTGGTACAGCGTAGGTCTGTGTGTAAAGCTGTAGAGCCTTTGTGCTATTAGGTGGCTTTTCCTTCCTTTTGTGGGGTTTGTCAGACATGTGGTGTGTGCAGCAACTCTGGCCACTTCACAACAAAGTTCTCTGTGTATTAATTTCCTACGTTTTCTTAAAGTTTAATCATGGGGGTGAACCTGTAAGGACTAGATATGCAGCTCCTGACAGAATATTTTATCTGCCAGCCACCTTAACTGTTCTCTGTACTAAGATAAAATCTGACAGAAAAGCCTATCTCCTCAGTGAGAATGTTCCGGATGCGCCCAATCCCAATCAGTTAGGTTTGCGTGCCCCCATCCTCAACAATCGGGCCTGTGTGAGCCCAGCTCCAATCAACCTATCAGGCTTGTGTGAACCCACCCCAATCAATCAGGTTTGTGTATGCCTGCCCCCATTCCAGCAATCAGATTTGTGATCCCCCACCTCCATCCCCATCAATCAGCCTTGTGTGCACAGCCTGTAAAGTTTCAGTTCTAACATGAACAACAACTACAAATTACCCCAATTTCAATATTTTTTTAAAAAAATCCCCTTCTCAGGACCCACCTCTCTGCCCAGCTTTGTGTAGATAGACAGAGTTTGGAAATACCTACTGGTCAACTATGGACAGGAAACGTTCCAACCGGAGTCCAAATTTAAATAATTCGTAATAAAAATATATAGAGAGAAACCTATGAAAAATCGCACAGAAAATGCAAAGAGCATAACAACTAACACTGTACACTGATAAACCCCTTAATTTCAGCAAAACCAGCAATGTTTGCCCCTTTTCAGGCCCATTTTAGAACACAGCCCTAACTAAGGAATCACTCCCAGACACCTCCATGGTAAGAAAAGGACACCTTGATTGGATCCTTGCAGAACATACGTGCTACTGCTTGCCAGTGGCAGCGAAGGAACTGTACAGGAAATCTAGTGGCTCCTGGTTTGAAAACCACAGTACAGGCCTAATGCTGGAAATATGCTGTCCCAGATACAGCAACATATAATTAATTCAAGAGATTATAAAAGAATGAACTGCTCTTTGGTATTAAAATCAACTTTCCTGTCTGGATGGAATAAAAGGGAAATGACTGAAGTTGGCATAATGCAAGATTTTGGTTCTTACCTTCAGTAAATTCATCTCAGTATTGGTGCAGTTTGTGTCCAGATCAGAACTTCACTAAATGATTGAGCCAAAGGGAAAAGTGGCTCCTGGGAGTGAAATCTCAGGGTTAAGGACGTTGTTATTATTATTAATATCTCTATATTATTTCTAAAATGCACTGTTACACACTTCAGGGCTCATGTACATATTTAATAACATAGCCACACGTTTGCAATGAACTATGGGTACAAATATTCATAATTAGATGTATAACTACCAGATCTGCAGGTGCAAATGGGGAAAGTGGATACAAACTACACTAGAATCGCTATCATTAAGACTGAGATTGTACTGTTGTACGAAGAAAAGGAGTACTTGTGGTACCTTAGAGACTAACCAATTTATTTAGTCTCTAAGGTGCCACAAGTACTCCTTTTCTTTTTGCGAATACAGACTAACACGGCTGCTACTCTGAAACCTACTGTTGTACAATTACTGTTCACCAGTCAGTTTTTCCAAGCACTCTAAAATCCACAAGCATGCCTGAATTGCCTTGACATTTGCTGTGCCTCATCAGGGTTTGGGGAATGGTGAATGGTCCAGGTTTGGGGACATTTCAATAAGGGGTTCTCGAGATACAGCTCTCTCACAATATTGTTATGTTCACAACACACACAGAGAAGCTAGATAAAAACAGAACTAATCTTGCTGGAAGGCTGCAGTGTAACACTGTTATTTCTTATAGTTCAGAATAATAACGCACAAGAACCCCAAACCTGAGAGAGACACAGCAGGCTGCTCCCAAAGGCAGAGAGGCACAACTCACTCCATATTGTTCCCCAGCAGAGTGTTGACCCTGATCCTAGCTCCCCTACAGAGCCTCATGTCTGCAAGCAAGACCTGGAAATCCCCTGAGAATTTAAAGTGATAGAACATAATATTAACACAGTTGTCAGTACACCACAAATAGCACATGGTATCAGAATTGTTCTTTATAACATTTTTGTGAACACACTTGAGGCTCAAACTATGGCTCTGATCCTCCCCAAACTGCCATCACCCAATTGGGATTGATCTCAGCCGGGCAGGGCTGGTATGTACCTTAACTCTGCATATCCTGGTTTCCAGCAGTTTAAGATTCACCTACTCTCCACATTCTGGAAGGGCATGAGGCAGCACTGGGCACCCTTAACTCTGCATTAACAAATGTTTTGGGCAGTTAATAAATACTGAGGATGCGCCTTGGAAGTCAACAACAGCTGCAAGTATTCAACACCTCTGAAAATCAGACCCAAGGTGATCAAAAGTGGACACCCAAAATAATAGGCAACTTTCGACAACGCATGCCCTCACTACTGATACTTGTGTCCACAGGTTTTGCAGGCAGAAAAATGCAGATGCCATTGTTTGTGGGCCCAAAACCAGAGGCCATCTCTGTGGCTATCAGTATGTGCAGGACATGTGGATAAACATGTGATGAAAGGAGTGCTAGAGCTCACTGGTGTCGTGCCAGAAAGCATCCGTCTCAGCCACTGGAAGTGACTTTTGCAACCCAGCTGTTCCCTGGGTTTATCAAAGATCACACAGCAGCCAACAGCCTTTCACAGTTTAAAGACCAAATAAATTGGTGGCTTGTCTCCCAAGGTCTTTCCCTGGGTGTTAGCTGAACTGCCAAAAGAAGCAGTGATGTAAGAGGAGTCTGAGATCGCCGGCTCACATGCAGGCTGTTCCCCTGCACACTGTCTGAGCCCGATAGGCAGGGCTGGCCTTACCATGAAGCAAACTGAGGCGCCGCCTCAGGTGCCCGACTGGCGGGGGCGGGGAGAGGGGGGCGCCACTAGGACCCAGAGTGTAGAAAATTGTGTCTGCCGCTGGTATGCGTATGGATTCTCTCTGCTCTAGATGCACAGAGATGGTGGAGAGCTGTGCTGGAGGAAGGAGGGCACAAGAGACATAATAGGCAGGCAGGAGAAAAGGTGAGAGGGAATAACAGAAAGCAGCAGGAGCTACAGGGAGAGAGAGCAGAAGGAGCCTCTTATGTACCTCTCTAGCACCCCTAGGAGCCTGGACTGATTAACACCAGCTTCTCAGGGAGCATCCTGTTTCTTGCTGCTTCCCTGAACCCACTCGAGGAGAACAGGCAGTCAACTGAAGGAGTAGGAGCCAGTTAGGCCCTTAAGACGCTGATCTCTTCCCTCACTCAGGCCCTGCTACCAGCCTGCTTATTTGTCCCCTTCAAATGAGTGTTGAGAGCCACTATAGCTGGCACAGAACAGCAGTCATGAGTGAAAGAAGAAAACGCCCCTCTGGGGCAGCATTCAGTAAAAGAAAGAAAGCAAAGGAAGCTTTTCTATCTAAGCAGGAAGGAGCTCTTCTGAGATACATAGACACAAATGTTCACAGTGAGCCTTCCAGCCCCAGTGAGGATGTGAGTGGTGAGGAGATGCCTGATCTTCCAGTTAGTCAGAGTGCAGGTGATGGGGAAGCTACTGCAGCATCCATATCTCCATCTCAAATGGATGTAACCATGCACATTCCTGAAGAAAAGCGTAGATCAGAGAAGAGTGTGGTGGAAGCACAAGAAACAGCTGCTGCTGAGTTTAGTTTCTTAAGTCTAGATGATCCAGGACTGTGGACCCACTTGAGCAGTAGCCTGAGGGACTTCCTTGTACTGCATGGACTACAGCAAGTGAAAAACTTCATGTTCCCCAAAGACAATGAAAATAGAAGTTTTCATCCAGTATATTACTGGCATGAAATCCCCAATGGTGACAAAGTGGAGAGGCCATGGCTTATGTACTCAAAACCCCAGAATGCTGGACACTGTTTTTTTTTGCAAACTCTTCCAGTCTAATGCTCCAGCCACATTGGGTTCTACAGGAACAAAGGACTGGAAAAATCTGGCTAGAAATCTGGAATGCCATGAGAAGGCAGCAAATCACCAGAGAGCATCCCATAGGTGGAAAGAGCTTGAGATGAGACTAAGGTTAAAGGCCACCATAGATGATCAGCATCAAGAGAAGGTTGCATCAGAGTCTCTTTACTGGCAAAATGTTCTGAAAAGGCTCATTGCCACTGTGAGAATGCTTGCTACCCAAAACCTAGCACTGTGTGTCACTTCAGATCAGCTGTATGTGCCAAACAATGGAAACTTCCTTAAAATTGTGGAGCTGATGGCTGAGTTTGATGCTGTACTCCAGGAGCATCTAAGAAGAGTCACCACCCAAGAAATGTACACACTACTACCTTGAAAAACCAATTCAAAATAAGATCATACAGTTACTGGCAACAAAAGTCAAATAGAAGATTGTGGCAGATCTAAAGTCAGCAAGATATTACTCTGTTATTCTGGACTGCACACCTGACATCAGCCATATGGAACAAATGACTTTAATGGTGCATTTTGTAACAACAACAGAAAATGTGAAAATAGTGAAAATGTCCCTGCAATGGTGACTGTCAGAGAGCATTTTCTAGAATTTACTGACTTATAGTGCGGCTGCTGAATTTTTTAATGTAATTCAAAGCATCTATGTATTTTTCTCTGCATCAACTCATCGATGGCAAATTTTGTAGCAACATCTGGGAACATCCTCTCTGACACTGAAACCACTGAGTGCCATACGATGGGAAAGTCAAGTGGAGGCAATAAAGCCTATCAAACACCAGATTGGGAAGATGAAGGATGCCATAGTTGCCATTATGGAGGATAATGCTATGACAGGAACTGTTCGGGGGGAGAACAGTGGCAGAGGGAAATGGAATCACCAGAAACATACATACCTTCAAATTTCTGTGTGGCTTAGTGTTGCGGCATGACATACTGTTTGAAATAAATGTTGTAAGCAAGAGACTCCAAGGTGTTGACCTTGATATATCTGGAGCAATGGAACAATTGGACAAAGCAAAGTCATACCTACAGTCTTACCGGTCAGATGAGAGATTTCAAAATGTTCTGAAAAGTGCACAGAAGTTGGCAGAGGAACTTCACACTGAAGCTGTTTTCCCACCCATTCAAGAATACAAGAGTCACTGAAGAAGAAGACATTTTGATTACAAGGCATGGGATAATCCCATAAGAGACCCCAAACAACAATTCAAAGTTGAATTCTTTAACCAGGTGCTAGATTGTGCAATATAGTCAGTTGAAGAACGTTTCATGCAGCTCAAGGAACACAGCAGTATATTTGGGATGTTGTATGATATTCCAAAACTCCTCACTATACCTGAAGAAGACCTACACCAGCAATGCAGGGCACTAGAGACCGTGTTGACATGTGATGACATGTGCAATATTGATGCGAGTGATTTAGGTGATGAACTAAAAGCCCTTTCAAAAAAAACATTTGCGCAGGATCAACTCCAAAAGCTGTTCTGGAATATATGTGCACAAATAAGATGACCACCCTCTTTCCAAATGCTTTTGTTGGTCTGCGCATACTTCTAACACTTCCTGTAACAGTTGCCAGTGCAGAACGCAGCTTCTCCAAGCTGAAGTTAATAAAAACACATCTACGCTCCACAATGACACAGGAGAGGCTGGTCAGCCTTGCAACCATCTCAATAGAGCATGAGCTGGCCCAGACTGTGGACCTTCAGCAGGAAGCAGTTCAAATCTTTGCAACCAAGAAGACACGGAAAGCACCACTTTGATTATTCAAACAGATGAAAATGCCAGTGTTTACTATGCAGACAAGAAAAGTTACATTTGCTGTTCAGGCATTTGAAAGTTAAGTGTTACTTAAAATTTTTGAACAAGGCAATTTAAGACGTTAGTTCTCCTTTATTGGGGTAGGTGGTAGAGCAGTACCATGAGAGAAGTAGAACAGGAGGAAGGCAGAACTGAGACTTTTCAAAGTTTTGGCCCAAGCGAGGCGGCCTGGGGGTGTCATTTGAGCTCCCTGCCTCAGGTGACAAAATGTTGTGGGCTGGCCTTGCCGATAGGCATCCACCTTGGAGGCGTGCAGGCAGATGCTCGGAGAGCAGCAATCAGCCGAGCCACTCCATGAAGGCCGGCAGAGTTCTTCAGGGCCTAGGGAGGAGGTTTTTGTTTGAGACTCAGGCACAGGCCTGGCAGCCAGGAAACCTGCATTCTAATCCCAGCTATACCTCAGCTTCCTGCGTGGTTGTGGGGAAGTCCTGGTGTGCCCCATTTTCTCCAGCTGTAACTAAGGAGAATAGTCAACTCTTGTCACCCTTTGATATTAAAGAACAAAGCAAGTAAGACTCATCAGCTTGATGGTACAGATGTGGAAACTAAGGGACAGAAAGGCGAAATGCCTGACCTCAAGTCAGAGCCAGGAGAGAGCCCCCGAGTCCCAGCGGTGAGCATGTATTACTACTTAAGAAACATGTGAAAAATACAATCTTCCTGTATTCTGAATAACACTGTGAATGGTTTCCTCTCCCCAGGAGCTGGGCAGCTGGTGGATGTGGTTTGAAAGAGGCTGGGGCAATGGAAAATGAAAGTGGTCTTATCTTGAGTGCTGCTGTCTGGGGCTGGAAGAAGACATAGACCCGGTTGTGGAACAGCTTGGCTGCACTGAAGAACTTTTGGATTTAAAGGCAATAAAGATTTTGCCTCATTCATAGAGATACTCCTGATACTGTAATATACTGTGTCCTTTTTGCAGTAGCAGGATCTAGCATGTGGGTACGTTCACCCAGTAAAAAGGCAGCCATGGTGTGCATGACTTTGCCTGAACTAGCCATGCCAAAAAATGTTGCAGTCACATGGGAACAGTTTCCTCTGTTAGCAAGTTTTATTTCGGCCGTCTGGCCGAGAATCAGTCTTGGCCTGTTGTCATCTCAGAACTCACAGGCTAAGTAGGGTTGGGCCTGGGCATTAAAATTGCAAGCGTCACGCATGCATGAAGCAAGGATCACACGTGGGACAGGCAAGAGTTTCCATGACTCGTATGAAACCTTGAATAGATACTCTTGCACTATCCACAAGCAAACATCACGCTTTGGCTGGAATGGGGATGCAACGCAAGTTAACAATCCCCTGCATTCCCCAGTATGAGAGAAAATTCACCCAGCTATCTCCAGTGACCTGCTGCAGCATTTCCCCTTGTGTAGGCGATAGGCAAATGTCAGAAGCTAGTTCTGCCTCTTAATGGTATTCATATATCAGCAGCAACTAGTTTGTTGCTTGTGTGCTCTTCACTGTTGTATAGGATTCCATGTGGTGCCAGTTTCTACTAATCAATATCATACCCCCACGCGTGGGTTTGTTCTCTGCCTCCCGTGGAAAGGCTACCCCACCAGCCAGCAAAGTGCAGAATGGAGACTTTCTCCACCAGCACCTCCAGGTTTCTGCCTGATAAAACACTGCTTACTTCTCACAGGCCTCAGATGGCCTCGGGCACTTCTGGAAATAGGAGGTATGAACCTCTCTCTCATGTGGCCACAGCCTCCTCCCATTTAAACCCTCACTTGTGTGCCTCCCGCAACTGAATGGGGAAACAGTGGGCTTCTCAGTTAACCTGGCCCCAAACCATTTGTCTCCCGATATCTAGGCATCTTAACAAAAATAAATTATACACATTAAGGGCTTGAATTTTCCGAGCACCCAGAATTTCCCTAGAAGACAATGGGAACTGCAGGGAGTCAGCACCTTTGAAATTCAGGTGCTAAATGCTTATTAAATAATTGCTACAGGGGTCTGTGCTGATGATCCTAAATACCGCATTAGCTCTATTGGGAAGTAACTTGGGCTGTTGCTATTAGCTCTGCTGGGCTATTTTTATCAGAAAGGAATTGCTTTGAGTTCCTGCTTGCTGGTGGAACTTCTGTGAGTCTATTTATGAATGGGCTCTGGAGAGGGTTAGTTTCCCAGAAGGGTTTGTGTCCAGATATGAAAGGCACATGAGGCTTTCTTACGGCCTAGCACTGGCTCCAAGGATGGATTTAAAAAAGTGCTTAGCACTGCTTCTGTCGGAGTTAACAGTACAACGCCCTCTGACTCCAATGGGAGCAGCATTAGGCCCTTGCTGGGAGCTGTTGGAAAGCCCACCCCATAGGTACAATGCACAGAGGTACCAATGCCAAGAGGTGTCAGGCCTTTCTTGTGCGGGGAAACAGGAGTAAATGGGTTGCGGTGATGGGGGAGTGTTGATCGTGGAGGGACAAAGGAAGAGGAGGGAGTTGTTGTTTTGTCTTTATGGGAAGGTGCTAAGAGCCCTTGGGGATAGGTGTGGTGTAAGGCACCAGAGAGAATAGAATGGGGAAAGCACCATGGTGCTGAATGGGCACATCTGAACACATCGAAATAAACATATGCATTAATTCACTGAATGAAAGAGGCTGCACTACATAAATAGCTGTTCAAAGTGGGAGAGTTTCAGAAGGAGTAATTCAGAGCAGTATAGCCTGGTGGTTAGGACACATCCCTGGCAGGGGGAGACCTGAGTTCAAGTCACTGCTCCAATGAATTTCTCAGTATTTATACAAAGTGGAACAGCTTCCACGGGAGAGACTGAGAGCAGCCCACCCCAGAAGAGCCTATAGCCTGGGGGTTAGGATGCTCACAGGAAGTCAAGTTCCTGGTCCAAGGAGAGGATTTAAACTAGAGTGTCTCACATCCCAGGAAAGGCCCCTGACCACTAGACTAGGGCTATAAAGGGGGACACCCACTTTCTCTTTGACTTAGTTTTCTGAAGCTAAAAGAAAAGGAGGACTTGTGGCACCTTAGAGACTAACCAATTTATTTGAGCATAAGCTTTCGTGAAGTGAGCTGTAGCTCACTAAAGCTTATGCTCAAATAAATTGGTTAGTCTCTAAGGTGCCACAAGTACTCCTTTTCTTTTTGCGAATATAGACTAACACGGCTGTTACTCTGAAACTTTTCTGAAGCTGGCCCTGAAAAACTTTTTCCCAGTGGAAACTGATCGGGTCCAATTCGAGAATAGTTTTGGGTTGGCCGAAATGACAACAAACTGTTCATCTGAGAAATTTCATCCTGCACTTGTCACAAACTCCAATGAATAATGTGAACCCAAGAAAAATCTTTCTCAATACCTCCAAGTCCATAAGAGCTGGCCCATCCCTAGTCATCTTCAGTTCCTCAAGCTGTGTTTGGTCTGCAGTGTGCTTCCCACAAGCTACTCCCAGCATTTCTGAGACTAAAAAGTATCTGTGCAGTTCTTCTGACCATTCGCTCTTTGGATAATCATTTTATCTTGCTCTTGAACTTGACTTCACAGCTGAATTCTTCTTGTTAGGAATCTGTCATCCATTATACCCAGACCCATACACACACACACACACACACACACAGACTTTACAGAGTGCAGTATTAATGGAAAGTAAAATCACTGCCAAATGGACAGTTGATGGGCAATGAGTGGCATCACTGATTGTTCTTAATTGTCTGATTAGCCTAATGTGCATAGTGAGGAACACAATTAGTGTCCTTTGCTTCTGTCACTTAGACATTCTTCACACTTACATTGCTGTTAAACTTAGAAAAGAGACTATGTGAAACCAGAACAGTTTACCCAACAGATCTTCTCCCTCTTTACCTCCAGCTGTTGACTTTACTGACTACTTTTTAATCGTGTTAGCCCTTCAGAGACAGCCCCGTTGTGGAAGACTGAGCTGGAGTCTATTCTGCCTCATGCATTACCACCAGAATTGTTAGCTAACTTCCCTCTGCAGAGCCTCATTCTGGTCTTGCTGTCAATCAAGGCATTTTAGGGCATTTCAGAGGTAGTGGTGGGACGCAAGCTGTGACGCAGTCAGCTGGTAACCTCTCTGTGCAGTGTTCAGAGTAGAAAGCCTCCTGAAGCTTCATGGTCTGTGTATCGGTGGGCGAGCAGAAGCCAGCCCTGGAATAATGAGATTCATTAAATAAAAGAGACGGGTCTGCATATCACTGAAGAGATTGCACAGGCAGCTCACACCCCACTGCTGGTTTTTACGTGCACTGCCTCCTCCTTCCCCAGCATCAGGGAGAGCAGCCCCAGCCCCTGGATACCCTCAGAGTAATTTTCTAATTCAAGGTCCTTCTCAGATGACAGGAACCACTCTCTTGCAGCGCTCAGGGAGTGTAAGTGCCCCATCGAATGCTCACATTTTGCAGTCGAGTTTAGGTGCAGTTAGCTAGGATTGGCCAGCTAAGCCTGACCTAAACTAGGCTCCCATACCCCGTCAAGACAAACGTCATTCCAGCCAGCACAGCAACTCAACTGCACTGCCATGTACTCACATGCAAGAAATGGAGGGCTAGAGTTTTTGGGTAACAGTGGAAAATTGCTGCTTCTTGGAGGGGATGATTTCCCAGCAGTGGGACTGAACACCCAAAGTTAAACACGCTTGAACTCGAGCACAGATTGTACCTAGCTGCAGTGACCTTCATTTCGAAGGGTGTACAGGTAAGGAATCATCATTTTGCTTTACATTCTTTAATGCAACAGTATTTTGCATATACGGTAGGTGCATTTAGAGCCTTGCATCTTTAATTCTTAAGGATTCACTATACACGTGCAGCATCTCTGAAATGCAGCTGTCTCTGGGGAAGAAGGTAACAAGCAAGCACACAGAACACTGTTCTTGAGCAAAGAGGGAACGGGTATTTTTGTCCAGGGACACCAAAGCAAATTCCTGCTGTTATGATCAGGACCAGGCCTTTCATGGCCATTCCAAGATGATAAGATCTGTTCAAAATATCTGCACACACACAGAGTAATGTGGAAGTCAAGTCATGCTGCTGAAGGCCAGATTTTCGGTGCTTTTCTCCATTTGGGTGGGTGTGATTTTGTATCATCGAATAACTACAGATGCATTTTTACTCCTTCAGTGAATTGCAAACATAAAAATGCAGGTGTTGAATTTCTGCCCCCCAGTAGATGGAAGCCAGGCTGAAAATCTGGCCCTAAGCGTGCAGAACTGTTGTGGGTTTTCACCAAAGCCATGAACTCCTAAGGGGAATGATATCTCTGATTAAGAGAACTGCCACCTTTCAAAGCTGGTTTTCTCCTGACCAGTGACATCTCAGACTCCTTTTCCCCTGCCATTTCAAAATGAAACTTTGTTCCAGCCACATTTCAGGCCAAATCATGATCGCTTTCCCCAGGTGAGTGGCCCATGAACATGAGTGGGTGTATTTGCACAGTGTGGTCCATTGTAAATGAGTGAACTCTGAGAAGCTGAGGCTTGGATGTAGCTGTAGCTTTCACAAGAGCGTGTGTCACACAGGCCCGTGGGCCTGCGTCCAGCTTCAAACCCAATAAAGTAGTACTATGAGTCTCTGGAAGGTGGCGTTGTGTTCAGCTCCAGATAAGCTAGAGTTTAGTGTTTGAGTGTCAGGTTCAGTCAGAGCTAGGGTTAGAATTTGGATTCTTCTGCACCAAAATGTGATGAGCTGATTCTGTGAGATTTTCGACCCAAAATGGAGGCCACTGCAGATGATCTGATATTGTGAGATCTCCTGCCCTCTGAAACCTTGCAACATGTCAGTATTGTCTAGCTGAGCTGGGCCTTCCCTAGCAAAATCAGGAGTGTCCTGCACGATAGATAGACTCTCTTCCTACAGTGTTTAGATGCCGGCAGATGGTGAGTAATGCAGGAGGATTGGACAGTAGCACCTGGATGGCTTCTGATAGATAAATGATCCTTTTGTAGTTTGCAGATGGAAATATTGGAAACTATAACATCCTCAGAGTCAAATGGCTTTGGAGTTACACTCCAGGGTGAATAAGGACTTGCTCCTGACTCCTTTGATCCTGGTAGTTCTGTGAAGATGTTTTGACTCCAATAATCTGCTGAAAACTCATGCTACCATACCAGTTAGCTCTGGAGTGGAAGAGTTAGACTCAGTATCCTGTAATGGAGGAGCTCCAAGCCCTGTTTTGCTCATGCAGGCATTTTATTTTCCTTTCACAATTCAATTCCTGATGCAGGTTTTTAGGGAACAAACAGTCCTTTTGTAGACCAAATATAAACGGTTCATAATAATCTTGAGAACAAATTGTTTATTGCTACAGTTGTAAACACATGGCACACAGATATTTAGTCCTACCACTATAATTAATAGTAATTTAGGTCATCCTTGCCAGAGGTTGGTGTTTTCTCAGTATATTGGACACAAAGTCTGAATTCTTTGACTTGTTATTTGTGCTGCTAGCTACACACTCAGAAACAAGACAATTTATTAGTTCGTCTCTAAATCACAAAGTAATACGGCAAAACAGAGAGAAAAGACCGTATGCATGCTGCTTCTTTACGTGCATGTGTGTGTATGCGCAAGACAAAACATTTCTTGTCAGATGTGCCTCAGAGGCTAAGAGCTTATTTAATTGAACTGAATAAGAGGGAATTTGCAAAGTACATTTTTTCCCTGGCTGTCTCACAAATGTAAACCTTCCCTCCTACCCCCTGCTTTAAAAGTAGATAATGTCATAAGTGAAATTGCATGCTAATTTTTTCCTCTCAAAATATTTTCAAATAGGAGTAGTATATTTAAACAAAGAACCACCTCTCCTAATTTGTAGCAATGGCCCAGCCTCTCTCCATGTTTTTGGATAATCAAGAATCTTATCTATTCAGTCAAAGGAGAAAACAGCTGAACATCTCCACTTGGGCCCTGACATTCCAGGGGTTCATTTTCATGTTGCAGTAATTCACTGGGGATGTTTCCTGGTGTTACATCTACACAGCAACTAGACACCCATGGTTGACCCATGCCAGCTGACCTGGGCTCGTGGGCCTCCAGCTGCGTGGCTGTTTCATTGGCTGTGTAGATCTCTGGGCTTGGGCTGGAGCCCAGGCTGTAGGACCCTGTGGGCTGGGAGGGTCCCAGAGCGTGGGCTCCAGGTGGAGCCCAGAAGTCTACACAGCTGTGAAACCACCCCGCTAGCCTGAGCCATGGGGTTTTCTTTGCTGTGTGGACAGACCCAGGGTGGCTTGTCCCTTAAGGGCTGGGGCTAGCTCAGGAGTTCTCAGACTTTTGAACTGGTGACCCCTTTCACACAGCAAGCCTCTGAGTGCAACCCCCCCCCCCATACATTAAAAACACTTTTTTATATATTTAACACCATTATAAATGCTGGAGGCAAAGTAGGGTTTGGGGTGGAGGCTGACAGCTCACGACCCCCCGTGTAATAACCTCGCGGCCCCTTGAGGGGTCCCGATCCCCAGTTTGAGAACCCCTGGGCTAGCTAATCCTGATGAGAGAACGAGTAACACCTGGGAGAGATCAGGGTGAGTGCCCTGTGAAGAGCAGCAGGAAGCTGCAAGGTTGAGGGGGTGTCAAGAAATGGTAGAGACAATGCTACTCACCTACATGGGCACTTCAGTCCTACCCTGTGCCTTAGCTCACTGACAGGAGGACAGGAAGTGTTGGGCGTAATCTCCAGCAAGGGAGACTGAGGTGAGATATTAGGAAAAACTTTCTAACTCTCAAGGTAGTTAAGCGCTGGAACAGGCTTCCAAGGGAGGCTGTGGAATGCCCACGTTGGGGGTCTTTAAGAACAGGTTGGACAAACACCTGCCAGGGATGGTCTGGGTTTTACTTGGTCCTGCCTCAACACAGGGGACTGGACTAGATGACTTCTTGAGGTCCCTTCCAGCCTGACATTTCTGAATCTCTGATGTAAGAAGCAGCTCAGTGGATCACTCAGTTAGGCCTGTGGAGCCTTGCAGTGCGATCCAATATGCAGCGTAACATCACCAATGTGCAATCTCTTCCGTTCAGATGCTATGGGCACCGTTCATTCCCAGTAGCGAAACCCACTGCCAGCTCACCTGCAGCCAGGAGGTGCAACTTGGGTTTTATCCCTTGCCAGCGATGAGTATTGCCAATGGAAAGGCCATCAGTGTCCTGGCATTATTTTCCCATGGCTGCCCCATGTAGCAGCCAATGCTGGAGCTCTGTGGCAGACCAAGAGACAAAGCAACAGATCACTCTAGTGCTTGCTGCTGGGTGTCCCACCTGGTCCAGAACTGCAAAGTAGCCAACTACTGCAAAGCGCGTGCATAGGTTCAATGCACAGCAGCCTATTCACACATTCAATAGGTAGAAACACCCTTCTCTGCCAGAACCCATCCCATCTGTGTGGCCCAGTTAGACGGCAATATCCAATGTCCTTGAGTGGCTTTTAAAAACTTTGAATGCTATAACGGTTCATTACAGGGCCCGTGTCCTGGTCCCTGCCCAGCAGCACAGTGACTAGGCAGCTCTTTGTTAGAGTACTGTGCTCTGTACTTTTCCATCCAAGCAAGGTCCTTTTGCTTTGAAAGTGCATGTCTCAATTGAGAATTCGAGCACAGAAAGCAAGCTCCTTGCTTGGTGCCCTGTACACATTGTTACCTTGCACATCTGAAAATGTCACATAACATCGAAACAGCAATTTCAGACCAGACTTCATTTCTGATTTGTTTGTGCTTGAGAAAATTAAATAGCTAGAACATCAAGTTGCAGAAGGATGTGATGATCTTAAATGCATGAGCCATGCCAAGTCTCTCAAAAATCCAACACTATAAATGTGACAGTTTGGGAAGGGGCAGAGTTTTCCCTACTTTTCCCCATCAACAGTAGGTATCCCTATAGTTTGACCCCATTCCTGCCTCCTCCCTGCCTCCCCCAGGGGATGTGGAGACTGCTAGAACCAATCAACCTATTGGCCACTGTAGTGAGGCGGTCTGTGTTCCCTGCTGCCCCGGAGAATGACGAGCCTCTCTGGACGCCAAAGTGGGCGGAGCCAGGGAACCCTGTACCCGTCCCTCAGAAGTCAAGGCGCAGGACCAGAAGTATAAAAGCCCGCCCCAGAGCTCAGTTGAAACACAGCCACAGGAGAGGCCAGATGCATGCGGTGGAGCTCCCAGCCAGGAGACCATGGCGATCGGTGGCCAACCCGAGGACTGGCCAGACCAGCCAATGCCTGATGCTAGCCCGAGCCCAGAGACGCTGCCAAGCTTGCCGTTTGCCAGTTACCCTGAGGTGCTGCCAAGCCAACTGAGCGCCAGTTATCCCAAGGAGCCCATGGTGTGTGACCGCCTTGGAGGATGCCGGCTGGACCCAGGTACCTCTAGAGGGGGAGGTAGGAGGTAGCCCCGGGGCAGCTGACCCTAGTCAGGCTGCAACACTGCCAGAGCCAATGTCAGTATGTTGCTGCCAGGAACCCCACTGACACAGCAGCGGGTCTTCTGCCACTGCTAGGGCCCCAGGCTGGGACGCAGTGGAGTGGGTGGGCCTGCGTCCCCCCTGCCACCCATCTCGCGGGTGGCAGTCTCCCCCTCTCCCAGGCCGATCGGAGCCAGGAGCCTGGGCTTTGCTATTGAACTCTCTGCTCAGCCCCTGCCTGAGGACTGTTTGTTGCCCTGCCCTGACCCAGGGCCTGGGCTTTGCTATTGAACTCTTTGCTCAGGCAGGCTAGTTCCCCAACACACCTGACAGAAGTAGCGAGGCGGTCTGGTTCCCCGCCGCCCCAAAGAGTGACGGCCCTGGCCGGACACGCCTTCAGCCATAAACAACTTTCATGAGGAATTTGTTTGGCCCATGGTTTCAATAGAGAATCATTCACCAGCTGACTCTAGCTTTCTGCCCGTGGAGTCATTACATGCCCAGCACTGGACGAATCATTTTCAGATGGTGCGACATTCACAAGCTGTTGGCTTTGACTGTTCAGTGTTTCTAATTTGTGCTGTGCAGCTGGGCACCTGAGACACGTGGCTTGGCAGTCTGCCTAATGGCAACCTGGCACAAGCAGGCTTACTCCCCAAGCAATGGCAGCAAGCAGTGTCATGACACCTGGGTCTCGGACCCAGGCCCACAGGAGCAGCCACTCTCCAGTGCTCCACTTGGCTGCCTGCTGACCATGGCTTACCTGGAACCCATGAAGCTCAGAGTGAGGCTCCACCCCTGAGGTCTGAATGGCAGAGTCCCAGAGTGGCTGATTGACCAGCTGGCCCTATTTAAACCAGCAGCAGGAACAGGGAGCTGTCCGAACAACTCTGGACAGTGTGCCTTGGGCTCCCTACTTCTGCACTTAATTTCCTGGCATCCAACATGGCTTGACATCTGTATCTGACTTGTGGTTCCTGGCCTCCAGTTTGGTTCCTGCCTCTGGTCCCCTGGTATCCTGACCCGGCCTGACTCTGGTTCCCAATTTGTGACTGAAGACTCTGGCTCTGACTATAGGGCCTGGCTTCCCATGACCTGGCCACCACAGGCACACAGGTCCACTGGTCTGTTTCTTGGAGACAACTCAGCTGCTGCTGCAGTTTCGTGTTCTGTTTCCCTCACCAGTGGGAGGAAGAGACTCCAGACTCCCTCTCAGAATTACTTCCGGGCCTGGGTCCTTCCCCTGGGAATAGCTGCTCCCCTTGGGCTGTGTGCCCAGGAACCTCCCTCACAGGGCTGGATTAAGGCAGCCCAAGGCGCACCTCACCACACAGTGCCCCAGGGCCCCACCTTCCTGGCCCTGCCCCTACGCACCACAGTGACATGGACTCAGCACTTTTATTCCTGTACATGTTAGTGCATACATTCACCAGCAGGTGTGGATACAGTGACCCTCTCCAGGGGGGAAGAGCATCCCAGCTGAACAAGTGTCCTGTGATGGAATATAGAAGAATTGTTCCAGGCTTCATCCCCTCCTCCAAATGCCCAGCAGTCACCAAGTTTTGGACTTCTAAGCTTAATTCTGACTTCTACTCTTTGAAAGCCTCTAGTAGGGGCCTGTTCTCTAAGGGCTGCTCTGGCTGGGAAAAAATGGGGGAGTCAGGCCCTGGCGTGGATATATAGGGCCTTTGCTCTGATGGCGTTGTACCTTCCCAGTTCCCCAAAGTCCAGGGGGTTTTCAGGAGTGGGGTCTCCAGCCATTCCCTGAAGGAGTAGGCAGTAACCCCCACACACCCACAAAGAATTCTGGGGACCCTGTGAGTCTGAACTCACAGAGCCCTGCCACACACACCGACCAGGAATGGAACAAGCATGAGGATTGTTTAACTTGGTTTTTGGATGGTCCAAGGTATTTTGTTTGTTTATGATTTCTTTGGTTTTGAAGTGCCCTGTGCCAGTAATCAGAGTAAAATCTGCAGCTCCTGCAGGTGACAGCAACTGACCCAAGTTCAGTAAATGTCATACCCAGCTGCAATAGTTGGCTGTGCATCACAAGGACAGCACGGTGGGCCGCCCGGCACCTTCTGGAGTCATCTGCACCTATGCAAAGTGGAGCTGAAGTGCTACCAGATTGGAGCCCTCCACTCACTTGCACCCATTTTAGCATTTTACACCCACATAGCACAACCATAAATGATGGTGCAAGGCAGGGCAGGAATACACCTGGATGTCTGTTGTGATAGGGAATCAAATACTCAATCAAAACAAAATCCTTCTCAGGTAGGTGTCTGTTGTACAAAGAACTATATGGTAGAGACCGAGCGACTAGGCTTCCACCCACTTCAAATTCCAGCTTTGCTTCCTTTTTTTTTTTATCAGGGATCCCACCCTGCCTGGAACTCTGTACGGTGCACAGAGGCAGCTAATAGCTCAATAACAACTCAACAGCTACAGCACATATCATTACACTAGTGCACAACGTTTTGAAATGGACACCTTTGGCCAGCCCCAGAGCACCCTGTACAACAGTATCCTCTGTGTTTGGCTCTGTGCACGCTCACCTGCACTCACACCTGCACGCTTGTTCCATATTTTGGACAGATGCCACTGGCACACAATAAGCCCGAGTCTGATTTCAGATACACCCTGGAACTCTGCTGCCTCCATTTTATTCGATACAGTGTCACTGAGCCCGGACCCTGGCTGCCCTATGTCTTTAAAATGCAAGTAGCTTGCACGTGCCAAGCCTGGCATCTCTTACAGGAGCACAAGCGCACAGGCGAGCATGCAGAAGAGTTGGCTAGCAGCAGGCACGTGTATGGCTGCATATGGAACTTGTAATTCCTTATGAGCTCAGGAACAGACTGTCACTAAGAGGCACAGCGCTGCGAGGAACACTCCTGATCTGGGGATAATTTATGTTTATCCCGTTTGCTACAGGAAAAGCCTGGTTATTTTTCAGAACATTAATGTTTGACCAATATCTCAGGAATCAGTTTTTTTTACCTACTGTGTATTCACATGGTGAGGCGGATATGGTCACCCACTGGGCTACAACTAGTGCTGGTACGGGGAGGATGGGAAAGATGAGGAATTACAGCCTAGCTCCCACCATGACTGCTTAGAACTCTAACACCTTCTTACACACACATACACACCAGCCTTGATCCTTTCTCTAATGCCATCTCCTCAGGGGCCATGTCTGAGCACCTCCTCTCGCATTGACACAGCCCTGCTGTGTGATAGAGGACAGAAGCAGGTCACCCAACCTCCAGCATCGCTGGCTGCTACTAGGACTTGCCTTCATGCATAGAAGCAGTGGCGGCTTCTCCTTGCCTCTTTGTTTCGGCAGCTTGCTGCCCACCTAGGGGGCCAGTTGTGCTCTCGCTGAAGCCAGCGTGGGCTTTGCCATTGGCTGCAATGGCCATTCCCGCCAATCCCTGAGGCATGGGAGGAAGGCTCTGAGCAGCCTCTCCCTCCCACCCCCTTCACATGTAGCAGAGAGGACTTGAATTCCCAGTAACTTCTACAACTGTGTGTATGTCTTAAGTAGAGAGGCGGCAGGGCCAAGGTCAGATTCATATCTGAGCTTCCCAAAAGGCTAAGGAGGTTCGGGCTCCTTGTTCCTGATCAAACTCAAAGGGACATCGCACGCCGGTAAAGAGACACGTGTAAATGTCTGTAGGACTGGGGCCTTGCAGGATTAATGCAAATGACAGCAGAACATTGGTACAGCTGCACCCCAAAGCCCTTATGGAGCAGTCATAGAAAATGCAATAGAGAATCCCTTTCTGTATGCTTTGTTAACCATCCTCTAGAGCAGAGGTTCTCAAACTGTGGTCCGTGGACCACGAGCTCCATTCAGGTGGTCTGCGGATAGTTCCCTCTAAGGTGCACGCCTGGGTGACCACACCTGAGAGAATGAAGGGCCACCCACCTAATTAATGGAGCTGCGCAGTCTCCACTAATTAGGTGCCTGGACCCTCTAGAAGGCGCACATGTAAGGTGAGGTGGTGGCCTTGGGGGCAATAGGGGGTCGGTGGGAGGGGGCAGCGGGGTGAGAAGAGGGGGTGGGTGGGATCAGGATGTGCAGGGCCGTGGCAGCCCTGAGAAAGAGGTGACTTTCCCCAGCTCCAGGGCCGCAGCTGCTGGGGAGAGACTGCCCTCCGTCCCAGCCTCAGCTCTGTGGCTGCTGTAGCCGGAGAGAGACCCCCTTCCTTCCCAGCCCCTGCTTGGGGGCTGCTGCGGTGGGGGAGAGAGGGCACATCCATTGCATTAGAAAGGTGAGACTACTGATATTAAAATATGAGTTGTGGGCTTTTATTTGTAGAACAAAAATACGTTAATTATTATTAAGGATTTTTACATATAGCGCTTTTATCCAAAGCGCTTTACAATAGTTAGCTAACAGTACAAACAACATTTGGAAAGATTGGTAGTGGGCCGCCAAGACTATCAGCCATTTTCAAGTGGCCCACAAAAAAAAAAGTTTGAGAACCACTGATCTAGAGAATTCTACCCCCTGTTATAATAAACTATAGTATAGGTAAAAAAAAACCCTGATAGAAATGGTTTTATTCTCTATTAAATTTTACAGCTTATTAGAAGCCATTTTTTATAAAACTCTATTACATTTTGATGGAATCCCATTGGTTTCATCTCTAATAAATTTGATAGGACTTTTCTAAAAGGACAATAGACTACGTGGCACAGTCTGAGTTCCCCTCTATGCACAAGGTCACCCTCCTAGCTGTTTACAGCAGTTACATGTACTCCCCAAGAGGACAACAGAGCTCTAGACAAGTAGAAAGATGATGGAGTTAGGCTACATTCTCAGCCAATGCTAATACCCCTTTCACTTTATGGACTGAATCCAATTCACCACTGGAAGCAGATTGCTAACCTGCCCAGTGTTCCTTGCAAATCAAGTTAACCTCCTTTAATTAAAGCAAAGAAAGGCACATCTGTCACTGACAACTCCCTTTGGAACCAGATTTAAAACACCCTTTCCATTCAGCTTTATGGATGGATAGAATAGAGGGAACCATGCATGTTTACAGCTTTTAAGTTGGGATGACTGTATTCCACTGAGAGATGCTACCTATAGAGTCTAGTTTAGGATTCTAATAAAAACTAGTTCAAATACTCTCAACACGCACTAGTTACTGTCTCAGTCTGCATTGCTGGTGGAACAAAAGAGATCTCTATTTCCCTGAAGAAAAAACTTTTACAACCGAATACTGTACTTTCACAAAGTTTCTTTCCGGTGAAAAATAATTTGGCACTAACAGGAGCTTTTCTGTTAAGCAGGTGTAGCAGTCATGTATTTTCTCATCAGGCTGGCTGAATGGAACAAACAAGATGCATAAATAACATTTTGACGCTCTACGGTACAACTGAAAAAAAGCCTGATGCCCATCTTCTCCTCTTGCAAGCATCTGCAGGGTTTCTGCCCACAAAATGAGATGCCAATCTGAGCACTCGTACTGCACACTCACTGCCTACACATGCACTGATGTTGTTGGAGGCTCAAGTACTCAGATTAATGGTTGTAACAACGAGGGCTCAACTTGCACCTCAAAAGAGAGGTTGCCATTCTGTAAAAGATGAATGATTCTGGGATGCAATCTCCAGAGTGTTTTACTGAACCAAATAGCGGACCAAGCAACGCAGAATCCCATAGCCAAGTAAGTAATGGCTGCATGCAAGCCTGAAAGTTTCTGTGTTACACTGGAGGAACAGAGGACAATACGGCGTAATCAGGCAGCTGCTTCTGGGAAGATTTCTTGAAAGAGCTTTTTCCCCAGTTTGCGGGGACAAAGATCTACTGCTAGCATTGTTAACATGCCCTTCCCTTTGGAGCTGAGGTTGTAGATCTGGATGCTGGGCTCTGGAGCCCAGAACAACCTTCCCAGCCAGAAAGTAGGAAAACTCCACATTCCAGAGAGAGAGAGACATAATTATCCCTGATCAACTAAGCCCTCAGTCTCTGATCAGTAAACAGCTGCTTGCACATAATCATCATCCTCATTAAAAACTACAATACTTTTCTTGCTAAGTTCCCCCACACTCACTTCTCATACGCTCACTCCACATTTCTTCTCATCTCCTCTTCCTTATGAATGAGTGATCTGATCTCCTTCCAGCAGCTCATTATGAGCATCACATACACACAGATGCTTACAAAGCAGAGCTGATTTCTCTGACTTCATGTCCTTTTGTCCGATTTGTACACGACTTCAAACTAGAGACAAAGCACGAGCCACAGAACTTAAATTCAAACTTCTACAAAGTTTGGAGTTGTTTGAATCTGATATGCCAATTCAGGCCCATTTGCTTTTGGCATGTGAACATTGTACCCAGTGTGCCTCGTTACCAAGAGTTATTATTGAGACCATGAGCTTAGCAGGCTTCAGAAAAGGACTGGACATTTCTATGAATAAGGAGAATATCTAGAGGCATAAGAATAATTAAAAACAATAATTCTTAGCTCTGTTCAGGTGGGGATAGCAAAAGGTTTCATAAGCTTGAATATATTTATGCTCACAGCCATTATCTCCGTTTTTTACAAATGGGGAACTAAGACAGAGAGCCTAAGTGACTTGCCCAAGGTCACACAGGAAGTTTGTGGTAGAGGAGGGAATTGACAGACCTTGGGTCAAGTCCTAGGTGAGTGCCCTATACTGGACCATACTTCCTCTAGATTTCTGAAATGCATTTAGGAAGAGAGATAAACCCTCATGGTGCAGGGCCTAAGCTAACCAATGAGGGTCAGGAAGAAATGTGCTCTCTGGGCAGATTGTTCCCTAGCTGCCCACTGCAAGGTTTACTATCCCTTCCCTTGAAGTAGCTGGAATTGGCCATTTTCAGAGACAGGACACAGGAGAGCCCCTTATTTTGCTGCTGTTATTCTGAAGCATCTGTTAATTTCTTTGTCATGAACTCCTCCCTCACTCTTTCAGTCTGTATGGTTTCTTCCTACCACAGACTCCACAGAACAGCTATCAATGACTCCTCCTCACAAAATAAATAAATATAAATGATGGTTTTTTAAAAAACCGTCCTTTCATATGTTGCTTAGATGCATCCGCAAACATCCTTACTGTAATTACAGGTTAGCAGACTCCAGAAATATCATTATGCACCGTTACTGGTGAGTTTTCTGTAAGACACTCAGGCCAGAAACTGTACTATTTTGGAGAAGAAACTATGTTAATGTTCACATGTTGAGAAGACAGAGGGCCTGGTTTACCCCTTGGTTTACCCCTTGGTTTACACCTTGGTTTACACCTTGGTTTACACCTTGCGTCTAGAGCTGAGGAGGCAATGTTTTTCCAATCCTGCAAATATTTTCAAGAATTAGGAAAAACTGTTGATCTCGAATGAGGTTGAAAAGTTGAAAGCGCCAATATTTGCAAACTGAAAAAAAGAAAAATTTCATTCTGGGTCAATTGAAATATTTTGTTTTGATCATTTCAAAATGTTTTGCTTAGATTTTAACCATTTTTCTTTTATAAAATCGATTTCCGTCTAATTAGCTAATTAGCTAAAATTTGAGAACAAAAGTTCATTCCAAAATGGAAAAGCAGAATTTTCCATTCAAAAAGTGTCAAAACAAAACATTTGAAACTTTTTTCTACACATTTTTCAAGTCAGGAATTTGCTGAACAGGACCCTGGTTTGTGAACAATTTCGGTTTTGACAGATAGGCATTTTTCAATCAAAAAAACAATTTGTTAAAAAAAAAATTCCCAGCCAGCGCCAATGTGTAGACACACATACTCAGGGCCAGTGAGTGCAAAATGCTGCCAAATCAGGATGGAAGGCTTTTACTCACGTGTAAATAATAACATCGAAGTGGAAAACAGGGCACAATCAGGCCCTTCAAATATAAAACTTAAGGCATTAATTGTGTATCTAAATCCCATAGATGGTTAGAAAGTTTCAGCCTAGGGAGCTATGCCCACATGTACTGAAGGCTGCAAGGGAACAACCTAAATAGGGTTACGCCCACGCCGCCCTATTCTTGCTCATTTGCATAATCGGATACTAGTATTGAAATGGATCTAAACCTTCCCTCCCCGATTCGCCACTGCAAACAGACATTTTGTACGTGATTGTGAGTGATATCCCAGGCGGGAATGGATGTACTTAGATCAGATTTATGGTACTTAGACTGTTATATCAATGACACATTAGAGAGATTTACACAGTGATAGTGAACGGTAGTGATGTGGCAATATCCCTCTCAGTCATGAGCCGGACACGTGATCCTTAGATCATTTGGCAGAAGCAACAAATTGGGCTTTATCATATGCTGCACATGCCCATGAGTTTGGGGTATCTTGCTTTGTGTCTACAATAGAATTCCTTAACCCCAAATGATTCATTGGCCTTTTGAGCAAACAGTGCAGTGGGGGGATTGATGCACTGTTTGGCACGGCCAGTTCATAGAACTAAGAATCATTTGATTTTCTCCTGTGTGTTGTCAGCCATTCCATTATCCATGTCCCTTCTGCCAGTTCCCATACCACATCCTTCACTCCATCACTCCCTGACTTACCCACAGTGCTGTCTGTGCAATTAGATTGCCCCTCTGGCTCTCCATTCCTCCATCCTGACCGTACAGATTGCTCACTTCAGTTTCCTATTCCACACCACGCCTGGGAGCCAACTTTGCTGCTTCATCTCTCTGCCATGTTTTGTTTTCCCTTCTCTCTGTTTCAGCTGCAGGATCCACAGCGGGCGTCTATCCTAAAACCTATCCAGACATATATTGCTGTCTTTGCGCCCCTTCCCAACAGAGGTTTAGCAATAGAAATGATGATGAGATTATTTCTCGGAGACCCACATGGTTCTGATGCTGGCCTGGAAAGTCAGTTTCATTCAGGCATAACAATACTGCATGAAGGTTCTAGTCAGGATTTCTATTGTTTAAGATTGCGGGGGGCGGGCAGCAGAGGAACGGGTAGGATGATTTTTGTTTCTTTGCTCTATCCCCAAAGATCTGTCACTTCTTATTAGCGTGGAGCAGCTCATATCCCAGCACACATGCAGCAAAGAACTGACGTTGTCAATCAGTCTAAACATGCAAAATGTGTACGGCACTCATCCCGGCATGCTGCTTGCTGAGCTGTCGAAGGCAGCTGGGTAGTACCTTGAACTGACCTGTGGGAGTTGACTCCGCAAGACTGTTTTCTCACCAGTGACATGATACATTTTTTGATTCCTTAGGCTTTTTAAAAAAATATCTGTCTGTATAATTCTGCCATAAGGCAGCCATGGATTTGTAAAATTAGACTGTCATAACAAATTCATGTCCTCATCAAGAGCTGCTGTTGTGTTTCCGCACAGACTGGAGCATCCAGAGACGAAAGCTGCATTATCTCAGTAATTTCCAAGTTTGATAGTGTGTTTGCAAAAGCAATTGCTTTTAAATGTAGTTTGTTACATGAAAGCAAAGCCATGCATACACCTTCCTCGAGGATGAAAATGGAATTCTTTAAACAAATAAGTCCGCTCCTATGCGCGCTCTCCTTTGCTTCTAGTGTTTATTTTAAAATTATCTAGTTGCATTTGGTACCAGTGAAAGGGAAGGGCTTTTAGTATTGGCTAGAGCCAGGTTTTGCATGACCAGCTGTATTCCAATTTGCACCAGTCCCAGGGTGGTCCCCAGTGAATCCTTTCAGGCCTCAACCACAGACCACAACCACTCCAGGTCTCCTTCCCACCCCCATGTTGTATGGTATTTTATATTTACAGTGAGTCGCTAGCTTCCCCCTTTGCTTCTGGGGAAGCGTACAGGAGTAGTAGCAGCAGCAGCCAGTGCTGCCTACTTCTGCCATCCTTTGGGCACCTCCCCCTTCCAGCACTTCCTTCCTGTCAGTTTGTATAATCCCACCTGCTGGGTTTGCATCCCCTTCAATTAGCCCTTCAGTTGTAGCTCTGCTCAGGCAATTTACACCCTCTGTCTTCCCATGAGGTCCCCATCTCTGTATACTGGTGAGTATTGGAGTGACCGGGTGCTGAAGTAGCTCCTGATTAGCACACCCTGTTACAGCATCCCATGGGAAAATGGGAGCAATGGTCTCTGCCTCTTTAAGGGTGTTATTCCGCATGACAACCAGGCTCAGCAAAGGATCTTTGCTCAGGAGAGACCTAGCAGTGGAATAGCAAGGGGTGCTGCAGATCAGGATGATGGGCATTGGACGAGCCATTTATTGGGGTGGAGGGGACAGGACTGGAATAGCAGGCTGGCAGCAGATCAGGATTGAAGGGCAGTGAAAGAGGGCTGTGTGGGGGGAGCCTAGGCTGGAATAGCGGGGGGTGCTGAAGGTGAAGACGGAGGTGCATTAGCAGAGGCCTGTGTGTATGGTGGCCAGGGAGGGTTGTTCCAGTACTGGGTTAGCAAAGATTATGTTCATCAGTGAGCTGTGATGGACGGTGGGTTGGGGGACCCATTCAAGAGAAACGTGCCCAGCTGAGTGCTCAGGCCAGCTCCCACTGACATCCATGCGAGGATCTCGACTGTCTTCACTGGGCCTGGATCGGGCCCTGCGCCTGTTTGAAACCAGTGCTCTGAGCATTACTGCTCCTGAAATCGGCATCAACACGCTGCTTGGCTTCAGTGTCAAATGTTCATGTTTGGGGACCTCGAGTCAGCACCCAAATCTGGACATGGGCACCTCAATCAAAGCGGCCTGACTTTCGGAGCGGCGGCCATGACGCCCATCTGTGTACAGAACGGAGGCATAGTGAGGCCTGCTCAATACTCAAAAATTTTACCAGTAAAACTTGCCTTAGTTTAGCAGATCTCTGCGTGCATCTATTTAGAGTTGTGCTGGTAAATCCTTGGCTTTCTGCCAGTGGTGAAAACCACCTCCCTGAACGACAGACGACATCTACTGGCACTGTGCCACTAGTACAATGCCCGTGGGGACGCTGCATGACTTGTGCCATTAAAGCAGTTCTCCAGGAGCAGTCCCACAATGCCCCTGTCCCCGTGATTGTGACGGCTCTGCTCACCATTTGGAAATCTGCTCCCCAGGGGTCACAGTGACCCAAAGCCCTCCCGGCATGTTTTTGAAATGCCTCTCCTTCTGCTAGCCCACCTTAGCCAGTACACAGGCATGGCTCCATGTAAAGCTAGTGGTAAACTTCATGCTGCTGCCTGGTGCAGGAAAGAAATCCTGGATCTCCTCAGCTGGTGGGAAGAAGGAGCAATGCAAGCCCAGCTGTGGAATAGCCATGGAAATAAAGCTGTCGTATTGGGACATTGCAGAGGGCATGCAGCAGCAGGGGCATGGCTGGGTGTGACTGTTTGTACCATTATATTCACTACTTTTACAAGATTATGATACATTTTTACAAGGTATGCCTTGTGAGGCATCATTGGAAAAATCATACTCTGCTGAATATTTTTGTCCTGGTAAAATATGTGTATCAACATTGAATACAAAGTTACAAGATTCTACTGCATAACATTATTATAACATGCTCCAAGGTTAAGAAAATTAGGCCCAAACCAGTTTTTCAGAGACAAAGACACCCTCCAGCCAGTGTTAAAGGGCTATTACCTGCTTAAGCAGCCATTCTCCAGCAACAGGAAGGCCTGAACAAGAAATTTACATTTCATCACAGGGACGGTTCAAACCTCACATCCACAACAGACTGTGTGTTGCCATGACTCAGCAAGGATGTTTCTAGCACAAGAAACTGAATTATAAGGAGGGGAGGAAAACACTTGATTTCACTCCTTCTCCCATCTCTCTGCTCATGACATCAGTGAATATCTGAAGGACACTGAACTAAGTGGGAGGCTTCCCAGGCTGAAAGCGTATGGTGAGGAAAACCTTGGCTTTAGTCTCTCTTAGTTTAAGTTAGCCAATAGCTTGTTTTTTATCTATTTCTTTTGTAACTAATTTTCACTTTTATGCATCATTATTTGTAATCACTTAAAATCTATCTTTCTGTGGTTAATAAACTTGTCTTATTGTTTTATCTTAACCACTGTGTTTAGTTAAAGTGTGTGGGAAACTTCATTTGGGATAACAAGGCTGGTGCATATATCGTTTTCCTGTGATGAAATGATGGACTTTCTATGAGCTTGTATTGTTCAGGAGGGTACGGAGCAGTACGAGATGCACGTTTCTGGGGACAAAGCTGGGACTAGGAATTTCGGGTGTCACCCTGTATGTAATTCATGAGTGACTCGTCAGAGCATTCATGTAACATAGCTGGGAGTGACTTTGCATGCTGAAGACTGTGTGAACGGTCCAGGAGTGGATGTTTTGGCAGTAAAGCAGTGTAAAAGGCACCCCAGGCTAGGGAATTAAGGAGACACAGTTCAATAGTCCAAACTGCACCCTGGGGAATGTCACACTGGGATGAGCAACAATGCCAGGCAAAGGGGAAGGAACTGCTGCAAAAGACAAGGGAAGCCAACCAGAAACCTGGGGCTGCCCCCTAGATACCTACTGCTTCAATGCAGCACTGGATGCTATACTTGGTGTGGACCCCCACCACCTCCCATGGGCAACAGTGAACCCGAACAGTGGCCAGCGACAAAGAGCTTGAGAAGGAAAGGAACAAGGAGATTGCTGGCCCTACAGAGAGTGAGCATTTCTCTGAGACCCAGAAGAAACCCACCCAGATGAGCCTGGACACAGAGCCCAGTGAGGAAAGGGAAGGGAGCTCAGGGAGGTGTATTAAAGTATGGTTTCACTTTCCTTTCCCTCTTCATAGGCCCTTGTCTCCCACCTTCCCACTTCCTCCCCCTTCAAAAATGGTGGCCAAGTGCCCGCGGAGAGAGAAAAAAGGAATTGCCTTTTCAAGTAGCCAGTTTAGTTTACAACATGCCCTGGCAGTTAAATTAGAGAAGACTATAAAAATTTAAAGACTATGAGCATAGAAGCATTTCTATATGCATGCTTTTGGCAGGGCAGCCAGATAGAATTTCTAGCAGCATAAATCAATGCATTGCAAACATGGAAAGAAATATACTGAAATCGATATGTGAGCATTCAAATACAGGACAGAGCAAAATTACAAAAATCCTTGCCAGTGTACTGTGAGGATAGGATTGTTATGAATAAACCTGAAAGCTAAACACGTCATGTAAACACTGTAAGAAACAGTGCTTCGGTTTTCCAGTCTAAAGATACGTCTACACGGGGATAAAACCCCCACAGCCTGGCCGCAGCTGGCTCGGGCCAGCTGATTTGGGCTTGCAGGGGTGGCTCGGAGGGACTAAAACTTGCAGGATAGATGTTCAGTCTGAGGTAGGAGCCTGAGCTCTGGGACCCTCCGCCGTCACAGAGTCTCAGTGCTCCGGCTCCAGACTGAGATCGAACGGCTACACAGCGACTTTCAGATGCTCAGTCCGTGCCCCACAAGCCCAAGTCAGCTGACCCGAGCCAGCCATGGGTTTTTTAACCCAGTGTAGACATACCCGGAGAGCCCATTTCCATAACAAACCTCTCGCGTGCTGTGCTTGGATTCTGGGCAGAACGAGGTAGAGGCTTTGCAGAGCTTTGGGTTGCCTGCTGGTGTGAAGCAGTAGTGCCCACCCTTTTACGCTTGCAGAGTTTTAAGTTTATTTTCTTATGTATCTTTCTTTGCTCCACAAGCTCAGTAAACTTTTGAAGCAGGCACCCCTTAACCTGTGCCCAGACTTTCTGGGAAGGGCAGCCTTGTTTTGCCCCTGGGGCTGGACCTTTCTACGGCACTCTGCACTGAGATTCTGGGAAGAGTTGCCAATTTTGGTTGGACATATTCCTGCAGGTTTCATCACAGGACATAATCTTTAATTCCTGGAGACTCCAGGGAAATCCTGGAGAGTTGGCAACCCTACTTCTGGGGTACCATGGCTGTGAAGAGCTGGCAGCATAACAGGCCAGGACAATCTTGAGCCACCTAAGCAGCTGCATTTCCTGGGCCTTCGTCACCCCCTGGAGCAATATATCAGCCAGGATCAGAGGTGATGGGGGGGGGGGGGCACTAGGTCATCCCCTGCCATTTGCTGCTTGATTTGTACTGAGCACGCTCAGTAACAGCTGCTGAAGCTGCTGCCCTCACTCTGCTCCCCTACTATCGACAGGTCCAGGTCCTCGCTGGCCAGGATCACCGCTGCCTGTAACCAGTTTAGCAACATTTATTGCAATAGCCCTACACTTATTACCTGGGACACCCGGCAGCTCACCCCTCATCCCGCACAGCTACCAGCTTTGAACAGTGCCCCATAGACTCACTATCCAGGGAGCATCTGTAATGTCCTGAAGCTAGCAGCCCTGAAGGAAGTCTGACCCAGTTCCTACTTTTATGAATCTCTTTATGGGAACATTTCAGGGGAAGGTTGACTTATCTTTCCTTGTCTGGTAAGCCTTTCAGTCTAACGTTGGCGATGTCTACACTTGGGATGTGATTCCCAGCTGAAGCAGATGTGCCCACACTAGCTCTCATTGAATAGCAGTGTAGCTGCAGTAACATGGATGACACAGGCTAGCTGCCCCAAAGATGTACCCATAAGGTCCATGTGGGTTTGTATTTGGGGCGGCTAGCCCTGTTCTTCTGATGCCCACGCTACTACAGCTGCCCTATTATTTTTTGCACGCGAGCTCAAGGAGAGCTAGTGTGAGTATGTCTACGCAAGCTGGAAATCACACCCCCAACTCCAAGTGTAGACATAGCCAAAGTCTTACTGTCAGCTTGTTCATGTGTCTCCTGGGGTATCATTGAGAGGTGGCCCCTGCACACCTGCTGAAAGACAAACCTTGAGCAGAAAAAATGGACAAGGGAGGACACTATCTCAATTCTTCTCTGGAGCTCTGAGGCTGGCTCACAAGATGCAAGGGATTGGAGGTACCACATGCTCAAGGAAAGGGAGAAGGAATGAGTGATGCATTGAGAAGTGCACCAGAATGTATTGCAGCTCCTCAGACAACAAACACAAAATATTATGGAGCAAAATTCCAAGAGACTTACACCCGAGTCATCATTGCAATGCATGTTCTTGTGCCATGGGCTAGGCTCGCCCCTGCAAGGTGCCTGCATGACCTGACATAGTACCCCTTCCACTCAACCCCAACTGCTGTGAGTACAGGCATGCTGACCTTGGACTCATGCAGGAGAACTCCACACACTGCACTGTGCTTATCAATTGTTTTAAATGGTTTTCGTTGACTGCACTGTTCAATAATGTTGGGTTTTGTGAAAATCAAGATTTATTTACTTTGTCTTACAAAGCCACCATGTGATCTCCCCAAATCATCATCTCTCCCATCTTTACAGGTTTTACAGTTTTAACAGGGCATGTACAATTCGTATGGAAGCCAACTAAAGTTTTTCTTTTCATCAAGTAACACAAAAGAGCATCCAGCAGCACATTTCCTTCAATAACACACTGCCAGAGTGTGTGCTCATGACCTCCCTCAGCCACACAAAACTTCAGTGTGCTCTAGTTAGTGCCCTGATGTGTGGCTGTTGAAAAAGGATGTTGATAAATTGAAGAGGGTGCCGAGAAGAGCCAGGAGAATGGTTTAAAGGTTAGAAAGTGTGCCTTATAGTGAGAGACTCGAGAAGCTCAATCAATTTATCTTAAAGGGAAGGCTAAGGGGTGAGTTGATCACAGTCTGTCAGTACCTACATGGAGAACAAATATTTAACAATGTGCTCTTCAGTCTAGTAGAGAAAGGTCTGACATAATCCAAAGGCTGGAAGTTGAAGCTAGATGCATTCAGACTGGAAATAAGGTGTAAACGTTTAACAGTGAGGATAATTAACCATTGGAACATAAGAACAGCCGAACTGGGTCAGACCAATGGTCCATTTAGCTCAATATCTTGTCTTCCAACAGGGGCCATTGCCAGATGCTTCAGAGGGAATGAACCAAACGGGAGTTACCAAGTGATGTATCCCCACATCGTCCACTCCCAGCTTCTGGCACATAAAGTTTTAGGACACCCAGAGCATGGGGTTGCATCACGAATTGTCTTTGCTAACAGCCATTGATGGGCTTGTCCTCCATGAACTTATCCATGGGTTACCTAGGGAGGTGGTGGAATCTCCATCCTTAGAGGTTTTTATGGCCCGGCTTGACAAAGCCCTGACTGGGATAATTTAGTTGGTGTTGGTCCTGCTTTGAGCAGGGGGTTGGACTAGATGACCTCCTGAGGTCTCTTCCAACCCTAATCTCCTATGATTCTATCTCATTCTTTTTGAGCCCAATTATAGTTTGGCCTTCACAAACAACTTACCAAGGGTTGTGGTCGATTCTCCATCACTGGCAAATTTTAAATCAAGATTGGATGTTTTCCTACAAGATCTGCTCTAGGCATTATTGTGGGGAAGTTCTCTGCCCTTTGCTGCACAGGAGATCAGGCTGGATGATCACAGGGTCCCTTTGGGCCTTGGAATCTATGAATCTACGCAAATGAACAGACAATCTTTTTACTTCCTATCCATTCCACCCTGCCAGCAACTTATCTCCCTTTACTTCACAAATATTATGTAAAACACGGCAAGGAATATTGGGCTCTCTGATATCCAGCCTCATCATGAAGCACCAGCAGCCTTCTGTCAATGCATATTCAACAGCCATCCTGCACCTGTTCCATCAGTACTCAAATCTTTCTTTGCTTCTGTCCTGGGGGCCGGTGTATGACTTCATGAGCCAGAGAAGGAATGGATCGGTTGGGTCCCTGAAAATTACTATTGGCATTGCAACCTTACCAATGTGAATGGTCTGGTCTGCAAAAAAAAGCCTTGCTTGCATCTTTTCAAAAAGGTCTGTAGTCCTAAACATGCATGCATCACACACCTTTCTTGACCAACCAACGTTAATGTCAGTGAGATGTTCTCAGTGATCCACTGCCACATGCATAACCATGAGGAAGTACCCCTTTCTGCTTGTGCACTGAGAAGCAACCTGGGGCAGGGCTACAATAGGGCTATGCATCCTGGCTATCACCCCACCACAGTTTGAGATGACCATTGCATTGAATCCCTCAGTGATTTCCTGCACATTGTCCAGAGTCACAGTCCCATGCAGCAGGATGTACCAAATGGCCTGGCACACCTGGCTGATGCCCACTCCTTTCACCACTGTCCAAGCAGTTCTCGCTCTGGTGTCTCAGCTCACAACGCCAGGAATGTGGCCTTCTGCATCTGAAAGTTCTGCAGCCACTGTAGACTTGCATCATGACCCCACCCCACCACAGACTGCCTTAGAATGTTAACCCCGAGTCCTGTAGTTCAAAGGGTCGCTTTTCTCGCCTTTGCCCTCACGAACTGAAGCACAGTGTCAGAGACGTCCAAAGACTGGCCAATGGCATTTTCAAGCGATAAAATAGCAAGCGATGTCAGCCTCTCGTTGACAAGGTCAATCAAAGATATGTTTTAATGAGCCTGAACTTCGAAAAGCTGCACTCAACACTCACGACTGTCATCAAACATTATATGTGAACCATGGCAAAAGACGTAACACTATTTCTTTTATATTGTTGTGTAGACAGGGGTTTGATAGATATCGCGGGCGTCTCATTTAATATGTCCTTTATTAGTCACTACTTACTCTCTTCTCATCTTAAAACACAAGTACACTTTCACAATTACACAATAAAACAAGGTTCACAATATTGCAGCTGAGCTCTCACTTCACTTCACTTCATTCTGATATTTCACTGACTGACTGGCAATACCCTGCCCCTTATGTACCTGCGAGGGCATGACTGATAACATTCCAGGAGGCTCCAGGGAAATATAGTTCTCAGAAAGTCTGAAAGGTTCCACAAGATTCTACAGAGGTCCAGAACATTCTAGGAGGTTAGTGAAAAATGAATCCACTTACTGAACGCTTGAAACATTTTACTTCAAACATTCTATTTCCCCTTTTGTCGTTAACAACAAAACCAGCATTCCAAGCCTGGCACCCTAGGTGGTCACCTGGGTCACCTGCCCCTAAATCTAGCCCTGCTGTCTTTTCCCCTTCTCCTAAAGCTAACACCAAGGGCACGGGAATTTGGCAGATCCCCTTCCCATACCCTATGTACCACAACACTGAATACAAGTCACATAGCTCTCGGCAGTACACATCGTGAGTTAAAAAGCAATCATATGCCACTTCCATAAACAAGCTTCTAGCCTAGCATTCTTTCCTTAATGCCCTCCATTCTGTGCCTGGGTGCTCAAAATTTTCCATTACTGCCGCTCTGCCATTTCTACATATTCTTTGTTTGCTCTCTTACATTACTCTTACAGTCCAGTCTTTTTCCCTCATTCAGAAAAGAAGAGATGCCTGTCCCAGGCACAGCATATATGTCTCATAAAATGAACTAATAAGAGACACAACTGTACAGTCTTTAAAATAAAACTGATGCATGTAATATATTATACCAGAAGCAGCAATCACTGCTATAGGTAGGAGGCCTGATTCTCCTTTCACATACATTCGTATAACTGCATTGACTTCAGTAAAGCAGCTTCTGATTTATACTGGGAGCAGCGAGGGCTATTGTTGAAAAAGTTTCCATTAGAAATTCCTATTTTTAGATATTCATAATAACTTTACAAAACGTTACCTTTTGGGTTGAAATGGCCCATGTTCCACATCTGCCCAAAGGTGATTTTTGTTTTGTTTTGAAAGTTGGCGCAAAGCTGGCTGAGCCATTTTTGAATAAGAGGAAAGAGGAGAATACACTTGTTTAAAAAATCCTTGTGACCTTTTTCTTTGGCAGCTCTACAGCCCAATTGGCTGTGGTTTGAAAAGATGCAATTTGGCAGGGAAATAACCGTCACTGGGGAGCAGCTCGGGGCTTTGTATTGCAGGAAATTGGGTTTGATTTGACCACATTATGAGTGCTTGAAAATTGCAATCTGAGCATATGCAGTTGAGATTTTTTTGCTAGGCTTGTTCAAGGGCATGGAGACCAGACAGCCAAACCAATATATGTTTGCTGAGCTGTGGGGGGGGGAACTGGATTCTGGTGGGGATGGGCAAGAAGAATCAATACCTTGCATGATACAAAGCATGCTGAAGGTCGTGGGGTCATGGGAAGGGTGGAGCTGGAAAGGGCGGGGGGGATATAAAATCTGCCCTATGCCTGGCCCTATGTGGGAGAATTTGTCCCTAAATATACAGCAAGGGCTTGATCCTGCAAGGTGCTGAATACTCTGGACCCAATGCAGCAAAGCACATAAACTCCTGCTTAACTTTATGCATGTGAATAATCCCATTGACTTCAGTGGACTGCCTTGTGTTTAAATTTCAGCACCTGCTTGTGTGCTTTAATGGTCAGAGCCAAAGTACTCAGCACTTTACAGGATCAAGCCCTTACAGAGCAATGGAAATGGCTCTTCCCCAGAATAGCTCCAGAGTCTTGGGCTCTGAGGTTCTCAGGAGACTGTGCTCAGGCCACGTTACACCATTCAAACTTCAACTCTGCTTTGACACAGGAAAAGCTCTTCTCCAAATTGCCCATCTCAAAAATGGACGATGGGATTTGGAGCAAATTTCCCCCTGCTCTCTCCCCAAAAAGGTTAAATCACTTCTGGGTAGAGACCGAGCACGGAACATTTCAGGGGACTGTTTTGGAAAGGAGTGAGTAAAGCGGGTGGAATACTGGAAGAATGGGTCCACAAATGCGTTGTTTGACAACGGATGGGAAAAAAACATGACAAATGTTACTGATGATTATTTTTCAGCCAACCACTGAACTGGCTGAATAGCAGGAAAAGTGTCTTCATGCAAATTCAGCAATTAGTGAAGAGGAAAATAGTTGAAATAAACTATTCACAAATATTATTCAACCAGCTGAATGTGTGAAGGGGAAGGGGGGTAAATACTGTTGGAAATGGCTTTTCAACCTTAACTCTAACAATTTCTGCCACCATGGTGCTATGCTATCTATGAGAATATATGCAGAGAGAAAGAGAGAGAGAGCTTTACCCATCAATAAACTAAATTTGAGGGGGTTTGCATATTCTTCTGAAACCTCTAGTACAGACTCTTGCCAGAGACAGGATACAGGATCTGATACTGCATTCCCTGTGTTCCTAAATCAAATTCTTGTAACACAGATTTCTTTATTCGACCTCATTCACAGCCAGTGTCTGGGACCCTGGTTCACACTGGATAGTTTGTTACTCTGGAAATAGCCCTGTTGAAACTATTGTGGACTGAGATAGAATCATAGAATCATAGAATATCAGGGTTGGAAGGGACCTCAGGAGGTCATCTAGTCCAACCCCCTGCTCAAAGCAGGACCAATCCCCAACTAAATCATCCCAGCAAGGGCCTTAAAAATATCTAAGGAAGGAGATTCCACCACCTCCCTAGGTAACGCATTCCAGTGTTTCACAACCCTCCTAGACAAAAAGTTTTTCCTAATATCCAACCTAAACCTCCCCCACTGCAACTTGAGACCATTACTTCTTGTTCTGTCATCTGCTACCACTGAGAACAGTCTAGAGCCATTCTCTTTGGAATCCCCTTTCAGGTAGTTGAAAGCAGCTATCAAATCCCCCCTCATTCTTCTCTTCCACAGACTAAACAATCCCAGTTCCCTCAGCCTCTCCTCATAAGTCCTGTGTTCCAGTCCCGTAATCATTTTTGTTGCCCTCTGCTGGACGTTTTCCAATTTTTCCACATCCTTCTTGTAGCGTGGGGCCCAAAACTGGACACAGTACTCCAGATGAGGCCTCACCAATGTCGAATAGAGGGGAACGATCACGTCCTTCGATCTGCTGGCAATGCCCCTACCTATACATCCCAAAATGCCATTGGCCTTCTTGGCAACAAGGGCACACTGTTGACTCATATCCAGCTTCTCGTCCGCTGTAACCCCTAGGTCCTTTTCTGCAAAACTACTGCCGAGCCATTCGATCCCTAGTCTGTAGTGGTGCATGGGGTTCTTCCGTCCTACGTGCAGGACTCTGCACTTGTCCTTGTTGAACCTCATCAGATTTCTTTTGGCCCAATCCTCTAATTTGTCTAGGTCCCTCTGTATCCTATCCCTACCCTCCAGCGTATCTACCTCTCCTCCCAGTTTAGTGTCATCTGCAAACTTGCTGAGGGTGCAATCCACACCATCCTCCAGATCATTTATGAAGATATTGAACAAAACCGGCCCCAGGACCGACCCTTGGGGCACTCCACTTGATACCGGCTGCCGACTAGACATGGAGATAAAGTTATCAGAACCTAGCCCTTTGACTTGGAAAGACCTCCAACCTTGCTTCATCAGGAGGATGAGGATGTAATGTTATATGCAATTCATTTTCACTCTATGGTATGTTCAATTCATGCCCGTTCTACAGTATGCACAATCTCTGTCCACTCAATATGCGCCATTAAGATCCACTCCATTCAACAATTCTTTGTCACGGTGTTATATGCTATCTCCATTGTTAGCCAAAGGTGCTAATTATCATAGGAGTGCACTATGTTGTGTAAAAAGTGATGCAATGCATAGTTCAGAGGTGATTTGCAGTTGAAAGCTCATTAACAGCATTTACAGCAATGAAGAGAAATGAGGTACAGGAGTACAGGACCTAAAATACTTTGCAAATACAGGAAACATTTTCCTCCCGAATAGCGTCTGTTGCATCAAAGCTGCTCTCTGAAATATGCTGATGACCCCAAAATGTCTTGAATGAATAGGGCCCACATAACTGGGTTTGGGTAATAATGCTGAGGACAAAGGTGCTGGTAATGAGCCAGCATTCAAGAAAGCTGGAGTTGCTTTTAAATCCAGTTGTCAGGAAATGCCTGAAGCTGCAGTGGTGCTGGAGAAAGTGGAAAGGAGAGATAATGTGTTGCTGTCCATTTAGTCAACAAGTAAGTTATAACTCCATCAAAAAACAACATCAAGGGAACTTAGAGGTTGCACAGATAGGCATGCAGAATTCTGCCTTCTTGTGCTAATGCTCTACAATACAATCTTTATGATTGCTTAATACTTCTCATGCAATACATACATATCAGTTTTAGGTACTCATGTGAAGCATCTCCTGTTGGTGTGTTTGACTGCTGCTGCTAGGCAGAGTTGATGAAAATCATTTATATAGGAGATACACAGTAAATGAGGCAAAGGACCCTATTCACTTAACAAACTCTTAGAAAATAGTGTGTTATTTTGTTTTTTGAGAAGTAGCATATGATCATGCAATGAAAGACTGGGTCGTAAGGCATATGCACAAGGACAACAAATGAAGGTTGCATTTACAGCCATAACTTAAGCGTTTCCTGGCTTTTAAGTGCTTGGAAGCACAACATTAATACTTTTGTAAACCGGCTATTTTTATGGAATTTCCTAGGCCATGGGTTCTCAACTTGGGGGGGGAGGGGCGTGCAAATAGAGAAGGTTGGAAAATGTGGGGCAGGGGGGTGTGCATGGAAAATGTTGGTGAAAACAAAATATTTTTATTTTCATCAAAATTTTCAGTAGAAAATTGCAACTTTTCCTTTAAAAAACCAAAAACCTGAAAAGTGATATTTTTCCCCAGTTTTTTGGCCAGAAACTGCTGAAAACCAAAAAATCTTTATGTTTTTGGCTGAAAATTTTGGGGGTTTGGTTGTCTGACATAAAATCAAGAGTTTTTGAGGAAAATTTACTTTCTATGATTTTTGTTGTGGTGGGGGTGGTTGAAAACCCATTGAAAAACATTTTGACAGAAAAATTTTGACCAGCCTTAGTCATGACCCTTCCATGGGGGCCAAGAACAGGCATCAGGGTGTCACCCTCCTTTTCTTTATGGCTGGATGGGAGGTGGGTCATGAATCAGAACAGGACTCCGTGGAGATCTGCTTCATTCACTGCACAGTCTGCAAGGTGGCCCTCTGTGAAGCCAGGCTCCTTCCTCCTGGGTGCTCACCTTACTCGGGGTTTGGCTGTGCCAGACAGGAGGTGCACCACCCTGGGGGGAATTTGAGGAGGGAGTGTGCCAGGAAGAGACAGTCCCTCCCAAATCTTCCCTACTCCCCTGATACACTGTGGTACACATAGGCTGGCACAGCTGCTCAAGACAAGAGCCAACATTCTGCCTGCCTCAATTCCGTCTTTAGTTTAAATTGGATCGAGTATTCTTCTTCACTCCCTGCCCAAAGCTGTTCTGCAGTATCTCTGGACACAGTTACACGTCTGGGATTTTACCTCAGAGCTGGCTGAGCTTCAGGGGTGAGAGAAATTGACTGTTGCATGTGGTGTCATATTTGTTTGGATCTATAGAAGCTGGAGATGGAAAGGATTTGTCAAATTATCCATCTGCGTCAATGCAGGATTGATCTCTGCTATCCACCTTGCGGTGCTTTGGGATCCTTTGTGATGCCATGCATTCCACAAATGTAAGGTATTAGTATTCATTGTGCTTCATAATAAAGCAAAAAGTTTAGCAGTAGCTACTTCTGAATAGCCTTCCACCCATGATCTTATTCAATTCAGCAAAGGCTGTGTACACAGAACTTTGATCTGAAGAAGAGCCCTTGTTAGACTGAATACTTCTGCTTCACAGCTGCCTACTGAATGTTCCTGCTCTGCTCATTTGGGAGGAGGAGGGAAAGAGTAGACAGAATGGGTCAAGATTGGATGGGCTGTTTGTCAGGTATGATTTCTATCATCCACCCATTTTCACATCAATTCAGAACACATAATGACTGTCTAAGAAAGCTGGAAATTTGAGTTCAGATCAATGGGAGGCTGATTAATTACCTAAGATGTATTCAGATAACAGAGCTGAGTGCAAATGCAAAGGGAAAGATTTCAGAAAGTACTCAATAAAGTTAACCAAATCAGCTCAGAATATGTTCTAAGGATAAGTGCAAAGACGACCCAGACAAACGTGGTATCAAAGAAAGAAGAGATCCAAAAGCAAATATCACAAATCAACAACATAGACACGAAGGAGAAAAGAAATCTCTTAATCTCTTACAAATCTGGAAGCCTATTAAAAACAGAAGAAAAAAAGGTGAAGGAAATCAAATCAAGAGACATGGAGAGGCACTACAAACGAAACCTTTAACAGCGGGGGGAAATTACTCTCTGATGCAAATGAATTTAAATAGTGGCTCTAGTGGCTACGGAGAATAGCATTTTCTTCATCACAAGCTTCTCCCCATGGGTGAAATCCTGAAGTTAAGGGGAGTTTTGCCATTGACTTCAATAGGACCAGGATTTCGCCCCATGTGTCTACTTGTGGTATACTACCACAACACATCTTTACCCCCATTAGTGCCTCATTGCTGAGACAGCCACAGGCTGGAGATTGGGCTGGATTCGGTTTTGCTTCATGCTTCATCAGGAACAGTGTCAGCTAAATTCTGACTGCCTAGTGTCTGAGCCAGGCTCTCCTCTCACTCACATTGTTGTGAATCAGGAATCATGCCACCGATGCTGATAGAGTAAAATCAGTATAAGTGAGAGCAGAATCAGTCCCTCAATTACGGGGGATAGTAGAATAGGCTGAAAGTACCCAGCTTGATTCCCAGGTCCCCTAAAGTCAGACAAAATATCTTTTGATTTGTAAATTGAGCAAATCTGACCACGAGTCAGTGAGAGGCAATAAATACAGAACCCCAGGCTGTAATTTGTAATCATTCAGTCTACAGACAAGAGAGCTGCGATGCTAGTTATGGTCGATGGGGTCACAAGCTACAGGTGAATGGCAAGGCTAAGCAGTGCTAAACTCTGAAGCGTGCATCAGCTTGGGGAAGTTGCTGTATAATTAAAGGAAGCTCTCTCAAACTGAACTGACTAGAGAATGAACAGTGTATTTCCGGTACTTGCCTAGAGGGGTGCTCATGATCATAATTTCTTGACATGAATGGTGCAAAGTTTCCATAACCTCAGCTGACTGGGAGCTCCTCCCTCACAGTGAGTGCGCCTAGCATTTCTGTGGTAGTAACGCTCCCGGCACCATGACACGCAGTCCCCACTGATCTGAATGCACCTCGCTCCTCCATAGGAGGTTTGGGCAGGAACCCCTGGCAGGGCTGTGGTGCTGAATATAACAGTGCTTGCTGCACATCTACATTGCATGGGTTTCAAAAACCCCTGGAGGGAATGGTTATTACATTAGGGGGCCAAGTGAAGGGGTCTGATCAACACACTGGGAGAAACCTGAAGCTGAATTTGCAGGTGTGGGCAGAATGATACTTTTATTCCCAGCCGCTTTGAATTTCTAAAGCAGTAAGAAAGAGCAGAAATCCATGAATTCTAAAGCCAGAAGGGACTTCAGTGATCATCTAGTCTGACCTCCTGCATAACAGAGGCGATAGGCCTTCCCTGAATTAATTCTTGTGTGGATGCACTACATGCCAATCCTATTACTGTTTCTTGATTTTCCTCAGTTGAGTGTAACACACTGGCTTTGCATGGAACAGCAAAATCTTGCAGACGTGTATATGAAAGATGGGGGAAACTCCAGTTCTAAAGGCCCACACCTCCTCTGAAATGCAGCACCAACCTCTCTCTCATATGGCCATGCCTGGGTACCCTGCCAGCACAGTGTAATTTTCCTGTCGCCCGAGCATGCATCATTGGCAGAATCATGATCAGGCACTGCCCCCATGCTGTGGGGTGGAAGCTGCCTCCCCCAGATGCGCAGGGATAAAAGCAGTCCCAGGAGTTGCTAGAAAGTCACCGTCTTCAGTCCCAAAGCCATCACAGGCACCTCTGCTTGCTCCCCAGGTGCCTCCATAGGGAATGACGGCAAAACCAGTCCCAAGGATCAAACCTGTAAACCTGTCATCACAGTACAGAGACAGCATCTGGCCAACCTCACCTCAGAGCAGAGCGGACCCCTCTGCCTCTCCTCCCTGTCCTACACTTTTCATCAGTATCATGTTCCTATTACGCCTCTGGCATTTAGGGCAGTGACGAAGCTCCTCCACTCCTGTCTGATTCTGGAAAGTCTTTCAATGGTTCCCAGCTGTGCCCCAGGTTTTTCAGCTCGGCTTCCACAGCTCTTCACCATGTTGTTTTCAGGCGGCCTCGTTTTCATTTGCCTTCAGGTGTCCATCTGATTGATACTCTGGTGATGGAATCAGTTTCCATCCGAAGCACATGACCAATCCATCTCCAACATCTCCTGTGATGGTGCTCAGATCCTCTTGGCTGCACTGTGTCAATAAATCTTGGTTTGAGATTGTTCTGGGCCAAAAGATATGGAGGACTTTTCTAAGGCAGGTTGTATGGAATGAAGACAGTCTGGACATGTCCTACTTTCTCTGTCCCCAGCCTTCTGCACAATAAAGTAGTGTTGAAAGTACGCAGCTCTGATAAATCTTGAGTTTGATTTTGGTGTTGTATTTTGATGATTGCCAGACTGTATTTAAGCTCCTGAAGGCATTCCTGGCTTTATTGATTTTGTTCCAGATGTCCTGCCTTGTTCCACCATCCTGGCTGATGGTGCTGCCCAAGTATGTGAATGTTTCTACATTGGTGAGAACATAATCCTCTATCCGTACTGGTGATGGTGAGGCAATATTAAAGGTCACATGATATCTGTCTTATTGTGGTTGATTTTCAGTTCAATTTGCTGGCTGAATGCATTGAATCGAGTTGTTTTTTCTTGTATATGGTGTTGGGTATGTGATAGGAGAGTGACATCATCTGCGATCTTCAAGGAATGAGAAGAGTGTCCATTTAATGCCTCTTGGCCTGTCTTCTGTTGTACGCTGCATTACCTAGTCGATGGCAATGTTGAAGAGGATTGCAGACATGACACACCCCTGATGTATTACTGTTTTGACTTCAAAACTGAGCTCACTGTGGTCAACACTGCATGTAAAGTTGAAATAGAAGCTTTTGATGACGTCGATTATACGGAAAGGAATTCCGTATGCCTGCAGAATGCGCCATGGGCTGGTCTGTGAACGCTATCAAAAGTCTTCTCAAAGTCTGTGAAATTTATGTGGAATTGCCGTTGCCATTCTAAGCACTGTTCTATTATGTTTCGTAGAGTGAAGACCTGGTCTGTGCATCCACGCCCTTTCCGAAAACCAGCTTGCTCTTTTCTGAGAACGCTATCAAATGCCTCTGATATACGCTGGACTATGATCTTACATAATACTTTGCTTGACACAGCTAAAAGAGTGATACCATGCCTGTTATTACAATCACAGAGAGTTCCTTTCTTTGGTACTTTCACTATAACCCTATTGGGCCACTCATCTGGCACTTTTCCTCCTTCCAAATTCAGACTGGGACAATGAAAACTTTTTCTATATTGTAATAGCTACTGCCCCGCACAGAGGGGATCTAAGCTGCTGTGATGGCCAAGTCTTTTCTGCCCCCTTAGCATGTACGTTACAGTAGCTCGCAATCTGGTGGGGGAGGGGACACTAAGGGAAAAGGCTCACTGGGAAAATGAACATAGGGATCCAATGCTCAGGCACCAGGTGTGGTCAGGGGTGGGCGGAGCTGGAGCAGTTGGAGAGGCAGACAGGAGGGCCAGTGCCAGGGTGGATGGAAAGGCATGGTGGGGAGAGAGGGAAGGCAGAGACAGGCTGGGGAGTCAAGGCGTGGTGCCTGGAGAGAGGCCTGGCTGATGTAGCTGCACCCCAGCCAGCAGGACATGCGGCACCTGGAGTGGTGGGCAGAGCTAGTGTCAGACATATGGGAGGTGAAGGGGATGGTGGCAGCTATTTCTACCTCAGCCCCAGCTGGGTTTCAGCAGCAGAGCCCTGTTCAGGCAATGACAGTTCAGCCTGCTCAGAGTGGGACAGGGAGGGGAAAGGGGAAGTGAGGGGCTTGTAGGAGGTTTGCAGGACCACCTCGCAACCTAGGCCCAGCTCTCCTGTGTGACATCCCCCACCCTGGCCCCGGCTCGACAGCCCCCCCCCCCCCAGTTCTGTCTCTTTTATGTGACACCCCCCACCCAGCCCCAGCTCTCCTGTGTGACACACACACACACACCCTGGCTCTGTCTCTCCAGTGTGAAACCTAGAGTTGCTAATTTTGGTTGGATGTATTCCTGGAGATTTCATCACATGACAATCTTTAATTAAAGATTAATCTTTAAATCCTGGAGACTCCGGGCCAATCCTGGACGGTTGGCAACCCTAGTGACATGCCCCAGTTCTGTCTCTCCTATGTGACACCCCCACATGCTCTGTCTCCCCTGTGTCAGGCTCCCTCACCTTTTCTCCTCTTTCCTCTCTTCTCCTTCCTTCTTCTTTTCCCCTGGTGTCCTTGACTGTCCTTCTCTTCCCTTCTCCTTCACTCTGCCCATTCCCCCCTCGCTTCTCTTTTTTCCAGTTCCCCACCCCCATTTCTCCCTCACAGAAGCACACCAACACTTGTCCCTCATCCCAGCTACTCCCTGCCCCACTCCCCCTTTCCCCTTGGGAAGCTGGCATAGGTTCCATAATTTCCTCCTGCCTGAGCACTGGGGAAGGTTCCCCCAACTGCAATATTTGCCTTCCATCGGGGCTGCTGGAGGCTGCCTCAGCTTTCTGTCCCTTCCTCTGGGGGACCCCAACCTCCTAGCACTGCACTACTTTAAACACTAGTAAAGAGCCAGCCCTGGGAAGCTGGAGAGCCAGCAAGAGGTTAAGCCAGTCCCTACAAGCCCTTGGACTACACAGCAGGCTGTGGGGGTTGAGGGCTGGCTGGCACCACCAGCCTTGGGAGCAGTAGCAGAATCTTCACATTAGGGTTGAACAGAGAAAAATCTCCTTTCCTCCCTCCTCCACTGTTTTTCATCCTATGATAATTTCCCTGCAACAATGAGGCTGACCCAGATGGGCCCGAACCAGAAGCATCTAAACCTTATCAGGGACAGAGGCTGGAGACCCGCCACTCCGGTATAATCTCTATGTAGAAGTTCATTGGCATAACAGCACTGATGTTCTCTGGAGGAAGAGGCCAGATCCTTACCACCCTTCCAGCTGCTTTGTGCCAGCTCCCTCTGGCCAGACCACTCTCCATCATCTGCGTTCTCTCCCACGCTGCCCCTCCCTCCCACTCCCGGCACTGTGACACCACCTTATAATTCAACAAAACACAGCCAAACTTCATTTTTTTCTTGTTCCCATTTTGTAAAAAATGGAGCAGCCTCATTCTTCGGTTGTGCCCTCATGGGCCACATTTCAGCCCAGAGCAAACTTTTACAGCAATGTGCTGGGGGGGGGGGGAACAACCCCCCATGCTTTTCAAATAGGTTAGCTACAATTTCTGTGCAAACTCAGCAGCTCTGGCCTGAGTAACATTTAAATGAGCTTGCATTACTGAGATTGCAATTCAGATCTGATTTTTTTTTTTTTAAACCAAGACTGTCCTCTAAAGCTAAGCTTTCTGCATGTCCTCCCTGAGCCCATTTCTCATATGGAGACACAGGTGCAACTTCCCCTCTCCGTTTTCAAATATCCAAAAAACCAATCTCAAGGTGCAACCCATCCAGTGACAGTGGAGAGGCCCTTTCACAGTATTTTCTGCTCTGAGAAATTCTGCAGCAAAATGGGCAATCTGCACCAGACATCCTTGCCTGCTGCAGGAAGGGCCTCCTCGGCACAGTGGAAACATGGTGTTTGCATTAGGGGCAGTGTGGCTAATTATTTCAGAGAAATACTGCCACTAGAAGAGAGGGGGATCGTCACTTGCTATTGCTACTGAGCAGATTCTAACTGGTAGCCATAAAATCATGCCGGGGCTTGTCTGGAGTAAGGTGACTTCTAGGCCAGATGGTTGTGCAGCCATAGTGCCTCCTTGCACAGATTGGTGTCCACCATCTGGCAGAGTCTCCACTGGGCTCCAAGTGCTGCCGCTCTCGGGGACAGGGCAAAGGGATTCCACAGCTCCTCCTCCCCCTGGCCACTTCAGGTGTCACCATTCTGGGGATTGAGGCTCCCACATCTGCCTGCCCCTCTCCCTCCCTTCCTTTTTAACAGGCTGTCATAAACATAAAGGGAAGGGTAAACACCTTTAAAATCCCTCCTGGCCAGAGGAAAAACCCTTTCACCTGTAAAGGGTTAAGAAGTTAGGATAACCTCGCTGGCACCTGACCAAAATGACCAATGAGGAGACAAGATACTTTCAAAGCTGGAGGGGGGAAAACAAAGGCTCTGTGTGTGTCTGTGTGGTGCTTTCGCCGGGAACAGAAAGGAATGGAGTCTAAGAACTTAGTAAGTAATCTAGCTAGATATGCGTTAGATTCTGTTTGTTTAAATGGCTGGGAAAATAAACTGTGCTGAATGGAATGTATATTCCTGGTTTTGTGTCTTTTTGTAACTTAAGGTTTTGCCTAGAGGGATTCTCTATGTTTTGAATCTAATTATCCTGTAAGGTATTTACCATCCTGATTTTACAGAGGTGGTTCTTTTACCTTTTCTTCTATTAAAATTCTTCTTTTAAGAACCTGATTGCTTTTTCATTGCTCTTAAGATCCAAGGGTTTGTGTCTGTGGTCACCTATGCAAATTGGTGAAGATTTTTAACAAGCCTTCCCCAGGAAAGGGGGTGTAGGGTTTGGGGAGGATTTTGGGGGGAAAGACGTTTCCAAGCGGGCTCTTTCCCAGTTATATATCTGTTAGACACTTGGTAGTGGCAGCAATAAAGTCCAAGGGAAAAAGGAAAATAGTTTGTACCTTGGGGAAGTTTTAACCTAAGCTGGTAAAAATAAGCTTAGGGGGGTTTCATGCAGGTCCCCACATCTGTACTCTAGAGTTCAGAGTGGGGAAGGAACCTTGACACAGGCAGCCATTGAAGGGGAGGGTGCTGGATGGGAGGAGGAGGAGTGGGAGAGGGCAGAGGAAAGTGAAAGGGAGTGTGCCAGTAAACAAGAGGGAGTCCATGGAGAGAGAAGGAATGGAGGGGCAGATGGATTGAGGGCGGTGGTACAATAAGAAGGGGAGGAAGCTGGAATGGGAGAGGCTGTGCTCAGAGGTTTTACAGCCATTTGTTTCACGCCCAGAGAGAACCTTGGCTGTGAGCTGTTCTGCATATTGGTCCTGTGTCTGATCTCAGTGATAGTGGTGTAAATCGGGGGGAGGGGGGGATCCATTCAAGTCCATTTACACTGGCATGAATCCAGAGAAGTGCAATTCAAATCCATTTATACCAAGATCAGAATTTGGCCCATTAAGTAGACTTCAAAATGCTTTTAGAATAACAACATAAGTCTTTGTCTTAGAAATGACAAGTCAGCTCTAATGCAGAAGGGAAGTTGGTGAAATACACTTGGTTTTCTGTCTCGCTCTTTTAATTCACTTGTTCAGGCTACAGTGTTCTAGTTTATTTTCTAATTCTCCAGGCTCTTCAGAGTAAAATCATTCCTTTATTAATGAGATTCAGCCCAACTTAACTAAAAAAAATGAATGTCCAACAGAAGCCTCTTTGTTGCTGCTCAGATGAACAGAAGCAAACACAAGGGGTTTTTATAAATGATTTTTCAGTCTCATCAGCCCAATCTCACCAATCTAACTTATTATTTCACCTCCGAAACATTTTTTCCCTAGTAAAATCCAGTCTATTGTAAGGAAAAGCCAACCTGGAAGAGGAAAACACGAGAGAATATGTCCCATTTGTGCCTCGCCACTTACAGAGCCACAAAGGCTCATTTGTTTAAAAAGAGTAAGGAAGTTTTGGTTCGAGCTCATTAATTGTGACTGCGGAGTCGGCTCTGCGCAGTTGGATTTCTCTGTAGACTGCGTTAGGGAGATTGGTCCACCAAACGGACTCATGAGATACTAATTTGCTGCTATTGAAATCCTGGTCTCAATAATACATGACACGGGGAAGATGCGAGGTCCCTTAGTAAGATAATGCACTTAGCTTTGCTCCTCCCCCAGACGTCAAGGCCCATGTCAAGCTAGAAACTCAAGGATGCATTTTCAGAAGTGCCACAGTAACTTAGAAGCTGAAATGTCACTGGAAAAATCCTTGGCAATTAGGTGCTTTTACCCTCAGCCACCAGGAAAACTGGGGAATCACCTTGTTTATTGGTGTTAAAAAGCCTGACTTAAAAATAGGGCCCATATTTGCCACCTCTTGCGGAAAATCCTACCAACTTGGATTCCCTGGCAGAGTTTTCCAATATCATTCCAATGAGTTGGGGGAGGAAGGGTCTCTGTCCCCAGAATAGCCAGATCCCCAGGGATCTGTGTGGATCTCAGGGATCTACCAAAGGCTCTGGCCCAGATCCTCAAAGCTAGTTAGGTGTCCAACTTCCAGTGCTTTTTGTGGGCTTTGGGGCCCTCTGCTCCCCAACCTGGCGCTGTGGCAGCCTGGTCCTTATGGGGCCTCGCTGCTGTGGACTGCCTTCAAATCCCCCTCATAGAGGGTCCCTATGGTGCAGAAGGGGTAATGGAAAGTCACTGCCACCTTAGGCTGCATTATCATTCAGTGGATTCACCCCTGGTTGCTTGGGTGGGGGAATAGTGCATGCAATATTTCTGATACCCCACTGTGACATTATCCAGGGTACGATCTAGAGCAAAGAACAGCTGTGTAGCCTCAGTTCTCCAATCTGGGGTGCCTTTTACACTGCTTCACTGTGAGAGCCGCTACTCCTGGTAAGTTACTCCCAGTTATACTATGAGATTGCTACAGCCAGCCACTCGTGCATTACACTGCTGGTAACACCAGCAAATTCCCAGTTCCAGGCGTTCCCCAGAAATGTACATCTTGTACTGCCCCACCCCCTCCAGGACGATACAAGCTCATATAAAGTCCGTCATTTTATAACTAGCAAATGATATGCACAAATCCTATTATCTCAAATGGAGTTTCCCAAACACTTCAATCCAAACACACCAGTTTAGATAAAAGTGTAAAACAAGTTTATTAACTACAGAAAGATAGGTTTTAAGTGATTACCACTAATGAGGCATAAAAGTCAGAATTGGTTACAAGAAAATAAGTAAAATGCCTAACTTAACAAGCTAAGTGAATTCAAAGCAAAGTCTTTCTCACCACATGTTTCAGGAGTCTTACTGGCTGAATTTCTTTCAATCAGGATCCCCCCCCCATCCCCCCATCCAATCCTGCTTCCTTTGTTCTTCAAGTCTTATTGATGCCATGGGTAGAGAGAAAGGGAGAGATAATTTGGGGTATCGGTTCTCCTTTCTTACAGTTATTCTGTTCTTTGAGGATCATCTCCAGCTCAGGTTTAGGAGATGGGACATCTGTGTGGATTGGAAACCCCCGCTGCTTCTTTGTCAAGATGTAGATTTTTGCCCACATCCTCTTTCCTGCCGAAGACTGGCCACTTAACCAGGTGATAGTGCATTAGATTTTGTTGACACCTGGCTGAGGCATCAGCTAGCCTTTTGTCTCTGGGGAACTGGTTTGTGACTGATCTCCAGACTTGGAACATATCTTAGTGATATCATACAGTAGAATATTATAACTTTACACAATGTTGCCACACATATTTTACCAGAACAATAATGATCAGCACATTATGAGTTTTTAAAATGATCTCACAAGGCATACTTTGTCATAATTTATCATAATCTTGTAAAAGGGGTGAACATAGGGGTACAGATGGTCACACCCACTCTGCCCCTCTGTGGTCCATGGGATGGTACAAGGGATGGTGTCATGGAAACAAGTAACTCTCTATTTGGTGCAGACAGCAGGAGCTCCATGTGTAGGAAAGGGTCCTTTCCATGTGTAGACCCAGAGGAAGTAAACCATCTCCCCTAGATCTGCATCTGTAAAACTGTAGGATATGAGGAGTTTGCTCGGGTCAGTCAAGTATGGCGCCAGGTATAGTTTCACACTTCCTAGGTTTATACTTCTGGTCTGATCTGGCAATTCCCTAGACCACAGGTGCAACTAGTCCAGAATCCTGTCTCTGGCTGTGCCAAGTGTCAGCTGCTTCAGAGGATCATGCAAGAAGCCTCAGAATGGAAGCTATGGGGTAGCCTGACCATAGGTAAGTTTCCTCCGACCCCCTTCCTGTCAGTTAATTGTGCCTTACAGCAGGAGTGTTTAATATCCTTGTTATGGACTTGGTCAAAGACTTTTGAAAGTCCAAATCAATCATCTCAGCCAGAAGCCCTGCTAGTGTCACTGTCAGATCATGGTCATCCACATACTTAATAATCCAATTTTAATAATTGTTTCTATTAATGTACCTGGTACAGAAGTACGTACAATTGGTCTGTAATTCCCACGGTCAACCCTGAAGCATCTTTTAAAGGTAGGTGCAATATCTACTACCCTTTACTTTTCCAGTCCAGAAGCTTATTTTAGTGGGAGATTGGATATTTTTGTTCGCAGCTCATCTGCGGAATTCTTAAATTCCTTCAGATCTCTTAGGCAATCCAGTCCGCTCCTATGTGACTTGTTACTCTTTAATTTGTTCCAAGCCTCCTCTTCTGACAACTCAATCCCTGACAGGGTCTCATCTGAACAGAATAGATCCGGAAATAGGGTTTCATAAATAGGTATTTCGCTAACATTCTCTGTGATGAAGACTGATGCAAAGAACATAAGAATGGCCATACTGGGTCAGACCAAAGGTCCATCAAGTCTAGTATCCTGTCCTCTGACAGTGGCAGGTGCCCCAAAGGGAATGAACAGACAGGTTATCATAAAGTGATCCATGTCCTGACACTCAATCCCAGCTTCTGGCAAACAGAGGCTAGGCACACCATTCCTGCCCATCCTGGCTAATAGCCACTGATGGACCTATTTTCCATGAATCTATCTAGCTCCCTTTTGAACCCCGTTATAGTATTGGCCTTCACAACACCCTCTGGCAAGGGGTTCCAGAGGTTGACAGTGTGTTGTGTGAAAAAATACTTTCTTGTGTTTGTTTTAAACCTGCTACCTATTCATTTCATTTGGTGGCCCCTTGTTCTTGTATTATGAGAAGAAGTAAATAACACTTCTTTATTTACTTTCTTTATACCACTCATGATTTTATAGACCTCTATCATATTCCCCCTTAGTCACCTCTTTTCCAAGATGAAAAGTCCCAGTCTTATTAATCTCTCCTCACATGGCAGCCATTTTATATCCCTAATCATTTTTGTTGCCCTTTTCTGAACCTTTTCCAATTCCAATATATCTTTTTTGAGATGGGACGACCACATCTGCATGCAGTATTCAAGGTGTGGGCATACCATGGATTTATATAGAGGCAGTATGATATTTTCTGTCTTATTATCTAGCCTTTTCTTGATGATTCCCAACATTCTGTTTGCTTTTTTGACTGCCGCTGCACATTGAGTAGATGATTTCAGAGAACTATCCACAGTGACTCCAAGATCTCTTTCTTGAATGGGAACAGCTAATTTAGACGCCATCATTGTGTATGTATAATTATGATTATGTTTTCCAATGTGCATTACTTTGCATTTATCAACATTAAATTTCATCTGCCATTTTGTTGCCCAGTCACCCAGTTTTGTGAGATCCTTTTGTAGCTCTTTGCAGTCTTCCTGGGACTTAACCATCTTGAGTAGTTTTGTATCTGCAAATTTTGCCACCTCACTGTTTGTTAGGGGGCTTATTCCTTCACCCACTTACTTCCCTGGTCCTTCTCGCATGAACAGAGAGCAACAATACCCGAAGTCTAAAGGTGCAAACAATTCAATGTTTATTGGGGTGAACTTCCAGCAAGCATGATTCTAGTTGCCTTCCTTAGTGTCCCCCTTCCCAGCTCTGACACCACAGAGCCTTACACCTGTGTCCCTGTTCCCATTCCTGCCCTTAGCCAAACATGATTCCAATTTCCCCACCTCCATTCCCTGTTCCCATTCCCCCACCCACACACTTCCTGATTGACTGCAGACTGTATAGTAAAACTTGAGTTCTGCTTTGCTATACCTTAACCAATCATTTTCCTGAAATTTAACTAACCAATCCTAACATATTGTAACATGGTTATGTAACCAATTACATCCCACCACCTTAATTAGTTTACACCCAGCAAAATTAATTATACAGCAGACAGAAACAATCACAGAACCAGACAGAGATTATACAGACAAACAATAGCAAAGTGGGAACTATAATGACAAAACAATACAGAAGTGAGGATTTCACATCCCAGCTATTGATAAGTGAGTTCTTGCCAGACAGGATGCTATCAAACTAAGTTTCCTTTTACATCTTCTAGGCACTTCCCTTTCTCAGGAGGTGATAGGCACTATCAGGACAGGATTGCATTCCTAACAGCCCAATAGCATCTTATTTCCATTTCCTACTTTGGAATGTGAGGATGTGACCAGTCGCTTCCCAGTTTATGGCTGCCTCTGCTGCTTAGCCAAAGGCCTTAGCCTAAGCACAGGGCCTCAGACTGTCACAGTAAGAGAAGGCCCTTACACCGGCAGACAGTGATTTTGATTCTCTCATACCTCTATAACTAGCCAAGTGATAAGAATACACCTAAATTCTTAGAGTCTAGGCCTTTACAGACAGGCCTGAATATCTATATCCTAACACTGTTTACCCCTTTTTCCAGATCATTTATGAATGTCAAATAGGACTGAGCCCAGTACAGATCCCTGAGGGACACCAATTTAATTTACCTCTCTCCATTCTGAAAACTGGCCATCTACTCCTACCCTTTGTTTCCTATCTTTTAACCAGTTACCAATCCATGAAAGAACCTTCCCTCTTATCCCATGACTGCTCATTTTGCCTAAGAGCCTTTGGTGAGGGACCTCGTCAAAGGCTTTCTGAAAATCTAAATACACTATATCTACTGGATCTCCTTTGTCAGCATGCTTGTTGACCCTCCTCCCCTGCCCCAAAGAATTCTAGTAGATTGGTGAGGCATGATTTCCCTTTATGAAAACCATGTTGACTATTTCCCAACAAATTATGTTCATCTATGTGTCTGACAATTTTGTTCTTCACTACAGTTTCAACCAATTTGCCCGGTACTGGAGTGAGGCTTACTAGCCTGTAGTTGCCAGGGTCACCTCTGGAGCCCTTTTTAAAAATTGGCGTCACATTAGCTATCTTCCAGGCATTTGGTACAGAAGCTGATTTAAATGATAGGTTACAGATGACAGTAGTCCTGCAATTTCACATTTGAGTTCCTTCAGAACTCTCTAGGACCTGATGGTATTCACCCAAGACTTATTACTGTTTAGTTTATCAATTTGTTCCAAAACCCCCTCTAATGACACCTCAATTTGGGACAGTTCCTCAGATCTGTCACCCAAAAAGAATGGCTCAGGTTTGGGAATCTCCCTCACATCCTCAACAGTGAAGACTGGTGCAAAGAATTAATTTAGTTTCTCCACAATAGCCTTATTGTCTTTGAGTGCTCCTTTAACATCTCGATCGTCCAGTGGCCCCACTGGTTGTTTAGCAGGCTTTCTGAATCATAGAATATCAGGGTTGGAAGGGACCTCAGGAGGTCATCTAGTCCAACCCCCGGCTCAAAGCAGGACCAATCCCCAACTAAATCATCCCAGCAAGGGCTTTGTCAAGCCTGACCTTAAAAATATCTAAGGAAGGAGATTCCACCACCTCCCTAGGTAACGCATTCCAGTGTTTCACCACCCTCCTAGAGAAAAAGTTTTTCCTAATATCCAACCTAAACCTCCCCCACTGCAACTTGAGACCATTACTTCTTGTTCTGTCATCTGCTACCACTGAGAACAGTCTAGAGCCATCCTCTTTGGAACCGCCTTTCAGGTAGTTGAAAGCAGCTATCAAATCCCCCCTCATTCTTCTCTTCTGCAGACTAAACAATCCCAGTTCCCTCAGCCTCTCCTCATAAGTCCTGTGTTCCAGTCCCCTAATCATTTTTGTTGCCCTCCACTGGACGTTTTCCAATTTTTCCACATCCTTCTTGTAGTGTGGGGCCCAAAACTGGACACAGTACTCCAGATGAGGCCTCACCAATGTCGAATAGAGGGGGACGATCACATCCCTCGATCTGCTCGCTACGCCCCTACCTATACATCCCAAAATGCCATTGGCCTTCTTGGCAACAAGGGCACACTGCTGACTCATATCCAGCTTCTCGTCCACTGTCACCCCTAGGTCCTTTTCCGCAGAACTGCTGCCTAGCCATTCGGTCCCTAGTCTGTAGCTGTGCATTGGGTTCTTCCGTCCTAAGTGCAGGACCCTGCACTTATCCTTATTGAACCTCATCAGATTTCTTTTGACCCAATCCTCCAATTTGTCTAGGTCCCTCTGTATCCTATCCCTGCCCTCCAGTGTATCTACCTCTCCTCCCAGTTTAGTATCATCCGCAAATTTGCTGAGAGTGCAATCCACACCATCCTCCAGATCATTTATGAAGATATTGAACAAAACCAGCCCCAGGACTGACCCCTGGGGCACTCCACTTGACACCGGCTGCCAACTCGACATGGAGCCATTGATCACTTTCTGCTTCTGATGTATTTAAAAAAAATTTTGCTATTACTTTTGGAGTCTTTGGCTAGCTGTTCTTCAAATTCTTTTTTTGGTCTTTCTAATTATATTTTTACATTTCATTTGCCAGAGTTTATGCTCTTTTCTATTTTCCTCATTAGGATTTATCTTCCACTTCTTAAAGGATGCCTTTTTGCCTCTCGCTGCTTCTTTTACTTTGTTGTTTAACCACGGTGCCTCTTTTTTAGTTCTCTTACGATGTTTTTTAAATTGGGGTATACGTGTAAGTTGAGCCTCTATTATGGTGTCTTTACAAAGTTTCCATTCAGCTTGCAGGGATTTTACTTTTGGTACTGTCCCTTTTAATTTGTTTCACGAACCTCCTCATTTTTGTGTAGTTCCCCTTTCTGAAATTAAATGCTACAGTGTTGGGCCGCTGTGGAATTTTCCCCACCACAGGGATATTAAATTTAATTATATTATGGTCACTATTACCAAGCGGTCCAGCTATAGTCACCTCTTGGACCTGATCCTGTGCTCCACTTAGGACTAAATCAAGAATTGCCTCTCCTCTTGTGGGTTCCAGGACTAGCTGCTCCAAGAAGCAGTCATTTAAGGTGTCAAAAAACTTTATCTCAGCATCCCTTACTGAGGTGATATGTACCCAGTCAATATGGGGATAGTTGAAATCCCCCATTATTACTATTGAGTTTATTTTATTAGCCTCTCTAAGCTCCCTGAGCATTTCAGAGTCACTAAAACCATTCTGGTCAGGTGGTCTGTAATATAGCTCTACTGCTATATTCTTATTTTTCAAGCATGGAATTACTATCCATAGAGATTCTTTAGTACAATTTAGTTCATTTAAGATATTTCATTTGATTCTATGCTTTCTTTCACATATAGTGCCACTCCCCTACCAGTACAACCTGTTCTGTCCTTCCAATATATTTTGTACCCTGGTGTTACTGTGTCCCATTGATTAGCCTCATTCCACCAGGTTTCTGTGATGCCTGTTATATCAATATCCTCATTTAATACTAGGCACTCTAGTTCACCCAACTTATTATTTAGACTTCTAATAATACAGCTTCTCTGCAATGACCTTACCTTCCTTACTTGGTCCCTTTACCCCCTGATGGTCCAATGAATTAAATCAATTTTCAGTGGGTTCCTGCTTCTGAGGTACTTAAAGAATTTCTTGGTGCTGATTTCTATTAATCATCTGTTTCCTTTCCAAATACCCTCTTAGCCCTCCTGATTTCCATCTTCATATTACTTGACATAGTTTATGCTCCTATTTATTGGTTTAATTCGATTTCCATTTTTTAAAGGATGCCTGCTTGGTTCAAATAATCCCACGAACATAGCCATTGAGGCATACCGTTTTTCCTTGCCTGTCTTGTGTCCTTTCTTTTTTGGGAGGAGCACAATGCTGCTAGGGGATGATTGAGTTTAATTATTTTTACTTTTTAACTTTAAAGCCTTTTTCACTTAATATTTATATTAGGCCTGTCAATTAATCGCAATTAACTCATGCGTTTAACTCAAAAAAATTAATCATGATTAATCGCACTTATAACAATAGAATACCAATTGATATGTATTAAATATTTGTGGATGTTTTTCTACATTTTTAATATTCATTTAAATTACAACACAGAATACGAAGTGTACAGGGCTCACTTTATATTATTATTTAGGGTTACAAATATATGCACTGTAAAACAAAAAACAGTATTTTTCAATTAACCTCATACAAGTACTGGAGTGCAATCTCTATCGTGAAAGTGTAACTTATAAATGCAGACTTTTTTTGGCTACATAACTGCACTCAAAAACAAAAACAGTGTAAAACTTTAGAGCCTACAAGTCCACTCAGTCCTACTTCTTATTCTGCCAATCACTAAGACAAACAAGTTTGTTTACATTGATGGAAGATATTGCTGCCTGCTTCTTATTTACAGTGTCACCTGCAAGTGAGAACAGGCATTCGCATGGCATTTTTGTAGCCAGCATTGCAAGGTATTTAGATGCCAGATATGCTAAACATTCATATGCCCCTTCATGCTTCGGCCATCATTCCAGAGGACATGCTTCCATTCTGATGATGCTCGTTAAAAAAATGTGTCAATTAAATTTATGACTGTACTCCTTGGGGGGAGAATTGTATGTCTCCTGCTCTGTTTTACCCGCATTCTGTATATATTTCATGTTATAGCAATCTTGGGTGATGACACAGCACATGTTCATTTTAAGAACACTTTGACAAAATGCAAAGAAGGTACTGATGTGAGATTTCTAAAGATAGCTACAGCACTCGACCCAAGGTTTAAGACTGTGAAGTGCCATCCAAAATCTGAGAGGGACAAGGTGTGGAGCATGCTTTCAGAAGTCTTAAAAGAGCAACACTCTGATGAGTAAACTACCGACCCCAAACCCCCAAAAAAGAAAATCAACCTTCTGCTGGTGGCATCTGACTCAGATGATGAAAATGAACATGCGTCAGTCTGCACTGCTTTGGATCATTATCAAACACAACCCATCATCAGTATGGACACTTGTCCTCTGGAATGGTGGTTGAAGCATGAAGGGACATATGAAAATTTAGTGCATCTGGCACGTAAATATCTTGCAACACCAGCTACAACAGTGCCATGTGAATGCCTGTTCTCACTTTCAGGTGACGTAAACAAGAAGCGGGCACCATTATCTCCTGAAAATTGTAACCAACCTTGTTTGTCTGAGTGATTGGCTGACCAAGAAGTAGGACTGAGTGGACTTGTAAGCTCTAAAGTTTTACATTGTTTTATTTTTTGAATGCAGGTTTTTTTGGACATAATTCTACATTTGTAAGTTCAACTTTCATGATAAAAAGATTGCACTACAGAACTTGTATGAGGTGAATTGAAAAATATTTTGTTTTTTACAGTGCAAATATTTGTAATTAAAAATATAAAGTGAGCACCGTACACTTTGTATTCTGTGCTGTAATTGAAATTAATGTATTTGAAAATGTAGTAAACATTCAAAAATATTTAAAATACGGTATTCTATTGTTTAATAGTGCTATTAATCACACAATTAATCATGATTCATTTTTTAAATCGCTTGACAGCCCTAATTTTTGTATATATATATATATATATATATATATATATATCCCTTTCTAAAGTGTCATGGCACCAGGCTAGTTTGTGGGATGGATGATCCTTCCCCCGAGTATGCTGAACTTGATATTTTGGTCACTATTACTTAGTTACTTTTTGAACCAACATCTACGTGTTACTTAAGTCTAGCTGGGAATAGCCTCTCCTTTTCCATGGTCTAGAGCTAGCTGTTCCAGGAGGCAATCGTTGCTTCTCTGAACCGTGTCCTGTTGTTACATGCAACCAGACTGAATGTCGCTAATATTTGGAGTTAAGTAACAAGATACCAAAAAGAAAAGGAGTACTGTGGCACCTTAGAGACTAACAAATTTATTTGAGCATAAGATTTCGTGAGCTAAAGCTCACTTCATTGGATGCATTCAGTGGAAAATACAGTGGGGAGATTTATATACATAGAGAACGTGAAACAAGGGGTGTTACAATACACACTGTAACGAGAGCGATCACTTAAGGTGAGCTATTACCAGCAGGAGAGTGCGGGGGGGGGAAAAACCCTTTGTAGTGATAATCAAGGTGGGCCATTTCCAGAAGTTGACAAGAACATCTGAGGAACAGTGGAGGGGGGTGGGGAATAGAATAGGGGCATTAGGGGACGAGAGCTGAGGAAGCGTTGTTCTAAGTCAGCCATAAAAATGTTGGCATACTGTGGGGCCATGCAGGTACCCATAACAGTGCCGCTGATTTGAAGGTATACATTGTCCCCAAATGTGAAATAGTTATGGGTGAGGACAAAGTCACAAAGTTCAGCCACCAGGTTTGCCGTGACATTATCGGAGCATTCTATCTGCTACTCAAGATCCATAAACCTGGAAACCCTGGATGCCCCATCATCTCAGGCATTGGCACCCTGACAGCAGGATTGTCTGGCTATGTAGACTCCCTTCTCAGGCCCTATGCTACCAGCACTCCCAGCTATCTTAGAGACACCACTGACTTCCTGAGGAAACTACAATCCATCAGTGATCTTCATGAAAACACCATCCTAGCCACTATGGATGTAGAAGCCCTCTACACCAACATTCCACACAAAGATGGACTACAGTCTGTCAGGAACAGTATCCCCGATAATGTCATGGCAAACCTGCTGGCTGAACTTTGTGACTTTGTCCTCACCCATAACTATTTCACATTTGGGGACAATGTATACCTTCAAATCAGCAGCACTGCTATGGGTACCCACATGGCACCACAGTATGCCAACATTTTAATGGCTGACTTAGAACAACGCTTCCTCAGCTCTCATCCCCTAATGCCCCTACTCTACTTGCGCTACACTGATGACATCTTCATCATCTAGACCCATGGAAAAGAAGCCCTTGAGGAATTCCACCGTGATTTCAACAATTTCCATCCCACCATCAACCTCAGCCTGGACCAGTCCACACAAGAGATCCACTTCCTGGACACTACGGTGCTAATAAGCGATGGTCACATAAACACCACCCTATACCAGAAACCTACTGACTGCTATTCCTACCTACATGCCTCCAGCTTTCATCCAGACCACACCACACGATCCATTGTCTATACCCAAGCTCTATGATACAACCGCATTTGCTCCAACCCCTCAGACAGAGACAAACACCTACAAGATCTCTATCAAGCATTCTTACAACTACAGTATCCACCTGCTGAAGTGAAGAAACAGATTGACAGAGCCAGAAGAATACCCAGAAGTCACCTACTACAGGACAGGCCCAACAAAGAAAATAACACAACGCCACTAGCCATCACCTTCAGCCCCCAACTAAAACCTCTCCAGGGCATCATCAAGGATCTACAACCTATCCTGAAGGATGACCTATCACTCTCACAGATCTTGGGAGACAGGCCAGTCCTTGCTTACAGACAGCCCCCCCAGCCTGAAGCAAATACTCACCAGCAACCACACAACAGAACCACTAACCCAGGAACCTATCCTTGCAACAAAGGCCGTTGCCAACTGTGTTCACATATCTATTCAGGGGAAACCATCATAGGGCCTTATCACATCAGCCACACTATCAGAGGCTCGTTCACCTGCACATCTACCAATGTGATATATGCCATCATGTGCCAGCAATGACCCTCTGCCATGTACATTGGCCAAACTGGATAGTCTCTACGTAAAAGAATAAATGGACACAAATCAGACGTCAAGAATTACAACATTCAAAACCCAGTTGGAAAAACACTTCAATCTCTTTGGTCACTCAATTACAGACCTAAAAGGTTGCAATTCTTCAACAAAAAAACTTCAAAAACAGACTCCAACGAGAGACTGCTGAATTGGAATTAATTTGCAAACTGGGTACAATTAACTTAGGCTTGAACAGAGACTGGGAGTGGATGGGTCATTACACAAAGTAAAACTATTGCCCCTTGTTTATACCCCCCCGCACTGTTCCTCAGATGTTCTTGTCAACTGCTGGAAATGGCCCATCTTGATTATCACTACAAAAGGTTCTTTCCCCCCGTGCTGTCCCGCTGGTAATAGCTCACCTTAAGTGATCACTCTCGTTACAGTGTGTATGGTAACACCCCTTGTTTCATGTTCTCTATGTATATAAATCTCCCCACTGTATTTTCCACTGAATGCATTCAATGAAGTGAGCTATAGCTCACGAAAGCTTATGCTCAAATAAATTAGTTAGTCTCTAAGGTGCCACAAGTACTCCTTTTCTTTTTGCGAATACAGACTAACATGGCTGTTACTCTGAAAGATACCAAAAGTTCCCTAGAAACAGCCATTCCTTGCAGGGTTTCTGCTGGATCCTTGAAAGGCTGAATTCTGCAGTAAATTCCAAGACTGCAGAATCCCAGCATTCCATCATTACCAGTTTGGGCTGGATTCAAAATGGTGACCTCGTCAGGCAAAATTCTCGGTAGATTATTAACAACTGACTAAGCAACCCAGCCTGCTCTTCGGCAGGATATAGAAAATGTAACAGACAGTTTTGCTGAAAAGGGAAGAATAGCACTGTAGTATTTTTATTTTATTTTTCTTAGTCCCTTTTTATCTCTTGGCAGCCCTTTGTGCAATTAAATAGCTCCACGGGGATGCCATATGTTGCCAATAGTTTTATACTTCTCAGTAGTGGGAGGTTGGAACTCTTTCCAAATTGACATGATAGGATCCCATTACAAAACTCTTCTCTAAGAGGAAGAGCTAAATGTTCTGTCAAGGAACTCAATTAAAAATAGACCAACTGGCATTGTGATCTCCTCACAAGAATGCACTTGGCATTGTGAATAACATGGTACATCTGGTGGTACATCTCTGAATTGTTGGTAACTCAAACATTAGCCTATCATGGGCGTAAGCAGCAAGGTGCAAGCTTAGATCCAGTTCAGGGGCACTTTGCTTCAGAGTCCTGATTCCATCCCATCCTTAATATTAGCTCTGCAATTTGCAATGCCATCGGAGTAATGTCAATCCAATTCTGAGAAGTGAGGTGGAGGAGGGGATGTCTTTTATTGGACCAACTTCTGGTGGTGAGAGAGACAAACTTTGGAGCTACACAGAACTCCCTTGGAAAGGAGGCAGTGTGCACTCACCCAGCTAGGGCCAGCATTGCTGGTGGAGCCCAAGCGGTTCCCTTGGTCCCTGCTTTGAGGATTCGGCTAGATTTACGTAGTCCTTCTGTGCCCTGAACCAAGGGCAGACTATTCCCATACCTGATTGTGATACAGGGTGATGGAGGAGACCCCTTACTTCATCTCTGAGTGCCCATGCAGGGTTGGGCCCAATCTGGCCCCATGTCATTAATTTTCTGCCTGTTTTTATCTCCATTCCTTGGTTGCCTCCCACAATGCTTTCAACATGGCCTTTTGTCCACTTGCTACTTTCTTGTTTGTGCTTTCCAGGTGTGATGATTTGTGTACCCTCTGCTGGCCAGATGGCTTGTTCTGCCACAGTGAAATTAACAGAGATGTTCATAAAACAAGAGTCAGTTTCTGGGCTAAAGGCAATCACTTTAAAAGGAGGGTAGGTAACCGCTGTATAGGAAATGCCATGTACTGGAAAGGAACGTTTCTTTTCTGTTTCTGAGAGCGATGGGTGTTAACTATGAAAATGGGTCTTAACTTGGCCTCACAAAGCCTGACTGTGAAAGTCTGGTCCCATGAATTACTCAGTGCCAGGCAGACAGCTCTTGTACAGTAGTGACAGCTAAAATAAGAACATGTTTCAGGGCAGGATTGTGTGTTGTCTCAATTATTCCCACCTTATAATCTCTCAGAGCACCGTCACAGAGTCGAAAAGAAGTGGAGTTCATCTTAGCTGTCCCTATGCCATTCCATCCCCCCCCTTTACTTTTGATTTTTGCTTGATGATAAAGAAAAAAAAAAACAAATGGTTGTGCTGCTCCTTACTTGAGTTTAAACTGAAAAAACAACGTAAAAAAAAGGTAAAAACATGAAAGATCAAATTCTACACTGCAGGCTGCAATCTACAAGTTCGTATGTTGGATGCTTTGCTCACCCTGCCAATGGGACATTCAGGCTTGTAGGGAAAGCACATCATAAAAGCTGTGTACATCTCAGAAGAATGAGCTCTATGTCAGCATATACCAGGCCAGTTACAACAGAAGGTCTTTCGTGTAAAAGGAGCTAATATGGTGGTCTTCACCTAGTTATGTTTAATTCAGACATTTGGACTATTGAGATCTTTTGCTGAACCTAGGAACTCTCTTGGGTACCTGGTCAAACACTGAGGGAACCTGCAAAGGGAAGGGGATGCAAAGGAACAGAGTGATTTTTAATTGCTTTGTAACAGATTCACTGAATTTGCAATATATTATATCTGAGACACAAAAGGCTATGTTAAAAGAATGTTCTTTAGGGTGCAAAGTCAGGATTCAAGAGTTAGGAAATGCCAGTTCTGTGGCTGCCCAGGCATCTTAATTTGGCCCCCTTGTGCCTACACCCAGTCCTCTAAATGAGGCTGGGGTCCTGGGGAAAAATAGCATGTGATTTTGTAATTAAAGATTGTACCATAATGCACACTCAGAAGGGGCAACTCCAAATCTGTGTGGAATGTAAATAACTTTGAGCCTAAAATGAGTGATGTCCCCTGAAATTAGGGACATTTGAGACAGACGCTTACACGGATGTAAGCTGGGGTAAGACCATTGGAGTCAGTCCAGTCACCCTGGTAAAAGTGAAACAAGGCTAAGGTGCTTGGAATCCACGCCTACGCCCCACTGGAAACAATTATGAAAAGTAACACATTAGGGTTTTCAGCCTCTTCCAAGTGAGTATCCTGCGGATGTTTAGTCTGCCCTGGTGTGAAACTCCCACATTACAGTGGCTTGCAATAAATGTATCATGATCAATTCCTACTGGGTGCTGGGCAGCTCCTGGGAGGTACTGAATGCCCTCAGCTGGGTCAGTGGGCATGGAGGGTGCTTAGCAGCGCCGGGCCCCTAAGCAGTACACGAGGTAGGACACTGGGCTAAAGTCCTGCCCTAGCCAAGCTGCTGAGACTCCATTTCACACACAGTGCACACTGTAGGATGCAAAGGGAAGTATTGTCATCAGGAACAATTTCTACATGCACCTAAGTGATTTAGGAGCCAACATCCTATTGGCTTTCGATGAGATTCAAGCTCCTACATGCCTAAGAGCCAGATTGACAAAGGTGTTTAGGCACCTAATGATGAAAACAGGCACCAACTGGGATTTTCAAAAACATCTAAGCTGATTAGGCACCTAATGCCTATTAAATGTCAATAGGAGTAGGCACCTAACTCACTTAGGCACTTTGTTAATCCCACTAGGTACCTATCTGTACCTGTAGGAGTCCAAATGCCTTTGGAAACTCCACCCTAAATCCCTCTTGAAAATGAGACTTAGGGAAATAAATTTCAAAAGTGCCTAAGCCTCATTTGCAAAAGTGACTGAAGAGCCTCAGTCTCATTGAAAGTCAGTGGGGCTTGGGCTCCTAAATCACTTAAAATTTTTGAAAATTTTACCCCATCGTAACACAGCGAACATATCCCCCTCCAAACCAAAGCCCAGTGGCTCTGGCCTGGTAAGGCAACAACTTCTTTCTCTGAATGTTCCCTGATTAATTCAGCACTGGTGACTGAAGCCCGCTGCTTCTCCACAGAGCAGGTGGAAAGGCAGCAGTAGTGGAAGCCCCCCATACTCCCCCTTTTCTGCCTGGGAGCATCTCTCTCTGTGCATGAGAGGACAGTCCAGTTTCCACGGCCCATTCAGTCCTTGGCCTCTCTGCTGAGATTGTCCACAAGGACGGTGCCAACAGTGTTCGTCACCTTTGTGTTCTGGGCCAGTGCTTCTCAACCAGGGGTCCAGGGCCCCCCGGCGGGGTGGGGGGAAGGCGCACAGACAGGTTTCAGGGGGTCTGCCAAGCATGGCCAGTGTTTGACTCGCTAGGGCCCAGGGCAGAAAGCCAAAGCCTCACTGTGCAGGACTGCAGCCCAGGGACCCAAGCCCCACCATCCAGGGTGGAAGTGAAAGACTGAGCAACTTAGCTTTGCGGTGCCCCCTATGGCATGGGACCCAGGGTAATTGCCTTGCTTGCTACCCCTTAATGCCAGCCATGACTTTTATAAGCAGAAAAACAGTTGTTGTGGCACAGGTGTTTAATAGCATGTTTGGAGTGGTGGGGTGGGGGCTCAGAAAGAAAAAGGTTGAGAACCTCTGAACCGGACAACTGGACTGAGACCAACCGACCCTCGCAGTCAGCCATCAGATGGTAACCACTTTTGGCCACTGCCACCTTGGGCTGGATTGGAAGTGGTGACGGAATAGTGAAAAGTTTCCTTGTTCCATCTCCTGAGCAGCCAAGGATAGCCTAAAGAGGTACCGCCATTCCATGCAGGGCCCTTGTACCTCTATGGCTATGTCTACACTGCAGCTGGGAGCCAGCCTCCCGCTGGACTTGCTCAGCTAGTGCACTAAAAATAGCAGTGTGGGCTCTCAAGCCCACCCAACCCTCTGGGTCTGAGCTCAGGTGACTAGCCCGCTTGTCCGCCAGAGCCACAACATCCACACTGCTATTGTTTGTCTACCCCGGCTAGGGCACTGGCTACCAGTTGCAGTGTAGGCATACCCTGGGTTTCATTAGCACTGTGCACAGACCACTATTCTGCATTGGCAGGATAGTGTGACGGGGGATGCAGGTCCTCATCTTTCCCATTCCCGGACAGCACACACAGGGCGGGTGATTAACAAGTGGAACAAACGACCAGCAGCAGTGGTGGATTCTCCATCACTTGGAGTTTTCCAATCAGGACTGGATGCCTTTCTGGAAGAGATGCAAGTTCTCAGGCTCAGTACAAGGCGGATGGTGACATTTTACTGGCCTGTGTTATACAGGTGGTCAGACTAGATGATAATGGTCTCTTTGGGCCTTAAACCTCTGTGAAACCATCTCTCCTTTTCACCTGCCCTAAAAGATTCACAGCTCCTTACAAAAAAAAAAAATGGTTTTATGTCTGTTTTGTGCATATTGCTTTCACTGAGGGGACATGAGAGCCAAAGAAAGCAAAAGAGAACAATCCATTAGATCCTGTGCACTAAATCCCAGATTTTAAACTGACAGGTCTAAAAATACCCAGGATGTGAAAGCAGATACAGCATCATAATTAAACACAGCAGGTCTGTTGTACTTCGGAAAAATGCATGAGATTCCTGCTCTAATAGCTACTCTCACCTTCACAAGAGGTGGGAGGGTGCCAGCTCTGACAAAGGGCTGAGCCAGGTCAGTATCATTTCATTGAAACTGTATGGATCCCAGGGATGGGATCGGCGTGTAGCTCCCACGCTGGAGCTAAGCAGTTGGGCTCGGCAAAATGGGGGTTTTCCAACCTCCTGGCAAAGAGAGAGTGAGGATCTGCAGAGATACTCACCCTGATTTGCCCTGCTCTGATAGCAAGTCCTTATCTCTAATATGGGTTTCCTGTTACTGACATCAAGCGCTAATACTGCAGGCGGGTGAGCTGGCTGCTGTTTGACACATTTTTTTATTGTGAAATAAAGAATTTTGCACATTTCTGGAAAGACAGGAGAGTTGTTTAGGTTTGTGGAATTCCATGAAACTGACTTCCAGCCCAGTTAGGTATGAAGGGTTGGGTTTTTATACAAATTAAGCCAGCAAAAATGTATGCATCATTGCATTTATAGTTTGTGTGTGCAGTTACCACAACTGCATGCATATATGACCATACTTACCCATTCATGCATGCAGTCCCCTGATTTGCCCACACAAACCAGTCAATGAGAATGACAGTGACTTTCTACTTTGGAAGACTCTCAAGCAAGGAGCCCATGTGAGGGGAAAAAAAGAGGAATGGTGGGCACTAAAACCATAATCTGAAAAAGTCTCTGAGGCCCAGTTGAGTGTGTCTCTGATTCATAGTGTGCTCCATTATCCATCTTTTGGATCCGACATAGAAGCATGGTCCTGATCACCTGGGCTCCTTAATGATCCCATCACACTTTCCCAAGAGCAGAAAGTAGCATTAGCATCCTGGCAAATTCCATACGGGCTAGGTTCTACCAACCTTGTTATTTCATCAAAACAGATGGGTTGTGGTGTTGAGTGAAGAGATTTCTGGGTATTGCTTGTGAAGCAGCCTGGAATCTATGGAGATGAGCGGTGCCACAGAGACGTGAGCTACCACCTGTAATTTATTACAGTATTGCCAACGCCAAATGTTCAAAAATGAGGATTCAGGCTCCAAACAACCATGAGATTTTTAAAAATAATAAATTTGGGGGTGGGGAGAGGGGATTGGGTGCTCAGGTGGGGAGAGGGTGCTCAGGTCACATTTTCAAGCTTCTCTCCAAAAACCACAAAGGCTAGGAAATTACTTAGGGTACGTTTTCACTGCCAACGTTAAAGCATTACATTCTCCATGAGGGGGATTTTTTCACACCCCCGAGTGAGCAAGTTGCAGCACCGTAAAGTGCCAATGTAGACAAGCCCTTACCAAAAAAGGTGGCTGAAGGATGTGGGGTGTAGGGCGACCAGACAGCAAATGTGAAAAATTGGGATGGGGGTAGGGGTGATAGGAGCCTATATAAGAAAAAGACCCAAAAATGGGGGCTGTCCCTATAAAATCAGGACATCTGGTCACCCTAGTGGGGTGTTAAGCAGTTCAAATATGGGGAGACTCACAATCAACTCCTGAGAGTTAGCAACACTTGGAAGGGTGGGGGTGGGCATTTTCAGAAGAATTGAAGCCAGGTCTCTTTGTTGTCAATTGCAAATTGAATCCACATTTTTGCACCAGCAAAATGAATTGCATGATCGGATGTGCCTACTTTACTTCTCAAACTCCCTGATATATACCTTCTACCTGGCATTTTGAGGATTAAGTAATCAGATTTGCACTGCACTTCAGCTAAAATACAGACACATTTTGTGGGAGGAAATTACCACCCTTTAAAATAATTGACTGTGTTAACAGCGGTTGGGCTAAATTGTGATGTTAACACCTCATTGTGGTGAATGTGTGAAAGGAGGGTGGAACTGTCACCTTTGCTACTGCTCTTTAGATAGAGTGCAGGCATTCACTGCAGCGCTGTGGAAATTGGGCAGATATGGCCAGTGCTGTATATAAACTCACTAGACTCTGCACAGAGAGCAACTGGATGGTGATGTTCAAAACAGAAAGATTCTGCAGAAAGATCCTCAAGTTGAGAGATCTACCTCATTGTTAGTTTAATAGGGATTATTGGAAAATAGGGGTTTTCCCCATGGAAAATTTAGACTTTTTGTCAAATATATATATATATACACACACACACACTTAAAAACTGGGGTTTTCTACAACAAAAAAGTTTTGGGGTCTGGGCTAATTTTGTTCGGGATAAGCCTCACTCTTGTACCACCTGTTAGATACTGCGCATAGTGTACATCATTGTGCAGAGTTTTCCCACCTGGCCTTTTCAACTAATCTTGCCTCAAATCCTCTTGAGGAGGAGAAGGCAGACAAGGGATTTTGGGAGTGATGCTAAATCACTCCGACCTCTGTACAAAAATGCCTCAAGAGTACACTCCAGAAATCCCATTTAGCTTGGCTTGCTCCTTATGGGATTAACTATTCCTCTGTATCATCATATATGTGATGAAGTATCAAAAGACTGTAGGTTATTGTCTCTGTTTAGGCCACTTGCAGGAGCTACTCTGGATTCTCCAAGTAGCTCAAAACATGTTCTATTCAAGTGGCCTAAAGTAAGACAGGCTGTGACAAAATTACAAGCTACTTGCTTATCTCAATGCAACCACAAATTCAAGTCATTGGAGTATGTTGAACATGCAGAAGAGAACCTGACAAAGGCAGGGCATTGGGTTGGCAAAGGACAATCCAAAGAGAACAGTCCAGTGTATCTATAACAGGGTTCTCTACTCACCATTGGCATTCCTCCTTGTGGCTCATCTGGGGAGAAACTCGCCACTGGTCTGACATCCCTTCCTGCAGTCGCTCAGCCCATTGTCTCAATCTCACCCTCCAGGACTCAGGGCAGTCTTCTTCCATGTGATTCAGCCCTCCAGCCAGGCTATTTTCCCCTTCCAGGGTCTGTCAACATCTCTCTGGACAAGCTGACCCTCTGCTGTTCCAGGCAGTTCTCCATTCTACATCCAAGGCTCTGCCACATGCCCAGCAGCTGGTAGGGGAACCCACCCTCTACTCTGGGTTCCAGCCCAGGAACCCTATGCTCCCCAGCTATGGTCTAATTACTCCCAGACTAGTTCCTACTTCCCTGGGCTCTGACCTACTTCCTCCTTCTCTCTTCTGACACCTCTGGGTTTACCACCCATCCAAGCTTGCTCCACTCCCTGTGGCTACTTTCCCCTTTGGCTTCTTGCCAGAACTGTAACCCTCAACACACCTCCCTCCTGCCAGGGAGGGACTGCAGACTGTTGCCCCCTTATGTTCTCAGTTTCTTAGTTTTTTAGAAGCCCTGCATGTTCCTGCCCAGGTGAGCTTCATCCTTAATTAACATTATTGATCCCTGGCTCCCCTCCAGGTGCAGCCTATGCTGTTAATTGGCCCATTCACCCTACCTTAACCCCTTCAGGACTGGTGTAGGGTGAACACCCCGTCACAGTATCCAACATCTGTTACAAATCTAAATTATACCTCCCTTCTAATAGAGTCAGTGCTTTCCCTGCTCTTTTACTGTCTTGGGGGCTGCTCCTATAAACTCCTAATTTTATTCCTATGAATAATTCCTCTGGAGCTGATCCTGCTTGTGAGGGCCACGGAAATAATCTCATGTTTAAAGCTGAGTAAGCTTGTGTATTTGCAGAGTCATTCTCTTCCATGGCATTGTTTTCTCCATGCTCCAGTAAGGAGATCCATCCAACATTGCTATGCTCAGGGTGCTTTATGATCTGTCAGTTTTTCCTCAATAAGGGGTATCCCATCCCTGACAAAATCAGCTTACATTTGATGTCCCCTTGTGCTTTCAAAGTTCAGCTACCAGAGCATCTAGCTGAGACCAGAAGGTGTGAAATCAATTAATAGTGATTCTGATGCTAATAATATCATCAGTTGGGTCCATTAGTAACTCCCTTCCAGTGATTTAAAATAAATAAATAAATAATAATAATAATTTAATTAATAATTAATAGATTAATTAATAAATCATGGCTTATGTAGCCCTTTATATCTCTGAAGTGCTTTACCAACAGAGCACCAAATTACTTCCTGGTTTATACTATCAAAGTCAGTGGTGTTACAAAGGCATCAATTGACCCTCTGATTCATTAACCCTTACTGTGCCCTCCTCAGGACTGCAAGCACTAACCGGAGCTGGCCAAATAGAAGAAAATACTATTTGTGAATAAATTATTTGCTGAATGACAGAAAAAAAATCCTGACTAATTTATTGGCTGACTATTGCTTGACCATCTTCAATGCTGGTTGAATAGTGGGGAAAAATGTGTCCACACACCATTTATGGGACAATTGACAGGGAAAAAATAGATGAATAAGTGATTTCTAAATATTGTTGAGCCTGCTCTAGTATTAGATGTCATCAAGTTTAGGGATCAGTGTGTTGGCCTTCCCATCCAGAACAGATTAACGTACCTAGTTGCCAGTACACAGAGGAACTGCCTTAATAGGTGTATTGTGTCTAAGGTGACTCTGGAGTTAGGTTCCTTCAGCAGAGCATTTTATAATGATGACGAGTGAGCTACTTTTTCCATGATCAAAGACCCTTGCTACAGCAATGTCTATCTGTCCATTAAAGCCTCTGGACCAGTTTCTCTCCTCCTGTTCTAGGCACTTTGTGCTGCTCAAATGTTACAGTGGGCATGATGCCAAGTTAACAGTAGAATCTCAAAGACAGAATCTATTGGTCAAGGATTAAAATTACTTTGACAGTTAAAGCCATCGTGTGCAGCAGCCGTGCAATTTATGAGGAAAACTACATTGAACGTTCACAGAACTCCTCACTCTTTAAAATGAAAACACTTTCACGTAGTAGCTAGAGTGAACATTGTGCCTTAATATTGTGCATTAATAGACTCACTTCTTCAGCTGCTGCTGACTGTAGTTCTAGAAAATTTATTGTTGCTATAAAATGAGTCTCTTTCTCTCTCTCTCTCCCTTTTGCTAATTGACAAAGAGGCCCAGTAATTAAAGGACAATAAAAGTTTTCCAGTAATTAGTTTCTGTTGTTTGGTTACAGGCCATCAATTGTTCTTTAATAATACCGATCGTTAACATTCAGTAGTTAGGAGTCTCTCAGAGGATTCTGGGGCACAACCACTTACGAACAGTACGCATTCCATTCCCATGAGGGCATTTTGCGCTCAGAAGGATATTAACCCTCTCCTACTGTAACATATTTGTACGATCGCTTTATGTTTCCAGATAAACATCTCAGACAACTAATGACTAGAAAGCAGCAATTGGGGTAGCAGAGTTAGCCAGACCTGAAGAGGCAGGAGGGAAATGGGCAAAGTTGAATGACTTGTTCACCTCTGTTGCACAAATTCTCTTGAGACTTGCATGCTACGATAAAACACTTTGACAGAGAATATTCCTTTTGGGCCTAATCCTGCAGTGCTCACCTGGCAAAACTCCCCATGACGGCAGTAGGAATTTTGATTTCATGAGAGTAGCAGGGTCAGGCACATGCCAGTTTTAAGATGGCAGAAAATATGAGAAAGTTGAGACACTACTTGATAATGTTATATTTAGCTAGCAAAAATTCTAATGTTTCTATTCCAGGGGTTAGGACTTGGTATTCAAGTGGAGGTGGATTGCATAAACAATGGCATTCCCATATTTGCCTTTTACTCGGCCCGACTGAAGTCAGTGGCCAAATTCCCCTTTGCTTTAGTGTGAACAGGAGTGGGCCCACTGAATGTGTCTTCCAGAGATATTTCCTTAGTACAAAGGACAAAGTGCTTAGCAGGGAAACAAGGAATTCAAATGGAATTCTCCAAGGCAAAGCTTTTCATGGACAGTCAAGCTGTTCAAATGGCTTAAGAAATGAACCAACCTCAGGGTTTGGAGACACTAACTCGAATGGAATTAAACTCTCTTTGGTTATGCTAATGATTTCGATTCGGTGTTGCCATCTCATGCAATTTTATTGAATCTCTCAACATTTGGTGTTCTTCTGAAAGCCCCAGTTTCCTGCAGCAATCTCAGTTTTCATTGTAGAAGGGCTGTTATAAAGACAATAGTAATCAATTGTTCTCCATGTCCACTGAAGATAGGACAAGAAGTAATCTTCTTAAGCTGCAGCTAAGGAGATTTAGGTTTAGGGGGTATATAAACAGACATAGGGGTATATAAACCCTACACTGAGATAGAAGGGGTTAAGGAGCAGTTCTGGGCCCAGGTGGCCCCACCCCTGGCACCTGCAGAGACTGCTCCAGATGCGGGAGGAATATAAAAGAGACCCAGATAGCTCAGAAGGTAGCAGACAGGCTAGGACAGACCTGCTCTGGGAGCTCCTGGGCAAAAGCTTCAGGTCTGCAAGGTAAGAAATGCAAGCAACAGCTACCCCAAGCTCTACAGGAGGGACCAGCTTTTCCATAGCCCTAAAGAACTCTTCACTCTGTCATCTGGTGGATCATTTGCAAGGCTTTCTGACCATGCCCTGGACTGCATGGTAAGTGATAGGAAGTGGCCCAGGGAGGCAGCCCCAGAGCACTGTTGGGTGGTTGCTATTGCTGCCATGCCTAGGGTCCTGGGTTAGAGCCTGGTGGAGAGGGAGGGCCTGACCTCCCTCAACAACCACCTTCCCTTCATGCCCTGGGAAATAAGGGTGGGAGGGGTGACAGAGATGTTGTAAGCCCTGAGGCAAGGGTACACAGCCTACAGGGACCTGGATATGGGATGAAGCCTCTTTTCCTTTGCAGATGTTGGATTTATATATTTTGTTGGACTCTGTTACCCCAGAGGGTCACACTAGACAGGTGACTTAGCCAGAGGGCTGACTTACTATCTACTAGAAAGAAGACTGCTACCACGCCAGAGTGACCATGGGCAACGGCGGTGCTAGAAACTGGAGAGAGGCATGACCCAGATCCATTGAAGGTAGGGCAAGAAGTGATGGGCTTAATCTGCAGCAAGAGAGATCTAGGTTAGATATCAGGGAAAACTTCCTGTCTGTAAAGATAGGTAAACTCTGGAATAGGTTACCAAGGGTGACTGTGCAATCCCCTTCATTGGAGATTTCTAAGAACGTGTTGGACAAACACATGTGAGGGATGGTCTAGGTTTAATTAGTTCTGCCTCAGCAGATGGGACTGGACTACATGACCTCTCAAGGTCTCTTCTGACCCTACATTTTTATGATTCTATAAAGAGGAAATAAGTTTCTAGCCTTCCTGGGTGTGAAGGAGAAATGAAAATATGCCCCCAAAAGGTTTAAAAATGAGACAGCAAATAAAAGCAACCCTACATTTATATATTTTTTTTAATCTGGCGTTCTTTCACATGGGGGGGGGGCTGACTCATGATCTTTGAAAGCTTTGGGTTGCGTGATATTGGGGCAGCCAGTTCTGATTATAATAAATGAGATAATGCCCTGAACCTCCAGAACCCAAGGCTTTTTGCTAACATCCTGAGTGCTGATGCATTTAAGATTTTGTTTTCATTTCCCCATGCTTACCCTTGCAGTAGCTTTGAGATTAAGCAGCAGCACCAAAGGGCAGTTCTTGTGGGACCAGGCAGTGCTAAAATCTTGAGAAAGCTTGTTCTCCTATGATTTGCTCGTGAGATTTGCAGCTGGGTTTCCAAAACCAAAGGCCTTGGTTCCACTGCAACTTTTAACCAAGTTTGTAAAACTTTTTGTTTACCCGGGCACTGAGCATGCTTAGTGTCCATAAACAATTTACCTAAAACATAGCAGCTGTGTCATGCCTGCCCGAGCCCCAGTCTGGGGCATGGCTGTCTTCCTGGAACCAGTGCTGTCCAGTTGTTTTGCCATGTGAACAGCACTTTCTACTTCTTTCTGTGTAACTATTTTGACCAGTCCCTCTTCTTCCCAGTTCTCTGTGCAGTAGGACATCCCAGAATGTATTATCCACCCAAAACATGTAGCATTGGCTGACCCCAAACTATTTGTGAATTTGACATGAATTCACCAAATAATTTTGTCCGGAAATTTTTTTGAGGGGCAGGGGGGCTGTAGTGTATGTTGTTGGCCTCCTTTGTAAAGCAGTTTGAGATCTACTAATGAAAAGCACTGCAACAGAATTTATTATTACTATTATTATTACTAGAGTCACAAAATAGCAGCAACGGCACTTATAACTTTTAGCTGCTGTACGCCTGATAACTTCTAGCCCAGTGGTTAGGGCACTTGCCTGGAATGTAGGAGACCCATGTTCAAGAGCAGGAATTTGAGCTCAGGTGCCCCCTTTCCCAGGTGACAGGTTTCAGAGTAACAGCCGTGTTAGTCTATATTTGCAAAAAGAAAAGGAGTACTTGTGGCACCTTAGAGACTAACCAATTTATTTGAGCATAAGCTTTCATGAGCTACAGCTGTGAGCTGTAGCCCACGAAAGCTTATGCTCAAATAAATTGGTTAGTCTCTAAGGTGCCACAAGTACTCCTTTTCTTTTTCCCAGGTGACCATCCTGACAATTAACACAGAGGCTGTTCTGTTGGCAGGGCCTTCTCAGTTTCACTTTTTGTTGAAGCTAGCACTTTATATAAATAAATATTCAGTGGAGCAGGGCCTTGGGGCTCCCTCCTTCTAGGCAAGTGTCCTAACCACAAGCCTATAGACTCTGTCTCCTCTCTCTGGCTCAATGACTATTAAGTATTTTATACAAAGTGAAACAGCTTCAACAGGAGAGATGCAGAGCCCCACTCCAGAACAGCTTATAAATCCTCCTCCTGCCGCTGCAATGGAATGCTAAACTGTAGTATACTGTTCAGCCAGTAAGTGGTGCTGTGGTTAAAACACCTTATTTAAACTAACCCCAGCCATACCTGGGAGTGCATAAAATGATCTTATGATGAACACATCTGCTGTATAAGAAAGCGCTGTACCCAGTCCATATCTGGTGCAGGAAAATGACATGGTGTCAGAAGTAAACTAGTGCCAGAGGAGAACAAAAACAGAAGGAAAACAGCAACAAAGGTTGAAAACAGAAGGAACAAAGATTGCAGGATCTCATCAACACGCCACTCTTCAGTGACCCAGAGAACTTCAGCTTTCAGAAAAAATCACAGTGGACACACTGGAAGCAGTATTATGGAAGATTTTGCATTCAAAACAAGCTCCACAAGGAAACTGGAGATATACAGGTATCTTCTTTAATTTAGGCTATGAGGAATCAGGCAGTGCATATCTTTAAATCCTTTGACTTTCCACAATCACATAAATAGCTAAGAAAGAGTTCTGGAAGGAAGGAAGGAAGACTTTCTTCCTCAGAGCAATGTGGTTTATGAAAGAGTATGTTTTCACCAGAGAATCCAAGAACCATGGGGAAATGTTGAATGTTTCATAAGAGCTCTACATACATTGGCTGAAAACTGATTTTTGGGAATGCAAAATATGAAAATATCAGACAGGCTGGTTTTTGGGTTAACAAATAAAAATGTTTTACAGCAGCTACAGCTGATTACAGACTTTACTATAGTCACAGCTGTACAGAAAGCAAATCAGTCTGAACTAGTCAAAAAACAGAACAAAAGGCAGGAGCAACTTGAAAAACCTGAAGCTAGCTTAGAAGCTATAAACAGACACCTGAGCATAAAACATAATTAATATAAAGCCCATGAGGCAAGTAGAGAGAACTCCCTGGTAAGGGAGACACTGCATTGTCTGTAATATGAGTAATGTGAGTGAACTCCCTGACTGTTTTGTGTGGCAAATATATCATCTCTTGGGATATGACTTTTTCTATACATTGTGCATGTAGGCTGGAAGTCATATTCCAAAAGATGATGCATGTCCAGCCAGAGACACACAGTGTAATAAATACACATGATATGGACATTTTTCAGCTTTTTGCCACACAACAGTCAGGGAGTTCACTCACATTACCGACAATCAAGAGCCATTGTTTTTGGGATCTATCACTTGCGATGACACAGATCCTGCCAGGAGAGTGAAACTGAATATTCATGGGAAGACTATTGACTTTAAAACTGACTCAGGAGCAGACGTCACGGTCATCTCAGAAGGGATTTACAATCATCTTCAACCTCTCTATGAAGGAGTTCACTTACCACTAGGGGTGCCTCCTTGTGGCTATATCTGGGGATTAGCTTCACTCAGGTCTGGTGCCCCCTTCCTTGCACTGTGGCCCCTGTCTCTTCATGATTCAGGGTGCTCCCTCTTTGTGACTCAGCCCTCCAGGAAGGTCCCTGTAGTACTCCCAGGGTAACAAAATCTCTCTGTGGCATCTCCAATGCTCCTGTGCCACTTCCCAGTAGCTGGTAGGCGAACCCAGGCCCACCCTCTACACTGGGTTTCAGCCCAGGGTCCCTATGACAAGCAGCCAAGGTATGCACAGGCCCTTGCTGCTGCTGCTACCCAGGCTTCTTCCGATCCAGCCCTCTCAAGCTTCCTTTCCGCACAACTCCTCTGGGATTGATGCTTCTTCTTGAGCTAGAACCCTGGCACCTATTCTCCCTCCTGGGTTTTCACTTTCCCTCTCTTTGCTCCCAGACAGTGATTGCAGACTCTTTCCTGCAGCCTCCTTCTGCTGGGAACTTCCTGGCTTTATAGCCTGCTCCAGCCCAGTTAAGCCTCCTGTTCAGTTAAGCCTGGCTTTCCCTCCATGTGCTTCCAGGTACCCTAACTGGCCCCTCAGGCCCATAATAACCCCTTCAGGGCCTGTGTGGAGTATACACCCCATCACATCCTCCCACAGCTGAAGTTACCAGACCCAGCTTTGACTAGCCCTGGAGAGATTCTGAACTGCATGGACTTGTTCACCACAGAAACAACTTACAAAGACAAAAACTGCATTCAGAGTGGGTGTGATCAAAGAACCACAGACCCACAGCCTTCTCGGACATAGTGTGGGGGCCACGGTGGGCCTAGAAAGAAAGGTGGAAAAACTCGATGGAATATTTGGTGATTGGACTTGTGAAAGGAGATCCAGTACAAATAACCTGACAGAACAATGCTGAATCATATAGTGTGTTACACCTTTCAGAAATCCTGTCTCATTACTTCATCAAGTGGAAACTGAGTTAAAGAGAATTGGCATAATCGAGAAGATCTCTGAGCTAACAGCATGGTGTGCCCTAATGGTAATATCTATAAATAAAAATGGGAAAATGCAAATCTGTATGGATCTTCAAAGACCTAATGAAGCAGTTGTGAGAGAAATATATCCTCCCAACATTGGACGAGCTACAGTATCCTTCAAGCTGGATGTCTCCAGCAGATTTTGGCAAGTTCCTTTAGCCAAAGGAAGTTCACAACTGACTACATTTATCACACTCTTTGGGAGATTTTTCTCTGAAAGATTACCTTTTGGGATTACCAGTTCATCTGAAGTTTTCCAAAGAAAGATGGCAGCACTGTTAACAAACACAAATGGAGTTGTAGTTTCACGGATGATATTGTGAAATATGGATCTTCAATGGAAGAACACAACAGTTCTAATCCTAATCTGTCAATCCAGACAAGGAAAAATGTGTTTTCCACGTACCCCAAATTGAGGTTTTGGGACTGAGAACAAAGAAAGATGGAATTCGTCCCAGCCCTAAGAAAGTAAAACCAATTAGAGAATTGAATGTACCAACTAAAAAGACCTGGATCAAGCACTGCTGAGAAGCCAACATCTATTGCTGTGGTTAATGTGATTTAACCCAACTGCTAAATATGTTCCTGAGAATAATCTGTAAGTAGCAGATACTCTGTCATGGAACTCAGCATCACACTTCATTACCTGTGATCTTGAAGATGACTTAAAGGCATAAGTGGCAGTTGTGAATGCATACAGACAAGTGTTAGAAAAGAGATTAAACCAGCTACAAAAAGCAACCTTGACAGATAAGCAACTTTGGAAAGTTCTAGATTACATTGGGGCAGCTGCCCCAAGTAGCTAAAGGACATTAAGAAAGGGACGAGACTACTTTACTGTGTGCAGACAATGAAGGAAGTCAAATGGGCTCATGACTAAAGACAATCGGAAATTCCGATTGTAATTGGAATGTAAAATGTAAAGGCAATTGTAATTTCAAACAAAATGAGAGGAAAAATCCTAAACCTCATCCATGATGGACATCAAGGATTTAACTAAATGCCATGAGCAGGTCAATCAGTCAGAATGGTGGCTGGGCATCAGCAAGGACATAACGAATAAATTGTCTGCATGTGAACATTGCAGAACAGACCAACGTATCACAAAAACCCTTTAACAACAACATCTCTACCAGACAGATCTTGGAAGAGACTTGCTGCGGATTTATGCGAATTCAGAGGACATTACCTGGTCATCATGGACTATTTTTCCAGGTATAGAGAAATAATGTACCTGAAAGACATAGCATGTCACAGTGTTATCGAGAAACTGAAGTGCACTTTTGCTATTTCTGTATTCCAGAAAAATTAGTGATGGACAATGGACCACAATTTGCTGCAGCAGAATTGAAGTATTTCCAAATGAAATATGATGATGATCATATTACTAGCAGCCCACATTGTTCGCAAGCAAATGGAGAGGCTGAGAGAGCTGTATTGATTGCCAAGAAAATCCTAAAGCAGGAAGATCTATGCCCCACTCTTCTGAGTTACAGATCAACACCAATAGCCGCTACTGGATAAAATCCAGCACAAATCCTGCTGGGAAGACAACTCAGAACTACTGTTCCAACTTTGAAAAAGAATCTGTCTCCAAAGTGGCCAGCCATGAAGAGAGTAGCCAAATCTTTTTGGGGGTTTTTTGTTTGTTTGTTTTTTCTTGTTTTTTTTTTTTTTAAGCAAATAGAGCTTAAGAACACTTTTACAACTGACTACACTCAGAGCTGCCTGATCTAGAACCTGGTGGCCATGATCATGTCAAGCTGGATGAAGAAAAAGGATTGTCAATTCCAGCTGTCATAAATAAAAAGAATGCAGCACCCAGATCATATGTGATTGAGACCAGCAGAGGAGAATTCAGCGGAAACCATCAATACCTAAAAGAACGAGGAGTACTTGTGGCACCTTAGAGACTAACAAATTTATTTGGGCATAAGCTTTCATGGGCTAAAACCCACTTCATCAGATGCATGCAGTGGAAAATACAGTAGGAAGATAGATATATATATATATATAGATATATAGATAGATATATATATATATATATATATATATATACAGAGAACATGAAAAAATGGTTGTTGCCATACCACTGCATGCACCTGGTGAAGTGGGTTTCAGCCCACGAAAGCTTATGCCCAAATAAATTTGTTAGTCTCTAAGGTGCCACAAGTACTGATCGTTCTTTTTGCTGATACAGACTAACATGTCTACCACTCTGAAACCTGTCATCAATACCTACAATTTGTTCCTCAGAAAGAACAGTCAACAGAGCAAACTCTACGAATAGCAGAGACAGAACAAGAAGTAGAAGACCCAAGGATTCCAAACTGACCAGTGACAGATGTCACAACTAATGAACAGCCAGATCAAGTTGTTATGCATTTGGATTGTGTAATTGAAAAAACAGTATGATTCAGAGACACTTAGCAAACTGAAACATACTGAACTTCAGAGACCGTGTGATAGCGTAAATATTGTAAATGGTAGGAATGTAGAACTTAAAGGGGGAGATGAAATGGAATGCTGAACTGTATTATAGTGCTCAGCCACTAGATAGCGGTGTGGGTAAAACACCTTATTTAAGTTAACCTGGGGCATTTAAGCATACTAGGGCATGATAGGAGTGGCAAAGGGCCAGGGCTGGAGTACTCTAGCCTGGCCTTTCAGTTTTAACAACCACTGGGGACCATTTCAAGGTAGTGTTAGTTAGAACAGACTTTAGGCTGCTCTATCTTGCACCAGGATCTGGGTTAGCCCCCAGGATTGGGGCAAGTGGAAAGACAGCTTAGAGCAGTCTTTAGCTTCGCCCCCCCTTACGTGCACTGGGCATGCCTTTGGCACAGCTGAAGACTGAGCTTGCTGACTTTTAAAGCTATGGCTGTCTAAAGCTATGGCTTTGGTTCAGTCCATCGGAGGGGCAGAGATCAACCAAACAGACTGGTTCCAATTCGGGACCTTGGGTTCTGCCCACACCTATCTAGCCATACCACATACTCATGCTATGCATTAGTTAACTGAATTGCGGAGCATTCAAAGGGATCAAATAACATTACACAATACCGGAATTAAGCTCGAGCGCTTTGTGGTGGTACCAGCTCATCCTGAAGCAGGGGACCATTTACACCAGTGTAAATCTGCAGTGACTCCAGTGGATCTAATCACAAACAGAATCTGCTCCAGTATACTTACAGTCCTGTGACCTTCCTTCTTATTTTTATTACAAATAATACAAAACTCCACTGCAAAGATATAAGGAAAATATCCCTCATCCTGTCCTATACATCTCTCTAGCCCCCATCCTGATCCCTCCCCATCCAGCTGCCTCCGTTCCCCTTCTCCTCTGCATTAGGTTGTTATTTAAATGCTCTAAGAAACAGATACATGATAAAAAGGACTTTGTAATCTGAAATGTTACACATGCCCACTCCCCCCTACTCCCTAGCCCACCCACCACAGGTACTGAGGGGCACAGAGGATTGGTAGCTTTATACACTTTGCCAAAGAAGTTTGTGACCCTGTGAAGAGGTTGCATTCCCACCATGCCTGTTTGGGCCTAACTCACCACTCCATTACACCCAATTGTACACCAGTGTAACCTGGGCTTCAGGGGAATGATGCCTGTAAAAGAATAGAGACCCAGGCCCAAAGTCTGCACATGCTGCAAATGGTTCCTACGCCCTTCCTGACATCTGGCTTTATTGGTAACTCAGATGATAATGCTGTGCCACCTCTCTGCACATGTCTGGGCCTTGCAGGTCAGTTTTTCGTGCAGGAGAAAGCAGTATCGTGGAATCTGGGAATATTTAAAGTGTAACTTGTTGTATACACATATATATATGCCAGTCCTGAAATGAGATGGTCAGATAGCATGCAGGGTAATCCCTTCTTCCAGGATTCATAGCCCCACACCAATGCCCTGTTCCCAGAGAATATCTTGTAATGCTCTAATCAGAGACCACAGCAGAGAGAAAACCTTCAGGCTACTTGCACAGTTCCCTCTCCAAGGACCACCGCCTCCACAGGGAACCAGATCAAACATATCCAAAACTAACAGCAAAGAGCATGTCTTCCCAAGACTGAACACTTACTCGCATGCCAATAAAAAGAACTTGGCAGATTACATGTAACAGCTCCACCTGGCAAAACCTGACATAACAATGACAACAGAACAGCAACATCACCCTCACCTTTCTCCCCAGGCTGTTCCTAGGGTTTCCTGCAGGACTCCCCTATCTCTTCCTGGACTTCCCTCTGACCAAAGGGTCACACCCAATTCTCTTATCTTTCACCTATCACAGAGAGTCATCAGAACTTACACAGTAGCTTTACACAGATGTTAAAAAGTGATTAGTATTTTGAATCCCTCCATTTTTGGATACCCAAAGTGAGACAGCGTAAAGAGGACTGATTCTCAGAATGTGCTGAGCCTTTACCCGCTGAAAATTAGTTCCCTATAAGGCACCTCAAGCTGGGCTCCCAAAAACCACGTGTCCCTTTTGAAAATCTTGGTGTCCTAATTTTAGGTACCTAGTTTGGGAAAATACTCATCCGAACCCAGTTCCAGCCAGAGCTAAATAAAATTAAACAGTCTCTCAGGTTCCAGATCAGTCTAAAGGTAAAGGAAGAAGAGTTTGCCAAAGGTTTGAAGACAGTCACCTTTGTATTTGGGAAGATTGAAATCCTAACTGAAATTCAGTGATAGCCTGGGTGATGTAGAAGCTGACTAGAAACTAGTGAATTTTTCCAGTGATCAGAACTAAGGAAATATGTTGAAAATAGGTTGTTAATTAGCAATACTTTTCCTTGGCATAGTTGGTTTCTTTAGCACTGGGACTAAATTCCATAGCAGACTTTAGATCTATTGGCAACTTGCCAAACGCTAGAGCGAGATTGTCTTTGTGAGTTAAAATTGGGGCAAGAAACTAAAAACAGCCTTTCATAAATGAGGAAGGCCAAGGATCAAGACTACACGTGGTTGTCCAGAGCTTGAGGACAATCTTATTTAAATCCTCAATACAGAGCACATTCAAATAAGAGAAATCACAATTGCCTGATTTATGTGGGCTAATAGATACACAGGAAGGAGGCAGATCCAGACAGATTCTCAGACTGGAAGAAAAATGTAGCCTAAAGTCATTTACCTTATCAACTAAGTAAAAATGAAATGTCTGACAAAGCTTCTTAGACTGCTCAGGTTCAGGAAGTGACCCAGCCTGGATGTTAAGGAGAATATAAGAAGAAAAGCGATTCTGTTCTTTCAGACTCATATCTGAGACTATTTTAAAGCCTCCTTCTAGCAAGATGAGATTTTCCCCAGGGATAGGTAGTCCAAAAAGCTTTCCAGTCTCCCTCATGATCTGCCAACCATCCTTACGTTCATGAATGCTTCTGTGTCATGGTAAGACGTCAAAAAGGTGAAGCAGATCATGGATCTGTTGGTAAACATTTCAGTGAGTCTGGTGTACACACAAAATGGCACCAATGTAACTAGACGTGTGATTTGAAACCGACTTAATCAGTGTAGCTTTTTGACATTCTGAAACCGACTTAACCTTGGCTTCTCTTGGTGTAGATTGCTTTGGGACATGGACAGGTGCAGATTAAACTGGCAAGGGCCATTTTAAACTGATAGAAGAGAGTCCACACAGGAGTTTGCACCAGTTTAACTAAACTGTTTCTGAACAGATTTAAGTTAAACCTGTTCGGGTTCTGTATGAAATCTCTCTCCTTCTCCATACTCATCTGTGGAGATGGTCCCAAACCAAGACATCATAGCTAAACCCTGCACCTGAATTTTATCAGCCAAATCCACAGCTGGCACAGTCAGCTCTTCTGCAGTCAGTAGAGTTGAGCCTGCTTATTCCAGGTGTGAACTTCAGCCCATTTCTGTAATGGGCAGGAAAAAAACTTTTCAATCTGAGTGCGGAAGCAGAAAAGTGCAGGGACCATGTCAAGCATGGGACTTGTAATGATCAGTGGGTTCTTTGAGTTCAATCAAAAATACATGAGCAAATAAGGAAGTGCCCTGCTCCCCTCCCGCACACACAAAAAATCTATCACTTGTCATAAAAGGCTGGATTTTTAAAGCTATTTAGGGACTGAACTCCCATTGAAATGAATGCCTAAATACCTTTACAATCCATCCCAAAATATTTAGGCCAGACTGTACAAACCTCCTAACTTGCTGATGGAGGCAAAGTAAAGCACAGCCCCCTATAATCATAAACTAGTTAATAACTGAGAAGATTAATATAAAGGATGCAAACTAAGCAAAATAATGAGATCAAGTTGTGACCTTCTCAGAAAATAAGGAAATAAACATGCTGAGTGAGGTGAACAGAGTCTGTGATCAATAAGAATCCCTATGTGAACTATTCAGAGAAATTACCACAGTGAGCATTTGAATCTCCCAGAGTCAGCGATTTTAGGGAGTTTGGGAAATTATTCCTAAAAAATTCAAGAAGAAAAAGAATTTTACCTGTTTTACAAATTAAAGAGAAATGAATTGAGGTCTCGTCTTCAATGTAACTGGAAGGGAAATAATTAACTGGGTTGTAATTCATGACTTTAGCTATGTCAGTGCAAATCTGAGTGTGAATATAATTTAATTCAGTAAAAAAACACAACTTCTTTTCTTAAGCCAGGGTACTCACTTCAAAATAAGTGTCTGCACGAGACCTGTTCCAAAATAACCCAAAGGTGTGACTTCCAGCGCATCTTGGTCTGAGTTACTGTATAGCGTATAGCTCTAAGCATTAATGAAAGGCACCAGACTGAGAACCCTGGCCTGAAGCCCTGCTCATGCCCAAAATAAGTACCACATGGTAGTATGGTAAGTCCTTCATGCTGCTCTACCACTGTGTGTCAGTCCTGACCTGAAGAGACTGTTACTGGGAAATGAGAAGAGTTCAGGCTGCCTGACCCACATGCTCGCTAGCTTCTCTATAGCGGGGAGCATCTACACGAGACAGGTGCACCGGTTAAAGTTAACGTGTGACTTTAAACCAATGTAGTTAAACTGGTGCAAACCGCTGCACGGACATCTTTGTTTCCGCATTAACCAGGCTTATTTCGGTTTAGCTTAAGTCATTTAGAATCTGGTTTAAGCGAAACCAAAATAAGTTGCTCTTAAACTGAATTAAACCATCTGCACCAGTTAAATGAGGTTGTTTTTTTTTAGAAAAAGAATGGATTTAAACTGAGCCAGTGCAACTGTCTGGCATAGACAAGTCATGCTGGTAGTAAAGGGAAATGTGAGTGAAAAAGAATGTGCTAATCAAGTCAAAGCACTGGAAGAAAGCTGGAAAGAACAGTAGCCGGAATACCTCTACCCACCATGCTACAATGGATACAGAAAGAATCAAGCCAATTCTTTGCTAAAGCCAAGGGGCCAAAGTTATCCCTGTCATAAGTGGGTGCAGCTCCTGTTTACTTCATTGGGAGTTTTTCTCCTTTGCCCCAAAGATAAAAGTGATCCAGGCTCTCCTACTGTAGGTCTTTATCAACTCTTTGAAGTAGAAGTCTTTCGGAAATGAGAGCTGAATGAAGCGATCCCAAAGGGAGGAGCAGAAATCATGGATGAGTTTACTTACTGAGAGATTAAACATAGAAAATTGTTTCCTTCCCCTGTGGCTGTTTAAAAGTTCCCTTCAGAGACAGAACTCATGAATGCTTGTGAAGCTACAGTGCTGTAGGGAAGCATGAAATGCCAGCAGAGCATCTGCTAGTGGGTCTCAGAATGCCTTCTGCTTTGACATAATAATTACTCCTAAAACTGAATAGAGATGAAATATTTTAAAAGTCAGGAAAATAAATAAAAATGAGATTGAGACCTACATGGGGCCAAACTCTGCCCTGACACTGGGGTTGAGCAGAAGAACTATCTGGAGGAAGAATGGCTCCACCTTTTGTGCCCAAAGAGTTGATTCTAGGAGATCCTGATGCTACTCAAACAATGTAGATGTCTGGTATCTGATATTAATTCCTATATGGTAGCTAGAAAATAAGGACTAACTTGTCCCCTGAGATAATCATTAGCGCCTCAATTCGGGAAAGCATCCCTGTCTAAGATGTAGTCTTAACACATGCTAAAGTCCCATGCTTAAGTACTTTCCTGAATCAGGAAGTGTGCACCTGAGTGCCATGAACCCAATCTGGTGTGGAAGAAAAATTAACAGCTACAAAGAGTAATTGACAGTGTCCTTTCAATTAACTACAAAATGCTAATCACCGGCATGCAATAAAGCATTCTGTAAAGGTAACAGACTGAAGAAAAAAGGCAGGAGACAATTACCACATGGAAAGTAAACGGCAAGTTGTGATTGTTGTTTGTTCGATAGCATTTTAAATTGTCTCATACACCATCATACACCATCATCTGCAGCGACTGGGGCCCCTCGCAGCGGAGGAACACATATCAGTTTATGGTAGCTACTTGGCAACCACACACAACTGCCTCGAGCAGTGTCCTGAGAATGATTTTTAAAAGATGCTGCAAATTGACTGTGGAGGGTTGTAATATGAGAACCAGGCAGTGGAGTTTGGAAAGCGCTCCATCACTTGTATCCTCTTCACTTCCACAGAGGTATAGGGGAGGAAAAAGTGGTGCCATGGGGACTGATTCGCCACTGCCTTGCATGGTATGTGGCCCTTTTCAAGGGTGCAGAGTGGGTGCAAAACACGGACTCTGGTGTAAGTGGCAATTGCTGATCTGGTGGGGTTTTACATGTACTTTGCATAGATGTAAATGACACAAAGTGCAGGGCAGCAGGGAATCAGGCCCAATTGTCTACATAGCAAATGAGATTTTAAAATTGCCAAAATTTAGGTGACGGGAGATTTCATTCAGGGCACCATTTGCAGAAGGCAAAAGCCTCCTGGACAACAGTGTGACTATTTATTCAAAAGAGTATCTGTACCAGATGGGCTCCCTCAGCCAGTGCAAAAAGGTATTTCTATTACTGTTATAATTCACATGATAGATTCATGTCGAACAATTAGGAACTTTTGCAGATAATTTGGAATCAGAAAAAAAAGTGACTCCTAGTTGTAAGTGAGTCCTGGCATCTGTGTAGGGAACAGAATTAATACCATGTGATTTAGGTGATCAGTCAAAAGGCTCAATAAAAAATGCTCAGCCACACACTTGTCCCCTCCGTCTATCTATCCATCCTACACTCACTAGAGTGGAGAGAGCCTAGCAACATTATCTACCCTCTCCTAAATGTTGTGACTTATCTTATTAAGCCTGTTAGCTCGCCTTTGCAGGGAACATGTCTTATTTATGTTTGAAATGCATTGTGTGAATACACAGGGCTAGCAAGAACAAATGTTTATTAACAAAATAACATTAATCCTTGTCCTCATGGCTGAGCCTGCTGACAAGACTGCGCGTTGTGACTGCAGTGTTTTGAAGGGTGGGGCTGTGGGGACCTCTTTGCTGGGTATTGGATATTGGGTATTGACACCAGCAGCTCATTTCATAGACCCCCACCACACAGCCTTCACATGGTAACAGTTCTGGGGCCTGATCCAAAGCCCATAAGTAAACTTGGCTTTTGATCAAGCCCAGCCCAAGCCCATTACCAACCTGCTTATGACCAGGTTTGAGCAGGGTCCACCCTAAAGACATAAGGGTCCACATCCTATTACCTGCAGCATCAGGCTGGGGAGCCCTCCACCTCCACCTGAACACTGGGGATGTTCGATTACAAACATTTTCTTTGGCAACTTAAACACAGGGACAATTCACTGATTAGTAAAACCTCAGGGAGCTGATTGGCTGAGATGGGTTGTCCATGGAAGATGTAAGAGAAACCAGTTGGAATTGTAGGTGACTAAGGACCGCAGGGCTGAGTATGTTGCATGTATGGCTCCCCTAGCAGCCATGTCATGAGACAGCTATGGACACATTTTCAAAGCTGCCGGTTTCTCATGCATCTCACAATAGTTGATGTTGTTCTTAAAGCTCCATCTCCTGGAGTCATGTGAACAGATCAGAATCTCAGCTTGTGTTGGGAAAAAAAAGGAAGTTTCTAGCCCCGGGGTTGCTGAGAAATGTTTGAAAACATGACTCCTCAAGGCTCAAAAATGAGAAGGTAAATAAACAGTATTTATTATTTTTAAGCCAATCTCATACTGCTGGGGGTCTGACTCATGATGTTTGTGGTTGGCAATACTAACTGTACCTGCCAAAAAAAAGAGTGGCCCACACAAAATTGGCCGCACAAATCCTACATGTATACCTATGCTCTTAGGATACCTGTACATGGTAATCCATGTTTGCAACACAAATAGGAGTTTTGCATCCACTACTGGAGATGAGTGTATTTTCTGTGTAGCGGGGAGAAATATCAGTCAACACCCTTTTTTTAGCTGTGGTGCCTACAAAAAATATCACAATAGTTAGATAGCTGGGGTGCTGAGGTGACTGTCCATCATCCTGACCAATACTGTCTCGTTTCCTTGTGTTCTCCTATCTGTTTGTATCCACCTGGTGTCTCTTGTCTCAGACATCAATTGTAGATTTTGGGGGTAGGGACTATCTTTTTGTTTTCTGTTTGTACAGCACCTGACACGATGGGGCCCTGGTCCATGACTGAGCAGCCTAGGTGCTATCACAGTACAAATACTAAATACCAAATACTAGTCTGAAATGCCTGCACACACTGGGTCATCCATATAATCTCCCTGCCTGCATACACTGGGTCATCCATATAATCTCCCTGCCTGCATTATAAACATAGTGCCTGATCCCGGCCCCACCTGAGCCTGTTGGGGGCAGGAGGGGGAGTGGCCTCAGCACTTTGCACTGTAATGATTCATAGCTGCTGAGCATCCCATAGGCAGCCGTCAGAAGGCTGCTGTAAGTTATGCAGGTGGCTGCTGGCAGAATCTGCATGAAGGCCCTGTGCAAAATCTAACACATTATCTCCCAAGGCAGATTTATCACTGCGGCCAGCATGATCCCTCCCACAGCTGGTTCAGTGAGCTGTACAGTAACTGCATAAAAGACCTGATGACAGACCAGAAGGCCTGTTGCCCCAGGCAATTCAAATGGTAAATGCTGTTGTACATGGAGCATGCACACCAACGGATTAGTTTCCCTCAGAATGGGACCACTTTCTATTAAGACATAGTGTCCATTCTCCATTACTTTTCTGTGCTCTTTTAAAATAAATGAGCTGAAACATACATAACCTTGAAGAACCAGAAATACATACCCCAAATATAATTGCTCAATAATCTGCTTTATTCAATCCCATTCTTCATCTTTCAACTGCACGTTGTCTATTACCTAGACTGTATGCCCCTCAGGGCAGGGAAATATAGACCAATTCTGATCTCAGTTACACCAGTTTAAATCCAGAGTCACCTTGTTTACATTCATGGACTGACTCTAGATTTAAACTACTGTAAATGAGATTAAGTTCTGGTCCATTTTCTTTTTACTAGTCTGTAAAGTGCAATGTTTAGTCAGGAGAGAATCATGGCACTTTTATTAACAGCTCAGTCTGAGTTCGGTAAGGCTTCTGGAAATATGTAGGCCCAGACCCTCAAGGTGATTTAGGCACTTAAATAACTTTGAGGACCTGAACCCTAATTCACAATGGGTATACTTGGAGGCTTAACACAAGTCATTAGCACAGACTCTCTCCTACTAATATCACATCATATAATTTACACAGTCACTCCCCTTCTAGTAACTTGATACCTATCCTCACATCCATCCTTTTTTAGCAATTAAAAAACCCCTATAACTAGTCAATTACTTGTGGAACACTTTGTAAAGTTACATGATTATTAGTCAGTTACAGTTGATTTCTGCCCACATGTATCTAACTGGTTTTCCCAGGACATAGGGCTAGATTATCAAAGATATTTAGGCACCTAAAGATGGGCACTATGTAAGAGCTTGGTGTTATTATTATTATTATTTATTAACATTACATCATCTAATGTGCATAGTCATCCCCTAACTAAAAGCTTAATTCTTGCTTGAAGAACCATAGTAATCTTTCTGAGTCCAATTTCAACTAAACAGAGAGCACAAAATAATATATTTTGTCTTTTATTTTTCCTACCTGAAAGTGCCCAGTCAGTGATCTCTGCCCCTTCCCTTTCTGAACATTAAACTTTGCCTCAGTTCATCCCAGGATATTAACAAAGAAAAGTGACTTGCACTTCCAGATTATTCATATAGTTCCATCATTCAACACAGCATAAAACCAGGCCACTTGTTTACATTCAGTGGCTTTTATAAATACACCATTTCTGACTCAAAAATTTCAAAGATTTACTTCATTTTCACTTCAAAGTCAGTCTTAAAAAAATCAGTTTTATCAAGCTTGGGAATCTGGTATCATTCTAATCCCTTTTATACTCGGCATACTTATCCTTTTCTGAAGTAAACTGATTTATATATACACAGAACTTGGAACCGGCACCACCAAATAAGCTGTTTCGAAATAAAAAGGCAAACTTCAAGGGGTGTTAACATGTAACACTTACAAGCATGAAATGGTAGCATTGTTTCACATTGCCATTTTTTCATATACTTTGTCAACCAGAGGTGGAACACAGCGTGTTGAATCCCGAAAACTGTACTAGAGTCTCTCAGAGCTTTGGAAGATTGCTTCATCATTTGCAACATTTCAGAACCCACCATTAGACCTGGTGTTTGGCTAGTGCCTTTGCTCTAAGAATCACAAAGCATTTTACCAACATTAGTTAAACTGCACAACGCGTCTGTGTAGCAAGTCAGAAATTACAGGCAGAGCCAGTAGTACCATCTAAATTAAGGTTGCCAGACACTTCCCATTATAACACCCCATCTTCAGTTGCTTATAACTTTGCCAAACTTTTAACCATTAGGGCTGAAATGTTCCAGTTTGAGTGTCTGCCTCGGGCATAAGCACAGGAAGGCCAAATTACGGTTGCCTGGGCAGCTTTTGAGTGCTTGACTTTGCAGCATTAACATTCTTTTACTGTAGTCTTTACATTATGTATTTATTTATCTATATTTGAAATAATAAACATGCTTATCCAAGGCTCCGGTGCCATTCGTAATCATATAGTAAAATCTAATTAATTCTAATATATACACACATACTACACATAAGGCTGGATCCTCAGATGGTCAGTGGAACTATGCCTATTTACACTATTTACACAATTTAGCTGATAGTTATTATAAATTACAGTCACAGAAAAAGATATCCCAAAATACAAATGATACCAATACTGCACTCTCACAGGTGTAGTAAAGGGATTTGTGTTTGCTGGCAAATTGGATGGAGAAGGTGCACAGTCCATTGTGTGGCTGTCTTGGCCCAGCACTGAAATGCAGCCACGTCTGAGGTGAAACAGCAGTTCTTTAACAGCACATAGTAAATCTACACAATAGTTTAGAACAGGAAGTGAATAATAAAAAAACACAGTGGTGACTATATTCAGGAATGTAGCAACATTTGTTTAATTCACCGCGGTTCACAGAGTCATAATAATAGTTATCCATGAATGTTCTTATCACCACTGATATTGGTGAAGATGTTTGTGAATGCTGAATGTTTTATTATATGGTTTATTATCTATGTTTTATTATATGGTCTGGAAGTGCACTATTCACTATTTGTCATTTGTTATCATTAGCAATAAGTTTTACTCAGCTAATCAGTAAGCAGAAAATGTACTATGCAACCAATCAAACACCACACATAGTGACCAGCAAATAGTCACAGTGAACAGCACACAAATGGAAAATTATTTACCCAAATTACTTGGCAAACCCTTACAAATAAATGTGTAGAAATCAGGAACAGTTGGTGAAAGACTTTGGAGCTAAACAAAGCCCTACATTTGATGAAACGTTGCTGTGATGAATGCTATGCACCCAGTGCTGCTAAGTAGTGACCCAATGCTGCTTGGGACCTGAATCCTAGTTTTCAAAGCAGGAGTATGGGAAGACTATCTTAAGGCTGTAAAGGAGACAGCCACAGCAAGGGGGAGCAGGGGCAGGTGTAGGCAGCCAGAGGTGATGTGTTTCACAAGGAGTTCAGGACTGTTGGGTTACCTTTTGCACACAAAACCTTTTCATTCCACTCATTACAGCTACAAACAAGGTCCGGTTTCAAGTGACATCCCCTCCTTCCAACACCCCTGTAACTGTTCAGAGCCATCTCGTTCACCAGAGGCAAAGTCACAGAGCCATTTCCAAGCACTTACAATGGCAAAAAAAAAGAAAAAAAGAAAAAAGTCCTGTGTGATCTATTCATTCATTATTCTACAGTTCATGGAAAGTCATCTCCTGACATGATTGACCTGCCTGGATTTGATTACAACACACAGCTAACCTTTTCCAAATCTGGTTGTGTCATACAAGGAAAGGGTTGAAGGCTGTTGCCATGGTATTGAGGCATCTCTTGAGAGAGAGAGAGAGAGAGAGAGAGAGAGAGAGGAAATGATGCTTCTTTACTTCCTAACCAAGTATAAACAACACATATACATGTTTTAACATTGGAGGAGCCCACAGCTTCCTATGCAGTCACATCTATCAATGCATTTCCTGCAGAAGGAAAGAAGAAATTGTCTGTTTTGCAGATTAGGGCCTATTCATTGAGTGCCTGTAGAGAAGAGAAGGGGTGGGGGTGGGGGAGAGAGGGATGACAACTGGAAGAAAAAGAAGAATAAATCAGTCTTGCTATCATTCATGATTTATTCATGAGACATGTGAGTTTTGCATTTAAATTTGACATTCTCATGATCTCAATATTGTATATGCAAATCTAAAGATTTCTGTATCCCTTCACATTCCCAGTTTAAGTGACTTCTCAGATCCACAGTTCTCCTACAAATACAAAACCAGTGAGGCTCATATAGACACTGGTTTGCTCACTGTTTATTCTATGACTCCAAAGAACACAATCAACACAGCCCCTGGACTGACATCAGAGGTATAATTTAGATGTTGTGATTAATTTATTATTAATTATTATTATTATTTATTAATTTTTAATCCTCCATTGGAAACCCTTGCCTCTGACAGTTTTCTAGTCATAAGTTGTAAGCACTTCAGCTTTCTAAGGTCCCATCTTACCCAAGGAGCCAACATATTTCTCTGTCAATATAAGCAGAAATAATTCAAAACACTGTATTGGAATTAGGAAGAATGGTAAATTCCAGACATCCCAGAATCAATATTACAGCTTGAGCCAGATCTTTTTCAAAATTTTCAACACAAACTTTTAAGGCATCATTTGATAAGTATGTGTGTGGGTGGGTGGTTGCAGGGGGCGGGGGGTGATCTGTTCCTATTTGTCTGCCAGTTTTCAAATAAAAATGTTAATGTAGAAATAAGTGCACATTAAAACTAGCAGAGGTGAACTGCAAACCTCAAGCCAGAGAACACAGGGTTAGCATACCAGCCTTAACCAAGTAAAGGATTTATTCACAAATAATCCAAACATGAGCTTGCTACAGTTAGATCAGTCAGCCCGCATTTTGCTGGTTGTGCATTCCAATCTCTGAATAGTTAATAAACTGACCGGCATAAAGGAAAGAGTTTGAAAACTGAATACAAAAGACAGTTCTCAGTTACATCAACCCAGCCAAACTCATGTGAGAAGGGTTCTGCCAGGGGATATGAGAGATGCATTTAGCCCGGCATTTGTAAAAGTGGATTACAGGGCAAAATCCTGCTCTCTGGATTACTACTTAATGAACGATCTATTCACTGGATTTTGCTGCTATTTAATGAATAAATTGTGCAACCTATAACTTTTTGCGTTATTGGCCTGGCTCTGTTGCCAGCTGAATGCTAATTCTAAAATACGTTATTAGACAAATAATAACAAACTCAGCAAATAAATTATTAATCATTTTTATAGTACTCACCGAGCTTTATCTCTCATCTTCTGCTCTCCCTGCAGACCTGACCCACAGCCTACTGAAGTCAAGGGAAAGAGTCCCATTGACTTCAGTGGGCTTTGGATGAGGCCACATGTGCACAAAACTCCCATTGGTCCCATGATACTAAGGGCATGAAGTGTTCTGTATGTATTTGACTAAATTCTACCCTTAGATGCATACAAGGAACTCCCACAGACTTCAGCAGGGGCTGGGTATGCCCATCCGAGGACGTGTCCCTTCTGATGGAAAGGTTAAAAACAAAAAGGCTGTTGAAAATGAAATACCAGGGAAATATTTTGCAAACATTTCCCATCATTCCCATGGCCTCTTCTGCCATTTCTCCAATTCATTGAATGGCTGTGCTGACATATCACGGGATGGCATGCTCATCAGCTGATCAGATGGTGATCTCTAACTTGCCCCTTGGGGAAGGAGACTCAGGAAGCATTTTGTAACATTGTTTAAAGGGAAGCTGTCAGTTGGTTTCAGGCCCCCATTCAATCTATGGGCAACAGAAATGTTTTTTGGTCTTAAATTGTTGATTAATTCCAGGAAAAACAGGTATGTGGATTTGTTTGATTTTTACATCTGGATTTAAATGCTTGTAACGTTTGCAACTGAATAGGTCAGCGTTGTGCCAGAGCATCACCCCAGGACAGTGACGCTAACTGTAAACAAGAGCAGAACGGACTCTTCAGAGCATGCCTGTGACGCCCATTGAAAAACCAAAACAGTGAAAATAATGTAAACGTCTTTGGGCATTAATAATTAACAGAGCTGTTTGTAGCCCAGGCTTAAAATATCTGTTGGGTTTTTAAACTGTATGTGGGACGGTGGGGCCTTCCCACCCAAAATGGATGGCAGGGACCTTCCAGGGGCAGTTCCCTCCTTCCTGTGCAGCCACTACCATCGTCTTCATCCCCCAGTGCCCCAGAGCACTCCGTTGTCCTGCCTGTTGTAGGGAGAGGAGTAGCCAGGCAGGAGGTAGGCCCAGAGGAGGCAGGCCTATTGTCACCCCATCTCTGACAACATAGAGATTCGGAAGAAAAAATAATAGCACCATTAGAAGAGCAGTGTGGCTAGAGCAGGCGTTCTCAACCTGTTTCTTTGTGAGCCCCTCTCCCCCCCGCGCCCCCCCCCATGTTATAAAAACTCCAGGCCCCACTTGTTCCACAATGACTGTTTTTCTCCATATAAAAGTCAGGGCTGGCGTTAAGGGGTAGCAAGTAGGGCCGTTGGCCAGGGCCCCATGCCACCAGGGGCTCCACAAAGCTAAGTTGCTCAGGCTTCAGCGCTGGGTGGCAAGGCTTGAGGCCCGGGCTTCAGCCCCGCATGGTGGGGCTTCAGTTTTCTGCTCTGGGTCCCAGTGAGTCTAACGCTGACCCTGCTTGGGGATCCTCTGAAACCTGCTCGTGGCCCCCTAGGGGGCCCTAGACCCCTGGTTGAGAACTGCTGGGCTAGAGCACTGGCCTACAGCTCAGGAGATCTGGCTCTAGTCCCAGCTCTGCCAATGGACTTGCTGACTGACCTCGGGTAAGGGCTCTGTGCCTCAGTTTCCCCGTAGATGGGGAGCTGAGTGGGGGGATGGGATGGGGTACAGGGAGCTGAATGGGAGTGGGGTAGGGAGACGGGGATCTTATATTCATGTTAAAAACATTAGATGCTCAAACATTTTTAAATATAAAACTTTAAGTGTTTGATGTTTCAGTGTGTGTAAAAGCCTCCCCTATCTCTCAGTCCATTTTCTCTGCATCATCCACCACCAAACCAGTTTAGGTAATAGGGAGTGATAAAGGATTAGGTGGAACTGGGGAACTAGCTGAATTTCATATCCAAGCTTTTTAACACCTTTATTTTGCTAAAGAGGTAGGGTTTTTTGTAAAGACAATATTATATTGTTTGATTGCTAGCTCGACTCCACTAAAACATGCTTTCAATCTTAACTCTTTTTTAATAAAGATTTTTCATTGTGAAACTCTGTCTGTGAATCTCTCTCTGACTCTCTGTCTCTCACGTGTGTGTATGTGCACGCATCTCTATATGCAAAAATACTTTTCAAATACGCTTTGTGTATGTAACTCAAAGGACACAGGGGGAAATTCCAGCACTAAGACAAAATGTCTGACAGCAATGCGTCGGATGGAAGCAAGAACGCAGGCTGTGAAACATTAGGTAAATTTGTGACAATGAAACTGAAATAAAATGAATTTTGACATTTAATCCTAAATCAATCAGCAAATCTCACAATAGATCATTTTTCTTGTCTTCATTGCAAAATGAAGCCACACAAAACTGGTAAAAAAGAAATAAAAGGAATTAGTTACCCGAGATCAGCAGCCAGTCTTGCCACTAGACTGAGGGTAAAAACAAGAGAGCTCTAACACCACCAAAATACTGAAGTGTAAAGAATTCCTAGCTCCGAAGATCATTTATAGAACAAAAACCACTGTGCTGCACTGAAGACTCTGAGAGATGCTCTGAGAGAGATTAATTTTCTGGTTAGAGGAAGACAGCGTAGGCTTCACCCCTCAAAATGAACTAGCGAGATGATTCAATTGTATCACTTTCAGAGTCTGAGCCTCCGAGACATTCATTCAGAAGGGTAGTTATAAGAAATGACTCCTTCACTTTAGGAGGAAGAATACTGAAGAAACTGTTAAAGTTGGTCACAGTGTGTGATATCCCTGAAATCAGAAGCAATAGTTCTGCTGGGCTACTGCAAAGTAAAAACAAAGGCAGGGGCCCAAATTTACCCCTGGTGTAATCCAACTGACATCAGGGGAGTGACACCAGGGATTAATTGTCCCTGCTGTGTAACTGGATTGGAAGACCGATAAGTGGTTCCAAGAGTTTTTGAAAGGTTTAGTTATAGAAACCTTTAAAATTGTTCAGTATAATGCTCTGCACTTCAAAAATGGCGTGACTGTCAGCTGGGGATCTCAAAGGACTTTGCAAACGCTGCATTACTGAAGGCCCACAACATCCCTGCAGGCACACACAATTCTGATCTTGTTCACGTCAGTGTAAGTGCAAAGGAATACCTCAGAAGGCCACGGAATTTGCAAATTTTACTGTGAAGAAAAATATTTCCATAAACTCCTTTCTGAGTCAGGACAGTACTTAGAGAGCGGTGTGCCTGTCGGGGCCTGGCGTACTCTAGGAAATCAGATTGGTATAAGTACATTGCTCAGAGTGGTGGAAAATTCACCCTCCTGAGTGACGCAGTTAAACTGACTTAAGCCCTGGTGGAAACAGAACTAGGTCAATGGGAGAATCCTCCTGTCGACCTAACTTCCGCCTCTCGGGGAGATGGATTACTATCCTGACAGGAGAACCCCTCCAATTGGCGTAGGTCACATCTTCACTGAAGTGCTACAGCAGCACAGCGGTAGTGTAGACAAGCCCTCAGTAGAGGGGAAGGAATCCAGCCTATTAGAGGATCAGCAGGCAGGACCCCATCTCAAGAAGACCATGGTTAAGACATGGGGTGTGTTGGCTGCACCAGAAGTTGTAATAGCGGGCACTGCACTAGAAGTTGTGCACAAGCTCTGCTATCTACAATCAGTTGTATTGGACAACTTATCTCTAGATGGTGAGCTCAATTCTTGCATCAGAAAGGCAGCTACCACTTAATTTGTGCCAGGGCTTAGCCCCAGCCCCTCTTTTCATGCTGGGACTGCACCCCAACTCCTCTTCTGTTATGGCACCCTCTGTGCACCACCCGTGCAAGGACACGCAGGCTGGCATGGAGCAGTGTGCGCTGCAAAAGGGCATTCTCCTTTTGGCAAACTGTGCTTGAGCCCCCAGCCCCTCTTTCTCGACAAGTTAAGCACTGGTATGGGGAAACAGGAAATTGATATTGTATACCAAGGTATGGGTCTACCAGACGTGTATTCTGAGTACAGTGCTGTGTGGTGGCGAGACTTGGACCACATAGAGCCAGCATGAGAGAAGGCTAAACACCTTCCACATCCACTGTCTTCACTGTATTTTAAATATCAGGTGGCAAACCAAAGTTCCTGACATCGAAATACTTGAGAAAGCGAAATTATTGAGTCTAATCACTATTCTCAAATACAGACCTCTCCACTGGCTTTTTCGTCTGCACTGGATGGACCATGGGTATGTCCCAAAGGATCTTCTGAATGGAGAACTTGCTGATGCTCCAAGGCCACTGAGGCTCAGGTTCAAGGATGTTTGCAAGTGGGACCCAAAGATTTTCAAAAGCGACACCACAAACTTGGAAGATGCAGCTAGCAACAGGCCACACTAGAGGGCTGTGGGTGTTAAGCTGCACCAGGGAGCCAAAGAGGTTGAAGACAGATGGTTGAGAGAGAGGAAAGCACAAAGAGCGAAGAAGAAAGCAAAGTAGGCCTCAAGTGCCAGCAGTGCACCAGCTTCGTTTTCTGGCCCTACACCTGAGGCAGTTGTGTTATCTGTGGCAAGAACAGTCGTGCGAGAATTGGACTTTTTAGCCACTCGTGGTGCTGCAGCATGACTGATAGTAACTGAACAGCTTTCGCCCTTACACCATCATCTTTTGAGTTGGATGGTTGCCAGTGAGGCAGTACCAGAGGTTCTGTTCTTCCCCCCACCCTGCAATTAATTCAGCACCTGACTTTGAGCAAGTCACCTACTTAAGCCTTTTGTGCTTTCATTTGCCTGGCGGTAGACTGGGGACCATAACACACGTGCCAGATTCTGATTTCAAGTTACACCCAACTGTTGGCTTACTCCCCTGTAACAGAGATCAGCATCTGATACAGTGAGTATCACTGTAACCGTTTTACAGACAGACAGAATGAGATTAAGTGATTTACCAAATACCATGCAGTGACCTTGTGGGAGAGCTAGGAATACAACCCAGGGCCTCCAATCCTCTAACATGAGACCACATTTTCTTCTCTATATAGAGGGGTATGGCAGATACACTTCTCTGTTTATTCTCTCCTGACTTTTTTCTTTTTCTTTGGGGTTTATTCTTCAAATTCATTCTGTACAGAAAAGGGCCTATATTTACACTGTAGGACGTGGTCCGTTCCTTTGCTTACAGTTGCCTGGGGAAAGCTTACACGTTCTGGAGGAATTATAAACCTTGACTTAACATACTGGTATTAATAATGCCAATTCAGAAAAGCTGACATACAGAACCGAGAACTGCAGGCATAGCACCTCCAAAGCTCACACAAAGTCTGTGGCCAAGATATTCAAAAGTGATTGCTGGTTTTGTGTGCCCCAAATATTTAGTGCCCAACTTAAAAACTACTTAAAGGAACTTCAATCAGTTAAGCAACCTGGCCTCTGAAAATCAGTTCCCTTTAAACTGTCACAAGTTGGGCACTCAAAAATAGAAACCCCCCCCCACAAAGCAATTATCAACCACAGGTTAAGGGGTGTTTAACGTGGAATTATTTGTACAAACCCCACATCTTGGATTGCAATGTCATTGCTTTTATATAGAAACCTAGAGAAACTGAGAGCAACATGGCTGAGTCCTGTCTGATTATACTGTATACTTTCACAATTTAAAGCCTGTGCTCAGATCCACTGATTTTTCCATAGCACTGTACAGACATTAATCTATTCATCCTAACACCGCCGGGTATGAAGGAAGAATCGGTATCTCTGTCTGTAAAATGGGGAAACTGAGGCACAGAATGGTTGCGTGATTTGTCCATGATCACACTCAAAGCACAGGACGGATCATGTAATAGAACTCATTGCCAGGCTAGGCTTCTAAGTCCATATTTAGGCACCTGGCTGATTTTCAAAAGTGATGAGTACCCACTAGATCGCATGGACCTCAGTGGGAGCTATTGGGTGCTTAGCACTTTTGAAAAACCAGGCAGGTGCCTAAATATGGATCAAGGAGTCTAACTTTAGCAATTGCAAAACTTCCATCAACTTCAGTAGGGTCAGCATTTCACTAAAAAAAAAAACTTCTAGTAAAAGGTTTGGTAACAAAACCATAAACTGTCTTTTTGTGTTAACCAGCTTAATGTGCAATATCAAATGCAGCTTAGACCTTATCCATCACCTGGTGGAACTTTAAAATAGAGACACTTAATACTGCTCCTGTAATTTAGCAGTTGACATTTTGAAGCCCATGTTTTGGGACTATCCCAAAATACAGCTTTTCTGGGAATAAATATTAAGAGAAAGCAGCTTGTGTCTACTATTTCACTTGGTGTGGATAATATCTACCCATCAAGAAGTGTTGATCTCCTCTTCTGAGGTTTCTTCCAGTGTAATGGTTTGGTAATTGGCCCTGTAAAATATGTAATGTTTACTTTCATGAAACATGATAAAACTCACCAATAGTTTGCAATTTGGCTACATTATCTAATAATTAATGAGAATTATAGTCTTCAAATGAAAAAGTAGCATTTCCAGATACCTTACACCAGACAGTGGAAGATTAGTAAACTAACTGCACACTTAAAACTTATTAAAAACACAAACATCTACTGCATATTTCCATTGTCACTGATGTAAGCAGGGTCTGCATGAGCTGTCCCCTGACATCTAGTGATGAGCTGGAGAAGAAGACTTCATGAACCAACCTTGTTGGCATAGACATGCCGACTCTGCCCAGGTGCACAGCATGATTAGGCTGCTTTGCCCAAATGATCACTTTTGGCTCATGTTGGATCACAAGTTACTTTGTTATTGGGGGTAGGGGTAATAAAGGGTTGTTATCCGTGTTGTGTGAATCAAGGGCAGCAGAATTGTGCTTGGCATACCCTGATCGAGGGACTCACCCTCAACTAAACTGCACTCACTAGGCAGGGGACATGGGTACCAGTGGAGTTGAGAGAGGATCGGGGGAAGGTGTTTGTACTGGGTGGTATGGGCTCTGCTTAAGGGTCCTAGATATCTTTTGATCCTTCCTCTCTCCACTGTGTAATCAGCTGTGCCGTACACAGTACCAGACACAACCATGTACAAATATTATCCAGATGTTCCATATGTATAATCATAGTATGTTTATACAACAAAAGAGCCATGTAATAGAGTGCAGTTAATTTATGCACTGCAGTGTAGTGTTGAGTTCTTTGATGTGTGCATTGAGGGGGATATTAACATTGAACAGAAGGTTAGCATAATAGAGACGTTATTAGTATTTTGTGGTGTTTGAATACTGTGATGGTGGTAGGCTAATGTTTGGAGATCATTATTATATGGGTGTGAATGTTGCTTTTACATTTCCTTTCCATGCCCTTTAGATGTTTGCACTGTTGCGAGGAATTCCACTAGTGCAACTTTAATTTTAAGTTAATAGGTTCTTGCGTGTGATAATTTTACATAAGAACATGTGAACCATTTATGTTATGCTTTGCAAAATCCAGTCCTCCAGGCACTCTAAAAAAGTATCTTTTCAATTTCCATGAAATAAAAATTGCAAGTTGTAGGATCCTATAGACTTTGCTTCCATAAAACTCTTATTGGACCAAAGCCAAAAGTCCTTAATAGGGACTGATGAAAGCATTTGGCCCTGATCTAGCGAGGCACTTAAGCATGTGTATAACTTCAAGCACATGGATAATCCTATTAACCTGTGGGTTGCAAGATGTGAGCCTTTCTGATTTGATCTATTGTTGATTATGGGATTTTTGTGTGAGGAAGTTCTGCAGGATTGAGCCCATAAACCCTGAGCTATCCCACATGTGACTGGATCTTAGATTCTTGTGCTTGTTCAAAATAAGGATGATGTAAATTATCATGTGAGTGTCCTTAGTCCTTTCCTAGACTGTTGGGAGTGTTTTGTGCTTTGTTTTGTTTGGGTTTTTGTAATGTTGTGTCCTATCAGTGACATTAATTACACAGTAATTGCCTTGGTACTACGGAACAACTCTCCTCTCTTTTTTAAATAGCTTTTCACACAATGTGTAAACTTTGTGTATGTGCTGCATTTCTTGTGTCATGAAATAACATGTAGACAAAATAATGTTTTTCCTGTCAGAAATTCAATGGGGATCCAAAGCAAACTGACAGGTGGTTAAATAGCTGCATTTATAAGGATGTCAAGAAGATTTTTCCTTTTTTTGGACAGGTACCAAAAACCTCAAGCCAAAAAGAAGGCTAATGCCATCTGTTTTGGAAGCAGAGATGTGCAATTTTACTTTAGATTTTACGTGACGTAAAATGTCAAATGGGTAACCTTGCTTTATGGATCAAATCCAGTTTATATGAATGCTTTTATTTACTCACACAGCTCGTAATCCAAAGCCCATTGCATTAAACAAATTCTTCTATTGACTTCAGAGAGCTTTGAATCAGGCCCATGTAATAGGAAGTTTTTCAGCTGCATTTAATTTTGTGTTACATGTAAATCCAGATGCAATGTGGATTTAGTTAATCCAGTTTCGTTGCAGTTGTATTAATTTGCATTGTATTTATTGATAGTTGGTTTTATTCATTTGTTCAGCATTTTTTAATAATCCAGGACAATTTAACACTGATGAAACTACTGAATATTGGAGATCTATATACTTCCTTGCAGAAATGAGAAGTGTAGCTCTGAATTAAATAGTGTGATTCGAAGTTCTCTGATACAAACTGGAGATAAGACTTAAATGTCAAAGATAGAGCTGTGTAATACAGCACTAAATTAATATCCATATTTTAAAACAATAAACTGTACAGTATTAAATTATGTTTAAAAATCAATTTAAACAGGCATTTTAAAGGATAAGCTGAAAAAAATATACGTTTTTAAAGTTAAAGTGCAGTTGGAGCTGGGTGAATATTTCAAAACAAATAATTTATCTGACAAATTTAGCCTATTTTTCAGCTCCTAAAATATCTACCTGACAACAGGATTCTCTCAAAATTATTTGTTATTCAGATTTTTTCTATTATTTTAAAAAAATTAACTTTAGTTTGATCTCAAATTGTTCTCTGCAAGAGTTTGATACTTGAAATTCTAGCTGTGTTGCCTAAAGATGATTGGACAGAAAAGTCACATGGTATTTTGTTCTTTGATTGAATGCTTGAATGTGTACATTTAAAATTCAGTCTTTGTGAATACTTACATACAGCCCTGCAATTTCTTTTCCAGGGATAAGCATGGCTAAGGAGAATGAAAACATTCTATTTTTTGCAGGATTCACACAGATCTAAAAATGACCATGACAAAATTGCACCTTCTGACTTGGTGTGTCTGCTTTCTGGGGCTAAATTCTGTCCTGGTGTAAATAATGCAATCCCACTGATCTCACTGGAATTGTGCTTACTTGTGCCAAGCTGAATTTGTCTCTTTGTGTATTTGAGATGCATTCATTTACTGTTTTGATGTTTGGCCAACTCCTGAGGTCTTTGCTCTGTTTTTGCTGAATCTGTATTCATAGATTTCAATAGGAGTTTTGTTCAAGTAATGGCTGAGTGAAAACGGAGGGTCTGATCAAACCTCTCTTCAGAATGAGGAACGCCTTGCTCCCAGGTGAAAAGGATTGTCAGTCACATACATGGCAACATCCCCACCTTTTGCCACAGGCCCTGGAGAGGGCCATCTGTAGGTCTGGGAATCTGCAAGCGAGTAGGGGGCAAGGAGTAAGCAGGCCAAGGGTAGGAGATATGCCTTGTCTTCTCAGAAGGCCCACAGAGACTCCCCAGGAATGGTAATAGAGTCCAGGCTGTACTAATTCCCCATCTCTCTGTGACAGGGATCCCCCTCTTCAGGAAACCCTGGGGCGCTCACCAGCTTCATTGGAGCCCCACTATCAGGGAGTTTGGGTGTGCTGCTGGGGTGAAAGAACCTCCACGCAGATAGCCCTGGCCTTTCCCTGGTCTCCTGGAGTTCATGAGCCAGCCCAGCAGCCTGTTCCACTGGTGGGAGTGGATTCGGGGGTGGGGAAAACAATTCTACCCCCTTGGCAGAACAATTTGGGAAAATTGGGAGAATCTTGGAAACTTTCCCCCCTTTCCCCCACACACCTTCCACAGATTTCCCTGCAGTAACTGGGTCTTGAGTAAGGACCTTAAGAGCTGACTGTGTTTATTCTTGTTAGTTCTACAGGCTAATACGGCAAGGGGGGGGGAGCTGATTTTCCCCCTGCTTTGTGCATCATCAGCATCATTTCCCACTACATCCTGGTTGCAGATTCCTTATTCCTGGTGATGTGTGAGGTGAGGTGAGGTGAGCTGAGTTTTCAGGGCTAGCTGGTAAGGTCACTTTGAGCTGGGCATCGCTGAGAGAAAACAAATATGGAACTTCACATTTTTCTGGCCACTTTTCTGATTGTAACTAACCTCTTATGAGCTATAATTTTCAAGAACTCCCTAATATTCTGACTCTGATTTAGATGTACTGAGACTGGTTTACTTCTTGCCACACACACAGCTTAGCCCTTTATTCTGTAGCCTTTGGCATACACAGAATTGCACTGGGGAAAATGTTTGTTTTCCAAATTGTAGTACTAGAGTGCAGTTGTAAGAGTCACAGTCTAGTGGTTATGGTACAGGGCAAGGAGGCAGGAATTATGGGCCAAGATTTTCAAAACTAACCACCTAAAGTTAGGTTACTAAGTCCATATTTAGGTACCTGCCCGATTTTCAGAGGTACTGAGCACCCAACAGCTACCATTGAAGGCAGTAGGAAGTAGTGCTCATCATCCAGCAGGTGCCTAAATATAGACCTAGGAGACTAATTTTAGGTTCCAAGTATTGAAAACTTTGGCTTAAAGCTTTCTCTGCCAGGTGTGTGCTGGGCAGATTTTCAAAGGCACAACAGATAGTAATTCCCAAATGCACCTATGAATATCTCCCATAAAGTTTTAAGCAGAGCAGATAACTGATTAAGTGTCTTCCCAGCTTCTCTAGCTCTGCTCTCCAGATGCTCAGTCTCCATCCCTGTTTAAGTTCTAAACAGGCATTTTCTGCTCCCTGTCCACTACTCTCTTATCCCCACCCCTACATATCTTCTTGGACACTATAAGCATTTAGCTTTTATAGAGAGACATTTTATAAGTATATCTGTGTATGTGCAGAAACTAAGCACTTAGGTACCAGTGCTGGAAAAATGCATATGCTTAAATTTCCTCTTGCCAGTAATACCATTGGCTGCAATATGTTAAACTCATGAGTATGTGTTTTCAGGATTAGCGCCTTTACAAGAACAAACTGGACAAAGCCGTTAAGGGTGGTGAAGTGGGGATTTGGACCAGAGTGGGTACTGTACACAAGAGCAGTGGCTGAGGAGGTTTCACAAGGGGTGCAAAGACTCAGGTCAGGAGCTTCCATCCTGCACACTTTAGAAAGTGCATAAACAGGGAGTTCTCCTGTGGACCTTTGGGAGTCCAAAGGAGAGCAGCGCCCTCCTGTGAACTTCCTGTGGCCTAGGAGGTCCAGGAGAGAAGAGCTGGGAGATGGTCCTTTCTGAAAGTTCTGCCAGCAAAAGCACTGAATGATTTAATGGACAGGAGCTACGAGGCCATTTGTTTGATGAAAAGGGCTTTTTCTGCCAGCTTCCCCTGGTGTATATGAAAACAGTTAGAGATATTGAGAGGAATAACCCTTTTCTTTTGTGATGACTGATTTTTCAAGTCAGTCCGTGTAGGAGGTCTAGTGAAGGGAGATGAATGGACAACGTTTGACATCTCTGAGTGTTGTGAGACTTATGCTCTAGGGATTGGAGAAGATGTTAGGAAAATATTTCTATATTTTGAAAGAGAGTGATTTTAACATGTTTAGAATGGGACTGATTTAATATAATAATTGTTTAAAAAATCAGTTTGTATCTGCTGAGGAGATGCCATGTGTTTGGTGATGAAATGTGTTAATTTTCATGGGCAATACAGGAATTAAATCTTGCTTGAAGTGAAAAAGTCAGTGCAGCCTTAACTGTGGAGTTGCAAGCAATGTCTCAGTGATATATGAAATATCAGAATGATAATAATTAATAAAGATAATAACACAGTAAAACCTTGCTAATTCACACTAATGTCTGAGAGGCTCCTCACTAATTACTGAATTTTGTGAATAAACAAGCCAAAATAATGCATCAGAAAATGCACTTTGTTCAGTTATTTTGACAACTCTCATTTAGGTTTAATTATTTATACTTCATAATGTACTAGTCTCTGTACTGGGGTAGATTTACAAAAATAATGAAGCCTTTGTAATATGACATTTCTCTACATGCTTCCAACAAAGTGGGTATCACCCACGAAAGCTTATGCTCCAATACATCTGTTAGTCTATAAGATGCCACAGGACTCTTTGCCACTTCACTACAGCATCTGCTGAGAAGTGGGGAGACAGCACCATTTTTGGGTATGTGTGACTTACTAAATGTGCAGATTAGCAAACTGCAGTTCAGGGAATTTGTACTGTAAAATAATATACACTTCCATAGTGCTTTCCATGGAAGGATCTCAAAGCACTTTACAAAAACAATAGAGAATGTCTGAAAGCAAAGCAGAGGTGGTTATTAAACACAATATTGCTAACCCTGAGCGTTCAAAAATCACAAATCAGCCCCCTGAAATCATTAGGTTTATTTCCCTTCTGTCTTTTGAGCCTTTAGACAGCACTCAAGTCACATTTTCAAGCTTTTTGCCACAATCATGAGGGCTAGAAACTTCATTTTAATATCAGTGAAAGCTGAGATTCTCTTGTAATCACTTGACTCCAGGAGCTAAGATTTTAAGAAAAATATCAAATATTGTGAGAGTTTGCAACACTGTCACAGGTGGTAGGAAAACTCCCCATAACTTAGAGACCTTAGAGAATCCACAGACTAGGTGGGTTTGCAGCACTGAGATCCTCTAGGCCTCCTCATTGCAATTGGATGTGCAAATAGCTGTGCGGCGAAATAAATAAATAAATAAAATGGCCATTTCTATCAGTTACTTGCCAGAGAACATAGACTCAGACCTGATCATGATGATCCACACAATGGTGGTCTCAAAGCTTGATTACTGCCATTCATATCTAGGAATGGAACCACACATCCTGAAAATACTCCAGCTGATACAAAACACAGGAATCCATCCGCTCAGCAACACAGTGCACTGCAAATGTATCACCTCAGTGCTCTGTTCCCCGGCTACCTTAGCCACCTGAGATATTGCCTCTTCCTTCAGCGCCTATGACAGCTATGTTCCACCTGAACAATGAAATTCTTGATCAGTCAGGGGAGGCTCATGAATGTGGAAGACCAAACCTTCACAAGAGATGGGCTGATGCTATGGAACTTGCTCCATGGCTGCCTTCAGAACTAAATACAAGATTAATTACTTTGACCTGCCTTTTCCCTAATAATTTCTTTGCACGCACGCGTGCGCACACCTACACACAGAGTACACCTACTGAAAAATTCTATGGTCTACACAAGCTTACTCCTACCAGATGGCGAAGAGAGCGTTTGTTATTTTTATTTCTTTAATAATTATGAAGCAGGAGAAATTTCAGCTGCAAAAGAAAAGTTAATTAAAAAGTTCAATGTGGCTGAAAATAAGGGGTTAAAATGGAAAAGCCATTTCATGCCTTCCTTAACTATGGAATTGCTATTTCTCCACCCTGCCTGGTGCAAGCTGTGGTTCTCCAGGCCCCAGTTCTGTTTACTGGCTCTTTCCAAATGCTCTATGTCACATGCTAGCATACAGAACAATTCCCAGAGGCCAGATTAGGGAATTGTCATTTCTACTGTCAATAATTGGCATAAAAAATTAAAATAACAGCAGGTTTGCACAGAACAGAGGCATATTTTGGTCTAATGATTTTGGATAGTTGAAGAGTAAGTGCCTAAGCTCAGGACAGCAGATAGTGCTCATATAATCCTGTGCAGGGTAGGGAGCTGTGAACTCAGAGTCTCTGATTTTCATTCCACCTAATTTCCTTTATGAGGTTGTTGGTGCCAAGTATTAAATATCAATATTAATTGTAATTCCTGGAGAAGACCTAATAGTTGACATGGACCCAAGTAATCATGGCAACTTTGAACGTCCCCCCCATCCCATCCCCGTTCTTCTCCTCATCAGTCTGGGTTACTGGAACAGATTAGAACCCAATTTAGAGTTAAAACAGGTTATTAAAGATTCCCCAAATCTCCACTGGGTTCTAATGTTAGCTATCCTGCAGCCACTGTGGCCTGAGGCACTCCCTTTGCCTTCTCCACAGGAGTCACCCAAAACTTAGCTTTTGTTTTTAAAAGTAATTAATAACTGAGAACTGGAACATGATGGAGTGATGAGTCCTCCTTGCCAATAGCTTGCTTCAGCTAGCCCCATGCATAGTCAGGCTTCAGGCTTGGCGCAGCTGCTGTGACAGAATATGTGTCTGGCCAAGCTGAGCATCTTCCCATAGCAGCTCCCTCTGCTTACTCTCCCCAGACAAATCCCTGTTTCCCCCAGCTAGGCCTTTCTCTCACATGCCCAGCAACTCTTCCTCCCGCAACAGACCTCTTGGTTCTCTTACATCCCAACCCTTACTTAGGGCAGAACTCGTCTTCCTTTTTTTTCTTAGCCCCATGGCCCAACCCCTCCACACTGTAGCACCCTACATTCTCCAGTGCTCATCTCCCCCATGTAGTAGTCCTATGAGCTTTTGCTCAGCTCAGCCTTTTCTCATGACCACCCTCTTTTCCTTTCTTTCCTTCAGCTGCTTGTTACGGGTCCCCACCCCCTTGTACCAGGGAGAGTGCTGCATAGTCCTCCTCACCCTCCCAGATGCTATATGACCTACACCCCTTTTCTGGTGAGGAACATCAGAACCTACTAATCATCACCAGAAACACTGATCCCAGGAAATTAAAAAGTTGTATTAAAAAGTCTGGATCCAACCTCTCACCCACTTTCCCCTTGTGTTTGGCCCATTCCCACAGGGTGTGCCCCTAGTGGAGGGGTGGCCAACCTGGGGCTCTGGAGCCACACGTGGCTCTTCAGAGGTTAATGTGCAGCTCCTTGCCTAGGCACCGACTCTGGGGCAGGAGCTACAGGCGCCAACTTTCCAGTGTGCCGGGGGGTGCTCGCTGCTCAACCCCTGGCTCTGCCCCAGGCCCTGCCCCCACTCCACCCCTTCCCGCCCCCTCCCCCTGAGCCTGCCGTGCCCACGCTCCTCCCCCGAACCTTCTGCACGCCACAAAACAGCTGACTGGGAGGTGTGTGGAGGGAGAGGGAGGTGCTGATCGGTGGGGCTGCCGGTGGGCGGGAGGTGCTGGGAGCGGGGGCGGGGGGAGAAGATGGGAGGCTGCTGATGTATGACTGAGGCTCTTTGGCAATGTACATTGCTAAATTCTGGCTCCTTCTCAGGCTCAGGTTGGCCACTCCTGCTCTAGTGCATAGCTTAGCCTCTCCCTGGGCCAAATTCTGCTCATTTATGCTAATGTCAATCCAGAGTAATTCCACAGAAGTCCATGGATTTGCAGTGGTGTAAATGAGAGCAGAATATGATCCTATGTATTGTCGAGTACTTACCAGGCCTATCCTGAGACTCCTATTATGGAATTAGCTGCAGGAACAGCTCCCTTATGCCTGTCTGCAGGCTCAGCCATGTCTACATTACTGGTGCTACAACAACACAGCTACAGTGCTGCAGCACCGTAGCACAGACACCTCCTACAGAAATGGAAGGGGTTTTGCCATTGCTGTACCTCAAGCAGCGGTAATTAGGTTGACGAAAGAATTTCCGAGGGTTAAGTCGGAATTGCTGCAGCGCTCAGGGGTGTGAATTTTTCACACCCCCGTGAGCTGTAGCTATGTTCACCTAATTTAGATCAGGCCTAGGGCAAAAGCTTGCCAGGCCCAAGCTACTCTCCTTGCACCCATGGTGCACAGCCCAGCCAGCCGTGGGTGACACTAATAGATGCCCTCTCCAGCATGTAGCTTTCCGTTGAATGGGGGAGAAAAGGGATTCAGCCCATTCAGGGAGGAATTAAACAGGGAAGAAAAGAGTCAAAAAATAAGAGAACAAGAAAATGTACAAAGAAAAATAAAAAAACCTGACAAGGCAAATAAGAAAAGGAATGGAAAAGGAGAAAAGAGAGAAAATGGACCGCAAAATGGAGAGATGTGCCAGAACCTAGCGTGAGGAGCCAGTGTGAGGGTGCCCAGGTGACATTCCAACAAAACTACCTCAGCCTATGCCCATGCCCAGCCTGTCCTCAGAGGGACTAGCCTGTTATGCATAGCCCAACCCCGCCCCATACACAGCAGAACCTCAGAGTTATGAACACCAGAGTTACAAACTGACCAGGCAACCACACACCTCATTTGGAACCGAAAGTACACAATCAGGCAGTAAAGATACACAAAAAAAGGAAATACTGTACAGCACAGTAATGTGTTAAACGTAAACTACTAAAAAAATAAAGGGAAAGTTTAAAAAAATATTTGACAAGGTAAGGAAACTGGGTCTGTGCTTGTTTCATTTAAATTAAGATAGTTAAAAGCAGCATTTTTCTTGTGCATAGTAAAGTTTCAAAGCTGTATTAAGTCAATGTTCAGTTGTAAACTTTTGAAACTTTTGTGGTGGAGTGGGCAGGAAATGGGAGAGTCACCCGCATTCCTTGGTGAGTGGGGCAGGTGACTCAGATGAAATGGACCAAGATTAGCACCTGTCCTTGGGATGCACAGAGAGGAGGGAGAGTTTTGGACCTTTTCCCCCTTTCAAAAGTAGCCTCTAAATGTTGGGTGCCAACTGTAGACACCTGTGGGGTCCTGATTTTCAGAAGAAGTGAGCACACACAGCTCCCACTGAAGTCACTGAATGCTGTGGGTACTCAGCATCTCTAGAAATCAGGCCACTTAGTGGGTCACTAACTGTGGTCACAAGTGCCTGATTTTAGGCTTCGGGGTTTGAAAATGTTGGTAATGGAACCTAACTTGAAGCACCCAAAATGAGAAACCACTTCAGAAGCTTTGGACTTGAGGCATGTTCCTGGGGGATGGGCAGGGAGGAAGGCCCTGCTCCTTTTCCTGGAGAGGGGAGGAGATAAGGAGACTCAACCTCTTTATGGTAGGGCAGAAAGAAAATATGCCCCTTTCAGAAGTGCAGGTGCAAACAGCGGCTCTGACCTTTGTAGGGAGAGGGCAGGAGAAACTCAGACACTCTCTAGAGATTGGGGATGGGTGGAGACTTAAGTATTTTGGAGGCCTGGGGCAAGAGGAGTGTAAAACTAGACCCTCTGAGGGGAGGGGGAGAGGCAGGAGTGCCAGCACCACTGGGGGTGGGGATAAGAGGTCCCAACTCCTTTCCTGAAGGGTGCTGATGAGAAGGTTGCACTCCCTCTCCTGTTGGGGAGCTGGGGTGGGGAGGGTGAAGGACCAGTTTCTCTGCTGCTTTGGGAGTGAGGAGTTAGGGAGGGTGAGGAAGAGTCTCAGCCACTCCCCTTTTTTTGGGGGGGGGGGATCCCAGTCAATCTCCTGTCTGTAGGAGTTGGGGGGGGGGAGGGATTTGGGAGCTGAGTCCCAGCACCTCTTGGTAGAGGGTGTGGGGGGAGGGTCCCAACCCCTGTCATGTGGGGGGAATTCTGGGGTCCAAGTCCCTCTCCCGTGGGGGGAACTGAGGTAGGGGGTGCCAGCCCTGCTCCAGTTGTGGGAGGATTTGGGGGTCCCAGTGCTCCCGTTCTGGGGTTTTGGGGTGTCCCAGTGCTCCCATCTTCTATGGGGGGGAAGAGTTTGGGTCGGGGGTCCCAGCCCCTTTCCTGTGGGGGGAGCTTGGGGGCAGCCCCTCTCCTGGGGGGAGTTGGGGTGGTCCCCGCCTCTCTCCCGTGCGGGGAGTTTGGGGAGGGGTCCCAGCCCCCCTTCAGTTGTGGGGAGGTGGGGGGGGCAGCCCCTCTCCCTGGCGGGCGGGGGGGGGCGTCCCAGCCCCGTTCAGCGGCTCGGCGCCTGGAACAATAGCGAGCGAGCGAGGAGAGGAGCCGGCTCTGCCCCCCGCTCCCCGCCCCGCCCCTGCCTGCCGCACGCCCAGCCAGAGGCAGAGCCGCCGCCGCCGGAGGAGCCGGTTCCATGCCCGCTGGAGCCTCCTCGTGCCGCCGCCGCCGCCCCCGCTAGCCCCGCCATGGACGTTCGCTTCTACCCCTCGGCGCCCAGCGCGGTGGCCTCGCTGCCCGGGGCCGAGCCCGGCTGCCTGGGCCCCCTGGACTATTACCACTGCAACAAGGTACGGCGGGCGGGGAGGTCCGGGCCGAGCGCCCAGCCCGGCCGGCAAACTTGCCGGGCGGGACCTGTCACCGCGGGCGGGCGGGCGCGGGCCAAGCCCGGGTGCTCGCCGCCCCGGACGGGCCGAACTCCCCCGGCGGGCAGCCCAGTGCCGCAGGCGGCCGAGCCCCGGCGCCCGGCCGGAGGGAATTTCAAAACTAGTTCCGAGAGCAGCGCCCGGGCCGGCAGCGAGCCCCCGGGGGCCGGCAGCGGCGGGGCCGCCTCTGCCCCCATCGCGCCCCCGGGGCTGCTGCCTGCGAACCCCCCCGGTGGCTGGAGGGGAAAACAAAGCACCGCACCGACAGCAGCGCGCACGCTGGGGTGTGTGTGAGAGCGAGGGGGTGAGTGGGGACGGGCAGGGGAGTTGCGTGCGCCCGGGGGGCGGCTTGTGCTCTAGAAGTGTGGCTCTGGGGCGATGGTTCGGGCTGGAGCATGTACGGGCTAGGAGAGACGCGCTTTCGGGTGAGTGTGGCCGCGTTGTGTGCTGGGTGCCTTTATTCACCCCTTCTCCACGGGGATGCTTTGCCCAAAGGGATCTCGGCGTGTTTTTTCCTGTATTTCGCAAACCTGGCTTCCCCGGCGTGGTTAGCTGCCGGGCCGCGGCTCTTGGTACATTTGTTTGCATTTTTCGGAACTCTGGCTTTGGACTCCGGGTTCTTGCCCCCGCACTTGTCAGTATCTCGCTCGCCTTTTCATCCGCTCAACGCAGTTACTTCTGTTCAACACAGCAGACAGACCTGAGTTATGTATATTTCATAAGAGTTACAGTGCAGCATAGCAATCTTTCTAACCTAGATTTCTCCACTTTCTGCTGCACGGAAAAACACCCCCCCCCCTCCTTTTTTTGTAACTAGCAAGGAATTTGGTGGGGAGTATTCGAGAGTGCCAGAGGTATTTTAGGAAATAATCCTTCATCCAAGAGCAGCAAGAGGATAAAGCAGTGATAGATAGATTCAGCACTCGAGGGACAGGTAGTTCTCTGCAAGTGCCACCCTGCTCCACGGGTTTGAGGAAAACAACACGTAAACATTTTAGTAACAGAACAGTTTGGAGTAAAACCTTTGGAGGATTATTTATATGGATAAGCTTGAAGGTGTAGCTGGGACTGGGTTTCATATTGCCAAGTTCTGGTGCTCATATTTAAAAACTTAATGAAAGTGGTGAAAGTTTTAATGTTTCAGAACTGCAACTAGAATGCCCATTTGTTTTTCTACGGTAACACTTTGAATCGAACTGAAGAAAAAAGCAATATGGTTTCTTAAGACTTAGCAAATGAATTTTCATTTGTAAACTGTACGTATTAAGCATTCTCTGCTGTTTGGGTCATTTAAATATCTTGTTTAACTTGAATTAGACTTGCTAATCTATAATCATTTCTTTAAAATGCCCAGATAATTTCTTTGAAGCTGAACAATTTTAATGGGAAATTACTTCCTTCCACCCCACTTTTGTTGGTTGCCCCTCTTTTTTTTTTTTAACAACAGGATCACTCTGAAAATACTAAAAATTGGGCAAACAGCTGCACGGGAGGGAAGATACATTTTCATTAGTACAGAAATATCAATTGTGAAAGGAGTCCAGGAGTACATAAGCAGAAGACCCTGAGAGCTACAACTCTAAAATACTGCTTGTTTTAATAATATTAATAATAATAATAATTATTATAATAATTATTAAGAAGATTGTAGAAATTAGCTTGTTTTCCAGTTTTTTTGATGTAGAAGATGCTGCATGGGTTATTCATCCAAAGCTCTAATTGGGGCAGTGCTCATTTGTCCGTAACCTGAGTGATATGCTCTTCCTGTGGCAGTTTGAGAGCAGAGTGCCCTGTAGTGGAAAGTCACAAAGTAAAAGTTAATATGTGCCTCCAAAAACTTTGACTTGAGCGATGGAGAAAATTCTGTGGGGCCCATTTTTGTGGACTCAACAGTGGGATTGGCAGGTTAGACTGTTGTGATCAGTTTGGAGCTATTTGTTAATACCTGTACATCCAGCGAGAGAACTGCTGTGAGTGCAATGCTCTGAGAGCACAGAAGGAGCTACTTTTCCCTAATTAATAGAGTAAAATAAGTAAATTTCTAGCCATTGCGCTGTCAAGCTGGATGGGATGTTGCACAGGAACGTACAGGGTACTGACCATGCCACCAGGTGCTGCTGTTGTCACTACTACTGAAGATCTTAAGACAGGCAGAGGAAGAAGGGAAAATACTAACCCTTTCCCTGATGTTTAGAACATTTTTTTTTCTGAGCTATCAAATGCCATTTGCTTATGCACAGTGGGCCAACTTTACCTTAAATGAGAGCCCACTGGGTTGAATTTTGTTTTATGGACCAAGTGCAGAGAGATGCAAGTGTGGCTAATTTTAATATAAAGATTGACCAAGATGAACAGGAGGTGGTGTGCATCATCTGGTTCTACTCCAGGGTATGTTTGTGGGGTGTGGGGACAGACCTGGCTACTGTGTGTTTGAATTCTCCTATCCTGTTCTGCACAGTGCAGGCTCAATTTGTTGTGCAGTTACTGGTGGTCCACTCTTCTCTGTAGATACACCTTCCCAGGCATTCCGTAGAGAGCTACTCCTTGTGTTTGCGTATTTCTTCTGAAGCAAAAGGCTGCTTCCCCCTGTGAGATCTTCCCCTTTCATGAGACTCTTGGTCATCATATACAGATTCCCCTCCACTCATCCATTATATGTATTGTGTGTTTAGTGCTGACAAAGTGCTCATCATTGAACAACACACACAGATACAGACACGGAGAAGGCAGATGTGGTGTAAAGTCTGAAGGAAGAGGGAATGGACGCCTTAAAGGAGGTTAATTATCACTACTCATGGCCATTACAAATGTTAATTTGTTTTTGAGCTGGCTGTGAATAAGGAGAGGGCAGTAACGTGGTGCTGCATTCTACGTGCTACTCTTCTAACCCTTAATTCAGACCTGTGGGTGAGCGGCAGCTCCTCAGCATGATCCCCCTTCTCTATTATTAGACGAGAGTCTGGGCTGGAAGCTGATTGAGGTGGGAAGGACTCTTGGGCCTGGCTCGTGCTTCCTCTTCCATGGGCTGGTTCTTGTGCTTGAAGTCTCCATCTGCTGTAGCCCATGAAAGCTTATGCTGAAATAAATTGGTTAGCCTCTAAGGTGCCCCAAGTCCTCCTTTTCTTTTTGCGGATACAGACTAACACGGCTGCTACTCTGAAACATCTGCATTGAGAACCTCAGTAAATATATAATGTGAATAAGGAGGAGCTCAGAAGTAAGTTTAAAGCTCTTGGGCTAAAGTGCTGTTAGTTTTAGGTGGGCTCTCCCCCCCCCACCCCCCGGCCTTTTGAGTATGTGGAGAAACACCAAGATTGAAAGGAGTGCGCAGTGTCACAGTGTATAAATAGCTCTAGCTGAGAGCATAACAATAGCTCTGCCCGTGCTATGGCTGAGCCAATAGGCACTTTCAGTACAACCAGCAAGCTCACTGAGGAAACACTCTTTAGCCCAAAGCATCCTGAAATGTTAATGTAATTGTTTTGTGCACTTACTGAACATGATATTGTTATCATGAGATTTCCGATCTCATCTGTGCGCTGCAGTGAGCTGCAATTCCTTTTTACAACTATTGAGGTGCCTATTATGCATCGGCATTTCCATTTTAAAAAAGACAGGCGCTTTTAAAGGTAAAATGAAATGGGGGCATATGTTCAGCACCACATGCAAGGGACTGCCTGTTCATCTAAAGCTCTCCCAATGGGCTTCATGGGAGTGGGGCCCTCCGTTAGCTGTGTGCAATGGCGAATGCTAGCTCATGTAGGGCAAATTCTGGCCTCATTATGTGGCTCTTCTTCCCACCTTCCCTCTGGGGAAGGGGAATGGTTAGTGGAACCACACCTGTCCTCCTGCCCAGGCACTCCTGTTGATACCTATTACTGTAGCCTGTGAGTGCCCTCCTACTCCAGTCCCATTCCAACCATCCACCCTGAGGCATGGGTGCCTGGCATTGGCACCTCCTACTCCTGCATGCACATCAGTTCTTTTACATTTAGCGCCACCTACTGGGGTGGGGGGAAGATCTCCCCAGCAGGCTAAGGGTTTTTTACGTGCTTAGGTGTATTATGATGCATTTTCCTCAGACTCTAAGAAGCCACTTATTTTTCAAGTTGTGTTATTGTTTATTGTGAATATATTATGTACATGACCAAGGCAGCACACATCTGTGGCATGTAAGATGATTGACACTCCGTCATGTGATGGTTTTTACACACCCCTGCCTGCTCCATGAAAAACTTGGGTTCATGCCCACTTTGGTTGAAACGAATATTTATATGTGTCCTTTGCTTTTAAACAGTGTTTGAAATCCATGGTAAGTAAATTATGTATAAAGGGTTCATGGTAAATTGCAGTTTTATTGTCCTAGGGCCCCATCCTGCTCCCAGAGCCCTCAGTGAGCACGTACATTGTATTAGCTGAATTGTTGGCATGTATGTAATGAATAATTCAGGTACATTGAATATTACTTATTTTAATTAAAGGCCCAGTTGTGCAATCCTTATTCAGGGAAAACTGCTACTGAATAAAAGTAAGATAGTGGGGATCTTGCCTGAGTGAGGAAAGCAGGATCAGGACTGTTCTTTGTCTTATGGGCTATAGGCTTCAGTGTTATGTTGTAATGTACTGGGTGTGTTATTGGGCTTCCAATGCCCTTGCCTCTTATCTCTAGAAGGAACTTTTGACAGTGAATGAGTATGTTTCTGTATATTTCCCTACATAAAGAAATTTAAATATAGATCCCTCTTAACTATAACTGTGCATATTAAAAAGTTCTTGATATTAAATTTGCAAACAACCTGGTAATCATAATTACTGAACATAGTTTATGTTGTCTAACTCATGGTATATTTCACTCTCTGGTGTAGAGAGTATATCTCTTTTAACACTAGGAATATATGCTCTGCTTGGTGCACCTCCCATTATTCTTAATGGGAGTTATGCACACACGTCAAGGGAAAGCTGTAGACGCCTTAACATGTCTAACATCTTTAGAAGTCAATAGCATAATCAAAACCTGTGCCCTGAGCCAGAGGTTCTCAACCTTTTTCTTTCAGAGTCCGCCCCCCCCCCCCCATCCCACAATATGCTATAAAAAATCCACGGCCCACCTGTGCCACAATAACTGGTTTTCTGCATATAAAAGCCAGGGTCGGCATTAGGGGCTAGCAAGCAAGGTAACTGCCTGGGGCCCCATGCCACATGGCTCCCCTCCCTCCCTCCCTCCCCCCCAAGCTACATTGATCAGGCTTCAGCTTCAGCCCCAGGTGGTGGGGCTTAGGGACTTGGGCTTCAGCCCCATGCGGTGGGGCTTTGCCTTTCTGCCCTGGGCCCTAGCAAGTCTAATGCTGGCCCTGCTTGGAGGCCCCTCTGAAACCTGCTCGAAGGCCTCTAGGGGGCCCTGGACCGCTGGTTGAGAACCACTGCCCTAAGCCTTTCTAAGAAAACTATTAGTTACTTTGCTGCTTCAGATATACCATAACTTCCCTATATTTTGCCTTCTCAGTTCTTAAATTGATAAAAAACTATTTTGTTAATATGCTGTCATAAATTATAGATAATTAAAACCCACAAGCCATGAGATCAGTATTAATTTGTACCAACATTTTCTTCTTAAAAAACAAACACTCATTAGAAACTGAATCTGCCCTACTGGTATAAAACAGGGTCAATCTAATGAATACATTTTTATGGAACATTCTGTTTTGTTTTGACTTTTACTGTACGTTGTAAATTGCAGTGATAAACACTGGCCTTTTTCAGTGTTTTATTACTTTGCCATGCTGAAAGATAAAATATTTTCTGTTCCTTTTTACTTTCTAAGCCAGTTCTGTTTTGAATAAACATAAATCTTTTTTTCTTTCAAGAGAGAATATTGGATAGGGAATAAAATGTCCAGTAAATTTTTAATTTGGAGTTTATTTTATTCTCACTTTGTGCAGGGAACTCCTCTTGATAGCAAATGTTGAATAATTCCCTGAAGATGGGCAAGGACCTACCGTTTTGGGAATTATCTGAGTCACTCACTGGGCCATTCCAGCTTCCTATAGCATATTCTTTGATGGTTTATGCATTCTATCTGCATAGTAGAAAGTGTTTGAAGCTCTATTTTGCCGTGGGCTTTATTAAATCAGAAATTCAGAGCTAAATAATGAATGCCCATCCATTCATAGAAATTGTTGTTCTAGTTATATGTGCAGAGAGAAGGCTTTATTCTAGCTGCTTTTGGAATAATAGAGATATCTTGAAGACTACGGTGGTTTATATAACAATATGGTTGTAAAGATCAGTTCTGATTAAATCCCTTGAAGGCCTGATCCATAAAAGTTTTATTCGCATGTAGTGAGGAGGGAGTTGGCACACTGAAGATAATGGATCAAAATCTTAAAGTTTCTTTTACTTATTTATGATTTTTCAAATTGACTATGAACATTTTCCTTAAAATCACTGGGCCAGAGTCTGATTGTGGTTATGCAGCCATAAATCTGGACTAAATATTGATGTCAGCAGAGTTACTGCGTACTGACAGTGGTATAACAGAGATCAGAATCTGTCTCCGTGCATGTACAGTCAAAAAAGCATTACTGGTGACAAACTGTAGTTGACTTCGTATTCATAAAAAGGAGCAGTTCTATAGTGGTTTATAAATGTGTACCACAAACATTATTCCTGCTTGTTCCAGGGATGATTGTTAATGTAGAGGACACCTGTGACCCATGCTATGCTCTTTATCCCTGTTCTTTCAGTGTCCTACTTTTGCTATTTGTTTTATTCACTACGGGTAAAGTAGGATTGTTTGCTTTTTAGGGTATTTCTGCATGTTCCACTATTGCTTTCCTTGTGTGTCTGTATTAATCTGCAGAAGAGGCAGGGACCACTCTGTATCCATATGCAGATTATTCAAGACAGCAGCATTTTGTTGTGAATCAGGAAGGCGGGTGGAGGAGAGGGGGGAATGTGTCATCCCACTAGATGTGGAATGAATTTTTTTTCCAGTTACCTTTATGTTCATCCTTTTTATGAATAGTGCTCTAAATGCTTTTACCATAAGTTGGATTATATCTTTCAGTATAAATGAAGCATATAATTGTGTTTTCCTAACCGCTCTACATTAAAAATAAGTTATTATGCTGCTAATGTGTTTTCCTAGACAATTTTCCATCTAGTCACTATCAGGCTTCTGTTTTTAGCTGTTGCATACAACATCTTCTCTGGCTTCTTTCTGTTTTATTTTGCATTGCTAAAGTTTGGGTGAAGTGGTGCCATGATTCCAGTTTTGCTACCATTAACTCTTAATGGGAGATTTGAGTTTTAATGTTCCCCTTTTGTGATTTTTCCATACACCTTTTTTATAATTAAGGCTTATATTTTGGAATTCATTTCGTGTAGGGAGGGAGAAACCTACAATGCAACATACACTGAAATGAGCAATAATCAAAATTGTTATAAAGATGTGGTTGAGAATGGTGTTAAATCATCTGTCTGACTCACTTATGAGTAGGTTTAAATATTTTAGTCATGTGCATCCTCCCTTCTTTTATAGTTCCATTTTTCAAAGAAGAAATGGCATCCATCAGAAAAAAACCCCCAGAAAGGAACAGTCTCCTGTGTAGCCTGCAGGCTGAATCTTTGCATTATGCCACAGAATATCCATCCTCCATTGTAATCTTTTGCATAGATTGGTTGACCTCTGTAGATATAATTAAATCTCTTCCTGGCTACTGTATGGTTTCATTTCAGCTCTGTGCTGTATGTATCTGTTAGGTAAGTGTTAAATTAGGGCCCTATATCAGTAATTGTTGTTGTGGTATGATTATTTGAAAATCAGTTTATACTGGGTAGTGAGCTATTTCTCAGAAGCCTTATCTGAGGAAATCAGGTGACTTTTAGTCTGAGGCAATTTCTTGACCTCTAATTATAGCGTGGTCACAAGAAGGCTGGATTGCATGAGTGCTTAATGTAATATGTAGATTTTCTGTATTGCCTTAAAAACTCACCCTCTCACTCCTTGTGAAATGATTATTCTGTGTTCATAAGGGTGGGCTAACCTCACAAGAGCAAGGAAATTAAAGTGGAAATATCTGGCCTGATCCTCAATGTGAGTAATTCCTCTAAGTCAATGGAGCAGTGCTGACTTACACCAGCTGCAGATACGGTCCCATTAACTTCTGTAAAAGATCCTTAAGACTGGCTAAGGTACTTGTATCACTTCCACTCTTCTATAGACATTACCCTGACACAAAGGATCATGGCACTGGATGTTGCAAAATCTATAGCCATGGTACTTCAGTGTTTTTATGGAAATGGAGATACTCTGTTCCAAATGAAAACAATATTGGGCACACTTGTGGCCTTGGCTATGCATGCACGGCTCCCACTGGGCCAAAGTCAGCCCTGCTGTAATGTCATTCCGCCACTCACTCTGGATTTGACCCACGCCAGTGTCTGATGGCAGAACAGGGTTCATTGTTTTTGTGGGAGCTCTTTTAGAAGATTAGACAGATTAACATAGTTTTTCTTTCCACAAGATATACCAAAAATGTCTGACTCTGTTTCCATTCCTGTTTGGATTCCTTGCGGAGGCATTGTCTTTTTCCTCTCCTGGCCTGTCTCTTGCTCCACTCCTGTAGCCCCGTTTTTCTCTTTCTCTCCCCTCTAGTGGAAGTCATTATCTTCCTCTTTCTCTGGGCTCAGCTCTTCTCCTTTTTGCTTCAGGTCCCCGTTGCGTCAGAGTTGGGAGACATGGATTTTATTGCTGTTTGAACTGAGCATGTCTCTGAGGCCTTCATTTTCAGAAGTAACTAGTGATTTTTCAGCTCCATTTTTTGTGGTGCCCAGTCTGAGAGGGGCCTGATTATCAGAAAGTGCTGGCCACCTGCTCTCTGCAACCTGGAGCTTTAGAAGGTAGTTAAAGTTGAGCATCCAGAAATGGAGTCATCCCAAATCACTGGTCACTTCTGAAAATTTACGTGTTTTGAGCCTCTGCTTTTCTACCTGTAAGATGGAGGGAATAATTCTTCCCTTTGTCACTAAGTTGAAGTTTAGTGTTTGGAAAGCCCTTAAGAGCTTCTAGAAAACAGCAAATGTTATTACCGCCTCACTCTGACCTATCCTTCATTCATCTTCTAAAATTCGGTCTTTGTGTCTCCTGGCTCTTTGCTTCAAAGTCTCCGATCCCTGTCTCCTCTATGCTTATCTCTTCTGCCTTCTCTCTTTTTGCAGAACTCACCTACCACTTCCTGGCTTCAGTACCAACTTGACAGCACCACCAACACCAACATTGACCACACAAATAATTTTCATTCCCATTAGCACTAATCCAGAGAGAGGTGGCGGTACAGCCTAGGCCATCTTTAATACATTTAAGAAGATTCTAAGCCATTTAAATATTTCTTGATTTCAAAATCAATTTAAATAAGGGAAATGGGTGGGAGAGTAACAGGATTGAAAGTATGTTCTGGAACTTTTGCTTCCAGGTTCTCAGTTCAAATCCAGCTCAGATTGTTACTGGTTGAAATCTGTTCCAATTGAATGGCTGCTCCCTGGGATGTGTGAAAAGAGTTTGTGGGCCTTTGTCCAGGTTTTAGACAGGTGTCTACACTGCTACATTTGCTGTTATTCTGGCATTCTGGTTGGCAGTCTCAGTAGAAAGACTAGTGACTGAATGGGTCACGTAGACTGAACTACCCTCTTACCCCTAAAGATGGTTTCTCCAGCTCAGGGATTTACTCGTCTTTATTTTGCTTTGGACAACGCCCTCCTCCTCCCCTCTCCCCCAGTTTTGGGTTTTGATTAATCTGAGATTGTGAGCTCTCTGGGTTCTGGTTTTTGACTGGGCCTCTAGGCACCACATCAGCATAAAGAAATGAGGGATGAGGTGCAATGGCAAGGAATAGTGTGTGTGGGGCTTGCACTGCCCGTGCCTGGGCAGCTGTATCTGTTCTCTGGAGACATGTGCTCAGGCTCAAGGGGTGTCTGTCTGGCACTAGTTGCCAGCACTGTATTAGTGGACTTCATTTTTTCCTTTATATACCATCACTGCTCCCTAATTTACAGATAAACACTTTCTCTGTTAAAGAAATAAAACAATGGAGAATATGAAATGGTTCTAATCTTCTACAGAGGTTTATCTTAACATTGCATTTTTATAAGGTGAGCAATTTTAACCGCACTAATCTGGAGTGTAAAAATGATCTCATAATAGAAGTTTTCTAGGGAATCCCAAGGGGAGCTGGATTTGTAACCCTATTGTCTAAAGGGGGCAGGGTACCCAAGATTCCTTAATCGGCAGGAAAGAGACTTTGTCAATGTGGAAGTGATTATAATTTTATGAAAACTTTTAAGAAAACTCTTTGTCAAGAGCTGGAATAGAGTTTAATTGAATTATCTTGGCCTGTCTCTGCACTTGGGGTGGGTAGGGGAAGCATTTGGATGTAATTGGGAAAAAAAAAAAGTAGAAATACTTTAAAAATTGAAAAATGGGCACTTTGACCACAGAAAAATGTGGCTTGTCATCACACTAGGAACTAACAATCACTTCCATTACTTCTGAGCTCTGCTTGCCAGTGGTTTCATGTTAAACTTAGGAAGGTAATTCTTCCTCCTCCGTCCCGCCCAGTGTATTATCTTGTCTGTAAGTAGTGAACATTAAATGAAGAAGAATGCAGTGTTTAAAAATATCAAGCTTTTTCAGAAATGGCTGGCAGACCTTACCAGTGATAAGCATTGTTGACTGAAGATCAAACAGCAAAAGAAAACTCTTCCAACAAGAGCCATGGAGTGAACCCTATAGCCAGACAGTGAGGTCACCCAAGCTTCAGTCTGTGTATATTTAGGAACCTGCACTGGAATTATGGTCTGGTCTCCTCTACACCAGACGGACAGTGGTGACATGTTGTTTTGAACCTGACAAATCTTAAAACCAAGGAAACATTTACTGTATGCCAAGAAAACCAAAGCAGTGTTTTCATTATTAAGTGGTACAATTTTTTTTAAGATAAAGAGCCTGTCCTGAAGAAAAGACTAGGTAGTCATAAAGTAAACTGAAGACTAACTGCACGTTTGTTATTTATTAACTAATTGACAACCTCTGGTTCTACAACAAAGTGGCAAATTAATTGTGGGAGGCCATCTGCCTAAAAATTGGGCAGCTCAGCCACTACCTGGCCAGAGAGCGCATAGAGGCTTTTTGGGATTTGATTTAAAGCAGATTGAAACATTGGTCTTTGAAAATTATTTTCAGTCAGTGTGTCACTTTAGTAATGGGCTTTGAAGAGGGAAAAATTTATAATCTTTATAGCTGCTTAAGCCTACCTCGTTCTAAACTCTGTGTTAGAATGGCTGTAACTTGGCCTTCTCTTCCCTGGCAGAGTAGCCTGCTAATAAGTCTAACATGAATAACACAGGTGCAGTTTTCTCTTAAATTTTAATTACTTGTGAAAATACAGTAGCAAATAGTTAACTTGTGTGCATGTGGATGCAAACTAAATAGATGTTCTTCTCATTTGATCTCAGTCTTCACTGGGCTATATTGGCCAGTCCTTCATCTGATGGAAGTGAAACCTCTTATGCAGTTTATCGACTGATTTAGGCCTCAATCCCGCAACTGGCCCAACATGGACAGCTGCCTCCTCACCATTGACTTCAGTGGGCTTTCTGGTGGGTGCAGGGTCTGCCTGTGGAGCCAGATGCAGGAGCTGGGCCCTTACGCATGAGAGGTAGCCTCACTGGTACTGTACTTGGCAATTGTGTATGTCTCCATTTGTCAGATGCACCTTGGTCTCGATACACCAAAGATTGCTTTAAAATGGTTCTCTTGGCACTTTCTAGGTATGAGAAGCAGGAAGGAAAATGTCATTAAACTCTGTGTGTGTGTGTGTGTGTGTGTGTGTGTGTGTGTGTGTGTGTGTATATATATATATATAATGTTGGATTTGTAATTCTATATACTACATCGGTGGTGATGGCTTCAATCAGATGGTAAATAGGAACTTAATAATAAAAAGGGCATTAATCCATACTAATAAAAGGCGAAACATCTAATTCCTTGTAAAATGTGCCAGAGTTGATTGAGATTTGAAAAGCTTTTTCCTGTACAAATACTTGCATATTGCAAGCTCCTGATCTGGCACTGGAGGGGTGCTCTCCCAATGTCTGTGACTTTCCATGGTATAGTTTTGTTTCTTTGCAAAGGTTGTGGTCACAGACAGAAAGTCTGAGAGGAAGTGAGTACAGAAGTGAAAATGAGGGTCCTAGATTTTAAAGCCAGAAGGGGCTGTTAGATTATTTAGTCTGACTCTGTTACCCCTGCTTTAGCCCAGTAAGTTGTGTTTGGCTAGAACATCTGTCAGAAAGACATCCAGTCTTGATTTGAAGACATTGAGAGATAGAGTATCAGCTGTTTCCCCTGATAGGTTGTTCCAATGGTTAATTACTCTCATTGTTAAAAAATTGTGCCTTATTTCCAATTTAATTTTAGAGAAAAGTGATTAGTTTCTCCAAGCCTTGCAGCCCTCCTGCCTTTTCCAAGGCAGCAGAATATCACACTCATTACTTTCCTGTTTAAACTGGTCCAAACTGGAGACTCACCAACTTGCCTTTCAAATTATGCATATATGTTTGGATTAGCTGAAGGCCTGAGTCCTGTGTTTTTACCAGTGGAGAGTAAGAATGAACTTCCATAAGTTCCCATGAACTCCCATGACTGCTTCTTGGAACAGCTAGTCCTGGAACCCACAAGAGGAGAGGCAATTCTTGATTTAGTCCTAAGTGGAGTACAGGATCTGGTCCAAGAGGTGAACTGGACTGCTTGGTTATAGTGACCATAATATATTTAAATTTAACATCCCTGTGGTGAGGAAAACACCACAGCAGCCCAACACTGTAGCATTTAATTTCAGAAAGGGGGACTACACAAAAATAAGGAGGGTAATTAAACAGAAATTAAAAGGTCCAATGCAAAAAGTGAAACCCCTGCAAGCTGCATGGAAGCTTTTTAAAGACACCATGATAGAGGCTCATCCTAAATGTATACCCAGAGGTGAAAGTAAGCCGGTCCGGTCCCTGCCTCTTCCGGTTGAGGCCACGCCTCTTCTGGTCGAGGCCATGTCCCCTGCTCAGAACTCCAGAATACGGGTAAGTCCTTTAAGTTACTTTCACCCCGTATATACCCCAAATTAAAAAACATAGAGAACCAAAAAAGTGCCACTGTGGCTCAACAACAAAGTAAAAGAAGCAGTGAGAGGCAAAAAGGCTTCCTTTAAAAAGTGGAAGTTAAATCCTAGTGAGGAAAATAGAAGGGAACATAAACTCTGGCAAATGAAATGTAAAAATATAATTAGGACGACCAAAAAAGAATTGGAAGAACAGCTATCAAAAAGTAATCACAATTTTCTTTTTTAAGTAAATCAGAAGCAGGAAGCGTGCTAAACAACTAGTGGGGCTACTGGACGATCAAGATGCTAAAGGAGCACTCAAGGACGATAAGGCCATTGCGGAGAAACTAAATGAATTCTTTGCATCGGTCTTCATGGCTGAGGATGTGAGGGAGCTTCTCTAACCTGAGCCATTCTTTTTAGGTGACAGATGTGAAGAACTGTCCCAGATTGAGGTGTCATTAGAGGAGGTTATGGAACAAATTAAACAGTGATAAGTCACCAGAACCAGATGATATTCACCCAAGAGTTCTGAAGGAACTCAAATGTGAAATTGCAGAATTACTAACTGTAGTCTGTAACCTATCATTTAAACCAGCTTCTGTACCAGATGACTGGAGAACAGCTAACGTAACACCAATTTTTAAAAAGGGCTATGGAGGTGATCCTGGCAATTAGAGGCCAGTAAGCCTGACTTCACTACTGGGCAAACTGGTTGAAACTATAGTAAAGAACAAAATTGTCAGACACATAGGTGAACATAATTTGTTGGGGAAGAGTCAACATGGTTTTTGTAAAGGGAAATCATACCTCACCAATCTACTAGAATTCTTTGAGGGGGTCAACAAGCATGTGGATGGGGGGATCCAGTGGATATAGTGTTCTTAGATTTTCAGAAAGCCTTTGACAAGGTCGTTCACCAAAGGCTCTTGAGCAAAGTAAGCAGTCATGGGATAAGAGGGAAGGTCCTCTTATGGATTGGTAACTGGTTAAAAGATAGGAAACAAAGGTAGGAATAAATGGTCCGTTTTCAGAATGGAGAGAAGTAAATAGCGGTGTCCCCAAGGGGTCGGTACTGGGCCAAGTTCGATTCAACATATTCATAAATGATCTGGAAAAAGGGGTAGACAGTGAGGTGGCAAAATTTGCAGATAATACAAAACTACTCAAGATAGTTAAGTCCCAGGCAGATTGTGAAGAGCTACAAAAGGAGCTCATGAAACTGGATGACTGGGCAACAAAATGGCAGATGAAATTCAATGTTGATAAATGCAAAGTAATGCACATTGGAAAACATAATCCCAACTATACATATAAAATGATGGCATCTAAATTAGCTGTTCCCGCTCAAGAAAGAGATCTTGGAGTCACTGTGGATAGTTCTCTGAAATCATCCACTCAATGTGCAGCGGCAGTCACAAAAGCGAACAGAATGTTGGGAATCATTAAGAAAGGGCCAGATAATAAGACAGAAAATATCCTATTGCCGCTATAGAAATCCATGGTAGGGTATAACAGGGTTCAAAAAAGAATTCATGGAGGATAGGTCCATCAATGGCTATTAGTGAGGATGTGCAGGGATGGCATGCACAGCCGCTGTTTGCCAGAAGCTGGGAATGGGTGATAAGGGATGGCTCTCTTGATGATTACCTGTTCTGTTCATTCCCTCTGGGGCACCTGGCATTGGTCACTGTTGGAAGACAGGGTACTGGGCTAGATGGACCTTTGGTCTGACCCAGTATGGCCACTCTTATGTTCTTATGATCCCAAAATCCAGGGTACACACTTGTTCTGCACTCATATACTAAAACAAATCAGTATGTTCGAATTGGGGAATGTTAGGTTATACTTCCAGTAAGGTCACGCAAGGTCCTGAGGCAAGTTGTGAATCTTGATTTGCTGGAAGTATATGAAGGGTGTAAGCAGTCAGATGATGCTGCCAACAGGAAATTGCAGGAGGGAGGAATCACAGTTTTTCAGGGAAACTTCCGTATCTTACTTTTGGGTTAACCTGAAGTGTTTTGATTCATTTAAAAAGAAAAGGAGGACTTGTGGCACCTTACAGACTAACCAATTTATTTGAGCATAAGCTTTCGTGAGCTACAGCTCACTTCATCAGATGTGATGACGTGAGCTGTAGCTCACGAAAGCTCATGCTCAAATAAATGGGTTAGTCTCTAAGGTGCCACAAGTCCTCCTTTTCTTTTTGCGAATACAGACTAACATGGCTGCTACTCTGAAACCTTTATTAATTTAGGTTCCTTTAGTGTTATAACCCCCCTGTATAACAACATTTAAAACAAGTGCCCATTAGCTGCAAAGCAGTGCTCCCAGCTGCCTTAGTGACATGGGACAGCTTGAATTTCAACATCCTTCTCTTCGGGTCATGGTCAGATCCTCAACTCGAGGTAAAATGTCATAGAGCCATGTGTCAGATTGGAAAGCATGTTCTGTTTTAGAAAGGGATGATTCTGAGAGCTTCTCACTAAATGTCAACATTCTAGTGAAAGCTGGATGGCTCTGGCGATTTAAGAACCACTACAGAGCCTTCCAGCACTAGGTTCCTGGCCCTAACTGGGCTCACATTAGCAGTGACCAAATATTATCATCATTGGACGCTGGTCAGGCAGCCTATGTGAAACAGCACTGGTGCATCTCAGTGCAATTGTGTGTGAACAGGTATCCGCACCATAAATAAGTTCCATGCACTGTGGTATTAATGGGCCTTTCCGTGGTCAAGTTCAGCAGAAAGAACAAGGATTAAATGGACCATTGGGAATCAGCTGCTCTCATCCCTATGGTGGCCCCTGTGGGTCAGAGCTGGGGCACAGTGTTGAGGCAATGTGGGGAAGCTTGTGCTGCTTCTGTTGCGTTTGCTCTGTGGATAAACGGTCTCCAGTTCTATTGTCACCTCGCACCCACACTAAATTTGCTTAAAAATAATAAAGTGAAGGTGAGCTTGTGTAATTATACATTTAACATGCCAAGATGCTGCTGTTATAGTTATTTTTTCTAAATAAGCTTATCTAAGGCTCATGGATCTCTGATAATTATGGCAAGGAAACTAAATGGTGTAACCTTTTGGTGCAGTGTTAGACAAAGTTACTGGTGGACCTGTATGTTCACAGGATGCTGTCCCACCAGGTGGTGAGCACCCTCCATTTCAATTGACTTCTCTGGGAGCTGAAACTGCTTAGCATTTCTCACAACTTACTCAGTGCAGCATCGAGCCCTAGGTGAGAAGAAAATTCTGCTTCATTATGTTTCAGAGCACAGTTTGACAATGACCAGGCCTTGGTCAATAGAGACCACTGAGTTCAGAGAACTGACTGAGCAGGGAGATGACTTGCTAAACACTGACCATTTTTCTCTCTTTTTGTCCAGTTTTCCTCCCCCCACCCTTTTATCTGAGCATTGCATCTTATACACATATTTCCTGCCTTGGGGCTGGTGTGGCGCGTCTGCTTGCTGTGTCTGCCAGTTCTGATGTTTGGTTCCTCCTTGCTAGCACCACTTGCTTCTGCAGAAGCATTTGATGGTGTTATGTAAGCCTTGAATCACAACCTAACACTTTCACAGCAGACACCGCTAAGCACACTGGGTCAAATTCACCCCTGCACTAACTCCACTGATTTTAGTAGAATTGCACTGTGGGTGAATTTGGCTCAGCAACTAGTGGGAGGAAACAGATATCTGTAATGGCATTCAGAGGAATCTGAATAAGTAGTTCTGTTGTCTCAGGTAGCTTCAGCTTGAGCTATGAACGAGCACCATAAGTCACTGTAGGCTGGGATTTAAATTGCTTCTAGACCACAGCCATTGCACATTAAAGCTAATTTTTGGCTTTAGAACAAGGTGCTCCGAGTCTCCTGCTTGAGGTCTGGGGGAGTTCATGCCACAATACTGCTACAAGTTCTTTAGCTGACTCTCACGAAGGACCATGCAGTATATCACTGAAACAAAAACCACAGCTCTGACTGTGACTTATCATGACCTTTCCATGTGGGCCTCTCTCCATTAGACTGGTTAGGCTCTCAGCTATTTTCATGGCAGGCACCATATTTTAATAGAGAAATTGTTTGCTGAGCACTACCTCTGCCATGCATGACTGGATAGGCTTTTTCCCCTCCCAGTGGTGCTTGAATAACATCTCTGTGGCAACTACAACAATTGCTTACACGGAAAAGTGGTGTTAGTAGAATTTGTAATGCACTTCTAAATGTCTCTTAATTGGATTTGGCTGCTGGAGGGGAAAAAAGCAGGAAAGCCAGCAGGCTGAGTAACCAGCCACTTTTCTGTGCTCCATGCACCACAGTTGGGATACCACTGGGTTAGTGGGAAGTGAATCCTGTTGAACTGGCCTGATGGTGCTGTTGAACTTCTGTAAGGGACTAGGATAAAACCCTCTCCACTTCTGATTTAAGACAAGATGTGAACCTATTGGAAAGGCTCAGTTACACCAGTGCAACTTCACAAAGATCAGTGGAGCTGTATGGGTGTAAGTGAAGGCAGAATTTGTCTCTGGAGCAGAGAGACTAGTGCATTAACCTTTAGCAGGTTGATAATTCCCATCTCAGTCTCCAGTCAATCCACAGTGCCACAAAGTAAAAGAAATAATGGGCCAGCTCCTCAGCTGTTAAAAATCAGCATAGCTCCACTGACTCTGAGTAGAGCTGCTCTTTTACGCTATGTGAGGATATGGCCCTCTGCTTTGATAGATGAGTTGTGTACATGCAAGATGGTGGTTACTGTATAGCTCTGTACTTCAGTCTTTAAGGCCTAGCATGCCATGTCTAACTTTTGTAATTTGATCCATTGTAGCTATAATGGATTCTTACTCACGTGCTATACACTAAGCCAAGCCAGGTACCACCAGTGGTGTGAGCACCTCATTTTGAGAACTGCTGGTGTGACTCATAAAAATAATGCTGTGTCCCACATACAGTGCAGCAGAAGTGAATTAATCATATCCTTTTTTGTTCTAACATAATGCTCAGCATTGGATTGAGTTACAGAAATAATTTCTTCTGCGGAGTTCTCATCTTTATTTTTCCTTCTCTGTACTGTCTATTATCAAATTAAGTTCTTGAGGAACAAAAGATTTACTAGGGGGGAAAACATCCAAGGAATGCATTAACCTGCTAAATGCTTGTATAGACTAGAGATTCTCAATGGTGTAACTCATTACACTGCTGCCAACGCTCTGTCGTGCGCTGCACCCGTGTAATGTAGGGAGATTGTGCCAGTTTGGGAGGCATTTAATTGGGTCTCTTGATATTGGTCTCCGCAGAGAGGTCAAGGCTTGAATGAGCCACAGAGACTGAGTGTTAACTGCAGGGCTGGTCCCTCCAGCTCTGGGCTGTAGCACTTAGGAGATGCAGTTGCAGTGTGTGGGGTAGCCTGCCTTGCAACTGTATATAGCTGTGTAAATCAAATAGAAAAAAGGGGAAGGAGGAACACTTTCAAGCAGAGAGGTGCCCTTAGTCCTCAGGTAATGGGAACAGGGTATAGTAGTAGGAGGAATGCGTGGTACATGTTCTACAGTAGATATTGCACGTGTACTGTGGGGCAAACCTACCCTCCCGCTCCTGCCCTGCCCCCACAACCATGGCACATTCCCTGCCTGGGGAAACTGGGCAGATCACACTTTAGGGGACCTCTGAATAGCGTGAGCTCACTCCCTGCACAATGCTGAGTCCAGGGAGTACACGGGCAATCGGTGTACATCGCAGGAGGATGACAGAGGAGCTATGGAATTCACCATATCATGGATCCTCTGTTATGGCTGGGGTGCACAAGAGAGGTGGAGGACTGCAGTAGTGTCCATAGAGTGTCTGCAGAGCCATCTCTTCCATGCCCAGCCCAACTACTCGAGCTTCTCAAGAAGGAAACAGTCACTATTGTAGTGTACATGGTGAGTTTTGTGGTGAAGGTGGATTTCAAAGCAGCAGATATTTCCCTACCTGTTAGTAAAACTAAACACTTAAAAAAAATTACTCATATGCGACCCTTTCCTGCCCAGTTTATTATGAAAAGATAGATCTTTTGGATCAAAGACAAAAAGATCCAAGGTAAAGACAAGGCTACCATGAACTTAGGCGAAAGCAGTCCTATAACCATTAAATACTATGGAACAAAATGGATTCAACATGAGAACTCATAGCAAATCTCTCAATACATTTCACAATAACTCTGTAGGTGCATGAGACAGCTTGTGGGTATCTGATGTGTTGATTCACTTCAAAGCCGGTTATAGTGCAGCTGCTAAGGGATCCAGCAAAAGTTGGCTAGTGCTGCTGTGCTTCTTGCTTTCTATAATTTGATGATTTCTATTGCTCGTGAAAGAGAGAGCTGTTAGTGCTAGCTAGAGCCAGGTGCAGTTATCCTGAATGTAATGTGAAATTACAAGAGCTGTAAAATAGGACTTAACTCTCAGTTTGCTTCAACTTCTAGGATGACAGAGGACTGACTTAAAGGGCCAGTTACCAATCGGTTACACCAGTGTACAATTGGAGTAACACTATTCGCTTCCATTGAGTTACTCTGGATTTATACTGGTATAACTGTGATCAGAATTGGGTCCAGATAATTTTAGACTATGATGGGATGGGTGAGAGAAATGAAAGTCTAGCAGTAATTCAATGCCAACTACAAATACACTGTCAAGTACATCATGTTGTATAATTTAGAAAGGCTGCTATTTTTAGAAGGCCATTAGAATTCTGCTTTTCCAGAAAATAAGGGAAAGGAGAGCTTGGAATGAAGCATGTGTTTTAAAAGGAGTCTTTCCATGTGTCGTGAAGACAAAGGACTTTTTACCATAATATTTTTAATGTACAGCATCTTATATAGAATGCATTTGGCAAAATTGTGATAGATATGATATCTCAATGAAAGAGGGAAGAAAAATTGATGTCACTCTAGGGCAGATAATCAATATCCATTTTTGTTGTTGATGTTTGTTTCATATAAGTAACCATTATACTTATCTTTTTAATATTAATCCCAAACAGGAAAAATTACGGATGTGGCAATCTATCAGGGAATATTGTTTTAAAGCTCATGGGGTTACCTTAGTTGAGTGCATAGTGAATTCATTCTCTGAAGCAAATAAACCCCCATCAGACTGAATGCTGGGAGCTGACAGTTTGACACTGGGATGTACATCACAGACACATCTCCGGGGGCAGGGTGGAGAATTCGGTCCTTGATGTAATTCTATCTTTCCCTCCTCCCCTTTCGCTTTAGTGATGAAATTGGTTAAAGCACTTGCATTCAAAACTGGAATTAACTGGGCATCGTTGGGAGGAAGCCTGTAGTGTTGCATGACTTGTTTGTTGACCATTTGTGTAAGCAACACTCATTGGAAGAGGAAGGAGCCAAGTTCCTGAGGAAGAAACCAAGTTACTGCTGCTTTTTAAGATGTAACCTTTCCATATTTCAGTATATCTCTATGATAGCTTTGGTGAAGTATTAATTATTTCTGATCTAGAGAGAGTCTCTTTTGAAATGATGCTGAGGAGCAGTTTACTCCTGCAATTTGGGTTTTTCCTTAACTATATCTCAATATAAAAATAGGCGGTACAATACAAACGTTCAAAATGTGGGCTGTCTTTATGTTGAATGCGCAAGTGATCAGAAAACTTTGAGCACTCAGTTGTGCAAGCAATTTTACATGTACAAAAGCCCCACTTGTATGCACAAAATTGAGTGCAAAGGGTTTTTGCATACAGTTCCAATGGTGTCCAAATGACAATGCACCAAAATTCCAGATGCACAAATAGAGGGTGAACTGAGGCCCTCCTGAAAATTTGGCAGAGGCTGTTTTAAAGCAATACATGATATAATGTAAAAAATATTAGGGGAACAACATCTTGTAGCTCCATTGTCTACACTTCCGTTGCAAGTAAGTTTTCAGACCTGTATAAATCTTCAGGTTAGTGACATAACACTGGGATATGAGACTCACCCAACCTTATTCACTTACCCCTCTTTTTTTTCTTTTACCAAAAATTATTACGGTCAAGAAAAATTTGTTTTTGCCTAGAAATAGGCAGGATTTAAAACAGTTTTAAAAACATTAGCAAGAAAAGAAAATTCAAGTGCTCTTTTTGCAAAGAGGCATCTAGATTTTATTTTAAGTTTAGGGTTGACGTTAGTCAATAGCCTTTGATTTTCTCAAAACGTATAGGAATGACCAAGATATTTTCATAAGAAAATTAGCTCCTGATCATGGATAGTAGTTACTTTTCATAAGGATTTCTGTGTACTCACTAGTATATAGTTTTATGTAAAAGTCAGGTTGGTTTAGTGAGGTAGTCTGAGCACAGGACTGGGCATTTGGAGCTCCTGGATTGCAGTCCCATCAATGACACAGACTACCTTTGTGTACTGTGGCAGCTCACCCTGTCTGCCTCACTTTTTCCATCTGTAAAATGGAGATACTTCCCTGCCTTATGGTGGTGGTGTGTGGAGCCATTCAAATATGACTGTGAAGTGTTCTGAAGAGGAAAAATACTGTATAAGTGCTAAGCATTGTTATTATTGTAGCTATCTATTTTTAGTATGCAAATTCCCCATTGATTTCTCTGCATGCAGTTGTGTGTGTCTCATACACTAGAGTCCCAGTTCTACAACAACATATGTGTGGGTGAAGCTCCATTGACTTCCCTGGAGTTTCATGGGTGCAGGGCTCTACCGATACACAGGATTGAGGCCTAGGAATATTATTTCAATTTATTCATTATTTGTAATGCAGTCGTGCCTAGAGGCTCCATTGGGTGCCATTGTGCAAGGCGCTGTACAGCTAAGAGTGCCCCTAGATTTGTAGGATTCTCCAAGAATGGAGCATGATCCTGCATTCCCTCACAGGGCTCGGGGTCACGGTGGGAGCCCTGTGAGGGGAAGGGGGCCCGGGGTCACGGTGGGAGCCCTGTGAGGGGAAGGGGGCCCGGGGTCACGGTGGGAACCCCGTGAGGGGAAGGGGGCCCGGGGTCACGGTGGGAGCCCCGTGAGGGGAAGGGGGCCCGGGGTCACGGTGGGAGCCCCGTGAGGGGAAGGGGGCCCGGGGTCACGGTGGGAGCCCCGTGAGGGGAAGGGGGCCCGGGGTCACGGTGGGAGCCCCGTGAGGGGAAGGGGGCCCGGGGTCACGGTGGGAGCCCCGTGAGGGGAAGGGGGCCCGGGGTCACGGTGGGAGCCCCGTGAGGGGAAGGGGGCCCGGGGTCACGGTGGGAGCCCCGTGAGGGGAAGGGGGCCCGGGGTCACGGTGGGAGCCCCGTGAGGGGATGGGGGCCCGGGGTCACGGTGGGAGCCCCGTGAGGGGATGGGGGCCCGGGGTCACGGTGGGAGCCCCGTGAGGGGATGGGGGCCCGGGGTCACGGTGGGAGCCCCGTGAGGGGATGGGGGCCCGGGGTCACGGTGGGAGCCCCGTGAGGGGAAGGGGGCCCGGGGTCACGGTGGGAGTCCCGTGAGGGAAAGGGGGCCCGGGGTCACGGTGGGAGCCCCGTGAGGGAAAGGGGGCCCGGGGTCACGGTGGGAGCCCTGTGAGGAGAAGGGGGCCCGGGGTCACGGTGGGAGCCCTGTGAGGGGAAGGGGACCCGGGGTCACGGTGGGAGCCCCGTGAGGGGAAGGGGGCCCGGGGTCACGGTGGGAGCCCCGTGAGGGGAAGGGGGCCCGGGGTCACGGTGGGAGCCCCGTGAGGGGAAGGGGGCCCGGGGTACACGGTGGGAGCCCCGTGAGGGGAAGGGGGCCCGGGGTCACGGTGGGAGCCCTGTGAGGAGAAAGGGGCTCGGGGTCACGCTGGGAACCCTGTGGGGAGAAGGGGGCCCGGGGTACACGGTGGGAGCCCTGTGAGGGGAAGGGGGCCTGGGGTACACGGTGGGAGCCCCGTGAGGGGAAGGGGACCCGGGGTACACGGTGGGAGCCCCGTGAGGGGAAGGGGGCCCGGGGTCACGGTGGGAGCCCCGTGAGGGGAAGGGGGCCCGGGGTCACGGTGGGAGCCCCGTGAGGGGAAGGGGGCCCGGGGTACACGGTGGGAGCCCCGTGAGGGGAAGGGGGCCCGGGGTACACGGTGGGAGCCCCGTGAGGGGAAGGGGGCCCGGGGTCACGGTGGGAGCCCCGTGAGGGGAAGGGGGCCCGGGGTCACGGTGGGAGCCCCGTGAGGGGAAGGGGGCCCGGGGTCACGGTGGGAGCCCCGTGGGGAGAAGGGGGCCCGGGGTCACGCTGGGAGCCCCGTGAGGGGAAGGGGGCCCGGGGTACACGGTGGGAGCCCCGTGAGGGGAAGGAGGCCCGGGGTCACGGTGGGAGCCCCGTGAGGGGAAGGAGGCCCGGGGTACACGGTGGGAGCCCTGTGAGGGGAAGGAGGCCCGGGGTACACGGTGGGAGCCCTGTGAGGGGAAGGAGGCCCGGGGTACACGGTGGGAGCCCCGTGAGGGGAAGGGGGCCCGGGGTACACGGTGGGAGCCCCGTGAGGGGAAGGAGGCCCGGGGTACACGGTGGGAGCCCCGTGAGGGGAAGGGGGCCCGGGGTCACGGTGGGAGCCCCGTGAGGGGAAGGGGGCCCGGGGTCACGGTGGGAGCCCCGTGAGGGGAAGGGGGCCCGGGGTACACGGTGGGAGCCCCGTGAGGGGAAGGGGGCCCGGGGTCACGGTGGGAGCCCTGTGAGGAGAAAGGGGCTCGGGGTCACGCTGGGAACCCTGTGGGGAGAAGGGGGCCCGGGGTACACGGTGGGAGCCCCGTGAGGGGAAGGGGGCCTGGGGTACACGGTGGGAGCCCCGTGAGGGGAAGGGGACCCGGGGTACACGGTGGGAGCCCCGTGAGGGGAAGGGGGCCCGGGGTCACGGTGGGAGCCCCGTGAGGGGAAGGGGGCCCGGGGTCACGGTGGGAGCCCCGTGAGGGGAAGGGGGCCCGGGGTCACGGTGGGAGCCCCGTGAGGGGAAGGGGGCCCGGGGTACACGGTGGGAGCCCCGTGAGGGGAAGGGGGCCCGGGGTACACGGTGGGAGCCCCGTGAGGGGAAGGGGGCCCGGGGTACACGGTGGGAGCCCCGTGAGGGGAAGGGGGCCCGGGGTACACGGTGGGAGCCCCGTGAGGGGAAGGGGGCCCGGGGTCACGGTGGGAGCCCCGTGGGGAGAAGGGGGCCCGGGGTCACGCTGGGAGCCCCGTGGGGAGAAGGGGGCCCGGGGTCACGGTGGGAGCCCTGTGAGGGGAAGGGGGCCCGGGGTACACGGTGGGAGCCCTGTGAGGGGAAGGGGGCCCGGGGTCACGGTGGGAGCCCTGTGAGGGGAAGGAGGCCCGGGGTACACGGTGGGAGCCCTGTGAGGGGAAGGAGGCCCGGGGTACACGGTGGGAGCCCCGTGAGGGGAAGGGGGCCCGGGGTCACGGTGGGAGCCCTGTGAGGAGAAAGGGGCTCGGGGTCACGCTGGGAACCCTGTGGGGAGAAGGGGGCCCGGGGTACACGGTGGGAGCCCTGTGAGGGGAAGGGGGCCTGGGGTACACGGTGGGAGCCCCGTGAGGGGAAGGGGACCCGGGGTACACGGTGGGAGCCCCGTGAGGGGAAGGGGACCCGGGGTACACGGTGGGAGCCCCGTGAGGGGAAGGGGGCCCGGGGTCACGGTGGGAGCCCCGTGAGGGGAAGGGGGCCCGGGGTCACGGTGGGAGCCCCGTGAGGGGAAGGAGGCCCGGGGTCACGGTGGGAGCCCCGTGAGGGGAAGGAGGCCCGGGGTACACGGTGGGAGCCCTGTGAGGGGAAGGAGGCCCGGGGTACACGGTGGGAGCCCTGTGAGGGGAAGGGGGCCCGGGGTACACGGTGGGAGCCCTGTGAGGGGAAGGGGGCCCGGGGTACACGGTGGGAGCCCTGTGAGGGGAAGGGGGCCCGGGGTCACGTGGGAGTGTTCTCAGGAGAAGGGGGCCCGGGGTCACGGTGGGAGTGTTCTGAGGAGAAGGGGGCCCGGGGTCACGGTGGGAGTGCTCTGAGGAGAAGGGGGCTCGGGGTCACGGTGGGAGCCCTGTGAGGGGAGGGGAAGGGGGCCCGGGGTCACGGTGGGAGCCCTGTGAGGGGAAGGGGGCCCGGGGTCACGGTGGGAGCCCTGTGAGGAGAAAGGGGCTCGGGGTCACGGTGGGAGCCCTGTGGGGAGAAGGGGGCTCGGGGTCACGCTGGGAGCCCTGTGGGGAGAAGGGGGCCCGGGGTCACCGTGGGAGCCCTGTGAGGGGAAGGGGGCCCGGGGTACACGGTGGGAGCCCTGTGAGGGGAAGGGGGCCCGGGGTACACGGTGGGAGCCCTGTGAGGGGAAGGGGGCCCGGGGTACACGGTGGGAGCCCTGTGAGGGGAAGGGGGCCCGGGGTCACGGTGGGAGCCCTGTGAGGGGAAGGGGGCCCGGGGTCACGGTGGGAGTGTTCTGAGGAGAAGGGGGCCCGGGGTCACGGTGGGAGTGTTCTGAGGAGAAGGGGGCCCGGGGTCACGGTGGGAGCCCTGTGAGGGGAAGGGGGCCCGGGGTCACGGTGGGAGCCCTGTGAGGGGAAGGGGGCCCGGGGTACACGGTGGGAGCCCTGTGAGGGGAAGGGGGCCCGGGGTACACGGTGGGAGCCCTGTGAGGGGAAGGGGGCCCGGGGTACACGGTGGGAGCCCTGTGAGGGGAAGGGGGCCCGGGGTACACGGTGGGAGCCCTGTGAGGGGAAGGGGGCCCGGGGTACACGGTGGGAGCCCTGTGAGGGGAAGGGGGCCCGGGGTCACGGTGGGAGCCCTGTGAGGGGAAGGGGGCCCGGGGTCACGGTGGGAGCCCTGTGAGGGGAAGGGGGCCCGGGGTACACGGTGGGAGCCCTGTGAGGGGAAGGGGGCCCGGGGTACACGGTGGGAGCCCTGTGAGGGGAAGGGGGCCCGGGGTCACGGTGGGAGTGTTCTGAGGAGAAGGGGGCCCGGGGTCACGGTGGGAGTGTTCTGAGGAGAAGGGGGCCCGGGGTCACGGTGGGAGTGTTCTGAGGAGAAGGGGGCCCGGGGTCACGGTGGGAGTGCTCTGAGGAGAAGGGGGCTCGGGGTCACGGTGGGAGCCCTGTGAGGGGAGGGGAAGGGGGCCCGGGGTCACGGTGGGAGCCCTGTGAGGGGAAGGGGGCCCGGGGTCACGGTGGGAGCCCTGTGAGGGGAAGGGGGCCCGGGGTCACGGTGGGAGCCCTGTGAGGAGAAAGGGGCTCGGGGTCACGGTGGGAGCCCTGTGGGGAGAAGGGGGCTCGGGGTCACGCTGGGAGCCCTGTGGGGAGAAGGGGGCCCGGGGTCACCGTGGGAGCCCTGTGAGGGGAAGGGGGCCCGGGGTACACGGTGGGAGCCCTGTGAGGGGAAGGGGGCCCGGGGTACACGGTGGGAGCCCTGTGAGGGGAAGGGGGCCCGGGGTACACGGTGGGAGCCCTGTGAGGGGAAGGGGGCCCGGGGTACACGGTGGGAGCCCTGTGAGGGGAAGGGGGCCCGGGGTCACGGTGGGAGCCCTGTGAGGGGAAGGGGGCCCGGGGTCACGGTGGGAGTGTTCTGAGGAGAAGGGGGCCCGGGGTCACGGTGGGAGTGTTCTGAGGAGAAGGGGGCCCGGGGTCACGGTGGGAGCCCTGTGAGGGGAAGGGGGCCCGGGGTCACGGTGGGAGCCCTGTGAGGGGAAGGGGGCCCGGGGTACACGGTGGGAGCCCTGTGAGGGGAAGGGGGCCCGGGGTACACGGTGGGAGCCCTGTGAGGGGAAGGGGGCCCGGGGTACACGGTGGGAGCCCTGTGAGGGGAAGGGGGCCCGGGGTCACGGTGGGAGCCCTGTGAGGGGAAGGGGGCCCGGGGTCACGGTGGGAGCCCTGTGAGGGGAAGGGGGCCCGGGGTACACGGTGGGAGCCCTGTGAGGGGAAGGGGGCCCGGGGTACACGGTGGGAGCCCTGTGAGGGGAAGGGGGCCCGGGGTCACGGTGGGAGTGTTCTGAGGAGAAGGGGGCCCGGGGTCACGGTGGGAGTGTTCTGAGGAGAAGGGGGCCCGGGGTCACGGTGGGAGCCCTGTGAGGGGAAGGGGGCCCGGGGTCACGGTGGGAGCCCTGTGAGGGGAAGGGGGCCCGGGGTCACGGTGGGAGCCCTGTGAGGGGAAGGGGGCCCGGGGTACACGGTGGGAGCCCTGTGAGGGGAAGGGGGCCCGGGGTACACGGTGGGAGCCCTGTGAGGGGAAGGGGGCTCGGGGTCACGGTGGGAGCCCTGTGAGGGGAAGGGGGCTCGGGGTCACGGTGGGAGCCCTGTGAGGAGAAAGGGGCTCGGGGTCACGGTGGGAGCCCTGTGGGGAGAAGGGGGCCCGGGGTACACGGTGGGAGCCCTGTGAGGGGAAGGGGGCCCGGGGTACACGGTGGGAGCCCTGTGAGGGGAAGGGGGCCCGGGGTACACGGTGGGAGCCCTGTGAGGGGAAGGGGGCGCGGGGTACACGGTGGGAGCCCTGTGAGGGGAAGGGGGCCTGGGGTCACGGTGGGAGCCCTGTGAGGGGAAGGGGGCCCGGGGTCACGGTGGGAGCGCTGTTGGGGGCTGGTCTGCATTAGTGCTTCCACTCTAGTAGTAGGGCTGTACTGGTGATGGCACAGTCGGGAGTTATTCAGAAGTAGAGTCCAGTGTAGACAACTCAGGGCTGATGGACTGTCTGGTGTGACTGCCAAGGAAGGTGCCAGCTGGGATGGCAGTTTGTTGAGTGGGACCTCTCCACTTGGAAGTGGGCCAGGCTTGCCATCCATTTCACTTAGGTCATCAAACAACCAGTAATAAGTGTGACATTGTCTGGAGCTGAACTGGTGATGCAGAGGACAGTTACTCTGTATTCCAGGCCCATTTCCCCAAGCCTTCCAATGTTTTTATGGCATGTCTTTGAAACCACATACTGTGGAATTAAAACAACTGGAATCCAGAGTCAGTAATTCCTGTACTGAGTAAGCAGCAAAGTAGTAAAAGGTCATGCAAAAATGCCCAGACTTCTCAAATTTCCTGTTGGCCTGGCTTCCAAGCCATCAAGGAGGGCGTGGCATGCAGGGTGGGTTTATCCCTGGTGGGGACAGAAGTAAAGGGCTAGACTAGTCTGTTTTTATGCTCATAGTTAATGCTGATATCTAGAATGTGGATAAGGCACATTCTGTAACGTAAATAGAGCTGTGATGGAGGATGGACAAAAGCCACAGCAAGGATCATGCTAAAGCCTATACGTATCTGCCAGAGTTTCAGGACTCCTGCAAAGCAGCTCTGTCCAAACCTCCAGTCGTGCTGCCTTTCCCATGCAAATTGTCTGTATCTCCCAGGTAAAACCTGCATGTCAGAGGTGGAGTTCTCTTTGTCAGAACATGTGCTCGGGCTGTTGCTTTGCAGGCAGGTGCCTGGCTATCTGGGGGTTACCTGGCCTGACCACGAGGAGATATTTGAACCTATTGTACTTGAAAGGCATTGTTGCATTTTTTTGATAATGTGTGAGACAATACAGTAACAATTCTCTGTACTCAAGTGCCTTAAACTCCTCGGGCTGTATCTTCAGCTAGTGCAGCTCCATTGAAGTCACTGGAGGATCTGGTCCAGTGAATTGCCTATGCATTGTGGATTTGCTTATGTTTAACTCTGCTGCAGGAAATCTCACCTCAGATATTTGTTCTAATGAAACTATTGATTTGATCCCTTTGCCACCTTTGTCACAATATCATGATGAGTGTATCTGAGTGGCAGATGCTGCTGTTGGAGCACATCAGTTTTGGCAATGAATTAAACGGTTAAATTAAATGTTTCAGCGTGCAGGGTAGAGGCTGAGCAAGTTAGAATAATAAAATCCTTTACAATCATTTATCTTTACAAAGTATTTAGTTAATAGATGATGTACAGCTCACAAGTCTTGTAAGGATCTGACATAGGGTATCATAATATTATGATATTTAACAGTGAAAATGACTGCATTATCCACTTACCCCTCTAGCATGGAGGAGGCAACAGCTGAGGCATAAAAACGAATGCCTCAGTATGACAGAGCTAAAATTGAACTTGGCAATTCCCACACGCATGATTCACAGTATTGTGAAGTGAAGCTACTATATAAATTAGCCCTAGTAATCATAGGTTTAAAATTAGTCCGTTACTATTAACTCTGCTACTGTTAACATATGTTGAAGTATTATAAAAGTGAAAAGTATGGAATATTTGAAATGCAGGTTTAAAGTAAACCACTTAGTAAGCTCCCAGTGGGAGGACCTTAAGCTCATACGGAAGTAAGATTTTAGGTGTTCTGAAAAAGGTTTATGAACGCATTTAATTGCACACTGCACTCTAATCTTTTGAATGCTTAGCATCCTTTAGAAAGCACCATTTCTTGTGCTCCCAAGACTTTAATATTTTCAGAGTAAAGAGCTGTGACTGAATTTTATTTTTTTCTTTGCAATGGTTTTTTATTTTATTTTTTTTTTGAAGTGCATTGCTTTTTAATTAGAGGCTTTTCAATGCCAGAGGTAGAAAAAAGAAAGCAGCAGGGAAAAAGTTTTAAATCATTATGGGAAGTGGCAGGATGGTTCTGAGCACATCATAGAAATTAACAGCCAGCATGGCTGCTTAAATACTCTTTTTTTTCCCCATGTATGATTAACCCAGGAACTTGGTGCCATGGGATAATATGGAAGTGAAGGAGTCTAACAGCATTCAAAGAAGGATCATTATTTGCTTCACAACTGCCACAAGACTCCTCAGAGGGTTAAACGGTAACCAAGAAGTCTCTCACTTTTTGGGTGGAGGTCTGGGAGAGGTTGTGTTTAAGCTGTGGGGGAGTCTGAAGGGGGCTTAGGCGTGTGGACGGTGGGTTCCAGCTCTCAGAAAGGAATGCTAGACACAGAGTTTGCACCCCGAGACTGTGTCTAGGAACCTCAAGACTGGGGCAGTGGCTGGACTCTGTTCAGGAGCCAAAGGCTTAAAACACCTGGGAATCCAGTGGCTGGGCTTCCTCACTGCAGTCTGATGAGTGGTCGAGAGGAATCGGGACCTGTAACAGTGACATATCAAGCTTTAACAAATGTGTGTTTGTTGATAACCTTGGTCAGCTTTTGAAGAAGGGAATGAACGTGCTGCTTTCTCACTGCAGCAGTTCGAACCCCTCTTCGTGGGCTTCCTGCCTTTCTCTATAGGAGGTGCTGTCAGTCCTGCGCTTTGCATGGACACTGTTCAAGGCCCTTGAGGTGCGGGTAGGTTTTGTTGCCAATGTTCAGCTGCCTTTGAGTAATTTCAGATGGGTAGGGTATAATGTGGAGTTGTAGGAGTAGGAGATGAAAATGCCCTGTTAGATCTTGCAGTTCCTCTCTCTGGGGCCAATGCAGGCCTTACAAGACATTTTCTAGTACTTATTAGTTTTAAATGTCTCCCAATCAATAGGGTTTCTGTCACTTCCCCTGAGAGGCTATTACATGTTCTGATGGTTTACTATCCAGATGTTTTTCCTGCTATTTAGTTTACATTTTCCTGTACTTAATTTCATCCCATTACTTCCAGCTGGGCCCTGGTACATAAATAATTCCTCTCTATCCATGGCATTTACACCAGTCAAATGTTTGTAATAAGTAGTTAGTATCTCTCTCTCTCTCCTGCCCCATTTATACTGCACTCATCACTATGGTATCTGAGCACCTTGTCAATTCTAAAATAAACACAGAGAGAATCTCTGTATCTTTCTCGTCATCCTCCTCTCTCCCCTTCACTGTCATTTTGACCTGCTATATGTACCCATAGCTCTTTAACAGCCAAATTCTGTTTGCCTTGAATCATTTGCAACCTCACTGAAGTCAGTGGAGTAGCACAAAATGTAAATCAGCACAGGATGAGTCCTTTAGTGTATGTCTACACTGCAGTTAAAAACGTGTGGCTGACTCAGTCTCGCGGGGCTTGGGCTCAGGGGCTGTTTAACTGAGGTGTACATCTTCAGGCTCAGGCTGTAGCCTGGACTCTAGGATCCTGTGAGGTGGGAGGATCCCAGAGATCTGTCTGTGAACGTCTACGCTGCAGTTAAGCACCCCCTTAGCCTGAGTCAGCGGACATGAGAGAGCTGCGGGTGTCTAATTGCAGTGTAGACATACCCTTAGTCTTTCCTTATAAATCAGTCCCCTACGCCTGCTATTTTTTAACACAGCGCTCTCATTTGATATTCTGCAGGGACCATTACCGCACTGGCTGGGAGATAGGTCTCATCTAGCTCATCAGGTTTTTTCCTGCCTCTATACATTTTACTATGAGGAAATAAAATCTGAGGTGTGCTCATGGAGCAATGGCAGAACCAGACTCCTTTACTGGTTTGTGTGCAAGTTACAGACAGAAAAGTGCATTGTTAGTCTCTTCAAAGTGCAGGCTAATCAGATTAAAGGAATGAAAAAATAACACGGAGAATTGGAAATCAGGGCTGTTTTGGTGTCATACTTGATCGCTGCCCAGACTTGATTACAAAATGTTAGTTGCTGTATCGTTTGATTAAGGTTCAAGACTTTGAAGGTCACTGTGAAGAGACAAGTTTGTTGTTGTTATATTAGGAACTTTGTATTTTGGAAACGTGCTTTATTTGTCACAGTAGTAACAAGGCATTACCTTATCATTCAGAGATAAACTTTGCCGCATTCTGTTAAAAGGCTTGAAATATATGATTTTTCTATTGCCGGTTAAATTGCTCCCACACTCCCAATAGCATAAAATAAAGTTGCAAAAGAGCTTATCAATACATTTAATATGATCTATTGAAAATATATTTTTGAGTTTGTGGAAATGAGCTACAAATGAAAAGTAACTCAAAAAGCAGGAAACATGCCTGTAACGAGGAAAAAGCTGTCACTGGCATTGTGAAGAAAGAGGTGTATAAATAGGGCATTGGGTTAGAAAGCAGGAAACCTGTGTGCTGTGGGTTTTACTTGGAATTTCTTCTGGTGGCCTAAGATAAGATTGTTAACCCTTTTCTCTGTAGACAGCTGTACGTGCTCATTTAGAGGCTCTGTTTTGGCTTGCAGGGCGGTCTGAGTAATTTAACAGTTTGAAAATGTGGCCATTGCATCAATCATCAGTATGTGGTTTTCATGTTTGGGAAGGGCCTCTTTGTCAAGAAGACTAGATTTCTCAATATTATCTCTGTTGTATTATTTAGCTCTGTCCACACCCTGGGAAAAAACAATCGCACAGCCCAAAGGGCCAGTTGCATAAAGTGGAGGGGTATACTTCATAGGCTATGATTGCAATGTGCACTGTGGATGTGTGGAGCAATATTGACAACCAAAACTTTAAGAGCTATGTTATGTTTCTGCATACACGAAGAGCAAACAGTTACTTTCAGTAAGAATGAGCTTTACTGTATATCAAGAGTAAACCCAAGAAAGACCAAAGTAAAGTCTCCATGGAAGCGTTCATGGCAGGGGTGGCCAACCTGTGCCTGAGAAGGAGCCAGAATTTACAAATGTGCATTGCCAAAGAGCCAGAGTAACACGTCAGCAGCCTCCCGTCAGCTCCCCCTCCCACCCCCAGTGTCTCCCACCTGCCAGCAGCACCGCCGATCAGCACCTAACCCTCCATCCCTGCGCTTCCCACCCGCCATGATCAGCTGTTTTGTGGTATGCAGGAGGCTGGGGGGCGGGGGGGGGACGGGACGAGGAAAGCAAGGGCACAGAAGACTCAGAGGAAGGGGCTGGGGCCTTGGGGGAAGGAGTGGAATGGGGCCGGGGCCTGGGGCAGAGCCAGGGGTTGAGCAGTGAGCACCCTGTAGCACACTGGAAAGTTGGCGCCTGTAGCTCCAGCCCTGGAGTTGACGGCTATGCAAGGAACCGCCTATTAACCTCTGAAGAGCCGCATTTGGCTCCAGAGCCACAGGTTGGCCACCCCTGGTTCATGGTGTGTGGGAATCCTTAGTAACAGTGTCCACTGAACTGAAAACAAAATGGCTGCTAGTTGCTGCACATAAGTGTCCTGTGAGATTTAAAATTGCAGTACTCAGAAAACACAGGGATGACAGTTACTGAGCCAAATAACACCAGAGGACTTTGCACTCCTTATTCTGCACACCCCCATGCCTTATTTGCATGCACAAAAGTCCATATTTTGAGGTTCTAATGGGCTTTTATGCACCCCACACACTAAGTAAGGGACTAGATGCAAAAGTCTGACTTTGCATGTACACATGCAGAGTTTTGCGCACCACCTTTTCACATGTTTGGCCAAATTTTCAGAGAGCAAAATTGTTGAGATTAGATCTCTCAAATGTGACTTCGGTGAAGAAAACATCTATCAATGTGTCCATAAATAAGGCACTATAGAGAGTCCCACCTGTGACTGGACTTATGCAATTTATATTATGTGACAGGAAAAAATATTCTCAGAGCATAATGTGAAATGATTGGTCCAAATGTCTTTTTGGACACTTTGTCCAATGGAGTAATTTTTGTGTAGATGAAGCTGTCATGATTTATAGCTCTGGAATAGCGCACTCTGTCTTTCATGGTTAATTTTTCAGCATTGCAGGAGTCTGATTTGCACTTGGTGATGTGAGGAGAAATTGCCTCTGGAATGGAAGCCGCTTCTCTTCCCTGTCACTCAGGCATCTCCCTTTACATTAGGTTTCATGATGGTTCCCAGTTCCTAGAAGTGACACCCGCATTGCTCTGTTGATCAGCCAGTGGGGATGCTGAAAAAGTGAGACATCTGGCATCCTTCCCGTAACGCATCGTCTCTGTAGCATGCCTGGTGGAGGGTTGAGATTTCTGCTCTACTCTCCAGCGAGGCCTTCCCAAGAGGCAGCACTGTGTATTGTCATTGTGCCAACAACCCAGATAAATTAAACTTTGAACGACAATGGAACTTCATGTTTATTACCCAGTAACGTAGATGGGAAAATGATCCCCCAAGAGGTGCTTAGGGACTTTATTTTATTTAGGTTTTAGGATGTAATTAATGTACATTTTTCTTTAGCAGTTGATAGTTTGAGTAATAGATCTAATGGGACCAAATCTGTCACTGGTGTAAGAGGGGGCAGCCCTTGCCAAAGTCAATACTTTCAGTTCCTCAGGCTTCCAAACCTCTGGTTCTAATTCTGAAATAAGTCATTACTGTATTTGACCTTATAATAAAACAACATACGGATAATATGATTACCCTGAGCTGCCAAATTCTGCTCTCAGTCACAGCTGATGTAAATTTTTGGTCTGGGGAGCTATTTCAGACTTATTCAGGTTTGGCACAGTCTGAAATCAGATAACTTAATTTTTTTTTTTAAATTCCACAATATTTCTGATTCCTGTGTGTTTATCATAAAACAAACACTTCATTTGTGTCATCTGAGGTAGCTTCATAACAAAATTAACTGAGCTACAGGGAGCTCTTGAGCCAGCAGAGATTTGTCTTGTGATTTAAATACAGGGCTGGGAAGCAGGAGACTGAGGTTCTGTTCCCCACTCTGTATGACCTTGTGCATGTCTGTTACCCTCTCTCTGCCTCCGTTCACCCAACTGTGAAAAGGAGAGGAGAATACTTCCCTGCCTGGGGTTAGTGAGAATTAATTAATTATTGTAAAGTGAATTCAAATCCTCCAGTAGAAATTGCCTAGCGTTTTCGTTATTTACTTTTCTGTGATTTCCCTTTCTCCTCTTCTGCAGTATCACCATGAATTACTTGTGGTTTTTTTTAGGGCAGTTACAAGTGGCAAACTCAGAAGCCTAGCGATTGGTTTATTGCAATTAAAAGGGTTCTAAATGTGCATTTATACAAAAAGCCCAGAAGCTCAGGTTAGCTGGCATGGATTTGGCACCATTGGCTGGGCTTCTCACTCTGGTTATAGTGTACACTGAGACCGAATCATTGGCATTAGTGAGGATACTGAAGCTTCACACTGGTGTAACTAGATAGAAGCAGAATTTGTCTTTATGTCCTGCCATTGAAGGTGCATGAGGTTTGTTCTGTGTGGTTTATTGCAGAGAATCATTCTGATGTTCTTACCAGTAGTTTTGTTTCCTGTTGTGTCTGAGTTGCTGTCGAGTGAGTTCCCTGCACCTTCTGTTTCTCCCTGGGCTGTTTGCATGACAGGTGTTTGCTAAGCATATGATAAATATTGAAGGGGAGGGGGAGGAAAAGCCATTTTTCTTTTTCTTTTCTCTTTGCAATCCAAAAATTTGTTTTGCTTCAGTCATTTTTAGTTTGGTAAAAACCACAGTTTGATTCAGCATTTACCAAGGTCAAGATGTGGGTTTAGGAGAATGTAGAGAATCTGAATATTTCCAACCATTAGTAGCATAATAGAATTTTGGGAAATTATTGGTGTGCATGGGAGCACTGGGTAACTCACTGAAATCACTGTAGTTACACTATTTTTAATTGTGTTAATTGCATTCAGTATGTATGGGTTAGGCAAAGACCTTTTCAGGGATGGCTTGGTCCTGCTTCAGTGCCTATGGGTCAGCTAAGGGTGGGGCCCCATTGTGTCAGGCACTGCACAAACACAGAGTGGTAGAGAGACCCTGCTTACAGTCTAAATAGTCAAGACAGATCCAGGGTGAGGGAAGGGGAAGGATAACGCCTGCAGAGTTAGGGGTCTACTTAAATCGCAGAGAAATCACATATTTTTCGTGGGTTGGTCATGGCATAAATAGCAAATTTTGCGGATGTGTTCATACAGTATATATACAAGTACTGTACTGTTACATTTAAAGGTCACCCTGGACAATGGAGTCTGCTAAATTGGGGATTCTCAAACTTTTTTTGCTGGGACTACCTTTGAAAATATTTCAGGCTGTGACAACCCCTCCCCCAAGTAGTGACAACTCCCCTGCATATCATGCCACCCTTACTTCTGTGCTGCTGCTGGCGGCAGCGCTGCCTTCAAAGCTGCGCACCTGGCCAGCAGCTGCTGCTCTCTGACCGCCCAGGTTTGAAGGCAGCGCAGGAGTAAGGGTGGCAATACTGCGACCCCTTTTGGGTTGGGACCCCCAGTTTGAGAAACACTGTGTACTTTTGTATATACTATAGGGTAAAAGTCCACAAAAGACCAGATTTCACGGGGCAGACCAGATTTGACTGTCTGTGATGCATTTTTCACAGCCATGAATTTGGTAGGGCTCTATGCAGAATGAACAGTGTGATGGCAGCAAATGGCATATTAGTGCCAAAATTATTCTTTTGGAAGGGGATGTGTTTCGGTAGGAGGGGTTCAGCTGACTGGAAAGAAAAGGAAGAGTGAGTGGGGAAGGGCAAGTGAGAGGACGGTAAGAGGGAGAGGTGTGGAGTGAAGTTGAGATGAAGAGACTGCGAGGGAAGGGGTGCAAGAGGATCAGAGCAAACAGTCAATCAGCACAGGGCAGAGAAAGCCAAGTCAGAGCCACAGGAAGTTTTACAAAGGCCCAAGGTCCCTGCCTTGGTTGCTTTCTGCTCCTAGTGGCTAGAGTCTCTTGCTGGCTTCTCTCTGCAGGGTTCTCCCAAACCCACATGATGCCGGGGGAGGCACCATCTGGATTCTAATGTCTGATTGTGTCAATGAGGTCAGAGTCAGGTCTGTAGGGCCTAAAAGCTGTATTTAGAGTGTGGAGGGAGAAACCAGGGAAGGATCCTGCTATTTAGTGCATCCTCTAGTAAAACTGCATGTGTTAGGGTCTGTCTACACTGCAGTTGTGGGATCTGATTGCAGCTTCAAGCTGTTTTTCTGGATATGTTCCCCAACCATAATGCATTTCCCTCACCCTGTGGGTCTGTAGTTCCCGCATTAAAAGCAATGTAGCTACAGCAGAGGAGTTTGTCCTGATGCCCCCTGGAGTTCTCTTTGGGGTGGTGCAACTCCTCACCATTCACAATGCTGGGCTCTGGCTGTATTTCTTTAGAGAGTTTTCAGAGTTTTGTCCATCTGTAAATGTCCCAGGCAAGGGACCTTCATTTGGGAGACTATTGTGCAGCCTAACAGCTCTCATCATGAGGAAATATTTCCTGATAATTTCTTAAAATTGACTTCTGCTCAGTTTCATCTCATTACTGCTGTTTAGGGTAACAAAGGGGATAACTAGCTCCTTTGTGTACTCAAGCATTGTGTGTGAACCACAGAGCTCATTTTTCCAAGGGAACAGAGGGCTTTTAAAAAACTCCATGAAATGAAATCCCTGGATTTCAAATGGAATATTTCTCTGACATAGAGCCTTTGCGTCGAGATTCTCCGCTGGTGTAAATCAGCATAGCTCCACTGATCCCTGGATTATTCTGTATTTTACACCCTCCCCTTTCTGTTTGATTACCTGGCAGCAGAGGAAGGGCCCATGGTGTGTGTATCCAGGGGCTCAGACGGTGTTGCTTTAACATGCAGGTTCTGTCTCTGCACCCACAGACTGACATCTTATTTGTATCTGTTGCTGTGCTACAAGGTAAATGCTGGTGTGCCTTGTAATCTCCCAAACTTTCACTATCACTTTGCCCTTATTAGTGTTATCAAACGTTTAAGAAAAAACAAAAAGCGATTCTGACACATGCTCACACGTTTGGAATGTTCTTGTGTCCATGGCTGCCTGCTGATCTTTAGCTGCTGGGCCTCCTGTCTCGCTGTGTTGTTCCCATTATGCTGGTCGCAGGGTGACTGGCCCTTAAGGGTGAGTTAGGGCCAGTGCTTCTATGCTGGATCAGCACACCCCTAGTTTGGGCCACTTAATTAAGTTTAAAAGGAGGGCACCGGACATTCATAAAAACTTGAGTGCCTCCTGGAAAGCGGTCTGATTGTAGTAATTAACCCTAGCTGTGAGGAGGGAAGCAGGAAGAGAAATAAGGGGAGTTGGGGACTTACAAGCGGGGTGGAAGGACAAAGGTGCTGCTGGAGAGCGCTGCCCGATGCAGTCAGGGTCAGTGAAGGGCCAACAGGACAGAGACTGAGCTCCGGAAAAACGACTCTTTGGAGCGGCCTGGAATTGTGTGGGAGAAGCCCAAGAGAAGGGCCCTGGGAAGCTCCTGCTGCCCTGAAGTGAAGAGGGCTTGGAAGTAGCCAAGGAGGCTGGAGTTTATGTTCGGTGAGTTTAAAGTCTAAAGAGGAGAGGGCTGGGGAAATAGCCGAGGAGGCTGGAGTTTATGTTCAGTGTTGAATAACCTAATACGACCTCTGGGGAGAAGAACCACCTTTGCCCAGATGGAGAGACTTGGGGAGACTGAGCTTGGTGCCCCTGGGAGGTGGGATTTGTGCTTTGATTTGTGGTGTGTCAATACACCAGCCCTGAGAACGGGGTTTTGTAGCTTCACCCTGGCCGCCCTGGTGTGTTGAAGTGTCCCAGGAGAGATGCTGCAGAGACACTGGTGACTGGTAGGGCGTGCTGCACAGCAGGACTCTGCCATTGACAGTGCCCATGAGGTGAATAAAGGAGACTGTTGACATGCTGCTCTCTGCTTACAATGTGGCGTTGGGAACAGATTGAATTTGCCTCCCACATGTGTACTCAATTACTGCTACTGGGCCCCTTGGAGGCTTTGCACCCTGAGGAACATACTATATGCCCGTGCTGTGCCAGCCAGGCTTTCATCAGAATTGTCACTGTCCTGGCAAGCAGGATTCTTTCCGTGTCCTCGGGCTGGGATGTCTGAATGCCCAGCCATGGTCTGGGGAGCAGCAGTAAAACTGATGGGCAAGGGGCAGATATAGCAAAGGGGAGGCCAGGAGGGTATTTTGGAGAGCAAACCACACATCATTTAGAAACGGGCTAATGGCTGCATGTTTCCTATATTTGCTTCAGTTTTAGACACACAACGTTTCTCCCCAGCCCAACCTTTCAGCTCCCAGACACCAGGGCTTTGGCTCAAGCTGGCCCCCTCCCTGTTTTACTTCAGCCTTCCAACAAAATGGGGGGAGGGATAGCTCAGTGGTGTGAGCATTGGCCTGCTAAACCCAGGGTTGTGAGGTCAATCCTTGAGGGGGCCATTTAGGGATTTGGGGCAAAAATTGGGGATTGGTCCTGCTTTGAGCAGTGGGTTGGACTGGATGACCTTCTGAGGTCCCTTCCAACCCTGATATTCTATGTTTCTATTAAAATATGATTTTCTACCTACTGGTTACACCTGATTCCTCCTGGCTCCTCAGAAAGACACATTTCATCCCATGTGGGCTACTGAAGTCACTCACCCCCAATGAGGATGGGGCAGAAACTGGCATGACCCAGGGAGTTATGGGCTCAGTGTGTCCTTCATCCTTGTTTAATTCTGTGAAGTCAGTGGAGTTACATCAGGGATGAGTTTGGCTCAGTGGCTTTGCATGGATGTAACTGAAGATAAAACAGAGCTTACTATGTCAAAATGGCACAACTTCAGCTGATGATATTGGCTATTCAGTATCAGAGTGTAACCTTAAAGAAGCTATAGGTGAGATTCCAACTTTGTAATATAGGGTATGTCTATACTGCAAAGAAAAACCGACTGCATCTAGTCTGAGCCTGGGTCAATTGACTCAGACTCTGAGGTTTGGCCCTATGGATTTTTCTTTGCAGTGTAGACATGCCTATGGTTATCATTGTTGGGAGGCCCCAAACTTGACCTATGTTTGCAAAGTCTATGCAACTCTTTTTCTTCCTGAAAACAAATGCATCCGTACTCTTTCTTTCTAAAAAAGAACAACAATAATCAATGCCATTAACCCAGCTGCACTGCTAAGCATCCTTGCGAAACAGCATCCATGTGACTGGAAATTTGCAAGGAAGGGGAGAAAAAATTATTAGAAAATGAATGTCAATTTTAAGCTTTCCTAGAGTATTCTAAGTGACCCCTAACATGATGAAAAATATTTGGAAAGGGTGCTCTCTAGCTGTTCTACATTTTCCCTCAGAGAGAGACAAAATGGTAGTTCCAATTATTGTAGTACAAAATATTTGGGATGGCTAAATTAGACTTGAGTAGAATGGTCTTTGCTCAGGTTAGCAAGGCAACACAATGGGGCTTGATTCTTCTCTCATTGACACTGCCATCCATTGGTTGTGTCTCCATGGAAGGTAGTGGAATTAAATTGGTGTAAAACCAGTGTAAGCGAAGTGAGTGGAAGGCCTGGTGTCTCCTGTGAGGTGGAAATAGTTTCTCGGGTATTGTTGCATTGGCAACCACATGAAATGGACTCCTTTGAAGGCAAGCTGTAAGCCTTCCACTTGCATGTACAGTACATAGGGCTGAATCTCCATTGAGGTCAATAAAGTTACACCTGGAATTAATTCATCTTGTGGGATTAACCTGTCCCTAATGTGTTTAGGAATTAGGAAACTGTCTGTGAACTGCTCTCTATACCATTAGGATCCACCGTGTAACTCCCATCATGTTGAATAGTACTTACTCAGATGAGTACTCCCGTGGAACGGTAGTCACCTGAGTACATACTAGTCAGTTGGAGTAAGATGGCTATGGAGTGGCCTTGAACAATTACCCCTTCAATTTTTCACAGTAGGACATGGGTTTTAGCTGAATTAATTCTCATTAAAATACGTAGGAATTGCAGCACTAAACCTTCTGAGCTGTGCTTCAGAGACAGCTGTCTTATTTTCCAGTTGCAACTTGCTGCTGCTGAGCTCACCCCCAGCCTTGAAGGAAACAAGCAGAACCAAGTGATCTTTATATCACACTCACACACACACACACACACACACACACACTCACACACACACAGAGCTTTGGTTTTTGTTCTGAACTAGTTACATCTATCTGATTAATTGTTTTCTAAAGACAGCTGACTTTCCATTTCATAGTGAACATGCAGTGATTGGTAGGCATGCAGTCAGTTGCACAATACAGATTCACATGAGTTTTTAAAAGGAACCATTTCTGCACATTCTAAAATTATACTGTTCACCAGCTAATGACATTAGTAGCCACATTTAGACTCCACGTAAGCAAGTGCAGCTCCACTGAATTCACTGAAACCAGAATCCACATATGCTAGGTCTGGATTTGACCTGGTGTGTAAATGCTGAATTGTTAAAAAGGCTTCTTATTTTAGTGCATACGAAAATTTCAATGTTTTATTGCAGGGAGTTGGGAAATGTTGTTGAGTGATGGAGAGAGCAGGAGACCAGCTGTCAGGATTCTTGGTTTCTATACATAGCTCAACCCACAGTGTGACCTTGCCAAATCACTTAGGCTGAGATTTCAAGAGGTGCTTAAAGGAGTTAGGTGCCCAGTGCCCCTTGAGTTAAGTGGAAGTTGGGTACCTAAGTCCATTAGGTACCTTTGAAAATCTCAGCCTTAATCTCTTAGGACTTCAGTTTACCCATCTGTACAAAGGCAACAATATGTATTTGCCTCCAAGGGTGTTGTGTAGCTTAGTGTGTGAAAAATGCTTTGAGATTGATGGATGGTGGCACTATATCCACTGAGGGTTAAATAATATGGTTCTTTTGAGCCATTTTAGCAACCATCACTGATAGCAGTGGGAGAGATGCATGTGTACACAACTCAAGGGGAAACTAGAGTCTTGACTTTCCACGTTTAGTGTTTGAGCTGCATAATGCATTTTGCTACATACTACTTTTCCTTTTCCATTGCATTTTTGGGTCACTTTCACAATTGTTTGTGTGTTGTGCTGCTAAGGGTCAATAGTATACAGCAATTGGCATTGTCAGGGCTGATCATCTGACATTGTTTTGACAGCTTACAGTTGCAGCAGCACACATGAATAGTCTATGACATAACTCAGACATTTTGGCTTATGCATGATTATAGGGTTGTGTTCACTTTTCTGTGAGGCATCAGATATTGACCATTTCCAGTAGGAGGATACTGGGCTAATTGGTCTGATCTGTCAAATACTGTGTACAAGATTAACTGAAACTAGAATTACTTGACTGCAAGACAAACGTAGGCAAAGGCTACAGCATATACATGCCTAGGGTGTATCAGGAGATGAAGCTGAAGAACAAGTATCTTTAGCACATGAGAAACAGACAATCTGTAATATGTTTGCCCATGTTTACATTCCACTATCAAAATGGTGTAACGGGCTGGCAGTGTTTACCTGAACCACTCTACCTTGTCAGCAAGTGTTGATCTTGCTGGGAAAATTTTAAATAAATTCTGCTGACTCATGAAGGCAGGTGGCTCATTACGTCAGGTGGGAGTACCTCTCTAAAGAGAAGACCTGATTCTCTGCTGCCCTACACCTGTGTAGTCATTTAAACCTGGGCAAAGAGGGTGTAAAATGCTACAATTCTAATGAAACATCAGTACCTGTCTGAGTCCTGTCTGCACTGCTGCTTCCAGCATTGCCCCCACCAATGGAAAACTGAATCCTAATTTAACCCATCTAAATGCAGACCTACGGCCCGATTTTGATCTCACATTGGTTTTACACCGGTGAAGGTCCATTTACTTCAATTGACTCCTGATTTACATTGGACTGTAATCAGAATGAAGCCCCTATCTATTTGTCGTATGCACTGGACATAATCCCTTCGCTAAGTTTTCTGCTTTTTCATTAGCATTGCAATATGACAGAGGACAGCACGGCCAAGTTATTCCAACTGTGCAGTTACAGTATTCTGTGTCTACGTGTAACCTTTCAATCCTGCCCACAGTGTGAAAGCCAGATAGTTATGCAACTCTGAGCCTTTGCTCGCTCAGTTCATTTCCATTCGGAAGAGAATGGCGGTTGATCTATAAATGGCATCTAGCTTCAAAGAAACTTATCTTCATGTTGTCAGACAAATAGGAGTTTTCTAAGAGTATAAACATAACATCCTCAGATGAGATTCTCTCCAATTATGAGACCCCTGTGAAAGTGCATCATTCTTGCAGATTTCCAACTGCCCTTCTCACTTAAAGCAAAACCAAAAGTGATTTTGAGTCAGGCCTACAGCCAATATAAATCAGAGGACACACACAGTCGTGCTGAGTTGATGGATTAATTATACACCTGTAATAGGGCTGGTCACGTTGTTCATTGCATGTGATACTCTCTTTTGAATTTAGCCCTTTTTTTCTGTTCATTAGTTGCTTACAAACAAACATTGATATTTTTACTGAATCTGTATGCTTTGCGTAATTGTTTGAGGAGCAGTTTATTATGTGAATGAATTTCAGTCTATTTGTTTGCACGCTGTTCACTTTGGTTATTTGCTGTTTGCAGCGTGATTGATGCTCAGATGTATAATTGAGTGACTGTTCGCCTGAACATTCGCAAATGACAAGGGGCATGAAGAGAGCTTGAGTGAATATTCACAAACCCTGTTCTGTTGCAGTCAACCAGCACTAGACCCCACTAGATTAGGTAAAAAGTTAAATCACTTCCAGGAATGGGGGAAAGAGCCAATAACTCATTAAAGCCCTTCCTTTACAGTCTTTTAAGATGTATGCTCCCTCACAGTTACTGGTCTAACCTCACCTCTGACCCATCCTGGTCTCTTTGAGAACCCCGTACCCCCTTCACACACACACCTCAGGCCATCACCTTTCTTGGGATGAAATCGCACCTTTCTCCCACTATCAGACAGGGCCATGGGTTGCAGGCCCCTGTGTATCAGCTGTGTCCGACATATGTGCAGTACTTGCAGTTTTCTCTGCTTTCTGGGAGCAATGACAGTGGTGCCCAGTGACTAGACAACCTTTTTAAGGCAAAGTATTATTTATTAGAGCTAAAGCATTTCAGAGGAAAACACATCTTAAAGCAATAAAACACACGTTACGTATGTCTGTCTTACCAGGTGGCTAGCCATCTTCCACATGGCGATCCTGATGGATCTCAGCTTCTTACAGACCCCCTGAGACCTCTAGGATCCGGAGGGCATAGTCTGTCTCCTTAACTCTCAAACCATTTCTCTCTCCCAGCCTAAAGGGGAGAGTCCTTTAAAAGCTGCTTAGTCCTTTTGTGCGTCTCTCTCCACCCCCACTTTCCCCTGAGACCCAGTCATTTTTTAACTGTTTTACAGCCCTTTGATCTGTTAGGTCTCAGTTGTGTGTCCTCAGCTAGGGGCCTGGAAGTATGTCATTGTCCTGTAATTGCTTTCTTATTTGTTCTTCCCACAGGCCCCCACTAAGCTAGAACAATGCGTTCACATACAGGAATGTACACTTATAACCCAACATATAATAACTTCACTTCACCTCACCTAGCCAGGTCACACACAGTGTTTATAGAATTATTACATCTCAGTATTCTTACGTTACATGCAATTCCATGACTGTCACAGCTCCTCCTTCCATTGCTGATGGATGTCCCCACAGATTAGTTCCACTGGGCACTATGAGGAAAAACTCAAAATCTGGCAATGAAGGGCTGTGAATTTCCATTCTGAGCTGCCCTGTTATTGTGAAGACAGCGCACCCATGCTGCCACGTGGAGTATGTAGGATTCAGAATTTCCTCCATTTATGGGAGATGGCTTTTGGGTGGCTCTCAGTCCAGATATCTGATGGAAGACATGTTCTACACACAGTTTTTATGCTGATTTAAGTATTTCAGTTTCAGCTGTGATTTTTATATCAATATAGCTAAATGAATATAGCCCTGGGTGGGGACTTGGCTATACCATTTTAAGCACTTTTATAGCATTATAACTGTCAACACTCAGGGTTATTGTTAAAGTAGCATAGCAGTTTCTAAAATGGTGCAAAAACGGTGCAGATAAACCCAAAGGTGCCTCGCATTGTGGGATCTGGTATAGTTGTTGCTGGGTGTTCTCCCTTGCTAGGGCTTGGAAGCCTGCGCTCAGTCATTGGCTGGACAGGTGTGTAGACAATGTCCAATAATAATTAGGGTTCCCTGAGCAGAGCCCAGACCTAGCAACCAAAGAATGTAAAGGGCATTCGCTTACATTCAATCACAATGCAACTGAGTGCTATACAAGTTATGGTGACAGTAATTATAATAGAGCCAGGCTCAATGGCCTAGAGAAAAGCCACAGAAAAATATGGGCAAAAGAAGCCCACAAAACAAAATTAACCACAACACCCTGGAATTGGGGAAATGGGATTTTTAAAAGAAATTTAATCCTTGAAGTGCTGGAAGTTGACAAAAAGGCAGCTGTAGATTTTTGAAAATACCACACAGCACGTGCTAGAGGTAAAGAAAATGCTGCCTGCTTCTCTGTTTAAGGTGAGCCTGTTAATTCAGCCTACCTCTCAAAATCACTTGCTCTTATTACAGTGCTACAAGTTATAATATTCTCCATGGTCTGAGATTATTGTACACCTGCCTCCCAACCACAGTAATTACAGCATGTGTATAACAGCTCCTCTGAGGATAACCCACATATTTGACTTTAAGGATGATGGATTAAAGAGAGATTCTTTTGTGTTTGAGCGGTGTGTGATGGGCTAGGTTCTGGTGAACTGAAAATCAAACTCTGCCCTGGTTTGCATTCCATTCGAACCCAATTACCTTGGTGGGGTTGCCCAGGGTTTTTACATTTGCGTAAATTTTGGGTTTCAAATGTTTCTTGAATCAGGACTTTGTAGTAGAATCCCTGCTCATTGATTTGATAAAGGAGCACGTAGTTCCTTCTGTAAATCTTTTAGATTCCATGCCCTTCGGAGCTTGATATCTGTGTTTTATACAGCACTTGACACAAATAATAAATAACCATAGAAATAAGACGAGGGAAGAATCCGGTTAATTGAGAAGAACTGGAAGAGCCAGATTTGTGTTTGGTGTGTATTCTGGAAATTTGCATGGGGCATTTTGGGTGGCATTAGGGGACATATCAGAGATGGACTTAAATGCCTACTTGCAGGACACACATGAGTCTGCCATCACTTGGAAGCAGATAAAAAGTCATCTCCAGAACAAGAGTAGTTTTAAATTAAAGTCTCAGAAAAGAGCAGCTGTGGATTTGGGGCTGAAATATGGTGAGGGCTGCTGTGTGGAGGACAGTACAGATGCTGACTATGTGTGTGAGAACCCTCCCTAGCTCCATGAGACTCTAGATTCTTTAGTGCACCCACAGACCAAACTTTGACTCAGAGGCTGCTCTGAGTGTATTGCTCTTCCTAAAACAGACTAAGGTATTTAACCCCTTGTGGGAAGTTGGGGTGCAGGGAGGGCCTCTGCTGCAGTGTCCATTTGATTGTAGTTAAAGTATGGCTCTGAAGACGAACTTGTACATTGAAGAGTTCTGTGAAAGACAGAAGCAAGGGCTCCAAAGAATTTCCTGGTCTGTATTCTGCATAGTCTGAGTACATCCCTGTTCTTGCATATCAGGCTGCGGCATCTCTTTATGCATCTTATTTCTGTTATCTGGGTCAAATCTTGCAGCTGCCCTGGGTGCTGATGCTGCTACTTTGGCTTATGGAAGAATGAGGATTTGTCTTGATTTCCTCTTAGGCAGATGTGAAAATTGTGCCTTCAGGCAGAAGATGCTGCATGGCTGTTACTGGGCATGGAAAAGATTACAGCCTAATCTGTTTGTACAGGATGGATTTTATTCAAAACAGAAGTGGGATGCTCTTCCTTTGCTTTACTGTGGAGTCTGTTCACGTGTCAGGGAAAATAGTGTTTCATTGGGAGCCTGCACACAAGGAGAATTCACTTGTGCAGTACTATCAAAAATTTTACATTTGCCACAGATGTCTGACGTCAGCTTCTGGACACTCACTCGGGCTGCATTGCTGTCAGCGAACTCTGCAAGAAGCAGGGCAGGTTTGCGCTGAAGGTAACTGGGACATTCCTATTCTTGTTGTTCTTCAGCCTGAAAAGTGAGGGGAAAATTTACATTGTTTCAAATGGCCTCCCTGGAGGTTTGTGTTTTGGCTGCTGCAGGAGAGATTGGAGTTTACTCAATCAAAGCCAGATCACAGGGTATGCTTCTGCCATGTATCAAAAGGAACATTGTCTGTTTGAATGTCACCAAAGTGGAAACAAATTCAGACATGTGCTTGTGTGCTTCAGGAAGCCAGGCACGTTCACAGCTATTTCCTAGATGTTGGAAGACAGATGTTGTTTCAAGGGGTCAGGCTGATGGTCCTTGACAAACGGAGATTAAATGAAGAGCACAGCCCAGTTATTCCTAATGAGCGGGTGGGTGGCTGCCGTTCTCCTGAGGGTTTTCTGCATACTTGGGGCATTGTTTTCTTCAGCTCAGTGAATGACCAGGAAAAAGTTAAATAGAAACCAGCTCTGCTCTGCTTCTGTGCAGCTGCTGCTCATGTTACATAAGCCGTTTCCTAATCTGTGGAGGCACTCACGTTCCATCAAAACATGTCAACTAGCAGACTGAGATGCAGTCTGAGCAACTAAACTATGCCCATGTCCATGCCCAGGCTTAGAAGGAGAGAATGCTGCAACCGTGCAGGACTGTACTGTGGCTCCCTTCAGTGATTGCCCCTAGATTACCCTGGACAGCTCTAGGGAACCTCAGTGCGAGATGGCATGGAACAAACTGAGAAAGGAGCAACGCAAACGATTAAGGGGCTGAAGGAGCTGACTAAAAGGAAGACACAAACATGAATGTGTGTTGCTTGGCTGAGGTGAAGGGATTTGATAACCATGTACAAGGATTTAAATGGTGTATAAATGGAGGAGAGAGAGGAATTGGTCAAAAGGGATGGGATGTAATTAAGAATAATGGAATCAAGTTAAGCAATTAAGACCAATGCCTGGGTCATTTGAAATTGAACTGAAGAAAACCCCAGAGAATACGATGTACAGAACAATCCTGAACTAGATGTTACTGATTTGTTCAACTTCCTCTTCAAGGTCTGTGGACTAGATCCTGACGTCTTTACTCAGTTCTTACATCAGCTGATTTGGGATGAAACTTGTCACCCCTGAGTACAGCAGGAAGAGGTCAAAATTGTTTGACAGTAGTAGGATGATTCTCTTTTAAAGTATAAAATGTATTAAATATTCCAGATCGCTCATGGGCTAGTGCAGGAATCCCTCTGCTCAGAGAAAAGAAGTGTTTCAGAGAGTCCCTGCTTGCCAGCCTGCTAATTTTTGTGTCATCAATCATGAGCGCCTGGATAGCAGCCTACTTATGCCCTCCACGCACTCCGAAGCTCATTGAATGACCTATTAGTGGTTTCAGTTAATTCTGGTGACATATTTATAGCACTGAGATTTACAGCACAGATTTTCTAGAGACACACATCATGGTTTGGCATCAGATTAAGTTATAGAGCATAACCTTTCTTGGCTATATCAATGGATATAGTCCTGCAAATGCTTGTCTACATGTAGACTTGGAGGATTAGATTTAAATCAGCAAATGGTGGTAATAGCAGATTTCTCTCTCCCAGTAGAGGGAGGGGGAAGAAAGATCGGGTGGAGTGAGGAGGGGAACCATCATTAATAACTAAAGTTTACAGAGAGAGAAAATGAAGAACATATCATATGCCTTTCTGGCAGATAACTGGTGCCCGCTTTTGCTGATAATTCTGTCTGGCAGACGAGCACTATGAAATTATTATGATTATGGTGCATTTGTGAATTTGTTATGAATTTTCTGCAGTCATGACATTTTAAAACAAATATCCGTTAGTATTAGAGGTAAAAAATAATCTTGGAAGTGCAAAAATGTAAGTTGGAAAAAATATTGCAAAAATACTTGGAAAGGAAAATCAATATTATCTGTCAAACTCCTGAAAATAAAGATTCCTGGTATATCCTTAAGGTTGAATGACCAGAATGGAACACAGTGCTCCCACTAAGTTAGATAAATGGCATTACAATATTATTATCTGATCTGTTTTTATGCATACTAAGATTGTGTTTGCCGCTGCATACTGAATAGAGGTTTTCACTGAGCTGTCCACAGTGATGCCCTGCTCTTTTCCCTCAGTATTTACAATTAATTTTAAACCCATCAAGTATGAGTATAATTCAAAGTATCTCTTTCAGTGTGCATTACTTTGCATCTGTCACCACTAAATTTCATCTGCCAAAGTGTTGCTCATTCAGTTCACTTTTTTAGGGCCCTCTGGAGCTCTCTACAGTCATTTCTAGTGCTGACTAATCTAAATAATTGTGTCATCTGTAAATATTTCCACCTCACTGCTCCCCTCTTCAATAAATACATTAAACAGCACCAGTTCTAGTAGGGAACCTTGCAGTACCTTTCTGTTGACCTTTAGCCATGCTGAAAATTGAAGACTTATTACTTCTTTTTAAAAGTAGGAATAAAAACACAGACACCTGAGACATTTCCCTGGAAACCCTTCTTGGCATTGCATTGTGAAATAGGTAGCTTATGGATCATTCTCTTCCATCTACCTGTCATGTACGTCCATGAATCCCCTACATCAGGACGAGGGATTGTGCATTTTCCCCTTTTGTACTTTCTACATTTCTCTTGCCTTCATGTAAAGTATTCTACTTTTAAACATGTCTGTTCTATTCACCAGTGAATACTTTTCATTTTTTTACATTATGACGGAAAAAGTCCAATTGACTCTAGTGGTCTTTGAATCAGGCTGTATATCACTTACCTTCACAATGTGTTAACCATAAACTGATCCTTACAACCTCCTCATGTGGTAGATAAATAGTGTTATTCCTCTTTGCTGATGGGGAAACTGAGCCATGGCGGTTAGCATGGGTGGAGGCTCTTTTTTTTTCAGAATATCACCAGGATGAATCATCATTGCGTTCCTCAGTCTGTTACTGTCCAGATTTTATGTTCTTGGCCATTATGATTTAACAGATTGCATCCACGAGGTGTACAGCTATAGTAAGGCATGAAAAATCCGTTTCCATTAAAGGCTCCAATAAAAAGAATGTCCTGGGTTTTTTTTTAATTCCTCCGATTTCTGTGATTGGATCAGTAGCTACACATTGCCCCTCATCATAAAGTAAATAAAGCATGATGCTTATGGCTCTACTGTAGTACAGTGTGAGAGCAGGGACTGGTCTTACCCTGTACTCGTTAGAAGTTCACAGTAGATCCAAAGCCCATTAAAGTCAATGACTGCTTTCTATTAATTTCACTGGGCTTTTGGGTCAGGCCCAACAAGCCAAATCCTGCAGTCCTTACAGAAGCAAATCTCCCATGGCAGGGAACAAAAGAGGACTGAAGGGTGTGACACAGCGGGGCTCTGATCTCAGCTGGAGTCTCCAGGTGCTACTATGACGCAGTGTGACATTCCACCACATGGAAAAGTTACTGGGCAAGTGAGTTAGTTACAAAGAGAAATTCTTTTGGAGGTGGTGGTGGTTGTGGAAATGATCGTGGGTTGGGCAATATGAGTGCTCAACTGGATCAGGGTGTGTATAGCCAGGAGGGGAGGGTTTTGCTGAGCGTGCAGAATGCCATGGCAATCTTTGTTCCAAGGCATTGTCTCTGCCCTGTAGGTTTTTGAGAGACCAGCAGAAATAGTTACCAAGTTTTATCTTCAGTCCAAGCACAGAAAAAAGTAAATCCTCATGTCTTATCCTGGAGGACTAAGAACTTCTGAGTTTGTGTCAATCGTGTAGTTTGTTTCCAAATTGTGGTGCACACTGCTCTGTCTGGGATGCCAGTAGGCAAGTACGGGATATATTCACAAAGGATTGGAGTTTGCCACGCTTGCTCAATCTGTGTAGTACCTTACTCTCTGAGTCACCTGTTGGTTTCATAGGCCCAAATAGGCAATGCTTTAATCTCTCTATGCTGAATTTGATTCATAGGCTGGTAAAATTAGAATTGTTAACCAGAAATGTGCTCTTACCCTGGGGGAAATTGACCTGAAAGAAAGGGATATGGGTTTATAGTGAGGATTTTTTGGGGGTGTTAGGTGGTTTGTGGGTAGGACAACTTCTCAGGAGGCCTCTGACCTGGCTGCAGGTAACAGGCATACATAGGTTCAGGAACAGGCTGGGAGCAGTTAACATGTTTCGCAGTTACCAGATCCAGCAGCCCTATCACCCTGTGCAGCCTCTGCTTGGGGTAATAGCCTCAACTGCACAACCCCAGCCAGTAGGCTGAAGAAGTGAATTCAGTTTCAGGCTTAGTGCTGGAGGTGTGACTTTCACCCATAGCATTTAGGCAGCCTATAGAAGTCCCTGCTGCAGTAGGGTCATTGACTTAAATGTTCTGGCTGTCTCTTTGAAAGATCGGTGTAACTTTTTTATGTATAATAACTGTTGGCTATGACACATGCTAAAATGCAGGTGATCCACATTCATACAATAGGGTGCAAATTGATCACTGCAGAGACCAAGGAGGAAATCCCTCTTTGTTCAGCATTGCAAAATTGATGAAGTACGTTATCATTTATTTTTGTTACTTTCCTCTGAAGCATCAAGCATTGGCTGCTGTTGGAGTCAGGATCCTGGTGTTGTCCATTCTATGTTCCTCCAGGTATCAGTAAGCTCACTGATTTTAAAGAAACTTCAGTTTCTATTGGTAACACTGAGGCTAGTGCCTATGCTCCATTGCTGTATTATTCTCTGGCATTCATGGCTCGCTTACAGGAGAGCAACTTCCCCTGTTGTATGGAACATTTTAGTCAATATTGTCTGACTGCAGGATAGCTACTGATCCTTTCTCTGCAGAGCTGATAACTTCCCTAGCTTGTAAAACACCAGAGGACTCTGAGCTCTCCAGTGAAGTTCTGTGCACCATATGCATGTGCTTGTTCAGCTTCTGAGAACCTTAATTGTGGGAAGTAGTCAAATATGACAGCTCGTGTAAATCAACTGGGAAATAATACATAAAAAGAAGTGAGCATGAATTTCTAATTAACTAAATTTGCAACTGATACACACAAGTTAAAGGGCACCTGATTTATCATCTGTCAGTAGAAATCTTGGTTATAGCTATTACCTTCAGTAGTGAGTGCATGCAGCTGTGATACACAAGTTAAAGGGCATATGATTTATCACCTGACGCTAACCACATTGGTTCGAGCAATCATGTCCAAGCATTGCAGAGTATGTTGTTGTGTTTCTTGTTTTAATCAAATAACTATTGGCTCAGTTACTTCCTGCAGCTAAAAAGCATTAGCATGATTTTGTTTTCAAAGAGTGGAAAATAACTATGATTGCTGTTCTTCCCATCTTAAGGGAAACGAGTCTGGGCTAGTGGCTGGGACTGGTAGCTAAGACTTCTGCACTCTTTTCAGCTCTCCCTCTGACTAGCTGTGCACCCTGGGCCCATTTGCTTCAACCCTCAGTGCCTCAGTTCCCTGTGAAATGGGTCCAATAATAATTAGCTCACACAGAGGTCAGTTACCTACTGAATAGTGAAGCTGAGTGGCTTAATTAATTTTAATGTTTATAAAGTGCTTTGGAATTGTCAACGGAAAGGTGTTACTGTATACCAGTGCAAGATTTTATTATAACATTGTGCATTATGTAATACTGATTTTAAAAACACTGGCCCACAGTTTTGTACCCCTGATTATTTATGGGCACAATGAATATCAGTTGATTTGCAGTGACAGTCAGTTACTAACATGACTAAATTATATTAATTGGGCCTGGAAACCACTGCAGGCACAAACTTTACTTCAAAAATTTGCAGGCGCAACAAAGGGTGATGGGGAGGGCAGGTGGAAACCAATCACTAAGCCAGGTCCTAAAAGTCCCCATCAGCTACTGTTCAACTTGGGCGTGAGTCCAAGAGATAATTAGCCCTGACAGCTTCCATTGACTCCAGTTGGAGTTTTGCGTGTTCAGTGCTTCTGAAAATCAGGCCCCATATCATTTGTAACTGGCCAGAATGCCCAGCCTTACATGGTTAGAATATTGTGACTTAAAATTTGGCCCTGGTAGTTCATCTTGTGGTCATTCAGACAGTAAAGCTGCTAGTGAATTTGAAACTAAAAATGTTGGCTGTTAGGCATCTAACTCAACGTTCAGGCAGCTACGTAAGTTTGATCTGGTTTCCAAAGGTGCTGAGCTCCACTTGCAAGGTGATGGCAGTTGCAAGTTTTTAGCACTTGTGAAATCTGATCAAACTTAGTTCAGTGCTTTAGTATAGCTTTAGGTGCCTATCTCGGGCACCCACATTTTGAAAACGTTGGCCTGTGTTTTTCTGTAGCCCTACTACTTTGATTTGTGATCTGCTCAGCTCAGAAGGAAGAGTGGGTTTGAGACAGAGGTGAGATGCCTTCAGGGAGAACCCAGCTGCTGCTCAAAGTGGTGATTTCCTACTCTTTCCTTTGAGTTGGTACTGAAACCATGCCTGTGCATTATGGGGCACTGTGCAGCTGGAAGTGTTGTCTTTCCGTTTGTATGTAAAACAGTTGTCCTGGCGCCTTGTGGTCATTAAAGATGCCATGGTACATTTGTAGGAGTGTTAGCCTTGGTGTCCTACCCAGATAACCCTTTGGGGAAATGCAGTCTATTTCCCTAACCTGATCCCTTGTTTCTCTCCTTCTGTCTCCTACCATGTTGTTGTGTCATTGTGTGATTTTAAACAGTGATTGCACATCCTCTAAAAGGTACTGTACTTCACTGGTGGGTGTATCAGTTCCTACAGCACAATTCATAGAATTTGGGGTCCTTAAGAATGTAAGATCATTATTCTCCTTGCATATTAATGCAGGGAATTTCAGTTTTTGTAGTACATGAAAAAAATTATCCAAAGCTCTTCTAAACACATTTGCATCTTGATCCTTGCTGATGACTATATCAACAAAAGGATCAGTAAAGAACAGTGCTGTGGACCACAAAAACCTCATTACATAATGTCTGGTAGGACAAGTCATACATTGAATTCAAGTAACAGATACAGTAAATCTTGAGGCTCTGAGGATAGAGGAAACCGTCTTCTAAGTGTTTTAATTGCCGGGCTTGATAAATCGAGAGATGTGAAAACTACCTTCCAAAATGCTGAAGTGCTCTCTTCCTGTCTTCACACAGAGGATTCCAGTGCCCTTGTCAATTTCAGAGCTCTTTGTGCAGAGCAGAGCCACAGGATTCAGGTTAATTTCATTCTTCTGCTTCTAGCCAAAGCTCTGAGAAACAACAGAGCCAGATATTGGAGCTATTCGCTGAGTAATAAGACCCAAGAAAACCCTAGAAGGTTGGAGAGGTGCAGAGTAATAGCCATTCATGCTCCCTAACCTTGGTACCTGCCAGGAGGATAGTGGAGGAGTACTGTAGCAGAGATCAATACCCCTGACAGTCAGGAGACTCTGGAGTGGCGTGGGGAAAGGGTGAAAGTTCCTTCTTACCTTCTAGCATCTAGAAGGGGTTTCATGTTCAATAGACACTGAATAGCTAAGGTTGCTCAGAGAGTTGGAGCCTCTGATCAAAGCACTTTGAAATCCTTTAAGGAGAGGCATGTAGGAATGGTAGTCTTTTCACTGCTGCTTTGTTCCTGGGCTCGTTTGTCATCTCATCTTTTGTATCCGTTTCTGGCTAGTAGGTTAGTCCTTCAGCTACTAGATGGCTAGTGCATTTTTGTAGTCTTAAATAATATGTTTTTATAAAATCCTTTCTCTTCCTCCTCTTTTCCTTTGGTCTTGTATTGGATACTCTCTGAGCAGTTGGCCGCTGATCACTGGAAACAAAGCATTCTTCCAGCAGAGGAAATATACCTGAAGCTTTACTTGCTTGATAAGTAAAAACACACCCTGTGAGGCATCTCAGACCAGAGGTGGATTTTAAAGGGGTCATGGAATGTAGAGTGCCATATTTGATTAACTTGGCATAGGGCTGGAATCAAAGTTATGCACTTATTGGACAGTGAATGTTGTTCGGATTGTTTGTCTAGTTTGTAGATGTGAAAAATAAGTAGTTTTGTACTTGATCTATCATACTATTAATTTTTCAGCCATTAGCAAAAATACAAACTGTTACACTGAAATGCACTGATTAGAGTATTATTCGGGAGCTATATCTATTTACATGGGGTGCAGAGGGCCGAGTTAAGCTTCCTCCCTCCCTGTATTTATTATGGACCAAAAGTGAGGAGCTGGAAAATACACTTACAGGAAATAAACATTTTTAGTGTTCTAGTGAACAAACCTTACATTGACATAGGATGCTGGGTAGCAACATGCTATGATTGGTGTTGAAGGGAGAGGCAGTTGGGAGTTTTTGAGTGGTCTCTTTGCTGGTGGTGTTGGTAGTGAATTGTATGGTGCATTTTAGATATAATTTTGTTGTATTTTTAGGTATGCCCAAGGTGCCTAGAGCATAGGGATAGATACGCATTTCTCTCTCTCTCTCTCTCTCTGTAAATCTAAATAAATAAATAAAGTGAATTTAGTCTACAGTTGGGCAGGGGCAGTAGCTGCTGTACTGTCACATGGCACCATTTATATTAACTGATCGAGTCTGTTGCACATCCGATTGTGTTATACAGTGAAGATACCCTGGCAATTCAGTCCTGAAATCCATCACAGGTATTTTTGCTGATCATATCATCATTTGAATCTCAAGGTGCTCACGTTCCTCAAAGGGTAATTTCTGTTACTGTTTTTGGCACCTTTCTGAAACTTCAGCCACTGACCTGGGCCTAGTTTCCATAGGTTGCTTCTGACATGGGGAGGGTCTGTTCCCACACCTCTTGGCCAAATCCTGCTCCTGGATCCAAGCAGATGGATGCCTTTGCCTGCGCCAAGCTGCATTGACTTCAGTGAGCTCTGCCTGGGCAGATACTCAATTGCAGGGTCTGGCTCTATGTCTGTGGGGTTCCATTTAACTTCAGTGGAAGCTACATGGTCATAAAGAGAAGGGAATAGGGCTCTAAAGTGTCTTGGAATCTTTAAAGAGAAACTGACACGATTCAATTTGTGTATGTGTGTGTGTGGACAGTTTCACTTTCTGGTTTCATTGTGTTAGCCTGATGCTGTTCAGGTGGAGAGCTACAGAGAAAAGTGAAATGTAAGAAATATCATTAAAACAATGAATATTAGAGTCTGTTAAACTTTTCTTTGTAAAACCTAAATTGTATGTTTTTGTTTTTAAAAAGAGCCTTATTTCCAGGTCAAAGCAATGTTATTTCATCTTTTTCTTGTTCAGTGATATCTCTTTCTGAGCATAAGCAACCGTTGCTACTCCGATGTATAATTTGGAAATGTCTTGCGGGCTGCTATCGTTTAATACGCACTTTACAGTAGCCCTGCACAGGTGGCTCGCAGGCCGAGCATGTTCTGTTTCACGAAGCGCTTCTCTCACCCAGAGCCAATCTGTTGTCAGTTCAGTGGAATGCCTCCTGATCATTTCATGGGGCCTTTAGAGAGCTGTGTAGCTGCTTAAATTCTTGGCCACAGCCAGTGTCCCAGCAGTGAGGGCTAATTGCAAAAGGAAATTGACTAATTTTAATCCATTTCCTATTGAAGTCAGTGCCTGCATTTAAAATGCTAGGTGCAGTGGGGTTACTAATATACTCAGTGTGTGTATCTTCAGTTTGGACAGGTGTGTTTGTTGGGGAGGGGTGGCTGACATGCCTGCCCCATGATCCTCATTAGACAGATGACTGGCTGCCCCTCAGAACACTGCAGGGATTTTATTGCTGGACTTGGGCAATTAGTAGAGTGTGTCTCTATTACTGTGTGCAGTGAAACCTGCACGAAGGACCCCACCCTCAAGAGTCAGCTCCCTATCTTAACTGATGTGTCTCTAAGTCATTTCCTAGTCATTATTTAAAGAACTACTTCTGTTAGTTGGCTGGCTTTTGCTGCCCCTTTGAGTGGTTACTTAAAACAGGGTCCTTTGACTAATTATTTGTGCCTTTGGTGTGAAAAGTAAAATGAGAAATGGACAATTGGTTTTCTCCCAAGGCATTGGAGGGAGGGAAAGAAGGAAAATTACACTGAAATTGCAGAGCATTAGAGGTTATGACATTAGGAAGTATGGCCCTTTCTGAAATGGGAGAAGATGGGAGTAGAGTTCAAACTCACCCACTTCTGGATCTTTGGCTTATTAACACAGGAAACAGTAGTAGAAGACAACATAAAGTTCAGCTTAAGTCTTCTCCTCAGGCTTGGCTGCACTTCACCTCCGCTGTCTAGAGTGCTCCGCCTGCACCCTAGATCCCCTCTTTCTAGAAAGCCTTTCACCTCTCACGTGTCTGTGTTTGGTGACAAACCACCTGCGCCAGGGAGTCAGCAGAAACCATTTCATGTGTGCCAGCAGGGTGTAGTGTTTCAGGTAGCAAGGCCAGTCAGTATAAATCTTTTCTAATCTAATGTTTAGTTCATGCAAATCAGAGTTTGCTGTGTTGTCAAGGTCATTCACACAGCTGTGGAAGTGTTGTTTCCTTCCTATATTATCCCATTCCTGTACCTGTCATTTGTTTCCCCGTTTCAGAAATGTGCCGGGTAAACAGAAGCTTGAGCTAGAATCCTGACACATGTTTGTATCGATTAATTAATGCAATTATGAGGAGTGTCGAAGGCAGCTAGTTAAGGGAAACTCAACAGTCTTCAAACACATTGTTACCCACCTCTCACCTCTCTGAGGAATAATGGGAACAGGGGTGGAAGGAAACAATATTTTTACACTTGCTGTAATTCCGATTCAGTTTCATATTTCATTAATTCTTGTTTTGTCATGTTCTGTGCACCAGGAGGAAAATATTAATCACAGGTTCTGCTATGTTCGGTGTCTGTAAGTAAATTTAATTTCAAACAGGAATCTCTGTTGTTGGTTTATATTTCCAATCTTACATCACAAGATTTTTCTGGCACCCCTGGGCCAAACTCCTCTTTGGTGCAATTCAACACACACACAGTGCATTTGGCCCAGGTTTATTTTGGTCACAGTGCAGTTCCTTCTGTCTGTAGTGAGCAGAGTGTGTGACTCCAGATACAAAAGCTAAACTCTTTGTGTGCAGGTTCCCTCTTTGGAGAGGTGACATGCGTACACTACAGCTCCACTGGCCCTATCAGCCCAGTGCCAGTCCTCCAGAGCTGGTAGAAGGTGTGGGACATGAGTGAATGTACTGGGGTTCCCATATCCTCTCTGGGGCACCTTTATCTCCCTTTCTACTGCCATCCTGCTCTTTCTTCACACTCCTAGCTTTCCTTTCCTCTTCCAGCCCCATTTCTCCTTTATAGGTCCCAGCTAGGCCAAGGCACTGTGGAGTATTCTGTATGCGGGAGCGTTCCCATTCTGTGCAGTCTGAAGAGTTCTCCCTTGACTCAAATGTTGGCGGTTATGGTTGCACAGCTGAGAATTTTTTGGAAGTGGAACACAGTGTGATATGAGTGGTGCTTCCTGATTCTCCGTCAGCCACAGTTGCTCAGGCTCACCTAGTGCTACGGGCTGCTACTGGCTGTCATGTAGCACTCTCCACCAAGGAGTACGCTAACTGTGACCAATTGTCCATGTAACCCATGCTGTGAGGGAGGTGAGGATTATTGTCTCCTGTTTTCTCAATGGGCACTCTGAGGCCGAGGGGCTAAATGACTTGACCAAGGTCAGAGGAAAATCCAGTGTTAGAGTTGGGATTAGAACTTCAGAGTTATTGTATCCCAGTGCTTAGACCAGCGGATCACAGTTTTCTTCCTTCACTCTTGTCTGTCCGCTCCATCAGAATTACCATAGGATATGAAGTCCTCTTTTTTTCCCCACTCAAGGGTGGTGTCTCTTGTCACGTTCAGGGGTATCCTGCAAACTGTGCAAAATTCTTCTGTCAATACAAGACCATAATGCCTAGTAAGGAGGGAGAGACGTGAGGGATGGAGCATGCGTTTGAACTGAGAGAAGATTATATCCTGATATTTCTCTTAAAATGAGATTAATAGACAGTGGGGCAAATCCTGCACTGTATAGTCTTGCTGAAATCCGCGGATTTTATGGCATGGGCATCAGCCCATAAGCTGGCCCACAGCATATTATTTTGGGGGCATAAGTGGAGGCTACAAGCAGAAATCATGGTTCCAAAAATGGAGAACATTTGGTCCATGCTGTGGCAGGGACCTGGGAATAGACACAATGTCCCATTACGACAAATGGGAGCTCCAGTATCCTGCCCAGTCGGTGTAAAGGTGTGCCCAAATCATGGCTGATATTAGCTTGTGAACAATCCCGGAGAGCAGGAATAGTTTGTGGGATTGGGGTGGGGTCTGTGCATAGGATCCCAGTGGCCGCACGTCTGTGTTTAAATGTGTAGACTATGTCCTTTGGCCAGTATCTGGGCACCCAGCTTCTCTCCTGCACTCCTGCTAGCCTTGTTCTAGTCTAGAAGGCGCATTGGATGCACAATGGCAGCGAGAACAGAGCCTTGCTGCAGCTCATCTGCCTAGCAGCGCCGGTGGAGAGTGTTCAATTCACAGTCCATGCATTTATATTCAGAGTAATTACTCAGACATTTCAAGCACGGACTATTCTTGTTGTTGGTTTCTCTTTCTGGTGGCGTGAACCACTGTAACTTTGTTCATTAATTTCTAGTCATGAAATCCACTTTCTCCCATTTCCCTGGGTTATGAATTGTGCCAGCAAATGAGTCTCTAAATTTCGGCTTGAGTTTGAAAGGTCCATCCGGAAATGCAGCATCCTGAGTTGTTTCTGAACAAACTCCTGAAAACCAAGCTGGGTGCTGTGGAGAGAGGAGACACCTGGAATATTTCATTCTAGCTCTCTCAAGTGCAGGACATGTCAGAATGTTTGTGCACCTATGTTAGAAACGTGAGGCAAGCTCATCGAGAATCATGTGTTTGTGTCAAATATGCTGGCTGAGTGAAGCTGCTCTGCAGGGAGAATGAGAGCCTACTCCTTACTGTTTTTCTCTGTCCCAGGCTTTGGGGGCTTGTGCTTTTGATACCAAAGGTCAATAGCTCTCCCCGATGACAGCCTGTATGTTTGCAACCATGGGTGGATTTCATTTCAGGGCCAGATTATCTCTTCTGTGCGAACATAAGAATGGCCATATGGGGTCTGACTAACGGTCCATCTAACCCAGTATCCTGTCTGCCAACAGTGGCCAATGCCAGGTGCCCAAGAGGGAATGAACAGAACAGGTAATCATCAAGTGATCCGTTCACTATCGCCCATTCCCAGCTTTTGGCAAACAGAAGCTATGGACACCATCCCTGCCGCATCCTCACTAAAAGCCATTGATGGACCTATCCTCCATGAATATATTTAATTCTTTTTTGAACCCTGTTATAGCCTACCATGGATTTATATAGAGGCAATATGATATTTTCTGTCTTATTATCTATCCCTTTCTTAATGATTCCCAACATTCTGTTTGCTTTTTTGACTGCGGTTGCACAACGAAAATAACAGAACGCCACTAGCCATCACCTTCAGCCCCCAACTAAAACCTCTCCAGGGCATCATCAAGGATCTACAACCTATCCTGAAGGATGACCCATCACTCTCACAGATCTTGGGAGACAGGCCAGTCCTTGCTTACAGACAGCCCCCCAACCTGAAGCAAATACTCACCAGCAACCACACACCACACAACAAAAACACTAACCCAGGAACCTGTCCTTGCAACAAAGCCCGTTGCCAACTGTGTCCACATATCTATTCAGGGGACAGCATCATAGGGCCTAATCTCATCAGCCACACTATCAGAGGCTCGTTCACCTGCACATCTACCAATATGATATATGCCATCATGTGCCAGCAATGCCCCTCTGCCATGTACATTGGCCAAACCGGACAGTCTCTACGTAAAAGAATAAATGGACACAAATCAGACGTCAAGAATTACAACATTCAAAAACCAGTTGGAGAACACTTCAATCTCTTTGGTCACGCGATTACAGACCTAAAAGGTTGCAATTCTTCAACAAAAAAACTTCAAAAACAGACTCCAATGAGAGACTGCTGAATTGGAATTAATTTGCAAACTGGACACCATTACATTAGGCTTGAATAAAGACTGGAAGTGGATGTGTCATTACACAAAGTAAAACTATTTCCCCATGTTTATTCCCCCCTCCCCCACGCCACTGTTCCTCACATGTTCTTGTCAACTGCTGGAAATGGCCCACTTTGATTATCACTACAAAAGGGTCCCCCCTCCCCCCCGCTGTTAATAGCTCACTTTACCTGATCACTCTCATTGCCGTGTGTATGGTAACACCATTGTTTCATGGCCCAACTTGATGATCACTTTAGATAAGCTATTACCAGCAGGACAGTGGGGCGGGAGGAGGTATTGTTTCATGGTCTCTCCGTGTATATAATGTCTTCTGCAGTTTCCACGGTATGCATCCGATGAAGTGAGCTGTAGCTCACGAAAGCTCATGCTCAAATAAATTTGTTAGTCTCTAAGGTGCCACAAGTACTCCTTGTTGCACATTGAGTGGATGTTTTCAGAGAACTATCCACAGTGACTCCAAGATCTCTTTCTTGAGTGGTAACAGCTAATTTAGACCCCATTATTTTATATGTATAGTTTTCCAATGTGCATTACTTTGCATTTATCAACATTGAGTTTCATCTGTCATTTTGTTGCCCAGTCACCCAGTTTCGTGAGATCCTTTTGTAGTTCTTCACAATCTGCCTGGGACTTAACTATCTTGAGTAGTTTTGTATCATCTGCAAATTTTGCCACCTCACTGTCTACCCCTTTTTCCAGATCATTTATGAATATGTTGAATCGGACTTGGCCCAGTACGGACCCCTGTGGGACACCACTATTTACTTCTCTCCATTCTGAAAACTGACCATTTATTTCTATCCTTTGTTTCCTATCTTTTAACCAGTTACCAATCCGTGAGAGGACCTTCCCTCTTATCCCATGACAGCTTACGTTGCTTAAGAGCCTTTGGTGAGGGACCTTGTCAAAGGCTTTCTGAAAATCTAAGTACAAACTTCATGTAGTGGATTTCTGCAGTAGTCACTGCTTTGAAATCCCCTTTTAGGCTGGGGAGCACAAGGGGGTCACTCTGTGGCATCCACACATGCCCCTGCAGGGGCAGTTGAATGTAGGACAGGCAGGGTCCTGGATCCATGGCTCCATTCTCTTCTGGCCCATTGTGTTCCCCAAATCTCTACTCTGGTGGTGTGGGTGAGGTATGCTGTCCATGTTTTGCCCAGCTCCCTGCACAGCAGGACAGTGCTGGATCAATTACCTTCGGGGAAGGGGCATAAGGAAGAAATGGGGCATAATTTTGTTTCCCAGCTCTAGCAGGCTGGTCACATTCCGTTGGCACATTAACATCATCTTTGCAAATCAGATAGCCTTTCTTTGTCAAGAAACACACCCTGGAGGTAGATCTGATGAATGGAGAGCAACATACGGTGTTCCCCTGAGGGAAAACACCCTTGATGTCTTTAAAAAAGCCATAATCTGTGCTGGTCATGTATGGATCATTGCCAATATATGTCTTAAAGTAAAAAAAACAAAGCACAAACCCCCCCGCATACCTTCCAAGTTGGTTATTTCAGGTGATAGCTTTGCATCCCTCAGTTGTGAGCCCATGAACCAAAACAAAAATAAACGCCATTGCTGTGTGTTATTTCTGTCAGCATCACCCACTAACTGAACTTCAGGTTTTTTGTGTGTGTGAAAACTGTAGATTGCATTAAGATAATCAATTATATGTGAGAGGAAACCAGAACTTTTTCCATTGGTTTTATCAGATATTGTGGTCAGTTGAGGCAATACAAAGTAACTCAGAACCGTATTACATTCACCCGTACTATAATCACTCCATCTCTGTTTACCATATTCAGTTAAAGTGGCTTGTTTGCTACATCCGCTCTGCTGCCAAAATAACCTCATTTACTCTTGCAAGGGTTTCTGTTGCTGCTGCTGCTGCAGTGTTCCTGCACTGCAAATATATTCTTGGCCACAGCACTGCGGTGTGGAATATATTGTTCTTTGAATCCTGCAGGGGAGTTTATCAGTTGGTATTTTCAGTCTCTCTTAAATAATATTTGAGTGGCAGTCTCTTTGGAAAGGTACTTACCAGGGCTTTGTTTTAACCGGCTGCAGGCTTCATTCAAAAAAATTTTTTTTTTTTTTAACATTCAGATTCGAATGGGACCGCCTATTCAAAAACTCAAGAAACTGCTTAAATTAAGGCCTTTACAGGAAGCTGGAGCTATATTTGGCAGCAGGCTTGGAATTCGGCTGCAGGTCCCAGTGTATTCAAAACTGGAGGCTTTTCCTGGATTCGGTATGACCATTAATAAACCCCATCACTAAGGCATCTCTTCGTATTTATTCAGATATCCACTTCAGTTAATTTCCTGTTGCTCCCCAATTTTCATTTTTCTAGCGTGTTCAGACTTTTGTAATTAAAGCTCATCGGTGCATTGTATGAGGTGCTGAAATGAAGCTTGAGGTTGTGGTAGCCAGAGAGGGGCCAGTCGGGGTGTGGGTACCCAGGAAGATGGGGAGCAGTTGGGGTTTTGGGTCTCAGGAGGTTTTGCCTTTTGTCAGTAGGGTGCAGATGCTTCTCTTTCTCCCCTTACCTGTTAAGCAAGGTAACTAGATGTTTTGCTTGGTGATAGGGCTAGAAGTCTTTGCTCCTTACCCCAGCAGCCACAGGCAATGATTGGCTGCCCCACTGCCTCTCTTTGATGTATCCAGCAACTCTGATAAAGCGCAAGAGCTGAATGGGCCTGGAAAGTTACCAGGTGCAGAAGGCTTAACAATGTGGCCACTTCAGTTGTCATTAGACTTGGTGTTAATACCCCACTGCTTTGAGTGGAAACAGCTTGCCCTTCTATGAGCTCTGCAGGCTCACGTAGCATAGCAGTTTACATTTCATTTGTATTTTGAAGGTTACCCTTTGCAGCCATAACGGCCAGTGACATACATTTCAAAATGAAAACTGATATTCTGAATCACAATTCTGCACCAGTGGTGGATCACGCTTGTGGCCAAAGCCACAAAATCATGCGATACTCAGGGTCTTACATAAAGTCTTCACCAGCTGCCTGTTGTCCAGTGCTTGCACCTTAAAATGTTAAGAAGGCCTTAATAGTATTAGGCCACTCTCTGATACCTGAGAAGTTGCTTGCTGCCCTGCTTTCCATCCTTACAGCATAAGCACTTGAGATCAGTGGGGTTGGAGCTGCTGTTTTGAGTGTAAAGAATGCTGGGCCCTTATCCTCTGCAACTCTCACCTCATTATCACTCTTGTTCTGAATTAATTTCCCTTGAAAATGTAGGAAACGAAATGTGCTCTTTCTGCTTGTGTGTTGTGTCCTTCCCCCGCCCCCAAATTTGGATTGTAAACTCTTTGAGGTAGGGAACATCTTGGGCTGTTAATTTGCATAGCTCCTAGCACAGTGGGTTCCTGATCTCAGCTGGGGCCTCTAGAGTTGCCACTGAAATACAAATAATAATACACAGCAAGTTGGATGGTAAAAACAAACAAGCAAAGCTACACAGTGAGGAAGCGCAATAAAATCAGGGAACCTTCCCAGCTGCATTATCAGGACAGACGCTTAAAGGGAATGTCTCTCCAAGAGATGATTAAAGGCCACCCACCTCTCTGAGTAAGTGTCTACAGGGCAGAAAAAGCTGTGTCTAACTCGGTTTAGCTAACCTGCATTGGCCAGCTCAGGTTAAAATAGCAGCCAAGACACAGGAATTTATTTTAACCTGGTTTAGCAGCCCAAGTTTGACTTCAGGCTGCCCTATAGGCTTGAACTTGAGCTGCTATCACGAATTAAAATAAGCTGCCATGTCTTTGCTGCTATTTGAACCCAAGTTAGCTCATGCGGGTTAGCTAAGCCTCGTTAACACACGTTTTCTTGAAGTGTCACCATATCCTATGATGCCGTAAGAAATGGGAGCGTAATTGCTTTCATAGCCCTTTCATTTGCTTGCTGGTGAAAGATATGACCTGCCTTCTTGATAACGGAGAAGAGCCTCTTACTGCATAAAATATCGGGAAATGTTTCTAAAAGATAGCTCAAACTGGACAAAATCTGAGTCCCAAGGGTGACAGGCTCTTGGAGACCTCTGATAACCCGCTGTGAAGCTCTGGCCATGCGAGTTAGAGTTCCTGTCTTATGCAGCCCATTTTTCAAGTGTATTTAGGAGTGTGGGATACATGCTTTGTACTGGTCCATTTGGGGCAGGCTACTGCTTTCCCTTGTTGTCCTTACCCGCTTTGGGGACACAGATCCCAGCTTTCTCCCCTCTCCCTCTCTTGCCAGCCACCCTCCACTGCCCCCTTACGTTGCTTGTGTAAAAACAGTGAAATAAACTGAAAATATAAAGTGCTTGAGACTGGATTCCTCCATGTCGCCACCAAAGAGGAACAGCATGACGTAACAGAAGGGTGAACATCTTCCATACCAAGCCCACCAGTGCGCCCCAGTCCTGGCTTTGCAGGAGTGAGGATCTCAGATTCCATGATCCATTCAGTCCTTAGTACCCGGGTGGGGCTGCAAACTAGTGGGCTAGTTACCACTAAAATGCTAGGGTGGTTTTTGTGATGAGAGCACAGCTCTATCCAGATTCATAAACGTATTTTACACAGGCCAGTGAAAGGCTGTCAGACCCGGCACATTTTGGTTTTTGAGGCCCACCTACCACATGCTACAAAGGAGACTCTCCACTTTGCCAAACTTCAGGGGGGGGAGAGCCACAGTACTTTATAGGCCCCATGAACTGGAGCTAAATAGGGCCTCACCGACACTAGTGCTTACTTCTCCTTGTCTTGGCCTTTTCAGTTCACTGTAATGTGCCTTCCTGAAGGCACTGTCTTCCTTTGGGAAGAAGATTATGAGCCAAATTCATCCCTGGTATAACTGCATTAAAGTCAGGTATGCCAGGGATGAATGTGCCCTCCTCTATTTTCCTACTGGTTTTATTTTCCACTTTGAGACTTCTTGGTTTGGTATAGTGTGCAATTCCGTTTTCTGTAGTCTGAGCCCTGATTTGTTTCACTATGACTCAGGACAGTTCTGGCCCAGCCCTGTGTGAGAAATGTATCAACGTTACACAACCAATTATTTGGAGGTGGGTGGTCAGTGCCATGAAGCATAAGCATTTATATCCCTTATGGTTTTGTATCCTCTTTAATATAACAATAAATATTCTCATATCCATGTAAATTTCTAATGATTGTTTAAATCCTACTAAGATGTTAGTCTCAGTGATGACTTGTGGCAGTGAGTTCCATATGCTAATTATACTGTGTGTTTCCTTTTTATCGCTTCTAGGTTGGTTCCCTTTTAATTTCATTAGATGTTCTCCAGTTCTGACATTGTGACAGGATGGTGACTAAGAACATTACATTCACTTTCTCTTATACCTTATATTAGTTTATATACCTCTCTGATGCCCGTTCTTACTCATCTCCTGTCTCAACTAAGCAGTCCCAGTCCTTTCAGTTCTCAGAATCCCACTCCGTGCACATTTCTGTTGCATCTTTCTTCAGACAGGGCTTACTAGAACTGAACACAGTGCTCCAGGTGAGGGTGTGCCATTGGGTTGGATAATAGCATTATAATCTTTCTAGTATTATTTCTTATTCCATTCTTTATGGATTTTGTTTGTTTCTTGGCCGTTGGTATACTCTGAGTGGAGGTTTTCATGGAGTGGTTGACAGTGACATGCTGGTCTTTTCTTTCAGTGTTGATGGTTAATTTAGAACCCAGTAAGGAGCATAAGTAGTTCAAATGATTTCTTCCAAAGTGCATTAGTTTTCATAGATTTCATAAACTCAAAGGCCAGAAGGGACCATTGCGATCATCTTGTCTGACCTCCTATAAAATGCAGACCACAGAACTGCCCCAAAATCATTCCTAGAGCAGATCTTTTAGGAAAACATCCAATCTTGGTTTAAAAATTGTTAGCGACACAGAATCTGCCACGACCCTTGGTAAATTATCACAGTGATTAATTATTCTCACTGTTAAAAATGTAAACCAATTTTCCAGTCTGAATTTGTCTAGTTTCAATGTCCAGCCATTAGATGGTGTTACACCTTTCTTTGCCAGATTGAAGAACCCATTATCAAGTATTTATTCCCCATGTAGATATTTAAGACTGTAATTGAGTCACCCCTTAACCTTCTCTTTGTTAAACTAAATAGATAGACTCAAGGAGCTCAATCAGTGTAAGGCAAGTTTTTTGTAATCCTTTAATTATTCTAGTGGCGATTCTCTGAACCCTCTCCAGTTCTTCAATGTTCTTCTTGAATTGTGGGCACAGAACTCGACAAGATACTCCACCAGCAGTTGCACGAGTCCTGAATATAGAGGTAAAATAACCTTTCTACTCCTAAATTGAGATTCCCCTGTTTATGTGTCCACAGTATCTCACTGGGAGCTCATGTTAAGCTGAATATCCAAATATTTTTCAGGGCCACAGGATAGAGTCCCCCCTTGTGTAAGTTTGGCCTACTTTTGGTTCCTAGATGTATATATTTACATTTAGCTGTATTAAAATGCATATTGTTTGCCTGTGCCCAGTCTACCAAGCAATCTTGGCCTCTCTATATCAGTGATCTGCCCCCATCATTGTTTACCATTCCCCTAATTTGTATGTCATCTGCAAACTTTATCAGTAATGACTTTGTTTTCTTCTAGGTCATTCATAAAAAGGTTAAATTGCACAGGGCCCCTCTGTGGCACCTCATTAGGAACACACTTGTTTAATGACAATTCCCTGTTTACAAGGACATTTTCAGACCAGCCAACTTTTAATCTATTTAATGGGAGCAATGTCAATTTTATATCATTCTAAGTTTTTAATCAAAATGTCACGCAGCACCAAGTCAAGTGTCTTCTGGAAGTCTAAGTATATTACATCAACACTGTTCTCTTGATCAACTAATCCTGTCATCTCATCAAAAAACATGCAAGGTGGTTTATCAACATTGAATTTCCTTTGCCATTGTGTTTCTTAATTCTGTTTAAACCAGGTTTATGTTGATTAAGCTTAAATGTATTCATTAACAAATTTAAACCACATCATTAAAAAAGTTTAAGTTGGATTAAGAGGATTCACACTCTGGTTTGCATCAGTTAAACTAAATGAATTTAAGAATCTCACATTAGTTAACCAGGGACAACTCTTATATGTAGACAAAGCTTCAGTGCTCTAAAGACTGCTTTGAGAAGGACTTTGTCAAATGTTCTTTTGAAAATCCCAGTAAATTACAGCATCTGATTCTCGTTTATCCACTCTGTTGTTGAGCTATTAGACGTGAGAGGTACCATTTTCCTTTACAGAAGCTGTGCTGCTCAGCCTCCGCATGGGACTGTGCTCTTCCAGGTGTCTGACTGTTCTCTTCTTAATGATCATTTCCCCCAGTTTTCCTGGTACTGAAGTAAGGCTCACTTTTTTCAAATTCTCAGGATGACCCCACTAGCTTATTTTAGAGACCAGTGTAATATGTATTATCCTGAGGCCTCCATCCATATAGTAGTTGATTTTAATGAGAGGCTGCATATAAGCCATTTAATTCTTAAGTTCTTTCAGAACTGTTGGATGATACCATTCCATGATCCCTCATGATGACTTGTTGCTCTTTAATTTAATATGTCCCAGCACCTCCTCTTTTGACACTTCAGTATCTGGCACTGTCTCATCTGTATTACCTAAAAAAAAGTAGATCAGGGGAAGGTATCTCTGTAACTTCCTTAATGGGGAGAGGTACAAATTAATCATCAAGCTTTTTTGCAATGTTCTTATCCTCTGTATTTGTCCCCTTCCCCTGGTGGCCCAGCAGTCCCTCCGATTCTCACAGGTTTCCTGTTTCTGACATACTTCAAGAATTTCTTGTTCGTTTTTATGTTTGTCTCCTTTCTTTTCAAATTCCTTCTTAGCCCTCCCAGTCTCAGTGCCATAGTTTATGTTCCTTTTTGCTGTCTTCATTTAGAATGGATTTCCATTTTTGAAAGGTGCAGGCTAGAATACCTCTTGAGTTTTGCCATTTAACCATATGATTTTGTTGTTGCCTCCTTGGTGCCTTTTCTGTTTGGGGTTATTCATGCCACCAGTGACCAGTTTTGGTTTCTTAAGTAGTTGCAATACTAAGTCTAAGGATTTTTTTACTTTTGACTTTAGGGTCTTTTTGTCTTTCTCTCTTGTTTGCTGAAGTCCCCCTTTCTAAAGTTTAATGTCATAATGCTAGGTTTTAGTATGCTCCTTCTCCGGAGGATGTTGAAATCAATTATATTATGGTTGCTGTTACTTAGTAGTAGTTACTTCTTGAAGAAACATCTCTGTGTTACATAGGAATAAGTCAAGAATAGTGTCTCCTCTTGTGTGCACCAGAACTGTTACAAGAAGCAATAGTTTAAGATGCTAAATAATTTATTCTCAAGACCTTGTTCTAATGTGACATTTGATGTGTGTGGTCCTCCCCATTCAGATATTCTACCTCGTTAGATTCTATGGTACCCATACAGGATGCTTCTCGTCCCCTTTGCGCGAAGCCTGCTGAGAGCTCTGGCTGGAAGATGCTATAGAAATGTAGAGTGTTGTTATTGTTGGTGTCATTTCCACTGCCAGGAAGGGAAAGCGTGAATCTAATTTCAATGCTCAGCAGAGGATAATTAAACACAATCAGTTGATGCTGCCTGGCAATGGTGACCTGTCAAATACAGACACAAATTAGGTGTTATTTAGTGTATGTCCAGGCCCTGGGATACTCAAAATGAACTGGAAAGGTCTTGGAGACAAGTGGGGTCAGAATGAAACGATGGTTTCGGCACTGCTCACAGTATGTGTTTCTGCAAAGAAAGCGGAGCAGGAACTAAGCTACGGACCTGGCTGATATTGATGGTAAACACAATTTGCACAACAGGTGTTCACTTTGGGGTTGCCTGCGTCATCTCTGGTTGCATCCTTTGGCCCTGACTGTGGATGTTGCATGCAATTTCTGGTACAGTTCACAAGGACACTCTCTCTCTCTATTTTACATAAACAGGTGCTGCAGGGTTTCTGTTGCTTCTGAGCTTCATTGTGTTTCATTTTGAGGCTCCAAATCTGCTTTACTTTCGCATGAACACTGAAGTGTCCATCCCTATGCACAGAAACAAAGATGATGATTAATTTCTCTGTATTGTAGTCAACAGCAAAACATGGTCTGGCAATACATTACTGTCCCTTCAGCTTCACTTGTGCTGAATTATCTAGCACAATGAAGCCTGTAATTAGCAGTGGAGGGAGGGTGCTGTCTACATAGCTTTAGAGGATTGCATGGGGACATTTGTCAATGGAAACAGGTAGAGTACTCTGTTCAGAACAAGGGAGAGCAGTCTAGCAATAAAAATTAAGCAGCATTATCTCTCTAGGACACTTAGATCTTTATAATACAAATTCAAATCAGCAAATCCTTCATCTGTACTGGAGTTCAGCTGAAACAGAGACTAAGCCTGTTGTACCATCCAGCACACACAGCCAGAATAATTTCTGTTGCTCTCTGTAGATTCAGGCTGAGGAGAATTCTCCATCTTCAACACTTATGAACAAATTTGGAAGAGAAAAAGCTTTTTGAATAGGCATAATTGAAATAGAAGTAGAACATGCAGTCTAGAAGGGCTGGGAGCCTAGAGTGAATCCCAAAGCTAGGATGAGTAGAATTCAGTGGAAATCACTTTTGCCCAAAAACACTTGAGGACCCAGGAGGGAGAATAATCTTATTTGCTGGGAAATCTGATTGTTAAGGAGTTTGATTTAGACTCCCTGAGGAGCCTAACAAATAGACCCTGTCTCTAGAATGCTCTCTGGTCCAGGGGACTTTGCTTTCCTGCTATGGTAGCATACATCATAAGGTGCCACTCTGGGATTTAAAATTGCTGTGATGGACTGGGAAATACCCTGTTCATTCCCGCGCTAGAGCTGAGCTCAAAGAGTGCTGTCTGCACAATTCCTGATTTCCAGGGTTTGATTTCTGCATCCATTTTAGCCATAGAGACTTCAACTGCAATATGAGATTTGCCTGTTTTGTGATGGCCCAATATGGTAGGTTTCAGAGTAGCAGCTGTGTTAGTCTCTATTCGCAAAAAGAAAAGGAGTACTCGTGATGCCTTAGAGACTAACAAATTTATTTGAGCAAAAGTGAGCTGTAGCTCATGAAAGCTTATGCTCAAATAAATTTGTCAGTCTCGAAGGTGCCACAAGTCCTCCTTTTCTTTTTCCCAATATGATAGCAGCTCAGTTAAACTTCTTTGGCAGGGGAGCTGCATTTGTGGGGAGCAGGAGTAGTAAGCTCAGCCCTCGAGTGACAGTACAGAGTGGCATTGTGCCCTGGCCAGGCATCGCACCTCTGGAGGGACTGCAAGGAATGTGGTGAGCGAGCAGCAGGACTTGCTATAGCTTTGCCAGTGTTCTCCTACTGGTGTGATTCCTAGTTACACTATTATACACATGCAGTTGCTGCCAGCTGGGAGGGGAAAAGAGTCCTGTCCATTTCCCCCCCTTCCTCCCTCCCTCCTTCCTTCCCTCCCGTGCCCCTGTGCTACGGCAGCAATACATTGGTTCTATGCCTTTCCTATCTCTAATGTTTACCAAATGGTTCATGTACATGGGTTCAAGTCCTGCCCTTGGTGCCTGTCTTGAGTGGCTGGGTCAGGTACTGGGGGAGATGTGCAGGATGGCAGGGAAGGAGCAATCCTCTCTACCTGTTCAGAGGAGGTGCATGCTTGTTCCCTCCAGTGGAGGAGGAAATGGAAGGATCCACACATAACTAACTACGCTTGTGCCCTGGCCCCTCCTGTGCCTTGCCTGCTGCTCTGTACCACAAACAGGGTGCGAACCCTCTGTGCACCACCCTACCTCCAGCTCCCCATTGCCCACCATCCATGGCTCTGGAGGAGCGGCTGGATTCACTCCCTGGCAAGCAAGCCCATGGAGCTGAATTGTTACCTTGCCGTGTGCGCTACAGCTCCTGGAATGGGAAAGGAAAAGAGAACTCGAATTGGTGCAAAGGTAGGGGGAACTTTTGCATAGCTGCTTCTCCCCACCACAATGCCTTTTCCTAGTTCCTGTGCAGCTAACTGAGGGTAATCTCTGTGGATGAATACACACTTCCTCTTCTGTCTGTCTCATGACTCTGCTACGCCTCCTTGGGCCTTAGTGAAAGCAAACCACTGCGGTGGCCTCCCAGTTCATTGCTCTGGGGCTAACGAGGCTGCTATCAATTTGCCCTGCTCATTTTTTCCCCCCACAGAACATCAAGTTGAAGCAGAGCTGATCCACCAGCATCATTAAGAACGATAGTTAATTAGCAACAATAGTGAGTAGAAGGATGGAAACGTGAGAAGGTTTATGGCTGAATGTTGATGCATTTTAAGCTGTAGCAAATTTCGCATTTTTTTCGTGGATATGTTGATGTCCTGTATTGGGGATTTTCTGAATTTATTTATTTTGGGGCTTTAACATTTTATGGGGAACTTGGTTAATTTTTTGGTTTCTCTTGCAGTTTATTTTTTCTTTTTAAAGCCCCAATTTTGTGTATAACTATAGAGCTGGTCAATTATTTTTTTTAATTCTAAGTGTCTACAAAAAAAGTATGAAAAAATTGAAAACTTTTCACAAAAAATGCTCTCTGTTTTTCAGCCAGCTCCAATAAATTAACCTGTGGAAGGAGAGTGATTGGGGCAAAGGATGGGGTATCTGTACTCCTTCTTTCTCCTCCCAGCTCTGTCACTGACTTGTGTGTACGTCGAGCAAATCACGTAGCATAAAATATTCCAAAGTGCCTAAGTCCCGTTTCAGAAGGGACTTAGACACTTCAGACCTTAAGCCTCACTGAAAGTCAATGGGATTTAGGCACTTCAGCCCTTAAGTCACTTGAAAATGTGTACTTCATGTAGCCTTGTTGGAGATCATTGTGGGTCAGCACACCCAGCCGTTGAATCATATATACAGCCAACTCCAGCATGCAGAGGAAGGATGCTTTAATGAGTAGCACACTGAACCAGGACTCAGGAGATTTGGGTTTACGTACCAGCTCAACCTTGTGCTTCCTGTGTGACAATGGGCAGGTCACTTAATATCCTTTATACTGCACTTCCCCATCTGTAAAATTGGGATTATACTTACTTCTTGGGGTGCTGTGAAGATAAAAGCCATTCGTGAGTGTAAGACGCTCAGCTACTGTGGTGATGCAGGCCATACGAATACCTAGATAGATATGCCACATAACACCTTTCATGATCATTCCTTTAATAAACAAGAGTAGATAAAATTAATTAATATTAATTTTGATTTAAGAAAACTCTTTGGTGTCAGGAATTGGAATGTCCTGATAGAACAGGCAGATGCATAAAACATGTGAGTAGACTTGGCAGAAATTCGATTTTTATTTTGTTACAATTGTGACAAATAATAACAATGTTTATTTTTAAACATTTTATCCAATTTTTATGTATTTTAAATTTTCAGAGTTGTGGGAAATTGAGAGGATGTCAGATGATGATTATTTACTGACTGTAGATACTGAGAATCAAAGCTAAAGACAAATTGTCAACAGCACATGTCAAAATACACAAAGTAAATATTCTTAAATCAAACTCTATAAGTTCCGAAGCAGCATTTTTCTGACATTGTCTCTGTTTGTCTGTCTGTCTGTAAATTTCTGTTGTCAATGGAAATATTTTTTCATGTGTTTGTGTGTGTAACTGACGCATACTGACATTTACTAGTAAAAATCTAATCCTTCCAAGCCTAAAGTCAGAAAATGCAACCTCCCTCCTTGTCCTTATCAGATCTCACCACTGCAGTGTTCTGTAACAGAGTGGCCAAGTTACATTTGTTGTCTTTTCCACTGGACACGTCAATGGTATGGGAACAAACTGAATGATTGGGGCAAAATGTACGTTCCCTGAGTCAATGCCTCTTCTCAGGGCTTGTCTACACTTACAGGAGGATCGATGTTGCGGCAATTGCCGCATCAGCAGTCCATTTAGCGGGTCTTGTGAAGACCCTCTAAATCGACTGCCGATCGCTCTCCCATCAACTCCTGTACTCCACCTGATCGAGAAGAGTAAGGGGAGTCGATGGGAGAGCGTGGATCCCGTGGTAAATAGATCTAAGCTGTGTCAATTTGAGTTACGCTATTCACATAACTCAAATTCCATAGCTTAGATCGACTTTTCCCTTTAGTGCAGACAAGGCCTTAGATTTCCTTCCTCTAAGCAAGTCCATGTCGGGCTGTGGTCGCACTTCAAGAATCAAACAGATGGAAAATTATAAGATTTTTATGTGTGTATTTTAGCAATAGAAATGGTGATGCCAGCCTAGTTTATGCAGTCAGCTACAGGTCACCTTCTCTCTCACTTCACCAGTACAACCACATTGCCTTCAGTAGATTGCACCAGTGTCAATAAAAGGAGCTAGCCCTAGATGTTTCCCATTTTCCCTGTGTATTTGGCAAAAGGACTGTTATGGAGAATGTTGACATTGCAGTTTTCAGTGGTAGCACTATCATAAATCCTGTGTGATTTGGGAATAAGGAATCTGTGAGAAAATTTAAAGGTTGGATTTTAACTTGACAAAGCAGCTTTTAAACTTCTCTTTGTCAGCATGAGTCAATGTAGAACAGGGCAAATAACTCACCTCCAGAAGGACCCTAATAAGACCTTATTTGTGAATATATGAATAGTGGTTTTGTAAATATTGCATCTGAATTTGAGTGATCTGACACTGACTGGCAGAAATGAACTCTGTAATTTTATTGTGTAAGATTTAGTAGGTCAGGCACATAGATGCCAAGTGCAAATGACCTAGAAAAACTTTTTAGGTCAAACTATAGCTTTAAAAGCCCCCTCCCCCCACCCCCAAGGCACGGACATACAATTTCATGCTTACTCTGATGCATTTTTCTTCCGACAGTGCACTGTAGACCTTTACTGAGAACTTCTTGTATCATACACTTGGAGGAAAACAAATGTGAAGAACAGAAGAGATTTCATTTCTTCATGTAACTGTCCTGTGCTGCTCCCTGCATTTATTAGGTGCACTATACATTAGACTCCAAGGCTCAGATTTTGAAAGCCAAGTTCACATATAGGCCTGATTTCCAAGAGTGTTGAACACTGAATAGACCCTGTTGACGTGGGAGCTGTTGGAGGTGCATCACTTTCAAAAATCTGGCAGGTGCCTAAATGTGGATTTAGGAGCTTAAACTTCAGGCTGCTGCTTTTGAAAATCTAGCCTTAAATTAGTTCTCTCCAGTAAAAACTCAATCTCAAGCAAGGTCCAGTAAAGGCTAGATGACCTTTACATGCACAGTTCATAACACAGCTGTGTTCAGCAGAACACTGATAGCCACTACCTCTGTTACAAGAAACAGATCACCCTCCTCTTCTCTGAGCTGCTGACCCTCCTCATGACAACCTGCCTGCCCAACCTAGCTGGAGCGGCCAGCTCCTGCAGACTTTTCAGTAGGCAAGGCTAAGACCAGGCAGGGAGTTGGTTACAGTGTTATCTGTGCTGCTTGGCAGGAAGCCTTAAAGAACAGTGTCCCTTTAAAAAACGGTCATGTGCCTCCTGCCCTTGGCTGAGTGGAGGAGATCACAGTTGACATTTTAAAATAAATACAGTGCGAGTGGAAAGTGCCAAGTACGCAGCCCTGGAAACCGAAATTCCTTAACGTGAAGGGCCTCAAATACTCAGCGCTGAGGAACTCCATAGAAATGCCTTTCAGTAAATACATCCTCATAATTGAGCAAGCACTCAAGTCTGTGGTTTAAGTAGATCCACTGACTTCGCTGACCTTACTGCCATAGCTAAAGTCAGGGCCAGATTTGAGAAATTTGATATAGCATGGACAGTAGCACGGTAAGTTTCCCCCACACCATCACTATTCCTCATCTGTGCCTCAGGGGAATCGTCTCCAGAAGTGAGGGCATAGGCCAGCCCCATGTCCCATTCACCCTGGCCCATCAAGGCAGCTGAATAGCAATGGCTCTGGCTGACGAAGTTGGAGGGCCTTAATCTAATGCAGGGGTCTCAAACACACGGCCCTTGGAGTTATTCCCTGTGGCCTGCCATAGGCGCCGACTCCACCAGCAGCCAAGCTCCTCTCCCCACCCTGCGCCCCCTCGTCTCCCCTCCGAGCATGAGGCAGGGCAGGGGCGGGGCCTCATGGAAGGGATGGAGTGGGGGTGGGGGCTTTATCCGAAGTATTCTAAAAGTAAATGCATGTTTTGTTGAGTGAGATGCATTACTGAGTGTTTATATTTTATTAAAACCCCTCTTTGTATTACAGTTTTAAAAAAATTCATACATTGACTTTTAATAGCATATTATATTACTCTTCATTTTTTTTTTTTTTCATTTTTGACTATACTTTTGTATCGTTGTATGAAAAGGTTTCAGTGATCCGGCCCTCGGGCCAATGCACTCGTCCTCATGTGTCTGTCATGGTGGTTTGAGTTTGAGATCCCTGATCTAATGTGTGCTAAGGCCCCTGCTTTCAAGTGGGTGCAAATCCTGAGGATAAGTGAGATTTAGGCCCAGGAGTTTGCAAACCTCTTCTGTTGCTTCTGGGTTCCCCAAACAGAACGCAGACCTTGTCCTCATGCAGTTTAAACTTGTTCTGCTAGTCCTGATGCAAGTTATACATCTATGATTTTCCAGCTATAAAGGGAAGCAGGGTACTCTGTGCTGGGGTTAAAAGCTTGGCGGTCTCCAGTGGATAGTTTGTGAGGGCTGTAGACGCTGTATCTATTTTTCATTAGTATTTTTCTCTATACCCCTCTCTGCTTCTTTGTTCTGTTTCTCCTAAGTAGAACACAAACACAGCCCTCTTCAATTTAGTACTGAACCTTCCAAACCTACGGTGACGATGTGGGTCTGAAAATAGGCAAAGGAATTGACCCATCCCTGTTGCCAGGTCTTGCCAGTGGGGGAGAGGCCGCTGTAATGTGAACTCAAGGAAATAGGCTGGGGCCACCAAACAGCTGTCAGGAGCTGGTCATGGCTACAGGGCCTGAGTGTAGGGTGGCCAGATGTCCCGATTTTGTAGGGACAGTCCCAATATTTGGGACTTTGTCTTACATAGATGCCTATTTCTCGCCCCCACCCCGTCCTGTTTTTGCACACTTGCTATCTGGTCACCCTACCAACTGTTTGATCTCAACTGGACCTTGGTATAGGGTCTGTTCCACCATGAGTGGTGGTCTCAGGTCAGGCACAAGCCCTTGTTGCTGGCACTCCACTGTTGGGGAAGGAATCCTTCCTCCCAGAGACCAAATTCTTCCCTTCGCTCCCTGGCGGGAACATGTGCACTGTTCCTGCCTGGACAGCATGCAGGCATAGCTCCTGCTGGGCTGGCTCTGCTCTGTGAGCTGGCACCAAGGAGTGGAGCCATAATCGTATCTCCTCTGCCACTTTTCAGGCACCCTGAGCCCTCAGGGGGGTATGGCGGGATCACTACCTGCACTCACTCCTAGCACCCGTCCCCTGCCCCTGTGCATCCACGTAAGAGCCAGTTTGCCTTTGCCAGCTCTTCCTGGCAAGATGACATTAGTTTGCCTGGATCACTGGAGAAACGGATTAACCAAAACTCCACAGGTTCCAAATTGTTTGTTCATCCGAACCATGACCTACTTCGAAGAAGCTTCTGCCATCCCATCAAAGTATGTAATCTGAAGTGGTGGTGCCTTCTGAACAATTACAGCTCACAGCAGTCCAAATGAAAATGTTTGTTGAAAACAACATGTGCATAATTAAGGCTTAATGAGCCCTGGTCTGTTTGGAATCTGCAATTAGATTTATAATAGAAAATACTAGCAAATGTCAAATAGCTTTAAAAGAAGCTGAGATAAAAGATAATTTTGCTGTAAATCTATAGTAATACTGTAATTTAATGGACTGGAAGTGGTGCAGAGAAAGACTGTAACAGCACTGGACAAATTTGTGCTGTGTACATTTATCTTATCTCTCCACTTGCCTGTCTTTAAAGCTGTCAGTCCAGCTTTTAACTATTTAGAAAAAGGCAGCTCTTCTCTGAAATCAGTGAGGATTCTTTTTTCCTCTTTACATTAATTAGCTGGACAAAGTTCGTTTTTCACTGTCTCATTAACAGGCTTTAAGTTTCTTGGTGGAGGTAGTCATAATAATATCATATCTGCTGTCATTATATCAAAAGAGGCTTTTACGGTAAAGTTAAGAAATGAGAAGTAGAACAGATTCTAGGTTGAGGGTATTTCAGATTTTATGGGTTAGCAATGGCTGTTACGTGCCATGGTTCAAGTCACATTATTAACCTCTTTTCTTGTTCTTTATGCGTCACATTTCACATGTAGATCAAAGCCCAGATTGACTAGGCTGAGATTTTCAGAGCCTAAAGTCATTAGGCTTCCAACTCTCATTAAACTCGTTGGGATTTGGGTACTTAATGCCAATAAGCTCTTGTGAAAATCTCACCCTAAGACACTTTTTAAAAATTTCCTGTAAACTTTCCAGTGCCATTGATAGAGGTTGGTCAATTCTGTAATACTACACTGCAAAGCCACATTATGTAGAAAGTACTTATTTCTAATGACGAACTGGAATATCAGGGTCAGTATTTCTGATGAAATTTGTTTCTTTTGTTAACTTTCCTCTTCCAGCTACCTTGCTGTTAATTTAGGGTCTCTTTAATGTTGACATACATTTTTTTAAATAAAAAAATTGATTTAAGTTTTGTTTTGAATTTTCCTGATCAAGGGAATAAGAATATTCTATATTTTTGCCATAGAGATAAATTTAAGTAGCAGCAAAATCCATCAGGAAGATTAACAGTGACTTAAAGGAAGATGAACACACAATTATGTATCCAAAAGAAATTACTCAGTTTAGAAGTGATCCAAGGGGAAAGAGTTTCGCTAAAAATGTGCTGAGGTTAAGGGGTAAAGTTGCACCCAACTTGGGCAAAATGGGCTGGACAGTGACTGCACAAATCTAGTTGAATTAAATGTCATGGCTGAGATTTTACAGCCCCAAAATCTGGAACTGTAGAATGGTGGTTTTGATTAGCAAATTTAACCCAGCCCCTTAGTGCAGGCTCATCTGTAAAATTTTGTATTTCTACCTGTGGACACCCAGTAAAATCAGATTTGTAAATTATATGTGAACTGTGGCTAAGTTAAAGTCTGTGTAGGAACCATAGCTTTGCATTTCCTGAATCTTGTGCAGTTGACATCTCAACCTTGATGCTGTATTAACTATTTTTTGCATTTAATGTCATCTGCAAAGTTTTCCTGTAATATGCCCCCATGCAGCGCCATAGTGAGCAGAATTTGGCTCCTTGTTTTCATTTGCTGTAAATATACACAGAAGAGTCACTGAGTGATTGCATATTGAAACAAAAGTGCAGTGTGGGATTATCATGGTTTCAGTGTTCTCATGTATGTGGGATCCCACATTTAAATAAACACACTGGACTAGCTTCTGCAGTGGAGCTGCAAAGCAGGTTGGTGTAAAGGTTAAGGCATAAAGGGCTCCAGTCATTGATACTCAAAGCACTGTCTTGTGCTGGCTCTCTGCTTGGGGTGGATTTTGTCCTTAAGGAATATTTCCCTTGCAGGTAAAACTATTTATCTGCTTTTGGTTTTCTAGTTGTGGCAGTTGCTAGACTCGGGCCAATTTGAGCAGTTTGTGGAAAGTCATGTATACTACACCACTGCAGACTCGCTGTAAAATGCACCCTTTTTCATAGTTATGTGCACTCAACACCAAACCTCCTCCCCTTGTGTGTCCCATTCAGTCAGTTCCAGTTGCAGTGTGGAGGGATACCATATCTTTCAGCATGCGGCTTTCAAATGTACTTCAAAGAAGATGTATATAAGCTCAGTGCAAGCAAATAATATGCATTTTAACGTGGCTTAATGTAAATGTATACATCTAGGAACAAAGATTGTAGGCTATACTTACAGGATGGGGACAGTATCCTGGAAGCAATGGCTCTGGAAAAGATTTGGGGGTTTGTGGTGGATGATGAGCTGAACATGTGCTGCAAATGCGATCTTGTGATGCGTAAACAGAGGAATCTCAAGTAGGACTAGAGAGGTTATTTTACCAATGTATTTGGCACTTGTGCAACTACTGCTGGAATACAGTGTCTAGTACTGGTGGCTATAGTTCAGAAAAGATGTTGATAAATTGAAGGGGGTTCAAAGAAGAGCATGAGAACCATTAAAAGATTAGAAAACATACCTTATAGTGATGGACTCAAGGAGCTCAATCTATTTAGCTTAACAAAGAAAAGGTTACGGGGTGATTTGATTACAGTCTGAGCATCTACATGAGGAACAACCAAGATAAGGGCACCATTTTGCTGGGAACAATGCAAATACCTAGTAAGATACTGTCCCTTCCCCAATGTGCTTACAGTGTAAATAGGGAGAAGTGAGTGAGGCGAACTTCCTTGGCCTAACTTCATTATCATGCACATTGTGTAAAGAGTTGTCACTTTGGATGGGCTATCACCAGCAGGAGAGTGAATTTGTGTGGGGAGGTGGAGGGTGAGAAAACCTGGATTTGTGCTGGAAATGGCCTAACCTGACGATTACTTTAGATAAGCTATTACCAGCAGGACAGTGGGGTGGGAGGAGGTATTGTTTCATATTCTCTGTGTATATATAAAGTCTGCTGCAGTTTCCACGGTATACATCTGATGAAGTGAGCTGTAGCTCACGAAAGCTCATGCTCAAATAAATTGGTTAGTCTCTAAGGTGCCACAAGTACTCCTTTTCTTTTTGCGAATACAGACTAACACGGCTGTTACTCTGAAACCTTCCTTAACAAACACATTGCTTCTATAGAATTAGGTTTCAGAGTAACAGCTGTGTTAGTCTGTATTCGCAAAAAGAAAAGGAGTACTTGTGGCACCTTAGAGACTAACCAATTTATTTTAGCATGAGCTTTCGTGAGCTACAGCTCACTTCATCAGATACATACCGTGGAAACTGCAGCAGACTTTATATATACACAGAGAATATGAAACAATACCTCCTCCCACCCCACTGTCCTGCTGGTAATAGCTTATCTAAAGTAATCGTCAGGTTAGGCCATTTCCAGCACAAATCCAGGTTTTCTCACCCTCCACCCCCCCACACAGATTCACTCTCCTGCTGGTGATAGCCCATCCAAAGTGACAACTCTTTACACAATGTGCATGATAATGAAGTTAGGCCATTTCCTGCACAAATCCAGGTTCTCTCACTCCCTCACCCCCCTCCAAAAACCCACCCCCATACACACACAGACTCACTCTCCTGCTGGTAATAGCTCGTCCAAACTGACCACTCTCCAAGTTTAAATCCAAGTTAAACCAGAACATCTGGGGGGGAAAAACAAGAGGAAATAGGCTACCTTGCATAATGACTTAGCCACTCCCAGTCTCTATTTAAGCCTAAATTAATAGTATCCAATTTGCAAATGAATTCCAATTCAGCAGTTTCTCGCTGGAGTCTGGATTTGAAGTTTTTTTGTTTTAAGATAGCGACCTTCATGTCTGTGATTGCGTGACCAGAGAGATTGAAGTGTTCTCCGACTGGTTTATGAATGTTATAATTCTTGACATCTGATTTGTGTCCATTTATTCTTTTACGTAGAGACTGTCCAGTTTGACCAATGTACATGGCAGGTCAAACTGGACAGTCTCTACGTAAAAGAATAAATGGACACAAATCAGATGTCAAGAATTATAACATTCATAAACCAGTCGGAGAACACTTCAATCTCTCTGGTCACGCAATCACAGACATGAAGGTCGCTATCTTAAAACAAAAAAACTTCAAATCCAGACTCCAGCGAGAAACTGCTGAATTGGAATTCATTTGCAAATTGGATACTATTAATTTAGGCTTAAATAGAGACTGGGAGTGGCTAAGTCATTATGCAAGGTAGCCTATTTCCTCTTGTTTTTTCCTCCCCCCCCCCCCCCAGATGTTCTGGTTTAACTTGGATTTAAACTTGGAGAGTGGTCAGTTTGGACGAGCTATTACCAGCAGGAGAGTGAGTCTGTGTGTGTATGGGGGTGGGTTTTTGGAGGGGGGTGAGGGAGTGAGAGAACCTGGATTTGTGCAGGAAATGGCCTAACTTCATTATCATGCACATTGTGTAAAGAGTTGTCACTTTGGATGGGCTATCACCAGCAGGAGAGTGAATTTGTGTGGGGGGTGGAGGGTGAGAAAACCTGGATTTGTGCTGGAAATGGCCTAACCTGACGATTACTTTAGATAAGCTATTACCAGCAGGACAGTGGGGTGGGAGGAGGTATTGTTTCATATTCTCTGTGTATATATAAAGTCTGCTGCAGTTTCCACGGTATGTATCTGATGAAGTGAGCTGTAGCTCACGAAAGCTCATGCTAAAATAAATTGGTTAGTCTCTAAGGTGCCACAAGTACTCCTTTTCTTCTTTCTATAGAATTAGGTTGCTGTCTGAGACCAAAGTGGAGATGGGACATGCCCAGATTTCCAGATCATGGGTAGCAGTTAAGAAATAATCGTATTATAGCCCTTGATTTTTTACTTTTAAATAAAATAGCGTTTTCTCATCACACAGTGAAATGATCTTCCTCTTTTTCTTTTTACCTCCCCTCACCCCCCAAAATGGCACCGTCGTAAATTTGTGCTTCAAAATGTTTAGGGTAAAAGTTTCAAAATAGCTAGTAGTGGCATGAGTGCATTTTTGAAAATCATAGTATGTACCTCTGCAAAACTCATTTGCAAGCAAAACTGAGTGCAAATCAAGAGCAGGTATATTTTTCATTTGTGCATTCAACAATTTGTGTGTGCGCAAAAACTGTGCATTCAAATGATTTGTGTGTGCAGACTTGTTCATCTGTGAAATAGAGGCTTCAGTTCTGAGACCTCACTGAAACTTTGGTATGTAAAATGAATGGCTATCTCCTTGTAAGCTTCTGAGATTTTTTTCCCCTCAGTTCATAGAATCATAGAAATTTAGGGCGGGAAGAGGTCATTTCTCAAGAGGTCATCTAGTCCAGCCTCCTGCACTGAGGCAGTACCAAGTATACCTAGCCCATCCCTGACAGTACCAAGTATACCTAGCCAATCCCTGTTGTTAAAAACCTCCAATGAGAACCATTAAAAGATTAGAAAACATACCTTATAGTGATGGACTCAAGGAGCTCAATCTATTTAGCTTAACAAAGAAAAGTTTAAGGGGTGATTTGATTACAGTCTATGAGTATCTACATGAGGAACAAATATTTAATAATTACTCATGGGGGAACTCTACACCAAAAAATTAAAAATTCTGCAACCAAAAAGTCTGCGCACAACATTTTAAAATTCTGCAAAATTCCATATATTTTATTTGTCAAAATAACACAATATAATCATACCAGTTTCAGTTTTTTTTGTATTTATTTCAAAATACCTGTCAGTAAGTATGTCTGTAACAATATAAACAACAAAAAAGATTCAGGAAGTGTTTTTTGACAAATAGATTCCTTACTAGGCATATTAATACAGAACTCTGAGTAATTCATTTAAACTACAATACAGAACCGTATTTCCCACACCCCTCAGAAGCAGTGCAAAGGCTTGGGGGAGTCAGGGGTAACAGAGGAGCTGAAGGAGAGGGAACTAAATTGTTGGGAAGGAGCCTGGGTGTGAACTTGGAGGGTTGTTGGGTATGGGTGGGAAAAGTATGGAACAGGGTTTTTTTTGGGGGGGAGGGGGTGGCGTTGGTGTGAAGAGGGATTGTTAGGGAGCTTCCCCCATGCAGACCCTGGCTGACCTCTAGCCTCTCCGATTCACTCAGGCACATCTGCCCCTGCGTCATGTGTTCCTGCACCCCCATGTGTCCCTCTACCCTCACTCAGACACCCACTCCCCCTCTCCCTGTGTGGCCCTCTACCCTTTCCTCCTGTCCCCATGTGTCTCTGTGCCCCCACTCAGCCACTCCCTTTCCCCATGTGTCCCTGTACCCTCCTCCCCCATCCCCATGTGTCTCTGTGCCTATCCAGCCACCTCTGTCCCTATTCCCCTCCCCCTGTCCCCATGTTTCTGTGCCCCCATCCAGCTGCTCCCCTGTCCCTATGTGTCCCTGTACCCCCTCCCCATCCCCAGGTGGCCCTGCACCTTTCTCCCCGTGACCCTGTGCCTTCACTCCCATTCAGCCCATGCCCCAGTCTGTCTTCCCCCACTAGCCCTTATGAGCCCCTGTCTGACCCCCGAGCAGCCCCACACTGTTTGTCTTGTCATAACCCCTGTCTCCTGACCTGGCCCGCTGCAAAGAAGGCAGGCCTCTTTCTCTTCCCTTGCTGGCTGGGAGCTGTTGCTGTGTTCTATCACCACAGCGCCCTCTGGTGGGCAAAAGGCGGAACTGCAGCAACATTTCAGCAGAAGCTTTTTTCTGTGCAAAAAATTAAAAGTATGCATGGCTCATTAATTATGCATTCACACAGTAGCACAGAATTCCCCCAGGAGTAAATAATGGGCTCTTCAATCTTGCATAGAAAAGTATAACATAATTCAATGGCTGGAATTTGAAGCAAGGCAAATTCAGACAGGAAATAAGGTGTAAATTTTTAATGGTGAAAATAATTAGTCATTGGAACAACTTACCAAGGGTGGTGGTGGTGGATTCTCCATCACTGGCAATTTTAAAATCAAGATTGGATGTTTTTCCAAAAGATCTGCTTAAGGAATTATTTGAGGGAAATTCTCTGGCCTGTGTTATACAGGAGATCAGGCTAGGTGATCACAATGATCCCTTCTGGCCTTGGAATCTATGAAATCTATGAACTGCCCCCAAATAATAAAGCAAGAGAACCTCTGAAACTCAAGAGTACCTTTTTTTTCCTGTCACACTTATGCTCAGTCTGAGTGTTCTCACTCTCATATGGCATTTATTGTATGTTACCTTTGATTGCAATGAGAGCTGTTGTTTTTGTATCAAAACCAGCATCTCCTTGAAAGACTTCCACAGTAAAACCACACTTGTATCGGGTTCAGAATCAGGTAGATACAGTCTCTATTTTTATTTCAGACTCCAGGTTTTATCTTTCAAAAAACAATGTTTCTAGATACCTTTGACTCTCATATACTTCCTTTCTTACATTCTCTGTGGGTCTTTTAGAACTTTGTACATTTGCTGCCTCTTTGAGTTTCCTGTGAAATACAAAAAGTGTTACTGGCTGAGTAGAATACACAGTCTCATTGTCACTTACTCCATTTTCCAGTAAATGTGCTGCCTTAATTTACCCTCTTTCTTCCCTAAACAAGGCACGTGGCATGAGATATTTTCCATGCAAGCTCAGGTCTACCAACCTCATGATTATTTGGCTTCCATCTGCAACCCCTGGTCGGAGAAGGAGCAATTTACTAGATGCCCGCTTTTTGCAGATAAACTCCTTTAGCACCTATTTAAGTGTGATAAGCAATGCAGGATGTGGTGGTTGCTCAGTAGCGAGAAGGAAGCAGTGCATGTAAGACTTACAGCCAAGTCAGTTTGGCCAGTGATCGTATCTTACAAACGAAACAACTTTGGGCATGGTCAATGATTGGATTGGAGATCCCCAAAGAAAACCCAAGGTATCTTTGGAAGGCATGTGGGTATTTTCAATAGGAGACATTCTTCCCCTCTAAGTCAGTGCTGAGCCAATAGCTCATCATGAGTTTTGTTTGCACTGTGCTGCTTAAAGTGCTGACTTTCAGAGGAGATGTAAAACAGACATTCGGCTCCCTTGTGGACTTTGAAGAACTAGTAAAGAACAGACTTATCGGACACGTAGGGGGAAATGATTTGTTGGGGAAGAGTCAAGATGGCTTTTGTAAAGGGAAATCATGCCTCACCAAGCTATTAGATTTTTTTGAGGGGGTCAACAAACATGTGATCAAGGGTGATCCAGTGTATATTATATACTTGGACTTTTGGAAAGCCTTTGTCAAGGTCCCACACCAAAGGCTTTTAAGCAAAGTAAGCAGTCATGGGATAAGAGGGAAGGCCTTCTCATGGATCAGTAACTGGTTAAAAGACAGGGAAAAAAGGGTAAGAATAAATGGCCAGTTTTCACGATGGAGAAGTAAATAGTGGGGTCCCCCTATGGTCTGTATCAGGACTAATGCTGTTCAACATATTCATCATGATCTTGAGAAAGGGGTAAAGAGTGAGGTGGCAAAATTTGCAGACAATACAAAATTACTCAAGATAGTTAAGTCTGTGAAGAGTTACAATGGGATCTCACGAAACTGGGTGACTGGGCAACAACATGGCAAATGAAATTCAATGTTGATAAATGGAAAGTAATGCACCTTGGAAAAAATAATCCCAACTATACATAAAAAATGATGGAGTCGAAATTAGCTGTTACTGATGAAGAAAGAGATCTTGGAGTCATAGTGGATAGTTCCCTGAAAACATCGGCTCAGTGGGCAGTCAGAAAAGCTAACAATGTTAGGAACCATTAGGAAAGGAATAGATGATATGGAAAATATCATAATGCCAATATATAAATCCATGATACACCCACACCTTGAATATTGTGTGCAGTTCTGGTCACCCCATCTCAAAAAATATGTATTAGAATTGGAAAAAGTACAAGGGCAACAAAAATGACTAAGGGGCTGGAACAGCTTCTGAATGAGGAGAGATTAAAAGACTGGGATGTTTCAGCTTGGGAAAAAAGACGACGAAAGGGGAGATATGGTAGAAGTTTATGAAATCATGATGGGTGTGGAGAAAGTGAGTAAGGACGTGTTATTTACCCCCTTCACGTAACACAAGAACCGGGGTCACCAAATGAAACTAATAGGAAACAGATTTAAAACAAAAGGAAGTACTACTCCACACGGCACAGTCACATGTGGAACTCGTTTCCAGGGAATGTTGTGAAGCCAAAACTATAACTGGGTTTAAAAAATAATTAGGTCAGTTCATCAATTGCTAGTAGCCAACATGATCAGCGATGCAACACCATGCTCTGGATGTCTTAAGCCTCCAGTTGCCAGAACCTGGCAGTAGATGACAGGGTACGGGACACTCGATAATTGCCCTGTTCTGTTCATTCCCTCTGAAGCATCTGGCATTGGCCACTGTCAGAAGACAGGATACTGGGCTAGGTGGACCATTGGTCTGACCCAGCATGGCTGTTCGTATGTTCTAGGATCCCCTGACACTACATATAATGGTCGGAGTGTTAAAACCGTGGGGTCTTTGTCAAATTCTAGTTGGTTAATCAAATTCTGCCCATTGACATTTATCTGTAGTTTCAGTTTGATAAATAATCTTCCTTTGCTTCCTTTCCTGAACAGTCATTCTGAGGTGTTAACGCTGTGTTGTCACCCAGCCACTGCCACAGAGGAGGTTGCATTGCACTGGTGGGTGAAGTGTTTCTGGACAGGTCTGTGGTCCTGTGTGGTTTTCTTTGCCCGTTCCAAAACTCCTAGCAAAATCAGCCAGAGTCTGGGGTGAGCAAAGAGCCATGGGGCCTGATTTTGAACTTGCTCACATCAGTTTGACTTCAGTAAAACTGTTACTCATTTCCACCAACATAAGAGAGAGCAGTGTCAAGCCCATGCTTTGCAAAGTGAAGTATGATTTGTAAGAGTTTATATTGGACAGTTTTACACAAGACACCCGAGTGCCTGGTGGGCTGAAAAGTAGCAGACAAACTTGATTATTTGAATGATATTTGAATAGATTAGGCCACACTTTGGCCTCAGTGGCAGCCCTGCAACTCCAAAAAACAACTTGTAGCCCAGTTGTAACTGAAAGCAGTACGTGGCCTATTTAATGTTGCATTTCTGTGGGGTCCTTCCATCCCTCATTTGGTCTGGGAGTAGGAAATGCAGACTGAGCACTGGGCAAATGAAGATGCAGTGAGGTTTGATTCACCACTCTGTTTATACTGTTTTCTCCTCTCCTTGCAGTCAGGCGTGAAAGGGTTAGCCCAGAATTTTGATCTCTGCAGTATTTTTATGCTTATACATTCTGTTTCTCATTTCCATGACAAAGATTGCAGGAAAAGCAGAATAAGGTACAGAATTTTTCAGAGCAATTTTAAGACTGTAATGAGAACAGAAAATGGTAGGGGGGAATAAAAGGATTGTAATTAGAATATGAAATGGGGAAAAAATTAATCTATTTCTATGTCAGTCTTAAGACTAAATTCTCCTGCTGCCCGTAGATTTGAGTGGATGGGTTTTTGTTTGTGAAGAATTTTCACTCTTTTGCAGGATCTGAAGATCTGCTTAAATTATTTTAGGTCCTTACTCCTGCAAAATAATGTGAAAAATAATAACAGTAATATTTGGCACTTGGTGTACAGCAATTGCCATCAGAAATGTGCATGTTCCCCTAGATAATTAAATAACATGTGAGTACTTGCAGCACTCAAGATCTTTCCAAAGGGGAGTGTAGGAAAATTACAAGGGAGGATTGTGGACACTGGGCCCACTTCTCTGATGGTGTAACTCCGCTGGCATAGAATTTGGCCCTGGATCCATTTATCTAGGATAAAATTGGGAAGTTTAAAGGTGAGGGCTGTACTGTGCATAGGACTCTGACAGACTCCGGTGCTGAAGATCTGCTAGGGTGGAGGCAGCTTTGATTTTTGCGATGGCCCTGCAGAAATGTCACCAGCAGGAGTCGCTGAAATGACAAGTGTCTCTGGGCACAAACCCCTTTTCCTCTAGCACTGCTCACTGCTTGGATCTCGCCCTGCCTCTGTAGTCTCTCACCCAACCTCTCAAAATGGCTGAGCATGGCTCCACAGCCCAGTCTCTCAGCATCATTACTATCCCAATGGTAGTGCCTGTGAGCAGAGACTGCACGGCCCTCCTCCCTCATGGGGAACCAATCACCAAGCAAGGACCGGGGCGGAGATGGGACTCAGTACCCCCCCCCTTGCAGCTGCACACAGGCACCCCACCTATACCACTGAGCAGCCCCAAGAGGCATGTTCTCTCCCAATGCACCTCCTGGGATGTTGCAGTCCTCACTGCATCCACTCTAGGGCTTTGCACCAATTGCATAGCTAAATGAAGATCATACAGTGATGGGACCGTAATAGAGCCATGAATAGAACCCAGGGCCAGATTTTGCTCTCAGTTACCCAGTGCTTTCAGGGGAGTTCATCTGGAATTGCAATGAGTCTGCGCCAGACTTATACCAATGTAACTTTTTGGCCAGGATTTGGCCTGATCCTGATCTGCTGCTCTAAGCACTAGATGCCATAATGGATATAAATACCAGATGCTCTAGGCAAGGCAGTAAAGCCAGAGCATCCATGATAAAAAACATGACTTAGGGTGGTGTTCCTCCCAATTTAAAACAAAACAAAGCAAAACAAACCAGCCATGCTCTTTGCAGTCCCACCAACTGCTGCTGACTAAAACTCCTCCATGAAAGTGTATAGATTTATCTCTACAGTTCAGTGTAAGCCAGTGGGCTAACTCAGTGGTCTGTGCACCAGAGAACTCCCTCTAGCCATAAGATTTGAGTCCCTTTTTCCTTTTAAAAATAACTCAAGTTCATCATATCAGTCCTCTTGCTTCTCCCCAACCAGGGGTCTTCTGTGGAGGCCTGTCTACTCCCTACAGATTTACAGTCCACAAGCCATCCTTCTGGGAGTCGAGATTAACCTCTTTGCTCCTTTTTCCTTCCTAGCCTGCTCCCTGCAGGATTACACTCTGCAGACCATTCATCTGAGTCACATATAAACTGGGTTTTCTTCTCTGATGTGCAGGCTCCTCCTGGAGCCTTCCTACTCCTAGCGGCTGAGTTCTTGCAGACTTTTATGAGGCCCAGATGATCTTCAAGCTATCACCTGATCCCTGGCCTGTCAGCTTCAGCTGGGAGGCAGCTGATTAGTCACCGACCCAACTCCCGTTAAAGGGCCAGCCATACTGTGACACCCAGATTCAGCAGGGTACTTAGGCATGTGCCTAAGTTTAAGCATGTGACTTGACTTCAATGGAACTGCTCATATACTTAAAATTAGTCACCATTCTGAGCTGGGCTCATAAAACCTGGCCAGTGTATTGGAGTGACACAGGGTTTAAATGATTTTAAACTATGTGTTAAATATGAAATAATTTAAAATATTTAAAAAATAAATATTGTGTATTGATTTCTTATAATTTCTCAAGTTAATTACTATTAATGTGTTTTAAAATCCTTATGTAATGACTTCATTTTGTTTGAAAATAAAATGATCCTTTGTTTTCATCACCTGCTAGTATTTGTTTTTTCCTGATATGAAAAACAACCAACCTTAAATCTTGGTTCAAAGGCAAGAGGCTAGTTTGACAATCGGACCATGATAGTCCCACAGTAAGTCCATACATCTGATAAGCACTTTTTAAAACTGTCTTTCGAGTTTTGATCCTTTATAAGGATGCTCTTGTAATCCGCTTGCTTGTTGTCTATAGAGTTCAATGTTTCCTCTAACTTCATACATAATAATATTTAACGACCGCGTGTAAAATCCTCTATAATTAAAAGACAGGTTACTTTTGTAGCACCAAGGCTTGCATAGCCGTGCGAGGCACATAGCACTATTAATGCATGCTGTGCTATTATGTAGCCGTTTCAACATATTCCTCTGAAAGGTAAACTATAGTAAGTGGTAAGCCTGGATGGATGTGCTCTAGATGGAAATGGAAATGTGCTGTCCTTGCAGTAGCATTCTGGAGGTTTAAGTAAATCTCTTTTTGAATTTTTGACCCCATCTGACAGGTCCAAGTGAGGGGAAATCCAAGCATTTCAGTGGACAAATAAATAATGCTAAATAGATCACTTTGGGCCAGAGGTTGTGTAGAGACCTTAATGGGGAAACTGCAGTTAAAGAGATTAGACTAACCTCAGTTGTGTATTCCTTGAAGGTGTCTGATGTTAAATTACTCCTATAGGAAATCACACTTGCGGCCCTGCGGGTAGCAGAGTATGATGGGGGCAGGGCAGAAGCAAATATTTCACATCCTTATGACTTGACAGAAATGTATGTTGACAAAATAGGCACTTGACAGTGTTTGGAGATGTTTGTTCTAGTGGTAACATTCCAGCACATCCATAAAGCTTAGCCTGTTCAGCTGGCATCTTAGTTTCACTCCAACACCCTGCAGGATGAGGAGTTCTGCAGACATGGGCCTATAAACATTATGGCAGAAATGCATTTGAGGAGGGATACATTTTGCACTTCATAAAAAGTTTTGGTTTTGAAATAGTTCTGGTTTGCTATTCACGATGGAAAAAACATCTGTAATCCACTGGCAAAGACAAGTTACGTTTGCCAGCATACTGGGCGTGACCTGATCAGATGCATTCCCTTACATCTCAGTATTTACGCCGCTATGATCTGATGAAATTTCTTTAAGTAACTTTTTTTTTTTTTTTAACTGTAACATGAACTATTCTGTACCTGGGATTTTGGATCTCTTTGCTTACTCCTAGCAGTTTAAAGGAATTCACTGGACAGTATTATTTTCATCCATTAACCTTAATGATTTTAGGGCTGGCAGCGGTGCTAGATTGAGCTTCTTGGAGACTGAAACCCAGACAAAGGTTGACTCGAGTGCAAGCTTCTGCCAGCAACAGAGTGTCAGATGGTCTCTAGAGAGGTGAGGGGGATTCATTCTGTAGACTCAGCTGGTTCCTGGCTTCTCTGCCAAGGCAAACAGATGAAGGTTCTTGTGATGTGGATACCTGGATGCTAGAAACCACCTGAGATGCCCAGTTCATTCCTCCTGGGGCATGCAACAGCTACCTGATGATGATGACTTCTGGGCACTGCTATCCTGGGCTGTCCTGGTCATGAGTCACTCGTTAAAGACTCTGTATCTGTAGTTAGTTCTTTTTTAAATGGTCACGGTGTGGCAAATTCCAAGCATTGAACCAGCATAAGACAGGCTTCATAAGATTGGCCTAAAAATCATAAGATTTAAAAAAAAAAAAAAAAACCCAGATGTATGCCTTGCGGCTTTTGAGTCTTTAGGGTTCACATTTTCAAGTTTTTTCTCTGCAAACTTGAGAACTGGAAATTTCCTTTTTTAAAATTGAAAGCTGAGAGTCTCATGTCACCCCATGACTCCAGAAGCTGAAGCTTTAAGAAAATCACCAAATATCATGTGTCAGGGTTCCCTCCCCACTCTGAACTCTGGGGTACAGATGTGGGTACCCGCATGAAAGACCCCCTAAGCTTATTTCTACCAGCTTAGGTTAAAAACTTCCCCAAGGCATAAATCCTTCCTTGTCTTTGGATGGGTACTGCTGCCACCACCAAGAGAGTTAGACAAAGATTCAGGAAAAGGACCATTTGGAGTTCCTGTTTCCCTAAAATATCCCCCCAAGCCCCTTCACCCCCTTTCCTGAGGAGGCTTGAGAATAATCTACCAACCAAATAGGTAAACCAGGTGAGCACAGACTAGTCCCTTGGGTTTTTAGGACACTAAAAACCAATCAGATTATTAAAAAATAGAACTTTATTATAAAGAAAACAAAAGTAAAAGAAACACCTCTGTAAAATCAGGATGGAAGGTAATTTTACAGGGTAATAAGATTTAAAACAGAGAGGATTCCCCTCTAGGTAAAACTTCAAAGTTACAAAAAACAGGGATAAACCTCCCTCTTAGCACAGGAAAAATTCACAAGCTAAAACAAAGACACTCTAACGCATTTCCTTGCTATTACTTACTATTTCTGTAAGTTTAGATGTATCATTCAGTAGGAGCTAGATTACTTGCTTGGTCTCTCTCTTTGTCTCCCTTTCTCTCTTTGAGAACACCCAAGCCCCAAACAAAAACCTTCCCCCACAGATTTGAAAGTACCTTCTCCCCTTGTTGGTCCTTTTGGTCAGGTGCCAACCAGGTTATCTGAGCTTCTTAACCCTTTACAGGTAAAGGAGGGATTTTATGCTACCCTTAGTTGCAGGTTTATGACATCATGTGATCTGTAAGAGTTGGTAGCTCCTCTCAGAAGCCTTGGAAATGAGTAATTATGTCTTACCAATTTCGTCCATTCTGAGTGGCAAACATTTATACTTTAAGTAGAACTGAAGATCTCACAACTGCTTTGGTTTAGTTTTGGCTTCATCTTCATTTTTTATTATTTGTATTCATTTTCATCCTATTAACATGCACCCATAGTGACCCATGGGCACATTTATAAGTCAAAACACCCATCATACTGCAAAAACAACAAGTAGACAAAAGCCAACCCAAAGAAGAATTTAAAAAAAAAAATGCCAATTCTGTTCCAGGTATAGGGTGCTCCCCCAGGCATTGCTGCTGGTGTGCAAATTACACTTTCCTTGGGAAGAGCTGAATTAAGAGAATGGACATTTTTGTACATTCTCCATGACAAATTGGACTAAAAAAAGGCAAGGTACCTAGCATTTGGAAGACATTTCCTAACGGACTAGAACAGTCTTCATATAGGTTGAGTTATGGACCTAAAGTACTTGACAACATGTGTGATGCTGCCGCACTTCCCCGGGCATACTGTCCTTGTGCTAATAGCCCAGTTGATTTCAGGGGGGCTGCTCATTTGAATAAGGCTTGCAGAATCAAGCCCACTGTCCCATTTTGGTAGTGGTCCCAGTTCTCCACTGCTTTACGTCTTGTCATCATTTGCACCCTTTGTGCTAACAAATCAGAATTCTCTACTCAGTCCCACTGGTGGTAGCATTTTACAGCCATGCTGCAAAGGTGGAAATGGCCACACATGTTGCAAAGCCATAGAAAATCAGGCCCCATGAGCTCAATTCTGGAAATCTTCCACAGGTCAGTAGGATTATAACCTCTTCTCTGAGATGGGTGTGCCTCATACTTAATATACATTGACTCCAAAATTAAAACAGTGGGAGTAAATGTGGCCAGCACAGCTGAAACACCTATTATATGTTCTTTGTTTATATGTTTTACATTTCAGGGTTCCAGAGTATTTTGGCTTTTTTCTCCTGAAATTTTTGGGATGGATGAATCTAGCTGTTTAAATCTCATGTTGATTTTGTAAGGCAAATCTCAGTTGGGCTTGTGTAGAAATGGGTTCTCTTAAAAATAGGGGCCTTGGTTCTGATCTCACTTACACCAGAATCACTCCATTGGCTTTAGTGGAGACACTACTAATTTACACCAGTGCAAGTCAGATAAGAATCAGGCCCAGGGTACATAAAAAGAAACCCCTCATTTCCAAGTTTAGATACACAGGGCCGCATTGTTCACTGCTTGGCATTGTCATTCACACCTTGGATGTACAATGCTACCAAATCATTATGATCACAATTTGCATCTACTTTGCATTCACTTTACATGGGTGTAAATGACTAACGAAGGTGAGAATTAGCCCCACCCATTGATTTATTTAATATCGTTTTTACCAAACAGTGGCCATTATAAAATAATTAAAAAAGAGCAGAAGAATGATTAAAACAATAGAACAAGACTACATTTCTTTCAAATTAAAGAGGACTAGGAGAAAGTTATATCCAGCTCTCAGCGTGCCTAGATCATTCAAAAAGGAGCCAGATCGATTTTTATTAGAGATGGAGTATGATGACTGTATGCTCTCAGATCTGGAAATGGATTTGAGTTCTGACATGCATGAGGAGTTACTCCAAAGTGAAATGGGAGGAAATAATGGCAACAAAAGGCAAATATTAAAATGTTTGTTTTCTGCAGTAAATCAGTGTGGAATAATGGGACTGCTTGTTTTCAAATGCATTTTGTGGCAAAATGATAATGATGAGAACGAGCGAGCAAGAGAGCACGTTATTTATCTGCTCTACCTGGCTAGTGCATAAGTGGCAAACATCTAATTGAAAAAATATCCTGACTTGAGAATTTCTAATAAATTTGTTTGCACCCTTATAGCCTGGAGGGGAAAAAAATCTAATCAGCAATGGGGAAGTTCCGAAGTTTCCACTGCATTTTGAGTCTTGATTTTCAGCCTCACTGCTCAGGTTGGCAATCAGTGGCCCAGTAATTTTCAGGACAGGATTCATTATAGTTATTATGAAGGAGTGGGGGATGGGAGGAAATGGTATAAAGCAATAAAACAAATTTGTTCTGCCAAATAGAATGATGCAGAGAGAGCTTTTCCTATTTTGAATTTGCTCCAGAGAAAGACTTGTATATAAAATCAACTTCCAAATGAGGTCTATTTTCTGTAGGTTTCCTATGAAGAGGTGCTGCAAATAGCTCTTTTCCTGAGTTTGTAAAATATTTGGCCTTAAATGGGTGGAAAAGTGAGCAGCATGTGTGTGTGAAAAGATACTGGAGATGGATCTGTACAGTTTATATATATTTATAGGACAGTAGGGATACTGTCACTTTGGAAAGAGTTTTAGTTTTTCTACTGCTGAGAATTTCTACTGTTAGAATAACAGATTTGTTTCAGTGGTAGAAATAATTTCCCCAGTAGAAAAAGTTAAATATATACATGGAGCTGCTTGTCAAAGTGCTTTGTCATGTGATTCGCCTTCAGCATCCAAATATGCACACCCATGGCGCGGTAGCTTTCAAATGTCTGGGGTGTTGCCAAATGTATTTGTGCTATTGATTTTCACCAGTGCAAGGCTTCGATCCTGCAATGGAATCAGCTGGAGCGGGCCTTTTTGGTCCACCACTGTGTCAATGGTTTTCTATGCAGACATAAGGGTCTGAGCAAGCTGATCCCATTGCTGGAATTGGTCCTAACTGAGCTCAGAACCAGGCTCTTGGTCTCTGAATTCTGCTAATGCCAAACAGCTTGAACAGCCAGAACCCCAGCCTCTAGAGGGCAGTATGTCTTTTTGGGGCTGAGTCGTTATTAACACTGGCACAAAGTGGGTGTGAAACAGCTACTATTCTGATGTGGTAGCACTTTATACCCACTCTGCACTGGTGTAAATGAAAGCAGACTTCATCTTCTGCATTCTGAAGGCCCTGCTGTTAGAGTTCAGCTCCACCAGACCGAGATCCTGATCTCAGTTACATCACTGTAAACCAGTGGAACTCCTCCAGGTTTACACGGATGGGATGGAGGTTGAAGTCTGGGCCATTGCGTTTTAATGAAGTTGCTTGCATCAGGGTAAATTCAGGGTGTGGTTTGAGCACTTGGACTCAGTCCGCTCTACAGGCTGTTAGCAGCATGGCTTTACCAGTGTGTGTAGTGTGCAGAGGAAATGACGACCTCGTGGTGACAATATCTCCAGTAGGTGAAATCTTTCTCCTTTCCACTACGCTTTATTTTCACCGCGTGGTGGAATTCACTCACTAGAGCACCTTCAGTTGGCCATCTCGGGGATTAGCTCTCTCGGTTGGCGCGCCCCCTTCTGGTGGTGCCTATCCCACCATCTTCTCCACCTGCAGAGCCACCTAAGTCCAGGAATCGTAGCTTTCTCTTCATGACTTGGCCCTCTGGCCATGTCACCATCTGGGATAGAGGAGCATCTCCCAGTTCTATAGTCCAGACACTTCCCCAGTGGGAAGTGGGGCGGGGAGACCCGGGCCCTTTCGCTACTCTGGCTCCCAGCCCAGGGACCATGTGGCTAGCAGCCTCTTGCTGCAACTCTCTGACTTTTCTGGGGGCAGTGCTGCTTCAATTCCCTGGGCGACTTCCCTGTGGCTCCAGCACCTTCGTCATCCTCTTCTCAGGGCCTCCACACAGCGCGTCCCAGCAGCCAGCCAGGAGCTCTCTTTTGCTCCCCCTGGTCCCTGCCAGCAACTGCTCTGTCCAAGGTGCTACCTTCCTGCAGCCCACTAGAAACACAGTCCTTTCTCCCCTACACCAACAGACTCATTCTGGCCCTGCAGCTCCTTTTGTGTGAGCTCACTGGGCCCTGATTGGCTTTTCCGTGCAGCCTCCCTCCAATAAGTTGCTCGCTGCGCAGCTTCCCAGGGCTGCTTTTAACCCCTTCCTTTCTGGTGTGTGGTGAACACCCCATCATGCCCTATATAAACAAAGAGCTATTTTTATTCACTTCGGCAGACTCTCTCCAGATCATCATCAAAAAACAAAACAAAACCCGAGGAATACTTGTAGCATCTTAGAGACTAACAAATTTATTTGGGCATAAGCTTTCATGGGCTAAAACCCACTTTATCGGATGCATGCAGTGGAAAATACAGTAGGAAGATGTAGATACACAGAGAACATGAAACAATGGGTCTCGTTGGTATGGCAATGAGTATGGCAACCTCTGCAAACTCAGGTAGAATCTCTGCATATGTTCCATTGAGGTCATATTTTCAAGGTTTTCTTAGCAACCATAATGGCTAGAGACTAAATTTGTATTTTAAATTAAAACCAAGGACCTGGAGTACAATTAAAACGCCTGGCCATACCCTCCCACGCACCTTTTGTCCCCTCTTAGGGAGCATGTGCCCATGCTGGTTTAGAAAATTATTGCAGGCCTGGTGCACTGGAATTACTTGGATTTAGTGACTTCCAGGAGTTTGTAAACTGGTTAGAAAGGGTGAAATTCACCCTTAGACCAAGATCAGCACAAGACTATGCTCCACTTAAATCCACAAAATGAGGTTTAATCTCCAGTGTTGCCTACATCCTGGTCCTCTGCACAAGACCAGAGGCAGTCATTAGCCTGTGGCCCTGCTTCTTATCTTACACTGGTGTAAACCAGACAAAACACTGGTACAAATACAATGTAGATGAGAGCATACTGCAGCCAAGAGTGGAGCATACCCCAGTGATGAATGCTTAGCAACTATCTCATGCCCTTTGTCTGCAGATCTTTATGAAAGGTGGAGAATTATGATCATCCCCATTTTATAAATAAGGAAACTGGGGTGTAGAGAGAGGAAGTGACTTATTCAAGGTTCCCCAGCTGGCCAGTGGCAGCGCTGGGAACAGACCCAGGTTCTCCTCACTCCCACTCCAGTGCCCTTCCCAGTGAAGAAGCTACCTACCCTATACTGTTAGTTTGTCATAAATATCAATAATGGCCAGTCCTATGAGCTTCTCCCTCTCAAACAGCCCCACCACTGCTTTCTAATGTCTGAACATTCTCTACCAGGTTGTCTAGCATTCTGTGCCAGCCACCCGACAGCTTCTGCATGCTCTGCCTTTTAAAGGTGTGGTGAGGCAGGGAGACAGTGGAGTATTTGGGCGACATGGCTGCTTGGGAAACTTAACACTTGGAGAAACATAATGGCTTTACATCTGAACTGGGTTAAAAGCATGCAGATATGGAGATGGATATTTTACAAGTACTTTTAATTAGTATTTTTATATGTAATAACACATGGTCAACTTCTGAGAGACCAGCCCAGAACTCCTCGGGAAGTCACCAGGAGCTGGAGCTGCTCATCGTCTCTTGTGACTGATCTCATGGAGTTTCCTCTCCACCATTAACTGTAAGGGAATCTGTCCCACATTTCACTGGGCTCACCTTTTAACCCTGACGAAGTTGCTGCAGTGCTGCACCGTCAGTGCAGGTTAATGGTTGTCACACCATCTTGTGTAATTTGGCTTCTTTTAATTTGGCTTGTTCTCTGACTCCAGGGGATAATCTGGCCATTAAAAGGTGTGTCTCCACCCTGACACACAGCTGTGTGGGGATATAGCTCTGCTGTTCCCAGGGGCTTTCCAAACTCCATGGACTACGGTGGCTAAATCTGTTGCAAGTCTGAGAAGCTGAAGTGTAATTAGTAGTCTATAGTCAGACTGATAATCTTCATCTGGCTGTGTTTATATTCTTTAATTTTTCTTGTGTGAGCAATTCACTAGGCATTTACCAGTCACTTAATGCACAACTGGTATCTGTTTTATAGCCAGGAGCAGAAGAAACACAGAGTGGCCAAGCATCTCCATTTCATCCTTTGGCTTGTAAGGGCATCAGGACTCTCTCCCCCTCTTGCTAAGAATACTGTGTAATTTAGAGCCAATACCCCTGACTCTAACTCAGAAATGTTTTAAGGCATATCCCATTGTATTGTCATAATTAATTTGTGAACTTAGTCTCAGGAATTGCCCCAGCAATACCTTGAGATAGAGACAGTTCTGGAAGGGTTTTTTGGTTCTGATTCTGAGAGAGCTGTTCCAGCTGATTAACAGGAAGAGTTTTGTAGCTCCAAGGTTCTGGAGTCTAGTAACTGGATTAGTTGTCTGGTGCTGAATGCAAGGGGGGCATGTAAATTCTCATTGAGTTGATCGTACAAACGTAGCCAGGTCATTCTCAAGCTGCCTCTGGAACGGACTCATTTTTGACCAGCCACAGGGAGGAGACCTGCTGCAGTCAGAGCCGGAGTGAAAAGGGAATGGCTTCTTGCCAAGTTTCCAGCTGATATAGACAAAGAAAGTTCCCTGTGGGCATGAGGTCTGATTTCCCACAGTGTTACACTGGTGCAGAACTAGAGTAATGCAAAGGTGAATCAGGCCCGCCCAGAGCTTTGTAAACTGAAAAGAAGAAACGATTTCTCTGTGCCCTCAAGACATTTTCATTCCAAAGCAATTAAGGCTTCTTCTAGCCAAATATAGGCCTATAGTGAACCTCTCCTCCATATTTTATAAAGACTCTGGTCAATGTGACGTGGCCTTATGCCTATAACAAGAGTCTAGAACAGTGCTTCAGAATGCAGGGTGATTAGCTCGTTAGCTCCTGCTTGTTAATTTGAATTAACAGACCCAGGGCCCACTGTGGTTTGCAGGGTGTGTTGTGTCTTCCAATAGAAGGGAAAAAAGGAATGCTACTCTCCAGTTAACTTTTAGAGATTGACTATTTCGTCAAAAGCCCTTTAAACTGCCGTGCTTGCCTCCTCATTGCCGGTTACAATTTGCTGATGAACAGATACCTTCTCCCATTTATAACCTGCCTCTTTTCCCAAACAGCTTCCTACTCAGTGCTCGCGATTATCCTGGTCTTGTAACCATGGAGGCAAGTGTGGTATCAGGAATAGTGATGTCATTGACTGAATCAAGCAGCTCAAAAGGTGCCAGTCTCATGCGTGGATAATGCACGTGTAACAGTGGTTTCGTGTGCGTGACCCTATCTCTCCTGGGTAGCTGGCCCTGGCCAGTTTAGCAGCCTACTGCTTACACATAGCTAAAGTGGAGCAGTTTTAGCTCTAGTGGCAGAGGCCTGTAATTTGTGCTGAAGATCCTGATTTTGATGATGTCTGTTTGTGTGGCCTCATAAACCTGGGATCAGTTATTCAAGGAGTATGTAGGAATCATGCCTAGCTAAAGATAATCTTGCACATTCAATGCATGATCTTTGCATCATACATAGTTGCAGTTTTGCTGGCACAGGACTGTGAAGAAGGCTGAATGGGAAAAAGTGTAGCTCTGACTTACACATCTTTGCCATTAGCAGTGGCGGGAAAGGAAATAAGGAATAAAAGATTTGAAGGTTTAGTGTGATTTTTAGTAAGCTCTTAGCCTGGTTAACCTTTGCTCCAACTATGTCTATGGTTTTGATTTGTATGGTTATGATTAAAATGGTTAATTCATGATTTTTCTAAAAATTAACACAGCGGTGCTTTGGCATTCTTATCACTGTTAACGTCTCCCTTTATTGGAAAGTATGTACGATCCAGAGCTGTGCTGTAGTGCCGCGCTAAGAGTGTAGCTAGCTTGTCATCATGCTGCAAGTGCAATTTTTATCCCCCTGCTTTCCCTCTGACAAAACCAAACAGTTCTGCCTAGCATTTTCCTGAATGGCCTTCCGTGGAGGGGCTTTGTGTGTGAGAGGGCTGGGGGTAACTGAACGAGGTGTCTGAGAGATGGGAGGATTTGGAATGTCAGTTATTCTCAGTAGGCCGTGGTGCCTTTCAGTACTTTAGTTCTGTTTGGATGGTTCCTTTTTGAGTGTGTACTGTTGGTCTGTTTCAAACTTTCATGTAGCTGAGGTTATAACCTGGGCCCAAAAACCCTAGGCAAGAAGTTGAGTAAACAGTTAGTTGTTTTAAATAACTATTTTGTTCCTCAGATCTTGATTCTCCATGTTGAGGGGGTGGGAAATGCATGGGATCCAAAAAGCCCATCAAGGACAGAGTTCTGCATTTCACTAACTGTCACTTCCTTTTATCTTTCCAGTTTGACGGAGAGAACATGTATATGGGAATGAATGACAATAATCAGGAGTTCCTATCAGCGAATCAGGTAAGGGTCACTTCGCTTATGTGGGCTGTGAAGACACAGAGGGTGGCATTTTCAAAGTGCCTGAGCGATGCAGGAGCAGAAGTCCTATTGACTTTCAGTGGACTTTTTCTCCCAAGTCATTTGACTGCTTTGGAAAGTTCAACCCAGAGAGACACATTCTGCTTTCGTTTCCATCCATGCCACACTGCTGGTGCCAATGAGGTGTCATGAGTGTAACATAGCAGTGTCCATTGTAAACAATGCCAAGTAAAGTTGTGTTAAGTTATTGCATCACAGATTTCATAATAAATCCATGTGAGGATTTCTATCCAGGCACAAAATACTACCAGCTTCCTCGTTCCCGGAAGCTGATTATCTGCTGTCTGGGACAAGGTTACGGTACATTCCTGTTGTTCAGGCTTCTTACGTACCTCGTCAAGGCTATAAATTTTGATGTAAACAAATGGTAAACTGAAGACAAGAAGAAAAATTGTTTGCCTTCTTGAGAAGTAACGTACATGAGCTTCTCAGATCCATGCAGAAAGAGAGAGAGGCGCTCTGCCATAGGCTTCCCGAGACTGCATGGAATGGTTCTGTTGCACCGGCTCCAGAGGAGAGGGGCTGCTCTTGCTCAAGAGATTTCTGAGAGTGGAAAAGGCATGTATGTTGCAATCGTCAGGTGTTAAAATGACTCAGCAGAAACAAATAAATAGCAAGAGCAGTGCCTTGTGTTTTGAGAACATAGTCACAATAAAATAAATACGCCAGATAAACTTAACAAGCTACCAAAACCCCCAGCCTAGTGTTCACCCTGGGTGTGCAGTCTGACCTCCCCAAAGACAGTCTCCCACCTCAGATTTCCAAGCACCCACTTCCTGAGCGCCTGGACAAGGAAAGGGGGAAGCTGAGCTTGAGTTAACCCTTCTTTCATTGGGAACTGGATAGTGCTGCTGACGAGCTCAGATTATCCTGTGTTGTCTGATCTCAAAGAGCTTGATCCCACAAGGCTCTGAGCATTCTGGCCCCATTGCAGCAAAGTATTTAAGGTGTGTTTAATTTTAAGCATGTGCATAGTCCCACTGACTTCAGAGCCAGAGCACACAGTGCCTTGCAGGCTGGGAGCCCAGTGGCAGTTCTTGATAGGTGACACATTTCCGAGAGTACCGTGCAGGTTGTGCATGGCAGGACAGGAAGGGGATGTCCCTTTTGATCATCAGTGCTTGTTCTCATTTGACTTGTCCAGGAATTATAAAAGGGCTTCCTCAAAAAGGGCCCCAGCAAAGCGCTGTACACCCACCATGCTTGGACTGTGGGGCTGAAACAGCAAGGGAATTGTCTGTTGCTTATCAGGATCAGATGCAAAAGAACAAATGATTCTCAAATGTCTGAACTGAAGCCACTGGGACTGCAGGTGTTTAGCATCTTTTGGGATGGAGACCAAAGTGTATTAATGGAGTATGAATCATAAGAAGGGCTGGGAGTCCTTGTGTTAGAAAAAACTCGAGGAGCAATAACTTTACATACTAATCAAGAAAGGTCAGAAGCTCCCAGTCCAATGTGCAGCATGACTCACCTGGCCACTTTGAATATGAAATCAGTAATATAGTGTGGGAGAATGGACTGTACTGGGACCTGAACTGCAGCTAAAAGGAACCATTTGTATTTCCTATTGTAAAGTGATAAAATTTATCTCTCAGACCTTGTGATATCTTGCTTCCTTATTATGAGGATAACATGAGGGAAACCAGAATAAGAAGCACTGCTAAGAGATGATGAGTAAATTTCTCCTCGTAGACAAAGGAGATGACTTTCTCATAAGGAAAGACACATTGTCATGCACTTGGGAATAAGTGTGCAGATTTAAAATAGGAGACGGTTAAAAAAAAAATTTAAACCCTTAAATTTAGTAAATAATTAATTCAAATGGAAATTCAAGCCATGTTTTAAAACACAAAATAGAATAATAGAATATCAGGGTTCGAAGAGACCTCAGGAGGTCATCTAGTCCAACCCCCTGCTCAAAGCAGGACCAATCCCCCAAATAAACTTAAAAAAATTAAGACGGAAGAAATTAACTGTGGCTTGACATAGGATCAGCTAAGGGTAACACTAAAATTTCTAAAACACATAACCCTCTCCACCCCTTCTCCTCCCCCAAACAACACCATATCAGCAAAAAACAAAAGGTGATTTCTTATGTCAGTCTGTTGTAAAAGAGAGACCATCCTGGGGGAAGGGCAGGGAGGCTGACTCTTCCATGTCTCACAGGAAAAGCAAAGCAGAGCTTTAAGCTCCACCACTCAGCCTACTGGCTGGCAACATGAGAGGTAGTTTGTGAAGGGTGGGGTATCTTGCCAAGCTCTTTCAATGCTGCAGAGGGTAGCATGCTAGATATGAGGAAGGATGTCGGCGGAGTCAGCGTGATGGGGTTTGTTTTGGAGAGACCAGCATGAAGGTATGTGCTGCCATCCAGGAAGGGAGGTCAATGGCAGCATGGTTAAGGAGGCAGAGGGGTAATTAACAGTTCCTGTGTGCAGCGCTGTATGTGTCTGTTAGCGTTCTGTATGGTGCTCTGTCAGTCCAGTCTGGGGCCTCGTAGCCTGACTTGCATGACAGCTCAGCTGCCTTTTACCCCTTTTCTTTCCTGCTGGGGAGAATATTTTTCTCTCTGGGGCCCGCCAGCTTGTAAGCTGAGCTGCGAGAAAGCTCAGGGCTCGTGGTGTCCTTTGCTCCTGACTTTGCTAGCAGGACCTCTTTCAGCTGCTCTCTTTGGCACACCTGTTGGGACAACTTTGTGGCTCTTATTTGCTTTCCTGTTATTGCCTCTTCTCTTTGCTCTTTTTTATTGCAGTCCTATAAATTGACGTTTTCCCAGTCAATCTGCATGGGAAGGAGGAGAGCACATTTAGTGTCTTCCCTGAATTAATCTGCAGAATCATTTTGGGCTCCCATTCTGATGCCTCTAGAGAGAAGCATATTCCCCCTGTCTGCAAAGCCCACCCTTGCTCTATGGCACCATGCTTGTTCCTCCTGGGCTGCTCGGTTCCCTCGCACTGGGGCATACAGGACTAGAGAGGGCTGGGAGGGACATAGGTGGGGTAACAGGGGAAGGCATGTATGAGAAGAGGCAACAGGAGAAAGGAGTGGGAGAGATGAGGGGAAAGGAGGAAGCCAAGAGGCAAAGGGGGCAGGGGTAAAACCAAGAGAAGCATCATGGGAGGTGGGGAGGCACCTGTCAGAGACACAGCAGGATGTGAAGTGGACATGCACTGTGGTAGGGACATGCTCTGCCCCTGCTGCACGATGACCTCCTCCTGTGGATAGAGGGAAAGAAATACACATCAAATGGGTGAAGATGAGGCTGCTCCTGGGTCCAGAGCCCCTGTAATGCTTTGCAGTACTCAGAACCAGTGAAGAGGAGGAGCTGGTGGGACAAGGATAAGGAGGGTGAGACTGCAAGTGAAGGAAGCAAAGCCCATGAGCCTCTGTGGGAGACCTGGAGAGGGCTAGGAATTGCAGAAAGAGCACTTCCCACTGCTCCTGTGCTATAGTGAACTTTGGCTCATTCCTCCCCACGTGGCGTTGCCCTGTCCTAAATAAGCTGCATTCTCATCAATAGCCAGACAGACCACTGGCCATGTGTTTTGCAGCAACAAGAGTTATTATGCAGATCCTGAGGCAAATGCATCTGGGGCCATGGGAAGCTACATGGTGACCAGTTTCACCATCACCACTTGCCTGTACCTTACATCTCATGCATCCTCCAGAGGATCTTGGCCCTGACAGTCCTGTCCCAGCTTGGACAGGCACAATGCAAAGTTTGGGATGGAGTCTCTGGAGCCACTCTCTTTTCTGGATCTTCCAGAGTCCTGGTTGGGGATCTAGAAGGCATCACCCTATGATTTTGCAGCTCTGGGGGCCAGCAGTCCATACTGACTGACAGGGAGGAGTAGTGGACCTGGAAGAAGGAAGGAGCTAAGAGCACAAGGCAAAGTATCGGGTTACTGGTACAGACATCATCCTGCCAGTGCTGGTGTTAAGCCTCCAAGCATGTCCAGTGGGGTGGGTGCTCATGCAGTCCGTCGCTGCTCACTGCCCTGCTCCTGAGCCCATTACTAATCCTTGCTGGGGGGGGAGAAGAGAGCAGGGATAGAAGCAGGGTGGAAGGAGTGTGAGAAATTCGGTCCCTGAGAGCATCCCCATGTTACTGTGAGGTTTCATAGCATATTCCAGAGTTGCCAAAAGGAGCTTTACCTGCTGTGTAATGGCAGCAGTCATTCCCTATTCCCAGCTTCCACCCTCATTAGTCGCTAGCCCTGCCATTGTTTACTTTCGCATGATTGCTTGTTTACCTAAGAGTGTTTTATTACACTGGCCATGACTTCATTACTAACGACACAAGGGTTCTATTACAGTGAGCGCTCCAGACATTATTTAGTGTTTGCCAAGCACATTACAAGTTCAGGAGCACAGCTCCAGAATCACATTTGAGAGACAGGTAAGTCACCACCGCAGGTATAGCTTTATAGCATGCAGTGGAACACCATTCAGAACCCACGCTCCTTGGGGATCAATAGAAACCATAGTTACTAATTGTAGCATCCATTACGTTATAACCAGTGGATCTGGTTTTTTCTTCATTTCCTGTTCTGAACTTTTACATAGTGCCACTGTGCACTGTAAGGCACGGCTTCCATTCGAGGAGAGACTAAAAAGATCAGGGCTGTTCAGCTTAGAAAAGAGATAACTAATGGGGAATATGCAAGACGTCTATAAAAGCATGACTGGTGTAGAGACAGTGAATAAGGAAGTGTTATTTACCCCTTCCCAAAACACAAGAACCAGGGGTCACCCAATGAAGTTAATAGGCAGCAGGTTTAATACAAACAAGAAATTATATCTTTTCACACAACATACAACTAACCCATGGAACTGATTGCCCTGGGAATTTGTGAAGGCCAGAAATATAACTGGGTACAAAAAAGAACTGGATAAGTTTAATGAGGGATACGTTCATCAATGGCTATTAGCCAAGATGGTCAGGGATGCAACTCTAAACCTCTGACTACTGGATGCCAGGAGTGGAAGGTGGGTGGATCATTTCATAATTGCCCTGTTCTGTACAGTCCCCTTGAAGCTCTGGTATGGGCCACTATTGGAGACATACTACTGGGCAAGATGGACCATAATCTGACCCAATATGGAAGCTCTTATGTTCTTACCGTAGATGCTGCGTTCCATCCCAGAGGTGACTGCACATCAGTGATGGTCAGAGTATATCGTTTGGACCAAGTTAATCAGTGACACCTGAGAAATTCTAAGTTAATGGATTTTCTGTTTTATAGACCACAAAAGCTAATTTTGGGCAGGAAAATTTTGCTTAAACATATGGGCTAGATTTTCTCTGTTACCCCAGTTTTATGCTGGGGTTACTTTGTGAAATCCATTGAAATCAATGGAGTTACTCCAGTCCAGGATTAGGCTAGCGGGATGCAGTTGAGAATCTGGCCCTATATGTCTATGGTGGTTAAGAACTAACTCTCTTTTTTGCTTACATGCTGTAGCTAATATTTAAAGTGCAGTGTTGTACTTTCCTGCGCTTTTGTTCCAAAATACCACCTGGGGATTAGATTTACGATTCAATCATTTTTCTGTTGAACGTAATGGCTGTTAGCCTTTTAGATTTAAATGGCCTCCATGTGTAGTGTTTGTAACTGCAATTTGATGATGTTAAAACTTTGCTCTTTTTTAGCACTTTCTATCCAGGAATTTCAAAGTGCTTTACCAACCATTAATTAAGCCTCTCAACCTCTTCCTTTCCCATCAGGTAGATACAGTTGGGGATATTGAGACAACTGGGGACACTGACATAGAGAGATTAAGGGGCCTGATTCTGTGATAAACAGCCCCAGTAACGGGTTGCATATCTTCAGCTCCTGTGACTCAGCACCTTGCAGAATTGTGTCCTGAGTACTTTTCTAAAGTCTCTCAGCAGTAAAGCGAGGCTCAGAGCCCAATTCCCTATTCTAACTGTGTGTACACTTCTTTCCTTCTGAGCGGTAGCATGTTCCAGAGCTGCTATTTTATATAAACAACAGCAATGTACATTTTAAAGCTCACCGATCCACTAATTCCCTGAACCTTATGTTTGAAAGATTCGCTCCCAGGCTATTCATTATATGTCATGTTTTCATGCCAGAAAGAGGCTGTCTCAGTGGAGAACTAAACCCATGAACATGGAGGCCTACAGCATAATAGAAATGCTGACAGACCCCTAGCCACAGTGGTAGAAACTGCTCCATGAGAATAATTCCTGTTGTTCAATCAAACATGAGGGACATATGACCCCAGAAATGAGTCAAATGCGAAATGTAATTCAACCCCCAACAGGGGCCGTGGTATTAATTCCACTTGACATCTGATCAAACGACTGTGGACATTTGACCCCTGAGATGAGTGAAGTATCTATTGTGTCCGATAAAGATGGTAGAGTGTCATTCTTTACCCTTGTCAGTTTCCTTTTTTTGAACCGAAGAGTAGCTAAATAATGTAAAATCCTGAGGAATGTACAGGTAGGTTACCAGTCATCCAGTGTACTGTGCAAAATAAGACAGAAGTGGGACTATAATTAAAAAACAAATGGAGAGACTAGTGAAGCAATCTGAATGCTTGTGAAAGCAAAGGTTAAGAAATTCGGAATACAGTTTGATACATGTATAAGGCTGGTTGGTTTGGTATTCATGGTCTTTTCCACTTACAGTGAGAATTTAAAGGCGCATTACAAACATTAACTAACTAAAGCTCACAGTACCCTTTAATGACAGGTTTCAGAGCAGCAACCGTGTTAGTCCGTATCCGCAAAAAGAAAAGGAGTACTTGTGGCATCTTAGAGATGAACAAATTTATTTGAGCATAAGCTTTCGTGAGCTACAGCTCACTTCATCGGATGCATTCAGTGTGGGGTTATTGTCTCCATATAATAGATGAGTAAACAGGCACAGTGAATAACTTGCTCGAGATCACCTGTAGTGAAGCAGTGGCAGAACTGTGAATAGAATCAGACCTTGGCCTGCCTACTTATGCAGTTTCTCCCACCTCATGCATGTTAGTCAGAGCAGTACAATCTAATTTGTAGTGAGATACACTAGGCTACAATGCAGATCAATGGAAAGGGGCTCTTCAGGCATCCTACTGGAGATGGTAAGATATGTTTTATAGGGATGATTCTACCTTGTCTTGTTGGGGACAGCAATATGATCCGTTCTGTCTTCACCTGGCTCTTGAATGAGTGAAGCGAGTCTTTTTTTTTTTCCCCCCCTCAGCTTTGCTGAGTTTGAAATTGAGACGGTTTGGCCAGGTTCTCTCTTGCCACCTTGTCTTTACCAGCTGGCTAATTGGGCACTGGATGGTAAGAGTGTTTTAAAGGAGGAAGGGTGTTACAGATTGGCACCGGGCACCCCGATCACAGATACGATACGTAATAATGTTGTAAAGCAGCATGAGTGCTCCAGCAGTGTGATGCTATAAAAATACCATCATTGCGACTAGTGTAGCCTGTCTGCACATAGCTTATAGCAATTCAACTACATCAGTTCCTACACCGGTTACATTGGTACACCCCTCCCTGCGGCTGCAGGTATACTGCTGTAAAGGGGTTTATATCCGTACAGTTTAGTTTAAAAAGCGATACCGACACAAGCAGCTTCTTTTACTGGTAAAACTGCATCTGCCTTAGGGATTGTACTGATTTAACTCTATCAGTTTAGAAAACATTATAGTTAAATTGGTACAAAAGCTTTGTATAGATGGGCCCCAATCTTCGCAGTAATGCTATTTTGATAGCATTGCACTGCTGCGGCACTCATGCTGCTTTCCAACGTACCAAGAAACGTAAGAGCTTAGTATTTAAGAACTGCATTTGTGCATAACAAATTGCACAGGGAAGTCTGATCTGGAAGTATGAGATTTCTGTAACTGCACCACAATTTTGGTAACTAATGTACAGATTAGATGCAAAATGCTGAAAATCTGGGGTTGGGTGAAAATAATCTCCTTTCAGAACATGAATTGCACAAGTCCGCTTGTGAAGACACTTGATTTCACAAATCCACTTATTTTCTGTTAGTTAGTATGTTTACTGTTTGGGCCAAATTAATCATTGGTGTAAGTTGGAGCACCTCATTCAAAGTCAATAGAATTGCACCCATTTATACCAGTAATAAATTTGGCCCTAAAGGAATCCGTTTGTGTATATGTGTTACTGTGTATATAAAATAAAGACCAGAATTTTATCTCACTTAGTGTAAATCAGGATTAAAAAATTTCAGTGGAGTTACACTAATGGAGACCTGGCATAGGTGAGAACAGAATCAAGCATATATCTATAGAGAGAGACTTGGATAGATAATTATAGTGTGTGTGCGCACGCATGTGCATATAAATAAAATTGGGATGAGTGTGTGTGTGTGTGTGTGTATATACACGGTGTGAATGTGTAGAAATCAACATCTCTCTACTGTATCTATTTGCATAATCTTTAAACTTTGGTTTGTATTAGTCATAACAGATACAGTATCTCACTGATCTTGGGGGGGCAAATGGTCAGGGTTGTTTGATCAGATGTCAAGATGCATTACCATGATGGCCTCTGTTGGGTATTGAATTACAACTTGCATTTGACTCATTTCTTGGGTCAAAACGTCCCTCTTATTTGACTGAATGACAGAAACTGTATAATTTGTATATATCCCTGAGCCATACGGGTCTCGGTGCCTCTATAATGTGTTTTATAAAGGCACAGCTGTCGTGGTGACTTATTTAAAATGGGAATTTGAAGCAGTGTTCTTGCCATTTAATGCCGTCATTCAGGGTTACGCAGCTTTTATTAAATAATAAATAACATTTAGAACACTCATTTTAACATAACAATAGTTTTGCTAGTAATGAAGAATTGGCCATCACAGTAAAACTGAGTTTGGTAAACAAGCAATAATGTAAAAGTAAATAATAGCATAATTAGAGACTAGTGAGGATACCAGGAACTTCCCCATATATTGCTGGTATTACAGATTAGACGGAGATAGCTTTGGCAACCCGAGATTATAAAACGTGCTGTAAAACTTTGTGATGATGGTGATGCACTACACTTCCTCCCCTGAAGACCCAGTCTCAACTGAATTGTAACAGAATGTCAACAGATGAGTTGTATATAAAGTAAGACTGGACTGTGGGCAGATATATACAGTGAGCCCAGTCCACACCAGAGCCTTAGGGCTTGTTTACAGGGCCCCAAAGTGCGGACTATGAGGAGAGTTGCAGCACATGCTAATGTGTTGTGCTGTAACTGCCCTGTATAGACCCTGCTATTGCAAGCTAGGTACCCGTTAGTTCATGCTAGCAGGGTCTACACGAGGCAGTTCCAGTGCAACACTTCAGTGTGTGTGACAACTCACCCCAATAGTCCGCACTGCAGCATGGTGTCGGCAGCATGAATCAGCCAACAACACAGACCCTGAACGCATTCAAAACTGCCACCAGCATCATAGCATCGCAGTAACACTGGGAGAGAAAAGGTAAAGAAGCACAACAGGAGGAAACCCAGGAGTGTTTCCACGTGTGTGTTCCTACTGAAGAGGAAGGAATACAGTTACCCACACACACATAGACTTCCCCCCAACCCCCCCCCCCCCCCCCCCGCCAAAAATAGGAAGATCATCAAACAAGGGTCCAGGCACCACAAAGGAACATAGAGGCGCTTCAATCAGGAGGGCTTAATTGATGAACTGCACCTGTGACTGACGCATGCCAAATGAAGAATGGGGAGGCGTTTCCGTTCATTACAATGAGAAATGATGGAGGGTAAGAAAGAAGGGGAAAGCTATATGAGGAGGGGGAGAGAAAAGAGAGAACAAGAGGAAGAGTTCAACTCTGAGCTTGCACTTCCTTTATAGAACTTTCCTTCATCTCCACAGACCATTTTTTCTTCCTCCATTTCTTTCCTGCTCTTTGTTCTCTTTCTCTTTTTCTTCCTCTACATAGCAGAAACTGGTCCCAGATTTATGCACCTGTAGTTTGCTGCTGTACTGCCCAGGTCAGCCACACCCAACATGTCATTGGCTCTGCAGGATGCTTCCCTTTGGGATCAGAGTTGTTCCCCATTGCCACGGTTTGCCAAGGACCTGTCGTTACACAGCCGTTCCTCTGGCAAGGCTGTTCCTCTAAAGTGTGATTTTTTTTTTTTTGGCCTTCCCAGCTGGCAGGTGTCCCCCGGACAGTTTCTTTCGCCCTCAGTGCTGCTCTGCCTCTCTTGCCTGCACTGATTAGTTATTCGGTGTTGCTTCCTGTGCTTGGGGTGCATGCTGTGTATGAAAGTTAGGGATCTGTACGAACAACCAGCACCAGGGGTAGTGTGTTTATCACTACTCCCTTTCAGAACTTGAAAGTCAAAGGCGTTTGAGAAGCATTTGCATGAACATTGTTCCTTAGCCTAAGAACATTGGAAATGGGCTGATTGGTTAGTTAAACAGACTCCCCGATCATGGATAGGACTGGAACAGTGACTGCAGATAGGCAGTCAGAGGCAGGGCACGGATTAGCTGTTACTTCAACTCTGTGAGTGCATAGGAGGAGAGAGTCATGTATGCAGAGACTAGAGGGTAATAAGGGGGTGTTGGGTGGAAGGTAGAAGGGGAGAGGGCATTGGCTTTCTCTCCTGTTAACATGATATCAGCCTTGGATGCTCTGAGCATTACTACATGGGCACTGGTCCTGGGTAGCTTCTGGTAAGGGGAGGGGAAAAAATTCTGAGCCACCATGTGCTGAAGGAGGAGCAGAGCCGGGGCTGTAGCAATGTTTAATCCAGTGGGCTAGGGTTCAAGATACTCCATTGTCACAGAAAGAGAAAAACTGTTAGAGAAAGATTTGACCATCCATCGCTTTTGGGATGGTGCAGTCCTACACCCATTAGAGGGAAGGAGAGAGGGTGCATTTAACAATAAAAGAAGAAATACAATCAATATATGGGTTTTATTCGACATGGGAGCAGGTGTGCTGAGCAGCCAAATATACACAGCAGTGCTGCAGCTAGACAGTGAAATGGGAATGGCTATGCCAGTCCAGGCCACCTGCAAGCAGCAGAGACTTCCCAACTCCTGTGACTAAAGCTCCAGCGATGGACTCTTACCCTCCTTCCTTATTGTCACAGATCTTCAGCTCTTTGAAATATCCTTCTGTTTCCAAACATGACACACAAATGCAAATCCTTATATGCATGCCAGGACACATGTATGTCCCCAGTACATACCAGAGAGACACGGTGAGTGAGGTAATCTCTTTTCTTGGACCAGGACTGACATGGCTACGACTCCGCTGCACCCAGTAAATACCAGCAGTCCATTTACTGCTGATACGTAGGTGTTACTAGGTGCAAGTAAGATGAATTCGGTATCCTTGCCAAGACTTCAGTGCTGACACAGATCAGGGGTTTCCTCCAGCCCTTTCGGTGTTAGCTGTTGACAGATGACACTGCTCATTTGATAACGCTGTTGTAAGAAACCAAGAGACTCTCTGCATGTATGAGTGACAGCTAGAGGTGACCCTTATTTTGAATCTTGCTCTATTAAAGAGTGAACAGTAGATAAATACAGGAAAAGTAAAGGTTTCAGAGTAACAGCCGTGTTAGTCTGTATTTGCAAAAAGAAAGTAAAGTGGTCCATGATGCTATGAGAAGGCGGCTTGGCATGATTTCCATTCAAGGCTCCTGATGAATTTTCAGCCTCCCATGCCATTTAATGAGTCTCAGGGACCTGAGTTTGTGTAAACTTCTGGGGGAAGTGGCAGTCTTTCATAATCTTTGTAATCCATTGGTCTTAGCTACTTAAAGAAGACACGGGTCAGAGGAACATCAACCAGATTGTTTTAAAAAAAAAAAACCCTGATGTTATCATAGTAGGCTTCGAAGAGTAGGCTGTTTGTCCTACTGGCTTGTTGATTTCTTGGTGATTCTAAATGTAAGCCAATATTCTATCAACTTCCTTGGCTTGACTGTCTTGCTTCACTGAAGTGCATGAATGAGATGAGCAGCGTGTTCTCCTTTGCTTTTATCCTTCGCAAGTTTTGTATTTATGAGGTTCGTGATGAACAACAATTTGGTTATAATGCATCTTACAAATCAAAGTCATGACAATAAAATAGCCAACCATTATTGTTATAATAAAAAGAACTAATATGCAAAGTTCCTAATTGAAAGAGTGAAAAATTAATTTTATTTAGATTGGGTGGGGATATATTTAGAATTCCATGATGAACAAAATGTTAACACAAAGTTAGTTACATGGTTAATAAATGCAATATCAAGAAGAAGTCAAGAAATGCAAAAGTAAAGGTTGAACAGGGAGTCTTACCTCTGCCCCCTTGTGTGCGTGCAGTAAAGGTACACTCTTCACTGTTCATATGCTATTTTTCAAATACTACTGTATAATTTTTATGCTGTGTTGGAGGATCAAAAACAGAGGAGCTTTATCAACAGACTACAGGAGACGCACCAGAATATGTGAAATGCCCTCCTCAGCAGACTATGCAGCAACAATATCATAAACTGTATTTTAAAAATGAGGAAAATAATGTTATATTGAGGTTAGTGGAATAAGCAGCTAATATAGATCCGTCCAAACAGGAGTAATATTGAGATGAATGCAAGTACAAGTGAAGATCTAAGCTCCTGAATTTTGTATGAGCTTCTATCTGCCAATTAAATGTTTTTGAGGGTACAGCCAGGAAGGCATTACGGTAATTTAGCCTGATAGCAATGAAGGTTTTGGAAGTAGAAGCATCCATATCTGGGTGTAAGATTGGCTATATTGTTTAAATGGGGAAAAATTACCTTGGTGTTACAGTAGAATAAACATTGTCTTCAACCCCTAGGTCTCAAAGAACTCCTGCATTGTTAACAGTAGGGCTGTGTTTGAAAGAACAGCCACAATGTCTCACAGGACGAAAAGATAATGTAACTGAACAGCTCCTGGAGCCAAAAGGAATAGTCTCTGTTTCTACTGCAGTTACTGTGGGGGAAAATAGCATCAAATACAATTGTAGATATCTGAGACGAAGTCAGATGGTACAGAGAGTGCCTTGTAGGGACAGAAGGCTGTGACGAGCAATATATTGTGGCTGAATTTCATCTGTGGACAGGTGGACACATACATTTCACCAATCTGCCTAGGTCCCCATTTGACACCAGCTGGATCAGGAACAACAACAATGGGAAGAGTGAAACTCTGGGTACCTGAAAGTAAATAACAGCCGCAAACTGTTAATGACCTTGAATTAGAGATCTGACCAAGACCACTGCAGTGTCTGTTTTTATATATATATAAAACAGTATATATATTGACCCAAGAAACTCCCTTGCTCTAGTTGTTCAAAAGACTAGGGTTTTTCCCCCCCCAAGAACTTGCCAAAACTCTCTAATTTGAATCAGGACAAAGACAGAATTTTTTGACCCAACCTTAAGAAGAATCAGTACCATGTGGCAGAGCCAAAAGCAAGGTTGTATATGCTCATCAGTGAATTCTGTGGGAGGTGTGGGATATTAGTGTAATAAAGCTGCACCTCAAAAATATCTCAGGGACTAAATAGAATGAAGCGAGTTCAAGAGATAAAGCTAGAATTGAAGCAAATCTTCCTTCTAATGAACAATGTACTGTTATGAAGATGCTTTCTGGGATTGGAGATGCTGGGTTCAGGTGCTGAAGGAGTTGGACACCGGTCTCAAATGGTTAGAAAAGTAGTTACCTACTATCCACACAAGAAACTGAGGGTATGTCTACATTACAAAATTAGGTTGCTGTTATAGAAGTCGATTTTTAGAAATCGATTGCGTATGTCCACACTAAGTGCATTAAGTCGGCAGAGTGCGTCCTCACTACCATGGCTAGCATCGACTTACGGAGCGGTGCACTGTGGGTAGCTATCCCACAGTTCCCGCCGTCTCCGCCGCCCATTGGAATTCTGGGTTAAGCTCCCAATGCCTGATGGGACAAAAACATTGTCACGGGTGGTTTGGGTATATGTCGTCAGTTGCCCCTCCCTCCGTGAAAGCAATGGCAGACCATCATTTCGCTCCTTTTTTCCACACTCCATCCCCAGACACGTTAACAGACTTTTCCAGTAGCTGTACTGGCCGTGAATGCATCCCAAGTCTTCAGGGCAAATAAATCATTAAACACGCTTGCTTTTAAACCATGTATTATATTTACAAAGGTACACTCACCAAAGGTGCCTTCTACCGCTTCATGGTCCGGGAGCCCGCCTTGGGAGGGTGTTGGCTTCAGGGTGATAAACAGTTCCTGGCTGTCGGGAAGAACGGTTTCTCCGTTTGCCTGCTGTGTGCTCTCCTTCTCCTCCTCCTCATCTTCCTCGTCACCAAAATCTTCATCCCTGTTGCATGAGACTCCCCCCTTGCAGGTGTCCACAGACAGGGGTAGGTTAGTGGTAGGGGCCCCCCCTAGAATTGCATGCAGCTCATCATAGAAGCAGCATGTCTGGGGCCCTGACCCGGATCAGCCGTTTGCCTCTTTGGTTTTTTGGTAGGCTTGCCTGAGCTCCTTAATTTTCACACGGCACTGCTGCGGGTCCCTGTTGTAGCCTCTGTCCATCATGCCCTTGGAGATTTTTGCAAATATTTTGGCATTTCGTCTTTTGGAACGGAGTTCTGATAGCATGGATTCATCTCCCCATACAGCGATCAGATCCAGTACCTTCCATTTGGTCCATGCTGGAGCTCTTTTGTGATTCTGGGACTGCATGGTCACCTCTGCTGATGAGCTCGCCATGCTGGCCAAACAGGAAATGAAATTCAAAAGTTCCCGGGGCTTTTCCTGTGTACCTGGGTAGTGCATCTGAGTTGAAAGCGCTGTCCAAAGCGGTCACAATTGAGCACTCTGGGATAGCTCCTGGAGGCCAATATCGTCGAATTGCATCCACGCTACCCCAAATTTGACCCGGCGATGTCGATTTCAGCGGTAATCCCATCGTCGGGGAGGAGTACAGAAATTGATTTTAAGAGCCCTTTAAGTCGACAAAAATGGCTTCGTCGGGTGGACGGGTGCAGGGTTAAATCAATCTAACGCTGCTAAATGGTGCTGCAAGGGACGTTTCACCGACATTAAAGTGGGATGGCTGGAAAAGGTACATGATGCTCGCATCTTCAGGAACTCTGGTCTGTTTGAACAGCTGCAGGAAGGGACTTACTTCCCAGACCAGAAAATAACTGTTACTTTTCAACGTCCCTTGTGATCCACCAGTGCTGCTAAATTTGACCTAAACTCGTAGTGTAGACCAGGGCTGAGAATTCTTTGCAACATGACAGAGGGATGGACAAAGATTACCAAATCTGCAGGAAGGAAAACATACCAAGCAGTGCATAATTTTCATGAATCTTGTGAATTAACTCCAAATTGTAGAGCTTGTGTAACTCCACTGGCTTGGGTGGTAGAATCAAATCGTGTTAGGATGTTTAGAATTAAAGACCCGTGATTGATCTTGACATGAGGGCATGATTCTTCAGATTGTTTATTCTTGAAGAACCATCAGGAAACAGTAACTGGAGTCTTCACATGGGTTAGGTGTGTCAGGTGAACAGAGAATCTAAGGTTTGTGGAGACCCCCAAATATCAGGCAAAACTTTGGGAAGAGGTGACTCAAGAAGAACCAACAAAATTGAAAAACAAAAGTCTTCTTAATGGCAGAGAGGTAAAAGGCTTTCTCTGAGAGTAAGCTCCAATAGATAGGGGCATTAGAGAAAACTGGGGACTTGTTTCTCTTAACACAGCAGTGTAAATCAAGAGTAGTTCATGAAGTTGCGCCGGTATAAAACCAGTATATGTAAGAGGAGAATCAGGAAAGGAATAATGTTTAGAAGTTCTTAGAGACAGTGGGACAAATTCACCACTGGTGTGAATAAGTGCATTTTCTTTGGCTTGATTGGAATTGCAGCCTCATAAAACAGTGGTGATTTTGGCCCAATAAGATTAGAGATGGAAAATAGACTGAGAATATTAGTATGGTTGCAAGAATGCAAGATTAAGGACAATCTGTTAGGCAAACTCTGGAGTAGAGGTCTGATTCAAATATGGCTGAGAATGGGGCATACAGGCTTCAATCAATATTTTGCAACTCTAGGACATGACTATTGATCAGCAGGGAGGGGGGGAGAGAGTGGATTTAAGACAAAGGCCCTGGTCTTCTGTTGCTGTGAACTGGCATTGTTCCATTGACGGCTGTGGTGGAGGTACACTGTTTTATGCCAGCTGGGGAGCTGGTCCATTGACTTCAGTGGAGCTGCACTGATTTACACCAGCGGAGAATCTGGCCCCATGTTCTGAAAAGATACAGAGATAAATGACTAGTAGATGTAAACAAAAGGCAGGAGCCATGAGGAAGTTGGGGAAAACGCTCCAAAGATGTACAACTAGCAAAAGTTGAGAGAAATCCTGCTTAATACAGCTTCATTGGCTGGACCTTAAATCCAAGGAATTTTATTATGGAAGAATTGGAACCTAAGAGGAAAAGACTCAGTTGCAAGGTATATTATATGCTACAATAACCAAACCTTTGTCAGCCTCAAAATATCCAGATGTTTGCAGATCTAGCACTTAGATAAGAAAAGGTGCTTATAAGGTTCCAGAATTGTACATTTGCTATGCAAGTTAGAAGGAGAATATGAGGGGCAATAATACTCTCTTAGAGTGCTAGGAAACACACCTGAGATTTGGCTGAACATACAAGAGTAAATGTCATAATTAGGGATCTTTTGGTGTTGGTGAAGAACACCTAGCATGGATCAGAGCTGGAATGTCTGTTTGTCCTGTAGTACTGCTGATCTAGAAACTCCAAAAACTGATGAAGATGACATACAAGAAAGCTGAATCAGTGAAGATCAACTCACCAATGACAGGTTTCAGAGTAACAGCCGTGTTAGTCTGTATTCGCAAAAAGAAAAGGAGTACTTGTGGCACCTTAGAGACTAACCAATTTATTTGAGCATAAGCTTTCGTGAGCTACAGCTCACTTCATCGGATGCATACTGTGGAAACTGCAGAAGACATTATATACACAGAGACCATGAAACAATACCTCCTCCCACCCCACTCTCCTGCTGGTAATAGCTTGTCTAAAGTGATCGCTCTCCTTACAATGTGTATGATAATCAAGTTGGGCCATTTTGATCATCATACACATTGTAAGGAGAGTGATCACTTTAGACAAGCTATTACCAGCAGGAGAGTGGGGTGGGAGGAGGTATTGTTTCATGGTCTCTGTGCATATAATGTCTTCTGCAGTTTCCACAGTATGCATCCGATGAAGTGAGCTGTAGCTCACGAAAGCTTATGCTCAAATAAATTGGTTAGTCTCTAAGGTGCCACAAGTACTCCTTTTCTTTTTGCGAACTCACCAATGGTATCCCATAACATACAGCGTCTCTAGTAGTTCTGAGAACTCTGAAATCACTGCATGCCCCTAGAGCACAGCTGAAATATTTTGTGGTCAATAGGATACAGGGGATGATGCTGTACTGAAAGCAGGAAAAGTGCAGTAAGCCTTGAAATAATGCACCCTCCAAGGAAGCAGATCACCTTAGAAACATAGGTGTAATATTTATAATAAAGGCCTCTTCTCTGCTTTTAAGCCCACTTACTGCACCTCTAAAGTCAGTTATTGCTGCTTCCTGGACTATGCTTTATTTTTCTTTAACAGTGACAGTCACTTCAGACAAATATCAGGGGGTAGCCATGTTAGTCTGTGTCCACAGAAACAACGAGGAGTCCGGTGGCACCTTAAAGACTAACAGATATATTTGAGCATAAGCTTTTGTGGGTAAAAACCTCACTTCTTCAGATGCATGGAGTGAAAGTTACAGATGCAGACATAAATATACTAACACATGAAGAGAAGGGAGTTACCTCACAAGTGGAGAACCAGTGTTGACAGAGCCAATTTGATCAGGGTGGATGTAGTCCACTCCCAACAATAGATGAGGAGGTGTCAATTCCAGGAGAGGCAAAGCTACTTCCGTAATGAGCCAGCCACTCCCAGTCCCTATTCAAGCCCAAATTAATGGTGTTAAATTTGCAAAGGAATTTTAATTCTGCTGTTTCTCTTTGAAGTCTGTTTCTGAAGTTTTTTTGTCCAAGTACAGCTACTTTCAAATCTGTTATAGAATGTACAGGAAGATTGAAGTGTTCTCCAACTAGCTTTTGTATGTTACCATTCCTGATGTCCGATTTGTGTCCATTTATTCTTTTATGTAGGGACTGTCCAGTTTGGCCAATGTACATGGCAGAGGAGCATTGCTGGCACATGATGGCATATATAACATTAGTAGACATGCAGGTGAATGAGTCTCTGATGGTGTAGCTATGTGGTTGGGTCCTCTGATGGTGTCACTAGAGTAGATATGGGGACAGAGTAGGCAACAAGGTTTGCTACAGGGATTGGTTCCTGGGTTAGTGTTTCTGTGGTCTGGTGAGTATTTGCTTCAGGTTGGGGGGCTGTCTGTAAGCGAGGACTGGCCTGTCTCCCAAGGTCTGTGAGAATGAGGGATCATTTTCCAGGATAGGTTGTAGATCATTGATAATGTGCTGGAGAGGTTTTAGCTGGGGGCTGTGCGTGATGGCCAGTGGTATTGTGTTGTTTTCCTTGTGGGGCCTGTCCTGTAGTAGGTGATTTCTGGGTACCCGTCTCGCTCTGTCAATCTGTTTCCTCACTTCCCTCAGTGGGTATTGTAGTTTTAAGAATGCTTGATAAAGATCTTGTAGGTGTTTTTCTCTGTCTGAGGAATTGGAAGAACTTCAGAAACAAACTTCAAAGAGAAACAGCAGAACTAAAATTCATTTGCAAATTTAACACCATTAATTTGGGCTTGAATGGGGACTGGGAGTGGCTGGCTCATTACGGAAGTAGCTTTGCCTCTCCTGGAATTGACACCTCCTCATCTATTGTTGGGAGTGGACTACATCCACCCTGATCAAATTGGCCCTGTCAACACTGGTTCTCCACTTGTGAGGTAACTCCCTTCTCTTTGTGTGTCAGTATATTTATGTGTGCATCTGTAACTTTCACTCCATGCATCTGAAGAAGTGAGGTTTTTACCCACGGAAGCTTATGCTCAAATATATCTGTTAGTCTTTAAGATGCCACCGGACTCCTTGTTGTTGTTACTTTAGACAGTGACAATTCAATAACTTTTATGCATGAGCTATTTCTGTCTTCAGATTTTCCAAATCCTTCCACTATGTTAATTCTTCACTGGTTGTCTCTACAACTACCCACTTTGATAAAGTTTGATTGGAATTCAGGACTTTACATATTAATGATTGATTCCGAGCACTGATAACTAAGTTATCACATGATTTGTGACAAGTAAGATTTTCTACTTTGGCCTATTGTGAGTTGGGCGTGGGGGGAGGGGAGGAAAGGGTCCTTGCACAGGGGAGGGTTGGTTGTTTTGTTTTGTTTTTTGCATCATAGGCGGTGTGAGAATCCAAAAATGACTGAGCAGCTGAGTGAAGTTTCCCTTCAAACTGATTGATTACTTCTCATATCTGAGCACCAGGACCAAGCTTGTGTTTGGGCCTTCCGTCATAGCCGGGTGATTAACTGTCAGAAGGTTACTTGGGAGCCAGTTACTTCAAGCAGGAAGGCATTATTTTCCACTTCAATATTTGGATGGAGGCCTGTGCAAACAGGAAGGAGACTCCACAATCCGAACCTGCCTTCAACATTTATGTTCCACGACAACTTTCTTCTATTTGTGTCGATTCAGACTCCACTCCAGCTCACCAAGGGCCTGATCTAAAGCCCATTGATCTGTAGAAAGAATCTTCTTCACTTAATGGGCTTTGGCTCAGCCCCCAGTTGCACCCATTGCTATGGGTGGTTCAGTACTTTCCCAGCCCTATTAAGCCTGAAAATCTTCTTTCTGATTACTGCAAAGGGCCTGGTCCTGCTTCCATTTAACTCTGTGAGATCAGGGTAGACCTCTAAAAAGGCTGGGCTGAGGAGAAAGGCAACAAGAGGAGTGTTCTCATGCCCTGGCCTTCAGTGAGAGCTCTTGTTGTTTCTCTTCCAGGGATGATGAATCCCTCACTGTTCACCATTAGAGAAGCTGATTGAAGATTTACTGTTGTATGTGTTATGGCAGATAGCAGCTTTAGTGCAGTTTCACAGGCATCACAGTGTTCCCTTGTGGGGATTGTGCTGAGCATTGATGAGACCTGATTTCTGTAGAGCTACTACCAGAAGCTGCATGAAGTGTGTGTCTACCTTTAATTTATTCTGCAGTGCTCATCTCATTAATAGACCTACGACCTTTCTTCCTGAGCATGGCCATTAGGGTCTTAAAGTAGGGTCACTTCTTCCCTCCTTCCTCTGTTCAGTCTTTCATCTGTGTAATGTATCGTCTTGGTATACCCAAACTTTGCCCAACCAAGAGGTGCATTGTCCTGCAGCCTTAAGTAATACATAAAACCTAAATAAAAATAAAGCTCCCCAAAACTAACATGGCTTGGAATGTTCCACTTCGATGTTGATTGGAACCTATGTACATCATTCTTAGCTGCATTATAATTTAAAGCTCTACTCTAGTAGTTATCTAACAGGTCACCTGAGCCTTCAATTCTTGAAGATGCTCTCAGACCGGACATGATACAAACCAAGCCACCTTGGCAATCCCAACATCCTGTGTATGCACTCTTTCCACCCCTGCCTTTCCCCTACTTTCTGTGTTCCTCACACTCAGTTAAGGCCCCAATCCTGCAAATACTTGCTGCTGAGCATGCTCTTTAGTCTTCTGAGTAATCCTGCTGAAGTCAATAGGATTACTCATGGTAGTAATCCCTGTGCTGGGTAGTGAGTGTTGGTGGCAAATGGAGCCATATGGTATGGTCTCCTCGGTCGCTATGCAAGTACCATGTCCACCTATGGTATGGCATTATATTACTTATTAATGTTAAAGAAGATGGGAGCAAATATCTGCAGTAAATTGAGGCTGCCCTAATCTTCCATATTCAGATGCAGGTTGGCCTTTGGAACTGAGATGAAGAGCTGGGATGTGTAGAACCACATCCAGCTTTGGTGTAAGTGGATGCTACTCCATTTGAAGTCAATGGCAGCTGAGCCCACTCACACCAGGCCTGAATTTCGCCCATTGCCTCTGCAGTGTGCATTGTTGTATTGCCTAGATATCCTGTGTCGCCAGGGGTTGCACTTGAGCTATCCCCAATGAAGTGCATGGCCTTGTTCATCAATGGCACTTCTTTTCATGATTGGGAGTCTTTGAAAAATTTTGTGTTGGATTAATCATAAATGAAGAAATCGGTCGGCAGTAATCAAAAATGTCTGAGCTGGTGCTATGTAACTTAGGTCTATGTGTCTGTGTACATTGTAAAGGGCAAAATATGACTTGGCTTTTATTACTTTAATTAAAACATGAGTGAAGAGTGAGATTCATATTAAATTGTATTTTCCTGGCTGCTGTGTGAAGGAGCTAACTGATCTGATTACCATGAAGATTATAAACTATCAAAGTGAAAAAGAGCTTTTTGCAAGTATTTCATATTAAACCTTCAAACATAACACTTTAAGAATAATTATAGTTGTATTACTGGAAAATGATTCATGAATTCTGAATAAATATAAGACCCTTAAAGGGAAATGTTCCAAGACCATAGTTTTCGTTCCAATCTGATGAAATTTAGTATCATTTTGCAGCTGTAGAATAAAATGAAAAAAAATATGTACATAGACTGCATTGAGTATATGTCAGACTAAACTAATGAGATTTTTTCATCAACTCTAAGCACGCACACAGACAAATGGAATAACCATTCTCACTTTCTGTAATAGAAGGCAGCAAAGGAAAAAGCGAAAAAGGATCTTACTGTGCACAAGTCTTTATTCTATCTTTGATTGTTAAATAATATATTTTAAGTTCTCATATCTAGGCTGCAGACTGTTTGAACTGACATTAATGAACACATAAGAGAAAAGAGCTAACTGAAAAAAATGCAAGCAAGGGCTTGGATTGGGAATTTTATTAGTATTCCCAGTGGACTGTAATAAAGATTCTTTTGACACAATACAGTGAATGTTTACAGCAGACAATTTAGTTTCCTTCCAACAATTATGAGAGAAATTGAATCTCAGGAAATGTTAGTTTTCTCTAAAATTAGACATAACAATAAAGATATCCCTGAAAGTTTATTAAGCGATGGGGAGAGAAGCCATTTGTCTCTGGAAGACAATTTAGTAAATTTATTTAAAGAACTCCAGATGACTTATAAACAAAACAGATCCAAATGTGGCTGCTAACGTTTTAACATTTCCCCTGAGCTCTGCTTGGGAAGCATGGCAATGGGGTGCTGTATGTTCTTCCAGGCTGTCGACCCCATTCCAGGGAGCTTTTCTCCATCTGTTTTTTATGTAATACAAAGTATAAGAAGACTCTAAGTTGATCTTGATTTTGTAAATGCTCATTGAATGTAGGGTGAGGTGTTTCCTTTCACATAAGTTAAAGCTCTTGGCTTGCCACTGGGAGCAAAGCAGATTTACATTTACTTTTGCACCTGTAATGCTGATAATCCACATCTCTTCTGGAGAATAAAGCGGTATCATTCATTGTTCTCTCCCAGATGGTGGTGGTTCTGCAATGAGGGTGCAGTATCACTCAGAAAAATAAGAAAATGAAATCACAGTAGAACAAATTTCCCTTCATGCCAATTCTCTCCACCATTCATCCACTGCAGTTAATTTAATAAGAAGGCTCTTCCACTTGACAGGTCTGTGTGGGGCAGCTGTGTCCTTGGTGCTGTATGAACAGTTCAGTAGGGGGCTCCAAAGCAACTGCAGTAGGATTTCAGGGGGGCACTTACATGCCACTGAACATCCTGGCAGCAAGCAGACTCTCTGGGGATTTGTACAGCCAAGGGACGTTACAAACCCCAGCATAACTGTTTTTGCCTTGAGCTACCACTTCTTATTGTATTCCGAGGCTTAGTTTGTAGTGTAGCTTACAGGCAATTGGACTTCTCCTGCTGTAGGGCACCAGCTAACTGCTACCTTTGAACTCTGAAGGTAGCAAATGAGAGAGATGTTGGAAGCCACTTCTTCTAGTCCCTATGGACTAGATGGACATTTGTCTCCATCCACCATGCCGTCTAGCATACTTGAACTTTGTCTCCTGTCTCTGTTCAAAAGGTGCTCAGGGCTGCTTCTGGTGCTTTGGCAGAGCTATGCTAGGGAAACTGGTAGACTGTCTGATTCACTGGCCACTGTCTTTCATGTACACTATGGGCAAGGCCTTGCCCTAGCTGTTCATGGACATGCGAAGTGGGCAGCAGAGGAGAGCCACAGATGTGATGGATCTTGAGCCATATTGCCTGGGCAGGGCATGGCCCGCTGGAGCACATCATTCTGCTGCTCTGAAAAGCAGTAGTGTGCATCCCTTTTAATGCGTGATGCTGACTGCAGCAAGCAGGAGAGAGCCAGGGGACTGACTGTGCTCCCAACCTGATGGATTTTACTCCCTTGAGCACTGGCCTGGGTGCTCTGCGTTTGAAATCCTGTCCTGCTGCTGGAAGGAAAGGAAGATGTCCACTGTTTTCTCTTACCTGATAACCCACCCATGCATCCGAGAGCAGGATTTTTGCTCCAGATATTCCACGCCTGAGGAAATGAAAAGAAATTCAATTGATATTAACAAGGAAAGGCGAATTCTCCTTCTCTAATTCTGCAGCAAAATCATAGAAGGCTGATATCACAAAATCAGTAGAATGCTTGTGTATTCAGTGCCTGAGTGTTAGAGAAAGTTGAGTCCTAAAGCTGCATATTTTGCATGCCTATTTTGTATGTGCAGTTAACTGGAGTTCCACGTGCAAGAGGGATATTTTATTTATCCATGTGCAAAAATGGCCATATGGCATATACTAATGACAAGCAGTAGGCAAACATTGCAAGTGCAATTCAATAAGTTTCTCTGAGAAAACTGGCCCATAAAATGCCAAATGAGAAATTATATATAAAGGAAAAAAAATACCATGCACTTGAGTGGGAATGAATTTATCATGCTTGCACAGAGATGCTGTGGATCAAAAATGGAAAGCAGCTATGTAAAATGCAGAAAGCTCTCCAGAGTTCTTCAAGCAGATTATGCTATGGTGTTTAATTTCTGAACGCCAAAGAGTGGGATCTGAATATACTGCATAGTACTCCTTTTTGTCCTTTTATTTAGACTTTCAGTATCAAGGATATGGAGAAATGTACAAGTTAAAAGAAAATGTAACACCTTCTCTTTTCCACCAGGTTTTTCCCTAGTGACACCTGATTACCAGTATTCTTCCTTTATTGCTTTGGCTATCTTGAAAGAAAAGAGGAAAAGATTTTGTGTTGGGGAGAACTGGGTGAAAGACAAAATCATTTGGCTCAAATGCAATTATCAAAGAAATTGACGCTTGGAAAGAACTCTGTCCCACTCTGAACAGATTTGGGGCTGGGCTTGAGGAGAGAAATAAATGTGCTTTTGATAAAGTTTAGTAAGTATCCCAGGAGGCAAGTTGGTTGGAATGGTTTTATGAACAGCATGAGCACTCAGCTCCGACTGCGTCTGCTCAAGCTTATGGAAACAGCTAGGCCTTGAATAGCCTAACATTTTGAATATGTGTCAGCTAAAACCCTAGCGTGTGCTGGGCAAGTCCAGGGGCTTAACACGAGGATTAACATTTTGACTTCATGACTAACTGTATCATCTCACTTACTTTAGTCCTTCTTTTACTTGTAACTTGCTGCCTCCCCTTACAGTCCCGTTCCCCCTCTTTGGCTGCTTTATTTTCTCTAAGGACACCACTTTAACATTATAGTAACATTCTTTATTACCAGTGAAGACATTTGAAAAGCCTTCCCAAGTCACTTAATGAGTGAGTCATTTTTATAAGGTTTCAGCCCCTAAATGTCTGGCAGGTTTTCTTAGGATCCAGTTGCTAACACATCTCACTCCAGGCTGATTAACTCATGGCTTCAGCCAGGTTCTGCCTGTACTTGGTGACTCAGGCGATAATGGCTTTGATTTAAATCCTCTGATATCCTCATCTGTTCCTTGAGGAATTGAGCTTTGACCTTTCCCCTGTATCCACGAGTATATGGAATGTCTCAGGAATTGTAAGTAAATCTTGGCTGTCATAGTACCTGTGACTGTCCATTTCCACAATATGTGATTGTAGCTAATAACTGTGGCAGGCTACTAGCTGTTATCTGTTCCCAGAGTGCCAGGCTGCCATTCTGGACAGTGCGTTATATAAGTGTCATAGAAATTTTTTTTTGATTTACTTTTCTTCCCATTCAGTTTAGAAATCTGGCATTTGTTAATGTTTGAGACCCTGAACTCTCATGGGAAGTAAAGTCCTTGTCAGTCTTCTCATTCTTCTATGCTACCTATTCCTACTCACTCTGCATAGTGGGCATGTTTGGGGCATATTGGGGCAGGGTCTCAGTGACCAGTCATCTGGCCAGTCCTCAGATGGAAGAACAGTTCTTAAGACATTTGCTCAGATTGACATAAGAGAGACTGGCTCTTAGGCTGCTTTCAGTTATGTGGGGGCCATTTTAACTTTACTAGTTCCAGGATAGAGTAGAAATGTGGGTTAGAAGCACTCTTCGCCCTCCCATTCAGTCCCACTGAGGAGTTACCTCCTTATCTTTGCAGCTTCAGAGTCATGTGATGAATTTTATGTCATGCTAAATACAAAAGTCTTCTAAAAAACGCTTCACAGTGACTTGTCAAAAATTCCTCTGTTCCTCTCACGGTAAATAATACTGTTTTTTAAAAAGAAGTTTGTAGCAGTTAATTGCCCTGGTACTGGTAATATATTTCCTAACTGTGACCCAAGCTTTGCTTTAGTTTTCTATAGCTTTTCCTTAGGTACATTGCCGCACATTTCTGTGGGAACAACATTGCATTATGTTCCAGTCTGTAGCTTGAAGAATACAACTCTGTCATTAGCATTTGCCTGTCAGAAGCCATTTCCTGTTCATGGCCTTGCTGATCTCCAAACACGCAGATGCTCTTGGCTTTAACTATGCACTATACCTTTGGAAAATGTATTTTTCCCCCATGGCAATCATGGTACATTGGAACTAAATGCTCTTCAGTGTCTTGGTTCCTGTTCTCGACCAAGTCTAGTACCTTTTGTCTACTTGTCTGCATTTTTGCCTACCTTTTCTTGCTAATTGGATTGGGTTTTTTTGTTTCCTTCATTTCTACTTTTTCCTTTTTGAAATGAGACCTGCACTATATGCTTATTCAGTTCCAGGCCACTTAGGGCTGAATGCCATAAGAAGTTAAGCATTGTGACACAGCACCTAACTTTTAGGAGCTTAGAAAAATCACAGAAACACACTATGATCCCAAAAGCCTGTTAGGTGTCTAGACTCCCTATGCAATGAATGGAGAGAGGGAAGCACCTCAGACTGCAATTCACAAAAGCCAGCATGTTAGGTGGCTCCCTGCCTAACCTAACCAACGGGAGATGCTGACAACAGCGGTGTGCGCTAAGCCGTTCCCCTCTCTCAGAGATAGGCACCTAAGTCTGGACTGCAGGGAGATACCTATGCTGTTTTGCAAGAGGTTGGTTGGAGGAGAAGGTGCATGGGCAGCGGGTGAACCCCTGCTTTGGGGAGCCTAGCACACCATGCCCCCACCAACCCCCCCCACACCAGAGCCCTGAATCCCCCACCTAAAAAGAAAAGCCCTAAGGGCCTCCCCCACACTGGCAGAGCCCTGGCCTTCTTGCCCCACTGCTTCCCCCCGGCTCCAGCGCCCAGCTGAGCTGCTCCCCCCCCCCAAGTGCTGGGCCGGCTCCAGCGCTGAGCCAGTCCCAGTGCTGCCAGAGTTGGGCCAGGCCGAGCCAGCAGGCTCACTGGGCCAAGCAGGCAGCCTCCGCGAGCACCAGCTCCTCTCGCCTCTGAAGGCCCTCTCCCCCGAAGCCGCCAGCCCCAGCAGCACGGCGAGCAGTGGCAACGTTCGGGGGTCGGGTGAGGAGTATCATAGAATCATAGAATATCAAGGTTGGAAGGGACCTCAGGAGGTCATCTAGTCCAACCCCCTGCTCAAAGCAGGACCAATCCCCAATTTTTGCCCTAGATCCTTAAATGGCCCCCTCAAGGATTGAACTCACAACCCTGGGTTTGGCAGGCCAATGCTCAAACCACTTAGCTATCCCTCCCCCCATGAGTAGAGGAGGCGGTGAAGGTCTTGGGGAAGTGGGGGGGCACCGCGGCCCAGTTGTCTGGCGGCGGGTCATTGGCAGCGCCAGGGAAGGCAAAGCCTATTATACCCTGGCCTATTATACCTGTCACCCATGAGGAGATGGCAGCTTACCCTGGTGCTCACCTTATAACTTTTATCCCAGTGGTTAAAGTACTCACCTGGGATATGGGAGACCCAGGTTCAATTCCTCCCCTGTGCCAAAGGGGGAGAGCAGAGGGAGACCCCGATCAAGTCCCCCTCAGGTGGGTGCGCTAACCATTGGGCTGTGGGATATTCTGGTGTGGGTCTCCCTCAGTCTCTCCTTTTCAAGCTGTTCCACTATGGATAAATAATGGAGGAGTGACTGGAGCAGGGGAATGGACCTGGGGTCTCCCACCTCAGTGCCACAACCACTGGACTACAGACTTATTCTCTCACTCTCTCTTGCTCTGGGCCAATGAATACTATGTATTCAGGTATTTATCCACAGTGTAACACTCATTGGACAACAGAGACAGAAAATGACTCTGTCGTCCAGTGGTTAGGGAAGCCACCGAAGAGGTGGGAGATCCAGGGTCCAGTCCCTCTTCTCCAGTGGATCTTTTAATTATTTATCCACAGTAGAACAGCTTCAACAGGAGAGTGTGTGCTTGATTACAAACGAAACCCAAATTGCCCATTACTGCAGAATGCCTCTCACCCAAACCTGCTCACCGCAGTTAAGACATAGAGAAGATGTTCCAGCTGTCGGTTCCTACAATTCAGCTGTCCCAGACTGGCAGGAAGGGGCCTGGTCTTCAGCACCCCTTCTTATTTCTTTGGGGCCAGATCCTGAATTTGATGGTCTTCAGGGCAGCATTTAAGGTGGATTTATTGTGTTAGTGATGTGGTTAATTTCGTTTTCCCCTCCTAACAACTTCTGGACAATCTGAAGATGGATGGATTGGCAAGGGCTTTCAGGCTACTGTTGTTTGGAGGTGCTCAGAGGGACAGTGTATGTATTATTTGTTTTTAAGTGTGTGTGTGGGGGTGTGCGTGTAAAAGCAGCGTCTAGCTGCCCAGGCAACAGGCGCTTCAAAAAGCACTGGATAAATACATATTTGCTGAAGGCATTAGTTGGTGGGAGTGTAAACATTAAACATGCCTGCTTTGTGTGATGCTGTAATAAAGCAGAGGTCTTCGAAGACCCATTAGTGGTGCTCTGACTACAGCTTTACATCTTTGCTGTAGGTTCCTTAGAGCCTGTATTGTGTCAGTGGTGCTTCAGTGACTTTGCCCCCACAGGGAAATGTAAGTGAATTCTAGAAGGGATTTGAACATGGACTTGCACTTTTTATTTTTTTAAGTGCATTTCCTCTGTTGTATTGATCGACATGGATGCTTTGGTGTCGTTCTGTAGTAAGTAACCTGGATTTATACACTTACCATGGGAATCCACTAAAGCATCTTCGCCCCTCCCATACTCCTGGTTCTCATCATCCTACCGCTACAGCATGAGCCTCGTGGCATGCAGGGTATGATGATGCAAACAAACAGCAACGTGTACAGGTTCGTGTGTTTGGTTTCTTAAATTACAGGATCAGGAGAACTGCAGAGACTCCATCCATTAAGAAATAACTAGGTAGGTGATTCACTACCATTCGTGTAAACGGCACCGACTCTGGGCTGCCTGCACAATTTATTAATACTTCACGGGAGGAAAAAAAATTATTTTAATCTCATAATGGATGATGAGCTGTGAAATTGCTTCTGCAGCAGCTGGGCACCCTGGGGGAGGTGCTAGATTGCACCACATTATGCAAGCTTTCCCCGAGATTGTCTGTTACTTGTGCTAATCAGACACATCAAATCTGGGGATGGAGGAGGAGGGGAATTGGCATTGCTTCTATTGTATTTTGTTAGGTTTTTCTTTCCATGCTCTTTTCTCTCTTCCCCCTCCCCCCGATTTGAAACACTGTCAGCTTACTTGTTAGGGCCCAAAGTTAACTTTTGAAGTAAGTGGGTTAAGTCCAATCATTTTCCATAGTGATTTAGGCTGAGGGCTGCAAAGGGACTTTCCAGAGTTAGGCAGGGACCATCATTTTGCTCTGTATTCATACAGCACTTAGCACAATGGTGTCCTGGTCCACAACTGGGTCTCCTGGATGCTATGGTAATACCGACAATAAATAATAACAATGGACACTCTGCTCCCAGTGATGGTCAGTGGTTGGGAGCCTAACTCCTTTAGAACCCTTGGCAAATGCTCGCCTAAATTGCATTCAGTTATTTGGCCCCTCTCGGGTGGGGGGGGGAGGGGGGGCGTGCTTGGAATAGTATCATTGCTAAACCCTGTTCTGTTTGCACAGGCTCAGCACATGAGCTGTGTGCTGAGGAGTTCAGCTGGGTTATGGGGCAGGGGGAAGAAATCCCTCTCCCCCAGACATAGAGGGTAGGTCTACACTGCGATCAAAAACCTGCAGCACCAAGTCTCAGCACCTAGTCAACTAACTCAGGGTCGGGCTGTGGGGCTATAAAATTGTAGAAACACTTGGGCTCAGGCTGGAGCCCGGGCTCTGCAACCCTAACCAAGTCGGCTGACCTGGGCCAACCACGTCTTTTATTACTGTGTTGAGATATCCAGAGTGACAGCATTGCTGTCCTACAGCCGTGGCTAGTGCCTACTGTAGAAAACCAACATGCATGGAGCTGCTCCTGTTTATGCTAATATGGAGTTTAGCTCGTCACATTTCGATTACGTTTCAGCTTTATTTCAGTGTCTTTCTCAGTATGAGCCAAACCCTGGCCACAATGAAGCCAGTGGGAGATCTGGCAATCACTTAAGTAGGGCTGGCCCTGTATTCCTTAGCATTCAGAGCTTCACAGAATTGATGGTTATAAGCTGCCAGGACATATGGAGAGTGGTTTGCCTACACTGGTGGGTTCCGTCTATTTTATGGTTAACGCCTGAGCGTTATTCATAGCAAAGGTTATTCAGTGGTTTTTACAGAAATAAATGGCAACTTCCAAAACGCGCTGCACAGTAACAGTGTTCATCTTGTCATGGTATTCAGCAGCTGTTTCATTGGTCTAGGCCTTGTTTAAATGAGAACATGTCACAGAGATCCCTCACGTATTCATATCTTGGATGGGAGGTAAAAAGCGAAGGCCTGACGATGTACAGTTATTAAATATCTAATGGTACTTTCTGCAAGTGTAATGTGGCTAATTCCAGCTTTGTGGCTCAAATTTCCACCTAAAACTCTCCCTCTGATTTCAGTTGCATTATTCTTCACTCCCTACATAAAAATCTCAAGAACTGTTGCTGTAGGCTGTTAAACAGCTGCCATATTCCATCCCCCCAGAGTTGTCTTGGTATTGTGCGTAATGTGGCCATTCTAAATCTTCATTTGGATATTCTAAACTCCATAAGATTTTGTATCTATAATAAAAATACATCAAGGAGTACAGAATATCACGCTGTACATGAGAGGGGTGTGTGTGAGAGGGAGAGACTCACACACATCAAGGCACACCAGTTATGTACTGGTGGGTCATTTAGTGGGAAAGTCCAAGATATTCACTAAGGATCTGATGTTGAAAACACTGTATCTTATTTTCTGAGGAGGGCATCTCTTCTGCATCTTCAAAAATTCACGTGCTCCTGTGAATGGCCCCTTAGTAACACACTAGTTTATGCACATAAATCAGTTTTTGTGCATATGGATGTGCATTTTTGTAGATGGCGTGTGGGTGAATAGTCATGCCTCCTTTTGAACAGTTGGCCCCTTATGTCTTGAATCTTCATTGACAAATTAAGAAGCAACATGAGGTGTTTCAGCGGAAACCACGGGTGAATCAAGTTAGTATGTAGCCCTCTCATTGTAGCAATATTTGATCACTTTAATTCCACAGCGCCTTAAATAAAGTAGTGTTTACTGAAATCCATTTGCAACACAGTACTACAACATGTGAAGTGCATATTGGCCCTGAGCAGTGGAATATAGGCAGCATGTGCTTTGATGTAAGTCTGCTGAAAACCTATTCCAAACTATCCATTAAAACTGGCACAACTTCTTTAGAACCATTTAAATTCTGTACACTAGGGAAATATTATGTAAGATGGAAAGGGAAGGAGAATATGCATAGTGCAGCATAGTATTGTTCCTGCTTTGGGTACTTGTTTTCCTGCTTCACTGGAGCCAGGTTGCATTAATTTCTTAGAGTGCTTGTTACTTATTCTTTCCTGCATGAATTCCATTAATGTTTTCAAGCAGCCTTATCTTTTGACCTGCATGTACCGTATTATGTATAATTATGTACAGCTGCATTTGCTCAACACAAAATATGAAATTGGTATGGTCCAACAATGCATCTCTATGCAATACTGTGATCACCTCATTATGCACATGCAGTATATCATGAATGAAAAAAATATATAAAATTTGTGCCTGTCAAATGTTTTATGTTTTAATATTTCTTTTGTCCAGCACAGCCCAAGATACTAGGAAACTAAGGGAGAGAGTCTGGCCCCATCACTGTTTGCAGACACCAGTATTTGATGGACCCTTTGCTAGTGTAGATTGGTGGAAGGGAGCTCCACCAATTGACACCAGCTAAGATGCTGACACTGGCTGTGTAATTCATCCCCAATATTTTTTAAGATCATGCAAGCAATAACAGTAATATTAAGGTTTCAGATGCTGATAGTTCCACTGAGCTCAAACAAAATACACAGCATGTAACAAAAGTCATGCCTAAGTAACAGTGAACACTGGCACCTAGAGATGTCAGCCAGTGGAGTGCAAAGTAAACTGTAGACAGAACCCTTCAGTTGCATGATGTACGCAAATGCTCTTAAGACGATAGCATGAATAGCCAAGAAAAGCAACAATTTGACTCATCTGAAAGAAATGGTCACATCCTTCTCATCAAGCACAAGTGGAGAAAAGCATTCTTGGTCACAGATGCTTCGTAAAAATTCAAGAGCAGCCAAGGATCTAACATGAATCTGATGAGACCCTCCAAAGCTGACTACAAAGACAGAGGGTGGGATTTCTCAGACATGCTCAGTGTTGCCCTAACTCTGTATAAGCCAACAAGATGAGCACGTTCAAAAATCTCACAAACAAACCTGGGGCCCTTTTCTGGTCTGCTCAGTGGGAGAAGAGAATATTAAAGCTCTAGGACTTGCTGATGAACCAAGATATTGCAGGCACTCATGTTTACCTTATCTTCTAAGTAGATATTTCAGTGAAAAACCAAAGGCAACAAACTTAAAACTTGTCAAAGGAAATACTTTTTACACACTGTATAATTATTCTGTGGAACTCACTGTCGCTAAATATTGAGGCCAAGAGCTTAGTAGAAATTTTGAAAGAATTGGACATTTTCTATGGATGATGAGAACATCTATAGTTAAATTATATATAATATGGGAAGGCTAAACCCTCATGCTGCTGGGCATAAGCCAACTGCTAGCTGACAAGTTCTAGTAAGAAGAAATTTGCCCGAGGAGCCGATTATTCTGTAATTGTTCATTATGGATTTATTGTACTTTTCTCAGAAGCATCTAGTCTGGTCACTTTCAGAGGCAAGATACTTGTCTTGATGGCCTGTTGGTCTGATCCAGTATGTCAGTTGTTCCTGTAATAAATGTGTGTAGTTTCCATTCTTTCCTCTATTTTTTAAAAAATGCTGTTTCTATCAGCATTTGTTCTCCTCCTAGATGAAGTCAGAGGGGCTTGAGAGCATGTATCTGGAGGAAGAAGTCCCCAAATCTTTGTGTAGATTTGTAATTGGGAACATTCTGCAGCTCTGCTGGGCTCCTCCTGGGTACGTCTTTACAAAGCAATTGCTGTACTTCAAAAAGCCTAGTAATAAAAGCAGAAAAGGTTGGGAACTGTGATGGATTACAATTTTTTCCTCTTTATTCTTGAGGGTAACTACTTCCAAAGCTCATTTCTGGCATTGTCACTGGGGAATTCTGGGTCTCTATCCTCACACAAGAGGATAAAAGTAGCTTTACTAATTCTTTATATACCATTGCATGCTGCATTGCTACTTTCGTGCATGTATTATCTGCATTTATGGTAACTGTAACCTTTTCTTGAACCAGAGATTTTCCTGAACAAGAGCCCTCTGGGACCTGTGTGGACTTTCCAGGATATATTTTTAATAAACACAGTAATTTGACTGTAAACCCATTACCTATTCTATGTTTATTGTATGGGATAATCATTTTCATGCCCACAAAAACACTAAATCACAGCGTAATCAGAGGAAGAATGGCAGCCAGAACAAAACTGGTATGTGTTGTGATAAAACAGCCCATCTTCAGCATCACACACTGTACCTTTATATATTGCCTATGAGTAATGGCCTCCAGAAGACATTAAATCTTAAAAAAAAAAAAAAAATCAAGTCTAATTGTAACTATATTTTTGTTTTTCATTTTGGTTTATATACTGTATGTGGCTTTTGCAGAGACATTTTTATTCCAGGAAAATGACAGGCCAACAAGAAGCCATAATTGCACTGATTTTTAGAAGTGCTGCAGTACTACAGATCTGATGTACTGCAAGACATGAATCAGAAAAATTCTATTAAAAAATCTCTTGAATGGCTGACACAAGAGTATTATCCACGATGATTAATTTGACTTGGTCATTATGAACACAGACAAGTCTGACAAAATTGCATTTCATTCCCCACTGAATTCGTAAAATCACTGTACACATAATAAGAAGTTATAGTTCTATGCTATCCACTCTATCTGACAGAATTTCAGGTCTGGATAAGATACTGTTTAAAAAAAGGGACGGGGTAGAGAGACTGTTTAAAAGCCGACAATAGGACTGGTTTCTTTTGCTACAAATTGTACATAGCAACATTTTTTTTTATTTTATTTTCCATTTGAGGTTGTGATGCAAGTCAGCTGGAGCTTTGAGAATTAAAGTCAACATTCAGTGTAAGCTCTTATTTATATTGTAAGGTTTTAGGTACATTCTGATTCTCCAGAGATTTTCATGTGCTAAACTCTTTGCACACCGAGTAGTCCAGAAGTCAATGTAAGTCTTTGCAGGATCAGGGTCTTAGATTGTAAGGCCTTGGGGACGGGACTTCTGTATCATGTCTAGCACCTAGCACAACGAGGCCCTGATCAGGTCTCTGGGTGTGTCTGTAATACAGATAATTCATCATCATCATCATCATCTCTTCCTCCTTATTTATACCAGTGTAAACGAAGTACAGATATGGACGTTCAGATCGGAGACAGTTTTGACACATTTTCTGGCTTTCATTCTATTTAAATTTCTTTTAAAAGAACCCGTAAACAACTCGTGCATGGTTAAAAACCACATGTTATTTATACCTAGTCGTTGGGCTTTTAGGGCCCATTGACAATTGGTATTATTCAGAGGAGCCATAGTTAAGGTTGAGACTTGCCTTCCATTATAAGCTTCATATTAGCCTTCCCTTTAAAACCTTCAGAAAGATAATTTTCATGTCATAGTTTGGAACTGTGCAAACAGTTCCAGCGGAAATATACTTCTTCAAAAGTATTTGTGCCCCTTTCCCCTTCCACCTACATTCTTATGAACAAAAACTTGTGCACATGAACATTTGCACTGAGGGAAAGGAGTGCAACTGAGGGAAAGGAGCAGTGAATACTGTCAAAGGCCATCAGCAATTTGTATATGAGTGACTATTCACAAATGTCTCTTTAGAGTATTCGGCCAACTGTACTCCATGTATTTCGTAGGCCCTGCAATTCACATCTGTGACTATAGGAAGGGTCGTGGATCTATGCGTATTTCAGAGTGTAGTCTAAATATAGCAGAAGGTATCCTATTTTCTTGTTCCACATACATCAGTGGAGAACAGGCTAGATCTCCACACACTAAGATGAAGCAAATCAATTTCCTTTCCCAACACACACAACTGCTGATGCAGAAAATCAGTGCTGCTTCATTTCTTTGGCACTGAGGTTTTGAAATCCCAGGTGTTAAAGAAGATCCCCTTCTCGATCAGTACTATGCAGAGGCATCATGCCAAAGGGACATGAAGGAGCATGTGCCCCTGCCCACTGCTTCTCTACCAGCAGTGTGTCCTTCCTCTGACATCCATAGTGATCACACTGCCTTCTTTTACTCCTCTCATTTCTCTTCAGTCTATAATATCCATTTGCCCACCATTATTACCAGTTTTCAGAGTAACAGCCGTGTTAGTCTGTATTCCTGTTTGGTATACTTGGTCCACAGCACCATATCACTCCAAGCACTGCAGTGCTTCATCTAGCTGTACATTGAATTCAAGGATACCTCTGAAAAGAGAAGGAAGGAGCTGCAGAGGACCAGAGTAATGGAAAGTGATGATTTCAGCTGGGGCTGGAGGGTGGTGAAGAAGCAGGAAAGTGGATGGCTACTCTCATCTCACAGTTTCCCTTGCATGACAGTTTACTGTACAATCCCATAAACCGGATATAGATGAGGGAGTTTCTATCATAAATGACAAAGTGATATGTAGAAATTTCCTAGGCATTGCTTACAGTAAACATATTTGAATATTTTGCATTGTCTCTGCTGTTAGGGTGGGGTGGATCACACCATTCTCTATGGTTCCTTGCAGTTCATCGAAAATAAATTCTCTGCCGTTTTCTCTCTCAGATTCAAGCTTGCCTGTGAACGTTATTTCACAGGGCAAATATTTACTGGCAATAATGCTGAAAATCTCCCCCTCTAACTGTGAATAATAATCTCTGAGATTGGCTGGAACTCCTGGATCCTAACAGATAATCACAGAGAACATGACTCAGTGGAGAATTGGGGTCACTGGATATGTGGCATGTTTCAAAGGAGAATTGGTTCCCAGGTTCATGGTCAAGTCATCTTCTCTGTGACCAATAACATGCTGAGATGAGGCTGGCTAGCTGTAGATCTTAAAATGCTTTTTAAAGAAGGGCATTACTGTCCCCATTTTCCATATGGGGAGAAGCTGAGGCCCAGGAAGCTTAAGGGCCTAATTTTCAGAGGTTCTAAGCACCCACAACTCCCATAAGGTCCATGTAAGATGTGAGATCTTAGCATCTCTGAAAATCCAGCAGTTGCAGCCCTGTCTGAGATCCCCCTTGTGGATGGTCACAGGTCTCCTGTATTTGGCCCAACCTGTGAATCCCGTTATTCCCAGACCACTGGGTGTGCCAGAGACCAGTGCTGAAGGTTACAATCTCCCAGAGCTCCATCCTCATTGGCAGTGGGGTGTGTCGCCTAATTTTTCGGGGGGACATAGCAGATAAAGCAAGGAACCCACAGGCTTTGCACAGGAATTTCTTACACACACGCTCTCACTTTACTCTTAGCAGTACTGGAGCTATGCAGATCTATGCAAAATCAACACCTACATGTTCCACCCTGTATGTGTCTGTGCTCACTGCTTCTGTGAGCCAAGGGGCCGGTCCACGTGTGAGGTGGGTAGTCTCCTCTTACCTTTGGTCTCCTGCTTCCTGGCAATGTTCTGCTGGGGAAAGAGGTCACATTCTACCATTAAACAAAGTTTCAGACTACTCTGTCACTGACCGGCTTCAAAGCCCTGGTCAGGTGGTTAAAGTCCAGCCTCCCTGGACACAAACTGGGAGAACCAACTTCCTTTAGTTTGGTTCCCTTTTTGGCAAATCCATTGTTCCCATTGCAGAGGGTTGTTCAAAGTTGGTGCCCCCTTGTTGGCTCTCATGCAGAGTCAGACATCTAGGCACCAGGCCCACCAACAACAGAGTGATACAATCCAGCACAAGAGTTATAGTGTACAGACAAGGACACAGCCAAAATGGAGGCTGAAATGCAACATGGATTCACAGAAACCGCCAGCCATAGCCCCAGAACTGTTCCATAGGTCATGCCGTGAGTTAGCAATGGAACCATACCGCTCAGCTCTCTGTCATATCAAGGGATGTCACTCATTTTAGTCTCAAAGCTCCATACCTTTCACAGGTTTATTGTTGAAAATGGTTTATGGCAGCAGTGAAGAATCATGCAGCAGAGGTGTTCGAGGCATTTGTGCTGAAGGAAGGACTCCCACGGCATTCTGAGTTTCCTGTGTGAATTTTTTTTTCTTGTTTTGGGTGCTTGTCACACGTGGCAACCTTGTTAGATTGCAGCTGGGTGAGAGAAATGGGACAAGCTGGGAATGAAGCCCAGGTCTCCTGACTCCCAAGCCTATGCTCTGCTCATAGGAACACGCACTCTGTTCCACACTGTTGGGAGGCTGGAGGGTGAGAGAAACCCATACTGTCCTCTGTGTGATCTGCTAATGCACAGGGGATGGGAAACTCCAACATTCTCTTCTCAGTGCTTCCTACCCATTCCTCAAAAAGAAAAGCAGGACTTGTGGCACCTTAGAGACTAACAAATTTATTTGAGCATAAGCTGTAGCTCACGAAAGCTTATGCTCAAATATATTTGTTAGTCTCTAAGGTGCCAGTAGTACTCCTTTTCTTTTTGCAGATACAGACTAACACGGCTGCTACTCTGAAACCTGCCCATTCCTATCTGTCAGGGAGAGAGCTTTGCTCTGGCACAAGGCCGGAGGAAGTAGCTGGGGGTTCAGGCCCCCAAAAGAGCAGACCCTTGAAGAACCATGTACACCTCAGGCAATCAGCAGAGGTGCAGGCAGTCCACAGTGGCCCCACCAGCCTCCTAGCAGCCCATCTCTTTTTATGATGGTAAAATGGACTCCCCCACAGCTTGCTGGACCTGGAGCCCCTCCCAGGAAGGGCAATAGATTCCACAGCTTGGAGGAGAAAGGTACCTGAGTCAGCTTTTCACATACCCACCACAGTCCTGTGTAGCTGGGGATGTAGGCAGCTATCATGTCACTACCAAAAACATTCCCCAGAGCCCATTCACACCCCAGACCTACATCATGCATCACACAGGGCCCTTGCTGGGAGGCTTCTATAGTATCTTGAAAGAGGAGAGTAATTCCACAGAAATGGTCTTTCCATCCCCCAGGGCAGATGTCTTCTGGCTCCTCGTACCCACCCAGGGAAGAGAAGTAGAATGGATGGCATGGTGCTTCAGGTTAATTTATTAAGAGGGAGGTGGGGACTTCCCCCTTCCTGGGACCTGTCTGACAACATGCTCTGGAAGCCATGTGTGTGATGATGCCTATAATTGGCAAGAGGGCAGAAACAGGCAAATCCAGGGTTAACACATGAGGAAAAGTTGCCTGGCACTCTAGAGCTACGTGGCCCAGCAAGTTCTGTACTTGCAGGAGACAAGACAGGGCAGTTGTTTATTGGCACAAGTTCCTCCCACTTTTCCTGCAGTCTGTACACACAACGTTCCCATGTGCAAAGATTTTGCAGCAGCTGAATGTCCAATGAATTCTCCCAGCTGAAGGGGAGATCTGATTCCAGCGTCCCGCCTACCTAACCTCTCTGCGAAGCTGCCTTGTGCAGCACACTGATAAGAGCAGAACAGAACTGCAATTGTTTCTCTCCAGCATTGGAAGCAGCAGAAGCATCATGTTCCTTTGTCACATATGCTTAAGTTGTGTTACAACAGTGTTAGAGGTTTGCATTGAAAAGGCTCAGTGCTCCTTCAAACTCACTAATCTTTGGGCCCAAATGATCTTAAAGGAAAAATCCTGGCTTCTGTTCTTCCACCCCCAGTAATTTGCAGATGCAGTTTAAGGTATCTGTAGTAATGTCCAAATACATGACACTTCAGGCACTTCAATGTCTAAGTGACTGAAATGGTGGGCACAAAAAGGGAGAGTGGTTAAGCTTCAGAACAGTGGTTCCCAAACTTTAACAACCTGTGAACCCCTTTCACTGAAATGTTAAGTCTTGCGAACCCCCTCCTAAAAATGAATATTTCCAGGGATTTTCTCCTTTACCCGAATATAAATTATAAAAGCAGTGCTCTTGGAAATAGAAAATTTGTTTTTATGACATGCTTATTACACATTATTTATTATTAATTATTTATCATTACAGTATTTTTATTTATGAAAATGGCAACAGGCTTCCAAGATCTCACTTCCGTAGCTTGTATCACTTTGAATAAGCCTGTTATAAGACAAGGCTCCTAGGTTTCATCAAGAAGTATCAGATGTGAAACAGCATGAAGGTATTTAAGAAGCCAATTCAAAAAGTTTCTCCTTCACAAGCATTCAGGTCTTGAGCAGTCCAGGAAAACAACGCACATTTCAACAAAGCTTAAACTTGTTCTTCATAATAGTTTTAAAAACAATACTAGCTGCCTATTTAATTTTAAAAAGAGCAAAAAATATCCACCTCCTTTTCCATTTCTTATGAGTCTTGAAGTTTAAATCTGCTCAGTGTGATAGATATGCTTGCTTTGATCTGCTTAGCTCTTAGAACTCCAGGGGCTCTGGGCTGCTGGCCCATGCTGCCCGGAGTCCCTAGGGATAGCTCTGTCCACCATTAGGGAATTTTTTCCCAAGAACGCCCTGTAACATTTTGCAAACCCCCAGGGGTTCATGAACCCCAGTTTGGGAACCACTGCCTTAGAAGAAAGTCAGGCTCTTAACTCCTGGGGTACTGAGGACATCCTCATTTTTCACTGAGCTCCTCAGGATCTCTCTTGTCCTCAGCACTTCCCCCATCTCCAGAAAAAGATCCTCCACCTCCATAGCCTCCCCTCTTGGCCCTCTGAATGATGCCTCCCCTAGGTCAGAGAAGGCACTCTGGGCTCTTCTGTGTATTGCCTACCCCCTTAGAACCAACGAGCTGGTAGAAGTTGCTCTTTAGCCACCTGAATCCTGAGATGAACCTGAGTTTGTCAGCAATCACCTCCTCTGAAATTTTACAGGGAGCCGTTTTTCAGTGGGACCAATTAATTCTCGTTTACAAAGGTGATTGGGTGTTGAGCACAACTCCCTGTTTTCTGTTTCCCCTTGAAATTCACGCCCCTCCCCCTCTGTTAAACTCTTCTTCTAAGCTTTCATCTTCCTTTATCTTGGCAATTGGAGTTCCCTGCCCTATGTCCCTGCTTCCCAGGCCTCAGCATGTACCGAACATTGCTGCTTGAATATGCATGAAAGAAGCATTAATGCTCAGTCACCCTCCTGAAACAACCCCACTTGCCCTCTGTGCAGTTCAAAATCTCCCTCTGTTTATAAACAACCTTCCATGGACTTCCTGTAGCCAGCCTAACAGAGCCTGCTTTGGGTCTCTCTTCTCCCTTTCGGTCTCCCCACGGAGAGGAGCCTGCTTTGGGTCTCTCTTCTCCCTCTCTTCTCCCCACGGTCTCCCTTCATGCACTTGCTCCAGCTGACTGCCCTCCTTGCTCCCCACCGTCTTCTAGCTCTGGCCTCCACTCTGCACATCCCCAGTCAGGCCACTGGCGTGTGCGGTCAGGAGCAGCCCCCTGCATCTCTGCACCTCCTCAACTCTCCTTACCAACCTCAGCTTGATGCATCTCTTCTTCCCCGTGAAAGTGAGTGGGAATTAGGTGCCTACTTGCCATTTGTGCCTTTGAAAATCTCCTTCCTCTTCATTTGTGTCTCTCTCAGCTGTTAATGAACCCACTCGAGAAAGTTTCTGGGGTCACGGTTTGTATGAAAGATACTAAACGGGCTGGAACTGCCCCAGGCTTTACTGATACTGTGTCTGGGTGCAGAGGAAACAGGAAATAGGCTCCTTGATCAACCAACAACAGTAAAGCTGGTGGATCCACTGACTTGTCAGTACCTATTCAGTACCATTTTATAGTGCGCTTTTATTTATATTGTTCAATTCAATAGGCTGTAGTCTTGTACAGGATGTGGAACAGATTCTTCTCCCATTACTCACCATGGGGAAATAACTGGCTGGGTGGTAGTACTCCTGAAAGGCATCTGGGGATTATAGTGGATCACAATTGAATATGAGTCAGCAATGTGATACAGTTAGAAAAAAAGGTGAATATCATTCTCGGGTGTATTAACAGGAGTTTTGTATGTAAGTCACAGCAAGTACTTGTCCCCTGTACTTGGCACTGGTGAGGCTCAGCTGGAGCACTGTGTCCAGTTCTGGATGCTACATTTTAGGAAAGATGTCGGCACGTTGGAGAGTCCAGAGGAGAGCAACAAAACTGATCAAAGGTTTTTATACCTAAGCTCTGAGGAAAGGTTTTAAAAAAAACACTGGACATGTTTAGTGTTGAGAAAAGACGACTCAGGGTGGGGGACTGATAACAGTTTTCCAGTATGTTAAGGGCTGTTATAAAGAGAACAGTGATCAGTTGTTCTCCAGGTCCACTGACAGTAGGGCAAGAAGTAATGGGCTTAATCTGCAGCAAGGGAGATTGAGGTTAGATATTAGGAAAAACTTTTTAACTCTAAGGGAAGTTAAACTCTGGAACAGGCTTCCAAGAGAGGTGGTAGAATCCCCATCGTTGGAGGTTTTTAAGAGCAGGTGGGACAAACACCTGTCAGAGATGGTCTAGGTTTACTTGGACCTGCCTCAGCCCAAGAGTTGGACTTGACTCCTCGAGGTTCCTTCCAGCCCGATATTTCTGTGATCTATGAGAGAGGGGTATGATCTCACTAGGGATCAGAGACACTGCTCCCTCTTAGCAGCCCATGCAATGTTACCTATGCAAAAGTGGAATGGGCATGGTAAATTAGGGGTGGAGTCATGGCTGCCCTGGCGTCCTTTGGAGGGGAAGGCATGTGGTACCTGCTGAAAGGATGGCAGAGAGGCTGCTGCAGCTTGAATTCTGGCTGAGTCAGCCAGAATCCTTTCAACAGCTACCCTTGTATCATAGCCCCTCTGCATCCTGCTGGGCTATAGCTTGAAAGTCACAAACTAGCCAGGCTGTGGGGTAAGCTGAGTCTTTGAGATTCAGAGTCATAAATTCACACTTTAACTTTGAAACAAGTTTATATTTAATTGCAATTAAAACAATTGATGTAAAAAGTATTTATTTGTTTCTCCCACAGTACCCCCCCACCCCATAGTTCCCCTCCCACAAAGACCCTAGAAATGAGTCTCTGAACAGGTGCAATCTACACAAGGATTAGCTAGTTCCATAAGAGCTGAACATACTGGACATGGTCCTTGAACTCTAGCCCCATTATCAGCATCACATAAAGACATGAAAGGGTCTGAATACAATGAAGAGAGAAGTGCAGTTGGGGGTGGGGCAGGGGGGAAATGCAGTCTTTTTACCATATGGCCGACATATTGCAAAGATGGAAAGATACATGGATCCTTGGCATCATCACTCCATTTTAACTAGCGTTGCCACCTTTCTAATTCATGGTAACTGGACTCCGCCCCCAAGGCCTCACTTCTTCCCCCCCCCAAGGCCCCGCCCCATCCCACTTCTTCCCTTAAGGCCCCGCCCCCTTCTCTGCCTCTTCCCCCAAGGCCCCATCCCCACTGATCTCCCACCCACACCGCTAATTAGATAATCTCAAAGAACTTGCCTGCAGGTAGGAGGTGGCCCCAGATGAGCAGGTGCTGGCGCGGGTTGGTGCCTCCCTCTGCCTTTGGGCCTTTGGTTCAGGTGCCATTTAGGGTTGCCAGGACCCTCAAAATCTGGCCCAGAAGCTGGACTGTCCAAGTAGAAACCGTATGGGTGGCAACCTTAATTTTAACATGTGCCTATTACTGCAGAATCAAGCAGGGACTTTGCACCCAACTCTCCCTTCCACCCCAGAAGTCGATGGTAGTTGTGCAGATTCAGGCTCCTCATTTCAGCCTAGCTCAATATATTTGAAAGTGGAAAACCCTACCTCTTCCGCATTTGTAGTACATCTCTACCCAAATATAATGCAGTCCGCAGGAGCCAAAAAAGCTTACCGCGTTATGTGAAACTGCGTTATATAGAACTTGCTTTGGCCCCCCTGCCCCTTGTCCCCTGACCGCCCCCTCCAGAGACTCCTCCATCCCTAATCACCCCCAGGACCCAACCCCCTACCCAACCCCCCTGCTCCCTGTCCACTGACTGCGCCGACCCCATCCACACCCCCGCCCCCTGACAGGCACTCACCGGCAGCGGTGGGAAGCAGAGCAGCCTGGCCCCAGCCTGGTCCACTCCGCCAGCTCCCAGCTGCGGCACTCCGCTTCCCGCCGCCGGTGAGTGCGGGGAGGCTAGGGAAAGGATGCCCCCCGCACTCACTGGCGGTGGGAAGTGGAGCACCGCAGCTGGGAGCTGGTGGAGTGGATTGGGCTGGGGCCAGGCTGCTCCACTTCCGACACTGCCGGTGAGTGTGGGGGGGAACCTCATCCCCCAAGCCCCCTCCCCCGAGTGACACGGCTGGGGCCGCGGCGAAGGAAGTGGAGCGGGCTGCTCCCAGCCCCCCACTAATCACCCAGGCCACTCTGGGCCTGCGGGGCCCCCCAAAGTGCCCCCCCACAGCTTCTGCCTCCCAGACCCTGCTTTACTGCATTGTATACAAACCCGTGTTATATCGGGTCATGGTATATCAGGGTAGAGGTGTATAATAAAGCAAGCCACCTTTTAGGGAAGTTGAGCTTCACTGTGGTGACATCTTTCAGTCACTGGTGGGATGAATTGGTTTAAACATAAACTGAGGGGGAGTTTGTGTTAGTAAATAATTAAAATTTAACATAATCTATAATTTAATCTGTAGTGTGTATTATAATGAATAATCTACTGCATAATTTAATCTAAAATAACATTAAAATGCAAAATATGTTGTATAACACACTTGATGAGGAAATGGGAGTTGGTTGTTACTGAGACGAGTTTTAGAGGACAGCATTTCTTCAGTTGTGACTTTAAACCACCACTTGTCCGTATGGATTCAGTCATCCCAAACGTAAAAATAAACAGAGTGTATTACAATACATCATCATCATGGATTCCACCTATATACACACAGTATCTGTCTATTGAATCTCTCTGCCTTATCTTTCTAGCTGTCTTTTTAAAACACGTATAGAGTAAATATAGGCTTGGAAAATTGTTCTTAGCTGATATGGTGTGAATGGTTGCAGGCGTGAAGTCTGATTATGTTGATTGGATATTGTCTAATATGATACTGATTTTGTATTGCTTTGATCCTTATTTTGATATGACTGCATAATACTGTAGTGAATCGGAAAGCTTTGTGATTTAGACAGTTCTTGTTTTCTGAGCTGAATAGAATGAGGAGACAGAAATGCACAGGGGGTGTGAGCAGGGATGACAGGTTTTCCATACTCCTGACAAAACCTCCTCAAAGCCTTTTAGCAAGCTTCTCAGCAGAAACACAAGAAACTTGTATTTTTGAAGAGCGCTTTAGGAAACTTGGAGTGGATTTTACATAATTTAACTAAGTACAGCAAAGCCACTTGTTTATATACCTGATACCAAAATAAACCAGTTGGAAGAAGTTTGCTGCGCAATGATTTGTTCAAATCCCTCTCCCTATACCGTGGAACAAAATCCTCTTAAATATCTGGGAAAGAATCAGTGCACTTCAAACTGTGTAACCCAAATGAAAACTAACTACCAAACCTATTAAATGGAATCCATCGGCCTTATACTCTTTTATGTGCAGCCTGTCATCCCCGCCCCTTCCAGTGTAATATCTTAGCTAGACAAGCTGGCTGGAAGAATAAATGAACTGGAATCTCCACTTGAGAACTGTGTTGATACTAATATATAGTAGTATAGACCTTGAGCCCCCATTTCTTATGTACACCGTGTGAAGTGAATGGGAATTTTGAGGGCATATAAATCACAGAATTGGCCCCACAATAAATGCTCCAATCACTATCTTTATTGCAATGGTATCATGTGAACAACCTAGGGGAAACAAAGAAGGGAGGGGAATCACCTTTGCTAAGGATAATGAAAATGTTAAACTCCCTGCACCTCCGTGAAGAGTGACGAAGGGATGGTGCCATTGCAGTCGATGTTTCTGTCCAAAGAAAGTGCCAGAACGCTTAAGCTCATGAACTCTCCAACTGGTGCTTCATAACAAGATTCCAGACAGCTTCTTCTTCACTTGCTCTCTGCTGCGTTTCATGAAGAATTCAAGTTACATAAATCTTTTATTTTATAATTTTTTAAATCTGGGGTGATGGAAGATGAGGATTTGTGTGAGAGTTTTGGGGCAATGGCTTAATAGTCTATAGTGTTTAACCGTTTTTGCACACATAGATTTCTGGTCTTAAGTCAATATTAAATCAAAATCAAACCATGAAATTAGGTGATCTTGGAAGCTGATCTTAAAATCCATGTGTATAACACTAGGGATAATCAGAATTTCATATAGTATAGTCATATATAATGTAGGATATCTTTAGAATAAGTTTTCTCTTTAAAATAGAACCTGTTATAATGGTCTTCCATACCACAATTAACAATTTTATTGTAAGATTCACATTTATTTTAAATTTACTGTAGATCTAATATATTTTGTCTCAGGAGAATTACATGGGTGCAATTTCAGATTAATTTTTAACACACTACAGGGAAATGTTTTAATAAATCCCACTGAACTGGAAATGATCACAATCAAACTATCTGCACAGTTGTGTTCTTCTTCAAGGTAGTGTCATCAGGAAAAGAGCTAGCTAAAGGTATTTTTATTCTTAAATATCTTTGCACAATAAGGTAAATATGGGCAGGTCTCCATGCCTGGGACAGTCAAATGAGACTCATTTTTGAAAAAGATGCTACAGCCACTTTTCTGAGTAGGTCTCTCAACTGGTAGATAAAATCTGGGTTTTTCCAAGGAGCCTAAAGAAATTTGCTGCTCAGGTACCATCACTGACTTTCCATGGGAGTGGAGTGCTTACTTCCTTTAAGCCCCTTCGGAAATCCTAGTCATAAATATTGCACACTCATTTGTGTGTCCAAAGAAACATTTGTAGTTACAAATGCAGCAGTTATATGTATTACTACCAGATTTATGCATGAAAATACCCTTTCAAGAAGCAAGCTTAGAGCCCTTTTTGCAAATTTAGTTCTTTTGGTCATATCTTGACATTGATCCATGCACAGAATTTTCTGCTGAGGTGGATGAGAGTTCTACAAAGCAGATGGAGGCAGGACATTATACCTTAGTGATAGAAATTGAAGCTCAGGCCATGAGAAATGCCCTTCTGTTTGATTTGGGATGATCTTGATATTAGCTACAGCATGCTGTGATAGTCTGATGTTGCTCTGGGACCTGCTTATGTACATGACTGGGAATTGTCATTTAGGAATTATTGTATTATCTGGTTGTGGTTAATTTTTTTATTTATTTTTTTCATCACAAAACATTTCTTTTGCTGAAGCAACGAGGAAGTGTCACATTGTAAAAATGTCCTTTTACTATTTCAGACGTATAATGGTCAGAATGAGAATAATGAGGACTATGAAATCCCTCCTATAACTCCTCCTAACCTCCCGGAGCCCTCACTTCTTCATTTGGTGGATCATGAAACCGGGTATCATTCACTGTGCCACGGCCTCCCTCCAAATAGCCTGATACCAGCATATTCCTATCAGAACATGGACCTTCCAGCCATCATGGTGTCTAATATGTTGAGTCAGGATGGGCATCTTCTCTCCAGCCAACTACCTACGGTGAGTAAAGTTTTCTCTTTTATCATGTTCTGTTTGATCCGATACAATCCACTGTGTGTCACTATGAGTCGTTTGAATATAGAAGGATATTCTTGGAAAAAACATTTCCAACTAAGGATTGAATAAAGGCAGTGAACACCGAGCTGCCTTCAGTTGGACAGGGAGCATATCTCAAAGATGGGGGTGGTTTGATTGATTCTGTAGAAGTCATTTGCATGGTCATGGTGCTTTTCAGCGTAATTTTGTATTTTAAATTCTGTGCCTTTTTGGACCATGTTAATAACCTAATTATATTCAGGGGGTGGTTTTGTATTTCACTCTTGGTGCATAATGTCATACGCATTGATTCTTGCCTTGAGGGAGTGAAGTACGCCTGCTTTATTTTTCTTGCATACTGTGGTTGGATCATCCAAAACAAAGCATCCAAAAAAGATCCCAGGGCACTTCAATATTGATGATCTTTTGAATAATAAATATACCACCACGTTCGTTGCAAGTACTATAAAATTGGAGCAATCTGCTCACTGGCCTGGTAAAAAGGTTAAGGTATGGCATGGACTACCTCATTCTGTGGTTTAAAAGCCCATTTAGTGAAAGAAGTGAGCCTATCCCATGTCCTCTCAAAGTCAATGGGAGCTTTGCTTGTGACTTTGAGGGGAGCAGGATCAGTCCCCAGTCTTGCATAGGTTAGAGGTGGCAATACTAAAATGCCTTTTGGATTACTCTGGGACAAGGCAGTATCTTCAGAAGTTTCATGTTAACCTATTGCAGAAAGGACTAGCACAGGGATAATGAATGAAAATTTAAAAATGGACGTCTGAGGGGGGAAAATGAGCTTATTTAACTCAGTATAGAGATCAGTTCAGCACAGAACCAGCCATGTTGTGTAAGCCTTTGTCTTGATTTCATCAGCTGTATTGAATTTATGATGAAGTCATTTAATAATAATTTCCCTTTTAGCAGATTTAACTACATGGTAGGTTTTCTATATTATTTGCTTCTAAGATCATTGATTTCCATGAGTGTCACTGGAATGCATCAATATCAAACAGAGCTAATTTTGTTTAATTAACATGCCTGCATCTCCACAACCATCCTAGCTAAAGAGTATTTGCTTTTCCTTGCCTCAGTAGATAAGGGTCTGGAAGGTAGTAGTGTTCACAGGAGATATTATCACTTTCTCTAGGAATGCTCCAAAGCTCCCAAAATCCTTGGCATATCTGCACTTCTTTTTTTTATAAAGTTTGTGTGTTTAAAAAAAATTGATCGAGCATGATATTGAAAACAGACCTCTTTCTATGAAATTAAATATTACGTCGGGCTCCTCTTTAGCTTTTAGGTACTTAGTTCATTAAATTATTCATTTCTGAGACAAAAAGGGTCAATTTTATATGAAAGATGTTTTCCCTAGTTTAATTTAAAGCACAGCCCCTACTTCTGACCCCTGTTTTCATACCACAATATTTTTATCTTGTGTTGATTGTCTCATTTTTGTGAGGTGATATTGCATTGATAAATCAGTTTCTAAAATACCCAAAGAAACAAGAATAGTGGGATTTATTAAGCAGCTTCTGAATGGCTGAAATAATTTATTTTGGAGTAGTCCTTGGGAAATGTTCTCTTTTTTATTTTATGGTTCTGTTTTACAAATGCAGCATCTTAACAATAAATCAGGACTGAGCTAGGGAAGATAAGAAGGGGGCTTAGTATGCTGAAAACAGAATAGAGAGATTAGGAGTTGTTTCCCCCTTACCACTAAAATTAAAAATCCAGGGAATCCTGAATTTTCCAGCTGATAGTGAATTGGAAGTGTTTAGTTTTAAAGCAAAGCCTTTGGGAAAGATATCTCCATAGATCCCAGCAGTAATGAGGTAGATCACTAAATGAACTGTGTTGTAATTTTAGGCCCAAATGAAATCCTTTCTTACCCTCCTGTCAGACACTTTTCCTCTACAATCAAACTTTTTGTTACAGGCTGACCGCCCTTTTCCCTCACAAATTGGCCAATTCTGCCTTTGGATGCACGGACAGGGATCCCATTGACTCCTGTGTGTGCACATGGCAGTTAGCGTTTGTCCCAATGTGCATGTGTACTCCTGATTAGCATTAATGGGAGCTGTGCACGCACATGAGGGAACAATAAAAGCCCAGAGATGGAGCAGATTTTTAAATTTGTATCATTAATATCTTCTGCCCGCATGCCCATCAAGCCATAACCCACTTGGTAATGGTCTAATGAAGTAGACTGTGCTTCAGGCATTGCTTGGGTGACATTGCAGGGCGTCTGAAGTGCTGTGATCCTCCCTGAAAGTTACTCATATTTAAGGTAGGTATTTGCAACAGGAAAAATTCATTCTGAGGAGGAACATGTTTACTGACTTGACAGTAACAAAGCACTAATTGTTTCACTGTGTGTAGAAATGGGGGCATCAGCCGGTTAGGAAGGTGACTCTTGTTTGAGAGTTCAGCAGGAAGCCAGATGAGATTTGGTCTTTGTTTCAAAACCTAAATGACTAATGCAAATGTTAAGGGTATTAACATGCCTCCTATGTGCTTTGGCTCACAATGGTCTGTACATTTTTTTGCATACACAGATGTTTCCTACGTTTGCTGCTATTTATTTTATTTCTGGAGTAAGAATATTTTTAATGAAAGGGAAAAATTGTAATTTGCAAGAAGTTTGGGATACAAATTTTAAATGTTGTTAAGAATTTATGTCTAGTAGCTCGGATTTTTTCATGTGCTCTAATGAAAAATCTAGGACTACTAAAATGACATGACCTAGGCATTACTGAGAGCAATGGGAAATGACATTTACTCTACTGCTCAAAAATTAATTGGGAATAAGGGTAAGGGATGCTTTGCAATCCTGTAGTGTCTCCTATCCAAGAATCTGATAACTAACATTTTCCAACCATTTCATTAAGTCTTGCAATACCCCTGGGAGGTAGAAAATTACTATCCCCATTTTACAGAAAGGAGCACTGCAAGGTGAAATAGTTTGTTAAAAGACCCACATTGTCATTAAAGAGCCAGAAATAGAACCCAGGTCTCCTGACTCCCAGGGCTGTGTGGTCGTGTTTCAAAAATGGGCCAAAACTGGAATATTTTATCTGATTCAGAGATTATAAACCCAGAAGGGACCACTTTGATCATCTAGTCTGACCTCCTGTGAAGCACACTCTGTATCTGGAATATAGGAGTATTGATAAAATGGACCTTGTATTACATCTCCAGAGCAGTAACCTGACCAAGGAGGTTTTGCAAAACTAAGGTCACCTCCGTATTTGCTTATTATGAATACATCCTATCAACAGTCTCCCTTCCCTGGCACCTTCTCTGCGCTGCCTGCTTTTGCTCAGCCAGTTGCTCCTGGGGCATTTCAGACTGCTCCCTGAGATCTAATGTCTGGTCTCCCTCTTGCAGACTCATGTGTCCTTGGGACACAATTAGATTGCATTGCCAAACATCCCAGATTCCCCAGCAGCATCCCTGGTTCTGGATTGATTTGCAAGAGCGGATCAAAAAGCCACTGGTTTATGGGAAGTTACTTTTTATTCCTCTTCTTTCTGTGTGAATGTCTGATATGTCCTGGCTGCTCAAATTGGGTGTTCATCTTCACACCTCTTCCTTTGTTGAAGACGTGAGGTTCAACACATTTCTCTGGCACACGGGGCATTCCAAACATCATGTACAGGCTGCCTCTGTGGAAGAGCAGAACTTTGAGGGAGAAGAAAGAGGCCTACAGAAAACTTGACAGTGGTTAGGCTGCTGGTGTGCTGTGATCATGGCCTCCCATGCTGACCGATATAGTTTCCCTGTACCCTCATGTGTCTGTCCCTTTGTGGTCACTTATCTTATACTTAGATTGGCAGCGCTTTGGGACGGGGGACTGTCTTTTTGTTCTATGTTTGTACAGCACCTTGCACCATGGGGACCTGGTCCATGACTGTGGCTCATAGGCGGTATGATAATACAAATAAAAAATAATAATAATTGAATAGATACCACTGGGATTCCAGTGCTGCAGGATGGACAGTGAGAGAGTGAGGGGTCACTGAATGTGTGTGTGTGTGTGCGCTTATGAGAGAGAAATCTCAGCATGGGGAAGTTGGGGGGAGAAAACTAGATAGATGGATATTTCTTGTTATTAATAAACAAATTAAATGTAATGCTCTGTACCAGACACAGGCCAAAAATTCAGTGTTTTTCCCCCTGAAAAGTTTCAAATAAAAATGTTTTGTTCAAAATACTCTGAAGAAAACTTCAGCTTTTTCTATAAGAAATTGTAAACAAAATGACATTTTTGCTCTGTATTTTGAATCACAGTTTTTTGTATTGTTTCAGTTTTCAAAAATCAAAAATATTTCACATTTTGGATTATTGTCCCTTACCCTCTTCCTTTTTTACTCCCCTCCTTTTTCCCCACTGATAAATAGGTCCCTACTAAATTCATGGCCATGAAAAATGCATCAGGACTGTGAAATCTGGTTTCCCCCTGTGAAGTCTGGTCTTTGGTGTGCTTTTACCCTAAACTATACAGATTTTACGGGGGGAGACCAGAGTTTCTCAAACTGTGGGTCCTGACCCAAAAGGAAGTTGCGGGGGGGGGGGTCACAAGGTTATTTTAGGGGGTCACAGTGTTGCCACCCTTATTTCTGTGCTGACTTCAGAGCTGGGCGGCATACTATACCATGCTACCCTTACTTCTGGGCTGCTGCTGGCAGTGGCTCTGCCTTCAGAGCTGGGCTCCCGGCCAGCAGCCGCCATTCTCCAGCTGCCCAGCTCTGAAGGCAGCGCTGCTGCCAGCAGCAGCAGAGAAGTAAGAGTAGCAGTACTGCAACCCCCACCCCCCACAATAACCTTGTGACACCCGCAACAACTCCTTTTTGGGTCAGGACCCCTGCAATTACAACTCCATGAAGTTTCAGATTTAAATAGCTGAAATTGTGAAATTTACCATTTAAAAAATCCTATGAGTGTGAAATTGACCAAAATGGACCATGAATTTGGTAGGGCCCTACTGATAAATCAGGGTGGGCAGGGAGAGGGAATCCCCCAAACCTGTTTTTCCCCTCCTTTTTCAGTGGGGACAAAATAGGGGCAAAGGAGGGGGGAATCTAAAGTCCAAAATCACAAACAAAATGAAAATTGTGATTTGAAATAAAACAGAATTAACATTTTTGTTTCATTTCAAATGATTTTTTGGAAAAATCTCCTTGAAATAGCAGTGCTTTTGTGAAACATTTTGATTTCAATGAGACTGCATTTTTTGATGGAGAAGTTTTTCAGTTGAACAATGTTGAGCTGCTCTGCTGTGTTCTCAAGATCTCTGTTCTTCTACCCTGCTCCTCTGGCTGAGGGCGGGTAGCTCTGTGGATGGTTCTGTTCTGTTCTCCTCCCTAGCCCTCAGGCCTTTTCCTCAATGCCTGAAGCATGCTGAAAGCTAGTTGACATTCTCTCCATTGATAAGCAGAAAGCGTGCTGCTGTGTCACTAGTAAGGAAGCATTTATTGTGCAAATTTCCTGCACAAATAAAAATCATAACATGAAATAGCAAAGCAAAAAGCTGAGATGCAACCGTAGATGCCTTTCTCAGGCCTGAATCTTAAGGAATATTGTTACAAACACAGTGAGAATAAATGGAGATGGTTTTCATGCCACCTTTGACCCTGGCACATAATTACAGTTACTATTAATTATTTATATTATGAATCACACCTAATACCCCAGTCAGAATTAGTAGCCTGTTGTGTTGGGTGCTGTGCAAACATACAGGACATGATCCTTGATTCGATGAGCCTATGACCTACAAGATGCATGAGTGAATTAAATAAACAATAGGAAAGAAGGGCTGGGGGTGGGATAGTGGAGAAGGGCATGTCGGAACTTGTGTCCCATTGAAGTCCTTGGGAGTTTTGCCATTAACTTGAGTGGGATTAGGAGTTCACCCTTTGTGTTCGCTCTCTTATATTATGTGCTCATCTTGGTAAAGTAGACGGTTCTGTAATGTAGTGGTGGGGTTTTCTTCTCTTGCCTGTATCACTGTTCATACAAATGGTGACTTTTCACAGGTTGGGGAAATAGGTGAAGGTGATGAGAGGAAAGAAGGTGGTGGAAAACATGTGAAGGGAAGGGAGCGAGAAGGCAGAGGACAAGAGAATGGGAGAGCTAGAAAGGATGGAGGAGAGAAGGAGGGTGTCCTGGGCTGGGGATAGGCAAGGGGCAGAGATATGGGAGGAACATAAGGATAGTCGGGAGGCAGGGGAAAGTGTGGGGGCTGGTCAGAAAAGGTCGCTTTTTGATGGGAAAATTTGTTTTGTTGACAAAACCCAACCCCCCCAAATTGTCATTTTTTTTCCACTTTCTCTCTCTTTTTTGCCTCCAGAAAATAGGGGGGAAATAAAAATGGGAGTGAAGAGGGAGAGAAAAAAGGGAGAGAGTGCGTGAGAAAAACAAAAGAAAAACAGAAAATGTTTTGGTGAGAAATTAAAACATTTCAAACAAAACGAAAAATTCCCTCCCCCTCCAAAAACCAGTAATTTAGAAAAATGATGTTTTCTGTCAGAAAAAGAGAGTTTTGAAATAAATTTTTGACCAGCTTCAGTGAGCACAAGGATTTTTTCCTGAAGCCAGCAGTTGTTGCTACTTCTGTCCATCAGGAGTGTCTGTGGTGATGAGGGCGGGCAGCAGAGCACGTCCTGGGCCTTGGCACTGTGGGCGAGGGTGCCATCCGAATTGAGGTGATTACTGAGGACAGAACAGTGAAGAGAGTGGTGCAGCCAGAGTAGATTGGCTGAAAGTGACTGGAGGCAGCACAGCCCCAGCCTTTGAAAAAGCTGAGGTAAAATGGCCAGGGTAGCAGGGAGAATGGGAGCATGTTGGGTTAAAGAGCTGTTGTGAATAAATGAGTTTTCAGAAGGGATTTGGAAGAACATGTTTGACAGAAACAAAGGGTGATCAAGGTCAGACTGAAGAATTTCCAATGCAGTGCAAACATATTTCCATAAATATTAGATAGGGGTCTCAGAATGTCTGCGTCCGTCATCGTGTGAGACTGCCGAACGGAGCCTGTCAGCACTGGAGGCACCCCAAGCGGAGGGGAGGAGTCGGTGTATCCTGGCCCACAGATGGGACTTTACTGCACTGAGACGGGAGCCACCACTCGCAGTGACTCCTGCTGGGCCCTCCTGTGCTGCCCAGGCCCAGGCTAACCTCTCTGCACACAGCTCTGCCCACAGCCATTTTGGACTGGGCTTCCCTGGTTGTCCAGGGGTTCACCCCATAAAGGGGAGAAGTCTCCCGAGCCTATTGAGGGCCCAGCCCATAAACCTCACTTCCTGAGAGCAGCGTTGCTGGTCAGCCAGATGGGAGCCCATTGACAGCTCCCCCACTGGCCCAGTTTGGAACTGTGCCTGCCATTGTAACTTACCATTGACTCAAACACTTGGGGTCACGTTATTTCAAACCTGCTTCTAGGAGATGAATATCACAAAACTCCATGTGAACAAACACCAACTTCAGGAACACAGCCTTGTTTTTCCATGGTCCACAATGGCAGTGAAAAGGGTATTAGAGCACTGGGGCATTCCTCCCTTGGGCTTGGGCATTGTGTGTGACTGGTTCAGGGAGGGGGTTCGAGATGTTGAAGGTATCACTGCTGAGAGTTCCGTCCCCTGTGCTCCTCTCCTACGGGTTCCACCAAGGTAGGGGCAGAAGCAAGGACATTATTGTTACATGCACTGTTGTGTGTGTGGAAGCTTCAGTGTCTTAGATACCACACAATGGTAACTATTAGGAAGTGCTGACCTTTTAGTGGTGATCACTGTATTATAGGGGAAACTGGTAGCAACCCCTGTATCTAAGCTGCCTAAGACCTTCCATCATAAAACATTCTTGTGACTTTATTTGAGAAGCTCAAAAATGTCCATGGTTAGCAATAGGCCTTTGAAATTTATAAGAGTTTGTTCAACAAAATTCCATTGAGTTTTTCTGAGCTGTAAACTGTTGAAAGTTAACTTTTATTTTACTTCTGTCTCTCCTGTGTCTCAGGAAAATGTTGGCAGCCCGCCGAAGCAATAACTGAATATGAACATTCTAAGGTTGGGCTCACACTGCCACCAAATTTGCAGCAGCAGCAATCACTGCTCTGAGAGCGCCTGGGAGCTGCCAGAGCAGCTGCATTGGAGGGTTAGGAAGAGTTGGGCCAGGCTGAGCTCCCCTCCTCCAGTGTCCCATATTTTCTTCTAGGGGCATCATGTGCGGTAGAAATTCCCCTAGATCACTGTGGGAAAGAGAGCCAGCCTGGGCTCCTCATAACCATCCTCTGGACTGAGTGGGATAAAAGATTTCTCCTCCTACCAGCTAATGTAGTTAGTCCGCAGGTCAAGCTGTAGCAGTTTGAGCACCAGGGCTAGAAGTTCAAGGTTCAAATCCAGTGCATGGGGGAGTTGTTACAGTTACAACAAAATTGAAAATTGTATACTCCCTCCACACCCACATTAGGGCTTGGCCTACACTAAAGACTTACGTCAGTATAACTGCATCACTCGGTTGTGGAAAATCCACACCCCTGAGTGACACAGTTATACTGACCTAACCCCGGTGTAGATAGCACTATATTGATGGGAGGGCTTCTCCGACTGCCTCTTGGGAAGGTGGAGTATCTACACTGACGGGAGAAGCTCTCCCATCGACATAGGTAGTGTCTTCGCTAAGCACTACAGTAGCGCAGCTGCTGTGCTATACAAGTAGACAAACCCTGAGTTAAAAGAACATTAAGGTTGCAAGAACTTGGAAGTTTGACTATGCCAGATTTACAGTTGCATATGTAACCTTAATTCAGTCCCCGGTATATATGCATTATGATACAGTCTTTAATTATAGCACATGCTGTTTTTTCCACATAACCCCCGTCTCATTTAGTGCATAGGATACATGCACAAAGAAGCAGAATTGAAATTGCAAGGTCATCTGTAAATCTGGAATTTCCTAACAGTCAACTGCTTCATTTTGCAACCTAAATAACGCTCTTTTAACTTTGTGGCAGTTTTGAATGAAATATAAATAAAAGCCAAATAAACAATCCACCTGTAAACAATCTGCCTATCTCGCAATGAGAAATGGAAACTAAAAGTAGCCACTTCCTTTGGCTGGGGCTGGGATGTGTGCATATTTGCGTGATGGGGGAGATGAAGCCTCCCCTCTCCCTGATCAAAGCCTAGAGTAATTAAAAATGCAAATGGTCAAAGACCATAGATTGTGAGCTGTTCAAGGTAGGATCCTTTGTGTTTAGAAAGTGCTTCACGCCGTGCGGGCCCAAACCACAATCTGAATAATAAATAATAAACAGCAACATTAAATCAGACATTTGAAATGTCAAATGGAACCATCCAGAGCCCTGTGACTGTGCTGCTGCATTTTCTCTTCTGATTCACTACCTTGTCTTCTGTCGCTGAATGTGTCTTTGCTCCATGTGTCTCCCTCCATCTCTCTTGTTGTTGCTTCTCCCCATTTCCCAGGCCTTATTCATTTTCCCCAAGTGCCCCAGTTCCCACCCTCTTGGTTCTCTCTTCATGACATTTCCCACACCTTCCACCCCCCCTAGCAATTTCTTTCTCAGCGTCCAATCCTGCAAACAGCTATGCCCCCCCCCCCCCCCGAGTATTGTTATTCCTGCACATTGTCAGTGGGACCTAGCAGGCGTAACTTTTCCCAGGATCAAACCCTTGGTTATCTCTGTTCTCTTTCCTCAGACTGCTCACATACTTGAATCCACTTTTTCTCCTGAGTCAGACCTGCTGTGCTGATAAGTCTATACATAACTGTGTGCTCCCTTAGGGCCAGATCCAAATCCCATTGAAGTCAGTGCAAGTCTTAATAATTTATTGTTAGTTATTTGTATTGAGTACTGCCTCAGAGCCCCAGGCATGGACTAGGGGACCCCATTGAATGAGGCACCTTACAGACACAGAGCAAAAAGAGGGTCTCTGCCCTAAGGAGCTTACACTCTAAAGATAATAATTGATTTAAATTAATTTTGGATCATTTTCTAACACAGGAAATAGTCCAAAAAGGAAATCAATTAGAAATTTACTAGAAAAACAAGTGTTAGCCATTTGCTGTTTCTTCGAGGTATGGAAATTGTTAAATGTGGTTTTTAGCTTGGCAGATGATATAATGTATTTATTGTTTATAAATATTTAAATGCGTAACTATTTAAATAAATATATCTATCTTAAATTCCTATCTACTTTAAATAAAAGTTACATATTTTAAATAAAATGTATTAAAAGTATTCTTTGTAATCTAGCACTATTCCTTTATAAGAGGATTTAAAGGAACAATGTCATGAACAGGGAGGTTTTTTTAATTGCTGTTGTTATGGTAGAATACAGAGGTCTCTGCTGAGACCAGGGTTCCATTGTGTTAAGTGCTGTACAAACACACAGTGAGAGACAGCCCCCGCCCCAAAAGGCTCACAGTCTAAACGGTCCAGACAGTCACAGAACAGAAAGGGAAACAACAAATAATTTAATTTATTTCAATGAGACTTATTTCAAATATGAAATTAATGCATAGTGTTTTTTACGTCCAAATCCCATCCCCCACGTTGATACTGCATATATCACCGTAGCATCCCTTAGCCTAGCACTGAATCAAACCCAATGGCTTAGATTATTAGAGCTGAACAATTAAAAAGGAAATTGAATCGCACTCCCTCTAGCTCTGGTATTCATCTCCTTTTTGTGTTTTATTTCAGCATGAGAACAGGCTGGAAGTCAGCTTTGCTTCTGTATGTAAGTTAGCCCCTGATCCCACAATGCTTAAATATTATGGAATTGCACCTTAGTGAGTTTCACTTTCTTGTTCTCCTGTATGGGGGAGGAGATGCTTATTTTACTGATTTTTAGAAAACCTGTTCCTACTGGAATTTTGTTTCTTTATCATTTAAAACAACATTTCTATGTGTGTTAGGTTTAGGGGTCAAATATTAAACCTGGGAGCAAATTTGCTCTTATCATGGCCCTACAACGAAGAAAATCATGTAGAATGATTGGCTGCATTGTTCACAGTCAGGCTGTGATTCTGTCTCACTCCTCCTCCTTCCCCCTAAGAATTATAGGTCAGATTGTGGCTGGTGGACCCTTGCCCAAGACATGGCATACTCTCTGTGCTGGATGCTGTGGAAGGCCCTCATGGGCTGAGGTATGCAGGCGGGATGTGGGAAGGCAACAGTCAGAGGAAAGTTATGGCTGAGGTCCTGTCAGACTTGTAAATGTCTGTGTGGTCGGGGGCTATATCATTGTGATTTGGTTCCCGGGGAGGGGTAGTGCTTTCATAACTGAGGTTCGTTGGAGAGTTCATTTTGAGGAGATACCCTCTCTGTGCCTTAAAATTCCACCTGTTCAGCCAGAAGTCCGTTGACATCCATGGAGCCAGGATTTCACCTCGTGTATTTTTTTTTTTTTAAAAAACAAGAACTCGGTGTTATTCAGTGGAACTCACCCAGGCAGGCAGAAATCCTTTACAGGAAAGATGGAATGATAAGGTACCAGGACTGTATGTCTTACTTTTCCACGTGGTAGCCAAGAAGACTTGCTTTCCTGAGTTACAGTGTTTAGAAACACATGTGATACGCAATCAGAAATAAATAAACTTAAATATGGTGCTCCAGTTACCAGACATATTGCTGAGGACAGCTGCGATAAAACAGAGCACGACGCCACACAAATCAAGATGCAAACCAAATTAAATTCCAAATTAGCAGGCTTTACAACACAATGAACAGCACTAACATTGGTGCAGTTTAATGTAGGGACAGACTTTGTCAACACAGGGACTGACGGAGTGCAAAGAGAGTGAGTGAAACCTTATGGTGGTTTGTGCCTCTCTGGAGTTGTACTAATTTTTTACATCTTGGGTTTTAACTAATTTGTAATTCTGCTCATTAGTGGTTCGCTATTTAAAAACTAAACTGCCTAAGATAAGGCCTGGGTGGACAATAATAATAATACTATCATATGTGAAGGTTTCTTTGTATTAAACGGAGCCCTGTTTGCAGTCTCCTGCTAGTGTTTTTCTCAGAGGCAATAAATGAAAGAAATATGTCTTTTTAAATTTTATAAAACTCAGAAAAATGGTTTTAAACAGCTTTTCTTCACCTCCTATAATTATTTATTTTCAAACAGTCCTTCAGGGTAATGTTCCGTTTTCTTATTTCACACTCCTTTTTCTCATAAATGAACCATCACTTCAATAAATCATTATGAAAACAGAGACTAACACAAACCCTGAAAGGTTGAAAGATTTATGTAACACATTTATGTTTTCCATTTTCTCATTCTGGTACTCTGCTGCTAAAGCTAAGCTAATAAAAGCTGCTATTAATATTTCTTGTTGCCTAGCAACCACAGAGAGGGAGTAATAGCTTTAGCTAGAAAAATAGATGACCGATAAGGAAAAATTCAATTCTTTTATTATCTCAAGGGAAAATGGGCTTTTACTGGAACATTATGATGTACGAGTACGAAGTTGAATACAAAGGATATTTTTTCAGTTGTTTTTCTATTTTTAATGAACATTATTTTGCCTTCACTAACTCTTTTAAGGCATTTGCCCCACCTCCTTGTGAGCTTAGTTTAGCAGCACCCATGTGTGCTCCTGTTAAGATTCTGTTGGCAGTTTCATTTGAAAGCCCCCCTTTTTTTCTGGGGTTTATCACTAGGTTACAAAATTTCACTTCATGGAACCTAGAAGACAAGTCTAGGAGCAAATTACTTTTATACATACTTAAAAAATAAATAAACCGAAAACACTTTTCCTCTTTCTAGATCATAGGAATGGACATTTGTTAAAAGTTGCTGTCTGAATTCTTTGCTTTGCACTCAGGTTTGGGCGTTTCTATGCCTTTTGGGGCGGTTAAGCAGCAGTGCTGTGGTTAGCGGTCACACTTCCAAGGCAGCTTGTGTGCAGTGGTGTCGAGAGGTACATGGGATGGTATCTATATTCAAAGACTGATTGTATGCCTAGGCTGGCTGAAAATGAGGCCAGAACTGTGCAGTCAAGGTCTGGGAATGGACATGGATTCAGCACTGGCATTGTGTAAAGGGCCTTCCCAGTGCCATCCAGCAATTCCCCCTTCCTGCCCCCAGCTATCCCTCACCTCCTTGGCTAGTAGCTGCTGTAGGCATTAGTCCTCATGGTGCTGAATGTGCCCTCTTCCACATGCTCTGCAGCACACTGAGCCCCAGGTGCCCAGAGACTTGTGGCTGGATCATTTCACAGTCATGCTGCCCTCTGAGACCCTGGATCTGTGGAGAGACTGAGTCAGCGGCAGTGTGACAGAGATTGTTTTGGGACCCTATGCCTGAGCTGGAGGAGTGACTTGCAGAGCAATTCACTGTCCTGGTGGCTTCAGGGGGAAGATGCAATCCAAGATAAGCTTTTAGATGATCATGATCATCCCTTCTGGCCTTAAAGTCTATGAGTCTGTGTGCTAGATGCTCCGGTCCCACCCCAGTTGCTGTTGCCAACAGGCCAGGCCCACCGGGGAGTAATGGTGCCTGAGCCGTAGCTTTTACTTTGCAGTAAATTGGTCTGCTGTTTTCATTTGCTTAAAATCCTCTTTCTGAGTCTTATTTGCAGCTTCCCTTAACTTTGCTGCGCTTCTTGGCTTGCTCTTGCCTGCACTGTGTCTCATTTGCTTGTGCTGCGTTGCCCTGGGTGGCCCTTGAGCAGCTCTGAAAGAGGTTGTGTGTGGCTATTTGCAGGTCATGCCATGACCCTGCCCATCAGTGCATGGCCACCTCATTTCAGAATCCCCTGCATGCACAGTCAGAGAGCACGTACTGTCTTCTGAAGCTTCAGCGCTCTCCATCCGGTTCTGGGAGATGCAGAGAGGTGACAACTCCCTTTGGGCTCTTACGAGAAACAGTGGCAAGGCTCCTCGTGGCTTTAGTGGGAGTAGCACCACGTCCATTGACTTAGTTAGGAGTTGCAGATGCTCACCAGTTCCCAGAACCAGGCCCTATGTTGATGGGAGCTTTGAATGTACATGAGTACAGATCAGCCCCTGGTGTGGACCTTTCCAGGGCTTCCCACTTCAACCATGCTAATTAAACGGTCGAGATGCTAATATGTGAAATTCAGCAATTGCATCTGCATGCTGGGTTACTTGTCCCTAGCCTGTTTGTACAGATATCTATATCATATTGTTCCTCAGCTACATAGGAGACACTGCTGTGGCATTATTGTTATTACAGATGCTCAGATCCTCTAGTGAAGAGCACAGGATGTGGATGGATGAATAATTATTCATGATGGGATTTTCATATTTGCTGGAGGGAGGGAGTTAAGAGCACAACTCCTATTGATCTTTCAAAATCCCTTTGAAAATCCCACCCTTATTGTTCAGTGCCAACAATACACTCAGTACGGTTAATACATCGAAATAGAGAGCCACTCCTCTGTAGTGTTCATCATCTGAAAGCTAGATCTCTATCTGCGGGACCCAGAGAGGGAAACAACTCAGGTTTTTCCTTGTCCTCCTTCCCTAATCAGTAATTAGTTCACTCCTTACAGGCCTCACAGAAAAGAAGGTTTTGAGGAGGGATTGGAATGATGAGAGGCAAGTGGTCTGGAGCGCTGGGACTGGGAGGTCATTCCATGCCTTGGGGAAAATAAAGGAAATAGCAAGGAGAGAGAAGTGGAAGTAGGATCTAAATGGGATGTCAAGCCTGGTGTGGCTGGCACATGAGAGAGGGGAGGGGAGATGTTAGAGGAGAGGAGGTCCCAAATGCCCATAGCAATTTTAAACACACTGCATGGGAGATTTTCAAAAGCACACAGGTCAACTAGGTGCACAATTACCTTTGAAGACATGGCTCCTATTAATGCCTTTAAAAATCTCCCTCTTCATACAGCCTCATCCTGTCCGCTCAGATCTAGGAGAAGGGGTTTAACCACAACCTCCAAAGTAGTAGGCTGCAGGGTCTGGCCAATAGATGGCAGCTCTGATTTCCCTTTCAATAAGCATGTGTAAATGGAGGCCCAGAAGTCCATGTTACCTGGGCAACACATGGTGTTTTCCCAGGATCATAGAGGCTAGAGGCAGAAAAGACCTTTCAGGTCTTTGAATTCTAACAGTTCTTCCATTAGCCAATGATGAATTCTTGTCCACAGTTATATAGGTATTTATATATTCTGCAGTTCTTTGCCACCCATTATGTCTCAAAGGATGAGCTTCTACAACTTGAGAGAGACTGTTCCACCACCTAATAGTAGGTGTCACCCTTACGAGATTTTCCTGGACATTCAGCTGTAAATTGACTGTGCCCCATTTCATCCCACAGAATGTATGCCAAGCGGGATGATCATTTCTATTTGCATTGTTCTATCCATTTCCTGCCATTAGGAATTTGCAAAAAACAATTTGGTTCATTTTTATAGCAATTTAGAATATTACCAATTTAAATGCAAACTTCTTTGGAACAATAATCAGAGCCGTAAATAAGCTGTTTGTCTAACACCAATGAGGAGGCTCATTGTGAGCAGCAGCATGTATGTATTAGTGGTGTAATTAAAATATCAATTACGCTGTGTTGACAGTTTGCCAAATAGCTGGCTTTTGTGCACAGTAAACTTAATCACTCCTAAACCTACTCACAAGGCCTGATGCAATCTTGAAGCTGAACTAGTCCAAAATAACAACAGCATTTGTTAAAGCACAGTTTCAGTATTACTCTACATAATGGTGCAACGCTCCGAGTGCATATTTGGTATCGTGTTTGGAAAATTATCTTTTAATGTACAATTTGTATTGCTGCAAAATGTCACGTACTCTGTAAACGCCTCACCGACATAAAACCCAAGATTTATTTCAGTCAATTGTGTTTCCTATGTCAGGTTGATAATGAGAAGTCTACTTTATGTGTGTGCTGTTTGTGTCTGGTTTGAAATTTGGGATTTCACAAAAGGCGGTAGCATAAATAAAACATGAAATAAATTAAAAATGTTGTGGAAAATAAAATCTATGAATTACTGTAGCAGAGAAGATAATACAGCAGGAAGGAGATTTTCAGGAACAATATAAAGTGGCTGGAAATAGGCACAGTAAATATGTTTAGGGTGTGTGGGTGCCATTTCTAGTCCACTAATGAATTTAAAATCCATGTGAATGATATATCTGAGTATGAATGTATATACATACATATACTTATATGAATGCTTATAACTTTGCTAAACTTAAACACTTTAGGCTGAAATTTTCTATTTTTCATTGGGTAGCTTTAATGCCTCCATGCTTTGAAACAGGGGCTTGAAATTTAGAAGGGGGGTGGGGGGGTTGCTCTGGGATCAGGGACAGACCTTTTGCCATCCCAGTGAAAAACTGCCCATATTTGGCCAATTTATGAGCCTCTGAAAATCTCAGTTCACACCTGCTCAGAAGAGAATCTGTGGAGTTTGGCAGCTAAATTCTCTGAAGAGTCTGCTTGTTCTAAGCGTGCTCCATCCCCGCACAACTCCTGTGTTCCGACTGCGCTGCACATGCAGCATGCCATCGCCACACACCAGCTGAGCATGCTCCATCCAGCAGGAGCTGCATAGGCTGAGCAGGACTTTTCCTACAGTTGTTCCACTCAGCTGCCAAAGGTTGTGGAGGTACCAGGCACTGGAGCTGAAAGCAGGGAGATTGTCTCACCTGTGCTCTCAGTGCCCCCTTGCTGGCGCGTAGGCAGCAAAGAGGAGAAGGAGGAATCAGTCTGACTGGAGTACTGAGGGGTGAAGAGCTCGGGTGGCGAGAGGTATGACTGGGACAAAGAGCTGTAAAATAGTGAGGGTGGGCTAGGATAAGGGGCTGAGTGGAGTTAGGGAACTGAGACTGGCAGGAGGACAGACTGGAGGGGCCAAAGGCAGAAGGTATTGGACTTCGGGGGGGGACTATTTTACCACTAAGTACACTCCCTTCAGAACCTGGAGTAGAACCAAGGATCCCTGAGTCTATCATTCCTCTGCCATCAGCAAATACCGTGTGAGACCCGCTGGCAAAATCTGTGGCTCTGTTCCCTCTAATGGCTGGCCCACATGTAGGATGAGAACCTACTACTGCCACCAGTTACTCAGGTAACACAAGTAGCAGAGGTGTGTGCTGTGGATCTAAGTGTCCTAACCCTGTTGATGAACTATATGGAAGTCAAATACAGTTCCACATGGAATTTCTATTTTTTTTTTTTTTTTTGCTTTTTTTAAACCTAGGAAATTACATCCAAAAAACCTACATTAAAAGAATGTTAACATTGCAAAGTCAAGTACTCAAAAGTTAGAAATTGCCAACTTTTAAGGTTGTCCATGTAATCTTAATTTGGCCCCCTTGTGCATATGCATCATAGTGCATTCAGTCTTTAGTTACATGAGCACATACCATTGTAATTAAAGAGTGTATCATAATTTCCTCCGTCAAATATGACAGAGTCATACTGCTGTCTAGCTAAGGATTATCAGGTTCTGGAATTTGCATCCTCTATATTTGAACTATAACCTCTTTAGGAACAATAAATAACGGTGGCAGCAATCTGCAGTTTTTCAAAGATAGGGACTAAAAGGGAAGTCTCATCAGAAGTTAACTGCAAGCTGCAGTCTATATGGGGCCAAAAGATGTTTCTAAAGTGTTTAATATCTATAGACAGGAGTATTTAGTTTGTCTGTAATGGGGGATCCTTTTGGCCGCACTAGTAATTTCCAGATGACAATAATCCCAAAAGCTGTGAGTCTGAGCATTATACTGTATCCTACTTCCACTGACTATATGCCATATGTGTGGAGAGGAGGAGGGTATTGGTGCAATTGTGCAGCGTGGAATAAAGTTGCTATTGCCACTTGTCTGGTGCAGCTGGCTTTCCCGAATGCATGGCGCTCCCATGCCATCCCACAGTCTGTGCCACATATTTTGTTTGTTTGTTGTCCTTTCACTTTTATGCCACTCTCTCCGTTTTGATGTACATTAGATACCATGGAAATGATGTTATTTTATGGGGGGAGCTCTGTGGCATGCACCAATGTCATATAAAATCAATATAAGTAATGGTTTTAATTTGTGTCATGACCTCATATATGGGATAAAGATAGTTCTTTATATCCCTGTATGTATTTGTGCACACTATTGTTACTCAACATAAAATCTATTTTAATTGCAATGGGCAGTCGGAGTAGGATAATTTTTAACTTCAAACAGCATGATCTCACAGACTCAGAAAGAGCTGTGCTTTTGCAAATAATCCCACAGTGTAACTGTGAGTAGTCTTTGATGACACCCGTAACACTCTTGAAAATCTGCTCTGCAAATATGTTACAGTTGATCTTTAATTATTTCATCTGAACATTATTTATCTCTTTTCTTACAATTGCCGCCTCTTAGCATCTTATCAAGTTGGACTGTTCACAATATTTACTCATTCCTGAAGATGATCTGAGTTTACATGCCAAAAAGCAGGGTAAAAACTACTTTTAGACTTGTTTCCAATCAAAATATACGTTGTGTTAAATTGCTTTCTTCCAACCTTCTTTGTGCAGGTTTCATTGGCAATGAACAAATGTTCTTGCAGTAGTTTGTTTATACAGAATACGGAATCGCAGCCTGCATGCCATCCCTACAGTTGAATTGCTGCTAAGATATACTGTAGGCTACAGAGCACAAAGGAATGGAAAATTCCATGGCTTTTGTTTCAGACATAGGGGTTAGGATGACTGTACAGTTGTGTAGGTGTATGCACAGGGAATACATCTTTTTTTTTATTTAAATGTGAACCATTTTTAGAGGCAAATAACAGAAAGTGCTTACAATAAAAATAATAGCCTGTAAAATGCTTTGTTATGCAGTGAGTAGATCAGAGAGCTACATCAGCCACTCTGCAAGTGCTCTTGGTGAGCTGAGAAATAGGTTCTAATTGGTAGGTAAGACTTTTCTTAGCTGGTAAATATAAAGGGCTACATCCTAACCTCCTTACTCCATTTTTACCCTGTCCATGGCCTCAGTGGGGTCTTATTCTCACTGTGGGGAAAAGAGTAAAAAGCAAATAAGAACTTCAGGGTTTGGCCCTTGGAAAATATTAATCTAAAGTCAGATTTTTCCCTTTGTGGGTGTAGTATGAGTCCCTCAAATCTGTGCCTGCATTTTGCATCTACAATTAAATTGTGGGGGTAAATCTGAATATTTTCAGCTGTAGCCAACTATCTGACTGCAGATGGAAAATGTTCAGGCCCCCAATGGGAGGCCAGGACTCAACCTTCCCAGAGGATGCAGTTCCTGAATATCCTACTTTGTGCATCAGTGGCACAGATCTAAATGGTTTAAATCTATGTGGATCAGAAAAATCAAAGCTACCTTTTAAATAAGGAATCCTGTTTGAGTCCTGCGACTGTTTAAAAAAAAAAAAATGTGGCATGCAGTGTCAAGAGAAATTACGATGATTGCTACAGATAACAGCTCGTCATCCAGAGAGAGATATGTTTCCATACCATCTGATGCATGGCAGGAAGCCAGCTGGTAATGTTACGAATCCGAATGTTTCACTTTGACTCTGTTGGTTATAAAGCATCCCATAATGCTGTATCTGGCTGTTATATTTGTCTCTCAGCTCTACAGAATCCCATTACTATCCTTCCATTTAATACCATGGAAATTGTTTGGTTTCTCAGAACTGGCTTTTGGAGAACATGGGATTGTATTGCTGCAGTTCTTCAACATCCATAAAAATTATCAGTGTTGTACTTCTTACTGATCTCTCGCTGCAGTGGGCATTTCTCACTATAAAGTGAGCTGCACTAGTCAGCTGTTAAACTCCTTTGCAGGAGAGTAACAATCTTCATTTACGGTCCTCCATTGCAGCCAGTGATGCAACCCCCAAACGCTGGATGGGGACAAAGAGGAAGTAGTATTCTTGAATCCCTGTCCCTCAGCCTTCAGGTGTTGCTGAAGCCAATTGTAGATGCTGCTTGGTTGGTGTTTAGAGGGCAGGAGGGCTGCCCTTCACAGCATCTGACAGCCAACCCCTGCAGTGGCATTGGTGATGGGGCTGTAAAGGAAAGCACTTGCCTTCAAGAAGTATGTTGCAGCCATACCCATAAGCAAGAGATTTGGAGACTCAAAGACTCAAATTAGAATGGCTTTCTGTAGCGGCAAGGCATGGTCAGGTGGGATGCATCTTTGGATTCCCGGCAATTTGTCTTCTCTTTCCAACTCAAAAACACACACGTTGACACCCCAACACAAACTGAAATGCAATAGTCACTATAGAATATGAATACTAATAAAAGCTTTATTTTTACTGAAAGCTCTGGCAAGTGAAGTCTTCTCTTAGAGCAGGCGTAGTATGGACCAGATCTCCCCTCCCCACCCTCCTTGTGAGCCTCACCTCTGCTTGTGTGAATCCTGCAAGGCTCCACAAACCAAGTTTCTTTCACAGGGATTGGACATTAGGTCACCCTCTGGTGGTTGTCAAGGAGTCTTGGGTTCTGCAGAACATGAGCCTCTCAACTCCCACCTAGCATAATCCTGAATGTGCTCTCAACGCTGTGGAGACTCTCATGGTGTGCAGCTGCTTTGGAACCTCAGGAGGTGTCCTGGCTAACTGGCTCTGCAGATGAATGGAGGCCTGCCTTCCACTGGCAGAAGGACCTGGGCCTTCTTGTTTCCTGGCTCCTGCTCTCCTGTGTGTGTGAGCACTTCATGTTCCCCTCATATTCAGGAGAGGCAGCAACCCTTGCCTGGTCGCTCTCCTGCCCCCAGGATTCTGGGGAAGTGACAAGAGCTAGCTGCCCCTCCCCACTGAAATTCAGAGACTGAGAGGACCACCAAGCCCAGCATGAAAGGGAGCAAAGGGAAATCGTATCTCACTGATCTCTTAGAATTCTTCTAACTTGTCGATAAAATAGTGAGTTAAAGGAGAAGAGGTTGGCATGATTTATTTAGACATCTAAAAGGCTTCAACAAAGTCACACTCAAGAAGTCACTAAAGAAATGAAGTAATCATGGGATGAGAGGCAAAGTATTGTCTTGAATAAAAAAAAAGGTCAGGACACAGAAAACAAAGAGTAGAATTAAGTGGTCAGTTTTCATCATGCCAGGAGGTTAACAGCAGGTGCCTCAAGGTTCTGTACTAAGTCCTGTGAATTTCAGGGAGTAGTGAGGTGTAAAATCTGCAAGTGACACAAAGTTATTTAAATTACTCAGGACCAGAGAGGACTGTGAAGAACCTCAAAGAGACCAAACAAAGTTAGGTGAATGGGCAACACAATGGCAAATGGTGTTCTGTGCTGATAAATACACAGCAGTGCACATTAGATGAAAAATTGTAACCTATACCTTACACGGTTCTAAATTAATTGTAGCAGCTCTAGAATGAGACCATGACATAACTGTGGCCAGCTCAACGAAGACCTCTGCTCAGTGTGCAGCAGCCATCAACAAAGGAAACAAGAAGTTAGGATACATAAGGAATAGGATGATGAATACTACAGAGATGTTATAGTATATTTGATATTATAAATCTGTGGTACACAGTGTGCTGAACTAGTGTGCAAGACTGATTCAATCTGACAATTGCCATGTTTGTACTTAATAATGACTTTTAGCAAAACAATGTATAGTGTAAAGCCACTCTACATCGTCTATATCAATCCATATCTCATTTAGGTCATTAGATAATGGTTTGATCTTATTAATTTGCCCTAGATCCTTGTTAGGCAAGGTGACTGAGTCAGTACTGACTATGCTGTAATTTTCTACATAGTTACACTAATCAAAGTTGTCTGTGTAATTTTTCCCTTCCATCCAAGTCCTAGCTCCTTTGATTCTTTTTTCTGTTGAGGGAAGAGAGGAAGGGAGAAATGTGGGCGCATTTCCAGATTAAACCTTGTAGCTTTCTATGCAAATGTTCTGTTTGTCTTATCAATGTTGTTTTATCTAATGCAAAGAGGTTGATCACATCAGTGCATCTGGCTTTCATGCACAAAGCTGGTCTGCTGAAGAGCAGAGTTGGTAGTGCTAATACGATGCAGGTTTCATTTTCTGTTAGTGGAGAGCACCCACCTTTACCTTTGCCAGCCCACCTGCTTAATTGCAAAATGCTTCTGCTCAGAGTTGAAAACTGTCCTGTTTGCGGCTCTTCGATCTTATCTATTTGAGCTTCCATGGCATTTCTCCAGCCCTGTCTTGGTTTTCTGTGGTTGTCCTTGATTCTCTCTCTGATCACTTTAGCAGTGTATGTTTTAGTTGTAGGGCCCTGTGCGGATACAAAAATTTGGCTCCACATCTGATGCGCATCCACGATAATTAACTTGTTTTGGATCCACACTTGACCTTTTACATGTATCTGCACCTGCACCAGCACCGTCTCACTGTTAGAGCCCTGCGCAGATACAAATATTTGGATCACTGTCCAATCCACAACGATGATAAACAATACAACTGCATTTATGGATGCAGATATCTGCAGATATAAAATGGACATCTGCAGATTTGCAGGGCTTACTTAGTAGTCAGTCGCTACAGTCTACAGACCCTTGGCCATCCAGTGAGCATTAATTTAGGGTAGGATGCTGATGACCTGCCTATCGTAAACCAGCTTTCTTCTTCAAGAAGAGTCTTGTTTGTGTTTGCAGTAATGTTGAATTGAGTTGAGTACAGGTTAGGTTGAGCAAAGGGCTAGAGAACAGTACTGGATGGAAGGGGGAATGGGTGAAAGGTGACCTACCAGGAGCAACTCTGCCCCTATGTAATCAGCGCAACCCAGCACAATTCAGGGGGTGTTACAAGGTAGCTGAGAATCAGGTATGAGCCCTACCCAATTTCTATGATTCTGCTCCTTGAGCTAACGCATGAGAAGGAAAAAGCTTGGGACTTCCCATAGCGAGCATAGCTGGGAAGGGTCACAGCTTGGTCTCTAAGGTGTGGCCAGCACTATCTACTTCACACAAATGCTGAGCCTTCACTTATGGGAACTCTGTTACTTTTCAAGTTTTCCTGCTTTCACTGGACTTGCAGTAACGAAATCCCTTGCGACTCCTGATTGCCCTGATGGTGGCATACAAGTCTGTTTGAAGCTCTCCCTTTGCCTAGCATGGCTACCTCTGTATCATTATCATAATGTTTGCATTTATTTTAGAACAATAAAAACTGAGAGTAGTAACTGATCTTGCCAAGGAACCCAGCAGTTCAGAACATTATGGGCCAAAGCTTCAGCAATGGGCTGTTTCTGAGCAGCTCTGCATAGACACTGAGCAGATAGCACAGAGAATCCTCCCCGTGGGCTGAAAACTGGCTTTGGAGCCTGAGATCCATTGAGCAAATCCAAGAGCAGAATATTTGCACTACATTTTTAATAATTTCATGGCATCTTTACCTTTTCTAATGGATCATATTGCATGGGAATGTTGCAGTATGGTTAGAAGAAATAGAGGGCTTGATCTGTTGTAGGAAAGGTGTCCATGCAGTCACGACATTACACTCATTTACCTGGCACGCTTTAGGACTATGCAAATAATAAATAATATTAGTAACTGAATTTTGACTGGTTTCAGAGTAACAGCCGTGTTAGTCTGTATTCGCAAAAAGAAAAGGAGTACTTGTGGCACCTTAGAGACTAACCAATTTATTTGAGCATGAGCTTTCGTGAGCTATAGCTCACTATACTTAGATACTATGGATCATCAGGGAAAAATTAGGCGAGTACAGTTATGTCAGAACAAGCAGGTTCCTTTGTAATATATAACCTACTGTAATTTATAAATAGTGGATCATTAAAATAAGTATGTATCTATTAGATTTTATGGGCCTGATTCTTCTTTATGCTCAGGCTGCTTTACACTGCTCTGGCAATCTAAAGGGTAGTATGAGTATAAATATCATTTAATCTCATTTTAAGGCCTCTTTACACACCTAGAGTGATGGAAAGTGGCATTATGTAAGTGAGAATCAGGTCTACTGTTTAACTTAAAAGCACTTGCCTACCACATTTATTCCCTATATTTATCAATTGTTGTGTATTTAATTATATAACACAGGTATAGTAGGCTGCTCAACCAGTCACAATTCAAGGTAAAAATAATTATGGTCAGTGATGAAATTACTTAGATGGTAACTCGTGTGTTTCCTGTTTATGAGGTTTCAACTGCATTCTGTTAGTAAACTAAGGCTTTTGGACTCAGAGATCACTAACCAAGCATACTATGTTACCATATTTACAGGAAGCACTCCCAAGTTGGTGTTAAGATGAGATGTGCTTTCTGGCCTCTCACCATTGTGTTGTGATCTGTACAGCCATGTGGTGTTAGTGTCTTCCGCTCTTAGAATTCTCTGTCCGCATACCCATAGCAAACCTGATCTACCCAAGCTCTTCATATGAATGGGGAGCTCTGAGTGAGTGTGCTTTTACAGGACTGTGTTTCAGCAGGAAGCGTAAAATTGATCCTGCAGGACCCTGTTCAATGCCAGGATTCCTCCAGTCTCATGGACTCACTCACATAGAGAACCAGTTGCAGCTGGAGACAGAGAATACAGCCAGGCTAGATTACAGCAGCATCAGTACTGTTTAGTATACAAATTATTCCTCGTTGTTAGCTAAGTAAATGAATTACCCAAAACGCTGCCTCAGCCTCTAAAGATATACCACATGGCACCAGGAGTCTAAGGCCCAAAATGCTGGTGAATCTAGGAAAAGATCAACTACATTTCTCATGTCTGTGGACAGAAATTCCAATTTCTGCAAGGATAATAGTAAACTAAATATGACTATGGCCAAGCTTGTGCTACTGCAACATGTAAATCTCTCCCCCCTCCCTTCCCCCTCCCATGCCATAGGGAATGCTACGGAGACCTGGTAGAGATACAGACAGCAATTTGAACAGTATATGAAGGCCGCAGTGACTAGAAAAATGGACAGTTAGCAAAAAAAAATATGCACACACGCACGTGTCTATCACTAGTTCTGTAGCTATTACAGGAGTGCTGAATATATACAATGCCTTCCATGCTGGCATTGGCCGAGGAGGAAGGGAAAAAGCTATGAAGAAGTAAAGAAACGGTTTGAGGATCGCTGAGTCCCTAGGATGACGTTTTATTTATGGAGGACAGATTTCCCAGATAAGACCAGGAATAAAATAGCCAGGGAAAGGGCAATGTCAGGCATGAGTAGAGAGATGTCCCACCAAGCCCAACCACTTTTTAAAAATGTGCTGTAGCAGGGGAGTGCCTGGGTCAGTAATGAGAGGGTTCCTCTGTGGAATGGGACGAACTCCTTCATAAACACAGTGGACAAAGAAGCTGCCTGTTTTTTTAAAAATGGTCAATAAAATGATGCACAACTGCTCCATATGTGACATACAAAATAAACGCAAGAGTCCACGTGAATGTAACAAACTGACCTAGAGTGGCTCAAAAAGAGAATAAAGTTGGAAAAGTCAAAGGTGAGCGCCTATAGCGAGCAACAAATTCTAGACCTGGAGTGTGTGAACTGTTGCTGTAGTGTAAAGGCAAAGCCTTAGAACAAGAGCTTGTGGTTGTACATCAAGGAAAGTGACCACTCTTGGGCTTATACATGTGTGAAGTGCTTGGTCTAGCAGCAGGGTGTATGCTGTAACTCTAGTAAGAAATGCAACTCAGGCATGAATCAGCTAATCATGTGGTGGGAAGATATGTTCAAAGGAAAAGGCTGTCTTCAGGTGACATGCAAGATCTGGTTATGGAAGAATGCAAAACCCATTATACACAGCCACTATCCGGTCCCACAAGCTTTGTAAAAGAACCTTGAGGAGGAACTGCAAAACATCGCAGCAGATGTCATCAGTGGTATAAGAGCCACTCCTTAGTAGACTTGGGTTCGCTCCTTTGGCCTTGTCTATTCTACCGCGGTAAGTCGACCTACATTACGCTACTCCAGTCATGTGAATAACGTAACTGAAGTCGATGTAGCTTAAGTTGACTTACCACGGGATCTACACTGTGCTGTGTCGATGGGAGATACTCTCACGCTGACTTCCCTTACTCTTCTCGGGGAGCTGGAGTACCAGAGTCGAACGGAGAGCACGCCGAGATTGATTTAGTGAGTCTTCGCTAGACCCGCTAAATGGGCACCGCTGCATCGATTGCAGCAGTGCTGATCTACCGGTAAGTGTAGACGTGGCCTGAGTAAGTGTGGAGGAAATAAGGGGGAGACAAATGCTTTTTATGGGCCCCAAGAAGCTAAACAAGAACTTTGAAAAGGAACATTTGTACATACCACTAGGAACAAAATTTTTGCTGTGATGGCAGAAGCCAAATTCTTTTGTAAATTAAAATACATTGGCAAGGTTTGGGCAGCATCAACATCTGCCAATATTACTTTCAATGTGTAATTTGTCAGACACTGCTTCTGCAGATTGCCTTTTGGAATATGGTAGGCATCGGAAGTGTTTTGTTGCATAATATCGCAGGTGCTAGAAGGTCTTGCAGGAGAAAAAGGGTACACTGTTGACAATAGTCTGGGGCAGCACAGCTGTTAGACACCAGCCACAACCAAAGAGAGTACTCGAAAATGCAGGAAGAGGAAATCTTAAGTTGAACAAGGCCATTTTGTCAATTTCAAATGACTGAAATCACCTGCTTAGCAGAGAAAGTGACCACAAAGGGAATAATGCCTGAAGACTCCAGTCTAAGGTGTGAGTTATACCGAACACATAGCGATCGAAAGATAAAACGGGAATTCAAAGACCACAGGCCATGCTGAATTATACAGTAAGTTCATACCCAGCTCTGCAGGTCTCTCTGAGACACAGAATGGGCATGGATGCCAGAGCATGAACAAGAGGTAAAGTCTTTGAAGCGTGTACTGACACCACCACCAGTGCTTCAGTTCTTTGACTCATTGTTAGACCTGTATCAGTACGGCGGTATGGGACCGGACGGCTATAAGTTAGGAGAACTGCGACAATGGTAGACAGAATTATGCACAGATCAAAAATGAGCTGCACATGTCAATACAAAATTCTGCAATTTTCTCTATGGTTGAAGCTGCAAAACTGAAACTGGCCATAAGTCACTGATTGCAGTGCATAAGAAAGGGCTTGAAGAAGCACTAGCAAGGATACAGTGATTAATTTTGGAAGGTCACTACAGTTCAAGCCAGGACATCACCCCATAATTGCAGCAGTGCTATCAAGAGTATATGTTCCACTGCTGACCCACAACCAGATGATCTGGAACAAGTAGTATCAGTACATAAAAGCATGATAAAATCATCATGTGCTGTATCACTAGAAAGAAAGATTGAACTGCAGAGAGCCAGAGATTAAACGCAGTAATTAATAGATAGAAGCATCAGGGTTTTCCACCGACTTATTCCCAATATAAAATGAATCTTTATTGATTTCAGAAGTACTCATGGAAGATACAGGTTTCACGAAAGCTCATGCTCAAATAAATTGGTTAGTCTCTAAGGTGCCACAAGTACTCCTTTTCTTTATGGAAGATACAGTAATTCCCACAGTGTCCAGAAAGAAAATATTGAAAAGAGTAAATGAAAGACACATAGGAATGACTCAGTCAAACAGAAGAGCTGTAGATGCTGTATTCTGGTCAGAAATGAACAATGATATTGAGGAAATGGTGAGGAAGTTTAGAACCTGCCTGCGATACAAAGACTGAGAGCAGTAAGAACCTATGATACAGTTTGGAAAGCCTTCAGTCCAATGAGACAGAGTGGGAATTGATTTGTTCACTACTGGACCATCTCATCACAAAGGTCCATTTATAATCCGATTTGTTAATTCCATTTTTATATGTTGTAGAATTCCAAGGACTGTAATTACAGATAATGGATCATAGTTTGAAATCAGATAATTCCTGGGCATTGCTAAAACTTAAGAACTTCATCATGAGAATCTAGTCCTAGATACCCACAAGTAAACAGCACAGAAGAATGTGGAGTCCTATGGTGAAGAACTTGCTCAGAAAAGCAAGTGATGGTGGGAAAAAAAACCTACATTTAGCAACACTCAACTACAAAGCAACATTGCTTCAGTATGAAAAATCATCATCACATCTTCAGTGTAACAGCCATATATTTGCTTGATTACAAGATAAAACAGAGAAGACAAATGTGGTCTCGGCAAAGAGATTAGACAACTCAGATAGACACAAAAATATAACACAGAGACTTTTACCACAGTTAAAAAACAAAGATTCTGTTAGATTTTGGCAAGATGATTTCTGGCCAGACCAATTTATGGAGAGTAAAGAAATAGTACCTCATATTTATTAATAACCAAATGTGGAAACATTTTACAAAGGAATTGTAAATGTATGCTAATGGTACTTGGGAACATTATTCAGGACTATGTGAAAGAGACTGACTAGACTGTTAAAGGCACGGAAATGCCTAAAAGTTGCTTTGCTTTACAGTAGTTCCAGAAAACTGTTAAAGTAGCCAAAAAGATTAATTTCAACCTGTTGATAAAGTAATAACATTAATAATATTCTTTTGTTTAATCTCTGTATTTTATTTTGTTGACTCAAGGAATTTGGCAAACCTCTTTAAAAAGGGAAGGTATGGTAACTGTCTAAGTATATGGCCCATCACCATAATATCTGGGTGCCTCACAGAATCCCCGTGAGAGAGGGAAGTAATTATTATGGCTGCTTTACAGATGGGGGAATGAGGTGCAGATATGCACCTGATTTTTGCCCAGGGTCAAGTGGTGGTAGAGCTGGAAACTAGACTCCAGTCTAGTTGTTTTGTTGTGTTTCTTACACTCACCTTAAATAGCAGGGATATCAGCGCTTCTCTGTTTCCCTCCTCAATCAACAGATTCCATTGTCGTGATAAACTGCTTGGCCTTTGATCTCCTGATCTATCCACTTGCTAATCAGATTACTCCATAAAACAGAGGGTCAACAATATGATCACTTAAACAAACCAATCAGTTGTCTAATATACATAGGAATGCACAGATGGAGAGTTTGCTGTTAAATCTCCTTATTTCTCTGGGAATGAACCATTTGAAGTGAAACTATGGTCTGAAAATGACTATGTAAAAACGGCATTTTCTTACTCAGCAGTTCTGCCCCCACTGAGAATCATTCATCTCTCTACAAAGAACAGCACAAAGCCTAAGGCAGGCCTAAGGCGGGACCTAGGTGACCAGCACCGGACAGCTTGAGTGAGATATCAGTGGTATGCAGGCTTCGTGCTGGCCCTTTGCAGAGAGCTAAGTTTCATCCTGTGTATATTCAGCTGCCTTCTTTATTGCCAAAGGAACTTTCACTGACTTTTTTCTCCCCATTTGCCCTTCAGAGGCCATAGACCTAAAGGAGAGTGAATTGGGATGTGCTGTGCAGCATCAACAGAATTGTTAACTAAGGCCCTGATTCAGCCAAATGCTAAGTACATGCTTACGTCTTATTGCTTTGCTGAACAGGGGTGGATCTTAATCGTGTGCTGAATTGCTTTGCTGAATCAAGTCCTTAGTACTGATTGCAGAGCCTATTCCACCGGTGGGGATAACTGGGTCTGAAAGAACCCTGTTTGATTCTCAGTTCCCATTCTGAGTTTACAGGGGTTGCAGTTAGGGGGAAAACATCATTTAATCTATAAATTGAACAACTGTTATATGGTGCCACTGAGAAGCAATAAACATGGAGCTCCACGATGTCATTTTTATAGTCACTTTTCACAGTAGAACCAAACTTTAAATAAAAATTGTCTGATTAAAAAAATAAAAGCACACAGAATTATACGGTACTCGATAATTATTTTTTAGTGCTGCTGCTAAAAATGCCCCCTGAAAAGGCAGTGTCTCACTGCAGAATGCTGCTGCGCTCCCACACATGAGGATTTTATTTACTTATTTTGGCTGGTCCAAGTCTACAGAGTAGAGAGTAAATATGTACAGTGAAATGGCTACTGCTGATGTCTGAGCTAGTCACTTGCAATCTCACCCACCACCAAAGCATGTGACTAGGAACTGCAGGTTCCTGTGTATGCTAATGCCTTGCCAGTCAGTTTGCCAGGATCTTTTGGATTCTTGTCAACTGAAGGCAAGACCTTCCTCGTTATCTTCATTGTGCCTGGCACTCTGCGGTGAAAGGCAAACAACACCTGTTGCCCTTGTATGCTGCCTACCAGAACAAATGACTCCTTCCTACCAGGAAAATCAGTTCCTGGCAAGAGTCTGTTCAGAAGTGCTGAGCACCCACAGCTTCTGTCAAATTCAGAGGGAGCTGCAAGTGCTCAGTGCTTCAGAAAGTCAGGTCCCAGAAATGCACCATTCGTGTCTGTACACAGATGCAGGCTGCCCAGTCAGCAAGTCCTGTTGCAGCTCACATCAAATCTCGTGGTCCCAATCATTGTGCACTGGATCCTGCAAGACTCTGAGCACTAAGGCCGTGATCCTGCAAAGCACTTCAGCATGTGCTTACTTGCTAAGCACGTAACAAGTTCGAGTGAAGTCAGTGGGCCTGTTTATGTGCTTATGTGCTTTGTTGGCTCGGGGCTGCAATGCTCTGTACCGTGCAGGATCGAGTCCTAAACCAGTGCACTAGATTTCTGGCTTCTGGGTCCATTCAGAGCCAAATGCCAGGCACAGGCACAAAGCCTAAGTAAAGGTGCCTTGTGCGGGGATCTCTACTGGGCATGTGGTGATAGATAGAACCTTTGCCCAAGGAGCAGAGCTCCAGCTCAGATGCTCTGCAGCCATTATTACTGCCCACAACTACTGTGTTGGATCTGGGGCTGTGGACCCACAGGGCTTGCCAGCCACCCATGCATGCACGTCCTAGGTCTTCTCTGCACAGTCACCAAGGGAGCTGGCACAGAGCATCCTCCGCAGCATGGAGGGGGTATGGAGCGCCTGATAGTGACCTCCCTGTATAGCTGTGCTCCACTGAGGACCTTCTGCAGTGAGGGTATGGGAATTAGTAGATATGGCCCTGGCTGCTTGGGAAAGCTGTAGTGCTGGAGCCGCATTGTATGTAAATGTGACCGTGTTTGAAATGGTGCCAGTCCACATGTTCAAAGCAAAACAGTAGGAGAATAATATCTGCACAATGTTAATTATGACTTTTGAAGCTTTGCCTAATTACCTTGCCTCTCTTAAGGCAACGACACAAATATTTATGAGTAGGGCTTTTTATTCTTATTGTAATCAGTGACATAAATAGGTAACACCTTTATAAAGAGTTAATAAAAATGTGTAAACATAGGATAGAGCACAAAATATTGAGCAGTGTGCAGTAAAACATTCCAATATTTATTGTTCTAATTGAATATTCATGAGATGCCAATTTAAATTACAGTTCACAACTGTTGCTGTGTCTAATGAATAATTTAAACAAGTGTGGCCAAAGAGATTTCAACGCTGCATTAGCAAACTGCAAGGGATTAGCAACAGAGAATTTATAATTAGCTTTGTATATCCTATAATAAATTCATTGGAAAGATGGTTTTAATTATCCCACATGTTAATTTGGAATGCAGTGCATTAATTTTTGACTGAAAAGTAACCCATTTCTCCCAGGTAATATTTTTCTCTCCTTTAATTTTCTCATAATTTTGGACAGTCTGCTTCTCAAATTCAACAAGTTCCAGCTGCAGAATGGCTGCAGTAATTGCAGGTCTTTTACGATAATGATAACCAGCACTTATACAGTGCTTCTCCTCCAAACATCTCAAAGAAGAGGAGTAATCATAATTATTTCTTTTTACAGTTTGGGGGAACTGAGTCACAGTTTGAGATTAAGTCGTTTGCCTAAGGTTTTACCGCCAGTCAGTAGGAGAGATGTAAATAGATACCAGAAGCCCTGCTTTATCCATTCCCAGGCCCATGTTATATCCACTGCTTCTTTGGTACAATTATTGCTAGTTGAGAAATATTTTATTATCCTGCGAAAAATTTCAGTTGTCAAAAAACCAAAACTAATCTTTTTCTGCCAAAATTGTTCAATTTTTTGGTGCTGAAAACTGAAACATAATTCTCTTATTGGTTTTTTGGTTGGTTTTTTGGGGTTTTTTTTGTGGTTTTTTTTTGTTTGTTTGTTTGTTTTTAAGAAAACCTGAAACGTAGTTGAAAACAGACAAAAAAGTCATTTTAATAAAACAGTAATTTTAAAAATAATGGAATGAAAAATTGTGAGCAGCTCTAGTTGCAATGTAACTATCCATCTGTTGCTGTGATATCTGAAATAGAGATTGGTTTGAGATTTGTTTAGTAGATTTTCTTTTCCTCCTCTCCTCCCGTCTGTCATGTTCAAGTCTTGGTTTGAGGAGGGGCTGTCTGCTTTCTGGAAGGACTCACGCCTGCTGCTCCGCTCTTTGCATGCAGTTGGCTTGTTGAGCTGCAGGCCATAGAAGAAGAGAACTTGAGGCTTGGCACAATGGAGTTGTGAAACCTGGCCCTGTGGTGGGTGGTTTATTGCTGTTGTGGCATGTTAATGAAGTGTTTATTGTGGGATATTTGCCAGTATCACAGAAGGGACTGCCTTGCTGTTTTGACTACATTAAGATGTTCCATAAACACTGTCATGGAAGCTGCTCACCTGGAAGCTCAGTCCATGTGAGAATTGGCCTAACTGGAGGGCTGACATCTTAGCAGAGAGGGTTTAAAGCCTGGAGTAAAGTTATATGGCCAACATGCTGGCTCTTGGAATTATTCCTCCCTTCTTTTATTGGGATTAAGTTTTCATCAGAGGGTTGCATTCAGTGAGGTGCTGAGTTTTTCCTGGGCAGTACTGAGCGCCTTCCGCTAACGGTGGCGGTGCTGATGATGGCAGTTGAGGGTGCTGAGGAATTCCCAGGAGTGGACCTTTACTGCTTAGGGTGTTGAGACTGTTCTAGTAGAGCGAGAGAACCCACAGCTGTACGTGAGAATCCCCTTTAACTGAATTTACTAAAAAAGTCAAGAAGTTTCTCAAGTTCCCAGAATCCCCATTTTCTTCATCCAGGCAGAGGGCGGCCATGGGAGGGCACAGGCATCCTGATCACATTCAGGATACAAATACAGAGATCAAAGGGAAGAGATGTAGAAAGTGTCAAAGTCCAGGGCTCTCTGTGGATTACCCAAGCACGAGCTGCTCCTGTCAATCAGGCTAGAAAGAGAGGCCGTGGGTGAGATAGCAGGCAAGTGTACAGTGGCTTACAGTGCTCAGCATTATGGGGAGTATACTTGTTTTGTTATTATTTGCTTAAATTGGGGGCATGTATTTGATTTGATTTGTTTAGATTTTAAATAATGAAAAGGTGCCTGTCCAAGGCCCTGAGTGCCCTAGCACGTCATTAATGCAATTACATCCCAGCAGCATTACAGTAATAATTTCACAAGACCTCAGCCAGACAGAAGCCCACAGAAGTTCCTTCCCAGTGCCTCATTGTTATGGGGACGTCGCCCTCAGCCCGCTACAAAAGACCTGTCAAACAGGTGGTATCTCTTGCAGCCTGCTCAGAATGTCACATTTGGGCTATTTTGGACCAGGGTGTGAGGACCAAGTTCCACAGACTCTGAGCCCCCACGGACCATGTCCTGCCAGCCGCCCTACTCTTCTGTAATGAGGGGGGTCCAGCTCAGGCACCCCTGCTGACTGCAGCTGTGGCAGTATGGCCCAGGGGGAGAGGCAATCCCTAAGGTGGGCTGATCCCAGGCCATTTAGGACTTAGTATGTCATGATGAACACCTTAAACGCCACCCAGACACCAATGGGCAGTCAGTGCAGGTCTGGAGCAGTGGTGTCCCATGCTCCCAGAGAGATGGCCCACTCAGTAAGCGAGCTGGTGGTTCTGCACTGGCTTCAGGCTCAGAACCGGTTTAAGGTGCAGCCCCATGCAGACATTGCAGTAGGCTGATCTTGAGGTAACAAACGTGGACAACAGCGGCAGTGTCTGCATCCGAAGGGAAGGGTAAAACCTCCTACTCGTAGACAGATGGTTAAAAGCTGACTGGGCTACTACTGTAATATGTTCAGCAGCTGCGGGTCTCAAATCACCCCAGCATTGCAAACCCTCAGAACTAATGGCAGAGGCGCTTCCCCCAATCAAGTGGGCTGATACTACTAGTGTTTCCCTCCACCCACCCGTATGAACTCATTCTTTCTGGGTATTCTCTCTCCAGTTATAAAGCCCTACTATTTCTATGTATGGAGACAGTTGTATCTTCTTAGGGGCTGTATCCATTTTGAAAGCACGCACTGAAGTTCTGTGGCCTGGGAGATATTCCAGAGAATCAAGATCCTTAGGCCTACATAAGGCAAAACATATTCAGGGCTTGGCATGACATGGCATGCATGTGCCTTTTGGTTTATAGTGAATGAAAGAGCTTCCCTTCCAAGTGCTATGGTTTAATTCCAGGTCTTTAAGTTAATAAGATCTATGGGATGTATGATTTGATCTGGAATGTAAACACTGATTTGGCATGTGTCCTTAATATCTGATTGGATGGAAATGCAGTTGTGGTGTTGAGTGTGCCAGTCTTTCTGAAATATTTTGGTGATCCAACGTGCAAGACAAAGGGGTAACTTTTCGAAAGACCCTAATTAAAATGTTTGTCATTGCCTTTGAGTTTTACCATGTCTATTAACATTGGCCCTCTGACCCATCTAATGTGGATGATACTGAGATGGATATTTTTCCTATTGTTCTCCTCTCCGTGGTGCACTGACAAATCGTCATTCTGTCCTTTCGTGCTTATAGTCATTCCTAATGAGTTTGGCCACTCTGGTTCCAAAATATTAACTGCGCACTACCCCAAGATACTGATGTATTATGGCACATTATAAATACTTAAATAGAGAGACTTCACTGTTATTGGAATGACTGAGGCTTTAACTGCTGTCTTAGTACACTTCTGTTTTGGACGCTTGGAATTATTTAACATGATAAAACAATAATGTAACGATAATGTAGTACATTGTAGCTGACACTTATGGATCAAGATCATCCTTCCAAAAATTTAATCCCAACTGGGAAAATCAAACCTGTAATAGGCCACGTTTTTCCACTGAATGCGTCCGATGAAGTGAGCTGTAGCTTACGAAAGCTTACACTCAAATAAATTTGTTAGTCTCTAAGGTGCCACAAGTACTCCTTTTCATGTTGGTTTTAGTTTTCCAATTTGGATTAAATATTTGGGGGAGTATGATTTGGGAGCGAGTGTTTTTGATTATGTGAGTCCCAGATGGTCACCTTGGCTAATTAAGGATCCATTCAAAGCAGTTTTTTGTTGTTGTAAAGAAGATCTAGGACAGACCTAGGCACCCTTAGATCCCGTGCATTTCAAACCCCATGAAAAGCAGACTCTGGCTTTCTTGATTTTATAAGGGAAGGTAGGAAGTTCAGGTGTCCCTTATCCATCATAAAGAAGCAAGAGGGACACAAGCCCATTTTTTTAAACCATCCTTTGCAGGTCACCTTTAATATTTTACCTTTCCTGTCATGAAATATATACTATAACACATACAGGAGGCACAATGGGTCCTGTTAATGAGGCTATTGGACCCTTAAATGTGGCATTTCTTGATGTTTTTATTACTTTAATTGTGCAACCATAATATTACAGTAAAATCGCTTTTTGCATTTGCCATCATTCTTGTCTGCAGTTACCCTAGCTCGGATAAAAATTAAAAATGTTTATCAGTTCTCATGATTCAGAGCAGAAACTGAAGTGGTCAGCAGCTGGGGTAAGAAGGTAGTTCTCATGCATCCCTTTTCCCTCCCCTCCTAGGGTAAGTATTGTACAGACAGGTGCATTGTGAGAGTTTTACACCTGTGTTAGAGGTATCCAGCTTTGGCCATTGCCAGAGACAAGGTACTAGATTAGAGAAACTATTGATCTATTCTACTATCTACTTATATAATCCCACTCAAAGTAGTATTTGAGCACCTCAGAGGTATTAATTAATTTACCCTATGCGGTAGGCACATATCATTATCTCCATTTTACAGATGGGGAATTGAGGTACAGAGGTTAAGTGACGTGCCTTGAGACTCTCTGTTAGAGCTGGGATTTACAGCTATGTCTCTCGGGTCCAGGGCCAGTGCCTTAGCCTTAAAACCATCCTCCGTCCCTGTATCCTGGTGTTTCTGATAACTCTCACAGTGTCATAAAAACATGCTGCAAACCAACAACCCCAGACTGTCTCCCCCAGAATGCAAATCTCCCTAATTCAAATGTAATTTATAGCATTTCCAGGTAGATCAGATCGAAACATAGAGGGCTAAATTCTGCCATGATTGATACCCTGTGCAATTCCATTGAGTTTGTTGAGGTAGTGTGGGAAATAACTGGGGACAGAGTTTTTTCCAGTGTATGTTAGGGTGCCCCCTCTTGTTAGCTGTCTCTTTGAAGGTGCAGTGTAAATGTTGGGGTACATATTTAGACTTCATTGTTATATAACTGAATGAGTATTTTATGATATTTGAAAAGTGAGCTGTTAAACTTCGCAATGAAGAAGCATGCTTTTAAAATGAATTCACAGAGCACAATCCCAAGGGGGTGATTTTTTCCATAGTCCTCCCATTTTCCCTGTTCTGAAATCACACACTTTTTTTTTTTTAACTCCTTGCAATAAAACTTAGAGGCCTGTCATTACTTTTCAGCCTATTGCTTTATGGGAATGCAATATCTAAAATGTCTGGGAAAGGCCAGGAGAGACATAAAACAAGGTGGATGGTACTGTGCAGAAAGGGTTCAATAAAAGGCAAATGTTCACGCTGAGGGGTCTTACTGCTAAATAAACATCATGGTCGCTGTCACCGTCTCTTCTGCACAGTGTGGAAGGGATGGAAGTAGCAGAAATCGTGAACAAGGGCCCCATAAACATGGAGGGAACAGACTTGGCATCATTTCCTGGCCCCTCAACCACATACCTCCATGCCAGTGGTGCACCATGGGCTAGGGCAGTGTATGACTCTGTGGCTGTGGATGGACAGGGGCACTCCATAGTCTTCTTCCAGATGGTCTATATAATTTCCTTTGGAAATTCCCATGGGAATTATAGTTGATGCTGTCAGTGTTAACACCTGCAGTCCTGATCCTGCAATGCACTGAAGCCTTATGCAGCTCCACAAAGAGGATAGCATGCTGGGCAGGCTCCGTGAGCTCAGCGAGATCTCTAGTGTTGGAGGGCAGAGGGAGATCTCTGCCACCATCCCAGGCTCAGAGCACTCTTACCCCCTCCATCAGCCTTTAGCGTGTTCCACATGCATTGCTCCCTCCTGTGAGCTTTTCCATGGAAGAAATTGGTCCAACTCAGAGAGTTGTTAGAAAGGTTTTCATAGGTGCACAGGAATTACCAGACCAGACCACACCAGTGGTCCATATAGTCCAGTATTCTCATGCCTATGACAATAGCTAACACACTGTTCCCTGTTATTTCCATGCAAGTTATATGAGGGATTCAGCTTGTTCTTCAGCAATGTAATTCTGCATCATGTGAGTATAAGGCTTGTGGCACCTGAAAATAACATAACATAGGTTCTGATTCAGCAAAGACTTAGGCATGTGCTTAGCGTTATGCATAGTGAGTAATCACATTGACATGAATGGAACTACTCACAGTGCATGAAGTTAAGCACGTGCATAAGTCTTCTCAGGATTGGGGTCTTAGTCCCTTCTTTATCTATGTAATTATATACGAAAAACCCTACGTTAACAAAATGTTAAGGGTGAAAAGTCAAGCACTCAGGCCTTGTGTTCCCAAAATTTTCTTACTGTCTGCTCATGGAGTTCAGCTATCACTACAGCTTTGAACCTGCCAACACTTACACATGTGCCTGAGTAGTCCCACTGACTTTGAGAGGTAGGTACATGCTTCAAGTTAAGTGTGTGCATAATTATTTGCAGGAGCAAGCCCTAGGGGAAGAAAAAGGGACTTTGATCCATTTTAATAGTGCAGAACTTTGCAAAGAGAAGAGTGAACCATAATTCAAGCTATAAAACACATTATAATAATGTCAAGGATTGGCAAACCCACCAAACAAAGCAACCTTCTCCAAGCGAGGCTCCTACAGCTGGAGATACTGAATGGAAGACGTTCTCTCTCTCATATTTTTCTGCTTTTGTTTTTTATTCTTTTAGTTATACGCACGAAAACAAACTCTTTGTTCCTCAGGGATATGTTTCTGTTTCTGGTGGTAAGATAGTTAATTATATTCTGCCTCCCTAAATCCTCCCTGATGTTTCAGGTGGACATGTATAGTCATGTTCCTTTTGGGTGAAAATCACCTCTGTGCAAAGAGCCAACACAATACCTGGGCACCCCTTTCTGAGCCTTGGTGAATGTAATGGTTGCAGCGTGCTGTTGTGCTCTTTTAAGCAGTCATTGACTTCCATGTCAGAGGAGAAAGCACTTTTTTGGTGACTGGAGTGATTCCCAGTGGTTAGAGGCGTGACTCTAGCTTATGCCATTGGCATATAGTCCTTCAGATACCCTATGTCAGTGGAGGATCGGGTGTAGCTCCTCTGCCACATCCCGTCATGTCTCGAATATGCCCTCCAATGCCGCAGGGAGTTTGTGGTGCTGGCTAGCACAAGAGGCAACTTCACTGCTTCTGCCAGCAGATATAACGTCCCCTGTGCAGGAGAACTTTGATGGTCATTTCTTCCCAGTTGACATCCACGTTGCATCACTTGGGCTGTGCAAAGAACTTAGTGGCCCAAAGTTTACCTCCCTCCCTCACAGTAGTGCAGTGAAAAAGTCTGGCCGGCACAGCTCTTTGAGACCCTGTGATGAAAGGTACCTGAGATTGCAAAATATTATTATTTATTATCAGAAGGTCAGTGGAACTTTCAGACTCTGTTCTCTATAGATACAGTTCAACAGCTTCTTTGGAGGCATCGGGCCTCACCTAGTCTGTGTCCAGAACACAGGGAACAGCTTTGCATAGGGAGATTTGGGTTGGATGTGGTGTTTCTGCTGGCAGTCTGATTAATAATTTCTCTTCACTGCATTTGTGTCAGGATGGAGTCTGTTATCATTTAAGGTATGGTGTCTGGCCTCCTGACTGAATATCCCCAGTGACTGAGATGATACCTCCTCTCTGGGCAGTTTAGTACATTCTTTTTGCATTTCTCCCAATATTTAAGTGCAATGTTTCCTGTTGCAGTTTAAATGATGATCCCTGCCCTCTTTACCTTGTTTCTCTACATAACTGCAGACATGTCTCTTCATAGACCTTTCTCTGCAACATATATGCCTGATTCTCACAAGCCTTTCTCACAGGTCTTATTTGCAAAGTTTTGATCATGTTTGTTCTTCTCCCCTCAACTCTCTCCATTCCCGTTTGTTTTTGAATGGGTGAATCCTAAACTGAATGCACTTTTCCTGTGAATAGAGAAAATTCTTTATATACATGTTTGAGGAAAACTTACTGCCATGTCTATCCTGCAAATATCCCCTGAACCCGACCTCTGCAACTAAGAACTTTCCTTTCCACCCCTCCTAATGCACACACAGGGAAACTGACCATTTCGTTGTTTTTAGGTCTTTCTCTGCCCAAGCAACAGGCTCAGGATTTGGCCCTAATTATTTAACCTCCCAACCATCCTTTACAGGAGCAGGAGGTAATTCCTGTTACATGCATAAGAAAAATCCTGGCTCACAATTGGTGAGAAATTGGTGAGAAATGGCTGGTTGAGTTTCTATTGTGTTCATTCTTCAGCGATTTTTAAAAGATTGTCAAATAATTTATTCACAAAATGTCATCAGACTTAATTGAATAGATTTGAAAATATGTTCATTGAATTATCAGCCTCGTTTTGTCGCTGGATAGCAATTAACGAACTAATATGAATATTTTTTTAATATCATAAAACTCACCGAATACATTAGTTGAAGAATATTATTTGACTTTCTCCAGCTGGGATCTAGAGCTATGCACACTGTATGGCACATACAGCTATTTTACTTGCAGTGTGCCACATGAAAACTGATTCACCTCCAGCGAGAGGAACATGGCATTCCACTTTGTTTTTTCCTGCACCACTAAGATCATCGTCTACCCTTTGGAATCTAAGTTTGAAGAAAGAAACATGATGGCAGTTTCTCCAGCTAGATGGAACTCTAGTTCACTTGTATGGTTGTAACCAGACATGATTGTCACAGTATATACATTGACTTGCTTTGGGTCTTGATCCTGCTTCTGTTGAAGTCAATGGCAAAACTCCCTCTGGCTTCAGTGGTCACAAAGTCAAAAATTTTAAGGCCAGAAGGGATGACCAGACAATTTAGACTGACCTCCTATAAAGGGTTAGTTTCCACTACGGGGAGATCCATGCTGCTGAAATTGATGCATCAGGGATCGATTTAGCGGGTCTAGTGAAGACCCGCTAAATCAATGGCAGAGTGCTCTCCGGTTGACCATGGTACTCCAGCTCTCCAAGAAGAGAAAGGGAAGTCGACCAGAGAGCGTCTCCATTGACACAGTGCTGTGAAGACACCGGGGTACGTCGATCTAAGCTAAGCCCTAAGACAGGCCACCAGCACTACAAACTAAACCAACATCTGACATTAAACCAAAGTATTACAGCCCACAGTGGACTAGAATAGGGGGGACCAAGATGTATCAGTGCCTGAGACTTCCACTGTGTCAGGGAAATGATTAAGTGAGATATACCCAGATAATCCTGGCAAGTGACCCGCACACTGCAGAAGAAGGCGAAAAAACCCCAAGGCCAATCTGACTTGGGGGGAAATTCCTTCCTGACCCCACATGTGGTGATTTGTTAGACACTGAGCATGTGATCAAGACCAGCCAGCCAAGCACCTGAGAGAGAGAGAATGGTTGATACCACTTTAGAGCCCTGGCCCTCCAGTGTCCCTTCTCCAGCTGTGGCCATTGCTGATGGTTCAGAGGAAGGAGACCAACAAAAAAAACAAACCAAACCAGAATACATTGGGGAGAAAAAATCCCTTCCTGACACCTGAAGCATGAGGTTCTGATGCCATGCCCAATTCATCACAAGCAACCCTGTCATACAATTGCACTCAAATTTTTCCAGCACTCTCCAAAAAATAATTTGGTTGTTTGCCCCCACAATTCCTGTTGGGAGGCTGTTCCAGAACCTCAACCCTCCGGTGGCTAGAAACCTTCTTCTAGTTTCCAGACTGAATTTGTTTATAGCCAGTTTATGCCTGTATGGTTTTGTGCCAATATTGTCCTGTTGCTTAAATAGCTCTTCACCCTCCCTGGTGTTTACCTCCCGGATGTGTATATAGAGAGCAATCATATCCTCTCTCAGCCTTCTTTGTGCTAGACTAAACAAACCACCTCTTCCAGTCTCCTCTCGTAAGATAGGCCCTCCATTGCCGTAATAATCCTAGAGGCTCTTGTCTGCACGTGTTCCAGTTTGCATTCCTCTTTCTTGAAAATGGGGCAACACAGAATGATCAGGGTTAACTTTGTCAATCCTCACATGATTACAGCAGTCCTCTCTGCTTTGGGCAACACTTGGAACAATACTTGGCCTTCAGTTGCTGTAGAATTCAGTAGCCTGTCTGCTTTCATGGGCTTCTCAGCAGGAGCGTGTTTTACACCTGTGCTCCAGGGAGAGCACTGGCTTCTAGTCATGTCCAGGTCAGTTAAAGGTTTTTCTCTACTAAAGCCCTTTATGACGGAATCTTTGACATCTTGGCTACCAGCTCCTTCTTCTTACCAAACTCTGACAACTGAGATTAGCCTGGTCATATGCGCTGACAGTGCCTTGATTTTCATGTCAGCTGGGGGCAGGGCCTTCTTCATGGAGGGTCCTTGACTCTGAAATTCTCTCCACCACTTTCTGTCCCACAGGACTAAACTCTGTGACCTTCTGTACAAGTATCAATGTTTTCTGTTTGCCCAGTAATTCCATGAAGGGTGAACTGAGGGAGACCACGGCTAATTTTTGTACTTTACCAGCGGAGTTTTTCCTTATTTGCCAATCTTGGTGAAAGTGCAAGGGTGATTTAGTCGCATATATAGGTGCACTCAGTGTAAACTCGGTACCTTTACGTTCACATCTGCAGCGCCCACACAGGGGAATTACAGTACAGCACTTTGGTGCACTGTTATTCACACCCCCTACGTCAATATTGCAGGGCACTGTAGACATGTCTTAAGTCTGTCTGTTCTGCTTGTGCCTGTTATAAAGCTGGATCAAATGAAACACACAGTGGTTGAATAGCCTTCTCATGGTCTCACAGCAAGTTGGAGGCAGAGTAGAAAACAGAATAGTAGCCTCTAGCAGCATGGTTCTGCCCTCCCTTGCAACCTGTGGAGTCCTTTACAGCTGGACCGACTAAGGATAAAATATTGCCGTACTGACTTGCACTTTGCTCAGGTGTGACGTTGCAAGGTGCAGGCTGGGAGAGAAATCAGACCTTTGCTGTCTTAACTCTGTTCCCTTCTCCTAGCCCCTAGGCACTCACTCACATCTCCTAATACATTCCTAATGCAGGCAGGTGCATGGAAAAGATGCCAGCTGCTCCGAGTGTAGCTCAAGACACCCCACTTGCAGCATGAATCAAATTTGGGGCAAGGCAAGTTCAGTGACCAAACTACAGAATGATAATTCAGAACTAGGTAGTTCAGTCGCTTGACCTTTCCCAAGTGAACCTAGACAAGAGACTCAAGCCAGTGATTGAAGTGGAATGAAGCCAGAGGGGGAGTTGTGGGGCTGGGCAGCTATCCCAAGTCAGGAAGAGGAGCCGGGGGGGGGGGTCTCCCCCTGCTTTTAGTAGAGGAGGGGATGTTGTGCATTCCTCTCTTACCTGAGCCTCTGACTCAAACCAGCATTCAGAATCTCTCTCTAGTCCTCTACTTTGTCCAATGCTATCAGCTTTCCTTTCTTTACGGCATTCCAGATGTTTCATATAAAACCCACTCTCAGCAGGGCTCCTAATAAATCTCACAACACTTTCTGTGCCCGGACAGTCTTGTGCAATATATAGTATAGTAAATTCCTGAACGTTTAATGAGAATTAAGTACATAAATATATGCCTATAGAAATCTGTCCTTCCCCATGTGAACGAATGAGCTGGGGGAAGGAAGTGGGCTGGCTCTCCAGGGCTCCAGCACATGTTGCGATGGGGTAACACATTCACTAGGACCTGTCAGAGATCTCAAGTTTCCTGGATCAAGATGTCCAGGAAAATGTAAGTTCCAAATTCTTGAGCACACGCGTGCCAGGCTCCATTGAGAGTTGAATGTGACCCTAAGCATTGTTCTGATTTTATTTTATTTTATTCAGCTGAATGTATTTGAAATGATTAGGGAGCACAGGAGGCCCCAGGATCCTTCATATACCCAAACCCTCAGTATCAGCTGCAAACTCTTCAGTTTTCAGTAGTAATCCCAGCTGCTAGGCCCCTTACACAGACTTCTTGTTGTTGTTGTTTATATTCCAGTGGTTCCGAGACCAAAGCCCCATAGTGTCAGGGGCCGTATATACACATGATAAGAGACAGAGCCTGCCCTGAAGAGCTCGCAGTCTAAATAGACAAGACAGACAAAGGGTGGGAGGGTGAACAGGCCTGGAGAGGTGAAGTAACGCAGCAGGTCAGTGGAAACAGACCCCTGGTCTGCTAATTCCCAGGCAGTATCCAGTCTACTAGACCACACTGCTTCACTGTTATGGGGAATTAAAGCCTGTGGGGGAAATTATGGGTGTTACTGATGGTACCATTTGGTTCAGGATCTTGTAACACCACATTATTGGAAAATGTGACTTCTCCTCCTGTGAACTGTAGTATAGTAAAATATTGACTGTCCTTGCAATGGAAAAACTTTCACACAAAGTATGTACACAAGTGCCAAAAAGGGGACAGATATTTAGAAATTTGGTGACCTCGTTTAGCGTATTCAGAGTAGGAAGGCTCCCCAGCCAGCAAGCCAGAATCTTCAGCCAGGTTCTTTGAATATTAACCTGATCCTCCATAAGTAATAAGTAAAGTACAAGTTTGCAGGTTAACATTTTATTATAACTTTGCCTTAATAAAAGGTTTCAAAATTGTTTGTTCAACAGAAAGTAAACAAACAAACGAAAAATACTACTTTTTTGCTGGAAAAAGCTCCATCCATGGATTGTTAACCAGCAAGCAATGTCACAGCCGAATCCGCTGCTTTGCACAAGCTATTTTTATTCCTTGTGAAGGGCTAGCAGGATTTTTAAAGAAAGATAAAATGTTACAATCTGTGTAATAATTCTGCTGCCTCAGAGACAAGGAATCTCTCTGTTAAAAAGAGACTAACACTTTCCTGGGTTTTGAGAGTTATTGGATTTGGGTTCACTGTGGACAGTCTGCTACATTAGTCCACAGTTATATTCATCATTGGAAATGTGCATGATGGCATGGTTTTATAATATTAAAATAACAAGGTTTAGGAACCACTCCAGAACCCTGGGATATCCCTTTTGGTCATGCTCTTACAGTGTGAGAGAGCTAGGAATATTAACGAGAGACATCCCCCATTTGTTAAATGCTGTCTCCATCCTGTTTTTTGCCGCTTTCCTTGCACAGAAGTCAGAGTGATTTATCTTCATAATGAAGTGTTAATTGTGTTTGGATGATTCTTTTCCTACTAATAATAGGATATCATAACATTAGATCAGAGCCTGTCAAAATGCTGAATTCAGATTGTCGTGCAGGTATGCTCCAAAAACAATACCAGGTTCCCTTTGTCTGTGACATGGCAATGGATGAGGAAACTTGTGATAACATCTGTTTTGATCAACAAATGTACAGTTACCCATTTCCTTAATTATTAACTTAGCAACCATTTGAGATGCCGATGATACCTGTGCTATCTAGGCCCAATTTTCCAGTCCTTACTCAGGCAAGACTCCCGCTGAGGTTTCTAATGAGGACCATTAAAATGTGCTGGCTGATGGTATAAAGATTTAATACAGTAATAATTATTTAATCTCTCATGTATGTCTTTACATTTTTAAAATATAATTCCTATTCCCAGCTCCATAATGACACAAAGCCTGTAGACTCTAGGGAGAACTTTGCATATTGGAAAGGTTTTTTGGGTACTTTTCATGTTTGTTTTAAATGTTGGGATTCTGTTTATCAGATATACATGTATGCAGTGTAGCATACACTTGTAGCTGTGTCGGTCCCAGGATATTAGAGACAAAGTGGGTGAGGTAATATTTTTTATTGGACCAACTTCTGTTGATGTGGGACAGGCTTTCAAGCCACACTCAGCTCTTCTTTGGGTCTGGGAAAGGTACCTGAATAAGAGCTCTGGTGACTCAAAAGCTTCTCTCTCTCTCACCAACAGACACTGGTCCAATAAAAGATATTACCTCACCCACCTTCTCTCTCTAGCAGAAATACACACATTTTATATATGCCTCCTTGTCCCTGCTAACCCTTTTACCATCCTGTCTTACCCAGCAGCATTCTGTTCTGAGCTGAAATATCCTGCTGTAAAGCGAGGTAACTCCATGGAAGCTAATGAAGTTACTCTACTTTCACCAGTGTAAATGAGACCAGAACATATCCCTGTTTATTTATTCCTATCATAAGTTAATGAAGGGCTAACTCCTGCAAACTTTTATGCATGAGTTATCCCTCTCCAGTCAGTAGGGCTATTTGTATGAGTAAACTTAGGCATCTGTTTAAGTATTTTGCAGAATCAAGCCCTGAGGTCTGTTATAAGGGTACTGTTGCAAAATATTGCTTACAGGATGTTCTGCTTTTCCATATCATGGTTTAAAGGTGGCAAAAATGTGCTTGTACCTCTTTTGCTTCTTTGCAATGGATATATAATACTTAAAAGACTTTGAAGTTCTTTGTTTCAAGTCTGATTTCTTTGTTTTTCTTCTTGTTCTTTTTACATTAGAAGATCAGGTCCTACCTGTCCTGAAAGGCTGTAGGAAGCTAGTGAAATGATGGCACCCTAAATGCTAAGAGAGGGAAAGCTGAGTAAAAACCTCTTGTTTTGTTAACATCTATTAATGGCAATGACTAATTAGTATTTTAAAGAAAGGAAACTTCCATTAAAACCTCCAATTATCACATCTTCAATTAAGGCATGAGAATAACAATAAACATCCTCTTAGAACTCCTACTGAGTCCTGGAGCTAAGCCAATGGAGGCCAGAGTAGAGATTCCTGATATTCCCAAGGTAAAAAAACAAGCAGAACAAAAACCTGACAGGTGAAGATGCAGAAATAAATTTATCTGAGCTCGAAGACTCTCTGAGAGATTTCAGCTGACAATGTCCTGGGTCAGTTCTGTGGCAAAGAAAATTAAACGTGTTTGCAAAACCTGAGTTAATTAAAATGAGCAGGGTTTAAGGTAACTGACCTTTAAGGTAAACTTTAAAAACCTTCCGTTATCAAACATTATCTGTCTAATCTATCTTTCATGATCTTGGTCTAAACCCAGATTTTTTTTTCAAACCTCACGTTAGTGCTAGAATCTGCTGTGTGTTTTTTGGCAGTACAGTCTCCATCACTGCCTGCTAGCCTCATAGTTCCTGTGCACTGGGTGGTAAAATGTCTATCTGTGATGTCCTGTTGCTTCCATTCACCTGCATCATACTCTAATTATATCAGGACAGTGGGTCTCAGCCTTTATGTCACCAGTCAGGCTGCCAAAACACGAGTTTGGTTTTAAAATCAAGATTTTTTTGGAATAGTGAATCTTGGGTTCTTTTTCTTTGCCTTCTGGTTTCTAGCCTTTTCTCCTGCACCATGAGGGCAAGAAACTTTTTCTTTTTTGAGGAAGGCTGAGATTCATTCAGTCACATGCCTCCAGGTGCTGGGACTTTGCCAGTGATATTTGGTGTTTCAGTGCTGATACCAGTCTAGCATGGGAAGACTTTAACGAATCAGATACTGCTGCACCAGCTGTTGTCCATTGCTTTCCATGTTCTAAGCTGCCTAGGAACCGGTCCTACCTTCAAGCCCAGACTTGTATGTACCAGACTAAGCTTTGGAGCAGCACAAACTCTATTAAGGGGTAGAACATGTACCAGTGATTGAGAGATCGTAGTGGCAGTTCCCCAGGGCCCCACAACAAGGCCGATTCCTCGGAGCGTGGTTCTGTGTGGTGCAGAGCGCCCTCAGCTCTGCTGGAAATCAACAAGCACTAAGGGCACTCAACCACTCACCAGAGGCACTCAGCACCTGGCCGGATTGGTCCTTATGACAGGGAGGGGAAGCCTGTTCTCTGAGGTAGCAAAACTGGCTTACGGACCAGTGGTTGGGAACCACAGCACTAGAAGGCCTCTACCACATGATAAATGCAGCCCCTACCAAAATAAATCACTTCCTTTTTAAATCCTTCCCTACTGTTCCCCTCATATTCATAATAGGATGATCGGTGGAACCAAAGATGTGGCTGTTACTTTAAAGGATAAATTAGTTTGACTCTTAACTCAATAATTAAAACTGTTATGGCTATGAGCCTGCAGGGATAATGTACTATTATTATAGTCATTTGTTTCAATTAAATGCTTACTGATTTTACAATAGCAGCTGGGCACCTGTGTGAGATAGCTATTACTCTGAACAAGACATCTCAAATTCCAGCAGAAATTTGTCACTGCGCTAGAGCATTTTCTATAGACCATGAAAGTTTATTAGGAGCAGTTACAAATCGAGAAGAGGAGGGGTGGTAATTGGGGATATATTTTCTTATCAGCGTCTCTCTCTCTCTCTCTCTCTCTCTCTCTCTCTTTTTTTTTTTTTTTTAAAGTAAATCATCTTTACACATTTCAACTATGGTGATGCGTTTACATTTAAACTTCAATACAGAAAAAGCCTGTTGGGAAAACTTAGCTTCAAAGCTGTTCAGCAGATAATTTCCCTCCCAGGTTGATTATGATTGTAATGGCTTGTTCTTTAGGAACAAATCTAAGGAGAGATAATCTACGCCAGAGATGGGGGTTGCCAGAGGATCCCCCAAATAATCTGCCATTGAAATAGCTGCTCCTCTATTGGGGTGATAGCAGCAGGTTGTAGGTTTTGGTTTGCTAAAGATGCAGGAATATAATATTATAGTTGAAGTTTGAAAGGACAAGTAGCTCTTGTCTGAGACATGCTATAGGAGCTAATCCTGGGAGATGGACCAAAGTCACTCTAGAGTGTTTGGTAGCCCTGAAGATATTTTGTAAGTGGAGCCCCCCCTCACCTCCTGGGGTACATGGAGTTGGGATGTGATCTTGTAGTGTGGTTTTGATATGCATGGCCAATATCATTGTCCGTTGTCTTGAACTATTGTTGCCAGGCTCACAGGACTTTTTTAGACTAGAAAGAGTGGTCAGGTCAGGGTTAGCGAATATGTTTTAGCAAGCCCTGGCCTAACCTCTTTTTTCCCAAGGGAAAACACCTTCTACATCAGTAGTCACCAACCTGTCAATCGTGATCGACTGTTCCATCGCAGAGCCTCTGCCAGTCAATCGTGATCTCCAGCCGCTAAAAGTTCGGCAGTGCAGTGGAGCTAAGGCAGGCTCCCTACCTGCCCTGGCCATACGCTGCTCCCAGAAGTGGCCAGCACGCCCCTGAGGCCCTGGCAGAGGGGGCAGGGTAGGAGTCTCCGTGCGCTGCTCCTGCCTGCAAGCACCGCCCCTGCAGCTCCCATTGGCCGGGAACAGGGAACTGCGGCCAATGGGAGCTGCGGGCGTGGTGCCTGCAGAGAGGGACAGCGTCCTGAGCCATGTGGCCCTGCCCGCAGGGGCCGCAGAGGGGTGATGGCCGCTTCTGGGAGTGGGGCAGGCAGGGAACCTGCCTTAGCCCCGCTGCACCACTGACCGGGAGCCGCCCAAGGTAAGTGCCACCTGGCGGGAGCCCACACCCCTCCCGAACCCCAACCCCCAGCCCTGAGCCCCTTCCCGAAGCCAGCACCACGAGCCCGTCCTGTACCCCAAACTCCCTCCCACACCGCAGCCCTGAGCCCCCTCCTGGAGCCAGCACCACATACCTCCTCCTGCACCCCAATACTCTGCCTTCAGCCCGGAGCCTCCTCCTGCACCCAAACTCCCAAAACTGCACCCTGTCCTGCACTCCAACCCCCTGCCCCAGGCTCAGTCAGGAGCCCCCTCCCACACGCTGAACCCCTTGGCCCCAGTCCAGCACCTGCACCCCCTCCTGCACCCCAACCGCCTGCCCCAGCCTGGTGAAAGGGAGTGAAGGTGCGGGAGAGCAAGCAATTGAGGGAGGGGGATGGAGTGAGTGGGGCGGAGCCTTGGGGAAGGGGTGGGGTAGCTCCTGGGTTGCACTTAAATTCAAAAAGTGCTCTTGTGCGTAAAAAGGTTGGAGACCACTGTTCTACATGGATTTAGCTAGTGTAGGCCCCTCCTGGGTTTTCCTCTACAATGTGTTAGCTGGCCCCAAGCTCGCGTCAGTCACCTTTCCTAGTCTAGACGAACTCGCAGTGCTTTGTAGAAACAGAAGCTGTGGGCAAACTTCTCTCCTCTTTTCACTGTAGCCTATTCTTCACAAGCAGCTTTCATCAACAAGAGTAGCAGTTCCACATGGACAAAATGTAACAAGGACAAAATATGCAGTGGAGATCGGCAAGGAGAGATAATGGCTTCAGAGGAGAATTTTACCATCTATATGCTATATATAAGGATCTAGTCTTCTACGGCCAAACACAACTACGTCCGAGGTGCAACATGACCGCAAAAGTATTAGCAGCCATATGCACAACAGTCTAGAGGTAGAAGGTGGAAAAGAAGAAGAATTCCTAACAGAATGAAAGAAACAGGGAATTTTAGATAGGCAGAATTATCTACGGTGGAATTCAGCCAGGGTACTGGGATTAAAATCTCATTTTGCAGAAAGAGACCACAGACTTCTGAATGGCCAGAAGTAGTCAGTATCTTCCCATCTTGAAATAATTCATTCATGACTACACTGTCCGAAGCGTGATGCTGCTTGGAATGACAGCATATTGTCTGCCCAAATAAATTGGCTAATTCTGTGCTATTTACTGCTGGAAAGAGCTGCCTTTTGCCGATGAATTTTTTGGGAGTTAACATAAAACTGCACTTGATATATTTAAAAACATTATCTTTGCTGCCAGAGTGTCCAATTCCCATAGCAGAATCTTTAGCCTGTTTTTAATGGTGTTTTGTTACTCATGCTGCAAAAGTGTAGATTACTGGTTTCTCCATAAACAAGGAGCTCAGAGCATGTGCAGTTTGTCAACCTATTTTTCTTTCCTTTTTGGAGGATTAGCTGGAGTGTTTATATGCCTGATATGCATATTCATTAAAAAAAAGACTAAACTATTGTAAAAAAAAAAAAAAAAAAAAAGGCTGGCTTTGAATTAGAGCAGCCTTTGGGAATCTTTTAAGTAAGATGCATTTAATTACTTTAGTAACTACTACATCACATTTTACTCATGTTCCTCTGAGATGCATAACATCTTATAAACAGAGGCAGCAAACATGTCCTTTGGAGTCTAGAAGTTTGCATTGCTATAGTGCCGTGTAGCGAGGATGCCAGTGCACTTAAAAAACAGGACCGAATTCCCTCTCGGATACTCACTTGCAGCTTCTCTTTCTGTGCGAGCCACAGATACACGTAGGAGAGCAGAATTCAGATCATTGTCTCCACTTCACAGTTGGGGGAACTGAGGCACGGGGAAAGGAAATGACTTGCCCAGGGTGTTTGTGGCAGATCCAGGAATGGAATCTCGGTTCCTTATGACCCAGAGCAGTGCTGTATTCACTAGGCCATCTTCTCTTCTTTGCCTTTTTAACGGTATGCTCATGATGATGATTTAATTATGAATGTATTTGCATTTGGCTCCATCAGGGCATATGGAGCTTTACGGAGAATAAAGACACAGAGCCTGCGCCAGTGAGCCTACATGATAGGTTATATTCAGCATGACAGGAAGCAGAGATAGATAATATCGGGGATGGGGTGCTTATGCCTGGGAAGGTGAAGGTGGGCTTGCTTTTGTAAGGGGAACACATCATACTAGTGCCCTTGTTCTGATTAGGGACAGTTGTTGTTGCTTTGTTTATTTAGCTAATTAGGCTGGTGCCAGCAGGTGGGCCATTTTGGGAGAGACGGAAGGAATGGAGACTTGGAATTTTGCTCCCTGGCCTTTTCTGAATAAAGCGTTCCTTCTTTGCCAAAACTACTCACTATTATTGTTTAGAAGCTGAGTGAAGACCATCAAAGTTATTAGTATTTCTGAAATGAGCAGAATTTGAATCTAGGTCTCCAAAAAGGAGAGGCTGGAATACACAGGACTGTTTCTCCTGGGTCTTCACACTGAATACTGCCCATCACAGCCTACGTTAAAAAATCCGTGATTGTGGTAAAGGGATATAAAAGTAAGCCATGCAGAATGAAGGGAGTGGGTGTGCAGGGGATGGCTGCAGCCTTGTCTGTTTGAAAAATGCTCTTCAGAAAAGGAATATGAGCTTAGTGAGTGACAAAGGCTGGGCCAGCTCCTGCCGACGTCAGTAGCTCAGTGGTCTCAGTCGGACTGCTCTGAGGGTTGGCAGGGTCGGGGCAATTGAGTGCAGCCTGCCATCATTCACTCAGTAAAAATGCCCTGGTCATGAATGAAAAATAACAGCTATTAATGCAGTAAACAAGGAGATTATGGAGTGCGGACTGTACCATTGAGTCTCTGCGTTCATTATCATGATTCGGAGAGTTACTTGAGTGGGTGCTTGAAGGCTGAGTTGCAGGATTGCATGAAGGAGAGGAGAGAGGAACCAAGAGTAAGCAGCAAAGAGGAAAAAGAGTAAGTGGAAACGGATGTCTTGGGAGAGAGAGGATGCAGATACTCTTTCTTGGAGGAGGTCTGTGGGTTAACATGTGTTGTCTGTTGGAAGCTCCGGGAGCAGAAGAATTCCCCCAGGTGATGATCTCCATGACGAGAGGAGACCATTCTGCCATCCACCCAGTTACTTGTGCCTCTGTCACCTCCAGCTTGGATTGCTGAAATGCTCTCGCCTTGAACATGCCCCTGTCCTCCATGTGTTTCTCGGGCCACCTGTCTGGCTCCAGGTGCTAGTGACACTCTTTATATTCTGCAAGGGCTGGGAAACACTTACTTAAATAAGAGGCTGCCCAGGTGTATCAGTTAATGATGACTGGAGCTCAGCTTTCTGAGTTCAGTAGCAGGGTAGACCCAGTTGGAAGCCCACCTGCCCTTCCCTTCCACCTTTGGAACCTGCTCCCCCATGTCGTGCAACAGGATTATTTCAAAATATATTTTCCAGGTTGCTCAGGTAGCCTTCCAAATGTGACCCCGTGAGTGTTCTGCAGGCAACAGCTCTGAGTGAGGATGCAGTGCTTAACTTGTTGGTCTTCTGTCACTACTAACCAATAATACTGGTCTCCCTTATTTTAGGGAGGAGGCATGTGCAGAGGTTAGAATAAGTGTCTATGGATTAGAACACTGTGGAGCTGTTCCCATCTCTGCCATTGACTCACTGGGTGGCCTTGGGTCAGTCACTCCCCTGCCTCAGTTTCCACATCTGTAAAACAAGAATGAGGATGCTGTCCCTAGGAAGTTGTGAGAGCTGATCAGTGTCTGCAAAGCACTTTGAGACCTCGTTGGTTCCGTGGCAATCCTTGTTGTCACTCCACCTGTTCAATGTGGATCTGAGGCTGCAGGTGGCGGTTGCGCTGTGGTTTGGGCGGCAGCACTGTTCCCTTTTCTTTGGATGCAGGTGGTGCAGTTTCTCACTTTTTCAGGCTTGGCTGAGGCTAGGAGCCGATTGGGAGTGAGCTTGACTGAAATTTAATCTAAACAAGGCAGAGGCAATCCTGGCCGATTAAGGAGCATTCTGAGAGTATGTCAAGGAATGTGCCAGTTCCCGCTGTGAAGGGATTTTGCCAGCCCTTTGTTATGGAGGTTTGCAATTTTTTGGTACTTCTGGAGTCCCAATTTCTCCCAGAGTCCCATGGGGCTTGGTGGAGAAAATCATATGCGGGTCTTTGAAAGACAACAAAAAGCAGAGCTGCTGAAATTTCCACCCTACCTGATGGATATGCTCTCTGGAGACCTGTCCAAAGACCATTATGGTCAATGGGAGTGTTTCCATTGTCTTCAATGGGCACTGGCTCAGGCCCTAACTCATTCCTACAATTTTTCATAAGAATTTGTAGCACGTGTCCATTATCCATAATTACACTCCTGGACTTGTTCTGCTCTGCTGCATAAATAATATGCACTTTAAAGAAAAAATGTATGATTACATATTTAATGGATAAATGGAGCCGTTGTGGTCTATTGCCCACATAATAAGAGTTTTTAAAATTGTCTTAATACAGTATTTACCCAAGAGACTGGAATGGCTGTAAATGAGAATGAGCTATTTTAGCTTTTAGGATTTTTTAAACCACATTTTAAGGCCTTCCCCATTTATAAAACACACATCTTATAAACTTCTCTTCATTTAAATTTAAAATAAGGACAATAAATTATGCTTTTCCTTGGGAGCTGGCAGATCATCTTGAACATGAAAGTTCTGGATTAAACTGACAAAATCCAAGACAAATTTACCATTTTGTCCTTTGAAATTTGCAAGTGAACTCACTGCGTGTGAGCCAGACAGGTCCCATACTAGCTTCCCCACACCCAGCTCTGCCACTCACCTCAGTCCTGCTTGTCTCACCCCCTTGTTATTCCAGTTCTCTCCTGGCCCCCAAGAATATTCTGCCTAGTGCAAATACACTCAATTTCTGACCTGCAGTAGCCCTTACTGTGCCATTTCTGGGATGACTAGCCCTCTCAGTCAATGCACCTGCAGCACCCTCCTCATTTAGATTAAAAGTTTAATAGATCTTCATGCCAGAAGGGACCATTAGATCATCTAGTTTAACCCCCTGTAAAACGGAGGCCATGGAATTTCGTCGGTTACTCCTGTATTGTGCCCAATAACTTGTTTTGGCTAAAGCATCTTCCAGAAAGGCATCAAGTCTTCATTTGAAGACTTCAAAAGATGGAGAATCCACCACTTCTTTTAGTAGTTTGTTCCAATGGTTAATCATCCTCACTGTTAAAAAGACAACTGTAGAATGAAATATCGTAGACAGGCAGACACGTTTCCAAGAGTCCCATGACTTGGGCCCCAGTTCTACAGGGTGCATAAATGTATGCCTAATTGTAAGCATGAATGGTCCCCCTAAAGTCAGTGGGACTAAACTCCCGTGGTTACAGTTAGGCACGTGCTTAAATCCCTTGTTGAGTCAGGGCCCTTGTCCTAGGCCTCTGGTGAAGAGAGACTGGCTGTCATACAGTATTCCCACCCATCTTTTTTGTGCTTGTGTCCTGAGATAGCTGTTGAGCATAGGACTCCCAGAAGCAACATGCAAAACCTGCTGTTCACAAACGTTTTCATAACTTGGACCTCCTCTTTCATACAGAAACTGTCTCATTGGCCCCTCCTTTCCCATTCCATTCATAATCATTCACCATCCCTGCCGCCACTACAGCAATTACTTAGCTGGAAAAGTTCTAGGAGGCAAGTATTTGATGTGTTTGTAGTTGTCTCAGTGCAATTTAGCATTTGGAAATGAGGAGGAGGGGCCAGTGCCCTGTGACCAGTCAGCTGTCCAGTGAGCCCCACTATTTGGGAATGTGTTAGCTGGATAGTGTGCATTGGAAATTCCTTGCAGATATATAGCACGGGCCACTGCTGTCATTCTGTCATTAACTCACATTTCTGTGGTTCTCCATGTATTTATTTGTATCTTTTCACAATGATGTGATCTGAGGACAGTGATGCAGTCTGACCCTAAAGGGCATGAAACATAGTCAGCCTAAGTCAAATTCTTGGTGTTATTTCTATGCGGGACATATTTGCTGTTTGAAAGTTAAGTCCCAGCACTAAGTAATTAACACAGAAAGAGGTTGCTCTTGTCAAAATCTGTTCTCTCCCCATGTGTATGATCTGAATGCATGAGCGGAGTGTGCTGTCTGGTGTTGTGGAAGAGCTCTCGATTCCTGACCTGCAGCAGTAAATCTGCTTCTGCATTTGGATTTATTTCCACTGAAGCCTGCTGAGCCCTAGCAGATCTTCCCTCCATTTCTTACTTTATGTGCTGCTCATGGTGTTGGCAGGACTTCCCTGTTAATGAGCGATTGCACCTCAGTGGGTTTATCGGAAGATTGTTAATAAATAAAGCCCTGGGTCTTTAAACTCATGTTAACATTAATCAGATTAATACAGAAAGCACAAAGTCTGGAAGATATTTAAGACTGTGTTTGATTTCCCTCCTGCTGACTTCTTCTGTGGCTGAATCAGATTGTATGTAAGTAGCTGGCTTAGCTCTGTCTCTGAAATTAGTAAGAGAACTCTGGCACGCTGCTGATGACATTGACATGTGGATAGGCCTCCCTCGTTTATAGGGCGGGGGTAACTGATCTGTATATGGGAGGGAAGGTGATAAATAACCTAATGTGAATTCTGGTAGGGTTTTCTCAAGGAAAGGCAGCACAGATTTCGGTTGCATAGTCTTTTCTGGGCACTTCCGAGTCTGCTGTTATTTGACTAGTCCCCGAGAGTAAATTCTGTTCTAGATTCTGATCTGACAAGCATTACTCACATGAGTAGTCTTCATTCATGTGAGCAGTCATATTGGATTAATTGGGACTGCTTGTATGTGTAAGGGTCTCTCGTGTGAGTAAGTATTTGTGGGCTCAGTCCTGCAGTGATATCAGTGCTTAGGTCCCGATTCTGCAAAAATTTAGAGATGTGCTTAACTTTACAAACATGAAAAAACCCATTGAATATCAAAACTACTCATATCTGTAATGTTCAGTGTGTGCCTAAGTCTTTCCAAGATTGGGGCTGTAGCGTGCCCAGATGAGACTGTGGGGGAGAGAGTGGATTAATGGAGGGAGAGGAATACAAACTAGTTTTCTTTTTTATCAGATTTGCTAGCTTCACTGAGTAACAAGCAGTACAGTGAGGACTACACAAAATCCTCCCATAGACACAAGAGGGTGGGTTTTGTGATGGAGGAGAGCAGCATGGAGCATGGGAATTTCCCTGCTAGATCAGACAAGTGGTCCATGTAGTAAAGTGTTCAGTGTCTTTGGTCATTTCCCTGAAGAAGGCTCTATTTTTCTACAACCTTGGATCCAAACAAGTAGCACGTCATAATAGTGTTGTTATTCTGTTATTACATCGAGTCTGGACCTTCAGTAACCCCTCACTGTTATATTTTTGTGATTACTACATGTCTCAGTTATTACTCTGTGTATACTGGATAATCAGACGACAGGAAAGTCATCTCTATGAAAAGTACAAGGGCATGCAAAAAGTCAGGATTGAAATGCAGGAGGTCCTCATTTAGAGACCTACGCTTCATCCACTAAACAATGCTCCGTTTATAGAAAGGCAACTCTGTCCTCTATTTGTGCATGCAACTGCAGGTGCAAATTGGGTCAATGCATTGCCAAACTTATGCACACAACCATAGAATTTGCATGCATAAATAAGGTTGTGTATTTTTGGTGTCTGTATGTATATGGTTCTCTGCCCTTTGTAAATTTGATCCGAAATATTTAACTTAAAACATTAAAGTCCACAAAGACTTTTAAGAGAGTGATAAAGCAGGTTGGGAACTGGTTTGGGCTCTCTTACACTGGGTTCCTTATGGTCGTAGATGACAGCCATTTCTTTACTGCAGTTCCCAGAGCCTGAAGGAAGATGTGAAAAGCCAGTTGGAATTAGAAACGCTGGACAAAATTCAGCCCAGATGTAAGCAGATGCAACCCATTTGACTTCAGTGGAGCTGTAGCCGCTTACATCATGTCTGAAGTTTGCCTGGTGTTTCTCATAGTATGACTCATTCTCAGTGGGAAGGGCTTGTTATAATGTGGCGTGATCTGAGCAGGTGCAGCAGTCCTCTCCAGGATTTCTTCTTCATGAACGCACTATATTCCTGAGGCCAATTACCGTGAGTCAGTGCTCAGTTATTGGGTGATGGGGTGGTCTAGAAGTACCTTTGATAGACAGATTATGGGCCAGGTTTTCAGATGGTGTAAGTCAACCTAGCTCCATTGACTTCGGTTGAGCTACAATGATTTACACCAGCTGAACATCTGGCCTTGTATCTCTATTTTATCTGTCTTTTCTCCCTTCAGTATATAGGTTCCCACACTCTTCCTGGCACCCTGGTATCCCACTATATGAACAACAGCCTGGAGGATCATCCATGTCCAAAGGGCCTTCAATTTGAGGCTGGGCTGATTGTATATTCTGAGGCTTGTTCAGAGATGGATGGCAGAATGGTAAGGCTGAAAATGGCTAGACAATGAACATTTCTTTTGTTGGTGAACAGGGCGTTTTACTCTTCATGCAGTAACGGTCCTCACCATAGCCTCTCTCCCTAGCTTAGTTTGGGAGTATTTAAGCATCTGTTGTCATTTTGCTCCTTTTCCTTCTGCATTTTAATGATTTATGTAGGGCCTTTCATCAGTGGTGTTTGCAATTTAAGCCTGACGTCTGTACAATCTGTCATATGAACTGGACATACAGATTCTCTGCCCAAAAGAATAATATTCATTTTTTTCACCTTTTCACACAGCTGGCCCTTAGGCAATTATAATTTCAGCCCTTCCAGCAGGCTCTGTCTGTTGTTTTCCATTACTTTCCAGACGGGTGCAAAGATGAATTTTTGCAGTTTGGTGTCTGATGTGCTTGCAGTGTTGGTTAAGGCCCCAGCACATGTTATCTTTTGAAGCTGGGAAAGGGCTGAGCTGCTGAAGAATGCAAAACAAGCCTGTTCCCTTGTATATGGGCCCGATCCTGCTGCCTGTTTCCTTATAATCCTGCTCCCATAGAAACAAATGTGAGCTTTGCCACTGAGTTCAGTAGGAGCAGAACTTGGCCCTGAATGTGTGAGTGTGATGTAGCTCTCTTGCAGGCCATGGACTGAAGTGGAATTTGCTCACAGTATGGTGGTTTACGTTGTAAGCTGTCCTATGGCGCAAGTAGGCCATCACCATTCTGTTGGGGAGTTAGAGGGCCACGCTGGGTCTGTCTTGCTCTATCTGTCGTTGTGCGGTTTGTTTTCTGTGTTCATGGATCCAGCCTAACTGTGGTGGTTGTAGGCTAATGGGATGAAGAGCTCAATTTTCAAGTGTGGTCACATTAAGAGGGGATCCTGAGGGAGCTCAGGGAGACACTTCAGCCCACAGAACCCCATTTACACGCCACACTGCCGACGGCGGCACCTGAAGGCAAAATCTGGGCATCCTGCTGCAGTGGCATGAGTCTGATCATGCACAGCGCTGTGCGCCTCTGAACACATCCTGTTTGATTGCCAGGGGGCTGGAAACAGAACCGTCTCAGTGAGGGGTCCTAGGGTAAGATTGTCCAAAGTGATTCATAGAATCATAGAATATCAGGGTTGGAAGGGACCTCAGGAGGTCATCTAGTCCAACCCCCTGCTCAAAGTAGGACCGATCCCCAATTAAATCATCCCAGCCAGAGCTTTGTCAAGCCTGACCTTAAAAACTTCTAAGGAAGGAGATTCCACCACCTCCCTAGGTAACGCATTCCAGTGTTTCACCACCCTCCCAGTGAAAAAGTTTTTCCTAATATCCAACCTAAATCTCCCCCACTGCAACTTGAGACCATTACTCCTTGTTCTGTCATCTGCTACCACTGAGAACAGTCTAGAGCCATCCTCTTTGGAACCCCCTTTCAGGTAGTTGAAAGCAGGTATCAAATCCCCCCTCATTCTTCTCTTCCGTAGACTAAACATCCCCCGTTCCCTCAGCCTATCCTCATAACTCATGTGTTCTAGTCCCCTAATCATTTTTGTTGCCCTCCGCTGGACTCTTTCCAATTTTTCCACATCCTTCTTGTAGTGTGGGGCCCAAAACTGGACATAGTACTCCAGATGAGGCCTCACCAATGTCAAATAGAGGGGAATGATCACATCCCTCCATCTGCTGGCAATGCCTCTACTTATACATCCCAAAATGCCATTGGCCTTCTTGGCAACAAGGGCACACTGTTGACACATATCCAGCTTCTCGTCCACTGTAACCTCTAGGTCCTTTTCTGCAGAACTGCTGCCGAGCCATTCGGTCCCTAGTCTGTAGCGGTGCATGGGATTCTTCCGTCCTAAGTGCAGGACTCTGCACTTGTCCTTGTTGAACCTCATCAGATTTCTTTTGGCCCAATCCTCCAATTTGTCTAGGTCCCTCTGTATCCTATCCCTACCCTCCAGCGTATCTACCTCTCCTCCCAGTTTAGTGTCATCTGCAAACTTACTGAGGGTGCAATCCACACCATCCTCCAGATCATTTATGAAGATATTGAACAAAACCGGCCCCAGGACCGACGCTTGGGGCACTCCACTTGATACCGGCTGCCAACTAGACATGGAGCCATTGATCACTACCCTTTGAGCCCGACAATCTAGCCAGCTTTCTATCCACCTTATAGTCCATTGTTGGTTTTGGTTGCCTCCACTGAAAAGTGCTGAGCCCCTGCGCTCTGTAAATTGGGGGCCTTTAAGGTGTCCCAAGTCGGGCACCCAAAATCAATAGTCACTTCTGAAATCCTTCGCCCTCTTGACTGTGGAATTTGCTTGTTGCCTCAGTCTGCCAGAGCCCGAATCTGCTGGCCTTCAGGAGATGGGACAGGGCACAGGTTTCTGGGGGACAGGATGAATGATTGAGTAGGGTCAGATCTTTGTGGGGAGTGTTTGTTGTTTTGTGTCATTAGTTCTAGTGTCTGGAGCACTGGGTGGCATGTTTTAAGTAAGTAAATACAGTAGAAAGTTCTTGATTTCTCTGCCAGTCAGGGGACTCAGACTTGCCAGAGAGGCACCCCTCTTTGTAAACATGGGGCTTTGATGACAAAGGGAGGGTTTGCACCTATTGTTTTACTGTTATTCAAAAAATTAAAAGGAGGTCCATAAACCTTCATGAAAGAGATGCTGCAGTCAGAGCAGTGTCAGGTAAGGCTCTTGGCAGTAAGGCTCAAGCATCATTCTTAACACACCCCATTGTGTGCCTGGGCCACACTGTACAGCACATGGGAGCAAACTGTGTGAGAGACCCTCTGTGTCTAGGACACAGTCGCTTCTGGGTCTCGGAATCTTCTTGGTTTTACTATACTGAAGTCACTTCCCTAATGATACCTCGGCATGGGGCCAGATCCTCAGCTGGTTAGGTTGGAATTTGTGTTTTCGCAGTGCGGTCAAACAACAAACTTCTGCAACAAAACCTACTTACGTTCTGCTATCTGGCCTAAAGCCAGATCCAGGCCTGTCTGGGGGAGGCTGGGGACTTCTGCTTGTTCTGCTCCAGAGTATACGATGTATTTATTTATTTCTATTTGTACTTTTCTGTTTAAGCCAGGGAGCAGGGGATCCGAGAAGTTGTGGTAACTTGTTAAACATGAAGAAGTTAATTTTTTGAGCTTCTCACTTTTCTAAGCGATAACACGTTGTATTTGATCATGTGCAGCATGCGAGGAATCGCAACTCCTTGCAGCTGCATCCCTGAGCAGAGCAGGGCTGAACTTTCAAAAGCAAGGGCCGACGATGTGTCCACACAATATGTGTGTGTGCTCAGTTGGTTGGCCCAGCTAGTTTGACATCCCGTGGCTATGACCAGGCGTTTCAGAGGAGACTGTGAAAACCCCACTTTGGACAGTTTGGCTGTAGCCTGCCCTGGGGGAAGTTTCTTCCCGCTATTATAGCCTGAAGCATTTCTCTGCTGGTACATGCGCACACACATTTTGCTGATACAATTTAAGCCCTCATGTTGTAAACCCTTAGGGTACGTCTACACTGCTAGTCGCCCAGGCACAAGCCCACCTGAGAGCCTAAGGCAGCTAGCCGTGCCGTCACAGTCACGCTGCTTTGCTATTTTTAGCGTGCTAGCTCAAGCAGACCTAGCGTGTCTACATCTACCTGAGCTGGTAATTACACCTCCTAGCTGCCGTGTAGACGTAATCCTTGTTTTCCCACAGGGAAATTATGGAAAGGAGAAACCACAAGCATACGCTGCCCAACTCGCTCTCTTCTCTTGTTTTGGAAAGGGGCAGGGAAGAAGATTTTTCTCTACCAGTTCTGTAATATAATTTCTAAATCAGTCAATACTAGTTCATCATAAAGTAATTTTATAAGACAATAAATAAAATACATTTTTAATTAAAAAGTAATATTCTCCTAACTCAGATCCAGGAGATGGTCCACTCAGACGCCACTTCCTATGATTCCAACCGTCAAGTCCCCCTGATCAATCGACCAGGGATGTTAGCCGGTCACATGAGTGCCCTCAGCCAGTCACAGCTGATTTCTCAGATGGGTATGAGGAGCGGTGTTACCCATGGTTCCCCATCACCCCCAGGAAGTAAATCTGCTACACCATCTCCCTCCAGTTCTACTCAGGAAGAGGAGACAGAATCACATTATAAGGTACGTGCAGCCATGCCTGTTTTAACAGACATACAATAAGAGAATGACAGACAGTATTTACAGTGATAGAAATAATTCGCTCTAATAAGAGAACAGACCTTTTGTTTTTCCTTTGCACAGAGATAGAGAATTCTCTGTAACAGGCGATTGTTTACAGAGAACTTTTCTGGGCTAGGACGCGGGAAAGCATGGCAGATTTGCAAATCATATCAAACATTGGTGTTCTATATTGGTGCATATAACAACTCAATGAATGAAAGTCTCTAATTCTGAGAGAAGTTTTCTCCCCTAAGTCTTTTCTTTCCTACTGCAGTTGCCAGATACATCATGCTACATTGTTCTTTCAGATTAGGATTTTGACAATAAATACGTGGTTCAGTGCTCAATTTTTTTTCCCGTTTCAAAGACTGTATCTGTAAAACTAGACTTTGTGTTGGAAGAGAGAAGCAAAAATCCAGCGTGTGATTTAGCAGAGTCCTTAAGAAGCACCCGTGTCAAATAACAAAGAAAGCATCCTCTGTCTTTTAATTCACCTGGGTATTTTTTTAGCAACCAGTTATTACCTAGGACAGTTAATAAAGTGATGGTGACACAGGATATAGTGAAAGTTGCTTGCCATTCTTGTTTGGCTAGTGGTCAGAAGCCCTTAGGATGCCAGTTGTCTTGAGTGGATGAAGAGAACTGATAAACAAAGAGGTAAAACGTAGGGAAGATTATAAAATAAAAATCACCTGCTTCGTTAGGACTGGTGTGGAGGAAGTGTTGAAGGACAGCTTGGGCTAAGATTTCTGGGTCACCTTAGTCATCCTGCATCATTCTCAGAAAATGCACTGGCAGAGCAAACTCTTTGCGCTGTTGTCCACACGTCTTCCCTGACTCTCCTTGCATGTGGGCAGATTGCAGAGATGATTATGGTACAGCCATAATGTCTTGTGTACCTGATACATGAGCATTCACCGACACTGGGTACTTTGATGTTTAGACTTGTAACGTTCTGGGATGGTGCTGACCCGTTTGTTAAGCCTTCGTGGAAGGGCTGTCTCTGAAAGATGCTACTTCTAAGGAAGACACTGTATTACCAAAATCACTGGCTTGCTGGCAGTGTATCTTCATTCCCAGAAGAAAAACCTTCTGAAGATCAAATTGTGTGTGTGTTACCCACAGTAACAAGTAATATAGTGACCGCTTAGCTCTAGTATTAGGGCTGAGCAAACTATCAAATACTTTCTCATGAAACTTCAGGAAAAAATATTCTTCGTTTTCATTTCACTTTTCATAAAATGGAAGTTTTCATCTCAAAACCTGACATTTCAAAAAGTGTGTGTGGATGCAAATCTGATCTTTATTAGAACTAACTTGCGAAAATAAAAATATATTTTTGCTTGAAAATAGAAGTATTTTATGAAATCCTCAGATTTTGCAGTTTTAGAATTTGGTTGTGTCTATTTGGCACAGCCCTATGCAGCCAGAGGAGTTTGGTGATCTGCTGGCTAGAAGAGACTGTATCACCGGCAACTCAAGGGTCACAGAAAGCAAATGGCATTTGCTTTGCAGCTAAAACCTTTCTTGCAGTGAGAGTGCAGTGTGAGTTTTAGGCTAACTACACTCAGTGTCTGCAGCAGCTTTTTCCATTGTACCTTTACCAATCACCTTCAAGGTTTCAGCCTGACAATATGATAGTACAGGAGTTACCTGTTAGGTCATGGATTTTTTGCTGATACATTTCTTATAGGTCCAACGAGTCCCAATGAGGGAGACAGAATTTGGGGATATGTCAGATTCTTGGAGCAAGATAGCTAAGGCAATTGATAAAGCCCTGTATTTTTTTTCTGGCCACAAATATATACCTTGTCTATCCTGTATACACATAGCAAGTTAGGCAAAGCAATAATCAAGTGGTATGTTTCCTGGAGAAAAGAAACCACAGTGTAAAGAGAGCACTGGAGTCACAGTGGCTTATGCGTTTTTGTTTGCTTTCTCTATATACACAGCTGTTGGAAATATTTAAAGGCATCAATCCATCATTTATTTTATGACCATTAATGACCTTTGTACAACAGATCATAAAAAGAGTTTCTAACTAACAGGAATTAAAATATCTACCAAGAAAATCATATTAACACATAAGAAATGGTCCTGATGCCAGGAGGTGGTTTTTCTATTCCCACAAAAGCCAGTAATTTGTGAAAACTGGATAGAGACCAAACGCTGAAGTAAATTGTAACTCTTATTGGAAGCGTAGTGACCCACTGCAAGAGGGATCATGAAAGATTCCTTCACTGGAGAATTTTCAAAGCCTTGAGGGGTCAGTGGGGGAACCCAAGCAACATACCAGTAGATAATTCAGATGTAGGGGGAAAGGAGCACACTAACATTTTGTGCTAAGTGACTTCACTTCCAGCGCTTCATGGCTGAAAAGTTGTTTTTGTTGTTGCATCAAGGCAGAAATACGGCTGTTTTGTTTTCACTAGTAGTGTCTGGAAAGCTAAACATTCTTGTGTCCCTGCCCTGTCTGCACAGACTACTCATTTGAATTCACATCCATTAAAACGGTAAGACAGGGGTTTTCAAAGGAAAGACCAATGGACATTTCAATGGCATTTGGGTGCTAAACTCCTTTTGAATACCGCAGCCTAAGAGTTTAGTGTGTTTCCGGGCTTAGTTGTTCCCAGGATTAAGCATCCAACTCTTACTCGCCCAGCCTGGGGAGTGGGTATAGTCCCAATTACCCTTGCTTTAGAAATCTCTCTGCAGGTTTTATAAAATTCAGATGTGACCAATGAAGCCCCTGACTCTTTGAGAATCGCCTAGATGACAGCAAAGCAGCCTGTTTATAATTTGATTGCCCAAACCTGTGAATTATCCCAGCTTACTCTTCATGTTACATCGATTGTTCTGCACACGGGCCTCTCCAATGGAGTAAAGTGCGTTATCTCAGGGCATTTATAGCTGGATACACATCACAGCACTGTCATATGTTAAAATAACATTCACAGCTGTTTTCTAAGTCAACAGCAGCAAATCCAGGCCATTCTGAGCTGCCCCTTGTGAGTGATTCCACTTGAATTATTGGCAAAAGGCATTCAGTCCTTGCGGCAGTTCCCACTGCTGTGGGCACTAGGCTCCTGAACCCATGAGGGAAGACCGAGAGCCAGATTGTGCTAGGAAGACACTGGCTCCCTTTGGGTGCTCTGTGGAGCCAGCCCATAAAATCCCTCCCCGAGCAAACTGTGCCGGGTGTGGGGGGACATGCTTAATGCACCAACTCTTTGGAGGTTGCAGCCTGTTCCCCCAGCATCATACCCAGCCAGCTCCACAGGCAGAGGGGTGGGGTCATGACTGTACTCCTCCCACTTCCTGTGGGGTGGGATGCACTCCTGTGGTGCTTACAGGGAGCAAGCCTTGTGCTTCCATGATTGTCTCTGGCATTTATGCAAAGTGTGAAGGTGGAGGAGACAGGAGGGTGGAAGAGACATAATGGCCCGGAACAATTTATCCCACTGTAGAGAGTAATCCCACTGTACATTGGTTGGCATGATGGGAGTGGGGGGTTTACATAATCTCACGGGTCTTTTGATCTCTACCCAATGTGATTCTGTGACCTGGGCCTTGGTTCAGGTTTGGTTTAGGGTGCCAGTAATAATGATCAGGTTGTTTAAGCCTACATAATACCCGCCTGCAAGACACCTCCCTCTAGCCAGGACTATGTCGTACTACGCTGTACCAGATTCATACTTCAGCAGAAAATGAACTCTAAACAGTGTTGTAGCTCTGCTCACTGCTTAGCACATGGGCCATGAAAGCTGCACAATCCACACTGCTAAAGACTGTAAGACCCAAATCCACAAAGGCATTTCAACAGAAGTTAGGAGCCTCAATACTCTGTGGGGCCAGGACATGGTCTGTCATTTGTCTGTAAAGTGCCAAGCACACTTATGGCTCTGTATAAATAAGAATGATCACAAACTCCTAATAGTTGCTGAGAGTTGCTGATTCTTGTTCTTGGCTCCTCTACTTGATGCTGCACTTTGGCCAATAACTGCTGGAGGGTTTGTTTTCTTTCCCATCAGTACAAAAGTAGATGAACTGAGATTAAAATGAGATAAAATGCCATCCAATTCACCCACGGAGTGAAACCTTGTTATGAATTTTTTCCTCCTAACAAGGTGGCCTTTCACCCCCAGGAATCCCATTCCAACCCAATTGGCAGTTTTAAATTAAATGCTTTTTTTTGTCCCATCCCCCTCCCCCCCCTTTTTTTTTTTTTGCTTATTCGCTAATGGGCAACTGTCCATTTGAGAAATGCCACTGCACTGAGACCGAGCTTAATGGCCATTCAAGAGCTGATGAACAGAGAACATTAGAACTGTGCCAGCTGAAATGAGTCCTCTTAAACTCTGTGGTTTCCGAGCACTTCTGGTGCTTGCAATCAAATAACAAAGCCGTTATGACAGCAGCCTTCTTTAGACAGACAGACAGCCATGTCTAGTTACATTTTATGCTTAAGGGCTTGGTATTCAGCCTAGTTTCTATCATAAAATGGTGTTTTTCTTTGAGTGCTGGTCCCTATGTGTAGGTATGCATGTGCTCCATATTCCTGGAGCTAGACAATTTTGAAAGCAGTGTCCACTGATCCGCACATGCATCCTCACTCTCCCCATGCCTCCAACCAAGGAGATAAAGGGTGAGGCAGACCAGCCTCCTCCCCAGTTCCTTCTCACCACCAGGTCAGAACTGCCAGAGTCCAGAGTTTTGTTGTCTTTATCCATTTATCTGTAAACTATATGTCTATATTTTGCTCTGCTATCCGCTGTCTAATCTCCCTTCCCCTCATGGGGGGAGGGCTCATTCCACGAGAGCACAAGTGACGTCTATGGCATCGCTTCAAGAAATACCTCTACTTGATATTTACAAAGCAACTACATGGAATTCCAGCCACACTGCTTCAGTACAGGACTCCTCCACCAGTGCATCCTTTGGAATGGTGGCCCTCCGTTCGGCTCTGCCATCTACATTCTCACACCTTCCTCCTACTTAAGTACTGCTTGTCAGTCACCCACAGTGGAATACACACAGGGACCAGCGCTCGAAGAAGAGGAAGTTACTTACTGGAGATTCTTCAAGATGTATGGTCCCTGTCTGTATTTCACTATTCGCCCTCCTTCCCCTCTGTTTTGGATCATCTTTTGATTCACAGTAGACCAGGAATTGGAGAGATGGTCAGTCCGCCCAGCCCTTTATCTCCTCAGTTGGAGTCATGAGGAGAGTGAAGGTGCAGGCACAGACCAACAGACACTGCTTTCAAAATTCTCTGGCTTCGGGGGCCTGGAGCATATGCATACCCACAGGGGCCCGCACAGGTCAAAGGACTTCTAATTATGAAAGTAAGTAACTTCCTCTTTTAAAATCATCTTCCTGATAAAGTGGGTAACTCTTTAACTAATGGAATTGCTGAGCAGTCTGAGAAGTGTCTCAACACTGTCAGCATTTGATAAGCAGAGATGCTAGTTGACTTTTTGCCTTTGAGGAAGTGTTTCTAGTGGTTAGAATACAGGACTGGCAGCCTTTGGTTCTGGGTTCTGTTCCTGGCTCTGCTGTTGACATGGGACAAGTCAACGAACCTCTCTGTGTCTTAGATTTTCCTCCTGTAAAATGTGTTTAATAATATTTCCCTGCCTCACAGGGGTATTGTGTGGCTTAACTCACTAACGTAGAGGTCCTCAGTGTATGAGTTCAAAGTGGTTTAAAAGTATCTCTTTCCTCTATAGGTGAACACGTACGCTTCAATATTCATGGATTTTCTTTTGTCTGTGTCTGATATACTTACCCCTGCTGCATCTTACCATCTTCTTTAGCAAATGCCCTCCACCTGGAAATTTACTTTCTGTTTTCAAGTTCCGCGTATTATTTCTTAGCCCTGTGACTGTGTGTTCTGGTTACCAGCTGTCACATATGCTACATTAGCACCCAGGAATACCCAGGCATGCTAGCCTGGAACAGCAGCCTGTAAACAGCAGTAAAAAAGGTGGTTACATTTCAGCAGCATGGCCTGTGCAGCAGTGCCAAAGAGAGTGCCCAAGGCCAAAGATCAGACCCTATAAGAAGCAGAAGTTTGGCGGTGACACTAACTAAAAAGGGAAACTATGGATTCTGCCTCACTGGAGGCTGAGTCTTAGACTCTCTTCAAGAAGAATTCGGGGAGAATGAATTCAGTTCTGTTATGGTACAGGGAGTGGACTAAACGACCCACTAAATGGCCTGCCCAGCACAGTGATCTGATGAGACTTGGTAATCACAGGTAACAAAATGCAGCCCTGATCCTGTAGTCCTTCTGCACTCAAAACTCCCCTTGGTCTTTGGTCAAGGTTTAGGTAAGCAAGGAATGCAGGAGAGGGTCTGTACTCCCTTAAAATCTTGCCAGATGCTGCAGATAACTAAATAATTAATGTTACCTCAGTCTTTTCAGTGCTCTCAAAGCTCATGGAATGCTGAATGCATTCAGATAGCCGAGTCTACTTGTTTAACACAAAATTGGCAGGTCTCTAAGGATTAACGCAGTGTATAGTGTTGTCATAAAGATATACTACACTTTACTTGTGAATTCCCCCAGAGGTGCTTCTTGCCCTGTTGTTGTGGAGTGTATGCATGTACGTGCAAACAGGCCCTGCACTATTTGGGGGAGGGAAGCAAGCTGCCTTCCAAAGTATAGATGTCCCCAAAAGGGCGCGGTGCTCCAGTGTCATGCCGGTAGTGCTTGTGGCCCCTGCTCATGACTGCTCTGGGGGGCAAGGTGGACCTGGTGCAAAGAAACACAGCACGCAGTCGGAATGAGGAAAGTTGGGGAATGACGGGTAAAGATGGACCATGACTTCACCAGGGTGAAATCAGGACAGGGAGGAATCTGAGAAAGGGGAAAGCAAAAACGTGAAAGTGAATTTTGAAACAAGTGTGCGCTGCTGAATGAAACCAGCTGGAAAGCAAAATGAATGGGGAGGTCACGGGCAGAGGAAATGGGCAGGGCACAGGGAGGGAGTATATGAGCCTCCAGGGGATGGTTAGGGGAAATAAGCAAGAGCAAGTGAAAGTATCTGGGGAGCTGTTTAGTGGAAACAGTGAGGGAGGTTGTGTCCCTAGGAGAGAGCCTGAGGAATGTGGGGATACATCAGGCACCATTTTAGTCTTGGTGCTTACAAAAGAAAAGGAGGGAAACATGCCACACACAGAGGGGAATGTACTGGGGGACAAAGAGTGAGAAACTCATGAAACTACAGGACACCAGCACAAGTCAGGGAGAGAAGTGCAGTGACAGTTCCAGAGCTGTACAACCAGCATCCCACAGTGCAGAAAGAGGCGGTGAATAGAAAATATGAACGCCTGGGCACAGCTGGAGGGGAGCAGAGTGCTAAAGTGACACCTCCCCCTCCCCCAGTATTGAAAAGGGATCAGTGGAAGAGCTATGGCAAACTCCGCCCAATGCCTCTAACATACAGACTGAGATGGATTCCTGAACAACTGATCAAGCATGCAGTCGGAGGTCAGGTGGAACTTCGGGAGAGTTATTCCACAGGCTACACCAAGGAAGGGCCTGCTTAACTAACCTGACTAATGTCTCTGGGGAAGTGATAATAGGAGCAGCATGGGGTGAAAGAGACGCATTATTTGGAATTTCCAAAGGCCTTCAATACACTGCTTAAAAAACTGATCTACATTGGGTTAACAATGTAGTATCAGTGGCGAAATCTTCAGGGGCATAAGAAGCTGGGTGGTCACCAAGATCAGAGAGTGGTACTGGTGAGAGATCAGGTGGGAGGGAGTTGAAAAACAGTGTACTGGCCCAGTCTTGTTCATACCATACACAGCAAGTACATCGAGGCGGGAATAACCAGCAACTTGCTCAAGTGGTTCAGGATGGCAGTAATGGGATACCTGTGCTGGAGGGCAGTGCTGGGTAGCTAGGGGAAAGCCCAGGAGCTGCCTGCACTAGGCCTGCCCTTAGCCAGGGTTATTAGTTCCTCACTTGGGTTGAACACTAAACTTCTCAAACTATTTGTACAAGTGAAAGGGATGATACTGGGGAGAGAGTCAGGTTGTGGTGCCAGGCACCATCCTGTGCCTGTCATGAGTGCTCGTTCTTCATTGGCTTCCTGTCTCATCATTTTCCCAATGCCACCAGAATCTTTAACTCCAACCAGAGAGAGCTGGTCATTACTTGGTCCCTTTTGGTTTTACAGATTTCTGGAGAGAAGAGACCATCAACAGACCTGGGCAAGAAACCCAAAAGCCAAAAGAAGAAGAAAAAGAAGGACCCCAACGAGCCCCAGAAGCCTGTGTCAGCTTATGCCCTGTTTTTCAGAGACACACAAGCAGCTATCAAAGGGCAAAACCCAAATGCTACATTCGGAGATGTTTCAAAAATTGTTGCATCCATGTGGGACAGTTTGGGAGAAGAACAAAAGCAGGTGAGTTTCTGATCTGGTTTGTTACAGCTGTTGAATTGGTTTTATTTTTCTACCTCCAGCGAGTTAGAGTCTGGCCCAGCATGGTAGAAACCGTTTGGAGCTTAGGTACCCAAAGGTGTATGCACAAAAATGGAGGCTATTTTCAGGAGTATTGTTGAAGTGCCCTTTGCCACTAGAAGCAAGGCTTTAGGGTTTGCATGCACAATTTTGAGCTCCTAATTCTATACAGTAATTGTGTGACCTGGCCCCTGGATAATTCCAGTGGAAGTAAGTTCTCTCCACACACAAATCTCAAGAGCAGCTATATCATAATGCAGTGCAGCTACAATGAATCAAAGATAGTTTTTTATGGACTTGTCCTGGAATGCTCACAACCTGCTGCATGCCATTTGATAGAGCTGTGGGTCAGAAGCCACTAGAGAATATGTTCTGAGTGCCTCTGTCCTTATCGCATCCTCCAGTGAGCACACACAGATGGAGTTCTGCATGCAACAGATTTTTTGAAGTTTTGTATTCAGAGCCTGACCTATCAAAGCTAACATTACAACTCCCATCCCACCACACTGCATGTAGACATGTCGGAGACCTGCTAGGTGATCAGCTGTTAACACAGTGCATCCTCTAGTCACATCTTTACTGTTGCAGTTCATAAGTAATTAGCCTTGCTGGCAGTATTTCTAATAGTCCCTAAAGGAGTATGTAGAGAACACACTGATGGCTGCAGTAATATTAACTAGGGCACAGAGTAGAACTGTATGGATTTTAATGGCAGTTACTCTACTGGGGTGAGTTAGAGTGATGGTGTCAGGTCAGATTAGGTCTAAGGCTGTATTATTACTCTGACTTCCATAGAGATGGTGTGGGGGTGATGTGCCCCAACCTCCCTCTCTCCCTGCATGGATCTCCTGGCTCTTGGGGCACTTCCTACAGACTGCGGGGAGGTAGCCAAGTTCGGGGAGGTAGCTCAGGCTAGTACTACTGGGAAGGGATAGAACCACACACAGAATATCTCCCACCTGTGCAGGTCAGGGGATATGATCAGGCTCATACCGTTGTAGTGTCAAAGGGAAGATAGCCTGAGCTTTAGAGCTGAGCTGCTTGTGCAATGTGCTTTGCACATTGGAAAACGTAATCCCAACTATACATATAAAATGATGAGGTCTAAATTAGCTGTTACCACTCAAGAAAGATCTGGGAGTCACTGTGGATAGTTCTCTGAAAACATCATAGAATCATAGAATATCAGGGTTGGAAGGGACCTCAGGAGGTCATCTAGTCCAACCCCCTGCTCAAAACCAGGACCCATCCCCAATTAAATCATCCACTCAGTGTGCAGCGGCAGTCAAAAAAGAGAACAGAATGTTGGGAATCATTAAGAAAGGGACAGAAAATATCATACTGCCTCTATATAAATCCATGGTACGCCCACATCTTGAATACTGCATGCAGATGTGGTTGCCCCATCTCAAAAAGGATATTTTGGAATTGGAAAAGATTCAGAAAAGGGCAACAAAAATGATTAGGGGTATGGAACGGCTGCCATATGAGGAGAGATTAATAAGACTGGGACTTTTCAGCTTGGAAAAGAGACGACTAAGGGGGAATATGGTAGAGGTCTATAAAATCATGACTGGTGTGAAGAAAGTAAATAAGGAAGAGTTATTTACTCCTTCTCATAACACAAGAACTAGGGGCCATCAAATGAAATGAATAGGCAGAAGGTTTAAAACAAACAAAAGGAAGTATTTTTTCATACAATGCACAGTCAACCTGTGGAACTCCTTGCCAGAGAATGTTGTGAAGGCCAAGACCATTAACAGGGTTCAAAAAAGAACTAGATAAATTCATGGAGGATAGGTCCATCAATGGCTGTTAGCCTCTGTTTGCCAGAAGCTGGGAATGGGCAACAGGGGATGGATCATTTGATGATTACCTGTTCTGTTCATTCCTTCTGGGGCATTTGGCATTGGCCACTGTCGGAAGACAGGATGCTAAGCTAGATTGACCTTTGGTCTGACCCAGTATGGCCGTTCTTATGTTCTTTGTCCTTTGCAAAGAGATCCTTCATGCCATTGGGAAGGAGGGGAGGGGCTTTCCTTTGGGAAGTAATTTCATTTGAATGATATAAACATTATTTAAGACAATATAAATCCCTTGTACACATGCAAAAGTAGGGAAATTCTCAGGGCTCGTTATTACAGCCAGTCATGTAAAATAAGCCTAGACAGGAAACAGTTTTGTATGTGCTGATTCACTGTTCTGGGGCTTGCTTATAAACTACAATAGCTTCTCTACAGATTGGCAGCCTCAAATCCAGTGTCAAGGCTTCAAAAAAGCCCAGGAAGCAGATCTTCAGTGTAACATCTCACAGGGAACTTCCCTACTCTGTAACCATCACACAGCCCTCAGTCTGTTTCACGCAGAGATTTCTAGGCTCAGTTTAGCTATTCTTGTTGATGTTGAGTCAGTTACAAAAGCCCTGTAATTGCCTATTGCGAAGACCCCAGGGCACCCTTTTTTGGTAGCACGTGTGTCTTTTTATCACAAGGAGAGAGATCTGACATTCTCTGCAATTGGTCTCTGAACCCAACCGTTCGGAAATTCACCGTTCTCTCCTGAAGCACAGAGCCCTAACTTTAAAGGCTTACTGACAGCTTAGGGCCTGCGCCCTCTGTCACTGAGCTCCCAGTGCTCCCACTGCCAGAATTCCAGGTGGCTACCCTTAAGAGAGGAGCAGCAAATAGACAGAACCAATTGAAATGAAAGTTATGCCGGGAAATAGTCCCTGTTGCTTTGGGTCAGGCACAAACAGCATGGATGTATTTCACTCCGGTGGTGTAAAAGCCATTTTATTTAACTGCAAAGATTCATGACTCTCCACACTAGTGTTGTTTGCCAGGCTGCATGAGGCTTCCGTACTGTCTTCCATACCATTCGTATTGGTTATTCCTTGATGTATTTTGTTTTCTTAAGTTCTAAAGAAATCTATAACCTGTGTAAATATAAAAGTGCCAATTGAGAGAAGTACATCATTCACCCTGAGACACTGCAGATGACATCAGAACAGGGGGGTCAGGGGGCCATGGCCCCCTCACTTTTTATCTACCATAAAGCCAAGCGATGGGGAGAAGGAAAGGGGCCTCGGGGGAAGGGGTGGTGCAGGGGCGAGGCCTCAAGGGAAGGGGCTGCATGGGGGTGGGCGTCAGGGGAAGGGACGGCACAGGGGCGGGGCCTCGGGGGGGAAGGGGTGAGGAGGGGCCTCGGGGAAGGGGCGGGGCCACAGTTCGGGCACTGGTGGCTCCTTCACTGTTAGTAAGCTTCTACCACCCCTGCATCAGAAACCCAGAATCAGTTGAGAAAATGAATATTTAGATGACTTCTAAATTGTGGCTAAAAAGGATTTTTCATGCTTCCTGTCCTTTACATGATAAACCAGATGGTCAGTCTAGTTCTGGTGGGTGCCGTCAGAATGTGCATAGGCCCTTTTCACATGATGCAATGCTGCAACCCTCAGTCACTCCCGTCAATGAGTGTTTATTCATGCAAAGGGTCCCACTGACTTCAATGAGATTACCAGCATTGTGATCAGTGGTTGCACAATCAAGCCCATATTCTGGTTATTATTTACCCAGTGGACTTTAACAGCTAGGGTATGGCGTGTAAAGTCTTGGACATCCCTTTCTATGGCAGTGACCCTTTTGATGGTTTGCTGATCCGATCCTCTCCCATCTCTCTGCTGCTGTGGTCTTGTCTCCTGAATACACCATAACTTCTTATTACTAAACAGCCCCAAAGTCCTTCCCCTAGGTAAAAAGTACTCTGTTCCATTTCTCTGACCCTGCTCTCACTTAACACATTCCCCTCTGCTTTGCTCCTACAACCAGACCTCCTGGAATTCCTCTTGACCTCACACCTTCTCTGTCGTCTTACATCTTAGCTCTCTGTAAGGTGTCCAGCACCATCCTCTTGCTGGGATTCATCCTGGCTTTGACCTGGCCTCTACTGAAATTCTTAATCCTGAAATCCTTAACTACTAGTCTTCCTAAATTATTACTCTCTGTACTTCAGCAAGTCCAAAAGGTTGGCCTATGGAGCTCATTGCCACATGATATCATTGAGGCCAGGAACTTAGCAGGATTCCAATAATAATTGAACATTTATATGGAAAATGAGAAAATGGTCACTGTTTGGTACAGGATTCTGAACTAGATAGACCCCGAGTCTGATCTGGTCTGGCAATTCCCATGGTTCCTAGGAATGTTCTTTCTTTCCAGGTCTGAGAATCATACCAGTCTTATCCTCTCTGTCACCTTCCCTCTGGCTTCTCCCCTATACAGCCGTTAAACCAATTCAAAATGGCTTTCTACGTTTCAGATCTCTCCAGGGCCTTATTCCTCCTCCACATCTCTGGCCTCATACCCATCTGCTCCCTGGCTCCGACTCTGATCTCAGTTGCACTGGTGTAGTGCAGAAGTAATCCTGGTCAATGTAACCAAGACAAAAACCAAGCCCACGGACTCCACTTCTCCATTCTGGGACTTCTTTCTGTCCCCCTCTTCCATGCTATCCACAGCAGTTGGTGCTTTTTGCATGGGCTGCACCCTTCATCTGGAAATTGGCCCTTCCCCCCATCTTAAACCATGGAGCCACTTTCACTTCTAGTCATTAATAATCTGCTTAAAACCTACCTTCCCCTGTAGCTTATGGTTGACTCTCACAGTAAATCGTCCTATGACACCATATGAATTAGGACCCTCCAGGAATGTAATGGGCTAAATTTACCCCTGATATAACCCCATTAACTTCAGAGAGCCACGGGAGAGGACTCTGCCTTCCCAGAGAATGGAGTAGCTGCGTAAAGGCCCTTCTAGCCCAATGGCTGGAGTAGCCCCCAGGGGCCCTCCCTTCTGCAGCATCCGGTGGAAGAGGAGGACAGGAGGATTCATGCAGACCACCCATGCGCCCCTCTTACCCTTGTGTGCTACCATACCAGACTCCATGCCCTGTAGTCCTTCCACCTCCCCCTTACACAGCTGAGCTGCATCAGTTCTGCTGCCAAGAGACCCTCTGCAGAGCAGGGGTTGGAATTGCCCCTAGGTTTCTGACCCCTCCCATGTACAGAGCCCAGGCATATCTGAGTTATAGATGTACAGAAGAAACCCAACCCAGGCTTTGGAGACAGCAGCTTTCTCAACCTTTATTCCTGCCACTTAATTTCAGCCCTAACTGCATCTTCTTTTCTTAATATGTTAAAGATGTCTCTGTGGATGGGAGACCCAGTTTCAACCCAGCCCAGCTGAAAATTGGGTTTACATAATGGAAACACTGGTGCAACCCCTGCCTGAGCAAGGTGCGAATGCTCAACTCTAATTAACAGAAGGAATTAAACCAGCCCATTTTTCTTGCCTGCTAATTCTCCCTTATTTTCTTTTACAAGAGAGCAGTGGCGCTTGCCATTTCTTTACACATGCTTTATAAGTGGCTCAATTTCTCTCTCTTTCTAATTGATTTAATTAAGTCATTTGTTCCTTGTCTGAATGCTTAAATATTAACTTCCTGGCTTTGTCTCCATCTGTAAACATTTCTCCTGCTACAATTACCCCCTCTGCCTGAGGCCCTGGCAGAGAGGACACTATTTATCTTTGACTCCGAGGCTGCACTGGTGGTTTGTGAGATGGGACACGTTTGTTCTTGAAGAGTTTGGCTGGATTATGGTTTGTTTAGTCCCTATTTGCTTTCTCTTGGCCAAGCTGCCAGTATTTCCAGTCTCCTTCATTTACATTCCCAAGCAAATGCTAAGGAAAAAAAGACAGGTTAAATTAACACAATTTTTTTGATATATGAAAACATGGACTGGTGCTTAGAACATACAGTATATAGGGCATTTCTTCTAAGCATCTCAAAGCATGATACAATCCTCCTAACTGTAAGGGTAGCTAAGCACTTGAACAAATTCCTTAGGGAAGTTGTGGAATCTCCGTCATTGGAGGTTTTTAAGAGCAGGTTAGACAAACACCTGTCAGGGATGGTCTAGAGATAATACTTAGTCCTGCCTCAGTGCAAGGGGCTGGACTATCAAGGTCCTTTCCAGGCCTACGTTTCTACGATTAATGTATTAACTCAAACATTCCTTTGTAAATAGACAGGTAAGCATCATTATCCCTATTTAACAGATGGGCAAAGGGAGGGGCCAAGAAGGTAAGTGGCTAGAACAGTCACTCAGTGAATCTGTGGCCGAAATAGAAATAAAAACCAGGAATCCTGACTCTCAGCAGTCGCTTTACTAGACTACAATTCACTAGATCCTCTGAAAAGACACTCTAGTGTTCACTACTGGTTCTAATACATGACTAGCTCTGGAGACATGGACTTTTTTAAATGTTTATAAAGTATCTGAAAGAAATTTAATTTACATTGTTTTTCACATGGAGATAATCTCTCGGTAAGGTCCATGCAAAGTATGATGGCAAGATTGCAGTCTGCCACAGAACCCAGTGTTCAGAAAGACATAACTTTAGCCCCATAATAAACGATTCCTTACAACAATGAAAACCAGACAAGCAATGAGCCAAATCCTGAAGGCCTTACTCAATTTTTACTGAGTTCTTGCTCAGACAAAACTCCCATTGACTCCAACAAGGTTTTTCCGGCATAAAAACCGTGGATTTAGGGATATGTCCCCAGAATGTTATTGTGTAGCTGGCATAACATAGAGACCCCAGCCTTGCATTCCTTGCACGCACACACAACTCCCATTGATGTCATCAGGAGTTTGGGATCTGCAAGTTATAGTGGATCAAGACTATAGATAGCTGATGTTCTCAAAAGCAAACTAGGGAAAAGTAGCGTAGATGAAATGACTAGAAGGTGGATACACAATTGGTTGAAAGACCATACTCAAAGTGTAGTTGTGGATGGATCTCTGTCAGACTGGGAGGATGCCTCTAGTAGGGTCTCACAAGGGTCAGTCCTTGGTCCACTGCTATTCAGTATTTTCATTAATGACTTGGATAATGGAGTGGAGCATATGCTTATAAAATTTGCAATCCGGTGGGTAGTGAAGACGTACCCTAAGAGTAGTTAAGCTCAGGAACAGTCTTCCAAGGGTGGTTGTGGAGTCACCATCACTGGAGGTTTTTAAGAAGAAAGGTTGGACAAATATGTCAGGGATGGCTTAGGTTTACTTGGTCCCGTCTCAGTGCAGGGGGCTGGACGTGGTGGCCTCTCAAGGTTCCTTCCAGCCCTACATTTGTATGATCCTATGATTTTAAAGAAGGCAAAAGTGTTCCCAAGTCACTAGTCAATTCAGACAATATTTTTATGCATCATTTGCCTCATTGAGCTTTCCACTTTTTATAAGAGGATAACTGGAAGTGAACTCCTCCCACAGCCCTTTGGACTTGATAGCTCTGTTTCGCTTGGACAAAGATTGCAAACCTTATCATTTCTTGTTTTCAGATGGTCTCAAAGCTCTCCTTGCAGGTGAGTTTTGGTGCAAGCTCTTTCAGATAATGGCCAGGATGAGGCAGGAGGGGAGGACCAAGGGCAGGGGTTTGAATCTGGTTGTCTGATGAATCTATTCTTAGCTGAGCGGAGCCATTGCATTATCAAGTCACACCTTTCTAATACATGCTGACCGTTTCACAGCACATGCCCATTAAGTATTACAAATACATTGATCCGTCTGTCCCTATATGCTACATTTGAAAGTTATATATGGTATTGAGTGAACCCAGCCGCCATATCTGTGCTGGTGAAGGATGGTCCATAAATTCCTTGCCTGTGCCAGTACCTTGGCCAGGATCACTACACAGCAGGGGTGGGCAAACTGCAGTTCGCAGGCTGGATCCCGCCCACCAGCTGTTTAAATCCAGCCCTTGAGCTCCTGCTGGGGAGTGGGATCTGGGGCTTTCCCTGCTCCGGCGCTCCAGCTGGGGAGCAGGGTTGGTGGCTGCTCCACGTGGCTCCCGGAAGCAATGGCATGGCCCCCCTCTGGCTCCTACACGTAGAGGCAGCCATGGGGCTCCACTCTGCATGCTGCCTCCACCCCAAGCACCACCCCAGCAGCTCCCATTGGCTGGGAACTGCAGCCAATGGGAGCTGCAGGGGCGGTGCCTGCAGACGGGGCAGCATGTGGAGCCACCTGCCCATGCCTGTGTGTAGGAGCTGGAGAAGGGACATGCCGCTGCTTCCAGGAGCCGCTTGAGGTAAGCACCGCCCGGAGCCTGAACCCCTGAGCCTCTCCCCACATCCCAACCCCTTGCCCCAGCCCTGATTCCCCTCCCGCCCTCCAAACCCCTTGATCCCAGCTCCACCCTAGAGCCCGCACCCCCAGCTGGAGCCCTCATCCCATCCCGCACCCCAACCCTTGCCACAGCCTGGAGCCCCCTCCCGCACCCTGAACTCATTTCTGGCCCCACCCCGGAGCCCGCACCTCCAACCAGAGCCCTCACCCCCTCCTACACCGCAACCCCAATTATGTGAGCATTCATGGCCCGCCATACAATTTCTATTCCCAGATGAGGCCCTCAGGCCGAAAAGTTTGCCCACCCACACTACACAGTGTATCCAATCCCTCCAGTTAGAGAGGGTGGCCCAGTGCCAGTCCTCCTGGCAGGCAGAATCTAATACCCTCCCACAGCTGGCTGATTGGCAGTGTGTGTTAATTTGAGAGACACTGCATATGGCTTCTCTACAGATTGAAGGGAGACGCTGCTGTTTGCCACATACCTCTGACAGCAAGCAGAGGGTTAATCCTCTCTCTCCTTTGGGTTGCTAATGATTATATGCACTGGAATAGCAAAGCTGTAGCCTTTTATTTGCCATTGAACAGGTGCTGCTGCTCCCACAAAGCAAATTTGCTTTTTTCTCCTGATGAAATAAGCAAAATAAAGGTTGCTTCCATCCCATTTCAAATATGTTTTTTCTTTCTCCTCCACTAACTGAAAGACAAACACAGACTGGGAAACAGAATGCATATTATGCAAGAAAACCTATAATCTAGGAACATCTTTGATTAGAAGGCTGCTGTCACGGACGTGTATTTCTTAGCCTTTCTTTTTCTTCTGGTTTATCACTTGTGCCTTTTGTCAGATTGTTCCTTCTTCTTCTCTTCCCAGCCTCTTCACAATGAATCTTCATTTTCCCTCTGACACACTTGTATCTAAATTCCTCATTTCCTGCCTTTTTTTATTTATATCTGTTGCCTGGTGATTTGATCATGCTGTGGAATACAGGATTAGCAATCTCCCTGTCCTTGGGTACTGCTCAAGGACACCTGTTCAACAACTTGCACCATTTCCTTCCCCTCCTTAACCCTTTCGGGCTTTGAACTTTGCCATGTGCAAATAATAATAAATATAATAAATAATATTAATAATTTTAAATACCATAACCACTACTTTTACAGTACATTATAATCTTCATTCTTCAACAGCTGGCATGGCCTTTCCTAAGAGGCTTACACCGGAATCTAAAGAATGTGACACTAAAAAAAAAATAATAATACACAGTCTTTGAACTTTGCAAATAGTTTAGCAGCTGTTCCTGTAGAGATAGCTTATACTTTACTCAAAAGTGAAATGCTAATTCAGCTATTATCATCAAATGGGATACCTGTCTTTAGTAATCCTTCAACTCCCAGCTCCCCGTATAATTCCTTGCCACAATGTTATTTTTTTCATTAAACAGCTACATTCACAATATTAGAGAGAGGTTTAAAGGAGCAGGCTGATTTGACGCTAACTGTGGCAGATCTTGAGGATCGGATTGAAAGGAATTCTTCTAATTCTGCAGAGAAGATTCTATCCTGGAGCAAGCATGGAGTTTAGGCCACCTGTCAAAATGCAGTTAAGATGCTGGAATCTAGTTAACGTTAGCACCATCTAGAAGAGCTTAGGTTATCCAGAAAGGTACCATTCAGACGCTACCTTACTGGACTGACTAGGTTCAAGTAAGTCGGCCAGAGGCTGTTGCATTGGGTTCCCAGGGATGAGGTGCAAAGTGCACTGCTCTCCAGTAGGGCTAGCTGTTCCACCTGGAGGGTGTGGCATGTATTCAAACATGTGGGCAAAAAGGTCATGCTAGAATAAAGGAGGCAGTCGAAGCCTTTACTCCTCTGTCCCTTAAAAAATGGAGGAAGAATCTGATCTCTGCTCTTCTTAGAATGCTTTAATGGTTCTCCAGGATGACCCTGCAGGAGAGGGGAGTGGGCCCTCGCTCCTGTTTGAGGGAGGCACAGTCCTAGCACTGGAATTGGTGTGAATAGCACAGGATCCCACGGGACTGCTGTCATTACAGGGCATGAGTTCTTGATGATGAGAGCCCTCGCTGAGGAGCTCTGTGACCATGCCCATCTGCCTCTGTAGGTGACGCAACAAAGGCCCTATCCATGATACCCAGACAGCTGTGCCAGGGAGCCAAACAATTTGGTTGTTCCCCAGCCTGGCTATAAATGTAGCTCAAATCTGTGGTGCAGGTAACCCTGTTTCATACCCAGGTACAGCCTATGCTATAAGTCTGAACCAAGTCAATAGGCAAATCAGAGGGAAACAAAATGGCAATGAGGTTCCCTGGCCTCTTGGTGTTTATTCCTCCAACAGCTCAGCTGTAGTTAGCTGTATTGATTGACTGAACCATCCTTCTCATATAATTTTTCTCCTCTTCCATGAGCTCAGCCTCTCTGATCTTGTTGCCTGGTTTAATCTCCTCCTGGTTCAGTGGTTCTTGTCCTGTTCCATCTCTTTACCATGAGCACCCCAGGACCCTACCTCATTCCTTATGTGTTGCCTTTGGTTTTCCAAGCCAGCGACCCCTGTCATTGCCCTGACAGAGAGAGCGAAATACATTAACCTGAAACATGGAGCCTGCTCCAAGAAGCTTTCAGAGACGAGGTGTGCCCCTTTAGAAAAATTTCATGTTCAGCAGTGTAGTTAAACTCTGCCCAGACCAGTGCAACCTCCCTGAAGTCAGTGGATAGCACATGTATAAATCAGGGCAGGAGTTAGCCTTAGTTCAGTGCTACTCTATTCGTCTCCAGCAGGAGGTACCAGGGCGAAGACTCCAGGGTATCATCATTGCCTCCTGCTTGTCACTTGTACATAAACAGCCCATGCCTGACTCCAGGTGATAGTGGGTGAATTGCCAAGGGCTGAGAGATTTTGTTTGGCTGAGATGTCCAGAAGCGATTCTGCTGCATATTGAAAAGTTACATGAATGATGTGGCCTCCTCTTCCCCCCGCACCCATTCCCTTGTCTCCCATCCTCTCTTCCCTGACCACATTTCCTGTGTCTCACTCCCCAAATCCCTATTCTATCTCAGGGGAAAGACCCAAAGGGCTCTCAGCTGACATGGTGATGGGGGCGTCAAGACACCTGCATAGAACAGAAAACCTCAGATTTCCTTGGTCGTTGCTGTCAAGGTCTCTGGAGTGGCCCATGGCTGTGAATGCCCACCTCAAGAAACAGGGCACAAACCCCGAACTGGTTGTGTGTTGTATACTTAGATTTTATCCACCAAGTGTGAACAAATCAAGCACTACAACACCCTCAACATGGAGCCACAGACAGCCCCCTTGGGCACTCCAGTCTATTTTGCCACTCAGGCAGGCTTGCCTTAGTGATAGATGGTCCCTTACACCAAAAATCACAATAATATTCAGGTTACTCCCAGTCCCTAAGGACTAGTCACTTACTCCAGGTCAGGTGCACCCTAGATCTCTCACCAAAGTGAACACTTGTAAGCTATCCTATAATGAACTAAAGGTTTATTAACTAAGAAAAAGAAATGAGAGTTATTTAAAGGTTATAGCTGGTAAACACACACACGAGTTACAGTCTTAAGTTCCAAAAGATGAGAGTAGCTGCTATAACATGCAAGATTTATATGTCCTTTAGGGCTAGCCCATGCTAAACAACTGGGGACCCCTTGCTTATGCTTCAAAACTTCACCCCTCAGAATTCAGGCAGCATAGGGATACAATTTCTCTTTAACAGGGATTTTTATTCCCTTCCCCCCAGCATTCAAACTGTGATGGGATGAGGGCGTAGTTTGACTTCTGTATTTGGGGAGACAAGGGGCTTAATAATATGTATAGGTCTAACTTCTGGATTTACTGATTGTTAGTGGTAGTTAAATTACAGAGTACTTGAAATCACAAATACAGTTTACATTCATTATTTAATCACCTTTATTTTTTTTATTTTTCCTCAATTATTTGCCTTGTATACCAGCTACCACTTAAAGAGCAGCATTCGCATAAAAAAATTATTGAATAAACAGTACCAAGCACTTTCATGTAACTATGAATCATGTCTCCCTGATTTTAGAGTTACATAAACATTGTCTTAATATAAAAATATTGTATTTATCTTAATGTAGAGGCAATTGTCTTTCCCTTTAGTTAGCTTTTCTCGGGTTTAGATAGAGTAAAATGGACCTAAGTTAAAACAGAGTACTATTTTACTCAATTTAAAACTTTTAAAGGTCACAGAGTCACTTGTCCATCGGTGTTTTGCATCATTCTATAGAATCTAATAGAAAATTATATCTCTGCTATAGGTTTTTAGAGTAATTTCTCAAGGTGCTTGATCTAATTCCTATTGAAGTCAATAGGAATCTTTGGCAAGATCTACACTCCACACCCCTGAGCGACATAATTATATGGACCCTACCTCTCCTTCTTCCCGCCCCCTCCCTCCCCCCCAACGCAGACAGGCAGAAGCGACCAACAAAACCTTTTATCCGTTGATGCTTCACAATGGCTTGTCTGGTCTACCCAGTCCTTTTGTTGGGGAGGAGATAACGCCTCTTGTGGTAAACTAGCATTTCACACTTGGTAATGCTTCTCCCCAACTGTGGGGATTTACAGTCTTAACAAACATGTTAATAGATACAGAGCAAACACTTAAACATTACCTTATACGATGGGATACAGATATTATAAGTAAGATTAAGGCATGCAGCATCCTACAATCATTTCATAAAGTCTAAATGCATTCTCGTAACTGTAACTCTAATATCTATTTTAGCAATATGAACACACAGGCGATCCAGGCTGATTTCCAGCTATGCATTTGTCAGTGTCCAGTGAGGCCTAGGAGTCTTGGCATGAGCTGGCACTTGGTCTGCAAGCATCACGGTTACATTTTCATGTGGATAAATACTGGAGGCTTATGGAAGTTGCATTATGAAACCACTGAACATATGAAAGTTGCTGGATTGGGATTTCATTAAAAACTTGAAACTCAGACCAGGATCAGCACAAGGTTCATGAACAATGCTTTCAAGTAATCCTGGGCTTTACATCATAAAACAGGTGAAATTCACCATTTCACATAGCTTTCATGCAAAATCAGGTTAAACTCAGCAGCAGTTTTGACTGCATTTTTGAGGCTTGGGATTCAGTGGGATTACACGAATGTGAGAGCAGAATATATCTCGTTGTGGCTACCTTACACAGAAATGGACACATTCACTATGCTAAGTAGCGATATACAGTACCCATGGCAAAATGCATGTGCAACATTCCCATATAAATACACTGCATGGGGAGTGGAACAGAGTTTATACTAAATGGATAAATCACCCAAGGAAAAAATTACTTGCTCAGCAGAAAATAATAGATCACCCATCTAATCAGAGACATCTGCTCATTGGACCAGATACATCACTTACTGACAGGGTACTGCATATATCACCTGCAGGATATAAGGGCGTCTGAGGCCTGTTGTAAAGTTATATTACATTTCAGCCACAGTGAAGCCTAGACTTGTTGGGAACAATATACAGTGCGGTCTTGTAAGGCAACCTGGCCATAATACTGACCAGTAATAGTGTTTATACAGAGAGCTGGCAATGATGAACCGTGGTAATTCAGTGGGGAGATAATAGGCAACAATGTAATGACCTGGCTATTGTTAGCAATGGGATGATGCCAGACTGGTACCACTAACTGAAAGCAGACAGGAAGGCCTTGTGAGTGCCATCCAAGGCTTTTGCACAGTCCTTCGTGCCCTGAGGGGAATACGTGCTGGGGGAAGCTGAACGTTTCTCCCCGAGAACAGAATGAGTGAAGTTCCCTGGAGAGATAAAGTGATCTAGCAGGGCTGTATGGTGAAAGAGGGAAGGCTTGAGTTTCTCTTAACATAGCCCCAAGAGTCTGAACTCTTCTCCTAAGAGAGCCAAGACGGAAATCTAGTGGGTGCTTGTTATTTCCTTGATATTCTCCCAGGATACCTTAGGAGGGGTGCTGTCTTCCTCCCACTCCTTACCCAAAACAGCTGCTTCCTCCTCAGCTGAGGGAGGAGGGGAAAGAGAGGACAGGCCCGTGAGAACCATTTCTCCCACTCCAGCCTGTGTGCAAGTTTCTTAGCTGGCACCATGCATTCTGGTCACCATCCTCCCTAGCCTGTGGATCCATCGTCACTGCACTGGGATATGCCATTCCTCCAGGCCATGGAGTGGGTATTTTCCCAGTGAGTGACTGCAATCATGCGTGCGTACGTACACCCACACACACACTCTCTCCACATCATCCATGTCCAATCACTCATGTCAACCCAAGCATACGTTGCACCACTGTTCTTTGTCTTTCCTCCATTAGCTTACATTTCATTGGCATCATATCTCCTTCTTCCCGTGCTTCCTTTTTTTAAGGTCTCTACTCAGCAACGTATTCCCAAGTCCACAGTAGCTCTAATAGTTTGAACCACCATTAACACTAGGCTCAAAGAACGAGGCAGGGGCTGCATGCTCACCTCCTACGGGTACAGCCCCAAACCCACATTATAAGCTTGCTCTGTCTTTAAAGTCTCCTATCTGTGATTTCACCTTGGCTTTTATTTTAATTACATCATGATAAACTGCTCCAAAATATAAAAACCTTTTGATTTGTCATCACTGGAGATTTAGGCATGAAACAGAGCACAGGCCAATGAAAATAACATTCCCTGGGTTCATACCAGGAGTGCCCTCTTCAGCCACCGCACAGTACTTGTTATCACCAGCATGGGCACTTTTTACTTTATTAACACTGCAGTATCTCAACTGTACTATGTAATTTGGAGGCTGCTCTCCCATAGTGAACCCTCAGGCCAGCAGTTCTGTCTGCAGGATATTACACCTGCACATGTCAGTGCTCCTCCGGGGACAAACAACAGAACAAGGCTGGGGCTCGCCAGACCTGGCATTTTCTTCCTACAGTAGCTGAGGAGAAGAAACAAACTTCTTCCGCACCGTATGGGCTGCACTGCTTTCACATTTGACTTCCGGGTGTTGGGCCCTGGATAGTTTTCTTGCCGTGCGCCAGCTGGTGTCACCTCTCTTGTACCAAATCTTTAGCTTTTCTGTGTTGATACAAAACAGCAAGTTTTCTTGCTCCGTGTCACTTAAGGTTGCTTCTACTTTGTATGGCATGTACTTCTTATCTACTACTCATGGCATTATTATTAGAACACATTGCCCCTGGGGCTGTGGGGGACGTTGCCCAGGAAGTCGGAGGAGTTGTCCACCTGGGAGACCTTGGGGTTGACGGTGGCAAAGGCCTGAGTGGGGAGAGAGTCATCAGGAGTACGGGGCAGAGAGGACCAGTGCATGCAGCTCTATATGGTCTGTATAGGATAGTCCATATGGGACTGCCAGTGGGCAGTGAGGATGGTAGGGCCATATGGAGGACATTGCCCAGGCAGGATGCACAGCTGCAGGCTGTATATGGTTATAGTGTGTTAGGATAGTTCATATGGAGTTATACTGCCCAGTGAGGACCATGGTCAGTCTGGGTTGGTGGCAATGTTGGTAATGGTCTGTATGGCTTTATATAGCGATACAGTCACATTTAGAGTGGGGAGGTAAAGGGGGAAGGCTGGTCATTATTGAGTCATATGGCATGGGGCCGGATGGGAATAGAGTTATGTGGTGGGGGTGCAAAGGGGGAGCAGTTTGATCCTCTTCATTATGAAATGCACCAAATTTGCCTTCAGAAATAACAATAATACCAAACTGCACCTTGGTGGTATATATTTGGTATTTAAAACGAAAAAAAACCCTCCAGATTTCACCAAAAAACTAGACTTTCTGGGCAAAGACAATCAGTCGGTTGGGTGGTAATTGTCACTGTAAAATGTTTCTGTGGTAGTTCTGGGTTCCTTTTCACCCCCCCGCCCCACGTTACAAAACAGTTTCTTTTCAAACAACAGGGCTGGAATGGAAAGGTTATTGATACCGCTACTCCTGTCATCCTGTGTGTGCGCAACACAGAGCAGTTCCACGGGCGTCAGCAGGGTCCGGAATAATTGTCTTCTCTAATTAACTGGTTATCAAACAAGAACATTTCATTATGGTACAATTACTAGCTGCTTTGCTGAGACACAGAGGTGTCAGGATTAAGACTCCAACGTATGCTTCTTACAGCTCTGATATTTTCTTTCATAATCACTAACCGTATTTGCTCCCCCCCGCCACCATCCTCCACCCCCTCCCTTAATGACTAATGAATTCTGCTTACGAATAAGCAAAATAAATCAGCAGGCATGACAGATTATCAAGGAACACATGTAAAATATTTGGAGCATCTTTAAATCTGATAAATGACTTTGAAATTAAAATCCCTGGGAGAAAATGTGATTTAATTAGAAAGTAGCATGGTTCTGTCAATATTTAAATGAAAACTTTAAAAGGTCATAAACACTGCTTCAAAGCTCCTTTAACACAGAGGCGTTTTAAACGGCTTCACTAGGATCTGCTGTTCACACTTAAGCCCTACATTTTCAAAGTGTCATGCAGTGTTTTTAGCCACAAGACTCCCATGGCTCAATGTGTAAGTTCTTGGCCCCACTGAGTGGGAGTTTTGCCATTGACTTCAGTGAAGCCAGGATTTTACCACATAAAGTCAGGTCTGGGCTGTGACCTAAACAAGGTTGCCACCAGTTGTGTTAACGTCATACGGAATAAGGTTTAACGGTCAGCGTAGAATCGCTGAGTGTGTCAGGACAATTGTTGGCCATCATGTTTGGACATGGTGACATTTTGTCCTGAGGATCATGTGGCTAAATCCACACGCACATACACACAGCTCTTTGAAAGCTACTTCAGATAGATTCCTGCTGGAGTGTTTCCAGAGTCACCTTCCCCTAATGTTACTCAGCCCTAGTGGATCTAATAGATCTCAGATTCCAGGACTTGGCAACAACTTCCAAGTAGCACATGCCAAGAAGTCTCCCCACCTCCCCTCTGTGAAGGGCAAGCCGCATGGCTGCTGTGTGAGAAGGACTTGGAGGAGGATGCTTCAGAAAGAGTGCAGACCCCGGGAAGGCTCTCAGAATATATTAATCTGTGATTTACTGTAGTCTCGCAGTGCTGAGCTTCCAGATGCCTCGTGTTTCCTTAAGAGTTCAGCACACTTCAGCATCGATTAAGGAGACGAAATGTCGGTGGAGCTCCCCTCTAACTTGCCACCTTCAGGAAGAGGACAAGTAGCTCAGAAGTGCAACTTCTCGCCGGAAATGACCATTCCAAGTGTCACCGCAGTAAATGTGTCAAAAGGAGAAACTGCCCGTTTATTTTTAAAACAAAAGAAATCTCTTGAGGGGCTTCTGCAGGCCCGAGGAGGAATAGTTTGATGTCAGGTTGGTTCCACGCTTTTCCACAAAGCAGTTTTTCCATTTAGGGACCACAGCCGCCTAAATAGTGCACCACATATTACATTGCAACATCAGCCTAGAGTAGGGTCATAAATCTAGTTCAGCAGCAGGAGACCATTATCCTGTGACAAAGTTCCCTTCTGTTATTACTGCTTCTTAATATGAGGTCTCTTTGTTCAATTATCATGTAATAGATTGCTGTAGCAACTACAAGTTACTGGCACTTTCCAAATACAAGAGAAGACGCAGTTCCTGCCTCAAATTGCTTACAATCTAAAAAGACAAAGACCGATGAAGGAGGTGGGAAAGGGCTCTAACACACAAGCAAAGTGACTGGGGTGATAAGCACGTGACTTATTCGTTATTTGTTTCTTGTTTGTTTGTTAAGTTAAAAACTCTAAAATTCTCTTTCCTCCCCACTCTCCCAAGCACTATATTGCTGCTTCTCTGTGTGTACAGATGACAATAGTGTCCATGTCATTGAATGAGCTTCCATGCAGCGTTTGAGTCAAGAGCACTTTTAGTTTATGTGCTTCCAAAGACAAGAAAATCTCGTCCTAGGTATTTTATAGCAGCATAAGAGGAAAATAAATATGGTTTTGATTCATCACCATCAGATATGGTCGTTGTTATGTACTGACTTGAGAGATGGGGGTGGATATTTCATTGTTATACTGGCATCTGATATTGCATTTGAGAGCATCTATTAAAAGCAAATTCCTCAGTATTACATATTCCTTTATACAAACCAATGAAGAGGACATGGGATTGAAAAGCCCCTGTGAAGAGGATGGCGTCCTTCATGCACTGGGACCAGATGAATGTTTTTCTGCACATTTTGGAAGAAACAATTTCAGCTCTGAAATCACTTCTGATTAGCTTTCATCCAATTTTCAGCCTTTACACGCAAGATGATCTTTAAAATGTCTGCCTCCCAATCTTGCACTCAGATCCTTTGTTAGTGAATCTGAGTTGAAGCAGTACATGACTGCAGCATAAATAAAAAAGCGTGTTCCAACTGGAACCACCTTTCCTGACACTGTTTTAGACACATGCCTGCACACCCAAACACTCACACATCGGTATGTGTATAATGCATATGTGTATGTGCATTTATAGGTGTGGCTGGTAGCACCACCTACTATTAAGGTTGCCTGATAATATATACAATATAGGCAGTGTATATGATGTATATTACACAACAAAAAATACGTTAAAAGCAAATAAAGGCTGCAAACTCTAGCACTCAAAAATTAGGAAATGTCAGAATTAAATATGTCTCTGCATTCTTAATTGGGTTCCTGTGTATGTATGCTAGACATCACACAGGAAGTCTGTGAAGAGTCCCCAGCTCTCCTGGGTTCCATCAGTGCCTTAACTACAAAAAAGCATCCTTTCTAATTCTGTTCTTGCACCATCCACTCAGTGAACTGAATGAGGCAGGGACCATGTAGAACAAATGTGATCGTTACTAAAGATTGTATCATAAAGCTTCCTACTAAGGGGGAAATTAAGATTGCATGGGCAACCTTGATTCTCCATTTCTCACTTTAGAGGGCTTGACTTTGTCATTTTAATGGTCTTTTAACATAATTTTTTGTATCAAATTTCATATCTTTTAAGTGAAAAGCCAGAAATTTCATCCTGGGAAACCATATTGACTCCTGCGTGATCTTTAGATCTGTGGGGCTGCTAAATATGCTCAGTGGGCATGAATGTCTGTGGGCTGGAACACCTTCTCAATTCTATTCACTTTACTGGAAGTTTTGCATGTGCAAGGACTTCAGGACCAGGCCCAACATCTCCCAGATTGATCCTTTTCAGAAGTGTAAAGAGAAATGATCCCATTCTTAGACGGTGCATTCAATATGGAGCAAGTATGGTTTGTAAATTACAATCCTAAGGAAAGAAATAGCATGATGCAAAACCTCACACCCCTTTTTTGCCTTTCTGATACTACTGGGGCCACAATTATTTGAACTCTCACTGCCCAGTGTGGTAATACTGCGGGGCTGCAAAACTGCAACAGCTATCAAGGCTGAGAGACCAGACATAGTAAGATAAAAAAGATCAGGGTGTGGACAGACACGACACAACGGGACATGCCAGGCAGGCGCCTTCAGGGTGTGCAGAAATGTGTGAACTCAATGGTAAAAACATTATTTACTCTTTGGCATTTGACTGTAATAAAATACTGATTTGTAACTGGATGGTTATCTTCCAATCCAGCCTGAGTAAGGGGCAGCGCAGGAACCAGATTGTGACTGGAGCTTGGACAGTTTAATCTCCCTTCCAGGCTGACTCAGCTGCACTGGCCAATTTATTGGGAGCATGGGGGTGGAGCCATAGCTCTGCCCAATCCCTGTCCATCTGAGCAGGGAAGGTCATAGCCCCGCAGGGGCTGCTCATCCCTTTGCACAGATCTTAGGGTGCACATAGCCCACAAAGGGAAGAAAGGGGGCTCCTTATAGCTCCTTGCCCCCCTGACAGGCATGGAGCTGGGCTCACAGGTGAGTCCTTGGTCATTTACATTACTTGACTATAATACATGATGCCATGATAGAAACACATGGCGAAAAAGAACTGAAAATCCCCTGTGGACATCAGCATATTTATTGTTGTAAAGTTGTTGTTTTGAAAGAAGAGTTAAATGCATTCAAATCTGTTCTAACTGAAGTTAACTTTGACTTGTTTGATGAGAGATTTGGGTTTCACACGGGAGGTTAGTAGATATTTTATTTCAGTAATTTCCTCCCTTGCCCAAATTTTTCTTTCATTTGAAAATGTTTTTCTCACTTGATCATTTTAACTGGTTCCAGTTTGGTCCTTGAGGGCCATTGGGGAATTGGCCTGCATGAGACAGGGCTGTATTTCTGTGCCACTTCTACGAACAGCTCACCAGATTCTACTAATACTTATGCTCCTTGCAGCCTATTGACTTCATACTAAGGTTTCATGAGTGTCATTCTGAGCTGAAAATTAGCCCAGCACCATACAGCTACAGTAAAACAATTGTTCTTATGGTAGAAAGAGACTAAATATCAGACTTGTTAAAGTCTGCAAAGCTCCATTTAGTGATGCTGAGTCTCAGGATATGTAGTGTTTTTCTCAAAGCACCAATTCATGGCGAATCTCCGCATTCATTTGAAAAGGAAAATTAAGTGTCTAGCCCTTAAGGTTGCAGAGAAAAGATTGAAAACATGAGCCTTAAAGACTCAAAAGCAGAAGGCAAAGAAAAAGAACCCAAAATTTAGGATTTCTGAAAATGTTGTGATTTTTAAATATGATTTTAAACATTATTTTGGGGGGCCTGACTCATGATTTTTGAACATTTGGAATTTGCAGTGTTGGGAGGCTTCCTTATATTGAATTAATTTGTTGGTACTTTTTCAAGTACCTGGAGCAGATTCTGTTCTCATTCACACACGGGGTAACAGTATGGATTGACTCCATTGACTGCACACCAGCGTCAGCGACAGCGGACCTCCTCCCCCTGACTCCATGACCCTCACTCTTACCATGAAGACTTTTCCCATGTATTTCAATGAAATAGACAAAATCTCACTCATTCAGATAACCACAGCTTGACAGCCCTGGTGGCCATGAATCAAAGGGTGAGTGAAAAGGCACCTCTCTCTGAAACAGGTCTCTGGCTAGGGCAGATGGTCAGCATAGAACCCTGATGGGGTTCTATTTTTTGTAATAGATTTGCTCCATTGACAGGGCTGTCCACTTTGGCATGCACCAGGAACACAGACTTCTCTGAACTATGCCATGAGAGGCTGTCCTTACCTCCCCAACCCACTCTGTCAGATACCATGGCAATGAGCACGTACAAATACCTAGCAAGGTTCAGATATCTAGCAAGGTTCAGATAAGGTCCCGCCCCAACTTCCCCAACATCTAAGGGTGTTCAGATCTAGGGGTTTGTTTGGGGCAAATTTTTCTCTCTCTCCCTCCCCCGCCCCCTTGGCAGCAGCACCTCAGTGAGAAATCAGCTTTTCCTGCATACTGTATTTTAAGGCCCCATCCCCGTTCCTTGTAACAAAGCAATACAGCCCAGTGGAGACACGGGCGATCTGAGGAGGGTGAGATGTAGCAGTGCCAGACAGCACCCTGTTTTGCTTTATTAATTATTATTCATTGTTTGGTCCTTTCAGGCATATAAGAGGAAAACAGAAGCTGCGAAGAAGGAGTATCTAAAGGCTCTGGCAGCCTACAGGGCCAGCTTGGTTTCCAAGGTAACAGACAATGTGTTTCATACATGCGTCTCTATGGATGTGGCAATGATGAATTAGCTGGAACTCATGGAAATCTCTGGGGAGGAGCAAGTTTGTAAGAAATACACTGTAACCGTGCTATCAAAACTAATATCAGTGTTAAATACCTTCTGGAAGAGCTAAATGAAATGCTCTGCAGCACGACTTGAGCATACACAATGCAGTGTGGGTGCCAATTTTTTTTCCTTAACACACCAAAATAAGATCTAATTTATTATGGCACATTGGAGTGTTTGAAGGCAGGGCTTCCATGATCCCTCACTGCAGTTGGATTGCTCTGTAACCACACTGAGTAATAACTGATTTGCAGCTTTAGATAGGTTTCCATTTTGTCTTGGTTCCTCCCGCCCCCCCATCAGAGGGGGCTGAATTGTCAGCACTACGTTGACATCGCTCAAAGGTGAGATGTTATTTGATTCCATTACCCGGTTCTGTCGCTCACTTACACCATTCCAGAGCATGGTGCTTGGATTCTTTACACCACTCTTGCAATTGGCTTCCAGGTAATAGGCTGACGAGCAAAAGGATTTGCAATATACAGACATTTTGCAAAAGGAACTAAAGATAATGGGCCAGATCCGCAGCTGGTATAAATTGGGGCAGCAATGTCCATGGATTTACACCAGCTGAGGATCGGCTATGGTGGTTTTATAACTCTTTGGAGGTTTTGTCCCTTCCATGCCCACAACAGGAGACTTTCTTACCCATTACAGGAAAGTCAGCTTAGGGGACTCTCAGTACATTAATTCATGGCCTTACATGGGAGTGTGCAGAACAGAAGTAACGCCCAAGCCCAGTGCCCCCCTCACTTGCCAGTGTCTCCTAGAATGGTAGTGTGAGCCGTACACCCTCTTCAGCATGTCTGTCTGAGTGCCCATGGCCATTGATCAGGACACTGTTTGCCTTTCAAAGTAAGAGGAAGGAAGAACCTTCTGCTGGATTTAATTCCTGAGAGAGGAGAAAGGAACTGGTCTGTAAGGTTCCTAGATACAACCTGCAGATGTGAGTGTATTCCCCAATTTCCACTCCTGGCTCACCACTGATCATCTTGCTGTTTACCATCTGTGTCCTTATCAGCAGGTACCACCGCAGTCAGTGGGCATCTCTGTCCATGGGGAGGAGGGAACACGTATGCTGACTTTGTCCACCTCCCAGTGGCTGCCTTCTCATATCCCAGGCCCCTTCTCTTGTCCCCTGAATGAAGAGGGGCCATGAGCACTGCAGCGAGTGATGCTCCTGACTCCTGGAAAGGGCTGGGGTGGCAAGGTGAGCCCTAAACTGTTTTGGAGCTGGGCTAAGTAGCCGGATTGGAGCCACATGTGCTGAGCTATCAGTTCAGCCCTGCTGGTGGCTCCGGCTGTGAGTCCAGCGCCCTGTGCAGTGTGAATACCCAGTCACTCCATTGGTGTCGGTGGTGTTACTGTGAATTCACACTGCTGCCAGTGAAAGCACACGGGACACCTCCAGACTAGCAGGGAGGAGACTTTGGCTGTGTGAGGGAGGAATAGCAACTCCTTCTGGAGGGCACAGGTTCATACTGCGTGGAAAGAGTCCTGAAGGATCAGCACAGCCATCTGCAGAGCAGAGCCCACGGTGTGATAGTGTTACAGGGCTCTGAGGTGGTTGTTTATTTTGGCTCCCTGGGAAGAGAAGGTTTTAGTTTCCCCTCCCCTGAGTCTGTCCTCTGCAGACCACCCTCCAGGTCCCATTTCTCTTCCCCACCCCAGCCAGTCCTGTCTTTCTTTCCTTTCCTCCCAACCTGTCTTCCCCATTTCTCTCTCTGCATCACTCAGGTGGGGAGGTTGCCTTCCACCCACCTCACTCCCCCATTACAGCTCCTGATCTGGGGTGGTCTCCTATGGTGTGGAGGGCAGTCGGCTTCTTCCTGCACCAGAACTCCCCCCATGGTGCCCCTTGGCCTATCCAGCTTAGTCCTCAAGTAGCACCTGTTGGCCTCAATGCCTGGAAGCACCCAGTGCTTCCCTTTCTCTCTCTTGATGTGGCCTGGGTGCTGTAGTAGACTCGGGATGCAATTCCAGATGCTAGTTGAGTGGAGGTAGAGCAACATCAGTGGAAGTGGAGAGCGGGGGCAGAGGATCAACCCTCCCGCCAGGTAGCGTTACTTCTGGGTTGTGACTTACCAGGTCAGTGCACAATATGGGACAAGACAGGAGCGCCGATATCACAGCAGTAGGTTCCATAGAAACAACATAGATTCTCTTTGTCCTGCAGCTATTCTTGCCCCATTGAACAGGGCTGGATCTGGGAGGAGGGGAGTTATATGCAGGCAGTAGATTCTCTGGACCATCATTATAGGGGAAAGTGCCTGTACTTTGTCATTGGAATGGTGCTAATGTTTCCTCCCCGCTCCTCTGTGCTTACTCTTCTCTTCCATTTAGGTTTGTGCACAGCGCAGTGCTAGGGAGAGTTTACTTTGGTGTAATCTAATGGATAGGTCTGCAGTTCAGGCAGACCTTCTAAATGGAAACAGAAGTCTGCGGTGCATTCAAGAAGGGGAGAAGGGTGCTGTTTCCCCATGCCAGGTTAGGAGAGAAGGTTAAAAGCGAATGTGAATGAATTCCTAGAAAACAGGAAAGTGTACCGTCCCAAACAGTGAAGAAATAAATAGCTAATTAGTGCCATAACAGCTGTGAGCTGGGTAAATAACACATGGCAACAGCAACAGTAAAAAATAAAAACAACCTTCTCTGCTAGAGAGGAGGAATCCAGTCCAGAGGAGAAAGGATGGAGAGAGAGAATGGATCTGCCACTTTCAGTTCTGGAAGTATATAAATGTCACTCTCAGTGAGGTCCCAGGCAGTGCTTAATTTGTGCCAGGGGTTGAGCCCTGCCACCTCTCAGCTTGGCAGTTCAGAGCCCCAGCCCCTCTGGCCTTGCTGCTTCAGTTATGAAAGTAAAAAAATTTCCTGAGCTCAGGAACCTCTCTTGTTACAAATTAAGCACTGGTCCCAGGACATTAGTATCACACTTCTGAGATCTTGGCTCATCTCCTTCTGCTGGTTGGGTGTTCCTCATGCCCCCTTTATACCTTCATGGTTTCATACAGTAAATTTGATTCTGTTCGCTGTACCCAGTGACTCTATCCCCTTTACATCCCTGTGCACTTTCTGACATGAAGCCATTGTGGGTTCTCAGCAGCTCTGGCCATCTCTGCGGGGTTGGGTCTCAGGTCGGCTGTCATTGAGTCACATGGGCTCTGAGGTGTCCCAGGTCAGAAAGAGGGTATCAGATTGAGCGATGCTGTGCGCAGCCTGGACTCAGGGAGACAGACTGCTGAGACTCAGTGGTGTTTGGAGAATGTTAGCAAAGGGCATGGAGAAGGACAGAACTGAGGGAAAGATTTCAGAGTAACAGCCGTGTTAGTCTGTATTCGCAAAAAGAAAAGGAGTACTTGTGGCACCTTAGAGACTAACCAATTTATTTGAGCATGAGCTTTCGTGAGCTACAGCTCACTTCATCAGATGCATCCAATGAAGTGAGCTGTAGCTCACGAAAGCTCATGCTCAAATAAATTGGTTAGTCTCTAAGATGCCACAAGTACTCCTTTTCTTTTAACTGAGGGAAAGTAGCCACTGGCATGTGAGGAACAAGAGGGACCCTATGAGCAGGGCCTAACCAAGAGTTAGGGTGGTTGAGACTAGCTAGAGGCAAGTGTTCCCATGCTGAAGAAGGATAGTAGCAGGACTTGGAATCAGGTTCACATGGGAAGGGGAGGAGACCTGGGTGGGAGGAACAAGGAATGGGGATGGATTGATGGGAAAGATCTCAAAGGTTTGGCTAAACATCCAACTCTCATACTCTGAATGATGCCTTTTAAGTATCTTCCATTGCTAGCACCTTGCTGGCAGGGGACTGCCTTCCCTCAGTGGTTGTTATCAGTGCTGTCTCTCTTCCTGCACCATGGTAGTGCATCTCTATTTTGGCTAGCACTCTACAAGAAGCAGAGGCAGATTTCTATGCTGTGTCTATGGCCCTTGCAGGCTGACATCACACATGCACATCGCTCAGCCAGCCAGAACTCTGAAGGAGCAACGGCTCAGCTACATGGCCCATCAACGTGACTCAAACGCTGCACGTGGCTTCAGCTGACAAGGTCCACAAGGAAACGGAACATCCTCATCAACATCCTGTAGAAGATGGGAGGCATAGAGACAAATCACCAATAAATGTCTTTCCTTGACTAGTTTCAGAGTAGCAGCCGTGTTAGTCTGTATTCACAAAAAGAAAAGGAGGACTTGTGGCACCTTAGAGACTAACCAATTTATTTGAGCATAAGCTTTCGTGAGCTACAGCTCACTTCATCGGATGCATTCGACAGTCAGCCAGGGAGAAGCCCAACCCGCTTGTGAAACCACAGCGGGAGAATCTTAAATATAGGACATCAGCCTGACTTCTCTCCCCCCTCTCTCCCAATTGTGGTAGTATGTGACCTGTCCACTGTATGGCAATGGAACTAGGTGTAGCAGTTGGCCCTTTCCTGCAGAGGGCGCCATCACAGTGAAGGACCAAACTAAGCTTCTGCCCTTACTGAAGGTGTAGAGGGAGGGGACCGAATATACGCTTTCCTTTAAGAATTGGGACTGCCTTCAATGACAAGGGTGCCTGGCATGGAAACCTGTTAAACTTGCATGGGCTGATAGCCCCCGGGAGTGAGACTGTGTCAGACTGAGAGCTTAGTGATGTCAGCCTATCGTTAATATTGTGCAGAATTATACTTCATGTTAAAAATAACCCTGCATGGCTTAAACTGGAATGTAATTACAACCGGAGTAGCTACACATGTCATGCTGTGCAGCGAGCACCAAGGCATCTTGCCTCAGAGTTAACCGAGCCACACTTGAAGGTTAAGAGCTGTGGCGAAAAGGTCAAAAAGGAAGTAATCTAAGTCCCTTTCACTGGTTTAAGTGTTTAAAAAGATTCATAACCGCTCTGAATGTATTTAGTATGAGCTTGCCGGGCTATTCTGATTTTGGAATGCTGTTCGTGCTGCCTTTAATACAGTGCAGCAGTATCTCGGTGCATACAGCAAGAAAGCAATAATCACTGTTGTGTGGGGGAGGGGTTAGAGAGAGCTGGAGTTTCAAAGAGTGAGTTTCACATTTAAATAAATGTGGAAATGAGATCATTTAGAGGCAAAGATATTTCCTGTGTCGGTATGTGCCTTAAAAACTTGCCTGTTGCTTCAGATAAGTAAACAGGTATTTGCAGTTAGAGAAACTTAGTATTTGTTGTATGCAAATAAGCATAGGAGGTACAAGGGGATATTGCAGGGGGGGCCCAATCCTGCTCCAGATAGAGTCTACACACACTGCATCATCCCGGGTGACCTTCCTACTAGGGCTTAGTTTTATTGGTAAATCAAATCACAAGGCAATGTTGCCGAGTACATAGAGCTCTGGAGCTCAGGAGACCTGGGTTCTAGTCCTTGCTCTGCCACTGGCCTGCTGGGTGACCTTGGGCAAATCATTTCACCTCCCTGTGCATCTGTTTCCTCATCTGTAAAATGGGGTAATAATACTGCCCTCCTTTGAAAAGTGCTGTAAGATCTACCGATGAAAAATGCTGGCTAAGAGCTGATGCTAGTATTACTATATTATTAAGAAAATGTAGACTTCAGCCTAGCGTTCTCTTTGAGCACAGCTGCTGCTAGAGTTTCCCTGCAGGAACTCATCTTTCCCAGCCTAGTTCCCTCTGCCCCAGAGATCCCCTCCAACCCCATTTCTATCCTGACTGGAGCTAACAAGATTCATCTGACAGTCAGTAATTTATCTGACTCTTTATGCAAGGCTCTAGCACTCCTGTACAGGGCCCTAGCCAGTGCAGTGCTGTTACGTGCAGACACCGAGACAAGATGCCTTTAAGAACCACCACTGGACTTCTGCAGTTACTGTGGGTGTGGACATGTGCAACTTTTATGTCCACTTTTGTGTGTGTGTTTATGCACCATTTGAAGTCAATTGCAAAATTCCAATGCAGTGCAGGATTCTATGCATGTGGCTCTGTGTCTGTAAGAATATTAGGGCCTTTTCCCTCCCAACCCAGTTTCTCCTCCTTGGTCCTGCACCGAAGTCTTAAGCCTTAGTTGATTGCATCACAGTCAGTTACCATGGAAGATAATGTGATGTCCCAAATCCAGCATCCTGACTGATCTGCAGGATCAAAGAGGAGGATGCGATGGGCAGCAAGAGAACAAAGCCATCATACAAACACACACACTGTAGCGTTCGTAACTGTCAGGGTCAGAGCAGCTGAAAAGTGACTGTATGTGAGGGGCAGTTTTGATTCTAATAGATTTCAAGTTCTGCCTGGCCTAACAGCCTCTCACTAAGTCTGCCTAGAGCAACTCGCAGGATCTTGCCCTGAACCGACAACAGGCAGTGACATAAGGCAGTTAACTTAGCGACTGAGTGCAGGGGAGCACTGGCAGGGTTTGTGAAGGGTTTATGTACGGCAGCAGCAGCGGTTTGGTTTGGGAGGGTGGGGGTGGGTGGGGCGAGAGAGGCTTGAGGTTATGGCAGAAGTACTGGGAGTGTGTCTGAGGTGTGAGATGTTAGGGCTGTTTGTGTTACTGCAGCAACAGCTGTTGGGCTCAATCCTGAGAAGCAGTGAGAACCCACATTTGGTGGGACAGAATAAGAGTCTTTTCCAGGGAACAAAATGTACTGAAGTTATTGCTATAATATGCTGCTCTTTCCAGGGAGATGGGTGTGGGCAGTTAATTGGCGGGGACGGGAGAGAGAGATTTTCTTAATTTCAGTTAATCCAAAAGTCATCGGTCTGCAGAAGGGCAACTCTGGGTGAAAGTCAGATTAGGCAATGCTCCCTCTTTCTCTAATATGCTGCTCTTTCCAGGGAGATGGGTGTGGGCAGTTAATTGGCGGGGACGGGAGAGAGAGATTTTCTTAATTTCAGTTAATCCAAAAGTCATCGGTCTGCAGAAGGGCAACTCTGGGTGAAAGTCAGATTAGGCAATGCTCCCTCTTTCTCTGGCAGAAAGAAACTGTTAGTTACATTATAAAGCCCTCATGAAAAACCCTGCTTGCCTAAGCCAAAAAATATCCCATGTAGTCCTCTTTGTTCCAAAATGAGGCCATTCCTGCGTTGTACTTTATGAAGCCCTGTCAGGATTGCAGGAATGCACACGATGAAGAAGTCAGCATGTTACAATGCCATTCTTTTTTTAATTGGAAAAGAAAGCGATTCTATCACCCATCTCTCTGGGTCTAAAAATGAACAGCAGGCAGGCACCAGTTCTGAGGAGTTTGGCTTCCTCGTGCTCCAGTCGCTTCGGAGTCCACTGCTGAGTACTGGGCTTGATTTTCCTGGCTTTGGATATTGCTGTCAGTCTGGTTTTACAGGCCTGCTGGCTTGAGTTGGGTGGACGGGAGGAGGAACAAAGGAAAGGAAGGTGTTACCTGTGCACCTTTGTATTGTGGAGCCTGCAGAGGAGACTAGAATCAGCATGGAGGGATTTTAACGGGAAGGAATCAGTGACATGCTGAGAGCAGTAGGTGATGGTGCCAGTCTGAGAGGGGGCTGGAGGTATTAGGTGGGGAAGAGAATCAGAGAAACTAACATGACTTTTGCTGCAAGATTTTAGGGAATAAAACTGAGTCAGTGAGAGCCACGTGGTAACTGTGTGTTAATGTTGGGTTTAAACCTGTGTCTGAGCTTGTTGTTATTACCGTATCATGAATTATTTGTAGTACCACGGCAGCGAGGCGCCCTAGCGACGAACCTGGACCCATTGTGTCAGGCGCTATACAAACACAGAACAATCCTGAGCACTATCCTCACTGTGGGAGAGTTGGAGGCAGAGTGCCTGTGAGGAAACAGGCAAAGGTGGATGATGATGATGTTTTCTTCATTTAAAGAACTCCTTTTTCACTTGACCCCTGTTCTGTTTTCTTTCAGAGCTCTGCTGACCAGGGTGAGACGAAAAGCACCCAACCCAACCAACCTTCCAAAATGATACCACCAAAACAGCCCATGTATACGATGCCACCGCAGGCCTCATCGCCTTATCCTGGCTTAGGCTCATTCCTGTCCCCATCAGATCTGCAGAGTTACCGGGGACACCCTCACCCCAGCCTCTCCCGAACCCTCAGTTCCAAACCCATGTTGCCCAGCATCAGTGCCTCGCCACCTCCTTCTTTCCAAATCAGCCCTCCTCTCCATCAGCAGCTGTCTTTGCATCACCCACAGAGCTCCCTCCTCAACCAGTCACTCAGCATGCAGCAGGTCCAACAGCAATCCATCTTGTCTCCTTCCATGGCACTACAGGTACAGCCCCCAATGAACGCTTCACCTCCAGGGCAGCAGGTGAGTGGCCTGGATCCTGAATACCAGTCTAAAAGGAAACACATTTTTAAAGCAAGATCTGCTGTGCATCAGAGACTGTACTCTCAGTTTAAGTTTCTCATTTTACTGGTGGAGCCTATTACTAATAATGATTTTCTAGGTCATGACAGTACTAATCTGGCACTTTGGGCAAAGATGTCACTCTAAGAAAGTATTCCATTGTCAACTCCTTAGCCATGCGACTCTCCTGTAGATGGCCGCTGGCTCTGTTACCTCCCAGCTCTGTTATTTGTCTGACATTTTAAGGTGGGAGTTTGAAAAGGGAGTAAGCGGCTTAGGAGCATAAATCCTGTTGACTTTCATTGTATGTCTCCATGATCTGCCATCCTGGCTGCAGTGTAGACATGCCTTTAGACTCCCATAGCAGTCAAGGATGTACCAGGAAGAAGTTCTTGTAAGACAAGCTGTCCCCTAGTTGTCTATTGGGCTTCAGGTGAATTTAGCAGGGTAGAGCGGAGCTTTCTGTTCATCTGACGCAGTGCCCTGGAAAATCCAGCAAAGAAAGCATATGTGACAGCACTGAAATAAAGGATGAAAGCTCCTGGGATAACAACAGAGGTGAATGTAGGATTTTTTTTCCCAAAGATTAGCATGTGGGAAGAGAAAATAAGTAAAAAATGCAGAGGGGAAAAACCAAGCGTTTCATGGAATATGATTGATTTTGCAGTGTCTTCCCAGCAATGGGAAAAATTACCCAATTCACTTGCTTGGTAGAAGATCTGAAAGGATGAAAAACGGGCTTAACTTGAATTGCATGAAAGCAAAGTAGTTCCTGTATTGTGTGCTCATATGCAGGCTGCCCACCTTAAGATGAACAAACCATTCTTTGCAATGTCCAAACTCAGCCTGTGCGCCCACATTTAGAGTGGCCAGTCATGGGTTTCTGATATGAAGAAAATAAACCAGGAGGGGAGAGAGCTTTTGGATGAATGGGCGGCAATGGTACAAAGTACATCATATACCCTAAAGGGAACACTCTGGCATTGGCTAGGGATGAGTGGGATGACGTAAGAGATCGTTTCCGTCTCTAATTTCTAGGAGTCTCTGATTCTCCCATGTAACTAGAGCTGGGTGAACTATTCATAATGAAGGACTTGCTCTATGAATTTCACAGCTGTCAGACAACTTATTTGATGAATCTTTTACCCCATTTTTCTCCCAGCCAGAGGACCTGACTGACTAATTTGTCGAATCATTTATTTATTAGATATGTTTCACAAAATTAATCAAATAATGTAATTAATGAACAAGGCTTTTTCCATGATTCTGCCCATCCTATTCAGGACTAACTTTGAGAAAAGATCATTTGATAACCTTGGCATATAGAGTAGTGGGAAAAAATATAATATGAAATGGGCCTTGGTAACAAAATTCTCCCTCAGGCTACTAAAAGACATCCTATCCAAGAGAGCAATATCCTGCATACTCCAGAAATCCCAAACGCTCTTTACAGAGCAAATAATTTCAATATTGGCATGGTGTGGTGCTGTGTAAGCAAAGGTGGCCACCTTATAGAGTCAGCAGTAGCTCTCACCCCATGGTGGAGATAAGAGACAATCATATGGCAATCGTTTAAAATGGAGGTGTCAGGCAAGGTTGGACACAGATTTTTTTTTTAAAGCTTAATTCCACATATTTTGTTAGCAATTTATATACCAAAAATGAATGTTTCGGGAGAAGCCATGTTCTCAGTCAAGTAGCTGCCTTGATTCCATTGTTAATATCTGTTCCCTAACATTTGATAATTAGGTCACCCATGCACACACAGTACCATGAGAGGTTTTCAGATAATATGAACTCCCACAGTTCCTGTTAAATTGCCAGCCATGACAGTTGATGGAGAGAATGTTGCTTGTGTGGATATTCTTTAACTTGTTACTGTACATTAGGACAGGCTAATGTATTACTGCAAAGAGAACCGCACTTGAGATGGGAAAATGGCTTTCATTACCAGAATGCTGATGCAAAGGCTTTCATCACGTTGCATATTCTGCAGCTGTTTACCAAAGCTCTCCCTAGAAGAGAGGCCCTTAAAAACATGGGAGAGAAACAGTGAGATGAAGTAAATGTTGTCCTTGTATCAGGGATCATTCTGAAATGGTTCCACTCTCCCATTTTGTTCTTAAGCACATGCTCAAATTCTTTTGATTTCAGTGAGATTATGCACATGTTTAACGCTCGTCTTAGCTTGGTTCTGCCCATACTTTCTGGGCAGTATATTTGGACATGCATAGGCAAACATTAACTAGAACTTCTGCTTATCTGCCTGTTTGTATGGGTGTAACTTTTTCTTCCCTTCTTTTATTGTCTCCCCACACAGGACTTTTCACATATTTCATCTGAGTTTCAAAACAGTGTTGGACCCCGGTCACCTGGTGCATCAAACCCCCCAGGAAATACCGACTGGGACAATGATTATTCCAGCAGAGAGTGTGGAATTAACCACTGCAGGCCAGTAGACAAAACAATGTACTACTAATATGCTTGACGAGCTGTCTGCACTGTTCTCTTATGATCAGACACATGATAGTTTATAACTTCAAGAAAGGAAAATGTAAAAGAAATCAAAATGCCATGTTCCAAAAACATGCATTATTTTAACGTTCGTGTGCTCCTTTTATTTAGTAACCTGGGTTTCTGGGAAAGTGAGCTGTCCTGTCCCCAAAACAATTGCTTGAATCTGAGGACTAAAATGATAACAGGATAACTCAGTGAAGATTCCCATTAGCTTCGTCTGACTTTCATTCCTGAGCTGTGGAAGCAGTTTCTGCAGTGTTTCCAACTGCCGCTGAGCAAAGTTTTAATCAGCATTTTTTGACCAAAAAAAAAAAGGGGGGGGGGTGATACAGCATGGCCAGAGGACAGCAGGAGAGTGTTAGAAAGGAGCCTTATTCCCTGTAGAGGGAAGAAAGTTTGGTATAGATTAATTAAAGCACCTGAAGCCAGTCACCTGATAACCCTTCCCTCCGCCCCCTTCCCCCCCCCCCCCGCCGCCGCCGCTTCAGGGGAAGGAGTTGAAGACAAGGGAAGGAGTTGAAGCAGAGTGGATTGATGTTGGAGTAGAGAGCAGTTTGGAGGGATGCAGAGGAGAGTCTGGAGAAGTGCTGCGGTGGGCTAAGAAGACCAAGACCCTACGTAAAGGGACACCTGGTTTGTGCAGAGGGAGGGCAGGAAAAGAGGGAGGGCAGGAAGAGAAAGTGCGAGACCCATCAAAGTAGTGCTGGCAGTTTGTCACAGGGGGTACACATCCTCAGCTGTGTAAATTGGCAGAGCTCTGCCAGCTTACACCAGGTGAAGATCTGCCCCAAAATGTCCAGCAAGTTGTTCTGCTAATGAAGGTAAATGAAGCTGTGCAATTGTCCGTTCTGCACAGGCTAATAATCTAAACCATGCCACACGAGCAGGCAGTTTGAAAATTACACATACATTGAATATAAAAATATTTTTAAAAAAGGAAAGAAAATGACTGAATCTTGTGATTTTCTTGTGTAAGTAAATGCACAGTAAAGGCACATTTACATTGAGCAGGACAGGTCAGCCTGACCCACTGCTGTTATGTGCATTGGACAGTTCTTGTCTCATCCCTACCAGTATGGTTCTCATGCACTGAAGTGAAAAATCCAGCTTGACTAGTTTTGACTTCTTAAGTTTTGAAAACGTGAAAGACTTTTTCAAGTATTAGCAAGGATGGCCTCCCCCCAGCATGTGCTGGTTAATCAAGAGGAGCAGCTTCTTGTAACCAGAGAGAGGTTGATTTGCTGCCCCCCAAACTTGAGAAAACAAGATTTTTCTCTTGTCTGGACAGCTTCTGTTCCATGTTCGGGGGGCGGGAATACAGGACCTAATCCTGAAAAATGCTTGACTTCAGTGGGAGCTGTGGTATTGCAGTATTATGTCTGCAGACAATGGACTTGTCTTTTCAGCTTCCAAAATATTGGCCTCTAACACTTAAGCTAAAAAACTCCCCTGGCTAACACTAGTAGTATGTCCCTTATCTTTTCTGTAGGGCTGAGCACTAAAGGACAGCATGCCTCCCTAATACACACAAAGTACTTTACAGCAGGCACTCCACATGTCTCAGGACAAGACCTGTAAATTCTGCAGAGCTGAAGAGAGCTCTTTCTCATTATGCCATAATGAGAATTACAATATTGAGGATGTCAATGGAAAGTTCAGTGCAATGGCATTCAAGCTCTGAGGGAAGAATAAACTAAAAGTCCAGAAGCATCTTAGTTCTTGTAGCTGAGAGGGGGTGGGCATATTAAAAGCACTCCGGCCTCTGCTGTATCCACTCCTCGTGGCACAAAAGTGCAGTGATAAGGAGTTGGGAGTCATTTTATCCTGTTTACCCTGTGAGATGTGGATGCTGCCCACTCTGAAAGTATGGAAGGGGAAGCATGGTTGTTTCTGAGCGCTTGTTTGGTTTGACTGAGGTATAGTGCTGTACTGGAACATAATGCATTCACTATAGATAATAGCAAGCTTACAGGTATTTTGGAAATAACACACTCTTCTATGCCAGCAATGCAATTACGATCTCTTGATTCAGCCCAGATAGCACATACATTGTATTTGTTTCGGGGAAGTAAATAATCTTCTGAGCCTGTAGGATGCTTTGGACTTCTGTCTACTTGAAACAGTTCAGCTACATGGATTATTGCAGACTTTTCTGGGAAACCTTTGTGGGGAGTCACGAACCTGCGGACGCGGCAGGTAAACAAACCGGTCCGGCCCACCAGGGGCTTTCCCTGAACAAGCGGCGGACCGGCTTTGAGAACCTCTGGTATAGATAGTCTGAACGAAGTGAACTGCCTCCCAGACCCCAGGAAGGTACTTTTGGATATTAAGGCAAAAATGTTAAGACTTGGGTGCCTAAATTCAGGCACCTACATCTCTGAGGGTCCTGATTTTTAGAGGTGCTGAGCACCCACAGCTCCCATTGCAGCTGTGTAGGTCCACATTTTCAAAAGTGGCTTCAAATTTTGGGCACCTCAGACCTGACGACTGATTCGTCATCTTGGAAAATCTTTGCCAAGTTCTCTGAAGTTGGGGCACTCAAATTTGAGGTGCCCAAATGCTCTGAGCATCTTGTGCCGGCCCCTTTGAGGTGACTGAAGTTGCTCATCAACAATCGAGGCACCCAAACTCACTCGTTATTTCTGACGATGTTTATTGTTATGTATCTGTATGTCAGTGGTACTCCGGAGTCCTGGACCAGAGCCCCTTTGTGCTAGATGCTGTACAAACACATCCCAGAAAGGCCATCCTGCCCAAGAAAGCTTACCATCTAAATAAAGGTGGCCTGACGACATCATTTCCAGAGGTGCCGAGCACCTGACAATCCTACTAGCGTCAGCTGCCATGTCTGTCCTCAGCATTCGTGAAAATCAGACACAAAGCATCTCCTTTTGGGCACCAGAATTTAAGACACGCAAAATCAGTGGCCAGTTTTGAAAATGTGGCCCTAGGCGCCAAAGAGATGTCTGAACATTTTGGCCTGAAGGAGCAGCACTGGGTGCCAAATGTATCAGGAAAAACAAAACCCTCTTTAGATCCAGCAGCAGCAAACGAACATTTACACTCCGGAGCTTGAGAGGGCGATTCTGGTCAGGGCAGGAAGGGTTTCCACAGCATGAACTGCGCGAACAGTCAGGCCAGCATTCTGAGATCAACTGGCTCTCCCTGCTGGTCGTTTGGGCATCTCAGGAGCAGGTAGCTCTGAGGGGGTAGCTCTTGTTCTTTGGGGAAGCCAGAGGAAAGTCAGGTCTTGTTCTCATGCTATTTATGATACCTTGGGAGAAAAATAAGTGATACTCAGTGTGAACATCACCATTCAGGGCTGTCCTCAGTAGCCTCTTTCAAGCACTTAACGAAGCTCGTCAGTGAGTTCGTTTTATAAATGTTACGTGCATTTATCTCTGGTGAAAGGTGCTGGATTTTCAGGCCTAGGGATAAGTCACACACACCCTTCCCCCAGACTCCATGGAAGGAGCTTTCTGGGGATTGGGTGGGGAGAGAAGTTTCCCATAGTGCGCCCCTCCAGGCATCCTGACAGAGGTAGCTTGATAAAAAGTGTATTATACAGAACACTTGGGGTACCATGGTAGCCGCGAGAAGCACCATTGTAATTGGCCGGTGTGAGCTGTGTGCTGCTAAAACAAGCTCTTTAATAGCCTGACAAAAGCTGTATTGTATGCACAGGGCCCCATGTGATTCATGATCAAAGTTCATGCATTTGTCACAGAGAAAATATCAAATTTCATGGGTTTATCTCAGATTCCTGGAAGAATCATATTAAAACCACGCCCATTATGCAGAGAACACCAGAAAATAATTACAGCAAATTATAACAATGAACTGAACTGAGTATGGGTCTGTCTGTGTGGACTGTCTCTCCGTTCTTTCCACTTGTACAGACAGGGCTCAGGACTGAAAAAACACAGTTGCTATCGAGCAAAGAGCAAAGCTTAGTACTAGAGCAGGGGCTCTCAAACTTCATTGCACCACAACCCCCTTCTGACAACAAAAATTACTGCATGACCCCAGGAAGGGGGACTGAAGCCTGAGCCTGCCAGAGCCCCGACACCCCGAGCCGGTGGGGGGGGGGAAGAGGGGCAAAGCCCAAGCCCTTCAGCCCCAGGCAGTGTGCCTGTAACCTGAGCCCCACTCCCCAGGGCTGAAGGCTTTGTCCCCATGTGGTGCAGCCCGGGCTTCGACTATGTCCCCGAGCCCCAGCAAATCTAAACACCAGCCCTGGCAACTCCATTAAACGGTGTCGCAACCCACTTTGGGGTCCTGACCCACAGTTTGAGAACCACTGTATTACAGAGACTCATTCTGTTGGAAGCCCAGTTACCAAAGCTACACTGTTGCATTTCAGAGACAAATTCTTATTTCGCTGTAAGCACAGTTTGTCAGTGATTGTACCCGCAATAATGAATTTGTGCCTCTTGCACTTACTAAAACCTGGTATTTGCTGCCAAGATGCATGGTTTTCAGGGTCTATGGTGCATACACATTTTTGCAGGAGGACTCATTTTGCTTAACTTTGAATGCTTAGCCCTATATGTCTCAATGAGACTATAACTCCATCTGTCTATGTAGGTACTTGTATGTGAAAGCTGAATGTCTCCAGAGCATCTCCAACAAACTTCACGATAATTTGCAGATCACATTAAACGTTAAACTGGACTGCTCTTCTCCCATCATTTCTACTCTTGGCTGTGGATTGTTGACTACATGAATAAATTGACTTTGTATCAACAAAGTTTAGGCAATGCATGCTCTGTCAAAGGAAATTCACACCTCGTTGGGTTTGATTGAGTGGCACAGTTTTCAGTGTTATCAGATAATCACTAAATCGGGTAATTCCCACTTCAGCCTCAAAATTGTGCTCAATATAACTGTAATTAAAGCAACAATCTGGGGAGAGAAATCAGCAATGGGCTGGCGAAAATCTGAATATTTTCCATGGTGATGTGACGCACAAAGTGCTCAGGTTCCCGTTAGCTAGGATTGTACCAACCTCCCTAAAGCAACAGACAATCCCATCTTGCTTTCCAGATTAGTGTTTTCTAAGCTTCATGTCTGATCCATACATTTGCTTTGTTTCTATATATTTGTAGTCATCTTGGCCATTCTCTCGGCCAGTGTTGCATTGTTCTCTTGAGTCTGTTGTCCAGACAACTTTTAAATGATAACAAGATTGTGCTTCCCTCAGAAGACTATTCTGCATCTCCTAACTCCTTGGTGTTAGGAAGTATTTCCTGATAATTCAGCTGAAATTTTCCTTAGCTCAGTTTAATCCAATTACTGCTAATTCTATCCCACTAAATGATTATGCTCCTGCATTTATACCCTTCAAATACTGATATATCATGGTCACATATCCCTTCATTTATCACTCAGCCCAGCTGTGCATATTTAGCGTTTTAAATATTTCTTCACCAATCATTCCCTCCTAACACTTCATTATCATGTTGATTTTACAGAACTCCACCCAATTTTTCAATATCTTTCTGGTCCTGAGTTGCCCAGAACTGGAAGTAATAATATAGCTACTATCTCCCTATTACTGCCTAAAGAGTGACTATCATTTCTCTGATTTGTTGCAATCTAGAACTGTGAGATTGCGTGGCTTTCATTTTCCCAGGTACTGTATATCACAAGCTACGGACTCGAGTTGTCTCTTCTGTATCACCCCTTGGCCTCTTTCACCATCACTGTTTCTCAAGTACCTATTAAAGACCTGGGTTTTAGATCGCTTTCCTTCAAGTATATCAGCTGGCCTTTTTTCAGCTTGAAGCTCATTTTGTGATTACCTGCCAATCTTTCTAATCTCTCTAGGCCCCTTTGCATGTTTCCTCTGCCCTCATTGGCAGTTGCAGTTCTTCCCAGTGTAGCATTATCTGCAGATTTCATTTATGTTTAGCTCCCCCATCTAGATCTTTGTAGGTAGCAATACATTGAACACCTCCTTATGATTTAAGGCATTATAATTCCCCAGTCCCATAACCACTTTTCCAATCTGACAGAAATTTGCAAGTGTTAATATTTTCAATAAGATTACACAAGGCCCTATATTAAATGCTGTACTAAAATCCAAATTGAGGCCCTCTATTGCATTGCCTGCATCTGATAATTATGTGATTTGGTAAAAAGAAAAAAAGTATCCCAGTACCTCTGGCATGGTGTTTTCATTATAAACCTATGTTGGCGATTGCTTATAGCAGCTGATGTCCTCCAGGTCAGTGGTGATTGATCTTGAAAAGCTGAAGAACTAATAGGTCATCAAATGGAGTTGAAGAGAGATGTAAAAACCATCTCAGTTCTGCGGTTGTGATGTTAACGTCGTGACAATGCACTGTCACGACTCGTCAGCATCATGTGTTGGTGGAACATCAAGATGCAAACATTGCAAGACAACGTCTCATCTCCATGGGCTGATTGTCTTTATGACTCCGTAACTCCATTCAGCAAATTTTCTCCCCTCCCCCAACTCCACCTTGGGTTACAAGGAGAGAGTGAGGGATGGTCTCCTCTTCATCCCTCTGTACCTGGGAAAGATTCCCCACTTGCACTGCCTTTCTGGAGCCCTCTGCATGCTCCCCACAGCCTCACCGGTGTGAGAAGCACTTCTGGAATCAGCTCAACTTAGTCTCATGCACAGCAAGAGGCTCTGATCAGATCCAGTCGCTTGTGTCACCCCTACATTTCATATAAAACTCTAGAGCCACAGGATGAGTACTGTGAGGCTTTTCTTTTAGTATTTGCACCATGATATTAGTAGGGACTGATGTTACCAGACGGGTATTACCGACACGGATGGGTTTTCCCTTGTAAAGATGCTACCACATGTGTTCTTTTCCAGTTATGTGGTATCTGCCTGGCTCGTATTTTCTCAAAGATCTGGTCAGTTGTCCAGTCCTTATGACCCTCATAACTACTTATTATGATTTACTATTGGCCCCATTTCCCCACCATCCTCTGGGCACCTTACCAAAGCTGAATAATTTACTTTGGGATGCATATCAACCAGGCCTGCAGAGTTGTGTATGCTCAGTTTGTCCAAACGAGGAGATGCTCACTAATTCATACTAATGACTGGGAGAGCCATTCCAGATGGCTGAATTTTCCAAATCAGCAACTGAGTGAACAAGCTCCATAAAAAAGCAAAGATAAAACATCACAAATAGACTTAGTTTGCATTCAGTTATTTATGGTAATGCATTGTAATATACTAGGAAATGTTCTGTAGTGCATATTGTAAAATTAATGAAGTTTTGGTACTAGAAGACCTCACTACTGTTCGTTGGTATTAAATCTTTGCTAGTGCGGTAGGGAAAGACTGTGCATTTTAAGTGCAAATTATAAAACATGCAGATTAGTGAAGTGTGGGCCAGGCTGCGTTCCATTGCTCTTGTTTTATCAACAGCTGCATCAACCAGGCCTTCAGTACTTCATTGCCCTCATTCCTTTTTTTCTATTACTCTAGTTAATAATCACACACACAAGAATCTCCCAAAGTTGTATCATTTTTCTCATCACCTTTTAAAGCCAGACTTTTTTATGGGGATAAATTTGTTGGAGCAGATTTGTGTAGATTATGAAAGCCATAAAAGAGCCTTCCAGAGTTCATGCCTTCGCTTTTGGCAACCCTAAGTACTTTACTTGCATGACATAACCCCCTAGAGCTGGGAATGCCTCTTGTTTGGATGGCTCCATTCCGTTGCTTGTGGCTAATACGTTCCCAATGGGACCAGCTGGGGTCACCTGCAGTCCACTGCTAATGGCAGGTTAGAAATTCAATTGCCGTAAGAAATTGCAGATGACCTCATTTTGGCCGAAAAGCGATTGGGCTGCTGCTGTTCTGTGGGTTCCATGCTGGGAAACTGCATGGTATCATGTTGTGAATTCCTCTTGGGAAGTGTTACCATTGGGAGAGCAACGATCTGGTAAGCCCATTGATTTTGGTGGGAGTGCCAGGCTCATAGTACATGTCTACACTGCACACTAAGCCCGGGCCTGACTCAGGTTTGAGCCCAAGTCCCCCTTCTGTCCACACACAAATCAGTCTGACTCGGGCCATCAAGTACTCAGAACCTAGGTCCTAGGACCCTGCAAAGGGGCAGGGGGTGTCAGAGCCTAAGTTCTCCTGTGACTCAAGTCCAAGCCTGTCACATTGCAGTGTGGACACAGCTCAAGCTGCAGACTGAGTCAAAGGGTCTGCATAGTGTAGCATGGACCCATTAGCATGGCTGTGAAACCAGGTCTAGCAATTGTAAACCCAGGTTTACAGTGTAGTGTGAACGCTGAAGCACAGGCTTGGAAACACCGAGTTCACTGACTCCCACAGACCAGGCTTAGTGTGTAATGTAGACATACCCGTACAGAGCAAAGGAGCTCTTGGATAAGAGTTTCTCTGGCATAGGTGGCTGTAAAATACTCAGAAGTTGTTGTTTTGAGGCCTAAGGAGACAACCACTATTGGACAGGAGATGTGGAGACTGATCACATGTGTAAAGTTAACCCCATTTATTTAGGGTCTAATCCTGGCACTGGAAGTCAATGGCAAAAATCCCATCAACTTCAAACAGGGCGAAGATTTCCCTAAGTCTTGGCAAAGCAGGGCCCATGCAGAGCCCAGTTCTGCAAGCACTTACTACCAGGTGTAGGCTGTGCTTTTCCTGGGATTGATCACAGCACCGAGCACTAGGACTGGTACTAAGGCCCAGATCCTCAAAGTATTTAGGCTCCGAACTTCAATTGATTTTGAAGACGGGTCCCTTTGTTAGGTCTGGATTCTGGCAAGCACCGACACAGGCAGATAGGTTGGGGGAGCAGGCAAGGTGTTCCCCCTGCCCTTCTGACACCTGGCAACAAGGGCTTCTCAGAACAGCAGTCCCTGTACTCCATGGGGCTATGGGGCTGCTCTTTACGTGCGCCCCCAGGGCTCCCAACCCCCAAAAGGGCCAGCAAGAGACAGGACTATGGCTCTGCCACCAGCATGCAGCGAGAGGGGTGCTGTGCCCCGTGAACAGGTGAAGCAGCTGGGTGCTCTCCTGTGCAGCGGATGGGGATGGGGCGGGACTGGGCCTCCAGAGAGCTCACTCTCTCCGCCCCTCCCCCATGCATGCCAGTGCCTAATAGGCATGACAGATATTTGTTAAAAACTGATTGCATTAAAGTATTTGGTTTGGGGGAACCTAGTATGGAAAGTGTGTGAGGAGAATAAAAACTGAGAGCAAATGTTTGGCCTCCCTGTAAAAAGCAGATGTTGGGGCAGGCAAGGACCTGGTGTAATGCTGGAGGATTGTTAGGTTTATTGAAGTTCATTGAGAATTAAAAAGTGCCCAATTTGTTGCTGTTTTAATTGCCTGTTTGTCACATCAGGCATTGATGTTGCTGCTCGCACACGCACCCGCATGCAGGCCAATGCAGTTACATCTATTAAAATCTGCCTCATAACACCATAAAAACCATAAACCAGCTCAAAAGATGCAGTCACTATTTGTGGGAGGGGTCATTTCTATGCCCTCCCCTCCAAGGCGCCTTCCCTGAGGGTTGTTGATTTTAGAAGTGCTGTGCTGCCTGTCTCACCGCCCTCTGTCTCTTGTTTCCCTTACAGCATGCTGCCAAGGGACAAGTCACTCTACCTCACCTAAACCCACCATCTCTTTCCAATAAGGCTCAAAGGAAGGACACTTGAGAGGGTCTATAATACGGACCACCCAGAGGGGCGTCACGCAAGTCATACAGACGAGAGAGCTGAGCTAACACGTCTCGTTGCTGGCTTCATTTCCAGGCTCTAAGAGCAGTTTTCTTTTATTATTTTGAACTCTAAAGTCTACTTTTCGTGAAAGCCCAAACCTCATAAATCATGAAGAACAAAAAAAAACAAAAAAACAAAAAAACAAAAAAATAAGAACACCGTTTATCTGCTTGCCATCAGCTTAGCTATGGACTGTTTTCCTAGTGAACTGCTTTTAGACGCAGCGTAGGCCCAGGTCTGGGGTCCTGCCGCATTAGGCCGGCTCAGTAGGAGGATGCACTCTTTGACTTGCTAACAGCACTAAACTTTGTGCAGGAAAATGTGAAGTTTGTGTGAATATTGTACATGCAAAGGCCTTGGATGTCTGGCAAGAAAAAATAAAAGTAAAAACTATTCCTAGATGGGCGGGTGGAAAGACCAGCTGGCAAAATATGAAAGGAAAAAATGTGAAAAAGATCATGAAAAAATATAATTTGTTGGATAGTTGTAAGTAGTTTACTAAGTGTTTTAGAGCTGTGCTGAAGACATCCTTTAAGATTTTTTTGTGGAAAAAAATTCGTAGTTTACTTTATAGTAAAAGCATTTTATATTAAGTGTAGCACATTTTTTAGTTATACATAGAAGGGAGATGTGTATAAAAAACAAAAACAAAAAAAAAGCCTGCCAAACTTGTTTCTATTATTTGTACAGCAAGAAATGGACAATTTATATCCATGTTGTATGGCATTATTATATTTTTTTCAGCCATATGTCCATCTATTTAAAATTGCTGACAATGATTTTTGTCTATTTATGAAGAATTAGAAAGCAGAATTACAATTTATCATAAGGTGCGTTTTTGGGGGGTTTTTTAATTTTTTTGGATGGTGCTGTTTTCTCAGCACCCAGCACATTCAGTTCACAATGCTTATCTTACCTTTCTTTATAATAAAACATATGAAAAGTAGAAATGAACCAGACTCTTTTCTTCTTTTGTGGGCAGCACCCAGAGGTAATGTATAGAAACCAGCCTCACCTCATTGACTGTGGCCCCAGTCCTGCAAAGATTTATGCACATGCTTAATTTTACACACAGTCGCATTGACTTAAATGGGATTATTTGCACTGTGTAAAGAGAAGCATGTGCATATGTTTTCACAGGATCTCGGCCTATATATGCAATGGCTTAAATTTCTGATACCTACTCTCAACCTTATTAGACCTTAACATAATTTATTGTCTGGGAATTTGCTTGGTTTTTTTAATTACTAAAAGGTCATATATGAACATTAAACTATGAAATCCAACCATGAATGCTATATTTAATCAACTGTTAATAACTTTGTTTCATTACAACATAATGTTTTAATATGGAACCTGTGGACAAGATTTCAGTGAATTTTAATTCTCTGGGAAGTTTGAAGAATCTGTGTTATTCCATTAAGATCATTCAGACACAGAAAAGTCTGATACGAGGTGCTAAATAGCTTGAAGGACCAATTTTTTATTAATTTTGCCTCACAATTTAACAGATTGATTTATACATTCTCAGAAAATTCATCCTGTGCTATGAAGTAAGTGCTGCAGATTTGGGGAGGATGCACTGAATTCTTCATTCCATAATAAAGGTTGAGTCCCTACTTCCGTGCAAAACATTTTTCTTCTTTTTTCAAACTTCTAGGGCCAGACTCCCCAGCGCACTCTGGGGCTTTGCGAAGCTCTGGAGTGGGGCGCCCAGGCCTCGTGTAGTGAGCAATCAGTGCAGGAGAGAGGCTCCCGAAGTCCTGTGGCCTCAGCTTCACTGCTCACCAAAACAACACTGCCAGGGAAGCCCTTAAAGCACAGAGACATTAGTGTTCAGGGACTCAGCTTTTCCCCACCCCGGGCTCCTGCTTTGCATTCTACCATTTTCAGTTTAAACCGTTTAGAAGTCTTTCCTTTAGTGACTAAAACTCTTTTTGGTGGTCCTCTGTCTAGACACAGTCACTCTTAGCTGATATAATGGCACTGCCTACTGTGTTAAACTTTGTCCAAATTTCCTGTAAAATCTGCAGAGGCCTACAAACCACTGCACCTCCTTCAGGTTTGTAGGAAACTTCCAGTCTTTATAACATTTGGTTTCTGGAGTTGGGATTCCAACCTGTCCTCAATGACTATATCTCGCAGGAAGATTGTGACTCCTCACAAACTATTTGTTTCCTGCAAGTTTAAACCCTGACTCCTTAGAAAGTTTTAGCATCCTTTCCAGTCCTGCCAGTTGTTCCTTCGGTGTTTTATGGAAACAGTCACCTAAGTACATGAGGTTCTCTAGAGTCAAAATTCGGGTGAGATCACTTACTACCCTCTGAAACATCCCTAGTACATTCATGAGTTCAAAAGGCATTCTGCAGAACTGAATAAAAGTATTATTTTCTCGATCCTCGGTCCCACTTTAATCTGATGGCTCCAGATACCAAATCAAAGTTACTGAAATATTTTGCTCCTGATATTTTATCCAGGGGGTGTGCTATGCTGGGAAGTTGGCAGCCATCTTGAACTTCCTGGGAATTAAGTCTCCTATAGTCAACACATATGGTCAAATCTCCATTAGACGTTTTTACAGTTACAGCTGGGGATGCCTACGGTGATGCAGATTGCTTCAGACCATCGTTCAGCTTATGATTTAGCTTCTCTCTCACTAAGATCTGATATGCCAGGGGAATCTGATGTTGGGGCTGCCTCAGAGGAACACCCTAGCCTAAGCACAATCCAGTGTTGCACCTGATCGTATCTCCCAAATTCTTCCTTATTCCTGAACAAAACAGTAGCATATAACAAGAGTGACTCGTCTAGTCACTTCCTTTCATTGCCTTCCACAGATGCTTCTGCCAGATCAACTCCTACCTTTTTTTTACCCTCTTGACTGCTTCACATCTATTGGTTTCTGCTCTTGTGAGAGGCTTTGAAACACTGGTTAAACTGGACACTGATGTCTCACTAGCTGCACTGCCTGCCCTGTCACATGAATGGCTCTTACCCAGAACTCCCCCTTTGTAGCTCTGCACAGAGTTCTGCTACCCAGCAATCCTGGCTGGATCTTGGTAGCATCAAACACTCCCACAGGCTCGCTGCAGCTGTCCTTTATCCTAGGGGTATTATTGCAGGATGACCTGGCTTCACCACCACTTAATTCTGAGCCACCCCAGGGAGCAGTTCCTCTCCATCACCCTGTAGCCACATTAGAGGCTCTTCTCAGGCGCCAGGAGTTGCACCCAAGGGTCCAAGTTTCTTCCTACCCACACACCAGCAGGGGGACCTGAGTGCTGTCCACGGACAAGTGTGTTCTGTGAACACCCCAGGACTTCCTGTGACGCCTTCAGATCCAATCCACTCTTAGTACAACAGCACTGGAAATATTGGTCACCACAGAGTATATTTAGTATGCAGAGACCCCAAGTTCAGTGAGAGCTGGATTTCTCCTGTTGCCTGCAGTGGCTGATGATTTATAATCACCAAATAATCCTGCAGTACATTTTTCCCCCCTTTTAGCAGTGTGTGCCCTCCCTGGATCAGACTTATTTCAGCTCCTCAGTCCAGCAGCATTGTGGGTTTCCAGCCATTGTTGTCTCCAGACATTATAGTAATATGTGTCTGGGCAGCATTTCACATGGGCCGTTCAGTAGCTGCTGATCGTGCCCCTGCTGCATCAACAAGTGCTAATTTCCCTGGTGTGGCTTCCCCCGGCTTGGCAATTCCATCACCAATGGCCTTTGCCTTTGCATGGGCTGCAAATGTCATCTGGCCTGGGATGCACTCGGGAAACAGCCCCTCTCCTCTGACCCAGGCGACACCTATGAATAGCTTGCACTTGGGCCTCCGCCGATTTTTTAACCACTTCACTGCAATCGTTTCTTGAAGTGCAGCATCTGATATGAAGGAGTTACTGGGAGGCTGTGAATTAATGGCTAATATTCCAGTCTGTATAGGTTCTCATACCCCGTTCATCAGTGTAGATCTGAGCACCCTCCAGTCGAGCATTAAGCAACGTGACCAACATCTGTCATGTTTGTTCTCTCAGCCGCTCCCTAGAGAGAGAAGTGCAATGGCATGGCTTGTTTTGGTAGGGTGTGTCTTTTCTTCAATATAAATAAACCTATTGCTCCGTGTTTACTTTAAAGAAGGCAAGGTCACAGCAATGCACCTGGAGGAGTTTATTCCATAGTCTCGGACCAGCTGTCCAGAAAGCTCTGTCTCCCATGCCGACCAACTTTACTCTCAGAGTTAAGCGTTCCATTGTGCCCGAAGCAGTGACATCTCTACTAAGGGCAGGCTGTGGCTTCAGTTCTATTGAGAACAGTGAGGGGGATACAGCCATTTTAAAAGAGGGCAATTCTCCATCAGTTTCTCTGAAGATTTTGTTTACTAGCCTCTCCTTAAGAATAAAGTTTCCTTTACAAAAAGCAACCTCTAATCCTAAATGTTTCTTTTCAAAAACTACCCACTGTGCCAGATCTACTCCTGAATCCCCTTTCTGCCAACTTTTGTGCAGACAGGTGATGTTTTATAAGGATATGAGTCACCAGAAATGTGATGGCCACAGACAAATGTCAACAAGAGACCAATTTCAAACCTTTCCTATTAAATATTCATGACAAGAAATGAGAAAACAGCTAGGATAGAAAATTCAAGTGGCATAAAACCTAACGCAATGTTAAGTTTTACACCAAAAGGCCACCTGCTGGTACAGACACACAGGAATTAACATAGCATTTTAAGGCCATGTTGGAACAGAACCTTAAACTTAAGAGTCACAACCAACACTTCCATAATAATCATAGCTATTAGATACTACGAACATTAAGAGCTTATCTTAATTACAGCCTCATTTCTTTAAATGTAGATTTTAAAGAGTTTTAACTATATGGAATATTTGAAGATTCTGTTACTCCATTATTAACATCCTTGGGGTGGGGTGGGGTGGGGTGGGGGGGAACAAGGTCTGATACCAAATCCCATGTTTTTTAAATGTGCCCATTTTTATGTAGATGATTCTGAGCCATTTTAGTGTTTGTGGTCTCCAGATTAGTTTAAACTGACCTTTAAAAGTAGATTCATCCTTTTCATATTTCACCCCTCCACACCCACCATCACAGCAGGGCAGAGTTAAGGTTGTTTGGGGTGTGATAGAGTGTATAAACCCCACACTGGTTAACATGGCTTAACAGGAGCCTGAGCCGAGTTAGGCCACTGGGTGTTAGGCATAGTGGGTGATGAAGCCCAGCTGGGTGGTTGCTATAAAAAGGGATGTACTGAGTAGAAGGGGTTTGCAGGAGAGGGAAGGAACTTGTCAGCCCTCTGAGTATCAGAGCGGAATCTGGAGAGACACAGAGAAGCTACCAGGCTGGAGCATGCGCCAGTAGTGAGCCCCAGCAGAAGGGCAGGACCTGGGCCTCCAGGGAAGAAACCCAGCAAGGCATTCACCTGACGAGAAGCTTCAGGAGGGAGTGCCCCAGGATGGGCCTGTGGTTGAGGGCATTGGGATGAAGGAGCCGGGAGTGCACCTGACAGAAAGTTACAGGAGAGAGGAGGTAGGGAGTCAAGCTGTCTGTGAAGGACCTGGGGAAGGTGGACGGAAGACGGTCCTGGGATGGAATTAGCCCCTGAGGTGGGCCTAGAAATGGGGCACAGAGAGGCAGTCCTGAGGGAGCTGCATTCCAGCAGAGAATGGAGGCGCTAGGGAGAAGCCAGAGGCCTGGGGACCAGAGAAGGGGCTGTGTTAAGTGCAGGCTGCAGAGAAGCAGCACAAGGCGCTCGGAGATGGGAAGTGATCGAAGGGGTGGAATGCAGGCCATAGGAGAAAAGGCTGAAGGAACTGGGTCTGTTTACTTTGGAAAAGAGGAGATTGGGGGGGGGGGAGGGACAGAACAGAAGTCACCAAATAGTTGAAAGGCTGCCATAAAAACAGATGGAGAAAAGTTGTTCTCTGTTGCCACAGAAGGCAGGACAAGGGGCAATGGGCTCAAACCACAGCAGAGCAGATTTAGATTAAATCTCAGGGAAAACTTCCTACCTATAAAACAATGGACAATGGAACAGATGCCTGTGGAGGTCGTGGAGGCTCTCAACAGGAGGCTGGAGAGCCATTTGTTGTGGGTGGTATAAACCCAACCAATCCTGCATTTTGGCCAGGGGCTGGACTAGATGACCCTTGTGGTTCCTTCTAACCCTCTGGCTCTATGATTCTAAGTGGCCCAGGGAACAGAAGTGCGTCTGAAGGAGCAGACCTCGCTGCTTCAGACAGGGTCCCTGGGCTGGAACCCAGAGCAGAGTATGGGCTGGGCCCTCTAGCCAGCCCCGAGGAAGGGGTGTACAGGTCAATGTAAGGACAACTGAGCCCAGCGTGGGGCTGAAGAATAGCCCAAGAGAGGGCAGAAGGAGCTTTTGTGTTGGGACATCTTTGGACCTTTAGTTGAACTTCTGTTACTCCAGAAGGGGACGGAGTTTAAAGTGACCTGGTCAGAGGACTGAGTCACGAGAAGAGGCAGACCAGTGCAGGGCTGGAGTGACTGTTGGCAATAGGCACTAGATGAGAAAAGCTGCTATGCCATGCCCAACCAGGAGGGGACGTGCCAGAGGGGAGTCCATCCTTTCCACATGGGGGTCTTAAATGTTCATTTCAATTAAATCTTTAACCTATATGGGTTCTACATACCGTTCTCCAGGCACAAACGCTAACACAGCTGGTATCCCATAGAATAAGCACCCATTACAGGAACACATTCTTACCTGAAATTTACCAATTTCTATTTCCTACTTATAAGACCCCTTAGAAACAGAGGAAAATATTTCTCTCAATTCTGTGTGTCTTTCATAGTTTGTTTCTCACTTCCTTTCAGCACAAGCCACTCTATATTGCATTGACAAATGAAGCAGACTGCCTATAACTTTTTACCTTTGGTCACTGCTGTCAATAAATCTGTGGTTTCGCATGAGCCATGGGCACCTTATTAGTCTGTTTGGATGAAACGTTGGCAGCCTTTTATTATTATTTATTATGAGTATTGCCTTCGTACCTAGGAGCTACAGTCCTAGACCAGCACCACATTGCACTCGGCGCTGCACAAACAGAACAAAAAGATGGTCCTGCCCCAAGGAGCTGACCCTCCAAATTTAAGACAGATGGACAGACAGACAGATGGGGGAGTACAAGGAAATGGTAAGACAATCGTGGGCAGCATGATAGGCCTGCTGGGTAGGATGCTGGAAGTTTTCAATACTTCCTTCTTGAACCCTCCCATTTGATCTGTGTTTGGCTATGGTTGTGTGCTCTGGTGCAATCACAATCCTCGGCTGCCCTCCATGCAGCAGCTGTCACCAAGATAAATTCCAGAGGCCTAGGCCAATAGGCAGACTCCAATGGGACGTGGTGGGTCATGTCTTCAGCTCTAGGGAAGCCTTGGATGTTTTATGAAATATATTCAGGTAAAAAACAAATCCTGCTGTCAGTCTGACATAAAACCCTTGTTCTCATCAGTTTCCAATATCAGCATGATGTTATTGCTAGTGGCAGCCCTCCCCACAGAAAACATTTATTCTCTGTGTGAAAAACACAGGGAACTGAGATTTGAAGAGAGCCCTGCATTCATTGGCCAATTTACCAACCACAGATGATCCCCTTCAACCCATTTCCCTCCTCAGTCATGGAAAAATAAAGGCACGTGTAGGAAACTGTTAGGGCCAATGCCTGCTCCCATGAAACACAAGGCCCATGTATTTTATTCCTGATCCTGGAATAATTGTGAGCAGGGCAGTGGAGAGAAATGCAAAGAACTGCCAGTTCCCTGCGAAACCAGCAGAGTTCCCTCAGCAAGCCTATGGGACACTGTTTGCACTATGACTGCAGCAGTCTGGCTAAGCAATAAGAAATTGAGCTGTTGAGTAAGACAACAAAAGTTAAACTCTTCCATGCTGGTGTTCTGGGTAACCCCGCTGCTGTGAATCAGCCTTTGTATCACTAGTGATCTTGGTCCATTTTAAAATAGAACCTGGGAGAGTGATAACATTTCTGAAAATGATATCTCAACAAGGCCTGGGATCTTCTGTCAAGTGTTTAATTACTTCCCAATATCAAAGCAGGGAGATTTCCTCAAAATATGCAAGTATGAAACGAGAACATTAACATGAAACCTAGCTGGAATTCTCACAGAAAGAAGATAGGACTTCTTCCAGGGGCTTTTCTTGAATGTTAATATTATTTTATGTAACAGGGAAGTGTGGCCCTGCTAATTTGGTAGTTATAGGCAAACTGGTTCAGGGGATGGGTAATGGGACATGAAGCCTTCTACTCCAGAGAAGAAATGCTGGACCCACTAATGGCAAGACTTTTGACTTTACCCCAGGTCACTGGTTTGAGGCCCACCCATGCCTGCAGTGGAAAAAAAGTTATTCTCATTTAGTGTGTGTCCAGGGACCTCTGTGAAATGAGTCGGTAGGGCTCAGCTCAGCTCTGAGAAGACCAATTGGGCATGATCTAGGAATTACAGGGTGAAATTCTCTGCCCTGTGTTATGCAGGAGGTCAGCCTAGATGATCATAATGGTCCTGTCTGGTCTTAGAAGTTCTGAATCTTTGGCTACATCTACAGCGCACGCTTCTTTTGGCAGAGCGTCGAGTCCATACAGGGGTAGCCCCCCTCGAATGGGTATAAACAGCCGTGTAGACTGGCAGGGACAGCTTAGGTGAGTAAAGACACACCTGAAGGGTGTGGGTATGTACCTGAGTATGTCTCCTACATGGCTCTTTCCTTACCCAAGTCATGCCTCCCTGTCTACACTGCTGTTTTTAGCTATGTAGTGTCCTGCTGCAGCACCATTTCCAGCCACAGAGAATGGCTCTCATGGGGAAGGCAGTGGGGAAAAGCTCATCCTGGCAGAGCTTTTGACTGAGTAGACACGTGTAGCTACAACTGCAGTGTAGACACATCTTGCTTTTCGCTGCGGTGTGTAGCTGCACATACCCTACACGTTGCCAAAAGTGTGAGCAGTGTAGATGTAGCCATATGATGTCTCCATCAAACAAACCATGCCCCAAAATGGCATCAGGGGAGATGCACAAAGACTGATGATTTCCTGGGGGCGGTTTCCCTCAGCAGGGCAATGCACAGTTGTGAGCACTGTGGGGGAGTTTACATTGCTGTGGCCCATATTGCGACTTTTTCGTTGAGAGCCAGAGGTCTTCCCGCTCCATCCAGCACCTTGCACAAACATGGAAAGAGCAAAGGCAGGAGGAGAACATTGATTTACAGCACATCTCTCTTTACCAATCAGCTGCTCTCTTTTGAGCTGCCTATGCGCATGTGATGCGGTGTGCTCCCCACACTGGCCCTGTCAGAGCTGAATTAGGCCAGGTGGGCCCAATCAGTTAATTAGGCTGCAAAGGGGGAGGAAGGGAGGAGGAGCTCTAGGCTGGAGGCAGCTAATGAGAGAGAAGCTCACCTGCAAGGAGCAGGCGGGGCTTCTACAAAAGCCAGGAGGCTGGCAACAGAGGTGATTGCTGGGAAAGGGGAGTCACTCCCTGGGAAGGGGGTTGGGAGCTGATACACCCAGAGCAAGGAGGGGAACTAGGAGTGGCAGGAAGCAGTCCAGGGAAGGAGCAGTGAGGGCTGGGAGACTAAAGCCCAGAACTACTGGGTATAGGGCTGGACGGAACCTCAAGAGGTTTTCAAGTCTGGCCCCCTGTGAAGAAGCAGGACCAAATATACCTCCAAATTGTTTAGCTTCTCTAAAGGGGATGGTCACAGAAAGATTGCAAACGTGGGCCAGCAGAGCAGCTGGACCTATGCAGCTTCCTTTGTATCAATGCTGCGTATCCCTGAAGTATCCAGCTTCCCTGCGGGCTTAGTGAAAACTCCTCCCAGCTGGATTCCTGTTTTATGTGTGTAACAGTAGCCGCTAGGGTCCGTGCAGATTGACCCATCATGGGACTGGTAGGAGAGTTTTCAGAACCTTGAGCTACATCCTATTGCCATGACGCTGCCCCGTCTCCACCCGCAGTCCTGGGTTTGCCACAGTTGTCCTGTCACTGGATTCCAGTTCCTCTGGGGCAACCCGATGCAGTTTCAGGGTAAACCAACAATGGGTATTTTATTGCCACGGATACTTCTGAAGAGGTTCCAGGCACCAGGGTCTCTGACACCTTCTCTGTCCTTCCCAAAAGCACCAAGGGGCAGATTTTCGAAGGTACAATTGGCAGTTAGATCCCTCCCCTTCCCACTGGAAATAAAGGGATGTTTGCACATCTCCCAGCTGCCATGCCTCACCATGCTCAGGGCGGGTTGTGATTCTGGAGTAGCCTCCCAGGTCCTGGCATTGGTCTAGAAAGCATTGGCATTAGACATCTGTGCAGGGGGGTGAAAGATGGTTGGCAGTGGGGAGAGACCAAAAGGGGTTAATAATCTCTGGGTGGGGGATGGCAAGTGTTTTGCCTCTGCAGATTTAGACTCAGGATTAAATGGTTCCAGTGAAAAACAACATTAAATCTTTCAATTACTATCCAGCCACATGACAGGACTGGGCTGTTCCAACCCCATCATTCCCTGCTGCTCCCCTCTGCAGTTAAACAATGACCACAGGACCGCTGCTGCCTGGGCTGGTGGTGGGCACAGTGACGTCACTCGGACAAAGACGGGGTGAAGCTCTGTGCGCAGATCCAGGGCAGTTGGCTATTATAGGACGAAGGAATTAGGATGAGATTGTGCAACATGCCAGCCCAGTTAAATCCCTCATAATCCTTACATTTTCACAAAGGCAGCTTTGCCTAACCTGCATTCCAGCTGCTAGCCAAGTGTCCTGAGTTGGAGTCACTCCAGCATTCCAGCTGGAAGCACCGCTTTCCATTTGTCCATACTGCAGGAACGGCGTCTCGCAATACATTTACGTCTACACAATACCCAGCAAAGAAAAGTCAAAATACTTCTGTGCTGCACCCCTAGAAAAGGGAAAGCAGCACCAAATAACCCTTCTGTAACCACTCCCAAGAGGCGAGCACAGCCTGTGTGCGTGGGGTTGGGGGAGCATGCTGGCTAACGACATGCAGCAGTTATACCGTGGGATATGGCATGGGTAAAATACAGGAAATCTTGGTTCAATTCCTAGCTCTGCCACAGACTTTTTGTGTGACTTTGGGCCAGTTAATGGAGTTCCATCATGGCTGACTTCAGAATCACTTCTGTGGGGGCTTCAAACTCCTATGCTTGCCTATAGGAAGCCACATTGTTGCATGGCAGAGCACCATTCTATCTATCTGAGGTACTTATGTAGCCCTCATCACCATAGCCTCTGAGCACCATACCCTCTTCAGTCTAGTTATCCTCATAACACCCCTGTGAGGCACAGCTGTTATCCCCAATTTACGGATGAAGTTGTGAAGCACAGAGTTTGCCTAGGGTCACACAGGACTTAGACTTAGGCTAGTGCCCTTGGCTCTGGGCCATCTTTCCGCTGAGTCTAGTGTATAATAACATTTTTTATAGAACCTTAGTTCCAGGGCCAACTTTAGGCCTGGGCAGGCTGGGTGGTGGCCCAGGGTGGACTGCTCAAGCAGGTGCTATGCGCACAGTTTGGTACCTAAGTCCCCTGTGACCACCAAGAGCCACCTGGGCTGATGGAGGAGGCAGGCGAGCAGCAGCGTCTGGAGCGGGCAGAGGGACCCCAGCTACAGGGGGGCAGTTGGACGACCAGCCAAGTCATTCCTCCGGAGCAGGGATGGCCCTCCCCACTGCCGCTTCACTGCCATGTGCACCCGCTGCTGTTCCTGTTCCCTGCCCCCTCCGTTTCTCCCCGAGCCTCCCCTGGCCACACTGCTCTGGACTGGGAGCATCCTGTCTGCTGTGCAGGAGGCTGATGTCGGGGTGTGTCCCCCTGCCAGTGTACCAGGTCTCCGCAGAGCTGGGGTGGCAGCACCGGGGGAACTTGTCTGTGCTGATGCCTCTCTGGGTCCGGAGTGGGAGCTGCCAGTGGCTGACCATGTCTGAACAAGTCTTCAGGCTCCTGATCCTGATTGCTTTCTTAAAGAGACAGTGTGTTATACACACACTCCCTCTCTCACACACGCCAACTCTCTCTCACACACTCCTGCAATACATGCTCCATCTCTCACACACACACTTGTGGTGGTGGTGTTGTTGTTGTTATTACTTCTTGGCACTTCCTTGCAAAATGCGCAATGCACATATATTCTCAGTAATTTTATTCTTTCAAACTCATTAAGGATTACAGTGCTGTTTAGTTTTTTGACTGGTCTGTGCATTTCATAATTTTATTTCTCTCTTAGGCTTAAATTTAATTATTTGAGTAGTGAGTTCTAAAATGCCTAACCTGTCCTGGCTGAAGTGATTATCATTATTACTTTTATTACCATATTGTGCATTGTCATTCATTATTTAAAATGGTACAATCAACTAATAGTATCCTTCTAAAATGTAAATTTGGCTCATAGAAACAGCAGTGCCAGTTTTAAAAAAATAGCTAAACACATAACTTTAGACACTGGGCAGATGAAGGGTTGCATGTTTTCAAATCGTATTTTTAGTTATCTCTGTAAAATAACTTAAAATGTGTACAAAAGTAAACGTGGCTCCAATTCTGATAGTAATGATGGAGTCAAATGTTAGCGAGTCATGTACATGATTGTGATTGGTAGACATAAATGTCAAAATAATTAAAATTCCTTCTTCTTAATAAAAGAGGGGAAAACCCTTAATTGCATATGTTAAAATTAAGTAAATACACTTTTAGTGGAATGAAAAACAATTGACTAAAATAGAGTAGATAATGGCAGTTACACAGGGTGTGTCTGTTAGAGAAATTCAGCAGATTTTATTTATTTTTATTTCTCTCCACCAAAGATAGTGTATTATCTCCCGATTGGTCTAAACTTACATATAAACTTAAAATATGGCATTAATTGGTGTTTGTATATATATTTTTTCCCTTTCTTTCTATAGGAATTAGATACAGTGCTTCTGTCAGCTAATTTCTAAATTGGTGTTTGCAAAAAAAAAACCCTAGTTTTCAGGTGCCTAAGTAGCCCCTGGAATCATGGTTAAAGTTGCCGCCCCCCACCGGCCACAATCTGAAATGGTGCCCTGGTGAGCCAGGAGTGGCCAGAGGGCTGTGGGAGGACCGTGGGCTCTGACAAGACGCAGCCCCCGTGTGACAGCACAAAGCCCGCCTTGAGCCGCAAGCCAAGCGCCAGACACCACAAGCCATACAGCAGTGCAGAAGTAAGGGTGGCAATACGCTACCTGCCATGCCATGCTTGCTTCTGCGCTGCTGCTGGAGCGGCGTGGCCTTCAGAGCTAGGTGCCCAGTACCAGGCTGCCCTGCCAGTGCGTAATTTATGCTGGGGCTGAGCCCTGGCCCCTCTTTCAATACAAATTAAATATTGCGGGGAGGTAGTGGGCCTGGAGGTGCTGGGGGGAGCTGCGGGGTCCAGGGGCGATGCGGGGTGCTCACGGGGTCCAGGGATGCCAAAATACAAGTTTGCCCAGGGGGCCATTTTCCCTCAGGCTGGCCCTGCTCAGTTCCCAGAACAATGTACAGCCTTCAGTCTTCCAGGGCAGAGTACAACACGCAATATGAAATGAGAGAAAACAGTGCTGAAAATTAGAGCTTTCAGTCATCAGGCTAATAACAGAGACAGAAATTAAGAGGCAGAGGCAGATAGAGATCATTAATTGAGTTTGTTTTATGAAGAGGTAATTAAAGATATTGTAGAACTAGGGTAAATGTCATGGAGAATTTAACAACTCTCATCACTGAATTCCTCCCTGTTATTAACCCTTCAAATGCCTGGGGAATTGGGCTGTCGGGCTCCCCCTTCCCTGAACCTAAATGAGTGTGAACACCCCTGCTCTGTCACTGAGATGGAGTGGGCTGATCCTGGCCATGCCAAAGATCTAGGACTAGAAGCGGCAGGAAATGGGTATGCTCAGTAGCACCCAGCCTTTCTTTTTGGAGGTATATGCCACATTTGTGGAATTGCTACTGACTTCTGATTCCACCAGCTCTCCATGCACTGGAGCCAAGAACATTAACATCTGCATTGGTTTTGCCCTTTTACTAGGGCCTCCTCCATCCTGTGAGGCACAGAGATGCCCATCCATTCTGTGGCAGACTCTCTCCCGTCCCATCCAAGCACTGGTCAGCCCAGACCCTGCACATCTTTGGAGACCTGCCATGACCAGTCTGTAGTGGTACAGCTAAGGGCCAGGCCACTAAATTATATACACACTCTTCTGTTGCTTTCTTCCTTTCCCTTACTACTTCCCCCATCCACGTCTGGTACCTGCATGTATCCCATCATCTTCCTTGGTGAAGGCCATCACATTCCTTCTGGTCAATTCAGCCTCCCACAGACATTTTTCTGTGCCATGGTCTCTTTCTTTGGTCAGTATTTTTCCTGAGTTAGACTGCTGCTTCCCCTTGGCCTTTAAAATTAGCCACAGGGAAGAGATCATGGACAGCCGCATCATGAACTGCTTCTTGCTGAATCTGACCAGGCTGCTTCTTTCCTGTCTCCTTACTGTCCTCCCACCTTGTGTGCCAAAGTGTAGCTTTCCTCCAGGCTGTCTCCCCAGTACCCCTTAGGAAATCATAATGTATTGCCACACCATCTCTACCGGCTCTTGCTGTTTGCAGTGGTCCTGGAGATTTAAAATTGCACCTGCCCTCCAGGATGAATTCCCCTGAATAGCACTGACTTCCTGCAAAAAACCCTCCCTACCTACAGGACATGTGGGAATGTAAAGATCTCAGGAGGAGCATTCAAAAAGCTTCTCAGGTCTCCTCCTTTATTGATAAGCAGGATCGTGGGAGTTAGAGATAGCAAAGACCTATTTGATCTTCTGATCTGTCCCAATGCTGTTGCAAAATTGTCCTCTACAATACTTGCTCCAATAGAGTTTTAAATAATTCAAGAGACTGATTTGCCACTATCCCCTTAGCGGCCTAGACACAGAAAGTTTAGCCTGAATACTCTTCCATTTAATTTCACCCCATTGCTCCTGACTATACCTCCTTGGACTTCCTGAGCCATTCGCCTCCCTCGGGTGTTTTCCCCCTTGAAATGCCCATCTTTTGTGCCCTTTTGCATTAGGTACCTGCAGCAAATCCTCCCTGAAGTCCCAGCAGAGAGTGTGGAGTTGGGTGAGCTCTGATGGCGCATCTGTGAGCTGACAGAGGGATACTTTGTCTTTGTTACATTTCTGTTATTGTTATTAAGATGATGGAATGGAAGTGAAAACAGTGTTGACAAGTAATATTGAAAATGTTATGCAAGAAGGATCAAAGCAAAGAACTTCATCTGAAAAATTCCAGGGCCTCCAGCGGACAAGATCACATGATCTGCAGCTTAAGAAGACAGCAGTTCTGCCCAGAGCATGCATTTCCCGTTCCGTCTGCAGCCAGAGGTGTCGTCACCATTTTCTGCCAGTGGGAAATGATTCTGGGTACCCCCTTCTGCTTTGTTTTTCCCCTGCCCACTCTCAGAAGTCACCAGCCTCCACTGGCTCCAGCACAATGATGAATAACAGAAACCACCTTACTGCTACTGGATAGGCCAGATCTGATGGAAAAACAAGTGCATTTCACTGATGCATTTCACTTTCACAGTAGAGGGAACAGCTCCCCTAGCTGAAGGTGTGACTGCCCCCTGCCTTGGACCTTGGGTAGCTTCACGCACCTGGGAGATTGAGTGTCAAACCTAACATTCTGGTTTGGGAGCATTTTACACAGGTTTAAGTGACAGCATATGGTACAGGGCCAAAGGGAATCAGGCCCAGGAGATCTACACATTAGATCTACACACATCTACACAGGCACATTAGAATACAGTCTCTGGGCCAGGGCCAGCCCCAAGTAACTGGAGCTTGGCTCGGCACAGCTGAATGTGATTGCATCAGAAGTCACTGAGAACTCCCACACTGTTTTAACCACCAAACTCCACGCTGCTACCGAGCTCAGTAGGACCTACTCCTACGAGTGCCAGCATTCCAGGAACCACTCCAGGGGACACCAAACCCAGTACACTCCATTGTGGGCACATGGTATAACCAGAGTCCCTGGCCTGCGTTCACAAATCCTTCAGGGGTGCTCTGCAAAGTGGAAGATGAATGTTAAACAGAGTGTTGGACTAATCTTCTCTTTATGAAGGGCGTCCTAGGCTCATGGGTAGCAGAAAGAAGGACAGATTAGCCACAGATCAGAGGTCAGCTGTTTCGTGTTCATCTGGACCACCTCAGAAGAGAGCCCTCTCCCCGCGTCACCCGAAGGACAGCTCCATGAACCGCAGAGCAACCCCAATCGAGTGCTGCTATTTGCCCAGGTGCAGGCGGGTGGGAGACTCGATGCCCTGCCCTTCTAGTTTAGAGGAGATATTGTGGCCCGCAAGCATGGACTGACTCAAACCCCACCCAGCCAGTTTCTGCCCCTGGATGTGTGCGTAGCCAGTCAAGTCACTGGAAGCTGCTCACTGGCACCAAGGATAGAATCTGGCCTTTAATCTCTTCCTTCCTTAATATTTAAAAAGGACCTGTAACAGGCACTTTGTCCTGGGCTGGCAGCTTTGCTTCCATTTTCTGTTTGATTTCCCACCCCTCTCCCCCCGAATGCTGTTTGTGTTATTTGGGCACAGTGCTCCAAAATGCCTAGTGCCCCTTTAATCGCTAATTATAAAGCACCGAGTGCATGGAAAGCACTTACTCCAGTGGGTAAGGAGTGCAAAATGAGCAGTTTGCACTCCGATTTTTGAAGAGGAGAGATCAGAGGAATGACAATTCTTCTGGGTGAAATATCATGCCAGGCAGAAGGGTAATTTAGAGTCCGATTTTAGATCAGCCGTTTTATCACTATATCCTCAACTCTTCTTGACTTTCAACTGCGACTTGATAAATCAGCATAATACCTAGCACAGTAATTGTGTTAGGTTTTATGCCAAGTGGGGTTAGTTTATTACACTGCAAGCACATTAGAGAGGAGATTTTTGTTACTCTACCATTATTAGTTGTGGGTAAAGCAGCTCAAAGAATGCAAAAAAAATTGGGTAAATATTTTTGCAAATAAAACTGGCCTGCTCAATTCTCTGTTATCTGCAGTGTCAGGAGATTTGTTGCTTATGAGTATTCAAACTATCCATCATACTTATCTGGCCTCCATCACCATAATATCTGAGTACCTCCCAACCTGTAACATATTTAGCCTCACAACCCCCCCGCCCCCGTAAGGCAGGGCTATTATTCCCATTATACATGTGGGGCACTGAGGCTCAGACAGGCTAAGTGGTTTGCCCATGGTCACAAAGTATGTGGCAGAGCGGAGGATTGACTGACCACCAGTCCACCAAGTTTTAGGCCACTGACCTAACCAATGGCTTACACTTCTAGCCAGCCTGCCACATTGTCTGAGAGAGAGTCTTTAGGAATCCCCAAAGTTTCTATAATTTCATATTGGAATCATTAAGAAAGGGATAAATAATAAGACAGAAAATATCATATTGCCTCTTTATAAATACATAGTACATGGATACTGCATGCAGATGTGATTGCCCCATCTCAAAAAAGATATATTGGAATTGGAAAAGGTTCAGAAAAGGGCAACAAAAAATGATTGGGGTATGGAACGGCTGCTATATGAGGAGAGATTAATAAGGATTGGGATTTTTCAGTTTGGAAAAGAGACGACTAAAGTGGGATATGACAGAGGTCTATAAAATCATGACTGGTTTTAAGAAAGTAAATAGTGTTATTGTTATTCTCATAACACAAGAACTAGGGGTCACCAAATGAAATTAATAGGCAACAGGTTTAAAACAAAGAAAAGGAAGTATTTTTTCACAATGCACAGTTAACCTGTGGAACTCCTTGCCAGAGGATGTTGTGAAGGCCAAGACTATAACAGGGTTCAAAAAAGAACTAGATAAATTAATGGAGGATAGGTCCATCAATGGGCAGGGATGGTGTCCCCAGCGACTGTTAGCTAGAAGCTGGGAATGAGAGACAAGGAATGGATCACTTGATGATTACCTGTTCTGTTCATTCCCTCTGGGGCACCTGGCATTGGCCACTGACAGAAGACAGGATACTGGGCTAGATGACCAAGTATGGCTGTTCTTATATTCTTATGACATGCACTTAGTTGATATGCATTATTCTCCTGTTTGAAAAGTTTCAGCCAACCAATAAGACAACAGGAACAATATCATGTGACATAGCTGGCTAATCAAAAAGCACAGATAACATTTAGCAACTAATTAAAGTGAACAATTTGGGAGCATCCCATAGGGTGATTTTTATTTGCCATAAACTATTCTATGAATGCAGGACATCTCCTTAGTAATCTCAACAAACAGCCATAGGTACCCTCTAAGGGTAACTGAGCCTCACTACAGCCTTTCTAAAGGAGGCAGGCAAGCCAAGGGATTCGTCACTAGTCAAGAGAAGTTGGATTCTCTTCCTGGCTCCACCAGTGGCTCATTGGGTAAGTTTCTTAACCCCTCTGCAGCTCGTTTTCCCCTTTTGTAAAATAGGGATGATGCTACTTCTCCATATCAGTGAGTTCTCTGGGTGGAAAGCTCCATATGGAATCTAGATGATGCTCAGCATTATTGGAATGGTCAACCCTGCTCTGTCCCTGAATGGAAGCAGCTCTGGAGACGCCCCCACCAGGAGGAACGTCCAGCATCCTCTCGTTCGTAGCCCACAGTTGAAATGCCAAAACTCCAGTCCTTCATTCTGCTGCAGCATTGCCTGGGACTAGGGATTTGGAAGGTTCATTCTGCGCCTTGGCTCTCGCTTTCACTGCAGTAATGGTAGTTTCCATGGCATCCATTTGCGTTTCAGTTTGAACTACTCACCCCTCAAGTGTGACAAGCTTGGCAAAAATACCCTTAAATGCTCCCTCTGAGCAAGGTGAACGCTGACTAGCCTGTCTTTTCCATCAGCCTCCTCAGCAGTCCACATGGAATTATCATATCTTAGGAAGAGAGGCCACCCAGCCAAGGGCTGCAGGGGCAACTTGCCAGGTATCTAGCCAGCAAAGCAACTGAACAGTTTGCAGCTCCTCTCATCTTTAACAACAGGGAGGTCTGTGAAGACTACAAGTCCCAGCAAGTAATGCTATGCCTTAGGGTAAGCCACCCAGCAATTGGCTCCATCTCCATAGAATACAGTGTAATAACAACAAGGGAAACAGTTCAGTAGGAAATACTTTCAGTGTTTACCTTCTTTTAAAATCATATTTGTTTTAGGAAAAAGAAAAGGAGTACTTGTGGCACCTTAGAGACTAACCAATTTATTTGAGCATAAGCTTTCGTGAGCTACAGCATGCATCTGATGAAGTGAGCTGTAGCTCACGAAAGCTTATGCTCAAATAAATTGGTTAGTCTCTAAGGTGCCACAAGTACTCCTTTTCTTTTTGCGAATATAGACTAACACGGCTGTTACTCTGAAATTTGTTTTAGGGTAACACTGACCCTTTCTCCAGGCTGCTGGATCCGATGTGCCCATCCTGACACCCATCAGATGGCTCTTAGGAGAAGTTCATCTGTTTTGTTGGCCCTTTTGATGAATTTCTTGGTGAAGGACCTGGACCATTTTTCCACTCGAAAATAAAACAATGCTGCTCATCCGCATTTAGCAAAGCAGTCCCTATTTGATTATCAGTTACTTCACTCACACACACACACAGACCCCGAGCTGCACAGTGTACTGTGCCCACCCTATTCAGAAACCTACAACATGCTGAACCAGTTAGCACATGTTCTGCTCTCAGAGTGACGGAGAATGCTTGGAAGTAACAAAGAGAATTTAGCTTACCTTTTGATGGGACATTCTACTATGTACACCACATTTAAAATACATCAAGAGGCTCATCATAATTTTTCAAATGAAATATGTTTTAACTGAAAGTAGAGCTGTGGAAATAATGGATTTTGTGGTTTGTTGGTAAATCTGAAAAAATGTGGAAAAAAATACATTTGGATTGAACTAAAAAAAATTTTTTTCCAAAAATGTTAGAGACACAAAAAGTAAAAAAAAATCTTTAGCTTTTGAACATTTTTAACATTTAATTTTTTAAAAGTAAAATTAAAGGAATCTGATGCAAAAATTATTTTGAATCAAAAAGTCAAAATGGTTTTGTTTTAAAAATGTTGAAATGAAATATTTGGGGGTGGCTTTTTTTAGAACCCCCTTTTTAAAGCAAAACAATTAATTGAAATTGACACCAAATCTGCAAGTTTTTTGCTAGGGGAAAAAAACGTTGATGCAAATGTTTTCCCAGCTCTAATTGGAAAATGGCTTTTTTAAAAAACACGTCATGGAAAAAAACTTCGTTTTTTTAAAATGTTCTGGTTTTTCAACAAAACCTGAAAACAAAAACATTTTTGGTTTATTTTTACAGTTTTTTTTCTCTTTCCACCCACCCCCTTTTCCAAAGGCAACAAAGAAGAAGGGGGGGTGGAATGGCAGGAATAAAAACATTTTCAAACAAACATTTTTGAAAAAAAAAAGACAAATAAACAAAAACTCGTGCTTCAAAGTTTGGAGCACAAAAATGTTTTAGAAATTCTTAATGAAAAATTGTTACCATTTTTCAACTAGCTCTAGTGCAAACAAATATATTTGTGCTGTAAAGCCCCGACAGTGCTCTAGGGCGGAGGTCTTACAGCCCCCGTTGACAGTTGTTTCAGCAGAACTTAGCTTTTATCATTAGCCAAAAAACAAAGCCATCCTCTACTCCAAACTGCTTCCGATTCATTTTGGAGCAGGGGACTGGACCGAACATTCCTACCCGTCAGATTACTTAATAACAGGTCCGTTGTGTTCTGGCTCTGCTGAGCACCCAGGCAGCAACTCTGCAAACAGAAATCCAGAGAAGGATTTCTGACAACACGCCCCACAGGCAGGCCACTGGATGGGGTCAGTGTCCTGTCACTGCCCCTTGGGATGCCAGCACAACCACTTGACTTCTCTGTCCTGCTCTCTGTCTCCCAACACTCGCAGCTGGTCCAGGCATTGCCGCTGAGCAGCTGCAGGGATAGTGCTCCAGGCCTGTCCCAGCACACAGCCTTGACTTTTAGGGCAGCCAGCTCTGCCCCCTCTTCCTCCCGCCCCCGTTTTATGCCACTGACTGCAGTTAGTCCCGTTGCTATAATACAGTTCCTCAGAATGTAATCACATTAAACCTTTATTATGAACAAAGCCTCTTGCACTGCAAGTTGATGGGAGAGAGGAAAACTTTTACTGCTTTTCAATGTGTAATTAATGTACATGTCATTGCTTTCCAAATGAATTTTTGTCATGGGAGATAGTTATGGCTGTAAAATGACAGTTAGTTTTGATGGGGTAAAGAGTATAGGTTACACTCTTCTATGAATCTGGCAGAGTCCTCCTCCGATCTTACTGCGTAATCAGCATTACTCACGCTGGCTTCATCGGAAGGGACTGGATCAGGACAATGCAGCCCTTTGGATACAAAGTGGAGACTCCACTCGCTGGGTAATAACACAGGCGAGCTAATAAACAGCCTGAAGTTGGGAGCGTGCAACAGAATTAGCCCAGAGTACTTGTGTGCAGTCAGCCCACCTGTTAGAGACCCCTTCAGTCTGGTTACTTAGCTGGAACCACTAAACATCTGAGAGGGCGTCACAAAGAAAAGAGCACAAATGAAAACGTTCAAAACACCTTTAAATAAAATACCTGCTCTTTCCATGGAATGATTGGAGAGGCATCAATAACATAGTGGAGATTTTTTGTTTCTGCCTGTTTTCATCTTCGTACTAGAGCGTTTCTGTATTGCTCTCCTCATGCTCTGGCCGTGGTGCTGAACGGTTAAGGGACATGGTATGTGGGGTGACCCAAAGCCGTCATGGTCAGAGAAGCCCATAACCATTTCTGGGAGAGGAATAGCTCCTTCTAAAGATGGCTTCTAAGCCTAGTCTTATGACTTTAGAAAATAGTTTTTTCTGCATCCTTGGGGGTCAAATCGTCAAAAGTGGCTTCTAAAATTGAACTCTGGTTTGATTGCTCAGCTCTGCGTGGGTGGGATTTTTCATGCCCCCATGTTTATACATATAGCTGTGTGTGCACATTCTCTTGCAAACAATATGGGGCATGAAAAATTGTGTGCATATAGACGGGCATGTTTAATTGTGGGTGCAATTGCAGGTGAAAGGTTGAGGGCCTTCTGAAAATTTGGCCTCCAGAGACCTGCAGTAATTGGAATCAGATTACTGCAGACACCCCTTCTTATCTTAGAAGCTTCACAGTGGTCTAACACCCCCTGAAACTGGACCTGCTATGGTCAGATAGTATGTGCCCCCAGAAATATGCTTATAAAATGCAGTAAACCTGAAAAGTTTAGCTTGGAAGCGTAAGTGAACACTGCAGATTCCAAGCTCAGCAAACATGCAAGAAAACACATGTCCTAAACAAGGGTGGATCTGCTAGGCTGAGGCATTTATGCAATGAACACTTGAAGGCTTAGATTGGCAATTATATATTCCCCAATGTGGAAATCACACTGCCGTTGTAATGCCTCCCAGAGGGCCACAGGGGGCAGTCTCCTGCCCCATATGCGGCAGATTAGCTTTTCTCTGTAGATCTGTAATGGGTGTTGAGGGGGTGGGAGAATTGGGCATGGTGCCAGAAAGATCCCAGTAAAATTGAGAACTCAGCAAAAAGACCCAAGGTGAAGGGAAAGGTCTCAGAAGTGGCTCAGAGAAAGGAGATCCAGATTTCATAATAAAAGCCCTGTTCCTTAGTTCTCAGTCACAGGGGCTGAGTGTGAGCTAGACTGTGGGTTTCAGAGGGACTAAGGGAATTAGACCCATTGATTGTATCAGTCCCATTGATCTGGGCACCTCATTCTTTTAGGCACCTGTGATAGGGTACACTAGTCCACCAGGCCCCCTGCTTGAAGCCTCACGGTCCTAGCACACCCCACCACAGAAAGAACAATAGAGGTGAGTGCTCCAGACTGCACAGAGAGGCTGTGGGGGGAAACAGCCAATCAGGGAGAGGCTACGGGGATCAACAAATCAGAGTGGTGCAGGCCCAGTTAAAAGGAGCTGCAGGGCCTGAGCCAAGGTTGCTGCCTGGAGCTAGAGGACCACGGAGGCTGCTCCTGGCCGGCTGAAGAAGCTGCAGCACCAGGAGCAGAGCCGTTGCTGGCTGGGGCTGGGGAAGCAGGGAGGAACTCCTGACTGGCTACTGGGACTTAAGCTGGAAGAACCCTGAGGTAAGAGTGAAGGTGAAGGGGCCATATGGGAAGTGGCCCAAGGAGCAGTAGCAGCAGATTTAGGGGGAAGCAATGGGTGGCTGCTATTTAGAGGGTCTCTGGGTTGGGGCCTGGAGTAGTGGGAGGATCTGGAGTAGTGGGCGGGCCCAGGATCCCACTCTGGCCACAGGTGGAGTGGCCTAACCCCAAAGAGGGGAATTTAACAGGCCCAGTGAAAGGGGCTGAAGACACTGAAGAGGGTGAGCATTTGTGGACTCTGATACACCCCCAGATGGGGACCAATGAGGGCCTCAGCTGGAGAGCTGGGATCAGAGACTGACTGCCAAGGGCGAAAAGGCTCCAGGGAGGAAGCCCTGGGGGCATGGTCCCATACCAGGGTCGAGAGAGAATTGAAAGCTAGCCAAGGACTGGGCCGTAGACATTAGTAACTGAGGGTCTGGCAATGGGCCCTACTGGACTAATTGAGGCCTGAGCCCAGGGATGGGGCTGCAGGGCTGAGTCACAGAGCACCCGCCTGAGAAGACCAGAACAACCAACAGTGCAAGCAGCACAAGCTGAGGGAGGCACATGTGCACCTGGCCAGGGGGTGCTCGTCAGAGGTGAGCAGCGCATGATTACAGGCCCCATTTGTAAATCCCAGCCCTAGTGCTCAGCTAGAGTCAGGACAGCTGCATTCTGCTCCTGTCTCTGCTACTGCCTTAGTGTGACCATGAGTGACTCATTTACCCTCTCTGGGTAAAGGTCTCAAAAGCATCTATGTGATTTAAGAGCCTAAGTCCTGGTGACTTTCAGGCTTCTAAGTCACTTAGACCTAGTCTACACTTGCAGCAGCATCTAGGGTATGTATAGCTACACACTGCAGTGAAAGGCAGGTGGTGTCCACACTCACATGCAGCAATGAAAGGCTCGGGCGGGGGCAGGCAACGGGGAGAGGCTCCAGCAGCGGGAGCTGCCACCTTTCCCCCCTGCCAGAGTCTTTCACTGCGGCAGGAAAGGATGGACGCAGGGGGACACTACACTGATAAAAATGGCAGTGTAGATGGGGTAGGGATGGCTTGACCATGTGGAGAGCCATGTAGCATACATACCTTGGGGTTCAGGTGTGTAAGGCCCTCTACCCACCTAAGCAGTCTCTACACTGCTATTTATACCCCTGCTAGCTGGTGTGCAGAGTCTAGGCACAGCTGTCAGTGTAGACCTGCCTGAAGTGCTTTTGAGAATTTTACCTATAGTGTCTCAGTTTCCCATCCGTAAAACGAGGATCACAAACCCTATTTCTCTAACTCAGGAGGGTGCATGGTTCAGATCACTGCCTTTTCCAGAAGCATTTTAAGATCTTTTGATGAAAAGACATATGAGCAAAGGCTGAAGGAACTGGGTCTGTCTAGTTTGGAAAAGAGGAGATTAAGTGGGAAGATGTCAGTGGTCTTCAAATACTATCTAAAGAAAAGTTGTTCTCTCTTGCCACAGAGGCAATGGGCTCAAACTACAGCAGAGCAGATTTACATTACATCTCAGGGAAAATTTCCTACCTGTAAGAGCAGTAGGACAATGGAACAGATGCCTAGGGAGGTTGTGGAAGCTCCTTCACTGGAGGCTCTCAAAAAGAGGCTGGAGAGCTTCTGTCTTGGCTGGTTTAGACACAACAAATCCCGCATCTTGGCAGAGGGTTGGACGAGATGACCTTGCGGTCCCTTCTAACATTGTGGTTTTATGATTCTATGACTATAAGCTCTTCAGGGTAGGGCCTACCTTCTGCTATGTGTTTGTACAGTTCCCAGCACAATGGGGCTCCGATCTGTCTGGGACCTTTGGGATCTACTTTAATTAATAATAATTATTATTAATAACAATAAAATAAAGTAGTTAATAGAAGTGCTGTAGATGGGTAATATATATAAATCATATATGTATATAATTTAAATAAAGTGTACATTTTTAACAGTGAGTGGAATTAATCATCAGAAGAACTTACCAAGGGTGGTGGTGGATTCTCCATCAGTGACAATTTTAAAATCAAGATGGGCTGTTTTTCTAAAAGATCTGCTCTAGAAATGATTTTGGGGCAGTTCTCTGGCCTGTGTTATACTGGAGGTCAGAGTAGATGTTCACTATGGTCCCTTCTGGCCTTGGAGTCTATCAATTTATACAACTAAAGGGTCAGAATCTGCCTTCTTTATTCCCTCTGAGTAGTATCTTAGGCCCAGATACTTAAAGGTATGAGGGTGCCTAATTCCCATTGGTTTCAGCAGGAGTTAAAGACCTAAATTCCTTTGGGGATCTGGACCTTAGTACTTGAGAACTCTCAGTGAAATGAATGGGAGCAACCAAGGAGTATGTTACAAGTCAGCAGGAGTGAAGGTGGCAGAATTTGTTCCAAAATGGTTTGGCCGGTGAGTATAACTAAGAGCAATCCTCATCTCCAGGTGTTTCTTTATTGTGCCACTCAGAGCTCATTCTCCGTGTGAGGGATTCAAGCAACTCATGATTGCTTCATTTGGGGGGGAAGTAGGTGATTGGTGCATGAATAGCAAGAGCAGAAGGCACAGAGTGATCTAGAAATATCTGCCATCAAGGGTTTTTATTGGGTTATTTCCCCCCATTCAGCACAATGATGTGTAACAACACTTTCCCGCACAACCTACACACACAGTCCCACTGCTGTCGCAGCTGCACGGCAGCAGTGGGGGCCAGGAGAGGGTGCTTGTTGGGACAATTTTCTCAAAATGTCATCTTTCCTAAGCAATTTAATGTAATGGCTGTGGGATAATAAGGCTTCCCTGTTATGTTCTTTCTGTCAGGTCCCAGGCAGATCATGATAAAAATGCGCGGGACGCGGGTTTCTAAATGGATCCAGGAAAACAAGTCCTATCCCCCACTCTAGTACAGGAACCAGAAAACAACAAGAGCATTTGGCTCTTCTTGGTAATTCCCTGCTTTGGATTCCTGTCCCTTTAGCTAGTGGAGTCAATTTAGAGCCAAGAGATACCCAGTAGGGAAGCAATGGAGGGCCACCAATGCAGAGCACTGCGCTTGTGTTGTAATGGAGCTCTGCCTTTGTGCATGTCCGTCTGTGATTCATGCTCAGGACTAGGCTGGGGGATAAATGCACTGACTGACTACTTGAGATGAGCAGTCTACAGCAAATCAATGATTTTTGTTTTCTCCTGTTGGAATTTCTGGAAACAAGCTGCAATTTCCTGTGTTTATATTCACCCAGAGCCAGGTTGTCACCAAAAGCAGCGTTTTAAGTTTTTTTAGCAGTGTGCTCATGCACAGAGAAGACAGATTGTGCAACCAAGAGCCAATCACACTCTCCGGCAGGAAATTAAAAACAAAAACAACCTCCCACCCCCAAAAGCAGAAGCCACACTCCCGAAAAAGCCCCCAAAACAAGCAACAAGCAAAATATAGACACAATAGGTAATTACACAAAGAAAGAAGCCAAAATCCGTTTACTATGAGCAGGTGGCCTCACTTGATCCTTCCCGCAGCAGGCGAGAGGGGTAAGGCCTGGGAGTAGTCCGGGATCTCAATCGCTGGCCAGACTAGCTTTTTTAAAATTTCTTCCTACTCTAGTGAGCGCTGATGCTCGATAGTCTAAAGTTTATCTGTCTCTGTTACTTTTGATTGGTCACGTGTCATGTGATATCATTTCAGTTTCCTGATTGGATGATCATAACTCTTAGACTATGGAAAGAAGGGCTGGGAGAAGCCACTGGGGTTTGGAATTCCTCAGGGAGTGGGAATGGCCTGGGGAGAGGAAGCAGAGACCCAGGGTTAAGGTGTTGTAGAACATATTAACCCTTTTCTTTTATTGACCACACAAGCCTGATCCAAAGCATTGTTTCTGGTGACTTTAGAATACTGTAATATTTATTGGCCTGGGGCAAGGTTTACACCGAATTTTCTTTCAGTGCATTTATTCCAAATATTTCTATAGGTGCATACCAGGCTGTTAGCAAAGGGTGAGATCAGATCCTTGTCTGGTTTCCTTACTCACCTCTGTGCCAGGACTCTGGTAAGGGGTTTGGGCAGCACTGTGACTTGCTGGGTTAATCAGTCTCAGAAAACTATGATAGAAAGGACATGAACATTGACTCGCCTCTACTGTGTGTCCCTGGAGAAAAACACTATGCAAGGCGCTTCTTGTTGCTAAAAGCATCAGAGGGAAAAGGAGAGACATGATGGAGTAACATATTTAAAAGCTTCCCCATCCTCAAAGAGCATCCAAGGGGAGCTCCTTGCACCATGTTCCCTGCTCGCTCTGGTTGCTGAACGAGCATCCTTAGACATTGATTTCAAAGGAGCAAAGATGCAAGGCTGCTTTGCTGTCTCCTCTACTGACGGGAGACCCGTGAGAAGAAGCTGCATTGTGCTCTGAATATGATACAACTCACACTCACCGTGATCTCAGGCAGCCAGAGTTTGCAACCAAAGGCCAACATACTCATAGCTATCTGCTCTGGGCTGTTTCCTATAACAGTGTGAAACACGGCAGTTTCAGTTCCCATAGCTTTCAATAACATTTCGGGGAGAGAGGCTGATTCCTATTGGCCTGCACACCTTCTGAATTTTGCACTGTTTGTCCCAAAATTAAAAGCAACATTCAGCTGAAACCTCAAAGATTCATTTTGTTTTGAGTCAAAACAAACGCGGAGGGGTTTGCCTGGAACACAACTGCTCCACTTAAAATGTTTGTGTACCTTCAAAAAAACCTTATTCAGGGTTTGGGTTCCGAAGGAAATCCAGAACCAAGACCAGGAGTTGGCATTTTATTCTGAATAGTGTGGCCTGAAAAATGGGAAAAACAATTTTGCATAAAAATTTCCCAGGAGTTTCCATTTTGCAGCGTTAGAAATGAAACAATTTTTGGTTTATTTTTTCAATATTTGTGATTTTTTTTTTTAAGTTTCAAAATTTCCATTTTTCTCCTTCCTCGCTTTTTGCCACAAAGTACATTCAAGTGATAGTGTCCAGGGTTCAGTTTTGTCTTCCTTTTCTTTTCCTTTGTTTCTGGTCTCTTTTGAAAAGTTCTCCAACTTCATAACTGTGGCAGGGTTACGGCATTCCAGTTGTCTTGCTGTGCCCACCATGTTTCCACCGCTGATGTCCTTGTTTAAAGTTGCAGAGTGGAAAACTGGAAACCAGGAACAAAAAGGAAAATAACCTCCTTCTCACCCCCGGCCATCACTCCTTTGGTGGCAAAAAACAGAAAACAGAAAAGAAAGGGGAGAAAAATCCAAACTTGGGAGGTGGGGAATGGTTTCCAAAAACTAAGATGGAAAAATAAAATTCATAATAAACATTTTACTTTAATTTCATTTAGAAATTTGCATATAAAAATCGCTAATAACAATTAAATTTGCCCAATGACCCATTTAATTAAGGCAAAACTCAATTTCTCAGCGGGAAATTTTTTCCTTCAAAAACTTTTAACTAGCTCTGGTTCTGAACATTTTGATGCTCAAATTCCCTTGTGTCTAAGCCTAGCCATGAGAGGACAGCACTTAAATAGCACTTAGATAGTAAGATTTTAGGGGTATGGGCTATATTTTGTTCTGTTTCTGAAAGCACCCAGCACAGTGAGGTCCAGCTCCATGACTGTGGCTGCTACATGTTATGGTACAACAAATAAATAAATAATAGTAGTCATCATAATAATGAATAGGTTCAGTTGTTGCTGGGTCCTTTTAACATGTGTGTTTCCTCTGTCAGAATCACAGAAGATTAGGGTTGGAAGAGACCTCAGGAGGTCATCTAGTCCAACCCTCTACTCAAAGCAGGACCAACCCCAACTAAATCATCCCAGCCAGGGCTTTGTCAAGCTGAGCCTTAAAAACCTGTAAGGATGGAGATTCCACCACCTCCCTAGGTAACCCATTCCAGTGCTTCACCACCCTCCTAATGAAATAGTTTTTCCTAATATCCAACCTAGACCTCCCACGCTGCAACTTGAGACCATTGTTCCTTGTTCTGTCATCTGCCACCACTGAGAACAGTCTAGCTCCATCCTCTTTGGAACCCCCCTTCAGATAGTTGAAGGCTGCTATCAAATCCCCCCTCACTCTTCTCTTCTGCAAACTAAATCATCCCAGTTCCCTCAGCCTCTCCTCGAAAATCATGTGCCCCAGCCCCCTAATCATTTTTATTGACCTCCACTGGATTCTCTCCAATTTTTCCACATCCTTTCTGTAGTGGGGGGCCCAAAACTGGACGCAATACTCCTCACCAGTGCCGAATAGAGGGCAATAATCACTTCCCTTAATCTGCTGGCAATGCTCCTACTAATGCAGCCCAATATGCAGTTAGCCATCTTGGCAACAAGGGCACACTGCTGACTCATATCCAGCTTCTCATCCACTGTAATCCCCAGGTCCTTTTCTGCAGAACTGCGGCTTAGCCAGTCGGTCCCTAACCTGTAGCGGTGCATGGGATTCTTCCGTCCTAAGTGCAGGACTCTGCACTTGTCCTTGTTGAACCTCATCCAATTTCTTTTGGCCCAATCCTCTAATTTGTCTAGGTCACTCTGGACCCTATCCCTACCCTTCAGCGTATCTAGCTCTTCCCCCAAGCTTAGTGTCATCCGCGAATTTGCTGAGGGTGCAATCCATCCCACCATCCAGATCATTAATGAACATTTAATGAAGATGTTGAACAAAACCAGCCCCAGGACCGAACCCTGGGGCACTCTGCTTGATACCGGCTGCCAAATAAACATCGAGCCATTAATCACTACCCATTGACCCTGACAATCTAGCCAGCTTTCTATCCACCTTATAGTCCAGTCATCCAATCCATACGTCTTTAACTTGCTGTCAAGAATATTGTGGGAGATTGTATCGAAAGCTTTGCTAAAGTCAAGGTATATCACATCCACCGCTTTCCCCATATCCACAGAGCCAGTTATCTCATCATAGAAGGCAATCAGGTTGGTCAGGCATGACTTGCCCTTGGTGAATCCATGTTGACTGTTCCCGATCACCTTTCTCTCCTCCAAGTGCTTCAAAATGGATTCCTTGAGGACCTGCTCCATGATTTTTCTGGGGACTGAGGTGAGGCTGTAGTTCCCCAGATTGTCTTTCTTCCTTTTTTAAAAGATGGGTACTATATTTGCCCTTTTCCAATCGTCCGTGACCTCTCCAGACCACCATGAGTTTTCAAAGATAATGGCCAATGGCTCTGCAATCACATCAGCCAACTCCCTCAGCACCCTCGGATGCATTGCATCCGTCCCCATGGACTTGTGCATGTCCAGCTTTTCTAAATAGTCCTTAACCTGTTCTTTCACCACTGAGCACTGCTCACCTCCTCCCCATACTGTGCTGCCCAGTGCAGCAGTCTGGGAGCTGACCTGGTCTGTGAAGACCGAGGCAAAAATAGGATTGAATACTTCAGCTTTTCCACATTATCTGTCACTAGGTTGCCTCCCTCATTCAGTAAGGGTCCCACACTTTCCCTGACCACCTTCTTGTTGCTAACATACCTGCAGAAACCCTTCTTGTTACCCTTCACATCCCTTGCTAGCTGCAACTCCAACTGTGCTTTGGCCTTGCTGATTACACCCCTGCATGCTCGAGCAATGTTATTATACTCCTCCCTAGTCATCTGTCCAAGTTTCCACTTCTTGTAAAGCTTCCTTTTTGTGTTTCAGCTCGCTGAAGATTTCTCTGTTAAGCCATGCTAGGCGCCTGCCATATTTGGTCGCCTATACCTATATATTACTGGGGGAAGCTATTGCAGCAAATTGTCTAACACTAGCTTTGAAGGGTGGAAGTAACCTTCCTGTGTTCTGAGTAGGAGTCGAGCGACAGTTTTCACTCTCGTATGTATAGCCTGTTCTGTGACTGTGGAGCCCAGTGCAGGAGAACAGTAATGTGCCTAAATCCAGCCGTGCAGCTGGCAAGCACTGAAGGGGCCGTGTAGGCGACTCATCGAGACAAGTGCTGTTAGGACATATATTGGGTATTCAAGCAGGAACAATGGGGGCTCAATACTCCAGTGATTGGAACCGTATAAATACCTACAATGGATTAGATTTTCTATATATGGGCCAGATGCTTAGCTGGTGTATATGGTGTATTCCCTTGGCGCTGATCTGGCCCATAATTCTCTGGGCGGGCTGAGCACAGATGGGGGAAAGTAATAGGTGCTGCTCAGAAAGGTACAGACTCTGTGACCCTTTCTTACACCGCATAGTGCCTTCCTACTCTACAGTTAGTCCCTCGGGTGTCAGTGGAACTGCTCGCAGAGGCAGGTGGTACAGACACTACTCAGCATGAGTGAACGCGCAGAAATCCAGCCACCAAAGCTTCTTCATCAGCCTGAGCCTAGTCCAAAGCCCACTGAAGTCAGTAAAAGTCTCTCCATTTATTTCAGTGGGGTTTGGATCAGGCCCTTATTAATTTTATTTTATTACAGTCACCTCTAGAGGCTTCAGCTAAGATCCTGGCCCCTTTGTGGTGGTTGCTGTACACACACATCCAGAGATATGGCCCATGCCCTGAAGAGATTACCTTCCAAATAGATGAGAAAAACAAAGGTTGGGAGGGGAAACTGAGGCAGAGAGGTGCAAGGACTTGCCAAATTTCACACAGCAAATCAGTGACAGAGCTAGGAATGGAACTTAGATCTTCTGGCTCCCAGTTCACTGCTCTCCCCACTAGACCACTTCCAGGTGTTCTTTGAAATAAGCTCTGTGGGATCATCTTTGCTCTGTGTTTGTACAGCACCTGACACAGTGGGGGCCTGGTTCAGTCTGGGACTCCTAGTTGCCACTGCAACAGTAATAATAATTCATTAAGTGTAAAGCATCTTTCTTTGAGAACACTGTGCACCCTGCCATCAGACCTCACAATTCAGGATGGCTGCCTGAGGCCTGTCATCATAGTGACGGCTGCACAGTGCTCTTTTCCATAGAGTTGGTCTTTCACTGCTGCTCTTGTTCTAAGCTAGTGCACCAGGCTGTTGCAGAGGTACGCACCTGTATGACTACCTGAGGCAAGGAACAGATCTTCCTATGGGGGCAAACTCGTCGCTATATCAGATTCACTGATTTTTCCTTCTCCCTCTTCTCCGGGTCTGTGTAGGTACCAATGCTATGTTTTGTTTCAGTCGGTGCCTACTCCCTAACAGTCCACTGGATTCTGCAGGGACCAGAGAACTCCTAGGACTCAACCCTGTCACAAGCAAGTGCAATCCTGTTGAAATCAGCTGAGCTGAGTTTGCTTGTAGTTTTTGACATATTGAAGCCAATGGAGTTGAAATTACTCAGACCCGGATGGATTCTGGCCCATCGTGGGACTGCTGACATCCAACTCCTTTCCATGGCCACAGTGTGTAATGTTTTAGGCACGGCACTCGCACAAAAACCACCCTCCCATGGGGCTGGAAAGCAGGCCCTTTGTGTGCAGACTCGCAGCCATCCCGTTGCATTGATATAAGCTTTTGCGTTCCATTCCCTGGGGATTTTGCAGATAGAAAATAAGAAAGGAAACGAAAAGCTTGAGGAGTACAAGTGTGCCTTACACAGCACCCTGGGTTTTAAACAACACACTTCACAAAAACCACACACGAAAAATGTAGCGGTAGCGCCCGGGAGTTGTACAAACGTTGCACAAGTGCAAAGTGGTGCAGGTAGTGGTATAACTAAAGACCATCTTTTAGCTCCTGGTGCTGGTTTTTTTGCAAACCCAGACTCCTACAGATTTAGGATGCAAAGTTTTGAATGAGTGAAAGTGGACTTTGCTATGGAAATCTATGATAAAGCTGTCATGGGATTTGATTTCCAAGTGCTGCTGAGGCCAGCTGATTGTGTTACTAATAGCTGAAGGCCCGTGTTGTCGCATGGGGGTAATTCATAAAGCCATGTGTGTATAAAAGCCAGAAATGGCTGAACCTAAAAACTGAGTGGCAACAGACCGCAAATCCCAGCAATGACTGAACCTGGTGATATTCTAAACAAAAAGAGCCCTTAACCACGTGTGTAGCTTTCCATTGCTTCACCCTGACTCTACAGGCATTCATGATGCTTGGGGTTATTGTGCGTGCTGGTGAGCTTGCTGAGTAGCTGGTTGTGTTGATTTGCATCTGTGGGGGTTGTGCTGGGAGCTATCCATTGAATTGTGTAAGTAGCAGTTGGGTGCACAGGTGGGGCAGCTGAGCCAAGTAATACACGTGCTCTGCTGTCTCCATCATACAACCAACGAAATTATTGCATGCAAATTACTGGAGAGTGAGGGTGGTGACTGGTTAACGAGGATATCACAATTGTCTGGAACTGTTGGCATGGCATAGATACATGCCTTATTGTAGCTGTACACAGCATGAGCATATTTAGGAAAATTAAAATGGCTGAGAACCTCAAACATGGACAGTAACAGACCACGAAATCCAGCGATGACAGAACCCAGTGAATTTCTGAACAGAAATTGCTCTCAGCCATGCTTGTAGCTGCTTCCATCGCTTCACACTGACTCAGACATTCCAGACGTCGGAGTGACACACACAGTGACGTTCCTGGAATCTCGTTATATAGATACACAGTACAGAGAGGCATTTACTGCTCAGGATTTACTCATCCCAGGATGCAATGTAAGCCAAATATGGCAAAATATGCTAGACCCAGGACGTTAAAAAGGTGGGCGGTGAGCAGAACTGGAATTTCAAACGTTTCCCATTCTGTTTTGCGTAAGTAGCAGCGGCGTGTCGTGACACTTTTAGTCAGGCGTGCAAAATGGTGTCCTCCATGCAGCGTGACCTCACATGTATGGTGTGTGCAAGGTTGCACTATTTGGCAATGCCATCTTGTTTTATAAAATGGCATCCTCCATGTGCATTTGGGCCGGATGGAACCATCCCGTGGGCACAGTGGGTCCTGGGGCATGCAACGTGTGCCTGGTGCACACAGACGGCATGCTACTGATAAGCAGTGACAGATTTAGAGCAAATCATTTAATTACGGGTGTGAAATTGGAGTCCCCTGTACAGACTGTATTGTTACTTTGCTACCAGCCCCGTTTGGGGGCAGCACATTGTTATGCTGCAGTCTGGGAGTCAGACTGTGATTTAGAGTCAAAACCTGCTTCCTGACTTCCCTCTGCTGCCTGGTGCATTGTGGGAGTGGAACTCCAGGCTTCCCCCCCCTCCACCCCCACTCCACCTGCTCTCTGCTCAGCTGCATGGGAGGAGGAGTAGCAGCTCTGCAGAGCCTGCATCATCCAATGGCTGGGAGCTGAACCTCGACAAATCCCAGATTGGAAATAAGATGCAAATGTTAACACTTTTAAACTATTGGAACAATTTACCCAGGGTGGTGGTGGGTTCTCCAGCACTGGTAATTTTGAAATCCAGACTGGCTGTTTTTCTACAAGATTTGCTCTCGTTCAAACAGGCGTTATTTTGGGGAAGGTCTCTGGCCTGTGTTATACAGGAGGGCAGACTAGATGTGCACAGTGATCCCTTCTGACCTTGCAATATATCAGTCTATGTCCTGTGTTGCTACCTGCAACATGGAGAGCTGATGCAGAGCAGTAAGAGGGGAGCCTGCCTGGGCTCACTGGATGGGCCACAATCTGGACCTAAAGATATGCCTTGACGGTCCCAAAGTAGCTCAAAAATAAATAAAACGAAAAGCTGCCCTGGCTTTGAATTTGCCTGGATTTGCCAGGTGCCTTTGCCTTGGGGATGCATCGTGACTCCTGAGAAACAGATGCTTGGTGGACGAGTGTGATGAGCAAGCCTGAGTCAAGGCTCTCCTCCACGCTAGGATAATATACTATCTCTCCAAACTCCCCGTGCTCAGCTGGCAGAGTTATGGAGATTCATGGGAGCCTTTTGTTCGTGCCTCCTCTCCCTAGTCTTCCTAATTATGATGTTTTAGTCATGAAATATGCTCTGGGGTTTAAAGCTGAAGTGCCGTATAATCTATCGGTGACATGCTAGTGAAATCATGCAGGGCTCTGCTTGAACAGGGATGGGAAGCAGAGAAGCACATGGGCAAACGGGATGCACTCGTGGGCTGACCCTCCTGTTGTTTTGCTCACTAAATAGGTGGATTGTTCAGCTGATCCTGCTGTGTATTTACTAGAGCGAGGTTCAGTGACACTCCCTGGATCCTGGTCTCACCGAACTAGGTTTCCATGCAGGATACACAGCCCTCTTTCCCAGTATATGGACCACAGTTCGCTTTAATTGACCGCTGACCTTCACAACCCCAAATATATTATCTGATCCATGTTACATGGGGGATACTTTCAGCTGAGGGGGGTGGAGGGAATGTAATGTAATATCCATTGCAGTCAGCGGAGATTGACATGGCCACGATCAATGCCCCCCAGCTTTTCTGTATATTAGAAATGTTTTAACAGATAAGCACATTTCTTGCTACAGCTCCTTTAATCAGTCCTTACTCAGCCCTAACTCTGGCAAATTCCTCTCAACGTCCCAGGGAGTTTTGCCTGAGAACAGGCCAGGTAGAACTTGAGCCAGAACCTCAGGGTTTGACCCAATGTGACTGTCTCCAACCTTATTTTCTTTAGGGCCCTTTCATCAGCACTGCCCCCCATGACCCCATACAAACCCGCTGGTCTGAGCTTTCCCACACGGACGAGTCATTGTATAGATGCTGGAGCAAGATCTGGAGTCAACTGATGACGATGGAGTACTTACTCCAGATTTACCGCAGCGTAGGTGTGCACAGAACTTTGTCGTCTTCTGTGATAGTCTGTGTCCTCTGGGCTTCCCTGCTTCTGTCTGAGATCCTGCCACTCATTGATATTAGATACGTATGGGCTTCAAAAACTACTAACAAAGTCTCTGAGTGAAGTCGTAGTGGGATGTTCCACAGAGAGCCAGCAGCGTAGCAGGAGATCTCTGCTGTCTCAAAGGCTGGCGTGCTCTTCTTCCTCCTTGTATGAAGCCCTGCGGCCCAGTATCAGCTTGCAATGCTGCCACCTACAGGCCGCATGAAGAAATCTCCTCACTTCCGAGAGAACCCAAGCATATCCTGGTGAAGCGGCTGGAATGTGGCAACTGGGATTGTCTGTGTGAGTGGAGAGCACCAGGCCTCGGTCCCCACCTTCCCCCTGCCTGCACCCCACTCCTTTCGAAAGCCTTTTCACTGGACATTGCTTCCCCTTGAAATCTTGGTATTTGTTTCCATTTTCCATAATGGTGACCTTGATTCAGCCTGCTGTCTGTTTGCCTTCTGGTTGTGAAGCCCCAACCGAGCAACTGGGGGTTGTCCCAGGACCGCTGCCTGCTCATTTTTAAAAATGGGGAGTAGATGCCAAATTCCTCCTTGGTGCATCTCTCTGGATGCCAGCAGGCTTCCACACAGGGAGCTTTGGGCCCAGGAGTCTTGCTGTGGGAGCCAGAATATCGAATCATCAGGGTGTTCAGGAGACAAAAATGAAAAACCTTGGAAAAGGATTAAAAGGATAATGTACGGCAGGGCGCATGCAGCTTATGCCAATGTGCCTAGCTCCCCTTCTCCAATTGCGGCTTCTTCACCAGGACTTCCATTGGGTCAGATGGGCAAAAACCTTGGGGGGGTGGGAGGGGTTGACGTCTTCTACTGCATGAGGCACAGGTCACTTGCAGGTTTAAACTAGTATAAATGGTGGATTCTCTGTAACTGCAAGTCTTTAAATCATGATTTGAGAACTTCAGTAACTCAGCCAGAGGTTATGGATCTAATACAGGAGTGGGTGGGTGAGGTTCTGTTGCCTGTGATGTGCACGAGGTCAGAGTAGATCAGTGGTTCTCAACCAGGGATACATGTACCCCAGGGTGTATGCAGAGGTCTTCCGGGGGTACATCAACTCATCTAGATATTTGCCTAGTTTTACAACAGGCTACATAAAAAGCACTAGCCAAGTCAGTACAAACTAAAATTTCATACAGACAATGACTTGTTTATACTCCTCCATATACTATATACTGAAATATAAGTATAATATTTATATTCCAATTGATTTATTTTATAATTATATGGAAAAAATGAGAAAGTCAGCCATTTTTTCAGTAACAGTGCGCTGGGGCACTTTTGTATTTTTATGTCTGATTTTGTAAGCAAGTTGTTTTTAAGAGTGAGGTGAAACTTTGGGGTACGCAAGACAAATGAGACTCCTGAACAGGATATAGTGGTTTGCAAAGGTTGAGAGCCACTGGACTAGATGATCAGATGGTCACTTCTGTCCTTAAAGTCTATGGGTCTATGACTCCTCCACCAAGTCTAAGTTAAGGCCACAGTTAAGATGGGAGCCTGGGACAAAGGAGACTGAAGTATGCCTCACTTTCTCTCTCATGTTTTGACACCAGGCCCCACACCATAGTGTCTGGGCACCTTACAAAGTTTTAAAAGAAATACCCAGCCCCTGAGTGTCTCTCTCCCTTGCCCCAGGGGGAGGGAATTTCACCAGACGGGTGGCATGTGGCATGGCAATGAAGTGATCTGTGTGGAAGCGGATCCCGGTTCTGATCCAGGTGGTGAATATTTCTGACCCAGCGAACCTCTGCCCACCCTTTCAGCAATGCCTGAGGGGTGGAGGGTCATTGCCTTCTCAAGGCCTGCTATTGCCAGTGAGAAATCAGCCCTTTTGGGCTGTGATGCGGAAGGGAAGGATTATCACAAACCTGTTGCTTAAAATAGCAGCTGGTGAGAACGCTGCGAGGAACCCAGAAAACCAGCCCCCGGGCGCAGGGCTGGTGAGCCCCCAGCTGCTAGCACGAAACTGCCGTGCAGCCAGGGCAGGCTGCAGGGGAGGGGAGAAATGACCTTAAAAGGCCGGAACTCATTAAAGTCACGTCCCAAGCCCTACCAAGTTATTATAAACTTCTCTGTTGACCCAGGCTGTGGTTATGTAATAAGCAGGCCACAGGTTTCCGGTGATATTTGCACAAGGAGGGGGAGCATGCGAGGTGCAAAGGTCCACCTCGAACCACACCCGGCTCCATAGCCACAGACCTTTCCACTTGCCATTTGATGGGGGGCTGCTGAAGCTTACTTGTCAGTTAATTTATTCTCTTGTGGTTTGAAACAATACAGGAAGGATGTAGGTGTATGCAAGAAGAAAGAAGTGGGGGAGAGGGCCCTTGTGCAGCTGAAAAGGTCTCTGTGTGTTTGTCACTTGCAGGAAGGTGAAAGGACACAGTGAGAAATAGATATACAGTCATTCACTCATTGTTACAAAGACTGATGAAATAAATCTTGGAGTGAATGGCGCAGCCGGGGTCAAGTTCCCATCAGGGAGGCTTTGGAAGGGTATCGCAATGCTTGTGAGTGGCTCAGTGAGAGGGAGAAGGGGCAGAGCTAAGCCCTTAACTGTTTTCTCCCATACTACCCAATCCAGCTCCTGTTCAGTGGAAGGGCTCTTGTCTTCAGCTGGAAGAGCCAGAGGACTGGTTACAAACTGCACCTGTTGCTCTCTAAGATGCCATAAGTCCTCCTTTTCTTTTTACGGATGCAGACTAACACAGCTGCTACTCTGAAACCAGGGATAACTAGATGTTCAATAACAATTGTGGTTATGCATGGTAACATGAGGGCAACCAAACCCCCTGCTTCAGGACCGAAGGTGCCCCCAGGGGTCAGGAAGGAATTTGCTCTCAGCTCCTGTGCAAAGCATGAAATTCAGACGAGCCTTGAGTCTGATGAGAGCAGTCACTGCACCAGCTTCCACATCCCATGCAAACTGAGAGACCAGCTCACTCTTCCACCGCCTCTTGACTAGGAAGCTTTCATTAGTTACAGCATGGCTGTGTTAGTGAGCCGCTGTGGCCAGTTTACACTAGTATTTGCTATTATTATTGTGCCCTGCTATTAATTTGTCACAGTCTTCTTACTGGGACACTGCCAGAGGGCTGAGCTCAGTGGGAAACATGGCAGGAGATAGGGCCCCTGTCCGAGGGAACTGGCATTCTATCAGCTGCAGATGAAGATCTGGTCACAAGGTGACCCCAGGGATATCCTGAGTGCATATTCCATGTCTCTTATGGGTCATTGTTGTGAAGTCTTACAGGAGAGGGGTGTGTGAAGGAGGGATCTGAATGGAAATCAGCCTATACTTTGCCACATTGAGGAGGTGCAGGGACTTTGGGAGGATGAGGCCACATGGAAACAGGCACAAAGACAAGAGTGGGAGATGGCTATACAAGAGGTGTTGGATGGAATAGCTGCTTGGGAGGGCACATACACCCGACCCCTCGTTCTGCTGGAGGATGCAGTTTCTTAGTCTTCAATTCACGAGGCATAGTCCCCTTTTCCATTAGTGTGTCTTTAAACGAATACAAAGAGTTCCTCATGTTTCTCTCTCGTGGCTCTGCTTTCTCGTTATCCATCATCATCACTGCTTCTAACCACAGCAAATATTTGACTTGGGGGATGCTCATTACAAGTCAGTTTGGAGTAGCAGCCGCTCAGAAGAAGAAGAAGCAAAGTTCTCTGCTCCACTCTCCTGCTGGGAGCTGACTGCCCCACTTTGATGCCTAAGATCAAGGCATTCTCCACACTAGACCAATCCAATGATCCGGTCTGGAATGGTCTCTCAACAGTGAACAGGACCGTATACTTCAGAGAAAAACAAATGCCCCTTCCTTCCATAACTCTTCTCGTCTGATACCTCTACCCTCCCTCAGTCCCAGGCATGTGCTTACAGGTGGTGTGCAACCACAGTGGATTCTTCAAATCAATGCACTTCTCAGATTTGGTTTTGCTTTTCAGATGGCATTTTTGTCTTACCAGTGAGGTGAGATGAGATTTTGCTAGGCTCTCCGCAGGAGATATTCTCTCTAGACAATGACCTTCATGAATCACATTGAGCTACAATATTTCTCTCTGCCTACAGACGTCATTTCTTTATTCTTAAATGTTGCCTGTCTTTTAGAAACCACCAAGTCAGCAATGTGGCATTCAGAGGTTAATACTGAGAGAAAATACCTCACCGAAGTTTCTGATTTGTTTGCTGGATGATAGAACAAGCACAGAACTACCGGGGAGCATATAAAATGTTTGCAGAGTTTGTTGATTTTAACTTCAATTAGAGCACAGAGGAGTAAAATGAATGGTTGCAGGCTGATGTATTTTTTGTGTGATGTGCACTTCACTTTTCATACAACTGAGATATTGCATTCTTCATAGATTTATAGACTTTAAGGCCAGAAGGGACCATTGTGCTCATCTAGTCTGACCTCCTGCACATCGCAGGCCACAGAACCTCACCCACCCACTCCTGTAACAGACCCCTAACCTCTGGCTGAGTCACTGACGTCCTCATGTCATGATTTAAAGACGTCAAGTTACAGAGAATCCCCCATTTACACTAGTTTAAACCAGCAAGTGACCTGTGTCCCATGATGCAGAGGAAGTGAAAACCCCCCAGGGTCTCAGCCAATCTGACCTGAGGGAAAATTTATTCCTGACCCTAAATATGGCGATCAGTTGAATCCTGAGCATGACAGCAAGAGCCACCAGCCAGACACCTGAGAAAGAATTCACTATAGTAACTCAGAGCCCTCCCCATCTAGTGTCCTATCTCTGACTGTTGGGGATATTTGCTGGTAGCAGTCGCAGATTGGCTACATGCCACTGTAGGCAGTCTCATCGTACCATCCCCTCCATAAACTTATCAAGCTCAGTCTTGAAACAGTCTTTTGCCCCCCACCCCCCACCACTGCTCCCCTTGGAAGGCTGTTCCAGAACTTTACGCCTTTGATGGTCAGATAATAATTTGTCTAATTTCAAGCCTAAACTAGTTGATGGCTAGTTTGTATCCATGTGTTCTTATGTCATCGTTGGTGCTTAATTTAAATAACTCATCTCCCTCCCTGGCATTTATCCCCCTGACGTGTTTATAGAGAGCAATCATATTCATTCACTCAGCCTTTGTTTGGTTAGGCTAAACAAGCCAAACTCTTTGAGTCTCCTCTCAAAAGGTAGGTTTTCCATTTCTCTGATCATCCTATTTGCCTTTCTCTGTACCTGTTCCAGTTTGAATTCATCTTTCTTAAATAAGGGAGACCATAACTGCACACAGTAGTCCAGATGAGGTCTCGCCAATGCTGTGTATAATGGAAATAACACTTCCCTGTCTCTCCTGGAAATACCTCGACTGATGCATTAACCTTTTTCACAGTCGCATCCTGTGATCAACCAATACACCCAGGTCTTTCTCCTCTCTGTCGCTTCCAACTGATACATCCCCAGCTTATAGTAAAAATTCTTGTTGTAAACCCCTAAGTGCATGACCTTGAACTTTACACTATTAAATTTCACCCCATTTCTATTATTCCAGTTTTCAAGGTCCTCCAGATCTGCTTATATGATATTCTGGTCCTCCTCCGTATTGGCAATACCTCCCAACTTTGTGTTATCCACTAATATTATTAGCACACTTGCAAATACCAATGGCCTTGATGCACCACAAAGTCAGTGAAGTCATAGGACAGTGTAAATGCACTCAATCAGGAGTAAAAGTGGAGTAACACAGTGATGAATACGACCCCATATTTATACCGCATGTATTATTGTAACCATCCCTGAAACCCCAGAGCTAAAGTAGCAGGGAGGAGGGAGTGTAAATCAGTACTAGTACAATGGCAGAGCTATGTGTAGCAGGTGGGGGTGTTAACATAGGACATGTGGGCACTCTGCCCCGATGCCAGCCACACAGTGGCAGCCCCACACGCTCATCAATGGTTAGAACACAAACATAATGCAACAGCAACTATCCAGACAAAGCCAAGTTCAGTCTTGCAGCTTCCTTGTGTCCATTGTTAATCTCTGTACTCTCTTGAAAGGGCAAATCCTACCTTGATAGTAACTCTGTGAGCAAAACAAGTCACTATATGTGTGTAACCCACACTAGGAAGAGGCTTTGATGGCGCGTCTGCATAGGAATTTATGTGTGTGCTACTGCTTACACCTCAGGGGCCTGGTGCTTTGGCTGAGTTTAGGCTTTTGGCTCTGAAGGACCTGGGTTCACTAGCAGCCCACATGAGGTTGGCTAAATAGACATCCAAACGGTGCACACAAAGCAGGTAACTGCACAACTGTGGCCTCCGTGTGCAATGATCTATTTGCTTGAGCCAGTTATATGGTTTCCCAGGGCAATTGTTCTTCAGTTACCCCCAATGTAGTCAGTATATGAGAGTTGGCTTAACAACCTCACTCCCCACCAAAAGGCACCCCTGTCAATGTGAAGGCAGTTGGCACTTCTCCATTGCTGGATTTGAAAGGTGTATCGCTGTTTCCGTGACAGGAAAGCTGTTCTCTTGAGCTGCGTTATCTCATCTATTTTGCAAATACAAATGTGATAGAAATCTGCAAAATAAGGAATATGCATTAACTTCTGAAAAGTTTTGACTACATATCATTATCTGTAATTTCACTGCTTTGATTTGCATATTCATAAAAGAAACATACAGCACTGATGTGTCAAAGGCTTTCAAATGAACATGAACAAAACCAGCAGACTTGCCAGCTCAGTTCTGAAATAATTGCCAAGAAGGTTCCATTTTCTCTAATGTTATTTTAATATTCTGTTCATGATCGTACTAGGAGCATCCTGTAGAATGCTCCTAGACGCCATGAACACTACCTGGTTAATTTATACAATGGTAGATGTTAGAGATGGCTCCATTCCAATACTGTGGTTCTACACCTCTACTTACAAGCAAAGTAGGTCAGTGAGCAAAACACTAGCAGCCAGGAGACCTTGGTTCTAGACCCATCTCTTTCCCAAACATGCAATGTTGCCTTAGCTATATTGCTTATCTTCTCTGCTCCTCACTTTGCCCTGGAATAATAACACTTCTCTTTTGAAAAACATTGAAATCCTCAGATTAAAAAAAGGCTATCGCCAGCTTAAAGATGCACCAGAGTTTTCATCTTAATAGAAAGTGTCATGGTGAAAATGACAATAAACAAAACACAGAAATTAACAGACATGCAATCTTTGAATTTTGCCTGCCACTTGGGTGGAGATCAGGTTGTAGTATGTTATCAGCAGTGTAGTCAATATGAAAGTGACAAAGAATGCAAGTGACTTCTCTCTTATCTTTATGCTTTGAAGGGCTCAGTGGGTGAGGCATGTCCTGATGCAACTTTAACTGCCACTAAATAAAATGTTTGTGTTAATTGTTCTATGTGGTAACCTAGTAATATTATTTAAGAAGTTTGAAGGTATTTAAGATGCAAACCAGGGTCTGGATCCTCATTACATAAATGCCTCTATCTTTATAATGGACCAAATCAAAACCCTGGATCCAACTCCCGCAACCGCCTCCTCCCTCCCCGCCCCACCCATTCTCCTTCTCATCCCTGGGATGCCTGACATATTCACCTGGATCTTTACTTTTTTTTCCTGTGGCCCCTCGGTTGTAGCTGTATTCTGGAATATGTTTATGTATCTTTCGGCTCCCCGGAGTATTTACATGGCTCGGTGACTGTGTACACTGCATGATGGTATTCTCTCTGCATATAATCAGGAATTTTGGTTTGTGTACCTGGTTTTGTTTTCAAAAAACATTTTAGGTTAAAAAAGAGTCAGTTTTCAACAACTGAACATTTTTACTGAAAACCAAACCAAAACCCCAAACTTTTTACTAAAAAAGAGTGGCTTTGGGGGGTCAAAATATTCATTTTGGTTGAAAAGCCAATTTTTTTATTGTTGAAATGCTAACCAGATCTACTGAGGGCATCAGATATGGACAAGTATTAATTAACACATTTTCCCTGGTCTAGTGGCACTTCACAGTCTTTAATGCAACATCCCTGTGAGACAGGAAGGTATTGTCATCCCATTTTACAGCTGGGAAACTACGGCACAGAGAAGCTAAGGGGCTTGCCCAAGGCCATGGAGGAAGTTGATGACTAAGCAGGTAATTGAACCCAGCGCTCTCCAGTTGTAGGCTAGCACCCTCAGCCCTGGGCCATCCTTCCGCTCCTGAGCCAGCTGCCAAGGAGTGCACAGTGCATTGGCTCTTCCTCCTCCTCCTTCCTTGTGTCTGTGCAAAGAGAGGCAGACTGGATCTTCGCACTGCCAGATGATGAGGGGAAGCTCATTTGTGTCCCATTCATGGGATAGGTCATGAGCAAGTCACTTGTGTGTGTAAACAGTTGGCTCTGTAATGCTGCTCAAGGTCAGAAGGGCCAGGGAGAGGTGTCCATCGGCCCAGGCCCAGAGTAAGGCAATCCAGGCACACCATGACATAGGATTTGGCTCCCTGCATCTGCACCATGGCTCTGCCCCACATGTGTGGTGGGAGAGGCTAGGGGGCCTGCCTCATCTTCCAGAGATGCTGAGCCAGGGGCATCATGGAGCCCTGGAAGGGCGACATGGAACTCTGTCCCCTCAGAAGCAAAAATGGTCCCTTATCCCCTGGGTGGTAACAGCAGGGCTGTCCAATGTTTCCCTAGCCACTAAAGTGTATCTGAGTGGAGCCAGGCCCTTTCTGCCCCACACAGGGCACATCTGGACTAGGGCTTGTGGTCCAGCCTGGGTCTCAGCCTGGAGTAAATGACGTACATTTGTGTCCTGGAACAAACACCTGTGGAGTGCCTGGATTAACAATGTCACTAACTCTCAGGAGTTTATTGTGGGCCCCATGATATTTTCTGTTTGCCTTGAAGTCCCAGCTCCTGGAGGCATGTGATTAAGTGAGAATCTCTGCTTTTATTTTAAAAAGTAGGATTCTAGCCCTTGTGAGTGCAGGAAAAAAAAAGTGAAAACATGAACCCAAGTGCCCCCTAAAGGCTCAAAACCCAGAAGGAAAATAAAAAGAACCCAAAATGCATTTATTTGTTTAAAAATATCTCTTCCTTTTTAAGCCAATCTCATTATTTGGGGGGCTTGGCCCATAATTTTTGAACATTTGGGTAGGCAAATACTCAATTAACATTTTCAAAGGTGTTAGTTAACTGAAGTTAATGGGCAGTTGCTTAGCTCAACAGAAGCAAGAACTCCAGTTTAGACACATCCACAGATTCCTCTGTTGGGCCAGTGATACCAAAAAGGTGTCTCTTGTAGTTAGCACCCCCTTGAGGTGAGTAGGGCAGATCACACCTCCCGGTGCTTGTTTCAGGCTGTCTGCAGACTCAGGCGAACAGCTAAACTCGGGTTTCATTTTCAAGCTTTTCTTGCTAACTGGGATGGTCAGAAACTTACACTTTTTAATTAATGAAAACCGAGACTCTGATCTAATCTCATGACTCCTCCTGGGACCTAGGAAAGGCCTGTGCCTCTGTCCAGCTCTGCATCACCTTCAATATGTGCAGGGAACATATTCTGGAGGGGACACTCTATGAGCCATTCACTCACTTCTAGGGACCAGGGACCACTTTCTGCTGTCCTTTCCCGTTTCTCTGGCCTGATTAGAACTAAAGTGAAGAGAAATTCAGGAATCAGCATTTTTCATGTAGCTGTAGCTGGGCCAACTCCTATCCACTCGTAATGCCCAGGGAGGGCCTGACATGCAGTGGGGCTGATCCAAAGCTGAGCACTGGCAAAAGCTTTCATTGCAACCTGAACATTTCATGGAAATGATGGTCCCTCAGAAATTCTATTCTGAAAATGGGTATGTTTTTTTTGCTACTAGCGGTTCAACCTGCTTTAAAAGTTCAGGTTCTACAGTCAGGCAGCAGAAACAATACCATGTGATTTAGGTGACCCATCATACACCACTTTGATTGTTGGCTGTTTGTGATCAGTTTCCAGAAGAGCCAGAGGATAACAGTTATTCCTCCCACTTGTTCAGTGAGTGCTGATGAATAACAAATCCATTCCCAGAAAATCAGCATGGGGATAGTTCACAGACCCCGAGAAGGAGCTGCACAGAAAAAAAAGAGTTGATCACTTCCAATGGGATGGCAGATTAGAGGGTCCAGGGCTTTGTTTGGTTATGGCAGCTCCCATAGTCCTCCATTTCCCTTGGAAAACTTGAGTGTGGGTTTGTCAAAGGTATCCAACCTGCAGCCAAACCAAAACCAGAATATAAGCATAAACATGGTCACAATCTCGCTAAAGAGGTGGACAAGCCCTGCGAAGGATGCAGGCTGACCTTACCCGGCTTGCATGCAGCATTTCTCCAGCACAGCCTGTATCTCTTCTTTTAGGGGATACATCAGCGATTTTACTTAATGACTGCTGACATTTCATCCATCGCACAATGGCTTTTATGAAAGGACAGAACTAAATTAGCTCGCCTCCTTAAAGAGCAAGTGTAAACTCCATAAAGAAAGGCACAATAGAGAATGAATTCATCACAGACATAAATGTTTGTGCTCTAGACTTATTTATACTATTAATGGCCTGCATTAATATCCAGAGTCATGGATACAGGCAGACACAGAGTAAAGTGAATGTGCTCTGCTGAGGAAAGATGCTGGCTTCTGGGGGCAGCCCACCAATGAAAGACCCACCTGCTCAGGTGCAGGAGGGGCCACCAGCCTGAGTTTCAGTGATGGTGGGGGAGAAAAATGAAAACCATGGCTGGAGGTACAGGTCACCAGGTCAGAACAAGGGATCCAGAGGGGTGCACCAAGTGAAGAACCCTGGACAACACCCACTGCAACTGCCAGCTCGAAAGGCTGAAGTCCCCTGTTTATCCACAGAGCTAGGAGAGCTGAGACAGCAGAAATGCATGCTTCCTTCATACCACTGCCCAGTATGGCTGAACCTCGACCTAGAAGGGCCATGGCTAAAGCTGAGTGTGATGTACAGAGCTATGTAAATGGAACTGGGCCTTTACATCTCCGTTTGCAGAGGCTGGCTGCCTTTTTTCAGTTCAGTGCAGACTGTTCCAGAGGAGCCACTCATATTATGCTGTGATGAGATCAATGGGCGTTAAGCAAGGAGTAGGATCCAGGCCTCTATCTGCATTTTTGAGTGCCAAAATACCTTTGAAAATCTGGCCCTACTGGATGATCACTAGAATCTCTACCTCTTACCCATGTAAAGGTGAATCCATGTAAAGGTAGCCACTGGCACTGGACAAATATTTACCTGTCCAGCTCTGCACCTCATGGTCTGTTACACCAACATGTGGCATAGTAAGACATGTTCATATTACATGCAGTAATACTTGCTCATGCCATTGTAAGCAAGATCTGAATGACCTGTCCCCTGACAGCTAGTGGGGGTGGGGGAGAAACTTCAGGAGCAAACTGTATTTACATGAACACATTTACTCTGTGTAGGTATCTAGCAGACAGGAGCTGGGTAGCTCCAAGTGATCCGCTTTGGCTGGTGTTGGGTTACAAATCCCTTTAGTTCAACATTATCTTAATAAAATTATTAATTCTGGAATGCAGAGATAGTGAAATGTTGTTGTCAATGTTATCTTCATTGGATGACTAAAGGGGAGCAGAACTGTGCTGAGCTTGTCCCGATTGAGGGCTCACTCTCAGCTGATAGGAACTCGCTAAGACAGAGGCTCGAATGTCAGACCCCTGTGAAAGTAAGAAGGGTGGGGATAAGTGCCCAGCTAGGAGGTGTGGATGCTCCCTAAGGGTCCCCTATCTGTTTTAACCTGTTCCTTCCCACTGTTCAAAGATAGAGCTAAATAGGCTTCATTAGGAGCCTTTTGTTATGTTAAAGTGCTCAAATGAAAGCTGAAATCACTTGGGCGGGGGGGGCAATGTTTCTGCCTAGCCTGCAAAAAGCTGAAAATCACTAAGAGACTGATGTGCAGAGGTCACAGCAGCAAGGCAGGTGACAGCAGAAGGTGACTGACAGTCGGCCGGCGAACAAGCGGCTGGCGAGGTGGCGAGCAGAACGGGTGGCTGGCGGGGCGGCCAGGCAGCGAGGAACTGCGGTTAGTGGGACGGCCGGCAGATAGGAACCACGGCTGGCAGGGCGGCTGGCGGAGTGGAGCTGTGTGTGGCAGGATGGCCAGCCAGAGCAAGTGCTCAGAGGGAGGAGCAAGCAAGGTGCCTTCTTTCCCAGATAGAAGGTGAACTCACACACATGCACCTCTGAACCCTGGGTCCTTACTGACCAAGTACAACCACTGTGAGTGGGGTGTGGTGAGGGAGCAGAGAGGGGCAGAGAAAAGGAACTCTTGGTTGTAGAATTCAAGAACATGAGGCGGAAGGCTCTGCCTCACACACTCTGGGGTGGGCGTCCTGCTCGCAGTTTTATTATTATGAATCCTGCTTGTGGCATTTTCCCTAATTAATGTCGGGTGACTTCTCTCCTTTCATTAAAAGTTTCTTTTTTACACTCAGACTCTGTGCTTGTGAGTGGGGAAGTATTGCCTCTCAGAGGCACCCAGGGGTAGCGTGTAATTTTCCCAGGTTACTGCGGGGGGGCTCGAGTGGGTTCTGTGTTGTCTTGTTGAAGAAGAACCCCTAGATACTGAACTCGGCCCTGGTTGCAGCTGGCTTCACCTGGCAGATGGGTTACACCATTGTCATATAGATGCACGCAAGTAACACAAGCACAATAACTGTCATGTAAAACATTTGCTAACAATTTGCATCACCGCCTGGCCTAACTTTCATTTACAGCTTGCTCCACAGCAAATAACTGATCTGACAAATTTTGCCTTTTCCAGCAGGTGGATTGTCCACAAGTGGCTGGTGGCGACAGTTGTCTTCATGCTGCAAAGCTCTATCAGATGTGTTTGGAGCAGGAGCCTTGGTCTGTATCGTGTCCATAAGCAGTTCATCGTGAGCATTCCAAATCTCAGGTGGGTTGGTTAGTTTTGATTGGCTGCACAGGTCATATGGGATTGTTTCTGTTCCCTGGTAGGATGAGTGTAACTCTTAAACTTAAATTTCCAGTGAAAATATTCACATGTATAGCTCCAGATTCACTTTCTATGACTATTCTCCAGAGCCCTTTGAAATTCATGACCCTCCCAGGAACTCCTTCCCCGGGAGCTCATTCAAGAGAATATTCCTGGAAAGTAGACAATGGGGATGCAAACAAAGCTGAAGCAAATTCATATAACAATTCAGATGAATATTCATATTACACACTGGGCTCTGCTTTTGTTACCTTGCAAACAAAGGTGAACTGTGCAGCCAGCAGAATTTCTGACCAAAACAAAACATCCTTCTCTATCCATAGCAGTGAGCTGTGTGCCAAGGGTGGGACCCCAACCAACAAGACTTCTGTGGGTTGATGTGTGGCCAGCTTGTAACCAGAGTGACCCGGTTAATGGAGTCCTACCCAGCAACCTGTCTGTCTGTGAACATGTCACCACAACCAAGGTGAACCATGTGCAATTAAGAAGCTCAGATAACCCTGTGATAATAATTGAACTTCTAGTCCATGAAGGATTTTTGAGATTTCAAAATTTGGCTTTGTTCCGACTTGGAGCAAAAAGTGAAAATTTCAAAATGCTCCACTGGGAAAAAAATCCCCCCAGATTTCTATATTGGGGTGGATTGAAAAATCTGATTTTGATTTTGATTTTTTTCTAATTTTCTATTTTATAATATGTTATATATCCACTATCTAAAACACACAATTTAAAATAATTCTCAATGACCAGTTGTTTCAAAATGAAAAATCAAAATGTTTTGTTTCAAAAATGCCCACCTGGGATGTTTGAAGTCAAAAATTCCATGTCGTGTTCCCCCCCCCCCCCCCCCCAATTTTCTTCCAAAATGAAATTCTGGCAAAACTGTCCTGATTTTATGGGGTGTTTCAGTTTGGAGGGAACAATAGATTCCAACAGAGTATGGTTCTACTGAACTTTCTCTGACCAGCTCCGGAAAACACCCAGGTAGACAATATACAAATGTGTCAATGGTTGCAGCTATACCAGGGGCCAAATGACAGCCTTTTTTACTTTTTACACCAGTAGCAGCTGGAGGGCAATCTCTGCCCATCTTCTGTAGGTCACATAAAAGTGATGTTGCCCCCTGTACTCAACCATAAAGCTAAAAAGTGTCTCATTTCCCCTTGCTATTATTATGGCACAGCTCAGCAGCATGCCCTCCTCCGCAGCCCTGTAATAATGCTGTGCTCCATCCAAGAATCTCAAAGCACTTTACAACCATTGAGGGGACACAGAGGGTGTCTACACTAGAGCTGGAAGGTGTAAATTCCGGCTCAAGGAGACATACCCGGGCTAGCTCCGATCAAGGTAGTTCTCTAAAAACAGACGTGTCATGAGAGGCTAGCTCTTAGCAAGTGTATAGCTAAGCTCTTGGATGGGCCTGTACTCAGGGCAGCTGCCCCCTCCCAGCACTGTGGCCATACTGCTGTGTTTATCGCACTAGCTCAATTAGAGCTAATATGGGTATGTCAACTCAAGCCGGAATTTACCCCTTCTGGCTCTAGTGTAGACAAACCCTGAGTGTCAACATGAAATCTAGTCAACTGAAAAAACAGTGAAAAGTTTTTTTCAAATTCTGCCCATGACCCCTGAGTCCACTAGATAAGAGGTGGGTTCCCAGATGTTTTGCACAGCTTTTACATGTGATTTCTCTGCTGCTGTGTGAAAGAGCCACAGAAACTTCAGTGAAATGGCTGCAACAGCTTCCTATACAGGGGCCACATACAGCTGACAGTATGCAAAGTGCTGCCAAATGCACACAGGAAAGACACGGAAGAACAAAGAAAGTTTCCCCATAATTGTTTTCAGTTGCAGGATTTGGAGGAGTCACTTGTACCAACAGAGGGGGAAATGTCAATGTCAGTGTGATTTTTAAGTTGACAATACCCCTTTGATCCTCACAGCTTCCCTGTGACGTGGTCTCATTCGGATTATGAAGCTGAGGAAACTAAGGCATCGGTGGGTGAAGTGACTTGCACAGCGTCTCCAAGTCAGCCTGTGAGAGCTAGAACTATGAAGAGAACTCACAGCTCCTCCTGACATTTCCAGACTCTGCTCTCACTGCAGGGCAGTCCTTCCTTCTCACTCCACTGGCCTCTAGGATGGGGGGAGAGTTTTCTGAACAAATACAAATTCACTCCACACAGCTGGCAGCCGGCTAAAGCCATTAAAATGGCTGATTGGTGCCTAGGCCTGAGAGAGCCAGCCAATCTAGAAAACCGGACATTTCAAATCCAGGAGAACGATGTTCTGAAATCTGGCTATTCCTGTGGCTTGGCGGTGTGACTCTGTACCTGAACACACCGCGATGCTGTTTTCTTTCTATTTTCATGGGTCTAGATTGTGTCTCTTACTCCCAATGGCGGGCCGTTACTCACACACGCATTCCCTCTGAAATGAATAGGGCCACTTCTGCCAGGACCTTCCAGGCTAATGACAGGGAGGGGTTCCCAATTGGGATGATGGTATTTATGTTCTCCGTGCACTGGTGCTGCCTTTTGATATTCTTCTGCTGGTTGCCTTGCCTGTTCTATTTCCTCATGCCCAGCGGAACAGAATATATGCTGAAAAGGAGTTAGGCCTTGTCTATACGGGGGCGTGATTTGCACTGAGTTTTTGCGCACTAACTGGCCCTTCTCCCATTGGCATCCATAGGAGTTGAAGGAGCTCAGGCTCTTGCATGTTAGGCCCCTCAGGCCTCTATTCAACAGGATCAGCTCCTCAGCACACAGTGCAATCCTTCAGCAAACAATAGTAGCCAGTATTTACAGGGCCCTGGAGATGAGGTATCCGCAGGGCTGCCCCAGTCTTGACCCATCCCTTGCAGGGGCGGGACCTATTTCCCCTGCTTTTCTTTCCCCTTTTTTCTTTCATCCCATATGTCTCTGTTTCTTGTGGGTCATTGTCCTACTCACAATGTAGAAATTCCTGCCCAGCAAGGGCTTCAAGGAACTGTGAACCCAGCCAGACTTATCCCTAACACACAGACAGAACCTGGAGTGTTGCTCTTTTGAGGCTTGAAAAGATTTGGCTAACTTAAAAATCTCTACATGTGCTATTGCCAGCTCTCATGATTCTATCACAAGTCTTGCAATATTTGGTATTGTTCCTAAAGCCCCTGCTCCAGGAGACATGTGATTTCATGACAGTCCAGCTTTCATTAAAGATCCCATGAGTATCTAGCAGGCCTTTTGGTTTCAAAGAAAAGCTTGAAAACGTGAATGCTAAAGGTTCAGAAACTAGAAGGTTAATAGAAAGAACCTAGCTTTATTATTATTAAAATCTGATGATTTTAAATCCAGTCTCATGATTTGGGGGCTGGGGCTGAGTCATGCTTTTTGAATGATTGGGGTTGGTAATTCTCCTTCCTGATTCAGAATTCCTGATGGCACCATCAGTGGAAATGCAGAAATACCTCAAGAAAGGCTGATTCCTGCTTATCTCCAGCTTGAGCAAAAACCAGGGCCAGAAATCTCATGGAAGAGCCTGTTCTTGTGAGATTCCCAGCAGAACTTGCAGCTCCGGGGGCCCCGATTTTCCTCTCGCTTACGCTGGTGTAAATCAGGAGTAACTGCATTCAAGTTCATGGAATTACACCACTACAATACTGATGCAAGTGACACGAAAAGCAGGCTCAAGCAGTTCAGCCAAGTTTTGGGGAAAAGTCTGGACTATTGGCCCTTGGGAACTTTACCCATTGCTGCATCCCCATCTCTGCCCTGAGCTCAGCTTGCATCCCATAGTCAGGCTGTCAGGGCTATTTTGTCTGCTGGTCACTCAACTTGTCATTGGTTGAAAAGGGCCATAAAACAAGTGATCATCAGCCTGAATGGTGCATAATATACTGCTGAGCCCAGGTGTGCTGGGAAGATAAGGGAGGCTGTCCCTGGACCCTCTGATGCCAGGCAGCAGAGCTCAACACAGCCACAAGTTCTGAAAATAAACACACTAATAAGTAGAAACCAGGCACTTAGTGTTTCTCATAATGATCAAGTGGGAGTTTCCCTTTGCTGCAGAGACTCACTCTGCTGAGAAAATGATCCCCAGCAAGCTGATGTCTGGTTTTGTGGTTGGGTGAAAAGAAGCTCTGAACTTTGCAATGACGCAGCAGAGACACTGTGGGGTGTGATCCCTGCTTTTAGCGGAGTGGTTCCAGCAGTCTTTGGGGCAGAAAGAGCAAAGGAGAGACTGGGGGTGGGGAGAAGAGCACTCACATTGGGTGGAGTGAAGCCTATCTCTTGGGAGAGAATCATTGTGCTCAGCTAAATAAATGCTGCCTGGAGGGAGACCAAGACAACACTTCTGGTGTTTGCCCTGCCAGTCCACAATGGCCACTTCCTCTCCCAGCTTTCCAGCCATCAACGCCTTCCCTTGTTCTTGTCCTGTCTTCTCTGGTCCCCATAGCATGCTGCCCTGTGTCTTCCTTCCACCTTCCATGCTGCTCTGGCTCCTGCTCCTCTTTCTCTCGTTCATTGATGCAGCTCCTGGCTCTCCTCCCTGGTGTCAGTTCCTTGCGTTGTCCCACTGTCCTCTGCCATTAGCAGTGGTGTCTGCTGGCTCCTCTCTGATCTCACTGGCAGCTGCTCTTCTTGGTGGGGATGCTTTGCCCCTCCACTTTCTTCTTTTGTAGGCTTGTGTACAAGGAATTTATATTGTCTTAAATAATGTTTATATTATTCAAATGAAATTACTTCCCAAAGGAAAGCCCCTCCCCTCCTTCCCAATGGCATGAAGGATCTCTTTGCAAAGGACAAAGAACATAAGAACAGCCATACTGGGTCAGACCAAAGGTCAGTCTAGCTTAGCATCCTGTCTTCCGACAGTGGCCAATGCCAAATGCCCCAGAAGGAATGAACAGAACAGGTAATCATCAAATGATCCATCCCCTGTTGCCCATTCCCAGCTTCTGGCAAACAGAGGCTAACAGCCATTGATGGACCTATCCTCCATGAATTTATCTAGTTCTTTTTTGAACCCTGTTAATGGTCTTGGCCTTCACAACATTCTCTGGCAAGGAGTTCCTTGGCAGGCTCTGTCTCCTAGAAGGCCTTTGTGCCATGCTTTCCACATGTCTCTCTGGACCATCTGACCTGCCAAGTGCTGTTTTCACCACTGATGCCCTTGGGTGTGATCTGAAGGAGCACTGAACAAGGTTGTTATACTGGAGAAGGGGCCACCAGCCCTAAGTGGTCTTCATACTTTGCATAAGAGCATTTTCATAGGTGGCTTGGCCGGTGCCCTTAATAGCCATTGCAACATGGCCTTCCATTCTGAATACCAGTTAATAAAACAGTCCAACAGGAGGCACTCAGATGTGTCAAGTCTGCTTCCCTTTGTGTTCACCCTAAGGCAGTTTTTGAAGCACCTCCCTCTTATTCGTTATCCTTAAAATCCCCCCCAGCAGAGCTTCAGAGGTGCGAAGTGTCAGCTACTGTTTCATGCAAAGAAACTCTGTAGAACTATAGTGTGGGCTTTTCAACACCACCTGAGTGAGTTCGGAGGACCAGTCAGCGAACCTTGACTTTCAGTGGCTACGTATGTCTACACTGCAGCTGGGCGGTAGAATTTCTGGCTGGGATAGACATGCCTGCGCTAGCTCTGATTGTGCTAAAAATAGACAGTGGCTGGGGCTAGCCACCCGAGTGCAGCCCTGCCTGGCTCCCTGGGTCTGTACTCGGCAGCTAGCCGCGGTTACCTTGTCATTTTGAGCATGCTAGCTCGATCAGAGCTAGTGTAACTACATCTACCCGAGCCCGAAATGACATCCCCGGCTGCAGTGTAGACGTACCCAAGGGGAATTGTGCTCCTAACTCAGGTGCTGTTGAAAATCCTACCCATTAAGACCAACTAACTGTTCATATCAGCTAAGAGTGAGCAGCTTTCACTCTTTGTCCCTACGAGCCATACTAACTAGATGGGAGGAGCTGTGCTGAGCCTGAGGGCGAGATGGGAGGAGCTGGTGGAAGCAGCAGTTCTTCCTAAGGGGGCAGCTTGAAGACTTCAGTTGAACTGGAATTTGATTGTATGAGGTTTGGGAGAATGTGCATGTGCCATGGCACCGCCATCCTGGCTGGAGCCATTGTAGTATAAATGCCATCTAACAGGAATAATAATAATAACCGAACAGTTCAGTAGGGAAAGATGGCAATAAACTCTTCGATCACCCGGGCGCTGGTGCTTGGACGCCAGGGCCAGAAAGTTACCTTGAGCCAAGTGACTGCGCCCTCCATCTTCTGCCTATTAGCGGTGGCTTCCAAGGTGCACGGTGGTGCATAGAGTGACTGTGTCTTTAGTACCGTCGACAGTGTCTTTGAACAATCAGACCTCATAAGGCCCGTCTGAAGCCTGCATCAATGAAGGAGCTTGTTTCCATCCAGACCATCCTATAGACTGTAACTTTATTTGTGTTGCCAGTGTACACTCTTGGCTGCAGTTCCACCAGCAGCAGGGATTTTGCAGAGGATCGTCAAACTGGCAGTTATTACAATCAAAATGGTCATTTTAAAACTATTTTTTAATTTATTTCCTTCTCTGTGCAACAGCTATGCTCAGACAGGAGTTGAGCTGCTTTTATTGCATGGCTCTGGAGTACACGCCGGCTTCCCTTCCAGCAGCAATGCAAAAGCCCATGTGAACTGGTAAAAAACCACAAATACAACTGCTAGACCCTGCTCACAGCCCTAGAACTACTGAATGTGGCCTTACAGAGAACAGGGAATGCACCTCGGCTCCTGGGCAGCAGATCCAGGAAACACACCCTAACTCCCTCCCAGATCCCGCACCCCAACCCCTTGCCCCAGCCCTGAGCGCCCTCCCACACCCTGAACCCCTCATTTCTGGCCCCACCCCAGGGGAAGCCCCAACCCTCCGCTCCTTCCCCACGCGCGGGGCTGTGTGTAGTCTGTAACTGATTTTTCCTGTGGGTCAATGACTTGTGATAGAAAAAAGGTTCCCCATCCCTGATCTAGTCTGACCTCTGCAAGTTGCAGGCCACTGAACCTCACTCACCCACTCCTGCAATAGACCTCTAACCTCTGGCTGAGTTACTGACATCCTCATGTCATGGTTAAAAGACTTCAAGTAACAAAGAATCCACCCTCCTTCAAACCTCATCCAGATCTAACCATCCCCTGAGCCCATCTCTGTTGATCAGAGGAGTCTGCTGCAAACAATAACATCTAAAATTAGATCCTAATCTCAATCCATACCCTGAGATACATTGACAAAATTCAATCTGTGAATCTGTGCGGAAAGACTGAATCTCACTGGCGATTACATGGTACCTAAACCTTGTTCTGGTCATCTCCTTAGGGAGAATTTCACCCAGGCTGGTAGCACAATGGGTCAGAATCACCAGCCCACAATGTATGAAGAAAGTGAGTAAAGGCAGGGAATGAAATCACATCAGACAAGTGACGTGACTGCCAACCACATGTTCATAGAAACACTTCCTCATGTTACCCTGTGTACAGAGATATACTCATCAGAAAAATGTTTCCTACAAAGAGGAGGAGTCACTTAGAGCATCCTCAGACCATGAATTGGGGGAACCAGACCTTATCAACAGCTCTGAATTCCAGGTGATGTGACTCCTGGGTTGTTTTACCCTCCATTATTCCTGCCACGGGGTCATCTTCCAAGTCCAGCCCTCAGGAAGCTGCTGCCCATTTAGAATTTGACGGTGTCACCATAAATAACAGGGGCATGTCTAATTCCCTGCTGGGCAACAGTGTGCCAAATTCTATCTCCCACAGTAACTCAGCACCTCGCAGACTTGGAGGAATTCATCCTCAGAACACCTCTGTGGGATAGGGGAGTATCATTACCCCCTTTTCACAGATAGGGCACAGAGAGATCATGTGATTTGCCCAAGGTCGGTGGCACTGTCCTGTCTTGACAGCATTCATCTTCACTGGGGGTAAATGAAAGCAGAATGTGGCTCTATGAGTTTTGCTGGATGAAATGAACAAACAATTCCCCTATTTCCCACCACACAAAGGAAATCAAACCAGCCCGACCCCAATCTCTGCTCCGGTTTTGTAAACCTGATGTTTGTACAGTCCTGATTTCTGCCTTCTGAGCTGTGCTGCGTGTGACCCCTCTGGAAGCACAAGGACCCTTCTGCCCACATAATGTTCTCTTGCCTTCTGAACAAAACATGCTCCCTCTCATCCCCGGAGGAAAATGAAACGATTAATCTTTGACATCATTCTAACGATGTCTTCACTCAATTACCAGCTCCAATGGAGCCACCTGCCATAGGGCCAGGAACAGAAAATACCTTTGCTGCAGAGCAGGGATGGACAGGGATCTGCCTTCACCTACAGGATTGGTTCCAACCTCTGGGAGAGGGAGGAAAACACTCCTGAAAAGGACAGAGGGGCCCCATGGTCCTTTCTGATTGTTCGAGATGGAGTCATGTGCTGGGGCTCTTTTGTGCCTTCTTTGGGGGTTTTGTTCTTTGGAGCTGTGTCCAGCCCTCACAAATATCCAACAGGTCCTTGACAAACACCACCAGCTATCAAAGGCCTCTCTGAAGCCTACACAGAGGGAGACTGGGAAGGAGGGGCCTGCTTCTCTGAAGGCCACTCTGAAGCCTGTATGAAGAGAGGGCAAGAAGGAGGGGTCTGCTTCCCCCATGGACAAAACCCAAATGAGTGGAGCTGTAGTAGAGGGTCCCCCACCCCAAGCCACCAGATCTGGCCCCAAAGGTTTAAATTTCATCAGCTCATTTGGAAGCACCTTGGAGCATCTGTGTCAGTCCCCTCCCGCCATCAGACAGGAGGATTCTGTGCTACAGGCTCCACGTACACAGAAAAAGAACCACTTCGCTTCTCGCTCTGACAGCAGTTCGCGTGGCTGATATGCTGGGCCCAGAGAACTGATGCCGCGTCTCATGAGGAGCTTAGCCTGAGGTGGGATCGGTGCTTCTTCGAGGGACAACTGCGCTTATCCCCACCTAATCTGAATGACGCAAATTAGAACGGAGGAGACCTGCTAGGTCCCATGCAGCCTGTCAGCCTGAGACCAGTGCAGGATTGTTCCCTGTAGGCCATTTCTGACTGCTTTGGCCAGTCCACTTTTAAATGCCCCAAGCCACGGGGATTATGCCACCACTGGTTTATCGCCCATGGCAAATTATATTTACCCAGGTTCCCCTGCTGACTGGGTATTTAGTGCAGAGAAATATTTCACTAGCTCTTTCAGGGCTATGACTGAAGAAGATTGGAGATTTCTTTATAACATTGATGCTCCTGTAACACCCTGTGTCTGGCTGTAGGGGATGAGTCACATCACCTAGTTTCAGTCCCCCAGCTCCTGTCGTGATTTTGTGTTAATTTCTAAAGGTTCCCAGCAGGTGCAGCCTTCCCCCACCTCTGTGGTGAAGAGACAGCCCCTGGAACCCCAACCCCCTTTAGAAATGCTGACCCAGCACAGCGGATGGCAGGAACAGGCTCCAAAGCACTTTCGGCAGGGACCGAACACCTCTAATTCTATGTCTGAGGGAGCTCCAGACACTGCCTCCTTGTGATCTGTTCACCCACAGGCCGATCCTACAAGGTGCAATGTGCCCTCAATGTCTGCTAAAGCCAGCTGGAGTTGAGAGCACTCAGCAAGGGCTGGAGAACTCTGGGTGCTTATCTTCACTCCCTGGGAGCGTTTGCTTCTGCAAATGAAACACACTCATCTGACTCATATCAGGAGCTAACCTATTAAACTGAAACCACAGGCAGAAATATTACGTGCAGCTGTACATTTAGCAGGCACTTCAGGGTTAACAAAGACTAAAAGGTGGACTTCCAAAGGTTGGTTTTAGAGTTGTCTGACCCTGAGGCCATCCTGCCTGCACACGCATGGGAATCTTCTGGAGTTGGAGGGTTTGCAAACAACTTTGAGTGTATTGTCAGGTGCCCCAGGTTTAAGTTTGGCTAATTTAAAAACAACAAGCCAGATTCCCAGCCCTAATGGGGCAGCTGAGGCTTTGCATTGAACCACAAACTCCTCTTGTGGTGCATGGCTGTGAGATAGCATGGGTTGGTAGCAAGCCTGGGAGAAACTTTAAAAATAATCCTACATTCCCTTGGATGCTGTAAACAAATCCTGAATCAATCAGTAGTGGGCAGAAGTATTAGCCAAGCTCCTCTCAGGACTTGTTACACAATGCAAAGAAGGGGAATGTCAGGGAGTGAACATGCTGGGACAGATGCTTGGCCAGAGCAGCAGACCCTCTGGACTGCTGCAGGCAGAGTAACTTAGAGCAGCCCTTATGTTTCCCTAAATTATGCTGGGAGCCATTTTAGCCCCAGCCAACCCAGAATCAGTGGAGTTGAATCATGAGCATAAACTTGGCAACCCAGCTGGAGATGTGGACCCACATGTTTTCTTAACTATAGGGAAACCGCACTCTGTATTAGGGACAAGAGACACACTCCCCCACGCCCTGGAGCTCAGCTGGCACAAGTGGCTGCTCTGCTATCTAGATGCTATCTGTGCAGTTACTCTCTCAGTTGTAATTTTCTGTCTCCCTCCCTGTTCTTTCCCTGTCTCCCCTAAGCAGCACGTTGGCATAGTAATGTGCAAATCTGTGTAAAATTGCAGATCCCAGAATTTTAGAGTGGGTTTGAAATTAGGACAATCTTGGATCTGCCAACTTCTTGGCAGTAGATAAACTATGGCAGTGGCAACTGCTGGACCTGGCTAGGTTTTCAAAATCCTACCCTTGGAGGATAGCAGCCTTGACTGCATGTTCAGGGGAAACCACTATTGATTTCTATTTCACTCCCCCACCATCATGGCATACCAGAATGGGAAGAGCCCTGGACAAGTCTGCTGCTCTCACTCATGCATGCAAACAGCAAGTGGAACTCCACACACCCAAGATTCCCAATCAGGGGCAGGAGATAGAGACCACAGTCACCTTGTCCTTGCTGTCTTTGCCTAGAGATGGGGGCCCTTTCCCTCACCAAGTAAGAGGGGCTTCAGCCTACTATATGGGGCAAAGGTGCTCCATGGGGCAGCCAGCCTTTCTTGCAGTATTTTGTGAGGTGCTTTCCATCCTGGCTGGATTAGGAACTGCAGTGGCAGGGCAAAATTAAAAACAAATATGAAAAAATAAATGCACCATTTTTGAAGCTCACCATAGATTCTGGTTTATTTCACAGTTTGTGTAGATGACAACTGAATCTCTTTCTAAAAGAGATGCTGTAACTCAAGCAGACATTATGGGCTTGAGGCAGAACTTCCCAGAGGATGTTCTCTCACCTCTGTTATGCAGGAGATCGGGCTAGATGATCCTCACTGGCCTTAAAACCTATGGATCTATGAAACTCAGGTGGGTTTTCATTTTCCTTGAATGAGTTCACCCACCCTACAAGTGACCATAGTTCCAGGAGCAGATCAGTGCAAACAGCAATTGCTTATACTTTTCTTCTTTAGCATGCTCCCAAGAGGACAAAATTTTGTCCCGCTATAGATTTCCATATAGCTGCACCTCTGGATGCCAGGACTGAATGTTGCTCTGCTTATCAGTATGTGTTTCTTTCTTGCAACTTTCCGTCTCTATCCAGTGTATATTGCACTCCTTCCTGTGGGATGGGCGCAAGTTCCCTGTTTCAAAGTGTGAATGTGACGGCTGGTGTAGTATTGAATTTTTATTCTTTGAGCATCAGCATGTTTTGCTTATGGCACAGGATGAGTAAAACAGAGTCACTGGAAATTTTAAAAGCCCTTTGTTCTCCTTTTGATGGAAATAGAGACAAAATTCACACCTGTCTCTTGATGGGCAAAGCTCTCCATGAAGATCCCCTGAATACTACCATCACCTCTGAGAAGGGAGAAGGTCATTGCACTCGTCTCCCATAAGTAGACTCCTTTTGGGCTCCAAGAGAAGGCCAGCAGAGTTCTTGGGATTTAGCTTAATATCTGCTCATAGAACCAAGCTGCTGAGCTCCTGGGGCTGAGCCTGATCTCCTTCACGCTAGTGTCAATCAGGAGTCACTCCGTTGAGAGCAGAATCAGTCCATCTAAGTGCAGGTCTCTCTAACTGTGCTGTTCAACATCTCACAGAGAGGAAGGGCTACAATGTTAGTTTGGGACTTCAGAAATGCTGGATTGATTCCCTGATCTGACACAGGTTTCCTGTGTGACATTGGGTAAGTCACTAGTCTCCTGCTGCCCCATCTGTAAAATGGGGGGATGATTGTATTTTCCTGCCTACGGGGGTGATGAGGCTAAATACATTGAAGATTGTAGACATTAGGTAGATAGAAACCCAGAGCAAGTTGCCCACCTGTGTCTCAGTGATTCACATTTTAAAGCGATCAGCCTCGCTGGAGGTTTGGAATGGAGTTTGGCGAACAGGACACTTTCTGGGAGTTAGGGCCTATTTTCTATAATGAATATAAATATTTGTTGGATGAATAATGTTTTCCCAGAGGTATGCACCTAATGGATCTCAAGGAGTCCTGAGCTCTCTGCCGATGGCTCACAAAGAAGCTTGACTGTTCAACAATTGGAGGAACAAGACTAGAGGATTAATAAAGGCATATTTCCAATGTACAAAAATTAATGAATTTGTACGGTATCCTGGCTACAAGATGCATTAATTTAGACAGGCAGCACTTAAAGCCTTAAGAGCAGGCACTGCAGAAGATGGACAGAATGAAAGCAAGAGAGAGTAAACAGGAGATTTCTGAATGCAGGTGACATTTGTGCAAATACTTTATTTCAATCAATTTAAGGGAAATACAAAGCTGGGGTCACTCGTAGGAAAGGAAATGAAATTGAAAAACAACTAATGTTCTGTCTGCAGTTAAACTGAAGCTGAGAAGCCACTGTCCTCTCCAGAGAAGCCCTAAACATTGCTACTTGAGGGCTTTGCTTTTCCTTTGCCTTTGGTATTTTTTTTCAAATATCATCCCATTACGACTGGTGTGTGAATTAGAGAAGCTGCTCCAGGAAATCCCTGAGCCAGTGACAAGGTGACAGTTCTGCTGACACAAAATAGGGAATTTATATTTTAATATTTACATTGCAGTAGTGCCCAAAGACCCTGATCCAGATCAGGGCCCTGTTTTGCTAGGTGCTATGCATACATACAGTGCAAAATAGTTCCTGCCCCAAAGAGTTTAAAAATCTGAAGAGAGGAGACAAACAGAAATAGACGCACACAAATGTCAGTGGTACATTTGAGAAGGTTTCACATGGGAGGCATAACACAGAACAAAAAGTGATCAAACTTTTTACATATATACAGCACCTTTCACCTGAGTACCTCAAAGCACTTTCAGGGCGTTAATTAATTAATTGCGTCAAACCACATCTGGGGGTAGGTGAGTCGATTACACCCATTTGAGAGATTGATAAACAGGCTGTTGTTACTATGGTGATGGGAGCCTTAGGAAAAGATGGAGATAGGGAGAGCCTGAATTCGAGTAGTTCACTATGGCACAGAGAAGGGAGCCCAGCATCCCAGAGCCAGGCCTGTTCATTAATTGTTATAGCCCTGGCCCAGGTAAGTGGTACCTCAAGACATGACCCTCTGCAGCAGTCCCAAATGGTCAGAATTCTGTGGCTCAGAGGAGTTGTGTCTATTTAGGCCGCAGAGCAGTTATTCTGTATGGCATATGTCTCAGCCTTAGGGGACGTTTATATACTGCAGTCAGGGGGTGTGATGAAACTCAGGTAGATATACCCAAGAGACCTTTAATCTAGGCAGCTTGGGTACCAGAGCAGGGACGCTGCGGCAGCGTACCGTACCACGCAGGCTGCACAAGACTGCCGGGAACCCTGGTAATTCCTCACAGAGGAAGCCTGTGCTGCCAGGTCTTCACTGTTCCAGTACTCCAGCACACTAGATTAAAACTAGCTCAGGAATGTCTACCCCAGCTGCAGTCACACCCTGGGACTATAGGATAGACGTACCTTAAATTGTAGTATTTCATCTGGATTGTTGGTGGAACCTGCAATTGGTGCTGTGCCGCTATCTTCTCTTTAGGGCAAGGGTAAGAAAGCTAACATGGCCTAGGCAGCCAAAGGCAGAGAAACCTCCCAGGGATTTTAAATCTAGATTTCCAAACTGAAAGAAAGCTGCCAGGTGGTTTCAGGGCCATTCCTCCCACCCGCAAAAGTGGTAGGAGGAGAGGAGAGGAGGTTATAAAATCTCACATGATTAGAAATTATTTCTCTAAAACCCAAATTCACTAAAGCCAGTTTCTGACATGGTTTATACACTTCCTTGCCAAAACACAGGGCCCCTGTGCTAGTATCTGAGAAACAGGAAGAGAAACTGATTAGAAAGTGACTCCAAACAAAGGGGAAGAATCTCAGTCGGTTTTCACTGCCCAAGATGAGTGAAATGTCAAAAATAAATAAATAAAATAATCATAGCACCATCAGCAATGTCTAGAGATGGGCAGAAATTATTTATCAAAACTGTTTTTCGGTATAAAATGTTTTCGACATAACCAAAAATGGTCACGGAAAGTGTTTGCCTTCCATGGTAATGTCTGACTTTTTCTTGGAAAACTTTTGATCTCTGGTATTTTGTTTTTTTGATGCAAAGTCAACATTTTCTGTGGAGATGGCAGGAAACATTTTCTGACCAGCTGTAGTAAGACGCAAACGGGACGTTTTAAAAAAAATCCATTCATTTTGATTATGTAAGGTGGTTTTTTGCATATATGATTTTTCATCTCGGCACTGTCTCCTTTAACAATTACATACATTTTCATCTATCTATCTAATCTATCTGTCTAATTAGTTAAATTGTCCCGCAGAGTCCTTTTTATTAGTCCTTTACATTTAACCCAGGTGGGTGCCAGTTTCACACATATATTTGAAAATGTGAAATTGGCATGTACATGGGAAAAAGGACTAATATAAATGGCTCTTTGGAGGACAAATTAACTAATAATTCCTTAATTCCTTTTTACCTGATCTTTAGTGCAAGCAGTGTAATATGCATAATTCAGTCTTTAGAATGATATTTAACCTCCTTCTTCAGTTGTTTGCTTGCTTTTCTGCTGTTAGCTTTATAAGTGTTTGAACTGATACTGTGACCAGAAAGAGATTCCCCTAGAAAATATTCTGTCACTTGTGCTTTATTAGTAGCCATCCAGGGGAAAGTCTGGAAATCCATCATGGGAATATTCTTGTTCCATTAAAGGAAGTAAAGGTTGCAAAAAATGAAAACCTTCCAAAAGACCATGGGTCAAGTCTGATTTTTCCTAGCTGCTTTAGGTAAGTGGTGCATTTTCATCCTTAAGTTACACAGGAAAATATGAGTTTATATGTCAGTAGAAATGAAAATGCGCACACATGAGCCAAAGCAAATGTGGTTTCAGGTAGTGGTGGGAAATCTACCCACAGAAGTGATTTTCTCAAACAGCAGTGACTTTCTCAGCACATTTATATGTTTCCTGGAATTTCTCCATTCGGTGCTGCACACGTATTAGCAGCAGTAAATCTAGATGAAATGTTAGAACAATCTGTGCAATATTGATGTCTAAACTTGAAAATCATTTTGGTACAAAATGACATGTAACCCTGACCCCTCAAACACAGAGTCGGTGGCGAGCAGGGTTCTGCTAGGAGCTCTGGCTTAGCCACTTCAGCAAGTCTTTGCACAACACTAAAATAAAATCAAAGACAAAGATTATTTCTGTTTTGTAATACACAGAACCAAATGAAAGTAGTCTTGTGTCACTGATGTATCATTTCATTCTGGAGCTGCACTTGGGTCCCAAATAGAAACATAGCTCTTTTGGAGACAACAGTGAATCCCATTGCTTAAAAAATCCCATCAAAGTCAATTGTGCATGTGCAGTGTTGTGAGTATGTGTGTGCCTGTGAGTGTTTGTGTGCATATGCTTATGGGCACATTGTGGGTATGCCCAGGTGTTCATAGAGAAATGTGCGTGTGCTTATCTGTAGAACTTCCCAGCCTTCTGCTGCATATGTAAGACTGTGGCCTATTCCTTTTCGTTAGAGCAACCAGTTAGCTCCAGTTTACATCTGAACATTCTCCAGCCTCTCTACAAAGGCAAGGGCTAGAAAATCCCCCCACTTTAAAAAGATGACTCATTAGATTCTCTTTCACAGAGTCAAAGGCCAGCAGGGCTATGGAGCTGTTCACAGAAGCTCTCTTCAGCTTACAATGCTCTTTGCTCAGGCCAACTCTCCTTTTGCCTGAGGAGGGAGTGAGTAATGGGTTCAAGCCGCATGTTGGGGCTGTAGGACCGGACTATTTCAGGAGCATTAAAAAACATGGTAAAAGGGCCCAATGCTGCATTCAGTGGCATTGGTGTCAATTTAGACAAAAGCCAGTACTTCAGGTTTACACAAGTGGCAGTGGGAGCAGAATGTGTCCAAAGTCTGTCTTTCTTTCTGACTGATAAAATATCTCACCCTCCAAAGAGAAACCGTGAAAGTCTCTTGCATGCTTTTCATAATCAGAGAATGTGCAAGCTTCTGCAGAGCGAGGGATTGCTGATCCAGAGTTTGGATCCTCCCTGCTGCCTAAGCTCTCTCTTGCTGTATTTTCAGAGTGCAATGCCTAGCCACAGCCATCTTGAGTGCATTGGCTGGGGGCGGGGGGGAGTGTGTGTGTGTGTGTATGAATATGATTGTGAGGTACAAACAAATGTTCTTTGTCAGCTGTCATTTATAATTTACTTCATAAACTAACTGTCCCAAATTGCAGCAGAGAGTCATTAGGAGAAAGATATGATCATCTTCAATTTCTTTTAAGTTAGTTTGGGAGCAAACTGCAAGATATGAAACTTTGAATCATTTGCAAAGACTACTCTGAAAAAATCAAATTAGCAGAATATTTGCTGATAATTTGTGCCGCTGTTTTGAAAACACAACAGCTCCCCCTACAGCACAGAGGGAAAACTGCCTAAGAAGGAGCCCCGAATCCTCAGCTGGCATGGCTTGCAAGCCAGAATATCATTTTGAGTTCCTTTGGGCTCGTCTACATACAGAGCTGTGCTGACATAACTCAAAATGTGATTTTAAACCAGTTTAGTTAAACCAGTTCAAAAGATTGCCTGGACACTCTTATTTTGTTTTAAACCAGGCTTCCTTCAGTTTAGTTCAAGTTGCTTGGAAGCAGGTTTAAGAGAAACCAAAGTAGGTCACTCTTAACTGAAATAATATTGTCCACCTAGGGGTTTGCACAGTTTAATCAGTTTAATTTAGCCAGTGCAAATCTGTGTGTACACAAGGCCTTATTCTATCTATCCATCTATCTGGTCCCCTCACCCTGTCTCAGACCCAAACTTCAGCTTTTTTTGTACCTTTTCTACATTGTATAGAACCTTCCAGTATTTTATAAACATAATACAGATGGGCCAAATCCCCAATTCCTTCCTCGGGCAAAACTCCCATTGGTTTCAGCGCATTTGGCTTGGGAGGATAGGATGCTTTGGGGAAATATAAAGAGGATAGGATATGTCTGTAGGATAGGATGTTTTGGGGAAATATAAAGATTTCTATTCGCAGGAGTGTGCTGGTCAGCCAAACCCATGCCAATAAAACCCTCACACCACACCATAGCTCCATGTTCTCTTGACATGCTCCATATTTTATTGAAAAATTGTTTTTAGAAATATTTTAGAAAGCTTTAAAAAAATGGATTGGTGTTATTTCCGCTGCCTATAGATGCTTGGTTCTGTAAGGCCAATTTTTCAGGTGTCAGAAGGAAAGAAGAAAAACAAAGACATTTTGAGAACCCTGGAAACTACCATTTTTATATATAACAAGATTCTGACTGTAAGGTCCAATACCCGGCAATTCACTAGGGTTACATAAGAACCTAAGAAGGGGCATACTGGGTCAGACCAAAGGTCCATTTAGCCCACTATCCTGTCTTCTGACAGTGACCAATGCTAGGTGCCCCAGAGGGAATGAGCAGAACAGGTAATCATCAAGTGAGCCATCCCTGACCCCCATTCCCAGCTTCTGACAAAACGGAGGCTAGGGATACCATTCCTGGCTAATAGCCACTGATGGATCTATCCTCCATGAACTTATCTAGTTCTTTTTTGAACCCTGTTATAGCCTTTGCTTTCACAGCATCCTCTGGCAAAGAGTTCCACAGGTTGACTGTGCGTTGTGTGAAGAAATACTTCCTTTTGTTTGTTTTAAACTAGGACTGTCGCTCAATCACAGTTAACTCACACAATTAACTCACAAATATTAATCGTGATTAAAAAAACTAATCACGATTACTCACAGTCTTAATTGCATTATTAAACAATAGACTACCAATTGAAATTTATTAAATATTTTTGGATGTTTTTCTACATTTTCAAATATATTGATTTCAATTACAACACAGAATACAAAGTGTACAGTGCTCACTTCATTATTTTTTAATCAATATTTGCACTGTAAAAATAATAAACAAAAGAAATAGTATTTTTCAGTTCACCGTATACAAATACTGTAGTGTGATCTCTTTATTATGAAAGTGCAACTTACAAATGTAGATTTTTTTGTTATATAACCACTCAAAAACAAAATAATATAAAACTTTAGAGCCTACATATCTGCTCAGTCCTATTTCGTGTTCAGCCAATCGCTAAGAGAAACAAGTTTGTTTACATTTACAGGAGATAATGCTGCCGGCTTCTTATTTACAATGTCACCTGAACGTGAGAACAGGAGTTCACATGGCACTTTTGTAGCTGGCATTGCAAGGTATTTACGTGCCTGATATGCTAAATATTCGTTTGCCCCTTCATGCTTTGGCCATCATTCCAGAGGACATGCTTCCATGCTGGTGATGCTCCTTAAAAAAATAATGCATTAATAAAATTTGTGACTGAACTCCTTGGGGGGAGAATTGTATGTCTCGTGTTCTGTTTTACATGCATTCTGCCATATATTGCATCTTATAGCAGTCTTGGATGATGACCCAGCACATGTTTGTTTTAAGAAACTTTCACTGCGTATGTGACAACATGCAAAGAAGGTAACTGTGACAGGATCCCCAGGGTGCATCCTGGGACTGTGGAACCACTGTGCCCACCTGAACTCTCTCCAGCCTGGGCTGTCTCTCACAATGCTTTGCTAGTGACCAGCAGTAAGCCCCTCTAGGCACTGTGATCACTCAGCACAACAGCATGTGGAGCCCCCAAACACCCAGCTATATTGCATGAATGCTTCCAGAACCACTCATGAATCACACAGAGAAAGGCACCAGAGCCAAATCCCCCCATCTCCCAGAACTCTACCCCAGGAATATACCATTTTGCACAGCTCAGAATTGGCAGTTCAAATTTATTAATTGGTTCACCACTTCATCAGTGGAAAGTGGACATACACCAGCCTTTGCAAAACCTGAGCAGATTTGCCACACACTTCATACAAACTCACTGGTAAAGATAAACAGTTCAACAAATTTATTGATTTCAAAAGATAGATTTTCAGTGACTATAAGTGATAGGCAAAAAGTCAGAGTTAGTTACCAAAAGAAATAAAATATAAGGACGCAGTCTAAACTCTCAATCCTATTAGACTGGGCAACAACTAGACTAAGCAGTTTTTCTCACCCCACTGGATATTTCAATCCATAGTACACAGATTTCAAGCTTGAAATCTGGGCCAGTCCCTTCAGATGGAGTCTTCAGAGTGTCCTTGTTGCTTGCAGCGCAGGAGAGTGAAGGAGAAAGGCCCCACATGGACCCCCTGTGTTCGTTTTTATACCCTCAGTCCATGTGCTTGGAAAGCACAAGTCTAGGCATGTCTGGGTGGGCATTGCTGAGTCTCCAGGCAAGCTTGCGCAATTCCCTTGGTGTGGCATCATGCAGGTGAATCATTGCATTGTAACTCCCTTGCTGGACAATGGTTGTTGATGGGTTGATTGACACTCTGTCTGGGTGTTGCTTACTTGCTTTGCTGTTGTCTCTGGGAGCTGATTCCCCAATTTACAGCATGTTTTAGTGACAACCATACAACGCAATCTCATAATTTTATATGCATTAATGATATACATATATGGATAGATAAATGACTTTCAGCAGATCATAACCTTTCCCCTGATACCATACAAGGTATACTTTATATGTAATATCACAATATATAGATGAGGAATATGGGGGGTTACAGGGTGCTCCCCCAGGGTACAGAATGTCACAGTACCAATGTGAAATTTCTAAAATAGCTACAGCACTCAACCCAAGGTTTAAGAATCTGAAGTGCCTTCCAAAATCTGAGAGGGACGAAGTGTGGAGCATGCTGTCAGAAGTCTTATAGGAGTAACACTCTGATGCCAAAACTACAGAACCTGAACCACCAAAAAAGAAAATCAACCTTCTGCTGGTGGCATCTGACTCAGATGATGAAAATGAACATGCGTCGATCTGCACTGCTTTGGATTGTTATCAAGCAGAACCCGTCATCAGCATGGATGCATGTTCTCTGGAATGGTGGTTGAAGCATGAAGGGACATATGAATCTTTACCGCATCTGGCATGTAAATATCTTGTGACACTGGCTACAACAGTGCCAGGAGAATGCCTGTTCTCACTTTCCGATGACATTGTAAACAAAAAGTGGGCAGCATTATCTCCTGTAAATGTAAACAAATTTATTTGTCTCAGTGATTGGCTGAACGAGAAGTAAGATTGAGTGCACTTGTAGGCTCTAAAGTTTTACATTGTTTTGGTTTTGAATGCAGTTTTTTTTTTGTGCATAATTCTACATTTGTAAGTTCAATTTTCATGATAAAGAGATTCCACTACAGTATTTGTATTAGGTGTGTCATAAATATAAAGGGAAGGGTTAACCCCTTTGAAATCCCTCCTGGCCAGGGGAAAGCTCCTCTCACCTGTAAAAGGTTAAGAAGCTAAAGGTAACCTTGCTGGCACCTGACCAAAATGACCAATGAGGAGACAAGATACTTTCAAAAGCTGGGAGGAGGGAGAGAAACAAAGGGTCTGTGGGTCTGTCTATATTCTGTCTTTGCCGGGGATAGACCAGGAATGGAATCTTAGAACTTTTAGTAAGTAATCTAGCTAAGTACGTGTTAGATTATGATTTCTTCAAATGGCTGAGAAAAGAACTGTTCTGAATAGAATAACTATTTCTGTCTGTGTATCTTTTTTGTAACTTAAGGTTTTGCCTAGAGGGGTTCTCTATGTTTTGAATCTAATTACCCTGTAAGGTATCTACCATCCTGATTTTACAGGGGGGATTTCTTTATTTCTATTTACTTCTATTTTTATTAAAAGTCTTCTTGTAAGAAAACTGAATGCTTTTTCATTGTTCTCAGATCCAAGGGTTTGGGTCTGTGGTCACCTATGCAAATTGGTGAGGCTTTTTATCCAACATTTCCCAGGAGAGGGGGGGTGCAAGTGTTGGGAGGATTGTTCATTGTTCTTAAGATCCAAGGGTCTGGGTCTGTAGTCACCTAGGCAAATTGGTGAGGCTTTTTACCCAACCTTGTCCAGGAAGTGGGGTGCAAGGTTTTGGGAAGTATTTTGGGGGGAAAGACGTGTCCAAACAGCTCTTCCCCAGTAACCAGTATTAATTTGGTGGTGGTAGCGGCCAATCCAAGGACAAAGGGTGGAATATTTTGTACCTTGGGGAAGTTTTGACCTAAGCTGGTAAAGATAAGCTTAGGAGATTTTTCATGCAGGTCCCCACATCTGTACCCTAGAGTTCAGAGGGGGGAGGAACCTTGACAAGGTGTATTGAAAAATACTATTTCTTTTGTTTTTTACAATGCAAATATTTGTAATAAAAATAAATATAAAGTGAGCACTGTACACTTTGTATTCTGTGTTGTAATTGAAATCAATTTATTTGAAAATGTAGAAAACATCCAAAAATATTTAAATACAGGTATTCTGTTATTGTTTAACAGCGCGATTAATTGCACAATTAATCATGATTAATTTTATTAATCGCTTGACAGCCCTATTTTAAACCTGCTGCCTATTAATTTCATTTGGCAATCCCTAGTTCTTGTGTTATGAGAAGGAGTAAATAACATTTCCTTATTCAGTTTCTCCACACCCAGTCATGATTTTATAAGCCTCTATCATATCTCCCCTTAGTCGTCTCTTTTCCAAGCTGAAAATTCCCAGTCCTTTTAATCTCTCCTCATATGGAAGCTGTTCCATACCTCAAATCATTTTTGTTCGAAATTTAGAAAGTTATGCCTTGTCCCATTGCTAGGGGGCATTCTCAGTTCCTCTCTAATTGGAATAAAGTTTCACAGATAGCTTTGATGGGTTTTGAAATACTAGCATGGGTGCTGGAGCTAGGGATGCTGCCACACCCCTTGGCTTGAAGTGGTTTCCATCATGTACAGGGTTTACACTTTTGTTCAGTGGCTCTCAGCACCCCCACTACACAAATTGTTCCAACACCACTGAATACTAGGCCTTAAACCCGTGCTTCGTTCAAGAATGAATATTACCAGTGCTGGCCATCAGCCTAGGGTAATTTGGGGGATACATTCTGCACCTGGAGGGAAAAGAGGAACTAATTTGCTGGCAGTTTGTTTGTTAGAAGCTGTTCTGAGCTTTGAATCATTACAGCAAACTCCAGGGGAAAAGAGTTAGAGAAGCAGAGTACAAATCCCAGATTTGCTCACACAAGTGAGGATTTATGCACTGCTGGGGGGGTGGAGAGTTACTGCAAGTCACCAAGTGGGGTTCAGGGATGCACATGCACATTTAACAAACAAACTGCGAATCTCACATTTGGAAATTTGACCTCAAATATTTCTCACATCACAGCCAAAAGCACTGGGAAGAAAATGCATCCAACCCTGCGCTGATCTGCAGATTTCACAGCCATGCAGCCCCAGGAGTTGGGGGACTGGACATAGTACCCAGTGAAGACACACAGGATGTCTGAGCACAGCCCAGGGCCATCATGTGTCTGTTGGTTTGAGGGGCCAGGACCACTGATATGTGTGTGTGTGACAGCATGTACAAAGGCTGGCAAGATAACAGCATGAGTGCAAACTTGTGGGGTTTCCTGTCCCCTGTGAAGGGCAACGGGGCCCTTGATAAATGCAGGAGATACTATAGTGGTTCTCAGATGGATTTGAATGGAGTAGCTCTCCCACAGGCCTATCAGGGAATCATTGCTGCTCTTGCTTCCCTGCTAGACATGAAGGTTAGTAGAATTACCATTCACTCATATTTCAGTCTCCTGAGTTAAGATAATGTCCTTGGGATTATGAAGTGTTATTGGATAGTGGCGCTAAAATAGAATGCTATAATCCTGCTAGTCTGTTGCATTTATTTATGGATTCTCAAGAGCATGATCTTGCTTAGAGATCTCTATACAGATGACTTCTCTTTAGTACAAGGACACCAGGTGAGAGTTTTGTCTGGTCAACAGATTCTCTGGGTCTCATGGCTGATGCTCTTATTAAAATGCAGGTTTCAGAGTGGTAGCCCTGTTAGTCTGTAGCAGCAAAAATGAGGAGTCCTTGTGGCACCTTAGAGACTAACAAATGTATTTGGGCATAAGCTTTCGTGGGCTAAAACCCACTTCATCACATTCATAGAGTGGAAAATACAGTAGCAGGTATATATATACATTGTACATGAAAAGATGGGAGTTGCCTTACTAAGTGGGGGGGTCAGTGCTAACAAGACAATTCAATTAACAGTAGAATACCAAGGGAGGAAAAATCACTTTTGTAGTGGTAATGAGCATGGCCCATTTCAAACAGTTGACAAGAAGGTGTGAGTAACAGTAGGGGGAAATTAGTTTTTGTAATGACCCATCCACTCCCAGTCTTTATTCAGGCCTAATTTCATAGAATATCAGGGTTGGAAGGGACCTCAGGAGGTCATCTAGTCAACCCCCCTGCTCAAAGCAGGGCCAATCCCCAATTTTTGCCCCAGATCCCTAAATGGCCCCCTCAAGGATTGAACTCACAACCCTGGGTTTAGCAGGCCAATGCTCAAACCACCGAACTATCCCTCCCCCCAAATTTTGATGGTGTCCAGTTTGAAAATTAATTCCAGTTCTGCAGTTTCTTGTTGGAATCTATTTTTGAAGTTTTTTTTGTTGAAGAATTGCCACTTTTAAGTCTGTTATTGAGTGACCAGGGAGATTGAAGTGTTCTTCTACTGGTTTTTGAATGTTATAACCCTAACGCTGCACATCTACCAATGTGATATACGCCATCATGTGCCAGCAATGCCCCTCTGCCATGTACATTGGCCAAACCAGACAGTCTCTATGCAAAAGAATAAATGGACACAAATCTGACTTCAGGAATATAACATTCAAAAACCAGCAGGAGGGGATTGGGGATGCAGGCTCTGGTTGGGTGGTGCTTACCTTCAGGTGGTTGCCGAAAGCAGCTGGCATATCCAGCTTCTAGGCAGAGGGGCCAAGACGCTCCGTGCACTGCCGCCACTGCAGGCGCTGCCCCCGCAGCTCCCATTGGCCGTGGTTCCTGGCCAACAGGAGCTGCAGAGCTGGCGCTCGGGGTGGGGACAACGTGCGGAGGCCCCCTGGCTGCCCCTGTGCCTAGGAGCCGGGCATACCGGCTGCTTCCGGGAGCCAGGTGGAGCTCTTGCCTGAGCCCCACTGTGCCGCCAACTGGACTTTTAGCGGCCCGGTCAGCAGTGTGCCCTTGTTGCCAAGAAGGCCAATGGCATTTTGGGATGTATAAGTAGGGGCATAGCGAGCAGATCAAGGGACGTGATCGTTCCCCTCTATTCGACATTGGTGAGGCCTCATCTGGAGTACTGTGTCCAGTTTTGGGCCCCACACTACAAGAAGGATGTGGATAAATTGGAGAGAGTCCAGCAAAGGGCAACAAAAATGATTAGGGGTCTAGAACACATGACTTATGAGGAGAGGCTGAGGGAGCTGGGATTGTTTAGCCTGCAGAAGAGAAGAATGAGGGGGGATTTGATAGCTGCTTTCAACTACCTGAAAGGGGGTTCCAAAGAGGATGGCTCTAGACTGTTCTCAATGGTAGCAGATGACAGAACGAGGAGTAATGGTCTCAAGTTGCAGTGGGGGAGGTTTAGATTGGATATTAGGAAAAACTTTTTCACTAAGAGGATGGTGAAACACTGGAATGCGTTACCTAGGGAGGTGGTAGAATCTCCTTCCTTAGAGGTTTTTAAGGTCAGGCTTGACAAAGCCCTGGCTGGGATGATTTAACTGGGAATTGGTCCTGCTTCGAGCAGGGGGTTGGACTAGATGACCTTCAGGGGTCCCTTCCAACCCTGATATTCTATGATTCTATGATTCTATGATTCTAAGCCACCAGGGTCACTTTTTGACCAGGTGTTCCATTCGAAAACCAGACGCCTGGCAACGCTAGTTAAAGGGGATACACTGTTGGGATGGAGATGTCTGTTTTGTTCTGCTCCCTCAGCAAAAGGGGAGCGAAGTACAAGAAACCCTGTCTCAGAGGAGTTTTCTTGCTCACTTTGTTGATGGGGATTCAGAAATGTTTGTGTGTGTTTTACCAGGAGAGATTTCCCAGTATAAATACTCTGCAGCATCCCTACGTGGGTGTGAAAATGAAAGGGAAGGCTCATGTTTCACCACATTTAGTGAAAGGGTGTAGGAGGAAGAGGAGGGAGAAGTAGTAATTAAAGCAAACTCAAATTCTGCCTGCATCTCTGCAGTCAGTGAAGTTACTGGGGATAATTACAGCCTACTGTCTTTTCTGACACCTAGGTGATCTGCTTTTGTTCTCAGCCATTGCTGAATATTAGCACATCCCTAGCTGTGCCTGTGTTATTCTCAGTGACTGTTATCAATTATTATTTGTATTGCAATAACAGCCAGAGGCCTGATGTACAAAACTATGAGGAAACAGCCCCTGCCCCAAAGCCCTTACAGGCAAAGAAGATGAGTGCACTGTGACAGGTGTAGAGAGAAGGACATGTTTGGACATATAGTTTTGACAGAGAGAAGTGCATTTGCAAATGCAGAATATTGTGCTTATTCTGAATAGATGAAGACTAATGATGAGCCAAGCTCAAGGGCAGATTGGAATTCTGCTCGGTGACGGGACCTTGACTTTTCTCTCCTGGAGATTGGCTGCAATTTCTTATTGAGGTCCCAAGTGCACCATGCGGTCTTGTCCTTTGTCTCCATTTGTGCACATCATAAGACCTCTCGGCCTTTGGCATGACTGGCAGTCTGCGCTCAGGTATGGAATATCGGGGCATGGCAGGTTGGAGGTGCATTGGCAGAGCCATGTGAGAGGCTGAGGGTGGGACAAAGGTGCATTGGCGGAGATGTTTGTGTGGCATTTGCCTGCACTATGGTTGGCTCAATCCAATGGTTAATCTCTCAGCACTAACCTCCTGTTTAGGGTGGTGTTTTTTTGTTGAGGTATGACAGGATTTGAGGTGCCCGGTTTGACCTGACAGTGAATGAACTTTGATGGGTCCTGGTGGCTTTTTCCCCGGATAGTTAACAGTATTTGCTCTCACTGTGATACTTGCCTCCAAAGATTTCAGTGCACTTCAGCCTGACAACACCCCTGAGATGTAGCTAATGCACAACCCAAGCATGTAGGATGTGTCCCGGGGGCTCTGCCCTGGCTCATCGAGTAACCTTGGGCAGCGCACTTAGCATCTCTCAGCATCTAGAGCTAAGTAGTATGGTTTGAGCAAAAGTGCAGCTGTGAGAGAGGCATTTTGCCTGGGCATTAAGGAAATCCTTGAGAAGACACTCAGTGCTGGTGCTATGTGACTTGACAGAGTGCAGAAAATTGTGCAAATAAGTACATAGCAAAAGGCTCTCACTACTAGATCAATGTATAAAAGGTGTAAACACCTGCTCAGGGACTCTGCAAGAGTATTTGCAGACAGCTCATCTTTTTGCATTACCAATGCCGATGTTTTTTTTTATACAGGGAAACATTTAAAAACAAAATATACTAATCTCTCTAACAAAAACCTGTTACTTTCGCTATCAAAAGCTTAGCATGAGCAGCTGGCCCAGAATAAGTTAAATTCTGCTCTCGAGTGACCCCTCTGCAGTCAGTGGGACTACATGGGTGTAACTGAGAGCTGTATTTAGCCCCATTTGCTGTAAGTTTCTAACCTGTGTCACTAAGGTCATCTTAGATCAAACTTCATTGCACCATGACCCCTTTCTGACAACAAAACTTACTACATGACCCCAGGAAGGGGGACCGAAGCCCAAGCCCCACTGCCCCAGGCTTCAGCTTCAGCCCCGGGCAGTGGGGCTCATGCTTTGGTTTCAGCCCTGGGCCCCAGCAAATCAAACACCAGTCTTGGTGACCCCGTTAAAATGAGGTTGCGACCCACTTTGGGGACCTGACCTGCAGTTTGAGAACCCCTGTCTTAGATTATTAAACATTCAGTCTTGCAGGCCTCCTGTTCATCAGCTGACGTCCCACAGCAGTCAATGGGACATTCACACACAGGGCTGCAAAAGAGCTCAGGGCCAGATTCTCAGTTGTGCAGCACCCACAGTTGGGGTTCAGATTTTCAGTCCTGCACAGATCCCAGCCATGGCCCACCATTGTGACACCTGTGGGCTGATTTTCAAAAGAGCGCAGTCAGCACGAGCGTGTACCTGATGTGCTGAGCTCTTCTGCACGTCTGGCCCTGGGGGCTTTTAGGATTCCAGAATTGATAGACGTCCATCACTTTTCATTGTTTAGCTGTTTTTAACCTTTCCGTGTTTTTCTCTGTCTCAGGAGCGATTTGAGTCTGTTCACTTGCACTTTCTTTTTACACTCTGTAGAGCTGAGTGACAGATAACAATGATAACGCTGGTGGACATTTTTCTGACAGAGACCAGCATCTGCTAAAAAAGAGACTGAGACCTACCAAACTCACCTCACACTGGCCACCAAACAGATATCAACTGGTGGTAATTTGCAGTTATTTAATAACCATCTGTGCTAGATTCAGATCCCTAACCTAGAAGCAGAATGGTATGGTTTGTGTCCCAGCACCAGTCTCCAGAGAGAGGTGAATTTCCAATCCACAAGCCACTGGCCTGCTGTGATTTTGGTTCTGAGCTCTTGAGCGGTGCTCAGATACCACCACAGTGTGTGCTGTGATCGACTGCCCGATCGATACGGCCAACTAGCCAAGCAGGCAAATAGATTAGATGGAAAGAAAGGATTTAATGGAATATTTTGCCACTTTAATTTTTTAATCCATATTCACATGCTTTTTTCTTTAAGCCTGGGAAACTCCAGCAGCTTGTTAACTGATTCTTAATTCTGTAATATAGAAATATCACACCAAGTTTTTTGCTTCCTGGTAAAAGGAGTCAGCGGGATTCACAGACCAACTGGGCCTTTGCTTTAGTGGCTGTACTCAATTTTGTTAAAAGGGAGCCTGATCTTGCAGGTTATTGCGCACTTTCAACCCACACTGACTTCCATGCCTGTGCGATCCACCGGTGTATCCTATCAATACTTCAGTCTCTGGTGGGTAGCTCCAAGCATCAGAGAATATCCCTTTGTGAGTCTCTTTTCAGCAATCTGGACAAGGCTCAGAACAGGCTGGCTAAGAAGCCCTTGAGGGCTGCGGTTGTATTTGTTAAACCTGCCATTTGTATTGATTTGTGGAAGCTTCTTGAGGTGATAAAACAATTAGGCATGAAATGAGCGCAACGAGCGGCATCTAAGATACTATGGTGATGATGGCTCTAGTCTACAAGAACCTGAGGAGAACAGAAAGCCAAGATCTGAGGGTTTGCTGGTCAGGTTAGCCTCACTAATGCAGTACTGCAGCCCTTAAATCAATGAACTAGAATGAATATGGATCAACTTAGTGCCCCATACAATAGAATCTCTTCTGAGAAGCTCCAATGCTGGGCATTACAACTGTTGAACCTGCCCTTACAATGCCTCATGCTCCTTTCAGTACAAGTGCGGGGCATTACCGCCCCCGCTCCCAGCAAAGTGCTCTGATAGCTAAGTTATTGCAAGAAGAAAACAGTAGACTCAGCCAGTTCCCAGAACTCACATCCCTCGTGCTCCTGCATTATAAAGTATTGAGCATTATTGCTGGCTGCGTAGTTTTATTTGGATGCAATCAATGTAGAGCAAAGCACAGCTTAGGAAAGAGCCGGGGAAAGCCAGCCCTGCCCATTGAAGTGGCCTGAATGGGAACAGCACAGGGCAAGCTGGTCATAGATACAAACCGCGGGGCAGCCAGTTATCGTTATTCTACTGCTGCCCAGCACCTTCCTCAGCAGGTGCCAATGGCGGGCACGCGCACGCGTGCATGTTCACATAGACACACGCACACCCTTACCTAAGCGTTTCCCCTGGGAGACTCAGTCTCTTCCCCAATGACGAGGTGTGCACAGCAGACACCACCGCTCTTGCCAACACGGGTGCAAGTTATCGCAGTCGCAGCTGAGAGGCCAAGGATCCGACGGGACCCGGAGACTGAACCCCGCTCCGCCCCCAGACAAACCGTGCTTCCTCCTGGGCAGAGCTGAGACACACTGGGGACGCTTGCACGGCTGGCGCTGGTGTTGTTCCCATTCGGGGCAGAGAGGCCATCACTTTCCAGTGCTGCCAGCCCAGCAGGAGAGGATGGACGAGAGACTGAGCGTGTGAGGGGGAGTTCAAGAGGCAGAGAGGGGGAAGCGTGCCAGGGTAACGGGAAGAGAGCGACGGTGTGCTTTTGTGGGACAGGAGACTGGGAGGGCAGAGGGAGAGAGCAGCAAAGCGTGTGTGGCTGGGAGAGGGAGGGACAAGTCTTTGAGGTTGGGGAGAGAAGGGTGCGCAGTGAGTGAGTGATGGGGGCGGGGGTGGCTGGCTAGAGGAGGGGGCACCATTTTTACCAGAGACTGGATTGCCAGCTATTGCAAGAGACCTCTAGGAGCCTGTCACTGGCCTGGCAGCTACTACTTCTGTCACCTCTCCTGGAGCTCGCTGGGGAGATGCTGCTGGTCACAGACTCTAGTAATGTACAGTCAGACTGAAAGCCAATGAACCAAACCGCCAGTGAATGAGCTGGCCCCGGGGGCTGGGTGGGGGAGGGGAGAGGGCAGGAGAGATGATGGGAAACACCAGGGTGAGGGAAGGGAAGGGGAACTAGCTGGAGTGGGGGGGAATTTTGCATCTTGTTTCAGGAGTCAGAATCCATGACTGTGGCCCAGGGGATTTGCCCAAAGGATCCTGAGCCAAGGATCTAAGATTACTCACATCCAACAAGCCATTCCAGTCTGTAGATCAGGGGCAAAGGAGCTCCACCAAGAATACCCACTGTAGGCTCCCAGCTACCTCTCTGGGGAGGAGACCCATGTCTCTCTCCATCATGACTGGGTTTTTTTTCCAGGCTATGCAGTTCACTGCTTACACCATGATATACCCAGCAAGCCAGATGGCCTAAGCAGGCCAGCATTTGTGCTTTGCTTTCTCTCTTCAGAGGCTAGAAACAATGTAACTGCACCAGTGATAAGGTACCCCACAGCTCTTTCTAGTCAAGCACATTTATTCTTGAGGTGAAAGCAATGCAGAGAAAACCTATTAAAAAGAACAAAGAACCTATGCACATGCCAATAAGCTCACCAGAGATCATCCCTGACTCCAGCAGAGGCTCTGGCAGGAGACGCTCCTGTCTGTGGTTACAAGTTCATAACAGCCCTAGCTCAGACCCAGGCCCCCATGCATAGGTCAGTCTTTCCTATATACAGCTTGCAGATTTTAGGAACAGGTAATGAGCAGACAGTGGTACCCTCTTGAGGGCATAGCTTCAAAAAGCTGGGCTCCTGCACAGCTGGAGATGGGAATCTCCATTCACCTCCCGCTAGAGAGCTCCAGGCAAACCACTTGACACAGTTGGTCCAAAAGTCCATTCCTGTCTGGCCCATTGGTCAATATAGTCCTCTGAAATTCATAACACTTCCCAGCCTCACCTCTGTAGTTAATACCATGACCTCCAAAGAGACTCAAACTGAATTCAATTGAATTTTTTCGAAGGTGGTTACAGGAAATGGACATCTCTGTCACACACACACATACAACCATACATACACACACGCATATATACTTGTGGTGAACAGACCCACATAAGATAAACATTGTAGCTTTCCAGCTTTTCTGCCTCCAGTCAACCTGGCAACATTCTCCTGGCGTCCCCAGTCTCTGCCCTCCTAGCCTCTGGCCATTTGGAGCACGTGTGGCTGGGAGAAGTTGACATGTTAAAAGAGCTTTTTCCTACCAGACGTTTCAAGCTGGAGGATTTGTGTGAAGCCGCGGCAGTCATTAGCATCCTGAGGCTCTAATCTGGCTGTGAAAGGGAATAAACAGCAGGCAGTGATGTGCTAGCTGCATGATCTCCTTGTGTTTATTACTCTTCCAGGCTCCGCCAAACAAGGGAATTATTCAGCAGGGCTTCGGGATGTCACAGGATCAGCAAGTACTGCTGTGTGGCAGGCACCCCACGATGGTGTAGCGTTAGCAACGGGTATCCAAGGGTCAGATACGTTCCCAGTTGTTCACTGAACTGTTTGGGATCAACCTTATTCCCAATTTAATTTCATTTTTGCTGCTGCCTCTTTCCTCCTTGATTCTAGCTGAGATCAGACATGCCAGGTATTTTGTATCTGACTTGCTCCAGGAATTTCCCAAGCAAGCCCCCTTCCCCCGAAGCTGGACAGCTCACCATGGCATCCCATGGTCCACACGAAATGGAGCAGGAGCTTCACTTGAACCTCCTGACGTCCCTTCCAACCCTGATATTCTATGATTCTAAGTTAACATCCTGCTGAAACCTTAAACAGGTGTGCAGGGCAGAGTAACAAGGTAGGGACTCCTTAGATTGTAATTGCTTCAGGATAAGGATGGTGTCTACCTCTGTCTGCCCAGCATGCTGGGCCCCTCAGCACCCCTGTAATACAAGGGAGTGGCTGCTCTATCCTTGCTGCACCAGGCCAGCAGCATAGTGCACACCAGGTGCCCTAGTATCTTCAGTGGAAGGGATGGATCCTCACTTAGACAGCCCTTCCCCACGCAACCTTCATGTGCCCAATATACCTACATGGGGAGGATGCCACATGCTAGAAGTGCCTAGAGAGATTACAAGATTGCCACCGCCAGGACGAGGCTCTGGTTTGCGGGAAAGCTAGCTTTCAAATCCGGTCTTAAAGCACCAGGCCATCCCCACCCCACTTCCTATCCACACGCTGTTCTATAGCTTAAAGTTAAAGCTACTATTGTTTTCTTGTGTCTTTCAGTGCGAGTGATTTTCAGAAGCTCCTCAGCGGAGAATTTCGGCTTGGGCGCTTGGTGGCAGCAGTCTGAGCTGCTGTGTTCAGTTTCCAGCGGCCTGTCCCTCTGGGTCTGTGCTCTGAGCGTGCTCCTGAAGCAGCACTCGCTATTGCTGTATGGGGAGTAAATTTGCCCCTCCCGACATCTGATGCTCCTCAGGGACAGGGTGGAGAATTTTCAAAGGCAGTTCTGTGGGGGTGGCATTAATGAGAAGGCTGGGGAAATAATGGGGACACTGCAGGGAATAACTGGAGCATCTACATCCCACTTCCCCTGTTGCGTGATCCCTCTAATTTCACCATATAACACCACAGGATTAAGCTTTGCATGCCAGGATTGTTGTAGGGCTCACAAAGGAGCCCGAGGCGCCCACATTCCAGTAAACTAGCTCCTGCCTTTCATGGGATGGGAGTGCTCATGGGGTTTCTGGATTGGCCTCAGCACATCTGAAGAACTCTGTGAACACAGTGTGCGAGGGGTCCGGTGCCATTTTTGGGAATGTTGAATTCTAGCTTTCAGAGTGTAATGGTTAAAAACTGCACATTCAAAAGAGAGATGGGGGGAACACAGGGAGGGAGAGCGAAGAGACCGTGTGGGAGACAGAGAGAGGGTGTCTCCTACTTTGGCCCAGATCCTCAAAGATATTTAGGTGCCTAACTTCTATTGAAATTAATGGGAATTAGGTGCTGTGATACAGGGCCAGAAAGGGTTACCCAACTAGCAGGCTAATTGACCCAGACTCAACCTTTAGAGACATATTAGTAGATAATGGTTGTGTATTTTGTGTGTTTACATATGTATTGTTAGAGGTTGGCAACATAACCAAACAGTACCCCTCTATCGCTGTATTTTGTTAATTCAGAGATCAAAAGAAGATGTTAACATTTAAATGAACTGTAAATGTAGTGATATCACAGTCTTACCTTCTCTTAGAAGTTTGTGGTACATCACCTGCAAATAGCAGGAGATAGGCAATTGCCTTATGTTAATAAATGTCGCTAATTACCCAATGATGCTTAGGAAATAGGTTTGCTTCAATGCTAGGATAATTGCCTATTGTTCACCCAAGGCCTGCATGCTGTCAAGAAGCCATCATATCCTGCCAGTAATCTCTATAAAAAACTCTTGGGACCTGATCCTTTCGTCTCAAATCTGCTTGTGCTTCATCGGGGGAAGCTTGAGCCACAAGACTGAGGTCTCCAGCTGCATTCTGGATCACCCTGATATTGGACATTGGACTGAACCGATGGACTAATTCTGAAAGGACTCCTTGCAACTCTAAAGCTCACTCTCTCTACAATGAAACTGACCTAAGAACTCTATTCATGTCTGTAGGTATAATGACCTTTTAACTAATACGCTGTCTCTCTTTTCTTTTTTTAATAAATTTTAGTTTAGTTAATAAGAATCGGCTGTAAGTGTGTATTTGGGTAAGATCTGAAATATTCATTGAATGGGGAGGTAATGTGTCCGATCCTTTGGGACTGGTAGAAATTTTTATATGATGAATAAGACTTTCAGTAATCCTCACCGTATTTGACTTGGCTGTCTGGGAGGAAGCCCAAGGCTGGGCTGCTTTAAGGGAACTGTGTTCTTGGCTTCTGGGTAACCAGTAAGGCATTGTGGAAGCTATTTTGTTGTTGGCTTGGTGAATGTAAGTATTAGAATATGCACCAGTTTTGGGGTTTGGCTGCCCCATTCTTTGCAGTTTGCCCTAGCTGAGCAATCTCAGCATGGCCCCCCTGGGATCCTGATCACAGTTGCCTAAATACTATGTGTTTATCCAGTGCCTAGCACAGTGATTGGAGGCTTAGAATCATAGAATCATAGAATATCAGGGTTGGAAGGGACCCCTGAAGGTCATCTAGTCCAACCCCCTGCTCGAAGCAGGACCAATTCCCAGTTAAATCATCCCAGCCAGGGCTTTGTCAAGCCTGACCTTAAAAACTTCCAAGGAAGGAGATTCCACCACCTCCCTAGGCAACGCATTCCAGTGTTTCACCACCCTCTTAGTGAAAAAGTTTTTCCTAATATCCAATCTAAACCTCCCCCACTGCAACTTGAGACCATTACTCCTCGTTCTGTCATCTGCTACCATTGAGAACAGTCTAGAGCCATCCTCTTTGGAACCCCCTTTCAGGTAGTTGAAAGCAGCTATCAAATCCCCCCTCATTCTTCTCTTCTGCAGGCTAAACAATCCCAGCTCCCTCAGCCTCTCCTCATAAGTCATGTGTTCTAGACCCCTAATCATTTTTGTTGCCCTTCGCTGGACTCTCTCCAATTTATCCACATCCTTCCTGCAGTGTGGGGCCCAAAACTGGACACAGTACTCCAGATGAGGCCTCACCAATGTCGAATAGAGGGGGACGATCACGTCCCTCGATCTGCTCGCTATGCCCCTACTTATACATCCCAAAATGCCATTGGCCTTCTTGGCAACAAGGGCACACTGCTGACTCATATCCAGCTTCTCGTCCACTGTCACCCCTAGGTCCTTTTCCGCAGAACTGCTGCCTAGCCATTCGGTCCCTAGTCTGTAGCGGTGCATTGGATTCTTCCGTCCTAAGTGCAGGACCCTGCACTTATCCTTATTGAACCTCATCAGATTTCTTTTGGCCCAATCCTCCAATTTGTCTAGGTCCTTCTGTATCCTATCCCTCCCCTCCAGCGTATCTACCACTCCTCCCAGTTTAGTATCGTCCGCAAATTTGCTGAGAGTGCAATCCACACCATCCTCCAGATCATTTATGAAGATATTGAACAAAACCGGCCCCAGGACTGACCCCTGGGGCACTCCACTTGACACCGGCTGCCAACTAGACATGGAGCCATTGATCACTACCCGTTGAGCCCGACAATCTAGCCAGCTTTCTACCCACCCTATAGTGCATTCATCCAGCCCATACTTCCTTAACTTGCTGACAAGAATACTGTGGGAGACCGTGTCAAAAGCTTTGCTAAAGTCAAGAAACAATACATCCACTGCTTTCCCTTCATCCACAGAACCAGTAATCTCATGATAAAAGGCGATTAGATTAGTCAGGCATGACCTTCCCTTGGTGAATCCATGCTGGCTGTTCCTGATCACTTTCCTCTCATGCAAGTACTTCAAGATTGATTCTTTGAGGACCTGCTCCATGATTTTTCCAGGGACTGAGGTGAGGCTGACTGGCCTGTAGTTCCCAGGATCCTCCTTCTTCCCTTTTTTAAAGATTGGCACTACATTAGCCTTTTTCCAGTCATCCGGGACTTCCCCGGTTCGCCACGAGTTTTCAAAGATAATGGCCAATGGCTCTGCAATCACAGCCGCCAATCACAGCCGCTTCTGGTCCTATTATAATACAAATATTCAATAATGAGAATGAGAGAGACAGAGACTGCAAACAGACGATGTATCTCTGAGGAAAATCTAAATTCCAGGGGCCCAGTTAGATATGATGGTTTCATAGTCAATCAGGGCTCAAGATTTCAGAAAAGTGTCCAAATCTCCTGCCTGAGCCTCACTGATTTTAATTTTGTATGTGTGAAGGCAGGATTCAGCCCAACATGCTTAAAATTTTGGGTAAATTGCAGTTTTCTTGCCAATCTGTTTTTTGCTAGAAGATCGGTTGTGCTAAAACAGGGGTTCTCAAACTGGGGGTTGGGACCCCTTAGGGGGCCATGAGGATCTTACATGGGGGGTCATGAGCTGTCAGCCTCCAGTCCAAATCATGCTTTGCTTCCAGCATTTATAATGGTGTTAAATATATAAAAAAGTGTTTTTAATTTATAAGGCGGGGGTTGCACTCTATGTGAAAGGAGTCACCAGTACAAAAGTTTAAGAACCACTGTGCTAAAAACAGTGAAGTGGAGAAAGAGAGAGAGAGAGAGAGAGAGAGAAAGATAGGGAGCGAGATGTGATGTGATGTGAAAAATAACTTCATTCACCATAAATTACATATAAAAAACACACCAACAAAGCATTGTCAACAAATATGAGATATTATTTCTTATAATGTTCCTACAGAAAGGAGTAAATAAAGAGAAACCCACCCCAAGCAAGCATTACATCTGGATCAGAAAGGCATCTCCATCACCAAGCTCACCCAGGAACTAAATACTGGCTCAATCCCCAAAAGTTTCTAACATTGTAAACAGATAGTCATAGTCACCCCTACCAAAGACTTTCTCCTGGTTCCCTTGAAATGAACCCCATACCCAGATTTAAAAGTTTGCTGGCTGTAAAACTAACACGAATTCAAAACCAGTTATCAAAAATAGACTGGCTAGCATGAGGAGGCCTCTGTAGCCTTGTGATCCAGGCATTCACCTGCAAAGAAGGAGAGATGGAGTCAAATTTTCTCTCTACCTGATTCCGACGAGGGATGTGACTTCATGTCTCCTACTTCCCTCTCTTTGACCCAATGACTAGTTAAATATTTACACAAAGTGGAACAGCTTCAAGAGGAGTGATTGAGAGCGTCCCCCTTGCCCACGAATGGCTGGGTGGTTAGGACACTCACCTGGGAAAGCGGAGGGGAATCTGAGCTCAAGTTCCTGCTCTAAAGCGTGATTTCAAATGTTGGTCTTCCCACCTCTCAGGCCATTGTCGTGACCAGTGAGCTAGGCCAGGCACACATGGTTTTCTGGAGCTGGCTGAAACTTATCAACTCAAATGCTGTGTGGCCGACTGAAGTGACACTTTTCAGCAAATAAACCATTCCCCTGAAATATGGTACCCGGCTCTCTCTCAGAGAGGTCATCGTCCTCCTCTACACGCCGCTCAGACTTCACCAGCTCAGCAGAATACCAGACTCCTGCTGCAGCATCCCTATTCCTCCTGAGGGCGACCGTCGGGCAAGCATCCAGCACATCGATCCCCCCATGCCTCTCAGGAGCCAGGGGCAGGGCAACCTTGGGCTGAGACTCGGTGTCACTACACCCAGGGGAAACGGGGCACCACTGGGCACCCCAGGCATGGAGCCACCGCCTAGCACGGCACAATCCTGTTCTCCAGAGCCCTGCATGTCTCCAGCCTCAGCCACAGCTGGCAGCTCAGGGGCCTCCAGTGTCTTGGACCTTTTAAGAACAGCCCCAGGTAGATCCAGCTCACCCCAACTCCAGCATCTGTCTCCACCTGCTCCACAAGGAGGACCAGGACTTGCTTATGTCCAAGCACAGGTCTCCCACAGTATTCCTGTCAGCAAGTTAAAGAAGTACGGGCTGGATGAATGCACTATAAGGTGGGTAGAAAGTTGGCTAGATTGTCGGGCTCAATGGGTAGTGATCAATGGCTCCATGTCTAGTTGGCAGCCGGTGTCAAGTGGAGTGCCCCAGGGGTCGGTCCTGGGGCCGGTTTTGTTCAATATCTTCATAAATGATCTGGAGGATGGTGTGGATTGCATTCTCAGCAAATTTGCAGATGATACTAAACTGGGAGGAGTGGTAGATACGCTGGAGGGCAGGGATAGGATACAGAGGGACCTAGACAAATTGGAGGATTGGGCCAAAAGAAATCTGATGAGGTTCAATAAGGATAAGTGCAGGGTCCTGCACTTAGGACGGAAGAACCCAATGCACAGCTACAGACTAGGGACCGAATGGCTAGGCAGCAGTTCTGCGGAAAAGGACCTGGGGGTGACAGTGGATGAGAAGCTGGATATGAGTCAGCAGTGTGCCCTTGTTGCCAAGAAGGCCAATGGCATTTTGGGATGTATAAGTAGGGGCATAGCGAGCAGATCGAGGGACGTGATCGTCCCCCTCTATTCGACATTGGTGAGGCCTCATCTGGAGTACTGTGTCCAGTTTTGGGCCCCACACTACAAGAAGGATGTGGATAAACTGGAAAGAGTCCAGTGAAGGGCAACAAAAATGATTAGGGGTCTGGAACACATGAGTTATGAGGAGAGGCTGAGGGAACTGGGATTGTTTAGTCTGCAGAAGAGAAGAATGAGGGGGGATTTGATAGCTGCTTTCAACTACCTGAGAGGTGGTTCCAGAGAGGATGGTTCTAGACTATTCTCAGTGGTAGAAGAGGACAGGACAAGGAGTAATGGTCTCAAGTTGCAGTGGGAGAGGTTTAGGTTGGATATTAGGAAAAACTTTTTCACTAGGAGGATGGTGAAACACTGGAATGCGTTGCCTAGGGAGGTGGTGGAATCTCCTTCCTTGGAAGTTTTTAAGGTCAGGCTTGACAAAGCCCTGGCTGGGATGATTTAATTGGGGATTGGTCCTGCTTTTGAGCAGGGGGCTGGACTAGATGACCTCCTGAGGTCCCTTCCAACCCTGATATTCTATGATTCTATGATTCTATGATGGGGTCACAACAGAGGGTTGCTCTGGGGGAGAAGGGGGGAAGGGGGACGAGGGTGGGGAGATGAAGATCCCAGCAGTGCAGACATGGATACTATCTGCTGCTGGCCCCATGATGTCCCAGCCCCCTTTCCTCTATATCCTCTGGCCCTGTATTCTTACCAGGGTCCTCTGAAGCAGCAGTGCATGGGCAAGATCCTTTAAGGTGACCCAGCTCACCTCACAAGAACCATTTCATACCCTCCATGGTGGCAAACACTGTATAATCCATCCCATCCATATGGTGCTTCAGAACCAGATTCAAGGGCTGCTCAGGGTGATTTAAAAACCACGTAAACCTGGCATCAGACCAGCAGGATGAGCCTCATGCTCGGGCTCTTATAGCCCAGGAGGGCCATCCTACTGGCAGAACCCACCTCCCCCCAGGGGGAGAGGCCAGAGTCCAGGGTCACACTGCAAATGAAGAGGGGGGGACTGGGAAAAACAACTTTAGGGGCAGGAGAAAACTGGAGCAAAATTTTGACCCAGAACCCTCCTGAACCAGTGAGTCACAAACTGCTTCTGGGACAGGAAAATCACTCGAGATTTTCTCCTGCAAGAGGCAGATTATATATTAACACAGCCAGTACCCTGACCTATACTCAGCTACATGTTCTCCACTGAGCAGGGGACAGCAGGCACACACTGACCCCCCAGTCTGAACCCTTTTGAATTGCACCCCATGGTGACCACCACTTCTTGCTGGAAAAAGGTGGAAAGGGGAAACACCACCACCCAGGACTAAGGACCGTCACAAACCTCACCTGCTTCCAAACCAAGTGCAAAGTACATTTTGTTGACCTACATTTTCTAATGCAAATATGTCCCAGCATGGATATATTTTTAAAAACCCACCAAAAGTAGACACTCCACTACACATGCTTCTCCCTGTGGGTAGAGGATGAGACAACAAACAACACGTGACAGATGTTAGTCACGTTGTTCAGTGCACGACTGGGAAGGGCTCAGATATGATGGTGATGAGTGTGGTATGAGAACCTACACAGAATAGAACAGTAACAAAGCAAACCAACCACAAGCTGAGGGTCAGCTACTGTACACACCAAACACAGCCTCACTCTCAGAAAGTCCCACAATCCCCAGAGAGAGAGAGAGACCTCCTGAAAATAACAGAGCCACAGAGTCAGCTGTACATTTACTTATAGGAAACTACTGCTAAACTTCTTAGATTATATGCTGCACTTATCACTCTCCAGCCAGCTCCTGGCTTTACTGGAGTTGAATGATTGGCCACAAGGAGGGCAGAGAGAGACACTGGCAATAAATGCACAGTGTACATTCTCTTTGTATTCACAGATTTCATAGAGCCATAGACTCCAAGCCCAGAAGGGACCATTGTGTTCATCTAGTCTGATCTTCTACCCAGGTCAGAGAACTGCCCCAAAATCATTCCCAGAGCAGAACTTTTAGAAGAACTATCGAATCTTGATTTAAAAATTGTCAGTGATGGAGAATCCACCACGACCCTTGGTACATAGCTCCAGTGGTTAATTACCCACACTATTAAAAATGTCTTGACTTATTTCCAGTCTGTATTTCCAGTCTAGCTTCAACTTCCAGCCAGTGGAGTGTTTTATACCTTTTTCTGCTAGACTTAAGAGCCCATTAATCAAATATTTGTTCCCCAAGTAGGTACTCACAGACTGTGATCAAGTCACCCCCCAAACCTTCTTTTGTTACGGTAAATAGATAGAGCATCTTGAGGCTATCACTATAAGGAATCTTTTCTAATCCTTTAATTGGTCTCATGGCTCGTCTCTGAACCCTTGCCAATTTATTAATATTCTTGAATTGCGGACACCAGAACCTGACACAGCTTTCAAGCAAGGGTTGCACCAGTGCTAAATATGGAGGTAAAATAATCTCGCCACTCCTACTCAAGATTCCCCTGTTTATGCATCCAAGGATCATATAAGCCCTGTAAGGATGAAAGGGGGTCACATCCCAGTTAGATTTTAAAACTGAAATATAACAAACTAGATTTGCCAATTGGATAAGTGTTAGCCGATATTAGAATGGAATCTAATAAAATAATCCCTTTTTATTGAATCCAGGGAGTGTTCGTTTACTAATTTTATTGCTAGATGCTTTTCAGGTCAACTTAACTTGAGCAGTATTTCTCACATCAGGACACTTGGTGAGCCTTACCTAATAAACAATGTATTGATTCACCAAAAAGCACATCAGTGTACAATCATCTGTTCTTTAATCTAGTGTAAGACACAACCACAGTTCTAAGCATGTACTGAACACACAATATAGACTTGCAAGCAGTTGTCACAGACTACGCCACGCTATACCAAGAACATTGCAAATCACCAAGATTATTTATTATAACATAGTTTAGCTAATTTTCAGTACCTAACACATTGATCATACTTCCAAGCATGCACTTGTCTTTAATGCACTTTTAAGAGGATGGTCCCTGCTATTGGAATGGATTAGTCCAAAAGGGACAAGTTTAGAATGTCAAAAGCAATTGCTTAAAATTATTATTTTAAATCTCTCTTAGGCCAGTTTGCTTGGATCTATACATTAATGTATGCATTTGGTTAAGATCTAAAATACGGTTACTTTCTGTCTAACTAGAGAGTGGAAACTTAACCAGTCTCTTATGTTGAAGAAAAGATGGGGAAATGCAACCTTTGTGATGAAATCTGTTGCTACGGTGTATAAAAATAATTTCAATCCTTTTCCTTTATCAGAGGCTTTTTATGTTTGATTCATTTCAAAGACTGAATTTCAATATTAGCCCACATTATTAACGGTAAGTTCCCCCTTTTAAGCAATTTATTTTTATAATCCAAAGTTACATCCTTGTTTATATCTTTCAAGATCCTTCTTCCATGTACCATACAGTCCTTAGTACTTTCAGAATGCCACAATTATTTACAACGAAAACCAACAAAATCTCTTATCATCTTCTAAATTTCACGGACAAACTTCAGACATTCTTTGATCGTACATAGGCATTTCATGTTATTTGGGGTTTGCAACAGAACAAGAGACACTATCCATATATAGAGAGATGTAGATTGGAATCACAAGGCAAACAACTGTGCAACTTCTAATTTTTGGTGGAAGACATATTGATGGGGCAAAACAGATTATCAATGATATATTTGATTTTTCAAGACAAGCTAATGTATAGTTTATAATTTGGGGTGAATACATGTGGTTTGGATTTCTTGGGGTAACAGGCAGTTCACGCTAATCGATTTTCAGTCTCACACCAAGTTATTTCTAGTTTGATAAACTTGCAGGTTCCCTACCCTGTCTCTTGATCCACTCACAATATGCAATGGGCCACTTTGCATAGGAAAGCAGAGCATTATCCTTACCTGGTAATTTTTTTGAGTTCTTTTTAGCTATGTTGGGATGGAGAAAGGGGATTTATGCATATGCAGCTTATAAGCGATTCTTGCCTAGGTGATTAACAATAATCTCATTTAGTCATTGTAATTTCTATTCTTGCGGAGGTGAACTCCCAACCTTGGCCGATCTGTTGGTCTTTAGACAATGTGTCTCGTGATCCGAACCCTTTTCTTATTGTTTTTACTTCCTAGGTGAATGCTGTTGTGGGATAAACAGAGGTGGAGCACTTTTCTAATTTTTTTGAGGGCCAGGAGAGATTAATAGTTATTAATCATGCAAGGCAGAGCTGTTCTCTATCCCCCTGACAGCCCTGTGACCTCAGCATCGCATGGGGATCCTTTGTTCCACCACAACCCCCAAACCTTTTTCAGAGTCACTGCTCCCAGGATTTTCCACTAAAAAATTCAGCTTGGTTGCAAGGACATTTTTCCTAAAGAAAAAGGCTTTTCTATCTCCTCGGCAGCCATGGCAATAAGTGCTTACATATCCCCATCATGGTCTGTTTCTACCTGGTATTAGTGGCAGGAGCTGCATAGGAACAGAGTCCGGCTTTACGCCAAGCCCTGTGATAAATTACATGGGACAGCAGGGGGCATATGCACCCATCAGAGCCCTAGGAGGACTCAGCATTAGCTGCTCTGCCCTCTTCTATAGCATGTGTTATCCCCCAAATCCAGCTCAGCTGCCTGGCGTGAGGTCAGGTCTCACCACCCCACCCATGCTGGGTGATTGTTGCTGCTGCCAGCAGTGCCTGCCTGGAGCAATCCTGGCAGCGATTTGCCCGGCTGCAAAAAGAAGACTCCTTTGGGCCCTCTCCCCATTTGTGCACACTTTTTGTGGGCCAAGCACAGTCTGGTCCAAGTACGGGATAACAAGGGGTTAAATGAGACTGGCCTCTGTGTTCCAGCCCAGCAGCCGCTGGCCCATACTCATCTCCACTGACATGGCCGTGCTTGATTCCATTTTAAACATCCCCTGCAGCCTCTGAAGCAACAAATCCCCCCCTGAAGGATGGCTGGGCTTGCTTTCCTGCCCCCTCCGTAGCATTCTCCAGCCCGCTGTGTATATTTCCTCACACACCTCGGCTAAATGTATATTTCCCTTTTAAGAGCTCCCCTCGAATAATATATTTTTTTATTATTGTGACAGTGAGGCCACCTGTCACCATGGTTACGTGCCCTTTGCTGGAGCGGGAGCTTTCTGGATGTTTTTAATTCTGCTATTTTTCGTGATCTGTGGGGTTGGTTTTCTTTTAAATTTGGTATTTATTCGTATTATCATCACTGGAAACGAGGCATTGATTATATTGTACATGGACACATCATCGCTACAGCAATATCCTGCTGCTTTTAGAAGGAGTTTTTAGAAGAAGTCAGCCGTGTAGCACTGGTAATATACAGCCTAACACAAACACAGAAACTGTGAAAGGTTCTCATCTGTAGCTCTCCATATTATACATCAAATTTCATCGCTGGGTTTCAGAACTTTTCAGTGAGTATTATAGAACAAAGCCCAATTGTATGTGGTTTGCATACTCTTGCTGTGGAGTGAACCACTCTCTTCCAGTTGTCAATTCAGCTGCCCTCCATTCCAGAGCCTCGTTAAACCAAATCTCTTTTAAACCACACAGAGAGAAATTAAATGGATATATTTATTTCATTTTATTTGTTTATGTTAGCATTTCTACAGAGCCTTCTTCTGTAGCAGCAAGGTGCTCATTTACATGTGAAACACACACACACATACATGATGCATTACAGAAAGCTAAACCAAAATAACAAATTAAAATAGCTATAATAATATTTTTCACTTATGCAGCACCAAAATTCATAGCTCAAAAGAACATTGCAAAGGAAGTACAGTCGCATTATCCCCATTTTATAGATGGGGGAACTGAGGCACAGAGCGAGGAAGGGACTTGCCCAAGGTCACCCAGTTAGTGAGTGGCAGAACTGGGCATAGAGGCCAGGTTTCTCAGCTCCCTCTCTAACATGTCATCCACTGCACAATGGATGGTTTTAACAAGAAAACACTACCCCACTGCCAGAAATAACAACAAACACATAATAAAAATCAGACAGAGCCTGAATCAAATGAAAACCACTTACATCGTGATAAGCAGCTTGCTTGACTTAGCATCTAGAGGATGCCTATGATGAGCGTACTCCTAATGTGGGCTTCAGACAACTGAGGCAGCCCATGCAGGCTGAGATTTTTCAAGCCAGCTAAGAGTTTTAGACACTCACTTCCCACTAAAATGAATGGGATCCGGACAGCCAAATCCCCTAGAAATCTCAGCCAGAGGGTTTAACCACAGCGACAGACATCCCAACTGTTTGTCATTGCCATGGCAGGTGTAGAGCGAGAGGTGTTTCTCTGGTTACAAATCATTTGGGGGCTTAAAGCTTCACACCAGCACCCAGAAACAAACTGCAGTACAGTGGCTTTGTGCTCACAACAACCTGCACAGTGCCCAGGATGGCCAGCTGTATTCTGTACCCACAGGAGACTTGGGTTAACATTAAGGAGAGCCCTGGGGAAAGAATGTATGTTCTGTTTGAACTGGCATGTGCCTGTTCTGTGGAGGAGCACTAATCCCGAGGGTGCCTCTAGGTGGCCTGGATCTCCGCCAAGGTGAGGGAGACAGTAAATAGGGCAGGAGGGGCATGGGGAATTAGCAGGGAGTTGGAGAACTATGCAATGCTGAACACTGGGTGGATTTTTGCCCCAGGAGTGTTGGTGAGGGAGACACCGCTGCTACATAGCTTCTCTCTGCAAATGATGGGGCCTGGCTGGATCTCTCAGCTGCTGGGTCCCCTTACTCCAAGCAGGAGCTGCAGAGAGTCAAGCAATGGATCGCCCTGTGCTCCTGGGCAAGGAGCTGGGGAGTCTGTGCATTGTGTCCCTCTGAGGGAACCTGGGAGCTGCCAATTCGGAACCAGAAACCCATGTGAGGATTTTCCGTGCAGGTCAAGAGGCATGATTGAGGCTCTTGTTGCCAGCCTGACACTTTATACACCAGAGATGCTGCTCCTGTCAGAGTCTGCAGGCTGGCTAGCTCAACATGGCAACTGATAAAGTGGCCTTGCATCTGTACATTGCTAGCATTTGAGGTTGTGAACGCACCTGAGATATGAATGGGCCTGTCAGTAAGTGAGGTTAATGACAGAGGCTGCAAGGGACACGTGCAGCCAGTCCTGTCTGGAAGGCTGCCTCCATGGGAAGAGTGTCCTCGGGCGCTTAGGAGGAAGGTGCATTACTACAGAGAAATTATAGCAGTCCATAGCCCCATTGAAGTGATGGCCAGTGGCCCAGGGTTTTATTTGGGCCACTGTGGCTTTTTTCCAAGCTTGCCCAGCACCTCCTTGGATCACATGAGTTCCCTGCAAAGAAAAGCACCCTGGGAACGGACATACCAAAAGCAAGGACATAGCTCTCTGGTTCATGGCAACATTATATCTGCAAAGGATTAGGTTTCCTTCCACTCACCTGGAGACCTCAGACTCTGATTTCTCCATTGGAAGCTGAATTCCTTTTCTTGTGACTTGAGCATATAACATTAAGTGTCATTCACCAGGACGTTGGTCTAGTCCACTGTCTCTTATTTGTGGGGTTAATTTTGTTAAGACGAACCTAGAGTCTGTTAGCCCACTGTCAATATCTTCCTTGTGCAGCGTGAGAAGAAATGTAATATGTCCTACCGGCAGTGAGTATGTCACTGTTATACCAGCAACTGCTGAGCAAAAGTTGATAAAAGTGCGCTGACTGTTCTGCTAGTGCCTAATCCAGTGGAATGACCCCGCCACCAGGCTGAAAGTAGCACAGTTGCAGGCCATTATTTCCACATCCCTCGATTGAGGAAAGGGGATACCCATGCACATGACATGCTTTGCACACTTTCACAATGCAGTTTTACTCCTATAGTGTCTTTAGACTTTCCAATATGTAAGATCTATGTTTCTGGAAGAGTGATACAGTTAAATTCAGGGCATACATGCCAAGAAGTTAGATAAAAATCTATAATACTCTGGCTGGAAGGTTGCAATGTAACACTACTTTATCTCTTAGAATTCAGAATGATAACACACTTGAAAACCCCAGAGCAGGTAGAAACAAAACAGGCTGCTCCCAAAGGCGACGAAGCACAACTCACCCCACCTCGTTCTAGGCTGGCTGTTTGCAGACTGATTGCCAGAGACCCAGATCGCATGCTTCCCTACAGAGCCCCCTAGTCTACAATGAGGAACAGCAAACCCCTTACAAGTTAAAGTGATAGCCTATAATTTTAAACACAATTCTCAATACACCACAGATACCACATCACCTAGCTTTTGTCTGAATGTATTGATTGCTGGGTTTTTAATGAACTGACTTTCTTAGAGCTATTTTTAATGATTATCCACATCAGTTGCTTCTTTATTTTCTGTCAAGTAAGATGGGATAGTCTTTATCCTCTGGTTCATTTCCATAGAGTCCAGTCTGGGTCAGACAGTCTGGCTTGTTACTTGCCATATTCTTTAGATAGGTATTTCTTCCATTGGTTTGCTTGCTTTCTAATTGGAAATAGGTGCAGGTATGAAATCAGTCAAAGTGGAATAATAGAGAAAGGTCCCAAAATATTCCAAAGAACGCCGAAGATACAAATATACAATACCCACATTAAAGAAAAAATTACTAACAGTGAAAAAAATGAAAAAAGAGAACTGTGTGCAATTATATTGGCGAGGTGCAAAATTGAGTGATTTAATGGCTTACATAAAAGCTGTGTATGTAATGAAAACTGGTATCCATTTAAGATAGTCAGTGGAGAGGAGATACAATGATTTATTAAACCATTTATTAATAGTGATGTTGTTGGAAGATTTCCACTCAGTATCCATAATCACTCTGGTATCAAATAATACATGTTGTAAAAGGTGGGAAAAGGAGTTTTCATTACTTCAGAAAACCCAATCCTGGTGTTAGATTGAATTGGAATTGTACCTTTTCACTGTGGAACAAAAGCAGAACATATGGTCAAAGGCCCAGATCCTCAAAGGTATTTAGACACCTAAATTTGAAATACCTCTAGGAGCTGGGCCAAAATCTCCAGTTCTACTGCATTCTCTCCAGCAGAAGTCCATGGTTGGGCAATTTAAACTTCTATTCAGTTTAACAAAGAGAAGGTTAATGGGTGACTTGATCACAGTCTGTAAGCACCTACATGGGGAACAAATATTTAATAATGGGCCCTTCAGTCTAGCAGAGAAAGGTCTAACGCAGTGAGTGGCTAGATGCTGAAGCTAGACAAATTCAGACCAGAAATAAGGTGTACACTTTTAACAGCGAGAGTCGTCAGCAATCCCTCAAGGTCGAGGATGATCTCTTTCACAGGTTTCATTTTGTATGGGTCCTTTGGTGACTGAGGAGTCCAATCCTTGAGCTACAGGCTCGTTGGCAGCCATTGGTGGTGGTGTTGGAAGTCAGGGCTGGGCCATGATTACTACATGACAGTCATCTGTCCTTTCTTTTCTGGCATTTTTCTGTGACCAGGGCAAGGCAATTTTCCTCAAAAGTGGACGCTCCTTCTCTGACAAATCTTCACCAGTTATCCCTGTTCTGGGCTGCTGTCTCCCAGCGTGTGGTGTCCATGCCCCATTTCTTGATATTTTTCTTGAGGTTGTCTTTAAAGTGTTTCTTTTTGCCTCCCCATTTCCTTTCTCCTGTGCAGAGTTGGACATACAGCAATTGTTTTGGTAAGCATACAACAGGCATGCACACACAGTGTCCGCTCCACCTCAGCTGGTGCTGGATAATCAGGGCCTCAGCACTGAAGATGTTGGCCTTTGTGAGGACACTGACATTAGTGTGGCAATTCTCCCACTTTATGTTGAGGATCTTCTGAAGAAAGTTCTGGTGCTAGCATTCCAGGTTTTTCAGATGTTTTCTATAGGACACCCAAGTCTTGCAGCCGTAGAGAAGAGTTGGGATTACCACCACTTTATAAATTAAAAGTCAAGTGTGTGTTCTGATGTCATGATTATTGAACACCCGGTGAGACAGTATGCAAGGCTGGCACACTGGATTCTGTGCTGAATCTCAAAGTCTTTGTCTGTCCTCTGTGAGGGATGGCTGCCAAGGTAGGCAAAGTATTCTACATTTTCCAGTTCTTCACTATCAATGTAGATCTTCTTTGCTGGGTCTGATGATTGACTGGGAGCTGGCTGGTGGAGAACTTTTGTTTTGCTGATGTTCAGAGTTAGGCGTAGGCTTTTGTACATTTCAGAGACGCAGTTAAGGGCTGTTTGTAGATCCTCCTTTGAGTGTGCAACTACAGCACAATCATCTACCTACTGGAGTTTGGCTATTGTTGCTGATATTACTTTAGCCCTGGCAGAGAGACAAGAAAGGTTGAAGATGTTGCCATCAGTCTGATATTGGATGCCAATGCCCTGTGGTAGAAGGTCTTGGGTTAACATTTTCATTTTAAGCATTAAGCTTTAGCATTCATTTCATGCTAAGAAAATGCAGAGAAGAGTGGGTACTGGTACACAACCTTGTTTTATGCCAGTTCAGATGACAGAGGGCTCAGAGACAGAGCCACTGCCCAGGATGGACACAGTCGTCTGGTCATGGAGGAGTCTTACATTGGTGATAAATTTGCTTGGGCAGCCAAACTTTGACATGATTTTCCACAGAGCCTCACGGTTGACAGAGTCAATGGCTTTGGTCAGATTGATAAAGGCCACATACAGGTCCTGGTGTTGTTCTTTACATTTTTCCTGGATCTGCCTGGCTGCAAAAATTGTGTTGGTGGTGTCGCATATGGTCTGAAGCCGCACTGGGACTCTGGGAGTACTTCCTCTGCAAGAAGGAGCAGGCAATTCAGTGAGATTCTAGCAAGAATCTTCCCAGCGATGGAGAGGAGGGTAATGCCTCGATAGTTGCCACAGTCAGCCCTGTCTCCCTTTTTGAAAATGGTGACGATGTTAGCATTATGTAAGTCAGCGGGGATTTCTTTGGTGTGCCAGATTTTGAGGAGCATCAAATGAAGCTTGTTAGTCAGTGTTTCTCCCTCCACTTTCTGTACTTCGGCTGGTATGCCATCGGGACCTGGTGCTTTATTGTTCTTCATTTGTGTAATTGCTTTGCGGACTTCCTCCGGTGTTGGTGGGTTGGCAAGAGTTTCCCAGATTGGGTGCTGAGGGATAGAGTCACTGGTGTCGTCAGTCACAGTCAACTCTCGATTTAGAAGATTTTGGTAGTGTTCCTTCCAGCACTCTTCGATAGATTCGTTATCTTAAAGAAGGGTACTACCATCTTCGGATCTCAGTGGAGTAAGGCCACATGAGCTTGGTCTGTACAGGGTCTTTGTCTCACAAAAAAAACCTCTGCATATCATGTCTGTCAGCGAATGCTTGGATTTCTTTTGCTTTGTCCTCCCACCATTTGTTTTTGATTTCTCGGATCCTCCTTTGAACCTCAGCTTTGAGCTGATGGAAAGAGCTCTGCATCTGACTGGATGATGGATGGTTTTGCCAGTCACAGAAAGATTTTCTCTTCTCGTCCAAAGGGGCTGTGATCTCAATGTTGTTGTTGTCAAACCAGTCCAGATGGCAGTGGGTAGCAAGGCCGATGATTTCCGAGGCCGATGATTTCCGCCTAAGCCTCATGGATGGTCTGTTTTAGGACTTCCCAGTCTTCTTCGACACTTGTATGGTCATTTCCAGGTATGCATATGGCCAATTTTTCACTGAGCAGTGCTTGGAAGTTCTCTTGGTGCACTGAGGATTGAAGTCTTTGGATGTTGTATTGCCATCTTTGTGATTTGGATTGCTTTCTATGTTTCGTTGCAATCCTGATGGACATGACTAACCTCTCCAGGTGAAAAGAAAAGGAGTACTTGTGGCACCTTAGAGACTAACCAATTTATTTGAGCATGAGCTTTTGAAGTGAGCTGTAGCTCACGAAAGCTCATGCTCAAATAAATTGGTTAGTCTCTAAGGTGCCACAAGTACTCCTTTTCTTTTTGCGAATACAGACTAACACGGCTGTTACTCTGAAACCTCTCCAGGTGGTGGTCAGTCTAGCAATCGTTGGCTCCTTTCATGACACAGGGGATTTGAACATCTCTTAGATCCTGCGTTCTTACAATGACACAGCCTAGGAGGTGCCTTTGTTTTGAACAGGGGTGTTGCCAAGTTGTTTTATACTTGTTTCTTTGTCTAAAGATTGTGTTTGTGATTACAAGGTCGTGCTCTGGCATTTGCTGAGTAGAAGGATGCCATTGGAATTGGTCTTGCCCACTCCTTCCTTTCCAATGGTGCTACTCTATACGTTAGAATCTCGATAATTAACCACTGGAACAATTTATCAAAGGTCGTGATGGGTTCTCCAGCACTGACAATTTTTAAATCAAGATTGGCTATTTTCCTAAAAGATCTAGGAATTATGTTGGGGAAGTTCTCTGGCCTGTGTTCTACAGGAGGTCAGACTAGATGATCACAGTGGTACTTTCTGGCCTTGGAATCTATGAATTTATGAAAACTTAACACCAAGTTTGCTTGCTACATGTGTAAAACTCATATTCCGTGTAAAAATCTGATATTTCATTATATGGCAGATGTAATTTACCAACGTGTTATAGGCTCTGATGAAGCAAGGCCACTTGAACACATGCATAAATCTAAGCATTTGAGTAGTCCCATTGATTTCAATGGGATTATTCACATCCTTACACAGAAGCATGTGTTTAAGAGCTTTGCTGCATCAGGGTCTTAATCTCTGTGGAACCCATATTTGATCACGTGAAGCTAAGGAACCTGAAAGACACAGAAAGGATGAATGTTTGTGCTATATTTTCAGAGACAGTATGCCAGACTCTAATGTCTCTCCCTTTAAGACTTTCAGCACTTTAAACCTCCCAGAGATTAGGACCACTTCCTTCTCAGAAAGGAGAGGAACAATGCAGGGTGGGAATGCGAAGGCGCTCTTGCTAGATTGGCCACGGGAGCAACTGAGGAAATTCCACATATTCATCATTGCATTCTCAGTGTCTTTCAATTGCCTCCCCACTGGTTTCCCGGGAAGATACTCTCCTGGATTTCACCACTGCTACTGCACTGAGTCTCCCGCAGGCTCCCACTGGCACCAGTCTGATACTCCTGTGTCCAGGGGTGGTGAGAAGAAGGTAAACAGTAAGTCCAGCGCTTGTATTTGTGATGGCCACCACCGTGGCCATTAAACCAGGGACCTGCAAGGGTAAAAGCATGAGCAGCTACTGCTGAGCTGAAAAGCTAAGGCTGCCTAGCTAACACTGCAACAGACTCATACCCACTGTGGATAGGGCCCTGAAAGGGACCGGCCCTGAAGGGGATGGGTGACACACACTCACCAGTGGGGTGCATATGCAGAAGAGATCTCTTCGTATTTCGGTGGCACTGTTGCCCTCCCAGGTTCTATAAATATGCTTCTGCGTTTCCAGGACATCCCAATTAGCACAGGATGGATGGTAAAAGCTATTTCTCAAGGTCTGTGCTCCATGGGGGGAAATAAAGGGTCAAGGAACCCACGGGGAACCTTTGGACAGTGTGAGGGCATCACCCATTCCTTGACTATAAATGGGAAATGGGTCACCCGAAGGAGCTGCCTCAAGCCCATAATAATAATACCTGCCTCTTCCATAGCACTTTTCAAACAGCAGATCTCAAACTGCTGCACAATCCTTAATGTGTTAGCCTCGCAATGCCCTCTGGAGTGCGGCGGCGGGGGGGTGGGGAGTGCTATTATTGCCATTTATGGATGGGAACTGAGGCCCCACGGTCACACAGGATGACTGCGGTACAGCAGGGAACCAAAGCTGGCACTCCTAAATCCTAGGCTCACGTCCTAACCACTGGAGCAGAGTCTCTCTCAATGAGGCTTTTGAGTAGCAGTGCGAACACTCAGACTACTCCAGATGACACCCATGTACAACAGGAGGTACTCTATTTTCCTAAAGACTGTGATTATATTGAGGAATCATAGAATCATAGAATGTCAGGGTTGGAAGGGACCTCAGGATGTCATCTAGTCCAACCCCCTGCTCAAAGCAGGACCAATCCCCAATTAAATCATCCCAGCCACGGCTTTGTCAAGCCTGACCTTAAAAACTTCCAAGGAAGGAGATTCCACCACCTCCCTAGGTAACGCATTCCAGTGTTTCATCACCCTCCTAGTGAAGAAGTTTTTCCTAATATCCAACCTAAGCCTCTCCCACTGCAACTTGAGACCATTACTCCTTGTCCTGTCCTCTTCTACCACTGAGAATAGTCTAGAACCATCCTCTCTGGAACCACCTCTCAGGTAGTTGAAAGCAGCTATCAAATCCCCTCTCATTCTTCTCTTCTGCAGACTAAAAAATCCCAGTTCCCTCAGCCTCTCCTCATAAGTCATGTGTTCCAGACCCCTTATCATTTTTGTTGCCCTTCGCTGGACTCTCTCCAATTTATCCACATCCTTCTTGTAGTGTGGGGCCCAAAACTGGACACAGTACTCCAGATGAGGCCTCACCAACGTCGAATAGAGGGGGACGATCACGTCCCTTGATCTGCTCGCTGTGCCCCTACTTATACATCCCAAAATTCCATTGGCCTTCTTGGCAACAAGGGCACACTGCTGACTCATATCCAGCTTCTCGTCCACTGTCACCCCCAGGTCCTTTTCCGCAGAACTGCTGCCTAGCCATTCGGTCCCTAGTCTGTAGCGGTGCATTGGCTTCTTCTGTCCTAAGTGCAGGACCCTGCACTTATCCTTATTGAACCTCATCAGATTTCTTTTGGCCCAATCCTCCAATTTGTCTAGGTCCCTCTATATCCTACCCCTGCCCTTCAGCGTATCTACCACTCCTCCCAGTTTAGTATCATCCGCAAAGGAAAGTTCAAGCTATTGATCCAAACCTTTTGGAACAAATGCCACATGATCCACACCTCACTAGGAAGGTTTGCTCTACTGGGAAAGGCTTCTGGAGGGATGGGGGTCGGGAGAAGGACCTGACTAGCTTGCTGGAATCTGCATAATTAGAAATGGGCCTGAACCATAAGAGTTAGCTACAGCTCTGCCATTCCCCCTAAAGTTCAGGGCTGCTCAGATCCAGGATTTAGGTTCAACTTGTTATAGAGAGAGGGATAACACACCAAAGTCTGGAGACGTTCTGTACTGACGATGGGAACAGAACTGTATGGTGCTTAACAAACAATTAATCTTTTCAGCCAGCAGTGCTGTGAGGCGTGCCAACACTATGTCTTCCACGGACAGAGGAGGAAACTGAGACACAGACAGTCAGTGAAAGAGCCAGGAGTAAAACCCAGAAATCCTGATTCCCAGTCCCCTACTCTGACCACTAGACCATACTCCCTCCGATATGAAGAATGTTTTAATTTCCATTCCCAGTAAAAGCTGCACTTTCACCATCTGATTTGCCAGAAAGTCGCTATATTATATGCATGGTGCTACACTGTCTCATCACAATCTCCTTGACAATGTCACACATTAAAACATATTTCACCAAAAATTTGATTTGCCTTTAATATAGAGGGGAGAAAAGGATTATTCATGACTCATTTCTTGTGTTACCCATGCAATTTCACATCACAATCTGTTGCCATGGAGATGTCACACACATGAGATGGAAGCTAGGACTCTTAATACCTCAGCAGACAGGCACAATAAAGGGAAGGCAAAAGAAAGGAAACAAATATTTGTCATAGACAGAGGAAGGAGGAGGAAAGTGACAGTCCAGTACTAATCAAAAAAATAATTAATTGGCTGTAGTAGCTAAATTCACTGTAATAACTGAGGCATTTTGTACTCTCAGTATTGGAAATACTCCAAACATTGCGCCGTGAGGATGTTTTTCAATGGTACCCAGTTTGTGTTGGATTTTGTTTATGAGACTTTCCTTTAGTGTTGCAAACAATTCCAGGGAGGGGTGGTCAATTCTAGAGTGAGCTTGGGTTTGCGGATGCTCCTATAATGATAAGTCTAGTTTCACTCGGGAGCTCTCCCTTTTTGGGGTGCAATTTATACGAGTAATTTGACTGTGAGTGCAAAATATGAAAACTTGCCCTTTTAACTACCTGTTTGCACCTAAAGACACTCAGCTGGGAGAGATGTACCCACATGTGTGGCCGTGGTCCCTTTTGTAGGTTCAAACTTTGTGGGCACGCTACTGCAAATGGTAAAGCCATGGCATAACCCTGTTTCATTGCTGTACATACACATTTTAATGTTTTAGTCTTCTTCATACTAGTATTTTATAAAGCCTGGCCTTTTGTGCCACCATAAACAATCCTAAAAAGCAATGCAACCATGCCAATTCAAGACTATAGGAATATTATATAGACAGCAATTTTATCCGTCTGAGCAAAATAATTCCATGTACCTCTACTTAGGAACATGCTGCTAGACACAAAACTGCTGCATGAACAAATGCTAATCCTAGCTCATACGCAAGATCGTAAAATTATGTCCCTTACATTAGAACAGCAATAGTTAGTGCTGTAACTAACCATCACACTTAGTAGTAAAACAGAGCAAATATGGATACAACAACTGCTGCCAGAAGTCACATTTTCTATTCCCCTGATTTTAGATATAGAAATGTACTCACTTATCCAAATTTAACATTAATAATAATAATGACAGAACTCCAGGGGCAGAGTAAAGATTACACAGAGGGTGGTCAGTGAGAATTTTGCTGTTAAAAGCTTATTTGTGTGAACTGGGTGTTACAGATGTTGTTAGAACTGAGTGTAATCTCAGCTTTCAATTGATTTTTTTCTTTATTTTAAACTTTATTGTGTGCAATGTGGTAATATGGTATGTGTAATGGCAAGGGGTAACTTGATTTGACTTGTTGTTTGCAGCTTTAAATTAACAAAGTTTGTGCGTGGGAATTTTAAGTTTAGCACACAGGAGCCTCTTTTTCTGCTACTGAAATGCGGCCACTTCTGGGGTGAGAGAGTTTGGCTGAAACTCAACAATGCACAGCAACACAATGCAACATTTTAGGACAGGAAGTGAAGCAGACTCCTGTATTCAACTGAAATGCTGAAGGAATCAGTAGAAAGCAGAATATGATTACTGACTTGGAATTTCTATGCAATATTTTATTCTGACTATGACCTTCTATTATGTCCATCACCATGCAACTGAGCGGCTCCCAAGAAACCAGCATTAACACACCTATTCCTTCCAAAACTGTGATGGTATCATTAGTGTCCATGAGCAGACAGGAGCAATTTTATGACGTGCTCTATGTAAAGGCTGACATTTCCAGTAGTCCTGTGCTCAACAACAGCCTAGTAGTTAGGGTTGGATACCTGGCGTCTGGAAACCAGGGTTCAAGTGCTTCTCTGCCATAGCCATCCTGTGTGACTTTGGACAAGTCACACAGGGCAGGCTTGTAAAACTATTTAGGTATCCAAAGATGCAGCTAGGCATCCAGTGGGATTTTCAAAAGCATCTAGGGGACTAACTTGCAGTGGGGGAGGTTTAGGTTGGATATTAGGAAAAACTTTTTCACTAGGAGGGTGGTGAAACACTGGAATGCGTTACCTAGGGAGGTGGTAGAATCTCCTTCCTTAGAAGTTTTTAAGGTCAGGCTTGACAAAGCCCTGGCTGGGATGATTTAATTGGAGATTGGTCCTGCTTTTGAGCAGGGGGTTGGACTAGATGACCTCCTGAGGTCCCTTCCAACCCTGATATTCTATGATTCTATGATTCTAACTCTCCTTGGAATCAATGGCAGTTGTTAGGTGCCTAAATGAAACCCCACTAGGCACCTACCTGCATCTTCAGGTACCAAAATACCTTTAAAATCTGGCCCTGGTCTCCCTGTGCCACAGTTTCTCAACTGTGAAATAGGGATAATAGCACCTCCCTACTTGCCAGGATGACTGCAAGTAATTTGCATAGGCTTGCAACTGAAACTGATACAGTGTGAGGATAAATGTGTTAATGATTACATATTAATAATATAGCTACCCAAGCTATCAATGTGTTGGGGTTCAAACTCACTCTATACTGAATCAGAAAGAACATCACTGCTGCTAAATCAAGCCTTTTGTGTTTAACAAAACTTTTTCTCTAGTCACTGGCACAATGCTATCTCCCCGATATCAGCTCTGCTTTACTTTAATCAAATGCCAAATACAGTTTCCCTGTACACAAAATAGGAAATGTCTCTGGGATCTCAGATACCTCTGTGCAGTAGTAACTCTAGATGAATATTGACTTTTTAATGACAACCACTGTAGTACAAATACCAGCTGATATTAGTCAGTCAGATCCAGACGGCTGAATAGGGCCGACATGCATGTTATTCAGCAAATGAATTATTTGATTCACCCTTCCCCATAGCATGCTGTCTGCTAGGAAATTTTCATTTGGTCTCTCTAACTTGAGAACCAATTGTAAATGTCAAACCTAAATGCTCAGATTTAAGTGTTAGGTTGTCTTGTTTGATTATGGAAGTAAAAGGTCACAAATGACTAATGAAAAGTACAAGTGATATTGCTAGGGAAATACCATTCTGCCAATGAGTAAGCAAACAGCTGGGGACAACATTATCAGTCTTTTCATTGTCTCTCTCTCTCTCTCTCTCTCTTCATTTCTGATCCTCTTTTATCCACTGGTTCGTTCATTTGGGGCTATATGCAGAGTCCCCATATTTTGAAGGGATGGCTGTTTTTATGCCCTGTCTGGTTACAACTTTGTGGGATGGTACACAGCAACCTTGCAACTGGAAACTGACACTTTATAGATCACTAAATAAACTACTAAATACCCAGAACTGGGGGCTGGTCCCTGAATCTTTGCAGCTGCACCTGAGATATCCACAGCCCAAACACTTTGTTTGGATTTAATACTGTACAACTATGTACAGTAAACCTCATCAAAGTCATTGCAAGAGGAGGTTCCCAGCACATGGCTTTGCCGCTGCAGCAACTTAGACTTTACCAGCTGCCAGAGCAGTGATAAGCCCTTGGGAGTGGTTAGCCCCTCTCCATCCCACTGCTGGCTCTGGGAACCACCTCTTCGTTTGCCACAGGTTGGCTTCTTTAGGGCCTGGCAGCCAGCTGCACAGATGCAGCTCTTCAGAGTAGATCAACAGATCAACTCACCTACCCAATCACAGAGGACAGGTTTCAGAGTAACAGCCGTGTTAGTCTGTATTAGCAAAAAGAAAAGGAGTACTTGTGGCACCTTAGAGACTAACCAATTTATTTGAGCATAAGCTTTCGTGAGCATCCGATGAAGTGAGCTGTAGCTCACGAAAGCTTATGCTCAAATAAATTGGTTAGTCTCTAAGGTGCCACAAGTACTCCTTTTCTTTTTGCGAATCACAGAGGAGTTTTCTATCCACATCCCAAACTGACTTCTGCTAGTTGGTGCACATTGTCTGTGCCCTTTCATCAGGACGTGATGATGATGAAGTAGTCCCTTATCCAGAACATGGGACCACGGCATGGTGTCATCATCCCCGCTCTATGGAAGAACACAGAACAATTCCTGTGGATCTCTTGGCACGGGCTCTCTCTGGCAGGAGGAGGTGACACACACTAGCTAAGTGTGTTGTCCCTAGCTAGTGTATACGCCACACAGAGGATAAGAGCCTGCTCTTGCCAGTGGCACTGTTTGTCCTGGGGGGGTCAGGGCCTGCAAAGCTCCGGTCCAGGGCCCCTATGTGTACTGCTTGAGTGGGTGGAGCTGGGACTGGGAGGAAGAGGGGTGCAGTGGGGGAGCTGGGAGAGGCCCAGGGAAGCAAGGAATGAATTCATCCAGAGTCCATCCTGTCCCTGCCTCCCCTTGCCCACGCCTGGCTCCTGCTCCCACGTAGGGGCTCCATTGTCCAGCCCCACTACTTGGCTCTGGCTTCGTCCCCACCTGGGTTCTCAGCAGCTGCGGCCCCTGAGCTCCCCTGCCCAGACCTGGACTGCAGCGTCCCTGCACTGACCCGCCTCTGAGCACCCCCGCCTGGGACCGGCTCCAGCACCTGCTGGCTCAGAGGGCAGATTATAGGGGAAGGAAAAGGGCCACCAGGCAGGTGAGCACAGGGGCCTGAGACTGCTGGTGAGATCCTGGTATAGCCGAGCACCAGCTGTTCCCTCCTGCTCCCAACTGGGGCCTCCCCTGTAAAGGTGGCCCCGCTACCCAGCTCCAGCTGGCCCCGGGCTCCTGGCACCTCTGGCCCTTGTGCTTTCTGACTGCCAGGCATGCCCCCTTTCCCTCATGGCTGCAGAGCATCCGCTGAGCGGGCGGGAGGACGCTACTCACGGGTCAGTGTGGGAATACTGCAGTCGTCACTGGGCAGGGGAGCACAGGTGCTGATGCCTCTGGGAGCCCAGGCTGAAGCTGGAGATGGGGAGTGGGGCAGTTCTTGCAGCAGAGCCCCCAGCAGGGAGCAGGACAGAGAAGCTGACACCCAGTGGGCTGAACGGAAGATCCTTCAGGCCAGATCTGGCTTTCAGGGGCCCCCTCAGTGCCTTGGGGCCCCCTGTGATTGCATGGGTTTCAGGTGCCTAACATCACCACTGGCTACTGCTGCCAGCTAACTGAGATGCTCCTTTAGCTCAAGAGATGGGGAGGGGCCTGTGCTTCTGGTGACGATGGGTCCCAGGTTCAACACGCACTGATAAGCCTTGGTGGCAGCAATTACAGCCATAAGGTAAGCTCTATGGGGCAGGAACCCCGTTTTGTTCAGTCTGGGCACAGTGCCTTGCATGATTAGGGCTCCTAGGTGCTGTGGTAATAATGATGATATTAACAATTAATAATAGAAAAATTGGGGCCAATCTGCTGCAATATAAATGTGAAACAAAGTTAGTAATACCTGTAGGGCCCAGTCCTGCCAGCGCTTGCTCACGTTCTGTACCAGCCGGCTTCCTGTTGGCATCAATAGGGTTACTCACGGGAGTAAACACAACAATGGCAGCAAGTATTTGGAGGCTCGGGCTCTTATTTTTCATGTCTGTCATGCAAAGCACACTCCTGTAATGATCTTGGGGTTCATTATATAAAGCAGGGAATGAGAAGGGAATAAAACTTGAATAAAACAAATAGGAGAGGTCTCTGGTGAACAGTTGCACACAGGCATGGAGTGTTCCCAAACCTCGCCTCCAGGGCACATCTCCAAATTCCCATACTCACAACGCAGTCCCTTATGAGGGAGCATCGCCAAATCATGTCTTTCATAAATGTCTCTCTATAACTCCAACACACAAACCAGTGACAGGACTCTGGTGAAATGGAGGAACGAAGCTGAGGAAGGAAGGGAGAGAGGGAGGGCAGCTTTTCACTCACCTGTAGCTGAGGAGTGAACAAGGCAGAGAGGCATAAGATGTTTCTCCTGTCTGGCAGGAGCCGCATGAATAAACACACTCTCAGCCACAGTGGCACAATTATAAGCAGGGTCAGTGAGTAGCCAGCACTGGAGGCTGAGCCAAAGCCCACGGCAACCAATAGGAAGCCTTCCAGGCCCTCTACAGGGTTAGGGCTCTAGGTAAGCTGAGGGAGTAGTCACCGGGTTACAAACATAATGAAAGATGCCCTAAGGTAAAATCTTCCTTTGATCTCCCCGTGCGTTTGGGGTGACATTCACCCTGTGCCAGACCCAGGAGAAGCCTACGGGCTTCATCAACACCTGGGCTTGTGCTGGCTCTCTACACAGGCGGGAACTGTGCCCTTTGGGTGTGTTTAGATTGGCAGCTCCTCGATGCAGGAACCATGTTTCCCTCTGTGTCACACCCAGCACCAAGCACACAACTAGCATTTAACAATCCTTAGCACCAAGTCAAGAGTGGCTGGATATAGTCCTTGGAGACTTTCACCATGAGGCAATTGGCTCAGTTGTGGTCACAGTCTGGATGCTAACTAAGCTATCTGTCCATCCCTCCACTCTGGATCTCAGCACCTCCAGGCTTTGGCAAAGCGTAGCCCCAGATCTGGGCTCTGCAGCCTGGGGCCCTCTCTAGTACCAGTTGGTTCCCTGCCTTGCTCTCATTCTTATCATGGTAGATAGCAATTAGCAGCCGCTCAGGGCCTAGCTCTCCTCACACTCCACCAATGCCGTGTGTCAGTTCCAATCACATATTTGAAGAGAAACAAAATTCAAGGGCAGAGCCCCGGGGTTTGAGTTTTGGTGCTGTCATAAATATAAAGGGAAGGGTAAACACCTTTAAAATTCCTCCTGCCCAGAGGAAAAACCCTTTCACCTGTAAAGGGTTAAGAAGCTAGGATAACCCCGCTGGCGCCTGACCAAAATGACCAATGAGGATACAAGAGACTTTCAAAGCTGGAGGGGGGGAGAAACAAAGGTTCTCTCTGTCTGTGTGATGCTTTTGCTGGGAACAGAAAAGGAATGGAGTCTTAGAACTTAGTAAGTAATCTAGCTAGATATGCGGTAGATTCTGTTTTGTTTAAATGGCTGAGAAAATAAGCTGTGCTGAATGGAATGTAGATTCCTGGTTTTGTGTCTTTTTGTAACTTAAGGTTTTGCCTAGAGGGATTCTCTATGTTTTGAATTTGATTACCCTGTAAGGTATTTACCATCCTGATTCTGCAGAGGTGGTTCTTTTTACTCTTTCTTCAATTAAAATTCTTTTAAGAACCTGATTGCTTCTTCATTGTTCTTAAGATCCAAAGGTTTGGGTCTGTGTTCACCTATGCAAATTGGTGAGGATTTTTAACAAGCCTTCCCCAGGAAAGGGGGTGTAGGATTTGGGGAGGATTTTGGGGGGAAAGACGTTTCCAAGCAAGCTCTTTCCCTGTTGTATATTTGTTAGACGCTTGGTGGTGGCAGCAATAAAGTCCAAGGGCAAAAGGTAAAATAGCTTGTACTGTGGGGAAGTTTTAACCTAAGTTGGTAAAAATAAGCTTAGGGAGTTTTCATGCAGGTCCCCACATCTGTAACCTAGAGTTCAGAGTGGGGAAGGAACCTTGACAGGTGCCTTTCCCTCAAGTCAGTTCTACCAGCGCAGGAGGGAGAGCACAGGTAGCTGGTACTGTGACTGGGCCATTTGCCATCCTGTACAGAAGTCTCTGCATACACACAGCTTGGGCCATTGTTAAGTATTTGGGCGGAAGTTTGGCAGCTCCTCCATTTAAGTCACCATTAGGACCCAATATTGCTGAGTTCCTGTGGGGATCCGCATGCATTGCGGGATCTGGTCCTTATTCTCTTTCCCTCCCACCTGCCAACATTCCTCCTCACACTCACACAGCCTGTAAAATCCATTTTACCTGAGCTTGCTATTCACTGTGGCCAAATAAAATTACAGTTGCACTGAATGGACTTGATTTAGGAAACCTGTTTTTTATTTGGAGCCCATTACCCCTACTGCAGTTATACAAGCCAAGTTTCTCCTATTTATTTTAAAGTTGCTTTAAAAAAAATTATACAAGCCCCAGTGAGCAAGTATTCCTACCTGCCTCCCAAACAGCTGCACTGTGAGGTCACTAAATGGGATTATAACGATTTCCAGAGGTTACTCTGTACTAGTGCCATCACACAGCTGTGGCCAATTCGTGCATCCAACTACGTGATGTCATTACAGGGCACCTGCAGGCTCTAAAAATGATCCATTCTTCAGAAAGGAGGAAATGGACTAAGCTGTCAAAACTGCCGCGTGTAGTTCTCTGGCAAGCCTGCCATGGATTGTGCTGGATGCACCGCCTGATTCCTGCCCATGTGAAGGGAGAATATTTGGGCCGTTGGAAACTGATGATATCTGCAGAAGAGGATACCTGTACCGGTAAGCTCAGAGCTGATTTCCAGCTGCAGGTAAAGATCAGAGCATTAGTGATAGAGAGATTTGGCCTAAGCTGTCCCAGAAACATTTCAAGACATTTGATGAAAATCCCACAGTACAGGAACAAAATCTGGAAGCTCTAAAGATTTTTGAATGATACATTAACAGGGTGTTGTTGAGATTATGATACTGTCCTGAAAGAGAAGTACTAGCCTGAAAAAGTCTTAACCTAACACCACCTTAAAATGGAAAGAATCACCATAAGCTCAGTTTACACCTGGGACCATATGTGATCTCCCCATAGGATAAGAAATAATTGAACAATTACCCCCTTTGAAGCGTATGAGGATATGTGCACTGTTTTTTTAAAACTGTAGCTGAAGTGGGCCAGGGAAGGTTTGAGGCAGAAGAAGCTCTGCTACGAAGCAGGGCAAGAGACAGAGCTGCTTTAGGAATAACAGTTTCCCTTGTTTCCACTGAAGTTCCTTGTTCAGTGTTAGAAGAAACAAACTCTGTGATATGTTCCCATTGTCACATGATTGGGATTTTTGTAATGGACATGGACAGCACGCAGAACTCATTGGGTTTTGTTACAACATGGAACTCAGGCTGGGGTCAAAAAACCAATTTTGGCGAGATTCTTGGAAATAAGAAAAGCTAAACTCTCAAATGTAGCTGCATTCTAAGGCCTTGTCTGCACAGGAAAGTATTTCCAGTATAAGCTAAGATGTGCGTTTAAACTGATATCATCGAACCAGTATAACCCCTGTATGGACACTCTTATTCCAGTAGAAAAGTGCATTTTTATGGCTTAACTGATCTCACTTAGGAAGGGGTTTAAGCTAATCTGAAAAAAGTCATTCTTACACTGGACTAAGAATGCTCACACTGGGGGCTACCCCTTAATAACTATACTGGTATAACTGATAAAACGTACCCATGCAGACAAGGCCTAACAGCCAAATCCAGGGACTGTATACAAAAGCCAGCACAGCACGGGATGGGGTGTGCACTCAGGGCTTGTTGACATGGCAAGTTACCACACAGCGAGCCAGAGCGTGCTGTAGATTCACACCCTGGCTGTCTGTGCGGTAACTTGCTGTATAGACAAGCCCTAAGCTTTTGACACGGTCTCCCACAGTATTCTTGCCAGCAAGTTAAAGAAGTATGGGCTGGATGAATGGACTATAAGGTGGATAGAAAGCTGGCGAGATTTTTGGGCTCAACGGGTAGTGATCAATGGCTCCATGTCTGGTTGGCAGCCAGTATCAAGTGGAGTGCCCCAAGGGTCGGTCCTCGGGCCGGTTTTGTTCAATATCTTCATTAATGATCGGGAGGATGGCATGGATTGCACCCTCAGCAAGTTTGCAGATGACATTAAACTGAGAGGAGAGGGTAGATACACTAGAGGGTAGGGATAGGATACAGAGGGACCTAGACAAAGTAGAGGATTGGGCCAAAAGAAATCTGATGAGGTTCAACAAGGACAAGTGAAGAGTCCTGCACTTAGGACAGAAGAATCCCAGGCACGCTACAGACTAGGGACCGAATGGCTCGGCAGCAGTTCTGCAGAAAAGGACCTAGGGGTTACAGTGGATGAGAAGCTGGATATGAGTCAACAGTGTGCCCTTGTTGCCAAGAAGGCCAATGGCATTTTGGGATGTATAAGTAGGACATTGCCAGCAGATCGAGGGATGTGATCCTTCCCCTCTATTCGACATTGAGGCCTCATCTGGAGTACTGTGTCCAGTTTTGGGCTCCACACCACAAAAAGGATGTGAAAAAATTGGAAAATGTCCAGCGGAGGGCAATAAAAATGATTAGGGGGCTGGGGTGCCTGACTTAGGAGGAGAGGCTGAGGGAACTGGGATTGTTTAGTCTGTGGAAGAGAAGAATGAGGGGGGATTTGTTAGCTGCTTTCAACTACCTGAAAGGGGGTTCCAAAGAGATCTTGACTGTTCTCAGTGGTAGCAGATGACAGAACAAGGAGTAATGGTCTCAAGTTGCAGTGGGGGAGGTGTAGGTTGGATATTAGGAAAAACTTTTTCACTAGGAGGGTGGTGAAGCACTGGAATGTGTTACCTAGGGAGGTGGTGGAATCTCCTTCCTTAGATATTTTTAAGGTCGGGCTTGACAAAGCCCTGGCTGGGATGATTTAGTTGGGGATTGGTCCTGCTTTGAGCAGGGCGTTGGACTAGATGACCTCCTGAGGTCCCTTCCAACCCTGATATTCTATGATTCTAAGACTCGCTTAGAGGCATAGCCACTGCATGAGGAAATCCCAGTGAACGGCAGCAATCCATGCAGTGTGGCCATTAGCTGTTGTTGAGGAACTAACATGGAAGAAAATCCCATGTAATCGGTTAAAAGAATAAATCAGGCTGCTTTTTAAAATTAGCATTATTTCAGGCTCTCCCTATATCACAGGCAAAGTGCCATATTTCCCAGGATAGTTGGAATTACCAACTAATGTTATCGTTTCTTTAAAGTACTTTTCATTCTTTTCCATTCATATTATTGCCCCAGTCTCAGAAAAGCCAGCCAGCTCAAGCCAAAGGGGCGGAGAAGGTCAAGCAGAGGCTGCACTTGCCGTCTTCCACGCTCTGTCATCCAGTCAATTTGCTACTGCTGCTTGTTTCTGTCAGAAACCTGCCAAATTCTCTGTGCAGCATCCCAGGGCTGGCCTGGGTGGTGTGTTATGCCACTATTTCTCCTGCAGTGATGACTGAGGGTCAGGCTATGGGGAGGGGAGTCGGAAATTAGCGGGTGGCACAGGTGCTGTCAGGGTCTGGCTGTGAGCCCTCTGCTGGCCGTGTCTCCACCAGGCAGTGCATTACAGGGAGCTGGGCGGTTATTTCATTTAGAAAGCAAATCCAGTGGGTTATTTCAGACAGTAAAGTGCGAGTGGTGCTCAAAGAGAACGGAGGGAACCTCGGGCAATGGAAACAGACCAGGGCATGTGTTCAGTCCCTGTGCTAAAGTCCTGCTCATTCTGAGCAGGTTGAGCAGGTGAGGAGAAAAAAAAAGGGTAAGGGCAGCCACAGATCTTTGCACACAAATAGGCCTCAGGAAACTATCCTGCTATGGCACACCCGAGAGTGCCAGCCTGGCTAACGTGAGGCAATACGCACTGTCCTCATGAGGTTTGTGCACAGTCCAGAAGCACATAGCCAAAGCAAGAGCTAGCTGACACGTTAACCGTGAGAACATTGCTCCAGCAGTGCCAAATAAAGCATCCGTGTATTGTCCGTCTGCTACAGAGAAATACCGGCATAGACTTAGCACAAGACGGACAGTCACCCTCAGATCACTGGCATTTCTAGTCACTTAAAGAGTTAATTCAACATGAAGTTTATGATTTAACCCCTTTTAAAATAATAGTTACGGTTCCTATTGCTTCCTCAGTGGAGTTCCTCACATGTACAAACACGTGGATAATGCTAATCAGAAGCACTTAGCTTGCCATCCATAGCTTTCCTAGCACTTTACACAGACGGGCAGTTAGCCAGCCCTAGGGGGCGGGGCCATTTGTGACAGTGGGGGGATGGATTGTTAAGGCACAGGACTGGGAGTTGGGAGATCTGAATTCTGTTGCTGCCCCTGCTAAAGAGTTACTGTCAGACCTTGGGCAATGCAAGTAGAGGCAAATGCAGAGATTGCTCCTGGTGGGGCAGAACTAGGGCCGTTCCCCTGTGCAAGGTTGGGGTTGGATGTGGGGAAGGGGCTGACGGCAGGGGGCAATCGCTGGTGGATGTCCGTCCTTTATAGCATCCGTTTCCATGCAAGTTAATTAACACAACGAAGGGCCTAGACACTCTCTGATGTTGTAAAGAAATAAGAAGAGGCCGATGTGACAGTCTAATTTACAGCGCCCTTTCAAGATGCGCTTGTGCACAAAGCACCCTATAAAACGCTGGATGTTAGAGCAAGGATGGAGGCTCTAAATCATATCCAAACAAAGTGTCAAAACCAACATTTTTTTTTAAAAAGCCTTAAAATAAAATGGGAAGATGCAAAGGGAAAAGAATTTAAAAAATCAAATCAAATCATCCTACGTGTGATACCAAAGAAGCAAATATCCGCTTTCCACAAAACTGACCTGTCTTTCCCATGGCCTGGAATCTCTGACGGAGCCTGCACTCACTTTCGTAGGCGCACATCAGGATGCCTTCACCACCTAGGATATGTCTACACAGCAGCTGGGACTTGTGATTCCCAGCTCGGATGGCAGTGCCCATGCCTGTCTCTGCTCAAGCTAAAACTAACAGCTTGGCCATGGCGACACAGGTGATAGTTTGGCCTAGCTGCCTGAGGGTCTCGGCCAGGATTGTGCTTGGTTGGCTCCCCCAAACTGCCACTCACACGGCCATGCCCACACTGCTATTTGTAGCATGGTAGCTCGAACACCGCTCATGCATGTACATCTACCATGTGCCTGTGAACGTGTGCAGCTCGTGGTCTCAAAGATGAATCGGAAATCTGCTCTGGGAGTGGTTCCATCTTTAATTGAAATAAAGCCTAAAGAGTAATGGCAGTAGGACTGTAATGGGAAGCCAAATTACAGTAATCATATTTTTCCTTTTGCAGACATCCTTCTGACCACAAAAAAATACACCATCTGTTTCTAAATTACTTCTTGTATTGACTCGACATTAACTTTTTTTTCTGCAAATCCATATTGCAGGACTTCCTGGAAATTTAAAAGACAAGATGGGTGAGGTAATATCATTTATTGGGCCAAACGTCTATTTGTGAGAGAGACAAGCTTTCGAGCCACTCAGAGCTCTTCTTCAGGTCTGGGAAGCATACGCAGAGTGTCACAACTAAATACAAGGTGGAACAGTTTGTTTAACATAAATAGTGAACAACGAGGAGTCCGGTGGCACCTTAAAGACTAAGATTTATTTGGGCATAAGCTTTTGTGGGTAAAAAAACCCACTTCTTCAGATGCATGGAGAGAAAATTATAGATGCAGGCACAAATATACTGACACATGAGGAGAAGGGAGTTACCTCACAAGTGGAGAACCAGTGTTGACAGGGCTAATTCAATCAGGGTGGACGTGGTCCACTCCCAATAATTGATGAGGAGGTGTCAATACCATGTGTCCGTATATTTATGCCTGCATCTGTAATTTTCACTCCATGCATCTGAAGAAGTGGGTTTTTTACCCACGAAAGCTTATGCCCAAATAAATCTGTTAGTCTTTAAGGTGCCACCGGACTCTGCATTGTTTTTGTGGATACAGACTAACACGGCTATCCCTCTGATAAATAGTTAACATATATATCAAGGGACCATTCAAGGTGAAGTGGCCCATTAACACCCCTCCAGTCATAGGGGAAAGGAAGGGAGGGGGGAAATTTGACATTTATTTGTAATAAAATGGAGGGTCCGATTCATCATGAAATAAGATTGCTGCTGCTGCCATCAGCCATGGAGGCTTGACCGGCTGGCAGGACTAACACCCTCTCAAGGGCCATGTCCAGTGTACTCACTTCTCAAGCACTGTCTTGTCTTCGGGTTTCTCTTTGTAGGCCTTAAAGCCTGACATGCAGAAGCATGAAAAACCAAATCACGCTGATGGCTGTAGGTAACATTTTACACAGAGCAATTTGGAGCCATTGGGCCAGATTTACCTTTGGGGTAACTTCACAGAATTTAATGTCATTACATCAGGAATTGGGCTGTTCACAGAGCTTCGTTGTCTCTGGTAATGGTACAAAGGGGTGCCACTCAGGGAAATGGGACTGTGCTGTATGTCGCTATGACACACCATGGTCTTTTGTTTTCTAAGAAACTTGTCCAAAGTTCAGCAGCCATCTTGCACTCAGAGTTGATGCAGACTGAAGGGAGATACCCACTATGCTCTTTCCTGGAGACCTTTACTTTTGTTCTGTTTTTCTTGTGGTAAAAAATAACGGTTGTTGGGACTGAAAATATGTTTGCATTTTGAGTATAGAGAAAATTACTTGCTGAAATGGAGTTAATGAACATTTAAGAGGAGTATTAAGGAAAAATCTTAACAATTAGATTTATTCCAGTGAAGAGTAATCTCCCAAGGAACATGGTAAAATCCTCCCAACCACTGCAGACACTTAAAACTTCACAGGACTGCTTTCATTATTTAATTATGTATGGCACACAGGGTGTTAGCTAGTGACTGTTATATCCAGGGGGGTTGCTAAGGGATCTGTCACAGTTACTGGTTACCTAGAAAGAGCTAGGATGGTCTTATGACTGAAGGACAGGCTCTGGGACCAGGAGAGCTGCATTCTATTCTCATTTCTTCTACCGATTTCCTGTGTGACTTTGAGGAATTCACAACCTTTCTGCTTAAGGTCCTTCATCTGTAAAATGGGCACAGTAACATTGACATGTGGATTTTAAGGGCTGGAGGTCTCTTGAAAAATCAAGCTAAACAAAGCCTTTGCTAACCTTTTGAAAAGTAGGATCCAGAGCAGCTTGTCCAGAGGAAAGCCCACACTGCTTAGAGTTCCTGCTACTAAGCCAAGGCAGAGGACTCTGGACTCCACCCACACCCCACATGAGACTGTATTTTTATTCCTGCCCACTGAACAGCAATAAATCTGAAGGTCAGATCACATCACACCACAATGCACAAAGGCGGCTCACGCTTCATACTGAAAACTCTACCGGGCTGCTGGCTATGGGTGACAGCACACATTCATTCAAACAGAGGCATTGTCAGCTAGAGGGTTAATAGACTGACTGTGCTAGTCAAAGGTTGTGCAGTGCCTTACTAACTTACTGGTCAGTTATTTCAGCAGTTGCCTCTTCCAGTAGAAGGGTTCAGGTTGGCGAATTAGCTTTTCTCTTGCAAACGGCTGGGATCTGAATTACAGCTTTGCAGGCTGCTCACCAAAGAATTCTTAGCTGGAAGTTCAAGGGAAACATTTAGATGTTTGCTCTATTTGGATTCTGTGCTTAATGAGGCGAGAGAGTGTGTTCTGTGCTGCTTGTATTTAGTGTTTCCAGGTGCTGGGCATTGGCAAGAGGTAAGTGGTAGCTGCCTGGAGAACCAGGGCTGTTTGCTTCTCTTCATCTGGTCTGGGGCTCAGGCCTTCCCCCACAATCTGGTCTGCATCTGAGTAGCTTCCCCTTTTGTAGGGATCCCCATATGTAGGGATGCTGGGTTGGGGTGGTTGATCCTGCCCCTTTTCTGAGACAGTATGTCCACGAACGGTTGTGGGTGAATGGATGGGATAGTGGTGAATCAAATTTGTTTGGGCCACTATGAAGCTATCAGGATCATTATGACCCTGTGCAGCTTGATTTTCCTGAGGATACGAGGTAGCAGAGGAATGGGAGGGAAGATGTATATTAGTGGGTCCGACCATTGCACTAGGAAGGTATACCTTGGAGTTGAGGCCCTGCGTGGCTCAAGAGCAATAGGTCACTTCTTTCAGAGTAGCAGCCGTGTTAGCCTGTATTCACAAAAAGAAAAGGAGTACTTGTGGCACCTTAGAGACTAACAAATTTATTTGAGCATAAGCTTTCGTGAGCTACAGCTCACTTCATTGGATGGATTCACTTCTTGTTTCCCAGGGTTGTGGAGAGGTCCCAGGATGGGAAGCCCCATTGATGAAAGATGTACTGCAGTACTGAAGAATGGAGCTCCCGCTCATGATCCCTGTGGAAATGTCTGCTGAGGCTGTCCACTCGGGAGTTCATTACTCCTGGAATATATACCGACAAGAGGGTAATCTGATGCTGGGTGCACTAGTTCCAGAGCTGGATTGCTTCATAGAATATCAGGGTTGGAAGGGACCTCAGGAGGTCATCTAGTCCAGCCCCCTGCTCAAAGCAGGACCAATCCCCAACTGAATCATCCCAGCCAGGGCTTTATCAAGCCCGACCTTAAAAACTTCAAAGGAAGGAGATTCCACCACCTCCCTAGGTAACACATTCCAGTGCTTCACCACCCTCCTAGTGAAAAAGTTTTTCCTAATATCCAACCTACACCTCCCCCACTGCAACTTGAGACCATTACTCCTTGTTCTGTCATCTGCTACCACTGAGAACTGTCTAGATTCATCCTCTTTGGAACCCCCTTTCAGGTAGTTGAAAGCAGCTATCAAATCCCCCTCATTCTTCTCTTCTGCAGACTAAATAATCCCAGTTCTCTCAGCCTCTCTTCATAAATCATGAAGAGTGGCATGGATCTTGCTCTCCCACTTGTTCATGTAATAGACAGTAATCATGGTCCGATCTGACCTGGACATACATGGACAAAATAAGGGGTAGGAACATCTTGCATGCTTCATGGACTGCCTGAAGCTCAAGAAGATTGTTATGCAGTTTGAACTTCTGCAGGGACCAGGAACCCTGAACTGTCTGGTCATCGTGGTGTGCTACCTGTCCCAGCAAGTAGATATCAGTAATGAGTGTCTTTGTAGGTAGGGTGGGAACAAAGGGGACCCACACACAAACCTTCTCTCTGGTCTCCCACCAGGTGAGCTATCTCAGGACATTCTGGGGAAGTGAGACTCATTTGTCCGGGGAGTCCCTGCGGGGGGCGCAGACTGTCCGCAACCAGGCTTGGAGGCACCAAAGATGAAGCATTGTGAAAGGGGTTACATAGGCCCTATAACCAAATAGGACCAAGCAGTACTGGACGGTCATCTGAGGGTTGAAGCTGCGTGACAAGATCCGTCATGGCAAGGAATCTATCCTGAGGTAAGTAGGCTCTTGCCTTGATCAAACTCAGATTCATGAAAATAAATTCTATAACTTCTGTGGAGATTAAAGTGGATTCTTCTGAATTTACCTAAGTTCCAAAGCATGAAAGAGGTCAAGTGAGGAGGTGACTGCTGCTTGGAGTTCCTGATACGACTGTCCTATAAGCAGCCAGATGTCTAGGCAGGGAACTATGGGGCTCCCCACTCTGTGGAGATACACTGCTACCACTGACAGTACCTTTGTGATAGGCAGTCGAAAGGCCAAAGGGGAGCACGCTCTATTGAAAGTGCTCTGGGCCCACCGTGAAGTACAGAAATCTCATGTGTGCTAGGTGAATGACTATATGGAAATAAACAGCCTTCAAATTGAGGGGTGCAAACCAGTCATCTTCATTCAGGGAGGGGATTACTGAGACCAGGGTAATCAACCTAAATCTTGAATGACGTATAAAGACATTTAGCTGTGTAAGGTCCAGGATAGCTCTCTAGCCCACCTTCTTCTTGGGGATGAGGAAATATTTGGAGTAAAAGCCCAATTACATAGGGGTTACAAGCTCTATTGACCCAAGCTGGAGAAGGGAGTCCAACCCTTTTATGAGAATCCTCTCATGAGAAGGTCCTGGAAGAGAGATGGGGAGAGTGGCCTGGGAGAGGGGGCTGAAGGGGCGCTACCTGGAGGCTCAGATTGAGTAGGGGGGAAGTGGGAGGGCTCAGGGCCCAAATGGGGCCTCTTGGAGAGCTCCATTAAGTGTCAGAGTCTGAACTCCTGAGATGGTCTGGTAAGCGGGGGAAAGGAGCAGCAGATGTCACACCACAAAAGGATGTGTGCTTCTCTGAGGGAGCAAAGGCAGCTCTTGTGAGGGTCAGTCACTGGGAAGACCCAGGGGTGGTCCAGGTACTGAAGCCTGGAACTTTGGGCACGCTAGGTGTCCTGAACAGTGGGAGGCCTGGGGAGACAACACCCCAAATCAGCTCTCTAAAAATAACTATTTACAAATTATTTACGGAGCTGAAGATTGAGCAGGAACCCTGGAAAGGCTACAGACACAGAAGGGTTCTGTCCCAGACTGTGAGCGGTAGAAAGGAACTGGAGAGATGGTTGGTTCGTGCCACCCCTTATCCCCTCGGTTCAGAACACGAGGAGGGGAAGAGCACTGGCACAGTGCTATTGAAAAATCTTCCCATTCCAAATGCATGGAGCACATGTGCACTCACCCACACGAGCCCAGCACTTGAAAAAGGACCAACAGGAATCGATGAACAACACTTGAATGTCCAAATTAGGCTCTTAAGGTGTCGAGGTGTCTTTGGGACTGATCACTGGTGCCCTGCAGCCACTCTGCACTGAAGAGGGAGAAGAGGGGCCTTTATGAGATTCTAGTAAATAACTCAGAAGTTTTGCTGCTCTAGGGCATTGTTTGTAACTATCGAAGGCATTAACGCAGCAATGGCTCTTGTATTGGGCCTCTGTTGGGTGTTTGCTGATCCACCGACATCTCCTCCCCCTTATATAAGCAAAGACTCCTTGCACTGACCCCTTTTCACATCTCAGCCTTATTTGCTGCCTGATTTATCTGGTGTGTACTGATGTATCTAAAACCCAACCCCTCCAGAACCTCACTAGATTCCAGATTCAACATCAATACTGTGAACAAATGGCCTTCCAGAATGACCAACACCTCTTCTTGTAGCATACTGAGCCTTCCTTAGGAGTCTTTCATTTACCAGGCCTGACCTTCGCTTAGCTTGGGAGATGAAATGCACCATGGGTGTTGGTCTACGATCTCCCAGCTGTGTATTTGTGGCTGGTTTTATTCCAGGCTGAATGACAGATTAATCTAATGATAGACATTAGGGTGAAACAGACACTCTTCCAGACCGATACTTACCTGAGTATAGTAATATCAGGCTACATGTCTGGAAAGAAAATGATTTTGTTGGTGAAAATGTCTTTCAGTGTATACATTAGTCAGTGCACAGCGCAGGCATTCTGAAAGTGCAGAGTGCCGATCATTTTTGGATACACTTTGTAAACAGAAAAAACAATACCATGGGTGGTTATTATTATTATTATTCTGTTCAGAGGGATGCTGCAAAATCAACATCATCTAATAGTTTTTCCGAGCACAGAAATAGTATTGCCATGACAACCACTAACCAAGGATTTGCGTCAGTCAAGGGGAAAGAGCATACATTGTTGAAGGAGCAGAATCAATTTCCTACCGCTCCTCAGGAGCGCTCTTCCTTATCTATTTAGGATACCTGGCACTTAGCAACAAAATAAAACCATCTCTGAATTACCCATTTGCACATGTGAGTTGGAACTCTCCTCCTCTCCCCCAGTAATGGAAATCTCCATCTTGGTATCCTGCCATCTGTCCCTTCATGGACATTGACTGGGAATGTGAGCAGGAGTCCAATGGAAATGCATACTGTGGCATTTTGCTCCATATTTTTCATAGTAATATTATTATGATATGAGTATGTCATAATTATGTATTTTGTGCAAGATAAGGCATGAGATATCATTGGAAAGGTTATGATTATGATTATCCTACTTGTATGCATGTATCATTTTAGTATCTGAAGTTAGGAATATTGTCTATGCATCTATTACAAATTTGTTTAAACCTGGGGAACGATCACTAGACAGAATGCAATCAGTCTAGATGGCTGGCTGGGAAGGGCCAATAGGGAGAACAGTTGGTCTTAGATGATGCTAATCTCCCACCTGGGAGCCTTCCTGGGGAAGCTGCAAACATGGAGTCATGGCTGTGGTGGTCCTACAGGGACATGTCACCAAGTCACCTCATACCAGACTCCATCATAATACTAGTGTTTTTCCACTGACCAGGTGTGGGCATCAAACTGCGAGACAAAGGGTTCCCACCATATGCTAAAGCTATATAAGGCAGGGGAGTGACATCAGCGTGGTTCATTCTTCACTGACTCCCTGCCCAAGAAGATGGCTGGAAAACACCTGAGAAACAAAAGACTGAACTAGGGGAGAAGGGCTGAACCTAGGCTAGAGGGTTTTCTAGCCTGTGAAAGGAATAACAGGAGTTTTAAGCTGCAAGCAAGTGTATCTTTCTCTCAAGAATCTCTGCAAACTGCCTAAAACAACATTTAGGGTGAGAATTTTCTACTTATAACCAATTTCTTTAGTATATTAAGATTAGATTGTGATTAGTTTTATTTGCTAGGTAATCTGCTTGGATCTGCTTGCTATCCCTTACAATCAATCTTTTGTAGTTAATAAACTTGTTTTGTTTTCTCTAAAACAGTGTGTGGAAATCATTACTTGAGGCAGAAAGCTGTGTATATTCCTCTCCACATTGAGAGAGGGAGTGAATTTAATGAGCTTACACTGTACAGTTCTCTTTGCAGCGCAAGATGGTATAATTTTGGGTTTACACTCCAGAGGGGGGCGTGCACTTGAGTAACTGGGCAGTTCCTTAGCTGAGCCTTCCCATGCAGAGCTGATCTCAGCATCTGTGTGTGTAGCTACAGCTGGGTGTACGTACGTATGTGTGCTGGTAACATGCAATCTGAAGCCTGGGAAAGGGCTTGGCAGGCTTACCTCAGCAATACAGTGTAAAGGGAGCCCAGGCTGGTGGGTCAGGTGGGCTGAATGCTACCCCAGTTCCAAATGGCACCCTGGGGATAACCCGTCACACACACTTCAAAATATCCACTTTTTTCTCCTCTAATTTACTGCTAGGCTGCTAGCTCAAAAATAACGAGGGCAGCACCTACACCACAATGCGAGAGGAACACAACGTAAGACAAGTGAGTGTTCCTTACATGCTAGCGATCCTAAAGCATTAGCAGGGTGCAGGTGCAGAAACATCCCAAACCCATTCCAAGCTTGGAACCAATTCTCTGAACACTGTTTTTTCCTTTAACTACGGGCCACATCAAAATCTGGAACTTACACACTGGTCAGACACATGGTCTATCTTATTCAGTATCTTAACAGTGACCAGGGCCCAAGAATCTCCCTGGTTACAAAGACACACACAAATCCTTTTTTAAAAACCCTTAAAGCCTTTGCCCCAGGAAACCTATGACCTTGACCTTAGGGGATAGAATTTATAATTCCTATATAGTTTGCATTTTTATTATTTTATTTCTGCAGCTTGTGCATCCCTCCTTCAGGTTTGTCTTCGTCACTCAAGGTCACTTTGCCTCTGGACAGTTCGTTCTTTGGGAAATGACAGTTCCAGTTTTCTTTCAAAGAAGAATGAATTATCTTTAGTTGCTTTATGCAGGTACCTCTTGAGTGTGCACATTTGTTGATTGTAACATGGTACCAGTGAGACATGGGCCTGAATCCATCTCGATCCAACTCCTTCTGCCCTCCCAGTGGTGATCGATTTCAGATTTAGATTCTGATCTGAATAAACTTTGTCTCTAAAACTAACATTGTAATGGCCCCAAAGCAGCTCCTCAAAGCTGAAATCACCCTGAACTTTAGGAAAGGTTGGGTTGAGGTCCTAGCTTCTGAACTCTGGACTTTTTCTGGTAACAAAACACATCATGGACTCCAAATTACAATTGCACAACCTATAAATATATGAGTTCCACCCAAGCTGGAAAAGCTACTGATGCACATAGTCATATTTTCACTCACAGCTCAACTCTGTTTTGGGATTTGATATAACTAGATTATCCCATAACAGCAGAAACCCCTGCATCTAACAGCTGTATTGTCCCATAATGTCACCTCAGGTTAAGGAGTCATAGAAATCATACAGATTAAGGCCAGAAAGGCCTACTAGAGCATAGTCTGACCTCTTGTATATCACAGGCCACCAACGTCACCAGCCAACGGCACACTAAACCTAACAACCAAAAATTAGACCAAAGGAGACTAGATTGTTCTGTGCCACAGGCAGAGACTAGGAGGGACCGAGGTGCACCAGTGTCTGAGGCCCCCACAATTGCAGGAAATTGATAAGTGAGATATGCCCAGATACTCCTGGCAAGCAACACATGCCCACACTACAGAGGAAGGCAAAAAACACCCAAGGCCACTGTCAATCTGACCTGGAGGAAAATTCCTTCCCAATCCCACATATGGCAATCAGATAGACCCTGGGTGTCTGAACAAGAACCACCCAGCCAAGCAGTTGAGAGTGAGAATGCTTGGTGACACCTCAGAGCCTGGCCTACCCCACCTAGTGCCCCAGCTCCAGCCGTGGCCATCCCTGATGCTTCAGAGGAAAGAGATTTAAAAACCCTCTTAGAATATGTTGGGGGAGAAAAATCCCTTCCTGACCACTGCTGGTGGCCAGCTGAAGCTCTGAAGCATGAGCTTTAGGAACATAAGATATAAACCAGAAGTGAATCCCAGGACTTTTGAGCCCTGGCCCCACCATCAACAAGCAACCCTGTTATACAATCACACTCAAATGTGTCCGGTTCTCTCTTAAGATTAAGTTGTTTTCCCCCAAAAACTCCTCCAGGGAGGCTGTTCTAGAGCCTCACCCCTGTGATGGTTAGAAAGCTTCTAATGAACACCCTGAATTTGTGCATGGACAGTTTATATATTATTTGTTCTGATGCCAACATTGTCCTTTACCTTAATTAGCTCTTCACCCTCTCTCATATTTACCCCTTTAATGTATCTAGAGAGAGCAATCAGATCCCCTCTCAGCCTTATTTTTGCAAGACTAAACAATCCAAGGTCTTCCAGTCTCCTCTCATAAGATAGGCCCTCTATTCCCCCGATCATCCAGGAGGCTTGTCGCTGCACCTGTTCCAGTTTAAATTCATCTTGGTTGAATACGCATGTCTAGAATTGTAGAGTATTTCAAACAAAGTCTTACCAGTGCCTTAGCCAATGGCATTAGTACTTCTCTAGCTCTACGTGAAATGCCTCGCCTACCACATCCTAGGATCACATTTGCCTTTTTCACAGCCACATCACACTAGTGGTTCATAATCATCCTATGATTGACCCACACACCCAGGTCTTGTTCCTCCTCTTTTGCTTCCAACTGATGAGTCTCCAGTTTGTAGCAGAAATTCTTGTTATTACCCTAAGTGCATGGCCTTGCACTTTGTACTAGTGAATTTCATCCCATTTCTATTACTTCTAGTCTTCAAGGTCATCCAGATCTTCCTGTATAATGTTCCACTCCTCCTCTCTGTTGATGATGGCTCACAGTTTTGTATCATCAGCAAATTTCATTAGCACACTCCTACTTTTTGTGCCAAAATCATTAATACAAATATTGAATAAGATTGGTCCCAAAAGTAATCCGTGAGGAACTCCACTAGTAACCTCCCTCCAGACCAATAATTCACCTTTCAGCACAACCTGTTACCTTCTTACCCAAACAGAAACAGCTCAATGGCCAGTAATACCACCACAGGTTGATAAGCATGTGTAACACTGACAAGAGCACAATCGTCAGCCGGCGGGATCGAACCTGAGCCCTCTGGAATTTAATGCATAAGCCTCAAGCCATATGGCTGGCGCTCTCTCTCTCTCGCCCCCTCCTCCTCTTGGTACCGCTAGATGGGACAGAACACCCCACCCAGGAGGTGTGTGGGTTACATATGAAAACAGAAACATTTTGCGTCTACAAATGATTTGGGGAAACAGGCATTTAAATTTAGAACTAAATTTTTAAACTATTTGAGCATATTGTGGGTTAGACAATGATCCTAACGATCCTGCTGCAATGTGTTAGTTCCACTGCATCCACTTGTATCACATTGTGGCAGGGTTAACACAACATAATGGGAAACGTGAGCCGTTACCATGGAAATTAAAAACAAACAAAAAAATTATGACTTTCTTCTTAATTAACTGCGATGCAACGGTTAGTCAGTCTGCAGCCAGAATATTTGTCTCCTAGACTTGACCATTTATGTTCTTCTAGAAGACTCAGTCCCTACACTCATGAGTAGGGCATTGACCTCATTTATATTGACGCTGGGGGAACGGGGCACGGACATGTCATTAAGTATCAATAAGACAATGGAGACTTTTACATTACCATGCCTTGCCCTTGTGTTTGCAGTTCGAGTGTTTGTGAAGCACTTTCAGATCCTTGAATGGACGGTGTCCCGCCCAAAGCATCGATAATGTTTCATATTAAGCAGCATTATCATTATTATTTAAAGCTATACTTTATATAAAGAATCAACTTGCTTCTGTCAGGGGCAACGGGGATGATAAAAAAGCTTCACTCCTCAGTCGGAGAAGTCAGTTCATAGTCTAGCTTTAGCAAATGCGAAGCAGACAACTTTTCTCCTCCATCATGCCACAATGGTCCAAGTCCTGATGGTCTAGGTACTTTAAAAGGCAAAAAGCCTAACCTTTCTTACATCCCAGAAATGGTGGGTGAGAAGGAAAGAACCCAGCTTGATTTTCAGATCCCAGGTTGAATTTGTAGGGTTGGCTCTTAAACTCCCCCCTCAGACATCTTCTGACGTGCCAACTGGTGACATCTGGTCAAGAAATTGAGATGCAGTAAAGAACCCAGGATGCCATTTGGACAGCATCACTTTCCAGAGAAGAATCACAATTTGGATGAACAATTAGTTGACGGAAAGCTGGGTTGTGAAATCTACCTCACGCTAGCATGCCATGCACTACTGTGTAATAAAAGTTCCTTAGTGCTCTTTTATCTACACCGGTGCCAAGGCCCACTGTGCAGTCCAGATTCCTTGGCATTTCTAAATTATCCAGTTTAACATCTTTGCATCTAGGAAAAGGTTTAGTTTAGAGCTGGTTGAAATTCTTCTGCTGAAATTTTATTTGGCTGAAAAGTGGCCTTTTTTAAAAAGAAATTTTGCTTTCTAAAGTTTGGGGGAATTGATGACAAATCAAAATTTAAAAAATCAGTTTTCAAAACCAAAAATTACCAAATCCTCCCTGCCACAAACATTTTTAAAATAAAAAAATAAACACCCTTCCCCTCTGATTTAAAAAAAAACAAACAAAAAAACCAAACAGAAGCAGAACTTTTCCTTCCTGTAATAACTTGCTTTTGTCCTTGCCTCCACCCCAGATAGGTCAGATTCCTGTCTTCCCTTCTCCTGAGCCAGTGCCATTCTAAGGGTTAAACAGCCTCTCTTCAATGCAGGTCAGCTACCTGTCAGCTACCAGTCTTTGACTCTGCCATGCTCACTAACATGCCCTGAGTACCCTGTGATGGAAAAGGGATTGGACAGGTGGTCCAATACCCTTGTATTTTATTAGGAGTTACAAGACATTCTAAGTGTAACCATAGAGAATATAATAGGCATTCCAGGAAACTGCGGAAATGTACAAATGTTTGTTTACTTTGTTTAATGTAACTACTACTGAGATCAGTGTGTCAGCATCTTGTCTTTGGAATTCCTGGGTCATTAACCTTTAGCTGCCTTCCCACACAAAGAGTGATTTCATAATTCAGCATTTGTGCCCCACGGCGTGCTTTTCATTCTTCATTAGATTCTTGCGAGAGAAGGAAAAAAATAGTTACAAGGACAAAGTACAGGCCCTAGGTTTCCATCCTGCCCTTCAGATGGAGTGTTCTGTATCTGGGAATAGAGGTAAGGGAATGGAACACAGGACTTGTGGCCTGAGCTGACCGTTTGACACTGGGAAAGTCGCTTCATCTCCTGGGGCCTCAGTCTGCAGCTATAAAATGGGTGTAATAATGTATCATAATTAGCCCATGGAACTCATTGCCACAGATCAGCTGCAGCACCAGAACAACATGGTCAGAAGCAATGCAAGCTTCTCCCACTCTTGGTGTCACCCAATAATAAATAATAATAATAATAATAATGCTTGTGGTGAGAGGGCAGTTCAGCCTCCTGGGCACATTCATTTGCTGGCTTCTCTGCTGCCATTGCCTACCAGGGAGCCAACTGTGGTGACTTGGTGACATGTCCCTGTAGGGCCACCACAGCCATGACTCAAAGGCTGTTTGCAGCATCCCCAGGAAGGCTCCCAGGTGGGAGATTAGCATCGTCTAAGACCTACTGTTCTCCCTAATGGCCCTTCCCAGCCAGCCATCTAGACTGATGGCAGTCTGTCCAGTGATCGTTCCCCAGGTTTAGACAAATTTGTAATAGATGCATAGACAATATTCCTAACTTCAGATACTAAAATGATACATGCATACAAGTAGGATAATGGTGTGAAGTGTCTGGTTACAGTTCAATGCTCTCAGGGGCAGGCAGCAGTTGTGAATTAGTCAACAACATGCACGCACTCACTTTGCACACTCGAGCACCTTTATGTTCTTTTAGATTTAATCATGCAAAGCACATCACACAAAACAAGAACCACTACAGGCAATGTCCTCACTAGTGCGCCCTTCCTCTGGCAGTCCTGGGGGACCAGTGGTGTTCAGGAAAGTAGGCAGCCAGGATGCCCCCTCCTCATGCAGGCTGGTACATGGTACAGTGGTCTCTCCATCATGGACTGGAGAAAATGCCCCCCCCCCCCAGTGTCAGGTGACACCCTTGCCAGCTTCCCCACATGAGCACAAACCCCTGCCAGGTGACTTGGTTGCCAAGGTAACTCCTGTCCCCCTCCAACACACCAGTTATTCTGGGCTGGGGCCAGTCCTTTGTCTAGAATGGCTAGATTTCCAAGGACTTGGTACTTAGTATCAACTACCCTCTATTGTTATACTTTGGCCACCAACCTCCTGGATGTCAGCCCCAACAGGAAGCCAACAGACCTCAAAGACCTGAAAGCAAAGTTGGCTGCACATTCAAAATGGAGTGTGCTGCCTGCCCCAGGCAGACAGGCTTCGTAATCTTCAGAAGTTGTACCAACATATGCCCAGTTCATCACAACTTGCCCACGCTCATCCAGGGAACCACTGGCCAAGCCCCTTTGTTCTGATTCCCAGCTGCCTTGCTCTGACCACTAGACAACACTTCCTCCAAACAGGTTGTTCACACCAACATTAAGGACATCCACAGGAGCGAAGCTCGGAGCACAAAAGCCCCTCTGTTGGAAATGGGCTGGGAAGAAACTCCCCTATCCTCGTCTTTAAGGGAGCCTCTCAGATCCTTCTTCTGCACAGCTGGAGGCAGGAAGAGGGCAACAACCCTTGCCAAACAACACCTGCCTCTCCAGTGTCCCTCCAAAGCAGGGCGAGAGACAGCATGATGGAGAGCCCTGAAGTGGCACTCACTGTTCAGACCCTGCCTGGCAGCCCTGTCTCTCCTTTGCGGCTGCATGTACTGAAACCCCCATCAGGGCTGGGGCACCTGGCTGTGAAAGGAATGCCCTGCTTTTGGCATTAGGGTGGTTTTGAGCCAAGCATAAAGCTGCTGGCTTCTAACAATCAAGGTGGGTGTTCTCTGAAGATAAAGCTCAGCATATGAGCCTCGCAGCATCTGATTGGGATTGTTCTCAATCCTTTCGCTGCAGACGGCCAGTCGGGATCCTGGAGCCCTTTCTCTGCACCGAGGACAGGAGCAAACCAACAACAGCCCCTTGAAAACCAAGGTTGAGTCAGGAGGGCTGATCATTCCCACATCTCCCCAGCTGCTGGAACGGTTAGAGAGAGACAACACGCCCAGGGGGCCTCATGCAGCCTTCAGCCAGCCCGGTTGCATGTCAAAACAGGACCAGATGCTGCTTCTGCTTTAGAGAGGCTGTGGCCCCCAGACTCAGCACAAAACTAAATGTTTAAGGCCCAGGTCTAAAGGCTTGAAATATAATCCTTCATGGCTACATTTTTAAAGCCAACCTCTGATTCTGTGTGTGCAAAGACTGGCACTGAGGTAGCTTGGTGCCTGATTGTGTCCATAGATCAGCCACTCAGTTATTTTAAATGACGCCAATATCTGCCCCACGTTGACAGTAAGGGCAAAATTACTGGCGCAGAACTGACTGAGGCCTCTTTTAAATACACGGCCCGTAAATTTGGAGCTCCCAGCTCAATGGCCTGGTTATGGGCCCATGAGCCATTGTAGAAGGTGGATGGCTTGATGGCAACAGATGCATGTTAGTAATAAAGTTCGGCCGCAGCATTGTAGTGATTAGATGGTGATCAAACACTCTATACACAGCACATCTGAACAAAAGAAGCAGCTGATAAGGCTTGTCACGGCAGCACAGCTGCAGAGCATTGGCTGCGAGAAGCTGGAAATCAAGTGCAACCCAGAATTGTGAGAGGGCAAAGTGGCCTGTCCTGAAGTGGGATGAAACGGCAAAATCTTTTCACGAGCAAGAAAACCCAATACAAATTCATCTTGGCTCAGTTTGAAACGTTTCATTTCGATTTCAACCTTTCACATTTTTCAGTACAAATTAAGTTGAATTTCAAAATGAAAAAAAGCCACTTTGAACCAAAACCCTGAAAATTTTCATTTTGACAATGTGAAACGGGACGCTGACCATTTTTAAACTTTTGAGTAGGGAAATTTGTTGACATCAAGCCCTTCCCACAGTTTTGGTTTTGACAAATTGGAATTTTTCAGTGGAAAAAAAATGTTCCATTGAAAAATCCTGATCAGCTACAATTCTGATATGGTGTCATTTGTTTTTTGCAGCGTGGACTTGATTTACCAAAAGTTCAGGTTAATGTTAGACTGAAAATTTTAGAGGCTTTTACCCTAAGAAGCAGCATGTCCAAGTGGCTACAGCATGGGCTGGGGACACAGAAAACCACAGCTCTATTCCTGACACTAACCTATGTGTAACTTTGGGTGAGTCACTTCCCCACTGTGTACCTCAGCCTCTGCAGCTGTGACATGGGAATTATAATGCTACTTACTTTCCTTTGCAAAACAAGGTGAGATCCAACACTGCCTTGTTTGACCTTTATAAACCAGAACTTGGAAAAACAGAGGGTCCTGAATTGCCAAGTGTAGGGGATAACGTTTACTGCACTTTTGAAGGCCATCTGCACATATGGACCAGACCTCCACAGCTCCTTCCTGATGCCTTTGCTCACGAAAGCATTAAAAACAACCAACCACCTGAGTGTTTGTTTCCTAGAAGGATTTCAAAGCACCTTATGAATCAAGGAAGCATCACAATTCTAATTCTCATTTTATAAATTGGGAAAGAAGAGCATGATGGGGGACACTCACCTTGAGTGCCTCCTAGTGGCTGGGTGCAGTACTGCAAGCTTTTTCCAACTCTTTGCACCCCCTGTAAGTTGCTGACCTCACTTGGCAGGTGTTCAATGACTCGGCCCTCCAGCCAAGTCACACAGTCAGAACAAACCTCTTCCGGGGTAGCAAAGAGTTCACCAAACTGCCTACCCTCCCCAGGGTCTTCAGCCCCATCTCTGGGCCCTTTAAATCCCACCATTTTCTTGGGCTTCTAAACATGCCTGGTTCCCTTCTCAGGGTTAGGCCACTTGGATAGTGAGGGATCCCAGCCTGCCAAAGCTCCGGGCTCCCTGTAATCCTCTGCTGCTACTTTTGGGGCCTCTGCCCACCTGGTCCCTTTATCTTCACCCCTTAGCCTTAAAGTTCTCAGGTCCCCATTCTCCCAGCATAAGTAAATGCAATGGAGTGGGTAGCGCAGGGTGGGGCAGGCCCCCATCCTCACCCCACTGGTCCCAGCCAGGAACTGACCTGCTCAGCCCCTGCAGCTCCTTTTATTTGAGCCTGCTGGGCTCTGATTGGCTGCTTCAGTGCAGCCTCTCTAGGCAGGCCTGGAGGACCCGCCTTCCCAGCTCCTTTCTTGGGGCAGGGTGTAGTAGAACCACAGGGCCTTGAGCGGGGGCCATTAAGGGTCTGGTGCACCCTGTCACACAGAGGTTGTGTGAACTGACCTGAGTCAAACAGCAAGTCAGAGGCAGGGCAGGAATGCCATCCAAGGACCCTGGCTCTCAATCCCTCTCCGCCACAAGAGGTGCTACCTCTCCCTCTGTGACATACCTGATGTCTGTAATTAACCGTAAAGCACAGGGACGGCTTTGAGGGTCAGTGCTACCATCAGCATTTGAACGACTGCGATGTCTAGATCTGCGCTGAGTAAGGTACACATAGTGGCAATACGGCCAATGCTGGCAGAGTGCCCTCTCTTTTCACACAAATAACGATCATCGTTGGCAATAAATAACGAAGGGAACAAAGGCAGGCACTAGCTGAGAAAGAAGCTGAATTAGTTCTAGACTCTAGAATTAATCACAACAACAAATGAATTCAACCCTTAAATGCAATGCCCTGATCTTGGATGGGCTGTTCGGTGGATCTAGTGCTGCACATGCGGTGTGGAGATAGTTTACATTTCAAAGCAGGTTTCAGCCTGAAGTGTACCAGAGTGCTATGCAAAATAGGGGTGTGTGTGTGTAACACAACCATCTTTGGAGCAAAACAGTGCTGTTTAACAGCACGTGGCGATACACAGCTTAAGGTAGGTTTCAGAGAAGCACAATAACTTAAGTTAAGGAGCGAAACTGTAGCCCAAAGGCTTCCCTGGCCTATTATACCCGCCGCCCATGGACCACGGCACAAGGAGAGATCGTCTGTTTGTAACGCTGATGGTTCTGAAGTGAAGTGGCACCCGTGAACGGATGTATTTTCAAAGCTTTGGTAAATGGCAGCTCCAGATTCTCGGTTCCTGTTAAGATGGGGGAAAAAAACCAGCAGAGGGCAGCATTTCTCATCGACACCACTCTCCCAGACTCGGTGCGCAGTGGGTTCAAGGGGCCAGTTGCCTGAAGGGCTTGTCAGCCTTCCACAGGCTGAGCCCTGCTCCACTTATTCATCTCACCTGAAAACCAGGCGGGGCACGGACACTGCTGCAGCCACTGTCCGCATTTGCCGTCTTGGACGAGGGACGCTTCCGGGCTGACGGCTGTAGCCCCTGCTCAGCAGGGCTCTGGAAAGCTGCGGTTGGATTTAATTGCCACAGCTGCTGCTGCTGCTTTTTTTTTTTTTTTGGACATTTCTAAACATTCCCTTCCCCCGCTACATTTGCCATGAAACTTTTCCAGTTTTTCATCAGAAAATCAAAAACCCCAAACCATTTCCTAGCGCCAAATAGCTTCCGAGGCCAGAAGGAACCACTGTGGTCTCTAGTCTGAGCTCCTGTATAACCCAGGCCAGAGACCTTCCCCCAAAGAATTCCCAGCTCAGATCTTTCAGAGAAACGGCCCATCTCGACTTTTACTGCAACCCCAAGTTTTTAACAAACATTTCATTTGTATATTTTTGTTTTTAAACCAGAACATTTTGAGCCAAATGAAAATTTTCCATGGCCATTTTTGTCTTGGTCAAGTTTCATCCCACAAATATTTCAACAGAAAAATTTCAAGCGGGTGCACTTGTCTCAGGAACCACCTTCCCCTGCCATCCCCTGGTCCTGTTCAGGGCTGACTTTGGCAGGTGCTTCACAGTAGGGCTGTCAATTAATCGCAGTTGGCTCACGCGATTAACTCAAAAAAATGAATCACTATTAAAAAAATTAATCGCATTTAATCGCAGTTAAACTGTTAAACAATAGAATACCAATTGAAATTTATTAAATATTTTGGATGTTCTTCTACATTTTCAAAGCTATTGATTTCAGTTACAATGCAGAATACAAAGTGTACAGTGCTCTCTTTATATCGTTATTTTTATTACAAATATTTGCACTGTAAAAATGATAAAAGAAATAATATTTTGCAATTCACCTCATACAAGTACCGTAGTGCAATCTCTTTATCATGAAAGTGCAGCTTATAAATGTAGATTTCTTTTTGTTTTACCCACATTCTGCCATATATTTAATGTTATAGCAGTCTCAGATGATGACCCAGCACTTTCACTGCAGATTTGACAAAATGCAAAGAAGGTACCAATGTGAGATTTCTGAAGATAGCTACAGCACTCGACCCAAGGTTTAAGAATCTGAAGTGCCTTCCAAAATCTGAGATGGACCAGGTGTGGAGCATGCTTTCAGAAGTCTTAAAAGAGCAACACTCTGATGTGGAAACTACAGAACCTGAACCACCAAAAAAGAAAATCAACCTTCTGCTGGTGGCATCTGATTCAGATAATGAAAATGAACATGCGTCAGTCCGCACTGCTTTGGATTGTTATCAAGCAGAACTTGTCATCAGCATGGACGCATGTGCCCTGGAATGGTGGTTGAAGCATGAAGGGATATACGAATCTTTAGTGCATCTGGCATGTAAATATCTTGCGATGCCGGCTACAATAGTGCCATGAGAACGCCTGTTCTCACTTTCTGGTGACAATGTAAACAAGAAGAGGGCAGCATTATCGCCTGCAAATATAAACAAACTCGTTTGTCTTAGCGATTGGCTGAACAAGAAGTAGGACTGAGTGGACTTGTAGGCTCTACAGTTTCACGTTGTTTTATTTTTGAATGCAGTTATTTTTTGTGCATAATTCTACATTTGTAAGTTCAACTTTCATGACAAAGAGATTGCACGACAGTACTTGTATTAGGTGAATTGAAAAATACTATTTCTTTTGTGCAAATATTTGTAATAAAAATAAATATAAAGTGAGCACGGTACCCTTTGTAACTGAAATCAGTATATTTGAAAATGTAGAAAACATCCAAAACTATTTAAATAAATGGTATTCTATTATTATTTAACAGTTTGATTAATTGCGATTAATTTTTTAAATCGCTTTACAGCCCTACTTCACAGGCAGCTGGCTGGAAAGCATCACTGCTGTACTTCAAACAGAAATCTTCCCCAGACCCGGCCTTTGCCTTTGCTAGACACCACCTGAGGGCTTAGGCATCTGATGAAGTGAGCTGTAGCTCACGAAAGCTTATGCTCAAATAAATTTGTTAGTCTCTAAGGTGCCACAAATACTCCTTTTCATTTTAAACTTGACTGTCAAAAGTGTACTGAGCGGGAGCTGTGGGTGCCGTTTATTCAGGCACCTCTGTATAGCTCTTGTTGCCTAACGTTAGACAACCACGTCTGAAAATGTTGGTGCTGGTGCCCCCTCCCCATACTGATTGCAATGTCCTACAGAACTTACTAGGGGTGAAGCCCAGAGATGTCTGTGGGAACTGCATAGGGTTCTGTAGAAATGACTCTATGCACCTAGCAAACGGAATGGAGAAAGATCCTTACTGAGGGGGTAGACGTAGGGTAAACTCATAGAATTCTACAGAGGGCCAGAAGTCTCTACTCAGTTGTCTAGGACAGTCTGCTGTGTGTAGGACTTTAACACTGATCATGAGAAAGGCAGTGAGCTGGGAGAATGCATCTCTCCTCCAGGCCAACTCCTAACCTAAATATCAGCTCCGAGCGTGCTCAGCTGAGTGTATCTGGCAGTGTCGTTGTGACTTCACAGCCAGAGATGGAGGCTGGGACTCAGGTGTCTTTGAAAGCCAAGGAAGTGTTCAGAAAACTCTTCTGGGGAGCTTGATGGTAGCAGGACTTGTGCAGGCTTTAACAATTATGATTCCTTACAGTTCATGTAAGGTGTTGTATCCCGCAGGATCCCAGAGAGCTTCCAGCCAACACATACAGCAATCGCTGAAATGCAGCCACTTCTGGAGTGAATTACTGCAACTGCTTCCCAGGGCTCAGTAACGCTGCACAGCTGTTTAGTCCAGGAAGAGAACAATACCTTTTCCAACTGAAACCAAAAGGATTAGCTAGAGGCAGAATATAATTCTTGGCACTGGACCTGTCTGAGATTACACCCCTATTCTTGGGGAAAGTGCTTTGGGCTTGGTGTAACTCGTTGTGTGCCTGAGCCTTTCTGATTTTGTCCTCATATGCTTGTGCTGTTCTTTTATACTCGTCCGTAGCAATTAGTCCACATTTCCACTGTTTGTAGGATTCCTTTTTGATTTTCAGGTCATTAAAAAACTCCTGATGGAGTCATATTGACCTCTTACTATTCTTCCTGTCTTTCCTTTGCATCGGGACAGTTTGCTGTTGTACCTTTAATATTGTCTTGAGAAACAACCAGCTCCCCTGAACTCCTTTTTCCCTTAGATTTTCTTCCCAGGGGACCTTACCTACCAGTTCTCTGGGTTTGTTAAAGTCTGCTTTTTTGAACTCCATTGTCCTTATTCTGCTGTCATGCCTTCCTTTCCTTAGAATTGTGCAAGCTATCATTTCATGATCACTTTCACCTAAATTGCCTTCCACCTTCAGATTTGCAACCAATTCCTCCCTGTTGGTCAGAATCAAGTCTAAAATGGCTGCCCCCCTGGTTACTTCCACTACTTTGTGAAACAAAAATTTGTCCCCAACACATTCCGAGAACTTACTGGAGATTTTGTGTTTTGCCGTATTATTTTCCCACCAGATGTCTGGGTAGTTAAAGTCCCCCATTGCTACCAGGTCTTGTGTTTTGGATATTTCTGTTATTTGTTCTAGAAATACCTCAAGTCACCTTCTCTTCCTCATGTGGTGGTCTGTAGTAGACCCCAGCCATGACCCTCTATACCAATATTCCAGTAATGAGACTTATCCCACCAAGTCTCACAGATGCCAATTAAGTCATCATTTAGTTTATGTACTAATATTTCCCGTTCTTCCTGTTTATTCCCTACATGCCTTGCATTTGTGAATAAACATTTAAGATGCTGAGCAGATTCCTCCATTGATTTCTCTCTTGCTGGTCCTGTTACCCTATCGTAATTTTCGATGCTCTAAACCCCCACCGCCCCCCGCCTGCCCTCCCAACATCTAGCCCTCTGTTAAGGTTGGATTTTTGGGGTTTACCGTCCCCTCTGAAGCTAGTTTAAAGCCCTCCTCACCAGGTTGGTGAGTTGGCTACAAAGACGCTCTTCCCCTTTTTGGTCAGGTGAACCACTTCTCTTGTCACGGACAACAGACAATGCCTCCAGCACACCCAAACACTATGATGAGCCACTGGTTCAGAGACAAGGACATCCCATAAGGAGCCACTAATACCACCTAGTGCTCTCCAAGGTTCTCCCATCCAAGAACGGCCATTTCTAACACCGCTTGGCTTGGCAGGCTGGACAGGAAGTCAGCCCAAGATAGTAGAGCTGCAACTGTTAATTACAAAACCCACATTTGACCATAAAGAAAAGGTCTGGGCAAGCTCCATGGGGCCAAAGCCTGAGACAAAGAAGATTAGCAGAGCTCAGCACTTACAATACAATCAGAGCAACTAATCCTTCTTCCCAAATCCTAAATAGCACCAGTAACGCTAAAACCAGAAATGTCCCCTCTGTTCAAATCTCTCTTCCTATCAGATCTAGAGCAAGCTGAAATGTTTTGAATTTTGATGAACGTTGCTAGAATTTCAAAGTCTGAACCCCCCCAATAGAAAAAAGTCAATGACATTATTGCAGAACTTTCTCCTGTTGTTTCGATCCTCTCCAGTCAGAACCTCACAGTCCTCTTTGCTCCCTTTCACGCCATACTTTGGCAAAATTAAATCAAAGCATCAGGCCATTTGTGACTTGAAATTGTCATAGAATTGCTACTACTCAGCATAAATCAGGAAACAAATATCGTCTGGTGTTGTCTGTGATGTTTATTTCACAAAAGAAAAAAAAGATTTTCATGCATGAACTTTTGGTTCATAAAACAAATTGTTTTCCTGCTCCCTACCTGACAGCCCCTGCGCCACAAAAAATTAAACCAAAAAATAAAATTATCAAGGGGCTGCGAGTTAGCAAAAGAAACAGAACCATCCAAATCTAATGAATAAAAAGGGTTTTAAATTATGGCTCTTCTAACTAGTTACAGAGTTGAATAAATCAGCAAATAGACTTCATACTCTCTAGTTCACATCGGCCAAAAGAATACAAAGTTGGATCAGGACTCCAGACCAATTGTTTCCAAAAAGGGCCTCGGGGGATCAGAGATGTTTGTTGAAGTATCTAATCTACAGCTTCTTTTTATGACAAAGGGGGTTTAAAATATGGGGAGCCTTTAGAACCGAGTTATATAAATATAAAACATTGATACAAACTGATTCTTTGTACAGAAAATATCATCTCACAAGGCACTAGCGTGACAGTGTATCTGGGGGGGTGTTTTGTCTTGCCTGGGTATTTTTCAAGCTTGTTTCGAGTGCTGTTGTCGAAGTGGGAATGTCGTTAGCTCTTGAGCGAGGCTGCAGAGAATGCCCACTACAAGCGGGCTGGGAGCAGTGCCTTCTGTCTCGTTGCTGGTGGGAGGCAGACCCGGCAGTGGCAGGGATTATGTCAGGTGTCCTGGACATTGAGTGGTTTTCCTTGGCTGTGGCTGTGTTACCCAGTCATTCGCATCTTGTCTGAATGGCTTTCGTTTGGCGTTGGCCAGGAGGAATCGCCATAGTGCATAGCTCTCGTGGGATTCGAATTCTCTCTCTGGATCCTTCCCAGGCCCCTATGCCAGCAGCCCGAGCCGGGTCACTTTGGCGGATAGGAATGAGTGGATAATGAAGACAATGGTTTTGGGGCAGGAGTGAAGGTCCAGTTGCTGTAATAAAGGGGAATATTTGCAATGGTCAGTGCTCTGCTCAGACCTCTCAGCCTCTGCTTTGCTACTGTAGGGCCACCCTGCAGGTAAGGGCTGGGGGTGAAATGTGCCGTGAAGTCACGTTGGCGGGGAGAGAGCCCAGGAGCGGGAATTCCTCTTTAGCTGCTTCACCATCCTCCCCAGACACTGTCTCCCAGGGGAGAGGGCAGTTCAGACTCACTGCAATTAAAAACCCATGGCCGGCCCATGCAAGCTGACTCGGGCTCGCAGGGCTTGGGCTGCAGGGCTGTTTAACCGTGGTGTTGATGTAGGCCGAGCCTGGGACCCTCCCATCTCACAGAGCCTGGCCTCCAGCCTGAGCCCGAACGTCTACACTGCAATGAGAGAGCCCCTTAGCCTGAGCCCCACGAGCAGGAGTCAGCTGGCACAGGCCGGCTGCAGGTTTTTAATTCCAGTGTAGACATACCCATTGAAGCATCTGGGTGAGACGGTGAACAGGGCTGGCTGGTGCCCCTTGCTATTGGCTATTAACGTGGGATGGGAGGAAAGGGTCTGAAACCACTGTGGGTACAGTGGAGCTGGAGGTGTGATTTCCAGCTGAGGCAGACACACCGGTGCGAGGTCTGAGCGAGCTGGAGTGCAGCCGCAGCAGCAGGGTGGGGACCCCCTGAGTGCGTGCATGGGCTCTCCCATGGGATGACTCTTGGGCTAGTGAACCTGGCCCACCATGGCTACATGACCATGGTTAGTGAGCCACCTCGCCTGGAGCGTGCATGTGTACACCCAGCTGGGCTGGAAATGACACCGCCTGCCTCGTTTCACAGCAACAAACCCAGGCATGGGGAGCTGAAGCCTGCGGGGGTACCTGGGAACAGGCTGCTTGCTGTCCCAGCACCACACTTCTAAGCCACATGCTGCCCTCACCTGCTGTCCTGCCCAACAGGACCCCGCCCCATCAGAACCCCCACAGACCAACGTTTTAAAGGAGCAAAACTCCAGCCCAGGATCTATTCCTCGTTCCTTTCATTTCTTTCTAGACATAATACGGGTCGGACCACCCATCCCTCTGTCCCCGAGCCCACCCAGTACCTACTCCCCACGCTGCACTCCGTGCCCAGGGGAGGCATTGACAGCCCTGAATGCTACCAGCCTGGTTTATCTTTTCTTCAAAGGGATGCAAGAATCCCGCATTGCCCATTGCCTGAGCAGCACCTGTCCTCTGAGATGGAGCCACATTCCCATGACCCCTTGTCAGAGGACCCACACTGCGCCCACCCCTCCCACCTCCCCCTGGGGGTCCCAGAGGGAGCATGCAGCAGGCGATCTCAGCAAGCGAGCAAAGCACCAAGCCAACGCACAATCTCTCCCTCTGCACTGCCGAAGTCCAGGTAGAGCATCTTCGCCCCATCATCAGAGGACATCTGCAGCTTCTCGAAGGGCTGCTGCAGCAGGATGGTCCTGCTGATGCCAGGCTCTGTGGTGAAGATGGTGAAGCCCTTGTCGATGTGGATGGACAAGGTGCATTCCCGCCCATTCCATGTGCAGGCTGAAAGAGACCAGGGTAGAATGGCATCACTCAGGCTCAGTGCTCCTTCCCCCCCCAAAGTCTCCCCTGCTCCCGCAGCCCCCTGGGTGCAGGGCCTGGAGCTGTACTCATTACAGGGCATCTTGGGGCAGCTGGGGTTGGAACCTCACTCAGCGGTGAGAGCCAGGTGAAACGTGGCCCTGCAGGGTACATGGGACATAGTCCCCCACTGCCTTCCCGATGGGCAAACTGCCCGCAGAGTTCAGAGCGAAGTGAAGCTGATATCACTGAAGATCCCCAGGTGTGGGGTGAAACTGAGATCCTCCACTGGTGGGGAGTGGCACAGTGCCATTGCCCTGCATGGAGCCAGGTGGCAGACATGGCCCACCATGTGTTGCAAAGTTACAGCTCCATCAGCTGTAGCCAACTCTGAAACGTGCCCATCCCAGCCAGCCTCCTCCCCAGGGCTCTCTCTTGCCTCTGTCCCGAGTGCTGCTTTGCCACCCTGTCAGCTGGACACTTTCACATCCCATCTTCTTCCCCCAGCAAATCCCAGCTGGGCTGGGCTGCGGCTGGATTCAGCCTGGGGCAGCCTTGCCTGCACTTGATTCTCTCAGAGATCAGGGGGCCTGGAGGAATTGTTTGCAAGTCTCTGATTAGACCTGGGCAGGGCAGGCAGCAAGCCATCCTATGGTTCGCCACGGATGCCCATGTAGGGCTGGGTGCTCACTGCACGGTGCCCAGCTCCTGAGCTGAAGCTGGCAGGCTCTTCCCCACCTGGCAGTCGAATATTCCCTGTATTATAGCACCAGCCCTCGGTATTCCCTGAGGAGTGTTATTCCCGCTCCTGTGTCCCTCCCTCCAGATCCCCCCACTCCCCCTCTGCCAGGTACCCACTGCCATGGATACCGCTGCCCGCTGCCCACTGGCCATGCCCCTTGTGCTATGGTAGTTGGCAACCCATTGACCCCACAGAATATCACTATTCATGACACCAGCAATTCCCAATGCGGGGAGGCCAGCGTCCCACACTACTCACTTGGGAGACTGACTCACTCTGAGCCCCAGCTGCTGGTGAGGAGAGGATCCCTGTGAGAACAGGCAGAGCACTGCCTTTGAGGGGTCTGGCCTCCCCCACACTGCCTGACCCTTGCAGGCAAGTCTCTGCTTCCCTCCCTCCTCCTGACACTCGCCTCCCATGGTCTCCCCAGTTCCTGACCTGCTGAGACTTCCTGCGTGAACTCGGCTGCGCTGTGACAGCCATCCACCAGCATCCGCGTCCACATCGCCAGGTCCCGGTGCGTCTCCACACTGAACAGGTGCGTCTCCACCCCCTTCTTGGTTCCCGTCCGCAAGGCAAAGGAGAGTTCCGAGTCATAGAGGAGGGAGCCCTTGGACGGACCGGAGTGCACAAGCCTGCATAGGGAGAGCAGGAGACTGGTCAGCATGAAATGGCAGTTGTACAAAGAACCCCCAACACCACTGTCCACTAGTGCAATGGAGAGAGCACCACCACCCTCCAGGAAGTGTGGCCTAGTGGTTAGGGCGCTAGCCTCAGATGCAGGAGATCTTCTCTGCCACCTGCTCCCTGGGCAAGTCACTTAATCCCTGTGGCCCAAATCCCCACAGGTGTTCAGGTGCCTAACTTCCACTGATTCCCAGGGGAGTTAGGATCTGGGCCGCTCTGCCTTGATTCCCCATTGGTAAATGTGAGGGGGGGGCATGTAACCGACTGGCAGGTGCTTGGACACTGCGCTCACGGGAGCCAGAGGTACAGACACTGTCTGTCAGGTGGCAGGGCTCTTTCACCCTTTACGGTGCTGGTTTCCTTGCTCTGCTTCGCACTGGGTGAAGTCTGAACTGTACCCCGGATTCGTTCATGACAGCTCGCGATGCCCTGTCCTTCTCTAGCCCCTTCCACCTAGGATCTCAAAGCACTTCACACATGGCAACGAACGCCACCTCCCATTAACCTCTGAGAAGGGACGGGACAGGGCATCTGGGGCGGAGCCTGGGAGGAAATGCAGGTGTCCTGACTGCCAGCCCAACAGCTGAGCTCCAGTCCCGCCGGCCCCTGCTGGAGCTGGTGTCAGGGTTTCCGTACCCTGGTTCCATCCAGCACCAACCTGGGCCGGCTGAGGTTTGTGCGGTGAAGGAATGAAATACGATTCACATGCCAGTGGGTTTGCAAATGGCGTGAGGCCTAAAGTGCCGGGGATGGGGGGGCCCTTCAGCCCCTTCTGTTCCACACTGCAAACTTGTCTGTAACAATACCCGGCTGCCCTCCGCTGGGAGAGAGCGCAGGGGGCGTACGATGTACACACAGGCGCTGTCTCCCCGGGACGCAGTGGGGCACTGGCACTGTAATTCTACTTCATCGGATGCATACTGAGGAAAGTACAGAAGATCCTTTATACACACAAAGCATGACAAAATGGGTGTTTACCACTACAAAAGGTTTTCTCTCCCCCAACCCCACTCTCCTGCTGGTAACAGCTTATCTAAAGTGATCACTCTCCTTGCAATGTGTATGATAATCAAGTTGGGCCATTTCCAGCACAAATCCAGGTTTTCTCTTCCCCCCCCACCCCACACACACACACACAAACCCACTCTCCAATCTCTCTGGTCACACGATTACAGACATGAAAGTTGCGATATTACAACAAAAAAACTTCAAAACCAGACTCCAGCGAGAGACTGTTGAATTGGAATTCATTTGCAAATTGAATACAATTAACTTAGGCTTGAATAGAGACTGGGAGTGGCTAAGTCATTTTGCAAGGTAACCTATTTCCCCTTGTTTTTTCCTACCCCCCCCCCCGATGTTCTTATTAAACCCTGGATTTGTGCTGGAAATGGCCCACCTTGATTATCATACACATTGTAAGGAGAGTGATCACTTTAGATAAGCTATTACCAACAGGAGAGTGGGTTTGTGGGGGGTGGGGGGGAGAAAACCTGGATTTGTGCTGGAAATGGCCCAACTTGATTATCATACACATTGTAAGGAGAGTGATCACTTTAGATAAGCTATTACCAGCGGGAGAGTGGGGTGGGGGGAAAGAAAACCTTTTGTAGTGGTAAACACCCATTTTTTCATGCTTTGTGTGTATAAGAGATCTTCTATACTTTCCACAGTATGCATCCGATGAAGTGAGCTGTAGCTCACGAAAGCTTATGCTCAAATAAATTGGTTAGTCTCTAAGGTGCCACAAGTACTCCTTTTCTTTTTGCGAATACAGACTAACACGGCTGCTACTCTGAAACCTGTAATTCTACAGGAGCAGAGCCCTTCAAGCACATGCTCCCCTCTTGAATGGCCTCAGATTCCACCTGTTTTCATTGTCCCTGCAGTATGAGACATTTGCCAGCAGAGACCACTGCAGCACCATGTACGTCTCTCTCTCCACCCCTGGCTAGAGTATTGCTGAGATACACAGGGGGATTTCTCTGGGCCCCTGGTTCCTCCCTGGGGGGCACTTGCCTCTGTCCCACCCAGACACCCTTGCAATCACTCCATCTGGCTGGATTTCAGAAATGTGGAATCATGAACTGAAATTCCAGGAACCTTTATGGCCAAGTGGCAACCCTCAGCAATGGTTTAGGCCCCAGATGCAGAATCCCTAATAAAGAGCAAGGGTTTGGCTAACCGTAAAATGAGCAGCACTTTTAACAAATGTCAGAGACGTGCTTTGATTTTTTTATATGTAAGAGGTCTGACTGGCAGATGGGGCATGTTCAGCAGTTTCTGGGAATCAGGCCTCTTTGACGTGGCAAAAGTTGGGCAGTTAAATCACTAGTCCCCTTTCAAAACCGTAACCCACCTTAATTCCCTGGCTGCGTTCCCAAACAGCAGCCGGGTGCGAACGCCTGAGAGCAACGCTGACTAGATACAGACGGGGACAGTGACAGGTCTAGTCTCACTGCAAAGCTTGCAAGCAACAGCATCAATGGTGGAAAATGAAAAGGGAAATAAGCTTGTTGGTCTATCAGGTTTCATAGTCTAAGGTGTCCTTAGTAACCAGGGGAAAGTTTTGCCTACACATGAGTGAGCCTGACCCACTGGTCTGAATTCCCCCGGCCCTTTGTAGTGGGGAATTCAGGATGGTTGCACCCCAAACAGCTCTGAACTCTGGAAGGTGATGGAAGCTTTAAGAGATAAATCTAACTCTGAATTTTTGGCTCTCAGGCTCATCTCCAGCATACAGACTATAAAGTACATGCGCCAGAGTCTAGGAAGGTTTACTGCTGTCAGCACCGCATTGGAATGGAGGCATTACGCAGTGAAACCGTGAGTGAGTTAGATGGGCTGTTCGGAAGGGCACACAGGAAACCCTGCTGGTGGGAGGAGGTGAAACAGCCACTTACTTTATAGAGAAGCCACCTGGGAACGTTTTACGGGGTGAGCGTACAAAACAGGTCACTGTCCCCGCTGGGTCTGGCACCTCTCTGCTTGTAAAAAGCCAGGTTACCCCCGTGGCCGCGGGTCCTACTGCACAATGCTCACGGGGAGAGGAACACGACTCCTCTTATATGTCACAAACCTCTCCAAACAAGCGGAATTAGCTTATCAAGAAGTCACGATACACATTTCACGCCTGACATCTCCTCATCTACTGAGCCCAGAACCAAGGCCTGAATCCTACTGCACGGGGGAATTCCTCTCTCTCCAGAGGGGGGGAAATCTCTGTTGCTCCCTCTCACTGGCCCACGAGGGAAGGTTGCCTGCTGAGCCTGGGGAGGAAATGCCATATTTGGGAGGAAATATTTTTGGTGGCAGGTGCAGCTGAGGTCAGAGTTACTGAGCGGAGATTTTGGAGTGCTGGCTGTAAGTCACATGGATCTTATTGCCCACTGGGTTCTGGAACCCTGTAGAGATGTTCCTGCAATGCCATGTGGGTGCTCCTTAGCAGGCACGCGGGCTCCTAGCCTGGCGAATGCCCCATGTGGCTGCACAGAGGAATGTGAAGCCAGCTGGTGGGCTGAAGGCTATGCAGAGATCTATCCCAGGGTCCAGCCGAGGCTTCCCGGCTGCAAGGGACTGGGAAGTGATGCCACCTGCAGAGGGGGCAGTGTCTCGAGTCATGCTCAAATGAGCCCCGCTAGCTGCTCCCAGCCCTCCTTCGTGGGAGGGAGAGAGGGGAAATCCCAGGGGGCCTGTGGTGGGGGGGGTGCAGGGATCCCAAAATGGGAGAGTGACTTTTGCTGCCTGGTCTCCCAGCTGCCTCAGCCCTGGTGCACTCTCTGGCGTAGGAGAAGGGATCAGCTGGCAATCCAGGCTGTCACACTGCTCCGTCCTGCTCTGAGCACCTCCTGAGGGACTGATCTGCCACCAGCAAAGTGTCAGATATTGACAGCTGCCAGAAACAGGAGCCCAATGCCAAACACAATGGGGAGCTGACTGACTACCCCCAGCACACACATCTGGGAGGGTCCCCCTAGATTCACAACAGCACTAGTTAACTCTGCTTCATTGGCACTAATCAGTTCTAGCATGGCCCACCACTGGCCACAGCCTGAGTCACCTCTTGCTGGTTTCACGCCAGACCCAAACTCAGGTCTCTGCTTCACTTTGCTTTGCTGTTCAGGGCTTGTCTGAATCTGGATCTTCAAGCAAGACCTGGCCAGTCCCACAGACTGTGGCTGTTCAGATTGATCTGTGACACAGCGCCCGAGGATCATGGTTCCCGGGCTCCATGGCCAGCCCCACTGGCCATGCCAGGGGCCTCGCTGAACACCCTCAGCCTGTTCCCAAACTCACCCCTCCCAGTGCTGAGCACTGCAAACCCCACTCTGGGCCTAACTGTCTGTGGTGCTGCCATGGGGACAACCAACCCTTTCGATGCTGACAAATCTGTCACCTGCGTGGGGCAAAATAGCTCCAGTGACGGACCAGGTGAGCAGCAGAGGCTGTGGTTCTGCCACTGGCCAGCTGCATGACCTGGGCAAGTCACTTCACCACGCGCTGCCTCAGTTTCCCCATCTGGAAAATGGGACTACTAGCACTGCCTGAGCTTACAGATCTAGTGATGAAAGGTGCTAGACGAGAACAAGGGCTTGCTGGGTGGGGGCTGCCTGGGGCTTTGTCCCAGCACACATTGCTCGGCTAAGGCTGGGTGGCTCCCTGCACCAATGCACTACAGTTCAAGGCAGTGCAGCCAGCTGGCTCACGGCACCTGGTGGCGATGAGAGGGTAGCTGTGGGCTGGCTTGTTCAGGGCATCCCTGGTCTGTGGGAGGCTGCTGTAGAACAGAAGATCCTTCTCTGTGAGGATGGTGAGGATGTTCTTCGTCCCATCACCGGGGAGCTGGAAAATAGAGAGCATGTGATTAAATGGGCCCCAGAGCAGAGGGTGTCTTCAGAGGACAGCTCCCTTCCCCCTGGGCAAAGGGACCTCCGTTGTGAGTGGGGCGAGACTGTACAGAGTGGGCACCTGGGAATGGAAGGGAGGGAGCCCACTGGTCAGGGAGTGCCAGAACGGGGGGGCAAGGATGAGGGGACCGGCTGTTTCCCACAATGCCTCACTGAAGGGGCAGTGCCCCAGGCCAGGGCTTGGTGGCTAGTGCTAAGTGGAAAGGGCATTTCTTGGAGCCAGGATGGGGGCAGGGAAGCTTCAGAGCCAGTGAAGAGAGAGCTCAGCAAATGCCTCCATCCCGCCATGCAGGATGAGCCAAGCAAGGAACATGAGACCAAACTGGAACCCAGCAAACCTCCCTCCAAGCAGGGAGCGCAGCCATGATGGTGGGCTCTGCCCGGCGTGCCAGGCTGGGGACTGGCAGCCCGAAGAAGCCAAACTCTCTCTGGACCCACAGGAGGCCTAGAGCGTGGGCTTTCCTGCCAAACTACCTCAGCGTCGGCCTGCTCCGGCTCCAGGGTCTGGCCATTGCTTGGCCTCTCTCTCTGAGATGCCTACTGGGAGCCCAGTTGGGCCCATGGCTGCAGTGGTCTTGATGACGTGAACTCGTCCGTCTGCCAGGGCACGGGCGGAGACGCACCAGCTCATGCGCCTTTCACTTACGCCACCGCACGATGTCTGCTGGTGCCACCCGCCACCGGCCCTGGAGCAGATGCGCACCCTGCACTGGGGCCTGGGCCTCGGAGTGGATCCAGCTGCAACAAGGCTCTCCGCGACCCCCTCCCCTGCGCTGAGCACCCAGCCGGCTCCTCTCTGCCTCACGCCCCGGAACGACTGGGCTCAGCAGCTGTTCAAATTAAACTCCTGGAGCAGCACGAGAACCACCTCCTCTCCCTCCCTCCCCGCGCTGGCCTGGGGCGAGCACCCGGCGGGGTGACGAGGCTCCGGCTCAGCAGCCTCCCTGCCCAGGTGTTCAAACAACAATGAACATTGTGTTAGAAAACGGGATTCTGTGTAAACTCGGCAAATCCTGGTCAGCACGAGGGCTACACAGCCCCTCCCCAATCGAAAGCAGCCAGAGGCGCAGCTCCCAGAGAGCAGTGAATAACAACCCCTTGCGCATGTAGAGCGCCACGTCACCGAGTGGCATGGGCCAGTCTAACCTTCTGGAGGGCAGCTTTCCAGGGCAAAATGTGGCCTCCAAGAGGCAGCGTAGCCTGGAGGACTGAGCCCTGGCGTGGGTGGTAGGACGCCTGTGACCTTGGACAAGGCATTTCATCTCAGCTTTCACTTCCCCCACCTGCCAAACAAGGCCAATTGCTTACCTGCTGCAAGGGGGAAGTGCTCTGTGGCTCACTCTGCAGAGCCTGGGATAGGTGCTGGATTCAGGAGCGACGCCTGCCTCCCCCCAGTGTAACTGAGATCAGAGTCAGGACCTCCACTCACCTTTCCAGTCTCAAAACTGAAGTGCAAAGACTTGCCCAGGATTACATGGTGACTCTGTGGCACAGCTAGAAAGAGAACCCAGGAGTTCTGGCTCCCAGCCCCATGCTAGGCAATGCTGTTCCCACCCTGGACTGCCCTGGAGAGAACCACAATCTGTATGCAGTGAACTGGGCCCCTCGGCATAGCATAGCATAGGAGATGCTGTTCCAGAATAGGCCATTAGTGCATCTACTCCGATACCCACCTCCTGCCAGACGCTCCTCCTGCCTGACCCACCTCCTGCCAGACCCCCTGGCATCACAAACCGGCCCCTCTGGCTTAGTGCCTTTGAGCACGTCCTGCTAGTCCAATATCCCGCAGACGGCCACCCCACATCACACCACTGATGCACGCAGCCTGCCACTGGGCATGAACCCTCCTGCCATCCAATACCACTGAACTCAGTGGCACTGGCTGGCACAAACCTTATCTCCTGCACTGACAAGATGCTTCTGAGGAAAACAGCCACAATCCCCCAGAGACACCTGACCACCTGTGCAGTGCCCTAGGAGTGGAATAACAGGGCAAGTGGCAAGCCAGAACTGGGTGCATCAGCAGAGCATTGTAGAGGACCCTGTACTGGAGTAACATGACAGTACTGCATTACCAGGATGGCAGGTCAGGAGTGAGGGGCATTGGCAGGGCTGTGAGGGCCCCGGGACTGGAATAGCAGGGGTCTGCGGGTCGGGAGTGAGGGGCATCGCCAGAGCTATGAGGGGCCTGGGGCTGGAATAGCAGGGGTCTGCGGGTTGGGAGTGAGGGGCATCGGCAGGGCTGTGAGAGGCCCGGGGCTGGAATAGCAGGGGGCTGCGGGTTGGGAGTGAGGGGCATTGGCAGGGCTGTGAGGGGCCCGAGGCTGGAATAGCAGGGGGCTGCGGGTTGGGAGTGAGGGGCATCGACAGGGCTGTGAAGGGCCTGGGGCTGGAATAGCAGGGGGCTGCGGGTTGGGAGTGAGGGGCATCGCCAGAGCTATGAGGGGCCTGGGGCTGGAATAGCAGGGGGCTGCGGGTTGGGAGTGAGGGGCATCGGCAGGGCTGTGAGGGGCCCGGGGCTGGAATAGCAGGGGGCTGCGGGTTGGGAGTGAGGGGCATTGGCAGGGCTGTGAGGGGCCCGGGGCTGGAATAGCAGGGGGCTGCGGGTTGGGAGTGAGGGGCATTGGCAGGGCTGTGAGGGGCCCGGGGCTGGAATAGCAGGGGGCTGCGGGTTGGGAGTGAGGGGCATCGGCAGGGCTGTGAGGGGCCCGGGGCTGGAATAGCAGGGGGCTGCGGGTTGGGAGTGAGGGGCATTGGCAGGGCTGTGAGGGGCCCGGGCCTGGAATAGCAGGGGGCTGCGGGTTGGGAGTGAGGGGCATCGGCAGGGCTGTGAGGGGGCCCAGGGCTGGAATAGCCGGGGGCTGCGGGTTGGGAGTGAGGGGCATCGGCAGGGCTATGAGGGGCCCGGGGCTGGAATAGCCGGGGGCTGCGGGTTGGGAGTGAGGGGCATCGGCAGGGCTATGAGGGGCCCGGGGCTGGAATAGCAGGGGGCTGCGGGTTGGGAGTGAGGGGCATCGGCAGGGCTGTGAGGGGGCCCGGGGCTGGAATAGCAGGGGGCTGCGGGTTGGGAGTGAGGGGCATTGGCAGGGCTGTGAGGGGGCCCGGGGCTGGAATAGCCGGGGAGGGGGCTGCAGGTCAGGACTGCGGTTCACTGGCAGAGCTGTGGGAGAACAGTGGGAAGCACAGAGGGTGCAAGTGACAAGCGCTGAGCTACCCGGCCAGAGCTGTGAGGTGAAGCGTGCGCAATCTCTTATCAGCTGTACAATTCGGCACCGAAGGACCGTACACACCCGAAAGGCTGGGCTACCTGCTCAGTGAGCCAGCCGACGTGCTTGATCTCTTTGCTCCCTGCAATGCCGGCTGCCGCCAGCAGGGCTCTCAGCTCCTCTTTGACTCTGGGCAGGAGGGCGTTGACGTTGGTGTGAATGGCGTTGAACCAGGACTGGGCAGTCACTTCGTCTTTTGCTCTCAGGAAGAGGGGAATCCGCCCATCTGCCGAACAGACTTCCAGGTACCTGTGAAGAAGGAGCCCCCGGCAGGGCTGGTTTGTGGCCAGGATCCGCGCAGCGGGATGGGGCACAGGTAGCTGGGGCAGCAGGAGGCAACTGGGCTTGCTCCAGTTCACGCTTTCCCAGTGGAGTCCAGGGCTTCAGCTTCTGTCTTGCAGTCACCTGAAGTGCTGGCGTCTCTAGCTGGGCTGCACCGACGGCAGGAATACATGCAAACTGCAGACCAGTCAGCCACCCCAGTCTACTGCTGCCCACGCGCCTTCAGCGTCTGGCAGCAGCGCAGCACAGGGGGTCCTGAGCAATCAGCCTAAACCTCTCCCAGACGCAGGCCTAGGGATCCCCCCAGGGCCACGTTCCCAGCCCTAGGAAAGGGACTGCCGTTAGCACGGACTGTATTCGCTCAGACGGCAAGTGAATTCAGAAGCCACTTGGAGCTGGCTCTGACTGGCGGGCTCAAGTTCTTTGCCACGCGCTGGGGACGATGCTGGGTGCTGGGACACCGCCCAGGAGCGTGAGCCCGAAGGGGCTCATTGCTCGGAGTTGTTTTTCTGCTCACTAAGCCAATCAGAGAGGAGACTTGACGTGCCATGGCTGATGTGAGCAATCACTCACCTGCGTAACACGGGGGAAGGACCCCGCTGGCAAACGGACCCAGCTCACAGGGCTGGGTCAGGCTGCTCAGCCAGGGTCGGGCAGGGAGACGATCGGGTCAGATTTCATGAAAATGTTGATCAATAAAAGGGCAAAAACACTGAATTTTCTCCTACATTCCCGCTGGAATAAACCCCGGGGAGGAGCCAGCCCCGCCTGGAGACTCAAGCCCTGCTCCTAGCGCTCGGCTGGGCCAGATGGGCTAACGTGAGCGCGACACTCCCGACAGGCAGCCCAGCTCCTCAGCGATCGGGAAGTGACGGCTCTGGCTGCTTCCTACCTGGCCCATCACTAACATCCAAGAACTCAACAGTGAGAGCAACAGCAGCCTTGTAGAGCTAAAGCCCAGTGTGAAAGGCCCCCGAGTCATAGACTGTCTGTCCCAGGTACCCGTGGAGCCTCTGTCACCGCAGCACCTCACAGTCAGGCAGGGTCTGAGGCCCGCGTGACTGGGATTTACCCAAGGAGTCTGTGGCAGAGGCTGGCATTGAACCTTGGTCTGCCAAGTGCCAGGCCACCAGCTCAATCACCGGGCCACCCACCCGCTCGCTTGGGAGAGCCCAGGGTTCCCGTGAGCCCGTGGCACTGGGCAGGTGGGGTGCTCCAAGGGGGGTTGGGAACGTTTAGTCGTTCTCTTTGACTTCTCTTTGCAGTCTGGAACAAGCCCAGCAGAGACAGGGCCGCAGTGCCCTTGGCTTGCCCATGCTAACGACATTCTCTCTGCTGTGCATTTGTGCAGCAGCACATTCATTCTCCTGGACTGTACCCTGTGTAAGGGCGTCCCCTCTCAGGCATTACCCAGAGAGACCCCAGACCTACACACGCCGGGCTCTGCCCATTAGCCGGGCGGACCGAAAAGCATCTGCTAGGGGTTCTCATAACAAATTGTTTGGTGGCCTCAGAGTATGGCTACCAACTCTTGCTGGAAGCCGCTCTGACCATTTATCCAAGCGGGAGCCCCACCGTCCCAGGCTGAGGCCCAGAGCCCGCCACTGGAGCCCCGTGGCTGGAGCCAGGTGGGGTGGGAGTGGGGAGGCTGAAACCCAGAGCCCCAAGGCTGAAACCAGGGAGGGAAGGGTGCTGAAGCCCAAAGCCCACTCCTGGAGCCACAGCACGCTGGAGCCTGAAGCCTACCCACAGAGCCTCTCAGCCCCTGGGACGGTGAGTTGAGAACTCCCCAGCTGCCTGCGGAGTTGAAGGTTCCTCTCCCAGCAAGCACACACACCGGTCCCACAAGTCTGCAGAGGCGCTGCCTGGAGCCTCCAGGAGGCTGCCTGGTACGTGGTGCTGATCCCCTGCTTATGGCACCAGCAGACACCAAGGCAGCGCATCCAGGAGCAACAGCTGGACTCTGCAGGGGAGAGTCTCTGCACCCCCCCAGCTCTGCCCGGGAGGCTGTCGTGGCCACAGAAAAATCCCCTAGCGGTCGCCTGCGGCCATGGTGGCTGCATTTTAGAAACAAAAAGATAGAGCCTAGAGAACAGCAGCACTTGGGTCTCTGTCCAACTCAAACCAAGGGCCAAGAGCACTGTCCCGCTCAAGTGCAATCCCTGGGATCTCCCTCAGATCGGATCTACCCCAGCCTGGCTCCACTGACTTCACAGGAGTGACTCTGGATTTACAGTGACTTCAATGGGATCCTCACCAGCTGCATGCCAGGGCGGCTGTCGAGCACAGCACATTGAAGTGCCGGGTGAGGCCAGAGGCCAGGAACACTGGCAGTATGGGCCCCGCATGGCAAGGGACAGTACTCATTGGGAACTGCACATGCAGCCTTGCCCCACTGGCCCATGTGGGACTGCCAGGAGAACAGCCGAAGATCTGCAGTAATCAAGTGTGTGTGTGTTGCGGGGGGTGATCCATCCACTCCCCCAGCTCCTCACTAGCTCTTCCTGAGAGACCATCTAAGTCTGCCAATCCCTACTCCGGCTATGGGTTCGAGTGGGACACAGTCTCCTGGGCGGAGCGCACCGGGGGGCCTGCGGGGTCATGCTGTGAATGGGGGCACGGATCCCCTCCTGGGCGAGTACCCCGGGGGCCTGGGTTACCTGTTCTCTGGGTCACTGGGGAGACATTTCCTTGACACATAGCACATTTTCAGAGGCATGTTCTTCCCTTCCTTGAGGTCACGCAGGGAGAGGATGGGCGAGGCTTGCTTCTGAAGGGAGACAGCCGGCGACGGGTCCCAGCTGACGGTCGCCCCGGACGAGGAGTTCTTGAAGTACGGCGAGATCTCCTTCATGTATTTCACTGGAACGCAGAGAGACACACAGGGGCCAATGGAACAAATCCCTCCCAATTCCAAGCACTTCCCTTCACTGCCCCCCTCCAGGGCTACCCCGGCACCTGCACTGCACAAAGCCAAGCCGCCTCGGAACCCCCCGCAGACGCGGGGCGGCAGGACACAATGTACCCAGGCGCTCAGAACACCCCGGGGCTGTTCTGCTGGATCTTGCAGTCCCATCAGCCACACCCCGCCCCACAACCACCCACTGACACAGGCCGCTTTGTAATGAAGGGGTTGGCCTCTGTGATCACACTCAGCCTCTGCTGTCCCAGCCGCTGGTTCAGCACCAAAGCAAACAGCATGCACACAGGGGCAGGTCTGCACATCCCCAGCACATTACCACAAACCATTCCAAGTGAAGTGGCCGATAAACACCTCTGCAGTCCCAGGATAAAGGAGAGTTAGCGGGTTACACGGGGTTGTACTGAGACATAAAACCAGCGTCTCTGCTGAGTCCGTGGGTTTGGGATCTAGCAGAATTATGAATTTAAACTCCCAGGCTCCTCTGTCAAAGGTGCTGGGCAGGTTTCCTTTGTGGATGAGGACTGAGAGGTCACATATAGAGTGACAGTCCCCCCCCTTCAATGAGGAGGCTGGCTGGCTGGTAGCAGGAGTCCAGCGGTGGGGCTGATCCCCAGCCAGCCCCAGTCTGCCCCCCAATCAGTCCGGGCTCCTGGGGACAGAGCCAACCCCTCCCGGCACTATGTGTGCTCCCCTTTGTCCATGTGGGGAGGAGGGAGGTGTCATTAGCTTCTGCCACCAGCAGGCTCTGGCTATTGATTGGACAGACAGACAGACACAGATAGCTAATGTGCTCCTTTATGTTAGAGGAATAGCACAAAGGGGCCCTGGCCTGTGACTAGGTCACCTAGGGGCTACTGTAATACCCATGGCTATCACAACACCGCTCACAATACTCGTGCAGTGAAACGTGCTGTGGGTGCTGGTGTGTTTCATTCTTTCCTTCCCCGACCTCCCTCCGCCCCCCGACCCCCCCAAGGAAACAAACTGTTTTCTTTGGCTTAGGGAAGAATCCCGAGCCCTGCGCTTGGCCCCATCTGACCATGAGAGCAGGACAGCATGTGGTTCACCTACCCAAGAAAGCCGCGAATGTCCTTTCAGAGGGATTACACGCGTCCAGGGACTAGCTCGTGAACCTGGAACTGCTTCGGAGCAGGCAGCCCTAGAGGCCCAGGATGGGTTTCACCGGGGAGGGAAAGTTATCATTCCTTTGAGGCTTTTTCAAATTGCCTTATGTCCTCCTTAAAGAACCAGCAGCATAGAATCATAGAAGATTAGGGCTGGAAGAGACCTCAGGAGGTCATCTAGTCCAACCCCCTACTCAAAACAGGACCAACCCCAACTAAATCATCCCAGCGAGGGCTTTGTCAAGCCAGGCCTTAAAAACCTCCAAGGATGGAGATTCCACCACCTCCCTAGGTAACCCATTCCAGTGCTTCACCACCCTTCTAGTGAAATAGTGTTTCCTAATATCCAACCTAGACCTCCCCCACTGCAACTTGAGACCATTGCTCCTTGTTCTGTCATCTGCCATAACTGAGAACAGCCTAGCTCCATCCTCTTTGGAACTCCCTTCAGGTAGTCGAAGGCTGCTATCAAATCCCCCCTCACTCTTCTCTTCTGCAAACTAAATAATCCCAGTTCCCTCAGCCTCTCCTCATAAGTCAGGCACCCCAGCCCCCTAATCATTTTTGTTGCCCTCCACTGGATTCTCTCCAATTTGTCCACATCCTTTCTGTAGTGGGGGGACCCAAAACTGGACTCAATACTCCATAGATGACCTCACCAGTGCCGAATAGAGGGGAATAATCACTTCTCTCGATCCGCTGGCAATGCTCCTACTAATGCAGCCCAATATGCCATTAGCCTTCTTGGCAACAAGGGTACACTGCTGACTCATATCCAGCTTCTCATCCATTGTAATTCCCAGGCCCTTTTCTGCAGAACTGCTGCTTAGCCAGTCAGTCCCCAGCCTGTAGTGGTGCATGGGATTCTTCCGTTCTAAGTGCAGGACTCTGCACTTGTCCTTGTTGAACCTCATCAGATTTCTTTTGGCCCAATCCTTCAATTTGTCTAGGTCTCTCTGGACCCTATCCCTACCCTCCAGTGTATCTACCTCTTCCCCCAGCTTAGTGTCATCCACGAATTTGCAGAGGGTGCAATCCATCCCATCATCCAGATCATTAATGAACATGTTGAACAAAACTAGCTCCAGGACAGACCCCTGGAGCACGCCGCTTGATACCGGCTGCCAAGTAGACATCAAGCCGTTGATCACTACCCATTGAGCCCGACGATCTAGCCAGCTTTCTATCCACCTTATAGTCCATTCATCCAATCTGTACTTCTTTAACATGCTGGCAAGAATACTGTGGGAGACCATGTCAGAAGATTGCTAAAGTCAAGATAAGTCAAGTATGAGCAACCACATCACAGACGGCAGGACAAACAAAGCCACGTGTGGCATGTAGGATACCTGGCATGTCCCCTGCTGTAATGTGTGTGCAATGGTCCATGTGTAAGGCTCTGGAGCTGCATATCCAAGGAAATCTGCCCATCCTTGTATCTCCAATGGGTAATGTTGGTGACTGGTTGTGGGATTGCCTAATGCTGCTCAGATCAGGTCGTGGTGTCCTGGGGCAGAAGACCCAGCAGCCAGTGCACACTAGTTCTCTCACTTCGGCCAGCATCAGTGTCACGGCCACCATGGGAGAAAATCACAAACCATTCAGCACAGGGGCATGTTTCTTTAGTGTCTCTTGCTACTCCAAAGCCCAGGGGAGTCAGCTCCCACCCTTGCTGCAGTGTGTTTCTCTGCACAGGTAGAGTATGCAGAGGAGGTGAGTTAGCTACTGAACTTGTTCACAAACTTTTCCCCGGTAGGATTCACTTTTTAAACAGCCCTAGGGCAGTCTGCTCCAGGAAGTTCAGCTGGCACAAGCAGGCGTCAGCTGGGTTTATTTTCCCCATTTGAATTCCTCTCCTTGCCCCAGTCTCCCAGTCTCTCCTAGGCCACCTGCTGCTCCCACACAAGAAGCATGTCAAAGCCGTGACAGTCGAGTGGCCAGACCTTAGCCAAAAGGGGCTCACCTGTCTCTCACCGGCAGCCCATGCAAGTAGCTGTCAACGGAGTCCCTGCGCGATGCTCTGGAACTGCTCCCCATGAAGCCAGTCAGGACTCTGGGGCAGTCTCCTTTCTGTGAGCAGCCTGTCTTCAGGACACAAAGCTCACACAGCTTCCACCTTCCTGGGCCTGACCTCAGAGCATTCAGCATCCTCTGCCCCTCCGTGCACTTCCCACAGCAAGTCCGCTCAGGCGGGGCTCCTGGGGAAGCCAGAGGGTCCTGCACCCCAACTTCGCAGTCAGACGTGACTCTCAGCCAGCCAGTAAAACAGAGGTTTATTAGACAACAGGAACATGGTCTAAAACAGAGCTTGTAGGTGCAGAGAACGGGACCCCTCAGCTGGGTCCATTTTGGGGGGCAGTGAGCCAGACAACCACGTCTGCCCTTCACTCCATGTCCCAGCCAGCCCCAAACTGAAACTCCCTCCAGCCCCTCCTCCTCTGGGCTTTGTTCCTTTCCCGGGCCAGGAGGTCACCTGATTCCTTTGTTCTCCAACCCTTTAGCTCTCACCTTGCAGGGGGGAAGGGCCCAGGCCATCAGTTGCCAGGAAACAGGGTGTCGGCCATCCTCTGTGTCCAGACTCCTGCACACACGTGCCCTCTAGGGCTCTGCAGTGATTATACACCCTTACCCCACCACCTAAGTACTTAAGAACTGCATAGGGGAAACTGAGGCACCCCCACACTATTCGGAGGAAACATTAATAACAGTCCCACTTCGTCACAGTAGCACCTTTGTGTGTTAGCCAGGGTGTACTTGAGTCTGGGTACGGTGTGCATGCAGCATGCCGGTTTGACACCCGTGTGCGCGTCTCAGCACTCTGTGTGTGCCATGTGCACGCGTTCCCAACTGCTGTCCGTGCGGCAGCATGCCGTGATGGGCTTCTGCAGCCTTGGGGGTGGGGGGAGAAACACGATGCAAACCAAGCGGAAACTATTTCAAACCAAGATGCAGCCCTGCTTTGCCAGGAGACTGGACTCGCAAACTTTCCCTCACTGCCTCTGTGATCCGAGGAGCCACTGAGCGGGTTCAAAGCTAGGCTGAGAAAGAGAACGCTGAGGAAGTGGGGCCAGCGACTGGCACGCCAGTAACTCAGTTATTGCTGACACTCATTCCCAATATGTCTTATTAATGTTCTCGCCTACGCAGGCTGTTCTCAGACCACCAGCCAACAGGCAGTTCAAAGGCACTGGGACGCCAGCCAGGATTGTTCCAAGTACGGCCTAGCAGAGCCTCTCAAACCCTCCGATTGACTGGCCTGGCTGAGACGCAGGAAGAAGAACGGCTTGTGGATGCAAAGCAGTACATCTGTATTCGCTTTCACTGGGAAAGGATGTTGAGCCGGGAGGGTAAGAAATTGGGCAGGGGGGTTGTACATTCAGCAATTGGAATAGATCAGCGAAACGCTGCCCTGTAAGGGGGGCTATTTCAAAAAGCTAAGGGATTTCCACAGGCTGGCACATTATAATCATGTCAAAAGAAGTCACTGTGGTTAATAGCGTCAAACACCTCTCTCCCCCCCGCCCCAAGCCAGGTGGAATGCTGAGCCGCTCATTGGGCATGTGTGGCAAGTGGTTACAGCGGTGAACTAGGACTCCGCATACTTGAGCTATGGTACCCTTCCTGCCACTGACTTGCTGCGTCACCTTGGACAAGTCACTTCACCTCTTGATGGCTCTGCTTCCTCATCCCCAAAACGGGGAGAATAATACTGTGAGACTTCATTCAGTCATGTTTGCAATGGGCTTGGAGAATCTAGACTGGAAGGCGCTACAGAAGTGCAAAGAATGACTTTTATGCAAACTCAAGGACAATAGCAGGATACTGGGCTAAATGGACCTTTGGTCTGACCCAGGATGGCTGTTCTTATGTTCTCACAACTCCCTTAACATCACTATCCCTGTCTGCTCCCTGCTTCATGTAAGGAACAAACACTACCCGCAAATTCTCGATGATCCCTCTGTGTCCTGAAGCTCCTGTACCCTTCACCCCCAGATATCAGCTCCTCCAGGCACTGCCTTCCTGCAGAGCTGAGACCAGACTCCTCCAAAGTCCTTCCTTGGTGCCTGAAACTCTGTCTTCAATCCCAGCAATAGAGATCTGAGGGCGAACACAGAGCTAACCATGAACTCTAGGGATTTATCTACTCTATGGAGCTAGTCCAGATATAAATACTATGCATGCCCCTGTCACACTTTCAGGGTAACTGCACCTGTATCCTCCCCCTCGCCCCAGGTGCCCACTCCAGGAGGGCCCAGTCAGGTCTCAGGTCTCCAGCCGTCACCTGTCTCTGGGCAGGGACCCTTGTCCAACTCCCTCTGACCAGGAGGTTTGAAGACTGCACAGAAGGCCTGTCTGTTTGCAGGCTGAGAAAGAAGGCTCTGAGTCTGTTTGAATCCAGCCTTTTTTCCAGTCCAGCAAATGGACAGGACCTTCTGTCCAAGCGGGTCCCCAACCTTGCAGAAGGGCTGGAAAGCCTTGGCCTAGGAGGGCTCCATTACACTGATGCATATGGGATCTTTTACTGCTCTGTATGTGTTTTCTCTGTGAGGCTTTTACCTTATGGATAAAGGTGCTTGCTCATAAAGAGCTGGGTGGTCCCTTGTAACTGCGAGCAATACACTCTGCCCGGAGAGAAAGCAAATGCAGGGGCTGGCCTCGAGGCAGACTGCCTTGCTGGGGATATCACAGTGTAAGGCAGGGAGCGGGGCAGCCTTAAATCCTTGGTCAGGAGTGCGGGAGGCAACTCTCCACCCAAGAGAGGTGACGGCTGGGAGCCAGAAACCTCAAGTGGGTGCACTCAAGGAATCACGGTGGGGAAATTCAGGTGCAGTTACCCTGAACTGGGACAGCCCCTGGTAGAGGAGCAGCAAGGGCACCCTGCCTATCCTGGCATAAGCTCCAGCATACTGCCAGTGTGGGCCAGTAAATCACTGCCTTCATGGGTCAGTTGTTGGCGGGGTTGGACGGGCCACTGAGAGGACGACCAGATGGCGAGAGCTCATTAATTAGCTGGGAACAATGGAGTTCTGAAAGAGCGATAGTCTAGGGGAGACACTCTGCTCTCACACCAGTTGGCGTGACTCCCCGGCCTCCTGTGGAGTTACTTCAGATTTGCTCCAGTCTGACGGAGAGAGGAATCAGACCCGTCGCCTGTCAGACTTTACACACTACACTGAGCTGCTTGCAGCACCTGCCTAGGATGGATCATTAACTAGACTATAACCAGCAGCCTGGGAAAGAGAGGGAGAAGAAACTCCCCAAGAATGACTAGCTGATAAGCAGAGATGTCATCGCTGAAAAAGGCTGCAGACGACACAAAAATTGGGGGAAAGGTAACTAGAGACGAGGGCAGGAGATCGCTTGGTAAACTGGGTGTGAGCAAAAACTGTGCATTTTAACAGGTTAAATGTAAGCTCAGCTCTAGATACAATTCAGCTGTGGCCTCACTGGAGGGCTTTCTTTGCTTGATAGGAAGCATGGCCCAGGAGAAGCACCAAAGCAGTGGGGCTCAGGAGACCTAGGTTCTTACTATTCAAGGATAAAAGAATCGAGTTGAGTCATGAATTTACAACCCAGAGGGTGGAGGTGGTTGTATTTTTTATTTATTTTTTGCTAGAGATATGGTTGGCCCGTGAATCTGGATGCTGGAGAGATTTCAATGGTAAACCACTGGAGCGCCATGTGTCACACCGGATCTGGGTTCATTCACCCAAATAATAATGGAGTGTTTGAAATGATGGGGATTAGGTGGCTGATTCAGGCTCTCCTGAGGTTCACCCAGACACGGCCTTTGGAGTTACATGGCTTCTCTAATTCCACCGGAAACTCCCCCTCCAATGTGTTTTCAATGGGGAGTAGCAGAGCTGCCATCTCGCTGATGGGAAGGAGAGGAATGGGCTGTAAACAGCTTAATTGCAAAGAGCTGCTGTTGGCACGTACTGCTGAGACATGCCCCCTGGAAGCCATGTTCCCAGCCTCTCTCCTCTCATGCTCACTGATCATTTGATTTAGTCCTTGTCTAAGGGCTTAGACAGCTGTAGCGCTTCGGTGTAGACACTACCTACGCTGAAAGGAGGGGTTCTTCTGTCCGCATAGCTAATCCGCCTCCCCAAGAATTCTTCGGTCGACCTAGCGCTGTCTACACAGGGGTTAGGTTGGCCCAACTACATCACTCAGAGGCGTGAATTTTTCACACCCCCGAGCAAGGTACCTGAGTCGACCTAACTTTTTACTCTAGACCAAGCCATACTCAGCTCTGGCGCAGTGAAGGTGGTACATACAGAGGAATGCTGAGACCTCAGCCCTCACTTCAGAGGACACCCCTTCTCCTCTTTATTTTCCAAATGAATTCAATGCTGGTCAAAGGTGCCAGCCTATTTAATTCCTTGGAGTGGTGGGTAGAGCCTGCTGAAGCGACGTAAGGCCCTGCTCCCTCGGACGAGGGAGGAGGCCCAGAGCTCAGGACCTAAATAAGCACAGGAGACAAAAAATGATCAAACAGGGATCAGAGTGCAGATAGGCACACTGTAACACCGACAGACTCCAGTTGTCAGTGGGCAGAATTGAACCTGGGACCTTTGGAGCTAAATGCATGAGCCTCTACTGCATGAGTTAAAAGCCACCTGGCCGTTAGCTCAGGCTGTAGAGCAGACTCATTAATCTCACTCTAACTGGTCTCGGTGCCAAAACACCACACCCAGAAGGTGTGGGACAAAACACCACACCCAGAAGTTGTGTGTGGGTTACAACAGCGCACCGAGAACGCAGTGATGTGGCTGCACCTGGCGTTTGAGCCATAAAGCTGGACCCGGAAGTGTTCTCCAGCAGTCCCGATGGGCTGAGCCAGTGGCATCGTACGCCAGTGACTCTCACCCTGCTGTGGTCCACGGGCCGCAAAATGGCAGAAAAATTCATCCTGTGCCCCACTATATCCCACAATCCTTGGGCCACCAAGACTGTGGGATTTGGGTCCTGGGAAGTTTCGGGGTGCTGCATGGGGATGCTGCTGCATCAGGGGATTCTGCTGGAGGCACGTCGCTACTTCCAGAGGCTCCAACGCTGGTTCCACAGCCCCCAGGAGGCTGTCTCCCCTGCCCCACAGCCAAGCATAGTTTGGACAGGGAGCTGAGAAGCTGCTCAGCGATGGGGTGGGAGGGAGCAGAGCGAGAGGGGCAGCCATGGCGGGAGCTGCTCCCACTGGGCCCAACACCCTCCAGGATTTTGCTGTTCTCAGTCAGTGGGCTGCCCCTTTGCAACCCCGACACCTGCGACTTTACACTGAAAATTGAAATGGACCCGGCCTCCCCTGGGAGGCCATTGGGTTTGGTTTTTAAGGAAATCCACAGGGAGGCTGTTGGTCTTTTTATGTTTTTCTTGGTTTTAAAAAAACAAGAGAAGCTGAAGCAAATCCTACCAATCAATTCACCCCTCCCCCAAAACGAAACCACTCCAAGACACACCCAGGCAGGCCCTACCCCCAGCACCGGCACAGGGCTTGGGCAGCCGGGTGGCTGTGGGGCAAACGTCTTTGGGGAGCTCAGCTCTGCACCCAAGGCTCACAGGAGTGGGAGGAATCCCAGGCTGGGGGCATTTTTCCTGCTCATTTTCCCTAATTTCCCCTGTCTTGATTTCTGGCCAGGCACCGCCCCCGAGCAGGGGCCTGTGAGGGCTCCCACCCAGCAGCTTACAGACCCCTTCAAATTGCCGCTGAAAATAAAACCCAAGTTCGCTTAAAAATTGTAAACCACAAGAAATAAAAAGTTTGCCCACACACCAGACAGCTCCTGCCAAAGCCTGGTGTCCTGGCATCAGCATCACCACGCTGGCATGAACTTGGCGCCTCCGGCATAGCTGATGGAGAGGGGCCAGAATTAGCTGCCCGGAAGCCGTGCTCAGCACTGGCGCTGGACAAAATTGTTCATCGGAAACATTTTTTCAACGAAAAATGCAGATTCGGGCTGGCCAGAACATTTTGTGATGAATTCATGTTGCTTGCAGCAAACTGATTTGGTCAAAACACAACAAAGAAAAAAAATTCAGAAATGTGGAAACCAATTGTTTGGTTTGTAGCCTTTTGACAAGATCGAAACCAACCACGCTGATTTTTCAGGCTAGAGTCACAAGGAGATTTAGACACCAGTCTCAAAACCATGGAGGAGAAGGCGAAGATGCCAATAGCCGTGTGGCTAGGCCACTCCCTGAAGATATGGGAGAGGCAGATTTGAATCCCTGCTCAGGATTTTTAAGGGTCTAACTCAAGATTTTTTAATTATTGGGGTCATCTCTATTGTGTCTTTGACTTGGCCTGTCCTCCAGCCCCCCCACCTCAAGGCTGTGCCTAAATCTCCCCTCACAACACCTTTAAGGCTTTGTCTACATGGGGAAATAGACTGGCACAAATATTCTGGAATAGCTCTCTGTGTGCACACTCCATTCTGGAATTAAAGTAACTTTATTCCAGAATAATTACTCCACTCACAAACTCACGTTTGTGCTGGACTCGAGCGTGCACATTCCGGAATAGCTAAATTACACCGGAATAGTTATTCCGGAAGAGCTATGCTGGTCAATTTCCCCTGTGTAGACATGCTCTAGGATCCAGCCCTTCTGCTCAGTCTCCACAGCTGAAACTCTCATCTGGGCACTTATCATCTTACCTCTTCACCAGCCATCCATCCAGGAACATGTACGGCCCTTTTCACCACACTAGTCCAGCTCTCCCAGACTACTGCAAGCTCTGCTCTGGTTTTATTACTATTCATTTATAGGGATCTCAGCTTAGATCAGAGCCACATTTTGCTGGGCACTGCACAGACACCTGGCCCTGGGGCTCATATACTGACTTTGCTCCCCTCAAACCCATTCAGAAAGCTGCTGCTCAGGAGCATTCTCTTCCTGTCCATCGCTATGACAACATTTCCTCTCTGCTCCCCTCCACTGGCTCCCCCCTTCCTCGACTGCACCATGCACAAACTATTAGTCATTGCCTTTCAGCACCCCCACGGCCTAGCCCAGCCACACTAATCCATGGTACCTACCGGCCCTGTCTCTGCTCTGCCGACGAGGCCAGCCATCCAGCACTGCGCTTCTGTCCCATTCCCCGCCTCACGCCCCTTTGCACTTCCGCCCATACTGCCCCCCATGCGCAGACAGGGCTGCCCATAACAACCCACTTGCGGGAGACATTGTCCTGAAAATCCCTCCCTACTGCTCACTTCCGCTCTGCTGCATACAACTCCTGGGCAGCTCTGGGCAGCGGGACGGGCCAGCACTGCCTGCACCAGGCTGCTCAGGATCGGTCACTGGTTACTTCATCCTCTTCCGCTCCCTATAAGTTTATTTCGTTTCCCTGTTGTCTCTCGTCACATGCATCGATTAGAAACTCTGTGGGGCAAGCGCTTTTAATTCTATCTGTGAGCACCGCGCCTAGCACAATGGGGCCTGGATCACCAATCCTAGTCGCTAGATCCCACTGTCACAGCAGCACAGCCAGCCCAGAAAAGTCCCAATGGGTCACCTTGGGTTACTGCTCTCTGGGAGAATCTCTGGCTTAAGAGCAAGAGAGGCCATGGAGGGCACGCTGCCCTTTTCTCATTTAAACCAGGGCAAGCTGCTCCCTGTGTGATGCTGACGTTCCCCGCGAGGCGTGCATGCCAGGCACGGCACCTTTGGGAACGACACGTCCAGCCGACTCCTCCCACACACAGCCAGAGACAGGGACAAGCTATAAATGGACAGGATCCCAACGAAGCTGGTGGATCAAGTTACACAAACCTAGCGTAAATCCCAGTGCCTCAGGGGGAGGAGGCGACCGGGATGGGATCCTCATGTTCCGTGTCTCCCACTATAAATAGTAGGCTCCCTTGCTCAGACATTTGAGCTGTTCTCCGATTTCTCCCTGAGTCATTAATCTCGGCAGAGAATACCTGCCAACAATTACAGTGCCTGGGAACTAATAGGGTTTCAAAAAGATAGTACAGATTCTGAAACGCAGGCTGGATTTCTGAGCCTGCTCCCAAGAACGGCTTGGCTTCGGAGGAGATCTAGGGCTTCATTCTGCCTTACGCTGCCGTAAATCAGGAGTTACTCCACTGAGGCCAACAGCGGCACTTTGGTGTGAGTCTAGAATCAGGCTCCCAGACAAGAAAACAAAGGGCAAGACGCAGTTACTGGGATATGATTTTCATAACTGTGAGCTGCCGTTTCATGGGCAAATATGCCAGCACCACTGTCTACATCCATTGGCACATGCAAATACTACCGCTGAATGTGCCAACAGCCATTTGTACAGCTATTTGAGCAGGCAGGTGTAGTAAGTACATGTGCAAATTAGGTGAACTATGAAGGGCACAGAGAGCAGCCCTGAGGGTGGCACGGACTGGACAGATGGTCACACAGACAAGAGAGTCATTTTGGAAATAGGCCCCTTCTGTGTTTCCCGTTTTAGCCCAAGATCGGGAAGCATCCTGTGAGTGGCTGAAGGATAGTTTTGAGGTTTACCATTAACCAGCTCATCATTGTCCTCTGCTTCATGGTATCCCTATCCTCAGGAGAACTGAGGACTCACTATTTTCAAGTTTCAGAGTAACAGCCGTGTTAGTCTGTATTCGCAAAAAGAAAAGGAGGACTTGTGGCACCTTAGAGACTAACCAATTTATTTGAGCATGAGCTTTCGTGAGCATCCGATGAAGTGAGCTGTAGCTCACGAAAGCTCATGCTCAAATAAATTGGTTAGTCTCTAAGGTGCCACAAGTCCTCCTTTTCTTTTTACTATTTTCAAGAGCTCTTTATGGTTTCCATTACTGGTACTTGCAAAAAGCGCTCTCTTAAATCCACAATAAAGTAGAGGGTGACAAACAGGACTGTAAAACTGGGACCCCACCGCCGCTGGCTCATGTGCGTTTTCATGTCCGATCTGCTGCGTCTGGCTTTATGGACACAAACATGTTAGCTCTGCAGAGCTAGAGGTGAGGGACCTGGCGTCTGTTCTGGGTCACAGAGGTCTGGCAGACTCTGTTGGGCCAAGGCGGGGGGTTCCAGCAGTGCTGGGCTAGGGAGCTGAGTTTAAAATATTAGCTGAACCTGTCAGAAGAAACGTCTGAGGAACATTCAAAGCCTCACTGCTACTGGCTGCTGCAGGACACCTGCTTACACACGAATTCCACCAAGGTGCTCCTTACTATCTAATCAGCATGTGCCAGCGTCTGCTGCACCTTTCAACAGCTCATTGTAAAGCAGGTTAGAAAACGCACGAGCAACGGATCTCTAATAAACGATTCCCTAACCAGCATATAGAGAGCGTCTCTTCAGCGGGAACGGCAACTGCTGATGTTGTTAGGTCAATGCATGGGCCTCTCGAATGCAAGCTGTTAATGACTGAAAGCATCTTATAAAGTGCCATGTAGTTTAATAAATAATAAACTATTTCTAAGTGGAAGCCTCATCGACGTTAGCCATCAACATCCAATAGTGAGGGATACGGACCAAGGGTCACAGTGAAAACTGCATTCCTTTCCCAGTGCAGAGACGCTGTAAGGAGACAGCGGGATGGCACCCCTAGAACACCGGGTACGTGTGCCAGACCCAATTCTGCAGTGCCCCCGCTCAGTCAGGCACAGCAAGGGATGCTGAGCAAACCAGGAGGAAGGGGAGAGACCCTCCCTGCTCCCAGTGAGAGAGTGAGAGCCAAGCTGCGGGAGGGGGAGGGGTTCAAGGACAAAGCGGAAGAATGGGTCTGTGCAGTGCGATTGCTTTCACTTTCCCCGCCTATTGTCTTGGGAACAGTCCCCCACCCCACCCCTGATATGCTGCCCGAGTTTGGCTGCATGCACACCCCTTGCTCAACCCCCATCCCTCCCCCAGAGTGCTCAGGAGAGCACTGAAAGCCAGGACATTGGACCCTAGGCCAGAGCAGGAGCGGACCCCAGATGAGGGCCCCTGGCAGCAGGATCTCAGCATGATGGGGCAGCACAAAGCACTCATGTCCTCCCCTCTGCCAGGGGGCTCCCAGCTACTGGGCCAATGGGCACGGGTGGCTGAGGAGGGGGCATGACCAGGTTACCACTGCAGCTTCCATTTACTGGGCTCCTAGAGAGCACCAGAGGATGTTCACACTGCTCCCTTCTCGGGGAAACCCCAGGAGGGGGTCGTGATGGACACATGACCTGCCCTGGTGGGGTGCATCACCCCTGGGTGCAATCACTGATCCCCTTGGCACCAATGTAGTCAGGGAAAAGCTGATTTCTTAAGCATTTCTTGGTAAGTTTTATCTGAGCTAGCACGCTGAGGGCTCCCAGCCCTAGCCTGGCTCCCGCGTCACCATGACCCCTCTGCAGAGACGTGTGTTACAGTGAAATCTGTCTGATGGTTTTGGGAGAGGCGGAATCACATGTGGCAGGGGCAGACCGAGTCACTTAGTGTCGCTTTCCCTTTGATATCCCAGTTTTCCCTCGGGCGGAGATTTCTGCTCTGGGGAACTGGCCTTCCTGTTTGCCCTGGACATGTGGCGGCCGAGCGAGATCTGCTGCTGGGAGTTTGTCGTTTACGCAGCCTAGTTCAAAGGAAACAACAGAAGACACGTGGTGTTGTCGTGAACTCACCCAGCAAAACTGGCCTCCTGCTCTAAAAACCCCCACACGTGGCTTGGGACTCTTTGTGGGGGGGGCTACGTATCTGCAAAACAATCCCCCCGAGAAACCGCCAGGAGCGTGTCCTGGGATGCTGCAGTTTGGACACGAAGCCGGGCACGCTGCGGCTGCTCTGGCGTGCGCTCCCGGGGGCATTTCTGGCTGCCTCGGTCCTGAGATCTCCGGAGCCGGCAGCTGCATCTCCTATCGTGCGTTATAGCCCTCACCGCAGCCTCAGCAACTTGCCCACGGGCATATAGTGGCAGCGAAGCAGTGCTGAAACCAGAACCAAGCTCTCCTGGCTCCTAGCCCTGTGCCTCCCTCACCGCCCTCCCTCCTGGGGGTACTGGGTACTGTATCAAAGCGACGCTCAGAGGGCAACCCCTAACCTCCATTCTGCTGGAGGCAGCTCGCCCCGTCCACGCAGCAGGGGGCTCTACGATTTGACGGAGAGCCTTCTGCAGGCACAATCCCGGCAGCAGGGACCCCTCAGATCGCGCAAGCACAGGGCTTCTCATGAACGCTCAGCAGCAGGCTGAGAACGCAGTGGCCCAAATGGGTTTCCCGGCCTTCGGCGTCTCCGTAGCAACGAGGGCTGCGTGGAAATCATTGCCCATTAGACTGTTATTTGTTAGCAAGCACCCCGGGTCGATGCGTCTCACTGGGACGCTAAGCTGAAGTGACGTGAAGAGCCTCTCTCCACACTGAATGGGTTTGCACAACATTGCGTGCTGCCAGAAATGCCACTCCTACACTGTGGGAATGTAGCCACTTGGCACGCTGCCACTCCTGGGAACCAGGGGCTGGGGCTGTCTCTCGCTTGCCCTCTCTGTTACAAGACAGCTTACCCCGACCTGATTCCTGCCCCACTTTCCCTTTGGCGGAAATACAAACTTCTGGAAGTGTGCTGCGTTCTAAAGAATCGGAATTAAGTCAATGACTGGGTCAGTTGTAGTCCTCTCTCATACAACACGCACCAAGCGCAAAGATTTGCTTCTCTCACCCCAAGCAAAGTCTGGTGCACAGTTCCCGGGCGCCGTTATAGAACAGGGTTGTCCCTTCCAAGCTACAAGCCAAAAGGGCCGTTAGAATACAGGTGCCTCTGATGCTGTTGGAACGTGCACTGGCCCCAGACTTATACTGCAGAGGGGCCCTAGCTCCCTGTCATGCCCCAGGCTGCCTTAAGTCTGAAAAGTGTTATGGAAAACCATAGCCTCCTCCGGCCAACAATCTCCCTCGTTCTCAGGCTCAGAGCTGGCCGATCTGTGTGGAGCGTGGGGACAGATGTGGTTGCACCTCTCCGCCCTCAGCTGTTTCTCTTCGCTAAATCTGTTCTGTCAGATCCCAGGCGGGCTTTGGGCTAAGGGCTAATCCGTCTCCCCAGAGCCTTTGCACACGTGGGCTCTGCGGTGGCTGGAGGGGGGGAGCCGAATACCCCTCCGCAGGCTGTGCAGCGCCAGCCAGACCACTCTGCAGTTGCTACTAACCAGATAAACTCAACTGTTTTTAAGTAGAATTAAAAAATGACTGGACTGGGGTTGGCCCAATATAACCGGATTTCAGTAAAGGGTTTGATACAGTGTCTCATGAAATGATCATTGAAAAACTGATACACACTGGCCTGCCTCAGGAACCTGACACATGGGCCACAGACAGTGCGCAGAACACCATCCCCAGGGGTTTAGTGGTGGGACCCAGGGACCAGCACTAGGTCTAGATTTATTTAGCGGCTTCATCAATGAGATGGTGTGAAATGAATGGCAGTGGCAGGGCAGCATGGGCAGCACAGTGGTGACGTGTACCGATGCTATGAAGCTGGGAGGAGTGGTGAACACCAGGGTGGACAGAGAGGCAATGCAGGGCATGTCTACACTGCACACGAAGCCCGGGGTCTGACTCAGGTTTGAGTCCGAGACCCCTTATACCCCCCACACAAATCAGACTGACTTGGAGCAGCAAGCACTCAGGGCCTGGGCAGCGGGCCGCTGGGCCTCGTGTCCAAGCCCTGTTGTTCCTCAGCGTGGACCCAGGTCGAGCTGCAGACCCACGTCAGAAGGTCTGCACAGTGCCGTATGGACAAGTGAGCATGGCTGAGAGACCTGGGGCCAGCAACTGTAAATCCAGGTGTGGATGCCCAAGCACGGGGTTGGAAAAGCTGTGTCCACATGCCCGGGTCCCATAGACCCGGTTTATAGGGCAGGGCAGCCACACACCCAGATTGGAAACCCGGGGCTCCATCCATTACTGACCTCTGTGAGAGTTTTTGCCATTATTTCAAATGGAAGCAGGAGCAGACACATGAGCTGTGAGCTTTAACCCACCGTGGAAGGGGAGGAATTATTTAATGTGGTCCAGCAGGTACAGCTAAGAGCCCTGGGATGAAATGGAGAAAGGAAAAATGACATGGGCTGACGAGCCGGAATACCTTCTGAGGTGTGAGATTAGGCTGTGGGACAGTCTCCCAGGGCAAGTGGTGGAGACCCTGTTGCTTGGGGCATTTCACACTAGAATGGACAAAGCCTTAGAAAACGTGCGGTAGGGAGCGACCCTGTGTGGGCAGAGAGGAGCTAATCCTTCCTCCCAGCTCTCACTTGCATGATTCTGCAGCAGCTAAAGCCCCTTCTACAAGAAGCTTTGGCAGAGGGATCTGTGTCACCATGGATCCATGGGGCACTGCTCTAGCCGACCCCTAGACTTCTCCGCGGGGATGTGGCTGGACCGCAAAGCCCCCCTCCCAGCATGGGGGCTGGAGGACCCGCTGTGTAGAAACTTACCCCATGCTGAGGGAACCCCAGCGGGTTGTGCGCACTTGCAATGGTGCAAGTGGAGTTGCAAGGGGAAATGCAAACCTGACCCGGGGCAGAGCCTGCCAGCTGGTGTTTGCCGACATAGGGAGGGAATATTTGGCATGTTTTCAGTGATAATCCTGCGCTTCTCCTGGGGATTTATTCACAGTGTATCATAATAGGGAATGAGAAGGATTTGCAGGTGTCTGAATTTAGGCCGAGGTTCCAGACACCACTACGGCGCAGCGCTCGCCCAAGATGATTCGGCGATAGGCCTACACAGCCCAGACCTGGTTCTCCAGTATGAAATACCAGAGAACGTCACACGCCATGTTTCTGTTTTGCAGCAGATTAATTTAAACCTCTTCCAGTCCTTTTCTCTCCAGTGAAATCGTCTGTTATTGAATGGATTAATTAATTAATTACGTACATCTCATTAAAACAAATGACTCCAACCACATTATGCAGCATCCTTGCTACCGGCAATTCTAATTCTTAAACTGGGGGGGTTTAATGACAGTTGTAGAACGCTCGGATTCTTCGGGGCAGGCCTGGGCTCCGGCTCGTCAGTAACACTCAGAGATCATGCAGCAGAAATAGTTTGGCAGAGCTCTTGACTGATGGTCTAACCAAGCAGAAAGCAGCCTTCTCTGTGGCTGCTGGCCCAAAGCTTGGCAATCGTCAGGAACCCTGGCACATGCCTCCTATTCCAAGGAAATACCTCCCTCATGGCAGCAGGGTTGGAAAACCAAATGCAATGCAGCCTTCCCTACCTGCCAGGGCTCATCCCCCACTCACGGGTGGAGCATGGTACTCCACCCCAGCCAGCCAGGTTCAGGGGAACGACTGGCCCCCAAACAAATGAAAGATTTGGGATGGGATGTTAATTTTAAAAGGATCCATCTGTCTCTGCTCTTGGGGTCATGGACAGGGGTTGGGCATTTGGGCCAGTCCAGGCTAACAGCATTTGCAGTGGGAGGATAAGGGAGGGAGGAGATGACAGAGCAAGCAGAGGGTTGTCATCTCCTTCCTATCCTCCTCGCTGCACAATGTCCTGAAAGTAGAGATGGGGGAGCTGTTCCCCCACTTCACCCCCTTTCTGGCCTTCTACAACACGGCAATCTGTCCCACAGGTAGGGCAGCCAGCCACAATGCCCATGGTACAGGCCGTCCAGGGCATGTGCAGCTCACAAAGCTGCAAACCTTTCCCACTGAACGTGGCCTGTTTGTAGTGACCCACTTTTCACCCTGACATCATGGTGAATTTAACACTTGTCTATGGTGCAGTGGGTCTTTTCCAGCCAGATACTTCCATAGCCTCCTGTGGCACAAATGCCCCTGCAGGCCAGGCACGAGTGCTGAGCACTGGGCTGAGATACTCCGGCTGGCTCGCTAAATACACATCCCCAGAGGCAGCTGTGAGCGGAAGAGACTAGCTCCTATCCAGTTTCCTCATTGTAATCAGCTCCCGTATCAGAGGGTTGGAGCATCACGCAGGAGACTCACTGTGCAATGCTGTGATCTGGCATTCTGAGTTACAGTATAATTAACGGTTACAGCTAGTAAGGCTAACCAACTTACAAATTATTCAGAGGAAATAAGATGGGTACATCTTTAATCCAATTAAAAGAGAATGCAGCTGATGCTTGGAAAGTGAAGAGCTTCCACTGAAACAAATGTCTCCTTTCCAACTGCGTTCTCCAGTCCCCCGGCCTCGGCTGCTGAGCAGCCCCAGATTCACAACCTGGTGTGACAAATGGGGGGCCGCTCTTTACCAGTGATCAGTAACGTGGTGTCACTAGTGTGGTGTTTCTGTACCACACTCAGGGATGGATATTTCACCTGACGAGTCTGAGTGACAGCAGAGACTCTCTGCCCACCTAGGGGAAAAGGGACGAGGCCCATGGGAAGAGTCGCCTAACGATTTACACGTCAGGGTCATTAGAGGACGATGCCGCAGTGTAGGCTCAGCGGCTCTACCCCAGTGGTGGGCAACTTGTGGCCTGGGAGCTGCGGGCGGCCATGACTGCGGACAGTCAGTGTAAACAAACCGTCTCACAGCCTGCCAGTGGATTGCCCTGATGGGCCGCGTGCGGCCCGCAGGCCTCAGGTTGCTCACCACTGCTCTACCCGTGCTCCCGGGCTAGAGCCCGAACCCTTTTGAACGGGGTGGATCAGACTGAGAGTTCCAGGGTATGTCTGCACTGTCCCCGGGACTGTGGCTGTGTCTACACATAAAATGCTACAGTGGCACAGTTGCGTTGCTGCAGCGGGTGTGCCGCTGTTGCACATGGGTTCAGACACTAGCTGCACTCATGGGGGAGTTCACCCATGGCTGCAGTTAAGCTGCCTCCCCAAGAGGCGGTAGCTATGGCGGACAGAATTCTTCCGTCACCTAGTGCTGTCTGCACCGGGGGGTTGGTTAACATAGCTGGCTCACTTAGGGGTCTGGGTTTTTCACACCTGGAGCAAGGTAGCTGGGTCAACCTAACTTTTTACTGTAGACCTGGCCTATAGCTGCACAGTTACATTGGCGTAGCTAAGCCAGCAGTGCAGACGCAGCCCACGCCAAGAGAAGGGCTTTTTCCACTGGTGCAGGAACACCACCTCTCTGAATGACGGTCGCTAGGTCGAAGGCAGCGTTCCTCTATCAACACAGCTGTGCGGGTGAGCCGCGGGTTAGGTCGGCAGAGCTGTCGGTCGGGGTGTGGGTTTTGCAGACCTCTGACCGATGCAGCTATGCTGATATCACTTTGGAGAGCAGACCAAGCCCCACAGACACACAGGTGCTGGGCTGGCTAGGAGAAAGTCAGCTAGTTCTGTTCCAGGCCTATAGATTAAGAAGAACCCTATCTAACTTAAGGCATGTCTACACTACAGCTGCATAGCTACAGCGCCTCACGGCACAGACACTTCCCACACTGACGGAAGGTGTTTTTCTGTCAGCGTCGTTAATCCGGCTCTCTGAGAGGGGGCAGTGAAGTCCTGTCGCAGCACTGGTTGCAGGCTCCCAGAGGTGGCTAAAACCCAGCAGACCTGCAGGGTGATAAGCAATGGCTATAGACAGAGCAGCGTACTTGGGTCCCAGTCTGAGAGTGGAATAATCGCAAGATTCCTTCCGGAGACAGACATGGGCAACAGGCCCAAGAGCGGAAAAGGGGACACTCGGGCAGCCAGAAAGAGGGCTGTGGAGTAGCTAGCCCCCGAACTGTGAGAGCAGCTCTTGCCATAACATTGGTTTGCTTCCCCAGAATTTGAAGATGTTCTGTATAAATCCCACCGCGACTTCTTTAGCTTGGACAAGAATCAACACAGGTGGAGCCTGCAACCCTATTTCCTACCCATGTGACCCATACAAGGGTTGTTTTCATTCTCATTTCCTCAGAGAAGATCTGAAAAGGGGTCCAAGATGGCCCTGCATATTGTACTTGAAACCAAATACTATAAAACTAGCACCAACCAAGGGCACAATGCCCTAGAAAATCCGGTGTCTGGCTAATTCTGCATCTGGTCACCAAAATAAATAAATGCTCATGGTTAATATGTTGGCATTGGCTTCGTGACAGAGTAATCTTTATCATCAAAAACAGCAGGCGTGTCACTGTCAGGAAGGGCAGTGGGACAACTTCAAGGACCGTCTCTTTGCCTGAGTTTCTAGCAGCAGTCCCATTTCCTGCTCTCCACCTCTTCCCCCATCCTCCCCACAGCCAGCACCCGCCTAGTCTCCCAGCCCATGGAAATCTGGGGCTGTTTGTCTGAGAGCCTCTGCCAATCTCGGCTTCTGCAGAATCAGGGAGAACAGAGCTAGCCTCAGAGGCAGCCAGGACCCCAGTCAGTCAGGGCTTGCTAGGTTCTGCTCCGGGCCATTTTATTTTAGATTATGGGAAAACAACGAAACAGGGAAGAACCTGGGGCATCTTTTGTGTCACTGGCTGTATGTGAACTGAACACGGCAGCTCCATCCAGCAGAAAGCCCACAACAAGGCATTTAAAGGTATGGCACACACACACAAATCAGACCTGTTGTATAGCTATGTATGCAGCCTTCTTGTAGCCGCGATGGTCCCAGGGTACTAGAGACACCAGGTGGATGAGGTAACAGCTTTTATTAGACCTTGTGAGCTACACAGCTCGTCTCTCTCACCAACAGAAGTTGGTCCAATAAAAGCTATTACCTCCCCTCGTTTCTCTAATATAGCGACATACACCACACAGTCCAACACTGAATTGCACCTGGAAATGAGCTGTGAGCCGGCACACACTGCCGACCGATCATTATAGTAAATCAAAGGGCTTAGATTTGTCTTGCCTATTGCACTGCAGGCCTCATTTTTTCCCTCGCTGTTCCAGAAAAAGGAGCCAAAGAGCCACTAAAATTCCGTTCGTGTTGCCAGTTAACATCTCTCTGCCAATCAACCCTTTGTAAGGATATAAACACAAAAGACTCTTCTCTTCTCCCCCCTCTCTGCGAGAGGTTAGCAGCTGGGATGGGCAAAGGGTGTCCCGTGGAACAGAACTGAGCATTTCCTGGTAGGAAAGAACCTGGATCAGCAATTCTGTGGGGCAGAGAGCTGTTTGGAGGCTTGGGTTTAACGGGGTCTGTTTCCAGGCCCCACGGCTGCACTTCCTGTTTCCAGCCAAATTCCCAGAGCCACAATTCTCTTTCAGCCCCCCCTTCCCCAGCTGCAGCAGGCCTGGGAGCTCCTGTCAGGGAACACCCATGATTATGCTCCCTTTCGGGATTCTTGGCTGCACGGGGAACCCTGATCCATTGTTGGGGGTCGGGGGAAGAGGGCCTCAGGAGGGAGGCACAGACGCTGCAGCAGTGCTGTATGTATAGACATGGGGTAAGTCTCTTAGGCACTTCTGAAAATGCCACCTCTCGACTACAGTAAAACCACTCATATCACAATGCTAGACGCTCCTGTCGCAGGCCGGCAGTGGATAAACAGATTTAGGGGTGAATGAAGTGCCCTAGACACTTTTTTTCATGAAAGAAAGAAGAACTTTGGCGCAGTTGGGGAGACTCAGCCCATGCCAGCTAGCAGGGCTGCGTGTTTTGGAGTTCCTGCTTTTCTCTCCCCTTGGCAGTAAAACCTATTAACAGGGCATCCTGCCTCTGTCACTAAAGCCCCAGAGGCCCCAAACGCCAGCACCGAGTGAAATAAAGTAACCACAGGACTCCCTTAAATCTTCTTGAATAGCTTACAAGTCTACAGAATAAACACTGCTAGGCTGCTAACAGGTGAATCTAGGAAGCCCTTTGGATGAATTGAGGTACCTTTCGGTAAAACTCGCCATGCAGGGAACACATCTAAACGCAATAATTAATCAATGATCAATGGAAAACAATCTTCTTAAATCAACAGATGAGAGCCGTTATGCCCCAGAACAGCGACACCTGTAAATCATTCGACAGGAGCCTGCACCTGTTACAGGGCACCACGCAGACACGCTCACCGTAATGCAGTTTGCCATTTCTGAGCCATAAAGAAAGCTCTGTTAATCTGGTTGATGAATTATTCATAATGTACACAGCAATATGGCCTACAGGGGTTTCCAAATAACTCACATGCTTGGTTAGGTGAGCAAGAATCCAGCTGTCAGATGAATAAAAAAAACCCCAAAGCTCTGGTGTTCAAAGCAGCGGGTGTTTCTCCTGGCCTGGACTGCTGCAGACAGATCCCAGACTCCTTTGGCCTAACACGTTGCTGACCACGTCCCCAGAAGGACGTGCTTCTCTCTACTAGAGCTAGAGGAAAAGAGCTGGGTGGCAATCACCCTCTCCTGCACCAGTACAAGAACCTGGGTTCAAATCCTGCCTTAGGCTGTCAGCGGAAGTGAGCTTGGCAGGTCTCATGCAGACCCACAAAAGCACCGCATGGCTGGCAGCATCTGCTGAGGGGAGACCCCGGGCTGGGTGAGCAGGGAGAGAGGCAGGACAGGGTGAAGTTAACCGTGGGGAAAGCACATAGCTGTTTCTCTGCCCCTGAATACAAACCAAGGCTCAGGGCTGCAGAGTGACTTTGTAAAGCACAGGCTGGGGGGTGCTGGGGCGGGGAGCACTGCCCACTAGGGTTGCCAACTTTATACTCATGCAAAACAGAACACCCTTGCTCTGCCCCCTGCCCTGTCCCCGCTCACTCCATCCCCCCTCCCTCTGTCACTTGCTCTCCACTCAGCCACTCATTTTCACCAGGCTGGCTCAGAGGGCTGGGGTGCAGGAGAGGGCTCCAGGCTGGGGCTGAGGGGTTGCTGTGGGGGGGCGCTGAGGGCTCCAGCTGGGGGTGCAGGCTCTGGGGTGGGGCTGAGGGTTTTGGGGTATAGGAGGGTGCTCCAGGCTGGGACCGAGGGGTTCAGAGGGCAGGAGGGGAATCAGGATTGGGGCAGGCTGTATGGGTACAGGGGGGTGAGAGCTTTGGCTGTGGGTATGGGCTCTGGGATGGGGTTTGGGATGAGGGGTTTGGGATGCAGGAGGGAGCTCCAGGCTGGAACTGAGAGGTTCAGGGGGTGGGACGGGGATCAGGGATGGGGCAGGGTGCTGGGGTGAGAGCTCTGGCTGGGGGTGCAGGCTCTAGGGTGGGGCTTGAGATGAGGAGTTTGGGGTGCAGGAGGGTGCTCTGGGCTGGGACTGAGGGTTTCAGAGGGAGGGAAGGAGATCAGGGCTGTGGCAGGGTGTTGGGGTGCAGGGGGGGTGAGAGCTCCAGCTGGGGGTGCAGGCTCTGGGGCGGAGTGGGGGATGAGGGGTTTGGGGCTGGGACCGAGGGGTTTAGAGGGCAGCAGGGGGATCAGGGCTGGGGCAGGGTGTTGGGGCATGGGAGGGGGGGAGAGGTCCTCTGGGCGGCACTTACTTCAGGCAGCTGCCGGAAGCAGTGGCATGTCCCTCCTTCGGCTCCTATGCAGAGGCTCAGCCAGGCGACTCCAAGCGCTGCCCCGTCTGCAGGCGCCACCCCCGCAGCTCCCATTGGCTGCGGTTCCCGGCCAATGGGAGCTGTGAAGCTGGCGCTTGGGGCGGGGGCAGCACACAGAGCCCCCTGGCTGCCCCTACACCTAGGAGCTGAAGTGGGGACATGCCGCTGCTTCCGGGAGCCGTGCAGAGCCACGGCAGACAGGAAGCCTCCCTCACCCTGCTGTGCAGCCAACTGGACTTTTAACAGCCCGGTCAGCAGTGCATTCCGGTTGAAAACTGGACACCTGGCAACCCTACTGCCCACACAGTCCCCACACGCACTCTGCACAGCCGTGTTGGAGATGCAGCATTTTCTCTCTCCAGCCCACCAGCTGGTGTGAAAGCCCCCGGCCGCGCCCCCACCCATGCTCTGGGAAGCAGTGCTCCTGTCCCTGCGCACGGGCCATTGTTAGGGCTTGTCTGCACCACAGACGTGACGGTGGCACACCGACGGCACTGCAGCTGGGTCACTCTAGCACCATAGCGTAGACATGTGCTACCACCATGGAAGGGGCCTTTCCAGTACTGTGATTAAGCCACCCCTCCAGAGGCAATAGCTAGGTCAAGGGAGGAATTCTTCTGTCACCCTCGTGGGTGACACCGGGGCTTAGGTCAGCTTACCCGCGTCTCTCAGGGGAGTAAATTTCTCACACCCCAAGCCAGGCAGCTGGGCTGACCAAAGTTTGCTGTGTCAACCAGGCCTCCTGCCCTGCAATCACTGGGCACAGCGAGAGGAGTGAAACATAAAGACTCAGTGCCATATTCACCTGCTGTGGGTGGGTCAGGCCTGGCAACTGAACTCTATTTCCTCTGTTTGCCTGTCAGGAGCTGCAGGATTTCACACATCTGAGTACACCTGAAAACCCTCTGCTGCTCCCCAGGGGCTGGGCTCTGCACTGAGAGGGACCCCACTGAGCTGCTTCCTATTTGGGGTTGCAGAGATTTGCGGTTTAAACCAGGCCAGGACCTAGTCTGAAGCACCCTAGTTTCAACCAAGTCACAGTTCACTCGGGGACTCAACCTTTGCGTGGATTTGGGGGATGCAGGGGACCGGATGGCAAAAGCTCACACATTCACCCAGGCTTGCAAAACTCGCAGACTGCTCCTTCCACCTTACAGGCCAGATTTTCAAAGGAATTTTGGCACCTCGAGGCATTTTCGAAAGCATCTAGACACTTAACGCCCATTGATTTCTGCCCCAGATCTTGGAAGCACCGAAGAGGAGACTGTGCCAAAACATCCACCCAAAAGGTTTTACGCTATGCCCAGTGCGTGCTGGGCCAGGACTTGGGGAGCTTAGGCATTGCTTGCCCAATACTCACACTGTCCCTGTTGAAAAGCTGGACTATGATTCAGAGGTGCCCCTGTTTTTGTCCCCCACCCTCGGACAAGCAGGTCCCTTTCAGGTGTCTGACATTGAGCACTTCAAATCACTTTCAAAATGTTGGCCTTGATCAACACAGCATGTGGAATAGGAACCCACTCTCCCATCTCGGTGTTTTAATGTAAAAGCCTCCAGCCACCTGGGATAGAAGATGCAGCAAAAAATGCCCTGGAAGTGTCCCTGGTTAACCTCTTCCTTCCAAGTAAACAAGCTCCCCTGTGCAGATGTAGGTAATGAAGTGCAGTGTTTGCAGCTGGCGCGAATGCTCACAGGCACATCAGCACAAACAGCCCTGGCTGCTCTGCCGGGGAAACGCAGTTCGGCTTCGACTCAAAACCAAACCGACTGAAGGGAGCGAGCCCTTCCCGGGATGAGGCTCGCGGGAACAGGAGCACGCTGCCGCGTGGAAAGGAGCACACAGGCTGTCTTGGGGGAGAGGATGGAGCCATGACTGTTGCAGCACTGGCAGCCCCTCCAGGGCTCAGCAGCTAGAATGAGGGGGTGCAGGCAGCCGGGAGCGCCAGCTTTCACCCATTCACGAGGCTGCTGCTCGCGCTCGCCGAGGCAGGGGCACACGCAGGCTAGAGGGGAAACGTATGTCACACTTGGGGAAGTGACGCTGGCAGAACGCTCCAGTCATTAACCCTTCCCATGCCGCACCTTGCCAGGCTGCCAGCCAGATGGGCACTGAGGAGACGGACAACGAAGCTGAGTCCCCAGCCAGGCAGCAGCCAGGGCCTGCCGCAGCACCATCAATGCCACACTGTGCACCAGCGACACGGCAGGGGAGGGACCAACTTGTGCTGGTGACAGAGAGAAGCTCTCGTGGCTCTGTGCAGCGTCTTCCACCAGCAGAACTTGATCCAGTCAACGCTCTTCCCTCACATGCCTTGCCTCGCAACTAGCCTGGGACCGACAGGGCTGTGACTACGCTGCAAACTGTGCAGCAGCGTCACTCACCCTGTGGTTCTCCTCACAGGCACCGCATGCAGCCGAGGGGTTTGAGAGTCTCTGGGGAGCTTCTTATTGCTCTGCATGGGGCACATCACTGACCGCAGGAAGAGAGCCAGTGTGCTGCTGCCCGATACACCTGCTGAGACATCAGGAACCTTCGCTGTTTCACCAAGCATCCAGGGAGGGAGGGAAGAGAGAAAGGAGAAACCTCCCTGCCCCTAGCAGCCGGGTAGGGGGAGAAAGAGAGAGTCACTTGCTCAGTGTTCGAAGAAAGCGACTCATTCCGTGATTCTTTGCCAGTTTCACACGACCCCTCTCCCACCCCTGCTGCCCAGCACAGATGCCAGGACCAGGCAGCCATCCAGGAGAGGAGGGAGAGATCCTGACATGGATCAGAGGGGAATAACCTTACCTTCAATGCTAGACTATATAAACCTAGGATAAAATATAAAAACTCAACAATCTGGGAAATCCCCACTCAACAACTTCATTACAAGTTGTCAGAGGCTGTAAGGTTAACACTTACAGCTAACGCTCAGCTGCATCTCACATACACAAGCCTGGAGGTGCTAAGTAAGGAACCCACCAGCCAATATCCCACTTTCAGTTACTGACTATTACCAACCTAATCCCAAAACCCCTTCAGCCTTAGCTCCATGCCTGGGTTTGGTAGTTTAACGGAGCAATGGTGTCGACGACACAGAAGTGAATACGTGTGCTGGCTGTAAAATGCATACCGTATGTTTTTAAAAATAGGGTCTCAGAACCCAACCTTTCTCCCAGTCACGTCAGTGGCAAAAATCTTAATGAGATCAGTAGGAGCAGGCCGTTGGCGTTCAATATTTACATGAGTTTCATTACCCAGTGATATGCCACTAGAGGGGAATGCAATTCCTGCAGGAGTGAAATTGGAGTATTTAATTTGCTCTTTACATTATTCCATCGGGATTGTATCATGTCCCAGGTGTGATAACGTAAGTACTGAGTCACAATGGATTGTGTCTCATCAACGTGTTACACTGACAATGTATTCATGGCAGTGTTAAGGTGCATCTGCAGTTTATCCTGTGGAAATTTCCATCACCAAAAACTTTGCTGGCTTAGAGCTAAGGTTGCTTAGGTAAATCCCTGAAAAACCAAGGACCTGTCCAGTTTTGGGATTCTTCCTTTTAACCACCACAGACTGCATTAGCTGCTCTCCTCAGGAAGATCCTTTGCAATTCCATTGGATACAAATACACAGTGCACATACCAAACTCCTGGAATGCCAGCACGAAGCCTGGCCTCCTAGCCCAGCAGATGGACCTGCACTGCTTAGGGATCTGAGGGGTCGCAAGCACACGGGGAAGGTTGGGGTCAGAGTTAGGGATCTGCACTAGAGCGTGACTGTGTTTGCTGGAGGAATAGTTAGCGCATCCCTTTCAACCTTAACCATCTTCTAAACAAGAATTAGGTGTGCGGATTTTAAGGACTCTCCTGTCTCCCGGCTTCGAAGGGGAGAAGGAAAGGGGCTCAATCTCTTCTCCAGCGACCTGGGGATTCTCAGAAGCCCTACGAGCAACCACAAAGGAACCAAACCCCAGGAAGAAGGCAGCACCACGAACGGGAACCCTGAAGCACACATGGAACATAAACCAAAGCTCTTTCTATAGCAGCCCAACAGTGTGCCTGGGGGGGCGGGGGGGTATTGGGTGAGTGGGCTGCACCAGGACAGCTCCACTTAGGAGCAGTGCAGAGGACTTCCCCTGGGTGAGCAAGATTTGCAACTTGGCACCTGACAGTAGCCCTCACTCAGAGGAGAGTGGGGAGAGCGGGTGCTTCAGGCCTCACCACAGACATTCTGCTCTATCTTAGGACATGCTCCTTTGCTGGAAGAGCTGGGACAAATGGAGTCCCATTTCCAAATGGCTACCCAGCTTGCCAGAGCAACAACAGGCATATAGGAGCTCTTCTCTGGATCACAGATCAATACTCCAGAGCTTCCCTACCCTCCCGACTCCCTGCCCTGGCCTCGTGGCCCCTCACACTCAAGTGACTCGGCAAAGAAAGGAACATGTGCTGGAATCTGTATAAACAGCACTCTTCGTTCAAAGGCCAGCGCCTCCCTTTCTCTCCGAGCCATGACGTCGACTCTTCCTTACAAGGAAAAATACCAGAAGAATGTAACATTTTCTTATTATTACATCAAATTACAAGGGAGAATAAATCACTGAGCAGAAATTATTGATAAACAGAAGAATTAACAATCACACAGGAAGCAGCTAACATCAGAGTCCGATGCTGGAGTTCAGGGCATAGCCTGGCACTTCAGCATTGGAATACGTGGGAGCGTAGCCCATAGAGCTCGCTTTAGCATTTATTTTACTTAGCAGTAACTCAAGGCACTTCCAGGCCTGACTCCTGTAAGAAACTGGCCGCAGCAGTTAACGTAAGGCTTGAGGCCTATGAACTTTGGCACAGATAAATGGACAAAGTTATCCCTGTGTTTTGGGGGCCTGGGAACAGACTGTTTTCGGGGGAAGTGTGTCCATAACAACATCAGCCAGCCACAGGAACATAAGCTAACACCAGCTTTTGGATATTTTAGGATAGGAACATCTGCAGATGTCTGACCACAAGAGTGCCATGGCAACAAATTGATGTATATGGTAATAAATTGAGATTATTAATATACCAGCCTATAGGAGAAGGGCTCCCCAACGTTAGTAGGGCGAGGAAATATAAATAAGGAAGAGGGGAGAACCACCTAGTGAATACACATTTGGCATAGTGGCGTCAGCATAACATATTATAAAAGTTGTATCCCAGCCGGTGTGTGGGAGGAGAGAGAGATGTAGCCTTTGGGAGGTGCCAGGGTGATGGCTACTGGTGATGACGAGGAAGGTGATGGTGATGAGGAAGGCAATGGGTAACACTCTGCAAGGGGTGGGGTGAGTACAGGGATGTTCAGATGTATGTTCTGTGTTATCTCTATCTACCTGGCTGGGTTACAGGGTTTGTAACTTTGCTAAATGTATTAACAAACTATTGTAAATACAGTAGGGTTCCTAGAGTGTGAGGGTTGCAACTGTGGACATTTAGTGTTCCCAACTGAAGAGTAATTTTAATCACACTGGGCCTGATCTTGGGACAAGAATCTGCCAACCCTCAGAGTGACAACTGGGAATTCTTAAGTATCAATATAATTAATACATAATCTATACATCAGGCTACAAGAGGTGGGAAGTTTCAGAGTGAAAGTAAGGCAAACGCCCTGTTTCATCTGGGTTTTTTTAAACACAGGGTTTACTTTCTTTACAGCCACTTTGAGGACCAAATTTTCCAAGCCAGAGGCCTGAGGTCCATACACAAACAACAAGCATACACAATGCACCTGCGATTGTGCAGACAGCTACTGCAGCCAGCAATCTAACTAGACACCTGCACTTACATTTGTAACTGTGCACTTGCCTTTACAGGTGTGTTATTCTGAGCCCATGTGTACGTGTTCAGAACCTGGACCTCTACCCCAGGACTCAAGGAACACGGTCTGAAAGACTCCTGCATTCTGTTGGCAAGTCACACGTTGAGAATGACTCCCCGCCGGGATCACTCAGCACAAAGGCAGCTCCCGCTGTTGGACCACTGGTTCATTCACCAGCTGCGTAGCCAGAGAGCCTTCTGCACTCTGGAAATGTCCTGCTTTTTGTTCGCTCTCAGCGGGTAGGGAGTTACCTGATTGCTGCACTCCCTTCCCTTCTATTACAATACATCTCCACGGCTCTCTGACTGTTCCCTGACATGAATACTGATCCCAGGAACGCGGAGCCAGAGCTCCCTCTCCCACGGAAACCCCCTTCTGCACTTAGGCTGCAACCGCTTCACCCGTCTGCCACCACACCTGCACAAGGCCAGCAGCAGGCTGAGCCTGCCTGATGCCCAGCGAGTGCAGCTGCAGGTAAATCAGTGAAAGCTGAGCTCCCGTGTCTTGGGCAGCAAGTCCTTCCAGGCCGGGCATGCCCCTTCCCCCACCAGTGCTTCTCCCAGTGCCCCCTTCACTTTCTGGCGGGCGCCCACGAGGAGGCCGCTGCCCCTGGCAGGCCCAGGAGGTGCAGAGACTCCCCACTGCGGGCAGCATGGAGAGAGGTGAGGTGTCAGGGACTGGGAAAGTGACCATGCAGCCAGGGCACAGTGTGGGGCAGGGGGAGCTGGACACCAGGGCAGGAGGGAAGCTCTGGGAAGTGGCCTTGGTGCCACTGGCAGGGCCCCACTGCGGGAGGCGGAGCGGGCACAAGGAACAGGGAGCACAAAATGCACCAGGCAGGGAGGTGGCTCTGTGCTTCGGCCAGGGGGTGCTGACCCCCATGGTGCCCACGATCCTGGCTGCTGCAGCCCCCAGCAGCAGACATGCTTGTTGGAGGGGAGGGGTGCTGCCCAGCTCGCCCCCTGCAGGGGAGCCGCACCGGGAGGAGGTGAGATCTGGACCCGATCCTGGACCCCCTTGCACAAAGAGTGGGATGTTCTTCACCTCCAGGGGATTCCAGCCCCAATCCAGGCCAAGAGCAGAGCGATCTGTGTTCAGGTGGCCCGCACCCCCTTTGTACAGAGTGATGGATTGAGTGGGGCAGAATTTTAACACACCCACTCCCCGCATTGAGAGAGCAATGGGAATGGGGTGGTTGGGGGGCAGCACCGCTCTCCTGTGTCCCCTGCCCCATTTGGAAACCAAAACAACAGCTCCCCACAAAGCAAATTACGTAGAGCATGGGGCTATGTTTGGGGTGGGTGTTTGTGTTGGAGCGTAGGTTGGGGGATGCATGGGGAGAGGCAGGGTTGGGTGTATGGGGGTGTGGGATAGGGGGCGCATTAGTGCTTAATTTGTGCCAGGGCTGAGCCCTGGCACCTCTTTCATTTCAAACTAAGACCCACTTCTGAACTTGATGTCTGGCGCATATAATGGGCTGATCAAACGGGATTCAACACTGGGGCAGTCCATTGATGAGAACCCCAAGTAAATCAATCAATCCTCATTCGAGCTGAGTGATGGATTTTTCAATTCAGAGCTCAAGCCAAAAAATCCAGGGGGAAAAATTGTTGTTTCAAACCAAAACTGTTTTTTATTTATTTTACTCACCAAAACAAGACCCAAACCATTGTTCAGCTTGATTTGATTGGACATTTCTGAAATGAAATGGTTCACTTTGAAAATGTCAAAACAAAACGTTTTGGGTTTTTCTACATTTTTTCCTCATTTTTTTACTTTGCTGAAACTATTCGCCAAATTCTACCCAAATGGCTCTGAAACGGCCATTTCGGTGGATTTACACTTTGCTGGGAACTATTCACTCCGCTCTAATCCTCCTCCTGAGTGGACCTTTGAGGCTATGACGAAGCATTTGTACATGGAACTCCGTACACTCCTCTGAAAGGTCTCAGTGCACCAGAAGGCAGGAAAGCAGGCGTAGCTGCTTCACCTTGAAACCTCCTGGCTCCTCTTGGTTTAAGTCACACCTTGTTGTCCTTTTCAATGAAAACTGTATTCAATGTGTATTTTAAATTTAAAGACATATGGTTCCCTCTTTTGTCCATGAAACCTGGGATCCCCAACCCCACTCCCGTCAGCCAGGCAGAGCCAAGTAACCGGAGAGATTTGCACTCTCACCCACGCTCCCAGCTTTTTCTGAACTTTTGACCATCTAGCACTTGGTGGAGACAGTCACCGAAAACTGGGAGCAATCACACGGAAGCCTGAGTACGGGAGAGCTGTGTTGCTGCAGCATATTTACAACAAACAGAGCCTGGGAGCGGGACATTGAGAGCCCCAGTTTCACAAATAGACACAGAAATTGGCAACGAAGAGCACGCACTTGCTATACGCCTCCAGAGATCTGTGCCTGCAAGCGGCTGATGGCACCCCAGCCCGCAAACACCCCTCCTGTGAGTAGTTACACAGTCTGCACGGATCTCATGAGCACAGCTGAAACACCCAGCTTCGAAAAATTGCTCCTTATATTTATTCCACGTTCAGTGCAGTTTGGAGGTGTGTTTCCAAACTCTTCCACTGCTGCTAAGGTTTTTCGGGCACAATGCAAGACACCAAAATCACAGCGAAAGATGAAGTAAAATGATGGAAAACCAAAAGTCAACAAACCTTTACAAACTCTCCTGAGAGCAGCAGGAAGGTCAATTTGCACCTCCAGGGAAGCTAGAGGCACAGTTTCCCTCTCAGACAGACACACTCACGCTAGCTCTCATCGAGCGGGCACACTAAAGTGTAGTCACGATGGCGGGAGCGGCAGGAGGGGCTAACCACCCAAGTATGTACCTAGGGTCTCAGATAGGAGCCTACTGGGATGACTGCCCCCCACCCCTGCACTTGTGCCACCGTGGCTACACTGCTGTCTTTAGCTCCTTAGCTTGATCACAGCTAGTGCAGGTGTGTCTGTCTGAGCTAGAAATTACACCTCCAGCTCCAGTGTAGACACACCCACAACATTCTTGGCAGGAGAGGGGGAGAGGTAATTTTTATACACACACACACACAGGCTCACATGTATCTCAAGAATGGTTTGGCCTAGAAGCTGAATTCGACAGTCTAGGATGAAGTCTAGTGCACAAGGATGTTGCTGGTAAGATTAGGTGTAAAATTTGGTATTTATTTTGAACCTTTAATTGACCCAACAGGTCTCAGTCTTACCCTAGGCCCAACTTAGAGCTTCACCGATTTATGGCTGTGCCAGGAGTTGCCAAACATGACAGGTATGTGGCTAAGGTTCACACAGATTGTGCACTCTGCTGAGTCACTCAGGGCCAAATTCCACGAGTGAAGCACCTGATTTGAATACTTTGTGGTCTTGTGTTTCATGGAAGGTAGGTTGTCTTTTGATAGACCTATATACATGATCTCCACATCAGAAGAGACAAACATCTGTTGTTACTCTTGAAAAGATATTCACACAAAAGCTAACAAAATTCTCCAAGAAACAACTTTGCTAAGACAGAATCAAGGCTGTAAATAGACATCACTTAAATGAAAACATTATTAGAATTTTGTAGTTATTAAAAAAAATGGAAAGCCCAGAAATTTATAGCTAAAGTTTCACAAATCACCTTAACTCTGACCCCATACCAATGCTCATCCTCTGCCTATCCGCTATTAACCCACTATACCCAATCACCATTCCTCGCCCATACATCTAGTATGGACTACTGCAAACCTTTAATTATCACACATACAGCAAAACCAGCAAGAACTAAGAGAGAGATTGCCACAATATGTGGATTATGGTTACACCTCAGGCTGGAAATACCATCAGCTATAGCACACTGTAAATACAAATCTACAAATCCACCCACTCCTAGACAGAGAAGCCACTGCCTTGGACACCCCTACTTCACCTCTGCCACCGTGGATAGCAAAGAGCACAAACACCTCACCTTTCACCCCTCCCCATGTCTAGACACAATGTTGTCTAATAGCCACTTTGTGTCTGAGCCTAATGTGCTTCATCCACGACCCAAAATATATACAGGCCAGAACTCTCCAAATTGCTGCACTCTCCAAATGCGATGCAAATAGAGAACACCAGTCAGGGAGGCAGTGGGCAGAAACATGGGGTCAGAATTAAGATTGTTTGTTAAAATATATCTGTGAATTTCCTACATTTCGAACACCCTTTTTAAAAATATGACGGCAGCGTTCTAAGAATGTTATATTTACCTACCACCTTAGCTTACTCAGAATAAAGTTTTCTACCTGGAAAAATCATGCCTTATTGAATGGCTGCACTCAGAGAGAGAAGGTCTATGCTGCAAGCACATGTACTCTCTGTCTCTTTAATGGCAGGGAGGCTGGTTCTGGGCACGGAGGCAGCTGCTGTTCCTTAGTGGTCAGGCTCCCTGGTGTGTGGGCTGACATGATTAGAAATCGCAGAGAGCTGATTCAGCCTTATTTTTGCCTTGGTACATATCATTATGGAGACGCTGTGGTCTTGGATGCCTATGGAAAATGTTCAAAGCTAACTGAAAAAACATGGGGCTGGCACAGGAGCAGCACAGTGTGCTGGAGAGGGGGTTCGGGAGCATCCTCCTGGAGCTAAAAAGGTGTGGAACCTGGAGGCACACAGCGGGAGAAATTACTCCGAGAGCAGCCACCTCTTAAAAAGAACAGAGCAGCCTCTTCAAAGCAGCTACCTGAAATTCTAACCCCTGGCTCAACTCCATGGCCACAGCAGGGAACTTAGAGTCCCTGACCCAGAGCCACAAGCCAAGGGGGCAGCCCAAGAGAATCCCGGCCCCACTTGAAAGGTACCAGAAGAGTCAGGTGTTTGGCCTTACTGTCTAGACAAGAGGCTGTACAAAGAGCCACTCCCAGAGGAGACAATCTCACTGTGGTTCCTGCTATCTCTGCCAGGCGAGGGTCCCCCCTACAGGCCCTGCTTTGTGTCTCAGCTGTGGTGACATGGAGGGTGCCCACACAGCAGATCTGCGTACAAAAAGAGGAATGCCATTGTCCTACTGGCTAAAATTCATGTCAGTGTCTGGCCCCCAGTGAGGAGCCGTAACTGAGAGCTCAGGATGTGATGAAACCCACGGCTGGCTGGTGCGTGGCACAGCTCTGCCGCTGTGCCCAATCCACAGAAGATGCGTGTCTGTCAGCCCCAGCTAGCGGGACCCAGCTCTTCGGCTCAACCTGTAGCAGCTCACACACTTAGCTCTGGAGTCCCTGAGGTCACCCCAGATGGTGGCGACACAATGACACAGGCAGTTTTTGTATCACTTGATAATCAAGGCTCACAGAAATCGCTCCGTGGGACATCTGCTGTATTTGTAAGGATGGAATAAGAGTGAAGCAGCCAGGTCCTAAGCAGTTCTACCAGGGCAGAGAGGACATCTGGCCCGCCAGTCCACTGGCTGATATAGGATATGCCCTGGTCCTGGAGGAAAATTAAAACTGCTGGCGCAAGGAATGAGGGGCCAAAGCGGTCGAGAATGACTAATGCAAACCTAACAGAGCCCCTGACCCAGGGCAGGGAAACAGCTCTGAGACAACAACTCTTCGCTCAGATCTCAAAAGGGAACATTTCAGAGGTTCCAAAGAGTCTGGTTAATTTTTATTTCTGCACAATCCTGACCTAGGGAGAAATGGCACTAGAATGGCTCTCCAAGCAGCACTGCCAGCCCAACCAGGAACAGGGAACCCCAGAAATCTCACGTGAGCCTCCTCTCCTGCAGCTTCCAGCCTGCAGATTTCACAGGCCAATTAGTCTGAATGAGGCATGGATTGGAGACGGACCTGAGCCAGGAAGCAGGCGCCCAGAGCCCACTTGCACCGGAGTTCAGAGACATGTTTGGATCTAGTGTGGAGAACGGGGGCACCCTGTGGCTCCCCTCAGCCATTCTCCTATTCCATCCCATGGACTTTTACAGCAGCCTGCTTCTGTTCACAGACCAGTAAGGGGGTGGGATTGGTCAGCTCACAGCAGCAGTTCTGCCCTAGGTGGGTTCATGATTTTGTTCTACCCTCAAGCACCCACTTGTTTCAGCAAGTTTGGCCCTGTGGTTAAACTGAACCCCAGCCTTCTCGCCTGTCCCCTTCTGCCCGCTGTCAGCACTCACAGTAATCTGAGAGTTCACGGCCATGGCCAGCCCCTCTGTGCTCCGTGAGTTAAGGCTGAGCAGGTTTCCTGGCAGAGCTGACTGATTCAGCAGCTTTCCCTCTACTCCCTCTTGAGAGCAGCAGACAGCACTCTGAACTCTGTCTCTGTCTCCGAGAAGGCTGCCAGCTCCCAGCTGCGAGGCTCTGGCCGAGGGTGGCTTCGAGGACCAAAAGCACTTACGTGTTATTAAACTCACTGTTGCTTTTCTTGAGGCCTTGGAATGAATACAGAGCACAGCTGTAAAACCAGGATCCTCCCGGCTTTAACCCTCGTCTGTTCACTGCTGCTCACCGGCCCTTGTGACAGCCATTTGAGCCAGTCTAGCTCACTGCCCCCGCTCTGGGTGTCCCTCCCCTGCACAGAGCCTGGCATGCTGCCGTTAGAAAAGGGGGCTACTTCATGGCACAGGCCTGAGCAGAGCTGCCCCAGTCGGTGCCGGCCCGGGCACACTGCTGGGGTGCTGCCAGTGACACCGTCAGAGGCAGAACTTCACCTTCAGCGGGTGGAGAGAAGCTGCGTGGCACAGCGCCAGGCTCTGCCTGCAAAGCACAGCCCAGGCTGCAGCCCGTGCGGCTGGGGCTCCCCTGCTCTGATACCCAAGCGAGCCGGACTGAAGCTAGCTGGGGTATGTCTGCTCACCCTGCAATCCCACCCCCCATCGCAGGGTAGCCAACCCCGCAGGCTCATCACCGCTGGTATATTCTGGCTGGGGACGGGCATAGCGTAGAACGAGCTGGCTGCCTCGCTTCTGTTTGTTGTGGGCAACAGAAAGTTCATGAAGTGCTTGAAGATCCTGGGGGTGGTGGGGGAGGGCAGAGTTACTGAAGTGCCAAGTGCTTTTCTTTGGGGTACTCTCGCTAGGGGTGCACGTGGGGCCAAGCTCTCGTCGGGACTCAGTGGAGTCACACCAGCAGAGCATCTGGCCCACTGTGCAGAAGCAAAGAATTGCTCCCTGACTAACCCTAACGTATCAGCCATATCAGCAGAAACTGTCTCTCAGATTGCCCAGAAAAATGTCCCTGGATGGACCGGGAAAATCCCAAGTTTCAAGCCACCTACTTTCAGGTATCCAGAGAGGAGACTGAATGGCAAAAGACTTCAGCTTTGTCTACAGTCTCGGCCCCTTTCCTCACTTCCCACCCACTGACCAGGGACTTAGTGCTCACCCACCTGCTTCCAGTTAACACTTTTGGAGGCATGCACAGGTCAGAGCCCCTGGAGAAGCTGTGCAGCTGGAATCAGTTGCGAAAGGAGGCAGGGCCAGGATATGTCTGAGGCAGAAGGATGCTGACCGGAGCGAACCAAGCCAGGCAATGGATTGGTATTTTTGTGAAATGCTCCAGATCGGGGTTCCAAGTGGCCTGCAAAACAAATCACGGCTGGAAAAGGAAACGGGAACGAAGCTGGAACCCAGGCTCCCAGGCTTGTCAGAGGAAAGAACCCCCAAAAGCTGAAGAATTGGAGAGATCCAAGCTGGGAAACCCACAGCTCACCCCACTGTCGATGCTGGATGGCTCCCAAGAGTGCTGTCAAGCACAGCTGGAGCACGCCAGCTACCCAGCTGCTCAGCCATATGACTCAGGCCCTTGCTCAGGGGACCTGCTCTTCAGCAAGAGCCAGAATGCCCCCACCTTTCCCACCTCCTCAGCCTTTAAGGGCTAGTGGAATGAAGATACAGAGAGGAGAGTTTAAATAACACTCCCACCTTCTTTGCTTAACAATGTTCTGTCTGCTGCCACATAAACTAGGTGTTGGTCTCCACTAGGAGTTGAGGTTGAATTTAGCAGCATTAAATCAATTTAACCCTGCACCCGTCCACACGACAAAGCCCTTTTTTCGACTTAAAGGGCTCTTTAAATCGATTTCCTTACTCCACCACCGACAAGGGGATTAGCGCTGAAATCGGCCTTGCTGGGTCGAATCTGGGGTACTGTGGACACAATTCGAAGGTATTGGCCTCCGGGAGCTTTCCCAGAGTGCTCCATTGTGACCGTTCTGGACAGCACTCTCAACTCAGATGCACTGGCCAGGTAGACAGGAAAAGGCCCATGAACTTTTGAATTTCAATTTCCTGTTTGGACAGCGTGGCAAGCTGCAGGTGACCATGCAGAGCTCATCAGCAGAGGTGACCATGATGGAGTCCCAGAATCGCAAAAGAGCTCCAGCATGGACCGAACAGGAGGTACGGGATCTGATCACTGTATGGGGAGAGGAATCCGTGCTATCAGAACTACGTTCCAGTTTTCGAAATCCAAAAACATTTGTCAAAATCTCCCAGGGCATGAAGGACAGAGGCCATAACAGGGACCCGAAGCAGTGCCGCGTGAAACTTAAGGAGCTGATGCAAGCCTACCATAAAAACAGAGAGGCAAACGGCCGCTCCAGGTCAGAGCCCCAAACATGCCGCTTCTTTGATGAGCTGCATGCCATTTCAGGGGTTCAGCCACCACTACCCCAGCCGTGTTGTTTGACTCCTTCAATGGAAATGGAGGCAACACGGAAGCAGGTTTTGGGGACGAGGAAGATGATGATGATGAGGTTGTAGATAGCTCACAGCAAGCAAGCGGAGAAACCGGTTTTCCCGACAGCCAGGAACTGTTTCTTACCCTGGACCTGGAGCCAGTACCCCCCCAAACCCACCCAAGGCTGCCTCCCAGACTGCCAGGCCGAGAAGGGACCTCCGGTGAGTGTACCTTTTAAAATACTATACATGGTTTAAAAGCAAGCATGTTTAATGATTAATTTGCCCTGCCTTTGTAAAAGGTTTCTGGGGAGGGCAGCCTTATTCCATCCACCATGGTAGGACACTTTACCACACCAGGCCAGTAGCATGTACTCAGGAATCACTGTAGAACAAAGCATTGCAGTGTATGTTTGCTGGTGTTCAAACAACATCTATTCTTTATCTCTCTGTGTTATCCTCAGGAGAGTGATATCATTTATAGTCACCTGGTTGAAATAGGGTGCTTTTCTTAAGGGGACATTCAGAGGTGCCCGTTCCTGCTGGGCTGTTTGCCTGTGGCTGAACAGAAATGTTCCCCGCTGTTAGCCACGGGGAGGGGGGAAGGGCTAGCCACGCGCTGGGGGGAGGCAAAATGCAACCTTGGAACGAAACCACATGTGCTATGTATGTAATGTTAACAGCAAGGTTTACCCGTGAAAGAGTGTACCCACTGTTCTGTACAATGTGTCTTTTTAAATATCACTGTCCTTTTTTTTTTCTCCACCAGCTGCATGTGTTTCAAGGATCACAGGATCTTCTCTTCTCAGAGGCTAGCGAAGATTAGAAGGCGAAAAAAACGCACTCGCGATGAAATGTTCTCTGAGCTCATGCTGTCCTCCCACACTGAGAGAGCACAGACGAATGCGTGGAAGCAGACAATGTCAGAGTGCAGGAAAGCACAAAATGACCGGGAGGATAGGTGGTGGGCTGAAGAGAGTAAGTGGAGAGCTGAAGAGAGGGCTGAAGCTGAAAGGTGTGAAAGCTGTGAAAGGCAGCGTGATGAGAGGAGGCAGGATTCAATGCTGAGGCTGCTGGAAGATCAAATTAATATGCTCCAGTGTATGGCTGAGCTGCAGGAAAGGCAGCAGGAGCACAGACCGCCACTACAGCCCCTGTGTAACCAACCGCCCTCCTCCCCAAGTTCCATAGCCTCCTCATCCAGACGCCCAAGAACGTGGTGGGGGGGCCTCCGGCCACCCAGCCACTCTGCCCCAGAGGATTGCCCAAGCAACAGAAAGCTGGCATTCAATAAGTTTTAAAGTTTTAAACTTTTAAAGTGCTGTGTGGCCTTGTCCTTCCCTCCTCCACCACCCCTCCTGGGCTACCTTGGTAGTTATCCCCCTATTTGTGTGATGAATTAATAAAGAATGCATGAATGTGAAGCAACAATGACTTTATTGCCTCTGCAAGCGGTGATATGAGGGAGGAGGGGAGGGTGGTTAGCTTACTGGGAAATAGAGTGAACCAAGGGGCGGGGGGTTTCATCAAGGAGAAACAAACAGAACTTTCACACCGTAGCCTGGCCAGTCATGAAACTGGTTTTCAAAGCTTCTCAGATGTGCACCGCGCCCTCCTGTGCTCTTCTAACCGCCCTGGTGTCTGGCTGTGCATAACCAGCAGCCAGACGATTTGCCTCAACCTCCCACCCTGCCATAAACATCTCCCCCTTACTCTCACAGATATTGTGGAGCGCACAGCAAGCAGTAATAACAGTGGGAATATTGGTTTCACTGAGGTCTAACTGAGTCAGTAAGCTGCGCCAGCGTGCTTTTAAACGTCCAAATGCACGTTCTATCACCATTATGCACTTGCTCAGCCTATAGTAGAACAGCTCCTGACTACTGTCTAACCTGCCTGTGTATGGCTTCATGAGCCATGGCATTAAGGGGTAGGCTGGGTCCCCAAGGATAACTATAGGCATTTCAACATCCCCAACGGTTATTTTCTGGTCTGGGAATAAAGTCCCTTCCTGCAGCTTTTGAAACAGACCAGAGTTCCTGAAGATGCGAGCGTCATGTACCTTTCCCGGCCATCCCACGCTGATATTGGTGAAACATCCCTTGTGATCCACCAGTGCTTGCAGCACTATTGAAAAGTACCCCTTGCAGTTTATGTATTTACCGGCTTGGTGCTCTGGTGCCAAGATAGGGAGATGGGTTCCATCTATGGCCCCACCACAGTTAGGGAATCCCATTGCAGCAAAGCCATCCACTATGACCTGCACATTTCCCAGAGTCACTGCTCTTGATATCAGCAGCTCAGTGACAGCGTTGGCTACTTGCATCACAGCAGCCCACACAGTAGATTTGCCCACTCCAAATTGATTCCCGACTGACCGGTAGCTGTCTGGCGTTGCAAGCTTCCACAGGGCTATTGCCACTCGCTTCTCAACTGTGAGGGCTGCTCTCATCTTGGTATTCTTGTGCCTCAGGGCAGGGGAAAGCAAGTCACAAAGTTCCATGAAAGTGCCCTTATACATGCAAGAGTTTTGCAGCCACTGGGAATCGTCCCAGACTTGCAACACTATGCGGTCCCACCTGGCTTGTTTACCGACCCCAGAATCGGCGTTCCACCGCATGAACCTGCCCCATTAGCACCATGATGCTCACATTGCCAGGGCCCATGCTTTGAGAGAAGTCTGTGTCCATGTCCTCATCACTCTCGTCACCGCGCTGATGTCGCCTACTTGCCCGGTTTCACTTTGCTAGGTTCTGGTGCTGCATATACTGCTGGATAATGCGTGTGGTGTTTAATGTGCTCCTAATTGCCAAAGGGATCTGAGAGGGCTCCATGCTTGCCGTGGTATGGCGTCTGCACAGAAAAAAGGTGCGGAACGATTGTCTGCCGTTGCTCTGACGGAGGGAGGGGTGACTGACGACATGGCTTACAGGGTTGGCTTACAGGGAATTAAAATCAACAAAGCTGGTGGCTTTGCGAGAAACAGAATGGCCCCCTCAAGGACAGAACTCAAAACTGGGTTTAGCAGGCCGTTGATTTCACGGAGGGAGGGAGGAGAAAATGAATACAAAACAAATCTGGTCTATTTCTTGTTTTGATCCACTTCATCTATCTTTATACATCTTGCTGGCAGCAGACTGTGCAGTACGACCGCTAGCCATCATCATCTCATGGGTGCTCAGCTGAAGATGGTGCAGTATGACTGCTGGCGATCGTCTTCTGTTGGCTGCAGATTAAAAGACAGTGCACTGCCGGTAGGACTCAATCGCCATGACACAAAACTTAAAAGGGAAATGACATGGTTGAATCACTCCCGTGTTTGCCCAGGCACCCCGACCTCATCAAGGTCAGTTAAAAGAGCACCCAGGACTACGTCGATGACGGCTACCAGTCATACTGCACTGTCTGCTGCCAAAAGGCAATAAACTGCTGCTGTGTAGCAATGCAGTACCACGTCTGCCAGCACCCAGGAGACATATGGTGACGGTTAGCTGAGCGGGCTCCATGCTTGCCGTGGTATGGCATCTGCACAGGTAACTCAAAAAAAAGTCGCAAAACGATTGTCTGCCCTTGCTTTCACAGAGGGAGGGAGGGAACGGGGGCCTGACGATATGTACCCGGAACCACCCGTGACAATGTTTTAACCCCATCAGGCACTGAGATTTCTACCCAGAATTCAAATGGGCGGCGGAGACTGCGGGAACTGTGGGATAGCTACCCATAGTGCAAAGCTCCGGAAGTCGATGGTTGCCTCGGTACTGTGGACACACTCTGCCGACTACATACACTTAGAGCATTTGTGTGGGGACGCACACAATTGACTGTATAAAAACGCTTTCTACAAAACCGACTTCTATAAATTCGACCTAATTTCCTAGTGTAGACATACCCTCAGGCTCCAATCAGCTAAGCAGGGATGTGCTTTGCCAGAGCGTGGGTAGGAGAACCTGTTGCACTGCAGGTGAGAAAAGGCATGTCACGCCATCATTCTTTTTTCCTGACCCTTGGCTCCCTGCCACCTCCCCACAAGCCATCATCACTGCTCAGAGGGGAGCAGTGCTGCACAAAGGCTAGGTAACGTCCCCACCCCAAAACCTGGGAGCAAGACACATTTATTTAGTGAACTCATTGTGCTGGAGCAGTCATTTCTTGCCTTGGTATCTCAGCAATGGCAACAGCGGAGGAAACGAGCATGCGCCGAGCTAGGACATCTGATTTCCTTTCAGTTTGATCCAGACACCTGAACTGGCTCTCCCGCAATGAAGCAAATAGGGCCCTGCCATGCTCGAGTGAGGTTACCTGCACTCAGCCCCACAGAGCGATGGGAAGCCAGTACCTTCCGCTGCTTAGCCCCTGCGAGGCTGCAAATGAATCAAACGAAGACGCCAAGTCCCCGAACACAGGAGCAAACCCTCGCCAGCTTCCCTTTGGAGTTTACCTGCTGGGATTTTTAATTTATTAAAGAAGCCTGCTGGGTCTCATCTGAGCCACAGCAAACTATAGTGAAGCCCTCTCTGCAGATCCATGTTCTCAGCACTGCCCTCTTAGCAGCAGGGCGAGTAAACAGTTCAGGTCTGGGAAGAGGGGCCTCCTGTGATCTCTCTCCCTAGACACAAGGCAACTCATCCCAACCCCATCCAGAATCTTTAGGAGAATAGGAAACAAACCCAGGCCAAAGGAAAGAGAGAAAAACAAGCAAGAGAGTGAGAGGTTTGAAGAAGGAATTTCACAGGCCTGGCGAGAAAGCAGTTCTCACATTTCTCTTTGGTTAAAAAGATCAACTTCCAGCAGCTGTGCAGAGGAGCACATTCCACAGGATGATGTGTGGTTCCGGAGGCTCCGGAGAGAGGAGGAATCAAGCCGCAGAAAGGGCTGAGCAAAGCTAAAAAGAGTTTAGAGACAATGCAGTTCGGGGCAGAGGGTGGGGGAGGGAAAACCCTCCAGATCCAAAGAAAAGGGCAAGGAAGCACTGGGAGCCAAAGAGAACAGCTCTCCTGTTCGCACAGGCCAAGTCTGGATGGCCAGAGTGCTCCACAGATCTGAGTCACCTTTGGGCTCGGTGTTTAGCAGAGCTGAATGGGAGGGTGAGTTTAGCTGTGCCTGGAAAAAGGACCCTCCCTCCCGGTGACAGCTGGGACAGTTGCTGCCCTGCACTAGTAGCCGTAGGGCTGATGGGACACAGCAATGGAAACAGTGGAGTTTAGTATATTGTTAGTGCATTGAGAATCTGCAAGAGAACGGCTCCTCCCTCCTACAGACCCCTTAGCAAAGACATTATAAAATCTCTCTCTACTCCCCCTCCACAAGGTCCTTCCCTAACTGCCGTGATGTTAGACGTACCAACTCCACTGCCCGTCTAGCCACTCGACAGAAAACAATTCTCAGTTACATCATTTGTGCGCTACGGTGAGAGCACGTGGCTGGGAGTTGGGACTCCTGGCCTCTATTTCCAGCCCTGCCACTGAGTCATTGCACGACGCTGGGCAAATCACCTCTGTGCCTCCAAAACGATACAGCAGAGATAGAAAAGGCACAAGGACATGTCAGAGAAGTAGTGGCAGGCCTGGCAAGACTCAATGCAAAGACGCATTTAAATGGTTAGGACCATTACTTAAGGGAGGAGAAAAATATGAGAAAGAGAGATAGTGCCCTGTATAGAGAATGTAAATCAGGGGTTCCTAGTAACCCTTTCTGAACATACAAGAACAAGGGCGACACAATAAAATCAAACAGGAATCGTTCTTTTACGCAACACAATTAGTCAGTGGAACTCTCAGCCACAAGCTATTGCTCAGGCAAAGAGTTTAGTAAGGAAGACTCAAAAAAGGACTGAACACACATATGAATAATAATAATACCCACAGTTCCACTAGCTAGGATTAAAAAGGTATCAGAGATATCAGCCTCCATGGTTCAGGATGGAAACCAAAGACTAGATACACAGGGTTAGGGAGAGATTTCTTTGAAGGCCAGTCATTGTCCGATTGTCCTTTATAGAGGCACAAAACGGAGGGGATGAGGTTACACCATCTGCTGAAGCAACTGGTACTGGCCCCTGCCAGAGTCAAGGTGCTGAGCTAGGTGGAAGTTAGAAGTTATTATTAAACAGCCTCATGCTGCCAGCTTGTCCCTGCTCCCGTGACACCTTGCAGGGTAGGGGCTTTGTGACCACATGACCACTTCTGCTGCCAGTTAAGGCACCCCGCTCAGGCCGATGGCAGGGAGGCCTATGTTCCTGCAGCCATGTCTGCAGCCCCAGGATTAATTATACCCAGACCTGGCCTTTCTCCCTGTCCCAATAGCCCCAGAGATGCTCTCCCCCTACCATGATCCCTGCAGGAGCCCAAAAGGGCAAAAGAAAAAGTCTGCAGGACAGTGGGGTGGGAGGAGGTATTGTTTCATATTCTCTGTGTATATATAAAGTCTGCTGCAGTTTCCACGGTATGCATCTGATGAAGTGAGCTGTAGCTCACGAAAGCTCATGCTCAAATAAATTGGTTAGTCTCTAAGGTGCCACAAGTACTCCTTTTCTTTTTGCGAATACAGACTAACACGGCTGTTACTCTGAAATCTGCTCCTAAGGGCATTTAACACTGACCTGGGCCAGAGTGCCCTGTCAGGATGCACACAGGGAGGGGCCGCTCCATGCCTAGATTCTCCCCTCCGCCTGCGTGGAAGTGGGGAGTGTCCCTGCTGCACGCCCTGGAGCGGTCTCCAGCGGGCGGGGCTCCATACACATGACAGCATGTGCACAATGCATTGTCTCCTCTGGACAGCAGAGGGGAATCCTGGCAGAAGGCTGCCCTGGCTCTGGCTCCAGGACCTTCTGTCTGTGCCGTGGAACCTGCCTCCAGGGAGAGACGCTTTTCCAGCAGGACGCCCCCGGCTCCGAAGGATCCCGGGGGACCCACCAGATCTTTGCTGTGACCCCTCTGCCTGACCCCCCACTTTGAAGGAATGATCTAGTAGGAAGCTCCACAAGGCTGCCCCCCGCGTGGGTCCTCCTAGCTGGGCGACAGCCTGGTCCCTCAGGACGAGCCATTGTTCTACAGGCTAAATGGAGAGTTGGTCTCAGGCCAGGGCCTAGCAGACTGGTGCGCAGGCCACGAAAACCTACACAAAACAACTTGTCCCCTTCCCTACAGGGCCCCCACAGAGAGGCCAAGGCCTGTACTTGTCCGTGGGGTTGCAGGGAGTGGGGTGGAGCGCTCTGCTGTCACCCTGGCAGAGGTCAGAAAAGAACAAGATAAGTCCATGAAGGACATCGCTAGCTATTAGCTAAAATGGCAGGGAGGCAACCTCATGCTCTGGGTGTCCCTAAACCTCCAACTGCCAGAAGTTGGGACTGGGAGGACAGAGGATGGATCACTTGATAACTGCCCTGGTCCGTTCATTCCCTCGGAAGCATCCAGCACTGGCCACGGTTGGAAGACATGGTTGGGCTAAGTGAACCATTGGTCTGACCCAGTTTGACCCCTCTTATGTTCTCTTGTCTCTGAAGCACACTGGTGGGAGGCAGCACGGGGGGAGCTGGTACTGCCCAGCTGTGCTTCCGTCTCATGGGATGTCAACCCAGGCCCTCTCACCAGCACTAAATTCAGCCCAAGGAATGCAGGATGTGGCCAGCTAAGGGACAGCGTTAGGATTTACACCCAGGGCCAGGCCTCAGCTCTGCTCAGCGACTCCGAAATCAATAGGGTGTGTGGCTATACACCAGCTGAGGCTCTGCCCTGGCTTTCAAACAAAACACTGGGAAGATGCTAAACAATTTGCCATTGACCGACTGACCGAGAGAGGCTTCTCTGGGGGTAGGGCCAGAACCCAGGGGGATCCCGGGCTGGCCCTTTCGTTCTTGTGGCTGTTCTGGCAGAAGAGGGAGGAGGAGACACATCACAACCAGGACATTTGCGCTCCCCACTAAAACTTTACGTTAGCTCTCTAGCAGTCCGCCCTTCTTGTGCCAGTCCACTTCCGCTCTGCCCAGGGTTGAGAGGCCAGCAGGGCCTGCTCAGGTGAAGCAGGGACTCGGGTAGCTGAGCGCAATGTCAGACTCTCCGGCTTGTCGGACAGGCAGGCCAGGCTAATTGATTCAGGGCAGAGACACCACTAATCTTCATTATTTCATCTCTCCCAGCCCAGTCACTGTGGCTCTCTCCTTCGGCCAGTTACGGGTTCTCCTTCAGTACAGCAGACTGGCCTCTCCACTTCGCAGAGGACGTAGGAGTTCTCTCACGACAGAGCCGTCTGGCCACATCTGACATGACTGTGACTGCAGGGTCAACCTTTCCCAGTGCCCAGCAGTTCAGTCTGCTGGCTCAGACGTGAGGCAGCGTGAGAGTCTCCTCCCAGGTGTCTGGATCGAGTGGGTCTCCTGAAACCTTCAGCCACCTGTGGCTCTTCACTGCCAGCTCACCTGGCCATAACACTTCATCACTCCTATAGCTCTGAGATGTGCCAGGCAGTCACAACTGCAATCAGTGAAGACTGGGAGAGTCCCCAGAGCTTTAATGGTTCTCACAACGTCTCCGCCGTTATTCAAGTCAGTCTAGTTTTACAGGTCACTGACATTTGTGATCCTGAGAAACAGCTTGGTTTAAAACTAACATCCTCCAAAAACACCAGATCAGCATTCCCAGATCTCCCCTCTCACTGGGACCTGGGTGATGGGATTTTTTTAATGGTCATTATTTTTTTCAGGCACCAAATCTAGTCTGTTCATGCTGCTGTAGGTGAGGATGAGTCCAGGAGGAAAGTTGCTGCATAAGTACGAGGCTATTCTGACTTCCATTATTAAACTTTGGCTTTCAAGTGTTTAGAACTTGGCATATTTACACCCTATGCCCCAGAGGCTCAGGGTTACATAGAACAAATTGTCCATGCTGTCTAACTGCAGGCCAGATTCCAGCCCCTGCTATGGCCCCTTTATGCTGCGTTGGTAGTTTTCAGGGGGGCAAATCATCCCATAGGGGAACTGCCCCTCCTGTGTGTGGGGAGTGGGGGGAGAGGTTCTCAGCAAAGCAGCATGCCAGGGGTGGGACGGGTGGAAAGAGATGTGACCGGAACACACTGTGCTCTGGCTAGCCTGAGCTTTCACTGGAATTTCAAACACAAAACAAACAACATTACAGCTTAAAATCTCTCTTTTAGTGCTTGGAACAGGGAGCTGAATGGATTTCCCAGCTCACTGGATTTTCATCTTTGAATACCTGGGTTCAAATCTCAGCAAGACACACATGAAGATTAACATGATGGCCTCAGCCACGTCCTGAGTTTAACCCCTACTCTGTGTTGGAAATTATTTTCCTAATGCATTTATTAAGGTTTCCCAGCACTCAGTTTTCTTTATTTGTCCCAAAGGGCCACTTGGTGCTGGCTGCATCCCAAACACCAATATAATCATATACACTCTTGTACTTTATACACTAACAGCAATACTGTTATAAGCATTGGCCAAAAAATTTGCAACAAGTTCAGGCCCAGGAGACACCTTCCCACCATGGCATGGCTCCTGAGGGATAAGGAAAAGCTCTGCCCAAGAGCCCTAGAAACCCTTGCTCTTCACACTCAATAGCAAACAAGGGATGTCCTTGCTGGTTAATGGACTTCAGCCAAAGACAAAAAAGGGAGTTTTAGGGCTAAACCCTGAACCTGGTGCCCAATTAACCCTGTTTTCTATATTTCTATTACTTCAGCCCAGACAGTCAATCAGGTAACACTGATATTTCCAGGATCACTACAAATACAACACAAACAACTCTTCTCTCTCATGATCTTATTGGTTTGGTCCCATGCTTTGAGCACACGGCTCATGCTAAGGTCCAAACTCAATCTAAAACCAGCAGTCACCCAGGTCTAACATGGGCCTAGGTTCCTTCACTCTGGCACTGACTCCCATTGAGACCTTGGGCTAGTCATCCCCGCTCTGCCTCAGTGCATCTGGGGGTGAAATGGAGAGCACAGTCGGAGCCTAGCTCCCAGGACCCTCCGGCGGAGGTCTCAGTGCATACCCATAAAGCATTTGAAGCTGAAATGCGATATCATCACTCCCCACATTTATCTATGAGAAAGCACCAGTCACACCCAGTTAACAGAGTCTGCTCAGACCAGGCCCTTCACTGTAATACCGGGGGTGCTGCAGGCCAGGACTGAGCCATGGGGGAGACCCAAGCGCGGAGCTGAAGGGGAAACACAAGTGAGGATTGTGGTGAAGACGGCAGGAGAGCCCATGGGGAAGCAAGCCTGCACTGCCCCTACGCCAGATCTAGCCAGTAGCACCAGAATGAGAAGATCTGGGGTGAGCCGGGCAATGCAGAATTGAACTGAAATGCCCTATTTAACCCAGAGTGCAGCCCCAAGGCGGCCCAGAGTCCTGCCCCACAGTCACCCGCCCCGTGCGAGCCCCTGAAGGGGGAGGGTAAAGCTAGTGAGCTCCAGGCCTTTGTTGCCGGAGACTGAGCAGAACAAGCAGATTCTGTCCATCTATTCAGGGAGATCCCAGCAGCTATTTCCCACTCTCAGGATGAGCAGATAGAATGGTTTGTGCATATTTTGTTTTTAATTAAAAACGGTATGTAAATGTATATGCAGATTGGGATCTCAGGCTCCTGGCGAACTGCCAGTGCAGCCCTCGCTGTTGCACAGAGCAGGCACCGCAGATGCCTCCATATTGCAGCCCATCTGGCATGTAAAATCCCTTGCTGGTCAGACTGGCTCCCGTGGGCATCCCCCAGCAGGGAGCCTCACCCCAGGCCCTCGTGGCTTTGGCGAGGCTAAGCAGAACCCCCGACAGGTTCGGGATGGCAAAGGGGGCGTGTGAACTTTCCTCAGCATTAAGAGTTTCCGAGTGGAAACTTCCTTCGCCATAGTCCATCATTTAGTCACCCTGCCTTTGTTACCTGATTCAGGCATGGCCCAGCTGAGCCCCACGTGCCCTGCATTTTGGACAATTCTGGCCCTTTCCAGGGCATCCTGGGGGGAGCCCCCAGAGAATGCTCCATGGCACCTCCCAGCACTGAACCTAGATGCATTGTGCAGAAATAAAAACGAACAGCAGCACCTCTGGGATGGGGGAATGGGGTCTGTATCTCAGCCATGGGGAAAGTACACGCAGTCTCATTGGCAACATTCGCCACATTCATACCCAGGTCTGCTCTGGTACTTACCCTCCAAGACCACCTCCTTGCCAGTCTTCTTCAGTGCCTGCACTGCCTCATCGTGCGTCGCCTCTGAAAGGTCGGCCCCATTGACGGAGAGGATAGCGTCTCCTACGAACAGCGCCTCTGTCTGATCTGCAGCCAGCCCCTTAAAGATCTTGGAAATCAAGATCGGCATTTTATTCTCTCGGCCACCTGAGAAGAAAAGGAAAAAAGGAAGTGGTTAGATACTATTTATATACAGAAGGAGAAGGTACTACTTAGATAGCATCCTGCTTAAGACAAATCTGAGTGCCGATATATCAAGATTTAGCTCATTTTCCCCAGTAATGCATCAGATTCGCAACCGCTGGTGTCATTTTTGGGTAGAAAATCATTTTCATTACTTTTATCATCATGCAGAGGAGCATGAATCAGAGGAGGTAGGCATCGGACCTCGCTTCCACCCAGAGATCCTAGGAACTGTCCTTTTCTTCCTTGAATCTCAGAATATACATTCTGCCACATCGCTCATGGAGGAGAGACGTCCAGATTCTGGCCCCCTTCTTGGAAATACGAGATTCCTCAATTTTGGTTTCAGCCAGTTGCTACATGTCTGATTGATAGGGATGGTTCTTAGTGTTAGCTCTGTGCTAAGCTCCTGCCACATGGAGGAAGCATCTGTTCGTCTCACAGCAGTGATACTGGCTGCTTATTCCACCCCAGTGCAGGCCTGTCTGCAAGTTTCTAGAGGCTCTTCTGACTAGACATCAATAAAGTGAAATGCAAAAGAAAGGAAGCACAGATCTGCTCCCTACACGGCTGTCTCACGTCCGGCTCTCATCAGAGTCTCTTTAGTGGAAATTCCACTGCTACCATGTCTGTGGATGACACCGAAATAAGAGGTTTAACAACTACACAGGTGGCCGGGGTCTAACTGGGAAATGACCAAGAAAGTTTAGAGTACAGATGGCTGCAGGCATCAAAGAGCGACCTGGCTGGAGTGCAAGATACCGCGCCTTGGACGTAGCTCTCCATCCCCAAGAACCATGGGCCCGATCCTGACTGGGTTCTACTGCAATGTAAGCATTACCTGTAACAACAAACAAACGGATGATAGCACCTCCAGGAGCAGGGAATAACAGACGCACATCATGGCAGGGGGACAGGCCACATGGATGCACCCATTGCATTAAAGAACCTTTGTTTTTGGCTTGATCAAGTCCTGACATTATAAAATGCATTGCCTGAGCTGAGCTCATCCACTGTGAACAACAGCCCGGTAGGAGCCAGAGGGGAAGGGAGGTTAAGGCATTAGCCTGATACTTGGGACCCTGGATTCAATTCCTGACTCTGCAACAGGCTGTGTGACCTTGGTCAAGTCACCTAGTTTCTCTCTGAGCCTCAGCTTCTGTCAAGGCTGATTCCCCACTCTGGGACTCTGAGTGCAGGAGGTGGGGGCCTGCAAGGATTCTAAAAATTAACACTGGCCACTCCAGGCTTCTGTTAAACTCCCAAGGTTACAGCTTCTCTCTGACCTTGGATGGGTAGATGTTGCCACCACCCAAGGGCAAAACCCCTTGAGGACCCAGGAAGGTGCACTTGGGAATTCCTTCCTGTGGGGTACCCTCAAGCCCTTTCACACACACACACCCTGCCCCTGGGAAGAGCTGAGAAAGAAAAACAAAGGAAATCAGCTGTTGCCACCAGCTAATTAAACAACATGTGCACAAACCTATTAGGACACAAAAACCCAATACTCCTCTTAAAAAAGGTAAATTTTGTTTAAAACAAAAAGAAAGAAAATACACCTGGAAAGTCAGGCTATTGCTAGATTTAAAAAAAAAAAAAAAACACTTACAAGGATTAATCATCAAGAATAACTTTCTTGAGGTCCAGCTTAAAGGTTACAAGCAAAACAAAAGCATTTGGAGTTAGCACAGAGGAGTCCACAAGCCATAAAGAAATAAAAGGAGATAAACCTAATCACATCTTCCTAGACATTTCCTGATCTACTTACATATCTGGGATTTCCAATGAGTAGTTTCTAGGTATGATACCGATGATTTTTCATACCTGGCCCAAAGCTTCTTACAGCATAACTGCAGCCCTGTCTGTCTCTCCCCGAGAACAACAACAGACAGACAAAAGGGGAGTCTTGTTTCAATTTCAAAAAGTTCTAGCCTTCCCATCGGCTCTTTTGGCCAGGTGCCCACTCCCTTCCTTTTACCTATGCGTAGCAGTGACTTTTAACCCTTTACAGGTAAAACAAGTAGAGAACAGCTACTAAGAGGGATTTTATAGCTAACTGGCTGGCTGGGTCCATAAAAGGGAGCTACCCCCCTTCATTTATCACAGCTCCCCTCCTGTACAATGGGGCTAACAGTATCTCACAATGAGGTTGGGAGGAGAAATACATTTCAGTTTGTGAGGCACTCTGGAACTGCAATAAGGGAGGCTAATACAGGGTGAGGAGGAAATTGGAAAGGGGTATTTCTGTGTTTGTTTGGTAAAACTTTTAATGCACTCAAATCAACAGGATTAACTCAAAGTCAATGGGAGTTAGGTACCTATCTAACTTTGAGAATGTGGGCCTCAGCTCCTCTGGTGAGAAGTCTGGCAACAGTACCTAGCCAGATGGAGTAATAGTCTCCAGCTCTCCACTCGCTCCGAGCTGGGAGAAGAGGGGCTCAGGAAGAGTCACTGTCTTAGGAAGTAGTCTACAGCATGAAAAAGTGTGAGAACCACTGGGATAAACCTAGGTGTGCGCTTCCGGGGAGGCTGCGGAGTTCTACTTGTTTCCTCAGCCACCTAGAGATTCCTGTCAGTGTTCATTTTTTTGGTGGGAAAATGTGACGTTCAGCTATGATATTTATTGCATTTGAATGGAAAAGTGTCACTTTGTAGTGCCTTCCCGCCATGCCCTCTCCACCCTCCCAGGCCCTGATGGTCACCTTCACATCTGCATGACCAGCTGCACCGATTTATGGCTCCCAGTTTGAATTGTTATTACTTTGCTTTTGCACGTGTCATTGCAAAAATGAAGCGTTACCTGAATGGAGTAACGTTTCTCCTAGGAAGGAGATGGATGGGAATTTTTAGACAGAACTTTTTTTTGCTCTAAAATGCCTATTCATCAACACCAAATTGTTTTGCGGACACCATCGGTTTCAACAAAAAGGTTTCTCAGGTCCGGGATGGAAGAGAGCCAGTGAAACCTACCCCAGAATAGCCAAAGAGCTTACACTCTAAAATTCAGACAAGACACAGAAAAGGGAGCAGAGAAATGGTGGGACTGGAATAGAGGAAGGGAGAACAAAGGTTATAAAAACAAGGCCATGTTGATGCTCAGGATTTACAAAAATGCAGATCTTGAAGGTTTTAGTGGCTTTTTTATTACGATTATTAACTATCCCTAGCTCTTAAATAGCACTTATATATTTCATCAGTAGATTGAAGGTAAACGGGGAGTCCCGTATCTGGGCAGCGTAAAGGAATCAAAGCACGTTTCTGTGTAACACATGGACTTTGCACGGTATGCCTCCATAAAGAAGCCCCTCCAGCAGCGGGGAAAGCATGAAGAAGGCACAGAAGAATCAATTATATCAGCTAGTTGCTCTAAACAGATGCTGGTTATGCTACCACTCCAACAGCCATATTTTCCAAAGAGCTCATCTCCCATCTGGCAGCCAAATGAACTCTTGAGTATCTGGATCTAGAAGTCCACATTTTTTGCCACTGGTAGCATGGATAGGAACATTCTGGCAAGGACTCAGCCGAGACAGAACAGGGACAGAGCTCTAGATTTCACTGAACCAGACTGAGCTCTGTTAGTTTTGTGACTATATCGAAATAAGTTATGTTTTTGCTTTGCTGTACAGACTTTATAAAACAAGGCCTTGTGGGATGCATGGATAAGAGTCCTCCCTCAAGAGACTGAACTCACAATGTGGGCCCAGTTCCATATTTCTGTAATGAGGAATCTCCTCCTTAGCATCCCCCCACACCACCAACATTAAAGATCTGTAATCGGAAAAGATCAATATACGGTAACAGCTCTCTAAGGCTGGACTCATCTCAACTGCAAAACAGAGAGAGGGATGTGAATTAAGGGCAAAACAGACACAAAAGAATCAAAGTATTATTAGATGTACAGGCCACTTAAATTAAAAAGGTCTCTAAAGAAGGAAATAGGGGAATGGTGCATTTGGGCCAGTTGCTGGCTTTTTTCTGCTTTATTCAGCTCCCAGATGTGCCCGGTCCTTTCCTCTTCCCCATCCCACGTAAGTTCTAGAGGCAAGAACACCAACTCTTTAACATTTGAAAGAGACCGACCTGGCTCCTGCATTGGCTTCAATTCTGTGGAAATGTGACCCCCACCCACCATGTATTAATGGGCCGAAGCCAGCCTGGCAACAGATCCATTTTCCAACATCTCCTCCTGTCAACCCTCTTTGAGTTCACTCAGATTCCCCACAAGGCACATTGTCTCTGTCTTGGATTTTGAAGGTCAAAACTGCCTGTCTACCAGGTGTGGCTTGTGGTGCATCAACTGTTAAAATAAACAACTGCACCCTACAGCTTAAAGAAAATTATACCTCCACAGCCCCATTCATTTTGTGCTCAACCTGTATATTTCTCAGAGCTTCTTCCAGCCACTGTGCTGACTTCCCCTGAGCAGTAAAGTTGCACAAATGAGGTCGTTGGAACTGTGCTGATCATGAGGATAGCAGGGCTTTTACAGTGCAGCCTTCACTGAGATCAATTCAGTAAGTGTGGTGGACTGCGGATTTTTATTCAGATATATTTTGATAGGGGTGATGGTATTTTGGAACAGAACTCTGTTGCGGGCTGCAGGTTAATGTGCAGGAATGCCAATAAAAGAACAGGAAAACATCCTTTCACATCAGTGACAGGACAATACAAATGCAATGCCAGTGCCTAGCCAGTGGGCAAATGCAAACAACCACCAGAATTCACAATTAAAAGACACCAAAAGTGACATGAACTGAATTATGTGGGATGTAAGGGGAGAACAATTCGCAGCTTTTTTTACACTTTCATGGAATAATTTATGAAAGGATAACTCCCCCCTCCCCCCTCCAGTTTAACCTTTCTGTTCAATACCACCCAACCCAGCTTAGATGCATTAGACCAGGGGTCAAATGACCCCTCAATGACAACTCAAATGACAACGAGAGCCACATGAAGACTAGTACATTGGCCTGAGGGCTGCAACACTGACCCCCCACTCCGCTGCCCAGTCCCGCCCCCACTCCACCCCTTCCATGAGGCCCTACCTCTGCCCCACCTCTTCCCACCCCTTCCTGCCCCCATTCCAACCCCTTCCCTGAAATCTCCACCTCAACTCATCCCCCTCCCTGCCCCCAGGGGGTGCAGGAGGGGTGCAGGGTGCGACAGGGGGCTCAGGGCAGGGGGTCCGGGTGCAGGAGGGGTATGGGGTGCAGCAGGGGGCTCAGGGCAGGGGGTTGGGGTGCAGGAGGGGTGCAGCAGGGGGCTCTGGGCAGGGGGTCGGGGTGCAGGAAGGGTGTGGGGTATGGCAGGGGGCTCAGTGCAGGGGATTGGGGTGCAGGAGGGGTGCGGGGTGTGGTGGGGGGGGGGGATGGCTCAGGCCCGGCACACACTGGGGGCAATAGAGGCCAAGGAAGATGTTTGATTATACATGTGAGATCTGTCTAGCCTAAGGTTAAGTAGACACAGTGCAAGTGATGGGCAATTTCAGGTACACAAGCTGATCTCACATGTATAATCAAACATCTTCCTTGGCCTCTATTGCATTCTAGATTTACAGCATGCACATGTAAACCTGCCAGCATACAACTCACATAAAAAAGCACTTTAAAGAAACCAGGACTCCAATCCTGCACTTGCTTAAGTTTATGCACTGTGAGTAGCCCACTTGGCTTCCATGGTATGGCTCACCACAGGGCTACTGAGTATGTATGTAAGTCTTTGCAGGAGCAGTGCCAAGTTATATTTGTACGTAAAGATAACACTTTAACGGGGAGCTGATTCAGCCTGTGTAACTGATATAACAGACCTAAAAATACACTGCAACTTTCAACCAGTGCATATGACAGGGCTCGGCAACATCATGCCATTTCCAGTTTAGAAATTAAGGAGCAGAACCTGCCAAGGTGTCACTCTTGCCACTCCTCATGCTAAGGCCTGACCCTGAAAACAGACACGTGAGCGACTTCGCTCCGCTCCTCCGGGCAAGTGCAGCACTGGGGCCTCCGATGGATCCGCTTGTCCATTTCCAACTTCCCCAGCAGCCGCAAGCGGCCGTGACAGGTTCCTTCCCCGCAGCCCAGCCGGAGCCGTGCTTCGGGGGAGCAGGAGATGGGGGGCTGGGACGGTGACCACCCCCAGGGCACCCTCCCCAGCCGCTTTAGCAGACACGGAGTGGGCACCCGGCCGCGCACAGAAGTTGGTCAGGCACCAGCCAACTCCCCGAGGCGCCGCAGGGCACGGGCCGCCTCCAGCTGCGCCTCGGCGCTACAAGGTGCCCACCGGGGAGAGCCCGGCAGTGCCGGCGCTGGGCGGTGGCGGGGCAGGACCCTCGAGCCCAGCGGCAGGTTCAGCCCACGGGGAACGGACCCTCGCCCTCTGCCGCGCCCCTCACCTTTGATGCTGATCCCGAGCCCCCCCACGTCCTGCTTCACGATCCGCACCGTGCGCTTCACGTTGGTGAGCGACTCGGGCACCTGGGCGCACGGCTCCCCGCCGTTCAGCTGCGCCGGGGCGGGCGGCGGCTCCTCGGCCCCCGCGCCCTTGCCGGGGCTCACGGTCAGGAAGTCCTCGGCCAGCGTGACCAGGACCCGCAGCCACTGCTCGCCCGGGGCTCGCAGCTCCAGCAGCCCGCTCTTCGGGGCTCTCCTGCCGGCCGCCATCTTCAGCGCATTCCTGGGATAGCTGCTGCTGCGCCGCCTCCCGCCTGCCAGGGGCCGGGGCGCACGGCGCGGAGCGGGGGCACCGGGCACCGAGCCACCCCTAGGGCGCCGCCCCCGGGAGGCAGGGCGGGCTGCCGGGCACAGGGGCAGCGAGCCGCCGCCCCGCCCAGGGAGCCGCCTCCCGACACGCCTCTCCTCTCCCTGGGGCGCACGGGGCTGCGGCGGACACATGGGCACCGCCCAGACCGTCCCCTCGGAGCCGCGTCTCAGCGCTCGCGGCCATCGGGGCAGGGCCCTGCCCAGGAGCCGGGCGCAGGGATGGGGTGGGGGCCCCTGCGGAGCCGGGCCGGGACCTCGGCTGCGGGCCAGGAGCTGCCCGCGGTTCGTGGCAGAAGGGGCAGAGCTCCTCGCCGGGCCAGCGCCTGCCGGTCCCCAGGCTGGGGCGTCCTGCAGACTTTGGGGATCGCTTCCCTGGCTAGGAACAGCGGGGTTCATGCCTGACCCAAGGCAAGAGGCCCAGCTATTTCCCTTTCCCCAGCACAGCAGATACACTCTTCCCCCTCCCCATGTTCCCGTCCCATCGGCATGTGTTCACTAGGGCTAGATGAAGAAATACCCAGCCCAGCTTGTCCAAATGATGCAAATCAGTTAAGCAGACAAAGGGTTGCCAGCTCTTCAGGGAGACGGGTGGTCAGAGTAGGGGACTGGGAATTAGACCTCATGCCTTATGCCAGGTCTGCGTCTAACTCCCAGTCCAACCTTCGGCCAGTCATTTCAACACAGATTCTTAAAAGTATGTAGGAAACACTATCCGCTTCCACTGATTTCAGTGGACCTGAGGTGCTGTTGTCATAACTGGGCCAGCAAATTTACCTTAATTGTAAACTCAAATGTCAAAAGGAAGTGAAAGTAGATGGCAAGTATCAGAGGGGTAGCCCTGTTAGTCTGAATCCACAAAAACAATGAGGAGTCCAGTGGCACCTTAAAGACTAACAGATTTATTTGTGCATAAGCTTTCGTGGGTAAAAAACCCACTTCTTCAGATGCATCGAAGAATTGGGGATTTTACCCACAAAATCTTATGTCCAAATAAATCTGTTAGTCTTTAAGGTGCCACTGGACTCCTTGTTGTTTTTGTGAAGTGGATGGAGTGTCACAGTAACCTACTGCAATAAATGTTAATGGGAAAAGTTGCAAAAGGAAGACAAAAAAACTCACCCAAAGACCATCTAATATAGCTCAAGGACTATGTTAAACTCATGCCTAGTAAATAAGTCAGTGTAAGACCAAAATTGGTGTGTCAGAAGTTAGGCCTGTTGGAGAACAAAATAATAAAAGAATGGCCTATCCACCCAGCGCTCCCTTGGGGGGCTTTTAAAAATGGAGACTTTGGGAAAACAATACAAACAGATGGAGGCTGCCGCAACGCTTGCAGATTGAGAGATGAGAGAAAGGCAAAAAGTGAGCTTCTCCACCGTGGCTGCCACCCCCCACGGTCATCTGGGACCTGGAACTTTTTCGTCCTAATCCTGAAGGATGTCCTGACCAGACCAGGCCATGGAGAGGAACCCAGTTCCAGATGACACCACCACCTCCAGCAGAATCCCAGCTAACACCTGAAATGGGAGACTTTGTCTCTCTTCCCCTCCCCCCCCATTTGTCCTTTTCCTTTCCCACCTTATTTCTTCTCTTTCCTGTCCCTGTCCTTTTTCCTTCTGTCTAATAAGTGTCTGGCTTCGTAAGCCGAGACTGCAATATTCCTGTAAGCCTGTGACGAAAAAAAGGCAGCTAAAAGCAATGATCTAAACAGCCCGATGCTGGTGCAAGTTTGCCAGGCCTCGGAGTAGCTATAAGATTGTGTGCTGGGCCTCTGTTTCTCCAGCAGCAAGGTTGCAAGTGAAAGTCAACACCAGAGACAGGAAGCTGTATTTTCTATCTTGTCTGTTCTTTTCTCATCCCTTTTGTCCCTTGTCTGTTATGAAACGGGATCGGACTTTAACAACAGCTGCAACCCATCTTAACTAAGTTCTTCTCTGTTCCCCCAAAAGGACATTTATTGCCATCTTTAAAACCATCTAAAAAACTCTTGACACAAGGAGGATTTCCCTTCTAAAAATTCTCCCCAGCTAAAAAAGCAAAAACAAACAAAAAAAATGGTTAAAATAAAAGCCTTACTTTATATTTCAAATACTTTACCTGGCTTTCTTTTTTCTGTATCTTTAATAAAAGATTTAAAAAGTGTTTACTGGCGTGTCTGCCAGGGTAGGAAGCGGTCTAAGGTCTGTGAAAATCAAACCCCAAACCTTGTCTGAAACTGTTCAATGTTGGACAGTAACTGGGTATATTAACACCTTTGGCCCATATATTCCATCTAAATTAATACAACATTGCCTAAATACCTTTGAGGACCTGGGCCTTCCCCTCTTTGTGCAGTAGTTTCTACATCTGTAAAATTAGGTTGATAATCACCCTACCTCACTGGGATGTTAAGGTTAATTCATTCAAGTGCGTTCAGTGCTTTGAGATCCTTGGACAGGAAACCCTAGAGACCAACCTTGTATTTAGAAAAATGTCATGTCCAGGTGTTGGTCTGGCCACTTCCCCATGCCTGTCCCCAAGGAGTCTGTGCATGCGGGGCTGCTCCAAAGCATGGAGAGAGGAGAGAACCAGATGTGGAGAAGCAAAGCTTTTCCTCTTCTTTGGATGCAAATAATCCTTGGCTCCACAGGAGAATCTGCAGGAATCATGAGCCATGCCTGAACACAAACAGGAATATCTGTAGGATCCTACTGCTGCAAACTATCCTCTCTGCCTCCTCAGCAGATCCATTTAACTGGAAAGCAAAGCAGAATAAACCTGGGAAGAAGGGAGCCCAGGGTTTGACTGTATTTGGCTTTTGTGTCTTCCATAAAACTGTGCGAGAACTGGAGAAATCTCTGGACAAGAATCCCACAAAGACTGTATAAACCCATTTAAAGCCAACCACCTTTGCAAAAGGTGCAGTGAACGTGTAGGGGGGAAATGATTCTGAGAGAGCCAAAGCGATAGCCTCAAGTGGTCCTGCCAAACAGCCATAGTTCCCTGTCATAGTGCTGCTCACCAGGCGTTCTCTGAACCAGGCCAGGATCCACTTGCCGCAGTGAGCAATGGTGGTGCAAGTGTACTTTTAACAAAGAGCAGTAGCAGGTGTGACTTCTGGATGGGACAGACAGTAACTGATTTCCCTTCCTGTGCCGCCAGGTATAAAACCACTCCCAGTCAGGGCTCGGGGTGTATGGATGAATAAAATACCAGAAGGGAGAGGGATCACCTGGTAAGACAGAATTCTATACCATGGGCCATATTTTCAAACAGTTCAGCTCTCGTTTAGGCACCAAAGTGACCAGATTTTTATTTTAAAGGGTGCAGTTTGGGTGCTGAGCTCTTTTGAAAATCTGGCTGTTATGTAGGTGCCCAAATAGGAATACCCCCCTCACCCCACCCAGTAAGGCAGGGATGCCCCCCTATAGGACTTTTCCCAAGTGCATTGTTGCATGTAGTCTCTAGATCAGCCATTCTCAAACTGTGGGTCAGGACCCCAAAGTGGGTCGGGACCCTGTTTTAATGGCATCACCAGGGCTGGCATTAGACTTGCTGGGGCCTGGGGCCAAAGCCCAAGCCCTGGGTGGTGGGGCTCAGGCTACAGCTTCAGCCTTGGGCAGCAGGGCTTAGGTTACAGGCCCCCTGCCCGGGCCTGAAGCCCTTGAGCTCCAGCTTTGGTCCCCCTGACAGTGGCGGGGCTCGGGCAGGCTCAGGCTTCAGACTCCGATCCTGCGGTCATGTAGTAATTTTTGTTGTCGGAAGGGGGTTGTACTGCAATGAAGTTTGAGAACCCCTGCTCTAGATTTACTGTATTTCAATCACAAGTTATGGGATCAGTGCAGGAATGACTGGGTGAAATTCATTGGCCACTGTTCTGCAGGGCGTAGCCTAGATAATCACAGTGGTCCCTTCCAGGCTTAAAATTGATGACTTTATAAATGAGGTTGTATGAGAACAAAAGACAAGTTTAGAAATGTGAGTATAAATTCATGAAGTCCCGTTAGTCTGTTATCATTTGTCATTAAAAAAAAAAAAAAAAGCTGTGAAGTGTGCCAGCACGGAATGACCACTTTGCTTCACCCTAGAGGTGGCTGCATTTCAGTGACCAGTTTTAAATCTGAACATTAAAATGTAAGCAAAGAAGCCCATCTTTAATTAAATGTTATAGGCCCTGATCCTGCAATGGGAGTCCCTGGTGAATTGAAATCCGTGAGTAGGTTTACTCTGCATTGTAAACCCAGGTCCGTGGGACCCACCCATGTGAATGTAGTGGTCCCTCACTCTCAAGCGGGGAGAGAGGCCACTCTGTCTCACTGTGTCAGACAGCAGCACTCGGGCTCGGGTCTTTCCGGCTAAGGCAGCCAGCAAACAGAGCTCCAGCCAACTGGGCAGGGCAGAGCAGGGAGCAGTTTAGGGAGCTCAGGCACTCAGGCAGGGTGGAGCACCAAACAGTCTGTCGTTCTTGCTCTGGCAGGTGACAGACAAACACAGGCCTCTTGGCCTAAGGTGGGGAGGCTGCCACCCCTAGGTTAGATTGGCAGCAGCGGGTAGGGGGACCCGGGCCCACCTTACTCCACTGAGTCCCAGCCCAACATCCTAACAGTGGTGGGGGGTGGAGGGATCAGCGGGGATCCAGCTGCAACACACTGACTTGGGTTCTGATAGCAAAACTGAACCAAAGTCTGGTTTCCCTGGGCTACTTTCTACCAGTGTCCCAGCAAGGAGTTCTGTAATCCATGGGTCCTCTGTCTCCTCAGGATACATGGTGGACGGCAGTCCTGGCAACTCCTCTCCAGGGTCAGTCTCCTTTGGGGGCAGGGCATTGCATGGTGCAGGTTCAGCTCCAGAGTTTTGCAGCGGGCTGGAGACATCCATCTCCTTCCCTGGCTCCCTCTCAACTGAGCTGCAGGGTCCTTCCTTTCTACTTCCTGTCCCACCCCGGTACCTCTGGCGAGGGGGGACGGTGTGGGTTTGGCTCCACCCACCAGGGGTAGCGTAGTCATTCCTCACTCTCAAGTCCGGAGGGAGGCCACCCCATCTCACTACAGTGGACATGGTGTTTCCAAGCCGCGCTTGAGCATCCATACTGCATTGTCAACCTGAGTCTACGGTTGTTGGACCCGGGTCTCACAACCTGTGTTAACATGTTCATACTGCACTATGCAGGTCTCCTGACTCGGGTCTGTGGCTTGAGCTGTGTCAACACTGCAAAGTAACAGAGCTTGGAACTAAGTCACAGGGACACAGGCACAGACCTCTTTCACTTCTGGGTGAGTCCTAGTATCTGGGTCCTGTTGCTTACTCGAGTCAGATAGATTTGTGTTAGGGTTGCCAATTTCGGTTGGATGTATTTCTGGAGAACATAAGAATGGCCATATTGGGTCAGATCAAAGGTCCATCTAGCCCAGTATCCTGTCTCCTGACAGCGGCCAATTCCAGGTGTTTCAGAGGGAATGAACAGAACAGGTAATCATCAAGTGATCCATCCCCTGTGGCCCATTCCCAGCTTCTGGCAAATAGAGGCTTGGGACACCATCCCTGCCATGTGGAGGTTTCATCACATGACATAATCTTTAATTTAAGATTAATCTTTAATTCCTGGAGACTCTGGGACAATGCTGGGGAGTTGGCAACCCTAATTTGTGTGTGGATAGTAGGGAGTTTGGGCTCAAACCTGAGTCTGAGCCCAGGTTTACAATGCATTGTAGACATACCCAGTGTGACTGTGTCTGTTTACATAGGGGCTGAATTTGGCCTTTTTGTCCAAAAGCTCAGGCAGGGATTTTTCCCCCTTTAATTTATGTCCCAGTTGTGCTGTTAGCATTCAAAATATTCACTCTTTTAGCCAGCTGGCTAGGATCGGTGGCTTGAATTAATTATTTCATTCCTTCCCATAGCTGTTCTCATTATTTTCAAGAGCAGGGAATCTTTAAGGCCACATCCAAGCAGCTGTTTCACTCTTTTGGGGACTGTGCCATTGCTTCAGACAGGAGGAGTCATAAGCACCTCTTTACTGTTGCACAATGTCATGAGGAGTTCTTTCCCCTGCTTTCTTGGCCTTCCCTTGGCCTGGCAGCAGAGTTGCCAGTATTAAAGGACTAATATGCCTGTTGTGCAAGGAAATATTCAGACTCTTGCAGCACCACAAGGGCAAAGATGTGGCTTTCTTTCCCCTCTCTCTAACACTCAGGTGGATAAGGCAGCCGTTGCTATCAGAGCTAGCGTCAGGGCGTATCCCAGGTTTGTCTGGGAGTTTCCACCCCATGGAATAACGGCCACTGCTGTCTCCCCCACAAACACACAGAGTGTTGACAGGCTCACATGCACCTATGCACCATGCTGCCACCCCTCCCCCAGCTGCTGGCAGCTTGCTTCTAATCAAAAGAAGGGTTTATTCCCCCTTCAGGACTGACGTTTTCATAAACTCCACCGAGACAAACAGGGAGTTGTTCTGCCCTCAGAAGAGACTGCTCCATGTCTGCAGACATTAGAATCACAGAATCATAGAATATCAGGGTTGGAAGGGACCTCAGGAGGTTATCTAATCCAACCCCCTGCTCAAAGCAGGACCAATCCCCAACTAAATCATCCCAGCCAGGGCTTTGTCAAGCCTGACCTTAAAACTTCTAAGGAAGGAGATTCCACCACCTCCCTAGGTAACGCATTCCAGTGCTTCACCACCCTCCTAGTGAAAAAGTTTTTCCTAATATCCAACCTACACCTCCCCCACTGCAACTTGAGACCATTACTCCTTGTTCTGTCATCTGCTACCACTGAGAACAGCCTAGCTCCATCCTCTTTGGAACCCCCTTTCAGGTAGTTGAAAGCAGCTATCAAATCCCCCCTCATTCTTCTCTTCCACAGACTAAACAATCCCAGTTCCCTCAGCCTCTCCTCATAAATCATGTATTCCAGTCCCCTAATCATTTTTGTTGCCCTCCACTGGACGTTTTCCAATTTTTCCACATCCTTCTTGTAGTGTGGGGCCCAAAACTGGACACAGTACTCCAGATGAGGCCTTACCAATGTTGAATAGAGGGGAACGATCACGTCCCTCGATCTGCTGGCAATGCCCCTACTTATACATCCCAAATTGCCATTGGCCTTCTTGGCAACAAGGGCACACTGTTGACTCATATCCAGCTTCTTGTCCACTGTAACCCCGAGGTCCTTTTCTGCAGAACTGCTGCCGAGCCATTCGCTCCCTAGTCTGTAGCGGTGCATGGGACTCTTCCGTCCTAAGTGCAGGACTCTGCACTTGTCCTTGTTGAACCTCATCAGATTTCTTTCGGCCCAATCCTCTAATTTGTCTAGACCCCTCTGTATCCTATCCCTACCCTCCAGCGTATCTGCCTCTCCTCCCAGTTTAATGTCATCTGCAAACTTGCTGAGGGTGCAATCCACACCATCCTCCAGATCATTAATGAAGATATTGAACAAAACTGGCCTGAGGACCGACCCTTGAGGCACTCCACTTGATACCGGCTGCCAACTAGACATGGAGCCATTGATCACTACCCGTTGAGCCCAAAAATCTCGCCAGCTTTCTATCCACCTTATAGTCTATTCATCTAGCCCATAATTCTTTAACTTGCTGACAAGAATACTGTGGGAGACTGTGTCAAAAGCTTTGCTAAAGTCAAGGAACAACACGTCCACTGCTTCCCCTCATCCATAGAGCCAGTTATCTCATCATAGAAGGCAATTAGATTAGTCAGGCATGACTTGCCCTTGGTGAATCCATGCTGACTGTTCCTGATCACTTTCCTCTCCTCTAAGTGCTTCAGAATTGATTCCTTGAGGACCTGCTCCATGATTTTTCCAGGGACTGAGGTGAGGCTGACTGGCCTGTAGTTCCCAGGATCCTCCTCCTTCCCTTTTTTAAAGATGGGCACTACATTAGCCTTTTTCCAGTCGTCCGGGACCTCCCCCGATCGCCAGGAGTTTTCAAAGATAATGGCCAATGGCTCTGCAATCACATCCGCCAACTCCTTTAGCACTCTCGGATGCAGTGCATCCGGCCCCATGGACTTGTGCTCGTCCAGTTTTTCTAAATAGTCCCGAACCACTTCTTAGGTGGTTCCGGACTATTTAGAAAAAGGCCTATGTGCAAAAAGCTCCTCCTAGCGGCAGCCATGCCAGTGCTCTGGGTAAGCACAACCGTGCCAGACTCCCAGAGACTCCTTTCAAGGCTTATTTTCCTCCCTTGGGCTGACATTTCCTCTCCCTGTCACTACTAGATAGTGTCACTGTAAACTAGTCCTTATCACCCACCCCCCCAACTTCGCCTCCTAGCAGATATTATTAGACTCAGCTCATTGCGGGGCTGTTGTCGTGGAGTGGAAGTATAGCAAAGCCCGGGGTCTATTTATAAAGGTGTGATTAGACCTTTTGTTCGAGTCGCATTAATTAAATTAATCACCACCGAAGCAAAATAAAAGCCCAACAAAGCTCGTGCTCAGAGAGTGGAATAACATTCCCTACCTGCGGGGATTCAGATAACAATATACGGGGCTTTGTGCCTGCAAAGAGTAATTCATCCTCAGCTCACAGCTGAGCGTTCCTGGGCCCTCCTGTCTGTCCCAAGCAAATGCACTGGAATCCGAGAGGCCCAGATAAGCACAAGAGAATGGGGTCTGTTACTGGAAGCACAGGATGGGGGTGATTAGTATGAGGAGGGTGCAGAGACAGATTCACGTCTGCAGGTCTGTGGGTTTGGCTCCAGGGTTCAGCCCCAGTACCGCCTGGGTGTAGCAAACCACAGGATCTACCACTAAGCACACTGGACAGCGTGCGTCTTGGCTTGGCCTTAAACAGGAAGCAGGCAGCTCCTGGCTATCAGGTGATGGGTGAGATGTTGACACCTTCTCTCTCATCATGACCCCAGCTTGACCTTGACTCCACTTTATGGTCCACAGTGCGACCAATGCGATTGCTGAGCCAGGGCTATTCCTGAGCACAGGCAGACCTGCGGGCTGATTGTGAGATGTGCTTAGCTTTTCCAGCAAAGGGGACTATGGCTCTGATCCTGCTGACACTAAAGCCAGTGACAATATTCCCACTAACACCAATCGTGCAGTATCAAGCCGTGTAAAAATGCTGAACTGGATGGCTAGGAAAACAGACAAAGTGATTTAGAACTGCAATAAACATTCAACTGACTTAGAGTTACCAATTTCATGTTCCCAAATAGAGGACACTGCTGGGGGTAGGGGGAGTGGAAGAGGAGGGATATAGTTTCTACTGTACAGTTTCTTTCTACTTTGAATAGCTAACATTTATAAATAACAAGTGTAATGGCCTCAAAAATAAATATAAATCAAATTTAAATGTACCTTCTTACATGCCGTGAGTCCTTTCCTACTGTGCTTCTTCCTGTTCTTTGTGCCCATGCATATTTCTCTGTAGAGCATATCTTTCTCAGCGGTGGTTGATTGCTCATCAAAAAGCCATGAAAGTCTTTGCAAGATGTGTGCCTGAAGTTGTACTGTACAAGCAGGATCAGCGACTCATCCGTCAATACTAGGCCGCCCTTACTTCTGCTCTGCTGCTGATGGCGGTGCTGCCTTCAGAGCTGGGCACCTGGCCAGCAGCTGCCGCTCTCTGGCTGCCCAGCTCTGAAGGCAGCACTGCTGCCAGCAGCAGAGAAGAAGTAATTGTGGCAAACCAGTAAATACACACACTGCTATTAGGCCACACCGGGAATTGCAGTTGTACCAAAATCAATGTTGGGAAAAGGACAAGCAAGGAAAAATCATAGACATTTGTTCATATTTCAAAGATCCGCCCGGACGGAGATTGGAGGACCAAAAGAGAGGTCGTGTTTGGGAAAACCCAGACGTATGGTAACCCTAAACTGATTGCTTGGCTCATCCTGTGTTATACAGGAAGTCAGACTACATGGCCCCTTCGGGCTTTAAATTTGATTACATCTATGAATCTATTAATTTGGACAGAACTTGGTTTCCTTTTGGGGATAATTTGTGCTTGTAAAGAGTTTCCTCCCTCGTGAACTAGTTTCTCCTTGTACTGCATGCTGCAGTGAAGTCACTGATGTCACAGAAACAGCGTTATGGCAGGGTGACATTTGTCAAAGACGAGGAGATAGGATAGTGAGCAGATAACCCTGTGAGTGCAACTAGCCTTTCTAATGGCAAGAGCTGAGTGATGCAACATTTGATTGTTTATTTTCTGTTTGTGAATTATCCATTACAGATCATGACATTGTGAGATTCATTTGCTATTCAAATGTAGCTGTTAATTTCATCAGTGAATAATTTTTGGCCTGAATGTCATTCAAACGTCACATATTAAAATCAAATATGCAATTTGGACTGTAATTAGGACATGATCCAAAACCCATTGATATCAGTGGAAAGATTCCCATTGACTTAAATCAAGTCCTTATGTAATTTAGGTGACCTCAATTACATGAGTTAGTTACAAGAGTTAGTTCCAAAAAGTTAGTGTATGAACTACAAATTGTAAAATCCACTGTCTTGTTTGCTGTGTGTGCTGTGCTGATTGGATGGAGCATGTGACTCCAGCAGGGAGAAGAAACAGTATTAGATGACATGCAACTAGCAAACTGCAAATTTTACAATCGATTATACAATTCTGAATGAAATTCACTTCTTGCAGGTATTTGAGCAGTCAAGCTTAAAATGGGTGAGTATTTGCTCTCGTGAAGTACAAGCCTACCAGTGCACCTGGAAAGTGAGCACAAAAGTGTCACAAAGACAGATGAATCAAAATCTGCTTTCGAATTTGCATGTATGTGGGGGGGCAGGTTCTTAGTGCTAGTAATTAAACATGGAAAGAAGAATGCTGAAATTGTTTACTTTTAAGCTTCATTTATGTGTTTTAGTCAGAGATATTTGTAATGATCAGTGCAGAGAGCACCTCCATCAGTGGGTGGGGCATATCCTTTTCTTAGGGCTCAGTTGTTGTCTTGTATGTTGTTAAGTTGTTGATCTGACCTGGGGGATCAGCAGCAAGGTTAGTCCTGCCTGTGTGTCTAGGAGTTGGATACTTGCAATGGCTCAATAAATCTTCGTGTGATTCTATAAGCAAGTATTACATCTGGTGGCAGAGGTTTTAAGATGGCAAAAGCAAAGCACTTTTGCCTGAGAAGAAATTTCCTGGCCACGCAGCAAAGACTGGAATCTGTGAGCACTTGCTAGGCCGAGAGCAGCAGCTCAAGGTCTAGCGAGTGGTCTGATGAGAAAGCAGCCCAATGTGTACCTGTGTTTCTGCTTAGTGATACCAGAGCATTTTATCAGCAGCTTCCCAGTGTGGATCGTGTGTCTTATAGACAGTGAGACAAACACTTACACGATTGCTCAGACGGGGGATGGGCCCTTTTGAACTACTGGAAGGAATAATAAGCCAGGAGGGAGCAGAAAGAGAAATCCCTGCACAGTTATTTGTCTGCATTAAAGAAACTTTGCTTGAAACTAATATAGTTCGTTAAATTAGGCACCAGTAACATTTTAACATTAATTGTTTGTTAGGGCTTTCCCTGGACCACCCTGTCCTGGAGATGGCTCGAGTGGAGCAGAACTTGCTGTGTTAACTCTGGAACTGGCAATGCAGAGAGGGCATATGCCCAGTGGCAAGCCATGAGAGGATGCTATGTGAAAAGTAAGGTTATAAATGGTTTAGCAGGGGAACCTGCTGGTGATGGAGGACAACATACAGGACAAACCTGTAGGCCAGATTATATGCAGAGTTCAAAATGCGGAAGCAGAACCTAGGGTTTCCTGAAAGGTATCAGTTGCTAGTTCCCAGCCTCCTTTATACCAGATGCAGCACTTCAGAAAATGATTGCTAGGGAAGTGGCTAAAAAAAACTGGAGGAGGCCCAAGTGCAAGGTGCTCACAGATGCCCCATTGGTCAGAAGAGAAAGAGACTGTCTCCCAAGTGAGTCTCAGGCCAGACACCCTTTTCAGGTGATGCAGAGGCAAATGCCATTGGAGGTGGAATGGCCCAAGCAGAGAGAAGGCACACCAGGGAAACTAGAAGTCATTGATGCAGTAGGGCTGTCCCCAGCAGCTATTAGAATGGCCCCTGTGAAGAGCTGCCCAGATATCTATTATCATGTGTCAGGAGGCAATGACAGCTGGAAAACCACTGTGCTGTTGGAGTCAGGAGCTGAAATAAGTCTGATCCCCCGTGAACACCCAGGGCTGAAAGGGAAGAAAATGTATACTCCAGAAGTTAGATCAGTGGCTATTAATCATCAGTCTCTGCAAGCAACAGAAGAAATCCAGCGCCCACTGAACTTGGGATCTCTGCATACTAAATGCACTTTTGTCGTGGTGACTAGTATTTCTACTGCCATTGTACTGGAAGTGGATTGGATCTGAAGGCATCACGAGAACTCCTGGGATGTTAATAGAAGACACTTGTCCATGGACAGCATTTAGGTCCCCCTGCTGGATGTGGATAGGAGGAAGTGTGGACCCTGAGGTGCAACTCCTGGTGCCTTAGAGGAGTTTCTATCATGACTACAGGGGATGGAGATGAACTGTTCCCTCGGGTGGCTCTGAATAAAGTGGTGGTGAAGCCAGGTCATGGTGTAATAATACCCCTAGGATAAAGGGCAGCTGCAGCGAGACTGTGGGAATGTTTGATGCTACCAAGATCCAGTCAGGATTGCTGGGTAGCAGAACTCTGTGCAGAGCTGGACCAAAGGGGGAATTCTGGGTAAGAGCCATTCATGTGACTGGGAAGCCAGTGCAGCTAGTGAGACATCAGACCCTGGGGACAGTGTCCCGCGTAGCCAGTATCTCAAAGCCTCTCACCGGGGCAGAGATCAAGAGCTGTGAAGCAGCCCAGTCAATGAAAGTGCTAGGGGTTGATTTGATGGAAGATGGAGGAACAGATGAGGCAGAAGCGATCATGCCAGGCACAAGATGCCAGAAAAAAGAAGAATGACATGCCCATCCAGGAAGGAAAGAAGCTGTGGCTATAAAATTGGAAAAAGCAGCCTGGTAAAAATCCCCAATGTACTCCTTTTTGGAGGAGACCTCACACAGTGATTAATAAACTAAACAACTTACCCTTGCTGAAGCAAGAGCTCGCTATGACATACGCGGGCATAATCCAGACTAACAAGCAGCTGTGTCACCCCTGCCCAGCCACCTTGGATGATCTACAATTCTTTGGTAGAAGTAGCTCCCACCTGGGCTGCTCACAAACAGCCTTCCAGCATGCAAACCGTACTGGAGTGTCTGTGTGTAACTGCACCCTGACATCTACACCTGGGTTAACTCTGGCTTCACCAGCCTCAGTTATACTGCACGGTGACCCCAACACACCCCAGTCTTAGATTTTCTCCAGAAATGTATGTACTGTCCAGCCATCTCCATTATTTCTTTAATAGAAATAATATGTACACAGCCACCCCCCAATGGAGTTTCCCAAACACTTCAGTTTAAACACACTGGATTAGATAAAACGATAAAATAGTTTCTTAACTATAAGGAGAGAGATTTTAAGTGAGTACAAGTAATGAGGCATAAAAGTCAGAAATAATTACAAGAAAATAATGTTGAAATGTTACTGGTGCCTAATTTAACGAACTATATTAGTTTCAAGCAAAATTTCTCACCATTTGCTTTCAGCAGTCTTACTGATCAAAGTCTGTAGGTCAGGATCCCTTCTCCCAGAATCTAATGCTTCCTTTGTGCCTTCAGGTGCCATGAATTGATAGGAAGAGAGAGAGAGAGAGAAAGAGATGGGGTGTCTTGCGGTGTTTGCCCCTCCTTTTTATAGTTTCAATCCCCCTCTTGAAAAACATTTCCAGCTGGGAACCAGGAGACAAAGTTTGTGGGGAAGGATGTTCCCTGTTGCTTTTTTCTCACCTTTTTGAGCTTCCTCTGTTTCCCTCCCTGCTTGATGACTCTGTATACTGCTCAAATGCAATTCAAGCAGAACACAGGTTGCTTTGTTTAGGACAGACCTGTCTGCCAACCTCAGTTTGGAACGTGTGTTAATAACACCATACAGTGGAATCTTATAACATCACTTACAGTATTTCCACATATATTTTACCAAGACAATAATGACCAGCAAATTATGAGTTTTCAAATGATACCTCACAAGGCATATGTTGTACAAAGAGTATTACACTAGTGTGTAGGGTGTAAACACAGGGGTACATTTTGTCACACTTGCCCTGTGCAGTGCATGGAGAACTGGTGCACAGATTCATTAAAAGAAAGGGGAGGGAAAACACTGAGGATGCTCTACCACCATCCCAAAGGTATACAGAAGAGGAATGGGAGGTATCCCAGCAGGTTCCTCTGGCTCGTAATGAGGGACTGACTGTGGAGGAAGAATTGCTGGGGTGTTCTCGGGACCTCCACACACCACAGTCTTCAACAGACAGGTTGTCCACAGTGGATAGGCCTGACCTAGAGGACATGAACTTTGCATGCTGATAATCTAGATCCAGCTACAAGTGAGGTATCCATGACTGAATATAGGCCTCGAGTGGGCAGACAAACATGGAAACCTGAGTGGAGGGCAGATGTCATGGATTCCTAGGCATTACTGTTTAAATTCTTATTTAGGGGAAGCGGAGGAAGAAGTTGTCATGTTTAGTTTAGGCAGCATCTTAGCATAAAGTCTTGTGATGGTTCTCGGGGTACCCAGGACTGTGATTCACCTTGTTACTCCTTGCCTGCAGCATGAGGGAGTCTTGCCAGTGACTGGCTGGGTGTCATAACCCAAACACCATCAGCCTGTCAGCCACATAAGCACTTGCCCGTGGGCTACACTAGGCCAGGTTAAGAGTAGTGGCACTCCGGTCCCCGAGTCCCTTTGAGTCGTTCCTCTGTGATATCCAGCTCCTGACATGAGCTGCTCACAGAAATCCCAGAGCCTCACAGGTGCAGTGTACCCCAGTTTACCAGTTTTACTTTAAGCCACAGTTCCTGGTTAAACATAGCACTTGTGAGCTCTTATAATAAAACAAAAGTAGGTTTATTTAAGAAAGAATAAAGATTTAACTAGAAACAAGAGAGTGGTGGTCACAAGTGGTTACAATACAAAACAAAATCATAAAACATAACCCACTAAGGAACAATACGACTCAGTGATGGCCTATTCAGCAAGAGGGAGTTGTCACCCTGCTCTGTTTAGCAGGTGATGCAATGCAAGGCTCAGTTGTTTAGCCTTGCTCAATCCCAAAACTTTCCACGGAAAACCATCGGAGACAGCCGCAAACAATCAAAATCTCTTGAATGCAAGAAAACCAACCTTTATAACAAGACAGGATTTCACCTGGTCTATGAATAAAAACAAAAGACTGTTTCCAAATACCACAGAAGAGGGTAAGGTACTCTGTATTCTTTCACTGAGGAGATAGCTGGGAGGAGGGAGGTGTTCTCATGAAAACTTGGATCCTGGTTCCTGTGAAGCCAGCCAGCTCTGCAACAGACTTTTTTTTTCTTTGGTGGGAGGAGGGTGGGTTGCAAACCTACCTATTGATAGGGTTAGACAAACACCTGTCAGGGATGGTCTAGATAATACTTAGTCCTGCCATGAGTGCAGCGGACTGGACTATATGACCTCTCCAGGTCCCTTCCAGTCCTATGATTCTATGATAGTGTAGGTTTCAGAGTAACAGCCGTGTTAGTCTGTATTCGCAAAAAGAAAAGGAGTACTTGTGGCACCTTAGAGACTAACCAATTTATTTGAGCATAAGCTTTCGTGAGCTACAGCTCACTTCATCGGATGCATACTGTGGAAACTGCAGAAGACATTATATTATATTATATTATATTATATAATGTAGTGTAGTGGTTCATGCGTGTTCTGGAGGATTGGGTCTTCTGTCCCTTGGAAGTTCTGGGACAGTACAGCCCCCAAGCCTACAGTGGACGCATCTGTGTGCAGGATAAATGGTCAGGAAAAGTCGGGGCATCGGAGCACTAGCTGCTGCCCCAAAATGTCTTTTATGCTTTGAAATGCCACCTGACATTCCTGTGTCCATAGTACCATATTTGGTGCCGACGTCTTGGTCAGGTCTGTCAATGGCGCCTCTAGTATTGCAAAATGGGGGATAAACCAACGGTAATAACTGGCCACGCCTAAAAAGCCAAAACCTGTTTTCTTGTTTCTGGAACTGGAGTTTTTTCCTAGAGCTTCGGTTTTATCTTATAGGGGCTGTATCTTCCCATTCCCTACCAGATACCCAAGGTATTTGGTCTCTTGCATACCAAACTTACATTTCTTTGAGTTCGCTGTGAGCCCAGCCTCTCTCAGTGACTGCAGAAGGGATGCTACACGTGTTATGTGTGACCACAATCTTCCCTGAAGATCACTACATTGTCTAAATAGGCAGCTGCAAATTGCCATGGTGATGCACTACCTGATCCACCAGGTGTTGGAAAGTAGCTGGCACCCCATGTAATCCGAAGGGCATAGTTATAAAATGGAACAGCCCTAAGGGGGTGGCAAATGCAGTTTTTTCCAGGAGTCTTTTGCAAGGGGTATTTGCCAATATCCCGTGGTTAAGTCCATTGTTGTTATGTATCTTGCCTTTCCAAGCTAATCCAAGAATTCGTCAACTCGGGGCCTGGGATAAGGATCAAAATGTGAGGCTCCATTTGGGCCCTGAAATCCACATAGAACCAGGTGGTTCCATCTGGTTTGGGAACTAGGACCATTGGGCTGCACCAAGGGCTTTGGGATTCCTCAATAACCCCCAGCTCCAGCATTGCCTGAACTTCTTATTCTAGAGTCTCACGGAGCTTTTTGGGAACTCGGCAGGTCTTGTGTTTGGGCTTGGCAGTCGGATTCGTCTGGATTTGATGGGCCACTAGATGAGTCCGACCTGGCGGAGAGGAGAAGAGATCATCAAAGTATCCCAGAAGGTTCCTGGCCTGCCATTGCAAGTGAGGAGGGAGGCGTTCTGCTATGGATATGTCTGCAGTGCCTGCTGGGGATTGCACCTTTGCTTTCCATGCTTTTAACAAGTTTACACGGAAAATTTGTTTCCCCCCCCCTCTTATCTAGGCAATGGATCTCATAGTCCACATCCCCTATTCGTCTTATGACCTTGTAGGGCCCTTGCCATTTGGCTAAGAGCTTACTCTCAGAGCTGGGTAACAATAGCAAGACCCAGTCACCGGGTTGGTAGACCTTCTCCTGGGCTCCTTTATTAGAGTGGTGAGCCTGGATCTGTCGGGCCCATTCCAGATTCTCTCGGTCAAACATGGCCACCTGGTTTAGTCGGTCACACATTTGTAACACATTGAATTACATTTTGGGCTCGGGAAGGTTGCTTTTCCCACGTTTTCTTAAGAAGGTCCAGTATTCCTTGGGGTTGCTGGCCATAAAGCAGCTCAAACGGGAAAATCCCATTGAGGCCTGTGGCATCTCTCATACTGTGAACATAAGATAGGGCAGGAGTTGGTCCCAATTGCAAGGGTCGGTGTTTACAAATATTTTTAACATGTTTTTCCAAGTTCGATTGAACGTTTCCATCAGGTCATCCATTTAGGGATGGTACATGGAGGTCCTGAGAGGCTTAACCTTGAGAAGTGTCCACACCTCCTTTAACAACCAGGACATAAAATCTGTCCCTTGGTCAATCAGGATTTCAGTAGGTAAGCCCACCACAGAGGAAAGTTGAACTAGTTCTCTTGCTACTGTTCATGCTGCTATTGAGGGCATGGGGACCACTTCTGTCGTGTGGCGTAGTCCACCACGAACAGTATGTGTTGGTAACCCCAGGCACTTTTCTCTAGGGGGCCCACAATATTGATCCCTATCCTCTCAAAGGGCATACATACTAGAGGTAGAGGTATTAGAGAAGCCCACCCTGAACCCTTTGGTGCAACCTGTTGACAGTCTGGACAGGACACACAGAAATTAGCAGCCTCCTTATGGATCCCCAGCCAGAAGAACCGAGCTAATAAGCGGGCTAATGTTTTTTTCCTGGCCAAGATGGCCAAGTGATGGTATTGAGTGAGCCAGCTGCAAGACCTCTCTCCTGGCCTCCTCGGCACCAGGAGTTGGTAGCAGGTCTCCCTTGTTTTTGGGTCAAGGTCAACTCAATAGAGCATATCATTCTTTAGTTCAAAATGGGGAAATTGGGCAGTTTCAGCCTCCTGGGTAACTGTCCCAGCAATCACTGCTATCCGGGCATATGACTCGCTCAAAGTGTCATCTTTCTTTTGCCCACATATTAAGTTGTAGGTCTGGGTTAAATGGGCTAAGTCTATGTCCGGAGCACAAACCTCCTGGAGAGGGTCTCCTGGATCAGAAGGCGCTTCTCCCCCTTTGGATTGGGTGTTGCTCATCTGCTGAGATGGTTCCCCTGGTTCTGTATCCCCAGCCATATGGGTCTGTAGCCAAGCACCTCTCTACAAAAAGACTTCTGTGGATTAGTATGTTGTTCAGAGGTATTTTGGAAATATTCCTTGAGTCGGAGACGTCGAAAATAGGATTCTAGGTCACCACAGAACTGTATCATGTTCGTGGGGGTGGAGGGGCAGAAGGAGAGGCCCCGAGATAGAACAGCTGCTTCTGCTGGGCTGAGAGTATAGTTGGATAGGTTAACAATATTGCTAGGTGGGTTGAGGGAACCATTGCTGTGGCCCCTTGTAGCATGTAGTAGTTTAGAAAGTTTAGTGTCCTTTTTCTTTTGTAGAGAAGCAAAGTGTGCGTTGTAAAATGGCCCACCTTGATTATCATGCACATTGTAGGGAGAGTGGTCACTTTGGATGAGCTATTACCAGCAGGATAGTGAGTTTGTGTGTGTGGTTTTTGGGAGGGGGGTGAGGGGGTGAGAGAACCTGGATTTGTGCAGGAAATGGCCCAACTTGATTATCATGCACATTGTGTAGAGAGTTGTCACTTTGGATGGGCTATCATCAGCAGGAGAGTGAATTTGTGTGGGGGGGTGGAGGGTGAGAAAACCTGGATTTGTGCTGGAAATGGCCCAACTTGATGATCACTTTAGATAAGCTATTACCAGCAGGACAGTGGGGTGGGAGGAGGTATTGTTTCATATTCTCTGTGTGTATATAAAGTCTGCTGCAGTTTCCACGGTATGCATCCGATGAAGTGAGCTGTAGCTCACGAAAGCTCATGCTCAAATAAATTGGTTAGTCTCTAAGGTGCCACAAGTACTCCTTTTCTTTTTCCAATAATAACAGGGTATTTCAACTATCCCCATATTGACTAGGTACAAGTCACCTCAGGACAGGATGCAGAGATAAAATTTCTAGACACTGTAAGTGATTGCTTCTTGGAGAAGCTAGTCCTGGAACCCACAAGGGGAGAGGCAATTCTTGATTTAGTCTAAGTGGAGCACAGGATCTGGTCCAAGAGGTGAATATAGCTGAACCGCTTGGTAATAGCAACCACAATGTAATTAAATTTAACATGTTTGTAGAGGGGAAATACCAAAGAAACCCACCACAGTAGCATTTTAACTTAAAAAAGGGGAACTACACAAAAATGAGGAAGCTAGTTAAACAGAAATTAAAAGGAACAGTCATAAGGGTGAAATGCCTGGAAGCTGCATGGAAGCTTTTTTACAACACCATAATAGAGGCTCAAACTAAATGAATTCCCAAAATAATAAAAAACAGCGAGAGGACCAAAAAAAAAAAAAATGCCACCATGGCTAAACAGCAGAGTAAAAGAGGCAGTTAGAGACAAAGAGACATCCTTTAAAAATTGGAAGTAAAATCTGACTGAGGAGAATAAACTCCAGCCAGTCAAATGTAAAAGTATAATTAGGCAGGCCAAAAAAGAATTTGAAGAGCAACTAGCAAAAGAAACAAAAAACTAACAGCAAAAAACCATTTTTTTAAGTATTTCAGAAGCAGGTAGCCTGCCAAACAGTCAGTGGGGCCACTGGATGATCACGGTGCTAAAGGAGCACTTGAGGAAAAGGCCATTGCGGAGAAGCTAAATGAATTATTTGCATCGGTCTTTACTGCATAGGATATTAGGAATATTCCCACTCTTTTTAGGTGACAAATATGAGGAACTCCCCCAGATTAAGGTGTCAGCAGAGGTTCTTTTGGAACAAATTGACAAATTAAACAATAGCAAATCACCAGGACTAGATGGTATTCACCCAAGAGTTCTGAAGGAACTCAGATATGAAATTGCAGAACTACTAACTAGTCTGTAACCTATCGTTTAAAGCAGATTCTGTACCAGGTGATTGTAAAATAGCTAGTGTAACACCAATTTTTAAAAAAGGTTCCAAAGGTGATCTTGACCATTACAGGCCAGTAAGTCTAACTTTAGTACCAGGCAAATTGGTTGAAACGATAGTAAACGGATTTATCAGATACACTGATGAACACAGTATGTTGGGGTAGAGTCAACATAGCTTTTGTAGAGGGAAATCATGCTTCACCAATTTATTAGAATTCTCTGAGGGTGTCAACAAGCATATGGATGAGAGTGATCCAGTGGATATAGTGTACTTGGACTTTAAAAAAGCCTTTGACAAGGTCCCACACTAAAGGCTCTTAAGCAAAGTAAGCGGTCATGGGATAAGAGGGAAGGTCCTTTCATTTACAGTAAAAGTCAGAAAACAAAGGGTAGGAATAAATGATCAGTTTTTGCCATGGAGAGACATAAATAGCAGTGTCCCCCAAGGATCTGTACTGTTCAACATATTCATACATGATCTGGAATAAGGTGTAAACAATGAGGTGGCAAAATTTGCAGATGATATAAAATTACTCAAGACAGTTAAATCCAAAGCTGACTGCAAAGAGTTACAAAGGGATCTCACAAAATTGGGTGACTGGGTAACAAAATGGGAGATGAAATTCAATGTTGATAAATGCAAAGTAATGCACATTAGAAAACATAATCCCAACTATACATATAAAATGAGGGGGTCTAAATTAGCTGTTACCACTCAAGAAAGAGATCTTTGAGTCTGTGTGGATAGTTCTCTGAAAACATCTGTTCAGTGGGCAATCAAAAAAGCTAACAGAACGTTAGGAACCTTTCGGAAAGGGATAGAAAATGAGACAGAAAATATCATACTGCCTCTATATAAATCCATGGTACGCCCACATCTTGAATACTGAGTGCAGATATGGTCACCCCATCTCAAAAAAGATATACTGGAATTGGAAAAAGTACGGAGAAGGGCATCAAAAATGGATAGGGTAATGGAACAGTTTCTGCAGGAGGAAAGATTAATAAAACTGGGACTGTTCTGCTTAGAAAAGAGACGACTAAGGGGAGATATGATAGAGATCTATAAAATAACAAATGATGTGGAAAAAGTGAATAAGGACGTGTTATTCATCCCTTCACATAACACAAAGACCAGGGGTCATCCATAATAGGCAGCAGGTTTAAAACTAATGTAAGGAAGTTGTAAGTTGGCACGGCCAGCCCTCCATGTCCATGTCTGAGGAAGGCCAAGCCTCCTTGCAGTTAGGTTTGCTAGAGTCTTCTCCACACAAAGAAAAACAAGGGCTGGGATTAGCGGTTCTTAATGGGCCCCCGGCCTTCAAGTGGGGCAGGGCCATAAACAGTCTGGGCTCTGGCCTGCAACCAGGCAGAGCTGTAGCAGTTTATTCACCCGGCTGTTAAGCAGGGTGGGGCAGCAAACAGTCAAGGCTCTGGCCTGCAGTCAGGCAGAGCTGTAGCATCAGCCCAGTCTACGGGGCTCCGGCAGGGGTGAGCGCTGTGCACAGTCCATGGGGCTCCAGTAGGAATGCCCGAGGAGCGCAGGCATCCTGGCCTAAGGAGGCGGAGTACAGCCTCCCCAGGGGTAAGATGGCAGGGGGTCACGGGCCCACCCAACTCCACCGCATCCCAGCCCAAGGCCCTAACGGAGTGATCCGCGCCTGGGTCAGTGGGGATCCTCCCTCAACACGCTAACCTTGTCTCAGGCCATCTCTCAACCAGAGTGTTGCCTGGTTTCCAAAGGCTGCTTCCTACTCTCCCCCTTGGGTGTACCTGCATCCAGGGGTCGTCCTCTGTCTCTCCGGGATACTCTGCCAAGGGTAGCAGCTCCTCAGCGTCACGAGTTGAAGGGCTCTCTGGAAGCTCAGGCTGGTTTCCTGGGCAGCAGCCGTTCTCAATGGCATCCCACTCCAACAGTGAGGAAGAAGCATCTGTCTCCTTCAGCAGCTGCCTCCCAACTGAGCTGCTGGGCTGGCCTTTTATACTTCCTCTTCCTGTTCCGCCCCTCTGCTTCCGGTGTGTTGGGCGTGGCCCTCTTGGCTCCACCCACCGGGTGGTTTGTGGCGTTCCCTCCACGTCTGCATCTGAGGGAGGCCACGCCCCCTCACGACAGAAGTACTTCACACAACGGACAGTCTATCTGTGGAACTCGTTGCCAGGGGATGTTGTGACGGCCAAAAATATAACTGTTCCAGAAAGAATTAGATAAGTTCATGGAGGCTAGGTCCATTAATGGCTGCTAGCCAAGATGGTCAGGGATGCAACCCCATGCTATGGGTGTCCCTAAGCCTCTGACTGCCAGATGTCGGGACTGGACAACAGGGGCTGGATGACTCAATAATTGCCTGTTCTGCTCATTCCCTCTGAAGCATCTGGCACCGGCCATTGTCAGAAGACAGGATACTGGACTAGTTGTACCATTGGTCTGACCCAATATGGCCGTTTTTATGGTAAATGGTAGGAATATAGGAGGAGGAGATGAGGATGAAAGGCTGAACTGTGTTATACAGCTCAGCCACTAGGTGGCACTGGGTTTAAAATACTTCATTAAAACCAACCGTAGCCATGCTTGGCATAGCATTAAAGGATCGTATAGTGGGCACTGCTGGTGTCTCTCTCTCTGAGGAGTAAGCTCCATCCATATCTGATACAGCAGCCTGACCCGCTGGTAGTAGCCCTGCAACCTACCATGCACAAGAAGTACATGACACCCACTGCCTCTCCCCACCCTACAGTGATCTCAAGGGAGCAGTACCGCCCCACCACACTCCCCACTCTGGTTGGGGCAGTGAGATCCCCCCCTCCTGCTTCAATCTACTTTAGCCAATGCACTAATCCTTGTATCCCTCCCAACCCCGCCATGAGACAGGGCAGGATCATCCAAGGAGCCTTTAACTATCTGTATCTTCAAGCCCCTAGTTAGCTTTAAAATCCAGCCCCAAGTGACTTGGCCGAGTCTGCACAGTGAGTCAGTGGCTGAGGGTGGGAACAGACCTTGCTCTTGTCGTGAGCCCCCTTCCCCTGGGTCCATGGTTGGGCAGGCTATTCTGCTGCTGCGCAGGTGATCACACACAGTGTAACATATTTCCCGTTTTCCCAGAGGAAGGGAGGGGCTGTAAGCCCCATTTGGCGCCTCAGCAATCCCCTTTTGTTTAATGTATTTATTTAGAGGCTTTTCCCTGGCTCCCATCACTGTGGCATCAGACAGTCATTAACAAAAGTAGCCTCACAGCACCTCTGTGAAACAGGCAAGCGTCAACCCCTGTTTCACACATGGGGAAACCAAGGCACAGGTTCCTCAGACACAAAGCAGGGCTGGATGTAGCCCTTAGCACAGTCCATTGGGCAGAGGAGGCTTGTACAGCATTGGTGAAAGGGGATCCCTGTGTGTGCAGCATTCACCACCATCCCAGCTCCGTTGTGCTCTGTTTCTCTACACACACAAAGGGCAATCATGCATGTTCAGTGAAAAATGATGTATTTTAGCTTAAGGAACAGACCAAGAAAGCACAAAAGCAAAGTCTCCCAGGGAGAGCACAGTGTAGCCCTTCTGTAGCAAGCTGCAGTAACTCTGAGAACAATGGGGCTGCCGTTTCTTCTCCAAAGGCATCCTGTCTGCAATGCTAAGGTGCAGTGCCCCGAAAAGCAGAGACCCCACAGTTTGACAGCTGCATCCAGCCCTCGCCGTCCGGCACTGAGATTGTGGCTTGGACTCATGGATCCCAGTTAGATCAGCAGCTATATCAGGACACGTCAGGCTGCGTGGAACTAGAGATTGTCCAGCTGGGATATGACAGGTCTGCGTACTCACAGGAGAGTGTGGGCAACGACTCACCCGGGCTGCTTCTTTAAGACTAAGTTTAAAAACCTCATTGTCCAAAGTTTATTTTTAACAAGTCCCATAAATACCCACCTCCATACTGGAGGCTTTGGCGGTTTGTGCTGGATCCTGGGCATTATTTGGAGATATTTCCATGAAAGTCAAATTCTGCCTTTGGGAAACAAACCCACTCCAACTTTCTCCAAACCTAACAAGAAAGGAACAGAAGGAGGAACGAAGCTCTCCCTGCTCCTTAACTCCCACTCCCAGTGGCAGTGTTCCCAAAGCAGACAGTTGGGAAGGGGAAATAGCAGCCGAGCCCCACAAACCCATTTAAAAATACCTAAGAGAGAAAACAGTTAAATTAGAGGCAAAATATTCTCAGCCCAGCCAGGTGGCCTGCCTGGGAGTTTTCGGCAACCCCATGTACCATTTTCATTGTAGCTCTGAGGCTCCTTCTGCTGGCTGAGAGTTGGCAGTGCATTATTTCAAGAGAGCCATCTGGGCTATGAAATTCCCCTAACAATACTTTGGTTTGCTCTGCACTTGTGTTTTTAAGCAGAGTGACAATAGTGGCTCCTACAGTTAAAGTTACAAACCAGCTTCCTTTACAACCCCTTTGTTCACCTGCTCATGCCCTTTCTGGGGCTGGAATTTCCCACATTATGTCTCTGCCTGAAAGCGGAAAGTTTCAGCTAAAACCTCTCTATGGTTTTGGAGTTCACGAGACTGGGGAGCATCAAATAGACTTCACATCCTGAAATCTAAGCTTTTTTTATTTTGAACAAAGCTGACTGATGCTCAGGATGTATGGTCTGGCATGGCCCCAGAGCCCGATTCCGCTAAGGTTTCCTGTTGACCATGGACCTATTGACTTAAAAAGAACTATACCACTAACACTACACCCAACAGTATGTACTTACCCTGTATAGCAAGTATGGGTGGTGCTAAGTTTGGCTGCAGTTTACCAAAGCTAGCAGCATCTGTTGATTGCACAGTGAGAACATGCAGTGGGTATTTTCTCAGTTAAATGTACTTTCCAAAGCAAATTACGAGGCAGGATTAGGGCTTTGCCCAACTATTGCTCTTCAACCTTCACCTCTGTGCCCCCCTGGCCATTTGGGTTTTCCATCTTCAAAGAGCAACAATATCCTTTCAGTTAGAATGGCTTGTATGGATTAAGGAAAAACAGCGCAAGAAAGAACAAAAATAAGGTCTCCATAAGAGACCACAGCATGTGGGGGCATCTCCTCTGAACTGTCTGCACTGAACTGAATACAAAATCATGCAATCATAGGAATGTAGGGCTGGAAGGGACCTCAAGAGATCATCTAATCCAGGCCCCACACTGACAAAGGACCAAGTATCCCTAGACCAATGGTTCTCAACCCACACTCCGCGGGCCACTTGCGACCCAATCAGCACACAGCTGCAGACCATGTGACATCCTCAGGGCCATACAGGTAGTATATATATTGCATAGATGCAGCCCACATAACACATAGAGAGCTCCATATGTGCCCCACAATGGTAAATAGGTTGAGAACCACTGTCCTAGACCACCCGTGGCAGGTGATTGTCTAATCTGTTCTTTAAAACCTCCAATGACGGGGATTCCACAGCCTCCCCAGGTAACCTACTCCTTATACTTCAAAAGATTTTCCTAATATCCAACCTAAATCTCCCTGGTAACTGCCAACAGCAGACTCCTAGAAATGCAGAGTCCAGTACTCAAACAACACTGTCATAACTGTTACAGAGCTATCTGTGTTACAGTGGCCCAACCTTCTAACCTCCCCCTGAAGTGTTATGCCCAGGCTGTCCCGCAGAGTGCACTGGGCCGGGCACCATGTTACGGTGTGGTGTGGCCTTGCCTGTGTGAATGGTACCAAACAGTGTTGTTATAACTACGTTGAAGCCCTGTAAATACTTCATTAAGGTACTGTAAAGAGATCAATTTTCTACATTTCCTGACACCTTACATTGTAGCTATGCAACCTCACTGAAGCATGGAGGATAGGTCCATCGATGGCTGTTAGCCAAGATAGTCAGGGACACAACCGCATGCTTGCGGTGTCCCTAAGCCTCTGACCGCCAGAAGCTGGGAGTGGATGACAAGGCATGGATCACTCGATCGCATGTGCGGTTCATTCTCTCTGAAGCACCTGGCATTGGCCACTGTCGGAAGACAGGACACTGGGCGAGATGGAACACTTGCCTGACCCAATATGGCCATTCTTATGTTCTTATTCACATGGTGGTGTTTTGTATTTAAAATCATTTTAGACATCCTGCTTCACTGGTGTCAAAGAAAGGCCTGGTTTGGATGCAAGAGTGAGACGGCCTGTTTGCTTCCTGCCCTCTTTGCTGGGATTGGACACCATGAGAAATGTCAGCCACCCCTTGTCAGAACCTGCCTTGTGGCTCATGGTCACTGGTTCTTTTTGACTCATCCAACTGAGCCTCATTCCTCAGATAAATATCTCATCTGTCACCTGCCACCTTGTCTGTACCAGACACTGGGAAAAGGTAAATGCAAGAGAGAAAAGGTTCTTCCGAGCGGTGCCTGGATCTCATTGACATTAGCTGCAGCATCTCAGAACTGAGGTATTACAGCTATCAGCTGTGAACGGCTGCCTGCTCCCCTGGGGGAAAGCTTTTTATCCCCAGGACAGAACAAAGAATCTCACAGAGAAAGCAACCAGAGAAGCAGGCCGGAGTTACCAGTATGCCTGAAAGAAAGCTTCGTGTGGGCCCCAAAGTCAAGTGGGATCTATCACCACAGATTTGTGTGACATGAAGGATTTCCATGTGCTCAGACTCCAGGAAGAGCAGGGAAGGTGCATGCCGCCACTGAGGCAGGCCCACTGCAACTCAGCGCACCCCAGAGCTGTAGCCAGCAGGTGCGGGCACTCCGGGAGCCTGGCACATCGGGGCTGTCTTCACGGCTGGGCAGAGTTGCCCCAACACGTGCCCACGGCAAGTAAGAAGTCCCTTTAGCATCACTTGTCTGTTAGTGCATAAGATTCAAGCTCCTCATCCTGACCTAGCAGGATCTACAAGGCCATGCTTCCAAGTTCCTGCCCTGTTCCCTAACCTCTTTCCAGGCTGTCCCCGTGACTCCTCTCCCATGTGTAGCTCCAGGCCTTCCGTCATGCTGCCCCCAGCCCTGGAGTGCTCTCCCTGTCCAATCTGCTATGCACCCTTTTCTCCTCCTCCAAACCCTCTTAGATCCACCCCCCCCCCCAAGCAGACCCTGCTCTCTCCTCTTCATCAGTGACCCCTGCACCGTCCTCTCCAGAGCTATGGTCATGAGACCCATCTTACCTTGGGCCAGAATCCGATCCCCTCGCTCCCCTTGAGCAGCAGCTTCCTTCTCCTCTAGCCCGACTGAAAACCTCCCCGCGAGATTCCGGGTCATGAGAGCAGGAACCATTGGCTGATGGAGCCCCTCCCCCCCCAAACTCAGTATCCACTCACAGGGAGCAAAACCCGGGTTTCTGGTGTTTCAGAGCATGGTCAAACAGGTGCTGGAGCACGTGTTTATTCTGGGTCGCTGGCGTGGATACAGGAGAGGGCATCTGGCTGCCCGTTGTCTCCTTGTGTGTGTTTTATGTGGAGTCTGATTTATGCCATGGGCCCAGATGCTGCAGTGATAAGTGCATGAAAAACTCCATTAAATAGCTATGCAAAGCCTTGACACAGAAGTGGCAACGCAGCGCATCCTCACTCCGCTGTTCAGACCTCTGCAGCATACAGCCTTGGCTAATGTCTGTTTGGATTCATTTATAAAGCTACTTACACACTTTTAGCTGGCGTGTTCTCCTTTCAGACAAGCGCACTGCCTATGTTGGGGGCGGGGGGTGACTGTTGGGCATAATTACCCTGAACTGCAGCCAGCCAGCGAGCTGGGATTTGTCACGGGCTAGAACCACTTGGACTTCACATGGAATTTTCATCTAGGTGATTAAATGAGTAGGCCTGGTTGTTATGCCCTGGTTGGCTTGGATCCTGGTTCTGATCCATTTCCTGTTGCTCAGAACCAGCTTACCCCTTTGGGGCTCTTTGCACTGAGGCAGTCTCAAGGTGCCCAAGCCATAGACAAGTGTGCTGGGGCCAGGATCTGTCTGAGATGGCTTTTGTGCAAGTGTAAATGGGGCAAGCCATTGGCACATCCTGGGCAGAAGCAATATGGAATCTAAGAAGATCTACCATGAGTCTCTGAGCCCAGGGCAAGGGGAATGAGCAGGGCAGTTGTCCCTGAATTTGTATTTCAGGAGACAGATCAGCCAGAGCCTGAAGCAATAAGAAAAGTGTGTGGACTGGGCTCTGCACATTGGCTTGTTATTGTAGAGTTGCTGCTGGGTGCGGGGGGTACACGCAGTGGTTTGTTATTGTAGGGCTGCTCTTGGGAGAAGGCTGCTGACATTTATTGCAGTAAAGCAACCACTAAAGTGTTCCACATGGACTATCACAAACCACCCCGCCGCCCTGCCACAGCAAGCCAAAGGATAAGCCCTACAACTTTAAAGTTAAACAAAACGTCTGGCCCATAGAACCTCTGGCAATGTCCAAGAGATGTCCTGCCAGATGACAGAAGCTCCAGGAAACCTGCACTTGCTCTCTCTGCGTTAGCAGGCAAAGGACAATCCAGCTACATGTATTTATTATTGATGTACTACGGAAAGGCAAATGCATAATTTAAAGCTGACAGCAGGTGCCAGCAAAGAGCTGTTCTGTGGTGAGCAGAAGGCCTGGCGCTGGCTTGTTACCCTGGGAGTTGGGGCCATCTGCAGGATGCTGGGCATCTCCTGCAAATGCTGAGCAGAGTCTGCTCAAAGGAATCCGTGCCCAGTAGAGAACAGACTGCAGCGTGGGCTCCAACAAGCAGAGTCCCCTTCTGGGGGCCAGCAATGGGTGTGCCCACAAGGAGTGTGCCATGCACTGGGGAGCCGAGAACATGGGGAAACCGGTGCATTGCAGGCAACAGCTCTAATGAGTGAGCCCTAAAGAACCTGCCTTGGCCCAGCCACGAGGAACTGGTCTCAGCTGGGAGGACATCCCTACAGAGCAAACACTCGCAATCAGGCTCTCAAGTGAGAAACATTCCCTTGATCAGGGGTTCCTGCATCCAAAGTTGGAGTTGGGTCCATCAGGGAGACGGGCTGTGTCAAACGCTCCAAAGTGTGTGTCTCTGCGCTGACTACATTAAACGTACACCATGCTTGATCGCACTCCACCCCACGCTGTGAGCGAGGGGCATGACCCCATTTCACAGGTGGGAAAGCTGTAGCACGGAGGGGCTTGACCCAGAGTCAGGACCAGAACCCAGGAGCCCCGACTTGTAGGCGTCTGCTGTACCAGTATGTCCCATTCCCTCCCTGCCTGACCCTCAGCTGTTGATTGAGCTGGTTTGAAAACTGCAAAAGGTTTCCCCAGGCTGTTTGTCTGAACAGGCCTTTGGGGCTCAGATTTCCAGCACCACACACTCTGTCAGGATGTAAAAATGCCCCTGGCTAATTTGCACTGGCAGTGACTGTGCTAGCCTGCACAATGGTAGCCATTCACACTCACCTTCCTAGTCGGTTGTGCTGCTCTGTGGGGGGATGTTTCTGCCAATGAAGCACACAAATCAACTAGCCCTTTTTGCCGCAGTCTCACTTGGCAAACTCCCACTCTCCCCCTAGGTCTCTTCCAGCTCTATGCTGCCCAGGTTTCTTCCTGCCACCAAATAGGCATGTCTCCACTCGTATCTCCCCTGATACATCAGTTTTCATTTTCCCGATCCCTTTGGATGCTCTCTGTCCTCACAATTGGTTGCCTCTCCTTCCCATTTAATATCATCTGAGAAGTTCTAACACGCTCTTCACTGCCTCCTCATTAATGAGGATGCTCAACATGACCAGACCCAACACGAATCCGTGCTGTACCCCACTAGGCATACCCCCCCTTCCCCAAACCCCAACTCTTTTGATACTCATTCACATTGCCATTAGTTTAGCTCTTCTCGTTATTTTTCAGTCTACAGGAGTGTTCTTATCCAAGCCCCTCTGAATTGTTTTTCAAGAAACACTTCATTACACAATATCAAGTGCTTTGCTGAAATCCAAATCAATTACATCTGTTGCGTCCCCTTCATCTGCTTATTTTGCCATGTTATCAAGCAAAGCTGTCAAATGTCTACTGGTAGGATATATTCCTTATCAACCCAGACCATTCACTGCTCAGGGAGTCATAATCCTTTAGCCAGCTAGTGATTTTATTTTTCTCCTGGTATTTATTCCATTGTTTTATGTTACGGACAGAAATTTGAGCCAAAATTTTCAAAGGAGTTGGGTGGCCACTCCTACTGAAATCCCCCAGGATCTGAGTACCTAACTACGTTCGACTCCTTTGAAAAGCCCAGCCTATGAAACGGTCATTACCGGGATCAGTTTTTTCCTGCTTTGAAATTCAGCAGCACGGCACACTTGCATTTCTCTGTTTTCCCAATACAGCCGCAGTTCTCCATGGCTGTCCAGGAACCATTGCCAGTGGTACATTACATTTCTTAGCCAATTCACTTAATAACAATTTGTGATGCATATCATGCACACTAGGTGATTTCTACATGTTCACATTACTCCTGCTCGGCAAAAGACGCTATTTCTACTGGGGTTTCTTTAAGCCCCAGTTGGACATACTTTCCCCCTCCTTGTAAGAGGTCAGTCTCAGCCATTTTGGAGTCATACTCATTTCAGCCCCCGCCACACTTCTTAGTGGACCTGCTTCTCTCCTCCCTGCTGTTACAGCATGAAAGGCTTGCAGATCCCCCCTGCCTAGCAGAACACATTCTGGCTTTCTGCTGCCTTTGGGCCAGATTCTGTTCTTATTTAAAGCCGTGCAGCTCCATTGACTTTGCAGGTACAAGTGTACCTCATGAGTCGGTGTGTGTCCAGGTTCCCCTCTGTGCCAATCCCCGGAGGACAAGAGCTGTTACAGGCCCTAGCTACAAGGCTTGGACCAGGGACCTCCAGAGCTAAAGAGCCAGGTCACATCAGCAAGAGCAGAAGGCGCCTACTTATCTTTTCCCTGCGAGCCTGGCCTGATTCTTTTGTACTCTTAATTGGCTGCTTCCCGTTTTCCCCTTCTAGTGCAGTCTGTGAACCTCTGGTCTCTGAGCAGCCCGGCACTGGTAGATTTCATGATGCCTGCTCATTACTCCCTGCCGGCTCCACTGCGCCATTTGGCACTGGCTGTCTTTGGGGACCATGTTGTCCCAGGAATGCAGCTGTTGTTACCGCTATTTGGAGTGCAGCAAGCAGTCTGTGCTGCAGCCAGCCAGCTCTGGGGCGTGCACAGCAGGTGTGGCCCTGTCTCATAGCTCCAGTGAGTGCAAGGACCAAGACTGGCCAGCAGGGAGATGCAATCTGGGATCCCCTTGTGCCCCCAGCGTCACCTTGTGTGCCTACTCAGGGGCCAGGCACCAACTGACCCTGGTATTTTTAATTCCCCCAAATCCCCAGAGCTAATTTCCTTAGGCTGCTGCAGGCCGAGCTCCCCTTCCTTACTCTGCTGGTTCCCAGCTTCTGTTTCAAGGCTCCTGCTCCCTGGTGGTTCCTCCCTGCCAGTACAGAGCAGATCTGGGCTGGTTCCTCCTAGTTGTGAGCTCCACCTTGTGGATCACAATGTTGTCTCCGCAAAAAGAAAAGGAGTACTTGTGGCACCTTAGAGACTAACCAATTTATTTGAGCATGAGCTTTCGTGAGCAAAGCTCATGCTCAAATAAATTGGTTAGTCTCTAAGGTGCCACAAATACTCCTTTTTTTTTTTGCGGAGACAGACTAACACGGCTGTTACTCTGAATGTTGTCTCCCAATCTCCCTCGTTCTGCTCTCCCAGCTCAGGCCCATCCTGCAGCATTACAGGTGATCTCCCCTCTCCCAGCATTGCTTATCTGTTGCTGCAGCATGGGCATTTTCCAGACACAGATGCAAACATGACCCCTGCCCTAAGGAACTTACAAGCTAGATGCACTCAGCTACTGCGGGGATGGGTGGTACAAAGTTAAAGACCAGGAGCAGCTGGCTTGTCTTTGCTCTGGCAGGCCCCTTCAATGCCATTGTTTTGCTGTGGGCAGGGAACTGCAAACAACCCTAAGTGTATTTGTAGGCATCTGTTTCTAAAAATCGCTTATTTGTGCTATGATGGGTAAGAATTGAGCCTTGGCAGGAGTCATGAAACTGATAAAAGCAGCCAAAGGATCATTTTTTTTTAAACGTCGCCCCAGAGTTCAAATTGGGGTGTCATGTAGCGGCACAGCACACCATCACCTCTTTTAAATTGCCATCTCATTCTCCAGAAGCCCAGGTGCCACCTCTAGCCTTTGTGGTTGCAGAGAAAACCCTGAAAGTGTGACCTTGGTGCCACTGACACCATGACACCTGCCTGAGTCTGCAGACAGCCTGAAACAGTAGGTCTGAGAGATGTGAACTGCCTTATTCATTTCAGCGAGATGCCCAGTGACGGCTATTTAAATGGCAACATTGTTAACTAGTTCACTGCTGATTCAAAGCATAAAATAGGGGAGGAAGTATCACATTAGAGAAGTTCTGCACAAACTTTTCTGCCTGACTGCTCATTTTGGTAGCATGAGTGGGTGGCCCTTGAGAGACTCTACCACTTATTTCTTTCCCCCAATCAAAGAGGAGGCAAGACCAAGAAGTTTAGCAAGGCCACACATGGTATTTGAGCCCCATTAAGGAGAACTGCAGAGCCCAAGGGTGTACGTGAACCCAGTGAGTGGGAGCCACGACTGAGGAGCCAAGGAGTCAAGACACCACATGTGGCCATGTTTTGAATGTCTGCTCAGCGCACTATGCGTATCGGGCATGCCAAGTGGGTGGAGCTTGTGTGGGTGGAGCTTGTACAAATACGACTGCCCTTTCTCCCCAAATCCACTAATCTGTTCTAACACAAGGCTGCATCAGCACCAAGCCTCAGGGACAAAGCGGCAGCCACAGACCCAGGGAGGAAGATCTTGGCCTCCAACTTTCAAAAACCCTTTATTCAACTATCTCCAATTTCCTCTGGGAATATGGTCAGTTCCTCATTGGGATGTGAGATGTGATGGATAGTCAGGAGAGGGACCACAAAAGCTGGAGGATTCCATGTTCCAGGTGTTTGAGAGTTGATGCAAATCTCCTAGAGTCTGAACTAGATCACCAGGAAACATAACCTTCATCACACTGGATGCCAACGACAGCCACCGAGGCAGGAGAATTTTATGGGAGGCCTGAGGAACATTCTTTACAAAGATGTACCTTGGGCTTAACAGCAGCATGTACTGGCAGGAACACTGTGAGCTGTTCAATAGTTAATGAGACTGAGGTCTGTGCTCTGTTCCTTAAGATGATTGTTTGCAGCTACTGGAAATAAGCTTCAGACGAGAGTTTTTAAGTTAACGCCATCCTGCGATTTTAGCAGTGCTGCTTAGCTTCATCCTGGAGTCAGTCTTATACTGACTTGGGACACTGTCCCTTTATTTGGGAAGCACCCACCAAGGCCGCATCCTCCCAAAGAGATGGCAGTCAGAGAGGTCTGTCTCATAAGGCTCCAGCTAGTCTTCTGTAACCCTAGCCCAGGCACTAGAGATCCAGGCCAGTGGTCCTAGGGTCAATCACTGTGGCCTACAACGCACCCAGGGGCATGGTGCTACCCATTCCTTGTATGGAGCAGATTTAAGGAGAAGGGGAAAGATTTGTGTCATCCAGGACAGAACCCTCTGCCAGTGCCACTCTCGGCTTGAGGCCTGGCAGTGGAGGCATGAGTCTACAGCCTCATTGCTCATGAGGTCATGGACGGCCTAAGGCTTGTGGGCAACGGCTTCAGCATTGATGCACGTCTGCTGGATGACCTGGTGAGCAGACTCCGTTGCATTAGGAGTCCCAGCTCTGTACTGCCGTTCCCTGAGAGCATTCACTACAGGAGGGAGCTTGGCACTAGAGCAGCTCGGGAATTTGTCAACAAAATGGTTCTTGGCCAGAAAATGCCGATTCTTTCAAACCAAAACTGTGTGCAGGAAAGGGTCGGTTTTGACAACGCTTTCTGCTCAAAATGAGAGAGAGACCACAGAATAGCCAAGAGCCCAGTGGTCGAGCACTCACTGGGGAGGCGGGAGACATGGCTTCAAGGTCCTGCTCTGCCCGAATCAGAGCAATTGGCTATTCCAGCGTCAATCTCTCTTTTTTCTCAAAAAAACGTGGCAAGGGCTTGGTTTCAGCCGAGTCAGCAGGGGGACATTTTTTAACTCTCAGAATGTTTCATGGGATGGGAAACCCACCACGCCCTAAGCACGACATAGGGCCATGTGTCCAAAGAGTTCTGTGGGCAAGTGCACATCCGCCCCCATGTGTGTGTGCATGTGGGGAAGTGGGCATGCCCAAAAGTGCAGAGGAGGCAGTTGGAAAGTCTGGCCTTTGATGTGAAAGCTGTGAAGGGGGAGAGACCTAAGCCAGCTCTCTGAAATGATAGCCAGTTGGGTCCTGTTATAACGTGTGCTGCTTTCACAGAAACAAGGAATGGGCACCTCCCAGCACAGAGCTGTGGCACAGTGAACCTACGTCCCAAAGAAGTGAGCACTGAACCAGGCCCATATCTTCCCAGGGAGCCTGGCTGGGCACAGCCTGGAGACAGCACCATCGACCCTTCAAGCCTCATAAAAACACAAAATCAAAGATAGCCTTTTGGTCCTATCTAATCAGGTGTTTTACTGTGCCCTTCGGCTTGCTAAATCCCATCCAGGACCAGCGCAACTCCCTAGTCATTTCCCCAAATCACAGTGATTATCTCAAAAAGAAAAGGAGTAGTTGTGGCACCTTAGAGACTAACCAATTTATTTGAGCATAAGCTTTCATGAGCTACAGCTCACTTCATCGGATGCATACGATGAAGTGAGCTGTAGCTCACGAAAGCTTATGCTCAGATAAATTGGTTAGTCTCTAAGGTGCCACAAGTACTCCTTTTCTTTTTGCGAATACAGACTAACACGGCTGTTACTCTGAAACCAGTGATTATCTCATTATTTGATATGAATAGAATTCACATGGCACAGAGAAGCTACATGAAAACGCAGGCCCTGTCCAGTCCATGCAGTGCTGTGACAATCCCCTCTGGTGCCTGGGGTTGTACAGCCAGGGCTCTGGCTTGGGCTTTGATACAGCTGGGCCCAACTCTGCTAACCAAGTACAAGCAACGCCATGAGGTTTAGTTCTGGAGAACGTACAACATAAGAGCGGGGTTAACTTTGCAGCTCTCCCTCTTGAGAATGTAAATTGCTCAGTGCAGGGTCAAGTTACTATTTTAAAGGTGAACATTCACAGACTAATAACATCACCTTGGATTTTCTGCCATGCAGCAGCTTGAGTCCTCAAATCTTATGTCTGGCTCATTTAATTCAATTACAAGATGAAAACCTAGGTTTCTTTTCTTGCCTATAATGCTGAGTTAGGAGACACTTGTGCTGCTGAAGAGGAGACAGAAAATGAAGGCTCTGGCTACTTGCGGCCAGTAAGAATCCCACAGCTCCAGGGATGCTAACCCCACGGTCCTAGCTAAATTCCATTTTAACGTCCCTAAATTCCCCTGAATTGACTACAGTATCCTCCACTGCCTGGCCTGAGCGGCCATTTAGTGTAGGACTGCGCTGTCCAGCAGAATGTGTGCCCCACCCAGAGGCAGCTGCAGTTCACTCTTATGCAAAGGAATTCCTACATGTAGCTTGTAACTCCACTGATGGTGTTTGTAAAGTGCTTGGGGATCTTCCTGTATGGAAGGGTCTATAATAAACAAGAGGTTGTTGTTCACGCTTGTCGAACTATTTGTTGTGACTAGATTAGCCAATTAACTTAGTCTTTTTCCTGTTCCTGAATCAATCCTGACTTCTGCAAACCTATTAGTTAAACATGAATATTGGCCAAACCCCTTGGACAAGCAATTTTCAATCTCCAATGTGTCTAAAGCTTCCTGTTAGCCACTGGCAATTTGTGGCATGTGACTGGCCACCTGAATCACATGGTATTGTTTCTGTTCCCTGACTGGATGACTGAAATTATTTGGACAAGAGAACTACAAATGAGAAACAACGAACAGGAGAGCTGTGCAGGAACCAGAGCTTCTACTCTGTGGAAAATTTGACGACACTGTTTAGTGTGTTTATCCCATGCCGGAATGAAGACTTGGCATGGTGACATTTTCCACAAACATGGAATCTTCAAAAAAAAATCCCTTCTGGGATGAAATAGGATGGAAAATTCCAAAAAAATTCAGGGCAGCTGGAAGCCAGCAAGCTGACTGGGCAGCCCTCATGCCTCCTGGCCAAGCAAGCAGCCACTGGAGCCAGTCAGCTAGACTTGCTTCCTTCAGAGTTTTGATGGAGTCAACGTGTTCCCACAGAACACTTCGATTCCATCAAATCAGCATTTTCCAACAGATAATCGTCCTGCTGGAAGATTTGCAACCCACTCCAGTGGCCCACCTTACTCACCTTACTGGGTGCAAAGTATTTGTGCAAACAGAACCCAGCCAGGAGGGAACATTAATGAAATGGGATTCTAAAGGGCCAAACCAAAGAGCTGGTTGGAACTGGAGCAAATGTCCTTGAAGCCTGGTATCTAGATCATTCAACCTGCTGTAGTTGTTTAGAGCTAGATTGCAGCCCATCCTGCGCACACATGCAGGGGAATCAAGGTATTTAAGGTGCCTCCTTATTCCTCTGCACTCGCAGCTTCTGTGGGGTTGGGTGGGCAGGGGCATCCACTTGGCTGAGTCAGGCTCTGCACATTCAGTGTGCCCATAGTGCAGCAGTACTGGCATGCGGGGGAAGTAATCTGTGCCCGGGACAGGTCTGGAGCCAGTTACCCCCTCCTAGAGCTAGGGGAGAGCCAGGAACTCGATCGGACTTGGAGGCCCGGTCCACTTCTGCAACAGCATGCTGCCTGTTGCTCAGGACATGTGCAAAGCCACAGCCTACTGGTAATTCCTGGTCATATTACCATAGTGCCCGTGAACGGCAATCATGGTCCAGGTCTCTGTGGTGCTAGGCACTCGCAGCACGGAACTACGGTCCCGGCCCATCAATGGTGCGTTTCCCAACACGCCTGGCTGGAGTTTATTCATTTGTTTCCTTAAAAACCTCACTGAATTGTACCTAATTTTACCATGAGCTTGAAGGAGAAGGGCAGAGTCTAATGCCCCCATCTCAAACATCCCTCTCTTCCCTGCTCCCACAGTTCCCACCCTGGGGGGACCCTGCCTGTGCCCTGCATTATGCGTGTGACCGTTATTTAACAGTGTTTGTGTCCCAGGGTGCTGGCCAGCCGCGGCTGCACACCACCGGTGCCTGTTTGCACAATGGGGAGGATTCGGTCCTTTCACCAAAAATTATTCATTATCTGCAAAAACCGCAGAGGCAGCCTGTGCACTGAATGGGATTTCCCAGATGATCCTGCGCCCCCAGAGGCTGTCTGCTCCCCTTTTCAGGGGTTAGATTGAATTCGCTCGCCCCTGCCCCTCGCCTGAGTCCCTAGGTGTAAGCAGAGTAGTGTGATTCAGCTCCGGCCCCACCTGCTCTTGAGTCAGATGGAAAATGACCCTTGAGACAAAGCCCAAAGCCGTCCCCCCACTCTAGTGCTTTGCCCCGACACGTGTCTCTTTAACCTCTGCCTTGTGGCCAGCTGCTACAAGGGGCGCCTCCTTTGTAGTGATTAATAGGCCCTAGATCACATGATTAAACAGACACGTCTCCCCATCTGGTCAACAATCCCATGTCTGTTAGAGACCCCGTGCCCTCGGTGATAATGATATTAACCTCCCCGGCATTCTGCGATGGCCCCCTTCAAAGGGCCCCGTCAATTGTCAGCCGGCCTGAGACCGAGAGAGACGTTTGTCCCAGCAGGCCCCACTTTGCTAGCGACTCGATCAAAGTTCATAGTGATCTCCCTGCCGAGGCAGAGATAGATTTACAGTCGCCACTTAACATGGCGTTATGAGGCCAGCTAGGCCCTTGCCACGCTGCACGGCTGTCCCCGGAGGAATGTGTGCTGCCACCACGCTCCTTTCCTTAAGGAAGCGTCCATTTAATTCACCTCACTGCAGAGCCGGACTTGGTGTTTTCTGCTGGGCCTCCTTTACCCGCCCCCCCCCACACACACAACCATAAGCGACCCCCTATCTACAACACAAGGGATGGTTGGGCCACCAGCGGCTGGAGCGTGGCACATGCTTCTGCTGCCTTTCCACACTTGTGCAGCGGCATTGCTTTCCAGACACGGACGATTCTTCGCCCCACCTGGGGAGGGGCTCCCCATGTCACAGCTGGGGGCGCGGCCGCTGGGAGCGGATTTTCCAAGGAGACGAGCTCCTGTGGCTTCCACGAAGCTGTGGCTGCTCAGCCCCTCTGAGGCCCAGGCCATAAACAGTTCAGTGAGGGCCCAGCAGGAGAGCTGGGAGGAGAACACTGGAGTCGCTGGCTCTCCCTTCCCTGCGCAGCTCACTAGACGATGCTGCCTCGCCGAGTTCAGCTGCGCCCTTGTGACCAGGGGTTGTTCAGCATCAGAACCGGTTCCACAGCAGGCAGGCAGCTGGCACGGAGCCCGTGGAGGCCTCACAGCACCATCACTTACTGCAGCCAGAGCAGCGCTGCCTGCCACGTTATAATCCATCGTCCTGGGGTCTTTCCCTAGAACTGAGCCCCCGTGGGTCCCACAGGCCAACCTGAGCAGCACCCCTGGGGCAGGGGGAGAACCGCCCCTGGAGCTGCAGCGTGGCAGATGGGGGGGGCAGAAGTGATGGGAGGTAGGGGATGGGCAGAAGCCAGGGCAGGGGGACGGGCAGAAGCCAGGGCAGGGGGAGGGCAGAAGCCAGGGTGAGGGGGTTCAGGCAGAAGCCAGGTGGGAGGTAGGGTTGCTAACTTTCTACTCGCACAAAATCGAACACCCTTGCCCCGTCCCCGCCCCTCCACACCCTCACTCATTTTCACTGGGCTGGGGCAGGGAGCTGGTGTTTGGGAGGGGGTGAGGGCTCTGGCTGTGGGTGCAGGCTCTGGGGTGCGGCTGGCAATGAGAGGTTTGGGCTGCAGAAGGGTGCTCCGGGCTGGGGCGAGGGATTTGGAGGGTGAGGTGGGGATCAGGGATGGGGCAGGGGGTTGGGGCGCAGGAGGAGGTCAGGGATGCAGGCTCCGGGCGGCACTTACCTCAGGTAGTTCCCAGAAGCAGCAGCATGTCGCCCCTCTGGCTCCTATGGAGAGGCGCAGCCAGGCGACTCTACACACTGCTCCGTCCACAGGCGCCGCCCCACAGCTCCCATTGGCCGCAGTTCCCAGCCAATGGGAGTTGCGGAGCTGGCGCTTGGGTGGGGGCAGCGTGCAGAGCCCCCTGGCTGCCCCTACACCTAGAAGCCAGAGCGCGGACATGCCGCTGCTTCCGGGAGCCGTGCAGAGCTACAGCAGGTAGGGAGCCTGCCTTAGCCCCGCTGCGCTGCTGACTGGACTTTTAATGGCCCGGTCAGCGATGCTGACCGGAGCCATCAAAGTCTCTTTTTGACCGGGCATTCTGGTCGAAAACCGGACACCTGGCAATCCTAGTGGGAGGTCAGGCAGAAGTGGGGCAGGGAGAACGGGCAGAAGTGGGGCAGGGAATGGGCAGAAGCAGGGGTGAGAGGATGGGCACAAGTGGGGCAGGGGGACGGGCAAAAGTGGGGTCAGGGGGAGAGGCAGAAGTGATGTCACATTCATTTCTGTAGGAAATGATTGACACCCCCCCACACACACACTCTTTTTTGGACCCCTTTTCAGACTGGGCAGTGCAGCCCCTGGGCCCGGCAGAGGGGTTTGCCAAAAGCCTAGTCCCTTTGCTGTCTGGGGATGAGGCCGGGGAGTGTCCCTGCTAGACTCCCCAAGGGGAAAGGATGAGGGCAGGTGATGGCCCTTCTGCAGCAGCAAGTGTCAGCCCGGCAGCGAGGAGTGCGCTTTGCACACTGCCAGAGGTGCAGCAGCAGCTGCCGCAAGCTGTGCACCCCGCCCCGCGGCACTCTGCGAGCTGCTGGAGGAGTCGGGTAGCGGGCCTCCAGCCCGGCTACTGCTGCACAGCCCCGAGGGGGGGCTGCAGCTCAGACACCACAATGCAGCCGAAACCCCACGTTTGGAAACTAAGAGCGGCCTGTTTGAATCCAATAAATTTACAAAGCCCTTTGCATCCATTTCAATTGGTCATTCTCAAGGCCTGAAAATGCAGCAAACGGGGCAGACTGTCATTTTTGCAGGGCCTCTTGAGCATCAGACTGGCAGTGAAAAGGGGCCTTCCAGTTGGGCATAAAGAGCAGTTTAAAGGGGCTGTTAAGTGACCGTGAATGTAATTTACTCCTATTTTAAGTCCTCCTTTCTACTAAGAGCCTTACTGTCAATAAGATTCGAGCCCACAGTCTATTTGATTTATTTAGCAGGCGGTAAGTTTGTTGTTGGAAATGCACTTGGGCTCTCTCGAGGCAGCCCACTGGTTTTAAAGAGGTTTATAAGCAAAAGAGCTTCAAAAATAAACCTTTGTAAAAGGTCACATTCACAGGCCTGGTGGATCCTAGCTGTCGAAAGGGAAAGCTTGTAGGGAAACAAAGATGTTTCTTTGGACTAGCGAGACTTTTGTTTCTGTTCCCAGGCCAGTGCTGCCCACAGCAGTAAGGTATCGCTGCAGGATCTTGGAGAAGGGTGTCAGGAAGAGTGGTAAGCAAGAGCATCTGAAAAAACAGCCAAGTATCAGCCACATGGAAATTTCATTTTTTAGAAGCGTCCTTGCTTTGTGAATTGCTTCAGCTCAGAATCCCACATTTGAGAACAATCTGGAGCTGTGGTTTTGCTGGGGTCAGTTGTCTGCGACTAGCAACGGGCGCCATGCATTTCCTTCAGCTGACTCAGGTCTCCGAGAGTTACCCTAAAAGGCAGAGCACCCTCCCCCCGCCCAAATACACCCACACAGCGATGTAGCCCTGCTCCAGCTGCCAGAGACAGCCAGCCTGGAAAGTCTGATTCTGACACATCTTCCAGGGAAGTTGCTGCCAAAACAAATCTGGAATCTACATATATTTGTGGATTACTCACATCTGGACCCAATTTGATAACAAAGGCATTTCTACAGCTCTGTGGCAGGAAATGCAGGTCTTGAACCTTCTGCAGCAGGATTCAAAAGAAAAGAGAAGATTGTGGCTGGATAGACAGTTCAGAAGGACAATTCTAGCCTGGCATGAAGAGCCACTGATGCCCATTGACCCCAGCTTTGGATTCTGCAGACATGTCATACTGCATTATCAGTAAAAAGAAAAGGAGTACTTGTGGCACGTTAGAGACTAACAAATTTATTTGAGCATAAGCTTTCCGATGAAGTGAGCTGGAACTCACAAAAGCTTATGCTCAAATAAATTTGTTAGTCTCTAAGGTGCCACAAGTCCTCCTTTTCTTTTTGCGGATACAGACTAACACGGCTGCTACTCTGAAACCTGCATTATCAGTATTACTTTTCCCCTTTCTGTGTTGCTAGGCCCCTTCATGACGTCATGACCTTTCCTATTTAAAAGCTAAACTATTTTGGTTGCTTTTACCGGACCTGAATGGCTAATACCCTGTTTGTGACAACATAATTGTTTCCACAGCAGCCGATTGTGATGTCATAGATAAAGGATTTTGGTTTTAGCTGGACAATGAGCAGCAGGAGAAGACAAACACATGGGACAGCAAGATCCTGATGTTCCCTATAGAAATGTTCCTATAAATGATGAATGAGAAAAAGAGGGATGTAGAGTTTGTGTGATCAAGAAAAGACTTTCTCTTGATATAGATTTTTCAGATCTCTCCAAGTTGCACTTGGATGTCTGTACTGGAAGCTCAGGACAGGAGCAGGGAATGATGGGAAGCTGTTCTAATTAAACAATAGTAACAATCCTGACATTTTTCTTTTCCATCAAGAAGCTGACAGTACTGTGTGCCCATTTATGTGTGTATGCATCTGTTTGTGTAAAAATTAATTGCTTAATCAAAACTGGTTTTGTGTTCAAATCAAGACAGTTTTTTTTAAGTTGCATGGTCAACTGCATGCCTCATTTTGCATATGCAATTACCCTGAGCGTACATGCAAACTGGGCAGCGCTCTGCACAGATGGCCATCATTGTTACTTTCAGAGCTGGTCAAAATATTTTCAGCTAAACTTTGTTCTGTCAAAAAATGCCATTTAATCAAAACTGAAATGTTTTGTGGACACATCTTGATTTCAACAACCATTTCACTGAGAAGGTTTCAAGACAAAAGAGACTCTGACTTGTTATAGCCCAGTGGGGAGGTTCTAACTAATCAAATAGTAATGACGGAGAGTAGAAAGTGATCATCAGACAGCATTTTTTAAAAGCCACTGCTAGCGGCCCCAAAACACCTTCAGGTCATGCTGCTGAAACTGCAACACTACAGCTTAGATGTCTATGACAAGAAAGGGACTGAGATGTATGCAGCTGAGTTCTTATCCAGAGCAACCTTGCAGCATGAAAATACAGCAGCTGAACAAGAATATGAGACCTTCACCTTGCTAGAAATACAAGTACCACAGAAAGACATAGAAAGCAACACCCGAGCCAGTTATGTGGCAGTTTCAAGGCAGGAGCTGGAAAGAATCTGAGAACAAATCATACAAGGCAAAGATTGACAAGTGCTCACATCCATCATACTGTCAGGATGGCCAGACACCAGAGAAGAAGTCCCACCTGCCTCTCAAGAATACTGGTCCTATAGAGACAAGCTGAGCATCTGAGATAGGATCACATGTAAAGACCATTGATACATAACACCCTGATCATTTAGTACAGAAATTCTCTTATGAATCCATCGCAGCGGCCGTTTGTATCTGGAAAGGCAGAGACATCACATCCTGACCAAACATGACAAGGATATCTGAGACCTGGTGAGTCATGATACATGTGGGGAAAAGCAGGCCAAGCAAAAGAAAGAGACAATGAAAATATACACTGTTCCCACCAGACCTTGAAGCAGAGCAGGAATGGACCTTGCCACTGCAAACCGCACAAACGATTATTGCCGACAGACTTCTGGGAACTATCTGAATGAGACACAACAGCAGTGACCATCACAGAGAAAGCAGTGCCACATTGGGTTTGACCTCTGTTTACTTGCATTGAGTTTGTGTAATTTACTTGGGAATGGGAATTCAGTCAGAGCCCATCACCTTCATACCACAGCCAGTCAAATGGCAAAGCTGAGCTGGCGGGTAACATTGTTAAGGCTCTATTAAAGATAGCTCGCAAAGAGCAAGGTAAATAGATGGCAGAATGGAGAATGGAGAAACACTCCTACAGGAGGCCTTAATAGCAGCCTAGTACAAAGCTTGATGTCTAAATGCACACATCCCTTGGTGCCTATGGCCGCAGGATTACTCTACTCAGCTGCACTTGAAGGAGTAACAGACAAAAAGCGAGAGAGACAAGTAAAGGCCACAGCCTATTATGACCGACAAGCTAACGACTTCCCAGCACTACAACTGGGAGACCCTTTCAGGATCAAAGTGGTTCCTCAAGACAAATCATGCCCTAGGAAGCAAGCTACGTGTGTTGAAGAGAGAAATCCTCATTCATATCATGTAGCAGTGAGGGGGCATATATTTCACCAAAAGTGTGAACACATTCACCCCTTATGAACACAAGTCAAAACCATGCATGTGGAAGATGGTGAAATCTTGCCCTCTGATGAGACTTGATAAGCAGGACGTGGAAGGAACATAGGCCAATAAGCGACCCATAGGTATTGGACCAGACGCACAAAACACTCCCCACCCACAAAAACCAAGCGCCGGGCAGTCTTCTGTCGCTACAAGAAAGACTCACACTCGCTACAACATCAAATTGCGCACAAGGTATATACAAGACTTTGTCCAATGCGAAGGCATAAAAGAACAACCCTCCTAAACCCAGAGGAAAATACCTTAGCTCCCAAGCAAGTTAATTCTAGTTAGTTTTTTTTAAAGGAGTTAGTGTTAAGTGGTATATCTGACTTGACGGGGTATAACAGAACGTTCAGGTTGTAAGGTTGTGGGAGTCTTGTTTCGTTTGGCTATCAGATAAATGTGACAAAAGGGATTGTACAATAAGTAGCTTTCCAGTACGGTGCACTATAATATGTGCTGTGACAGTCACACCTGGCAGCTCTGGGAAGGTGACTGAAGGCAGGTATATTAGCCTTAGAATGATTAAAGCCTTTTTCCCTATGAACTGACAGAGCTTACCTCAGGTTAATTATGGACAGCTGAGTCTAATTAAAGGCAGCTGGTGACCTTTAAACACCTCTTCCGGAGAGAGGGCTGAGAGAGGAGGGATGAGAAGCGAGCTGCAGAAGGGTTGTGTGCAGCAAGGGGAAAAGGCTTCTCTTAGGTGAAGAGCTGTTTTTCTCTAGAAGGAGAAATTTGGTGTTTGTCTGTTTGGGGAGGGGGCCTAGGTTCCTGCATAGCTGGGCCCTGTGTGGGTTAGAGAGGGTGGCTAGCGATTGGTAGCCAGCATAAGAAGAGGCAGTACTCCAGTGGGAGTTAGGAAATGTAATTTTTTTGGTTTTATTTATAGAAGCCCTCAAGCCAGCCCTGAGGCCTCACCTGTAAATATTGTGACTAAATGAGCGTGAAGTATTAAACCTCTGGAGTGGGACAGATTTGCCCCCAGTCTCCTCAATGCCAGAGGGAGAAACTCTGAGCCCTGACATGATGGAAGAGGTGCATTGTCACAGTGCCAATATGTATAGGCACTTAGAGAACTCTGCTTGCAGGAAGTGCTTGATGGGAGAAAACAGAGTATGTGGAGGAAGGAATAAAGCCAGAACGTTGCAGTATCGTGTGTGTGTCTCTCTCTTTAAGCTCGAACACAGAACAACAATTAGCCACTCACATGAGCAGTTATCTGACGTGCAAAGCAAGTTGTGATAATTCCTTGGAGTGAGCCCAACTTAGAAAAACAAAATCAATTTCCTGAGACTTTGCCCCATACTGTGGGGAAATCTGTACAGCAACACGAATTCTTTGGGGGCAGGTGAATTTGGAGGCCACACCAGGACCCCATTAAAAAGATTTTTGCCATATATTTTGATCAATATATTCAGGGTAAGAATGGCTTCCTAGCACCAGCATGGTCATCCTGACAGCAAGATCAAAGTGAGGGTAGTGTCTCTTCTTTGCCCGTGGTGCCAGCACCTGCCATTTCCATGTTTCCATTTTTGCAGTGTTTCAGCAGGAAGACAGGAAGCTGGCCCCACTAGCGTTCTGCTGCATGCACCTGAATCACCTCCTGATCTCCGGCATGTAAAGCTAATAAACACCAATTGGGTTATAATGTTAAAGGAACTCAAATATGAAATTGCAGAACTACTAACTATGGTATGTAACCTATTGCTTAAATCAGCCTCTGTACAAGATGACTGTAAAATAGCTAATGCAACACTGATTTTTAAAGAAGGCTCCAGAGGTGATCCCGGCAATTATAGGCCAGTAAACCTAACTTCAGCACCAGGCAGATTGGTTGAAACTATTATAAAGAACAGAATTGTCAGACACATAGATGAACATGATTTGTTGGGGAAGAGTCAACATGGCTTTTGTAAAGGGAAATCATGCCTCACCAATCTACTAGAATTCTTAGAGGGGGTCAACAAACATGTGGACAGGGGGATCCAGTGGATATAGTGTACTTAGATTTTCAGAAAGCCTTTGACAAGGTCCCTCTCCAAATTCTCTTACGCAAAGTAAGTTGTCATGGGATAAGAGGGAAGGTCCTCTCATGGATTGGTAACTGGTTAAAAGACTGGAAAGGGCAGAAGTAAATGATGAGTTTTCAGAATGGATGGGGTGAATAGCAGGATCCCCCAGGGATCTGTACTGGGCCCCAAGGATCTGTACAGGGATCTGTACTGGGCTGTTCAACGTATTCCTTTATCATCTGGAAAAAGGGGTAAACAATAAGGTGTCAAAGTTTGCACACTACAAAATTACTCAAGATGGTTAAGTTCAAAGCAAACTGAGAAGAGTTCCAAAGAGACCTCATAAAACTAGGTGAGTAGGCAAGAAAATAGTAAATGAAATTCAGTGTAGATAAATGCAAAGTAATACACATTGGAAAACATAATCCCAACTATACATGATGGGGTTTAAATTAGCTGTTGCCACTCAAGAAAGAGATCTGGGAGTCATTGTGGAGAGTTCTCTGAAAACATCTGCTCCATGTTCAGTGGCAGGCAAAAAAGCAAACCGAATGTTAGGAACCATGATAGATGATAATGCAGTAAATATCATAATGCCACTATATAAATCTATGGAAGGCCTACTGCATGAATACTGCGTGCAGTTCTGGTCCCCCCTTCTCAAAAAAGATAGATTGGAATTGGAAAAGGTACAGAGGAGGGCAACCAAAAGGATGAGGGGTTTGGGACAGTTTCTGTTTGAGGAGAGATTAAAAAGACTGAGACTGTTCAACCTGGAAAAGAGACGACTAAGGGGGGGATATGATGGAGGTCTATAAAATCATGAATGCTGTGGAGAAAGTCCATAAGGAAGTGTGATTTTCCCCTTCCCATAACACAAGAATCAGGGTCATCCAATGAAATTATTAGGCAGTAGGTTTAAAACAAAGAAAAGGAAGTATTTCTTCACACAACACACAGTCAACCTGTGGAATGTGTTGCCAGGGGATGTTATGAAGGCTAAAAGTATAACTGGGTTCAAAAAAGACTTTGATAAGTTCCTGGAGGATGGGTCCATCAATGGCTATTCGCCAAGATAGTCAGGTTAGCAACCCCTTGCTCTGGGTGTCCCTATGCCTCTGACAGCCAGAAGCAGGAACTTGATGACAAGGTATGGATCACTGAAAAATTTTCTGTTATTTATTCCCTCTGAAGCATCTGGCCCTGGCATTGTCAGAAGACAGGATACTGAGCTAGATGGACCACTGGTCTGACCCAGTCTGGCCATTTTTACGTCCTGATGTTCTTACATTGCTCAAGCTATTTTTCCTTGGCATTTAGAATCTTTCCGTGTGACTAACCAAAAAACTGGCATGAGCTTCCCAAACTCATGACTTGTTTCAGTCTTTATTTGGGGCTAAATTCATGAGTGAATTTAGTACTCCTGAGAGAGAGAAAGTAATACAAGAGTGCAGGCCAAAGCAGGCAGGACCCTACCCTTCAGCCCACAGACCTCCTTCCTGATTCCTTCCTCCCTGGAGGGAGGCTGCCGTGCTTATGCCCAAAGGCAGAAGCATAGGCACAAAGGGAGCTTGTATCCTAAAAAGTTCGGTGCTGAGTGAGTTTAGGTGCCCACAGAGCTGAGGCAGGAGTTCTCTGCATCGCAGTGGAGCCAAACCCGGGACTTAGGTGCTTAAAATAGGGACTTAGGTGCCCAACTCCTTTTGAACATCCAGCCTCAAGTGCCCTCCTCCCAGACTGATTTTGCAGGGCTGGTTAGAATGAAGGAAGCTTTTTGTGTATACACCGAGCTGGAGTCACAGAGAGAAAATAAACATGAAACCCATGCTGCCTTTTTTATTGGGTCACATTTCCGAGTGGAGCCAAGGGATCTCCCCCATCCACCTGGTACACAAAAAGTGAATGCAGTGACCCTGCATTATGTCAAAACCTGGTAGATCTTTCAGCGCAGGAAGGAAGGAAGGCCTATACACCGCCCATTCCTTTAGGCCCCCATTTCTGGGACTTCTCCTGCTGACAGAATAGACCCCAAGGAAGGTGAAGTACAGACAATTTACTCCCAAGCCTCAGGCCCTCATAGGAGATCTTTTAGAAGGAAAACCTACCCTACCCTCAGGCCCCAGATGGCCTAATTTAGCACTAATTTAGTAATGTGAATTTTAGACTAATTCAAAACTACTCAAGGAAAATAAAACTTGTATGTGTTTAGAGACAGAGGATATTAGTGTGGAAGATGTAATGTTTGGGCACTATGCAATGATTTATTTGATGGTATTGGTATAACCAGTAAGCAGCAGGTGCACCAAAGAGTGATTCTTAAGGACTTGCCTCGACTAGGGAAATTTGCATCAATGTGCCTACTTTGATGTAGTGACACAGATCATAGAATATCAGGGTTGGAAGGGACCTCAGGAGGTCATCTAGTCCAACCCCCCCTGCTCAAAGCAGGACTAATCTGCAATTTTCCCCAGATCCCTAAATGGCCCCATCAAGGCTTTAACTCACAACCCTGGGTTTAGCAGGCCAATGCTCAAACCATTGAGCTATCCCTCCCCCCAGATGCGAATAACCTAATGTAGACACACTGCACAATGGGCCTTTTGCCAGTGCAGTTTACTCAGGAAGAGGTCTAGGGTGGGACCTTATCTTACTCCATAGCTCATACTGGTGCAAGCTTCAGCTTACACTGGTGCAATTAGAGTGCACTGAGGTTTGTACCAGTGTACCTACACTGGCTCAAATATATATATATATAAGCTTATGGTCTGCTTTGATGCATTTCCTTGCTGAGTTTGTCACCCCTAAAGTCTGTTCCCTGTCTGAATCTCTTTCTTGCAGGCCTGTCTATGTGTGTGTGTATATGTGACATTCTGTACCTCGGGGGAACACCCTACACCCCCATGTTCATCCTTATAATATGATTATGTGGTATCCAATGCAAAGTTTGTCATGTCGGGTGTCTTCGGAAGGCTCATGATGCACTGAGCATTGTTGTAATAGTGATGTGATATTAATTGTTGTTACAGTAATGTTATAGGTTGTAATTTCATGTATATAGTTATGAGGCTGAAAATGTATCCTCATGGCTTAAAATAAGCCCAGGCAAAAACTCTCTAAGAGCAGAGGGGCAGTTCACACCTCATCAAGGCATGTATGGGATAAATCCAGCCCAGCCTCACAGGAACAAAGGACGCTGGCCTAGGCAGCAACAAAAGGATCTGTTGGACTCTCAAGTGACTCAGCCCCCTTCCTTTGGTCAGTTTGGGACTGTGATGAGGTAATGTTCATCTGACTCTGGGCACCATGCAATTATTTATTTGATGGCACTGGTATAACCAGTAAGCAGCAGCTGCACCAAAGAGTGATTCTTTAGGACTTGCCTTGACTAGGGAGGTGCTGATCAAAAGGGAGAGCCTGGCTGAAGAGCAACCAGCCAGCCTGTGGTGAGAAGCATCTAAGTTTGTAAGGGAACTAAAAGTGTTAAAATCAGCTGAGAATGTGTTTTGCTTTTATTTAATTTGACCAAATCTAACTTGTTATGCTTTGACTTATAATCACTTAAAATTTATCTTTGTAGTTAATACATCTTTTGTTTATTCTACCTGAAGCAGTGCATTTGGTTTGAAGTGTGTCAGAGACTCCCCTTGGGATAACAAGCCTGGTACATATCATTTTCTTTGTTAACTTGACGAACTCATATAAGCTTGCAGCGTCCAGCGGGCATAACTGGACACTGCAAGATGGAGGTTCCTAGGGTTGTATCTGGGACTAGAGATATTGGCTAGTGTCATTCGATTGCACAATCCAAGGAACAACTTACATGCCAGAGGCTGTGCGTGAACAGCCCAGGAGTGCGGGTTCTCACAGCAGAGCAGGGTAAGGCTGGCTCCCAGAATCAAGGATTGGAGTCACCTAGCAGATCACCAGTCCAGATAACACCAGAGGGGAATGTCACAGTATATATATACACACACACACAAAGGCCTGTGAGAAAGAGATTAAGACAGGGAACAGACTTTCGTGGTGATAAACTCAGCAAGGAAATGCATCACTGCTGACAATAAGCATTTCCCCAAGAGCTAGCCGGTTATACATTCTGATAAACAGAACCTGTAACTCTGTCTCTGATAATGCCATCTGGTGTCTCTCAAGAACGTTTGAAAAAAATTAACGGAACCCAAATGAGACTTTACGATGGAAGGGAAATGTGCATCAGTGACTTCCCATCTGCACTGAGAAGAACGTGGCCGATGTACCAGTCCTAATGGGTTTTTAATATTCTCATGACACACTCTGAACTCTGCATATTTCTGGGTGATAGAGACACTAAAGGGCACCGTGTATCTGTGTGTATCACTGTGCAGGATCTGATCTCTGGAATCCAGGCCCTTTATATCAATGGTGCACTGCGGCTGTTTTGTAGCTTTAGATGTTTTAATCATTCTGTCAACCCACATCTCTCAAATCAAGGCAAGTGACGTGTCTCTGTCCTATAAATACACATTAAAAAATTCTCGAAAAGTAAAAGCAATGGACTCAGAAATTAATAAGGCTGATTGACAATCCTATTCTGGAAACTCTTGTACCATATGGCCGGAGTTGTGTTAGGATGGAGCTGACCAACTGGGGAGTTACTGGGGGTTGTTTGTAATTGTAATAAGGGAGCTCAGATGGCTGGTGTGAAGAACAAACAAGAAGCTGCACTGTTTGTCCGGAGATCATTCCTGATATGGCCTTTGCCAAATGAAAACGCTGCACAGCTTTATCCCTGTTTGCTCTGTTCTTGTAAACATGGTTTGCAGATACCGCAGGTAGGATGTGCTGTTTACAGTCAGGGCTGCCCCTGGGATTGTGCGCCCCAAGCACGTGCTTGCTTTGCTGGTGCCGAGAGCTGGTCCCGGTTACAGCATTTTCACTCTGTCCCATGCAGTGCACAGTGGGTCAAACACGACAGCTTGGCCAGAGCTGCCCTGCCAGATACAAACATAACTGAGCAAAGCTTGGAGTGAATCTCAAACCACACCTGAGGTGACCCTTTGCTCAGCCATGAACCAGGCTGCCATGAGGGAGGCTGTTCTGATGGTATTTCTGACTGCTGGGGCTAGGAAGGGGAAAACTGGTGCTTTTGATCCACACCTCTGAGATTGCCAGGCTAACTTCCCCTCCACGGAAGGGCACAGCTATTGCAGACAAACAGCTAAAACTCAGGTGCTTCCCAAAACAGAGGGTTTCCCCCAAGCTTGCTGGACGATGGCAGTCTGTGCTGCCCACTATGTGCTTGGAATAGTTTCTGCAGGGCCCAGTTTAAGAAGGCGCAAGGAAAGTGGTGGTCTCTGGCTGTTTCCCAGGGGAGGGGTTTCCACATCACAAACACCCTGCTCCCACAATGGGCACTGCTTGGCTTTCTATCCACCCTGTGCCCTTTATCCCAAGTGGTACCCTATGCCCTTTATCCCCTCTGCCACCCTGTGCCTTCTATCCTACATGGCACCCTGTGACCTCTATCCCCCCTGGCACCCTGTGCCTTCTATCCTATGTGGCATCTTGTTCCCTTTATCCCCCCTGGCACCCTGTTCCCTCTATCCCCTGTGGCACCATGTGCCCTCTATCCATCCTGGCACCCTGTGCCTTCTATCCTATGTGGCGTCTTGTTCCCTTTATCCCCCCTTGCACCCTGTGACTTCTATCCCCCTGGCACCCTGTGCCCTCTATCCCCCGGCACCCTGTGCCTTCTATCCTATGTGGCATCTTGTTCCCTTTATCCCCCCTGGCACCCTGTTCCCTCTATCCCCTGTGGCACCCTGTGCCCTCTATCCATCCTGGCACCCTGTGCCTTCTATCCTATGTGGCGTCTTGTTCCCTTTATCCCCCCTTGCACCCTGTGACTTCTATCCCCCTGGCACCCTGTGCCCTCTATCCCCCGGCACCCTGTGCCTTCTATCCTATGTGGCGTCTTGTTCCCTTTATCCTCCCTGGCACCCTGTGACTTCTATCCCCCTGGCACCCTGTGCCCTCTATCCCCCGGCACCCTGTGCCTTCTATCCTATGTGGCATCTTGTTCCCTTTATCCTCCCTGGCACCCTGTGCCCTCTATCCTGGCTGGCACCCCGTGCTCTTTATCCCATGTGGCATCCTGTGCCTTGGCGAGTGCTATCATCCTTCATAGTTTGAATTTTGATGACATATTAACTACTTGCTGAGATCAAGACATGAGCTCCCCTTTCCTGCGTGCTGGACCCAAGGTTTAGTTCAGCTGGTGCCTTCAGTGTATTTATACTCTGCTCTGGCCTTGTAACCTGGGGCTGTTTCTCCAGATAAATGTTTATTTTCTCACATGTGGCGTGTTGCTTGCCATTTGGCAGGCACTGGCAGCAGTACACTTTGGAGGGGGCAGACAGCACGTGCTGAGTGTCCCCTTCAGAATGGCACGGAAGTAGAACAGAGCCCATCTTCCTCAGCTGGCAGGACCAGCCAGCCTGACGTCAGGCATTGGAGAATGGTGCTGGAGGCATGGCAGGTTGTGTGGAGTCCAGGGAATGACCAGCCCACACCGAAGCAATGGCTGCGAGGTTCAGTACTGTACAGCTGGAAATAAATGGAGATGGGGATGGGATGAGATGGGAGGCTGCAACCATAACTGCAGAGACAGCGCCTGCCTCCAGAACAGATCCGATGAAGTGAGCTGTAGCTCACAAAAGCTCATGCTCAAATAAATTGGTTAGTCTCTAAGGTGCCACAAGTCCTCCTTTTCTTTTTAGAAATACTACAGTGCCTTCTCACGGAGCATGAAAAGTGCTGCCCAGCCAATGCCAACAAGTGAACGATCCCTGGGAGGTAGATCCGTAGCGTTATCGGTCATGCCTGGGCTGGGAAGACCAAACACAACGAGGGGCAGTCAGCTGTCCAAAGCACAGAGCTGGGAACAGAACCCCGCCGTTGAGATTTGCACTCCCGTGACCTCGCGGCAGTCTGAGACCAGGCGCTCTGACAACCCTCTGAATAAAGGTATGCTGAGTTTGTACAGCCCCCATAGGACAGCGATCTACTCCATCCACAGCAGCAGCATGGCTATTCTGTGCAGGTGACAGCCTGAGACCCCCTGTGCTGTGAAGCTGGACCCTGTCAGGAGACAGAGGGGAGCTGCAGTACCCATTTGTCTAGTTTGTGGTAGACAGCATGTCCGGTCCAGAGGCCCAATAGGAAATGGCTGGAACAGCCATAGAGTCAGCCCCACTTCTGAGCAGGATCTGTTTTGTAGTAGAAACCACGAGAAGCTGGTGTCAGACTGGAGACTTTTCCATCTTTCCCAAGCTGATGTAAGGAGAGCTGCTCTTGTGATTAAACATGTGTTCGGATCTAATCAAGGACCTTGGGAAGTTGTAACTTACCCTAACAATGCAGCTGGACATAACTGGCTTCCTGAGGCTTGTAAAAATAATCTCTAGATAAGTAAATTACTATCGATTTGATATTGAAAAGGGGGGAGGGAGGTTATTTACATAGAATTCTGCTGCTCTAGCTCCTGACCCACACACAGACCCATACCCTGTGGAGGACTGGGGGGGAACAGGGGGTTCACTCACACAGCTCTGAGTGTGGCTTTACTGCAGGCCATACTTGATATAATGGATGCTGCCTGCCCTCAGCACCTTCCCATTGACTTCAGTGGAAGCTGGGGACCCTTAGCAGCTCACAGGATCAGACACAAGATCTGTAAGTCTTTCAAGTGCATCTCCTGATGTGTTTTGCCCCTTTTTACTCTCCTAATAAAGCAGAGGTTTGTCAGATCAGCTGAATGGGGTGGCAGGGGGAATATCAAAGGGTCATTGAGACTGAGGACCGCTCTTTGCCGGTTGTTTGGCTTTTCTTTTTCAGTGAATGTTCTTGTTTCTAAAAATTATAACTAAAATGAAACAAACACACACGCACACAGACACAGGCACACACCTCCCTTCCCCGGCTCCTCAAAAATAAGGGTGAAAACAGAGAGAACATTTCAGCAATGTCACAAATCCAGGGCTCTGCAATTCTTTGCAGGCAGAATATTGTAATATACAAGAATTCTGCTCTCCAAAGCACCCAGAGAGATGAAGATTCTGTATGTTTCAATTTTCTGTTTGCTCCAAGAATGGAGGAAGACAGGCAACATGGACAATGGACACGTGTTGTGTCACACACACACACACCTGCAAAGCCAAACACAGGTGGTAGCTTGGACAGATCTAATTTTAAGCTCAGCCAGCCTGGCACTGAAGGGGAAGATGCCCTGATGAACAAAATGTTACATTTTCCCTTTGCAGAGCCAGGTTTACATTGTTTTCAGCATCCAAACTTGAAGGGGCGCAGGACATGCAGTGCATAATCCAAAGGCCCTTTGTTATTATTTTGCCACGTGCCAGGGGGAACTTTCTAGGAAAGTGCTTCCCATAGATTGGGAGCTAGCCACCCTGAGTACGTACCCATCCGAGACACTAGGCATGGATTTGAGTAGCCAGCCTCTCCCTCTGCTTGTGCCACCGTGGGTGCCCTCTATTTTTGGCATGGCATCCATCAGCGCTTGTGTGGGCATGTTTCCTCAAGCTGGAGTTTACGTCTCCAGCCTGACATGTAGACGTACCCGTAAACATGCGTTCCATCGGTGCTCCCTGGGTGCACAGACTGTGCGTGGGCCATATGCAGCACCAGGGCAGGATGAGGGGAGGATGCGATGGAAAGAAGGGTCCTTGTGCCATCTCCACCACCCAGCCATGCAGGGGCCAGGCACTCCGAAGCTTGCCTTTACCTCTCAATCGCTCATTAGTGCTAACTCAGGGGACCGATGGATCTGTGACCAAGGGCACCCGGTTTTAGCTCTGCCACTGACCCTGTGACCTGGGGCAAGTCACTTTGCTTCATTTCTCCACCTATACAATGGGAGGACAATGCTGACCGGCCCGCAGGGGTGCTGTGGGACTTCATTCCCGGATGCTTGTAAAGTGCACGGAGACCCCCCTCTAGAAGGCAGTGCTTGATTGTTTTGATACAGGGCATGCTCAGAACGGCTGAGGATGGGTTAAAACAGCATCCTTTCCTGTCTCCCTGCGAGTGGGTGTCTTTCCAGGGGTGGCCTGGGCTCATGTGGTTTGTGGGAGGCGGTCGGAAAGGGTCAGGATATTTATCTAAAGGGCTGCCCCATTCAGTTTAGTTGACTCTGGATCCGGTCCAGCACCCGGTTCTCACCCGGGCTTTCTAGCAATTTCCATTGCATGGTGGCAGCCACACCCCGGGCAATGGGCTACGTGAGATGAAAGCAGCTGGCTGGTGTATTCCCAAGAGAGACAGGAAGGTATGGCTTCCAGGGCACACAGACTGTCGCGGCTGAGGTGGCTGACAGATTAGCAAAATGCTGTCAAACGATACCAAAGGGCAAGTTGCAATGACTCACCGGTGCGGATGTTAGAGACAAGGCCCTGGAACCAGCAGGCAGTGCGACCTAGTGGCTAGAGCACAGCAGAGGCATGCAGGGTTCTGGTCCTGGCTCTGCTGATGGGTGACCTCTGGCAAGTCACTTACCTTCTCTGTGCTCTAGTTTCCCTGTCCAGAAAATAGGCAACGTGCTATCGACTTGCTGTGTAAAGTACTTTGAGGACTGCTGATGAAAAGAGCTAGGTGCAGCTGTTATTCACTGGGCGGGCGGAGGGTTCCTGTGTAGCAGGCTGAGGAATTCAGGAGTGGAGGTTTTCGCTGGCTGCCCAAGGGGTAGCTCACGTCACTCCAAACTCCGCTGGTTCTACATTTGCCCTGGCTCTGCCTCGCGGCGCTGCGGACCCTGGTGGGGGGAAGCTGAAGGCTCTGGCAGCAGGCACGTGGTGCTCAGGTGGCACTGGAGTAGGGCTGCTGTTGATCTTTCCCTCCCCATTTCAGGCAGGCTTGGAGGTGACTGTGAATCTGAAGGCTTAAGGCACTACGCTGTTCTTATGCTGGTGAACCTCTGTTGCTAGCGTTGGAGCGGGGTGGGCACTCCCGCCTTACGAGCTGCTGGATACAGCGACAGACGGGGACCCAGGACTCCCAGGCTATAGTCCTGGCTTTGCCACTTGCTTACGAAGTAGCTGTATGAGCAACTCACCACCTCTGTGCCTCAGTTTCCCCACCTGTAAACTGCAATAAAAGCCACAGGCGCAGCTGGCCCAGCTCAGATGACTTGGGTTTGTGGGGCTCAGACTCACGAGGCTAAAAATTGCAGTGTAGACATTTGGGCTGGAAGCTGGGCTCTGTAATCCTACGGGCGCGCATGGGGAGGGCTCAGAGTCCAGCTTCCAGACTCAGCCTAAACATCTACACTGCAATTTTATAGCCCTGCAGCCCAAGCCCCACAAGCTTGAGTCAATTGACCTGGGCTATGAGACTTGGTGCTAGGCATTTTTTTTTGTTGCAGTGTAGATGCACTTAGAGTCTTTGCCTGTTTCACAGGGCAGCATGGGGCTTAACAAACCCTCGGAACCAGAAACCTGTGGCAAGGAGGAGGGTGACTGATTTTACCCTAACAATAAGCATATGAAACCTCTGCTGAGGACTAGCTGCCAGGACTCAGTTCTGAGACCCATCCTCACTGCCCCCTTCCCAGCAGCCAGAGACCAGCCCCTTTATGAGCCCACTTGTGGTCCTAGTGTAACGCCGACAGACCCCGGTCGGCGGCAGGCATGATCGAACCGGGGACCTTTGGAGTTTAGTGCATGAGTCTCTACCGCATGAGCTAAAAGCCAACTGGCTGTTAGCTAAGGCTGTGGAGCAGACTCATTTTATCCCTCTCTTTAAGTGGTCTGGGGGCCACTAGATGGAACAGAACCCCACACCCAGGAGGCGTGTGGATTACACTAGCAGAATGGCTTCTGAAGGTGCAACTCCGATCCTTTAGGGTTAGCGGGTAGGTTAACGCAAGCTGTTAAAGCACTCGAGGGTCCGTAGTGTATATACCGAACATTCTGAAAGCAGTGCCTGGTGTTGCAAAACCAGAGCTGCCCCCTTGACTAGGAAACTTTGTTGTCCCAGGGACTGCAATATGGTAAAATTGTTTTTAAAATAACCAGTGGCGAGTTTTGCTAGTTTTGGACCCACTGGTGGGTGTATACGAATCTCCAGTCAGTAACAACAGTGGGCATTTCGCAGGGCATCTCTCGTCCGCAGAGCACAAGACTCTGCTTCTTTGGTTCCTCTGCATATCTTTCGACGGGAGAACGGCTCTGGAGCTGCAGGAGCGCTTTAGAAGCTAGAGCGGACATGAATACAGAATAGCCCAGGGGAGAAGGAGGATGAATGACAGGTTTTGCTGAAGAAATGAAAGTGGGCTTAACCCCCCTCTCTCCTGCTTTGGGAGGGTCACTCGGCATGAATGGCTGAGCAGGTGACTGCGCTCCCAGAGTCACACGGGTCAGGCACAGACTTGATCCTTTCTGCCCTTTCATCCATCATGAGCCACAGAGCTTGCGAGAGGGCCTTCTGCAGCCCTGCTGTCCGCTGTGGCGTTAGGGGCAACGGAGCCATCTGCAGGCAGCTGCTCCCAGGGACAGACGGAGCTTTCGGAGAGCGACAGCAGCGTCCCAGAGCAGACGTGGGCTATCTCTGGCCGTACGATCATACAAGGCAATTGCTGCACAGAATGCTATGAACTCCGGAACATAGATAGATAGATCGATACGATGATGTCTACAGCAGGGCAGCCTGCCTGGACCCTAATTTGCTCTTTTATATATATATATAAAAGAATTATGATGCAGCCCTACTAGAGTCACGACTCTGAGAGCGCAAGTATTAGGTACTGTCTGTTGTGACTCTTTATTATAGTACTGCAGTAGGCCCAGAGGCCCCGGCCCCATTGTGCTAGGCATTGTGCAAATATATAACCCAAAGACCGAGCTTGCCCCCAACCTTTAGAAACACAGTAAGGTTTGCTCCCTTGAGATTGCAGCGCTGGATACCTTAGCACCACCTACTAACTAAGCTGTTTCCATTCAGTTGTTTGCAGAGCTCATTAATATTGAAGAAGGGAATGGCTACTATCCTATTGTACTCAGGTGATAAATATTTAGGGGACCCAGGATTATACAGACTCTCAGAGATAGCTAGAAGTATGGCTGTCATCGTTACCTTCCTCAGTGGTCTCCAGACCTTCAGTCTGAGGGATGAACATCTTGTCCCAGGAAGGTCTGGGTCATGCACAAACCTTTGGCGCAGATTCCCTGCTCTGTTTCACTCAGTACAAAGGGAGCAGAAACCTGCTGCAAGTCCCCAGGTGTCAGGCGTGGCCTGTGACTAAGCATTGGATTGCCGTAATCCAGCCCAGGATTTAGGGAACGTGTATAATTGACTCTCAAGTACAAATTTTCTTCTCCTCACAGCCACCCTGGAAGGCTTCAGTTAGCGCGTTGAGGGCCTAAGCTGGACACAACAGGTTTATATAGTGCTGGTTTGCAACTCACTTTGTAGCAGTAAGGGTTGTATCCGTTTAAGGGCTTGACCCAAGGTCCGGTGGAAAGACTCCCACTGACTTCAGTGGGCTTTCAAACAGGCCTTAAAGGCCAATTTCTGCAACCTCTTTCTTCCAGTCCCCACCCACATGCCCCTGACCTCACAGGGCTGCTCTGGGGAGTGAGGATTCCCAGAATCAGTCCCTGCTGCTCACGGACACTCTGGAAACTTTGTAGTTGCAAAAACCAAATTGCCGATTTGGAAGCGAGGGAGGGAATTCAGAGTCAAGGTTAGAAAACAAGGGGCTTGTAAGTCAGGAAAGCAGAAGATGGTTTGGTAGCTCAAACGCCAAAACACCAGGATGTGTAGAAATACTCAGCTAAGGTTCCACCATCAACCTTAACTCTGCCCCCTCACACTCACTCATATTCTTCACAGGAAAAGAGCCTCACTACTTGCCCCATGAAAGAAACATAAATGCTGCCGGCTGTGTATATGCATAGCATGGTCTTCTCTTGTGCAATGCTGTAACCGGCAGTCTCCTTTCTATGTGGTAGCATGGCTTAGTGATGAGAGCAGGAGCCTGGATTCTATTGCCAGTTCTACTGTTATATTTACCCACCTTTATAAGGTGCTCTGATGACAAGTGCTTTATGTGCACAAAACAGATCATTAATTACTCTTTACTGCATCAGCTCCTGGGGATCTCAGGTCCATCTCACGAGAGCGCGCTGGGTGCTGCAGGACTGCACCCTGTAAGCGAAGAGTAGACGTGGCTGCAGCCTGTGGTGAGGGGGCGGGTCTCTGACCAGCTCCAGGAGGATGACGTGGTAGAGCAGGCTGTTCAGCTCTCAAGGGCCTGGTGACATGCCACCCTCCATAGGCTCCCCCTTCACCTCCACAGCAAATGCAAGCTTATTGTCTTTACCTTTGAGGCCCTCTATTGCCCAGCCTCACCTGAGCTAGCTGAGCACGTAACCTCTTGTGACACTAGTGCCACCAGCATTCCCAGCCTTTGCCACCCACTGGTCAGCTCCTTCCATACACCCTCCGTGCTTCCCCCCACTTGGAGAATGCTCTCCGATGTAATCCAAACAGCCACCACCTTGTCCTGTCTCAGCCCCTCCTTCAGACTACCTCACCCAGCCTGAGGACCACAGCGAGGTGAGACCAGCGGCGACTGTCCCTTACTCTTCTGTCCTTTCCGACCACCTTCCTCTAGCCCCAGTTTCAAATAACAAACCCAGCAGTACAACCCTTGGGAGCAGCAGAGCTGGGCCAGTTCCTCCCCAGTTCATTTGCCAGTGTTCTGTATCCACGTCCTGTGCCCTTGTGTCTTTAGCTCGTCAGCCCTTCAGGGCAGTGTACCCGGGCTGCTACTCGCTGCTACTGCGCCTCCTTGTGGCTAGGTCAGGGAACGTAGTTCTCGCTGTGTCAGGCGCCCCCCTGCTGATGATTGCGCACTGTGCGATGGTCTGTCTTCTGGTAACTTGGCACTCGAGCCAGGTCACGGTTTAGTCCACCCCTTCCAGGGTTACAGAGGCCAACAGGACAATTGCCCAAATGCTGTTGCCAGACAGCATTCAGCCCCTCTCCAGGCTCTGAGTCCCTATATCAGTATCTGGCAGGGGAACTCATCCCATCCCCAACACCAGGTTCCAGCCCAGGGATCCTATAACCGGCAATCCAGGTCCTCAGTCCCCATCCCCTCGTATATTTGTGTAGTATTCTGATCTCCACTGTCTCCACTAACCTTAGCCCAAAAGGTTCAATCTAACAATTTCACCCTTCAGTTTATAGACATTTCTCTGGTCACTACCTGCAGCACACACAAGTGTCGCAATGCCCGTACCATATGTGATTGGCAGAGTTTGGGCGTGGGTCGGCTCTATTTATTTAAATGTTGATTTAGAAGGTTTGGCAGCCACAATCTATAATTGTTCTTATTAGAGGCCTATACAGCATCAACAACATGTTCTTATCTGCACCCCAAGCCCCCTTCTGCTTTCAGTCTCTTGGCTTTATAGTGCTGCTGGCCCAGCCTCTCCCCAGCCAGGCTTCACTCTTAACTCACCCTGTCCCTCCCTTTCTCTGGTGATGCCAGATGGCCTAACTGGCCTCTCAGGCCCTCGTTAACCCTATCAGGGCTGGTGTGGGGCGAATACCCCATCACAGGCAGGAATGGTTTCTTGTCTTAGTTTGTACAGCACCCTGCACAATGAGGCTCTGATCCCAGCTGGAACCTTTAGGGGCCACCTGAATATAACCATTTAATAATAATAATGTGCTCCAATGTCTCACTACAGATTCCATCTGTAAAAATGAAAGCTAGCAAAAATGACTACAGGCATTTGTATCCTAGCAGCCATAAACCACAGGGCAATGCCTGGTGCTTGTGAAATTGTTGCACTCCCACTGTGGCATCCACATCCTATAAAGGAAGTGTGTGTTTTCACACAGGTGACCTGCAGGTGGCAAAGACCTGGCTTTGTGCTCCTGTAGAAGAGTGGCTCAGAAGGGTACTTTTCCCTACCCCACAAGTTTCTTTTTCTGGCTTTTTTCCCACTGCAAAAATATCCAGAAGGTGACATTTCAGCTTCCTTGTTTGTGCTGGAGGTCTCTTTGGAAAACCTGATCCAGAGAACTCCATTCAGACCTTTCTCAGCCTTTAACTGGAAGGGGAGAGGGTGTTTAGTCTTTAGCAAAGACCGCTTTCCTTCCAACTATTTGTTTGGCATTTGAGTTACCAAAACAAAAAGAGTTTTAAACAGCCTGACTAGAGATTGCTTCCCTCTCAGTTCACCGGGTTTCATTTCCCTGATCTTTTTGATGTCACAATCATGCTAATTCTCCCATCACCCAGAGAGTTCTCCAGGAATAACAGGGTAGACAAGACCTGAATTTCTGATGTAGGAAGCAGAAAAAAATGGAATAAAAACCAAACTCTTCCAGGCCTTGTCATGCAGGCATCATAAAAGGCATGATCCCACCATTTGTTTGCTTTGAGGGTTAGCTGCATGTGCTGGGGTTACTCTTGAGCTCTGGCACCCCAATATTGTGCCCTATACCTTCCTAGGGATGGACATCATGAATGTTAGGCCCAAAGATTCTGACATTCCACACAAACTGGGTGCCCCCTTGCTTTTATTGTTGAAAATTATTTACCTGAAAAATTAACAATTAGGGAACTGAAGTTGTAGAACTGCCTGGCTATGTGGGCACTGGGGCTGGTCAGTGCAGTGTCCAGTCTGACAGCGGCAGACCTCCCACGAGCCTCAAGTTTCACAGGACTGTCCTGCTGTGACCCCGATATATCCCAGTTGAAGCAGCTCCTGTCCCTGGCTGGGCTCAGCTCCCTGCTACAGGCACTGTGACCTGGCCCCTTGCACACAGGGTTGCAGCCACCACTCATGCAAATTTGGCCCAGCCAGCCCCATAGGAAAGAAGCTGTAGAAGCCATTGCTACAGGGTGAGTGTGGGGCAGGCTCACTCTGTAACTCCCTCTCCCTGAGCTTCCCATCCCCTGGGGGCAGCACCCAACCCACACATCCAGAACTCCCCCAACCCCTTCCAGGACAGGACCTGTCCCACCTTAGCCACTTGAATGGTGGGAGGTATGCAGTGGTGTAATTGTCTGGCCACTTGTGCAGGGATTTTACCAGACAACAATCTGTGCTCCGCTGGAGAGTGAGTCCCCATGGTTTAAAGCTGAGACTCTGTACAAGAACACTGCATTTAGCAAAAAATAACCATTTAAAAAAAAGCCAGAAAGCTAGAGTTCAAGTTAAATTAACAAGAAACCAAACGTTTAACCCAACAATGTCCCTGTGAAAATGCGGGATTCACAGTCGAGGCACCTAGATAACCCTTAACTCTCTAGTAGGAGCAACAGCCTGGGAACATCAGAAAACCACACTGGAGAAGCTCTTATGGGATCTTGAAAAGGCTCATCAGCCTCCTGTGAGGCTTGTCCAATGCTGATGAGGTACTTAAGTAAGACCCAACGTTTTGTCTACACCGGCGTTGCACCTGTTTAAAAAGCAACATGCTCATACCAGTTTCCAGAGGAATTACATTGGTTTGGCTCTGAGAGAAGTGGGTCCACACAGGGGTTTGCCCCAGTAGAGAAAGCCTTAGACTGCGGGGAGGGAGAGCAAGAAGGGAATGCTTTACAGAACCAAAGACTGTTGGGCCCCTGCAGGGGATGCAGGAGGAGAGGGCAAGCCGCACACAATTCCCTTGGTGTGAGGAGTGCTAGAGACCTCCTCCCCATCTCTCCACAGAGCTCCAAGGCTGCTGAAGAGGGGCGTCCTCAGAATGTGTGCAGAGTGGGGGAAGGGGATGCATTCCCCCTCCGTGCCGCTCCACTCCTTCACCTCGACAGTATTGCTCGCTCTCACGCTGATGTTTTTTTCTTAAAGCCTCTGCTCCTGGAGTGCTGTGATAATGTGAGAATCTCAGCTTCACTTTTTTTTTAAAAAAAGGCAGTTTCTAAGCCTAGTGGTTGTTGCGAAAAGCTCAAAGCACAAACCCTACAAGGCTCAGAAACCAGACAGCAAATATAAGAACCTGCATTCGTATTTTTTAAAATCTCATGATTTTGAAGCCAGTTTTGTGAATTTTGGGGCCTGACTCACTGTATTTGAATGCTAGAGGTTGTGAATTCAGCCTCTGGCTCTGTAAGACACCTGGGGTGTTTCTGTCTCCATGCTCTGTCTCTGCAGGCAGACGTGGCACAAAGATAAACTTCCAGCTCCTGATGAAGTTAATATTTAAGATGCTAATAACACTGAAAATGAAAGTCGTAATAACGAAGTTTTTTGTCCTGTGACTAGAGCTTGACTTCATGGATCCAAGAGACAAAATTTGAGCTGTTTCCTTTCTCAAACAAACAAACAAACAAGCAAACATAAACAAGTTAGAAACTTTTTTTGGATTCTGGCAAACCCTCTGTTTTTAAAGTGTCATAAATCAGGAACCACCATCCTATTTCCTTAGAAGTCAGAAGGCATCCATTCTACCTCCTCCACAGATGTCCTCCTCCACCTACCAATTTTCAGGCAGATATTCCTTTGCTTGTTGATTTTACTGGGGAAGATAAAAATATCAGGCTCACCATGGATGCCACTCACAAGCTTAGTTCTGGAGCAGCCCCTTGGCTCTATAATGACAGGGTGGAAAGAAGTTACTCTAGCATGACAAGAAAAAGGAGTACTTGTGACAGACAACAAACCCTGCAATTTCTTTTCCTGCCTTCCTAGGTACTTGCTTATGTTGCAGTCACACATGTAAACACCTAGTGTCTTTCTAAAGGTTTCGAGAAGCAGTTTTCTCAGCACCTTTACTGGTTGGTTCTTGAAACAGGTAATTCTGGAGCACAGAAGGGTCCACTAAAGGACAGACTAGATAGTCTGAGCTGATGTGGCAATTCCAGCATTCCCAACTCTGCAACCTGCTGATTTCCTGTGGCAGGAAGTTTCCCCATCAGCTGCCCGATGAGGCATTTCCTTTCTCCCCCTTGGCAAAATGCTGCCTTTTGGCTCTTTCACAGCCCCCTAGTTCTTGTCCAGATTAGTCAGAGGTTATGGCTACACTCAGAGACCTTACAGCTGTACTGATGCAGCTGCGCCATTGTAAGCTCTCTAGCGTAGCCGATGGGAGAGAGCTCTCCTGTCCACTTAACTAGCCCACCGCCAACGAGCAGCGGTAGCTATGGCGGCAGGAGAAGCTCATAGCGCTGTTCACACCAGCGCTTAGGTTAGTGTAACTGTCACTCAGGGGGTGGCTTATTCACACCCCTGAGGGACATAACTTACACCAACGTAAGTGGTAGTGTAGAGATAGCCAGAGACAAGCTGTCCTTCCTTTTAACAGCACAATGGAAGCCAGAAGAGCTTCACAGAAAACATGGGCGCTTCCTCCCACTGCAACAAGTTTCCCAGTTTGTCTGGCCAGACAATCCCCAGCCAGAGACCTCACAGCATCAACCTCTCCAGCCAGGGGTGGATCCTGAGGTGCTGTGTCAGGGAGCTCAGTTTAGCACAATCCAGTGCAGTAACCCATGGAGAGCACTATTGTTTTACCAGCTGAACATTCTTACCAGAGCAGAACTAACTAGACGGTTGGCTTTAACTCAGGTAGAAGGGACACGTTCCCAGTAGACCTGCGCCCATCCTGCTCCTTGTTAAGGGATATGGGTATATATCATTCTCCTCTTTGGCATTTGTCTCTTTACACTGCTGACCTAGGTAAACAGCTCTAGGCTGCCATGTGCCTTTTTACAGTAAGCAATTGAGTCTGCCCACCTCCTGGCTGCCTTGCATTTCCTCTCAGGCGACACAGTGGCTTGGGTTAATGGGTTTACTTTGTCATGTCTAGTAGGGAATGGCCTCTGAAAGTGGGTGTTAATTTGTTATTCTAAGCCGGCAGCTGTGTGGTGGGATGGAGAGAGCAGGTGGCAGCCCAGCGACCAAGGGCAAACAGGGGGGAGGAGGAGGGAGGGCAGGGCTTCTGTCAGAGGAGGAGGTTAGTCATGAGATCACTATGTCCTGTATCAATGGATTAAGCATCATGTGATGCCAGCCCCTGGAATGATGCCAATTATATTATTCCACCGAGAGGCAGACTTTTCCTGGGACCACCATGCTCTGCTCTGTGCCCCACCGCCGCCGTGTTTGATGCTTAATTTAATCACAACATTCTTTTGTCCTGGTCTCTCTTTCTTTAGCTTAAAAAAAAAAGAACCCTGAGAATCTGACGCTGAGAGTTGAAAATTGCCAATTACACGCCGGAATCTGCTTGGTAAAGCCTGGAGTCCCAGACCAGCACCTGCGTGTTCTGGTTGGTCAGGAAACTTGACCAGGGGGTGAGAAAATTCTTTCCAAAAAAGAAAGAATGAGACACACATAGGAGTCCTGAATTGCATGATGGGAGCTAGTCTGGGGAAGTGGGCGGGGAGGGGTCTATTTCTATGGTTGCCAGTCCCATGCTATTCCATCGGGACACACTCGGCAAGTTGAAAGACAGACGAAGGAAGGTTTCATTTTCTTGGGCGGGTGCTACATTAGCCTTTTCTACCTAAAACTTTCCCAGCGGTTCTAGCACCAGCAGCTCCAGAGCTAACGGCAATGCTAGAAACGCTAGGGCTGATAACGTGCCAGTCTTTCTCCGCTTGGAGCACATCTAAGGCCTGATCTACACCTAAAACTTAGGTCGACCTAGCTACTTTGCTCAGGGATAGAGAGACGCAGTTAAGCCAACCTAAGCCCCTAAGTGTTCCATCGACCTAACTACCACTTCTCGAAGGGGTGGATTATTAACTGCAGTGCCGGAAAACAGCCTTCCATCGCTGTAGCACGTTTCTACACCATGGCACTATAGCAACACAGCTGCAATGTTATAACTGTGCCACTGTCATGTCTGTAGTGTAAAAAAGCCCTAAATTAGACAGCAGTTCAATCTACTGTGGCCTTCCAGGCCTTGTCCATACTAGCTTTCCAACCATCGCTATTGCAGGGGAACCTGCCTGGCTGGTAGCAACTGGGAAATTTTAGAGGGGGGGAAACTAATGTAGATGAGGCCTCTGATCCCTGATGGATGGAGCTGGCTGAAGAGTGGAAAAGGGCTATTACAGCTAAAGCAGGATGTTATGGCTAAAGGATGGCTCAGGGTAATGGGGAGAACACCAAGGAGGAAGTGAGCTAAGGAGGTACAGTTAGGAGCAAAGACTGGAATTAGGTAGAGGAAAATGTAGGTTGATTATGACGAATGTTTCCTAACAGTGAAGTGGAATAGATTGGGAAAATAGCTCTCCCTGAAGGTTATGAAAGCCCCTTTATTTGGGTCATGGGGACAGACTTCTCAAGATGATGGCTTTAAGGAACAATTCTGCAGGGATGCACTATGACTGTGACTTAACTTCTTTCCATCTCTGCATCCCTGCAGGATTGTTCCTTACAGCAGCATCTTGACATATTTCTTTACCCGAATATTAATAGTCCCTTTCTCCTGCCCACTCCTCTGTCTGTCCTGTCCATTTAGATTACAAGCTCTGTGGGGCAGCAGCTGTCTCTTGCTAAGTGTCTGTGCAATATCTAACACAGTGGGGCCCTGATCTTGGCCAGAGGCTCTAAATATTAATGGGATACAAATAATGAATAATAGCATAACATTAACCTGTGGTATTCACTGCTGCAGGTTAATGGGGAAAATAACTTAGCAAGATTTGAGAGAGGATTAGACTTGAATTTATCTGACTAGAACAGCATCTACTGTTCTATTATTGAGTCTAAACATGTCAAGGACTTTCAGAGCTCAAATCCCTTCCCTCTACCCCCCAAAAGTACTGCACAATTGTCCCAATGCACTGCAGGAATTTGGTCTTAATACTTAGCATTTACCGGTCTTTATATCTTCAAGGCATTTTACAAACATGAACTAAGGATCTCTCACAATGTATCCGTTAGGCGAGGAAGTGTTATACCCATTTTACCAATGAGGAAATTGAGGATGAGCTGTTATGTGCCTTGGCCAAAGCTAGAGAGTCACTAGCAGAGGTTGGATTTGAACTCAGGGGGTCCTGGCGCCTAGGCCAGAGCTCAGGCCACACTTGTTCCTCAACAAGAAGAGAAAACAATACAACCAATATGTTGGTACTTGGTGGCATCCCAGCCAGGGAGGGCAAAACAGGTTCCCATGGCCTGAACTCCCCAGTACCACTTCACTAACTCTCACAAATCGTGCCCGCCACGGGTCAGCATCACACATGCTACACCAGAACTGCAGGCCCCACCACTCCCCACACTGCCCACCTGCTGCAGGCTCATTGGGGGGCACAGTGACGGCTGGTCAGAGGGGAGGCTGACCAGCAGCAGGGGAGCACGATAAGCAAGACTATGCACAGTGGGCAGAAGTGTGGCGGGAAGGCCTGAAGGGCCCTAAAATGTTCTGGTATGGGGGAAGGGCAAAGGAGGGAGAAGGGAGTGGGGTAAGCAGGAAGGGGCGGCACATTGCATGAGGCAAAGAGCGAAGATGGAGGAAAGGAAGAGGGTGAGGCAGGAAGGGAATGGGGCTACTGGAGAAGGGGACAAGAGCAGAGGACACAGGAGACAACTCGAAAGGAGGTGGAGGAGGGCTGGGAATTGGCCAGGAGAGAGGAGAACCTCAGAGTGCCAGGCAGGATAGCTACCTCCAGGACTGGGCAGGGTGGAGCTGCAGGGAAGAGCCGGATCCCCTGGTGAAGATGAGAATGGGGGTGGGGGTGGGGGGAGTATTCAAAAGGACACAGTGCCCCTGTCACTGCTATTTCTAACCCTGCCATAGCAGAGTGTGGGGATCACTGTGCCCATGCATGTGTTCATGGCAATCCCAGGGGCCTGTCCGGATTGATGTTCTCCTTCTGGTTTTTCGCCTAGCTGTTTGCCTGAGGACAGACAGACTCCCACAGCCCCTTGCCTGGCCAGAGGAGATGAGTGACACACAGACAGGGTGCTCTCTGCAAACGCCTGTTTCCTTATCCATTCTGGCCTCCTCTGTCAGAGAGCAGCTTAATGTTCCCCTCTCACCTTTCCTTACCCCGGCCTGTTCCTCACAGGGAAATGGCTTTAAATAAACATTTCGGCCAGAGCAGCAGAAATGGCAGGCAGGTTTCTGAGAGCTGCTAAACTCCCCGCAGGCTTTCACTTGACATGTTAAAGGCACACTGCCTTGTTTACACTCGGCTGCTAACCTGAGTTAGCTAACACCTTCTAAATCCTAGCCTAGACAAGGCCCACTTGCTACAGCAGCTCAGCCCCTCACAGCAAGCCCCTGCACACACTCCGGCCACAGGAGTTCCACCCTCACTGGATAGCACGGATAGACAACATAGCACGGATGGGTATCCAGCATGCATTGCAATATAGCATGACTGGATAGTATTCATAATGGGTCTAGCTCTTCTGATCAGTAGATCTGAGGGAGTTATACAAATGAGGGCAGTATCATTATCCTCAGTTTACTGATGGGGAAACTGAGGCAGAGAGCAAGGCAGTGACTTGCCCAGGATCACCCAGCAGTTGAGCTAGGAATAGAATCCAGGTATCCTAAGTTCCAGGCCAACGCTCTATCCACTAGGCCATACTGCCTCCCAAATAGCCTGTCTATTCCAAGTCTGAGCCTCTGGTATCCCTTCCCACAGCAGTTAAGATTAAAAAGCTTCTGCCACTCGAATGACAACACAAGTGGTCTGAAGATGGGGCTTTTCCTTGAATAATTCTGACTCATAGGCCTGCTGGCCCATCTATCACTTCAATCTTTGCTCACTGGCTGAGACTTTAGAGCTGCTCCCCCACGCACAGTCAGTGAGTAGAGATTAATCTGATGGCTGAGAATTTATCAGTTTGCAAAGAAAGAGACTGTCTCTGAACCCCAGTCTGGAGAGTGGCAGGAATTTACGCTCCCTTGGGCCATCAAGGAAATTCACCCCAGTACAGAGCTGTTGTTCCTGGCATCTGCTAGGCAGAAAGATCATCAGATGCCCCAAATATCCGTTTACTTTAAAAAACAAATATTCGCTTCAGGATGCTGTTTACGTAACAAGTCTCATATAGCTTTAAGTCATCGCCTTTTGCTCATTGTCACATGCTATTATTGCACATTTAATATTTATTTAACTCTGCATGTTGTGCCTATGGCAGATGGCAGGCAGTCTGCTAGGCTAGCCACTGAGACAGATTAGTGCCACATCAAAACTAAAACATTGGATGGTTTGGGGAGCAGCAAACTCATCTGCTTCAGAGCTGTATGTCTACACATTGGTGTTTTCTTATTATCACAGATGCATGAATGTTGAAGATTTGTGTGTTGCTGTTGGGCCCAGATTCATGCTGGAGACCACCTGCCCCCGCCCCACCCCACCCGCTCGGTATCCAGGTGGCACAGGGATGACTTCTGAGCACAGGCACGGCCCGACGGCTTCAGCCTTTGCTTTTAGGCTGACCTCGGAGGCTCAGCTTGTGTTTCTGCATTAGGATGAACAATGGGAGCTAATCTCCTTAGCACTAATAAAAAGCCTCAGCCAGCTTGCCTGAAGTCTAGAGAGAGCCAAGTTCCAGGGAAAGAAAGAGACTTAAATGGCAAAGGGTCTAATAACCTACACCACTTGCTGAGACACAAAATGGGAAGGGATCTTGTGCCTCAAGCATGGGCTGATCACCAGTCAGGTCCAGGAAGTGATTCTCTTCCCTTTAACGGTGTAATGTTGCACAAAATCACGATGGGGCCTTTCTCTGAAGCAAGATGAGACAGAACCAAGATGCCAGAGCAGAGAGATCAATGATCTGTTTCATTGTGGCCATTCCTATGTGTCTAGCAGCCCAAAACATTCAGCATGATGCCGTCTAAAGGAGAGGAAATAGTGTACTCAAATCACAGGGTCTTTCACTAGCAACATGCAGGGCTGACAAGAAAATACATCATAAGCTCCTCTGTTTAAAGTGCCAGCTCCAGAAGTAATCCAACATTTCAGTCTGAACACAAATGCAGATTCCTTCCAGTCCATGACTGCTACTGACAGTCCCCTCCATCATCTATGCCCCCAGAGGGGGTCTTGGCATCACAGTGGCCAATGTAAATACCACTCATGCACAGCAAGCACAAGTGATGGCAGGATAAGCCTTGCTCTTCAATGGATGGAGAGCTGAGAGGCCCAGCACAGCGAGCGACACCCCATCCCTAACAAAAATAAACTAAAAACAAGGGGAAGGGGAACAACTTGGAGTCACAAGATTTCCTAGGGGTTAATGACCATCTCAAGCCTCTTTTGGCAACCAAGATACAAGAACATAAGAGCGGCCGGGGCAGAGCAAAGGACCATCTAGCTCAGTATCCTGTCTTCCAGCAGTGGCCAATGCCAGGTGCCCCGGAGGGAATGAACGTCTTTCGGTCTTTTCAGCTGGTCATTATACCCCAGGGAGTCCTCCTCCTTGCTGGTTGTTGCTTAAACCCCACTGGTACTACTTTCCACTTATGGGGCCTCATCCTATAAGGTATGAGCACTCGTTTCAGCTCCCATTGACTTAACTCAGCTGCTTGTGGGATGAGGGTCATACAGTGCCTTTAATCAGAGGATCTCAAAGCACTTTACAAAGTAAGCAAGTCCTCTTCTCCTGTTAGAAAGTAACTGATGCATGATTGATTGCAGTTTAGATGCACCAGTCAGGAATCTCTCCAGTGAGAGCTGCAACGAATGGTCATGGGAACGTTAAGAGCAAAATCGCTTTTACTTACGAGCACTCTTCCATGATGCTTTTCTTCCACCCCCTTTGCTGTAGCTCAGCCATGCTGTAATCCAGGAGCAACAAATGGCGTCTCCACTTTTCCCTGAGATCCATTCTGGTTACAGAAGGTTTCTTCTCCCCTGCAAAGGGTAGAGAAAGAAACGTACATACTCAGTGAGAAGTCAGGACTCGGGGTAGATTTTCCCTTATAGCTTTTCCAGTCACATACTGGCCAAGTGCAGAGCATTTCCTTAGGCCACGTCTACACTACAGAATTACTTGGGTATAATGTTACTCAGGGGTGTGAAAAATCCACACCCCTGAGCAACAGAGTTCTACTGACCATAACCCCACATGCAGACAGCACTATGCTGACAGAGAGCTTCTCCTGTCGACATAGCTATCGCCTCTCGGGGAAGTGGAATAACTACGTCAATGGGAGAAGCTCTCCCATTGGTGTAATTGCATCTTCACTAAAGTGCTGCTCCAGTGCAGCTGTGCCTCTGTAGCACTGTACATGAAGACAAGCCCCTAGTCACAAAGCCCTTCCAGTGCCACTGGCTCTTTGAGTAGCGAGCAAAAAGCCAGATGGGATTAGGTTTACCAGCAGCACTGAGGAAGCATTCACTGCAGGGGAAGCTGCAGTGCTGTGGTGGTCCATACTGCGCAGGGAGGCTGCAGTGCTGCGGTGGTCCGTACTGCGCAGGGAAGCTGCAGTGCTGCGGTGGTCCGTACTGCGCAGGGAAGCTGCAGTGCTGCGGTGGTCCGTACTGCGCAGGGAAGCTGCAGTGCTGCGGTGGTCCGTACTGCGCAGGGAAGCTGCAGTGCTGCGGTGGTCCGTACTGCGCAGGGAAGCTGCAGTGCTGCGGTGGTCCGTACTGCGCAGGGAAGCTGCAGTGCTGCGGTGGTCCGTACTGCGCAGGGAACCTGCAGTGCTGTGGTGGTCCGTACTGCGCAGGGAAGCTGCAGTGCTGCGGTGGTCCGTACTGCGCAGGGAACCTGCAGTGCTGCGGTGGTCCGTACTGCGCAGGGAACCTGCAGTGCTGTGGTGGTCCGTACTGCGCAGGGAAGCTGCAGTGCTGTGGTGGGCCGTACTGCGCAGGGAGGCTGCAGTGCTGTGGTGGGCCATACTGCGCAGGGAAGCTGCAGTGCTGTGGTGGGCCATACTGCGCAGGGAAGCTGCAGTGCTGCGGTGGTCCGTACTGCGCAGGGAAGCTGCAGTGCTGCGGTGGTCCGTACTGCGCAGGGAAGCTGCAGTGCTGCGGTGGTCCGTACTGCGCAGGGAAGCTGCAGTGCTGCGGTGGTCCGTACTGCGCAGGGAAGCTGCAGTGCTGCGGTGGTCCGTACTGCGCAGGGAAGCTGCAGTGCTGCGGTGGGCCGTACTGCGCAGGGAGGCTGCAGTGCTGTGGTGGTCCGTACTGCGCAGGGAAGCTGCAGTGCTGTGGTGGGCCATACTGTGCAGGGAAGCTGCAGTGCTGTGGTGGGCCATACTGCGCAGGGAGGCTGCAGTGCTGTGGTGGGCCATACTGCGCAGGGAAGCTGCAGTGCAGTGGTGGTCCATACTGCACAGGGAAGCTGAGATGGTACAGAACGTGTTTAGATTTTATTGAAATCTTGTGAGTTGCTGCCACCATTAGTCTCGCTTATACCATCCATATCCCATATTGTAAGGTAATATTTGAGCATTGGTATTGGAAGCCTCTGTAACTAGGTAAATCACCAGTCAGGATGGAGACATTAAATAGTGCCGAGTGTCAATCTGCAATCAAAGGAGCTACACCCTGCCCCACAGGGAAGGTCAAGTAACACCAGACATACTATTGTGGAGCGTTAAAGAGGACAAAAGACTTTGTTGCTCTGCTCTCCCCACTCCGCCCCCATGAAGATAAGTCATGCAAGTGGATTCCTCCTGTCAGCTGAGTTTGCAGCTCAGCACACAAGGCAGGAGGGGGATAACAATAAGTAAGAAGAAGTACTGTACTGTTCACAAGAAGTAACTGTGTCTCTATGCAGCTTGGGCTCTGGAGGGCAAGGTTTTCTAGACATAAGCAAGAAGTCCCCAGCTGTTTAGCCCTAAAGGACATATAGAGCTTGCTTATTATAAAAACTTCTATTACCTTTTGAACTTTGTAACTCATTTGGGTATCTCTCTTAGGAAAAGGAAACAAGAGTTATGTATAAGGTTAAAGCAGGTGAGCCTATTAATAAATCTGCGTATATTTTATTATAAGATTGGCTACAAGCATGGGCTTTGATGTTAGATCTAAGGTGTGGTTGACCTAGGATAAGTGACTGGTCCTTTGGGACTGAGATTAATCTGACTATTGCTGTGATTCTCGGTGTAAGGGACCATCTATCACACAGGCAGGTTTATCTGGATGGCAAGACAGAAAATCCAAAATTGCTGTCTGTAACTCCATGCTAAGGCTGTTATAGTACCTGAGGAGTTTACACTTAATAAGTGGTGGGTGAAATCTATGTATAGAACTCATCAAAACCAATTTGGGGTTTGGACCCTTGTTCTTAACAGTCTGCCCTGAGGCTGGTGCTCACAATGCAGGCAGCTTGACAAGGCCATTAATAATTGTCTTCAGAGCAGGCTTTGAATAGAATGTAGTAAATAAGGCCTGGTGCCATCCATTGAACAAGGAGGAGAAACATAATAATGTAATAGCTGCTCATTCAGTGTGTACTGTCTTTCTTGTGCACTGAATAACACAGAGGTCTAGTGGAAAAAATAGAATGTGATCATGTCATTAAACAACATACCATAATACATACCCTTAAGCTTGACAGGCAACCTCAATTTCGGCATTTCCTAAGTTCTGAGTGCTAGACTTTGCAACCTAACTAATAAGCTTTCCTTGTTGTCTGTGTATTTATGCACACAACACTCACAGAATACAGATTGCATTTTTATACCCCAAAGTGTATTTTAACAACAGCAATTTTAATGATAAAAATGAAGATAGAGCCCAATTCCATGTACCCATAAATCTCCCTAATTTATGCAGCTATTTAAAATGTATAGAACAGAAGGACATATACTAGAAAACATCAGGGGAACAGACGGGTGCTGCTCAGTTGCACACAGAACATAAATACATAGGCACAGAAAGAGGTCATTTTTTTTGTAGTGCAGCAAATAAAAACTGCTCCAATTATTGGACTGGGCTAGGATGGCAATTAACCCCCATGGACGACTGTTACACAGGCTACTGTACTTGACTACTACACCTCAACACGGCAAGCTGCAAGACACTCCTGGCTTGTTACGGGGTTTGCAAAAGGATTCATAATCCTCACACGCAAGGCAAGTGGGTTATTGGGTGAATGACTGCTCTCTGGGGAGAGCCAAGAGGCAAAAGGGGAGGAACTGATCTCTGTTGACACAAAATGTCACAGCAGTGCTGGGGTGAAAGGGTTGTTACCGCTCCCACTGCAAACTGGGGGGATCCTGCTGTGCTATGTGTTTCTTTCAGTGCTAGGCGAGCACCTCTGTTCCGAGTCACTAGGAGGAGGGAAGGTAGATTGCTGACCAAAATGAAACCATATAGAAACCTTTCCACAACTCTCCAAAGAAACACACAGGCACGCACTATTATTAAGATTTATATAGCAACTGGAGTGGCTGGAGCAAGAAAATATAGCTCAGACTCTTACCAGCACTCCACTGCATGGGGGTGTCACCCTGTGTACAGAAGGCACCTGCATCACCCAGCTGCCACTGAGGGTGCAATTTTTATTATTATTCCTGGGGGTGCATGAGAAGGATTGAACCCAGCTTGACTTGGAGATCCCAAAGTGTCGACAGGGCTGGCAGACAGAAAAAAGCACACTTTTAACCTGTAAAGAGAGTGCGTTCAATACGCCCAGGCCACTTTGGCTGGGAGGGATGCTGGGTTCCTTTGCAGCATTGAGTATGGTGCGCTTGCTAGGATCCTGTGGGCACTTCGTCTAAACAATTGCCTGCCATTGTAAGGACCTCAGGCTTTGCTGGCACCTTGTTCTCACCTGTTCTTTGTCTGTGGACTCAACAGTTTAGACTCTTGAGGACTGAAATGTGTTACTCTAACTAAAGTCATTGGGCTCAGGATAGGGGTGTCCGGGTGAAACTGAATGGTCTGTGTTATACAGGAGGTCAGACTAAATTCTAATGGTCCCTTCCGGCCTTCAACTCCATGGAAAGCCTCTGAAAGAGAACAGACATGGAAAACCCATGATGCTTTTCAGAACTGAACTGCACTTTTCCCTAGTCTAAACAATGGAGGACACAAGCTCACTCCATCCACACCCACACAGCATTGCATGGGCCTCAGGACAGACCGGCTCATCCAGCATTTCCTTGTCTCACAGACGTTCCCTTCGGGATTCTAGTTTGTGACAATGGTGTCTGTCTTCTGTAGGATTGATGGACTCAGCCTCTGCTCCTCTTCTCAGAGAGCTCTGAGTTGCAGGTCCCCAAACACAAGTCCCCCACAACCCATCTCACGTGCCACAGTAACTAATCCAGTATAAATGTCTGGTAGCCAGACTCCAGCTCATGTCTCCTTGTCAGTGTAAAAACCCAATAGAATCCCCAAGCTGCATGCTGGGGGATAACTGTGTCAAAAATGTGACGTTATTTGTGTCATGCAGTTTGTTGTGTCAGAGGGGCCCAAGCCTACTGACTTAATGCTTTTATAGGGAGAAGCCAATGGCAGATATATGTACCCTACACCGATGGTAACACACTTCAACCCCACTTCCTTCCTCTGTAGGGTTACCCCTTTGATCCATTTCACCTCTGGAAATATAGAACAGGAAACAAGCTCTAACAGTTCTGATACGAGTGGCACTGCTTTATCTTAGGGCAGCACTGGAAGGGACTAGAAGGATATTTTGCTGTAGATGTATCAGCAAAGATAAAGAAAGAGCAAAGGGGAGATAAAATCTCCCTATCTGTTTGGAAAATAACTGGTTAGAGACAATAAATGGGATAGAGACTTTGCAGAAGCCTGGGTTTCTGGAGTACTTTCTGCTGCATTTTGGTGCTGGTGGTGTTGGGGAATGGTTCAACTTCTTCCAGGTCCTCTTTTTAGTGGGGATCTTGATTATTATAGCAGCATCTAGAGCTGCCAACTGAGATCAGGGACCCACTGTGCTAGGAGCTGTCCATACACAGGAAGTCACGGAGCTTGTCCCAAAGACTTTCCATTACTTTCTGATGAAAATAACACTGGTATTTCACTAATCTGTTTAGCTTTTGCAGCCCTCTTCTTGTACTTCCTTTCCAGAGCAGGCATGCCTTCTAAAACAGGCGCCATGCTGCAAGGTCAGGCTGCACAGAGAAAAATGAAATACCATTGACCCTGTGAGGAGCAGCAGCAGCAGAAATTGCCAGCACAGCTGTTGCTGCACCATTTGAGTGCTGTGGCATATGGAGGACTCCAAGGCCAGATAGCACTCTTTGGGGAAACTCAGTCTGCCTCAGCTTCGGTAGTTTTCTAACGGGTCTGTGGAGCATTTCCAGATGGTCAGTAGAGCTGCTTCCGTAACATTGGTGCAGCGTCTGTCAGTGTTCAAGCAGGGATGCTCCCTGGAAGCTGGAGTCAAGTCCGTGACTCTTTCAGGGTTTTCAGAGTCTTTTGCGACCAGCTAAACACAAAACCCAAGTCCTTGTCAGCATTCAGGACCACATCTCTCTGGTCCCATTAGTGTAAACTCAACCACAATCAAGTCTGCAGATGACACTGAAATTGAAGTGGTAGAAGACACTCAGGAAGACAGAACTAAATTGCAAAATAACCTGGAGAGAGACAAAAGCACTGAGAGGGTTTTGGTGGGAGGAGAGGAGAGAGGGATACAGGCTACAAAGGGAGGTTTGGTCCTGAAAATAAATGTTAAACCCAGCATTCAGGAAGAGGAAACAATCACTGAGATAAGACTAGACTGCCACATGGACTACGTTCAAAGGGAGTTAATTTTTACTGTCTTCCTTTAAAACTGTCCAAAGTGACAGGACTTCTTCATGTGAAGAAACTCTGCTGTTGTGTAGGGAAGGTATGGAACCAGAATTGGGAGGACAGGTGAGTCCATGAGAGGATCTCTGTCTAAGAAATGGCCAATTATATGAAAAAGTGAGATTTATTGCAAATTCTTTAAGGTAAGGTAGGGGTTCTCAAACTGGGAAGCGTGACCCTTCAAGAGGTCATGAGGTTATAACATGGGAGGTCATAAGCTCTCAGCCTCCCCCGCACCCAAACCTTGCTTTGCCCCCAGCTTTTATAATAGTGTTAAATATAAAAAAAAAGTCTAACTGCATGTGTGTAGTTTTAATTTATAAAGGGGCGGGGAGTCGCACTCAGAGGCTTGCTGTGTGAAAGGGGTCACCAGTACAAAAGTTTGAGAACCACTGAGTTAAGAGCTGTCCAGAAACTTTCCTTTAATATAACAGGAACTGAGCCATTAGCTGCAGTCACATCTGGTGAAGAGCCCATTTTTTTCTCCTGCGCTGTTCAACAGCATGCATGTTGCAATCAGACCATGCTTTCAATGATCTGAGCAGCACTGCTCCAGAGAGGACACTGTCTGCCTTTCCTACAGGTGAGCTGGCCATCTAACTTAGACACTGGACAATCAGCCTTTTGTATTTGAAGGGTGATGGTGGTGGGATGTCTCATGTGCCTCCTCTTCTGCAGGCATCTGGCTGCAGCTGGTGTAGGCAGCAAACACAAACTGAAACCTGTCTGCCAAACACATCCAGCTGTATGCGAGCTCCTGCAGATCCAACCACAGCAAAGCAAAGCATGGGATTCTACAACAGATGGGCCAGGGAGTCCGTCTCTCCCAAACTCCTCCACCCCTTGTGCTCCTTGTTCAATCCGGCAGTCCCCCACTGGTATTAAAAATAGCATCTGCTTATGGAAGACTTTTCTGAGCTCCTTGCAGTATTGGGGTCTATTATATTATAAAACTCGTTTTATATTATACCCAAGTAACTCCCCTACAAAGTTCCTCAAAGCTACAAAATGACACCTCTCTTCAGAAAGGCCAACAACTCAAAGCAAAAAGGGAGTTTCTAGCCCAAGCCATTCTGGAGACTGTATGAGCCAAACAAGATTAAAATGAATTCCAGATACATTTTTTTCAAGACACCCTAACATTTAAAGTCCTTTTCTGAATTTTATCCCAGAGAACTATCCCAGGATGAGCTGTGGCATATGGAAGTTAGTTTATTTTGTTAAGTCAGGCTGCCACAGTGTGCTCTACTCATCACTGAGTTGACGCCTCCTTCTGGCAATCCTGGGGCTTCACTCTGCCCAGTTCAGCACTCCCTTTCCGGTCTTCCAAAGTGCAGTTCTCCTCCCACTCATGGAGTCACCGTGCAACTGTTTCATGACTTGGCCCTTCGGCCAGGTAACCCTCTGATTTGCCCTTCTGGGGGACTCTTTCGAAGTCCCTCTGTACCAGCAGCACCAGGCCGTCCTCATGTCCACTGCCTTGACTACGTCACTCCTGCAGTGACTCAGGCAGTCATCTCATTCACTGCCCCAGCAATTCCACTATGCAGTGGAGGGTAGCGGAACCCAGGCCCGCCTTCTGCTTTGGGTTCTGTCCAAAGCCCTACAGCAAGCAGTTAAGGTCTGTGGTTATATCTACCTTACTGCTCTTGCCCCTGGACTACTTCCTACCATGCTTCCCCAAACTTTTCATTCTCCAGCCTTCCTAGTCAGACCCCTCTCTCTTAGGCCTGCAAGGTAAACTCTTGCGGGTGGGTGGTTCTTCCCTTCCCTCAGGGGGCGAGACTACAGCCTTCTTCCCTGCAGCTTTATGCTTCAGTCTTTGCAGAACCCTATCTGTTCTTCTCTTCATTTTCATCATGTCTGCAGGGGTGATAAAGTAGAAACTAAGCCTGAAAAATTACTCTATATTTGTCCGGACATTATGCAGAATAGCTGCACAGTCATTCAAAACTCCCTTCCACTCCTGCAGCATTTCTAGGGGGACTGTCTTGGTGACTAACTTCACAGAGAACCTTGCTGCTCTGCCCTTTGCCTTTTATGAATAAGGCCATTTTTTACCTCCCAGTCACCTGCCTCAGTGTAACATCATAAAAGGGCAGGACAGTCTAAAGGCACGTAGAGAGGGTTATTACCCATCTGTCCCCCAGATACCACCCACTACCCCCTGACATCATAGAAGAACCTCCAAGGCATAGCAAAACTGCAAAGCCAGACCTGAAACCTCCTACCTCACCACCACCATCTTTGCTTTCACGGCCGAATGGCCAAGCCAAATGGCACATACAACAGATAAAATCCCAACGCAGCCCTCCTTTCACACACACCGCTTACCATCTCGGAGGTTCCCCGAGACTGGGATTCTTCCCAGGGAAGGACAGGCAGAAATGTGTATTGAAGTGGCTGTCAGAGCCTCTCTGAAATATGAACAATAATCACTTGTGGGGGTTTTGCGCTCGCACAGCCACAGCCCCTGCTCCAGCCAGACGGTCTAGGACAGGGCCTCTAGCAACGGCCGAGCGACTGGCCAACCTGACGCGTGTTGACATGTTCATGGCCCTCAGTACTGAGTCCCATAAACCCCAGAAAGCAGCAGGAGAGGTGGAAGCAGTACTGGAGTATGCAGAGGGAAACCAACAGGGAGGTCTCCAGAGAGAGTGGCCAAGGACAGCATTGCCGTGGCATAAAGACAGTAACGAAAAAGATTGGGAGATGAAGAGGCGGCTCCTGGAGGCAATACACAGCCACAAGGCCCTGCTGCGGCACATGGTACTATTAGGGCAGCAGGCAATGCAGTGCAAACCAACACCCAGCCATGTTATGCAGCCCCTGGACAATACCAGCTACTGGAAACAGCAGCAGCTCCTCCCCACTGTACTCTGCAACACTACTCCCAGGGACCACTTCCTTCCCAGACCCCAGCTCAAGGAACTGAGAACAGTTGTGCTTGGAAGCCTGGCTCTTTTGAGCCTTCTAGCCCCCCGGGGAACTTTGAGCCTCACCACCCAACACCAGAACGGTTTATGAACAAGAAGAGGCAGAGGCAAGCATACTTGCTGGTGACATTAACCCCCTCCCCCTGTGTTCTGCCCTGTTTCATTAAAGGTTTCTTTGTAGTTGCTAGCTAAGACTGTTGTTTAATAATAAAAACCTGTTGTTTCATTATCGTTTCAGGTACAGGTTTGTTTGTTTGTTACATAATACATTGCTGTTTATTAATAATAATAATAACCTTGAAAACATAAGGAGTCGACAATGCATTTTACACAGAAAATTGTTACGTCTGAAATAATTCATAGGGTTAGGCAAAGACACAAGGTAAAATAAAGATTCCACAATGTTACATGTTCACTACCCCTAAACAGCACCGAACTGATCACAGTCCTCCCCCACGCCCTCCCCCGGGTTAACAGCTGGATGTACAGCTGCACAATTTCAGGCCTGAGAGTCAAAACAAGAGCAGTAGACATCCCTGGCAATATTGCCCTGGCTGTTTCCATTTTCTGTGGGACACATTGCTGGATGCTGAAACCACGGAGTAAGTCTCTGCTTCTCAGCCTCCCACCCACAGTTAAGGACTTCTCAGTCACTCACAAATATTATGCCAAATACAACATGCTGCTATAATCTTTGGCACCTTTTTTTCCTGCTGTTTCCAACCTATTCCGCAAACAGCGCCACCTTCCTTTCGACTCCGCTGTCATTCTGCAGCTTCTGAGGCGATAGTTAAACAGTTTCTTCCTTCTGTCCCATTGGTCTGTGAACAGCTTCATTAACTGGGGAAGCAGAGGATAAGCCGGGTCTCCCAGGATAACTGGAGCAGTGTACCACCATTAATGTACATAGTGATCCTGGGGCAAAACAGTCCTTTCTCCATTAAGGTAACAGAGATGAGTTCTGAGAGATCCTAGCATCGTGGACCTTCCAGGCCACTCACCATTTATGTCTGTAAACCTGCCACAGTGGCCAAGCAGCCCTGGAAGCCCCTTGGAGAAATACCCCTTTCTGTCTATAAATTCTGAGCCCTGCTGGGGGAACAAATAATAGGCACAAGGGTTCGCATCAGTTGCCCCAGAAGAGTCTAGGAAGCCCATGTGTGCAAAGCCATCAGTGATCTCCTGGGCTTTACTAAGTTTTATAACATGGTGCAACAATGCCTTTACTGGGGCACCACACACCTGCAGGACAAGGGCCCCAACAGCCAATCTCCTCCTCCACCAAACTGGTTGACTATGGACTGGTAGCATTCAGAGTGACCAACATCCAGATGGCAATGATGACCCACTTCTCAATGGGTGTGGGGCACCACGTTTGTACGCTGCAGCTCCAGGGTTAGGTTAGCACAGACCTCAAGAAAGGCTGCCTTCAGCATGCTGAAATTCCCTCACCATTGCTGGTCATTCCAAGTCTGCAGAACGATCCCTTCCCCAGACTCCAGGCTGGATTCCTGAGCCCAGAAATGGTGCTGCACAGCATGAAGCTCCTCCAGGAGCTACTCCTGTTCTATCAGTTGCTCAGCGTCCTCCTTCTCTTCCTTGTCCTCATCCCACTTCCTCTGCCACTCAAGCTCTTTCTGCTGCTGGAGGAGCTGCTGCTACATCATCTGCTCGGTGGTGCAGCGGGTGCAGTCCAAATCTGAATTCATCTGGTTTTGAGTGCTGAAATACAGCCCTCAAACAGTTGTTGCGGCTGCCAGCATAGCAGTGAAGAGCACTGTTGCGTCTATGCTGGCTGACAGAAATGGTGCTGCCCTGCCCAGAAAGGAAGCATGCGGCCAAGGCACCAGCAACATGGCATTTTTTAAAAATTTGGACTCACCTGGCTTCTGCTATGCATCCCACAATGCACAGCGAGAAAAACCCCTGCATGCACATTTCTCAGCAGCAAAGCAACAGACAATGGAATACCCTCCAAGAATGCCAAATGCTTAGTACGCAACAAGCCACTGCCATATGTACACTGAAAGAGGGCACAGGCATCCCATGTGCACTATTAGTGCAGCTTGTGTATTGCACGTTACCTGACATGCATAAAAAAGCTGTGTATTAAATTGCCCATGTAGACAAGCCCTAAGACAGCAGCTAGTTAGTTCTGGTGTTGAACAAAGAAGCTCAAGGTTATACTAGTATTGAAATGCACTCAAGAACAGCCAACTGATTTCAAGTACATGCAACTGATGGTTGCCCATGCCAGTCAGGACTCAAAGTAGAGAACTGCCTTGTTATAGGAGCAGAATAATATACTAGAGGAGCTCGGGCCATGGTGGAGCAAACGGAGGGTCCACATGCTGGCAGAGCATTGTTTGAGGGCCAAGAGGGTGTAACTGCTTCTTGCCCAGATCCACCTGATTACAGAGCCCCCATTGGTCCCCATTTCTCAACCAGGCCATTTGCATTTCTCCTTATTTTCAAGGCCCTGCAGAACTCAGCCCCTTACCACAGAAACACAGGGAATGCCTTCCCAGATTAGATCAAAGGTCCATCTAGAGTCATAGGTTCTGAGGCCAGAAAGGACCATTGTGAGCATGTAGTCTGATCTCCTGAATAACACAGGCCAGAGATCTTCCACGAAATAATTCTCAGAGCAGATCTTTTATGGAAAAAAAATCTAATCTTGATTTTTAAAATAGTCAGTGATCCACCACAACTCTCAGTAAGTTGTTCCAATGATTAATTACTCTCATTGTTAAAAATGTACACCTTATTTCCAGTTAGAATTTGTCTAGCTTCAGCTTGCAGCCATCGGACTGTGAGATACCTTTCTCTGCTAGATTGAAGAGCCCATTATCAAATATTTGTTCCTCATGTAGGTACTTATAGACTGTAATCAAATCACTCCTTAACTTCCTCTTTGGTAAGCTAAAAGATATATGGTATAGCTCCTTGAGTCTATCGCTATAAGTACCATTTCCAACTCTTTAATCCAGGGGTAGTTAATAGGCAGACCATGGGCCGAATCCGGATCACCAGACAGTGTTTTCCCCAGGAACTGAAATGTTTTTTTTTTTCGAATTTACGGGGGTGGATGGGAAGGGCCGATGAGGGGTGAGACCCTGAGGGTGAAGGGGGGGCTGTATGGCACCATAGTAAAAACTGAAAAATGTTTCATGACCATTTTATTAGATTTAATTCGTGTTTTAAAATCATCACACAAATTAAAGTTGGCTACTCAAGCCTTCTATGAAGCACTACATCTACATCCTTCTTGGTTTGTTATAATTTTGCACAACTCTGTTAATGAACTTCTTGAATGCAGTGTGTTCATCTTTGGTGGCTTCTTGTGTGTCCGGTACTTCCATTCCTTCAGTTGATATGCTCATTAGTTCACTCACATGATCAGGCAGAAAGCGACTTCTTTCGGAACACAAAATTCTATTCAATGATGAAAAAGAACGCTCAACTGTAGCTGTTGTGACTGGGAGTAGCAAGAGATGAATTCTTACTTCTTTCATCCCAGGAAACAGAACACAAAGATCGGGTCGAGCCACGAGTGACGATAAAAAAAGAAGTTGTAGTCAAACCTTCATTCATTCGTCATATGATATTCCACTCTGTGTTCAAATTCTCTATTCTGTCCTGATCAAATGGCAGCCCCATTGCTGATAGTGCCTCACTCCACTCAATCGTTGGTGTTTTAAAGGACAGGGATCTGTAAAAGCTACGTAGAGGTTGAGTAGAACCTAGAAGTCACAGTTGAAGATTTTTAAGAATCAAGCCTGGGTACTTTTTCAGTTGTCTTAACAAACACTTCTTGTCCTCTTCACTTAAGGATTCAATACAAATGCCTTCATTAGTCAACTTCTGGACTGAAGTCTTTGCTTCTTCCTGTACTTTTTCAAGGGATAGCTCTCGGATTGATCCAAATGTAGCTTCTATTGCTGGACAAAGATCTACTATTGTTGTAGCAGATGCCAGGATGGCATTGTTTAATGACCCAAGTGGTTTCAACAGTAGACTTTAAAGAGAGAGAATGGCAATAATCTTCTCTGAACGTAGTAGCAAAAGTAATCCACCAGCCTCACCACTTAGATCCATCCCATTTTGGTAGATACTTTCCAAAGCCAGTAATAACGGCTGGAGTAATTTTAAGACAACAGCCAAGGATCGCTCATGAGAAAGCCAGAGGGTTTTCCCAGGTTGGACTAATTTGAACTTCAGTCCCAGTGTATCTTCTATATTTTCCAAGATATTCAGTCTTTTTGGACTCTTGCTGAAAAAAGAATATAATGAAGACATTAAATTTGTAGCTTTTTTAATGTCTTTTGAAGATTCTGCAGCTTGTACTAGTGCTAGTTGGAGTAGATGGCCTCTGCAGTGTGTATAGGAGAGATCAGGCTTACGCTTTTCTCTGAGGAAAGCTTGTACTCCACCATGTCTTCCAGAGAAGTTTTCAGCTCCATCAAATGCACAAGCAGCCATCTGTTTGGGGTCCAATTGACAAGTATTTAACTCTTCTAAGATGTGGGTTGTCACAGATGAAGCCAATGTGCCTTCTGTAACTTGAACAGCTAGAAATGAATCTACTGGCCTACCACTGACACCAAGATAACGTACACAGTGACTTAATACTTGATGCCAATTTGCATCGATGCATTCATCAGCCATGTATGCAAATTTTTTGAATGTGGTGAGAGAGTTCTTCACTTTTTCAACTGTTGAGTCTTTCACTGTTGCACCACATGCTTCTAGCCAGTCAGTTGAGTTTCTTGCAGAAAGATAGTGAACATTTGCTGGTCTTGTTCGGAACCAGTGTTCAACTTCAGGATAAACAAGTGACAATGCACTTAACATTGGCCTCCAGTTTGTAGTGTGTGGTATCTCTTGCTTAAATAGAAAGTATGATGCCACAGCCATGTGTGTTCACATGAACTGTGTTGTGTCTCCAGCATTCTTAACAGACTCATTAACACTCACCAGTGTTGTCCTTGGTCAGTGGAGACTCAGAGTTCAGAGGTGCTTTCACATGAGTTCACCTCCCAGGTGGGGGGAAAGAAGGCATCTTGCTCGTTCCTCCAGCTGCTCAGTGTTCGCTCTGGCCACTGTTGTTTGTTGAGCCACCGTTCACTCCATCAATCTGTTGTCAATGGCCCTGCGCCATCACCTTCTGCTGCCACCTGCCACTGTGACCTCTGCGAGTTGGTCTCTTGAGGTTCCACACAGCTCTCAGTGATTTCAGCTGAGCTCTCAGTGGGGGAACCTCGCTGCTAGTGCAGACTGGGCTGTCTCTTCCACAGAAACACTGTCCACACAGCAGGTCTACGCCCTTAGACCTGATTAGCAGTGATCTCAGCTGCAGTGGTCACTTAACAAAAGACTATTTATGGAGCCTATTCAGCTCTGTCTTTAAAGAGTGGAGAGGGGCAGGTCAAATAGTACTTGTGACTCAGGCAGACCATCAAGCAAAACACCTGTCCCCACCCTCTCTCTTGATGCCCTCAATCAGCACAGGCTAAGTACAGTTCTACTGCTCTTTACTCATACAATAAGAATAACAAAATTTCATTACCCCCCCTCCGCATTCAAGTGATTTGTAACAGAACCCCAGCCAAAATCTATCTCTTGGGCAACACAGCTCTGTTTGCTGGATACCTAGGTAGATTAGGTGTGAATGTAAATACAATCTGGTCCTGAAGCTTTCCCCACCCCAACCCCCTAGCTCATCATTAGCTGTCAGGGAGAGCTCATTTAGACTTTGCTTACAAATCATAATTTGAAATTATTAGGTTGGCCAACATCACCAAAATGAATGTACTCACATGGTCATAAAAAACAACAGCTGTATAAGGAAGCTAGTCTATGTTCATACTTTTCAAATCTATTATACTTTTTTAGATATACGCATATACCGCATACGCTTTTAAAGTGTGTATTAATGTTTCAAGTTCAATTCAAATTTCCAAACGATCACTAAATTGGCAACACTGCATGTAACTAGTTCATAAAACTGGGGGGTGGGGGGGGGTGCATGTTGGGGAAATTCAGCGGGGGTATAGGGAAATCCCTGCCACCAGATGCTTTTGAACAGACCCCAAAATCTTTTTATTTACTTATTATCATGATGATTATTATGTTTGGATTTATTTTCTCTGGAGTCTGGACCTTGACTAGACCTTGACCAAGAAATTTGGACCTTGACAAAAATAACTGACTACCCCTGCTTTAATCAGTCTTGTGGCTCTTCTCTGAACCCTCTCTCCAATTTATCAATTATGGACATCAGAACTGGTCACACTATTCCAGCACAGGTCACATCAGTGCCAAATACAGAGGTAAATTAACCTCTCTGCTCCTCCTCAAGGTTCCCTTCTATGCAGTTAAGGATTGCATTAGCCCCTTTGGCCACAACATAGCACAGCTGATTATTCACCATGACCCCCCATCTTTTTCAGTTGTACCCTCTTGCTTCTCAGGATAGAGTCCCCATCCTGTAAGCATGGCCTCCATGCTTTGTTCCTAGAGGTATACATATAGCCAGATTAAAATGCTTTACTTTGCTTGCACCCAGCTTACCACGTGATCCAGATCCCCTTGAATCAGTGACCTGTCCTGTTTGTTATTTACCACTCCCCCAATTTTTATGTCATCTGGCATCCTGTGTCCAACATTAGGAAGTACCAGATGCTTAAAGGATGGTACAAAACCCCTGTTACTATGGAATATGATACCCATCAACATTTTTCTACCCTCCTACCCCCCGGTTGGTTTTCATGTGAGTTTACATCCTTTCTAAATATTTATCCTGTCTACCGTAACTGTGGATGTTCTCATTAGTCATATAAAACTCTCCCAGTTTTATTTTATTATTAACAATGCTAGTCTCAATGCCTTGGTTATCCACGTCTACAACTGTCTGTGCCTTTTCCTGTGCTGTGGATGGAATGACTTCCTAACTCTGGTCCAACAAGCCACTACACTCACTTCAGTCAAATCTCTCAAGTCCTACTTCTTCTACGAGGCCTACAAAAAGTGAGGCAGAAACAACGATTACATATAGAACTCAAATGAGCCACAAAGCTATGCACATACCTACCAGGTAATCATTAGTAACCCTCACTTCTCCCTTACCCCATTCCCTCCCTGTTTGCTACTCCTATCCCATGCACTGTGCCATGTCTAAAATGAGACAGGAAAGCCTTCAAAACAGAGTCTATGTTATGTAAAGCATTTAATCCATTTCTGGGAGCTGTAATATTAATGATGGAAGCAACTCTCTTGAAGATGCAGGAGGTGAGGAGATGAGTGCAGGCATACAGGAATGGTGAAAAGCAGAGGATAGTGCAACAACAAAAATGTAAATATCAAAATGCACATAAAAGGGCCACAGGGAAAATGTTAAGGAAGTGTGAAAAGGAATAGGCAAGAAAATACCAGAAGTATTGCCAACTACACAGAAGTTGCTATCACAAAGGCTTATACTTGATGGCTGGCGGAAATAACAAATCTTGCCAGCATAAATCTAATCTAAAGGAAGAACAAAGTAAATGGGAAGAAAGAACATGAATCAATTGCATCTAAAGAGGCAGAATAGATGTTTACCAAAGCTAATGGAAAATGAAAGAAAAAATCACTTTAAAAAGAATGAGACTACTAAGAAACTACTCTAAACATTAAAGAAGAATTGGAACGGGAGTCTGAAAAGCAGAATTCTAGCCTCTTTGTGAAGATTCATACCAGGGGTCAAAAGATCCATGAGGTTCTAAAGGCAGCTAAAGCAAAGGCTGCTTGTCTTGAAGTAATCAGAAGTTACAGAGGAAAAGGAAATATGGCTGGAGGTCAAAATCTAATCTGAGGCCTTTACTACATGGTGACCTAGCATTAGTAATAGAGAACTTGTCCATGTTTCACAACCTGCACATTTTATAGTATATTCATTTATAGATTTAATAAAACAAAGTGGAATAGAAAGCATTAAATATGTATAGGCTTGGAAGGATTAGACTTTTATCAGTAAATATCAGTAAACATCAATTTCACTGTGCACAAAAAACTCACAAAAATAGTTCCATTGATATAAATCAAAATTTACATATATGCAGTAAGAAAGTAAGTAAGAAAAATGCTGCTTGAGAACTTATTAGAGTCAAAATTCAGTGATTTCGATTTTTGAATTAAGCTTGTTACAAATGGACTAGTGAATGAATAGTAAAACAGATCTGATTTGTTGATGTAAGGATATTTACTTCGTATATTTTGACAATTTGTGTTTTAACACTTTATAAAGCTTTAACTTTTGAATCTCAATGTCTATTGTGATTAGATAATTGTCACCCCCACCCATAATTTCCTGCAACTCTGAAGATTTAAATAGATAAAAATTTAGAAGCATGTTTAAAAATAAACATCAATATTATCTGTCCAAATTATTACCAAAAAATAAAAATGCCAAGCTTAAATATGTACAATGGGGTGCTGGTCTTAGGTGTTATGGTAATACAAATAATGAATAATACAGTGATGTGCGATTTTGCTTTGAAAAGTGATCAAATAAAACATGATTTACACAACAGATCTACTATTTGTGTAATCACAGTCCTATTCTCCCCCTCCCCCGCCCACTTTTTGCTACTGTTAACACTACAGAGCTAAAACAGGTAAAAAAGTGAGTGATTCGATTCCCACTTGTGTAGTCTGAATGGAATTATTAACTCCATTCGAGTCACAATACCAAATTCAGTCGCTTGGCCTGCAATGGAATTGTACATGTGCATAAGAGCAGAACAGGTGTAACTGAAGGTAAATTGAAGACAATAGTATTATGCAGTTATAATTGGGGACAGAATTTCATCTACAGTCTACCTGTTAGAATGCATGACAAATAAAGAGCCCAACTTGACTTTTAGGATGCATCCATGCTGCTAGCAGATAGATTTTTTTTTTTATTTGTAAAATCAGCACATTTCATTTGGAATCACTGATACAATAACAAAACACGGAACCATATCATGTTGCAAAGGAGAATCACATTTTAATGTTATAAATGGAATCTTAACTGTTGCATTTTCCTTTTTAAATGTTAACAGCAGATGCTTACCGTTGCATTGATTATTATTGTTTGTAATGCAATAGCCCAGGGGATTGGGGCTTCATGGTTGTAGACGCTGTAAAACCAGGTAGTAAAATGACGGTTCCTGCCCTAAAGACCTTGGTCTTGGTTTATGACAATGCATAGCAGGTGGATAAAGGAGGTAAACATTAGTAACAACATGATTTTACAAAGATTAGCTCTATGCACGATTTAAAATTATTTCTGAAGGGTTAATACCTGTTATGATAGCTGGCGCCTGAGCAGTACTCAGAGCTAAGGCTGCCAAGTCTTTCCATTCTAAGTCCCTGTTTTTCCTTATTCATAGCTTTCTAATACCTTCACCTTCCGAGACAAACGTGTCCAGGCCTGGTTTCTGTACAGGGGTGAATTTTTAAAATAGACTGTTGTTGGATCGAGCTATGTAAAAACCCAAGGAAAGTGTGAGTGAGGAAAGGGAGCAAAGAGGGAATTTCTTTTCCATTCATAAAAAAAGCCTGTTTTTTAAAAACAGCTCTAGCTCCTCTGTGTTTTGGGACAGGAAGTGGAAATTTGGGGCAAAGAAGCTCTAGGGGGTGAGGAACGCTAAGTGTTGTGAGTCTGCTTTGATTTGGCACACACAGAAAAAGGGGGACCACTGCAGTGGGCTTGTGCTGACTGGGGCAGGCCCTGCACTAGCAGACCTTGCAGCGACTGGATCCCAGCAACCACCCCACACAGAACTCACCCCACCATGGGGTTCAGAGGATGCCACGTCGTGCTGCCCATACAAATCCCAGCCCCTTCTGCCCCCGAGTCCTCCAGAATCCCCCTGCCCCCTGCATCCCTCCCTCCCCCTGAGCATCCCCAGATCCTCCCAGCCCCTCCCGCCCCCGAGTCCTCCAGCATCCCCCTGCCCCCTGCATCCCTCCCTCCCCCTGAGCATCCCCAGATCCTCCCAGCCCCGAGCCCTCCAGTATCCCCGTCCCCTGAATCCCTCCCGCCCCCTGAGCATCCCCAGATCCTCCCAGCCCCTCCCGCCCCCGAGTCCTCCAGCATCCCCCTGCCCCCTGCATCCCTCCCTCCCCCTGAGCATCCCCAGATCCTCCCAGCCCCGAGCCCTCCAGTATCCCCCTGTCCCCTGAATCCCTCCCGCCCCCTGAGCATCCCCAGATCCTCCCAGCCCCTCCCGCCCCCGAGCCCTCCAGCATTCCCCTGCCCCCTGAGCATCCCCAGATCCTCCCAGGCCCGAGCCCTCCAGCATCCCCCTGCCCCCTGCATCCCTCCCGCCCCCTGAGCATCCCCAGATCCTCCCAGCCCCCGAGTCCTCCAGCATCCCCCTGCCCCATGCATCCCTCCCGCCCCCTGAGCATCCCCAGATCCTCCCAGCCCCTCCCGCCCCCGAGCCCTCCAGCATCCCCCTGCCCCCTGAGCATCCCCAGATCCTCCCAGCCCCTCCCGCCCCCAACAGCCCCAACGAACCCTCAGCCCCCAGTCCCCTCCGCCGCCAAACGGCTCCCCCACGCGGCCCAATCAGGGCTCGCGAAGAGGGGAAACGAGTCTCGCTCCGTGCGCGCTGACGTAAGCGCGCCGATCGGGGGGCGGGGCGCGGGGCTCCAGGGGCGGGGCCGGTTCGGAGGGGCGGGGCTTGCGCGGGGCCTGTCGAGCGCGGCGCTGGCTGCCTGTAGTAGCCGCCAGTGTCCTGTCCCGTCCCCGGGTCCGGCGCCGCCCGCCTCGCAGCCGGAACAAAGAAGGGTCCGGCCATGGTGGGGATCCCGGGAGCCTTCCAGTGTAAGAGCCGCCTTCCCGCGCAGGCCATCCTCCCTGCCAGCGTCCCCCGACCCCCTCCGGCTCCCGCCGCCCCGGCCCCCTCTCCCGCCTCGCGGTCGTGTCCCGCCGCCCTGTCCCCATCACCCCTGTCCCCTCTGCCACCGCTACCCCCCTCGCTCCTATCCCTGCCCCCGGGTCCCGATCCCTGCCCCCCTCAGCCATCCCCTCGCCATATCCTGGCCCCGATCCCTGCCCTCCTCAACCATCCCCTCGCCATATCCTGGCCCCGATCCCTGCCCCCCTCACCCATCCCCTCGCCATATCCTGGCCCCGATCCCTGCCCTCCTCACCCATCCCCTCGCTATTTCCTGGCCCCGATCCCTGCCCCCCTCACCCATCCCCTCGCCATTTCCTGGCCCCGATCCCTGCCCCCCTCATCCATCCCCTCGCCATATCCTGGCCCCGATCCCTGCCCTCCTCACCCATCCCCTCGCTATTTCCTGGCCCCGATCCCTGCCCCCCTCACCCATCCCCTCGCCATTTCCTGGCCCCGATCCCTGCCCCCCTCATCCATCCCCTCGCCATATCCTGGCCCCGATCCCTGCCCCCCTCATCCATCCCCTCGTCATATCCTGGCCCCGATCCCTGCCCCCCTCAGCCATCCCCTCGCCATATCCTGGCCCCGATCCCTGCCCTCCTCACCCATCCCCTCGCTATTTCCTGGCCCCGATCCCTGCCCCCCTCACCCATCCCCTCGCCATTTCCTGGCCCCGATCCCTGCCCCCCTCATCCATCCCCTCGCCATATCCTGGCCCCGATCGCTGAGCCCCCTCACCCATCCCCTCGCCATTTCCTGGCCCCGATCCCTGCCCCCCTCACCCATCCCCTCGCCATATCCTGGCCCCGATCCCTGCCCTCCTCACCCATCCCCTCGCTATTTCCTGGCCCCGATCCCTGCCCCCCTCACCCATCCCCTCGCCATTTCCTGGCCCCGATCCCTGCCCCCCTCATCCATCCCCTCGCCATTTCCTGGCCCCGATCCCTGCCCCCCTCATCCATCCCTTCGCCATATCCTGGCCCCGATCCCTGCCCCCCTCATCCATCCCCTCGTCATATCCTGGCCCCGATCCCTGCCCCCCTCAGCCATCCCCTCGCCATATCCTGGCCCCGATCCCTGCCCCCCTCATCCATCCCCTCGTCATATCCTGGCCCCGATCCCTGCCCCCCTCAGCCATCCCCTCGCCATATCCTGGCCCCGATCGCTGAGCCCCTCACCCATCCCCTCGCCATATCCTGGCCCCGATCGCTGAGCCCCCTCACCCATCCCCTCGCCATTTCCTGGCCCCGATCCCTGCCCCCCTCACCCATCCCCTCGCCATATCCTGGCCCCGATCCCTGCCCCCCTCACCCATCCCCTAGCCATATCCTGACCCTGATCCCTGCCCCCCTCACCCATTCTCTCACCATATCCTGGTCCCGGTCCCTGCCCCCCTCACCCATCCCCTCGCCATTTCCTGGCCCCGATCACTGAGCCCCTCACCCATCTCCTCGCCATATCCTGGCACCGATCGCTGATCTCCCCCCTCACCCATCCCAATGCCATATCCTGGCCCCAATCGTTGAGTCCCCCTCACCCATCCCCTAGCCATATCCTGCCCCCAGGGTCGCGATCCATGAGCCCCTCACCCATGCCATATCCTGGCCCCGATCCTTGAGCCCCCCTCACCCATCCCAATGCCATATCCTGCCCCCAGGGCTCTGATCCCTGAGCCCCTCACCCATCCCCCGCCCTGCCCCTAGTTCCCCGATCCCTGCCCCCATGCCCCTGATCCCTGAGTCCCTCACCCATCCCCATGCCATATCCTGGCCCCGATCGCTGAACCCCCCTCACCCATCACCTAGCCATACCCTGGCCCTGATCGCTGAGCCCCCCTCACCCATGCCCAAGCCATATCCTGTTCCCAGGGTCCCGATCCCTGAGCCCCTTGCCCATGCCATATCCTGCCCCCAGGGCTCTGATCCCTGAGCCCCTCACCCATCCCCCGCCCTGCCCCCATGTCCCCGATCCCTGAGCACCTCACCCATCCCCTAGCCATATCCTGCTCTGAGCCCCTCACCCATCCCCTAGCCAAGTCCTGTCCCCAGGGTCTCGAGCCCCTCACAACATTTTCCCATTCCTGATCTCTCTGAATCCTTATCCTGGATCCTTGTGCCCTCACCCCACCTATTTCTTTTCATGCTCCGCCTCCCTTCCCCTGATCCCTCACCCGCATCCCCATTCCGTGTTCCATCCCCACCACCTTCCCTGTGCTCCTCACCAGCATTCCCCTTCCCTCTGGGTTCCCATCTCCTGCCTGTCCCCCACTCCCCTCATCACTTCTGATCCCCATCCCCCTGTCTTGCCTACCCCGGGCCCACTTCTTGCCCCTGCCCCTTCCACTGGGATCTGGAGCAGTGAATTGATGTTTAAGAACGATCTAGTAAATGCCTGCCCTCTCTCTACCTCGGGGGTTTCTAGGGAATGAGCTGCTGTTAGTGCAGAGCTTTAAGGGCTGCTTCCAATGTACAGTTCTCCATGGTGGGAAGGGCGATCTAGATTCTTTCTCTCCTTGGGCTGGTTTAGTGTCAGCCCCCCTGGGTTGCCCTTGATAACCACACTGGCTGGGTAGCTGGTGCTTGCTTTGACGAGAAGGAACGGCAGCTGAAAATGAGTGTGTAAATTAATGTTACTCCTGACTGCATTCACAGTTTGTTTATTTTTGTAGGGAGATGGGGAAGGAAGTGCATTTGCTGCAGGGCTGCCTGCTTCAACAGGGTCTGGGAGATTGTGTTATGGGAGTAGATATTGGTCTCAAGCTTGAGCAGGCCGGGCAGCCCAAGATGTGATGGATGTGGGGTGGGGGACACACCGTTACTCTGGAGTCAATGTACCTTAGCATTAGGTGTGATCAAGGTGTATTGGAAACTGGGTGGTGGCAGCTGTGAATGCTTTTGCTAAGCATCTCTGCCACTTCCCCTCCAGATGTCCAAACCCACTTTCTCCCTCACCCTGGCCAGTGTTCTTCTGTTCTGTCATTGATCTCCTCTAACTTCTATTTGTGCACCAAATCTCTTCAAAAATATCGAATTCTATTGCCCTTATTGCAGGTTAAATCTGTGGAAAACTTGAAAGCCCCAAAGTTTTAATTTTTTTCCTTCAAAGGGTATTTTAAAAAAACAACACCAAAAACTTCAAATAGTGTGTTCAGCTTTGTGGAAACTTTAAAAGAAATTGCTTCTTGGCTCAGACTAACATGAAAAATGTTCATCTCCAAAGCAGCATTTTTGAGAGAGATCTGAGGGAGCGAGTGTGGGTTTGGAATGGGCCTCTTTTTGTTGTGGTGGTTGCAATCGATGACGGTTAGTCTGGCCTGGAGAAACGAAGTCTGCAGCTCAGATATCCCAGGATTTTTGGGGCCAGTTCTTGCTCCCATTGAAGTCAATGGCAAGATTTCTGTTTACTTCAGTGAGAGCAGGACTGGGCCCATAGGGTAAAATTCACCTCTGGGCAGCGAGGAGCAAGTGCAAGGGTTTAATTGTTATATAGGCTGTGTGCTGGCATTTTGCACTGGAGTATATTTTACCCCTTGTGAGACAATGCTTATTTCGAATGTTGTTAAGATAACATGCTAATCATTCTGGGTTCAGTCTAACTATTGGGCAGGTGCAAGAGACCATTACATGCCTGTGGAGTTATTGACTTAAGTGAGGCTCTTTTGTAGACATGTGGGTTCACCCAGAAGGAATTGGGTGCAGGATTGGGCCCGTTCATCTTAAAAAGCTTGATTCTCCCTACTTGCCTTTGGCATTTACAAAAGTGTGTTCTTAATTTTGAGCAAAACCTTTTCAGTTCTTTTTGAAGGGAAATGTTTTATGGATACCTGAGGATTGTACAATTTGTGTCTGGGAAATTGTTTTCATAACAAATGTAAGTTTTTCTGCAATTCAAGTAGATCTGTTACTTCAAGAAATTGTGCAATGTCATATTAACTTCATTTAAAAAATAATATGACTAAACAAGTGTCCGTGTGTGAATGAAGCCGTAAATGCTTAGGGCTGTCTAGACTAGAAAAGTACCACTATAATTATGTTGGTTGGGAGGGTGATTTTTTTGACCATTATACCAGTATAGTTAAGTTGAGATAGCTTTACTGGAATAACTCCCCATGTGGACACTCTTATTCCAGAATAAGAGTGTCTACGTGTGGGATGCCATATATTAGTGTAGCTTATTCCACTTCTGAACCAAAGTAAGCTATATTGATATAAACACTTTTACACTGGTATAACTCTGTCCATACTAGTACTGTTGTACTGCTTTAACTATACTGGTATAGGTAAAGTGGCAAAACTTTCTAGGGTACGCAAGCCCCTTATGAAGTACTTCCTATTTTCAAAACTCAGTGAGTATTAACTAATCCTTTACAACCCTCTTGTGAATTACTTGGGGCGGGAGGGATAGCTTAGTGGTTTGAGTATTGGCCTGCTAAACCCAGGGTTGTGAGTTCAGTCCTTGAGGGGGCCATGTAGGCATCTGGGGCAAATATAAGGGTCAGTACTTGGTCCTGCTGTGAAGGCAGGGGACTGGACTCAATGACCTTTCAAGGTCCCTTCCAGTTCTATGAGATAGCTATATCCCCATATTAAATCCTTTCCTTTTCACAGATGGGGAAATAGAGGCAAAGGTTGTCATCAGTGCCTGGCTGCAGAGGAAGTCAGTATCAGAGTAGTGTCCTGTACTGGGATCACTAGACTGCACCTATCTCTACTAGCCCACTCATCTTCATTACACTGCATGAGTTTAGAGGGAAGGTTAAAACCTGAAACTACTTGATCTTAAGCTGTTCAGGGTGTTTGCTTTAACTCTGTATTAAATGATATTTTACACTGAAAAGTGGTAATTGTCCCCATAAAGGAACATTTTTGACCTATAACAACTTGGTTTTGTTCTATAGTTTGTAAATACTCCATGACAAAGTATTCTCTGTTGTAGAGCACAAATGTGTTTCAAGTCTCTCTGGGCTGGTAAAGCAACCGTATATCTGTGTAAAATAAATTGAACAGAAAGAATAGAACTGGATTGCAGATCAAACTGGAAGGTCAGAATGTAGGAGTCTTTGTTTTGCTTTCTGACAGTAATGGTTCTTCACTGCAAAATCCTAGTAAACCTACTAACGGTCATGTTTACATGTGTCCTTCCTATCAGACAAACAGCCAGATGAACTAGAAACAGAATTGTGTGCATGCATGTGTGTAACGGAACACTTCAGTGTTGCTATATAGCAGCCTACAGAGTGCTCCATTGGGGATAAGAAGGTGATTAACTTGAGCTCCGTTTTAACTAACTTTACCGAAACAGGAGGTCTCCTTCTAGGAAGAGTTGCAGTCCTTTTCTTTGAAAGCTGTAAAGTTGGCAGGGCTGCAGGGAAGTACATTACTGCTGCCAGGGAGTGGATAGATGGTTAGTGTGTGTATATAGCAGTAATAGCTATATTCTTCTGTTCATTCTTCTCATCTTTTCTTATGTGTGCAGCACTTTGTTAATTTATGGATAAACTTGTGTGTTCAGAATTGATTTCAAGCAACAGTGGGCTGAGTTGTACAATGCAGGAAGAGAGAGAGATCACATTGTGATGCCTTTGTGTAACTGTGGAATAGGATGGGTGTTCGCTAAGATCAGTTAAACTGTATCCTGAGTGTGTCTGTGTTGACAAGTTGAGTTCAATGAAGCAAGGCAACCAGTGAAAGTGCATCCTGAAGTTCAAAGAAAATGAGAGAGCATTTTAAATTGAAATGTGCTGGCTTGAAAGGGAATCTGTCTAAAGACAGATGCCAGCAGTAATGTAGAAACAGCCAGAAAAGCTACATGCCTGGTTACTGAAGAAATTACCAAATGAAGGAAACTACAGATGATGGATAAATCCTTGTGGGGTGGTGGAAAAATGTACTGGGATGTGGTGGGAGTGAGGATATTATGCAATCAACCCAGTTAAAAATATTTTTGTGTCAAACCCTGCACACTCAAAACACCATATTGCCCAGGTGGCTGCTGAGAGAAGTAAACTCTAGTAGAGCGGTCATATTATAATAACATGAGTTAGATCATGTAATTACATGTCTCACATTCGCAGGCTATGAAAGAGTGTTCTTCAGCTTGGATGTGTCTTGCAAAAATAACTTGCAAAAAGTCCCATGGTGACCTGTTTGTGGCGCAGAATGACTTTGCAATCAGTGGTGCAGGCATTGACAAGAATGCATATTGGTGCAGGACCAAGCACGAGGTGAAAAGACAATCTCTTAATACCCTACTCAGAAAAGCCATTCAAGGGGGGAGGAAGGATGGTCCTGTGGTTAATGCACTAGAGTGGGACTCTGGAGACCATGTTCAACTCCTGCCTCTGCTACAAATTTTCTGTGTGACCTTGGTAAGTCACTTAGACTTGGATCCTCAAAGGTATATAGACACCTAATGCCCATTGAAATCAGGTTTTGATTCAGCAAAGCATTGAAGCATATATGTAACTTCAAGCCTGAGAGTAGCCGTGTTGAAGTCAATGGGTGCATGCTTAAATGCTTGACTAGATCAGGGCCTTTTGGGTAGTCTCGGCGACACTGCAATCAGGAGATCAAAGCTAGTTCTAGTAACAAGAGCAGTAAAGTTGCAGCAGCACAACCAGTGGTAGCATGGCCAGCAGCCATTCAAGTTTGTACCCAGTATCCTGGGCAGGGTTGTACTCAGGAGGTTAGCCCATGCTGCTGTCGCTGCTACACTGCTGTTGTTACTAGAACTAGCAATGATATTCTACATCGGGGTCGGCAACCTGTCAGAAGTGGTGTGCCGAGTCTTCATTTATTCACTTTAATTTAAGGTTTCGCGCTCCAGTCATACATTTTAACGTTTTTTAGAAGGTCTCTCTCCATAAGTCTATAGATTATATAACTAAACTATTGTCGTATGTAAAGTAAACAAGGTTTTCAAAATGTTTAAGAAGCTTCATTTACAATTAAATTAAAATGCTGATCTTACGCCGCCGGCCCCCTCAGCCCGTTGCCGGCCTGGGGTTCCATTCACCTAGGCTGGCAGCGGGCTGAGTGGAGCCTGCGGCCGGGACCCCGGCTGGCAAGGGGCAGGCAGCCAGAACCCCAGACTGGCAGCAGGCTGAGCGGGGCCGGCAGCAGGGACCCCAGACTGGCAGAGGGCTGAGAGGTTCAGCCCACTGCCAGTCTGGGGTTCCATTCGCCGGGTTCCGGCTGCCAGCCCCGCTTAGCCGGCTGCTGGTCTGGGATCCCGGCCCTGCCCACATAGAGTGGGTACCTACCTTCTCCCTGATTCTAGCCCATTCTCTTCCTCTCTCTCTGCACTGAGCTGAGGGTGGGAGTGCACTGACCACAGGGCTGGGGGTGAAGGAGCAGGCTGGGGGTTGGGGTGTAGGGTCTGGCCAGGAGCTAGAATGAGGGAAGGGGCTCAGGGTTGGGGCAGGAGTTTGGAAGTGGAGTGCTTACCTGGGCAGCTACCATTTGGTGCGAGGGGTGCAGGTGGGAATGTGGGGGTGGGGGTGGTGCAGGAGCTCCCGTTTGGTGCGAGGGGTGGGGGTGGGAATGTGGGGAGTGCAAGAGTCTGGGCATGGGGTGTGGGGGGGCTGGGTATGTGTGGGGGGGCTGGAGTCAGGGCTGGGGTCGGGGGGTGCTGGAGTCAGGGCAGGAGGCTGGGTTTGTGTGAGGGGGTGCAGGGTTCAGGGCAGAGGGCTGGGTGTGTGTGTGGGGGGGTGCAGGAGTCAGGGCAGAGGGCAGGGGGTGCGAGCTAGGGTCATGGGGGTGCTCCCAGCCCCCTGCCCAGAGCGGCTCACGGCAGGGGGCTGGAGGGGATATGGGATATGTCCTGATTCCACCCCCCATCCCCAAGGCCCTGTCCCCACCTCTTCTCCGCCTCCTCCCTGGAGCAGCGAGCACCCTGCGGCTCTGCTTCTTCGCCTCCCTCGCAAGGGCCATCAGCTGATGGGCGGCAGGGAGGGAGAAGAAGAGGGGCAGGACCCCAGCACTCTGGGGGAAGAGGCGGGGGAGGGGGAACTTGCGTGCCTTGCAGCACAGCTGGCAGAACCAAGCTTCTTCACCCTGCCCCCGTGGGCGGGGCGGGGGTGGGGTGTCCCGGCCGCCGGCCCTGCTCAGCGTGCTGCCGGCCTGGCAGGCAGCAGCGTGCCATTAAAAAACCGGCTTGCATGCCGTCTTTGGCACATGTGCCATAGGTTGCCGATCCCTGTTCTAGATGATCAAACCTAACTCAGCTATGTCTACGCAAGCTGCAGTTAAATCTCTGGACTGCTGTTTGGACATACCCTTTGCCTCTTTGTGCCTTGATTCCTCATCCCTAAAATAGGCAGAGGAATGCTCCCCTACATCTCAGGGGTTCTGTTAGGATAAAAGTACCAATGTTTGTGAGGTGCTCAGATATTATGATGATGGAGGCCATGTAAGTAGATAAAGAGCAGGCAAAAAAATGGTGTGAGTGCCAGTTATTGTTAACCATATGGGCAGCAGCTGAACACTAAGGAGCTTGAGGCCAACATTTACCGCACAGTGAAGCGTAGTGTCTGTCCGAGGACATGTTTACATTTTGTCTTTGATATTTAGAAGAAGCAAGTCAGCAGGAGTGGGCATATAATGTCAGTAATGCCAAATATATACATTGACTTGGTTATTTGGCTAATGTTTTCATTACATTAATGAACAAATTTACTGGCTGCATTGATAAAGTACTGTGGAGGAATCCTTAAATGTTCTCTATGAAGCTGATGGCTCAGAATAGAAGTGGGAATGCAGGTGGCCATGTGTGTTTGAAATTGGGAATATTCCAGATTACTTTAAAATAGATATTAGCATACCTCACTTGCATATATCTCTTTCTGGTATGATAATGGGGACAGCTCTGATGCACAAAAATTAAAACTGATCTTTTAGGGACTTGACTTTGCTTTTGTCCTGGGGTAAATTCAATGGCTTTAGTGGAGTTACTCTTCCTTTACACCAGAGTAGGTAAGATCAGAAGTGGGCCCTGAATCTTTTGAACTGGCTGAACAAGAGAAGCTTTTTCTTGAATATGGTGTGCGACTTTTCCGAGCACTGGATGGAAAACAGCACGTACGTGAGGTAGAACTCATGAATCGATTTGCTTCAGAGCAATGTTGAAATGAAAAGTCACCGAACTTGAGACCATTATTAAGAATTTCATCATAAATTAACAAAGTCTCACAACTAGCTCAATTTTTACACTGTGCCTCTATTTTTTTTTTTTTTAAAAAGGCCTGCTCTGCTTTCACTTCTATTGGTGTAAATCAGGAATGAGTCCATCTATGGCGTTAGCATGGCATAAAACTGATGTAAGTGAGAAGGGAATCAGGCACCACAAGTCCTCTGGTACGGGAAGTTATGGATTCAGTGCCTCAGCCCAGATAATTGATTCACCTGAAACTCTTCCAGGCAGTTTGAAACTATTTTTCCAAGGCTTCTCCTTGCCTCCTGTGGAGAGTATCAATGAAAGAAAGTCTGTGGCAGAAAATTGTCCCTATGTCTGTCTTCTCTTCCCCACACCTGAAGCCTGTCTAATTCAACAGGGAAGATTACCATCTAATGTCTATTATGTTGTCTCAATAAACTTTAGTCTCCAGGGTTGTAATGCCTGCACCTTTCATTAGTGCTAAAATTCCCCTTCCTTTCCCCCAACAAAAAGCCCATCCTTCTGGAAAGAGAAGCACGAACTGCTACAAGTAATGACAGGTTTCAGAGTAGCAGCCGTGTTAGCCTGTATCTGCAAAAAGAAAAGGAGTACTTGTGGCACCTTAGAGACTAACAGATTTATTTGAGCATAAGCTTTTGTGTAGCTCACGAAAACTTATGCTCAAATAAACTGGTTAGTCTCTAAGGTGCCACAAGTACTCCTTTTCTTTTTGCAAGTAATGAGTTATCCTTCAGCTGAACTTTGTTCTATAAATCAGCCTTTAAGTTATAAGCAGAGACACGAGGTCAGTGGGCAGAGAACCCTGCATCCTTTTAGGGCTCAGAGTCTAGCTTTTCCCTTGAACGTACAGAATTCTGGAAAATTTGAGACTTCATTTAAAAATAGCCCTCACCCTTCTGGTTGTAAGGATGCTTTAAACCGTGTGCTACTGGCATGACTGAAACTGAACAGTGACATAGTAACACTGTTTGAAACATCTCATTCCACCCAAAAAATCTTCTAATTGGGATGGTGCCAGGTTTCAGAACTAGCTGGCAATTTAAAATGTTGATATTAGCCATTTTTCTGTGGATCATCTCAGAAGGAACTGTCTAAAGCAGGTATGTACCTGATGTTCCATTAATTTAAAACAGTGCTGTAGATGAACACTGCTGCCGCTTTTAAAGACCATCTAAGCTAGTCTTTGTTAAAGTAAATCAATAAAAAACCCCAATAAAGGGCCAGTTCTGCCGTCTCTAATGTCTCCCTTTCTCCTTCTGGTATCTGGGGACTCTGTTGTAATAGCAAATGCCTCCAAATATATCACCTGGGGCCAGTGTAGCTCTTGTATGTGTTTGCCCAGCCATTTCTAATGCACTCATTACTGTAACGTCTAGGTGCAGATCTTGTGGTGGATCTCACCCCGCTGTCCCCCATGGACAGCAGTTGCAGGGCCTGGGATGCTGAGCAGGACATGCTGGGATGATCTACGCTCCCAGATGGACAATGGACAACTTCATAACGTGACACCTTTTGCAGCCTACTTCTCCTCTCCCCCACCCTGCCCAAACTGTTGCCATCTCTGCTGTGGGGCCTCCTGGTTGTTGGGGTGGGGGAAGAGACTGATCTCAGGGCTCTGAAACTCTTGTGATGGGAAGGAGAGTGGTCCTGTGAAGAAAGTGCCGTTGGGAGAGCCTCTGCTCCCCACACCCTGTGATTCCCTGTAATGAGCCACATGAAGCATTTATTGCTATTCCTATTGCTGCTATAACAGCATCCCTCCATCGTGATAGCAATGACAAGTATTTATAGAGCACCTCACTGAGTGGTGGACACTTTACAGGAGTCTTGGGAGGCAACTGGTGGCTTTTTCTCTCATTAGGTCATCTTCTGGGCATTGCCAGCTGGCCTTCCTCCCCATGCCAGATCTTTAGGGAGTTACCAAAGGGGCCCTGAGCCCCCCTCTCGCCAAGCTCAGAGCAGGCTGTATAATTTTCAGGGGCAGAGCTGCTGCAAGACTAAGGGTGAGGCGTGGCTAGCGCACTGAGCTTGCAGAACTCCAGTCCCACCTTCCAGGGTCTGGGCCCAGGCTCTACCACTGCACCATGCTCGTACGCGGGCCTGTCAGATACAAAATGCTGGATTCCTGCATTGCAACCTTGGAGAAGCTGTGGGTTTTCCATAGAACTCGTTCCAACAGCAGTGAGCGCAATGCCTGCCCTTACCCTATTTCTTAAGATGTTCAGTGACCCATTTATCTTATGTTATCTAGTATTAAGACATAACTTAAGAAACAATACATATTTCCTAGATTTGGGACTCCAAGCTCACTGACTCTTGTTGCCAAAATTCCACAGAGATATCAGCATTTTGATTAGATGCTGTTCAAAGACAGAGATGCTTAAAAGCCATGTGGGCTCTCCTTTCCCTGAGGCCAGACCTCCTTGGAGCTAATGAAGGTTACGTGGGCCTGGCAAAGAGAATGTACTCCAATGGCTGTTTCTTGGTACCAAATCTTCAGTAGTCTCTGTGGTTACGCTGCAAACTAGATTTTCCGGAACGCTTATCTAGAACTTCTTGTTATCTAAAGCAGTCGTGGCTCCAGATATAGGGAGTTTCAATAAAACGATGTCTGAGTAAATGTGTGTGTGTGTGTGTGTGTACGTGCATGCATGCGTGTGCACACTCACATGTGTGAGGAGCCCAAGAGCCAGGGTGTGGGGTGCTTTAGCTGAATGCTAAAACACCGTGGAGCCCAATGCCTCCCAGGATTTCCACCACTGTCCTGGCTCCTCTGTTCAAGGAACCCGGCCAGCAGCCTTTCAGGTCTGCAGCCAGGGTCTTCCCTCCCCCTTATCCATAGCTTTGTTGGGGACCAAGAAACTGTTGGATATTCGGGACTCTATAGGGTTTTTGTTAGGGAGGGGAAAAAGTGTTCAAGGTGGTTGGCTCCCTGATGGGCCATACTCAGGCAGGTGGCTGGGTTTATCTTGTGACACCACTCCAATGTCTGACATTTCTAGCTCAGAAACAATAACTTGTGCTAAGCTTGTCTTATCTGTGGACATGTTTTTCTAATTAAAGACAAAGCTCAGTAAATATTTTTTAAATGATTGAATTGCCAAAGTATGAAATACACATGTTGGAAGTCAGACACACTGAATACCATGTGCGATTTCCCATAGCCCTCCATTAGAGAAGGTTAGTGTGATGCAGATCTTAGAGCTGTGGATGACAGGTTTATCTGGGATGATTGGCAAAGATTTATAAACTAAGAGGAGATTTACTTTACACACACCTCTCTCCCTCTCCCCGGTTCCACCCTGTCTCAGAAATAGGAAATTGGGATCACATTAAAGTCCTAATTGGTTTGGCTCCAGCAAAGGTTTGGCGGCTGCCAAATAGTTAATTTATTGTGTGAGAGTTTGGCCATGTGTTGAGAGGCAAATTTGCTTTAAGCAAGGGATCTTTTGTAAACTGAACATCTATTCATTCAGCAGGCTCTGTTTACAAGTGAGCTCTGAGCAGGCCCCAGGAGAAACAGGCCTGTTTTACATAACAATCAGAACACAACAGGGCCCATGGACTCCAACACAGCAGGAGAAGGGAAGAGAGAAGGTTTGGGTCTTTCGAGCCCTGTGATGAGCTGAATCAATGGATGCAGGGTTTGTCCTCTCTTCGTGTGTTAGAAAAGCTTTGGAAATACTTGGGCGAAACAGTTTAAAGGGGTTTTTAGTATGACATTAATTTTAAGTCTCTAAAATGTTTGTCTTCATGAAGGTAGGGGAAGCTCTGAGGAGAAAGTTTTGGAAAGAGAAGCAGCCCTAGTGCTGTCACCTCTAGCACAACCTGGTGGGGAGACCTACAGGGTCGTTAGTTTTCTTTTCCTTTATGTTATGAGGAAGGGTAAACTGGAATGCACTTTTATCTGGCTGGCTTTCTGTAGCCCTGCAGGACCTTGCTTTGTTCTTGATCCCGGTACTCTGTGAGATCGAGATCGCTCTTGCTGGTGATAATTTTTCATGTTAGATTTGTTATCTCTGGCTCTTTTCTCTTGGGTCTGGTGAATCTAGTAAGGTTTGACTCATGTGAACTTGTGTGGGAAGCAGTCTCAGGCTGTCACATTGGCTTTAACTATAAACCGCTCTTATTTAGACTATCATCTTTGTTTGGTGTTCTTGAAATGGAAGTTGCATGTAGTGGACAGGATATTGCAGACTGAGATGCAGTATCTCAGCATGGCTTTGGACTTGGCATATGGTTTGAAGAAGCTGATAGGGACTAAATCATGGCTGTAATAAAAATTATCTTTAATTTATCACTGACAGTTAAATAACTAACTTTGTGTTAGGGACCCGCTTCCAGCTAAGAGGAAACAATGGTATTACTGAGGTGCCCAATGGTACCCTTATTGTCAGTTGTCATTTCCATTACAAAATTGAGATCTTAAGGTTCAATATTTTGGCCATTTAATTTTCAGCTGTGAAATGTTCCATGCATGCTAACTACAAGGCAAGAGCTCAGAGGGGGATTTTAGGTGCTTAGCCCTGAGAAGGAATTTGTTCTTGTGCCTTCAGATATTTCAGAGTGCTGAGCGTTTAGGAGAAATTGGTAGGTGGTTGCAGCACACTCTCAGCAATACTTTTCCTTCTGTAACTTCCATCTGCTCCTCAAGCAACTTCCTTAGCTGTGCTAAAATCCATTAAGTCCTATTTATGATCCAAAGGCAAATACAATACAACCATTGATTTGTTTATGTAAATGTAACCTTTCTCCTGATAATTGTAATAATTCTGAAGACACCTAATGATAGTACAAAGTCAGTAAAGGTGTATTTTATGTATGTATCAAACACTTCCAGTGGAAACATGATCATTGTCACAACTGAATGTTAATCAATTTGTGTGTGTGTGTGGGGGGGGGAGTTGCAGAGGCATCAGTTCAACAAACAATATTAGATCAAGCTGAACCTCTTTGTACCAAAGCTGCTTCTGCCTGGGGCTGCCACATGCTATTCTGACACACAGACTAACACATTCAGCATGTGGCACCCTCCGTTTGCCAGTTTTAGTGTTGAGATGATGGCAGGTTCAGGCAGCATTAACTGCTTTGTACAGACGAGTTGCGTGGGTGTTGGAGCAAACAATAAAGATTGTTTTATAGAGCATCTTTTCATCCCAAAGGATCCTAAAGAGTGTAAAATCTTGTCCAGGAAACTCTTCTGCACCCACCACTCTGGGGTTAACTACAGTAATTGTTTCATAGCACACAACAGTACCTAACAGTTTAGGCAGGAAGCAAAGAGGAATACTGTATCCAGTTGCAGAACAAAATAGAATTAATATCAGGATTTGCCTCAAATAGCAGAACTGTCTTCATTCCAGCTTTGCCCAAGTTGGATGAAAGTTTTCTCTCCATTGTCTTTTCTTTGTTTTAAAGAACATCGTACTTAAATCAAGTCCTTCTTAATGTAATGATTAAAAGTAGCAAATTTTAGCCAGAAATTCTTATGAGCTCCTACCACCTGCTGTGTTTGCAGTTCAGATTACTTTACCTGGGAGAGCTGTTGACCTTCCGACACCAATGGCCCAGCCTTTACTCTTTAAGCTGGTTAACTGCCTAGTTTGTATTCCACAATGTGCTTGAAAACTCCACCACCTTCATGAAACTGTTACATTCTCACTTTCAGAGATGCTTGGACCAGGAACCATTAAAAAGCAGTTAAACTAGCTTGGGGTCATGTGCCTCAGTGTAAACACCTGCCTCCTGTTTGGGTACTGTGGCTCAGGAAGGGAGCAGTGGCTGGAAGGTGAGTGTGGATCTGTGGAGGGGAATATATAATATATCGTTTGTTTGTTTTTTAGAAGTAGCCTACTTATCAATAACTGCAGTCCTCCATCATGGGGTAACTTTGTTGGAAGTAAACAGTGGCTGGGATGGTTAGAATATGGAACCGCCTTTCTGTCTGCATAAGCTTAGCATGCCAGTGGTTTGAATCTGCAGACCAGAACTCCTTTCCAACTGGCTACATTTACCAGGATGACTGCACCATCCACAAATGGGGGTGCATCAGTGCTTTTTGCACCTGTTTTGTAACACAGCAGTACAATATGCAGGGCATCCAAGTAATTTATACCCCAGCAAACACATCCTGGCATTGGGAACATGAGTTTCCATCTCATTAAGCTACTGGCAAAGCCTTGGTAATTCCAGTCACTGGTACAGTAGAGGAATTATCCCCCCAACACTGCTAGTTCTGTCAGTCCAGAAAATCACTGTTTATTCTCACCAGTTGTGTGTTTACATTTGAGGGAAGGAGAGATTGTGCTGAAACCATTGTGAACTGTTGCTTCAGTGTGGTCTGCTTTAGTGTTCTTGTTATAAGAACAAAGGGTTTTTTAAATACATATATATAATAGAGGATTTAGATGCATTGAATATAGCTCGGGGGATCTATACCTAGGTTATAATGTTAAATTTGTTTGGAATCTATGGTTTTTAAATGCAACAGATTGCACTGATATTAAAGCTTACAGAGGCTAGATTGCTTAGCAGTTTATGGAGCCATTCATTTCTAGATCGACTGCAGCCCAGGTTGGCATTGGCAAAGTTATTACCATCTGACAGCTGTTTGTTGGCCTGTGTGAAATGAGTTGTTGGTTTCAGTCCATTCCTAGCAGACAGGTGTCCATATCACAGTTGGTCCCTTTTTGGCAGACTCACTAGAGATGCCAGGGATTAAATAGACCATGGAGACCGGGCTCTCAGGCTCCTAGAAGTGAGCCTCTCCAAGTAAGAGGTGAGGCATATTGATGGAAGAGTGGTATGCTTGTGTTGTGGGGGTTTTTTTGTGGTGAGGATGCAAGGGAAGTTTGCACTGCTTGTGGTTTTGCAGGTTTCAAAATATTTTGTGTACAGAAAAGAGAATCATGTACCCGTGGCCCTGTGTTTCATTACACAACTCGTAATAGTCTTATACAAAATACACTTTGGAGGTTTGTATTGCAGCCTTAATGAGAAAGGTCCATAAAGGAGAGGTCTTGCAGGTCTTTCATGAAAATCTCTGCGCTTCATGAAATGCTCTGCTGTTTCTTCATTAAAACAGGATTATCTACTTGAGATTATCCATTCCACATGGGTTGGGCAAGCAGCACTCTTCCATTTTCATGTTAAAATCCTCTAGGCTACAGACAGCCATTGTAAATCGGCTGAGGTAAGGAAGAGTTTTTAGTATCCAGGAGGCTGAGCAGTGCAGAGTTTTGGAAATGTGACTTGAGATGAGAGGAGCTTTTATAAGTGGCAGTTCAATTATGTTTGACTTTTGGACCCATGGGACAGATTTGTGGGTTGTCTTTGCAAACGGCATCTTCAGCAATTCTTAACATTCAAGAGTCCTGTCTCAGAGATTCCTTCTGGCCTTCACTAATCACTTTTTTTTTTTTTAATCTAAACCTTAGAGAAAGAGTTCAGAGTTTTTCTAGACATGACACCAAGCAAATCAGTCAGGCAAATAGCTTCCATTTGCATAGAGATCTTCTGTATGGTGACCCCTCAAGCTTCTTTTGAAATGATGCCCTCAACCAGATTATCATGGTTGTCCTTGTTACACCCAAACATAGCATTGGCCACTGCAAAACTTTATCCCACTTCTAATGTAAGTTTATTGCATCTGATCCAGTTTCATAAAACTTAAATTCTAGTAAAGGTTCATCTCACTTGGGAAATACCTTTCACATCATCTTTTCCATATTTGGGCTGGGCAGGCTGAGAGAACTCACCCCTGTATATATGAGTACAGTGTCTTTTCACCATTCTATACACCATGTCTGCAGTCGCAGTATGAACATCCCATTTGCTTCCGTGGAAGCTTACGGGGAGTGGTCACGGTGGTGGTGAAGGTAGAAGTATCAATACATGTGGCAATCAGATTAATTACACAGTATCTTAGTTGTAATAAGAATTTGGACTCTTTAGGTCCTTTTTGAACTACTTTATTGTCCAAGCTGCAGGACCAAGTTGCACACAGGCGTAATTGGCCAACATATGAAACATGGAGGTACTACTTTGTTACAATGGACATGCCTTTGACATTTTCTCTAGATTTATAAACAAATAAAATTGAGCATATGTAAGGCTCTAGGTGCCTCTGCCATAAATTACAAAAACAAATAAAAACGTACATCACCAAAACTCCCCTCCCTTCTGCACATCTACCCCCAGTCAAAACCCACCCTGTTTTGTAGTATATGTCTTGCAATGTGCGCTGCAGGCTAGCAGTCCTGGGCTATTTTAGATGTGGGGGAGCTTTTTCCAGAACTGAGGTCCCCTTTGGAGAATGCTCTAATGCCAGGCCCATCTCTTTTAAGTTATTGGGGTCCAGCTGGTGTGCCTCTGATGATTGTGTGCATCAGTACAGCTGGAGGAGAGAGCCATTTAGGGCTTTATTGATCAAAACCAACACTTCATCTAAAGTCTGAAAAACCAACAGGCAGCCAGTGCAGATCATGGAGCACAGGTGTCATGCACTGTCACCTGGAAGCATAACTTAATAGTGCAGAAAGCAGCAGCCTGCCTATCTTAAATTTCTGGATTGATTTAAAGTGTTAACCCCAGGTAGCAATTCTGAGGTGACAAAGACAAGGATAACAGTTGCCAGATCCACATCCAAAAGAAGCATTTACAATTATCTAGCCAGGCGCAGGTGGTAAAATGCCTTCCTGGACATTAATGCTGTATGATCATTTGTGTACCAACCCAACCCCCAGATTACACTCATGCATTACAGTTGATAGCATCTCACCCTTGATCAAATATAGTGAAAATACGCTAGCTGTATCTTCCAGTTGCTTCCAGCATCAACTCACTCTCATCTGGACTGAGTTTCAACCTGTTTCCTCTCCTCTATGCTCATTCTCCCTGGGACAGTGGGCCTGACACTTAACAGCTGTCCAGGTCAAGAATATTTTTTCTGTCTGGCTTTCAAACTTAATATGTGGGCCATTAAGAAACATTTTCTTATTGATGATTAATGGATCTTGATACTTTACATTTGTGTGAAATTTGCGTTTTTAAAAAAATTATGGTTTAGGGTTGGCAAAAAACCGACCACATGAGACTCCAAGGACTTCATTGTTTTTGCTGAACTGTCAATCAAAAGCTAAGCAAATGTAAGTGACCCTTGTTCAATATAAAAATCTATGTGCCAAATTTCAGATCAGTGGCGTTTGAAATGGCCAGCATTTTAAGTGACCAAATAGGATTCACAGTCAAAATGCTGATATGGCCTTAACGACATCAGTACTATAGGGAGCTGTTATAACTCTTATCTGCTTTTAAAGCACAAGGCATGGATGTGAAAGGCCAGGTGTTTGCCTTTAACTGCAGCTGCACCATCTGAGCAAACAGGTGGAGATGCTCAGGGTAGTCAGCAAAACGCAGCTGATAAAAGTTAAGAAGACATCTGATGTGCTATTTTACATGAGTAAAATGGATCCCAAGTGAAATCACGTGCAATTAAACACAGCTTTACCTTAACATAGGTGTTGGCTGGACACAGGATTAATAAAATGAACAAAAAATAATGTATGTTTCAGATGTGTTTGTTCTCTCTGGGCAGCAAAGCTGTCAAATCAAACCAGCCATTTCAAAAACTGTTTGTGGGTCACTGAACTTTGGGCAGTTATGCCTACCTCACAGGACTCTTAATGCCAAACCCTGCACGTTACTGAGAATGTTGTACTTTAGAATTGATGTTTTTTGCCCTCTCCCTTGAGGTCAATTCTGTTTCATTTAAATTAATGATTAAATTGAAAAAGATTGCATTTTTAAAATTGTTTTTTGTGTGAATTGGCCTGTTGGAATTTTCCATGGAACTATTTTGTAGGCAAACCCTGATTAACTTGAATCCCTGCACAAACTTTTGACAAACTGTTTAAACTAAACATAAAACCTCTGTAGAAGTCCTCTGATCTACAGTAGTGTGATGTTGTAATTCAGCAGATGTTTTTGTAATGTAAATGAAAATTCTACTCTTTGGTCCTCTTAAAGGCTTGTGCGTGTACATTTATTATTTATTGGTATTGCAGTAGTACCTGCAGGCCATGGTCTGAGCCCCATTGGGTGAGGCACTATGCAAACAGGTAGCTAACTATAAGTTAGTCCCTGGCTCAAAGTGAAAAGGAGTACTTGTGGCACCTTAGAGACTAACCAATTTATTTGAGCATAAGCTTTCGTGAGCTACAGCTCACTTCATCGGATGCATACTGTGGAAAGTGTAGAAGATCTTTTTATATACACACAAAGCATGAAAAAATACTTCCTCCCACCCCACTCTCCTGCTGGTAATAGCTTATCTAAAGTGATCACTCTCCTTACAATGTGTATGTTAATCAAGTTGGGCCATTTCCAGCACAAATCCAGGTTTTCTCACTCCCGCCCCCCCCACCACACAAACACACAAACCCTCAAGAATGCTCAAGCATTCTTACAACTACAGTACCCAGCTGCGGAAGTGAAGAAACAGATTGATAGAGCCAGAAGAGTTCCCAGAAGTCACCTACTACAGGACAGGCCTAACAAAGAAAATAACAGAACGCCACTAGCCGTCACCTTCAGCCCCCAACTAAAACCCCTCCAACGCATTATTAAGGATCTACAACCTATCCTGAAGGATGACCCAACACTCTCACAAATCTTGGGAGATAGGCCAGTCCTTGCCTACAGACAGCCCCCCAACCTGAAGCAAATACTCACCAGCAACCACATACCACACAACAGAACCACTAACCCAGGAACCTATCCTTGCAACAAAGCCCGTTGCCAACTGTGCCCACATATCTATTCAGGGGACACCATCACAGGGCCTAATAACATCAGCCACACTATCAGAGGCTCGTTCACCTGCACATCCACCAATGTGATATATGCCATCATGTGCCAGCAGTGCCCCTCTGCCATGTACATTGGTCAAACTGGACAGTTTCTACGTAAAAGAATAAATGGACACAAATCAGATGTCAAGAATTATTCATAAACCAGTCGGAGAACACTTCAATCTCTCTGGTCACGCGATTACAGACATGAAAGTTGCGATATTACAACAAAAAAACTTCAAATCCAGACTCCAGCGAGAGACTGCTGAATTGGAATTAATTTGCAAATTGGATACAATTAACTTAGGCTTGAATAGAGACGGGGAGTGGCTAAGTCATTATGCAAGGTAACCTATTTCCCCTTGTTTTTTCCTACCCCCCCCCTCCTCGGATGTTTTTGTTAAGCCCTGGATTTGTGCTGGAAATGGCCCACCTTGATTATCATACACATTGTAAGGATGAATGCATCCGATGAAGTGAGCTGTAGCTCAGGAAAGCTCATGCTCAAATAAATTGGTTAGTCTCTAAGGTGCCACAAGTCCTCCTTTTCTTATTGTAAGGAGAGTGGTCACTTTAGATAAGCTATTACCAGCAGGAGAGTGGGTTTGTGTGTGTGTGGGGGGGGTGAGAAAACCTGGATTTGTGCTGGAAATGGCCCAACTTGATTAACATACACATTGTAAGGAGAGTGATCACTTTAGATAAGCTATTACCAGCAGGAGAGTGGGGTGGTAGGAAATATTTTTTCATGCTTTGTGTGTATATAAAAAGATCTTCTACACTTTCCACAGTATGCATCCGATGAAGTGAGCTGTAGCTCACGAAAGCTTATGCTCAAATAAATTGGTTAGTCTCTAAGGTGCCACAAGTACTCCTTTTCTTTTTGCAAATACAGACTAACATGGCTGTTACTCTGAAACCTGGCTCAAAGTGTTCACAGTCTAAACACTTGACATCAAAAGCACTGTTCTCAGTGGTTGAAATTAAGCATGTACATAAATCTTTGCAGGATCAGGAGCCAATAATTTAATCCAAGGGGAATCCAACTGAATAGAAAATATGAAAACTGCAGGTTTTTGTCTTTGAAATATTCAGCACAGTTATCACTTATTTGAAGTTACCTGATAGTTCATGATTTATTTATTTTTTAGCTTATTTGTCAAATACACCCTCTTGAGCACTGTATTTACACTGCTGTAGGAAGCTTTCAGTCAAGCAGTGCTGGGTGGGAGCAGGCCACTTGGATTTCTTTTAAAAATAAAGGGGCTGATGAGTCTAGTGGGGTGGGAGGAGGTATTGTTTCATGGTCTCTGTGTATATAATGTCTTCTGCAGTTTCCACAGTATGCATCCAATGAAGTGAGCTGTAGCTCACGAAAGCTCATGCTCAAATAAATTGGTTAGTCTCTAAGGTGCCACAAGTACTCCTTTTCTTTTTGTATTATGATGATAAGGTACATTACTAATTAGTTCTACGTTGTGGTGTTGAGAATAAAACCCTATGCTTTTAATTAGAAAACGTGCATTTCTAGGATGGACATATTCATGGCAGTGGGGCATTTTCCATTAATGAGGTATTTTTGATGGAAAAGTAATTTTTGAAAGTTTTGAGTATGATTTATTCCTTTGTATTTATTGATAACTCCACAAGGGACGTCACTATTTATTTGATGTGGCCAGGCGCTCATCTACCATGGTGGTGGGCAGCAGTATAAAACCCTAAAATAGACAGGTCAGTTTAATCCTCTGTCAGGAATAAGCAAAGCCAAAACACACAGATTTACACTGAAAAGTGCCAGGCTTGGAGTTTTGCTGATGCTCACTGCACTTCCCTATTTGAACTGGACCCATGCTTTCTAGGTAGCTACTGATGGTTAGCATTCGTGTAGTTCTTAAGTTTGTAATGGAAGGTGGGTTGGTGTGTTCTGTCAGCATACACTTGATTTCAGATGTTTCTCCTGTGGCACTGGCTTAATATTAGTTTTTGAGACCTAACACAACATGTAAGGGAAATTACAGTGCATAATATGTTTGTCCAATGACATAAATTCACAGCGAGTAATGCTACTGCATTTACGGTGTTAACTTAAGTTGCAGTTTTACCTGAAAAGTTGTCTGTATAAAAATGGCCCCATGCTACATAGCAAATCTGCCCTTGTGTGAGTATTCAGTCATATCTGCTCACTTTAGTGACTAAAACAGTTTTTTTCTGCTTTTTCCTCCTGTTCACCCTGCTGAGCCAGCACACCTAAGGGAACGAGCTGGAGTTGATATCTTTCTTGTGTATCCTCAACGGAATTGTTTATTAAATTCTAGAGACAAAGGTGGGGGAGGTAATATCTTTTATTGGACCAACTTCTGTTGGGGTGAGAGACAAGCTTGCTGTCTTACACAGAGCTGCTCTTCTTCTTCAGGTGACCCTCAGTCCCATCATAATTTTTTGTCTGTGAATTTTAAAAGAGCTTAGACTATTTTTGCTCAGCGTAGCAATCCAAGAGCTCACTTAGGAGAAGCACTTCTCACCAAACTTGTAGGAATGCTAATACTGTTCCTGGAAACTTGTAATCGTGAACCTCCTCGTGACATACTTCATGGTGCTGGAAGAAAGCCTCATTTGTGACAAAAGGTGAAGGTAAAGATTTTCAAACATGTTGGCGTGGAAGTTGGGCTCCTAAATCCATATTTAGGGGTTTACAGATTTAAGTGGCCCAATTTTCAGAGGGTACTGAGCAAGGTGAAGGGCTGCTGCTGCTTGGGGCACCTTTGCAAAATGAGGCAACCTTTTCTTTAGTTTTCTTAGTATGGATTTTGGAGCCTAACTTTAGGTCCCTAGACTTGGCATAAATTTTGTCCTGAGGTAAGTTTGTTCATGATATAATAATAGTATCACATTTTTCTTTAGCAGATCGCGAAGTGCTTGACAAAGGAAGTCAGTGTCATTATTGCCATTTTACAGATGGGGAAACTGAGGCACAGAGTGACGCAGTGACTTGCTCAAGGTCAGCCAGCAGGTCAGTGTCAGAGCTGGGAGGAAAACTCAGGTCTCACAAATCCCAGTCTGGTGATCTCTCCACTAGACCACATTGCCTCCTTAAAACAGTGCAGAATCAGGAAAAAATAACTTTGCTGGGCAGGATTTAGAACATAACAACGGCCATACTGGGTCAGACCAAGGGTCCATCTAGCCCAGTATCCTGTCTTTCAGCAGTGGCCAATGCCAGGTGCCCCAGAGGGAATGAACAGCACAGGTAATCATCAAGTGATCCATCCCCTGTCGCCCATTCCTAGCTTCTGGCAAACAGAGGCTAGGGACACCATCCCTGCCCATCCTGGCTAATAGCCATTGATGGACCTATCCTCCATGAACTTATCTAGTTCTTTTTTGAATTCTGTTATAGTGTTGGCCTTCACAACATCCTCTGGCAAGGAGTTTCACAGGTTGACTGTGCGTTGTGTGAAAAACTATTCTTTGCTGTGTTTGCAACCCAAACACTGAAGCTACTGGGTAGTGAGAGCCAGACTGGACCTGGGCTGACTGCCAAGATACAAGTAGTTGCTCTTGAAGATCCCACTAAGTGCTTATCTGCATCTTTAGGTTCCTAAATACCTTTAAAAATTGGCCTTTTGTACTTAGGGAGCCGCCAGTTTTTGCTCTGAGCCATAGTGCCGTGGCTGCTGCTGCATCACTATCCCAAGCAATGCTGCCCAAAAGCTATTGACTCTTCATGGCGCAGCCCGACATTGTCCGAGAAGGAGCAATGATGAGGGCTGCCGCTGCCTATCAATAATGGGGATATTTGAACAAGCAAGCAGTTAGCCATACTTCTCCCCAGTTCCTTCCTTCTCCCACTCCTTCTCCGTGCTCCCCCAGACAAAGATCCCAGCTGGCTGGGCTGGCAGGCTGCAGAGGAACAGCCTCCTGGGTCCCTCCCTCTCTCCTTTGGTTTATTGATTGAGGTGTATGCTTTTGGAGATGCAATGAGCGTTTGAGGCAGGAAATGAAGGGTATGGGGAGGTAGCTGAACTTGGCGTAAATGTGTCGGGGATGAAAGGAGTAGAATGAGTTTATTTTGGGAACAAGTGATTGATGGGGTTCTGTATGTCTAAGGAATAGCTGGGGAGTTGAGGGTAGAATTTGCAGGGATGATGGAATTTCGGGAAGGAAGAGAAGAACTTCACAAAGGAGAGAAACAGGATGGCAAAGGAAGGAAAGCGAAAAGATGCTGAAAATGTGCAGGAGAGACACCAAGAAGGAAGGTTTCAGAGTAACAGCCGTGTTAGTCTGTATTCGCAAAAAGAAAAGGAGTACTTGTGGCACCTTAGAGACTAACCAATTTATTTGAGCATGAGCTTTCGTGAGCTACAGCTCACTTCATCGGATGCATACCGTGGAAACTGCAGCAGACTTTATATATACACAGAGAATATGAAACAATACCTCCTCCCACCCCACTGTCCTGCTGGTAATAGCTTATCTAAAGTGATCATCAGGTTAGGCCATTTCCAGCACAAATCCAGGTAATACTCACCAACAACCACATACCACACAACAGAACCACTAACCCAGGAACTTATCCTTGCAACAAAGCCCGTTGCCAATTGTGCCCACATATCTATTCAGGGGACACCATCACAGGGCCTAATAACATCAGCCACGCTATCAGAGGCTCGTTCACCTGCACATCCACCAATGTGATATATGCCATCATGTGCCAGCAATGCCCCTCTGCCATGTACATTGGTCAAACTGGACATTCTCTACGTAAAAGAATAAATGGACACAAATCAGATGTCAAGAATTATTCATAAACCAGTCGGAGAACACTTCAATCTCTCTGGTCACGCAATCACAGACATGAAGGTCGCTATCTTAAAACAAAAAAACTTCAAATCCAGACTCCAGCGAGAGACTGCTGAATTGGAATTCATTTGCAAATTGGATACTATTAATTTAGGCTTAAATAGAGACTGGGAGTGGCTAAGTCATTATGCAAGGTAGCCTATTTCCTCTTGTTTTTTCCTCCCCCTTCCCCCCCCCCCCCCAGATGTTCTGGTTTAACTTGGATTTAAACTTGGAGAGTGGTCAGTTTGGATGAGCTATTACCAGCAGGAGAGTGAGTTTGTGTGTGTATGGGGGTGGGTTTTTGGAGGGGGGTGAGGGAGTGAGAGAACCTGGATTTGTGCAGGAAATGGCCCAACTTGATTATCATGCACATTGTGTAAAGAGTTGTCACTTTGGATGGGCTATCACCAGCAGGAGAGTGAATTTGTGTGGGGGGGTGGAGGGTGAGAAAACCTGGATTTGTGCTGGAAATGGCCTAACCTGATGATCACTTTAGATAAGCTATTGCCAGCAGGACAGTGGGGTGGGAGGAGGTATTGTTTCATATTCTCTGTGTATATATAAAGTCTGCTGCAGTTTCCACGGTATGCATCCGATGAAGTGAGCTGTAGCTCACGAAAGCTCATGCTCAGATAAATTGGTTAGTCTCTAAGGTGCCACAAGTACTCCTTTTCTTTTTTCAAGAAGGAAGGAAAATTAGGAGCAAAGGGCAGTGTGAAGGGAAGAGCAAATGAAAGGGAGACGCTGGAATTTACAATCTTAAAAGTTACAAGTTGGTGGGAGAACAAACACTTGCAATAAGTTGTGCATCAACTAATATCTTTGCATGTTCCAACACCACAGCATGGCTGAAATCCGACCATTCTTTGTCTGACCTCCACTCTTTTCCCCTGGCCATTCTGGTTTTTGATTGGCTTCCTGTACTAAGTGAAACCACAACCTTTCAAACTCCTCCAGGCAGAATGAAAGGCACATGGCATCAGTGTAAGAGGAGCCCCTTGCAGTCTACTGTGCTTGGGTGGGCGTGCTGGTTCTTTCGTAAACTAATAGCTCCCAGCAGTGCTGCTAAATCAGACTTCATGGAGCCAAGAGCTGAGAGCTTGGAATACCACTGCAGGCACAAAAGGTCTGTCTCTTTTCCAACTGCCACCATTTGTTATGAGGCTAATGATCCAGAGGCCCAATTGACAACAAGAGCAGGCTGCCAAAGATTGCCTTTGGGAGGAAAAAGTTCACATTTAGATAAAAACAAAACCGAAAGTTAAGTCACCCTTTATTTTTTGTCTTTGATCAGGGAGGGGCATGAGAGAATTCCATTCAGCATTACATCTGCAAAACTAACAAAAGTTTGGCAACAATCGGCATTCTTATTTATATTACTTCATTGGAAAGTGCTACTTCAAATCCATTAGTTGGTGGTTTGCAGTGCAGTGTTGGTCACAATTTTATAGCTTCTGGGTGCACTGCAAAATAGTCTTTTAAAGAGAGGTTGTGGTTTGGGTTAGAAACTTGGGTTTTAAAACCCAAGTTATCGGGTTAGTGACTGCTGTAGTCTGCCATGAAAGCAAACCTGGACTAGATGACCTATTGAGGTCCCTTCCAGCCCTACATTTCTATGATTTCCTTCTGTGCCTCTCCAGTACCATAACATATTTAGGCACTGTAATCATGCAGAGGTAGTAAGGTACATGGGGAAGCAGCCACTTGATAGCAGATATTATTCAACTAAAATTTGGGGGTTTTTTTAATGCAATTTCAAAAGAAAACCAACAATATTATTTCTGTGTAATGCTTGTGAATAAGAAATAGAAACCCATGTTGAGGGGTTAAAAACCTCTATTAAAATAGAGATGTGATGACAAAGAAACAAAACAAGCTATTGGCTGGGTTGGGAAAAGTATCAGCCTTTAAGGAATAAAGTAATGATAGAGGGAAGTACAATACCAGGAAGTAAACTGCCTCTGTGGGACAGTATGTTTCACAGCATACTTGAGGTGTTTGGGATCCATCACATTCATTTTATTGTGAATGTTATTCCTACAACAAGAGAGAATTCAGCAAATCACAGCATTGAAAATTCCTGCTTCAGTAGATTTTTAACAGTCTCTGCTACTGTTTTCCTAGATCTTCTGCTCTTGTGGGGGGGGGGGGGGGAGTTCAGTGTGGTTTATAAGAGAGTAATGCTGGAGGGTTTTTGAAGTGACTGAGTGTGGTGATTGAGTTTGCCAGAAAAAGATTTCAACCAGTTTACATTCCAAAGGTGGTAAATATTCCTAATCATCCTCACTGAGATGACTAGTTAAGAAAGATAAGAGTTGCAGAAATGGGAGTTATGAGGATATATATCTTTTTAATGAACACCTGAAGTTGAACGAATCCAGAATCTTGTATCTTTTCATCCTGCCACTTGGAAAATATTGTTGTTACAGAGCTATTGAACTAACTGTTTAAATTTAATCCTCTGCAGGCTGGGTTTTACTCTTTCCAAATAGGATTACTCATATTTTCCATATTTCAGTGTTTGGTTTAAATACCCGTGACGGCTACAGGGACTTGGATTTCTGGTCAGGGCAAGGGTGTTAGATTTAGAAAAAGTTCCTTTTGTTGGAAAGGATACAAAATTCTCAGGTATTTTTTTTCTTCACTTGTGAGGTAAAGTGGCAACAATGAACAGGTAACCTTTCCTTCCATTTTTCTCGTGTGGAAAACATTATCTGTACAAATTCAGTAGACTGCATTGTAGTAAGTGTCTGTCTGCTTAATTCATTGCTCTTGAACTTTCATTCCCAACTCACTTCTTAGCCCACCTTGCTGTTAAATGAAATTCCTTGCATCCCCAGTTCAAACTTTGAAATAAGTTGACATCACCTGGTGTATATTCTCTACCTACCAGACTGCGGGGGGTGGGGTGGTGAGAGCTTGGGATCTTGCAGCGGAGTGGTGGGGTAGGGGCTTCTGCCCAGCGGGGAGAGGGGTATCAAGGCTTCAGCTTCACAGGGCACACCTGCCGGGGCTTTGGGCTTCCACAGCAGTGGGGCTGAAGCCCCGACAGGTGCAACCCTGTCTCTCGAACTTCTGAAGATTGTCTTATGTGGTTCAGAGGGTCAGTAAGTTTGGTCACTCCTGACATAGTAAAACCAAATGGTAAAACCCTGACTGCTTAGTCCATGTAAATAATCAACATTAATTGCACTGGTACCAACAGGTGGCCAGCCTGTTATGGTAGACAAGCCTGCTAACAGAATCGGCCATGTGCTGGTTTAAACAATGAACTTGTTGAAACAGGTATGTTTAAGTGTACTGAATTTACTGCACACCAAGAGATCTAATCTCCAGTCAGTGCACCTGAGACGATGGCTTCCGTGCAGCACTCTTGCGAACTTGAATGAGCATTATCCACGTTTCCCCCCAGACAGCAATAGGCAGTGAGCTTCCCCTGAACCTTCAAAAGCATCCAAGTCTGCTGTCCCTTCCTGGATCTAGTGGCTTTCATATAAGGAATAAAAGGGGCAACCAAACGTTTGACTTTCCTGCCAAACTTGGAGACTAGAAGCGGAGAAGGATTCCAATTGGTTTCCATCGCATTCCATTTAGCATGAATTTACAGTTTCCATTTACCCTGACAAATGACTTTGGCTTCCCTGGAACTTTTGGATTTATTTTCTATGCAGTGGAAAGTGGGGAGCTTAAAACGGTAAATACTTTCCATGGTTGCCATGAATAAATGTGAGGTGTCTTTCCAAGATAGGAGCCCAGAAAGCAAAAAATAAAGCCACGGTGCATCATGAAATATGTGAGGAATTTAATAGAAGTTAAAGCACGTTCAGATTTTCTCTGTTTGCCGGGGAAATGGACTGTGATAGGCATAAAAATTCCACTGGAAACTGGAAAAATTCTCCAGATTTCTCTGCTTTCCCAGAAACCACAGCTAGCAGCATATATCAATAGTCTGCAGTGTTCAAGCTTTGTTTTCATAGTTCTTTCCATGGAACGTTCCCATGTGAAGAAAGTAGAACCAGATTAATGCACAGAGACGGGGAGAGCAATTTTCCTAGCCGCTGCATGCAGTATTAGTTCTTTCCATGGTGGTGTCCGCGCACAGTATCAACATCTGGATTGCAGAATCCTTAGCGATGGCTGCTGTCAGAGCAAGCTAGCTAGTTGCCTGTTTTAACTAGGGATCCTGCTTGATGTCTGTCAATTTACATGGTTTATTTTTTCTTGTTGGTAGGTCTTGTCTTTATATTTTTTCCTTCTGCTGGCAAAGGCGCAGGGAGTGGATGGTTAGCTTAGCAGAAAATTTGATTCAAGAGACCTGCTCCAGAGAAATACCACCATAGTTGAAGGATTTGCTTTGTTTCTCAGTTGCTGAGCTTTGTAGTAAGGAGTCACCGATAACTTATTTTGAAATACTTTTCTTCGTAAAGAAAAGTAAACGATACAAAACCATTCCCTTTTGGTCTAGTGAATGGAATACTGAGCAAGGGGTTTGGAGATGGGTTGCATTGATGGGCTGTGTGACCATGGGCAAGTCACGTAAGACTTGATCCAAAGCTCATGGAAGTCAATGGAAAGACTCCTGTTGACTTCAGCAGGCTTTGGATGAGGCCTCTAATCAAGGTTCACTCGCCTTTGTAAAGTGATTGATAGCTATAGATTAAAAAACATCCATATAAGTGCATATTTTTCTTTATTACAGTGATGCCTCTTTCTGTCACAATGGGTATATCTACGCTGCAAATAAAAACCCGTGACTGGCCTGTGCCAGCTGACTTGGGTTCCCAGGGCTTGGGCTGAAGGGCTGTTTTGTTGCAGTGTAGGCTTCCTGGTTTGGGCTGCAGCCTGAGCTCTGGGACCCTCCCACCTCAAAGGGTCCTAGAGCCCGGGCTCCATCCCAAACTCGGAGGTCTACACAGCAATGAAACAGCCCCACAGCTTGAGTCCAACGAGCCTGAGTCAGCTGGCATGGGCCAGCCGCAGTTTTCTAGTTGCTGTGTAGACAGACCCTATGAGGCTACTCAGTGCAGTGCATTTCTGTTCACCTTCGTGAGAAGTGGGTATGTCTCTTCTCTTGTTTTGACACAGGCAAGTAAAGTAACATTTTAAATTCTCTTTTAAATTTGGTAAAGGGTGTGCAAATTTTCCTAATAGCTCTGTAACACTGAATTAATATATCTGTAAACTGCTTTTAACATCCTTGATGTCTCTGATTTTTCTCCACTTAAAAACTATTTTCAGGGTTGTGAAAATAAGGGGAAAGATTTGTTTTGCCGCTGAGTGACAATTGACTGCTACAACAAAAGTTAGTGCTCTCAAAGGCATTCTTGCATATAACGACTTGAAATAAAATTTTGTAGGCCATTGGGGTTTTGTTTTTTTTTCTTTAAAAATACCTAAGAATAAGTTGTTTGGGGGGAATCCTCAACAATTCATGTACCTGTTGACAAAGTAGTTTTCTTCTGATGGCTCCTCAGAAGCTTTCTGCCATTGATGGGGTGGTATCATGAAGTGCCCTTGCTATCAGAGTAGCTTTCTGTCATTTTAATAACACTGGTACGACACATCCAATCAAAGCCACTAGTACAACAAGGATTTGAAAAACTTGTGTATACTGCAATGTGCCTCTTTGCACGGAGTATGGATGTGGTCCCAATCACACACCTCAAGGCGTGGGTATCTTAGTCGCCCATGGTTATACTCTGAAAAGTGGCTCTCTTAAAAAGGTGCTGTGAGGCTTCATATTTGTATCCAAATGACTTGAGCGACTTTGCTCATGTTACAAGAAAAAAGATGTTTGACCAGATCCATCTGGGCAGTGTGTCCATATTACACTGCAACATGTGGGCAATCTGATTGTAGAGCTGGTATATTTGGCCCCGGGAGGATCATCCCACCACATGGGGGACTTCTACGGTCATAGAGCCTCCTCTGCTACACCCTCACCCTGCTGCCAGCATATGGGGTTGACTAGAGGAAAGATGATGTGGCTGGGACTTTCTTGTGCTGTGTCTGTTCCTGACTGCAGTTTTGGCCTCTTGGGGCCGTTTGCAGCCAGAGTTAAAGCAGTCTATGCCTGTTCTAATTTATACTTGGGAACTAGCTGTATGTACAGCAGAATTGGGTGGAAATCAAGAGCAAGCTCTATGCCATCTTTTTGTATTCTCCGCCTCCCCCGCCCCACCCTTTAATCTGTGCTCCTTAGCAGTAGCTGACAATAGTCTGGCCTGTTTCTTTTAATGCTATATCCTGCAAACTCACTTTGAGTTCTGGAAACTGAGATGGGTTCTTTGGCTTATGCACGGTAACCAATAACAAGGGATTTTGCAGATGGAACCTAGTTGACAAAGCAAAAAAAATAAAAAATAAAATAAAAATAAAAAAAATATTCAGTTCTCTCTCTCAGAGCTGGGCTAGCTACCAGGACTTAAAGGAAAAGCTTTTTTTGTCACAAAACAAAGATATGAATCTGAACCACAGAGCACATCTGTTGAGTAAGGTGCCATTCTTATACAGTCATGCTTCTGACTGTATAAGGATGGTGAGATGCCCCCAGGGCCTCTGAATTTGGGGGAATACATTTGCACCGCAACAATAATAAAACAATATTTAACAGTTTTTGTGAAACTGTTGCATTAATATTTTCCCAGTTTCCCTAATTGTGTTGTTTAGTCCTTGGACTGAACTAGCTGTCCGCAGCTGTTGCAAATTGACTTTTCCCCTGGTGGTGTTTGGGACTGCAGGCCAAAACATGAGGAAAATAGTTCTTAAATTTTAAAATTTTAGGTTTTTTATCTTTTTTAAACTTGTTTTTGTCTGCATAACTAAGATGCACTTTTTTTCTCTCTTGTTTTGTGAAATATTGAGAGCCTCAGTATTTTGCATGTGCTTTGTAAAAGGCGATAAACACACCCAAAACCCTAACTTTTTCAAATGAAACCTCTCATGAACAGATCAGTACTTCACCTGCTTTAATCTCTCCGATGTAAACTGTTTTACAGAACAGTTGCATAGCTGTAGGGGACTGATTGCAAATGTAAACTCTGGTTCAATTTCTTTGGGGCAGAAAGGCTAAATGTGTCAGCTCTCCAAGTGATACCCTCCCCTAGCCGTTGGAATGAATCACGTCATTCAGATGTACTATACTAATAACAAGCATAGTTGAAACTGAACTCTCTTGCAAAGGGAAACTATTGTAAAGGGACACTTAGGTTTACTAATTTCCATTTGAACCCTTTCTTCTCAAGGAAACTGAAATTTTAACATCATTTTGTTATAGCTAACTTTCTTATTGATGCACTGACACCTTGGTTGTCACTTCATGGGACATAGAGATCTGAGAATAGGCTGAAACTAGTGCCCCCTCTGCTGGCTGGTTGACTGACTGTAGAGCACAAATAAATAGAGGCTTTGGGGATATTTGAATAGACCTTTTTTTTTTTTTTTAGTTAATTATAGAAAACAATCCCCACCAACTAAGTTTTAAGAGGGGTGAAGCCTTGTGATTGAATGACTTCATATGTTATTTAGGAGGAAATGCTCCTTTGTGAGCAGACACCTCATTACCATGCTCTGACAGAGTGCTGCCCAAAGGGAAGGATGGCACACATGTTGGGTCCTGTAAATCCTGATTGTGGCTCTGTGGGCTGAAACTCCAAAGCTGAAGACAGAAGCATGTGTGAGTCCAGGGTGCTGTTATTACTGAGTTGGTAGGGGGCACGCTCAAGTGACTGGAGTTCTTTCCCTCAGTACCTCTAACCCCACCCTTGCTGCTTAGGAAGGACTAGCTCCGTCTCCCACAGAGCACTGTTTTAACCTTTACTTTAAAAGCTCCTCCTCTCCCTCCCTATCCCCTTCTATTCCACCCTCCCAAGAGAAATGAGGCGTTCTTGACTTGACTTGGGAATGATGAGAAACAGGGCAAATTGGGGATGAAGAGGGAGATGAGACACTGAAGTGGCCATGTCTGTTGTGAGCCTGGGGCTGTGGGTTTCTGAGGACCAGTAACCAAACAAAGCACTGGGAATTTAATAACTGAGAACCACCTTACCAGTTTTGGGTCAGTAATTGGCCAGCATCCCTGGATTCTAATTGTCTGAGGCCATTCATTTTCTGTATAAGTTCCAGTAGCCTGGGGCCTGTTCCTGCAAGTATTTTTATCATACATAGTACTCTCTGCTTGGAGTAGTCCCATTGCACGATTGGCCCTTAGATATCATTGTGGTAGAATCATGCAGTAAAATTCTCAGGGAAGCTAAATAACTATCTACCATCCATCATCAGCCACCTCTGCCATATTTGTGCCAAAGATCTTCAGAGAATTACATCTTAATCAGGATTTCCCCTTTTTTAAGTCAGCATTTGGTAGTCTTGGCAATGTTGGGCTTTACATTGTCATTAGGTGCTGGGAGTTTTGTTGAGCTGCCTAGCTTTCAGACAAATAGATGGGAAACTTTCAGTGTTGCCCACAGGATTTTTAAAAGGGCCATGTTACATGTTTGAACCTGCACAGCTCAAAGAAGTCCCCAGAGGCAGTGTGGTGGTGCGGTCACCTCTTTCCTCCTTCAAGGAGCTGAAGCAGTGTGGAACTCAAGCAGGGACCCTTGTATGTGGGGCACTGGCTGTGGAAGTGAACTGTGCAACCCCTAGTTCCCAGCATCTGGCTCCATGTGTGAAGCACTGGTGCAATGTGATCACTGTAGTTGCTGCCGGCTGAGGTCTGTTGTTGTCCAAGGTGTATGTTGGTGAGTGGCTACAGCAAAGTGAGAATCCTGGCAGAGGTGCTTACCTGTTGCAGAGCTATCATGTCTAAGGCTATGCTTACGCTTAGTGGTAGATAGGCACAGCTGTAGCGCTTCAGTGTAGATACCTACTGCAGTTATGATTGGGGTTCCCCTCTTGCTGTAGTAAAGAGAGGCAATGGCTAGGTAAACAGAAGAATTCTTCCTTTGAACAAGTGCTGTCTACACTGGGGGGTTAGGTCAGTTTGGGGTGGTGGATTTTTCACATCCCTGAGCGACATAGCTGGGTCAATCTAATTTTTTCTAGTGTAGACCAGCCCAAAATACTTTACGGAAACACTCCAAGTTGGTTGTGTCCAATGGCTTTCTTCTATGAGCTTCCTTGGTGACTGCTAAAAAAAAGATTTATCCCATGAATCCACTATACATAGCACTAAACAATAAGGCATGTTTTTCTTTAACAGTTCACCTCCTCTGTGATTAGTATGTTACGTATTTAATCACTCCCCCTCTGAGTTTTCCAATCCTGGTTATATATTCTTGCACCATGAGAATAGTATCTTCTTATTGCTTCTAATTGTTAACACATGCCAGCTTTGCAATTTTGCAAACTGGGACTGAAATTTGAAGGCTGTTTACACGAAAGATTTACATGTACTAGGAAACCTTCAGAAAATTAATTTGTTTACCAAACAGTTTATCCAAATCCAGGTTTTAAAACTGAGTGCTAAAATTAAGGCTCTCTTCAGCACTACAGGCTGCCTACGAGAATAATTTACAACAGGCATTCTCCACAAACAAGAGCTGTGTAAGCATGAAGGCATAAAGGATTTTGGAAGGGTCAGTCCAGTTGAACGTCCAATAGTCTTATCCTTTGAAGCCCCTCTTCACGGGGAGCTAGCATGGATTGTTGGAGCGCAGTATCAATGTTATTGTCAGCCATAAACAAATTATGGGTATTTAACAAGTTAATGTCAAAGTGGCTGAGAGTCACTGGTAGGTGTGTGCTTAGTGACATCAGCTGGCAAGGAGCCCTGGTAACAGAGAGAGAGAGAGAGAGAGAGAGAAAGAAGGGAGGGTGTGTGTCTATATCTGGGTATTCTGGCGAGGTAAAGAGCTGGTCTGTTTGGCTGGACCTTCCCATCTGGGATCCATCTGTGTTTCCCTGGGATCGGACAGGCGGCTCTAGTCAGTGAGAAATCGCAGATGTGAGAGAGCTGACACATGTCCAGCTAATGAAAGAAGGAAGGCTGGTCTGAGGCTGTGCTCGAAGATTAAGAGCAAAAAAAGAGGAGCATTTTATTTATGTCGAAGAAATTAGGTGAATTCTACAGCAGCTGGATTGTTGTAACCTGGATATTTCGGGTAAGCAATATTTTTAAATTTGATTTTAAAACATTTTTTAAGAGGTTTAGCTGTAGGGTTTTTTTGTTTGTTTGTTTTTTTGTTGTTATGCTGTTTTGCTGTGTGCTAATTTTTAAGAGTAGAAACATTTTTCTGTTGTGTGGATCAGTTGAACCTTGAGCTCAGATCGTGTGAGAGGGTGTATGTCTGTGTATGTGAACCCTTACATATGCAGTGCTTTGCAGTGTCGCCCTCCCATCTCTAACCATCTCATCTCGTTTAGACTGCAGTGGTTCTGCTGGTAAAAACTTCAATAGATGAGCTGATTTGGTGCGTGGATTATGCAGCTAAAAAAATAGTAAACTATTTTTCTAAGGAGAACTGCGTTAGAGCTTTCTGTTCCTTACATTGCGATGGAAGGGTTTGGTTTTCCTGGGTAGAAGGCTAGCATTGAGCATTTCCTTGTCTAATGGGAAATGGAAAAGTGGGAGGATTTTTTTAATGCAATGTGTTTTTCATTGTGGCAAGCTATATTCTCAGTTTTGCAAAATCATATTTTATAAACTGAGATTTATAATATAGGAGTAAATTTATAGGGTTGTGTCTCCTCCATCAGCTCCCAAATGTTCTTAATTTTAATGCTTCCCCCCACACACACATTTTTTCTCTGCATTGTGCGTGAGAATGCTACCTTTTTGTCTTTATACTCTCAAAAGCAGCTATTGATGCTACCAACATTTAAATACCTCAGTTCAGTTTTGTGATGTAGTAACATCTCTCTTTGCTGTTAAAATTTATATTGCAAGGCTACTGTACGTTGGATTCCATTTTATTCTACTGGAATTCCCAATCTTACATATACATCTTAAACCTGCTTTTTGTTTTCCTTTTTTTTGCAAAGGTTCAGCAGTTTTAAAAAGGTTCCCCTGATCCATCAGGGCATACTACTGTAAAAATTATACCGTTGAACACCCGGTGAGCTATTGACACTGGGGCTGAACGTTTGTGTATTCCACTAACAATTATTGGCTCTCTTTTTGCATCACTAAACTCCAGAGCTACTGCATTTATAATCCATTGTGTTCCCCTTATGCTCATCCATGAAATGCTGCCCAGTTGCACCAAATATACCAGAATCCACACTTAAGTTCTGAAGGCTAAAAGTGAGGGTGGGAAACCTTGCTACAGAATCATAGATGGAAAATATTTGTTGGGTTATCTACTACATCTCCCTGCCAGTGCAGGACTATTCCCTATTGTACACTTACTAGTGCTTTGTCCAAGCTAGTTTCAAACCTGTCAAGTGTCAGGGCTTCCCTTGGGAGAATTGTTCCACAGCCTGATAGAGCTCACTGGCAGCAAGTTTATCCAGCTAGTCAGCCTAAATGTCCTTATTCTTAGTCTCATTTCATTATTCTTACTTACATGCTCTTACCATCTTAAATAATTTTCTTTCTCTTGAGTTTGCAAACATTCACTGGGTGTAGGCTGTTTCCGTATGCTTTGCAAGCCAACACCTTGGCTGATGAAAGTGACTCTGCACATGGGCATCTAAACCTTGCTGTTTGTCTCTTGATTTCCAACACCTAGGAAGTAGCTGTGAAAGCGTACTGGGCAATGCTGTGCAAATTAACATCCCAGAACATGCCAGAATGAAGGAAGAATGTCTCAAACCATACAAGCGTGTGCAAATTCCTAACAGTGAAGTTTCATGTTATGTTTTATTTGCATCAGTGTGTGTGCTATTTCTGGTACAGTTGGGTAGCTTCAGCTATGATGGTATTGAAGACCTGCAGAATTTGCCAGAGTTAATGCTGTTACTCATTGAAATGACTTTACTCCATTTAAGACTTGATCCTGCAGTCACTATGCAAGCAAACTCCCAGTTAAGTTATCAGGAGTTTTGCCCATGTTTGGACTGCACAATTGGGCTATTAGTCTTTATTTTAAACAACTAGCCTGCCAAATTCATGTTCGAGTTCTGCAGAAGACTGAGTCCTGAGAAAGAGAAGAAGAGATTAGAACAATACTGCAGGATGTTCAGGGAACATTTGGGGGAAAAAGTGCTTAGAACAGAGGTAACATCTAGCTATGTTTTTATTTTTTTGTTTAACACCCACGGGTTGTCCAGAATTATATGGATAATCATTATAGATATATAGGAATGGGAGAGTGCATTGATAAAATAGGATCTGTTCAAACTATTCAGCTGTTCAAAAGAAGTGAAAGTTCATGACTTTGTATTAGTCTACTTAGGACCTTGCATTCTGCCACCCTCAAGAAGCAGCATCGCCTCACTATTTCCACAACTGCTAAGAACTAATTCTGCCACATTTCAGAGTAACAGCCGTGTTAGACTGTATTCGCAAAAAAAAAAAAAGGAGTACTTGTGGCACCTTAGAGACTAACCAATTTATTTGAGCATAAGCTGTCGTGAGCTACAGCTCATTTCATCGGATGCATACTGTGGAAAATACAGAAGATGTTTGTTTTTATGTACACAAATCAGGAAAAAATGGGTGTTTATCACTACAAAAGGTTTTCTCTCCCCCCATCTCACTCTCCTGCTGGTAATAGCTTATATAAAGTGATCACTCTCCTGGATTTGTGCTGGAAATGGCCCACCTTGCTTATCATACACATTGTAAGGAGAGTGATCACTTTACATAAGCTATTACCAGCAGGAGAGTGGGGTGGGGGGAGAGAAAACCTTTTGTAGTCATAAACACCCATTTTTTCATGATTTGTGTGCATAAAAACAAACATCTTCTGTATTTTCCACAGTATGCATCCGATGAAGTGAGCTGTAGCTCACGAAAGCTTATGCTCAAATAAATTGGTTAATTCTGTCACACTAACTCACATTTAGTTAATTTGGAAGTAGTGGTGGTGTAGCCGTGTCAGTCCCAGGATATTAGAGAGAAAAGGTGGGTGAGGTATAATATCTTTTAGTGGACCAACTTCTCTTGGTGAGAGAGAGAAGCTTTTGAGCTTACACACAGACCTGTTGGAATCAGTGGTAGCTCTCGTTTTTCTGAACACCGCTATACTGAAAGACATCAGCAAATTGGAGCTGAAATCAGAAAATGATGCAAAATTAAGGATCTTGAAGGGCTGATTTGTGTGAGAAGGTTAAGAGAACTAAGCATGTGTAGCATGATTGGATGATGACTAAGGGAAATATAACCAAAACCGAGTACTAGAAGGCTGTAACCACAGAAAGGGAGTGGAATTGCTCAGAGTGGGCCAGTGGGGTATTGCTAAGAGTAAGAGATTAATTAGAGCACATCTTAAATTGACTACAGGGATACATTCTTAATCTGAAGAGTATTCCTAGACTGGAATAGTCTTCCTAGAGGAATGATGGAAGCACCATCACATGGGTCATTTAAAACTGGAAAAAACAAATACAAGTGCAATTTCACTATGAGTAGCGATTATGGAAAAGTGTTATCTTCTTGCTTCACATACCTGCTTGGTGTATTTGAATTGTGTCTGCTAATAGTGCTGAGGGCCTGATCCAGTGCCCACTGAAGTCAGTGAAAAACTCCCATCTATTTCAATGGGTTTTAGATAGGGCTCTAATTTTACAGGGTCAGTTCTCATAGGCCTACAGCGGCATCATCACTGAGGTTATGTCTACACTGCAATTAAAAACCTGTGCCAGCTGTCTTGGGTTTGCAGGGCTCAGGCTGAGGGGGCTGTTTAATTGTGGCATAGATGCTTAGGCTGGAGCCCAGGCTCTAAGACCCTGTGAGGTGGGAGAGTCCCAGAACTTGAGCCCAATTGTCTATACTGCAATTAAATAACCCCTTAGCTTGAACCCCACGAGCCTGAGTCATCTGGCACTGGCCAGCTGCGGGTGTCTAATTGCAGTGTAGACATACCCTAAGAGAGATCTGGATTTGATTTCTTCTAGGGCTTCATCAACATAATTGTTTACCAAGTCCCAATTGGTTACACCTTTGCATACCCACTTGAAGGCGAAGGCGTTGCTCACATATCATTGAAGGCATAATTTGGCCTGCAGAACTTTTTAGTCATGATGGTAATGCACAAGAAGGAAAGAACAGTGCCTGACTTCTGGATTCCAGGTTAAGTTTGCAAGGCTGGCAGTTCCAGATTCAGCGTCTTGTGTAAGTAATTGGGATTGTAAACATGGAAACTCCCAATGCCATGTTTAGTTACTCTTAGTAGAAAATACCATGGTTTACAACCCTGATTTGGTATGGGGAGGACTAAATGGACTGTTCGCTTTCCCATTTATAGTTTTTATGATCTGGAGAAAGAATCTCTAATTTGATTGGTACCCAGACACTGTTCCCATTATATTACTAGATCGCTGAGTACAATGCAACAGAATATGAAGGGACATCTGTGAAATGTGTGGAGGGAGATATTTGTTAAAAGGCTTATGGGCAGCATTAGATAACATTGTGTTTTTAAATTTGAACTGAAGAGAAAGAGAGTCACTTAGTGTCACCTACTCCTTTTTTACATGCTAGAAGAGCTGAGATAGATGGTAAACCTTCCTTGACTAAACTTGATGTCTAGCTAATATTTACATACTCCATTGTTTTTCAGAGATTAGGTATAAAATTGTGTTCTAAGAAAAATTTGACAGTGGTCATTGGGAAAGCCATGTTGTACCCTACACAAAGGCTAATTAGACTTTACTTCTGAGATGTTCTTTTACTTACTTCACTTTTACAAAGATTTGGAAGTGGCTCCTGAAGTGTATCAGAAAATACCCATATTTCTGCTTACATTTGATAGCAGGGGCCTTGAAGTACAGGGAAGTGGTGGTCTTGTACTTAAAGTATGGAACTAGGAGTCGGACTTGGGTTCCATTCTTGGATCTGCTAGAGATTTTCTGCGTGACCAGGGGTGTGTAATTTCTTTGTTCCTCAGTTGCATAGACTCTAAGGCCAGACAGAAGCATTGTGAACTTCTAGTCTGACCCGTATACACAGGCTGTAGACTTTTTTCCCCATAAACTGGATTTCCACATGTGTAAAACTGTCATCATCTGCTCGGTATTGAGTCTTAACTCATTGTATTCTTATAGCACTTTACAAACCAAGTAATTAACGTTGTTCTTAACAGCTTTGGGCAGTGGCGCTTTAAAACCTACCCTGAGTTTTTAAAACAAGGCTTAATGAGTTTCATTGTCCCGAGTCCCCTGCTCAGATGCAGCATTTCCTCCTTTCTTAGTTGTGGCATCTCTATTGCAATTCATGATCAGGTGGGTGGACTTTCGGATAGAAGAAGGTTGTTAGCGGCTGGAACTTCTAAGTGTCCACTGTTACTCTTCAGTGCCACGAAAGCTGCATGACGAAAAGCCAAAAATCTATCAGTTGGCCCACAAATCAGACGACTTTCTTCCAGTCTGACCATGGAACTTAAATAGCCATCCCTGTATTGACAGCTGTCTGTTATTTAACTAAATCTAAATGAGGAGGGAAAGGGAGTGTGCAGAGAATGCTGCTGCTTTGAAAGAACTCAAACCTGTTGCTGAGCTGCAAGCTGTGAATGTTTAAAGACCTCGTATTACTTACCATGCTGGAGGAGCGAGAAGGGAGGATGGAGGGGGGGTTATTGTGAGGGTAACAGATGTGCCCTATGCTGTTGACGCGTGCCGGCTCTGTTCCTTCGCTCTTAACACCAGGTGCAGCTATTGTTCTGGCTGGTCTCTATTCATCCAGGCTCGTCTGTTACTCTGCTTTTTCTAGCTCATTGTTTCTGAAGAAAATTAGCATTAAAAACCCATCCGAAACCCCCATGTCCCTCAACTGCAGGTGACTGTTATTGGCTCCAGCTGCCACCCTTGCGCTTGATTACTTCCATATGGGGTTGTGGTAAGAAGTAATATCCACTTACTGATTTCCCTTCCCCCCCTCGCACCCCCTGCACTTTATTACTCACAAAGAACAATACCCTGAAATCTATTAGACCCCCCAATAGGCTCCGCATTCTACTTAGTATTAGGATGGTTACTAACATTTTACAAGTGAAGCTAATTATCTCCCCCTCCCCCCCCATTCTCTTTCTTCCTCCCTCTCCTCCCCTGTAAAAGTGAAATAACCAAGGGCCGATGGGCAGTAAATTAAATCTTTGAAATATCCAGAGATGAGGCGTCTTGCTAACAGGAAAATTCTGCTATTTTTTGGATGATCTTTAATGGAAACTATTTAGCTATCATCTTTTATATCCTGTTGTGCCATACCTATGAACCAGATGAGCAAATCACAGTTCAGTGAACCACAAGAGAATAGATGCTGCTATTTCTATAAGTTGATTGTTAATTTCATAAGTTTAGACAGACAAAGGGAGGGGCAGCGGAGACGCTTATTTAAAAAATGTGAATGATATAGTTGCTAGGAGCAGAGCACTCCTCTTTTTTTAATATTAATATAACACATCTCAAGAATGGTGTGTTTTGATTTTGTTTTAAATCTAAACCATTTAAAGTGTGTTTTTACTGTAAAAATAGCACTTTGGAGCTCCCAGTTTCTCCTTGTGACTCCAGGTTAAATGTGCTTAGATTATAAAGGGGTAAAACACATTTCTGTCAGCCCTGCACCTCAGCCTAGGATCTGAAATCAAATGGCATTCTTTCTGGCTTGTGCCTCATCATCACCCGCAAAAAATCTTTCTCTGTTACACCTGGACAGCCCAGTTGTGCAACTATCCCATTTATTATGATACTTGAACCAGATGAGAATCAAACTCTCTCACCTTTCTTCCCATAGCTGTGTTGACCTTGCAGAATTAATAGGAATCAAACCAAAAACTTCTGTTGTCACCAAAGTGAAGAGCTGGGACTCCTGTGTTCTATCCCTGGCTCTGCCCCTGACTTGCTTATGACTTTGGGAAAACTGTCAAGTGGTGTATTTACCTATCCTATAAAATACTGATAAGACTTCCCTACCTCATAAGGGTGTTGGGATTCCTGGTTTTATTCCCGGCTGGTGTCCAGCAGCCTAAACAACTGGATGAAGGTCAAACCTTTGTGGTGCCGGGGCTAGAGATTGCCCCTCTGGAGAATTACCCAGCATTCTCTGCTTCCAAAGAAGCCCAAGCAGCAGATTTGAGTCTTTTAACCAGTTTTCCTTTATTTTATTTTTTTAAGATAAATTAACTTTATCTTCAGCTTGGCCCCCTACCAAATTCTGACAGTGGAACCAAATTCAGTGGGAGTTGGGTTGTTTGGGGCCCTGTGGCTGTTGTTTCCCTCCCCTGCCTCCCTGTCAGAATGGGCAAAATGATGAAGCAAGGGAAGAGGGCTGGGCAGGCTTGAGATGGAACAGCTCTGGCATGCAGGGGCTGCGGCAGGTAGTTCTCTCTGTGATGCTTTATGAGGAACAGGTCCAGCCCCACAGTTGGTGTTCGGGCCAGACAAGTTTCTAGCTGTAGGAGCAGCCATCCAGCTCAGACGCCTTTCTGCTCCCCAGCTCTTTTCGAGAGATTTAGCAATATAACAGCAGGCAGCCGTGGCACCTTTGCCAGTTCAGGAGTCCGTGCAGCCAACACCTCAGTGCCCAGCAGCAGCTGCAGTGGGGGAGGGTTGCAAAGCAGTTCCCTACTGGGGCCTCTGCTCTCTCTAGTGGGCTTTGCAGAGGGACAGCCTCGTGACATCAACTCTCCCTTTAGGGTTTCAAGTCTCCTGCCAGGGGCAAGTGGGCTGCTCCAGCCCTTCCACCTTAGTTTAAGGCAGCTACACATTCCCCAGGAGGTAATGAAGACGCTCTCTCTCTCTCGCTCTCCGGTGGCAGCAATGCATGGGTGCTGGGGGTGCTGCAGCCCCCCCGGCTTGAAGTAGTTTCCATTATGTACAAAGTTTACAATTTGGTTCAATGGCTCTTAGCATCCCCACTGTACAAATTGTTCCAGCACCCCTGAAGTAATGTATGTGACATCCTACCCCACATGCCCTTATTTTCAGCTGTTGCAACTTGCTATCACTCCTCAGCCTTCCCCTACAGTGGATACCTGTGGGTCTCTGTCAAAGCACTTAAAATATTCACATGTGAGAGGAAACCAGCCAGCCTTCTCTGGTTTCCACTAGGAGCAAATGGCCTCCAAAGACTGAACTGATTGCCTTAGAGCCCCTAAAATGCTTGTCTAAAGTGAAACTCCTCTGTTTGAATCAATGACGCACTCATTGGTAAAGAGAAACTGGAAGTCAAGGAGGACTCCCATTAAAACAAGTAAAAAAAATCCAAATATTGTTCTGAGAAAGGTCACAGAGCTTCATAACCTTCCATATTCTCCTCTCAAGAAATAGGAAAGCTGTCCAGATCTTATCAGGAGGAGGGAGCTCTGAATAGACTATTCCCCTCACCCCCATTTGTTTGAGGCGAGGTTCAACAAGTTCCTGCCTATGCTTGGGATCCAGCCTCCATGGGCAGAGGATCCAGAACAGAGTGGTAGGGCTGGCCAAGTCACCAGAAGTGCTTTCTTTCCAAATCCAAGGAGATTTACATTTTCCTCCATCACTTGCTGGATGATCTTATCAAAGCAGTAGGATAATGCCCAGGTAAGGTAAAGGGGCTAGATAGACTGTTCTTTTTTATTAAAAAAAAATGAGAGAATTTGTTACTACTACAGCATCTGCCTTCAGAATTCTATCTGTGATCAATGCTACAGTGATCCCTATGGAAGGGGTGATTTCTGTCCAAGGAACCAACAGCTAAGAGAATAGAATCATCTGATGAAATTGAGGCCTCAGAGTCAGTCTTTAAGGCATTTGTCACTCGTACCGGCTTCTCGAGGGCCATTCTAGCATCGGCAGATGAGCTGAGAAGTACAGTTCCTTAAAAGGATAGGAAATGGACAATAATCCTCCAGAAGACATCTCTGACAGCTTTGTTTGTTGCAGATTCTTCCTTGGATTCATTTGAGATTTGCCGTCTAATCCATGGCCTCAAAAATTGTACGATGAAGATGTCTCTGTCTCTGCAAGGTGGGAATGCAGTCCGAGCATTTCAATGCTGTACACAATTGGTTTTGCATTTACGATAGGGCAGCTTCTTTGGAGTTTGACAGTAGTAGATGCTCTGTAAGGGAAGATCGGATCTGTGTAGATAAATCGGAGATGAGAAAACGTGTCGGAAACATGTGAGGCTAGTAAAGTGGCCTTTTGGAATATCCCCAGCAGCTTTCTTCAGACTTGCATTAAACCTACAAAGTCAAATCCCAAATTTAAGGGGTTTCTTGTCCCCAATTAAATGATCAGACCATATGGTGTTTACTGAAAGTGCCTGTAATATGGAAGGAGCCTACCTACTATATCACTCTCTTTCAAAAGAAGCTGCTTTACCTAATGTCACTGTCCTGAAACCCGCAGGTTCTTCTCAGCAGCAGATGAGCTGGGGATTATTCCAGTGACCTTCTCCCTGCTGTTGGTATAACCTTCTGATTCTGCTGCTGTGATGCTGCTTAATCTTATGTGCATTTAGCAATCTCCCCTGTCTTTCACCAATATAACCAAGGTGTCTTTTTTTTTTTTTTCCTCACAGGGACCCTACCCAGGTCATTGTCTTTCACTCCCCTATAAAAAATAACTGGTTTAAGGTCCTTGGGATGAGAAGGTTGGAGCAGCATCTCTGTTTTCTAAAAATTACTAATTCCTGTCATTAATAAAATAGATCACCTCTTCAGGGGGAAGTGTGCGGGTCAGGAAATAGTAACTCTCTGACTTTTTTTTTTAAATGTATTGTAAAAAGTTGTTATCAAAGACTGCACATGGAAAGAATTTTCACATGACTTCTGAAGAGAGATTAATTAGTAATGTAGGGGAAGGAGGAAGGCAATCCGGCAACTGTTTTGCTACGTGAACTTTGCGTTTATGGGAATGGAAAAGTGGCAAAGTAATCCCTAAATCAGCATGTGGCACAAAGGACTGAAAGTGTCCAGAATTGGGGCAGTGGCCTTGGTGTCCATTTATAAGTTGGCCCCTGGTCTAGAAAATTAACTTCTAGTTCCTTTAATTTACTTGTTGGGCTTGAATGTAGCTTGTAATGAGTTCTCACTTGTCTTGCCAGTATATAAATTAATAATACTGTGACACCTTACTCGAGTTTGTGTGGTGTAAAATCACTGCACATGGCATAGTTATCAGAGATTGAGCTAAGATGATTCTTTCCTCCTCCCCTCTGACCCCCCTCCCTCCCACTCCCACCGTTTGTGCTCCAGCATCAAAGCTTCTAGAATCAAAATCCATCGCCAAAAAGGTGCCACATCAATGTACGTAATACTTAATGTGTAGTATGCTTGAAATGTGGTTCCTCTCTAAAGAGTGTTGCTGAAAATAGCATCAGGAGGGCACTGTGTTATCTCAGTGGTTTCTAGAGAAAGTGTTCTCAGTTGGCAAGATTCGCAAATGTAGTCTGGGGGTATGTCTTCACTACCAACGTTAAAGCGCCGCCATGTAGTCACGGCACCAGTGCTGGAAGAGAGCTCTCCCAGCGCTGTAGAAAACCCACCCCCCACGAAGGGAGTAGCTACCAATGCTGGGAGCCCAGCTACCAGCGCAGGTGCGTTGTCTACCCTGCTACTTTATAGCACTGAAACTTGCATCACTCAGGGGTGTGTTTTTTCACACCCTTGAGCGAGAAAGTTTCAGCACTGTATAGTGGCAGTGTAAGCAAGGCCTAAGTTTTGAGAGTTGAGCTGGGTTATCTCGACTTTGCACACAATCACCAGTAATAAAGCTGCTGCGGGTTAAATGATCTCTTCAGTGACACCCGAGCAAGCCCATCGTCTTCTTATTTATGCCCTCAGTGGCACTTCTGCAGTCCCTTCAGTAAGTTTGCACAGATGTAACTCATTGGAATATAATGAATAATTTTGTTGTTAGACACAAGAAGGAACAGAATCTGTGGCTTGTTCAGTCTGAGCTGGGATGGGTCTTTGGGTAAAAGGAGTAAAATCAAGTAGTTAGAATCCGTTCAAGTTCCTTTTGAAAAGTAATACCGTAAGCCAATGTCAAGTGTGTTGCAAGAAAGAAACTAATCTTGAAGGGATGCCTCCCACAGAGGTGGCTGTGTTTTAGTGGAGATGGATCGAGTGAAGTCATGCCTGTTTGCATGGCTTGTAATTCTGCACCACACTTAGACTCAAGTCTTTTAAAATACACATACTACACGGAAAGCAAACTCTAAAGAACAGGAGTACTTGTGGCACCTTAGAGACTAACCAATTTATTTGAGCATAAGCTTTCGTGAGCTACAGCTCACTGTAGCTCACGAAAGCTTATGCTCAAATAAATTGGTTAGTCTCTAAGATGCCACAAGTACTCCTTTTCTTTTTGCGAATACAGACTAACACGGCTTTTACTCTGAAACTCTAAAGAATGTTACCCTCAAATGTAGCCCCACTGTGAATATCAAGAGGACTCTCCATCTCTATCCAAAGTACCAGCAGTCAGCATAATTCATGAGCTTATTAATCTATTTTTCTTTAGGGTCTCTTTCTTGTCCTTTTAGTTACTATCTCATGTGCAAATCTAATTTGCCTAATGGCCTGGTGAATGTAATTGAAAGGCACTCTACACTTACTTGATTGTGGAAAGTCTCACTCAGATCACACACAGATAGGACTCTGCCTCTGCTGAGAGGAAATCTATAGGCACTGCTGCTCTGTGGCTGGAGACGGAAATGTCATTTGAAACTCATTTGGCTTTTACTTTTTTGAAAACACACTTTCTGATTCCGATTTCTCTAATGCTAAAGCTGGAACCTTCCTTTGCTGGACCTTGGGAGCTGGTCAGAGCTGGTGTATTTAAGTGCATCACACCATTTCAGTGACTTGTGAGATGGAATGGCATCTGTTAGTTATGCCACATTGTAGACAAGGCACTTCCAGTTTTTAAAAACAAATGCAGTGACGAATGCTATTCATTGTGTTAGCAAACTATATTCATGAAGTTACCATAGCAGCTTAACATGTGTTAAGATACACTAAACCAGATTCTCTGGGCTGCCAAGTTCACTTTGCATCACTTACACAGCACTAAATGAACTTAAAGCATCCAGTGGCTGCCCCTGGATAATTCCCTCCCATCTAGGAATATTAGGTAGGCAGCAATTATGAGGCCCAGAGTGTTCAAGGCACTCTCTCCAAAGAGAACTAACATGAATTATGACTAGATTATTCTGCCTTGGATACATGGGTAAATTGACAGGGTAGCAAGTGTGGGGCTAAGAAAAGTAGCACAAATGGAATGTGATTAATGGTTACAACAGCAAAGCCACAATTGGTTATGATGTGAGGGACATTAATATGCCACTTAGATGGTGCTGGATTCTGATGACTTGACCTTATAAGAAATTGTGGATATTAGAGATAGGAAAGACCTACTACCCCATCACTAGAACTAGATCCGTCAGGGTCATGACTGACAGTGTGGCTTGCATGTTCTATATCAATCGGCAGGAAAGACTGAGACCCTCCTTTCTCTCTGTGTTGAAGTGATAAGGTTATGGAACTGGTGCATAAAACATTGCATAGGAGCAATGTATCTTCCAGGCAGACAAACTGTTTTACGGCCAATGCTCTCAGCAAGTATTTTCCCCAAGACTACATATGGAAACTGAACCCCCATGTCCTGGTCAGCATTTTTCAGATTTGGGGATTTCCAGAAGTGAACCTCTTTGCAACAGCTACAAACTAAAAGGCCAACAGTTTCATTCAAGGGGCGGTTTAGGTCCCAGTTCACCTTCTTACTCCCTTGGATAGGGAAGCTGTTTTATGCTTTTTCCCCCCAAAGCCTTTGATCCTCAGAGTGTTGAACAAAATCAGCCAGGAGCAGAATCATTCTAATAACCCCAATGTGGTCGAGGCAAGCATGGTTTCCTTATCTGTTGCACCTAGCTCTTTGTCCACCAATAAAACTTCCAATCACTTCTCAAATCCTCTCTCAGGATGCTGGTCAATTGGTACATCCCAATTTAAGTGTTCTTTGCCTCAAGGTGTGGCTCCTCGATGGTTCGCAGGACTACAGTCTTCTTGTTTTGCAGACGAATGGCACTTATCCTTAAATAGTAGGAAGGTTTCTACTAGAAATACTTACTTTTAGAAGTGGAGAAGATTTAGTCACTGGTGTGAACTCCAAGACACTGTCCCATAGTCTGCACCACTTCAGCTCATTCTGGAATATCCGTTGCAGCTAAAGAAAATATGGCTGTCACTTAATTCTCTCAAGGTTCCTCTGGCAGCTGTAACAGCATTTCATACCACTCATGTTGAGGGGTTCTCTCTGTTTGCCGTAACTGCTAGGTTCATGAAAGGCCTGGGAGATTTCTTTCCACCAGTGCAAGTCCCTACCCCTGTTTGGGACCTTAATCTGGTTCTTAAAAGTCTCATGAAAACTCCCTTTGAACTGATAGTGACCTGCTCTTTATCGAATTTATCTGTGAACAACAGCCTTCCTAGTGGCTATTAGCTCAGTCTGCAGAGTCAGAGAGATTGGCCCTTTAATGGTGGATCCTTGTTTCAATTGTTTACAAGGATAAGGTTTCCCTTTATCTGCATCCCTGGTTCCTTTCTAAAGTGTCTTCTAAGTTTCATCTGAATCGGATCATTTACCTGGTAGTTTTCTTTCAGAAACCACCAAGTCCAGCGTGCAGACTGCACTCCATACTCTAGATGTCAGAAGGGTGTTATCTTTCTGTCTACGTAGGATTAAATCATTTCATAAATCCCCTACACGGTTTGTTCCATCCGCAGACAGATCAGAAGGCTCTGCTATTTCTACCCAGAGGTAATCAAAATGGATTTCTGCATCTATTATAGCTTGTTACAGTGCAGTCAACATCCCCTGCTGCTGGCGTGTCAGCTCGCTCTGTGAGGTCACAGTGTACACCTGTGGCTCTATTTACAAAATGCCCCTGTTGCTGAGATTTGCAGAGCTGCTACATGGCCTTCGGTACGTGCCTTCTCCAGACACTAACCTTCAGACGACGATGCCTCCAGATCGGATGCGGCAGTTGGCAATGCAGTTCTTTCCTCTGTAATGGACTCAACTCTGAAGCTCCCCCCACTCCTGATGGGGACACTGCTCGGGAGTCACCTGACGTGGAGCCCCAATAGGTGCTACTCGAAGAAGAAAGAGAGGTTACTCACTCTGTGCAGTAGCTAGTTCTTCGAGAGGTGTGTCACTATGGGTCCTCCATTACCCGCCCTCCTTCCCCTCTGCTTTGGAGTTTCCTTCTGAGACTCAGCAGTGGAGAAGGACCTGATGGCAGTGCACCCGTGCAGCTTGATATAGTGGCAGCATGGGGCATGGGGATATCAATGGCACATGCATGGGCTGAACAGTCATGGCTAATGAAAATCTCCTATGGAAAATGCCTGCGGGGGCAGGGTTGCGTGTTCCTGAAATGGAACGCCCATCGGGATGCATTTCGAAGAACTACCGTTACTGCGCTGGGTGTATAACCTCCTTTTTCCCTGGTCTTCAGCCTGCGTTCAGGGAAACAGGGTTGCCTGTTGAACTCGGCCTTCTGGTTTGAGAAAACTTCAGTACAAATTTTCATTCCTGGGGACAGTTCTTATGGTGGTTTGTTCATTTTGTCCTGGTCGTTCTTTTGTTGTTAATTCTCTTTTGTGTTATTGGTGTGACTTCTGGTTCTTGTTTGGCAAACCTGATCTTGGCTTGTACCTGTTTTTTCATCCAAGCCAGCAGGTATGACTTATCAGTTCCTGGACTGTCAGTGCTCTGATTTAATGAAATCTGACTGGTTCAGTGCTTCTGTGCTTGTTATCTGGGAGTTTTGATAATAGTGTACTTCTGGGGTGGCACCCTTGGTTCCACCTTATTAGTAGGCATCTTCTAGATGGTCCTATATTTATTCACTTTCTGTGTTCAGGTAACTAACTGATTTTTCTTTTCAATGCTCCCTGCTCCTCTTTTTATTTAATTATTAATGATTAAGACCGTGTTATTCACCACGCTGTTTAGTAATTATTCATGACACTTGGGCTGTTGATGGGGATATTTTCCAGCCATACATTTGACACTATTTTATCTGCAGTCTGTTTGCTCCTCGTTACTGGGTTACCTGTTTTGGTGATTGACACTCATTGGATACACTTGTGTCTTTTGTCACCAGATCTGTTAGGACCCATCCCTCATAACCTTGTTTGTCCTCGGGGATCTGTGCACTCAGACATCTCCCTTGTTGGAGATAATCCAGACTTGCGTGAGGTCTGGCTGCTTTTCAGCAATGTTTTCAGCTTAGTTGATAATGACTGCTTGGGATCTACCAAGCAGCAGGGATTTTAAAATTTTTGTTTGAATACTCTGATTTCTAATATCCTTTCCACATTTTCTGCTGAGGTTAAGGTTTCTTCTTTCAAGCCTTTCGGTGGTTTGCTAGAGGGCTTGTATGATAAATTTGCTGCATCTGTTCTTAAAGAGGGAATATTTTCTTTTCTAATAATTCTCAGGTTGTTTTCCTCTTGTCTTATATTTTTTACCTTCTTTGGTCTCCAAGGATGATTGTGTCTATTGCTGAGGTCAGACAATAACACTCTGCAGTATGTAAAACCATATGTGCAGCTCTGATTTGTCTTTCGTCCAACCTGGATGCTTCAAGGACTAAGAATTTGGTCACAGCTGGGAGATGGAAAAATCTAGCTATGGCAAAATGGATGTGCTGCTGGCAGGTTAGGAAGAATCACCTCAAGGCTATGATATGGGGGTCAAGAGTGCCTGGTTTCATTACTAATGGGGTTTTTATCCACTTTTTGTGAAGGAAGCTTGTGGTTTGGATTTGCTTTTGAACTCCTCAGCTACTCCTGGATTCTCTTGGGGGCATTGGGGCCAAAAAAGTCTCTTTGTATCTGGTATGAGAGTTTCTCTCAGATGTGGACCTTACCACAATTATCCACACCTTGGTGACCTCTAGACTGTTATTGCAAAATGCTTTGCTTGGGGCCACCTGGAAGGTGCAGCTTGTGCAGAACCATGCCTCACTGTATCAGCAGTTGGGAGTACCTCATGGCTGTGCCAGCTCCTTTGCCTGCTGAGTGAAATTCAGAGTGATATATAAAGCCATGCATGGGTACTGGCTGCCCGAGAATCATCTCTATGTGACATGAACACAGCTGAGATCAGATGGGGCTTTTAAAGTAGGGGTGCGTAGAGTTGAATGGTCTAGAAGTGCAGGGCATTCTTAGGGGAGAGCCCCCGATGATCTGGCAAATCATCTGAATACCTTAAAATGCTTTATAAACATTAAAGAATTGGGCCTCTTTCATGCACATACATGAGCTCGATACTTTATTAACTCTGTTTCACAGATGAGGAAACAGGTGTGGTGACTTGCCCAAAGTCACACAGCAGGTCTGCAAGGCAATGTTGGGGCCAGGTGTAGGAGCCAGATGTTCTGACTTCCAGCCATATCTTCCGCTGTCACTGGCTTCATTTTAAACTTAATTTCTGAGAACAGTAAAAGTTCTTGAAAGGAAAATTTGCAATGCGTTCTGAGGCACATGCACAAGCCCCTTGGTCACTAGCTGTGCCACACATGCATTATGGGGAACAGTGGGTCTAGAATGGCCTTCCTCCTTCAGTTTAGAAATCGGTTCCTCTCATGGGGCCACACCCCTCAGGTTCACAGGCCGTCTGGTGCTCAAGTTTCTTTGCAGGGTTGTCTGCAGTCCAGGCTGGATCATCCTTCCAGTGCTACAGGGTTGAGCAAAGCCTGGTTCTGCTGAAGCTGGCTTGTGCAGCTTCTCTCTCTCTGGGTTCCCCTAAGGATGCCATGGAGAGACATCCTTTCCCCTCCTTGACCTTACTCCATCCCTGCCTGGAGCCCTCTGGTGCAGACAGGCAGGTTACATGAGGGAAGCTCCCTAGATACTTCTGCTCCCTGATGTATTCAGATACCATCCAGAGGTTGGAATGAGGCAACAATCAGCGGGAAACCCAGGCTGCATAACTATTTGTGCTGTTAAATAAACCACAGTGGCCCTGGAGCAAAGAGCTAATGTTCTCTGTTCTGAACTGGAGCAGCATCTGCTGGCGTGGGGCTTTGTCTCTATAGTCTATATCAGCTCTTATAAATAGAGTTGAGAAAGGACACTGTGGCTGGAAAAATTCCCTCCATTCCTCACAGCTTCTTTTTCCTGCCAAATTCAAGAACTAGGGAATAAAACAATGGCTGGTGAGCATGAAGGGTGAGCAACTCAGTAGTCTGATAGCTAAGAACATTCCATCATAAAGTTCTGCAGCCCCCAGGGGAACAGGCTTCGAGTCAAGCACCACAGAAAGAAGTCCACAGTGCCAGGTGGAAATTGGTTTGACAAATGTGTGAGTTGTTTTATACTCTCTGCAGAGCCAGTTAGGGCTGGGGTTAGCTGGGTATTTGTAAAAGACATTTTGCTTCCATGGAAAAATCGAGGAAGAGGTTGACCTGCAGATGTTCGTCCTTGTTTTTAGCTGCAGCTCTGCATGGAGGAGGGTGGGTTCGTCTTTGGTAAGTATTGACGCAGCGTTGTAGCAGTGATCGCATTGTGCCGTGGTGAATTCTCTTCAGCTCAGTCGATTATAAACATAACGAATGCACCACAAGTTCACTATTCCCGGTGCCACAGAAATGCTTTTCAAAGCCTCCCATCACTGAACTAGTGAGATAAAGAATGACAAAAAAAAATCCGAAAGGTGGATGAGACTGGGAAGAGAAAGTGTTTCAGACTGCGTTAAATGGAGCCCAATTTGGTGCACATTTGGGATTTTTAAGGGGTTTTGTTTGTTTTTAATTGCGCCACTTGTTAGACTTTGGTTTGTTACCTTTTAAAAATAGCTCCACAGCTTAAGTCTCTTGCATGGTAAACACTGCAGAAAAGCAGTGCAAAAGGCAGTGTCCTCCAGGAATATTCCCCATTAAACATCTTTTAGCAGTTTAGACTTGAAATCTGACCTACTTTAAGCATGTAACCTCACCAGGCATGCCCACTAGCTTCTAAATATTGTTTTATTGCAAACATGCTAGTGTGATTAAGAAACTAAAAGGAAACATCATTACCATGGCCCCAGTCCTGCAACATGATTCACTAGCAGGAGCCTCTGCAACTGCCCAGAGTCCCACTGACTTTAGTGGACTCCCCATAGACACACAGGTCTGCACCAGCAGGCCCTGATCCTCCTTTGCGATCTTTGTTTTGATCTTTACTATGAGCCTGATCCAAAGCCCACAGAAGTCAATGGAAAAACTCCCAACTGCACTGTGCTTTGGATCAGGCCCTTTTCCTGACTTTTAAGAACACCACATGTTCGCGGCTGCTTCAGAGCTAATTGGGACTAGACCTGCAGGATGAAATGCTGTTCCCAACACTGCACTGGCAACTTTACTGTTGTTGCTACAGCAATAAAGAAGTTAACAGAATGGCGCTTGCCCTTCATCACGGAAGCGGGAGAGAGGTGAGGATGTTTATTAAAAGGGAAAAGATCAGACTTCAAGATGTCAAGCTTTTAACAGGAACGAAAGAATGCTAAATAAAAATAAACACCAGATGCTCTCCCCAAAAACCATTGCAAAGGTAGAAAACGCTGCGAAAAAACTAGAGTTTGTTTCACCAATGCACTTGCGCATATATCTGCACCAAAGCCATGACCTACTACAGAAAACTACCTTTACAGAAACTAAAGTTATTGCTTTATACACTGCTTTAACTGCAAGAAGGGCAAAAAAATCTCCCACAGAAATCATCACTCTTAGGGAAGCAGTAAACAGCTGCGTGTCCTTCCACCTAACCTTTGGCTTTTTGATACGACAAATGAAATGTCCTGACTGGCACCTCAGCAAATCTTTACATTGATTTTGTTTAAATTCAGCTCTTATGAAGTTGCGATGACTGGAAATTGGAAAAAAAGTCCGACGTGGCTTCTGAATCTGTCATTTTTCAAAGCAATTTGTCATGCTCCTGAGCTCTTCCCTCATTAGTCTTAGAAACAAGCAAGCAGGATAATAGTATGCAGTTTAACAGGTGATGTTCTCTGGAAAAGGCACTCAGGATAAAAGCTGGTTAAAGCGAGTGAGCGACTTACCATTTTTTTTGGTTTCAGAAACTCACTTACTAAACAGAAAACAAGTTCTTCTTCGAGGGATTGCTCATGTGTATTCCACAATAGGTGTGCGTGCTCGCCACGTGCACCGGTGCCAGAAGTTTTTCCCCTAGCAGTACCCCGAGGGGGGGAGCACCCCCCACGACTCCTGGAGTGGTGCCTGCCTGGCGTGGTATAAGGGGAGCTGCGCGTTCCCCCACCCTCAGTTCCTTTTTGCCGCCAGTGAAGGTGCGTCGGAACTACTCTGCTCCAGCTTTGCTGTAGCTCGATCCCCAGTCCTGTTAGTTTGTTCAGTGTTAGTACCTGTAGTTAGTTAGCCGTTTAGTTAGTCAGCGAGCCCAGGCCGGGGCATGCCCCATGCCCCAGTGTTTAAGTCTTGCGGCTCCTGTAGGCATTCTATGCCAAGAAGTGACCTGCACGCAGACTGTTTGCGCTGTTCAGGAGAAACCCATATCAGCAAAAGGTGCAAGATTTGCAAGTCGTTTAAGCCTTGGACCAAAAGAGAAAGGGACATTAGGCGCTGACTCCGACTCCGGCACACCGCTCCGAACCGGTACCCAGCACCGCGGCATCGGTACGCAGCAACCCTCTGATACCATCAACCGGGTGGCACCGCTCCCCATTCACGGGGCACACCAAGAGGACCAGGAAGACTCCCTCTTCACAGCAGCACCGAGGGAAATCTGGGACAGAGGCTAGACCCATGTCGGGCAGTCCTCGCTCCACACCAGGCTCCAGGCCTCCAACTCAGCTCCAGGCCTCCAACTCACGTTGAGCAGAGTAGCTTGGCCCCTTTGGAGCAAGCCTCTACGGATGTCCGGATGCCTTCCACGCCTGAAGCCTTCCAGGCAGCCCGGGACGTTATGTCCATGCCAGTGCCAGGAGTGCCACCGATGTTGGCCCCACGCTCCAGAGGCAATCCGTCGCTGGGATTTCTGCAGTCGCCTCCGGCTCGGTCTTGGGAACATTTCCGACACCATTCATCGCTCAGCGACCACTCGGGACAGAGTCCAGGTGGCTCGCCCTCAACGCCGACCAGATTGTGTGGCTGGGTTCCGTCCGGCTGGGACTCTCGGCACTGCTCATCCTCAAGGAGCGATTATCGACAGGATCGCGGCAGGCGCTGCCAACGGTCCTACATCTCGGAGGGGGTACCGCAGCCGGTCACGGCATGGTCATCAACACCATTCCCACTCAGACTCCCTCTCCAAGTCTCTGCCAACACATTGCAGCACTGGGCGTCAATCGCCGGCATCTTGCCGTCGCGTGTCTGCCCGTTGAGGTCGTTCGCGAAGTAGTGCTACCGTCGGTACAGGTCGTCCACGTCGAGATCGTGGTCCCGTGGCCGACGTCAATCCCGGCACCGCCGCTCCTCCCCATGCAGAGGCAGCAGCAGATCGTACACCAGCCCAGCCTCTGTTCGTAGCCGTCCTTTGGTGGGCCAGGCCAGCCCAGCCAAGCCAAACAGCTGGCCCCGCTGGTGGCACAGCAGGTGCAGGGGCACTGAGCGTTGTGGCGGGCCCAGTGGTACCAGTGGGCACTGTGGCCTCTGGCGCAGCCCCTGATCGGGGCTCGCTTGGTGGCTGGAGCTTCAGAAGCACCATCGGCCTCCCTCTCCGGACCCCCAAGGAAGGAGTCAGTGGGATGTGCGTCCTCGGCACCGTTCCTGGAATCCGACCAGGTGGTGGACCCTCTGGTGCCGGCTGATACCCAGAGCACAGCACTGGCCTCCTCCACCCACCCGGAGGAGGCGATTGCAGCCCCGCTCCCCTCCGCCCTGCAGGAGGACTTCAGGGCCCATCAAGAACTCTTAAAGAGGGTGGCAGCAAGCCTTCACCTCCAGGCAGAGGAGATGGAAGAGCCCTCAGACTCCCTGTTTAACATGCTTTCCTCGTCGGCACCGGGTGGGATGGTCTTGCCTCTCCATGAAGGGGTGGCTAAAATTTCAAATGCCCTGTGGCAGACACCAGCCTCGTTGGCCGCTATCTCTAAGAAGGCGGAACACAAGTACTTTGTACCCATCAAGGGGCATGAGTACTTGTATACCCACCCGGTGCCCAACTCTCTGGTGGTTGAGTCGGTCAACCACAGGGAACGGCAGGGTCAACCAGCCCCGACCCCAAAGAATAAAGACTCTCGGAGACTGGACTCTTTCGGAAGGAAAATGTATTAGTCTTCGAGCTTCCAGTTGCCAGTGGCAAATCATCAGGCTCTCCTGAGCTGGTATGAATTCAATCTGTGGGGCTCCCTGCCCAAGTTTGAGGACTCCCTCCAGGAGCGTGATAGAAAGGAGTTCAAGGCGCTAGTGGAGGAGAGGGCAGCGGCTGCTAGGGCATCCCTGCAGGTAGCATCGGATGCTGCGGATACGGCCGCATGATCCATGGCTTCCGCGGTGTCCATGAGACAGGCATCATGGCTCCTACTCTCTGGGCTTTCCAGCGAGGCACAGTTCTCCATGCAGGATCTCCCGTTTGATGGGAAAGCTCTGTTTGTGGAGGAGACAGATACAAGGCTGCACGGCATGAAAGACTCCTGCATGACCCTCCAGACTCTGGGCCTATATGTACCGGCTCTGGCAAGACCTAAATTCAAGCTGCAGCAGACTCCCACCCAGGCCACCCTCCCGAAGTCTGAAGCTGCCCACAAGAAACAGCATGACTATAAGAGATGCCCTCAGAGGCAGTCTTGGCCGGCCCCCCAGCCTGGTTCCTCTAAGGACAAGCAGGCAGGGAAAAGGTGCTTTTGACGGGCCGCTCAGGGCACTCCGCCAATCCTCATCAGGGATCCACCTTCAATAAAGCTCCTCTTCTCCAACCGGTTGTGTGCTTTCCTCCTGGAATGGGCGCGGCTAACCTTGGACCGATGGGTCCTCAACACCATCTCCCAGGGTTACACCCTCCAGTTTACTTCCTCCCCAACCCAACCACTCCCTGCCCCCATCCCTATTGGGGGACCCCTCGCATGAGGCTCTGCTCGAGCAGGAGGTGGGGCAGCTCCTAGGACTAGGAGCAGTAGAGGCAGTGCCTTAGGAGTTCATGGGCAAGGGGTATTACTCCCGATACTTCCTTATCCCGAAGGCCAAAGGGGGGCTCAGACCCATCCTGGACCTGCGAGGTCTGAACCAGTACTTGGTGAAACTCAAGTTCCGCATGGTTTCCCTGGCATCCATCATCCCCTCCGTGGATGCCAGGGACTGGTATGCTGCCCTCAATCTGCAAGTCACATACTTCCACATCCACATATTCAAGGGGCACATGCACTTTCTCCATTTCGTGGTGGGACAGAATCACTACCAATTCACGATCCTCCCATTTGGTCTGTCCACTTTCCCCAAGGTGTTTACAAAATGCATGACGGTGGTAGCGGCCTACCTCAGACAGCCGTGGGGGGGTTCAGATTTTTCCCTATCTGGACAATTGGCTGGTCAAGGGCACCTCCTGGTCGCAGGTGAGGGATCACGTGGCGCTCCTACTGTCCACGTGCACCGCCTTGGGCCTGTTTGTAAACAGCACCAAATCCATGTTAGTCCCAGTCCAATGCATAGAGTTTATCGGGACGCTCCTGGACGCAGCGTCAGCCACAGCCTCTCTCCCACCAGACAGATTCGAGACCCTGAAAGGTCTCATTGACTCGGTTTCAAAGTTCCCAGTGACAACAGCCAGGGTTTGCCTGCAGCTCTTGGGTCATGTGTCAGCATGCACGTAAGTGGTCCATCACGCCAGAGTCAGAATGAGGCCCCTCTAACTCTGGTTGCTCTCGAAGTTCTCCCAGGCCACGGACAGGATGGACAAGGTCCTAACCGTGCCAGACTCTGTGATCACCTCCCTACGGTGGTGGTCCACCCCAGACAACATGCTCCAAGGGGTCCAGTTCAGGGACAGGGCCCCATTGTTGGAGCTGGCGTCGGACCTGGGTTGGGGAGTCCATTGGGGAACTTTCAGACCCAAGGCCTGTGGTCGGCCCAAGACCTGACCCTACGTATAAACATCAAGGAACTCAGGGCGATGCGGCTGGCATGTATGGCCTTCCACTCGCACCTGGAGGGCAGGGTAGTCAGGGTCCTCACGGACAACATGGCCTCGATGTTCTATATCAACAGGCAAGGTGGGGCCTGATCCTCTGCTGCAAGGCCCTCGGGCTGTCGGACTTCTGTATAGCCCACGACATCCACCTGAAGGCCTTCTCCCTACCGAGTGCCTGGAACGAGAAAGCAGATCGCTTGAGCAGGGACTTTTCCTCACAACACGAGTGGTCCCTCCACCTGGAAGTGGCCCATCAGCTCTTCTGAAGGTGGGGAACTTCCCAGGTGGACCTATTCACGACTTGGCAGAGCTGGCGATGTCCCCGGTTCTGCTCTGGGGGGGCCTAAGGAGGGGCGCTATCTCTGATGCCTTTATCTTGTCCTGATCAGGCTGGCTTCTCTACGCCTTTACCCCGTTCCCTCTAATCAGCAGGGTCCTGGAGAAGATAAAGATGGACAGGGCCCGGGTCATCCTGATTGTCCCGGCGTGGCCCAGGCAAGATTGGTACGGGACCCTCACGGGCCTGGTGGTAGCTCTGCCGTGGCCACTGCTGCTCCACCCGGACCTGCTCTCTCAGGACCAGGGCCGCCTCCTCCATCCCAACCTAGCAGCTCTTAACCTCACGGCGTGGCTGCTCAGTGGTTAAGTGGAGAGCAGAGGACATGCTCAGAACATGTTCAGCACATCCTCCTTGAAAGTAGATGGCCCTCCACTCGCCATACTTATTTGGTGAAGTGGTCCCATTTTTCTAGATTGGCAGTGGACCACGGTGTCTCTCCCGTGACCTCCCCAATCCAGCTTATTTTTGACTACCTCCTCCACCTGAGAGCCCAGGGCTAGGCGTCTTCATCAGTCAGGGTGCACCTGGCAGCCATATTGGCCTTCCATCCTCCAGTGCAGAGGCACACTATATTTTCCCATGCTACGACTGGCCAGTTCCTCAAGGGGTTGGACCATCTTTTCCCATATTCTAGACCCCCTGGTCCCGCAGTGGGACTTGAACCTGGTGTTGGCTCGTCTCACGGGGCCCTCTTTTGAACCACTGGCCACATGCTCCTGGTCTCACCTCTCGTGGAAGGTGGTCTTCCTGGTTGCAATCACGTCGGCCAGGCGAGTCTTGGAGCTCAGGGCCCTGACCTCCGAGCCGCCGTACGCAGTTTTTCATAAAGATAAGGTGCAGCTCCTCCCACACCCCGCATCCCTTCCGAAGGTGGTCTCCACTGACCGCATGGGTCAGGACATTTTTCTACCGGTCCTCTGCCCCAAGCCCTGGGCGTTCAGTGAGGAGCGCCGTCTCCATGTGCTCAACGTGCGACGGGCTCTGGCTTTCTACCTTGAGCAGACCAAGCCGTTCAGAAAGTCCTCGCAACTGTTTGGCGCCTCAGCCAAGCACATGAGGGGCCAGCCGATTTCCACTCAATGGCTTTCCAGTCGGATCACTTCGTGCATCCGTACCTGTTATGAGCTGGCAGGTGTTCCCCCCGCTGCCCATTGTGAGGGCACACTTGACTCGGGCGCAGGCCTCATCGGCTACCTTCATGGCCCATGTCCTTATTCAGGACATCTGTAGGGCCGCCACGTGGTCTTCAGTTCACACGTTCACCTCGCACTATGCGATCGTCTCCCAAACCAGGGATGACGCCGGGTTCAGCAGGGCTGTCCTCCGTCCTGGGAACTTGTGAACTCCTACCCACCTCCAACAGATATAGCTTGGAATCACCTACTGTGGAATACACATAAGCAATCACTCGAAGAAGAAAAGACCTTTACCTTTTCCATAACTAGTGTTCTTCGAGATGTGTTGCTCATGTCTATTCCACATCCCACTCTCCTTCCCCTCTGTCGGACTTATCTGGCAAGAAGGAACTGAGGGTGGGGGGAGCGCACAGCTCCCCTTATACCGTGCCAGGCAGGCGCCGCTCCAGGGGTCGCGAGGGACCCCTCCCGCCCCTCACAGGTACTACTAGGGAAAAAACTTCTGGTGCCGGTGCACATGGCGAGCATGCACACCTATTGTGGAATAGACATGAGCAACACATCTCGAAGAACACCAGTTACGAAAAATGTAACTGTCCTTTTTTAAATTAGTACCTCCAAAACCAGAGAATAACATTGAGGAACTCCAGGGTACTAGGAGCCAGAACGGTTGTGACTTACTCAGGACCACGCAGAGCCAGCAGATTTCCCATTGAAGTCAAGGGGACTACTCATGTGCTTAAGTACCTTGCTGAAATGGGGCCTAAATGAACAGATTTTGTCCACATTACATAGTATTTAGAGTAGGACTGGATTTACATAGGTATTTAAGGTGCCTAAATATGTTGCAAATACTGTCGTAAATCTGGCCCATACTCTTTAAAAAGGTCTTGGCAGAGATTTAAGGAATGTAACAGTAGGTGCAGCAGAGACTTGGATGGTAATATTTCGAAGGAATTCTTTTCCCAAAGTGTGTCTGAATGGCATCGCCTGTGCACCGTCTCCATATTTATCACGCCAAGGATCTCAAGGGAGAGTTTCTATGTTTGTAACGTAGTAGAAGCACATTTGCTGGATTATGCAGCGAATAATTTCAGAACATTTGGAAGCTTAACGGCAATTTTTTTTTTTAAAGTGGAATAATCGGGCTTCCTCTACACATGTCTCAAATTAGCACATACAGCGAAGGTGTGTATAGACCATAAGTAGGGTGATTATCATAATTTTAACATTCATCTTAAGTTTTTGCTTCTGCTGTACACAATATTTAATGTAAATGTTACCACTGTATTCTGTTTTCCATGTACCGTTTTTATGTGCATACACTTCACACATACATGCAAGGAAATTACCCGGAAATCATCTTTGATTCAGTGTTGGGTGACGGCTCAACAATAGAAACTGCTGTTCTTAGTGTTCTTAGGTTGTTTCCCAGCTTTACTTGTTATGTCTGATCTCCGTTGGACTTAAAGTCATTAATCTTCCTCATGTTTTCGCCAGTAAGGCAAATACAAGACAGATGTCCACATCTGGAAGGTTAGTTCCAGCCATCATTATTGCACTCAAATAGTTTAAATTACAGTAAGACTATTTGGAGAGCAATAAAGTAAGAGGAAATTTTTAAGAACTCTGAATATGTTATTTTGGTATTCATTAAAAATGTTTAGCAGCTGTAATTTTTCATTCGAAATGCTGTTAACCTAGTGAATAAATATTGCAGAGGATTAAATATCTGTGTTACATTAGAAATGGATTTTCAACTTATTTTGTACCCCTGTATGCAGTAGTAAACAAACAAAATGTTACCAAAATGTTTAGAACTAATTCAGCTAATTAGCGAGGATCTTTTGCTTCCCTTGACCCTGGTTGGCCATCCAAGGTCTGGGCATTATATTTCTGGTTACAGTATTGGACAGCTAGATCGTGATGGTGAATAGGGTTTTGCTTTTTGTGGAAGGAAGCAAATTCCTCTGCAGAAGGGGTTCAGAGGTATTTCATCATTCTGTCACTGCAGAACGCCAGGCACAAAGTCTAGACAGGTTTATTGGCTACTTTCAACAGTTCAGAAAGGAGAAAGATGGACTCCTGAGGGAAGAACTGCACTAACTTTATTCTTGCACTTCTCAGTGTAAGTTGTGCCTACAGGGCATATTTTTATAACAGAAACGTTTATCAGGGTGTGCATTAGGTTCCTCTCGATTCCCACTTCAATTGCATTGTGTGACGAAAGGCCAAAAGCCACATGCCTACAGCTGAGGGAGAAGGGCCCCAGTAGCTGTCTAATGCACCCTTTGACATAGCAGGCAGTATGGCTCACTAACCCTAATTTTTCTCCAAAACACTTGTGAAGCCTCATGCAAGGTGTCCTGCTGTGGAAAATACTGCATAGCAGAAGAACAAGAGGAAATTATTTTTTCTAACCTTTATTTTACAAATGGTCTCTGGCTGTTCTGGAGTCCTTCTCCCTTCCCCTGGGCCCAGCAGCCATTTGTGACTCAGCAGCCCTTGCCCTTTTAATTATAAAATCTAAATGGTGACTATTGAAGAGCTCTTCATTTGGCATTTCCAATACAAAGTGAGTATAAGGGCTCCGGAACCATGAACTGCTGTTGCTAGGGCAGTTTGGCATTTAGAGAGCAGGAAAGTTTAAAATGTGACCTGCTTCCCCGCCCTTCAGCTGCCTCCCTTCAATTCTTCCACCCCCTCCCCCAGGCCACGCTGCTAATATCTCCCCCACACCACATACCCCTCCATTTAAAATAATGGATGACGATGCGGGTTTCGTTCTGCAGTGATTCCATCCCAGCCATGTCCCATTGAGAACTGGTACATAGCTGTAGAATGATCAAAAACCCAACCAGCTTCTGTCAATGTGTCCAGCCATGACCCCTCATGTCTATTAGGGACTAGGCTGAGACTGCTAAATGTATTTCAGTTGGGCTCCAGGTGAAAGTCAAAGCCGTTAACTATTTTGCCATCGAGCTCCATAATAAGTCTATTGAATGAGCAGAAAGAAACTGTATATTAAGCAATGCTCCTCAGACCTTTTTAGAGAATCAGTCCTCTATGATGCTAGTCAAGTCATCAGCAAACCTCTGTTGGCAGAGATTCATTTGTGCATGTGAAATTAGAGAAGTGATTTCTTGCATACCCTAGCTATGTATTTAGAGATTCTCAATTAGCTGATCCAAGCTACGTGTCATTAGGTTGTGGACCATATTTTTGTGGCAGTTTTATCTCCTAAGCACTAAATTTGCTGTGAGTCTGGAGACCAGAACTGAGCCATAGACTCTCAATGTGTTCTTGAGCCAGTTGCATGTCATGGTTGGTACTGTACTATTTATGCAGGAGGAAAGCAAGATCTAGCTGAAATGATAATGCTGAAATTAAATATGTGACAACAAAATAGGAAGAATCGCTATAAAACTGAGCAAATGCAGACAACTTTATACTGCCAAACACATTAATAGGTTTTCATAAAATCATTGAAGGATAAGACCGAGAAGGATAGCAATCAGCCTTAAAGAAAAGAAATTATTAATCTTATTTTCCTTATTAACTGCTTTCTTGACTGGTTGCAAATGATAACATATTCTGCTATTTCAATTTCTTATAGCTGAGTTCCACATAACTGAGCTTGAAAGTGAAACAGCTGTGTGTGGGAGATGGAGATGCATGCATTTATTTTTGATTTGTGAAATATCTATCCCAAACTCTAGGGGCTTAGTCCTGCAAGGTGCTAAGCACTGCTGTGAGGTGCTGAGTCCCCTCCACTCCCACAGCATCTTGCAGGCTCAAAGCCTCTGGTGCTTTGTAAACTGAAATATACAATACAAAAATGGATTAATCATATTCAGTGAAGTACCCAGGCAGGAATCTTATACCCACCCATCACAATAGGACCCATAGTAACTCCTTATAAAACTGTCTATGTATAAAGGAGGATGCATTGGGCATCAGTAGATCTGGGCTCACCCAGATTGACCACTGACTTATTGTGTGACCTTGGGCATGTTACTCAACCTCTATATGCCTCAGTTTTTTTAACTGTAAAATGGAGTACTGTAGCAACATTTGCCATCTTTGCAAAGAAGCTAGACAAATTCGGACTGGAAGTAAGGCAAAGTTTTAATGGTGAGAGTAATTAACCATTGGAACAATTTACCAAGGGTTGTGGTGGATTCTTCATCACTGACTATTGTTCAATCAAGATTGGATGTTTTTCTGAAAGATCTGGCTAGGAATTATTGAGGGGAAGTTCTCTGGCCTGTGTTTTATACAGGAGCTCAGCCTAGTTGATCACAATGGTTCCTTCTGGCCATAGAATATATGAAAGCACTTTGAGGCCACTGGAAACCTAAAATTTTTACCCTGTACGTTTTACGACGTTTTTCCTCTTCCCTGCTCCAGTTAGGTATTTTGTAACAAAATACAATTCACCTTTTCCTCCCCTTAAGCCTGCTTTTATTCATTGTCTTTATGCTGCTCTCATTAATGCTTTGTATATCTAATCCTTTCCTCTTTTTCCCACCTTTTTATGTAATTATATTGCCAAATGATAAAAGATTTGCTCTTTTCTAGGCAAACTGATTTTCATTTGAGCTTGGGAGATGCTACCAGGTATCGGACTGTAGGCTGATATATTGCTGAGCTATTCGAACAGGGTGGTAGTCTGACTAATAACACAAATGCTTTGCATTCATATAGCTCCTCTCATCTGAGTATCTCAAAGCACTGTGCATAGGTGGAAAGGTCTTTATAAATGGCTTGAAGCTCTCAAGGGGAGGAGACAAGACAACCTCAAAGAGCAAAGCAAAGATGTTAAAAATAAAATTTAAATGTAATTCTTCCCATTTCTCAGTTCCTAATGTGAAAATTATTAGCTTGGTGGAGACTGAAAACAGATGGTGAGCAGTTTGGAGCAGATAAGCACGTTATTCAAAATAAACATTCGCTGAAGCTGGGAAGGTGACCAGCTATATTTCACTCCACCCTATTTACATTATCAGGTCAAGTTACAGTGATGCGGCTTTTAGGCTGCATTAAAATTAACAGGATCTCCTGGAAAGCAAGGAAATTGCAACGTGTCCTTTTAATCATGGACTCATTTGGGCTGGAATGGACATCTAATAAACCCCTCAGCTTCAGGGCAGTATTGATTTAATTATCCTAAACCATCCCTAGTAGATTGTCAGCAGGATCTAGTTAACAACCGAATAGCCCCCAGAGATGTTAACTCCATCCCCTCCCTTGCCCTCTTGTTCCTCTTCTGAACCATGTTTCTCCTAGTGTTCAAACTGAGGGCTTGTCTAGTTGGGATGTGGGGCACAGCAAGCCAGTGGGTGAATCTGCAGCAGGCTAGCTTGCTGCACAGTAACATCCTGTCTGGACAGTTCTACAGCACGCTAAAAGTTCTAAAATACATAACTTTGCTTTATCTTAAACCTCTTGTTCTGTCCTGTTCAACTATGAGAGTCCACAAAGCAGCCTGAAGGGATGTCTTAAGTGGTCTGAGTCTCCACTTTGAAGTATTCACAAAAAGAAAAGGAGTACTTGTGGCACCTTAGAGACTAACAAATTTATTTGAGCATAAGCTTTCGTGAGGTACAGCTCACTTCATTGGATGCATTGTAACTTGAGGTTCATGACCCTGCAGGTTCATGACCCTGCAGGATCATCTCAATCTTTTTTACTTACACGGCAGATAAATGTGAGTTCCATGCATTTGGCTTTTTTTCTGGAAGGTGGCTCTTTAGGATGAAAGACAGTCCTGTCTGCTCTGCAGGGATCAATGATCCCTGGGCACTTACTGTATAAGTAGCATTTTGCCTTGCTGTCTCAGCTAAAATGTCCCCTTTCCCTACTTCTATGTTATGCGCTTCTCCCACCCTTACCCACTGAAATGCAGCTTCTTGAGTGAATGTATACAGAATCCTTCACTCCAGAAAGGCATCATGTAAAAACAAAATATGGCTACTTTACAGACTTTAGAATCCAATCATCTGGTGGCAAGTGCCTGGCTGACTCTGATCACTCCAACTGTGATGAACAGTGGGTGGAGAGGGAAGAGGGCTCTTTGGATATATGGTCGGTCTTACTATAAACAAACCTGTGAGCATTCATTTACTTTGCGTGGAGATGCTCTCCTGCCTTGCTGCTTCTAAAATGTTTTGTTTTTAATACAAAATACAGAAATCAGTTTAATAGCAAAGTTGGTTGAACCCAGCAAACAGGTTTGTGTGTTGCAGGACAGACACTGCGCTGGTTTGTAGTTAGGATCTACAAACTAAGGGCTTGTCTACACTTGAAATACTACAGACGCACAATTGCAGCTGCGCTGCTATAGTGCTTCAGAGTAGAAACTACCAACGTGGATGAGAGGGGTTCTCCCATTGCGGTAGGTAATTCGTCTCCCAGAGAGGTGGTAAGAATTCTTCCGTCGACCTAGTGCTGTCTATACCAGGGGTTAGGTCGGCTTAACTATGTTGCTCCAGGGTGTGGATTTTCCACTTCTGAGTGACGTAGCTGGGTCAGCCGACTCTTTTAGTGTAGACCAGGTCTAAATTCAGATTGAGGCATGTACTTCCTTAATTGAATTAACTTTTCCAGCACTGAATCAATTAAATACATGTACAAACCGGAATAGCCTTATAATCTTAAGCTTATTAATATATAAAAGGCAATTAGATTGTCTACGTACCATATTAGCCTTTGTTCCATTCTTCCCAGCACTGTATATTTGCCTGAAAGCTCACTGCTCTGGCTTTTGTACCAGGATCGACAGTTACTCTTCCACTTCCACCATTACTAGCTTAATGCTAGCAGCCAGTTTTGTCACTGGGAAACTGCTTGTGCTCACCTTTTAAAAACTAGATTATTCCACATTGTGTATTGACCAGGCGATGGATGTGCCTATCCCAACATTCTGATTCCTTTCATAGCAATCCAGCCTCTCTCTCCAGCTACCCCCAAACAGCATTGCTTAACATTGTGAGGTCCGTGGCACAGCATCTTCCCACCATCGGTTCCACTTCGCTTCTAGTTGAACCTTCTCTTCCCTAGATGACTTCCCATTTCTCCCAGCAACACTACCTCCGTCTATTGGGACGTGTTTAGGTTTCTTCTGTCCCGCTCCAGGACTGTGCAGTCCTCAAATATGCCAGGATGCCAACTTTTTTATACTGGAGCTTAATGTTATTATGTAACAGGTTCACAAACACTTTTTATTAACACATGTAAATCGCACATCCTGATATTATCCTATCAGCCTTTTGGAGTCATCCAGTCCCTCCACTGGCCATGGTTATTTCATACTATACTTCTTCTTATCCTCACCTTGAATTCTCGTGGTAGCTGCTTATCTAGCTTTTGTCCTGCAGTCCTTTATTTCTTGTGGTTCTCAGTTTCTTTCTTCATTTCCAAAGACTTTAAGATAGAAATTAAATGTTTAGAGTCGTTTAGACACACCCTAGCAACCCAGCTATTTTGATTGTGTTTTTTACCTTTTTCAAAACCATATGAATGCAAAGGATTATTAAAACAGACTTTTCTTTTTATAGTTTACAGCGTAAGTAGAATTTGGCTATTCTTCTGAGGTCACCCATCATAGCAACACTCTCCTTTTCTTAAGTGCAATAGCAGGAAGGTTTACTTAAAGAAAGTAAATGTCTTGAAAACCTGTCTTGGTTGGTGTTTAAACTGTTGAGTTGAAAAAGTGTGTATATTGTGGACACAATAGGGCATGTTTAATGCTCAGCTGTTGCTGGAGAGCTGAGGGGAAGAACTTCTCTGATTTGTGAGTGAAGGCAAAGGTGGTCTGACAGCTTCCTCCAGAACCTGTTCTAGCGTATTGTTCATTCTGGGACTTGATCCTCCACTAGAACTTAGCCTGTGCTTGTTAAATGGGAAGTTGATCAGCAGTGCTACTCTTAACTGTTGTTCTTCTTTGTCTGCTACATTAAGACAACAGTTAGGGAGCAAAATAAAATACAATGCAACTCGCCTAGAAAATCTAGTCAAACCAATTACTGGAGTGCCATGTAGTATATGTTGCAGTTGGCGGGCAGGGGGGTGTCACGGGGCATACTCACCGCTGGTGGCACCTTCTGTTGGCCATCCAGGGGATTAGTTCTGCAAGGTACTGTGTCCTCCTCCAGCGGTGTCTCTCCCACTGTCTTCTCATTCTGAGGCCCACTTGCTCCAGGAACTGCAGCCTCCTTTTCGTGACTCAGCCTTCTGGCCAAGTCACAACATTGTCCCACCCTTCCGGGGGGCAGGGAGGGGTGTGTGTAACAGTCTTTCCCAGACCAAATCGTCCCAAACAGTCCACTCTTCTCTGCCTCGTATTTGCCATGTCTCTAGTGGCTGGTAGGGGAACCGGGGCCCACCCTCTACTCCAGGTTCCAGCTCAGGGACCCTCCAATTAGCCAAGGCCTGCACTGCTATCCCTTGCTACTTCTCCTACCTTCCTGGCTTTTCCCTTCTTTGGGTTCGCCAGGGAGTAACTGTTAACTACCCTCTACAGTCCCAACACACCTCCCTCTTCGCAGGGAGTGACTGCAGCCTGCCTTCTTGCAGCCCCTTTCTGTTGCCAGCTTCCTGGTTTATATAGGCCCTGCCTGGCCCTGCCCAGTTGAGCCTTGTGTCTAATTAATCTCTGCTCCCTGGCTCCTCCTCCAGGTGCAGCCTGGACAGTTAATTGGGCCTGATTTACCCTCTCAGGGCCAGTGAGTATACCCCATCACAGCAGGATACAGTACAGCTTTGTGGTCAGCAGTTCCTTGAGTAGGCACAAAATCAATCCAAGCTCTTGAATGCATGGATCAGCATTCATATCACACTCCCGGTCAGTGCCCGGCCCAAGCCGGGGAAGCTAATGATCCAACCAGTGGACCAAATTCAGTGATGAATCCTGGTCACGTGTCACCTGAGGCACATTGCGCATACGCTAAGAAGAACAATGCACTGAAATTGATTTTCGCCACAAGGACTTCCTTAGTGGCACCCCCCAAACTAAACGGCTTCCTACCTCCAGGCCATCCAATATACAAAATCACAAGCTTTGCTATTACAGCTGAATAACGTGGAAATCAGCTGAAATCTGTATTGATTAATCATTGTAAAATCTGGTTTTCAAACTCCCTGTGTCTCTGTTGCTTTTCTCCATCACATTTGAGAGGATGGAGACCCTAATGGTTGTCAAGTAAAGAATAAAACAGAATGTCAATGGCCAGGATTCTTTTAAACAAAATGAATCTTATTCCCTGGTAACACTCCAGATTGTTTCAGGTCAGTTCAGTATAGTTTTCCTCTCATCTTGACACTGGCAGGAATATTCTCTTGTTCATTCAGCACATCTTCATTAACCAGTCAACATTTGCTATCTCTGGATGTGAAGTCAACACAAGTCGTCATAAAATTGTGATGTTTGGCAGCTTGATGGCAAAAGCTGTGTGCTAAAAACATGTTCAATCTGTGTCCTGCAGGCAGTGTTTGGAAAATAGCGAATTCATAAATGTTTCTAAAATAGATCCAATCAGCACCTTCAGACCAAACCATGTCAGCTAACATTCCCACATGAGACAAGGAGCAGCGAGTTTGATAGCTTTGTAAAGGAGCAGGAGTTAGCACTGAAGTTTGTCTGGAATTTGGAAGGAAGCCTGTTTGAAGTATAACAGATTAAGATGTCCAATTTAGGAAGTGATGCTAAATGGACGCTCCGAGTAGTCAAGCTATTAAGTGCAACTGCTTTTCTTAAAGGGGGGCTGCAAGAACAAAGGCAGGTTTGGAGGAAGAACTTCAGTTTGCCAGTGTTGTCTTGTTTGGTGCTTCTTATGAGCTTTGTACGTCAGGGAGCTGAAAAGCATCCTAACTTGGATGTGCATTTGGACTGAGCTCATGTCTCACTTCCTGCCTCCAAACATGCACTTGATTCTATTCAACTTGATTTCAGATAACTGGCAAATTCTATGACTTTCACTCAGTTTGAACAGCCACTGGGTGTCCCTTCTCCCTAACCACAACTGGAGATCAGCAGCTGGAGACTGAATTAAAATCCTGTTATTGATGAGCCATCAAACCTTCCTAAACAGTTCAGTGTGAGAAGAAAGCAATGTTCCTTCAGCCCTTGATGGGAGAGCTGACCTCCTCATCAGTGTCTGCACTGCCTCATTTTAGCTCATTTTTCTCTGTGTGAAGTTGAGTAAAAACCCATGTTATTCCCATTAAAGGGATATGTAAAATCAGAATGTTTAGAAGACAGATATGTTCTTATCTGGGTTACAACCACCACAATCCAGTAATCGAAAGCTTGTGAAATCTAACAGCACTGCTTGCTTTTTGTATTTGTCTCATGGTGAGCCATGAAAACAAGCCACTTGATTTCTTGTGAGTTTTTTGGCTTTCAGATTCTTATGGACTGCCACAGAGCAATGAGGTGTTTCACAAGTTATTACAAGTACATGGGATTGTTTATTGGAGGTTGAGGGGGTGGGAATTCCATTGAACTTTTATTATAACTGACAGTGGCAATATTTCTGCTTGGGCTTTGTTTAAAAAAACCAACCAAACAACACTTTATTTTTAAAAATGTGCCCTTAGTAGTGTTTTGACAGTATGTTTAGTATGTCCTGCAAATGGTTTGGAAAGAGAGATCATCAAAGTCAAGGTTCCATTCCATGCTCTAGTGAGATCGTATGTCTCGTGTTATGTTCCCCATATGCAGTTGTGGGAACAAGTTTCACAGGAAAGGGGTGAAGAAAACAGAGTATGAAAGGGGTACTGTGCATATGTTTGCATGTAAGCCGTCTTGTTGGAGATAAAGGCAGGAGAGAATATTGAATTTTGTAAAGCTAGAACGGGAAGAACAATTTACAGTGAATGACATTTATCAAATGTAGCTTCTTTTCTGTTTTTGTGAATTATCCTGCCAGTCGATTATAATTTCCATGAGTTAGCTCACTCTTTGCATTTATTCAAATGATTTGTGCAAACATATTTCAGTTGCTGGGTAGCTCACAAACTATGGAGTAAAAGTATTGGATGTTTACAGTTAGAACTGTTTTGACTGAACGCTGTAGAATCTCATGGTGTGTTTCTGTTCCCTGAACAGATGAGTGCAACTCTTAGCATGACGTTTCTGGTGTGAATACTTTTGGATTGCAAATTCAAAATTTGTTCTCTGTGAATATTCTGGAATGCTTGTCTGATTCGCTGTTGGTTCTCTTCCCCTCCCCCCTCCCCCTCCAATTTTCTGTCAATAAACTTATTTGCTAGAGTATTTGCAGGAAGTGAACACACAGAAAAGATGGACACATTCAGTATGAATTAATGTAAAAGTGTGAACTAACACTTGCATACAGAAGTGTACAGTATATGGCCAGTGTCTTGAATAATCTCTCTGGTCGCTTTCTTGGCGGATGGGAAGCTGAGATTTGAACAAAAAATTACTGATGTGAAACAGGGTTTATATAAACTAAAAGACACACCTGCTGCTATATAAATACTTTAGAACTGCAGATTTTATTTGATTTGATTTTTAATTGTGAGCGATCCCAAATCCATTGAAATGGAGGGAGTTTCTTAATTGCTTGAGTATGGGGGTTTTACTGTATAGTCATCTCTGCTCACGCTGCCAATGTCACCTCTCTAATCTCACAGAGAGGGAGATTGTTGGAGTGCAAGATCCATTTGTTACCTTGCTGACCTTAAGGATAATTTTCCACAAGGAGAATAAAGGAGAAACCTGTGGTCTGGTGTATGCAGGAAAAACAGGTGCTTATGACTTGCCTTGGGGATTTCAGGCCATCGGCGATGGTGCCAAGTGCTTGGTGCAGAAGGGCTCTGGCACCAGGTTGTTCCTTCTATGCTTTCACAAACCAGCACCTTTGCTGAGGAGAACAGATTGTTGCCGTAAACTGCAAAGCAGCAGGTTTTGTGATTATAATTCAGTGAAAAACTTCTCAGTTCAATCAGTTTCCCTTTTTTAAAAATAGGATTGTTCCACTCAGAGTTTAAGCCCTGGTACAACTGTGTTCTTTAGTGCTGATTGATAACTTGCAAAAATGACATCACTATGTAGTATTTATGTATTTATACAGCACCTGAAGTGAGTTAAGCACAGCTCTCAGTGGGCAGTTCCTTATTAAGTTTCTCTCAATAGCTTCCATCTCCAGTCTAGAGAAGTGTAGTTGGACACAGGTCTGGGAGCCAGGAATTTCTGAGTTCTAATTCAGAATTGGAAACTGATTCCTTCCAGGGCTTTAGAAAAGTCACTTCACCTCCGTCATTTTTTTCCGGTTGTAAAAATGTTTGTGCTTCTTACCTCTACTGATGGTTAATGCTTTGACGATGAGAAGGGCTGTTCTAACGCTAAGTATTATTTGATGTTTCTAATCAGCCCCAGAGGTCTAGGTGGGTCCTTTCTGCCTTTTAAGTCCTCACTAGTAATACAGATTATGCTATCAGAAGCTCACGGACCATTCTCTTGTTGCTGCACATGGCGGAATGGATTCCAGCTTGCTCTGCAGTGCTGATAGAAGTTAGATTTGTTTTTTGGCAGTGAAGGAGCTGTGAGTAGCAATTTGCTGTTTTTCTGTCGTGCCTTCCTATCATAAACGTGCTCTGAACTCTTTGGTGGGCTTGTTAGACAGGAAAGTGCTTCATTATATATAAACAAAAAACTGCCCAGCCCTCCTTCATGACAAGGGAAATGCCCCATGTGCCGTGTCACCTTTCAAAGTTCCAGAATGCTTTTTCCTTTGCCCATAGCCAATCAGCATTGAAGGCAATTAGTTTCAGCTGTTATAAAGGTATCCAAGCAGCTGAAGTTTTTTTTGTCTTACACTAGAAAGAATCCAAACTTTTCAGTCAACGCTTCTGGAGGCATTTCAGTGCATTGCTTGTGGGCTGTGTTGAATTCCAGCTTATGCCAAGTGGTGAAGGTTGAAACGTGTCTAACTACTACGCTCTCCTCCAGGCCTTTGGCAGCCTTGCTGAAAAAGCAGGTGGTCTGCAATGATGGTTCCCTTTGGGTTCTCACACACTGCACACAACACATAGAAGTGAAAGACAACTGTCAGTTCCTTCCTTCCCTTGCTCCCTCCCCTCCCCGTCCCTGGCCAAAAAAAAAAAAAAAGTACCAGGGCCCAGATGGATGTGCTGGAAATCTTTCAAGGATTTTAGGAAGGGCATGCTACCACATCGTCACAACACATTCAGGAACTAATCAGATGAGACAGGCATCGGTTTCAGGAGCAGAAAATGGTCAGCACATTGTTGAAGGGGATGATCTGGATCACATTGTCTCACATTACTCCTTTTGGGTCACACACTTATGGATGAGCTGCATGCCAGTGTCATCAGAGCAGCAACAATAAGCATCCATGGTCTCTGAATAATATGCTGGCGGGTTTTGGGCTTTGTCTTTTTCTGCAGGAAAGTGGAGAGCTATCTCAATATCAAATCCTAGTGGAAACAAGAAACAGAGTTTTTATTGATGTAACTAGTTGAGCTCAACCCTAGAGCCCTCCACCTGGGGTTGATCTCGACTAGCTATATCGAGATTAAAAACTATGGTGCCATGTCTCCCCTAGGATTTAACAAAGAGTTAACTGTCCCACCTTTTTTGCAATGAAGACATGGCCTTAAAGGTGAAGTGGGGTGATGTTTTATAAAAACTAATAGTTTTAAGAACCCAAATCCTTAGGAAAATACTGTACTGTATGTGCATCCATACATTTTATAGTCTTGATTTTCAGTGCCCACATAAGTACTCATCTATTCAGATGTACTTATCTGAATGTTCACACATCCTTCCTTTTCTGTGTGCTCGGGTAGCGCTGTATTTCTACAAGGGTGCACAGCCCATGCTATTCACAGAGGGGAGGTGTTCATTTGACACCTGCAAACCCACACCTGCTGGGGCACTGAATATCAAACCCTGAAACAAAAGAGCTTTACAAATGTCTCCTTTTCTTACCTGTCAAAGCCAGAGTTTGTTTTTTCCACCAGCCACCTGTTGGCATCACAGGCGCCTTGTGAAGAATGTAACTCTGCCTTGCGTTGTGTGATGGTGGTTCCCTAGAGCTATGTGCCTGACCTCAGGGTTTAATGAGGGATGGAGATGTGAAAGTCTTTCATTTTCACCTGCCTTCTTTCAAACTCATTGGGCTCTTGTATTCTATGGGTGTGATTTTCAAAAGTGTCTAAGGGACGTAGCAGCATAAATCGTACAGACTTTCAATGGGACTTGTGCTCGTGAGTCACTTCTCAAAATCCCACCCATGTATCTACAGTGTGCTGGCAGGAGTAGGCCGGCGTTGCCAGGCAGGCTGGTTACTTTTGGAAAGATTTAACAAACAACCAAACAAAAAACTTGGAACAGTGTGTGTGAATGTGTGCACGCGTGATCAGTCCAGACTGTAGTGTGCGCCATATCAGTATCCTGCCTGCAGAGGTTTTAACCTGTTCTATTCAGGTTCTCACACCGCCCTCATCACTGCAGCATATGAGCACCTTGCTTTCTCTCCTTCTGCCCTGCAGCGTTGTGAGTTCAGAGGAATGATCTGATGTGGGGCTGAGGTGTGTGTGGTTTTGACCTTCAGTGAGCTTTAAACTCTCTTTTTCTTCTCTTACCAGTTGCTAGTGAGAAGAGGGTGCCAGTGATGCCTGGATCGCCTGTGGAAGTGAAGATACAGTCAAGATCTTCTCCTCCAAGCATGCCACCACTGCCACCTGTGAACCCAGGCGGACCCCGGCCAGTGTCGTTCACTCCTACAGCATGTAAGGCTTGTCTGTACCTGGGTCTGATCTGATGTTAGGAAACTGCTTTTCCCCTTGAATTTTCAACAAGACTCTTAATCTCGACGTGGGGGAAACATTCAGTTTTTAAAAATTGCTGCCGATATTGCAGCTGTTTTTGTGTGCTGATACCTGGACTAGAGAGTGAGTTGTGCACCGAAGAACTAGGAAGGGGGATTGAAGCTCTCCTACCAGGTAGTTTATCCAGTGCCTCTCCCTACTGCTGCAGAATTGTTCACTATGATACACTGACTCAAATATAGAAGTGCTTTTTCCAGATTAGTTTTAAAGAAGACCAGGGCTGGCGCTCACACTGCTTCCCTTGGGAGATTAGTCCACGGGTTGATGTATCTCACTGCCAGGAAGGTCTCATGGCTCCTCCTTATTCACCCCAAATTATCTCTCTCCATTTCAATTATTTATACCCTTCCAATAAGGGTTGAGTTTCATTGCCCCTCCTCGACATAATTCAGTCCTCCATACCCCTGCTCTGTTTGGTTGCTGTTCCAGCTACTCCCTCTAGTTTTTCTTTCTGGTAGTGTGATGCCTAGAAATAACACTCTTCTACCTGCAATAACACCAGTACAGTACAGAGGGGTATTTCCCTCTCTGCTCCCTCATGCCTCACTTATGCAGTCCAAAGGAACTTGGACTTTTTTGCTCCCATTATGACATTGCAAACTCGTATCCAATTTACCAGTCGCTATCTTCCCAAAGCCTTTCTCAGCATTACAGCTTTCCACTTTTCTTCCTTCCATGTAACAGCTGAGTTAAGGGTTATCTTTCCCCAGGTGCACGAGGTGCATTTTTTTTAGAAGGTTGATTCTCCTCACTGTTTTCTGCCCACACTTCTCATCTCTCTAGCTACCTGTGTATTATTTTACTCCCTCACTGATGTTTGCAACCCCGCACAATTTAGTGTCATCTATGAATTTCACTTACCGCTTAACCTCTCTGCCAGAATGCTTAATTAGATATTCCAGAATACTTCTCACTGGGCTACCACATCAGACTTTCGCTTGCCCTCATCTTTGATACATTGGTTTTTTTATGGCATCCTAGTTTATGGTTATTCAGTCTTATCTAAACCATTTTGAATTAATTTTTCAAGTAAGGTTATGAATCACACAGTCTCAGATGTTTTACTAAAATCCTACTGGGGTCTAGTCATTCGCTAACTTAGCTTTTACTGTAATTGCAATGAAGTAGGTCTGGTGAGGATTAGTCTCATTATTTATATTCCAGTAGTGCTTAAAGGCCCCAGCCAATGTCACGGCCTCTTTGTGCTCGACTCTGTACATACGCTATAATAATCTGCCCCCAAAGAACTGATCATCTAAACCGAACAGGCAGACAAAAGATCCTGCGGGAAAGACTTGTCTGACTTCACCCAGCAGATCAATAACAAGGCTAGGAATAGAACATGGATCTCCCATTCCAGTGTCCTAGCCAGTAGGCCATGCTACGTCCCTTGCTTCTTACTTATCGTTGTTTTTTTTAATGGTTAGTTATTGCATTTTTTTTTTTTTTTTTTACTATGAATAGATGTTAATTATGGGGAAATAATTGCCAGCATCCTCCTCCTTGAAATTCATTAAGACATTTGCTTTTATCCAGTCTTCTAGTACTGTCCCAAATACTTCTCTTGGATTCATCATGCATGCTAATATCATGTAATGCCTGTCATCTAGTTTGGCTTCTTTGAAAGTATTTAAATGTTCCATAGATTCCTTTACTTTTTATTTTTTAAATAGAAAAATACATTTTTTAAAAAACATTCAGATCTTCCTTACCTGTAATGATGACACACACAACTCAAAAGCTCATCTTTATTTTTCTTTGCAGGTCACCTTTAAAACAAGAGCTCAGCATGTTGACATTAATTTCATTCCTTCTTCCTTTATTAATGGACCTACCTTCCATCTAGCAGTACTTTCCCTCTGTAGCAGCCCTTTCACCCCTTTCATTAACATGAGCAAGCTTTGATATTTTTTTTTCTGCCCTTATCTTTCCTGTGAATCTGTAACTGACTCTGGTTATTCTTCTTTGGTTGTCTCCCCGCTTCTCCACTGCCACGACAGGTGTGTGGAGCTTTTATAACCTCAGATCTCTGAGCAGCCCTTGAGCGGTTTAACTGCCCTAATCCTTCCCTTCCCGTCATTTGAAAAGGTCTCACTAGGGTAGTCTTTTGAAGTTGAAAGGCTCTCATTTTAAGAGAACACAGTAATTTTATATAATTCTTTTTAAACTACCATAATTTTCACAATACTAAGTTTATAAATAATTTTTCCATGCTGTTTCTCATGGTCCAATTTGGTAAATATTGCTGGATTTCCCTGTTCTTTAAATGAAGATGAAGTGGTCATATCTGTTTTTCTTGAACAGCCATGTCAACTCTCTGTTTCTCTCTCTTTATGCATGTGTACATGTGCATGCATCAGCATCCCAGAAAGACAGCATAGTCCTGGGCATTCTTTCTGCAGTGCTGCTCCAAACAGTGCCCCTTAAAAGAGGACTTGTAATATTTTTGTACTCTTTGGGGCCTGATCCTGTATTACTTCCTCAGCCGAAACTCCCAGTGACTATAGTGGGTGTTGGGGTACAAGGAGTCCAGTATTGGGGCTATAATTTTGAAACAGTGGATTGACTTAAAATATATGTTGAATATGATGTACTTTTCCACTCTGCAGTTCATGGTTTGGATCGCATTAGGGCCTGAATCATATGCCTGCTTTAAACGTTTCCCAGACAGGACCTCAGATTGCACAAGAGCTGTATCGGGATCTGAACAATTTTTCAAATCCCTCCTGAAGCCCCTAAACATCAGCAGCTTTGTCTAATTTAGTCAGAAAGCATGTTGAAATAGACTAACAAGCTCACCAACATGATCAGATCAAAAACACCAGACACTTGCAAAACTGAGGCTGATGTAAATTTCCTGGGGAGAGGCATGGCCCTGATCCTGCAGCGGGATCCGCCTGGATGGACCTTTACACCTCAGCAAAGGCCTCTTGATGTCCGCAGTACTGCATGTGGGTGCAAACATCTGTGCTGTCAGATGCTTGGCAGGACTCAAGACTAAGTGAACAAAATTGATTTACCTTGAATTTGTCAGGTTTCAGAGTAACAGCCGTGTTAGTCTGTATTCGCAAAAAGAAAAGGAGTACTTGTGGCACCTTAGAGACTAACCAATTTATTTGAGCATAAGCTTTTGTGAGCTACAGCTCACTTCATCGGATCCTGCATCCGATGAAGTGAGCTGTAGCTCACGAAAGCTTATGCTCAAATAAATTGGTTAGTCTCTAAGGTGCCACAAGTACTCCTTTTCTTTTTTCTTGAATTTGTCAATTTTTAAGGCCAGAAAGGACCATTGCAATCATTTAATGCAGGCCAGAGAATGTCACCCAGAAATTCTTGCGTGCAGCCCCTAATTTCTGGGTGAGTTAAAGCATATCTAAGCCCTTGATCTTTATGTGAGACACTATTCTGCCTTACACTGTTAAACTTTATGAAGCTCAGCTCCCCGAGAGCTATCACAACCATAGGTATTTATTTAGAAAGCATTTGTTTTTAACCCTAATTGTTAGTAATGATTTCATGTCTTTGGAAGTTAAGATAGGTCTTTGGAGTCTATTAAAGTCCATGCTCTAAATTTCAATAGGATTCAGATGAGAAAAACATTTTAAAAAACAGCTGACAGGTAGGTTTAAAAAAGAAACCATGGACAGCTGATCTGGCCTGCAAACTTTTACAGCTGGTCTACAAGCGGCTGAATAGTTAAACTTCCGTATCAGAATAGAGCCAGAAATGGAAAGGTTAGAGTGCTGAAAAGTAATGGGTATAAATGCCATTCAACAGAGCTGTGCCTGCATCCTTGTGTTTGAGTACATCAGCAGGAAATGTCCTGTGTTTTCATCAGCACTTAGAGAAACAGGTACAGGGGTTGAGGAAAGAAACTCATTGTGGCCATTTTAACATGGTATTTTTGCTTTAACCCACAATTCTGGGGTGCTCTGCTCTGTTTCTAGTCAGTTTTCTTTTCTGAGTCTCTCGAACCAGAATGGAATTGTTGTATGCCCCTTTTGGGTATTTCTACAGTATGTTGCAGCAGCGGTCACTTATGCTTACGTTTTGGTTTGGTTCTGCATTTCAGTGCCCAATGGGATTAACCATTCTCCCCCGACGCTGAATGGGGCACCCTCTCCACCCCAGAGATTCAGCAATGGTCCTGCCTCGTCATCTTCATCCTCACTGACCAATCAGCAACTCCCAGCAACCTGTGGGGCCCGGCAGCTCAGCAAACTCAAGCGTTTTCTTACCACCCTTCAGCAGTTTGGCAATGACATTTCACCAGAGATTGGGGAGAAGGTCCGGACCCTTGTCCTAGCACTAGTGGTAAGCACTAACAAATGGAGTCCTGGAAGCTGCTCAAGACTAAAGCCTCTCAAATGGCCTTTGGGGCTTTTCTGGTGGGCCAGAGCTCTGCTAATGATGGGAACCTGGCAGCCGACATGTGTATATATTGCACAATACTATGCATTTGTGGCTTATGGGAAAGCTATTTACCAAGCAAGTCTAAACTTTGTATAATGTTTACCCTGTCTCATAACTTTTCTGTTTTTCATCATCTTCATTTGGCTTCAATAAGCTGTTGGACTCTCATCTGTATTTATCTTCAGCTACTAGCTGGATGCCACTAAGCTCCATGAAATCCAGAGGGGCTTGGGCTAAAAATCCTACCTTACAAATCACAGGCCTGTTCTGTTTTTTTTCCTAACTGAAAGGAGAGTAGCAGGTCTGATTTTTTTCAAAACAGTAATTTCCTATGATATAAATCTTCTGCTAAAGGGTCCTGAACATGCTCTCCTCAGCCTTCTCTTGCAGATAGAGCTTCCTTGCAACTGAGAAGTGCATGTTATTTTTTTGCTAGATAAACCGTCTCCTGCTCATGTCTTGTTGTAACCCTCTGGAACATGAAGAATTCCTAATTTTCCTGACTCTGGCTGCTGATGGATTTTACTCTAATCTGCTTCCAAACGAAGGAAATGCCAGTTTGACACACCATTTGTTAAATACTGTCATGGCTTCAGTGTGGTCAAACTTAATATTTCCTTGCTGCATGAGGCAATGTGGTCTAAAGGAATGTGCAGAGGGGAGAGAGAATCAGGAACTCACAAGTTCAGGCTCTGCCACTGACTTGTTGTATGGCCTTGGGGAAAACCGATAATGTTTCCTTGCTTCGCGGGGCTGTGGTGAGAGTGGACTGATGTTTGGTGCAGTGCTCTGAAAAAGTGGTGATGTAAGTGCTAGGTCTGATCTATACAGGCCACCATGATATTTTCTGTAACCGTTCAGTATGTGGCTGACTGGTTGAATGCATAAGCTCCTAAAGATATGGAGAGAGATCTCTGGCAAATCTTGGGGTCCTCTGGCTACCACTGTACAGGGATAGCTGCTGTAAATTCACTGATTCAGTCACTATTTTAGAAAAAGGTAAATTCTAAGCCTCCAGTGAGCGGAGAGACTCATGTCACGCAAAATGCTTCTGATGGGATACGTAGCAGAACACATGATATGTATTAATGGCTGTTTGCTCTTAATGCCAGGTTTGGGCTGCCCCGCATAATTTAATCCAGATACACTAGGAGAGCAAAGGAAAATAGTGCTAAACTCTCGTAAGTGTTGAAAATTAGCCTTAGCAAATGATGGCTGAACTTTCAGTGTCCTTCTTGTTCACATGTGTGCACGTACTTGCATGCACTATACAAATTTGTCAACACCTGTGCAGACTCTTTCAATGGTCTTGACACCTGGGTAAGTGTTCGAATACAGTGCTGGTGCAAACCCCATGGCTTGGTCGATACACACCTGTGTGTGCATTAGGGTTTGTATTTGTGCAAGTGTTAGAAATGGTTATAGTGCATGCAGGCTGTCATAAATAGACAGGGAAGGGTAACCACCTTTAAATCCCTCCTGGCCAGAGGAAAAACCCTCTCACCTGTAAAGGGTTAAGAAGCTAAAGATAACCTCGCTGGCACCTGACCAAAATGACCAATGAGAAGACAAGATACTTTCAAAGCTGGGGGGGGCGGGGGCGGCGGCAAAGGGTTCTCTCTGTCTGTTTTTTGTTTTTGCCCGGACCAGAGCAGGAATGCAGGTTAGAACTCCTGTAAAGGGCTAATAAGAAATCTAGTTAGATATGCGTTAGATTCTGTTTTGTTTAAATGGCTGAGAAAATAAGCTGTGCTGAATGGAATGGATATTCCTGGTTTTGTGTCTTTTTGTAACTTAAGTTTTGCCTAGAGGGATTCTCTATGTTTTGAATCTGATTACCCTGTAAGGTATTTGCCATCCGGATTTTACAGAGGTGATTCTTTTCCTTTTTCTTCAATTAAAATTCTTCTTTTAAGAACCTGATTGCTTTTTCATTGTTCTTAAGATCCAAAGGTTTGGGTCTGTGTTCACCTATGCAAATTGGTGAGGATTTTTATCAAGCCTTCCCCAGGAAAGGGGGTGTAGGGTTTGGGAGGATTTTTTGGGGGAAAGACGTTTCCAAGTGGGCTCTTTCCTTGTTATATATTTATTAGACACTTGGTGGTGGCAGCAATAAAGTCCAAGGGCAAAAGGTAAAATAGTTTGAACCTTGGGGAAGTTTTAACCTAAGCTGGTAAAAATAAGCTTAGGGGGGTTTTCATGCAGGTCCCCACATCTGTACCCTAGAGTTCAGAGTGGGAAAGGAACCTTGACACAGGCATTTTTACCTACAGAGTAGAAGTGATGGTCCCCAATTAGTGTTTCTTACCAATTTTTAAAAGCCACGTTCGAAATCACTATGGTGCTTCCACAGAACTCAAGCACTTTCTATTGTATTTTAGGTTGTGGAGTATGTTTTATGGATTTGGAAAATCTTTCAGTCATCCTCTGCGGCAGTGGACTGGTAGGCCAGTTAGGGGATAAGGTGCTGCTGACTAAAATCTGGTGCAAACGTTATTGATCCCACATGGCAAATAAAAAGGCTAACTTCAAGTTTCATTGGTTTCCTTCTTCACACAGAATTTATTTTAAGGACTAAACTATGCAGAAGATGGAGTTTCATTTTGTTTCTTTTTACAGAACTCTACAGTGACAATTGAGGAATTTCACTGCAAGCTCCAAGAGGCCACCAACTTCCCTCTTCGTCCCTTTGTGATTCCATTTCTGAAGGTGATGGTGAAACTGCAGGGTCTCGCTAATGTCACATGTTGAACCCAGCAGCCTGTGTTGTTTGGCAGCACTGCAATTGCTGGGAACCAGTAAACCGGAAGCTCATCAGAGCAATTACACTTAACGTCGCAGGAAGACGGTCCACAATATACAGTCATGTTGACCTAATATGACCAGCTCAGAGGGAAAGTGTGACTTTGTCATGGACATCATTAAAGATCCTGTATTGTCCATTTCCTCTGGGCTGATTGCATCTGAAGGTGATGACTGAACTTCCCGACACATTTCTTAGCATAATCTCATTTTTCCACACATTCTTTTTAACTCCAAGTATCATAATTTATTTCTTGTTTACTCCATAACTAATTTCAGCGGACCAGCTGGGCATGTATTGAACAGAGGAAATACAAGTACTTAGGGAAGGGAGTTTCTGAGGTTTCAGAGAAATTATGCACTCCACCAAAACAAATAAGTAATTGATATGTAATGTTGAATGCTGTCATCTTTTCATTAGAGATGCACTAAAATCATAAAGCATATGTTCTAAATGTTTGTTTATACAGCAATCTGGGATAGCCCTAACAGCGTATTAAGGTCTATAATGGCCTATCATGTCTATTTGTGTGTCAGAAAAATAAAACAGAACAAAATTCAGCAGTGATCTAATCAGGTCTTGCTTTCAGATTTTCAAGGCCCTGAAATAGACAAGATGCTGGAATCACAAGGAAGGTTATTGTGTAACATTTTGTTTCCTAACGCAACTGGTTTCAGGGCCTCTCTAGTTCTCAAAAGAACAGTTTTTTCACATAAGCACGTGTCACCTATACAAACATCATAAAGTGCCTTTTTAGTGCACAGCAAGGCTGTAGCACAGGCCCCGTTAATTTTAAACTGTGGACGCTAGTCATGCCATTTTGACAGATAATTGGAGTCAAGTAGACAGACGGAATCAACGCTGCTGTCAGACTTTACAAACCAAAACTGCAATGCAGTGCAACCTGTTTTCCAGGCCAACCTTCCCTTGCTGCAGAGGGAGCTGCTGCACTGTGCCCGGGCTGCCAAGCAAACTCCTTCCCAGTACCTGGCCCAGCATGAGCACATCCTGCTGAACACAAACACCACATCCCCAGCCGACTCCTCTGAGCTGCTGATGGAGGTGAATGGAAATGGGAAGAGACATAGTCCAGACAGGTAAAGGGAACTGCATGTTCAATTCAGTTTTTAAGTAGTGGCCCTGTTCCTGGAGCAGTGAAGTCAAAGTGAAACCTAATACTGTTGGAAGATGTTGTTCTTGCCTTGTGTTAAGCCAAGTGGCCTGTTCAAACTCTCACTCGCAGTTAATGACCCCTCTAATTCGCTCTCAGTGCTGTGTCCAACGTGGCTCCATAAAAATGCTCCAAGAGAATGGTGTGCTTGTGAGGACACTGCGCCGGGCTTCACAGGGTTTTCTTCAGGCACTGATACGCTTTCAAGCAGAGTCTGCCTGAGAGTGCCTCGCTGGCTAGAAGCTAGCATGACGTCTTCAGTCTGGCCTAAAATGCAAGAGGTGGCTGTTCCCTGAGGCTTTCCCTGGAGGAGTGGAGTGCGTAGGGAACGGGAGGCTGTTCTGGAGGAGATACTGGGAGTCAGGGAGGGGTGTGTTTCAGAAGTCTATTTTAAGCTTTGCTAATTGTATTTTGGATACAGTTTTGTGTATAATTACATAGAATGTGCCTGGAGTTTAGAGAAGAGCAACTGGAAATAATCTACATTAACAGCTTCTTTTCTCTTCCCCCTCCTCCTCCCCCACCCCCACGTGGCAGTGTGTCCTGTAGTTGTGTTTTGGGTTTTTTCAAGTGTAATACATTTGTTTTGGCTTCCCAGCTTGTTCCTGCTAAGTTCTGCTGCTCAGAGTCCTGGTTTGAAATCTGTTTCTCTCTCTGGACAGCTGGGTTCATCTCTTTCCCTTTCTGAATATGTTCTTAGTGCTGACAGAAATCCACCTCTTTTGGCATGTTTGCAGAAGAGAAGAAAATAGTTTTGAGAGAGACCCGCTCCCATCGGAGCCACCTGCCAAGAGAGTGTGCACCATTAGTCCAGCTCCGCGACACAGCCCTGCCCTGGCTCTACCCCTCATGAATCCTGCTGGGCAGTTCCATCCAACCCCACCTCCACTCCAGCACTACACCTTGGAAGACATCGCAACTTCCCACCTGTACAGAGACCCCAACAAGCTCTTGGAACAGAGGGATATGCGCGACAGACATAGCAATCTCGGTAAGAAAGCCCTGGCCCCTTCTCTGTCCCATATGTGATCTTGCCTGATCTGTCATACTAGGGCTCCTATGGAATGGTCCAGTACACAGCTGGGCAGCACACTGAGGAGATCCGCCAATAAAATGCACATTGCCGGAAATTGCTTTCTGTAGGCAGATGAACCTGTGGGGGGGGGACAGGGCAGGGCAGCTGTATCTAAAGAACCAGTTGCAGGAGCTCTTTAGAATACAGTATAAGTGGAGCTATCTGCTATCATCTGAGAGGTCCCTCTTGCTGTAGACAGTACAGGATATGTCCTGCATTGCATTGGGGAGTGTGCCTCCCAGCACGCGTAGACAGACTTGTCTTAGCTCTGCGCAAGCTGGCGCACTGAAGTAGCAGTGTTTACACTGTAGCTTGGGCTAGCCACCAAAGCTTACCCCCAGAAGGTCTGGTGGGCTTGGACTCAGGTGACTATCTGCAGGGTAGCCATGTTCCCAGAGACCAGTTTCATAGGAAGTACGTGCATTTGGCATTAAAGGGAAAAAATACTTGTTCAAATGAAGATTTTTCTCTTTTCCACGCCACTGCTCTTCACTATTGAAACGTACATTTTTTCACTTTAACGAGCCTTATTTGTTATCCGCTGGCTGGAGCTACCAGATCACGATTTGAAAGTGGGGTAAAGTCTAATGGAAGAAATCATGCTGTCTGGTCCTAATTTTGGGTGTAATTTATAACAGGTTTAAATGGCGGCTATCAGGATGAGCTTGTGGACCATCGCTTAACGGAGAGAGAGTGGGCTGATGAGTGGAAGCATCTTGATCACGTAAGGAACCTAAAAAAAAATAAAATCCTTTTCCAGCAACCAAACCACCAGCTGCTTCATTTTACGTGACTGTGTCATAGGTGGTGTCAAATCAGCATTTTCTGAGTGGCCTATTTTAGTGCACACTAAAAATGTTTTAAAACTGCTGCCGATTTTTCCCTAACCAGTCTCTGATGTCCTGTGATAATCTGGGTTTTGGCTAAAACGGTGCATCCTACGGATAAGGAAACAGCAGGAGGCAATATATTTTCATGGAAACTGCAGTGTAATGTAAAGACATTGTAATTCCTATTGCTAGTTAAAGAAGAACGAATACTTTTTTTGCTGCTGTTTATAATGCAATGTTAACTGAAGCTGGGGCACAGCTATCTTCTTGGGTCTGTTTGGAAATGAAGGGCTGATTGTGACATGGACAAGTGGCACAAACGTGTATCTTTGTGACAGCTGTCATCTTGCTTGGCACTGTGGGGATTGAACATGGGACCTCCAGAGCTACTGCAGCTTGAGCAAAAGTTCGGTAGCTGAGTCTGTAACAGACTCATACCCTCTGTGGGGTAGGCACAGGAGACTCTGTAACATACACCCACATGTGGGTTACACCTGCACTTTGCAGGCACAAATGCGTGTGAGGCCTTACATTTGTTTATGACCTCAATTAGTAACCATGGCATCTGCAAAACCAGTTGGACCCAATGCTACCACTTGCATGCACCTACAGGTACAAGACTATTTCAAGGGTACATACAAATATTAGCATTTTAACAGGTGTTTCCATCTGCAAAGTGCTGAGCAAATTGTGGGGTAATTGTGCATGTGCACAAGTGGAAGCTGGACAGAGACCTGGCTGGAAATTTACCCCAAAATACTGTTCATTCTTCTGATACTAATCCTGGATTCTGGGAGTCTGTGAAGGCAATGAAAACTATTAAATTGATCCCTGCATAAAACATAATTGTGATAAAATTGTGTTGTGAGAGGGGAGATGGTATCAAAGCACTTCCAAATTCTGCGCAGCTGGGATATGGCTAGTTACTGACAACAGAGATTGTAGAAATCCGTTTGCTGCAGAAAAATGCATAATTTGCATTTTTACAGAGAATCTTTAATTTTTACATTTTGTGAAAAAATAAAAACATATTACTTATTCACTAAATTTTACTGAAAGTACCAGTGACACTTATTCCAGAAGTTCTCAAACTGGGGGTACGCCCACTGGAGGGGGAAGGGGGGTGGAGAGTCTGGAATGCATTCTGGGATGGTGTGAGAAGCTGCTGTCTGTGGCACTGCCTTCAGAGCTGGGAAGCCGGAGAGCAATTTCTATTAATTTATTTTATTATAATGATTGATGGCTCTAGTAGGTTTTGAACTTGCTTAAAAATTGTAACTATATCAATAAAACGTTGTGTTCAACTGATAACTTATGTATGGGGTTAGGGAGACTAAAGTTCAGTGTTTCATTTTAATCACAGAAAAACATGGATTTTTATGTTTTTTTTTTTATCGGAGAACTTTGGATTTTATAAGGGAAAACTAGGATCCCTGCTGACAACTATCTGTTCCCTAAGACAAGGTCAATCTAACTGGCTGATGGAGAATCCCTGGGTACACACTACATTCCCCTCTGTTTTCTGTGCAGCTCCAGATGATGGGAGTTGGTTAGAAATTTGAACACAGTATGCTCTCTTTTCAGGAAGAGTTTTAGAAATTTTAAGAGTGTCAGATTTCAGCCCTCTTTCTCATGGCTGATGTGAAATAGCCAAAAATTGTGTTGCAATAAGAAATTTCACTTCTGTAAATCCATGACTTGATTAGAGCTGCAGAGCAATAAAAAGAAATTTCTCACTAATTCTGTCCCACACTGTTTCAAAATGGGGTTTTCCACCAAATGCCAGGGGAATGAATAAACGCTATTTTTGAACAATAATTGTGTGAGTGTAGCTGATATTATTGCTTTCTTTCTGGCTCTCTGAGCATATCAAGGACCTTCCAATGGTTGAAACTATGCCAATAATTGATCCAAACAGGGACAGATCAGATCCCTAGTCTTGTCTGTAGATTTATAGAAAAGAATAAGGAGTCAAATAGGAACCTGCTGTCATAGATCTGATAATGCTAAAGCAGAACTCATTTGAATAATACTTTAACAAGAGAAATCTCAGCTGTTGAGAGAATGTTCTGCTTTATTTCACTGGGACTTTGAATGTCTCTGATTTTCCCATTGCATTCAAATGATTCTGCGTTCTTTGGTCTACATAAGCAGGCTGGGCCTGTTGTTGGGAAGTACGCTCTCAATTTGACATTTTCCAGTAAGAAACCATTCTCTGCTATAGAGAACGTCAAAGAAACAGGCATCGGTAACCAGTTCTGAAAATTCACCTTTCTCTCCACAACAGGCTTTGAATTGCATCATGGAAATGGTGGAGAAGACTAGGCGCTCCATGGCTGTTCTGCGGCGCTGTCAGGAGGCTGACCGGGAGGAGCTCAACTACTGGAAGAGGCGGTGCAGCGAGAGCACAGAGACAAGGAAGGGAGGGAGTGAATTCATCTCGAGACAGCACAGTCCCGGGAGTTCTGACTCCATCAACAGTGGTAAGAGGGGGAGCCAACTGCTGCCACGTAGTTACAGGGCGGCTTACTGGTCACTTGAGGCTGTGGTTCCACAGCAATGTCCTCCAGCTTTGGGGGAGACTTAAACCTAGAGGCTAAAAAAAAGTTCCCTTTGGTTCATCGGATGTGTCAGATCTAAAAGCAGCAGAACGTGAAATATTGCATGGCAACATCCGGTTGGATCAAGTGCTCTGAAACTTACATGTGTCAGTGAGTGACTGGAGGAAGAATACATTGTTCGTATGCTCTGAGACTGAAAGGGTTTCTCCAGACTAGCCTTTTCCCTACTTTGAGAGTATCCTATAGATCTGAAACTTGAAAACCAAGTTGATGTTGAGTTTCAGGTGCACCCCAAAAATAGAGAATGCTTTTTTAAAAATTTTTTTATTGGAAGCATGGTGAACTTGTAGCTGTCTGTAATTCTGAAATGACTTGAGCAGCTTCCCCCAAACTTTGCAAAAATTAAAATTTCTCTATTGAAATTTCTCTTTAGAAACATTTTGGGAGGAAGAGGACTGAGAATAGAGTGCAGAATGGTTGCAGTCATAATTATAAAACCAGTACTAATTGGCACCCTGATATCTCAGAAAGTGCCAAGGAAGTGTAGGCTTTGTTGTAGAAGCAGGTTTTCATTAGGAAGAAATCCTTTTCATTCAATCCGTTTAAAGCCATGAAGAAGGTATACCCTATGAATGGCCACTCTTAATATATTGGAAGTACAGTCTTTAATGGTATGCCAGGAATTATTATTCTACTCTGCTGTACTCTATCCTTAGAAATAGCACTGTGGGCTTCTGTGTTTGTCACTCAAATTTCAGATCACGGGTGCTTAAATTACAAGTAAAAAAAGTGGGTTGCTTTTTGTTTTCTCTACCTGCCTGCCCTACAGACTTACCTGGGGCTCTGAGAGTCAAGCTGGACTCATCCATTCATTTCTTTGCCATGCATAATAAAGATTCTGCAGGACAAATGATTCCCTCAAGGACACCTGTGCAGCCCTGTTGCCTTCAGTTGAGTTTTTACAGGTTTAACTGACCAGAGCTTAGCAAATAATTCTGTTGACAGCACAAAAGAGACAGAACCCCGTTCCCTCTTTCTTATCAATGTTGATTCTAAGTGGAGCAGCAAAGTGGTAAAAAGTCACTGGAGTCAACAGATGGTAATGAATACACAGAGGGAGCAAATCTGTTAAGTACAGGGAGTACCACTGAACGTCATTGCTTCTCAGAGTAGAACAGCCTTTTAAAGCTGCTCAGGACGAAGGTAGCTACAGCACCAAGGTGTTAAAAATGACTTAAAAGAGCAGGAATCTTGTTGAATTCTCCCTTAAGAGGCTGTAATATCAGGGACTGTAATACCGGTGTGTTTGAGCTAGAGGGTGCAGTTAGATCAAAAACCTCCATGTCAGTGAAACAGGTGGTGTATACACTGCAGAGTTTTGTAAGAACCTATGGAACAACAAACTCTGATATTTCTGCCTTTTCCATTACCGTTTGACTTAGTTTAGTTTAATTTTTCTGAAGTCCTGTGAACCTTTAGAAAAACATAGTTTTAAAAAACATACCAGAAAAGATTGTGTGTAAAAGCCATACTACTAGATTTCTAAAACTTTTCCAGTGGAAATATATTTTAAATTGCTGAGATCACGTGATACCAAGTAAAGATACCGTTTACCAGCATCTGTCACATTATATCTCACTGAGCTTGTGTAGTATCAGGTGTGTTTGTACACCTATAGCTTTAAGAGATGCATAGTTTGTATTTCAGTTTTAGTCTGGCAGTTGCCTTTGGGATCTTTGAAAATGAAAAGTGCTGTATTTAATGTAATACATTGTTAGTATAGATTGATCTTCACAATCATTGCACACAGCAGATGTTTGATGAGGTATATTTATAAATATAGCCTGTGATTATAAAGTATCGGAAGATGGAAGTGGATTACACTGTGCAATAAATCATGCAGGACACTAATTAAAAGTTCATTTATCATCTTGCCATTTGATGAATGGTCTGAGCTGCAGAAATCACTTGCTTGGGTTTTAGCTATTAAGCCTATCGTGGTCCCTTGGTGCTTTAGCTAGGTTTATAGACACTGTCTGCAGGTTCTCGTAGCTTTCCTGCAGGGTTTGGAATGGCTGTTTAAGCAAAATAATTCAAGGAGAGGAGACACTGCTGATCCGTCAATGCATTCCTTGTTTCCACAGATTCCCAGCGGGACTTCAGCAGCCGGTCCGGGACAGGCTATGTTACTGAAGAGATATGGAAAAAAGCTGGTAAGTATTTGTAGATGGTCACTTGATAGAGTTACCACAAGCTTAAGGGATAAATGCAGATCGGACACAGGGCCAGATGCAAAGTCATGCTTTGTAGAAAAGCATCTTGAATGTGTGGTTCCTTTCCTGGCCGGCTGGTTATATGCTGACCTAGATTTGCAAAGAGGCTTGCACCTGAGCTGAGCACACACTTGATGTGTGTGTGCAGTTTGGGAGTTTGCGTGCCACATTGAATGCATGCCCAGCCCCAGAAGTATAAATACCTGGGGAGACAAGCTTGGGAAGCTGTTGGAGACGCACTTGGGAAAACGTAGGTGTGGACTTGATGCGCCAACAGCTGAGTGTGGAGGTTTGGAGTAATACATTGGGGAAACAAATCCCATTGCAACGTAACGCAGCACCATTTCATCTAAACTAATCTGGGTCCCTCCATTTCTTGGGCCTTCAATCTGCGGGGTGTTCTTAGCCTTTTTTTGCCTACTCTTGACCTTCTCCTGTCTGGATTTCCAGTACTCTTGGTTTTCAGTGGCTATGAGCTGATAGGCTAATGACCAGAAGTAGTTGGCATCAGGGCTGGTCAGAAGGCTGTGTAGAACCAGATGGTGGATTTAGACTGGTTCCCAGTAGGTAGGCTTATCCTAGTAAGCATCATGACAGTTGGCAGTAACTAGGCACCCTTGTTGTCGGCCTCAGCAGAGCGGCCATAGATTGACTTGCCCGTGGTGACTGAACTCCCCTCTCTCCCTAGAGGTTGTCTCTTCAGCTCAAGGATGAGGTTCATTGGCACTTATTTGCTTATTGTCTCTTTAGTGTATCACCCTAACATTGAATGGTGCTGCCCTGCGGGATTTTTCTTCCCAGTCTCACTCAGTCGTCTTTGTCCAAGGCTTGTTTTGCCAGCGAGACTGGTTGATGAGACTGTTGTTTTCTTCCAGAAGAAGCCGTGAATGAGGTGAAGCGCCAGGCCATGTCTGAGGTGCAGAAAGCTGTGGCTGAGGCAGAGCAGAAGGCATTTGAAATGATTGCATCCGAGAGGGCCCGCATGGAACAAACCATTGCGGATGCAAAGCGCCAAGCTACTGAGGATGCCTTCCTAGTGATTAATGAGCAGGAAGAGTCTACAGAGGTAAGAACCCATGGCCGTATCCCTGCAGTCTGGGTTGGGAGAACGAATGGGCAGTGTTCTAGGGTGAGATATAGTGCCCAGTTCGCAGTGGACGTTGGGCTCTGAACTCCCGTTCTTTGACAGTGGGATCAATTTAGAAATGATTCCATTGGACATGCTGTGAAACCTGTGTAAGAGGCTGCCTCGTGTATGTGAAAATAGTGTTGAAGGGCCAGTGTGTATGAGGATCCTGAGTCGGAGCAGCGCCAGAGTAGCTACACCAGATTTATCCCAATACAAGAGGAAAATCAGAGCTGTTGAATACAGTTCTGTTCCACTTTCCTCTGAGTACAGCCACTCTTTCGCAACTGGCTTTGTTTCAGTCCCTGGAGAGATTTTTTTTAAAAGTTGCTTTTGTTTTTCTTAACGACTTTAAAATAATAATTAATACCTAGCTCTTATTTAGTGCTTTTCATCTCTAGTTCTCAAAGCACTTTACAAAAGGAGATCAGGATCGTTACTAGGGTGACCAGATCTCCAATATTATCGGGACTGCCCTGATACTAGGGGCTTTGTCTTACACAGACAACTATTCCCCGCCGCCCCCCCCCCCAAAAAAAAAGAGAGAAAGAAAGAAAGTGTCCCTGATTTTTCATACTATCTGGTCACCCTAATCATTACCCCCATTTTACAGATGGGGAAATGAAGGCACTGAGAGGGGAAGTGACTTGTCCATTGTCACTCAGCAGACTAGTGGCAGAGCCAGGAATAGAACCCATATCTCCTGAATCCCAGCCCAAGCACCCTACCCACTAGGCCACACTGCTGCCCAAAAGACAGGCAACATCCTAGCTTGATGCCTCACTTAATTCCAGATGGGCATTCAGAGACTTACATGGCTCTTTATATAGCAGTCTGTAAGTGTGTGTCCATGCGTCCATCTGTCTGTGCAGACCAGCGTGGTGAATATCCTCTTGTATATTGGGGTTTGTGTTGTCTTACAAAACACATGCTGCATAACAGATTCCATCTGAGATAAACACTGAACTGCGCTCCACGTATAGCCCCAATATTTTTCTCATTCGTGAAAACTCGTAAAGCCGAGTGGAGCATGAGCAATCTTGAGCAGGTCAGTGCAAAATTTTAATTTGATCCTTCCAGGATTCAAAATACCCACAAAATATACCCAACAGGGTACTTTCATGTTTTCTAGACAATGACGTTTGATTCCTTCAGAGCTAGTGGGCATTGATGGGTAAGGATAGACTTTATGAAAATGAATTATCACCTTCCTCATTAATAAAGCCTCATGTTATTACAGAGGAGATGTAGTTTATTTGCCTTTTCAATTCCCCTCATCTTAAGTAAAGAACATAGCTTGGTCCATTCTTTTTCTCACAATACTTCACTATTAAGATTGGATCTATTGTAGGGGAATATTTAACTATAGTGCTAACACTGTTTTCCCTGGTCTCTGTCCATCACTGGCAACAACTCTGCTGTCCTCCCCATCATTCAGTGGCTCAGCTTTGGGGTTATCTTGGACTCTTCTCTCTTTCTGTCCTTGTCTCATCCAAGCTCTTGCCAAATGACATTCCACCATTTTCCTCCTGATGCTGATTTACTTAACCCTGTCCTTCCCCTCCTTAGTGGGCCCCTTGAAGTGTGTTGTGCATGGTGAGTAAGGTCATGGGGTTCTGTATGGATCTGTATGGAGCTAATGGAGCAGGGAAACTAGTTTAACACTGAAAACAACAGGAGATGCACGTGAGGCATGGAGGAAAAAAGACTGGAAAGGGGAAATCCCAAAGATACTCTCTCTCTCTTATTTATTTATTTATTTTTTTTTAAATGAGGACTCTTAAGATTCTCAGCACTAACCTAAGAATATCAGAATGAACATACTGGGTCAGACCAATGGTCCATGTAGCCCAGTCTCCTGTGGGAGTGTACAGAATGTGGCAATTTTAGAGAGATCCACTCCTGTTTTCCCCTCCTGGGTTCTGGTAGAGGTTTAGGGTCACCTTGAGCATGGGGTTGCATCTCTGACCATCTTGGCTAATAGGTGTTGATATACCTATCTTCCATGAGCTTATCAAGTTCTTGTTTGAACCCAGTTATATTTTTGGTCTTCACAACATCCCCTGGCAATGAGTTCCACAGATTAATTGTGTGTTGTGTTGTGTGAAAAAGTTCCTCCTCTTGTTACTATTAAATTTGCTATTAATTTCGATCAGGTGACTCCTGGTTTTTGTATTGTGTGAAAGGGTAAATAACACTTCTCTATTCACTTTTTCCACACCATTCGTGATTTTATAGACCTCTGTCATCTCCTCCTTGTCATTTTCCTAACTCTAAATTGAACAGCTATAATCTTTTTGTCTCCTTGTGTCAAAGCTGTTCCATACCCTTCATCATCTTTGTTCCCTTTCTCTGAACCTTTTCCAGTTCCCCTATGTCCTTTCTGAGATGGGGTGACTGAAACTAGACATGCTATTCAAGGTGTGGGCACACCATGGATTTTATACAGTGGCTTTATATTTTCTGTCTTATTTTCCATCTCTTTCCTAATCGTTCCTAACCTTTTGTTAAGCCGTTTTGGCTGCTGCTGCTCTTTGAGCTGAAGTGTTCAGAGAACTATTCCACAATGACTCCTAGATCTTTCTTGAGTGACAACAGCTAATTTAGAAGCCAGCACTTAACTGTATATCTTAAGAACTGAAGTGGGTTTGTGATATAAAGAGGGGCGGTGGTTGTTTTTTTAATGAATACACAGTCATTTGCAAAGTCATGTCTGAAAGACTAGTGGCAAGTATAAACTGCTTCATTGCACTGGGAAAGTAAGAAGGAAAGGAGCCGTGCTCCTGTCTTACTCACTTGTTGAGGTTATGAAATATTACTGCTCAAATGAATAAAAGTAAGGTTCCTATGGCTCTTGTTGTTATTCCAAAGGATCCCAAAGCACTTTGCAAACTCTGGAATGAACATGTGTGTCCACTGATCTGTCTTTGTTTTTTTCCTACCCTTGTTCTCCCAACGACAGTTGCATTTCTGGAGCATCGCTGTGTTGGTGTTTCTGGTTTGTTTTGGCTCTGTAGTTTCTGGGGGAGAGTATGGTGAGCACATGGAGTTTGTTTTGCTGTGAATTGTGGAGACCAGCAATAGCCCCCTTGCTCTCATTATTTCAGGGGTTTGTGTGGTACCATGACTGTCTGAGTCTGGGAGGGAATGAGAGAGACAAGATGCGGGGGGGGAGGGATAGCTCAGTGGTTTGAACATTGGCCTGCTAAACCCACGGTTTTGAGTTCAATCCTTGAGGGGGCCATTTAGGGATCTGGGGTAAAAATTGGGAATTGAGCAGGGGGTTGGACTAGATGACCTGCCGAAGGTCCCTTCCAACCCTGATATTCTATGAATAGCTTTTATTGGACCAAATTCTGGGAGAAAATAGCATTGCCCTCCCCATCTGCTTGTTCAGGTCTCGGGCATCAAGAAACAAGAGTTCCCATTCCAAAGCATAGAAACACTGGTCTCTCTTGTGATTATGGTGTCTTTCATTGATGTAGATGGAATATGGCTCCGCATGGGGTGGTTATGTGGTTTGTGAGGATACTGAGTTAGCAGCCTGGAAGAGGCCTGTTTGGGCAACTCTCCATAGGGAGGCAAGCCTCACTGATGGCACCAGTCACCTCATTGTAGGATCGTGCAGAAAACTCTCATGGTCCCACTGAAAAATATTGATGTAGCCCAAACTGGACAAGGTAATTCAGATTCCTCCTCCAGGAATGTCTCGGTAATGTCCAATCTGCAGTGAATAAAGCCATCACTACTTCATGGAGGGTCACACAGTTCTACCAATCGTTGAGCCATGATTGGATGGTATTGCGTGCCCGGTTCTGACACGGCTGGCTCCACCCAGTACACAGGCATGCTTCAGGATGAAAAGAGCTATATATTTATTACATATTATTATGCAAGAAGACAAAAAAATGTAATATAGATAGATGTTTAGCCAAGAAATATATAAGGGCAGGGTGTAGCAGTCACTAAGCATTGAAGGATGCAGGTATCAAGGAGCAGGAGGAATTGGTTAACAAGATACAGAAGTTATGAGATAAAATTAAGTAAAGGAATGATTTTTAGGCTAAATAGCAAGGCAGACTTTTTGCTAGCGAGATCGGTTTGAGTGCTGCCCAAGGGAAGTGGCGGAAGCACCACCATGTGATAAAGTTAAAACTAGATTCTTGAAACCGCATTGGAGCATAGAGCCGCAGGAAAACCCTGGACTGTCCAGCTAGCAGATCTTTTTGTCACTAACCTCTGTGATTCTTCTGTGGAGTGCATTATTCTTCAGCCACCACGTTAAAAAGCTGTGTCATTATTCCAGCGTATCCTGTAATCCATCAAATATGGTCAGAAGCAAACTATTTTAGGCAGGAGCGTCAGTGGCTTTCAAGCTGTGACTCAATTTCTCAGGCTTCACATGTCAGTGGAGTATTTTTCCACATTCTTCTTCTGGAAGATCGACTCTCTCTCCTGTGTGTGTTGACTCTAGAGCAGTTCCGCTACCAATCAACTGAGTTAGGCTTTTTGCTACAAGCCAGCAAATTATTGCCAGGAGCAAATGGTTTTTGGTGCAGAACTGCTGAGCTGTGAGAGCTGCTAACATGCATCTTTCCGAGCTTCACGTGCGACATGCCACCAGAGAAACTCTCAAAGCTACTTCCCTTTCCTGCTCTCTTAGCAGCTTTTTGTGGGCATTGCAGAAGCGTGGTGGTTCGTGAAATACATCTTGCGGGGTGGGAGTAAGGGGGCACACGTGGAATCTGGGCAAAGCTGGTTTTTCACAGCAGACGTTGCTCTCCCAGTATGGTTTTGCTAATGCACAAGTCCAGCTGCAGAAAGCTAATCCTCCAGTTCCGCTTCTATGACCACCTGCAGTCACAGCTCCCAGTTTTGGCCTTTTGCCCTTGTGCTCCTTACAAACCAGTCACAGATTGTAAACCCGCCAGCTGACATATCTTCCAGAGTCCAGAGAGGCTTTGCTCAGCTTCCCGACTGAATCTCACCCCCTGGGAACATTTTCACCTGGTGGATAAGCTTTTAAATTAGCTTTTTCTTTTCCACATTAGCCCATTGAAACCTCTTGTGTGGATAAGCAGGATCATAGGCAAATGTTGACTCTATAGGAGTGTTGTTGTAATCTCTGTGAAGAACCCTTGGATAGTAAAAGAGAGCTGCTTAAAACAGGAAGTGAAAAGAATGTGTAGCAGCATTGTGCTCTGATTTCCGTGGGTGATGTTGCCTGCACTTGGGGTGGGATGCCAGTTGGATAGAGTCTGGCAGGTTGTTGTCATTCTAGCACAGAGGCATGGTCTGTTCCCTGGCTAGAATGTGTGTGAAAGGGCTAGAAGTGGTGGATTTTTTTACATTTATTTCTTCTGGGACAAAGCAGTGCCTGCAAATCCTGCAAATGCCTAGTAAGCCCTGTCTTGCTGCCCTCCAAACTATATTAACGTCCTCGGGAAATATATTTTAAAGTCAAGTGTTTTCTGTCTTGCAGAGCTGTTGGAACTGCGGTCGCAAAGCCAGTGAGACGTGCAGTGGATGCAACATTGCCCGGTACTGTGGCTCTTTCTGCCAGCATAAAGACTGGGAGAGACATCATCGGATCTGCGGACAAGGGTTACACAGCCAGGCCAAGCCGCTTTCCCTGCCAGCAGGGCGATTGGCAGCCACCGCCTCCAAACCAGCTGATGGGGTTCCAAGTCCTGCCCTAGAGAAGACCTCTGCAACGACCTCCCGATCCTCTACCCCAGCTTCCGTGACAACAATAGACACTAATGGACTCTAAATCTTTCCATTCAGTTCAGTAGGTTTTATACATTTTCCTGTTTTTAAACCTAAAATACACTTGCGCTCCACAGAAGGCTGTAAAAAGTCCACCGGCTACTCTAGAGCCCTGATGCTCCAGCTAATCTTCATGAGGTTTTTTCCGTTTCATTATAATCCATCAGCAGTTGTTAAGAACCACATGCCAGCCTTGCCAATGGGACCTCAACACTGCTCGCTTTTAAGTCTTGGCGCCAGAGAGCACGTCACTTGGACCTTCAGGATTATGGCCTCTTCCTCTTTGTTTTAATTGAACTTCTTTGGGAAGGAGCTCCCATGTCCTGCCCTGACATGCAGGAGACTCCAGGAGAGCAGCACGCAGTATCCAAGGATGAAATGTGGTGTTCTTTCTGCTGGATGGCCAGGCTGCCTGAGAAGCCTCCCCATACAACTCGCTACTCCTCCTGTTTCATAAGATACATATTTTTCTTCTTCCCAGTTGGCTCTGTACTTCCTAACTCTCTGCAATGAACTGTCCACCCAAACTGATTTTCCTCGGGAGAACTTCTCATTCTCCAGCATAATGAGAAATAAGCAGTTTCTTGGTTACAGATGTCTGCTTTTCCCCACGTCTGAGCTGCAAAGTGACTCACTGGGATTGCAGGGGTTCGGCATTCCCTGGAGGAGAGGAGAATTGTGTTCTGTTGAGGTGGGAAGCTAAACAAATCTCTGTGCTGAGTGGGAACAGTTGATCTTTTTTATATGGCCCATTTTAAACCCTGTTCTCTAACTGGACAGTCCATTGTTTATCCATCAGCTGGGTTAGGAGCCTCCACTCTCCTTGTGTGCTGAATATTTCAGACCAAATCTCGACCTGTCATTGTGGCCTGTTGCCCCACAGGCTGGGTTGGGTTACTTCACTGTGCAGGAAAGATTTTTCCACTGCATGGAAACTCTTAGTTTTAGATTTGTTGACTTTGTTTTCACCCTGTGAATCTCCTCCACACGATTGCAATGGATCGTTTACAGCCTGTTCTTTCCAAGCATGTTGGCGCAACGATTTTAAAAAAAATTTCAGAATTTTGCAACTAATGTCAATTTTTTAAACATCCAAGCCTAAATGGGATTACCAGAGCTCTGTTGTGTGCTGAACTCTTGGTTCCAGACCTATATTCCATGCAGAGAAGGGCAACCCCATCAAAGCACCTGGTTGCACTGCTCTAGATGACAGAATTCACTATCAGTGCATTTATAAACCAATGTATATCACCTTGTCCATCATTTTAAAGCCTGTCTAGAGATAACTGCTCAGAAGGGTGCAATCTAGTTGGGTTGTGGCGTGCTGAACTGGCTATTAGTAGGCTGGTTGGGTCTGAAGGCAATGTTCTAATCTGGTCCAGAGGGGAGGATTGGTTTGGTGCATGCAGAGAAACGCAGTTTGCCTAGAAGAATTTATTTTATGAGTCCCTTAAGAGCTTGTTATATGTGCAGCTAATGCAACAGGAATCGGAGCATGCTCGCTTTGGGAGTCCCACTGGCTTCTCATGCTGCTCATGAATAAGGGCTAGAGTATTGGCCCTTTACTGAGGTTTTGTTTTTGAGACTCTGTTGTTCTTCTGTGATCTTTGGATTAGAGCCAAACAAGGCAAATAATTCCTAAATTATATTTGGTCACTTTTTAAAATGGCAGCTGATAATGAAGATGTAGTTTACTATTCCTTGGGCTAGCGATGGGAACAGGCTTGCTGTCGACTGGATGTTGTTGATATGCCAGGGTAACAAGAGCAGGTTAGCTCATTGATCTGGCTGTGGTCCTTAGGGAGCGTAATTTGGAAACTGCAGGCTCCAGTAATGAAGTGGTTAACTCACATGTCTTAAAAGTTTTAGCTCACAGGCAAAAATCTTCTCATTGCCAAAATTCCATATTAAGAATCTCTAGTTTTTGCCCTGTGAGAGATGGTTACTACCACAGTTCGGAGCCCGGACTCAGTCATGGCCTGTAGATACAGGTTGCAGGTAGATGAAAGAGCTGCTTCTCTGGTACAGACTCTTCTGCTTCTTAAAGGAAGAACAGATCAGGATTGCAGGGTGCAGAGATAATTGCTGGCAGTATTCCTTACTTGTCTGAAGTCCTTCTCCATGGCTGTGTATACCTGCCTCAAGTACAAGAGCTGGGGCCATCTCTGGGGTTGAGGCTGTTCCATAACCATCTGTACTAACCTCACAGAACAGCTGATGCCTCCTGGATAATGGAAACCTATTTGCAAACAATTCCTATTCTGTGTAAGATTCTCATCTCTGTTCCCTTCATTCGCTACTGCTATCAGGATATTTCTGCAGAAACAGCATCTCAGGGGTGAAATCCCTTCAAAGTCCTGTTCTTCTCTTAAACTATCAGACCTTTCCAGTGATGATCCATTACCCATCAGCATTGTACTGGGTTGATAAGGAACAGAGAGAAGCTACAGAGTATGTGGTTTTCATGAAAATATCCTTCATAACAGAGGACTGGATTCTGCAGTTCTTACTCAGTCAATGCACTCAATGGGAGGTTTGATTAAGGTCCCTCTTGGTATAGTGGTAACCCTGAAAACCTTTTCAGTTGCCTCCGCTAACTAAATACCATTGCCTCAATGTTTGTAGTATCCTCTGTATTTAGCTACAAATACTGAAGTGGTACTAGTTAGTTGCCTAAGGGCAATCACTAAGATCAGACCCCAAAAAGGATGAGAGCAATACAGTGCTCTAAGGAATTATTTGTAAATAAACAGTCTTCCATAGTTTTCATTCAACTTCAATGGCTCTCTATATATTAAAATAAAATTAACCCCAATGTAAATAAATGAAATACTAACAGTCATGATTAGAATGATTTTTTTAAACATGGAATGATAAATGTGAAATTCTGGTATGGGAAGACTTGTTGGATTGAGTTTTCTATATTTTTTGTCATTTAATTCTGTAATAGGAATTTGTTACTTAATTCCCGTGCATAACTTATTTAATGTACTGTATAAAGGAACCCAAACTGTTACAGATGTATTTAGTTTGTTCTACTCAAAGTAGTCAATAAAAAGACTATATTCATCTTACCACTCCTCCTTCATCTCTCAAAGGGAATAGAATTTTATCATGATATATGTAACAGGCTTAGATTCCTTGAGGTTTCTGTAGGAACAGTGCCTCACAGTCATGATAAAAGTCATGGCTAATAAGGGTTGTGGGAAATGAAAGCATATGTCCACTTCAAAGCTGAGAAACCAGGCAGCCATGCCAATCTTCTGGCACATGCATGGAGCCCAAAATGAATCCCCAAAGTCAAATACAAATGCAGAATTCCAACCTGAGTCATGCACAGAGGGGTTTTTTTAAGTGGTTTAATTTTGGTACTCAGTCCAAGTTGTTTATTGCAAAGGATATTCTCTAGCCCCAAAATTCCAGTGATCTAATATGAAATTCCCTCCCTGCCGTCTCCCCAGATTTACTGTCATATTCAACCTGCTGAAGTCTCAGTGTTTGAGGAGGAGCACCTAACATTTAGAAACAAAAATTGCTGCTTAAAGCTCGGCACAAATTGGTTTCTCTGGGACAAATAACATTTTCAGTCATTTTAGTTTCACAGTCTGACATTTCTCTTGTAAGTAATTAGCAGAAAGCGAGGATGCCAGATTCCTGCTGGGATGGAGGTCCATTGTTACCCAAAAGAAGGGGCTGGCAAGTCACTTCATCTTGCTGATCTTCTGTTCCTCACCTTTGACTGCAGTGAGATGCTGCAGAGAGCTTTGCAAAGAGATGCTTCGTTGATACGATTCTTGCTTTGAGTGCAAGGGATCCTGGGTTCAAATCCCAGATGAGCCCAGTTAACCATTGGAACAATTTACCACGGTGTGTGGTGGATTCTCCATCACCTTTAAATCAAGATTGGATGTTTTTCTAAAAGATCTGCTCTAGGAATTATTTGGGGGAAGTTCTCTGGCTTGTGCTATACAGGAGGTCAGTAGATGATCACAATGGTCCCTTCTGGCCTTGGAATCTGTGACTCTCTTTTTTGCTTTTATGTAGACCTTCTTTTCTCCCATGGTTTGACTGCCTTGTCTATTTAGAATATAAACTCTTGAGGGCAAAGAACATCTCTTCCTGTGTACATACAGTGCTTTTCATGCTGGAGCACTTATGTTGGTTGGGATGTCTAGAAGCTATTGTAAATAATTACAATAAGTACCTGCATTCCAGAATGAGATGTGGTTGCAAGGTGATGGGACATTTCAGGTAAATAATTCCTTACTTACAGTCTTTTGCAGTCAGAAGACCTGGTCCTCATGGACTGTATTGCATAAGGAGTACATCGTTCCTGAAATGTGATTGTCTCTGGGGTGGAACACATCTAACAGTGCGCACCTAATGATGGTGTGCTGCTGTTTAGGACAGGAAGTGAACAATAAATTCTCTATCTGATACTACAGGAGAGGATTTGGGAGGCCACAATCATCACCTTTGCATGCTCTCCGTCTTGGCGCACATTCCAGCCATGGCTGTGGTTTGGTCTGGAGATTTGGATAGCTATCTCTGCTATTCTTACATGCTGCATAATCCCAGGATTTCAGCCTCCAGGGCTCTGTCGGGCAATTTTTACAAACAATTAATTAATTTTGTTTAACTTAAATTCTAAACGTGGAGAAAAACATGCATTTGTATTTGGCAGCCAGTGTTTTATCCTGCTGGGTGGAATGCATTTTAATGCATTATTCACAACGGTAAAAGCTTAGACCATAATTTGCTCTAATCACAGATTCTCAGTGTGAATTTGCATCTATTCTTGGATTAAGTCTGAATGTTAAGCTGTTGCGTTCTTTAGAATGAGTGCAGTGCTCGTTCCTGCTGTAGGCTCGCTCGCTTGCTAGCTCTTTAATTGTGAGGCAACCCAAATTGTCCAAAGAGCAAATAAGCCTGCTCTCCAACAAGAAACCTCTGGCCAGCCTGCTCTACCTTCTCTCAACTTGGCATGTGGTCTGTGATCCACATTTCTTCTATGCATTCAGCAGAAAGGCACTGGCTACTGCTGTGAACGGTTCTTCGGCGAGTCTTGCTCATGTCCATTCCATGCTAGGCGTGTGTGCACCATATGCACCGTTGCCGGAGATTTTTCCGTTAGTAGTATACACTGGTCAGGCTCTAGCACCCTCTAGCCAGGCGCTTATGCACTGGTATAAGGTGCACTGCCAGCCCCACACCATCTCAATTACTTCTAACTGCCTATGAGGGTTGCTGGAACACCCCTTCTTGCTTTGGCAGGGCTTCTTCCTAGTGGTTTTTGGACTTTTTCTACATTTGCAGTTAGTGTAAATAGTTCCTATCATAGAGGGACTTTGCCCCAGGGGCCGGGCAGGCTCTGGGCTTCAAGCTTTGTGCCTCCTGTGGCAAGGCTGTGCTGGTGAATGACCCGCACTCGGGCTGCTTAAAGTGCCTGGGCGAAACTCACACGAAGAACAAGTGCCAGATCTGTCGGGACTTCAGACCGTGCACCAAACGTCAGACTGACTGCTATCCTCATCCAAGCCGCTCAGACCTGTCTCAGAGCCAAACCGCTGTGATTCGGTGCCGAGTACTTGAGCATTAGTGCAAAGCGTTTCCCTGGCACCGTTCTCCCTCTCCGAGGAAGAAGCATCAGAAGCAGCACACGGAGAGAGAACGCTCACCAGTGTGGAAGAGAGACAAGCAGGGAGAAGGCAATTTAGTGAGACCCATGCTGGGCCGCTCTTCTACCCCCAGACCTGCGTCAGCAACATCGACTCTACAGAAGGGCATTGAGCCCAGTGAGAGACCCTCTGCCGACACCAGGAAACCTGCACTGCGGTGCCAGCAGACATGGTACCATCGACCCCAGAGGCTTTTCAGGTAGCTAGGGACCTTCTCTCCTGGTCCCACCAACCCCAATGGGGCATCTACGAGCTCCGGAAGCAGGAGGGAACAGGGTACGTTGGGCGCCTGGCACCATCTAGGGTCAAGCCCCACCTGATCCCAGCATCTTGATCTCTGGCACACCACTGGTTCCCGGAACCCCGGCACCATATGGAGGTGGAAGCAGGTACCGCTCCACCATGGTTGTTGAGAGAATAGTCTTTGGCATCCAAAGGGGAATCTTATGTGCTGCCAAAAGCCCACCATCAGTACCCAGCCTATGTTCCACTAAGCGTCAGTGCTGGACCTCTAGCAGGCTCCTGGCCAGCAGGTCACTGGCCGATGCTGCCACCTGGAATGATCCCTAGTTACGTCATGAAAGTGGTCTGGCTGGATATTCCGTTTGTTCATTGCTGGCAAACTTATTATGACACCAAAGCTTTTGGCAACCACATGATCACTGGCCATGTAGCAGCATTCCTTGGTAAACACCCTTGTAATTTGTTGGTCTTCCATCCTAATATGTCCATACCAAGAAAACTGCCAAAACCAAACCAGTGCTGATGGAGGTAGTTACGGGATTCTGCTACAAATATCCTCAGTGCCGAGTGTGTCCTTCCACTTCATACGGAGCAGCTGACAAAGACTATGAGAATCGAAAATGTCTATCAGCCACTCTTCAGCCTTTCTCAGTGCCCATGTTTCATTGCCATGCAATAAAGAGAGTTGGCATAACTGTGGTTCCGTAGATGTGCAGCTTCGTAGCAAGCCTGACGTCACAGCATCTTCACAGAGGCTGCTGAAGGACTGGAAACACGGCAGTAGCTGCTTCTATCTGAGCATCCACATCTTTGGAGACTCCAGTGCAGAATAACACATAATAAAAGGTTGGGTTGGATCCATTTGCACAGGGAACTTCTTGACCCACTGCAAATATAATTCACTCCTCCATTTGCCTGCCCTCCCACTTACAAGTGTGAAAGTTACACTGGCCTCCTGCCTGTCAGATTTCAAGCTACAGAGGTGCAAACCTGGCCAGTTCTTGCATGGGATCCTACTTTAATTCTCATCTGCCTACAGGCTTTCTCTATTTCACCTAACATACCTAAGTCCTGCCACCTCTAGGGCTTAAACACCAGTTCAGTCTCCTTTGCAGGTTTGGTCCTTGGCCTCTCCAGACACACCCCAAGGATGACAGGTGCTGTGATGGTTTGGTGTGGTGCCTGCTAGGTATTGGGTTCAGTTCATAGACTGCCACCGGTGTGACGTCGTTCGGGACCAGAAGTGCGCACTCGCTTACCCAGACCTGCAGAAGAGCTTTGTGTGGCTTGAAAGCTGGTCTCTTTCACCATCAGGGATTGGTCCAATAAAAGACATCACCTCGCCCACCTTGTGTCCCTAATTAGCATAAGCATGTTAGCTAGCCCTGCAATTGTTCACAGCTCTGAATATATGGCCCTAAATTGCTCCTGAGCTGGGCCTGCTTGGACCAGCACCCATCTCCCCTTCTTAATCCCTGGATCTAGCCATTATTGTAAAGATTTCCTAGCAGCAGTTGTACTCAGACTATGACCGCCTTTCATCTTGCTTGTATCCTACCTCCTTTTGACTGGGCCCATAGAAATCCCATTGCAGGTCCTTGTTGGCCTTAGCCCCACCAGCAGGGAAAGGGTGGACATGTGGTTTGGGCACTGGATTGGGGTACAGGAGTTCTGGGGTCTGTTCCTGACTCAGGTGCCAACTTGCTGATGACCTAGGGCAAGTCACTTAACTGCTCTGTGCCTCAGTTTCCCCATAGGCAGAATGGGAAGAATATTGCTTCTTTGGTCTGTCTTGCCTATTTAGATTGTAACCTCTCTGGGGCAGAAACTGCCTTTGATTTTGTGTGTGTATGTGTACAGCACCACTCAGGGCATCAAGGCAGTGCAGTAAGGACGTCCAGCGGTTAGGGTGGCAGTGGACGTGGGAGACCTGAGTTCAGGTCTGTCAGACTTTTTGTATGACTTCTGAGCCTCAGTTCTCCATCTGTACAATGGGGGTCATTGCACTTCCCTACCTCAAGAGGGTGTTGTGGGGAAAAACCATTAAAGATCCATAGATTACGAGGACAGAAACATCCACTGTGGCCCCTAGCCTGACCTCTTGTATAACACAGGCCGGAGACCGTCCCTGAGATAACTCATGTCTGAGGTGCGCTGTGTCAGCACCTTAGATAGAAAATACAAATAATTCACAATAAGCAGTTAGGACCATGGCTCAACGACGGCCCCACCAGCTGTTTCTGAGGCAAATATGTCATTAGAAATAACGTGTGTAATACGTGTTGAGAGAGCCAGGGTGGCAGTTGGTTCAAACAAGTTCTGCATGTTCATTACCAAACCCATCTCTTGAGTAATCCCAGACCTTTGTTAATGGTATATGTTGTGTACATCATTCGTCAAAGCAGCCGTTCTGCTCTCTGCTTTAATGAGGCTGCCTGCTTTCCAGAGTAAAAGCCTGCGGAGTTGAAGTTCTCGAATACAGCAGCTTATGCAGAGGGAAAGTTTTAATTTTGGAAAGTACCCATAATCAACGCAGCCAAGTCACTGCTCCGGCCTCCTGGAGCACCCTTCTAATTGTGCTCCTTCCATTTACTATGGCACTTCTGCAGGTGATTGCAGACAACAATCAACAGCGACCGCCTCGAATTTTCAGCCCTTGCCTTCCCTCTTCTCAGCTCAGAAAGGTTTCAGAGTAACAGCCGTGTTAGTCTGTATTCGCAAAAAGAAAAGGAGGACTTGTGGCACCTTAGAGACTAACCAATTTATTTGAGCATGAGCTTTCGTGAGCTCGTGCCCAATTGTTCTTTGGGGCTCGTTCAGCCAAACCCGGAAGGCTCCGCTGTCTGTTGGCTGTATACAGTTTGTCCTTTGGCCCTTCCAGTGATCTGCCCCTCGGGGAGACCGGCTGCTAGACAAATCGTGACAATGGCGCCTGGGTTGCTGAAGCAGTGAAGGAGAGAGATGATTGGAGAGGTGTGTGAATCTGTCACTTCCTCACGGAGTCAGACTAGTGTCAGTGTGAGCTTTTTACTGCCTGCACACCAGCGTCACCGGGTGCTGTCAGGAGACCATGGGGGACATTAGCTGTGGAGAACTGTTTGAATACAGTATGAATTTCGCTTTGCCAGCTCAAACTCGCCCCCTTAAAGTGCCACTGCTTGAGAATCCACCCAAACCAACTCCAAACTGTGCTGTAGATCGGGTTGTAAAATTTTCAGTGGGCACAATATGGATTTGTTACATATGTTAGCCACTCAGGGAACAGAGCCAGCGCCACGTGACAGGAATTCTGGAACTGTTCACAGATGGCCTGCAGAGGAAGAATCACTGCCTGAAGAAATGTGCAGATAGTTTTGGGTAATGGCTATTTCTAGGACTTTGGCAATTTGTTTATGAGCAATTGTCCAACAGCAAATTAGGGGAAGTTCCTGGGACAAATGATTAGTTGTGTATTGCTTCTTGAACTCTAACAAATATCAATCTAGATTAGATAGATGGTAGAATTGGGGTAAAAACTTTAACCCTCAATGGAGCTGCTGTCTCACATCATCAGGGTTTTGTTGTTTCTAATGAATGTTTATCGTGTACATGTGACTAGAGATCAGCCAGGCTGGCCCCCGCTGTCTCAGGCACTGCATAAACATAGAAGAGGACAGTCCCTGTCCCAAGGAGCTTATGGTGTAGAGGACAAGACCTAAGAGCTGGATGAGACAGACAAGAAACACAGCAGGGCTCATGGGGCAATAAACTAGGGCGTGAGCAATTCTTACCCAGGCAGGGCAATGTTCACAGTTCACCCTTGTCTGTCCTCACAGTACTTCAGCAGGGATGGAGTTAATGTTTAATGCATAACTCTGACACTGAAGGCTGTCCTCCTCTCCCAGCTGGGCTCAGAACACGGCTCATAAAATGCACCCAGGTTTCCCCATTTGCATTATTGCCCAACAGTGCTGAGGTGACAGGCCCATGGGGCAATCCTGACAGCAATTGTGTCTCCTTCTTTCCTCCATCCAGCAGCACGCACTCCCCAATCACTGCAAATCCCAGGATCAGGAGCCTGCTGTCTCCTGTTCTCCCAACCGGCCAGATTTGGATTGGATCTGTATAAAGCATCAGCTTCCATAACTCCCATGCAGCAAATTACAGCCTCTGAAGTGACAATCACTTAATAGCAACATAATTAGGTAAATAATCTTGAATCAGCTGCTGGAAGATTGGTCCCCCAGTGCACAAAGGGATCAGACTGAGCTTGTGAGTTTTCCTACAGGGGTTTTGCATTTCCATTTGCCTCATTTCCTGCAGAGGGATGGCACTTTTACCAACATTGTCTAAGCAGAGAGTTCTCGAAAGCTGCTGACATTTCACTTGGTTAAATAGAAGAACGGAGCTCCTTCCCTTGTTTGTCCATATGCCATGGCTCTAGCGAGTCTGCCGGTTCCTTTCCTTATCTCTGACAACCATAGAAGTAACGTTTACCATTTCCATGGCGCACTCAACCGAAAGGATGCTTTGCAAAGTATAAATGAGCTTCCACATCATCCCTTGTTGTAATGCAGTCACATCTTGTGTGAAACGCAGTGTCACAGCAACAATGGCTTAGGACAGGAAAAGAAGAATAGTGTGTGCAATGAAAAACACAAGGGCACTTTAGGTTGGTGGTGTGCAATTATCCCCACAGGAACCTGGCTAGAATGCGGGGTTAACTCATATATTCTTTCCTAAAGTACCCTGATCTCACTGATAACTATTAGTGGATCAGGGCCCCAGTGTTAGGGCTCAGCTGAGCAAGAGGCCCTCCAGTAACACAGTGCTGGAGCCGTGGTTTATTACTGACTCAAAGGGATGACAGACAGGTGGGGGCAATCTCTTCAGCATATAATAACGTTGCTGGAAAATGCGAGGTGGCAACGCTAGTCACCGGCTCGGATCGGATTCAGCAAGTGGCTTCGGCTTAAAAAACCTGAAAAAAGCAATTCGGAAATATTTCAAAAGGAAACATTTGGACTCTTTGTTTCTGGTTAGAAATGAGGCTAATTTTTAAAAACAAAAAGGGCAAAAAACACATAGAAAATTACTCAAAACTGAACAGAAAAACAACCACCAAAATCTGCATTTCATTTCTAAGCAAACCAAAACAAATCTGTTTTGATTTGAACTACAAGGAATTTTTCAGTTTGGCCCCTGCACTGAAAAGGCCACTGTTCTCTCTGCGCAAGACAGCGCCCCCTAGTGCTTCACCAGCACCACCCGCTCCAGCACCTGCCCTCGCCAGGCCCAGGAATAACACAAGCCTGCAGACCAGACTGGAAATGAAGCTTGATGATCTATGGAGACCGGCCCTGGCCCAGCTCCACTGGGAATGGCCAGACGCTCACAGACTCCCGGGGGCGGAATTTGCTCTCGAGAGGGCAGGGCCTGACAGTTAATACCAGGCTCTAGGCATGTTGCACCGAGGGACTCCTTTGTTCATTGTGTCTCCAGGGGGCGAGTCTGGAGGTTCCCAGACTCTGGTATCAGATGGCCAGGTTTATGGCCCCTGCCTACGTGACAGGCAGCCAGGCTCTGCCGCAGGGTCCATTAACTAGGTCAGGGCTTCTCAAACTTTATTGCACTGTGACCCCCTTCTGACAACACTCGGGCTGCTGCTTCAGCCCTGGGCGGTGGGGCTCAGACTTCTGCTGCAGCCCCGGACCCCAGCAAGTCTAACGCCAGCCCTGGCAACCTCATTAAAATAGGGTCATGACCCACTTTGTAGTCTTGACCCCCGGTTTGTGAACCGCTGAACTAGGAGAACGCAGCCCCACTCCGGCACTGTACGTTGCTGAAGGCCATAGGGTCAGCAGGGCCGCTCTGACCTCAGACATTGCACCATTCACTTGCCAGCATGTTCTGGGAGCCTTTTGCAACCTTCTTCCTGCTCCGCTGCCTCCCACACGGATTCCTGTGGGTTTATCTCAAGGTCAGCTGGAGCCACGGAAATGCCTGGGTTTGTAACAAGCCTCCCGCCCCTTGGGAAGCCTGTATGGCAGGGCTGCAGCCACCTGGCTTTGTGCTAATGAATTCCTTTCCCGGCCCAGCCGTTCATTGCCATTTCTTCTGCCCCGTGCTGCAGCCCTGGTGGGATGGGAGGGGTACTAGGAAGGCAGCTGTACGGGTGATGCAACCAGCTCTAGGGAATCACTCAGGGCACACCCAGCCTGCACCGCTTCCCATGCTGCCTCTGCACTCACAGCAGCAACTGGCAGGCCAGCTGTGGCTCACTGAGACTGGCACCTGATGTACCAGCCTCTCCAGAGCTGCCTGGTATGAACCCTGATAAACACCAGCAGTGAAAGGTGCCCTGTCCTGCCATTTCTGGGGTGCTGGGCAGTAGTTTGGCTCTGCAGGCAGTACCACGCAGACTTCCCCCTTATGAGAACAGGGTGGTGTCTGCCATCTCCCAGCCTGGCTGAGCCTGGGATTGTAGATGAGCAAGGTAGGTGCGACTCTGGGGGAAAGAGCTGGAGGGTATGGCAGGGTGCCTCCTGCTGCTAGTCCTGGATCCAAGAGGCTTGCACGTCAGGGGGTGACCTGGGAGCGCTGCCTGCTCTTGGAGACTCCAGCGGGGTCTGACCAAGAGCATCCCACTTCTTTCAGTACCCCTGGTACCTGCCTGTCTCACTGACCAAGGGCTCACTAAGGCACCTGTCAAGTAGGCCTAAGCTAGCGGGAGCTGGTCTTTTCCAGGCTGGACTGAGAGTGAGGTGTGTGAGCCCACCTGCCCCTGCCCCTGCCCCTGCCTTAGCTACCTGCTCTGTGGATCAATCACATCTTTCACCAGCGCTGAGTCCACCAGAGAAGGAGCTCCCAGCTGTTGAGACAGCTGGGGCTTGGCTTTCAGGGTTTGCCAGCTCCCCAGCTCAGCCTTCAAAGCCGACCCTGCCCAGCAGCCACCCAGGGAGCGTCACACCATTGGCTGCTAAATATTGTAATTTATACAGTGATTCCATCTGAGCCTGGCCCTGTCATGCCGGGGCCTGACCTCAGTTAATGATCTCTGACACCACCGCAGCTGGGAGCAGGGCTAATTGACTGCCTCTCTCAGTCCTTCACAGGGCAGGAGGCGGGTGTGTGATGGGAATGAATACAAATAACTCAATCCATGGAGGGCGATAGCTGCCACCTGGGGGCCTTGTGATCAGAGCAGACCAGGGCCCTGGGGCAGGTCTGTCACCCCCTGAGCCTGCAGGAGATAGGGTAGCCCTAACAGCTCCCACCTGGGAACTCCAGCCAGGCCACAGTACAGCTGCTCCTTTGCTTAGGTGGGTTCTGGCACCTGTGCTCTGGAGCCTGGCTTCCCATGTGCTCCTGTGAGCAATGCAAGGTGTTTTTCTTGGTTTTCTAGAGCCCTGCCTGGGTTCTCATCCATATACTGAGAGCTGGGAGCAGCCAGGAAGCTCTTGCTACCAGCCCCCACGTTTGCACCCTGGAGAGTTGTGGGCAGGAGGTGCTCACTGGGGGCCTCTCCGCTCTGCTCTCTGGCCCCAGTTTGTGGCTGCTGCTTGCAAATTCTGCCTGGCTAGCTGGGAGCTCTCTGAGCAGGCTGTGCGAGTGGCCCCTGGAGCACTCCCGGAGCCGAGTCCGGTCAGATGCCGTTCCATTTCAGGAGGGTGGTAAATGTGGCCTGGAGACTGGGCTTCCCAGATCAATAGACCCATAAACCAGTGCCACCACTGCAACCCACTGGCCAGTCTTGGAGCTGGGGCGATGGGGGGCTTACCCAGAAGGTGGCTGTCCTGGATGGGACTGCGAGCTACAGGGACGAGGGGATCCCTTTGGAACTGCCTCCTGCTGCCCTAGAACAAACCACCCTGACAGGTGATAATGTGACTCTTTATCAAATACGTCCTGCCACATGGGGCGACCTGGGCAGCAGGAAACTCTCCTCTGCTCGTGGGCTTCCTGCTGGTAACTGGATCCATGTGAGATGGTTAATAGTGTTTATTTAGGCCAGGGCCCGGAGCTGCTCTCCGCCCTCCCCTGGGGATTGGCTCAGGGAACAGAAGAGATTTTTACCTGTGGCAAATGATCATTCGCCATAAAGGGAAACAACAATTAGGGCTGAATGGCTTTATTAGCTGTGGTGAGATCCGTCAGGCTGTGGAATGCTCTCCAAAGAGAGAAAGCACTGGAGAATATCCATAGGGAACTGGCCTGCACCTGACCCCAAGGGGAGGAATGACTGTGACCTAACAGCACCCGTGGAGTGAGCTGAATTGTCTGGATTCACTCACCCACACACCTGCTCCGTTGTGATGTGCAGTAACTCAGGACGCTGGCCTCTCAGCTGCGTTGACTCACAACAGAACCCCAGTGAGTCACGGCCCAGCATGCCTTTGCAATCCTGCGTTGTGTCGTATAACACTGGGAGAGGTCACCCCTCGGAGGGAGATGTGGCCTAGTGCCCTGGGACAAGCCCCGCAGGAAGTTCTGGGTTCTAATGCTGGCTCTGGCCTGCGGAAAGGCACTTAGGGCTGGATTCTTCAATGTTAGCCCTGTGCATTTGCACTTCCCTCACTTCTGTGCCCCAATACTCAGCGGGCACAGGGAACTCGCGCTGCCAGAGGGAACTGGGCTGCACCTAGGGCGGGGTCAGCACCACAGCCTGAGATTCTCACCCTGGTGAAGCTGGTGGAAGGGTTTCTTCTGGGCATCAGCACAAAACACCCTGAGGCTTAGAGGCTCATAATTCAAACCCCATAGTTGCCCGGTTGGCACAACAAAATGGAGCCGAGGTGGGAGTCTCCCACTAACCGATGGCTACGTAGCTGCTGGCACCGCGGCAGGGTGTGAGGAGCAGCAGTGAAACGGGTGGAAGGAAGGTGTGCGGAAGCTGCCAAGCTGGTTCCCCTCATCCAAGCTACACAGGACAGAAAGCAGAATGCTCCGCGGGGATTGAACCAATGTGCATGCCCCCTTAGGAAAGGGCTTCTGGGGTCCTCACTCTGCACAGACCTGTCACAGCATACTTCATGTTATAAAGGGCGGGGGAATCTCACTGTCTTTTCAATTTGGAGATGAAGCTCTTGGTACAAAGAGGTGGCTGTGTCTGTGAACCAAGCCGTGCATTTGTCAAGGGACTGCTCTGCTACCATGCCGGCTGCCTGCTGCTTTATCATCCCTGGGGAAGCGAGTGTGCTACTCCGCTGGGGTGTGCACCCCACACCAGCCTGGAAGGGGTTAATGAAGCTGAGAAGGAGCCAATTCACCAGCAGGGCCCCAGCTGAGGGGAATTGGGTGGCCCACTTAATCCCCTGAATGATGACAGTGCCCCGCTGAGAAAGAACAGGTGGGGCAGGATAAAGCCAGGAAGCTGGTAGCAGAAGGGGGCTGCAGTGAGGCACCTGTTGCTGCTCTCTGGATATCAGAGAGGGAAGGAAGGAATCCTAGGGCAGAGGGTGTAGGAAAAGGCTCAGGAAGATGGTGCAGACCTTGGCTGCAGAGTAGAGGGTCCCAGAACTGGAACCTGGAGTAGAGGGAGGGCCTGGATTCCCCTACTCATCACCGGGGACGTGGCACCATCTGGGCAGTAAATGGGAAGATTGCTGAAGACAGTTTGTACGGAAAGACCAATACCCTGGAAGGGGGAAAACACCTAGTGACTTGGCTGGAGGGCCAAGCCATGAAGGGAGAGCACCCGGAGTCTCAGAGAGTGAGAGGGAGGCAGCAGGGTATGCAACCAGTGGCAGAAGGGGGCATCAGACCTGGAAAGTGCTAATCCCCAGAGCAACCAGGAGGAGGCGGTGAGTGTATTGCATGACAGCAGCCTTCTCTCTGTAGAGGGCAGCCTTTAGGAGCCTGTGAGCTCCCCCAACAGCGCTGATCAGCATGCACAAAATGCCTGCCCATGGCACATGAAAGCGCTGCAGTAGTTTGGTACAATACCACTACCTCCCGCGAATGGCTCTTTCCATCCAAACCTAGAGGAATCACATTCCGGTGATGGAGAGTCTCCCATCTCCAGGTTATCCCCATCCACAGCCTCCCGGTGAAAAGGACAATGGCACTAAATTGCATCTGAGATGAGGCAATAAGGACTGATGAGTTGAAAGCGAGCTCATGAAAAGCAGCTCAGGCTTCGTACTGGGGGATTCAGTGTCTCGAGCTTTGTAGCTGCTGTGCAATTAGAGCCCACACATTTTCTTGGGTCTGCAATAGGATACGGCCTGTTCTTAGTGATGGCTGGACCCCACATCTCTGGATACATACCAGGTGGCTATGCACCTGGATGATGGTCTAACCCCCTCCCAAGCCTGAAAACCAGGCTGGGATTCTCCTGGTAATTCCCCTCTTCTGCTGGTGCTGCCCGGGCGGGAGCCTGGAAGTGCCGGGGCACTGGGAACATGAAAAATGAGGAAACTTTGCCCAGGTGGTTTGTGAACCTCCACGAGGGCTTGGCTGGGGAACCAGGAAGGGCTCCGCACTGCTCCTAAATAGCTCCCCTCTCCCAACACATTACCAACTGAGTCTCTGCTGGGACAACCTGCCTGTTACCAGCAGTTAAGGCCCCGTCCACCCCACAAATACCAGAGTTTTTAACCAGCTCTCGTCCGTCTTGGGGACAACAAGCATGGCTGAGTTGTGCACACGCAGCCACTTCAGTCCCAAGCTGTTTTTCTGAGTTCCCACCCAGCCCGATGCCAGAATCCGTTTGCCCCAGAGCATTGTGGGAAGAGCCTGGGCAGCTACCCCAGAGTGCCGCAGCAGGAGACACGCACCGAGAGCGGTGCCGGCAGCATGTGGGGCAGTGCATTCTGGGATGTCCTGCAGGACAGGAAGCGGGGAGTGAGTGGCACTAGTCATGCCAGGCCCTGGGCACACGGCAAAGGAAAAGTGGTGTAGCCTGTACCCAGACTCCAACCCGCTGCCAGCCTCAGCCTTGGGCAAGGGTGAGCTGCGGAAGCATTAGCTAAACACTGAGCAGGTGGGTGCAGACACATAGCATAGGTACAGCCAGCCTGGTACAAACTCAGTCGGAAGCTGTTGTGTCCACCAACAGCTAGGCACCGTGGCAAAGGGAGAAACATTTATTAGTGGAGAGGATTAGCCATACGGTCTCCCTGTGCAATGTTGCCTCGCAGCCCAGTTCAGTGGACCCCTGCTGTGGGAGGAAGCCTCCTCCCCCTCCTGCCTTCTGGAGGCCTCCAAAGACAGAGCAGCAGGACTGCATAGTCTGATTGCACCTGACTAGGAACTGAGCATTCCCAAGGCCTGGGCAGTTGCCAACCTTCTAACGCACCTCAGCCCACTGGCTCCATTTCTGCTCTGGCTCCTTAGGCTGCAAAGACATTTCTGGGGACAGCAGCGTCCCAGACCAAGCACATCCCGTAGGATCATCCTGAGTGGAATCCGCTGGTCGCGTCCATCCCAGCAAAGCAACTCCCCTCTCTGCAGGACCCTGGAGAAGCGAATGAGGGGCAGGTTGCTCTTTGTGTTCTCTGAAGCTGTGTGTGACCATGAACGGGGCACTCAACCATTGCCTAGCCAAGGACCACATGGGCAGCCTGCCCAGAGCTCGAGGGCTGTGTCCTTCCAAGAAAGCAGACTGCAGTTCTCTTCTGTTTAACGTGGAGGTGCAGCTCACAGAGACGACAGGTCACAGCACGTGAAGCCCCTTCTTGAGCGAGAATCCGCTCCCTGGATCAAGATGGAGCATCCTGATGTGGGCCTGTCACCTTGTGGGCTGGACCTCTCTCAGCCTGTATTATAAATGGGGTTAGCTGCAAGCTGCCCTGGGGAACTCCATGGGCTGCAGGTCCCCTCTGCCTTAGCAGCACTCGGCAAAGCTGAAAAACAGCCAGTCCCACCTGGCTGTGGCCTAGATCCCCCCCAAGGAGGAAACCAGGTTAGCAATGGGACTGGCCATTGGAAAGTCCTCTGTAGACTGTGCCACTGGTGAATGACAGTAGCGGCGGGCATGGTGAGTGTGCTGGCCGTTACGTGGGTCTCCATGAGATGGCTGTTATCTTTGTCCAGGGCCAGTACCCTAGCCAGCACTGGTTCACGAGGCTCCGGCATTCATTCCGCTCCCCGGCCGAATGACAGCGGCAGTGTTGTGTTGGCAGGGGCACTGAGGCAGGCTGCAGGGTGGTGGCCACAGGTGAAAGCATTTTGCCTGTCTCAAGGGAACGTGCAAATGCAAAACTGAGCAACTTGCAGGCGGCTGGGCTGGTAAACGTACTGGCCTGCCTCACACTGGCCGGATTTCTGCAGAACGGGCACCTCCTGGTAAAAGGGCTCACTCTGCACAGACCTGTCCTCCTGCCTGTCTACCAGGCAGCCCTCACATAAGCAGTAGGCTTCCAGCACCCTCCGGGGGTACCGGCGGGGGTCTTCGTTGACCCTGTTGGAAGAAAGCGGATTAATGAGGTCACCTAATAAAATTGAGCGCTGGCCAATGCACTCCAGCTAGGGGTTCGCTGAGCTGTTCGGAAAGGGTTAATAACGCTACTCCTCCCGCACCTGTGAGGTGCTGCACCAACATTCAGGAGCTGATTGGTGGCGGCTGGGCAGCGTTACATTGAGCTCACAGGAGGGGAAACTGAGGCACAGAGTGGGGCAAAATGCCACAGTGTCACTAACCAGCCATAACTAGCTTAGTGCCTGCGGTGCATGGCAGTTCTATCCCCGCTGCCATTTTCAGAACTACCTGAGATAAGAAAATGCCCCTGTGAGCCTGAGCCAGCTGCTGCTGGGTGGAGCCTCCAGCGAGGGGGACGTGGCTGCTGGCCAGGCTCAGAGGTGTTGGTTTGTTTCCTTCTCTGCGGGGTGGCTGACTGTGGAGTGGAGAGTGCCCCTGGCATGTGTCAAAAGAGGGACACGTTCTAGAAGTGCCCAGGAGAGTAATAATTAACCCTGCAGAACCAGCCATCCGCTATCTCCCGGGGATGAGGAGGATGTAGTTTGACTCAGGAAATGCAGCTCCACACCTGAGAGAGATGGGGGGGATTGTGGGGGGGGAGAGGGAGAGGGGTTTCAAGCTCTGGATCCCAGTGGCAGTGCCTGAACCCAGAGGTGACCTTTGCTGAGATGCCCTTCACTCTGTCTGCGGCTTACCTATATGACCATGGGGAGGCGCTCCTGTCCTGGAGGCGGGACGAGGTCTGGCTGACATTCACAGGGCACGACTTCAGGTCCTGGTCAGGTAAAACATCCTCCATTTGAGCCAATAAGCTAACTCCAGGAGCAAGAAGGCGGCTGAGCATGGATTCCAGCTCTGCATCGGAGGGCTCCCGGCAGGGAATGTGGGTACCGAACATCTGACAAAAGGCAAAGCCCAGCAGAATTTGGGCAGCCACTTCTACCTGTGGAACAAACACGGGGAAAGTGACTTCGCTTGGAGAAGCTCCCAGGGATCTGGGGGGCTGAGCAGATAGGAGGTGTCTATTGTACCACCTGAAGGAGCTTTCCATTCCTCGCTGTTTAGGGGTCTTGGAGGAGCTAGGCCATAGTGCTGAGTGAGTTCAGTACCTAAGTAATGGGGGCTATTGCTCCTAAGCCACTTAGGCACTTCTGAAAGTGTTACCCCTACTGAGCTGCAGTGAAGAGGCCTGGAGGGGCAGGAAGGAGTGGGTTGCCTTGGCCAGGTCTCTGCTAAGATGGGGCATGCTCTTCTGACCGGGCAGAGAGAGAAGTGGGTGTTCTTTGCCCCCACGCTGCCATCTGCAAATGTGGCCTGTAGTCCTCCTCAGATCATTGTTAAACACATTTAATAGCCCGGGCCCCGTGCAGAACCTAGAGGCGCCCGCTCCCAACCTTGGGCCACGCTGACAGCTGGCCGGGTACTCCTGCTCTGGGCTTGGTCCCCATTGCAGACGTGAGGATGGCTTTACACACGGTAGCTAACTCGTGGTGGCTGGCTGGCTGCCATGACTTTTTTCAGTTTCCCTGACCTTTCCAATGGGCCTCATGGCATTTCATTTGCCTAATGAAACCAGGCAGGTTTCGCCTGGTGGTAGGTTTGTCTCCGGAAGCTCCTCACGGCTCTGGCCGATCTGACCCGACTTGGCAAGTTACAGGCCCGGGCAGTGTCGGCTGGGAGAGAACCCTCGCGGGAAGGGGGGGTGGGTGCTTCTGGTCCCCCAGGGACCTGACCACGTCAAGGTGCTGACCAAAATAAAAAGTAATTGGGGGAGCCGGGGGGAGGGGGGATGAACCCGTTTTACGTAAACCTTAAACAAGTGTCAGGGGGCGGTTAGGCAAAGATCCCCACACGGGCCAGGCACTGTGTGTGGTGACTATCAGCCGTACGAGAGCTTGTGCGACACCACCACCTGGATCAATGCGCCCTTTCCAGTGCGAATGTCACAAGTAGCAATAAAGGGGGGCAGACGAGCTGTGCTCAGGAGCGGGATTTTCCTTAGCTAAATACGAGTGTCTCAGCCTTTTGTTTCAGAGTAGCTGCAGTGAATCTTTAAGGCAGGGTGGGGGATGTGCTGAGTCTCCAGAGAGGCCCCTTTGCCTGAGCACAGAATGGGGTTTCCTCCTTTAATACAGGCCCAGAGAGCAGATCAGATAGCACTCAGGGGGGAGTTGCTGCAGGGCATTTCCTTATTGCAGTGCCTTGGGCTGCTCTGGCTCTGAATGGAATTTGCATGTCCAAAGTGTATTTCCTGGAGTGGGAACAGGTTGCAGCTGGCTGGGCAGTTGCATCAATTTCTCTAACCCTGCCCTCTGGGTCCAGTCCTGCCCTCTGTTTAAGCCAATGTGAGTTTTGCATTGACGTCTATTGGAGCAGGATTGGGCACTTCAGGTTTTACAGGCGGGGGGGGGGGTAGGAGGCAAATGAAGGCTCGGTTTGGCTAGTGCCCAAGGGATATTGAGAATGTAACTTGTAGTGGTTCAAGGGCTGCAGTAGGGGGATGAAAGGGAGGGAGGGTCCGTGCATCCTCCCATACCTGGGCTAGTTGCAAGTTGCCCCTCCAATAAGAAGCCGGGTGGTCCAGTAGCGAGGGGACTAGGTCTCAGGAGATGTGGGTTCTAGTCCTGGCTTTGCCAGTGGCCTGCTGGGGAACCTTGGGCAAGTCCCTTCCATGCCACTTGTCTCCAGGGGCTGTTGATCCTGCCCTCCTTTGAGAGCTCCAGGTGCCAGGGCTCTGCAGAGCAAGGTATTATGAAGAGGGTATTAGCCACAGTCCCTGCACTGCTCAGGAAGCTGAGGGAGGAGTGCGTGCCATCTTCCTTCCTCTCGGTGCAGGATCTCCACAGGGCTCTGTTCTCTTCTGGACAAGCTGCCCATTGACACTAGCAGGAGTCACATGCTTGTGGAGAGGACAAGAGCCCTGTCGGTAATTCCCAGCCTTCTCTGGCTGAGCTGGTCCTTGAGGGCAAGTCGTCAGATTCTGAAGCTGGCACGTGTCCCTGCCGCAGAAAGACGTGGCTGTTTTCTCAGCTGGCCTTTGCAGTGAGATCCATGGCTGCAGAGCTGAGCTGGGCCCGTCAGTGCTTTCTGTGCCCACTTCACTGAGAAAGAAGCGCGCTAGGTCTTCCTTGGATCTGCCTGCCTGCTTAGCCAACTGGGCAGCAGCCCAGCCCTGTGCAGCCTGCATCCGTTAGCAGGGGAGGTTTCCCACCCCACTCCCTGAGCCCAGAGGGTCACGTTGGCTGAATTCACTGAGCTGCTTGAGTTCTGATCTTGCACGCTTCATCAGCTGGGCTGCACACGCCTGCTGGTGAATTCCCCTGGGCTTTGCCCACTCGGGCCTCATTTCATTGCTCAAGAAGGCTGCGTAATGGGCTGGATCACCCGCTTCATTTATGAATCAGGTTTGTGCAGCATTTGCTGAGTCATCTGTCTGATCGGCGAAGCGTTGGGCATTACTATACCTGGCTGCCTCACTCTGGGGCCTAGGGAGTGGTGGGCTCGCAGCTCAGGCCAGGATTTTGGCTTGTAACCATCACCACGCCTGCACCAAGCCCTGGGCCACGCTGGGGGAAGGGATGCACTGCTGGCAGTTCCGCCTTTCAGATCAGAGCACAGCACACTGAAGACTCCCCGCAAAGGGCAGCTGGCTCCAGCAGAGCAGTTAGCTTATTCTACTCATTTCGAACTGCAGGACACAGGAAACAAAGCTGCCGCCGGGGCACAGTTCCATCGACCCAGAGAGATAGCCCTGGTGTTTGGTAGCTACTTTAACTGTTTTTTCATAAGCCCCCATCCATAACTACACAAGCAACCAGCAAGCCCCAGCTCCATGCAGTGATTGCTCCTTTGCGGGGCGGGGGTGATTTCCTAAGTCACTAGGCTGCATTGTTTCACCAGCTGATCGCTAATGATCTTATTTTCCAGCTGAGGCAGCCAGGATCCAGCAGCTGTGTGCGAGGGGATCCCTCTGGAGACATAGTTCCTAGGAGCCAACGGTTTAGGCTGAAGTTTCAAAGCAGCCTAAGGGAGTCAGGCACCCAAATCCTGTTGAACGTCAGTGGGAGTTGGGTGACCGAGTCCCCTACGGCCCCTCTGAAAACCCCAACTTTAAAGAATGATTGTTTGCTTTTGCTGTGTTGTTCTATGTACACTTGCCTCCACACATTTCACCCAGTGTTCTAATTCACACCCACGCCATTTACTCTGTGCTCTGTGTCAGACCCTGTGCGCTCTTTCACATACATACCGATCCTGTGAACTGCCTATTTGCACTCAGAGGTAGGCAGGTGAGCAACAGAGAGGGGTGTGTGCTGGTGTAAAAGCTGCAAACAAAACCACACATCTCCACTTCTCATTCCTGTCGTGTTTGAGCTCTGCTAGCATTAGAATTAACAGAGCAATCGTTCGCAACCCAGCCACCCCGGGAACCCAGCAATCTGCTCTCTCTTAGCCCGGGAGGGACAGGGACTGGTCACAGAACTGGGATGAAATTGACACGTGACAGATGTTCAGCACACAAAGATAATATCTGGAATGAATGTGAGATCTTCCATGCTGACAGATCACAAATCTGTACAGGGCTCCCTTTGCCGCCTCACCTTTGGGGTGAAATGCAGCAGAATCGCTCGTTGCCATTCATTTCTTGGGCGGGTGGATCAGGGCACTACAGCAATGGCCAAATGATACCATAGTTGAGGATAGAAAGTGCAGAAGAATGAAAAATCCCAGGGGAAAGGCCAAGGCTGTCTTAGGTCAGAACGTAACTATCCCCTTTGCAGGGACAGTTGGTGCTAAACACCATAAAAAGGCATAAGTCTCCACCTAGTGCCAGCCTCTGATCCCCTCCCGTACACTGAGTAGCACCCTATCTCAGGACAGACAGTGGGCCGCTCCGGGGCTAAGTGCTGCTCCTCTTAACTGAGGGGGTCAGACCCTGGCTTTTAGTAACTGCCTGATGCGCCTTCCCCTGCTTACACCTGCTACCTGACACAGATGCTCACTCCATGGGCCCTGACCTCTGCCGATAGTGATTCCCCAAAGAGAAAGCTCTGGCCTGCAAAGTCAAGGGAGTTTCCCTCTTTCCGATCTTCCCTAGGGGCAGCTTCACTCTCCAGTGCACACTTTTAAGGTTGGATGATTAATAGAGCCTCTGGCATGGGGGAGAGAATGGAGGGCCCAGGACTGAGCGGAGGAGAATATGAGAGATAGGGGGACACACACAGAGCCCCTGACATAGGGGAGAGAACTGGGGACCCTGGAATGGGTGGAAGAGGAAAGGGGGGGTGAGAGGAAAGGGGGGAATGGGGGCAAAGGCAGAGCCCCGATATTGCGGGGAGGGGAGGAACAGGGGATTCTGGACTGGGGGAAGGGGACCACACACAGCCTCAGCAGAGGGGAGGGAGAAAAGGTGGAAATGTGGGAAGGGGAGACACTCTTATTCATAAACACTTACCCCATCCCCTTTGGAGCTGAATTTTAGGGGGCATGGGAATGGCAGTATAATTTGCAAAGATCTCTGAAGCTACTCACCTTTAGATGCATGGTTGTTTCCACCTTAGTCGATTTCACACAGGAGTGGGGAAGGTTTCTATGGTCCCTCTGAGAGAAAAGAGGCTGGTAAACAATAGACCAGGAGCACCAGGCCTGTTTGAAGGTGACGCCACCGGGCCGGCCTGGAATGGGAGGTTCAGAAGGCGACGAAGCTGGGAAGAAAATCTCTCTGCGTCCTTCCCCTCAGGAACCCTGCCCTCAAACAGGTTCTCACTGCACAGGGAAGCATCAGACACGCCTCCCTCTTCCCAGATACGTGGGACTGCAACCTGGAACCAGCCATTCCTCAGTGACTCACTGCCGGGGAATGTGTGCGGATGCCATGGGGCAAAGGGTGAGACCTGGTCTAAGCAGCTGTTGTCCTGGTACAACCATGTAGGTTAGAGGCATGTTTTATTTGTTTGTTTATTTATTTTTTACCAAAGCAATTCTACCACTACAGCCCCCAGGGGGATGCGGTTATACTGGTACGAAGGTGCCTTACACTGGTGTAGTTACTCCTAAGGTGGCCAGTCATGAGTTCCTGGCATCTCAGACATTCCAGCACTTCTGGGAACAGCGTGGGCCTGCCTCCGCCCACGTGACTCAGCCCCCGACAGCATGATCTCACACGCATGCAGGGGCGGAGCGGTGCACTCTTCCAAAGGGCGCCCCCTGTCGGATACCGGACAAAACCACAGCTGATTTTGTCCCATTACTGGTCTGGGAACAAACCAGCCAAAAAGGGGAATGTCAGGTATAAAACCAGACAAGTGGCCGGCTTAGCAGTTCCCCATCCCATTCGGGATGTACCTAGGAGAACTGAGGGTACGTCTACTTTGCCAATAAAATCCACAGCAGCACCTCTCAGAGCCTGGGTCAGCTGACTCAGGCTCATGGGTAGGGTTGCTAGGTGTCCAGTTTTTGACCAGAAAGCCCGGTCGAAAAAGGACCCTGGCAGCTCCGGTCAGCCCTGCTGACTGGGCCGTTAAAAGTCTGGTTGGCTGCCCTCAGCAGGGCTGGCAGGCTCCCTACCCTACCTCCGTGAGCTGCCCCCACCCCAAGCGTCGGCTCCACAGCTCCCATTGGCCAATGGGAGCTTCAGGGGCGGTGCCTGGCTTTCCCTATACATAGGAGCTGAGGGACATGTCATGGCTTCCGGAGCCCACCTAGGTAAGCACCACCCGGATCCCGCTCCCCACAACCCCCCCACACCGCAATCCCCTGCCCCAGTCCTGAGCCCCCTCCTGTACCCAAACTCCCTCCTGGAGCCTGCACCCTGCACACCTCCACAACCCCAACCCCCTGCCTCAGCTTGGAGCCCCCTCCCACACTCTGAACCCCTCAGCCCCTGCCAGGAACCCCCTCCTACACCCCAGACCCCTCATTCCTGGCCCTACCCCAGAGCCTGCACCCCAACCTCCTGCCCTAGCCCAGAGCCCCCCTCCTGCACCCTGAACTCCTCATTTCTGGCCCCACCCCAGAGCCCGCACCCCCAGCCAGAGAAGGGGTGGGGCAAGGGCAGGCCTTGGGACAGGGGCAGGGCAAGGGTGTTCCATTTTGTGTGATTAGAAAGTTGGCAACCCTACTCGTGGGGCTCACACTAAAATAGCAGTGTAGATATTCCTGCTCGGCCTGGCGTGCCAGCTCTGAGGCCCTAGGGTGGCCACCTGTCCCTTATTTCAAGGGACGTCCCTTGGCCCTTTGAAACATTACATTGAAGCTGATGATAATTGCGCTGTACACTTGAGGGCAGTAGAAATGTGCACTTAAGAGAAAAATACATGCTATGCACAGGGAAGTGTTTCCCTTAAAGCTAAGTGTCGTCCCTTATTTTTCATTTGGTTTTCCCTCATTTCCATCCCTTACCCACCCTTGCCAGGTCTCAGAGCCTGGGCTCCAGCCCGAGCGGGAGGGTCTACACAGCTATTTTTAGCCCCGTAGCGTGAGCCTGAGTCAGTGGACCCTGGCTCTGAGACTCACTGCTGTGGGGTGTGTTTTGCAATGTGGACTTATCTCTAAGGTGCCACAAGTACTCCTTTTCTTTTTGTAGACTTATCCTGCAACTCACTCGTGGTGCTGGACCTGTATAACGAGACATGCATCACTCTGGTGTGTAGTCAAGGCCTTCCTTTGTAAAATGCAGATAGGTCAGGGGCAAGATAGGTCAGGGGCACCTTGCCAGGAACCTGAGGGCTGCAGCTTGCTTGTTTGCATTACATGGAGCAGATTGTAACTTCACTGGTCTTCGGCACCGAGGCGTGGACTGCGGAAAGGGCAGATTCCAGCCTGCAATGCTCCTGCTTAGCCGCTCCCGTCAGGTCAGGCTGGGCCCTGCGATCTATACACGCCTGGGCATAATGAAGGCAAGCCCAGCTGCGAGACACACACAGAAAGCCGTGCTTGGCCACCACTGCTATAGCTCGGGAATCCATAGCCTCGAAGGAAGGACTGAAGAGGGAGGAAACATAGTTTTGTCATTCAGGCTTTCGGCTAGGAATCGGGAGATCTTCATTCAAGTCCCAGTTCTAATCAAAACATCCTGTGTGACCGTGGGCAAGTCACTGGCCTTGCTGCATTGTGAGGAGAATAAAGCTTCCTTGTGCCTAGTCTTTGTCTATAGAGACCATAAGATCTTTGGGGCAGGGTCTGTTTCACATTATGGGGCCCTGATCTCACTGGCGGCTCTAGGTCAGTGGTTCTCAGCCCATGGGCTGCTTGCGGCCCAATCAGCACACAGCTGCGGCTCATGTGACATCCTCAGGGCCATACTGGTGGTATATATATTGTGTGGATGCAGCCCACATAACACCCAGAGAGCTGCATATGCGGCCCACAGTTGTAAATAGGTTGAGAACCACTGCCCTAGGTGCTTCTGTAACTCAGATAAGTAATACTATTAACGCTTTACCCCACTCGGCGTTCTTCTGCCTCCAAAAATGAGTGGTCCACTCAGCCAGCCCTGCTCAGACTTTTCCGTCTGGAGGTTTTCCCATAGTGTGAATGTGCCCTCTCAGCACACGCCCCAGGCTGGGTTAGAAATGGTTTGTTCGGGATCCATGAAATGAAAATCAGTGAAGCAGATGAGTTCTCCTCATGGGAAAGCCCAGGGACTCGGCCCAGTGCAGATTAGAAACGAAAGGCAATGCAGAAGGAAAAGAGCTCCAAACCTGTCATGAGAGAGATGCTTCCTTTGAGCACCTGTCAAAGCAAAGAGTCAGTGTGATTATTCCTTGGTAAGACTGGGCCAGTGTGATGATTCCTTGGGAGTCACTGGGCCAGATTCTTCTTTGCCTCACACCTTGTGGAGACACTTAACACCTGTGCAGAAGGGGTGTCAATCCTTGTCATTTTGTTTCAGTTGCATTTTACAGGGCACTGGAGCAGCTGTCTCAGACTAACTTGTATTCCCTCCATGCTTCCTTCCCGCGGAGCAGCAGTGCTGTCCATAGTTAGCACACCTTTGGGTCAAGTGCTGTGAATGGAATGGGGAGAGCAAAATCCAGTCCCAAGTCTGAGTCACTGGGCTGCGATGAGTTTTTGAGATGATTGGTGCATTTGTGTGGCAGACCCTGAAATGTATCCACAGTTGGCTCTGCCCATTCCTAGATCCCAAAGCCAGAAGGGACCATTGTGACCATCAAGTCTGACCTCCTGCATAACACAGGCTAGAGAACAGCCCCACGATAATTCTGAGAGCAGAGCTTTTAGAAAAACATCCAGTCTTGATTTAATAATTGCCAGTGCAGGAAATCCACCACAATCCTTGTTCTGGTGCTTAATTATTCTCACCGTTAAAATGTATGCCTTATTTCCAAGATGTCTCTCCTGAGTGTGCTGCGTTGCGACACCTCCCTACGTCGGGATGAAGTCTAACAAACCCAGTCTGTAAGGCCTCCAGAGCTTGGGATTACAAACCAACAGACCCTTGTGTATGAAAGGGCTGTAATGTACTGGACTTGGTGCTTAGCAAAACTGCCCGTATACTGTGTGCGACGGTGATCGGACGTCAAGGGCAGCAGTGTCCTTGGGATGCTGGAGCAAGGAACCAAGATGTCTTGTTTCCCAAACTTGGTTTTGGTTTCAGGGAACTTTATGCCTAATGCAGTTTTCAAGCACAAAACCGGACAGAAAATGCAAAAATGGTGAGTGAAGCACCCTTCCAGGGGCCATTTCTGCCTGGTATCCTCCCCACCTCCCACTCCAGTCTGGCTAAAACAAGCACAGATCCTCACACTCATTTCCTCCACACTTCCAAAGGAAATAATGACCAGCTCGTCTGTGAAGCCCCTGGCTTTTCCCCATGAACATTTTCATACTAAAAATATCCAGGTGAGATCTGTCGCTCTTTCATGGGAAAATTTTTCCAAATGAAATTTTCATGTTGATTCAATTCAGAATTTTCACTGTGAGCCACTTTTCAAAAAACAACGGTTTTTTATTTCAAAATCTGTGATATTTTTTCCTTTCTCCCCCTTTTTTCCTCTTTTGCAAATGAATGCCACAGACCGAAGGAATGACATCATTCGTTTTGTTGCACTCAGTATCCAAAAGGGGAAAAAAAGGTGGGGGGACAAAAATCCCCCAGTTTCATTTTTTTTCCATTTTCAACAACTGCAACTAAACTGCATATTTTTCTCTCATCACCTTTTGAGCTATCCCATCAAAAAACTACCCCAAAATGACATTTTCCCACAACAATTTCTTGTTGAAATTCCATTTTTCAGAGGGAAAAGTGGTGCTGTTGAAATGTGTCAAGCGTCTCTAAGTATCTACTGCTTCCCCCCTCAAATGCTGGGTGCTCCTTTCCATGGGGGTGATGGGTTGATGGGACAGCACTTGAAGCACAATTCTCCCTGCACCAACTCCTCCCTCCCTTCAAATTCCTGGTGTGCCCTGGTGGCAGCCCTGTCTCCTTCTGTGTGTGGCGTCTAGCACGGACACCAGCCAGCCAGCCCTCTCCTCCCACTCTGTCTCTTCTCCCTCCAGCCTCCTCTCATTGGCTGACTCTGTGGTTTCCCTTGGACAGGCTGGTGGGATAGAGGCAGCCAGTAAACTTCGGCAATCCCTTTGCACTTCCTCATCCCTGCTTTGATTCCCACCTCTGCTTCCCTGATCCTTAACTGCTCGCTCTGCTCTGGCTCCTTCCCGCCATCTTCTAGATGCCCTTGGAGTCTGGTCCAGTTCTACTGGAGTCTGTGGGAGTCACTGTGTGAACGTTAATGGGAATTGGATCAGACCCTCGTGTGCTCTGTCTTGGAAACCTTCCATCCATGTCGTGTCTTGACTTTCTCCTTTGCAGTCTGGACATCCGTTCCAGCGATCTCGTTATGTTTCCAGCTGGAGGTGCCCAGCGTTCCACCCCGGGTGGTTTGACTCTTGCCTGCGCACATGGGTGCTGATGCCAGTAAGTTGTAGGAAAGCTCTTAGGCCCAGATCCTCCAATGCATTTATATTCCTAACTCCTATTGAAATCAATGGAAGTTAGAAGCCTAAATACACTGGAGGGTCTGTGGCTTAGTCTGATACAAATCTACGAACATGAGGGCAAATCAGCAGGTTTTCTTCTATCACTTTGGTCTGGGCGTGGCCAAGGGACGGGGCATGGCTGCCGTGCTGCTGTGCTCTGGAGATTCCTGGTGGGCAGAGTAGCTCGTGGGGTTGTTGTCACGGGGGCTGCTGTGATCTGCACCACGGCTACCCTGGCACGTGGCCAGCACCACCATCAAGGAGAGCCTAGAGTCACCTTTGCCCCGCCGTCAGATCCTGCATAGCTCTTACATACAAGCTGAGGATCAATCCCTGTGTCTCCAGGCCCATTTTCCTGTCAGGTGGCAGCTGCTTTGCCCAAGGAATCTTGCATCTTGGCAGGTGAGTCCCTTGCCTTTGCGGTCCCCCACACCTGAGTGCCAAGGAAACTGGGTACAGGGCTGATTCTAAGGGCAGGCGAGCGGGGCAGCAAAACGCCTAGGGCTGATCCTGTTTGGATAACAGCATTGGCTTGGACACTGCATGTATCTGGGACACCTGCTGCTCACAGATTTCTCCAAAGTATCGTATTCTTCCATAAGTATTTACATTGGAAGGGGGTTAAGAAGTCAACATGAGCTTGTCACCAAGCAGTTACCCTTGTACTCAGCCCTACTCTTCCCCGCCTCATTAGTACACAGGACACTCTGTATACAATGACTACCTGTTCTCAGCTGTTACAAATGGGACGGAGGCGAGTCTGGAATCTGCTGGGAACCCTTCACCTAACCAGAGCTCCGTGTCAACACACCAGTTCCTAGTGATTTCAGGTGAAGGCCAGCGGTTCTTATACACAAAGCATCCAGGGAAGGGACATTTAGAGACAGAATTTTCAAAAGACCTCAGCCCATCTGGTGCATGTTGGATACTGAGAGCTTTTGAAAATCAGACTCTAGTAGACAATGCTGAGAGGCATTGTGGACGATGGAGATTCCATTTCACAAAGGGTTTGGAGATTCTGAACTATGGCTTCGTTCCAAATCAGAAAACCAAAAATTTCGAAATTCTCTGTGAAGGGAAATTTGGGAGCGAAGGGAGGGGGAAAGGGAGGGGAAATTGCTTTGGATCACTTAAAATGTTTCATTTTGACAAAATCTAAAAATTTTGTTTCATCGTCATTTTGTCTTTTAAAAAATGTTGCATTATATCACAATATATAATTAGATATAAACAACATGGTTAACAAGACAAAATGAGAAGTCATTTCAAAACAAAAACGTGGAAACATTTTGTGCTGAAAATGTCAAACTGGGACATTTTGATGTTGTCAGAACTTTCAAGAAAATGTCCTAATTGAAATTCCAGAAAAATCAACCCAAATTCAAGAAGCTTTCAGATGAATGTGGGTCTGTCAAAGTTTGTCCACCCTGGTTTAGTGTTGATCACCTGGAAATCTAGTTCCGAGTTCTCTCTGGGAAACCTGGCTCTCAGAGACAACATTTTCAGACAATGAATCTGAAGAAGTGGGTTTTATACAGACTAACACAGCTATCCCTCTGATACTTGATTTTCAAACAATGGGGCTTAAGCTATGCCCTTAAATGATACCTGTGAGCAGGTCACCCAATGGACCTGTTCCTATAGTGCCTTGTGGCCAGGCTGGAGATGTGTGTGTGTTGAGACTTGGGAAGGAACTTAGAGATAGGTAGAGGTGCATGTGTGTGTACCTTGTGTATAAAAAGCACTGCTCTGCCCTCTAGTGGACAGATTCAGAACTGCCCAGATCTGCAAGCTCCGGCCGACAGTGGTTCTCAACCTTTCCAGACTATTGTACTCCTTTCAGGAGTCTGATTTGTCTTGCGTACCCGCAAGTTTCACCTCACGTAAAAACGACTTGCTTACAAAATAAGACATAAACATACAGAAGTGTCCCAGCACATTGTTACTGAAAAATTGCTGACTTTTTCATTTTTACCGTGTAATTATAGAATAAATCAATTGGAATATAAATATTGTACTGTACTTACATGTCAGTGTATAGGTCATAGAACAGTATAAAAAAGTCATTGTATGAATTTTAGTTAGTACTGATTTCACTAGTGCTTTTTATGTAGCCTGTTAAACTAGGCAAATATGTAGATGAGTTGATGTACCCCCGGAACACCTCTGCATACCCCCCTGGTTGAGGTACGTGTCCCCCTGGTTGAGAAGCACTGCTCTAGGGCAGCTAGTGTGCTTGGGGGCCCCCATTTAGCTCCAACAATAGGGCCAGGGCTTTTCCTGCAGGGGGGTCTGACTGCTAGCCAAAGGGAGCTCGCTGCAGCGTGTGCTAAGTCCCTCTGAACCAATGACTCTGTTCGTATCAGGTTTGTGTTATGTATGCGGTGATTGCCCAGTGCCTAAGTGGACTAATTACACAGCTATGGACAGGTGCATTTTAAATACATCTGCATAAATAAACCCCCAGGGAAGAGGCTACTGATGTAAAAACCAGCTCACTGGGTTCTCTTACACTGTGATGTCACAAATGACTTACATTGTGTCATTATAAAACTCCTTGGGCCGGTAAGAAGCCACCCACCCCAACCAAGTGCTCAGAAACCATGACACTGAACGCAGGGTCAGAACTGATAGGTTAGCGAGGACATGAAGACAAGGAATGTTTCTGTTCTGTGGTCCCAGCTGGGGAGGCTGAGGCTAAGTGTTCATTTTGAGATGCAAGCAAAAACGTGCTGTATTTGAATCAGCCGCTTAGCTTGCAAATCAAGAATCTTTTACTGCTCAGCCACCTCTGCCAATGGCGCCCCGGGCCGTCCTGTCTCACCACGCAGAGCTGAGTCCGTGTGGAGGGGACGGGAGCGTATTCTCTCCTTTGCGAATTCACCCTGGCGGGTTCGAAATGCAGCTACAGCAGCTCATTTTGCCGAGCGCTCCCAGACGAGCGAAGGGCTGTAGTGAGGGTAACACGCCCGTCAGCTCCCAAGGTTACTGCACCTCTGACCTCTTGGCCTCCTCGAGGGCACCCCCTTGGGTCTCAGGCCTCTGGCTGTCACCTTCCTTGGCACGGGGTCTCATGACTTGTGCTTTAGACTGGGGATTTAGGCCGCAGTTCACTCTGATTCTCTCTGCAGGTCTGACTTTCGTTCGGCACCTGCCATCCTGGTCTCTCAGGGCAGTGACAGGGTTCACCAGGGGCCAGCCACCTTCAGACAGCAGAGCATTGGTTACTCAGAACAAAGGCACTACAGAGAAAACAGATCCTGAAAACACTGCACAATTCATATGCATGCCCAGCTTCCCCATAGTCACCCATCCTCCACCTTGAGAGCCTGGTAGGTTTCCAAGCACTTCAGGGCTTGTTCCTCAGGTCACAGTCACATGTCAGTCGTTTTTTGTGGGCATGATCTCCTCCCTTCCCCGCCAGGCTGGTCACTTTATACCAGTGGTGGGCAACCTGTGGCCCATGGGCCACATGCTGCCCAACACGGTAATCCGCAGGCGGGCTGCCAGACAGTTTGTTTACATTTGCACGGCTGCCCGCAGCTCCCAGTGGCCGCGGTTTCCCTGTTCCCAGCCAATGGGAGCTGCGGGAAGCGGTGTGGGCCCCAGGTTACCCATCACTGCATTATACTGTTTTCACATCTTTGTTTGCCAAGCCTCTGTCACCAGGTCAAACCAGTCTGTGAGATTTCCCCTGGGGGCCAGACTTCTCCAGACTTGTCCTGCCCATGGATTTGCATCAATTACCCTCTCACCCCGCGAGTGATTTCACCACCTGCAGGGAACCTTGTTTCCCCTCCAGAACACAATCCCTAGCCCACGGAGATACAGATAACTCTCTCAAAGCTCAGTCAATATGCTTTGGCTAGTCCACCTGTCTACAGTGTCTCTCACAGTCCAGCAGCAGCAGACCTCCAGGGAACATGTGCCTTGTGCTACTTTCCCCACTGGCTTCCGAGGGAACGGGGGCTTTTTTGACCCAGAGATTTGTACTCCTGTGAGATCTCACAAGCAGCCTTTGGACCCTGGGCAGTGCCAGGGGTGGAGGGGCGAACGCCATGCCCAGGAAGGGGTGGGTGGGAACTGCACATGGCAGGGAGGACAGATATTCTGTGGGGTGGGGGGGAATGCCATGTGGTGGTGGGGAAGGGCAGGGTTCCAGGGGGAGGGGACGCCATGCCTGGGGCAAGAGGATGGCAACTGGAGGCGAAGCCATGTGTCAGGAAAGGGGGAGAGAGAAGCCACACATTAGGGAGGGGCTATGCATGGGAAAGGGGGCAACACTCGGGGGTGGAGTGGGGCCAAGGGGACAGTGCTCCATGGGTGGGTGCTGTGCACTGAGGACGGGGATGGTACTTGGGCAGGGGGCAGCACTCCAGGGGGGTGAGCCTGGGCCATGAGAAGGGGCAGTGCTCCTGCATTGTCAATGTTCAGACAAATGAACCTCCAGGTTAACTCACTTCTCCCCAGGTTTCACGGCATTTCCTTCCTTTACCCTCACCTCCCCAACAGGCTGCATTCAACGCACCCCTGCCTGGAGCTCCTACCAGCTCTGTGCCCATCAGCATCACCCACAGCCCAGTGCCGGCTTCCAGTGGGCCCTGAGCAAGGTCTTCGTTGGCAATGGGACAGCTGCCCTGGCTGGTGGGCTCAGCCTCAGTGTCCCAGATCAAGGAGGGGTCAGGTGGCTGCAATGCCCCATGTGGCACGGGTCTGCCATACCGCACAGTGAGTGGCAGACACAGGCACCTCTGTGTGCACGTGATTCACCTGCGATGACCTGCCCGAGAACGAGTTACTATCGTGTATTGCAGGGCCGTGGGCCCCAAGCGTTAGCAGAGGGAGCAGGGAGTTGTCTTGCCATCCCGTCCTGCTCCCAGAGAGCTGGGACTGGACTGTGTGTTGCCTTTGCCTGTGGCTGTACTGTCAGAGAGCGGGGCTGACTATGGAATCAGTTCCCCCTGCAGAGCCCAGCTGCACGGCTATTCCAAGGCCGTCGTTTGGGTTCCCTGGACTGACGCGTGACTTGGGTGAGAGCTTTTTTGCCTGGCTATAATCTGAGCCCGCCTAGCTGAGCTACTTGCCAGCTGTAGGGCCGTGGTTTAATGTGGCCACTAAGGAAAGCCTGCTGGGGAGAAGGAAGGCTGGAGCAGAGGCCAGCCTGCTCAAGGAAGAGAGGCTGCAAACCCTTCAGAGCTACGCGCGGGGAAGGGTGATGAGCCAAGGGCCTGTGTAGGGTGCAGCTATTTCCTCCTTGCTGTGGATGGGTAGCATAGCTGACCCAGCATGTCCCTGTCAACCAGGAACCACCTATGACAGTTAGACAGCAGGGTGCAGGAAGGAATATTACCTGCAGGGGCAAAGTTCTTGTAAACATTCCAAAAATGAATGGTCTGGGGGCCCCGGATGGAAGTGTTTGGTGATGTAACACCCCCCGCCCCATACAGAAACAACAGCTATGCTATCGTGATAGACGTGTCCCTTAGGTACTTATCCAGGCTGCACGCGGTGGTGTCAGGTGGTAGCAAGGTATGCCAATGATAGGTTCTTGGACCCATGTCTGAACAACCTTTGGTGCAAGCAAAAAGACCACAAACATGTACCTAAGTTGTCAAGACAAGTTTAAAAGAACAAATGACCCATAAACAATTTAGTCTAAAAAGACACAAATTGTAGCTGTGCAGAAGGTTTCTTTGACACAAATTACCACTAATTTATTTTAAACGCCAAAACCAAATTCTTCTCATGCAAATGGTTTATTTGACACAAATGATTAAGGCTCATTACTTAAGGAATGCTGACCTTGCATTTTATATTGATAAACGCACACATTATTCATTGACACACCTTTTAAATAATGTATTCATTATACTAGAAGCCAGGTATCCTATTGCACACTTTGGTGCTAGCAAACCACGAATAGCCAATGGGCTCCCTCTCAGCAATGGGCAATACGACAGTATATATGTGTCTAGCCTTTTTCAGTATATTTGCCATTTGCTACAGGTCTAAGTCTGAACCATCTGTAGTCTCAGACTCATCTGGATCCACACTGGTAACTGTATGAGGAGTGTAACAGTCCTCACGCACAGTACATGAGCAAGTCTGTGTGCACGCCATGCTCTGTCATGGACAACAGGGCTGCGCTCGCACTTGGCTTTTGCACGCCCACATGTCATGGGTTCCAGGAGTGCTTTGGGGCAGGCGACTGTGTCATTAGTGCTGGAGATCTGTGTCCATCCTTGTCGTGGCGCCAGCCATTTCCAAATGGGGAAGGGCTATGAGGCTCCATCGCCGTGGCCTGGTCCCAGGTAAGGGGCTAGTAATTTATGTGTTGGTATGTTGCAGAAGACTATCATAAGCTGGTGGGAAGGGCCTTGCTCCGGGGCTGTTGGTAGAAAAGCTGCTATCACGCACCATTTACATCCACTGTGTCAGCGGCTGGGTCATAGAGAAGGGTTATCAGAAGTCCTACTGATTTCAGCTGTTCAGGAGCCACCACATCCACCATAATGCCAAAATTAGCCAGGCTGTTAAATGTGTTCGGATGCTTCCTGATAAGCTTCCAGAGCTTTAGTTTGCCAACCCTTGCCAGACTGCTGGCTGAATCACACCCAGGCAGTGTGTGTGCTGCTGACAGCATTCTGCATCGTTCTTGGCCAAGGTCAGCTGCTATGGTGCGGCCTGGTGTAAACCTGGCTTTATCTTTCACACCAGTATGAAAACCAAAGTTTCAAACCAAAGTTGTTTCCAACTTGTGAATAAAGTGTGCACAGAGGACTGCAACGGGAGTGTCCAGAGCCCACACCGCTACCGAGGGTATTCTTGTGAAGCATGTGCCACGTGAAGTAGAAGTCAAGTATCTGTTTCTTTGTGTGATGAGAATAGATCTTGATCTACAACTCCATCTGAAGTGACCATGTGAGCAACTGAGGCCATCCTTGAATCTGTTTCTGATTTAAGCCAAGTAAATTATCTGCCATGCTGCACCATGAATCTGACAAAAAATGTTACCAGATGTGCTTTCTTCTTGGAGTTTCCAATGAACGTACTCCTCTGTGTTGAGACAGGTGCTTTGGGATCATGGATTTTGACTTCATTGCTTTGTGAAGATTGCCTTTGTGCATGTTCAAAAGCTTTAATTGCATCTCTGACATATCGATCAGATATCTACTCTTCTGCAGCTCTCATAACTCTGTAGAAGCTGGCATACTATTCTGAAGCCCAGTTCAGCAAATTCTGCAAAGCTAGTTGCACCTCCTTGCCCGACTATTTGTAAAACAGCCATGCATTCCACGATCCAAGCTGTTGGCATGTTGGATGTTGGCAGCTGATGCATTGACTCTGTTTCTTTTTTTAATTAAGGCAATAGCTCACTCTTTGCAGTTTTATTCAGGATACCATCAGAACATGCTAGAGCATATGGAACTATGGGAAGCTCATGTGTGAAAACTTCCTTCAGATCAATCTTTCTTGTTCATGCAGCCACTACAAGATGGCTGAACAACTCCCTGTCTGCAGGGACAGTCACTGTCTTATCACTACTAACTTTTGATTTGATCTTGCTTAGAGATGCAAATGTCTTGATGTTGCACTTGGGATCAAAGAATCCAGCGGTGTTTGAATTTAATCTGTCTTTCACAGACTGTTTCATTGCTTGATTCCTGCGTCATATGCAGTAACAGGCTTGGTGGCAATCTTTGCGGGTGCAACAACACCGGTTCAATATTGTTGACTGCTACCAAGTCAGCATTCAAATCAAAGGAGTCAGTGACAGTGAGAGCAACCTTACTTACATCACCTACATCATGCCGCATGCGACGTGGTGCAGCCTCCTTGTGTTTGCCAGGTGAGTTTACCAGATCACACATGCCCTTCATGGAAGTTGTGATAGCTGAGTGCTTCTGAGCAGTGAAGAACCATCGAGCCAAGGTTCCTGGTTTCAAAGTGAAACCCACTATACCCCCTTTTCCTTTACTACGACCGTTCACTGTTTGATCAGGTGCCACATCTGTCCAGACTTGGCTGAATAGTTCTAGACCGAACCACAGGGTGATTTCCTTGCATAAACTGCTCATGAGTAAGGTTAAGATTTTGTCAGGTTATTTTTAGTGAAAGTTGTGGACAGGTCACAGGTAATAAACAAAAATTCACAGAAGCCCTTGTCCTGTCCCTGACTTCTATTAAAATAACTGTGACAAAACGGGGCTGACGGAGAAAGAACGCCCAAGCACTGCTGTGGGATGGGACAAGGGAGGTGCAAGACATCCTATACATTCTTGAAGGCATCACTCAGCTGGGAAAGTGTTATGGTTAGACTTGTGGTACTATTGTTTGTTAACCGAATTTAAACATTCCTGGAGCTTGCCTTGGGTGAGGCCTACAACACAGTCAATCTCTTTGTCTTGTACCCATTTACAAAATGCCTGCCACCACAGTTTGGACAGAGCCTCCGTTACAAGCTTGTGGACCTTCACTCCATGATTGTATGATTTGCCTTTAAGTTGCTAGCTTGCTGTGTTGTTACCATTTACCTGAGGTTCCATGAGGCTCTCTTTCAGACCACTCTATTCATACTTCTTTCCACTTTCAGACAGAAATGTCTCTGCTATGTGGACACCGTCCATTCTCAAGACAGTTTTCAGAAATTCCTCTGGGGAATCTCATTAGCCTTGCAGTATACAGCCCCATCAAATGTCCAGACACTGTAACTTTGGTCAAGTGTCTTAGACATCTAGTGAAAACTGCACTCCGTTTAGTCAGTGATGCAGGCAGCACTGGACAGTAACCAATAGGTGTTACTGTTGGTATGGCAGATGAAGTCATCACATTAAAAACCATCCCTCCTATTACATGCTGAACATTCGCCTTTCTAAACTCAACTTCAATAGCGTGGTTGGGCAGCAGCTTAGAATTATCCATTGCAGATCCAGGTTGGTGGCTTGTTGGCCACCCTTAACATCAGATACCAGTTGCGTTTTACTTTTTCCACAGCAGGATTGCGTGCAGGGAGTCTACCACGAGGATTGTTACTCCAGCATGTCTTGGCACATTGCAGGAGTTTCAAGTGATTGTCTTTGCAGTGCTGTTTTCTTTGTTGGAGTCTGAGCTGCCACTGTGCAAAAGCTGCCTTCTGGAATTGAGGGAGCCTTGCATCGATAGACCACTGTTGTCGTGGTACGGGTTGTGTGCTTTCCATCTAACGCTTCCTCATTTGTATCATTATTGTCTGACATTGTCTCTAGCAGCTTTTTAATGCAGAGCCAATATAATACCTGTGTCCGTTCTCTCCAGGGCTTCACACCTGACATGCATTGCTACTACCCGTGTAGAGCCTGTCCTGTGGCACACAGACATCGCAAGCACAGTGTTTAAGGGTACTCTTTGCACTTCCGGATACTAGATGAATGAAATCCTGGTCAGTTGATAATATCTGTCTGTAGAGGGGCTTGTTACTGGCTATTACGAAACGACTGCCTTCTTCCATAGGTTTTCATTTTCATTAGTACATTATTCATCTTGTAAAATTATGTCTAGCTAAAATGAAACCAGTTTTGTCCATGTTTCAGACCTGGAAAAGATGATGTTGAAATAAGCTATTTTTTGTAGAAATTACATTGTGTGAGTGGATCATAAATTGCACATATAGACAAAGCAACAAGCAGAGAACATATAAAGTAAATATGCCATAATGAAATCAATGTAGAATTGTACACACGTTAAAGAAGAGTCATTACTGTGACTTTTTCAAGACATTTGTGACGGCCATTTGACATGATTTACGAAAGCATCCACAGTTCTCAAAGTTCCCACTGCACAATGCCACGTCTCCCTGAAAATCACTCCAGGGGGTTAATCCCTTCATAAAAATGTGTTAAACCTTTTCCATGAGGGAGGGATGCTACAAATTTCAAATTCATGCAGGTTTTCCATTTGGGCCTCCAGACTACAAGGGAAAGGTGGATGTTTCCAGCAGACTGACCCTGTCTTTCCTGTGGCAGCAGAACCAGCCAACGACAATGAATTTGGCAGGGCTGGTCCCTGAAGTGAGTGAATTTTATTTTTCCATTTTCACTTTGGGAACATTTACATTTTGAACTGTTTGTGTCTCTCTGTGACGGGACCATGCTAAGTCACTTAGCATCTGGTTCAGTCTAGCCTGCATACCTGATGCTCAGGCCCTGTTACTCGGACTTCACTCACAGTCACACTAGTTGCACATGCAAACAAGGTGCAGAAATTAATTGGGATTTTTGTACGTACATCTGTGCACATCTGAAAGGCTGGCCCTAACCGTTCAGGTTCTGCTGGGATAAGCATCCTAAAGTCTAAATATTCTTCAGCACTTTCTTGAGTCTGCAAAACTGAGCTCACAGTCTCCTGGGAACAGCCTTTCAGATAGTATTTAACAAAGTCCAGCTCTTCTCCCAGCTGGAGCACCTGAGCACAGAGGGGTATGGATTGAAAAGCAGTTGAGGGGGTCAGAATTTTCTGAATTTAGTTTTTTTGGATATAAAAAACAGGATAAATTTTTCGCTTTTTTTGGTGCATGCAAAATATAAATAATTTTTCAAGCAACTATAGAGCTGGTCTGAAAATGTCTAAATTCAACATTTTAACAAATGAAAGGAACACATTTTTTGCAAAACAATTTGCAAAATATTTCCTATCTTTTTGACTGACTGGAAGAAGCAAAGGGCAAAAATAAGCTACCTGCCACGCTCAGAACCTTAGGAAACAACAGGTTCTGAGTACTGCGCACTGATCAGCCTGCCCTAGATCACAAGGGACTTGCTCCCAAACCAACTTTAGATCCTCACGTATTCACACCTGCCTAACCTCACTGAAACCAGGGATTCAGCCTGTATTGCAGCTAAGTCAAAAGGACAGGCCTTCAGAAGAGGTCAGGCCAGGTACAAATATCTGCAGCACCTACAATTGTGAGGAATATTTTTTGAAAGATGAGACTCAAATTGCTAACGCCTTTGCCGCTCAGCAATAACTGCTCTGAAACATCTGAATTTGTAGGACGCCTTAACAAAGGTTAGCTTAGGAGACAGTTTATCATAAGGGGAGTACAGAATACGCAGGGGGAGCTGAGACAAAATGCACACAAGCACCACCTCTTGGGCACCCCACCCTCCCGCACCTGACCCTGAGCACCCAAGAACCATCCCAGCACTGTGATGCTACTGCCATGGCCTGGGTAATATGGGAGTCGGCACCCATGATCGGGGCCCGATTTTCAGAAGAGCTCAGCTCCTAGCACACTGAGCGCTCCTGTCTACCTGGCCTTAAGGGGGAGGGCATTCCAGAGCTGTAGGAAGAGAAGGCCCTGTCTCCGCGCTCTCAAGGGGGTACCTAGGATGGACAGCAGCCCTGCCAGTCTCAGTTGCCGCAGTATGAAATCCATGGTAACAAATCCCTAGCCCGCTGGTGCCTCTCCTCGCAGCTTTCTGAGCTGGTCCACACTCCACAGCCACTGGTGGGATGGATAAGAGGTATGAACTCCCCACTGGTTTCTGGGGAAACCTAAAGTGCAGCAAACTCGCTCCATTGAGGCCTTAGCGCAGAGCCCACCTGTCCCGCACGTAGAGGTGGTACGTGCTGACGTGCAGTGTCGAGATTCCCGCTTGGTGCCGTGTGTGCGAGGGGGGTGTGCTGGAGTGCTCTCCGGGTGCTTTTTAGGAGGGAAGTTGGGGAATTCTTTCCCAGCCCAAACTATTTGCTGCCTGAATCTAAATACTCAGTGATTTCCCCGCCAGGGGTTGTCACCGTCTCTCTCTCTACTTTTCTGGGGGTTGCGCTGTCATCAGCTAAATGTGTCCCAGGGCACATCCACCTGGTTCAGCAGCCTTGGGACCCTTAAGTGGTTCCCCCTAGAGACCCAGGAGTGTCAATCCCAAATCACTGAACTGCTGCCTCCAGATGGCGAGTGTCAGGTTCAAGCAAGGCCCAAATCTTTGACATGCGTCCAGTGACTTTACCCTTCTCATTTGTCCCACCCCGTGACAGCAGGAGCAGACCTAGAGCCTGCCGCAGGAGAAATAAGAGCCATAGGCCAAGATATCCCTACTCAGGCCAGCCAGTAACTGCAGCCCTGCAACACATTCTGTACCTCAGAGGTGCTAGAACTAGGGGTGCTGGGGCTGCTGCCGCACCCCCTGGCTTGAAGTGGTTTCCATCCTATCCACGGTTTACAGTTTGGTTCAATGGCCCTCAGTCCCCCCCCACCCCGCGGTACAAATTGTTCCAGCCCCGCTGTGGTACTGGAGGGCAGGGCACTGCCTGGCTGAGAGCCCAAGGTGGCACAGGGAGGCAGGCATGGCAACACCTGGGGAAGTGCAGCATAGCCTCCAGGCTCCTCGCCTTGCATAGGGCAGACTTGCCGTGAGCTGCCTGTTCTAACATTGGACTCTCTGCTGGAGCCAGATCTAGCAGCTGTCCCCTGCGCGGCTCCCGGCACAGTGGTCAGCACGGAGTTACAGGAGCTCCCAAGGGAGCTATGGCCATGCTGCCTCAAGCTTCCGAGTGGTCAGTTTGGACACTTGATTTTAAAAAATCTTCTTAGTGGCCCTTCTGATACATAACCGAGGGGGATTATGCCCCTGTAAGTCAAACCCCCGCCCAGGCATTTCTGCTCAGGCTGAACCCCCATGATTGATTTGAAAGTCAGAACTGACATATAATTCTGTTTCTTCTCCTTGCTCTCCAGACATCACTGACAAATCTTTTAATCAAATTTTAATGTACCTGCTCTGAATGCAGCACTCTCTAAAGTGCACAGCTCCCCACAAACAGCCTAATCTGGCTAGTAATATTCTGAGGAATATCATAAATATAAAGTAAAAACAATAACGGCCTCCAAATGGATCCCGTCAGAAACACCAGAAGAAATGTGGAATGAGAGCCAGGATTCAAACCAGCTGTGGCCTGGAGACACCAGCACTGCTGAGCCATGTGACAATGTCATTGGCGGGGTAGCTGGGAGAGATTTTCAGAAGCTTTCAGTGCTGGCCTAATTCTCCCCCTTTGAAGCAGAGAACCCCAGCCCAGGGCTTACACAAATTCAGCAGCACCATGCACTGATGACAAGAAGCCCAAGTAAATGCCTAGCTGAACTAGGAGTCGAAGGGAGAGGAGAACCTGAACCCAGTGACAGTACCAAAGACAGACAAATGCATTTCTCATCCAATCCCAGCCCTGACGTAGAGGCACAGCCCATAAACCTCCCGATAATCTCTTTCATCCAGATGATCCCTCCTCACTCCCCCTGTCCTTGGATACCTGCACATAGCCACCCAATTCCAGTGCCCCCATGAACACGCGCACATGTGTCTGAGACACAAATGCAACCCGTATGCCTGTACAGGAGGGGAGGGGGAGAGAGCTCCCCCCCCCGAAACACACGCCACACACATACCTGGACACAAATATACCCAACATGCATGCACACCCCTCTCCCCACAAACCTTCCCACACACACCCTGAAAACCCACTGCCATAACACATGCTTGTACCTTCGACACACATCCCTCTCCACAAGCACACACAGCGTCCCAAACTCACCCGGTGCCTCAGAACCTGTCATGACATCTCTGTTGTGTTTCTTGTGTGACCATGCAGATGCCGTGAGGGCTAATGCTAGAATGTGCCTTTATTCGCCCCTCCCTGTCACACGATCCAGTCCACACTGGAGACAGACAGTTTTAACAGCGTACTTTGAGGACTTGGTTGTTTTCAAGTTCCAAGGATGCTGATGCCCTGATCCTGAGAGAAGGAAACATATGGGCATGAAGTCTAGCATAGAGCGAGGGGAAAGTGAGAGGCCAGGGGAAGGAGCTGTTCCCCTCAGCAGCTATCTCTGGGCTGGCAGCCACGGGGGCACTGGCAATGTACACCTGTTTATCTGATGTGGCTGGGTTCTTTTTCTGCAGATGCGATATAGTCCAGGCTTCATCCCCTACCGGCTCCATCGATGTACGTGCCAGAATCCACACTGGCTCTGCTGCACTGGGGGGAACTCCTCCGGCCCGTGGTTCTTGGCACGAAACCTGAGCCCTGGCTTTCCGAGTGGGGATGCAGTTCCTGGGCACTTCTCTCCCAAAGTGCATTGTCATTCCGAAATTCCTCTTCGCTCTGAGTCGCATCACTCCGCAGAGGAAGCATTGCGATTCATTAGCTGTATTGAGTAGGGCTAGCGCCCCCTATCTGAGATCAGGCCTCCCTCGTGCTGGGTGCTGCACAAACACAGTGGGCGAGACAGCCTGTGCCCCAGAGAGCGCACAAGCGCCACGGAGACACACAAAGCATGGGGAAGGAAACTGGCGCAGAGCAGTGGAGTGACTCAGCCAAGGCGGCAGAACACATCAGTGGCACAAAGGGGTTTAGAACCCAGGAGTCCTGGGCTAATACCCAAGCCGCCTGACCTCAGCACCTCCTCTAAAGAGCAGAGCTTTTGATCTCTATTGACCACACTGGCATTAAACCCACTCAGCTGTGACCCACCAGGAGGCGCTGAAGTCCCAGCTACGTTCAAGGCACCGGGTCTGTAACTTGTTTCCAGAGACAGGGGCTGAGCCACAGTGACCTGTGGATCTGAATTTCACAAAGGCCAGGGATGTTTGGATCCTGGGGCTTTGGCCCCGGCTTCTAGCTGGTGATGGGGACACTCGCTGAATTACACCCCGCTCTGGTCTAGGCCCAGTCCCTCAGCAGCTGGGTCCAGGATATTCTCCTAACTAGACTCCTGCCGGCCAGGAATGGTAAGAGCAGATGGATGCAGGGGGAACGCATGGTATTGTGGCAGGACTGGAGGCTGTGGTAGGTGGAAGTGGGGAGTCCAGCACGAACCCAGCGACACCAGCTGAGCGGGGAGCAGGGTCTAAGGTTTCAGGAGCAGAGAAAACCAAAGTTAATGGTTTATAAAGTGCTGAGAGGCCTGGGGCCTGAAGACCCCTCCCCTCCTTCTGCGTCGGGTTCTTGGCTAGCTCCTTGCCCCAGCTCTGAGCTATGTCTCCTCACAGTGCCTCAGGGAGGTCTGGAAGTGCTGTCCCCATTTCACAGCTAAGGCACCAGGTGGATTAAATGGTTTGTCTGTGGAGCGTGGCTGTGGCAAAGCAGGGCTTGAAGTGGGCACTCTAGAAGCCCCAGCCTTAACCACAAAGCCATCCCGTCTGCCTGGGCTACTCTCTGTCCCCAGCATGGGCAGTGGCCATGCCAGCGTCCCTCACGCTGCCCCGCTGGTGTGCCTTATCCCTCCCTGGGAGGGGTCACTCCCCGGCCTGTGCTCTGCTGAGGCTGCCAACAAGGGGGGGCAGCTAGTGCCAGTCAGGGGGGCTAGAACAATTTGTACAGAGGGGGTGCTGAGAGCCTTTGAACCAAACTGTAAACCGAGGATACGATGGAAAGCACTTCAAGCCAGGGGATGCGGCACCACCCCCTGCACCCCTAGTTCCAGCACCTGTGGGAGCGATCTACTCTTGAAGCAAATGAACTCAGCAAGGCACTGTGCCAGGGCTAATGTAGGCAGCTGAGTCCAAGCGTTTGGCTGCTCCAAAGCACGGGGATGTTGGACCGAGGGGACTGGTCTGGGGCCAGCTCTCTCTCTCCCAGCCCCCTTGTTATGGGGACGGATACCGGGCCTGTGACACCCCCGAGCAACTGAGGGTCACTCCTGGGAGTGAGGGCTGCAGGATGCTGATTGTGTCTCTCTGGTCTAGGGCTGCTCAGTGCTGCCGTCTGTGGATCAAAGTCAGCACTGCCCTTTGCCAGGTACAGCCTTTGGCCCTGGCGTGCCGGCCGGCCTGCTCCCTACCTGTGCACCAGCCGGGCAAAACTAGGGGCACCCCTTGCCCTTCCCTGAGACAGCTGGGAGAGGCAGGGGGGACCTGGTGAGTAGATGGCCCTGTGTCTGCCAAAGAGCCCTGCTGCCATTGGAGGGCTGAGGGCTGGTGGCTTCAGCGCACCTTCACGAGCCAAGCTCTGAGCTTTGCCTGCTCCTGCTGTTGCTGACCATGGCGTGCCTCATGCCCAGCATCCCATACATGGCACCACCTCGGGGCCGCAGTACAAGAGCCCGGCTCCACTCCTGGGTCACCATTCTCCAGAGCAATCTCTGAATATGGCTGCCTCCATTTCGGGGCCCCATTGCATCACAGGGGTGATGAACCCACCCAGGTGTGATCTGTTGTGCTTTTCACTAGGGTGGCTTGGTGATTTCCATGTGACTGACAAAACCTGCAGTCATGCCCCATCCACCGGCCCCACAGAGAGAATGAGCTCCAAGGCAGGTGAGCTCTGAGCCATCAGACTGCATCTCCTGACAGATTGGGCCAAGCCCATCAATCCACTGGTGCAGCTTTTCACCCTCAGAAGAGGCTGGCCTTCAGAGCACTGCATTCTGGGTACTGCCTTTCTTGGTACTTCCTTTCATAAATTGCCCTTGCGTGCACTGTCAGTGGTGAGATCACAGGATGGGTGAGGAGCATCTCGAAAGGGGAGAAGGCCCTCCAGTTGCCTCAGAGGGATGCCACCTTATTTGTGAAGAGCCTTCCCACCATAGGTCCCTTCCCTCCAGCCCACTGGCCCCATCAGGGCAAAGATCCAGAAGCATGTGAAATCCGCTCCTGAGAGCAGCATGTTGCACTGTCCCGAGAGACAGGGTCGCAGCCCCTGTTCCCAGACAGAGGTGGGTTCAAGGCAGAAAACAGGTGGGGATTGCAAACCCGCTGTGTTCAGGGGGGTCTGGATCAGGGAGTTTGAGCTATCCCAGAGATAGGGTCCAGATCCAGACCCAGCTCAGCACAGAGACCAGCCCTTCAGTTTGGGGGTGCTAGGCTGTGGCTTGGGTCCAGGCCCACCTGCGTTCGTACATGGTCACGGCTGGAGCCTGCTTAAGCTCAGGAGGAGCTAGTGTGATCTGCAGCTCCACATCACCGAGGCAAAGGCCTGCTCCTTTGCTCATCAGTCCTTGCCCTCTGCTGAGATAGTCACCAAGGGTGCCATGCCGGAGCTGGGTTTGGATGCACGCACCAGTTCACTAGCAGCTGAACCCTGGTCTCCATTCACAGAGGCCCCTGAGCAGCAATCGGCTCCCACCAGCCCAGCTCAGATGTGTAGCACCGACTATCCCACTGCGAGTCCCCGGAGCCCGCCAGCCCCAGGGAATTTCCTCCCTGATTACACATGCCAAGTGCCTTGCACACAGCTTCTGTGCTGGCATATTGCCCTCAGGCTGGCTGTCACTCCCGGCTCTTCCTCTGTTGTTCGGGGGGCACAGCAGCAGGACTCTGACAGCGCGGCAGCACCCGCTCGTGCCAGAGATGCCCTGCAGCCCTGGCTCGTGTGACTTCCCTGACTCTGACACCCTGGCTGCAAGCTGTGACACGCCCGGAGCAGTGACAGGTGCTCGGCAGGACTGTGTTCCCTTGCGGTGCCCGCTCCACTCACTGGGGCCAGGAGTAGCTGTGCGGTCAGTCACAAGGACATGCTATTGATAGACCCCTGGCTGAGCTCACGGGCACCCTCGTGTGGGGCACGGGTGGGCCAGAGAGCGGGGAGGCCCTGCCATGGCTGGTTGCGGGGATGGCCACACCACAAGCTGGGAGGTATGTAAGTGATTTCTTCATCCTGATACACACACGCCACTACCAGCAAAGGGGAATTACGCTGCCGCGGGTGTTCTAGCAGGAGTCTGCTCCCACTGAAATCAAGGGGCCGTTGGCGTCAGCGGCAGCAGGCTCTCCCACTGAAGCCGACAGAAGCTCAGCACGTCTCAGGATTGGGCCCAAACGCAGGGCATGTCATTAGAATGTGTCAGGGGTTCGGAAACCCAGAGGACAGCCCCGCTGCCAGCAGCTGGGAGTCACACACAGACCCAGCCAGCCAGCGCACTCTCCGTGCGCTCCGAGAGCCTCGTTCCAGCCCCATTCGAAGGGGACTGAGCGCTGCTGGCCGAGCCAGCCGGCCATGCCTGCCTAGAGAGAAGTTGTGCCAACGGGAGCTGTGCCACGGATCTCAGCGGGGCGGGATTTCATTCCGCAGGGCTCAGTCTGCGCTACACGCTGCGGGGAACATTTCCCACCCCTGCAGCTGACCCTGGCAGGAGCACTGGTGTAGATCAGCGGCTGGCTGGTTGGAACCGCTGCGTTAGCTAACCCTGCTCAGGCCTAGACAACACAGCGCGGCCAGCAGTGGCCTGTTTCCACTAGCCACTTCCATTTTGGCTGTCACTGACATGGCCACAGCAGCGGCAGCAAGATTCTAAGGAGCTTAGCTAGGCAAGGCCCATGCTGTAGCACCATCGGTGTCAACTGGAGCAGCCTCAACTTACCCCAGCTGCAGATCGGGCCCATTCCCTTCAGTGGTGTCACACAGGCCTGACTCTCACGTACACAGCTCAGGTGCTGGGCTTAAATTGGGAGAGCTCGGCACCGAGAGCCATGGAGAGGGACCATAGTGCAAACGAGAACAAGGCATGGTTCTTCAGTAAGGCACCGGCGACTCACGCTCTGTGCCCGGCTGACTCCTGGCAGTAGGGTTTGAAGGAATGCGCTGAAAGTGAAGCGCTCGGATTTTCCCATTAGCAGAAATGTTGCAAATTCAGAAATTACAGCTGCTCCCTGCCTCCAGGTCACTGGCACTTTGTAAAGCAAGACGGGTTTACTGTGGAGATTTCACACGTGGAAACGTGGCTTTTGAATCGCTCTGCAAAAAGAAACACATGCTGTCTTCTCCTGCAGCTATCTCTGGGTGGAATGCAGCGGCACACAGTACGATTAGACAAGGCCACAGTGTCTATCTGAAACCATACGGCGATTTTAAGGAAGCAGAATATAATTATCCAAATTTAACTCGTGACCAGCACTGCGAGGCTGAGATCACAGGTCTCATGCAAAGTGCCACCCGAGCTTTAGTTATCACAAGCAGTCAGGTTCTGGCCCTCTGGAAAGACACATCCTCCTACCCACCAGGTCCATAATGTTGCCTTGGCTTGGTAGTAATAAGCTTTAGGATTTGCACAGCTTCTATACCAAAACGCTATGATTTGCGGATGTTAGAGCGTTCTAACAGTATGATCAAACAAGGCAGGCAACTGGTTTAACAGAGCCATTGATTTTTCTGTCTGCCAGATAACTGTGATTCAATAGCTATTATTGTCTTCTGAGAACTAATTGGGAACTGGATTCATTGTAAACAAAGGAGCTAACAAGCTGTAAAACAATCAATAAACAGTAGCTGAAGACATCAGGAAAAGAGATTGCTTGTGAGTCAGTGGGAGAATAATTCTCTTGAGCAACTGGATGTCTGTCCCTGCCAAGGGTTACAGTCTATCGGCGGGTTTGTCTGGTATGCTGAACACCCCCAAAGCTAGAATCAGAACTGCCGGCGCTGATCTAGTTGGCGAGAGCAAACAGGACAAACGCCCAATTTGCCAAAAAAGCCGGGATGGCCGGGACAGGCTTTCAAAAAGGGATTGTCCGGGCCAAAATGGGACATATGGTCACCCTAAGTTCTGAGGATGTTCTCAGAATCATGGCCTGGATTTCAGCATCGACCTTGGGCTTTGTGCCGCTGAGGCAACCCAGGAGAATTCAATGCCACTGATCCACTGCTTGCTGCAAGTGGGGATTTTTCAAGAGCTCTTCATTCGACTGCCCTGCTTTGTGTTATCAAGCCTGGCTGCAGAATGGCTGTGTGAATGGGTAGCAGCGGGGGAGCGCTAGAAGACACTGGCCTAGTTAGAGCAGCTCTTGGAGAACTGGATGTAGGACACGGCTGAAATATTGGATACTGGTCCCACAGTTCTCTGGGAGGAGCTAATGCGTCACCTAGGGCCATTCCTAAGGCCAATGGGATTTAAACCCACGTCCCTAGGGAAACAGAGCCTTGTTTGATGATTTGCCGTCTTAGTTTGCCTTTGGGCCAGGAGGCTGAGGGCTTAGGGGCTGCTGCTGGGCCAGTGTTGCCAACGCTCGTGAGTCTTGTGATAATTATTGTTTTCCTTAAAGCCCCAGCTCCTGGAGTCAAGTGGAAATGTGATGATTTCAGCCTTCATTCTTAAAGAAAAAGTAAGTTTCTAGCCCTTGTGGCTGTGGAGAAAACTTTCAAATGTGACCCTAAAGGCTCCCAAAGCAGAAGGCAAATAGAAAGTACGTATTCAGTTTACAGGATCTCATGATTTGAAAGCCAATCTCATGAGTTTTGGTGCCCCTGACTCATGATTTTGGAACATTTGAGGTAGGCAATCCTGCAGGGCTCAATCCCTGCTCGGAGCACAGCTCAGCGGGAAGGAGGGCCCTGCACCTTAAGGGTTGCCAGCTTAGAGAGGCGCTTTTAAACCATGGCCCCTCCAGTTCCCAAGTGCCCTTCTGTAAAGGAGGGAGGCCTAACTCCAGCAGCCTGGCTCAGCGTGGCTGGGTTTGCCTCCAGCAGCACTGGGTGGCCAGTGTGGCAGTCAGCCCTTTGCAGCGGGAGCCAGGATGCCTGGAGCCAGGACACCTGGAACCAGCACTGCAACAACCAGCCTGCCCTAAAGCACCCACGCCCTCTAGACAGTACATCAGCACTTAGTGTTTAACACTCCGAGTGCTGGCAGCAGCTACAGAAATCAAGGGCTGCGCCATCGTCCCCTTTTCTGTCACGTCACAGCAGATGGTACATTTCCTTGTCACCGGTGGAAGGCGTTCTTGGCGTCAGGCTTGTCTCCAGCTAAGGATTCATTGCTCTGCCTGGGTCAGCGAAGTCAACTCGCTCGCTCCGGAGAGCAATACACCCAGCACCGTGACTCCCCAGGAACTAGTTCTTTGAGACATTAGTGTTGTAAAGTTGGGAGAAGGGACTGGAAAGCAATGCTGGCCGGAAAGCAGAATCCAGCAACCTTTTACTGCTCTAGTCATGGGTTGTTTTTTTTTTTTTTTTTTGTGGGGGGGGGGGGAAGGAGGGAGGTGTGTCTCCTAGCCAACGCCATCTCCACTTTACCTAATACCCCTAGAGCATGCCAACTCCTATTCCCAATGCCCAACGCTATAATCAGTCAGTTCCCTGCCCCAGACTTCTGTGTTCATTACCCACACAATGTCCTATACACACATGCCAAATCCTTGGCTAAAAAGACAATAGAAAGCTTCAAATTTATGCTCAGTAAGAACACATTCCTTTGGCAAAGATACTGGAACAATGAGCAGGACTTCAGAGTACATTGAAAAGGTTCCATTTGGTAAAACACATTCCTTCTGCGGCTGTTATTCTAACAAGGTACTTATAAAAATGATTCATAAGAGGCAGCCAAAAATTGACCCACGCCCAGGAAATGCACCAGCACTAGGCAGCAGCGTGGAACTGTTTATTCACAGACAAGAGACTTGGCATACACAGCTACAGTGCAAGTCTGAATATTTAATACAGTTATAATCTTGTATATACAGAAAGGGAATTGTAATTAACTAAGCAGCCCTGTGTAATAATTGATACGGCTGTTTTTCTGGCTCAGGTGACTTTTGCTTATCTTTTTCTAACTATGCTCTTCCTTTTTGCTTTAATGTTTTAAAGCCCCAGATTCACACTGTAGCATAGCAAAGACACGGACACCACCTCCTAGCTCAGAGACGCCATGCAGGTCCCTGGGAGGACATTTCATTTTGATTTTAGAGTGCAAGGAATTTTGAAGGCCAAAAACCACCCCTGAAAGAAATGATACAATTTAGTTCAAAGCGTAAGTTGGGAATCACCCCATTTCAGTCAGTTGGAGGGGGGGCCCACCGGTGGCATCTGGGGGGCTGCAGTGCTTTCATATGCAGTGGAAGGTGCTGGATGTGCATGGGGGTTTACATTTTACATGCTGTTGAGTTGTATCCTCACCAGTCTGCTGGCAGACTCAGGGCAGGATCATTCGATGGGGGCATGCCACAGGGGGCCTCGTGTCCTCTCAGCTCCCCAGAGGGGCCCATGCCCCTCGGCTCTGATCGTTTGCCTACCCTTGAGAAACTGATCTCCCAGAAACTCCATTCTGATAGTCGGCTTGACTCCCCCAGGACTAGCTGCTATTCTGCTTCCCTTACAGGCTCCAAACTCCAAGCCTAGCCAGAGGGCAGAGGATGAGAACCAAGATCTGCCTTGTGGAGCCGAGAGCAGAATTTTGCCTTTCGGACTCAATCCTGCTTGTGCTGCACTCCCTCAGGTCCCCTTGACGTCCCAGAAAACCAAGCATGCTCAGGAGGTCACAGGATCAGTACAAGCAGAACCTGGAGAGAGGAAGAGACTCCGGCAGCATTTAGCTCAGAACTGCTCCAGTTGGTGGAGGACTATGCTAACAACCTGGGACTTTGGCTGGACCGGGTACTAGCCAGACACAAAAATCCTGCCAACAGCCCTAGGACCCCTCTGCCATGTTTAATAATATGGGAGCTGATGTGTGTTACTCATTTGCCCCTCATTCATGCTTCCCAGGGCTACTCTAGCTTTCCCACGCCCACTCCATCTGGAACGATTAGGGCTGGTAGCTAAGCAGAGGGCAGGTGTAGAAATAACAGCACTTACAATGGTGCTTAGGGAGCTGTCGCGCCAAGGAGTTTGGAGTTTGCCACTTGGAGTTTGCCAAACTCAATGAGCAAAGGCCAAGCTGGCTCTGCAGCCCTGGGGGCTAGCGGGGTCATGCAGGTCAGATTCAGTCTTAATGCAAGGGAACGAGTGCAAGGGAATGAGACGTGCTCCTGCTGTCATGACATACACTCGGGGCTATTGTTCACACCCATCCGGTTTACAGGAGGCTGCTGCAGGACAGCTGGATTTGCTTTGCAAGGAACCTCACCTAAGTGACACCTTAGGCCACGGGCCTGCCCTGAGCTGCTCAGGATTTGCTTACGGCGTTAAGGAATGCTGTGGCAGAGACAAGGGACGGTTTGTGCAGAGCTCAGGACTACTGGCCAAAGCCAGTCCTGCCGTGTCAGGTCTCCCTACAGCTGGGAGTTCCTCTGTTCTCAGCCCACCTGGGAGCCTGGCCTGGCCTCCCCTGGCTGCGGGCTGGGAACAGGCCATGCTAAGGCTGCAGGAGCCTGGGCAGGACAGAAGGGGTGTGAATCTCAGTGCTGAACCAGCCAGCAGGCATCTCTGTACCCACTTTGGGAGGAGGGAGACATGCAAGAGGGGGTGGGGAAGAGCAGGGAGGGTGGCAGGATCGCTGCAGTGGGGGAGCGTTTCTTCCTGTATGGAGGAAACTTTGTTAAGCCAGTAACATGCCTGAACCACTGCCCACGGCTGGAATCCAAATTGTTATGCTTACACCGGGAAACAGCCGTAAGGCCTTTGTAGCAGCCTTAGTGCTAACGAGCCAGGAGGGGAGGGGGAAGGGAGTGACCATGAGGAGTAAACGTGACCCTGTGCCCTCCTGACCTGAGCTTTTTGCCAAAGCATGTGGTTTGCAAGATGGAAAGTCTGGGGATAGTTAACTTTTGCGCTGTGAAATGCAGCCAGTTAACTGATGGGCAAGCAAGGCAGGAAAACGCCACACTTAGCGTCTGCTGAGCAGGTTTTGGTGAATGGGCTGTTTCATACTAACAATTTGGGTATAAAAAGAGGAAGAAATCTGGGCTCGGTGGACACTTGAACCACCTCTCGAGTTTCCCCTGCAGACGGAAGGCTGATCACTGGCTGACTAATCCACGCGAGACCTCCTCAAGACCCTGGGTAAATATGAATCTGGGGGTAATTTGGGGTGCTCTGCTAACCTGTTGCAGGAATGTGGAAGTGCTGGAGATGAAATAAAGTAGAAGCTTTGAGTGAAAGCATTTTTGTTTGCCTGCTTGCATCAACTCTCTATCAGCCAGTTGGCCGTGTCTCCATTTATTTCCTGCCACCCCCTTACAGGAAGTAACGTTACCAAGAGCTTTGGGTTCAGCAAAACCCTGGGTAACACTCCCAGGGCCCCACGGGTACAAACAGCCTCTGGATGCTACCAGGCTAAACCTCACGGGCCAGATTCTCTGGGAGCGACACTCCCTGCAAGCAGGCCCCTCTGGCGACAGTGACATTATATGAACTAAGAACTGGGCTCTGCATGGCACAACCCCACGAAGACTGTCCTGCCCCCGTTTATAACACCACCCCAGGTAGTTCACACTTCTGCACAGTGCCTGTCTCTGTGGCAATGCCTTTGGGATCTTTATTCCCTGCTTTTCTCAGTGAGTTGACACTCACCAATGGCGTTTGTTTCTCTAATCAGTTTGTTATTAGTTCTCATGATGCACGAGCACATTGCGGGACCCCTGGGCTGCCAGCACTGCTGGGGCCCTTTTAAACCTGAACCTAGGATCATTTGCATTGGACTCTTTGATGACATACTGTGGATATTATCATTTTATTAGCATTAGATTCTTTCTGTTTCTGGCAGCCTCTACATTTTGATGCTCAGCCAGTGTCCCAAAAACACCAGGATGTAAACTCAACCTGGAACCCTCCTATTCCATTAAGCTGCCCCAGGTTGGATTCCTTCGTTCGGTGCAGAAGTCGACCCTTTGAAATGGACACAAAATTTAAACATGTATTGAGAGCAAGGGGAGAATGGCTGTTCGCATCACGCAGAATTCCAGCCTGTGATGTAGATCACTGGGATTTTACCCCAGGAACTTCCATTGTTCAGAAAGGGAGCAGACTTTCTGTGCTCTGCTTCTTCTGGGCTAGAACAGAGTATTTTATGGGGCACTTGCTATAAAATAGGGAATGAGGAAATTCTATCTGTGACCATATGGCTCCTGTTAGCCCAGCGAGATGGAGGGACTCAGCAGTGCCAGGCCACAAGGCCGCTGGTTTAAGTCTTACCCTGAGTCACTTGTAGGACTGTTGCCCAGAGGGTGTTTGCTGCTGACTGGGAGGTGCAAGAGTGGCTGGCACAGCTCCATGATACAGATACAACAAATGCAATTGTAACCACAAGCTGGTCATGTACCTCAGTTCTGGAGTGTCTTACCTTTTGCTGGTAGATTGCTAAGATGATTAAAGCAACAAATAGGGGAGATGACCCAATGCCACGTGCTTTCTGAAAGAAACAAAGGGACTGATCCTGCATCCTTCATAGGAATAGTTTTGCCATTGAATGCAATGGGAGCTGGATTGGGCCTTATGAGAACAAGGCAGAACTCCCAGTGAAAACACTAGAGGGCTGCCAGACTCAGGCCTGATAGGATATTATGCACCCCCCTCCCAGGGGTGTCTGCATGGGCTGCAAGAGGGAATTAACGCTGCATTGGAATCAGGGCCGGCTCTAGGCACCAGCAAAACAAGCAGGTGCTTGGGGCGGCACATTTCTAGGGGCGGCATTCCGGCGCCGGCCATGCCGCCCCTAGAAACGTGGCCCCCGCTGCCCCCGCTCCGCCTCCACCTGCTCCCCTGAGTGCGCCGCCGCTCGGCTTCTCCCCCATCCCTCCCAGGCTTGCCGTGCGCCAAACAGCTGTTTGGTGCTGCAAGCCTAGGAGGGAGGGAGGAGAAGCGGAGCGGTGGCGTGTTCGGGGGAGGCGGCGTTGGTGGAGTGGAGGCGAGCTGGGGTGGGGAGCGGTTCCTCTACCCCCCCCACCCGTTATTTCCTGCGCTCCCCTCCCCACCCTCACTCACCTCCGCTCTGCCTGCTCCCCTGAACGCACTGCCTCTCCCTCGCCTGAGAGGGAGGGGGGAGAAGCAGAGCAGTGGCGTGTTCAGGGGAGCAGGCGGAGCGGAGGTGAGCTAGGGTGGGGGTTGTGGGGGGGGGGAGCTGCAGGAAGCAATGGAGGGGGGGGGGGGGATGCGGTACACCTGGGGCAGGAGGCAGGGCCGGGGATTTGGGGAAGAGGTGGCGTTGGGGCGGAGCCAGGGGCGGGGGGGGCACAAAAAAAAGCGGGGTAGGCCAAAAATTTTTTTGCTTAGGGAGACAAAAATCCTAGAGCCGGCCCTGACTGGAATAGCAGCTGACCTTCTGTTCACACCTGCCCAGGGTCGTGAGTGCTTTGGTAAAGGCTGGGTCACTCACACGCTGACAGCAGGCGAAGTGGCCCTGGCAGGTTAGATACACCAGGCATTTTTCTTTCTCCCAACAGCAGCTGTTCTTTTGGTTGTACTAAATCAGAAACACCAGGCTGGGGCTATTCTTACAGTCGGGCCTCCCACCTATGAAGCGTATGACCAGCTGGACATGCCACACCTAGGGCTGGAGTCCCCACTGCTTTGTGTGATGGCCACCAGCTGAGAATCTGAACCACGGACCTGCAGGAGCTGAAGCTTAAAGCCAAGTCTCTGTAATTGGAGGCTGTCACAGTTCACAATTAACATGGCTTCCACTCTGAAACAATTCATAGAGTGTTGCTGGCCTGTGGTATACAGGCAGGCAGACTAGATGACTTGGGGACCCCTTCTGGCCTTAAACTCTATGACTGGGGAGGAACCTGGAACCCACACTCACCTGTGGGCTACGCATTCTCTTTGTGCTGTCACGTGCACCTGTGCACTATGGGCCTAGAATGCCACCTCTGGTGGGTGTGAGAGGAGACTGCTGGGTTGGTAGCATTTGGCACCCACGTTCAGCACATGTGGATGACTGCACTGAGGTGTGAAATGCCTCTACCTCCTGGGAGCAGAGTGTTCTGAGCTGGCACCTAGGGAGATTTCCCATTCACACCACACGACCTGCCAGAAGATTAATCAAATAACTCTACTGCTGGTAGGCTTCTCGCCATGGTAATGTCTATTTAAATCGCTCTGACCTGACATCACACAGTGGAGTGAGCGTAGGTGTCTGGGTTTCATCTTCAGACGTTTAAAGGACCATGAGATTGGACGTGCACGAAAATATTTCCTAGCTAGCAGTGGTGATAAGAGATAGATTGCCAGCCTGGGATGCTGACATCCTCCACCCAGCCCCATGTGTAGTTATAATGTGGCTAGGGCAGTGCAAGCTGCCAAACACATCACCTTGCCCATGGGCTTGGATTTCAACCCAGTGGCATCCCTGCTAGAAGTGAGGGGGAGCTCAGGCGCCAAGGGCCATTCGGTTGTTGGCTGCTCTGCGGGGACAGCCAACGGGGAGGCTGACCAGTGCCCATTATGCTGTGGGGGTACCTACACGCAGGAGTTGTTTTGGGGACATAGACACATGTCTTGATAGGAACTGCAGTGAGGCCATCCAACTCCACGCCACAGAATTAGGCCAGTGCCGCCGGTTAGTGCAACAGCTCTAAGACTAAGGTGAGTCCACCACCAACCACAGCCTTAAAGAGGCCCGGCTGGGGCCGGGAGGGCTGAAATTAGAGCTCATGGGTGTGGCTAGCAGGCATGGGTGCACACTCTGCCCGCCCTCTGCTCTCCCTGACTACTGTATTGCTGTGCCTAGGCAGGGAGAGTGGAGCACACGGCTTGTCTAGAGGTGTTGTGGGACCTTGGCAGAGATTTGGATCCAGCCGTCCCGCACTGATCCCCAGAGGACCTGTGGATGGCCTGGCTCCACTGATCCCGCTCAGAGCACAGAAGATCCCCCCATTTCCCCACACTGCCATCCCCCAAAGGGCCCGTAGTGCAGTGGCTGGACACAGCTCAATACAGAGTCCCTCAGTGCCTTGCCATGCATTCAACACCAGGTGAGTGCCAGAGAACAATAAACGTCCCTTGTCCTCCATTCCCTGTTCCCCCCAGTCCGGATCAGGCTCAGCACTGCCGTCTCTGCAGCGCTCCCAGCCCCCCGGGCCAGGCCAAGGTGAGTTCTGCCCCCCGCACGTCATCACACGACTCTGGACTTCAGGCCAGCCCGACATCAAGTATCTTGGTAGCCACTTCTTTATCCGCGGGCGCGGGCACGGGTGTGCTCCCCTCCCCATCATGCTTCGAAGATGGTACATTCAGGGGCGGAGCCTCATAGCTGGAAAGGCTGATTGGCTGGCAGCAATGTGACATCATTGTGGAAAGTCACACTGCGCGGGGAGAGGGCTAAACGACTCCCAGGAAGGACAGCCTGGGGCAGCCGGGAAATGCCTGCAGGAGGAGGGAGAAGACCGCACTGTACAAGCCACGCGAGAGGGGAGGCTGCAGACGCACTGGGGAGGGTCTGGGAGTGAGGATTCCTCGTCCGTCCGCGCGCCGGCTGCTGTTCGGAGCGGGCCGCAGAGGATCAGTTATTGTTCACAATCCACCAGGAGGCTGGGAAAGCAAACGGGGAAAGAGCATGAGCCACGAAGAGCCAAAGGGGGCCCTCATCTGTATTGTTGAGTGCACAGGGAAAAGACAGGGAGAGCTGGGTTCTACCCCAGAGACTTCCCCGTGGCCCGTGGCAGGCGGCTGACTCTGTCTGGGCCTCAGTCCCCCTTCTAGAGAATGGGTCTACTATCCAGGGGTTGCAGGGATTGATTCACTAAGTGCTTTGAGAGCCTCAGGCGCTCAGTGCGGGGTAAGTCGGCTGTGGGGCAGGTGGGAGCCCCTCTGCTCACTCACCCCAGGACGAACTGCCCCCAGGCTCGCAGCCATGGGATTCTCATACCCCTCCCTGCCCTGGCACAGCACCAAGGCCACGGTCCGCCCTGAGGTTTCACACTGGCTAAACGGCACAGAAGTCACGGCGAGTTTTGCCTGTGCAAGGATGTGAGCATCAAGCCTAGCAGCATTTCCAACCCCCTGGGTTGTTCCCCCGCCCCACTAAACAAGGCAGAAATACTGGGACTAAATGTACTTAACACCTTGAGCCGGAGTCCAGCCCCAGCTCTGAGCCCTGCCCAGCACAGGGGGCTCTTCAGTTCATTTTGCCTGGCTGTGTCAGCTCGATACACAGGCAGGGCCCCTTTTAGCTCAGCGACAGCCCCTCCCTGCCAAGAACAGGAGATGTGCAAAAGGCAACCTCTCCCTCCAAAGTGGCACTGGGTGCCCCCAGCAGAGCCAGGCAGAGGGCACCTGCTGCCCTCCTCTCCCCTGGGTCAGTTCTGGCAATGGCCCTGCTGGACGTTAGCTTCCTGTTTTGCTGCTGACTCTTGCTAGGACAGCTCCTAATCACTGCTCAGCTGTGCCTTCCCCATAGGTCAGCAGGACGCACTGTGCAATGCAGTCGCAAGGGACACAGCTGGGAGGCAGGGGCTGCACCAGCAGGACTGGAGCAAGGAGGAGGAACATGACAATGGGGTAGAGAATATAATCCAGATTAGCCACACGCTGAGCTCAGATCCTGGTGGGGCTCTGGGGCGATGGTGGACCTGGGTTGGTTTTTGTTTTATCTACCCCTGCTTAAGGCTGGCTGAGGCAGTGGCAGATTTAGAGTTAGTGGGGCCCTGTGCTCAGCTTCATTTTTGCCCCCCTTTGCCCGCCCCCCTCCAGGGGGAGCATTCTCTTTTATCCCCCCCCCCACCACCACCACCCTTTTTCATTCTTTTTTTCTCTATTCTCCTCTTGGGACTCAAAGTTGGGGTGCGGGGTCTGGGTGGGAGTTAGGGTGCAGGAGGGGGCTCAGGGTTGGGGTGCAGAGTCTGGGAGGGAGCTACAGTGTGGAAGCAGGCTGGGTGTTGGGGTGCAGGATCTGGGTGAGAGTAAGGGTGCAGAAGCAGGCTGGGGGTGGGGTCTAGGTGAGAGGGTGTGGGAGGGGGTTCAGGGCTGGGGGTGAGGGGTCTGGGTGGGAGTTAGGGTGCAAGAGGGGCTCAGGGCTAGGGCAGGCAGGGGATTGGGGTGAGAAGTGCTTACCTGGCACAGCTCTGGTTTGGTGCGGGCAGTGCAGGTGGCTCCGCGTGCCCCCTGCAGCTCCCACTGGCCGCGATTCTTGGACCCACTGCCCCCCCACCAGGCAGGGCTGGAATGCAGGGGCTTTAGGGGCTGCAGCCCAGGGCCCCGGGCTAAGGGGGCCCTGGGCTGCAACCCCTAAAGCCCACCCCCTTTCTGACTCCAGCTCTGTGAGCACAGGCTGGAGGACTCAGGAGGAGCAGGGGCAGCCGCGCAGCCGGCAGCCAGAGAGAAGCAGCGTTTTCTCCTTCAATGCGCCGCTTCTCTCTGGCTGGCTACGCAGCCGCCCTGTGCTCCTCCTGAGTTCTCTGGCCTGAGCTCCCGCCACCCACACCTCCCGCCTGCTCCCCTGTCCCCTGCAGTCCGGCCCCATGGAGCAGCACCCCCGCGGGGGGTGCGTCGGTGCTGCCCAAGTGTCCGGCCCTGGGGCACCCTGTTGTTGGAGGGCTCTGTGCCAGGGCACCCTGTGTTTAATGGTAAACCCGACCCTGGTCTGAGGTTCTCCCTCAGTGCCCTTGCAATCAGGAAGACCATGTTTCCAGAAGGCCTGAGCTCCCTGCTAAATCTGCATTAAGGTGCCTTACAATGAAATTTAGGCACAAATCTGAGCACTTGCCCCTCTGCCGACCTGCCTTGTGCTCCTCACACAGAACTGGGGCAGGAAAATGGGACCACAATTTCTGTCCACAAATGGGAATGAGGCCTGAGCTACCCATTCGGGCCACATCTTGGAATATAGGGCAGGGGCAGGGCTGGGAGTTCAATGCAGCAATTTAAGACAAGAGCCAGGTTGCTGGCAGAAAGGTCTCGCACCTGAGTAGAGATTTGTGACCCAGGAAAGGCTGATAGGGCCATCAGAAAGCTGACCAAAAATACACCAGAGATGAAGGCAAACAGCATCACAGCGTGTAGCATGCTTATCGCCTCTTGTAATAGTAACAGCTATTAATAAATCATTTGCATCACTGTGGTAGCTCTTTATACATTCATAGCTCTTTACAAGCCTTAACTAATTCATTAATCCTGCTTGTCTTTCTTTCTCTCTCTTGCCTGCTTCCTAACTGTTTACAGAATAAATTTTGCAAGAGCTGGGGTTTCAGCCTCAATATTCTGGCCAAATTAATATTTGAACAGTTACATTCTGTCTCCCTAAATTCCTTATGCAGCTAAGTTTACATCCTCACTTCCTGTTCTTAACTGTTGGATAGTGTTGCTCTGTGCTGTTAAACAGCTACCGTGTTCCGCCGCAGAGCTGGCTGCATTGCAGTGGTGGGTGAATGGATTCCTACAGTACTATATGGGTGTATACAGTATATAATGACGTCACTGGGCGTTATTCCTGAGTAAAGGCGGCAGGATGGAATCCATAGTTTGCAATTCCCGTTAGCAGCTCATCTCAATATGTTTGGGCATAAGAGTATCCCACCTGGGAAGAGCATGGTGGTCACAAGCTCTGGAGACTTCAGCACGTCAATGATGGCCCACTGGAACGTCTTGCTGTAGCTGGACTGCAAGTGACTGCAAAGAAATACGGAGAGTTAGGACAATGTCAAAGCCAGTATGATTGTGTCAGAGCCAGCCTGCACATTGCTATACAGGGGTGGGGCAGAGCTTTTGTGTGGGTGTGCAAGAGAGGAAGAGTGTGCACAGACACTTGCCACCCTTGTGCACACCCACGAGAGGACCGGGGCAAGGGGCAGTCCTTGCACTCCCCAGAGCAGAACACCTTCTCAGTGGTTTGAGCATTGGCCTGCTAAACCCAGGGTTGTGAGTTCAATCCTTGAGGGGGCCATTTAGGGATCTGGGGCAAAAATTGGGGATTGGCCCTGCTTTGAGCAGGGGGTTGGACTAGATGACCTCCTGAGGTCCCTTCCAATCCTGATATTCTATGATTCTATGATTCTACCTTCTGTCTCAAATGTGCTGATAATGCACCCATCCACACATGATAGTGGTTAGCACATCATACAAAATGTCAATGCCCCCTTGTGGTCATTTGATCCTGCTGCCCTGTGCAGATAGGTATAAATAACTAGACAGGTCAAATCAGGGAGGCGGTAACCACTGTTAGGTGCAGGAAGAAGTGGAAAAGGGTGAGCATCCTGAATAGAAATCCCATCTTGTTTCTTTCACAAGAATTGCACTTGGATGCAGCCTTCCTCAGTCTGGACACCTTCAGCAATGAATTGCAATTAGCCTCAAACCTTCTCCATGAAGTCACGTCCTGCCAGAACTCATAGAGAATGAAGCAGGCCTCGCTCGTCAGCTTGCGGGAAGACACGCTGCAGGGGCAATAATGAATGCTCTCAGTACGTCAGCTTCTTGAAAACCGGGGTGGGGGGAAAAAGCCAGTTTGGGTTCATGCAAATGTTCCAACGGTTTCAAAATGTTTTGTTTCACTTTTGACCTTTTTGTTTTAAAAATGTTTTTTTTACTGTAATTAGCTTAAAATTTGAAAGAAAAAGTTGTTTGGAATGGGAAACCGGGAGTTTTTCGTTTGGAAAATGTCAAAAAGGGCCGTTTCAATTCTTTACAAACTTTTTTTTCAAAAATGTTTTCAGTCAAGAGCTGAACACATTGGTGCAGGGAACTGGAACGGAAGGGTTAGCAACACTTAGCATATATATAGCTCTTTACATGGTCAAAGCACTGTATGGACACATTAACTCATTCATGCTCACAGTGATTGGTCCCATTTTACAGAGGAAGAAAGTGAGGCAGAAAGCTGGAGGGAGGTGTTCAAGGTCACACGGTAAGAGAGTAGCAGAGCCAAGATGAGACCCCAGGCCCTACTGTTTGCCCACCCCACACTCATACCTCTAACCTACACCAGCTTCCAGAGTGGTAAGTGCCTGACATTTTCACACCATGGGGGGAGGGGGGAAGAGAGACAGCACATACAGATTGTGAAATGCCTGAAGGAGAATTTCCCAGTCAACTCTAATGTAATTCTTTTGACCAGGAAAGGAACATAGACCCAATTGCCCTAACGCACACCCTGCGGAGCAAAGGTAACAATTACTGCAATCAAACGAACAAACCAAACAGCAGAATCCAAGACAATGCAATTAACTTGGAGCTGTGCTGGAGTGCATCACAGCTGTTGTGTTCGCAGAGTTACTGACTCACTGGGCCCTCGGAAGGCACTTTGTGAAAGGCATCAGAGAAACTTTCCTTCTAGGCTAATCTAACTAGAGCGGCTCACCATTTTTCATGCGGCCAGCCTTCCTGCAGAAAAACACGGTTTCATTGAAACCAATCTTTTTCATGTGGAAATGACAATTCTGAGGAGAAATTACAACGTTCCTCCACAGCAAATCCCATACGTTTTATTTAAGTAGAAAATCCGAAGTGACATTTTAAATGGACACAAAATGATAATTTTCTATTCCCAACCCGTTCAACACTTCCTGCAGGAAAACTGACATCTTTCAGCTAAACTGCATTTGGAGACTTGCCACAGACAGCCCAGGGAGCCTGGGGCAGAATCAGACAGCTCCCCCAGCTCTGGGTCATTGCTGCCTTGTTTTTTTGAATTCAGCTCTTTTGGACTGCTGGGGTGAGGGACGTGCCTTTGGCTTAGACAGAGAGAGGCCTTCAGCCTCAGGGGCTCTCAACCAGACACGTTTCACCAGCACTACTGACCCTTTAAAACCAAAGGGGAATGGTGGACACAGTACTGAAATGTGATTGATGTACCCCACCTGACCCTTCCTCCCTTTATCTCTCATCTCATGCTATGCCATTGTAACATGCCACGGTCACTTACAGCACACCCCGCAGCCACGATCCGAGCCAGGACTTTCAGCACCAAAGCCACAGGCCTCCTTAGCGAGGAGTGAGTAGCAGGCTGTTATAGGTGCTGGGAGCACCCGCTAGCGGGAGACGGGGTGACACAATGCAATCGGAGGTGTGGCTGCACTTTGCGTGGGCATTCCTGTGCCAGCTTTAATCTAGCCAGCACAGCTAAAAATAGCAGTGAAGACAGTGACGTGGACCCCGGCACAGGCTGCACGAGCGTGCACAGAGCCCGGGGGACGCACTCATATTGCTAGCCCACGCTAGGATCTGGCTGCCACTTGTTCTGAGTCACGCGAGGTAGATTAAAGCTAGCACCGGTAGGCGAACCCGAGCGGCAGTCACACCTCTGACTCAGGAGCGGCAGAAGCACCCTGAAAGTGGTGGGGGGGGGCGCACTGGCGCCTGAACTGATGCCCCGCCCCCATGCCATCTCTTCCCCCGAGGCCCCACCCCCCCATCCGCTCCTCTCTGCCCCCACTTTTAAAGTGGGAGGGCCATGGCTCCCTGGCCCCCCTGTTACGGAGCCCCCGCTCTGACTGCCATGTAGACAAACCCTCGGCCAAAATGTTATGCCAGTATAACAACACTCCATCCTTCCACAGCTTCTGCCAGCTGAGGCTCTCGAGTGATTATTGTGACTATTTTACAGAAAAGGACACTGAGAGGCAACCAGGTTAACTAACTTGCCTATGCAGCAAGCCAGTGACAGCGAAGAATCAGATCCAGGTCTCCCGATTCTCAGCTCCCTGCTGTGACCACCAGGCCATGCTACCCATCATGCCCATAGCTCCCCATTCATACCTCTGTGGTATGGTCAATGAATTCATCACCCATGTACCACGCTCCATAAAAGACACTTCTTTCAGCTCTAGCACTAAGGGCCAGATTTTCAAAGTTATTGAGGTGCTTAAACGGGATTTTCAAAGGTGCTTAAGCAGTTTCGATGCCTAGGCCCAGGTCTGCAAAGGTATTTAGGTGCCTAACTTCCATTGACTTGAATGGGAATGCAATGCCTCCCTTCCTTAGATGTTTTGTTAATCCCACCGGTGCTGATCAGCATCTTTAGGTACCTAAACCCCTTTGAAAATCTGGCCCCAATTCCCCAACGGGAGCAGCTGTGGGGGGCACCTCCTTTGTTGCTTGGCAAAAGGGAAGAATTTACCCAATTTCTTCTTTCAAGGGAAAAAGAGAATTATGATATTGGGAGGAGGGGACTGGGTATCAAGACTCCTGGGTCTTTTTCAGCTCTGCCACTGACTTGTGGGGTAAGATTTTGGTCAAGTTTCTCCGTTTCCAGTCTGTAAGAGGAATAATAATAATTCACAGTAATAACAGTAATACTTCCCTATATGACATAGGGATCTAGTGTTGTAGCATTTCCCTACTTCTCAGCTGTGTTGCAAGGATGGATGAGTTAACGTCTGCCTGGTGTCTCTGCAGTGCTGTACAGGTGCTAACCGTCATTATTTAGAGCACTTCCTTCATGCGTTGTGGGATTCCTGAACGCTTGTACAGTTCGGATGTAAGGTGTGAAGCACCATGATCAGCGACATTACCGACACCCATATTTCCTCCAGCCAAACGTCTGACTCCTCAGCTGCCCAGGAGACTTACTGTAAGCAGCGGCTCTGTCCGGCTGTGAGCCCTGTGTAGGATTGGAGTGCCTGGTGGAATCCCTCTAAGCCGCTCTCTGTCACCGACAGCTGTCTCTGAGCCACCAGGATGTGCTGCAGGGAGAGAGGGCACAGTTAGGACTCCAGGCCAGACCTGCAGGCCCTTGCTAGAGGCAAAGGTGCCGACACATTGGGAGGGTCAGTACTCTTGCTCCAGGAGCTCGCTGGGGCTGCCCTTTGTACTACAGACTCCCTGTCCCCTCTGCTTTCCCCTGCCCATCACACTGCATGGTGGCTCATTAGGCCAGGGCCTCTCGAGTCGTGTAATGAACACGTGGCGGGTGCTGAGAGGCACCGTCTCCTCTGTTAACTGAGCAGTGATGAACTGCTGCCAAGGTTGCAAGTGCAGAACTGCAACAGGCCACCCTGGGAGCGAGGAGCTGTAACGCATACCCTGCCTGATCCGCAGGGAGCGGGGCGACTACTGCCTCTCCCGGTCTCCGCAAGGCTAGGGGCGTGGTGAATTAGTGCACGCTGCAGCCACCTGGTCACATCCCCTCCAGTCAGCTCCACTGGCCCCCTGTGCCCTCTCCCTGGGGCAAGAGAGGACATAGCTGCTATACCTGGGGGGTCATAGGGACTTTCCACCACAGGGTCCCTTCCATCCGGGTTTAAACTGGCTTGCTCCTGCATGGAGTTGGCCCAGTGTCTCATGGGACTCACATGCAGAACATTCCCTTTGAGCCCACGGGCTTCCTTTGGACTCATTCAGGTGTGGCCCTTTCTTCACATGGCAGCCCCGTGGATTGAAACACGCTCTCCTCAGGGGAACCATTTAGCAGATGGAACTCATGCCCTAGTCTGCCCACCATTCTGGTTCCCTTGCCTATCGATCTGGGGTGCGAGACCATGGAACAATGACTCCAGCTTCAGAGCGAAGCCGGGGACTCTCTCTGGTGAGTTCAACCGGGAATGTGCGCGTCTGTCTGCGCTCAGGCAGGCGTGCACATCCGTGCGTCAATGCAGGGATGGGAGGCCTGTACCCGTCTGCACCTGCACGTGAGTGGATGTGTGTGTGAGACAGAGAGAGAGAATCTCTTTGTGTCTCGGTGCTAGCAATCAATGGAAAGCAGCAGGCCTAGAACTTACAGCATTTCTCCCTTTGCAAGCAACTTCTTCTTTTAGAGGCTCCAGCCTTGGGCTCTGCATTTGTAGAAAAGCAAAATCATTGCTAATATGAGAATCTAATTACAGGGGAAAACAAGGGTGGGGTCAGGGCCGGCCTTGGTTCTGGGTGGGCGGCCCAGGGCAGCAGGCCAAAGAGGGCGCCATGAGCAGGGTTTGCCTGAGTCTCACCTGACCTGCCGAGAGCCGGCTGGGCTGACGGAGGAGGCAGACAGGCAGGCAGGCGAGCAGCAGCGTCTGGAGAGGGTGGAGGGATCTACGCTGCAGCAGGGCAGTTGGACAACCAGCCAGGTGACTCCTCTGGAGCAGGGGTGCCCCTCCATGGGGGCTTCAAGAGAGTCCCCACTAGACATTAACCCACTGGCCAAACCAACTTGGGACTTGACAGAGCAGTGATCTGCTCCGGAGAGGCTGGGGACTTGAAGACCAAGGGTGGTGGCACCTCAGCAGAGCTCTGCAGGGAAGGTCCAGCGGGGAGCAGGAGGGGGACTGGTGGGTCAGGACTGAGCTGTCCCAGACCTGAAAGAACAAGGGGTGCTCAGGTCAGGAGTGGGTCCATTAGCAGAGCTGAGAGGGGGCCCAGAACCAGAACAGCAGGGAGTGCTGCAGGTCAGGACTGAGGCGAGTCAGAGGTGATGCTCCACTGGTTGAGATGCAGAGGTCCATGCCCACACTCGCAGGGGGGCTGCGGGGTGGGGTTGAGCTGTATTACCATACGCGGAACAAGTCTCCCCTCTACCCACGCACCTTGCATTCCAGTTTGTCAATGAGCTGCTGTAGCCTGTTAATCTGAGCTGCCCACTGGCTGTCAGCTTCGACACAAACCCCTAGATGGAAAATGGACAGGGAGATGACATTGTTAGCCAGGTTCACACAGGGATGGCTCAGTTCACCCACACCCTGGCTGTCTGCCCCAGCTCTTTATACAGACTAGGTCCTCTGGCAGTAGGCACAACAGATGAAGAAAGTGGTGAATCTTTATTGCTGCCTTTTAGCATTTACGGGACAGATTTATTTGGCATTGATTGGCTCTGGAAGGCAGACAATATTTTACTCTCTTTCTGCCTAAATAATACACCCTTCCTTGAGACTGCAGGCAATGTCAGCAATGTCTGAATTTCACTGCTAGCGGGATGGGAGCCCTCTGGATTTCTTGTGATTTATGCGACTAGGATGAGCCGATCCTGGTCCCACTGATGTTAATGCCAAAGTACCAGCTGGGATTCAGCTAGGCGTTCAGAGGTGCAGGTGCTGATCTGAACTATCGCCACGGACTGCTGGATCGATGGGGACGGGAGGGGAGCAGGGAGGCTGTGGGGTGGTCTGGATTGCGGGGGCGGGCAGGGCTTAGAATCACATGGATAAACTCCTGAACATTTGGATCTAAACCGGACCCAATCTCTGATCCTTACTCCAAAGGAAACTGAGACGCTCCAACTAAGTACAGATAGGATGGTCCCCGGAACATTAGCACTGGTGTCCTTCCTGGCAGTGGGACTGCGTACAGAACAATAACCTGATCTGACTTCCTGCAGAACGTTGGTTCAGATATTTCCCCATCCACCAAGCTAGGCCAAATCACAGAAAGACACACGAGGCTCCCTTGAACTCGGGCATTATAAATCACATCCGTGAAGGAAAGCGGACTCAGAGCTGGTGTTCACACCCTCCCACGTCTCATTGTAACCCACACCGCCACCCTCCAAAGGCAGCCAGGTCCCAAGAGACAGGCGGCACAATGGTAATGGCTTCTCCCTCATCCACCTGGCCCTGCCAATACCTGTAGTAAGCATCCCGGAATAGGGATCCGTTGGAGACAAGCAGACGGTCTTCTGAGCTCTGCGCCCACATCTCCTGCCAGATCTCAGGCCAATGAAGACTTCAGATTTCTTCAAGCCTTTCCTAAAAACAAAAACGGATGTACTCAGCGCAGACCGCCGGCTACACCCTCCCCTGTGTCTGCCATCCCCGGCTTCCCCGTGGGAGTGGGTTGTGCAGACACCCCACACAGGTGGGGAAACCAGAGAGACAATCATGTTTTCACTAACTGAGATCTATTGGAGGCCTGATCCTGACTGTTAGATGACACCAGAAGGAAGAAACCAAGACCTTGTGGCCGAGCAGAAAGAGCTCAGGTTCTGCCCATTGGCACGTGTGCTGCCCAAACTCTCAGACCTGGCCGACTGGCACAGTTGCACCCACTCCTGGGCCTGCACACGAATGCTCAAACGACAACAGAAAACCAGCTACTGTTGTCCAGCTCAGTCATCCAGGAGCATCTCAGACCTGATCCGGAGCAGTGCTGACTGTGCACTCAAGCCCCACTCTCATCTTACTAGGTGCTTCTTCAAACAAACTCCCATTCAAGTCAGCCAGTGGCTGGACTGGAGCAGGCAGACTGAGCAGTACCCCTAGCAGGGACTGGCTGGCCCAGAGCGGGCGGGCTGGGCAGAGCCTGTGCTGGGGACCAGTTGAGCTGAGGCAGTTGGGGCAGGCAGTGCCTGGGGTTTTTTTTCAGTGGTCTACACAACTCTCAGGGTACAGCTACACTGCACGCTCCTTACAGCAGCCTGGAGAGGGCAGACACTGCCCGCCCCCTTAATCCAGGTATAAATAGCAGTGTAGATGGTGGGACACTGCTTAGGTGAGCAGAGTACAGACATGCCAGAACCTTTGGCTATGTACTTTACATGGCTCTCTGCATGCCCAAGCAGTGCCTCTCCCGTCTACACTGATATCTTAGCAACGCAGCATCCTGCTGCCTCCCCTCGCCAGAGCCCTTCCCAGACACAGTGAAAGGCTCCAGCCGCAGGGAAAAGCTCCCGCAGTGGGGAAAGGCTCTGGAAGAGGGCAGGAGGCAGTGGGGAAAGGCTCTGGAAGAGGGCAGGAGGCAGTGGGGAAAGGCTCTGGAAGAGGGCAGGAGGCAGTGGGGAAAGGCTCTGGCAGCTCCCTGTGCTCGACAAAGGCTCCGGCAGTGGGGAAAGGCTCTGGCAGCTCCCTGGGGTGGGGAAAGGCTCCGGTAGCAGGGAGAAGGCAATGGGGAAAGCAGCTGCCTGCTGCTGGAAGCTTTTCCCCACGGCCTCCCCCGGCCAGAGCCTTGCCCGGCCACGTGCAGCTGCGCAGCGCAGCGTGGACTCAGCCTGCCCTTCACTGCAGTGCGTAGCTACACAGACACTACACGCCGCCACCAGTGACGTGCAGTGTAGACATAGCCTCAGAGCAAGACACAAAGGAGCGTGTCAGAAGAACAGGGATCCAATCCGGAGAGCGCAGTAACAGCGTGTCCGGGAGTGCCTCCAGCCTCTGGCCCTCGCTGGAGCGGTGTTTCCTCAGCTCTCTAGCAAAGGGCCTGTTTGCTGGTAACTAAGGGGGCAAAGCGGGTGGTGGGGCTCAGGAACGAAGCCAAAGAGGAGCCTCATGTGGCAACGAGAGTTCCCCTCACTTTGCCAGCACCAATAGCTCGGAGGGCGGGTCAGCTGCGTTAATATGCAGTCACGGGGGGTGGTGTTTCGTAGCATTAACACCCTGCTGCAATGTGGGCTCTCTTGGGAGGCCATTAGCCAAAGCCACATTGGGAACCAAGCACAAACGGGTAGGTCCCAAATGCACAGCTCACCATGGGCCACGCTCCCTGCCTCCCATCTGGGCCGATACCAGCTGCCCCACGCCAGCTGCCCCGGCATTACCTCTCCCAGCCGGCCTGCTCTTCGATCGTGTCCGAGGCGCACTCCAGCGAGGCCTGCAGGGTCTGCAGCTGGGTCCTGGTCTCCCGCAGCAGGAAGCGGGTCACAAACTGCTCCATCTTGGAGGAACTCTCGTACTCCTGTGGGGAAGGAGAGAGAGGGAACGTCGCACCTAATGCCAGATCAGGTCCTCCAGGAGACCTCTCTGCTGGGCTGCAGCCTCCTCTCCTGTAATGTCCCAGGCCCATCTCGCTCCCACCCAGCGCCTCACTGGGCCTTGGCAGATGCAGCTGCTGAAGAGCCCGTCCCAGATTTTATACGCAACCCAGAGCCATACGGGGAGATCAGTTCGTTCTACACAATAATGGTGCTGCCGCTGTGGCACCTTCTCTCCAAAGAGCTCCAGGCACTGGAATAGCATTCAGAGCCCCTCCCAAGCCCCCAGGCAGGGAGGCTAATGCACTCCCACTTATCAGGTGGGGAAACTGAGGCACGAGCGGAGCGTGTTCATGCTTGGAGCAGGTGAATAAATATATAGAAATGTTGCAGACTTTAATACTGGGTTGGCTTTGCATTTCTGTAAAGACCTTAGAGCCTTGAGATAAGTGCTGGGAACATCAATAAATGCCTTGTCCAAGGACACTGAGAAAGTCAGTGGCAGAGCCTGGGACAAGAATTTAGGAATCTCAGCTTCCGATCCTCTGCCCTAACCACTCGCTTGTACAGCTTCTTGTGCCCAGCAGAGCTGGATATAGGCAAGACAGTTGGTAGCTCTTCAGCTCCCTATTGAGCCGTAGTGTATTAAATGCTAGAAATGATCGTGGGATGTGTGGTGGGGGTGGGCAATTTAAAACAGAAATCAGATTAAAGGGAAACCACAGCTGGCCTCCACTTGTCAGGCACAGTCAGCTCCAAACTGCAAGGAAGCTAATGGCATTTTCACAGGTCAAACCTCTTCAGGAGTTCTCATTTCCAGGCTCTCAGAAGCGCTGGATATTGAATGCACTGTTTTGGAAAAGAGAATCATTCGGCAACAATCGGCAGTTCTCTAGTGCAGTGCAAAACTCAGTTACTAGCTGCAGAAGGTATCCCTGGGACAAAAAGCACAGCACAGTGAGCATCAATGGGCCTCCCCATTGGCAGCTTCACAGAGGCCAAGGAGTTGGACTGAATGGGCCAGGCAGACCAAACACGCTCCTCTAGCCCAGAGGCAGGTGGGGCAGCACAGCAGAACGTGCCCCGTTGCTATCCTGGTGTGCTTGTTTTGTGACCAACAAAAAGACAGTTCTCAACCAGGGGTACTCAGAGCTCTTCCAGAGGGTACATCAGCTCATCTAGATATTCGCCTAGTTTTATAACAGGCTACATAAAAAGCACTAGCAAAGTCAGTACAAACGAAAATTCATAGACAATGATTTGTTTAAACTGCTCTGTACACTGTGCATTGAAATGTAAGTACAATATTTGTATTCCAATTGATTGATTTTATAATTATATGGTAAAAATGAGAAAGTCCGCCATGTTTCAGTACTAGTGTGCTGTGACACTTTTGTATTTTTATGTCTGATTTTGTAAGGTTCTAAGTGAGGTGAAACTTGGGGGTACACAAGACAATTCAGACTCTTGAAAGGGGTACAGAAGTCTGGAAAGGTTGAGAACCACTGGACTAGAGTCCCCAGGGCAGCCCATCCAGTGCCTCTCCCCATTGCCGAATGCACACCCACTGCCCCCAAAGAGAATCATTTGAAATTGTCATTGCATAGGCAGGGACTGGACCAGCAGCTTCTTTCCTCTCAGGTTACACTCAGTACACAAATGCAACTAGCAAGTAGGTCAAATTTATCCTTGGTTTAACTCCATTGACTTCCAAGGAGAGGCAGCAGGAAAGAATATGGCCCTCTGTGTGCTGGACCTCTCAGAATATGAGAACCATTGAGCTCAGCCAGCAGCTGGGAGCCCGGATGTCTCTCTGCCTTCAAAGATACATAGCACTTCTGGCTTGAACTAACCCAGGCTGGACTCTCTGTAAACCAAATTCAGATATTCATCAGCCCCATTGGTGACTTGGTGAGAGATCTCTGATCCAGGACAAGGCTTGCCTCATCAGAGCTAAAGTTTCCAGTTGCAGTTCAAAGTGACACAAGCATAAGTTTGAGAATAGGCTTTTTCTACAAAATCCATATAAAAATATCCCACCATTATCATGTTATCAGTGATGGATGCTGTCTGTGGAAGGAGGTGAGAGATCTCCAATATCCAGAAGTCTGGGCATCCTGATGGTCAATGTAAGAGAGAATTCAAGGGATATTTTTTAAACACAGATAAAATCATTTTTACTCCTGAAGCTGGAAACAAAATGTGTCCAATGTTAACAGTGAAAATCAGAAACTGATAAATATCCAATAACTATAACACAACAGAAATTCTCCTGATCAGTGCCCTGATTCAGTGGTCCAGCCCTATTCAGCAGAACACCCCGGCATACGCTTAACTTTAGGCATTTGCTTAAATCCTGTCAAGTCCAAAGGAAGTTGCTCATATTCTTAAGTGCTTTGCTGAACTGTGGCCAAAGACCGAGCATTGCAGAGCAGGAGGGATCATGTTCCTTTGCTAGCCTGTTGTTTTGCAGATTATAAGCAGAGGTGAGCCACAAAGTATACGGGGCATGCAGCTAACACTCCTTGTTGTGGAGAATAAAGCTGACTGGAAAGTCATGGGCATTTTAATAATATTACATGCTTTTCTAGCACGTTTCCCAGGAATCTCAAAGTATTACACCTCACAACAGCCCGTCTCATGGGCAAATATTTACTATGCCCACTTAACAGTGTCATAGTATCACAGTCTATCTTAAACAAGAGACAATTATTAACCAAAACTTCTACAACTACAGTCACAGACCAGTAGGCTTTCACCCAGCTTGAGTTCCAGCTTTCTTTCTCTTGTTTACCACAGACCACATCCTGTCTGGAATACTGTACAGCACACAGAGACATCCAGCAGCTGAACTATATGCTGCAGATAAACATACCATTACAAGCAGATGGAGGATCTGAGATACAGAAAGTGACTTGCTGAAGGTCATACAGCAAATCAGTGGCAAGGCTGGGAAGAAATCCCAGGGATCCTGATGCCCAATCACCAACTCTAGCTGCTAGACACCACTTCTCTGATAGACACTGAGCTAAGGCCACCACCTCCTGCAGGACGCTGATATGACTGGGATGAGCTTACATCACCACAGAAAGGTGAAATAAACATAAAACTTTCCCATTAAAGAACCCAGAAAACTGGGTGCAGTGAAGGGGAATATGACTGGAGCACTGAGAAAAATGGAGATAACCAGTCGAATTTAGAAAATGCTCCCTCAGGAAAATCACGTGGCAGTACAAAGGGGAAGAACTGGTACTGCCTTCCTGAGGAGGCAAGAGAATTTCTGGAGGTGGTGCAAGGGGACAGAACTAGAAGTAAAAGGACGCATTTAAGCCAAAGAACATTTAGGCTAAATATCAGGGACATTTGCAACTAGACTGGACTATGTGCTATTAAATATACTGGAGGCAACAATCCTGAGTCAGCCAAGCAGATGAGTTAGGTGTGTCATAGCAAGTCTTCTCTGTCTTCTGGTTGCATGGCTAAAACTGGTCCAGGTTACTCCAAGGTTCTTTTTCATCCTTAGATCCATTTAAAAGAACAGTGTCTAGATGTCTCTCTCCTTTTCAGGTACCTTTTCCTTCTCGGGTTTTTTAGCCACCATTGTTTTCCTTAAAAAGCAGATGATGACTCTGGGAATGCCACAGAAAATGTTATTCGGAAATAGAAGTTTAAAGGCTGGCCTGCCCTTCTGCATCCACCATTTGGGAGTATCCGGTGCCCCAGGGGCAGTTTTGCATCCTCAAGATGTGTGGATTGAGCTGCTGTCATGCCGGGGTCTAACTAACTACCTGGCACGTGGCCACAACTGAGGTAGACAGCTACATAACATCAGATTGGTGGGGCTTTGGCATGAACGCAGCATTTCCCACCTGAAGCTATTAGCCTTTTTGCACCATCACATTGTTTTCTCAGCTGAGAGATCAAAACCAAAGATCAGGGCTCAAGTAGGAAGTGACAGGATACCTTTTGCCTGCAACCAGAGCAGCTGGTGCTATGATCCTAACAACTAAGTAGCACTTGGACATGGCCTATACTTGGACGGGAGACCTGCAAGGGACATTGGGTACTGCAAGTAGTGATTCTGGTAGTTCACTAGGAGTGCTCTGCCTTCTCAGTCCATTATGAGAGTGGCAGCAGCGGGCTCCTAGGGATGCAAAAGGTTTCCCAATCACCGGTAGTTACTAAAGATCCCACGTCAATTTTTGCAAGAGCAGGAATGTTAAACCAGCATCTTGGTCACTTTGTCGTCCTAAAATTCATCCATGTGCTTCACTGGATCTGGGACTTGTCTCTACTTTCTATCCCAAAGTGCTGGGCAGCGTGGCACTTTGTGTTTTGCTGTGTTACAAGCAGAGGTGGTGGCTGCATTACACATAGGTGATCCCTGGGTATATGACCCACCTCTAAAATAAAAGGCCAGATCCACTTCACTTATGCCCACTAAACAATACTTTAGTCTGCCGTCTGAACTGTCTTTAATGGGACCACTCAGCAAAATTACACAATATGAGTGACTAGTACTGGGTCAGCTCATTATCAGGCAGGGATGCGGGAAGGAACGAGCTGCATGTGGCCCAAACTGATTTGAGGGTCTCCTTAGCATCATTCAGATCCACCCAGTATAACCTGCTCCCAGCGCTCCACGCCTTAAGGAGTTCACACAAAGACATACACAGAGCCTGGCCTCTTTCTCTCACTGCCAGGGAAGGGTATCCGGGGATAGGCAGCAGGACAATGGGACCCAATGGGCCAGGCAGCCTCAGAGACACCTCATCCATTGTAAAGTCACATCTATGCCTACGGTTGACATCACAGAAGCTCCTTGACTTCTGACACAACTGGCTCAGCAGGGGCAGTACCAGCTGGCTCGGAAGGAATCACAAGATGGGCAATTACAACTCTAGAAAGAAGGTGAAAAAAGCAAAGCAAGAGAAGAAGGAGAAGTGCCCAGATCTGGAGAAGGAAAAGGAGAAAGGGCGACTGGTTATCTATCTGAAAAAGAACAAGTCCACTGTAAGTGCCAGCCGGTGACTCGCCCCAGCTACAGGGGCATCCGCACTCATGCTCTCCAACAGCTTCACACCCCACCTGGCCACGCCCCTCATCCCACACAACATGCACAGTTGCTCTCCACACATGGCTCCCTGCACAACTGCCACAGACAGACACATGCCAGGCTCCATCCCCCTAACACTATCCCCGCGTTCCATCTCTCCTGTAGAGCGACCAGACAGAGGCTGAGGTCTGGGCGACATGGACCAACCACTGCCGTGTGGACTTGTGTCGGAACTAGGTTTCAAAACTAGAATAACCGGCCCTGGGCTAAGGCCCTTCTCTAGCCTTAGGTTTTTGCTGGCCCAGGGTGGGGGTACATTACGCTGGTGGGTCGAGTAGAGGTGTGTACATTTTGATACTGTTTGCATTATACAGTGCGAAGGAATGCTGGTGACAAGAACCATCATGAGTTCCTAATTGACAATGTATTTGTCTTAATCCTTCTTGAGTAATTGGAATTCGAGCTCCTAGGCCAGCCATTGTCTCTTGCTCTTGGATAAACAAGAAACCAAAACCCTGGGCAGAGGGACTGGGGAACGGTCCCCTAAAACACATCAATAACCCAGGAAAGTCCCCAAAGACCAATACTCACTTTGCCTAATAAGAAGCCGTGGAATTTCCCGTCAGCCAACTGGCAAACACCCTGCTCCTGGGGTGACTGGGAAGAGACCGGTGGCCGAGGGAAGGCACTTTCCGGGAAGTAGCTTCACTCTGCGGCACCGTCAGCCGTGTCACTGGCCACGTCTGCTCTCCAGGAGCGCCTGGCTGAGGCTGGAGAGCTGAAAGGGGAGGTCCTGAGTGGCAGGGGAGCAGCCCAGGCCAATGGGACTGAAAGCTTTGTTTGTTTCATTTATTCTACAGATCAAAGCAGTGCTGCTGCCTCCTCTTGGGAAGCTGTCCCACTGCCCAAAGACCCCCTCTCTGATCACCCTCCCTCCTGGAAGCACAGTTAAAATCTTTGGCAGATCGGAGCTGGGCAGCAGGAGGGGAGAGGTTCCCCGGCCACCACAGCCGTTCCCCTCATCAGCACGGCTGGGAGCCGGAGATGGGGACATCCAGAAGATGAGGAGGATCCTGACCCTGTTCTTTTTGGTGGAGTCTGACAAGGCCGAGGGAGGGGATTCCCTGGGCTCCAAGAACCAGGTGAGGTTCTGGTACACCGTACACCCAGGCGCTGGGAGTGGATGGCCCAGGCGGTGAGCAGCCCAAGGAGCGTCGCTGTCTCCAACAACACTACAGTGCGTGCGGGAACCAAGGAACCCATGGAAGGGGGAAAATAAACCAACCCGAGCATCTAAGATGACTGGCTGTGTTTAGTATGTGTTCGGGGGCGCGGGAGGAAGACAGGAAGACAAGAAATATTAGAGCCTTACACTAAGGGTCTGGCACCAGCGACCCCACGCTGCAGTCCTTGGCTGGAGAGAGGGCCTCCAGGAGACAGTGCAGGAGGTGGGGGATGGGGTGGGAGGTGAGAAAGAAATTGGCTTTGCAAAGTGAGTGCTTCCAAGCTAGCCTTGGAGACAGAGCTCCTTTCACAGCCTTTCAGGGGTTCCCGAGAGGTGAATCGACCAATGAGAAGGATGGCGGGTGAAAAGGCAAATTGCCTGGGAAGAAATTCCCATTGTATAAAGAGGGGGCAGGAGCCTCCACTCTATCAGCTGAGAACTAAGAAGGTGTGGGGAGTTCCTGGCTTTCCTGGTGGAGTGGGAAGTGCAGGGCCAACTGTTTCCATGAACAAACCTCTGGCATACTGACATACAGGGATGTCCATGCTGCATCGAGAGATGCCATGGAGCATTGTTAACCAGAGAAACTGGGGCTAAGAAAATGCTGGCACCTGGTCAACACAGCAGACTGGAAATCAGCCAGCGGTCAGGAGTTACAGTCGTGTATATAGCAAGACGGGAGGCTTAGTGTTCCTCTAACGTCCCTCTGTTGTGACTCACAGAAAGCAACAAAAGCGTCGCTGAACCATTTAACATTGGCTTTTATTAGAAACTCAGGCTAGAAAGTGCTTTCCTGTCTGCTAACCAACTACCCTGTGTTCTCTCTCCTTGTCAATCTGTGCTGCTAGTCACACTCTGGAGTGGAGTTATATAACTGTGTAGTCACACTGCGTGAACCAGGAGCCAGCTCCAACAGAAAAAAGAGCTTTTTGCAGAGAGTAAAAGAAATTTGGCTATTTCCACCCTCTTTCTCCCCAGGCTCTGGATCAAAGATCTTTAACATCAGGAAGGAGAGGCCCACAAAACAGGTTTTTGGTGAATAAGAAAGCCACATCCCAGAAGCTGGTAGAATCACAGAATAATAGAAACATAGGGCTGGAAGGGGCCTAAAGAAGTCATCAAGTTCAGCCCCCTGCGCTGAGGCAGGACCAAGTAAATCTAGACTATCTCTGTCAGGTGTTTGTCCAACATGCTCTTCAAAACCTCCAGTGATGGGGATTCCACAACCTCCCTCGGAAGCCTATTCCAGAGCTTAACTGCCCTTAAACTTAGAAAGTTTTCCCTAATATCTCACCTAAATCTCCATTGCTGCAGATTAAGCCCATCACTTCTTGTCCTACCTTGTGTGAACATGGAGAACAATTGATCACAGTCCTCTTTATATCAGCCCTTCACATATTTGAAGATTGTTATCAGTCTAGTCTAGATGCGATAAATCGACTGCTGAGCGCTCTCCTGTCGACTCCGGTACTCCACCAGGGTGAGAGGCGCAGGCCCCAGATCCTTGTCACCAGTACTACCACCTAGCCAGTTATTCCCCAGTATAGTATTCTAAATGGATACCATCAATACCGTTCAGCTCCTGGCTTTATCCTACTGGGACTGAGCTGCATGTGATGCTTAGCAAGAAATCTAGAACATGGCAAAATAGAAACAAGCCAGGGAGGCAAGAGTAGGGGTGTGAAACAGTGTGTTGGGCAAATCTTGCTTCCCTCCAATTCCCCTTGTAGTTTCATGTCTGTCCTCAACTGTTGTGCAGTTGCTATACATTGTTAAACAGCTCCTACATTCCACTTCAGAGGTGGCTGCATTTCAGTGTGTGCGCATGAAATGCTTCCTGTCAATAAATCATGTAAATCCCAAAGGATCTTACAGAGTCTTACAAGCTGTCAGTGTAGGAATCACTTCACCCCTTCCTTTGGATGGAAGACAACGGCTGTTTAGCAGCATATAGCAAGACGACAGAATTAAGACAGTGGGCTGGGACCTTGCCAGGGTCTCAGCCGTGTCATCCCTACCTGTGGAAAGTGTGGCACGGGTCTGATGCCCAGGGCTTTGGTATTACAATGCATTCTCCTGGCATCGGCAGTTCCAGCACACATGTGCACACACAGGTCTGTGAGGTCATGGGAGCTAACAATCCCTTTCTAGGAACAGAAGCCACATGGGGTAGGGGAAGATTCCAGAACTTCCAGGACAGCGTCCCCCCACTGGAACCCTTCCTTCCTCACCAGCAGTTCCAGGCCACACCCGGGAGCCCTAATGTCTGTCCTAGGCCAGCTCCAAGAGGATCCAGGGGTCAGAGGGGAGGGGAGATGGACATCATCAGGTGAGGGCGTCATACCATACATGACTCCATCTCAGCAGGGAGGGTATCAGAATCTGGGTTTGTGTGGGGCTGCAATCAGGGAGCACTTCCAACACATCTCCCCCAGAGAAATGATGCTCTTTTAGGGACGGGGGCCCTAAATGCAACATAAAGGCCCATTCAGAGCCCTAGAACACACATAGAATCATAGAATCATAGAATATCAGCGTTGGAAGGGACCCCTGAAGGTCATCTAGTCCAACCCCCTGCTCGAAGCAGGACCAATTCCCAGTTAAATCATCCCAGCCAGGGCTTTGTCAAGCCTGACCTTAAAAATCTCTAAGGAAGGAGATTCTACCACCTCCCTAGGTAACGCATTCCAGTGTTTCACCACCCTCTTAGTGAAAAAGTTTTTCCTAATATCCAATCTAAACCTCCCCCACTGCAACTTGAGACCATTACTCCTCGTTCTGTCATCTGCTACCATTGAGAACAGTCTAGAGCCATCCTCTTTGGAACCCCCTTTCAGGTAGTTGAAAGCAGCTATCAAATCCCCCCTCATTCTTCTCTTCTGCAGGCTAAACAATCCCAGCTCCCTCAGCCTCTCCTCATAAGTCATGTGTTCTAGACCCCTAATCATTTTTGTTGCCCTTCGCTGGACTCTCTCCAATTTATCCACACCCAATGGCCACCCTCGCCCTGTGACAAAATTGAGCTGCAGGGTTTTATAGCTGGGGAATCTGAACTCCAGGAAGATCCTAGGGCCAGTCAACATGGCTGAGCACATTTGGGTTGGAATTTAATAACCCATGAACATTTCTTTGCCAAGTGTCAAGCTGCCCAGGGGAGCGCTCAGCAATGCCACGCTGAGGTCACTGTTGCTATCAACCCATTCAGCTGGGGGCAGTGAAGGGTGGGGAAAGAGAACACAAGAAACAAGTGAGAAGGGGACGGCATGGAGGAGACTGAAGAACATTGGGTTTAACTATATGATCGTGTTAGATAAGGTAACCCCAAACGGTGCACCTGGTGCTGCCCAGGACCCTGGATCCCTGACACCAAGGTAGTCTGTCTGCATGGCTGTTCCAGAGCCATGGACCCTGGAAGCCTATGGCTTCCAGGCTTTGGACCCCCGCCACCTGCCTGGTGGGCTGCTGAGAAGCTGGGCGGGTGAGCTGACAGGACAGTAGGCAAGTTTCTGATGGATCCTGCCAGGTTTCCAGAGGAATTTCATCAAAATCGAACTGTTTCCTCAAAATGCTTTGATCTTACCAATCTGCAAAATCTGACAAAAAACATGTCGTTGCAGTTTTTCCAACCAGCTCTACTCCCTTCATCGCCAGAATAGCCTTTGCTGTGCCCATATCCTGGGTAGTCCTGCACTATTTAATGTGGCCCAATGTGGGGGGACAGACATTTTTAGGAGAGTTGCCCAACAACAGCAAGTGACCTCAGCTCAGTGTGTGCCATGGACAGCCCTAGGACAGGGTGGGTGTTATACTTTCATTTCTCAGAGGGTTGCACCGTAAGATGGAGAACATCATTCCATTCCAAACCCCAATTTTCAGCTGCTCACAATTTTCCTTATACATTTCCTTTGGGAGCGAAATTTCACACCATAGCCCAAAGCTGGGGGCTTTGTTTTTTAATTTGAATAAAATCCATTCGGTCCTTTCTGAGGTGCGTGTAAGGGGGGTAAGAGGTGGGAAGGCTTTGTGACCATTTGATAGGCTAAGACAAGTCATAAAGGCTGAACACTGCTTCCTCTAACGGATCCACAGCCTCCACTGAGGAATGTGCGAGTTTGCCAGGTTTGCACAGTTTGGATTTGGAAAGAACAGTTGAAAATGCCACACCGAGCACACACAGGATGTCATTTTTAGCACCTATTAAAGATCGCCCTTTCCAATATGCATGCAGGTATCAGTTGATGAGGGGGGAAATGCAGGTTTCAGGGAGAATCAGCACAAGGTCTAAGCACTGTTTAAGTCTTTAGGGTGAAGTGATACATAGCATCACTCAAACCCTCTGTTCATAGCACAGACCCTCTGAGTTGTGATGTATTCTTAGGCAAATACATTGGCAATAACTTTCAGAGGGCTGTAGCACCTGATTATCTAGCCCTGGGCAAGCATCAGTGCATCTCTGGCCTCGTGCTCACTCTGCGTACTCATGGCTGCACGCATGGTGCACATTCTGCTTGGTACCCGCACAAGGCAAGATGGTTATCAAGCCACATTGACACACACACCGGGAGCTGCCACGTACATGCGGCCTTGCTAAGACAGAAATGCCCTACGACCCGTCTGGGGTAGGAAAACCAGGCCCAGGCCGTAGATAGTGCACTAGAGTCAAGATTTAAAGTTAATGTGGTAGGGCATCCAAATCCCCTAGGCAGTTTTGAAAAATCACAGCCTAGGAGCACCAAAGCAGCAGTCTGGATTGCCATTCTTCCGGATCATTCCTTTGGGCTCTTGGAGCACTGTCCTGTTGTGACGGGAGCCTGTTTCAATGCAATGTGTTGCTGAGCAGACGTACCAGCATGATTGTGTTTACGTGACAAGGCATGATGAGATGGCCAAAAGTGTCCAACCAGACCAACTCCAGAAGGGGGCAACTCCACGGCACAACCAGGTCACTGCTGCTGAGGAACCCCCGGCTTGTGGGCATGTCCTGACTCTTGATCATTGCGTTTCTCAGCTGTAATCCCGCATTCACAATGGGTTTGTATTTAACTGGTAACGTGACTAGACACTGCATTATAGATCATCCGTTTGCTCTGTTGCAGGATGAGGCAAGCTTTCCAATTCCCTTCTTCCCTCTAATCCCTGACTGTGCATCTTCCCCATCCTGACGTCAGAAGTGGATAAAGCTCAGACAGTTTGGTGGTGCAGATAACACTATGGGAAAGGTTGCGGTTGTCATCGACAATGGTAGTTGCTTCACTCGAGCCGGCTTTGCTGGAGAGGACAAGCCAAAGTCTGTGCTGAAGACCACGTCCATGCCTCCCACCTGCCCAGCTGTGATGCGGGAGATCCCATGCCATCTCACTGCTACTGGCTGTGGGACAGGGGGTGCCAGGGCACCCAAAACCCACCCGCTCAGGCATGGCATCATCACTGACTGGGAAGCCATGGAAAATCTGTGGAGCCACCTTTTCTTCTGCGGGCTGAGACTGTCCCCTGAGGAGCAGCCGCTGCTCATGACCGACTCTCCCTCCTGCCCCACAACCAATCGGGAGAAGGTGGCCGAGGTGTTCTTTGAGGCCTTCGCTGTTCCAGCCTTGCACGTGGCTAACACAGGCCTCCTCTCCCTCTGCTCCTGTGGCAGGGTCACTGGCCTGGCTGTGGAGGCTGGGGCTGGGGTGTCCCATGTCACTTCCATCTGCGCTGGGCAGATCTGGAGGGAAGCCACGTATCGCCTGGATGTGGCTGGGTTTTTCCTTTCCAAGCACATGCATACCCTGCTGCTGAAGAGCTCCAATGACCCACAGCTGCTGTATGCCTTGCAGAAGACGACGGTGACCCAGCTGAAGAAGCAGTGCTGCTACGTGTCCATGGACTATGAAGGAGACCTCCAAGACAAAGCTCACCAGTTCCCAGTGTGTTTTAAGACCCCTGATGGGCACTGGATAACTCTGGATAAGGAGCGGTTCTGCTGCCCAGAGCCACTCTTCCAGCCAAAACTGCTGGACCAAAATTCTCCAGGCATTCACCTTTTAGCTTTCCAAAGCCTCCAGAAGGTGCCAGACGAGTGCAAGGGGGACATTATCGGTAACACTGTGTTATCAGGGGGCTCATCAATGTTTCCTGGTTTCCCTGAGAGGATGTGCTCAGAGCTGGATGCCTTGTTATATGGCAAAGGCTACCGGATTAAAATTCTGGCTGCCCCAAAGAGGAGTATGGCAGTCTGGGCTGGAGGCTCCATGGCAGCCTCGCTTAAGTCCTTCCGGCATATGTGGATGAGAAAGGGCGAGTACCAGGAGTGCGGGGCAGCATATGTGCACAAGAAGTTCAATTAGTTTCTAATAAATAACCACTGTTCTGGCTATCTGTCTGCCCAAAATGGTATAATTCTGCCTATACAATTAAAGCCAAGGCAGGAATGCAAAGGTCTCTGTAACAAAGAAAGCAATGCATCTGGCATCCCAGTTTCCTGTTGTCTCTCCAGGGGCAGAGTTAAGGTTGTCATGATCTGAGTGCATATGAGTGCATTGTCTGAGAAATACCACCTTCCTCCTGGATTTCCTGAGTTTCTATTTCTGGGGCTATCTACACACAAACTGGAATCAAAGTAATTAAACTGCTTTTAATTCACACCTATGAGTGTTTCAATGGAAGTCTGTGTGTGGCCACTCTTAATCTGAAACACGCGTCGCCACGTATAGGCTTACACCAAAATAACTGACGCTGGCATGAATGAAAACTGATTTAATTATTTTGGTTCCAGTTTGTGTACAGACAACACTAAGGCTCTGAGACTGTGCCTTGCAGGGATACAAAGCACCCGACACGGATGTGTTGCTGCAACTTTAACTTCAGCTTAAAGTTTTGTTGGAGAATTTCCTTATTTTTTTTTTAAAGTCCCTGAATTTCACTAGAAAGGATCTTTGTCCTGCAGATTGTAGAAGGAATCCCCAATCGAGCTGTTCATATGAATGTCAGGAAGAGAAACACCCCATTTGTCGACTGGACCTTCTCCAGCAGAACTCAGGAGAGCCACACGGAGCAGGGTTGGGAGGAGAGTAGAGGTGCAGATGATAGCATATATAGAAAGCATTCTTTCCCCATGTTGCATTAGCAAGATTCCTAATACAAAGTTAATAATTCTGGTTTTGACATTAAATCAGATAAACTATGGTGGTGGACATCGGCTCTCAGCTCAGGGAGGCTAGTTAGCTAAGTTTCTCTCTCTCTCTTTCTCTCTCATTTTGTTATAAAGTGACAAAAATTAAGAGACCTTTTCCGTTCTGAATACTGCTATTTTTAGGACGCCATAACTCAGGAACTCCTTGTACATTTCACTTCAAATCAAGCAGAAAAATTCTACCTTAGACCCAGACCCAACCTGTCAGTTTTGAGGCTCGGGCAAGTTTTGGTCTTGGATTTTAGGGACTTGGTGCATGATTGGCCCAATTCTGGAAACTCAAGACCCAGTTCTCTGCAAGCATTGCTCCTCTGAAGTTAATGGAGTTATGCCAGCATTCTTGGCTGCCCCTCAGTTGGCCACTTTAGCTCTAGAGAGGCTGCTGCCTAGCAATACTCTGAGAAAGGGAAATATTATCACTGAATCCACAAGCAGAGTTTTCTTTGCTGATACTTCTTGCTGCGGGGACAGTGCAATGGGGTTGTGTATCTCAGAAGTGGTTTAGGGATGGCCTCAAACTTAATTCAAATCTGCAGAATGAAATTTATTCCCAGTACAAGTATCCCCTCTACAGACTTTAAGGCCCCTTCAGCTCTTCATATCCAGGGACCAAGTCTCAGAGTCACACTCAGGGGCAAGTCTTGAAGTCACTGATTACTCACTGCAAAACTACATCTTGGTGACCTCACAATAGCAGTTTGGTGGCTTTTACAACTGACCTATTAGTCAGAGGCATATCTCCCAAGAGGTGGGAGGCAGCAGAATTACCCTGACCTCCCTCCCAAGGAAGAGTGGCTGTTACCGTGAGGAAGCCCCAGCATGAGAAATTATATCTCGAGAAAGACAATCAGAATGCCAATGCAAGGGTAGGAGGAAAGATCTGGAGAAGGAGGTAGTGTGATTCAAACACTGTTTTAGAAGAAGAAATTTGTAAGTATCCACTGAGGACATACCCAAGTTACTGGGGTGTCATCATTAGGTTATTCACTGTTATTACGTTTCATTGGTTGCCAGTTTGCAAGGTGCGTTAGGGATAAAAAACCAGACAAGTCCCCGTGCCAAGGAGCTTACAACCATTAGCAAGAGGGATCAGTGGGCTAACCAAACACAAAAAGGAAGAGAGGAAAACACACATAACAGTCACTTACCATAGACACAACTCATACCCTGCAAACACAACATGTATACACTACATCAGAGGTGGGCAAACTACGGCCCGTGGGCCACACCTGGCCCGCGGGACCATCCTGCCCGGCGCTGAGCTCCTGGCCGGGGAGGCTCGCCCCCAGCCCCTCCCCTGCTGTCTCCCCTCCCCCACAGCCACGCCAGGGCAGTGCTCTGGGCGGTGGGGCTGCGCACTCCTGCAGGGCAGCGCAGTGGGCAGGCTGGCTCTGGCCAGGCAGTGCAGCTGCCACACATGCTGCTCTGGCACGGTAAGGGGGCTGGGCCGGGGGGCGGGGGGGTTGGATAAGGGGCAGGGAGTCCTGGGGGGCAGTCAGGGGGCAGTTGGATGGGGTGGAGGTTCATGGCGGGGGGTCAGGGGACAGGGAGGGGTTGGATAGGCATGGGAGTCCCGGGGGGCCTGTCAGGGGGTAGAGGTGTGGATAGGCGTCGGGGCAGTCAGGGGACCGGGGGGTTGGGGTCCTGGGAGGGGCATTTAGGGTTGGGGGGTCTTGGGAGAGGCTGTCAGGCGACAAGGAGCGGGGCGGGGGTTGGATGGGTTGGGGGTTCTGAGGGGGGCAGTCAGGGGGTGGGAAGTGGGAGGGGTGGATAGGGGGCGGGGGCCAGTCTGTTTGGGGAGACACAGCCTTCCCTACCTGGCCCTCCATACAGCTTTGCAACCCCAATGTGGCCCTTGGGCCAAAAAGTTTGCCCACCCCTGCATTACATACTCTGCTGGCACAGCAGGGGAAAACAGAACGCAACATTTGGATTTATCTACTAAGGTCCTTGGGGACTTTCCATTGGCCTCTGAGGGATACACTGACCCTGGCTATTCACCTGCTTAGCCCTCACACCAGTAAGGGAGAAGTAATGGGAAAATTTGTTACTTTCCAGACCAGCTCTGTGCATCCCAGCTCAAATAACCACCTCCCATCCCCCACTGGACTGTGCCACCCCACCAGTGACAGCCATACACCAGGGATGGGAAATCCTCGGGTGGCAGACAATCCAGGCTTGCCCACCAGCACCAGCCTCAGCCCTCTGGAGTGAAAGGAAAGGAGACAAGGAGAAGGCGAAGCAGAGGCGTCACAACATAAGGAAGACCATGGGCTCAGTCTTGCTTCTCGTGGTCATGGTTTTTGAACTGGATGAGGGGTGTTGCCTGGACCCCCTAATGGAGGGGGTCCCTTTCTGGTACAGGCTGCACTCCCTGCTCCTTGGTGAGGAGCTCTCTGGCTACAGTCCACTGTAGAAGCGTTGTCACCATTGATGGGGCTCAGGAGGAAGGAAAATGAGCATTTCAAATGACTGACTGTGGCTAAAACAGAATCTATTATTTACTGACTTACTCCTAGGAGGTAGAATTGACTCTCTTTCTGTAGAAGAGATGTCCAGTGCCCAAGCATTCTATTGCTGTCTACACAATAAACTCAGATAATACCGAGCGGTCTTTCCCTTTGCAATTCTTTCATGAACAGTAATATGATCCGGGAGCCAAAACACGGGCCAAGATCAGAAGGGCAATATTTCAAATGGTGTCACACACTTCTCATGCCCCTTCCCACGCCTCCAAACATTTGCAATGGAACACAGTGAATGAGTAAACAGATATGCGATGGCTTGTCAAAGTTATTTAACACTAAATGCCGTTTGTGTGTGCGAAGACGGGTTTGCAGGGGTGTTCCCGGTGTCCCTGGACATGATTATCTGGGCTAGAACACTGCCTGTTGACCCCATTATCCCGAGACCACCATCTCCCAGCACTCTGCAGAAGGTCTGAAACTCCAAACCACACATTGCGGGCCTGATTTTGAAACAATTTAGGGATGCAGTTTTATACACAAAAAACACATGTAAGCAGTGTCAGGATGAGCTCCACCCTGACATCTGGTGGTGAGGTGTGGCAAGTTGTGAAAAAGAACTTCAGGGGCCGATCTCATTTGCATAGGCACACCCACCACGCCTAGAATGAGACCATAGCTGCTCAAATGGTCACTTTGGCTGCTGTGGGATCCCCAGTGTCTCTGTTATTGGGGCAGGAAGAATAAATTGTTATTACCCTGATTATGGGAACTGTGCTTGGAACTGTACGTGGCCTTTTGTTATGATGGAGGGATTCACCATCAACTAAGTAGCACTCGCTAGGCAAGGGTCATGGGTTCCAAAACTGTGTGAATAGAGAGAGGCTGGGGACAAGTATTAGTACTTGGTGGCATGGGCCCCTTGGTGAGGGCCTTACATGCTAATTGCACTTCCTCCTCTCTCCACTGTGGAATATCAGAGCTAATTTTGATTTCATTAGAAGTCTAGTTATAGGCTGCTGAGCTCACTTTGGGCTGGCAGTGTACCAGCACTGGGGCTCCCCTACTACAAGCTGAATTCACCTACGAGCTGAAATCACTGAGTGTTGTGTTAAGTAGTGGGGGAGCCTGAAGATATATTGTGGAGCAGTTTGCGGGACGGCTGGTGAAGCAGTTCGACGCGGAGCAGTGTGTGGATGGCAGGAGCTGCTTGTGGGTCGTGGAGCTGAGCGAAGGAGTTTGTGGGGCGGCTGGCGGAGCGGAGCGCAGCTGAGCGAAGGAGTTTGTGGGGCGGCTGGCGGAGCGGAGCGCAGCTGAGCGAAGGAGTTTGTGGGGCAGCTGGCGGAGCGGAGCGCAGCGGAGCGAAGGAGTTTGTGGGGCGGCTGGCGGAGCGGAGCGGAGCGGAGCGCAGCTGAGCGAAGGAGTTTGTGGTGCAGCTGGCGGAGCGGAGCGGAGTGCAGCAGAGCGAAGGAGTTCGTGGGGCGGCTGGCGGAGCAGAGCGGAGCGGAGTGCAGCGGAGCGAAGGAGTTCGTGGGGCGGCTGGCGGAGCGGAGCGGAGCGGAGTGCAGCGGAGCGAAGGAGTTTGTGGGGCGGCTGGCAGAGCGGAGCGGAGTGCAGCAGAGCGAAGGAGTTTGTGGGGCGGCTGGCAGAGCGGAGCGGAGCGCAGCGGAGCGAAGGAGTTTGTGGGGCAGCTGGCGGAGCGGAGCGGAGCGAAGGAGTTTGTGGGGCGGCTGGCAGAGCGGAGCGGAGCGCAGCGGAGCGAAGGAGTTTGTGGGGCAGCTGGCAGAGCGGAGCGGAGCGCAGCGGAGCGAAGGAGTTTGTGGGGCAGCTGGCGGAGCGGAGCGGAGCGGAGTGCAGCGGAGCGAAGGAGTTCGTGGGGCGGCTGGCGGAGCAGAGCGGAGCGGAGTGCAGCGGAGCGAAGGAGTTCGTGGGGCGGCTGGCGGAGCAGAGCGGAGCGGAGTGCAGCGGAGCGAAGGAGTTCGTGGGGCGGCTGGCAGAGCGGAGCGGAGCGGAGTGCAGCTGAGCGAAGGAGTTCGTGGGGCGGCTGGCGGAGCGGAGCGCAGCGCAGCGGAGCGAAGGAGTTTGTGGGGCGGCTGGCAGAGCGGAGCGGAGCGGAGCGGAGCGCAGCGGAGCGAAGGAGTTCGTGGGGCAGCTAGCGGAGCGCAGCGGAGCGAAGGAGTTCGTGGGGCGGCTGGCGGAGCGGAGCGCAGCGGAGCGAAGGAGTTTGTGGGGCGGCTGGCAGAGCGGAGCGGAGCGGAGCGGAGCGGAGCGCAGCGGAGCGAAGGAGTTCGTGGGGCAGCTAGCGGAGCGCAGCGGAGCGAAGGAGTTCGTGGGGCGGCTGGCGGAGCGGAGCGCAGCGGAGCGAAGGAGTTTGTGGGGCGGCTGGCAGAGCGGAGCGGAGCGGAGCGGAGCGCAGCGGAGCGAAGGAGTTCGTGGGGCAGCTAGCGGAGCGCAGCGGAGCGAAGGAGTTCGTGGGGCGGCTGGCGGAGCGGAGTGCAGCGGAGCGAAGGAGTTTGTGGGGCGGCTGGCAGAGCGGAGCGGAGCGGAGCGCAGCGGAGCGAAGGAGTTCGTGGGGCAGCTAGCGGAGCGCAGCGGAGCGAAGGAGTTCGTGGGGCAGCTAGCGGAGCGCAGCGGAGCGAAGGAGTTTGTGGGGCGGCTGGCAGAGCGGAGCGGAGCGGAGCGCAGCGGAGCGAAGGAGTTCGTGGGGCAGCTAGCGGAGCGCAGCGGAGCGAAGGAGTTCGTGGGGCGGCTGGCGGAGCGGAGTGCAGCGGAGCGAAGGAGTTTGTGGGGCGGCTGGCAGAGCGGAGCGGAGCGGAGCGCAGCGGAGCGAAGGAGTTCGTGGGGCAGCTAGCGGAGCGCAGCGGAGCGAAGGAGTTCGTGGGGCGGCTGGCGGAGCGGAGTGCAGCGGAGCGAAGGAGTTCGTGGGGCGGCTGGCGGAGCAGAGCGGAGCGGAGCGCAGCGGAGCGAAGGAGTTTGTGGGGCGGCTGGCAGAGCGGAGCGGAGCGCAGGAGTTTGTGGGGCAGCTGGCGGAGCGGAGCGGAGCGGAGCGGAGCGAAGGAGTTTTTGGGGCGGCTGGAAGAGCGGAGCGGAGCGGAGCGGAGCGCAGCGGAGCGAAGGAGTTTGTGGGGCAGCTGGCGGAGCGGAGCGGAGTGCAGCGGAGCGAAGGAGTTCGTGGGGCGGCTGGCGGAGCAGAGTGGAGCGGAGTGCAGCGGAGCGAAGGAGTTCGTGGGGCGGCTGGCAGAGCGGAGCGGAGCGGAGTGCAGCGGAGCGAAGGAGTTTGTGGGGCGGCTGGCAGAGCGGAGCGGAGCGCAGCGGAGCGAAGGAGTTTGTGGGGCGGCTGGCAGAGCGGAGCGGAGTGCAGCGGAGCGAAGGAGTTTGTGGGGCAGCTGGCGGAGCGGAGCGGAGTGCAGCGGAGCGAAGGAGTTTGTGGGGCGGCTGGCGGAGCAGAGCGGAGCGGAGTGCAGCGGAGCGAAGGAGTTCGTGGGGCGGCTGGCAGAGCGGAGCGGAGCGGAGTGCAGCGGACCGAAGGAGTTCGTGGGGCGGCTGGCGGAGCGGAGCGCAGCGGAGCGAAGGAGTTTGTGGGGCGGCTGGCAGAGCGGAGCGGAGCGCAGCGGAGCGAAGGAGTTCGTGGGGCAGCTAGCGGAGCGCAGCGGAGCGAAGGAGTTTGTGGGGCGGCTGGCGGAGCGGAGCGCAGCGGAGCGAAGGAGTTTGTGGGGCGGCTGGCAGAGCAGAGCGCCGCTATGGAGCTATGGGGCGCTCAGCTTCAGATCATGTAAGGTGCCTCTTACCCCCGTCCCATCTCCACCCAGGTTGGGAGGTAAAGCTCCTCAGATAAACTTTCGAACTCTGGGGCTGCCCTGACCAGGGACAGAGACTTTTGGGGCATTGGACTTTTGGGACTTTGGGTGATTTGGGGTTGCTGGACTCAAGAACCAAAGGGAAAAGGGCATGCCCCATTTTGCCTGGGGTGGGTTTTTTTTTGCTCGTGGGTTGTGTTATGAGTCCTGTTGGTGGTGTTTCCCCAACATAATGCCACATTGTTTTTCTCTGTTATTAAAAGGCTTTTGCTACACTCAGACTATGTGCTTGCGAGAGGGGAAGTATTGCCTCTTGGAGGCGCCCAGCGGGGGTGGTATATATTTGTCCCAGGTCACTGGGTGGGGGCTCGAGCCGGTTTGCATTGTGTTATTGGAATGGATCCCCTAGATATTGAACCCGGCCCTTGTTGCTGCCAACTCTGACGGGCAGAAGGGTTACACACAGACCCAGTTGTGTGCCTAATTTGCATGCAAAATGACTGCAATTCCACAAGCAATTGAAGTAAGGGCATCCTCCTGTGGCTAATCAGAAGTATTTGCATGTGTGATTAGCCACGTTCTGCATCTGATCTCCTGTAAATCAATATTCTGGGCTGGCACACACCTGAACACGATCAGGCCAGTCACCTCTCTGCTCCTCACTGTGATGCCAAGAAAAGCAGACAGAGCTGCGGTTTCAGGAAGCAGTTCAAATAACATTTTCACAATGCATTGAAGGTTTTCTTCAGACCAAGTTATTTATCTGTGCAATCCTTTTTCTACAATATCACTTTAGAGGAGCTGAACGATTCTCCCCCATGGCTGCCTTCTCCAGCCTGCTCCTTGACAGGGGTCTCTGCACCATCATCAATGTAATTCTTTCATCTGAAAAAACCTTTGAATCCCTCCCCAGAGGGTTACTCTCTCACTGGCCCCATTTGTTGTCCTTCTCCTCCCTTCGTGGTTCACCCCTCTCCCCACAGCTCCTCCATTTCCTTTGTTGCCTCGATGGTTCCTCTGCCCATTCCCCATCACCCCCCCTCTTCACCAATCCCCGGATGCAGGAAGTGGTCTCCCCTCACCCTCCACACTCCAGGTAGCAGTTTTGTATCGCAGCAGACTGTCCCACACAACCTCTATCAGCTGCAAGGCCAGTTCTGTAACACTCATATTGGGAAGCACTTACTTTGATGGGGCTGCTTATGACAGGCTAGGACTTAAAACGTATACCGGCATAGCAACATTGGACACGGATGTGTATAAACCACACCCCAACAGACACAGCTATGCCGACAAACCCCGCAGTGTAGACACAACTGTGTCGATGGAGCAGTGCTTCTGTCAGCGTAGACAATGTCTTTCTGGGAGCTGGTGTTCCTACACCCTCCAAAAAGCTCTTCTGTCAGTGTGCACTGTGTGTGTACATGGAGCCCATGGTCTTCCTTATGTTATGTATGCTTAAGCCCCTTCGCTTTCAGTTTAAACTGATTTTTACCAACAAAGTCCTGGGTTTTAAAAAAGTATTATTCATTTCATCCTACTTTAGTATCATTGAAATTAGGGCTGTCAAGCGATTAAAAAAATTAATTGTGATTAATTGTGCAATTAATTGTGCTGTTAAACAATAACAGAATCCCATTTATTTATTTTTGGATGTTAACTACATTTTCAAATATATTGATTTCAATTACAACACAGAATACAAAGTGTACAGTGCTCACTTTATAATTATTTTTTATTACAAATATTTGCACTGTAAAAAAAGAAATAGTATTTTTCAATTCACCTAGTACAAGTACTGTAGTGCAATCTCTTTCTCATGGAAGTTGAACTTACAAATGTAGAATTGCAGTATGTACAAAAAATAACTGCATTCAAAAATAAAACCATGTAAAACTTTAGAACCTACAAGTCCAGTCAGTCCTACTTCTTGTTCAGCCAATCATTCAGACAAACAAGTTTGTTTACATTTGCAGGAGATAATGCTGCCTGCTTCTTGTTTACAATGCCACCTGAAAGTGAGAACAGGCATTCGCATGGCACTGTAGTAGTCGGTGTTGCAAGATATTTACATGCCAGATGCACTAAAGATTCATATGTCCCTTTGTGCTTCAGCCACCATTCCAGAGGACATGCGTCCATGCTGATGATGGGTTCTGCTGGATAATGATCCAAAGCAGTGCAGAATGATGCATGTTGATTTTCTTCATCTGAGTCAGATGCCACTAGCAGAAGGTTGATTTTCTTTTTTGGTGGTTCAGGTTCTGTAGTTTCTGCATTGGAGTGTTGCTTTTTTAAGACTTCTGAAAGCATGCACCACACCTCATCCCTCTCAGATTTTGGAAGGCACTTCAGATTCTTAAGCCTTGGGTCAAGTGCTGTATCTACCTTTAGAAATCTCACATTGGTACCTTCTTTGCGTTTTGTCAAATCTGCTGTGAAAGTGTTCTTAAAACGAACAACATGTGCTGGGTCATCATCTGAAATGGCTATAACATGAAATATATGGCAGAATGCGGGGAAAACAGAGCAGGAGACATACAATTTTCCCCCAAGGAGTTCAGTCACAAATTTAAAAAACATTTTTTTTTAATGAGCATCATCAGCATGGAAGCATGTCCTCTGGAATGGCGGCCAAAGCAAGAAGGAGCATATGAATGTTTAGCATATCTGGTATGTAAATACCTTGCAATACTGGCAAAAGTGCCATGTGAACATCTGTTCTCACTTTCTGGTAACATTGTAAATAAGAAGCAGGCAGCATTATCTCCGTAAATGTAATCAAACTTGTTTGTCTTAGTGACTGGCTGAACAAGAAGTAGGACTTAGTGGACTTGTAGGCTCTAAAGTTTTACATTGTTTTGTTTTTGAGTGAAGTTATGTAACAAAAAAATCTATATTTGTAAGTTGCACTTTCATGATAAAGAGATTGCATTACAGTACTTGCCTGAGGTGAATTGAAAAATACTATTTCTTTTGTTTATCGTTTTTACAGTGCAAATATTTATAATAAAAATAATAATATAAAGAGAGTAGTGTACACTTTATATTTTGTGTTGTAATTGAAATCAATATATTTGAAAATGTAGAAAAACATCCAAAGATATTTAATATATTACAATTGGTATTCTGTTCCTTAACAGTGCCATTAATCGCAATTACATTTTTTGCGTTAATTGCTTGAGTTAACTGCAATTACTCGACAGCCCTAATTCAAAAATATAAAAAATAACTTGTTTTATTAGGAAAATACAATATTTTGCATGATCTATATCTATTATGACAATACATTAATCTGTGTGTATATGCAAAGCTCCCTGGTGAAGTAAGGCTATGTATTAGTCTAGAAGATACACACAATAAACTAACACGCGCACATGCAAGCTCTGAAGTGCAGGCGCATCTCATTCCCACCACATACATATTTCAAGTGGTTAGCACTCAGTGTGAACTCTGGGTCACTCAAACGGGAGGAGAAATGAATCACCAAAAATATCAGAAGCTTATCAGACTTTTCTCCTTGCTGGGTGTTGTGAATTTGCTCTCCAGAGTGCGTGTCCCCAAAACAGATTCCCACAATACTGTCAAGGTTGAATGTATCCCATTCCTATTGCATCTCACTCTGACCCATGGAGAAGTTGAGGGCTCCATAATTTTGTAAGCCCTGAAAGAAAGCACTTGAATTTAACCCTGTCAATGCTGGCATTTCCAAGAGTCTGTGCAGGAGGAAGGGGGCGAGTGTTGTATATAATGAGGATCCAGGCTCACTCAAGCCTAACGCTTGAGGGCTTGTTCAGTCCTGCTCATTGGGGCCGTAGATTTGGGAGAACCCACACCTAGGCTTTTGTACACATTCACATGTTTGTGAACAGTTCATATGTCAGACAAGCCTGCGCAGGAATGTCGCAACAGACCAATGGTCTCTCGAGTCCAGGAGCCAGGACTAGGAGGCAGTGCGGACCAATGGATAGAGTTCTATCCTCAGCCCTGCCACTGACTTGTTGCAAGACCTTGGGCAAGTTACTTCCCCTTTCCTGTACCTCAGTTTCCCCAAATTAAAATGAGTGAATGTCCACAATGTGAATAAAGGTTGCAAAATCAATGATGTTTCATTTTGCTATATCTGGATTCCACTGGGCTAACAGCCACCTTCCAGCTGGCACACAATTCTTCTTTCCAAAGGGTCTGGCTCTTCCATCCCCTCCTCTGCTCTGGCGGATGAGAAGCTGCAGTTACCTCACAGTAGGGAGGTTTAGGGATGATTACCTAGTCCCCTGCCGTTGCTTCAGCTGCTCCTCACTGGGAATGAACAGATGGCCTTCCTGAGCCCCCGTAGTTACCAGTGCTCCCTGGAAGTGCCTGCCATCACTTGCTGAGGTGAAAAGGAAGGGATCTTTGGCCAGATAAACTCTTAGTGAAACTCCATATACAGGGTGAACAGCACAAGGCTCACCCACCATTTTAGAGCACCTTGAGCCCCAAGGTGGCTCTCACTTGTACTGGGGGCTGAAATGGCCTCCAACATCCCCTAGGACTGGGGGATGGCAAGGATGGCATAAAGCCAGCTGTGCCCCCCTCACTGGGGTCCTGAGCTTAGCTCCTCTGATTGTTCCCAAGAGCTTTGGAGAGGAAGGAGGGCCCAGTTGTTAGGGTGTCGGCTTAGAACTGAGAAGACCCAGATTCAATTTCCTGCTTTGCCACAGATTTCCTGTCTGACTTGGGCAAGACACTCAGTCTCGCTGTACAGAAGGGGAACTGAGGCACAATGGAATTAACAGCACTGCCCTGGCCCTGTGGGAATGTCTACACCGCACCTGGGAGTGAGGCTCCCAGCCTGGGTCTATAGACTTGTGTATGTGGGGCTCATCCTAGCGTGCTAAAGAGAGCTGTGTAGTGGCTGGAGCTCAGGCTCTCAGGCATCTCCCTCAGGCTCAAGAGCCCAAGCCACGTCTATACAGCCGTTTGTAACGTGCCTTGTGTACCCGGGCTGGGAGGCTCACTCCCAGAGACAGTGCAGGTGCGCCCACAGGGGTGTTGTGAGGATAAATACATGACAGCCTGCGAAGTGCTATGAGATCTACCGATGAGAAATGCTATAGAAGAAGTAGGGATTATTAACTAACATGCAGCTAATTGTACTATTACAAGGGTGGATTCTGAAAAGCTCGACATGCCCCACCTTAGCGTCTTTGCTTCAAGACCCAGCCCCCACCTTACAATAGTGCCAAGATACAACAGCACTCACGCATGGGGCTGCAACGCCGCCCACACCAATTTGGCCTGGATGCTCCTCTGTCATGAGCGTCATCCAGCTGAGAACCCCATACCACTGAATTACTCTTATGACAGGAAGATCCCCTACTTTTGGGTGCCATACGACTGTCACAAAGCCTAGGTCTGCAGCAATAATCAGTAACATTCATTTCTAGAGGAGATAGCAGATGCAACTCCTGTTGCAAAGCTTGAACACAGTGTCTCAAGGAAGAGAAGAGGGGTTTATGATTTAACTGCGTCATTGGGAACGCTCGCCCAAATCCGCTGAGTAACCTGGATTACATGGAGTGGGAAACGTTTCTGTCAGGAGACAAAAACCCCAGAGGACACGACCATTAATTGAGCCAGTGTCCCCATGGCTTCAAATGTGCAGAAGTGTCAGCCAGAGCCAGCTCTCCTCTCCAGCCTGAGAGGGAGGGGACAGCAGCTGTTAATATAGCTTCTCACCTCAGCCACTGGGAGAGCACTTGGCAGAGGCAACGTTATTGCAGGTGTACTTTCTTCTGTGTTTTAAACGAACCTCCTCATTTACCTGCCAGGCCATGAATAAGCACCTTCTAGAGAAGCAACTAAACGGGCCCCGGCCTTGGCTGCCTGGACAGGTCTCCGCTGTAGGTCAGCTCACCACAACGCCGTTCAGGTGGTAACGGGAGCTCAGTGTGGGCTAGCCAGGAACTTCCCACGTGGCTGGAGGTGGGCCAGAAGCAGGAAGGCTGGAGTCCAGTTCAGACTGAGCTCCCCCAGCATGTGAGGTGTTATTTGGAGTACCGGGTCAGGGTTTCGCAACTGCACACCCAGGTACACACCCAGCCACCAGGCAGCTGAGCATCAGGCAGAGTGTCTCAACCCAGGCTGGCTAAACCAAGAGCAAGACAGCACAGCAACAGATACAAACCACTTATCCTCATGCAAAGGGGTTGCTCTACATGGAGGCTGAGGTTGCATGCGCCTCTTGAACCATCGGGATGTCCACAGCCCGGTCAAATGAATCCAACCCCCAAGGTCTCTGGCATGGTTTTAGGAGCCCGGGGGGTGAGGGGTGGGGGGGCGGGGATGGCAGTAAGTGGGAGGGAACAGCTTTCCCTCCTCTGAGGAAACCAAAGCTACGCAGTATTCCCCACCAACTCCCCCACCTCATCTCCTTGGCTGGTGTGGTGAGAGCTCCCCCTGCTGTTTCAATCTCCTGCCCCAGCTGTAAGGAAATCCAAATAAAGAGACTATTACAAAGGGATCAGGGCGTTGGTTTTGGGGGGGACCTGAATGTGGGCTGGGGATTCCTGAATAGACTCCAGCTGTGCACAGTCTCATTCTCTCTAGCTAAAGCTTTGGGCACTGAAATCACTGCCAACATCATTCTTTTGTATTTGCGTGATTTGCACAAACTCAGACGCTCTCTTCTGTTTACTGCAAAAGCCGTCTGGAACTAATTACCCATGGACCCTCCCTAGGATCCGCTGAGGAGGAAAGGTACAGAATGCAAATTTGTTGGCTTCCAATGTAGCCTTTCCAAGGGGCCCATTATTCATCCGCTACAGTGATTCGCTACAAGCAAGCATAGGAGAAACAGGTGTTCATAAATTATTTGAAAACAGGGCAATGGAAAGCAGTAAATAAAACAAAAGATGTCTAGGTTTTAATCTGGCGGTCTCAAAGCACTTTACGAAGAGGACCAGCATCTTTATCCCCAGTTTACAAATGGGGAAACTGAGACACAGAGGCACAAAGGGACTTGCCCAGAAAGCCAGTGGCAGGAGGAGGAATAGCTGAGCTTTCCAGAGTCCCAGTCCAGAGGCTCTAGATAATAAGACTTCACTTTCTTAGCCTGCTTTTCAGCTGGTGAACAGGTCTGATCACCAGTTCTGCTTTGCCATGGCAGGTAGACAGGAGGGGGGCCGGAAAACAAGATTTATATTTTGGGGGAAATGTCAAGGTTTCAACATTTGTTTCTATTCCAATGCAGAACAAAACTGAGACCTTCCAGATTTCTCAGGAAAAACCAGGGAGTGCCCATCCCAGAGCAGCCAGTAGCTCAGTGGCCAGGGCACTCATCTGGCATGTGCGAGACCCAGATTTAAGTCCCCACCTTGCCTCATTTGGAGCAGGGACCTGAGCCTTGGTCCCCACATCCCAGCTGACCACCAGCTCTGCTGCTGGAGCTGTTCCACTTGGGATAAATAATTACGGGATGGACTCCACAGCCCAGTGGTTAGGACACGCACTGTGTGGGACAGCCTGGTTCAAGTCACTGCTCCAGAGCAGGGATATGATCCTGAGTCTGCCACAACCCAGTGGAGTGCATCAGTCACTGGGCTATTCTGGGTCATGGCTCCCCCTCTCTTGACCCCCTGCCTGTCAGAGCTGGTGAATCAGTATTGTCCTACACACAATGGTCCATGGTGGAGTTCCCCACCAAGCCTACTAGGGAGCCCTACGCTCTCTGGGTGAAATTCACCTCTCTCTGCAAACAGACCTTTGTGCAGGGAGTTAAGTGAGAATTGGGGTGTCTGAATTCACAACCCCCCTCAACCTGCAGGCAGGCCCAGCCCTCTCATGCCCTGGAGATGCTGGGGGTTCCCAGCAGAAGTACAGATCTGATGGCCCCTTACTTGACCTACCCCCGTGGCTCTCTCCAAACCAGCCTGCTCTGAGCCAATGCATGGTGTGCAGTTGCAGCCAAGGTGACCCTTGCCAGACAGGCTCTCTGCCAGAGGCCACCCTGAGATGGATCAGGACAAAAAGTAAAGACAAATTCTGGGATTTGTAAACAAAACTGAAAATGGCCCCTGCTTTGGGCTTTATCCTGGTTTGTCCAGAACACTCAGCCAGTCTCTGCAGTGTCACAGACACTTGGCAGAGGCAGCAGCTTCAAAATTTGTACAAAGAAACAATTGCAAGAGTCAACCAAAGAACAGAGAATGTGTGTGCCCAGAACTCTGGAGAGTCCCAGAGGCCCAGCCTGATTCCTTCTAGATCTGGCCCTGGAAAGGTGTTCATAAATTATTTGAAAACAGGGAAACATAAAGCAGTAAATAAAACAAAAGATGTCTAGGTTTTAATCTGGTGGTCTCAAAACACTTTAAAAGGGGACCAGCATCTTTATCCCCAGGGGCTTTTTACACAGTCCTTTTCTTTCCCACCATGCTTGTCCCTTGTCATGGCTGCTATGGGGAACTACATTTTCCAGCCTTCTTTTACCTCCAGGTTCTGAGAGTCAGTGTCCCCCACCTTCCTGGAGGCAAAGGGAGGTCCAGCCTGCCCTGCCAATGAAACTCCAGCCTGGGCCCTAGTAGGGGTGGCAGGTTTGTAGAAATTTTGGTGGTGCCCAGAACCCACCCCCACCCAAACTCCACCCCCCACCTGCCCAAGGCTCTGGGAGGGAGTTTGGGTGGGGGAGGAGGTCTGGGGTGCAGGCCTTAGGCTGGGGCAGGGGACTGGGGTGCAGGGTGCAGGTTCTGGGAGGGAGTTTGGGGACGGGAGGGGGTGCAGGGCTATGGGGTGAGGGCTGTGGGGTGAGGCTGCAGATGAGGGGTTTGGAGTATTGGAGGGGCTCAGGACAAGAGTAGGGTTGTAGGGGGTGAGAGGTCTGTCTGGTGCTGGGAATGAGGGGTTTGGGTGTGGGAGGGACTCAGGGTGAGAGTAGGAGTGTGGGGGGTGAGGGCTCTGTCTGGGACTGGGGGGTCTTGGGGGGTTAGAGAGGCTCAGGGCTGGGGCAGAGGGTTGGAGTGCAGGGGGATGAGGGCTCTGCTGGGGCTGGAGATGAGGGGTTTGTGGTGTTGGAGAGGCTCAGGGCTTGGGCAGAGGGTTAGGGTGCAGGGGGATGAGGGCTCTGGCTGGGGCTGGAGATGAGGGCTTTGTGGTGTTAGAGAGGCCCAGGGCTGGGGCAGATGGTTGAGGGTGCGGTGGGGGGTGAAAGCTCTGGCTGGGGGGGTGGGCTCTGGGGTGGGGGAGGGCTGGGGATGAGTTTGGGGTGCAGGCAGGCTGCTACGGGACAGGGGCCAGAGAGGAGGACTCCCCCCATAGCGCAAGGAATTGTGAAAGTCACTGGAAGACAGGAGGAGAGAATTCTGCATTTATTGGCTCCAAGCACCTTCCTGTAGGCGAAGAGCATCATGGTGGGGAATGTGGGAACAGGAAGAGAACTTCTGTTTCTCTGAAATAGTTAGAAAGTGGCCCTTCAGGAGATTAAGCTGTGTATTGCTCAGATAAGTTAGCTCTGCACACAAGTGTAATGCAGCCTTCTTTAGGTGTGCCACTAAATTGCTTAGCAAAGAAATCTACTGCCCATACTCTGTATGGTGATTTTCAATCACAGGTAACTAGCAAATCAACCCCAATTCCCTCCAGAACAAAGCCTTGCACTGCTCCTGCAGGATGGCTATATCCCTGCCAAATTGGAACTTAAAATCCCCAGCCATTTTGACTTTAGGGCTGTTCAAAAAAAGGGGGGGGCGGCTGGATGAACACACATTTTTTTAATATCATGAAAACTATTTTCTTCTTTATCCTTAATTCCAAGACATTTGGGCTGTTTTTGCTTAACTTCCACCAGCATCCCCCAAAATTCCCTTGGGACAGAGACCAAGTCTGGAAAACTTCAGCCCAGAAATCGAAAAATTCAACAGTTATGGTTGAGTGAAAACAGGAGGTTTGGATGGAAACAATTCTGGGGCCTTAAATCTGATGGACTTTGGCCAGCGCTCTGTGATAAGTAATAATCCCAGTTACTTTCCCTGGGAGCTGGACCCCTTGGATAATGCCAGCCTGAGTGAAGAGGGAATGTGATTAAGACACAGGCGGGAAAGAGGCAACAGGGAAAATTTTCAAAAGTGTCTAAGTGACTTAGGAGCCTAAGTCTCACTGAAAATCACTGGTACTTAGGCTCCTGAGTCACCTACCTGCTTTTGAAAATCCCTGATGTTTTTAGAGCTGGTTATTTATGTGTTGACTAATTTATTCTAATGGCTTAGCCTATGGGCACATCACATTAATAAGAAACCAGACTTCATCCCCTGCTGTCTACTTTTGCTATGGATAGTAAACCCTAACCTGACCCTCCTTACTCACATATATAGCCCCATTCAAGTCAATGTGACAATTACCATGAGTAAAACAAGCAGGAGTTAGCTCTGAGCTACTCCCTGATCCAACTCCCTAGGGGGAAAAAAACCTCTCCAACATTGTCTCCTATTGTACGTCTAGCATTGATCCTGGAACTGCATTACATTTCCATCTAGCATTTCAGCCTGGCCTTCTTGCTTCTGTTATCCACAGAAATGTCAGTGGATTGCATAGAGTGCTGGGAGAGAATTTGCTCAAGCAATGAAAGAGCTGAGTAAGAGGCGATAAAGAAAAGTAACAAGTCCATTTAAGAAAACGAGTGGCTCAAGGTGCCTGCTGACCAGGCCCATACAGCCATCTTTAACATCCCTGTGAGCGTTATCATAATTCAACCCTTTTCCATGGAATGCATCCGATGCAGTGAGCTCTAGCTCATGAAAGCTTATGCTCAAATAAATGGGTTAGTCTCCAAGGTGCCACAAGTCCTTCTGTTCTTTTTGCATAATTAAACCAGTAACTGTTAAATGAATGAATAGATCATGTGGGGGCCACACTGGGAAGCAGGCGGTAATTGCACTGTTCTTTGTAGAAACACCTGAATACTCAAAGGATTAACTCATTACAAAAAACACCGTCTGGAGATACTTTCATCTTGCCCTGTACCTGTGTCTAATGAACCTTGACGCACAGACCATGCTGAGAACAGAATCTAGCCTGGAAAAAACCCAACCCATATAGGATGGGACATATTTCTGCCTTTTGCTGCCTTTTTAATGAGGATATTGACTGGAGGTGATGGTGACATCTGAAATATGCCAATTTTATTTACTGTGTGGGAGACCTAAATAACCAGAGACTTATGGGAATTGGAACCCCTATTTTCCTATTTACCTGATAAACAACTAATTCATTTCCCCCAGAACTTGTTCTTGGGATCTGCCCAACCATTTTTGCTGAAACTTTCCAAAAGAATTCAGCCTGAGGCAGACACCCAACACGGAAAACGTAGCTTGAATGGTTAAAGTCTGGCCAAGTTATAGGCAACTGAAAAGGGGGTTTTATCATGGGAAGCATTAGGCATCATTTACTCTAGGCATTGCTGCATCATGTGCCACCTATAATTGATGGGTCTGCAGTCACAGCACCAAGGATAAAAATTACAAGGACCCTGTGTCCTCATGGCACAAGCTGATCGCCTGCTGGGAGCAGGAAGGAATGTGCCCGGTCTCTTTATGGTGTAGTACTTTTTCACCATAGGAGGGCAACAGGAACAAGTGGGTCTCAGTCCTCCTCCTTCACTTTCATCAGCCTCTTCTCCTTTTCCATGACTTGCTATGTCTCTCTGTCCCGGCTAGTGCAGAAGGGTAGCGTGTGGTGCTGCTACCCATTGAGCCATCCTCCCTTCCACCCCAACGGAAACAAACTCAGGACTGTCTGACTGACACCTACTGTGAATGATTCTCTCTCCCCCTAGAGCTGAAGCAAATGGCTGTGGTGACAGCCCCATGGTGTAATTGCCCGCTGTTCACATGTTCTTCTGATTCTGATTGCCTTGTTTATGCCAGTGAGTGGGTAGCAGGTGTCAGAATCTTTTCGTGCGCAGCCGTATCCTGTATGCAGGGCTTCTATGAATGCAGGGATTTGCATATTTCTGCCTCTTGCTTCCTTTTTAATAAGGATATTGAAGGGAGCAATAGATGGCAGATGGAACTGAGGTCTGGAATTCTGTGCAGCTATGCCATGTGCTGCCTTGAATAGTTTTATTTCTGAGCAATCACTTCAAAGTTAACCATTTGCTTAATGGCAGGGAGAGTTGTCTGGTGGTTAAAGCATACGACTGGGAGCCAGGACTCCTGGGTTTTGTTCCTGGCATTGTCAGTGTGTGATAGTGGGCAAGTCACTTAAGGCCTGATTTTCCAAAATGTGCCCTAAATCTGGATGACTCCATTTTGGGCATTAAACTCAATGTCTCTGGAGCCCGATTTTCGAGGGGGACGAACACCAGCAACACCAACCCTCCTTGGCTGGTGGAGCTGGCCAGTGGCCCTGCTCCCCTAGCTCCTACACTTTTGTACAATGGAAGAAACCTTATATGAAGCATAACGACTTGGAAACACACATGTACATCTTCTCCATCTCTCACTCACTCACACACTTCTCCTCTCTGCCTCTCTCTCTCTCACACACACGCATTAATCTGCTGCATGCTGAGTCTGAACCGCTTCATGTGAAATGGAAAGAAAAACCCCTGGGAATTCCATCTCACCCTGCAGCTGTGAATGGAATAAGCCCCTGAGCACAGACTCAAGCCAATTTACACGCTTAAGATACAAAACGGGGCTGCTGATTCCCAGGGAGTGTTCCCATCCATTAGTCACAGAGGCTTTCTCACCGCTGTATTTAGCATGGAATGCTCTCTGCTGCAGACACTCTGCCATACAACACACAAGCAGGCAGGGCCTGGCCTGCGTGGCCTAGTTACGAGTCACAGATTTGCCTTCCAACCATGCAAAGGGAGCTTATAAGATAGAGCAAGAGGGGAAGCACATGCAACTGGACTAAAGCAAATGACTTGTAGCCAGGAATTCATCCAATGAATTTAGCCTCTTCTTCTGTTTGTGGATTGTCCTTAGCAGTTTGTAATTTTCTCAAAGCAGAGTCACTATCTCTGGATAGGTTTCAGAGTAACAGCCGTGTTAGTCTGTATTCGCAAGAAGAAAAGGAGTACTTGTGGCATCTTAGAGACTAACCAATTTATTTGAGCATAAGCTTTCGTGAGCTACAGCTCACTTCATCGGATGCGATGAAGTGAGCTGTAGCTCACGAAAGCTTATGCTCAAATAAATTGGTTAGTCTCTAAGATGCCACAAGTACTCATTTTCTATCTCTGGATACTTTCTGGGAATCAGGGTTGGATCTGCCCCTCATTCCATTCGATATTCAATACTCAAGCTGTGTTGGTTAGTTTTGAATGGACTCAGACCTCAGGTCACATGGTGTTGTCCCTACCCTAAGTGGACAAGGTAACTCTCAGAGTCAGATTTCAAGTGTGGAGATTTACGTTTACAACTTTGAAATTCTTTCTGCATTTTTTCCTCCTATTCACTCAAAATTCCTTGCTTCTCTAAACGTTCCTGCCAGCAAACTGGCTGCTTAGGGAAGCCTGTTAAAGATATTTTGGTGCCTAAAGATGCAGAAAGGCACTTAGGTGAGATTCTCCAAAGCACCTATGCTCCATTAGGTATCTGTAGGCACCTAAATACCTTTAACAATCAGCCCCTGGTCTCTTTGTAGAAAGCGAACATATAAGGATCATGCACTCGGACGAAGCATATTAATTTTAAAACTGGAACAAATACCTGTGACCATTCCTGGGTAGTATTCCTCCCTATGATAATACCTTGACTAGACGTATCCTTTCCACATGCAGTGAGACAGCCACAGGCATGCCTATGGTGCAGTTCCCTCTCTGTCAAGCCAGCCTTGTTCCTACTGGAGTGAGAGCAGAGCAGCAGCACCATGAGGTTATTACTCACATTGGTTGAATATGGGGGTCGTATTTTGGCTGCAATGCTTAGGGAATCCACAGGATTCCATTACTCCACAGTGATATCCCACCAGCCGGAGAGCCAGGCAATACACACAGCCATCTAGATAGCTCGCGAGCGCAACTCAGACCACTGCAAGCTACAGACATGGAGACTATTCTGCCTCGTAATGACTAGCAAGGAGCTGCTTTGCCGGAGGAAACTCAAACAAAGAGCACTTGTGATGGTAACTGTCCGGAAAGAGCCAGGGAACGCGGTGGGGCTCGGCAGGCTATTGGCACTGAGAATAGAGGGAAAACAGTAACAAGGAAAGCATAGTGAACATATAACGGGATCAAGAAAGGCAATGAAGGGATGATTCCTTGTCATGTACTGAGGGGCAGAGCTGGGCTAGAGGGAAAGGTTGGAGTCCTAACTAGGGTCAGTACCAGATCAGCTTGCTGGATAATTTTTAGTTTCTGTCCTGTCTCTTGTGGATAATATTGGACAGTGAGCTTCTGCCCTCCCACATAGATACCTGCAGAAAGGGTACAAACCTAGCTCAAGAATTACTGCCCATTGTCCTGGGCCACCCCAAGGCTAGTTAGTGGGAAGGCACAGCTCCTCTTGGGAGATGCAGTGGGCTGGAAATGCTTAGTGTCTAGTGTGTGCTCACTAGCAGGCACACACATGCCCTGGTTTCATAAAAAGGGACACTTACCAGCGCAAAAGATACACGAGTCTGCACGCACACACACAACTGAGGCCACGTTACCGCCTGTCCCTGCTGCAGGAGCACTCAAGAATAAAAATCCAAACAAGTCTCCTCAGCACCCACAAGCCAGAGACTCCATTAGCTAAACGCAGCCCTGTCTACTCCCCGGCACCTCTGTGCTTTCCAGACCCATGCAGGTACTAGGGCACGTTGCTGTGACTTTTACAAGCTGCTGTTTTTTCTTACCAGGATACCATGCAGCCCACAGGCTTTGCTGCATCCATCCAGCCCGTGCGCTACGGTCAGTTGAGCCCAGCAATAGCCTGTTTTTCACATTGTGACAAGGCTGCAGCCACCTCCGACTTCCTGCTTGTTCCTGTGTTGTACTCACCCCACCGCCTCTCAGAATTCCACGGGGACAGCAGGGACAGAACTCGGAGCTCTCTGCTCCAAACACACAGCTCCTGCCTCTCGGGCTCAGTTAGAATCCGCATGGGCTACTAGCAGTATAGGGCCTATGACATACAGCTGAAGAGTTTCAGTTCCATCCACTAGCGGGCAGTGGTGCATATACACACTAGCCAGTTAATTACATTATCATTAACACATTCATGCGAGGGCTGACATTCCCACCAAGGATCTGAGGGCACAAAAGCACTCATTACAAAGACCCAGGTTTCACTGCGGCAATGTGTTCTCTCCTCCCCACACTGTGGGTCCTAGATTTTGAAAGGCCCCATCCTTACCAGTTTGGTTTTGTCCATGGCAGCTAAGACAGCAGTGTTCAGGGCTTCCAGAGCAGAAAGCACATGTCTGTATTCTCCCAGGTGTTCCGAGAAATAATCTGGAGTGGGACAGACAATCAAGATTAGATTTCAAAGCAATTCCGTCAAGGCCTGTCTCCATCCTGCTATTTCCTAGGAAACCTGCTGCCGGGATGTTATTTTGTCCTGTGCCCTCACCTGGAATGGCAGCTGAGGATCATTTTCTACACAGCAGGCATTTGCAGTGCCAGACATAATGAAACAAGATCAAAACTGCTGTCTGCTAACTCATGTTAATCGCATTGAAATCAGCGCAATGACTCCAGATGGACACCCATGGAATAAAGCAAAACGCCCTTTCCTTCCCAGGGATCAAAATGTCCCACCCAGGGGCAAACTCCATGCTTTCCAACTTGCAGAGTTCCTGCAACATCATCCTGTCACAACTGGATGAGATGCACAAATAGGAACGGCCAGACTGGCTCAGACCCGAGTGTCCTGTCTCTGCCAGTGATCCTGCAAAGCAAGAAACCTGGGCAATTCTGAAACAATCTTCCCGGACTAATTCATTTAGAAGTACCGAACTGGCGGCCCTACTTACCACACAACTTCTCTGTCTCTAAGTTGCTGCAAGAAACAGAAAAACAAACTCTGGTTAGAGGATGGGTCAGGTCTCAAGAGAAACAGCTGCTGCAAAGGGCCAGCTGAGAACTGCGGACGCGAGGCCCTAATGAACTCTCTAGTTCACATGCTGTTCATCAGCATGTTTTTAAAAGCTCTACTTAAAAAACAGATGAGTTATACAAGGGTTCAGCAGGGGCCTGATTCTGAGAGTGGTTCGACCCCTGCTGCTCCCAGCTACCTCCAAGGCAGCAGCAGGAGCTCAGGAGCCATGGATCAGGTTGCAATGTGTTAACTTTGTCCTGGTTTTCTATGCAAGCCAATCGCTCTGGTTCTCAGGGTGAAATTTCGAATGGTAACCCAGGAGGTGGCGGGTTCAAAGGGCCAGGTTTTAACGTCTCCCACGGCAAATCCCCCACTGGCAATTCCCCCACTCACGTACTAGCTCTCTTACTAGTAGTTACGCTGACAGACTCTAGTCGGCAGCCAGAATCAAACCTGGGACCTCTGGAGCTTAATGCGTCATGAGCTAAAAGACACATCTCGCTTAGCCAGGGCTGTAGCAGGCTCATCATGCTTTAGGTGGCCTAGCTGCCACTAGAGGGGGACAGCACACCACACCGAAGAGGCAGAGGTTACAGGGCTGAGCTGTGCTGAGTACAAACCTGCTTGAATCACGCCCCAGCATGTAATGTACACATAGCTTGTCCAAACCTCACCTCCAGCAGCGCTGCTGGCCCCTCCCGGCCCCTTCCTGCCGAGGAGAGCATCTCTCAGGTTTTAGTATCCTCTTTCACCCTGTGTTCAGCCTGGGAGGAATACACTTCACTAGCCTAGCTGGAGACAGGCAGGAGGTATTCCCCAATGAACAGCTTCCCCACTGTTTCCCCAAGAGCCCTTGGCATGCGTCTTCTCTTTGCCATTCCCTGCTGGTGTCCCAATTACCACCCCCTCTGATTTCACCCTGTGCAGCAGGCAGGGTGATACCATGCAGCGCATGGAGGTACACACAGCATTTATGACAAAATCTTACCGCTATTTAACTCTTTGCCTATGGGGAGACAGGAGCTCATGGCGAGCCTGGGTCCCCCCATTCTGGCCCCTTCATCTCCCAGGCAGATAATGCCTCCTCCCTCCCATCTCTTCCCCTCCTCTCCTCTCCTCTCCTCTCCTCTGTCCTCTGCAGAGGAAACATGCTGGCGGGGCGCTAGCAGGGAAGCATTGAAAGCAGAGAGGTGACAGTCAACCCACTGCCTACCCTCAGTGCAAGTGATACAGGGAGGAGTCACTGCAGAGGAAAATCCTGCTCAGTCCTGCATGCATGAAAGAGTCAGTAGTTGGAGCTGGAATAGGGGAATGTTGCAGGGAATCCAAGGCAACCACTGATATTTTCTTATTTTCAATATTGCCAATAAATAAAACTAAGGCAAGAGCTTCTGTCCCCAGCCAGGCACTGTCCAGACCACTGCGGGGGTGGGAGGGCAGACCCCATAGTTTGTGAGAGACCACTGTAAAGAGGATCTAGAACCTGGGGGAAAGGTTCTAAAGTGGTACTGTGCACCCGTGTGTTGGCACATGCGTGTGTGTCTGTGTCTGAGTTGCAGGGAAAGAAAGGCACCTCCTTTCTCTGCTGTCCATAAATGAGTGTCTTCTTTGTCCTATTTTGAATCTAGAGTAAATTTATGCTAAGAGGCCTCTCCAGACCAAACCAACGGAAATGCAAAGCTGAGTGAAATGCTCCATTAAAAAAATTAGATTAGTGGAAATAATGAGACAAACACAGACTGGTTGGTTATATTTTCTGAGAATTAATTTCATGTCAGAATTCCTCTGCTGATTGCTGACTTACGTGGTTTGTTTAAAGAGAGAGACAGTCAGGCGGTAATATTGCCATCAGATTGCTTTTAGCAGCTACTGTTGTGAGGCTAAACAAATAAAACAATAACAATAACAATTACTTTCTTCATCTCGTGGTGTAGGATGTTTTCCAAAGTATCCCAAAGTACTTTGCAAACTATTATACACAGGGCTGGTAGCACCACTTGTTATTAAGATTGCCCAACACTACCCATTATAAGGCCCAGTTTTCAGCTGCATGTAATTTTGCCAAATTTTAACCATTTGGGCTGAACTATGTTGAGAAATTTCAGCTAAAATGATTCAGCCGTTTCTGAGAACAAGGCTAGGGAAAAACGCAGCTATGCTGGGGGTTGGGCGAAGCCTCGTTGAAGCTAATGGATGTAACGGTTGCCCTTCATTAAGGGCAAATATGAAAAGCAACTGAGCGCCTTTATGGAATAAACGGCTGAAACAGTAGCATCTATTTCCAAAATACAGGCCACATGGAAGGCTGGAGTAGGAGCTGAATCATGCAATCTGAGGAGGTTTTCCCTGGGGTCTGAATGCAAATGCAGGGGCTGGGTATAGAAACACTACAGAAAGATACAGAGAAGGTAGAAAAAAGATGAGGACAATCAAAGACAGACTTATAGCATGACCCTGAGGAAAAGCTAAGAAAGAAATCTTTTGGGCAGAGTGCTGGCTGGAGAGAGGCTTGGAACTGTGAGTAAAGAAACTGTCTCCTGGGAATCCTTGATTCCCACTGTGTTCAGGGAAATAGGACTTTATATACATTCTTTGTAATTACACACAAAGAAACACTTGATTCCATAAATTTCTCCTCTGAATGGAAACAACCTGCAAGATCCTGAATTTTGGTTAACAAACTCCAGTCAAAAGGGGAAACAATACGCTGTTTTGCACATGTTAAAAAGTTCTGGTGACATTTTCTTTGAGGAGATGTAATGCCCCCATGCTTTGGAGCAGGGACTTGAAATTTGACAGGGGCATGGCCTTTGTATGAGAGATATTTCTTTTGCCATCCCTGTCCGTAAAAATTCCCAAATATGACCAAAGTATATGCCTTAAAAAAATTGCAGTTCACACATGCCTAGAGATTTCATTGCTTTTAGCAGCTAAATCCCCATATTGGGCAAGCTGAATAGGACTTTCCCTGCAACTACAGTTCTAGGGTCCGGTGGGCCATGCTGGGTCCAGGCCCAGGCTCAGAGCAGGAAGCCTGTCTCGCCTGTGCCCTCAATGAGACACACTGAGAGGTCCAGGCTCTATGGGGGAGGAAACCACCTGATTTAGATGCAGAGGGGACAGATGCTGGATTTGTGGGGGGAGGGAGCATACTGTGACATGGAGCCAGTGGGATGAGGTGGAAACTGTTAGTGAAGATTGACAGGGGAGAGGAAAAGTGAGATTAGGAACTGCCTGGGCAGGGAGACTGGGAGTGGGAGCTGGGGAATGAAACGTTGAGACCAGGAGCCAGTAGGTAGGGGGAGACTGAGAACCAGTGATAAACTAGGGGCTGATTGGGCCTGGAGAAAGATCTGATGGGGAGCTGGGGTGTGGAGTGTGAACTGGAACAGGCTGAGCAAGGACACGGCAGCAAGAAGCCAGGTGAGGGGGATGGATACTGAGGTTGGATAAGGAGGCTGGGACGCAGAGTAGGGCTGGGAGCCACTGGGTATGGGTATGAGGATGGGGGGGATGGAGGCTGGGATGGGGGAGAGAGACAGATCAGATGAGGATCCAGGACAGGGGGAACTGGGATTCACTGAGCAAGGAGGTTGAGCACAAGGAGATGGAGGTTTGGTGAGGGGAACTGGGAATGGCTGGGCAAGGAGACTGGGATGAGAAGACTGAAGTTGTGGAGACTGGGACTAGCTAGGTGAGGAGAATGGGAGTGAGACAAAGAGCCAGGGGTGGGGAAGAGACAGGACTGGGACAGGCTGGAGGGGACAGGCAGATGGGGTCACGCTTGGTGGGAATGAGCAGAAGAGACTGTGCGCACTACAGCACACTCCCCTCCAGAGGCTGGAATGGAACACCTGATTCCCGAGTCTCACCATTCCTTGGCTGTCCGCTAAGATCTGCGATACCCACTGGCTAAGTGTGTCTCACACGCCTCCTGAGCTGGCCCACACACAGGATGACAACCTACTTCTGCTATCGGTTACTCCATTAGCTCAACTGGCAGGTCTGTGCGGTGGTCAGAAGGTTCCAACCTGGCTAATGACCCACGTGGGATTCAATGTAATGCTATAGGAGGGAATTTCTGGGCTTTGGGGAGTTTGTTTTTTTAAAAACTTAGGAAATTACACCCAAAACGCGATGTTAAAAGAACACTGTCAAGGTTGTAAACCCAAGCACTCAAAAGGTAGGAAATGCCAGAATTAAGGTTTCCTTTGCAACGTTAATCGAGCCCCATTATGCACATGCACTATGATACAGTCTTCAATCACATGGTCACATAATCAGTGTTGTGTAGTAAAGAAAGCTGTTGTCTGTAACATCCCTGTCTCATTTGTTACAGAAGTTACAGAAGTTAGACGATCTGGGATTTTTTTAAATCAAAGTTGCAGAAGCTATCGGAAGCCTGCATCCCAAGAAAGGGGAAAAAAGTCATAGGCAGGAGTTGTAGACCAAGCTGGATGAGCAAGCATCTCAGAGAGGTGATTAAGAAAAAGCAGAAAGCATACAGGGAGTGGAAGAAGGGAGGGATCAGCAAGGAAAGCTACTTTATTGAGGTCAGAACATGTAGGGATAAAGTGAGACAGGCTAAAAGTCAAGTAGAGTTGGACCTTGCAAAGGGAATTAAAACCAATAGTAAAAGGTTCTGTATTTATATAAATAAGAAGAAAACAAAGAAAGAAGAAGTGGGACCGCTAAACACTGAGGATGGAGTGGAGGTCAAGGATAATCTAGGCATGGCCCAATATCTAAACAAATACTTTGCCTCAGTCTTTAATAAGACTAAAGAGGATCTTAGGGATAATGGTAGCATGACAAATGGGAATGAGGATATGGAGGTAGACATTACCATATTTGAGGTAGAAGCGAAACTCAAACAGCTTAATGGGACTAAATCGGGGGGCCCAGATAATCTTCATCCAAGAATATTAAAGGAATTGGCACAAGAAATTGCAAGCCCATTAGCAAGAATTTTTAATGAATCTGTAAACTCAGGGGTTGTACCATATGATTGGAGAATTGCTAACATAGTTCCTATCTTTAAGAAAGGGAAAAAAAAGTGATCCGGGTAATTATAGGCCCGTTAGTTTGACATCTGTAGTATGCAAGGTCTTGGAAAAATTTTTGAAGGAGAAGGTAGTTAAGGATATTGAAGTCAATGGTAAATGGGACAAAATACAACATGGTTTTACAAAAGGTAGATCGTGCCAAACCAACCTGATCTCCTTCTTTGAGAAAGTAACAGATTTTTAAAGGAAACACAGTGGATCTAATTTACCTAGATTTTAGTAAGGCATTTGATACCGTGCCACATGGGGAATTATTAGTTAAATTGGATAAGATGGGGATCAATAGGCAAATTGAAAGGTGAATAAGGAATTGGTTAAAGGGGAGACTACAACGGGTCCTACTGAAAGGTGAACTGTCAGGCTGGAGGGAGGTTACCAGTGGAGTTCCTCAAGGATTGGTTTTGGGACCAATCTTATTTAATCTTTTTATTACTGACCTTGGCACAAAAAGTGGGAGTGTGCTAATAAAGTTTGCGGATGATACAAAGCTGGGAGGTATTGCCAATTTAGAGAAGGACAGGGATATCCTACAAGACGATCTGGATGACCTTGTAAACTGGAGTAATAGTAATAGGATGAAATTTAATAGTGAGAAGTGTAAGGTCATGTATTTAGGGATTAATAACAAGAATTTTAGTTATAAGCTAGGGACGCATCAATTAGAAGTAATGGAGGAGGAAAAGGACCTTGGAGTATTGGTTGATCATAGGATGACTATGAACCGCCAATGTGATATGGCCGTGAAAAAAGCTAATGCGGTCTTGGGATACATCAGGAGAGGTATTTCCAGTAGGGATAAGGAGGTTTTAGTACCGTTATACAAGGCACTGGTGAGACCTCACCTGGAATACTGTGTGCAGTTCTGGTCTCCCATGTTTAAGAAGGATGAATTCAAACTGAAACAGGTACAGAGAAGGGCTACCAGGACGATCCGAGGAATGGAAAACTTGTCTTATGAAAGGAGACTCAAGGAGCTTGGCTTGTTTAGACTAACTAAAAGAAGGTTGAGGGGAGATATGATTGCTCTATAAATATATCAGAGGGATAAATACCAGAGAGGGAGAGGAATTATTTAAGCTCAGTACCAATGTGGACACAAGAACAAATGGATATAAACTGGCCACCAGGAAATTTAAACTAGAAATTAGACAAGGTTTCTAACCATCAGAGGAGTGAAGTTTTGGAATAGCCTTCCAAGGGAAGCAGTGGGGGCAAAAGATCTATCTGGCTTTAAGATTAAACTCAATAAGTTTATGGAGGAGATGGTATGATGGGATAACATGGTTTTGGTAATTAAATATTCATGGTAAATAGGCCCAATGGCCTGTGATGGGATATTAGATGGGGTGGGATCCGAGTTACCCAGGAAAGAATTTTCTGTAGTATCTGGCTGATGAATCTGGCCCATATGCTCAGGGTTTAGCTGATTGCCATATTTGGGGTCGGGAAGGAATTTTCCTCCAGGGCAGATTGGAAGAGGCCCTGGAGGTTTTTCGCCTTCCTCTGTAGCATGGGGCACGGGTCACTTGCTGGAGGATTCTCTGCTCCTTGAAGTCTTTAAACTACAATTTGAGGACTTCAATAGCACAGATATAGGTGTGAGGTTTTTTGCAGGAGTGGTGGGTGAAATTCTGCAGCCTGCGTTGTGCAGGAGGTCAGACTAGATGATCATAATGGTCCCTTCTGACCTAAATATCTATGAATCTATGAATCTATGTACGTGCATGAGGCAGGGGATGACAGGAAGAGAAAGGAAGCTCTCGTGGTCAAAGCAGATGAATGCTGCCCTGGAGAACTAAATTCTATCCCTGCCTCTGCCACCGAGTTCCTGTGCGGTGCTATTCATACCACTTAAACCCAAGTTTTCACAAGCAGTCACTAACTGTGTTTTCCTCTTTCTCTGGGTGCTGAACTTGAGTCCCTGTGGTCTGATTGGCAGAAGTCCTGAGCACTTACAGCCGCAGCTGACGCCAATGGGAGCTGTGCTTTGAATGGATGACATGCTCTATAATGCTAAGGACTCTGAAAAAACAGATCCTACCCATACCAAATCAGGAACCCAACATTAGTGAACATTTTTGACCTTCATCTCTGTGCCTCAAATCCCCACCTGTAAAATGGGGAGACCATCCCCGCATCTCACAGGGGTGGTGTGAAAATAAACGTATTCGTGTTTGTGAAGCACTCCGATACGGTCATGATGGGCACCACAGAAAAGCCGCTGAGGAAATTAATACTTCTGTCCTCGGAGCAAGATTTGCACAGTATGCAGGAAATAAGGGACGAGGCCTCACATTGAACAATGAAGAAACAAAATCCTGAGCAGCGGCTCATTCGGTGAACGCTGTCCATTCTGTGCACTGAATGATGCAGGGGCCCTGTGGGGAAAATAGCACGTGGCCATGTCATTGAAGGCTGTATCATTAATGCACACACACAGGGGACCGAACTAAGATTGCGCAGGCAGCCTGAAGTCTGGCATTTCCTAAGTTTTGAGTGCTTGTCTTTGCAACCTTAGTAATGTTCTTTAAACATAATATTTTTGCGTTTATCTCTGTATATATGATTGTGATCTACCAGTCTGTCTTTTAATAATTTCACCCATCATTGAAATACAACCACTTCAAGGGGGAAAAGTTAGAATAGTGCATGGCACCACCATGCAATAGGTGTCCAATCACCGGAGTCTGCAGTGTGCACAGGGCATACTGTCAGAACTAGGATGTGGGCAGTCTCACCTAGTGGCCAGAACAGGGATGGTCATGCCTAGTGGTCAGAGCCAGAATCCAAGCCAGGAGTCAGAGTCACAATCAGGAACTAAGCTGGGAGTCAGAGCTAGAATCAGGGGCCAAGGATCAAGCAAAAGTGGGTCCAGTGCAGAATCCAGTCAGGAAGTCTCTCAGCTTGCTAAGACAACTTTCTGTGCCTCCTTCTGGCTTAAATAGTATGGTTGGTCCCATCAATGGAGCTGGTCATTGACCCCAATCAGAATCCTCATGGGCAGTGGTTCTGGGTGGGTATTGATCATCATAGCAGATATGTCTAAATGTTTTGCATCTGTTGTTATGGCAAGATCTGGTGCCACTTTTAGTTGGTGTATCCCAGTCTACGAGGAGCTTGCTTCTGAAGATGAGCTTGTCAAGTCTGGGGGTTGTTTGAAGGCCAGAAGATGGGGTACAGGAAAGATTTATTTCAAGATGTGGTCCCCATTGAGTATGGGTTGTAATTGTTTAGTGATACTCCATATGGGTTTCAGTGTGGGGTGGTAGGTGACAAGAAGGGTTATGCCATCAGAGGGTTTTTTTTCCATCTTGAAGCAGGTTCTCTCAGGCTATTTGGGTGGCCCATTCCATGATGAGATCTACTTTTCTGGTGGAATGTCCTTGTTTGGTGAAAGCAGTTTTAAGGAAATATATTAAGGTATATATCCCAAACTTTCTCCTCAGAGTATATTCAGTGGTATCTGAGTGTCTGGCTATAGATAACAGATTTTTTGGTGTGTTTGGGGTAGTAACTGGATCTGTGAAGGTTAATATGGTGATCTGTGGGTTTATAGTTGTCTGTAGGGTTCCCCTGTTGAAGCTCATTGTGGTGTCCAGGAAGTTGATGCTGGTGTGGGAGAGTTCTAGCAAGAGTGTGATGGGTGGTGACTGAAGTTGTGGTGGAAATCCATGAGGGAGTTTAGACTATGAAAATATCATCAAGATATATCACTGGTTTTATGGGAAATTCTTCCTCAAGGTGGCCCATGAACCGTTTGGCGTAGTGTGGAGCCATCCTAGAACCCATGGCTGTTCCCAAGGTTAAACTAACCTAGATGCTCCAGTAGCACAACTGGTTAGTGCACAGTACTTATAAAGCAGTATGGTGTGGAGTGATGCTGGGGTTGTGAGTTCAAGTCTCACCTGGAGCATTAGCCTCTTTTTCAGCCTAGGGAGGTTGTGGAAGCGCCTTCACTGCAGGCTCTCAAAAGGAGTCTGGAGAGCATCTGTCTTGGATGGTTTAGACACAACAAATCCTGCATCTTGGCAGGGGGTTAGACTAGATGACCCTTGAGATCTCTTCTAATTCTACGAATATAAAATAGTTACGGGTGAGGATGAAATGGGCGAGTTCGGTAATGCATTTGGGATGAATATCTGAGTGTTATCCATTGTCTTGTAGATATTTGAGGCAGATAGCGATGCCATCATTGGGATAGATGGTGGTGTACAGGGAGGTGACATCCATGGTGGCAAGGATGGTGTTCTGAGGCAGGCTGTTAATGTTGCAGAGTTTCTGGAGGACGTTGGTTGTATCCTGGAGGAAGCTGGCTCTTTGTGTGGTGAGTGGTTTGAGGATGGTCTATGAGTCCCAATATTCCTTCAGTAAGAGTGCCAGGGCCAGATATGATGGGTCTGCCTGGGTTCCCTTGTTCGTGTATCTGGGAAGCATGTACAAGGTCCCTGGTGTGGATTCGTGGGGGGAGGAGGTTATAGAGTTTCTCTTGAAGTTTTCTGGGGAAGGATTTGATGAGATCCTTAAATTCCTGGGTGAATTGTGGTGTTGGCTCTTCTTTGAGTTTTTTATATTAGGTAGTGTCAGAGAGTTGTTGGTTGGCCCCATTAATTTAGTCATCCTGGCTGAGGACTGCGATGGTACCCCCTTTGTCTGCTGGTCTGATCACTGTCTGGTGGTTGGATTTCAGGGGCTGTATGGCTGTCCTCTTAATGGTGGGGAGATTGTGGTGGAGGTGATGTTTGTTAAGGATTTCACTCTAATTCTTTTTCTGAAGCAACCACTGTAATGGTGAATTGTGTGGTTTTGTCTGCTGCGGGGTGGCCAGTCAGATGATTTTTTTATGACTGTTGGGGGGGATGTGCTAGCTGTGGGTGGGGTTGACTTTGTTGTGAAATAATTCTTTGGGGCAGAGTCAGCAAACAAATTCTTCTAGTCCCCCGCACATTAGCATGGTATCAGGACTTGTGGTGGGGCAGAAATTCAGTCCCTTGGAGAGTACAGATAATTCAGCTCTGGTTAGGGGTAGTTTTGATTAATTGATGATGTTGGGGTGTCATGTAGTGTCCCAGACCTGAAGAAGACCTCTGTGTAAGCTCAAAAGCTTGTCTCTGTCACCAACAGGAGCTGGCCCAATAAAAGATATTACCTCACCCAACTTGACTCTCTAATATCCTGGGACTAACATGGCTGCAACTATGCTGCAAACAAAACTGAGACCTTTCCAAATTTCTCGTGAAAAACCAGGGAGCACCAATAGCCCAGTGGCCAGGGCACTCACCTGGCATGTGTGATACCAACACTGAAGTCCCCACCTTGCCTGATTTGGAGCAGGGACCTGAGCCTTGGTCCCCACATCCCAGGTGAGTGCCCTGACCACCAGCTCTGCTGCTGGAGCTGTTCCACTTGGGATAAACAATTAAGAGATGGACTCCACAGCCCAGTGGTTAGGACACGCACTGTGTGGGAGAGCCTGGTTCAAGTCACTGCTCCAGAGCAGGGATATGATCCTGAGTCTGCCACAACCCAGTGGAGTGCATCAGCCACTGGGCTATTCTGGGGCATGACTCCCCCTCTCTTGTCTCCCTGCCTGTCAGAGCTGGTGAATCAGTATTGTCCTACACACAATGGTCCATGGTGGAGTTCCCCACCAGGCCTACTAGGGATCCTTACACTCTCTGGGTGAAATTCACCTCTCCCTGCAAACAGACCTTTGTGCAGGGAGCTAAGTAGGGGGTGGGATGTCTGAATGCTAATGTCGTCTTGGGATGCATCAGGAGAGGTATTTCCAGTAGGGATAAGGAGGTTTTAGTACCGTTATATAAGGCACTGGTGAGACCTCACCTGGAGTACTGTGTGCAGTTCTGGTCTCCCATGTTTAAGAAGGATGAATTCAAACTGGAACAGGTACAGAGAAGGGCTACTAGGATGATCCGAGGAATGGAAAACTTGTCTTATGAAAGGAGACTCAGGGAGCTTGGCTTGTTTAGCCTAACTAAAAGAAGGCTGATTGCCCTCTATAAATATATCAGAGGGATAAATACCAGAGAGGGAGAGGAATTATTTAAACTCAGTACCAATGTGGACACAAGAACAAATGGATATAAACTGGCCACTAGGAAATTTAGATTAGAAATTAGACGAAGGTTTCTAACCATCAGAGGAGTGAAGTTTTGGAATAGCCTTCCGAGGGAAGTAGTGGGGGCAAAAGATCTATCTTGCTTTAAGATTAAACTCGATAAGTTTATGGAGGAGATGGTATGATGGGATAACATGGTTTTGGTAATTAAATATTCACGGTAAATAGGCCCAATGGCCTGTGATGGGTTTTAGATGGGGTAAGATCCAAGTTACCTGGGAAAGAATTTTCTGGGAAAGAATTTTCTGTAGTATCTGGCTGATGAATCTTGCCCATATGCTCAGGGTTTAGCTGATCGCCATATTTGGGGTCGGGAAGGAATTTTCCTCCAGGGCAGATTGGAAGAGGCCCTGGAGGTTTTTCGCCTTCCTCTGTAGCATGGGGCACGGGTCACTTGCTGGAGGATTCTCTGCTCCTTGAGGTCTTTAAACTACAATTTGAGGACTTCAATAGCACAGATATAGGTGTGAGGTTTTTTTGTAGGAGTGGTGGGTGAAATTCTGTGGCCTGCGTTGTGCAGGAGGTCAGACTAGATGATCATAATGGTCCCTTCTGACCTAAATATCTATGAATCTATGAATTCACAACCCCCCAACCCACAGGCAGGCCCAGCCCTCTCACTCCCTGGGGAGAGAGTTCTAAGCACAAGCACAGATCCAATGGCCCCTTGCTTGGCTTGCCCCCAGGGCTCTCTCCAAACCAGCCTGTTCTGGGCCACTGTGTGGTGAGCAGTAGCTGCCCTTCCCAGACAGCCTATTTGCAAGAAGCCACCCCGAGACAGGTCAAGACAAAAAATAAAGGCAAATCATAGAAATGTAGGACTGGAACGGCCTCGATAGGTCATCTAGTTCAGTCCCCTGTACTGAGGCAGGAGTAAGTATTATATAGACCATCGCTGACAGGTGTTTGTCTAACCTGTTCTTAAAAACTTCAAATACCAGAGATTCCACAACCTCCCTAGGATATTTGTTCCAGTGTTTAATTACTGTTACAGTTAGGAAGTGTTTCCTACTGTCTAACCTAAATCTTCTTTGCTGCAATTTAAGCCCATTATTTCTTGTCTTCTCCTTAATGGATAAAGAGAAAAATGTATCACCCTCCTCTTTATGACAACCTTTTACGTACTTGAAGATGGTTATCATGTCCCTCCTCAGATTTCTCTTCTCTCGACTAAACAACCCCAGTTTTTTCACTTTTTCCTCAGAGATCACATTTTCTAGAACTTTAATCATTTTTGTTGCTCTCCTCTGGACTGTCTCCAGTTTGTCCACAACCACCCCGAGGTGTGGTGCCCAGAATTGGACGCCATGCTCCAGTTGTGGCCTTATCAGTGCTGAGTAAAGTAGAAGACTTACTTCTCATATCCTGCTTATAAACACACCAGCTAATACATCCCAGAATGATGTTTGGGTTTTTTTGCAAAGGTATTACACTGTTGATTCATATTTAGCTTGTGATCCACTATAACCCCCAGATCACTTTCCGCAGTACTCCTTCCTAGGCCGTCAGTTCCCATTTTGTATTTGTGCAATTGATTGCTCCTTCCTAAATCAAAGCCTGGTCAAGGATTTACCACATTGAATGGTTTTAGTCCTGCAACCTCTCCTACAAAGAAAAGGTCGCTGCCATCTAATGCTGTTTCAGGATGCCCATGAAATGAACTGGTGTGTTTGAGTCCAGTGTCTAGTGGACGGGAGTTCCCATCACAAACAGCCACTGTCACCACCACAGGTGCTGGAACGAGGGGTGCTGGGGGTGCTGCTTGAAGTGGTTTCCATCATACACAGGGTTTACAGTTGTGTTCAAGGGCTCTCAGCACCCTCACTACAAAAATTGCTCCAATGCCACCGGTCACCACTGATATTTATTAGCCCCCCCTTTCTGGCTTCTCAGCAGAGGCCCAGGATTATTAATAATGCTGGCATCTTCCAAATACTTAACAAACATTAATTAATAATTGAAACACTGAATAATTTAACACTTAGCCAAACCCGGAGAAGAGTCATGCTGCTAAATCACGGCTCATCACTTTTGAGAATTTCAAAATGGAAAGAGTATTTCCATTCCAGTGTGCTCCTTCTATCTGGCATTCCTGGATTTCCATGCCTGTCCCTCTTTCCTTAGGGACCACAAGCCAAAGTTCCTTGTGCACGTACCTGAGAGTTAATCTGTGCTCTCTGGTTCGGGAGCAGCACCATTCCAATATAATCACAAAAGCCGGGTTCCAGGGAGGGTTAGAATGGCAGAGTTATAGATTGTATGGAATGAATTAAAAACGTCTCAGCAAGTGGGATGGATTATATTGTGACAAGTTCCTGAGAAGAGAAGGCTGAGGGAGAGGGATCTGATAATATGTAAAAAGTTGTTAGAAAGGGGATGACGATCAATTGTTCTCCATGGCCACACTAGGTAGGATAAGAAGCAATGGGATTAATCTGAAGCAAGGGAAATTGAGGTTAGATATTAGGAAAAACGTTCAAGGGGAGCTAAGCTCTGGAATAGGTTACCAAGAGAGGCTGTGATATCCCTATCATTGGAGATTTTTGAGAGTAGGTTGGACAAACACCTGTCAGCACGATGGTCTAGATTTACTTGGTCCTGCCTCAATGTGAGGGGCTGGACTAGATGACTTCCTGGGGTCCCTTCCAGACATACATTACTATGATTCTACATGGTACTTGGAAAATACTTTTGCAGCACAAATCAGAAGGCAATAATTTAAAGGCATCATATGTCCAATGTTGGAGCTTTCAAAAGGGTGCTGCAAACACAGCTTTCTTTGCCTACAGCACATGTCCTAACCACAGAACCCCGTCCATGTTCATTGTTCTTCCAGAACACCACCTGGGATATTGACACCTAGACCTTGGGCTTCGGGATTCTCCTCTTTCACTCCCATCCCCTTGCCTGACTCAGAAAACAGATCCATGCCCCACATCTAGGGGCCTTACCTAGGGCTCTTTAGCAAGTGTCTCTACACTTCTACAGGGCTGTACTTTGACCATGAATGACTAATTAACCCTAATTATCCCACAGCTGTCAATATCACACCATTGGGATTTTGTCAGAAAACCCCTGGAAATTATCCAGGGCAAGAAAATATCAATCAGCCACAGCAAAGAGGATGGGAAGTTTTTCATAATTGCATCAAACTTTAAAGTTGGAGACCTTTGCCTGAGATTAGAGACCCATAATCTCTTATGAAAAATCTTCTAGGACTTCACTGCTTTCTCGAGTCGTGAATGTAAGAGAGAGAGATAAAATGTCCTATATTGTCTCTCTCTGTATAACCAGGAACTCAAGCTGATTTCTGACCTCATTTCTCCAAAAGGTGCAAGAGCCAGGTTTCCTCCAGAAGTCCCAGTCTCTCCTCTCTAATCTCCCTCAATATTTTCTGTCTCACAAGATGAAAAAGAAGCCAACTCTTGGCAGTACATTCGACTTCTGTCCTGTCACAGTAACCTGCCAGCTATCTCTTGCAGAAGGGAGAATTTGATGCACCTTAATTTTTAAAAAATCCCTGCCTGGCCCAGTCCAGAAAGATATGTGGCCTTTATTGAACCAGCCTGGATGGATAGCATTACTCATACCAAACTAATAATAACAAGGCAATTTACCAACATGCTGTCCAAAGGGGTTGGCGAAATGAATGCCAGGAAGCTAAACCCATAATCTCATTCAAAACACACTGAGGCTGTGGAAAAATCTCTGGAGCATTAACAGCTGGCGTGGGAAAACCTCCAAGGATCCAGAAGCTCAGTTCCACAGATCAACCAGCCCCCCACCTACCCCCGAGGGCCCATGCAGGACAGTGCCCCACTGCATGCTTAGTAGAGTTTTATCAAGCACTTGATAGAAGTCAGGCGGATTCGTCCTTTAGTACCTTCCCCCTTATTCACATGACCCCGCCCCTATTTAATTAGCTGATCACAAAAAGCTTGGTGGCTACTGAGAGTTGCCCGAATTTCACCGAGGAGCCAGCTGGGAAGGTGGGCTTGGGAGCCAATACCTTCAATGGAACAATATGGAAAAGTCCTAATCTCCAGCCCACATGGAGCCCTGCTGTCTGCTGAGAATGCAGCCACCAGCTGTCTTCAGCCCCTGTCCCACCTGCATCTTCAAAGCACGAGGTCACACTGCTGCCTGGTGACCTGAAATTGTGCAACTATCATGTATGAACAGAATCAAATAAATGTCAGCCTGGAAGGGCCCTCGAGGGGTCTTCTAATCCAGCCCCCTGCGGTAAGGCAGAATAAAGTCTACCTAGCCCATCCCTGACAGGTGTTTAATGCAGTGTCACCACAGGGTGGAAACGAATGTACATCTACACTGCAATGAAAGATCCATGGCACGACCGCAGCTGGCCCAGGGTGTCTGACTCGGGCTCATAGGGCTCAGGCTGGGAGGCTAAAAACTGCAGCATAGATGTTTGAGCTCAAACCCAGGATCGAAAACCCCATGAGCGGGGAGGGAGTCAGAGCCTGAGCTCCAGCCTGAGCCCCAATGTCTACACTGCAAATTTCTAGCCCCACGAGCCCGAGCCAGTTGACCCAGGCTCTGAGACTCAGTGCTGCAGTGTAGACGTACCCACAAAGCCATCCCTCCAGAGCACCATGTTCTGATCTTGTGCTGCCCTAAATGAATTCTGGAGACTTGCATTGTTCTGTAAGCAGCTGTGGGTGAACTCAGTGAAAATCAGGACTACTTCATCCTTTCGAGGCTGGGCACGTCAGCTTAACTGAGAAACTTTTTCAATAGATCTAGTCAGAACTTTCCTGTGGAAAGTTTCCCCACCAAAACACAGACTTTTCCTGAAATCAAGTCTCTTTTTTTAGTGAGAAAATGTCCGTTCTGACCAAAAAATATATATGATTTTCCTGCAGGAAATTTCCAAATACAAATTTTTGTCCGGAATCAACATTTTGAAATGAAACAATTCTTTTCCCCCATTTCGTTTCAATTTAAAATTACATTTTGAGTTTTTGGTTTAAACAAACCTAAACAAAATGATATTTTAAGTAAACATTGATTTGAAACAAATTTTCATTCAGTTTCAGCTTAAAATGATATTTTGCTTCAGTTCTATTAAAAAACATTTTTAGTGAAAATTAAACATTTTCATTTTGAATTCATTTGAAAGGCCTCATGGGAAAACAGAAATTTTCCAACCAAAAAATTTGAAAGATTTTTCATTTGAAATTTCCCACAGGAAATATTTTGATTTTCCAACCTGCTCTCTATTTATCAGAGCCAGAGTGAAGTCTCCAGAAAAAGACAAGTTGGAACATGCTATGAGTTTTATTCCTTCAGATCTAATCTTTCTACTCTAGCTAGCTAAATTCTTATGTTGCTCTCATCACCAGAAGCACCATTTACAAAGGAGGGAGAAAGGAGGGAGAGAAAGACAAAGGGGAGAGAGAGTACAATGGGAGCGGCACAGAAGAAGAGCAAAATAATGGATGAGGAATCTAAAATATTCATCTTCCCAGATGTCAGTCCTGTTACCTAAGGGAGTAGAAGAGATCTGGCAGTGAGACAGGTGTGCATGGCAGAAGATGTGCAGGGATCATTCCATTACCCAGCCAATTTTCGTGTTGTGTATGAAAATCTCCATCATCATCTCTCCTTGAAATCAAGCTGCCAATGAAAATGTAACCTGCATGCGTTGGACCAAAGCCAGAGGGAGGAGAAGCTGTCTTCCTATTCCCACTGCCACATACTAGTGATACTTTCCATTCTGGAGCGATGGGGAGGGCTTCTGGGATTGGAGGCCTCCCGAACCATTGTGCTGACAAGTGACATGATATAAAGGAAGATTGAAAAACATTTATAGATGAACCTGCTTATGCTGGACTTAAAGTGGAACACTATTGATAGTGAGGCCAAGTGGATTAAAGACCCAAATGGCTTCAATTACGGACAAATGTGAAGTCCACACTTGGGAAGTTTGTGATTTGGGAAAACTTTTCATCCGGTTTTTAGGTTCATGAACTAGTTTTATTTGAGGAATCATAGAAATGGGCTGAAAGAGACCTTGAGAGGTCATCAAGCCCAGCCTGTTGCACTGAGGCAGGACCAAGTAAACCTTGACCATCCCTTACAGATGTTCATCTCATCTGTTTTTAATCTTTCCCCCCCTCTAATTTAGACTCTTAGGGCCAACTTCTATCCTCACCTCTGGGTCTCTGCCAGTGCCCACCACCAGAGGGTCAGAGTGCGTGTAACACATATGAAACCCTGCCGTGCTGCCCCAGTGTGATAGGGTTAGACTTTGGCCTGCAGTTCCACCCAAAAGGATGAGTCTGTTTACAAATCAACATTTTTTTTCTTGCTGTAGGTCAGCCTGTTTCTCCAAGCCTGATCCAAAAAAGCCCAGTGAGGTCACTGGAGAGATCCCCACAGCTTTCAAGGAGTTTGGGATCAGTCCCTATACGATAGAAACTCAGCCAGCACAAGCATGATCCTATACACACCATATCAACTGCATTTCTTCTTTTCATTTGAATAGTCTCTGTGCCCCTCGCTGCTTCTTTGTCTCCCAGTCTCTCTGGATTTGTTTTCACGCTCCCCTGTCTCTCTGCCCCAGTTCCCATCTGGTTGCTTCGTTAGGTATTTTCTCTCTGCTCCCTTTCTGCACAGTCTTTCCCAGTGGGGTGGGAACCCAATGCTGATCAAGTCAAACTTACAAAACCAAAATGTCCAAGTGGGTTCAAATTCAGGCAAATCAAAGCTGGCCCCAACCGGGCAGCAATGTAAAAAGTGAGTCTCCGAGCACAGACGGAGGGTGGGGAAAGACATTTTCATGCAGATCAAAGTCCTTTGACTCAGCCTTTGCATCATTGCCCAGCATTTGGCCCCATCTTATTTATACCATTCCCTTGGCTAATGAGATGGTGTAATATCCACATCCTCTCCATGTGTAAGAGCAGGAGCTGAGAAGAATGCAGGGCAGCAATAACCTAGATATGATCACACTTTGGAAAGACAGTCTGCCACAGATCATTAGAAGTGTCTCCTCATTCTGCTCTGACTGCTTTGCAGGTGAAAATGCATTCCCAAGGTGCATGCTTATTAAAATCAGAACTCACAACATCACCTGCCGTCTGAGGAGCAAAACATGCTTTGCAAACATGAATTGATTAGAGTTTTGGGCAGAACCTGAAGTGACCTATGAGCCATTCTCACCACCTGGAGTGCAGGTGATGGGTCTTAAGAGCGTGCCCTTAGTGGGAACTCAGGGGGTATCCCCATCACAGCATATCCCATCAGCTTGCTGTGGATCTGAGCCGACTGCTGGAGAGACCTGGCCTGCTTTAGGCAATGGGAAGTCAAAAGGGAAGCAGAAGGGGTGATTGGTGCCAGTGAAAATGTTTCCCATGATTGAGCTGTCTCACTGAATGCAAATAATCCAGTCGCTCCCCACTCCTGCTGGCTATTTCCCATGCAGTGCTGATTAGAGAGAGGGAGTGCGGCTGGGCATGTGATGCTTTGGAAGTCAAATCAGCAGAGGATGTTCTCTGGAATTCATTTAACCTCTGCACGTGCCCTGTGAATGAAAAGGGTGAGAGAGAGTCCTGGGCACACAGCTGTACCCAGGCGCATCTATGGCCTGTGCACCAGGGTGTCGCACCCTATCTGACCAGCCCTGCTTCTTCCTAAGTAATATGACTGATCAGTCTTGTGAGTTTCAGTTCAGAATAGCTGTCTTCAAAGAAACAGGCTTCTTGTCTCACAGTCATTCTTGGAAAAGCTATCCAAGGGCAATCACGTCCTCTGGCTTTTCCTGGGAAATCAGCTGTCTGCCTGCTCTCAGTCCACTCAGTGGGATACACTTCCTTGCACAGGTACAATCCCTCTACCTCCTTTTCCCTGGAAGGCTTTTATTCCATTTGGCAAGCCTCAGAAGCCAGCAAGCCAGCATGTGACACCTCCAGCATGTGTTTGTCTCTGTACTCTATCTCCCAAGGCAATAGCTTGTTAAGCCAGTTGCAGGAACCCTGCCCCCTCGGCATCAAGCAGATAAACAAATACATTACAATTTAACAAAACTCTCCCATGTCCTTGTGCTTCTTCAAAGATTTTTCAAATGCTCAATGGCCCTGTCAGTGATTCATGGGGATGAATGTGCTTCATACCTCACCCCTCCCTCTGAAATTAGTGAGTCGCTCCCTCCTCGCTCTCATCCCCCTTGATTCATAGCATGTCACTTTCACTCCAATTTCTCTTTCCCACATTACTCCCCCAGCCCCTCTCACTTTCCATTTTCTGAGGCTTTCCCACTGCAGTTCAGTCTTCCATTTCAAATAATCAAAGCCCATATTTCTTTCCAGGTCTGGAGTAGTTTATGCTGAGCAGTGGAGTGAGAGCACTTGGGAGTGAGAACGCTGCTCACCCAGAAACATGGGAAAATAATAAAATCAGAGTAAAATAAACAGATCTTCATCCCAATTCTAAGTGCAATTCACAGCTCACGGGACACCACTTCTAGATACACGCAAGTGCACTGGACCAGTGGTTCTCAACCAGGGGTACACGTACTGATGCGAGTACATGGAGGTCTTCCGGGGGTACATCAACTCATCTAGATATTTGCCTAATTTTACAATAGGCTACATTAAAAGCACTAGCCAAGTCGGTACAAACTAAAATTTCATACAATGATTTGTTTATACTGCTCGATATACTGTATGCATCCGATGAAGTGAGTTGTAGCTCACGAAAGCTCATGCTCAAATAAATTGGTTAGTCTCTAAGGTGCCACAAGTCCTCCTTTTCTTTTTGCGAATACAGACTAACACGGCTGTTACTCTGAAACCTGTACACTAAATGTAAGTACAATATTTATATATTCCAACTGATTTATTTTATAGTTATATGGTAAAAATGAGAAAGTCAGCCATTTTTTCAGTAACAGTGCGGTGGGACACTTTTGTATTTTTAGGTCTGATTTTGTAAGCAAGTCGTTTCTAAGTGAGGTGAAACTTGGGGGTATGCAAGACAAATCAGAGTCCAGAAGGGGGTACAGTGGTCTGGAAAGGTTAAGAGTCACTGCCGTGGACTGTAGAGCCATACCCCATCCAGGAAAGGGCTCCAAAGTAGCAGCAGCAAGAGGACTGTACTGCACAAGTTGCACAGACAATGCGTTTCTCCCATAGTTCATAAGCACATGTGCACATTCCAGCAGGGTGCTCAGAACAGCAGCAGCACCAGCAGGGAGATGGCTCCACCAAACGACTAGTCAACACTTCTGTGGTAGCGGGATCAGGCTTTTAAGAAACACATGCACATCCCAGGGCAAGTTACAGCACCCCCTGAAAAACCAGTTGACCTAGAGTCGCCACAAGTGCCGAGTCAAGGGAAAGTCTAATCTGTTTGGCGAACACCAGAACCAACCCTGCCCAAAGCTCGACGGGCTGTCAGCAGGATATTTTTGTGAACTGATAAATAATTCAGCCTCATAAAATCTTGCACAGCCTGGAGTCAGTAAATTGCTTTGGTACGTGAGTAAAATATCTTTAATTTTTTCACTATTTTCACTCACTGAAAAGCAGGTGAGGGGGTTTTGTGCCTGAGCCGGTACCTGTTCAAGAGAATTTTGCTTGTCTGGTAAAAATTAATGTAACCACATAGTGAAACTTCTGTTCGGGACCGCCCCCCTCCACCTGTTTATGAATGGCCCACCTACCTGAAAGTCCCCCTGAGCATTTTACATGGATAAATTATTGGTACAAAGTGACCATCTCTCCAGCGGGATCAGAGGTTGCCCAGAATTGATCCTAGATGCAGCAGCACACTATCCTGCCCCATGCTGGACCTCCAGTGCCAATCTGAGATCAGTAAAGGACACAGACTATTCCATCATCAGGTCGCCAGTCCAAATCCAGCCCAGGAGCAGTGAGTGAAAGTTGTTGCCATCTGATGATTGTTCTGTGCCCACTGTGAAATGAACTGGTGCCAGACCCTAAAAGGCATGTGTACAACAGCCCAGAAACCTGCATCAGAAGAGGCCGTCTCAGGAGCGTGACTGCATGCTGACTGAACTACTCTTATCCCTGGGGATGGGCCTGTCTCTAAGCTACTCATCACCATGGAGAAGTTCCTCCCCCTCATGGGACCCCAGAGCCCCGGCTCCAGCCTGAACCTGAACATCTACACTGCAATTGAACAGCCCCTTAGCCTGAGCCCTGCAAACCAAGTCAGCGGACGTGGGCCAATGCATGTGTTCAGCTGCAGTGTAGACGTGCCCATAGTCACTTCTCGCTCCACTTAACTATAGTTCTTTATTACAACAAGGATTTTCCTACCCCCTCACTCTCCACCCTCCCCTGTTCCTCTCTCACTCACTTTCCCCAAATCCTCTCAGTCTAGCCACTCTCTCCTTGTATCTCTATTGCCTTCCAAGCAGCGGCTGCTGCATCCCCTGCTGCTCCCTGCCACACCAAGCACTCCTGCTTTCCCTTTCCCACCAGACACACCTTCCCCTGCCACCAGCCCCACTGCCAAGTGCCCTCACCTTCCCCATCGAGGCAGCGCAGAAGGGGGCACATATATAAAACACGTACAGTGAAACATGTCCGGAGACCCCCACATCATGCATCACTTCAGCAGACCACCAGGATGGTTTAGCACCAGCCCCCCATACACAGACCATGCCCAAGTCACAGAGCACAAGTCCACAGCTTTCTGATGGCCCAAGGTGTGGTGCCAGTGTGGTGCGGGCACAGAACACTGCAGTGTATAGGGTTGGGGAGTGTGTTTAAATTGAAGTGTCTGGGTAACTATTTAAGATAATAAGATGGCATGTTAGTCCCTTAAAGGAATAATGGATTTAATATATTTGTATTGTCCAGGAGAGGGCTGGGCAGTGCAGGACATACATGTCTGGGGGAAGATCTGGGCTGGGGATGTGTTGGGGTCACCCTGCAGTATAACCCAGGCTGGTGAGAGCCAAGGTGTAACTGGCAGGCTGCAGTTACACACAGGGTGTGACCTGCATGCTGTTTGTGAGTGGCCCAGATGGAAGCTACTATAGCAAGGCATTGTGAGGCACTCAAGGTTGCAGGGCACGGGTGATACAGCCCCCTGCTGGTCTGGATTGTGCACTGGTATGTCACTCTATATTCTCCTTTGCTGCAGATTGAGCCCCAGTGGACCTAGTGAACAATTGATCACTGTCCTCTTTATAACAGCCCTTAACATATTTGAAGACTGTTATCAGATCCCTCCTCAGCAGTCTTTTCTCAGGACTAAAAATGCCATTTTCTTAATCTTTCCTCATCGGTCAGGTTTTCTAAATCTTTTATCATTTTTGTTGCTCTCCTTTGAACTCTCTGCAGTTTGTCCATATCTTTCCTAAAGTGTGGCACCCATTATTGGATGCAGTACTCCAGCAAAGTTCTCAACAGTGCCAAGGAGAACAGGACAATTGCCCCCTGTATCTTACATACAACACTCCTGTTAATACACCTCAGAATGATATTAGCCTTTTTTGCAGCTGAATCACATTGTTGACTTATACTCAATTTGTGATCCATTATAGCTCCCAGATCCTTTTCAGCTCTACTGCCATTCCTAGCTAGTTATTCCACTCTCTGTGGCTGTGCTTTTTCCTTTCTAAGTGCAGTGCTTTGCATTTCTCTTTAGTGAATTTCATTTTCTTGATTTCAGACCAATTCTCCAATTTGTCAAGCTTGTTTTGAATTCTAATCCTGTCTTCCAAAATTCTTGCTACCCCTTTCATCTTTCATATTTTTCACTCCATTATCCAAATCATTAATGAAAATATTGAATAGTACGGGACCCAAGACAGATCCTAGCAGGACCCCACTACATACACCCTCCCAGTTTGACAGCAAACCATTCATAACTACTCTGAGTACGGTTTTTCAACCAATTATGCACACATCTTACAGTAATTTCATGTAGCCCACATGTTCCTAGTTTGCTTATGAGAATGTCACATGGGACTGTGTCAAAAGCTTTATTAAAATCAAGATACAGTGAAAGCTGTATTATCCAGCACTTTACCAACCAGAAAGCTCTATAAACCGGCATTTCTGATCTTCAGTAGGGTCTGGTTGGTGTGCTGCCGGCAGGCTCCCTACCTGGCTCCGCATGGCTCCCCGGAAGTGGCAGCATGTCCCTGCTGCTCCTAGATGGTGGAACGACCATGGGGGCTCATCGCTGCCACACCCCACCCCACCCCACCCCACTCTGCCGTGAGCACTAGCTCTGCAGCTCCCATTGGCCAGGAACTGCCTGCGGGCGGAGGCAGTGCGCAGAGCTGCCTGGCTGCACCTCTGCCTAGGAGTAGCAAGGACATGTCGCCGCTTCTGGGGATCCATCCAAAGTGAGCACCACCCAGATCTGCCCCCCCAAAACTCCTCCCATGCCCCAACCCCCTTCCCCGAGCCTTCTCCTACACCCAAACTCCCTCCCAGAGTCTGTGCCCCGCACCCCCTCCTGTGCCCCAACCCCCAGCCCTGAGGGCCCCTGCCACCCAATCTCCCTCCCTCTTAGTTAACTGGAATTTTTGATTTACCGCCATCCTCCATTCCCCCAACATGCCAGATAACAAAGCTTTTACTGTATATCATGTCAACTGCCTCCCCCCATCCACTAGGCCAGTAGCCCTGTCAAAGAAGTTAATTGGGTTGGGTTGGCATGATTCGTCCTTGACAAATCCATGCTGGCTATTCCTCATAACCCAATTATCCTTTAGGTGCCTACAAACTGATTGTTTAATTATTTGTTCCAGTATCTTTCCAGGCATCAAAGTTAGGCTGACTGGTCTATAATTCCTCTTTCTTCCCCGTTTGAAAGACAGGTCCTATGTTTGCCCTTCTCCAGGCCTCTGGGACCTCACCCGTCCTCCACATAGAAGATAATCACTAATAGGCTGACGCTCTGCTCTGCCATTGGCTTCCCGTGTGACGTTGGGCACATCAGTCAGTCTCTCTGCACTTGAGTTCTCCATCTGCACCAAGGAGATAACAGCCACGCACGGCCTCACGGGGGGGTGTGAGGACAACATTAGAGATTGTGAGGTGCTCAGCTACTATGGCTGGGGGCGGGGAGCATATAACGAACATAGAAAGATATTCTTCTTCTGATCTTTTATTCCTTACCAATAAAATCAGTGTTCATTTAAACTCCTGTGGCAAACTTCATTATGGTCAGCCATTTTAAACGCTCTTCATCCATTAGTCTGGCTCTGCAGCACCTCACACCTGTGCTAAGTGGGTTTCGAACACCACCCAATCAGACTGCAAGCTGCACAGCATGCCGAGGGCACTGTCTTTGCAGCCTGTCAATTGTGTAAGATGGCATAAGCAGGTGGAACCCCCCTTACTGTTTGCTTTGGTAGACGTCGGTAAATAAGTGGGATCCATCCTTTCGCCTGAAGATCTCACTGACAACTTGCTGATTCCACACCTGGGGAGTGTCAGAGAGACTGATTCAAATGCCAGAGCCCCACAGGGTGCTAACCTGCCAGATAAGCTCAGACCTCATTTCGATCTCTGTAGTTATTTCTACTCTCTGAGCTCTGACTGTTCAACACATTCCAGATCCAAGCATCCGCACCAGAACAGGAACCATTTCACAAGTCATCCTGCCTGAGTGGTTCAGCCATGTTGCATCTGAGCAAGGATGCAGCTTGCATGCTGGTTGCTCACTTTAAGGTTCACAGTCTCACCTCCAAGACAAACTGGTCTAATGCAAAAGCTGTCATTTCCACCTGAAACCTGGCTAAGGGGAGAAAAGTCTGCTGGAGATGACAGAACAGAGAATCAGCAATCAGGCTCCTGACAACAGACTCCCCCTTGGAGCTCATAAGTCCGTGCAGCTGCTAGGCGAAGATTTGAACAGACTCTAATCCCTGGTAACACAAACATGGTGGTGACAGCTGTCACCGCTCATGCTAAACCCTGTAGTCCATATGCTGAAGACCCTGCAGAATGGTGGAAATGGAAAGACAGCAGGTGCCCTGATCTTGCTACTACTATAACCCAGGGGGTAGAGGTGGAGGGGTAGGTTGTCTTCCTCTGCAGCCCGGGGCACAATCAGTTGCAGGTTTAAACTAGTGTAAACGGTAGTTTCTCAGTAACTTGAAATCTTTAGACCATGGTTTGAGGACTTCAGTAACTCAGCCAGAGGTTAGGGGTCTATTACAGAACTGGGCGAGTGAGGTTCTGTGGCCTGCGTTGTGCAGGAGGTCAGACTAGATGATCAGCATGGTCCCTTTCTGACCTTAGAGTCTATAATGCAGTTAAGGCAAAAGAGACCTAGGTTTAGTTCCTGGCTTTGCAACAGACTTGGAGTTAGGTGCCTACATACCTTTGAGGATCTGGCCTTCATCTTTCTGTGCCTCAGTTCCCTGTCTTACTGCAGGGAAAACTGCGTTAACTCAATAGGGCGGGGGAAAGTAATTAATGTTTCTGAGCTATTGAGATAACACGACTTTGAAAGCGTTGGAAAGAGATGACAGATTTTCTGGTCTCTCTGACCAGCAGTCTGAGACTCTGCTTGCTCGTGCTAAGGATCTACTCAGATCAGAGAGTCCATCTGCTCCCAGATGGTGTAGAAAGCCTAGGGCCAAATTCCTCCCTGGTGCAACTCCATTCATTTAAATGGATATATGCCAAAGATAAAATTGGCCTCTATCATTTTAAAAAATGAAATTTGCCCTCACTCTGGTTCAAATATTAAATACAACATTTCCATGCCATCTGGCTGTACGTTGTGTAGAACAATACACTAGGGCAGGCTTTGATCTCCGTAACAGTGGAATTCTGGAGTAACTCTACTGTTCCTCTAGGATATCTCCAACCTATAGAAATCAGAATTCGGCTCATTATTTTCATCGAAAGTAGCCTCAATTCTCAGTCACTCTAAGTCCCATCTGAAGGCCCCTTTATGCTGACAGGGTGGGGTAAAGCAGCCTTCGTGTAAATGAGAATTGAGGTCCCATGTGTCACTCACGCCACAGAATTGTCATTGTTTTGATCTCACTGCATGTTTCTATCTCGGCTCTAATGTGGTTTTACAGTGGTGCGTATTTCTGAAACAGATTTTTAAACTGCAAACCGCTGTAGCATGATTTTTAAATGAATGTTGCTTGGAATGAATTCACATAAATCTAACAGTGATTGTCCCCAAATGTCTGACTCTGCAGCCACATTCATATCTGGTATTCAATGAATATTAATATCTGACAATTCCAAGGTGTGGATTTATCTCATGCCTAATATTTATTGCAGAGGTTTATTTGCACCAATCTCCAAATGTCACCCTATCCACAGACAATGGAGTTTTAAATCCTGCTTCACGTCCTTGTACCTAGGACAGTATAGTACTTACTCTGAATGATGCCTGTCAATTCCACTGAATAGCTCCCACAGCTCCTCTGAGCTTAAAATCCCATCCGCAAAATAGTTCTTAAACTCTTCAAATGACAGCTTGCCATCATCTGCGTGTAAATAAAAGGAGAGGAAGAATTATACAGCTGCAAAGAGAAGTGAATCCAGCCATGTAAAGTCTATACAAGAAGTGTGGGCTGACTGGGAGTGTTCTGTATGGTCATAGACATTTCAGTGGAACCACATTCCATCAAAAGACACAGCGCTGTCAAAACAAATACTTGATGAAATCAAGTCGATTTCCCCAGTATTTTATTTTGGAAGAGAAGCAAGGAAAAAGGGCCCCGACACTGTCAAAACATCGCAGCGACATTTGGGGAAGGAAACATTTTGATTTTGCATTTTGAAAGAACTTTTAATTTCCCGTTTGTTTACGTTATAATACAAACACATTTTTAAAGTTGAATTGTGTCACAACAAAACTTCTGAAGTGAACTGAAACAAAAATTGTGTGTGGGGGGGGGAACTTTTCCTTCGGAGTGTTTCAAAATGTTCAGTTATCACCATACACTAAACCCCCCAACCCAAATGAGACCAAAGTATTCAGCCCCCAGTTCTCTCTCCAATTCAGAATGAAGTCAGATTTTGCAATCTCCAAATCCTTCACCAAGCAGAACTTCTGTTCTTTGCATAGCTCTAATAATAAATAATAAATAATAATAATAACAACACTTAGTCCTTCTATAGCGTGTTCCAGGCGAGGCCCTCAAAGCATACTGCAAGCACACATTAATTAAGCCTCACAAAATGCCTGCAGTTCAGTATTATAACCCCATTTTAAGAAAGGAAAATCTAAGGATCAAATCCCTGACACTGAGATCTGCTGGGCTACTGACAGTCTCCCAAAGGAAGCTGCTGAAGCCCCATCACTGGGGGCATTTCAAACTAAGCTTGACAGCAAACTAGTGAAGATTTTCAAAAGGGCCTGGTGATTACGCATGTCTGTCTTTAGCAGTCCGATGCAAGGTGCCTTAAAGGGGCCTGCTTTTCAGAGGACAAGGGCTCAGCATATCCGTTTTCTCACAGTGGGTTCCTAAGAACTGAGATTCCTCAAATCAGTTGCCACAGCTGAAAATCTGGGGCTAACCAAACCAAAGGGAATAACCCAGCTCAGAAAGAGAAACTGGGAGGATATGGAAGTTACCACGAGTCAGTGGAAGTGCTAGGAACAGAACCCCAGGTGTCCTGATCCCCAGACCCCTGCTCTACTTACAAGTGGTCACATCTTGAGGGAGCCAGCATATTATTAACCAAACTGGCGTTTAAGAAGGATGCCAGGGCTAATGCCCAACTCTTGCAAAAAGTGCCATGGGACGCATCAGGCACACAAGTGACTGTTATCCTCTGCCTTGCTGGATAACAGTGGAAAAGAGTAAAATATGGTTCTCCCCCTTCTATGCCAGCAAACGCAGCAATCAGATGCTGCTTGGCAAGTGATCAGAGAAAGGAAACAGCCAGGAATCCAGTTGCAGGTGCAGGGGATCGGAGCCCACAGCGCTCCTTTGAATGTGGCTCTGACCCCTTTGGCTGCTGTTGCTACAAAACATTTGTAATGCATTTGTAAGGCAAGCTCTCCTTTTCCTGCCTTGTCAGGGCCACTCGGCAGAGTGATTCCCGGGAGGACCCTTGACACTACATGGTTCATCTCTTAAATACAGACATATTCTCATCAGAGTCCAGCTGGCATAGCCAGCAGCTTCCAGCTGTTGGGGGTGGAGTGGGTGTCATGCTGCACCCCATATTTGTCATAGTAATATTATTATAATATCTAATTATGACATAATTATGATGCATTTTGTACAAGATAAGTCATGTGAGGTGTCACTGGAAAAGTTATGATTTGCTAAATATGATTATCCTATTTGTATGCATGTATAATTTTTGTATCTAAAGTCATAAATACTGACTATGTATCTGTACTTCAAATGTAGTTACACCTGGGTAACGCCCACTAGACAAGATGCTTTCAGTCGAGATAGCTGGTTGGAAAGGGCCTAATCAGGGCAATGAGCCATTAGGGAAAACAATAGGCCTTAGGAGAAGCTTATCTCCCATGTGGTGAGCCTTCCTGTGAACTCTCCAGACAGCCTGTAAGTAATGGCTGCTATGACTCTACAAGGACATGTGACCAGGCCACATGATTCTGAACTCCATCTTGGGATGTCAGTATTTTTCCACAAACCAGTCTGGGAATCAAGTTTTGAAACAAAGGGTTCCCGCCTTATGCTAAAGCTTTTTTAGGCAGGGAGTGACATCATCTGTTGTTCTTCACTCCCCACACAAGAAGACTCCTAGAAACACCTGAGGGAAAAAAAACTGAACTGGGGGAAGTGCTAGACCCAGGCTAAAGGGATTTCTAGCCTGTCTATGAAGACCTGAAAAACCCAAGCTGTAAAGCTAATGCAGCTTCTGCTTTAAGAATCTACAAGTCTGCCTGTACCATCCGTTAGGGTGAGAATCTGCTATTCATATCCAATGTATCTAGTATATTAAGCTTTGTGTTTTTGTTTATTTGCTAGATAATTTGCTTTGATCTGTTTGCTATCACTTATAACCATTTAAAATCTATCTTTTATAGTTAATAAATTTATTTTATGTTTTAATCTAAACCAGTGAGTTTGGAGTGAAGCGTGTGGGAATCTTAGCTCAGAGAGGCTGTTGCATATTCCTTCCACATTGCGAGGGCATGAACTGCATAATAAATTCATACTGTTTGGGGCTTGGCCCAAGGCAGGATGGTACCACTCTGGAGTTCTAGGCTGGAAAACTGGGGTTTATTTTGGCTATAGCCTCTTTATTTTTGGTTCACACGCAGTGGCTGGTCAGAGAGCCTGCATTTAACTGCAGTTGGGTGTGTCCCTGCCTGTGTGAATGCTGGTGGAAGTATAAGACCGGGGGCGTGTCTGCAAATTGTCACAGCAGCAAAGTGTGAAAGGGAGCCCAGGCTGGTGGGTCAGAGGGCTCCATGGTACCCCAGTTCCAGGTGGTGCCCCGGGAGGAACCAGTCACAGTGGGTTCTCCTTGCTGAATGGCTGCTTGCTGCTCTCTGGCTCTGGGGCAAATCTTCTGCATTGTAGAGCTGGCAGAACAGTAACACATTGGGCTATGTGGCTTGTCATGTTCTATTTTCCCCCAGGGCAGATGAGCAATGATCTGAGGGGGGGAGGGGTCACCTTCCCTGCAGCAGGTCACTTGCCAGGATTGTCTGGGTAGATCTCACTTAATAATCTCCCTGCCACTGCAGGGGCCTCGGGCACTGGGGCACCTCCGCCCCTCCTGTTCTCTGCCTGGGGCACAGAACAGTCCAGTCTCCTGTGGGTATCATTTACTTTGGTCTCATTTTGGTTGTTGGGTTTAGTGCGTAGGTGCTGCATACTGTTGGTGATCCATGATATACAGAGGTCAGACTGGATGGTCTAGTGGTTCCTTCTGGCCTTAAACTCAATGACTATTAGCCAGTACAGGAGGGCTTGCTAGAAGAGTGGATTACTCCTCTCAAACTGTGTTTTCATCCATGGGTCTAGCACAATATTTCAAGGCCAATTTTTTTCTGTCAAGCACATTTACTGCAGGGTCTAGAACTAGGGAAAACGAGGGATGGGCACAGCTCTCAACCCTGGGCCCTGTGGGACTGACAAGGACTTCACTGGAAAGGGACCTGTTGGTCCAAAAGGCTAACCAGGTAGCTGTGTGGCTGTGGTCTGAATGTAGGAGTTCTTCCAGCGGCAAAGAGTCCTGTGGCACCTTATAGACTAACAGACGTACTGGAGCATAAGCTTTCGTGGGTGAATACCCACTTCTTGCATCTGAAGAAGTGGGTATTCACCCACGAAAGCTTATGCTCCAGTACGTCTGTTAGTCTATAAGGTGCCCCAGGACTCTTTGCCGCTTTCACAGATCCAGACTAACACGGCCACCCCTCTGGCCCTGGAGTTCTTCCAGTAGCAGCTGAGTCATACGGTGGACCCAGTCCCACTGAAGTCCCATAACAGCCAAAGTCAATGCACTGCTGGATGCAGAACTCTTCTTTCTCCCCTGTTGTCTGCCGTCAGTCTTACAGGTGCTGGCGGATGTAGGGAGGAACTAGATCTGGCACAAGTGAGCTGAGGATGAGGCCCATAATGTGCATGTGTTTAAGGGTGCTCTGATTTCATTTTCTAGCCCTGGCCAATTGGAGGCCAGACACCAGCTACATGGGGGTCTGTTTTTGCTTTGCTTTCCGCGTGGGCCAGGGAGGATGCAACAACAGCCAAATTCAAATGAAACCAGAAACAGCATCATCAAATGAACGTCAGGTTACAGGGAAAGAGCAAAGGCCTGGCCTGGTATAGAGGTCAGCATGGATAATGGAAACAGCACAGGTACGGGTGCTGCAGAGGGGTTAGCACTGATCGTCAGGTTACAGACAGGGGTTAGCCATCTCTCTTATTCCTCTGTTGCAACAAACCCAGATGCCTAGGGCTCTAGGTATAGTACAGGGCTCACGAGCTGGGACAGTTTTAATGAGAGATTGCACAAAGTTCTGTGCGCGATTGGAAGGGCCTGAATTATAAAACATCAGGAGAGCCAGGGTGCCCTGAAAATGTGATCACATTCGTGTGCACCTGGAATATGAAGGGCATTATAGACAGAACCATACGAATCCTGCTCGGGTGGGCTCTCAGCCCAAGAGCACCTTATTTCATTTTAAATCTGCAGAAGGGAAGCTGTTTTTGGTGGCAGTTGATTATTTGCTGGGTTCACACAATTAGTAAATTGCGGTTGCCCTGTGTTATTCTGGAGAAGTTCTATAAATACATCGCTACCCACACAAAAGGCAGTCAGACAGAGACCCTCATACAGCTGGGGCACAAACCAACCACGGATAAGAGAGCTAGGAAGAAACTTCCCCTAGGAGCAAGTTATTCTGTTGTCCAGGAGGAGGGGCTATTGCATGGGCAGCTGTCAAAGACATCTATGGAGCAGGTGGGCCACTGGTCTAATCTGGACGGGCAATTCTTGTGCTCCATTTCTTTATCTCCCTAAAGGCTTTCCCAGAGGCAGCAGGGGAAGGAGGATGAGAAGGTTCAGAGCTCTTTTCCTCACAGCCGGTGAGCTGTTTTTCCTTTCTTTGTCATTTTATTGGCAGACACCTCCATAGGGAAAGAATTAAATCTACTTTCCTACAGGCAGCTTGGGAACAAGAATAGGATACCGTGTCCTGAGTACTTACCGTTCTTGTCGGCTCGTCGAAAAACCTGAAAAGAAAAACATAGAACGTGTTGTAACAACATTGGGGATAGAGGGTATCGTCTTTTCATTCCTGAGTGAGACAGAAAAGCACCAATCCCTGCTGCAGAGCAAATCAGGACACTCAATTTGCAGACCCCTAATGAGGTGCTAATCTACCCAAATTACTAGGGGTACGGCTACACAGCAGTGGCAAGGGCTGTGGCTCAGGCTAGCCACCTGAGTATGTGCCGGGGGCTGGCCAGGATTGTGGTGGCTAGCTCAAGCCACAGCCCATGCCACTGCAGCCACACTGTTATTTTTAGAACACCAGCTGGAGCAGGGCTAGCATGTGTCTGCCTGCCCACATGGGGAAGCAGCTTCCCTGCTGCTGTGTAGACACATCCTTGGAGTGTTAATTACCACTGTGGGATGGGTTTGGTCAGAGGAGATTTTCCTTTGCAAACTATTCAAGCTGTTTCTCTCCTCCAATCTACAGAGCCCTGAGGATGCCTGTCTATGATTTAGCAAACTCCAGCATGTGCACAGAGCATTTTTTTGTTCCTAGAGAAGCGAGCATGGAGGGATCCAGACTAGAAAGAACCAGATTGCAGCATGTGGCCTGCAACCTGCAACAAGCATGTGACCATGGTTGTTACTTAAAGTCTTCAATGTTTCAGCTCCTTTAAACAAAATAATTACCATGACACCTAGCTCGTATAGAGGGTTTTTCCCCCAGTTGATCTGAAAGTGTTTTACAGAGGAAGTCAGTATCATTGTGCCCATTTTACAGAGGGGGAAACTGAGGCAGAGAGCAGTGATTCATCCATGGTAACTCAGCCAGCGGTGGAGCCAGGAATAGAACCCAGGTCTATTGAGGCCCATTCTGGTCCAGTGCACTCTCCACCAGGCCACACTTCCTTAAAAAGACAACAGCATTAAGCACTTAGTGCAGCACCTCCCGCATTTCACCCATCAGAAAAATCCCTGAGTAACAGCACTAAGGAAATGGGACTTCCCTTCCCTAGAAGATCTTCCTTACCAGCAGCCCGTCCAGCAGCAAAACTCCTCTCCCTCTAGTGAGGGCAGAGCAGTAGCTGATTCTGTGCCCACTACAACATGCATGTAAGAGTCATCCTGGGTATGATGAAGGAGCTGGCTACAGAAAGTCAGTTTTCTGGCTAAAGTAATTCTGGATAATGGGGTAATCTGTTCCTTTGTTTCACATCTGATACAATTTGTACTGATTTCTTTGGAAGCTGATGAAAGAAAATGGATAATACTAGGCAGGAGGTAGAGAAGAAATTATCACTTGCTTTGACCTGCCACCCACACACCTCAAAAGCAGATGAGCTGAGCTACTGTTAAGGGGATCTCCCTCCCCGCTTCATTCCTCTGGTATTGGTTGGTAATCAGTACACACTTGGCTGACTTCAGATGAATTGAGGAGTATTCTGTTCATTTGTAAGTCACGCCAAAGATGCTGCAGCAGTGTTATAATGTGCCGGGCTGTGAGGGCCCAGAGCTGTATTGTGTTCGAGGGGTTATATCTGATCAAAGCTTGTGTGACTTTTAGTCACATTATAATGAAAATGTAAAAAAGGGAAATAACCTTACATTGAGAGGCAGTCACTTCAGAGGCTGTGCGCCTCGGTAACAAAATAGTGTTAGAAGTCCTGCCCAAACGGAACAGACCTATGATCCATTCCATGTGATAGCCACCTTGGGCCATACACAACAGATCAATGGCCCATTCTGTCAGCTAGCCCACTGTGGGCTATACAGAACAGATCAATGGCCCATTCTATCTGCTGGCCAGCCTTGGGCTACACCAGAGCAGACCAAGAACCCATTCCGTTGGCTATCCCACGTTGGGCCATACCAGAGCAGACCAAGAACCCATCCCGTTGGCTAGCCCACCTTGGGACATACACAACAGATCAATGACTCATTTCGTCAGCTAGCCCACCTTGAGCCACACCAGACCAGACCAAGGACCCATTCTGTCGGCTATCCCGCCTTGTGCCACACCAGACCAGACCAGACCAGACCAGACCAAGAACCCATTCTGTCAGCTATCCCACCTTGGGCCACACCAAGGCAGACCAATGATCTATCGAATCCACTACTCTGTGTCCATCGGTGGTCAGTTCCTGGTGCTCCAGAGGAAGATGTAAAGCCCACATAGCTCCCTCAGGTGGGCAATACCAGCCACGGGGGGAATTGTTTACCACGTGCGATCTAACTAATCATCCCCACCACCACTTCCTGCAGCACAATCCCTGGGCGTCTCCTAGCCCTGCCCTCCTCATCTGATGGAACCCCATTACAAGGGGGCTGCTAGTCTGGAGCTAGTCAAAGACAACTGAAAGTCAAAGGTGGGGAGACTAAAATCTGTAGATTTGTCCTGGAGGTTACTGAAGCCTCACAAAATACTCTCAAGCAAAACAGAGAGCAGGGAGGCAAGGTATAAAAACAGCGTGGTAAACTGGTGAAAGGGATTATTCAAACCGAACAGCGATCAGTCTGAAAATGGAAATCCAGCTTCAGTGCAGCCAGTAGAAAGAAGCATAAACTAGACTGTAAGTTCCTTGTGGCAGGGAACATCTTTTTATTCAGTGTGTGCACAGACCTAGCACAATGGGGTCCTGGTCGAGGCTGGGCCTGCGAGATGCTACCACAGTCCAAATAACTAGCGATGGACTGGGGACTTCCGTGGCTTTATGGTAAGTGTGAGTTGGGGGTGTGTGCCCGCAACTGTGTGTGTTGTGCTGGGAGAATTGTGTTGATTTGTGCACAGTCTTGTGTTGTGCTATGAGATTCGTGCTGATTTGTGCAGGTGCAAATCAGGGGTGTGTGACATGAGGGACGATGTGTTTGTGGTATTGTGTGCTGGTTGTGCTGTGTGGGTGGTTTTGAGGAACTGTGGCAGCTCGCCCATCTGTGCAGTCTCTCAGACAACCAGTGAAGCTGTGGTGTAAGAGCGGTGATGGACTTACCTCTGATACCATCATGGTCTAGGACTCTTGGCGTGGCAGAGACACATGCCCTGATGTTGCAGGGGTATAATGTGTAAAGTCAAAATGGCTGAGAACTTAAAATTGGACAGTAGCAGGCCACGAAACCCAGGGATGGGGGAACCCGGTGATACGCGGACCGAAAAGAGCTCTCAGCCATGCTGGCAATTGCTACCACCACTTCACGCTGACTCCGACATTCCAGGCTTCGGAGCGACGCACAGTGAGAAGCCCGAATCTCATTGTAGAGACAATAATAATACGGAACAATGGTAGGTGCAAAGTCAAAGGGAAAGCAGGAACCGTGCGAAGAGGGAAGTTGAAATAAGTTTTCAAAAGCACCCAAGCGATTTCACTGCACAAGTCACGTTGAAAATCAGAAGGTCTCCTGCTTCTAGTCACTAAGGTGCTTTTGCAAATCTCACCCTCTGATATAAAAACAAATAGCAAGAGACCCATCAAGTACCTCAGAAACAGGAGGTCTGTGAAAGAATCAGGGGTTCGGCTGGGCCAACATGAGGTGAAAGAAGCAAATAAGGTTGTTTCAGAGTAGATAAATGATTTCTTTGCCTTGCTTTTTCCCACCCAGGACGTTGGGAGTATTCCTACCCCAGACTACTTGTTTCTGGTAGTTGGTAGAGACAGAGGAGGTGGTGCTGAAAGGAACTGATACACTGAAGAGCAGCATATCCCCAGGAATGGATAGCATCATCCATGAGCTCAGACAGTACACAAGAGTAAGCAGCTGAGTTGCTAACAAAAATGTAGAAACACAGAACAGCAGGGCTGACAGGCACCTCGGGAGGTCATCTAGTTCAGCCCCCGGCGCTGAGGCAGGACCAAATAAACTCAGAGCTCCCCTGACAGGTGATTGTCCAACCTGTTCTTAAAAACCTCCAGTGATGGGGATTCCACAACTTCCCTAGGCAGCCTTAACTATTCTTATAGTTAGAAAGTTCTTCCTATTATCTAACCTAATTCTCCCTTGCTGCAGATTAAGCCCATTACGTCTTGTCCTACTGTCAGTATACACAGAGAACAACTGATCCCTGTCAGCCCTGCAGTTCTGTGTTTCTAGTCCTTTAAAATCGCCCAGGCCACTGGGCAATTGCCCCTTTTGCCCCTATAGAACCTCTTCTCATTGCTTTTTATGTCCCTTACTAGGTATAACTCATTTTGTGCCTTTGCCTTTCTCATTTTGTCCCTGTAAGGGACCAGGGCATGGGCAGTCTGGCCTAGCAGTCAAAGCTGGGCTGAGGTCTTCCCACCAGGGATGGTAGTAGTCAAGCAGGAGCTGGAGGAATCACAAGAACCAGGGTCAGAGTCAGGCCAGAGTCAGAGTCCAGAGGTAGTACCAGGCTGGAATCTGGAGGCAAAAGTCAGAGTCACAGTCCAGAGATCAGGACACCAAACAAAGTCTGGCATTGCAGGGGGCCAAAGATGCACAGCCATCTTCCTGGGCCAACCCCTGGGATTAAATAGGGCCCTTGGCCAAACAGAGGGCCGCAGGGCACTGTCACTCCGAGTCTCTTGGGCCGTACTTCCTGCATCAGCTACTATCCACACTGCTCCTTAGTCGGACAGCTCCATGGCTTCCTGGTAGCACTGTCGGAACATCAATGAGCCAGACTTTGCAGATGGGGGGGTCTAGTCCCTAGATCATTACAGACCCTACTTGTGCTATTCCTTTTGTACTCGTCTTTAGCAATTTGTCTATATTTCTACTGCCTGTAGGATTTCATTTTTGATTGTTAGCCTCCTGATGCAGCCACAGTGGCCTCTTTCTATTCTTCCTACCTTTCCTTCACACTGGGATGGTTTACTATTGCACCTTCAATATTGTCTCTTTGAGAAACTGCCAGCTCTCCTGAACTCCTTTTTCCCTTAGATTTTCTTTAAGAACATCAAAACAGCCATAATGGGTCAGAACAATGGCCAATGCCACTATATGCACTGCTTCATGGCACTGCTTCGTGGCTGGATAGCCATCTGTCTTGGATGGTTTAGATGCATCTTGGCAGGGGGTTGGAGTAGAGGACCCTTGAAGTCCCTTCTAACTCTATTATTCTATGATTCTAGGTGCTTCAGAGGGAATGAACAGATCAGACAATCATTGAGTGATCCATCCCATCATCCATTCCCTGCTTCTGGCAATCAGGGGCAAGGGACATGCATGGGGTTGTGTCCCTGACCATCTCGGCTAATAGCCATTGAAGGAACTGTCCTCCATGAACTTATCTCATTTTTTTAACCCCATTTTAGTTTAGGCTTTCACAACATCCCCTCATAGGCGTCGACTCTGGGGGTGCTCCGGTGCTGGAGCACCCACAGGGAAAAACTGATGGGTGCTCTGCACCCACCGGCAGCCAAGCTCCTGGCCCCGCCCCACCGCCTCAGCTCACTCACCTCCACCTCCATCTCCTCCCAGTGCTTGCCACCACAAAACAGCTGTTTCACAGTGTAACAAGCTGTGGGAGGGAGGTGGGAGGAGCGGGAACGTGGCGCACTCAGGGAAGGAGGCAGGGAAGAGGCAGGGCTGGGGCAGGGATTTGGGGAAGGAGTCCAATGGGGCAGGGAGGGGGCGGGGACTTTGGGGTTGGGGTTGCAATGGGGGCAGGGTAGGGGTGGAGTGGGGGCAGGGCCGGGGGGGGCGAGCACCCACCAGCGCCAGGAGAAGTTGGCACCTATGCATCCCCTGGCAAAGAGTTCCACAGGTTAACTGTGTGTTGGGTGAAGTAGTACTTCCTTCTGTTTGTCTTAAGCCTGCTGCTTATTAATTTCATTGGGTGACCCTTGGTTCTTGTGTTACGGGAAGAGGTAAAACACACTTTGTCATTCACATTCTCCATACAATTCATGATTTTATAGACCTCTGTCGTATCCCCCATTAGTCATCTCTTTTCCAATCTGAAAAGTCCCCGTCTTTTTAATCTCTCTTTATACAAAAGCTGTTCCATATCCTTAGTCATTTTTGTTGCCCTTACCTGGACCTTTTCCAATTCTAATATATCTTTTTAAGATGCAGTGATCAGAACTGCACGCAGCATTCAAGGTGTGGCCGTAACCTGGATTTATATAGTGGCATTATGGGTTTTTTTCTCTTTCATCTCTTTGATTCCCATCCATCAGCTCAACAGCAACGACTGGGCCAAATGAAATCTTTCCACCACTTTCTATCTTGTACCAGCTTCACAGTTTCATTCTTGTTTAAACCTTTTGGTTCCATGTCATTCTTCACCAGGTCTATCCAACACATCCTCGATTTTCCTCTGTTTCTAGTTCCTTGCACTCTGGCATGTATTGCCCCAGATGGTCCATTCCTGACATGTGTCCAAACCATCTTAGCCTCTTTCTTGAATCTTCTGCAGAGTTTGTTACAATTTGCTTTTCCGATGTCTATTATTGGTCTGCACGACTTCTTGTTAAAACCAGGTACTGTATCAGAAGATTGGAGGCCAGCAAGTATTGTCCCTATGTTCTAAAAGGTCTCTAGGAATGAACCTGGGAACTAGAGGCCAGTTATGAGTAGAAAGTGTGCTGGTCCCTTTCATACCCATCATTATCTCTGTTGTTTGCGTCCGTGCATGAACTAGGCCCTCTGCATCTGAACGCCCAGGTTTTGTGGCGGTAACTCAGGTACCAGACAGAACATTTAGACGTCACAAGCCAAATTCTTTGCTGGCATAAATGGGTGAAGAGCTCCCCTGGATGCAGAATTTAGCCCTTTGAAATGTTTTTTACACTTCTCTACATTCCCCTTCTTTTGGGGCAAGCACTGAGTTACTGTGAGTTTCCTGCTTCCGTATGCATTCCTGCCCTCTATACTAATGTCCCTGTAGGAACCTCTGCAGCTTCTCCCCTAAGAAGCCCTTTGTCCTGTGGCCGGGGAGAGGGATTTTATTATGCTGGTCACACTCCCAAAGCCCTGGCTTTTACCCACTCCTCATCATGCTTCCCCCTTAGTGAGTGTGCAGAGCCTCAGCAGAAGGATGCAGTCTGCAGCAGAACACACACCTCTCCTCCCCATCTTGTGCTGCCTCAGGGATATAAACTAGCCCAGATCCTGCCAGTGTTAGGTAATAGGTACCTGGGGGATACAGGATTTGAGTCAGGCCAGGCTGTGCTGCTCTGTGCTCTCTCAGAGCCCATTAGGACTGGCTGATGCACTTTGGAGCTTTCCAGCCTACCACTCAATAAGGAAACCTGCATTTTCCTCCACTGGGGATTTCTCTGGATTTTAGAGCAAAGCCCCACCCAGGTGGGGGACGGAGGGGCTCTCTCCACTTTGCTTTCTTGCATGTTGATCTTTTCTGATTTTGTATTTATGGTCTCAGGGACAATAGAATCACAAAGGCAACATGCAAATGCAAGGGGCAGTCCCATGTGTCCCTGGGCATGGAACTTGCACTGATGTTCATGGGAGCTCTGGGCACAGATGGCTTGCAGGACTGAGTGCACATTCGCATGAGCAAAGAAGGCACCACCATGTTCTGCACCTATTGAGTTCCCAGGGTGAAGGCCCCTCCCTCAGCATAAGGGGAGGAGCTACTGAGCCAAGAACTCAAATGAATCTGGGGGACAACAAATGATAAACCAGGGACAGGAGTGAGGTTACAGGTTCAAAATCAGGGATCCTGAGGGGGATACTGAGCAGAGTCTGCAGTGCCCACTGCTCCTCAAAGGTGTCCAGCAAACGCAGGGGCGTTGGAACAATGTGTACAGTGGGGGTTCTGAGAGCCATTGAACCAAAGTGTAAACCCTGGATCTGATGGAAACCACTTCAAGCCAGGAGGTGCTGCAGCACCCCCAGCACCCCTAGTTCCAGCACCTATGAGTGGACACGGCCCAGAGGAACTCTGCCCGGATACGTGAACCAAGGGAGGAATGGAAATAGTCCCACAGTCACAGAACGCCTCCCTGTCCAGCATCCTCCTCCTGGTTTTATAGACGGCCACCTTGGCCAGCACCAGGAGGAGGATGACGAGTGGGGCCACAGATGGAGTAAGCATAGATCAGGAGGTGCAGGGAAAACTGCAACCAGAACCTGAGGAGAAGGGTCTCCCTGACGCCACAGAAGGGGCGTTTGTCAGGGAGGGGGATGAACCGTGCCAGATACAAGCCCGTGCTCGCAGCTTCATGAAGGAGCAGCCAGCTGATATCCCCGGTGGGCCATGGGACCAGGGTGGAATACAGACTGACCCACCAGGGTTCCTCACCCTCCACAGGTGGTAGAAGGTCCCACCACTTGGTGTCCTGGCCAGATACAAGGGTGAGGAAACGGAACGTGTGGTGCACAAAGGTGTACATCTGTTCCCCAGGCGCGATTCAGAAACAAGCTGGCTGCATGACTGCGTGCAAGTAATGCAAGGGGAATCAGGGGGGCTCGTGGCAAGGGGCCTATAAGAAGGTCTGGAGGGCCAGGGGTGGGCAGGGAGCACCCTCCTGCAGGACCCACTCAAGGTAGGCCCAAGAGGTGGGCGGTAAGGCTGCCCTCACCTCCTGGAGTAGGTGCCAGGGAGTATGAGGGGTGGCGAGCCCCGTGCACTCACAGAGCACCAGGGGATCCACCCAGTCCCCCAAAACGTAGTCCAGAAGGTCTCCAATTCGGGTGGTTCCTGCCAGGACCACCCTCCGGCACACCGAGGGGGACTCTGCCACCTGCACACCGAGCTGGGGGTTGTGTAGCAGGGGCTCTGCGAGGAGATCTGCCCCCTCAGCAGTCATCATGGACCTTGTCGCCGAGACCAGCTTCCAGGTCCAGAGGAGGTCCTGGTAGAAGACCAGCAGCTCAGAGAGGTCTCACAGAAGACCCCCCGGATGAAGAAAAAAGAGCTGCCCATCATATCGGAGCCCTCGGAGGCGGCAGAGGAAGGCGTATGCCAACGTGCTCCATGCTGGACTACCTGCAAAATAAAGTAGTCTCTGCAGGGCCTGGAGACGGAAGACATGGACCTGGCTGCAAAGGCTGAGCAGGCCCTGTCCCCGCTCCTCCACGGGAAGACTCGAAACCCTTGCAGAGACCCAGTGCAGTCCTGGCCCAAAGAACTCCAGAGCTAACCTCTGAAGCCAGGCCAGGATCCCCGGGGCTGGGCTCAAGGTGTTAAGCCAGTGCCAGAGCATGGGCAGAACCAGCTGGTTGAGCACCAGCACCCTCCCACCTTGTTCTGCAGGCACACCAGCTGGGCAGCGTAGGTGCCTGGATTGGGGGGTGAAGGCACACCTACGTGCTGCAGTGACTCTGCAGGGGGCCCCTTTCCCCGAGTTAGTCCCACATCTATGCCTCAGGAGAGGGCCTAAGGGTGCTATGCTGTAGGAGGTCCCGTCATGCCGATGGCACAGAATGGCCACTCGAAACTTGTGTTGTTAATGCAGCGTGGTGGCTCTTGTCACAGAAGTGGGGTGTCGGCTGCCGTGTCCCAGGCACGGTCCAGTGTAGGTAATCACAGTCTGCCTGTGTTAAACTCCCCCTGTCATTTGACTTGGACACAATATTTTTCTTGCCTTCCGAGCTTAGCCTGCTCGGCTATGTTGCTTTTTGATGTAAAACATATACCACACTCCAGCCCAGGGGAGCTGCAATGCAGTGAGTGGCAAAGCAATCTCAATCAGGTTCCCCGGAGAGCCTTTGACCTGGATGATAGAACTGTGAGTAACAATTCATTCCTATTTTAAATCAGATGCACTGGGCAGGTGAAGTGAGCTCTCGCTCCAAACCAAACTGAAAGCTACAAACTGATCAGCATCAGCCTGAAAACGAGTTTCATTTAAGACCAAATACAACAGAAAAACCCTCTGAACGTCCGCAGTGCCGGCTTGTACAGCCCCCCGAACCTTCCAGTTAGTCTCCAGCCACAGACACAAGCGCGGCTATATGTGATGGAACCAGGCCTACTAAAGCGTCACCTCCAGAGTCTGCACTGGCTTCCAGCTCAACTGCTGTGGGCCGAGGGATCGTTCCGCTTGTTCCCTCCAGGTCTCTGGGCCCGTGGGGATGCACCTGCTGTTGGTTGTGTTCTGCAGTGCCCTCTGCAGTGAGGGCAGATGAGGTACAGCCTCTTTCACTGCACAGGCTGGTGAGAGTTGAATTACCTGGAAGCAATGTTGTCTAGTGGCTAGAGCACCAGCCTTGCACTCAGGGTAGCTGGGTTCTCCTCCCAGCTCTGCTGCTGGGTCACCTTGAGCAAATCACATCCCTTTGTAATGCCTCAGTTTCCCAATCTATAAAATGGCAATGATGGCATTACGCTCCTTTGCAGAGCACTTTGAGATCGTCTGAAGGAAAGTGCTACTATTCTGAGCAGTAAGAATAGTACTGTTTTAATGAATCTTCCAATTATTATTTATTAGTAATAGTCAATATGTACCTTGTGATAGAGCCCAAAATACCCAGGTGGGATCAGGGCCCCATTGTGCTGGGTGCTGCACACCCAGAGGACTAAGTCAGTTCCTATCCCGGAGGGCCCAGGATCTAGAGGATGTGAGAGTCTGGGGCAGCATGCAGGACATTCTCATCGCGGGGGGGGGGGGTCGCTGAGGTCAGAAATTCAGACCAGCTGGTCGAGCAATGGCTAAATCTGCCGCTCTCGGCCCTTTCCTCGCCATCCCCCAGCTCAGAGCTATTTTGCAGCCATGCCGATGTCTGTGATTAAGGAATGAGCAAAAAGCTTTGGCACATCTCCCGGAGTTCACTGTGCTCATTCCTGTGTGCTAGGAAAGCCAGAACTACAGGAGACTTTCCCTGCACGACTTGCGTTACTGAAGCTGAGCTGCGTGAGAGTCAATAAAAGGGAGGTTTTTAATGCTGGGAGTCATGGATTGAAGGGGGACCAAGAGGACGGCACAAATGCAGCTAACAAACTTCACAGCCACGTTTGATCTTTTCAAAGCGTCTCCTCTTTTCGGGCTAACACCTCTGATCCATCTGCTCTGGGGAGCTCTCGGTTTGGCCTCAGCCGCTCTGAGGTGCATAGCCGGGGGGTGGAACGTTGGCCACTGTGGATCCTGTCCACATGCAGCGATTAAAGAGGGGTGCGGGGACTTGTGGCCCACAACCCATTTCCCTCCCTGAGTAAATGTTTGGGCTTTATTTATGGCGGTCACAAAGGACACAACAGAAGCCTGTTCTCTGGAGTCAAAGCAAACTCTCCCCTGGATGCCAAAGCCGCAGAGTGGGAGCGGTCTGCACCCAGCCACTGCTGTATCTTGCATTTGCAGCTTCCATTCTGCTGAGCTCAGCACATGGAGTTATTACACACACACACACACACACACACGTTTAATTACACATGCATTTCAGGAGCAAGGATCTGTGCCTTCCCACGCCAGCTATCTTAACCCATTTGTGCTAATCAACGAGCATTACCAGGCATCTCTCTGAGCATTAGCTCCTCACTCACGCCCTTTCTTGGTTGAGATGCCAGCGGTTTGCCACTGCTGGTACAGCACTGAGCAGAATAGGGAAATTTACCCCTGTGCAGGGGAACAGTAGAACATGGACCATGCCCCATTTAACCCTCCTGCACTCACAGCCCCCTCCCATTCCCACCTTCTCCCTGAGCTCCCCACCCAGCCCCAAACATCCCCAGCCTCTCCCTGAGCTCCCTGCCCAGCCCCCCACATTCCCAGGCTCTTCCTGAGCTCCCTGCCCAGCCCCCCAGATTCCCATCCTCTCCCTGAGCTCCCCACCCAGCCCCCCACATTGACAGCCTCTTCCAAAGCTCCCCATCCAGCCCCCCACATTCCCAGCCTCTCCCAGAGCTCCCCACCCAGCCCCCCATATTCCCAGCCTCTCGCAGAGCTCCCCACCCAGCCCCCAAATCCTGGCCTCCCCCAGAGTGCATCCTGCAATCCAGGCTGCTCCGCATGCTCCCTGCCTACCCCACCCCAAATCCCATCCTCTCCCAGACTGCCCCTGAAATCCCAACATCATGTGGAAGAAGCTGTGAGGGAGGCTCGTCTGCTGTGGGCTAAGGGATCGTTCTGCTTGTTCCCTCCAGGTCCCAATGGGGATGCACCCCTGGGCCAGGCGTTCAGACTGCTCTAACCACCGTCAGTACTGGATCCAGCTTTACACCCGTCCACTGCCTCTCCCACACCACCTCCAGCTTGTGCTCTCCTCAACCCTCTTCCTCCGCACAAAGGGGAACAAAGTGGCTCTTTAAAAGCCCTGTTCCCCCACCTGCCCCTTGCCTCCCCCCACTGCTCTCCACCCCCTACAGGGAGAGCTCCCACAAGACTCCAGGGGAGCCCTCCACGCCCCCCAGGGAAGCGCTCAGCTCTCCCTTTGTGGTGGTCCAGTGGTTTACCTCACCTGTTGTCCAGTGCACACCTCACAGGGGAGTTAACCCATGAGCTCTGGGCACAGGTTGCTTTCCTGGGGGGTGGGAAACTCCGGCTCAAACCCCTGCTCTGGCACAGACCCGCAATGGATTCTTTCAATTCACTGAACATGCAAAACAAATTTCAGAACTGGATTCGCCCCAAACCAAATTTGGTTTTTACAAAACTGCCGCCAATCCCAAAAATCAGTGATCACAGGACAGCTTCTGGCTATCATTACCTGGGAAAGGCCCTTCCTGCCATGAGAACCTGGCAGCATCTGCCCCACATCAACTGGTTTTTCCCCCTCTCATTTCTCTCTTGCTGATTTTTTTTAATGCTGAACTCCCTCCTCCGCCTCTTTCCCATGGGTGCACCTGTGTAACTGCCAAGACAACTGTACCCAGTCTGGTGGCATCACCTAGCAAACTGCTGGCATCACCGTACCAGTTGCTCTTTGTCCTTTGTATTCACAGCCTGCTGCCCTCTTATTAAACAGACATTGGCTTGGCAACTGCCTTCTCTTCTGGTTTGCATCCCTTCAGGGAGTGAGACTAGGCTAGGAGCCTGACTGTGTGCAAAGAGCCAGGGATCGCAGAGATGCATCCTGATCACACTGCAGACTGTTCTGTGTCTACAGCCCTTTGATATGAGAAGGATCCTCACGGGAAAAAAGCCTTAGAATGGAACAGGCATCAAATAGAGAAGCCTTTCTATAGACATTTCTCTAGAAGCCTGTGAAATGGCCCTAAAACCCTACAGAACTCAGTAGAGAATGAAATCCTCTCCATGGGTCTCTATTAACCACCCCATAGAATTCCAGTGCAGGGGTAGATGTCTCTCCTCAATTCTGTAAGGTGATCCAGAATAGCTATAGAAAATTGAAACCTTTCTCCAGGTGGTTTGATTCGTCCTCCAGAAGGGGAATGGGGCCTACTGGTTACATGAGAGGACTGGGTGCTAGGTCTCCTGGGCTCTGCAACTGACTCACTGTGAGATCCGGACCAAGTCACCTCATCTTTCTGTGGTTCCGTTTCTCTGTCTGTCAAGCACAACTGGTAAACCCTATGTACAGCACCTCCCAGGGTGCTACAGTGAGGTTTGCAGGGTGCCTGGAGACACTCCCAGTGTACAAGAGCTGTATGTGCAAAGTCTTATTAACTAGAGCTAGATCTGAGCCCTAACAAGCTCTAAGCAGGAAGGCTGGTCTTGTGGTTAGGATACCAGCCTACAACTTAGTTCAATTCCTGGTTGTGCTACTGACCCTCTCTGTGTTCTTGGGCTCGTCACTTAATCGCTCTGCGCCTCAGTTTCCCCATTCTGTAAAGCAAGGATGTACTTCCCTATCACAGGGGTGCCGTGATGATAAACTCATTCATGTTTGTGGGGCACTCGGACCCTGTGGCGAGGGAGATACAAGAGTCCCCAGACAGATAACTGCACCTGAACTTAGGGGAAGGTCAAGTCCAGATCCAAATGCTCTAACTGATCCATCACTCTACAACGAGTCAAACCTCCCCCAGGGATCCAAGCACCGCAAGACTTGATCTGTCTGGTTCAGGCCCATCTCTTTTATTAACCCTGTTCTCAGCACCTATTTTATTATATGTATATGTATCAGTTCTCTTTCACCTTTCAGCCACTAACCAGACCAGTTTCCCATCACCACCACCACGGACTCTGGAACTCACCCCAGTGCCTCCTGTGCCTAGGAAGCCTTGAAATGCGATCTAAGTGATGCATGTTCATTGTGCAGACCCTGAACATTGGGGTGAAAGTCAGTTTGGAAGCAGGGAGGCTCTCCCATAGTCTTGCTGTTGTATTTACAATGATCCTGCCCTGCTCAGAACAGCTGCCAGGAGTTAGGGGAGGAAGGAAGGAGTTTGCCTTTGGTGGAGCTACAGGTCTCCTCCTTTGTACAGCAGATTTTGAATTCACATCACGCCAGAAACCATCTATGAGTTTAGGGCTAATCTGTGAGTAACTGAGTCCCTAGAGAGCCCTGAGCAGGATTCAGAGCTCAGAGGCAAGTGCCTATTTCCAGTCTCCATATACTCCATGGGTATAAAATGGCACAGCTCCATTAAAGTCAATGGAGCAATGCCAATCTACACCAGCTGCGAATACAGCCCCTCCCTTTAAATCCATCCATCGGTGCTAACCTGGGGGATGATACAACAACAGGCGGACGAACCTCTTTTGCCTGTTTCCCCTTCTTTACCACTTCCCAAAAAGAAAAATCAAGCAACAGCTTAAGAACCTCCGGAGACAGCGATCCCGAGGCCTCTCGGGATGTTACATGGGGCCTGTGCTTGCTAGGCATTCAACCCATGTGTTGGTCAATAAAAACAATCAAATGCTGTCTCTCCTCGTTATCTGTCTGACAGCTGATAATTCTGTTAGAGTGCAGGCTGGGTGTGAGAAACAAACCCAGCCCCCCATGTGAAGCATGAGGCCTTCCTTGCTGTGAGCCACTGCAGGGATGAAATCCGACAGGTGAAATGATAACCTGCCATCCTATTGCAGTTAGATTCCTTGAGAACAAAGCACACTAATAATAGGAACCCTAATTAGTGCTGTCTTGATGTCTTCAAATGGCCTAGAGAATGGCAATCGCAGCCCGAATTAGCCCCTGGCTAGGCAGTTAGCAAGTGCGTTTTTTCCATTTTGTAAGATTCTATTTTAAGTGCTGTGGGCGGGACGGGGGTTGTTAAAGGAAGTTACTTTTTTAAATTAAATTCCTGAAGCTGGTATATTTTTCCCCTTTAAAAATAACTGTTTGGTTTGAATACTCAGCCTTTTTCACCAGTAGGGGCCTAATCCTGCTGCCTTTCCTCATGCAAGGTGGTGCCCTCACTTCATGCATGGGTGAGAGAGGCTCACCTGAGTAAGACTTGCAGGACTGGGCCCTAGCTGAGACCGAGTGAAAGACCTGGTGCTATGGGAGCGGCACTTCGTTTGCAGGGCTGGTAATGACCTCAGCTCCTGGACTCTGAGTAATGTCACATATGACACACAACACGGTGGGAAGCACGACTTGGCTGCTGTTTGCCCGACTGTAGAAGGGGTATAAGAGGTCATGTGACATGTCAAAGGTCACACAGCGCGTCAGGGGAAGAGCAGGAGTAGAGCCCCAACACCCTGACCTATCGCATGGCTGTACTAACCCGATGGCTCACCATAGTGGCTCTGGATCAATGTTTCCCATCATCAGTCTGTTATGTCCCAGCCAGAGGCAGATTAAGGGTTCGTGAGGCCCTGGGCCAGAGCAAGTGGGGACTCCCTCCCAACTCCTTCCACCTGCAGTTCTGCCCCCGTTCCGCCCATTCTGCCTGTGGCCCCACCCACAACCCCACCACATTCTTCCCATTCCCCCGTGGCCCCGCCTGTTCCATCCACGGTCCGCCCCATTGCACCCCCCCCCCACTGTAGCCCCCACAACCCGTTTGCTCCTTTCTCTCCCCCGCCCCTGCGGCCCTAAGACTGGAGAAGCTCTGTACCCCGACCATGGCCCTGGGGAGTGAGAGCTCCTCGAGGCCATGACAGGGAGCCAGAACTCATCCAGTCCCCTGCACCTGGGATCCGTGTGCTGGGGTTTGCCCCGCCTACCCGTGATTGAAAATTACAATCCCCAAAGCAGCTCCCCATTCTGAGACCTCCCTGTGTGCTTCATTGACTCTCTCCCCAGACACTTTAATTCTCCTGTGTTTAACCCAAAGCACACAATCATCCACAACGTGACCCCTATTCATTTGGGGGAGAGCCCCAGCCTGCTCTTCCTCCTTCCCTCTTTGTACGGTCCAGGTGCTTTCCCTTAAGCCTAAGTGAGCAGCAGGTAATCAGTCACAGGTGCACTGGACCCCTGCCCCCTCTTAAAGGGGCCCATCATCCTGTAATAGGACCATGTATTTTGAGAGATAGTCTCCCTTAGATGCTTTTGCTGCTGCCTTCACTCAAAGCAGGTAATGCTGAGTCTCCCTCCAGAGCCGCTATCTGGTACTTTTCACCGCCAGCCACAGCCCCGGTCCCTGCGTTGAGAAGCTGTCAATTGAATAGACTAAAGATGCTGAAGGGGAGAGAGCAAGTGCTGAAGCAACAGCCATTTCTTTGTTAAGCTCCCTATGAATTTATTCAGTGCCTTGGGAGCTCCTCCGCTGCCACAGGGCGAGATAACATCCTCAACTCCTGGACTCTCAGGTGTGATCCCTCCAGGGAATGAAAAGAGGAACTCACATTTCTGCAAGGCAACATCCCAGAGTCTGACAAAGAGCCAGAGAGTGAGACTGAGAAGCACAGAAAGGAAAATCTCTGACTTAATCATAACAACAGAGAGGTCAGGGCCGATTCTGGCGGAGTGGGTGGAAGATAAGCCAGCCTTAACAATCCAGGTTTAGATCCGATGGACAATGAACAGAGGGGCAGGGAGAGAACAAGGAAAGGATTTCAAGGAAAGCAGCAGCCTTGGCATAACTTTGGTACAGTGGCTGAGGAGCACAGCTCTACCCACCCCATGGGGCCTGGGCTCATTAGTTTGTCTTCTGGTTGTAAAGTAGGCCTGGGAGAGCACCAGGCAGGCACTACAATGATTTTCTCTGAAGGGTCAGGAAAGTGACTAAACTGGCACCATCTTGCTCAAGTGAACTGCTCCCCATGTGCACTCAGAGTCAAGTGACCTGATGAATTAGGGAGCAAAGGAGGTTTTTAGTGCCATCTGTTTCCTTCCTGCCCTGGGACAGTGAGCTGGATTCTATTCACGCTCTCACATTTTCAGCAGAATTGCGCTGAATGCAGAACCTTTATCATTAACAACAATGCATGAACTCGGCTGGATTCTCAGATCCCAGGGCTGGCAGTCACAACAGGGTGAGATTTCACACAGAATCCTAGTGCTGAAGCGCTGGAGTGCAGAAAAGTCTCCCAGGCACTGGAGATGTTCAGAAGTGGAAATATACTGGAATAAAAACACTGTACTTCAAACTCAATCAGTTCCTTTATCCAAAGATCAGAAAGGGCTTTCCAAAAATAAATAAAATGATCCTTGAAACCTCTCTGTACGTCATAGGCTTCAGTGCTGTCCATACTTGGGTGGAGGGACGGGGCGGAAGAGAAGTTCCCAACTCCCCACACTTGAAGAAAAGGAGAGAACAGAGTTGCGAGCACACAGATCCTCTCCCCTCCCCCTATGAGGAGTTCATAGGTGTAAAACTTCTGGCAAGGATTCACATGAGGCTAGGACACGATCTTTACGTTGGGTGCAATCTTCCAAAGTGCCCTAGGAAAGTCACTTCTAGGGGCTGCTAAGGAGCTGTGGAAAATCCCACCCATTGTGCAGAACACTGGGCATTCAAGAAACCAGAATTCAAAAGCAGTGAGGAAAACAGGCTGCTGCCTTAATGAATCTCCCTGTTGATAAACGGGCAGAACATGCTGAGGGAAAGGTCACCTGGGAAAATTACAGAAAAGGAGGAACAGGGAAAAGATTAGAAAAAAACCTCCCTGGCTGTCCTGTATGGACATCCCATCTGCTATTGCTGTGCACGATTTGAGTGGGGCGTCTCTGCCACCACACCAGCTGGAAGGTTCTGCTGTCTCAGCATAAACATGCCAAACACTTCAAAGCCTATGGCTGTGAGAGAAAGGCTTTCTTCTGTCTTTCGGAGGCTATTAGCAAAAGCTGAGCCTCCAGCACAGTGCCACCTTTCACCTCTTTCCTGAGAAGACTTGGATTTCTCTGATCTACAAAGGGAATCCCAGGACTGTCTGAAGACTGACCTCAGGGTGCAGCGATGATCAAGAACAGTGATTCTGTAAACATGGCTCGTTCCTGCACGGCTCTGCTCCCCTGCGGCATGTGAGGCTGATCTGTTCAGGCTATTGACAAAGAGCCGTCAACCATGTGCAGCCACACATCTGGGCCGGGGATCCTCCCTGTACAGAAGAGCTCAGCTCCCACAGAGGATCCCAAATTAGTGCCCTGATTTTCCAAAAAGCGGAGCAGTGGCGGGCTGAACTCCTTTGGAAATCTGGCTCCAACTCTGAGTGCAGAGCTCCTGCAAGTCTGGTCAGGGGTCTTGTGAAAACTTAGCCCATGGTTTGTAAAGGTTGTTGAGTGTCTTGGAAACCTCAGGGATCTGTGAAAGCCACGTCTATCCAGGTCACTGTCACAGGGTGGGATGGCTCTTTAAGGGCGGTGGGCTCGACACCACCTGTGACTGATCAGCTGCCTCCCAAGTGATGGGTGGTGCGTGGGATAGTCTGCAGGCCTCCTGGGTCCAGATCCTCGAAGATATTTAGGTGCCTGAATCAGACAGAACAGGGACTTGATCCTGAGTCTCCCACAGCCCAGCTGGGTACCCTAATCACTGGGCTACTGGCTATTCTACAGTGAGGGGCTCTCTGCAAAAAATGTCACAAGGTCTCGGTTTCATCCTGATGTGGAATAAAACCATTCTGAATAAAACTCACACTGTTCCATGAACTGGAAATCTTGGTTTCCATCCAGCCCATGAGGGGAGTGCCCAGCCTGGACTGCTTGCACTGGGGCAGCTCAGCAGGGTTCAGAAGAGGATTAGATGTTCCTGGGGACAATGAGACCATTCCAAGTGACATCTGATAGGATGCAAGGAACTCCCCTTCCCTCAATCCCCAGTGTAGGGTGTGGCCAGTCCCACTGGGGAGAGCAGTCCCTGCTCCTGCCTAGTCATCCTAGAGCTGTCTAAGGGTATGTCTGTGCTCACCTGGGAGCATGGTTCCCAGCTCAGGTAGACACGGGCCAGCTCTGCTCAAGCTAGTGCACTAATAGTAGTGTAGCTGGGGGTAGCTGCCTGCGCAGAAGCCCGCCTGGACCTCCTGGCTACATGCCATCTACCCATGCTGGGAATCACGCTCCTATCTGCAGAGCAGACATATCCTAAAGGGGGCATGGTGAGGCTAGGATGAAGCACTTGCCTCTGCCTCTCTCTGCACCAGAGGGCAGAGGCTGGTCTAGAGGAGGAACCTCTCTGCAATGGTGGCAGGGGGCTTGCTTGGCTGGCTCAGTCAGATCCTCTGGAGGGCTCCGGCCGCTGCCCAGCCCCTCGTCCACCCTTCCCAGGGTACGGGCCAGAATCCAGCCCTTAGGAGTGGGTTGTGAGGACGTATTTATGTGAGACACGCTGCTGGGGCCAGGGGACAGAATGGAAACCTAGCCACGCAGACTTGGGAATGACTCCAGCCTTTCTGCCGTGGGTGCACTCTGCCTGCACAATGCCTCTGGGTTATGGGCTGGCGCAGGACCCCAGAGTACATCAGCCTTAGCAGCCCAGAGAGAGGCCTGCCAGGGTCAGGTTAAACGGGCCTGCTGCCTGTTGGCATGCGTTCCTCACCTCGAGCTCAGCATGCCGCACTGGAACGAGCTCCAACAACCCACCCACAAACATGGACATTTAGATCCAATTTAAACAGTAAACCCCCTCTTTATTTCCCTGTCCCTTGGCAGCCCTGCACCTTCTCCAGCCTCCCTTGCTATTGCATGGCACCACCTACTGCCAGCTCCCCCTACCAGCATGCAGCTGGCATCCTCTCCGGTGCCAAGAGTGGCCTGCTTTCTTCTCCCACGCCCATCCCAGAATTGCTGGCCTTTAAACTCCCGGCTGGACGCACGGATGACCTGGGCTTCCTGGGGGCGTGAAGCCACCACGCTGCCAGCTCCGAGCCAGCATGTCCTCAGCTGAGCTCATGGACGGTTTGTCGTTGCCTTTTGTGTTGGCCGCAACTGGCTCATTTTTAAAATCCCTTCAGTTAGGTGCAGGGGGCAGGGGAGGGAGCAAACAGGGACGCCTGGATTAATGTCACTCCCCGAGATGCCTGTGGCATCAAGCAGCTTCCTCCAGCAGCTTTCTGACTGGAATAAACCAAGCAAACGGGAGAGGATTTCTTACACTGCAAGCCCCTCAGGGCAGAAGCTATAGCTACCTACACGTCTGTTCAACTGCCTGGCGGGAGGACACCCCGCTCCCCAGTGGGACCTCTGGGCACCCCCGGAATGTGCTATTAAAGAACAGCAGTGGGGTCGCACTAACTATGAGCTCTGGCTGTTACTGAGCTGGCTGGATAAATCCTGCTCTCAGTCTGACCCTCTGCACTGCTGGCAGCTCTCCCAGGATGACTGCTTCCTCCTGGCCATGCCAGGCCTCTGGACCCAGGAGCACACAGCCTGCAGAGCAGCCAGTCTGACCCTTGTTATTTATGTCACTAAGAATCTAAGCTGGGTGCAGTGGGGTGAGCTGTCAAGGGGTGAGCCAGAGGAGGTGGGTGAGCCAGCGGGGGATGGGGGGAGACAGCAGGGGGTAGGGGGAGACAGCAGGGGGTAGGGGGAGACAGCGGGGGATAGCGGGGAGACAGCAGGGGGTAGGGTGAGCCAGTGGGGGATGGGGAGGAGACAGCAGGTGGTAGGGGGAGCCAGCGGGGGATAGCGGGGAGACAGCAGGGGGTAGGGGGAGCCAGCGGGGAATGGGGGGGGAGACAGCAGGGGGTAGGGGGAGCCAGCGGGCAGTGGGTGGCAAGCTGGCAGCGGGAAGCTGTCAGGAGGCTCTGGTGCCTAGCGTTCTGCACGTCTGCCAAGGCCATTCAATGGATGAACGTCAGCGGGGAAGGCTACTTCGGTGCTTTGGGCGGCCTGCATGTCTCAGGTGATGGATAACGACTGGTGCGGTAGGGGGTGTCTCATCTCTAAATCCTCTCTCCCTCCCTTGCCTTCCTTCCTCTTCCACTCCCTGTTTTTGACCCCTCTTTTCAAGTCTGCTCTCTCTTCTCCTCGCTCCTTTCTCCTCTCGCCCTTGCCCTCTAGTACCTTTACAGGGGAAAGCACAGAGGAGCCAGCCTAGCGCGCTGCACAAGCCCTGTGCTCTCTCTCTCTGTGTCTAAGGAATCCAATATCCTGGTGTGGCTTTCAGGCCTCTGATGCTTCAGCAGACTCTACATCCACCGTCCCTCCATCCACTGTCTGCCCCCCCTCGTCTGCCCACCCCTCTGTCCTGGGGTCTCACTTCTCTAACGGGCACCATCAGGCTCACAACAAAGGAGCCTGCCAGATACACTGCAGGCTGCAGTCGCTTGCTGAAGTGGCAAACAGTTCCTCGCAGGGCCCCACTGTGCTAGAGCCATGAACACAGACCTGGCCAAGGCTCCGGGCAGGCCGAAGCAGCCGGAGCCTTCTGTCACCTGCCTTTCCGAAATCCTCTCTGCTTTCTCTGACCTCCACCTCCATCCTTCCCCAGCACGGCCTACAGGAAGGAACATCAGGTGTATCTATCTTCAGCGGCACCTGGGCTAAGCCTGCCCTCCAGGCCTCAATGCGCCTGCCGCAGGGAAACGATAAGAATTTTCACCCACGCAGGATGGAGCTCAGGGTGTCACTTCAAGGACGGATGGAGGGTAACGCCCTTTCAGTCCCAGAGATAATAAAGGGGGGCTCTTTATTTTCAATCTTCTGTAATCTCGGAGACCGATATGTCCAGTGGCTAAGAGCAAGTGAGTGGGAGGCAGACTCCTCATTTTGTGTGTGTGTGTGTGAGAACTATATTGATTTCAAAGGTGCTGGGAAGCCTTAGAGACTAATGGCCTCTGTTTAAACCTGGTATAGTCCACAGTGGATCAGGTTTCCACAGGCTGCCTTTCCGTGGGCCTCAGTCCTGACCTGGAGGAACTAATCTATGGCTGATAGGACAGTTCCTTCTCTATGAACCCGTTCAGTCCTTGGCGCCTCTGTTGAGACTGCATGCAAACAGGGTGTTAATTAGCACCAGCTGGAGTGGTGGGGGTTGTAACACAGAGAGAAGGAGACTACGATTTCTGGGTCCAACTCCAGGGACAGCTAATGACTCCTGGCTGTCCTGGGCCAAATCAGGGTGTCCTTGGGCAAGTCATTTAAGGATCCATGTTCAAAGGCCATTCTCCACATGCACGTGCATGCAGCCACACCTGGCAGGTGCAGACACCTCCTGTGTGCATTGCCAGTCACTAGTCTAAGACCTCTGAGGGCACAGGTGTGTGGATCTGCACTACAGGGATCAGCCGACTGAAAGCATGTGCACGCAGGTTAGAATTTTTAAAGCACGCATCTGCTTGCATGCAGACATGTGGGAACAAACAAGCAGAGACCCTTTATAAACACATCCCTTAAAATCCCTGTGCATTGCCTTCCCCATCTGTAAAACAGGGATAATTACAGTTACACTTAGCTACCCAGCACCGTTGTGTGTCTCAATCTACCCCAGGGGTAGGTCGTGATACTCATTTAACTGATGTTTGTAAAGTGTTGGAGACGCACCGTGAGAGGTGGCTCTAGACTAGCAGTGTATTAACACGTACCTCTCATGTGTAACACGCTCTTGCTTATCATTCCAGATGCAGACATGTATTGATCTGTGAGGCTGGCAGTGGAGGAGACATGGAAGGAAGCAGGCTCTTGCTCACAGCCAAGCTCAGCGAAGCTGTTTGGAAGCTGTCCAGTTACTCAGTGCTGAAAGTGGAAGTTTTAAAATCCTCCCACCTGACTCTGGGACTAACCTATGAGCAGAGAAACCAAACAGAAGGTCCAAGGGAAGCTGTGAGAACAAGGGCAGCCATTGGATGCTTCTAGGATTGGTGGTAACAAGATTCGTGCCTCGGGGGTTAATTGTGCTAATGGTGCTCTGATGAACTGGTTTGGTAATAAAGCAGCTGCCCAGAGGATTTTTACTGGCATGCAGCATTCACCAGCCAGACCATTCTTTTCAAGTGGGGCTCTACCTGCTCCATCCAGCTGAACATTTCGTGCAGTCATTGACGCTGGCTCGACAGTCCTACGGACTGAAATCCTCCAGTGACAGAATAGGTCCACAGGCCTCACACCCCACAACCGTGAGCTGAAAGGGCTAGGGGCAGAGAGGTCTTTCTTTTGCACAATGCATCCTTAGCCTCCCCAGTGAAACTGCCAATTAGCATCAGTTTGGGCATCTTTGCTGTTTGCCCAAGTCTGCTGAGAACTGGACTGTCTTGCAAACTCATGATACCTAAGCTCTTAAGGAGGCATGAAAAGCGAGTTACTATGCTCACCCCAGTTGAATAGGAGCTGGATTTAGAGACAAGAAGTTCCTTGTCACATTATCACTTCCCTTAGTTCAGTTCCCCCTTTATTCCTTGGGAAGCTCCTCCAGCCAGAGCCAGGTCAGAGATGTGGCTCAGGTTTCCGTACAATCTTCCCTTATGGGAAGCTCAGCTACAAATGCCGCACTGCAAGAACTCCGGATGTCGGATAGGGCAGGGAGGTACGCGAGGTGCAAAATGAGTTGGGAAGCAATGGGCCAAGCTACTGCCCCAGCACTGGCTGAGATCTCTCGTTCTGATTCTAATCACGCCAGCCTTCTCTGGAACACACAGGTTGTTCTGAAACAAACATACAGGACAGAGCTCTGCCCTGATGCCCAGGCAGAGAAGGAAAGTGCAGGAGTCCAGGGGTGACCCACCCATCTCTCAGCTGCTTTAGAGATGAGGTGAAGGGGAAGGCACAGAGAGGGTTGAAAGCCGCAAAGCAAGGTGACTGGTGCTTGGATCACCTGTGCTGCGGGAGTGCAGCTCCTGCTCCTTAAGAGGACGCTCTGTGCACTCTGTCTAGGTAAAGCCCCATTACTGCAGTAGCTGAGTGCCTCACGGTCCCCAATAGATCTATCCTCACAACACCCCGTGAGGTAAGGCAGAGCTATTATCCCTATTATATGGAGGGGAAACTGAGGCACAGAGACTAAGTGATTTACTCAAGGTCACACAGGCAGTCTGTGGCAGAGCTGGGAATTGAACCTTGGTCTTGGTTAGAGCCCTAAGCACTGGAACCTCCTTCCTCTCCAAGTCACTGCAATGTGGGAGGGGACAGCCATGACCCCCTCCTTCTGCCTATCCTTTCTGGTGTAGTTAACACTTTGCAGTCCTGTATTTAGGGGAGTGCAAGGGCTGCAATTGCGGCCAGCCCCTGCCTGGGAGAAACAAGGGGGAAGCCATCACCTGCACAGGCACAACCTGGCCAATATTTAGCAAGTGCTAATGCAAACCACAGCAAAATGGATGAAGAAGTGAAAAATACACTCCCAGGTGGGCAGCTATTGAGTGCTTGCTGCTGGGGAGCAGTGAGCAGAGAGGAAGGGAACTCCTATGGCTTCCTTCTGCAAACATACCACTGCCTTGGGATGGTCCTGAGTTATGCCTCAGACATTCCCCTCGCCCCTCCCTGTGACTGTCCCCAGGACAGAAACTGCAAACACAGGCTCTCACAGCTGTAAAGTCAGGGGCCACTTACCAGCTGTGCAGCCTCGGCCCTGATTTTCCCATCCCAATCTCAACCCTCTGTAGGGCCCGACTCCACCACCCTTACTCAGGGTGCATAGCCACTCACTACACAAATAGCCCCACCGAAGCTGATGGTTGGCACAGCAAGCTGCCATTCAAAGTCAACCTGCAGTGACGATGGCTTTGAGATGAGCAGCTAGGCGTACTCAGGCTGGGCCTCTCCATCGGCACCCTGTTGCTGGGCAGCAGTCGCTGCTCCTGGCCCCTCTGACTCCTGACGAGCCAAATGGTGTGAAATGATCACATTCGGCAGCGCAGCCCAGGAAGCGGAGCAGCCATGCAAGGATGGGGAGTTCTGTGGGGGTTCTTCTCCCAGGAACTGAGGGCTGGGGGGACAGGAACCAAAGGAGAAGGGCACAGAGAGAGTGGGGCTGCTGCCTGCACAGACCCACTGGCCACAAACCCCCAGTGGGGTTTAAATCCACATCCGGCACCCTGCCTGTGGGTGGAGGGAGGATGACATCCCCCATGCAACCCAAGTTGACTTGTGCTTTGCACAGGAACTGAGGATTTCACCCTAAAAGCTGCCCAGATGCTCTTGGCCTAGCAAAAGGGTACCCAGACTTCAGTCTCAGAGGCACACCTAAATTACTTCCCTCGGAGACTACTCTTCCCAACATGCAATGCTCCACCTTGAGACGAGCACCCTTGCTACTGAGATCAAGATTGAGCACTGCATGCTGGGATCTGCCACGTCCATAAGAGGACTTCTATATTAAAGAAAGCCATGGATGGTATAAGTCACTGGGCCACACCTGGTCTTTGAGGTGTCTGTCAGACACCCGTACCTGAGCAAATAGGATTGATTTCAACTGGTTCATGACATGTTTAGAATAGGGGGTGTAATTCCAGCGGATAAAACAGACAGCATGTCAATATTTTAGCATCTAGATTAGACAAGCACTAGTGGGTGTCACTTTTAAACAGTTGCACTTGACAATTCTCACAATTTTATCATGAGTCTCACACTATTTGGTGCTTTCCTTAAAGCCCCAGCTTCTGGAGTCATGTGACTACATGAGAATCTCAGCTCTTTTTAAAGTGAGTTTCTTGCCCACATGGTTGCAGAGAAAAGCTTGAAAACATGATCCCTAAAGGATCTGAAACCAGAATACAAACTAAAAATGACCCAATATTTATTATCATTATTTATATATGATATTTGGAGATCTGACTCATGATTATTTTTAAACACTTGGGACTGTCAGGACTGCTGTCTACTGCTCTCTGCCACTTTATTTCTCTCTGAAATAGGGCCAGATTTTCAAAGTTCAGCACGGACAGTTACATGCAGGTATTTACATATGGTAACTCATGTGATTCTATACAGGCTTGTACACTGTGCCCATCTCAAGGGTACCTGAGCACCAACCTCCCACATGTGGTCACCTGACACGGGAAGTTAGACACCTGCAAATATATGTGCGCAGCTGCAAACACCTAACGTTGCAAATCAACTGCAAAGGCTGGAATTTGCAAAGAAGCCCTGGGAATCGGGCACTCAGCTGACCTGGGATTTGGGCACCCAATTCTCTTAGGGTCCATTGCAAATCCCAGCCCAAATGTCTACTCTACTCTTAGCCAGAAACTTAGCTGCTCCTGTCACAACAGACATACTGACCCTGCTCCCAGTGTAATAACACCTCCTCAGCCCTGTCTATCCTCCGTTTAGAGTTTTCAAAGCAAAATCCTGCAGATTTATTTACTGGTGCAAACAGGAACAGTTTATTTGATCAGACGTCACTGGTTCTGGATGAGCCATGCTGATTAACTGTGCTCCAGACCCAGCAGTGCTCCAAAGACCTGCAAGTCATGCTCCTCCTGTTGGACTCTGTCCCTGGTGGTTACCTTGGCTATAAATTGCCTCAGGGAAGGGCCGAAGCTTCGATTTCATTTCCATCTGTCAGCATTAAACCCTCCCCCTAGCTACTGGGCCACCCCACCACCAGCTTGATTTCAGTCCGAGGAAGGGCTCCTCACTTGCTCGGAAAGGGGAGGAGGAGAGAGGTGGCCTCTGCCTGAAACAGGAGTGACCAGCACTTTGACATCCAGGCAAAGAGCTGGGAGCTGAAATGCTGCTTGTCTGAAAATGAAAAAATCAATCCAAACCCATAACTGGGGCTGGTACTTCAGTTACATCTTCCAGAGCGATGTCTCTTGTTGGTGACTCAGTTGCACAAAGCCCAGCGGGTGACCGTGTAGCCACAGGCAGAGGGCCACAGGAGGCCACATTTCTAAGAGTCAGCTGGGCACATTTGACTCTGGGGGTACCCGTCAGACCCTCTGGAGGAGAGAATGCCTTGGGCAGTGGTTTCCACAGCTCCAAGCTACTGTCTAAGTAGGAAGCAGTTCCACAGCATACACAATTCAAGAGAAAGTACTGAGGACTAAGATCCATGAGCCAAAAGGAACAATAGCCAATTGGCTGTTTGTTCCTAAAGGCTTTTGCTCTTGTGAGCAGTGGAGGCTGAACTGGCAAAGCCTGGGTGTGAAGGTATGGAGACCTCTCACAAGGAGCCAGAGAGCTCCAGCATCTGGCTTCATAAACATTTCATACAATTCACTTTTGTACCATTAGCCACAGGGGTTTCCGTTAATGTCTCTCCGGTACACTCAGGGGAGCAGAGCATCACGCACAATGGGCTCTTTGCTTTGAATGTCAAGATGAAAGATATCAACAGAAAGTTCTCCACTGCAGGTACAGCTGCAGGAAGCCCAAACAGCTGCTCTTAGCCAGCTCCTAGCATCGGAGGGCTGCCTGGAAGCCTTAAGTCAGATCATTACTTCAAAGCTGCTTTTAACTCTTAGTTTCTGAGGGAGAGGCAGGGCACACAATGATCAGACAATACCCACAACTCTGCAGTAAACACAGCACGTTAAAAACAAAGACACTTTCAAATGTTTCCCAGCTGGCAGTCCTCTTTGGAGCTGGACTCGAAAACCCTTCATCACCCACATTAAGTGTGTAACTGCCAGCTACAATAAACCTTTGTTAACATAGATTTCCCGGCTGAGATTTTAAACCATGCTCTGGTGACTTTTACCTCCGGAGCAGCTGTAGGTTTAGTTACATTACACAATTCAGTTTGGGGCTCAAGCTTCCAAACTGGTCATGAAAATTGACCAGCCCAAAAAACCAAAATCTGCTTCCCTCCTCCCAGGCTACCGATTGAAAAAGAAACACGTACTATTCTACTTGCAGGACAATGAAGAAAAACAACACCCCCCCCCCCGCAAAGCTTGCCCTCAAATGGAGGAGTTAGTAGCATTTTGCAAAGTTGGGGGATGAAATAGGCGTGTGTATTGTTAGGGAACAATGCTAGGAATTGCTCATTGTTCCGTAGGAGAAAGCAAGGATTTCCCCATTCTTTCCCAGTCCAAATGATGGCACTGCACATTATGGACAAATTTTCAACCCCGGGCACCTAGCTCATGGACGCAAAACGTGGGGATGCAAAGACACAATTCTCTGTCCTTTGTACTCACACACCTGTTCTGCCCACACCACTGCCTGCTTGTGCCCCTGAAGGCAGATTTTGCAGGTGCCCCTTGGTCACAGGTCGTTGACGGTGCGCATCATGGTGGGTGTGAGCGGGCAGACACACACACACACACACACACACGGGTCACAGCAACTAAACCAGCATCTTCCCCCGCAGGGTCCTGCCCGGGGGCAGCCCCGGTCAGAAGTCTCCATTGCGGGGCATTCCACCTGCCCTGTGGGACCCCGCCAGCTCCCAGCCCAGCCCAGTGCCCGCCGCCGGCCGCCGGCCGCCGGCTCCCGGCTGCGGCTCGCCTGGGCTTGAGCCCCCCGGACCTGGGGGCCGCGGGGAGGGACCGTGACGCTGCTTGCCCGCTCGCCCCGCTCCGCGCACAGGGGGGACGCGCCCCGCGCCGACTTACATCGAGGAGGAGGGAGAGCCCCTGGCCGCGGGGCTGCGGGGGCCGCCCGGCGCCGGGGGTGGGCTCGGCAGACAGCCGGCACATAGTCAGCATCTCCGCGCAGGCCAGCATCGCCCCCGGCCGGTCCAGCGGGGGCTGGAGCCTGCGACGGCGCCTTCGGCGGGAGTCTCCGGCGGCCGGCCCCGGGGCTGCTGCGCTGGGGCTGGGGCTCAGCAAGTCCCTGGCGCTCCCAGATGCTCCGGCCGCTGCCAGCCTCCAGCGGGCAACTTTCCCCGCCCGCCTCCACGCCCGCCTGATTGGCCGCGAGCGGGGATCGGGTCACGCCAGCCAGCTGCTCCGCTCCGCTCCGCGGCGCGCCGCTCGCCGGGAGCCCCCGGCCGCGGGCTGCTGCCAGGCCCCCCCCGCGGAACCGCTGCCTTCGGTGGGGAGCCCGCCCTTCCCCGGAGTGCCGCGGGGATGGCCCCAGCCTCAGAGGGGCTAGCCACGGAGCAGGCCCCGGCTCGTCACCACCTTAGCACGGGCCCCGAACGCCGCGCCCCCGGGGGTGCGGGGACAGAAAACAAGGGACAGGGCGGCAAGCTGGCCCGGCGAGGCCTGGACCCCCGCCCTGCGGTCAAGGAGAGAAGCCGTTTGCACGCTGAACACCGGCACCAGGGCAGCACAAGCAGCTGGGCAAGAGCGGCGCAGTGGAGGCGGCCAGGCGGGCGAGGGGGGCGGTGCAGCAGGACCCCAAATCTTGTGTTAAAGGCCTGAAACGTCTACGGCCAAATGCAACCAACTCCTATAGCTTCTGCGCCTGGGACCTGCCATCTCTCCTTTGGCCCCTTTGCTGGAAGGATCCTAAGTTCCTCCTAAGACGTAGGCACTAGGCCCTTTTGCTAAAGGGGCATGGATTTGGCAGCTTTGCGTGTTGCACTAAATAACCGCTTGGACTTGTTTCCAAGAATCCGTCATGAAACGTAGAAAAAAGCCAGCCCAGCGCCAGGGCTCCCAAGGGCAGCCTAACCTGCAGCCAGAGAGCCCCCTGCACCAGCCCCCCCTTCCGCAGCAAAACCAAGCCTCTAAGTAGAGCTCCCGAAGACAACCAAGTTTGAGAGAAATGTGAGGTGCAAATAAACCAAGGCGTTCCAAAGAGCGGTGTTAAAATGCTAAACAATTGGCAAATGGGAAAATTAACAGTTAGTGCAAACCCTCAGGAAACCTGGAAATCCCCCCCAGTCTTAACTTTGCCCCATCATTCCTGCTTCTCCTCCCCCTCACAGAGCAGAGCCCCACAAGTCTCCACCTAGCTTGTGTAAATTATTACACACCCCCAAAAAGTAACTACTTTAAAAGAACATTATTAAGGTTGCAAAGTCAAGTACACAAAAGGTAAGAAATTCCAGAATTAAGATTTTCGTGTGCCACCTTAAGTAAGTCCCCTTGTGTGTGTGTGTATACATGAGGAGCCAGTCTTTAGTAACATGGTCCCAGATTATATTCTTACACACTCAGTCCATGGGGTGAAAAGTGTTCCCTGAATGAGCCGCTACTCACTATTCTGTTCTATCTTCATTGTTCAGTGTGTAACCCGAGGCCTTATTTACTGCACGCTGTTCAAACCCTGCTCTGAAGACAGAGTTATTAATTTCTACATGGGCTTTTCTATGGCGCTCATCACTATAGTATCTGAGACGTGGATCTACAAGGCACTCAGGCATTGCGATGCTGAGCATGGCAACACTGACATTTCAGGCCCCTAGAAAATGACAGGAACATCACTGGGAGCCACAGAGCCTGAGTTAGGCACCACAGCTCCCTATACAATGAATGGGGAGCGGCGCCTTAGAATGCCACCCATGAAAGCCAGAGGGCCACCTCAGCTAGCAAACGGGAGATGCCAATGCCAGGGGTGAGTCGTAAATCCTGCTCCTCTCTTGGAGCTTGGCACCTAAGTCAGGGCTGCAGGGAGGGGCTGATCTCTGCTAGTGATCCACAGCCGGGAGCCCCCCGGAGGCGGACAGCTCAGGTACCTGTCACTTGTTGGGACAATGAGTTTGGCACCTGCCTCACTCCACACAAAACAGCAGCAGTTGCAGGCAGGTCCCAGTGGACAGCACACTCACTGGGGATGTGGGAGACCCAGGCTCTATTCCCCCATAGCCTGAGGGTGAGAAAGGATTTGAAGAGGGATCTTCCATCTCTCAAGGCAATGCTCTAGCCAGGGAGCAGCGGGATAATCCGATGCATGTCTCTCCGGGTCATGCTGTACCATTAGGGATCAAAAAATGAAAGAGTTAGTTGGCCAGGGCAGGAAACCGAGAAAGAATACAGCTGTAGCAGGCTGGTTGGGCAGCTGTCGGGTCCCCCCGCATCCCACCCTGCCTTGTTGCAATCTTTCTGGGACTGGCCCCTTCTTCGGGAGAGATCCTGGGCCTCCATTTTGCTTGTGGAGGAGACCATGACTCTGCTGCTCTAAAACTGAGTCTCCGATAGTCCTGTCTGCACCCCTAGCTCAGACCTCCTATCCCTGGCCCCGACCCACATCTGCCATGGGCCTCAGTGGATGTCCAGTACCTTTGTAACAGCCCTTCTCTAACCGGTGTAGAAACTTTGCCCCTGACCCCTCGCTCAGGCCTCCAGTGCTCCCCGCTGAGGGTTGCTAGCCAGGAGGAAGGGCCAACGTTTCTTCCCGCACTGGTAACATACCCAGAGTTGCCCAAATTTCCAGTAACCAGTGTCTGTCCTTCCCTCCTTAGGGCACCAAGGGGGCCATTTCACAGCAGGGCTGCAGCTGTGATCGCCCCCTCATGAATTCCCCCTTTGAGTTTTGTGCCCGTTCTTTTTCAAGGTGCTGCTCTCGCTCCCCCTCCTCTCTCTGCTGCTGGAACAGCACTGACTCCTCCTGCTCTCTCTCGCCTGCTCCCAGCACCACGGGCTTTCTCCTCTCTTGATCCCAAAGACTGGCACCTGCTGGTGACAATGCTCTAACCCTAAGGTCTGGGGCCTCTCAGAGTCAGGGCTCCTCCGCTGTATGCCCAACTCTGTCACTGACTCACTGGGTCACTCTCCCTCCCCGTGCCCTGGTTACAAATAACTAAAGACAAAAGATACCTCAGATTTTATCTGACCAAACCACAGCCAAATATCTTGTCCACGTTTCAGACCTCAGGAGATAAGCTGTCGTGTGCGGCAGGCAGAGAACAGGAGAGACAGTGGTGCCCGCAGTGCCTGAGACCCCTGCACTGACAGGCAGCTGATTAGATGGGATCTACAGATGGTCCCAGAATGGTGATCCCTGCTCCACGATGCAGAGAAAGGAGAAAAAACCCAAGATCTCTGCCAATCTGACCTGGAGGGAAATTCCTTTCCAACACCAAATCTGGTGATCAGTTTGGCCCTGAATATGTGAGCAAGACTCACCAGCTAAGCATCTGGGAAGAGAGGATTCACTGTACCACCTCAGAGCTTTGGGTCATCTTCTACAGTGTCCTGCCTTCAGCTGTGGCCAATGCCTGATGCTTCAGAGCAGGGGTGGGCAAAATACGGCCAGTGGGCCTGATCCGGCCCATCTAACATTCCTGTCTGGCCTGCTAGGTTCTTTGGCTGCCCCCTCGTGATCTCCGGGCTGCTAAAAGTCCCGCGGTGCAGGGGGGAGCTCAGGCAGGCTGCCTGCCTGCCATAGCCCCAGTCGCTCCCGGAAGGGGCCGGCCGCTGCTGGCATGTCTCTGCGCAGCCCTGGTGGGGGGAGAGGGAGGTGGCTCCGCGCACTGCCCCCACCCCCAGCACCTTCCTCACAGCTCCCATTGGCTGGAAACCGGCCAATGGGGGCAGTGCTTGTGGGTGTAGGTAGCACATGGAGACCTGCTGTCCCCCTGCCCCGAAGGGGCGCGCAGAAACATGCCAGCAGCAGCAGGCTGCCAGCCGCTTCCGGGAGCAGGATGGGGCCACGGCATGCAGGCAGCCTGCCTGAGCCCTGCTGCGCTGCTGGCTGGGAGCTGCCTGTGGTAAGCGCCTTCCAGCCACAGCCTGCACCTCACACCCCCTCCCGCACCCCAATCCCCTGCCTCAGTCCAGAGACACCTCCTGCACCAAACTCCCTCTGAGAGCCCACACTCCTCACCCTCTCCTGAACCCCAACACTCTGCACCAGCCCGGAGCTCCCTCCTGCACCCAAACTCCCTCCCAGACCCCACACCCCCTCCATTAATATAGTAGAAATATGAGGCACATGACGACTTACCAAAATTAAAGGAGTGTACCCTCTGCGAAAATTATTGCCCACCCCTGCTTCAGAGAAAGGTGGGGGAAAAAAACATAATACAGCTGGCCAACTATGCATCAGGAAGCAAAAACTTCCTTCCTGACCCCTGCAGGTGACTGGTGGAAGCCTTGAAGCATGAGATTGATTATAGTCTTTGTTTTAAAGCAGAGCTGCAAGTGCGATGAGTATGTTGAAGGGAAACACAGCTTCCTGTTCTCTCTGTGGCCTAGAAAGGAGGGAACGTGGCAAGTGGAAGGGAACGGTTTGTGGTCTGTATGACACTAAATCAGGGTGCAGGTCAGGGATGGGGTTAGTGCTGTGAATGTGCTGTGCGCTGACACAACACAACTCCAAAATGACCCCACCCCAAACAGCTCAGAGTGAATAAGGCAAAAGACATGTGCAGGAAAATCCCATTGGAGCGAATCCACATTGTGTAAGAAAAAACCACGCTCACTGCACTGTTCACTGGGGCTCTGTTGGGCTTGGCTCCAACCTCTCTCTCTTTCTTCTCCCACTCTCTGTCTGCATGGACTAAGGATGCTGGGGCACTGTTCCATCTGTGGAAACAAAATACACAATTATAACAAGAGTGTCCAGCTCCTCCAGGCATTGACTGGGTCTCCCCTTCATCACTGGAGAGACAGCAATGGCCAGGTGGTGCCATCCACAGTGGGCTATCCCAGAGCTGCCATGCCCACCTGCACACCCTGTTAGGACTGCTCCTGCCCAGGGACACTCCTGCACTTCTGCTGAACTCTCTCCTCAAGCCAAAAGGTTGAGCTCATCAGTCCAACAAACTTGATCTGGATTCAGGCCTTGTCTTTCCATTTCCACTCTGTGTCTTCTCTTTCCACAACTGGGAGTTTGCCAAAGTCATGGGGTGGATTGAGGAACTCCCCACTGGATCATCTTATTATTCTTCACAGGAAAAGTTTGGGCTGAGACACCTGAGGTACTGAAAAGGGAAAAATGGCTTCTGAATGGGAGGGTGAGTGGAACAAGCTCCCCTCTACCCCTGGGGCTTTTCTTCATCAACATGTCTAGGTTTAGCTCTCTCTTTTTCTCTCTCTACAAACAGCTGAACCAAAACCCGAGAGCCAAACCACATCCCGTCCCTTTGGGGTGTGAGAAATCTCAACACAGATCTGAATTCTGCACCTCAGCCCCATCTCCAATAACACCCCCACACAGGGAGTGAACCTAGGAGAGCCGCAGAATGGACAGTCCCTCCATAGCCCCTTATCAGTCTGGTCCAGAGACTCTGCCTGCACTCACCAGTGGGAGGGTCTGTGCTTTGCCCAGGGTCCCCATTCCCCGTCACTGTTTCTGCGTCCTTGCTGTCTGAGCTTCTCCTTGGGGCAGCCTGAAACGCTGAGCCCGAGGGGCAGGGATTGGTCCCAACAGAACCATGGAGACATGAGAGCATCAGCATGGTGACACCCCATTGATCAGCCCACTGCTCTGAACAGCTGACCAATGGGATCGCTGCATGTCCACTGACCTCACAATCACAGTCCAAGCCCCACTCCCTGCTCCAGCTGGCCCCGGTCCTGGGGGGCTCAATCTGACATTATTGTTGTTACTATTGAACAGTCATCTTGATGCATCACGCAAAGGCCAGAGGCAGGTTGGCCCCATTGTTCCAGGTTCTGAATTCCAATATCTTCCCAGGGAATGGGGCTCCTCACCCTGGAATCACAGCTTGTTCATTTCATCCCTTCAGGCTTTATCTCCACATCACAATGGCGCAGCGTGTGCTAAGCTGTCTGTCTGGGACTGTGCCCTTCTCAGCAATACACCCCGTGTCTGCACTGTGCTCAAGGGGGAGCCCCACAACTCCACTGGCTTCAGTGCCTCTGCTTCTCACTGGGGCTCCTTCAGCAGGTCCCTACCAGCTTGGGCCCCCGCTGGAGACTTCCCCTCTTCAGAGTGAACGTCTGCAGTGAGACAAGACAGCCTGTTTCAAACAAACCAGAACTCAATGCTCCGGAACACTGGGTGAAATGGTAAGGAAAAGCATAACGCAGAACTCTCCCCCAATCTGTCAGCTTCCCCTGGTCTCTCTTTGCATTGGCCTGGAGGACAGACAACTGCTTTGCCCAACAGGCAGTCCTGAGTGGGATCCCTCTCGTGCTGGGAGAGCAAATGTTTTTCACACAAGCCCCTTAATACCAGTGCTGAGTTCCTTCCTCTGGAATCACCACCCTTTGTTTTCTGTACTGCATGCTGGATAATAACCTGAGAGGACTCCATGGCTCAAAAATAAAACCAGCTCCTTCTGAAGAGAACTATTTCCAGGTAGTGGTCAAGCCACATGCACACAGACTGTCTTCCTGCTGCCTCCTCCCAGTTGCGACATAATCAAATTCTGTGTGGTCGTACAGTGTGTAAATGAGCTCATAATTCAGTCCACAGTGAACTTGGTCTGTTGTACACAATTCTGTACTGTAATATGGAGGGAGATTCCTTCCTGACCCTGGATGATGGTCAGTTTATGCATGAAGATTGAGAGCCTTTGGGATTTTATTTTAACTAGCATGTCAGGTGCTAGTCTTATTTACACTCACCCAGGTCCTGAGCTACAGTCAAGCTGGGCTTGTCACACTTGAGGAGTGGGAATGCAAATGTACCTGTAAGCCACCCTATTTGTCTGCCAGGCTGGACCACTCCATAAATCAGAGCCACCTCAGGGCTGCTGTAAATAACATCAGCTATGTAGGAGACCAGGAGGTCATAGCTGTTGATTGATGGCTAAAGGACGCCGTGGCCACACCCCCTGCACCAGAGGCCAGGAAATGGAGTGGGTTAGGAGGTGCTATGGTCAAGTATGGCTGGAAATTTATCTCTACAGCAGCTTTGTTCTTGTCTGTGAACCCAGACACAGTTGAGCTGAGTTTACTCTAGTGACCGATGTGTGGGTTCCACTACAGCTCAGAACTAATATGACATCTTGGGTTGTATTATTCTCTTAGCAGCTTTCAGGAGCCTAGACAGAGTCAGGGACCAGAAAGGGAACCAAGATCCAGCCCTGGGTCCTCAGCTTTGGCTAGTGTTTGCAGTTGTGTAGTGCCATAGAACAATGCCCATGAATCAGAGCGCCACGGCCTTCTAAATGAACAAGAAACCTTATGAGAGTAAAGCAAGCAGTCTGCTGTGCCATCCCTAAGGGGGTTCTGTCTCTCCCCCCCATCACTGCAGAGTTTCTGCCCAGAAACTCCAGCTCCCCTCTACCCGCCTAGTTTCCTGCTATAGATTTAAGCAAACAGTGCACACATTCTCCCAGCTAGCACATATGACATTTTCAATATTAATTCAGAAGAACCCATGGCTGAAACCCACGGTTAGCAATAGTTTGATCTCCAAGGGTATGTCTACACTGCAATTCAAGGCGTTAGTGCAGCTCATGTGGACACACCCATGCTGGCTTTACCTGCGCTAGCATTACTGAAAGAAACGGGGTAGCTGTGACGGCACAGGCTTCAGTATGGGTTGTACACGCACACCAGGCCCCTGACTATACACGTGTGTTGCTAGCCCATGCTGAAGCCCACGCCGCTGCGTCTACACTATTATATTTAGTAATGCTAGCCTGGGTGCATCTACCCATGCTACAATCTCACCTTGAAGTGCCGTGTAGACATACCCTGAGTGTAGACAGGAATTCAAGGCTCTGTCTCAGAGCTCCTTGTATTGTTAATGGGCAGGCTCACCAGTGGATTTTCATGCTTTATTATCAAGCATGCTTTCAATTGTTTAGCTGGAGAGGTAAAAGCCCACTGGAAGGACTTAATCGGCCCCAAGGGTTTAATTCAAGTACAAAGCCATTGAAACTAGACAATGGTTTATGACCAAGTATGTCTAAGCTAATACTAGCCTAAGCCACCCCACCTTTGTTGTTACATGCCCCAAATTAGACCAGCTAAGATTTATATAATCCACACCGGCCCTGTCATAAATATAAAGGGAAGGGTAACCACCTTTCTGTGTACAGTGCTATAAAATCCCTCCTGGCCAGAGGCAAAATCCTTTCACCTGTAAAGGGTTAAGAAACTACGGTAACCCTGCTGGCACCTGACCCAAAATGGCAAATGGGGGGACAAGATTCTTTCAAATCTGGAGGGGGGGGAACAAAGGGTTTGGGCTGTCTGTGCGATGATTTTGCCGGGAACAGATCAGGAATGCAAGCCTTACAACTCCTGTAAAGTTAATAAGTAATCTAGCTAGAAAATGCATGAGATTTTCTTTTGTTTAATAGCTTGTAAAATAAGCTGTGCTGGAGGGAATGTGTATTCCTGTTTTTGTGTCTTTTTGTAACTTAAGGTTTTGCCTAGAGGGATGTTTTGAATCTGATTACCCTGTAAGGTATTTACCATCCTCATTTTACAGAGGTGATTCTTTTACCTTTTCTTTAATTAAAATTCTTCTTTTAAGAACCTGATTGATTTTTCATTGTTCTTAAGATCCAAGGGTTTGGGTCTGTGTTCACCTGTACCAATTGGTGAGAATTATTATCAAGCCGTCTCCAAGTGGTCTCTTTCCCTGTTCTTTGTTTAAAACGCTTGGTGGTGGCAGCATACTGTTCAAGGTCAAGGCAAAGTTTGTACCGTGGGGAAGTTTTTAACCTAATCTGGTAAGAATAAGCTTAGGGGGTCTTTCATGGAGGTCCCCACATCTGTACCCTAGAGTTCAGAGTGGGGAAGGAACCTTGACAGGCCCCATCTGGATTTTCACACAACGTTTTATCTGTTTGGTGTCTCCAGCTTACGTACAGTACACAATTCCATTAGAGAGTGAGCAAAGCGCTGCTCTCCTGGTGCGTTACTCTGTGAGCAAGGAGCGTGTCGAACTGAAATGTCAAGGTTTTAATCAGGAAGATTGGCAGCGACAGACCTGCATGATTGCTCCTGGGGGGAAATGTAATCATGGCTGGCTGAGTTGTGGCTGCTGCTGCTGTTCTCATAACAAAACCAATGCTTTAAGCTGAAAGGAGCAGAAAGCAGCTGCACAGCAGAGAAAGAATGGCCAGAGTCAATCCACGCAGCTACTTAACTTTCCCAGGGGTGGGCTGAGGTGCAGCTGTAACACAAGGTGATGTTCATTGGAGAGGCATGAGGTCTGAAACCAGCTCTTGGGAGAGCAAATATCTTGACCTACAATTACTTTGGCTCCAGCACTTCCTGATTCCTCCCTCTTTGGCTCTCCACTTTTATGCACTCTCTGAGTTTACGGGATGGACTTCCCAACCTCTGACCCCGAGTACTGCCTGGCTTGCTGTTTCTCTCCCATTCTTGCTCCTAGGTGGGGGCGCATGTTGCTATTTCAATATGTTCATGTGGAGGGAAAAACGCCCACCTTGAATATGTTCCTCGTCCCTGTGCTGGGGTTTGCTGGATTCACAACAGCTCTTCCAGTTTTACCATTAGGAAGGTCTCCCCAGGCCACAAAGCAATGCGGAGAAAGCTCCAGCATGGTCCATTCCATACCCGTCTTGTGCTGCAGCCTCCTAGACTTCCAGTTCCTTCCACCTCCTTCTCTCAAGATCTACTGCCTGGGAACAGAGAAATCTTTCCTCCCCATGACACTTTGCCCAGCATGCACTGGGATCAGAGGGGAATTCCCCATCCCCATCTCCTTCTTGTTTTAAAGGCACAATACTGTTATACCAATAAAATAAAAACCAGCAGGATCTTATTAAAGGGGAAAAGGCAAAATACCACATTTATTGTGGATACAGAAAGAATCATAGTAAGCAGTTAGTTATAGCTATAACATTCCATTCAATCTCATATTTATTCACACATTCATTCATACAAACACACACACACAGGTTCTGCAAGGTTGTTATCATAGTTACCAGCCTTAGAGTTGCTCATGCCAAGCCACTGGCCAGGTGGCCTGGACATGAGGAGGGAGCAGGGCCTTGTCAAATGCTCATCTGATGCTCCTGGAAGTTGGTTTGCAGAATCAGACCCCAAAGTTCTCACTTTCTAGAGTCCATTTTTATAGGAATTTCTTCCTATGCCAGTCTATGGGAATTGCTTCATCATGCTGTTGCTGAATCAATCAGCAGATGTCACATTCCTGACGGCTCCGTGCTGCTAGATGTTATCTTGTTCTTTGGTTCTCCCATTCTTGAGGCTGTTGGGTGGATTCCAGTCTGCCCTCCGGGGGTCCTCTGGTTATTTCCACTTGACGCCTTCTTCAGCCGATAGACACTGTATTCTTAGGCTGGCACCTCCCTGATCATTCAGTTATTATCCACACCAAGCATCCATCCACATACATCCTCTATCTCTATTTTAATCACAATTGTTAATACAACAAAAGGGCAGGGAGTCTCTGTTTCTGTTGTTAGAGTTTTGCTTTGAGTCTCTCTCTCTGTGAATTGCTTTGAGAACAGACTCTGTCTTAGAATGTACTAACGCAATTAGCAGCTTGCAAGTTTCACACATAGAGGGAGAGAAACAGTACCAAAAACCAAGAGACCTCTTAATTAGTAATACCCTGGAATTTAAACTATGGGGAATCAAACTCATTTGTGATTTTAATACAGAACTTCTTTAATATGATCCAACAATACACCCTAAGCAGATGCATCCCTGGTGTAGCTACATGGACCCCAGTAGAGATACAACACAACCACCACTGACTCTCCTGAGTAGATTCTTCTCTTGGGGAGACAGCTGGAGCCTAGCCAAGCGGACGAGGCTGAAGTCTCCATTCGTTCGCAGAGCCGCTCTCGTGCCATCACTGTTTAGTTCAGTCCATGGAATGATGATTGGGGCTGCGGTGCAACTGTGGATAGGAAATATAACGATGGTGACAACAAAGGCTCTGCCATTGCCACCTTCACTCCAGAGATGTGACACGCCCAAAGCTAGACTCCCGAGTGCGTGGTCTCATGTTTGCATCCAACGTGCTGGCTGAGGGCTGCATGTGCCTGCTGCGGGACTGCCAGCCAGATCAGGCTGAGGTCTCACTTGGTGCCCAAGGAACCTGTCAGGGCTCTTGGGTTTGTTTCTTCGGCCTGTGCTCATGTTACCCCAACAGAGCCAACTACTGGCTGGATCCTGCCTCCTTTCATCCGCCTCACACTCCTTTCAAAGGAATCTGGCCCACTGCATGCCCAGCCCTAGACCAAAGGGCAGAGCTAAAGGGCGTGGAGTCTGAGCAGCCCTTGCTAAGCAGGGAGCTTATGCCTGATTAGACACATGCAAACAAGCACCTTTCCCTTCCCACTGACCCCAGAAGCAATGGGTAACATCATGGCCGTCCCTAGACATTGTGGTGCCCTATGCAGTCCCCCCGCGGGGGTGGGGGACTGCACCCAAGGCCTGTGGGGGGCAGGAGCAGGCTTGGAGGGCAGGGGGGGAACCGCCCCCCAGCACAAACCAGCGGAGCGGATTGGGGCCGGGTTGCTCCACTTCCTGCCGCCCAGTGATTGTAGGGCGGGCCCGACCCTGCACTCACAGGATGGCGGGAAGTGGAGTTTCAGACTGTCTGCAGACTCAGGCAGATATCAGTGTATCAGTTTATACTCACTTTGAATTTTCAAGATTATTTTTGTAACCATAAGCGCTAGAGACTTAAAATTTATTTATTTTCTTTTCAATTGTGTTTATTGAAAGCTTTGGCTCTGGCAGCAGCCAGAAAAATTCCCATTTCAAAGAACCACTGTGAATTAATACAGTTCCGACCAAGCCTGTGGCTGTAAACCAACTCTGCGAGCACCTCCCTGTGTGCAGTTTGCCTATCTGCTTTCAGATATTTCCAGCCCCCACTGATTATAAGGTATTTTGGTGACTGCAGTGAGATCATTGGTGTTGACTGCAGCTTAGGAATTTGCATCCCTTGGGCCTGAGTTTGGGTACCCAGCTATCATCCAGCTGCAGACCAATCCCATAGGCATGACAACACTGTGGCTGATAACTGATTCGCATTTCCTGTCTCAAAGGATCTCAGGGGGCAACCAGCCCTGCATTAAGCCTGTGGAAAAAATCAAGATGAGTTCAGACTAGAGCGAGATCAGCTCGCACTCTGTCCGCCCGAATATACTGCTCAGCACTGCGCAGGAGGTCTGGCCAGGGCATTCCTTCAGTGGCCTCATAAGTGCCAACTGGAGCCTAATGGCCCAGTGTGCGATAGGCACTCACGTGCATACAACACCCTTCCTCCTGCAGGAGCCAGGAGCTAATTCCAGCCTTCGCCAATGGATTTTAACACGTTAAACCAAGAATTACTGTGCCCAGCCTGGAGCCATTATTCCCCCTGCCACTCCGCATCTGCAGGGACAGAGGAGGAGACGTCAGCACCACGCTGGGCATGGAAAGATAGAGAATACTTGGCCCCTGCTCTTGCTGCTGCTACTTCTAGCAGATGGTAAAGAGGAGCCAGCCTCGTCATCACGCTCCTCTCCTGGAGTAGAGACTGGGGCTGCACACAGCTCCCAGAGGCTGTCTGCAGTGCTGTCTGGGGTCACAGACTCCATCCTGAAACTATATACAGCCCTTGTGTGCGTCTGTGAGTGAAAGACACCGCTTCACCCCAAAGGGGCATCACTGTGTTCCCCACCGCACCACATCCTCACATGTGGGGCATTGGGTGTCCCCAGGAGAGAACTGGGGTCATCACCATTCTCCACCTCCACTGGACCAGACGCTGCATCTAGGATGGCTGGTGATTTGTGGTGCCAACTCCCCTCTGCCACTGCAGAGGTGCAGTCCATCCCCACATGCCCTGATCTCAGTGCAGGGGGAGCTCCAGCATCCCTCGGGAGCATCCTTGTGTCTCACGGAGCTTAGGGAGCCTCTCCCTGTGCATCTCCCTCTTATTCACTTGCGGGACCATCGGATTCGGTATCTGGCCCTTGCGGATTTAACTTCCTGCTCCATCAGTCGCTGAGCTGGAGAGAACTTCCCACTAGTAGGGGCGTTGCTATGCAGTTTAAAAACCCTGGAATGGGTGGATCCAGACCAGCTGCTGCAGACATCAGCAAGGTGCTTTAAGCGATGCTGACAGGTTTTCCCACTGATTCATTTGCCTGGGAGAAGCCAGGGCTTGAGCCATTGTGTTTGATGCCCCATTGTGTGTGGTTCCCCCTAGCCCCCCACCCTGCCATACACACCAAACTTCTGCACACTTGTGCTGGGTGCCAGGTACGAGTTCGTCACTTCGCTGGGAAGTATTCCCTCCAGGTGGCTGATCACAGCCTTCATTGCCAGGCCATTTGCTGGACTATCAGCTAGCATACTCTCACTGTGCTAATTCAGCATGACAAGGTTTGTTCCTAGAAACTCCCACTGTCCCCCAGGCCATCAGTGGCTGTTCAGAGGGACATCTCTGGGTTGCCTGGCAATGACTCACAGTCGGCTACAAGTTTCTCAGTGATATGCAGCTAGCACTCAACATCACTAACATGCTGCGTGGATCACGCAGCTCCAGCGTGGCGTTGCTCCATCTGTGTCAATAGGGGACCCTCAGGCCCACATGCGTCCGTGTAGCTCCATGGAAGCTGGCCCATTAGTCTGGGTGCAGACTCTGGAATAACCAGCCAGCCCTGCAGGAGGCCAGTAGGTCACTACAGGAGATGGGGATGCAGACAGGCTGTAGTGATACAGGATTCCCTCATTAGAAATTCAGGGAGCCTGACAGGCATGTACATTCTTCTAGGAGCACATACAAGGCAGAGGTTGTGCATATGTAGTGAACTGGTGGCCACCTGCATACAGATCCCATGCTTGTTAGCAGGGACAGACAGAGAACCAAGGCACAGCGAGATTAAGTGATTTGGCCCTGGTCATATGAGAAGTCTTTGGTAGAGGGAACAAAATTCAAGTCTTCTAAGCCTCCCACCTAGCACCTAAGCCACTGGACCAGAACTTCCTCTCCACCCACCTGCGCTGTGCTCTTAGGTAAATTTTCTTGGGTCTAATTTTTATTTGGCTGTTTTGAAGTTTAATCAGCTGAAAGGAGGGGTTTGATTACCTGAGCACCACCTGTCATGGGCCTCTTGCAGACCCATTGATGTGGCCAGCTGGGAGCATAACCTCACTTCCAAAGCAACCCACATGCTGTCCCCACCACCCCTCCACAGCTGAATGGAGAGCGAGAGTGCTCTGTCACAAAAGGGGTCCTTGTCCCTGGCCTCACCTCCAGGGCTAAAAATATACACAGCTGAGAGCAACTAGGAAACCAGCAGAGCTGGGGCCTTCCTGAAGCCAGGCTTTTCAAGTAGCAAAACAGCCACATGATCCAGCTGAGAGCACTGAAAACAATCTATGGGCTAGAGTGTGCAATGAAGAGAGAATGGTAAATGTGGTAAGAAAAACTTGACCTTTCTGAATAAGCAACCAGACCCCCTAGCCTCTGGGAATTGAGGGAGCGAAGGGAGCTGGAGCAGGGACCTCACAGCAGGGTATTCAGGCCTTTCTAAGTGGGTTTTGTGCTGGAATTTCCAAGAGAAAGGGGTTTTGGGGGGGCTGCTTTTTTATTATTCTTTCAAATGAGTAAGAAACAAGCTTTGATTAATGAAACTTTGATGCAGAGCATGAACTCCAGAGCAGTCACCATCTGTAGCAGCTCTCCAAAAGTGCTGTTTGTTTACAGCAAAAGCCTGGGAGCTGGGCACAAGCTGAGGAAACAGGGAAAATCTGGCTAGCAGGTAAGGACCAGGTGATCTGGGCTCCGTCGCTGGCTGTGTCACTGACTCACTGTGTGACTCGAACTCCTTGTACCTCTGCTTCCCCAGCTGTAAAATGGGGACCATACTTCCCTGGCTCATGGCATTCTCTACTGTTCATTTCTAGGACCTTCTACCTGTGGATCTGAGTGTTGCTATAAGAGGGAGTAGCCTCAGATGGAAGGAGCATTGTCCCTTGAATTCCAGTGCATTTTCAGAGTTTCATTGGATTTAGCCCCTTCATTGCATGTCCAATGCACAGTCAACCTGTGGAATTCCTTGCCAGGGATGTTGTGAAGGCCAAGACTATAACTGGACTCAAAAAAGAATTAGATAGGTCCATAGAGAATAGCCAAGATGGTCAAGGACACATTATGCTCTGGGTGTCCCTAAGCCTCTGACTGCCGGATGGTGGGATTGGATGACAGGGGATGGATTGCTCAATAATTGCCCTGTTTTGGTCATTCTCTCTGAAGCACCTGGCATCAGCCACTGTCAGAAGACAAGATACTGGGCTAGATGGACCATTGGTCTGACCCAGTATGGCCATTTTCATGTGCATATATAGATTTTGAGAACTATAAATTAATACCCTAAGGGATGCATTTTCATCAACAACCTCTGCAATTTGGGGCCCTTACTCATCTGTGGATGCACGTGTTGGATTACAGACATAGGTTCCAGTCCTGCAATTGCAAGGGCACAAGCAGGTGGCTGTACCAGGTATTTACCCAGAACCCTATTGACTTCAGTGCAACTTTGCACAGCTCTAGCCACCTGCCTCAGTTGCAGGACTGGAGCCATTGGCAGGAAACGTCATCATGTGGGTCCCTGTAAACTCTATCGTGCGGGATCACAGCTGGTTGATCCCAATTGCCTGCTCCTGCAAACATGCCGCTGCCAAGATTGAAGCGTGGTTTGAGACCTCTCTGAAAATGTGGCAGGGATTCCAGTGGGGAGGGGGAGCTGCAAACAGGAGCCGGGTGCACTCCAAAGCAGCTCTGCCAGCAGATGCTGAATCAGCACATCACCTGGGCTTTCTGGCCATTCACAACCCTTGCCCCATGAGCAGCACAAGTTGAGGAGCTGGGCTGGTCACTCCCAGGCACCCCAGTACCATAGGGGTTGCTAGTGCCTTGCCCTGCTGAAGCTTACATCTTGCGGGACTTTGCCCCACTATCAGCCTTGGCTTAATGGAACCCAGGGCAGATGTAACCCATCATGTATTGATGGATGCAGCACGCAGCCCTGGACACTGCTGTTGCCAGGCAGCACCTGGCAGACTGAAGAGCCGGGAAGCAGGACCAGCTCTGAGTGAGGTTTTGAGAATAATCCTAACCTGTGACAGGGGAGTGTTTACCGCAAACGAAACAGGGATTCACACCCTATGAAGACAATTCCAGGAGTTCAGCGACATGCTGCACAGCTGACGGAAACAAAAAAGTCTCCTGGGGATTAAGCAATCAGGAGCTACAGGCAGGTTCAAGGCCCCACTTTGCCCAAACAGCAATGATCAGGACAGCTCCTGGAAAACAGCTACATCCCATCAGGTCTCAGGCGATGGCCACCTGTGCACCAGCAGCTAGCCAGAGAGCAGCAGCCCTTTCCACACATTGCATTGCAGCAGTCAGCCTGCACTCAGATAGAGAGCCGCGCTGAGGGAGGGACTGCTTGCCTGGACCCCCTGCTCTTGTACCCTGGAGTCTTTGAACAGCCATGTACATGACCATATTATAGGGCTGCTGTGATTTGCCACAAACCCACTCGCCCTAAAAAAGCAAACAAACAAAAAACCTTTTTCTTTCTGGAGAATCCCAGTGAAATTAAGAAGACCACCTCCCACCCGCACACACAAAGTGTGTATGCAATGCCACAGCAAACCCACAGCATGCGATCCTCTTTGCAAGAGTGTTTGTCCCTCAGACACATTGTCTGAAGTGAAACATCTGCAGTGCTGTGAAGAAGACCCAGAAACACAGTGACTGAGTCCCAAGCCAACTGACTAGTTAGGCTGATTCCTCTTCTCCGTGGACCTTTAGATACCAACTCACTTTGACCAGTTTATTTGCTTTACCAGCATGTATTCTATTCTATTCAGGTTCTTATCTGCCCATAGTAACTGAGCATCTTCCAGTCATGCATTAAGCCCTCTCCAGGACAGTACATTTGTACATATTAAGTCCATTTTCCTTTAAGGGAATAATATGCCCGCTTATTTCTTAAACACACTGGATTAGAAAAAATAGTAAAACAAGTTTATGAACTACAAAGAGAGATTTTAAGTGAGTGCAAGTAATGAGGCACAAAAGTTAAAAATGGTTACAAGAAATATAAAGATAAAACGTTTACTAGAGCCTAACTTAACAAAGTTCCTTACCACGTGCCCCAGCAGACTACTCACCAAACTCTCAGGTCAAGACCGCTCACCAACAGAAGTTGGTCCAATAAAAGATATTACCTCCCCCACCTTGTCTCACCAACACCACTGATCATTCCCACTCACACTTAGCGCCCTTACCAGGTAGGGGAGCCGACTGATGGGATATGAATAGTGCCCAGTACATCTGTATCAGAACAGCCAACTATCACTGCTGCATTATAACCAGAGAACAGGCATTCTCTCCACTCCAGATCCAGAGAAAGGGACAAGGACAGAAGCGTACATGAATAAATGATACACCCACTTACAGACATTCCCATGAATAAATGATGCTGCACTTCACCTCCTTTACTTATTTTTTAAAGATACATTTATTTTCAAAATGTGAAATATTTATGCCTATTCCAGCAGATAAAAATGCTAAAGTTTACACAGACAGCACTGCCTGTGTCTAGGCAGAGGATACAGAAATGCTGACCTGCCATGAGCTCTTCAGATGACTGTGGATATACTGGCTCAGCTCCCAAGTTCAGATGTGCTCATCTAAAACTGGTGTAACCTCTATGAAGATATTGTGGATTTACAGCATTGAAACTGGGTCCAGACTCTGGCTCATTTAGTGTATAACAAAGACTACCCATTCATAACGTCTTTTAGCTTTTAGCTCAGAATTCTCACTGAAATGGAGAGTGAAGGTGTGATGTTACACTCCATATTCTTTATGGAAATATGCTTATGATATGGATATGACATAAATGAGATGTACTTTATGCAAGATGGGTCTTGAAAGCTATCATTGGAAAGGTTATAATTTACTGAATGTGTTTATCCAATTTGTATGCATGTATCATGTTTGTAGCTGAAGCTAGGAATATTGACCATGTCTCTGTATTTCAAATGTGCTACATTGGATGAGGCCAAATAATGTTAGTGGCTTATTGAAGAAATGCACACAAGCATAAGGATTACCCCAGGAACTGTGTGCAATAGAAACCTCTCAGAGATAGCTCTACACAGTGGGAACTGTTTGACCCAGGTCACAGCAAAAAAGCTTTCCAGCAAGTGAGGGGAAGATATAAAAGGGGGACAATGACAACATGAGGGGGCCTCATCTCCCTACAACACACCTGGAAACACCTGAGGAACAAAGACTGAACTGTGTGAAGTAATGGTTCCAGGCTGGAAGGATTTTTAGAAAGAAAGTAAGAAAACCTGTGAAAGCCAAGGCAACTTGGGCCTTAATAATCTGCCAGCCTGTTTATCACCCAGGGTGAGAATTTGCTAATTTGTATCCTACCTATCTAGTGTGTTAAACTCAGTTTGCGGCTTTTGTTTATTTACTAAGGTAATCTGTTTTGTTCTGTTTGCTATCTCTTTAACCACTTAAAATCTACCTTTTGTAGTTAATAAACTTATTTTGTTTATTATTAAACCCAGTTTATGTAATTTCTAACTGGGAGGGGGGCAAGAAGTTGTGCACATCTCTCTTCACATTGAGGAAGAGGGTGGCTTTTTATGAGCTTGCGCTGTGCAGATTTTTCTATACAGTGCAAGACAGTATTATTTTGGGCTTATCTCCCAAAAGGGGTGTGCACGTGAATGCTGGGAGAGTCCTCTAACACAGAACTGACTTCAGTCTGTGTGTGTGTGTGTGTCAAGAGGCAAGAGAGCATAATTCAGCAAAACAGGGAGTTGGAACCCAGGTCGGTGGAGCAGGAGACGCTCAGTGAAATCCCAGCACATCAGGTGGCATCCCAGAAGAGGGGTCCAACCTGTCACAAAGGGATTAAAAAAAGAGACCTATCTATATTTGCAAAAACACTGAGGAGTGTTTAGGAAAAAGATCTCTAAGCAATGCTGAAGTGCTGAGCCCTGGCAGGCGCACCCCAGCTTTCGAACTTCGGAAGATTGTCGTATGTGGCTTGGAGGGTCAGTAAATTTGGCTACCCCTGGTGTAAGGTATTTCAAACATGAAAGCTACAGTATTGTTCAAAATATTAATTGCATGCCCAGTGCCAGACTTCAAAACTAGTTTACAGAATAGAACTGGGAGAATAATGGATTTTTTGATGTGCTGGCAATGCCAAAAGAAGCAGACAAATTTTAGTTTTGGATCCAGCCAAAAAGTAATTTAAAAAAAAATTTCAGCTAATCGAAAAAGTCACAAAAATTTCAAGTTGGGTCAAAACAAACATTTCCTTTAATACAATCATAGTAGCGTAGGACTGGAAATGACCTCAATATGTCATCTAGTCCAGTCCCCTGCACTCAAGGCAGGACCTCATAATAATTAGACCATTCCTGATAGATGTTTGTCTAACCTGTTTATAAAAAAAACTACGACAGAGATTCCACAACCTCCCTAGATAATTTGTTCCTGTGCTTAACTACCCTGATAGTTAGAACATTTCTCCTAATTTTTCCAACCTAAACCTCCCTTACTGCAATTTTAAGCCCATTGCTTTTTGTCCTACTTTCAGAGGTTAACTAAAACAATTTTTCACCCTCCTTGTAACAACCTTTTATGTACTTGAAAACTGTTATCATGTTGTCCCCTCTCAGTCTTCTCCTCTCCAGACTAAACAAACACAGTTTTTTCAATCTTTCCTCATAGGTCATGTTTTCTAGACCTTTCATCATTTTTTTGCTCTTCTCTGGACTTTCTCCAATTTGTCCACATCTTTCCTGAAATGCGATGCCCAGAACTGGACACTGTGCTCCTGCTGAGCTCTTATCAGCGCTGAGTAGAGCGGAAGAATTACTATTCATGTCTTGCTTACAACACTCCTGCTAATACATCCCAGAATGATGTTCACTTTTCTTGCAACAGTGTTACAACTGTTGACTCACATTTAGCTTGTGATCCACTAAAACCCCCAGGTCCCTTTCCGCAGTGCTCCGTCCTAGGCAGCCATTTCCCATTTTGTAGGTGTGCAATGGATTGTCCCTTCCTGTCCTCTCATTCTAATCCTGTCCTCTAACGTTCTTGCTGCTTCTCCCAGCTGTGTTATCCACACATTTCGTAAGCACACTTTTCCTTCCATTAATGAAAATATTGAATATTACCGGATCCAGGGTCCCATTAAATGCATCCCCAGGGTGTGGCAGCAAACCATTGATAACTATCTTTGAGTATGGTCTTTCAACTAGTTTTGCACCCACCTTATTAGGGTAATTTCTTCTAGACCAGGAGTTCTCAACCTTCTTCTCTCTGAGGCGCTCCCAAAAATGCTGTAAAAACTCCAAGGCCCACCTATGCCACAGCAACTGGTTTTCTGCATATCCAGTAGATTAAAAACGGCATTAAAATGGATCGTTATATCGTTAAATACACACACGTATAAAATATTTAAAAAGGGACAATATAGGCACAAAAATAAACTGAATATTATTATTTTTATTTACTTAGTATGCAACTTGCTGTTGGTGCTGATCAACAATTCTGTCCAGACGAGGGGGTATCTTTGACAAGCACAAGCGCACGTCACGGTCAATGTTCGTTCTGGTTCGGTACTTTGTTTTCCTTGTTGGCATGGCTGAAAATCCAGTTTCGCATAAGTAGGTGGCTCCAAAGGGGATCAAACTTTTCAGTGCTGCAGAAGAAGCAGTGATGTATTCACTGGAACACTCACACCAAAGTGTCTCCAGCGGCATTTCTTTGCACCTGGTTCTGAGGGAGCTGTCTGAGGAAATGTCAATGAGCTCTTCTAACGGTTTTGATGGGACATTAGATGGAAGTTTAGCTTCAGTGTTCTCACTCAAGGGGTTTGTAGTGCACACGCACGTAGCAGCTTGTTCTGTTGTGAGTTCAGGAAAATAAGCATTCAATTTGCTAAGCAGACCAGGCAGCTGCGCTGCTAGCTGAGGTTTAATTACGTCCAAGTCCATGTTTCGTTCCTGAATGAAAGAATGTAAGAGCTCACACGTATCAGTAGTGCCCCCACAGACACGAACTTTCCAGAGTTGTTTTCTTTTGAGTGCCTCAATTCTTTCCCGCTGGGCAATAAAATTAGTGTTCCTAACTTTTATTCAGCTTATTCATTTCACTGAATAGGTCTGTGAGGTAACCCAGTTTTGCCAGCCACACGTCAGCTTTCAGCACTTCAGCAAGTTCACTTTTCTTATCAACTAAGAAAGTACATAACTCTTCCTTGAGATTAAATATACAGGCAAGCATTCTTCCTCAAAATAGCCACCTCAACTCTGTATGCATGAGCAAGAAATGATGCTCTGTACCCACCTCCTCACAAAGTGCAGCAAAACACCTGGAGTTTGTTGCTCTGGATTTAATAAAATTAATGAGCATTACCGCTGCGAAGACCTGGTGCAGTCTCTTCTGCAGCAAGCGCATCTCAGTGAAAAAAGCAATGGGTCAACATAGTGTGAGGTGCAAAGGCTTTTATTTTTTGCACAACACCAGAATGCTTTCCGGTCTTCAGCTCTTTGCAAAACAAAAAGTCTTCCTTTATTTCCTTTTTCCACCCATACCGAACATAGGTAAATAAATGGGACATTTTTGAAATGTCTCTGGATTCATCTACAAATCCATTGTCACACAGCTGATCAATACACTGAGAAAGTATGTCTTCTGATATAGAAATGATTCATCATTTGACATGGGTATTTTTGTCAGTACCTTGGCCTTCTCCTCTCCAAACACTTCCTTTGTTATTTCAATAATACATGGCATTATCAAAATCTCAGCAGTCGTATATGATTTTTTTATTTTAGCAATTTTCTGCACCACTATATAAGATGACCTTAAAAGCTTCTTATCTGCAGTAGTTGTGGATTTCATTACTGCTTTAGTACCAAGCCATTCCTCGGCCTTTCGCTCAAAAACAAAAGAAAAAAAGGAAAAAAAAATGCTGCTTATCCTTATAGATGTCGTGCTTTGTAGTTAAATGAATTTGTAATTGTAGGGTTTCAAACATTGATTGGACAGTACTTTAGCACTAATTACACACTGCGGTTGAGGTATTTCTCCACTTCCAGAACAAATAAAACCAAAATTCAAATAGCCGTCTTCGTATTTCCTAAATGTTGCAAGGTTAATAACGGCTTTATGGTTCTTACTCACATCACCTCTTCAGTGTTCTTCAGCCCTTACGGTGGTTGAACCTGTTGAAGGAAGTTCAGTATCATCACTCAGTGGGTTTTGTTGTTTTGAAGCTGATGGTCACATTAAAAATGTATCCATATCTGATATTTATTGTTTATGCTTAAAAAACTTCCCCCCTGTGCTGTGTAACTTGTCCTGCTCCTGTTGAAATAGCTCCTTTACACCCAGTAAACAGAGCTAGGTAACCTGCAAGGCTGGTGTCAGACTCACTGGGCCGAGGACAGAAATCAAGAAATGAGCCCTCACATGCAAAGTCTCTTGCGCAGAGCCAGAGCTGGGCCAGAAGGTGTTGAGGCTGACCTACAGGTTTGGTGATCCCCACCCCAGGGGCTGACCCAGAAGTCTGAGCCCCACCTTCCAGGGATGAAGCGGGAAATGGCAGACTCCCGGCTTCAGCCCCTCCGCAGCACCAGTGCTCGGGGCTTCAGTCCTCAGTTCCTGGCTTCAGCCCCGTGGCAGCACCGAGGCTTGGGGCTTCAGCCTGGTGCTCAGTGCTTCAGCTCCACAGAGGCGGAACCGGGACTCAGGGTTGCAGCCCCGCAACTCCCAGCTTCAGCCCCATGGCAGCACCAGGGCTGGGGGCTTCAGCCCCGTGGCTCCCAGTTTTAGCCCTGAGGGGGGCGTTGGGGCATCAGATTTCAGCTCCAGTGCCCCGTGGATCCCCTGAAAGGGCTTGTGGATCCCCAGGGGGCCACGGACCCCTGGTTGAGAATCACTGATCTAGACCATATTTCCCTAGTTTACTTGAGTCTGTCATGTGCAACTGTTAAAAGCTCTACTGGAAATCAAGATAGATCATGTCTACAGCTTCCCCCTATGCACTAGGGCCAGTAATCTTGTCAAAAAAAGAAAGAAATTAGATTGGTTTCGTGTGATTTGTTCTTCACAAATCCATGTTGGCTATTCCTCATACCCCTGTTATCCGCTAAGTGCTTACAAATTAATTGTTTAATCATTTGTTCTGGTATCTTTCCAGGTATCGAAGTCAGGCTGACTGATCGGTTGATAATTCCTCAGATCCTCTTTGTTCCCTTTTTTAGAGACAGGTACAATCCAGTCCTTTTTCAGTCCTCTAGGACCTCACTCAACCACCAGGAGTTCTCAATGATAATTGCCAATTGCTTCAGCTGGTTCCTTAAGTACCCTAGAGTGAGTTTCAACAGGTCCTGTTGATTTGAATACACCTAATTTATATAAATATTCTTTAATCTGTTCTTTCGCAGTTCTGGCTTGTGTTCCTTCCCCCTTGTAGTTAATATTGTGTTAAGCATCTGATCACAATTTACCTTTTTAGTGAAGACTGTAGCAAAATAGGAATTATAAAGCTCACCCTTCTTGATGTCATCTGTTATTAGCTCTCCTGTCCTTTGTCTTTCTGTTGCTCCTAATGTATTTATAGAACCTCTTCTTATTCTCTTTTATGTTCTTGGCTAGGTGTAACTGACCAAATTCTCAGGTCAGGACCACTCAGCAACATAAAACAGATTGTTATCAATGGGAGTGCTTCCAACTGACCTGAACTGGAGAGAGTTGGGCCATTGGGAGCAGGCCATTGAAACAGGCCAATGACCGATTTAATCCAGTGTCATGTCTCCAATAGTGGCCATTTCTGGATGTTTGGGAGGGAATCTGAAGCCACCTTCATTGCACACCTGTTTGTGCAATACTCTTGTACAGAGGAAATCTGCTGCTGCACCAGATGATCACCTGATGCCCTATAAGTAGTATGAAGAGTGAAAGTTTCATGTATTTTATCCTAACTAATGTCACTCACTGTTCATAGGAATTTCTTCTTCATAAGAGCTTAAGCCTCTTTTAAAACTGTACTCAGTAATACATTAATGTGCAGCACTGAGTTCTACAGGTTAATTTACACACTGTATTATAATATCATTATCTTTTTTTGAACACTTCATGTTCCTGTAAATGGAACCCTGGGGCAGATATTTTTCCGTCATCCCATGGTGAGGGCAGATTCAAAGACATTTGCGTGTTTGGACTAAGAGCCCACAGTTGAGTTAAAAAAACGCCCCATGTTATGAAGAGTAAGAGATGAATTCAACTGAGATGAGTAGAGACTGCAAGAGCAAATGAAGGGAGAGATGGTTTGTTCCTCAGAGTCCCTGGGATGTGGCACTGTGGTTAGCTGCTTGCAGGAGAAGCCTTGTGCGACTGGACCATTCCATGGGTCCAGGACTCATTCAGTTTTATTGCAGTCTCCTTTTCCCTCTCACCTGCCCCCTTTGCCTTGCAGAGGTTTATGCACTGCAGTCAGTCTCCCATCCCTTCTGCTCCTGATGCACTTACACAACGCCTCCTTTGCTTGTATTTCTTGCCCATTTGCTGTTCAGGTTTCCTCTTAGCCCAACTAATATACAGCTGGGGGAAAAAATCATTCAAAACTTTTTTTGGGGGGAAAAATGCAGATTTGGCAACACCAAAACATTTTGCAAATTAGTGTCAGTTTCACCGAATTGTTTCGGTCCAAAAAACAAATAGAAATGTTTCATTTTGGCTTTTTTTAAAAAACAACAACAACAAATGTTTTGACTCACTGGGCTCAAAACGACTTTTCGTTCAAAAAATTCGGTTAGTTTCATTTTGAAAATCAAAAGTGTTTAAAAAAGGTCAAGATCGAAATGAAACCCTCACGACTTGACCCCTAAAGATTTGTTTCAGTTTTTTAGAATTGCCAGTTAACTGAAAAATCTGTTGTTTGCACAGCTCTACACCATGGTCACCAGCGCTACCTGGCAGCAACAACCCTCCTCCATCCTGCCCTGGGGACGGTGGAGGAGCTGCCTGGCCCCAGGGGGAGATGCAGGACAGGGTTGTGTCTCAAGAAGGTGCAGTGCTCTCTGGCTAGGGTGACCATATTTCTTAATGCAAAAATGGGATGGCTGGGGGTTTGCCTGAGCGGCCACAGCCCCCCACCCCCACGCACAGGGCTCACCAGAGCCACCCTCCCTATGCCGTTGGGACTGATTTAGATCAGGCCTTGCATTTCCGAACATGACTTCACAAGGATATTCCCTAAGGACAGGTTATAAATTGCAGATGTCATACCACTGGCCCTCAGCTTGCCCAAGGCATCGCTGCTGTCAAGCAACAGACTGACAGCAAGACCGCTCACATCCTAGTGGCACAGATATAAGGCATTTACTACAGCTGCTGCCTAGAGGACAATGTATCACAGATCCTTCCGTATTCGGCTGTCTGCTGCTGGGAGGGTACTTGCACTGTTTCTTTAAATTTGGAGATGCGAGGCTAGGCTGGAGAAGGCTCTGCAGTGAAATAGAGCGGCTTTAGGGATAATGCCATTTCTCTCATTGTAATAAAGTTCTTTGTTCCATGACAGATGAGAGTGGCTTTTCTGGTGACTATTAACCATTGGCACAGGGCACAGGCTAGCCTTCCAGCCCTCAAGGAGAGTTCCAGCCTGGGCAGCTCTCAGCTCTGGGCTCGGGTCCTAACAAACAGAGCAGCGGAAAACGGGGGGCTTGTTAACCAGCACCACTGAGTTACTCTGAGGCCATTCCCTCAGCGCCAGTCATCCCAAACACACAGAGCTTTAGCCACAAGGACCAAAACATTCCAAACATGGCATCCATAGAGCAATCGACGTTTTTGGTCTGGCACATTTTGTCCAAAGAAAAATGCCTTTTCAACCCAATCAAACATCCGCATGGAAAATGTTCATTATAGTCAAACATTTCCAACTTTACAAACAAAAACCGGAAATGACAAACAAAGGAGCCAATTTTTTCTTTTAGCAGAAACAATTTTTTTTTACTGAAATCTGTATTTGAACCCCGATGTGTTCAGTTTAGGGCTTTTCTGTTGACAAAACAAAACACAACATGGGAAATTTTTATTTTTTAAAAACAATTTCCCGGTAAATATTAACTCAAATTTTCCAATCAGCTCTAACAAAAATCCTGTATTACCTACCCTCCTCTGCCACCACCACCAGACAGGAATTAATAAATCAGTATTAGGTCAAAGGTGCTTTGACCATATAAAATGCTGTGTATAGTTATTACTATTCTCCAAATAGTACAGAGATGTTCCAATAACCTCATCTCAGGCTTAACCCAGGCTCCTGCATACTTAGTCCAGCCTCCAATAAAGTCCAGTGTAAGCGTCTTTATAACATATCCCTCATTATAGCACCCAGAATATGTCTCCCCATACCATAAAAAGGCGCCACTTTTCACCCCTTCTCTCAATAGCTATTGTATCTTTGAAATAAACGAGATCCATGTAGCGTTCATCTGAATCACTGTTCGCCAAGTAAAAATAACACCCAGTAATAGTGCATAGGACTGAATAGAAAGAGAATTCAGTGTCATACTAATGTGGCTTAATAGTGCCTCTTTCTGTGACCCACCTGTGAGCAGTTACAGCTCTGGTGTTGTCATGCATTGCTTATATCTGAGCAGCTATGTAGTGAAGGATTTGTCAGTGTTTCAAATAGATGGATAGAGCCCAGACCCTTATAGAGGAATATTCTGCACTCTGTCAATATGCAGGCTGCAGAGTGTCATAACAGCCACCTAGCATTGCCCCGTCACTCCCTGCCCTGCACACACACGCAAACATATTTAAAGGAAATCTTGAAAACAGGAAAGCGTTTGTAAATGGAATTGGCTCTATGTGCGGATCGTACCGTGTGAAGGATCAAAGCTGCATTCCTGAATTGGCTGTGTTAGGGGGCATTTAAGGTTATCTGCAGGCAACACTTCTTTTTAACAGACTTTAGTGAAGAAACTTGTCCAAGAGCGTAACAGGCCGCTGCAGCCAATGACTGGGCTGCTGCTATTAAGTGCATTGTACTGGTGCCCTAGGTAATGAGTACAGTACAAAGATGTGGCCTGCAGCCATGCAACTTAGAGCTGTGCTCTCAGCACTTCTTGCCAGTGAACAGGAGGAGGGCCATGGAAGGAGGAGGCTGTGTTCACGGGGCTGGTGTTTGTTCACGTATAGTTCATTGATATTCATCTCCTAGGAGCAGGTTTGAAACAATGTTACCCCAAGTGTTTGAGGCAATGTGGAAGTTACAGCAGGAGGGTCCGTTCAAGCCGGGGCCCGTAGGGAGGTTGTCAGTGGGGTTCCTGCCTGGCGGACCAACAGCACCGCTATGAGGGATTGAGGCTTAGTTCCCACCCCTCTCTCAGAGATCTGGGCCTAAGTCCAGGCTGCAGTCAGGCACCTAGCCCTGCTTGCAATTCCCAGCAGGAATGCACTTTGGCATTCGGGTGCCTTTTGAGCATTCAGACCTCACTGTACAGTTTCAATGAAAGTCGATATTCTCTGCAATCACATGACTTCAGGAGCCAGGGCTGGAAAAAATATCCAAATATCTTGAGACTTGCAAGAGCTGGCAACTCTGGGGAGAGCAAGAGGGGATTTTACCAACCTGCACATGACAACTGCCTGCAAGAACCCTGCTGCTGGAGGAACTGACATGACCACAAATACACACAGGGAACAAACTCACACACAGTTAGTATGAGCAATGGCACCAGCTTGGCCTTGCTAACAGTGAGGTCCTTCACTAATACTGGCTTCTGGCTGGAGCCGAGAGCCCAACAGCGCTCCCGGCTGTGCTGAGAACCCACTTGGTCTGAGCACCTGCACAAGGGCGGGACACTTAGCTGAACAGCACTGTGGGTAAACTCTTACCCCAGTAAAGGCAATGGGAGTTTCACCACTGCCTTCAAAGGGGGCAGGATTTCACCCTATAACTCTAGCCCTTCTAGTAGGCAGGAGACTGGTATGTGGTGATGGGAGGGGTCATGGAAATATTGCTGGTGTGCAGGGCTAAGCACTAGTGTTAGGATGATACCATCAGAAGTCATCCTTCCCCTGTTGTCGTCCGTCTTTCTTTCAGCAAGTGGCTTAAAAAAACCCCTCCATGCCTCAATTTCCCTCTTTGTAAAATGGGGATTACACTTCCGTTCCTCAGGTCCCCATTCAACAATGTACTGAAGCACCTGCCTAATTCCCTTAAGTACCTGCCTGAACTGGGGCCCTTGGGTAGTGCCGAGGTTTACATAATGAACAGCTGCAGGGTGCTCTGATCCTGTTGGCATGGCTGCCACAGACACCTCTGTGACAAGAGGGTCTCAGTAGAGTTTTCTTTCCTATTTCCTTTTGTACAGAAAATGCTTGCAGGTTGTTTAGCTCCAGCAGGCTGAGCAGGACCAGGCTTTACAGAGCTGTCATGACAGAAAAAGGAAAGGCAAAGGAACAGTAGGTCTAAAACAAACAAACGAGTCTATAAGTTCTATGAACAAGTGGGGCTGTTTTAATGTGGTTTGACACACAGTACTCTAATTCAAGCATTAGAAAACACCCTGGGATCGATTTAGAACGAAACATTATCCACCGGAAAAGGAGACTTGATTCCTTTTATTATTGACATCAGCACTGCTGCATCACCTCTCAAGTACAGGGAACTCAGTTGTAAAACTTCTATTGGAGTTAAAGCAAAAATAGATCAGCAGTCAGCTAAATTCTCCCTGGCAGCTTGAGTGTTTAATTTATAGAAGGAGCTTGAGGGGAAAGCCATTCTCTCTTACAAGCTGTGTTTATAACAATACAAGTTACTTGTTCTCCCATAAAAGTCTTTACATGAATCATTATATGACCCGTGTCCTGTTCCCCCTGCAGTGGGAGGGACACACATTTTTAAATAAAGCTCCCCCCTGTATGCTAGGAATAGTCAGTATTTGCATACACTTCGATGACATATATCAGTCAACCTCAAATGCAATGTCATGTACCTGCAGCACCTAATTTTACCATAAATTGACAATATTACCCACTTTTCCCATGAAACTATATATGCACCATTATTCTCAAAAATCAGCAAGAATATGTACATTACCAAAATATTCTACTGTCAGTTGATGTAAGTTTCACTTAAAAACATACTTAGATATCAAAATAACAAAAATATATTGTGTTAAAAATCTAGGGGCTAGAGTTAAGGTGGCTGTGTTGTGATGAAAGATGCATTTCTTTGTACTTCATAGATTGTGCTGAGATTTTATCTGGGCTGTGTAAACTTTCTGATGCTCTTAACTATTTGTTTCCTTTCTTTCAAGTGTTGGGCTTTTGTAAATGATGTGACAGGTATGCAGTCTTGTCATAACACCCTTCATGAATTCATAAAACAATTTTAGGGTGTGGGGAGGGAATATGAAAATTGTAATACCAAATTCTTTGTCCTTAAATTTACATTGATGAGGGCTGCAGAGTCTAGCCAGTGGGGTGGTCCTTATTTAGGTTTCTAATTGTCATGAGTTCAAATCCCCTTCAAGCTGTCTGGGGGAGGGGTTTTTCCCCCCCTCCTGGTCCACGTAAAGTATTTGATCAAATTCTTTATTCATGAACCACATGTTATTGGCTCCTGGTTTTCTCTTCCAAAGAAGATCACACATCCTCATACACTATTTTATTTTTTTCAGATCAGATTTCCTGTTCCCACCGGAGAATTCAGAGAGACAGAGTGGGTGCTTGCAAAAGCTCAAAAAAATCCTGTTATCCAAGGGATACAGAAGGGTGCATTTGGAAGAATTCCAAGTCCTGTGAATGCTGTAACTGGGTTTGGACTGTAGTTCTCTCTCCTTCTAACTGGGCTATTTGGGTGATCCTTGTTAGCACCCAAATACATTCACCAGGAGATTTAATTTCTGGAAAGTGTGCATCCCTCATCTCTCTCTCTCACACAATTTTTTCTCTCAAGAAATCTGGTTTAAAAGGTGAATTTTACATTGTAAATTTCCACCCCGAAGGATCCCAAGGCACTTCGCAGATGCTATCCAGAAAACATTGCTGAAATGCAGCTACAATAAAAGGTTTTCCAAGCCACAATGCGCCTGGTACAGGAAGTGCACCCTAAGCATGCAAAGAGAGGTCAGGGCATTCTCTAAGTGTGATCTGGGTTCACAAGCACAGCATGCACCAGTACCCTGCATTGCCAGTGAAATGCACCTAATACAGGGGTGGGCAAATGATGGCCCATGGGCCGGATCCGGCCCCTCAGGGCTTTGGATCTGGCTTACGGGATTGCCACCCCCGTGGTGCCATGGGCCGTGCGCCGGGAAGTGGCCAGCACCACATCCCTGCGGCCCCTAGGGGAGGGGGGGGCAGAGGGCTCCGCGCACTGCCCTTGCTATCATGTTACATGGAAGAACAGTTTATATAGGAGTGTGTACTTCTCCCTAGGGGAGGATTATCACAGCTTCTCCAGGAGTGAAACACCATGTGGGGTGCTTACACCTGGGACTGCAAACACCTCCAGAGAGGCACCACCCCAGGGTGGTTCACCTATCCTAGTTCCAACTGGGTTTTCCAGAGACTAACAGTCCCCCCCCCTCCAAAAAAAAAAAAAAAAAAAAAAAAAAAAAGAGTGGTGGGGTGCAGCTCTGGATAGAAAAAGGCTGAGTTTAAACCGGGCCTTCTTTCAGCTCCAGCAAACAGATGAACTTTTGTCCAAGGGGCTCCAATCCTGCCAAAGGATTGAGAGGAGTTTGGCCTACTAGGGCTCCCTAGACTGATGTTGACTCCTGGTATGTTTAGTGGGTGTTTAAATCGGTTTATTGTTTTCGTATGTTTTCTCTGTGAGGCTTTTACCTTATGGATAAAGGTGCTTGCTTAGAAAGATCTGGTGGTTCCTTGTAACTGCGAGCGATACACTGTGCCTAGCCCTAGGAGAGAAAGCAACATGCAAGCACTGGCTGTTAGGGATGCTGGCTTGCTGGGGATACCACAGTGTAAGGCAGGCAGCTGGGCAGCCTTAAATGCCCCCAGTCAAAAGGGAGTGGGACAAGGGTCCCTGCCCAGAGATAGGTGATGGCAGGAGTCCTGAGATCTGACCAGGCACCCCTGGACAGGGGGATTCAGGTGCAGCTACCCAGAAACTGTGCCAGCCCCCTTGTTAGTAACCCCAGCAGAAAGGCCAAGATGATGGAGGTGGTCTCTGCAGGTAGGGCTAAGGCAGATTGAGGAGACAGCTTAGTGAAGCTTGTGCACTGCTTGGATAGCTGCTGGATCTCATTACCCAGGGCTGCCAGGCTGGTATCTTCCACCAGCACTAAACTCATTAAAAGAGAGTAACCTCCATTTTATCCAGCACATCAACTGCACACAACAGAGCCCAGCCAGTTTGCTTGGGGCCCAGATGTAATTACAAAGAGCGTGATAAAAATGGGATTCAAGGAACTTACTCTGAAGAACCCTGTTATCATGCTGGGAGGTAAGAGGACTCCTTATAAGTAACTGAATAAGGAGAATGGAGCAGGCAGCAAAGGCAAGAGGAGAAGAAACAGGCTGAATTCTGCTCTGGGTTTCCCAAGCGAGGGTGGAACATCTCATGCTGTTTCTAATGAAAAGGGTTTTCTCTTTACCCCATGTCATGAACTCTGGGCTCACTGCTGTTTCCCTCCCTCCCCCTGTCTTTCCCCACCCTCCTCTTCTCAGGAAAGGAGTTACATTCTCCACTGTGTCACCAGGTACTGCATTGCTCTAACCCAGTGTTGAAGGGACAACTCTTCACCAAACAAGGCTTATAGGAAGGGGCAGGTCTTCAAAAAGCAGGACAGACCCAGGATGACTTGGAGGAAGTTTGAAATGAGGTGGGCTCCATTGCTTTAACACAAAGTGTTGCCTCTCCCTTCAGCTCCTAGAGTCAGCATTTCTATGGTCACCTCTGTAATAAGCAATGCAGGGCTTGCTTGGGCAGGAGAGGACTAGGGGTCTGAAATAAGAGCTGCACCTTGGAATGAAGAACAGCTGAGTGGCTGTGGCACAGAGGTCCCTTGGTGCCAACTGGCAAAATGTTCGCTGCTCTTTGCCGTCTCAGTTTCGCCTGGTTCCCCCTGGGATGGAGCTTGCTCAGTCGCTCTGTGGGGATGACGCAAGCACAATCTAGTCAGCACTAGGAGCTGCGAGGGGCACTGGTGGAGGAAAAGATGGTGCAGGTGCACAGGGGCCCATGCAACTTAGAAGGCCCAGGAGGCTCAAAAGTTTGTATCATTAAGGCAGCAGGTTTGTCATGGCGTGAAAACAAAGTCATGGATAGCATGATTTCCCACCCCCCCCCCCTTTGTCCGTGACTTTTTTTCTATGTCCGTGACTACAGTGACTCCTCCCTGTCAGGTTCAGAGGGAGGCCACCATAGCAGTCAAGTCTCTCACTCTGGCCCTCTAGGTCGGCAGAGTAACTCAGTCTATAGCCGTGGCCTTTTGGCTGGGCAGATGGCCATTAACAGTCCACAGCTGCTGGCCCTCTGGGCACAGCAGCTCAGTAAGCACTCTGTAGCTTCAGCCTAGGCGGGAGCAGACAGCAGTTACCATCTAGAGCCCTGGCCCTCTGGGCAGTGCAAGGAGCAGTCTTTAGCCCATGCCTCCTGGCTAGGACAGACTACAGTGACAGTCTAGGGTTTGACCCACGGGGCAGGGCTGCAGGCTACAGCCTTCAGGATGGATCTGACAGCAAACACAGTCAGGACCCACAGCCTTCTGGTTCGGGCAGAGCAGGGAGCTGGCTTTAGCCTACGCCTCCTGGCTAAGGCAGCCGGCAAACAGCCTGGGGTCTTAGCCTTCTGGCTGGGGCAAGTCAAAAACACGGCACAGGCCTCTGGCCAAGGGGAAGTAGGCCACCTCCCCGGGGTTGGGATTGGCAGAAGGAGTAGGGGGACCCAGGCCCACACTACTTCACCAGGTCCCTGCCTGGGGCCTCAACAGTGGCAGACGATTCCACCACTGGATCAGCGGGGACCCCACCAAAACACACTGATCTGGTCTCCAACTAATGTCTAGTTTCTCTGGGCTACTTCCTTCCACAGTCTGGGTGTAGGGTTCCATGGTCCAAGGGTCCTGTCTCCTCAGGGTACATGGCTGATGGCAGTCCTGGCACCTCCTCTCCATGGCCTGTCTCCTCTGGGGGCAGGGTCCTGCACAGCAGTTTGGGCTGCAGACACCACCACCTTCCCTAGCTGCCACCTAAGTGAGCTAAACGCCCTGCCTTTTATACTGCCTGTCCCATCCCCATGCTTCTAGCGCAGGGGGCAGGGCTTGGCTCCGCCCACTAGGGGGGCATGTAGTGGTTCTTCCCGGTCAGGTTCAGAGGGAAGCCACTCTACCTCACTAAGGTGACTCACCTGGTAGTGGCAGCTCCAGTGTCCATGGGGCTGGGCACAGCGCCCTGCTCTGGGCATTGCCATTTGGCACATGAGGTTCCAGCATCTGTCAGGTGGCCTTGCTCTCCAACCTTCCCACGGGCCCTCCCCTCCACACTGGGCCAGGATTAGGCTTGCAGTGCCAGGTGGGGTAGAATGCTGCTGTGGGTGGTGCTGCATGGAGGCGCCCCATAATAAAAACCTGCACTGGGACCCCTCTTTCTGTTCCTCCAACCCCATGGAGCATGCTCAGTAAGGATGGAATCCTCAGTGAGTTTAGCTGTGAATCCGTAGCAAGTCTCTACTGAGCATGCGCAAACTGCAATCTTCCAAAGGCATACAACTTGGGCAGATTTTCACAGGGACAGCAAAAGGTACATCCCTGACACGAAGGCCACCTCCCTGCCAAATTTCAAGTCCCTTCTCCAAAGCCACCGAGCACTAAAGCGACTCAAAGAAAAGGGCATCTGCATTTTTTAAGCAGAGGTAAAGCAGCATATTTTTCCCCTCACCTTTATCTGGGCAACAGCAGAACTATTTCTGCTGAAATTTTCCAAAAGAGTTCAGGCCGAGGCAGACACCCAGCATGGAAGAAGTATCTGCATGCAGTGAGCAGTGTAGAAATAAGACCTCTGCTGACTGGGTATAGCAACACCGTGCCATAGGGATGCCGTAACAATGTGGGGGGGTTTGTCCCAGATTCAGATGATCTGTCCTGGTCTCCAGCTGCATCCTGTGCTACCCCCAGAAGTGCTCTCTGCTGCTCTAACAGAACCTCCCGATCCTGCACCCGGCATAATCAACACAAAAAATTGTCCATCTCTCCCCCACCACTTAGCAAAGGTTTAATAGCAGAGGCTGGAGTGAGATCTCCTGTGCCCCGAGCTTTACAAGCTACAGTACATTTATTAGCAGATTAAGATAGGGCCATAAATAATTAAACCAAAGCAACAGGGAAGATGATAAATAAGCAAAGCACCTCTTTGTGATGTACTCTCCTTGCTTTCCCATTCATTCATGAAGAGACTGCGCTCCACAGCGGAGTTCTGCTTACCTAGGTGCTTACACTGCCCATATCACCAGAAGATCTAATGCAGTGGTTCTCAAGCTTGTGTACTGATGACCCCTTTCACACAGCAAGCCTCTGAATGCGTCCCCCCAATAAATTAAAATCACTTGTTTATATATTTAACACCATTATCAATGCTGGAGGCAAAGTGGGGTTTGGGGTGGAGGCTGACATTTTGTGACCCCCCCCCCTCCATGTAATAACCTGACAACCCCCTGAGGCGTCCCTACTCCCAGTTTGAGAGCCCCGATCTAGTGCCTCACAGAACTGATCCTCACAGCACACCGATGAGGCTCAGAAGTGTTACTATGCCCACTTTACAAGTGGGGAAACAGACTCATGGGGGGCTAGTGACTCACCTATGAGTCTGGCAGAGCCAGGGAAAGAAGATAGCCATCCTGGATGCAGTACTTGTGCCTTAACCTTCAGGTCACCCTTGCTCTTTGCTGCATCTGACTCCTGGTGTCCAGTAAATCTCAGTGGTTTTCAGTGCAATCATTCACTGTGTTCTTTCTCCTGCAGCCTTTGTTTATGCAGAGCACAGGTGTTTTGAGCAATAAATGATAGAAAATTGCTCTTCACCTTCAGTGCCTGAAGCCCCATGAACAAAGCAGGAGCATTTCCCAAGCTGACTTTTTTTCGGTTTCCATTTTTACCACAATTGCTGAGCCCCAGAAGGATTCTTGTAAAGTACTGTTTAGTCCTGACCTCCGGAAACAGCACAGGTCATCTTAACAAATGTAATGCCATATTTGGCAGATTCAGCAGGTTCTCTGATCTCTCCTCACTCAGGCTCCAATGGAGCTATTCAATTTATACATGGGTGCAAAGATTTAGATGAAAGAAGAGCCATTATCACATCACTCCAGTGGCTGAGAGCTGTTGGGGTGGGGGGATTTGGTCTTTGCCAAACAAGCATCCTGCAGACTTGCATGGAGAATAAAGGTTTAACCCTCCCCTTGCCTATGGCTCCAGCATGCAGCCCAGCTTACCTTTGTTGGGGAAAACCAGCCCTGCATCTGCCTTGAGCCTGTCACAGAAACAAAGGTGTGGCCAGGGAGGGGGAAGTAACTTAGGACTCCACTCTTCTGGAGGCAATGTGCCCCCCCTTGCAGGTTAGAGAAGCCATGAGGCTGCCCTGACTTGTGCCCTGTCTGCAACAGGCCCCCTTTGGGCCTATAATGGGGTGGCACCCACCTCTCACAAGCACCCCCTGGTTGAGTGCATATGCCTGCACTCCCTCAGTTCCAGGTGACCTGTCAGTGGAGTCTCAGGCCGGTTCTCAGCGACTCAACCCTCTATCAAGTCACACATACAGTCTAGATGTGAAACAGACCACACCCCTTCCAGGATTTATGGTACACCAGCAGCCTATCCTAGTACCCCTCTTGGTATGTCTGTGGCCATCCCCAGGCTCAGTCTTTAAATAGCCCCAGCTCTGGTATGGGGCCATACCCCCAGAGCTTCTGCCCTGGAGACACTGTCTTCCTGCAGCCCTCCGTGGACTCAGTCCTTACTCAGTCCCAGCTGCCAGCCAGGAGTTCCTTCTTACTTCCCCAGTCCATGCCAGCAACTGATTAGCCCATGGTCCATCCAGCCAGGAACACAATCCTCACTGCCCCAGCTGCAGGCAGGTAGCAACTAGGTGACTTTAGCCCTGCTGCGTCTTTTATGTGAGTCTGCTGGGCCCTGATTGGCTGCTCTTTGCAGCCTCTCTGATTGCCTGCATCCCCACAACCACTCTAGGCCACTTGGAGGTCTTCTCTTCTGCTCCTCTCTGGGATGGGATGTGGTAGGACCCTGAGGCCTCCAGCGGGAGCCTCTGGGCCTAGTCCACCCTACCACAGAGCCACTATGTTTTGGGGAACAGCCAAGGCATATGAGCCCCCCAGCCTCCACAGGCCTGACTGTGCTGGGGGCTGCGTCTGTGCCAGCTGGGGAGTCTTCCTGCACTGGTGGCACCCTGGGATGGGGTGGGGGGTCTAAGTTCCCTCTAAGCCGTGAGGCTGTGTGGCCATACAGCAGGCTATAAAGGGCCATGCAGGCGCGCAGCCACGGGGGCCTGGAGAGGAGAGAGGGAGGGGGTGGGCAGGGAGGGGAGCAAGTTGGGGTGTGCAGGGCTGCCACAGGGAGAGGCGCCTCAGCCTTGGAGCTGCTGCCAGCAGGGAACGGCACCTCTCCCCTGGAGCTGCTGCCAGTATAGTGGCAGAAACTGCAACTGGCAGGTTTTCCCACTAGTAGCAGTTACCGCCATGTAAGGATGGCCTTCTTTGCTTACCCAGCAGAATTTGGTACCCTAGTGGTCCAGCGGTAGCAAATTCTGAGGGATGGGGGCTCTGGTGCTGCTAATGGCAGGGAGAGGTGCCTCTCCCCCGACCCCAGCCCTGGGGCTGCTGCGGTGAGAGAGGGCTGGGGGGTGTCCTCTCTCCCGGTTGCAGCCCCGAGGCAGCCTGCACCTCAAACCCCTCATCCACGGACCCGCACCCCCAGCCAGAGCCACCCCCCCCCCCCGCACCCCAAGCTCAACCCTCTGCCCTAGCCCTGAACCCCCTCTTGCACCCCAAACCTCTCATCCCCAGCCCCACCCCAGAGCCCGCACCCCCAGCCAGAGCCCTCATCCCCCTGCATCCCAACCCTCTGCCCCAGTCCTGAGTCCCCTCCCACACTCCGAACCCCTCAGCCCCCCCCCCCCCCCCGCCACACACCACCTCCATATTGATGCATATAACAAAATTCATTTGGCACATGGATGTAAAAAATGAGAGGGAACATTGGTGGGGATGGCCCCCCTGGCTGCTTTGGGACAACTTAGTACCCGCCCTACTAGCTGAAGAGATCTGAATGTACCAACAGCATTCCCAGCACTGCTCTTACAGCACGACAGCCACTGTAAGCTCGGGGGGCAGACGAATACGACCGGAATATGCTGGGAAACAGGTTTCGAAGGGAACGTTGCTTCTGCCAGTAATGAGTCTGAGGCCAGAGTCACCAGCTGAATCAGAGCATGGGAACTATAGCTCACAGCCCTCAACTCCCAGGGCGTTGGCTCGAGGCTCCTAGCACCAGGCGGAACCAGAGAAAACCTCCATAACAGCCCCAAACCCTGGCCTGAGTTTGGGGCCTTTCCAGGGCATCTGGGCCTGGCTTCCAGTGAAACAAAGACTGAATGCTCCTTGCCCAGCGATTCATCAGGAGCAGGATGCTAGCTGCCTCCTGCCTCTGGGATCTTCAAGGGGTGCCTGGCTGGCCCACTTCCCTCACCCACCCCACATCTTTGGGGTGAAGGATGCAACGTATGAACAGCCATACTGGGTTGGACCAAAGGTCCATCTGGCCCGCATCCTGTCTTCCAACAGTGGCCAGTACCAGGTGCCCCAGAGGGAATGAGCAGAACAGGTAATCATCAAGTGATCCATCCCCTGTCGCCCATTAGCTTCTGGAAAACAGAGACTAGGGACACCATCCCTGCCCATCCTGGTTAATAGCCATTGATGGACCTATCCTCCATGAACTTATCTAGTTCTTTTTTGAAACCTCTTATAGTTTTGGCCTTCACAACATCCTCTGGCAAAGAGTTCCACAGGTTGACTGTGCGTTGTGTGAAAAAATACTTCCTTTTGTTTGTTTTAAACCTGCTGCCTATTAATTTCATTGGGTGACCCCTAGTTCTTGCGTTATGAGAAGGAGTAAATAATACTTTCAAGTAGGCTCATTGCTTCAAATGCCCAAGGCATTTTTCGGGGAGCAGCCAGCCTGCCCACCACTGATGCAGGAGCAGCTGGGAAGGAAATGCGACTGCTGGTGGCTGTTCTCCTTTGCTTCAGCCTGAGGGCTGGTGCACTCCAGTCTGCCCAGTGCAGCAAGGGAGACCGGCTCTGGGGATCGCCACTTGAGGAAAACCAGTCATGCCCCATGGCCGACTTGCAGAGCCAGGGCAGCCCCATGCACCTGGGACATATGGTTAGGTACTTGCCTGGGGCAGGGAGTGGGTTCAGCAGCTGGAAAGGTGTAGAAAGTCACTTGCTGTGGGTGGGTGTATGAGGGACGGGCAGGGCAGGGTATGCACTGCTAGGGAAGCTGGATTTTTCTTATAAACTGGAGATGCATCACTTGGAAGTATCAGAGGAGGAGAAGAACCTCAGAGTATTGGTTGATCACAGGATGACTATGAGCCGCCAATGTGATATGGCTGTGAAAAAAGCTAACGCAGTCTTGGGATGCATCAGGCGAGGTATTTCCAGTAGGGATAAGGAGGTGTTAGTACCGTTATACAAGGCACTGGTGAGACCTCACCTGGAATATTGTGTGCAGTTCTGGTCTCCCATGTTTAAGAAGGGTGAATTCAAACTGGAATAGGTACAGAGAAGGGCTACAAGGATGATCTGAGGAATGGAAAACCTGTCTTATGAAAGGAGACTCCAGGAGCTTGGCTTGTTTAGCCTAACCAAAAGAAGGCTGAGGGGAGATATGATTGCTCTCTATAAATATATCAGAGGGATAAATACCAGAGAGGGAGAGGAATTATTTAAGCTTAGTACCAATGTGGGCACAAGAACAAATGGATATAAACTGGCCACCAGGAAGTTTAGACTTGAAATTAGACGAAGGTTTCTAACTATCAGAGGAGTGAAGTTCTGGAACAACCTTCCAAGGGGAGAAGTGGAGGCAAAAGACATATCTGGCTTCAAGACTAAGCTTGATAAGTTTATGGAGAGGATGGTATGATGGGATAGCCTAATTTTGGCAATTAATTGATCTTTGACTATTAGTGGTAAATATGCCCAATGGCCTGTGATGGGATGTTAAATGGGGTGGGATCTGAGTTACTACAGAGAATTCTTTCCTGGGTGTCTGGTTGGTGAGTCTTGCCCACATGCTCAGGGTTCAGCTGATCGCCATATTTGGGGTCGGGAAGGAATTTTCCTCCAGGGCAGATTGGCAGAGGCCCTGGGGTTTTTTCACCTTCCACTGCAGTGTGGGGCACGGGTCACTTGCTGGAGGATTCTCTGCACCTTGAACTCTTTAAACCATGAGTTGAGGACTTCAATAGTTCAGACATAGGTTAGGGGTTTGTTACAGGAGTGGGTGGGTGAGATTCTGTGGCCTGCGTTGTGCAGGAGGTCAGACTAGACGATCATAATGGTCCCTTCTGACCTTAGGGTCTGTGAGTCTATGAGACTCGGCAGCTAGGCAGGGGTGCAGGAGGGTTTGTCAGCCGGGAGGGGTGCTGAGGCAAGGAGGTCTGTGAGAGGTTCTTGGCTGGGAGGTGGGACAGGCCAGGTTGCTGCTGGGAGGGGCAGATTAGGGGCATTGCAGAGCTGGGGTGGGGTTCTTGGAGCTATGGAAAGAGCATTAAGCAGGTTGGGGGTGCTGCTTCCAGGGATGGGGTCAAGGATAGTCCTCTCCAGCTTTGCAAGGGTTACGCTTTGCTGAGGCTCAGCCAGCTGAAGAGCTTGGAAAGTGTTTTCTTTTTAAAAACTTCACGTGACGCAAGCGTTTGCCCCTTCTGCTAAGTGTGTGGAGCGGAGCAGGCTCTGACTGCCGGCGGGAAGCAGGATCTCAGCGCTACCCTGGCTGCCGGCTAGCAGAGGCTGGCCCTGTGGGAGCCTCGGCGGCTTTGTTGGAGCAGTGGCACAGAGCTAATCAAAAAAGCGGAGATCATTTCACCTCCTTGTTCCCACAAAGCCCTTGATTTGCTCTTTCCCTGCCTACGGAAGCCCACAAGGCTGAGCAGCATCAAGAACTTGGGCTCAGCCATTGAACCTGCTGTTCAGAAGGCGGGGGAACACCCAGGCCAGCATGGAGCCACTTCTCCACCTCCGCCCCCGGGGACGAAAGGGGTCCCTGCAGCTCCCTGGCCACGGCTGCTGGTCTGAACCTCCGCAGATGCCTGCTAGCACTGCAGGGAGGGCTGGTGAGCCGTGGCACGCCCCATTGCATGCGACTGGTGCTGCTGGCTGCGGCCGCACCTGCCACCTGCTGACACGCGCTAGGCAAAGGGAGGCCAGAGGCACCAAAGGTTGTCCCGATCGTGGAAGGGGGCAGATGGGCCTTGGTGTCAGGGACCTGCCCTCATTCTGGCTGCAACGAGCTACCTCCTGCAATGCCAGTGCTGGGGCAACTGCTCGGACACGACTCCTTTGCCGTAGGAAAAATAAATGAATTCCCTGGGCACCACTCCCCCTCCCGGCTGCAATTCGTTCTCTCCTTTTGGGGAACGTACAGCTCCTGAACTACAGCCCTGCAGGCAGAGGTGCCCTGTCTGTGCCTAGAGCAGGGCCTGCACAACCAGCACGGCCTTGCCAATGTGAACCTGCCCCCTGGGGTAGTGGGTGGGCAGGCAGAGAGAGCAGTGCAGTCATCACACTCCATTCTGCCCTTGGCCGTTCTGCTCAGCTGCCAACAGGGGGTCAATTAGCTCCAGCTGTCGGGGGCGTTAATGATGCACCCACTAGGAACTGGACGGAGGCTGACATATCAACCCACCTAGGCAACCCAACAGCCATCCTAGGATCATAGATCTGGAGGGCTGGAAGGGACCTCGAGACGAGAAGTCAAGAGGCGTCTAAGCCATGGAGCTGTTATAGCACAATGCTCGGGGGTCTTGCTCAGCTAGAGGATCTAGCTTTATACTTGAAAACACAGTTCAGCCTTACCAGTAGCAAGGCATTCAGCTGAGCTGCACGGAACATGTGGTGGGCAGGGAGCTGGGCTACCATCTAGAGGATGATCCTGTGTCTAAGAATCTAAACTAGGACATAGAGACATGAGCTCCATTTCCTGCTTGGCCGCAGATTTCTGGTGTGACATGGCCTGAGTCACTCCCTGGCCCTGTTGCCAATCTTTGAGATGAGGGAAATAGAACAGCAACAATGCCGTGTGCGACCCCCTAGTGTGCAATAATATCTGGCTCTGCGGGGTGGTGCCAGGGCTGGAAGTGCAGAAGCAACATTCACAGTCCGGCGGGGCAGGGAGCTGTCTGTGTGTTGCATTCGGGTGACCCTCTGTAGCTGACCCAGGAGTGGCACTGAACTTGAACAGCCTCTGGGAGAAGTCACCCGCAGGCTCCTGTAACCAGAAGGAGGTTTGCTGTGATCTGGAGCCTTTGAGCAGAAGGAAAGGTGGGCGGGGGGGGGGGAAATGATGCTTAGCACAGTCTGCGGGGGCTCAGAAGGCAGAGCTCCAATGTATTACTATTCTCTCCTCGGGGTTTTCTAGCCCTTTGTCCTCTCCAGTTTCCCCAGAAGAATAGTGCAGAGTAAACATGCACCTCTGAACTATTCGGGATTGCATTGCCCCCTAGGCGCCAGCGGAGATATGCTCAGACCAGAGTTCCTTGGAGTCAGCAATGATGTGACTAATCGAGCTTGCCACAGCACATACAGGGGACCTTGTCACTTAGACTCGTTTAGGAGATAACACTCCCTCGGTGACATTCAGACAGTGGCTTGAACAGATTGTTTTCTTTGCTGGTTGAAAAGAGGACAGAGCTGGGACTACACTTCTGCCTGGTTCCTCTGCTTCCTTGGCCTCCCAAGCGCTAAGCAAAGCCTAGATTGGTGAGCAGTTCCGGCAGCAGCCATGCAGAGAGCATCAATCTCTAGCTCTGACCAGTACTGGAGCAAAGGGAAAGGTCCTTCCTTTCGAGCACTTGCGACCTTGGCATCAGTGCACACGGCTTGGAGCAGAGCTGGCATGCACCCTGCCTTTCTGTTGCCCCCTTAGGACCCCGGCACATCTTACAAGCTAGGTGAGTGTCCGCCCTGGTTTCTGTTGCCCCCTTAGGACCCCGGCACATCTTACAAGCTAGGTGAGTGTCCGCCCTGGTCCGTGCTCTTCCCTCAGAGTCCGCGCAGCGTTACAGGGAGCTGTGCTGCTGGAGCTGCTCTCGCTCAGGTGAGGTGTAAAACTGAGACCCTGACCATTGAAGAGCCCACTGCACTTTTAGCAAGAGAAAGGATCTGAGCCCTGGGGTGCAGGCAGACTTCCAGTTCACCTGTATGGAGTGGTTGCTGTTACAGTCAGCATTTGCCTATAGATGCCCCTACCTTGTTTCCTATCCTCAGTCCAGAGAAACACTGTGCTATCTTAAACACCTCTGCATGGTAATTGTTAGTAAAAGCTGGTGATTTTATGATGACCCTGCTCCTAATTATCTCCTCTAGTGTCAATGAGATTTGCTATTCTTCTTCACTTCCTGTGCTAAACGATTGCACAGTTTTGCTGCGTGCTCTTAAACAGCCACTTGGGCTTCCTTCCCAGAAGTGGCTGCATTCCAGAGTGGCAGGGAAGCATCTTCCATGTCTACAGAACCAGCTCTTTAACCAGTGTAAATAGGCCTAGGTCTGTGGACTTCAGCGGAGCTGTGCTGATTGGCATGAAGGGAGGGTCTGGCCCAAGCCTGGGAAGTGCTTTGGGTTCCTTTGGGATATGCAGCACCCGTCCCTGTAGTGGAGTTTAGATCCGAACTCTCTGAGTGTCCTGGTGAGACCCAGAACCTCCCTTTGTTCAGCCTGTAAGCTTTGTCTGCCCCTATCAACACTGCAGCATCTTGGAGCTCTGTTGCCTGGTTCGCTGGGAGTCCGGATGGACTGGGGTTTTTAGCTGTTTGTCAACTTCCAGTGGAACCTGCTCCAGCCAGATGAATCAGAAGTGACAATGTGTCCTGCAGCTCCCCAGCCTGAATTTTGGCAAGGATCCTGCTGTCTGAGTTAATTAACAGAACAGGTCTGCAACTACAGCAGTGCTTTGCTTGATTGCCTTGTTTAAGCAGAACGGAAATAATTGCTCCATGCACTTGTAATCAGAGACTCCCAAGCTCATCCTCTACGTGCTGAAGGATGCATAAAAGGTGTCACTTGGAGCCTGGGCAGAGCTCAGGTTGTACAGATGTGGGGACTGGATGGCTCAGGGGATTGGCAGGCGGGGACACAGCCTATTAACCTGTAGCTCCTGATCAGACTTAGCACTTGAACTGTTCAGCAGTGCACAGACTTAATTAATTTCCCCAACACCTGCATTGCTCATCTCTTGAAGTCCCGGAGAGCTTATGCTTAACAAGTCCCTTATTTTTATTTCAACATTACTGAGCACAGCAACCAGAGCCTGCAGCCAACCCAGCCTGCTCTGCCCCCTGCAGTCCAGCACCTGCCTTCCGAAAATGGAGCATGACCTTTGATGTCTGCAGCCACATCCCATCTGCTCACACATCAACAGCAGCTGCTCCACACAAGGCCCTCAGATGGTCTCAGCATAAGTTTCATCATCATCGTGATGGTTTTAGAAATGGAGAACCAGATAAGGGCACCTGCATGAGATGTATCAGTCCCAGGCATGTTCGATTCCTGCTTCCCTGGTCACCATCCTAGGCTGTGGTGCTCCTCAGACCTGTCTGTCTGAATGCAGTGCAACAGTGCTGCCATCTAAATGCTGCTCATTAGCCCACCTGGAACGAACTGATGGGCCTCAGTCCAGTTCCCAGCGACAAGTGTCCACACCACAAAGGCCACCATCACAACTGACACTAACTTGAACCCCAGTTTGCAGCTGAGAAGCCAAGAACAGGTTAAGTCCTAGGCAAGGCACCTAAATATGGTCCTTTGGGAGCAGTACTGATGCACCTTGGCATGCATGACAGGGCAGAGGGGCAGCATCTCCCATTGTTCTCACCTAGGCTGTCCCTGTAGCTAGATCAAGGACATTGTTTTCCAGGGCTGTCAATCTGGCTCCTTTCATCAGGCTGCTGTTCTCTTTCAATGAGAATGAATAAATGATGATGCCCGGTAGCCCGCCAAAGCTCAGTGCTAGGTGAGCAGACAATGAGCGGGCGCTGTCTACAGAGGAGCATCGGAGGTGGAATTCAAATGAATTTCTAACTACGACAGATTGGAGCGTAAACCTTTCTACCAAAGGTGAAATTCAGACTCTGACCCTTTTAAAAGCATGAGACCCAAGTTTTTTAATGCAAAGATGAACTAACTAGTCCACGTGGCTCTCTTCCTGGTGGGTCGGAGACCCTGCCTTTGCATGGTCCCTGTCGGACCAGACCAAGAGGCAGCGAAGCAAGCCCAGGGGTAGCTCAGCCCTTGCTAAAATGTGGTGGTTTAAGTCCTCAGTAATACTTTCCTGTGCCTTTTACTTGTAGGTTGTGGGTTCAAATCTGGCCCAGATGAGTAGTAACCACCATCTGGGGACTTGGTGGTATCTTCTATGAACTGAGTTGGTGGATTCAGTTCTGGTGTCAACAGTTTAAGAAGGATGTTGATAAATTGGAGCGGGTTCAGAGAAGAGCCATGAGAATGATAATATAAAGGATTAGAAAACATGCCTCATAGTGAGAGATCCAGGGAGCTCAATCTATTTCGTTTAACAAAGAGAAGGTTAGGGGGTGACTTGAACAGTCTTTAAATACCCACATGAGGAATAGAAATTTGATAATAGAGAGCTCTTCAGCCTAGCAGAGAAATGCGTAACAAGCTCCAATGGCTGGAAGTTGAAACTAGACACATTCAGGATAAAAATAAGGTGCAAATATTTAACAGTGAGGGTAATTAATCATTGGAACCACTTACCAAGGATCGTGGTGGATTGTCCATCATAGTAAACATTTAATCAGGATCTGATGTTTTTCTAGCTGAAATGGGAATTAATTCAGGGATGCCATATAGCCTGCACTATACAGAAGGTCCAACCAGATGATCACAGTGGTCCCTTCTGGCCTTAGACGCTAAGAGTCCCCCCAGATAGCAGCCACATCACGGTGACCTTGCTGGTAATCTTAGCTGAGAGGCCAAGGGCTGGGTGGGCCATGGAGACTCAGTTTCCCGCTGCTCCTCGGGGCAGACCCTCCCCATCAGGACCGAGAAGTGTGGGCGGGGTTCCTGTTTTATATGTTAAACAGGGACTCCAGTCGCCAGGACTGCCCCTCCCCCAGCTCTCCTGGACAGGCAGTAACCTTCCCTTTCTTTTTCCTCCTGTCTCTGCATGGCTTCCTGCTTGTTATTCTTTAAATAGGCTGATGAATATTTCACTCCTAACTCTGTTATATAAGCCTCCTGGTAATGCTCTGGGATTTATGTCTAATTGGAGCCCTAATTTTTAGCCTGCTGTATAAGGCCATTACACAGCCCAGCAGCCTCACGAGGGCTCTGCTAGGGGGCAGAGACACAAGCGCTCTCCAAAGGCCCACGTGAGCGAGTCAGGGCAGCAGGGTGAGTCCCTGCCCTGTCAGCTGGGGTGGGACTGTGGTGCTGCAGGGAGAAAAATGGCTGGAAGTAATTCAGTGATTCTGGATCCACCTGGGGGGGGTGAGGGGGGCGGAATCAGGTTCTTCAGCACACCTCTGGACATCCCATCAGTAACACATGCAGGAGCCACAGAAGAGGAATTCCACGGAGGTGCCCCAGGTTTCATGATGGCCTCCCTGCTTCTTGCGGCAAGGGAGAGAGGTGGGGACCAGGGGCAGAGACAGGCTGTCTTAGTGATTAGAAGACATGAAAGGTGACTGAAGAGTGGTTTCAGAACTCCCGTCTCCTTCCACCCTGCAGGACCCCTAAGCGTCTGCAGACTCTATGAATAGGATCACTTCTGTTACTGAAATGCAGCCACCTCAGGGGTGGAAATGCCATAGCTATTCTATACACACAACAAAAAGGACGAGAATCTCAGCTGATGTAAATCACTGTTGCTCCGTTGACCTCAATGGTGCTCTGCTGATTCTCACCTTGCTATGGATCTGGCTTAAGATTTTTAGGTGAGGAAAAGGAGAGAAGCTTTTCCAATCAGTTCAGGGTGATAAAGAGCCACTTTGTGAATAGCCAGGTTAGAACTTGGCCAGGCCACTGGGACCAAGTCCCCTGTCCCAGCAAAAGATTCCATGGGGTTAGGAACAACCCCACGTTGTTAGCGTTGCATTGTTCATACGCAAGGAGCTGTGCTGTATTTTTCAGTCTGAACGACTTCAGTGTTAGAGTAAGAGAAAATGTAGTCTCCACGAGGGAGAGAGCAAAGTGTCTGTGTCTCCTCTATAACATTCTGCATCTACTCTGCCTCTCAAATGGCAGCTGTCCCTGCAGAGAGCAGTACACAGAGCACAGATTAATGACAATCACATACACCATCATCAGGGCCACAGTTTTGTTTTCCATCTCTGAAAGGGTGATGGCTCCTCCATAAGCTTCCCCAGGTGCCCCTCTGGTATAATTGAGTGGCCCTGTGCGTGCGATGCTGCCTTCTAGAAAGGACAAGTTTGACTTGCAGGGAAGATAAAAGATATACTATTGCTTCTAGCAAAAGGCAGCTCCCAGTCAAAGAAGCCTCTTGTTTGGAGCAAAAGGGCCTGCCTTTGAATGCACAGGTGTGTAAGTCTGGTGTTTACTCACTACAGTCATTGAGTTTGCAGCACAGGAAACTACACTAGAAACCTAGCTCAGCATTGAATCTGTGGGCTGAGACTTGGCAATGCCTTACTGCAGTGCCTCAGCTTTGCATTTAGAGGACTCCCTCTGAAACACAGACCAAGCCCAAACTTGCTTAGCTTACGAGAGCTTCTAAGATCACAGCCAACGTGGAACAGCTGCAGGTGCTGGCAGCACCCTCCATTCCGCTTCTTAACACCGCCAGCCTTCCAAGCTCTCTTCCCTGTGCTACACCAGCCCTGTCTTAGCCTTGCAGCTTAACAGCAGGAGCTCCCCAGTCCCCAAGTCCCTTTGAATTGTTCCCTTGTGATATCCGGCCCCGATACGGCCTGCTCACAGAAATCCCAGAGCCTCTGCCCCCAAAGGAGCTGTATGCCCCAGTTTTAACTTAAACCACAGCTCCTGTAAACCACACAGCACTTGTGAGCAAGTATAATAAAACAAAAGAAGGTTTATTTGAGAAAGAATGGAGATCCAGCTAGAAACAAGAGAGAGTGGTGGGAACAGATGGGTACAATACAAACCAAAATCATAAAACACCAACTAGGGCCTGCACTTACTAATAGTTCCCTTTCCTAGCTAATGAAGTAGGTTTTGTCTCCAAAGTTCAGTCTGTTGCAGAGCTGGCTGTCTGCCCGGGAACCAAGATCCAAACATTCATGAAACACCTCTGCTTAATAAGATGTCTCCTCAGTGAATGGATGCAGAGGGTCTTTCCCCACCCTGCCATATACTGAATCAGTCTTTTGGCTTTATTCCAAGCCATGGCAGTCCCCTTGCTGTTATAATGGTCCTTGGTACCTCCAAGTGGTTGTTTGTCTTTGACGGTTTTCCATCGACTTTGTTGGTGTTGCAGAGATGGACAATGGAGCAATGCATTATATAATGGGCTAGCCAGGGAGGGGTGTCAACCACACCACAACATACGATGTGGGCCATCACCACAACATACGATTCCTTGGTGACTCAGTTTCCCTCCAGTTCCAGTTAAATTATTCCTTAAATATCACCTATACACCCATTTCACAACGGTTATGGGTATTGTTAAGTTACAGCCTTTCAGCAACGACCCTTATGGATACATACCACAAAAGTGATGTATTGGGTGCAGTGAGTGTGTCAAGTTTGAAACAGGAGTTAGCTCCTGTGCCCTCGATGACACCCCTGCTGGACCCAGGCAATACAGAGGAGGAAGCTGCCTGATTGAAATGCAGAGGGGACAAGAGACAGACCCCGGGAGAAGAAGGGGGAGAAGGGTGTCAATGCATGGATGAGACAATGGTGTAGGGGGAGGTTTTATTAGGAACCGGGGAGCCTTTTGGGACAGGAGGAGTCTATACAAGGGATGGGCTCCACCCAAACCAAAATGGAACCTGACTGTTAGCATGTAAAATTAAAAAGGTTGAAGAGGATTTTTTTAAACCAAGGGCTGGGGGAAAGCTGACAGGTGTGGAGGAGCACACGGTTCAGGCGGAGACATTTCTTAGGGATGAATTTATTAAAGGAGGAACTCCAGATCCTAGTAAAGAAGTCAGTAAAGTACAGGTAGGAGCTTGTGAGGAACAGCCAAACATAAACGTTAAATATAGCACATGAAGGCAAGCCACTGAATATTGACAAAATGTACAAGTGCTTATATACAACTGCTAGAAGTCTAAAAATTAAGATGGGTGAATTTGAGGGCCTGGTATTAAATGAGGCTATTGATATAATAGGCATCATGGAAACATGGTGGAATGAGGATAATCAAAGGGACACCATAATACCAGGGTACAAAATATACAGGAATGACAGAGGAGTGGGAGTGGCACTATATAGAATCATAGAACTGGAAGGGATCTCGCTTGACCAATAAGTGTATAGCAGTAGGGACATACTACCAACCACCTGACCAGGATGGTAACAGTGAATGTGAAATACTCAGAGAGATAAGAGAAGCTACAAAGGCAGAAAACACAACAGTAATGGGGGATTTCAAATACCCTCATATTAACTAGGAACATGTCGTCTCACGAAGGGATGCAGAGATAAAATTTCGAGATACTCTAAATGACTGCTTCTTTGAGAAGCTAGTCCCGGAACCTACAAGGGGGGAGGCAATTCTTGATTTAGTCCTAAGTGAAACACAGAATCTGGTCCAAGAGGTGAATATAGCCAAACCAGTTGATAATAGCAGCCATAATATAATTAAATGTAATATTCCTTGTAGGGGAAAAATGGCAAAGAAACCCACCACAGTAGCATTTAACTTCAAAAAGAGGAACTATCCAAAAATGAGAAAGCCAGTTAAACAGAAATTAAAAGGAATGGTCAAAAGGATGAAATGCCTGCAAACTGCATGGAGACTATTTAAAAACACCGTAATAGAGACTCAAATCAAATATATATCCCAAATTTAAAAAAAAAAAAAACAGTCAGAGGGAAAAAAACGCCACCATAGCTAAACAGGAGACTAAAAGAGGCAGCTCCTAATGAGGAAAATAGAAAGAAGCATAAACTCTGGCAAGTCAAGTGTAAAAGTATAATTAGGCAGGCCAAGCAAGAAATTGAGCAATTAGCTAAAGACACAAAAGCTAACATTTTTTTAAGTACATCAGAAGCAGGAAACCTGCCAAACAATCAATGGGGCCACTGGATGATCGAGGTGCTAAAGGAGCACTCAATGAAGACAATGCCATTGTCGAGAAGTTAAATGAATTCTCTGCATTGGTCTTCACTACAGAAGATGTGGGGGAGATCCTCACACTCAAGTCATTCTTTTTAGGTGACAAATCTGAGGAACTTGTCCCAGATTGAGGTGTCAGTAGAGGAGGTTTTGGATCTAACAGACAAACAGTAATAAGTCAGCAGGACTAGATAGGATTAACCCAGGAATTCTGACAGAACTCAAATATGAAATTGCAGAACTACTAACTGTACTATGTAACTTATCACTTAAATCAGCCTCTGTACCAGATGACTGAAGGATAGCTAGTGTAACTTTGATTTTTTTATAAAGGAACCAGAGAGGATCCCGGCAATTACAGGCAGGTAAGCCTAACTTCAGTACCAGGCAAACTGGTTGAAGCTATAGTAAACAGAATTATCAGACACGTAGATAAACATAATACATTTGGGAAGAGTTAACATGACTTTTGTAAAGGAAAATCGTGCCTCACCAATCTATTAAATTATCTGAGGGTGTCAACAAGCGTGTGGACAAGGGTGATCCAGTGGACATAATGTACTTGGACTTTCAGAAAGCCTTCAACCAGATCTCTCACCAAAGCTCTTAAGCAAACTAAGCAGTCATGGGTAAGAGCAAATGTCCTTTCATGGATTAGTAACTGGTTAAAAGATAAGAAACAAAGGATAGGAATAAATGGTCAGTTTTCACAATGGAGAGAGGTTAATCACCAGGTTCCTCAAGGATCTGTACTGGGACCAGAGCTGTTCAACATCTTCGTAAATGATCTGGAAAAGGAAGTATACAGTGAAGGGGTAAAATTTGCAAATGATACAAAATTACTCAAAATACTTAAGTGCAAAGCTGACTGTGAAGAGTTACAAAGGGATTTTTATAAAACAGGGTGACTGGGCAACAAAATGGTAGATGAAATTCAGCATTGATGAGTGCCCAGTAATGCACACTGGAAAAAATAGTCCCAACTACACATATATAACGATGGGTTCTAAGTTAGCTGTTACCACTCAAGAAAGAGATCTCGGAGACACTGTGGATAGTTCTCTGAAAACTTCAACTCAATACGCAGTAGTGGTCAAAAACGCTGACACAATGTTAGAAACTACTAGGAAAGGGCTAGAAAACAAAACTGAAAGTACATAGTAGAACTGGAAAAAGTTCAGAGAAGGGCAACAAAGATGATCAAGGGCATGGAATGGCTTCCGTACGAGGAGAGACTAGAAACACTAGGGCTTTTCAGCTTAGGAAAGAGATGACTAAGAGGGATGTGACAGAGGTCTATAAACTCATGAATGGTGTGGAAAAAGTGAATAGAGAAATGTTACTTACCTCTTTACACAACACAAGCACTAGGGGTCATCCAATTAAATTAATTAACACCAGGTTTAAAACAAACATAAGGAAGTACTTCTCCGCACAACCCACAGCCAACCTGTGGAACTCAATGACAGGGGATGTTGTGAAGGCCAAATGTATAACTGGGTTCAAAACATAATTAGATAAGTTCATGGAGGATAGATCCATCAATGGCTATTAGTCAAGATGGTCAGGGTCACAACCTCATATTTCAGATGACCCTAACCTTCCAACTGCCAGAAGCTGGGACTGGATGACAGGGGATGGATCACTCAAAATTGCCCTGGTCTATTCATTTTCTCTGAAGCACCTGGCACTGGCCACTGTCAGAGACAGGATACTGGGCTAGATGGACCATTGGTCTTCTCCCAGTTTTTATGTTCTTATGCTCCTACTGGGAGAAGTAGCCTGGTGGTGGGATACTGGATCTAGAATCTGGATGGGAGGTCAGGAAAAAGAAAAGAGGAGTTGGGGTAGGAGAAGACTGCGACTGGCTGAGTAAGGTGACTAGGACTGGGATCCAGTGGTGTAGGGATTGGGAGATAGATCTGATGAGGAGGTGGGGTGCAGGGGGAGAACGAGGACTGATTGGCTAAAGAGACTGTGCCAAGGATTCAAATAGATGAGGACCTTGGGGTGGGAGTCTGGGACTGGGAGCCAATGGGGATGGGGAATGTGGAGGGTGGCAGCAGATGAAGGCTGGGGTTGGGAGACAGGCAGATCAGATCAGGAACCAGGACAAAGGGAACTGGGACTGGGTGGGAAAGGGACTGGGACTTGGATGAGAAGCCTGAGGAGTGGAGACTGGGACAGGCTAGGTGAAGAGCATGGGCCGAGGACCTGCAGGGTGAGAATGGTGGATACACAGGGTACTGTAGCCCAGGAGGGTCCAGTCTAAGAGTCAGGGGACTGTGAAATTCCACCCCAGGATAGGTGAAAGCACGAGGCCTGACTGCAGCGGGGGAGCACTTAGAGAGACCAGAAATAGGACAGAGGTGCCGCTCGCCCTGTAGCCCATGCTGACATTTCCTACCTTTTGAGTCCTTGACTTCACAACCTTCATAATGTTCTTTTAATGGACCTTTGTGTGTGCAAGTGTAATTATGATGTCACAGATCAACAGCAGCCACTTAAAGATCATTCCGACCCAGTAGAAAATCCCACGATTCCATCCCTTCTGTATGGCTGCAGCAGGACACACCTGGAGAGTCAAATCAAGAACAATCTCCTGATAGATGACAGACATATTAGCAACTACATCATGTGTGGGAGCCCCTGAGCTGGGCAACTCACTCTACTGATTGATCCTTAACAAGTGATTGATGATCTGCCCTTAGGTTAAAACCCTACAGGGTAAATCCTAACTCCAGCACCTGGCCTGAGCAGCTGGGCTGGGTGCTGACCAGATGCATGGGAGATGGAGAAAGAATTCTTTCTCAGGCTGTGGAGCAGCTCCATGAAGGTGACTGCATCCCAGTGGCTGGAGTAGCCTCCCCAGCTCAAGCTCAGGGGTGCAAGCTCCGAGCGGCACTTACCTCAAGCAGCTCCCGGAAGCAGCGGCATGTCCCTTCTCCGGATCCTGTGAACAGGCGCAGCCAGGTGGCTCTGCACGCTGCCCCATCTGCAGGCACCGCCTCTGCAGTTCCCATTGGAGCGCTGGAGGGGGCCACTGGAGCACGTAGGAACTGGAGCAGGGCCATGCCACAGCTTCTGGGAGCCACATGGTGCAGCTCCTGACCTTGCGCCCTGGCTGGAGCACCGGAGTGGGGCCATGCCACGGCTTTCAGGAGCCGTGTCGTGCGGCCCTCAGCCCTGTGCCCCAGCTGAAGCACCGGAGCAGGGCCATGCTGCGGCTTCCAGGAGCCGCATAGTATGGCCCCCCGACCCTGCGCCTCAGCTGGAGTGCCGGAGCGGAGCAAGCCCCAGACCCCATTCCCCAGCAGGAGCTCGCGGGCCGGCTTAAAACGGCTTGCAGGCCGCATCCGGCCTGCAGGCCGTAGTTTGCCCACCCCTGGGATAACAGAAGAGTGGGCAGTGCCAGCAACAGGAGACAGAGACAGCTGGGGAGCTGGCCTGGAGGGAGAGTCAGTTAACATGTGTGAGAAGAACAGGGTCCTTCCTGACTAATTTTCAGCATCGATAACATCCTGGCCCTCTCCTCCAGGAGCTGTTGCCCAGCGCCTTGTGTTTGTCCTAGTTCAGTAGTTCTCAACTAGGGGTCTGTGGTGAGCCAGTTTCAGGGGGTCCATGAGGCCCAGCACCCTACAAGGCAAAAGCCCCGAGCTCCAGCGCCCCACAGGGTAAAGCCCCAAGCCTCCCGCAAGCACAGTGGCTGAAGCCCGGAGTGACACCTCCCACCGCACTTGGGCCCTGGAGTTTTAATAGCATGTTGGGGGGGGAGGGGGCCTCAGAAAGAAAAAGCTTGAGAACCCCAACCTAGAGTATGAGCTCCCCAGGGCAGGGAAGATCTAAAGCACCTGGTAAACACATGGCAGCACCACAGAAGTGACTCTGAATGAGAAGAGCACCATCAGGGACGTGGAGCTGCCGAGGACAGGAACCAGGCTGGACCACAAGCTCCAGCAGAACCCAAGAGCAGCTGGGGGCACACACAGAAAGACAGACAGAGGGAGGCACCTGGGCAGATCTGTACCAGACCAGGGCCCGGCTACTTTCTCGCTGCACAGCGGGCGTGAAGGGCTGCAATCACCATGTGTTAAATAGAAGCATGAAGGAAGCTGCTGTCCCCACTCCTCCCTCTCTGTCAGAGCTGCAGCTGCGTGGGAAGCAGGGAGGAACAGAGCCCTGTATATTCATCCACTGACTAGGTTGTTCTCCCCAGTGGTAACTAGTGAATTCTGAGGAGTTGTGAACAGATGCAGGGGGCAGCACTCCTCCTTGGTGTGGGGATAAGCCATGAACACCACAGCAGGAGAGACCCAGGTACCCACCCTTGTTAGGGACATGACTCCGACTTGTCCACAGAGATCGGCTCTGCAAAATGCTGGTATTCCGGTAGCACCTAGGGACCGCCACTGGGCTCGGAGCCCCATTGTGCTCTGTGCTCCAGAAAGACATGGAAACAGTCCCTGCGCTAATGAGCTCACTATGGAAAGAGACAAGAAACAGAGGTGCAATCATCTCCACGGTCACACAGCATCTGCTTTAGACCCCAACCCCATCTCCTCTGCCCATGACCCTACCCACTAGACCACACAGCCACTCCTACATAGCAGTATAGTGGTTTGGGTCCTATGTAATCAGGACTATTTCCACACTCTTTATTTTTCCTCTCTCATTATTAATGGAAAAAAGCTAATCTAAGAAAGCGTTCTAGGGATCTTTATCTCAAGCCTTGCATTAGCCATCTCTAGCTGTACATTGCCAAGGGACCCTGATTAGCCGCTGCCAGCTTTCAGACAGCACAGATTTCTAGCTCCCCAAAGCCAGGCTCTGGAAGGGGTTTTCACCCTCTGCAAATGGATAGGAAAACGGATGTAGATTAGATCACAGCATGAGCCCAAATGTAATTAAAAGCGAGAGACGGCTAATCTCAGCGTGGGGGTGACTCCACAGACTTCAGGGAGTTTACGCCAGGGATGCATTTGGCCCCAAAGGCATGCTAGAAATACATGTAAAAGCTGGGCAGAGCTGGGACCTTTTGGATGGGCACCGGCATAACTGAGCTGCGTTTCCTTTGAGGTCTAAGTGGTTTCTGCTCTCAAGCAGCTGAGTTCTAATCAGAGCATTTATCACCACCTCGTACAGAAGGTTCCCAGTGCTAACCCCTGTGGCATGCATGGCTATCACTGCAGGTCATTCCCATAGGCATCATCAAGGGCCTGATGCAAACCCATGGAAGGCAGCAAGAGGACACCTGATCCCTACATCGGGAGCTTGAGCAGACCCTGTGTTATCATGATCAATAAGCAATTGCTACATGGGATGCCAGAACAGCCCCCTAGACCCCCCCCTTGGGCAGCAGCTCAGGCCTGGCGCTTCAGCTGAAGGGAAGACTCCCCTAACACACCCAGCCAGTGGCCCGCTGCTGCAGATGGAGGAAGGGAAATATCTCCTTGGGACCCCTCTAGACATCAACTGTTGCCCCCAAGCATGAGATTGCTGACTGCCCTTATCTCTTAGCATTTGAAACTACAGGCAGGATCAGTCATCCAGTCATTTCTTCACTAGCAGGGCCAGTGCAGCCAATGCCTAGAGCTCCGCCTCACTCAGGGCTGGTAGCAGTGTGTCATGGTTACTGCTCACGATGGCGTCAGGTGGTGTGAAGTGCCTGCTGACTCGGATCCATGGCTCCAAGGCCAGAAGGGACCATGTGACCATCTAGTCTGACTCCCTGTAGAACAAAGGCCAGAGACCTGCCCCAGATAGTCCCTAAAGCTTTTAGAACAACATCCCATTTTGAGCAAAAAATGGTCAGCACTGGAGAATCCCCCAGGCCCTTTGGTGCCGTGTTCCAATCGAGGAGCGATAGCAGCTCGAATCTGCACCCCAGAGGATCAGTGCCCTAGCCCCAGGGGGGAAGCATGGTCCAGTAGTTAAGATGCTTTCTGGGAAGCCACAAGACCTATGTTCAATTTCCTGCTTTGCTACTGGCTTCCTCTTGCCTTAGGCAGGTCTCTTGGGGCTAGGCTCACAAAGGGGACTTAAGCACAGCAATGCCTCACTTCTCGGCACCCTGCTGCCCAGTGGGATTCACAGCCAGAGCTAGGTATCCAGCTTCCCTGTATAAAGCCTGGAGAGCATTAGGTGCCTAAGAATGGGATTCACAAAGGCTGCCTATGGTAGCGGATAAGAAATGCCAAGGAGAGGGGTGGGGCTTTGTCTGATTCGGAGCAGCATCATAGGGTGGAGATGGGCTGCAGCCCCACAGGTAACAAGATCTGCTCACCTCCCAGGTGGGAAAATATTTTAGTCACATGACCAGAAAGATACGTGTCTCCCTTAGGCCGGGCCTGGGGTATGCAAAAGAGTGAGGGTGCCAGGCTGGACAGATGCTGGAGAAGCCGCAGCGGGATGCAGAATGCAAAAGGCTCCTGCAGGGAAGACCTGATGCACCAGGAAGTTGCACCAGCTAGGAAGGGCTGGGAGCAGCCTTCTAAAGCAGGGAATTGATTTGAACTGTGCAGACTTTATTTTGGGACTTTAAGTTATGTTCTGAGCTTTCATGTTAATCAACCTGGATGCTACAGAGGGCATTTAAACAGGTGAGGGGAAACTGCGGACAGGCTACTGCGGTGCAGAGCCACACCAGGCCACGAGGGAGTGCTCAGGAGGCAGTGACCTGGTTACACTCAAGGACTTGAACCCAGGTTTCCATTCCCCCAGATAGCAGGCCATTGGTCTGGTTTGAAGCCGGACCGTCCTGTTTGTGTGTGGTTTGTCCCCTGCCTGGTACCAATATAAAACCAGACATGGTTTAGTCCTGTCTCATGCACGGAGGATTCTGGTTTGGAGACTGCACCGCTCCAGCATGGGTGGGGTCACGCAGGAGGGGGCAGGGACAACTGAGGAGAGGTTGTCCTGCGTTCTGGGGGTGTGTCCGTGGCCACCCTACTCCAGAAGAGTGCCCAAACCACTGGGCTACTGGCTAGATTAAGTGGGGTGGGGCAGGGTCTCTCCTCTGATGCTGTTTGACTTCTGTCTCAGTGCTCCAAGGTAGAGAGGCCAGAGCACACGGCTCAGGGTTGGCTTGCACATTCGTGGACAGGAATCCCTTGACATCCCTGGCTGCCTGTGAAAGGGGGGATACTGTAGCAGGCAGGGAAAGGCCTCAGCCCAGATGGCAGGTTAGGCCAAAGCCTTCACGTTGTAAGGCCCCAAATCTGTCACCTTCAAGAAGCAACGCTCCTGTTCTTACACACACGCTACTGATCAAGCACGAGCTGAAGGGACTGCAGCAGATAGACACCATTAACGCAGACCAGACAGAGCAGCACTGAGAAATCCCAGTGCAAGCTCTACTGACACGCATGCTCTTATCGAGTACTGAGGCCCAGCTGTTGATTGCCTCATTGCACGTCCCTTGCCTACGTCTGGGGCTGAGCATCAGGCCTGGGAGACGGGGATCCCGCCCGCTGCTCATTTAGCGAGGACACAGGCCGTGCAATGAGGCTGTGCCAAATATCAAAAGGCAACGATTCATGATGGCTGCTCATTAGCCACAGCTTGCGCAGGAGAGCTGAAGAAGTGCTGCCAACTCTCGGGATTTTAGCATGTCTCATGCTCTTTTCATTACAGTCTCAACTCCAGGAGTCATGTGATTATGTGAGACTCTCAGCTCTCATCTAAAAAACAAAACATGTTTCTAGCCCTCATGGCTGAAGGGAAAAGGCTGAACATGACTCCTAAGGGCTCACAAGACCCCCACATTTATTATTTTTTTAAGTCTCATGATTTGGGGAGTTGGCATTGGCGATAGTAAGTTCCAGCCCACAGACTAGTGGGACCCCTGGAGCCAAGTAATAATCACTAGAGGTTTCTCAGGTCATTTCTCTCCTCTTCCTTCTCTCTTTGCTATAGTATTCTTTACTGACTAGACTTCAGACATTGTGCTATTACCCAGCACATTGCACTGCAGGGCTTCATAAAAGAAGCAGGCCCAAACTCCTCTTCTGAACTCCCACAAACTTTGGGGCAGTGGAGAACGGTCTAGACTCCGAACACACATCTAGATTATGTGGCTGGCTCCTTCCTTCCAGCATATCAAACCAAACCCCCGGATCTGAGCACTCCTGAAATATAGGGGAATTAAATTCCAGATCATGCTTCAGGCTGCTTGTACTTCATGAGCAACAAGCAAATCAGTCATAACTGCCTTCCACCCAGACCCCCTTATCCTCCTCAGTGCATGATGCAAACCGCCCAGATTCATGAGTCTCTAAGAGAAACAACCTTGCTGTTTGAATGAGTAGCAAAAGGAAGGCAGGCTTGGCCATTCCATTGCCTAGAAGCAGGGCTCACCTTAGTTTGGATGCCTCTCACAATGACTCCCTTTTTGTCTCCATTACCTTGAGCCTTCTCTCTGGTCTGGTGCACCTTGTAACTAATAAATGGCTTGCAGCCGGCGTTGGACATGCCTGATGTATCCTGCGGTTTCTAGGGACATTGACTTGTTCTCTGTCTCCCTTCATGCTATTGACCATTTTGTTTCTGTGACTTCTCCTACCAGGGGCTTCACAGATGCCAGTCCAGGTTTATCCCACAGCTGCCTTGTTCGCTTTGCCCAGGAGCAAATGGATCCCAAACACTCAGGGTGACATGATCATAGCAGTTAATGGGAGTCAATGCGGGCTGAGTCAGGCCAGTGTAGATGGCTATGGAACCACTCCCTTAATGACCAAGGCCAGGCAGACTAGACTGGCCACTTCTGCACAGCAATCACACAGCTTTCGCCTAGCAACGATCAAAAAGAAAGGCTCTTTTGACTCCTTTCAATAGCTTATTGCAGGGAAGAACGAGTCAAGTGGACAGCACAAAGCTCATCCAGAGGGAACAATCCTGAATTAGTGTCTGCCAGATGGACTGTCAGACCTAAGAGGACTTTTCTATCCTCACGAGTCTGTGAGCTACTAGTTAGCAGCTCCCTCTGGTTTCCATGCAGCATGTGGCCAAGACTCCCTCAGAGCCACCTCAATATTCATTGCGCTAGGTGGGGCTGGTCTGTGCACTGCCAGGCAAGCCACTACGGCCATCACCCCCATCCTTCCAAAAGTGCCATGGAGTCTTTAATGGCCATGAGTGCCCAGAATCTCCTGTTCCGGTCTCCTCAGAAATAGGGCACCTTCCACAGCACAGCACCCCCTAGTGTTAGGCCGGGGCATTGTGTCTGCACGGGGTGGACGGGAGAGTGCCTGTAACTCACCATTGCCTGGGGATCTGTAGAAATGTAACAGGCTTCTATTGGAATTAGGGTGACCAGATGTCCTGATTTTATAGGGACAGTCCCGATTTTTAGGTCTTTTTCTTATATAGGCTCCTATTACCCCCCCCCCTCCCCCCCGTCCCCCATCTCGATTTTTCACATTTGCTCTCTGGTCACCCTGATTGGAATCACTCTTCAGTCCTGTCTGGTGCAATAGAGAATTCCAGCCTTGCCACGGGATTTTTGAAGCATCCTACAGAATTGCCTGGCAAGGGCAGAATTCGCTATCCAGTTCTAGTGGCCAGCTCAGACATGGCACCGCTGAGTGACTAGGGCAGGGACTGGGAGTCAGGAGACCTTGCTTCTATTCCCAGCTGGGGATCCTGGGCAAGTCGCTTTTCCCTCCCTGCATCTTATGTCTGTCGTCTCTAGTTAGATGTGAAGGTCTTTGGGGCAGGGCTGTCTCTTAGTATAGGTATGTGCTCCGGCACGCACCAGCCTAACACAGGAGCCAGTCTAGGACAACAGGCGACAACTGAGCAGCTGCCATTTGAATTCATTCCACAATGATGAGGCTTAATAGAAGCAACCAAGTTAAAAGCCAGAGCCTGCTTCAGCAGGCAGAAAGCCTCTGGTTTTACCAACGCTACACCACCGTTCCCGCCAGGTCTTCGGCACTTTACAATTAATAGGCCATTGAGAGCAAAGGCCGGGGGCATTAAAAACAAAAGAGGTGATGCTGAGTAATGAACAGCTTTAGGATGTGGTTAAAATCAATGCTGCTGCCTTTAGCAGGAGGCACCTGAATCATTTAGAGAAGCCACAAGGATGGTCCTGAGTTCACAGGGAATTGCAAATGCCATTTGACTGTTGTGATTTACTTCTCCAGCAATCCCGACCCATATAGACCCTGACATGTTGGCCTGGCTTTGCACTGGGCTGCCCCCTGCTGGTACTGCATCCACTCTGCAGGGTTTATTTTCCCTCGCATTCCACAGATCTTGTCTGGCTCTTGCTTTTCCAGCATTAATCTGATCATTAGGGTCCGGGAGGGACTAGATCTTGTCCGGCACCAAAATTTCTGCTTTGCAGGAAATGTCAGGATTTCAAATTTTGTTTTCATCCTGAATCGGGACAAAACGTCAGCTTTCCAGATTTCCTGCCAAATGAAATGGTCGAAAAAAATTGTTGGGGGGGTGGGTGGGTTTCAATCAAAAAGTTTCATTGAGACAAAACTGAAACATTTCATTTTGATGTAATCAACAAGTTTCATTTCTAAATGGAGTGTTTAAAACAAAATTAAACAATATTTCGTAATAAAACGTGAAACTAAAAATCATTGAGAAACAAAACGTCACATTTCGATTTTTTTTCTTCAAAACAAAGTTTCGCTGAAATCAGCCCAGGCCAGTGGAACATTTTGATTTGGATGAGCAGGGGTTTTCTGATGGAAACACCTTCCATCCGAACATTTTCAACCAGCGCTACTAAGGTTCGGCCTCCAGCAGGCGGTTAGCGGTACTGCTGTAGGGCGAAGAGTTTCACTGCTTACAGCTCATCTCCCCCAGCTTCAGATGACACCCAGTCCCCGCCAGCACAGTGCCAGGACTTCGAGAACATTACCTGAGGCACCTAAATGTCCATGTTTGGGCCCAAATTTCTAACCTTTGCTCCTGTCTCCTCTCCATCCTTTCCACCCGTCTTCTAACAATGCTCCGAATGGTACCAACTTTTGCGGAAGTCACTGAGAGAGGGCGGATCTGAAGGTCGCTGGAAGCTAAATCATCAGTGCATCAACTCTTTCACAGAACCAATAGGGGAGCAATTAAGCGGCAACTGCCCAAAGCATCAACCTAATGTTCAATTCTATAAACCAAGAGAGAACATGATTACAAAACAGCCCTGGAAATGACAGTTTGACATCATCTGGCCAAGAAAAACAAACCAGTTGCCTCCAAACCACTTCCCCCCATGGCCCTGGAGCCTGATAAAGTGACAGATGTCACTAGCTGTGACAAGTGGACTTTTAGCAGAGGGCAACCTAATAATAGTCCCATTATCAAACAAGCTGACTCACTGTGCTGGCTGCTGAAGATTGGGAGGAAACCCAGGATTATTACCTGGAATTGATGCCACATTTACAGACCTAGAGACAATGGGCTCTGACTTTAATAGTTGCAGATGGAAAGCAGCTAAATCATCCTACTGCAAGAGCCACTTATAGTTCCCAACCCCCTATAACTCCAGACGTGCTGCATTTCATGACCCCGGGTGCAGGCCTGCTAACACCGGCCTTCTGAATTCAACCTTGGGGACCAGGTCTATGAAATGGAGACCCAGAATGTATATCTCCTTCATAACTCTGGCCAGCTCCTTGCTTTCTGCGTCAGCCTGGCTGTGCCTTCGCCTCCTCCAGGAGCTGAGTCCTTCACCAAAATCCTGGGACGCCAGGAAGCTGCTCGCTGGAATCTGGCAGCCCAGAGACCCCCAAAAGGATGTATGCTGCCTAGGTGTGCGGGGTGAGGATCAGTCACTGACTGCCCCAGTAAGGGAGAATGCCCAGAGGTTTGTTGATGTAGTCGTTCTTGTTATCAAACCAGGAACTACGCCGGCAATTACATCCCACGGTGACGGACACCTTACAAACGCCTAGCCAGATAGGAGCTCCTCTGAGGACTGCCATGCCATGGTGTCATCTCCAGCACCATGCCAAGCAGAGCTGATGGACTGGTTCAGTCTGTAACAAGGCATGTACCAGTTGGGGCCAGGAATCCTCCAGCCACATGTTCCAAACATTGATGGCAAAGGGACTCTTTGTAATGGACCAAAGGGCTGCGTCTTATAGCCATTGTGCCACTTCTCTCTCCACACTCTCCATCAGATATGGTGGGGGAGGGGGGAAGTGGGCCTGACCTCTATCCACAAAGGGTGGTAAGTGGGGCAGGGGGAAGGGAGAATCAGCTGTGGAGATCTGGGGGAGGTCTACATGACGAACTTACATTGGTATCCCTGAGTCACTCAGGGGTGTGAAAAATCCACACCCCTGAGTGACGTAGTTCTACTGACTGAACCCCCGGTGTAGACAGCACTCTGTGGCTGGGAGAAGTGCTCCCATTGACATAGTAGTGTCTTCACTAAATCACTACAGTCACGCGGCTGCACTGGTGTAGCTTTGGACGTGTAGACCGGCCGTTGGGTTAGCAGACAATAAGTAACAAGGTGGCTTTGTGAGGCAATGGTGGCGTGTCTGACGTCGGATCAGAAGGCTGTGTGCTCAGATCATGCTCGAGTCCTAGGCTGCTGCTTTGTTAATTTCCCTGCCTCCCACCCCAGGAGGTTTGTGCTCCCTTCTCACAATGTGTGTGTGTGCGGGAGGGATGCTGGGGGCGAAGGAACCAATTTTCACACAGCTGGTCCATGCCGGGGTGACGTCATCCTCTTTCGTTGCTCCATTGAGCCAAAAGCGAGAGGGTTTGCTCCACTGGTGTCCCTTAGCGCTTGTATCAACTGGGTGGGAAACACACTGATGAATGAATAACTACATCTGTCAGTCAGTAGACAACAGGCTAACCCCAAAGGCAGGCTGAGAGGGCAGGAATGAGGGGAAAGAAAAATGGCCAGATAGGAATTGCACCTGCAGCCTGGTCAGATGCCTTACACACTGAGTCACTAGCCTACCACAAAACCAGCCTCTCCTCCACCAGATGGGCTCATAGGATAGGAAACCAGACTTTCCTTGCTCTCCCTGAATACAGTTCTTCAGTCAGCTAGGGCATTAGCTGCTTTGTGCAGGGGGTTGGACTAGATGACCTCCTGAGGTCCCTTCCAACCCTGATATTCTATGATTAGGTGCCGAAAGCCAAGGTCTTCGTCACTGTTCCCTGCCGACAAGGTGACCACGGCTATTTTCCCAATCAAGAGATGGGACAGTTTTGTGGGGACAGCTTTAGGGCCTGAACTAGTTGCTGACCAGTAGGGTTACCAGATAGCAACTGTGAAAAAAAGGGAGAGGGGGTGGTGGGTAAAATAGGTGCCTATATAAGAAAAAGTCCCCAAAAATGGGACTGTCCCTTTAAAAACAGAACATCCGGTCACGCTACTGACCAGATAACATTACACTTGATTGAAGTGTGTGTCACTAGCGGGAATTCCAACTGCACAGGGAGTGGAAGAGTGGAAGCTGGTTTCCAGGAAAAAGTTTCTCCTGTCGCCCTCACCAGCGGTGGTTAGCGTTACTGGGGTCAACCAAGCACCTCTGCTAGCACGGTCTCAAGAGAATTTTTTATTTTCTCCAAACACTGTTCAGCTGACTGAGCCCTCATTCCCCTGGACTGTTTGCTCCTGGTGAAGATGCAGCAAATGCAACTGGTTCCAGAATGTATGTGGGAGACCCATGTGAACAGCTGTGAAGGTTCGGATTACTGACATGACAACGCATCAGGCATCCCAAATTCAGCTGCTGTGTCAATGGGACTTGACTAGCTGTGAGTTTCGGTGAAGAAGCAGGACTTATAGTGAGTTTGCCCTCATGAGGCATTGCAAACCCTTCCCAAAACACCCTGCACTAGACGGTGGCAAGTTGCACAGTGAGATAGCTACTCCTGGCGCGCTGCTCTCTGCATCGATGCAAGAGCTGCTAGTGAGGACGCACGCTGACGACACAAGGAGTGGAGGGTGGACAGGCAAAAGCAATTTAATTACCGTGGAGGCCGTACATCGACGTAACTTAGGTTGATTTAGTTTTGTAGCGTAGACTTGCCCCAAGTAGTCTGCCAAAAGGCTGTACTTTCCCACCTGCATGTAGCTGGAGCTAAGAGTCTCCCTCAGGGGCTATTGGTGGGGTGTTGTTGAACTGCAATGGTCTAGTTGTTTCTTCCTCTTCCCTTTGCCTGTGGGATGAAGGAGGCTGAGGCTGGGTAAAGGATTAGTGCAGTTTGGATGCTGTATTAACTCCTTTCCCCACGGATCAGTGTGCAATGGGGGATTTGGTTGAAGGCGCCAGGAATCCTCTAGTCATGGGCACCAAGCATGACCCTCTTTGCAATGGAGAAGTGGGTACAAAGGGCTGCTTCTAATGCAGTCAGTGACTCTTCACACCCTCTCATTTTCCTGTGATTGGGAAAGTGCTTTGCCTGACTTCTAGCCACAAAGGCTAATGGGGTCAGAGAGGGAGAGTACTTGTTGGAGATTCTCTCCAAGAGGCCAGAGGCAAACTGGCAACATCAATGACCTTGTGACACAATGGTAACATGTCTCACTCCAGATCAGAAAGTTGTGTGTCCAAATCACACCAAGGTAGTGTGTTTTCTTCTGCTACTTTGTTCTTTCGTTTTTAAAATTTCCCTGCCTCCCACGCCACCTTGGTGGTTGATACGGTCTCATAAGAATATAAGAATGGCCATACTGGCTCAGACCAAAGGTCCATCTAGCCCAGTATCCTGTCTTCCAACAGTGGCTAATGCCAGGTGCCCCAGAGGAAATGAACAAAACAGGTAATCATCAAGTGATCCATCCCCTGCCCCCCATTCCCAGCTTCTGGTAAACACCATCCCTGCTCACAGTGTTCATGAGGTGGGCAGGGGCACAAGGGGTGGGGTGAAGGTACCAGTCTTCCAGGCTGTGAGCTGGGAAGCAATGTCATCCTATCCATCACCCCACTGAGCCAAAAGCAAGCACTTGCTGGCTGGGAAATAATTCATAAATGAATAACTGCATATGTCCATCAGTAAATCCTAGGCTAACTCAAAAGGTGGGCTGCTAGGGCAGGAGTGAAAGGGAAGGAAAGCCCTCACAGGCATTTGGGATTCCAACCAACACTCTTCAGAGCTAAGGAAGATCTCTGTGAAGCTCAAAACATTCTCCCACCCACCAGTTGATGATGGCCCAATGAAAGAGACATTGCCTCTCTCCACATTTACAGTCAGACAGCTTCCCAGGCAGGCTGTTCGCTCAGTTGCATTAGCACAAACGAAGAAACATATTGCAGATGTAAAAAGCCCTGAGAGCTTTAACTGCTGAAATGAAAGCACCTGAGCGTTCAGGGATCTTGACAGCAGTTCCTGGGTCACCAGAATGTGATCTGAGAGGCTGCGACTTTCCATTAATAAGCAGCAAATGGTGCATTTAGCTTAAGACAGAAGCAGGAGAGCTTTTCCCTGGTCTCAAACCAGGAACCTTTGGCATGCAAGGTAAAAGTGATAGTCACAGCAGTACAACCACAGGGCAGCTGCTGTGGGCTCAGAGATGCACTCTGCTGGAGGGGAACACATGCTGTTGTTTTGGTCTATTCCACCCTCTCCTACCCCTAGATTCCCTTATGATTCCACTAACCCACCAGCCTCCCCTGCCAAACAGAGCGGGCAGTGTTAAGACCCAGCATTAACGGAAGCGCCTCGTTATGTGCCCAGCCTGCACTGACAAGCAGCAGGAGTCGAGAATGAAGTTGGTGTGAGGAGCTGAAATTGTGTGAGGGAGGGACACTCACTCCTTGGCCTCCTTCAGGTGATGGCTGAAGGGTCCTGTGTAGAGCATTGGTGGCTCAGGGGTAGAAATCTCGCCCACCCAGCATCAGGCCAGCTCTGGTTCCTGGCCAGCACACTGGGCAGTCCCAGCTCAGTGTTGATGCCTCCAGTTGTCTCCAAGCTGTGGTGGTCTGGAGAAGTGTTTGTGTTCTCCTCTTTGCTTCTCCAGCTCTTCTCTCTCTGGACTGTGGCTTAGGCTTTGGGCAAAAAAAAGCTGTACTTCCCTGGCATGCGGCTGGGGCAAATATTGTCATGCAGGGGCTGGTAGCTGTGGTGTCTGGCTGCTTCTTCCTCCCTTTGTCTGTGGAGTTCAGAATAGCCAGGGAGGCTTCAGGTGGATAAAAGTTTGTTGCAGTGTTAAGCTCCAGCCCACCCTGTTGTTCAGTGCGTAATATGGCATTTGCCAGCAGGGCCAGGAATCCTCTGGCCATGGGCCCTCAGCGTCCATGGCAAAGACCAGCTTTGGAATGAAGAGGGCACAAAGGGCTGCCTCCCATGGCTCTTGGGGCTGTGTCCCTCTTTGTATGCACCATTGTATATGGTGATGGGGGAACAGGCTGTGCCTGATTCCAGTTACAAAAGCAAAGCGGGGAGGGAGAATAAGTTGCAGTAGATTGCTCCAAGAAAGGCATGTTAATCAGTGACCTTGTGGCGCAATGGTAGCGCGTCTGACTCCAGATCAGAAGGTTGTGTGTTCAAATCACATCAGGGTCAGGTGTTTCCCTCTTTGATTTTTTTTTTTTTTTTTTTAAAATGTCTCCCCGCCCAATCTCTGGAGGTTTGCGATGCCTTCTTGCAGCCTGGGGGTGGGGGAGGGGGGTGTAGTAGGAGCAGAAAGCTTGTGGTGAAGGAACAGCTTTAGTATCTCTCTCCACTAATTAAAGCTGCAATATTTGTATGTTTGACTTTCCTGAAGAACTTTTGGGGGAGGAATTACCAAAATCCGTCTCCCTATTTTTGCATTTTAAGAGTAACTTTAATCTCCCCTTCATGTCTCTAAAGCATTGCCTATTTTAAATAAACATTCTTCACCCATGTCATCTTCCACACTGACACCATGTCCCATTATTTAAACATTTTATTAAAACCAGTGTCTAAAAAGTTATATAATACATGGGTTGGGAAAAGTGTTTCTGTACATCTGGGTATAGTGCTTAGATTATCCAAAGTTTGTTTTTAAAGTCATAGGATACATAGAGTACATAATCAGCAATAACCCAAATTTCGGTGAATAGATTTAACAATACAGTTTAGATATTAGAATCCGAATACTCGGGGTACATCACTTATGAAAAGTTGTATAGAGATTTGATTGTGGAAAGCAAATTATATCAATGAGTGGAGATTGTCCCTCAGTACTTGAGCATTAGGTTGGTTGTCCATTTAGAAAATACCATCCATGAGGAAAGTATTTGTTACTTTTCTGATCGCACTTCTCACAGGCACTCCAGCTCATCCCTCCTGGTACTGCCGATGTCAAGTGATGTGTTCTATGTAGATGTCCCTCGACCACCTGATGGTATCCGACATCATGAGTTTCTGCATCAGCTGAGCATAGCTTTGTCTGATTCCACATTCTCTCAGCACTTGCTCGTTACTAGGGTCCCATACGCCTAAAGCTCCAATGATCAGTATGTGTGTCTGGACCTGGTAACCACCCTTAGCTCTCAAGGTTTCGGCCAGAAGGGCATGTTTCTCTACCTTTTGAGCTTGGGCATTGTGAAAGGCTGGGATCCTGTTCTCGAATGGCACTGTGACGTCCACCATGATTATCTTCTTCTGGTCCTCATTGGTGATGATGATGTCCGGTCGCAGTTGGTTGTAGGTTCCAGGGATGGTAGAGTTTACGGCAACCTTCCCCACGGGTGTCGGGGATGGCTCCGGCCAGGCAACCTTGGATGGCAGTGTGTTGCAGCTGCCAACCTCTTGAATGGGGCTTATAGCTACCCAGGACGTGGGGTAGCATCCTGTTTTTACACGGCATGGGCCTCTGATTGGGAAGACTTTTAGCTGGAAAAATAAAGAGGGTCTTGTTAGGGCAAGTATGCTTCCTCACTGTTCCCAAAACTCCCAGATTCCTACTTTTTTTTCTTTGGGGTGGGGGGGGAGCATTCACATTTATTTCTTCAGGCTTTTTCTGTTCTTTTGCCTGCTAAGTTACAGCTTATCTAAGATCAGGAAAAAAACAAAAACAAAAAAACAAAAAACCCTACCTTATCTTGGGCTTTGATGATGCTCGGGAATCTTTAACTTCTTTGATGCCTCTCAGGGGAGTGTAGAGTTGAGCTACAGAGCAAAACACCCTAATTCTTTGTGAGCAGCATTTCAGGTGAGGCCTCATGTTGAATTATTTGGTTTGCTAACTAAAACTAAGTGAATGTTTGTAACTCCATGACTGTGTGTGCCTGTGTGCAAACACAAACTTTTTTCTTTTACAATTCCCATGACACTTGGATTTTTGTTTATTTTGTTAAGGCTTAGCCCTAACGGTTAGAATTGTTTGCCTATAGTGAGTTCTGCATTTCGGGTCTCTGTATAAACCATTCACTGATGAATGCCTTTGAAAATAATCAGTAAGAGGAAAATCTTTTCAGCAATAGGCATTTGCCCAGAGTTAATGCAAAGAGCAGATCAGGGTGCCTGCCTGCAATGGACATAGTAGTGCTTAGGTTTCCTCATCATTGTACAGAACCTAGCATGACGGGGGTCCGGAGCAAGCACAGAACGAAGACTGTTCATCTCCAAAGCATCTATTTACTCATCCTTGCTACCCGACAGCACGTGTGCTGCAGAAGATCGGGTACAGGACAGGGCTTTAGGAGACCTGGTTCTGCTCCCGTGTGACTATGGGCTGGTCACCTCATCGGTGTACCTATAGTGTACGCAGCTATATGATGGAGATAATGAATCTGAATCTCCTTTGTAAAGCACTGGGAGGTCTACAGCTGAGAAGCACCAGGGTTACTGCAGAGGGGGCACGGCAGCGTTCTAGAACAGTAGCCCAAGATCAAGTGCATGACTGCAGGCAAGGCATAGCCTAGCTGTGCTGAAGTCCCTGGGACCGAACAGAGCTGCCTGCATCCCCATATGTACAATAGTTTTTCAGCAGGAGACAGGATGCCTCAGGCTGGTAAGTGCAGAGAGCTTGAGGCTCTCACAAGACACAGCAAGAGTGCCAAAGGGCCATCCACCACTCCGTGTGGACTGCTGCTCCCCCGGCTCAGACCTACAGGGGCTGGGCACTAGAAGTGTAGAAGCTGGGAAGTGCTCAGAGAAATTCTACAGCACTTTGGTGAGCCAGCCCAGCCAGGGCCCTCTCCAGCCCTCTGGCTTCTCAGCAGATGAGGATTTAGTCCAGTGACCTGCCATGCCCCCCAACAGACGAACAGACACTGGCCAGGAGTTCAGAGACTCAGTAGAAATGTTTATTAAAACACAAAGCACAACAGTACACAAAGCTCGTTAAAAGGCAGTAGATGAAAATGCGTTTCCACCTGTGGATTCAATTGTTCAAAGACCAGGAACTGCAACATAGGAGTCCAGGGGTGCAACAGGAAAATCAACTGCCCAAGCAGGAGAGGCAGTGAGTGCTGCCCAGGCACTTGAGACAGGAGTGGGGGGAGAACCCACTTCTGTCCTTTCTTCTCCCCACAAACATACATTTGGGTGTTTTCCCTCACCCCGGACCTCTTCTTCCCTGGTACCCCAACCTGCAACACTGAGATCTGTTCCAGCCCGATAATCCCCTTCAGCAGAGAGGCCTGTGCCACCTCCCTCTTTGGCTGGGCACTGGAGCTGGAGGAACCCTTGTTCTGTTGTGCTTTCAGTTTTATTTAACACCACAACAAACTGTTCCCTGGCTAAGCCTGGATAACTCCCTGATAAGAGGGGAGCCAGGGCACCAGCACAAGTCTCCAGACATTTAGGCCAAAACAACACCATGGATTCTATCCTCTTCCCCCCACCCACCCACACCCCAAAAAATCATCCTCTACAAGGTTTGGTCAGTTTCTGTTCCAGTGCATGTCAGGAATGTCAAAGCTAATTGCATTAGGTTTGCATTGGGATGGGGACCTGGCTGGTCCTCCAGCCCTCCACAACATCCAGGAAGGGGATAGGCTACTGGTGACAGTTCTGGCAGGATGAGATTTACCCAAGACCCACATGGAAGCAGCCTGGAGACGCCAGTGCACCCATTTTTCTGAGCCTCTGTTCGTGCTTTGGCCTTGATCCCCAGCTGGAATCCTGCGGGCGGCTCTGCTCACAGCACTCTAGGGAGCAGAAAGCACCTGGGAATCTCATGAGAACCCCAAACCGTGCATGCTCATCTGACCCGCCAGGGATCACCCATCCCTACACTAAATAGCCAGCGAGTCAGCGTTACCCTTCTGCCAACCCCATGAAAGCTTTGGTTCATGGCCTGTCCAACTCTGTCAGCAAAGGAGCTGCCCCAGAACAGCCTTTGCATTGGCCCTACCTGCTCTCAGAATCCACTCCATACACAGGATCCCACTTTTGAAGCAAGGGGGGGAAACCCCACCACAACAGTTACTTCAGCCAACAGAACGTGCTGCTCACTCGAGCTACTGGCAGGGTCAGCTGCAGCTCCCTGTGCTGGGAAGTAGATTATCTATCTTCCCGAGTCTGGAATGGCTCCGGGACTCATGCAGCCAGCAGGGGTCACACCCGACGGTTAGTTGCTTAAGCTTTGGTGCAGCAGCCTCACAGCCCTACTAGAGTTTGTACCAGGAGAACCTATCTCCTCTGCTCTACTCAGCTGCAGCTGATAGCAGCGTAGTTAAGGTACAGGAGAGAACGGGTAGAATGCTCTACATGGTAGAACCAGGTACAGTTACAGCACTTCCAGCCTGCCTTCCTCATGCAGCTAGGCCTAGCGAGAGTTTTGGGTGCTCATGACCAGCCAACAAATCAGCCACTCCCTCCAACTCTGCCAGGAGAGCAGGTGTGGGCCCTCCAATGGAAAGGGCCAGGTCTGTGCAGCTTCTCATCTGTATGAGATGTTAGGAGAACGAGCCCCTGGCCTGGGTACGTTGACATCCGCACACAGTGTGAGGAAACTGAGGCAGATCAGAGCTCCCCCTACCCAAAGGATCCCTATTTCTTCATAAGTGAGAAAACCCCTGCCAGGCCAGGGCCTCATCTGCCAGATTTCTCTGGCAAGAGAAGCACAGAGCCACACAGGAGCTGCACTGGCTGCCATCCCGTCTATGCCCAATGGATGGTTGGGCATGGAAGGGTCCGATTTGGTCACCACCACTCGACATGGAACACAAAACCCTCTAAGGTTTCCCTGGAGCCTGCTTCACTTTTCCTTTTTATTACTTCTTCGCCCACTTCCCTTCCGTGACTAAGCTGCTTCCGCTGCACATCCCTGGCATCTCCAGGCAGAGATTCCCTCCTGCCTCAGATTCGCCTCCCCACCCTTCCCCTCTATCAGACACGTCTGCTACTCATTTCCTGTCTACAATAAATAGCCCGTTCAGCCCACCAGCTTCCCTTCCCACCAGTTACATATTCTACCTCACAGAGACGCTACAGTGCCCCCAGTTCCGGTCCAGTACCCCAGCTAGTGAGCTCCCACACTGTCCCTTCACCTACCAGCCGGCTTTGCAAGTGGTTTGTATGAAAGGAGCTCTGCGACTCTGTATTTAACTGCTGGCACTCTCTAGCCTAACAGAACACAAAATGGCCTCCTTCCCTCCCACAGTTCCTACTTCTGGCAGTCGCTGCTTGGGGGGGACACATGCACACACACACACGCAAGCACACAGAGACCCCTTCCAGAAGCCTCACATGGACCTTCTAGACCATATAAATAATAAATAACAAACTGCACTTGCCATCTGGACATCCTGCAGCACTTTGCCACAGGCAGGGCAGTCTCCCGGGCTCTGTTTGGCAGGGGAGACAGAGGCACCGGGAGGTTAAGTGACATGCCCCAGCACATCTGTGGCAGAGCTGGGAATTGACTCCTAGCTTTGTGTCAGGATCTCTAGACCACAGCTGCCTCCCACTCCGAAACAAAATCCCCTCAGTACTAACAGCTCCGCCCTGGGAAAGCATCACCCTATTTAACTCCTAGCAGAGCGCTAATTCCTACAGAACACAGCTCAGCCGCACACATTCCACCTGGGAAATCAGAGCTGTCCCCATGGGAACAAAACCACACAAAATAAATAAAGTCAATCTACACAGGACTCTCCTTAAAGCTCTAACAAGGAACCTTTTAGAACCAAGAACCAGTGTCATGCTGTATCTGGCCTTCGCACGCCCCTCCCCACTTGGATCCAGGAGCCCCCAAGGCCGATCTGGGAATTTCAGTTCTGCACGTTTCCCTTTTACATGGGGAGCCAGAAAGTGGGGCTCTGCCACAGCCAGCTGGCTGTTAAACAGACCCCACCCTTTTTTTCGAAGCATAAGCCAGAACCTGGTCACAGGCACTACCCAATGGGCAGACATACACACAGCGGTTCCCCTGTACTCCACACCAGACTGGCACTCCTCAGAAGGCCACCCTGTCACTACTATTTACATTCCTGAATGAGGGCACGCCTTGCCAGGAGAGGCCAAGAGACAGCTTACCACCATGGAGGCAGCTCTGGCCTACAGGGAATCGGCGCTATGTTGCAGCTAAGCCTGGAGACACGTCTCCTGCTGCCGATTCCACAGCCAAGTTAGGAGACTAGCAGAGCAAAGCCTCATTGACGCTGGTGCTCTAGAGGGGCTGCACCCGCAGGGCCAGGTAGTCGCTTCTCAGCAGAAAGATCAACGTCACTCACAATCGTTAAGGCGAGAGGGGGAAAAATGGCTCCTGCAGCAGGAGAGACGTATCTGGCTCTGCAGCTCGAGAGAGGGGCCTGCCCACAACAACAGAAGCTCTAAGGCAAGAGTCTGAGGTGGTTAGGGGAGAATAAGTTAAGCAGCCTTTGTTACTATGGCAGCGGCCGCCCGGACTATCCCCGCGGGGGCATGGGCCACAAAGCAGAGCTCCCCGCAGGGGAACGGGCTTGTGGAGGAAAGGCACATGCGTGAGGTGGGAGGAGACGGTGACAGCGCCTCACGTTCCCAGGAGGGCTTGGAGCACGGCAGGGAGAGGTTGTGAGGTTTCCCACACCTTCCCCCCTTCCAGCAAACCTCACCCATGCAGCCATTTACCATAACGTTCACTACCTACAAACCCCACTTGCTTCAGCCCGTCTCCAGCGTGTCTGCTTCCGAGTCCCAAGCCTCCTCCAGCCACAGAGCCGGAGTCAGCTGCAGCATCACATTCAGGCATCAGCACCCAGGAGGAGTGGCCCCGCCCGCCGTGCACTCATGGCACAGCGGCTCCACGGGAGGCAGTCAGAAGTCCAAGGGCGCAAAGTCCACAAAGTCACAGTCGAAGAGCTCGCTGATGCCCTCGCCCTCCTCCAGGCCAAAGTGGTAATCCTGGGGCTGGGGCGGAGATAGGTTGATGAACTCGTCCGGGAGGAAGCTGGAGAAGTCGTCCTTGCTCTGCTCCAGCAGAGCATCCACGGAGGCCAGCGGCGAGAGACTCACCTCATCGGCTGCGCACTTCAGCGGCAGCGCGCTCTCCCCAGGCAGGAGGGGCTCTGCAGAGACAGGCAATGGGTCACAGACGGGGTGTGCAGAGCTGAAGGACAGCACTTTAGGGTAGCCCACCAGGCTACCAACCCCTCTGCAGAGGGCTGCTGCATTGTCCCAACCCATGGGGGCTACAGCATCTTCCTACTGGACCATCAACCTCCCCATCATCCCATCAGCTCTGCCCAGAAAGGTCTGATCACTAGTTAGAGCCCCAGTGTGCTCAGTGCTGTATGGACACACAGACAGCTCTGCCTCCAAGAGCTCACTACCTACAAGCAGGTCCAGAAGAGACACGATGGCAAGCAGCAGCCAGACCACCGGAGACTTGTGAGTTTGTTGGCTCCCTGCACATGAGACTGCAGCTTGTTCCTGGGGGAATAAGCTGGCCCAGGGGCCATGTTTGTGGGGTCTTCCAGGAACACAGGTTTGGTTTAAAATATATCAGGGAAGAACTAGTCTTCCACTGGCTGGAGTGAAAGGCTACGGTAGAAGTCTGGGGATCTTGACAGGTCCTATTCACCAGAAGGGTTAAAGAGTTGCATTCCTCAATTAATATGCAGACCTAACCCCAGCCAGGCGCCTGCTATGTAATTAATAGCAAGTGTCTAATATCAGCACCTGTCAATGCTCCAGCAGAGTCAGCAGTTCATTTGCACCAAGGTGATGGCTTTAATTAGAGAGGGGCCGGATGGGGCTTTGGGAGCTCAGCCATGAGTTATCATTCCACAGATAAGGCCCACTCCTAGTTTGAATTCTAGCAGCTCTGAAGCAGGACAGGTTACTGCTCTTCACATTGGATGTGCCAGTCCTCGCGAGGTAGCTTCCCTCTGCTGGGGGAAGGTTACAGAGAAACCTTTTGCACATGCTGCTTTGCCATTACCTGGAGCAGTAGGTGGAACTGCTTAAGCAGAGGTGCTGCCTCAGAGCTGGGCAGCTGCTCTTCTGCCCCTCAGCCGCCCTGGTGTGGGGTGTCACAAGGATCCTCCCCTGCTCCATGTGTGTGCAAAGCCCCAGGGGGTGGTCTGGGCTGTGGGTGGGGCAGTTCCTTGGCTCTCCTAATAACCAGCTGAGACTGGGGCCCGGGCAAGGCTCCATTGAGGTAAGATGGAGGAGCTGCCAGTGGCCTTGGGTGGCATCCGGAACAGACATCAGCTCTGGCATTTGCCCCACCGACGTAGGAGGTTTCCACACCTTTGGATGGGAAGGAGTTAAGTGTGGGGCCCATGGCTACTTTGAGAATACTGGTTGAAAATGCCCTTTCCCGAAGCTGGCTGGGCAATCAGCAGCCTTCCTTTCTGCATGCCAACCCCTGGCAGTGACCCGGCACAGCCATCTCCATGCTGGGCCATGGCCACCCGCCCAGCAGAGAGCAGGCAGACACTGCAGGGCCCTGCCCTTGGAACATGTTACAGCGCTGACTCCAGATCTGCACTGCCTGCTCCTGTTTGCGGGGACAGCTCGAGGTGTTCCTTCAGATCTCATGTCCTGAATGGTCCCCCTCCCCCCATCCCAAGCCACTGGGGATAATCAGAGCCCCCGTCATTGGAATGGGGAGTAAACATCCTCCAGCTGCACATGGTTAAACAGCTTCACTAACAGGGAGGAAGCACACCTACCACTCCGCAGAGGAGCGGCACAAGCGCTCAGCCAGGGTGGGGTGACAGCTGGACTAAGGAACCAAGCCTTCCCAGAGAGCAGTCTGGGGCCTTGCTCCCAGGGAGAAGCACACACGCTGCCTGCACCTTGAAACCCAAGGCAGCGGACAAAGTTAGGCTGGGGAGAGGGACGCTGAGGCAGGGAGAGGGAATCTCCCCACCCCTAAAATAGCATCAGTGTTCTTAGCTAGTCTGGCTATGCTCCTCACTGCAGCCTGGCTCAGAGCACGGGGAGGCATGTACTCAGCGAGGCACGCCTCAGCCACGAGCACAGTTCTGGGGCCCAGCCCTCCACCAGTCTGTACCTGCGATAAGCATAGCTGTGATTTAGAGGGCAAAGCAGGTGAACCCCACCCAGGAGTGACTGTGGCTGAGGGCAAACCTGGCCAAACATACACACAAGGGGTTGCTCAGGCAGAGCCAAGCTGGGGAGCAGCTCCATCGTTACATACACAGGCCTTGGGAAAGAGCAGCATCCTCAAGGGGGCTGGGTTTCCCCTCTGGGATCCCAATGTGTGAGCCGTGCTACGGCTAAGGCGTCACTTCCATTCCCAGCCCCTAGCTTCCAGCCCAATGGGGAGTTTTCAGAGCGGACTTAGAAACCAGTCTCTTCCCAAGTCTCAGCTGAGCAGCCATGATTTATAGTCCTGACTAAACTTGTTTGTCCATTTGAGTCATCCAAGTGGGTGGCTGGGGGTCGGGCCACTTGCCAGGTCCTCTCCCTGAGCCGTCATCAGCTATGCTTTGGCCCGCCAGACACAGCCTACCAGTCATCAGAGTCAGTCAGACCCTCCCTGCCCCTGCAGCGTCACTACAGATACAGTACGCAATACCCATCTGCAGCTGTCACCCACGCTGTGCAACGGAGACAGTATTTCCCCCCATCCCCATTAATTCCTTACATATTTATTACGCTGCGTTGCTGGTCTGAGACACACACTATGAAGCTGAGCATTGTTTTGCCTGGCTGGCAGAAGCGCAATTGGATTGTTCTAACCCTGCAGCTCCATCAGCACCCAGAACCCACTAACCACGGGTCCCTTTGAGCCGTGTCTAGTGCTGAACCTGCCAGACCCCTCCACGCTCACAATGCGCTTCCCCAACTGCAAAGCAGGCTCTGAAAACCGGGGAAGATGCCCTGTGCCCATACACACCTTGCTCACCAGGCAGCAATGGCAAGTTCACATCCTGGGTGGGATGCAGGAGCGGGGATGCTGCTGCCTCAGAAGAGCCAGGGGATGATTCCTCAGCAGTCGCTTTGAAAGGACTCTTGACTGGGCTACAGACCCCAGAGCTGTCTTCTGGGCACAGGAACACGTCGATGGGGCCCTGGGTGCTTTTCAAGGAAACCTGGAAAGCCTGGAAGAGAAGAGCAAAAAGAACCACTAATAGCAAGGGCTTGCCAAGGGCAGAATGCTTATGTGGCCTGCATGCCCCACAGTCATGCCAGCTCACCGTAGATCCAGAGAGCAGGGCAAGGCATGCCAGAAAGCATAGACCTGCCAGCTGCCACCAGCCCCCCAAAGGGGGAGTGAGCCACCAAGCAACACCCATGGATAATGGCCTGCTAAGCTCAGGAGACCAGGCCCTTGTAGGGGATTCGGGCCCCTGCCGGGAGTAGCAGCACAAACGCAGGCAGCGTGAAGTGACCCAGGCTGCCAAGGTTGAGGGGTTAGCGTCAGATGAGCAGTTCATGGGGCAGGAGGCTTTACTGCCCCCACTGATCCAGGCATCTACAAACAGGGAGCCCTGCCCATAGCAATGCGACAAGGTAGGATAGCCAGTTGCAGAAGGACGGCCCCGGGCACTGCTGCAATGGGAAGGGGTGTGGGGGGGAGGGGTTACCTCCGCTGGGTCTGAAACTTGCAGCTGTGTCTCTGGAGGGGCTTTAATCACCATCACCATTTGCTCAGAGGGGTCCGCGATGCTGCGGAGATCTTGGCAGGTCACGTAAGCAGAGGTGCACTCAGTCAAGGAGTATTCACTGGAAGGCTGTTTGGTAGCTGTTCCCTTCCATCCGGACCAGAGACAGCTTTACATGTTGGATACAATAGCTAGTGGGACTCAGGAGCTGGGGAACTGTCAGATCCTAACCACAAGCAGCTGCCTAAGCATTCAACTCACCAACACGCAGGCAGTGACTTACTCCATGGTGTGCAGTGATTGGGACAGAGGTGCACTTCTGATGCTCAAAGCACTTTGCGTTTGACAGTGCACTCAAGGCAGGAACATACTAACCTCTCCAGTGTTAGAGATGTTCATACATGTCTGTCCCACGCTCTACCTGATACCCTGGTAGTCATCACTGCTTACAATGTAACTATAGCATCTCCACACACACACACACGCTCACAAAGTATCTGAGCTATAAGGGAACCTAGCCCCATCCCTGTGACCACGTCCAAAGCCTACAACCCCTTTCCACAGCCCTGCAAGAGACAGAAGTTGTCTGAATTATTTGTGCTGCATGACAGTGGCAGATGCCTGATGTACGTGGTTGAGAAGCCACTCAAATCCTGAGCCCCCAGCCCCAACTTAGGGCAGGAGATTAGTGATTTAAGAATACTGGCATCCGCAAAGGCCTAGATGCAGCATTCGTGCATTGCAATTCCCAGCTGCAGTCGTGAACTTCTGACAGCAGCAGCAGCACTTGGGCGGCACAGTAGAGGAGAAATCAGGTAGCAGAAGGGGATGGGGAATTAATGCAGGTCTGCATGCTCACTGCTGGTTGCCTACAAAGGTTGAACTGAAGTGATCTTCCATGCGATACTGAATAGCTGCTGCCTGCCAAGGACCTGGAGCAATGGCTTCTCCCTTCCTCCCACCCTTCACTAACAAGCATGACTCCACTGCGTAGAAAAGGCAGCCCACAGACCGCTTACGACAAAAAAGTCCTGTAGGACACGTAACAGTTGTGAGCCGTTAAAGAGAAGAGCAGAAGTGATATATGGTTTGCAAAGGAGCATGCAAACACACCAGCGGAGCCACAAGCTTAAAGGAACGGCACCCTGGCGGCAGACCGGCCAGCACAGGGCAGGAATCCAGCCCCAGATGTTTTGGTTTACTACAAGTTTTACAAAACCTTAACATGAACAGAAACGTTTCCACGACACTAGAGATTCAGATATAATCAGTTCTGGCTTGAGCCAAACAACCTGTCTCCCCCACCAGCATTCACAGCCCAGACCTTGCCGAACCAGAAAGCAAAGCTGAAAGGATTTGCCCATGCTAAGCAAAATGCCCAAGAACGAATCAATGGAACGAACCATGAGGAGTCCAAATTCTAAAGCCCTTCCCCACGTTAGGCACCGGGGTGGGGTGTCACAGTTAACAGATGCAGACGCTGAGACTTTTTAGCTTGCCCCCTTTAAGGATAGATAAAGTTACCCAACCCCCCATTAGGTTGGGAACCGGCTGGTATCACCTCAACTGTGACAATAGGCAGCTCTCTATGGTTTGAACAAGATGGTCAGAGGAGACTATGCTACAGCCAAAGCAACCACCTCACTCGCACTAGGGTGCATGCTCCCAGCCACATGGAGCAAGGAACTCAACACTGCTGCTCCTTAAGGCGATGGGCCCTGAGCCCAGCCTGAGATCAACTGTCAAAACTATCTTCCAGGCACAGGGCTTTCCATCACCTCAGAGGGGAGGAAGCACAGACAAGACACCACCCCTTGGCCAGGCATGTTTAGCTCCTTGAGGCTACCCTGTAGATTGGTCGCTGGGAAGCTATTAGAACAGAGCCACACGGAACAGGCATTGCAGCTCCCAGATCTCACTACACAGTAAAGCGGCTCCCGTAGCCCCACACAGACAAGGATATTGCTGATTCTCAGGGTCCTCAGTGAGGAGCTTGAGCTGGACAGTGCACATCTGGAGGAGGTCATCCAGCTGCTGCTCAGCCACCTGAAGGTCATGGATTTCCTTCTCCAGCACCTGGTACTTACTGGTGTTCCCCATAGCTGACTGGCTGCCCCTAGGAAACAGAACACTCGGGTCAGTCGTGTTCTGGTCCAGGTTGCCATTGTTCTGCAGAGGGACCGAAGGTGTGGGGATTACATTCATCCATAGCCCCCTTACCACACCCATGATGTGTCTGCTCTCACACATAGACACATGAGGCTGTGCTCTCTGGCAACAACCCCTTTGTCAGCTGGCAAGCCAGGAAATGAAGTCATGCAACAGGGAAAGGTGAGGCAGGGAATTCCACCTCCACCATGGCCATCTGGTGCCAGTCAGATAGGCCACAGCAGAGGACTGGGGAAGGGGCTCTAGCTAGTTTGATCCTAAGGGCCACGGCCACTATTTGTTTTCGGTAGCAACCAAGGTGCTAAACACCACTCAACACAAAGGGAAGTGCAGCCCTGCCCTAAAGCACAGGTCCACACCCCCTCCTGTATCAGTGCCCCCCCTCCATGCACCCAAGTGCAGGGTCTCCCACGCCCACCATTGCAAGCGCCTGCCTTCCCAAGGGGCAGCGGCTTTGCATACTGAGGGGCTGCACCACAGTCTCTTGGGTGATTCGCTCCTTTCCTGCCCAGCCCCATGGTGGGGCACTAGAGGCTATCCTCAATACAGCATTCACTCCTGGGGAGGGGGGCGTGGGGAGAGAGAGCACAGGCGCAGCCTCCTCTCCTGCATGGCCAGCCACTAGGGGACGTTCACCATGAACACTACGCTGCCAGTCTTGTAGGCCTGACACCCCCCGACCACATTAGCCTGAGAGGGGACGGGCTGGAGCTATCCTTGAAACTCAGATGCTGCAGGTGCAAATACAACAGCCACACATGACATAGGCCAGTCGGTGCTCAGAACTGGGAACTGCTCACAGAGCTTCACCCAGGGCATTATTCAGGCGGATGCTTGGACACAGGTTCAATAGAGCCATTCTCCAGTGTTCTGGACTGAGGGCTCAAGCCCCTGCACCCACTATTGTAAGCAACAGACTTGCCATTACTTTAAAATACAGACCAATGTGCTTCCCTGCAACATTTTTAGCAAGGTGGGGTAAGTTTATTTTGATTTTAGTCAAAGTCACCCTGAGCCATTGGCTCATTGAGCTGATGCGGTTGAAGCGTGTCAGAGCCAATGGTACACAAGGGAGTAATGCGATGCGGCCAGCTTCATGTCTGACCCCCTTTGACTGCCTTAACCCGATGGATCAGGCTCCTGTTCAGCAGTTGGGTAAACCTCAGTGTGGGACTGAGCGAGCCTCGAACACAGGACCTTCACAATCATAATCAAGTGCCTTAACCACTCTGCCATTGCACTTGAATTTCTGATTTCATGCAAATTAGGATTCTTTTTTAAAGAGCATTTTATGTAGTAAACATTAGGGTTAAGGCACTGGACTAAAACTCAGAACTGGGTTTAATTCCAGGTCTGGTCACAGACTCCCTGTGTGACCCTAGACAACTCACTTCCCCATGCCTCGGTTTCCCCATCTGTAACATGGGAATGATGCTGGCTCAGCTCCCAAGGAAGTTGCAAGGCTTGTTTGTGAAGCTCTTTGAGACTTCAGGCAGAAGGCACCTGAGGACAGTAAAGGGTTGTTCATGGATCAACAAACTGTAGAGTTATGTACAAAACTGGCCCCTTCTGAAGTCCAAATCCCCAGGGGGGAGTTCCCAGAGAACTCACTGGAGGAAAGGGGAAAAACAGACACTTTAGTATCTTAGTGGAAGCACTTTAACCCAGTAAGGGCAATACACTTGGGGCATTTAAATGTACAGCCAAAAAAATGCAGCTCTCTAGCCTCTGACTCAGCTCTGGAGGACTGCACCAGTTGAGCTCACATACTGACCAGTGCCTGGGAATATGGAGCATGAAGGGGAATCTAAGGATACGTCTACATGGCAAGCAGAATCCTGCGGCAACGAGCCTCAGAGCCCAGGACTATAGCGTGAGTCCAAGTCTGCAGTGCTAAAAATAGCTGTGTAGATGTTCGGGCTGGAGCTTGGGCTCTGAAGCCAAGCCCACCCTGCTCCGTAGGCTACAGAGTCTGAGCTCCAGCCCGAGCCCAAATATCTATACATTTTAGTGCCATAGCTGCCATTGGTTCTGCTTGCCATGTAGACATGCTCAGAAAGTCCCAACCAGTTACACCCACGCTGGCCACACAACAAAGAGCTTGGCGCTCATACATACAGCCACTGGATGTTGTTCTTGGATTTCTTGGTGATTAGCTGAATGCCCTCCAGGACATTGGTGATGTCGTAGATCCGCCTCTTCTGCACTTTCAGGACCTCCGCTGCCCAGTTGAGATCCACCACCCCATCTGGTGACTGGCTGAGCAGCTCTAGGAAACGCTTGGTGGTCAGGTTCAGAGAGGTTTCATAGCGGGACTTCTCCCCAGGAGATTTCACACCTGCGAGCAATTGAAGTTGCTTGTTACAGATTTATACAGAAGCGACAACACAAAAACCTCAGTGAGTGGAGTCTTCCTTCAGCACACCCGCCTGGCCCCCACTGGAAAGGGGCTCAGCGCCCAGCCTTCCCATGTTTACTCTAACATCAGGATCCACTGTGATCCATTTACACAGCGTTTTGTTTTTTAGTTTTTTTTGCCAGCATCTGCAGGTTTAACCCCTTTACTCCCTTTCATCTAGATTAATGAGGATCATTTCCATTTGATATCTGGGCACTGACCCAACTTTACTGTAATCTCATTGCCATTGTAATCCTTTGCTTACAGTCCTTCAACTAGTTTTCAATCCTTGTGACAACGCCCACAGGCAAATCAGTTACTGCTTTAACAACCAAAGCCCAGACCTGTTCCATTCGCAACGTTCCCTTCACACCACTTAAGATGGAGCGTTGCATCTCTCCACGTGCTGCACATCCACTGCTGGAGTCCAGCCCCTCTGCAGGACAGCCTGGCACAGACCTGGGTAGTTTGTCTGTCCAGGCGAGACTTGGGATCCCAAGCTCTGCATACAGCGTGTTAATTCTGGTGCCAGTGAGATAACATGATGGCATGAAACAAATGCTCCCATGAGGTTCCCAAGTGCTCTAGCCTCAAGGGGCAGGCCAGAATGCGTGAAACAGTCTGTCATCACCACCAGACACGACTCAAGAGCCCAAGCCCAATTCCAGAGATACGTGAAGTGCCACTAAAAACCTGCAGCTTGATTCCCAGATGGGTTACTGGAAAGCACAAGCCAGAACAGACTGCACAGGGACTCAGCTGCTGGGGGCATGCCTACTTACACCCAAACCAGTGAGAACAGGGCAGGCAGAGCAGGACTTAACACCCAAGAGACTTGAGTTTACACCCACCACCCTTTAGTAGAGTTGGGCTAGCTGAGGCAGTCCCAGAGCTGGCTCTGCACAGAGTGACGGGGCAGGTGAGAGGCTGCAGTGGGTGACGGGGTAGGTGCTGCAACACTGAAGGACCTGATCTCCTCCAGAGGGCAATGGACTCCATGACCCCCAGTCCCAACCACCACAGCTCAGCTTGGCTGGGGTTCAGCCCCGTTAGGCCATTTGGAAAAGAGATGCAGTGGCTGGTAAGGACTCTGAGCAAGTAGGGGCAGCAGAAAGTGGTACCTGTACCTTTGACAGGGTTTTTCGCTTTGCCCCGGGATGTCTGGATGCTCTCTGCTGTGTACTGGTGATCGGTTTCCAGATCTAACTTCCTCTTCACCTGCAAGAGAAGGAGGCTTGTGAAGGAACAGCATGCCACAGATCACCTCCCCTGCAGGTTACCCCTGGAGCAGAGATCCAACAGCTCCAGCCACATTACTTCCAACTGAAAGTCATGGCCACCGGTCAGCTATTGGGCCTATGCAATATGAGTTTGGTCTCAGCCTAGTTCCCAGCAAGCGTCTCCTGCAGAAGCCACCATCATGATCAGCAGCCGGACTGGTGGGCTCAGCATAGACCAACATGGCTTTGCTGGTATTTAATGGTAAATGTTAACTGCAGAGTGTCACCAGACTTTGCATTATGGAGCCAAACCACCAACCCAGTAGCAGTTAAAACATAAGAAACATAAGAACGGCCATACTGAGTCAGACCAAAGGTCCATCCAGCCCAGTAAACTGTCTTCTGACAGTGGGCAATGCCAGGTACCCCAGAGGGATAAACAGAACAGGTAATCACCAAGTGATCCATCCCCTGGAGCAGGACCAAAAGTTTTTAGATAAAGAATATTGAACCGCAGGCATTTAACCTTTCAGACAGGCAAAGCCAATGGAAGGGAAATCCCACCAACTGGGCAAAAGAGTGGGGCAGGTGTAACACCTATGGGGGTAGGGAGAGCACTTGAATCAATGCGGCCTCGGGGCGTTAAGAGATTCTGCCCCCCCATGTAATGGTTTGTTAATACTGTATAGGTTTGTGCTGGAACAGTGTTCTAGCACTTCCGTTAGGAGCCAGAACGGCATTCCTGTACATCTACTGGTGCCGGGCTAGGCAGCTCCTTTCCCTCCCTGGCTGCAGAACGTCCTCCAAGCTAGCAGGTGCTAGGTCAGCACAGAGGGAGACACTGCAGGTGGGACTGGGGGGAGAAGCAGGGGAGTACGGGGCCAGAGACTCAGAGTCCAGAGCAGAGATGAAGCTGAGCAATAGTGGGAGTCGGTCAGTGGGGCCGACTGAACAGCTGGGCCACCCCATGGGGAACCGAAGCCAAGCAAGTAAGGATGGGACGGATCCTGAGGGGATCATTCCCTGCTCCCTCAGGCCTCCCCTACTGCCCTCCCATCTGCCTCCCAGATCCTCCCTTTCCCTCTCAGGGCCTCCCCCTGCCCAGGTTCCGGCACTCCTTTGGCAGGGATCCAGCACTGTTTAACTGTGTGGCGCAGGCTTCCTTGCTGTAAGCTTCCACAACTCACTCCACGCTCAAAAACTTAAGGCATCACGTACACACAGGGGCCACCTGACTCAGCAGCCTGTCTCTCTGGTGCTCAGTGATGAGACGTGAAAGCCCCACAGAGCGGCTACAAGGATGTTTTTCTGACTCCATGTGATCACCGTACGACTACTGATATCAGCCCTTAGAACTGCATGCTGGTTACGCACCCGGTAACAGGTATTTCTACAGCACCCATCACCACAGCATCCATATGCGAACTGGGCATTCAGCAAACCCTCACACCATCATCTCGACCATTCCTGGACTCTTTCCCCTTCGTCTGACACTTTGGTGATGGGCACTATTCAGTGCTTAATTTGTGCCAGGGCTTGCCAAGGCTGAGCCCTGGCACCTCTAGGCTTGGCAATTCATAGCCCCAGCATCTCTGGGCTCCCAGCCAGCGGCCTCCCAGCTTTGAAGGCGGCACCACTGTCAGCAGCAGGGCAGAAGTAAGTTGGCAATACCACACCATGCCACCCTTACTTCTGCGCTGCTGGCAGCACTGCCTTCAGAGCCGGGTGCCTGGCCAGCAGCTGCTGCTGCTCTCCGGCTGCCCAGCTTGAGCCCCAGCAACTCTTTAATTACAAATTAAGCACTGGCACTATTAAAATGCTTCATCATAAAACCGTCCTTCAGTTCAGTCTCAGGCTGCCTCTGATGAAAGTTTGATGTGGAACTGGCAGGGCGTTTGGGGTGAGGAGCTGCCCTTCTCCCTTGCCCTGGTTTTACATTTTCAGTGATGTGGGGGCAACACCAAGCTAGAGACCAAAAGCATTTTCCATGTGCTAGAGTTCAGCGGGATCCAATTAGAGAAGACATGACGCTGTCTTCTAAGTGCATCTGAAGGTTGCACTATTCCTCCAATGCCTCAGGAAGCTGCTGAAGGATTCCTGCCATCAGCCATTTGGGAACACTTCAAAGCCAAGGAGTCCTTGCTAAGCAGATGTGCCCCAGAAGAGGAGAAACCAAAACAGGACTGGGAGACAGTCACCCACTTGCTTCATGTGAACAGCATTTATAAGAGCAAGCTATCACGAGTGCTCGATGTTTTATAACTCATCATGCTGCAAACGCCCAGTCTGAGTCACCCACCTTGCAGCCGACACTTTCTGCTGTTCTCTCATAACACAATCCCTTTCCTTTCACACAATTCACAAAGGTACAGACGCAAGACAGCATTATCTATGGGCCCCATCTACAAGTATTTCATTGGGTGTCTTATTGGGACCCTGCACCCAGTTACTAATGGGATGGGATTTGTTAGCGTGAGTAGGGAGCTTGATTCTTTAACTGGTACCCAGCTCATGTGCCACACACAAGGATATAAGCTACAAACCAACTAGAGAAAAGGACCTGGGGATTACAGTGGTGAGAAGCTGGATATGAGACAATAGTGTGCCCTTGTTGCCAAGAAGGCTAACAGCATACTGGGCTGCATTAGTAATAGCATTGCCAGCAGATTGAGGGATGTGATTATTCCCCTCTATTCAGCACAGGTGAGGCCACATATGGAGCACTGCATCAAGTTTTGCGCCCCCCACTACAGAAAGGATGTGGACAAATTGGAAAGAGTCCAGCGGAGGGCAACAAAAATGATTAGGGGGCTGGGGCACATGATTTACGAGAAGAGGCTGAGGGAACTGGGTTTATTTAGTCTGCAGAAGAGAAGAGTGAGGGGGGATTTGATAGCAGCTTTCAACTATCTGAAGAGGAGTTCCAAAGAGGATAGAGCTCAGCTGTTCTTAGTGGTGGCAGATAACAGAACAAGGAGCAGCGGTCTCAAGTTGCAGTGGGGAAGGTCTAGGTTGAATATTAGGAAAAACTAGGAGTGTGATGAAGCACTGGAATAGGTTACCTAGGGAGGTGGTGGAATATTCATCCTTAGAGGTTTTTAAGGCCCAGCTTGACAAAGCCCGGGCTGGGATGATTTAATTGGGGTTGGTCCTGCTTTGAGCAGGGGGTTGGACTAGATGACCTCCTGAGGTCTCTTCCATCCCTAATCTTCTATGATTCTATGAGATCAAAGCTTTCCAGGGTAGCAAGTGGAGCACCTGACTTGATCATCCAATGGTGCCAACAGGCAAAGCTCCAGCTCAGACCAGCGCTCCAGCTAACTGCCTGGGACCACATGGGCGGTCAGGAGAAGTTGAAGGTTCAAGAGAACTTTAAGACTTTGTACATTGTGACTGTACCCCCCTCTAGCCTCATTTAGCGCAATATGATCTAGTTCACGAAGGACACATTTGGGAAGGAGGAGACTCAGTAATTGGGGCCTATTTTATTACTAGAGGGGACAGCCTGACAATACAGAAAGAGATAGATTAGACAACTCCCTCCTACTCAAAGCATCTCAACTTAAGCGATCAGGGAGTGAGTGAGCGGATACTCTCACTACCCTAGACATCTGATGGTCAGTTTAAGATACCTAGATCCCAGTGCACTACCTGGAAGCACCCATGGGAGCAGAAAACAAGAGTTCTGCCCCCTTTGCTCATGCACACTAGGGTGTTTAGAGCTTCACCGCCCGCAGTCAGCAGCCCCGCCAGAGCTGTTGGTGCAGAACAGCCTATGGGCACTGGGCTGTGATTGCTTATTAAAGAATCAGAGACAGATTGTTTCAGAGGAAGCTCCCATGCACTTCGCAAAGAGCTAGGAGAAAAGCAGCTCACTTTTGTGGCTTCACAAACAAGGATCTTCCTTGAAACGTCAGTCCAACTACACAAACCAGCAGCGCTTCCAGCACAACAGCACCGAGGACAAATCACGCCTTTCCATCCCAACCAACCACCCACTCCCCACCACAAGCAGGGACACACCAGACAGGGAAAACTCATTATGGATTCCTGACCCAAACAGTTAAAAAAAACAAACGATCAGCTGTAAGGTCCCTCAAACTACAGTGAGAGGCCTCTGGAAGATAGCATGTTTAACTAGCAAAGCATGTTGTGGTCTTTTCCTCTTCCACTCCTCTGTGCCCTGCCCCCATCTCTACTGAACTAAAAGCGTGGGGATTTTATTCCGGGACAGATCCACTCACTGACCATTGCCAATGCCAGATGATGGCTTCAAACCCCATCTTAAAAGTGCACAAGTAAAGAAGGATCCCACACAATGATCTGCTTATGCCCTGATGGAGGAGAACTGCAAGCCCTTGTTGCTTTAGCCTCAGTCTAATTGCAGGTGCTAGTCTGAACCATTTAAGCGTCTAAATCAACCTTATGAAAACAATTCAGGAAACCAAAAGAAAGGAAAGGCTCTGCTGGTTCAGCCTTGCAGTTCTTGGTGCAAAATCAGGGCCTAACAAGGCAAGGGCAGACTTCTGCTTGGAGCCCATTGAAGACAATGGGTGTCTGCATGGGTGCAAGGGTCAGCCCTGCATATTTCACAGCACACTCTGAATTTGTTACATTACAGTAGCATCCAGTGGCTCCAATAACAATGAAGGCCCTCTTGTGCTGATACTGGAGAAGACAATGCCTGCTCACCATAGCTTATCCTAATGATTATTTAGAAGTTATGTGCCTGACTGTGTATGCCTACACTCCCACACTAGACAAGCAGAATTTTTCAAGACTCTGGCTTTCATATCCTGAAGCATTTATAACACTGCAGACAGCGGTCATGGACATTAAAGGGTCATCACAACAAACAGAGCTCCGAGAACAATCTGAGAAGTGTGTAGAGATAGAATCCACTCAATGGATTTAGTTCTGAAGTGGAGCTTTAAGACATTTTGATGACTGGTGTATGTCCACTCTCAGAACACCCCCTCTCCGCCATTAATAATTTACATATTTTCAAAAGCAATCATCATTCCTCTCCACTGTACCACAGTAAGTCACTCCTATATGTTGCCTAACAGCTATTTCAGAACCAGAATTTACATGTCCCATTTGAACCTGTTCCGCCTCACTACTTAGCCCTGTAAACGATTAACAGCAGAAATGCTGAATCAGGAACAGACTCAGAAAACTGTACAAGCAACCAATCTCATGTCAGGCCTCACTCACAAAGTACTGCCTGTTCCTCCCTTACTCGGGAGCTTTATCACATGAAGCCGGAAGACCAAGAGCAGCAGCCACACCAAGGCCAGCTACTTGCCTTATCTAGCACCAGAGAGAACTGTATCTAGGACAGCTAAATGCAAGAAGCGCCCTCTCTTTCCATGAACTGTAAAAGTGAGGCCCTGGCCACAGGTGGCCCTTTAAAGATTCCAGAGCACTTTATTTTCATGAGGGTTGAGCCAATGACCACAGTATGGGGGAAATTGGGCTATTACATCTCCCTCCCTGGATTACCCTGCACTGACGCAAAGTTTCTCTCAATTTCCTTTCTTTGTTTTATTTCCGGGGCCCTGTAGAGCACCATCAGGGGATCCTCTGGCCATACAGCATTACCCCGTGCTGTGACAAAGCTGCCACGTTTCGCCCCACACAGTTTTAGCAGTGACAAGGGGGGAAGGGGCGGGGGCAATACACGCGCAGAAAGAACCCGCGTGCTCTCCAGGTAGCAAAGGGCCTGATTTTCAGCCGGCCAAGCCCGCCCAGCTCCGAGCGCCTGGAGATCCCCTGGGGGAAGCCGTGCTGCTCCCCAGCTGCAAACCAGAGAGCTAACGTGGCGTTACCGGTGGGCGTCCCAGCGCCGGTCTCTGCGCCGCCGGGCCCGGCCGGGGGGCCTGCGGGGTGGCGAAGAGCAGCAGCTCGGCCTCGCTCTCCGCTTCAGGCGTGGGGAGCGCGTCCGGCGTGGAGATGATCACAATCTGCTGCTCCATCACGTGGAGGCCCCCGGCGCCCCCCAGCAGAGCCTCCAAGTCGGCCACGCAGGCGCTGCCGTCCGGGGCCACCCCCAGAGACATGGTCCGGGCGGCGGGCGCTCACATCCCCGGCGCTCGGGGGAGAGTGGGGGGACGCGCCCGGCCCTGCTCCCCTCCCCGCGCCGGCTCAGAGGGCCATGGCCCTGGGCCGCGGGGCGGCGGCGGCGGCCCGCGGCAGGAGACGGGGCTGGCCCCGGGACACGCGTCCCATGCTCAGGGAGGGCCGAGGCCCGAGGACGCGCCGCCACCACCCGGGGCGGCGGCGGCCCGGAGCGAAGGGCGCCGAGGCAGCACCCCGGAGCCTCAGCGCTGGGCTGGGGCCGCCGCAGGGCACAGAGCGGGGCTGGCCGCCGGGCCCGCTGCTCGCCCTGCTGGGGGTCCCTCGGCTGCCCGCGCGCCCCGGCCCGGCCCGGCCCCGGGTATTGTCCCCAGCTGGTCCAGCCCCGCACGCCTTTGCGCGCCAAATCCTTTTTGCCGCGAAAGCGACCGGAGCGGCGCATCCGCGCTCCCATTGGTTACGCTGGCGGGGAGCCGCCTCTCCATTGGCCACAGCTCCCGGATTGAGGCGCAGCGCCGCCTTCCCATTGGCTACGACCCGGAGGGCCGTGAGGCGGTGCGGTGACGAGCGAAACGTTCTGACAGCCGCCCAATCGCAGCGGCTGCGCGGACGGGAGGGGGCGGAGCGCGGCCAATCAGCGCGGAGCTGGGGGACGCCGCGCGGGGCGAGGAGCGCTGGCGGGGCACGGCCGGGCCCGGCTTGGAGCGGCGCCGCTGCGGGCTGGTGTCTCAACCCCGCTCCCCGCTGCCTGATCTCCCCGCCTGGGCTCGTTCCCCTGCCCGGGGGCTCCCCCGCGCCCGCTCCCAGCTCCTCGGGCCTGTTCCGCCCCGCCTCCCCCTCTGTTCCCGTGGCGCGGGCGGGGCAGGAGAGCGGGATCCAGCGGGGAGAGGCAGCCCCAGACGCGAAGTGCAGGCGTCCGCTCGGTACATTGGTCCGCACGTATTGACAGGGAGCTTTTCCCTTGCAGGAAGCTGAACAGTCTGGGCGGCCAAAGAACTTTTGTGAACCATAGTAAAAACTGAAAAATTTCATGACCATTGTATTAGATTTAACTCATGTTTTAAAATCATCACCCAAATTAAAGTTGGCTACTCAAGCCTGCTATGAAGCACTACGTCTACATCCTTCTTGGTTTCTTGTTATAATTTTGCACAACTGTGTTAATGAACTTCTTGAATGCAATGCGTTCATCGTTGGTGGCTTCTTGTGTGTCTGGTACTTCTATTTCTTCAATTGATATACTCATTAGTTCACATGATCAGGCAGATTTTCAGAACACAAAATTCTATTCAATGATGAAAAAGAACGCTCAACTGTAGCTGTTGTGACTGGGAGCAGTAAGAGATGAATTCCTACTTCTTTCATCCCAGGAAACAGAACACAAAGATCAGGTCGAGCCACTAGTGATGATAAAAAAGAAGTTGAAGTCAAATCTTCATTCATTCGTCGTGTGATATTCCACTCTGTGTTCAAATTCTCTATTCTGTCCTGATCAAATGGCAGCCCCATTGCTGATAGTGCCTCACTCCACTCAACTGTTGGTGTTTGGTAGGACAGGGATCTGTAAAAGCTACGTAGAGGTTGAGTAGAATCTAGAAGTTGCTGTTGTAGATTTTTAAGAATCAAGTCTGTGTACTTTTTCAGTTGCCTTAACAAACACTTCTTGTCCTCTTCACTTAAGGATTCAATATAAATGCCTTCATTAGGCAACTTCTGGACTGAAGTCTTTGCTTCTTCCTGTACTTTTTCAATGGATAGCTCTCTGATTGATCCAAATGTAGCTTCTATTGCTGGACAAAGATCTACTATTGTTGTAGCAGATGCCTGGATGGCATTGTTTAATGACCCAAGTGGTTTCAACAGTAGACTTTAAAGAGAGAGAATGGCAATAGTCTTCTCTGAACATAGTAGCAAAAAGTAGTCCACCAGCCTCACTGCTTGGATCCATCCCATCTTGGTAAATACTTTCCAAAGTCAGTAATAACGGCTGGAGTAATTTTAAGAGAACAGCCAAGGATCTCTCATGAGAAAGCCAGAGGGTTTCCCCAGGTTGGACTAATTTGATCTTCTATATTTTCCAAGATATTCAGTCTTTTTGGACTCTTGCTGAAAAATAATATCATGACGACATTACATGTATAGCTTTTTTAAATGTCTTTTGAAGATTCTGCAGCTCGTTCTAATGCTAGTTGGAGTAGATGGCCTCTGCAGTGTGTATAGGAGAGATTAGGGTTACGCTTTTCTGTGAGCAGAGCTTGTACTCCACCATGTCTTCCAGAGAAGTTTGCAGCTCCATCAAATGCACAAGCAGCCATCTGTTTGGGGTCCAGCTGACAAGCATTTAACTCGAAGATGTGGGCTGTCACAGATGCAGCCAATGTGTCTTCTATAACTTGAACATCTAGACTTGCATCTACTGGCCTACCCCTGACATCAAGATAACGTATACAATGACTTACTACTTGATGCCTATTTGCAGTGGTGCATTCATCAGCCATGTATACAAATTTTTTGATTGTGGTGAGAGAGTTCTTCACTTTTTCAACTGTTGAGTCTTTCACTGTTGCACCGCATGCTTCTAGCCAGTTGAGTTTCTTGCAGAAAGATAGTGAGCATTTGCTGGTCTTGTTCGGAATCAGTGTTCAACTTCAAGATGAACAAGTGACAATGCACTTAACAGTGGCCTCCAGATTGTAGTGTGTGGTATCTCTTGCTTAAATAGCAAGTATGATGCCATAGCCATGTGTGTTTGCATGAACTGTGTTGTGTCCCCAGCATTCCTAACAGCCTCATTAAGTGCTTCTAAAATTGGCTTTGAAAGTGGGTTTATAAGGTTTTCTGCATGTTGATGCACTCTAGAGGCCTGGTGTTTTGCAGCCTTTTCACGTAGTTTGTCAGCATTGGCTTTGCTGATCACAGTTTGACAAAACAAGCTCCTTCACTTTTACCAATTAGAGCATTGGGAAGCTTTCCTTCTTCGTAAGCTTTTTTGCAAGAGGTGCACCAGTAGCCATCTGTTGTAACTTCAATAAATGGGACGCTTTGACTGACAAACATCAGGAAATGCCTTTAGGTTTTCGAGACACTCTTTCTTCACTAGGTGGCTGTATTTGCATTTCGGGCTGGTCGGATGTAGATACACCACTTGAATCTTCAGATGACATGTTGATATATTCTTGGTTCTTGATGTGTTCTTCACCTTGGTTAGTTTTTGAGGCCTTTGAGTGGAAAAATTGTTGTATTGGTTTTTGTCTTTTCATTTTCACTTTGACCTGCAACATATAAAAGAGATATGAATAAAGTAAATGTTTTGTTAGGATAATGCAAATTTAACATAAGGATAATGCAAATTACACCAAAACACATAACCGGTCTAGATTTCTAAAAAAATATAATTTAAAAAAAAATATATAATTTAAATTGACTTTTGAAAAGTAAGCCATCATGGGATAAGAGGGAAGTCCTCTCATGGATCAGTAACTGGTTAAAAGATGGGAAACAAAGGATAGGAATAAATTATCAGTTTTCAGAATGGAGAGAGATAAATAGTGGTATCCCTGAGGGTTCGGTACTTGGACCATTACTGTTCAACATATTCAGAAAGTGATCTGGAAAAGTGGGTAAACAGTGAGGTGGCAAAAGTTGCCGATGATACAAAACTATTCAAGATAGTTAAGTCCCAGGCAGACTGCGAAGAGTTACAAAGGGATCTCACAAAACTGGGTGACTGGGCAACAAAATGGCAAATGAAATTCAATGTTGATAAATGCAAAGTAATGCACATTGGAAAACAATCTCAACTATACATACAAAATGATGGAGCTTTTAACACTCAAGAAAGAGATCTTGGAGTGATTGTGGATAGTTCTCTGAAAACATCTGCTCAATCTGCAGCGGTAGTCAAAAAAGCAAACAGAATGTTGGAAATCATTAAGACAGGGATAGATAATAAGACAGAAAATATCATATTGCCTCTATATAAATCCATGGTACATGCACACCTTGAATACTTGGTGCAGATCTGGTCACCCCATCCCAAAAAAAAAGATATATTGGAATTGGAAAAGGTACAGAGATGGGCAACTAAAAGGATTAGGGATATGAAACAGGAGGAGAGATTAAAATGACGGGGAATTTTCAGCTTAGAAAAGAGGCGACTAAGGCAGGATATGATAAAGGTCTATAAAATCTTGACTGCTGTGAAGAAAGTGAATAAGGAAACGTTATTTAATCCTTCACATAACACAAGAACTAGCAGTTACCCAATGAAATTAATAGGAGCAGGTTTTAAAAAAACAAAAGGAAGTATTCTTCACACAACATAAAGTCAACCCATGGAACTCTTTGCCAGGAGATGCTGTGAAGACCAAAACTATAACAGGATTAAAAAAAAGAACTAGATAAATTCCTGGAGAATAGGTCCATCAGTGGCTATTAGCCAGAATGGGGAGGGATGCAACACCATGTTCTGAGTGTCCTTAGCCTGTTTGCCAGAAGCTGGGAATGGGCAACAGGGGATGGATCACTTGATGATTACCTGTTCTGTTCATTTCCTTTGAAGCACCTGGCCTTGACCACTGTTGGAAGACAGGATACTGGGCTATATGGACCATTGGTCTGACCCAATATGACTATTATTATAATTAATTTTTACATAAGAATGAAAATGTTTAGTACAGAAACTCCCCAACATAATGACTTCTCAAGATAGCAATAATGTGAGATAACAACCGTGGCAAATAATGCATTTTAAAAATCTTGGCCTACTAGGAAACATATTTATATAAGTTTCCATTCCCAGTCACAAATCTAGCATTCTGGAGCAAATATAACTAAAATATAGTCCAACACACAAATGTTTATTTAACGTGCCCCTCACTTTTCCTTCCACCGCACCCCACTCACTGGTATTGTCCTTGGTCAGTGGAGACTCAGAGTTCAGAGGCGCTTTCACATGAGTTCACCTCCCAGGTGGGGGGCAAGAAGGCACCTTGCTCGTTCCTCCAGCTGCTCATTGTTCGCTCTGGCCGCTGTTGTTTGTTGTGCTGCCCTTCACTCCACCACTCTGTTGCCAATGGCCCTGCGCTGTCACCTTCTGCTGCCACCTGCCGCTGTGACCTCTGCGAGTTGGTCTCTTGAGGTTCCACCCAGCTCTCAGTGATTTCAGCTGCGCTCTCAGTGGGGGAACCTCGCTGCTAGTGCAGACTGGGCCGTCTCTTCCACAGAAACACTGTCCCCACAGCAGGACTAAACACTTAGACCTGATTATCAGTGATTTCAGCTGCAGTGGTCACTTAACAGAACAAAAGACTATCTATGGAGCCTAATCAGCTCTGTCTTTAAAAAGTGGAGAGGGACAGGTCCCTACCCTCTCAATGCCCTCAATCAGCACAGGCTAAGTACAGTTCTACTGCCCTTTACTCATACAATAAGAACAACATTTTATTCCCCCCCCCCCCCCGCCCGCATTCAAGTGATTTGTAACCCAACCCCAGCCAAAATCTATCAAATCTATCACTTGGGCAACACGGCTCTGTTTGCTGGATACCTAGGTAGATTAGGTGTGAATGTAAATACAATCTGGTCATGAAGCCTTTCCCTGCAGCCCCAGCTCATCACTAGCTGTCAGGGAAAGCTCATTTAGAGTTTGCTTACAAATCATCATTTGAAATTATTAGGTTGGCCCACATCACCGAAATAAATGCACTGACATTGTCATAAAAAACAACAGCTGTATAAGGAAGCTAATCTATTTTCATAATTTTCAAATCTATTATACTTTTTCAGATATACATATTTTATCATACACTATATATGCTTGTAAAGTGTGTATTAATGTTTCAATTTCAATTCAAATGTCCAAACAGTCACTAAATTGGCATGTAACTAGTTCACAAAACTGGGGGGTGAGGGTGTAGGGAACATTGTGTCTCCACTCTGTGCCCAACTCAGAGAGAACATGGGTCTTAGATAGCATTCAACTTCAGAGCATGGCTCTTCAGCTCAAGCTTTCAGCACTGGCAGTCCCTGGCTTAATCCATGGTGTTGGCCGAGACAGAGCCTAGCACATAATCACGAGGCCACACTCTGGAATCTCCTTTCCCAAGGATTAAGTGGTAAGAAAATCAGAGATATGTTGACTATTCTGTGCTTGTGCCTCTATGAAATATGTATTATACAGCAGGTGACGTGCCAGAGTTGAAAAGGCAGAGTAGGAGAAAGATAACAGCAGACTCCTTTAATATCTGTAAATATGCACTGGGCTCTGGTAATACACCCACAAAACATGGCATAGATAGTAACTTTCCCTCCATGTGCATCCCAATGTGTAGGAAGCTGATAAGCTGTTTAGCGAGAAGGCTAAATTAGAAAAGAAATTAACTGGAAAGCATATTTATGAATTGTGGCTTCCCTGGAATTGTAATAACTTACAGAGATGTAAAGGCTTATACATGAAAGAATCCCAAAGTGTTTTATAAAATGCAGGCCAGACTCACTTTAACCACTACTGGAACACAGTTGCCTCTGGTATGGAACGTGGCAGCTGTTTGATAGTGCACTACATGAGAATTTAGGAGGAAAAGTGAAAAAATATTGTCTCTAACAGACTGCAAATGCGATTTTAAGGAGACAAAACATAATAATCAGGATTGGAGTATGACTAAAATAGGAAGGTTCACCCCCACGCCTGAAAAAAGCACCATGGGATCTTTACTGACCATCAGTGGTCAAAATCCCCATCTTCTCTCTCATCTGAAAGAGGGACCCACCCACCACCAGCGTAATGAGCCTCTATCATCAGCTATCACTGGTTCAGGAGGAGGAGGACAAAGGAAGCCATAAAACTAGCTTGCCTAGTAGACAGGGATCTTAACTACAGGCTGAGCAAGATTGTACTGGAAACCTTAGGAGTGCACTGAAGTGGGCTCTTGGCAGAGAGGCCTGTCCATTGCTGGAGGTCCGAGTGCATTACAGAGCCCTGACAGCACTTTGGGAGGGCAGTGCCCTAGTTAATACAGGTTTCAGAGTAGCAGCCGTGTTAGTCTGTATTCGCAAAAAGAAAAGGAGGACTTGTGGCACCTTAGAGACTAACAAGTGACACCTGCACTAAAGACCACTCAGGACCAAGAACATGGGGTTGAAAAATGCAGAGGTAAGCAGGTTTCTAAACTGCAGAACTCACAGGCTTGTAAGGGCTGTGCTGTCACACACAGCAAACAGTCAAGAGCACCTGCTGCCTGATTGCAAACAAGGAAGGGTTTTGATGCAAACACAGGAAAAGCCAGTTGGGTTAAAACAAAACCAGCCTTACTGCTGTGTGCTGGAACCGTGCCCCATCTGCACAGAGAAGGGAGCTGTGTTTGAAATCTGACTCCTAACAAATCAGCTGGCCAGGGTGGAGTCCAATCTAGGCTCAGACAGGCATGACAGCACGTTAAGCCATGTCACAATGTGCTTCAGGACTAGGAGCTGTATTTTAACGCTGCAGGCAGAGCGGCTTGCCACTTGCCCACTCACTGACTACCAAGAAGGGCTTCGGTCTTGGCCCTTCGCTCCTGCCTGAGCCCTTAGGCTGGAGCCCTGCCTCTTTAACTCCAACCTTTTCCATGACTGGGATGTGGGAGGCAGGAGACTTCACCGGGAGATGAGTTAATTCCTGGACTGCTGGGTCTAGAATAGAGCCTGGTATGCAGTTTCACTGTACTTGCGTAACAGGCTTCATGCTTTAGGACTCTGTGCTCAGCACTTCTGTGGTGGGAATAATGCAACAGAAGGAGAGCTGGTGTGGTCTAGTGGACTGAGCACAGAGCTGGGTCCTAGAGGGATTCTTAACTTCTTAATCCAAGCCATATCAGTGACTTACTCTGTGGCCTTTGACAAGTCGCTTAACCTCCCTTTGTCTCAATTTCCTCAGCAATAAAGGGGGCATAGCAACCCTTCCCTACCTCAAGGGGTGTGAGGCAGTTGAATTACAGTTTGCAATGAGCTATGTAAATGCTACAGGACAAATTCTCTGCAGATCTCAGCACAGGATTTGGCTACGGCAAAGAACAAGCAACGGTTAGACCAGATGTATGCACGTTAATTAATGGCTTTTTTCATATGGGAAAAACTAGGGCAAAGTGGAATGGCAAGAGTGCATCTCTTTTCCTGTAGGAGGCTCTGTAACTTTCTTACAGTGATCTGAACATGCAGTTTTGGGGAACAGCTGGTGCACCAGCTGTTGCTGCTAGTGCCCCAAAAGATGTCATTTTCCCAGCCAGGCAGATCCAGCAGCAGGAAGCTCAGAAACGCCAAGTGGAATTAAAAAGTTTATTTTCAAATCCATGTGGCAGTTTATTCAGGGTGAGCAGAGCCTCTTAACCTCTGAGACAGACAGAACGGCAGACCCAGGAAAATGGGGGCAGTGTCTTTTTAACTACGCACTGCCTTGTCGTTTCACAAGGAGACTATAATTGTACATGAGAGGTGGCTGGGCAAGTTATCTGGGATTTTTATGAATTATAACATTGCAAAGAAAATCCACACTAACGAGTGAATAGAAAAGGAGTATTGGTTAGTCTCTAAGGTGCCACAAGTATTCCTTTTCTTTTTGCGAATACAGACTAACACGGCTGTTACTCTGTAACAAGTGAATGAATCCCAAACTGCAACTGCAGAAAACTCAGGCATGAAAACAGGGAGGGAGGAAGGAATAATTGTATATTCCTGTCCTCAGTCTTTAAGATCACAGAGGGAAGATGAACCTGCCCCTTTCCTGTCTTCCTTGCACCATTTTGATGGATGGAAATTAATCCCATCCCTGCACCTCCTTTGTGTCTGTATCAAGGCAAAATGAACCTCCCTTTCCACACCATGGGGAGAAGATGAACTTGCCCCTTGATTCTGCAACATTCATAACATTTGTAGCTTTGCAGTGTAAAATAAAATAATTAAATCTCATCTGTGGGGCCACAGCAGATCAGGGCCAGGGCCAAGAAGGAATGTTCCTACCCCCTTTTGCACCACAATTAGCTTTATGCACTATCAGTTGTTGAGCTTTGTTTTGTTTGTCTGTGGGTTTTTTGTTTGCCTTTCCTTTGACGCATCTGGCATTGGCCACTACTGGAAGCAGACACTGGGCTAGATGCATGATCTGAAATGATACAGCTACTCTTGAGTTCCTAGATACTTAGCTGGAGGGATGCAAACCTACACACTCCAAAGAGCTCTGCTCACCGAAGCAATCCATGGTACTAACCTGGCCCCGTTACCCAGTACTGGAGCGTCTCTCAATCTTTAATGCATTCATTTCCCCAGCACCCCTGCAAGATAGGGCGCAGCTATTATGCCCATTTTATACGTGTGCAATTTGAGGCCCAGATCCACAAAGGGACTTCGGTGTCATTGGGGCAGAGAGGGAGAATGACTCTGTAGCCTGGGGATTAGGGTGCCTCCAGGAGGAAGGTGGGAGACCCAGGGCCCAGTCACTCTGCTCCTACCATTAGTTAATTCTTTATTCGAAGTGGAATAGCTTCAACAGGAGAGACTGAGGAAGCCCGAGCCCAGAGTCTCCCACAGCCCACTTGTCCAAGCACTCTCCTGAGAGGTGGGAAACCCCTGTTCAAATCCTTTCTCCCCATCAGACAGAGGGGGATCGGACCAGCCTCCCCGTCCCAGCTCAGCACTCTAACCACTAGACTGAAAGCTATAAGGGAAACCCCATGACCACCTCCTCCTCTGTCCACATTTTGAGCTGGGCTTGTTTCAGTTGGTGGGTATGGATCAGGCCCTGCAGACAAGATAGGCAGGGGAATGCCTGTCTTCCCCTGGCTTGTGGATCACACTGGGGCTTAGATGGGAGATGGACCTCTGGTTTCCTACAGTAAGGCAATGCGCATGCTCAGAGGCCAGAACATAAGCGCCAAGGGCACTTATAGACCACAAATGTAGGCACCGGGTGAGTTTAGCTGCCTGCAGGGTTAGACGGCAGCCGAGTGGGGATTTTGTGGATTGTTGTGGCACCTCAATCTGGGGTTTAGGTGCCTCAGGACCTTTGCTGATATTGACCAGAGACACTAAGTGACTTGATTTGCCAAAGGTCCTAGAGTCTAAGTGGGATGGGAAAATGCCCAGTACTGTTACCAACATTTCAGACATCTCCAATAAGAGCAGATTTCTAAACTACGCTGCCCTGGCTACCTGCCAGGAAATGCATCATCTTACAGGACCTCCCGTTAACACTCAAAACTCCTAATGGGCTGGGTCCCACAGGTGTTTCCAGGAGCTTTGAACCTTGCATACCATCAGCCAGCCCAGGGCTGTTAGGTTTGTAGATTTTAAGGCCAGAAGGGACCATTATGATCATCTCTGTGACTTCCTGGATAACACAGGCCAGAGGCGTTCACCCAGTTATGCCTGCATCAAGTTCAGTTACTAGGCATCAAAATGGAGCATAACTGTATTTTTTTAAGACATTCAAACTTGAATTAACTATTTCAAGAACTGGAGAATCCATCATATTCCTAGGTAAGTTGTTCCAATGGTTAATTATCCTCATTGTTCAAATGTGCACCTTGAAGAAAGACAGAATCCTGGTTTAGCAGGCTATTCTCAGTGCTCCCAGCTGAGCCCCCTTTAAACTGGGCTTTATAATGCTATTTACCAAAGCTCTTGCCACAACATCACTAATACAGGAAAAAAAAAAAAAAAAAAAACCCAAGCAGGTTCACTTATGTTCCAGGCTGGGGTTTCTTTGTGCGGAGTGTCTCAAAGGCATTGGAGTACAAAAGTCCTACAAACACAATTATTATTTAGGTTGCTGCTCTACGTTCTGGTTTCAGTGGCTTGTTAACATGATCTCTGGCTAACTGGATTATCATATGGATTGTGCGGAGCTGTCACAGTCCTAGTTTGCTGGAACTACTACATCAGTTTGGGAGGTTGCTTTCCCAGCTGCTTCCCCTGGCAGAACTTGTATTTACCACCTTTTATAGGAGATTGTCAGAGGCTGACCAATATTACACTCTGGGTCATTTAGGGCACATCTACACTGCAAAGACCCCAGTGAGTCTCAGTGCCTAGGTCAACTGACTCCGGCCTGTGCTACAGGGTTAAAAATAGCAGTGGAGATGTTCCAGCTCAGGCTGGAGCCCCGTCTCTAAGAGCCACCCCTATCACCAGTTTTCAGAGCTCAGGCTCCAGCCCGCTATGTGGCTAGTTTTAGCCTTGTGAGCCAGAATCAGTTGACCCAGGCTCTGAGACTCACGGCCACAGGGTTTTTTGTAGTGTACATGTATTCTTGGACAACTTGCTGAGCTCTAAGAGAATGAGCCCGGAGCTATGAGGCAGGCAGGCCCCTGCTCTAACCACACAACTGCCACCAACTCCCTGATTATGTTGGATCATATTAAAGAAGTTCTGTATTAAAATCACAAATGAGTTTGATTCCCCATAGTTTAAATTCCAGGGTATTACTAATTAAGAGGTCTCTTGGTTTTTGGTACTGTTTCTCTCCCTCTCTGTGTGAAACTTGCAAGCTGCTAATTGTGTTAGTACATTCTAAGACAGAGTCTGTTCTCAAAGCAATTCTTTGTAACAACAGCTACTCACACAGAGAGAGACTCAAAGCAATACTCTGTAACAACAGAAACAGCACACAGAGACTCCCCGCCCTTTTGTTGTATTCATCTCGCTTTGTTAACAATTGTGATTAAAATAGAGATAGAAGATGTATGTGGATGGACGCTTGGTGTGGATAATAACTGAATGATCAGGGAGGTGCCAGCCTAAGAATCTACTGTCCATCAGCTGAAGAAGGCATCAAGTGGAAATAACCAGAGGACCCCCGGAGGGCAGACTGGAATCCACCCAACAGCCTCAAGGATGGGAGAACCAAAGAACAAGATAACATCTGGCAGCACAGAGCCGTCAGGACTGTGCCATCTGCTGATTGATTCAGCAACAGCATGATGAAGCAATTCCCATAGACTGGCATAGGAAAAAATTCCTATACAAATGGACTCTAGAAAGTGAGAACTTTGGGGTCTGATTCTGCAAACCAACTTCCAGGAGCATCAGATGAGCATCTGACAAGGCCCTGCTCCCTCCTCATGTCCAGGCCACCTGGCCAGTGGCTTGGCATGAGCAACTCTAAGGCTGGTAACTATGATAACAACCTTGCAGAACCTCTGTGTATGTGTGTATGAATGAATGTGTGAATAAATATGAAATTGAATGGAATGTTATAGCTATAACTAACTGCTTACTAGGATTCTTTCTGTATTCACAATAAATGTGGCATTTTGCCTTTTCCCCTTTAATAAGATCCTGCTGGTTTTTATTTTATTGGTATAACAGGTAGTCTTTGACTAGCCGTGTCTCTTCTTTGCCCCAACTGCAGCCCTTGTTTTAGGGAAGCAGATGAGATTTTTCTGGAGGCTAGAGTGGTTATGAGGATCAATTCAGGTTTGTATGGCACTTTGTCCAAAGAAAGCACTAGGCCAGGGGGTGGGCAAATTCCAGCCTGTCTAACATTTCTGTCTGGCCTCCTCTGCCCCCTTGCGATCTCCAAGTCCAGGCTGCTAAAAGTCCCATGGTGCAGTGGGGCGCTCAGGCAGGCTGCCTGCCTGCCATGGCCCCATGCTGCTCCCAGAAGTGGCCAGCTACTGCTGGCACATCTCTGCGTGCCCCTGGCATGGGGGGGGGGAAGCGGCTCCGCGTGCTGCCCCCACCCCCAGGACCATCCTCACAGAAACCTGCCAATGGGTGCTGTGGGGAGAGTGCACGCATGCATGCATGAGCAGCGCACGGAGACCCGCTGCCCCCTTTTCCCCAAGGGGCGCACAGAGATGTGCCAGCAGCAGCTGTCCGCAGGCGTTTCTGGGGGCAGCGTGGGGCCACAGCATGCAGGCAGCCTGCCTGAGCCCTGCTGCGCTGCCGGCTGGGAGCTGCCTGTGGTAAGTGCCTTCTGGTTGGAACCTGCACCTCGCACCCCCTCCCACACCCCAACCCCCTGCCCCAGGTCAGAACCGCCTCCTGCACTCAAACTTCCTCCCGGACCCTGCACCCCCATCCCCTGCCCCAGCCCGGAGCCACCTCCTACACCAAACTCCCTCCCAGACCCCACACCCCTTCCATTAATGTAGTAGAAATGTGCAGCCCATGACAATTTACCAAAATTCGTGGAGTGGCCCCCCTGCAAAAATTATTGCCGAACCTCGCACTAGCCCCATGCTAGCTCTCATCACTTCTAGATCCTGTTTTCCAGTGGGACTTTTACAGAGTCCCACTCCCTGCACTTCTTTGTGGATCAGCATAGAAAGGCCTATTTTTCTACAGACAAATGAGGGCCAGACCCTCACTCGAGTTCTCTAAGTGGTAAAACTGATGGCTGTACTGTGCCCTGTCCCACTGTATATTGCAGCATCTTTCATCTCTAGTGCTGGTGGATTCTGCCCAGCCCAGCCTCACTTTCAGAATATGGTCTTCCCTACATTTCTAGAGAACTCATTCATTACGGGCTTGTCTACACAAACCCCTCCAGCGGCCCAGGAGGGGTGGTCTCCTGTTGGCACAGGTAATCCACCTCCCCAAGAGGCCGTAGCTAGAAATCTCCTGGCGACCGAGTGCTGTCTACATCGGGGATTAGGGCGGTTTAACTGTGTTGCTCAGGGGGGTGGATTTTTCACCCCCCCGGGCAACGTAGTTATACTGACCTAATTTCCTAGAGTAGACCAGGCCTTAGGGCTGGCTTATACTGGGAACTTACATCAGCATAGCTCAAGGATGGATGAAAAATCCATAGCCGAGAGATGTAGCTATGCCATCCTAACTCTCCCTACAGACAGTGCTAGGCTGATGGAAGAATTCTTCTGTCAGCCTAGCTACTGCCTCTTGGGGAGGTGGATTACCTGTGCCAATGGGAGAACCCCTCCCATTGGCGTGGGTTGTGTCTACACTGAAGTGCAGCAGCTGTGCCACTGTAGTGTTTCAAATGTAGACAAGCCCTAAAACAATATCCACTATCTCTACCCTATCAGCTGGACAGCCTGCCATAGCAAAACAGAATATCACCTAATCAAAGCTTCAGGATCAGGTTGGTAACAGCCTTTGGTGTTTTAACCTGAGAAGGGAAAGAAGGCCCCGGAATGCTATGTGCAATTTCACAGGGAGATCACATTGAAATAGGACTGGAAACAACCCAAAATGTAAAAATCCTTTATCTTGAACCCACTTTATGAAGTGGCACTGTTACAGTAGCAAACAAGTCTGGGTCTTATCCTTAGAGGTGCTATGCACCCACACCTCTTTGCCTTCCTTCCTTCTGAGATCAGGGCTTTAGTTTACTAGTAAGCATCACTTTTTTAAGTCAATTAGCGTCCTGCTAACAGCTGCAGTTGCTGAGATAGTTGGCATCTAAACAGCACTTCTCCACTGTAGATCTCAAGTTGAAATAGGCACCAAGATCGCTCTCTTACTTCTGGAGAAAATGAGTCACATGCTCAAGATCACACCGCAGGTCAGTGGCAGGAACAGAATAAAAGTCTCCTGTCTGGTGCCTTACCTACTGGACCATGCTACCTCCATACGTCTGCCGTTGCCAAGGGGAAATATTTGTGCGGGGACCGGGTATAGCACTCCAGGAAGGGACCAAGACTGAGAGACCCACTCCTCCCTCTATGTGCTTCTGTGGCAATTTTAGGTGAATGGATCACTCCACGGGCAGGGCTGACTTAGGCCACAGCTGATCTCTGGCAATTGCTCCTGGCTGCAGCCTACTGAAGACCAGGCCTGGCCATCTTCAAGATGCAGTACAAGACTGATTGAAAGCAGGTCTTTCAAAGCTCCTCTTTGTTACTATTTCCAAAGCTAAGATCTACTGGACAGTTACACTTCCAAGTCTGTACTGATCATATGTAGCCCAGGAGAGCTCACCTCCTTCCCTAATATTAGGCAGAGATGAATCACAGCAGCAGTTGGGCATGTTGCTGCCAGCATTCACAGCTGCTAAAACGTGAGAAGGTTCATGCTACCAAAGATACAGGTAAATTTTAACCCCAGCTCATCTCTGCAGCCAATGTCCTCCCCCACCCAGCCAACAATACCATTGTTATGAGTCAGGGAGGCTAACCTCTCTGACCATGTTGTCTAACTGGCACTGACTACAGGACTGGGTAATGTGCAACACAAATGGCTCCAGGATTACACTTTTTTCACACAGTATCTCTTTACATGGCATTAAGGATACTCAGTAATTAGACTTCAATCACTGAACACAAGAATTTAAAACAGATGGACAATCATTTATTTATTAAAGAGTGCAAAACATTATACTATCCAAAGATGCATTATACAGAAACCGTGCTCAAAAGAGGCAAACGGGATATCTGCATAGGACTGACACATTGTCCATAGGATGGAAAAGATGTTTTATGGCTGTTGAGGCAGATACGTCCACTAGCTGCCATCTCTTTCTTTACCGCAATGTTGTTGTTTTACAAGCAAGCAAGACTTCCCCCTTACCACTCTAACCAGTATAATTACAATAAATCGCCTGAGATGATGTGTTTAATGCATTCTATATTACCAAAAAATTAGCTAGGGTTTCAATATGAGACAGTTTCCCATGCAGTAATTGTAAATAAAAATACACACAGCTAGACTGAAAAGCACAGAAACAATTCTCTAGTTATAGCATCTGTTGCACTTAGAGACCCCCCTTTGCCCATGTTACAAGTCAGCCATACAAATGTAGAAAATTGACAGCAAAAGGCCCTCAAGCTACAGAACACTCATTTTAATTATAAAACCCACATAATTGTGCGTACTGAAAATTCACAGCAAGTTCTGCTTTCTCCTGCTGGCTGTATTTCAAAGTCAATATTAGAAATAGCACAGACTCCACTGACATCAAGGTCAGCTTGACCCCAGAAAAGAGTTTTTCAGATGGCAAATAATATCAATCAGTAAACTGTTTCCTAAGAGACCACATTTGTATTGAGTCAGTACAAATGGGTTTGGAGAACAGACATTTCTTCTAATAGGAGGGAATTTCCACTAAGGGAGCTGACAGTATGTGGGCTTAAGTCCACAAACAATGGGCCAAATCCTCAGGACTGAGGGGGCTTCTTTGCCTGCACTGCCAGCATAAGCCTCCCATGAGGGTGGCTTACTTGGCCCAGAAGGATCACTTGAGCGTAGGGATGATTCTGAGGCAGTGTAGTGTTGATGGAGGGCTGTGGCCGGAGAAAAGGGAATATGGCTGATGATTCTGGGCTCGGTTTTTGGTCTCTTGTGGACACTGCAACAAGGCTCAAGTTTGTTAGAGCAGTTTGAGGTCTGCTCTAAACACAGAGGGCTAGGGGATAGAAAGTCATACAGCACTACGATCAGGCCTCCTTTCCACACCAACCTCTGACCTGTGCGCTTTGGCCATTTCAGTAGATCCGGCCTCCATGTATATATTTAGTATTTGGATAGATATGCTGGTTAGTAGATCAACATGCTATGCACACAGCATGTTATAACAATTGCAATGTTTGTAAGCACTTCTCAGAATTCTCTCCTGCCTCTAAAGTGGCAAGCTCTAAAGTGACAACTGACAAGCATAGATCTTCCCCTTCAGAAAGGCCCTTCTGCCCTAGGTACTGTACTATCCAAGAACCAGATAAGTTGTCAGGGTATCAATATATCCTGAATCCATTTAGATTGCTCCCCTACTTGCATATACAACCCCTGAAGACATTCCTCTGCAATATTAAGGCCATGTCTACACTATGGGGCTATATTGGTACAACCCCAGGACTGTAATTATTCCGGTATAACCTCGTAGTGTAGACACAGCCTAAACTAATGTGGAAGGGTTTTTTCCCCCCATCGGTGTAGGAACACTACCTCCCTCCGCAACAGTAACTAGGTCGATGGAAGCATTCTTCACAGAAAGCTTGGTCTGTGAAAACATTGTTAAATCATGTAATGTTAGGATATTTGGCTTTCCTGAGCATTTAAATGGTTCAGATGTTTAGTTTCCTTCACGGTTTGAATCAAGTTGGGGAAGAAGATTTGAGCCAACTTTGAAAAGTGGGCAAGTATCGTATTTAAAGTGTTCTCTAGCTTCTGTCTCTTTGTTCTGCCCACTGATATCCCAGAGGTACACCGACCTGCTACTGCACAGCTTTGTTTACAAGGGAGTCCTGGCAAGCCAAGGTCTCATCCTACATTGTGCTGAACCTTCCCTGACATTGGGGCGAGTGAGGCGGTGTTAAGTTCCTCTCAGAATTTTTCCCCCTGGTTAGAAGCAACAATCCAACTTTGGGTTGTGATAAACGTGAATTGTGTTCATGTCTGTTTTGATTTACAGAGATCAGGACTGGAAAAACAGTGTCTCCCTTTCTCATTCTTGGGGGCTGGCTGTTTTGCAGATGGTTTCACAACTATCTCCTTATTTCTGTTTGGTTTTAATGCTAATAAAAGAAACAGAAGACTGAATTCCCCAGACAATACAGTGGGGGGTGGGGAGAGATGAATGTAACGTATGTATTCAGAAGTCTGCAACAGACAGAAATTACTTCTAGTTCACTTCCCTATTACACACTGGTATTGTTCTGTCACTTCAGGGGCATAAGGGCTTCATCGCCATCTATCTGGCTTTAGTAAGAGTGATGTGTGCTGGTACCAATGAAGAATTGTTCCAATTACTTCCCTGGAAAAGGGAGTAACTTGCAGCCTAACGTCCTACCCACACAGAGCAGGAAAACAACCATCTTTAAAAAGCACAGCTAATGGCCCCTGATATGTAGAACTTGCTACTGTGGTGAAATTCCAGTTTGGCTTCTGCTGGCAGCAGCTGGCTCTGTGAATCAGAGCTGCAGATGGTTTGAGACTCATATTGATTTACCATGAAAGTGAAGCTAGCAATCGATTCCTAGAGAGAAGGGATTTTTGCAGGTACTGCTGAGATGATGCTAGAACTCTAGCTGACAGAAGTTTGGTTATACAGTCATGAAAGAGATGGAGATGATAATGCCAGAGCATAAAAATCACCAGGTGAACAGCAATAAGCAGTTCTCTGAACAGCCGAACACGCAATTACAAGTGTTTGGCAGGTAACTATAGAGCTTCAGATCTGATAATTATCACCAACAGAAATTTTAGTTCATGTTTTTTAGGGGAAATAAGCATGGCTTTTACACTGAGAAGTTAGTGTCTTACACAATCAAGAAGTTATCGACTTCTAATGACACAGCTCACAGAGGTGGCGGTCTTCGTGTCTTGTTCTACAAGTGTATGTAATTAATGAGGCAACCCAATGGTAATTTATAAACCTGAGAATTTTTTTCTGAAGATTTTGGTCAATTATACCATAGCTGTCAGGTCATAGATTTGGAAGAGATTTTCTGAAATCTTGTCAAAAATATCATCACACAATGAGTCAGCAAAAGACGCAATCTTTTTTTCTACACTGAGAACTTTGAACATTATCAAAGACACTTTAATTCCAATTAAAGTGCAGCATTCAAAACATAAGCAATGCAAAGATATCAGCCAACTATGTAGATGAAGACAGTGATTTTAAAGAAGCAAGAATTTGCCTGTAATTTGAGAAATTTAAAAAAAAACCATGAAACTTTGTGATTTTTAATTGAGTGATAGATTTTATATAGAAAAATAACAGAACTAGTTACTAATTCTTGTAAACCAAGAATCATATGAAATACTGATCACTGGTCCAACTCAAGTATTCAGTATATGATCTAGTAGTCTGAACAATTAAAGGAGTGGTCTTAATTAGGTCCAGTGTAAAATATTAACCTTTTGGCTAAGATCCAAAGATAGCTTCAATTTACACAGATATATCCTCCTTCCAGGGGACAGAAGGGAAAAGTAACACCAGGGGCTCAACCTCTTTTTAATCCCTCGCTTGTAAAATCTTCTTACAATGGATTTGGTTAGTTCTCTCTACTGTATGGAATTCATAGTCCAGGCACAGAAATAAAAAGGGGCTGTAATTAAATAGGGGGAATAATTAGTGAAACATCCTGCACTAGATAATCCAAAGGAATGACAAAGACTGAGCATAAATGGTGATTCAAAGCACGAGGTACCATGTCTGTCCCAAAGAAGCCAAGTGCTTTTAAATGCAAACATCCTATTATCTACATGGGGGCAAAATGCACAGAAAACTCACTGAAGAAACACAGCTTGTTTAGTCTGGATTTCCAACGCTTCACAGAAATCAGGACCTTCTGACATGACACAGCAGATGACAGATAAATATATCAGCTCAGAAAAGACCCAACATATAGAGAGGTATGGCTGGAAATCACTGCATTCCTTCCACTGCTAACACAGTGGTTGTGAGAGGCATTTCTAGCACGTGAGCATTCCATTAGTCCCCTACTGCATATTTTGTTTCAGTATCATATAAACTATAGTCACAGTTTACTTTCGAGCCGTCAAGGTTTAAAATCAGTGCATTCTTTAAAAGAATTAACTATTACAATGTGGGGAACATAATGTCTTTTGTAGAAAAGAATTTTTGAAATCAAATTAATCCAGGAACATTTTGCTCTTGTTGTGGCACTGGGACAGGTTTCTGTGGAGTCCCGGTGTGGCCAATAGAGAGCCAAGAAAAGATCATTAGGTTATTCACAACATTTTGGCCAAGACACAAGAGGGAAATTTGTTGGACAGATCCTAATAATAAAAAGTGCGTTAATCAAGGGCAGCAGAAAATCCTTTCCCCATTGTTGCTGGAATGTGCCATTATTCAAAGATCGCTGGGGATTAGCAAATTACTTTTGAGCGTTGCTTTTGTTATAAATAAGGAAGTCAGAAATGTCGTGCCATACGTTACTGTCGTCATACAGGTAAGTCATGGAAGATTGCAGAGAGGGTTGGAGAGTGTGCCGATGATATTCAAAGAGCCACAGAACAATCCCCCAAGTCACAGCAGCAAAGATCGGGAAAGGGTCCTGCTTGGGTTCTGGGATATAACCCTTCTCCACTGCCAGTCGGGACAAGCCAAACAGAATACGAGACAGCAGGTACATGTTTATCTACATAAAGAGAAAACGCAAGGAATATTAGCCTAGTAACATGGCTAGCAAATCTGACCAAATCAAGCAACTTGGAAATTAAAGACATAGAAAAAGTTAATATCTGACCATAGTTTACTATATAATTGCTTTCAACATTGTAGTGTGTGTTTGTATCCTCCTAACATGATTACTGTCCTGCTTTGTTCATTGGCACTCTAGTTCTGCTGAGCAATAGGTTTCATCTGGTACCACATGGTATCACTTGGAAGATCAGTTGTATTAGCAGTAGATGCTGCGTTGCCAATACACTTCACAAGGTGGAGTGAAATCAACTTTCCAAGAGCTCAGTCAATTGGCTCTGCATCTTCATTTTAAAATCCAATTTAGATAAACTGCATGGGCACACTTATATCAGTTTCATATCATTTATATTGGTATAACCTGAAACTGTACATTTTACTACGTCAGTTAAACAAATATAAGCCAGGTTTAAATCAAATTAAGTGTGTCCAAAGAGAGTTCTGTGGCAGTTCAACTATATCAGTTTCAAATCACAACTTCAGTTAAACCAGTGCAAGTCTATGCGTGGAACAGGCCGGCGTGGCTTTCCCAAGGCTATCCCGCGAGTCAGTGGCAGAACTGGAAATACAAGGCAGGTCACAAGGCTCCCAATGCTATGTGCACTACCCACTGATGCAAACTATTTTCCTCGAGGCTTTGACAGTAAACAAGCTAAATATGAAAGGTGGCCATATCACATTAGAGCATCACTTACAGCATCAGTCCTTTTTTGTTTTTTAAATCCTAGTCAAACCAGCTGGTACACAACATGTTTTTTGGGCAAGGTCAGAAAGATAAAACTCCACAAATACATTTGTTTACCTGGCTGTTGATATGATTGTTTTCACCAAACACTAACCAGCCTCCAACACAGGCTGCTACGAAGGAGTGCAACTGAAAGTTCTTTCCCTGTAGTCGGGATTGCAGCGCCATCAGCCCCTTGTAAGTGAACACAAAATACGCCAGGTTTCGGGAATGAGTATAAGTGGCCTGAGCAATCGCTTTCAGTTTCTCTCTTAAACTGAGCAAAGGAACAAACAAACGTTAGTAAAGCAATGTGGCCATCACACTGTTCACTCTGCTGGTACCTTGTCTACTTAGACTAAGGTTTTTGGGTCAAGAACATTCTACCTCTGTGCGTACAGCACCTGGCACAATGGGGCCTATTCTTGGTTAGGCCGTAGACACTACTGCAATACTTTTCTTTTCTGAATAGGCTCAACAAAAACAAAGCTGTGAGGATGGCTCATTTCACTGCTAGGTCACTGATCAGAATCCAGTCGAGGTCTGTGTGTACACTGATGATTTATCATCGTTCCAGAAATTGACAGCCAGTCACTGGAGCAGCTGCATCAGCAAAACCGCCCGGGGGCTTTCCTTGTCTACACAATTTGCACTGGTGCAATTTAACCCTGCTTGAAACAAGGTAAGTCCCACTGGGACTAACGGCAGTTCTCCTTGTCTGCCCTAGTTGTACTGGTGGCTGGCCCTCTGGGAAAAATCCCCAATACTGTATAACCAAGGCCTAGCTCAGAGGTGAGATATCAGCTTCCTGAATCTCTGAAACAACAGGCTGCATTCTGCTTATCATCTGCATTTTTAAAAAGTCACATTGTGAGATTTTCCCATTTAGTTAGGAAAACAAGCATTTGATCTGAACAGGTCTGGTGTTTTCAAAGAGTTCACTTTTAAAAAATGGATGACTGTAGCATACTCTCATCCTTACAGAGAATGCCAGAAAGGAAGAGCTAATGTCTGTACCTTCCACTCTTGAAGAGAAAGGTCATCACCAGAGCATGGGGGGCACGGATCTTTGCTCCATAGCTGCAAGAGAAAAATTATTATATGCATACACACAATGTTTTCAGAGGGCTTTTTATTACTGTAAGCCAACTATTGATCTTTTAATCCTTATATTATAGTGGAAATAAATCACAAGTCATTGGTTGATCAGCTTAAGTCAATTTCAATACATGGCCTGATAATTCAATCTATGGGTTGGTAGCTTTATTTTTTATTTATATGGTATTTACAGCCAAATAGCCACAGACTAATAGACTGTAACTTAAAAATAATGAAGGCCATTAAACCTAACACATTCCAAATGGGAATAAAACCAAACAACCTCAGCTGAAGTAAATAAAGAAATGCTAGCTCTGAGCACTTGAAAGGGCATTAGCACCTTTACCAAAAAAATAGGCCATGAATGCATCAATAGAGCCCTGCACAGATACAAAATTTGTATCTGATCTGCAAAAATGATCCACGGATATCTGCAGGGCTTGAGATGTAAACTCTGGATCCACATCCATCAACGATCCGCAAAAATGGTCCACGAATATCTGCAGATATAAAGCGGATATCCGTGGATTTTCAGGGCTCTGTTCATCATTCATAGTGCTAGTTATCTTTATTAAGTGCTCAGAGCTATACAGCTAAGTATTCAGTTTATCCTATTCCAAATGATGCAATTCAAAAGTGGATCAATGGGCCTTCTACACATCCATGTTTTAACCAAAACGTAACTTCATTTCACAATCCTACACAGCTCTCTGCTTGTTGATTTTGGAATACTAAACCTCAAACCTGCAGAGAGAAAACATTCATCAGGCCACAGAATTCATCTCATATTTTTCTTCTCCTCCTATTATTCTCGAGCTCCAAGTTTAAATCTTGGCAGATGATGGAGTTGGGCTTTATGGTCTAAGATTTGAACAATTTTAAATTATTGCAGCAAAAACATGAGTCACGAAATAAACTTCTTTCAGTCCTCTCTGCAGTTTCTTACAGCGTCTAGGATTGCACTATTTTCCCCCTTAATTTGAATTTATTTCCCCCAGATTAAAAAATCCTCCAAAGTGTCTGCGTATGGGGTGTGGACAAAGATTTTAAACTCTGCAGCCTAAAATTAACTACCTGAACATGTAGCCTGATTTTCAGAAACGATGATCACCCAGAGCGCCTTCTGAAACCAATGGGAGCTATGAGGGCTCAACACCTCAGAAACTCAGGTGCTTTAACATGGTTTTAATTGCCTAACTTTAGGCATTCATGTTTGAAAACATTGTTTTTTATTTAGATAGACTTAAAACAGGGAAAGTATCAGTAACTTAAAGGGAGAAAATTAAAAACAGTATGTTAGTATATGTTTAAATCTCCCCCACACCCACCTCCTCTTCACTGCTTTAATAACTAGCTTGCCATACTCTGACAAGTTTGGACTGAATCTCTGGCTACCTGACCATGACTCCCCCACCCACTCAGTTACTACAGACAAGTGGGAGCTGGCAACTAGGGCTTGCCTACATGGCCCGGCAAAACACACCAGGGTGGTGTGATTTGTAAAGTGCACCAACAGGTCATTAAAGCAACCGAAGTACTTTTTAAGAGTGCACCAGCAGGGTCACACAGGGCCCTTAGAGCACAACACATTAGTGCACTTCACAAATCACAGCCTTTGGGTGCATTTTGCCAGCACCATGCCAACAAGACCAAAGTATATGTTTTCTTCCCTAAATAAAGATAAAAGGCCTAATTCTGCTTCCACTGAAGTCAACAGAAGCAGGTACGACCCTGCTTTTAGAAATTAAGCCCTTCTTTGGAGTATTTTTTAAACATCTGTACAATTTTTGGTCTTTATTCACAGCTCAAGTGAATGCAACTAGAACGCCGCTGAAAGGTATCAGCTAAGAAACAAAAACAGATTATAAATGCTTTTCCAAGGGGCAAAAAGAATTGCCCTACTGTATTGTATTGCCCTACTGTTAGTCTGTATTCGCAAAAAGAAAAAGGAGTACTTGTGGCACCTTAGAGAGCTTATGCTCAAATAAATGTGTTAGTCTCTAAGGTGCCACAAGTTCTCCTTTTCTTTTAACATATCAGAATACAGTTCTTAAAATTATCCAAAAAATGTGTGGGTGGGTCTGTCATAACCTGGGAGCAGCAATTTTGATAGGACTGTGCTTAAAGTGCACCCCACAAGGACAGCTTGACTTTATTTTATTTTTTGCTAGGCCTGTGACCCTTTATAATCCACCTTTCTTGAAGCACTGCTGGAATAAGCTGTACAGAGCTCCTCAAATTAAGTTACAGAAGCTGCTCCCTGAAATGCATGCTTCCTCCGAGGGAGGTCGCCTGTACCGCAGCGGACTCTGGTGGGGCAAGGGACAATCCTAGGGAACCCTGGGTATGGGCCTGGGGAGAAAACCCCCTCCCACCTCACAAGTACAGCGTGTGCGCGGGCACGCACACACGTGCGTGGCCTGAGAAGACAGTCGAGGAGGGCCTGGAGGAGAGGCCTCCTCCCCACCAGGCACAGCTGGGCACGGGTTAGCAAAGCCTGGAGAGGAGAGCCCCCCACAGGCACAGCCCAGGGGGGAGGGCCTGGAGAAAAGAAGGACCCCCCACAGCATGGGGGGGGGGGAAGGGAAGAGACTGGAGGAGAGAGCCCCCCCGCCCCACAGGCACAGTCCAGGGGAGGGGAGCAGGGCCTGGAGGGGAGAGTCCGTCCCCCCCACTCACACACAGGCGCAGCCCGGGGGACGGGAGCAGGGCCTGGAGGGGAGAGGAGTCGTGCCCCCCCCCACACAGACACACACACAGGCGCAGCCCGGGGGAGGGGAGCAGGGCCTGGAGGGGAGAGGAGTCGAGTCGTCCCCCCCCCCCCCCCCACACACACACACAGGCGCAGCCCGGGGGAGGGGAGCAGGGCCTGGAGGGGAGAGGAGTGGTCCCCCACACACACACACACACACAGGCGCAGCCCGGGGGAGGGGAGCAGGGCCTGGAGGGGAGAGGAGTCGTGCCCCCCCACACACAGACACACACACAGGCACAGCCCGGGGGAGGGGAGCAGGGCCTGGAGGAGAGAGTCATTCCCCCCCCACACACACACACAGGCACAGCCCGGGGGAGGGGAGCAGGGCCTGGAGGAGAGAGTCATCCCCCCCCCCCACACACACACACAGGCACAGCCCGGGGGAGGGGAGCAGGGCCTGGAGGGGAGAGTCATCCCCCCCCCCCCCCCCCACACACACACAGGCACAGCCCGGGGGAGGGGAGCAGGGCCTGGAGGGGAGAGTCATCCCCCCCCCCCCCACACACACACAGGCACAGCCCGGGGGAGGGGAGCAGGGCCTGGAGGGGAGAGTCATCCCCCCCCCCACACACACACACAGGCACAGCCCGGGGGAGGGGAGCAGGGCCTGGAGGAGAGAGTCATTCCCCCCCCCACACACACACAGGCACAGCCCGGGGGAGGGGAGCAGGGCCTGGAGGAGAGAGTCATTCCCCCCCCCCACACACACACACAGGCACAGCCCGAGGGAGGGGAGCAGGGCCTGGAGGGGAGAGTCATCCCCCCCCACACACACACACAGGCACAGCCCGGGGGAGGGGAGCAGGGCCTGGAGGAGAGAGTCATTCCCCCCCCCCCCCACACACACACAGGCACAGGCCGGGGGAGGGGAGCAGGGCCTGGAGGAGAGAGTCATTCCCCCCCCCACACACACACAGGCACAGCCCGGGGGAGGGGAGCAGGGCCTGGAGGAGAGAGTCATTCCCCCCCCCCCCCCACACACACACAGGCACAGCCCGAGGGAGGGGAGCAGGGCCTGGAGGGGAGAGTCATCCCCCCCCACACACACACACAGGCACAGGCCGGGGGAGGGGAGCAGGGCCTGGAGGGGAGAGTCATCCCCCCCCCCCCACACACACACAGGCGCAGCCCGAGGGAGGGGAGCAGGGCCTGGAGGGGAGAGTCCCCCCCACACACACACACACAGGCACAGCCCGGGGGAGGGGAGCAGGGCCTGGAGGAGAGAGTCATCCCCCCCCCCCCCACACACACACACAGGCACAGCCCGGGGGAGGGGAGCAGGGCCTGGAGGAGAGAGTCATCCCCCCCCCCCACACACACACACAGGCACAGGCCGGGGGAGGGGAGCAGGGCCTGGAGGAGAGAGTCATCCCCCCCCCACACACACACACACAGGCGCAGCCCGGGGGAGGGGAGCAGGGCCTGGAGGAGAGAGTCATCCCCCCCCCCCACACACACAGGCGCAGCCCGGGGGAGGGGAGCAGGGCCTGGAGGAGAGAGTCATCCCCCCCCCACACACACACACAGGCACAGCCCGGGGGAGGGGAGCAGGGCCTGGAGGAGAGAGTCAAATCCCCCCCCCCCACACACACACAGGCACAGCCCGAGGGAGGGGAGCAGGGCCTGGAGGGGAGAGTCCCCCACACACATACAGGCACAGCCGGGGGAGGGGAGCTGGGCCCCGGACCATGGGACGGCACTAGGTACAAGGGTGACCCCGCTTACACCGCTCCGTTCCGGAAGCCCTTGAGCACGGCCAGCGCCGCGCGGTATCTGCGCCGCTGCAGCAGGGAGTTGACGGTGTAAAGCAGGGTCTTGAGCATCGCCTGGGCCCCCATGGCCGCGACGCTCCGACCGGGGAAGGGAAGGGGGGGGACCGCTTCGGCAGCGCACAGAGCCAACGGGAACGCTGCTAAAGAGGTCCGGGCGGGCAGCAGGCACCACGAAGATGAGGTTCCGCATCTGCGCGGAGCGAGCTCAGCCCATCACACTCGTATGAGCTCCCTCAACCACCCATCAAACCTCTGACAAATGGAAGACGCTGCCCTGCCCCTTTAAGGAGGGGATATCGAAAGTGATCTTGCTATTGGGGAAAGGTCCCAATACTGCAGCCAATCACAAACTTTCCCCTCCTCCAGGTCTGTTGCAATTGGCCAGAACAGAAGCGACTCTCTTCCAATGAGGGTTGGCCCTCTGGCTGGCCGGTTGGGGGGTGGCTCTTTCGCTGCCTTGTGGGGCTGGAGGTGGGGGCTTGGAGCGCCATGCCTGGACCCTAAGGCGTGTTACAGCCACTGCGGGTCCCCGGCCCATCCCACCAGCACCCCAGGTGGGGCCACAGGCATGGCTGGGGAGGTTCGGGCTGCGGCGCCCGGGCTTGTGCCCTGCGTCTGACGGGCCACCTACCGGTTGCCCAGGGGACGGCACAGAAACCCTGTGCTGGGCACGAAGGGAAGTCTCTTCCTAACCTCTGCCACTTAGTGATGGGTTTAGTTTAGCAGCCTTCTAAAAGAAAAGTATTCTCTCCACTATAACCACTGATGGTCTCATTACCTCTGGTCTTTTTTTGAATTCTGTGAAACACATTCGCTCAGTGTTGCCCAGTGACAGTGAGTTCCACAGGTTAATTGTGTATTGTGTGACACTCCCCTGGCCGACATCCTGAGAGCGAAGGGCTAGGTGGTGCAGATGGATGCCCTGATTGTCAGAGCCCTTGGCGCCTGGGACCCCTGCAACGAGCATGTGCTGCAGACCTGCAGGATTGGTCGACGCTATGCCCTGCTCATGTGGCGCCTCATGGTCTCTGACACCATATGATGGCCCAGGGACATCTACACCGCACACATCACCAGCCACCGACAGTACCAGGAGATGTGAGCCAGAGCGATGTCATGCATCGACTATGAGAAAGGGACTGAGAGACTTTGTTCGTTGGACCATATGAACTGGAACCGTAAACTCACTAAACATTAAATCTCACCAAATGAGGGTCAATCCAGTCTCACCATCGTATCCCCTTATTATACTCCACACCTGAACATAGCCATTATATGAACAACATACCCTCATATCTCAATGTCTGTACTTTGACCCTTTAAGCTTTTACCCCCAATCAGGGATATTGCAGATTATGTATTCCTTATGCCATCCAATCTTAAACTGAATTTCGCACCCCTTCATAATCTGTACTTTATTCCCTGATAACCAGACACTTCTACACTTGGTGCTTTGTTTGACATCCCTCCACTAAGGGCCAAATGCTGGTTCTATTGAGGCTGCTGGGACTTTTACCAGTGACTTCAACAGGACCAGCACTTGACTCTAAATGGTCAAGCTGTAGCCTGAAGGGTCCTTCCTGGTGGCCAGCACACTGAAATATTTTGAGAAAGAAACAGTGGGGGACAGGTGGTGGGAGGGAAGCTGGGTTTTTCACAAAGTGGTCTGCAAAATGAAGCAGTTTGAGATCTCCTATATCATTCACAGACAAAAAACTATGTTAAAATAGAATCAAGGTTGAGAATGTATCTATTAGTTAAGGGTAAATAACATTGCAGAGATGCTGTAATTATCCCAAAACCAAGCATTATAAATCTTAGCATTATTCACAATTAAGGTTAAACTTAAAAGAAACCCAAACATACTAAGATAAGAAATGCACAGTTAAGACACCCAAACAACCTTAGCTCTGCCCTGTAGTGATATGATGCAGTAACCACAATTATGATTAATGCTCTTTGGTGGTTGTAGTTCCCTTTGCGCTATCACTAGAGGGCAAGTAGTTATTATTTCAAGTAGTTATTATTTCAAGCACTGACACCCAAGCTAGTTTGCAGCCATAGAAGCTGAGTCTTAATCTACCAATGAGAACTTTTGATACACATGTCCAGTCTAACTGGACTGAGTCATTACAACCAATAGACTTGTTGAATGTCAATTGCCTGTAGAGGAGGAGAGGTTGAACTATATAGGCTATCACAGTGACTTCAATTAAAAATTACCTGAGTTATTGTCTTGAGCTTGTCTGTAGCCAATACAATTATAGTAATTAGATACAATTGCTAATCACTTAGGATGGGATCTCTAGAATGGGGCTGCAGTGTGCATGCTCAGAGGCTGAAACATCTGTATCTAGGGATTTTTACTGCAAAAACAGAGGCGCTGAGCAAATTTAAGTACCTACAGGGTTAGAGAGTAATGAATGGGAGTTCTGTGGATTGTAGTGGTGCCTAAAAGCAGGACTCGGGCATTTAAATACATTTGTGGATCTCACCCTTAGCCTATTTATATCCTAATTTCCTCAAATATAGCCCATGCACAAGATCTGTTACGTTTAACCATATGGAACCTTTGAAGTCTGTTATTCCATTTTTAAGATCGTTCAAGACAAAGGGCCTTTTTTAAAAGGTATTTAGGTGCCTAAAGATGCAGATAGGCACCTAGTAGGATTTTCAAAGGTACCTAGGGGTCTAACTCCCATGGATTTTTGGGAGTTCGATCTCTGGGTGTTTTTGAAAAAATCCTACTAAATGCCTATCTGCATTTTTAGGCACCTAAATACCTTTAAAATTCTGACCCAAAGAAAATACTGATGAGATGTTAGATTTCTTAAAGGACCAAGTTTCTAATGAATTATAACTCAAACGAGTTCACAGACTCATATGTACATTCTCAGCAAATTCATTCTTAAAGAGTGCCGTGAGCCTGGGGAGGAGAGATTCTTTGTTTTTACACACACAACAAAGAATGTGAATCCCTTACTTTACTCAGCTTTAACTATGGAGTTGTAACCCGGGCCTCCATAGTTAGAACGGGACACCAGCTATTGGCAAGATGAATAAACCAATTTCAATGCATCAGGTTAGGATTCAGGCCTGCGTTGCTGGCATCGTATACTTTGTCAAGAAATCTTAAACCAACTTTGGGGGATGAGGAAATGGCCACAAGGTTATTTGCACCCCTGTGGGTGTATCTGGCTCCAATTCCTACCAAGGTACCATTCTCAGCATGAACCACTGGGTTTTCATTCTGCCAAGCAACTGTCTTTTACAGGGCTACGATTCTGGAGCCTTTCAGCGCTCTGCTGGGGATGTTCCCTCTTGTAACCACCGCCGCAATGCGGCCCCCGCTCCGCGCTCGGCGGTCTGACTCAATGGGGCTGCAGGGTCCAGGCCGGTCACGTCTCGGGCAGTTCTGTGGCCGTCCTCAGGTGAAATGCCAACGCCTCGCCCTTGCACCTGGCCGGCTCAGCGGCCCTGTCGGCAGTGACTTCCCTCCACGGGGTGTTTACTCGCATACGGATACTCTAGTACCCCCACGAGGGCTTTATTCCCGACAGGCATCCGCCTCCCCGTAAGGCCTTTGCTCCACATCTAGGCACCCCATTCCCATAGGCGCTTCACCCCCCCACAGGGGCACCCCTGTTCCCCCGCAGGGGTTTTACTCCCCATTTCATGCTCCACCGCCCACCCCCAGCAGACCCCGGCGCGAGGCTCCCCCTGGCGGCCGGCCCGGCGCCTCCAATCCCTTCCCACAATGCCCGTTCAGGCGGCTCGGGCCCGGCCGCCGCGGCTCCAAGATGGCGCAGGCGATATTCGAGGCGCTGGAAGGTAGCGGGCTGCAAGGCCGGGTCGGGCGGGGCGCGGGGCCCATACGGCACCTCCCGGGGGCGCCGCAGCGTCAGGCAGGGCCGCGGCTCTTCCGCGCCGGGCGCCTCCCCTCCCTCCGCTGCACAGGGGCTCGGCGGCCGCGGGGCCGCCCCAGGCAGCCCGGCCGCCCGGGGGAGGGTTCCTGGAACAGCCGCGCACAGAGGCAGGAGGCTGCGCCACCCTCCCGCTGCAGCCGCCGGGAGCAGTGTCACCCTCATCCCTGGGGGAGCCGCCCGGAGCAGTGCCCCCCCCCCCCCGTGGGGACCCCCTCGCCATAGACCCGGCCAGCCGGGAGCAGTGCCCCCCCCATCTCCCCCGGGGGAGCCTCCCGGAGCAGTGCCCCCCCATCTCCCCCGGGGGAGCCTCCCGGAGCAGTGCCCCCCCATCTCCCCCGGGGGAGCCTCCCGGAGCAGTGCCCCCCATCTCCCCTGGGGGAGCCTCCCGGAGCAGTGGCCCCCCCACCTCTGTGGGGACCCCCTCGCCATAGACCCGGCCAGCCGGGAGCAGTGCCCCCCCCATCTCCCCCGGGGGAGCCTTGGAGCAGTGCCCCCCCCCCACCTCTGTGGGGACCCCCTTGCCATAGATCCGGCCAGCCGGGAGCAGTGCCCTCCCCATCTCCCCACGGGAGCCGTCCGGAGCAGTGCCCCCCCCCCCCCCATCTCCCCCGGGGGAGCCTCCCGGAGCAGTGCCTCCCCATCTCCCCAGAGGAGCCGTCCAGAGCAGTGTCCCTGCCTCACTCCTGTGGAACTCCTCCATAGATCTGGCCTGCCTGGAGCAGTGCCCCCCCCATCCTAGGGGAACCCCCCCCAAGACCTGGGCCACCTGGGAGAACCCCCCCCCATCTCCTGCAAACCCCCCTAGAGATCTGGCTTTGTACAGTGCCCACACCCTGGGGAACCCCCTCCAGAGACCCAGACTGTGTGGTGCAATGCCCCCAGACCCTCTCAGGAGACCCAGCCTGCCTGGAGCAGTGCTCCCCAGGGAGCCCCCCACCCTGGGAAACCCCCCAAGGAGACCTGGCCCACCTGGGGCAATGCCCCTCTGGGTACCCGCACAGAGACCCAGCCCACCAAGAGCAGTGCCTCCCTGGGAACTCCCGCCCCCCATGTCCCTTCCTGGGAGACTCCAGGGCTAGGAATACCCTTTCCTCTCCTGGGATAGCCCAGCCCCAAGGGCCAGGGAGACCCTTTTCCCTTCTGGGAGACCCAGCCCCCAGGGAGATCCTGCTCCTGTATGTCCTAAGGAGATCCCCCCCCACACCCCGAAGTCCCCCTTCCTGAGCCTGCAGGACCCAGGGGACTCCTCCTGCCCCTCATACTGATTGACCCAGCCCCTTCCTCTGGGGAGTTGCTGTCTCCAATGAGACCTCACCCCACCCTCTCTTCCTAAGAGAACCCCCAGGGCTCAGAGAGCAGGCCTTACCCCCTGGAGATGCACTTCCCCTTTCCCTGTAGGGCTGGTAGCCAATTCCTTTTCAGCGCCTCAGTAATAAATGTGGATCTTTCAATAAGCACTCTGTGACATCGGTTCATTATGTGCTGTAAGTGGCAGTGTGGATCAGGTTGGTAACGGATGGATGCGGTAGTTAATAGATTCAAGGCCAGAAGGACCATTCTGATAATCTAGTCCAGTAGTTCTCAGCCAAGGGTACACGTAGCCCTGGGGGTACACAGCGGTCTTCCGGGGGTACATCAGCTTGTTTAGATATTTGCCTAGTTTTACAACAGGCTACATAAAAAGCACAAGAGCAGTGAGTACAAACTAAAATTTCATACGACTTGTTTTTACTGTTCCATGACCTATACACTGAAATGTAAGTACAGCCCAATATTTGTATTCCAATTTATTTATTTTTTAATTATCTGGTAAACATGAGAAAGTAAGCATTTTTTCTGTAATAGCATGCTGTGACACTTCTGCATGATGTCTGATTTTGTAAGCAAGTAGTTTTTAAAGTGAGGTAAAACTTGGGGTATGCAAGACAAATCAGACTCCTAAAAGGGGTACAGTAGTCTAGAACAGTGGCTTTCAACCTTGGGGCAAAGATGTACCTTCACAGCTGTTAGGAAAGCACTTAGCTCAGTGCTGGCATTACACACAAAATGAATAGTCCTTGAGACTCAACGTGAAACTGGCAAGTCAAAAGAGAAATAGACCAGTCCTGTTTCAATGTCCAAGCCAAGAGAAATCCAAGAGGTAAACAAAAATCATAAATCAGTGGTCTCCCACTGGGCTCAGGATCCAATTCAGTTACTGCATTTATCTGGCCCTAATGACAGATTCAGATTCTGCAGAAAGCAAATTTTCATTAAAGAAAAAATGGGGCTTTTAGTGCTTATGATTGTGAAGAAAATCTTCCAAATCTGACTATCATTTATGCAAAATGGATGCAATGTTGTCTTCCTCAGTCAGCAGATAGCCTGAAACAACTCTGATATGTGAACTGCCCCAACCATCTCAAATGGGTATTAATTCTTAAGATTATTGATTAAATTTTCAGATAATTTAGGCAATTGTGTACCTAATTTGTGAAATTACAGCAATTATATTTGCGTAACTAGTAACTCCATGGGCAAAAGATCAGATTAATGAGGAGCAAAATGGTGGGGGTCCTAAAATTGTCTTGCATCACTTTTCCCACTGAATGATGCTAATTGCAACTTTAACATTATTGTAGTCAATATTCTACTCTTGATCTCTGCTCAAGCCTCCTTCTGTTTTCTCTGGGATCAAGGGTACTATGTGGCTGTAACCCAGAAGATCCGGCCACAGACTATCATTAAAAATTAGGTCTGTCAAGCAATTAAAAAAATTAATCACGCACACTGTTAAACAATAATAGAATACCATTTATTTAAATATATTTAAATATATTTTCAAATACGTTAATTTCAATTACAACACAATACAAAGTGATCAGTTTATATTTTTGTTACAAATATTTGCACTGTAAAAAACAAAAGAAATAATATTTTTCAATTCGCCTAGTACAAGTACGGTAGTGCAATCTCTTGATCATGAAAGTTGAACTTACAAATGTAGAATTATGTACAAAAAAACCTGCACTCAAAAATAAAACAGTGTAAAACTTTAGAATCTGCAGGTCCACTCAGTCCTACTTCTTGTTCAGCCAATCGCTCAGACAAACAAATTTGTTCACATTTGCAGGAGAATAACGTTGCTCTCTTCTGATTGACGTCACCTGAAAGTGAGAACAGGTATTCGCATGGCACTGTTTTAGCCAGTGTTGCAAGATATTTACGTGCCAGATGCGCTAAAGATTCATCTGTCCCTTCATGCTTCAATGCGTCTGTGCTGATGACAGGTTCTGGTTGATAACGATCCAAAGCAGTGCAGACTGATGCATGTTCATTTTCATCATCTGAGTCAGACGCCACCAGCAGAAGGTTGATTCTCTTTTTGGTGGTTCGGGTTCTATAGTTTCCACATCAGAGTGTTGCTCTTTTAAGCTTTCATAGAATCATAGAATCATAGAATATCAGGGTTGGAAGGGACCCCTGAAGGTCATCTAGTCCAACCCCCTGCTCGAAGCAGGACCAATTCCCAGTTAAATCATCCCAGCCAGGGCTTTGTCAAGCCTGACCTTAAAAACTTCCAAGGAAGGAGATTCCACCACCTCCCTAGGCAACGCATTCCAGTGTTTCACCACCCTCTTAGTGAAAAAGTTTTTCCTAATATCCAATCTAAACCTCCCCAACTGCAACTTGAGACCATTACTCCTCGTTCTGTCATCTGCTACCATTGAGAACAGTCTAGAGCCATCCTCTTTGGAACCCCCTTTCAGGTAGTTGAAAGCAGCTATCAAATCCCCCCTCATTCTTCTCTTCTGCAGGCTAAACAATCCCAGCTCCCTCAGCCTCTCCTCATAAGTCATGTGTTCTAGACCCCTAATCATTTTTGTTGCCCTTCGCTGGACTCTCTCCAATTTCTCCACATCCTTCTTGTAGTGTGGGGCCCAAAACTGGACACAGTACTCCAGATGAGGCCTCACCAATGTCGAATAGAGGGGGACGATCACGTCCCTCGATCTGCTCGCTATGCCCCTACTTATACATCCCAAAATGCCATTGGCCTTCTTGGCAACAAGGGCACACTGCTGACTCATATCCAGCTTCTCGTCCACTGTCACCCCTAGGTCCTTTTCCGCAGAACTGCTGCCTAGCCATTCGGTCCCTAGTCTGTAGCGGTGCATTGGATTCCTCCGTCCTAAGTGCAGGACCCTGCACTTATCCTTATTGAACCTCATCAGATTTCTTTTGGCCCAATCCTCCAATTTGTCTAGGTCCTTCTGTATCCTATCCCTCCCCTCCAGCGTATCTACCACTCCTCCCAGTTTAGTATCGTCCGCAAATTTGCTGAGAGTGCAATCCACACCATCCTCCAGATCATTTATGAAGATATTGAACAAACGGCCCCAGGACCGACCCCTGGGGCACTCCACTTGACACCGGCTGCCAACTAGACATGGAGCCATTGATCACTACCCGTTGAGCCCGACAATCTAGCCAGCTTTCTACCCACCTTGTAGTGCATTCATCCAGCCCATACTTCCTTAACTTGCTGACAAGAATACTGTGGGAGACCGTGTCAAAAGCTTTGCTAAAGTCAAGAAACAATACATCCACTGCTTTCCCTTCATCCACAGAACCAGTAATCTCATGATAAAAGGCGATTAGATTAGTCAGGCATGACCTTCCCTTGGTGAATCCATGCTGGCTGTTCCTGATCACTTTCCTCTCATGCAAGTACTTCAAGAAAGCACGCTCCACACCTCATCCCTCTCAGATTTTGGAAGGCACTTCATATTCTTAAACCTTGGGTCGAGTGCTGTAGCTATCTTCAGAAATCTCACATTGGTACCTTTTTTGCATTTTGTCAAATCTGCAATGAAAATGTTCTTAAAATGAACAACATGTGCTGGGTCATCTCCAAGACTGCTATAACATGAAATATATGGCAGAATGCCAGTAAAACACAGAGCAGGAGACATACAATTCTCCCCCAAAGAATTGTCACACATTTAATTAACACATTATTTATTTAATAAGCGTCATCAGCATGGAAGCATGTCCTCTGGAACGGTGGCTGGAGCATGAAGGGGCATACAAATGTTTAGTATATCTGGCATGTAAATAACTAGCAATGCTGGCTACAGAACTGCCATGCGAACACCTGTTCTTGCTTTCAGGTGACATAAATCAGGAGCGGGCAACATTATCTCCTGTAAATGTAAACAAACTTGTTTGTCTTAGCGATTGGCTGAACAAGAAGTAGGACTGAGTGGACTTGTAGGCTCTAAAGTTTTACACTGTTTTGTTTTTGAGTGCAGTTATGTAACAAAAAAAAAAATCTACATTTGTAAGTTGCACTTTCACAATAAAGAGATCGCACTACTGTACTTGCATGAGGTGAATTGAAAAATATTTTTATCATTTTTACAGTGCAAATAGTTGTAATAAAATAATATAAAGTGTGCAATGTACATTTTTATTCTGCCTTGTAGTTGAAATTAATATAATTGAAAATGTAGAAAAATATCCACAAATATTTAATAAATGTCAATTGGTATTCTATTGTTTGACAGTGCGATTAAAACTGTGATTTATTTTTTAAATCACTATTAATTTTTTTGAGTTAATCGTGTGAGTTAACTGCGATTAATCGACAACCCTATTAAAAATGTAATCTGGCCCCCCTCACAGCCTGATCTTGGCATTTCTGGCATGAATATTAAGACAGGAATTAGGTTTTTAAAATTTTTGAGCTTCAGTAATTTAAGGTGTTTTAATTATCAACATAAACTATTAAAATAGAATTCTAGGTGTCCAATTCTCTTCTCGCTATTCCTGCTGCTTGCTTATTTCCACTTGGACATTGCAATAGACTTGTAAGTTTCACACTCTGGTTCTGATGCACTAGCAGGAGTTTGCAGTGTTGCCCTTGCAAATGCTGCAGGGGAATAATTGTAAATGTATGAGTGTATTTTAAAATATTGGTTTCTCGTGAAATAAAACAAAACAAAACTTGCATTCTCCTGCAATATTCAGTTCCCTACAGTATGGAAAAGAACGCATGGTGGGTTTGTAAAGGAGCATGAATTGCATAACAGCTGCTCTCCCCTCCCTTCCCTGGAGTTGCAGAGCCATGCTGTTCTCATAGTCTTCCCTCCTATGTGAATCTGATAAGAGGAGGAGAGTATGCAGCATCTGCCACTGATGAGAAGAGGTGCAGCTGACAGATGACTTATAGATAAGGCTAAAATTTTGTCACAGATATTTTTAGTAAAAGTCACGGCCAGGTCACGGGCAAAAAAAGTCTGTGACTTTACTAAAAATGTCTGGGACAATATTGGGATCTGCGGAGTTCCACACTGCCTGAAGCAGGGCAGCTGCAGGGAGGCTAGGAGCCGCCTGCAGCGGCTGTGGGGTACCCCCACCACCTGCAGCTTGCAGCTCCAAGGGCCCATGGCGCCCATGCACCTCTTGGCCCCCTGGGTGGCGGGGAACCCTGCAGCTTCCCACTGCTGATGTCACGGATTCCGTGACTTCCGCTACCTCTGTGACTAAATCATAGGCTTACTTACAGATATGCCTATGAGTGAGGCAATTGAGTGAGGGAGGGGAAGGCGCTGCACCCACCCTTCTCACCTTTATTCATAGGGGTACTTCTGAAGCAAATTGCCCGGCCTCCAGCTGTGCTGTCTGCCCAGCAGGTGTAGGAGATTCTTCACCCTACATTCCGCCTACCCACATACAGCAACAGTACTGGGATTCTGGGGTTGCCATGCTGCTCCCTACAAGCTGGCTTTTTAGAAGGGGAAATGAGGAAGAGAGACCGTATCTCATTACACATACAGAATGGTGGGAGAACTTCTGGGACTCCTATCTGCTTCCTGATGGGAATGTGATGAATAAAACAGACCATGCCTCAAAATCAGTTTCTGGGACAAGGGCTACAAAATGGATGATCTCATCTCCTATTTAACAGTTAAAATAATTGTTTAGAAAAAACACCCCCAAGCTTCCATTAGGGGTTGTTATTAGATATATTGTTATTTGTTGCAGGGCTATGAAGTGTGATGGGTACTTTACAGACACAAGTAAAGAAACAGCCCCTCCTCTGCAGAGCTTATGATATACGGTCCCAGTCCTGCACATGTCACTGAATGTAGTGCTTGGGACTGTGAGTGATCCCATTGATGTCAATGGAGCTACCCCCAAGAGTGAGTCCTATGCTTGGCAGTAAATGTGTGTAAGATGGAGCCATAGGTTCAAATGAGACACAACAAGGAAGGTTAATAAAAGGAAAGGAAGGGGAGAAATCGAATGGGACACAGGCAGACTGATCAGGTTACTCAGTTAAGGCATCTTGAGGGTTCTGTTACTTGAGTATATTAACTAGCTCCATGTGGGTGATACAGGAGTAGTGAGTTCTTAGCTAATCTTTAAATCTTTAAAGTGCTGTGTATGTGTGCAGTTGGTGAGAGTCCCTCTCTCTCCCTTGTGGAAGCCCCTTGGCACCTGGGATGGCACCGCGGCAGTCCTGGAGAAGTTATATCGCGCAGATCTAAATACTCCCCTTGCAGCTTCTGTTGCACATGATATTCTTCTCTTCCTGCCCTAAACCCTGGCGTGGAGAGGATCTGTAGGAGGAAAGCAGCGCAGCTTCTCTGTGATGATTCCTTATGTCTTTGCAATCAGTTGCAGGATTTTCAAGCCTCTCCTCATGCTATTTACTAATTGGCTTCTCATCAGGATCTGCCCGTTAGCTGTACTGCTTGAAAATGATTTTACCTTGTAAGATTGTTTGCTCTTTTTTATTGTGGTGCAGCAGTAGCATCACCATGGTTAAGACTGCGTTAGGGTTCAGTATTAACAGGAGCTTTAAACCTTTAGTTTGTAAAAATCTCATGGAAATGGCAAAAAGCCAAAACACAGAATATAAACTGAGTACTGTTTGAATTTTTCATGGTTTGATGAAAAATGAATTGAATCACACCCTTTTGGGCAGTGACTTCACCCCTTTTACAAGAAATCTAAACCGCTCTGGGAGCTGTCCTTTGGCTGCTTTTTGTTCCTAGAGTATCAGTTATACATCATTAGTGGTTGTCTACAGAGTTTTTAGATAACGTAGCTGCAATGGAAAAAAATATTTGTGCTAAGGTGAACCTGCCAATTTTTAATTGAATGGCAAATCTGCCTCAGTGTGAATGCCGTCACTGGCTTGTGGGGAACGCTAAAATGAGAAAGACCCTAACTGAGGGATTCTTTATAAATGTTGCTGTAGCTTAAGGGAAAGTTCCTTGAGCTGGCAAAGCAGAGACCACAAGTTCAAATCTGACCTCTTCTAAGTGCTGTTTCAATTCCCTACCCTTATTATTGACTCGAGCCACGAACCTTGACCCAGAAGACAGGGAAGAACTGCTGCACATTCCTTCCCTTTTTAAAAATTTGTTAGCAGAGAGTTTATGCAAGCTCACTGCAGGGCCAGAGCTCAGGTCTCTTAACAAAACAAACCCAACCCCAAGTCGCAGCCACTGCACCACATGGCTTGTGAGTAACTGTACCAGCCTGAGTTACCCTCTGTGTGACATAGTGACCTTAAACTAGTCTGAGCTTAAAATCTATGAAATTCCAAATGTTCCTGCACCTCCAAGTGGCACGTGCCACTGATCAGACCCCCTTCTGCAACTAAAACTCTTTGCCCTCCCTGGGAATAGCTTCCCCAAAAACCAGCTCTCTCCTTCAGCTGTCAGATCTTCTTTTGCCTCTTCTTACCCACTCCTCCCATGACCATATAAAGAAAGATGAACTGGCTTTCTGCTCTTAGGATCTGGTTTCTCTCTTAGGATAACTAGCACATAGAATAGGTGGCGGGGTAGGGGGGAGCGGGAGCTCACTGAAGGAAGAAGAGCTAAGCGGGAGACATGGGGCCCCTGAGAGGGAGCCACTTTTCAGTGTTACTCGTTTAAGTTGTGTTTACTGTAGGATACGTTCAGATGGTGCAGAGTGAGATTTCAGACTCAGTGAACCAGTTCTTGTCCCAGAGGGCCTGCTTGGATGTCCCAAGGTAGGGCTGTGCTTTCCTTCTAACGCTTGCTTCTGTTTCTCTTTTAGGAATGGATAATCAGACAGTGCTGGCTGTTCAGTCCCTGCTAGATGGTCAAGGAGCAGTGACAGATCCATCCGGTCAAAATGTCAACACCTCCACCACCATCCAGTCCATGGGTGAGCCCCTCTCTTCCTTGCATGTGCAAGCAGAAAGAGACTCTTGTGGGCTGCCTTTCCTGCTGTGCCCTCTCTCCCAGTGGCCGTTTGATCTCAGCAGCACGTCCAGGCCATGCACCTCAGTAAAGGCATGAAGGGAGGGGCACTTTCTGTATGTCACAAACCCCTTGCTGCAATGAACACTCAGGTTGCTCAATTATTTGGGGACAAATCATTGTGTAGCTAATTTAGGTGAGCAAGCAGGGTAGTTGCTGGCTTAAATGCCTATGAAAGTCTGGCTTTTCACTTCAGCCCTTTATCAGCAACACCGGCATCCAGAGCTGCTTTCCCCAAAACCGGAAGGTGTAGGCCAGACAGCATTTTATCAGGGCTCACTTGGAAAATGCAGAATTATTCTGTGACCTTTCCCCAAACACACACAAGTGAACGCTGTGTAATCAGTCTCTTCCGCCTCCATGCACTGCGGCTGATTGTTCTGTCTAAAGACAGCCCAGGCTGATCCATGTGAGCCTTTTTGACGTACTTGGAAGGAGCTAGAGGAATGCAAAGTTCAGTTACTTGTTTCTCATCCTCAGTAGGACATTCTGCAGCAAGAGCTCAGCTGACAAAACAGCTGAAGCTGCACAAGGCAAAACAGAATTCAGCTCACCCCTCCCCTAGCTGTGACAGCAGGAAGGCACCAAATTGTATCATCCCTTTTCCGACCCTAACCGTAGTTGAAGGTAGCTCCATAGTCTGAGGAGGAGAAGGATCCTGAAGCCAGATCAATGATCCGTTCCCTTCTGATTGCAGATGACGAGGACGTGTTCCTGTGTGGGAAGTGTAAGAAGCAATTCAACTCACTGCCGGCGTTCATGACCCACAAGAGGGAGCAATGCCAAGGAAACACCCCTTCACTGGCCACTGTCTCGTTGGCTACCAACAGCGTGTACACTCCGTCCATCACATCCGTGCAGCAGGCTCAGAGTGCCAATCGGCAGGTAGCTACACGGCATGCTTGGGGGTCTCTGCGCCACTGACTTTGGAGGGCAAGAGAACCCAGGGGTGAACGTTTACTGAATCCAGTTACACCTGGCTAGTGATCTCACCCTAGGGAGGCCGGGTTCGACCCACCTTGTTCTTATCTCTTGGAATCTATTCAAAAAGTCCATATAATCCCTTTACTATGGGCTTTCCTTCAGAACAGATGTGTCACTGCTCTTGAACAGCGGGTCAATAAAGAGTTTAATCTTTTATTATAGAATCACAGAAAGGTACAGCTGGAAGGGTCCTTGAGAGGTCACCAAGTGCAGCCCGCTGCACTAAGGCTGGACCAAGGAAACCTAGAACATCCCTGACAGGTGTTTGTCCCACCTGTTCTTAAAAACCTCCAACAATGGGGATTTCACAACCTCCCTCGGAAGCCTATTCCAGAGCTTAACTGCCCTTCTAGTTAGACCGTTGTTTCTATTATCTAGCTTAAAGCTCCCTTGCTGCAGATTAAGCCTATTACTTCTTGTCCTACCTTCAGTGCATATGGAGAACAGTTGAGCACAGTCCTATTTATATCTTCCCTTAACATATTGGAGGACTGTTATCAAGTCATAGAATATCAGGGTTGGAAGGGACCTCAGGAGGTCATCTAGTCCAACCCCTCCAAGTCCCCCCCTCTGTCTTCTTTTCTCAAGACTAAAAATGCCCAATTTTTTTAACCTTTCCTCGTAGGTCAGGTTTTCTAAACCTTTTATGGGTCTCGTTGCTCTCCTCTGGACTCTCTCCAATTTGTCCACATCTTCCTAAAGTGTGGCACCCAGAATTTGACACAGTACTCCAGATGAGGTCTCACCAGAGCCAAGTAGAGCCAGACAGTTACCTCCCGAGCCTTACATACCCCAGAATATTAGCCTTTTTAGCAACTTTATCACATTGTTGACTCATATTGAATGTGTGATCCACCATAACCTCCAGACCCTTTTCAGCATTATGACCACCAAGTCAGTTACTCCCCATTTTGTAACTGTGTATTTGATTTTTCCTTCCTAAGTGTAGTACTTTGCATGTGTCTTTATTTAATTTCATCTTTCTGATTTTCAGACCAATTCTCTGATTTATCCAACTCCTTTTGAATTCTCATCCTGTTCTCCAAAGTACTTGCAGCCCCTCCCAGCTGGGTGTCATCCACAAATTTTATAAGCAGACTCTCCACTCCAATGTCCAAGTCATTAATGAAAATATTGAATAGTACTGGACCCAAGACTGATCCCAGTGGGGACCCCACCAGATATGCCCTCCCAGTTTGACAGCAAACCATTGATAACTGCTCTTTCAGCCAGTTTTCACCTACCTTATAGTAAATTCATCTAGATCACATTTCCCTAGTTTGCTTATGCGAATGTCACGTGGAGCTTGTCAAAAGCCTTACTAAAATTAAGATATATCACGTCTACTGCTTCCCTCCTATCCACTAGGCCAGTAACCCTGTCAAAGAAGGGAATTACATTGGTTGGTATGATTTGTTCTTGATGACTCCATGCTGGCTATTTCTTATAACCCTATTATCCTCTAGGTGCCTACAAACTGATTGTTTAATCATTTGTTCCAGTATCTTTCCTGGTATTGAAGTTAGGTTGACTGGTCTATAACTTCCAGGGTCCTCTTTGTTCCCCTTTTTAAAGATAGCTACTATGCTTGTCCTTTTCCAGACCTTTGAGACCTCACCCATCCTCCCAGAGTTCTCAAAGAATATTGTTAATGGTTCTGAGATTGCTTCAGCGAGTTTCTTAAGTACCCTATAATGAATTTAATCAGGCCTTGCTGACTTGAATAAATCTAACTTATCTAAATATTCTTTAAACTGTTCTTTCCCTATTTTGGCTTGTATTCCTTCTCCCTTGTTTTTATTATTAATTGTGTATCTGGTCACCATTAACCTTTTTAATGAAGACTGAAGCAAAATGACATTAAAAACCTCAGCCTTCTTGACCTCATTAGTTTTAGCTCTCCTTCCTCATAAGTAAAGGACTTATACTTTCCTTCATCTTTCTCTTGCTCCTAATATATTTAAAGAACCTCTTTTTATTCCTTTCATGTCCCTTGTGCCTTAGCCTTTCTGATTTTTTTCCCTGCCATTCCTTTGTTCTCCTCATTAGCCATTCATCCATGTTTCCACTTTTTCTAGGATTCCTTTTTCTAGAATTCCTTTTGTTGTAGGACTGTAGATCTAACTCGGGGTGCTAGTATTGTGGGTCTGTCTGGCCTGCTGCTTCCTACATGACTGGCTGCCGCTTTCCATATCTGGGGGTGGGCCTCACTCCCACCCTTTAGCTGCATCTAGCTCCTATACATGGAGAGAGGGTGCTGGATGTGGCATCCTCATCCCTGGATCTGCCTCCTAGTTCCTTCAGCGCCCAGTCTCCACGCACGACTCCGTATATCCCAGTGTGCCATGTGTGGGGAGAATTAAAAAAAAACAAAAATTGCTGGAATTAAAAAAACCAAACATCTTCCCCCTACCCCAAACCTACCTTTCGCCGGAATTGAATCCATGCAGCTGTTCTTCTGCCACAGTGCTCCTGTATCCCCTCATACACACAGCATACTTTCTGCTCCTCAAATCAACCAAAAAGATGGAATTCTCCAGTAGTAAAAGAAAATGTGTTTTTTCCACCCTTAAAGTGAATCTAGCCCTGGGGAAAGGTGCTGTCGACTCTGGAGGCATCAGTTCTCACCGTAACCACAGAACAGGGACAGTGTGAGCAAAATCTTCCCCCATGCTGTCGCCCCCAATGTACCTCAATTGTGACCTGGTGGGACCACCTCTAGGGGTGAGAAGGAAGTACAGTCTTCCTGGCCATCTAGTCCCTGGCCTTTCTGATTTCACCACGTCACCTGGTTAGTCAGAGCATTCCACTGAAGGTCTTAATGCAATTTGTTCCTCAGGTCACCTTTAATAACCATCATGGTTTGAACTGTAAACCCATAGCCAGCTCCCTATCCCATCTCCAATCCCCTGAGCCATTAGGTCTCCCAGGATTGATTCGTTCGTAGATTCTGAGGCCTGAAGGTACCACTGTGATCATCTAGTCTGATCTCCTGTATAGCACAGGCCAGAGAACTGCCCCAAAATAGTTCCTTTTGAACTAGAGTATTGGAAGGTCTAGCTCTCGTTTTTCTGAACAGTGCCAGTGTGGTTCCCGATGGCAGGATAGACCCATAGGTGAAGAGACAAACAGTAGCAACCAGTAGATCTCTAGTGTGGCCAGTCGACTGAGGAGAGCTGGAGGTAGCAGAGACTCATCGGTTTAGTAAAGAGCACATCCTTGTTCCTTTCCTGGGCATTTCAGAGATTATTTCTCTTGTTCTAATGTTGAGCCCCCCCACTTTTTTTTCCCATTCTTTCAGCAAATTTCCACATACATCACGGTTCCTCCATCTCCGCTGATCCAGACACTCGTGCAGGGGAATATCTTAGTCAGTGACGAGGTACTGATGTCAGCCATGTCCGCTTTTACATCCCTGGACCAACCAATGCCCACGGTGCAGCCCTCCGTGCAGGTAAGGGGAGTGCGTTTTCCAAACAGACTGAGTCCCTGGCTGAATAGCAGATGGAGTTCTGGCTAGCAGCGCCACTTGCACGGTTCAAAGAGCTGCTTTGATGTTGGTGCCTGGGCACCTTCTCAAAAACAACAGCAGAGGTCAGGTTGGAAAACAACAAGTGATGGGCCTAGGCCAAGATCTGCTCACTCACACTGCCTCTCGCAGCAGATTGTGCTGCTCTTCATAATACAGTCATCCCTGCTTCTTTCTTGTGTGCTATGATCCCCCGTGAAATAATGTGCATGTTACCGTGTAATCATCAGGAACCATCCTGACCAACGACCAGGGAGATCAATGGGACGCCTCCCTCGGAGCTGTTGTTTAATGCTGTCTGCAGACTTGGGCAGGTGTCCCTGCACTGGTTACCCTCTTCGCATTCTGAGGGGTTTCCTTGTACCCAGAAGGACTACAAAGAAAATGAAGCCAATGCTTGGATTCTAGAGTACAAGATGACCATCAACAGGGAAAAGTGGCAGAACACTGAGCTGCTGCATACCCTCTCAGTCTGACCCCTGCACGGTATATAGGTGGTTATTGGATTGCTCATTCCTTCCTTAGAAACTAGATACTGTATTCAGTAAGGTGCCCACATCTGTGTCAAAAAGGGCATTTTGCCTAGAGTTTGCTTTGTCTGCTGATCTGACAGTGAATTATGAATGATGTCATGAGTGAGGCTTCTGCAACTCCGGACCTGTGCTGCATTTTCAATGTCTTCTCTGTCTGTCTCTTGTTCCGGTTTTCAGAGCAGCTTGAGTATGCACACTGGAGCTGGGTACCTTTCCCAGCCCCCTCCTCCACCGCCACCCCCACCTCCTCCTCCACCTCAGCCCCCACCTCCTCCCGCTCAGACCCTGGGAGCACCGGGACAGCCCAGCACTGGCGGCAGCCGGGTGGTGGAAGTGTACAGCGCACCTGCTCCTCTGGCAGGAAACGGCACAGTGGAGATACAGACGCTGGGGATGCAGCCCTATCCGCCCATAGAGGTAAAGCCATGTCCCTGGCCTCATATTGAGAGCATAGCCATGGGTCATCCCTCAGATGCCGCTCTACCTTCTGACCAATACAGGACACTTAAGGCTCCTGCAAGCTCATTTCACAAGCTGGGGAGAAGATGCTGCTCATGAGTCAGCTGGATTAGAAAGGCAATTTGTCATAAAATTAGTCAGGGAAAGATGTGTTAGGTTGTCTGGTAATCAATGAGTATTTCCTCTGTGGGAAAGTCATGATCAGAAAGATGTCAACAAGCTGAAGGGAATCGGGAGAACACGAGAACGATTAAGGGACCGGAGGGATTGATTTATGAGGAGAGATTAAAAGAGCTGAACACATGTAGACGTGTTTAAGGGGAGGATTTCCTATAACTGCCTGTGAGTATTGGAAAGGGTATCTGCTGGGAAGACAGAGACTTTGCAAAGGGATTGAACTAGGAGTAGTGGGCCGAAACTCAGCACAGGAAAGATTAGTCTGAATATCAGAAAAAATACCCTGATAGTGAGATTCCTCAGGCAGTTAAATAGTCTCCCAGGGGAAGTGGTGGCAGCCATGTTACTTGAGACCTTGAAACGGGACTGGGGAGTATGCGGTAGGAGTCGACATGCCAAACTTCTCCAGATGCCTTTTCAGAAAGGCCCTCAAACTGTGTTACTCCAGATTGATGACTCGGTCTGCTTTGCTAACTAAACCCTTCGCCTTCCCAATAATATTGTCAGTTTGTTTAACTGGAATCTGCACAGCAGAACTTCCTTCAGAAATCTTCATGGGGTTGGTAACAGGAGCTTGAGCTTTCCACCTTCAGGGTCACAGGTTTGAGTCCAGATCCAGGTGATCAGCTCTGGAGAGCAGAGAGACAGTTCCAAGGGCTAATCAGGAATAGCTAGCTCTTTGTTTTGAGAGATTATACTTTGGTGTCCAAGTCTTGCTAATAACTCCTGAATACTTGGCAAGGTTCAGTCTGAGAGCTGCCCTTTGTGCATTGGTTTAGCCTCCCTTTGGTTAGAGAAACAGATTACCGGTTTGATCCAGTTAGGCAGGACCCTGGACTAGACAGACTAATGATCTAGTATGGCAACTTCTCCACAGATTTAGCAAATGTATTTTCACTCGTGATTGCATTATTCCAGGTGCCAAGCCAGTGTGTGGAAAGTCCTGTGTATCCCTCCCCTCCTGTGTACAGCCCAGGGAAGCAGGGCTTCAAATCCAAAAGCACTAATATTCCTGCTCCTTTGACCAATGCATCCGGAGGAAACGTGGCCGGTTTTGATTCCACCTCAACCGCCAAAAACAGGCGTTCCAAAAATGACAGTGGGCTGCAAGAAGGTATGTCTCCTTATGGCCAGCTCCTGCTCTAACCCCTAGACCATCATGTCTCCATTGCATTTCGCTTTTAGACTGGAAGCTCTTGAGTCTCTGTTAGCAAATGTACAACACAGTGTACTCTTGCTATGCTATACAAAAAATCCTATACAAAAAGTAGAATTGGCACCTATTATTGCCCCATGGGACGAACTCTTGTGTTGTGGCCAGTCATATCCAATCAAATGTTCTTTGGTCCTGAATGCAATTGAATTGGGGTAGCGAATTCCCATTATGCACTCTTTCTATTTCAGGGAAACCTAAGTCCCCCAAACTGAAGTGCACTTATTGTGACAAGGCCTTCACCAAGAACTTTGACTTGCAGCAGCACATCAGAAGGTAACAGTGAGATGCTAACCCAGATGCGGCAGGGATGGCCGAGTGGGGCGGGCTGTTGATTGCACAGGAGGCGTGAGCTGTAATTGCATCTTTTACTTTTTGAGTATGAGCTGGTTTTGGAGTCCTCTTTGCTCACTAGCTGATGAGAACGTCCACGGTTCCTGTTCCCTGGATATCCAACCACCTTCACCTCCAGAGCTGCCCCTTGGGAGTGAAAATTCAGAGTGATGCCTGAAGAGGAAGGATAAAAGCTCTAGTCTCAGCCCCGAGCAAAGATTTAAAAGCTTGATGGGCAGCTAGCAAGAGTCATTTAAACTCCAAGCCCATCCTGGGGCCCCTCACATGTTGAACACCAAGCATCAGAAGTGGCTTCTGGGCTGGAACAGGAAGAGAGAGCAGAAAGATCTCCCTCCCTGTAATTTGGGGTGGGGGGCAGAGAGAGAGAAGAGGACAGGGTTCCCCTCTTCCTAGTCTGGAAGCAGAGTGGGAGGAAAAGAAGGGATCCCCTGATGCTGGAGCAGAAGAAAGGGGTTTTATTCTAAGCCAAGCAATGATGGTCAAGTGCCTTATTGGGGCAGTGCAGAAAAACGTGATGATAAGTGTTCCGACTTCATTGCAGAGGTCCTCCCCACCCCCAAACTACTCCTGGGCTGTAACTCTGTGTTCTGTATATAAGGCCTGTTTTTCCCGCTCCACCCACAAAATCCATTGATGCCAGTTGATCAGGTTCCCAGCCCTTTGCTGGGGATGCCCAGGGGCTAATCTGCCAAGCAGCGAGGTTCTCAGTTCACTCCTGGGACAGCTGCTCCCTGTGATCCATGCTTACAGGCCACCAGCTCCTGTCATGCATCTTCACTGATGTGCTGCGGTCTGCCCTGCAGCCACACAGGTGAGAAGCCGTTCCAGTGCATCGTGTGCGGCCGAGCCTTTGCGCAGAAGTCCAACGTGAAGAAGCACATGCAGACCCATAAGGTGTGGCCGCCGGGGCTCGGGTGCACCATCTCCCGCAACTCCATCACAGTGCAGGTCATGGCACTGAACCCCAACCAGCAGGAGGACGAGGAGAACCCAGGTGTGCTACTCTTGGAAATTGCCTAGTAGGAAGCAGAGCGACACTCCCAGGATCTCTGAACACTCCTCATTCGCAAAGCTCCTCCAACCCATGTATCCCTCATGTTAGCTTCCTCTGGAGTTAATGCCAGTGCTGCCACTATCTGGAGACCGAGCATTTAGCAGCATCTATTAGACTATTGCACAGATCAGACATGTGGGCTAATGCAACCCTGTGTGCTCTGGCTTGCCGTTCTGCACTGCTCAGGGTGGTGAAGTCTTGTCTAACTGGCCAGTCCAGAATTCTCTTGGTGTGGAGGAGTTCCCAGCTGGCATCCAGTGGTGTAACCAATGTTTACACCAACCTCCCCCGAACACTGGCATGGAGGGTGGGGCAGAGCATGACTCAGCTCTGCTAGTTCTCAACGGGTATGTGGTCCTATAGGGCCATAACCAGCTGGCATAAGTTACAGAAGTGTAGGGGCTGCTCTAATGTACACTGAAGCTAGGCAGCTAGTGAATCAGGGATGCGTAACTGGCTAGCTTGATGCCTCTCGTCTCCTGCACTGAGCAAATCTTGATGGAGGAATGAATATGGCCTTAGATCGTCAGGGACCCGTTGAGTTCTCTTTTCAATGAGACAGCTGGAACACAGCTGGGAGCATGACAGGTAAGAATAGTGAGTCACAGAAGGGTAGCCAGAATAATCAGGGCCCTTGATAATCTGTTGTAAAGGGAAGGCTAGGGGAATTGAATTGTCTAGCCAGAAGAATTGGCACTTAAGAAGGGAGCTGGAGGCTGGCCCAGAGACCAAAGGTAAGTGTCACATGGCAATGGAGGGCTGGGGCCTTAGTCAGTTTTCAAAGCTGTTCAAAAACTAACCTCAGGAATGCTTCAATTTGTCTTTCTCTCTGTGCCTCTGCCCGTTTCTCCAGGCTTAAGCCAGGCCTCCAGGAACTCTCCCCAGCAGCCTCAGGCCATGGCCCCCGCAGAAGAGAGTGAGGTTGGCAAACTGGAAGCCAAGCAGGTTGTCCTGATTGATAGCTCTTACCAGTGCCAGTTCTGCCCCAGCAAGTTTAACACCTATTTCCAGCTCAAATCGCACATGACGCAGCACAAGAACGAGCAGGTGGGTGACACATTGTGGACACTCGTGTTTGTGGAGCCCGCATCGGTAATCAGGCTGAGACGTTAGTTTGGCTCCAAGTGGCCTTGGTCTAATTATCAGTGAGGATCAGGTAGAAGTGGAATGAACATGGCAGGTTCTCCCCAGCACAAGGAGAGGCTTGTCTTTGTAGAGTGCTTGTGGCTCTGTTATAATCAAGTGCATTCACATCATAAAACCGGCTGTTGCAGTGCTGCATTGTGCTTCTTGGCTCTTCTTGTGTGGGTCTGGATTGGAAAAGAGCAGCTTCAAGCAGGGCCCCAGCCCTGCTGTGTTGCTTGGAAGAAATCAGCCAAGGGGTGGGCTAGTTGGCAGCTGTGGAGAGCTGGAAAAACCAAATCCAGAACGCTTTAAAATGGTCAGCAACCATCGAGTTGTGGAGTAGTTGCCTATGGAATCATGTGATCTCATTTCTGTTACTCTTATCCTCCATCTTCTGGCCTGTTCCACTCATTTGCTGTGTGTCTTTGGCAAAGACTGCAGCTTTTGGTGTTTACAATGCCCAGCATGCAGGGTCCCCGATCCTGACGGGGGCCTCTGAATGCCACAACAATAGAACTGATCATAAAAAGAGGTGGACTTAGCCCAGCTCAGTGGGAGGGAGGGCATTTGGATTTACCTGCTGGGGCTGCTGCCTTGCTCGTGGGTCCCCGTTAGCCTCAGCGGTTGTAATGTTGAGGCTGCATGTTCCCAGAGTCTTGGCTGCCCGTTGGGAGAAGATGCTATCAGGGAAGAGCTCCCCAGCATTTGGCTACCAGCTGGCTTTCAGTGTTACTGAGCAGCTCTAGTGTGTTTGGGCTAACTGGCCTTGGAGATGGCTGAGTTTCCTGCTGCGTGGGCACAGTGAGGCTGGAGCACCAACACCATGAGTTACCCCTGGGGAAGAGTGAAATTAACTTTCACTCTTGTACTCCTTGCTGGTAGGTGCTGTCCATTTCTTTAAATCTCAGATTTGACCCATAGTAACACTGGTACAGTGTGACTGTGACCATTGTGTTGCAGAGCTGTTTTATTTAAAATCTTCCGCCACCATCTCCAAGAACTTCTGACCAGAAGGCAGTTAACACATTTAACAATGGCGTGTGCTCCTGCTGCTGGCACCGGGTGGGGGTTAGTGAATGGGTGCTGCTTTTGGAGTGCTGCTCCCATAACTGATAGTGCATAAATGGCAGCTGTGGCACGATGAGACACTCTGGGGACTGAAATTGCTGCTTTTGTTCATAAACACAGCCAGGCTAATTTAGCGCTATCCAAACTAGGGGAAAGTCCATGGGTCCAGCAAGAGAGGAGAAAATTAGTAGCAATAATAATTTGACAGTGTATAGTGTGGAGCAGATTTTCAAGGGCACGGAGAGAGGTAGGGCACCTAACGGCCAATGAAAGTCAGTGAGAATTAGGCACCTTACTGCTGTTTGAGGCTTTGGAATCTCCCCCTGTATCTTTAATTCATGGATCTCACAGTGATTTAATTAAACTCCCAATGAGTAGATAAATATCACCATCCCCCTGTTACACCTGGAGAAAGTTAAGGTTAAAGGTGGGATTTTCAAAAGAACTTTGGTGGTTTAGGAGCATGGTTCCTAGTGGCTTTCAGTGAAACTCGGGCTCCTAAATCACTTAGATGCTTTGGAAAATTGCCCACTCAATGACTTGCTGAAGGAGGCAGTATCAGAGCCTGCAAGAGCATACAGGAGTCCTGAGTCCGAGTCTTACGCCCTCACGCTTGAGTACACCACATCTGTTGGCAGGGGAATTGCACTGTTTTTATCGCCAATATGCGCCACTCTCGTAGCTCTCCCTTCCTCCCATAAACTCCTGCCTCTTCCTCCAGGTGTACAAGTGCGTGGTGAAGAGCTGCGCTCAGACGTTCCAGAAGCTGGAGTCCTTTCTGGAGCACATCAAGAACCACCAGGAGGAGCTGAGCTATCGCTGCCATCTGTGCAGCAAGGACTTCCCCTCCCTGTATGAACTGAGCGTCCACCAGTACTCCCACAGCCTGCTGCCCCAGCACAGCCCCAAGAAGGACGTGGCCGTGTACAAGTACGGTAGCAATCCGAACAGTGGTTACTGGGCGCAGTAGGAGAGAGTGACAGCCTCGCGCTTCAGGCGGAGTGCGTGTGCTCTCAGACCCAAGCGCTGAAGGGACACGAGGGGAAGCATGTGGGACCTTGTTTTCAGCTGCTGGGATTATATTGGGTTCACGTGGTGCATAGCTGAGTGCCCCGCTGCCTGGCGACTGTGGCCAAACACTTTGTGCACAGAATGTGAGTCTGAGGGCTTAGGTGCCACGGGTGCTGTTGGTGTTCACTGCATTTACATATGGAGAGTGAGCGGGCTACCTGGGTGAATTAATCACAACCAATATCTACAGTAAAAGGTGTCACTTATGTACCAGTGCGGTGGGCGTGGGAGCTGTGTCCAGGCAAACGTAGCCGTTCCACAACAGTCTCATTCTCTTTTTAAAGCATAGCGAGCTTTGTTGACCTGGAAAGCTGATAGATGGTTGATGGAGGGAGCAAGTGAGACTCTGGTGCCTTGCTCTGTGTTCTGTGAACAGCACTTACAGTGCTATGGAAATGCTGAGGGGAAGATTGCAAGTAGATCGAGGAGCACAGTGACTTCTTGGAATGCATCTGGGAGCCTTGTCTGGATTATATACCATTATATTATGTGACTGCTGCTCCTTAGAAAGGCTTGTAATTTCTAGTTGTCCTTGCACCTGTAGAGAGGCCGGGGTTCATCTTGCAATGAGTTAAGAGATGAGTGATTTTCTCTGAGGGCTTGGCTCCGTTTAGGTTTGATATTTCCCTTTGCCCCTCCATTCTGTATTTCTTATAATGGGGTAGAGGAAGGATTCTTAAATTAGCAGAAGCCTTGAAGTGGAAATCTGGGTTTGCAAACTCATGGGGTTAGGATGGGGGAGGGGGTTATTGCTGCTCTCCAAACACTTTGTGTTCTGTTACTGTTTTTAACCAAACATTGGGAAAACTGAATAGAGAATGTACAGGGTGGATAACTGTCTGCAGAGATAGCGTATGGTATGGCTGCTGTGGCTGGTCCTTGCTCACATGCTCTCTTCTGTCTCTCCTCATTCAGGTGTGTCAAGTGTGTCAATAAATACTCCACCCCAGAAGCGCTGGAGCACCATCTGCAGACGGCAACGCACAACTTCCCCTGCCCTCATTGCCAGAAGGTGGGTGGGGCTTTTTGCACGAGATGACCCTGGAGAGATGTTTGGGTTTCTGAGGGGGATGGGGAATTCGTCTCCCTTTCCTCTCCCTTTCTACCTCAGTACAGACTGGCAGGTCCTCTAGGACTTCTCAAGAGAGGGAGGAGTGTTCTGGCCCCCTTGTCTCTCTAGAGCAGAGTCCATTCCTCCCCACAGTGCCAGCTCTTCTGCTGTACCCCATTCACTGATCAATATACTTTTCTCCAATTTCCTGCCATCTCCTCAACCCTGCATCATATTGAGCCCCAATCCTGCAAAGGGTTGAGTGCCCTGAGCCCCGAATACTCTATTGACAGCGAAGGACACTCAGCACCTGACAGGATCTGTCCCTTTTACAGTACAGGAATACTGGATGTTATACTGGCCTGCCTCACCTCCGAGAGTCAGGGATGGCTACAGGAGCGAGGCTGGCTTTAGTGTGGTTTCTTGGCTTCTCCTTCAGCCCCCACTGTGACCATTAGCCTGTTCCCTCCTTGAACCACTAGGCACATCCTGCCTACAGGAAGAAGAATGTAGAGCCCCAGCCTTGCTAACCTATCGCTTGTCTCCCATCCAAATAAACCTCTATGTGCCCCTCCCACTGTTGTCCTCTCCTCTTTTGGATGAATGCTGTGTGTCCTTGGAAAGGACAAGCTTGTCCTGATAGCGTGTCTGGAGCTGGACGCCCAGGCAGCCTTTGGCTGTGGACGTTCTGATCACGTCACCCCCGGGGGTTGAGGGGCAGAATTGCGGGCGCTGAATTCTAATACACTTTGTTTGAAAATCTAGACTAAAATGTGGACCCTTGCTCCTCTGTTTATAGCTAAGGAGGTGAAAATCCTGCCGTGGGGGCAGGAACAATCTCAGAGGAAAGACCACTTTGTACTGAGGTAGCTCGGGAAGGGGAAACGCACACCCGCCATGGTTAGTAACCCATCTTTCTTTATGTGTCGTCCTTTGTCCCCGAAAGAGACAGGTGCTCTCTGTGCAAGGCTGTGGCCATGTTAGGGTTAGCTTGCTGCTTTTCACATCTGCATGTAGGGCAGTCCATTGCCCCTCTCCCATTGATCCTTGGGGGACTTCCCAACACACAGGGGCAGCAGCCTGTGACTCCTGCTGTTGGAAAGCCCTTTCGCTGGGCAGCTTTTTTTTGCTTCTGAGTTTGTGAGTTACTAAGATTGCTTCTGTGCGGAGGGAGTGTAGCGTAGTGGTGAGCGTGCAGCACTGGGAGCTAGGAGTGCTGGGTTCTCTGCCTAGCCCTCGTGCGGACTGGTGGCATTATCGTCAGCAAATCATTGGACTGGTGCGTTTAGTTTTCCCGTGTGTGAAATGAACTGTTAATAATGTCGGCATGGCAAATGTCACCCATTAATGGATAAACGCTTTGGAACCCTGTGATGGAAGATGATTGGGGGATGCACAATACTGTTAGTACGAAGTGCAACGGGCCCCTGCCACAGTTGGTCTCAGTACTACCCCCAGGAAGTGGGCAGAGTGGGTGCTTCTCAAATATTCCCTTCTTGTTATAAAAGCTATTTCCAGGGGTTGCAGCCTGCACAGCTTTAGCATCTGACGCTGTTTTAAAGCAGTATTTGTGTTTTCCTCATGGGGTTCTGCAGGCCTCCCCTTGGGTTTTATCTAGGTAAAAATCCCTCACCCCTTGCACGTGCTCCCTCAGAGAGTGCTCCAGCCCCGTATGGGGAGCAGGCTTTGAGTCTGTGGGAGCTGCTGGGCCGGCCCCGCAGCCCAGGAGGGATTAATGCTATGCCCAGTCTGGGTCAGGCCTTTTCTTCAGGGCACCATTGATTGGTTGCACTGACAATCTTCAGCAAACCCCAATATCTGACCCCTGACAAACTACCAGCCCCAACGCATTCTTAATGGGGCTCTGCTGAAGAACAGGGCTGTCTGGGTCCCTGGGTCTGACAGGGGCAGACCATCCTGTTACAGTCCCTTCCTTTTCTGTGCTCACAGGTGTTCCCCTGTGAGAGGTACCTGCGACGGCACCTCCCCACGCATGGAGGAGGGGGCAAATTCAAGTGCCAGATCTGTAAGAAGTTCTTCCGCCGGGAGCACTACCTCAAGCTGCACGCCCACATCCATTCAGGTACGTGCTTCCTCATGTATCCTTTCCGCTGCGTCGGGCTTCCTTTCTCTCTCTGGGGAACCCCCAAGGGGCAGAGCTGTCTGGATGGTATTTAGTGAGGATCAGTATTCAGTGCTCTTTTGATTCTGTTCCAGGCTAGCCAGAGTAAGTAGTGTATTACACAACCTTTGGTGCCGACTGCTTTTCAGAGTAATACCGTGCTGCTGAGACAGGGTTAGCTGTTGAACCAGCTTGGCGATCTCACATCAGCACCAGCTGGGTGATGGGAGTGCAGCACACAGCCAGCCTCCTCCCTTCTCAGGCTTGCTGGGGCTAGCAGCGCTGTCCTGGAGGAGGAGCACTCAGTGGGAGGTGTAGCCATCCACCCATTGGCCAGAGGGAGCATTGCTGACAGAGGGCCTTTCAGGGAGGAACTACAGCAGGGGTTCTCAAACTGGGGGTTGTGACCCCTCAGAGGTTATTACGTGGGGGGTCGCGAGCTGTCAGCCTCCACCCCAAACTCCACTTCACTGCCATCATTTATAATAATGTTAAATATAAAAAAGTGTTTTTAATTTACAAGGGGTGGGGGTGGAGGGTCACAATCAGAGGCTTGCTGTGTGATGGGGTCACGAGTACAAAAGTTTGAGAACCACTGAACTACAGAGATAGGTGTTGGAGTGGGAAGGAGTCACTTCTTTCTGTACTCATGATTCGGGCCTTCCTGTCCTGCTTTGGAATCCGAGCACACCCAAAGGCGCTCGGGCCTGATGGCGTGTGGGGGGTTCTCTCTCTGAGGCACAGTGCTTCACGAGGGCGGGCTGGAGGTGATTCGCCTCTGGAGTCTTATCTCTGTTTTTATTGGGCTGGAAGATGATGCTTTCCTGTGACTCTTCTGCCTGCCCTGTCACAGCATGGGGAGCAAGTGACGCTGGCAGGTTGGAGAAGCTATGCTGTCTTCAGAAAGTGGCAAAGGGACCTGCCGTTTGGGGAGGGAAGTGGAGATTTGTCATAGTGTCCTGTGCCCCCTACCTTGAGTGTTGTCGCTTCATCACCTTTGGGCTTTCCACACAGCTATCTCCCTGGAACCTGCTGTTAACACGCTAGGGACTGGCCATTCCCCTCGTCTGGGGCTGAGCACACTTGTCAGCCCAAGGGGTGAGGAAATACACTTGACTCCATAACCAGCAGGGAATCCTTCCGCTCCTTCAGCTCTGGGCCAGAAGTAACTAGAGGAGAGGCCTTCGCACAGCGTGGCTATCAAGTCTCCGTGCTGAAGTGGGTGACCCAGCTTGCAGGGAATATCACAGAGCAGGAAAGCGGAGACTGACGCTGCTGCCCAAGTGGAGGGACTAAAGGGTTATTAGAACAATGATAAGCCCTGAGGCCCAGTGCAACCTGTGTGTCCCTGACAGTGTGTCTCTGTCCTGCGCAGGTGAAAAGCCCTTTAAGTGCTCTGTGTGCGACGCAGCCTTCAACCGGAAAGATAAACTGAAGCGACACATGCTGATCCATGAGCCTTTCAAGAAGTACAAATGTCCCTTCTCGTATGTACCAAGTGACCCCTGGCAGCCAGGAGCAGAGCTGGCTTTGTTGTTCCTGAGATCCCACTGGTCTTTGGGAAGGAAGGTCTCCTTCAGTCTGCACAATGAAAGGGCTTCAGAGTAACAGCCGTGTTAGTCTGTATTCACAAAAAGAAAAGGAGTACTTGTGACAGCTTAGAGACTAACCAATTTATTTGAGCATAAGCTTTCATGAGCTACAGCTCACTTCATCGGATGCAGTGAGCTGTAGCTCACGAAAGCTTATGCTCAAATAAATTGGTTAGTCTCTAAGGTGCCACAAGTACTCCTTTTCTTTTTTTAATGAAAGGGCTGTTATAGGCTCTCAGAGTGTGTGGATAGCCCATATTGAGTGGCACCAAACAACCCACTCTTCTTGGGGAGGCTCCATGCTCTAGCGATTTTGAGCAGGGAGCTGGGAATCAGCAAGTTCTAACCCCAGCTCCTACCACTTGCTTGTCGCAATCCCTTCATCTCTGCCTCATTTGCTCCCTGTGTAAGATGGGGCTGATCCTACTGCCTCCTGGCGAGGTTGTGAGGTTTTATCACATCGCACTGGTAGAGCACTTAAAAGTGCTATATATTAGCGAGGGGTTGCCTGAATGTGTATAAATACCATGCGCTCCGCCCTCAAAGGCAGTTGCCTAATGCATGAGGCACATGGGAAGGTTTCTTAGTTCCACTTCAAAATGTCTTTAAAGCTTTGACTGAGATATGCCCGTCGCGCTCAGGGTTACATTGTGTTGGCAGGACAGGGTGGGGAAGATGCCCCTTGCTCTCTGCATGGATAGAGATCTTGGGGCACAGTCTGGTGCCTTTCACTGGCACTGTGTCCACTGAATGCATCTTCTGTTTAAAAAATGTGGAGCCTTTCAATAACTGTCCGTGGTCCCCAGGGGTGGGGGGCGTCTGGCTCGGAACGTGGGAAATGGTTGCCCTCATTGCTTGGGCTGGAGGAGTCCCCTACCCTGAAGGGTAATTGAGAAGACATCAGTTACTATGACAAGAGGCTGTACACAGAGATACATCCTATCTCCCAGTTAATGTGGAGTGAGATGGCTTCAGAGCCTTGGTAATGCTGGGGCCAGAACTCTAGCCATAGGCCCTTGCACATCCCAGCACCAATGGGTACGTTTCAGATACAAGAGAGAGACCCCTGGCATAACATTATTCAATGGCCTCAATTCACTTGGCTTCTCCCCACTCCTCTCCCATCCCAGTCAGTTTGCAACACCTTTGCCCCTGCTTCTGCCTGCAGCTGATTTGAAGCACTGTTAATACCTCTCTGTGAGGGGACCCGTGACAGAGTAGAAGCCATGTGCATCCACATCGCAGCACTCATCTTGAAATTGTGGGGCCCCTGTCGTAACACCCGGTGGATACACCCTGAGCTCTCTGCGGCACATGGGTGGTGAGCGATGATGTCTGAGAGCTAATGTATGTACCTCTTTCTGTCCTCACCATCCCCAACCAGATTCAAGCTGGTTACTGGGATTTTTATTCTTACAGAAGCCACACGGGCTGTAATAAAGAGTTCAACAGGCCAGACAAGCTGAAAGCTCATATACTCTCCCATTCCGGTAAGTGGGACTGTAGCTTTCCCCTTGCTGCCCATAGCTGTGAATGAAAATGCTGCTTGAATTCAACCTAAGTGCTTAGAGAGCCTCTTAGGCAGGAGGCCAGTGTGCATATCTCCTGGCTTTATTTTTCAACCAGAGCAGTAGTAGGGGTAAGATGCCTACGAACTGTCAAGCGAGTGGATTACTAGTACCCTTTATAGCAGTGAATAGTAGGACTCTTATCCTTCTCAGCACCGTTGCTGGATAACACTAGTCTACATTGATTCCACCCACTAAATACATTGTCCTAGAATCCACAGAAGCAAGAGATGCCAAATCCCTTATGAAATCAGTCCGCTCCATTCCCTGACAATGCAGGATTCTTCCCTGAAGGATACTCTCCTGCTTTGTCCAGCTATGACTTGGGTGATGAGACATCCACCACCACTTCCCACGGGAGATTTTCCACAGTCCAATATAAGGAGTTTCCCATGCAGTAAAACTAATAGTGTCACTCACTGGTTCTGCAAGCAGCCCCTGGCTTTGGGATTTCTACCTCTGCTCCTGCAGGCCTACTGGAAGAGCCCACGTTCCATTTGCAGCTGTGTCTAAGATCCATGCACATTTGAGGCTATACAAATAATAAACAATGTGGCCAGCTTGGGATATAGGAATTCTGAAGCAGAGTCAGGATATTAGGTGTGCTTATTTGCATATTAATACCAAGAATGCTCTTTCTGCCCCATACCCAATAATGTCCCCATGTCAAAAGTAATCTCTTGGGATTCAGATGAGCGTTTGTCTGAGTTCCACATCCACACCCCTAGAAACAAGCTCCCAGGGAGCCCCGCAATTCTTGCCTGACAAGTAGCACAACTGTAGATCTCTCCCTCTCCTGTCTCTGTCGCGTCCAGAGCCCTGGACAGAGCAGCTGGATGGAGTATGCACTGAAGATGCAACTGATGGGTGGCATCAGTTTGTTCCTCCAGTGAAATTAAGGAGTTTCAAAAAATCAGTTCATTTTCTTTACGGTTCCTAAACCAGGCAAATCTTAAGTTTAAGAGCATGTGTTTCACTTTTGACTGTGCTCTTGTGAAATTGCTTTCATGGTATATTGCTCAACTCCCTTTAGGGACAGGAGCAATGCTGTCCTTATGATAAACCCTGAAATTAGGGTTCCAGATCACTTCAGGCTCCAACCTGCCATATACATTCTCTGCTTATGTGCATTTTTTTAAAAATAGAAAATGAAAAAATCTGATCTCTTTGCGGGAGGGGGTGATTGTTTTAAGCAGTAAAAGCACCAAATAAAAGTATTTTGGGGCGCTTTGGGTGGGGATTTTTGTCTTGTTTTTGCCAAGCAATAGTTAAAAAATTACTCGGCTTTGAAGAGCAGACACAACTATTGAGCCCCGTTGCAGTGCGATTAATGGGTCCATCCACCCTGTAAGGAGGGTTCTGTAACTAAGCTCTTTCTCGTATTGTGCTTGGCTTAGGAATGAAGATCCACAAATGCCAGTACTGTAACAAGTCCTTCAGTCGACGGGCCCACATGGTGGAACATCAGCGCTCACACACTGGAAACTACAAGTACCGCTGCCCCACTTGCAGCAAGGGCTTCACGCGCCAGAAGTATATGAAGGACCACAAGTGCCGGCTGAACTCACCCAAGGACAAAGAGCTTCAGATCAGGAAGGCCCAGAAGAAGCGGGGAGCTCGGCGGAAGGTGGGCCTTCCTCTTCCCGGCCAGCTGGCCCTGGCAGAGCTGAAGGACAGTGCAGAGGGGGAGAACCCCCGGGAGAGTAGCCCCAACAAAGAACAATTTCGGGAATCAGACGCAGTCCTGTCCATTGTGGTTGGTGGGTCAGCAGCTGCAGATTCGGACCTTGTAGTCCCCGGCCAGCCCAGCAGCATTGCTTCCAGTCTTGCCCTGGCAGAGTTGCAGACTGGCACAGATGTGCCGTGCGCCATGCTGGCTGTCCCCGTTTACATTCAGACTACGGACTGATAAAACTGTGACCTGTGTGTGCTTGGTGAGCGGTAGGGGATCCGCATTTTCTTCACCCACTGGTGGGGTGGTCAGACTCATGGTGAGATGGGCTGAAGTGTCTGGATCACAGTGATACAGAGACCAAAACTCTTAGGGATGGAGATGGGTAGGGGAGATAATGACTTTCATCTCCACCTACCAAGGTACATGACTCCATAGAAGCCAGTGATGGCCAGCAGGTCTGGAGGGGAATGGTTACATTTTCTTGTCCCCGTTCAGCACTTGTCAATGCGGGGTGGGATGACGAGGAGCCCTGAATCAGGATGGGAAGAATGGTAGAGACCATGAGCAGAAAGCTTTGCAAATCACCATCTGCCCCATTTATGTTTTCATTGTAAAATCCATATATATGGGGATATATATCCATATATATATGCCTATATATGGGGAGGGGCATGTCCAAGTGCAAATACATGATCCTTCCTCTGGAAGCAAGTGCATCCTCATATCCTTTGGGAACACTGTTCATAAATACCCTAATAGACACTGCCAGTGTCTCTCTCATCTGTGTGTGTTAGCAGAAAGGCTGTATTATCTGTACGGGGTGTGTATAAACACGATGGCCCTGATGCTGCAGCTGCTCTGCATGAAGTCAGGGGATGGCCAGCAGCTGCGGCATTGTGCCCACAGTTGTGTGCCTGAGTGCATGTACGTGTGTGTTCTTTTCTTCTGTTTAAAGTTCTCGCCACAATTGTCACTGTATTTTAGCTCTTCTATGTCACTCTTTAGCCAAGGATCTCAAAATGCCTTAGACACAAATGAGTTAATCTTCACAACAGCTAAATATTCCTCTCATTGTCCAGCAGGGAACCACAGCACGGCAGGTAAGTGAACTATCCCAGCTGACACAGGAAGTGCAGAGCTAGGGCTTGAAGCCAGATTGCCTGACTCCAAGTCTGCTGGTCTACGTGCTACCCAGTGCTTCTCCACGCTTTCCCTCAGAGGTGCTGGAACTAGGGATGCTGGGGGTGCTGCTGCACCCCGTGATTTGAAGTGGTTTCCATCGTATACAGAGTTTACAGTTTGGTTCAATGGTTCTCAGCACCTCCACTGTACAAATTGTTCCAGCATCGCTGCTAGCTGTTAGAATTGCAAGATTTGCTGCTGTTATCAGACTGGCCAACTCCACAATCAGCTCCAAGTCATGGGCAGCTTGTTGGAAGCTCAGTGTGGCAGCCAGTGAAACCCTGGAGCAGGTGTGTTGTCTCAGTGCCTTATGTTACTGTGATTCAGCCTTCAGTCCAGCACTTGGTCATTGACTGCATGAACAGTGGTTCCTTCCCCACTCCCCTTCTTCCTCACCCCCCTGCATGTGACTGGAATAATCCTGACTTGGCAAATATCTTTCTCCCCCAAACCCCTACCCTCTGCAAAAAGTCAAGTGGTTGTTGGAGGAAAACATCTATCCAAAATGAGAGGAAAGTAGGAGCCATGGAACACGTGGTGAATGAATGAGCCCAGAAATCTTCCTCTTCCTGCTAGGACCTTGTAAGGGAAGGGGAGATGTGGTTGTGGGCTGCTGTGTTTTGCATTAGTTTCACTGCTTTGAGCAGATGTGACAATGTGTTGATGGGGATAGCACGGCTATGGCAGAACGTGTAAACTTCTGAGTAACGTGAGGCCAGCCCTGTAGTTAGTGCTCTGTATAGCTATGGGAGAGACCACGTTCAGTTGCCCGCGCTGACTCCTGCTCCTTGCACCAGTGGAGCCCTTCACTCCATGGGGCAAGAGAGCTTCTCCCAACCCTCTGTCAGCTGCTCTGATTATTTGGATTGATGAGCACCAGAGGGACTCCCCTGTCGATCCTTCTCTGACCCAGAGAAGCTCAATGCAGGCAGGTGGAAAATTAATTTAAAATGAACTTAATTTAGTGCTGGTGAAGGGCCACATGGAGAGCACAGGAGACCAAAGTTCCGCCTCCACAGAGCAGGTAGGACATGGGCAGCAAGAGCTGCAACTCCTTCCCTCCCCGACCTGCTGGGATCCCCTCTGCAGATGAGTTTCCATTGCCCAGCCAGTCTTCAGCCTCCTTGTTGTTCTGACAACAGCAGAGCATGCCTAAAAGAGATACTTCACTTGCCACAGACAAGGCCCTGATCATTAGGAAGGGGAGCTTGAACGAGAGCTCCCTCTCACCTCTTACCCCGTCCTCTTTGGGATTAGCTCGTACACTAGATTCTCCATTGCTTTGTCTAATGCCATTTTAGATTACTCCGGTGCTGGCACTTCCTTCTTGGATATCTTTCTGTGCTGGGCCCTGGATTAAGAGTAAAAGTCAATTGGACAACAATCAGCATTTCCAGCAGTAAGGCTTGGCCTTGTTAGCATGCAGAATGCCCAAGAGCCTGTAGGAAGGCTGTGGTGTTGCAGGCTCTCATTTTGGAGATGTCCAGTGTTCAGAAAAGCTCCTGGCAATGACGTTTCCTTCCCGAGCCTCCTTCTTGTCTTATACATGAGAAGAGCTTGTAGAAAATCTGCTGAAATGGTGCATAAGTTTCTGACAACCAGAGCAGTAATAATAATGTTACTGTGCAATGGTCTTCTGGACCTCACTGACCACAAGCATCCTGTCCTGTGTGCAGCAGCTCGCTCACAGCGAGTCGTTCAGGGATGTCCTTCCTGTCTCCTTGTGATGTATTATGCTAAACTAGAGGCAGTAATGCACAGACATTATAGATAGAACATAGCTGTCTTCTGCATCCCAGGGCAGCCTGTGTAAGATTGTTCTCTCACAGCACATGCTCCAGGGCTGAGTAACGGGATGATGCAGCCTCTACCCCTTCCCTTGGGAGACTATTGCACAGTCTAATGCATCTCCTGTCAGGTTGTTTCCTGCTTCCCATCCTACAGGTTCCCTTTGCCCAGTTTCATCCTCCTGAAGTAGTCCCAGTGCCCACACCACCTTTTCGGTATTTCCTGCTGCTTTTGTCCCGCTGCCTTCAAGCATTTTGTATGAAAACTTTTCATCTGTTTCAGAGGCAAGATTTTATTTGCCTAAAAGTTTGTTTGAAATACCCAGCTTTCCAGACAGAAGAACCACCACCAGGAAATGGTTTGCTAAATATACCTCTCCTGCTTTCCCTCTCTATCTGTCCACATTGTAAGGCGTAATTATGTGGCCGCTAGCACCTATTGCAGCATTACAATCATCCCTGGTTTGAGGCTGGTATGTGGGTGTCTCATTCTTCCTGTGTGTATTATGGCAGCCCTGGGATGGCCTTCCAATCTATCCTCTGTTTTCAATCAGTTGTGATCGTAGGGTAGCCAGTCAAATGTTCAGCAAGATGCTAAAAGCAATTTTGCCCAATCTGCCTGTATTGAAAGTAATCCAGGTCTTAGAGAGACAATACAAATAGAACTTCAAGTAACATAATTTTGAAAAGTCAGAGGCTGAGGGATTCTTCATTGTTTTTCACTCATCTGTGTCTTGGAAAGCTGCCTTATTTTATTACCCTTACATCCAAAAACTAACACTGACTTCCAAGTACCAGTTCTCCACCCAGCTTGGCTGGCATGCTTGCTCTTCAAGAGGGAAAATCTAAATGCTGAAATAGAGAACGGGGTTTATAGAGGTCTTGGAACAAGAGAGAAAACGATTGTATTTATAGTGGAGCTTCTGTCTCGGAAGCTCTGAGCATGTGAGTATCTTGCATGGCTGGTGGAGGCTGCGAAATCCAATTACATCTGAGGAGAGACAATGTGTGACTGTGTGTCAGAGCAGCAGGCTGTGCCATCTCTCAGGCTGCACAGTAGCAATCTGGAGCTGTGACAGCTGGTTCCACAAGCTGCTGTAATGTCCTGTTGAGAATCCCTCAAGAAATAGGTAGATATAGGTGAATCCTATTTTCTTCTGCTGGACAGAGATAGAAAGATGATTGATTTGTAATTTTTTTTAAAGACATTCTCATGTGCCTGCAGCTCTGCTGCCTGAAATTTAAACTCAGATGTTGAAAGAGATCTGCCAGGAAGAGACCAGGGTTTACTTTAGAAAAAAGTCCTCTAAAACACGTGATCTTTAATTGTCTTTATTTTTAATAATATTCTGCATATATACAGAGGAGCAGTGAAGAGGGCACAGTGTAGTGTATTATTATAGGATTTTAAAGCCCTAGTCATGGCCAGGAACCCATTGTGCTAGGTGCTGTACAAACAGAACAAAAAGCTGGTCCATGTTATACCAATAAAATAAAAACCAGTAGGATCTTATTAAAGAGGAAAAGGCAAAATGTCACATTTATTGTGAATACAGAAGGAATCCTAGTAAGCAGTTAGTTATAGCTATAACATTCCATTCAATTTCATATTTATTCATACATTCATTCACACACACACACACAAGTTCTGCAAGGTTGTTATCATAGTTACCAGCCTTAGAGTTGCTCATGCCAAGCCACTGGCCAGGTGGCCTGGACATGAGGAGGGAGCAGGGCCTTGTCAGATGCTCATCTGATGCTCCTGGAAGTTGGTTTGCAGAATCAGACCCCAAAGTTCTCACTTTCTAGAGTCCATTTTTATAGGAATTTCTTCCTATGCCAATCTATGGGAATTGCTTCATCATGCTGTTGCTGAATCAATCAGCAGATGGCACATTCCTGATGGCTCCGTGCTGCCAGATGTTATCTTGTTTTTTGGTTCTCCCATCCTTGAGGCTGTTGGGTGGATTCCAGCCTGCCCTCCGGGGGTCCTCTGGTTATTTCCACTTGACGCCTTCTTCAGCCGATGGACACTGGATTCTTAGGCTGGCACCTCCCTGATCATTCAGTTATTATCCACACCAAGCATCCATCCACATACATCCTCTATCTCTATTTTAATCACAATTGTTAACAAAGCGAGATGAATACAACAAAAGGGCGGGGAGTCTCTGGGTGCTGTTTCTGTTGTTACAGAGTATTGCTTTGAGTCTCTCTCTGTGAGTAGTTGTTGTTACAAAGAATTGCTTTGAGAACAGACTCTGTCTTAGAATGTACTAACACAATTAGCAGCTTGCAAGTTTCACACAGAGAGGGAGAGAAACAGTACCAAAACCCAAGAGACCTCTTAATTAGTAATACCCTGGAATTTAAACTATGGGGAATCAAATTCATTTGTTATTTTAATACAGAACTTCTTTAATATGATCCAACATCCCTGTCTCCAGGAGCTTACAGTCTAAGTATAAGATGAGATAACAGATGGCTACACACGGAATGAGGGGGGAATACAAGAAAACAAAGAGACAGTATTGGTCAACATGCTACGCAGGGGTCTCCGTTCCTGTTCCCTCTTATTTGGTGTGACCTTGCTCAAGTTAATTACTTAAACTGAGCTTTCACACTTCACTGGAGTTAGCAGGGATGAATATGAACCATTCTGTTAACTTCCCATCTGCAAAATGGGTCTAATACTTACCTCACAGGCATAACGTGAGGATCTGATTAATGTCTTTATTGTGTGTAAGAACCAGGCAATTGTTAGTATTATTATTTACATTGTGCCTTTTGTCCCACACTAAACAAAGTGCAATGTTAATTCTACACAAGAATTGTGTCCTCTGTCACTGAAATGCAGCTGCCTCCAGTGTGGAACATGACCACTTTTTAGCATTATAGTATCATTTAGGTAAGGCACTAAAAAGTATATACAATGAATGTGTCAGGGGAGTTGAAGGACCCAGCAAAATTGAAATTAGATCACAAAACCGGTGCTAGTGCCCCTCTAAGAAACAGGCACTGTAATGATTATACATCCTCAGGGCATCAGTGTTATGTCACACCTGAAGGATGGTCCCCTCCTATACCACCAACACTTCCTAGCACCATCCTTGGACATTAATTCAACAGGGACTCACAAAGAAGATCTTCCAGGACCACTGTCTGTAGCACCTGCATTTTTCTGTGAAGTTTCTCATGGTATTATTGACTTGGCCCCAATCCGTCGGGACAGACAACCTGACAGTTGTAGGTGGTCTAACTCTTGTATGTTTCCTATTACTATGGCAATATTAGAATAAAAGCGGGGATCTTTTATATCCTGCTTCCTTCCCACCTGAAAGATGAATTAATAACTAGGGGGTGAACTCCCAGAGGTGGTGTGGTTTACCTCTCTCTCTCCTACCATTCAGTCTTTTCTGTTCTGCAGGGATAGGCTCCAAGCCTCTTTAGAGATAACTCTGTGCCATAATGATGTTGCAAGATCAAGTCTATCCTTTCCTAATTCTCCTAGATTGGCTACTATGAAACAGTCCAGCATGGGTTGTCTAAGCATAATGCTCTGCTTGTTTTTCTCCAGCCACCAGTTATGAGGTCCTAGGCAAAGTGTGGTGATGAGTGAAGAGATGCTATGAAAACTGGAGCTCTAGGAATCTTTGTCATAGATGAGATCAGAGGGGAGAAGAGAAACAGAAGTAGGAGGGAGTGAATTAAACCACCAAGAAGTGGCTCTTATTCAAAGTGTTACTAAACCCACAAAGTTTAGTGCTATTCTGATTTACGGTTTGTCTAACCATAGCTGCCAGGAGTCTGCAGCGCGCCCCAGGCAAAGAAGGGGAGTGACAGGATGAGGGCAGAAGAAATTTTAGAGATGTCCAGTTAGTGGTTTGGAGAGGAGACCCCTGGAGTTACAGCATAGCCAGGGCTTGGTGGTCTGGGAGCCCCCTGGGCCCGAGCAGCTCTGCCAGGGAGCTTCTCCGCGCTGTAACACGTGTTAATCAGCCGCAGCCCGTGTAGACAGGTGAACAGGCTGCAGCCCAAGCCGGGGGTGTCCGAGCGGGCTCCGGTTGTTATGGATTCAGCGCCCCGACCCGCTGCAAGGGACCGAGGCTGGAAGTACCCGGCCCCTCCGTTCCCTGCCCTGGGCCGCTCCCTCCTGCCGCCCGACAAGCTGCGGAAGGGCCGGAAGTCTCAGTGCGGTCGCTATGGCTCTACCTCTTACGTCACGAAGTTTACTACGATATGTTCATCACATGATGATGATGTAATGGTGGGTGACGGGGCGGGGGGGTCAATGTGAAATTCAGCTCTCTCAGGGTAACGTGAGCATTTGAGACTACAGCTCCCAGCATGCACTGCTGCCCCAGGGCCAGAGCCGAGGTGGGGATTACCGCTCCCACCATGCATTGCTGCCCTGAAACGAGCGCAAAAGTGGGGACTACAGCTCCCAGCATGCAACGCTCTCCTCAAGGCGAGAGCGGAGCTGAGGACTACAGCTCCCAGCATCCCCTGCTCGGTTCGGGCCCCGGGCCCGGGGGCGGGGTGCCGCGGTGGGGGCTGGGAGACGTGGCGTGGGCGGGGAGCCGCCGTTGCCGTGGTGCGGAGTGACGGCTGCGGGCGAGGCGGTGAGTCAGGAGGGTGCAGCCGAGGCTGAGGCGCGGGGGCCAGTGTCTTCCGCGCGGCGCCGGGCGGGGAGCGGCTGTTGCGAGGTCTCGGCCCAGGGCCTCTCCGCCGTCCGTCTCCTTGCCCCCGCCGGGCCTGCCCCGCTCTCTCCTCCTGCTCGCTGCCCGCCGCGGCCCGGCCATGTCGGGGATGCTGGGGAAGCTGTTCGGGACGGGCGGCAAGGGCGCCGGGAAGGGCCCGACGCCGCAGGAGGCCATCCAGCGGCTCCGCGACACCGAGGAGATGCTCAGCAAGAAGCAGGAGTTCCTGGAGAAGAAGATCGAGCAGGAGCTGGTGGCGGCCCGCAAGCACGGCACCAAGAACAAGCGGGGTGAGGGGCCGGGCCGGGCCGGGGAGGGGAAACCCGCAGGGGCGGATGGCGGCCCGCCGCCCAGCGGGGTGGAGCCACCGGTCCGTGCTGGCGGGGCGCTGGGCTCTCCGGCGGTCCCTGCTCTGGGCCTTCAGCCCCGAGCCGTGGCTGTGCCCTCCTTCAGCACCCAGGCTGGAGTGCCCGTAGGGACGGGCCTTGGAGCAGGCTGGGCATACCTTGGGTTCCCAAGGCCCTGGGCATGGCGTGAGAACCTGCCCAGAATATCACTTCCTTCTGGCCGAGGCTCAGCCCTCTGCTCTCACAGCCCTGGGCACGGGTGGGACTGTTCTCTGATTTGCGGTGGGGAGGGGCGGTGGCCACCAAAGTAGCTTTATATCTGTTCTACTGATCCCTAGTCCTAATAGGAATCTTGATTCCTTGAACAGTCCATCTTGTTGCTGGGTTATAGGATTAAGTTCCACACGCTATTGGCATTGGCTGCCCTGTCAGGTGAACTATAGGATCATTTCTTTTTAGATACACTGGAAAGCGATCCTATCAAATGGTGACTTGTAGGGGCTACTTTCCCAGGCCTTTGTTTTATAAAGTTTCAATTATATTGGTTGACTTACCTGCTACCAATGCCTGGAGACAGAACAAAACATACCACAGTCTACCCTCAGTTCATTGGACCTATTCTCTATACACTGTATGATGGAGTATGTTACTTATACGTTCTTTACAGCAGAAACTCTATATAAGTCTTTCTGTACAACACCAAACACTGTGTGCATTTAGTAAATTTAACCAGCATTCTGTATGTGCATGAACATTAGGGAACTATTTAGACTTATACTCTGACAGTGGACCTATTGCTGACAGTGGGTCTCCCTGCACTTGATTGTGCAAATGTTCCACTAGTGTGGATGAGACAAAATTGTCTTCAGCTTCAGTGCAGTGGGACTTAACTGCTGATCTTCTAAAACTGGTCCATTTGAAAATGTAAGCATTCCTTTTTGATATGGTAGGTGTAAAACCCATTGGCGGTAGCCTGATCTAGTGGTTCCACTGTGGGATTGGTTGTCAGGTCTAGATTCTAGTCCTGATTCTGATTGTATCTTGCTGTGTGATCCTGGGCAAGTAACTTCTCTTTTTGCTTTGGTTTCCTGCCTGGAAAATCGGGATAAAACCTAATAGCATTGTGAAACTTAATTAACACTTGTGAGTTGAGATCCTGTGATAGAAGGCACTGTGTTTGTCCTTGAGTATTTATTGATCACTTTGTTTTAATAACTGGGTAACTAGGAGCTTATAAAGCTGTAGTAGACAAATAAAGCTGTAGAAGATCCCCAAAATGATTTTATGGGAGAGGGAGGTAAGTGGGGCTGCCATGGTTGTGTCTGAGGGGGCGGGAATGTGAAAGTGTAAAACTTACTCTATATTAACAAATTTTCATCTCTAATGGCAATTAGGGAAGGGCAGGTTTTTAGCTTAGGAAGTTGTTCTAAAGTATACACTTTATCACATGATTATGTCATGATGGGTGAGTGTGTCTGGTATAATGCTGACTTCTATTTCCGTGTAGAAGATAGCCTATTGGAATGTCAGAAAGATAATACAGAGTTTGAGCTTGGGTGCATTACTGGCAGTGTCTTACAGCTGGGAAACTTAACTTCAAGTAACCAGAAAAGTACAAAAGCTACCTAGTATGCAGGTCCCTGCTGGTTTAGAGCAGACTTAAAAAAAATAACAGGTTAAATCAAAGAATTTGAAGATATCTGTTCCAGGGTGGATTTGATTTAAATCAAATTGATATAAATCATGATTTAAATCACTAGTCAGAAAGACGCGATTTAATCATGGATTTCTACATAAAAGTGCATTCTTGTCAGTTGTTATAACCTTAATACATATTCTTCACAATTCAGAGATAGATGTAGGTTTCATTTTTAGAAGGTACACACTATACATTTTTAAAGTGATTTATTTTGAAAACTTTTCAGATTAGTTTTACAGCTATATCAGAAAACGAATGATTGTTTGGTTATTTCATTTACCAAAGGTAATTGCAGCAGATACTTATGAAGTCATTGGGAGGTGAACTATCTCCAGTTCAACAGGTTAATCATTTAATATTTGGAGGATTTTCTTGCCATGCTGTATTAGGAGGAGAACATCACCAGACAGACATTTAAATTGTTTTAGTTAACTAAAACAATAACGTTATGTATTCTGGATTTTTTTCTTCAACAGCAAACATATAATATTTTAACAAAAACATATGCATTTTTGAATCTAGTTAAACATTCAAGTTTTTTCAAATCAGGTTTGGTTTTGTTAAAATTGTTTTTAACTAAAATAGTTAAATGAAATATATTTAAAAAAAAAACAAATTAAATCTACTGGCAGCCAAGTCAACATGAGAAACTTAAAATATTAGCTTCTGCAGATAACTCAGTCATTTTCACCTTCATTTTCCTGTTTGCTCATAAACTGAAAAAGAAAAACAAGCTTTCCTGCTTTTTCAGGTCCCAAACGATTTCTCAGTTTGGAATGAATTAGTCCGAAGTGAGAAAATATTCTTTCTATACCAGCAGAAGCTACAGCTGTTAAAAGTGAGATTATCACTTCAACAGTTTCTGAATCCAAGTGCTTAAGTGACTTCCACCAGTTCACTGGTGTGACTTCCTTTAAAACATCATCAGCAAACATATATTTCTTGAATGGTTCGTATTCCCAAACTGGGTCTCTCTTGTGTCCTGCTGCCATTATAGGTATTCCCTTCTAGTGAGAGAATGGTATCTCAAATCAACGAAGGGTACACTCAGAAAGACCTCAAGACTTTTGGAATATACTGCTCAAACAGTTTCACTTCTGCCTGTCCCTCCCGTCTCACATTTATCTCCAGACTTCTTCTCCTTGTCCAGATCTATTCTGCTCCCAACAATCTTCTATTCATTCAACTTTTTGAAACTTTGCACTTTTAGAGAGAGGTAAGGGATTGACTCTCTCTACGCACATTTGCAGAGGGACAATAGGGTTGATGTCTGTTGTTTCTCATGTCTCTATTTTATTTTATTTATTTATTTTAAAAATATTTTTGCTGTTAACAAGCATGATCTCTGGAGAGACAAACCCACAGTCTGAGAACTACAGAACTAAGCATCTCTGATGGTATCTTCTAGACTGAGCACTGAGCCCATTGGGTAGATAGAAAGATTAGCCCCTGGAACCCCTTAAGAACCCATAAGATTGAGTCCCTAATCCATGAACTATTGGAACTCATTTACAAAACCTTTCTTAAAAATTACATGAATATATTCTATATTGAATATACAAGCTTCTGAGCTACACAGAGCTGCTCTTCAAGTTTGGGAAAGGTACTCGGAATCACAGCTAAATACAAGGGGGACATTGTTGAGCATAAGTAAACACATATTTTAAGGGACCCTTCAAGATGAAGAGGCCCGTTAGTCCTGTTGCAGTCATAGGACAAAAAGGGGGGGTTAGTGGATTCCAGAGTGTTATAAGAAGTCATAAATCCAGTATTTTTATTAAAACCATGATTTTTAGTGTCTAGCAAAGTTATGAATTTAAGCTCCCAGGCTCATCTTTTGAAGATGGTGTTCAGATTTCCTTTGAGGATGAGAACTGAGAGTCAGATATGGAGTGGTCATTTTGTGAAGTTTTCCCCTATGGGTGATAGGGTGTTTTTGTTTTGTCATTTTTCTGTGTGAATTCCTTCGAAAACATGGTGGTAGTCTGGTTTCACACGCACCCCCGTCCCCACTCCTGGATTGCCTGCCAGCTCCTTGCCCGCACTGCCCAGGGTTGCTAGGTGTCCTTATTTCCCTAAACTGAAAACAGGATACATAGGGCTGGCCTGAGCCGGCTGGCCTGAGCCACCTGGCGTTGCTGCTCACCTCTTCCAAATGTTCCTCCATGCCCCATATTGAGCCAAGTAGCAGAGATGGGGCGGGGGGGAAAAGGAATGAGTATGGGCTGGGATCTGGGTAGCAAAATGGTGTGAATGTGTGTGAGTACTTTTGAGCTTGGAGTCAGGCAGTGAAACTATTGGACTATGATCCAGCTAGCAGTGAGATGCCCCTTTCAGGGCTGGTATAGCAGAGGGGCAGGAAGGAGGCGCCAGGTAGTGGGAGGGCCCAGGAAGACTCCAGATAGCTGCCTGGGGAGATGGTGGGAGGCTGGGATGTAGCAGAAGCAGGTGCCTGGAGATGGACAGGGAAGGGAAAGAGGCTGGTTGGGGTGGGGACTGGAGAGGGCTCTGGGAACTGGCCCCAAAGGACGGGGGATAGGGAGGACATGAGGCCAGGGTCGGGGGCTCTGGGGTCTGCTTGGGGGCAGGGGACATGAGACCGGGTTGGGTGGGCTCTGGGGACCGCTTGGGAGTGCGGGGTATGAGGCCAGGGTGGGGAGCACGGGATGGGGACTGCTCGGACCACAAACATGGCTCTGCATGGCTCCAGCTCAGCTTCAGCCCACACACAGAGGCGACACGTAGCTGTGGCTAGTAGGGGGGCACGTGTCCCCCCGTTTCTTGGGACACCCGGAAGCCAGCGGCCCTGCTCCCTCCTCGGCACAGGGAGAGCACTGCTGCCAGGTGGAGTGCCCCTCCTCGCTTCCCCTTCAGAGGTAACTGGAGAAGTGGTGGGGGGAGCATGTGACCTATGGATGTCCCGCCCACGCGTCCCCTCTGCCCCATTGGTCCACTGAAAAGTGTCTGGCAATCTGGATTCAGACCGGAGTCTGCCTATTGACTACACTGGTATAGACATTGGGTTGCTTGCATTGGCTGTCAGCCTGGTGCTGGGCTTACGGCTGGGGCATCCCCTTACCCCGGCGCTGACAGCCTGAGCTTTCAGCTGGTTAGTAGGTGAAAATCCACAGAAAACCAGTTTTTCATGGTGCAAACTGAGGACTTGATCTTATGAGGTGCTGAACACCTCCGTCTCTGGTTGAAGTCAGAAGCTGAGGGTGTTCAGCACCTTGACAGGCTTAAGCAGTGTGTGAACTTCACTCTTGAACATGTGCATGGTTTTTGTTGTTTAAGTGGATTTGTAGATCTGTATAGAATTCTGTTTTGTACACATGTAAAAGCAATATGTTAGCCAAGCCATGTGGGTGGTTTTAGTTCAGTTATTTGACATCATTCATCAAAAGTAAAGCAACTTAAATGTATGTATAGGAATTGAACCAGCCATTTGAGAGAGGATGTGATCCTATGGATAATTAGTGCTGTGACTGGTTTAGAGAATGCCAAAATGTCAACATTTTGCTAGAATTATATTCCAACCATATCTGATGCATTAACAAGTATTACTGATTTTTATTTTTTTGTATTGCTAAATATGCTTCTAATACTGATATTTACTAGATTTTTCCATCCTCGCCCCGAATCCTCTTTTAGGCATGTACACCAGAAGTCTGTTATGGAAGGGGCAAAACTGTTCTGTGGCTTAAATTTTTGTTATAGCAGGCAATCCGTTTTAGGATGTGTTATGTTTTAATGCAAGACTTAAAATATCAATACATACAACTTAAAGAGTGTTTCATGGGGTCAGCATTTTCAGAGCATGGAACTGGAACCTAGGAAGTCCTGACTTCTGAACCCAGCGGTAATTGACATACTCGATGACCTGGTCAAGACACTTAACATCTGCCTCTGTGTCTCCATTTTCCTTATCTGTATAATGGGGATAATGCTCACTTTACTTCATAAGGATGTGAGGAGATTTAGTAAATTAATATTGGTATAGCACAGACTCAGTGCTACACTTAGATTATTTTTGTCACAGATCCAATATGAATACTTTTGTTATCATTTTTTTCCAATGTGGGAAAATAATTAAAATTTCTATTGGCCCACTCACCAAACGTAAGTACAAATTCTCCAGGCTGGAGGTGAGTATGAGACATAGGTTAGCTTTAACTCTTGTGTACAGACTTCCTCAAAACACAGTAATCAAATGTTTGTGTAATTACGTTCTCTTCTTGTCTGTTTTTTTTTCTTTGTGCATAAGAACTTTCACTATATTCCACTTTCGTCTGTTCATTTCTCAAACAAAACTTTCATGGGTTTGATCTGGAGATGTTCCAATGGCAGACTGGATGAGAGGATTGACTTTGTTTTAGAGCGAACAAGAGCTGAATTTTGATGCTGAAAGCTTTCCTCTGTGGTGAAAACTTCACATCTAGTGCCCTATAGGCAGCTAGCCGTAGTGGAAAAGGTGATTCAATTTACTAATTTTAGGTTTTTGATTATATTACACTTCAGGCTGCAAAATGGCCTGGGTGGGCTAGTCACCAAATGTGTCAGGAATGAATAATAGCTGAATAATCATAATTTGTAGCCTTCAGGAATAACCTTACTGTGCTTGCTATGGAAATTAGTGGTTCAGTGCTTAACGGGGTGTGATAAGGAGATACAGTGTGATTGTGTTTACAGCTGCCTTGAAGCTAAGCTGGGAGCTATAAGCATCTGTTGAGCTGATGTCAGACAGCTGAGGATTTAACACTTCTTCATACAGGAAGTCCAGGGAATATTTATTGATTGTCTGAAATGATGTCTGCTTAGCTTAGAGCAGGGGTGGGAAAACTTTTTGGCGGGAGGGCCACACTGGGGTGCAAAACTGTATGGAGGGCCAGGTAGGGAAGACTGTGCCTCCCGAAACAGCCTGGCCCCTGCCCCCTATCTGTCCCCTCCCATTTTCCATCCCCCTCAGAACCTGTCACCTATTCCCCCCCCCAGCTCCTTGTCCCCTGACTGCCCCCTCCCAGGACCCATGGGACTCCACCTCCTATCTAACCCCCCTCCCCGTCCAGACTCCCCCCCATCCCCCGAACCTCTGCCCTATCCAACCGCCCCCTGTTCCCCATCCCCTGACCACCCCACCCGGGATCCCACCCCCTATCCAACCGCCCCCTGGTCCCTGACTGCCCACAGGACCCCCTGCCCCTTATCCAACCCCCCGGCCTCTTACCATGCTGCTCAGAGCAGCATATCTGGGAGCCACGCCAGAGCCAGACACGCTGCTGCGCTGCCCTGCATGAGCGCATGGCCCGGTTGCCCAGAGCACTGCGCGTGCGGTGGCATGGCTGCGGGGGAGGGGGGACAGCAGGGGAGGGGCCAGGGGCTAACCTCCTGGGCCAGGAGCTAGTTTGCCCACCTTTGCCTGTAGTTTGCCCACTTCTGGCTTTGAGGCAATTCTTGTTTTAGCCCTAACTGGAGCACAGGATCTGGTCCTAGAGGTGAATATAGCTGCATCACTTGGTAATAGTGACCATAACCTAATAAAATGCAACATCCCTGGGGAAGCGGGGGATGAGACACCACAGCAGCACCCCATGGTAGCATTTAATTTCAGAAAGGGGAACTACACAAAAATGAGGAAGTTTTTTGTTTGACAGCATTTCTGCCCACCCATGTGTCCAGGCTTTGATTCCTGTCACGGTACTTCATACATATATTTTTATACTGCTTTGCAGTTTTTCCATAGATTCATAGACATTAAGGCCAAAAGGGACCTCCTGCATAATGCAGACCAAAGAATCTCACCCAGTAATTTCTGCATTAAGCCCATAACTTCTGTTTGGGCTATAGCGCATTTAATTTGCCTAAGGCAGTAGTATCTAGTAGTCATAATCAGGATTAGAACCCAGCTCTCCATTTCCCCATATCTGTTCTAATAGCCTCACTGTTCAGTTATGGGCAAGTTACTTAACTTTGAAATGAGGACATTGCCTACCTTACAAGGAAAGGTCTGTGGAAAATCTTACTAGGTTCTTATTAGATGGAGGCAGAAGTGAAAGATAAGTTGGAGCCCCATCACCGAATGCCATTAGCAGTTCCCTGGTGAAAGCTTTGCACCTACCCACAGCTGCAAGGCGGAGAAGGATTGGTGCTTGGATTCTTACCAAAATGCTTTCCCAGGGCCCTGCGGGGTGGAGGGGGGAGACTTTATCTCATGTATTAGCCTCTGCCTAGGGGTGATAGATAAATAGAAGCCCCTGCTGTTGGGAGGGAGGAGCTTTTTTCTCTCCCAGCCCTGATCCACTTGGCTGCTGTAAGGGAGTCTGGGCATCTACTGTTCTACTCCCACCCAGCCTCTTAGGTGGTGGTCCCCTCTGAATAGCCTCAATGACAACCTCTGCTGTTTTCCTCTGGCAGGCTGCGAAATTGACATGATTCTAGTCAGTAGCACTGTTACCCATGGGAATCTCAAATGCAGTAGGGAACTGACCAGACCTCTGATAATTTCACACTCCAGCTGTATCCCAAGACTGGGAGCAACAGATGATGCTGGCTTGTCTTCTTCATACTTAGGAAAACACCACTTTATCAGGTCACTTTTGGAATGGTTTCACACCTCTTTGAGCAATTGTTGATGTCACCCCCTCAAAATTGCCAGGGACAACTAGTAGATGAGTTTTTCAAGCCTTACACAAGAGCAGTGTTAGGTTTAATTAAATCAGTGGTTTGAAATGCTTTGCAGACCTCAGATGGAAGGTATACAAATGTGAAGTATTAAAATTGTTGGTTTCAGTTTATGTTGCTGTTCTGATAAGTTTTTATAGGACTCATTTCAAAAAATTCTTTAACCATATACAAGGACTTCTCTTTAATTTGTACAGTAATTAACAGTCCACTTTGAGTTGGCAGTGAGGAAAGGAATATTTGTGTCTTGTATCATAGTTGAACAACCTGTTAATGTGGCTTTTTGGTGCTAGAGTTGTCTTCTATATTGTTAGGATTCATAGCTTTTTTTTAAAAAAAAAAGGAGTACTTGTGGCACCTTAGAGACTAACCAATTTATTTGAGCATGAGCTTTCGTGAGCCACAGCTCACTTCATCAGATGCATACCGTGGAAACTGCAGCAGACTTTATATATACACAGAGAATATGAAACAATACCTCCTCCCACCCCACTGTCCTGCTGGTAATAGCTTATCTAAAGTAATCGTCAGGTTAGGCCATTTCCAGCACAAATCCAGGTTTTCTCACCCTCCACCCCCCCCACACAAATTCACTCTCCTGCTGGTGATAGCCCATCCAAAGTGACAACTCTTTACACAATGTGCATGATAATGAAGTTAGGCCATTTCCTGCACAAATCCAGGTTCTCTCACTCCCTCACCCCCCTCCAAAAACCACCCCCATACACACACAAACTCACTCTCCTGCTGGTAATAGCTCATCCAAACTGACCACTCTCCAAGTTTAAATCCAAGTTAAACCAGAACATCTGGGGGGGGGGGGGGGGTAGGAAAAAACAAGAGGAAATAGGCTACCTTGCATAATGACTTAGCCACTCCCAGTCTCTATTTAAGCCTAAATCAATTAATTTAGGCTTAAATAGAGACTGGGAGTGGCTAAGTCATTATGCAAGGTAGCCTATTTCCTCTTGTTTTTTCCTACCCCCCCCCCCCCCAGATGTTCTGGTTTAACTTGGATTTAAACTTGGAGAGTGGTCAGTTTGGATGAGCTATTACCAGCAGGAGAGTGAGTTTGTGTGTGTATGGGGGTGGTTTTTGGAGGGGGGTGAGGGAGTGAGAGAACCTGGATTTGTGCAGGAAATGGCCTAACTTCATTATCATGCACATTGTGTAAAGAGTTGTCACTTTGGATGGGCTATCACCAGCAGGAGAGTGAATTTGTGTGGGGGGGGTGGAGGGTGAGAAAACCTGGATTTGTGCTGGAAATGGCCTAACCTGACGATTACTTTAGATAAGCTATTACCAGCAGGACAGTGGGGTGGGAGGAGGTATTGTTTCATATTCTCTGTGTATATATAAAGTCTGCTGCAGTTTCCACGGTATGCATCTGATGAAGTGAGCTGTGGCTCACGAAAGCTCATGCTCAAATAAATTGGTTAGTCTCTAAGGTGCCACAAGTACTCCTTTTCTTTTTGCGAATACAGACTAACACGGCTGTTACTCTGAAACATAGCTTTTTTTCTAATTGGAAACTGAAAGTTGATCAGTCTGTATACTGTTTAACACTACTATACAGATATTTGAATTAAACATGTTTGGTAGTTTTTAAAATGGAAACAGTCCTACCTGTGTACTAGTTACAGTATGAAGCTTTTTGAGCTAGGAAAATCACTTACTATACATAGTTTAGCTTGGTGAATGATGCTTCAGAACTTCATCTGTTTGTCATTCTGAAACATTTGGGCTTGTATGTACGTATCCGGAGCTCTGCACCTTGGTAAAGTTTTCATTTTTAAAGGAAAATTTTAGAGATTCTGTGTGTCCAGTATAAAGCTTTTAGGCATTCAGCTTTATTTCTAAACCAGACTCTGCAACTTCAGATGCTTAAAGCTGACTGTTGTTCCTCCTCACGCTGGAATTTAAGTTCCAGTCAGTGACCAATGAGGAATCATATTGTCATTGTCTTCTCTGACTCCTTCCTGGATTGTGTGCCGTCCCTTTCCTTCTCCTCCTCCTGCCAGCGTGCGAATGGTCGTGTGCTCTTTCTCTTCTGTGCAGGAAGCGATCGCAACAGCATTTCTTGAAAGCTTGGTTTTTATTCTTTACAATGTGGAAAACCACACAGTTAAAATGGAAGGTAAGTACTCTGTCTGCAGAAATGTCCTGCAGCCTACTGTGCTAGGCTCCAGGTGTTCAAGGATAACATTTCAGTTACAAGTGCCCGAAAAGGAAAGTCTGCCTCCGTTATAACTATAATATAGCTGCTATTGTGCCATAATCCACGGAAGAGATATGGCACTGATGTTGCAAGGTTCTTCCTACGTCCCAGAGGGACCACCTCACCTCCGGGACTGAGTGGGGAGTTGAGGTGCTGGCTCTTGTCTAATAGAAACTGGACTTGGACTGAGATAAGCACTGTTTGGTACATGCCACAGAATGACCAGTTATGCAGAGGTGAATGTTCTGTATCTCTGTTACTAATCCCCTGAGCCATCTGGTGCCCTATAAAATCATATTTAAACAAGGATTGTGCTCAGTGGGTGAGATTAAAATCAACCATCTTATCCGATTACTTTGCATATAACTTGTTGCTGTTGGGCTCTTATACTATTTTAGGGAAGTTCTATGGCCTGTGTTGAACAGGAGGTCAGGCTACATGATTACAGTGGTCCCCTCTGGCCTTGAAATCTATGCTTTGTTTTTAATGTATACATTTAGTGTTGGAGAGCATGTCAAGATTTGTTTTAATTAGAATCTCATCTCAGGAGTTTCTTGACATGTTGAAGATAAATTGCTGCGTCTTGCTAGACTGAGAGAGCCAGAATAGTTATCTGAGATTTTAAAATATGCTCTAACGCTGCCAAACCGCGAGTCTGAGACACCCGCTGTTTGTCCTTGCTGCCTTTGAAATGGGATTCTGTTGATGATTCAGACTCTTGTCTGTGATGTGGGCACCAGGAGTATGGACTCATATGTGTACAGAACAGCTAAATTAATGCATGCTTTTGTTTCAGTTGCCTAAGTTTTTATGTTAAGTATCTGTGTAGAAGACAGTTATATGGTAGTAATCTACATCTTTTAGATATTTTTCAAGTATTCATTACTCTGGTGTTTAGGGTTATTATGTGGATGATAGAAAACAGTGGGATCTGTCCAGAAGAGAGAGGCAAATGGGATAGATGGGTTTAATAAATTAGTCCATTTTATATTCTTTCTGTATGGTTGACAGATGGTATACCCTTATTTTGAGGTTGCTTTTAGAGGTTTTTTTCCTTCCAAATATATACATTTGCCTCCTTTGTTTGTTTTAGTGAGATGTGTGCTTCTGATAAGATACTGCCTCAAGTTGTCATACTTTCTAGAGTGAAGCAATGAGTAGGTTTAAGTCTAAATTTCTCCTCAGTCTTACTGACCAGAGATGTTATACCTTGAGTTTCCGCTGGGCCAGGTGTCTTTCAGTATTTTTGTATCAAGTATGTGATCCTGTTTTCTGTGGTAAAGAATGGTAGCTGCAGGACAACAGAGATAGATAAAATCATGAAGGTCAGGCTCGGGACGGGGGGAATCCGGTAAGTTCACTTACCTGCAGATCTTTGCAGCGTGTCTGTTTCTGTATTAAGTAAAATAACAGAACTTCAGATTCTTCCCAGTACTTTTTAATGCAGACAGTTCTTCTGTTTTCCCCAAACGCAACACATTTTTCGCTTCAGATATCAAAATTGGATTTGTGGGTATATGAAACCCTATATATTCTTAGGTTCTTCAGGTGGTTTTTTTTGTAAATTCTAATATACTGCCAATAGCGGCGTTTCATAAAATTCAAATAAGGTACTTTAAAACTGCTATAAACGAAAAATAAAATGTAAAATGCTAAGCCCTGAGTCATCAAGCACTAAAGCAGGTCCCTAACTTCACGCACAATGAGACTATTCAATCATGTAAAGGTAAGCTTTGTGGATAAGTGTTTGCAGCATCTGGGGCTAAAATAGTATTTTTATTAAAATCTTTTCTTTTTCACTTTAAAAATTGTGGAGGTGTTACATTAATAAAAAGCTATTGTGAACTTTTTTTATATACAGGCCAAAATTTTCAAACATGAATCTAAAATTCTATTCTTAAAGTGGGATTTTCAAAAATACCTACATGACTTGTTGCGTTGACTTCAGATTGCAAACCATGGTAGAGGAGGATAGCCTGACTGAAGCATTTCCCGTTTTCTTCCCTTGTGGAAGTTCCTGAATTGAAAGGTGGTGGTGGCTGCAGAGATAGAACGACTATTTGGTTATCAACCTTGTCTTTTGAATCTGTGGTGTTATCACTGTAAGGTTGTTAATGAGGCTCTGGATTCATCTTTTTCATCATAGTGGAGCATTTAAGTGTGAAATTTTAGTAGAAAAAATTTCTCTGTAAAAACTGAAATTCTGCTAAAAAGTGGGAAAATAAAGAAACAAGAATGTACTATCCACTTTGCAACTGAAGACCTGAAAAAGGAAACAACTAGCAACATGTTAATAAGTCTGACTTTAAATTTAAAAATCTCCCTCTTTTAAAATGACTTTTCTTTCAAGCAATTGAAGCTGACATTCCAAATCTAGCTGCCTCTAATCCAGCTGCTTTTTATTTGTCTTGCCTTCCCTCTGGGAGAACAGTAAAGAGGCCCTTGGGAATGAAAATCAGGCCCTAGGTCTACTTAATTTGGAATGGTAACAGGATGACAGATGTATTAGAATAATGATACCGAGAAGTTAGTGCTCCTGTTTAGGGTCACATAATAATAGGGTGACCAGATGTCCCAATTTTATAGGGTCAGTCCCGATTTTTGGGTCTTATATAGGCTCCCCCACCCTTGTCCCGATTTTTCACACTTGCTGTCTGGTCACCCTACATAATAAGAGCCCGGGATCAGCCAATTAAATTAAAGGCAATACATTTAAAACTAATACAAGGAAATGCTTTCTTTTAGTGTATATTAACTGATGGCATTTGCTGCGATAAAGTTTTACTGAACCAAAGAACATAGTAAAATTCAAAATAATTAGATATGAATGACAAGAAGATTTAGTTGAATTCTGTCCACCATTACATTATATAGGATAACTTTATAATGGACAGAAATCCTCCTGCTTCAGGTCTAAAGCGAAACCACAAACTGCCAAAGGTTAGGAAGAAATATATCCTGTAAGCTTGTTGGTGCATAATTAATTGTGGAGGCTGTAAAACTTTTCTCTAGTATCTGCCACTATCTGAAATAGGATATTGATCTATGTATTGTTGGTATGGTCCTGTATGATCGTTCTTGTGTGATGGTGCATTAGAATATTTTTGCTGTTCTTTGGTTTAATTCTCTCAGTGAAGAGAGACCATCGTGGTCTTGTGAATGCTCTAGTGATGAATCTTTGACTTCAGTTGATTTTTGTTGTTTTCTGTAAATGGCAAAATTCTAAATCCATTGGTAACTATCTCTTCCTGTATCACCCAGACCTTTTTTTAGGAGGTGGATATGGAAGTCTGTCAGAGCTTTCTACATGATCCTGCTACAGTAAGCTAACAATCCTTTAAAATGACCACTGAACAAACTCGTGGTTTAGCATCTTTCTAAGTCTGTTCCCAGAGTCCTTCCATGCACAGAGCTTCTGTTGAAGTCAAGGGGAGCTCTGTATGCAGAGGGACTGAAGGATTGGGCTATTAGTAAATGCAAATATCTATTTTCTTCAGAATTTTTTTTGCACAGAAGCAAAACCACTTTGGGTAATCCTGTAATAGACACACCCTCTGCCCCAATATCTGCTTCCCAAAACCAGCTGGATTTATAACCCTATTAAATATTGCAGTAATGTCTGCAGGCCCAGGTGCTGTACTAACAGTTACGCGCTCACAAGTATATACTGTGCATAACAATGTCTTTATTCCACATGCTCTAATCTCCAAAGGAAATGTTAGGTTCTGTAAAAATAGGTAATAGTAGGTGTACTAAGCATTTCCCAGAAAACCCATCAGGTCCCTGCCCCAAAGACCTTATCAAATACAGCCTCTTAATCTAAAAGAGTGAGAATATTTGAAGAAATTGGTGCATTGACAAGAAAACTTAAATCTGTGTTCCCTTCAGGTAGCTGTACTGATGGTTACTTTAGCATCAAACAATTTTTTGTCTTGTGTGGAAATTTGTCTGGTTAGTCTAGAGAATAAATGTTTAAACATAATGTGTGGTTACAGTTGTTTCTGCTTGAGCAATTCCACAGTAAATTAAATTGGGTATTAGGTTATGTTGTCTGCTACTGTAATTACTATCCTGGAAATAGCAACGGCTTAATTAAATATGCAGATCCCAAGGGTGGGCTGCCTAATATAATAGCAATCTTCATAAAGAATAAAGATAACGGTTATATTTTGACTTCAAACATGCTTCTTTATTTTGTGTGTGTGAAATAATGAGATGCTAGAGGGAAAAATTCAGAGGTGTCTGTTTTTTATGCACTTGTATGAAGTGATTATAGTGGATTTGGGGGGAAGAGGAGCTACTGTCATTACTTTCTGATAAAATATTTATAGTTTTGGCTTCACTGTGAATTTTTTAATACAATTATATTATCTACCATGACAACACATCACAGCTTAAAATGTATATATGCAGATAGCAAGGACTGTTCCACAGGCTTTAGAAAAAGATGGCAGAACTGTTCATCAGTTTTCAGAATTAAACACGGTAGTTAAGTTCATATATAGAATAGCTGTAGATCAGAACAAAAACATCTTGAATACACACCTCAGCATAAATCCTGTGGTGATCCTAAAGCATTGATTGCAATATATAAAAAGCCTGCTACCACAACAATAGTTGTAATAAAGACTATAATTAGTTTCCTATATTAAGTTGAATTTTTCCCCCATGTTAAACAGTATTTCCATTCCCTTCAGGTTTCTTGGGTGTGGTGTTTGCCGGATAGGGTGACCAGATGTCCCGATTTTATAGGAACAGCCCCAATATTTGGGGCTTTCTCTTATATAGGCACTTATTATCCCCCACCCCGTCCCTATTTTTCACACTTGCTATCTGGTCACCCAGTTGCTAGAGGATATTTTTTTCACAATTTCTGGTTAGCCACCCAAGACGCTGGTAGATATGAGAAATGAGAAATTAGGTTTTTCACTGTTGGACATTTCATAAATTAAAATACTCCATTCTAAGACAGCTTATTCTTTTCATTTGAAGTATTGTTTTGTTCTGTGCTCAAGTGACATAGTGCATTAAAATATGAGAAAGTTGCTTTCCTAATTTGGTGTTTTTAACTGAAGTGGCAGCTCTCTGCAGAGTTCATGAATTAGGCCAAGCAGAATGCCTGGAGGACTTTTGGAAGTGTGTGAGAACAGCTTAGAATCAATTCTGCACACATCAAGTTAAATGTGGCCTGTAAAGAGGAAACACTTTCTGGCTTTGTACCGTTTTGTTTTGGATCATGTGTAAAGGAGGTCTGAAACATGGGTGCCAATTCCGTGTGTGCTTCGGGGCTGAAGCACCCACAGAAAGAAAGAAGTGAGTGCTTAGCACCCACTGGCAGCCCTGCCAATCAGCTCCTCCCCTCTCTCCCTCCCAGTGCCTTCTGCTGTGGATCAGCTGTTCAGTGGCATGCAGGAGGTGCTGGGGAAGAAGGAGGTTGAGTGGGGGCAGGAAAAGGTGGGGCAAGGGTGGGGGCTTGGTGTGGAGTGGGGGAGGGTCCTTGGGCAGAGGAGGGCAGGAAGGGGTGGAGTGGGGGCAGGGCCTGGGGCGGAGTGGGGGTTGAACATCCCCCGTGATCTGAGTAAGACGGCACCTATGGTCTGAAAGGCTCCATCTCTCCTCTCTCCCTTTCCTTCTCCATCCCAAACACAGAAATACACACGTTTATTTTTACAGTAGAAAGTCACTGCCCAAAATTTTGTTAACTCAGTTAAGGCTGCATGGCGGTGCCTCATACCCTTCCAAAACATTGAGTGCATCTACAGTCTAAGAACCTGTCCTTAATTGAATGGGTGGAGTGTGGCCTCATATAACTTTGTGTGGCATTTAGTGGTGGTTAAAAAAATAAGCTTTTAATCATCTGAATAAAAATCACTTACTCTCCCAATCAGGTTTCACTTCTTTCTATCTGATGTCATAAACCTTAAACAAGACTTGGATTTTTTGATATAAAGAGAAAGCGGGGGAATTAAAAACAAAACAACCTCCTCCCACTTTTCAGGCCTCCTTTGTATATCACAGAAATCTTTTCAATTTTCATCTTTCGATGGTCACCTTTAGCACAGCTGTCACCTCAGATCTAGTTTAGTCTACATATTTGGGTTCCAGTCCTGCAGTTGAATTGTTATGGTGGACCTTTGCTAATCCGTTATGCATCTGTTTTGATAACCTTGAAGAAATACTGACCGTGTCATCATTATACACCAATTTACCTGTGGTTACAAGTGTATAAACTCATGGTGTGGTTTCTCCATTCTTTCAGAGAGTTACAAGTATGAAAATTGCCAATGCTGCAGTTTCTGAACCATGTAAAAAGTGAAAAAGAGGAGGAATTGTGGGGTATCAGGGCTAGATCCACAATGGGATTTAGGTGCCAAGTCTAAAACTTAGATCCTCAAAACCCCTGCTCAGCTCCTGCTTAATCCTGTAGGCAGCTAAATTCCCTAGGCACCTAAGTTTCCAGTGGTAAAGTCTCCTAGTCACCAAAAAATCTGCCACTGGACATGCATGCAGCTGCTTCAGTCTGGTTACCTAGCTCATGCCTGAGCTCCAGTGGGATCCTCAAACTAGGCATTGCCCCATCTGTCTCACCAGCAGAGCCCATGTATGCTCAGAGGCTGCCTAACAGATCAGGCCCCATACAAAGCAGTGCTGTCAGAAGAAGAGATGGTGGTGCCCCCTTACAGCTTTTAGCCAGTGGTTAGAGAACTTGCCTGGGATGTGGGAGACCTGGGTTCAGTTCCTCCATCTGCCTGATGTGGAGCAGGGATTTGAACCCACATCTCCTGAGAGGGCCCTGAACACTGGGTTCTGGGATATTCTGCAGTAGGGCGCTCAGTCCTTCCTTTGTAATCGTTCCACTTAGTATAATAGTCACTGGAATGGGCCTCCCACTTCCCAGGTGAGTGCCATAATCACTGAGCTAGAGAGTCATGGTCACTCTTTCTCTGGTCCCACAAACTATTTATTCAGACAAAGTGGAGCAATTTCAACAGGAGGGACCGAGTCCTGCCCCAGAATACCCCATAGCTCAGCAGTTTGGGCTCTTTATCCCAACATGCCCTCAGAGTTAATAGCATTAACACGACTAACTGTCCAACATGAAACACACAACATGAAACACAAAGTTTGATATATGGAGACCTCAGACAGTTTAATACCATGACAATGCATCAGGAAATTTATGCCAAAAATGAGAAATTTATTGATTGAAATACACAAAAGGAAAAGAATACAAACAAGGCAAAAATACTGAAACAGAGTGATTATGCAAAATAAACATAATCAAAACCTGTGAAACCAGAATCCTTTTTGGAGAGGGTGAATGTTGGTCTTTTATTCTGTCAAACAGCCTTCGTTGATGGGGAAGAAAGGGTTAGTTCTGTTCAGTTTTTGAGTTGGGAACGCTATGTCTTTCTTCCTTTAGACAAGACAGACACAGAAGGGAGAGAAGAGGTAGAATAGTAAATGTGGGGGAAATGCAGCATTTGTTGATCTTCTCAGGATATAGGGCCGTTGGTCAGTCACAGACAGACAATTTGGGCTGGGCAGGTCAGCTATGACCAGTGGTGAGCTGGAGCTGGTTCGCACTGGTTCGCCAGAACCAGTAGTTAAATTTAGAAGCCCTTTTAGAACCGGTTGTTCAGCGAGGGACAACTGGTTCTAAAAGGGCTTCTAAATTTAACCAGCCAAAAGTGGAGCCTTAGGCGCCGACTCCACGGGTGCTCCAGCCCTGGAGCACCCAAGGGGAAAATTTGGTGGGTGCAGAGCACCCACCGGCAGCTCCCCGCCCCGGCCCCAGCTCACCTCCACCTCCTCCCATGAACACGCTGCCCCGCTCGCCTCCGCCTCCTCCCATGAATGCGCTGCCCTGCTCTGCTTCTCTTCCCCCCCCCCCCCCCCCGGGCTTTCTGCGAATCAGCTGTTCGCGTGGAAAGCTGGGGCAGGCTGAGAAGCAAGTGGCAGCTTCCCGCTCAGGCCCAGGGGGGTGGAGGTGAGTGGTGGGGGGAGGGAACGCGCGAGGAGGCTGCCCCGTGCTGCAACAGGTAACCGGGGGGGGTGGTGCACGTAGGGGAACCGCTCCCCACCCCAGGTCACCTCCGCCACCCTCGGCCTGAGTGGGAAGCCACGGCCTGCTTCTCAGTCCTCCCCGGCTTCCTGCCGAACAGCTGATTCGTGGGAAGCCGGGAGGGGGGGCGGAGCGGGGCAGTGCGTTCAGGGGCGGAGGTGAGGTGAGCTGGGGGCGGGGAGCTGCCGGTGGGTGCTCTGCACCTGCCAAATTTTCCCCGTGGGTGCTCCAGCCCCGGAGCACCCAGGGAGTCAGCGCCTAAGGCGCCACTTTTGATGTGATCAGTGGGGGGAGCGGCCGCTCCCCTGCCCCTAGGAACCAGAGGGACCTGCCGGATGCTTCCTGGGAGCTGCCCCAGGTAAGAACCGCCGGGACTCCCCACGTCGCCCCCCCGGCAGGTGCCTCTGGCTCTTAGGGGTGGGGTGGGCACCCACTACGGTGGCCCACGAGACCCTCCTGCCTGGTTCTGGGGGCAGTCAGGGGACAGGGGAAGGGGGTGGATGCGGCAGTGGTCCTGGGGTGTGTGTGTCAAGGAACGCGGGGGGGGGTTGGATGGGGCAGGAGTCCCAGGGGCCGGGGGTGGGCAACGACCCCCTCATGGGGTGAGGACGGAACCCGTTGTTAAGATTTTGACAGCTCATCACTGGCTATGACAGCTGTTTCTCTGGACCCTATTTTGCCTTTCTAATTAGGGACATTATCTGTTTGGTTTGGCCATGTCCCCCTCCATCATTGGTAGTACTTAGGCCTATCAGAGCTGGATGGGCCATTTCATCTTGTGCAGTTGATTTCAGGATCAGGTGAAAAGCCAACAGAGGGAGATAGGAGAGGAGGAAGACAGTGGGGGACAGAAAGGGACACATGAGACGGGAAGACTCAACAGGAGCTCATATGTACCTCCTTGGTTGTCTTAAGCAGCTCCCTGTTCAGCATGCTGGCTTTTGTGGATCCCTTTATTAGGTGCAAAAAGAAAAGGAGTACTTGTGGCACCTTAGAGACTAACCAATTTATTTGAGCATGAGCCTTCGTGAGCTATAGCTCACTTCATCAGATGCATACCGTGGAAACTGCAGCATGCATCTGATGAAGTGAGCTGTAGCTCATGAAGGCTCATGCTCAAATAAATTGGTTAGTCTCTAAGGTGCCACAAGTACTCCTTTTCTTTTTGCGAATACAGACTAACACGGCTGTTACTCTGAAACCTTTATTAGGTGCCTATCTCTTCCATGCGTTGTATGGGGAGCCTGGGCTGAGTGAGTATTCCACTAGGCATCAGGATGTGTAAAGTTAAGTGTTGCAACACTGAGTCTGAGTCTCCTTTGTGGGGGTCTAGCCTCTAAAGCCACAATATGCTGTAAAGATTGAATGAAGTAATTTTGGCTCTCTTGCTTAGAATGGAGTAGTGGCTTGGGAATGTATCTGACAGATCAGATTTGAAATGTTATGGAGTCTCACTCTGTGGTATGACAAGTGGAGGAGAGCTTGAGTTGTTTATGGTCAGTGGTAGTTCATAGACCCGTAGCTGCAGAAAGGGGGCTGCGGGTTAGTAGCCCCTATTAGAAATGGAGAAGAGGAACTGATACATCAGTGGATAGGTAGCGGACAGTCACTGATGAAGCAGAAAAGACCAGTTAAAACTGTTTAGTCCATTCCCTTACTGATGTAGGATTGTCCCTTACTGCACACTTTTCTGTATTTTATCTAATCTAGTTTTACGTCTCCCAAATGAAAGGACTTCTATTACTTCCCTTGGGAAGCTCCACCACAGGTCTGTAGACCTTAAGGTCAGGAAACTTTTCTGATATTCAGTCTGCTTTCTTATTACTCATGGTTATACCCTAATTTTACTAGCCTTAACAAGTCGTCTCCTTTCTTGGTGTTTCTATCCTTTAAATATATGTACGACGTTACAGTGACATGACTTAGAGGCCACAATTGCTTGGCTTTGTTGCCATAATCATTTGCTGTCTATCACTTCTAAGTCAGGAAGTCCTGTTTACAATACACAGGCTTCCGAGTGGATTCAGGACACAGGCTAGTGGATTTGATTGCAGGGTAGAACTCTAGTGTGTCTGGGAATTAGACTTGAGTTTTGTCTGCCGCTGAGTCTGGCCTATTAAAGCAGCCTGCAAACATCCTGGGAATGTACATTGTTTGCCCTTGAAAAATCTCACTTGTATCTTGATGGTTATTTTATATGCTATAGATCAAAAGTAAAAAGATCTAGATATAGATTAGAGTTAATAAGGATATTTTAATTCCATCTGAGTTTTGGTTCAGTACCTAACATAAATACTGGTTGGGCATGTCTGTTTGGAAGACGTAATGTTCTCATGTGAAAGATCTGGTGGGGATATTCTTGTGTAGCACAGAATGTTCTCTTCACTTGTATTCACAGTCTGACTTCTGTGCCTTAGTTTATCTGTGAAAGCAAAGCCATGAAAAAGCAGAGCTGATTACTGCAAAAAAAGAAAAATCCTGAATGCGAAATGCATCGTATTGTAGGGGGATAAATGAATTAATAGAGCTCACAGGAGAAAATGAATGTGAAATGACCCAAATTAGCCTTTCAGAGTCTCATAATCTCTCCAATTTAATAAAAGATTCCGGTTGTAAATGGTATGAATTCTAAATTGGATTAAAGCATAGTTGTGGAAATGTAGCTGCTATTAAATGACCTCTAAATCAACTACAGTAAGGTGCATTCCTCTGAATTAGAGACATTTCAGTGTCTTGTTTGACCTTTTTAGTACACTTTTTTTAATGCCAGGTGCAGTGATATTTAATCAGTCGTATAATGTCTCTTTTCACTTCAAAAAAGTGCTTTGCATCTAGATGTTAATTGACTGGGTAAATATTACCCTAAATTGTCCAAGTGTTGAAAAGTGTGGTACATGTGTATATGAGTAAGACAGCACATATTTGCTCTTACATTCCTATTTGTGTTCCTTCCCACCTCAACATCATTGAAACATAAGTCTTTTCTACCATTTTCTCATAGCGTAATCCTGCAGCAGGCAAAATGGAAGGGACTATGGAAAACTTGAGTAGTGAGATTTTTAAATCAAGGTCATGACCACTACTGGGTATAAGGACATTCTTGTTGTTAGAAAAAATGTCAGGGGATAACATGGGAAAGTAGGGCTAATGCTGGGGCATGGACTGGCCCGGATCAGGACACTACAGATTGACCGGAGAACCAGGGTTGGAGAGAACTTAAGAGTCAACTAAAGCTTATCTGAGACATAGCACAGAGCTTTTCATATGCAGGAGCCTGACTTATTAAACCAGAGATTTACCACCAGACAAACAAAAAACCAAGGGAAATTACAAAACAAAAAAATCTCTAATAGTTTAAGGTTAGTAAGTGCAATTAGAGTGAAATACGTTGAACAGACACTCCTGTGGTGGGAAGGGTGGGCAAGAGAAGAAAATAGAAATAAATGGAATGGAAATAGAAAGATATGGTTACAAAATTCTGGTTAGTACCCTGACATCTAGTTCATCCACACACACAATGAAAAACACATTCTCAGTGTTTAGTGCCCACATAGCCTGAGTTCTGCCCTTGTAACAAAATACTCCCAGTAAGTACAAAGTCTAAACGAAGCTTATGTATTTATCCCATAGCTTTCATTAAGAACTGTACATAAACTATAATACCGTACTTCTGTTTATATAACAGCTGTAAGAAGTCTGGCCTTGCAGTCTACATATTCCACAAAATCAACAGTTCTGAACTTCCTATCTTTATTTCTCGGATTTCTTTCTAGTGCTATCACTACTGAATACAAGCACATCCAAATAGCAGGCTTTTCCTTCTGAGCAAGATAATGTTATCAGTCCCAAATTAAATTATATTTAGTTTGTTTATTATCATCTCTAATATTTGTTTAATGTATTGCACATAATTTTGATATGGCATAAAGCAGTCACCAATAGCATCCAGCATGATACTGCAGAACAAATACTTTTATTACTTGAAAGCCCAGTCAAACTCCCATTCATATCAAAGGAAAGACTACTGCTATTGTCAATGGAATTTGGATTGGTCCTAAAATAGGGACACCTGTCAAGTGGGGGAGCAGGTCACAGAAATATTTGTTTAGCAGTGTGTGCATGAATTGTGCAAAGCTGGACTCAAAATGGGCAATGTGACCTCTGTTTGATTTTCATACTGGCTGTTTAGATTGTTTCAATGGATGTGATCAATGGTACTTTTGATTTGTGCTTGGCAGCTTTAATTGTAACTGTACCTAGTTTTCTGTTTTGTAATGTGTTGCAGAGTAATGATAATATAACCCGAGGGTTACAAGACTAAAGGATTGTGTAGTGTGCAACCACCCAGAAGCCTTGTCTTGATGGGCTAAAAAGGTGTGTGTTTTCAACTGAATGCAATTGGATAACTCTCCTTTTACCCATCAAGACAGGACCCAACAGTACATATGAGGCCCCTGTAAATTTACAGTCAGCTTCTAGGAGATCAGCCCTGTCACCTGTGTTGCAGCCACTCCTTCATCATGTTGCTTGAAATTGTCAGTATTCTAGAAAAGGTGACAAGGGAGTGTAGTGTCTCTCTCTTCAGGAAAGCTATAATTTTGGGGTAGGGGAGGGGGAATCTCCCCCACAATTCAGTTCCAGCACTACAGTGAGGAAAGGCAAATTCTGAAATAGCATTTTTAGGGGATGGGTTTTAGAACTGGATTTTGGAAATTCTCTCTGTTTTTTCTTCACTTCTAATGAACATGTGTAACTGACAAGTTCGCTGTTACAAACTGGCCCTCAACCGGATATTGTGTGTGTGTGTATATGTCTGAGACTTCTCAATTATTCATTTCCTACACCTTTCCCCAGTAAACTTCTTTTGATCCGACTTTCACAGAGGCTAGAGACTTGAACAAAAAGGACATGCATGGAGTGAAATGCAACACAGGTCTGAATTCAAATGTTAAGCTGTATCTTGGAGCAAAGAACTGCAGTCATCGGGTTAGTCTGAGTAGATATCCAAGTTGATTCTATTTCTTAAGCAGATAAATGTTCTTATTAAGTTACCAAGTCTATTGTATATTGAAGAACTGGATTATTGATCTCTTTGGCAGAGGTAGCTGGAAATAACATTTAGGGTAATTAATTGTTTCATCCAAACAATGACTCTTTCAGAGAGTTGTGTTGTATCTGTCAGCCGAAGCACAGGTTGGTTGGTTGGAAATAGCTAGAAAAGGACCTGGATGGAGGGAGATGTAATGCTTGGTCATGGAGGGGCAAAGGCATTTGTTTCTAATGTAGATTTTTTTTGTAATGTATATTTAAGAGGATAGGTATAGTAGGAATATGCCTATGTGGTTGTGCCCAATATTTTACTGTGTGTGTTCCTTTTTTCTTCGTGTGATGATACCCAACCAATCTGTCCTTTGGTAGGCCCTTTTCACACTACAGCCTGTAATCAAATTTGTAACTACTTACAGGCACTTTATATCCACACTACAGTTGGTCATAAGTTTTTTTTATTGTAATGATTTTCAACAAAAAAAGTCCTTTAAAACCAAAATTTTCTATGGGAAAAACTTTAGTTTTGCGTGCACACATAATTAGTTTTGAGCAGGGAATCAAAATGATGGTTTCCCAGTTGCCTGCTTGGAAGGTCTCTCATGACAAAAGCTTTACAGGTGGCTGCCATCACTGAATGCCTGATTCTCTGCCTCCCTGATGCTCAGCTTAGCTCCCCGGGTGCATGGGCACTCTGCCTGTCCTGCCGTTGGGCTGCAAGGCTCTTGTCAATGTCACTTTCTCAGAAAAATTAAAAATTCCATGTTGGTTCACCTGAAACAGAGCTTTCCTAAAATCCCTTTCTGGGAAAATGTCGCTTTTTTTGCCATTTTGTCTCAGTTTGGGATTACATTTTTTTTTTTAAAGAACACGTAATTTTTAACAGGGATTTTCCAGCCAGCTCTAATCCACGTACATCATGAATGATTGATCCAGAGCAGCTAGCTGAGTTTCACTTTTGCCAGTGATCTAATCGGGTGGTGGTTTCTTCCTGTAACTGGTTGTGCGCACATGTGCGCATGCACTGGGAGTGAGGAGTTGAGTGCTTAGTGTTAACTGAAAACCCTGATCTGGTTTGTGTATCCATTTTGACTGGTTCTCCTTCCTCCCAGCTCTCTGTACAACAGTACATTCCAGACTACTCAGACCCATGTGTTGGTGTCACTCTGTGGATTTCGTGTAAAGGCATTGTGGGATAGCTCATCTGCCCTTACTTTCATTGACAGCACTTTGTGATGTCTGTTCATATTTGTGTAGATCTAGAAACAAACACTTACAGCAGGAAAGCTGCTGTGCAGGCTCAAACTGGACAGGGTTACAGATAAGGAGACAGCACCTCTATTGGTTACAAAAATCATGTTTAGAAGGTTCTGTGCGGGTGGGTCCTTACACCAGGGGAGATGTCAAGAGTGTTTATAAAAGATGAGCTTTCCTTGACCGCCGCTCTTATTCAAACAGGAGCGGGACCAGGACGTGACATACAGTGGAACCTCCGTTACGAACACCTCGGGAATGGAGGTTGTTCATAACTCTGAAATGTTTGTAACTTTGAACAAAATGTTATGGTTGTTCTTTCAAAAGTTTACAACTGAACATGGACTTAATACAGCTTTGAAACTTTACTATGCAGAGAAAAATGCTGCCTTCCCTTTATTTTTTTTAGTAGTTTACATTTAACACAGTACTCTACTGTATTTGCCTTTTTCTGTGTCTGCTACTACCTGATTGCGTGCTTCCCGTTTCAAATGAGAGGTGTAGTTGACTGGTCAATTTGTAACCTTGGTGTTTGTAACTCTGTATAGAATACTTTCTCCCAGTCACTCCTGCTTATCTGCAGCTGCTGCCTGAGCCTGCGGCATAGTTAAAACCATGTTTGGCAGTTACTGTACCATGGACTGCTGTGTGTTCCATGGGAAAAGATGGAGGAAGATGTTACTTTGAAAGCTTACGTTTTGAGACATGGTATTTGCTATAAAACACAGTACTCTGTAGCACAGAGGTGCGCAAACTATGGCCCACGGGCCACATCCAGCCTGTGGGACCGTCCTGCCCAGCCCCTGAGCTCCCAGTCGGGGAGGCTAGCCCCTGGCCCCTCCCCCGCAGCCTGAGCACACCGCGCTGCCAGGGAGCACTGGGCAGCGCGGCGGCATGGCTGGTTCTGGCATGGTAAGGGGGTGGGGAGTGGGGGGTCCCAGGGTGGCAGTCAGGGGACAGGAAGCAGGGGGTGGTTGGATGGGTCAGGGGTTCTGCGGGGGGACAGTCAGGGAGCAGGGGGGTTGGATGGGTCAGGGGTTCTGTGGGGGCCAGTTGGGGGACAGGGAATGGGGGGGTTGGATAGGCGTGGGAGTCCCAGGAGGCCAGTCGGGGGTGTGGATAGGGGTTGGGGCAGTCAGGGGACAGGGAGAAGGGGGGGTTGGATAGGGCGTGGGGTCCCGGGGAACAGTTAGGGGTGGGAGTCCCAGGAGGGGGCGGTCAGGGACAAGGAGCGGGGTGGGGGTTGGATGAGTCAGGGACTCTGAGGGGGGCAGTCGAGGGGTGGGAAGTGGGAGGGGGTAGATGGGGGCAGGGGCCAGGCTGTTTGGGGAGGCACATTCTTCCCTACCCGGACCTCCATATAGTTTTGCAACCCCGATGTGGCCCTCGGGCCAAAAAGTTTGCCTACCCCTGCTGTAGCATCATCCATGCTGAGCATCTAGACTACCAATGTTGTAATTGCTGGTTTATAGTCTGTATTTGACATGAAGTGGACATCAGAGGCTTGGCTACCATGACATTTGTTTAGGCAGGAACAACAACAGTAACAAATTTCAATTTAACTAGAAAGACGAGCAGATGAGCAATAGAATGAATGAAACATTGTTCTGTTTTGTGAATGGAATTTTGTACACATTTGAATGGCTATTTTGGACACAAATAACATACATCCTATTTTGGTTTTGTTTCGTCTAGCTGCTCTTCAAGCCCTAAAACGCAAGAAGAGGTACGAGAAGCAGCTTTCACAGATAGATGGCACGTTATCAACAATTGAATTCCAGAGGGAAGCCCTTGAAAATGCCAACACCAATACTGAAGTGCTCAAGAATATGGGCTTGGCTGCTAAAGCTATGAAAGCTGCTCATGACAACATGTAAGACATTTCATATTGTATCCTTGAATGAATGTCCACTCTATCAAAATCAAACGAGAAATTATAGAAAGAGAATAATGAACCGGGTCCCACGCAATCTGCTAAAATGCTCTGCATCATCTTGGCATGAAATAACTGATTTTTGCAGAGGTTACAGACGAAGTAGTAAAGTATTTTTAAAAAGTTTAAAATATAATACTGGATGCATTCGCTTATTGATCGAGCTACAAAAGACTGGGATTTATCAACCCAGAAACATTTTGTGTGGTATAAGGCCATTAATAGCGCGCACACAGCTTTTGTCTAGCTAAAGGATAGTGTCAATAATAGTCTGAAGTGGTTTCAGCGATGTACCGGTCACAGATCCATCTAATGCCTGAACACTTCTTAAAAGGGGTGTGTAGTCTGTTCCTTTTTTCCTCTACTCAGTATAATTTGCAGACAAAAATGACTTTGAGATGGAGTTATGGTTGAGAGTACATATTAGTAACTAAGGTTAAATTACATTACAGAGATGTTGTAATTAACACAAAGCCAATATTAGCAAACCCAGGAAACTCTCAACTAAGGTTAAATTTAAAAGAAATCCAAACCTGTTCAGATATAGGAATGTAAATAGTCTTTACTCAGCCATATAGTGACCTCATGTGATTAGGGCATTTTATTGTTTGTGGTCCTAGATTAAATTAAACTGATTTTTAAAGACATGAAATTGTTGAAGAGTGCCTCAGATTTCTCTTCTCTCCTTTACCCCCTACAATCTCCTGCATGCATACCCTCCATTTCCCCCCTCTCTTGAGTAACTCTGGTGCAACAGGGTAACTTTGTAAAATTTTTCGCTGTTTTTCACAACAGAAAAGCTTTCAGTTAGAAAAGGCTGGTGCGTAAAATATTCTCCAGAGAAACGTATGAAGAATTGTACTCTTTCAAAATGACCTGCATCCCCCATTTTTTGCAATGACAATGAGGCCAGGTGCTGAGCTCAGTTAATTATGCCCTCTTTCCAAATGCCACCACATTCCATTGCTCTCAATGGGAGTGAAGGTAAACTGACCTCAGGAAAGATGATAGCCCTCTATGCTGTCAGGAGGCGGAGAAGAACACCGAGGAGTAGGTGAATAGATGCAATGGCTATTTTTGCTAAGAGACATCTGTTGCTTCAGTTCCATTGAGAACAATGGGGAAAAGTGGCTATTTTGGAAGAGGGCAGTTCTTTGTGGAATTCTCTGAAGTGTATTGAGTTCCTGCCCCTCAATAAACTTGAATATGGAGAATGGGGGTGTGTGTGGAGAATGACAATTCTAAAAAACGAGAAAACCCTTTAAATGTAATCCATGCACAAGATTTCAGTGAGTTAAGTATATAGAAAGTTGTAAAAGTCTGCATTATTTCATTATGGTCGTTGGGGACATAAGTATGACAAAACAGGTGCCAGGTTTCTTAAAGGACCCATTTTTAATTTAATTAAAACTAATTAATGAATTTGTTTCTAAATTTTTAGAAGTCATTCTATGCTCGGAGACTAAGGAGTAGAATTTTGGGGAGGACATCTTGTATTTTTCATACATAAGAGGTTGAATCCCAGTTTCAAGTGCAAAACTCAGCTCGCCCTTAACTGTGGACTTGACGCTGCTACTGATAATTTTTTGTCCTGTGAAGGCACTTTTTTCTTCCAGCCTTGACTAAAGCAATTAGATCTGAGTTACACTAAGAATTAGAGTTCAAAACAAACTGATGATTGGCTCTTGATGGCTTAAAGGATTGATAATAGGGTAATGGAGCCTTTCACCCCGACAAGTTAAAGCTGACCTAGATCTGTAGTAGTAACCAAAAGTAGTTGCCAGCCAGTGGGCTGCTTGGCTACCTATGTGAAAGGATTTTGTGGGATCAGTCCATCTTGCCATGTGTTTATATCTTTTCTGAGGGCAAATGGAAGCTTTTGTCCTCCAGGGCTCTCAGTCCATCTTTCAGCACTAAATTTCTGCCAAAGAGAAAAATTTAAGAACAGCAAACCGGTGATTTCTAGAATCATTAGGGAGGTAATCTGCTGGGAATGAGCACTTCCTCCTGCCCAATCCACACAGCAGAAATGGCATGTGCTTTAGAGGAAGCTTCATACCTTTCTGCAATGGGTAAAAATGCCAAGATGTTGGCAGGGAGTAGGGACTGGAGATTGCTCAGGGTGGAGCAGTTGAGGGAGGAAGAGCTGCAGTGGCTGGAGATGTGAGGTCATGCAGAGCTGAAATGCCATCACAGTGTGGAATTATCATTGCCACAGAATTAGCAAATGTATTCAGTGGGCAGTGCAAACCAGGCTAATGACCTAACATCATGTACTCTTCTCTTTACAGGGATATCGATAAAGTAGACGAATTGATGCAGGACATTGCAGAACAGCAGGAGCTGGCAGATGAAATTTCAACAGCTATTTCAAAGCCTGTAGGATTTGGGGAAGACTTTGATGAGGTAAAACAGCTCAAGAGTTACACTGTTTTAAATTAAAACCCATCTCTTAGTGATCTGAGTTCTGCATGCATTCAGACAACAATGTAAGTTCTAGAATGTAAAATTTCTCCAAGCAAGTGGTCTCTTCCACCTCTGGAAAATTGGGCGCATGGCAGCTACAAAACTTGGATGGGACTTCAACCCCCCAACGTTTTGGAGGCTTTTGGATCAGATAATTCTGTGCCCAACAGAAAGTGAAGCCATAAATTCAGATCGGGGTTGAGACTCAGACCTGCCCTCACAGTTGGAGGGTCATTTAGGCCATCCCCTGTAATAATATACCTAGCTGAGTCTGTCTGTGTTTGTGTTACTTAGTGGCAAGTGTGATCTGAATCCTTCTTTTTCCCTTTACAATACTAGGATGAACTGATGGCAGAATTGGAGGAACTAGAACAGGAAGAATTAGACAAAAACCTGCTGGAGATCAGTGGTCCCGAGACAGTACCACTGCCAAACGTGCCCTCAATAGCAATACCATCAAAGCCAGGTAATTGTCTGCCTTTGCCAAAGTCAGCTTGGTTCATTAACATGTGCATTCATCAAATCAGCAGCTCTTAATAAGGATTTGAATTTTGAATTTTCTGGCTACAAGCAGCTTGTAGAGTTAATATGGGATTCATGAATTACATGATGTGTTATTCTCAAGGAATCCATCTCCTTTCATTAGAGCTATGAAAATTAATAGCTGTAACAGGAGCAGTTAGCATGTATTCCTGCACTTCCAGTTTATCCTATAATGTGTTAAACAAGGTTCAAGGCAGAATGGAGATGCAGGAGGAGGAAATGGAAGCTGGGAGTCTTGTACTAATGGCAGCTAATTTAATGGGAAGCAATCCTGACAAGATTAAACACAGAGGTAAAATCAAGGGAGACTTGAGTGAGAAATAGCCCTTGGAATTTAGTCTTCCAAGTTGGTCTCAGGGCTCTGATTGAACCATGTTTGCAGGTCCTTGAGTCTGCCTCTCATCCCTGTACTGGGATGCTGTGGTTTTACATAGCTGGCCCTCTGTTTTCATAGCACCTGGTCTTGGGGGAATACTGCTGACTCCTGATTACCCAAGGTGCACGGCGTCCCTACCTTAGGGGTGGCACTCAAATCAGATGACACCAAACTGAGTCTTGTGCAAAACCTTGGAGCAAAAGCCTCTGGGGAGGCAAATTACAAGGACAAATCCTGGTTGGTGCAGGTGTATTACTAGTACATAGAGAAGCTCCACACTAACCTGATTCTGCTGTGGTGAGGTTCTTTGTTGGTTCTGCCATTGGGTCCAGCCCTCCATGGTTCTTGTCTATGAAGCGACCACTGTTGAATGATGATGTGATGCATTTCTTGTTTATCAGGTGATTTTTTTTTTTTTTTTTTAAACCTGGGATTTGTGGCAAGCTGCATTTGGATGGCAATTAGGAGTCCATTAGAAGTACCAAAATAGCATTTTAAAATTTGTTTTATTTAACTAATAAAAACATCTTAATTATGCTGTATACATAAAAAAAAAAAGTTAATACTTTTTTTGCATTTAAAACTGACCTATTAAACAAAGGAAGTATTTACTGTAGTTAGTGAATTGATGGATTGTTTCTGGTCACCATGCGCCAGATTTTTCAAAGATATTTAAGTGCCTAGCAGTATTTCTGAAATTATCTAAGCAGGCTAAGTGGCTAACTCCCATTGAAATCAAGTCCCTTTGAAAATCTGGCCCTGTGTCCTTCAAATTTTTAGAATTAAATGATCTAAATCAGAAGTTAGGAATTGTAGGAAATGGATAACAGAAGCAAAGTGACACAAGGAGAAATCTATGGCCAGCATTGTTAAGGACAATAAGGAGTTTTAACAATGTTATAACAGGAAGAATCTTGACAATGACATTGGTTTATTAGTAGATTGAAATAGTAGAATTAGCAATAATAATGCAGAAAAGGCAGAAGTGTTCAATAAATATTTCTGTTCTGTGTTTGGGTGAAAAAACATGTAGTCCCATCATATAGTGATAACGCTCTTTCCATTCCACTAATATCTCTGGAGAATGTTAAACAGAAGCTATTAAAGTTAATACTTTTAAATCAACAGGTCCGGTCAACGTGCATCCAGGTGTTTTAAAAGAGTTGGCTGAGGAGCTTGCTGGAGAGTTAATGTTGATTTTCAATTAGTCTCAGGGCACTGGAGAAGTTTCAGAAGACTAGAAGAAAATTAATGTGCTAATTTTAAAAAAGAGTAAACCGGATGACCTGGGTAATTCTAGGTCTGATATAGGTCCCAGGCAAGATAATGGAGTGGCTGATATGGGAATCAGTTAATAAAGAATTAAAGGAGGGTAATGTAATTAATGCCAATCAACATGGGTATATGGCAAATAGATCCTGTCAAACTAACTTGATAGCTTTTTAAATGAGATTATAAATTTAGTTGATAAAGTTGATTTCTGAAAGGCATTTGGCTTGGTGCCACACAACATTTTGATTAAAAAAAACTAGAATGATATAAAATGAACATGTCACATGTTAAATGGATTAAAAACTGGCTAACTGATAAGTCTCAACATGTAGTTGTAAACGGGGAATGTTCATCAAGTGGGTGTGTTTCTAGTGGAGTCCTGCAGAGATCAGTCCTTGGCCCTATGCTATTTAACATTTTTTATCAATTACCTGGGAAAAAACATAAAATCATCACTGATAAAGTTTGCAGATGATACTAAAATTGGGAGAGTGGTAAAAATTGAGGTAGACAGGTCACTAATACAGAGTGATCTGGATCACTTGACTAACTGGGCGCAATCAAACAATATGTGTTTTAATACAGTTAAATATAAATGTATACATCCCAAAACAAAGAGTGTAGGCCATACTTACAGAATGGGGAACTCTATCCTGGGAGCAGTGACTCTGAAAAAGACTGGAGGGGATCATGGTGGATTATCAGCTGAACATGAGCTTCCAATGGGATACTGTGGCCAAAAGAGGTAATGTGATCTAGGGATGCATAAAGACTGGAATCTCAAATAGAAGTAGAGAGGTTATTTGACCTGTATATTTGGCACTGGTGCGACCACTGCTTGAACATTGTGTCTAGTTCTGCTTCCCGCAATTCAGGAAAGATGTTGTTGTCTCAGAGAAGAGCCACAAGAATGATTAAAGGATTAGAAAACATTCCATATGGTGATAGACTCAAAGAACTCAACCTATTTAGTTTAACAGAGAGAAGGTTAAGGGTAACTTGATTACAGTCTACAAGTACCTATATATAGAGAACAAATATTTAATAATGGGATCTTCAGTCTAGGAGAGAAAGTTATGATACGATCCAGTGGCTGGAAGTTGAAGGTAGGACAAATTCAGGCTGGAAATAAGGCATAAATTTTTGACTGCGAGGATAATTAACCATTGGAACAATTTACCAAGGGTCGTGGTGGATTTTCCATCACTGATAATTTTTAAATCAAAAAAAATTTTTTTATAAAAGATCTGCTCTAGGAATTATTTTAGGGAAGCTCTCTGGCCTGTGTTATTCTGGAGGTCAGACTAGGTGATCACAATGGTCCCTTCTGGCTTTAGAATCTATAAATCCTCTTCCCACCTGGTGGTGGTTCATAGACTGAAAGAGGAAAATAAGCTTTTCTTCTTTTTCAGCTCAGTTAGCTTCTCCACTTTGAATGAACTAGCCCAAATAAAAAACTATTTTCTCTGCACCTTCTAGCTAACCTGAAACCAAAAGTAATTAAGGCAAAAGCTTTTCTGCACAACAGAAACTAAAAGTATTGACATCTGATAAATTTAAATACCAGCATTTGCTCCATTATCAAAACTGAAAATACAGATAGTTAATGCAATGTAAGACATTGTGCCATATTTATAAAGCTTCAGTTGATCTTAAAAGTTAGTTTCCCCCAGTTCTGTGTATAATAAAAAAAAGCATCCGTAATTCATTAAAATTTGAGTGCTGACTGATGTAGCATTTTTCATTTAAATTATTTTAATAGATTATAATAAATGTAAGGCTCAGCATATTTTGTCATAATTTCACATTTAATGTTTACAGGCTTATTTTAAAAAGAAAATATTTAAATACAAAAATTCAATTTGATATTTTTAAAAATCAGTTTTTATTTATCCTGATTTCTACTCTTCCATGCCTGTTGAATTTGGGGGGCCCTGCCAAAGAAGAGAAACCTTCAAACAGACTCCTCCCCTTTCAAGGGTTGTACTTCAGGAATTTCCCATTTGTACCAGCTTTGTATTACAAATTGCATGCGCGCACACACACACCCCCTCCCACCCCCCCATACTGTAAGCTACTGTCTGGATTCATCACAGGGAGAGAATGGATATCTTTAAAATTAAAAATAATTCTCTATCTTGCTGCATTAGGAATTTCTTTGGGGAAAGTGTAGTATTTGGAAATTTTTAAGGTGAGACTTAGTGTTCTACATCTTCAAAGCACTGTACAGTTTTAACTAACCTTCCCAATATTTCTGTAAGGTAACTATTGCCTTCATTTTCAGAGAGGGAAACTGAGAGACAGAGGTGAAAACAGCACAGGAAATCTGAGAGATCCTAGGCCAGGACTTGGTATTTCCTGGCTCCCAATTCATCTGTTCTTCCAGCTAGTGCTGCGCTCAAATCAGTCTAAGACCAATAGCCCCAAATCCATAGTGGTTGGTTTAAGCATGCTGAGCAACAAGAAACCAAAAGGTATTGGCATCCATTGCCAAATGGTTACTGCTTAGCTAAATAAACTCTACATGGCTCCAAAGGAGTTCCTAAAATAAACAGGTCTACACCTTCCCATGCTTTGAGATTTGGTGACTGTGACAAATATGGGCAATGCTTGTGTATCACTCTGATTAAAATGCACATTTTCATTCTTCTCACAAACCATTTTCTTTTCTCTTTTTGAAATATGGCCTCAGGAAGTTTAACCCTGGCTGGCTTTTAAAATGGCACATAAGTCTTGTAACTGAAAACCTCATGTGGCATATTTGCTCTTCTATGGGACCTAGTGCCTTGTGCAGTCCAGAGTCGCATGTCCAGGTGAAGCAGGACATTATGGGGTTACATCAAGGTATCTGCTCCTCACTCTTCACACTCTCTTTATGCTACAGCCAAGAAGAAAGAAGAGGAGGATGATGATGACATGAAAGAGTTGGAAGCTTGGGCTGGAAACATGTAACTACAGCAGCAACGGCTTGGAAAAACAAAACAGACTTTGGCCACCTGTTCTAGGTGCACGTGAAGTATGATGGGGACAAAACATTTAGCAAAATGTCTTTTCTCTCTTTAATCTTAACCCAAAGCAGTGGGCACTGCATCGCTGTACTCTGCATAGCATGGTCTGCGCAAAGAAAACAAAGGGGGTCGGGGAAATTTGCCTGCAGTTGATGTTGAATTTCTGTAAAATAAAATGTATTTGCAAAATCCAACGTTCAGCTTCTGGACTATGCTAATGCCACTGCTGGATCTTCATCTTCTAGAGTTTGGGGTGTATTGAATCTAAATGACCTGAAATGCAGCTTGTAATTTTAAGTCAGTTGAAAGTGTGTCTGGAAGTCTTGTAAGGCATTTAAAAAGGAAAAGTCATAAGCCACCATCGGCTTCTCATGTTTAGGTATAAGAATGCGTTAGGTTTTTAGTTCTTTGCACTCTGTATTTATTTCCTTTGACTGTGTGATCACCTATCACTGCACTGACCTAGTCACTGTTCCCATTTTTAATTAGTGAAACTGATTTGAAATTGATAAACACTACCTTGGAAGTAAGGGAGATTTACACTTAAAATCCAGCTGTACATTTTTTCTATGTAGCAGTGCAGTGTTCATTGCTATTTGTGGTAACTGATAACCCATTCAGATACATGCATACATCTATTTTAATTAAGAAACTATGGTTTGCACTGTATTAAATATCTTGATTAATTTTCATTCTCGGCTAGTGTCGTCAATTATCTGATTTTATTAGATTTAAAGACATTTAATTTACATTAAATTTGGTTTCTGCTCTTGCCTGAGAGAGGAATAAACAGACTCTTTGGCATTAGTTTATCTTTGAGTCCATAATTGTAGCTATGGCAGAATTGTGACAGATACAGAGTCAGGTCATTTATCATACAAACTCCAATCTTAGCTGAGCAAAATGGTTGGGCGTGTTTCTGTAACTCAGTTACTCTTGACTGTTTTAGTGTAATGATATGCTGGAACAACAGATTGAGACCCCAGTCAGAGGGCCCTAGGAGCTGCTGTATTCTAGGTAGAATCAATTGATTTAAAGGCTGAACACACAGTTTTGGCTTTGTTTCTCTGCCTACCCTGCTGTAAATTATCATAAGAATTTGACATTCATGATTTGTTGCATATTCTGTGCTCGTAAGAAGATCTTGTATTTTACAGCACTAATATTTCTATTAGGATTTATGCTTTGACCACTAAATGCAGTGAGACTTCTTGCTGGAAATTTGCACGCCTACCTGAAGGTAAGTAGTTACCTTAACATCAGTATTGTTACCTCCGTTACTGACACCCACGTCCAGAAATGCTGAATGGGAAGAAGGCAAAGAGGCACAGGTGGCAGAACCGCTAACTGCTCCCAAGGTTGTGGAGGGTGGAGCTGAGTCACTAATACGTGCCTATCTGTACCGTCACCCTGTTTCTTCAGACAAGAAGAGAATGAAACTCCTGCAATAAAAAATGACTGCCAGAACTGGAACTGAACACCATAACTCCTGTGTGGTGGTGGTTTTTCTGTTGGTCAGGCAGCTGGAACAAAGCTCTCTTGCAGCTCTGCACTTTTACCTTCACCTTAAGAAGTCTCCTCTGAAGACTTATTTTGGTCAATATTATGTGTCTAGCACATGTGAGGTTTTTTTAATTACTTGTCAGGAGCCTTACTTCTGCTTTGTATTCCTGACTCTTCGTCTCCCCTTCTCCTGCCTACATCAGCGAACAGCCAGAAATTATAAACAAGGCTCTTAAACCTGGTGCTGTGGGTGGCGTGGGTGTAGCGGGGGGGGTTGGATAGAGGGCAGGGGAGTTGGGGGTGGTGGTCGGGGGCAGGGGTGTGGATTGGGGTTGGGGTGGTCAGAGGGCGGGGAACAGGGGGGTTGGGTGGGGCAGAGGTCCTGGGGGGACAGTCAGGAAGGAGAGGGTAGTTGGATGGAGTGGCGGGGGCAGTCAGGGGACAGGGAGAAGGGGTGGTTGAATGGGGCAGGTGTCCTGGGGAGGCGGGCGGCAGTCGGGGTGGGGGGTGGTCGGGGACAGGGAGCAGGGGGTGGTGAATGGGGAAGGAGTCCTGGGGGGGCCATCAGGGGATGGGGGGCTTGGATGGGGCAGGAGTCCTGGGGGAGCCGTCAAGGGGCGAGAAGTGGGAGTGGGGGGGGGGGGTCAGATAGGAGGCGGGGGCTGGGCTACGACTGGCTGTTTCGGGGGAGACAGCCTCCCCTATCTGGTCCTCCATACAATTTTGGAAACCCGATGTGGCCCTCAGGCCAAAAAGTTTGCCTGCACCTGCCTTAAAAGAATTAACAGTTTTAGCAGGGTTGTGCCAGCTTTGTCTTGCGTATCCACTACTATATATTACAGTAGCCAAACAGGAGAATGCTAAATCCCTCAATTCACCTCTTAAAGATGCAATTAAGCCTTTATTTTTCCAGCATAAACAGTTGCACTAGTGAAAGCTTAGTTGCTTTATTGTATGTACGTGCAATACCAGCAAAGAACCTCCCAGCATTCACAGTAGGGGAAAAATGTGATCCAGCCTTGTGGATGTCTTTAATGCTTTCCTTCCCAGCGCTTTGAAAAACCTGAAGATGTTACTTACCACATTTTGAAAAGGGCTGAATTATCCCCACTGTACAGATGGGGAAACTGGGACACAGAAGTTGTGGCTTGACCTTAAGGTCATTTAGCAAATTAATCAGGGAAAACTAGAATGACAGAGCGCAATAGGTCTCTGAAGCCCTTTTGTAGCTAAGTGCTGTCTGGTGTTCAGGAGAGCCTGTCATCCTATGATGAGTTCCCTAGACAGTTCTGTTCTTCAGTCACATGAAGTGCCTATTGTCTGGCTTCGGAGCACGAGAATAATGCAGAGTAGTACAGAAGGCTGGCCTAATCCACTGGAAGAAACCCTGGTTGAAATGGCTTCACATGCACGGCTGCCGCCTTCCCTGAATTGGCCTGTGTAGAGACTTCCTGCTTGGGTTTTGTCTGCAGAGAGCACCACCCCTGCACGTGCCAGTTGCAGAAGAGGAGTGGTCAAACCTCAGCAATAACACATTCCCCGACTCTTGTAGTTGGACTTAGAGGGAGGCTGTCACTCTTCCGAGCCCCATTGCACTTCCTGCGGGTGAAATCCCATGAGCCATCCTTCCATTTTAAGGAAGGACAATACAAGGGTATAAATGCTATCTCTTTAAACTGCCACAAAAGGGCTGCCGTAGGTATGTGCTTCTCCCTTTACCAAAATAGCTTCTTCGTCCATGGCTAAAGGCTGTGTGAGTAGGTAGCTGGTACCTGGTTTTGAGTAATGACCTTTGGCACAGCAGAGATTTGCTGGTTCCAGCCTGTAGCGTATCCTTGGATCTCTCTGCCTCTCCAACTTCCAAAGCACAGACTGTAACAATTTCTCCTTCGAGTTCTTTACGCAGAGTGGTATTTGCCCATCCAGGTTTGGGTGGTTCAGTTAATACCTTTGCACCCAAAATGAACCCACGGCAAAGGGATGATGTAGGGTAAAGCCATGTGGAGAATTGAAAAGGCAACTCCTGCTCCCTGCAGACGTGCCAGGGTACTGCTCTGGTCTGCAGCTTTTGTAACACAGAGCAAGGAGCACATTTGGATTTTTCTCAATCTGCTTAGTAAAGGAAATTCTTACGTCTGTTGGAGTGACCATCCACATTCATATCCCTTGAGTATTTGTGGTAATAGTGAGTCCTCTCCAAAAGTACCAGCGAGGGTAGCTACTCCTAGAAAATGGCAGACTAATTATTTCATGTGAATTTAAATAAACTAATTCTAAGACGATTTGCATCTGAGAGTTTTCCTATCTCAGAGCATGAACAGCGAGAGTGTTGGGCTGCCAAAAAGCCTTGCTTCTTCTGAAAGCCCTTGAGGGGGACCAGTAAGAGTGGAGGCTGACAAATAAGGCTTATGTGGTTGGAGGAGTGGTGTAGGAAAAGTGTGCTGATGGAGATTACTTGATCAATCTTTGATTTTAGGCTGTGAGGATGGTTTAATCCCAGCTCTAGGCAATAGAAGCCAGCATGAAACTGGAGAGAGAGGAAGCAGCAGCTGGTTTCATCTAACACCGTGGCACTGATTCTGATAACGAACATGTATTCTCATTTGGAGTATCTCTGTTCTTGGTGCTGGGGCTGCCTGGACAAGGGGGCTGGCTGCAGGAAAACATCACCCTCGAGTTCAAGGAGAGCAGTTTATTTCCTCCTGCAAGCAGCACAAAAGGAACTGGGGAGATAAAGGCCCACCTTGGCAAGCTGACACCTGAGGGATTGCAGGTCTGAATGCAGGCCTTGAATCAAAGGATGCAGAGTAATAGACCATGTAGGAGGCCTGGGTTCGGAAAACATGTAATGCTAACCTGGTAAGGACTGAACTCATGGTAGCACCACTAAAATCAAGAGTGACTTAAGGGGGAGCTCCCGCAGGTGATAACAAAGAGTTAACGATAGACTTTGTCCAGGACCACTTTAGGAACATTTAAAATCCATGGTTCACCTAGCTGGTGGCTAAGATTACTTTATATGGGTAGAGTTGTTTGATCTTGAACTTTTTCATCCTCTTTCCCCTCTGGGAGCTGAAGTAGTAAGCTCTGCAAACTGCTTTCACAGGTTTCTTACCTATATACCCCACTCCTGGAGCTGAATTTAGGATGCAACCGCACACCTCTGCATGGGCATAAGGCTACAACCACTACAAACTCCCTGCCTAGTGGAAATGTTAAGTGGGTTGTGGGGGGCTCTCACTAGGCACCACAACTACAAATTACCCTCCTGTTTGTCTTGACTAAGCATCATTTACCCTTCCCTGATTAGTTTAGTTTACAATGACCTCACTTGGGTCAAAGCCCTTGACGCTGAGTACAGTGTGAACATTACTGGATGAATTAATGGCATTTCTGTTCATTAGCTGGCAGTTAAATGGTCTACTTGGGCCTGGGCTACACTTAAAATTTAGGTGATCATAGCTACAGTGACCAGAGGTGTGAAAAATCTGCAGTCCTGAGTGCCGGAGCTATGCTGACCGAACTCCAAGTGTAAACGCAGCTAGCCCAATAGAAGAATGCTTCCACCAACCTAGCTAACGTTGCTCAGGGAGATGGTGTTCCTACAGCAACAGAAAAACCACCTCTTATGGGCGTGCCCTACAGGATTATGCCAGCATTGCTCTGGACCTATAGCTATGCCTGTATAGTCCCCATAGGGTATACATGGCCTTTGTTTGTGGACTGCAAGGATCATAGCTCCAGTACTGAGAGAATTAACGGCTGTCTCCTTTCTCTCCATGTAAATGGAAGTGGTTCACATTCAATATACTGAGGTGCGGTATCTGGGTCAGTTAAGCTTTGTCTAGGACACGAAAGCGACAGCCAGTGTCAGTTCCATGTGTGACTGGACTGAACTGCTACCAAGCATGTTTTTAACGACAAGCCTAGCGAAGGACAGTGCTTGTCTCCTCTCCAGAAAGCTTGGGTAAGAGCTGGGTCCTGAAATGGGGTCGAAACTTGTTTTTTGTTTTTTTTTTTTTGTCAGCACTTGTAGCTAAATTAGGTTCAGCACCCAATGGGCCGCACCTGTTGTCAGTAACAGGTAACTTTCAGAGTGTAGGCAATGCTTCAGAGTTTAACCTGTTCCTTGGTCTCAAATGCTGCTTTGGTGTCTCTCAGGGATTAGTGGTATATGGTAGTAAAACATTTTTAAAAAAGAAAAGGTACGCAATCATATACCCAGTAGAGAAGGATGTCCGTGATCAACAGTGCACAGCAATAGCTATCCTGCTGAACTAGCCCCCAGGGCAGTACAGCCGGGCCAATGAAAACATGAATTCAGAATTGCAAAAAAGCACAATTGGTACTGGACCTTGGTCTTCTGCAGCAGAGGGCAGCTCCACTCAATGCACAGTCAACCTGTGGAACTCATTGTCGTGGGGTGTTGTGATGGCCAAAAGTATAACTCAGTTCAAAATAGAGCTAGATAAATTCATGGCGAATAGGGCCATCGGTGGCTATTAGCCAAGATGGTCAGGGTTGTAACCTCATACTTAGGGCTACCCTAAACTTCTGACTGCCAGAAGCCAGGAGGGGAAGACAGGGGTGCATGTCTCCAAAATTGCCCTGTTCCGTAGTGTACGCTCCCCCAGAAGCTCTGGTACTGGCCACTGTCAGAAGACAGGATACTGGGCTAGATGGACCATTAGTCTGAGCTAGTATGGCCATTCTTATGTTCCAGTAGCAGAGAACCCTCTGTCCCTATGCAGGGTAAGACTGATTTGGTACCGAATCAAGGCAGAATGAATGGCTGCCATTTTTAGACTCATCAGCAATCTGGGGTTTCCTTGGCTTTTCATCCAAGTGTTGATCCGCTCTGGTTAGCTGAGGAGACCAGAGCCTGAACTGAGGTCTGGCTGCAGTAGACTAGGGGAAGGAAAGGAGCCAAAGCGAGAATCCATTAAAGTAGTGAAGGGTGAGAAATCAAAATAGAAGACTGACTAAGCCAGGTATCTATCTGGACAATCCCTCTCCTCTCAAGTCCCCATCTGACACGCTACATAATACTCTGACTTGCCCTGCACGCTATCTCTATCCTTGTAGCACCTCGGTGCTCCATTCAGAAACCAGAGCCGTACTCAACCTATTTAAATTGTAAGCTCTTTGGGGCGGCTCTCTCGCTCACCATATCTGTGCACAATGGGCCCTGATCTTGGCAAGAGCTCTAAGTGCTACTGTAATACAAATCACATTGTGCTAGGCACTGTACACATGTTTCTTAAAAAGAGCTTTTATCGGTTCCATCAGAATCTGACCAATGGCCAGAAACAGCTGTTTTACTTCTCTGGGTTAAGTGTCAGCCGGAGCTGTGACACTTAATGCCGAGTCTGGTCACCCAAGGGGCAGACTCCTACCGTTGAGCCCAGGAATTGGCTGTGTTCTGTCTGAGCTAACCCTGCTTTGTTCTGCTCTCCTGGATGTAAGTGAGGAACAGGAATCCTTTTATGTGCTTGAAGCCAAATGTAATTTTTCTGTGTTTACCAATGAGATGAACAAAGGAATTTTAATTCCAGCCTTCCATGTCTTTAATTGCAAAGACCTGGGAGGGAGGGGGAACATTTCCTTCATTTGCTTCGTTAATTGCTGCAGTCTGAGCAAGTGCAGAGCCTGACATTTCAACGTTTCAATTAAGAATTAAAGCCGATGTCTCTCTTCAGTGTTTGGGTAGCACAAGTCTCTGCAAAATCTCCCCTTGAGCCTTCACACGTCTCCGTTTAAAATGCTAATCTGAACGCCATTTTTCTGTCACTCCTGACCGATGTCCTCCCACCTTCAATCCCTTCCTACCATCAAGCTGCAGCTCTCCTCCCCTTTCAGGAGCTCCCTGTGCTTCGGGAGAGGAGAGGATTGGGAGTTGTATTTCTAGTTCTGTCACTGGCCCACCTGTCTGCTTGTAAGTCACAAATGGCTTCTCCATTTGCTCGCCTCAGGTTTTGGGCTCCTAATTTCATAGAATCATAGAATATCAGGGTTGGAAGGGACCTCAGGAGGTCATCTAGTCCAACCCCCTGCTCAAAGCAGGACCAATCCCCAATTAAATCATCCCAGCCAGGGCTTTGTCAAGACTAACCTTAAAAACTTCTAAGGAAGGAGATTCTACCACCTCCCTAGGTAACGCATTCTAGTGTTTCACCACCTCCCAGTGAAAAAGTTTTTCCTAATATCCAACCTAAACCTCCCCCACTACAACTTGAGACCATTACTCCTTGTCCTGTCATCTTCTACCACTGAGAATAGTCTAGAACCATCTTCTTTGGAACCACCTCTCAGGTAGTTGAAAGCAGCTATCAAATTCCCCCTCATTCTTCTCTTCTGCAGACTAAACAATCCCAGTTCCCTCAGCCTCTCCTCATAAGTCATGTGTTCCAGACCCCTAATCATTTTTGTTGCCCTTCGCTGGACTCTCTCCAATTTATCCACATCTTTCTGGTAAGTGTGGGGCCCAGAACTGGACACAGTACTCCAGATGAGGCCTCACCAATGTCGAACAGAGGGGAACGATCACGTCCCTCGATCTGCTGGCTATGCCCCTACTTATTTGTCCCAAAATGCCATTGGCCTTCTTGACAACAAGGGCACACTGTTGACTCATATCCAGCTTCTTGTCCACTGTCACCCCTAGGTCCTTTTCCGCAGAACTGCTGCCTAGCCATTTGGTCCCTAGTCTGTAGCGGTGCATTGGATTCTTCCGTCCTAAGTGCAGGACCCTGCACTTATCCTTGTTGAACCTCATCAGATTTCTTTTGGCCCAATCCTCCAATTTGTCTAGGTCCCTCTGTATCCTATCCCTACCTGCCACTGTATTTACCACTCCTCCTAGTTTAGTATCGTCCGCAAATTTGCTGAGAGTGCAATCCACACCATCCTCCAGATCATTTATGAAGATATTGAACAAAACTGGCCCCAGGACCGACCCTTGGGGCACTCCACTTGATACTGGCTGCCAACTAGACATGGAGCCATTGATCACTACCCGTTGAGCCCGACAATCTAGCCAACTTTCTACCCACCTTATAGTGCATTCATCCAGCCCATACTTCTTTAACTTGCTGACAAGAATACTGTGGGAGACCGTGTCAAAAGCTTTGCTAAAGTCAAGAAACAATACATCCACTGCTTTCCCTTCATCCACAGAACCAGTAATCTCATCATAGAAGGTGATTAGATTAGTCAGGCATGACCTTCCCTTGGTGAATCCATGCTGACTGTTTCTGATCACTTTCCTCTCATGTAAGTGCTTCAGGATAGATTCCTTGAGGACCTGCTCCATGATTTTTCCAGGGACTGAGGTGAGGCTGACTGGCCTGTAGTTCCCAGGATCCTCCTTCTTCCCTTTTTTAAAGATTGGCACTACATTAGCCTTTTTCCAGTCATCCGGGACTTCCCCCGTTCGCCACGGGTTTTCAAAGATAATGGCCAATGGCTCTGCAATCACAGCCACCAATTCCTTTAGCACTCTCGGATGCAATGCATCCGGCCCCATGGACTTGTGCACATCCAGGTTTTCTAAATAGTCCCTAACCACCTCTTTCTCCACAGAGGGCTAGCCACCTACTCCCCATGCTGTGTTGCCCAGCGCAGCAGTCTGGGAGCTGACCTTGTTCGTGAAGACAGAGGCAAAGAAAGCATTGAGTACATTTAGCTTTTTCCACATCCTCTGTCACTAGGTTGCCTCCCTCATTCAATAAGGGGCCCACACTTTCCTTGGCTTTCTTCTTGTTGCCAACATACCTGAAGAAACCCTTTTGTTACTCTTAACATCTCTTGCTAGCTGCAGCTCCAGGTGTGATTTGGCCCTCCTGATTTCATTCCTACATGCCCGGGCAATATTTTTATACTCTTCCCTGGTCATTTGTCCTATCTTCCACTTCTTGTAAGCTTCTTTTTTATGTTTAAGATCTGCAAGGATTTCACCGTTAAGCCAAGCTGGTCGCCTGCCATATTTACTATTCTTTTGACACATTGGGATGGTTTGTCCCTGTAACCTCAATAGGGATTCCTTGAAATACAGCCAGCTCTCCTGGACTCCTTTCCCCCTCATGTTATTCCCCCAGGGGATCCTACCCATCAGTTCCCTGAGGGAGTCGAAGTCTGCTTTCCTGAAGTCCAGGGTCCGTATTCTGCTGCTTACCTTTCTTCCCTGTGTCAGGATCCTGAACTCGATCAACTCATGGTCACTGCCTCCCAGATTCCCATCCACTTTTGCTTCCCCTACTAATTCTTCCCGGTTTGTGAGCAGCAGGTCAAGAAAAGCTCCCCCCTCCCAGTTGGCTCCTCCAGCACTTGCACCAGGAAATTGTCCCCTACATTTTCCAAAAACTTCCTGGATTGTCTATGCACCGCTGTAGTGCTCTCCCAGCAGATATCAGGATGATTAAAGTCGCCCATGAGAACCAGGGCGTGCGATCTAGTAGCTTCTGCGAGTTGCCGGAAGAAAGCCTCATCCCCCTGGTCCGGTGGTCTATAGCAGACTCCCACCACTACATCACTCTCGTTGCTCACACTTCTAAACTTAATCCAGAGACACTCAGGTTTTTCTGCAGTTTCGTACCGGAGCTCTGAGCAGTCATACTGCTCCCTTACATACAGTGCTACTCCCCCCCTTTTCTGCCCTGCCTGTCCTTCCAGAACAGTTTATAACCATCCATGACAGTACTCCAGTCATGTGAGTTATCCCACCAAGTCTGTTATTCCAAACACGTCATAATTCCTTGACATCACCAGGACCTCCAGTTCTCCCTGCTTGTTTCCAAGGCTTTGTGTATTTGTATATAGGCACTTGAGATAACCTGCTGATCGCCCCTCATTCTCAGTATGAGGTAGGAGCCCTCCCCTCACAGATGTTCCTGCCTGTGCTTCCTCCCGGTATCCCACTTGCCCACTTACCTCAGGGCTTTGGTCTCCTTCCCCCGGTGAACCTAGTTTAAAGCCCTCCTCACTAGGTTAGCGAGCCTGCTCGCAAAGATGCTCTTCCCTCTCTTCGTTAGGTGGAACCTGTCTCTGCCCAGCACTCCTCCTTCATGGAACACCATCCCATGGTCAAAGAATCCAAAGCCTTCTGTCCGACACCACCTGCGTAGCCATTCGTTGACTTCCACGATTCGACGGTCCCTACCCCGGCTTTTTCCTTCCACGGGGAGGATGGACGAGAACACCACTTGCGCCTCAAACTCCTTTATCCTTCTTCCCAGAGCCACGTAGTCCGCAGTGATCCGCTCAAGGTCATCCTTGGCAGTATCATTGGTGCCCATGTGGAGAAGCAGGAAGGGGTAGCGATCCGAGGGCTTGATGAGTCTTGGCAGTCTCTCCGTCACATCGCGAATCTTAGCCCCTGGCAAGCAGCAGACTTCTCTGTTTTCCTGGTCAGGGCGGCAGATAGATGACTCAGTCCCCCTGAGGAGTGAGTCCCTGAACACCATCACCCGCCTCCTTCTCTTGGGAGTGGTGGTCGTGGGAGTGGTTGACACTTGAGGCTTGATTTTTTTTTCCCCAGAGGTGCCAAGCATCTGTGGCACCTAGGGAAGCTGAGTAGAGCTGTAATATGCCCTGGGGACAGAGCTATCTTTGCCTGTGACCACTGAGTGCAGCCCCCTCGGGTGTTCATTTATGGTCCTGAGTAACTGGTGTGGGGCTTGACTGGACTGGCACCGAGGAGCCTGGGACCCCAGGGGCAGATTGTTGTGGGAAAACCTACACAAAGTGAAAGAGCCTGCTGGGAAGTGCGAGGTTCTCTGCCCAGCGGGTCTGCTGCGGCATCCACCTTCCTGCCCCAGGCCAGCACTCGGAGAAATGTTTTGGGGTGTGAAAGGAGCGCTCAGCATTGCAGAGGGGGAACCACTGTCCCCAAGGCCGTAACAAAATCACTCGGCTTCTGCTGCCACTGAGCCCCAAACAAAGTGATGGCCACGTGCAGTCTGCTCTGCACCATGTGGCCCTGGCTACTGCGGGCTCCTTAAAGCCTGGCTAGTAAGGCCCCTAAATCTGAGCTTTACTGATCCTGCCTGCACTCCCCCCATGAAGCTCCCAGTGTCCTGACCCAGCTTCCACGTGGGTTCAGTGCAAACCCTAGGCTGGGTTTCAGGCTGTTCTCTCCTCTAGTTGTTCCAAAGTTGTGGGCAAGAGCCTAGAGACCGCTACAGCATCCCCCCTCTCTGGCTTGAGCTCTGCGGTTGCCCGGAAATGATGCAGAGCTGCCTTCCCCCCTTGTGTTTTTAATGTCATTTCCCCCTTCCTGTTTGGGTGTGTTCCTGGGGCGATGTCCCTGGATCCGCAGAGCTTCCAGTCGCCGGTGGCAGCGCTCGCTAATCCCCTTGCAGCTGCATGTTTAAACCCCAGCCCTGTCATTACACCTGATCAGCCTTTTGTAACCCCCGGCTGCCGAGTATTTATGAAATTAGCCTGCCTTTAGGGATGAGTTTCTTTTCAATCAGAGAGAGCTGTAAGCCCACTAATCAGCGTAGTAGGCTAAGCCCCTTTGTTACCACTCCTGCGGAGAGCATTGGAAGCGGCAGCTCTCTGCTGCTTTCATGGCTTTTTGTTTGTTAGAGAAACTTGGGTTCCTTTTCTCCATGATTCAATTGCATTCCGTTCAGCTGGCCGGCGGCTCCCCCGCGAAAGCCGGCTCACATTCAGATTACACGCAACCTCATTGTCAATAAACTGTTTCCCTGATTTAATTTTCCCATAGAAATGTGCATCAGAGCCCGGGGCTGGCTTGCTGCCTAGAAATGTTGCTTTCCAGATCCAGCGCTGGTCGGCACCGCCTCCCAACCCTTTCTCTCGTTCTCCACCTTTCAGCTCCAGCTTATCGTGTCAGCCCAGAGCTTGCCAAGCGCTAATACTCTTTGGTGTGTTTATCTGGCATTTCATCACCGAAGGGGGAAACTACTTCCAAATGTCAGCCTGAAGTGCTCCTGTCGGCTGCTCGAGTGGAGTCTATGAGGTCCTTTCACGTGGCCGCTCGTTTTCTGGCTCCCTGGGGCCTCTCCCTGGGATCTCTTCCTCTACTTATGCTGGCAGGTTAACCTGTTGATCCCGGCACCAGTTTGAGGCTCCGAGTTTTATATGGACATTAATCACAGTCGTATTTGGGGGATTAAAGTGTTTCCCTTCCTCCCCCGCGTGGGAAGGATGGGTGTGTTTCAGACCTGTTAGTTTTCAGAGTAACAGCCCTGTTAGTCTGTATTCCTAAAAAGAAAAGGAGGACTTGTGGCACCTTAGAGACTAACCGATTTATTTGAGCATAAGCTTTCGTGAGCTACAGCTCACTTCATCGGATGCATAAAGTGGAAAATACAGTGAGGAGATTTATATACACTGTTAGTGTGACAGAGTTTTTGTGTCTGGGGAGGAAGGATGGTTTTGTGGTTTAAGGAAGTGGCTCTCAACTTTTCCAGACTACTGGACCCCTTTCAGGAGGCTGATTTGTCTTGCCTACCCCCATGTTTCACCTCACTTAAAAATGACTTGCTTACAAAATCAGACAAAAATACAAGTGTCACAGCACACTATTACTGAAAAATTGCTTACTTTCTCATTTTTACCCTATAATCAATCAATTGGAATATAAATATTATATTTACATTTCAGTGTATAGTATACAGAGCAGTATAAACAAGTCAGTCTGTATGGTGTCCCGAGCCTCTGTTGGCCAGAAGCTGGGAGTGGGTGACCGGATGGATCACTTGATGATTACCTGTTCTGTTCATTCCCTCTGGGGCACCTGGCACTGGCCACTGTCGGAAGACAGGATACTGGGCTAGATGGACCTTTGGTCTGACCCAGTATGGCCGTTCTTATGAAATCTTAGTTTGTACTGACGTGGCTATTGCTTTTTATGTAGCCTGTTAAACAACGCAAATACCTAGATGAGATGATGTACCCCGGAAGACCTCTGTGTACCCCCAGGGGTACAGGTATCCCTCGTTGAGAACCACTAGTTTAAGGCACTCAGCAGCTTGGAATTCCTGATTGCCTGTGTGACCATAGGCAAGTCATTTAATCTCTCCAATAGCACAAAACCAGACAATTAGGATCTCCTACCTTTTGGGTGTGTCTACACTAGGGTTCGTCTTCACTAGAAATACTACAGCAGCACAGATGCACCGATGTACCATAGACGCTTACAGCGACAGAAGGGGTAAATCCTCTCTGAGAGCTGGTAGGCAGGATCCTTCCATTGACCTAGCGCTGTATACACTAGGGCTTAGGTTGGCTTCTGTATGTTGGTGGGGGTGTGAACTTTTTACCTCCCGGAGTGACATAGCTAAGTCAACCTAGCTTTCTAGTGTAGACCAGCCCTTTGTCCATCTGGATTGTAAACACTTCAAGGCAAGAACTCTCTCTTACTACATGTAAGTACAGCAGCTAGCACAACAGAGCCTTGGTCTGAACAGGGGCCTGCACGCACCATCCTAATTATGAAGGTTTTCTGTCTCGCCTGTTAAGATTTAGTTGAATTTTGCCCTGCTGTCTTTTTGCTAGGTAGGTAGAACGCAGTGTATCTCTCCTCCCCACCCACCGCTGACAGCATTTCCTCCTGGAGTCCAGAGTGGATGTGCAGGGAGTTCACAAGTGAATCCGTTGAGTCTGAGAACGGGAGCTTTCCAAAATGCTTTGACCTAGGAGCACAAGTCCCATCGAAACTCAGTCCCACCCGGACTTAAACTTTTTAAAATGGTTCCATTAAGAAATTCAGCCCCCGTGTCAGACATGGTTTTGTCCAAAATGGTCTTGAAAAGAGAAAAGCTGATTCTTCCACTGTTCATCCCAATTTAAACTCACTGAAATCTCATTTCTAGGCTACCTTTGAAGATGATGGGACCTTTAGCATGTTCTGTCTTGAATGAATGAATATATAGATATTTTTGAAGAAGGTACTTGAAATTCTAAAGATCAGTGTCTTTGAATTTTCTGACAATGTTGTTAAATTACAATGCTTTAAAATGTCACTTTTGGAAATCTCTGTACTGATTTAACTATGGAGTTGCTACCAAGTCCTGTGTAATATTCCATCTGCATTTCCCCCGTGGTCACAATCAAACAATTATTTTTGAAAAGAAAAGTCAAGTACCTCCATTAGCTGTGAGTAGAACTGGCTGGAATTTTTCAAATGAAAAGTCTTAGGGTTTTTTGGGTTGTTTTTTTTTCATTGAAAATTTGACCTTTTACAAAGAAGAAAAAGAAAGGTTCACTTTTTTAACATTATCAAAGAATTTTGTTTTATGCCAAAAATGTAGCACTTTTAATCAAATTTTAGTAAAAACTGATTGATGGTTTTTATGATTACACAAAAGGGGGTAGATGTGGGGGGTGGAGGAAGAGAGATGTAGAGGGTATACAGCTCTGTATGCGGGGTGGGAATCAAACTCATTTTAATGCCATTTCTTAACTTGAAAAACGACATTTTTCATACAATTTTTTTAAAACCTTTTTCTGCTCCCTTTGCCTCCCCTCTCCTCCCTTTTCTCTGGTAAAATATAAAAAGGAAACAATGTTCGGGGGGGACAAACCCACCACAGAAAAGCTCTTGAAATTGTCCTTTTTCAAAACCTGCACAACACTTCTCCTTTTTCCACAAAAATTCTTTACTGTTTTTGACCAGTTCTGCTAGGAAATGACAACACAAAGCCCTCTATTTTACAAAGGTTAGGGTTGCTGCCCATGCACAACTTACCTGACACAAACCCAGAAAAGCAACTAATTGAAATGCAAAGCCATCAGCCATGCCCCATACCCCTCCATTCACTGTACCACCCCTTAGTCCCACCACAACTACTGTACACCACAGACCATGCCCCCCTGCCTTACCTCCAAAGCCTAGGGCTGGCAGCCTTCCAGCACCACCTTGCCTGACTTGGGGACCTGCTGCAACACTCACTGAGGTCACTGGGAGACATTAATGAATGTTGGTTGGACTGGACCGGTGGTGATCATGCCTTCAATTAGCTCCTGCTTGTGAGAGTCCTGAAATTTGCTTCCCACAGACTTTTGTGTCAGCAAATTGGATCACTGAACCTCATTTAAAAACAAAAAGGAAGTTTCTATTCTCATGATTGGGAAGAAAAGTTTGGAAACTTGACCCGAGTGTAACAGATGCGATAACGAGTACAGAGTGTTCAGTGAGCCTGAAACAATAGCTGTGAGAAGTGTGTAATAAGTCCCAATGGCATGGTATCTGTAAGTGATGTGGGTGCCCTGCCCATGCCTCCCCACCAGAGGAGGGAAGAATGCCATGGGCATTGCTCTCCCAGAGACACTCTGGCTGCTAAGTCCTGGGTGGCCCCGCCCCTGCCATTACTCCTAGAGAGAAGGAGAAACCCCCTGGCACAGACTCCTGCCGTTGGGAGCAGGAAGATTGCCCCAGCCCACCCAAAGAAGATGGGCCCCACAGCAGCTGGTTCATGTGTGGGTGATCCAGGCCAAGGCCAGTCCAAGTTGGGGTGGGTCCAAGGAGGGCCCTGTATTCTGGTGTGTCGCAAGGCATTGTTGATTGCCCAGTGCAGGGAGGCAGTGCGGATGTGTAGGACTCGCTACACCAGCTCGGTGGCACTGGGGGATCTGACTGTCAGATGATCCTCCTAGGGCCAGTTATACTGCCCTTAGTGTCCCAGTGTCGCCATGTGGCTGTTGCTATAGAATCAAAAAGGGTTTTCCACATCTCCTGTTCCCTCCTCCCGGCTTTGGCCATTTCAAGGTAGGCCCTTAACTTCGAGGTGAGAGACTGGGGCTAGAACTTCAGAAAAGCTCCGAAGGTGGGAAGCATGTTGACCAGATTTTCAGAAGAGCTCCTTCCTAGCGTAAGCTGAGCACCTATGAAAATCTGTCCCCAATTTTGCCCACTGAGCACTTGAAGATCTGGCCCATAATTTCAGCCAGGGGCCTTTTTGTTTGCCATACAGGCTGCGGGTCCAATTTTCAAAAGCGCTTAAGTGAGTTAAGAGCCTGTGTTCCATTTGCAAAAGTGCTTTAGGCACTAGGGAGCACCCATCATTGAAAGCCAATGGGAGTTAGGCTCCGAAGGAACATATTGAAGGGACTCATGCTTTTCTCCACACAGCATTGTACCATCTAGGTGCCCTGTCACCTGGCATCCCCAGCCCTAAACCAGGTGCTCAACCTCCCCATACAATGCCTGGGGAGAGTTAGGCATCTGAGAAAGGGATGCTCAGAAGCTGGCATGCTGAGCTAGGAGCTACCTAAGACGGCCAGGAGTAAAATGCCAAGGAGAGGGGCTTATGTACCTGAGATGGAATTCTAAAACTGTATTATAATGTTCAGCCAGTAGGTAGCACCATGTGTAACATCCCTTACGTGGGCCCACCTTGATTATCATACACATTGTAAGGAGAGTGATCACTTTAGATAAGCTATTACCAACAGGAGAGTGAGGTGGGGGGGGTGGTGGAAGAAAACCTGGATTTGTGCTGGAAATGGCCCACCTTGATTATCATACACATTGTAAGGAGAGTGATCACTTTAGATAAGCTATTACCAGCAGGAGAGTGGGGTGGGGGGAGAGAAAACCTTTTGTAGTGATAAACATCCATTTTTTCATGGTCTGTGTGTATAAAAACATGTGCTGTATTTTCCACAGTACGCATCTGATGAAGTGAGCTGTAGCTCACGAAAGCTTATGCTCAAATAAATTGGTTAGTCTCTAAGGTGCCACAAGTCCTCCTTTTCTTTTTGCAAATACAGACTAACACGGCTGTTACTCTATTACCTGGGCTGGTGACAGCCATACCTGGCTGTGCATTAAAGCGTCTGAGAGAACGTGTCTCTTGTCTTTCTCTCTGTGATGAGAGCTCAATAGCCAGTCCACGTCTGGTCCAGAGGCCTGACCTGCCAGCAGCAGCCTACCACGTACGAAGGGTACATGACAGTCCCCACGGGTACATCTATGCTGCAGTAAAAACCTGCAGCACTGAGTCCCGGAGCCTGGGTCAGCTGGCTGGGGCTTGTGGAGCTGTAAAACTACAGTGGAGACATTTGTGCTCGGACTGGAGATAAGGAACTTGGACCCTCCCGCCTCATGGGATCTCAGAGCCTGGACTCCAGTGCGAATCTGAACATAAACTCTGCAGTTTTATAGCTCTGCAGCCCAGGCTGATCTGGGCCAGCTGGGGCCGTGCATGCGTCTTTCATTGCAGTCTGGATACTACCTTAAGCGGCTGACTTGGTGCCCCGACAGATGGGCCGGAGAGGGGTGCCCCCATCGTTCAGATTCCTCAGCTGTGAACCCTCTCCTACAGTTAAGTGGCTGACTTGGCTCAAGTGCATCGGTAGCCCATGCCCTGCAGCCAGAACCTTCTCTCTGTCTGCTTGTCTCCTGCTCACTCTCAAGGCTGCTGTCCTGCGTGTCCCTGTGCCCCTGGTGTCTTCAGTAGGTGCTGTGCTGCCCCCCACCTCTTGGTGGCCTGTATCCGCTGCTCCTGCTGTGTTGTCTGGTACGTATCAGCTCTGCGGTGTTCTCAGAGGGGAACTACGGGACCAGGCCCTAGAGGGGAGACAGACGTTCCCCCACCTAGTTTCGAGAATCCCCTGGCAGAGCCTCCAGGGCTTGGTTTGGACTGGGGCTCTGGGCTGCTTGTCTTGGGATAGCTCTGTGGTTTGAACATTGGCCTGCTATGTGAGTTGTGAGTTCAATCCTTGAGGGGACCATTTAGGGATCTTGGGCAAAAATTGGGGATTGGTCCTGCTTTCAGCAGTGGGTTGGACTAGATGACCTCCTGGTCCCTTCCAATTCTGATATTCTATGATTTTATGAATAGTGAGGCAGCATCAGGGCGTAGGCAGCTTTGTGGATGCCAAGCTGTGGAAAGTGCGGTGCCTAGTGTGTTGGGCAGCAGCAGGGTGGGATGTGAAATGTCAGTGGTGCCTACATGGTGGCCATAGGTGCCCGAGGAGGCAGATAGGCCCAGCTCCTCAGAGGTGTTTAGGCGCCTAAATTATAAAAAATGGCACTTAGAGCTTTCAGAAAATGTTACCCTTCATCCTCTTCTTGCTGCCCGCAACCTCACTGTAGCGCTCGCTCTCCCACACCTGCTAACACATGGACCAGGGAAATGCAATTTATAAATGGTATTTCAGAGGGTTAGGCTAGCTAATGCCACAGAAGTGCTATATTGTATCTGAACACTGGGAGGCAAAGCTGCACCATTCCAGACAAAGCTTTGGACAGAGAAATAAAAAAGTCAGACGTACAGTCTCTTGATTTAATCTGCTGGCTTTTAAGGTTTATTATTCCTAAAGTGGCTAAGCAGAGGCAATTTAAGCAGCTGAATATGCATGCATAATAAGCATTTTTCTTTGATGTATATTAATCTTGTTTAAACAGACCTGTTTGTTTTGTTTTTTTTTCTTGTTAGATGCACTAAAGCTGTAGCTGTTGGTGCATTTTTCATCTATTTTGCTGGAAGCAAGAGACATTGCTGCTGGCCATGTTTCCAATTGCTCAGGGGTTTCTAGCTGACTGAATAGAAACACAGCACAACTCACTAGCGACGGACAAGGTCTCAGGGACTAAAACCGAAAAAGACTCAGCACAATGCTGTTCTTTTAATAGCCCTAAACTTTGCTTTTAGTGGATACTTCCTGGGGCTGAGAAAAGGTGTGGGGAGTAGGAGAGATGAAGCGCAGGGGTAGAAGTGTTCCTGGATTTGCATTTACTGTAGACAGTTGCTCTACAAGCCTGGGAAACTTCCGCTAGTGCTACGTTTCCCACAATGCAGCTCGGGCCAACAGGAGACCTCAGCATCTTATGCTGCCCATCTCTGCCTTCTCAATGCAGCTCAGCTCTTGATCCCGGTTGCTGGGATCCCTGTGAATCAAAACGCAGATACAGGAGACTGAGAGATAGAATTTACCAGCTGTATGGGGCATGGCGCTAAAAAGTCTTGACTAAGGGGCCAAACAAGAAAGGGGCCATAGCCACATGATTCCAGCCCCCACTTTCCATACATGCTCTATTAGCATGCCTCAAGGCACCTTAACCCAACCTCTTGTCATTGATCCAGATCTGGGATCTTTCTACCAGCCTCTTGCACCTTGATGCCGCATTCCCTTTGGTGACAGTCATTCTGAAACCCGATGTCTGACCCTTCTATACAGCTATGTGTGCTACAAAACAAGCAGACTTTTTCATAGTAGTTGCCCATGACAAATTGGAAAAATCCATCCACGAGTTCACTTACACAGGGGTTTAATAAAATTCTGCTACTGACGAGGCAGCAGAAACACCTCCCTTCACCTTATCTCATCTTTTATAGAAACCTCAGTTTTCTTATCAGATTGCCTAGAAATGGCCAAAGTGCTAGAATGCACTGGGATGTCCTTTGCCATTCTTTTCTGTCTCCTGTACAATGCTTTTATTACAGTGCAATGGATGTGCTGAGCAGCAATAGGCCAACAGCGGGCAGTGTGACAAGTCTCCTAAGGGTGGCTGCAGACTGGCGTGCCAGGGCAGGCAGGAGGGGAAGGTGCTGTGCCAGCTGGGAGAACGGTTGGAGAACTGAAAGGACAGTGATGAAGCTGGGGTCTGCAGCGTTGTCTGTGCGAGACTGGACCAGTCTGTCTTTGCATCAGAGTAACAAGGCCCATGTGCAGACTCTAAATGAGCAGATCACCCTGACCCACTGCCATGACATCAGGTTCTCTCTGACAAGGGAAGCCGATCTGCTGCCAGGGTCGCCAGCCCTCCAGGGTTGCAATGAAGTCTCCAGGAATTTAAAGATGAATCCTCAGTTAAGGATTACGTCATGTGCTGAAACCACCAGGAGTATATCCAACCAAAGCCGGCAACCCAGTGCCATGAGGTCCTGGAATCCACCTGGCCAAAGAGTGCTGCTGTTGCAACTGGAGATCCCTGACGAAAGCGAAAGCAGCCCATTAGGGGAGACCAAGCGCATTCTCTGTGCTCTGGGGAGGTGCCCACCCTGCAGTGACCTAGGAACAGCCAGAGCCAAAGCCTGCTCTCAGGCACTCCAATGTAAACCCCAAGTACTGCAGCTGCATTCACTTCAGCGGGTTTGCTCTGGATTTGCACAGTGTAAATGAGAGCAGAATTTAGTTCTCCTGCCTCAGACTCCCTCCCCTGTGCAGAGGCCCAGGATGAGACCTAAGTGCACTCATTCTTTCTGTTTTATCCCAACAGGACTTAAAGTGGGACTCACTGACCCTCAGATACCAGTGGGAGACCTGGTATAAATAGATTCCGTGTAAACCAGAGACATTATAGTCATTGGACCCAGAAAAGGGCATCTACTGATCAGAGGGAGTAAGTAGCGATGGGCCTGGACCCAATCCCAAGTGTGAACATCCTTGAATTATGGGCTTATTTGGATTTGGAGCCAAACTTTGCAGCGGGGGCCCAACTCTACCAAAAAAGTAAAAACTCCTTTTGGCTGGTAAGGCTCTGGAGCAGAGTCTGCCCTTTTGTTACGTGTTTGCACTGCACCCAGCACAACAGCACCCTGATCCTCAGTCCAGGCTTCTAGGCAATGCCGTAGCACGGGTGCTAGTAATCCAGCGTAATCAGCCAGACAGCCCAGTGTCCCCTGCAGAACACAGCAGATGAGAACGGAGGCCAATCAAGCCTGTAGGCTGTGGCTGTGACCCATCCGCAGGTGTCACTCTCCTCCCAGACACGTGCTGTGTCTGCCTACATTCAGCGCTGCAGACGTGTGTACCAAGCGACTGCTCCCAGCCGTGCAGTGTCCAGCCGTGCAGTGTCGTGCTGCGGCTTGTGAGACCGTCCGGCGTGCAGAGCTCCAGTCAGCAGACACCGCATCGCCAGTATGGGGCGCCTTTGGGTACATATCAAACAACGTCACCTAGATTCTGCTGATCTTAACAACGTCAAACTCCCATTGACAAGAGCAGAATTTGACTGAGGCATCAGCTGTGGGGGCAGCACTCACTAAACCTATCATGTGAGAAGTCGTGGACTTTGGAGGAGGCCAGTCTGTGGCATTGCACCCACTCACAGCAGCAGAAAGGAAGTCTGGGCTAGAGGTTAGGGGACTGGCCTAGGAGGAAGGAGGTCTGATTTCAAGTCTCTGCTCTGCCACAGATTTCTGAGGGACATGGAGCTCCTGGAGCGGGGAGGATCTGAACTGCCTGTGCCAGCCTGCAGCAGCAAAGCACTTGGGCATGTATTTAACTTGAAGCACAGGAGACGTTCCATTGGCGTTAATGTGGCTATTCACAGGCTTGCTGCCCTGGATGCAAGCCTTAAAGGGGATGTTCTCTTTCCTGCTCGGTTCCTAGCTAGGCATGGGACAGACGGGCCCATTTATGGGCTTTCCAGACTTTGTCTTGGTCATACAAGGGCTCTTCTGTTTCCCAGGCCCAGCCTCTGCTTATCTGAAAGCATTTTTGTCTAAACATAGAGATTGCCCAGCCACTTGCCCCTGCCCCTCTGATCCCTGGGATTAATCATAGGCTAAGAAGGGAATGTTGTTGGCAGTCCCTGAGAAGTGAGTCTGGGGGTTTTCACTCCAGTCCCGAGTGGATAAATTTGCACATAACACAAGCCATCACCACAAGTGGGCTCCTCATTGGGTATCTCAGCACCGAGACCAGGGATAGAAAAGGCAGTCTCTCACTCCTAGGCTTGTAGGGGAGGTCTGAGCAAGCCAGAGGCATAGGGCAAGAGCCATGGGTGAGGGTCAGGCTGCAGCGGTCTCAGGCTGGTACATTTCACCAGCGCGACATTTGCTAATGTGCCGGGAGGGCCTGGCAGCATTTGCAGTGTGCGCTGCAGTGGCATTGTTGCACCCTGCCTGGTAGCTGCCTCTCTGCCTGACAGGAGCCCATCCCCTGCTGAAAGCTCCTGGCCTCTCCAAGCAATATTTGCAATTGTAAAATATTTTCGACGTCTCCTCTAAACTGCATTACATTTTCATAAATTAGAGGCTAATGTTTTAAACATAGCTCATTACAGGAGAGACATTCAGCAGCCGACACTGTTAATTAAAACCATTTTTTCCCCTCCCTCTCTCTCTCTCTCTGAAAATCTGAAATCAGGAACTAAAAAGCAACAATAGGAGGGAGGAGAGCAGAGCCTCCCATCTGAGAAACATTTATTACCCATTACCAATTAGTTCCACCACTTTTATTTGCGGCCCATGGATTCTACAGTCTGGTTTATTCCGGTGCATAGCAGCCTGCAGGAGAGAGATGGCCTGGGTGCAAGGCTGGGTTCATGGGTAGCCTCAGACTTGCAGTGTGACCCTGATCCAGTGGGAGTCTTTCCAATGATGCTAGTGGGAATTGGATCCAGTCCTTTAGGTCTTCTCTGCATTAATGAAACACACCAGTGTGACTGAGCCAATGCAAAGTCCAACAGCGCCCTGCATACACCCACAGCGCTCCCTGCTTCCACTGCTGGGTCAGTGGATTGCTGCCCCCATGCCTGGCACAGCTCCCAGGAGCAGGTGCATAATGTCGACAGCATATAATGTCTACTGGTACCAGTTCACGGTATCGGGTTGTTCCACTGGATACCACATGCCACGTGTCCAGCATGAGGAGCTGCCCATCCTGAGGGCAGGGGCTATGCCCTCACACTTGCATTGCAGATGTCATGGGGAAGGTCAATAGCTGCCCAATCAGTTCCGGGGGTCTGTGGTCTACTGTGATGAGCGCTGTCACTCCTGGGTAGCGGTGATGGAGGAGGAGCTTGTATTCTCCTCGCTGCTCTTATTCTGCTGAGCATCTCTGACTTGGCTGGCTAGCTAGTCACGTCTCCTTGGGCTGTCTCAGCTGTGCTAACAATTGCCCTCTCTTTTCTTGCCTCCCCCAAAGATGCTGAGATGGGAGCGTTCTGGGGCCTGGGTCCATGGCTGGACAACCTGAGGCCTCACCAGTTCCCTCAATGCCCTTTCCCTCCCTACATGCTGTGGGAGCCCTGGGGCACATACAGCTTGTCAGCCGAGGCATGGGTGCCTGCTGGGTGGTGGAGAAGCAGGGGGAGGGAGGGGAGCGCTGGGTTGTACTATTGGAAAGGGGTATATCTACTGATAGCGTTACAGGCTTGGGGGCCAGGAATACACGAAACCCGATGACTGGTCTGTGTCCGGTTGGAGGAGGCACAACCTTCTGGCCTGTCTCAGCAGAACGGGTGTTTCTGCCACCGTGGCTCCTTGGCCATCCAGGAGCACAGAGGGGAGTCCAAGCCCCGAGGCTGAGGACCTATTTACCCTGCTGCTCTTCATCCAGGTGCTCCTTTCAGCGAGGCCTTGGGAGAGCTGGGGGAAGGTACCGGCTACAGGTGTTGCCTCAGATGCAGCTGGTCCTGACCAATGGTCTGGGTCAGGACAAAGGTCTCCGCAGCAGAAGGGAGCTAAAAGCCAGTGGGGGCAGCGGATCACAAGCATGGCACAGAGGAGAGCACAGGCAGCGGCTTAATGCTGCTAACACTGTACTCCTCGGGCCTCCAGAGCTTCATGCTGGGTTTGAACATCAACCTCCTGGTTCAGGGTTTAAGGCAACTGGATTTCAAAGGATGCCGAAGGAAGCATCAGGTGTGAAGGCCATGCTCAGAGACAGGCCACTGAACTAGGTGCATCATAGAGCTGACCCAGTCTGACGATTCCTATGTCCCTGTGACTTTCTGGCCTCTCCAGGACAAGCAGAAGAAAAGGAATGAAATTTCTGCTCCCCTAGTAAAACATCAATGTGCTTGAAGTAGTTATTAGAGAGCCAGTGTAATCTAGTGGTTGGACCAGGGACTGGGAATCACAGCTGCTGGGTTCTATCGTCATTATTTATTGTTTGTATTATGGTACTGCTGAGGAGCCTCAGGCATGGACAAGCACAGAACAAAAACACGAACCCTGGTTCTATTCCTGGCTCTGCTTCTGACTGGCTGTTGGATCCCACACTTAACCTCTTTGTGCCTCAGTTTCACCACCTATAGAAAGCTCATTGCCTCCATCAGCTACACAGTGAGGAGACAGAGAGTGGGAGAGAGATGCCAGCTGGGAGGTTAGCTTGACCTAGTTCAGTAATGTTTGTAACACATTCTGAGCCCCTCAGAGGAAAAGATTCGTATTATATTTTTACAAACCGAAAAAAGCAAATATAGAAGTGCCAAGAATGATAATCAAAGGGATATTTATTTGTAAGTGCGTCCTCTGCTTTGATATATCCTTGTCTTTTAGACCTTGCAAGCAAATACATTGATTAGGCAACACAAGATATTTGACTCACAATAGCCAAACATTCATTTAGGCTGGGATTCAGCACAACTTCAGCGAGGTCTTATTATAGGTAACTGATTTAAGACTATTACAAGTCAATGGCTCTGTTATTGTCTCAATGACTTGACAGCTCACATGGGTAATGACTTGATCTGTGCAGGTAATAAAATATCTGTTGCAGTGAATTCTCCAAGGAGGACAAAAATTACCCTCTTCTTACGGTCATTTGATTCACTGATTATCCACAGGAAAAGTTTGGATTGGGTGTCTGCTACCCAAATTCTTTTACTATCCACCAAAGAATGTATGTGACAGGAAGGGAGGAGGAGAACCGCTCCCTGGGAAAACAGGAGAAACAATCACACAAATAACCCAAGCAGAGAGAGTTTAATCCTGAGCTGAATAACAGACCACGTCTGCTGCTGCGCTGCTCCACAGGGATCACTCCAGGCAGAGGGAGGTGAAGATGCATCAATGAGAGGAAGATACAGAACAGACAGGAACTACGGAGAGAAAGATAATAGCCTGCAGCCATACCATGTCAGCCTGTGATCTCCTCAGGGTTCACCAGGTAAGGAGGCTGAGCCCTGCTCACTACTTGGGTGGGTGACCTTCAAAGGAAACCCAGAGGGAGCAGCAGGTGGTGGTAGTAATTTAGAAGCTGGCACTCTTCCTTCCGTGGTAGCTCTGACTGAATGGCAATGAACCCATGGCAATTTTCACAGCGAGAGCAGGGTGTTCGCTTTGGAGTGCTGGCCAAAGCCCAGCTGTTGTGCCACTTCCCTTTCCACCGGATCCAGCAGCACCAAACTTGGCAGGGTGGGGACTACGGCCGGACTCTGGGCCAACAAGAAGTTTTTGAAGATAATTTTTTAGACTTTTTACTATGAAACTTCATAAAATAAAGCGTCTCCTTCAGAAGAGACTGACGGATAACGTTTTCCTTCAGAGAAGCTCACACGGAATTGTCTTTTCAAATAGCTGCCATCCCCTAATGTTTCCAATGAGAGTGAGGGCAGCCTATGGCTTAACGTGACCTTCTAAAAATGTTCGCTAGCTCCCATTGCTCTCAGTGAGATTGAGAGCCACAGACTGCCCCCAGCAAAGATGGCAACTACTTCTACTCACCGGCTCCTTTCGTGGTGGCCTTTTCCTGATCACCTACCCTCAGGGTTGCTTGGTGTTACTCCCCCTGGCCACAGACCTGAGGAGAACAGTGGGAGATGGCAGCCATTTTGAAGGAGGCCCATTTAATGGTGAGTGCCTCTGGAAGGAGGTTTTCATGCACCCGCCTCTGCTAAATAAAAACGTCCAGTGATGAAAAATCACAAAAAGTGACCATTAATCCTAGAAATTTCTGTTCCAGAACTACCCATTGCACCATATCTACTCACTAGAGAGGGAACAAGGGTGGGGTGTGTGTGCATATGGAGGAGGAGTTCAGGAGGCAGCTGGGGTGCATACAGGTGGGGGAATGTGGAGAGCTGAAAGGAGGGGGGAAACTAAGTAATACACTCCAGCTGCATTGTGTTTCCTTGGCAATGTAAAGCAGCTGTAAATCCAGTTTAAATGACCAGGTTGCTCTGGCTGCTGTGTGCTGCTCCAATGCGGGGTGAAGCAGCCTGCGCATAAGGATGAATCTGGTCCTAAAATTTAAATAATTAAAAATATATATGGTTGTTGATATGACATATCTTAAATCCCTAGACATGCCACATGACAGCATTCTCTTTGCTCTTTCTCTTGTTTACTATTCGTGTATGAAAATTTCAGTACTTTATTTTAAAAAGCCAAGGAAATCCCCAGACAGATAGCTATATTAAGATGGAGTTAAGCTTTAGAGAACATATCAGTGAGTAATGGGGGGTAAAATACATTATAGGGTTGGTGAATTTATCCCCAAACAAGCATTATAAACCTAGGGACTTCTGAGCTAAGGTTAAACTTAAAAGAAATCCAAATACTTTTAAGTATGGAAATGCAAAATTAAGATACCTAAACATTCTGAATATCCCCAATTAATTTTCACTCCCCAGTTAATTTGCAGGCATAAAACCTGCAGTGTAGACATCTAAGTACCTGGTCTATGGGTGTAGTCAGGAACTCAGGTACCTAAATAGGATATTTGTTCCAGAAATTTATTGCAGGTGCAGTTAAAAGCAGGTATAAAATTGCTCCCATCGACAAAGAGGTCAGGCTGATACCTCTTTGAATTTCAGGCTATGATGCATGGCAGGACCTGAAGTGGGGGTGGGGTGGGGGGAGGAGGAGGACAGGGCAAGTGCGGCTAGATATCTTTTGTGTGTAGAAAGCAATAGAATGAAGAATGGTTGCTTCCACTCCTCCAGGATTTGCGTGTGCTCATGTTTTGAACCCTGTCCCTTAACATGCGAAAATTCTGTAAATAAAGTCATGTTACAATAGAGGACAATATTGTGAAAAGGGCCAGTTTCCCAAATAATCTGCTCGTGGGTGAGCTGCTGGTTTAAATTTCTCATTGTCAAAAGCCACATGAACCTATCCTACTTGCAGCCCTGGAGTGAACTGAAGGGTTTCAATAGATGGACAGGGGATGCTGAACAATCTTCTTTGTCCATGAGTTATTCGGAGATGTTTGTAGTTGATCTTTCCTTCTTATACTTTTAACTGGTGAATCTCCGATCCGTATTAAAAGTGCAGCTGTCACCGTTGAGTGATTCTGCAAGTCGTTTGGTCGCTTGAAGTTGTGGCAGTGGTGCTGATAGCAGGGCTTGGGCGGTAGAGATGCATTGTGTTTGGCGGCCCCATGGGGTGGCTTTCCCCTTTCTCCAGCCTATGGGCAGAACAGACTCTTGAGTTCAGCAGTCTGGGTAGAATTTGGTCCCTATGTTCTACTTGGAGCCTTTGTCATTGTGACTGCAAGCCTTGTGCCTCTTTACCTCCATTGCTGTTTCTCCTTCCAACACCAGTCTGCCTGGCAGCCAGTGGCTCTGGCTAAGAAACTGTTTTATGCAGGCTAAGTACTAGGGCTGGATAATCTAGCTCATTTAAAAAAGAACCTGTCCGAACTGTCCCCCAGATTCAGCCTCAGCCTGTGGTTAATGTGTAGGAGTGAGACTGTCCCGTCCTTGGCTTTGCTAACTGATATCCCAGCAGAGTCTCTGTCCAGTCTGATCTGATGTCCCCCTGTATCTGTGCTGTCCAGGCTATCCCTGTTCCTGGCACTTCCTGTGCTGAGCCATCCTGCCTAGCATCTTAGCAGGAGTCTGTCAGGGGCTCTTTCAGGCAAGCAGCCCAACCAGGAATCTACTAATGTCCTGAGGCCTGAAGCTAGCAGCCCCGAACCATCAGAGGAACTTTAGTGAGCTTTGGAAAATTCAGTTAATTTAAAATATGTTTGTCTTTTTCCTTCTGAGTTCAGGCCGCAAGTGCCAAAGCAGCAGCACTCACTGCAAGGAGGCAAGGTGGTTAGAGAAATTGAGAATGAGGCTGGGAATGTAGCACTCCCAAATCCTAATCTCTGCTCTGCCACTGTTGTCTACTTGGCCTTGGGCAAATTACTTAAAAATTTCTCTGTGCCTCAGTTTCCCCAGCTGTGAATCAGGGATAATAAAACCATCCCTACCTACCTCAAAGGGTACTGAGAGGCCTAATTAGTAAATGGGTGTAAAGTGCATTGATGGTGTAAAGCATAAATATTATGAGAAAGCTGCTGTTCCCCTACTTCTGGCTTGTCTGAAATGAAGGGATCTCACACAGACACTTGATCTTGTGAGATTTTTAGTTCAAAGAGGGACGGATGAACATCCAAACTCTTGTATGTTGCTCCAAAGTGAGGTTCTGAACTGCCCATTGTTATTGCATGCAAAGCCTGAGTCTCTTCTCACTTCCACCAGTAGAATGTGGAGTCACTCCAGATTTGTACCAATGCAAGTGAGAGATGAGTCCTCCATTACAGTAAGGGAAAGAGGCGTTCTTCTTCAACAGAGCAGTTGTTCTAAGGCTGTAAGTTTATTTTAGTGTTTTTGCCCAACTGAAACAATTTGGAAAAATCCACACAGATCTTCAAAATGTTTTGGAATTGCTGAATCTTCATTTTTTTAGAAAAAAAAATGTTTTTTCCTGTCAGAAATTTTTGCCCAGCTCTATCATCAGACAGGAGCGGAGCTTGAACAATTTATTCCTCACAATCATCAGCAGGGGGCAGTGCAGTAACGGAAGTCAAGGGGTGTAGGAAGATGCAGCACCATACAACAAAGTATTAAAAGTAACTGCAGCCCCTCTGCACAAAAGCTTAGAGGAGAGGGAATAATGTAAATAAGTTGTTAGTGCAAAATTAGCTGCTACTGTACAACAGGTGCTGGTTTCAAGCTAACTAGCAGCCACTGCAGTATGGCACTTCAGATGCCATAAACACTTCCCTGTGAAGGCTCGGGGAAGGGTTTGTGCTGTATGTAGCCTGCATATGAAAACAGTTTGCAAGCTGGTTCTGTCTTCTAACCTGCCCATGCTGTGCTGGGCTGTATGACAGAAGTGCAGGGTGGGGCAGTCGTGCACAGCTGCAAGCAGCTTTCCAATCAGTGACCTTCTGTTTCAAAGGGCTACGAATGCATGCTGTCGAGCTGCGGCCTGGGAACGGCACAGAACCCAGTCATGGGGACCCAGAATTCAGACAGAGCAAAGACCTGTTAGATGACTCAGGGCGTTGCTCCCTTCTGAGCATTCCCAGGGGCTCTGAATAATTCCCACAACTGACCTCAGCTAAGGGGATTCCGTCATTTCCCCTGGGTGGCTGCTTTGTAGGCTATTTGAGCTCATTACTGCAGGGACACGGTGTAGACCGCTGGGAATTGGAAAGGCGTGACCCCTGGCCCTGCAGGGAATGGATTAGGAACCAGAGAATGGGCAGCGCCTGTGAAGTGTCATTATTTTAATTGTGTCATTTAACTGCCTTCCAGGTTGATAACAGATTTACCAGGAAAGAAAGTCAGCCAGTTTCTGTCAGATCTGAAGGGAGTGGGGGAGATCTGGGAGAAGAGAGAGGGGGAGAGAAAGGGAAAAGAGAGAGAGATTACCAGATTCTCCTCTTTTTCCTGCCAGTTCAACATTAGTGTTGCTCCTGGCAGTGTCCAGTCAGAAACACTGACTGGACACCAAAAGTCCAGTTAGGTGACGTGCTGGGCGGGGGGCGGAGGAGGGGACATGCGGGGTCAAGTGACCCCCAGCAGCTGGCCTGGGCGAGGAGTGGAAAGGGCAGGACCAGAGCCTTTTCCGGCCGTTAGGACGCTGCCTGCTGCAGTGCAGCAGCTGCCTGGGAATGGGGTGGCGGCAACAGGCTGCCCCTCACCCAGGCTTGGCTTCCAGGGACAGCGACTGAGCGAGCTGGAGTCCTCCCTCCCGCCCAGCATGCTCAGCCCTTGTCCCCAGAAGCTGAGCCCGGGCAGGGAGTGGGCTGCCGCTGCCCCTCCCCAGTCAGGCTCTCTCCCAGGCAGCTGGCTACGCTGCACAGAGCAGCGACTGGGAGCAACTTTGTCCCGCTGCCCGCCCAGGCCTGGCTGCCAATGGGGCGGCCGAACGTGCTGGAGGGGAGCTGGTGCAGTGGGAGGACACTGCCCCTCACCACAGGTATCGTGGGGTGGGGGGTCCTGAGTTGGGTGGGGCGGGGAGAGTGCAGGGGCCCTGGACTAGTTTGGTTGCCACCCTCCAGGATTGTCCTGGAGTCTCCAGGAATTAAAGATTAATTTTTAATTAAATATAATAGCATGTGATAAAACCTCCAGGAATTCGTCCAACCAAAGTTGGCAATCCTATGGGCCGTGGGGGTGGAGTGGGGCTGGGGCTGGGCAGGAGAGGTCCAACACTCCTGTTGGTGTGTTCGGTTTTTCAGTATTTCAAATTTGGCAACCCTAATTACTCCTGAGCAGAATCAGGCCCATCACGTGAGCAAGAACTGTTGGGCAGCATACAGAGAGACCCAAAGCCAAGCCAACTACTTCTGCCTACACTGCAGCAGTGACTCCCACGCACTTCCCTCGGGTCCCTCCTGTCCTGTGTGTGGAGAACAAGAACCCACGGCCGTCCCAGAGAAGTCTGAGATATTCTTTTTCCCACACAACCCAGATCTCTGACGAGAGGCTTTACACACTTGTTGCATTTTTGATTGACAACGGAGGAGCGGCTGTGGGCATGAGCCGATGTAGAGCAGCACTTCGAAATGAAATTGATTTGCTGAAAAATGCCATTTCTCTTGCTGCTAAACAGAGGTTTAGATTTTTATTTTCTGCATTAAAATTCTGGGCAGCTGGGAAAAGTGGCGCAGCATCAAACTGTTAACATTGCGTGGCCCAACTCAACTGATGGGAATCTGGTGCTAATTACACAGTAGTAATCACCATAAATGACTTTCATGCCTGAAACTCATCCTTGTCCTTTCCTCTCTCTGGCATCCATATACACTCACACTCATGCACACACCCAGGGTTGGATTGGTAGCTTTTATACAAATTAAGCCCTTTTTTATTTACAGTATCTTGCCTGCATAAAGGCACCATCTTTCCAAGCCAGCTGCCCGTGCCCAGCTTTCCTGCGTGGGCATCGCTGGGAACTGCTTGGCTACAATTCCCAGACAGAACGTGAAACTGCAGGTGGCTTTAAGAGAGCCCTCGCCACTGGGCTTTTGTCTATAAGGGGTTGGGATGTCTCTATCACTGGCTTCTGAGAATCCTATTTGTAGGCACCTCACTCTTCCCATGCGTTCGATGGGGAGCCTGGGCACCGAATTTGGTGCTGTGAATTCCAGTGGGGGGCAAGGCACCTAAGAGGTAGGCATTGCAATGCTGACGGTTACAGTGCATGAGTCCCTTTGGATTAGCCTTGTATCAGGCATGGGGCTTTTTTAGGCTAGATCCACTAAGAGACTTGGAGGATTGCTGATTTTATCCTGGGTTACTGCGGCACTGGTTGGGGGTACTAGATGAAGGAAAATGGAGGTGGATGACTTGGGGTTGAATTGGGATTAGCCAGTGACAGCCATGGCACTCGGAGTTGAATTTAAGCTGCATGGGGCTCCTGCCCACCAGGGTATAGTGAGTCCCCAGCAGAGAGCTAAAAGTGTCTGCCACGGTTGAGTGCAGTGGGGGACTGGAGAGGGGACTGCAGTGTCTGCCCAGGAGAGGGAGCTATGTAAGAACTACACTAATGCTAACTGGGTGCTTGTTTTCAAAAGGGCCAGACCCTGAATGGTGCTGAGCACCTGCAACTCCTGTTGGAATGGAGATCCCGGGTCTGGGATACAGCCCCACTCAGGATCTGTCTCCAAATTTTCCCATTCCTCCCCACTGTGCCAATGCTCTCTCCATACAAGGAAAGCAGGGCACATTAGCATTCTGAAGGCAGGGCGGAGAGAAGAGAAACATTAGCATTGCTCTTTAAAGCCCAGTGGACCAGGGAAGAACATTCTGTTTGGCTTTGTGAGACTGTGAGCATCCTAATTGGGTTTGTGCACCTGTATTGTCACCAGAGACAATAGCATCATCCTAGCAGGCAGTGATAAATGTGAGTTATTCGCTCTGCAAGCCAACGCTTTCCTTTGCCATAGCAGCTTCCAGGAAAGGAAGAAGGCAATCCCATTAATGCTAGCAAGACGTGGGATGCAGAAGCCAATAACCAGGCATACTGTTTGTGAGTGCAACAGGAGGCGATACGCTTTCCACCTTGATTGCTTGTATATTAAGTAAAAGCTTCACCTCAAATCTCAATTGCATTGAGTTCAGAGCTATTTAAAGGGACAGTCTGTATGCTTGGATCAGGGTTTCTCTGTCCGTGTCCTAATCAAACACATTTTTCTCTCTGTCATAAGCTCAGTAAGGGGAAAAATGGTTGTTTCAAGGAGCAAAGCTTGATCGAGTTACACCAAATAAACATATATGTAGAGGAGCAGCTAGAAAGCAAACCTAAGGCCCGTAAATTTTGATAGGGAACAGAGAAGTATTTATTTGAGCAAAACAAAAACCCAACAACCCCACTTTCTGGTTAAAACTCACTGGCCTGCACACAATTATAGAGTGAAAACAGGGAAAATTTGAGACTGGAAATAGTTTTAAAAAAATATTATGAGCCAAAAATCTGCTCTAATTCATACTGGTGCCATGTAATTGATTCTGGGAATGTTTCCTGGTGTAAATGAGAATCCTCTTTCTTCACTCCCATTGGGCCTGTCTTACGAGAGAGTAAACAGCGAATCACACAGCAGTTCAAGTCAAATCGCACTGTCACATGTTAGTGTCCAGACTGCTACAGAGCACTCCTGTTCCTGTTGTACCTTTCCCCCTGCTCACCTCTGATGTAACAGTAATGTGTAACAACATCTTCCTTTTAGACAGTTTTCAGAGTAGCAGCCGTGTTAGTCTGTATTCGCAAAAAGAAAAGGAGGACTTGTGGCACCTTAGAGACTAACAAATTTATTTGAGCATAAACTTTCGTGAGCTACAGCTCACTTATCGAAAGCTTATGCTCAAATAAATTTGTTAGTCTCTAAGGTGCCACAAGTCCTCCTTTTATTTTAGACAGTGTGATCAATTTGCCCAACAGAGTCAAATTCAGAGGGGTGGTCCACAGGCTCGTCTGGCATTTGTCTTAGTTTTGGATTCAGTTGTGTTCAGTCAAGGTGGATAATGCAATGCTGACATGGGGTTTAGCACAGAAAAGGACAAGTTGTGTTCAGTATCATGCTTGCGAACCGTGATTGCAGTCGTGGTAGTGTAACACTGACAGACCCCGGTTGTCGGTGGGTGGGATCAAATCTGGGGCCTTGGGAGCTTAGTGCATAAGCCTCTACCACATGAGCTAAAAGCCAATTGGCTGTTAGCTAACACTGTAGAGCAGACTCATTTAACTCTCTCTAACTGGTCTCGGTGCCACTAGATGGGACAGAACACCATACCCAGAAGGTGTGTGGGTTACAGTAGCATCGTACTACCTAACTCAATGGCTCAAAGTTATGGGCAAACATAACACAAGTTTGTCATGTGGACCAGCCCATAGGTAGTAAGAGAGTGAGAGTCTAAGGATATGTCTATACTACCCCCCGGATCGGCAGGCAGCGATCAATCCAGTGGGGGTCAATTTATCGTGTCTAGTCTAGACGCGATAAATCAGCTCCCGAGGGCGCTCCCATCGACTCCTGTACTCCACCGCCATGAGAGGCGCAGGCAGAGTCAACGGGAGGCAGTAAAGACACTGCGGTGAGTAGGTCTAAGTACGTCAACTTCAGCTACGTTATTCACATAGCAGAATTTGGGTAATTTCGATCAGTCCCCCCCCGCATCCCACCCGCAGTGTAGACCAGGCCTAAGTTTGTGTAGCTTAGGGCTCATGAAGAGGCGTAAGAATGTGTAACCTAAAATGTATGCATGTTGCTATTTCAATTTACATGTATACCTTCTTGTACCCATCTGCAAGTTGTCTTCCCTGCTACATCTCCCTCCTCTGACGCATGTAAGCTACATCACTCAGACTTCTAAGCCCCAATTCATCCCCAGAGCCTAGCTCAGGGAATGAGCGAAAGCAGTTTGTCTCTCCTCTATTCCTCGGACTGTGGTTTGGCCCCTGGTCCTGAGAATCTGGCACCTAATTTATAAACCACTGCATGTTAACGCCTCTGTTTAAAACGCCCATGCAGCACAATGGTCACAGGTTTTGCCTAATTGCTACGAAGTTTCTTCTGATTTTTAGGCATGGCCACCATTTACGAGGGATGATAGTGGACAAGTTATGCACCTGTTTGATCATCTGTGCTTGTAGGTTGCGCTTCATCCCAAGCACATGTGGGACCTGCTGCTCCAGTATTTCAAACTCTTCTGAGTGGTATCTGTCCTTATACAAACATGCCAGCTTTAGCTTTATTATTTTATATAGGCCCAGACTGTGCTTGCTATAAGAAAAAAGAAATAGTTTATTGGGTGGCCAGTAGCCACAGTATACTTTTGCTGTGAGTCCAGTGCATTCAGCTCCAGTGTCTGTTTTGAAATTAACTTTTTGTTTATTTCAAATGTCACAAATAAATTTGTCAAACTTTGCTTTGTAAATGTATTCATTAAGAGAGCCATCGAAGGACTCTTTTTCAGAGCTTTGTCCTCCAACTGTATGTTCATGAACGTATGTTGCTTTTGCATTTTGTTCTCTTATGATACTTCATCCCTTGTGCAGGAGACCCTGGCACTGTGCTTTGATTACCTCCATATTTATTGCAACAGCAGTTTGTTTACCCTTCCATTCTGTCTTTGTGCATTTTCAGTTAGATGCGATTTGGTTCTTTTGGAAGCTCAGTTTTCATTAGCCTTGCAAATAGCCACACCACCTGTTTTTGAAAATCAGATCCATTTTGCACAGTAATATTTCTTCGCCTTGGTTATCAGCTAAACCACAGAATGTGGTCTGTAATTAATCCATCTGTTAATGCTTCAAATTCATATGATTTTACCTTATTAGATAGGTCTGTTAACACAATTATCAATAGTCTCATCTGACAGGTGGTTTCCTGCACAAAACCAAAAAAAAAATCTCTCTCAAGAGATGTTCCTGCCTGGATCAGACAGTTCCAGAAATTTGTGAATGATTTTGCCTAGCCGTTAGCTGTTCCCTTCATGATCCCTCTGGAATGTGGTGTAGATAGCCAATGCCACATGTTGCACTGTGAAGGATTTCACTCTCTTAACATTTTTATCCAATACCATATGCTTTTGGGTCATTTTGGAAACACCGCCTCCTGTTCCCTCCAGTTCTCTGCCACGTTCTCTTCTAGCCAGAGATGCAGGTGGTTTCACTGGCTCCACTTTTGCCAAAAGTTAATGCACTCCTGTCATCAGGGTGATGCACAGGAGTGCATTAAGGGAGAGAATTAAGTTTATTTCCTGCTCTCAGTCAGCTGACTTGGATCGAGGTCACCAAGGTGACTGGTCAGTATCCAGTTACTCCATTGGCCATTGTTACACCCAGAAAAGCAGAGTGCAGGATCACCAGGGATCCTAGTTTTCCATGATAAAGAAAACAAAATTCTCCAATAAAAAAACATAAAAATCCATGTTTTTCTGTGATTAAAATGAAATCTGACAGCAGGAGCCCTGCCACCCAGAGCTGACAGCCAAGCCCCACCATCTGGGGCTGAGGTATCATTTCCCATATTCCTGTTTGTGCGCTGGTGGCACGGGGTTCTACTGTATATGTTTTAATTTTGTGTCAACCTGTAAAAACTAAAGATTCTCCGTAAAAATGCAAATTTGGTGTTTTTTCCGTGTTTTCCCATGGCAAACAGATTTCTAGGATCCCTGATGATCACCCCAACAGTTATGTTTTCCTGGGGAGAAGCTGCAATGGAAGGCCATCACCTGGAGCTAGTTTTGAACTAATTTCATGAATAACAAACAGGAAACACAGTACAGAAGAAAATCCTGGGGGAGGAGCTCTGTAAGTTACAGATATCGAGGGTAGAGACAGCAAGAGTTGTCATCTCACCATTCCAAAAACAAAGGGCTTGTGGTTCCTGGTCCTATGTACTTCTGTAACAGCTGTTTAGTTACAATTTCGGACAGGAGGCCAGGAATACAGCTGTATTCCACTGAACGGAAGGGTGTGTGTATGTGTGTGTGGGTGAGAGATTTCACATCTGACATGTTGCTGTTTAAAGTAGGTTTATACAACCGAGGAGGCAACAGAAAGCTCCAATTCCCCCGGGCGAGGCTCTCAGGAATCAGCAAGGGGAGCCGGTGGGGGTTAAAATTCAACAGGGAGAAAATATTTTGCAGAGTAGATCCCTGCACCCCTTTTGATGCTAGGAAGCTAAGTCTGGCTCCTGTCTCTGTCTCTCCATCATCACACAGATGCACACAGGCAGACCTCCTCCTCCTCTTCTCTCTCCATATAATCTACTGTCTACTCTCCATATAATCAGTTAAAAAAAAAAGGCCTGCAGCTGTCTTTGTGTACAACAGACAAGGGTGTGCTGCCTTGGGGCTGGGCTGAGGTCATGGCATCCAGCCAGTCGAGCACTTTTCAAGGAGCTCTCTGAGGAAGAGACTGCAGGGGTAACTTTGCTTTCCCTTTCTCTGTTGTTTCGGTAATGAGCAGCACAAGACGCCTCTTTAGTCTTTATTAACAGAAGAAGAACACAGTGAAATTTGTGGCCTGCTGCAGTGCTAAGCTTGGGAGGAGGTGATAGACATTTGCAATTAGATATTGGCACTGGATTACTCCCTTGAAATAGAAGGTAAGGCACTGTTCTATCCCTTAGGATTTCTCTACGGAAAAAAAGTTCAGATGAACTAATCCAGCCCCTCAGCATAGGGAAAAGGCATTTACTTTGCAACGAGAGGAAAAGCAAACAAAACTTTCTAAGATGCGGAGAGGGCTGGAGAATTTGGGGGCCACTCAGCACATTTCCGGAGCCTAGTAGGTGCTTCCATGTATGCCCTAAAAATAGTGTTGGGAGATTTTAAAATGGGCACTGATTTATTAGAACTAGGCAGATGGGTTATTAAAACACAACTGATGTGCCTGTTGCAGCTGCTGCCCCCCACCCCCACCGTCGCTGTTACTCGCAAGTCTCCGGGGCTGCTGCACGGACCGGACCACGAACGGCATCCTCTGATACCTGAAACTCCTGTGGCTGCTCCAGGCCTGGGATTGCCTGCTTTGTTGTGTGCAGAGACTTTAAAGTAGACACCTAGGCCCTGCTTTGTTTGCACACTGCCTTCGCTCTGCTGCATTTCTTACCTTGGTTTTTTCCATTAGAATTCTTCTCTCTCACCCCCTCTTTGATCCTTTGATCAAGTTTTCTCTCAACCAGAATCCAGACCCAGTAAAGGCAGTGCTTAATTTGTGCCAAGGCTTGCCAGGGCCGAACCCTGGCACCTCTGGGCTTGGCAGTTCATAGCCCTGGCACCTCTGGGCTTGCTGCATCAGTTATTAAAGTAAAAAAATTGCTTGAGCCCTGGCACCTAATTGCTTGAGTCCCCCTGGGACTTCTTTCATTACAAATTAAGACTGAGTAAAGCAGAGGTCTCAAAGTCCCGGCCCGCGGGCCATCTGCGGCCCAAGAACCTCCCCACTGTGGCCCGCAGAGGAGAGACGTATACAGACACGCTGCCCCCCTCTCCCCCCGAGCTCCCATTGGCTGGGGGAGAGGGACAGAGATACCGTCACTAGCCGCCGGGCAGAGTCAGCCATGGAGGCCGTGTCACTTTTTTCCACAATGAATATAAACAAGTCAAAATACCGAATACAACTACCTGATGCTCACCTCCCTGCAATCCTGAAGATTTCAACCGCTCAGTCACTGAGGCCAAACATCAACAAACTGACAGAACTGAAGTGTTGCCAGATGTCTGGCAAACACTAAAAACTCTCTGGCAGGCGAAGAATTGTACAATGTTGTATGACAGTTTTATTATTTCTAAGAAATTCGAAATAAAAAATACAATATAATCGTTTTCTTTTCTGAACACCATCTTCAGTGACATTACTGGCCCGCTGGGAGGATTTGAGGACTGGCACTGGCCTTGAGGTAAATTGAGTTTGAGACCCCTGGAGTAAAGGGACATCTGTGTGGGTTTGACAGAGACCCTCCATTCCTGAGATTTCCAGGCTGATTTTGCAGACCCGTGAGGTTTAGCTATTACGGATTAGCATCCTAATTGTTGAATGTGCTCCCAAACCTTGAGCCTACTGCCGTCACCTACACCCTTATATAAGTTCGTACCAGATACTTGTGTCTTTTGGGGTTTTGGTCCTGATGGGTACTGGTTTACAACATAAATCTGCCCTGAGTTGCAGTGAGTTCAGGCCAGATTTTGATCTGAGTTCTGCTGGGGTTGGGATATATTCGCTAGGAAACAGTGATGCCTTTGTTTTCTGGTGATACCTTTGTTTTCAGTGATACTTTTGAATTTCTAAGCACTCTTCCTGCTTGCAGCATTCAGCTGCCAGCTATTCTGTTTCTCAGCCTGGCCAAGTTCTGCTACAGCCGAGATACTCACACTGAGATGCTGCTTTGGGTCTTATTGCTGTTTTGGCTTAATAGAAAAAATTTCAAAAACAGCATTTATATTGAAAGTGCTGCACATGGTAGTTTTCTGTGTATAGAAAACCAGACCAGAATTCAATGTACTTACTCCAGATTTACACTGGCTGTAAATGAGATCAGAACATGTCTCTATATGTCATCTCCTCTTCTTCTAGGCAAGGCCCATAAATCCACTAGGAACAGGTCATCAATCCCCAAAGGAAAGTAAAACTGCTGTAATAAAAAGAAAAGGAGGACTTGTGGCACCTTAGAGACTAACCAATTTATTTGAGCATAAGCTTTCGTGAGCTACAGCTCACTTCATCGGATGCTCACGAAAGCTTACGCTCAAATAAATTGGTTAGTCTCTAAGGTGCCACAAGTCCTCCTTTTCTTTTTGCAAATACAGACTAACATGGCTGCTACTCTGAAACCTGCTGTAATAAAAAAAATCTTGCCTCCTCCCAATCCCTCCCTCCCCCCCCCCCCCAAAAAAAAAAAAAAAAGTATAATATGGGTTTCCCAAGACTGTATTAGTTTTGCTTCCAGGGAAGAAGGTTGTCCTGTCTTACAAAAAGGATCAGAGCAAGGAGGTCCATTTCATCATCAATAAAATGTCCACTCTCTTTATTATTAAAGGTACACCAGCTCTGGCATCAATTATGGATAAGGAATGTTATTGCCCATGACATTCCGGGCTGCTTCGTTGCATGACATTTAGAAAACAGCCCCCGGAAGGTAGCCCATATGCCTTTCCCAGCAGGCTCTTCTTTCTGGAACGAGCTCCGAGCGTCCAGGAAGGGGTGTCAGGTAACGTGCCCTCCTTGTGCTCTCTCCTCTAAGAAATTCCAACTGGAGAATCATTTTCTAAGCTGAACTCCAAAGCGTTGCATCCGATTAGTGTTAGCAAGTTCCACCTCAGAGCTCCACCTCAGCAATGCAGTCGGAATTTACCCTGCACAAAGCAGGAAGTGCGCGGGGCTGCCGGCATTAGTGTGCCGTGGGTGAGACAGAGGCTGGTGGGTGTCGTGGGGAGTGGGCATGCTCGCTTTTAATTGCAGAGCACAATCAGGCTTCGTTTTCGTGGGACTTGGCATCCAAACGGCTGCTGCCCTGACGTGCTCCGAAAAGAAGCTTCCAGTGCGCAGTGGCCTCGCGCCTCTCGGAGAAGGCTGATGATAAAGGAAGGGGCAGAACCTACCACCACATGCCCCACCATGGTTCCTGCTGCTACGGTGCAAGGGAGCATCCGGAGCCAGCGGGGCGCAGAGCGTGGAACCCCCATTTGTATGTTCATTTTAAAAACACAAACGTTACATTTCAATCAGCTTCTCGACGAAAGGGCTGGACAAACAGCCAGAGGCAGGGATTCAGGCATGCCCGTTGCTGTGCTCTTTAGGGGGCTGACATGAGCTAATGCTGCGTCAGGCGGCACTGATGAGGTGAGCAGGGGATGCTGCTGCAGTGGGCACTTGGTTACCTGCTTCACCCCTCCCTGTGCAGCCCATTCCCCATGGCGCTCCAGTGACAGACCTTCTGTGCGGGGGTGAGGGAGTTTGGAGCTGCGATGCAGTCAGCAGTGCTGTTTGATTGATCACGCTGGGACTTGGGGAGACCCTGTGCACTGCCACTAGGCATCTCAGGCTACGAGAGTCAGTACAGCTGAGGGCGGGGGGGGGAATTTTGTGATGAGTCAGCTGGATGGTGTTAGGTCAGCAGAGGGCCCTGTGAGGGAGCAGGTACTGTCTGTTTCCTCTGCTGAGAAGGGAGCTTAGATCAGCGGGAGGGAAGGTCCCCTAGGAGTTGGAACCAGCATGTGTGTGGGAGGTGTCCTATAAACAGGGCACCCGGGGGAGAACGGGGCTTAGAGGCAGTTTTGGGGGGTCACAAGCAGGATGTCTGGGGAGAGGGGTGGGGAGTATGTGGGAGCTGGAATAACACTGCATAGCCATGACGGGGCCAGGAAACCAAGCCCAGAGAAGACTGTGCAATGTGATTCCCTGTTCCATGGTAGGAGTCGGTTCCCTTTGATGCCAGTGGGTGCTGGTAGGAGGAGCAGAGAACAAACAAGGCACCTGTGGGTAGAAGCCTGGGAACCTTCTGGGATTCAAGATCACATCTCTGAATCCTGCTGATTGTCCAGGTACAGGCATAACGCCTAGGGTGACCCTGCACCAACAGCACCCAATCAAACTGAAGCTGCTTGTTCATGTATCATTCTGTTTATTACTATCCGTCGAGCTCCAGAAGTGGGAAAAACACCAAGGTTTGTCCATGTGCGGCAGCCAGGAATGAGAATCACCTTTACATACACCCAAGCCCTGCCTCTTCTCTAGCGCAACTGGCAAGGGACACGGCAGAGACAGACCTGCACAGCTCACCTTTCCACTTACCACCCCCTTCCTCTGCCCATCTCTGCAGAGATCTCGAGATCTTAATCTCCTCTGGTTACAGAAACAGCCTCTGTTACTGACCTGGTGTGTCCTTGGGCAAGTCACTTAACCAGTGTCCCAAGTTGTAATACCATGCTTCCTCCTGGCCACGGGGAGATTCATGAATGAATGTGTGTGATGCTCTTTGAGACCTGCTGGAGAAGGGTAGAAGTATGTTGAAAAAGTGTGAATGCTAAAAAATGTCTTTGGTGCACTGCCATAATAAGTAGGAGAGACCGCTAGAGGGTGTCTTCAGTCTAGAAGCAAACTGACAGGAAGACAGATGAGAAGGCAATTCAGCCGGCTCCCAGGCCCAGGGGCTGCCATCTGTGATCAGCTCTGGACAGTAACCACTCACCTTTTGATTTCCTACCCATCGTGGTTCTGAAATCTTTCAGTATTCAGACGAGGAACAAAGTAAGCAGGAGGCTGGTGCTGTAGCAGCGATTCAGCCCTCCCTAATGTTCTGTAAGCCTCCCGGTTTTTAACTGTAATCACAAAACTACTAAGTTGGACGTAAATCTATGAATTTTGCAATTACATTTACAAACCAGGAGGGTTCTGTGCATGTTGTGTGTCACTCACTGCTGGCTCTGAGGAACGCAGAGCTGGTGTCCATGGGGGAATTCTTCGCCGCCCCTTAGCAGCCGGTGGCACTCGCACGGGTGTGTACTGTTTTGTGGGCTGGGCTGGAGGAGACTGCAGGGTGGCTTCTTGGTTGTGTTGGTGAGAAACCCTGCAAGGAGGAACCTGTCTCAGGCCAGTATACCTGTGTGGGGCCCAAACACATGGCTGGCTGCTGCGCCGCAGGGAGCAGAGGGCCGGGCCGAGAGTGCCAGCAGCACGTGGCAGGATGATGCACTAGCCCCCTGTGCCTTCTTCCTCACAGCAGCCACTGGTGCCAGGAGCCTCCAGGTCTCTGTGACATGCCAAGCAGTCGCTTGCCGCACAAGTGACCTCCGCCCACCTCAGCGCTGCCTGCACCCACTGGTGCCTTGTACTCTCCCCAAGTCCAGCCAACACCAGGGGGCTACCTTGCCTTCCCCCAACCAGTCCCCCTTGCAGCCCCCCATCGTCACTTCCCCACCTCAGCAATCAGCCCCCTTCATTCCCAACCCTCACCCCCCCAACCCAACCAGTTCCATTCCCCTCTCTCCCATGCCCACCTATCGCCTCTTTCAGCCCAGCCAGCAACCCCGGCCCTCGGGAGGCAGGGCGAACCACTCCCCCTGCATACCAGGAGAGAAATGTCTGTGGCAAACGCCCCTGTGGCATATGGGCAGCCTGAGCAGTGAAGGTAGCTCAGACTGGAGGCGAGCCGTGGCGATTCTGAAGGGGTTGGGGGCTGGGTTCACTGCCCATGCCCCAGGCTGCGTGTTGAGCTCTAACTGACCTGTGCGTCTCCGCTGGCATGTTCTAGGTACCTAGAGCACATAAACGTAGCCCAGCAGGGTCTACGCAGGGTGGTGAATTCAGCGCACCAAACCCCATGGACAGAACAATCCAAATATGCCCAAACTCCCCGTGAAATGGGTTCAGAAGTGCGTGTGAAGGAGTGAGGCTACAGCCGACATCCAGGTCCCACCTGGTCAAGGCAATTGATGTTACTGAGACTTCAGCTCCTCCCGCTGTTGTTGTTCACACATGCACTGCAAGGATTCCAGGTGTTAGTGCAGGTCCCCTGTCTGTATTTGGCCTCGCAGCTTTGGCACTTCCCGCTGCTCCACACAACCTCTCTAAATCTTCCCTGTTGTTTGCATAAACTTCTCTAATGGCCTCAGAGCAAGGCTGGCCTCTGCTGTAGGGAAACAACTGTCCTTGCTTGATGATAAAACCGTCAAGCAGTTGAAATGTGACTTGATTTAATCTGGGCATAGGCGCTGCCTCCCCACCCTCCCCCTTTGGCAGTTTGGAAATGACAATTTCCTGATACAATGTGGATATTGTACAGATCTTCAGGATAATAATTATTTTTCGCTTCCCCACTCCCAATTGAGTACCCAGTTGGCTGGCTGAAAGCAGACATCAGGGACAGCCATATCCTCCTCTGAACAGCTGGGAGAACAATTTATAACCACATTGACCTTAATTAATGGGCTGGTTTGTGTGCGCACCACTGCCCTCTGCTGGATAGGAGAGGTCATCCGATCTGCTGGCAGTTCCTGTCTGTTGCACGCTGTAATGGAGCACCTTATTTAGCTCACCAGCATGCGACCCATTTCTGAAGCCCAGAGTCACAAGCCCTCGATGTGTGCATGTACAATGTTGCTAAGTAAACACAAATCGAGCCGTCTCGTTAGACCACTGTGTCCTTAGGAATGAGTTGTGACTCCTTACAGTAATCACACGTCTTCTTCAAATTAGAACAGTGCAGCACCAGCTCAAGCTTTCCCTGTTAACACAAAATGTCACATCCAAGTTGGCTGGAAGGACACCCTGAAAGACAGCTGCTCCTGCCATGTGTATTTCTTGAATACATTTAAATCGCTAAGTGATGTTTTGTGCTTCACAGAGTCTCCTAAGTACGCTGCTCAATTAGTAATGAAGAGCAACACAGTAATCTTGTCTGGAGAGCACAAATTTCATGAGTTTCCTACCCAGTGATTCACGAGCCGAGTCTGCCTGGATGTGCTGCTGTATTACGCAGATGACCCTCAATGGCAGCCCAAGAACCTCTCAAATGAAACCAAAGCCGAAGAAGAGGAATATCTGAGGAAAAGCTGGAACTGGCATGAACCCTTCACTCAGGATCAAAGCCAACAGAGAAACTTCACATGGGACCCTCAGGTCTGTCAATTTAATTACAGGAAACGTTAGGCCTGAGGTTTGTAATTAGAATAGAGAGTATAAACATCTCAGGAGAAAATGAAAACTACCCTACAAACAGGAGTCTCTGAGGCTGATGTTCCTATCACTTACCCTGGTGTGAATCAGGAGTAAGTCATTGAGATTGGCCAGGAGTCTGGAATCAGTGAGCTTTTCTGCATCAGGTGTTGGCTTTCTGAGGATTGTGCAGACTATTGCGTTCTACAGGGAGATTTGCTTAGCAGAGAGCAGTGATGATTTCTCTTAGACATGAGCACAGTTATTCTACACTGGCTTTCCCCAGGCCTGAGAGGCATGGATACATTCCTCCAGAGGCAATTAAGGGCATCTGGATTCAAGTCTGCTTCTGGGGAAGTTCTACTCTTATATGGTTGGTCCATTCTATGAAGTGGGACAGGAGCTCCTTGTGAGGGTCGGTGCTTGGGGCCAATGTCAGGATTACCCAATCTGGGTTGATTAGCTGGTTCACTACATGGAATACAGCAGCTGTGCTTTTGCAGCGGTGGTGGCTGGGGGGAGCGGAAGGGTCCCTTTGCTTCCATTACTGCTGGGGTGTAATCCTGTAGGAAATCTCTGTGGTGAAGGTGGACGCATTTGAAGTGAGTTTTGTGCAAACGCATTCGTAGCCATCTGCCCAGGCAGTTAATCTGAGAAAGCTTGTCGCTTGATAAACCACAGTAATCTTTGCAGGTGATCCAGGGCCAAAGGGCAGTTTGGAGATAACGTACTGACAGTTGTGGAAGTTCTAGGAGTTCAGTGGCTCCTTGGCCTTGCCATTAGGTGGGTTGCCCACCTCGGCACAATCTCCTGGCTGTCTGAGGAAGGGAGAAAACATTTTCTTGCCTCTCTTGCTCTGTGTGTGTCTGAAGTGGTGGTGAGCCCAATAGCTGACAATGCTGCACATGGATCACTATATACACATGGCCTCCTAAAAGAATCCCATCTTACAGCAGAGATAGACAACTCATTTCTGTTAAAATAGATCCGATTCAAGCCCTTTTCTTTCCCTCAAACCCTTTAGAGGCTTTAAAACTGCATTTCCCTTCACATTTGCCCCATGTCTCCTCTCTGCCTCCCAGACCAGAGGGACAAATATAGAAATTCTAGGAGTGACACAGTTCTCACAGAGTTCCTGATGTGGCAGAAGCCAGCAAGTGCTGGCAATTCCTGCAGGAGCCTGCCCCTCTGAGATCTGAAGCCCGGACCCCTTCACTACGGCAGGATACATTTCTGAAGGTCTAGATTTTCTCTAAATGGAACCATTCAGCCAGGGCTAATTTTTGGCTGGGGTTTTGGTCGCAATGTGACACGAATGACATAAATGCTCAGCGACCTTTCTCCTCGCTGGGTTGAGCACCCTTCTGCTGGTCTCTAAGAGATGCTATGAATCCATGACCTGCGTCTCTACTCTCTTTTTTCCCAGCTTTGCTGTAGTAGCTGAGCTGGCTAAGGGCTCTGAATGACCAGGAGCCTACTTGGCATGGGGTTCTGTTTGCTTCCCCTTCGGGACCACATTTTATAGTGCTGGGCACACTCGCCAGGCTCTTGGGGTCTTGTAGGAAGGCATGAACTCCTGACACCTCCCTTCCCTATTTCCTTTCTATTCCCTCAGGAGTGGCGGAGATCCACCCAGAAATGATGTGAGTTGAATGAGCGATAGCACTTCACTAAATGGTCACTGTGGGGGAGGGGTTACTCCAAACCTACATTTGTGACAGAGCTGTCGCTATAGAGCAACTACCAAGGGGTAGAGTGTGCTGGCTTGTGCCCCCAAGTAAAACCCCAGCCTCACAAAGGTCCATTGACTCGTTTGATAACCAGATGTTTTATGCTTTTCTACTTCTATGCTCTAGCCCTAGGTACAGGTATCTCTAAATTACCCTTAGTATTTTCCAGCTGAAGCTAGCGGGCAGTGGATGAACTTACAGGCTGGTTCTGGTCTTGACCATGATCATAATGCTGGGAGGGGCCAGCTGATTGTGGTTGCTCAAGTTGGGCATCTGAAAATTGAGACACCCCAACTTAGTAGCCCCTTTAGAAAGTATTGGCCTACTTAGTGATCTGGGCTGGCGGGAAATCAATAATTCTGTCTCGTGACAAACTTCTGTTGTTTGAGTGCTGTACATTGGGTTTGTTCTGCATCAGAATGGAAATGAGACCTTTTGACATTTTTCACCCCTGCCCTCTCACCAAACAAACAAACACAGCCAAGCCCTACGTGCGACCTGCCCTAATCCAGAATAGCCAAGTGGTTAGGGCACTCACTTGGGATGTTGAAGACCCAGATTCAATTCTCTACTTTGCTTGATGCCCACCAGAGACTTGAATCTGGGTCTCACACATGCCAGCTGAGTAGCCTAATAAGTTGGCTGTTCTGAGGTCTCTCTGTTTTTGACCAGAAATTCCATCTTGGCCCCAAGAAAACTTCCTAACTAAAGTTTTGTCAAAACGGACATGTGTCCATGAAACGTTCCAGTTCTGATGAGCTGGTGTTTTCTCCCGGAAAAACATTTCATTGAGAAATTCCTAACCAGCTGTGTTAGGGACCAGCTGCGGGTCACACATCAAGGCTGTGGCAGAACCAGGGATAGAGCCCCGTTTTGTGGCTCCTTAGGGTGTGCTACCACAAGCACAAGCTTCCTGCTGTGTTGGAGCAATATTCAAGTTATAGGCATTTGTGCATTTTGGTAATGACCCTGGAATGACTCCAGATGCCCCTGTTTCCTGCTCAGATTATAGGGTTTAACCTCCATTTTTGCTTTGTTGATTAAACAGTGCGGGCCAGGTTCTGATCTCAGCTACATGTGTGTCAATCCAGAATAACTTCATTGAAGTCAGAGGATTTATTCAGGAAAGCTGGGTTTAAAAACTCAAAATAGATCAAAAATGACTCTGTGTTTGTGTGTGAGTGAGCGTGTGAGAGAGAGATGGACCTTTATGTGTGTGATGTTGCCAGAGAGTCTCTGGAGATACTATTACCAATTATTTTTTCATGAGGACCTCATATCTGCTGGTAAAGTTGATCCAAGCAATGTGTGGTTCAAAGGCTTAAATTTCACCTCCTATACTAAATCCTAAATCTACTTAATAAATAGTGGAAGCTCTGTCCGGAGAACTAAATCTGTTTGCCATCCCTATTATCTGGTTTGAGATGATGTCGTCCTTCACATGATGTTTGAATCAGCACAGAAATGAATCTCATTCACATGGTCACGCCAATTTATCTGGACTTTCAATTTGCAGCATCTTCCAAAGGAATGATTTTTATGCTTAGAGAAACTACGGGCCAGATTTTCCAAAGAGCTAAGCTCCCAGTTAGGCACCTAAACAAAGGCCAGCTTTTCAGACAGGCTCAGCACCCACCATTCACTCAACATACTGAGCTCTTCTGAAAATCTGCCAATTTAGGTTAGGATGGGCAGCATGGTTTAGTACAGTTGTATTTCCTAGTGCAAAGGGACCATAGAGCATACAAGGGGTAAAGAGTAAGAACAATGTAACAATACATTGCACTTCCATGGCCCTTTTTATCCAAAGATCTCACAGAGTTTTGCAGAGGTGGGGCTTATCACCCCTTTACAAGCTGGCTGGATGCGCAGGCTTCCTCTGGGTGTCCAGCCACTGGGATTTTCAAACCTCTCTGCTGTGTAATATTATCCTGTTGTGGCATTCCCCAGGGTACAATCTGGACTTTTGGACAGCTGTGTCCCCTCAGTTCTCCAACCTGGGGTGCCTTTTACACTGCTTTGCAACCACTGTGAGAGCAACCACTCCTGGCCTGCTCTCACACAGCCTCCAGCATGTAAATCACCCCCAGCTATACTGTATGAGTGCCATAGCCAGCCAGCTTGCCACCCTTGAATTACATTGCAGAGTGACACCAGCAAATTCCCAGTCCCAGACTTTCTCCCAGAAACGTGTGTCTTGTACTGCCCAGCCCCTCCTGGACAATACAAACTCATATAAAACCTGTCATTTCATTAACAGACAATGATATGCATAAACCTTGTTATCTCAAATGGAGTTTCCCAGACACTTCAATCCAAACACACACTGGTTTAGATAAAACAGCAAAACAAGTTTATTAACTACAGGAAGATAGATTATAAGTGATTAGAAGTAAGGCTAAGATTATGTCATGGAGGTCACGGGAAGTCACGAAATCCATGACTTCCAGAGACCTCCCTGACATTGGGGGCCCTGCAGCTAACAAGCTGCCGCCGGCAGCGGGGGACCCCACAGCCACCCAGCCTCCACAGATAGCAGGGTACACTCCCGCAGCTGCCCAGCAACTGACCCTGCAACTGACCAGCCGCCGAGGTCGGCAGTGACCTCTGAACTGCCCAGCTGCCACCACTGGCAGGGGTCCCTCCTGCAGTGGCTCAGCTGCTGTGAGCAGCTGCCCCTTGCCCCATCTGCAGCTCCCAGCCACCGCCGCTGGAAGCAGAGGGACCCCAGAGCTGCTCAATGGCTGCAGGCGGGCCCCCCCTGCAGCTCCCCAGCCACCGCTGCTGGCAGGGCCCCCCTGCAGCTGCTCAGTTGCTGCAAACAGCTGCCCCCCTGCAGCTCCTAGCCGCTGGTGGCAGAGGGACCCCAGAGCTGATCAGCACTGACAGGGGGCCCCCCACAGCTCCCAGCTCCACAGGGTGGCAGGGGACCCCTACCATCCACTGGGTAATGGGGTCCCTGCAGCTCCTAGCCATTGCAGGGAGGGGCAGGGTGCTGGACCCTCCTCCCTCCCCATTTTGTGAGGGATTTTTTTTTTAGTAAAAGTCAGGGACAGGTCACGACTTCTGCGATTTTTTGTTTATTGCCCGTGACCTGTCCATGACTTTTACTAAAAATAACCATGACAAAACCATAGCCTTAATTACAAGTAATGAGGCATAAAAGTCAGAATTGGTTACAAAGAAATAAAAGGCAAAACACAAACTAGTACCTAACTTAACAAGCTAAGTGAATTCAAAGCAAAGATTTCTCTCACCACATGCTTTAGCAGTCTGACTGGCTTAACTCCTTTCAAACAGGATTCCTCCCCCTCAGTTCAAAGCTGTTTCTTTGCTCCTCAGGTGTTGTGGTTGCTGTATATAAAGAGAAAGGAGGAATATTTTGGAGCCTCTGTTCTTCTTTCTTATAGCCCTCTTTTTCTTTAAAAATCATCTCCAGCTGAGGTTCAGGAGACAGCGAGGCTGTCTGTTTGGAAATTTCCTGCCATTTTTCACTCACACCCTTCTTCCCGCCAAAGAATGGCCACCTAACCAAGTAATACTCCATTTGATTATGCTGTTGCTTGGCTGAGGAGCTGGCTAGGCTTTTGTTTCTGGGGAACTGGTTTGAGCTGTTTTTCTAGACTTGGAATATGTCTCAGTACTATTATACAGTAGAATGTTATAACTTTACATACAAAGATGTTACCACAGATCTTTTACTGGGACAATAATGTTCAGTAGATTATGAGCTTTCAAATGATACCTCACAAGGCATACTTTGTACAAAATTTGTCAAAGTCTTGTAAAAAGGATGAACATAAGGGTACAGACTGTCACACCTGTCCACTGCTTTTCTCCCTGTCAGCAAAGGGAGCTGATCTCTGAGTTTTTTAAGTAATATTAAAATAGTGGTGCCCATTCTGAGTGTGACTGTTCAAAATAGAATCTGAAACACTTCAAGGCTCATAGACCCTGTTAAGAGGGCAAGGGAGCCTGCAGATAGACACACTGGAACCAATAGCTCTAAAAGAAGCATGAGCCTGCCCCCCACTGTTCTGAATGCAGTGTTAATACTGAAATCCACTGATGGCAGTTTAAATGATGATATTGTTGGCTATTCCAGAGGTGATCATTTTAGCAGCAACATTAGTAACTATGGATTTCTGGGTGGAGCATAGGATGAGAGGAGAAGCTTGGTTAAAGCACTGATACCATTTTGTCCTAATTTGACTCCTGAAAAAAACCCACCACTGTTGACACACATCCACTTTCCCATCTCTGCACACAAGCCTCTGTTGCTCCAGGGACAATGGGAGAGCTAAAGGATGGTTTGGAAGAGTCTCTCGCTAACCCCTCCTGCTGTTTATCCATTCAGCCCTTTTCCTTCCTTCTGTGCTGGGAGGACTACAGCTGTTCCCCTGCTGCCCCGGCCCATAACTTTGTTTTAGATCTGGTCATAACAATGATATGCTTTTAGTGGCTGTTCTGTGCCTGCTCCAGTTCCCCCATCTGTTTGCAGCACTGAAATGCTGCAGCCAAAAGCGGGAGGAAGCCGGGCAATCAGGAAAAGGCATTTCAAAAATTTGTGAGGTTTTAAAAGGGTGGGTGTAGAGGAGGGGAAGGGGGTTCTTCCGGTCTTGGTGACCCTGAGCAGTGGAGTTCATTATCTGTGACAGGAGTGGTCAGTGTCGGGCATTGGGGGACAGCTGCCTGAGGACTGTTAGAGTCAACAGAAAGAATGCCGTGTCCACACTCGTTCTGCGTCAACCTCAGTACATCAGCCCTGGCTCAACATTGCTTGGGGAGGTGGTGTTACCATGATGCCATAACAGGGCACTTACATCGATTGGCGGGAGACAAATTTAAGTGGGGACATGTGCACAAGTGACTTTGTAGTGTAGACCAGGCTTAATCAGCTTAGGTGCTGAACTCCCAATGAAGTCAACAGGTATTAAGGGCCAGATCCTCAAAGGTATTTAGGTGCCTAATTCCTATTGAAACTAATGGGAGTTGGGTTCCCAGCTCCCTTAAGCAGTTTGGAAATTTCACTAATTGTACTATCCAGCTTCTATATAACACTTGTTAGCCACAGGTCTCGAAGTACTTAACTGGAGGTCAGGAGCATTATCCCCATTTTATAGATGGGGAAACTGCGGCACAGAACAGGGAAGTGACTTGCCCAAGGCCACCCAGCAGGCCAGTGGGAGAGTTGGGAACAGAACCCAGGCTTCCTGAGTCCAGTCCAGTGCTCTATCTGCAGGTGCCTTCCTACCTAAATACCTTTGCAAATCTGTGCCTTATGCATTTTTGAAAACTTTACTGTAAGTGCTTAACTTTAGTTTGAAATTTTTGGCCCTAGTGTCCAGAAACACATTTTTTCCTATGTTTGTAAAACTACTACGACTAATTTTTTAATTACTACTAACATTGTTAGCTGCCCCACTCCCCTCGGCTCAAAGACTAGAAGGTGAACACATTCCATCCCGGTTCTTAATGGCATATTACAGTGAGTGGAGTAATTGCACAAATAAATTAACAGTTTAAAAATATATGTAAATGAAATGGGAATTTAAATGCTTTTAACCTTTGTAATATTTTAATAATTCAGTAAGCGCTTGAGTTGTTAGATATTCTCATGGACAGTATTTTGCATGTGTTGGCCGCATGCTAGGTGGCGTTCACCTTCATTTAGCCTTTGCATTGGTTTTGTCCGAGGATGTTTAGGGTTCTTTGTCTTTGACCTGGGATGGTTTTGCTCCCAGGTATGGATACTGAGCCGCTGTTTCTCTCAGTCCCTTTTGACATTGACTAATCCAAAGATATTACGCCATTGTAGGGATTTATAGACAGCCCCCTGGACTGCTTCTTTCTAGACTCCCTAAATATCCCCCCCAGAGCCGCTTTAATCTTTCCATCAGTTTTGCTGCTATGTTGTGTTTACTTCAGTTTGCTGGGGCGGGGGTAGAGCAGCACAAAGTAACCCACGTGCCCCACAGCATGACACAATTGCCTCCATAATCCAGCATGTGAAAGAAGATACACAGCCTCCCACACAGGACCGGTAGTTTACTGCCTTTGGCACATCAGGGAGATACTTCTTGCATGGGGGCTATGAGGGGTGGAGGAATGAACTAAGGATCTGCAGAGGGGCTTGGAGGCTATGGAATATTTTAGGAAAGGTTTTACGCCATCACTCTTAATCTCTCCCTGGAGCCACTCCTTCTGGCCAAGTCTGGCCCCTTCTGTGGCCCAGGAACACAGCTGGCAATTCTGCCATGGGAAGAGGCAGGGCAGGCGCTGGGGGTTGTGATGCTGTTAGGCTGAGGTTTGTTCCTTGCTGAGGATTATAACCATAAGATGAGTTCTCAAAAAAGCCCATTCATAGCAAAGCTATCGTTCCCCGTCCTTTGCATGATGGAGCTGTTCAGAGACTCCCTCCACCACAGTGTTGTGGGGGGGGTGGGGGGGGGAGAGGAGATCCCTGGATCTGTGACTATGTGGATCCACCTGTCATTATTTCCCCCTGGGGCGGGAGGATGCAATTAGCAGCGGGAGCTGCTGCAGCCCGGAGGCTGCAGTACCAGCTTCTGGAGTTTCAGAGTAACAGCCGTGTTAGTCTGTATTCGCAAAAAGAAAAGGAGTCCTTGTGGCACCTTAGAGACTAACCAATTTATTTGAGCATGAGCTTTCGTGAGCTACAGCTCACTTCATCAGTGAGCTGTAGCTCACGAAAGCTCATGCTCAAATAAATTGGTTAGTCTCTAAGGTGCCACAAGGACTCCTTTTCTTTTAGCTTCTGGAGTGACTCTCCTGCTGGTCAGTAGGCCGGGAGGGTCCCTCCTCCCAAAGCTTGTTCTGAGATCCCATCACTGTGCACAGCTCAGCTGCCCCGGCAACTGGCATGTGGATTTGGCCAGCAGGTCTTGAAGAAACGCCAACTGATTTCAGTGGGAGGCTGCTTGGTGAGCATTAAATAAGGACATGGCCCAAGCTGGGAGATAAATGACCTTATGCCAGTGCAGTGAAAATTAGTGACCAAAGGGCTTAGCAGTGAGAACTCCATTGCTATGAAACAAAACGCCCCTCTCCTCCCTGCCCTGACCTTATTAGTTACACATTAAAGGACTCCAGTGCCAGCCTGTCAGCGCAGGAGGGCAGTGAGCGGGGAGTGGCTGGCAGGCTATGCCCAGCCCCTCTGGGTTTACCAAACAGTCACACCAGAGCCCTGCCTTCCAGAACTGTCTGAAGCTGGCTGCAGCAGGCTGGGAATGCCTTTGTGATTGGAACTGTGTTGTGTTATCTGTGGGAACAGCTCACACAGCAGGGAGGCCAGGATCACATCAAAGGTTGAACCACCCGGCTGGGGTGCTGCGGGGGAGAGCGAGATCCTTCCTCAGTAGTAATCTTTCCTCTCCATGAACATTGGCCAAATCAATTACATTAATTCTTCTTAGGAACCCCGCATTTTACCACGGTTTCACTGGTCTCTTTCCCATTTTCTTGTATTATTTTTATGGCCTTTTTTACAAAGCGGCCACGAGAGTTTACATTTCTCATAATCTGAGCCGAACGGAAATGGCTACTGGGGAAAGCCCTAGCGAGGTTGTGATAGCCACGCACTGGGGATGGAACTGCGGGGCCTCCAGAACTGTGACCATGCACCACTATAGCTTGAACAAAAAAGCCAAGCCTGTATAGCTGGGGCAGCAGATAAAGCGGGAGACCCAGAGAAAATAAAATTTAAACATTGAGCCGGGTGGCTGAGGGGTGCACGTTAAGCACTGTCTTCGCAAAGTTGCTGCTCCCAGATTACGACAGACCCACGCCCCCCCCTCTACTTTTTTCAGACCTTGTGAAGCACTGGTCCGGGGCTGTAACAAATTGTATCCTCTGTGGATCAGGTGGAAAGGGGAACTTTTAACACACACTCACCGATGGATTACAAGGTCACTTTGTTACTCAGATCAAGAGGGGAATCTAACTCAATCCAAAACCTTGGCCAGCTTCTTCTGGGCATCTGCCTGTAGTGGAACCTTCCATGATGACCTAGGTGTGGGTGTTACCCGAACTTCTGGGGGCAGGTGGGTTGTGTCCTTGTGGATGTCCTCACTTTTATTTATCTCCAAGTTCAGAGATAACCAAACCTGGGCACACCAGGGAGGAGTAGGAGAGGGAGATTAATGGAAAGATGGAGAGAGGGATGAATACAGAAGAGAGAGGGAGATAGAGATGGGGGCACTGAGAGGTGAAGACAGCGAGAGGAAAGAGACAAGTATCTGCTGGTGAGACATATAATAAAGTTTTTAGCACCACTTTGCTGGGATGGCTGCATGCGTGCTGAGCTGGGCTTCTCAAAGAAGTGGCCATAAAAGCTTTACAACACCCTACATTGCCCCATTTTAGTTTTTTTATTTACGCTGTTTATTCTGTTCAGTCTTTGTCCTTTTTCCAGCCTCCCTTTACTTGTACTCCATTTCAGTACATTAGATGCTAAGGAAATAATCATGTTGCCAGAATAGGCAGAAAGTAGCAGCATCTGTAAGTGCCATGCACAGCAAAGATGGGTAATGAGCTTTGGGGGAGTTCAGGTTCTGCGTTGGACTTGGACTGATCGTTGTGACTCGAACCTGTCGCTGTAACAACATACCAGAACTCTGAGGAAATTCAGGTTGAATCAGAATTTTCTGGCTCAGGTCAATGCTAAGTACCAGGGTTTTGGAAATAAAGGAGTTATGGGGTGGTTGTCTCCATTCGTGATTACAGGTATCTCATGACATGATTATGTGACTGTGTATGTTTTATGGCAGGCACCTGGCGGTGCTTTCTATAGTTAAGATAGACAACGCTTTGTTTTCACATGCTCATCATTCCCTGAGCAGTCCTGGTTTCACACTGACTTTCCCATGCTTAGCCTCAGCCCAGAGAGAAACTTTCTTTGGAAATCTTGTGAAAAATCCCATCAGCCATGGTCAGAGAGAACCAAAAATTGGGACAAATACATTTCCCCCATTTTAGGTAACTTTTAACAGGATTTTTTTTCACCCATAAATAACTTAACACGGGATAAACATGAACATTTAAAATGGTGACGCTGGCTAGCCCTCACTGAGGCCTTTCAGTCTTTGCAGGGGAAAAAGGGAATAAATAATCTTGAGTTATAAGCATTAAACAACTGCGTTTCATGCATGCGGAGTAATAATTTTGTTAATGATGGGAACTGCAAAGGTAGCTGCAGCAAGACCTGCAAAGTCAATGGGAGCTCAGCACCATTCAGAAGGCACTCAGCTCTGTGCAGGACAGGGCACAGGGTGCGCATTGTAGCTAATATCTCCGTAAGAAATTGATAGATTTCAGTGCAGGAACATATTAAAATCTCTGTGCTCTCCTGCCTGTAGGGAGTGCTCCCTGCAAACATAATGGGTTCTCTAGCTATGTTCTTACCCCAAAAGGGCTGGGGCTGGGGAAAGGTGAATTTATAACCCTTCCCTACAGCTGGCCAGCCAGCTATGTGAGGGAGCACAGGCTGCTCCCCTTTCAGCGATGGCATCCTGGCAGTGCTTAATTTGGGCTGGGGCTTGGCAGGGCTGAGCCCCGGCACCTTTGGGCTGGCCACATCACTCATGAAAGTAAAACATGTGCTCGAGTCTGGACACCTCTTTCATTACCAATGAAGCAACTGTGTAGTGGGCATGCTTTCCTTGGATGCTGGGGAGCTCAGAAAGCCTGGTCTACACTTAAAAACTCTCTCTCCCCATCTGTTTTTACAGAGCCTAGCATCTTGCTGCTATTTAACACTACGACTAATAGGGTGTGCAACACAAGATGACTGAGTTGTTGTTACTGTGTGACACCCTTTGCTTTCCATTTCCCACCTTTGGAACAGTCACATTCTTACCGTTCATATTATGTTATTCAGCAGACACAAATCTCAGGGCAAATGTTAAAGCTGTCTAATCGGATGCCTGTTTTCTAACAGGGATGCTGACACCTTTCCTGCACAACTAAGAGGTGTTTATGAAAGGATTTTTTTTTTTTTTGGTGTAGCCATCTGTCATTTCTTCCTAATTAACGCTAGGTTTAATATGATAATTAGATTTGACTTTTGCATCAATTTTGCTAATTATTTACAAAAATGTTTTGGATAATTGTCATAATTTTGCACAAAAGTGATAACCGGTGGCCATCTGCCGGGTGGTAATTCTGAGTGTGGTGATGAGCTAATCAGTGCTGCAGGCCTTGAGAAGGATGTTGGCGAGGAGTACTGTCTAGAAGCTAATTATTTCCACTGGAAGTTATTTTGGCTGATCATCTGAGCTGGTTGTAAAGAAGAGGTTTGTCTAAGTCATCCTCTGCTCTGTGGCTTTGAGAGTGAAGGGGGTTCTTCCAAGCCCTTCAGTTGTGGCTCGTGAAAACAGAACTCCTCCTAGACACCTCTCATCTTCTTCTACACACTCTGTTCTTGTGGCAGTGCTGGGCCAGTCTGCCAGGTGGGGTTCCTGGGTCAGCCCCTTTATCTAAGCAGTCACTTCCTTGTGGCTTCATGACAACAAATGCGAAAAGCCAATAATGGTCATAGTGTGAGGATTTGATGCTGTTTTGTTGCCCTAGTTAGTAGGCAGGATGAGTGCTCGAGGGTGGTCACTATGCTGCCCTATATACCATGCGATGCAGTGATTCTACAATACTACCCATGCATGTGATTAATAATACAGCGATGTGACCTACAATCTACAGGCCCAGCATGCAATGATATGCCTTGGTTCAAGTGGCCATGTTGCTTGGATCAAGGTGAAGAATTGCACGCTGAAACCTGTAGTCTCTGTGTGTTGCACTGCTATAATATAAATAAAAACGGCTGTGAATTGCTTCACATTATGTAAATCAGGGATGACCCTCAGGCTCCTGGCAAGTTACCAGTGCAAAATTTGGGGTATCCCTGGATGGGACCAACGTAAGCGTGTAATCACAGGTTTGCCACTTCAGTCTGTTAGGGAGAAGGGCATAGCCACATGCTCAATAATTCGGGAAGTGAGAGACGCACTGCAGATGTCAGACCCAGGGGTGCTGGAACAATTTGTATACGGGGGTGCTGAGAGCCATTGAATCAACCTGTAAACTCTGGATATGATGGAAACCACTTCAAGCCAGGGGGTGCTGTGGCATCCCCCGCAGACCTCATTCCAGACCTGCAGAAAGAAATGAGAGAGATGGCTTGTTAATGCGACTGGCACATTTCAGTGTATGTCTGATGGCCATTATTTAAACTGAGGTGGGTTGACAGCCAAATCGCTCTCTTTTGAGCTGCATGATGTTGTAACCATTTTAAAAGCAAGGCTTATGCTTGCTGAGAGTGGCATGGGACCTGCATATGTAACCCATGCACCTTCTGGGTGTGGTGTTGTGTCCCATCTAGTGGCACCGAGACCACTTAGAGAGATAAACCGAGTCTGCTCTACAGCCTTAGCTAACAGCCAGTTGGCTTTTAGCTCATGCGGTAGAGACTCATGAACTAAGTTCCAGAGGTCCCTGGTTCGATCCCGCCCGCCGACAACTGGGGTCTGTCAGCATAGCAGGTGCTAATGTGCATGGGCAAAAGAGGACATTCCATAGACATGAAGCACAGGTATGGAGAAGTGGAAGTGTAACTGAGCCCAGAAGTGTGCAGGGGCCTGCTACAAACCAGTGAAGATAGTTAATGACTTTGCTGTGTTAGCATGGTTGTTAATGCCAGGTTTCTTCAGGATGCAAAATGTGAGATGTTAGTTACTGGTGCACACTCTCCCTTGACGGAAAATAGAGGATGTTGTGAGTGGCATTCAGAAGTGTGATAAAGGGGCAGAGAGACTAAATAAAACGTGCAGGTGACAACCAGAGACACACAGACACATTCTAAAAGGGACTTCCGCACACACAGAGACGAGATTCTACTTAGTTTGTGCTCATCGACTCCATTGGCTCCTGCAGGGCCTGATTCTCCTCTTACACCAATGTAAATCAATGTTTAACATTCTCTGAGCAGCACTCTGAATTGCAGATAAAAGGGTCAGAGCCACAGACCAAAGGAATAACAGCTGCAAGCAAACAAAAAATGGGTAAAGGAAGAAAGAGGAAGATAAGGTGGAGGCCCTCAGCTGGTGTGAACAACCTGCCCGAGCTGAGGATCCACCCCAAATGGTGCAAAGAGAAGACAATGCCTAGGACATGGCAGATGTAGAGAGTGAATGGAAGAAGATAAAAGGTTTAATGGGGAAGAGGAGCAAAGCAGATTGGTGGGCTGGAAGTGTAATTAAATCATGGGAGATATTAGTGACTATGGTGAAGAAACTCTAAGTCCCAGAGGAGATGGCAGTGTCCAGTGGACTCTGGTAAAACAGCCTGTTGTCATCTTACACTGGGTGCTCTCAGCATATTAGCTGTTTCCTGTTTCTGGAGTCCCAGTGAATAAAGCTGCTTCCTGTGAAGATCCCCCCAGCGGGGTTAATCTCTGACATTCTTTAGCCAGGCATTGTATGAACGTGATTTTGGAGACATGCACACAAATGCCGTCTGCGTCCTGGAAAAGATGCAAGGAGAAAAGGAGGACTTGTGGCACCTTAGAGACTAACCAATTTATTTGAGCATGAGCTTTTGTGAGCTTTTCATGCTCAAATAAATTGGTTAGTCTCTAAGGTGCCACAAGTCCTCCTTTTCTTTTTGCGAATACAGACTAACACGGCTGTTACTCTGAAACCTGGAAAAGATGTGCATTATTCCCAAGTGGTTCTGGCTGTGTCTCCCAGGGCACATGTACCCTTTGAGCTGGAGGTGTAATTTCCAGATCAGGTAGACGTACATGTGCCAGATTTGACTGAGCTAGCCGCTAAGAACAGCAGCATAGCCATGGAAGTGCAGGCACTGGGACAGAGTAACTGCCCCAGGTGCAATCCCATCTGGGACCCTAGGTACTTACTCAAGGCGGCTAGTCTGCTGCCACTCATACTGCTTTGGAATCTTAAGCTCAGCGGCCAAAAATTAGCCACCCAGTCATCAGACACTATTGAACCATTTGGCGTGTGTTTTCTACCAAGCCACGAGACTTGGGTGCTATCTGCAGAGAGATCTGATACACTGCCCAAGAGACCAGAGAGACACAAGGGTCCACAGAGTGAAAATCAGAGCGCAGCAAGACAATAGAGTAGCAGCCTCAGATGGAGTGCTCTGAAATAGGGATCCCTTATACCAGCATGTGAGACCCAAAGGAGCATGGCTGAGAACAAGCCCATTAAGGCAAGTCATATTCACAGCCCCTCTCCCCAAGCCAGAATAACAAGAGGGCCTTTTTCATCTAGAGATAAGACACTAAAGCCTGTGAGAGGAGATAGCATTTGCAGCACTGTGCTTTGAAAGGAGGAGCAGATGTGTGAATCCCCAAGTTATGGGAGAAACCCCTAGCTATGGAAATATGTGAGTAATAAACACAGCCTTAGGGCATGCACAGAGCAGCTGTGACAGACACATCCAAAATGTCACCAGCAAACAGGTTGTCTGGCATTTCAAAGTAATGGCATTTGAATGAGTTGCGAAAGCAACAGTTGTGTTCAGTTTGGGAGCGAAGGGGAGGAATGGTGACTGACTGCAGGGACAGGCGAGCTGGTGATGCTGCCAGTAACTCACTGGGGCCAAAGTTTTGGGTTTGAGGAATGATTGTGGATGACCCACATGGGACGACACTTTCAAGGGATCACGACAGGTGAGAAGCAGGTGCTCAGTGCGCGCTGAAAATCAGGTGGCTTTCAGGTGTCTCAGGTCACTTTTGCAAGTGTACAGTTGGGTATCAAAACAACCAGCTGGGATGACTCTGGGGAGAAGGGGTGTGGGTATGAAGCCAGCCAGTGAGATGGAATGGAGAGTGGATAAAAACCAGACTGGGACTGCCGATGCACTCTCAAATGCAAAGAGAAAGAGTGGATGTGGGGGTGGGGTGTTCACTTGTGTGTGTGTGTGTGTGTGTGTGTAAAGTGAAGGATCAGACAAAACAGGGAGAAAAAAACAGTTCAATAATCCCAGTGAATGAACTGTTCATTTATTCCCGTTGTGATACAGCATGGCCAGAAGGCAGCCGGAGCGTGTTTTTTTTTTTGAAGCAGAAAAGAATTTTATTTGTGTAACACTTACAAGGAATCACCAAAAAGGATAAAGCAAAACTATGCAACAAAACAAAAGCAAACACAAGGTATAACACAGCAGCCTTCAGGAGGGAGAAGTGTTCAGGCTAGCCTGGGCCTAGAGCAGGGGGGGCTTCCTCGACACTTGTGGTCTTCCACCCTCCTGAGTTACCTGGTGGCCTAGAGCGGGGGGGCTTCCTCGACACTCATGGTCTTCCACCCCCTCGAGTTACCTAGTGCCACGCCCAGTGTCACCGATTATTCCTCTCCTGAGAGTGCCCAACAAGGTGGACACGGCTGCGGGGTTTGGGGGTGGGGGGGACGTACACCACGTGTGATAGGACCCCTCCTAGGTGACAGTGATGATGGTATCCACAGCACCAACGGTTGGGGCTGGGGTCTCTCGCTCTTCCCCTCAATCAAAGGGTCAGACGGAGGGAACCGGACGGGGTCACCGAGCAGAGAACCTCGGACAGCGCCCACCACTCCTCGAAGGCGTCAAGGGAGTCGGTGGACGCCGCCCAGAGGAACTCTGCCCGGATACGTGAATGTACTGAGGATCGGAAAACGGCCCTACAATCGCAGGACGCTTCATTAGCCAACCTCCCCTCTCTGGTTTTATAAATGGCTGTTTTAGCTAGGGCTAGGTTAACCAGGAGATCTCGCGATTTTGTGGGGCCACGGATGGGGAGTGTGTAAATAAAAAGGTGAGGGGAAAAGTGTAGCCAAAAGCATAATAAAATATTCGTGAGGAGCTGGAAAAGGGGCTGCAGCCTGGCACACTCTAAATATACGTGCGCCAGGGTTTCCCTCACGTTGCAAAGAGGGCAAGTATCCGGGATGGGGGTGAACCATGTCAAAAACACGCCCGTGCTCACAGCTCCGTGAAGGAGCCGCCAACTAATGTCCCCGATGGGCCTTGGGACCAAGGTGGAATATAGGCTGGCCCACTGGGGTTGCTCACCCTCCAAAGGTGGCAGGAGGTCCCTCCACTTTGTATCGGGGTGGGACACTAGGGTGTGGGCATGAAGGGTGTGAAGCGTGAGTGTGTATAGATATTTCTGTGGCGCGATTTGGAAGCTGACTGGCTGCAGTTCATGCAGCCGGCTCGCAGTGAAAGGGTGAGGGGTTTGTTGGGATCTACGGCGTAGGGGCCCAATTGAAAGGTCCGGTGGGCCTGGGGTAGAGGGTGGGCGGGGTGCACCCTCGCGCAGGGCTCGGTTGAGATAAGCCCAAGCAGCGGGCATCAAGGCGGCCTTCACCTCCTGAAGTACGCGCTGGGGGGTATGAGGTCTGGAGAGCCCCATGCGCCGAGAGAGTGTCAGGGGATCCAGTCAGTCTCCCCAGTCGTAGTCCAGGAGGTCTCCGACTCTCGTGACTTCCGCCAGGACCAAACTCTGGCGCACCAAGCGGGACTCCGCCGCCTGCACACGGAGCTGGGGGTTGTGTAGCAGGGGCTCCGCGAGGAGATCTGCTCCCATGGTGGCCATCATGGACCTGGCTGTTGAAAACAGTTTCCAGGTCCGGAGGAGGTCCTGATAGAAGACCGGCAGCCCAGAGAGGTCTTGCGGAAAACCTCTCGGACAAAGATAAAAGAGCTGCTGGTCGTATCGGAGCCCTTGGAAGCGGCGCAGGAAGGCGTGCGCCAATACGCTCCACGTCGAACTACCTGCACTATAAAGGAGCCTCTGCAGGGCCTGGAGGCGGAAGACATGGACCTGAGTGTGCAGACACTTCAGGCCCTGCCCTCCTTCCTTCAGGGGTAGCTGAAGAACCCCAACAGGGGCCCAGTGCATTCCTGCCCAAAAGAACTCTAGAATCGATGTCCGGAGGTTGGTCAGGAAACCCGGGGCCGGGACCAGGGTGTTGAGCCGGTACCAGAGCGTGGACAGGACTAGTTGGTTAAGCACCAGTGCTCTCTCTCAGAGGGAGAGACCTCGGAGTAGCCTCGTCCATTTCCGGAGCCGCTCTATCACCCCGCCTTCTAAATTTTGCCAGTTCTCTGGCGGAGAAGGGTGCGTGGCAGAAAGGTAAACGCCTAGGTAGAGCAGTGGACCCGCGCTCCACCAGATGGTCTGAAGCGCAGGTGGGAGGAAGCTCACCTGCCGCCAGTCCCTCACCGCCAAGCCAGAGCTCTTGACCCAGTTGACTCGGGCGGAGGAGGCTGCCGAATAGATGGCCTGGCAAGCCTCCACCCGCGCCAAGTCGCCTGGGTCCTGGACCACGAGGAGTACGTCATCGGTGTATGCCGACAGGACCAGCTGCAGCTCCGGCTCCAGCAGCACCAACCCCGTCAACCTCCTGCGGAGGAGACAGAGGAAGGGCTCGATCGCCAGAGCGTACAGCTGGCCCGAGAGGGGGCATCACTGCCATATTCTTCGCCCGAAGCTGACCGGTTCGGTCAGGGTCCAGTTGAGCCTAACCAGACACTCCGCGGAAGTGTACAGCACCTGGAGAAAACTCACAAGCTGAGGTCCGAATCCAAATGCCTGCAGAGTGCCCAGGAGGTACCCATGGTCCACTCTATCGAACGCCTTCTCCTGATCAAGAGACAGGAGGGTGAACGACAGACCGTCTCTACACCCGAGTTCCAAAAGATCTCGGACTAGAAATAGGTTATCAAAAATGCTGCGACCCGGGACAGTATAGGTCTGGTCTGGGTGGATCAAGTCCTCCATCACGGACCCTAGCCGCAGCGAGATTGCTTTTGCTACGATTTTGTAGTCCATGCTAAGGAGCAAGACGGGACGCCAGTTTCGTAAATCGCGGAGATCCCCCCTCTTCGGCAACAAGGCGAGCACTGCTCGCCTGCACGAAAGAGGGAGGACCCCGCCCTGCGAAGACTCAGCCTAGACAGTGGCTAGGTCTGGGCCAAGGATGTCCCAGAATGCGCGGTAAAACTCCACAGTCAGCCCGTCCATGCCCGGAGATTTATTGGTGGGCATGCAACAGAGGGCTTCCGAGAACTCGGCCAGGGTGAGAGGCAGCTCTAGTCGGTCTCGGTCGCCCACGCTGAGCACCCTGCAAGCGCCAGGATCGGTCGGATCTGGGGAGAAAAGGCTTGTGTAGAAGTCACGGGCCCTCCCACACATCTCCACTGGATCCGTGAGGGGGGCGCCGTCTTCTGCTAGAAGGCAGGTGACGTGTTTCTTGGCCCCCCTCATTTTCTCCAGGGCGTAGAAGAAACGGGAGCCGCTATCCATCTCTCGAAGGAGGCGGATGTGGGATTGAACAAAGGCACCTCGGGCTCGATGGTCCTCGAGGGCCCGGAGCTCCTCCCGCTTCTCCTGGCACGCTCCGCAGAGGAACGGGTCCTCGGGGCTGGCGGCCAGACGCCTCTCCATCTCTAAGACCTCCTGTTCCAAGTGCTCTATCGCTGCATTTCTCCGTCGGCTGGTGCCACGGGTGTAGTCACGGCAGAAGAGCTTGGAGCGCACCTTCCCTAGATCCCACCATCGCCGTGCCGAGGGAAAGGCACGCCGCTGCTCTCGCCAGGCCAGCCAAAACTGCCGGAAGGACGTCACGAAGCCCTCATCCTCCAACAGGCTGTTGTTAAAGTGCCAATAGGCTGGTCCCGGCCTCTCTGCACGGAGGGAGGCTGTTATGGTGGCTAGATGATGGTTGGAAAATGGGGCCGGCCGAATGTTGGAGGAGTGGGCCTGTGAAAGATGGAAATGGGATAAATAAATACGGTCCAACCGAGAGTGGTGTGAACGATGGGCCTCCACCCGGACAAAGGTGAACGTGGAAGTGTCATCTGGGTGGTGGTCATGCCAGACGTCTACTAGGGAGTGATGTTCGACTATTTCTCAGAGAATGTTCGTGGCGGCCGGGCTCAGCTCAGCCCCTGAGCGGTCCTGTTCCTTGAGGGTGGTGTTAAAGTCCCCTCCCAAGACTAAGCACTCGTGAGAATCTAAGGTGCTGAGGAAGTTGGACACCCGCTGATAGAATTGCGGCCGCTTCGGGCTCGTTGTCGGGGCATAGATGTTAACGAGGTTGACCACGAGCCCCTCCATACGGACTCGGAGATGCAGCAGGTGGCCCGGCACGGCCTCAGTGACCCCTAGCACCTCGGGCCGTAGGTTGGGGGAGAACAGGGTCGCCACTCCAGCTTGTCGGATCATGAAGTGGCTGAAATAGACCCCATCCCCCCACTCCAGCCACCAGCTGTCCTAGGCAGTTGGGTCCGTATGGGTCTCCTGCAGGAAAACCACAGAGTACCCCCCTTCCCGAAGGTAAGAGAGCACCTGGGACCTGCGGAGAGCCATCCTACAGCCCCTGGTGTTCAAAGTTGCAATAATGAGGAGCGTATGCCGAGGGCTGGAGGGGTGAGGGTTCCTTGTTGGCGGGGGTGTTCGCAGCCCCGGGTGGGTTGCGCAACAATCCGTGACCCATCCCATAAGTGAGTAAATCGTCATGGAAGCTGCGGGCCTGCCCGTAGGCCGCGGCACCATGCCTTCCTTTCCCTTTACCCTCCTTTATAAGGGCCCTTGTGGCCTGGAGGATTTGATCAAAGTCCCCCCATAGCTGGAGAGCTAGCTGTACCCTGTTGCGGGAGCCACGGATGTCTTCTAAAAACTGTCGCAACGCTTTTCACAGCTCATGGGGGCTGGGGTTGCGATTTCCGGGTTATTCCCTGGTGAGGCTCTTGGTGCAGCGTCGTGGTCCGCTGAGGCGGGCAGGCAGGGTGCAGACCACTGACGGGGCGTCTGACAGGCTAAAGTTATTAGGTCCGTCTCAAGCCTTGGGGTAGAAGAGGATGGCGGAGGGAAAATTGCAGCTCCTAATGGGTCGCGGCAGGAAAATGCAAAGGCTGCTCCTTGGGGGGGATCCGCAAAAAACGGGAAAGAAATAACCCCAGGGGCGGCAATAGCATTGCAGGAGGAAGTGGAGTGGGCAGGGTCAGGGACGGGGGTGGGGGCAGGGGCAGAGGCGAGGCTCTGGGCTTCAGGAGGCAAGCAGCTAAGAGGTGGTGCTTCCCGAACAGATTCGAGGGTTAAGGGGGTGGGGAGGGGGCTCCCAGTGATGCTAGGTGCAGGCTCTGTGGTGGATTTGGCAGCCATGGCTTCAGGTGGTGGATCACCTTCTGCAGGGTGCTCACCCGGGAAGGCGGTTAGGGGGAGGGAGCATGGGGAAAGGGGGACTGGGGTAAGGTTGCCCAGATCGAGGCCAGTGGCAGTAGGTCATTCTCTCCCTGGGTGACCGGGGTCAAACCTAGGGCCTCGATCTCCTCATACATGGAGGAGAGGTTCTCTTCTGCCACCCCGGGGGTCTTCCCTCTGGCGCCCACTACGACGGTCGCTTCGGGGTTCGCGGGGGGTTCGGGTGATATTCGGGCAGAAAGGGCTTCCTCAGGGGTCTCGGAGGGGAGGGTCTCCCGTGGAGGGGAGAGTCTACCTTCCAGTGCTATTTTGTCTTCCCCTCCCGACACCAGCGGATGGATCTGACTTGTGGGCATAGCGGAAGGCTCAGTATCAGTGCCTCCCTTCCTGGTCTTCCGGGGGGCCTCCGCATCGGATGGGTGCAGCGGAGCTCGGGCCTTCCACTTGCCTCGCTTCCCCGGACTAGGGTCCAGCCCTCCATAGCATCGTCTGGGGGCTGGTTAGCAGGGGTCGTGTCGGGGGGCAGAGGCGATGGTTCAGGGGCTCGGGGGGGTAACGGTGAGGCAGCATGGGGGGGGGGGCGGTTCTCCTTGGGGCAGGCCCTCTCCTGTGCCCGGTAATATCTTTGCTGCACCCTCCTCCATAGGCTCTGCTGGACTGTTAACAGCAAGGGCTGGGCTCCCTCGCTCGTCTGGGCGTTGTAGGGGAGGTGTCTCTTGGGCCCGGGCAGGAGCAGCGGTGGATCGAGCAGGAGAAGAGGTGGTTTCAGATGTCGGGCGGCCAGGGGTGTCAGCAATGACAGCCGATGTCCTGCCGGGTCTCGGGGGTCTCAGGTGCCCCTCCCCGCTGGGCCAAGGGGCAGTCTCTTCGGACATGCCCCGCTGATCGGCAGAGGTAGCACCAGGCCTCTCCTGTGGAATAGTAGACCCGATAGCGGGCTCCCTGGTAGGGGACTAGGAAGGACCCCTCGAGCGCCTCTCCGTCACGCGCTGGCGGCGGCGGTAAAAGCTGCACTTGCCGGCTGAACGAAAGGACTTGACGGAGGGTGGGGTCCTTGCAGCCCAACGGGAGAGGGCTGATGATGGAAACGGGTTTCCCCAGGGTGGAGAGAGCAGGTAACAGGGCGGCATTGGGTAGAAAAGGAGGGACGGAGGTCAGGACTAGGCGGACACCCAGGTCTTCTAGCGGCTCCAGGGGGACAAACACCCCCCCCCCACCGCCAGGCCCTTCTCCACCGCCTCCTGGGCGGCAGCCTCCGATGCTAAGAAAAAGATGACCTTCCCATACATTTTGGAGGCTGCCACAACAGCCGTGGGTCCTACCACCCTCGCCAACGCCTGCACGTATGTCTCCACGTGGGGCGAGGCGGGCACCAGGAGGCAACGGACGCCGTGCCTCCTGGTCATGGTGGGAAAGGGGCCCCGGTTGCTATTGATGGTAGCGGAGGAGGTGGGTGGGCGAGATGATGAGGCGGCAGGTGGGAGGGGGGCTGCCACTGCCCAGGCATACGCCCTGGGGGCCGGGGGAGGGATGCTCGCATAGCTGGTGGAGGGAACAGCGGGGAGGGATGCCATGGTCGATGACGAGGCCATGGCGGTGGGGGCAGCCTCTGCCATGGAGGGCTTGGTGGTTGTGGCGGGGCCCTTCCCCTTCTTCGCACCCTGGCCTTTCCGGCTAACCGGGGGGGGCTTTCCTAGAATCTGGGGGGGCGGTGGGCGTAGCAGTGGCAATAGTCGCCCCGGTGCCTCCGGCTGCTGATGCCCCAGCGAGGGCGGTGGCAGGTGTTTTGGTAGCAGTGGTGGGGAGGGGAGTTTGGGAGTTGGGCAGGGGGGTAGGTGGGGGAGGGGCAACTGAGGTTGTTAGAGGGGCCTCGCCCCTCTCATTCCCTGCCATCGTGAGCAGGGAGAGACGGGGAGACACCAGAAGGAGGAGGGGGCAGGGGGAAGCAGATTAACCACTTCTCCCTGTTGGGCTGCAGGTGGGGGGGGGGGGGGAAATGGGTCAGACTGGACAGGGGAAGAAAACAGGAGTTGGGGTCAGGTAGTTGGGGCAAACTGTGGGGTGGGCGGTCCGGGGGTGGTGGTGGGGAACGCGGACCCACGTGCGTTTATCCAAAGAGTCTCGTTTGGTCGGCTGTTGTGTCTGGTCCGGATGATGGAATTCAAAGCAAGCAGTTGAGGCTAGAGGCAGATGGCAGGTTGCCAGCAGGGACGGACGGCGGGGGGGCCATGATGGTTGTGGTAGTGTTGGGGGGGGCACTGATGGATTGGGGGTCAGCTCCGTGCCACACCCCCTGTGTCCCTACAAATGCAATTAAGACACAGTGAAGCTCCCCCCACACGAGAGTACAGTTCAAAAGTTACTCAGTCTTACGGCCCCCTCCACGATGATTTGTAGCTTCCCCGGGCAATGTCTCTGTCAGCTGTCTTCTCTCCCGGTCTTTGTGGAGCAATCCAAAAATGCCAAGCAGATAAGAGGACGATTAATTGCGGGTCCACAGCAAAACGGCTGGGTCTGAGGGTGTCCATTCCCCTCCTCCGGGGAGCGGGTCGGCAGTCCTCCCCCGCTCCTCCGGGGGTTGCAGCTGAAGCAGTAGCAGCGTCCGAGGGCAGGTGTCGGGGGGCTGGCAGGCAAGCTGGCAGCCGACCAGCACTCGAACGGCAGCAAAAAAAAAAAACCAAAACGAAGAAAAAGCGTCTGGCCCGATCGGAGGCGGGGGGAACTAAAGCAGGCGCAAAAAGCAAGGAAAGCCCAAGCCAGAGGGCAGCAGGAGAGTGTTAGAAGGGAGCCTTATTCCCTGGAGAGGGAAGAAAGTTTGCTATAGATTAATTGAAGCAGCTGAAGCCAATTAAAGCAGCTGAAGCCAATTAGAGCACCTGAAGCCAGTCACCTGATAACTCCCCCTGCGCCCCCTTTCAATCAGACAGGGGAAGGAGTTGAAGCAGAGTGGATTGGTGTTGGACCAGAGAGCAGTTTGGAGGGAAGCAGAGGAGAGTTTGGAGAAGTGCTGCAGTGGGCTAAGAAGACCAAGACCCTACGTAGAGGGACACCTGGTTTGTGCAGAGGGAGAGCAGGAAGCCCCACAAGCTGAAGGGCAGGAGAGGGAAGTAGCCCAGGGGAAGGACCCGCTAGTTCAAGCGGTTTACTGCTATCCCTAGGGCCCCTGGGCTGGGACCCGGAGTAGAGGGCGGGCCCGGGTCCCTCCCTCTCTACTCCCCTCCTCTAGGACACTAGTGGGGCCGTTAATACCCCAGTTCAGGGGCGAGAAACGGTGCCCTGAACCCTCCCCAAGAAGAGAAAGCATGAGACCCATCAAAGTAGTGGCGACAATTTGCCACATGGTGTACATACTGGGGGGCCAGATAGGTCTGTGGAAGGCACCGGGGACACAACCTTTTACTCAAGTCACAGGCTTAGCGGCCTTCTTTGCTTCTCACTGACACTGGTTCTACTCCAGTCTAACTCCACTGACTTCCGGGGAGTGAATCCCAGTTTACATCAGTGCAAGTGAGAGGAACAGGCGGTGGTCTCGGTTGGTAGTGACCAAATGTTAACAGCCAATGACCCTGCCACGACCCTTATGTGAAAGGAGCTTGGTGGGGTCTATTCAGTTCACTGCAAGCAGGTGTCCCCTGCTCAAACAACCCCCCCCCACACAAACACACACCATAGCCACTGGCAGTCTCCTCAGAGAAACCTATGAGCCATGTAGACTAAACAATGCCCTCACCTCTGGAGGTGGCTCTTGTAGGTCAAGTTGGAGGCGCATTGGGAGGCCTGCCCAGCCTCTGCTCCTGTTATAACTGCTCTGTCACAATAGGTACAGCATGGTTTGGGGCTTGGTACTCGGTGGCCTCTGTTTCTAACAGTCTGGTCCTGGTCCTGACATGCAAGTCAGCGGGAGGCCAGTGCATTCGGGGGCTTGCTTTCTATAAGGGCAGATGAAGCAGCTTCCCCTCTGTAGGTGCAAGGGAATCTGGAAGGCAGCCTCTGCTGGGTAGCCTGGAAGCCCCGTTGGAAGGAAGCGGGGGCTTTCCCAAACACCTCCCATGATTTATGTTTACAGAGCCGCCTCTCTGAAATTCATCAGAGGATTGCCACCGCCAGGCTCCCCTGCAGCTCTGCGATGCTCATAGAGCCCAGACAAGCAGCATCAACTTCGCTGACTTCACCTGCAGCCGGATTGTGAATAAGCAGAAGTACTTTCCCCTGCTTCTCCAAACGTTAAGAACAATTGTGCATTTTGTAGCCTCCTGCTCAGGGCTGCAGCCAGCATTCTGCTGAGATATGGGTGAAATGCGTGTTCTTCATTTTCTTTGTTGTTGAGAGAGGAAGGTTACTCAGCAGCACCACAGGAGCTCTCCAATATACTGGCTCTGCAGCTCCACACTGACCAGGCACCATGTGCATTCTATTGTATTCTACTCTGTATCGCTTCCTGCACCACACTCCTCACTGCAGCCTCTGAGCGCCTTCCAGGAGTGCGTTAAACAATGTGACTAACATCTGCCACATGTGGTTCTCGCATCCTCTCCCCAAGCATGTGCAGTGCAGTGTCTTGTTTTGGTAGGGTTGCTTTGTACATATAAATATACCTGTTGCTCTGTGTGTATGTTAGAGAAGGCAACGGCCAAGAAATGCACCTTGCACTTGGAGCAGAAAGTGGCGAGGTTTGTGGTGGTCCTTAGTTCCTGGGGCAGCTCGTTGCACAGTCTCTGACCAGCCCCCAGGTTCTCTCTCCCACACAGATGAGCTTTACTCTTATTGTTGAGAGTTCCACTGTGCCAGAGGAGTGAAGTTGTCGACCATTGTCTTCATCCCAGGGCTTTAGACTCTTTTACATATCCTGGGCCCAGGTCATTGAGCGCCTTGGAGATAAGGACCAAGACCTTGACCTTGAATCAATATTCCATGGGAAGCCAGCGTAGGGAGCAGAGGACATGTGTGATGTGCTCACAATAGCCCGTGTTGTCGAGGAGACACACTGCAGCAGTCTGTATTTGTTGGATTTTCCTAAGGACTGAATACTTCATGCCCAGGTTTATATCGCATCGCTGTAGTCCAGGTAATGAAGGTGTGAATAACTGAGGACAGGTCCTTGCTCCACAAGCTACCAAACTTCTACTAAAGAATGTGCCTCTCTCCTCCAGGCCTGCTATAAGCTGAGGGAATAGAATGTTTTTTTTTTTCCTGCCCCACCTACCCAGTAACTCTTCTCTTTCTGGTAGCTGCAGTAGTGCTGGGACATCCTCACTCCTCTTTCCAACAGGAATAGATAAATTCCAGGTTATCTTTGGTGTAGTTTAGTTTCTGATAACTTGCATAAAGCCTTTTGCAGCTCGTTGGTTCAATTTGTATTTAGGCCATGGGGCCTGTTTCTGGTTTAGATGGTTGGGCCATGGTCTAAACTTTTGATAAGGGAGGATGGGAAGTTAAATCTGGCAGGTGTCACAGGGTGCTCAGCTGGCTGGATGGCATCATCTTAACAACCAAGAACAGAGCCATGGAATTCAGACTTTAAGGGGCTAGGGCGCAGAGAGAGAGAATTATCCAGGTGGTTTTCTTTCCGGGTCTCATCCATCTCCTAATACTGTGGGTGAAATTTTGAACCTGCAAACAAGATAACTGTCCTGTTGTTTCAGTGTGCACAACCAGATCATGTATTTCAACCCCTTAAGCCAAGGGCCCCTCATTTCAACCAGCAGAACTTCAGAATGCAAATTAACTGGAAAGAAAGGATGATGATTGGTTGTCACAATGATAATGTTTTTAGCAATGACCTGAGCTACTGACCTGGCCTTGACCATGATCCTGTAACCCCGGTTAAGAATTCTGACAAACAAGGGAGCCAAGCTTGTTGCCAGGTGGGTGAGAAGATGGGGAAGACTGCAGATTGTTCATCTTGCCATGGGTGTTGAGCCTTGTGATTGTGCAAACCCTGGGGGATAGAAGGTGACTAAGCCAATCCCAGTGGGGAGGAGAGGAGGACAGCTCTGCCTGAGGGTGTGCTGGTGATCTCCTATCTCTCCCTGCCTGCGATGTTGCCTATTTTGCTCTGAAAGGGGTTTGCTGATCTATTCTGGGAGAGACCAACTGGACTTAGATCCCCCTACCCTATGAGGACTTTTTCCACTGTGAGTAATGCTTATTGCTGCTGCAGAGAGGTTGGCCTCCTGGGCAAATCAGCACCCTGATCACTTCCCCACGCTCAAGCACCTTCAGGCCTGCAACGCCTCATCAAGGTACGTGGGTTCCTCCACATTATGGAGCCCACTAGTATGGAATAAATGGGACTCATGAATCCAGGGAAATCCACTCTCAGGGTCATGTTACTTGTAGGTTGGATGGTGTTACCGATTTACCCACTCCAAATCCATCTTCCCCTTCTCTTTATGTGCTTCCTCTATACTTCCCCATGTAAATAAAGTGTACCTTGATTGTTGATTCATCCATTATAGAGTTGTCAGAAGAGCATATGTACGAGGTATCAGGCTAGTCATATGGATAAGTAGTGGGACGGGGATAGTTGAATTACATCGGGAGATATGATAGGGTTCTGACACCCTTAAACCGGCAGGTGGAGTCATTGCCAGTTAGTAGCTAAGAACCCAGGCCGTTGGAACTCACTGCTACCAAAGCAGAGGGACACTCGGTGTGGGCTCCTGTTGATGACTAGCTGCCCATAGTGGTACAGCCACCCATAAAACTCCTTACAATCACAACAATTAAATACACCACACAATAATTACTTTGCTTAATTACAACCTAATTTCTTCAAATGTACCTACTCCAAGGGTTTCCAGTGAGCATTCACTCTATGGACCATTTGAAGGATGAGCAACAAACTATTCATTAGCTAGAGGAAGACAAAAAATGGGATACATGCATAAAAGCATAATTCTAACTCATAAACTAATTCATTAACTCAGAAAACGATGTCTCTACTCACAGGATCCTGTGCTGTAAATTTGAAGAAGACGTATTCTTCATATAAAACAAAGAGGTTGAATCCATGTGTTAAATGAAAATCTTAGTCACGTTAACTTCAGTCCCAACTAGTGTTTCCATAATATAAAAACCACTATCTGGCATCAGAGACATTCCACTCGCCTTTATCACCACTGAAGACAAGATATTGCAAAGAGAGACAGATGGTGAATTATGCAGTGAAGTGGACACAGTATAATGGCTAGCTCTTTGGAATGGAGTTTGTGGTGAAAAAGGGCTACAGCTCTGTTGCTGGCACCCAGTGCCGAGAGGCTAAACAACAGCTGGAGTTGGTTCGCTACCTGGTGTGCTACACCCAATAATCACAACGGGGTGGAGAAGCAGAAAAGTTTATTTGCAGCTGCAAAAAGGTACAGGGAGAATAGAATCTCAAATCTTGCACACAGAGCAGGAAGTTACACAGGCTTTTATACAACCTTTTTCCCAGCTTACTTATCCAATAGCAAGCTGCCTAAGTATCCATATAGCCAGCCAATCCAGTTCCCAACTAGTTCCCTTGTTCTCTGTATCATTTGTTAAACTATACATAAAGCTGCTTTATTCAGCATTGTTCTTCCATATCTGCCCTGTGTGGCCTTGCTTAGTTTCAGGCAGTCTGACTCTGCAACATATTGTTGCAGATCCTCAGCATAACTGCTGCGAGTGCCTCCAGGCGGGGGGGCCAAGGACACTTGGGCCTAGTACGCAGAGCGGCTGCGAGTGCCTCCAGGCGGGAGGGGGGGCCAAGGACACTTGGGCCTAGTGCGAGGGGGCTTCATCGACACTTGTGGTCTTCCATCCCCTCAAGTTACCTAGTGGCCATGCCCCAGTGTCCCCAACAGCTCCATTCTATATCTCAGCTTTTGTCAGAGCTCCAGTTGTTGTGAGAGAAATGTGGGAGTGGTTGAGTTATTTTAACCAGCAATTTTGAACTTCTGTAGAACACCTGGAACAGATGTGTTGTATATTTGTTTTCTCTTATAGCAACTCTGAGCCTTGGCATGCCCTCTTAATACATCACTTCCCACACACACGGCACCAACACACCTCTTGGATACTCTGATACAAAACTATTGATGTCATAAGGGCTTAGGATGACCAGACAGCAAGTATGAAAAATCAGGTCAGAGTGTGGGGGGTAATAGGTGCCCATATAAGAAAAAGCCCCGAATATCGGGACAGTCCCTATAAAATTGGGACATCTAGTCACCCTATGAGGGCTGCTCAGTATGAGGAAGAACAAAACTGGACCCAGTCTGAATACTGGTCATGAGCCAAAGCCTAATAAAGTCAATGAGAATCTTCTTCAGTAGTTGTGGGATATCATCTATGTAGCAGGAGCCGTTCACCTTAGTTTCTGACCTTCAATATGGCATCCAAACTTTTCTCCAAAGCCAGACACATAAATTCAGCCACTCTCAGCTTTCTCAATAACTCCCTCAATATTAGTTGAAAGAGAGGATACTCATCAGGGCAGGATTAATGTACAGTCACTATATGCCCATGCCTAGGGCCCTGGCTTCTGGAGCCATGTGATTGATTACATCAGAATCTCAGCTTTCATTTAAAAAAATGTTTCTAACCCATATAGTTGCAAAGAAGTGCCTGAAAAGGTGAACTCAGTGTAATTAAGGTCTTGTCTACATGCAGAAGTTGCTCTTGTTTCACTTAAATCAGTTGGATCTATGTCTCTTATCATGTACACCTTGGTAGGCTGCAGGGCTGCTACCAGCAGGTTAGGTTTCTGTAACAGACATGGACTGGCTACAGAGCTTCCTTCTCAGAGAGATACAGCAGATGTGTTCACTATAAGATCCTTTAATGCTCTGCCAGGAATGGCTGGTGTGAGCTTAAGTAAGGTATGTTACACATGGTGCCACCTACCGGTTAGCAGTTATAACATCTCCACCTTTAAGTATTACTTTCCTAACATTAGCAATATTCACGCTATCACACTATTTTTAAAATTCGGTATGAATCAGTCTGCTAAGTGTCTCTGAATCATACTGGTTTTCTTTTTATGCGAACCAAGCACATAACAACTTGGTCATCCGGCTGTCCATTAATTGCAATGACTGACTGTGGTTGGTTTGGAATCTTTGAGTCGTCTTCTTTTTGTTTTGCTTCTGCCACTGGGAGAGTTTATTCTGTTGATTGTTCTCTCTGAGGAATAAATTGTAGATGTTGATGGTTTCTGTTAAACTCTCCACTGTTGGTCTCATTGACATATGATCTGGGCAATGAGTTCTTTTTCTTTACCACAGCTAGAGTTCTCCATCCTTTTTCTCAATCCAGTTTGACACAAACACAGTCACCAGGTTCCACACCCGGCGGTGCTCTTGCTGAGTGACACCTGTTGTGTTCCTAAGCTCTTTTTGACATTTTATCCATATTGGCTACTCTCTTCATATCTGGCTACTTTGGGCATAGGTTCTTTTCCAAAGTTGGAACAGTAATTCTGAGTTGTCTTCCCACCAGGAGCTGTGCTGGACTGTCTCCAGTAGCTGTTATCAGTGTTGAGCTGTAACTCAGAAGAGCAAGGAATGGATCTTCCTGCTGTAGGATTTTTGTGGCTGGCTGTAAAGATCTCTCAGCCTGTTCATTCATTTGTGGGTAATGTGGGATACTAGTAACATGATGAAAATCATATTTTGTTTGGAATGACTTAAATTCCACTGCAGTGAATTTTGGTCTGTTGTCCATGACACTAGTAGTTGTGGAACAGGGAAATGAGTAAAAGTGCATTTCAGATTCTCCATAACACTGCAACATGTTATGTCTTTCAAATACATTATTTCTAGATACTTGGAAAAATAGTCCACCATAACCAAGTAATGATGTTCTCTGAATTCAGCCAGTCTCTTCCAAGATCTCTCTGGTAGAGGTATTATTACAGGTTCTTTGTGTTGTGTTGGTCTGTTAGTTCTGCAATGTTCACATGCGCATACTTTATTCTTCATGTCTTTGCTGGTGCCCGGCCACCACACTGACTGGTTGGCCTGTTCACAGCATTTAGTTAGTCCTTGATGACCTTCATAGATGAGGGTTAGGATTTCTGCTCTCATTTTGTTCTGAATTACAATGCAATTGTCTTTTATCATTAGTCCATTTGACTTGCTTAATTGGCCACGTACCACAAAGTAGTCTCTTGTCACTTCCTTACTGTCTTCTAGATACTTGGGCCAGCCAGCTCTAATGTAACTTAGAATTTATTGGAGTTGCGTATCTGTTAACGTTGCTTTTTATAGCTGGAGTAGTCTCTTTTGTGACACTGGCCTGTACACGTCCACAGCAGCCACATACAGCTTTAAGTCATCTTTGAGCTGATGGGTAGTTGAGTGTGATGCTCGGCTCCGTGACAGAGTGTCTGCTACTCCCAGAGTTTTCCCAGGAACATAGTTAGCAATTGGCTTAAATCGCATTCACCTTAGCAATAGACGTTGACATCTTAGCGGTGCTTGATCCAGGTCTTTTCCCTTGAGGAGGGTTACAAGCGGTTTATGATCTGTTATCAGTGTAAACGAATCTAACCTTCACAGATAACTGTCCAAGTTCTTACATGCCCATACGCTTGCCAGGCACTCCTTGCCAAACTGTGCATATGGTTTTTCTGCTTCTGGAAGTGGGTAAGAGCAAAATGCAACTGGCTTCCATGTCGAGCCATGTTGTTGCAACAATACACCACCAATACAGCTGCTTGCATCCACACTGAGCATTTGTAGCTTTGTTCACAGGTTACTATTTGAAACCTGGAGCTCTTGAGATAATTTCTTTGACCTTTTTGAAGGCAATTTCTTGCTTTGACCCCCAGAGCCATGATGTGTGGGATTTTAATAGTTCATTCAGTGGTTTTGTCATTGAGAAAGGTCTTGTAGGCAGTGGTGCAAGCAGAATTCATTTCTTACCAGTACACTGCACTCATGGGAGCGACACAAAGGGGGGGGCACCAGCTAAAGGGGGTCATATGACCTACCACATGACCCCTCCCCACCCTGCCCCCAGCCTGGGGCTACCATGCTTTCCCCCCCCCCCCCCCTTCTCCTCCCCTTGATCCATCCCACATTACCTGGTGTGGGAGGGGGCTCTGTCCTCCTTCCAGTGCACTGGAGACTTCTGAACTGCAGGATTCTCCGGAACCGCAGCAGTGAAAGGAGCAGAACGTGGGGCCACCTGCCGGCCACATGCCGGCAGCTCCTCCGGTGCGGCTGTATCGCCCCCAGCCCTTCCACACAGCTGCGTCTCCTGAGTCCTGTCTGGGGTCTGTACAGCAGTCCTGCCGGAGGACAGTGCTAGGCGGGTGGGTCTGGGGGTGGTACAGCTGTGCCGGAGTAGCTGCCAGCGTGGGGCCGCCCATTCTTCTCCTCTTGTGTCTTTCCGGTACAGAGTACTGGCTATAAATGTCTTACAGGTACGGCGTACCAGACTGGACCACCATACCTGCACCACTGCTTATAGGTATTGACCAAGGTGATTTATCATCCCCAGTACGTGTCTTAGTTCTGGTACATTTGTTGGTGAATTTGTTTCTTGAATTGCTTTTACTTTCTCAGGGCTAGAACTGATTCCATCTTTGCTTATTGTCTGTCCTAAAAACTTGATTTTGGGTAGGCGGAAAACACACTTTTCTTTGTTTAGCTTCAGTCCAGATTGATTGAGGGTTCTGTTGTGCTCCTCCATCAAAGATCCATAGATCACAATATTGTCCATGAAAAATATAACTCCATTTGTCTGTGTTAACAGTTCTGCCATCTTTCTTTGGAAAATATCAGGTGCACTGGTAATCTCAAAAGGTAAACTTCAAAGCAAATGCAGTCAGTGTAGCACTTTATTCGGCTAAAGGAATTTTCCAGAATCCTCTCAAGGCATCCAGCTTGGAGAACACTGTAGCTCCTTTCACTCTCGGGAGGAAGTCATCCAGTGTTGGGAGGATATGTTTTTCTCTCAAAACTGCTTCATTAAGTCTTTTAAGATCCACACAGATTTGTATTTTTCTTTATAACTGGTACCACTGGGGCACACCATGCTGTTAGCTCAGAGATTTTCTTGATTTTGCTGATCCACTCCATTCTTTTCAAATCAGTTTCCACTTTCTGAAGAAATGGGACATACTATGGTTCAGCATTGTCTCTTAAGGTTATTTGTACTGAATCTCCTTTGAAAAGCCCAATATCACCAAATATTCCATTGAGTTATTCCACCGGTCTCACTAGGCCCATCTTGGCTGCCATGCTGTGGCTGAGAAGGCTGTGGGTCTGTGATCCTTTGATCACCTACATTCTGAATGTAAAGCTGTTGTCTTTGTAAGTTGTTTCTGTGGTGAACAGGCCCAGGCAGTTCAGAATTCCTCCAGGACTAGTCAGAGCTGTGTCAGGTGACTTCAGCTCTGGGAGGGGTTGAAGATGACTGCAAGCCCCTTCTGAGATGACTGTGACATCAGCTCCTGAGTCAATTTTAAAGTCAGTGGGCTTTCCATTAATATTTAGTTTCATTCTCCATGCAGGCGTTGTGTCATCACATGTGATAGATCCCAGAAACAATAGTTCTTGATTGTCTGTAATATTAGCCATCTCCCTGACTGCCTTGGAATGGCTAGCAACTGCAAAATGTCCATATTTTGTGCATGTATTATACCTTGCAACTGAAATCCCCCTTTCAGCACTGGTTCAGTACCTGTACGCTGTGCAAACAGGGGAGGGGGACCTCAGTCTTTAGACAGTTCCAAAATTTCTGCCACCTGGGCTTGTTTCATGGTGCTGTTGTTAGGTGCCCAATTCGTTCTCCCGGTGTTCCAAAAAATAAAGCTACTTGGCAGTGCCTCCAGCGAGGTGAGGGGTTAACCCCACTAAGGCCATGGCTACCATATTTGAAGTCACAAATAATTCTAACTCACACAAGCAAACAAATTAAAAACAGTTAATATAAATGTTATGCAAGGGTCTGATTAAAGAGAAATATACAGTCAGTAAAAATAGTAAATGAATAGAGATATAAACAATGCTTTTTAATTACTAAAGGCTGTGCTGGAAAACAGATGAGGTCACATGACTACACATTCCCTAGGGTTCCTAACCAAAAGTGTCTCCCTGCTCAGTTCTGTCTGTTCCCCGTGTTCCAGGTGCCCAGATGGTACATGTAGAGACACATTGCAGGCCTGTACGGAGATGCTGTTAGAAACACACTTTATTATACTGGGAACTGGCAGTGCAGGTCTTGAGGATCCAGGGAGATGAGAGTCCTGTTGCAGATGCAATGTGCCTCAATGGTGCAAGATTAAATCCTGCCTATCTGACTAATACAGGGGACCCATTCAGGGTCCTTTGTTGGCTGAACGGTCAGGAGACTGGTGCAGGCCAGCAGGTCCTCCCTGGGGATTTCTGGAGAGGGACTAACTGCCCCCTCCCTTCTGGATTGGTGCTGAAAGTTTTTCAAGCTTGGAACCCACAGGTTCAGTGGTCAGGTCTCTGGATCCAAATCTTAGCTGTGATGTGGCCTGGCTGTAGGCTAGCAGGTGGCAGCAGGAGAGGCAGGCTGTTTCCACCTGCTGCTGCAGGATGAACAGATCCTGAGGCTTTTCTGCAGGCTGAGGTTACTAGGGTGACCAGATGTCCTGATTTTATAGGGACAATCCTGATATTTGGGGCTTTTGCTTATATAGGAGCCTATTACCCTCCATCCCTTATCCCGATTTTTCACACTTGCTCTCTGGTCAGTCTAGAGGTTACAGACAGGCCACTTGCTGGACCTGGATGTTCTGTGACCTTCTCTCCCCTCCACACTCTGGCTGGTCTCTGCTGCGTGGAGGGAAAACCGGCCTATTCACAGCCTCCCTCCCATTTTCCTGGCATCCGGGGCTATGCCCAGGGTCAGACTCTGCTTTCCATCTGCCTGGTTGTGTTCGGCCTTCTAAGCGACTGATGGTGACTTCTGTTGTCTTGCCTCCTCCCCATTGGTTGAGGGAGGAGGATCTCCAGGTGACTGGGGGCGGGGGTCATGTTCCCCTCACTGTCCTTTCTACAGCATAAGACTCTGTCGTGGACCCCATGGAGGCCCCAAAGGGGTGTCTCTTCTCTTGGGGCACAGCCCCCTTGCTATGGTAGGTGGGGACTACATCCCGTTGGCTAAACTGTTAGGCTCTGCATTTTTCCACATATTGTACTTTTATTCTGAAAAGCTTTGTAGTTTGCTTGGAATTTCTTTATAGCCTCAGGGCTTTTATGGTAATGACTTTTACCACTCATGCTGTGTGCACTTACTACTTCGAAGCTAGTTTCAGGTTTTTCAAGTTGCTGTTGCCTTTTGTTCTGCTGTTTGACTACCAGACTGCTTTGCTATCCGTACAGCTGTGAGTAGGTTTAAATCTGGTCTTTAATTGTAGTTGCTGTGAGAGATTCTTGTCTGTTAACCCAATAATCAGGCTCTCTCTCAGATTTTCATGTTTTGCATTTCTCAAGTCAGTTTTCAGCCAATGCATGCCGCACTCATATAAAAGGTTCAACATTTTCTCCTGCTTCTTGAATTCACTGAGGAAAACATGCTCTTTCATAAACCACATTTCTGAGATACAAAGTGTGCATCAAACATGGCCAGAAACCTTCCATAGTCATCTCTGTGGCTGTCTTCAGCAAAGTCAAAAGATTTAAAGATATATTCTGCCTGTTTCCCCATAGATACGTTAAAGCTGATACCTGGATATCTCCAGTTTCCTGGTGGAGTATTGTAGCCAGGAATGGCTGCTGTGAGCTTAAGTAAGGTATGTTACTCATGGCTTCACCTCGTGGCTGAACAGTATAATACAGTTTAGCATTCCATGGCATCTCTCTTTCTGCCTACTGTATTTTCCACTCCACTGATGAAGTGGGTTATAGCCCATGAAAGCTTATGCCCAAATAAATTTGTTAGTCTCTAAGGTACCACAAGGACTCCTCATTGTTTTTGCTAATACAGACTAACACAGCTACACCTCTGAAACCTCTCTCTATCTGTGCGTCTCTTTTAAATTATTATTTTTCCAGGGTATCTGCTGGCAGGAAGTCATGTGACCACAGAAGAGCAGGCTGCCCTAGCTTGACTATTACTGGTTGAAAAGAAGAAGCAAGTAGCCCAGAGAGTGACTGCACAGACACTGCTTGTAGGTAACTTAGGGATAAGAGAAGAGCTGAGATAAAAACAGAAGCTGTACATCAGAACTGAGCTGCTCCTTGACAGTAATTTGGAGCTATGGCCTCACACCACCATAAACTGGTGAAAACTCTGGCAGCTTCACCCCGAGTTGATAAAAGGCCACTTGTTGCCATGCCATGCTGTACCTGATGCAGAATAACCTCCATTCACCACTGCAAAGATTGGACGCCATTCCTCTAAAGGTGTCTGAAGAATAGACATGAGCACTGCCCTGGCAGGTACTGTCCGGGCTCTGCTTCTCTGGTAGAGGGCTGCTGTTAGCTGATGGAGAACAGACATTTCAGTGATATGTGATTAATATTGCTGCTTCACCCTCTACTCACCGGAAGGAATTCAGCCTCCAATGTTTAATTGCCTATTCCAGGGCACCCTTCAGGTGGTTTTCAAAATTTTTCTGTTATTTTTTTCCTCTGACTGTTGGTAACAATTCCATGGAAATGAAATCCATGCCTTCTGTCACACAGGCACAGGTGCCGACTCCATGGATGCCCCGGGGCTAGAGCAGCCACGACAGAAAAAATAGTGGGTGCTCAGCACCCACCGGCCACAGCTGTTCAGTGGCTAATCAGGAGGGCCTCCAAACAGCTGATAGGGGGCCGCCACCAAACAGCTGTTTCGTGGCTCAGGGAGGGGCTTAGGGGGTAAGGTGGAGAGTGGTGGATGGGTGGGGGCGGAGCAGGGGCAGGAAGAGGTGGAGCCTCAGGGCAGAGCGGGGGTGGAGCACCGCTGGGGCAAACTGGAAGTCGGCACCTACGCACACAGGTGTATACAGATTTGTTATAGTAGGGCGGCTGTAGCCTGCCAGGTTCTCAGAATAATACTGAGGATGTCTGCAGCACCTACCTTCCAAATATCTGCCAGTGCTTTGCAGACACCAAATTCAGCCTCCCACAACCCCAGGGAGGTGCGGTAGCTACAAACTCCCTTACAGATGTCTTTTGAAATAAAGGTTTTCTTTAAAAAAAAATATATATATATATATTTTTCATCAGCCTGAGATGCTCTACAAATGCAGAGAGCAGGTTCCAAAGGAATGTCACTCAGGGCATGGCTACACTGCAAGCGAAGGTGGGACTGTAGCATGGGTGGGCATACCCGTACTAGCTTGAATCTAGATCTCATGGCAGGGGTTCAGTGCCGGCTAGCAACCTGAGCTCATACCAGGTTCGCTGGCGAGTGTGTTCTCTAATTACTAGCTGTGCAGCCAGGCAGAAGAGCTGAGGGGTATGGGGAGGGGAGCCAGCCAGCAAAGGCTGCCTGCAAGTGGGTGGGGGTGGGCAGGAACTGAGTAGGCTGGGACTCTGCCCCTTCCCACGTGCTGGCCAGCACATTGGAGCTGGCTCAGATTGTGTGTGGGGTAATCTGTCAGCTGCCCCAGTGCGATTAATTCAGGCTTCTCCCTCACCCCCGCCAGTACAACTGTTGTAGTTCTTTCTCCTACACTAGGGCAGCTAATGCAGGCCCAGCCCTGCCGCTCTGCGGGGCTCTGTTGCAATGGCTGCTCTGGGCCCTGCCCCTTGCTCCTCAGGCCCCGGGATGGGCAGAAGTGGGGCCCAGTTCCAGGAGGAGGAGGAGGTGTGAAGCAACTGGGAGGGGCAGAGAGAGGAGGATGAGGCAAAGTGAGATGAGAAGAGGGCACGGCGTCAGGATTAACCAGACTGTGCCACGTGCCCCTATGATTAGATGTGATTGCACCGGAGCTTTGATGGCATAATAATGACTTGCAGCGTCTGCCAGGGCTGGGAGACGATGTCCCGGGGAGGGTGACTTTTTTCCAGTGGGACACTGCACAGCAGCATTTGGGACAGGAAGTGAAGAATACAAATTCCATTTAAAACTCCAGGGAGCAGCCCTACACAGCTCAGGTGGGATCAGAGGTTGTGATGGGGTGTCCACCCTGCACAAGGCCTGAAGGGGTGGGTGGCCGGGGGAAATTCTCTGCTAGGCTGCACCAGGGAGCAAGGAGGACCAATTAGAGATGAAGCTGAGCTGGACAGGAACAAGAGGGGCCTGTATTACGTTTAGCAGCTGACAGTAGAAAGGCTGCAGTTGCTCTCTGGGTGAGAGGTGGTGAGGTAAGAAGTAGCTTAGGGTCACAGCAGTAAAGTTCAGGATTATGCAGACCTTGATGGCTTGTTGTAGGGTCCTGGGGCTGGGTTCCACTGTGGGGGGAGGGGCCTGGATTCCCCTGCCAGCCTCTGGGGAGGTGGCACTGCTAAGGGGCAGTGGACGGTAAGACTGCCTGGGACAGTGGGTCCCGAGAGACTTTGATACGTGCACCCCTGGAAGGGGAAATCTACAGCCGGACGGACGAGCCACAAAGTGGGAGCAGTTGAGTCCTGAGAGCATGAGACTGAGAGGGAGACGGACTGAGCAACAATAGGAAGGGGCGTCAGACTGGCAGAGCTGATGCCCCGAGGTGTCCAGAAGGAGGCGCTCCAGCAGGGAGTAGAGTACCCCATGACAGCGGGCATCGGTCTCAGGGAGCTCACAGCCCCACCCGCTGCACTCAACCTGATAACCCCTTGCATCCGTGGCCTTGAAGTGCCAGCAGGCTACAGACCCCCCTGCTGCCGCTTCTGAGGTGCTGGTGGAGATTGTTCTGTCCCCCACCCCTGCTTCTCCACTTTCTCGCCATTGCTGCTCTTTATTTTCTCCCCTTCCTGCTCCTCCTGCACAAACCCCCCCCGCCTTCCAGGCTGCACAGCCCTGTCACAACCCCTGCCGGGGTTCTTCTGGGGTGAAGAACGTTTGCTCCAGCAGTCAGGACAGAACGGGTCAGCAATGTTCCAACAAAACGCTTTTCTACTGGAAAATGGCAGATTCATCAGAATGGAAACTTTTCACAGGAACATCTCGATTTCCTCAATGCTCCCTGCTCGCTCACTTCCCTTGGGGGTTGTTGCAGAGCTGGGACCCTGGAAGGCCCAGGAGCCCTACTTTGAGCCGGGGCTGTCAGGGCTTCCAGTCTCCCTGCCCCACAGCAAGGAGTCTGGTAACCCTGGAAGCTCTTGGACCCCTGGCTCGAGCCAGGGCTGTGGCAACTCCCAGCTTCTCAGGGCATGTCTACAATGCACATTCCTCATGGTGGCAGGCAGCTAAGTGTACCCTAGATGGCGCCATCAATGGTGTGCAGTGTAGACATACACTGAGTGTGCACTACTGAAGGTATGTCTACACTGCACACCACTGGCAGAGGCATCTAGGGTACGTGTAGCTGCAAGCCGCAGTGAAAAGCAGGCCAGATAGGCAAGATAATGTACGCAGCTGGGTTAGTGCTGGATCCTAAGGGATATTGTTGATAACACTGTCCACGTGCCTGGATGTAGACATGGGACAGTGGGTGCTTATTAAATTGAATGAAACATCAAAAGGGGATCAACATAAATTGGAAGCTACAATATCATTGGTTTTGAGTAATGCATTTTCCTTTCATTAGTATGGAACAAGTATACAGATTAGCTCTCCCTGCTGAAGATACGGCATGTTGCTGTTTTTATGTATCAATAGACCCTGTGGATGTATAGTGTGTAATTCACAATCAATTTGCCTCGAGATTAGAAAATAAAGTAGGGAGGAAAAAAAGAAAGGAAACCTGCTTAACTTAACAGCTGGTAATGCTTTAAAAGCTACCACCACGGAGCTCTCAGTTGCACTTTAAAATCCAATATGTGGCATTATTTCACAGCCTAACTCAGTTAAAGTTCACCTGGATATTGGGCAAATATTGACAAAGCTTTCCAATCGTGCTGGTACAATACTCTAGAACTTCATTTTGTTTGTAGTGTTTCTTGTACACACTGTATCTCCAAACAGGGACAATTACAGCATTAAATAATAAATAATAGGAAAGGCCAGGAGAAAAATACAAAGGCCTAGCCTTTACCTTGTCTATGGGATGGTCAGCTCTTTGGGGCAGGTGCTGTTTCTTATTCCTAGCACAGCGGGGCTCAAATCTCCATTAAAGCCTCTAGACTAGGGTGACCAGACGTTCCGATAATATCGGGACAGTCCCAATTTTAAGTGATTTGTCCAGCGTCCCGACCATACATCGGTCGGGATGCCCTTTGTCCTCATATCGGCGACCACTCACTGCACACACCTGAGGTCCTGAGCTGGCAGCGCTTCGTGGAGCAGCTCCCAGCGCCCGCCCGCCGGCAGGAACCTGCAGTGCGGTCCCTAGGCACAGAGGTGGAGGGGGTCTCCATGTGCCGCACCGGCTCGCGTCCTGCTCAATCAGAGCTGCAGGGGCAGGGCTTGCAGGTGCCAGCTGCGGGCAGAGAGCCCTTCGCCCCCCTGACCCAACCCGACCTGACCCTAGGAGCCAGAGGGACCTGCCAGATGCTTCCTGGGAGCTGCCCCAGGTAAGCACCGCTGGGACTCTCCACCTTGCCCCCCAGCAGGTCCCTCTGGCTCTTAGGGGTGCGGTGGAGGGGCAGGGGGCTCTCTGCACACTGCAAGCACCTGCAAGCCCCTCTCTACGGCTCCAGCAGCTCGCGCTTGTGGCGGGAGCAGCAAGTGGAAAGTCTGGAGACCCCCCTCGCCGCTCTGACCCTAGGAGCCAGAGACCACCCAGCAGGGCTGATGAGTGCGGCCAGGGAAGGGGACAGGGTGTGATGGAGTGAGTGTCTGGGAGGTGTGTGTGTGGGGTGTTGGGCTGTGAGGGTGTGGAGGGCACTGGGCGGTGGGAGAGGTTTTTGTGTTTTGGGGTCCTGGGCAGTGGGGGCCTGTTGGGGGGTGCTGGGCAGTGCGGGAGAACTTTGTGTGTCAGGGCACTGGGCAGAAGGGGTCCTGTGTGGGGCATTGTTTAGTTGTGGTGGTGGGGCTGTGGGAAAGGACACTGGGAGGGAGGGAGGAGAAACCTGTGCACCCCCTCTTCTGGGGGCTGGGGCTGGAGCCATGAGTCCTTGCCCCGTGGCTTGTGGTGCAGGCTGCAGCAAGGGCCATACACCCCTTTGCAGCTTCCTAGGGCTGTGCACCCCCTCTCATGGCTCCGGTCGGGGCTGTGCACCTGTGGCTCTCTTCCTCCCCCTTCCACCCGCTCGCCCAATGTGTCCTGATATTTCACCCTTGCGATCTGGTCACCCTACTCCAGACGCTAGTGTAATACCAATACTGAGGAAAGGGAGGAAAGAGATGTTTCCTCGTCCTTGGCTCTCTATATGCCAGCAGTCTGCAGGTGAGCAGAGCCTCCCCCGAGCTGCATTCCCCTCCCCTTGTGGTTAGCCCAGCTGAGGACCCGCCTTGGCTACAGGCAGTTGGCTATCAATTCGGAGGGCCTAAGCGCCTTCACTGGCAGCCCAGGGTTTCCTCCCATCATTGTGAATTGGTGTCCCCTCACTAGCTCCTTCTGCATGCAAAATCAGGGGATGTACGGCTGCAGGATCCACAGTCTACAGCGGCTGGGCCTGGATGGCGCTGAATAACTCCTGGGTGCATATGAAAGGCCGCTTCCCCAGTGGAAGGGTAGAACTTCACTCAAACACTGGAAGTTAAAGGGTTCTCAAAAAGAGGGACTCAGCTCTGCTGACTTTGCAGGCCCACGCACTTACAGTACAGCCCTGTGCAATTAAAGACGAAGGAAACCACTGGGCTGTGGCCATCGGTAGGGTTCTATAGAAATAACAATACAAAGCTAGAGAATTTAATGAAGAGTGAAATCAGTCGGAAAGTGTTTTCAACCATCCAAGTGAGCTTGATAGCACGGATGTAATGCTCTGTTAAATCGTACAGGCTGGTCTCTAGGACATTTCCATAAGGGAAAGCATTTCTCCGTGTAAGAATTTCCAAGGGGGAAAAGGCTGTGTTGAAGCAAAACTTCACTGCTGAAATATTGATCCAGTCTGAACGGGTTAGGTTATTGCTTGCTCGGGGTACAGATGCGGGCTGGTGAGAACAGCTGAGAAATAGAACAGGGAGCACGTGGAATCCCTGTCTCAGGAAGACTCTGCTCTTGGGGATGATTTAGGGCTCTTCACAATCCTCTGACGCTGGAGACTGGGCTAGGTGACTGATTCAAGAGCCTGTCTGACCTGAAGATGCCCATGGGTCTATGATGACAACAAGGGAACTCCCAAGTCGCAGCACACAAGGGAGGAGAGTGGGGATAGAGACAGTGCTTACCCTGGGAAGATGGTAACCAGGGGAGCTCCTGCAGGGTAAGTCTGAGCTCGGGCTCAAGGCACAGCTGGGTCACGGGGAGGGAACATTCATGTGCGACTGCTGTGCAGGTCTGATCTGGGGCAGGGTGGAAGCTGGGAAGCAGCATTACAGGAATTCCCTGGCTTTCCTGTTCTCACAGCATGGGAGAGGATCCAGAGATCGCCAGCAGTCTCAGGAGGAGGAGGTGGGGAGCAGCAGCTATGATCTGGGCTTAGGGGCCCCAGAACCCGGTGACGAGAGGAGGTGCCAGCATGGGGGCACAGGAAGCATTGGGGGCATGATGGAACCTCAGCTAATTGAGAGCTTCATTAACTGAGATCGTAAGGCTATGGCTGGGAGAATAACAAGAAGAAACCTAACAGCTGATGTAAGGAGTGGGTCTTGCTTTCTGTCCTACTTTCAGACTGCAAACAGGCCGAGAAATCCTTGGTGCTATTTATTTGACATTTATTATCCAGCAATTTATGTGAATAATCCTCGGCCTGGAGCATCTTTGCAGGCAGCTTGTTGCGAGTCTTCAATATTTGACATTTGCATTGCTGTGATTGGGCTCACAGGTCACAGGGTGGTGTTTCTGTTCCCGGATTGGCTGAGTTTGACTTTTGGAGTCAGGTTTACCGTTCTTGGAGTTCCGAATGTGAAATTCGCTATCTTCTAACCCTAATGGGCAGCCACGGGAACTTCTGCAATGAAAGGATGAGGTGACAATACAGATTTTACTTTGCTCACATAAACTGTGCACTTCATTTGCTTTTGCTCCTGAATGCTATGGCCAATGCTATATTGTGAAGAGCTGTGGAGTTGTGCTTGCTGCACAAGCACAATTGGACAGCTCCATTTGCAAACCAACAGCTACTGAAACAAGGCTCCTGCTCACTGCTTGCTTCCATGTCTCCTTAGGCTGTCAGACAAGTAAGAGGTGCCCATGACTGTGCTTGTGCACCGGAACTGGAAAGACACCATATGCCTAGTTCATCCCTGGTGTAACTGCAGTGACTTCATTAGTTACACTGGGGTGGATTTGGCTCCATCTTCCTTCTTTTCCCCAGGGGAGGATGTGCAAAGGGTGTTAAAGAGAATGCAGGTGGCACTGGGGGGGCTCACATGGACTGAGCCTCCCTTTTATTCTGGTTGGTTTTCCCGGAACCAGGACTGAGTCTTAGGAATGGATTGGTGCCCAACAAGTGCAGACAAGCTTCCCCGCCACCTCCCACACCCCACCCCATCCGAACAGCTCTTTGGCTCTCACTGGCCCATCTATTTCTTTCTTCAAAGTGCCCAGGAGCTCCTAGCCTAGTCACCAGCAAGAGGTACCGTTACTTACCAAACATGCTCTTGAATCATTGGTTGCATTACAGCAAGGCTTCAGTGGCAGGCTGGCCACCAGGGCAAAGGACTCCATAGGGAAGCTCTGGGACCAGCCCATATCCAACATGTGAGTGTGCGTAAATGAGGACAGATGGTCAATGGACGGATGAGTGGATGGTCAACAACTCCACAGCTGAAGAGCAGTTTCAGACCAGCCTGGTGGTGAAAGCCTCAGCAGTCCCACAAATTATCCTGGCACCCTGTGAGGTGGTAACCTAGTCAGCCATTCAGCTGTTCCTAAGGGTGGAAATCTACCTTTTCTTGGTTAAAACAAAGTCTAATTGTAGCTTTTATTTTGACTGAGCTACATCAGAACCGACTGGAGTGTGAAATTTGAAACCCAGCATTAGAGCGGGTCAGAAAATAACAATTAATAATACATGTTATTTATAAAGAACTCCCTTTCAAAAGTGTGTGAGGGGATGAAAAACAATGATAAAATGAATTCTCATTAAATAAAAAATATTTTTGAGGCAAGCAGACACTCTCTATGAACATTTTCAATTAGTCAAAACTCCAGTTTTCTGTTAAAAAGAAATTGATGACAAATTTGTGAGCAGTCCTGCCTGATATGTAAATAATCCTCACTGAGGACTAGGAACTCTGCTAGAGCTGGAAAAAAATATTTACAGTTAACAAATGTTCTTGCTATTAGGGTTAAACAGAACGTCTGGAACCACCGGAGCACTGGCATTCCAAGGCCTAGTGACTCTGAGCTCCTCAGCCGTTTCTCAGTGGTGAGGTCATGTGCTGGGGTCTGATCTTGCCCTGGTACCCGCTTCCATTCATTTGTGCTCTGACCCATGAGAGCCTGGGCTCCTTGGAATCCCAGGCCCATGTTGTGTGGGAAGCAGCCTCCCTTTCATTTCACTCACACACCTGAATGGGAGGCGGGAGGCTCTGGCTGGTCTTGCCAAGTGAATTTGCCCATTGAGATTGAAAAGCCGTGCAATGAAGTGTGTGAAGGAGGGGAAACACCCTGCACTCCAGGAAAAACTCCGAGGCTTTTGTTTTATTCCCTGATTTTCAAGCCAGGACAATTTGTAGGTCTAGCTTTGGGGGAAGTGATAAATCTTCCCACTTCCGCCACTTTCATCAAAAGAATGGGCTTTATAGTCACACGTCCAACGATTCCTCAGCCAACCCAAGATGTGTTAAATCATCGTTGCTTGGCACTCTTAGCTGTCCATTATTGTTTTGAAGGTTCAGGGCTTTTTTTGTTTTACCAATTCATCAAAAACCAATTCCGGGTCAGAGAGACTGATGGGACACTCTGTGTGGCGTTGTGAGTGTTGAGATAAATACACATTGAATGTTCTGGTTTCTTTTGAACACAGACGGCTTATAATACCTTTGCCACCCCTGGAAGGAGCAGAGATGCTGGCACACAAGACGCACAATAGTAGCTGTGACTGTGAAAGTTCTTGTTGACAATTAAGAGTTGGATACAATCATTGGTGATAAAGTAAGAACTGGCTCAACCCTGTACCCCAAACTTGAACCAAAGCCTTTCCCCAAAGTTTGGAAATACTATTCACTTTCTTTCTCCCTCCTGTTTCCACTGGGAGGTGGGGAACGTATGGCTTCAGTGTTTTTGCTTAAGTTTTTCATGGGCTTAGTTAAAGTCAATGGGGCCTCATTTAAGGGTCCAAAATGAAGTCTTCACAGAGTGTGGCTGATGTGCTATGAGAAGACCAGAGTTCGTGTTTGATCCCACAATTAGCAATATGAGGAGCTAAAAACACCCATGAAGGACAACTGCCAGAGAGAGTCCCATCCCAATTCCTGGACTAAACAGGTTCAGGTAAGTTCATGTCAGTTAAGCATCCATTCCAACGCTCCGAACCTTTGGATGAGGGGGACATACCCCTCTTGTCCCTCCCTTCATGTACCCACCACAACTGATGACATGAGTGTTAGTCCCATCCAGTGATGGCAAATCATCTTCTGAGACCATTCTGGTATTGAGGCAGGCCTGCACTGCACCTGGGGGAAGTAGAGCCCTGGTTAGGCTCTGGGCTCTGGCCGTTGGGCTGCAAGTCATGTGCAAACCATGGCAATGAAAGTAATGCAGATTGGGGAAAGCTCTGCTTGAATGCTGTCTGCCTCAAATGGGGTTGGAGTGTGCTGGATCCCATTACAAGGCTCTGAGTGCAAAGGGAAATGTCTCTCCTCGGAGAGGTTCTGTGGCTCTGGCATAGGCTTGCATTCTCTAACCCCTACCCAGACAATGCTTGTTGAAATCTGCAGACAGTACCACCTTGGTTTCTGTATAAGACCGTTCACCTCAGAGTGAGTCACCATCAACTGATTGAGCCTCTGTGCCTGAGGAATGGTGGAGTAGCTCCCTACTGCATGACAGAGGGAAACTGAGGCACACAGGTGAAGTGGTTTGCTCACAGTCACACAGTGACTCAGGACGAGAAGCAAGGAGAGCTGACTCGTGGGTTCCTGTTTGAACCATCAGACCACATTCCCTTCTTCGCTGCCTCTGCCTGGCCTGCCACTTGCAGCATCTCTTCCTCTCTTTCACACACACAGAATATCCATCCCATCCCTCCTGAGACCGTTCTCATCAGCTAGAGTCTTTGTGTCCCAGGGTCTGACACCACAGTGTGTTATTCCTCTGAGGAGTGGCACATCTGCGGTTATACTCAGCTTGTCAGGATACTGACATTAATAGGTTCGTGCACTTGGCTTCTTACGGTGTTTTGACTGCCCTGCTATTCAGAAGGGTGCTCTCCTGTAGATTCAGGTATGAAGTGTTGCCTCTGGGATGCTATGGGGAAATCAGTGTTTCATAGCAGATTTCCTGGTGCTAGCATATGGGGCATTGGATGGATCAAAGGTCTGACAGTGATAACAGGTGGCAGAAAAAGGATTTGGAATGGGAGGCAAGTAGCAGCAAGACTTTGCTCAGAAGGAGCAACTGGCCCAGCTTGCCAGAATTGCTACCCATAGAGCTGGCTGAGTTGCAAAGCCTCTGACAGCTGGTGTCCCAGCAGCTGACCAAGTGCATGGAACCAAATTCATGCCGGGAACAAGCTCATCTGATTCATCATAGTTACATCTGAGACGGATGTGCCCCAAATTAGTGGGACTAGGCAAAAGGAGCTGTCGCTATTCTTTCAACAGGGCAGTTCAGAGTTGGCACAGTGAAAAACACCTCACAATAATAAACCCTTGATGCTTCTCCAACGCTGTTCACCCCAGGGTCTCAGCGCACTTTACACACAGATAGTATTTTACTGATTAACCACAGAAAATATCTTTGGGGCTGGCAACCTTGCTCCCTGTTTGTTCACATCAAACCAAGCAAGCAGGCAGTTAATCCCAGCTGCTGGTGACTGCCTGAGCGTGAGCGAGGACCAGCAGAATGAGGGGTGTTTTTTTCCAGATTGCAAGAAGAATCTTTATTCTTTTGACAGTGACTTAGCCCTGCTCTGGAGCAGGCCTGGGAAAGCTTTCTGACGTGCTCATTTGGAGACCAGTTGGTGTAACAATCAAGGCTGCACGGGGCAATAAACCTTTAAATAACATTTCCAGGACATGACATATTGGGAATTTTGTATTGCCCTATGCTTGAGGAAGTGTTGCAAGTCAGAACAGAGAGACATCAGCTGAGCTGGGGGGAGGGGAGCAGGCGGTCATCCCAGGCACCCACTTCGAGGGGGGCTCTACACACCCTGGTACCCAATCCTTCCCCTAATAGAGTTCTGAGCCTGTGAATGAGAAGTGGCAGAGACTCCATGATGCTATTGATTTTACATGGAAGACACTGAGATATTGTGGTGATGGGCAGCAGTTTAAAGCCCTAAGATAGCCATCCAGCTGGGACTGCAATAGAAGGGAAGGCTGCAGGTTGGGCTTGAGCTATGGGGGCTGGAATAACAGAGGAGGCTGTGGGCTGGGATTGCATCAGCAGGGCTGTGAGGGAGCCAGGACTGGGGCAGCCGATGGGGAGGCGGGTCAGTTTTGAGGGACATTGGCAGAGCTGTGGGAGGGCCCCAGGACTGGAAGAACAGGGGATGCTGCACGTCAGGATTGAAGTGCACTGGCAGAGCTGTGAGGGGCCTGGGTTTGAAATCATAGCAGGGAGTGCAGCTCAGGACTGAAAATCATGAGTATTGCTTGATGTAAGTGGGACCAAACAATGCCTGACTCAAGCTAGTGGTTTTCATCCTTCAATTTCCTTTTAAACAATGCACTGTTTATGCACTGAGGCAGCTGAATTGCTGGCCTCTGTCATCTGCATCTATCGTTACTCCTCCCAAATCCTACCGCAGGTGCCCATGTAAAGAAAGAAAGGCAGTAACTATCCAGACAGGGGTGCTAAGCTGATGACTGATGGCTAGAAGAATGGAGAGAAAATGGCAATGAAAGAGGGAGTTGCTTTCAATCGCCTGGTTAACGACTTCATAAAGTTGGCAACTTGTTGGCAGATCACAGCAATTCATTTTTAAAAGAGAAACTTTAATATTCAGCCTCAAAGTTGGCAACATCAGAAATCATTGCTAAGAGACTGCAAATAAGTCTGGTTTGACTCAAATTAGATCCTTCCCTCCCTCCCCACCCTAGCCTCTCTTTAAACATCTGATAACTGACATCCTGGAGTCGCAATGGCAGCATAATGCTCTTCCATGCTGTATAAATCACGGTCTAGGAACGGAAATTAAGCTTGTAAGGTCCCACAGGAGCTTAAAACAATTCAGTTGGTGTGACCCGGACACAGCATTCATTTTCTCTCACGATGAAAGATATTTCTGCAGCCTTTACATTGTTGCGAGAGCCTCTGACTCCCTGCTCAGCAGAACACAGTGACATGTGTCCGGTGTCTGGAGGTGCTGAGATCACAATATTACGATGGGGTCATTCTCATGATTGAAGAGAAGGCAGCAGTGACAAGGTCCGAGGATGCAGATTCGGCAGTGTAAGTCAGGCGCAAATCCACTGAAACGAGTGGCATTACCCCAGTGTAAATCCAGAGTAAGTTACAGCAGAATGAGGTGCTGGGAGCATAGAACACTTGTGTGAACAGTTCTCTGCTGGTGTAACCCAAGTGGACACCAGGGTCTTACTCAAAGACTCTGACACTGAGCTGGTATGTGACTCTCTTTAAGCCCCTTCACAGCTCTGTATGACATCTTCCTGGTGCGGCTAACAATACCTGCTTCCCAGGGACAGTCGGTGGGTTGAATCATTTATGTTAGTAAGGTGCTTTGAGATCCTGTGCTATAGAAATGCACAGTATTAAACTCACAAATTCCTGGCATATATCGAAACATGACAGGGCCTGGACCTCCTGTCACTCACACCAGTTTTATACCAGTGGAACTCCGTGAGCTTCAGTGGACTGAGTCCTGATTGACACCAGTGTAAAAGAGAGCAGAATCAGGCCCGAATGGACAGATTCTGCTCTGTTACACAGATGTAAATGCCATGAACTTCAGTGGAGTTACTTACTGTTCCACTGGGGTAACAGTGATCAGAATCTGGCCCAGAAGCCCCATGAGGACAGGACATAATGCTCATCCTTGGTTTGTTCTTTCATTATTCTCAGCCTCCTGTCCGCTCCCTCTGATTAAGATGGATTGTTTCTTTTGTCATTTATCTCCTGTGCGTATAGTAAAGCACTCTTAATACAAGTTAATCTTTTTAAAGTTCTACTGTATTGCTTGTTGAAATGCTGGTATTACTACTAATCATCCTGATCTTTGCTCATCTAATTGTCTTTCTCTGTACTTCACCCTCCAGCTTCACAGAGCCTTTAAAAACAGGGATTCAGTGGCAGCGGCTCAGGGTAGGGAGGGTGGGGGAGTTGGTTGTGCTGTCTGTCAGCCAGATGCAGTATGCTCTTTACCTGTGGCTGTAAACTGAGCCAGCCCAGAACATATGTTAAAGGGTCACTTTTACCTACCCGTGACACCATGCCGAAGACGAGAAGAGCGGTGGACTGGTAGCCACCAGCCTCCATTGCAGAAAGTCTGAAACTTGTAACACTGGTGGTTGGGATAGCAGCTTGTCCAGAGTCTAATGGCTGCACCTGATTTGCATGCATAGTTGCATATTTTTCTAAAACAAACAGCCAAACCATAGTATTTGTTTGTGTCTGAATCTTCCCAGTTAGAAAAATGGCAGTTGTTGTTTGATTGATTTTGCACCAGGGAGCAGCCGTGGCTCACAATTTACTATGATTAATACACAGCTAATGTAAATCATTGCATGTACAGAGCACCTTCATCTGAGACTCTCCAAGTGCTTTACAAGGGCTAGTCAAGCTCACAACCCACTGGGGAGAGTCATGGTCATCCCTGTTTTACAGCTGGGGGATCTCGGGCCCAGAGAGAGCGAAGGGGACAGATGCTAGTGACTTGTTTAATTTCTCTTTGGAAGCACTTGCATACTGCGGTGATGGGATGGGCCTAGGAACCCAAATGGAACGGAAAGAATGGAATCGGTAAGGTAGCCACTCTGAGGGCCACCTCTGGTGCTAGGCTTGCAATCGGAACATGTTTTCTTCCATGTGCAGGAACCCTCTCTTTGGCGTCGTTTACTCGACCATTAGAGGCCAGTGCAATGAACAGAGACTCCACATCCTATGCCCAAGCTGATTTTCGGTGACATAAATAATAGAATAATAGGAATGTAGGCCTGGAGTGACCTCGAGAGGTCATCTAGTCCAGTCCCCTGCACCGAGGCAGGACTAAGTATTATCTAGACCAGCAGTGACAGGTGTTTGTCTAACCCAGGGGTCGGCAACCTGTCAGAAGTGTTGTGCCGAGTCTTCATTTATTCACTTTAATTTAAGGTTTCGCGCGCCAGTCATACATTTTAATGTTTTTTAGAAGGTCTCTCTCCATAAGTCTATAGATTATATAACTAAACTATTGTCGTATGTAAAGTAAACAAGGTTTTCAAAATGTTTAAGAAGCTTCATTTACAATTAAATTAAAATGCTGATCTTACGCCGCCGGCCTGCTCAGCCCGTTGCCGGCCTGGGGTTCCATTCACCTAGGCTGGCAGCAGGCTGAGCGGGGCCTGCGGCCGGGACCCTGGCTGGCAAGGGGCAGGCAGCCAGAACCCCAGACCGGCAGCGGGCTGAGCGGGGCCGGCATCCGGGATCCCAGACTGGCAGTGGGCTGAGCAGCTCAGCCTGCTGCCAGTCCTGGCTGCCGGCCCCACTTAGCCCGCTGCTGGTCCGGCCCTGCCCACATAGAGTGGGTACCTACCTTCTCCCTGGTTCTAGCCCATTCTCTTCCTCTCTCTCTCTGCATTGAGCTGAGGGTGGGAGTGCACTGAGCACAGGGCTGGGGGTGAAGGAACAGGCTGGGGGTTGGAGTGCAGGGTCTGGCCAGGAGCTAGAATGAGGGAAGGGGCTCAGGGTTGGGGCAGGAGGTTTGGATGTGGAGTGCTTACCTGGGCAGCTACCATTTGATGCAAGTGGTGCAGTGGGAATGTGGGAGGGTGGGGGGTGGGTGCAGGAGCTCCCGTTTGGTGCGAGGGGTGGAAGTGGGAATGTGGTGGGTGCAAGAGTCAGGACATGGGGTGTGTGTATGGGTCTGGGTATATGTGGGGGGTGCAGGAGTCAGGGCAAGGGCTGTGGGGGGTGCAGGGGTCAGGGAAGAAGGCTGTGTGTGTGTGTGGGAGGGTGCAGGGGTCAGGTTAGAGGGCTGGGGGTGTGGGCTAGGGTCGTGGGGGTGCTCCCAGCCCCCTGCCCAGAGCGGCTCACGGCAGGGGGCTGGAGGGGATATGCCCTGATTCCACTCCCCATCCCCACGACCCTGTCCCCACCTCTTCTCCGCCTCCTCCCCGGAGCAGCGAGCACCCTGCGGCTCTGCTTCTTCCCCTCCCTCGCAAGGGCCATCAGCTGATGGGTGGCAGGGAGGGAGAGGAGGAGGGGCAGGACCCCAGCACTCTGGGGGAAGAGGCGGGGGAGGGGGAATTTGCCTGCCCTGCAGCAGCAGCCGGCAGAACCAAGCTTCTTCACCCTGCCCCCGTGGGGGGGTGGGGGTGGGGGTGGGGAGGGGGGCGGAGAAGAGTGGGCTGGGGTGGGCAGGGTTTTTAATGGCTCCCTGCCAGGGTCCCAGCCGCTGGCCCCACTCAGCCCGCTGCCAGCCTGGCAGGCAGCAGCATGCCATTAAAAATCGGCTCGCATGCCGTTTTTGGCACACTTGCCATAGGTTGCCGACCCCTGGTCTAACCTGTTCTTAAAAACTTCCAGTGACGGAGATTCCACAACCTCCCTCGGTAAGTTGTTCCAGGTTTTAACTACCCCTTACAGTTTCCTACTGTCTAACCTAAATCTCCTTCACTGCAATTTAAGCTCACTACTTCTTGTCCTATCATCGGTGGATAAGGAGAACAATTTGTCACCCTCCTTTTTATAACAACCTTTTATGTACTTGACAGCTGTTATTATGTCATCCCCCCCGTCAGTCTTTTCTTCTCCAGACTAAACAAAACCAATTTTTAAAATATTTCCACACAGGTCATGTTTTCTAGATCATTAATCATTTTTGTCACTCTCCTCTGGACCTACTTAGTTTGTCCACATTTTCCCCCAAAGTGTGTTGCCCAGAACTGGACACAATACTCCAGCTGAGGCCTTATGAGTGCTGCGTAGAGCAGAAGAATTACTTCTTGTGTGCTTCCAACGCTCTGGCTAATACATCCCAGAACGATGTTTGCTTTTCTTGCAACAGTTGACTCATATTTAGCTTGCGATCCACTATAACTCCCCAATCCCTTTCTGCAGTACTGCTTCCTAGGCAATCATTTCCTGTTTTGTATGTGTGCAATTGACTAATCCTTCCTAAGGGGAGAACTTTAAATCATCTGCTACACCTGTTCCTTTACCCCACCGAAGTTGAACAGCTGTCGCTGAGAGCAGAATTGGGCCCTTGCTGCTGCTCTTGTGAAGCCCAGATGCTGCCTGTAATTGATTACAATCAATTCTCTCCCATCCATTCCTTGCGCATTGGCCTTTTACCTTTTGTGTATGGGCTGGTATCTCCGTGCAGATAACACTGTGGTCATTAGACTTTAAATGGGCTTTTGGAGCATGTCGTGTTTGTTCTTGAATACTAAATGCACAGAATGTGGATTGCTTAATAACCACTACAGGGAAAAAACGGCCAATCCCTCTAGGCGTAGCCACTTACTCTGCGTCCGGCTGGGACTGTAGCCACAACTTGATTAACCCCATTGGTGGAGTCTGCCATGAGGTCTCTTAATGCATGACTGGGCTGGCGCAACTCCAGCTGGCAATTAGATGGTCTGTACTCAGCTGCTCTAGCTGGTGGGCCCCCACAGGTGTAGTTTGACCTCTGTATTTGGGACAGTGGCTCCAGTCAAGCCAACGGGGCCGTAAATGGGGGGGGGAGGGCGGAATTCCGTGCCTGTCCATAAGGGTGCCATTTCAGATTTTTTGGGGGTGGGGGGACTTTAACAGTGATTCCAGGGGCTACTTAGGCAACTGAAAACTCAAATATTTTTTTCAGATAATAACTTAGACATTTGCTGACAGGAGCACTGTATCAAATTCCTATATCAAGAAAGAAAATTAAATAAATATTAGACGCACTCATTTCTAATACTAACATGTTCTGACATCTTGTGGCAAGTCACTTAAGGGACAACGGTTAGGTTTAAAATTGTCATGTATCTTCTTACTCGGATACTCTTACTAAAGTCAGAAGGGACCATCATGATCATCTAGTCTGACCTCCTGCATGTTGCAGGCCACAGAACCTCACTCACTCAGTTGCTCCTGTAACAGACCCCTAACCTCTGGCTGAGTTACTGAAGTTCTCAAATCATGGTTTAAAGACTTCAAGTTGCAGAGAATTCACCATTTACACTAGTTTAAACCTGCAAGTGACCCATGTCTCATGCTGCAAAGGAAGCAAAAAACTACCAGGGTCTCTGCTGGGGGAAAATTCCTTCCAGACCACTAATATGATGATCAGTTAGACCCTGAGCATGTGGGCAAGAGACACCAGGAAGATACCTGGGAAATAATTCTCTGTGGTAACTCAGAGCCCACCTCATCTAGTGTCCCATCTCCACCTGTTAGGGATTTTTGTCACAGGCACTTGCCGATGGGCCGCATACCATTGTAGGCCGTCTTGTCATACCATCACCTTCATAAGCTTATCAAGCTCAGTCTTGAAGCCAGTTAGATTTTTTGCCCCGCCCCCCGCTCCTCTTTGGAGGCTGCTCCAGAACTTCATTCCTCTGATGGTTAGAAACCTTCACCTAATTTCAAGCCTAAACTTGTTGATGGCCAGTTTTTATCCATTTGTTCTGGGATCCACATTGGTGCTTAACTTAAATAACTCCTCTCCCTCCCTGGTATTTATTCCCCGCAGCCTTCTTTTGGTTAGGCTAAACAAGCCAAGCCCTTTGAGTCTCCTCTCAGAAGGTAGGATTTCTATTCCTCAGATCATCGTTGTAGCCCTTCTCTGCACCTGTTCCAGTTTGAATTCATCTTTCTTAAACATGGGAGACCAGAATTACACACAATACTCCAGATGAGGTCTCACCAGTGCCTTGTATAATGGTACTAACACTTCCTTGTCTCTAGTGGAAATACCTCGCCTGATGCACCTCAGGACCATGTTAGCCTTTTTCACGGCCACATCACATTGACGGGTCATAGTCATCCTGTGATCAACAAATACACCCAGGTCTTTCTCCTCCTCTGTCACTTTGCACTATTAAATATAATTTCATTTCTAGTACTCCAGTTTATAAAGTCATCCAGATCTTCTTGTATGATATTCTGGTCCTCCTCCATATTGGCAATACCTCCCAACTTTGTGTCATCTGCAAATTTTATTAGCACACTCCCACTGTTTGTGCCAAGGTCAGTAATAAAAATGTTAAATAAGATTGGTCCCAAGACTGATCCCTGAGGAACTCCACTAGTGACCTCCCTCCAGCCTGACAGTTCACCTTTCAGTATGACCCACTGTAGTCTCCCTGTTAACCAGTTCCTTATCTATCCTTCAGTTCTCATGTTAATCCCCATCTTCTCCAATTTAACTAATAAAAAAGAAAAGGAGTACTTGTGGCACCTTAGAGACTAACCAATTTATTTGAGCATGAGCTTTTGTGAGCTACAGCTCACTTCATCGGATGCATACCGTGGAAATTGCAGCAGATATTATATACACCCAGAGATCATGAAACAATACCTCCTCCCACCCCACTGTCCTGCTGGTAATTTAACTAATAATTTCTCATGTGGAACAGTATCAAATGCCTTATTGACATCCGGCTAGATTAGGTCTACTGCATTTCCTTTGTCTAAAATATTGGTTATCTTCTAAAAAATGATACTAGTAACTTTGTTACTACCCCTTGAATCCAACAATTGTTGAAAAATCTACAGTTACTTTCTATCATTTAGGCTACTTACTTTTTGCAGTTCACTAAGCTTGGAACAGATCATTTAACTTTAGGAAACTTCCTAACAGCCCTTTCTTATCTGAATCATCTGTTAATCACTCTGTTTATAAACAAAATGCAGACTCCCTGCCTCAGGGGCTCAAGCTGGGCGAAGTCTCCTGTCCTCTATAGAGCTCATTACTTTGCAACTCAGGCTGCCTGCCTGCCTGTGGCTTGCAGTTTGTGGGGGCAAAGCCCATGTGGGCTCCCAAGGTTTGTCTGACACCCTCAGCTGTTTCAGTAGGAACCATATTAAAGTGGTTTCACCTAGAGGCAGTAATGTGTGTTCTAAGGGTCGGAGCCCGGAGCTGGCAGACCGTGCTCTTGGGTTCTGCTCCCCGTTCTGCTGCTGACAGGCTGTTACCCAGCCTCTCTGTGCCTCAGTATATACCTCTGTCTAATGGGGCTAATAACATCAGCCTAGTTCCCAAGGGCAGTTTGAAGCTAAATTGTGTGTAAGGAGGCTTGAAAATATTAGGTTTTTAATTGGTGAATGTTGATTTCATCCTACACACAAAAATCTGACGAGAAAATATTTTTATTGGCAGTAATTGAAATGTACAGACAGGCACAGTACGAAAAACGCTGCTTGAGAATGTATTGGAGTTTGATTGAAGGATATTAACTTTGTATATTTTAACATGCGACGTTGACAATTTGTGTTGTAATGGTGTTCTGAGCTTTAACTTTTTACACCTCAACATCAACAGTGAATAATTATTGTCTGACTCGCAACAAAATTTCCAATAACTGTGAAAATTTAAATAGATAAAAATAGGGGAAAAAGCTTAAAATTAACATTGATATTATCCATTGAAATTATATGTGAATATATATATATAAATCTAATTCTGTCAAGACTATGTATAAGGCACTTTGAAGTCCTGAAATGAAAGGTTCTAGTTATGTGCAAGGTGTTGATGAGCTCTCGCTCTGCCAGCATGATAACAGTGCTTTATATTTCCTTTTGGGGATCTCAAAGCACTTTACAAACCTTAAAGAATCTAGCGTCCCAGCCCCCTGATGGAGGGAGGTACAGGTTAACAGGAAGACAACAGTCTCACAGTAAGGAATCAGGACATCTGGGTTCTATGCCTCGCTCTGCTTCTGACTCACCTTGGGCAATGGGTGTTCATTTCTCCAGGCAGGCTCCTAAAGATGCAGACAGGTGCCAAGTAGGATTTACAATAGTCCCTAAGCAGCTTAGGTGCCTAACTCCCATTGATTTCAAATTCCCACCAGGTGCCCATCCGTTTCTTTAGGCACCCGCATGCCTTTGAAAATCTGGCCTTCTGTGCCTCGGTTTTTCCATCTGTAAAATGGGGATAACAATGCCCTTTGAGATCTAGGGTTGAACGATATTAAATATGTCACAAGAGGGGAACCAGACTTGCTCATGGTTGCACAATGGACCAGGGGCCAAGGTGGGAGCCTTCAAGCCTCTTGCTTGAAGCGCTAGACCATGCTCCCTCCTTACTGTAATTCATTGATGCCCCTGCCACTGAACAACCTTTCACTCTCAATGAATTTTTCTTAACCGCATTTTATAGACAGGGAACCAAGGCAGAGAGGGATAACAACAAAAACAATATAATGAAGGGACTTGCCCAAGGTCATATGATGTGGCAGGGTCAGATCTGACACTTCAGACTCAGCCTAACACAAGGCCATCTTTCCAGTCAGTGTCCTCTTGTTCCTCCTGGGTACTAACTTCCCTTGTGCACAGAGGGCCCAATTGTGCAAAGTGCCCAGCACTATCTGCTGCCATGTGGGGCGTGTCCCTTGAGCTGGCTTTACAAAGGTGCAGGTTCTCTTCCTACCTGTTGGCAGAAGTGCCAGGTGTGGGGCCGAGCCATGCTGGGCCACACCCCTGGTAGGGTGTTTAGCAGTAGCGGCTCGTGTTACTATTCTCCCGTGTCTTGTACTCAGGGAGAACAGGCAGCAGGATTTAGGTGCCCTCTGGGTCAGTGTGCAAGGAGGTAGAAGGGCTCCCTTTGCCCTCTCTGTGTCCCAGCCCATGTTGGGGCAGCAAGGGTCCAGTCATAGATAATCACTGGCTCCCAGCCCAGTGGATACGGTGGAGGGTGGACAGATATGGTCACGTTCTCCAAACATCTAAACACCTGAGTCCACCTGACCATTGCAACAACGGACCTAGAGATGGGGTGGATTCTCCATCACACAAAGTGTTTAAATCAAGACTAGATGCCTTTCTGAAAGAGATGCTCTAGCTCAGCCAGAAGTTATGGGTTTGATACAAGGATCACTGGCCGGAGAATGCAGCTCAGACCAGGTGACCAGAATGGTCCCCTCTGGTCTTAAAACCCTCTGAATTCACTTTGATTCTTGAACTCACCACAATAAATAGATAAAAGGGCTGCTGAACATTTTCTTTATAATTTATTTAAATTGTATTTACATAATAATCCCCAAATTTAATCAACGTATTTAAAGCAACCTTGTTGCGATGGGTTACACTCTTTCAACAACGTGTGCTTACAATTATGGAAATGAGGGATTAGGGATGTGGTGAGTATGTGGCCACAGAAGAGAATTCCTTTCAGTACGGCAGCGTGTGACGATCCATACTAATTCAGACAAATTTAATTAGCCAGGCTGCAGCTCAAGCTTAACACATTACAACCGCAAACACAGCAAATGTGAAAAGAAGAAAAAGAGAATCACAGCTTTGCAAAGCTCCGAGCCTAGGCAGTGGGATGTGAAAAGTCCCTGGTTAGAGGTGGAGTAGAAGGGTTTGGTTTGGGCCCTGAGATGAACTCCTGGCAGGCAGTGAAGGGCTTTTTGGAAGAAGCTTGGGCTGCTGCTGTTGCTGCTCACACTGCTCCTCTTTTCAGGGTGAAGAGATGATTGAGGGCCTGGTTCTGCTCTCAGCCTGGGTGTAAATCAGGAGTAACTGGGTTGAAGCCAGTGGAGTTACAATGGGGCAAATCTGGTGCAAGAGAGATCAGGATCAGGCCCCCACGCAGCAAGGGTGTTAACCCAGCACCTTTCATCAGCACCAAATTGATCCCCCAAGCTAACAAACAAAGGGACCCACTCCATACTGGGGCAGCCTTCACCCCACGAGGCTGATGGAAGGGTCTGCACTGATGGCCCAGGAGACTGAAGTCCTCTCGTCATCACTATTTCAGGTCAGCACAGAAAAGAGCCACGTAAACTTCCTCCCCTGCCAGTGTGCGTTTCTGTGACATTGCAGAGCATCTCTGTAGCTGAGAGGGGAGCCCAGCCTCTGTGGCCCTGGCCCGGGTAGTCCTGGTCTGTCTGTTGAGATTGCCAATAAGGGGACCAATTAGTGCCAGGTGTGTTGGTGGTTTTGTTTATGTGCTTACATCTCCCGCTAGGAACTGGGTTGACACTCACCAGCTTCTTTCACAAAGGCCCTCTGACGGGGTGTGCAAACCCCACATCTTCGATCCCCCTGCTCCTTGCACCCTTCCAGAGCCTGCAATAGAATCAGTCACTTCCTTGATCCCTGTGCTAATGGAGAGGACTTGCATTGTCCTGCACTGAAGGAATTCTGCTATCGCTGGGCTAGTCTCAGGCCTACCTGCAAGGTTCTGCTCTCTTGGTGATCCCCAGGGAAAACTATGCATTGAAATGAGCTGGCTAATGTGTATGTGCATCGCTGCCCTGTACTGCTGGGATCCCAAACTGCTCAGCTGTGTGCTATCGTTATAAGCCTGAGTGCTAATGACTGTTTCACTGAAGTGGTACAGACTTGCGCTTTTGACACCGGAAGGTCTGGGCTCCATTCCAACAGCCACTATGCAGCTATAATCATGGGTGAAGTTTGTGGGGCCGGGAGGGCATGGCCCCCTCCAAACAGCAAGCCTCAGGCAGGTGCGGAATTTGCCCTATGCATGGGTGTAAGTAAATCCTGTTGTGCAATACAGTAACAACCAGTTCTAGGTAGCCACAGATTTGATACGGGACTGTTTGGTTGTTTGGCAGGCCCTGTGGATTTTTTAAAATGTCCTGAGATTTTCTGGATAACTGATCCCATGGTTAGCACTTTCTATGAAGGATACACTCAGACCAAATGGTGTAGCCCGACTCTACTAGCTCAAAAGTGGGTTAACTGTCAGATTGGACAGCCCCAAAATAAAACAAATCATTCAATCCTACCACCACGCACAATGAAGTCAGTAATTTGATACCAGAGGATGATGCTGGTAAGGCCTCCAGTACTATTAGATTGTGATTCCAAGGGAATTGGGTGGATTTTCTGTAAAATGTATTATACACTATGTGACTTGATCCCCAGGGTGCAGCCTGAGACTGTGGGACTGCTGTACCCCCTTAACTCTCTCCAGCCTGGGTTGTCTCTCACAATGCCTTGTTAGTGACAAGCAGCAAACCCCTCCAGCACAACAGCACGTGGAACCCTACACCCCGCTAGCTTGCATGAATGCTCCCAGAGCCACTCATGAATCACACAGAGTAAAGCACCAGCCAAATCCCCCCCAGTTCCCAGTGTTGTACCTCAGGAATATACCATCTTGCACTGCTCTAGATGAGTAGCGCAAATTTATTAATTGGTTCACCACTTCATCGATGAAAGTGGACATACCCCAGCCTTTGCAAAACCTGAACAGATATACCACACACTTCAGGCAAACTCACTGGTAAAGATAAACAGTTCAACAAATGTATTGACTACAAAAGATAGATTTTAAGTGACTATAAGCGATAAAGTCAGAGGTGGTTACCAAAAGAAAAGAAAATATAAGGACGCAGTCTAAACTCTCAACCCTATTAGACTGGACAACTTCTAGATTAAGCAGTTTTTCTCACCCCACTGGATATTGCAGTTCATAGTACACAGATTTCACCCTTGAAACCTGGGCAAGTCTCCTCTGTTGGAGTCTTAAGTCTTCTCAGGGTCCTTGTAGCATAAGTGGGGGCAGGAGAAAGGCTAAGCATGGGGCCCCTGTGTTCTGTTTTCTACCTTCAGTCCCATGTGCTTGGAGAATACAAGTCCAGGCATTCCTGGTGGGCACTGCTGAGTCCCCAGGCAAGGTTGAGCAATTCCCGTGGTGTGGCCTTATGCAGGTGAGTCATTGAATTGTAACTCCCTTGCTGGACAATGGCTGTTGGTTGTTTTGACACCCACCTGGGCGTTGGTTACTTTCCTTGCTATTGTCTCTGGGAAGCTAATATCTGGCTGATTCCCCAATTTACAGCATGATTTACTGACAACCATACAACACAATCTCATAACTTCATATGCATTAATGATATACATATTTAGATAGAACAGTGACTTTTACCAGATCGTAACCTTTCCCCTGATACCTCACATGGCCTGCTTTATATGCAAGATCACAATGATATATAAATGAGGAATATGGGGGCTACAGGGTGTTCCCCCAAGGTACAGAATGTCACACACTATCACTGCTACCTAAAGAATCTTTCTTTTTCTTGTAAACAGATCTAGGTCTCAGGGTTATCTCCTGCTGAGTTCCCTCTAAGACATTTGGTAGCATGCTTTGGAGATGATCCAATTAGATTTAGACTTTCCCTTCATCCCATTTACTCCTTCAGAGATTAAAATCTACAGCCACAAAGTGAAGGGAAAAATAAATACATATATATTTATTTACAAGTCTCACAAAATTGTGGGCTAAGCACTTAGAATTGCCAAAAGAATAAAGATGAACCAGGCTTTCAAAAGTCATGAAGAGAAAACAAAAGCAACACTTTGAAAAGGAACGGGGAAAGTAAATCAGCATTCTTATCTACCATGAAAAAACAGCGTTTCCCCATTAGAATCCATGCAGACAGGTAATCAGACAAATTCTACCCTCGGTTCACCAGTGTCCATCTGGAGTAGCTCCATTCGCATTGGCGCAGATCCTCTGGATTGACTCTGTTCTAAGTGAGAGCAGAATCTGGCCCATTCTTATTCTAGGCAGCACATGTGTTATTGGTGTGTGGGGACTTTGTGGTGAGATTACATGTACAGGAGAGGAATTTCAGTTGTATTCCACCCAAGCACCCCTCAGTGCCTTTATTCTGGCTAAAATAATTATGCAAATAGATACCCAAGTTAGGTGTGGCCCCCCTCAAGCTTGCCGACTGCCAGCGTGACTCCTCTGGGCAAAGCTTGGGCATCCCTGGCCATTGCTATGGCATCCTGTGCAACTTGTGGTGTCATTCATTCAGTCTCTCTCTCCCCTTGGGCTGGAGCCATTCTCCAGAAAGCCACCCACCTTTCCGGGGCACTTTTGTGGAAACAGCTTTTATCTGACCTCACGAACAATCCCGTCTCTTGTCTCGCTCCTGGGACATCTGCATGATACAGACAAGGGGCTTTAAACATGAGATTGTGTTTTCCATCTCACCACATCTGAGTCTCCACAGCCAGAGCAGCTCTGGATGGCAGCTTGGCCTCAGGATATCAGCTCCGTTGCTGGGATACAGCAGGCCACTGAGGGCAGCAAGTCTATGGTCTTCATGTGTCACCCCCTCCACCCTCCCATCAGTTGCAAAAGGCAAACCTGAAGTACATGATATGCACAATGGGAGCTCGAGTTCTCCTTGTAAAAAGCTGAAGACAAATACAGCCCGACGGAGTCATCATCTAATGGGGTAGTGTCATGGGACCAATGGCCCTTCAGGAGAGTTAGGGCCCAATTGCTCCATGAAGACCCATTGGGCTACCCCTGAGAGCAATCAGGTGCCCCAGGTGGCACCCCTTTAGCTAATAGTAATGGAGCAGCTGAGCTAGAAGGTGGCTGCTGGAACAGTCTAAAGAAAAAGCTGCTTAGAAGGAAGGCAGAGAGAAAAGAAGCTTTCGCTGGAGAGGCCCTGCAGTGACTGCAGGCTGGAAGGGGCCCACAGCAGGTGGAGTGGGCCTCTGTGGGGAGTAGTCCTGACTGAGGGCTTGGAGTTGACAATGAGACAGAGCCCCAGGAGATCTATCAGAGTTCCTGGGAAGGGAGACAGAGCTAGTATCATTAGGCTCCAGGGAAGGGAGTGAGAAAGAGAGATCTGGTAGAAGAAACCCATGGGGAACAGAATAGACTCCTGTGTGGAGAAGCCCTGAGTTAGGGCCCACAAATGGGTAGAAGAAACCCCTAGGGATCAGATTAGGCTCCCCTGGGAGAAGTTCTGGTATAGATCTTGTAAATGGGAGCAGGGAAGAGGTAAATGGCCTGAGTCCCTGAGGGGAATCCAGCTGGAGAAGTAGTTGTAGCTTGGCCTGAGAGGGGCCGAAGAAGATTACTTTGGATTTGTTAGGGCTTGCATTTGGACCTCTTTGCTACCCCAGAAAAGAAGTTTTCGCTGGAGAGGCCCTCAGTGGAATTTCCAGAAGGCAAAGTGGGATCTGTCCCAATCAGAGTTGGAGTCTCGTGTGGGTAAAGACATGAAATCAGATCATCGGAACAATATCAGTGCCATCTACCAAGCTTTCTGCCATAAAGTTCAATCTGCATCCAAGAAATCTATACCTTGGGGATTTCATCAACAATTCATTCCTGGATGATCACCTGATGCGACCAGATTATATCAGGAATTTAAATCCTCCAAGAATGAACAGGAGGTTTCTGACAAAAGTAGAGACCTTTTTCACCTTCTATATCAAACCAGGCAAGAGCAATGGAAAGAATTTCCAAATTGAACTTCATGCATTCCCGTTACAAAGCCTGGCAAACTATTGAGAGTGAGCAGAGATTCTAGTCTGGGCAAGAGGGACTATCCAGTCACAGCAAAATCCATTGCATCCAAGCCGGTGGCCAATGGCAGAGCTCCTAATTGAGATAAGATTTTCAGACATGCAGTTAAAATGATGGTTGCTAAGAGATGGCAGGCTCTGAGTGTGGACATGAACCCGATGGCTTCTTTTACACACCAAGAGCTCAACTTTGTTATACCTCAGTTGCAGCCTGACAAGAAACATCCACAACGAGTTCATTTTTCACTTTGGGCCAGTCACCAAAATCTGGCTGCTTCGATTTCTGAACCATGGTAAGCATGACTGCAGCATCTCAAAAGCTTGGTGGAGAGCAGAGGTCATAGCTGTTCCTAAACCAGGGAAACCACTGACTGACCCAAACAGCTATCGACCGATTGCTCTGCTGCAGGTTACCTACAGGTCGATGGGCAGACTAATCCTGATGCAGATCAATGAGGTAATTGATGGTCAGATGCTTTGCGTTCTGGCTGGTTCAGGAGGGGATGATGCACCCAAAGTTTGATGCTTTAGTCTGACTCAGGACACAGGAAAGAAAGTTGATCTGACGGTGGCCTATGACATGGTGTGACACCTCAGGCAGACTGCCAAGCTGCTGCAAGTTATTCCTTTCAGGCTGACAGTGCAGTTCATCCAAGCAATGATTGGCAACTGACGTTTCATCCTGCAAGCTGGGGAGAAAATCAGTCACCTTAAACATCTTGGCAATGGCCCTCCACAAGGGACAGATTTGGCTCCCCTTTTGTTGAGTATATACACATACAACCTTCCTGAAATGCATGTTGAGACACATACGTATGACGATGACATCTGTACTGCTGACTTTGGAAACAATTTCCATAAGATTGAAAGGGAGTACAGCGAAGACAGACATTCTGACTACTTACTTCCAGCAATGGAGACGAATTCTCAATGAAACCAAGACAGTGACAACTACTTTCCTTCTAAACAATCATCTTGCCTATTGACCCAACTTGGCTCATGTACAAGGACAGTTACTTCCATCCCAACTTCCATTCCAACCAGTTGTCAGGTACTTGGGAGTAAAACTCAACATACCAGGCCTGAAAATGAAGATCTCTTCCTGTATTGCCTGGATACAACAACTGTTGGGAACCTCCCGGTCAGCAGACCCTTCAGTCCCTCTTACACCTGTATTGGCCCTGGCATTTGCTCCACTGCTCTGCGGCCTGGGGTCAGCTGCCACACTCAGCTTGTTAACGTGGAGCTGAGTTCAGCCACTCATATTTGTAGTGGCTTCTTTAATTATACTCTAACCTCCAGTCTGTACGTGCTAGCGTGCATAGCCCTACCAGCCCTTCAGTGAGATACCATGGCTGCTAAGCCCATGAGAGAGAGAGCTGCGGCAGATGAATCCAGCCTATTACAAACTCTGGCTGACTGATGCCCAACTTGCCATCTGGAGGGCATTTAGCAGCACCTAGCAACCTTCGATACAGACGCCATCCTCTGGTTATGGAACCTGGACACTGAGCTCTGACGTCTGCACACGAGAGAGTCTGAGGAACCTCATGGTCAGCACTCCACCCACCCGCAGCTTCAGGCCAACATTTCTCTCATCATCTCATTTTTCGCCTTCTGTCTGTATCCATTGTGTGTCTCTTTTCTTGCCCTTACACTGTAAACTCTTTGAGGAAGTGAATGTATTTTTGTTCTGTTTGTACAGTGCCTAGCACAATGGAGCCAAGGCCCATAATTAGGGTACTAAAATAAAATAATACTAATATTAATAATGGGGATGGAATTCAGAGCCTCCTGCTCCAAAAGCCCTGGCCATTCTCCATCAGCTGTTAGCAGTATGGAGTCTATGACACATAGGTCAGCAGTTCTGCTTCTGTGCAGCAAAAGGCAAAAATTTTAAGTCAGAGCCATGGTTGTAAAATGCACTTCAAGAGACCAGGGTTCCCTTCCCGGCCCTGTCACTGCCTCCTCATGTGACCTTGGGCAACTCTCTGTGCCTCCGTTTCTCTTCTCACCCTTTCCCTGACTTGTCTATTTTGAATGTGAACTCTTCAGGGAAGAGAGCGTCTCTCACTCTGCATTTGTACAGCACCTCCCACAGTGGAGCCTGATACCCGCGGAGGTCTCTGTAATAAAAATAATAAGTAATAAGTAATAAGAAACCGCTAGTTCCCTTCCCAGGACAGCTTAAAATCTAGGAAGACAAGTGACATATAGAGGTGTCAAGGTTCCTCCCCCACTCTGAACTCTAGGGTACAGATGTGGGGACCTGCGTGAAAAACCTCCTAAGCTTATCTTTACCAGCTTAGGTCAAAACTTCCCCAAGGTACAAAATATTCCACCCGTTGTCCTTGGACTGGCCGCTACCACCACCAAACTAATACTGGTTACTGGGGAAGAGCTGTTTGGACATGTCTTTCCCCCCAAAATACTTCCCAAAACCCTGCACCCCACTTCCTGGACAAGGTTTGGTAAAAAGCCTCACCAATTTGCCTAGGTGACTACAGACCCAGACCCTTGGATCTTAAGAACAATGAACAATCCTCCCAACACTTGCACCCCCCCTCTCCTGGGAAATGTTGGATAAAAAGCCTCACCAATTTGCATAGGTGACCACAGACCCAAACCCTTGGATCTGAGAACAATGAAAAAGCATTCAGTTTTCTTACAAGAAGACTTTTAATAAAAATAGAAGTAAATAGAAATAAAGAAATCCCCCCTGTAAAATCAGGATGGTAGATATCTTACAGGGTAATTAGATTAAAAAACATAGAGAACCCCTCTAGGCAAAACCTTAAGTTACAAAAAAGATACACAGACAGAAATAGTTATTCTATTCAGCACAATTCTTTTCTCAGCCATTTAAAGAAATCATAATCTAACACATACCTAGCTAGATTACTTACTAAAAGTTCTAAGACTCCATTCCTGGTCTATCCCCGACAAAGACAGACTATAGACAGACACATAGACCCTTTGTTTCTCTCCCTCCTCCCAGCTTTTGAAAGTATCTTGTCTCCTCATTGGTCATTTTGGTCAGGTGCCAGTGAGGTTACCTTTAGCTTCTTAACCCTTTACAGGTGAGAGGAGCTTTCCCCTGGCCAGGAGGGATTTCAAAGGGGTTTACCCTTCCCTTTATATTTATGACAAGAGGGTCTGGGGAGAGGGATGTAATTGAATAGATATAGCATTTAGGTACTGTCCCAGGGTCCACTCACCTCTGGTGGCACCTCCTACTGGCCATCCTGGGGATTAGCTCCAGCGATGGATTGTGCCCTCACCGGGCATTGTCCCTCCTGTGGACCCCACTCACTCCAGGAGCTGCAGTCTCCTCTTCATGCCTCGGCCCTCCTGGTGGGTCACCTGTATTCCACTTCTGGGGGGATAACAAAGTCTTTCCATAACAAATCATCCTTCCCTAGCCCCCGCGGGGTGGCAGAGGAGCTGTCTTGTCCTCTGTTCAGTGTTGGCTGGGAAGGATTAGATTTTTATCCCTAAATGACAGTCCATGTACACACACAAAGTGACAAATAATATTGCCATCAATAATAATCAAAATTTACAATCAGGCAAAGTAAGAAAAATGCTGCTTGAGAACTTACCGAGTGTGTCTTACGAAAATTCACTTTGTATATTTTGACACGTGATGTCGAGAATGTGTGTGTTAGCAGTCACAAAGCCTTATTTTTTTTTTGACTCTCAACGTCTATTGTCATTAATTATTGTCTTGACCCCCCATTGTCTGTCTCCTCCACAGTTTTCTGCAGCTGTGAACATTTAAATTGATAAAAATGGAAAAAAATGCTTAAAAATAAACATCAATATGATCTGTCAAGATTATAAAAAAGTAAAAATCGAATTCTGCCAAGCCTAATTATGTGTATTTCAGGAGGACACTGAGCATTAACTTAATGGAGGTGGAGGAGGTTCTCCATGGTAAATCTGCTGCATTTTTGTGCTATTAATAAAACAAGTCTGGTATTTAATGAAGGGCACATTAAAAATTCTTACTGTTTTTATGAGTGTCCATAAACTCATCAGATAAAGCTGACCTCTCTGTAAAATCTTGAGTTAAATCTCTCTAGTCTTTGCAGTAAATCAGGTTTTAATTGTTTGCAGAAAGGACGTCCAGATAAAAGCTTACTGCAGTTCATTAACCAGTTAGGTAATGAGCGGGACAATGGAACAAAGGTGCCCATGTTATGCAATTACCAAGACCCGCAACCTACAAACATTTACTCACACGAGTAACAATAAGTAGGAGAGCAATCCCATTGAGTTCAATGACACTATGTAATGATTTGAAGGGACAAGATGCAAGTGGCACAGATGTGCTGAGAGGGCAAGTGACACATGCTGTCCACACCACTTGGTCATCACAGTGATTAAAATAACTGATTGCACATCTCGTCCCACACGCTGACATTGCATTTAGAGCACCTAATTGCAGAAAGGGGTCACTCACTGTTATAAAAGGCAGGGTTCCTGTGGCCAGGGCACCAGGGGAGGAAGTAGGATGCCTGGCTTCTATTTCCAGTTCTGCTTTTTAATCCTTATGTGATCTTGGTCCAGTCATTTCACCTCTCTGTGCTTCACCCTGTTTGTAAAATGGGGATAATGATACACACCCTCTTCTGCAAAGAGCTCTGAGATCCCTGGATGAAAAGCACCTGTGCCATTGTTAGCATTATAATCTACTTCTGAGCCCCAAATTTAGGTTTTGTTAAAAGAGAAAAGACTTTTCCACACCCTTATAACAACATAAATGTTTTCAAGTTTTGGATAAATGTCAGAGAAAATATTTTTGTTAGATTTAAATAATCCCCCCCCCCCAGCCCCAGTCTTAGAAATGCAAACCCAAAGGCATTGTGGGGTGATCCCTGGCCAAGGACCAGAAAGTGAAACAGACCAGGCTAGTTTCACTCTCTAAACCCAGTGAAATGGGGAGAGGGGGTAGGATGGGAAGGGAGAGGAGAAACAAGCAGTGTTACAGTGTTGCCAGCTCTCATGATTTTTGTGTGAATCTCATGATATTTGCTGGTTTGTTTTAAAGCTCCAGCTCCTGGACTCATGAGAATTTTAGCTTTCATTTAAAATAAATGTTTCTAGCCCTCCTGGTGGTAAGTTTGAAACATGAACCCTCAAGGCATAAAAAACCAGAAGGCAAATTAAAAAGAATCCAAAATGTATTATTTTTAAAAGTCTCTTGACTTTGAGGGAGGTCTGACTCAGGATTTTTAAATGCCTGGAGTTGGTAGCGCTGGGCGTAAGTTGTGAGAACTATAACATTCTTTCTATTTAATGACCTGCAGTGTGGTTAACAGAGGTGTCACGCAGAAACAGCAGCATGGCCGGGTAGCGGGGAAACAAGATGTGCTGGAAAATGGCACCACCGGCAGAGCAGAATAACACATTCAATTTCCTTCTGTATTCGTTGGGGAGAAAACACGCTGGTGTGAATTTAAGGCTTTAAAGGGACTCTGTGTGGATTTGTACATGGCCCTGATTCTACAAAGAACTCTGCGCAGGTGTCAGGGTCTCCTTGTGTGGAGCTTATTTCAGAATTGGAGCCTAAGTGTTTACAGGATCAGGCCCCAGTACCACTTTGGATAAAATAAGAACCAACCTGAAACTTTGCCCCAAAGCTCAATCCAAACATTTTAAATTTTTTTTAAGGGATTCTAAAAAAAAACTTGGACTAACCATATTTTATTTTTATGCCCTCTGGGCTCAGCTGCTGGAATACAGAAAACCAGTGAGGAAAGCTGTATTTCCCACCCAACTGTTGACAAGAAGAATTAGAACAACTGGAAAGCCCAGAAATGGCTGAGTTCTTATCTAATGAAACATCTTACTTTGGGTCACACATTGATAAACGTTCCATTGATAAATAGTTTAGAAAGGATTAATCAATTATAAATAGATGTTTTAATCAGACATGCCAAACCCACAGAAAAAAACCTGCAGAAACCGGGCTTCTTTTTGGCTTAATTGGCTTGTGAGTTGCTTGTTGGCTAGTAGTTTGTAGTAGCTTGTTGCTTTTTTTTTTTTTTTGATTGGCTCCTGGCAAGCAGGGGCAGGGGTGGAGGGGGGAAGCAGGGGCAATGCGGGGGGAGAGAGTCAGGGGTGCACAGCGGGCCCACCACAGTCCCAGACTGCACACCTGGGGGATCTAGTCATGTAGAGCGTTGGGGTTCTGAGGGATTGGCTTGTTTTGGGCTTGTTTTGAAATGGGATTAGCTTGATTTTTGGCTTATTATGAAAGTTGGGGTGCTTATTTACCATGTGAAAGTTGGCAACTGTGGTTTTAATAAATGTTGAATCAATTGTTATAGAGTCCAAACAGATCAAAAGGTTGTTTATAACCATGGCTTAAAACCACCTATAACACATACTATTCACATCTGCAACATGCTTAGAACAGCTAGTAATCATTTATTAACCCTTTATAAGCCATTTATATATGGAACATTACTCTAAAGCATGGACGTACCCTATTTAGCTTTGCCTACCAGCCATTTCTAACCAAATTCCTACAAAAGGGACTAAAACTGCCCCTGAAGTCAATAAATCCAAGGACACCGTTTGGCCCTAAGGGCATAAGCCAATGAATTCTGCTGCCATAGTAAAAGACATACTCATGAAAGCACTCACTGGCAGGAAATGCATTTATTATTTTTGTGGTTTCCGTCCGCATGAAGAGATGGTAAAAAGCCAGATTAACGAGTGTGACATTAAGAATTAAAACAATAAAAGTCTTCACACTAAGTAGGGAGGCTTTCAATTGGGCTCCCTAAGGGCGATAATATCCCATCCCCAGTAATGCCCCAATAAATTCATTATGATTAATGTTATTACAGAGGAAATGCTATTATTACAAATAAATTGATGATGGCTACTTACGGACTGCAGAATTAATAACATTTGGATATTACGTAACTAATTAGCTAGGGTTTAAAATGGGATCATGATTCAATTGCATTATAACTGAATTTTAAGCGGTGTGGTTGGAGCGCTCCTAGGGCCATACCATGCACTCTGATTTGTCACTGCCTTGGGCGGACGGAAGGAGCAGAAACCCCCTTCTTTGCCCAAAGGTCTGTCTGTCAGAGAGAGGTACTGGCCCCATGATTTACACAGACTTGCACTCTTTGCTCGCATGCCTGGGATGTTGGGCCTGGTGTAGCCTGGCTTTGGAGAAGAGCTGGTATCAGCACCAACTCAAAGAGAAGAGTGACAGCTACTGAACGTTGTTGCCTACAGCAGTGGGGTTTTTCCTGGAGGCCTTCCATTCAGGCCTGGATTAACCAGTGCGCACTCAATGCACTTGCAGAGGGCCCCATCTCTGTGGGCCCCTGACCATCGGATTGGAGTGGGTGACATTCCAACCTGGCTCATGGGGTCATAACAACACTTGGGGTTGGCCCGGCCAATCCTCTGTCATGATGGAGGGAGGGTGGCCAGGCTAAATTTGAGTGAAGGTGCAGGCCCCCCAATTTCCATAGTGCATAGGACCCCAAAATTCTTAATCCGGCACTGCTCCCATTCAAGTACTAACCGGCCCCAACCCTGATGAGCTTGTGGGATCTGACAGGATCCCTGCCTGAGATGCTCTTTATGAATGTAAATTTCTTGCTCCTGTCCAAATCAACATATGCAGGCCCCACTCCTTGGCTGAGTTTGGGCAGCTTTGCACTGCTCCAGATAACACCATACCTGGGGGGGATCATCCCAGCACAGAGGACACTGTGAGTGTGGCTCCTACATCACTGCCCATGCTTGTGCCAGACTAGACAGCATGGCCAGTGGAAAAAGGTCCCTATGGGATGGGGCGATCCCCAGTTCCTGTAACAGACCTGTGGAGTCATAGGTGGCTGGGTGCAAGTCAGGGCAGACCTCAGGCTGATCTAACTTGCAGTGTACAGCACCCCCCAAGATCAGGCACGCACAAAGCTGATCCTCCAGAGTTGCCCTGTGCTGGCATGAGTTATAAATTGGAGAAATGGAATTGTTAAAGCATAGGGGTGATTCAGAGAGCTTTGCAGTCCACCAGCAGCTGGGGGCGTCTGGCTCCCATTGCCCCATACTCACTGGACAGCTTCTCCCCTCACTCACATGATGGGACCTGTTATGCTTCTGTGAACAATACTTTGCTAGCACATTCTATTCTCCTTTTAAAAAAGCTTGCTGCAGCCAAAAGTGAATGCTAGGAACGTTCTGCAGATTTGAATAGTTTATTGCAAGTACTTCTCTTGGCCCAAAGCCCACTGGAGTGTTTCAGGCTGTTTGACGAGGGCACCTGGATGGCACCTCTGCAATCACTGCAGCTTTGTGGCTAACACCTTGGAGGGTTTTGTTATGTCTCCTGAAAACAACATGAAAATGCTGTTTAAGCCTTAAAAGCTGCATGAGTGCTAATTATTATGCATGGACTCAAGAGAGCTCGAGAAGAGCTGAGAGTTGGGTAGAGACTGTGGAGAGGCTGGTGCACACACACAAACAAACCCGGACCAGCACGGCAGCACTGGGAACAAGGCAGGAGCGAGGGGGGCAAGGCAGGGCTGTGGATTCTCTCTGGCCCAGGGAGGGAGCAGCCTGTCTTGGGAACACCTTCCCATTCTCCAGGCTGTGCTGGCTGCAATGCTCGGCCTGGCAGACTGGTGTGGCCCTTGAAAGGAACCAGTGGGCTTGACTTCCACTGCTCAGACAGCCATGAGCATGGAGTGGCTGTGGTGGAGAGCTCCTGCAACAGCCGGCTCACGAGAGCTGAAGGCTGTTTGGTGGTGATTCAAGTTGCCATATCATTCAGGGCCAGCAGCCATTCAGGTGACCCAAAAACCCCACTCCACAATTCTCCAGCGTCTGCTGTGTCCTTTTATTCCTCTCTGTCTCCTTCGCCACGTTCCTGCCCTGTGGGTGATGTCTGGGCACTCATCACTGGTTGGTTCCCTAGGGGCTTTGCCGTTCTAGGTCTGGTCAGAGTTGCTTTTACAAACTCTCTGCCTCGAATCCTGAGATACTTCCCCCACGGCTGGAAATTCTGCATTGATGATCCAGAAGAAACATCACTCGATTCCTGCACACATCCATCTATTCCTTTGCTTCATTTCATGTCTGGGCTCCTTCAGTGTATTATTGTGCCTCAGAATCTCTGCTCTTCATCTCCATAACACAAACCCTCTGCTCCTTTCATTCGCCCCCCAGTCCCTCTACTCCCCCCAATCACTCAGCTCCCTCTGCAGCCCCTCTGCTGAGAGTGCCCCCGACACCCCAGCTCATTCACAGCCTCCAGATCCCCAGCCTTCTGCCACAAGACACTTTCCCAGAAGGGAGTGGTGGGCAGCTGATTGCCAGACTGGGGGTGAGCAGCACTAGGGTGATGTCCAAGGAAATCATTCAGCAAACAAAAAGTGAAACTGGGTCTCAGGCCAACACTCCTTAAAGGGCTCGGCTGGTTGTCTAGGAGTTTTTTGACCCATGTCCCCCTCTTCCCCCGGCCCCGCGGCAGCAGGGGGGGGAGGAGTTTCCTTCATTATTTGGGGTTTGACCCTTTTCTCACCCCCCCTTTTTGGTCCTCATTTGGGTGCCCTCGGTCCCCTTCCTCCGACTCCCTGTCCCGGATTTGGGCTTTACCTGACAGGGTTCCCCCAATCCCTCCCCAGTAGGACCAGGTAGGGCAAGTTCTTTCCCAACCCTACCTGCTGCCACCGGAAGTGCCCGTGGACCTTCAAAGGTACCCAGACCTGTTGATATGTCTGGGTGTCCCCATGGATGCACCATAGGGCCACAGTTGCCCCTGGGATCACCTAGCGCGGCTTAACTAATCCCTTCTGTACCAGTGAGCAGGTAGAGGTAGAGTCCATCACCCCCTTCCGGGGCTCCCCTCCCAGCAACAATGAAACCGTAGCCAGGGGTTGTCCCCTCGCTCCCTTCCATCTCCCAGTCCACCCACAGAAGTCCGCCAGCACGCACTCCATTTGCGGGCAGTCCTGTTTCTTATGGCCAGGGCGCCCGCGCTGGCAACGAGTCAGTTGTTGACTGCGGGTGGGCCCTGAGTCTGACCCCCTCTTGGGGAGCAGGATCAGGAGGGCTTCTTCCTGGACTGGCCTCCTTACTGGGCTTTATCACCCACTTGGGCCCCTCGGCCTCGACATATTCTTCCGTTAGCCGGACTGCCTCCGCCACCTGGGCCGGCTGATGTCTTCAGACCCATATCCTCAGCGGGTCCGGAAGACCCAGGAGGAATTGTTTCAGGATTACTTGATCCATAACTTCCTCCAGCAGGTAGCCCAATCGTTGAGTTTTGGGGCGAACGCCCAGGGCCTCAGGCCCTCTGTCGAGCAGGCCACCTGGAACCGCTGGCGTGATCTCTCTGTGGAGAGTCCTACATGGTCCTGGATTGCGGCCTTTACTGCGTCATAGTCCCGGGCCTGGGTCTCGCCCAAGGCCATGAATGCCCCTTGAGCCTCACCCCCTAGGTACGGGGCTAGCTGCAGGGCCCAGGTTGTTCGTTCCCAACCAGCTGCTGTAGCCACCCTTTCGAATGTTCCTAGGAACACGTTGGGGTCATCCGTTGGGCCCATCTTGCAAAGCCCCCACCCTGGCATCCTGGTTCCATCCCTGGGTGCTGGACTCACCACTCTCTGTAGTATTTGCTGCTGAGCCACCGACTGCTTCCTGATGAACTCCTGTGGGGTCCGTTGCTGGTCCGCCTGCCATGTCATCAGCACCTGTCTGTCGGCCTGCTGCATCTCCTGCACCGTGCTCACCAGCCATTTCAAGGTCTCCTCCATAGCAGTCACAAATAGCCATGGCTAGGGAGATCCCAGACAAGTCCCCAGTGTCACAGGGTCTATGCCAGCACTCCCACTTTTGTGCCTGCACCCTGTGTTTAGGCTGGTATAATAAAGAGTCCAACCACCTTCTTTGGTGGTTTCACCTTTGTGTCTTTATTTACAGTGGTCTTGTCCAGTTCCAATTCCCCCAACAACAGTCACAGATGGAGCAAGGGTCAGGGAGGGACACCTCTGTTCCAGCAGGCCAAGATGTTTGCGAGACAGTAATTAGTAACTATTTCTTTCTTTATGCCAATTGTTTGGAAGTGAATACAGCCTGGCACTGGAGACAGAGAGACTTTTATCTGAGTCACTCAAATACTGTGGAAATCTGAATCTTGGGAAAGGCTTCTCTTCACTCAGGCACCCCTCTTCCCCAGGCCTTTTGCGCTGGCTCGTTAATGAATGAATCAATGCAATGAACGTCTCTAGTTGCATTATGTGCCTGTCAATTTCTCCAGGTGCATTTACAATTAAATTTTAAAAGACCAACCCATCACCATGGTGTGAAATTGAAAACATGTTCCTGCAAAGATTCCGACACCAAATCCTCCCCGGGCAGGAAAAGCCTGAGAAAATGGAGAGGTCTCTGTCTCAGCATGCTCTGAAGCAGCAATTCTCATATGGGGTACACATACCACCTGAGAGCCGCCATCAGCTGGCACCAGGATTGGTTTGAAATAGAGCATCGGACTAAGACTCCGTTATACTTGCAGCGATTACGATGACCAAGCTGGCACCCCAAGCACTCACACCTTTCAGATGGAATATGCTAGGTCACAAAGCCAGAGAACTGCTGCTATTCAGGTCATCAGAGTTGGGGGCTCAGTCAGGCCAAGGCAGGAAGCAAACCAGACGTGGAGGCTCTCCACTGAGAATGTCTTGTCCCCAACCATTTCCCTGGGACTGCCAGGGCTGTCTGTGTTGCTTGGCTGTTTGGGGGTAACTAGGTTCCTTGGAGCAGAGGCTGAGTCTTCTTTGTTCTGTTCAATGCTAAGTATGTTGGTGCAAAATAAGTAATTGCAGACCTCTGACAGCACAGCTAAGGGTGTCGGCTCGAATGTAAAGCATGGAGAAAGGTGAATCCCCACCACAAACTGTGTTAGGGCTTAGTCCCTCCCTTCTTCCAGACCAGCCAAATCCGTCTCCCTTTCTGCGACCCTCACAGCATCCCAGTGCAAGAGGGCAAAGAGCTCACTGGTAGTGAGTTTCAGCTAGCCTAAGCACTTCAAAGTACCCCAACTCGTGAATATCATAACCTGCATCAAAGGGGTGCCATATAGGGCATCAATAGAAAGCTAATAACATACTGATCATTAATATTATTGTGCAGAAGACACATTCAATATTACAAACATACTGGAAATTATCTTAATTGGAAATGAACGTATTGGAAAGTATGTCTGCCAGGCAGGGCTAAAGTCACTCAATGCCAGACAAAGGAATGTGGTTCTGCCTCCTGGAAGGTATTTCTAAAGTGCATTAAGAGACAATGAGAATGCAAGTTACGTAGAAAATAAACAGGACCCCGAAGACAGCTGCGGGAGGAGAATACAGGGAACAGATCAATTTGCATTTTAGCAAAACACCAGCAGAGGAAGAAACCAGCATGGAATTTCCCTCACCAGCAGACTCCATTTCACTTTCCTCACAGCTTGAATGAACTTTACTTTGGTGTGTGTGTGGGGGTAACCTTCAGGAAAATGTATTTCAAAGGGTCACTGGACTATAAAGAGAGGAGCAGAGAACCCCAAGTTATCTTTCACCTAAGAAAACAAAGGAACCAAGCTCTTTGGACTTTGTGGGAGATCCTGACCAGAGGGCTGGTCAGCCATCTTGTTGGAAGGTAGATTGGTAAGGAAACTACCTTGAACAAAGCTGTAGCTTGTTTTGTTAAGTCTTAGCTTCTAGAAAGTGTTTTTCACTTTTATGTGCTTGTAACCATTTCTCACTCTATCCTTTAATACTTAAACTCACTTAAAATTTGATATCCTTTTGTTAATAAACTTGTTTTACTTTTAATCTAAACCAGCCCTGCACTGATGGGACCCCAAAGCAGAGAGAGACAAAACAGGCTGCTCCCTGAAACAGAGGCACAACTCACCCCACCTTACTCTAGGCTGGCTGATTCCAAGCTGACTGTTGCTGGTAGGGAGGCCATTTTTCAGTTTTAAGCTGGACAGTCCTGTTTTTGTGTTGTTTGTTCCCTGTCCAGCATGGATATAAAACCGGACATGGTTTTGTCCGGTATCACACACAGGGGATGCCATTTTGAAGAGTGTGCTGCTCTGCCCTGCTGGCATGATCTCACATGCACCATGAGTGTGAATTCGCAGAAGCGGGAGCAGGCCCATGCCATTTCCAATGTACCAGAATGTCCAGTATTCTGGGGATGCGTTAGTGGCCACCCTAGTTGTTAGTACTCTAGCCTGCAAGAAGGACCAGGCAATGGCCCTTGCAGTGTAAAATTATAGTTTACAGTTCTAACTGTTTTCAATACATCACGTCACCTCCTGCTGGTCACCCCTGCACACAGCCCATTTCCAGAGTTTGGGCTTTTAAGTTTATAGCATGACCTTTCCCCTGCCATTCCCTGAGGTGCAGAAGGTGAGCTGTGCACAGTATCAGAACAGCCTCACAATCCTTCACTTTGGTTTTTATGTTCCAAGATCCTCTTCTGCCTGGTCTGTTTGGTTTTTTTGCCAGACTTGATACACAAATGTAATAAATGGAGAGATTAATGAGAGCCCTCATTAAGCGAGATATTTACTTTGCCCATCACTGGATGGAGTTTATGTGAAGCAAAATCATGTTTGTTGGTTGTCTATAAAGATTAACGAGTAAGTGATAAGTGTTTAATGTACTAACTGGGTTTAAGCAACAGTGCCAGGAATTGACAGGGCCAGATTTTTGAAAATGCTGAATACACAGAGTGCTGGTTGTGTGCTAAGATCTTGTGAAAATCTGCCCACGGGTTCCAGGGCAGGCTGCCGGGAGCAGAGCACTTCAGAGATATCTTTGAGGGTCTTGGCTTAAATCACTGAGGCACTTCAGTGAAAATCAATGGGACTCTCAAGTGCCTAAAACCTTTTTGAAAATGGGACTCAGGCTTCTAAGTCATTTAGGTAGATTTGAAAATGATACCCCTCGCCTGGAAGTGACTGAGCAATCAGTTGTCTGCTGGATAGTGTTCTACATTATTGCTAGCCAGGTCATTTCCTGAGGCGAACGGAGCAAGTCCGATACAAAGGAGTGAGAAATTCCTCACACACAGAATTCCAGTTTCGATTCTAGGCCTGAATTTGCCTCTGAATGCCCGTCTCTAGAAAGCAATGGAAAAAGGAGAAGCACGGAGAGGGCTGATCTGTGCACAGATGCCTTGGGGGTGCTGGGCGAGAACTGTGATGGTCTGTGCCTGCCTGGGAGTAGAGCCAGCAGCGCTTTCCCCATGGACATGCCACTGATGGGGAGTTTAATTCGACCCATTATTAAATTTCAATAGGATTCCAGAGGTGAAAAGGCTCAGAGGTGCCAATTATCAGTGCCTGGAAACTCAGGGGCTTCCCCTTAGGGCAGACTGGAGGCTAATTAAATGACAGCTGGTGAGAGCCAACAGGACGGACTGTGTGAGGGGCATGCAAAAAAAGAGAGAACTACTCTCTGTCCCTAAAGGTTCCCCCTCCCCTTCCCACCTGCTGTCTGACCCTACCAGCTCCGCTCCCCACATCACCTATCTTCCCCTTCTGCTCTCTGATCCCAAAGGCTCCACCTCTCCTCCTCCTCCTCCACTGTCTGACCCTGCCCCAACCCCTTCCTTTCCCTTCTTTCTTCATAACATACCCTTCTTGTCCCCATAGTCCAGCTCTTGCGGCCCTGGGCTGGGTGCTGTTTTACAGTCTCTCTGTCAGTCCAGTCTGAAAGCAGGGATACAGCATGGATACTCTGTCAGTCCAATCTGAAAGCAGGGATACTTCATGTAGGGATACAGCAGGAGGGGAGCTGTTCTTACAGGGTTTGTGTGACTGAAAGCCCAGCCAAATCAATGAGATCTGCAGGCAGTTCCTCCAGCAGGAGTTCTGGCTATGTTTTGGAGATGTGCACATGCTGCTCTGAAGTTCACTCTGGAAATACGTGAGGTTTGCCATGGGTATTCCATGGGTGTCTCCCCCGCCGCCATACTCTTCAATATATTTTATTTTTTTCACCAAGCTGCAGAGTCACCTGACCTCTCATCCAGTCTTTACAATCACAGAGGAAGTGGCTTGCATCATGGCCAGCCAGCCTTCATAACGGATTGTACCCCAAACACCTTGCCACCCGCAGAAGGATCCATTCTGGGACTGGACATCTGTAGTGACGCAGTGGCGCATTGTTCCAGGTATCAAACTGTCCACACAAAATCCACGTTTAAATGCAGTGCGGAGAACCTGACACAAACAAGGGATTCATTTTATTTTGAGTAGCTGGTATGAATATGTCAAGACTATCCCCTCTGTAAGATACATTACTGTCTCCTGCTTAAGAATGTTCATAGGTTGGGTTTTATTAAAGGGATTAGGCCTTCAATACGAGGGCTTTTCTTCTGAACCACTTATTTTAAACCAACTGTTGGTCCAGTTGTGGAGTATGTCGCTAACAAAGCCTTTTTCTTCCTGTGTACTTCACCATCAACTTTCCAATAACTCTGCTTGTGTGCTGGGTCAGCGGCCATTTTGTTCTCAAAGCTGCTGCAGGCTCTCACAGAAGAGACACATACTCTGTGCTCTCTCTGGGAGACTTTGCTTTTGTTCTTTCTCCGACCCCTTCCCATGCTTAATCTAGAATAAGCATAATTCAGTCTGGAAGTCCCGGGTAGTTGGTCCAGATCCTCAAAGGGATTTAAGCACCCAACTTCCATTGAAATCAATGGGAGCTAGGTGCCTAAATCCCTTTGGGGATCTGGGCTGTTACTCCTTGTGAATGGAAAGGATTTCACTAATAGATGTAATGTGGAGGCTGGTTCTTTCCCATGCTTGGAAGAGTGAATTCCAATGAGAGCAGAAGCATATTTGCTCTCTGCCCTCCCATTAGCCACACACTCGGGAGCATTCTGTGGGTGTATATTCAGGCTTTGCTAACTTCTTGCAACTTGGCCCATAGACAGCTTCATTCCTTCTCCAGCCTCCCCCAAGGTGATAACTTTCCAAAGGTGACACAGGGGTTGCTGTGGTTGGCATCCTCACACTGGCCCACTCATGCCGTGCTATGGATCAAACTGCTGCCCCATGAACAGAGCAGGGTATGGCCAGAGAATAGGTTTGTCTGTGGATCCATGGTCTTAAATGGCATCCTCACCATGTGAATGGTGAACTCAGCTACATGCTTCCCTCCTCAGCCTTCCTCTTGTTCTGCACTGCAGTTGCTTGGCAGCTGTACATCAGCCGCCTGTCGGTGCAGGGTCAGGTTCCCATGCATTCCCTGTCCCTTTGTACCTTATCCTCATACACGTCACGTTTTGCACCTGCCCTCAGACATGGGTAGGAATCATAAAAATCATAGAAATGTCAGGAATGGAGCTTGAGAAGTTATCAGGCCTCTGTGCTGAGGCAGGACCAAGTAAACCTAGAGCATCCCGAATAGGTGTTTGTCCAACCTGGTCTTAAAACCTCCAGTGATGGGGATTCCACAACCTCCCTCTGAAGCCTATTCCAGAGTTTAACTGCCCTTAGAGTTAGAAAGTTTTTCCTAATATCTAACTTAATTCTCATGATCACTTTCACCCAAATTGCCTTCCACCTTCAGATTCGCAACCCATTCCTCCCTGTGGGTCAGAATGAAGTCTAAAAGGCTGTCGCCCTGGTTACTTCCACTACTTTATGAAACAAAAAGTGTCTCCCAAGCATTCCATGTACTTAATGGGAATTTTGTGTTTTGCCGTTTTGCTCTTCCAACAGAATGATTGCCATGGAGGGGCTCATGCACACCCAGCCCTCAAACCACTCACCCTAGCTCCCCTGCCAATGATAAACACCTCCAACACCAGCTTGTTGAAAGAGGCTGGTCCAACAGCCCCAGGGACTAAGGGCTTGACTCTGACCTGACCTCCCCCAGATTTCCACTGGCATAACTCCCTTGATGTCAGCGATACCACGCCTGATTGGTGGCAGAGCAATCAGCCTCTTTGTGCTCCCCCCCGAGACATGCCTAGATACAGTGTGGGCATGCTTCCCCTGTCATGCAGTGCCAATGTCCAGGCAGGCAGAGGCATTGACTTTATGAGTTCCCCGGGGGTGCTCGACTCCCGCTCCACCCCAGGCCTTGCCCCCACTCCACCCCTTTCGCCAAACCCCCACCCTTGCCCCGCCTCTTCCTGCCCTGCTCCACTTCCCTCCCCTGAGCGCACCCTCTCCCCACCTCCTCCTGCCCCTCTCCTCCCATTCTCCCCCAGCGCCTCCTGCATGCCACTGAACAGCTGAGCACACACTGTTTTTTAGTATGGGTGCTCCAGCCCCAGAGCACCCACAGAGTCAGCACCTATTCTGGCAGGGCCACCACCAGGGCTAGAATGGGAGCTTGTTCACTGTCAGCAAATTCCTTTGCCTCTCTGCTGAGCCTGGCAGCAAGGGGCCCTGACAGTGCTGCGTCTGGCCTGGCTTAGGAGGTGGCCTCTACTGAGAGTGGACCCACACCTCCCTCTCGTTTCACGCAGGCCTCCCAACAGCGAGCACCTGCATCCCAAGTGGCGTCCTTTCCCATACCCCTTCCCCCTGTTGAGAGGAATGAACCCTGATGGTACCAGACGGCTCCTTTCAGTGCTTTCAGATTAACTTGTACATCGGACCCTTGCTAGAACGCGGGATTTGAGATCCATGCGCGGTACTGCGTTAACGTGGGGACCACGTTAAAATGAACTGCAATTAAAGTAATTAAATTTGAGATCCATGGCCGCGATCGCGTTATATGCGAATTCGTGCTATATAGACACGCGTTCTCGCGAGGATCCTCAGTATTTAAAATTCAAATCCCAATAAAATTTTAATTTACTTAATTAAATTGTTTTCTCATCAGATCTGAATCGTTGGATTTTAATGATAGAAATAGCGGCATGTGACTGGCTTTCCGGGGCAGCTGCATGGCAGGAGGAAGCAAGAACTAAGCAAACCGGCCAGGAGTTTGGCAGGGAGGCTGGGCCAAAGTCATGAGTGTGTTAGGAGCCTAGCATCCCCTGCCCCTCCAAGGGCACAGGGGGCAAATCCCCAGCAGATACTTGCTTGGGGGTTACTGGAGGACAGTGGCACCTGTATGGCAGGCAACCTTCCCACCTCCTTCTCTGTGGGGCTTGGTGTTATGTTCATGGCACATGCATGCGCACACGCACACAAACTCTCACACACGATAGAAACATAAATACTCCTGCTGGAAGCCTGCAGCGTCCCACTGTTTTATTTTGTAGCACCCAGAATGAGACCACACAGAAACCCCGGCACAGAGAGAGACAAAGCAATTTGAGCTCTAAAAAGAGAGAGGCACAACTCACCCACCTTCTAGGCTGTCTGTCTGCAGACTGACTGCTGCTAGGCACAGCTCACATGCTTCCCTATGGAGCCCCCTAGCCTGCAAGCAGAACCAGGAAAGCCCTGGAAATGTAAAGGGGCAGCCTGCAATTTTAGCACAGTTTTCTATATACTACACTTGGGATCTGCAGCATCAGGCACCTGCTTGCAGACCCTCAGGCCTTCAAGGGGATCAGCTCACGGGGGAGTGGGTCCACAGACACATGGCTCCTACTGCCAAGGGCCTGGAGGCAGCATGTTTGACTCTGGCCTCCGTGGATCACAAGGGATTGGCTGTTTTGGGGGGTCTAAACCCCTGCTACTTCCAAGAGGGGGCAAACCCCAACCCCACAAGAGTGTGAAGGAAGCTCAGCAAGTACAAACTTGGAGTTTCCTGTTGCCCAGATAGGGTCTATCATGTGCGCAACACCTGGCCATGTAGCCTCCCTCTGGGGTACAGGCCACTGTGAGAGTCAGGATACTCAGCTAGATGGGTCACTGGTCTATCCCTGCATGGAAACGCTTATGGGCTTGCTATGGAACCCTTCCCTCCCCTTCCCCCCGCTCCCCTGTTTGTGTAGTCCCCAGAGAGGCCTCATAGTTGATCCGATTTTACCATAGGGTGAATGTAACATTTGACGCTGAAGCCCTTTTCTGTACCTTTGTTTTCTTTACAGTGGAATCCTGGTGTCAGGCTCAGCATGGCCTATATACCTCTCACCGATCCCTGTGTACCAATCCAGGAGATGGTGAATGCCACACGCACCAAAGCACAATCTCTGTTTTAGCTGGCCAGTTCAAGTCCTGTTAGGCAGTCTAGGTGAGCCAAAGTAATACTAGTTCTAACTGGCAAAATCCCCAGCTGTAAAATTCCAGACCTGCAACGAAGTGGCACTTAAAAAGGTGTGAAATCCTCTCTTGTTTTTGCAAAGATCTCAGTGAACAGATCACTGCCACTTTGCTCCTCACAACCTGGAAACTCCACTGATCACGTAAGTGGGGCATCAGACAACAAGCACACAGGAGAGCTGGCTTTTGAAGAGTCAGAGATTGTTATTCATTATTATCATTGATACTGCATGACTGCACCTAGAAGATACAGGCATGGACCAAGACCATCCTGGGCTGTGTGCTGGAGAAACACCCAACACAAAGACCAACCCAAGGAGCTTAATATTCTTAGAACTGAATGATAGAACGAGTGATGATCAGAAAAATTGGCTCCTTCTGTATTCTCTGCACTAGATTCATGTCTCTAGTCTGAACAGCTCCTACCTCATAGGCTTCTGCCCCAGAGCATTTCCTTGTGCGTTTACATTTAGGGCACACTGTACAGAGGCTTTACCCACTTTCTCTCTACAATGTCTATGTCTGCAGGAGTTGTTTTACTAGATTGCTTGATATCTTTTTGGGGTTCCTTTGCTGAGTGTGATATTTCGTGACACAGCCCCTGTATTTATTGAATTCAACATCTAGGGGTACGTTTTCAGAAGACCAGACTACCTCTGTGGGTGTAGTTTGAGTCTGCAACACCTGAATACACTTTTCTGCACCTGCAGTTGAATTGCACAAACAAAGCTGAGCAGTTGCTCCTTTCACTGCCTTATTGCAGGCTCATCTCAGCTAGGGAAAGGGGCAAGAAGTCAGGATAGGGTCCACAATGCAACTGTGGGTGCAAAAAGGAGAAGTAAATTATGACAGTGTAAACTGCAATTATTTTGGTCATTGCTTGCAGACCTTTATTTGTTCAAGTGCTAGGATTCTGTGGTGAAAGGAGCCATAGATAGATAGATTAGATAGATTCTGAGTCTCAGACCTTCTGAAACTTCATCCCTTACTACTTATTACATTTGAAATTTCCCTATTTACCCCATATTTCTCCCTAGCATCTTTGGAAACACTTGCAATATTTCTATAAACGTTAATAATAATTAATCCATTAAAGAAATGCCCTGGGACTAATGCATTGTTATAGGATGAGCTGGAGAGCCCCATACATATGGTGGTACAATATTTATTAGCCAATGTATTCGCACCTTTTATGGAGCATTTACACACTACAGCACATAAAATGATTTATACATGTCACTGCAACATGTTGCAACACAGCCTAGGATAATTAAAAAGCAATCGTGATGAATTGTGTATCAATTATTACTGAAGTATTCACGCAGTTAAATGTTACCTTCATTTAAAGGGTTGGCAAATTTTCTTTAGAGGCATTTGCTGCCTCCACGAAAAAGTTGAAGTCTTTAACTTGACCTGCTAACTCATGTGAAAACTATCAACCACTTTGACGTAACCAATGCACGATAAAATCCTTGTGAAGTTGAGTTAAGAGCACAACTTTTTGTTCGTAGCGAAGACACGATGATCCTTCAAATGCTAATATATTTAATTATTTCACTGCTCACCAAGGCATGTGAGAAAGGAGAGGAAGGGTCCTATTGTGAAGATCTACACCTGTCTTCTCTAAAGTGTGTGTGAAGGACTGGTTGTGGGGGGCAGAAGAGGGATGCATTACAACTGACAGACCTTTAACAACACTGGGTGAAGCTCCAGGGGGGTATGGGGGTGGAGACTGGTTTCATTTCCCTGAAAGGGAGGGGCTGTATTTTTCAAAAGTTTGGGCTTTCACCAGCAAAGCTTATGCTGGTAAGGTGATTACTCTGTTTTCTAACTTGGCTTCTCCAGACATCTTCACAATGACATCATCATCACAGGCTCTTACCTCCTAGGTGACCCTGAGTTCATTCAGTGCCTACTCATATGCTGCAGCCTGAACCTTTTCAAAGTTAAGCATACACAGTGGCCCACACTTGATTTAGGGCATGACTTACACGTGAAAGTTATTCCGAATAAAGTAGGGTGCGAATTTAAAACAGAATGTCTACTCCAGAATAACTTTGTGTGTCTCTTATTCTGGAAAACAAATGCCTTTTTCCAAGTTCGTTTAATCCACGTTGAGTTTGTCTATACTTGGAATTATTGTAGAATAGCTATCACACTTTACCTCAATCCAAATTAACTTCCAAGTTTAGACAAGCCTTTTGAAAGTGCATTAAGATACCCAGAAAAAGATACACTTATTCTGCATTAACATGGCCACACATGGAGTTATTTTGGAATAATTCCATATGTAGACAGGCTCTTATTGTATACCACTTGCACATCCAATTTGTGTGTTTACACACAGCCTTATTAGGAGCTTTAGTGGCCACATGCCCATGAGAATGGGCCTGACTCTCCAATGCCCTACACATGTTTATAATTTATACCTGGGTGTAAAATGCCACCAGGCTGATTTGTAGCAATTTCTACCCACCTCACAGAAGTGAAAGTAGTGGCATAGGTGTGAACCAGGCCTGAATACCTGGAAAGGTTGAATGCTCCTGAAATCTCTTCACTCGCCTTAAGCTGTTGTGGCTTGTAGTTTGCCATTGGGACAGTTAACCCAGAAACCTCTGCTTCCAGGCTCAACTGAACCTGCTCAACTGAACCAGGCTCAATGGAACCCGCTTCCAGGCTCAGCTGAACTGCCGTCTCTCTAGTGCTTGTATTTATTGTATACTGAAAGATTACAATTAAAAACATCACAGGGCAAAGGTATATTGTATCCCAGAGCTGGGTGGGATTTCTTGAGTCTCACCAAATTTTGCTCCCAGTCTGTGGCTATGGAGAGCAGGAGATGTAATATCAGATCTGCTTTTGATAATTAACGCAACCACATTTTCAGTCACAGCCTCTAAGTTTTCTGTTCACACAGACTGGGTGATTGTGATGCTAGGAGTTTGCAACTGCACTTCACAATTCTGTCTGGAAGTAGGTGGAGTCATGCCCCAGGAGCCTGATGGGGAGACAGGAGGACAAATATAGAATAATAAAACATATATAGTATTAACAGCTGATCTCAAAGCACTTTGTGCCCTTTATTGTATTTTTCCTCACAGCACCCCTGTGAGGCAGGGCAGTGCTAGTATCCCCATTTTACAGATGGGAAACAGAGGCCCAGAGGATACGTCTATTCTGCAATTAAAAACCCGTAGCTGGCCTGTGCCAGCTGACTCAGCTCGGTGTTCTGTTGTGCATGCACCGTGGCCCTCCACAAGATGGGCTCTGAGCTGCCACACTCTGCTTGTGTCTCCAGCTAATGGCTAAAGGCTCTGGGCCTGATTTTCTTTCCACTTACTCCAGCGTAAATCAGCAGTGGTGCCACTGGAATCAGCGGGCTAACACGTCACTACTACTACTTATTAAACCAGGTCCTCCCTCAGCTCCCGTGGTAGAGGCCTGTATTTTCAGAGGGTTTGGCATTCTGTTCACTGGGCCCCTTAGCAGCCCTTTGCCCGTCTGTCTGCCGCTCCATGGGCTGTATAACCACCTCAAGCACAGATCTGCAATTTCCACTCCTCTTCAGTAAGCCCCTGTTCTTTGGAAGCTTTGTAGCAGCTTATCTGCCATATACTGCTCGTGCCTAATGTATCAGGCTCCTCCGTAAGGAGTGAAGGGTGCGTGTGGACAGGGAGATATATTGCTATTGGCACAGTTAAAAGAAATCCAGCAAGTTAACCTTTGAATCTTTTCCAATCCCAGTGGGCGCAGTGGCCTCACGCTTCCTGTTACACCAGCATGCCTCCCTGCCCACCTTCTCCTCCAGCCACTGCTGCCATGATACAGCCTTACAGGAGCTGGTCGAGGAGCCCTCTCCATTGTTTGTAAGCTGGATACCAGCAGACTCGGGGGCTTACTGATTTGCTGGTTACTGGGAATTGTGGGATCAATGTTTGAACCTGTAAGACTGTTCACAGGGATCATTCAGGGTATGTCTATACTGCAATTAGACGCCCGAGGCTGGCTCACGCCAGCGGACTTGGCTTTACAGAGCTCGGGCTACGGGGCTGTTTAATTGTGGTTTAGATGTTTGAACTTGGGCTGGAGCCTGGGCTCTAGGATCCTGTGAGAGGGGAGGGTCCCAGAGCTCGGGCTGCAGCCCAAGCCTGAACATCTACATCACAATTAAGCAGCCCCTTAGCCGAGTCAGCTGACAGAGGCCACCTGCAGGTGGCTAATTACAGTGCAGCTGTACCCTTAGCCACTGGACATTTGACCTTGATTGGATGAGGTAACCTTTATCAATTACTTCCTCACTCCGGGGTAGAATTCAACCTGGCCTATGGAGGGCAGTTAGGAACCCCTTACACGTACTACCTGGGCCTCCGGTCTAGTGCCTAGGTGTGCCTGCTTTTTCATGGGCGAGGCAGGATGGGAAAGGGACAAAGCCTTGGTAACCTCTCCCCCTGCTTGCTGTCCAGCACAGCTGAACCCATGCAGGGATGTCATCATTGAATGCTGGTGGAGGCCACAAGCAACCTACTCCCTCCGCAGCAAGAAGGAAGCAAGAGAGGACTTGTGATTCAGGGGCTGTCTCTGGGGCCCAGTTCCTCCCAGGGCTGCTCCAGGGGTTGGGCAGTTTGTACACTAACGCTGGCTCCGAGCTGTGTCTAGAGAACACAATCTAGCCTTAAACAAATGTTTTACTTTCATTGGTGCAACTGACTTCCACGGAGACACACCTGATTGATTTAAGTGCATGACTCACACCCAATACATTCCTACCCAGTATTTTGGTAACCATCCATAGAAATATATCAGAAAGCGGACTGTCATCATAAATGGAGCTGCAGTGTGACAGTTTAAATGCACATGCATATACTGTCTATCGATCTTAGGGGTTTATACTCCATCTATCAGCAAAATATCAGAGCAATTTCCATGTGAGCTCAATAGCAAAGTCCCCAGTGAATGTCATGGAGGCTCTGACACTTCTCTCTTCACAGGGTCAAACTCTGCTTGGGGTGGGTTGTCTTTTTGGGGGTGGGCAGGTGGGAGAGGTTTGGGAACAAACAGGGTATTTGAATTGTGAGCTTCGCTTTTGGTGGAAAAACTTTGTGCATGTATTTATGTGCACATATCCCCCCCCCCACGTACGTGATGAGTAAAATAGTTCTGATGAAATACGAACTGACCAGAACCATTGCCCCAACCCGGAGTCGCACTTTCCTGAGCTTTGCAAAGTTTTATCACTGTCGTCAGTTGTCGGCTGCGTGTGTGTGTTCTCTCTGTGTGCAGATAGCTGGCTCAGCAGACCCTGATTGCACTGCCCAAAAGACCACAGACTCTGTTCAGTAGTGAAGGAGCCCAGCCACGTTTATTGCCGACACAGCATGGTACTGGCTCCCCAGATCAGTGTCTATAGTTACACCAGGACATGTATGCCTGTGACAATGGACTCAGCTCAGTGAATGGTGGGACTTTCCATTCCCCCATCGGCTGGACAAAGACACCCCTTCTGTGACCCATCTTTTATACACTGACACAAACAAGTTACAGATTGCCCCTCTGAGGTGGTTAATTACCACCTTTTACCTTGCTTATGTTGGTTCGATCAAGACATCTCTGTCCATCCTCCTGTCATCCTGACCTTATCTTTACAAGGGGTCAGTACGTCCTTGTATCATATTCGGGGAATGTGTCTACACCATAACCTTGTATTGGGGTGTTCTGGTACCACTCTTCTGGAATGTGTTTACTTGAATACTTAGTGCCTAGGAGTGCTTGTGTTTTTGCAACACCAGCCCTGTTCTTGTCAAGTCCATGTATTGGACAGTGAACCTGCAAGCAAGCATCTGCTTTGTAACAGGGCAGGGCCTGACTTTAGTTTGGGCCTTAGGTCATATGCCAGGCCCTTACACCATGCCTTATGTCTTCAGACTGTCATTTTTTTTTCTGGCAGTTTTTGTGTAGCTCTGCACTTGGTTCCTGTTGGAGGTGGAAACGCCTCCCTGAGAATCCTTTTCCCTAGGTAGGGGCACACAGATCCAGCCCCTAGCAGACATTTTGGCTATTCCCTTCCCTTGCAGGGCAGAGACACTGCAGCCTTGGTGCCTACCACAGCCCATCCCCTGGATCTGTGTGCTGTGGCTGGGCTCAGATTCCCTTCTCTAGGGAAGGCTTTTGCTCAGAGACGACGGTAGGTAAATAAAGAGCAAATATGAAAGGCCAGAGGCTCATGTAGACCTTGTAACATGTCTGTCTCTATTCTATCTAATCTGTCTCGCTCTCCATGTCTTGCTCTGATTTGATTTATTCAGTAGCTGCAGCAAGAAGGTGGAAACTCTCCCCTTGTCCCAGTCTTCACCTGGTGTACCATTCCCCCTCGGTCACTGCAGTACATCCCCAATTAAGACAGTGTTTCAGTGTATGCTGAAGGCTGCCTGTCAGCTTAATGAAACCCTCTCTCGTGGGCGTCAGGGGTGGATGGCCGCTCCTCGTCTAATCACCATTTAATAACGCGGGGCTGCGGTCTCCCCGCTGGATGCGAGGGAAAGGGCTAGTACTTCAAGGCACGCAACAGCGAGGCTGGCGGAGTATAAAATCGCCCCAAATAAGGCATCGATGAGTGGGTCATTCCTGCAAAAGGTTGAGCAGCCTGCATCACTGTCCTGTGATTTGGAGATGATGCCTGCTCCCCTCAAGGGTAAATCCCAGGGTCAGTGTCCCAAGTTCTCCCTCCAGCACTTTCGCCACTAGACCACTCTCCAGTTTCCTTTGCTTCCTTGACAATTTGCTGACCTTCCACCTCACACACAGGGACCTACAACTTGGTCCTGTCCTCTACTGTGTACCAGGTGAGAGAACCCAAGCTCTTTTTGCTCCTCAGACCAGCTACACTGTCCCACTGTAAGGTGCCCTCTCAGAACAGAAAGACTCTTGTTCCGTCTCCATTCTGAGATCTCATAGACATGAGATCCTCTGCAGTGGGGCCTTTTCCCAAGGTAACCCATTGCTCAGTGAGTGCTAGGAATGCTCTGCTACTGGCCAGTCTACAGCCAATATGATTCTGCTAACTGCTTCCACCAAGGGGACTTAGGCCCAGGTCCTCAAAGATACTTAGGGGTCTAACTTCTATTGAAATCAGTGGGAGTTAGGAGCCGAGATACATTTCAGTTGAGGATCTGGGCCTTAGTTCTTTAGCTCAAGTTGCAGAGGCTCATGCTTCAGCTCTGGAGGCTGTTGTGATAATTGGACCTACGCATTGACCCTAATTGCAAGCTCCACTGTAAAAAGTGAATGAAAGTTTATGACGTGTCACAAGAACCCATAACAACAAACGTTACTGGGAAAAGGTGCAAAAGGGAGAGAGACAGCCTGGATTAGTCCAAACAAAAGGGACTCCTGATCAGAGATGCTGACTTTTTAATGAGCCAGGGGGTTCTCTGTCCCTGGCTCTGCCCCAGGCCCTGCCCCCATTCCACCCCTTCCCCCAAGGCCTCACCCTGCCCTGCCTCTTTTTACTCCTGCACTGCCCCCTCTCCGCCCCCTTCCCTGAGCATGCCCCACCCTCGCTTCTTCCTCTCTACCCCCAGCGCCTCCTGCACGCTGCAGAAGAGCTGATCACAGTGGGCGGGAGGCACTGGGTGGAGGGGGAGGAGCTGACAGGGGCCTGTCTGTGGGTGCTCAGCACCCACCATTCTTTTTCCGTGGGTGCTCTAGCCCCAGAGCACCATGGAATCAGCGCCTATGCTCTTGATATAACTCAAGAACTGTGTTAAGATTGTGCCTGATAAACAAGAGAAGTGTGGAACTGGAAATCAATGAACCAAAACTGGCGTATTGGAAATTAGACCTAATTGGACAAAACAATGAGAGGATGGGCTGTTCCACCATCACTCCTATTTGGGTCCTCAAAAAGAGACACCTGGGGAAAAGCTGGCTACCGCGATGCTGGCTGACTGAAAGACGAGAGAACAGGAAGGAGCGAGCTTCATCATCGTGGTGGCCATCCACACCATCTCCTGCTGGGATCTACTATGAGTCTGTTGGCCTTTGTTGTCCCGATCCTGAGAAATGGCCTGGCCAGACTGGCCTAGAGAGAGGGACCCAGATGGCATCCCCACCTTCACCAACTCTGGCTAAATCCCAACCACCGCATGTCCTTCTCCTTTCCATCTTATTTCTTCTCTTTCCTACCCCTCTCCTTTTTCCTTCTGTCTAATAAGAGTCCGGGCTATCCAGCCCAGACTGTCTGTTTTGCAACACTGCTGCGAGCCTGTGACCCAAGAGGCAACAAAAAGCAATGCCCTAAACAGCCCCATGCTGGTCCATGTTTGCTGGGTCTCTGAGGGGTTGATAAGACTGTGTGCTGGGCCTGTGTTTTTCCAGTGCGGCTGCAAGTGAGAGTCAATAACAGAGACAAAAGCTGCATTTGTCCCTTTGCTGTTCCTTTCCCTCCTCTCTAGTGTGTGCTTTCTTCTTTTGTTTCCTAGGAATGGGCTGGGACTTTATTTACAACAGCAGTAACAACAGCTGCAGCTATCTCAGCTAACATCTTCGCGTTTCCCCCAAAAGGGCAGTTATCTAAGAGGCTGTCAGGCAAGGGGCTTTCTTTCTAAACGCTCTCTCCAGCTAAAGGGAAAGGGAACAAGGCTTTATCTGCTTTCCCTTCTTTTCTGTATCTTTAATGAAAGGTTAAGAAAGATACTTAATGGAGTCTTGCCCTGGTCCTAAGCAGGGTGAAGTCCCTGCAGGCCACACCCCAAACCACATTTAACACTGTTTAATGGTTGACAGTTTTAGGGTCATATTAACACCTTTAACTCTTTGAGGCCATATAGTCCATCAAAATTAATACAACAAGGCCCTAGATTTAATCTCTAGTGGTACCCAGGTGACCCACAAGCCTCATTCCCTATTCAACACATATGGACCTTTCCCAGCTCACTTCACCGTCCCCTCTTCTAGGCTGGCAGTTTGCTTCCCTCCTTCCATCTAATTAACAATATGGTTACACTCTCACACCAAGGGGACGTTTAAACCAGGAACATCATTCTGAAGCTTTTTAAGATTCCAACAGCTCACCCGGCCCACACGGCCCCACTGCCTCACAACCCCAGAGCCCTCACGACAAGCATGGCCCCACTGCAGACACAGGTCACATGGCCCCAGAGCTCACATGGCCCCAGGGCTCATGGGAGGGGTTTGGGGCTCACCTCTCAGTGCCACTCCCACCCCACCATCTCACATCTCTACATTCTCAGCTCAGGAGCTCCATGGCCATGGCTGCCTCTACCCCAGGGATGCCACCTTCAGAGACCCCCTTTGGCAGCTGGCCACTAGTGGGCTGGGAAGAAGAACAAACTTAAGGGACTACTTGCCTGAAAGTGAATGGGGACTGGCATAGCTCAGCGATCCTAGTGTCCCCCTCTACTTCCTGGGGACAGCCAGCTCCCGCCCCCCTGCCCCGTGGAGAGGTGTCTGGTCTGTACGGGAATTCCAGATTCCTTTGTGGCAAACCCACATGGCCAGCAGTGAGGTGGAGATGTTGGCTATGACATACCAGGGGTCCCAAGGGCACTGGCTGTGGCTTGGCTCACTCAGCAGGCTGGGGCAAGTCCAAGCGGGACAGGACTTTGCAGGTGACTCTGCCATTAAAGATGCTGCTAGAGTAACATCACACTAGGCTGGAGGGATACTTTTTGGTAGGTAGGTAGATTGGTATATTATGACAAATGGGAGCGGAGAGCATGACAATGACTTGCTCCCAGGAGAAACCTTCTCTCCCAAGACGCTCTGTGTTCACATACCTGTCACTCACTGTAGACAGGTTTCCACAGAAGGGGTATGTCACAGAACCCCATGTTTTTCCAGAGTATGTATTGTACTGTTCCATGGAAATTACCATATTGTAGCTGTGCATGCAACCATGTGCACCGGCTTTGAATCCAAGCCCCACAACCACCGCCCCCTCTGACTCAAAAGCTGCCTATGCACTCACTCAAATTACTAGCAGGTATTTTAATTAATCCTAATTTTCATCCACAGCTCAAATGAACTGCAGTATGAGCACAGTCTGATTTGATTTAGATGAACTATGCTTTGATGGGAATTCAATTACACATTTTGTTTTAGCTGAAGATAATGTATTTTGACGATACAGTAGTTTCAGTGCTAATGAGATGCATTTTAACTGCTGCAAGGATTGTATTTTTCCCTGCACTTTAGTACATAGGATGCACATTAATTACAGTTTCAATGAAGAAAAAAATCCCACAGAGTTACTACTTACATTTTCCTCCTGTTAATAGCCGTTTCCTTGCAATGCCACTAACATTATAGATTCATTTCTAAGCCACATTTGATTCTAAGAAACTTGATTGTGATAGGTAAAAACAATTCAGCTTTACTTTGACTACACATTTAGTGTCATACAAGGGTCAGTTATACCCTGGAAATGTATACATTCATGCAAGTCAGACACCAGCATTTATTTGGAATAAATCCATTGCTGAAGGTGTTTCAAGCCATCAAAAAATTATGTCCAGACTGAAGTATAAGCCCACATTTTCACCGAAGCCTTAACTGGGTCTATATTTTTTGGGGTGCAAATAATTGCCAGTGCAAAACTGTGCACACAATTATTTGTGCTTCAAAAACCAGAGATCAGTGACTGAAGATCTGGCTTGAAATGGGCCTGGATTTGCTCTGAAGTGGGCTCTTTTTCACTAGAGAAAAAGCACCCACGTCAAACAAACCTGGTGAATATATTTGGTGAAAAATAATGGCTTAATATTCCACTGGAAATATTTTACCCACTTCTCATTCTGGGTAAATCAGGCAAATTTGAAAAGTACGCTGGGCTCTTCTCTATAAACACAGCTGCAGTTCATTGGTTGGTATGATCACACCAGCCTCAGAGCAGCTTCCATTTGGGGAATGGTGGGGACTGTCTTTCAAGAAAACCCTTCCAAGAGCAATCTCTAAATAGATGAGGATGGCCCCACTCAGTTCTGCTGCTTCTGGCCAAACACTGTGCCGCTGGCTCTGGGTACTGTCGGTACCCCAGGGGAAGAGGATGAAGAAACCCGTTCCCCTCCCTAGTTCCCAGTGCACAGGATGCAGACAGTTTGCATGCAAGCAATGGGGAGAGGAAGGACAAGGTGCATCTACCATTGTAGGAGCACTAACTCGCGCTGCGGGTCCATTGCTGGGTGGAGTGGGGATGGGGCTGTAGGCCTTTTCTGCCATGACAACGCAACCTCCTGCATCAGGCTCAGCAGTGGGGAAAGATGACTAAGTCAGGTCTTTGCCTGTCACTCTGGAGCAGGGAGCTTATCAGCGGGCTCCACAAGGGAGAGAAACACCCTCCCTACCCTGGTCCCAAAGGTGTGCTTTGGGGGTCTGGGCCTGGGAGAAGAAAAAGAGGTTCCTGGCCTGCTAACTCCTAACGAACGTGACAGGGAAACTGTGCACAGCTAGACAGCCCAGAGATGCACGCTGAGTCATAGAATCATAGAATATCAGGGTTGGAAAAGACCTCAGGAGGTCATCTAGTCCAAACCCCTGCTCAAAGCAGGACCAATCCCCAACTAAATCATCCCAGCCAGGGCTTTGCCAAGCCTGACCTTAAAAACCTTGAAGGAAGGAGATTCCACCACCTCCCTAGGTAACCCATTCCAGTGCTTCACCCCCAGATTCCAGACAAGCCCATTGCTCAGGGATGGCAGTTAGCTGCCAGGAGTCAGCTTCCAGCAGCAAGGGGAGACGCAGCCTACATAGGGTTGCCAGGTGTCCAGTTTTCGACTAGAACACCCAGTCAAAAAGGGATCCTGGTGGCTCGACCAGACCATTAAAAGTCCGGTTGGCGCAGGGCTGGCAGGCTCCCAACCTGCCTCTATGTGGTTCCCCAGAAACGGCAAAATGTCCCTGCATCCCTTAGGTGGAGGTGTGGCCAGGGGGGCTCAGCACGAGGCCCTGCCTCCAAGCATCAGCTCCACAGCTCCTATTGGCCGGGAACTGCAGCCAATGGGAGCTGTGGGGGCGGTGCCAACACACAGAGCCACCTGGCTGCACTTCTGACTAGGAGCTCAGGAACATACTGGCAAATTCCGGGGAGCCACTCAAGGTAAGCATTGCCCGGAGCCTGCACCCCCTCCTGCACTGCAACCCCCTGCCCCAGCTCTGAGCCCCCTCCCACACCCAAACTCCCTCCCAGAGCCCATAGCCCCCCATGCACCAACCCCCTGTCCCAGCTCTGAACCTGCTCCGAATCCCTTGTCTCCACCCCCAGCCCAGAACTCTCTCCTGCATCCCAAACTCCTCATCTCGGGCCCTACCCCAGAGCCTGCACCCCCAGACAGAGCCCTCCCACACCCCAACCCCCTGCCCCAGCCTGGTGAAAATGAGTGAGTGGGGCGGGGTGGAGTAAGAGGGGGTGGGGCCTCATAAAAGGGGTGGGGCAGGGGCGGGACAGGGGTGTACGGTTTCGTGCGATTAGAAAGTTGGCAACCCTAAGACCACGAAGAAGCCAGGACCCAGGTCTTATGATGGACGTGGAGCCCCTGAGGAGGGAGGGTTCAGAGCACTCTGCTGGTCCAGGAGGGGCCTATGAACCAGAAGGCACTGGCTGGAGAGCCGCTTACACATTTCTGTGATGGGTGCAGGATATAAGAGCAGATAGCTGGTAGATAGAGCTGCATGACAATGCTAGCTAGCTAGCTAGATATGTTGCAAGAACCACTGCTCACCTGCCCTCCTGTGCAGGGGTTAGAGCCTCCACAGTTATCTCACTCCACTACTGCAGGGGTGCACAAGGACAAAGGGAACAGGGCTGAGTCCTGTTGGCCTGATCCTGAGCGCTGATGAGCACCTACGAAGCCCATTGAGGTCAGTGGGAACCGTGAGTGCTCAGCATCTCTCAGGCCAGAAGGGTAGGTCAGGAGCTTGGAGGAGGGGGGCAGAGAGCTGTGCCATCTGGCTGCTCCAGTGGGTGCCCACAATACTTGGCGGAAAAATTTGGGACCTGGTAGCTGAGTGAAAATGGAAATGATTTTCATATAAAACTGCACTTTTTGTAATATTCATGGCCGTACATATATGGGGCTAATGGACACTTTACCCTTATTCTTATTTGTATAGAGCAATTCTGAACCTACCTCCTTTATTATCCCCTGAGTCTTGTCAGTGTTGCCAACGCTCATGATTTTATGGTGAGTCATGTGACGTTTGGAGTTTTTCTGAAGGCCTTGGCTCCTGGAGCCATGTGATTTAGGGAGAATCTCAGCTTCCATTTTGAAAGAAAAAGTCAGTTTCTAGCCCTTGTAGTTCTGGAGAAAAGCTGGAAAATGTGACCTGAATGTCCCCTACAGGCTCTGACACCCGAAGGTAAAGAAAATGAACCCAGAATGTATTATTTTCTAAAAATAATTTAAAAAATCATAATTTTAAAGCCCATCTCTTGATTATTTGAGGACTGACTCATGGTTTTTGAACTCTGGGGTTGGCAATTCTGCATTTTACATGTGCACTTACCTGAAATATCCCCATAAACCACACATAAACAGCTCTCCATTTCGCACTGCACAAAAGCTGGTTAACATTCCTAGGGAGCAAAACACAATCACAGAAAGGGAACATTACTCATCTTCACTGTTTACCTTCTTCTCAGGAAAAATACCCTATTTTTCATGATGAAGTGATGTCGAGGGGGGCCTTACCTATAAGTTAAGTTTTATTCACAGCAACTTCAGCTTGAATTAGGATTCAGTGCAGAAGAACTGCAGATAAAAGGCAGTTTAATTCCTGCCAGATTCCATTCGGATGACCGTTCGTCATGGCAATGAAGTACATTTTGACTGCAGTTTTGTCTTCTGTAGTTAAACTGCAATGTTTGCTCGCAATTAAACTACAGAGGGTCTTGCATGGAAATATCCTGCAGGGTAAGGGCTGAATGGGGCACATAAAATGCAAGCCGGAGCTGCATTAAAGCCATGACCCCAGGAGGAATTCTGGCTGCCTGCGGCAGTGCAGGCAGCAGCAGGAGCTGTGTTATCCTTTTGTGGGGTGTATAATGCAATCTCCCCTATGTGCCTGACCAGCTGGGCTAGGCCATCCAGAGGGGAATAGAAATATGGTCTTAATTCACCTCACCTCTTCCTACCCCTGCATGGTGGGCCCTTTCCCCACCTTTCTCCCTTGCAGAGCTATGAAGGGATAGAAAAGATCCAGCACTGGGTTTGAACCTGGTTTATTTCTGGGTATCCAGTCTTGAATTTTAGCCAGAGCTGCGCTCAGAGTAGAGAGAGCTATAGGTACAGGGAATTAACTTAAGGCTCTGCAGGGTAAGGCATGCTATATATATAGATATAGCATACATGTAAATATATAGGGACAAGTTCTTTCCTACTATACTCTCTTTTTGTGCCAGTTTGATAGTACAAAGGAGTCATAAAGCCAGCAGATCTGGCCAGCTAAGGACTTCACAGGCGTTGAGGAATCCCTGGGTAGCGTAGAGCTAGCCTATCTGATTCCTACAATACCCTCTCCTGGCCGCTGGTATAGGGAGCATATTAGTTCCATGTGCTGCAGCTATTAGAGCTCCCTGGGCCATACCCAACCAGTGCAATTTAGAGCAGCCTCAAAGCTGCTCTAAGTTACAGCAGCACAGAACCTCCCACAGGAGAAAGAAGCCACACCCCATTCCTTTGCTCCCTTGAGTCCAATGCATATTGGGTGTAGCTGAGAAACTAGGCCATGAATTCTTAAAGAGTGTAATAATTTCTAAGCATCATAAAGCATAATCATTGTATGGGAGGTAACAGTCATAAGTACTGTCGCAATAATTAAAGATTGATTAAATGTGTTATGGCAGGTTGTATAAATCATTCTGTGACCTCCAGTTAGCTCCAAAACATCATTTGTTAAGTAGTTTGAAGCAATTTGTAACCTGCTACAATACATCTTGGAATTAGTCATCAAATATAGAAACAATTATTTCCGTTAATCATTCATGTCATATTTAAAATATTTATACATTCCCTTTGTTTAAAGTGGTTCCATCATAACATGAGGAAGTGTACAAACCCATCTGCAGAGAAGAACTTTAGGATGCCATCTCCTTCCCGAAAGCTGTCATTAAAGCAGTTAACAAATGAACAAGTCTTTCCTTAGCTCAACTAGGCAATTAGATTCTTGCTGATTTCGCTGGAGGAATGCCGCTCAGACGAAGATGTATTTGCTCTGGAAACTGTGTTTATTGGGCATGTTTAAAAATTTAATATCATGCACCAGGGAAAAAACCTTACATTTTTAGTAAGGTACCCTAAGGAGCTGCATTACATTTTAGCAGTAGAGGCTGCATGCTCTAGGTGGCTGCAGAGTGATAAACATGAAAAGGAAAAAGGTCCCTTGAGAACATGTCTGCATGCAGCACTGAGTGATGGAATTTGGGGCCATTTTGTCAAGTAAAGTGTAAGTTTGGGGCAAGATGGTAGAGAAAAATTTCACTAATGTCTTCTGAAACAAACAGTAGGACCAGATTTTCAAAAGAGCTCAGCATCTTAGGTGCTGAGCTCTTGAAAATCAGACTCCAGGCTCTTGGGAAAGCCTGGACCAAAGTGCATAGAGCCTGGTCCAGAGAGAGGTTGACACCTGCAGCTTTTCAAACTTCTCTGCACGCATGAGTCTCATGTGATCACATGACTCCAGGCTCTAATAAAAGCACCAAATACAATGAGACGGGTGATAAAAATGTCAAGAGCTGGCAACTCTGTTGTAATGATGCACTTGGTGGAGCTAGAGTATAACTTGTTGCCAGGAAGATTGTTGTACACGGTTTCGGCCGCATAATTAATTAAAGGACAGCAATTGTGAGTGGGAAGTCCAGTGAGGTGATAAGTTCCCCATTCAACCTCAGGGAAATTGGTGCAGGCATTTCTGCATGAGCTTCCAAGGGAATAAAGTGGGTCTCCCAAACTGACTTTGGGATAATCCGCCCTCACTGTCATTGAACGCAAATCCAGTAACTGCACATGCTAGTGGGTTCCAGGTACATTATCCAGGATGCAGGTGCCCATGTGTGTCAGTTTTCAGACAGGTTTCAGAGTGGTAGCCATGTTAGTCTGTATCAGCAAAAACAATGAGGAGTCCTCGTGGCACCTTAGAGACTAACACATTTATTTGGGCATAAGCTTTCGTGGGTTAAAACCCACTTCATCAGATGCATGGAGTGGAAAATACAGTAAATACACAGCATATGAAAAGATGGGAGTTGCCTTACCAAGTGGGGGGTCAGTGCTAACGAGCCAATTCAATTAAGGTGGAATTGGGCTATTCTCAACTGTTGACAAGAGAGGAAAAATCACTTTTGTAGTGCTAATGAATTCAATGTAATCAAGGTGGCCCATTTCAAACAGTTGACAAGAAGGTGTGAGTATCAGCAGGGGAAAAATTAGTATTTGTAGTGACCCATCCACTCCCAGTCTTTATTTAGGCCTAATTTGATGGTGTCCAGTTTGCAAATTAATTCCAGTTCTGCAGTTTCTCGTTGGAGTCTGGTTTTGAATTTTGTTGTTGTTGAAGAATTGCCACTTTGAAGTCTGTTATTGTGTGACCAGGATGTTGAAGTGTTCTCCTACTGGTTTTTGAATGTTATAATTCTTGATATCAGATTTGTGTCCATTTATTCTTTTGCGTAGAGACTGTCTGGTTTGGCCAATGAACATGGCAGAGGGGCATTGCTGGCTCACGAGAGCGTATATCACACTGGTAGATCTGCAGGTGAACGAGCCCCTGATGGTGTGGCTCCCTGTTTGCAGATGTAATTTATCCCCACAAAGGGACTGCAGGTGTGAATCAGGTGCTGAGTGGTGGTGGCCAAACCGCTCTTGGCTCTGCCTTCAGTGCTGGGAAGTCAGAAAGCAGCAGCTGCTGGCTGGGTGCCCAGAGGCAGGGGCACAAACTACTACAGAAACAAAGAATGGGGCGGGGCATGACCAAATAAGTTTGAGAACCACTGGTTTCGATAAGCTTCAGAGATGCATCAGGCTTTTGGGGTATTTTTACAAAGTCAAATGAACCTTCAAAAGTTCTGTGGTTCAACCATCATTGAATTGGCCTCAGGTAATTTGGGCTCCACAAATGACTACAATTCCACCATCTGAAAGCAGTCTGAAAGCTATTTATTCCATAGCCATGCCAGAATAATATGCACTCCTACATATATTAGATGGATTGTCAATAGGGGGTAGTCCATCTTTGTGTAATTTTAAACATCTTTCAACTAAATAGGGGATCCAAATGCAAAACCCAGCACTCAGGGACTTCAGATAGATTTGCGACCCTCCTTGGAGGACTCCGGGTCCATAAACTAGTGAGTGGATTACAGAGAGACATAAATATCGTATTTTCATCTCTGACAGATGTAATCTTGCTTTGATATTTCCCACGTTATTTAGGGGGAATACGGACCCATTTGGCTCATCCCATCAATCTAAAAGTCCCAAAGACAGGACGTAAGAAGCAGTTCCGAGCATGAAATAAATGGTACACTGGATTCAAAAAGGCAGCTGAATGCCATCTGACACTAAAAGCACTGTTTCCAGACCCCTCTGGCAATGTATTTGTCAAGGGAGGAAAGCACCTCTTCTCGTTGGAACAGCGCCCAGCTGAATGGGGAGAGTCGTCATTTTATTTTTGTCAGCACATGGTAGACCAGCTTCATTTCCCCTTTACATTGGGGTAAAGCTGGAGCCTGTGCTGAAGCTCCACAGAGATATGCTGGTGTTATGCGGACGGGAAGGAGAGCAGAATTTGGCCCTTAAATTTTTAAAATGGAAGCTTAGATTTCTGGGCACAATTTTTTAACAACTCAAGGAAATTCTGAATTCCTCAGCCAGCTGTCTTTCCATGTAATCACCCTGGGGAGACTCACCACTGTGCAGAGGGCCAGCTCTCAACCTAGGCACCACTTAAGTCCTCTACATAGGACTTAAGTGGTGCTCAGAGTTTGTGCTGGTGTAACCCATTGGTCACTGTATGTTAGGTATCCCCTCTGTGCCCAATCCATGGAGGATGTGAGTCTGTTACATCCTAGCTATGAAGCTGGTTCTTTAGCTTCATCTACAGAGACTCATACTTTTAGTTCTGGAGTCCCCAGCTCAATCCTCATCACTTAAGTGTGGGCTTGTCCAGGATTTGAACTGAGGGGGGCCTCACAGACTCTGGATGAGCTTTCTCCATGGAGGAGTCCAGCTCCGCAGCTATGGGCTCTGACAGACTCACATCATCTGGGTTGGGCACAGAGGCAACAGACAGCACATGCAGAGCAGTAGGGCACAATACCCCACTGTTTAGGCATGAATGTTCCTCATCCACACCTAAACCAACGCACATACAAAGAAATAAAATAAAACCAAATTGTCATACAGTTTGGATTGCATATATAGCTTGTCATAAATGAGGAAATATAAGGCACAGGGAATGTCACAGTCTCTACTGTCAAATCTTTATTAATCTGCATTCACTTCTAGTAGTGAGAACTCTCAGATGACCAAAATAAGGACTTGAGGTTGTCATAGCTGTTAATTAGTGGGAGAAGCCCAATATACAGATTTTTTAGATTGCAAAGGAGTTAAAGTCCTTCATATAGCAGCCTGCCTGGAACTTGGAGGGAGGAGCACAGGTTGCAGGAGTGAAAAATTTGAAGGAGACACCAAGAAGTTAGTCTGTGTGCACATGGCTAGAATGCTAGCTACAGTTGAAGCATCTCTATATATAGTTTATTTTTTTAAATAAAGGGCCAGTTTAGTTTTAGAAATGTGGAGTCCTCCCATGTTATTACCAAGCACATCGTCCATGCCGTAAAGGCGTACTTGCATTCAAATTCCTATCAACATCTTTACTTTGGTGGAGTTGCTTAATTCATTCTTATTGCTTTCTAAAGGGAATAAGAGGGGTTGTAACTGTGTATGAAGCCAAACATTCCACAAATAAAAAAATCCAAAACAGAACAGTTGAGTTACAGGAAGTCAGCGTCAGCTATAGAGATTATTTATGAACAAGGACAGTAAAAGAACGTTTGGGTTACAAAGTGAAGCACTCCAGACTTAGGAGAAGCCCAGGGGTTCCAGTCAGGATCGGGGTTCTGTTGTGATTGGAGTTGTACAAATAGATTGGAACACATGGTCTTTGAACCAAATAATTTAAAATTTACAAAGATCAAATCCAAACAAATGGGACACAACGCAGTATTGAAGGACCAGACTGCGGCAATCTAACTCACCCAGCTAGTCCTGTTACAAAGGAGGGAGGATTAGTCAGTGAAGGCACCGGACAGGTACTCTGCAGAGCTGAGTCTAATTCCCAGCTGGGCCACAGACTCTCTGCAAGCCACTTGGGGCCATGCTTTCCAAAGAATTCAGTGCCCATCGCAGTCAGGCACTTAAATAAGGACGAGTTACCCCAAGTGCTCAGATCCCAGTGTGACGCTCATGGCCAGATTTTGAAGAGCTCAGCACTCGCCGGGCACCCAGGGTACTGAGCTCTTCTGAAAATCTGGCCACTTAGCAGAACTCTTTTTTGGAAATCTGGCCCTCGATCTCTGCACCTGACTTTCCCCTCTGTCCTTTCATCCACCCTTTGGCGGGGTCTACACTTGCGAGTTTTACTGGAATAGCTGTACCGGTTGGGAGTCTCTGTTTCTACCAACAGAGCCATGCAAGCAAAAGCCCTAGTGTAGATGCAGTTATTCCTGTGTTTATATGTATAGTTTATGTCAATTGGGAAAGCAGTATAAGCTATAGACATATACGTGTTTCTTTACCAGTATAACTCCCCAGTCCACATGCGGCACTGCATACAGTTCTTGGAGGTTCCTTTCTGCATCCAGCTTCTCTGCAGCTCCTGACTCCTCATGCAGCTGTTTCCCAAAAGTGCCTAAGTCATTTCCTAGATCAAGGTCTTGTCATGGAGTTTCTGTTCTCTTCTCTTCCCTGGCCAGGAGGAAGAGGATATGCAGTGGGGAGAGGGGTTGCTGGAAATCATAGTCTCCTGCTTAGCAGATCCATCATAGGAGTATTTGGTAACTAAATAATCTGCATTTCATCTAGGCTATAAGATCCTTGAGGTGGGGACCAGGTCTTCCTCTGGATTTGAACAGCACTGAGCATGCTGTTAGTGCTCAATAATATGTACCAAAACCAAACATCAATATCTCCTCCCTGATCCCTCATGCCTCATATCCTCTAGTCCAAGACAAGGAGGCAACAGGAGAAGTTCATAGATTCATAGGTTTTAGGGTGAGAAGGGATGCCCATAACCTAATCTGAGCTCCTGGATAATACAGCCCTTTAAATTACCTGCTATCTAGGTCTGCTAGCCCAGTCTAATTAAAAATGTCCTTTGATGAGAGCCCTAGACCCGAGAAGTTTGGCAAAGGGGATAAGACTCACATAAGCATCAATTTTGTGTTTACAGTTATGGGGTAGAACCTGGATCCGCACCTGAACTTCAGGGTAGTTGAGTCTGGAACTGCAATTATATTTTGCAAATGGCTCCTATACAATGGGCCCAGCCCAAACTCTGGACATGACCTGTGGGGCGTTTGAGTTCCTGAACTGAGGTTTGCAGCTTATCCCCAAACTTGGTGACAATCCATCTGTCACAAGACGCAGGGATGCAGCCTCTCCTTAGTATCATTTTACCCGGAGGCAGCCTGCATACGGTCACTGGTGCTTGGAGTAAGCAGAGGCGGTGCCTCAGGCCTTCTCTCATGTGACCTGCAAGGCCCAGTTAAGAACTGTCCAAGTTGGTTTATTCTGAAATTATGTCAGTGCCTCACTTAAGTGCAGCTCTGAAGTGTTCATTATCCTGTCCCTGTTAGCAGGCAGGTAATGTTCATGTGGCAACTCAGCCTCCCAAGGCATGGAGGTGACATTGAAAAGTTTCAGTCTAGGAGCCTCATTATTTCCCCATCCTACTTAAAGTCCCCCTCCAGTCTGAGCACATTAGCTGAAACTTGCTGGGGTATGTTTTGATGAAGATCCTGTTAGTCACTTCGCATTAACCAGCAGACAGTCACACTGTTCTATTATTAGCCGCTGTGTCTCCTGCAAGTGTTGGAAATAAGCACCACAAACACAGATTGGCAGGTGGACAGCCCGGGAAGATGAAGGCTGGTGGGTCGACCAATGTCCATGTCCCTAATGATGAAGATACACAGACCCTGTCTGCCAGAGCTACTGACAGTGAGCTGAGGATGTGGCAGAGCTGTGTCTGAGAAACATGCCCAGAGGAGGCTCCACAGGGGCTTTCACATCAGGGCAGACATTAAAGAAGATGGTATCTATAAAAAAAACCAATTGATTTGGCCAGTAGTAACAACACTTTGCACTTCCACAGCCCTTTTCATCTGGAGAGCTGTAGAAGGGGCACTGTCACCTCCCAAGCACCACCCTTGTGGCTGTGTGTGGTTCTGCTGTAGCCTGCCTCAGTTTCCCCCTCAATGAGGTAACAATGGAATCACTTAACAGCCCTAAGGACATAAGAATCGCCATACTAGGTCAGACCAGTGGTCCATCTAGCCCACTATCCTGTCTTCCAACAACAGCTGCTACCAGATACTTCAGAGGGAATGAACAGAACATGGCAATTCTCGAGTGATCCATCCTGTCCTTCAGTCCCAGCTTCTGGCCATCAGAAGTTTAGGAACACCCAGATCATGGGGTTGTGTCCCTGGCCATCTTGGCTAATAACCATTGATGGACCCATCCTCCAAGAACTTATCTAATTCCTTTGTGAACTTAGTTATAGTTTTGGCCTTCACAATGTCCCCTGGCAACAAGTTCCACAGGTTGACGGTGTGTTGTGCGAAGAAATACTTCCTTGTTTGTTTTAGACCTGCTGCCCATTCATTTCATTGGGTGACCCCTGGTTGTTATGTTATGTGAAGGAGTGAATAACCCTCTTTCTCCACACCAGTCATGATTTTATAGACCTCTAGGACATCCCCCCTTTAGTCATCTCTTTTCCAACCTGAAGAGCCCCAGTCTTTTAATCTCCTCACATGGAAGCTGTTCCATACCCCTGATCACTTTTGTTGCCCTTCTCTAAACTTTTTCCAATTCTTATGTATCTTTTTTGAGATGGGGTGACCAGAACTGCAGGCAGTATTCAAAGTGTGGGCATACCAGAGATTTATATAGTGGCATTATGATATTTTCTACCCTATTACCTATATCTTTCCTAATAGTTCCTAACATTTTGTTAGCTTTTTTGAATGCTGCTACACGCTGAGCAGATATTTTCTGAGAACTAGCCACAATGACTCCAAGACCTCTTTCTGAAATGGTAGCAGTTAATTTAGACTCCATCATTTTGGATGTATAGTTGGGATTATGTTTTGTAATATGCACTTATGAACAGGGAATTTCATCTGCCATTTTGTTGCCCAGTCACACAGTTTTGAGAGATCTCTTCGGAACTCTTTGCAGCCAGCTTTAGACTTAACTATTTTGAATAATTTTGTATCACCTGCAACCTTTGCCACCTCACTGTTTACCCCTTTTTCCCAGATCATTTATGACTATGTTGAACAGCACTGGTCCCAGTCAAGGAGAAGCCAAATGCTCTGCTTTGCAGCAATTTATCTCCCTGTTATAAAGCCTTCCCAAAGGAGCACTTGTCAAATGGTTTAAAGGCTCTTCCCTCACAGCTCAGCTCCATTTGCTGTAAGGCCTCAGGTGTCTCTGTTGACTGGAAAGCTCTGTAATCTTTTCCCTTGCTTGTTGCTGGTCTCTCCCAGGCCTCCTTCCCTTGGGAGCTTTGGAGTCTGCTCAATCTCCTTGCCTTAGGAGCACAGCTCGCTCGCTCGCTCCTTCCTTCCTTCCTTCCTTCCTTAATCTCCCTGAGTACTCATACTCCCCTCTCAGCTTCCTTTCCCCTCAGTGCTCTGTTTTCTAACTGAGCACTCCTAAATCTTTTATTAGGCCCAGGGGCTCATTTCTTAATTAGATTCCTTTCAGCTACCTGGGCAGTTAAGTATGCCCAGGTGGATCTGGGTTGGCTCATTCTCTGTTACAGGCAGGCTGGGTATCAGACTCTCCTGAGAAGGCTATCCCTGTGACAGGAGCTCGGAGTGCTTGGAGAAAGCTTCATAACGTCTCCCATGAACTAGGAGAGTATAAATAACTCTGCTTAACAGACTTGGATAAGGGAGTGGAGAGGGTGCTTGTAAAATGTGTGGATGATGCCAAGTTGGGGGTTGCTAACACTTTGTAGGACAGGAGTAGAATTCAAAATGACCTTGACAAATTGGAGAATTGGTCTGAATTCAACAAGATGAGGTTCAATGCAGATAAGTGCAAAGTACTTCACTTAGGAAGGAAAAATCAGATGCACACCTACTAAATGGGGAATAATTGGCTAGGTGGTAGTACTGCTGAAAAGGGCCTGGATCACAAACTGAGTTTGAGTCAACAATGGGAGGTGGTGGCTAAAAAGGCTAATATTCTGGGGTGTATTAATAGAAGTGTTGCATGTAAGATATGGGAGGTAATTGGTGCTGGCATGGCCTCAGCTGCAGTACTGTTTCCAGCTTAGGGCACTATACTTAGGGAAAATGTGGACAAATTAGAGAGAGTCCAGACGAGAGCAACAAAAATGATGAATTTAGAAAACCTCTGAAGAAAGATTAAAAGAACTGGGCATGTTTAGTCTTGAGAAAAGAAGATGGGGGACCTGATAACAGTCTTCAAATATGATAAGGGAGGTTATAAATAGGACAGTCATCAATTGTTATCTGTGTCCACTGAAGTAGGACAAGAAGTAAGGGACTTAATCTGCAGCAAGGGAGATTTAGGTTAGACATTAGGAAAAACTTTCCAACTATAAAGCACTGGACTAGGCTTCCAAGGGAGGTTGTAGAATCTTGCCCCTGGAGGTTTTTAAGAACAGGTTACACCTGTCAGGATGGTCTAGGTTTACTTGGTCCTATCTCAGTGCAGGGGGCTGGTCTAGATGACCTGTTAAGGTCCCTGTCAGCCCTACATTTCTATTATCCTATGATTCTAGGATAGCACAGCAAGTCATAACACATTTTAATTACAGAGCCAGTGCAGTGCCCGAAGAGGATCGATTCCCACTGGCAGCAGCTTATTAAAATTTTGCCACTAAATTGAAAGAAAAGTAGAGCTCAATTCCTCTCCAGGGACTGCTCAGTTATCTCGAACGGAGACGTTTTACTCCACCGACCACACCTATATATTTCTGAGGAGTGAACATTCTGCCTTTGGAATGGAACATTCTGCCTCTTCAGCTTTCTCCCCATTCAAATTGCGTGTGCTGAACATTATAATGTATGTAGGGGGCTGCGTGCTTTGCAGAATTTCCTACAGAATTTTAGTTTGCATTTTAACATGATCAGGTTTCTAGCCCTTGTGGCAGCAAAGGAACCCTCAACCTGAGTCTGCAGACTGCCTGAAACAATAGCTCCAAGGGGTATTAATTCTGAAACACAGTGACAAATGAAATAGCAATATTGTTAACTATTTCACTGCCCATCACTTTACAAAAACTTATTCCAAAGTCCCAACTGCCTCCTGCCCAGCAGTGGTGTAGCTAGGAGTGGAAATTTGGGTGGGCCCCAACTTTTGGGTGGATGGGTAATGACAGACTGTGCTATCCACTGGCCAGGCCAGCTGGCTGTGCAGCCTGGCCAGGGCGGGGAGCGCTGATCCCCATGGCTGTGTTCTGACTCCTTAGCAGGGGAAGAGAGGGAGCCATTGCCTCATTGTGGGGTATGAGCTGCTGTCCTTCAGCTGGGGGCTCATGTCTCCTGCGGGCCATACAGCCCCTGTGGGGGGTTGGCTCTGGCTGTGCTGTGGGGACATGAACAGGGGCATGCCTGTATGTGCAACTTGGCCTGGACTCTGTACTGAGTTGCCCAGCAAAATGTATCCTCTCCTGGGAGCGCTGCAGAGAGACTGGCCCCGCTGCTGCCTCTGGCCATGCAGGGGATCAGCCATGTGGAGAATGCCCCTGACCAACAGGCAGCCACTGAGCATCTGCTAGCTCGGCTTCTCCCCTGATGCCGCGCCCTCTTCCTAGCCCTGGTGCCCCCAGACACACCGCTTCACCTGCCAAGCTGGGCACACGCATGGGGCGGCTCAGAAAATGGCAAGGCAGAGCTACTGGAGTGTAGCTTTCTGAAGGGCGAGGACATAGCTCTGTCCTGGATTGCAGGTGCCCGAGTGACTCTCTGGGCCACTGTGGGAGCACTACACCCTTGCTCCGATTTGGGTGGGCCTGGATGCTGCCCAATTGCCATCAACTCCAGCTCAGTTATGTGTTTTCAGTAAAATATCCTGCAGCTCACCAAAAATTAAAAATGTTCGGGCAGAGTGAAATAAATTGAATTTAATATCAAATTAAATAACCCAATGTATCCTGCACCACCTGCATTATGCATTTTCATATTTTATTCAATAAAACCCTCCACTTTTAAAATTTATCTGAAGCTGCAGCAGCATCTCCTTCCAGCAGTACTGAAGTGTCCCAGAATTTAGGAGCCTTGTCAAAGAATTTGGGTCAAGCTGCTGCAGAGTACATGCTGCAGAGTCCAGGCAGTGGGCCCAATTCTGGTGTAAGTTTATATCATTGTAAGGATAATGATTTAAGGAGAATCAGATCCAAGATGTTCCTCTCTCTCATTACTTAGATTGAAAGCTGTTTGAGCCTGTTTTGTTCTGTGTTTGTACAGGACCTAGTACAATGTGGTTTTGGTCCATGACGGGGTCTCCGAGATTCTACCACAGTACAAATATCTATCTATCTATCTATCTATCTATCTATCCTTAGACACCATGGGATAGGTGCCTAATAAATACCTAAGATAGAGAGACATATTTCTGGGAAATCATACAGAAACTGTCCTGGTAAACTGGACTCATGGTAAGTTTGTCTGCCGAGCGGTGCAGCCTGCCTCCTCAGTTCTCGTTATAAGACAGCATTGCTCTTTAAATGAGAAAAGAAATGAATGGATTCCCTAGTCACTCTCCCCTTCTACTCTGTGAGTACAAGCATCCTATGACATGGTGCCTCTGGGAGATTGCCTACACATCAGCTCTATTCTGCAATTAAATATCTGCACGTGGCTAGTGCCAGCTGATTCGGGCTAGTGGGGCTCAGGCTAAGGGGCCATTTAATTGCAGTGTAGACATTCAGGCTTGGGCTGGAGCCTGGGCTCCAGGACCCTGTGAGGTGGGAGAATCCCAGAGCTCAGGCTGCAGCCCAATCATGAGTGTTTACAGCACAATTAAACGGTCCTGTGAGCCCGAGCCCCACAAGCCCAAGTCAGCTGGCATGGGCCAGTTGCAGGTATTTAATTACCCTGAGAGTCTAGCCTGAACAATCTTGCACTATAGTGTCAGAGTCATTTTCCATTTTCCAGTGTCTTTTTTTTATCCACAATATCTTATGACTTGCTATTTTAATGGGCACGTTCTAATGAAGGGTTGAAAACAAGTCACTCTCAGGCATGACAGCCAGGTCCAAAGCATGGCAACACACCACGATCAGCTGCAATATTCTTCTGGCGTTGGGGTCTGACTTCATATCCTGCGACAGCCTACTTGCGGAAGTGAGAAGATAAGTGTGAGCGAGCGAACGCCAGCTGAAGCTGGCGCTGTTAGCAAAGATGTTCAGCAGATCCTGAGCTGGTGTAAATCAGCATCGCTCCCTTGATATCAGTGGTTGACACCAGCATTGGAATGGAAGAGGTTGACATTGAAGTCAGTGGATCTACAGCGACTTATGCCAGCTGACTAATCAGTTGTCCTCCAAGACAAACTCACAGCATCACAACATGAAGAAACTGGCTTGAGGAGAACTGCTTGAATTCTTCATCATGAACAATATTCTTTATGAATTCAGCCTTTTTTTTCAATTTGATAATTGTTTATGAGTTGGCCCTGATTCCTCCACCTGTGTTTGTTACTCATCAGTACTCACGGAATAGTTTACACAAATGATTTTCAGACTACGGTTTGTTTGTGAACTGTTGGCACCAGCTATTCACCAGTTGGTATTCGTTATTGAGGTTTCATCATTTCATCAACTGAGCCGCATGGCATGGGTCCTGTGTCTGGCTTGGATGTCTGAAATGTTTTAACGCCAAGTGTAACAAATAGCTAATAACTTTCCAGTTCATGTTTTCAGACGTTTGTGCTAAAATTCATGGAGATGTTCATGAAGACCTAGAGGCTGTCCAAATTCACACGCATAATGAACAACAGACCCCACTGATAATGGCAAACCAGACTCAGGGCTTGTGGTAACAAAAGTATTGGCCAGTGAGTTTTCTCACTATTTGACCAGCGCTACTGTTGAGTCATCTTGGTGGCACCTTGCATCTCTTTCACTGGTCTGTAAGTCCTGTTGGCAGCATGAGGGAAAGTCTTGTGTTTACAACCCACAGGGTCCTGAGAATCTTCCCAATTTACCATCCTCATCCTCTTCTAAGAGAGTCACATGGCCATGCTCCGACACTAGCATGACAGCATCACAGATATTGAAGCTACCTGGTCATCTTGCCTTTGTCCTTCTCCTCCCTGGCCAATGGAGGTCTGTTCTCAACAGTAAGATCTCAGTGATGGGGCTTCCAGCATGCAACAGTGGAGATTATTCTGTGGTCTATGAGACCTCACTGGGAAGAAATGTGTCCTGATGGAAGCCTTTGGTTGGCTTCTGATCCATTTAGTAATATCACTCACATTGAAATCATAAGACTGGCTTACCCTGGAGCATGGCTGCCTCCCATTCCTGGCACTGCCAGCTCTCCTTTATCCTCTCTCTTGCATGCACTGTTAGTTTTCATGTCTTGACTCTTCTGGCTTTCCTCTGTCCTAGACCATGGCTCCAACTGTCCTCTTCCAGCCATGCCAATTTCCCCAGCTCCTGAGGTCAGTGGTAGCCTTTCTCCAAACCCTTCATTCCCAAGGAGTCTTCCACCCATAGATGCACAGATACATCAACTGTAAGGCCAGAAAGATCATCTATCTGACCTGCTGCATAAGCCAGGACAGATAATCCATCCCATGATTCCTACATCAATGCCATAACTTCTGGTGCGTTTAGAGCATCTTTTTTGGGAAGAGACAAGCAGCCTTGATTTAAAAACTTAAAGAATCCACCACATCCCCAGGTAAATTGCTTCAATGGTTAATTACCCTCACTGTTAAAAACGTCCAACTTATTTCTAGTCTGAGGTTGTCCAGCTTCAGCTTCCAGTCATGGTGTGGCCCGCCTCTGTCTGCTACATTAAAGAGCTGTCTACAACTGGGCCTCAGTTTTAAGCCTTTTTGGGTTCAATAGTGGGTTCAAAGTGATAATGTCCTGCAAGCCATGGGAAGCTGGTGTCTGGCTTCTACTGCAGCCCATTAAACCTTCTGCAAGGTAGACACCCAGAAGCTGGCTTGGGCTGGCACTACTCAGCATCCCAGCACTGGGGACACTATGGGAATGAATGGGGGCTCAGCTTTGGGTACAGTGCACTCGGGGGAGCAGCTGGTATTGCTGGCCTGTTCATCTCTGGTGCCAGTGAAAGGGGCTGGATTGGCCAAGGCTGCCCATTGGTTCCAATAGTAAGGAAGGAGAAGGCAGGTTTTGCGATACCAAGCCCTCCCAGCTTGGAGATGGTGCAGTCTCCCAGTTCATGTCTTACAGGCCACAGAAGAGCCAGGAGGTGGCTACAACTTTGGGACATTATTGACAATGGTCAGATTTGAAACAGTGACCTACTCTGTATTGCACTGTCAGTCCCCTCAGCCAGCCTGTGCCAATCAGCCAGGCAAAGAGCCCCTGCTGGACAGATAGCCAGTGCCCTCCACTGGCCAACCAGTCCCTCAGACAGACGGACAGCCCATTGCAGGACTCCCAGAAGCCCCATCCAGGGCAGCATCTTTCGTTGGCACTGCATTCACCACCAAGGGGGAATAAAGGTGCCTCTCCTGGCAGGCCCAGTGAAAGAGACTTCCCATCTTAGCTCTATAATATTGCTCTGCCGCCCCTGTGACCTGCTCGCTTTATAATGTCTCTATACATGCCCCTGTGACCTGCTTGCTCTGTGATCTCACTCCACAGGCCCCTGTGATCTGCTCCTTTCCTTTCCTCTAAAGAATTTTTTTTTAAATGACCCCCCCATATAAGCTGTCAGGCTGACGTCAGGGGACATTTCATTCTGTGCCATGTCACATAACATTAAGCCATCCCCGGTGTGTCTGAGATGTGAGGAGAAATGATATTACCAGATAGGACATGCTCCAGCAAGAGGCCTTCAGCCTGGAGAATCTCGTCAGGAAGAAATTCCCTGAGACTGGGCAGAAAATAGAGCTCACCTTTCCCTGACATAATGTGTTATATCTGCCTACCTTCTTCCTTAGCTAATGCCTTCCAGATAGTCTTCTAGATGCTTACCACATCCTCCAAGCTAAGCAGGCATAGGACATTTTTTTATTTGGATGGGAGACCTAAGGGGAACAGCTAGATGTTGCTAGAAAAAATGTAAGTGATTCAGTTGGTGGAATAGCAACCAAACTGAACATGCTCCATCCCACACAGATCTGACTGAACTGAGCATGCTCCATCCCCACACAGCTCAAACATTCTGGCTGAACTACATATAGTTCATCCATCCAGAGCAGCCAGACACGTTCCTTCCCAGAGATTAAGCCTTCTCTATAAGCACAGAACAGGTGCAGTACAGGCAACACATATAGTGTCCTGTCCATGTATCTGAGTCCTGAACTTGAGGGACCACATTTAAGGGCAACGAAGGTGATTTAATCTCCATGGCCCAGGCAATTGTGTCCCTGCAGATAGTGCCAGTAGACATATATTTGTGAGAAGCTGGACTGATGCCACCAACACATTTGACATGGGCCACCAAACAGCAGTCAGATCGTAGCAGCTTGTGGTTCACCACTGACCTGAGCAGGATTCAAACTACTAACCTAACTTGGGACTTGATCCAGAACCCACTGGAGACAATGGGAAGGAGTCTTTCAGTTGAGTTCAATGAGCTTTGGATCAGGTCCTCAAAATGACCCTGGATGTTAAATCCCTCAGACACTTACATTTTGTTATGAAAATATGCTTAAACTCCCTACTGTGCACTACACCCAAAACCATGGTATCTAATAAAATGTTTTAAAATTATTTCTGCTCTAACAAAAAATTACCACCTTTCCCCCCCCCATTCACTTTCAATTTTATGTAACTTTCTTCACTGAAGAGGGCTCAATGATCTCTGGAAAAAAAATCCCATTAGTCTAACAAGCTCACCAATTATTTCCAAGGCTATAGATCAAACAAACATGCCTGAAAATTCATTATACATGCAATGTGCGCTAAATAATTATCTCTCCCCATGAAAGTGCTCGAGGACTATAGAAAGGTATGGCTTTTAAAAAGATGTTTGATTTATCATTTATAAAATGAAGTTCATATAAGACGTGCTAGTTAAATATTCAATGACTAGCCAGTCACTTGATTAACCAAGTTGTTGGAGAAAAAGGCAACATTCTGGAGAAAAGAATGACTGCTTTTCTGATTGTACTTATTTTTTGTTTGAGCATTATGGGAGAGATGCCACCACACACCTGTTTCCATCTTCAGTCCATGTAGTGAGACAACATCTGATATTGTGGTTTTCCAGGGAGTTAGAGAACTGTGGACTGTGCTACTGGTGGTGAAGAGCCATATTTTATGAGATTAAAATTTGGATCATAAAAGGGGCCTGGATTCCCTCTGTCTTGTGCTGTCATTTACACCTGTTAAAGTGTGTGTGTGTGTGGGGAATGCTACCAAACCAGAACAGAAGCATTTTACGGCCACTTTGCACGGATTCGAATGATAGCATGAGAGGTAGGGCAATGGAACATCTGGCTCCCTTTGTGATCTGACATTTTAATCTAATAAAACAATGAATGTTGGTGTACATGACCCACGTGTCCCTGCAAAAATGAGGATGCCATTCCCCTGATTAGTTTAGGTTAGAAATCACAGACTCATAGAAGAGTACGATTGGAAGGGACCTCAATAGGTCATCTAGTCCAGTCCCCTGCACTCAAGGCAGAACTCAGTAATAACTAGACCATTCCTGACAGAGGTTTGTCTTATATGTTCTTAAAAACCTCCAATGATGAAGATTCCACAACCTCCCTAGGCAATTTGCTCCAGTGCTTAATTACCCTGATGGTTAGAAAGTTTTTCCTAGTATCTAACCTAAACTGCCCTGGCTGCAATTTAAGCCCGTTGCTTCTTGCCCTATCCTCAGAGGTTAATGAGAACAATTTTCATTCTCCTTTTTGTAATGACCTTTTATCATGTCCCCCCTCAGTCTTCTCTTCTCCGAACAAAACAAACTCAATTTTTTTCAATCTTCCCTCATACGTCATGTTTTCGAGACCTTTATTCATTTTTGTTGTTCTTCTCTGGAATTTCTCCAGTTTGGCCATATCTTTCCTGAAATGTGGTGCCTGGAACTGGACACAATACTCCAATTGAGGCTGTATTAGCATGGAGTAGAGAGGAAGAATTACTTCTCGTGTCTTGCTTACAACCCTCCTGCTAATACATCCCAGAATGATGTTTGCTTTTTTTGCAACAGCATTACACCGTTGGCTTATAATTGGTTTGTGATCCATTATAATCCTCAAATCCCTTTCCTCAGTCCTCCTTCCTAAACAGTCATTTCTCATTTTGTGTGTATGCAATTGATTGTTTCTTCCTAAGTGGAGTACTTTGCATTGGTCCTTATTGAATTTCATTGTATTTACTTCAGACCATTTCTCCAGTTTGTCCAGATCATTTTGAATTTTAATCCTATCCTCCAAAGAACTTGCAACCCCTCTCAGCTTGGTATCATCTGAAGACTTCATAAGTGTACTCTCTATGCCATTATCTAAATCATTGCTGAAGATATTGAACTGAACCAGATCCAGAACCAGACCCTGTGGGACCCCACTTGATATGCTCTTCCAGCTTGACTGTGAACCACTGATTACTCTCTGGGAATGGTTTTCCAACCAGTTATGCAGCCACCTTATGGTAGTTCCATCTAAAGTTGTATTTCCCTAGTTTGTTTATGAGAACATCATGCAAGACAGTATCAAAAGCCTTATTTAAGTCAAGATATACCACATCTACCACTTCCCCCAATCCACAAGGCTTGTTACCCTGTCAAAGAAAGCTATTAAGTTGGCTTGACATGATTTGTTCTTGACAAATACATGTTGACTGTTCCTTATCACTTTATTATCTTCTAGGTGTTTGCAAACTGATTGCTTGATTATTTTCTCCATTAACTTTCCAGGTATTGAAGTTAAGCTGGTCTGCAATTCCCTGGGTTGTCCTTATTCCCCTTTTATAGCACTATATTTGCTGCCTTCCAGTCCTCTGGAATCTCACCCATCTTCCATGTGTTTTCAAAGATAATTACTAATGGCTCAGATATCAACTCAGTCAGCTCCTGGAATATTCTAGGCTTCAGCTCTGGATGGCAGAGCTCAGGTTACAGGACCCTCGTCAGGGTCTGAAGCCGTTGGGCTTCTGCTTTTCCCCCCGCGACTTGTGGTGGTTGGGCTCAGGCTTCAGTCCCCCTTCTGGGCTCGTGTAGTAATTTTTATTGTCAGAAGGGAGTTGCAGTGCAATGAAGTTTGAGAACCTCTGGAATAGATGCTCGTTGAGTGCTGTTCATTCACCATTGTCTCTGGCCTGGCACAGACCTGACACAACCCTGCTAACTCATGGGGGAGCCACATATGTACTGGCTTTCCATGACACAGTAATTTCATGTCATCCACAGGGTACAGACTGAAGGGATACACAAGGTTTACAGATTGAAGCCCCAAGTCATCATGGTCCCATGGGCTTACAGTCAAACATGCACTTCAGTGCTTTGCTGTATGAAGAGGGCCTTACTCACATGGTGGAAGTTAAGGACATACTTATATATTTGGCTGAATCTTTGATATATGTACCCTCACACAGTCCTGAGAGGTTGGACAGTGCTATACCCTCCTTTTAAAGATGGGGAACTGAGGCACAGATAGAGTAAGGGCTTGTCTACAGCAGGGGTTTAAACTGGATTCAGACAAGTTAAACGGCTTTGGAAATGCTTGCATACACATGATGCAGTTCATTATAGCCCACTAATTCTGTAATTAGCAGTGACTCTGGAGGCCTCCTTCAAAGTGAACTTAGTTTGCTGTGAATTGCATGAGTTTAGTCTGTTGTTTGTGTGCGCACAATGCTGATGCACAGTCCTCCAACTTCTATCCCACCCTGTTTTGTGGGCACCGTTAGTGACCTCTCTGTTTACCTGTCCATCCTCCATTGCTCTGATGTCAAGGTGACTGGATGTCCCCTCCTCCATTTAAAAACTGGGCCTGAATTTGCCCACTTGCTCCTGGATTCGACTGTGTCAGCATTGCTGTGATATTACTCCAGAACCCCCACAACGTGCCTGAGCAGCTGCTTGGAGCTGCGCTGAGCCGCGGGATCTCATTGCCATCTGGGGAGAAGCATCGGTGCAGGAAGCGGTTGTGGCCAGTCACCGCAAGAGAAGAGCTTTTTGTGAATGTAAGCAGATGACTGCAGGGGACCCCAACTGGGATCAGCGCAGGATAATGAGTAAACAGCTCAGGAGGATTTACAGTCAAACCAGGGATGCCAAGAAAAAGTCCAGCGGTGGAAATGTTGCCTGTCCATTTTTTGAGGCGCTGCAGAGGATTTCCCACCATTACACATCACTGAACCCAGGAAAGTTGTGGGGGCTCTGCTCCCCCCAACCTCCACCGCCAAGGATGACCAGCAAGACTTATTGGAGGATGAGCTCGAGGGGCCAGTGAAGAACTGTCCCCCAAAAGCCGGGATCTCTTCAGGACTCAGGACCCTGACACTGGCCGATTTGAAGGCGAGCTTGATTCCTGCTGTGCAGCAACTCAGCCCAATTCCCAGCCAGAAATCAGGCCAGGACTGAAGAGGTAGATCCTCATATTTCCATCTGCTTGGGGACTTCTTGCTGGTTGTTCAGACCACTGAGTAAGTCTCGGCACCTCAGCCTCCCACCCACCTGTTAGGATTTTTCCCTCACTCACAAATATTATGCAAAATACAACATGCTGCTATAATCTTTGGCATGTTTTTTTCCCCCTACTTCTTCCGACCTATTCCACAAACAGCGCCACCTTCCTTTCAAGTGGCCAGACGCACACTCCATTGTCATTCTGCAGCTTCTGAGGGCACAGTTAAACAGTTCCCTCCTTCTGCCCCGTCGGCCTGTGAGCGGCTTCATTAACTGGGGAAGCAGAGGGTAAGTTAGGTCTCCCAGGATAACTGGAGCAGTGTCCCACGATTAATGTACATAGAGATCCTGAGGCCAAACAATCCTTTCTCCATTAAGGTAACAGAGATGAGTTCTGAGAGATCCTAGAACTGTGGAACTTCCAGGCCACTCACCATTTATGTCTGTAAACCTGCCACAGTGGCCAGCCAGCCCTGAAAGCCCCATGGAGAAATACCCCTTTCTGTCTATAAATTCTGAGCCAAGCTGGGGGGACAAATAATAGACAACATGGGTCCTCATCAGTTGCCCCAGAAGAGTCTGGGAACCCCACGTGTGCAAAGCCATCAATGATCGCCTGGGCTTTACCAAGTTTTATAACATGGTGCCTTTACTGGGGCATCACAACTTGCAGGACAAGGGCCCCAACAGTCAATCTCCCCTGCACCCCCAACCAAACTGCTTGATTATGGACTGGTAGCATTCAGAGTGACCAGCATCCAGATGGCAATGGCGACCCACTTCTCAATGGGTGTGGGGCACCACGTTTGTACACTGCAGCTCCAGGGTTAGGTTAGCACAGACCTCAAGAAAGGCTGCCTTCAGCATGCTGAAATTCCCTCACCATTGCTGGTCATCCCAAGTCTGCAGAACGATCCCTTCCCCCGACTCTAGGCTGGATTCCTGAGCCCAGAAATGGTGCTGCACAGCATGAAGCTCCTCCAGGAGCTACTCCTGTACTATCAGTTGCTCAGCGTCCTCCTTCTCTTCCTTGTCCTCATCCCACTGCCTCTGCCACTCAAGCTCCTCCTGCTGCTGCCGCCACATCATCTACTTGGTGGTGTGGCAAGCAAAGTCCAAATCTGAATTCGTTTGGCTTTGAGTGCTGAAATACAGCCCAGGCAGCCTCTGTGTATTCTTGGTTTCCAGCATAGTGGCGCAGAGCATTGGTAGGTCCAAGCTGGCCGACAGCAGTTTGAAAATGGCGCTAGCCCCACCAGAAAGGAAGCATGGGGCAGAGTCAGGGGGATTTTAAAAAATTTGAACCCACTTGGCTTCTGCTATGCATCCCACAATGCACAGTGAAAAAAATCCCTGCATGCACATTGCTCAGCAGCAAAGCAAAGGACCAGGGGATACCCTCCGAGAATGCCCTATGCTTAGTACACAGCAAGCCACTGCCATGTGTACACAATGATGTGAATTGAATGCTCACAGCATCCTATGTGCATACTATTAGTGCAGCTCATGAACTGCAAGTGAAATCAGTGTGAGCCATTCCCCTCCCTCCTGTGTAGATAAGTCCTAAGTGACTTGTCAAGGGTCACCCAGGAAGTCTGTGGTGGAGCTGGTAATTGAAGGCAAGTCTCCCAAATTCTGGGTTAGTGCCTTAAGCACTGGACCACCCTTCCTCTCTGCACATGTGAGTTATTAATTTAATAAAATATTTCATCACTAATCAGACAGTGAGAGGAAAAAGAGTCCTCGTGAGAACTGGCTTTAGTCCCTGGCCAGCCAGACCCATCCTGTTCTGTCCTAGGGCTGGGGTTGCAGCTGGTAGCACCAGTGCAGCCTGTGATGAAATGACCTTTGGTTGAACTTTCAGAGGAGACTTTCCTCAATTGAATTGTGCCAAAGGCAATGTACCCGTGAACATCATGATCTAGAATGAATCTTCTCGCTGATGAATCCATCGCTCAGGATACTACAGCACGTTCATCAGGCAAGAGCTCGGTTAACCCTGGAAGTGCTAATAGATGTAAACAGAAAGGAGGAAGGGAGGTAGGTTTGCATAATAAGCCAAGCCCATTGGTGCACTGGGAAAATGCAGTTACCGCTGGAGATGTGATGACACGTGGTTGGATGCATTCAATCAGGAAACATATACAGTACCATGTGATGTAGGTACTACACACTACATGGTTTTAGTAACCAATAGTAAAAGTCAACAGTTTGCAAACAGCCCATAGGTTAAAGGTTGTTCACATAAATCATCTATTCCTAGCAGTGCCATTGACCTCGGGCTAGTCATGTGGGACCAGATTTTTAAAAGAGCTCAGCACCCAGTTGTCACATTGTGGGGTGCAATTCACACCAGTGAGGGGTTGTGTCATCGCCTTCCCTGCAACCCTGGGTGCTACAAATGCCTTGTGGGTGTGGCTCACAGCCCAGACACTGACAACCAGAAGACAAGCATGCAGTACCCTGTGGGTGCATGCTATGCAGCCCTGGTTCAGTGCTCTGACCCCAGCAGCCTGTCTACAAGACAACAGCCCCACTCTGCTCTCTGTCACCCAGTTACCTTACACAGAGGTGACACAATGCACGCCCAGTTCCAAATTTTCCCCAAACCCTGTGCAATATCCAGCCCTCTCCTGGGCCGTTCAGAGAGATACTGTAGTTTGTTTACTTCTCTAAAGAGACAAAAAAGACATGACAGGTTTCAGAGTAGCAGCCATGTTAGTCTGTATCCGCAAAAAGAACAGGAGTACTTTTGGCACTTTAGAGACTAACAAATTTATTTGAGCATAAGCTTTTGTGGGCTACAGCCCACTTCATCAGATGCATAGAATGGAACACATAGTAAGAAGATTATATATATATATATACACACACACACATACAGAGAACATGAAAAGGTGGAGTAAGAGGCTAATTAATTAAGATGAGCTATTATCAGCAGGAGAAAAAAACGTTTGTAGTGATAATCAAGATGGCTCATTTAGACAGTTGACAAGAAGGTGTGAGGATACTTAACATGGGGAAATAGATTCAATTAGGGTGATGACCCAGCCACTCCCAGTCTCTATTCAAACCCAAGTTAATGGTATCTAGTTTGCATATTAATTCAAGCTCAGCAGTTTCTCGTTGGAGTCTATTTTTGAAGCTTTTTAATTTAACCGGGGTAAATACACCCTTCCCTTCAAGAACAGCATTGAGTTAGTTTACTGTAAAAATAAAACAAGTTTATTAATGAAAAGGACATAGGTGAAGTAATACCATGTAGGAGGAATACAGTTAGAAAGGGTTACAAACAAACAAAAGAAAATATACGCTTTCTAATGGCTAAGATCTAACCTTACAAGCAACAGTCTTTGCTCACGGTCCTTACCAATCTTCCATTTGCAGAGACTTCAACCCCCTTGGTTGAAGGACCCATCTATCTCAGCTTGCAAGAGCTCTGGCCTCTTCTATCTGTCCAGCAATGGATGGCAAGATGGCTTCTCCTCTCTCTTTATATATTCCCCAGACTCAGGATGACCTCATGCTGTTCTTCCCTTCCTGTGGGCTTCCCACCCTCCTGCTCCTTTGTATGTAAATGGGACTTCCATTGTTTCTGGTCACATCTTGCTTAATGTCATTGGAAACAGATAGCTAGCTGCCTTCAGTCCAGTCTGGGAGGGACCGATTTCTCCCCATGCTTGGTCACAGACTTCAAAGCATAATATCATTATGTATCCACGTTAATATCTCATATAGTGTTAATACATACACTTCACAATGCTGTTAATCACAATGTGTCATTAGCTTTCAGGAAAGACCTTACCTGATACACTTTTATAATACAGTAATATTGTATGAATTCAATTGACTCAATTACTTACCATTTGAGGTTCAGACCCACTGTCTTTATAGCCCAGATAAAGTCTCTCTGCTGGGGTGTAGACGCCCTGCTGTCTATTTGCCCACTTGATAGCTTTGTTTATCTTAGATGTAAATGGGCCTTTATTGTCTCTGCCTGACAACCCGTGTGGAGAGACAAGCAAATATGCATCCCTTTGTCTAGGGCAGACTGGGTTTATGCCTTGCTTGCCAAACACATGTTAAGAACATAATTCTAGCACCTATTCATAGCTCTTTGTACACACTCTGTGCATGCATCATGCAAGAATATTAATGATCAGTGAATGATTAGTTTTCCAGTGATAACTTACATGCTGCTTTAGATATAGGTTATGACAACAATGTGCTAGGTGTAATGAGTGTGTGAGTAAACCATGAATGGGCATGTGTGACTCCAATGTGCTGAGTTCTTTTGCATATCTGGCTGTTACTTTGACTGTATGCATAAAATAGGGAATCAAACATGCAAATGGCTAGTTACATTAATAACTGACCATTTCCTGTGCACACAGCTGTAATTATTCACACAAAGCAGGCATGCAATTGCATCTGTAGACCCTTAACACAAACCTCATAGGTGGACTGTAGGTCTTAACTAATTACTCTCTGTAAGTGACTGTGAAATTTTCAGTTGTGAGGTGCTATAGAAGTGCAAAGTATTTATCATAGTCTCATACAAGGCTAGTGTTGTCATTATATAAAACCTGCGTGCCCTGTGTTTTATAAAGGAATTTTGATCCCTCTGATGCTGAGAAGGCAGAGTAAATGAGAATTGTCTCTAATGTCCTAGTAGCTGAATTTCAACACTGGATGCCACAAGCAGAAACTCAATGGAAGCCCAGCTAGCCACAGAAAACATTACCTCTCCCACTAGCAGCTATTCAGCAAGCATCACTAGAATGCAACATGCTAGCAGAATTAAATAGCTATTTGAACTCAGCTGTTCACGTACTTATTGGGGACAAATTAATTTTAATATTATTTATTCTGTGAATTTCAATAATTCATCAGGATATATCCATAACCGTAATTATAACATCCAAAGCAAGAAACATGGTCCACATAAATTATTCCACAACATTAATTATTTATTTGACCCTTTATGTATAGCTATGCAAAATTTACTGAAAAACATGTACATTAATTAATATTTACATTACATTTTCATTCATCCTAATGCATTTTTCCAAGCTAAAGTGACTTAGGTTTGGGCATGTGAGTAGCTAGCAAAGTTCTCTCTGCTTGTTACTTTTAAGTGATTTATAATTTAACAAAGAATGAAACAGCCTGGCATCTGGGGAGAATGTGTTAGGATTAACATCCCTGAACGTCTAGATGAGCCAAAAGAAAGCAGAATTTTAATCAAAAGAATCCAGTTGAGCAATATGTTTATTTTACTCACTGAGATCACAAAGCCAGTCTAAAAAACAGCATAACCATTGCAGCAGAATGTGTTGCTGTGTTTGGGCATTCAGCGCAACCACTTAGGGAATAAAGTTCAACAAGGAGGAAGTCCATTATTTCAAATAGCCTATTGTATTCTTCTATTATATAGAAGGCCATTGGGTGAAGTGTGGACAGTTACCTTGGTGATTTCATCATCCCCACTCATCGAATAATCGTTGGAACCATTTGGTGGGGGGGGAGGGTCTCCAACCCCAGGCTCCAACCTGAGCGGGAACACCTATGCTATGATTTTTAGCCCCATCACACAAGCCCCACTAGCCTGAGTCACTTGATTCAGCCTCTGAGACTCTGTGCCGCAGGATTTTTTTGTAGTGTTGAAGAACCCTTAGTTGCAAAGAAAAGCTTGAAACTGTGAACTGAATGCACCCGAAAAACTCAGACACCAGAAGGGACATGAAAAGACCCCCCTGCCCCGCCTTTTTTTTCTTTCTTTTTTTCTTTAAATTTCATGATTTTTAACCCAGTTTTAGGATTTCTGGAGCCTGACTCATGATTTTTGAATGCTTGAGGGGGACAATACTGGTTTCAGCTTGACCAGATCCACCCAGTGGGGTGAGCAGTTGGTGAGGAGAACCCATACCAGCCCAGGTGGGGTCTCAATAGTCTCATTAAATCCTTTTGTTGGATCCAACAACCTGCCTGCAGGCACCCTCAGTGGAGTTATTCCCCTTTTTCCGCAGTGCTAATGAGAGATGAGTCAGGGCCCTCGGTACAAGTAGCTGTGATGATGAATTTATTTATGCCAAGCAGCAAAGCAAAAAGTAAACAAACAAAAATGCTTTTGCAGTCTGCCAGGGAAGGGAAACATTTTTAATCACTTCCATAAAGCTGACGCCTGTTCACCTTTTCTACATCATAAATGTGTCCAGTGAAGGATGCACTGGGAAATTTCCACATGAGCAAACCCCACCCAATGTAAAAGGCCTAGATCCACCCCTGCAATTTAATGGTTCAGCTCCTGCATGCAAGCTGTTATTTTGATTTTTAATTATTAACCATAAATACAATTTCAGCTTCTGGAGCGGAGCAAACATTTCCCTCCCCGGATTCCAGCTGTAGGGCTTTCTCACCCAGAGAATACTGAAGAAGATTTCAGTTTGTCTGAGATAATGGTACCACCCACACTTGCATTCAGTGGGGTACTTCTGGACATGAGTGTGTTCAGAGAATGCTGAGCCATGTATAGAGCTAAACGAATAATGCACAATGAATACTTAATTCAAGGATACTTGTTCTGTTTGCGACTTGTTAGCAAAAGTCTCATTATTCAAAACAATGTATGAATTTATATTGACAGTCTGCATTATGGCGATGGAGTAAAAATTAGTCACCAGGGCATAAGATGTCCCAATGACATCCCATTCAAGGAGGAGGGAGTTGTCATGCCACTCCATTTAGTTGATGATGCAGTGCAAGGCTCAATTGTTTAACCTTGCTCAGTCCCAAAACTTTCAATGGAAAACCATCAGAGACACCCCAAACAATCAAAACCCTTTGAAGTTAAAAAAGGAACATTACAACATTACAACAGAGGTTCACGCTGTCTATGAATAGAAACAAAAGACTATTTCAGATTATAGAGGAGGGAGAGGCACTCTGTATCCTTTCACTGAGGAGACATCTGGAGGACTAAGGTGTTCTCATGAAAAATTGGATCCTGTCTGATGTGAAAACAACCAGCTCTGCAACAGACTGAACTTTGGAGAGAAAACCTTCTTTGTTAGCTACGAAAGGGAACTATCAATAAGTGTAGACCCAGGTTTGCATTTTATGTCTTTTGTTTTGTATTGTAACCATCTGTGACCATCACTCTCTCTTGTTTCTCTCTTTCTCTTTCTTTATTCTTTCTTAAGTAAACCTACTTTTGTTTTATTATAAGGGCTCACAAGTGCTGTGTGTTAACCAGGAGCAGTGGTTTAAGGTAAAACTGGTAAACTGGGGTCACAGCTCCTTTGGGGGCAGAAGATCTGGGATTTCTGTGAGCAGCCAATGTCAGGGGCAGATATCACAGGGGCACAGGGGAATGAGTCAAAGGGACTTGGACACTGGAGTGCATCTATTGTTAACCTGGAAGGCAAAGACAGGGCTGGCATAGCCCAGAGGAGAATGCTTGGTGGCCTGGTGATGTCAGGGAGCTGACACCCAATGGGCACAGACGAGACTCCCTCACAGGGACAACAGGGGGTAACAAGCTGACTCATAGTCCTGGGTGCCCTGAGAACCATCCTACCTGTACAACAGGGAAGTGAAGTGCAAGAGACCCACCATCTTATTTCATGTATCTCTCTAATGAACCTTCAGACGGTGTGTTTCCCCTCCCTGCCCCTTCTCATCTGGCTAAAATACCATGAGAACAGACCATCAAAGGATTGAATACAGCCCAAGGTGGACAGTGAAAAGCCAGAAGGCTGCTTCATTTAAACTAATGAACCTGGAGAAGGAAAATGAAAAAGGACTCCTTGGAAAAAGCTGGATAAAAAATACAGCGCAGATAGACAGACTATAAACACAGAGCCTTCCCCGACGTGCCCCTACTGAATGGATCCCTTTATATAAGGACTAACTCCCAACACACATTATAGCTTGCAGACAATTCATAGATTCCAAGACCAGAAGAGACTCTTGTGATCATCTAGTCTGACCTCCTGCATAACACAGGCCATAGAACTTCCTGAAACAATCCCGAGAGCAGATCTTTTAGAAAGACATCCAGTCTTGATTTAAAAATTGTCAGTGATGGAGAATTGACCACCATTCTTGGTAAATTGTTCCAATGGTTAATTACTCTCACCGTTAAAAATGTATGCCTTATTTCCAGTCTGAATTTATCAAAATTAAACTTCCAGCCATTGGAACATGTTTTATCTTTTTTTGCTAGATTGAAGGGCTCATTATTAAATATTTGTTCTGCATGTATTTACTTATACTCGATACTTAACCAAGTCCACCCGTAACCTTCTGTTATAAATAGATAGAGCTTTTTGAGTCTATCACTGTATGGCATATTTTCTAATCCTCCATTCTCGTGACTCTTCTCTGAACCCTCTCCAATTTATCAGCACCTTTCCTGAATTGTGGACACCAGAACGGGACACTGTATTCCAGCAACAGTTGTACCCGGGCCAAATACAGAGGTAAAATAACCGCTCCACTCCTACTCAAGATTTCTCTGTTTATGCATCCCAAGATCTTATTAGCTCTTTTAGTCACTGCATCGCACTGGGAGATCATGTTCAGCTGATTATCCATCATGCTCCCCAAATCTATGGCTAAGCCCTGTCTTCCCCATAGTCTCCCCTGGCCAACTCCGCACACTTGGGACTGCATCTGTTCAGCCTCTCCTCAGGGGAAAGACTCTGGCTATTGAGTCAGACACAAATTCTCCCATAACCTTTCCCGTATTTCATTGGCTACTCTCTGGAGAGGTGAGTTTTTGTTCCTATCGAAATAACTTATAGGTGCAAAAATACAGGTGGATTTTTTTGGGACATGCAGAAGTGTGACTCTAAAAACTGAGTCGGGTTCTGCAAATCTGGCTCTTATTATTTAAACAGGACATTTATTTTCACTGCAGAGAGTCTCTGCTAGCTGTTGTACTTGAGACAGCGTCTGAAACATGGTGCCTTGTCCCTTGAACGTGTTCCAAGAAGTTGGGGTGCAGTAACTGATGAGGACCATGAGATTATGATCTGGAGATTGGCATGGAAAAGGATTAAGCCCACTCTTTTTCTCCTCTTCTTCTTACCAGTTTTGGCATGAAAATGGCCTATTCCTGATCCACCTCCCACCCTGGCGCTCCTTTTTGTCAGGTGGTTGCACAGCAAGGTCAGTGCCAGCCTCCCCCGTATGGTGGGACTGAGGTGGGTCTTAGTCCCCCCTCGCCATGAGGCCCTGCCCCCTGCTCCTCCTCTCCCCCCAAGACCCTGCCCCCTGGCCTGGTCAGGGTCTGGAAGCCGGAGCTGGGCAGTGCACGGCGCTGTCCTCAGGGAGCGGGGATCAGCGACTGCAGGGGGTGCCGCCCAGGATCCCAAGCTAGAGTGGGTCAGTCCAGGTCGCTGTGGGGAACCCTGGACCCTCCACCTGCCCTGGACACTGGGACATGGGCTGGGAGCTGCTTTCTGGCACCCCTACTTCCTACCTGGCTTTCTCCTGTGCTGCTGCTGGAGTTGGGCACTCGACCAGCAGCCGCCGCTCTCCCTGCTCTTGGAGAGCAGCAGCTGCTATGGGGTGGCTGCAGAGGGGGGAGCTATGACAAATTTTGGGGTGGCTATAGCCCCTGCAAGCCCCTCCCTAGTGCCACCCCTGTTGCAGAGTCACTTTTGATATTTTCATACTGTCTTCTCTTTCCTTGGACCCTCGTGATTAATTATAATGACAAGTGTAAATATTCCCAAATAAGCCTGTTCTCATGAGTCTCAGAAGGCTCCGTCCTTAGAAGTCTCCACGGTTGCAGCCATTCCAAAAGACTTGGGAGCTCAGGGAGATTTATGTCAGAAATTGTCCTGTGCTGCCCTGTTATTCTGCTGCCATTTGGCTAGGGATTGTATTGTCCCCAGGTGCAAATAATCATCCCTCGACCTAGGACGCCATAAAGAAAAGCCCCATAAATATTTGTTAGACAGCAGGGTTAGTAGCAGCTCCACAGCAGGTCACTGATTAGCATGGAATTTATTGTGCTTTTAATACAGTCTAGTTGCAGGACAAGAGCAAGGCCAGAATTGTGCACTGAAATTCCTTGCAGTGCTGTTCTCATTCGCAGGTTTTTAAATGACCATCAGGTCTGTCCTTTTCCCTAGACATGCAGGAGAGGGTTAGTCCCACTGGAGGGTTGTCATGCTTATGGCACTAGAGCAGTCCCTGCAGCTGTGGACTGGGTGGACAGGTGCCAGTACTTAGGTTACCTTTAGGGCCTGTTGTTGATGCAGTCACCAGATCCAGAGGCTTGTTAAGATGATTGAGGGGCCATGTCTACACTAGGGAAAAGGGTGTATTTTTAACACAGTAATTGACACATGTTAAAATCCCCTGGTAGACAAGGCAAGCTGTCTATTTTAGTGGGTGTTAGCGAAAACACGTTAGCTACCACATTAATAACACACTAGTGCAGACAAACCCAGTGAGTTTAACTATCTCTCCTTTGAGCATTCAAGGAAACCTTAGTAAAGGTCCTCTGGTGTTGCAAAGCAGCTGCATGAAAGGTTTAAGGCCTCAGGCTCCCCTCTTGAGACCACGAGGTATGAAGGGAGGTTAGGGACTAGGGAGTTCTCCCAGGTGTAAACTCAGGGGCTGGGCAAAGCAAATGGGAGAGTGAAAGAAACCGCCAGGAGGAGCCAATCAGACTCAGCCAGCAGCAGCAGAGATACAGATGCAGCTGGGACCTTTGGATGCTGATGATGTCATCAGTGTCTGATGGCTTTTTACAGGTTTTACTGTGGACATTGTTTTCCCTCTGCTGATTGGCTGTTCCCTCCCACCCCTACCGTCACTCCACCTGCCCTCCATGCCTCTCTTCCCCTTCTACTTTTCCCTTCCCACCTCCCTTCAGTGTCCTGACTTCCCTTTGTCTCTCTGTTGAGCTAATCCCTTCCCGGCACAATCCCACCCAAAACATAAAACCACAAAGCAACCAACCACAAAAATGATGGTGCTAATACGGTGTTTGCAAACCAGATCATTGTTCTCTCTGCTTCTGTGTTATCTCCCTTCCTGCCATACCCAAATTTTGTCTTCTCTGTTTAGACTGTAAAGTCTTTAGGGCAGGGATTGTTTCTCACTGTGTCAATATAGCACCCAGCCCAAGGGCACTCTGATCTCATTTGAGGTGCCTAGATGATATCATAATATAAACAAATGATCATAGATTAGGGGGATGGAGATTCATGGATTCCAAGGCCATCAGAGACCACTGTGATCCTCTAATCTGACCTCCTGTATAACACAGGCCAGTGAACTGCCCCAAAAGAATTCCTAGAGCAGATTTTTTAGGAAAATATCCAATCTTGATTTAAAAATTGTCACTGTTGGAGAATCTATCACCACCCTTGAAAAATTGTCCCAATTGTTAGTTACTCTTCATGTTAAAATTTTACACCTTATTTCTGACTTGTCCAGCTTCAATTTCCAGCCATTGGATGGAGTTAGACCTTTCTCCGCTAGACTGAAGAGCACATCATCAAAAATTGTTCTCCATGTAGGTACATACAGACTGTTGTCAAGCCATCCCTTAAACTTTAACATCCCTTAAACATCCCTTAAACTCTTTGTTAAACTAAATAGATTGAACTCTTTGAGTCTATCACTGTAAGGCACTGTCACTTGTACATAAGCTACCATTAATTTGTAATTCTGCGATTAGTTCCTTTTTATCTGTCAAGATGCAGTCTAATATAGAATTCACCCACATTTGTTGCAACACTTCCTGAGTTAGGAAATTGTCATTTGTAATATTTGGAATTTTCAAGGATGTTTTAGTACTGGCAGCATGAGACCTCCGACAGGTGCCATTCCAGTTAAATTCCCCCATGATCACGCAGCTTTTTTTCCTACACATTTAGATAGGTGTGTAAGGAGCCAGTCCTCCTGTTCTCTGTTGTGAGTTGATGGTCTGTAGCAGACACCCACTAACACCCCAAATTGTGCTTTATCTGAATGGACATCAAAGTTTAATACGTATGGATCATTTTATTTCAAGTTATCAGTGACTTGGAAACAGGTACTGCCATTTTTGACATCCAGTCACTCCCTCGCCCATTTTGCCCACTCAATACTTCCTAAATATGTTGCACCATTGATTTTAACATTCCATTCATGCAAATCATCCCACCAGGTTTCAGTAATACCAACTAGATCAAATTTGTGCTCATAAACGAGCAATTACAATCCTTTTGTTTGTTACACAAACGACTAGCACTGGTGTATAGGCAATTAAAGGATTTCTTCTCATGTCCTTTGGTTTCTTGGTTAGTTTTTTTTTCTCAGCATCTTGTTTCTGTGGTAAGTGAGTGCTCCAATCTTCTTTCTTTTTACCCTCCATTTTTGTTATTATTTTAACACCCTCCTGACTATTCTTAGCTAGCCTGTCCCCCAGGAGATTGGTTCCCCTTCGACTGAGGAGGCAACCATTCAAACTATACGGCCCGCTCTTTGTGTACAAGGTAGGCCAATATTCTACAAAACCCAATCCCTCCACCGTGCACTGCTTAACTAGCCAGTAGTTCACTTCCACAATCTTCTGCCTTCTGTCTTCCCTCGCTCATGGGACAGGAAAGGTTTGGACATTCTTTTTCAGCATGCTTTTGAGTTCCCTGAAGTAATCTATTATTTGTAAGATATCCCTGATGCCGTGTCACTAGTGCTGGTCTGAACCATCACTTATGAATCCTAGCCTGTTGACTTCAGAAACCTATCCAATCTTAGAGTTATGTCTCATGTCTTGGTTCTGGGAAGAGAGCAAACTATCCTGTTGTCTTCTTGTCCCTTGCAGAACATTCTTCCAGTTCTTCTAAGTACTGAATCCCCAGCAGGGATCATCTGTTTTGGAGAACTCTTTTTGGACAAACTTGCTTTTCTTACGGGTTAGACCAAGCTGCTATCCACAGGTGTGTCCCGTATCCCTGTCCATTCCCTTGGACCAGCTGGGTCTCAAGAGGTATCATCATCCACAGTTTCCTTAGGACCTGGTATCAATTGTAAGCTTCTAGGTGTGTGAAATGCCTCCTGGTCATCTTCTCTCTGGTGGCCACAGCTTGCCCATCCTTGTCTATCTCCAGACTTGTAGGATGCTGCCATGACCTATTGCTTCTGGTGGTTACAAACTGCCAGGCCTTCTCACTGACTTCCTCTCTCTCTGACTCCTTGGTGGCCAGCTCCTTTTTTACTTGAACCTGTAGTACTGATGTTTTGTGACCCTGGCAGTCTAGGAACTCCTCAGCTTCTCTGATGCTCAGTAGCATCTCTACTTGCCCATCCAATGCAAGCGTCTTTTTCCTCCAGCACAGCCAACTTGCACTTCATGCACAGGAAGTCCTGTCTGGCGTCAGGCAGGAAAGAGAACATGGCACATCTGTTGCAGGTCACCACCACTGTTCCATCACTGGCATGTAGAGCTGAACCTCTCTCAACTCCCTCTGAAACTCTCCTATTAGCTGCCTCCATTCACAGCTCTGTTGGAGAAGACTAATGTGGCAGCTGCCCAGGTGAGGAGCCTGGAACATGCCAGGTGCACGGGCTACATCTCACAATAACCTTTCAGACCTGAGCTCCTCTGTGTGCATACGCTTTTCAATCGAGCGTTAATAGCACCTGAGGATGATCTTGGGACAGGGAATGCTTTGCAAACCTCACCCCTCCGGCCAATTTAGCAAATAAACCTTGAGAATCCAGAACTGGATATCGAAGCAGAGCCTCCAACCAAGCCTTTATGGGAACTTTGGAGTCTCTACAAATTCTTAGACTTCTCTCTGGAACGTAGGCCATCAGGGTAGCTCAGTCACTGAACTCCACAGGTGGAATTTCTCTGCTTCTGCAACTGTTCCGCCATTCTACAATGTCCTGCACTACACGCAGCACAGGGCGAGCATTTGGAAACAGAACTGGCATCTTCAGCCACATGCAGCTTTGCTGTTGTACCGTGCACAAACTCCAGGACAGCATTACATTCTGATTAACATTTTATTTTTCACTTCCCTACCACATCCAACATGAGGTGTGTGCTCCTCCAGTTCCATTTACACTCCCTCACCCAATTTCTACCCATCCAGCAAGATCTATCTCCTCCGTCCACAATTATCTGTGCTCTTGATCCTGCCAGCTCATCTTCATGGGCAGACCCTTCCCCCAGAGGAGAACCCCCTGGAAAACAGCGGGGCTCGATGTGGGTTCAGGGGCCTACCATGGTAAGCAGGTATGCTTGGACTTTCCAGTGACCTGCAGGCATCTCCAATACTTTTCTCTCCCCCGACAATACTCAATGCACAAAGAAAAATCTCCGACTGAAGCATTTCTTCATCCCCCTACATCATTTTGCGTTCTCATTTTCACTTCCTTGATGTTTAATTTAATTCAGTGTGGGATGTTTGAGTCCCACCCACTCCACAGCATATACAGCTCTGACAAATGGGATAACTTCCAAGCTGCCTGCTCAGCAGTCCAAACTGTAACTGGTGTCATTCCCGCTAAGCCCACAGCGTTACACTGCAGATGCCCATTTCACATCTTTCATATAGAGACTGGGTAATGAACATGTTTAAGGCCTGCCAGGAAAATTGCTGGTGAGCTGGGCTGGGGCTTACAGAGTGGTAATAAGACTTAGTCTGACAAAAGATAGTTGAAAGATTCTAAGATCATATTGGCTTATCCAGGCCCAGTGTCACAAGATGGCTGCGCTGATTCCCCCCTCCCCCACCGGGGGTCCCCTGTGTAAATACCAGCCTCATATGCTGCTAATGCTTTTGTAAGTACTGGAAAGAATGCTGGGAAGGGTTAAAGGTATGAATGCGGAACAAAAGGTTTCTTTACAGGCGACGAAAGGCCGAAGGGGGAGGAAAGAAGAAAAGAATGGGTTAACTTGATGTTCCAGCTAAACCCGAAGATAAGGAGCTGATGCCAGCCCAAGGCCACTGCCCACACTCACTCTGCTACCTGCCAAGACAGAAGGGGACGGGGGAAGTCGTTTCCCCCCCCCCCCCCGACCAGCCATGAGAAAGGAGAGTTGTTGAACGAAATGCAGGGGCCGTGAAAAGGAGCGAGACAGAAAAGGCCAACAAGGGAAAAACATAACTGTCTCAAGGCCCTGAAACCGGTGTGTTTTGGGAAAGCTGAAGAAACCACAGAAGGCCGGTTTGGACTGGTACACAGAATACAGGGAACAAAGGTCTCTGAAGGAAATGCCCCCAGGAGACCCCAGGATTTAAAACCATCCTGGGAGCTGAGGCAAATCGGAGTTCAACAGCTGACCCTGGACAACCCGTGCACGGGACAAGAACTCCCGTCCACCCCTCCCCCTCTCCTTCTTACGTTACACCCAGGCTTGGCCAGCCTCGGGTAGTGCAGGTGTGAGTATGAAAGTGGGTTAGGGCTTGGGGCACTAACGCTTTCTTCCTTCCTTTGAGTGATGTGAGGAATGGAATCCCCAGCACTCTCCACTGTTATTTTATTATTTTATCAATAAAGCTTTGAAAACTCAGTTACTTGTTGTGCTCCGTCATCTCCTCCACAAATGATCCTGCAGCCTCAGCCTGATCACCTGACACCTCAGGCAGATTGGTAACAGAAATCTGTCACACCAGCTGTCACCCAGAGGCACAGGGACCAGGGGCAGTGGGACCAGCGAATCAATGTTTTGGATTCAGCAGGTGTTACCTTGTAAAAAGTGGGCCAGAGCTGAAAACTAGAAGACTTTAGCTGTAACATAAATGTGAAAATTTGATGCAAGTTGCCAAAAAGTATCTCTCTCCCCTGAAACTGCGGCTGCCGTGCTCCATTCTCCCCGCCTGGAAGGCTGAGACTGATAACATGAAAGGGGATTGGGAAGATTGTACCTGGAGTGGGAAGCAGCTTCTGCCTCTTTCTTCTTTTATTCCTGCTGACATATTCATCCTTATCACTGCAATGTGTCTTAATTGATAGGGGTGTACAAAGGTGGCCAAGTGGAATCATGCTAGGAGACTCCTCCGACACACCAGCTGTCATTGAGGCTTCTTGAATCGGAATGTGTCAGCTGAAAAATAGACAGTAATATTTCTTAGGCACTGTTAAATAACTCCCATAAATTCCCAGCATGACAACTCAATGAGCATTCAGGGCTGCAGCATTAGGAATGAGACCTGCTTCAAAGCACTGCAGTTCGATTTAGCAAGTCGGCGGTCGCTATTTTGGTGCTCTCAGCTATATCTAGGGAGCTGCAGCTCAAGGTTCAGATGAGTCAAGCACTTGCTAGCCTTGAAAAACAACTTGCACAGAAGCAGGGGCGGGGGGATGTGATGAGCACACATCTCATTTGTCTAAGCTGGGAAATATTCAACAGGATGCCAAGGGGAAAGAGAGAGGTGACGTCTAACCAACGTTAACAGGGAATTTAATGAAGATACAGCTCAGAGCAAGAGGTGCATTTCACTGTAATTATGATAACAAGTTAGCTTTCTATGGATCTTTCCTTTTTAAGGGACCCAACTCCCTTTACAAATAATAGAAACAGGGATCAATTAATGCACTACCGAAAGGCAAAATTCAATGCGAGAAGAATGCCCAGAGCAACTCCCCCTCCCTTTTTACTACTTCATTATGCTCTTCAAAGCTTTTTTAAAGTTATTCTTTTTCCTGCATGTTCTTCATATGAGAAAAACCAGGATGCTTTTTGTTATAGAGAGACAGGTTCAGAAATTTTTTAAAAAAAACCCCAAACAAAGTTTCCGTCTATTGCTTTTTACACTGGAATCAACAGCAATGTCAGGCTGATGGGTCTTGGCAAGTTATTAATAAAATAAATAATAATTAATAATAATAATAATTTGTATTACCGTAACCCCCATAAGTTCCAGTGAAGAACCAGGACCCATGGTGCTAGGCACTGTACCAACACAGAACAAAACTCAGTCCCTGTCACAAAGAGCTGACAATCCAAGTTGGTGCAAACCTCACCTTTCCCCGCCAGCTTTTGGGAAGGAGTAGGCTGAGGATGGGAGGTTTGGAAGTCAATTTTATTAACCTCTTATTAGTTGGTGGATCTTTATTTATGTGCCAAGATAGACTAAGAAGTTCTCTAAAATGCACAAGATAATGCAATGGATAGGATGGGAGTGAGGAGCACAGAACTGGCACTTACAGGGGTTCCCAAAGACCTAAACGAACAAGTGGAATAAATAAGTAGGTTCTCTGGGGGAACTGACCAGTGATGTGACATGACGATGTAACATGCAGTTCTCCCTCCTCACAACTGGTGAGCAGATGGGATACTGAGACATGGGACTTGTCTCTATACAAACTACAACAAAGTCAAAGTCAAACCAGTGCAAGTTTGAGTGTATACACGCTCTTATTTTGGTTTAAGGGTAGTTTTTACCCATTTAGTGTCTATTGATTCCTTACTAACTTCAGCCAAACCAAACTAAGTATCTCCACAGGATATTGCACCACTTTAACTAAATTATTTTTTAAACACACAGAAGTCAAACTGGTGGAACTTTCTCATGTAGACAAGCCTTTCGGCTCAGTTGTAGGGATGGGTCATGCCAGTTCAGGACACAAGGATGTAACGTTACTGCTCAGATCCATCGAAGTTCTTGCTAAGGACCTCCAGGGAAGAGATGAGAGTAAAAGATCTGATTTTCCTGGCATTTCTAATACACAAAACAAGCATAAAAATAGCTTTAAAAAATGTGAGACCAGCCATCCTTATGACTTAAAGATAAACTTGAAAAGAAAATTTTGTAAGTGTCATCCCTTTAAAGGTGGAATCCAGCAGCAATCTGATAAAGCACAGCAGCGCTGGGACAGGAGGTTAAGAATATCTTTTCCAGTGAAAACTGCTGGGAGAATTTTAGGTAGTTAGAACATAATTACTAATGCTGGAATTTGGCCAGATCCCCAGGCTTATGGAACCTTTCATATCCAGAAGCGTTCATGAGCAGGACTTTGGTTTGTACCTCATCCAAAAGTCGTCACCTCCAGCAACACACTGCCTCTGAATGACAAGGCTGGGGTTTTGGGTCACTGATTGTGTTCCCACCTACTGATGCTTCTGTAATCTCACACCACCCTCTGCTTTCCTTGTGGGTCTCCCATCCTGCTAAAGGCAGCCCTGATGAGGCTTGGCTTCAGAGATCAGACAGGACCACAGCCTAACATGCTATAGCTGCAGGTGAGGAAGAGAGTGTGAATAGAGCCCTGTTAAAGCTTTAACCATCTCCTGCAGTTAAGGGTTGAAGTCACAGATTTGGATTTCAGTTCAGTTTGGACACGGCCAACCACTGGCCCAATTGTGCCTTGAAGAACTGGCCTGTACTAGGGGCAATGTGGAGTTGCACAAACCTAGGGGAGCTCCAGGAATGCTGGAGGCAGCCTCGAGGAGACAGCCTGCAGGAGAGTGCACGCTCTGCACCTTCCCTTAGGAGGATGCCAAGTGCTCTCCCTTCCTAGCCCCTGGCTCCACCTCCTCCCAGCTCCCTTCGGGATTTTGTACACCATGGAGTGCTAGGAGGGAGCGGTCCCTGCACTCCCCGTGCACAGGGACTGGACCTTATGTGGGAGATGCCAAGGGGCAAAGGTCCTGCATCACCACTGTCATGCACCCACACAAAGAGTAAGGCCCCAAGTTAGAGTGCTCAGTCCTCTCCCCACCTTTTTTGGCACCTCTGTGTCCCCTTCTTTGGGCCCCACCTTTCTTCTTCTCTCCTCCCAGCCAGCCTTATCCTTCTCCTGGCCCTCCTACTTACTTATAGCAAGTCTCCCAAGGGGAGGAGTCTGAATAAGTGCTCAGGGTCTGTCTGCTTCTTCACTGTTTTCCCCAGGAATTGAAATTAGTTTTTTTGTTCCAAATTTACAGGTGGGGGGGGGTCAGGGCCGATGAGGGGTGAGACCGTGAGGGTGAAGGGGGGCTGTATGGCACTATAGTAAAAAGCGAAAAATGTTTCATGGCCATTTTATTAGATTTAACTCATGTTTTAAAATCATCACACAAATTAAAGGTGGCTACTCAAGCCTTCTATGAAGCACTACATCTCCATCCTTCTTGGTTTCTTGTTATAATTTTGCACAACTCTATTAATGAACTTCTTGAACGCAGTGTGTTCATCTTTGGTGGCTTCTCATGTATCTAGTACTTCCATTCCTTCAATTGATATGCTCATTAGTTCATTCACATGAATGTGGAATAAAAGGTTCCTTTATAGGCGGCGAAAGGCCGAAGGGGGAGGAAAGAAGAAAAAAATGGGTTAACTTGATGTTCCAGCTAAACCCGAAGATAAGGAGCTGATGCCAGCCCAGCAGTATCTTGAAATGATAGACAGGTCACATTCATATGATCAGGCAGAAAGTGACTTCTTTCAGAACACAAAGTTCTATTCAATGATGAAAAAGAACGCTCAGCTGTAGCTGTTGTGACTGGGAGCAGCAAGAGATGAATTCCTACTTCTTTCATCCCAGGAAACAGAACACAAAGATCGGGCTGAGCCACTAGTGATGATAAAAAAGAAGTTGAAGTCAAATCTTCATTCATTCGTCATATGATATTCCACTCTGTGTTCAAATTCTCTATTCTGTCTTGTGCACATGGCAGCCCCATTGCTGGTATGTCTCACTCCACTCAACTGTCGGTATTTTAAAGGACAGGGATCTGTAAAAGCTATGTAGAGGTTGAGTAGAATCTAGAAGTCGCTGTTGTAGATTTTTAAGAATCAAGTCTGTGTACTTTTTCAGTTGCCTTAACAAACACTTCTTGTCCTCTTCACTTAATGATTCAATATAAATGCCTTCATTAGGCAACTTCTGGACTGAAGTCTTTGCTTCTTCCTGTACTTTTTCAATGGATAGCTCTCGGATTGATCCAAATGTAGCTTCTATTGCTGGACAAAGATCTACTACTGTTGTAGCAGATGCCTAGATGGCATTGTTTAATGACCAAGTGGTTTCAACAGTAGACTGAGGGTATGTCTACACTACGAAATCAGGTCGAATTTATAGAAGTCGTTTTTTTAGAAATCGGTTTTATATATTCGAGTGTGTGTGTCCCCACAGAAAATGCTCTAAGTGCATTAAGTGCATTAACTCGGCGGAGTGCTTCCACAGTACCGAGGCAAGCGTCGACTTCCGGAGCATTGCACTGTGGGTAGCTACCCCACAGTTCCCGCAGTCTCCGCTGCCCATTGGAATTCTGGGTTGAGATCCCAATGCCTGATGGGGCTAAAACATTGTCGCGGGTGGTTCTGGGTACATATCGTCAGGCCCCCGTTCCCTCCCTCCCTCCGTGAAAGCAAGGGCAGACAATCGTTTCGCGCCTTTTTTCCTGAGTTACCTGTGCAGATGCCATACCATGGCAAGCATGGAGCCCGCTCAGCTAACCGTCACCGTATGTCTCCTGTGTGCTGGCAGACACGGTACTGCATTGCTACACAGTAGCAGCAACCCATTGCCTTGTGGCAGCAGACGGTGCAATATGACTGGTAGGCGTCATCGTCATGTCCGAGATGCTCCTGGCCACGTCAGCCAGGAGCGCCTGGACAGACATGGGCGCAGGGACTAAGTTTGGAGTGACTTGACCAGGTCATTCTCTTTAGTCCTGCAGTCAGTCCTATTGAACCATCTTATGGTGAGCAGGCAGGCAATATGGATTGCTAGCAGTCGTACTGTACCATCTTTTGCCAGGCAAGCAAGAGATAAGGATGGCTAGCAGTCGTATTGCACCGTCTTCTGCTGAGCAGCCATGAGATGTGGATGGCTTGCAGTCCTTCTGCACCGTCTGCTGCCAGCCAAAGATGTAAAAGATAGATGGAGTGGATCAAAACAAGAAATAGACCAGATTTGTTTTGTACTCATTTGCTTCCCCCCCTCCCCTGTCTAGGGGACTCATTCCTCCAGGTCACACTGCAGTCACTCACAGAGAAGGTGCAGCAAGGTAAATCTAGCCATGTATCAATCAGAGGCCAGACTAACCTCATTGTTCCAATAAGAACAATAACTTAGGTGCACCATTTCTTATTGGAAACCTCCGTGAAGTCCTGCCTGAAATACTCCTTGATGTAAAGCCACCCCCTTTGTTGATTTTAGCTCCCTGAAGCCAACCCTGTAAGCCGTGTCGTCAGTCGCCCCTCCCTCCGTCAGAGCAATGGCAGACAATCGTTCCGCGCCTTTTTTCTGTGTGGACGCCATACCAAGGCAAGCATGGAGGCCGTTCAGCTCACTTTGGCAATTAGGAGCACATTAAACACCACACGCATTATCCAGCAGTATATGCAGCACCAGAACCTGGCAAAGCGATACCGGACGAGGAGGCGACGTCAGCGCGGTCACGTGAGTGATCAGGACATGGACACAGATTTCTCTGAAAGCATGGGCCCTGCCAATGCATGCATCATAGTGCTAATGGGGCAGGTTCATGCTGTGGAACGCCGATTCTGGGCTCGGGAAACAAGCACAGACTGGTGGGACCGCATAGTGTTGCAGGTCTGGGACGATTCCCAGTGGCTGCGAAACTTTTGCATGCGTAGGGCACTTTCATGGAACTTTGCGACTTGCTTTCCCCTGCCCTGAAGCGCATGAATACCAAGATGAGAGCAGCCCTCACAGATGAGAAGCGAGTGGTGATAGCCCTGTGGAAGCTTGCAACGCCAGACAGCTACTAGTCAGTTGGGAATCAATTTGGAGTGGGCAAATCTACTGTTGAGGCTGCTGTGATGCAAGTAGCCCACGCAATCAAAGATCTGCTGATATCAAGGGTAGTGACCCTGGGAAATGTGCAGGTCATAGTGGATGGCTTTGCTGCAATGGAATTCCCTAACTGTGGTGGGCCCATAGACGGAACCCATATCCCTATCTTGGCACTGGAGCACCAAGCTGGCAAGTACATAAACCGCAAGGGGTACTTTTCAATAGTGCTGCAAGCTCTGGTGGATCACAAGGGACGTTTCACCAACATCAACGTGGGATGGCCGGGAAAGGTACATGACGCTCGCATCTTCAGGAACTCTGGTCTGTTTCAAAAGCTGCAGGAAGGGACTTTATTCCCAGACCAGAAAATAACTGTTGGGGACGTTGAAATGCCTATAGTTATCCTTGGGGACCCAGCCTACCCCTTAATGCCAAGGCTCATGAAGCCGTACACAGGCAGCCTGGACAGTAGTCAGGAGCTGTTCAACTACAGGCTGAGCAAGTGCAGAATGGTGGTAGAATGTGCATTTGGACATTTAAAGGCGCGCTGGCATAGTTTACTGACTCGCTTAGACCTCAGCGAAACAATATTCCCACTGTTATTACTGCTTGCTGTGTGCTCCACAATATCTGTGAGAGTAAGGGGGAGACGTTTATGGCAGGGTGGGAGGTTGAGGCAAATCGCCTGGCTGCTGGTTACGCGCAGCCAGGCACCAGGGCAGTTAGAAGAGCACAGGAGGGCGCGGTACGCATCAGAGAAGCTCTGAAAACCAGTTTCATGACTGGCCAGGCTACGGTGTGAAAGTTCTCTTTGTTTCTCCTTGATGAAACCCCCCGCCCCTTGGTTCACTCTACTTCCCTGTAAGCTAACCACCCTCCCCTCCTCCCTTCGATCACCGCTTGCAGAGGCAATAAAGTCATTGTTGCTTCACATTCATGCATTCTTTATTCATTCGTCACACAAATAGGGGGATGACTACCAAGGTAGCCCAGGAGGGGTGGTGGAGGAGGGAAGGAAAATGCCACACAGCACTTTAAAAGTTTACAACTTTAAAATTTATTGAATGCCAGCCTTCTTTTTTTTGGGCAATCCTCTGTGGCAGAGTGGCTGGTTGGCCGGAGGCCCCCCCACCGCGTTCTTGGACGTCTGGGTGTGGAGGCTATGGAACTTGGGGAGGAGGGCGGTTGGTTACACAGGGGCTGTAGTGGCAGCCTGTGCTCCAGCTGCCTTTGCTGCAGCTCAACCATACACTGGAGCATACTGGTTTGGTCCTCCAGCAGCCTCACCATTGAATCCTGCCTCCTCTCATCACGCTGCCGCCACATTTGAGCTTCAGCCCTGTCTTCAGCCCGCCACTTACTCTCTTCAGCCCGCCACCTCTCCTCCTGGTCATTTTGTGCTTTCCTGCACTCTGACATTATTTGCCTCCACGCATTCGTCTGTGCTCTGTCAGTGTGGGAGGACAGCATGAGCTCAGAGAACATTTCATCACGAGTGCGTTTTTTTTCTTTCTAATCTTCACTAGCCTCAGGGAAGGAGGAGATCCTGTGATCATTGAAACACATGCAGCTGGTGGAGAAAAAAAAAGGGACAGCGGTATTTTAAAAGACACATTTTATAAAACAGTGGCTACACTCTTTCAGGGTAAACCTTGCTGTTAACATTACATACATAGCACATGTGCTTTCGTTACAAGGTCGCATTTTGCCTCCCCCTACCACGTGGCTACCCCCTCAACCCTCCCCCCTCCCCGTGGCTAACAGCGGGGAACATTTCTGTTCAGCCACAGGTAAACAGCCCAGCAGGAACGGGCTCCTCTGAGTGTCCCCTGAAGAAAAGCACCCTATTTCAACCAGGTGACCATGAATGATATCTCACTCTCCTGAGGGATAAAGAACGGATGTTGTTTGAACGCCAGCAAACATACACTGCAATGCTTTGTTGTACAATGATTCCCGAGTATGTGTTACTGGCCTGGAGTGGTAAAGTGTCCTACCATGACGGACGCAATAAGGCTGCCCTCCCCAGAAACCTTTTGCAAAGGCTTTGGGAGTACATCCAGGAGAGCCGTGAATGCCAGGGCAAAGTAATCCTTTCACATGCTTGCTTTTAAACCATGTATAGTATTTTAAAAGGTACACTCACCGGAGGTCCCTTCTCGGCCTGCCGGGTCCAGGAAGCAGCCTTGGGTGGGTTCGGGGGGTACTGGCTCCAGGTCCAGGGTGAGAAACAGTTCCTGGCTGTCGGGAAAACCGGTTTCTCCGCTTGCTTGCTGTGAGCTATCTACAACCTCCTCCTCCTCATCATCATCATCTTCTTCATCCCCAAAACCTGCTTCCGTGTTGCCTCCATCTCCATTGAAGGAGTCAAACAACACGGCTGGGGTAGTGGTGGCTGAACCCCCTGAAATGGCATGCAGCTCATCATAGAAGCGGCATGTTTGGGGCTCTGACCTGGAGCAGCCGTTCGCCTCTCTGGTTTTCTGGTAGGCTTGCCTCAGCTCCTTAAGTTTCACGCGGCACTGCTTCGGGTCCCTGTTATGGCCTCTGTTCTTCATGCCTTGGGAGATTTTGACAAAGGTTTTGGCATTTCGAAAATTGGAATGGAGTTCTGATAGCATGGATTCCTCTCCCCATACAGCGATCAGATCCCGTACCTCCCGTTCAGTCCATGCTGGAGCTCTTTTGCGATTCTGGGACTCCATCATGGTCACCTCTGCTGATGAGCTCTGCATGGTCACCTGCAGCTTGCCACGCTGGTCAAACAGGAAATGAAATTAAAAAGTTCACGGTTCTTTTCCTGTCTACCTGGCCAGTGCATCTGAGTTGAGAGTGCTGTCCAGAGCGGTCACAATGGAGCACTCTGGGATAGCTCCCGGAGGCCAATACCATCGAATTGTGTCCACAGTATCCCAAATTCGACCCGGCAAGGCCGATTTAAGCGCTAATCCACTTGTCAGGGGTGGAGTAAGGAAATCGATTTTAAGAGCCCTTTAAGTCGAAATAAAGGGCATCATCGTGTGGATGGGTGCAGGTTTATATCGATTTAACGCTGCTAAATTTGACCTAAAGTCCTAGTGTAGACCAGGGCTTAGAAGAGAGAGAATGGCAATAGTCTTCTTTGAACACAGTAGCAAAAGTAGTCCACCAGCCTCACCACTTGGATCCATCCCATCTTGGTAGATACTTTCCAAAGTCAGTAATAATGGCTGGAGTAATTTTAAGACAATAGCCAAGGATTGCGCACGAGAAAGCCAGCGGGTTTTCCAGGTTGGACTAATTTGAACTTCAGTCCCAGTGTATCTTCTATATTTTCCAAGATATTCATTTTTTTTGGACTCTTGCTAAAAAAAAATAAAACGAAGACATTAAATGCATAGCTTTTTGAATGTCTTTTGAAGAGTCTGCAGGTTGTACTAGCTCTAGCTGGAGTAGATGGCCTCTGCAGTGTGTATAGAAGAGATTAGGGTTACACTTTTCTCTGAGCAAAGCTTGTACTCCACCATGTCTTCCAGAGAAGTTTGCAGCTCCATCAAAAGCACAAGCAGCCATCTGTTTGGGGTCCAATTGACAAGCATTTAAATCTTCTAAGATGTGGGTTGTCACAGATGCAGCTGATGTGTCTTCTATAACTTGAACATCTAGAAATGCATCTACTGGCCTACACTGACGTCAAGATAACGTACACGATGACTTGATGCCCATTTGCATTGGTGCATTCATCAGCCATGTATACAAATTTTTTGAATGTGGTGAGAGAGTTCTTCACTTTTTCAACTGTTGAGTCTTTCACTGTTGCACCACATGCTTCTGGCCAGTCAGTTGAGTTTCTTGCAGAAAGATAGTGAACATTTGCTGGTCTTGTTCGGAACCAGTGTTCAACTTCAGGATGAACAAGTGACAATGCACTTAACATTGGCCTCCAGTTTGTAGTGTGTGGTATCTCTTGCTTAAATAGAAAGTATGATGCCACAGCCATGTGTGTTCACATGAACTGTGTTGTGTCTCCAGCATTCTTAACAGACTCATTAACACTCACCGGTATTGCCCTTGGTCAGTGAAGACTCAGAGTTCAGAGGTGCTTTCACATGAGTTCACCTCCCAGGTGGGGGGCAAGAAGGCACCTTGCTCATTCCGCCAGCTGCTCACTGTTTGCTCTGGTCACTGTTGTTCATTGTGCCACCGTTCACTCCATCGCTCTGTTGCCGTCACCTTCTGCTGCCACCTGCCACTGTGACCTCTGCGAGTTGGTCTCTTGAGGTTCCACCCAGCTCTCAGTGATTTCAGCTGAGCTCTCAGTGGGGGAACCTCGCTGCTAGTGCAGTCTGGGCTGTCTCTTCCACAGAAACACTGTCCCCACAGCAGGTCTAAGCCCTTAGACCTGATTATCAGTGATTTCAGCTGCAGTGGTCACTTAATGAAACAAAAGACTATCGATGGAGCCTAATCAGCTCTGTCTTTAAACAGTGGAGAGGGGCAAATCAAATAGTATTTGTGACTCTGGCAGACCATCAAGCAAAACACCTGTCCCCACCCTCTCTCTTGATGCCCTCAATCAGCACAGACTAAGGGCTTGGCTACACTTGCACGTTATATCACAATAAAGCCACCCAGAGCGCTCTATCTCACTCCCCGTCCACACTGGCTAGGCACGTAGAGCACTCTGACTCCCTGGCTAGAGTGCTGCTGGTTTCCACCTCCCCGAGAGGGATAAGGTTTGCTGCGTATTGGGTGAGACGCTGCAGCGTCCGCATGAACGAGGAGTTTCGTCACAGAATTCTGACTGCCCTCTGGAAATGTCCCATCATCCCCTTCAATAAGTGCCTCTCTTCTCATTGTTTGAAATTGGCAGGAATGTGGAAGTGCCCTTTCAAAGCTCTGTTTCAGACAGCCGGCTGCTTATCTTGTCCGAGAAAAAACAAACAGTTACTGTTTGCTTTGAGTGAGTGAGAGAGGTGATGGTGGGGGGGGTCTGAACTTACAAGACAGCACGCTGACAGACTCTCAGCACCCCAAAAACCCATTCTCTCTCTCCCCACATACACACAACACACTCCACCCCACCCACTTCCCATTTGAAAAGCACATTGCAGCCACTTGAACGCTGGGATAGCTGCCCATAATGCACCGCTCCCAATGCAGCTGCAAGTGCCACAAATGTGGCCACGCTACTGCGTTGTCAGCTGTTAGTGTGGACAGACTGCAGCGCTTTCCCTACTGCGCTGTACAAAGGCTGGTTTAACCCAAAGCTCTCTACAACTGCAAGTGTAGCCATAGGCTAAGTATTCTACTCCCCTTTACTCATACAATAATAACAACATTTCATTACACCCCCCTCTCTGCATTCAAGTGATTTGTAACCCAACCCCAGCCAAAATCTATCACTTGGGCAACACAGCTCTGTTTGCTGGATACCTAGGTAGATTAGGTGTGAATGTAAATACAATCTGGTCCTGAAGCCTTTCCCCCCAGCCCCCAGCTCATCACTAGCTGTCAGGGAGAGCTCATTTAGACTTTCCTTACAAATCATAATTTGAAATTATTAGGTTGGCCAACATCACCGACAGGAATGCACTGACATTGTCATGAAAACAACAGCTGTATAAGGAAGCTAGTCTATGTTCATACTTTTCAAATCTATTATACTTTTTCAGATACACGTATTTTATCATACACTTTATATGCTTTTAAAGTGTGTATTAATGTTTCAATTTCAATTGAAATGTCCAAACAATCACTAAATTGGCAACACTGCACGTAACTAGTTCACAAAACTGGGGGAGGGGGGTTGGGGAAATTTGGGGTGGGGGTGGGCTGTAGACCCCCCCAGGGGGCGGTGAAGGGAAATCCCTGTGCTTGTCCATATGATCCAACCCCACTGTTCTGTAATGCTGGGCTGGAAGGCTCTAGAGGACAGACCATCTCCTGATCTCTTGGCATTGCTGGTTCAGGACCATGGAAACAAGAAAAACCACATCCATGTACTTTAGAATCATAAAAAAGGGATTTGTTTCTAAAGGGGTTCTAGAAATGGCCAAGGTTCGGGGAGATTCCTTTCCCCCTGAATGGCTTAGATTAGTCCATCTCTGCCTGGGAGGCTATTTTCCCACTTTCCTGAAGCTGAAAAAGAGGTTGGGTAGGGTTTGAGCAGGGGATGTTCATTCTCATCGGAGCCATCTGATCCCAAATCTCTAATGCAATGAGAAGCAGCTTGGGTTAGAGGACTGAGTTGGAGCCTGGGATCCTGGAGTTCCCAGTCTCATTAGGATGGCTGGAGCAGATCTCTCAACATCTGAGAGTCTCTGTGAAATGGGGATTGTAATACTGACCTGCCTCCTTGGGCAGCAATGCGGATTGCTTAGTTAATAACTGTCGATGTGAAGTTCTGTGGGAGTGCTGCCGCTGGACAAGCTATTGGAAACAACTTACCCATTTTTTTCTGATTGTTAATTGCCTCCTGAGAGATCATGATATTTTTATTTTGCCCAGCAGTATCTTGAAATGATAGACAGGTCCAAACCAGAACTGCAGCTCTGAACGCCCCTGATTCTGGGGTGTGGCCTCAACCTAAGCAGTGATGGGCTGCGTTGTGTACAGTACTTGAATAGGAGACTGGCAAGGCAAAGCTATCGTACTGCTACGTGTGAGCCACTAGATGGCACTCTTCCTAGGAGTCAATTTTGGACGAATGCCATAGCAGGACTATAATGCTGCAGATGCCGTTTTCCATCAGAGCGGTAAGGCTGAGGTCCTGACCACTTGTGGGGAGATGTAATAGCTGATGTGCTGATTGTTTGAGAGGCACGGGCTACTCCTGGTGGCTTCGCTAAATTGCAGTTTGGGTCATTAAGTTTTGCTCCTTCCACTCCCTAAATCCTGGTGGCATTTTCAAGTTGACATATTCTTCTCCTCTCCTGCTAACCTGATGTGCAGCGTTGCTTTTGTGTGGTGCAGAAGCCCTGCCTAACCTGGAGTCTTCTGAGACCCACTCAGTGTCTATACCCTCTCTCCGGCTCCCAGCACTTACTGTGTGTATGTCTCAATTCCACCAGAGCTGCACGGTACTGTATTTCCACTGGAATGGACTCTTCTCTGGGGCTCACCCTCCAGAGAAACAAATGGGATCGATGCCCTTTTTGATAATGCTCACACCTGAGTATTCTATGGTTTGCAATAAAATGTGATCTGAAGATGAAAATGAAATCTAAAGCACGCTTCCAGCAGAAGATGAAAATGAAATCTAAGGCACGCTTTTCCCTGCAGATACCTCCGGAAACCTCATGACAGAAAAATGACATGGGCAACTCCTTGTGCTGAAATGTGGCCCACCCCAACACCTGGGAAACTTGACCATTGAGGTATTCTATTTTTTCCACCAGTTAGCATAAGCAAAAACCAAAGAGAGAGACTAGATTTGAATTGATATAAAAGAGCAGAAACTGGCACGTAGCCCAGGGGATATTGGAATGACATTACCTGAGCTTTAAAAAATAAACCCAACAAACACATTGTTAGGCTTAATTTATATCTGTTGTGGAATTGGGGGAAAAACACCATGGAAATATCATTATTTCTTGTAATCATTTTTCTGTAACAGAATCAGAATAAAACCGCTCTAGAGAGACTCATTATATTTTCCCTCATCTGTCTTTTTTTTCTGCCTCTCTCTATTGTTCCCAGCTCTGTCAAGTTTGTGACAAACTTAATTACTAGCAAACAGTGGGAAATCCAGATGCCACATCACACTTTTCTTTTCTAGTCCTTAATCTAACGCAAGCCAGGGCAGTGGCCAGATGGTGCTGGTGTCATATCATTGACAGTAGCCCCTGCCTCACACTCCACAAGATCTTTTTTAAAATCCCAAAGGTGATAGCAGAGCTCTCGGTTGTCATGAGCCAGAGATTCCAAAGAGCTCATCAGCTGGGCCAGATTTTCCCCAGAGCTCAGCTTCCATTTAGACACACTGGGTACTGAGCTCTCTTGAGAGACCTGGCCCTATTCTGTTAGCTCTGAGAAACTGGGGCCATATAGACTTGTGCCTCCAACTAACGGGGCCTCCACATTACATCAGATAAGCACCTCAGTCATTTAGCCTTGCACAACCCATGAGGCAGGGCAAAGGTGTCATCGCTGTAGTACAGATATGAACTAGGGCACAGAAAGGCTAAGTGACTTGCCTAAGGCCATAGAGGAAGTCTGTGGCAAGGCAGAGCCTTGAACCCCACTCTTACAAGCCCTAGCTGAATGACCTAACCCCTGAGCTACCCTTCTTCTCCAACTCAGCTTCTCCCCACAGCAGCATGACTGATGGAGCAGAACTGCCCTAGATCAGCTGCTGTCCCCAGAACTTCTGTTGGGGGAGATTTCAAAGCATGGAGGGAGAAGCCACTCAAGTTAACTCTGACACAAGTCAGCATTCCTTTTAGATAGGAGTATTTGTGGCTCTGAAACCCTTTAGATAGGGAATCTTTGCAGGGTTTGGTGATGCCCCAAAGGGAAGCCATCACCCTGCCATTCCCTTCCAGATCCCGGCTTGCCTTGCAGATCACACACCCATGCAGCAGCTGCACAGGGGCCTCCACAGGCTCAAGGAAAAAGTGCAATGATGCAACTGAGGCTGCAATCCTCCTTTCATGCCCCACCCCACCCCATATTAGATCTCCCAGGGGGGAGGGAGAGCTGGTTAGTCATTGCTTACAGGGTGTGATTGCGACAGACCATCTCCTGCAATATCCCGAACAAACCTTATGGAATTCAGGTAATGTGTACTGAATTCAGATAAACCTTACTGAATTAGTTTCAGAGTAGCAGCCATGTTAGTCTGTATCCGCAAAAAGAACAGGAGGACTTGTGGCACCTTAAAGACTAACAAATTTATTGAAGCATAAGCTTTCGTGGGCTACAGCCCACTTCATCAGATGCATGCTGTGGAAAATACAGTAGGACGATTTTATATACACAGAGAACATGAAACAATGCTCCAACAAACAGACAGTCCCCCTGCTCCATGGCGGGCCCAGTCCTTAGGGGCAGGTTAGAAGGGTTAGGCCGAATGAGGTCCCGTTGGTTGCTAGTTCTGAGCTGAAGCTCTGATGGATTTGTAATCACAAGGAAAGCCCTTGGGTGGGGATTTGAAGGACAGCTCCTGCCTGAGCCCAGGGTAGGGGATGGGCTGAAGCCTGGTAAGCTTATTAGCATGCGAGTAGGTTCTTTTATTCTTTTTAATATGATTTCTCTGTAAGGCTTTTATCATAAGAATAAAATAGGCTTGCACAAAAAGGGCTGTGTGGTAGTTATAACTGTTGACAATCACTCTGTTATCAGTCTCTGAAAGAGAAAGCAAGGGTGTGAGCTTGTACCACCTGTCTCTGCTGGGAACAGTGCAGTGAAGGCAGGGAATTGTGCAGCCTGGAAATAACCCAGGTCTCCACCCACAAAAGGCAACTGCTGGGGACCTGGAAGCCGAGAGCGGGTGCTCCTACTGGACCACTAAAGGGAAAGACGGGTGCAGGTGCCCTGAACTGTGACAGTGACAGTTGCCTGTGTGTCCCCCATGATTTTGTTTCCACTCCCTGACTGGATGATTACCAAACAGCAAATGCCCTTTACTGGGGCTAGTCCCATTCTCTGCGTGCAGAACAGCTGCTTCCCAAACATTAGTGTGATCAAACTCTCTGTGCAAGAGTAAGATCTGGGTCAAACGTGGTGTTGCTAATCTCATATGCTCACAACGGGGGCCCCTAAAATCATGAAACGGGCTTAAAAGTAATAAATGGTGAGTGTTCTTATTTGCCTGCTGGTTTTTGAGCTGTTAGGGCAACTGTGGGTCATGTTTCCAGGTATTTCTCCATAACTACAAAGATGAGAAACGTACTTTTTATTTTTGAATGCAAGCTGAGATTCTCACAGGACCCCGGGAGCTGGGGCTTTAAGGAAATAGCACTAGGTTTATGATAGAATTGCACGAGTTGGCAACACTACGAGTCAGTGAAAATGAACTGTGACTTGGAGCTCAGCAGAGTGTTCATGATTAGTGTATCACAGTGTTCAGCCAGCTGTATGTCCCGCAGCCACAGATAAACTTCTTTATGCTCACTCGCCTCATTAAAGATAATCTTCACCCCCCATACATTGGCCCCAGGCATTAAGCCATCCGGCCTTACGCTGGTTCTCTCCACTGGGGTAAATTTGACCCTTAATGAGGAAAAGATTTAATCAGCCACTAAAAATTAAAACCCTGCCCCTCTTTTTCCATAGATGGTAAAGCAAAACGGGAATGTGACGCACTCCCTCCCAGTCAGACGCTCTCCTCTTGCCATTCCCTGTGCCGAACTAAACAGTGAAATGGAGGCAACAACGCCAGCTTTTAGCAGAGCTGCCTTGTTCCCTCATAAGTCGAAATGTGGGGAAATAGCTCACTTGCCCCTCAGTGGTAAACAAGCCGGCAAGCACGGTGATAATTACTCAGGACACGCTGGTTTAGAGTGAGGCTTCCAGCGTTGTTGCTGGCGCGGCTTCCGAATGGCTCTCCGAATTGGGTGACAGATCCAGGGAATGTAACTTCTGAGCCAGGGGACAGGCCTGGTGCACGCCACCAGGCCTGTGAGGAGCGTCTCATGGACACAGATATATCGTACTTTACCCCGGCGGGGGAGCGGTGATGTGCTGTTGAATGCCGATGAGAGCAAAGTGGATGTTAAGCTTTGAGAAGACAGCTGACGCGAAGCAGCAGCAGCAGGAGGAGGATAAACCAAGTGAGTCCCAATAAAAAAGACGTCTGCTGCGGAATCGGTATTCAGCGCCAAACAGGCGGCGGGTGGAGAGTGGCTGAGAGAGGTGAGAGTGATGAGTACTATAATGCTTCATCGGCATGTGCGCTCAGCAGGGAGATGGAGAGCGGGTGCAGGACCCGGAGTCCATTAAGCCAGAGGGTTTGCAGACGCCAGCCTAGCTGCTGTGAGGGGTGTATGGATGAAAACAGGGCCGCTATAGCGAGCTCGATGCTTTTGGAACTGTTGGATCTTCTCTTCCCACTTGGGCTTTTATTATGGACTTGGGAGGGGGCCTGGTGCCTGGGCTGGGAGAGCAACGATGGGCTGTGAATGATTGCAGATGAAGGGGCAGAGCCAAGCCAGGTATAACTGAGGGCCTGCAAAGCCTAGAGCCTCCAGGGAAGTCCATAGCAAATCTCCCGTTGTCTTCATCAGGAAGAGTATTGAGGAGTGATGAAGAATCCCCTTGTGGTGGAGTGGACTCACCGCTGGCATGCCTCCTCCTGCCTGGGTGTGGTGTAGCAGGTTCTCCTGGTCTAGCGCCCCCTGCTGACAGCCACTCCAGCCCTGCAGTGGTCTGCCTCTTCTCATGGCTCAGCCCTCTAGCCAGGTCACTTGAAAGTCTCACCCCTTCCAGGGTATGAAAAAATCCAATAAACAATAGTCCTGTGGCCTCAAGCTGAGTCTTTACTTCAAGTCCTGACTCAATCATTTGTCTACAACTGGTCTCTGGGGTCTTCGTGCTATCTTTTCCAGTGGCCGGTAGGGGAACCCAGGCCTTCCCTCTCCTCTGGGTTTCAGCCCAGAGAGCCTGTCGTGAGCAGGCAAGGTCTGACTGTTAAGGCCTCCAGCTCCCTTCCTGGGCTATTTCCTACCTCAGTGTGTCAGCAGGCCTTTTCCAGAGACCCTTCCTGGGCCCCCTATGTACCTACATTCCTCTCAGGCGCCCTGCTTCCTTCAGGGCTGGGACTCACAAGATTTCACGCCCTACAGTGCTCTACCAAATCCCAAACCATGTGTACAAACTTAAACCACTCCCACCCTTCCTGGGCTTGCCCTTCAGTCTTTCACCAGTCTGCCCAATGCTCTGCTCCTCAGCTGAACACTGACACCCTGGGGCTGCCTCCCTGGAGGCTTGTCCCTATTTTGAGACCCACCACAACTGCTAACTCCCCTCACGTGGCTTTTCCCGATTCTCGTCATTTGTGTCAGACCGGTCTCAACCTTCTCTCTCTCCTGGGTCTTTCCAAGCTGAGTTCAGCCTCTGCCAGTCTTCTTAAGGCAGAGGTCCCCACACTGTGGCATGCCACCTTGGTGGGAGCAGGGCATGGAGGAACATGCGGGGGGATGCAGCTCCCACAGGGGGAGGAGAGGGAGCGCCCCCCCCGAGCCCCGCTCCACTCCTAGCTCTGCTCTGGCCCCACCCCCAGCCGTAGCTAGGCTAGGACCTGTTTTGCGGGCTAGGCGTGATTGGAGCGCATTGTGCTCCACTTCCACCCACCTCCAACCTTTCCAGGAATGCCCCCCCCACCATGCTAGGCTATGCCATATTTATGCCAGCTGGGGATTACCCAGGGAATCTCTGGCTGCTCTTTTATGGCACCTGTCTGTCCCCTTTATGCTGCTGGAGCTGTACTAAGGGGCCAGGCCCCGGCTCTGTGTTTCTGTCTCTTGCTGCCATGCAAATAAAATAAGTCACTTGCCAGCTCATGGCAACAGAATGTAAATGGCTGTGTGCGGGGGCTCCTGTTTAGTTAAATAGAACACAGCAGGCACCGTAGTCATTACCAACCCGTGGCTTTGTGCCAGATGGTGCTTTAGCCACAGGTATCTAGCATGTCCATTTGTTGCTAATGGATTGAGCTACTGAGAGTGCACTTGTACTAATGTGCCTCGCGCTCTGCTCCTCTCTGATGCACTCTGCACTAGCTACGGTCAGGAATTTAACAGTGCATTAGGGGCGGGCGGCCCGTGAGTACCTTACCGAACCCTGCCCAGTCTACCCAGTGCAGGAGCCTCCACAGCTGAGCCGGCTCAGGAGAGTCTGCTGCTGGAGGTGCACTGTCTGGTCCTGCTAGCCCGGCAGCCACCCACGCAGAGAGTCACTGCACATGTTGTCGTTCTAGGCTCCTGCCTCTTCTGCTTTGTATGCTACAGCTGCCCTAATCAGCAAATATGACTTGAACTAAGCGAGGCCCCAGTCTTGCAGCATGTTAACAGCAGCGCTTTGACGCTGCTAGTGAAGACGTATCCGCTGAGTACATTCCCCAGACCTGCGTTAGCTCAAAAGCTTGTCTCTCTGACCAACAGCAGCTGGCCCAATAAAAGATTACCTCCCCCACTGTGTCTCATACCCAGGGACCAACACAGCTACAACAACACTGCATGTAACAGAGAAGACAGTCCCTGTTCCAAAAAACTTACAATCTGCACGTAAGACAGGATGTAACAGGCGGATGATCCAGACAAATTGGGTGGTTGGGAGATCAATAGGCTCCACACAGGTTAGCAGGAAATCTGAAGTCACAGCTGACTGCTTGCCTGACCGAAGTCAGAGGGGAGTGATTTCTAGAGATAGGTTTTAAGAAATAACTTTAGGGAGGATAAATAGGCAGCTGTACAAATTGTTCCCATGCACGGGGGCAGCATGGAAGAACAAGAACAAGAACAAGAAACTGAACTGGAGATGTAAGATGAACAAACAGACAAGCAATCGATTAAGTCTGCCTGCAGCGGAAGAAGCAAGGATCACAGGCTTATCTTTGTTTCATGCTGACTCCCCTTAATTACAGGGGAAAAGACGATTGTCAGCTGTGGCTTTTAGCTGGATTTATGGCTAATTGGCTTGTTTTTGTAATTGCTAAGTGTGTTTAGCTTAATGAAGCTTTGTGTTAAATCTATGACACTATTGTTTCATCTGCTCTCTGCCAAGAGAACACTCCTGTCAATGAAATGACACATCTCCATGAATGGTTCCCTGGATAAATATTCTAGATCTCAGACAAATACAGAATTACTATTATTTTTAAATAATAGGCATATTATATTTCCCACGCTGGAAAAATATTTGCAAAGTACATTAATTAAATAGTACTGGCAAACTATCTGCTCTGTTGCTCCTTCCAGTGGTAGAGGGTCACTTCATACAAATACCCAAACCTGGAAGGATTATTTATTATTGTGATAACACTTGAGGGCTCCAGGCCAAGCCTAGATGTCTACAGCACAATTAAACAGCCCCTTAGCCCAAAGTCCAGTGAGCCTGAATCAGCTGGCATGGGCCAGCCAGGGGTGTCTAGCTGCAGTGTAAACATACCCCCTAGAGGCCCCGATTAGGGCCCCATTGTGCTAGGTGCTGTACTAACGTAATAGAATCAGAGAAATGTAGGGTTGAAAGGGACCCCTAGAAGTATCAATTCCAGTGCCCTGCGCTGTGGCAGGACCAAGTAAACTTAGATCATCCCTGGCAGGTGTTTGTCCAACCTGTTCTTTAAAACCTCCAGTGATGGGGATTCCACAACCTCCCTTGGAAGCCTGTTCCAGAGCTTAACTGCCCTGAGAGTTAGAAAGTTTTTCCTAATATCTCACCTCAATCTCTCTTGCTGTAGATTAAACCCATTATTTCTTGCCCTACTGTCAGTGCACAAGGAGAACAATTGATCCCCTTCCTCATTATAACAGCCCTTAACGTATCACTTCCCCCCTCTGTCTTCTTTTCTCAGGACTAAACATGCCCAGTGTTTTTATTTTATCACTTGTGTTGCTCTCCTCGGGACTCTTTCCAATTTGTCCAGATTTTTCCTAAAGTATAGTGCCCAGAACTGGACACAGAACGCCAGCTGAGGCCCCACCAGTGCCAAGCAGACCAGGACAATTACCTCTGGTGTCTTACGTACTACACTTTTGTTAATACCCCCCAGAATGATATTAGCCTTTTTGGCAGCTGCATCACATTGTTGGTTTGTGATCTCTATAACCCCAAGCTGAAAAGGATTTATAAAAAATAAATGCAACCTCCCCTTTCTCCCACCCAGAACTCCCCCCCCAGAAAATCCTACCCCTAGAGGAACTCTACGCTAAATAGGAGGAAGAACCAGAAACTCCAAAAAGTCTGCTAGGGACTTTGGTGTTTTTAGTGGGAGATCTCCGATACCATGGTGATAGACAACATTATAGGAGCGAGAGCTCCAATCAGGTCTTTATAGCAGATTTCAGAGGACTGGTGCTGGTGAAGCATGTATTTATTCTGTTTCAAGTGTTATGAAATATTAGGTTAGCAATTCTGAGTACACTTAGCATTTCCATTTGCTGGCAGGTAAGCGCCTTAAAAATACAGCCAGCCCATCAGCATGTCCCTCACAAATGCTCTGGGTCAAATCCTGCAGCCCTACCTCGTTCCTTCTTCTGGCAAGACTTCCATTGAGGTCAGTGGGGTTTTTGCCAGAGAAAAGAGAGCAGAAGTTTTGCATCAGCCTCCGTCGGCCAAATGCTGCCCAGACTTACCCTGGTGAATCTCTGCTGACGGCAATGGAGTGGCATGGGGCGTACACCGGAGCAGGGTTTGCACGTGGTCAGTGTTCCTTTCACGGGTCTATGCAAATTGCTGGAAGAGGACAGAGGCCCTGATGGTCATGTGCAGTGAAACTCGGGAGTTTAATTCCAGGCTCTGCCACAAATTCTCTGTGTGATCTTGGGCAAGTTATTTACATTCTCGGTGCCCAATTACCCACCAGTTAAACGGGGAGGCCGATACTCTTTGTCTGTCTTGTCTATTTATTCTGTAAGCTCCTGGGGGAAGAAACCATCTTGTACTATGTGTTTGTACAGATTAAGGATTGACTGGAGCCTGTAGGTGCTACCTTAATGCTAATAATTATTAATGAATAACTTGAGAACAGGGCTTTGCCCAAAGAGTCAAATCCCACCTGCCCTCCCAAAGAGTAAATTACCCCAAAATGATACAGGCACTGCCTGAACCTAGGCCAGGGGAAGTGTAATAAGGAGCAAGCCATTCAAATGCTTTTCATGTGCTCAGTAGGGAAAGTGGCTGTGGCCTTCCAAAAAGGTGTGGTCAAGATCCCAGCCTCTGTGCACTGGGCCTCCCCCTACAAAGGAAGCATAAAACCAAAGCACTCTCTTAAATCCTAAGAAAGGATCCCTTTAATATCCAAGGGCAACTCGCCACCTCCTCGGAGGCTGTACGCTTCCCCCTCACAACCTGCTCTGCATCTCTGCTCTCTCTAGTGAGCTTCTCCGACCATTTTTCTCCTCCTATCTTTGGATAAATGTCTGTTCCTTCTCCTCTTGCACTATTTCAGCCTCCTCCTAAGTGTACGAGATATACAGTAATTGCAGAAGCAATGAAATATACATGCACCTGTTGGAAGCAGCATAAGAAACGAGCCTTTTAAGCTCTATCAGATTTGGCTTGATTTATACAGCAAGCCAGCCCTCGTCTCCCCAAACTACAGGAAATGAGGGAAGAACAGCTGCAGTGGGGGGGTTTCCAATTGATATAGTGGCTAAACCCTCTCCTCCAATCCACTGGTGAGCTCTTAACCCTAATGTTTTGACCCGCCCACAGACTGAATTTACTGCAATGCAGAAGACCGGCATGCGGTTATATGCACCTTTTGAAGCCCCACTTTAAGATGCTATGTAGGGCACTGGCCCTTTGCAAAAGGTGACATGCCCAGAACTCCCACCGGTCTCACAGTCAAAGGCTGCCATGCGGATCTGAGACCAGAAATACACCCCACATTTGCTTAGTGGATCTGCACAAAGAGACAAAGTCTGACGTTTTCACTATATCTTTACTGAGGCAAAATTCTACTTGAAGTCACTGGAGCCCTATCTCTGTAAGGACAGAGGAAAAAATGTATAAGGATTCCAGGACTTGAACAAATGTCATTTTAGCCCAGCTGTTTCTGTAGCTGGGACATATGGTAGAAAATGCAGTGGCATGTGTCCTTCACCTGCACCCACCCGTGGTGCTGTCTGGCTTTAGCAAACAGAGCAACCATCCAGATCTATAGACAAGGTGATCTTTGTCATCATCCTGTGCTATGAGGCAGGGCATCAGCTGTGATTGTTCAGAGGTAGGTCTAAAAGCTGAGTAGCACAGTGTGAGATGCCAGTGAAGTGAGTCATGGCAGAGACGTTAAACCGAGCTGGAGCTGGGCCCACAAAGCTTTGGAAGCTTTGAAAGAACCGGGGCCATCCCTAGTCGAAAGCTTCTTCCCAGCCCCCCGCACTCCCAGGCAGACCCTTCTTCTCAGCTCCTGCCCCCTTCGCTCCTACAGTTGAGTCACTCACAGGTCAACATTTTGATTGGACCAGGAGGGAGAACGTGGACCTATGCTGGGTCACGCTCCCACTGTCAGCCAGGAACACTCAGCTGGCCATAGAAGGAAATCGGAGCAATGGAGCAGGATTCTGAGAGGGAGCCATTGCCAGCTCTTGGCATTGGGACGCTTGCTAACACCTGGTGCAGGATTCCCTGTTTGAGTCCTGGTGGGGATCAGAACAGTGTTCCAGAGCAGTCCTAGGGAAGAGTAATACTTCATTCACACCTGTTGCTTACATCCTTCTGCAAACTTGGCAATTCTGCCCCTGCCGGCCCAGTCTCTGGCACCACATTCTGTTGTTAGCAGAGGCAGCAGGCAAGGAACAAGTTAGAGAGGCAGGGAGTGCTCCACCAAACAGGAAAATGATAGGAGTAGCCAACCAGTCAGAAGGGCCTGGTACTATAAAACACGCAGGGAGACCAGCTGTCTCCCAGCCACAGAGGGGCTCTTGCTTATGCCATCTTCACTGCCTATATAAGCATATCCAGGGTGTAGCGCTTATATTAAGTGCATTTAATGAAGAGTGGCAATAGGTTTCGAAGATGCTAATAACCCAGCTGCTTGGCAGTCAGGCTGTGCTGGAGGCATCCCTTCTCAAGGCTGCACCAATGCAATGTACCAGTCTCTTGAGGCCAGGTGTTTTGCTCTTTGCCTAAGGATGACTTTGCTTGCTTTTCTCTCTCTAATAACCCTGCTACAGCTAGCTCAGGATGGTCATCGTTCAGCCCACATGATGTGCAGTTTAAGGGAAGAGGGCAGGCTAGAAGGAGATCAGCTGTGGGGCTGTACCCGAGAGCTTCCCCAGACTGTAACTCCATGGCACAGATGTTGCGTGTGGGGCAACTCAGGGATGCTTTGGAGCTTAGTGAAACTACCAGGTGTTTGTATTCCAGTTCTGGACACTCTTTAAAATGTTTGCTTCTTTGTGTCTTTTGTAACTTGTCGGCTGCACTGAGAGGAGCCAAGCAGCAGTGTCCATATCTGGGTGTATTCTGCCTGTGAGGGAGGCCTAGTGCCTATGCATATGATGGAAGAGAGGCCAAATTCTTCCCCCATTAATGGAATATTTTGCATTGCACTGGTGTAGCTCAGGGTTGGCTCTTGGTCCTGTGACTCCGGCATTTCAACATATAATAAAAATAAAGACGACATAATATCCAGCCAGGAAAAACAGCTCAGCAACAGTCTCATCTACAGGCTCCAGCCCTTGGGAATCTCTCCATGGGATCAAAAGTGTTAAAACTAAATTTCTATTGGGTTGCTATAGTCCACAAAGATGAAATGCTGGCATGGCTGCAAGTGCTTAGCAGGATTTAGCACACATTACATTGGTCATTAGTTTGGGCTTTGGAGCACCAAGTGAAATAAATCCGAGCAGACATTCCACACGGCAGAGGCATGCTTGGGACCACTGGTCCTCATGAAAAAGCATTTTGTTACTTACATTAATTCAATGAGCCATAAGATGGGGAAAGGAACAAAATAAACATAAAAACATCTTCTAAGCAAACAAGTTGCATCTCTTTATGATTTTTAAAAAATCCTTTTATGGATATACCACTGGGTTCCACTCTAACCAATTGCCCACTGCTGCTGCTCAGATGCCCGCTCCCCACAGCTGTGTAAAGACAGGCTGATTACTTCGCTGCAGAACTATCATCAACCTTCAGCAAACCAGAAGAGACTTTCTTTTCCCACTTCCTGGATCTATATGTCAGGGATCTTTCTCCTGCTGCCCTGTAGGCTGGGACAAGACAATGTTTCAGCACTTATTGCCAGTTCTCTCTTGGATTCTGGCATTTACTCTGGCTGCATGGCTTTTTCATTTGTCTCTTCTAAATTAATAAGTTTTGATTCATTTCTTGTTAGGTCGATAGCAAAATTCCAATTGAAGTCCATGAGCGCAGTACTGGGACCACGCTGAAGATGTAGATAGAGACATATATCCTCCTTGGGCTATATCTTCAGATGTGTGTAGGTGCTAAGTTACTTGGGAGCCTGATTTGCAGGTAGTCCCTCCCTCCTATGTGCCTGTGCACAAGTGTGAGTGTATGTGTGCAAATCAGGAGTTGTGTGCATGCATCAGAGGCTGTGGGTGTGCAAAGTTATGCATTCACTTTGGAAAATGCTGCCCATTCTACACTGTCTGTTCATATATGGGGTTTAATAAATTACAGGAGGGAGAAAAAATACTCCAAACATTGTTACATAATAGAAATATGTAAATTGGATCCTAGCCTTCCATGAAATCTATAGGAAGGTGAGCAGCCACTAGTGGGTGTGGTTTTAGAGAGATGGAACCAAAAAGCTGCTAAAAGCGTGTCTACTGGTGGCTCCCAGAGAGCCAGCACCAGGTAGACTGATTTTAACTATAGCACTCCACCCAACTGTGAACGAGCCCACAGCACCGAGACAGCTGATGTCATTCACAGACCATGTTAGACAGCGCACTAAGAGACTGCTCATTACAATTGAGGTGGATAAGGAAGAAATGCTAAGGTGACTCTAACGCAAACCCCTTCTCTGTGTAGCATGTGAGGATTCAAGTCAGAGGTGACAAACGGTGGTGTACCGTAGATCTCGGTAAGCTGTAAGTCAGTGTGGGTAGGATAAATGGGTTAGGTGTACCTAGGCTGAGGCAGGGAGGCAGAAAGGTCAGGGAGTTGGCGAGCCGGTACATTTTCTGGAGGCTGCCATCCTGTGCTTCAGGATCTACGCTTTCGTTTACAGTGATAATAAATAATACTTAATAAAGTCTCAAGTGGTTCTGGATGACAAGGACATGTCTACACACACAAGTTGTCCCTCTTTCACTGTCCGGGTGTAGTTAAAGCACTACATTGCCATAGTATGCCCTGGGCAATATATGAGGGCTTGTGTAGATGAACAATTAGTGCGTGGCAAGCTGGGTTGTAAATCTATCCCCCACACTTGTCTGCTGGGCACTAAATGTTCCATGCTGTGCTTTGACCTACTCCCCTTTCAAAGCAGTGTAGGTCAAAGCACACTAGGAAACTCCCAATGCATGGCAGCAAGGTCCACACAGCCAGTTAGTGGATGGCAGGCTAGCATGCTGTAGATTTACACCCCAGCTTGCTGTGGTCTGTTCATCTAGACAAACTCTATGGTGCTCCATTTGAATAGATGATTGCCAAAGTTTAATAGCCCTCTATTGTTAGTCCTACACCACCATCTCTTGGAATTTTAGTCAGAGAGGGAGGTGAAAAGACAGCAGGAAGGCAAGGACCAGCTTTACAATCAAAATGGAGTTTGCAGGCCGTCACATGCATATACAGAGAGTTCATAATCTCAAACAGAATTAATAAAATTGTACATAGACAGATTCCTCAAATCATTACACATGTACATTGAGGCATGCGACGCTCCCTCTGTTTTTCTTGATAGGAGGAAAAAATCATTTCTTTCTCTTCCAGTCATCTTAGTCAAGACACTTACGGGGAAGAACAAACTGAGAAAAGGTCACAAAATGGAGAATAAAAAGACGCAAGAAATAAAATTATTTGGCAGAGAGATTATTAAAGAAAATATGGTACAAAAAACAGGAGCAGTACAACAAGTAATACCTGAGTTTGGAAAAGAAAAATACAGGGAACAGAACAAATAATTTCAAATCTGATGTCAGTTGACTGAAAGAAAGAAGGAAGCAGTTATGCAATCTTACAAAAAGGAACACATTGGCAGACTAAAACATTTTATCCTCATAACTACTTTCAAACATATGAAAAGGAAGAGGATACATATTAAATCCACTAATGGCAACATATTTAGTATAAAAAGATTCTGCTACTGAAAAGAGTATTTAGACAAATATAATTAAGATTTACCATCAAACTCAATGACTCTCTAAAAAGAAAAGGAGGACTTGTGGCACCTTAGTGACTAACAAATTTATTTGAGCATAAGCTTTTGTGAGCTACAGCTCGGATGCATCCGATGAAGTGAGCTTATGCTCAAATAAATGTGCTAGTCTCTAAGGTGCCACAAGTCCTCCTTTTCTTTTTGCGAATACAGACTAACACGGCTGCTACTCTGAAACCTCTCTAAAAAGACTGAATAATATCGGGTTTAAATAATTATCGAAACTTACTAGGAAGACCCTAGATGCAAATAATTCACTTTGGGGAAGAGGCCAAACCCTAACCCTTGTGCCATTTTTTAACGGCGCAAACTAGAACATAGCTCCAGAAAACAATGCAAAACAAGGGACATCTGATAACACCAAGTCAAAGAAAAACATAGCTGTGTCATCATCGGTTATGTAACCAAGAATCAGAACGTTTCCATGCTCTTCAGAGACTTCTGCAAAAGTATGACAAAAGGAATAGAAATCAGAAGAAAAACTATTCCAAACTGTCAATAACCATTCAATATGGAATCACAAATTACTACCAAGGGCCTCATTAGCTAGACTGGATGTCGTAAGCTGTAAAAGCACTTCTCATCACTCAGAAGTAGTACTTTGTGGTAGGTTTCAGAGTAACAGCCGTGTTAGTCTGTATTCGAAAAAAGAAAAGGAGTCCTTGTGGCACCTTAGAGACTAACCAATTTATTTGAGCATGAGCAGTTTCCACGGTATGCATCTGATGAAGTGAGCTGTAGCTCACGAAAGCTCATGCTCAAATAAATTGGTTAGTCTCTAAGGTGCCACAAGGACTCCTTTTCTTTTTACTTTGTGGTAGTATTCGATGCTCACCAGCTCTGCTTGTTATAAGAGTAGTTTCACCTTGAGTCTGAGGAAACAACAACACCTTTCCGCAGTTTTTCCTTTAAAAAAAAATCACATGAAAAATTAATACCTCTTCATTCCAAAAAATTATTACAGTTGGTCACATATTGGAAAGGTGGGGGGAGATAATATCTTTTATTGGACCAACTTCTCCTGGTGAGAGAGACAAGCTTTTGAGATTACACAGAACTCTTCCTCAGGTCTGGGAAATTTACTCAGGGTGTCGCAGCTAAATACCAGATGGAATAGATTGCTTAGCATAAGTAATATGAAACATGTCTTAACTATTTATGCTAAGCAACTGTTCCATCTGGTATTTAGCTGCGACACTCTGCGTAAGTTTCCTAGACCAGAAGATGAACTCTGTGTAAGCTCGAAAGTTTGTCTCTCTCACCAACAGAAGCTGGGTGATATTACCTCACCCACATTGTCTCTCTAATATCCTGGGGCCAACACGGCCACAACAATACTGCTTACGACATATTGGAAAGACATTTATGAATACTGCAGGGGGTCAGTTTGATTGTACTCAGGTAGGGTCATCCATTAGTATTTGTACATTTATGAAGCTTTTAAACTCACCTGCATGATTTGAACAAAGCTACTTATTTATTGTTGGACATGCAAATTTGAAAAAAAAACAGATTTGATGCATTAGTAACTCAGGTGGCCAGTTTTCACAGTCAAATACAGAATAATGAATAGCAACAGTGGAATAATCCACGGACTGTGTAGCAGGGGAGCCCGCTGCCATGCACCCCCTCATGGCTTTGAGGTCACACTGCAGGCAGCTTCCTGCAAGCAGCCTACTTCAATTGGTTCCTCAATAAACTCAAAAACGCTTCTGTCCATTCCCTTCCCTTCTCAGGTTCTGCTTCATTAAATTAACAAAAATGTTCAAGTCCACTCCTACTCACAGGTCTTTCCTGCCTGTTGTCTCACTCCTCAAGTTTCTCTGCTGGACCCTACTCACTCCCAGCAGCCTCTGTGCTCCACGAGAACTCTTTCTGCAGGGTCAGATGAAGTCTATTACCACAACCCAAGGTTTATACTTAGTTCTGGTTTCTTCTCTAGCCCCAAACTCCTCAGGTACTAGGGTCTTCCCTGAAGGAACTTTTTTCACTATCTCTGCAGTCCTCAGCTCTTCCATCTTTCCCTTCAACTTTCTGATGCTCTTCATAGAGAAACCGCTAATCTGACTGAGGTGTGCCTGTTTTGTAATCAGGGTTGGCTAGCCCCAGACTCTCCAGCCCTTTATAGGAGAGTCACCCTGTTACAGACTGCCATATACTTACTTGTGATAGCCATTAAATATTTTTGGAATTCAGTGGGTAAAATCCCATGGCCTGTAAAGGAAGAGGTCAACTAAATGATCAGAGTGGCCTCGTCTGGGTTTATTTTACAGCACCTAGAAAAATCAGCACAAACTGTAAACTAGCCTGAACCTTGACTATAGTGGTACTACGGCCCCCTATAATGAACCTATGAATTCTCCATAGATTCACAAATATTGGGGCTGGTTCACGTGGTGTATTGAGGACTGTGTAGGAATTGCAAGTTATCCCTTGAAGTGTGTGAGTGTGTGTATGTGTGGTCGGTCCAGAGATCCAGTCCCAGAGTGGTTGGACCATGGGGGTCCACCCAGAGAGAGGTGCAGGATGCTAGGCCTATCACCTGAGGGGTGCACTGGAGAGGGAATAGAAGGGTAAAAGCACAACTCACCTGGTAAACGTCTCTAGAGCTGGACGAGTAACACATTTTTTGTCTCACTGGCAATTCTGCAAACTAGAAAACAAAATTGTTTCAGGTCAAACCATAAACAATTTTTGTAAAAGTTTTGGCAAATTGAAAAGTAAAATAAAAAAATTGGGGGGAAGTTGAATGAAATATTTCGTTTCAGTTTTAAGTGTTTTTTTAAAAATGTTTTTAATAATTAAATTTGAAGGAATTTTTGAAAGAAAAGGTTGCTTTGAACAAAGAAATCAAAATGTTCTGAACATGTCAAAATGAAACATTTTAACTTTTTGGCAACTTTTTTTTTATGTGAACAGTTAGGGAAACCAACACGAATCTGAAAATGTTTCAGTGTCCCCAAATCTGCACTTTTTGCTAAGAAAAAAAAAATGGCTGAAATATTTTGTGACACAAGTCATGACCATATGTAGCACTTTGTGGAATAAAACCTATGAAAGGATGGCGTTTTAGAGTAGACTAAGCAAAATCGGCATCACTGTTCCAAGAATACAACACACAAAGGCTTACATATAAACATATACACAATATTTGTGACTGTCCCTGCCAATTACACAGTCAAGATAAAAACAAAAGATTAGACACTGCACACAGAGCGCAAACCAAACCAAATGGAAGATAAAGAGGTCCCCAGACTAGATCACTGTTCTTAAGTTAGAGACTAACCAATTTATTTGAGCATAAGCTTTCGTGAGCTACAGCTCACTTCATCGGATGCATCCGATGAAGTGAGCTGTAGCTCACGAAAGCTTATGCTCAAATAAATTGGTTAGTCTCTAAGGTGCCCCAAGTACTCCTTTTCTTTTTGCGAATACAGACTAACACGGCTGTTACTCTGAAACCTGTTCTTAAGTTTGTTGTTACACATATAGCCAACTATTCAAACAGTGCCAGCTATTCAAAAATCATGTCCCCAAAACTCATGAGATGATTGGTTTAACAATGGTGCAATTTTTAAAAAAATGAATAAATTTAGAGTTCTTTTATTTGATTTCTGGTTTTCAAATTTGTAAGTGACACTCAAGTCACCTTTTCCAGCTTTTCTCTTCAACCTTATAGGCTGGAAACAGAAATACATGTATTTTTCAATAAAAGCTGAGATTCTCATCTAATCACATGACTCCAGAAGCTGAGACGTTAAGAAAAATACCAAATATCGAGAGATTTCCAATAAAATTGTGAGAGTTGGCAACACTGCGCTAAGTCATGCAATAGCCAAACATTACTGGAATTTATGCAGTTAAGTCACAACAGCCCAAATACTTCTTCAATATGTCCTAGAATAAAATGTTAGAAAAGCACACAGGAAATACCACTATCGCTTGCATTCACTGGAAATAGATGTAAGACTGTAGTTTGCAAAAAAAAAAAAAATTGTTTGGAAAGAAATTAATTTTTTTGTTTGGGTTTTTTTTGCGGATACAGGCTGCTACTCTGAAACAAAATTTTTTGGGGGAGTTTCAACAAAAATTTTCAAAATGAAAGTTTTGACATATTTTTAACTTTTTCATAGGGAAAAAACTCAGACATTTTTCCACTGGAAAAAGGTGGGAGACTTTTTAAAAAAAAATCAAGAAACTTCTGTTTGTTTCAGTGGAGAGAAAAATTATATATTTCAAAATTTTTCTTTATTACACTGGTGATCAAAAAAGAATTTTTTTCACCAAAATGAAACTTTTCATGTACCTTTTAATGTTGGCTGAAGAGGAATTTTCTATAGAACGAAGTTTTGCCCAGATTTTTCGACCACCTCTAAATACACATGCTACGTGACCAATTTTCAGCATGCATGTTGAGTAAGATGTATCTTAGTGGAACACCTTTCAAGTGGAAAATGTACTGATAAATTCTATGATTAATATCAATTACGAAGTCACATTTGTACGGACAAAGCAACAGCACAATGAATAGTACTGAAAACAATCACTTATGGATGAATACATTCTAGAAGTACCAACAATACAGAACTGTATCCTTTGTCATACATTTGATGGCTTCTGTCCTAATTAGTGATCTATTCAAAATCTATTTCTATCTCAGTTCCAAAAATTACTTGTTTCTCCTTATATACAGATTTAGCAGATATCTCCAAAAAAGTAAAGAGTCACTAATTGCACTACACACAAGTTATGAGAGACAATAAGCCCTTCATTGCTAAACACATTTTCTAGAGAGAAAACACAATACAAGCAGGACATTACATCAAATGAGTAAAGTAGGATCGTCAGCAGCACTAACGTAACTATGAGGCACTGATCTCTTAAACAAATCTCCAAGGTGCCACAAGTACTGTTCTTTTTGCGGATACAGGCTGCTACTCTGAAACAATGTATAGATGCTTGTCTAATTCTCTTAGAAAATCCAGCTCATACATTGAAAATACCACATTACGAATGCAGTGCCAAACGCTGCAGTCCCTATGTGGGCTGAAATCTCATTGACTTCCAATAAGGCTTTACACAGAATGCAGGATGGGGCCACAATAATTACAGTTTGCCTTGTAGATCTATACCAAACAACATTTCTCTTGAACACTGAAAGAAAAGGAGTACTTGTGGCACCTTAGAGACTAACCAATTTATTTGAGCATAAGCTTTCGTGAGCTACAGCTCACTTCATCGGATGCATACTGTGGAAACTGCAGAAGACATTATATACACAGAGACCATGAAACAATACCTCCTCCCACCCCACTCTCCTGCTGGTAATAGCCCATCCAAAGTGACCACTCTCTTTACAATGTGTATGATAATCAAGGTGGGCCATTTCCAGCACAAATCCAGGTTTTCTCACCCCCCCCCCCCAAACTCACTCTCCTGCTGGTAATAGCCCATCCAAAGTGACCACTCTCTTTACAATGTGTATGATAATCAAGGTGGGCCATTTCCAGCACAAATCCAGGTTTTCTCCCCCCGCCCCCGCTTTTTCCCAAAAACCACACACACAAACTCACTCTCCTGCTGGTCATACATTCATACACATTGTAAGGAGAGTGGTCACTTTGGATAAGCTATTACCCGCAGGAGAGTGAGTTTGTGTGTGTGGTTTTTGGAAAAAAACTGGGGGGGTGTGTGTGTGAGAAACCTTGATTATCATACACATTGTAAAGAGAGGTCACTTTGGATGGGCTATTACCAGCAGGAGAGTGAGTTTGGGGGGGGGGGGGGGGGCGCGAAGGGTGAGAAAACCTGGATTTGTGCTGGAAATGGCCCAACTTGATTATCATACACATTGTAAGGAGAGTGATCTCTTTAGATAAGCTATTATCAGCAGGAGAGTGGGGTGGGAGGAGGTATTGTTTCATGGTCTCTGTGTATATAATGTCTTCTGCAGTTTCCACAGTATGCATCCGATGAAGTGAGCTGTAGCTCACGAAAGCTTATGCTCAAATAAATTGGTTAGTCTCTAAGGTGCCACAAGTACTCCTTTTCTTTTTGCGAATACAGACTAACACGGCTGTTACTCTGAATCTTGAACACTGGACATTTTAGGTAAATCAGATGTAAGGAGAAAACATGCAGTTGTTCCAAACCATACTTGTTGAGAGCTCTGTAGACCACTGTAGCGTATAATTTTTCTTTGATACTGAACCCTTTGGACACCTAAAACGTAAAGCAGAAACATTTGCTGCAAATACATTTTGTAGAACTCCTTGCAGGTCTGTATGAGGCAAAGTTACATGGTAATGCTAAGCACTTTGGAAAACTCAGACATTAAGCTTGAACATATAGGATTGCACCAATTTTGCTGAAAATTACATTACATATAGTATATGAAAAAATAGTGAATATGTTGGACAAATGAAACCTAAAAAGGGACATATGTAACCACATATTGCAATATACCTACTTTCTTCTGAAAAATGTATTCTCAGTGTCATGTTGTTTGGAGTGGCTCACGAATGAGGGTGCCAACCTCAGGCAGACTATCAAAAATCAGGCCAGACACCCCAAACTGGTTATATGTTCTATAATTAGATTTCACCAACCCAGTAACAAATGTGAACTCCCAAAGTACTACAATAGTCTTATAATGGAGTCACAGATAGTCCCCTTAGACTCTCCAGTCTATCTTGCCACCCAGGTAAACTGGACTATGTGATAAAAGGTCACTAACAATGAAAATCACAAAATAGGCAGGTTGCTTCTAGTCCCAAGAGACCAGTCACTTACCCCAGATCAATTTGTACCTTAGATCTCACACCAAAGACAATCCTGGTAGCCATTCCTGTAATAAACGAAGTAAAGGTTTATTAACTAGGAAAAAGAAATGAGAGTTATTTCCAGGTTGAAGCAAGCAAGCATATACACAAATGAACTTCAGTCTGTGATTCAAAAAGTGACAAGATGTGTAGTAATCTGTCAGTTCAAAGTGTCTTTCAGGGCTAACCCAGGCTAAGCAGCATGGGGATCTTCGCTTATGTTCAGGAATCTTTGCCCCTCAGAATCCAGGCAGCATAAAAGAGATTCAGTTTCTCCTGGACAGGTATTTTTATCCCCTCCATTCCAGAGTCCAAAATTGATGGGATCAGTTCATATGTAATCTCTTCTTCCCAGCGGGAGTTAGGAATGCAGTCAACTGGGCCTCTCTCCTTTGATGCTACACAATGCCTCATTTGCCTTCCGTGGGCCCTCTTGTATGCAGGGCGAGCACTTTACCTTAATTAATGCTTCTTTTCCTGTTTGGTGAATTACACAAGTGTAGAGGTTTACAGTGAAAACACTCAATATAACTTTATACCATGGGCTAGAGAGGTGATAAGTGAAATCAATGCCTGCAGTACCCTACAAGCATTTTATAAAGTCTAAACACTAAACCCGTTCTTATCAATTTAACATCTACTATGTGTTTTGATAATGTTAATAGACAGGTGAGCCTAACTGGTTTCCAGCTATGCCTTTGTGTTTATGAGGCCTGGGGCCTTGGCAAGAGCTGACACCTGGCCTGCCGATGTCACACTCTGCATTTTTTTTAAGACATAACTCTAAACTTTTGATCAATGCAGAACATACATCGGGTGCATTAATGTCCGGTTTCTATTTCTCCTAGTTCAGGGGTTGTCTGATTTTTTTCACGGTGTGGATCACATCTTAACAGAGCGTTTATCTTGCGAGCAGCTTTCATCCTATGGACAACAATGTGGCTCACCTCCTTCCAGTCAAAAAACATATAACATTCCTGCAGCAACTGCAGCAGTAGCGTTGACTGCCACCAGACAAGTCTCGAGCGTGGTTTTAGCTGTATTTATTTAATGAGATGTACCCACTGAAAACAAGATGGAGGAGTGAGACTCATATAAGTCTCCTGCGAGTGCTGTGCAGATGACCTGTAGCCTACACACTGGTATTTGGGAACTGCTGGCCTCGATTCTACTTCTGTAAGAATTAGGAATGTGAGTTTCTGCCAATCAGAGAAAAGAGCAGCTGAATTCAATCGATAGCCAACGATTTATCTAATAAAGGAAGTGATTTATTTTTAATAAGTTATTCTGCTTTATAGCAGCATTGAGCACTGATGACTCTTATCTCCATATTTCAAGAAAATATTTTCTTACCATCACTCCTGGGATTTTTTTTCCCAGCAGCCGCATTGAAGTCAGGGAAGAATTTTCAGAAATAATTTGTACACATGTTTTTACTGACTCTTTCCGTAGTTTTCACTCTTTGGGGGAATAATAACCAATCATCTTGTGAGAAAAACTTTCAAAAAACAACTGCAAAATGTATATGTCACTTCCCTCACGTAATACTCCACGGTAAAAATCAAACAAGTAAACCAATCATTCTAGCTCCACAGTGAGCTCCATTGCTATGCAAGTGGCACACTGCTACATACTTCCTTCCCCACTAATGCAGTCTCTGCCATCTCCAAGAGCTGCACTGTTACAGTTATACAAAGCCTGTGCTCTTTTCTACTCAGAGAATTGCACTGGTTTAACTAAGGGTGTGAATTTAAATTGATTTAGTTTAACTGGTGCAAACCCTTCTGGCATACACTGCAATCTGGCTTCATTTAAATCACTTAGGGCTAGTCTATACTGTCAATGCTAAAGCGCTAAACTCTCCCAGTGCTCTAAAAAACCCCACCTCCACGAGGGGCCCGGCTCCCAGTGCTGGTGCACTGTCTACACTGGCGGTTTATAGCGCTGAAACTTGCTGTGCTCAGGGGGCTGTTTTTTCACCCCCGAGTGAAAAAGTTGCAGCGCTGTAAATTGCCAGTGTAGACAAGCCCTTAGGAGCACTGCCAGGTAGATGGCTGAAGAGCGCTTGGTGTAAACTCAATCCAGGAGAGACAGAAGTGGTGTGGGAAATGCTTTGAAGACCATATCAAAGTCTGGACATAGCTTTTTTAAAGATGCACTTAAATGGTTTGCTGGATTAGGACCCAGTGCTCTACCTGAGTCAGGATCACTCCACAGGATCCAGCTACAGATGGTCAGAGGAAGCTCTTAGGTCATGCTGGACTCTCCACTTCTCCCAGACACAAGCACTGTGCCAGTGGAAAGGCCAACCCTCTTGTCTGAGCAGGAGTCTGTAGATTTTCTATCAGACAAAGGCATATCCATTGTGATCTGATGCAATGCACTGTACCTAGGAATAAAATGTCTCCCCTGATGTCAAGGTTCCTTCCCCACTCTGAACTCTAGGGTACTGATGTGGCGACCTGCATGAAAACCTCCTAAGCTTACTTTTACCAGCTTAGGTTAAAACTTCCCCAAGGTACAAACTATTTTACCTTTTGCCCTTGGACTTTCGCTGCCACCACCAAACGTCTAACACCGGTCACTGGGAACGAGTCTGTTTGGAAACGTCTTTCCCCCCAAAATCCTCCCAAATCTTACACCCCCTTTCCTGGGGAAGGTTTGATAAAAATCCTCACCAATTTGCATAGGTGAACACAGACCCAAACCCTTGGATCTTAAGAACAATGAAAAAGCAATCAGGGTCTTAAAAGAAGAATTTTAATAGAAGAAAAAGTAAAAGAATCACCTCTGTAAAATCAGGATGGTAAATACCTTACAGGGTAATTAGATTCAAAACATAGAGAATCCCTCTAGGCAAAACCTTAAGTTACAAAAAGACACAAAAACAGGAATACACATTCCATTCAGCACAGCTTATTTTCTCAGCCATTTAAAGAAAACAGAATCTAACGCATCTCTAGCTAGATTACTTACTAAGTTCTAAGACTCCATTCCTGTTCTGTCCCTGGCAAAAGCATCACACAGACAGAGAGAGAGGCTTTGTTTTTCCCTCCTCCCAGCTTTTGAAAATATCTTGTCTCCTCATTGGTCATTTTGGTCAGGTGCCAGTGAGCTTATCCTAGCTTCTTAACCCTTTACAGGTGAAAGGGTTTCTCCTCTGGCCAGGAGGGATTTTAAAGGTGTTTACCCTTCCCTTTATATTTATGACACCTGCCTTCCACACTTCTACGTGTGCAAAGCAGGTGTGAACCACTGTGGCTCAGAATGAGAGCATTTTACAGACCTGGTACTCACTTTGCACTGGTGTACACTTTGAGGCGGATTGGGCCTGCTGATTGTGAAATGAGTAAGCAACTTGCCTACTGACAGCACAGGTGACCCAGTGACCATCATTCAGGGCCCCTGGATGCATTGACTCCTCATGGAATAAAACATCCAATTCAAGAGTCCATTCTTAACCTTTAAAGCTTTCCCTGTATTGGCCCCAGGCTGCCCAAGGGACGACTTCCCTCTCCATGACTATGCCATGCCATGCATGCTGTGACGAGTTCCCCCCGGGTGCCTCCTGGAACTCAGGTACCACTGAGCCCTCTGACCCACCAACCTGGGCTCCCTCTCTCACTGTGCTGCTGTGACAAGTTGCGGACCTGCGCCCGGTCCTACGCTTCCACCAGCATACACACAGGTAGGGACACACCCAGCTGCAGTTACATGCAGACTCTCTGACCATGAACCAACAGTAGAAAGGCTAAAGCCAACATAACTCTCAGCTCCCCAGACACACACCCGCACTGGAGCATAAACCCAAAAATCTTGCACTGCACAGGGATTTGGACAGTGTAAGCTCATACAGTTCCCCTTCCCCCCGCCACCCATGTGGAGCGGAATATGCAACAGCCTTTGCCGCTTGAGCTATGATTTCACTCAAACTCACTGGTTTAGATAAAGCAAAACCAAGTTTATTAACTACAAAAGTTAGATTTTAAGTGATTATATATGATAGAAAACAGAACAAAGCAGATTACCTAGCAAATAAACAAAAACGCTGTCAGTCTCATTTGGGGGAATAGTGAGGGCCAGTGACAAGTTCCTCAGCAGCTGGCTGTGGGGCTCATTTCCCCAAGAGGTTGGAGTGACCAGCTGCATATCAGAATGATGAAGTCACTGCCCTCCCACAAGAGCAAACATGGCCAAGAGCAGGAGGGAGACAACCTGTGGAGTTAAAGAGAGTGTGTGCCCCCTAGTGGCTCTGTCTTTTCACAGCTACTACCACACCCCCCTTTCTGAAGAGGAAGGGTACTAATCTTTATCCAAACTTTTCATGGAACAACAACATGTAACTAAATACAGTGTCCACACAAACAAAAATAAACACCCCTAGGAAGGGCAGGGTAGGCTGCCCGAACCTTCAGCCTTGTCTCAGGGATGTATTCTGCCCTTTCACTACATTTGGCTATTAGTCCTCCGTCTTTCTTGGATTCTCAAGATCTCAGGTAACCCTCCAGGGATGCAGGAAGCCATCTTTCTCTAGCTGGGGCCTCCTGGCAGGGAGAGGACATGGAGAACTCGCTGGCAGTTCCACGTGGGCTGCCGGGGGATTGTTCACAGGTTCCATCTCAGGGTAGGGATCAAGGTGTATGGAAGGTTCCTGGAGCGACTCAGCAAATTGACATGGGTTCCAATGGGCTGGTTCTTATATGTGAGCACAAAAAGCACATTTCTCGACTCTCTGTTGTAGTTGTTTGCTTAGCCCAGGCCTCCAAACAGATTGTTAAGCTCTGTGCAGCTTCCCTGCTGTCCTCGCTGGTCTGGAGGATTGTGTCTCTGTTTTCCTTTCTCCCTCTTTCTCTCTTGCCGGGGTCTGCTGTGATCTTTTGGGTCTTTATTCAGTCCTATTCGGATACCTTGTACAGTTCACAGAGAGCCAGGGCACCAGGGTGGAAGTGAATACCAACCTACAGTAACTCCTCGCTTATCGTTGTAGTTATGTTCCTGAAAAATGTGACTTTCAGCGAAACGATGTTAAGTGAATCCAATTTGCCCTTAAGAATTAATGTAAATAGGGGGGTTAGGTTCCAGGGAAATTTTTTTTGCCAAACAAAAGACATTATATACATATACAGTATAAGTTTTAAATAATTTTAAACAAACTATGTACTACTGTACTCACCAATGATGATTGTGAAGCTTAGTTGAGGCAGGGCACAGTGGGGTCAGGGCGTGAGGACTTGCCCCACTCCACCTGTCTGGAGCTCCTACCGGGGAGTGGGGTCAGGGGCTTGTTTGCTCCCCAGCTGGAATGCCGGGTGGGTGGAGTGGGATAAGCCCCCGTGCCCCAACCCTGCTCCCCAGCTGGAATGCCAGGTGGGCAGAACAGGGCAAGCTCCCTCTCCCCGACCCTCTCCCTGGCAGGAGCGCCGGGCGGGTGGAATGGGGCAAGCCCCCATGCCCCAACCTTGCTCCCTGGTAGGAACGCTGGGCGGGCAGGTGGAGCGGGGTGAGCCAAACAATCTTATAATGGAACGTTGCACTACTTTAAACTAGTATGTTCTCTAATAGATCAGTAACCTAATAACGAAACAATGTAAACTGGGACGACTTTAAGTGAGGAGTTACTGTACTGCGTTTCCTGCCTGCACAGGCTTATGGCTTCCTGCTATGCATCCCCTAATGGCTCTATCTTGTCATAGCTAACACCACTGAAACAGAAACCCTTATCACTGTAAACTTTCAGAATGGGTAAGGTGTTACTAGGGTGATTGGGGCAGTCTAGGGGTCTGGAATAAAATAGTGCCACCCCCATACAGGCTGCATTAGCCTCAGCCTGGCATGTGCTGACATTTTCATGTAACTTAAAATGAAAATATTTGGGTGCAATCATCATTTCTCAAAGAAAAGAAAACATTTCCTTTGCTTTCTCCAGCCCTACTTTCCCACTATCAGACCTACTGAAATCTAAACCTATTTTGGGTGGGGGAGGAGGTGTCCCAAAGAAATGGGCTCTCCTTTTTGCCTTGCTGTGTTGAGGGAAAAATAGAAAATGCAGCTTTGCTTCCTTTATGATTCTCCATGCTTGATTCCAGTACATGCCTCCTGTGTATTCTATAAAGCAATTAGCCCTGCTGTTGAAAAGGCATCACAGCTTAGCAAATGCATGACTTGCTAAGGCAAACAAGGTATTGGGTGGAACTAATTCAGAAAAAAAGAGACTCTCTGGTCTCTTTCTGCTGAACTATCTGTGCTGAGGGTTTGGTCTCCCTTGGTTGCACAGAAGAGCATGTGATTTATAGAAACTGGAAAGCCTTGCAGAGAAAAAAGCTGTGAGATTATTTTGTATCTGACACTATCATTATTATTATTATTTATTCTGTATCCAGGCAGAACACTTATAAACCACCCAACAAAGTGCTAAGGAGTCTGACTGAAGATCTGATTTCAGAACCTCTTATTGCAGCCGATTCCTTGATGCTCTGCACATATTTCATGCTCCAGAATCTTCAGGTGTAAGTGACGCAAAAGGAAATTTTTGATTGGTTTAGGGTCTCTGTCACCTCTGGTTGACAGATGACCCTGTCATTGGTGTTTCCCTTTTTTTTTTGTGTTTAGATTTTTTTCTCCACATAGTGGCCTAAATTCCCTGCGAGGCGAATTGCAAGCAGCGACAACTGCAATGACTGATGCGGTCTGAGCTGATAAGTGAGAGAGCAGAGAGACGTTCTTCCCTGTTAGTTTACGTTGCTGCGGTGCTGTAACCCGAGACTCGTGCAAAGTCAAGTGGGATCACGTAGACCCTCGAGAGGCATTTCCCAGTGCTACAGTACATGCAAGCTCTTAAACAGGGACTTTGCACCCAAGCCAACCTGAAGAAGCAGATTGTTTATACAACGAGAGATAATAGAATTGTTTAGGTGTTTAGCTTATTCCCTCTGCAATCATTCTCCTTCACAGCTTTCTCTCTCCTTCAGCTTCTTCCAGCAATTAAATCAGAACCCTGTGTCAGTAAGAGTTCCAATCCAGTTAGATGGACTGAGAGTGGTTACCAAGTGACAGCAAAAGTAGCCTGTGGGAAACAAATTGTTGGCATTGTACCCAGCTATGTTGCTGTGGATATATGGGCATATGCTAAATACGGTATAGGTATGGATTAAGGCAGTAATGCAAAAGCCTTCAGGTTTCAAATCTGTAAGGACAATAGCTTAGCCAGAGTAACTAAGGCCCAAGGCCTAAACACTTGATATAAGCAACTAACCAGTGCGTGACCCTGTATCACAAGATGTTGCAAGATAGAGTGCTGGTATAAACAAGTGGTGTTATATGGCTGATAGGGAGCCACAAGATGCCAGTTTATGATATTTTAAGTTAGGAACATCAGCAGAAGTCTGAGTGTATGGATGCCATAGTAACTAATTGATGTACATACTGATAAGCTTGAGGTAAAAGGCCTGGTGACCTATGGCAGAAGGGCACCCCGATATTAGTAGGATGAGGAATTACACATAAGAAAAGAGACACGAGACCCCTACTGAATATGCATTAGGCATAGTGGGCGTTACTGTAATCTGTGATAAAAAGTGGCACTCGGCCTATGCACTCACAGGGCTGGAACTAGCAACCAGACAGATACCTCTGCCTTTGCAGCCATGACCATCTGCAACAGCTTCTATTCCACTAGAACCACAAAACAGACAACCAAAAGATGAGGCTTGTGAATGGATGAGCCAGAATCTTCACAGAAGATTGTAGACTGAGCCCAAACTTATCCCTCCCTCCCCAGAGATAAAAACAACCACACTGAGTTCAGAACCAATTTCATTTCTTTGAATCAGTTTCCCCACAATGAGTTTATGATGCACGCACAAATAGTCACACAACCCCGCCTTTCCCCCCTACAACCTGGAAGCCAAGACAGATAGAGATCATTATTGTTCTGTTTTAAAATAGTTGGGATGTTTTGGATATTATGACAAGGAGGACTCCATAAGTATGACAAAGAGGGATTGCTGAATGGAGGAGGTCAGTGGATTTGTGTTCCACCTGACAAAGTCTATGCTGGTATAAACACCCTTTTCAGAATCTTTCTTTGAACTAGATGTGCAAGGGGATGGAAGGAAGTCCATCCCTTTTCTTACTTTGAGCTTCAGCCACTTATTCTTCTTTGGTCTCTGGTAGCAAATTATTCTACTTAAAGATTCACCGCTTCTGGGGCGGGTAGAATGCAATAGCACATGGCTTCTGTTTAGGCACAGACGGCACAAGATTTAGCATGTGTGACAGGGCAAGGCCAGATGGCTATAGAAACATAGTGGGAGATAGATATATTAGCTCCAGGCTAAACAAATCCCTGGTACCAGGATAAGTGAAATGGCAGCTGCTCCAGGTCAATTAAGACACCTGGGGCCAATTAAGAACTTTCCAGAAGGCAGGGAGAATGCTAGATTGATTAGGACACCTGAAGCCAATCAGGGGCTGCCTGAAACTAGTTAAAAGCCTCCCAGTCAGTCAGGCGGGTGTGCATGTCAGGAGCTGTGGGAGGAAGTTGTGCTGTTGGAGAGACTGAGTAGTACAGACCATATCGGGCACAAGGAAGGAGGCCCTGAGGCAAGGGTGAAGTGGAACTTGATGAAGTGAGGGCTGCTGTGGGAGAAGTAGCCCAGGGAATTGTACATGTCACATTTCTAAAAGGTCAGCTACCCAGCTGATACTATTAGGGTCCCTGCACTGGAGCCCAGAGTAGAGGACTAGAAGACTAGGAAGTACCTCAGTCCTGATGTGGGACAGTACTTGCTCTTTTAGTCAAGATCCTTCAGGTGTCACTGCCAGTGAAGCACATTTCCAAATTGCTGCACCCCCACCCTTGCTATTGCAGACCCAAAGTAGCCAGTTGTACCAACTTGTGGTTTTATCAGCATTTCCTGTGACTGGTCCCTCACTACCTGAGGTAGGTAGATTCTCAGGTCTCAACTCGGCAAGGCCCTTCAGCATCTGTGCAGTCCCATTAAAGTCAATAGGTCTGCTCACACTTCAAATGTGGCATGTGCTCAAGTAGATTGAAATCAGAACAAAAATGAGCTCTCTTATCCTGGTCAGGAGCAAGGTTGGGGACAAAAGTTCTGATGGCCTCTGCATCTAGGCACAGAATGTTCTTGAGTTGCTGGATTACAGATTAGCTTTAGTATGGCTCATAACAGTATCTTTCCAGTAGGAGCTGGGTAGTTTTCTATTAATACCTATCTTGCATATACCGCTTTTCACCCATAGATCTCAAAGTGCTTTACAAATGTCAGTATCACTATCCCCATTGTATGGATAGGGGAAACTGAGGCATGAGGTGGCAACTGGACTTTCCCAAGGTCACCCAGCAGGAGTGATCAAGCTGGGAAAAGAACCTAGGATGTGAGTGTTACAGTCCAGTGCTCTATCTGCTGAGGCATATTTACAAATAATAAAAATATTAAGGAATAAAAATTTAACCCTTTTTGATTAGTATTTAAAATTTGATCACTATAGCAGGAGCCAAAGTCACTGCTGGTGTAAGGAAGCCAACCCCAGATGGTGCTGGAGTTGTGCTCCTTTAAAATTGCAGTGAACCCAACTCTTTGGGCTCCTAACACCTTCTGAGGTCAATACAGTGAGGAAGCAGCATCTCATTACCTAAACACCCCTTGTGGTTTGTAATATAACATGGGAATCCCCAAGGACAATATGTCTAAGTAAATGTTTGGTTGCAGCCTTTCCTAGATTATCTGGGCCTGATATAGTCCATTGGCTTCAATGGGAGCTAGAGCAGGCTTTTAGGATGCTTTGTTGCTGGAAAGGCAGCCTTCCCTAAAAGTGAAGGAAGGACTCAGACATAACCTTTGTCCTTGACCTCAATGATTTGAGCATCTGCTTCCACAAGTGACACTCAGCAGATTGTCACAGAGCTGACTAAAGTAAAAACATGTACAGAAAAGCAACTGGAGAATTTTAGCTGAGAAAATAAAAGTGCAGTTGTTTGTCTAGAACTTTGAGATTGTAGCTGCCAAGTTGCTAATAAACCTACACTGACATCCTATTCCTACCTCTTCTCTGAACTAGAGGCAGGGACATGCTGAATGCTGCTACAGCACTTGAATCATGCTATCTCCCTATCAGCAAGGAAGCTGGAGGCCTCCCCTTGTGGAGCTTGCTGTGTCTCTCCCTGGCTCACAGACAAATCAATTCTGACACTTTCCTTCCCGCCAGGAGAACTTACCATGGCTCCAGAGCCAACACAAAAACCTGTTCTGACAGCACACCTGGGGGTTGGTACATTCAGTGTTTACCTCATTCAAGAGCAACATAGTTGGAACAGTTACTCCGGACCTCTTATGAAGAGCCTCAGAGGCCTTTAATTAAGGGAATTGGTCAATTAAAAACTGAGCTGGTAACTTTGCCTGGAGGTAGATTGGCTAAAACTGCTGTAGCTAGCCCCAGATCCTGATTGAACTGTGCTGGAAAGAGATGGCATTCTAGTTGAACAGAGGTTAAACCCTGCTGGGCCCCAGATCAGAAGGAAGGGAAAAAGAAAAGCATCCCTGCTCCCTTAAACAAATCTAGGTCATGGTGGGTTTGGAAAAAAACCCCACAACTTGGCTGTGCAGCCTGTCTGAGCAATGCTCAAACTCTCTGCTACTCCACTAGTCTATTCAAGATCACGGAGTGTTGGCATGCCAGCACCCAGTGACATGGTCAGTGACCAGCATCCCAGAGGGATTAGGAAATTGACCTGGTTTCAAGTTTTTTGCCCAGGCAATTGTGACTGACCCTCTACACCTGAGGGTCAGTCACAATTGCCTGGGCAAAAAATTTGAAACCAGGTCAGACTCAGCTGTGTTGAGAGTTCAGCTCAGGTACAAGCCTGGTGAAATAGAACATGACAAGGATTTGAACTGAGGATTGCAGGGGAAGAAGCCTGTGATACTTAAGCCACTAAGACATGCCTTTCAGCACAGACTGTTGTGTGTCTAACACTCCCCAAGCTGTCCTACTCCTGCAGGGACTTTCCTCATATGATTGAAATATTCAAGCAAAAAAAAGTGAGGGGGAAAAAAAAAAAGAAGAGGGCTTTGCAAGGGGTGCTGCATTGCCTATAAGTTGAGGACACCAAGGATTCTTTGGGCTTTTGAAAGCTAGCTGCAGCAGCTGAAGCTTAGAGGCTGGACACTGAATCTTACCTTGCCTGGGAGTACTATTATACTGTATTGGAATTCCCAAGAAATTAAGGAGCCCCAGCTGTAAGAGTTGAGTCAGACTCCTAGATTTCCTTTTGTCTGCCCATCTGCTATGGAACAGTGGTTGTGTGACCTGCAGAAGAGAAGCTCTGTAAAGAAAGGTTAGACTAAATTAAGGTTGCAAAATGGCCCTCTTGTTCTGTCTGTGTTATGATCTCACTTAAGTCTGAAGGCCAGGAGCCATAAAGGCAAAGACTTTTCTGTCTCTTTGTTTTGAGGAATCAGCTAGCATTATAGCCATGAATTGTGCAGGTCAGCTAGCAAGATTGCCACTAAAACTTGCACTACACAGGATGCAGGAGACCACTCTATCCATCCTTGGGAAAGCTTCAGCTTTATGGTTCTTTGCATAGAAAAAGAGTGGGTTACAAGTCAAAACTATTTGTTTAGGATTCAGACAGAACGAGCACACAGGTCTCTGCAGATTACCTCAAATGGCTTTTCTGTAAGCAAGAAACTAGTATCTCAGGACCTAACAGGTAGAATGACCCTAACAGAAGCACCCTTTAAAGAAGCCACCAGCACTCTTTTAGAGCTGTAGAGTACAGACTTTTAAAACTGCCATTGGGACAGAACTAGCTATTGCCTGAATCATAGTTTGGTTATTTCAGGTTTCAGAGTAAGCCATGTTAGTCTGTATTTGCAAAAAGAAGAGGAGTACTTGTGGCACCTTAGAGACTAACCAATTTGAGCATGAGCTTTTGTGAGCTACTGCTCACTTCATGAGCTGTAGCTCACAAAAGCTCATGCTCAAATAAATTGGTTAGTCTCTAAGGTGCCACAAGTACTCCTTTTCAGTTTGGTTATTGTGTAGTATGTAACCCCCACCCCAAACTAAAAATGCTGGTGGTTCCCCCCCTTTCCCGGAGGTTCCCCCTTCCCCTATCTGAAGCTGGGGCCATGAATGTAGGAGTAGTCAGTCAAGATTGTTTAGTGGGGAGAGCCCAGGTCAGAGGGCACAAGGTGTAATTTCAATTAAGTGCTCTCACCACCATATGGCAGTATTTAGAGAGAGAATTAGAGACAATAGCCAAAGACAGACAGCATTTAAACAGTGCTTTATTTTTAATTAGCGATGCCACACCATACATGGTCTCTAGGAGAATTAGAGGAAGCTATTCAGTGTAAATGCTACCTACTTTTAAACAGACTTGAAAGTTTATTGCTATAAGACTGTTCTTGGGTCTAAGGTATTCCTGGGAGAAGAGCCATTGGCTAATAAGTTTAGTTACCTTATTAGCTTTTCCAAGGCATTCACCTGCAAACAGTCAACTGTGTTCAAGGTGTGATACTAGTGCTGGCCAGAGAAGTTAGTCCCCACTCCTCCACAAAAGCTCTACCCTTTATACATTAGGCACTTTCCAAAGACCTTGCTAGGTACAGCTATAACATGGTCCCTAGTCTTCCTCCTTCTGAGCCACCTCCTCCTTCTCAGACTCCTCCTGTGATGTTACATAGGCTCTGCCAGATGGGGTGAAGGGTCCTACCAGCCAGGAGAAAGGAGTGTTGTGCTCTACATACTCAAGTAGCTCATCTATATACTCTTGGGCTTTGGTTATCTTCTCCTGGCTCTGGGTGGCACTTGGTAGGTCCTGGAAGGACTTGGCAGCAAAGAAGGAATTGTGGAGCTCTTCTATGTTCTTGAGAACCTGCTGCACTTTCTCCTGTAGGCTGGAAGGGAGACCCTGGATGCTGGCCTTCAGGGTCTGACAGGTGTCCTGCAGCTGCTGAGTGATGCTCCGAGACATGGCCAGAGTATGAGACTCCACCTGCTGTAAGGAAGCAAGTTAACAGTTATAGAAGACATGAAGTGAGCTAGGTCTATGTTTTCTCTGCAGTGATGTCCAAGTCCAAAACTGCTCTCCAGTAGCCCAATACCTTTGGCTCTGTAGAGGCTGCATTACTTCCTTCTGGCTGCTCACTGCTCCAGTTGAGCCACATCTGGTGCAGCTTCTGCTGGCCATCGTGAAGCTTCTGATCAACATTCTGCCTGATAGAGTTAATCTAGAAGGGGACAATCAGCAAGGAGCAAAGGATCAATCTCTAGTACGAGAGCAGCTGGCACATATGACTGAGACACTTAAAGATGGCAACACCAGCATGAAGAGGCTGCTAGATACAGGAGCACTGCTGGGACAATACAGCTATTCTCCTGGATTGAGCTTCTTGAGGCCAGAGAAGCCAAGACAACAATTTCCCACAAAAGTAGCATTAGGACAGGATACTTAATGAGATTAGGGAAACAGTGTTCCTACCAGGTCAAGGACTTCATGAAACTGTAGGAAGGTCTCCTGCATGCCCTGCTTAGCCTGTCTCACTTTGCCCAAGGAATGTTGGTAGGCACGTTGGCGGAGCTGAGCTGACAAGGAGCCCAACTGCACAAAGTAGCCCTGATGCTGGACAGCAGACCCTTCAGCTCCCTCCACAGATTCAGCTAAGCTTGCTGTAAGGAATGAGAACAAGGTCAGACCCTATTGGATGAAGGGCATGGGGGTCAACATGAGCTACCTACTCTATTCAAGTCCTCACTGAGCTGAAGATCCACAAAATATCTCACCCCCAAGAGAAGATTTTATTCCCTTCAGCAGCTGGCTGGAGGCATCTGCCCCATGGGATTGTTTGGGACTGGCATGAGATCTTTCATACAAAGTTACTGCCTCCTAAGTCATCTTTCAGGAGTGTTTAAGTTGCAAGTATACTTATGGTACCATGTATTGGAGACCTTGTCCATCACATCCCACCCAGAAGTAGGAAGTCATAGCTAAAGACTGTGCTATAGTACAGGTGGAGTGTCACTTTCAGCCAGGTGTTCTCAATGGACATGATCTCCCTTCATGCAGGGGTCCCATTGAAGTCAACAGGCCAGATACCTGGCATGAGGTAGGGTCTATGCAGAGCTTTTCAGCACAGATAGGCATTTCCCTGGTAATGGGGAGTTCAGTTTTGGTTTAACAATTTAGTCAATGGCCATCAGCTTCAGGTTTAGTCCCCATGGAGACCCAGGTGGGAGTTACTAAACAGGGAAGAGGACTGCATTCTAACTCTTCCCTGTTTAGTCATACCAATGGCACAGAATCAGCCAGCCTTCCATTCTCAATAGAGGAATACAAAAGATTAAAAGCAAACCCAGGAAGAACAGACATGTCAATCCAAGTGTGACTCCTTCTCCAGCCCTTTACTCAAGGGGTGTTCAAAACCTCCCCACTGCAGGCTCTATCTGGTCTGCTCAGTCTGTGTCATACCCTTTGGGGCCTACCTACACAGCAATTAAACACCTGTTGCTGGCCTACATCAGCTGACTCTGGCTCATGGGGCTGTTTGATTGTGGTGTAGACATTCAGGCTTGGGCTGGATTCTGGGACCCTCCTTACTTGCAGGCTCTGGCCTGTGCCCAAACAGCTACACAGCAATTTGTAGCCCCACAGTCTGAGTTAGCTTACCCAGGCCAACCACAGCCATGCTGTGGGTCTTATCTCAAGGACTTTTTCAAGGGTACATTTGCATTTGTCAGTGTTATTTGTGAAGCAAGAATCCAGATTTAGGCATCCAGAACAGAGGTCTGAATTACCCTCCTGTCACCTCATTTGTCTGTTTTTAACTCAAGATGCTAAAAAAGTCTTCCCCTCACAGGGAAACTTGCACACCAGATTCCTAGGTAGTTCTAGTTGTGTCCAGTCACTTAGCTATTTGTACATGTGGCTAGAGGAAATAGCAGTGACATCTTGAATATTCTGTAGCTTTCAGCTTCTCAGTGGGAACAAAAAAGTGGTTACATGACAGTAACTGGTAAAGAAGCAATCCCTTTCTTTTAAGCACTAAAAGACTTTTTAGGGTCAAGAAAGCTATATTTTCCCTGAAGTTACTTTAGTTCACTCCAGGGCCTCTACCTAGAAGACTCTCCATCCCTCCAGCATTGCTTCCTGCTACAGTGCACACCCTCAAAGCTATTTAACCTTCTTTCTGGAGTGACTTGAGGGTGCTCAGAGCCCCTGAGAATATGGCCCTTTGGCCTTTTTCCCCCCTCAGTTACAGATCCAGAATGGAGTTCTTTGTACCTATCCTTGGCTTTGAAGTGCTATTAAAAGTTGTGCCCACTTCAGAGAGTTTGGCCTCCTCTCCAAGAGGATCTTGAAAAGAGGTGCACCATACAGGGCCTCTTTCCCTACTGCTGAAGATTAGGGCAGGTACCCATCCCTATAAGGCAGGGGATATCAGTGTGGGAGTGACTATGTCAGAGCCTAGGTTAAACCCCTCAGTAGCCTCATATGACCTAGCTGTTTCTTGAAGTCTAACCTGCTTTAGTCTGACTGCTGGTGCAGGTAACAGAGTGGCTGGGCCATCAGCAAGTCTGCTGCATTAATGCTTAAAATATCACACCTTCCCAGCCTTGTGTTCCCACTCCTTGTGGAAAGGCTATTTAGTGGAGGGAGAGACAGAAGTGTACTATTTTTAGTTAGGGCTCATGCATGTGTTCTCTGACCTAGTTCCTCATCTGTGATGGGGAGGTAGTGATCCACCAGATTCTCCGATTGCTCCAGCACAGCTTCCACTCCACTCATAGCCATTTGACCCACTGTGGCACCCATGACTGTACTCATGCCACTGGTCACCACTGATTTTGCAGCCTCTATGCTGCCCTGAAGAGTAACCAAGGAGACATCTACCACTTCGGACATTCTGCAGCTCACAGCATCCACCTCTTTGGAAGACAGAGTTTTGGTGTCCAAGAGACCCTAGGGGAAGAAATAAAGTTTGTATAAAACGCCTGTTTCCACCTAGGCTAGTGCTGTACTACAGGGGCCTGACCTCGTGGGGACTGTATCAACAACTCCAGAGTTTGTCTTATAGCTGGATGGGAGAGGAGTCTGGGCACCAGAATGAGTGGGAGCAAGTATTACTAGAGATTGTGGGTGGGTTTGACAAGCACTTCAGTGACTGACTCAAGGGGACTTGAAATCAAACTGGGAGGAACTTTCATGAGCAGTCAGAAGTACATTAGTAAATTTAACTCTCTGCTCCCCAGCTATATTCCCAAAGTATTTTAGTGGCAGGGATATTTATGGAAACAGCAGCTATGGAATATTTGCTCAGAACAAATGTCACATTAAGCTTTACAGCTTCAGGCTCTCGAAGATAAGTCACACACATTTATCATGTGTCAATTATGCAATCTGACCTATATGCATAACCATGACAGCTTGCATATTGAATACTTCACATGAACTAAAGCTAAGAAGTGTCTAGCAGAGACTAAGATGGGCTTGTGCCCTTTTTGGCTGCTTTAGGATGCCTAAGAGGACTGAGGAGTTTCAGAAAAAAGTTCTGAAAAAAAAAAATAAAAAAGTTAGTCTCATCTGGCCTGAAAAGTTTAGTGAATCTCTGCAAGGGTCATGGGACCTGAAGTTGTAGAGTTGAGAGGGGAAGTTGTTTCTTTTTAAAGAGTCTATTTAATGCTGAATAATGTTTTCCATTAACAGCCACCTTCAAGTATTGATCCTGCCTTCCCCATCAAATGGGAGATCTCATGAGCATCCAACACATCTTCCAGCTAAACTAACACCAGACTGTTTGATATAAAAGGTTAAAAAAAAAGAAAAGCCTCAGTTCATCATAAAACAGGAGAGGGCACAAGTCTTTGCTGGCCAACTAACTCTGTAGGAAAGATAATCTCCATGTAATTTCAAGTAAAATTGTCAAGGAACACTATTGTGGCAAATTCAGACAAGAACTAAAGTTTGCTAATTATGAATTATTTGTCCAGCTCCAACTAGCAGCTGAAAAGGGCAGTGGTGAGAAGAGGAAGCCTTCTTGGGAGAAGAGCCTATTATTCAAATTCTTTCTACCTAGAATAAAGTATTTGCAGAGAATTACAACTAGCCTGAAGACTCAGGGGCAGCTCTGAACTAGCTCTCTAGAACATGGAGACCAGACCTTCCCACCCATGAGAAGTGATTACCTTATCTGCTGGCTCTTGGACTGGCAGCTTCTCCTCCAGTTTCTCCAGGCCCTTACAACCACCCATATTTGCAATTGCAACTAGAGAGAAGATACAAAGCATGTAGTCTCCAGATTTATAGAGGGTACATGCTGATTTGGACTAAAAAAGTCATTTCATACATTGGAAAAGCATGCTTTGACCCAGTTGGCATTAGACTAGGCTGTTTGACTAGAGCTGGTTAAAGTTTTCACTGGAAATTTTCCCCTCAGGAAATGCCAGTTCAGACTGAAATCTGAGTGTTTTGCTGAACAGATTGTGGAGTTAAAAACCCAACCATGTTTTGATAAGGATGATGCACTTACAGATTAGAAAATTTGCTGTAATAGTCAAAACATCAACATGCTTCATTTAATCTCTAATAAGGTCATTTCAATATTTCTCAGAATTTCCTGCAAAACAATTGACTTTTCATGCAATGATGCTTCCATATTGGAATGAAAGGAAACAGTGTCCCACATAACAGAACTGGAGTTCCACCAGCACACATGGCAAGTAAAAGACACTGGACATAAATGGGCCATAAGGTAGGGAGCCTCCCAGGGTAGTGTTATTTCAGGTAATTTCCCCCTCCATACAGGGTGTTCTTACCCAGCCTAATGCTGCTGCTCTATTGTCTTTAGACTGAGTGGGTTAACGGGTCAATGCTTCAGATAGTCTGCAAAGAACTGCCTTTGAAGTCAATGGAAGCTGTGTGGTGAGCAGCTATGAATATGGGACCCCAAGAGTGGGAATGTTCTTTATGCCTTGAGCAGCTGGCTAACCAGGGGTGTTTTAGGAGTGGTCATAAAAATAAAGGGAAGGGTAACCACCTTTCTGTATAGAGTACTATAAAATCCCTCCTGGCCAGAGGCAGAACCCTTTCATGTGCAAAGGGTTAAGAAGCTAAGAACCTCGCCAGCACCTGACCAAAATGACCAGTGAGGAGACAAGATACTTTCAAAGCTGGAGGGAGGGCGGGAGGAACAGAGGGTCTGTCTGTGATGCTTTTGCTAGGAACAGATCAGGAATGCAGACTCAGAACTTCTGTTAGTAAGTAACCTAGCTAGAAATGCTAGAGATTTCCTTTTGTTTAATGGCTGGTCAAATAAGCTGTGCTGAATGGAATGTATATTCTTGTTTGTGTCTTTGTAACTTAAGGTTTTGCCTAGAGGGATTCTCTATGTTTTGAATCTGATTACCCTGTAAGGTATTTACCATCCTTATTTTACAGAGGTTACTTATCTTTTCTTTAATTAAAATTCTTCTAAGAACCAGATTGATTTTTCATTGTTCTTAAGATCCAAGGGTTTGGGTCTGTGTTCACCTGTACAAATTAGTGAGGATTTTTATCCAGCCTTCTTCAGGAAAGGGGGTGTAGGGCTTGGGGGAAGATGTCTCCCAGTGGGCTCTTTCCCGGTTCTTTGTTTAACATGCTTGGTGGTGGCAGTATATGGTTCAAGGACAAGGCAAAGTTTGTACCTTGGAAGTTTTTAACCTAAGCTTGGGGGTGGTCTTTCATGCAGGTCCCCACATCTGTACCCTAGAGTTCAGAGTGGGAGGGAACCTTGACAGGAGCCCTCTCCAGAGAAAGGGGAGTGGTCTCCTCCTTAGGCAGCTCAGGTGTCAAGTGATCTTCATATGCCACTAGGAGCATTTGCTATCCTGAGAACCCTGTCTGCAAGGTTAGATGAGCAGCTGAGGAATTAGTCCATGTAGCATGGGATGCCTGAAGCTAGAACTGCCTACACCAGTGCAGTGAAGACCCAGAGAAAGGTTTGCCTAAGATATGTATCTAGGGCCAGATTTTGGAAGAGCTCTGCACCCAGCTCTGATTATTCAGAGTGGGAGCTGCCCAGGGTTCAGCACTTTTAAAGGACAGGCCCAGATGTGATGTTCAGCAGTTTGGATGTTCACCCCTCCACACCTCCTGCCTCACCTCCAAAAACCATAAGTTCCTCACCCCATATATGTGGGACCTCCCTTACTGCACCCTCCTCCCCCCACCCTACCATTCAGCAACCACCTTCTCTACATGACCTATTCTGACTTCCTTCAATCTTCCTATATACTGCTGCAAAAGCTATCTATGTTGCTTACTGCTCTGAACAGTGGCTTCCCCTTCCTGTCCATGTCAGATTTAGTCAGCTAGTTATGATGTTCAGTGCTCCATACAACCTCTTTGCCTCCAGTGCCGAGAAGAGCAATATTCTTTGTTGCCACCTGGAGTTGCATGAATTCTCATGGAAGGGGGGGGAGGGGAGTCTTACTCTACAGGCTTGCTACACCTAGAAGCCCTCCTTCAGTCTGCTGTGGTTTTAGCCTTCTGCTCTTTTGACTCTGACAGTCAGCTTCTAAGAAGTTCCGTACAGACACCCTCCCGGTACAAACACCAAGCAGGCAAGTTTTGAACTAAGATGGTGGGCAAGGGATGTTCACCATCACGGTAGTTCACAGCATCCCTCTTTAGTGTGGGTATAGTCTATTTCACATATAGTCTGTCCAGATCAGGGACCTGTGCAAGCCTTTCAGAAGCTGCTAGCACAACAGTTGTTACTGCTCACTTGTAAGTTAACTTCCCCAAAACAACACTGAAGTCCAGAACTCTTCAGAACTGGAGCTATGAGGTGCTTCCCTCCCCCACACAAACAAGCTACCCATCACCAGACACACTTACAAAAGGAAAGGCCATTGCCAGCCCATGGTTTACTCACTCTGAGGCTGCAGGTCAATTAGAGCCAGCTGTGCACTAATGACAGCTTCACCAGCCATGGCAGTCGCTCCTTTCTCTGCTGCCTCACACACAGATTTGATTGATGGCTGGGTTTCTTTGGCAGAAGTCAGGGTAGACACCACCATGTCATAAGTAGACTTGAACAAGGGCAGATCAGCCACTTGACTTGCTGTGGTCTAACAAGACAGAAGAACAGTCATGTAAGTGAAGTGACAGTCCCTACCAGAATCAGTCCTCTTTTATAACCCTCACTAGGTAACAGTTTTGTTGCCAAGGTCTCCTGCCTTGAAAGCCTTCTTCCAGTAGAAGTTAAGCAACTCTCCAGGTATTCTCTGTGATGGGGGGAGAAAGTCTTATACACATACCACAAGCTCCTTCCCCAGTCAAGCTCTCCTTCCCCATTTCTCCCTCTAGTTTTGAGGCAGAGGTGTGTTGTAAGCCACACTGCTAGAAACTCATATCAATGTACACATCATGAGCCCTTCAGCACGTTGACAGGTCAGCCCTGGACCTCCCTCTTTAGCAGGGAGTTCTAGGGTAGCTCAGAAAACTAGTAACTGTGCTTTATGTACACCCTGACATAAGCTTGCATGACATGCTTCCTTCAGAGCAGGGACAGCTCATAGGATGTTCACCTAGATGTTCACCTGAGTGGCCTGAATTCATCAGGCATGTCATTGCAAGATTATACCCAGCATACTCCAAGAGCATGTCTCAGAGCAGAGGATGGCCAGAAGACAGTTCCCAAGCAGGGGGTGGGGAAGGAGAGAAGAGGCAAGTAGCATGGGAAAGTCAAGCATAGAGTGGCAGATTTAGAGACTAGTAAGAACTAGCTCACCAATAGCTAGCAAGCCAGGAAGTGTATTTTTTCCCCACTGTAAGCATCTGATGAAGTGAGCTGTAGCTCACGAAAGCTTATGCGCCAATAAATTTGTTAGTCTAAGGTGCCACAAGTACTCCTTTTCTTTTTGCTGATACAGACCAACATGGCTGCTACTCTGAAACCTGAGGCTTGTCATTTCACCTAGGGCAGGCAATAGCGGAGATTGATCCAAGAAGTTTTATTAGGCTCTCCACAAGCCATTTGCATGTAGCATAAAACAAAAAAGTTATAGTACTGGTCATTTCTGGTCTATGTGGCAAACATATCAGGAGGAATTTAGATTACTAGGAGCACTGGCCAAGTTTTGGCTCAAATAGCAGGCCTATTCCCCACTCAGCCAGCATAATGCTGCTGCAGTTCAGTGAAGAATCAAACCCATGGAGTTCCACTGACCACAGTGAGCACACACTAGGTTATGCCTCCTAAGTGGAGAGGACCACTAGTAACAGACCATTCGACACTGATTCAGGACTAAGAACAAACCCTGCGTCACTACAACAGGGGCAAGGACTGCATGCCCAGATGCTGGTGAAGGACTAAGCTGCCTCTGTTGGTTGGCAGTAGCACAGATCAGGACCTTACACATGCTGTGGAGTAGTTACCTGCTGCTCCTTGCTGTCTGGGGCAGGAGCAGCTGTTTGGCTCTTGTCAGACATCTTCTAGTTAGATAGATCTGAAAGGCAAGAACAAACCAGCAGTTAAGTTATAACCGCCAACAGAGCAAGTACAACCCAAGAACTGCAACATGTTCACTTTCCCTTTCTGCAGGGTGGCATTGAGGCCAATAGGGTACTACTGAGAAGTCAGTTTGCAGGGCAGCCCCACTGGGAGAGCAGAAGAATGATCCGGGCACTCAAACGGAAGGCAGCCAAGTAGTGCTGGAGTCTGCAACCTGCACTGGATCACTGGGCCAGGTAGCTTTTGTTCAGATGGTTTCCTGGTCTCTACTCAATGTCTCCCACCAGACCACAGCTGCCATTTCAGATCAAGCCTCATGCTGTCTGAGGATAAGAAGTACAACTGCATCTTCAATTCCCTCCCCCCCCCCCCCAAAAGGCTCCAAAAAGTTCTAGAGGTACCAAGATCCAGCTTTGTTCAGCAAAGTTCTCCTTCTTCCCAAATTCACAGATTTCCCTTGAGACCTGGGAAGCCAGCCCAGCTCTGGGGAAAGCAAAGCCCAGCCAGGCCTACTCACACATTGCAGGCAGGATCAAGAGAGTTAGTCTGCACATCTCACTACTGCAGCTCAAAGTGGCCTTATGGGGAGCACCAGGCTTTACAGGGCCCAGCTCATGTGCAAGGGCCCATGCACCACTGTCCCCCTGCCCCAGGGTCATAGAATATCAGGGTTGGAAGGGACCCCAGAAGGTCATCTAGTCCAACCCCCTGCTCGAAGCAGGACCAATTCCCAGTTAAATCATCCCAGCCAGGGCTTTGTCAAGCCTGACCTTAAAAACCTCTAAGGAAGATTCTACCACCTCCCTAGGTAACGCATTCCAGTGTTTCACCACCCTCTTAGTGAAAAAGTTTTTCCGAATATCCAAACTAAGCCTCCCCCACTGCAACTTGAGACCATTACTCCTCGTTCTGTCATCTGCTACCATTGAGAACAGTCTAGAGCCATCCTCTTTGGAACCCCCTTTCAGGTAGTTGAAAGCAGCTATCAAATCCCCCCTCATTCTTCTCTTCTGCAGACTAAACAATCCCAAAGGGTCTGCTGCCCTTGGTGACTGTCTCCCCTCCACTGCCATTTTAAGCCTTCCCCCTCTGGCTCCTGATCTCTTCTGCCCTTACGGGATCTAGCTGGCACACGCTGACTGTGTGCCAAGGCTCCTGGCATCTGGTGCTGGGTTTGAGGCCTGGTGCGATGCAGTCAGCACAGCACACCTCCACCAACAGTCACCCCCTGCTGGCACCCACAGCCTCAGGCTGTACAGTCCCACAAGTCACAGCTTGTTCCCCAGGACACAGCTCCTACTGCCCCAAAGCCCCACCCCCAAAGCAGTACCTTGTGAGGAGGAGCACATTTACCCCTCAGGGCAAAGCCATGTGAGCTGGGGGAAAAGAGGAAAAAAGTTACATAGCTGCCCCCCTCCCATTTGTTCCATGACAGCCATGTCTAAAGCTCACCCCCACTGCTCATTTCTGCAGGGGTCCCAGAGTCTGGGCAGCGTAAGAAACATCTTAAAGTCTTATTTTAAGATTTACTATAAGAGTCAGTCCCCTTGTGTCATCACAGGGGCTCAAGTTTCATTTATACATGGTATATTTCCTCCTCTCTCCCCAAGTTTCACTTTCAAAACAGTGCTTCATTAACCAAAAATGAAACTAGAAAGGGGGCACTATTGACAAAGCTGGATGTTTTGGCAAGTGAAGAAGTAGGGGCAACAGGTTGGGCATAGGGGGGAAAATAAAATAATTTCAGTGAGTCACAAGGGGACCAGAACTCTGAAGTTTACTGATAACTAAACACCTAATTAACAGCAGCACATCCTGTTACACTGATTTCTGGCTGTCTAGAGAGCTCACCAGTTCGCATGGAGGGTTTTCTTCAGACATGAGAACCAGACATGTAGTTTCAATTCTGGAACACAGCCCATGTGCTGGTAGATCCCATGGTAACATAAGGCCTTGCCTATACCACATGAGCAGCAGGTATTTGGGGTTTTTGGTGGGGTTCTTCTTTTGGGGAACACAGAGCTTCTCCGTCTCTGCATATGTTCAGCCAGGTCACAGGAATTAAGCTTTCCTCTCCACCAATGGGTTTCACTTCTCTTTTCAAGTTATAGACTTCACATAAATTAAAGTGCTTGACCTTTAAGTGTCTACTCAGTTTAACATTACCCATGAGCAGCATACAGAGAGCCTTCATCTTTTCCAATACAGCAGGAGAGGGGATCTTTTTCACATATCTAGGCAAATTTTGCTTACAGCTTTTAAGGGTGTTACTTATTTCTCTAGCCTCACCATGCTTTATGGTTTAAAGAGATACAGGCTTATTAATGTAGTCAGTTCCCCCCCACCCATGCTAATAGTTAACAGTCAAAACTGGTTGTGTTAGCCTAGACAAGCAGTAAAGGAGACAAGATTCCTTTTACTTAACTTGTAAGCATATTTTGAAGCATGATCCAGAGGTTTTGAGGACAGACTCTCCTACAGATTTTGGGAGTATCCATTAGAGAAGATTTTTCCAGAGTGTTTTGGCCAGTCTGCTTTCTAGACCAGGTCTGGGTAGTCTCAGGTAGTTTTAAGAGAAGCCAGTATTCTTATCACTTGAAGAGTATCACTTGTTGCCTGTCTGTCTCCCCCCTCAGAATTCCAGCCCCATATCATGCAATTGACTGAATCTGTGTATTAGAAGCATTTCTAGCTCTGACTGCTGTGGAGGAAAAGCTGGAAGACCTGAACCCTGAAGGCTCAAAAACCCCAAATAGCAAAAAAAACCCATCAGATTTATTTTACAAGTGTCAGGATTTTTTTAAGCACCTGGAGTGGACCTTATTAAGACCTCATATTATGACACCTAGACATTACAAGAGGCAGGAAGCAGCTTAATGAAGGAGAATCTTCACCACACCTTTAATTGTATTCAACTCCCACCTCTGGGTATTTAGCATTTTTGCCAGCTCCTTCCTAATCAAAGGCTCTAGTTGCAGTGAAAGCCACTTCCTTTCTTACTGAGAGGTGAAGAGACAGAAACAGTAGCAGGTCAGAAAAGAGACCTCCACACTCTAGCCTTTTATCACTCCCAGCCCAAATATAAAGTTAGTCCTGCTGTTAGACAAACACCCTGCAGCTTCTTTCCAGTATTCTACCTCCTATGGAGACCAAAAACTTTAATCAACAAGATAAGAAATACTTTTAAATTTAAAAGGTTATTAAACAGGAGAATAGGTCTCTCTCAGAGCAATAGAAAAATCACCCTTCTGCTTCAAAAAAAACAATTACTCCTCTTCCCCCCATGTTGGCACAGCAAGGAGAAACAACTGACTACATTATATTAAAAGACACAACCATCAAGGTTTAAACAATTCAAACACTTGGAAACCAAACCCCTCACCTCTGTTCCTGCCTGAATTTCTACTCACCAATCCAAGCACTATACAGTGTACCCTTCACTCTGCCCTTAATATACAGCTACTGGGATCAGCAAATGGGGAGCACATGCAAGTCAGGTGCATTGCTTGTCCTGACCAATGGGAGATGGAATGTGGTTGCAGTCTTATTGGGATCCAGAAAGAGAGAATCCTAGGTGGAAAGTGATTTGTTCACCACATGTGACACCAATTGAGACCGCCAGCTCGTTGATTGTCAGCTACCTTTCAACCAGCTGGTCTGTCCTGGAAGGCATAGCCTACGTCACAACAGTTGCTAGTTAGGAAAAGCATTTCTCATTATGAATGTGTGACTCAGCAATACAAGCTCTGGCGCCAAGCATTGTAAGAAAGCTTAAGTGATGAAGTTTGACATAGCTGAAGACATTTCAATGACAAAGAAAAAAATGTTATAAGTGATGGAAGATGACATAGACCAGGGATCGGCAACCTTTGGCACGCAGCCCATCAGGGAAATCCGCTGGCGGGCTGGGACAGTTTGTTTACCTGCAGTGTCCGCAGGTTCGGCCTACTGTAGCTCCCACTGGCCGTGGTTCGCCGTTCCAGGCCAATGGGGGCTGAGGGAAGCAGCAGCCAGCACATCCCTCGCTCCACCAGAATGTTTCAAAGGGTGGTATGGTAGTTCCTATGGCTCCTGTCCTGCACGGCTGGCTGGGCTTGCCTTCCTGCTCTAGGCATTGCAGCCTGTAGGGTCCCAACGCCACTCAGGTTAGGCCCAGCCATCATGATAACAGGAGGCAAGTAAGCCCCGGGGGGCAGGATCCGACCGAAACCACCCCAGGACAGGGCCGTGACTGGGGTGGGGTGAGCAGGGCAGCTGCTCAAGGTGCAAAGCTGCAGGGTAGCTTAGGCCGGCAATGCCAGGCAGCTAGGGCCAGCCATGTGCGGCGGGGCTTGGTGGGGCCAGTCCCACATGTACAGTTACCATCTTTGAAATGCAAAAAACTGATACCACCCCCCACAAGGCAAGCCTGCTGCAACCCCAACTCCCAACCACAAGGCAACTCCGCATCCCCCCTTCAACAGCCAACCATAGTATGTAGAGAGATAACACATATAAGATGGATAATGTTGCACGTTTCCTCACTCTCTCATGACTCCAACCCTCTCTCACACATGCGCACGGTGTGCTTATGTGTTGGTGGGTAGACAGCTGCTGTATTATCAACAGTTTTGATCTGTTATTGGCTAAACTGCAGAAGTGGGAATACTGCCGTATCTTCAGCTGGACACTGAAACGTTTAACATTAGAGATCCCAGTGTAGTGTGATAATAATGCAAATCTTAGACCCACGTAAGCCCCCTACCCCCAGCAGATTAAATTATTTTTCTGGCAACTGACAAATCAATACAAAACGAGGCTAGGCCCATCAAATACCAGCCAGGTTGTAACCCTACCCATGCAGCGGGCTCAGGGAGGGCACGCCACCTTCATTCCCTGACTCATCTCAGCTAGCCACCAAGTCTGTCTCGGTTGGGAGGGCACAACCAAAAAACCGGGGGGTGGGGCACACGAGCTCGTGTGCCCCCATGTGCCACCTCTGGTAGGGGGCACAAATATGCTTGCTCACCCTTCGTGCTAAAATGCCTAGTGATGGCTCTGCCCCAGAGCCTCCATCCCCAGACTATTTACTGGGTCACGACTGGCCATAAATACTTACAAATGGGTCCTGAGCCCAAAAAGGTTGAGAACCACTGCTATAAACAATGACACTGACCTAAGGCCCAGGCTACGCAATCGTCAGGCTTGGACCAATGATAAGTTTTAGGATCAGCACTTTATGATTTCCCTTCCCCTCTCCTCAGGGTTAAAATAGGTAATTTGTTATAGACCTCCAACCCCTCCAGGTATATTTAAGTGCGCCCAGGCCACAAGCTGTCACCTCACTCAGGACGGATCATGTGGTTCTCCTACTTTCAGAGTGAGCCTTGGATTGCAGTTCCCAGGTGCTAACTGTGATCACCTTAGCACAGAGGTGCTGGAACTAGGGATGGTGGGGGTGCGACAACACCCCCTGGTTTGCAGTGGTTTCTATCATTTACAGGTTTACAGTTTTGTTCAATGGCTTTCAGCATCCCTACTATACAGATTGTTCCAGTGCCTATGCCTCAGCAGGCCTGACTTGTGTTCAGTACCTGCAGCTCTGTTCCTTTTCGATTTGGGAGCAATGATGGTGGTAAACCAGTGACCAAGCAGCCTCCATAGAGCAAAGCATTATTTGCTTAGAACAAAAGCTTTCAGAGCAAACAGATCTTTAAAACAATAGAACAGGCCGTACCGTTCCCTGGATCTTGGAAGGCCCTATGGCTTAGACTCCATGGGCAGAGTCTCTCTCTGTGTCCACCTAGCTCCCTGGAGTCAGATTCTGACAAGTGTCCCCCCACCAGGAAAGGATTTAATTTTTTTTTTTTAATCTCCAGGCTCTAACTTCAGCGAAACAAGGCCTGCAACTTGTGAGAGACAGGATCTCTGGATCTAGCAGCTTGCTTCATTGTCTTTCTAGTGTGCATGAGGGTGGCCTTGTCTACATGCATTGTGTTGCTTTCCTGTTTGCCCCGTGTTAAGTTAGATAGATATAATCATATCAGAAATCCCAATAACCCACCATTGTTATACAGGTTTCAGAGTGGTAGCCGTGTTAGTCTGTATCAGCAAAAAAGCCGAGAAGTACTTGTGGCACCTTAGAGACTAACAGATTTATTTGGGCATAAGCTTTCATGGGCTAAAACCCACTTCATCAGATGCAAGTCAATAATACCAACAACATTTAAAACATGCTCTAAGAAAAATCTGCGAAAAGTGGCATTCTACAAGAGGGGGGTTAGGAGGAGTGCAAAAGTTTTTATTGGTAATCACAAGGAGCAAGCTCCTTAACTCAGCCATGGCGTTGCTACTTGTAACATTGCTACGCAGAAGCCATTACCATAAACATGTTAGGTGAGCCCTCTGTGTATTTTTAAAATCCATTGGCTCATTAGGATCCAAGAACTAGAAGAATTAGCTTGAATTGCATGAGGTGAATGAACAATTGCAACTTAACTGAAGTCTGTATCTCTCCCAATTGCTCTTCTTTTTCCATCCCTCATTGGTGAAGGCACAATTTGGTTCATTCTCATTGCTGTCCCAAGCTGTCAGTCCTTTAATTCCCGCCCATGATGACATCACTTGCCTGTACATAGAGGCGGAAGATGGGTAGTTTCTATGATGTTGAACAGAGACAACTTTTAGTCTGTTGGTAAGAGGTTTTGTTTTGCTTTTTAAATCCAAGGAAAAGATGTTTAGAAGTGGTATGAAAGTTGCTTTTTATTCTAAACAGATTGCTTTATTGTAAGAGTTTTGTTAAAGTAAACAGTGGCAAAGGCTACAAGCTGAAGGCTTTGTGAAGCGTAGCTTTCGCCTCCCTAAATGCCTCTTGTTTGGCTTGTATATCTCAGATTCCTTATATAGCATGAAAACCATACCTAATCTCACTTGCATTAGGAGTCCTAATCTAATAAACACTAAATCCTTCAGATGAGAAGGAAACTGTCTTATATAACTTGAAGTGTGAAGGTAGCTTCCGGCAATGGTTCACTGCTGTAAATTGTTTTAGTCTGTCTTGCCACATCAACTTGGCCTCAAATTCTAGAGACTCTAATTGGTGGTGAGGGAACAGCTGTTGATGTTCGCACAATAGTTATTATCAAGCTTGGATTCTAGTCCCCTCATAACCCTTGGAGTGTCCTGTGAATGTTAGTTACTAGCCTAAAGCCTTTAAGTGGCTAGGGCTCTGCCTGAGAGTTTCTTACTCCGATCTGCTCAGTAGGGCTACTAGTGCCCCCGTGACAAACCAGCTGTCTCCTTGTAGCAATGGAGACCTTAACCCTGAAACTAGGGAGGGGACGTCAAACTACTCTCAATCCCATAACTGCTAACAAGGGGACAGAACTGTTTGAGTAGGGTGGGGAAGTCAAGATTACTGAAGGTTCAATGGCTGATTGGTTCCTCCAGCAGCTGATCTTGAGCACTTTTGGAATATATTGATTGCCTAGGAGTGTGACTTACATAGCTGTAAGATAACCAGAGCTTTGCGTCAGTGCACTTGTATTTAATCTAAATGGATGAATTGTACTTGAAGGTAAGGCTCTACTGAGCCCTTTCAAACTGGAAGGGGAACATATTACTGTCTTCATCCTGAGCTCCATTTTCACAGCCAGGCACAAAAACTGTCTAGGGAAGGGCTAAAGCTTTGACTTGTAACTATTCTATCTCTTGCCTCCTTTAGTGGTCTGACTAGACAATGTCTGAAAACAAAAGCCACTGTTGCTGACACCCTAGAGAGCAGGGAACATGCACAGCAGGTTGGTAGCCCACCTTTCACACCACCCAGCAGCTGTCTGGCCACTAACAGACAGCAGACAAATCTGCAGCAGCACCCTTCAGGGTCTATAAGCAATCTTTCCAAGGGTCTAGGGCCTTGTAAAACTTGCCTAGTCAGGAATAATGCTGCCAAACTTGGGAGAGATAACTGGTGACTGAAATCACTGCTGTTTTTCCATGAAGCACATGTGGTCTAATTCTAGCTGAAATTTTGAGACCCTCAAATCACCCAGCTGTAGACAAGGGTATTCCCTTACTGAATAGTTAAATGTATCAAATAAAAAAGCCATAATTGGCTGGAGAGTCACTTAACCAGTCTATACAGGACTCTGAATTAAGTGTGGGTGGGGGAACAGTCAAACCTCCCTTTATTCCACAACAGATCTCTTCTTGATGTGACTCTTCTCCCTTTGACAGAATGTGGTGAGCAGGGTGGCCAACTTGCCTTTAGTCAGCTCTGCCTGTGATCTGGTTTCAATGGCCTACACCTCTACCAAAGAGAGCCACCCCCATATCAGATCTCTGTGTGATGTGGCAGCTAAAGGAGTGAAGACTATGACTGAAGCTACAATCAACTGTGCACAGCCAGTTCCGACTAAACTTGAACCTCAGAGTGAGTAAACTATGGCATAAAGCTGTATGGGGGGGGGGGGTCTCCAAGTGATCACACAGGCTTCAGTTGTGTAATATCCCACATGAGAACCTCCTGCTGGCTTATCTCCTAGGTGGAAGCCACTCCCCTCCATCTAGCTGAGTGACTCAGGACGGGTCAGAGTTTGTCATTCAGCATCTGAACAATGCAGCTCTAATGGAGACTTACCATTATTAGGCTTGACTGGGGTAGTGTCTGTACCTATAAATACAATTCTCTTTGAATGTGTGGTTGAGGTATAGGTGATTGGAAGGGGCCATGTACACAACTAACCTCTCACTGCAGTGGGTGACCTGTCTCCACTATACAAAAGCTTGATCCTCCTTAGCAAGTGCAGGTTTGTACTTGCTAAAGACTCATTCAGAGTACTAGAATCTCACTGAGTAACTCTGATCTCCAACCCAGATCACTACTGAAAAGTAGCTGCAAAACCACTGTGCAACAAGTATCTGTAATGGGGTGGGTGAGATCTGATCGCACGAGTAACCCTTAAGATGTTTGGTGCCAAAAGCCTTCATTTGGCAGGGACAATGCCTCATGCATGACCTAAAGTAACTAGGAGGAAAATAGTCAAAATGGCTAACAAACGTGAATGACAGGCACTGCCAAGATTGGGTTTAGCTGGCAAAAGCTGGCTTCAACCTCATGGCACTTTTGCCACATCTCCAAATGTGTGAATCCAACCTGGAGTTTTTCTACTAAATAGTCCTTGGTTAATGGGTTAAAGGGGCAAGAGCTCACTTGCCCCTCAAACAAACCTCTTACCGCTGTGACCATCAACTTGTTTCCAGTTGCACGGCATTTATGCTTGAGCTTGGGCTTAGTATAAACTGCCCAAGGAAACTTCACTGGATGACTTTAACCATTCCCAAAGGCTAAGGAATTCTACCATGGACAATCCTTCAGAGAACCCATGGAGGGGGAAATCAGCAGGGTTTGAACCTTCAGCCCACACTCCTGGCAAGTATGGAAGTGGAGTAATTGTTCTGCTCTGGGAACTCCACTGGAGGGAGATGTGGCACACTTTACCAGGGAGCTACACAACTATTGGCCAGACAGCACTGACATGCTGGGAGTTGGACTCCTGGATTCTATTTTAACCTTGCAGGGGAGTGTCCTCTAGTGGTTGGAGGACTTAGTAACACAGATGTGGATGGGAATGGGGTCTGCCATATTAAGTCAGCTCTTTTCTAGAGAGCAAGTATTTTCCTCCAGTTACAATAGACTTCATTTTATCACACCTTTGGCTTTCAGGATTTTTTTGCTTTTTTTTTTTTCTTAAAAAAGAGCACTTTAATCAAGTTCCTCCTTTTAGGGAGGCTGAGCTTTTGACAAAGGGATAATCTTTATGCATAATGCACATGCTTCACAATCCCCTTCAATCAGTACCCTGATTCCTCCTCTTTCTATTCCTCCCCCCCCAACAGTTTGACCCTGCCCTGTTACATGCTACTCCTAGCATAGCCTGGTGCAGCCTCTCCATTAATTCCATTGTAAAATGGTATGACTAACTATTGCCTCCTGAAGCAGCAGTTAGGGCTGCCAGCTTTCTGATTACAGAAAACCGAACAAACACCCCTGCTCTGCCCCTTCCCTGAGGCCCCACCCCTGCTTGCTCTCGCCCCAGCCTGGCAAAAATGAGCGAGGTTGGGGGGAAGGGGTTGGGATGTAGAAGGGGATGAGGGATCCAGTTGGGGGTGTGGGCTCTGGAATGGGGCCAGGGATGAGGGTTTGGGGTGCAGGGGGCTCTGGGGTGGGGTGCAGGAGGATGCTCTGGGATTGGCATGCAGGAGGGAGTGCAGGCTCCAGGGTCAGAGGGAGGTTGTGTTCTGGAGAGGGCTCAGGGCACGGGGTTGGGGTGCAGGAAGGGGTGAGGGCTCCAGCTGGGGGTATGTGTTCTAGAGTGGGGCAAGGAGATGAGGAGTTTGGAGTGCAGGAGGGGGGCTCCAGGCTAGGGGGTGGGGTTGAGGGGTTTGGAATGCAGGAGGAGGTGCAGGTGACCCTCTGGGAGGTAGTTGGCATGCAGGAGGGGGCTCAGGGCTAGGGCGGGGGTTTGGGGTGCAGGCTCCAGCTGGTGCTTAATTCAGGTGGCTCCCCAAAGTGGCTAGCATGTTCCTGCAGCCCCTAAGCAGAGGCATGGTCAGGTGGCTCCATGCGCTGCCTGCACCAGCAGCTCCCATTGGCTGCAGTTCCTAGCCAATGGGAGCTGCAGAGCCAGTGCTGGGGTGGGGGCAGCACACGGAGCCTCCCTGGCTGCACCTGCACCTCAGGGACATGCCAGCCACTTCCAGGAGCTAAGCAGAGCCTGCCTTAGCCCTGCTGCACTGCCAACCAGACTTTAACTGGCCAGTCAGTGGCACTGGCCGGAGCTGCTAGGGTCCCTTTTCAACTCTGTTCTGGTTGAAAACAGTTGCCTGGCAACCCTAGCAGCAGTAGGAACCCTTCCTCACTAAGGACTGCATTAGGGCAAAAACCATTAAACAATAAAAGAATCTACACCTGCTACAAGCTTACCAGAGGTCACCCTCGGCTCCATCTTAGGGCTCTGATAGGTTTTTAGTCCTCAAAACATCATGGGTGGGTTCCTCTGTGGCTACTAGTTCATCTCACATCCCAAACGAGAACAAAGGTGGAGTGGAGCAGCTATTTGGCATTCTGTAACAGGTAACATCAGAAGCTCAAGTGTACGATCGGCAGATGGGTGTCACTCCAAAGTGGTGGGTTTTTGCATAATGCAAATTCCCTAGCTGTGACTAACTTCACCTAGAGACTTCTCCAGGAAATCCACTTGTCCCAAAAGTCTGGACTTGGCTGGCATACTCTCAGTATAGCCCCCCTTAAACTTCCAGGTTTTACATTTCCCCCTTAAGAGGTTAGGTCCAATCTTGGCCCACAATAGCATATAAACGTAATACAATAAGGCCAATTTCCCATAATATTCTTGAGACCAATCTGTCACAGCGAGCTCTGTCTCCAACTGGATGTCAGTCAGCAGCTTCCATCATGGAAGGTGGCCACCCCATGTCTTGTCATTAGGAAAGTGAAGTGAGAACCACTGCTTAGCCCAGGAGTGAAATCTAGGATTACTGGGTGAGAAGCTCTGGGCTCCAGCACTGGCAGCTCTCTAGCCTTTGAAGATTGCACACTGACTCTGAGGACCTGTGGCTGCCCCAACAGACCAGATGCAACATCTGCAAGGCTTTTCCCCCCTGCTCTTGGTTTTCAGACACCACTGATGTTAAAGCCTAGAGGTGAAACAGCTGGGCTCCCTGCATATCCCCACATACCAGAGGAAGGTGGGAGGCATCCATGCCTTTAGAACTCCCCTACACTTTCTATATTAAAACAAGAAGCTGTGAGCAAACAGTCTTAAGGGATTAAGATTGGGTAAATTCCCTTCTGCTTTTGACAGATAAGGAAATGTACTACACGGTAATCTCCCTCATGGCACAATGAAAACCTCAATTACAACCTCAGTAACACTTGCTAATAGTCAGCATTAACAAGTGCCGTGTCTGGGGAAAGAATGAGGTCACAACAGAGGTCTTGCATTATGCTTAGAATCTCTTGTCTGGAGATGTTTCCACTGAGTAATTACATGTGGTATTGGCACTGGGTTATAGTAAAAGGCTCCCCTCACAGGAAAGGGGATGCCAAGTTAAGGTTTTTCCTGGGGTTGGTTAATGACCCTATAAATGAAGCTTGTCCATGAAATATAATTGAGAAAGGGAAAGTCTCTGAGAGACATTCTCTAATCAGACACACTTCCCACAATAGCTGTAGGCTAACACTTGAGAAGAGAGCCTGTGTCTTGGCCTATGGCAAGGATATTGCAGAACCAGAAAATCAAAGAGCAGGAAGGACTCTCCGCTACTAGAGTTCATTTTTTAAACAAAGATTTGGGAAACTTTATTCATGGTGTTAACTTTTACAGTTGCAGCAGCAAATGAATTTGCCTGCAAAGGACTGGATAAGCTGGAGGAGAAGCTGCCAATCCTTCAACAGCTAACTGATAAGGTAACTAGCTCTTTGAGGGCCATGGTCTGCTAAATATTTCTATTTAGCTAAATGCTGTCAATCCCTTGAGTTTCAAGGCTGGGTATGGTGGGAATTGAGCACTTCCTCATTGCTGTAGCTAGCTATACCTTATGCCAAAGCTTCCAAACTTGGATGGCTAAACTGAGACCACTAACTAGAGTAGACTGGTTTCAGAGTAGCAGCTGTATTCGTAAAAAGAATAGGAGTACTTGTGGCACCTTAGAGACTAACAAATTTATTTGAGCATAAGCTTTTGTGAGGTACAGCTCACTTCATCGGATGCATTCAATGAAAAATACAATGGGGAGATTTATATGACCCTCTCTCCAGAGAGGCTGTACACTTCTGACCCCTGCTGTGGCTTTCTGACTAGTTCAGTGGTGTCTACTCCATTGACCTGGTGTCTTCTTTGCGAGCATCCCTTGAGGGATCACATCTGCTTCTATCCTGTAACTTTAGTTCCCTCCTTGAAATAGTCATGGATGTTGAGTAGCATGAAGTGATTACCTTTGACCTTTTCTAGGTTCTTTTGGATGCCAAAGAGCTGGAGACAGGTACCAGGGATGCCATGAACAGCAGAGTGACTGAGGTGCTGGACAAGACCATGCAGGCAGCAAAATCAGCAGTAACCAGTGGCATGAGCACAGTCATGGGCTCCAGAGTGGGGCCTGTGACTGTGAGTGGAGCAGAAGCCATGCAGGGGAAATCGGTAGACCTGGTGGATCACTCCCTCCCCATCACAGATGCTGAACTAGGTTGGGGAAATACTTGGATGATGCTAATAAACCATAGCTGTTGGACTTCCCAAACCAAAGCATAAGTCTTAGACTCCCCTTGCACTAGTTTTCTCTCATGTGCCAACAATCTAGGTCTCAATCCTGTTACTCTGACTAAAGGGTTGCTAAAACATTACTTAAATACATGTATCCAGAGGAATGATTCCCAGACTCTGCTGTGGAAACAAATGTAGATAATGGTCATCAATAAAGGTAACTAATTCCCTGAATCTCCAGTCAGTCTCTCTTCTGGGCAACCTACATGACACTGGAAATGGAATGTAGTGAGGCAGGGGGAGGCTCCCAAGCAAGTGGCAAATACCACTTAGATGGGAGCACACCTACTTTCCAGGGAGCTGACGTATCTTCACCCCCATGTTCCTATCCTGGTGATTGTACTCCTAAGGGAAAAGACTGCTGACCCAGATGTTAATAAGGGCTCTGAAATAGCCATGGTCTTGCTGACTGAAGCCTCTGCACTGGCAGGGCTGCCTAAATTGTATCCTCTTCACTCCCTTAGCTAAACTAGCAACATCTGTGAAGGGGTTTGAGGTGGCTTCTGTGGAACAGCAGCAGAAGTACTTTGTGCGTCTGGGGTCTCTGGCCACTGAACTCCGCCAGCACACTTACCTGCAGTCTGTGAGCAAAGTGAGACTGCTCCATCAGAGTATGCAGGAGAACCTCTCTCAGATCCAGCACACCATTGATCTGGTAGGCAATCCTTAATCTGTGCTAGTAGCTTTTTGGGACAACCCTGCCCCAAAGGGCAAACCACAAAACTTTCCTCTAAAGCATTCTGTTCTGGCTTAACCTACATGACTGCAATCCTCTCTCTGATATCCATAAGAGCCATGTCTGACACTTCTGTCCAGCAGACTGTCTGTACTGGTACCATTTGTTCATAGGCTGGTCCTCCTGCAGTACAGTTTGAAAACACCTTGTTCTTGTCCCCACTTCAGACTGAGACTGTCAAGCAGAGTGTGGGTAAGAAACTACACAAGGGTCAGCAGAAGCTGCACCAGTTGTGTGGCTGGAGTGGACTAAGAAGGAGCTTGCAGTAATTGACAATGGTTCTGCGCAGCCAGAGGTACTTGAATACTAACTCATGTTGGCAGTGGTGCTCTATCCTGCCCATTAATATCTTCTCAAACACACACTGATTTGCTTTACCCCAGCAGGTAGATACCCTTGTTCTGGTCATGTCTTGGAGAATCACCCAGCAGCTGCAGACCATATGCTTGAACCTAGTGATTCTAGTCCAAGGCCTTTCTACCAGTGTTCAGGACAAGATGCAGCAGGCTCATCACAATCTGCAAGAGGTCCATGCTGCCTTCTCCAAGGCCAACTCCTTCCAGGACCTGTCCACCAGTATCCTGACCTGCAGCAAGCAGAAGCTGCTCAAGGCCCAGGAGTATGTGGATGAACTATTTGAATATGTGGTGCATAAGGCTCACCTGTCCTGGCTAGTGGGACCCTTTACCCTCTGTGGCAGAACCTCTTCAGAATTGCAGTACCAGGAAGATTGTAGGGCAGAGATAGATTAGAGAACCCTGCTAGCATTCTTGTCAAACACAAGCATTACTTTTCTAGTCATAAGGCAGCTGATGGGGGAAGAATAACCTGCTGTCACATAAAATTGCAGTTCTCCTCCAAGAGGAGGCTGAAAGTCCACCTATCCAAGCCTACTATAGAATCCTAGTGCAGCATAATCTTGCAGGAAATCAACTGAAGTGGTATTGATGAGCTGTGTGGGCTCTGAACTACATTTCCCTCACCCACACTTACCCAATGCCATGGGTTAGATAATACCCCTTAAGCTGGAATGTCCCTTAGTGTTTAGTCTTGAGACCTTTTAAGGTGGTTCTCCATGCAAATAGTACATATCAATTGTGTATTGTATTGCTATTCACTTAATCAAAGCTGGGTGGGAAGGAATAGAGTACTAGGAGACCTAACCCAATCAGTGGTGCTTCAAGCATTTTCTAGATCTATTTCATAGCCTAGTACAAATTTCCTGGATGTGGAGGGTGTAAACATTGAATTAATAGTTCTATTTTTATGGCCTGACAGACAGCTGTTATGCAGGGGTCTAGAGCAAAAACTTCCAGAGGATTTCTTTCCAGTGCAGTAGTCTTTCAGGCTAGAGCCTGAGATGCTGATATCTAGTCTCCTCTATACTCTAAGCAATCAACTGGGTGTATTGCAACACTTCTCTGCATTTAACTCCAACAAAGAAGCAAAGCTGGTGCTGGGTGGCTGTCCAAAATGTAAAAGCTGCCTGAAAAGATGTGACTAAGAGCTCTACTGAAAACTATTTTATTTTCAAGTCTCAACATCTGTGCTGTGCTTCTTGAGTGTTCTCCATGTCTCACTAACTATTCCCCTAACCCTCTGTTAAGCTGGGAGCAGGAGCCCTGCTCCTTTGTTAGACTGACCTTGCTTGCTGCTGAGGCTGGGTGAACAGTGTGGGGGAAGTCTAAAGTGTGAGACATTGCAGCCTACCTCTAACACTCACTATGCAGCTGGCAGGAGGAGGGGAATGACTTTTGTGCTTCCTGAATCAGGATGAACTAACTGTGCTTAAGGGTGGGTGCTAACAACTCCTGGCTCCTCTGCTGCTACGTGCACACATTTTAGGAGGTAGGAAGAAGTGCGACTTGTATGCTTACATGTTCTCATAGGTGGGGGGAGAAACAAAACTACACAAGCTTTCCTCTCCAGGGAAGTGCTTTGTCTGCATCAACACCACTCTGTGGGTCTCCTGAACCATCTGCTTATTGAACACATGGTGGAGGGTCCTAGTCAGCACTGACTGGTAATTGTCAACCCTAAGGCTGACAAGCATAGGTGTCACTTCTGCACATTGATAACACAGGAGGGCTAGAGCAGTATCTACTAGGGCAGTGGTTGAGCTTGACCCTGCTGCTACCACTCCACAGCTGTGTTTTCTAGGCTGGGTCCCCCTTTCACCTCTTCAAGTCAACTGAGCTAAAAGAAGACTGTTTGCTCTCCCCAAGGTGCTTGTTTCCCATACAGCAAGAGCAAATGTCGTTCTGAAGTAGATTTAATACTTTAAGCCCCCAGGGGAGAGAATAGGGGCAGCCTGAACTACATCACTTACCCCAGAGAACTCCCTCTCACCCGTAGTTTCACACTCTAGTAAGCAGAGAAATCAGCAGCAGCAGGTAACATCTTTCCTAACTGAGGAACCCATAAAAGATGAATGAGTGAAGCTTTCTTGTAAATGCACAGCTTCTTGCCTGCTACCTAAGCAACTCCATCTGTTGGAATTCATGTGTCCTCTCATGGCAAAGAACTAAAGTATCACGTGGGACCAAACTGGGTGGGGTCATCACCATTGTGGCACATGACAAGATTTAACCAGTTTGTGGGGGAAGAGAAGCTAGCTCAGTATATCTTGGAGAAGTAACCTAACCATTACAAATGTTAAAAATCTCTTTGTGAGTGGCTAAGTAACTACCTCTGAATACAACAGCAGAAGTTCACCGTTGGCATTTCAGGAGAGGCCAGGCATCCTTGAACTGGACATTTCCTAACTTGAAGATTTGACTTTACAATCTTAAGTCCTTTAATGCACTACTTTGTTTGTTGAAGTTTAGCTAGAGGATGAGTAGCTAGAGTTCCCTCAAAGTCATACGCAAGGATGGAGCAATACTTCAGGACAGCAGTAAGTGATGCATCCACTGTAAAAGGAAGAAAATGAAAAAGCTTAATATGGGGACGGCCATTGAAAACTCTCACAAGGAAAACAGAGCAACTGGAATGAACCTAGTAGCAACTAAGAGCTAAAAACTGCAATGATCCTGCTAGACATGGACCTGGCCCATCCCTCCCCTGAGGAGTTTAGTCTAATCAGAGGGACACACTTTTAGTTAAGCTCTGAAAAAAACAATTGTCTAGCGACTGAATGAAGTTTTCAAACCTGGAGTAAATGAAACCAGAAGCTATATTGTGGAGATGGAGTTTGTGCAGGCTTACAGAGATGGACTAGAAGACAGAAACGGTCTTTTCCATATCAAACTATATGTAGTAAGAGCAAGAGAAAATGAGGAGCAAAGAATAGGTCATCACTGAGAAGGATGATGTGAAAGTCAAACAAAAACCTCTATGAAGTTGATAAGACCTACTACTCCAGAAGCTTGCTAAGGGAAAATAGTTGCAAGATAGGATGCAGCTATCAATATGAGTAATGGCTCAACAAAGGAGCAGCTATATATAATTAGTCTCTTCCCTGAGATAGCTGAGAGCATAGGGAAATTTCTGTGAAACAAAACTTATTTAAATGCAAAGCAAATGTCCTTGAAGGCATGGTTGATCTTCATAACGGAAATACTACTGTTGTCATCACTAAAAAGCTGATGGTTATCTAGTTACCACCCTAGAATATGATATATGCTACTTCCCTATACTTACTGCAGGAAGTAATTTCCTTAGTTTATTTGCTATTCTGTATGAAACCTACAGTGAGAGAATAGTGTTACAGTTGAAAAGTCAAGCTCTCAAGTTTGAAGATGCTAGACAAAAGGTTGTTTTGTGCATATCTATCCATCTTGGGGAAAAAGATTTCTGGCAAATAGTAAATTCATCAAAAATTTATTTTTCAGGACCCCAAAACTAATGAATTTGAATTAGTTGTGTGAATTGTTTCATATGGGAAAAAAAAAAAAACCCTTGATTTCCCACTCCACCCCTCAAAATGTTGAAACAGTTTGTTTCAAAAAATGTCAGAATGAACTATTTTGCCATTTCATTTTGATCCAAACAATATTTTTTCTGTTTTTTGTTTTGATTTGAAACAAAGTGAATTTTCTTCCAGGTTTTTCGGTTTAGCTATTGAACTGAAAAAAAAATAATTATTTGCTCAGTCATAATTGCGATACAGGCTCTAGTTACGTGGTCATATTGCACTTTTTTTCAACAGGACTCCTGCCTCATTTGATGCACAAGAGGGACTGCACTTGGGAAATGAGGCAGCTTTTCCCCTTTCTTTTCTTTTTTTTTTGGTATCCTCGTTCACTTCATGCCCAGATTTTATTGGCTGCACTGGAGGAGAACCAAAAGAGGGTCACTGGAAAATCTCACATGAGTAACTAGAGTTTCTCATTCTCCTCGCTATGTAGTCCAGTCTGCCATGCTCTCTCATGCTAGTTTATAGTCTGTATTATTAAGATCAGGAACCAGCACAGGAGAAAAAAAAAAAGGGAGCAAGTGTAATACCAAAAGACCCCAGTCATCAGTGGGCGGGCTCAAACCTGGGACCTCTGGAGCTTAGTGCATGAGCCTCTACTGCATGACCTAAAAGCCATATGCGTTTTAGGTAACGCTGTAGAGCAGACTCATTAACTCTGTCTCTGTCTCTCTGGTCTCGGTGCCACTAGATGGGACAGAACACCACACCCAGAAGGTGTGTGAGTTACACAAGCAGGCTCAGCTTCACTCCATCACAACCTACCTGTAACAATCGAAATATATTCTTTGTTCAGCCAGAGCTGCTGATAATACTATGACTACAGAAAATTAATGGGTCTAAAGGCTCCTTACTGGCATGTTTGCCAACTGTTGAACGGGGATAAATATCTACAAACCATTTAAATACTCTGTATGCTTCCCTGCTAAGCTGCTTCTCCGTCTTTATAAAGCCGTGTGGTGGGCTTCACTAGACTGACAGCTTGAGAAAGCAAGACAAATAAAACATGGTCTGCCCTGACCAATAAAGGCTGCAAGGGTGGGGTAATAGGCCGTGGTAGGGGAACTAAATGGTTCCTTACTGAACATTAGAATGGCCTAGTGATTAAAGCACGGGAGGTCTGGATTCTATTTCTACCTCTGCCACTGGCTTGCCATGTGATCTTGGCCAAATGGCTTCATCTCTCTGGCCCAGTCCCTTATTGATTTCCATGAAAGTGAGGAGCCTAAATATCTTTGAGGACCTGAGCCTCTGTGTCTTGCTATCCCCCCATCTCTAAAGTGGAGATAATGTTCAAAAAAGGGGCTGGGAGGCTGAATTCAATAATGCTTGTAAAAATTCCTGATGGCTTCCTGTGGAAGGCACTAAAGTTACATCTACTCTGCCTCTGGACATGGGTACTGGAGTGTGGGTATGCTCGCCCATGTACCCTATATCTGTGCTGAATGTCCAGATATACTGTGGTGGACACAGGTATATGCTCTGGACCCAGGAATACCCATATCCACACTTTTCTTTTTGCATATCCACACTGTAATTTTTGGTACACCTGGTCAGCGCTAGCATTTCCAGGGTGGTATCTGTGTCACAGGAGACGTTCTAGGGTCCTCCTTGCTGCTGGTGGTATTGCAGATGCCTTCACACTTTTGGCAATGACAGCTCCCACTCACTGCTCTCCCCTGCCCATCTTAGTGGAAGACGTGGAGCAAGTGACTGATGATGTGGTTCTGCCACTGCTCCTTCTTGCAGGACAAATGTGCCTGTGATGCAGTACATGACCTGCAAGAACCTTGGTTGAATGGCCTCAAACCTTTCTCACAAGCCAAAAGTGAGAGACTAGGACAGTGACTGATCCACTGATGCTATATGACAGAGAAACGCAGGAGGTTGCTGGTGCTGTGACTGTATATCTATGATTGGACAGCTGCTTCTGGGCCAGGAGGATCAGCACGGTGTGGTGGGATCACGTTGTCTTGGAAACCTGGGATGATGAGCAGTGGCTGCAGAGCTTCAGAATGAGGAAGCAGATGTTCCTGGAGCTCTGTGAGAAGTTGGCTTCTACCCTACAGTGGGAAACCACTTGGTTCTGGAGACCCGTACAGGTGTAGAAGTGGGTGGCTATTGCCCTCTGGAAGCTGGCAATGCTGGACAGCTATGGTTCAGTCACAAACCACTTGTGGGTGGGGATGTCCACTGTTGGGCCCATTATGGTGCTGGTTTGTGAAACTAACAACACTCCCATCTACCCATGGGTGGTCGCCATCACAAAAGTTCTGGAAATTATTGCTGGGTCCCAGAAAATGGGATTTCCAAATGGCGTGGGGAAGTGGCACCCACATCCCATACTTTGCCCCTCCTCCCCAAGTAGTGAGTGAATACATCAGTCAGAAAGAGTATTATTCACTCGTTTTTCAAGGCCCAGTGGACCACAAAGGCAGGTTCATAATCACTTATGTTGGACACGCAGGGAAGGTTCATGACACCAGGGTGCTAAGGACATTGAGACTGTACTTGAAGGAGGAAAAAGTGACTTTATTCCCCAGAAATGATGGGGTTCTGTATGGTGTCTCCATGCCCAAATTTATTCTCGGGGACCCCGCATACCTGCTCCTACCCTGGCTAATGAAATCCTACCCCTACATCAATGACCTGCCAGAATGAGAATTCAGCTACAAACTAAGCATCAGCAGGATGGTAGTGCAGCATGCCTTTCGGTGGCTGAAGGCTCACTGGCAAAGCCTATACACCTTGCTGGATGCCAGTGTGGCCAAGATGTCTGCTTTATTGTGGCACGTGTGCTTCATAACATTTGTTAGACTAAAGGCAAGTACTTTAGGACAGAATGGACACTGGAGAGGACTGGCTTCCAAAGCGTTTATAGACAGCCTGATCCAGTGAACGTTTATACTGGTTGCTGGATCACAGTAGGCCAGGGAAATCTGGGATGCAATTTGTGCCTACATCTTGGAACAGCGGGGGGCAGAGGGTGACCTCAGCCTGGTCTGAAACAAAGTGCCCCACTGCATGCAGCTGTTGTAAAAACAACACCTTGCAGGAACAACACCTTGCAGGGAATATTCCCACTCACCCTCCCGCTGATGGTCATTATCCAGTCGTTTCGGTAAAGACTCAGTACAGATAATTGGGACAGTGCACCTCCATGGGAACAACACCTTCTGGCTTATGCGGAAGGTGCCTGCCAAGTTAAATTGCACTTTCATTTTGTGTTAATGCTCACACCTGTTAGCTGCACCACAGTTTAGGGGAATTGCTCAGTGCCTGAGGACCTTGAGAATCGTTGGTGAAGGGGGGTGTGAGGAGCTCTTACAACCATTTCCTGGCAACTGTGATTGCGTGTGGGGAGACGGGCACTTACTGGCTGTTAACTGTGAGTAACCCCAGGGTTCAAAGTGGTGCTAGTTTTTGAGGAGTGGGGGAAGGTGACATTTTAGTGCTGTTCAGGGTGTGATGGCAGGTATTTCACTTTGCTTTTCCTGTTCTCTGTTTTGTAAAACCCACAGGGAAGTTCACCCAGCCCATCTTTCTTTCTCTAGGTCATAAAGTTACCAGTTATTTCCATGCACAGTTTACTTTCCTCATGTCTCCAGCTTCCCTGTATTCACACACACTTGGACAGGGGATTGGGAGGTGGTTCTGGGAAGGACAGAGAGGACTTTACAGGTCTCTGCCCCAGACAGTTACATGACTCAAGGCACGGACTGGAGGGTCCCACAGCCGAAGGGTGGACAAAAAATGTAGGTGTTCACCACAGCCCCAATGAAGGGTCCACACATCAATAAAGGAAACACAGATTTATTGAAACTAGTGCATGTAGCATAACTCTGAGCATTTTTTAAAGGAACTGAGAATTAAAACAGAACCGATCAGATGCCCCGAAGAACATTACAACTTCACTGCCTGTGACCCATCTCCTTGGCCTTCATCTCCCCTTTCCCCGCAGGAGGGGAGAACAGCTTCCCCAGACAAGGGGGGCATGGCTGTGGAGAATGTTCCAGGGGGACAAATGGGGGCATCTCCTGCATGGGACTTGGGGGCTGGACACATGCTGGCCTTCAGGCCCAGTCTTGGGCTCATCAATCTCCTGCATGGTCACAGGGCTCCCCCTGGGAGGGGTTTTGGGTGCCGGTGCAGTGCCTGGAGTGCTGCGGCCTCCCCACATCATGGGGGCTGGTGTCCTCCATCTCAGCAGCTTGGTAGGCTGCAGATGCAGAAGGATGTGGAGTCAGAGGAGGAGGTGCCAGCTTGCGCATACTGGCAGTGGCTATTGTGGCAGGCAGGACCCAAATCTGTTCCCTCACCATTTGTATCACGGACTGAAAAAGGGCATGCTCCCGGTGCCTTTGGGAGAGCTCCTGTTCCCCGAACCGTGCGTCCTGCTTCAGAAACCAGAGCATTAATTCCCCCGGCCTCTGGACAAAACCTTCCTCCCACTCCATAGCCTGTGGCTCCTGCTCAGTGGCAAGTTCCTCCCTTTTCCTCAAAAAGTCAAACTGCTGTTGGCTCTTGTCGATGCCAATGAGCAGCTCCACCAGTGTCCTCCTCCGTCTGCCCATGGGGTGCTGCTCCTGGCTTTGGGCAGAATGGGCACAGTCTCCTCAGCCAAAGGTCCTGCCAATTCAATCACAGGCACAACATTATATTTTATTTTTTCTTGGAAAGCAGGGAAGAAAACCCCCCCCACATAACAGAACTCTGCTTTAGAAGGCCACCAATATAGATGCGTTTCAGCATTTTGGAACACGATTTGTTTCATTATCCTTGTTTCTTCAAATGACTTTTGCAGACCCCAGGAAAGGAGCAACTGCTGGAAATGGTACGTGGCATGAACTAAGGGTTTTAAAATATTTAATGTCTTAAAGCTTCTGATTGGGCTGGTGGGCTGTGAGGTGCATTTATTTCAGGGGCAATGTTAAGCGCTCTCAATTTCTCCTTTACAGGCTGTCCATCTGGTGGAGAACATTGCAGTTCTGAAAGCACCAGACTGAAAAAGGGAATTGACTTCCCAGTCCGGTGGTGGGGATCTGGCAATCTGTGCTGTCGGGATGTCTGTGCCACTTGTCACCCCTTTACATATCGCTGAATGCACGGTTTGGTGAGCCATGAAGATGGAACAAGCCCATTTATGCTGCTGTTGAACCTTAAGAACCATCTGGAGTTTCTGCTGCACCATACATTTGCTGACATACACTTACGGGACCGAGAGGCAATTCCAATGGAAACAGATGATATTCAAAGTTGCAGATGGAGCCTGCATGGAGGGGGAGAAGGAAACCACTTCAAATGCCCACGGACGCATCCCCAAATCAGCCCCTGCAGCATCAGGAAATACGGAAAGAAAGAGTCACATCACAATTTACTGTGTTCCAGGGACTTTCAGATCAAGACCACAATCCACTTGCCTTGCCACTGCAAAGGGAACCACATTGTGTTTGTGCAGCCGGAGCAGATCCCTGATCTACCCCCATTTCTCCCAGCTTCAGCAGCATGGATCTGAATGGGCAGGTGCTGGACACCAGGGCATGGGAATGCCTGAAAACATTTGTACCGTGACAGAGAACTGCTGTGACAAATGGACCACTTGTGCGTAAAGTTAAGCAAGTGTGTCTTTGTGGGATCAGGTCCATAAAGGGATACCACTAATATAAATATCACAGTACCATCCTCATGGGTGGGTTTCTGCCCCTGCTCAGAGCCCTGGAGGCCGGCTGTCATGGAAGCCATGCAAGAGCAGGGCCTAAGAGCTGTATAACCAAGGGAAATGATTGTCTATGTTTTTCAAGCTCATTTTCTTGGTGTATTTGACAGCATATAGCGAGTGTCACTGTTTCCCCCCTTATAAGCCCTGATCCTGCAATCAGATCTGCCTGGGCATCAATGCTGATGTTTATTTATTTTCCCAGACTGTGTGGCCCACCTATAATCACAATTTCTATTGTTATATGATTGCAAAGGATAATTTGTCCCTGGTCAATCATTATGATTCTATGACTAGACACCTTATATCTTTTCCTTTCTAATTATACTATAAAATAAACAAAAACAACAATAGCTCCTCCTCCTCCTTTCCAGGTCATATTTATTATCCCAGGAAATTCAAATGGGAGGCTGCCTACCACTGATTTGTTAATATGTCAACTACAGTAACTGTAGCGTCCATGTACATTGGCCAAACCGGACAGCCTCTACTTAAAAGAATAAATGGACACAAATCAGATGTCAAGAATTATAACATTCAAAAACCAGTCGGAGAGCACTTCAACCTCCCTGGTCACGCGATTACAGACCTAAAAGTTGCAATACTACAACAAAAAAAACTTCAAAAACAGACTCCAACGAGAGACGGCTGAATAGGAATTAATTTGCAAACTGGACACCAATAAATCAGGCTTGAATAAAGACTGGGAGTGGATGGGTCATTACACAAAGTAAAACTATTTCCCCTTGCTTATTTTTTCCCCCTACCGTTACTCACACCTTCTTGTCAACTGTTGGAAATGGGCCATCCTGATTCTCACTACAAAATTTTTTTTTCTCCTGCTGATAATAGCTCACCTTCACTGATCACTCTCATTAGAGTGGGCATGGCAACACCCATTGTTTCATGTTCTTGGTGTATATATATCTCTTCCTACTGTATTTTCCACCGCATGCATCCGATGAAGTGGGTTTTAGCCCACGAAAGCTTATGCTCAAATAAATGTGTTAGTCTCTAAAGTGCCACAAGGACTCCTGTTCTTGTAGCTTCTGTGGTGTCCTAGCGAGCAGTAGGCAGGATTAAACCAGCTGCTCTCAGGGCAGGTTTATACGGCAGCTGGGAGGTGGGATTCCCAGCTCGGGTAGCCATCCATGTCTTAGCTCCGCTTCAGCAGCAGTGTGGCTGCAACAGCTCAGGCTGGCCACCCAACTACATACCCAGGGCTCCAAGCAACAGTCATTGTACTCAGGCAGCCTGAGCCGCCATGGCCACAATGCTATTTTAGCATGCGAATGTAAGGGGACTGTTGCCCCCTTACTAACATTCAGTGGGGGTGTTCTGGTTGGCTAGCTGCTGGTACTAAAAGGAGAAGGGTCGATGGGAAATCAGAACCCTGAGACTGACAGTCCCCAGGAACAGTGGGGAGAGGCCAATATTCCGGGTCAGCCTGAATGACAGGGCGGGCAGGCTAATCAGGGAGTCGGGAGGCCAGGGATGTCCTGTCCTCCATGTGAGCTGGAATTGCCTGGGTCAGACAGAGTGGGGCTGAGCTAAAGAGAAAGCTGGGGTGCAGGCTGAGCTGGGGAGCAGAGCTGTGCCAGAGCGGCCAGGAAAGCAGCCCAGGAAGCAGGTCAGAGTTGGGAGCAGTCACAGAAGCAGCCCAGGGAGAGCAGACCCTGTGCTGGGAGCAGAGCTGCAGCCCCAGAGCAAGAGACACAGCCCAGGGAGAGCAGACCCTGTGCTGGGAGCAGAGCTGCAGCCCCAGAGCCAGGGACACAGCCCAGGGAGAGCAGACCCTGTGCTGGGAGCAAGGCTGCAGCCACAGAGCCAGGTGTGGTGAGCAACTGGGGCCAGCCAAGGGGGGGACCCTGGGCAAAGGGCCCAGCGCAGAAAGACACCCCCAGCCAAGGTTCCTTGCAGGCCAGACTGGGAGGGGAGATCTTAACCTGATGGGGGCTGACGCTGGGAAGAAGGGTCCCACCACCCAAAGCCTGGAGGTGTGTGGCCACCACCATTGCAAGTGTCCAACCCGCAGCATCCCTGCAGCACAGCCAGGGCCTGAGAAGGAGGCCTGGGACCTACAAGGAACAGACTGTGAACTGTCCTGACGTTCCAGGGACACTGTTTGAAATGTTCCCTACCACAGAGTAGGGTGATATGGTTTCCTTTAACCTTTCCCATTTTTCCTTATTCTTTTTAAAAATTAATTGTTAATTAAACAACTTGTATTTACTTTAAATTGTATGAAATGATCAGAGGGTCAGGGAAGTGCCCAGTGCAGAGAGAGTACCCCGGAGTGGGGACACCCTAGCCCCTGTCCTAGGTGACCACAGCAGGGTTGGGGGTTGAGCCCCCCAGGAATCATGGACCCAGCCTTGTCGGGGTTATGAGGACTCTGCCAGACAGGAGAGTGGAAGGGGAGTCCTCAAGGGCAGGGAGGTCTCTGGGTAAAGGAAGTGGGAGCGAGGACTCAGATCCTTTCACTAGCCCACTTCATTGGGGTAGTGCAGAAGCCAGGAAAGTTCCCCACAATAGTGGGACCATTCCCCCGCTTACACGAGCTCAAGCAGAGCTAATGTGTGTATAGTACCTGAGATGTCTGACATCTCCCAGCTGCAGTGTAGGCATACAGTCAACCAAAGAGCCAGCAGAACCAGTTGGAATCACATGGGTAAATGACCATTCACTTCCACACATCACAACATTCCTGGGTCTCAGGCCTATGCCCCACCCAGGTTCCGGCTCTCATGAGTCAGGACAGACAATGGCTTTTTTTTATTGCTTCCCTGAATTGTCAGTCACGTCCTCCATTGTTACAACACTATCTCTAACCAGTATATAAACGCAGAACAGAGGGTGAGGTACAGGTTCTGCTTGGGGAAAAAAAAAAACACAACAAGTGAGGTGAGTTGTTCTGTTTCTTACTGGCCTGATCCCTGGAGTGAAGACACTTCTACTCGAAGAAGAAGAAGAAGTAGTTTGAGTTTTAAAGGTAATGAGCATGATTAAGGTTTAGGGTTGTTTTTTGTTTTAAGAGTTTCTAGTTGAAATTGAGACATAGCTTGTCTTTCTCAATTACTGAGAGACTTGCTTCAATTCACCAAGGTAAGCTACCTAGTGGCCCTAGTTAAAAGGCTAAATAGAACTTGTATCTGTCTTGTCCTTGGATTAAAAGCTAGGTTCAGTTTGCAGTGTGTATTCAATAACAAAATAACTCTTAAGAGATGCTAGTTCTAGTTGTAGGTTTATCTTGATTTCAGGTACTAAATTTTCCTAAAAGCAAGCCTTAGGGTGGAAAGAGGAAAGGGGGATATGTGATCTATCTACCTTCAGTGTGTGTGGGAGAGGGTGTTGAAACAACTGCTGATTGCCTGCCTGTCTGTCAACTGGAAGATGCAGATTTCCTGGGTGTAAATTGCTTCCATACAGACTCTTCCTGTATCAGTCAGAACTCAGTGATGTCTGACATGAGACCTAAATGCTGACTTGTCCTTCAACTAGCACAGCTCTTTCCAGGGAAGATTTGTGTCGACATGTGCAAGTAAAAATGCTCAGTTTTGCAGTTACGCAAATGGGCACTACCTGGAGGCAATTGTACTTGGCTCTGGCATTGAGCCTGTGATTCCTTCCATCCTAAACCTTTTGACCAGGAGAGAGTGTATTTGAAGGAGAAAAAAAATGGAGAAGGAGAGCTTCTTCCTCTAAGCATGTGCACTGCAGCCCTATGCCAGGTGTCCCAGTGCTGAGGCCCCAGAGCACTGCAGTAACTGGGGAGGCTAGGCGTTCCTCTCCTCACCTTGCCTGCAGGGCCCAAGCTGGTGGGTGAGTTCTGAGCAGGCTTATTGGGTCAGGCTCTTATACGTGAGCTTCTACAAAACTGGGAGGGGAGAGGAACCACCTATCTCATAACTCTAACCTGGTGATTTGGCTACTCACCTGGGACGTGGGAGACCCCTAGTTCAAGTCTCCCCCCCCCACCTCAGGGACCAGGGATTTGAATGGGGAAGTGCTATCTCTCGGTGAGTGACCTAACCACTGGCCATGAGGCACTGCGATGAAGGCTTCCTCCGCCTCTCCTGTTGTAACTGTTCCACTGAGAATAAATAACGAAAATCACCGGGCCAGAGAGAGGGTGCATGAGTGACTGTGTAACCTGGTGGTTAGAGCACTCTGGATCCTGGGTCTCCCACCTCCAGTCCCCCTGCTCCAATGGCATTTTCATGTTATTTATCCACAGTGGAACAGTTTCCTCAGGAGAGGCTGAGGGACCTCGGCTTAACAATACCCCATAGCTCTTCTGTGAGATGGCAGCTCCCTGTTCAAATATTCTCCCCCTCAGGTGGAAGGGTGGCATAAACCACCATGCTTGTGACTCACGTTCTGATGTGTCTGACTCTCCCCATTCATTGTATGGGAGCTGAATTTGGGCTTTGTGAAACCCACAGACCTTTTTCCCCCAAGCTGCCTAAAGTTAGGCATGGTGACACTCGGCAGCCTCACACTGAAGTTTCTCTGTGACTCTAACCCATAGTCCCCAAAAGCACCCCTGGAGAGGGATGCAATGAGGTGTCCATACTGCACTCTGGGATTGCATAATGGAGCTCTTGGCTCCTAGGGGGCCATGAAATCCTGTTTGAGAGAGCACCAGCTGCTGTGGCTCTTCACTTTCTGAACAGTGAAACCTGCCTGGCATGGGTTTCATCTGTTCAGTTAGCGGCAGTGCTAGAACTTAGTGATGAGCTCAGACATGAGGATAGTCTGCTGCACTTCTCCATCTTGCCTTTCGGTTACACTGGACTGCACAGTGCCTGATAAAGAGATGGAAACACTTACCAGTCATAGATTCATAGATATTAATATCAGAAGGGACCATTATGATCATCTAGTCTGACCTCCTGCACAACGCAGGCCACAGAATCTCACCCACCCACTCCTGCGATAAACCTCTCACCTATGTCTGAGCTATTGAAGTCCTCAAATCGTGGTTTAAAGACGTCAAGGTGCAGAGAATCCTCCAGCAAGTGACCCGTGCCCCATGCTACAGCGGAAGGTGAAAAACCTCTAGGGCCTCTTCCAATCTGCCCTGGAGGAAAATTCTTTCCTGACCCCAAATATGGCAATCAGCTGAACCCTGAGCATATGGGCAAGATTCCCCAGCCAGACACCCAGGAAAGAATTCTCTGTAGTAATTCAGATCCCATCCCATCGCAGGCCATTGGGCCTATTTACCATGAATATTTAAAGATCAATTAATTGCCAAAAACATGTTATCCCATCATACCATCTCCTCCATAAACTTATCGAGTTTAATCTTGAAGCCAGATAGGTCTTTTGCCCCCACTACTTCCCTTGGAAGACTATTCCAAAACTTCACCTCTCTGATGGTTAGAAACCTTCGTCTAATTTCAAGTCTAAACTTCCCGATGACCAGTTTATATCCATTTGTTCTTGTGTCCATGTTGGTGCTGAGTTTAAATAATTCCTCTCCCTCTCCAGTATTTATCCCTCTGATATAATTATAGAGAGCAATCATCTCCCCTCAGCCTTCTTTTGATTAGGCTAAACAAGCCAAGCTCCTGGAGTCTCCTTTCATAAGACAGGTTTTCCGTTCCTCGGATCATCCTAGTAGCCCTTCTCTGTACCTGTTCCAGTTTGAATTCACCTTTCTTAAACATGGGAGACCAGAACTGCACACAATATTCCAGATGAGGTCTCACCAGTGCCTTGTATAACAGTACTAAAACCTCCTTATCTCTACTGGAAATACCTCGCCTGATGCATCCCAAGACAGCATTAGCTTTTATATCACATTGGCGGCTCACAGTCATCCTGTGATAAACCAATACTCCAAGGTCCTTCTCCTCCTCCGTTACTTCTAATTGATGCGTCCCCAGTTTATAACTAAAATTCTTGTTATTAATCCCTAAATGCATGACCTTACACTTCTCACTATTAAATTTCATCCTATTACTATTACTCCAGTTTACAAGGTCATCCAGATCTTCCTGTGTGATATCCTGGTCTCTCTCTAAATTGGCAATACCTCCCAGCTTTGTGTCATCCACAGACTTTATTAGCACACTCACACTTTTTTGTGCCGAGGTCAGTAATAAAAAGATTAAATAAGATTGGTCCCAAAACTGATCCCCAAGGAACTCCACTGGTAAGCTCCCTCCAGCCTGACAGTTCACCTTTGAGTATGACCCGCTGTAGCCTCCCTGTTAACCAATTCCTTATCCACCTTTCAATTTTTATATTGATCCCCATCTTCTCCAATTTAACTAATAATTCCCCATGTGGCGCGGTGTCAGACACCTTACTGAAATCTAGGTAAATTAGATCCACTACATTTCCTTTGTCTAAAAAATGTGTTACCTTCTCAAAGAAGGAGATCAGGTTGGTTTGGCACGATCTACCTTTTATAAAACCATGTTGTATTTTGTCCCATTTACCATTGACTTAAATGTCCTTAACTACTTTCTCCTTCAAAATTTTTTCCAAGCCCTTGCATACTACAGATGTCAAACTAACAGGCCTTTTGTTACCCCGGATCACTTTTTTCCCCTTTGTTAAAAATAGGACCTATGTTAGCAGTTCTCCCGTCATACGGTACAACCCCTGAGTTTACAAATTCATTAAAAATTCTTGCTAATGGGCTTGCAATTTCATGTGCCAATTACTTTAATATTCTTGGATGAAGATTATCTGGGCCCCCCGATTTAGTCCCATTAAGCTGTTCGAGTTTCACTTCTACCTCCATATCCTCGTTCCCATTTGTCATGCTACCATTATCCCTAAGATCCTCATTAGCCTTATTAAAGACTGAGGCAAATTATTTGTTTCGATATTGGGCCATGCCTAGATTATCCTTGGCCTCCACTCCATCCTCAGTGCTTAGCAGTCCCACTTCTTCTTTCTTTGTTTTCTTCTTATTTATATGGCTATAGAACCTTTTACTGTTGGTTTTAATTCCCTTTGCAAGGTCCAACTCTACTTGACTTTTAGCCTGTCTCACTTTATCCCTACGTGTTCTGACCTCAATAAGGTAGCTTTCCTTGCTGATCCCTCCCATCTTCCACTCCCTGTATGCTTTCCGCTTTTTCTTAATCACCTCTCTGAGATGCTTGGTCTATAACTCCTGCCTATGAATTTTTTCCCCTTTCTTGGGTTGCAGGCTTCCAAAAGCTTCTGCAGCTTTGACTTAAAGTAATCCCAGGCCTCCTCTGCCTTTAGATCCATAAGTTCTTCAGTCCAATCCACTTCCCTAACTAATTTCCTTAATTTTTGAATCAGCCCTTTTGAAATCAAAAACCCTAGTCGCAGATTTATTTTTGTTTATCCTTCCGTTCAGTTTGAACTGAATTAGCTCATGATCACTTGAACCGAGATTGTCCCCTACAACCATTTTTTCTATGAGGTCCTCACTACTCACCAAACCCAAATCTAAAATGGCATCCCCTCCTGTCAGTTCAGCAACTACTTGATGAAGGAATCCATCAGCTATCGCATCTAGGAAAATCTGAGCCCTATTATTATTACTAGCACTCGTCCTCCAGTCTATATCTGCAAAGTTAAAGTCTCCCATGATCACGCAGTTTCAATTAGTATTTACTTCATTAAAAACATTAAAGAGGGCTCTATCCATATCCAAATTAGATCCCCCAGAAAGCAGGGGACAGGTGCAACAGGTGGGTTTGGATCTGCACTCATGAGCTTCCAAGTGCATCAGTGTAACTTGGGACAGCCATGTGGTCCTAGTCACCACCATGGCTAGGTTGGATCCAAAGCTGCATTCACTCATCCACCAAAGGGAAGGTGGTATCTTTGTGCGCTGATCAAACAAACCCGCTCCAGGTTTCTAGAAGACAGTTGCTGGCCTAACTCTGAACAATGTGCTATGTATGAGGCACTTCTGCTACTTAGAGGTGATACTTCACTCCAGGTTTCCAGTCCAACCTGTGTGTGGTCAATCCCCTATACATGCAGCAGCAAGCTGGACTTCAGTGCTACATCAGGCTCCTGAACTTCTGGTGTGCTAGGCTGGAAACTCTCTGCAGCAGCTTCTTCTCATTAAAGGGCTATTTATTGTATCCATTTTCTTACTGAATTCAGGCAGTGCAGTAATCCCCGGTTACTTTGTTTAAATTCAATTTATTTAATGCTGTCTCAACACTTTCAGTTCCCAAAAATCCCAGCAACACTTTGAGTATTGAAAGTGTATAACTGCTCTATAGAACAGGTTTCAGAGTAGTAGCCGTGTTAGTCTGTATCAGCAAAAAGAATCTAAGGTGCCACAAGTACTCCTCATTCTTTTTGCTCTATAGAAGTTACAGAATCTTCAGCTTTCCCAGTATCTAGGCAGTGGGCCCTAGATTCTGCTGGTCTCCCATCTGAGACCACTAGATCAGTGTAAATATACCTCAGAGCTATTGGCTTCGGGCTGTCTGCAGACTGACAGGCATCACTGCCATTGCCTTATGCTTGGTTCATGTTGCAAGGCCTTCTTCCCAACCGTAAGTGCTAGATGAGGAGTTTCACTCTGAAAATGAGAGGTGCTCTGGAGCACAACTCTGTGCTAAGGGATGGCTTCTGCAACATGCCCTGAGGCCAGAGGGCTGGGCATATTACCACACTTAGCTGTCTCCAGAGGCAGCTGAAGTGCTGCTTAGCTCTTGCTATTTGCAGCCTGACTCCTCCCCCAGAGCATGTTTGCGGGTAGCGGGAGGAGTCTCTTCATAGTATGAAGGGGAAGGCAGGTTGGTCTAACTCAGTACTAACAGTCTCTTGTCAGCCTGACTTCTCCCTTTCCTTCTGGCACTCTTAGAAAGTGGTGAGCCGAGTGGCCAGTCTTCCCTTGATCTGGTCTACCTACAACATGGTGTACATGGCCTACTCTTCCACCAAAAAGGCACCCCTGCATCAGATCTGTATGTGGTGTGGCAGAGAGAGGGGTGAAGACCATGGCTGAAATGGCAGTCTGCTGTTGACTCGAACCTTCTGAGTGAGTACACTGTAAAGAACGCTTGGTATCTCTGGTCACCGGCAGCCATGTCCATGGGAGTGTGGAGATGGCAGCATCTCCTCTTCACATGCGAAAGCTTGATGTCGATTGCTTTCAGTCTCCTTCAGACCAGTTAACCCAAGTGCATTGCATGGGAGCAGACTAGTGTCACTTAAAGTATCCATGAGATATATATATACTGCTGTCTGTGGTTCTTTCACGCTCTGCTGCAATGGCAATCTAAACAAAGACACAGGCGGCGAGTACACAGCCTCCAGTCTCAGCCTGACCCCACCAAGCCAAGGGGAGTTTCTCCAGGGACTCCAGTGGGGTATGAATGCCACTTTTTGATTTTGCCTGGGTGATGCTCTGAGTGCACCATGCTTAAAGCCCTGCATGGGGATTCTCTAACTTGTCAATGCACTTAGACACCTTGGGACAGGCAATCAGAGTACCCCTCCCTGAGCTGATGGATTTACAGAGTTGGGAAGAGTACCATGTAACTGTCTGCTGCGTCCCATCTACCGCTAAGGTCCTAGCACAGTCTGGGAGGGATGCCAAACCTTTCTGGGGAGAGGCTGCTGTCAGCTCCAAATGGGAAGCTGGTGGTAAGTGCTTTCACAGATGGGGGATGGAATAGCACACCAGCCTGTCTGTAAGGAGACACCCATGCTAGGCTGGTTCCACTAGACACTGAGGCAGCTGTTGAGTTGAACTGAGATTTGATCCCCCAGAGACAGCCAGAACATGTAGAAGGAACATAAAGCAAGGGACTTCTTGGTAGCAGACTGCTCTCTACTCAAATCCTGGGAGTCTGGTGTGTTTCTGCTCACATTACAGCAGGACCTGCGGGTGACAAAACCATCTTGAGAACATTTAAACTCCATACAGGGTGATAGGGATAAGCTATTTTAAATATGGCGTGATCTGACTCAAGATTTATAATAAAGGCAATGAGTCTGAGCCACAGGATGTCTGAGGAGAGAGGGGCAAACTTGGAGGAAGCATTAACTCTGTGTGTATCCTGACTGGCTTCATGTAATATGTCCCTGATGCTGTGCTGCTTCTATAATTTAGGTCTACAGCTGGTGAGACTTTTGTCCCCTAGAAAAACTATTAATGGTGGGGGTGGGAGGACAGATTTGGCAACACTTTGCAGATGTAGACAATTTTGAGTTCATGTCAAAATGTTTCACTTTGACCCTCTTGAAACAAAAGTTGTCTTGAACTGAAAAAATACGTTTTTCAGTTCAACTTCTATCTTAACCACCATTAAACTCTCTAAAGCAAACCGTTTCACTTTGGGTTGAGCAAAATGCTTCATTTGACAACTTAGCTTCTTGGAATTGCCAGCGCTGCTGCTGGAGAGCCAAGTTTAGTATGATCAACTCGATTCTGATGGAAAAAGAGGACTTGTGGCACCTTAAACTAACAAATTTATTGAGCATAAGCTTTCGTGAGCTACAGCTCACTTCATCAGATGCATGCACTGGAAAATACAGTGGGGAGATTTATATACACAGAGAACATGAAACAATGGGTGTTACCACACACACTGTAATGAGAGTGATAAGGTAAGGTGAGCTATTACTGGCAGGAGAGCGGGGGTGATGGACACCTTTTGGCTCTTGCTACTTTTCAGTCTTCCCATTGTGCTGATGTTGGCTGCTTCGTAACCTGTTGTCTCAATCTGATCTTAGTCATTGGCATAGAACCTTTCCTACCTAATTCCAAGATCTATGGCTCTTCCCCCTCCAGGTTGATTCTGTGAAGCAGGGAGTTGATCATAAGCTTTCGGTGCAACTTTTTCCTGGCCATCCTAACGTTGGTGAATTGAAGCAGGAATCTTCCAGAAGGGAATGTAGACCCGCTGTACAGAGCTTGAGGTACCAGGTTACTGGGTTCTGGCTTGGTTGGGAGACAACCTATACCTTGTTATACATAACGACCCCACTCAACCTCTCTTAATCTGCTTCCTTCCAGAAGATGAAATCTTTGGCTCTTGTCATGTCCCACAAGATCACGCAGCAGCTGCAGGACACCTTTCTGAGCCTAGAGTCCATGATCCAAGCCCTTCCCTCCAGCATTCAGGACAAGGTGAAATGGGCCTATTGCAATGTTGCAGAGCTTCATGCTTCCTTCTCTGCTGCCAGGTCCTTCCAGGATCTGTCCAGCAATATCCTGATCCAGAGCCAAGAGAAGATGGCCATGGCAAAAAAATACATGGATGAGCTGCTGGTATATCTGAAGCATAACACCCACCTCTCTTGGCTTGTGGGATCAGTCTCACCAATGGTCAAAGCTTCTGCTACCTTCCAGGAAGCTGACCAGGTGGAAGAGGAGTCGGGACTAGCCTGCAGATACCTCCATGTAAGGACTTGAGTACCACATCTGTTCACCACTGCCACATCCACGTAATGGGAATGTCCTTGTGGCTTTAATCACTCAACCGCATACCATGTGTGGCTTGCACTGGAAAGGCAGCTCTGGGTGATGAGACGACTCCTGCAAACTATGGTGACTGACTTTGGCAATGTGCCTGAACATCACTGTGTTCAAATAGCCATGCTGGAGTAGCTTTCTGAGACCAGGGCTACTGTGGCCATGATGCACTTGCGTATGAAGTACCTAAAGAGAAAATACAAAAGGATGTAGTCTAACTATTCTAGCAAGTTTAAAGAGGAATTTTATACCAGGGTAAAGACTGTACTTGGTGTAGTACTAAATTGACTTATCAGTTCCGCTTGCCCTCCTTCTAAGGTGTTAGCCAAGTAGCAAGGGAGTAAGTAGAGGCCTGTACTTCCAGCAGAACGCAACAGAAGACTTTCCCCTAGAACACTGCTATCCTTGATAGGCTAAAAGCAGAATTTAGACTGAATTTGTAACCATTAACTTTGCTGTTAGGGATGTCCCATCCCTCTGCTAGTCTTAAGCACTTGTTGAAAAACTTGTTCCTTTAGGGGAAGTATTGTAGCTAGTAGCAGAAGGTCTATGATTCAGGTGTAAGAATGATACTGACCAATGGAAAGTGGATGTTTTTGTTTGTTTGTTCTTTCTGCTATTTCTACTTCACAGCATACAAACATTTCTTGGCTAGATTTCCTTGTTCTTCCCCTTCTCCTAGCTAACTAAGAAAGAGTGCTTGACCACTGAAGAGATTTTCAAAGACCTAGTATATCCCGTGCAAAGCTTGAAATAATAATCAGTACAGTTATGGAATTCTAGTCTGATAAACCAACTTCTAGTACTACATCCAGCATAGTTTGGGTATTGCATTGCTGAGTTTATGGGGGATTAGGGTAAGAGCCTTTTGGCAATTCATCACCTCCAAATTCCACTTTCTGGCCAACTCTACTGGTAGAAGATAGGAAGAAAAGAATTATGGGTTACAGCTGGGTGAAACTTTTTTGAGTAACTCATTTACCAAAACAAGGCCACTTAAGGCTGACAACAGCTATTTGTGAGTTCAATGCTAATCCACTGTATGGCTTCAGCAAACAATTGTTTGGGTAGCTTCACCAAACAGGAGGAGGCAGAGGAGCACCTTCAACCAATAACTCGGTGGTTAGGGCACTTGCCTCACTCATTTGTAGCTCTTGAGTATTTAGCCTGCTTTCCTTAGATTTTTTTTATTTTATTTTAAATCTTTATCCTGTTTTGGGTTCAATGCAACACTTCATTTTACTCCCATCCTCCCCCAAACAACTCTTCAATTTATCATAAATGAAAGGGACACCCAAAACCATGGTTTTAGGTTCAACTCAACCTGAATTTGTATTCTTTGTTTTAGAACTCCGTGAACTGAGAAATCAGTTAACAGCACAGCTGTAATTGCATTACTATGCAGAAGGGAAGGTAGGACTAGCTTGTCCTGGAGCAGTGTGATAAAGATACCTGCTGTTTCTACTGTCTCTCTTTGTCACATGAGAGGTGTATTCTCATAAGGTGGAGAGAACTCTTCTCACAGAAACAAAGACTGGCTCTTGAAGTGAATATGGAGTAATTTTGGTTGAACAATACCAAAGTCTGCAGTGTCCTTTTCATAATACTTCCAAAAGTGCCTAAAATCCATTGACTGGTCAGCAATTCATGAACATGGGCAAACAACTTAAATTGCCCACCCTTCTCTCAGGTATTCAGTCACCAGGCCTTGCTGGAGACAAAATAAGCCAATCTGAGTTGCCAAACCAGTGCTGAGAGACTTGAACTAAAACCAGACAGGTCCTATCACTCCACTGCCCTCCTTGTCCCATTGTCACCACATAATTACTCTTTGCCAAAGAACCAAAAGCAAATCTTGGTGGGGTGAGTTGGGAATAGCATTTAAGCTCTTAGCAGAACTAGTCACCCTATAAATAAGAAACAGTGACACCATAAAGAACTAAGCTGCATTTAAATTTAACCGTTCCTGAGATTAAAATGCTTGTTTTGGAGATAATTATGGCAGACCTCTCATGTATTTTACCTCAAACAGCTAGTATATTCTCAGCCTTAAATCCATCTTAACATTGCTCTCGTCTAGCAATCCAGAACCATTTACAGACCACAAAACTTAGGCTTAAAGAATAGAGTATCTTCTACAACTGGGGCCCCTAAGCTGGTTTGTCTTGGGGAGCCCCACACGCTCTTGTCACAGAAGGAAAATCATTCTAAAGAGCTTTTCATACCAAGATTTGCTTGCAAGCTGTTTCAGTTTATGGGGAGAGGTCTGCAGGATACAGTAACACCAGCACAAGACTTCATGTGAAAACAAGTTAGTTCCTTTTGTGGAGACAAGGGTGCGTACATGCATAGGGGTGCATTAGCTATAAATTCTAAGTTGGCTAAGAGTCAGAACAACACAGACAAGATGACTCCACTCCATGTTCATAGGTCTCGGAGAGACACTCATGAAGAATATATTTTATGTTCTTTAACACTTTATCTATGACCTGGAAAAGAAAACAAAATCCTCACTCATGAAGTGTGCAGATGACTTAAATAGACTGAGTGGTAAATAATGAAGAGGACAGGTCACTGATGCAGGGTGATCTGGATCACTTGGTAAGCTGGGCCCAAGCAAACAATATGTGTTTTAATAGGGTTAAATGTAAATATATAGATCTAGGAACAAAGAATGTCAGCCATAGTTGCAGGATGAGGGAGCCTATCCTGGAAAGTTGTGACTCTGAAAAAGATTTGGGGATCATGGTGGATAATCAGCTGAATTTGAGGTCCCACTCAGATGCTGTGGCCAAAAGAGCTAATGGAATCCTGGGATGTGTAAACGGGCAGCTTGAGCAAGAGTAGAGAGGTTATTTTACCTCTGTATCTGGCACTAGTACAACTGCTGCTGGAATCCTGTGACTGGTTCTGGTGCCCACAATTGAAAAGATGTTGATAAATTAGAGAGAGATCAAAGAAGAGCCATGAGAGTGATTAAAGGAGTAGAAAATGTGCCTTCTAGTGAATGAGCTTCTTGAGTCTGTCCACTTAGCTTAACAATGTGAGTAGTCAAGGGGTGACTTGATTACAGTCTGTAAGTATGTATGTGAGGAACAAATCTGATAACGGGCTCTTTAGTGTAGCAGGGGAAGGTAAAACATGATCGAATGGCTGGAAGTTGAAGCTAGACATATTCAGAGACAAGGTGTAAATTTTAAACAGTGAGGGAAATTACTGGAGCAACTTACAAAGAGTTGTTGTGAATTGACCATCACTGGCCATTTTAAAATCAAGATTGGATGTTTTTCTAAAAATCTGCTCTAGGAATTATTTGCTGGAAATTCTGTTGCCTGTGGCATACAGGAGATCAGACTAGACGACCACAATGGTACCCTATAGCCTTGGAATCTATGGGAAAAACTTTCAAAACTCTAAGGCTCGGGTGAAATACCTCAGCAACATGATTTCCCTGATTGTTTAAATCCTGCAGCTTAAACAAATTCCTGCTTGTAGAGAAGGAATCTTTGCTTGGTAGTTTAATGTTATTTAATGGAACTTACCCATGTCGGACAGGTGGAATTTTAAGGATCAACCACTGTACAAGTCTATTTTTACCTCCATTCATCATTATTTCCCATACGATGACTTTAAATAAAGGAGATAAAATGAGGTACCAAGAAACTGAGGACATGAGCGTGAAAGACTAGCTAGGGACTAGAACTGTGTGGAAGTCAAAACATTGGGTTATCACTGATCCCCACACACCCTCCCTAGTTTTGCTGGGCTAATCTCTTCACCCTTTGAATTTCACGCAAAGCAAAACTCAGCTGTAAGCACCAACTTACTCTGAAACATAACTTGGCTCTGCTGGGATGAAAGCTTTGCAAACCCAGTCTGAGATTCAGCTTGTAATGCAATCTACAGCCGGGTGAGTTTTGACCGGAGTGGAAATTTTTTTCTCTCCCTCTTTTCCTCCCCAGACATTAATAATGTTCCCATATCTCCAAGAGAGTTCCTTATGCTCTGGTAAGCATGAAAATAATCTACTTAAATCCCATTTTCTTTTCAGTGATTAGCAAATATTGTCTGTGGAAAAAGTAAAACTATAGGTGGTTATTTTTTTTTTAAATGGTCACAAAAATCCAGATCAGAAACAAAAATACAATACACGGGCTTTCACTGCAGTATTGCCGACCTTTATTAGCTGAGGAAGTATTCAAGAGTTTTTTAGCAAGATTTCTGGACTAACATCTTGATAAGATGTAGTGAAGCATCTGAACTTCAGCAGGTTTATCTAAACAGAACTGAATCCCTCATGTTTTAATTTGTTAAAGTAGCCCCATCACTTGTTGTCCCTTTCTCTTCTTCTCTTTCCCCAGTGAGAGTCTGTGATGATCCATTTTAATGGCTCCCATCTAGCACCCTCAATGGACTATTTTCATATCTATGCTTTAAGTGCTCTAGTCTGGAGGCAGGAGTGTTGCAAAACATACAATGAAACTAGAAAATCTCAAAGGTCCCAATACACTGCCCCAACTAGAGTATCTGAGCCAGTGTAAAGAAACCTCTCACATCAGTCAATTGACCCACCACCCTAGAGTAAAATATCCCTCCTTTGGGGTATATTGTAGCAGTAGAGCATGCTGGAGTTCTGAGCCTTCAGTGGAGAAAGCCCTGCAGCCTACCCTGTCCATACGATAGCATAGGAAGGTCTCAATGATTGCAGGTCAGGATGTCAAACTCATTCATTGGAGAGGACCAGCTTCCATCCTGAGTTATAGTCAGTGGGCCACGATGTAAATATGGCATGACATACTTCCCTCAATTCATCTCCCAGGGGGAGGCTTACATAAATATCAAGCCATTGTTCCAGGAAGTCTGCAGATGCAGGAAGACAATGCTGCATCAGTTTCATTGAGGAGGTTTATCCCTCATGGCTGAAAAAATAGAAATGTACTTTTTTTTTTTTCTTTTTTAAAGAAGAGAGTTTACTCTCTGCACAATCTGCATATGTGGGCTATTAAAATATACCTGATGGTGTAGGTCTGGCCCATCATTCACTTGACACATCTGCTACTGTAACTGACATAGTTACTCCACTTTAATCTCAGTGGGGAAAGCAAAATTCGTTTCAGCTGATGTTTGTTTTAACCCTTGTTTTTCACAGGATTCTCAAATATTTCACCCTTTGTTCTTTACAAAATCTCCAAGGAGGAAATCTGGAAGCAACTCTGATATAAGCATTACCCTCCCCTGATGGACTTGCTAGGATTTACTCTGCCACTGACCATTGTGCTAACCGGCTGGGAGAAATAAAAAGGCCTGAGAAGTAAGTAAGAAATTTCAGTCCCGTGGGGGGGATGCTTCAAAGAAGTCAGCTTCACATCTGTAGGGGCTGTTTCAAGTCTCAAACCTATTGAGAGACAATGGTAATGACCTATCCAGGTGTGAATTCAACCTGTGATCTGGTGGTGATAGGCTCCGTTTGCATGAATCATGTCACTTCTTGACTCCCCTGGACAAACTGTAGAGGGCCTAAGTTTCATCAAACGATATTGATGAATTAACCTGTTATACAGAGTCATATAACTACAACTGTAGCTGTAGCTCGACTTCTACCCCTTGGAAAGGCAACCATTTTTAGGATTTTTTTTTTAAAAATATATTTATTTATTTTTATTTTAAAGGAGCCAAGTTAATTGAACTAGGAACGTAGGCTGAGATTTGGAGTCAAAGCCCAGGGGGCTTGGGGCAAAAGATGCTTTTGTGTCTTCCCTGTTCTGGGGTGCTCGGGGTTCCAGTGTGGTCCCCGTGTACTTTAGAGCAGTGGTTCTCAACCTTTCCAGACTACTGGACCCCTTTCAGGAGGCTGATCTGTCTTGCAAACCCCAAGTTTCACCTCACTTAAAAACCACTTTCTTACAAAATCGGACACAAAAATACAAGTGTCACAGCACACTATTACTGAAAAATTGCTTACTTTCTCATTTATACCATCTAATTATAAAATACATCGCAACCCCCAGGTTGAGAAACACTGATCTAGTATATAGGGCAGTATAAACAAATCACTATCTGTATAAATTTTAGTTTGTACTGACTTCTCTAGTGCTTTTCATGTTGTCTGTTGTAAAACTAGGCAAATATCTAGATGAGTTGATGTATCTTCTGGAAGACCTCTGAGTACCCCCAGGAGTATGAGTACCCCGATTGAGAACCACTTAGAGGAGCCAAGAGGTGCTCATAAGTTACAGTGACCCTTGACCCAACCTGCCCATGAGATGCTTTTTTGGCCCACAGCACCGGAGAATTTCCATAACTGGGTAAGTGATTGGGACTCCCCTCCTGCCTCCTATGCTGGGGCTTGTGAAAGGGCTTGCCCAGGACAGCCTATGTCTGGGGGACTCCTATGGCTCCTGTACCCTACAACAATGTTGTACATGGGCTGTTGCAGGAGGGGAAATCCCTCCCACAGTATCTACCAGGAGCTCTTCAAGCTGCACCTCGGTGGAGTAGGCTGGGTGGCTGGAGATGTGGTGCCAATTAGAGCTGGGCAAAAAATGTTCCACAAATAATAACTTAGCTGAAAAATACATTTTTTCAGGGCACCAAAACTCTTCACAAATTTGGGTTGAATTTGGTGAATAATTTCAGCAGGGGGGAAAAAAGGGGGACAAGGTCAAAACATTTTGACGTTTTGTTTTGAAATGACGTTTGCTAAATGACGTCATTTCAAATCGATGTTCGAAATGTTTCTTTCAATCTACCAGTTTTTGTTTTGTTTCAGGGGAATAAAACGAAACAAGAATTTAGGTTTGGTTTGAAACAAACCAATTTTTTTTGGCTCCGCCATTGAATTGAAAAATCAGTTATTTGCTGCACTCTAGTACCAGTGTAGATGTCATGTGTGAGTCTCCACGTGTATCATTTCAAGTCATATTGAACTTCACAAGGTTCAGAGAAGCACCTAAACCCCTTGGCTCTGCAAAGCAGGGCTAAACTCACTAGAACTAGCTTTAGCACGAGGTATCTCATACTCATCCCCCCTTCCCATTAGCTTGAAAGTAAAACACTCTCAGTTCTCTTTATGGGATTTTTGCATTTCCCTTTCTGATCTGGCCTATGACATTGCAAGGGAAATGATGGGATGGAGGGGAAATTGAACTGAACTTCTTTGAACATATTTGAAGCTTTAAATTGGGCTCAGTGTGAACGGCAGGATGTGTGGGTTGCTTCTGATTTTATCCAAACCCATTTGCCCCTCTGTAATTATATTGTTTAGCCATGATACCAACCAAGCTCTTTATTCATATCCACATTAATAAAGAACACCAATGGAGCCCCCTGAAAAGAGGATATGTTTTCAGATATCTTCTACGGCTCTTAGCAGCCCTTGGAAATGATGTAGTGCCTCCTTGTTTCTGATAATTGTAGTGTAAGTGAGTACACCTTGTCACCCCCTAGTACCACTCCTATGCACTTGAGCAATGGACACATGAGCTAGCACTGGTTTAGGCTGATTTGAATTTTAAATGCAATCATGGTAACACTTGTCCCTCGCTTCCTGCTAGACAATACCTCTATCTCCTTTCATTGCCAATTGCCCTAATGTTTTAATTATTTAATTCTCCACATGAGTTCACTTGGTTTTTTCCTCCATTTGTCCATTTTCTGCTTCTTACAATTCATGAGTGATATGCCTGGCTTTTACAGCATGGGATTTGATTTCAGTACAGTCTTGGGCCAAGGACACCCCTGGGTATCTGTGACGGGTACCCTGGGGTAGAACCTGGAACTGGGATACTATTGTGCCCCCTTAACTCTCCAGCCTGGGCTGTCTGTCACAATGCTTTGCTAGTGACAAGCAGCAAATCCCTCCAGAAGTTGTGATCACTCAGCACAACAGCATGCGGAGCCCCACACCCAGCTAAGTTGCATGAATGCTCCCAGAGCCACTCACGAATGATACAGAGAAAGGTACCAGCAAATCTCCCAAGTCCCCAGCCTTACACCCCCAGAATATACTGTCTTGCCCTGGTCAGAAGTCTGATCACTGTTAGTTTATTACTCAGTCCACCCCACCCTCGATGTGGAGAGGACAGACACTTGCCTTTGTAAACTGAGCTGAGATTTTCCAAGGACTTCAAGCAAAACATGTTTTAGGTAAAATATAAAACAGATTTATTAACTACAGAAAGATATATTTTTTTTAAAGTGATTATAAGTGGTAGGCACAAAAGGTCAGAGAGAGTTACCAAAGCAAATAAAAAGTAAGCACGCAGGCTAAATCCTAAACCTTATTGGACTAAGCACTATTTGGATCAAGCAGTTTTTTTCTCACCGCACTGGATGTTGCAGGTGGGTTGCAGCCCTTAATACCCAGGCTTCCCCTTTCAGCCTGGGACCAGTTTCCTTAGTTCAAGTCTTTGTCTTCCTAGCGTTCTTGTTGCTTCCAGCATAGGTGGGGGAGGAGAAAAGGTAAAAGCATGACGCTACTGTGCCCTATTTTGTATCCTCAGTCCAGGTGCCTGGAAAACACTAGCCCAGACATGTCCTGGTGGGCTTTGCCACGTCAGAGTGGAGCAATCGCCCATTGTGTGATGATTGTGCAGCCCTCTTACAGCACTGTAAGCAAGGGATTTACAACTTCCCTACTGATTAACGGTCATTTAATGCCCACCTGGTTGGGGATCACCTCCTTTGCTGTCACTGGAGAATCGGCAGCGGATGACTGCCAAACGTACAACATATGTCAATAGCAACCAAACAGCAAAATCTCATAACTTTATACACACTAACAATATACATATTTTGACAGAACACTGGGTTTCAGCAGATCATGACCTTTCATATGATATCTTATGTGGTATGCTTTGTATGAAATATCACAACCCTATATGAATGATGAATATGAGGGTTACAGGGTGCTTTTTGGGGTACACTGTGTCACAGTATCTTTCCTAAATGCTGTAGTTTTTCCAGGTAGAATGGTTTGAGGTGTTAGCTGTCATTTTAATGCTGCTTAAGCCACACGAGACTGCTAAAGGCATGCTCTCAGGCAGGGGTTCTCAGGCTGTTTTGTACTTCAAAGAACATCCTGAGAACCATTCTGGGTCTTTGTCCCATATTTAGACCTGAGCAGGATGGAGGTATTGGGTCAAACCATGACTGGTTTAGCAACTAACCTGAAGGGCACCTGTTTGTTGGAAAGAGAGACTTCTTCTTCTCATCAGCAGTAACACAGGGGTATTTAGCAGCTACCCACGTTCGCAGTAAGAGAACAGTGGCAGCATCCGCATTCTTTCCTGACTGGAGAGCGCCACCGCATTTGCGTGTGACTCTGCCCTGTGACAGATGCCTCTACCAGCCATTATTGACAAAGCTCAGAGCAGGGCAGTTCCAGCAGAGCTAGTGCTGGGCAGGGTCCGCTGAGGAATTGGACAGCAAGCTTTGCTTTGCTTCTCCACCCTGAGGGCAGAGGGGTTCAATTAATCTCGTTCAGTTTTGCTTACAAACAGAGCATGAAACTCTGACCACTCCAATACAGCCTCTGTGTGACTTTTTAAAGCCCCAGGCCCCATGGGGTGGGGCGTGCGTCTGACCTGATTGATAGCTTTCTGGCCCTTTAATGCTGCAAAACCAGCAAAGTCCCCTCAGTGAATACACCACACTGCCATCAAATAATTACACTGGTTGTGGTGGTCTCTGAGCATCAGAGACTGTGACCAAGGTAATTAAAATCCATTTGCAGAAGCAGTTAGCTAGCTGTATCGACCTGCTAGCCTCCTATCCATTCCTGTATTTATTTTTAATTCAGAAATGGGCTGGGATTCTGGAGCTGTGAGGTCAGGAGAGGTCTGTGCTGGGGGAGACTGAGGATAATTAATGAGCCTGGGCTGACGTGTTATATTTTCTGCCATCCTTTTTATTGTCACATTTTTGGGCTGGCCGTACTAAATTCACTTCCTTACATTACATTACAGTGATGGGAGCCAGTGTAAGTAGATAGAAGAGTGTTTATGGCAATGGATGGATGGATAGAATGATAGCCGGGTGTGTATGGGGTTGGATGGGATAATAGATAATGGGGTGGTTTTGGGGATGAGTAGATAGTGGGGTGTGGATGGGGATAGATAGCTGTTGTACCCTCTAACCCATTTCTAACCCTTGCTACCCATTTTGGGATTCCCTCCAGTTTATCAGGCTCTCCAATGGAGAGAGTCCAGCGAAGGGCAACAAAAATGATTAGGGGTCTAGAACACATGACTTATGAGGAGAGGCTGAGGGAACTGGGATTGTTTAGCCTGCAGAAGAGAAGAATGAGGGGGGATTTGATAGCTGCTTTCAACTACCTGAAAGGGGGTTCCAAAGAGGATGGCTCTAGACTGTTCTCAATGGTAGCAGATGACAGAACGAGGAGTAATGGCCTCAAGTTGCAGTGGGGGAGGTTTAGATTGGATATTAGGAAAAACTTTTTCACTAAGAGGGTGGTGAAACACTGGAATGCGTTACCTAGGGAGGTGGTGGAATCTTCTTCCTTAGAAGTTTTTAAGGTCAGGCTTGACAAAGCCCTGGCTGAGATGATTTAACTGGGAATTGGTCCTGCTTCGAGCAGGGGGTTGGACTAGATGACCTTCAGGGGTCCCTTCCAACCCTGATATTCTATGATTCAATGGTTTCATTTCTCCTCTTGCTGCACACTGTCAAATGCTGGGTTTGTCTCACTTGAATGCGTTTCTCTCAAAGGAGGCTCAGGCTAGTCCACACTGGTTTCATGTCTACCGAAGATGGTAGCAAACTGACTCTGACTCTGTAAACCAATTTCCGATTGACGAGCTGCTCACCTTCTCCTCCCTCTTCAGCACTGGGAACGCTGGGCAGAAGAGGCTGAAGGGTCAGCAAAACCAAACTGCTAGCGTTAAAGAGCCTGGAGCAAATTTTCATCTCAGGATGTGCCTGTAAAACATGCACAGGCAGCTGCTGACAGATAGTTTTGAGGCAGCCAGGGGGCCTGTGTGTGCGAAGAGATGAGGGTGAGGGCAGAGAGGAGGGGGTGCAGCTGCTTTGCGTACCCGCGCCTGCCCTCCAGCCCCCGTGGTGCTGCTGGCCCCTGGTAAGAGACTCTTTAGGTGACAGAATGAGGGGTGTTGGGGACTAGGCGAGAATGAGATGAGGTTGGGGAAAGGGAGAGGAGACGGAGAGAGAGTTTGGGGGGTTCTGGTAGAGAAGAGACTGGCTGAAGGAAGAAGAGTCTTGGCAGAGGGGGTGCTGAGGGCCAGGAGGAGACATTGGGGGAGTCTGTGTGAAGTAGAGGAACAGGGGGATTTCACATAGAGGGAAGTCTGCAGTAGAAAGAGGAGAGGCTGGGTTATTTAGGGGAGTGGTTCTAAACTGGGGGTCCAGGGCCCCCTGGGGGGGGTCCAGGGCCCCCTGGGGGGGGGGCCCACGAGCAGGTTTCAGGGGATCCTCCAAGCATAGCCAGCATTGGACTTGCTGAGGCACAGGGCAGAAAGCTGAAGCCCGACTGCATGGGGCTGAAGCCTGGGGACCTGAGCCCCATCACCCATGGCTGAAGCCAAAGCCTGAGCCGCTGAGCTTTGTGGGGGCCCCTGTGGCATGGAGCGCCAAGCAATTGCCCTGTTTTCTACCCCCTAGTGTCGGCCCTGGCTCTTATATGCAGAAAACCAGTTAATTGTGGTACCATGGAGTTTTCATAGCATATTGTGGGGACCTCAGAAGGAAAAGGGTTGAGACCCCCTGATTAAGAGGGTGGGTGGAAACTTGGCAAGCTGCCCGAAGACTGCTGCAGCACAGGGTGGGAGCCACTCAAGATGGCACCAGAGGTGGAGAGCTAGGAGGCAGCCAAGGTAAGTGCTGGGGGATCTTGTTTGTTTAAGGGAAGCGGGGAGACAGTAACGTGTGGTGTTGGGACCTTTTCCAGGTGGCAGAGGAAGGGTGGTGATCTTGGGGTACTGCGAGGTACTCTGCTGTGAGTGGGTGTATGCAGGGGAGGCTTCAAGGAGTCTTGACATGCATGGAGAACCTCTGAGACTGTGCCAGGGAGCAACAACCCTACACGCTTCATTCTTGCAATGACAGTTGTAACCAGACCAGCCAACGTTCCTCGGATATTCTACTGTTGCAAATCTGAAATCTCCCACCAGGCCTTTCCCTAGCCAAGACACTGAGTCATTCATTGTGGACATTGCTGTCTCTTTTACCACACGGCGCTAGCTTTGCTATAGTCAGTCCCAGGCTGTCTTTGCAAAACCCACTGATTCGGGAGGCATGTATGTCTGCCGTGTTCACACTGCGCCTCTCCCCTCGGTATGTCAGAACCATGTTCTCATCCCCATCTCGCCTTCTACACGAGGATGATTGCAGCTGGAAGCTGAAGGTCACTTAAAATGTAGTTTCCATTTAGCTGTCTTGATGGGGTAATAATAGCTGAAAACAAGGTTTACCAGCCAAATTACAAATCCATCACAGTGTTTTCCCCTGTAAGAACCTGATTGGAAACAGCTGTCATTTGTGGGACAACTAGAACGGCCTCTTTTGATTTCCCAAATGTTTCCGCCTGAAAGTTGTATCATTTTCCCCCATCCCTTCCTTTACTCCTAGGGATAATCCCGCTGGCCATCATATTGTATGGGGCTGGTTGTTAGAATGGAGTGGGAGGAACTTAATGCGAGTTTCACACTGTATGAAAGTAACATGCACCGAGAGGTCTTTGTGGTGAGCTCCTGCTGTTTATTCCCCACCTGGAATCCCTTCTTTTGGATACCGTAATCCATGTACTGGGGGCACACTGTAAGGTCATGGAGGGACTCTGGGCCTGAATCATAGACCCCATGCAGGCTTTTACGTGCAGTGATTGTCTCATTGGTGATTCAGGCAGTAGAAATATGCAGCTAGGTGAATTAGATCCTGCACAGTTCTGGGTGCTTTTAACCTCCACTGGACTCAATAGTAGGGTTGCCAATTTTGGTGGGATGTATTCCTGGAGATTTCATCACATGACATAGTCGTTAATTCCTTGAGACGCCAGGCCCGTCCTGAAGTGTTGGCAACGTGACTCAATAGGAGTTGAGAGCACTTACCGGAGGAAGTCAGCACCATGCTGGATAGGGCCAGGCTGGGAAAGAACAACAGAAGCTGGTGATCTTTTAGGCCTTATCTACATACACAAGTTGTCCCACTTTAAGCAATATTGTTCAATCTATACAGACCTCCCCTCCCCCTTGTGGATGCAGTTATATGCATATAATGGTGTCTATACCAGTAGATCTTATTCCCATAGGGCAAGGAGAATAAACTAGAAGACACCTTTATAACTGTGTCCATACTAGGGGTTGTACTGATGTAACTATATCAGTGAAAATTCACACCCCTCACTGCCATAGTTACAGTAGCACAAAACCACTGTGTAGACCAGTCCTTAGAGTCCTATTCTGCAACCTGTATTCCTGACAAACAGTGCTGCTTCATGCAAATGCTTGTTATGGCTATAGGGCCACTGCTGGGAGCATGCGTTCGGGCGGTGGCATCAGGCCCCGAAAAGTAAAGATCCTGCTTTCACATAAATAATGATGTATAATAATAATTAACAAGAAGATCCTAAAAAGCAAGGGAAAAGGAATGGAAATTACAGAAGCCATGAAAGCAAAGGAGTTTTTATTTGATCTCTATTTTCCATAAGCCCCCAGCTACTTTTTATATATGTGCAGAAGTGGGAAAGTTAGACACAGAAATGACCCAGGACAGAAGGCTGCACCGTCTCTCAAAACAACCTTTGAAATGGACCAGCTGTGAGTGATGGGCCTCCTAGACTCTAATCATGATCATCTAGTCTGACCTCATGATCCCCGCAGGCCACAGAACCTCACCCATCCACTCCAGCCAAAGGCCCGTACTCTGGCTGAGACTACACTAGCGAGCGTACAGTGGTGCAGCTGTGATACTGTAGGTCTCCTAGCGCAGACGTTCTAAGCCAACAGGAGAGAGCTCTCCCATCGACTTAATCCAGCCCCAACGAGCAGCAGCAGCTATGGCGGCAGAAGCTCTCCCACCGACAGTGCTGTCCACACTGGTGCTTAGGTTGGTGTAACTTAGGTTGCTCAGCGGGGGTTGCTTATTCTTACCCCTGAGCGACGTAAGTCCTATCGACCTCAGCTGTAGCGTAACCATAGCCTGAGTGACTGAAATTCTCAAATCTTGATGGAAAGACTCCACTGTTTACTCTGGTGAAACCCAGCCTCAGTCCCTGCAGCTAGGTGGCATCATTTACACCTGTGCAAAGTGGGTGTCAAGTGCTCCCATCGGTGTGCGGGAGTGGAGAACTCTGGCTTGGTAGCACTTGAGACCCCACTCTTCTCTTGCGGTGTGTAGGTGTGCGTGACTGGGCACAAAGCAGCACCAAGCCATAGTAATTTTATTGGGAATCTCATGACTTTGAGTGTTTCTTAAAGCCCCCAGCTGCTGGTGTCAGATTACCTCCTGAGGATTACCTCCACATTCATTTCTAGCTCTCCACTATAAATACTGCAAAAACCAGCTGGCAAATAATAATAATTAATAAAACCCTGAACACTTTTATTTTTATTTTTTTTTAAATCGGGGTTTGGGGGTCTGACTCCTGATTTTTGAGCCCTGGGTTTGGCAATACAGCTGTGAAGAATTAGACTCAATGAGTGAGGTTAACAAACAGCAGGGAGGGATGGGGTGAGGGAGGACAAGGGTCACAGCAGTATGGTATAATTCTCTATTATCTCCAATATTTAAATTTGCTGTTCAATGAGATTCCTGGTAGGAATATCCACAGGAATAGCTGTGGGAAGCAAATACAGAAGGATGAACACACACAAAGCAAGTTCCAGGATAGGGTGGGGTTTTTTTCTTTGCCAATATTCATGGTAAGCTTCTTGATGTATTTGCCCTGCAAAAATCATGTGTAAAGGGGAACAGATTCCTTGCTTCCGAACAAATGTGTCACTCCTCTACTGAGATGTATGTGGACTAGGCCTCCGGGACGATATCAGATCATTAAGGATGAAGGATTCAAGAATTTGTTACTCTGGTGTTGACTTTCTACTCTCGCCTTGACTAAATGTGGCAGGGGCTCAATAGTAGGATTTAGTAGCCAGTTTATCAACTGCATTTTTTTCCTCCCCTTCCTCTTTCCTTTGATTATATTGTGGTACAGAAATGTACTCCATGTTTTGCACCCACGGGCCTGATTCCCATCTCACTCATGCCTATTTCATATCAGAGTAACTGAGTGGAGTTACTGCTGGTTTGCACTGATGTGAGACTAGGTTCCTTGTCCCAGCAGAGGCACCATGTAGAAATTTGCTTTTAATATTTTTTTATATTATGTCCTGTATATATTTCTTGCATTTGCTTAAAACCCCCGTTCCACAACTATTGAGCAAGTTGTCCCCCGAATCACCCATCTGACTGTTTGTCTGCATAGGCATTTACACCTCAGTCATCATGTGTAGAACTCTGCCCCAGTGAGGTTTGGTTAGCGTGGAAAAGGTCATTGCCTAACCAGCTTTTGGGAATTAAAAAAAAAAAAAACATTTCCAGGGAAGATTTACAAAAGATGTCTGCTAGCAACAAATGTGCAGAGTCCAGTCGAGGAGTGTTGCAGTATTAACCTCGCTCCAGATATATGAGTCTGAGCAGCAACGTTCATTTTGCCTCTTGAATTAAACCCTAGGGTTTTTTCCTTTAAAAGTCTTTCTTAAATTGTAGGAGAACTGAACAGACTTGGCCTCACTCTGAAGTATCCTACAGAACACTTAGGAGATGTCTCTAGTGCTGTTGAGGGAGACTTAAGCACACAAGTCCCATTATGTAATCTGCTGCACAAAATATTGATTATTTACCCTTGAGCTTGTACGAAGCCTGGCCTGCTTTCCATAGAGAATATTACATTTAAGCACAATTGTTTTTATATACTAATGTCTTCCAGATTTAGCTGTTCTAATGGATAGGAAGTACCAGCGTATGATATCTTCAGATTTTTGTAATGACACCCACTGTAAAACTCTTCTGAGTCAGTTCTGAGCCAGTGTGCCAGCTTGATGTTAACCTAACCATGCGGTTTGAGGTGCTGTCTGTCAGATGAAGTATAAAGCTGAAGTTCCGACCATGGGCAGTAATTAACGAGCCTGGGTCACTTTTCACAAGCACTGGAGTGTATTAATCTATTGCACAGGCCAAATTCCATATTCTGTGAGTTCTGTGGGAGTTGGGCTGGGGTTTCTGGCCTGCAGAATGTGGCCCTAGAGGATTTGTTTCTGCCTCCCCAAATTCCCTGACAGCTTTCGTTCGCCAGCACTGAAATAAATATACCTTAAAACAGCACAGATGCAGGGTTGACCAGCTGAACCAGGTGCTTTTGTTGTGATCAGCAAAGATAATATCTATAGCTATCTCGTGTGTTTCATATGTGGCATTCCTCTTGCAGAGCTGTTTTGTGTTTGTGATGAAGATCCTGCTGTAATTAAGAGATGGCTCACCTGAGAAGGGGCTGAGGCAACAGCTCAGTGGACCCCTAGTGAGCGCATAGGTTAACCAGAGAGATGGCGTCTGACTGTGCTTTTCTGGCCTGGCTAGGAGATGAGCTGGGGCCACTATTTGTTAATCAAGTCAATGGAATGATGATTTCCCCAGACTATTCAAAGTAGCCTCAGCCATTCTTATTTTGTTCTGTTGCCTTACACTGACCGACTCTGTTGTATGCGCGCATTTTCCTTTCTTTTCTCAGCCCAGGAAGCGGTCTTTCCGCTGATGCAAGTGCTGCTCTTACTGGTGATTCCTCAGGAGAGGCTAAGGTGCCGAGTATTTGACAGTTTCACTCCCATTGATAAATTGGCCTTGAGACATCCTGCTATTGTCTCAGATTCCAGGGCCCTGGATTGTGTCTGAATGCAAAGGAATGATTCATACTCCTGGTGAAAAAAAGATCCATACTCCTTTTTGACTAGCGAAGTATTGTGGGATGAATGACATGTGGCAACCTCATTCTTAAGAGGGATGGATTGGATCTACTAGTGCATTAAGCAAGAGCAGGGACAAACAAATGAAGCCCAGACTGGAATCAAATAAACACTAATTTGGGAAACCTAGATTTCCCGTTTATTTTCCTTTGCTAGGGGAATGCATAAACAGCCCCCTGTGGATTTGTATTGTTACTGAATGCATTGTGCTGCTGGACCAGCTATAAATTAATGGCAGCATGTCTACTTGGGCTCATTCACCACATGAGTCTTGGCAGCAAAGACAAGCAGCTTAAGTTTGATGAGACTGAGAAGGGGGAGCCAGTGGAGGGCTACAAAGAGAGGGATGACATGGTCAGACCAATGGGCTAGGACAGTGGTTCCCAAACTTGTTCCACCACTTGTGCAGGGAAAGCCCCTGGCGGGCCAGCCGGTTTGTTTACCTGCTGTGTCCACAGGTTCGGCCGATCGCAGCTCCCAGTGGCTGCGGTTTGCTGCTCTAGGCCAATGGGAGCTGCTGGAAGCGGCAGCCACTGGGAGCTGCGATCGGCCGAACCTGTGGACGCGGCAGGTAAACAAACTGGCCCGGCCCACCAGGGGCTTTCTCTGCACAAGCGGCGGAACAAGTTTGGGGACCACTGGGCTAGGAGAACAATCGTTGCTGCCGCATTATGAATGGATACAAGTGAGGCAAGATTCAGAAAGTCAAAGGTAGAGGTGCCATCAAATAACCCAGCCTGACCTCCTGTATATCACAGGGCACCTGCATGCTAAACCCAACAACCAAAGTATTACAGCCCACAGGAAACTAGATGAGACTAGACTCTTATGTGCCAGAAGCAGAGAATAGGAGGTATCGAAGCCTGGGACTATCCAGCTTAGAAAAGAGATGACTAAGGGAGGATATGTAGAGGTCTGTAAAATCATGACTGGCGTGGAGAAAGTAAATACGGAAGTGTTATTTACTCCTCATAACACAATAACTAGGCGTCACCTGATGAAATTAATAGGCAGCAGGTTTAAAACTAGCATAAAGAAGTACTTCACACACTGCACTGCCAACCTGTAGACTTGTTGCCACGGGATGTTGTGAAGGCCAAAAGTATAACTGGATCCAAAAAAAGAATTAGATAAATTCATGGAGATTAGGTTCATCAATGGCTATTAGCTGGGATGGTCAGGGATGCCACTGTTGGAAGATAATGGTCTAGATGGACCACAGGTCTGACCCTGTAAGGCCATTCTTATATTTTAATGAGGTGCACTTGCCCCCGAGGCCCCCACAATGGCAGGGAACTGATTAAAGAGATATACCCAGATAATCCTGGCAAGTGACCCACACCACATGCTGCAGAGGAAGGTTAAAAGTCCCCAAGGTCATTGCCAATCTGACCTGGGGGAGAATTCCTTCCCAATCCACACATGGTGATCAGTTAGACTCTGAGCATGTGAGTAAGAACCAGCCAGCCAAGCACCTGAGGGGAGAATGCTTGGTGCCCCCTCAGAACCCTGCCTTCCCCATCCAGTGTCCCATCTCCTGACAAAAACACTCCCCCTGACCCCGCAAACAAACATACCAGAAGATTGCATTTGTCAAGGCCAGGTTTTAGATGGGGTAAGATCCAAGTTACCTGGGAAAGAATTTTCTGGGAAAGAATTTTCTGTAGTATCTGGCTGATGAATCTTGCCCATATGCTCAGGGTTTAGCTGATCGCCATATTTGGGGTCGGGAAGGAATTTTCCTCCAGGGCAGATTGGAAGAGGCCCTGGAGGTTTTTCGCCTTCCTCTGTAGCATGGGGCACGGGTCACTTGCTGGAGGATTCTCTGCTCCTTGAGGTCTTTAAACTACAATTTGAGGACTTCAATAGCACAGATATAGGTGTGAGGTTTTTTTTTGTAGGAGTGGTGGGTGAAATTCTGTGGCCTGTGTTGTGCAGGAGGTCAGACTAGATGATCATAATGGTCCCTTCTGACCTAAATATCTATGAATCTATGAATCTATGAGAAAGATGTTGCAGTAATTGTGACATGAGAAGATGAGAACTTGGATGAGAGTTTTAGTCATGTGGATGGATAAGGAAGACTGTATGTTACCCTAAGTTGGATCCAAAATAAGTTGACAATGTCCCTTAAGACCAGGGGTGGGCAAACTTTTTGGCCCACCGGCCACATCTGGGTATGGAAATTGTACGGCGGGCCATGAATGCTCATGAAATTGGGGGTTGGGGTGCAGGAGGAGGTGAAGGCTCTGATTGGGGCTGTAGGCTCTGGGGTGGGGCCAGAAATAAGGAGTTCAGATTGCAGGAGGGGGCTCTGGGCTGGGGCAGGAGGTCAGAGTGCAGTGGGGGTTAGGGCTCTGGCTGGGAGTGCGGACTCTGGGCTGGGACCAAGGGGTTTGGAGGGCAGGAGGGGATAGGGGCTGGGGCAGGGGATTGGGGTGCAAGTGGGGGTCAGGGGTGCAGGCTCCGGGTGGTGCTTACCTCAAGCATCTCACAGAAGGAGTGGCATGTCCCATCTCCGGCTCCTATGCAAGAGGCATGGCCAGGCGGCTCTGCATGCTGCCCTATCCACAGCGCCTCCCCTGCAGCTCCCATCAGCCACGGTTCCTGGGAGCTGTGGGGACAGGGGCAGCATGAGGAGCCCCTTGGCTGCCCCTACACATAGGAGTCAGAGGGGAGACATGCCACTGCTTCTGGGACCCACATGGAGTGGGGCAAGCCCCTGATCCCACTCCCAGGCGGGAGCTCAAGGGCCGGATTAAAATGTCTATAGGGCCGGATGCGGCCCCCAGGCCACAGTTTGCCCACCCCTGCTTAAGACGTAACACAGGAACTCCAAGCTAGTTCCGTTACCACCACAAACTGCCAGCAAGGAAACTAAACAGCCACCACCCTCTTTCTTTATTCTCATTCAGATGTCTTCTAGACAGAATAATCAATGCCTTTGGATCAGGCTAACTGGGAGTAGTTTGACCTGAACTCATTCAAGTATTTATCTCTGCCTGTCAAAAGAGACCTGGAGGAGACTGAACAGGGTTTATTGTTGTTTTCTGTAGCTGAGTTCTACCCATCTGATGACTGCATCAGCGTCTCTTGCTGTTAAATTGGACGCTAGTTTTCCCATTCTGCCTGTAGAACCTAAAAAGGGCAGGGGATGCTCAATGGAAAACATTCTGTCTAGAAGCAGTTCTGCTCCTTGGTAGGTCTGCTTTACCCTTTATCACTAAGGAGGGGGTTTGCCTGAAAACAGGAGCTTTGTCCCTTGGGGCTTCATTGTCTCTCATTGATTATTTGCCCCCTCGTGTCACAAGCTGAAGTTTATGCTGTGAGCCAGATTCTGTTCTCACTTACCCCAGTTCAAGTCACAGAGGAGCTGTTGTCAGTAGGACAACACTGCTGTAACTTGGAGCAGAATGCAGCCAGGGGACTTAGTGGAAAATGGGTAACTCAGAAGACTGGTGCTGAGGAAGAGAGTGGCTCACATTTAGCTATTAGTATGAACCCAGGAAAGGGCAGTACCAGCCACAAGCAGTTGCCATCTGATACCTATGTATTGTGCAGCAGTTGCAGACATGAGTTGGAGATCTCAGCAGAAGTCCTAGGCAATGGGTGTCCACATGAAAAAAAAAAAAAACCATCATAGCTGAAATGAAGAAGCATTGCTTCTGTCTCTCCATTTATTATTCTCTTTCTCTACATCTCTTGATACCTATGCTGCCCCCTTCACTGCAGTATCATGCTTGTAGGCGGTATGAGTAGAGAGGATAGTGACAGAATAGACAGCTGGAAACTGAGCGAGCCCTGCGGGTGGTTCCTCTAAGAGAAGATGGAATCATACTGGTAGGTGCAGGCTCACTCTGTCACTGCTCATGTTGTACCCTGTTGATGGATAAACAAGAGGCTTCAGTCTCCGGGCTTGTCAAGCAGGCAACTTTCAAAGAATTCCTTTCTGGAGTGAGGGGGAGGAGGAGAATGGCTGCTTTGTGTTTTTCAATAACACCAGCATGTAGTCCCATCACTTCAATAATGGAGAAGTTCAAGAATAAAGGATGTAGAGAAACTGGAAAGGACCCAGAAGTGAACAACAAAGATGATCAAAGGAATGGAATGCCAGCCATATGAGCAAAGGAACTGGGTATGTTTAGTTTGGAAAGGAGGAGATTAAGTGGGGGACATAACGGTCTTCAGATACTTAACAGGCTGCCATAAAAAAAGATGGAGAAAAGTGAAATTGGAGCCCAGGAAGAGAGCTGTTGGCCGCATAGGATTCCCCCATCCTGGGCATAACATTAGCTTTTTTTGCTCTGCCATAATGCTGCAAAGGAGCTGTAATAATGGGGCTAAGGATGTGGTGCAGTGTTTGTACCCAAACTCACATGCTTTGGGACTAACGTTAGGACAAGGCCACAGTCCAGCCTCTGGTATTACACCTCCTGTCCATGGCATGAGCAAAATCACAGGCACCACACCACAGAGGTGCAAGTTGGAGCTGGGGGAATAGACATACATGTGCTAGGTGGATGCCGCGGTCTCATGAGCGGGAATGAGTGGCGTCATGGGCATACAGACACACCAGGACTCCATGGGTACGTACGCGGGGCGGCTGCTCGTGCTGCCTCTGCCTACGCTACCGTGGCTACACGACCAGTGTTAGTGTGCTGGCCTGAAGAGAGCTAGCGTGCCTATGTCTGCTTGAACTGGGAATCCCACCCCCAGCTCCAACCATAAACGTAGCCTCAGGGGTTCCCTGAAGTCAATGGCAGAACTCACCCCGTGACTCCGTGGGGCAGGAACAAGCCCTTACAGTCTTACTGCTGAAATATGAAAGGTTTTTTTCCCATTCTGAATAGCCAGTGCACTACAAAGCAATGCCCCTGGGCTTGGTATGTATGTAACGCTGGCAGGTCCCTGAATACAACCCACCCATATCTTTACGGGTATTTAGCAAGCTGGGTTAGTGCAGGGGTGAAAGTAAGATAAAATACTTACCACTACGGGGGGCCTGGCTCTGGGCCCCTGGAAGGGGTAGGGCCTCAGGTGGAAGGGGCGGGGCTGGGGGTCAGCCTCCCGCAGCCAGCCCTCCCACGCTGCCCATCCCGCACTGCCTGGGGCTCCAGCTGCTGCCGCAGTAGCAACAGTGGCAGCCGGGGCCCCAGGCCCTTTTAAATTGCCGGGCCCCAGGACAGCTGCCCCTTTTGGCCCCCCCGTTGGCAGCCCTGGCGGGGGGCAGGCAAAAGGGACAGCAACGTTAAAGCGCTGTTCATGGCAGCGCTTTAACTTGGGCTGTTTATGGGCCGGTCCCGGTGGCCACTTCTTACCAGTTCACCGGACCAGCCACTTTCACCTCTGGGTTAGTAGCAATATCCATAGGAATCTCTGAGAGTTATATTTAGCACTTTCCTGTCACTAATGCAAAAACCTCACATGAAACAATTCATCAGCACATTAGAGCTGATATAGTTATTGCAGCCAAACTGGTATTCCACCAAGAGCAGCATATCCTACCTGCAAACTAATAAATCATGGCTGCATTTAAATCAGGGCTTCATGCACAAAACAATATATATTAAATGTAAATGAATATAATTCAAATGGAAACAATATGATTAACACAAAGCAGCGTGATTCTCAGAAAAACAAATATACAGCATTGCAATACAAAAGAATATATTACATATTGCTAGCAATCAACGTTTTTCTTGCACAAACCAAGGATAATGTTATATTGAGTCTTGCCCTGTTTACGTGCATATGGAAGTGGATCCATTACTGTCCTAGTGATTATACAAATGAATTAATTAAAGATGTTTTTAGTAACCAGTCTGAATGATTGGATTTTTAATTGCCTTCTGGAAACCTGAAGAGATTATCCAGCAATTTTTGAGAACTTGGGCTCGTTTGGGGGCTCTATTTTCTTTAACTTGCAAGTAGGTTAGCTGCCTGACAGGTGATTCATCCTCTGACCTTGCTTCTTTGTCAGTTTGTTTTTTCCCCTTAACAATGTTCAAGATACAAGAAACCTGCAAACATTTCTTACCAAGTGACCGCAACTCATCACAGGACAATTTTAATTCACTCTAGAAATCCTTGAAAGGAAGATAAGCCAGTTTAAAAATGGCCAGTTAAACATCTCACCCACTGAAAGCTTGAGTCTGCAAGTTTAAGCTTTGCTGAGTGTAAACCTAATTGAAGCACGCTGGTGCAGACACGCACATATATGGCACACTGGCTGCACTGGAAAAGCTGGTTCTAGTGGTACTCCTGTTTGTAGGTCTAGAAAACAGCTCTTAAACTGATTATAAGAATAATTTAAGTGCAACTGCTGCAGATGCTAAAGCTGATTGAATGAGACAAAAAGTGAATATTTTCACCAATAAATGTGATGGGTTTATGGAGCTCACAGCTTCAGAATGTGGGGCAGAATGTCTCCCTCTAGTGGTGGGTAGACATAGAATCAGACCCTACTAGTATATCCTGTCTCCAATAGTGACCAGTATCCGATACATAGGAGACTTCATTTTCCCCATATAGGACAATTAGGGAATAACCTGCCCATATGAGAAGTTTCTGGCTGACCCAATGCAGTCGGTAGTTGGCATAGGCCCTGAAGCATTTGCATTTATATTCCTTATAACATTTTATCCTATCTAATGTAATGGTGTATATGAAGGTCTAACTCTAAAAAAAATATCCTTCTAAACTCTTGATCTCATTGGTAAACTGTGCCAGGGATCTCCATAAGGTCGGAGGGCTGGGCGGTGTGGACTAGATGACCTTCAAGGCCTCTTCCAGCCCTACATGTCTATGATGCTATGACTATTTGCGTAAGAAAGTTATTGGCATTTCATGATGCTCCTTCTCGGAGTACTTTAAAGAGCAGCATTTAAAGTTCTTCTCTTTCTGGTTGTTTTTCTTTTTATTGGGGGCTTCAGGATGTTGCTGGACTTAGGAAGGAAGCTCCCAGGAAGTTGTTTTGCACTGCATTTTGTTGAAGGCTCTCTTTTAGTTAAGCTAAGTGCTCATAAGAATGTGGCCAATTACAATTGATGGAAGAGGCTTGAAAATTTGATTTAAATAATGTTCAGGCATGTAGTCCAACTACTTGGTCCAGAAATCTCACAAGAACAGGATTTTCCAGGTGATTTTTAATACATCCCACTTTCAGCTGGGGCAGAAATAGCACAATAACAATCTGTGTGGTGGTGTTTTGACAATCAGGCTTCCAGCCTTGACTAGCAACTGAGTTGTGAGGAAATAAAAAAAGTTTCAAAATAGTTGACAGAAAATGTTTCTGACCTCAGAAGGGTGAAGGCGTGAGTTGGTTCTTGTTTTATTTGACCCTGTTGGTTGGCTTTTAAGTAGGAATGGTTGATTTCTGGTCAGGAGACAGTATTTTGGATTTAGAACTCTCCTGATGGATCCTGTGACTCCGTAATGGGGATTGGAAAGGAGAGAGCAATGGGTTCATTTGATTTATCCAGTCATAGCTTGTATCTCAAAGAATTCTTTGAAAGGGATGGATCCAGAATGTGACTAACCAGTGGCTCTCAGGCACACATTCAGATGCAATTCTCACAGCTAGGGCCAGAGTGTATCAAACTGTTTAGGAGATGGATGTGTGTCATGATCAGTGGAATTAGAGTCACAGGGCCCAGGGTCCCTGGAGGGACTGAGTGTCATTACCCAGACTGTCAAGCAGACTGTCAAGCAGTGGTGTCCCCTTAATTCTCTAGCCTAGGGTGCCTTTTATATTACTTTGCTGTGAGAACATCCACTCCTGGCCTGTTCACACAGACTTCAGCATTCAGAGTTCCCAGCTATGTTTCAGAGTAGCAGACGTGTTAGTCTGTATTCACAAAAAGAAAAGGAGTACTTGTGGCACCTTAGAGACTAACAAATTTATATGAGCATAAGCTTTTGTGAGCTACAGCTCACTTCATCAGATGCATTCAGTGGAAAATACAGTGAGGAGATTTATATACACAGAGAACATGAAACAATAGGTGTTACCATACACACAGTAACCAGAGTGATCACTTAAGGTGATTGTCAGCAGGAGAGCGGGGGGGACGGAGACCTTTTGTAATGATAATCAAGGTGGGCCATTTCCAGCAGTTGACAAGAACGTCTGAGGAACCGGGGGGGGGGTAAACATAGGGAAATAGTTTTACTTTGTGTAATGACCCATCCACTCCCAGTCTCTATTCAAGCCTAAGTTAATTATATCCAGTTTGCAAATTAATTCCAATTCAGCAGTCTCTCATTGGAGTCTGTTTTTGAAGTTTTTTTGTTGAAGTATTGCCACTTTTAGGTCTGTAATCGAGTGACCAGAGAGATTGAAGTGTTCTCTAACTGGCTTTTGAATGTTATAATTCTTGATGTCTGATTTGTGTCCATTTATTCTTTTATGTAGAGACTGACCAGTTTGACCAATGTACATGGCAGAGGGGCATTGCTGGCACATGATGGCATATATCACATTGGTAGATGTGCAGGTGAATGAGCCTCTGATATTGTGGCTGATGTGATTAGGCCCTATGATGGTGTCCCCTGAATAAATATGTGGACACAGTTGGCAACGGAGGAATGCTCTGCCAGCCACTCATAAATTACATACAGGGCCACACCTGCAAATTCTTAGTCCCATCCTTGTCCCCAGAAATGTGCATCTTGTATTGCTCAGTACCCTCTTGAACAGTACAAATTAATGGAAGGTCTGTCATTTCATCAGAGGAAAATGATATGCAGAAGCCTTGTTATCCCAAATGGAGTTTCCCACACACTTTAATCCAAACCCACTGGTTAAGATAAAACAATAAGATAAGTTTATTAACTATGGAAAGATAGATTTTAAGTGATTAAAAGTAATGATGCATAAAAGTCAGGGTTGGTTACAAAAGAAATAGATAACACACAAGCTAATCGCTAACTTAACAACTAACAGAATTCAAAGTGAAGGTTTTCCTCACCATACACTGCAGTAAATTTCACTTAGTTCAGTATTGTATTCACTGGTGTCATGAGCAGAGAGATGGGAGGAGTGAGGTCAAGTCTTTTCTTCCCAGTGTTTGCAGCCCCCAAGGAAGGAGCTGAGGGTAAAAATAGTAAGATACCTGCAGTACTGTTATTAAAATTGACAGTGCAACAAGGAGTCGGCTGGGGTGGGGTTTGGCACCTTTCAGGTATGTCTTTTTTAAAGGCTGACCATCATCTGAAGAACTTAGCAACATTCAAGGTACTGGAATGGAAACGAGAGAAGTGACTTTCTAGTCCTGTGGAGTACGCCCAGTCACCTGTGCTAAAGAGATACTTCTGTTAACGGTCACTCTTCTACATATTGCTGAGTGGAGGGGTTTGGTGAGTTATGAAGGTGGACCAATTACATACACCAAGTTGTTCAACCTGAAGAACCAGCTTGAATTTCTGCTACACCAAAAATTTGCTGAATTATGCTTACTGGACTGGGAGTCAATTTGAGAGGAAATTGACTGAATTCTACCTAGCAGCTGGATTTCCCATGGAAGAGGAACAAAGAATCACAGAAACATACCCCTATGCCTTAGCTCCTGCTGTCTTGCCAGAAATTCAGGCCCCCAAGTCCAGTAAACAATATAGAGAGGACAGGGAAAGAGTCACACCACAAATGTATTTTCTTTCCTAAACTTTTGGATTAACACTGTAAGCCAATCACCTCTCCACTGCTAAGGGATGCAACGCTGCGTTTAGGCAACTGTGGAGCAGATGCTTCACCCATCTCCACTTCTCCTAGCTTCTGCAGAGTGGTTCAATGCAGGGAAAGGACAGATACCAGGGACTGGGAATGGTAATACACATTTTAAATGGTCACAAGGAGAATGGACTGCTTGGATGTTCTTCGGACAACAAAATGGTTCCTTTTCCCTTCAGACCTAGATGGGCCCTCCCACAAGCAACCAAGAAACATCCCCCCCTCTCCGAGGCTCCTGTTTGTAATGTGAAGGAACAATTGTGAGGAGAAAAGAGAGGTATGGTTGGGTCTTTGCCCAATCGTAAGCATCACAAAACTCTTCTTTTCCCTAGCCAGGACCTTTTGGAACCCACCCCACCCTCCCTCTTTGGTCCTCACAGCCCGAGTTCTGGCTGACAAATGCACAGACACAGGGGCACGGTGCCTGTTGGTTAATAATCAGTTATATCTTCCACTAAATACTTTACAGGGGGACTTGGGATTTTAATACAATTGTAGATTGACAGCCATGTCATGCTCTGGGATGATGTAATGGTGGAACAGGGGTGAGGGGAGGGTTTGGCTTCAGGCACCTGTTACTGGAGCAAGAGGGGATATTTCTGGGGAAGTGTATTGTGGCTTACCAACCTCAGGTTCTGTTTCCTACAGCAGCTCTGTCTCCTCATCAGGCTCTCAGGGGGGCTTCCTCAACCAGGTCCACAGGGTAGAGGTGAAGAATCACATGCTCCTCTTTCTCCAGGACTTCCCCTGAGGTCCCTGCAGCCTCCTCACCCTGCCCTTTTCATACAATGAGGCCAGTGGGGCTAAGAAGGGGCCATGAGTCACTACAGGCTCTGTACTCACAGCCCTGGAGAGCACCTGGGCCAGCTCATTGTAGCATGGGCATGTGCTAGGTCCTTCACCTTCCAGCACAGGAGTCTCAGGTATCTCATGCAATCCCAGCCCCGGGGCAGAGTCTGGTGAATGCTGCTTGCTCCAGCCTCCATGAAACCTCCTGGTAGAGGTGTATCTTCCTGCCAATCCAGGTGCAATTGTGGAGGGCAGCGTACTCTGCCCACACCTTGATCGGCACTTGGGTGTGCTCCACAGATCAGGCAGCTGCTCTCAGACCATGATTGCTTGCACTGAACAATAGATTTCAGCAGAAAATTGTTCTGAAGTGCTCAGTGCAGGTCATTACTACCGCTGGTGGGGGGTGGAAGGGCAGGAATCAGGGATCTTTGGGTAAGGGTTAATGCATTGTAGGAATAGTCTTGGTGGACTATCAACACCAATGACCTGGTACACGCCCGTTCCCCTATCCATGCTGCACTGTAGAACAGAGTTGGGTACATACACCCCTCAGCGTGCTAGCTTTTGCACTGTGTGCTCTCCTTCAGGAACGTGCTTCAGGGTTTCAAATGTGGACAGTCGGTGGGTTACAGCACAGCAACGCACATGTGACTGTGGACAGTCATGAGTGTAGACATAGTTCATAGCAGAGTCACAGCATATACTAGCTTCTGGTGTGAAGGAACTGGGGGTGTGGGGTGTGGACAGCTCTTCCCCTTGACATTTTCAGCTGGCAGCAGGAGCGTGCAGAGGGCGCATGAGTTGCCCCGATGGGTAGAACTGTGGTAAAAAGTTGTGGAGGATGGTGTACTCTGCCGAGTTGTGCTCCACAGACCAGGTAGTTGCTCTCAGATCATGATCCATGATCACCGGTACTGATCAATAGATTTCAGAAGAAACTGTTCTGAAGTACTCAGTGCAGGTCACTACTACCACTGGCAATGGGGGTGGAGGGAAGGTCTGGGACCTTTATACCTTTCTGGAGTGGCCCAGGTTTCTGGAGAGCTTCAGATGTGGACAATAGGGAGGTTATGGCATAACAATGCACATATAACCGTGTACAGTCACAAGTGTAAATGTGTTGAAAACTACGAAAACTCACTACCTCCCTCCACCCCAACCCCCAGTTGTTGCTGTTTTTTTTAAATCAAAGCAAATTACCAACCTGAACACACTAATAACACCATCCTCTCAAGTCACAAAGGGCTGATTTATAGAGAATCTGCTATGGGCTGAAAGGGGACGGAGTTCCATCATGTGAGCTAAGGCTGAGGAACTGGAGCGTAGAGTGGAAAAGGCCACATTTGCGTCCTCCAACCCCCCATGGGCTAAGTGAAGATTTCCTACGTTTGCAGACTGAGAGGTGCCATTCTCAGCACTGTCTCTATTATTATTGACCCCCCCCACACACACACACATGTTCTGAGCAGAAATGGGCCTTTAAAAAGGGAAGATATGAGCACTCAGTAAGCATAAAAATCAAGATGCTGAGAGCAAAACTAATCAAGGAACCAAAGGACATGAAGAGAAGAAATTATTTAATTACATATACATCAAGGCTTGGAGCCTGGATAACAAGAGAAATTGGAATTGCTCATTTAGGAGCATAAGTTTGATCTAGCTGGTGTTACTGAAACCTGATGGAATGATTGCCATGATTGGAATGTTAAAATCAGTGGTTTATAACTAAGACCCTACTTAACTTGCAATATTGTGGAAATTGTGGATTCCAGAATGTTAGGCTTCCATCGCAATTTTGACAGCAGGAGCCCTATTATGCATGGGGCTGACAGTGCGAGCCCAAGCCACCCTGGGGCTGAGAATCTGACCCCCCGCCCCTGCTGTAAGCTCTGGAAGGCTGCTCTCAGACCGGGCAGCTGACAGCAGGAGCCCCTACTGTCAGCCCCAGGTGGCCAACAGTGTTAACACCCTCTCTCAGCCTCGTGTTCCTCCTGTCAGCCCCAGTCCCTGCTCTCAGCGGCTGACAGTGGGAGCCCCCATTCTCAATTCTGAATGGCTATAGCAGAAAATTGTGATAAAGAAAGAATGGACTTTATTACCACAAATAATAAGGTCCTTTATTACTTTTCCACAGTTTTCCATGGCTTGTCTGCAACTCAGCCACCATTTATTGACAATCATCCCACAGTTCAAGTAGGGCCTTATTTATAGCCTATTTAGGAAGGATCAAGTGGGCAAAAAAGGAGTGGGACTGGCACTTTATGTCACAAATGGCATTACCTGTTTCGAGTGACTGGAAACTCAAAAGAAAATTATCTTCAGTGCTTATGGATCAATGTCCTAATAGGTAAAGAACAAGAGGGGGTATTAGTTGGTGTCTGCTACAGACTCCAAATCACACTAGGGAACAGGATCACCGGTCCTTATGCACCTATCTATAATGTATTGGGAAAAAACCTGCCTGATCACAGGGGACTTCAGTTTGAGTGACGTATGCGGACGGTCTCTTGCTGCTAGTACTAAAACACCCTCAGAATTTCTAAATATTATAGATAACCATTTTCTAACTCAGAGAGTGTTGCATCCAACCCAGGGAAATTCTGCATTTTCATTTTGACAGCTGAAAAAGAGCTGAACATAGAATTAAAAGTTATGATAACTTAGGTATAAGTGATAACAACAATCATCACATTTGTGCATAAGGTGCAAATTGCAAGGACCCAGGGATTAGAACCTGGGTCTATAGAGACCGAGATAGCTGATATTCCCACAATACCACTAGGAGGTCATACAGAGGTGCTGCCAGGGACCACTATGGAGAGTAGACGGTGCAGAAATTACCGCCCAAGAAACCCCGAGTGACAGTATCCTGCAGCCCTCTGATTGGCCAAACACTATATTTAACCTCCGAGGGTGCCCCAGGAAGTTGTCAGTGTAGTTACACAGACTTTGGCCTGCTGTTATGCCAGACTTTGCTTGATCTCCTCTTTCTGACTCTGATCCTGACTGTTGCCTACAGAACTTGGCTTTTGTGATTACTCCAACTCCTGTCCAGTGAGCAGATCTTGACACAGCTGTGACCGCTAGGCAAGACTGCCCATGCCCCAGTCCCTTACACAAACTGAATAAAGTCCAAACCAATGACAGACAGATTGACACACACTCTCTCTCTGTGCTTTAAAAGGGCCAATTTCACAAAGTTGAAAACAATTATGAGCCGAATAAGCTGGGAAGAAGAACTTAATCAGAAAAATATGAATGATAACTGGGAATTGTTTAAGAACATTAAACTAGATATCCAAAAATCCACAACTGAGGAAGAAATCCTTAGTGGTAAAAAATCCAATATAGTTTAGAGGGGAAGCGAAGAGAGCTATTAAAAGTAATAAAAAAATTACAAATGGTAGAATGGGGAAGCAGATAATAGTGAATATAAATAAGAAGCTAGGAATTGTAGAAAACTTTGTACGAAATGCAAAGGGATGCAAGGAGACATCTGTGGCCAGCAGTGTTAAAAAACTCCTATTGTCCTTCAGCATCTTAGGAACAGAAAGAATCCTGGCAATAGTATTGATCTATTCCCAGATGGAAATGGTAGATTTATCAATAATGAAAAATAGGTAGAAATGTTCCATACATTTCTATTCTATATTGGGAGGTGGGGGAGAGAATAGATGATGTAGTTTTATGATATAATGCTTTCCTTTCTGTTAGTATCTCTGGAGGATGTTAAACAGAAGCCATTCTAGTTATTTACAGTGCTGGTGTAGCCATGTTGGTCCCAGGATATGAGAAAGACATTCTTGTCTCTTTCACCAACAGAAATTAGTTCAATAAAAGATATTACTGCTACTAAAGTTGGACACTAAACTCAGTAGGTCTGGATAACTTGCATCCAAGGAGTTTTAAAAGAGCTGGCTAAGGAGCTTGCCAGACCATTAATGTCAATTGTCAACAAGTCTTGGAACATCTGGGAAGTTCCAGAAGATTGGAAGACAGCTAATGTTGTGCCAATATTTAAAAAGAGAAGATAGGATGACTCAGGGAATTGTAGGCTTCTCAGTTTTACATTGATCCCAGGTAAGATAACGGAGTAGACGATATAGCACTTGTTTAATAAAGAATCAAAGGAGGGTAGTATAACTAATGTCAATCAACATGAATTTATGGAAAATATCAAGTTAGTTTGACAATCTCTATTTTTTATATTAAAAGTTTGGTTGACAAAAGTAATAGTGTTGATGTTAGACTTCTGTAAGGCATTTGACTTAGTACTGCACAACATTTTGATTAAAAAACTAGAAAGATATACAATTAACATGGAACGTGTTAAATAGATTAAATGGTGGCTAACTGATAGGTCTCAAGGTAATTGTAAACTGAGTATTGTCATCAAGCAGGTGTATTTCCATTGAGGTCTTGCAGGAGCCTGTTTTTGGCCCTATAATATTTAACATTTTATTAATAACCTGGAAGACAAACATCAAATCATCACTGATAAATTTTGCAGGTAACACAAACATTGGGGGAGTGGTAAATAATGAGGAGACCAGGTCACTGATTCAGACTGATCTGGATCGCTTGGTAAATGCACGCAAGCAAATAATATGCATTTTAGTACAGCTAAATGTAAATGTAAACATCTAGCATCAAAGAATACAGGCCATACTTACTCAATGGAGGACTCGATCCTGGGAAGCAGTGACTCTGAAAAATGTGGGCGTCATGGTGAACAATCAGCTGAATGAGTTTCCAGTGCAATGCTATGGCAAAAAGGAAACTTGAGTAGGGGTAAAGAGGTTATAAAACCCCTGTATTTGTCTCTGCTGGAATACTGTGATCAGTTCTGGTGCCCACAATTCAAGAAAGGATGTTAATAAATTGGAGAGGGTTCCGAGAAGAGCCATGAGAATGATTAAAGGATTAGACAACCTGCCTTATAGTGACGCTCAAGGAGTTCAATCTATTTAGCTTAAGAAAGACAAGGTTTAGGGGTGAATTGATCACAGTCTGTAGGTATCTACATGGGGAACAAATATTTAATAATGGGCTCTTCAATCCAGCAGTGATATGGCTGTGAAAAAAGCTAATGTGGTCTTGGGATGCATCAGGAGAGGTATTTCCAGTAGGGATAAGGAGGTTTTAGTACTGTTATACAAGGCACTGGTGAGACCTCACCTGGAATACTGTGTGCAGTTCTGGTCTCCCATGTTGTCATAAATATAAAGGGAAGGGTAAACACCTTTAAAATCCCTCCTGGCCAGAGGAAAAATCCTTTCACCTGTAAAGGGTTAAGAAGCTAGGATAACTTCGCTGGCACCTGACCAAAATGACCAATCAGACAAGATACATTCAAAAGCTGGGAGGAGGAAGAAAAACAAAGGGTCTGTGTCTGCCTGTGTGATGCTTTTGTCGGGGACAGAACAGGAATGGAGTTTTAGGATTTAGTAAGTAATCTAACTAGATATGCCTTAGATTATGATTTCTTTAAATGGCTGAGAAATTAAGCTGTGCTGAATAGAATGGATATTCCTGTCTGTGTGTCTTTTTGTAACTTAAGGTTTTGCCTAGAGGGATTCTCTATGTTTTGAATCTAATTACCATGTAAGGTATTTACCATCCTGATTTTACAGAGGTGATTCTTTTTTAACTTTTTACTTCTATTAAAATCCTTCTTTTCAGAAACTGAATGCTTTTTCACTGTTCTTAAGATCCAAGGGTTTGGGTCTGTGGTCACCTATGCAAATTGGTGAGGATTTTTACCAAACCTTCCCCAGGAAGTAGGGTGCAAGGGTTGGGAGGATTTTGGGGGGAAAGACGTTTCCAAACAATGCTTTCCTAATAAAAATAAACCCAGATAAACGTTTGGTGGTGGCAGTGGAAGTCCAAGGGCAAAGGGTAAAATAGTTTGTACCTTGGGGGAGTTTTAACCTAAGCTGGTAAAAGTAAGCTTAGGAGGTTTCGTGCAGGTCCCCACATCTGTACCCTAGAGTTCAGAGTAGGGAAGGAACCTTGACATAATGGCAGAGTGGTGGGATTAACTTCAAATCATTTTGAGATCAATTTGAGATTTTTTGAACCAGAAAAACAGATTTTAAAAGGAAAATTTTAAAATCCTTTCGGCTGCTAGAAAGCAGGTCTCCAACTGGAAATAGTTGGAGTTTTTTTTGCTTTGCTTTGGAGCCAGAGCAGAGACAAAAGGGAATTATCTCTTGTGAATTACAGTTTTGTCTACCTAAAGGCAGTAGTTAACCTCCTGCAGGGAAATTCACAAGTCTTCACAGACCTGAAGTTTTTTTTTTTTTTTTTTTTTTTTTACCTAAAAGTAACTAGAGGGGTTTTCTGCCTATTTGCCTGGAGACAAAGGTGTTAGAGTTTTGGGTTTGTTTTTTTTAATTTTTTTTATTGTTGTTGGGGGTTTTGGTTCTTTTTGGATTTTTCTGTAGGCTGACAATCATTATCAGAGAATATAGGTATCCTATTACAGCACTGCAAAATTTTACAAGCCAAGTTTTGTTTGTTTTATTTCTAACCCTCGGGTGTAAAGTTAGTTAAAAACAGAGAGGTAAAAATGACAGACACCAAGGCCCTATACAAATTGGAGTTAGCCAAACTGGAGGCAGTGAAAGAAGCAGAAAAAGCCCTAGAAGCTGCTTACAGAAGAGCTACAGAGGCAAAGGACAAAGAAAGGGAGGCAGCGAAAGAGGCAGAACAACACCAAGTAGCTGCTCACAGGAGAGCTATGGAGGCACAGGAAAAAGAACTGGAGGCAAAGGAAAAAGAGAGGAAGCATGAACTGGAGATGGAGAAGGCAAGGGCTCCGCAGAATATACCAACAAACCCTAGCAATCCTTCTCCAGGTACCACTTCGCATCCCAGAAATTTCCCCACCTACAAGACAGGCGATGATACCGAGGCCTTCTTAGAAAACTTCGAAAGGGCCTGCCTTGGGTACAGCATCTCTACAGACCAATACATGGTAGAGCTGAGGCCCCAGCTTAGTGGACCCTTAGCTGAGGTGGCAGCTGAAATGCCTAAGGACAACATGAACCAGTATGAACTGTTTAAAACCAAGGCGAGAGTCAGAATGGGGCTAACACCTGAGCATTCCCATCGGCGATTCAGAGCCCTAAGGTGGAAACCAGACGTGTCATTTACCCGCCATGCCTAACACATTGTGAAACATTAGGATGCCTGGATATCAGGAGCAAGTGTTAAATCTCCAGTAGATTTGCCCTTCCTAATGCAAATGGAACAGTTCTTACAGGGTGTTCCTGAGGAAATAGAAAGATACATCCTAGATGGGAAACCCAAAACTGTAATCGAGGTGTGGGAGATTGGAGCCAAATGGGTGGAGGTAGCAGAGAAGAAAAAAACTGGTCACAGTTGGAGTGGATACCAGAAGGGACAACCTCAGACTACCCCCTATTACTGGGGGCCACCCAAGGCCCCACCTACCCCCCAAGAAACCCTTCAGCCACCTTATCGTCCTTCCACACCGTTCTCCAGCAACCCACCTTGCCCCAGTGACCCGTCAGCTGGACGATGTTTTAAATATAAACCGGGGCATGTAAAGGCCAACTGCCCCAAGAACCGCAACAGATTACAGTTCATTGCACTGGAATCACACCAGAGGTCCTCAGGCCCAGATACCTCCCAGATACCCTTGGAGTGGAGGGAAACTGTGAGTGTGGGTGGGAAGAAGGTCACCGCGTGGAGGGACACCGGAGCACAAGTGTCAGCTATCCATGCTTCCTTAGTGGACTCCAATTTAATCAACCCAGAGATCCAAGTGATGATTCAACCCTTCAAGTCCAACTCTTTCAATTTGCCTACAGCCAAGTTGCCTGTCCAGTACCAGGGCTGGTCAGGAATGTGGACTTTTGCAGTCTATGATGATTATCCCATCCCCATGCTGTTGGAGGAAGACTTGGCCAATCATGTGAAGTCAGCCAAGAGGGTGGGAATGGTCACCTGCAGCCAGACTAAACCAGCCATCACGCCTAGCGCTGTTCGGGAAACTTTTACCAGGACCCGGTCAGAGGTGATGGACCCAAACCCTGGGCCAATGTCTGCAACAGCAGTAGTGGATCCAGTCCCAAAGACCCAGACAGAGTCAGTCCCTGGAACCGGCAGAACAACCAGCACCAGACCCATTGCCAGAACTGAATCTAGCAACCCCAACACCAGAGGGCCCCACCGAACCTGAACCAACAACAGCCCATAACCCTACACAAGAGGCTCAGCCGGAGCCTGAACCCCAACATAGTGTCCCAGCGGAGAGCGGTTCACAGTCAATGGAAACAGCCCCATCCCCTACATCGCTTCCAGAGGGACCAAGCATAGGTCCACAATCCAATGAGGAACTGATGTCTCCAGCATCAAGGGAACAGCTCCAGACCAAACAGGAAGCAGATGAAAGCCTCCAGAGAGCTTGGACGGTGGCATGGAACAACCCACCGCCTCTCAGCTCTTCTAATCGATCCAGGTTTGTTGTAGAAAGAGGACTTTTATACAAGGAAACTCTTTCTGGTGGACACCAGGAAGACTGGCATCCTCAGAGACAGTTGGTAGTTGCAACGAAGTACCGGGCCAAGCTCTTGAGCTTAGCCCACGATCATCCTAGTGGTTATGCTGGGGTGAACAGGACCAAAGACCATATGGGGGGATCATTCCACTGGGAAGGAATGGGCAAGGATGTTTCTACCTATGTCTGGTCTTGTGAAGTATGCCAAAGAGTGGGAAAACCCCAAGACCAGATCAAAGCCCCTCTCCAGCCACTCTCCATCATTGAAGTTCCATTTCAGCGAGTAGCTGTGGATATTCTGGGTCCTTTTCCAAAAAAGACACCCAGAAGAAAGCAGTACATACTGACTTTCATGGATTTTGCCACCTGATGGCCAGAAGCAGTAGCTCTAAGCAACACCAGGGCTAAAAGTGCGTGCCAGGCATTAGCAGATATTTTTGCCAGGGTAGGTTAGCCCTCTGACATCCTCACAGATGCAGGGACTAATTTCCTGGCAGAAACTATGGAAAACCTCTGGGAAGCTCATGGAGTAAATCACTTGGTTGCCACTCCTTACCACCATCAAACAAATGGCATGGTGGAGAAGTTTAATGGAACTTTTGGGGGCCATTATACGTAAATTCGTAAATGAGCACTCCAATGATTGGGACCTAGTGTTGCAGCAGTTGCTCTTTGCCTACAGAGCTGTACCACATCCCAGTTCAGGGTTTTCACCATTTGAACTTGTATGTGGCCATTATATGGAGGTTAAGGGGCCATTACAGTTGGTGAAGCAGCAATGGGAGGGATTTACACCTTCATCAGGAACTAACATTCTGGACTTTGTAACCAACCTACAAAACACCCTCTGAATCTCTTTAGCCCTTGCTAAAGAAAACTTACAGGATGCTCAAAAAGAGCAAAAAGCCTGGTATGATAAACATGCCAGAGAGTGTTCCTTCAAAGGAGGGGACCAGGTCATGGTCTTAAAGGCACTCCAGGCCCATAAAATGGAAGCCTCATGGGAAGGGTCATTCACGGTCCAGGAGTGCCTCGGAGCTGTTAATTATCTCATAGCATTCCCCACCTCCAACCAAAAGCCTAAAGTGTACCATATTAATTCTCTAAAGCCCTTTTATTCCAGAGAGTGAAAGGTTTGTCAGTTTACAGCCCAAGGAGGAGACGACGCTGAGTGGCCTGAAGGTGTCTACTATGAAGGGAAAAGTGCTGGGGTGTGGAAGAGGTGAACCTTTCCATGACCCTTGGGCATATGCAGCGACAGCAGATCGAGGAGCTGTGCACTAGCTATGCACCGACGTTCTAGGCCACCCCAGGACTGACTGAACAGGCATACCACTCCATTGAAACAGGTAATGCTCACCCAATTAAAGTCCAACCTTTCCGGGTGTCTCCTCAAGCTAAAACTGCTATAGAATGGGTGATCCAGGATATGTTACAGATGGGTGTAATCCACCCCTCTGGAAGTGCATGGGCATCTCCAGTGGTTCTAGTTCCCAAACCAGATGGGAAGCTATGTTTTTGCGTGGACTACCGTAAGCTAAATGCTGTAACTCGCACAGACAACTATCCAATGCCACACACAGGTGAACGATTAGAGAAACTGGGACGGGCCCAGTTCATCTCTACCTTAGACTTAACCAAGGGGTACTGGCAGCTACCACTAGATGAATCTGCTGAGGAAAGGTCAGCCTTCACCACACATGTTGGGCTGTATGAATTTAATATACTCCCTTTCGAGCTGCGAAATGCACCCGCCACCTTCCAAAGACTTGTAGATGGTCTCCTAGCAGGATTAGGAGAATATGCAGTCGCCTACCTTGATGATGTGGCCATATTTTCAGATTCCTGGGCAGAACACCTGGAACATCTACAAAAAGTCTTCGAGTGCATAAGGGAGGCAGGACTAACTGTTAAGGCTAAGAAGTGTCAAATAGGCCTAAACAGAGTGACTTACCTTAGACACCAGGTAAGTCACTCTGTTTAGGCCTATTTGACACTTCTTACCTCAACCCCCTACAGGCCAAAGTGGATGCTATCCAAAAGTGGCCTGTCCCAAGGTCAAAGAAACAGGTTCAATCCTTCTTAGGCTTGGCCGGTTATTACTGGCGATATGTACCGCAATACAGCCAAATTGCCGCCCCACTGACAGACCTAACCAAAAAGAAACAGCCAAATGCCATTCAGTGGACCGAAGAGTGTCAGAAGGCCTTTAACCAGCTTAAAGCGACACTCATGTCTGACCGTGTACTAAGGGCCCCAGACGTTGACAAACCATTCCTAGTAACCACAGATGCGTCCGAGTGTGGTGTGGGAGTAGTTTTAACGCAGGAAGGACCGGATCAAGAATTCCACCCTGTAGTGTTTCTCAGCAAAAAACTGTCTGAGAAGGAAAGCAACTGGTCAGTCAGTGAAAAAGAATGTTACGCCATTGTCTAAGCTCTGGAAGAGCTACGCCCATATGTTTGGGAATCACCTTTTAGCCCCAATAGTAAAAGCCACGGTAAGCAAGACTGGTTCCCAAAGGGTAACTAGGGATGGGAAGAATGAGTAGAGGTTAGACCTTTCTCCCTTGACGGGGTCAGAGTCCCAGGGAAATTGCTTAGTCCACTAAACCAGACTAGAGACTTGGGATGGTTGTCGAGGATAGCTGATATGCCCAGTCTCACTCTGCAGGATGTGGTGGCCTTGGCCAGGGAATGTGTGACCCCTAAGGACTTTGCAGGGATCTCTTATGCTAACCAAGTAGGGATCCCCCCTGGAGATGATGATGCCCAAAGACATATTAACCTGAAAGGGGAAGTGATAAAGACCCTTTTATCTGGAGAAAGCTCTGTAGTGATATTCAATCAAGAGAAGCAACAGGCAGGGGAAAGACCAAAAAGCTGTATTGCTAGAAAGAAGCTGGCATCTAAACACTCTGGATTGAGTGCAGCAGATAACCTGGTGTAAGAGACAGCTGTGTTTAAATAAGTCTTGAGTCAAAGATTTCTTCCCATGGCATTGGTGGGTATTGAACCGTGGTAGCTAGGTTAGAAGAAATTGAGAAGTGGGCTAGGAAGGCCTGTGAGGTCCAGAGGGATATTTATCTCCCCAAAAAGAAAGTTAGGAAAGTCACTGCAATAACCCTCTCAGATAATACTCCTAAAAAAGGCCAAGGTCAAATGGGAAAAGGGAAAGAGAAGGGAGACCCTACAAAAGCTGGGTCAGAATGCCTAATCTCTGGTGAGCAGAAATCTGGAGATGGCTCCTGAAGTGCAAACTGAGGGGGAAAAATAGATGGATTGCCTGCCCCAGAACTCCTATTAAAGTTGGCTGAGCATGAAGGGAAGACTCTGAGTTCACCGCCAGATGTCTCCCCACAGGGAGGCCGGGTGCCCCTCACTCCCCCCGTAGTGGCACATTTGGGACACCGATGGATGGGGGAGGTTCACGTTTTATATAGAATTTGGAGGAGGGGTGTTTGGACAAAATGTATTGGTGAATTCAGGTGCCACTTATTCCCTGATTAGTACCAGGAATAAGAACCTGTTTGGGCCAGTTTGAATCAAGACCTTTCAGGGATTTAATGAGGCAGAGAGCATTGCCTCCTTCTGTGGGAAGATCCTGTACAGGGTCAGGCAGAGGGAAAATAAAGGGTAATTTGGCTTGATGGATCTGGGAAAGATAGGGATCCTGGGAATTGATGCTATGGGAGAATTGAGAGTGCCGGTTGACTTTGCCAACAGGGTTCTATGGGAGACGCCCTCTGGCACACACTGGGAACCAGTGGAAATTTTGTCAAGCTGACAGTTTGCAGCCCTTAAGGCATCTGAAGAACTGGAGTGGTCCAAATGGCCCCAGGAAGTTCTAGCAATTGCAGAGAAACACGGGCTGGTGTGGGCTAAGAATAAAATAGAATGTGGTAAAATTGATGCAGAAGTCCTAGTCACAGGCCCTGATCCTGCACCCCAGAAGCAGTATAGGTATAGAGAAGAGGTCAAAACCAGCTTCCAAGAAACAACTGATGGACTCTTAAGCCAAAGGGTCCTAGTGAAACAATCTAGCCCCATTAATGCTGTCCTATGGCTGGTTCTTAAAAGTGATGGCAAGACTTGGAGGCTCGTGGTAGATTTTCGTCCCCTTAATTGTGTGGATCCTGCTGATAGCCCCCGTAGTGGCTAAGTATCAGGAGCTAATGGCCTCTGTAGTAGGAGGGGACCAATGGTTTTCTGGTTTAGATTTGGCCAATGATTTCTTTGTTATCCCATTATATCGAGACAGTTATAAATTCGCTTTCACTTTTCAGGGAAGATAGCTGTGTTTTGCAAGGATACCTATGGGCTGGATTAATGCCCCTATTTGTCACACCCATGTAGTCAGAATGAGGGATGGGATGCCTGAAAGGGACAGTATAATATCCTACATGTATGATATCCTGATTTGTGCCCATACCAGGGACAAGAATTTGGAAGTACTGGACAAAGTATTACAAAAAATTCAGGAAACAGGGTTTTAGGTAAGCCCAAAGAAAGCCCACTTGAACTCTCAGCAAGTAAATCACCTTGAGGTAACTCTGGGACAGGAAGGGCATTCCCCTGATCCTTAAATTTCCAGCTCCCATGGATGTAACCGCTCTTAGATCATTCCTGGGGATGGTCAGTTTCTCCTGAGATTTTATTTAGAGACTTCCAGAAAAGGCAGACCTACTACGTGAACTTTTGAAGAAAAACCAGAGTGGGAATGGGGCCCTAGACAGCAGGAAGCCACAGTCTAGTTAAAACAAGCTTCAACTCAAGTCCCATCCCTAGCCTACCCAAGGGTGGGACAGCCATTTGTGTTACAATTGGCCACTACTGAGAGGGGGATGGGAGCAATACTGAGTCAGAATCATGGTGCTCCAACCTGTGGCATATGCCTTCAAAACTCTAAATGAGGTAGAAAAGGGATTCACTATCTGTGAAAAGGAGGTCTTGGTGCTGGTGGGGGCTCTACAGCATTGTGAATATCTGGTGGGACTGTCACCCATGTTGCTGAAAACCACCGACTCCCTGGTAAAATATGTGCTCACTGGCAAGATTAATAATGGTCATGTGTCCAGCCCTAAACTGGCTAAATGGACTCTAGCCTTGTTAAATAAAAATGTGGACTTGGAAAAAACTCCAACATTGTCCCCAGTACCCTATGGTCTTATGATAGAGGGAGAAGAACATGAGTGCCCTTTACTAGAGTTAGCACCCCTGGGTCACCACTTTTTGAGGGAGCAGCAGTGCTGAGGATAAGGTAGTCACTATATTCTTTGTAGATGGGTCTTGTTATTACGAGAAAGGGAAGCCATACACAGAATATGCCACGGTGAGAGTTCCCATTGATGAGGTACTGAAAAGGTAATGCTTGCTGCACTCTGCCCAGGCAGCCGAAATTGTGGCTATGGCAGTAGCCCTTGAGAATACTCCTATTGTGCAGAAGATAGCCATTTTACAGATTCAGACTGGGTCCTGTGTGCCCTAGTGAACTGGGTTTCCGAGTGGAAAAAGAGAGGTATGAAGTCCACGCTCCAGTAGGGACCCCCTCCCTATTGTCAGTTCCTCCTGGGTCTCAGTCCAGCTGAGCTCTATTTAGGTAGCTTGTTTTGGTATTGCACAGCCTCTTGCTCTGATGAAGGTACATATATATTGCTTGTATATCTTATCCAGGCAATTAATATCCACATTAGGCTTTGGGGACTGAAATAAAGAAGGGGAGAAGGATGTGGTTTCTCAATCTGTTTTCGTTATGTTTCTAAATGCCTTTAATTTCAAAGATTGCTCCCTCCATTTTGTTTTAATTTGATTGGTGGGATGCCATGAAAGTTTAAAATGCCTTTAATTTATGGTGGGCTGCTTTGGATACTGCTAATCTGCCTCTTTGATTTAGCTGCTCAGTACAAAGGGGAAAGCAAATATAAAGCACTGATTGCACCCTGGGTCAAGTTCAGAGCCATGAGCTGCACCCACTCATACCAGATCTGAATTTAGTCCGAAAGCTGTTAAATATCTTTAGTAAGCACTCAAATAAGTGAATAGGAAAATTTCGTATATACAGCCCATAGAATGTGATTGCTATGAAACGTGGAGAGCTGAGCTGTTGACCTCTGTTATTTTAATGTCACTTCCCCTGACTGTAATTCAGAAGTGAAAAATAGCTCAATAAACCTAATAAATGGGGAATGCATCCAGTATGAAAAAGGGAGAAAAATTGATTATGAGTCAAGCTTTTGAAGTTTGGAGAAGCACCCAGAAGACGAGGTGCTGATCTGAAGCTGATCGGAGCTATACAAATCTCTTGGATCTGCAAAGTGAGGATGGAAATGTTATAAGAACACGTTCTGTCTGAGGTTTCCAGGCACTTTCTGATTCCCAGGATGGGATGTGGTGGGTTTGTCTGGTCTAGCAGCCAAAACTCTGATGTGTATGAAAATGACAGTGAATAAGGACAGAACTCTACCTGAGCTTTTTGCAACCTCAGTAAATGCTCCAGGCGCAAGTTCAGGTTGGTTCTTTCTTATTTTATCTGAGCTGGCTCTCACATCACTAAGTGGAACCCCACAAAGTGGAGATGGGGGAAGGTTGAGAGTAGATGGCTGGAGCCAGTGCTAGAGAGGGGCAAACCACGCTGTCTCCCATGGTGTTTCTTTGCAGCGGAACTGCAGGACCTGGGAGTGGAAGCAACCATGTATGTTGTTCCTTTTTAACTAGGAAGATGGAAATCACTGGGGATGGTGGGGAGGGGACATAGCACAGTGGGGCGTAACTAGTAGGAGCCTCCTTTAGAGTATGTCTGCACTGCAGCTGGGAGGATGCTTTCCAAGGGTGGTAGACAGGCATGGCTAGCTCTGCTCTAGCTAGCATGCTAAAGATAGCAGTGTAGCTGGGATAGCAGGGGCAGCTGCTCAGACTGACAGTCCAAGTACACACCTAGGGAGGCCAGATGGCTTTGTAGTCAGGAAGTTAGCCCAAGCTGCCACCTGTGCTACCCCTGGCTACACTGCTATTTTTAGTGTGCTAATCTGACCAGAGCTAGCATGTTTGTCTACCTGAGCTGGGAAGCACACTCCTCGCTGCAGAGTAGACATTCCCTTAGTGGGGAGGGGAAGTGAGGCTGGAGAAACAGCCTACCCCCTCCAAGGCTCCTGGACTTCTTCTAAGCACATGTAGAACCAGAACTGTGAGTAGCTCAGGGGCTCGGGATAGGGAGTATTCAGTCTCTGGGTCACTGGCTTCAATCCTGTGTAGCCAGAGTTGTCACCCTCTGATGTCCCCCAGAGTTGTCACCCTCTGCTGGTGAAGTGTTGGTGAGTCTCAGTGGAATTCCCAGCGGACATGTGTCCCCATCACCACACTTGGCACTAGCTGTCTGCTTTGGTGGCAGGTTTAGCAGAGGCCATGGACTGAATGGGCCAAGAAAACAAAGGGCCAAAGTGCCTGTTGGTGTAAATGGGCACAGCTCCATCAACCTCAGTGGAGTTTTGCCCACTTACAGCAGCAGGGAATTTGGCCCCAAACGCTCCTCTAAAAATTACCCCCCGGATCATTCCTGAGGCAGAGCAAGGTGGGGATATTGTATTGCCATTGCCTTCTGTCTCCAGGGCCAGGGCTCCATTCACACAATTGTGATTTGAAAGCGGGGAAGCTTTGCCTGTAATTCTCTTTTCACAAAAGGAATGCCACCAATTGCCCTCAATTCACCAAATGGAAAACAACAAAACAAGAACAAAACAAAAAACTCATCTGGCCCTATCCCCATGCACCTGGTGTCACCATTTACACCATGCAAAGTGAGCCTAAATTCGGTCCCCTTTGACATCAACTTGTGTGAATAGCTGTGCAAGATGCAGAGCAATGGTGAACAGAACCCTTTGCTCCATTTCTGTAGCTCCTCCCAGCGGGGAAGAGGGTGGCAAGGAACGACCTTAAACAACAAGATGTCTCCTAAGCATGTTTTAGTTTATTTTAATTGGATCCCCAAAGGCTTCTGGTAACCTTTGGATTTTAAGGGAGTATTTCACACTGGAGAGTAAAGTAAAATTGGTCCTTTTAGTCACTGTATGGCAGGTGGGAAAGCTGCCTAAGAATTAACCCCTTATCCACTCACATACAAGGGAAAGGGAAGCTTCCCCTTTCACACCTGCTGAAGCTCTCTGGGGTGGGTGGGATTTAAAAGGGAGAAAACCAGCCCTGAGAGCACTGAAAACAGTCTGTGGGAGATTGTCTAAGGCTACTTTCTCCACTGCCACTCACTTCCAACATGGAGTCTGCACTACGGAAGACCCAAGGCCTCAGAGTCAAATAAGCAAATATTCCAGTGTCTCCCTTAGATATCCAGGTGTGGTACATCTACAATCAGCATCAGAAACATTCCCAGATGCTCCAGGAGCTTGCTGCATCATTGCTGTCATTCTGAGTATTCGTCCTGCCGTTGCTAAAGTTCTACTTTCCTATCTAAGTGCCTATCTGGCCCCCTCCGGCACAGTGTCTGAGATCCACTCAACAGAAATTACAGTAACAGTCTCTTTTGTTTCTTTTCTTCCCAGTCTGTAGGGAAAATAGCTCAGTGAAGCTCAGATGATTCATGCGGGATCATGAATTGCAAAGGGTGTTCTATAAAATCCTGGCCCTCTCCTGCCTCCAGCCATAAGATTAGGCTGACTGAGACAACTGAATCCTGAATAATAAAGACCCTTTATAATGATTTAATGGCAGAAAGAAAAGGAGTACTTGTGGCACCTTAGAGACTAACAAATTTATTTGAGCAGGTGGCTGATGGAGAATGGTAATTTTTTATAAGATGTAGGACTGATGGAAATGTTATATTTTAGGATGTGCATAAAATAGACAGATTTTTGGTAGCAACAAAATTAGAATATAAGAACAGCCATACTGGGTCAGACCAATGGTCCATGTAGCCCCGTATCCTGTCTTCCAACAGTGGCCAACCTTGACATGCTGCTGTTTGAAACAGTCAGTCAAAGAGCACTACACAACTTTTAGTGCACATTAGCAGCATCCGCACAGGGACTAGTCCACTGTAGATTCTCTCAGGGGCTTGTGGACTAACTCTCAGTGTAGACAATCCCTCAGGCTCCTCAGTCACCGAGGGCATGTCTACACTACAAAATCAAGTTGATCTAACTTATGTCGGCATATAGACACCACCGTAATTACATCGTTCGTGCGGGTTTATACTTTGCTCCTTATGTCGGTGGTGCATGTCCTCACTCAAGGAGCACTTGCACCAATTGAACTGTCACTGTGGGGCATTGTGAGACGACTTCGGAAAGCCAACATCAGTCGATGTGAGCAACACAGTGTCTACACTGACACTGCGTCCACCTAACTACATCAACATTGGCTCTAAACCTCTTGTGGAGGTGGAGTTATTAAGTCAGTGAAGCGGGCGAGTTACAGTGGCTGGAGCAAAATTTTAATGTAGACACTTACAGGGTTAGTTCGATGTAAGCGGCCTTGCATGGACCTAACTCTGTAGTCTAGACCAGGGCTCAAATGCTTTGGGAAATATTACCCTTTGTGGAATTCTAAAATGCATGATGCCTGCGAATGAAAATGGTTCACAGTCTCTGCAGACTTTTCCAGCTCCTTCCCAGTAGTCAAGGGGCAACTTGGACCAAAATTTGGAACTACACCATAAGAAACTTCCCTTTTTCTCTAGGGCTGAGGGGATAAAAACTTTAACAAGGAATTCCTCCTTCCTTTGTTTACAGCATGATCCCAGTCTTATTGGTGGAGTAGCATAAGGCTGCAGATTTTCTGGAAGGATGACATTGGCAGGCGTTCAGTAAACAGAGCAACATGCCTTTATTACTGGAAGAGGGTACAAATGCTCCTCCCCTCCTGCTGCTGATTCACAAAAGTTTTGCTTACACCCAACCGGTAAACACAGCAACTCCCTGAGCTTCCTCCCAGAGTTATCTCTGCCCTGGGAGAAGCCAGACCCTTCAAGACTCGTCTGAGGATGTGCCACCCTCCCGCCCACTCCAGTTCTGTTATCCTCTCCTTTCCCTCCTCTGGTCATTTAACTTTAAACAGGCATAGATAATTCTTAAGGTCCTGTGAAGCCCACCCCATGGAGGCTATAGAAATAGCAAAGCTACTCCCAGATTTCCATGGAGAAGAGAGATGGAGGAAAGGAGAGTCAGTTGATTGAGTTGAGTTGAAAGTTTGTCCCTGTGTTTGGAACTGGGCTTGACCCCCACAGTTATGAGGTCACTGATGTTTGGGGAAACCCCAGAAATTCACAGCTCAGGCACTCACTGATAGCAGTGGACACGCAGCAACTCCCTCTCAACTGGTTCATCTTCTTGTTAGCCACCGTGACCTCTGGCCACAAGGAGGCAGCTCTGCAGTGCATGAGGCAGCATGAACCGGGGGAATAAGTCCCCAATTCAGCAAAGCACAAAAACACAGGCTGGATTTTAAGCACATGCTGAAGCCCTACTAACTATGTTGATTTAAGCTTTGCTGAAATGGGGGAACTCTGGAGGAAAAGGGGGGTTCCTGTGTTCTCACTGTGCCTCTGACATGACTTCCTCTGTGGCCTTGGTTAGCTTACTTAACTTTTCTTCCTCTTTGTGCCCCATCTGTAAAAAGAGGACCTACCTCATGGTGATTAATCTGTTAGCATACATACAATAGAGTTGTTTGCAAACTGGAGGGGTTTCTGCAGAAAATTTTAGTTTTTTCAGCAGACATTCAAACACAGAAAAACGGAGGCAGAAAACTGAATATTTCTACTTGGAACTACCACCATGGTACCTCATGCTCTAATTTTCCTCTTCAGGCCAGGATCCCTGGTCAGACTATCTCAGGAAGCACTAAGGTCTCTCCTCTTGGAGAATGGAAATTTTGTTTGTCAAAATTTTGTTTTTCAACCCCACCCTGCTGTTGGGACAGTGCCAAATTATTATGAATGACTGTGGCTGATATGAATGAATGTGATAAGTATAAGTCTGGTATGGCTTGGTACGTCTGAATTTGCTAGAGGATTCTGGGAGCAGGGTTCTCTTAGCATTAGATAGATGTGGGGACATTTACTGGAAGTGCTGAAACTGCATTTGTATGGTTAATAAAGGCTCTATCTATGTGTATGTTTCAACATTGAACTTTGGAATATATCAGCTGGGGGGCACCAACTCACCAAAGCAAAGAAGACATAAAAACATGTGGGCAGTGGGCTTGGTACAGGCTGACCCAGGTCAAAATGACCCTTTTGGATGGCATCATGCAAAGAGCTGAAGTGAATGGTCGATGAGAGGATAAATGTTGATTGAGCTTTGGTTTGTGTCTGTTTTGCAGCCCCCTTCCAAAATATTAATTAGAGAAGACAAGTAATAAAATGCCCACAGGGTATATTTCTGGGACATGTGACTCCTTTGAGAACAAAGGTATAAATGCTAAGCAAAGTAAATTAGTTAGTTAGTTCCCCAATTAATATCTGAAGAGGTCTGTGACACTGTGAGACAGAAGGCCTTGGGGTAACCAAGGTCCTGCTATGAGGGACCTTTGTGGGACTTTTGAAGGCATCAGAAGGCATCGGGGGTAACCGAGACCTGCTTTGGGGGACATTTGACAGGCCAAGTACCTGAGAGGGGAAAGAAGAGAAGAAGTCCCCTCTAGAACTGGTGGCTATACCTGCTTTGTTTGCCAATCAGGATACTGTGTAAGGCCAACATAGTTACTGACGGTTTATGCTTGGGGAATTGAGGCTCATTAGGGAGATGTGTATTATGTAACCTTTGCTGCTTGTGTGATTCTTTCTCAAATAAATTATTGTGCATTAAGCATATTGTACCTGAATTTTCACTGGTACCGGTAATTATCTGCCCAGCTGTGGGCCGTTAAAGATCCATTTCAACACCTGGTATTTTCCATGGAAAGAAAATTTCTACAGAAAATGCTGAGCATCCCTACTGTACAGTGATATTTAACTGGTATATGTTATGCAGAAAGAGATGAGGGAAGCTGATGAGAGGAAGTGGGAATCGAGCTGAGAATGCAGGGGCCACGGGAGACTGAGAAAACAGGAGAAGGGGAGCAATGGGGGGAAAACAATGTAACATGGGAGAGAACAAGCAGGGATTGGGAAAGAGAGAATGAGAGAAAGGGAGATGCTGCCTCTTGAAGAATGGTGCGAGAGTGATAAAGAGAAAACAGTGTATGAAAAGCAGGCAAGCCAAATGGTTTGGAGGTGGAAATAATTAGGCAGATGTGAAGGGAGAGAAGTAGGTAGCAAAGAACTTGAAGGAGGGAATAAGCAAGAAAAGGGCATAGTGTTATGGGCAATGGATGGAATTCAATGAATTCCATTTCAGGTACCCTACATCCCAGTATATCTGAGGGGGAAGTTTGTCCCCAGCCCACTCCCAGCTGCTGAAACTCTCTGCGTAAAAAACAGGGATCTCTCCCCTCCAATTCCACCTTCCTCTCATGAAAGAATCATGGGTTTGCCTTGCATTGTCACTTATATAGACTGGAGGGGAAGAGACAAAACAAAAAAACCCTCCAGTGCTTCTCCTGCAATGTCTGGGGGCATGGGGGGAGGCGAAGAGGAACACCCTCTTGGGGAATCAGTGAAAAACAGAAGTGGGGATTATCTATTTGTGTATTTAAATATAGATAGATAGATAGATAGATTAGATGTGTACACACTAATATATTGATCTTCTCTTGAAGATCTCATAAACACTATTTCAAATGAATAACTTTGAGCTGTGTATGGATTTCTGATGACTCTTCAGAATTACGACCCAATTCATACCTTCTGTAATAATCAGCACAATAGAGCAGTAAAGCTGTCTTTGCTGAGTATACCGAATTTATATTTTATCTCTGCAATATAATCAATACAATAAGAAGCCAATAGACATTGCATAAGATGAAGGACTTTATGAGGCTGTATTGCCTTCTCAATGTGTTTGCAGGGAGATAGAATTCCTTTGTCGAGGCTTACCTTGACTTTAAGGGAAGTTTATGTACACATCAGCTATTCTTACTGCCATTATAGGATACATATACTGCCCATTGCTGCTGAGATCTTAGCCACCCTGCTTTACAGTAATCAGAAAGCATTTTCTTTACTGGCCTTTTTATAGCTAAGGCAAAAAACACTGAGTAAATAAGGTTTCAGAGTAACAGCCGTGTTAGTCTGTATTCGCAAAAAGAAAAGGAGTACTTGTGGCACCTTAGAGACTAACCAATTTATTTGAGCATGAGCTTTCGTGAGCTACAGCTCACTTCATCAGATGCATACCGTGGAAACTGCAGCAGACTTTATATATACACAGAGAATATAAAACAATACCTCCTCCTACCCCACTGTCCTGCTGGTAATAGCTTATCTAAAGTAATCTTCAGGTTAGGCCATTTCCAGCACAAATCCAGGTTTTCTCACCCTCCACCCCCCCACACAAATTCACTCTCCTGCAGCTTATTTCTCCCCCCAAAGAAATGGCAAATCAAATGTGGTGTTATATTTCACAGTTTAACCCCATAAGCACTCCCCCATTAAATGCAAAAGGAGCTCTGCAACGCTTTGCCTTTCTTTTGCTCCTAGCAACAGGAGATCTCAAAGCACTTTACCAGCATTAATAATTCATGACTCACAACACTCCTCTGAGATTGAAACCCCCCTGCTTTCCTATCTGGTTTCATACAGGAAACCCAAAGTGTACAGTGGTTAAGTAATTTCTCCAGCATAACATGGCAAGCTAGGGGGAGAACCTGGAAAGGGTTAAGTGGCACTGACTTTGCATTTGTAAAGTGTTCATTACTGGCAGGGTAACAGCATGAGCCAAGTTTTTCATCTTCGACCTCATCATGTTCAGGGGCGCAGCAGGGCCTGGGCCAGTCACCACAGGGTGCGGGGAGGGAGCGCAACCCAGCCCTGTTCTGCCCCCAGCTCCACTCCTGCTCTGGCCCCAGCCTCCCCGCCCCAAGCTGAGGCCATGGCTTTGACTCCCAGCCCTGACCATGGCTTGGATCCAGTCCCGCTCCCAGTCTGACTCCTGGCCTCAGCTCCTGCTTCCAGCTCTGGCCCTGCTCCTGGCAGCCACCACAGCCACAGCTCCAGCCCTGGCCTCACCTCCCAGCCCTGCTCTCAGCCCAGCTCCTGCGGGGACTGGGGCAAGGACAGATTACATTACGGATAAGGCGGGGAGTGACATAAAAAGTTTGGAGACCACTGATCTAGTCTGATCCCCTGCATAACACAGGCCATTAGAAGTTCCCTGAAACAATTCCCAGAGCAGATCTTTTAGAAAAACATCCAATCTTTATTTTAAATTGTTAGTGATGGAGAATCCACCACCACCATGGGTAAGTTGCTCCAATGGTTAATTACTCCTCTGTTGAAAATATTCACCTTATTTCCAGTCTGAATTTATCTAGCTTCAACCTCCAGGCCTTGGATCATGTTATACTTTCCTCTGCTAGATTGAAGAGCCCATTATTTAATATTGGTTCCCCATGTAGATACTTCTAGGCTGTGATCAAGTCATCCCTTAACCTTCTCTTTGTTAAGCTAAATAGAGTGAACTCCTTGAATCTGTCACTGTAAGGCAGGTTTTCTAATCCTTTGATCATTCTCGTGGCTCTTCTCTGAACCCTCTCCAATTTATCAACATGGGTCTTGAATTGTGGACACCAAACTGGACACCATATTCCACTGGAGGTTACACCAGCGCCAAATACAGAGGTAAAATAACCTCTTACTCCTTCTAGAGATTTCTCTGTTTGTGCATCCAATGATTGTATTAATTCTTTTGGCCACAGCATTGCACTGAGATCTCATGTTCAGCTGATTATCCACCACGAGGGACCTCCAAACCTTTTCCAGAATCACGGCTTCCCAGGATAGAGTCCCCCCTGCTGTAAATATGGCCTACATTTACATTTAGCTGTATTAAATGCACATTCTGTGCTTGTACCCATCTTACCAAGTGACACAAATTGCATTGAATCAGTGACCTGTCCTCCTCATTTTTTACCACTTCCCCAATTTGGGTCATCTGCAACCTATCAGTGATGGTTTTCTGTTTTCTTCCAGGTCATAGTTTCTGCAGCCAGTGAACAGAGTGGTCCATTCCAGAATTAGGAGGCAGACCCCGCAGAGACTCCACGTTGCACATGAGCAGGGAAGAAGCTTCATTGTGGGCTCTCAAGGACATTTTCAGCTGGGATTATAAAAGCATCTTTAGGGAATTAGATGCCCAAATCCTATTGAAACTGGGTACCCCAGCCATCATGTTTTAGCACCTTGGCAGTTTACAACAAAGAGACATTGAAGATGTCTGTGGGGCTCTAGTGGCATTCAATGTTGTGGAGGGGGGTGGGGGTGGGAGGAGAGGTTCCCTGCCCTCTCTGAAACTACTAATCAGCTTTCATTTTTTAAAAAAAGGAAGTCTCTCTAGCTGTTCTGGTTGTGGTAACTCAGTTGTGACTACAGATGTCTACCTGAATCTGCAGAGAGCCTGGAACAATAGCTTGGAGAGGTGTGAACTGCACCATTCATCTCAGTGAAGGGTTAATTCAGATGGCCAGTGATGATAATTTACATGTCAGGATAATTAACTATTTCATTCCTCATGCAGAAAGGAGAGGGAGAGTCACAGATCTGCACAGTTTACTGTGACTGACATCTGAGTTTGGTGTCACAAAGGGGTGTATGTGTCTGGGAGATACCAACATTAATACTTATCCACAATCAAGGAGTCAGGCCCAGTGGGCATATTCCAGCCTAGACAATGGAGAGCCAAGCTTTCTTTATACCAAGTTTTCAGTAGAGCTCAGAAAATAAACAATCAGATCTTGAACATCTGCAAAACCTACTGCCCTGGGCAGCCTCTGTGCACTGATCAGTCACCCAGCAGACCTGGATAGAGTCTGGGTGGAGCCAGGTCAGGCACCAAGTTGTAGGTGGGCGGCAAGTAGCAGAGTCGGGGTCGAGCCGTCTTAGGATACCAGGAAGTCAGACTCAGGCACCAAGTTGCAGGCTGGAGACAAGCAGCAGAGTCAGGGATGAACTGGCATCAGGAACCAGAGTCTGAGGTTCACAGTAAGGCAAAGTCTGGCGCAGAAGCAAACAGGCAGTCTGCATCATCGCTCAAACGGCTCCCTGTAATGGTTTGCTGGTTTATATACAGTCAATTGGTTGCAGGGAGCCACCACTCAGGTCCTGCTGGGCAGTACTTCCTGCAGAGTCTAGCTTCAGATGGTCCCCCTACAGAAATCTAGCCTGACCTCCTGGTGCTAATGTGGAAGTGTTGGTAGTCCGGGGTCTCTATAGGCCTCAGTTCTAGCTCTGTGAGGGCTTATGCTGACATTGAGTGACACCTCATTTTGGTGACTCACGTGGGTGGAGCTTAGAAGTGTACTACCTCTTCTGTCTGCATAGCCAATGTAATTTGGGGAAGTAATGTTCCTACACTGGCAGAAAAAGTCCTTCTGCCAGTGTACACTGCATGTAGGGGGCTATCCTGGCCTAGGCTTTGTGGTGTAGACATAGCCTACGAAAGAATAAATGGCAGCATCTGATCTACCGTCTCTAAACCCTTCATTATTTTGCATACCTTACCATGTTCCCCCCTTTATTCATCTATGGTACATAGTTCCAGTTTTTTTCAATCTCTCTTCATATGGCAGTTTCTCCATGTCTGTAATATGTCTTCTTGGCTGTCTCTGGACTTCAACTGTGTCTTTCTTTTGAGACAGGGTGACCAAAATATGCCAACTCCCCCGCCCGCCACCTTGCCAGATAGCAACATTGGAAGCCTTCCTTTATGGGATCAAGTGTAGCACAACAGACTAGACACACTGGAGAATCCCACTAGGCCCTTGATTTAAATTAACCACTTACTTTTACTTATCCAAATAAAGGACATTTTAAAGAAAACCTTCTGTTCCCTTTAGTTTAAAGAACCTCAGAACAAAAGGCTGTGGATTTCTATGGTTAATCTTGTATCCAAATTTTCCCCCTCTGTGCTAACTGATTGACCTGAAGGAGCAGGTTCCTAATTTGCTAAGAGATAAAGTAATTGAGTAGTCTCTTGGGCTCTATTCAGCAGAACAAACTTCAATACAGTTGACAAATGTCGATCCATACCACAGGATTAATAGGGCTGTGCTTGGCTTCCTTTTTAGCTTTCCATTTGCTCCTTGGGTCTAACTAACACTCTGATTGCTTTGGGAAAACTGACAAAGCATTGCAGTTAATGAGGCTGTGTACTAATTTATCAACTGGGGCTTCTAAAATAAATAAATAAATAAAAGAAAGCAAAGAACAAAATGCTGGTTCTGGGTAGAATGGAGAACACACTTATCTTGCAGCACTGGAGAGACTGGGATAAGTTTTCTCCTCCACGCTGGGTAGGAGGGAATGGTTGTAGTGACAGGCGATTTTCAAAAGCATTCATCATTGGCCTAACACCGCCTCTCTCTCCCACCGTCTGCCCTAAGGTCCAGAGTAAAACTCCCATCAACTTCAGTGGGAGCTGAGTTAAGCCAACTCTGTGTGGCTTAACTCAGTCACCCCCCCACCCCCCGCCCCGCAATATGTGTGTGTGTGTGTGGGAGGCTTCCAAAAGTGTGTGCTTTGGATGTGCCTCCAGAAGTTGGAGTGCTTTGAAACTCTCTGTGATATGATGCATGAAACTGGAGAATGGGGTCAGATTTGAAGAGGGACTAGATGGGTTCAGAATCAGGGACTCAGAGAGGCCAGTAGAGACTATGGCAGATAAAAACTGGAGCCTCAGCATGTACCACTGGCCTCTTAGCATGTTCTGTTTTTCACAGCTCTGCTGGCCTGCTGCATGTCTTATTGCTAATGAGATATGGCAGTTGTGCTTTGTCTGTAAGAAGCTCTGAAGAGCAGCCGAGATCAGTAAACCATGGCTCGTGTCCTGAAGCCCAGGGGAACCTTGGATTTTGCAGACAATGATCTAATCCAGGTGTGGATTTGGTGGAAGCAAAAAGTCTGAGCTCTGCACAGGTCTCCCAGCACTCTAGGCTAGGAATTGAGATAGCAGTCTTGTGAGGCTGGGGCTTAGCTTGCAATTTCCTATGCTTTCTCTTTTTTCCCTGGACCTCCCTTGTGATATTGTTCATTCCCTTTCAAATCAGGAAGCGCAGGTGCGCAGACAAGGGATAGCAACATCAAAGTTAACCACTGTTGTTACTAGTCCAGTTGGAATTTGATATTAAAATTCTGGCCACTGATTGGATTTGCTAAACTGTGTCACAACAGAGGTCCCTGGAGCCCAGTGTCCTGCTCTGACAATAGCCAGTACCAGCTGTTAAGATGAAGTTGCAAGAGACCCTGCAGAAGACATTTATGAGATAACTTGCTGTAGGGAAATTTCGTCTCAACCTCCATTAGTTAGAGGTTGGCTTATTCCTTTAAGGGTTTATATCCTTTCCAAAATTTGGGGTTACTTTTTAATCCTTAGCATTATAATGCTTGATATTCCTGTTAACCTTTCTAAATACCTACTCCCTTTTTGAATCCTGCTAAAATTGTTGGCCTCCATGATACCTGGTGGCAAGGAGTTCCACAGGCTTATGGCGGCATGTGAAAAAGTGTAACCTTCTATCAGATTTAAATATATACATTTCTAGTTACATAGAATAGTTCCTTGCTTTAGCACTATGAGAAAGTTTGAATAGAAGCTCCCTTCTCTGTATCATTCAGTGTTTTGCATACCTTTATCATGTCCCTTCTTATCCACCTCTGCTCTAAAGCAAACATCCCCAGTGTTTTTATGCTCTTATCATAAGGAAGTTTTTCTGTGCCACTAACCTCTCTCTCTCTCTCTCTGCTTGAAAACATCCATTGTGTGTCACCTGGGCAGGCACAAGAGATGCACATTCTGAGATTTTCAAGTGGATAGCAGCAAAAGAGCACAGGGAGCCTGTATTAACATTCCAGTCCTCACTACAGTCCCAGCATGCTCAGCTTGTGCTCTGTCCCTGCACTAGGACACAATGCCCAACAACAGAGGTGCTTGTTCCCTAGTGAGGTTTCAGGGGTACAGGTGGAGGTCCAGGCACTGACAAGCTTAGAAGCCTGATTGCATTTGTTCTTGTAACTTCTGGGAACACCACATGAAGGAACCTGGCATCACGCAGATTGATCAATCAAATCACTCTGAAAGCATCTCCTTTAAGGCTCCAGCCAACAACTGCTTCTATAGGACACCACCATCTACTCTCAGTCGTAACACAACCCATTTAATCTTTTTTCTTTCCATAACATACACAGGATTCTCCTACCTGCAATGATCTATCACAGGGAGACAGCTGGAGAAGACACACAGTCACCTCCCGACCCCATCACTGGAAGCAGGTAAGGTGATGGGGGCCAACAGCCATGACCCCCTCTTTGCAGGGTTTGTGGCATTTGCTGCATTCAGATCTCATACTACTTTCCTGGGTACTTGATGACCCATAGTGTATTGCACACCTGGTTTGCATAAGGACTGAATGGTTCTGGGGCTGTACAGTTGTGGGTGTGCCAGGCATTCTGGGGTGTGAGAACAAGTGAAGAAATTTGAGCCAAACATCAATGTGTCACAGTCAGGTGGGTGCCAGACTTACTGGACTCTCCTCAAAGTCTCAAAGGTGAGGGAGGGGAGGCAGGGGTCTACTTTGTCCAGGTGCTTAACTTTAAAACATAAAGATTCAGATTTGGGTTGGGCTGAGTAACTCACTGTCAAGCTGCAGAGGGCACTCTATGGCGTTGCAGAGCTATACCATTGACTCACCTTGGCAGCCAGGCCAGGTGGGTCCCATTAGCTCCACTTCTGAGCACAAAAGTCTGAGAGCCATTCTGAGCTAAGTTAAGGCTGGGAGTGGGAAAGAACAGAATGTCCTGAATGGAGAAATCCTGGGATCAGCTAGTTGGCAGAGCTCAGGCTTGTGTCTGTGAATACAGTCTTGCCCTACGGCTTTGGTACTTGAATTTAAAATTGCAGCAGGTTGGGAATCTTCCATCAAGATGGTTTTTTGACAGAAAATACAGTTCCCAGGTAGTCAAAAAATTTGAGGGGTAAATTTTGATTATGTGGAAATTTTCCAATTCTCTGTTGGGAAGATCAAAATGAACTATTTGATTTCAGGTTCGTTTGACACAAATATTGGTTTGTTGAACTGGCTGAAATGTTTCATTTTGAGATAGTTCAACATTAAACTGCATTTCCCTATGGTGCCACATTGCTTCATGGGAACGGTCGTTCTCCTGTCCCATTACTCCCATTCTCTTCTATGGGCTGGACAAAAATGGGGGCATGAGGAGCTTGCACAACAGCTCCCATGACTCAATGTGACTCCTGGGGAAATGCAATTTAATATCAAATTGACTCAAAGTGAAACTTTTTGGGTCAGTTCAACAAACTGAAACAACTGAGGAATATTGAGAATTTTCATTTTGAGCAAAAATGGCAAAATAAAATTTCCAAATTATTTTTTTCTGAACTTTTCTTTCTCTGAAGCATTTTAATATTTCAACTTCTCGTCTCAATTTGCAATGAAAAAAAGTTGAAATACTGGAATTTCTCTGGGGCTAGAAAATCTGATTTTTCATTCATCTCTATTTAAAATAAAGACAAAACCCTTGGAATGGATGAGTTTGGACAATTGCCATTTTATTACTAAGCAGAGTTAACAGCAGGTTCCAGAGTCCACCCAATTACAGGCTAGGTCTTGTCTTCTCCGAATCAATTTGCCCATTATTATTAATCTTGCAAATCTCTCGGTTTTCTTTATTAACAGGTCAGCTTTCTAATTCGTGCAACAGGCGATCATTTCCCCCTGCCCCCTCTTGTACAGTTTATTGCGACCAGCTGCCATGCTGGTAGTGGGAATAATTCAGCATTTACTAACAATTAATACTTAGTGGTCTCTAAGACACATCAGCTTTTTCCTGAGTATAGGGGGAAATTAATTCAGTGTGTGCTGGTGGAATGACTCAGCAGGAAAATAGTCGAAGTCGGCAAGGGCTTTTCCTTGAGGGTCCGTATTCATAACAAGCAAACTACACGGGCAACAAAAAGCCCCTCAACCTGGAGTTCAGCATACTCCTGGGTGCGAGGCAAACCTCCCCAAAGCTATTCTCTCTCACTCTGCTTCCAAGCAGCCATTCACATGACTCTTCCCTGAGTGCCTGTACAAATGGAGGTGGATACTGTTAACTCCTTGTTTTCTGGGGACCGGGAAGTGTTCTGCCGCCAATCACAGTTGGGTATGACTTTGCAGTAACTATTGGTAAATGCCCTCTTGCGTGTTGTTGCTGCTCTGCTTTGTAGGAAGCACTGTCCTGCCTCCACACTGCTGTTAAGAATGTTAATTTGCTAATCAGTGTGAGGGTTTCCTTTAGGTTAGGGTTACATTCACTGGGCGCCTATTGATTGTCTCTGTTCTCATCAGAATGCCATTGAGAATCAGGGGCTGTCGCTCTGCTGTAGTTTCTGGTGGACAAAGGTGGCGTTATCAATTCAAAGGTAGCATCCTCTCATTAGGAAGCAGTGACCCTATGCTTTCCTGACCCCTTTGATTACTGTAATGGGCTTTGTCTGGGGCTGCCATTGAAACCCACTGTAGAGTGCCGCTGTTGTGTAACACAGCAATGCTCCTGCTCCAGGGGCTGTGGTTGCTCTTCCATAGACTTCCTTGTGTCTTCCAGCAAGTCACGCCGGGCCAGATTTTCAAAGTGCTCAGCACACTGGTGTTTAAAGGGGACAGATGCATCAGATGACAGGAGCATAGGACCACGTGCAAGACTTGGGGTTATGTCATTATTTGATTTTACAAGAGCTGAACCAAACTGCCCTGGTGAGATTTTCAAAATCACTTGGTGTTAGTTTACTTTTGCTCCCGTGCAAGTCAATGGAGCAGAGTTACGCCAATGACAAAGCGTGTTGAAAATCCCACCTTGATACATTTTTCATAGAAATGTATTCCAAAATGTTTTATGTTCCTTTCTGGGCGATTTCACACAAACACTAAACTACATCTACACTACGAGCTAGGGGTGTTATTCTCCTCTCGGGTACTCATATGCATAGCTGTGTGCACCTATTTTCCAAAAATCACACAGGGTGTGCTGCCTGTTGCCCATTGTATGGGAGGCTAGCTTCTCTCTCTCCCTTGCTTCGTGACCTCCAGACATGGGGCCAGTGTGGTGCATACGGTGCATGATGGCAGGTTTGTCTTGTACCTGCTTTTAGTTTTCTTTCTGGAATTCTATTTTAACAACCCAGCAAACTGGTCCTTTGGATCTGGCTCTGTTTGCAGTGATGTCAATCAGTTGTCGGCAACATAGGCGCCAACTCCGTGGGTGCTCCAGGGCCGGGGGACCCACGGAAAAAAATAGTGGGTGCTCAGCACCCACCAGCAGCCACCTGCCAATCAGCTGTTCGGTGGGCCCTGCCGATCAGCTCCTCCCACTGCCCCCCCCAGCACCTCCTGCCCGCCGCTGATCAGCTGTTTGGCCGCAGGTGGGGCATGCTCAGAGGAGGTGGCGGAGCCTCGGGGGAGGGAGAGGAGTGGGGGAAGGACCTCAGGGCAGAGCAGGGGTGGAGCACCCCTGGGGAAAGCTGAAAGTCGGCTCCTGTGGTCAAGGAAGTGTACACAAGGGAGATCAGAGATATTCAGCGATGAGCACCAAGTTTAGGGTGAAGGCGGCTCTTCATATTTTTGCATCCTGTAATGTCAAAAAACAAAACAAAACAACAAGGTTACTCAGGTGAGAATCAGAGTGCTGTGAGGATGTGTCCATGTCTGGATCTGTGGCTATGTCCACACTACATGAGCTACGGGGGTGATTCCCCTGCTCTCATATCCGTACTCACGCTAACTGCAGTACAAAGAGCAGTGTAGCCGCGGTACCAGCAGCAGAGCCACGGCTGAGCCGTGCCGAGTAGCTACCAACCAGTTTCAGTGGATTTGTATGTGGCACTGCTAAGCCACGCCTCCGCTGCTGTTCCCCGTGCTACAGCAGCTATGTTGATGGAATCCCTAGGGGAACAGGGGGGCTGGTAAGTCGTGTATTTCGCAGTCCTGTTCGCACAGGCCTTAGATGCCCTCATGAACATGCTGCAACTTTGCGCATTATTGCTCGGCGCCGAACACCCCTCATGATGATGTTCCTTGTGACCCACGAGAATGTAACACGACTTCTCCACGTGTCAGGCGGGCTACTTTTAAAAATCGAGCGCCGCGCTCATTCCTGCTGTTAAAATGAGAAGCATACTGTAAACAGTGTGATGGTCCAACTCACGAGGGATGCCAGTGTTGATGTGATTGCACCAAGAGGCAGCAAATTAACAATCCGGCACAGCTAGCTCTCTCCCAGTTGACAGCCGAAGAGCGAGGCATTCTGGGATGCCAAGAAAACCAGAGGCTGGGAGAGATAGTAGGGACTGAAAGTGGAGAGAGAGCTTTTTATTTTGTTGACGTTGTTGGGTTTTTTGAATGCAAAATACAAACTCAGGGTATCGTTTGTAGGAAGGAAAAAAAGAGTTTATTTAGTCACTCGGTCTTCTGTGGTTAGTCTGCAGACTGTACATCGAACTTGGATATCTGCATTCCTTGAGGTTGAATTATATGTCTTACATCTGATTTCCAAAAAAACTGCCCATAAATCTTTACCTGAGAATTTTGACTGAGAAGCTGATAGTTTTAATCATTGGATTTAACCAGGACATCTGATTATTCTATAAATCCAGAAAGGTATTTACATATTTGTACCCTAAAAGGCATGTTCAAATCTGGTGAAAAGGCAGAAAATCCTCTGACAGACTTACACACTGGGAAGGACCCAAAACAAAAAGTGGACTTGGCAAAGCTTTGCTTGTTTGATGGGATGCAAATGATCAGCTCCAAACAGGGTTAAAGCCAGGCTTTTCCTAGCTAGCTGGGCTCTGGAGGCAGAGGATGCTATTGGCTTCTGAAATGAAAAAAACAAAACTGACAAGGGAAGGTGTGTTTAGAACTAATTTACAGAGGCAAATAGATAACAAGGTCATACTGATGGGTCCCAGACCCCATGAGCTCCTTCAGAACATTCTGCTGGTCCCTGATTAAAAAATCCTGGTCCAAGATTTTTAAAAGCAAGTAGTTATTTCAGGTGCCTCAATTTTCAGGTGTTACACTGAGCACCTGAAAGGGCCTGATTTGGGGGTTTATCTCCGAGAGAGTCAGTGGTGTGAAATGGGGAGGATTTGCTCAAGTACTAATTTGTGTATGAAACTATCCAAAGTGTAAATATTAAGTATGCAGGTCGTTTCCCTTAATGAAAATGCCGAAGTGCAGCATTCTTCCACGCACCTCTGTGGCTAGAAGGGGATGTGTCTGGGTTATGCATTGTGTTAATCTCCATTTCTGTTAGGGAGTATAAAATGCAGAAATAAAAATTGCATCCGGAGGAAATAGGAGAAGGTGTTTCCAATGTATGAATCCTCGCTCCTTCCCACAATCAGTCTGCAGAGCACAGAGACTTGGGAGCGTAACAGAAGGGAGATGATTTGTATCCCTTCTACTTGCGTAAGCGATACATCCTCGCCCAGCCATATTTCTGCTGGGGGTGGCTGAATCCACTGGACACGGGGCCATTTCCAGTTCTGAGATGTCTACCAACTCTGCTGCCAATACCAAACTCCCCCTGCTGACTGTGCACCCAGGGACTGGGTTATAGGTCCCCAGAGCTCAGAGTTCCTCAGGGCCGTCTATGGAGCAACAGCCTCCCCTTGAAATCCTGAAGGGTTATACACTCAGGGGTTCCACCTGTCCCAAGCTGTATTATGCGAATTGGACTATATGAGACTTAAAGGGGAGATTCCCAGATCTTGGCAGGCAGCTGGGCCAACCAGTGGACCTTAAAGTGCCAGGGGCCAATGTGTTGGAGTTTGGTTGGGCCAGGGGAGAACTGTGTTGGAGAGGGATCTTGGGGAGCCAGCAGATATTGGAGCATCTGCCAGGGAGTGAGCCAGTACTGAGCTGGAGCCTTATGGGCAACGGATTTGCAGTGTGCAGGAGGAGGGAAGAAAGCTGGGGGAACTGGAAATGTTTTGAGGAGCTGCAGTAGAGAGAAGAAGAGCCCTGGTCTGTAGTGTCTTCTCACATTCAGTGTGGAGTGGGAGTCTGCTCATCTGTCTCCACTTGGCATCTTCTCTAGGACATATGGGACTGTGAGAAGGATAATGGTTGCGTAGAGAAGGGACAGGACCTGGGTTCTACTCCTGGCTGGGCCCATCCATTAACAAATCCAAGGCCTCGAATTCCCCCTCAACATTCCATTCAGTTTAGCACGCCTCGGATTGGCTCGATGCAGGAAACTCACATCACAGCCGTTACAGTAGTTCACATGATGGAAAAACAACAGGGAGAAGCCTCGCAAACACATCCAAGTCCAGAGCTGCTGAGCGCTTACAGCTCCCGCTGATTTCCAGTGAGCTTATGGTGACTCAACGCTTCTGAAAATGACTCCCATGGGGTCTCGAGTTGGGGAACCAAAACCTAAGGCACCAGAGTTAGTGATCTCTTCCGAAAATTTGGGTCAAAGTCCATTGGTTCCCTGAGAGCTTAAATGGGATTTTAGTGTCACATATGTCTTGAGCTAGTTCTATGCATAGGGGTAAATTTCTCTGTTTGGTAGTGAGAAGGAAGTGAGATGAGGTGGCTTGGCACTTATAATGAGGTGGGTAACTGAGGGTGTTTATATCTTATCCCTGTCAATAAAACACATATTTGCTGGTTCATCCTAAAACTGCTTCTCTCGCCTCAATTAAGTGGAATCGAAATGCCGCTCCTCACTACTTCTGTTACTCAGATTTTTGCACTTGATAATATATTAATGTAACTTCTGCCAAGTCTGCAGAGTGTCTTTTCTGCATGAGAAGCAGGTGAGCATTTCTCCACTGACAGCGGCAGGGTTTGTTCTGTTTTCCTTTTTTTTTTTTCTTAATTCTTTTTTTCATTAGAGATAAAGTTTCTGAGCAGATAAACTCCAGAATATAACTTCGGTGATTGAAAGTCACCAATATCCTTAATAAATATGCATTGCAAAACCATTTCAACTTCCCCTGATTCCCATCGGGGAGTTTAACTTTGCCATTATTTGGAACCTGACTTGTCAAATTCCCATCTGTAATTATAAACCTGTGTGGGGAAGCGACGGGGCAAGTGGGAAGAAAAACCCTTTAGTAACGCACTGCTCAAACCTGTGGCAGGAAAATGTGTCCTGTTTTCAAATGAATTTAAAAGGATGAAGAGCATGTTACGTTACCATTTTGTAGGTGCTGATAAATTCATACAGTGATATTCACTGACCGTGCTACTGGAGTCTATTTTGAGCCTTTTTCTCAGCATTATTATTTGGGCAACAGCCCTGAACGTTTTGGAATCTGACTCTTGCCTCTCTCAGCCAAAAGCCCTTGGAAACATTGCAAGGGGAAGAATGGCAGAAGAGATGAATCTGACAGAAGTTTGCCTATTAGGGGAAATGGCTGTTTGTGCCTTGGGCCGTCAGGTTGTTATGTGTGCAGTAGGGAGTCGTGCTAGTTTCAGAGTTCCTGTGCTGTAGTGTCTCTTTAAAGCGCCTTTCTGTGGGATCAGAAACTTGATACAACTTGGTTTGTCAAAGAATTATTTCCTGGATGCTTTGCATTCTTCAGCACTGCTCTGTGCACAGCAAGATTTCCCAGGGAGTCGCACAGCCATACAGATTTGCTCGCCTGAAAAAATTAAAGTAAAAAGGGGCAAAGGGCAAAAAATCTCAGGCACTTTGGCTATTCCAAGAGATATAGCTTTATATAGTACAGCGTTCTAACAGCTGCCAGTCTGCAGGGCAGCATAAGGATATTGTGTATTGGACTTGATGTACTTTGTTAGTTCCCAGGCAGCTTGCTGCTGGGATGCTGTCTTTCAGGGGGAGATAAAACCAAAGTCCTGATCCCTGGTAACTTTTAATGCTCTGGCTCCACTAAACTGCTTTATAGTGTTGCTGTACACTGCTCAGGAGTTTTGTTGCATCCACTTTCAGAGGTGGCTGCCCTTCTGTGTTGGCTCCTGTACATAGATAGGCAAAACCTGCCATCCTTCCTCAAGACTTATGCTGGCAAAGCTCCCAGTGACTTGAGTGAGGACGGATTTTGCCCAGAATGGGTAAGAAAGCTTTGTGGGTCTTTCAGTCTGACTGAGCAAAATACTACATTCCTTGTTGCAGGATAAACATTCCTAACTTCTAGCAAAGTTTACTTACAATATCTGCTGGCTGTAAGTACAGTATGTATGTCGTCCCCTTCTTACTGACTTGAGAAATGGTCACACGCATTTGTAGGCACTGCAGAAAGGCAGCGAGTCTCTTGAGTTTAAAGAGATTCTATGGGTCAAATTCCTCTTGCGGTCACACAGTTAACCTTAATTTCAATGGGACCAGGTAAATGAGAGCAAAATCTGGCTGAGGATGTTGATGTCGGAGCTTGGTGGATGAGCCTTGTGACTTAAAGGCACATTTCTATGCCAACAGACTTGGACCAACATTTTCAACAGTGGCTACTAATTCTGGTGCCTTAAATTTTAGGCATCCAATTTGAGACGCTTTGGAGTGCATTTTCAGAGGTGCTAAGTTATCACAACTCCACTGGAAATCAATGGGAGATGCAGGTGCTCAGCACCCCTGCAGATTGGGCTCTACATGTATTCACAATCCCTGCCGTTTTTCATCCACTGAACAGCAATCATGCCTGTGTATTAAGTTTGCTGTATAAAATCGATAGGAAGTATTATAATGCTGAATGGAATGTTGAGAGATGATTTGAGCCTGTGGATTCATCAGTGAAAGGGGTGTCCATTTTCTCAAAATGCTCGGAACAGATCAATTGAAATGGCATTGCCCATAAAACACAAAACCCATCTACCTCCCTTGTGTTTATTTCTTCATTATTAGTGTCTCATAGCAATAATGATCTGGGTGCAGGAGAGAGATGTCTCCTAGAGAGAAACAGACATTGGGAGTTCCTTGGGCCGCCAGCCCCTCCTAGCCAATGCTTCTTGCAAGGAAAGGTCCAGTATTGCATCTGTTCGTGTGTCTCTGAGGCCCACTGCTTCCTGGAGCTGTTCCTGGGGCTATGCCGCTGACACCCCTCCCTTGCTCATGGCCGCTCCTACAAGCACAACATTGCCATTGGTTATAGTTATGATGAGAAAGTGGTTTTGATTTCTAGGGCGAAACTATGAAGGCTCCCCAGTCAATCGCTGCTCTTCTCCGCAGGCTGTGGGGATAATGGGGTTTGCACAGGGTGAAGGGGAGAACATTTTGTGAGAGCCCTATGTTAACATGTTTGCAGCATGTCACTGGCAGGCATCCCCCTGTGCTGTCAATGCTCCGGCTGCCTAGACAGCATGGAGCGGGCAGCCTGACTGTAGTGCAGAGGGGTGGAGGCAGGGTGACTATATGTCCCGTATTGATTGGGACAGTCCCTTTTTAAGCCCTGTCCCGGCTGTCCTGACTTTTGTCCTGTTGGCTCTTGCCAACTGATGATCAGTTAGCAAGAGCAAACAGGACAAAGGCCCAGTTTTGCCAAAAACATGGGGTGTGACCCCTAGTAGGGCACAGAGGAATGTGTGTTGGGGAGTGGGGGTGATGGCTTGGGCGAGCAGCGGGAGCAGGGTCAGCAGCGCAGGCCGAGGCGGGGGAGTTGCGCAGGTTTGCCCCACATGGGCAGGAGGGAGGGGGCCCTCGGGTCAGCACTGGTGCCAGCCCTGTGCATAGGGAAGGGGGAGCGGTGCAGGGCTTGGGTCATCCCCATGTGTGTGGGGGAGGGGGACCTTGGGCTAGCCCCACGAGGTATCCTGTTTTCTCTTTTGGGAAATATGGTCACCCTAGGTGGAGGGAAGCACAGAAGGGAGGAATTTGGTCTGGGGTGTATAGGAGCAGAGGAGGAGAAGGTGGTTTAGGATAGTGGTTCTCAAAGCCAGTCCGCCGCTTGTTCAGGGAAAGCCCCTGGCAGGCCAGACCAGTTTGTTTACCTGCCGCATCCACAGGTGTGGCTGATTGCGGCTCCCACTGGCTGCAGTTTGCCGCTCCAGGTCAATGGGGGCTGCAGGAAGGGTGGCCAGCATGTCCCTGGGCCCGCTCTGCTTCCCGCAGTCCCCATTGTCCTGGAGCAGCGAACCACGGTGAGTGGGAGCCGCGATCGGCCGAACCTGTGGACACGGCAGGTAAACAAACCGGTCCAGCCTGCCAGGGGCTTTCCCTGAACAAGTGGCAGACCGGCTTTGAGAACCACTGGTTTAGGAGGGATGGACAAGGACTATAACTGTAACATGGTCCATCACCATTACAGCACTCTTCCCTCTGCTTGCTTCAGCCAATAGCTGGGAAACCCACTGGCAAAATATGTGTCTCATACCTCTTTAGTGCCTGATCATAAAGGACATAAAGGATAACAGCCTTCTATTGCCACTAGTCACTTCATTAGCTCAAGTGCTAGAGCTCTGTGTTGTGGATCTGATGGTCCAAACCCTGCTGATGACCCCAGCTGAGGGACAATATGGTTCCATGTGATATAATTGCAGGGTTTTTTTCAGTTAAGCTAGTCAGAGTTTCCATCTCTCTCTCTCTCCTTCTTTTTTTTTGGACAAAAAATAGTTTCAGAAAAATGAAAGTTTTCTACATGGACCGCTGTAATCCTGGCATTTCCTAAGGTTTGAGTGCTTGACTTTGCAACCATAGCCTTTGTTAAAGGTAGCTTTTCTGGCTGTAATAAAACATTCAGGGTGAGCTCTTCAAATGCGCTGAGCATTGCCCTAACTCTACTTCCTCTGAGGTCAATGGGAACTGTAAGACCTACCATTCAGTGCAGAGTGCTCATTACCCACAGTGCTCAGTAGCAAATAATGACATAACATAGGAGGCAGGAGAGAATTAGGCCCATTGACATCAGTGGAATTACCCCTCAAAAATAATAAATATAATATAATAAATATTTTACATGTGCCGTAAAGCCTCTGGACAGAGCCAGAATGGTGCAAAGGGACGTTAGTGTTAGAGCGAATCGGGGCCCCTGGTGAGTATCTGACATGAGCCTTACGGACGTGGAACTCCAAAGCGGTTCAGCTGGACTCCTAGGGCACTGCGGTATCTGAGGGCATGGCTACGCTGGAGCTGGAAGGTGCAGGCTCCAGTTCGAATAGACATACCCCGGCTAGTTTTGATCCAGCTAATGCACTAAAATGGGCAAGTGGCTGTGGCGATGCGAGCAGCCGGTGGGGCTAGCCCATCTGAGTACGTGCCTAGGGTCTCAGGCAGGATCATACTCGGGGTGTCTAGCCCTTCTCGCTGCTGCAGCTCCACTTCTGTTTTTAGTACCGTAGCTGGGTTGGAGCTAGAGTGGGTATGTCTCCTTGGGCTGGAAACTACACCTTCCAGCTCCAGAGCAGATGTACCCTGGTACTACTCCTGGGTGGTCTCTGGCCACAGTGGACAGCTGGTAGCCAGGTAATTAGCCTGCCAAGTGCTTGGGGTGGCTGGTCTCTTTCACAGGCTTTGCTGCATTAGAGCAGTGGAGTGCCAGGGAGAGGGATCCTGAAGTTTGTTACCTGGCTATCTCCCTGCGGGCAAGCGGCCAGGGTCGTAATGCAGCCTAGCCCTGTTTATCTGAAGGGCCTGCTTCGAATGCACACAGCCTGGCTGCACCTGCAATGAGCCTTTCTGCTGGCTGCACAATTAAATGGGATTAATGAGTGGAAAACACCAACGGGCAATGGAGTTCGACAAGCAAGGTGATCAGCTCCATCTGACAGTGCAGCTTCAGTGGGGGCTGCCTAAGTACCCAGAGGAGATTCAGGAGTGGGGGCGGGGAGGGAGCAATCTCCCACCTCAATAGCACAGGGAAAGGGACTCCTGCTGGTAATAGCTCACCTTACCTGATCACTCTCGTTACAGTGTGTATGGTAACACCGATTGTTTCATGTTCTCTATGTATATAAATCTCCCCACTGTATTTTCCACTGAATGCATCCGATGAAGTGAGCTGTAGCTCACGAAAGCTTATGTTCAAATAAATTTGTTAGTCTCTAAGGTGCCACAAGTCCTCCTTTTCTTTTTGCGGATACAGACTAACACAGCTGCTACTCTGAAACCTGTCTTTTAGCACTGACATCTCACCTGGCCTTCAAGTCTGGAGCTGTGTGAAATCTTCCCATTACTCTGTTTGCTCATTTTATTTTTCAATTGATACAATCCTAGTAAGTCTCTGTCCTGTCATGTAGGAAAACCATCTACTCCTTCTGTGGTGACTTTATTCATTGTATATTATGGACACTTTGAGTGCAAGTCCAGAGTTAAATTGCATTGCAATTGCAACTAAAGTGTGGAGCTGATTAGAAATTTTCCTATGGCACCTATTTCCATGGGAAAATACTAATTCATCAAAAGTGAAACACTTCACGGAAATGTGTCGATTTCAATGAAATTTCATTTTTAAACAATCAGAATAGAGCATTTTTCAGAATGGAATATTTCAATTTTAATGTTTCAAAATGACTTTTTGTTTCAATTTCTTAACATTTTATATTCTAATCAAAACATTTTGATCAATCCAAAACTATTCTGTATCAGAATTTAATTTTGTGGGAAATTTTAAAAACAAAACAAAAATTTGTTTACATTCCATTATGGAATGGATTTTTTTTTAAATTACAGATTTTCCCTTGAAATGGAAAATCTTTTTCCCCACCCATCTCTATTAAAGTGGAATTTAAATCTTGTAATTTCCAATCCCAAGTCTCAGTGTTAGTGGCCACATGTAACTCACAGACAAGCGCCTAACCAAATCTAGGTGAGTTTCTTATTGTTTCACATAATATTCTGCCCATTCAAATGCTTAAAAACCCACTATTTTTGAAAGATAATTTTTGTCTGATGTTTCTTTGCCTCTCCTTGCAAAACAATATGTCGGTGAGCAAACTCCTTCAGAATGGGTACAATGCTCTATGTCCATGCTAACTAAGGCTTGCAATATGGTATGTACAAAATAACATTGAAATACCAATCTAGTTATTCATGCTGTTGAACAATGCACATATCTGATTTCCATTTTCCAGTGCTGCCTCTCTGGCCCTGGTGCCCAGCCTGCCTCTGTAGGTCCGCTCCTCACAAAGCTTTTCCCAGCCAGCAGCTCACCTGAAATTCTTTATGCCTCACACTCAGGCATACACTCCAGCATCCCACAGTCCCACTTAGATGCACCTGGCTTGATGCATTTCTTAATGTTCATTACTTCAGGGCTCCTCTCAGGTGAACAACAGGAAGCTCACGAGGTGGAGAAACAGCCTCACTAGCAGAGCTACCAGCTCTACTCCTCAGGCAGGTTGGGTTACAAGCTTCCCAATCTCTTGGCCTCATGTCCAAGCCATTTAACAGGGGCAGAGAGAACAGAGGCTTGCAGGCAAAATTGTTGGAGAGCCAGGATGAAGTGAGCTGTAGCTCACGAAAGCTTATGCTCAAATAAATTGGTTAGTCTCTAAGGTGCCACAAGTACTCCTTTTCTTTTTGCGATACAGACTAACATGGCTGCTACTCTGAAACCTTTGATGAAGCTAGTACTGGTCACTGTCAGAGACAGGGAACTGGATTAGATGGACCAGTGGTTGGATCTGGTCCACCAGTTCCTATCGTTCTGACAACGTGGCCGTTACATATTTTATAAAGTGCTTTGGCTCCTTTCAGGAAGAAAGAGGCTGAATAAGTGCAAGGTATTATTTCTGTTCCCTCACATGTAAAGTTCAGCATGCTTCTGGTTATAAATGATTGAATATCTTCAGATATAAGAAGCCCATCCCATGGGATTTGCTCTTTATAAAGGGGAAGTGCCTCTTGACAAAAATATGCTTCAGCTTGGTTTTGTGTCTGTAGTTGGAGCTGGCCTTCATATTTGCCTCATACTATCCCAGAGGGCTGCTTTCTGATTCGTCATCTCAGGGGGTCTCTCATCTCCTTCAGAAAGCAGATGACCAGGGTCCTCATCCACTGGAGAGTGCCAGGCACAGACAGAAATATACAATGTATGATGTGAAAAGAAATAAAGTCCCTGATTACAAAGGCTACAGGGCAAGGGTATGTGTGTGTAATAGATATGCACACTGCAGAGCCAAGACCGACCTCCTTAGGCCCCCAAAGCTTCTTGGATGTTTCCTTGGTAAGTGACACTGGATAGCCATTGAGTACAATTGCCTTTTTAAGCTCACACAGATGCGGATCATGCATATGTGTGCCACCTGCTTTTCTGTTGTAACCACAGTGGAAAACACTAATCCCAAAGAGGCAGTGACTTGTGATGGCCTCAGGGGTCCCAGCCACTCCCACAGACATAATCTTTATGCATAATCGCTCTCATGTTTAGTAACATGATTCCTCTTCCAGTGGGAGATCAGGTGTTGAAGTGGTTTGAGGTATGTCACAATCTGGTCCAGTCCTCTCTGGGCAGGCACTAGCTCATTGTTCCACCAACTGAATCCCTTGTGCTTCTAAGCCCCCTGGATCTAGGGAGTCACTGTTCCCAGCTCTGGGTCTCTCAAGTGCACTCCAAGGTGCAGGCCCTGTGTCTGACACCCTTTCTGGACAGTGGGTCCTGCAGTCCAGCTGCCTAGGCCCTGTAACCAGTGCCCCAGCCCTTCTGAGCTAGCCAGGGACCATGGGGCAGTAAAGCAAAAGCACACAGGTGTAGCAAAGTAACTTCTTACACCCTCTCCCCCTACGGTGACCAGATGTCCTGATAAAATCGGGACTGTCCCGATTTTTAGGTCTTTGTCCGGCGTCCCGACTGATGCATGGTCGGGACGCCATTTGTCCCGATACTGCAGCTTTGGCTGCTCCGGCCGAATTTTTTTTTTTTTTTTTGCTTCCCCCATGTGTCCCGATATTTTCTCCGTTTCATCTGGTCACCCTATCTCCCCCTCCAAGGGACTTTCCCATCTATGTGCAACCCCCACTTGGAATCTGCAGCATTTGGAACTCTGGACTGAGCCTGTCGGGGGTCTTACCCTCTGGACTCCCTCAGCAATAGCTAGCAGAGCCTGCTGATGCCATTTCCCCAAATGCTGGGAGTCCGGAGTGAGGACAGTATGGACTAGAAACTCCTGCTGAGGCCAAGGAGAAGGCTATGAGCAGTGATCTGGACAAGCAGTTTGCTGGGCCAAAACTGAGCCAGGGCTGCTCAGCCCCTTGGGGGAAGGGACAGCCTGACTCGGAGACTCATTTTAGGATCAGTTTGGAGCTCCGAGTTCAGGAGCTGTGAGAGACGCAGAACAGCTCAGGGAGTCTCATTAACTCCCTCTCCCCACAATGGGAGTCTTTGAACTGCTGGGGGAGCCAGTGCACGCATCACGCAGTGCCAGCTCCAGAGACACCTTCATCCAGAGTGGCCGAGAACTGACTGGGCACCAGCTACTGAGAGCCAGCCAAGACAGCCACGGGATTGCAGACCAGGGAGCTAGGAGAGGACCCTGCCCCACCCAGGGGTGAAGACATAGTAAGGGAACCCGTTTGGCTTAAGCTGGCCATGTTCACAGCATTTGTCTCCAGACTCTGCCTCCGTGTACCATCTGTCTGGGAAGGTGCCAGGGAAGAAGAAGGGGGGTCAGAATAAATTGGGACTCTTGGGTGGGAGGTGGGAAATTTGTTGATTTATTGTTTGGTATTTATTGATTAACCTTAACACTCTCCTTCCTCATCTTCTGTGGCCTGAGTCTTCCCCTGCAGGCAATGAATTGCTCCCATTCGTGACCGTCTCCTGGAGTAAGGAATTGGGGCCTGTGCTGGGGTGCGTAGACCACACACTGATGAAGAAAGTGCCAGAGAGGCCCCGTGGGTAGGGCTAGCCCCACCCTCCAAACCAATCGGCCACGTATGGTAGAGAGGAGGCCTTTAAAAGGGAGGAAACTGTGATTGACAGGAGCAGGAGGGACTCCTGGATCCACAGAGGGAATGCCCAGCCAGGAGGTCACCTTGGTCCTATGGAAAGTTTACCAAACTCCCAGGGTAAGCCAGAGAGACTTTTCAAGAAGGCCCACAAAGGGTAAGGGCTTGTTGTAAGGAGTTGGGACCCGTGCTGAAGACACCCACTGTAAATAACTGCATGCGGCCAGGTTCTCTCACCTGCTGAGGAAAACCCTCAGGGACAGGACCCCTCCCCAATCCCATTCCCCAGTGGATGCCTGGTGAGACTGGGAGCTAGAAATGCAGCTGGAGAACATCCCCAGCAGTGTTCCAGTTCCATCCCTTCCTCTTCTTTCTCTGCCCTCCTCAAGTGCACTAAATCAGGGAGCCACCCCTGAGTTCCAAACCATGGTCCAGGGCAGCCCAAACTCCACAGCCATGTAAAAATAACACAAACCCAGTGCTTGCAAACAGCTCGTTATCAGCCCATTTCCACACTAGGGCATGTCCATTACTGACTGAACTTTGCACTGCTCTATGCATTAGGGAGTGAGGCTTTCTGCTCAGGCAGAAGAAAACTACCTTGATGGGCTGAACTCTGAAGCCCCTGAGGGATTTGGCAGCTCTGGAGGATTGGGGGGAACCTAATGTGTTCTGAGTTCTGGAGAGTGGGGAAAGCAAAGGAGTGTCTCAGTCTCTCCTGGTTCTAATTTTGACTCTGGCTCTAGTTTGGATTCTCTCTCTTTCTCCCCTTTACTCCTGTCCAAGCTTTTGTCTTTGGCCCCATATAAATATTGAAACTGAGTGATGCCATCTGCTGTTTAATGGCTCTAAGAGAAAACAAAGATAATACTCCCCACGGCCACTGAAACGGTGGGTCAACAGTGCGAGCTGGCAGCTGCGGCATTGCCTGCTAGCCCCATAGTACACTGTCCTCAGAAGCAAAACTGCTTTGGTTTAGAGGCAGTATACACTGGAGAGCAAAGAGAGGCTGGTCAGATGGCTGGCTGGTGCAGCTGGAAAGAAGGGAAGTGCTCTGCCCGTGTCAGACAGCCCGGTCTGTGCTGCTGATGCAAACAGTCAGCAGAGCATTGTGTTCATGAACATGACTGTAAGGGCCTGCTCTCAAAGACAACACCGGCAGCTGTGGTGGGGAAGCAAGGGGGATAAGTAAAGGCAATATGAGCGGTGTCGATCGAGCTGTGCTTGTTAAGCAGCCCGGGCCAGAACAGTGCTTAATGGAGTCACATTTCCCCTTTCAGCTTGCTGCTTCCGTTAATGTCTCTGCCTCCTGCTCTGATTGCTGTGGGGAAATCGACTCAGACTGACAGTTAATGGGACCTTGATGTGATTTATCAGATCCTGAAAGGCCAGGGAAGAAGTTGAAAGATTATAGCAACTTGACGAGTGGAGTATGAGAGAGGTTAGCCACTGGGATTCCATGACAAAACCACAACTGGCTAAAAGTGCTGGCTCAAGGTGATTAAAGCCATTAATTACAGGGCCGAGGCTGAACATACCTGAAGTTACAGCAGGCTTTCTGAAGCACAAAGCCACACCGATTTTCAGCTCTGCCCCTGTAGTGTAGATTAAACATGAATCAGAAAAGTGGGATGGATAATAAGCAACTGGGAAAGCGAATGGGCTGAGGGCAGAGATTTCAGAATGAAGCGCAGGGAGAATCCAAGGAGTTCTACCATTGTTGAAGCCCTGATTCCGCTTACAGCAGCAGCATTCTACTGACTTCCCCTGGAGTTACTCCTGAAATACACTAGAGCCGGTATTGTACAATTAAAATCAGGACCTGTATCTATCCATCTGTCTGCTTGCCTACCTAGGGAGAGCACCCATCAGCATGACTGCTAAGTGCTATTCAGAAATGTGTGCATCCAAAAACACATTCACACTTTTATGCACACTCCACTGTGCTGCACAAATCTCCTAATGGATGTGCAAGAGCTAGGGTTTTGTGTGTGCTTCAGGGTATTTGAGCACCCAAAGCAAGGATGAGCCGAAAGACTACAAACTCTCATCTGCCTATGTTCAAACCTTTGGTCCTTAATGGATTATCGTGGCATATCAATTTATTTTGATGCAGTGCTACAGATGCCATCTTGCTTAACATACCCGGGACCTCCACAGCTGAAAAAGGTAAGCTGCTACAGCTTGAACTAAAGAAGCAGAGGCCTTAGTGGTAGCTGCTGTAACAGACTCATATCCCCTGTGGATTGGGCACAAAGTGGGACCCATAACACCCACTCATCAGTGGGTTACAGTAGCCTTAAGGCTCTCAAAGCACTTTGCAAGCTATCTGTAATATTAAATACATTACATTACATTACATTACAGGATGGATTTTCAGAAGTGCTCATCACTGGCCTAATTCTGCTCCCATTGAAGTCATTGGTAAAACTCCCACTGACTATAATGGGTTAGGCCAATTCTGAGAAGTCTTGGACCCTAAAATATTAAAATAGCTACATTAGAAAAAGACTACCACGCACCTGTATATACCATACAGGAGCTATTCTCCTAGATAACCTTCTGCTAAGAAACAGGAAGAAGAAGGCAGTTATTCCCCAAACCCTAATTACAGCTGGTATAAGACTTTTCCATGCATGAAGTTTATCAGCTGTTTGATTTCAGCCATGTGAGCACTGTAACTTCCCTTGCCAATAGCTAACCAATATTGGGCAGGACTTCTGGAGGTGCCAAACCCCCACAGATCTAAGAAAGAGGCAGGTGCTCTGAATCTCTGAAAAATCAGAACCATTAATGAATGTTTTGCCCTTTCTCCCAATCAAAGACTTGAAACCAATATGATTCTTTAATTGAAAATGCAGATTACAGCTAAAAGAGAAAACAGAAAGGAGGGGAGTGAAATGGTATTTAAATCAGTGTCAAGTGTCATTTTTCTCTTGCTATTAAATTTGATGGGAAACAAGGTCCACTATAATCAGAAGGGATTGTTTATGGTGGAAATGGTTATGAACTACAGTGAATATAAATGGCCTACTTTTTCTCTGGAGAAGTCCAAAGGAACTGCATTATTATAGTCTCTTGAAGACCATAATAAGCCTATGGGACACATGAAACCCCAGGGACAAACAGGGCTCCTGGTATATGAGGAGGTCTTCTGATTTTCACAATAGACCTGAATTTCAGGTGGTTCTGTGGGTTCTGCTACCATCTAAATACCTCCACCAGGGCCCTGATAGCTGTGTCTAAATCTTAGGAAGAACCAACAAAGTTAAGATCAATGGGCCATTTGCTCTCCCACTTTAGATAAAACCAAGTCATAAAGTTCAAATCTGAAATTGGATCCAAATCTAAACTTCCCCAAATTCTTGGGCTGTTCATATTTAATATTCTGGTCCAGAAGCTCAACTGGTTATGCAGCAGGATGTGAAATTCTGCTCTGGGTCTGGATCCTCATTCCCCCAAAATTTAGGTGGGTTTTGATCTAATGATCAAGCTCATGTTGAAGTAAGAACTTCAGCTCCAAAAACACAGGCCTCTTCCCTTCAACCAAAAAAGAATGACCAAGATCTAGGCTTAAGTCCTCTCCTCTTGAGCAAAAGTGATTCCATCCAGTTAAGTACAGTGACGCACACCAACAAATGCATTTCAAACATGCCCTGCCCCAGAAAAGAGAGAGTTTATCAAAGTACACTATGTCAATGAAGAGTGATGTGTCTGGATGAAGGAAATATACTTCCTCAATGGTTCGTTGTTCCACATTATCATCAGACATTAATTTTGACTGTTTACAGCGTGAGATGCTTGACTGTTTATAGTGCAAAAACAAAAGCTGGGTATACAGGATGTTCAGTAGCATGGCAATCTTTAATTGATGGAGGCCATCTGCTACAGTTGGGCATGGCTCTCTTCTCCTTTACTTTGGCATTCTTCTGGTATCCAAATATCCTTGTTATTTTCCTCACTTCAGAGACTATGGCGCTGCTTTTAGGAAATACCACCGCAAATTTAGTTTTCGATAAGTGGGGCAGAGAAAATAAAGGCACATTAAATCAAGGGCAGTTCTTTCTAATATTTCCCAAATCACTGGCTTTTACTATACTGACTTAATTAATTGTTAACATCCATGGAATTAAGCAAAGTACCACAGATGATTCCCTCTTGGTGCTGATCAAGATAATGAACAACAATTATGATGGCTTTGTTTTGCTACACTAATCTGTTTTGGAATATACATTGATTTTATTTTGATTAGGCACAAACCTAGTTTCCACACCACAAATAAACCTCTCTGATTTGAGCAAACTGCTGTTGGCATTTACATTATGATGATCAGTTTAGAATCAGATAGTTTTTACTATGTCATTTTATTTACTTCCTAGTCCACTGTAATGATTATGTTGTAGGTTTGAATATTTAATGATGGCCTCCTTTCTGCTTGGCTTTGTGTTTCATGTTTTCCTTGTCACCATTCTAATTCATGGAACGTTTGCCAAGCATTTGATCTCGATGCAGCAAACACATTGGATCTCTCTGATTCATTTGCAAACCCATATTTCAGATTAGTTTACCTAATGAAGTTTCAGACTGTGTGCTGGTTTGGACTTCCCCAATGAGCCAACTCAACATCATGGCAGTACCATGGAAGACAGGACATTTTCCAAAGGAGTCTAAAAGAATTAGGTGCCCAACTCCCATTGAGCATGACTCCCTTGAGCTCTTTCCAAAATACCACTTGGACTAACTCTGCCACTTACAGATGTAATCTCAATGGGAACTGGATTCCTAACTGCTCTCTGGGCCTTAAATCTCCCTCAATCTCCTTTGGCTCATGAGATAGAGCTCCTGCCTTTGGATCCACGCTCCTTTGGTTTACATTCCTGATGACAGAAGAATGTGTTCTTCTCAACATGTAACAGTGAAAGTTCATTTATACTTAGTGGCTGCAATTACAGCATAAAAGGATTTTGTACAAGGACAATGTACAAAAGTGTAACTTCAGAGTAATCAGAGGATAAAAATGATGAAATTGCGGGGGCGATAATGAACAATTTAATCCTCCAATTATATGAATTAGTGGTAATTACGGGTATCAAAAAGCATAACCACCGTATACTAGCATTGTGGCTCCAATGGTAATCAGTCATTCTATTATAATGTTTAACCTATAGTTCTATGCTGCGTGTGTGGCAGGGAGTTTAGAACATTTCTTATCAGTTGATGTTGCCATAAGCCTAACCACATAGGTAAGGTTTTTTTCTTCTTCTGGTGACTAGGAATATTGCAACTTCAAAGCCCTGGCTGGGATGATTAAGCCCTGGTCTACACTACGGGGTTAGTTCGAATTTAGCCACGTTAGGTCAATTTTAAAATGAATGCATTTACACATCCAATCCCGTTCCGTCGACCTAAAGGGCTCTTAAAATTGACTTCTGTACTCCTCCCCAGAGAGGAGAGTAATGCTAAAATTGACCTTGCTGGGTCGAATTTGGGGTAGTGCGGATGCAAATTGATGCTATTGGCCTCCGGGAGCTATCCCAGAGTGCTCCAACGCAACTGCTCTGGACAGCACTTTAAACTCCAATGCACTAGCCAGGTACACAGGAAAAGCTCCAGGAAATTCTGAATTTCATTTCCTGTTTGGTCAGCGTGGCAAGCTCAGCAGCACAGGTGACCGTACAGTCCTCCCAGAATCGCAAATAAACTCCAGCATGGACCGAAAGGAAGACACTGGATCTGATTGCTCTATGGGGAGAAGAATCTGTGCAGGCTGAACTCCGATCAAAAAGAAGAAATGCTAATATATATTAGCCAAAATTGCACAGGGCACGGTGGAGAGAGACTACAACAGGGACACACAGCAGTGCCGCATGAAAGTCAAGGAGCTCAGGCAAGCCTACCAAAAGACAAAGGAGGCAAACGGTTACTCCGGGTAGGGGCAAATACATGCCGCTTCTATGATCAGCAGCATGCCATTCTAGGGGGGGACCCTACCACTACCCCACCACTGTCTGTGGACACCTGCAAGGGGGGAGTCTCACGCAACAGGGAGGAGGATTTTGTGGGCGAGGAAGAGGAGGCGGAGAATATGCAGCAGGCAAGTGGTGAATCCATTCTCCCTGGCAGCCAGGGCGCTTTTATCACCCTGGAGCCAATACCCTCCCAAGGTGGGATCCCCGACCCTGAAGCCAGAGGAGGCAGCTCTGTTGAGTGCACATTTGTAACTAAAGTACAGGGTTTAAAAGCAATAGTGTTTAATGTTTGATTTGCCCTGAAGAATTGGCATGCATTCGCGGCCAGTACAGCTACTGGAAAAGTCTGTTAATGTGTCTGGGGATGAAGCAGGAATCCTCCAGGGACCTCTCCATGAAGCTCTCCGGGAGGTACTCTGAAAGCCTTTGCAGAAGGTTTCTGAGGAGGGCTGCCTTATTTCATCCTCCACGGTAGGACACTTTACCATGCTGTCAAGGTTCCTTCCCCACTCTGAACTCTAGGGTACAAATGTGGGGACCTGCATGAAAACCTCCTAAGCTTACTTTTACCAGCTTAGGTTAAAACTTCCCCAAGGTACAAATTAATTTTACCCTTTGCCCTTGGAATTTCCACTGCCACCACCAAACTTTAACTGGGTTTACTGGGAAACGTAGTTTGGACACGTCCTTCCCCCTAAAATCCTCCCAACACTTGCACCCCACTTCCTGGGGAAGGTTTGGTAAAAATCCTCACCAATTTGCATAGGTGACCACAGACCCAAACCCTTGGATCTTAGAACAATTTAAAAACATTCAGTTTTCTTACAAGAAGACTTTTAATAGAAGTAAAGGAATCACCTCTGTAAAATCAGGATGGTAGATACCTTACAGGGTAATTAGATTCAAACCATAGAGAATCCCTCTAGGCAAAACCTTAAGTTACAAAAAAGACACACAGACAGGAATAGTCATTCTATTCAGCACAGTTCTTTTCTCAGCCATTTAAAGAAATCATAATCTAACACATACCTAGCTAGATTACTTACTAAAAGTTCTAAGACTCCATTCCTATTCTATCCCCGGCAAAAGCAGCATACAGACAGCCACAGACCCTTTGTTTTTTTTTCCCTCCTCCCAGCTTTTGAAAGTATCTTGTCTCCTCATTGGTCATTTTGGTCAGGTGCCAGCAAGGTTACCTTTAGCTTCTTAACCCTTTACAGGTGAGAGGATTTTTCCTCTGGCCAGGAGGGATTTTAAAGGGGTTTACCCTTCCCTTTATATTTATGACACATGCCAAGCCAGTAGCAAGTAGTCTGGAATCATTGCAGCACAAAGCATGGCAGCGAATGGTTCTGGGTTTTGGTTGCATTCAAGCAACATTCGGTCTTTAGCTTTCTGTGTCAGCCTCAGGAGAGTGATATCATTCATGGTCACCAGGTTGAAATAGGGGAATTTTTGTAAGGGAACAGTAAAAGGACCCCGTTCATGCTGGGTTGTTTGCACTTGGCTAAAAGGGATCATCCCAGAGAATAGCCACACAGTGGGGAGCAGGAAGTGTGTGCTGCACATCCACCTGAAAACCACAGCCTCTCCTTTTAAATGTGAAACCCAACTGGCATTGCTTGCCATGGGAAAGGATGGTGCTGAAGCTTGAAACCATGGCGTAAGAAGCCAACCCCGTGGACCAAAAGGCTTACCATGGCTGCCTGGAAACTGAATTCTGTTGCCCAGCCGTTTGGGATGTGTCACCAAACCGGCAGGCGCTCAATATAAAAGGCAAAATCATAGAATATCAGGGTTGGAAGGGAGCTCAGGAGATCATCTAGTCCAACCACCTGCTCAAAGCAGGACTAATCCCCAATTTTTGCCCCAGATCTCTAAATGGTCCCCTCAAGGATTGAGCTCACAACCCTGGGTTTGGTAGGCCAATGCTCAAAGCACAAAGCTATCCCTCCCCAAACCACTGAGCTATGCGACCTTGTACCTAAAGCACATGTGCTGTCCTCTGTGAATTGCTTGATTCACTGTGAACGAGTCTCCCTTTTGTTCACAGAAATGTATCATCTTAAATTTTACTCTCCCTTTTTATCTTCCCCCACGTGCAAATGTTTCTATGCTCCCCCATTATCTCCGTCCCTGAGGTTATTGCAGATTAGAAGGCGAAAAAACGACACTCGCGATGACATGTTTTCCGAGCTCATGCAGTCCTCCCGCACTGACAGTGCACAGCTTAATGCATGGAGGCATTCAGTGGCAGAGGCCAGGAAAGCATTAAGTGAGTGCAAAGAGCAGAGGCAGGAGGCAATGCTGAGGCTAATGGGGGAGCAAACAGACGTGATGACGTGTCTTTTGGAGCTGCAGGAAAGCCAACAAGAGCACAGACCCCCGCTGCATCCATTGTATAACCGCCTGCCCTCCTCGTCAAGTTCCATATCCTCCTCACCCTGAAGCCCAAGAACGCGGGGCGGGAGGCTCCGGGCACCCAGCCACTCCACTACAGAGGATGGCCCAAGCAACAGAAGGCTGTCATTCAAACAGTTTTGATTTGTAGTGTGGCTACAATAAGCAATGTGGCCTTGTCCTTTTTCTTTTTAATTAATAAAGAAAGAATGCATGATTTCAAAACAATAGTTACTTTATTTCCTTTGCCAGCTGTGATTGAAGTGGGGAGGGTAGTTGGCTTATAGGGAATTAATATCAATGAAGGTGGCGGGTTTGCAGCAAGGAGAAACACACAAAACTGTCACACCATAGCCTGGCCAGTCATGAAACTGGTTTTCAAAGCCTCTCTGATGCGCAGTGTGCCTAGCTGTGCTCTTCTAATCGCCCTGGTGTCTGGCTGCTCAAAATCAGCCTCCAAGCAATTTGCCTTAACCTCCCACCTCTCCATAAATGTCTCCCCCTTACTCTCACAGATTTTATGGAGCACATAGCAAGCAGCAATAACAATGGGAATGTTGGTTGTGCTGAGGTCTAACCTAGTCAGCAAACAGCGTCAGCAAGCTTTTAAATGTCCAAAGGCACATTCTATCATCATTCTGCACTTGCTCCGCCTATAGTTGAACTGCTCTTTACTACTGTCCAGGCTGCCTGTGTACGGCTTCATGAGCCATGGGAGCAAGGGGTAGGCTGGGTCCCCAAGGATAGCTATTGGCATTTCAACATCCCCAACAGTAATTTTCTTGTCTGGGAAGTAAGTCCCTTCTTGCAACTGCTCGAACAGCCCTGAGTTCCTAAAGATGCAAGCGTCATGCACCTTTCCCGGCCATCCCACATTGATGTTGGTGAAACATCCCTTGTGATCCACCAGTGCTTGCAGCACCATTGAGAAATATCCCTTGCAGTTTATGTACTGGTTGGCAACGTGGTCCGGTGCCAAGATAGGAATATGTGTTCCGTCTCTCGCCCCACCACAGTTAGGGAACCACATTGCAGCAAAGCCATCCAGTATGACCTGCACATTTCCCAGAGTCACTACCCTTGATAGCAGAAAGTCATTGATTGCAACAGCAGTCCCCACAGTAGACTTGCACACTCCAAATTGATTCCTGACTGACCGGTAGCAGTCAGGCATTGCAAGCTTCCACAGGGCTATCGCCACTCGCGTCTCAACTGTCAGGGCAGCTCTCAACTTGGTATTCTTGAGCTTCAGGGCAGAGGAAAGCAACCCACAAAGTTCAAGGAAAGTGGCCTTATGCATGCAAAAGTTTTGCAGCCACTGTGAATCATCCCATACCTGCAACACTAAGCGGTCCCACCAGTCTGTGCTTGTTTGCCAGGTCCAGAATCAGCATTCCACTGTATCAACCAGCCCCACTTCCTCCGTGATGTCCCGATTGCCACAGCCCATGCTTTCAGGAATGTCTGTGTCCATGACCTCATCACAATTGTCCTTGTGCTGGCGTCTCTTAGCCCAGTTCTGCACATACTCCAGGATAATGCGCGAGGTGTTTACAATGTTCTCAACAGCAGCAGTGAGCTGAGTGGGCTCCATGCTTGCCATGGTATGGCATCTGCATGGGTAACCCAGGAAAAAAGGCATGAAACGACTGTCTGCCGTTGCTTTCATGGAGGGAGGGAGGAAGGGAGGGCCGACTGACGACATGTACCCAAAAGCACCCTCGACAATGTTTTTGCTGCATCAGGCATTGAGAGCTTAACCCAGAATTCCAATGGGCAGCGGAGACAGTGAGAACTGTGGGATAGATACCCTTCAGTGCACCACTCCATAAGTCGATGTTAGCCACGGTATTGAGGACACACTCCACCAACTTAATATGCTCAGTGGGGACATACACAATCGACTGTATAAAATCGATTTCTAAAAATCGACTTCTATAAAATCGACCTAATTTCATAGTATAGACATTTATGTTGGTGATGGTCCTGCTTTGAGCAGGGGGTTGGACTAGATGACCTCCTGAGGGCTCTTCCAACCCTAATCTTCAATTATTCTAATACCCCTAACCAAGGATGAAGTGCTGGACTCTGGTTTTGAAGAATGCACCACAAAGGAGGTAAGCCTCAGAGTGACCTTATTTTGAAAAGTGCCTAAATAAAAATTGGCTCATGGAAACTCTTTAGAGGTAAAAATGCAGAGAATGTGGGTAGGTGCTAGGGGCTGGGAGGTATTCAAACAGATTTGAGGTGTACAGGAGATGTACCATACTGGAATCAGAAAATTTAACCTAGATCTTATTTTTTAACAGGGAGATTGATTAGATGGTTTCTAAAGGTTGCTGAGGCATTGCATAATGGCCGACAAGAGCAGACCAAATAACAGACAGAAAATGGGGGTGACCTATTGGGTCTAAAGTGGGTGGGGTGTTGGCCTCCATATCTCCTCATTCCCTCCCTTTGTTTGTCCTCACTTCTCCCAGGCTGTCTGTGCCACCCTTCCTTATGCTGGTCAGTGCCGTGAGAAGGCAGAGGAATTGAGGTGGAGGGTCGTTGGGAGACTAGAGTGTCTTACCATTACGTGCAAAGTCTTTCTCTTTTAGTATATTGAATTTACTCCTGAAGGGCACAAATGGAGCATTGGGACTATCTGTAGCGAGATAAATAAACACAAATAATATGGGCAGAACATTGCCACTCAAACCAGTGGTTGTTGTCAAGGCTAAGTGGATACCTTGATTGCTACAGCATTAAGCGTCTTTCATTAAGGACTGATGCTGCCATTGTTCATCTCTAATGTGATTGGTTTGTCACCTGCACACTGGGTTAATATGCAGCAACAGAAGGCAAATTGCTTTATGGATGTGGAAAGATGCTCCAGAAGTTCTGTACAAAGAGTTGGTTCAGAGTCATGAGACTCAGAAAGCCAGCCCTAAGGGAACAGGTATGTCTTCAACCAGCCAATGTGATATTCACAAAGACCACAAGTAATTTGTCATGTACATGAATCATTCAAAACTAGTCTGGTCATAGCACTAGAAAATTAACTGTAGGGGAGAAATTTTAATTAGTAAGAGAATGGGTGAGATGACTGAATAGGAAATAGCTATTCCTAATTTCTAGAGTCCAGCTCCTAGAACATAGAAATGTCGGGCTGGAAGGGACCTCGAAGTCTTCAAGTCCAGTCCCTTGCATGGAGGCAGGAGCAAGTAAACTTAGGCCATCCCCAGCAGTGTTTGTCCAATCTGTTCTTAAAAACCTCAATGTGGCTTGGAAGCCTATTTCAGAGTTTACCTACCCTTATAGTTGGAAAGTTAGACTAGATATTAGGAAAAAATCTCCCTCACTGCAGATTACACCCATTACTACTTGTCCTACCTCCAGTGGACATGGAGAACAACTGATAACCATCCTCTTTAAAACAGCCCTAAATATATGATCAGGTCCCCCCATAGCCTTCTTTTCTCAACACTAAACAAGCCCAGCTTTTTAAACCTTTCATCGTAGATCAGATTTTCTAAATCTTTTTTTCATTTTTGTGACTCTCCTTTGGACCCTCGCCATTTTATCCACATCTTTCCTAAAGTTTATGGCCCATAATTGGACTCAGTACTTCAGCTGAGGCCTCAACAGTGCTGAGTAGAATGGGATATTTACTTCCTGTGTCTTACATATGACACTCCTGTTAATTCATCCCAGAATTATATTTGCCTTTTTCGCAACTGCATCACATTGTTGACTCCTATTCAATTTGTGAACCACTGTCACCGTCAGTTCTTTTTCAGCACCTAGCCAATCATTCCCCATTTTGTAGTTGTGCATTTGATTTGTTTCCTTCCTAAATGTAGTACTTTGCATTTCTTTTTATTGAATTTAATCTTATTGACTTCAGGTCAATTCTCCAATTTGTCAAGGTCATTTTGAATTCTATTTCTGTCCTCCAAAGTGCTTCTAACCCTTCCCAGCTTTGTGTCATCTGCAAATTTTATAATCATATTCTCCCCTCCATTATCCAAGTCCTTAATGAAAATGTTGAATAGTACTGGGCCCAGGACTGATCCCTATGGTATCCCACTAAATGTGTCCTTCCAGTTTGACAGTGAACCATTGATAACTACCCTTTGAGTATGGTTTTTCAACCAGTGGTGCACCCACCTTGCAGTAATTTCATCCAGACCACGTTTCCCTAGTTTGCTTATGAGAATATCATGTGGAACTGAGTCAAAAGCCTTGCTAAAATCAAGACATATCACGTCTACTGCTTCCATCCTACCCACTAGGCCAGTAACCCTGTCAAAGAAGGAAATTAAGTTGTTTTTTCATGATTTGTTCTTGACAAATCCATAATGGCTATTCCTTATAACTCTACTATCCTCTAGGTTCTTACAAATTGATTGTTTAATAATTTGATCCAGTATCTTTCCAAGTATTGAAATTAGTTTGATGGGACTATAATTCCCTAGGTCCTTTTTGTTTCCCCTTTTTAAGGATTGGTGCTATGTTTGCCCTTCTCCAGTTCTCTGGGATCTCACCTGTCCTCCAGGAGTTCTTGAAGATAATTGCTAATGGTTCTGAGATTTCTTTAGCTAGATCCTTATGTACACTAGGATTAATTTCATCAGGCTGACTTTAATACATCTAACATATCTAAATATTCTTTAATCTGTTTTTTCCCGATTTTAACATACATCCCTTCCCCCTCATTGCTCATATACTGTGTTGATTATGTGGTCACCTTTTTAGTGAAGAATGAAGCAAAATAGGCATTAAACAGCTTAGCTTTCTTGATGCCATCAGTTATTAGCTCTCCTTTCCCACTAAGTAGAGGACCTACACTTTACTTTGTCCTTCTCTTGCTCCTAATGTATTTAAAGAACCTCTTGTTTTCTTTGATGTCCCTTGCTAGTTGCAACTCATTTTATGCTTTAATCTTTTTGAATTTTTGTTCCTACATTTGTGCTGTTCTTTTGTACTCCTCCTTAAGCAGTTTGTCTATGTTGCCACTTTTTGTAGGATTCCTTTTTGATTTTTCAGGTCATTAAAGAAATCCTAATGGAGCCACATTGGCCTCTTACTGTTCTTCCTATCTTCCCTACCCACTGGGGTAGGATTGAGTTGTGTCTTTAATACTGTCTCCTTGAGAAACTGCGAGTTCTCCTGAACACCTTTTATATTTTAGAGGATTTTCTGCCTATCGGACTTTACCTACCTGTTCTCTGAGTTTGTTCAAACCTGCTTTTTTGAAGTCAATTGTCCTTCTTCTGCTGCTTTCACTCCTTCCTTTCCTTAGAATCATGCAATCTATCATTTCATCATCGCTTCCACCTAAATTGCCTTCCACATTCAGATTTGCTACCAATTCCTCCCTGTTGGTCAGAATCAAGTCTAAAATTGCTGCCCCCCTGGTTACTTCCTCCACTTTCTGAAGCAAAAAGGTGTCCTCAATACATTCCAATAATGTATTGGAAATGTTGTTTTGCTGTATTAGTTTTCCACCAGATGTCTGGGTAGTTAAAGTCCCCCATTACTACCAGGTCTTGTGTCTGGATATTTCTGTCATTTGTTCTAGAAATGCCTCATCCACCTCCTCTTCCTGATTTGGTGGTCTATAGTAGACCCCTTCCATTAGGTCACCCCTATTTTGTCCCCTTTTATATATGCCGAGAGACTCTCAATGGGTCTTCCTCTCGCCTCCTTCTGGAAGGCAGAACTAGTGGATTCTTGATATAATGTACAACACCTCCTCTCTTTTTTCCTGCCTGTCCTTCCTGAACAAGCGGTACACCTCTGTATTAATATTCCAGTAATAAGATTTATCCAACTAAGTTTCTCTGATGCCAATTAAATTACAAGTTAGCTTATGTACTAATACTTCCAGTTCATCCTGTTTATTCCCCATACACATTGCAGTTTTGTAAAGTCTCTAACGGTATGTCTACACTACAATAAAAGCCCCATGGTGTGGAGTCCCAGAGCCTGGGTTAAAGTGACTCAGGCTCACGTGGGTTGGGCTGTGGGTTGACAAATAGCAGTGTAGATATGGCTGCTTGGGCTGGAGTCCGGACTCTGAGATCCTCCCGTTTCACTGGGTTTCTGACCCAGGGCTCCAGCCCAAGTGGGAACCTCTACGCTGCTATTTTTAGTCCCATAATGTGAACGTCGTAAGCCCAAGTCATTTGACCCAGGCTCTGGGACTTAGTGACATGGGTTTTTCTTTGCAATATAGAGATTTTCCCCACTGATTTCCCTCTTGTTCCTCCTATGACTCTATTGTATTTTTCCATTCCCCTGCACCCATCCAAACATCTAGCCCTCTATTCAGGTCATCTTCTTTTATGTTTACCTGTGGGCTTTTGCCACCTTCCCACTTTGAACCTAGTTTAATGCTCTCCTCACTAGGTTGGTGAGTCTGTTGGTGAAGATGCTGTTCTCCTTTCTTGATCAGGGGGACCCCATCTATTCTCAATAGACTTCCTACCTGGAGCAGTATCCTATGTCACTAAGTCCCAGAGCCTGGGTCAATTGATGGGCTCACAGGGTTCACAATATGGGGCTAAAAATAGCAAACTTTCCCTGGCTCAGAAACCCACTGAGAGGGGAGGGTCTCAGAGTCCAGAGTCTGGAGCAGCTGGTTTTCCTTCTTCCTCTGGTGCTACAAAATAATCCTAGAAACTAGGTATGGAAAATACATACTCAGTTTGCTAGTCCATCTTCCTACCAATGCAAGATTATTCACTGATGTGTCTGGGAAACAGGGCCAGAGTCTCCACTCCCTTCAGTGGAGTGACACGAAGTTTCATCGGTTTAGGAGCAGGCACATAATCTGATCTGTGATTGGTGGAAAGAAATCAGGCTACTTTTCGTTGACGTGAGGATGGAAAAGAGAGTTTACATGTCCACTTATTTTTATTACTACTACTAAGACCTACCTCTCATATAGCACTTTTCATCAGCAGAACTCAAAATGTTTTACAAAGGAGGTAAGTAGCATTATTACAAATGGGGAAACCGAGGCACAGAGAGGCGACACAAACTTGCCCAAGGTTACCCAGTGGGCCAGTGATAGTGGTGGGAATAGAATCCAGATCGCTGGAGTGGCAGTCCTAGTAAAAGCAGAATGCAGGTCAGTGTGTAGCGTGCAACATGTGCAATGTACCGAATCAGCAAGAGAGAGATTTCTCCCCTCTTGAATCTTCCTAGCATATCACCAGCAAAAGAGTGAATTAGACACTGTGTGATAAAAGTAAACAGCAGTGAGATGGGTTGGTCGCCCAAGCAGAAATCAATTATCATCATCATTTGAATCATTTATGGCCTGGAGACATACAGAAGCAGGCTGAATGTATAGTAATGGTCCTCACCACGAAAAAGGGGCTTTGAAAAATGCAAAGCCAAACTGCAAACATTCAGGGAAATCTAAACCCCCGACTTTAAAGCATTTAAAGCTGGCATGAAGGGCTATTTATGGAAAGGTTTCCATTCCATACCATCCCTGCTGTGCACAATCTTTGTTTAACTCAAATTCCCTTTCAGATACAGTTTTTGATTTCATGCTTGAGCTCCACTGCTGGTTCTTGGAGAAGACGTGTTGTTGTGTCTGTGAAGAGGATGAAACCAGAGGGACTGAAGGATTTGTACGGGAGATACAAACCCTGCCAATGAAGCCTGAGTCCTACTCTCTTGGCACGTGTTATGCAGTCTTTTAAAAATCTACCCCTTGCTGCCTTCTGAGTAGACACTTAAGACACTCAAGCCCACCTCCCTGCCCCAGACTCGAGAGCCTGAGCTCCAGCCCAAGCCTTAACATCCACACAGCTATTTTTAGCATGCTAGCAAGAGTCCCACTAGCACCAGTCTATTGACCTGGGCTTGCTTCCAGATGCAGTGTAGAGACACCCCAAGGGGCCAAACCAAGCCCTTTGTCCAGACACTCCCAACCGTTGAAGTGTTTGAAATCTGGGTCTGAATTTTGGTCTTCCGCTCCAGATATTATGGGCCACTTGAGTTATAGATCCTACGTAGGATCCCTATGTAGACCCTAAAAGTGGCTGGGGCCGCATACCTTCTTCTGACCACTTGATTCATGAACACAAATGCACAAGCCACTCTGAGCCTTTGATGAAGTGGGCTGTGTAACTGCAAAGTCTTATTACTATTCATTCTGAAGGGAGCCAGCTTGAAAAATGCCCTTTATGCTTTTCCTCACGTGTCAGCTCCCTCCCCATCCTGCGGGTCCTTTGCCCTGGAGGCAAATCCAAAGCACTGTGGTTTGCTGCTGAAACCCCCTTATGATGTCCCATCAGATGTCCTAGCCACAGAGGGTATGTCCACACAGCAAAGAAAAACCATGGCTTCACAGGCGCCGGCTTCCTCTGTGCCCCGGGGGTGCTCAACCCCAACTCCTTCCTGCAAGTCCCCATCCCTGCCCCTGCCCGCCCCCTTTCCCCAAGCCCCCACCCAGCCTCTTCACGCCCAGTTCTGCCCCCTCCTCTGAGCGGACCTGATCCCCTCTCCTCCCCCTCCCACCCCTGCGCCTCCTGCACACCGCAAACCAGCTGATTGCGACGAGCAGGAGGTGCTGGGAGGGAGCTGGCTGCCGGTGGGTGCTCAGCACACACTAATATTTTTTCCGTGGGTGGTCCAGCCCTGGAGCACCCACACAGTTGGTTCCTATGCGTGGCTGGCCCGTGCCAGCCAACTCAGGCTCATGGGGCTCAGGCTGTGGGGCTGTTTCATTGCTGTGTAAACTTCTGGGCTCAGGATGGAACCTGAGCTCTGAGACCCTCCCACCCCACAGAGCCCTACAGCCCAGAAGTTTACATAGCCATGAAACAGCCCCACAGCCCGGGCCCTGTGAACGCCATGCACACAATCCCATTCTGCTGTGAGCCCTAAGCACTGGCTAGCTTTAAGTCCTTCACTTGTCAGCATTAATCAAGCATAAAAGCAAGTGACAAGCAGATTTTGCTGATTTAATGAATAATTCCGGCTCGTTTGGCCCATCTAATTCAAATGATTAGAACTGAATCTGAACTGACTGCTGACTGTCCCTGCTTGTCTTTGTCAATATATTTAGATACAGGTCAATGCAGGTAAGCAGGATTTAATCCAAAACTCAGCAGAGGATTTCTTTTTCCATATCTCCGGTTTCACCTTGTCCCCATTGTAGCTGTAAGGAAACCTCGTTTCCTGCAAAGTAATTCTCTGTGGAAGTATTTTCTCGATGGTCTAACAATACTGTTAATAGCATATGCATAGGCCATGCCTTGTTAAGGATACCTTCCTACTGAAATAGTCAATAGGGGAAGAGAATGAGTGTCACCCCATTGATCTGGCTTAAAACAGCCTCGACTGATTCTAATCAATGCAGTTACTGCTTGATGGGGAGAAAATGTCTCGCAAATACCTGGGAATTGAACCTGGGTCTCCCACAGCCCAGGTAAGTACTCTAACCACTGGGCTAAAAGTCATAAGGTGGACATCTCCTCCAGCTGCATTTTGAATAGGACCTGATCCAGTAGGCCACCTCTGGGCATGCCTACCTGATCAGGCCCTGCACAGGAATTAGGAGGCCAAACACCTATTTTCCCCTGGCTTGTGAATCATTCTGGGACTTAGGCCCCTAACTCCTTCTGTGCATCCAGCACCTTGTGCCCTATGTATATGGCAGTCTACAGAGCTGTTAGGCCCCTAACTCCTTCTGTGCATCCAGCACCTTGTGCCCTATGTATATAGCAGTCTACAGAGCTGTCTTAAACTTTAGTTCATCAGTGCAAAGTCTGAAAGAAGCCTTTTAATCCTAGCGCATCAGCATTTGTGATGAGTGAACTGAAATCTGGGTTGTCTGGTGGAACTGTTCAAAAGAACAGTGCTTAATGTAACCAAACCCTGAAGCCACAACACTCTTATTGCAAGCTTACCTCTTTCTAGCAACTTCAGTTCTGACATGATTTTGGTAGCCAATGTTACCTGAACTGCTGGAGTTAGGTATGAATGCTTTGGGCTGCTTCACAACTTCCTTGCCTGGTTGAGGCCTTGAGGCATTATCACCATTTATATGTTAAATAATAACTTAGATTAGGGCTATCAATTAATCACAGTTAATTCACGCGATTAACTCAAAAAAATTAATCGCGATTAATTACAGTTTTAATTGGACTGTTACGCAAAAGAATACCAAGTGAAATTTATTAAATGTTTTTGGATGTTTTTCTACATTTTCAAATATATTGATTTCAGTTACAACACAGAATACAAAGTGTACACTACTCACTTTATCTTATTTTTGATTACTAATATTAGCACTCTAAAATGATAAAAGAAATAGTATTTTTCAATTCACCTCATATAAGTACTGTAGTGCAATCTCTTTATCATGAAAGTGCAAGTTACAAATGTAGATTTTTTTGTCTGTTTGTTACATAATCAAAAACAAAACAATGTAAAACTTTAGCGCCTACAAGTCCACTAAGTCCTACTTCTTGTTCAGTTAATCATGAAGACAAACAAGCTTATTTACATTTGTGGGATATAATGTTGCCAGCTTATTATTTTCAAAGTCACCTGAAAGTGAGAACAGGCATTCACATGGCACTTTTGTAGCTGGCATTGCAAGGTATTTACATGCCAGATGTGCTAAACATTCGTGTGCCCCTTCATGCTTCAGCCACCATTCCAGAGGCCATGCTTCCATGCTGATGACGCTTGTTAAAAAAAATAATGTGTTAACTAAATTTGTGACTGAACTCTTTGGGGGAGAATTGTATGTGTCCTGTTCTGTTTTACCTACATCCTGCCATATATTTCATGTTATAGCCATCTCAGATGATGACCCAGCACATGTTGTTTGTTTTTAGAACACTTTCACTTCAGATTTGACAAAATGCAAAGACGGTACCAATATGAGATTTATAAAGATAGCTATGGCACTCAGCCATTTAAGAATCTGAAGTGCCTTCCAAAATCTGAGGGACAAGGTGTAGAGCATGCTTTCAGAAGTCTTAAAAGAGCAACACTTCTATGCGGAAACTACAGAACCTGAACCACCAAAAAAGAAAATCAACCTTCTGCTGGTGACTTCTGACTCAGATGATGAAAAGGAACATGCATCTGTCCGCACTGGTTTGGATCATTATCGAGCAGAACCCGTCATCAGCATGGACGCATGTCCCCTGGAATGGTGGTTGAAGCATCAAGGACATATGAATCTTTAGAGCATTTGGCACATAAATATCTTGTGACGCTGGCTACAACAGTGCCTGTTCTCACTTTCAGGTGACATTGTAAACAAGAAGCAGGCAGCATTATCTCCTGCAAATGTAAACAAGCTTGTTTGTCTGAGCTACTACCTAAACAAGAAGTAGGACTGAATGGACTTGTAGGCTCTAAAGTTTTACATTGTTTTGTTTTTGAGTGCAGGTTGTTTTTTTTTTTTACATAATTCTACATTTGTAAATTCAACTTTCATGATAAAGAGGTTACACTACGGTACTTGCAATGGGGGAACTGAAAAATACTATTTCTTTTGTTTTTCACAGTGCAAATATTTGTAATAAAAATAAATATAAACTGAGCACTGTATACTTTTTCTTCTATTGTAATGGAAATCAGTATATTTGAAAATATAGAAAACATCCAAAAATATTTAAATGAATGGTATTCTATTATTTAATAGCGTGAATAATCGCAATTCATTTTTTTAATCACTTGACAGCTCTAATTTGGATACTACTTCTTGTTCCAGCAACAGCAAACACCTGAATGTTTTTTGGATGTTGAAAGAAGAAAAGTTTTCGTGGTTCACTCTGAGTTTGGATCAAATGTTCAGGTCAGTTCCAAATTGGTTTGTTTGACCCTATTAGCATTCCCCCTTGTACTGCAAAATTTTTGTTCCTGACTATATTACACTCAAGAATGAGAGCACAGGATAAGCCAATGGGAGCCTGAACAGATGCCAGTTAAAATAACATCAAATAAAAGCTTTCTTAAAAAAAAAAACTTAAACAAACAAAACAAGTTATTTAAGGCCAAGTTGATTGGCAAGTAACAGGTCTACAATAGCTGCCTTTACCGCAACAACACACTTCATGTTTCCAGTGAGGCATTGCTTTCAAGAGACAATAATGATGATAGAAGCTGCACAGAACCTCAACAGGGAAACTGTCAAGATGAAGCTTCCGTGTTTTCCTCTGTATCTCCATGCAAGTGCTCAGGAAGGACATGACTGCCTGAGCACTCAGCCCCCGGTGCATATGTCTTGCCAAGTAAATCTGATTAAGGCTGTATTGGAGAGAAGCAGATGGCAATTTTGACGTTAAGTGGAGATGGCTTAATCTCCATCTGCGCTGATATTTTCTGATGTTTGCCTGCAAATGCCGGTTCCCCTGATAATCACCAACATGAAGCTGCTTTTTGCAGATGCCGTTTCAAGGCCTGGCCTTTTCTGGGAGGTTTTGTAGGTTGATTTCTGTTTTCAATATGGCTGATGCAATGGAAGCTGGGAACACAGTGGGAAGTGCCCGTGACCTGTGGTTCTTGCCTAGGAAACTGCTCGTTATTCAGCATCCCTGTGATTGACCATCATCCTAATTAGCACCCCAGCACACCGAGGCCAGTGCTGAGCTCAGGCTTTCTGGGAAAAGACTGCATCAGCTCTCCTGCACTGGCACCAGCTGTGATGCAGAAAGCTCTAAAAAGGCAATTAAGGAAATTTCAGAACAACAGTGGAGAAGAACGGATCCTCAAAGGCAGCTTTTAATGCCAAGCAATGTTAATTACAGAGGAGTATTTATAGCCATCATAACTCTGGCTGTTGCTTTGTATGTTTCTAGAGGTCAGATTATTCTGGTCCAGATAATTCCATAATTGGGCCGAGACAGTATCTGTTCACTAGATCAGATGTGGCTCTTACAGGAGGATTTGGTGTGGAAGGCTTGATTCACTCCCGCCTGGGCTATACTGGTGGGCCACTGCACCCTGGGGGACCTCGCCTGTCAGGGAATGAGGTGCTGGCCTGCCTCAGGGATTCTGGCATGAAGAGCAGATTTAAACTACCACTGGGGAGCTACATGAAGGCCATTGTTCAGGGCAAAGCAGCAGAGCTAAAGGCCATCATGAGCATGGTCCTCTCCAGACAGCCTGCTGCTTCATTTGCCGAGGGACGCTGAATGCAAGTTAAGCGGAACGAGTGGCAATTTACTGAACCCTGTGCGCTGCTCTGTCCACGTGACTGACCCACTTCCAGCCCAACTCCCCGTCTTCCCTATTCCCCTGGTGTTCCCTCAATAACCCAAGGGCCCAAGGAAGATGGGCCCTCTGACTCCAGCTCTACTGATCATGATACACCTCTGCTCACTGGTAGGGCTGCACTCACCCAGCAAAAGGTGGGAGCTAGAACCTTGGACCAGCTCTTGGGCACATTTTCTGCTGCAACCTGGTTTACACTAGGGGGATCTTGATCTTAATCTGATACGTTTTGTGGCTCATTTATAACAGAAAGACTGATCTAAATAGTGGCTTTAAATATGTAAATTCCTTTATACCTACATACAGGAATAGTACTGAAGAAAGTACAGTGACCAAGGAGGAAGAAAGCACCTATCAACCTGTGTCAGTCAGAAGTTGAGATCTTTTGAAAATCTGGCCTTTCCTATGCATTTCCTCCACTTGGAGACTCCACCCTAGTCAGTCTATGTACAGCTCTGGGTGTCACTACGAGTCAGAGTGAACTTGAGCTGGGAAGCACTGTGGCAAAATGCCTAAGGTGGGTTCTGGAAAAGGAGATGAAAAAATCACAGGACAGGATATAAATGGAATGGTATCGAATTGCCTTGGGGGGCAGCTACAGTGAGAGAACTGGTACTGTGGGATTTATTTCATGCAGGTTTCTGGGAATAAAGACTTTCTATGGTATCTGTGAGAAACTATCTTCTAAGTACTGTAACTGCTGCAAGGCTGGCATAATTTCGTCGGGCATAAAGACGAACAGTCCTGAAATTCAGCGAACACTTAAAACAAGCTGGTGGAACAAGCCTGCTTTGTTTTTAGGTTCTCTGCAGTTTTTCTCACCTCCCCATTTTGAGCCAAGACCAGGATGGGAAAGAACAAAATCCCACCAGAGGGGCTGTTCTAACAGCATGCGGTGGAGGAGGGAACTTTCAGTTTACTGGAGGTAAAGACCTAATCCTGTGAACTGCCCAGTGCCCTCAGCTGCTCCTGACTTCAGTGGCCATTCAGGATGCTCTGTACCTCACAGAAACTATTCAGCATTTTGCAGAATGCTATTTACCTTGGTCTCTGCCACTTTGAGTCCTTTGTGCCTCCTTGTGTCCCCCTCAACACTCCTTCCCCCCATCCCAACCTGTAGAAATTTCAAAAAGGAATCACGATGTACAGTAGGTAGATTAGATTCTCTAGTATGTTTGTTGTTGGGTATCTGATGTCAATGCATTAAGGGGCCATCTACTGATGGTATGGTGTGAGCACACTCACCAGGGAGCTACACAGCAGCTCCGATTCAGGGCATTGACCCCAAGAATGACTCCTGCGACTTTGAATCTCCTGGATGTCTGGAAAATATTCTGAGCTGTGAAGACAGGCTGAGGATACTTTCTACAGCTGACTGGCAACCAGATGAGTTACTGGGCTGGGACCCTTCTCAGGCAGGCACAGACATTTATGTTTTAATTTAATGTCAACTGTCCCAAACTCTTCTGCCTCTTCTCTTCCTGCCCATCCCTCTTCAGAATGGGGCTTGCCCTCATTATTAGTCACCGCAACTGTGGGTATGTCTCTCCAGAATCAGCATGTCTGGCTGACTGCGGGCAGGGAGGATTCTTAACCAGGAGCGGATTTACCATGAAACAAACTGTGTGGTAGCATGGGGCCCCCAATGACAGGGGCCCCTCCAAAATGCAGGACAAATATCTGACAACCTGCCCCTGAGTCCTGGCCAGTGGAGCAGCAGGGCTCAGGCAGGCTGCCTGCATACTGTGGCCAGTGGTCCCACGCTTCTTCCGGAAGCCGGCTGCTGGCATGTGACTGTGCACCCCTGGCAGGAGGGGAAGGTGGCTCCGTGTGCTGTCCCTGCCCTGGGCAGTGTACGGAGAACCGCTGCCCCCCTCCCCACAAGGGGTACTCAGAGACATACCAGCAGCAAGGCTAAGGCTGCTTCACTCCCGGAAGTGGTCGACATGTCCCTACAGCCCCTGGGGTGTGTGTGTGTCTCTGTGCACTGCCTGAGCGCCGACGCCGCAGCTCCCATTGGCTGGCAACTGTGGCCAATGGGAGCTGCGTGGGCTGCGCCTGCGGGCAGCAGTGTGTGGAGACTCCCCTGCCCCCCCCCCCGCCTAGGAGCCGCTGCTGGAGGGATGTACCAGTTGCTTTGGGAGCCTCACTGCCCGAGGTAAGCACCGCCCCCGTTCCCCCCTCCTGCACCCCAACCCCCTGCCCCATCCCAGAGCCTGCCACCCACACCTCCTCCTGCACCCCAACCCCCAATCAAGGTACCTTACTTTATTTTCATTTACTTCCCATTACTTATAATACAGGAGGAGGAGGAAGAAAAAATGAATAAAAAATGGGGGGAGATAAGAGAGAATGTTCTTTTTCTTGACTAGGTCCCAAGGGGGGGCCCTGAAAATGAAGCTGCACCCAGGGCCCCACTAACTCTAAATCCACCACTGTTCTTAATCCTTTTCTGCCTGTATTTTACGTGTGGTTTGTCAACCCCATCACATGGAATCAATGGAAGTTTTGCTTAGGTAAAGACTGTGGATTAGTTCTTTTTAGCATTCATATCTGACCTAACGGGGACAGGAATATCACTAGAACATGCTTTCCGTCGCAAGCTTTCTGGTCCTAGCTGCTGCATCCATCCTGCTTGGATATAAGGGATGAAATCCTGGCCAGGACTTCAGTGGGGCCAGGATTTCAGCCAAGGTATGGAAGAGACCAGAGAAAGTAGAAAATAATGCAGGTGCTGGGGCGGGGGGGGGGGGGGGGGGCAGTGAATGTAACTTGTTAGACTGAGTTTTGCTTCATGGCTTAATCTTGATTTTTCTCTAAACTGGATCTTTTGCCCCTCTCTCTGCTGAACAAAAAATAACGTTTCAAAAGGGGTGGCCCCTTCTCATTTCATTTCACTATCTTCATGTAAAAAATCTTCCTGTAATTCTGCCAAATAAAATGCTGTGGTCCTTAATTTCTGAAGCCTGGGAAGAGGTCCATGCCTTATTGTGCTCATACCTATTTGCTGTCATTAGGAAATTACAACCAAAGGCTTTTTTTTCCTTTACAAAAATAATTTTGATGTTGAAAAAGAGGGTGGATTACAGGCCAAATTCTGATCTCCATTTCAACTGTTTGATTTCCCTTCCTTATTGCATTGGCTGCACATGTGCAATTAACACTAGTCATTAATATTGTGTGCTGTATGTACGGGGGATGTATGGAAAATCACAAATATGTGTGCTGAAAATTATGTTCTTAAAATGTGTAGCTGGCAGGGCATAAGGCACCCAGTCCTAGACAAAGGAATGAGGGTCTGCCTGCTTGTGTGTATATCCTGTGTAAATTAAGCCAGGTGTGGTCAAAAGACAATGGATATCAGATACTGCAGGGATATCATTTGCATTGTAGGAATCACCATCGGGGAGAAGCCAGCATGGCATCTACACACAGCAGTGGGAAGGAACTTTATCTGGGGATGGGCTTCAGACTCATACATTTAAAAGGTTTACTGGCCTATAAAGAGACGGGAGAGAACCCCTAAGTTATCCTTCACCTGAGGAGACAAAGAAACTGAGCACTTTGAGCTCTGTGAAGGGTCCTAGCTAAAAAACTGGTTTGCCCTGCCGGAAGAACGACTGGTGAGAAAAACTTCTTTCAACAAAAGATTCTAGTTTAAGTTAGATTGAAGTCTTAGACGCCTTTTCTTTCTTTTGTTTGTTTGTAGCCATTGATATCTTTATTCCTAATATTTGATATCACGTGAACCTCTGTCCTTTATTAATAGACGTACTTTACTTTGACTATAAACCATCTCAGTGTTTTGATTCCAAACGAGTGTCTGTTAACCCCAGTTAAGGTACAAAGCTCTTGTGTACTGACTCTTTAAAGGAGCCGTGAACTAGGTAAGGTTTTGTGAGTGCTCCGGTAAGAAAAATCTACACACTGCAGAGAGATGTCTCAGAGGAACTTGAGAGTTGGGGCTCACAGACTGTTACCTACTCGCCAAGGTTTGGACTAGCAGGGGCCTGTAGAATTCACTGGCAGGGCAGACAAGCAGGTGTGTCAAGGAGCTGACACAGTCTAGTAGCAGCAAAGCTCTCCCTTATTGAGGCTGAGAAGAGTAACACAATAACTTACAATTCTGGGAATCCCAGCAGCGTGTCACAGATACTATCCAAGGCCTTCCTCTGCATACAAGAGCCCTGGGACTGAGATGCTGGAGGGAACTGGTTGGGGTGTGTGGTGTTCTAGGGGTGAGAGGGCTGTATCCAGGGCAATCCCTCTGCCAAGCTATTTCTCAGCTGCTGCAAGACCCTTTGGGGCTATAAGCAGCCAGATGCAACTTAGGGACTTCAGGGTTTCTTCAACCAGCCCCCAAACAGGGGATGTCTAGCCTCCCGTGGGCTCCACACTGGTGCAGAGAGGGCGTATAGGATGGCAGAAGGGCAAGGCAGGCCAGAACCTGGCCCCAGGGCTTTCTTTTCGCATGTAAGTTCAGAGAAGAATTTATTTTAAGTTATCACATGTATTTAAGTGGAAGTCCTCCATTTCTTAACTTTGTTGATTGATTTTTTTCACAGAATTCAGATGCATCTAGCCAGGTGTCTTAATAGCATAGACCCCCTCAGGGCCATACCAGTTTGTCTGTCACCCAGGTTCAGTGCCTGACGTGCCTTATCGCAGCAGCTCTGCATTTACCCAGCCAGGACACCCGGCTCCAAGGTGCCGAATTCTGCCTCCTCCCTGGCAGAGGAGAGCTGATGCAAACGAACGCTCAGCTGACTTGACAAGAGTGGTGTTCAACACGTATACCAACCGCTCCCGCTCCTGGCCTGTCAGAAGCTATCTACCAGCATGCATTGCACAGCCATGGGATGTTGACATAGGGTAGCCCAGACTGCACCCTTGGATGGGCGCGGTGCAGAGTGGCAGCATCCTTTAGGATGACACCTGTGCCACTCCTCAGGCTATTGCAAAGGGGGAGTGGGAGCACAGCATTGCCTACCCCCTTACGGCTACATGAGCCTTGACACAGGCATGAAAGTGAAGAGGGAAGGTTCCTTGCCTTCTCTGACCATGTACACCTGTGCAGAGGCCAGGGGCAGTCTGGGTCCTATGCTGCATATGAGAGGGTTACCGGTGAACACCATTGAAGGGGGACTGGTTGACTCTGGGCTTTGATTGTGTTCTATATGACAACTCCATGTGCTTTTCAGATTGACTGGACCGTTTCTTCCTTGCCTCCATTCTTAAGTTATCTTTTCCCCCAAGCGGTTGCCATTCTCTTTGCTGATTCTCTCGCCCCACAACCTTCTGCAGATTGTGAAGCTTGTAAAGAAGTTTTCTCAGGAAAAGGAATGGAGAGTTGATTTTACCCCCTGACTCTTTTCTTGGCAAGGGGCAGTGGGTGAGCAGGCATGGGGGGTGGGGGGGAGGGAGTCAGACCAGCACTGGTGATTATGTTAAATCCGTTTCATGCTGCTTCAACCTTACAAGATGTATTGCTCCTTCAGATTCCAGAATGGAAGCAGGACCAGTTATTCCAGGCTGTGGGGAGCAGACCATCTGTGCATGTGTGACAGGGTGGACCAGGTCTGGAGGCCCCCTGCTGGAGGCCTCATGGCCCTGCATCACCCTGCTCCAGAATAGAGCAGCGAGAAGTCATCCAGGCAGCCTAGACTGGCTGCAAAAGGGCAGCCAATCAGAGGGGCTGCTGGAGCAACCAATAAGGGGCCAGAAGGGCCAAATAAAAGGCAAGCAGCAGAGCAAAGTCTTCTGTTGCTGTGTGGAACTTGATGAGAGAGGACCAAGTACCTGGTTGCCTAGACGAGCAGCAGGCCACGGGCAGCTCACTGCAGAGAGATCACCAGGCAGAACTGAGCCCAGGGAAGGCTGCCAAAGACCAGGTGCCTGGCTGGCTGCATACAGTAGCAGCAGGACCATGACAAGGTCACTGCGGGCAGGCTGAGCACAGGGGACTGAGCCCAGGACCTGGCCAGACGAGGCGAGGATACTGAGATGGGCCCTGCTGGTCTGGTTGCAGACTGAGCCCAGGGAGGGCTGCTGAAAAGGGCACAAGCTGAGAGTACTGAGATGGGCCGTGGTTGAAGAAGGCAGTACCTCGGGAAGAAGCCTTAGAGTTACCAGGGCCAAGATAAGAACTCGGGACTTTATACCCCGGAAGTGGGGGCAGCGTGTATGGCTTGGTCAGAGGGCTGAGCTGCTGAAGACTGTCTGACAGAACTAGTGGCTGGGGGGTGGTTGCGAAAGGTAGGTACGACCACGATGTAAGACCAAAAAAAAAGAAAAACAGGCTCACACCTAACCAAGATAAAGGGGGCCATCCATGAGAGGAGGGTGCCCCCTCCATGAAAAGAACTGTGTTTTCAGACACTATTGGCCAAAGAAAAGGGGGCACGCATGAGAGGTGGGTGCCGACCCTGTTACAGTATGTGAGGGAAAGCTTTCTATTGCTTTTGACAGGTGAACTGATAAGTGACTGGACAGGGATTGCAAAGTTGAAAGGCAGAGGGAGGCTTGCCTTACCAAGAAATCTCATAGACTTTCTGGAATATCTACTGAGCAAAAAAATTCTATTTCATTCCTCTACACAAAAGAACCAAAATCAGATTGGCAATAGACTGGCTTCTGCCCTCGTGGGCAGGTGCCGTAGCATGCAGGGCTGTTTGGACAGTGATGCCTGTAAGGATTGTCTTATGGTAAGTTACATTTTGCCCAGACTGTGACCCAAAAAAAGCTCTTTTTTTAAATTTTGCATTAATGGTTTTCCGTTAAAACAATGTTACTGCCTTAAGCTGCTGTTCTGCTGGGGTTCTCTCCACTTGTCCGCCATTTTAAGCAGTATGATCAGAAGCAAGAGAGGGGAGAAGTGGGGATTGGGGATGTTTGGATGAGGGTAACTGTGCAGCATCTACCCACTACTGAAGTGGCAGCTAAGCTTATAGGATAAAACCCAGCCAAATAGTTCATAACAATAATGACAAAGATGGCTATGCCCATCTTACTCAGCTGAGATGCTCAGGCCTCCTCTGTTTCTTCTGTCTGTGGCCCGTTCACTCCACTGTGCTGTTCCTGGGGCTGATCAGGGAAGACCTGTGATCCAAGGCTTCCTGCTCTCCCTGGGCTGGCTGCCCGATGAAGGGGCTGGGTTCTGAACATACCCCTGGCTCTGCAGATGAACCCATGCTGATCTGGGACTGCGTGTGTGGGGCGGTGTTGGGGCAGCACCAGATTTCTTAACATTAACCTTGGCCTTCCAGTGCCTCACCTTGAGCTGAACCTGATTTAAGTCTGCAGTGAAGACAAGGCCTTATGTGATCAGCTGCACTGCCTGAATCGTGAATTCCTATTAACAAATAGTTCAAGGAGGAGTTTGGAGAGCCCATAGGGCCAAATAAGTTTGTGGAAACTGTCAGAACATTTATCAATAATAGAATGCTCATAACAAATAACATGACTAGCTGTAACTTTCCTGGGTTGCAAAGAAGCTAGGTGAGACTGGTACTCTCCTGGTCTGGACAGATGATGCACAGGTGGTGTTGTCAGATATTTGGCTGCATGTGTGTGCTTTCCCTATGTGCTGTCCCAGCTCTGCACAGACAACTGGCACAGCATCCTCAAGTGAACTGCCCAATGACTACAAGATCCATTAAGGTACGAAGGCACTCAGCGAGGTTTAATGTCAACAAAACATGGTCCTAGCTCCTTGGATCAATGTCTACAGTTATACTAGCACATGTATGCCCATGACAATGGATGCAGCTCAGTGAATGGCGGGACTTTCCATTCGCCCCTCGGCTGGCCAGACACTCCCTCTACGATACAGCATTATACACCAATACAAACAAGTTATGTATTGCCTCTGACATGTACATGGTCAGAAGGCAAGGAACCTTCCCTCTTCACTTTCACGCCTGTGTATTAGGGTGCCACCCATTGCCTTGTACACGTTGGTTTGATCAAAACATCTCTATCCATCGTGCTGTCATCGTGACCTTATCTTTAGGATGGGTCAGTGTGTTCCTGTTATCTTTGGGGAATGTGCTGGTATCAAGGTGTTCTGGTACCACCTTTCTGGAATGTGTTTGCATATATATTCTTGTGCCTAGCACTAGTTAGAAATGTGTATTTCTGCAGTACTAACCCTGTTCTTGCCAGATGCTGTGAGCAGAATGACCTGCCTCTTACTCACAACTTAACTTTGCTTTATATCAGCAAATTTTTGACTATTTTAGCCAAGACCTCATACCAGGCCTCTGATACATGGGCTTATGTTTCAGGCCTCTTCCTACTACAGGTGGGTGTTAGGAAAGACAGAATTCCTGTATTTTCATCGACATGCTCCTCACAGTTAACTCTTGACCTAGTGACTTTTCTACAAAGTGTTGTCTCATCAGTTTGCCACATGGAGTTGCAGATGGGATTAATTAAACCGCACCATTTAGCATTTAGTTCCCCCTCCTTCACAATGGGAGGGAGCTGGCCTGTTCTGTATAATCAGATGTAAAAAATACATTTTCCTCTCTTCTTCCACGTTGCTCCGGTGCCTTTTAGCACCACAAAGAGGGATGAGCCACTGAATTCTGATGTTTAATAAATCAGCCTGGGGACAGCTCTTCATCAGCAGGGCTGTCAGCTTGTTTTACAAAAGACATTTCCTTCGCTGTCTTTTGTCTGGAACAGCTGCTGCTGCCTCGCGTTAGCCACCATCATCGAGTCTCACCAACATTTTGAATGCTGTTACAACCAGTTTAGGAATGGGTGTACTGCATACAGGAGCAATACAGGGTTCTGTATGAGTGTATCACAACCCATTTTAGGGGACCCTTGCATGTGGTACTGAACCGCCCTTGCTTTGTTGTGTCTGGGAGTAATTGGAGCCATTTTCATTTAAGCCTGTTCTCCTGACTCACACAGGCAACCTAAGTATAGTCCCCTGCTTGAAACAACAGTAGGAACGACCTGCATGCCTAGGGTGACCATACGTCCAGTTTTGGCCAGGACAGTCCCGTTTTTAAGCTCTGTTCTGGCCATCCCCACTTTTTTTTGACAAAAATGGGCATTTGTCTCATTTGCTCTTCCCAACTGATCAGCTGACAAGAGCAAACAAACAAATACCCAGTTTACCAAAAAAATTGGGCGTGACCCCTACTGGGGGCGTGGAGGAACGTTGGGGGGAGCAGCGGAGCCCTAGGTGACGGGAAGCGGGGCTCAGGAGTCAGCCCCAGCTGAGAGTGGCACAGGTCTCGGGGTGGCACAGAGCTCGTGTGCTCAGCCTTAGCTCCAGGTGGCCCAGAGCACAGAGTTCGGGGTGTGGGGTCAACCGCAGGCAGCACAGAGCTTTTGCGGGGGGTCAGTCACAGTCATAGGTGGCACAGAGCTGGGGGGGGGTGTCAGCCAGAGCCGTGGGCGGGGAAGGCGGGGGTGTCACGGAGTGTGCGGGAATCCAGGCCCTGCACCCCTCTTCCTGGGATTCACTGAGACTCTCAGCCAGCCAGTAAAACAGAAGGTTTATTGGACAACAGGAACACAGTCCAAAACAGAGCTTGTGGGTACACCCAGGACCCCTCAGTCACTTCTGGGGGAGCAGGGAGCTTAGACCCCAGCCCTGGGGTTCCCTGTGTTCCTCCACCCAGCCCCAAACTGAAACCAACCCCCCCCAGCCGACTCTCTCCTGCAGCCTGTCCTCACATTCCTGGGCAGAGGTGTTACCTCCCCCTCCTGGCTCAGGTTACAGGCTCTCAGGTCTCCCATCCCCAGGGCACATTCCCAGGTCAACACTCCCCCCTCCCCGCTGCATCACATCGTCACAGGGGGTCAGCCCCAGCTGCTGGCAGTGCAGAGTTCTGGGGGTGGGGTCAGCCCCAGTAACTGGTGGCACAGAGCTATGGGAGAGGGGTGGTCAGCTCCAGTCACATGTGGCAGGAGGCTGGGGAGGTGAGCCCCAGCTGCGGAGAGCAGGGGGCTTTGGTGGATCAGCCCCAGCCATGGGTGGCATGGGACATGGAGCTCGGGGAGGTGGGGTAGTAGTCAGCCCCAGCCCTGGGCGGTGGCTCCAGCAAGCTCTGTGGCAGGGGAGGGGCGGCTTGGGCTCAGGCGAGCCCCACCCATCCCGTTTTTACTTTAGAAAATACGGTCAACCTATATATGCCCCTCATTCATGATCCTCTGTCGTTTCAATTAGATATAGATATTTTATCTCGAATTCTTCATTTCTTGTCCTCAGCCAGGTAGTGCGTTTAGTGTTGCTGTGAGCTGTTAAGCAACTGCTGGTACCACCTCAGAGGTGGCTGCATTTTAGCTGGGGTTGTATACCTGGAGTTTATGAAGTGCTTTGTTATACTTTGTCATTGGTAGCACATGTCAATGTAGCATGTTATTCTCAACCTCACTGAGATACCATGGTTGCTGTTTAAAAGTCTTTGTTTAATATGCTGGCCAAATGTGTATTTTATCCTCTCTAGTGGCTGAAGCAAGAAATGAGGTTTGTGTCTGCTGCTGCCTCTAAACTGTTAGCTCTGGTTACTTAGCTCACGCAGTAGCGGCTCATGCATTTAAATTCAGAGATCATGGATTTAATCCGTGCACATGACCCATTGGTGGAGTCTGTTACATTTGCAAACAGAGTACATAGCTGTGCCCAAATGGTTACCCATGCCTTTGCCACCTCGAAACACAGGGCTAAATGATGAGACCATTCAAAAGCTGTAGCTAGTGCGATATGCAGCTGTGTGCTTATTAAGCACTGCCTTATGCACACAGCACATTACACCTGTGCTCCAGCATCTGTCCAGGCTGCCAGTAGGTGTCCAGCTGCATTCAGCTGTTTGTGGGGTTTGAGAGAGAATGCTCTAAATGGTTTGGGACCTGACTGTTCCTCTCTCTGTTTGTGTAATATCGATGAAGTTGCAATTAGCAGAGGCACTAGAGATGAGAGGGGATCCTTTACTTTACAATTTACTCCCCCTCCTCTCTCCCTGGGACAGATTTCTTACCCCTACATGTGAGCTGCAAAGCTCACTTCTTTCTGCAAACATCTGGGGAGAGGCGATGGCTGGGGGTTGAGCTATAGGGGGGTCAAGTCTATTCAGTCATGTGCCTGGCTTGCATTGTGTCCCGGAGATTAACTAGCATTTTTGAACCCAAGATCCCAAGACATGTTCTAAAATCAATGGCGCAATAAACATGCAACTTGGTATAGATGTGGAAACCCATCAATGCATGGACAAGCATGTAGGTCTCTGATCACACAAACCCTGAGTTACCAAGGCCTATCAGGGAACCGCACGCCTATCCTGGGCTCGCTTGGGTATGGGACAGCTTGAAAATGTTGGCTGAATAACAGGGGAGCCAGCCTGCTGGAGGTGGAGAAGGTCTTCTCTGGGGAGCCAAAGACAAATAAAATTGACATTGCTGTAAGTTCAGCAGAGCCATGGGGTGATGTTATCAAGAGGCTGGATCCCAGGCTGACAGCCAAGACCCCCAGAGTTCCAATCTTGCCTCTGCTACGGACTGGCCTTGGGCAAACCTCTTGCGTCCCTCAGTTTCTGGGGTAAATAATATCCACTAGTAGCATGGAGGTGTTGGGAGGATTCGTTAGTTAATTTTTGTACTGTGCTTGAAAAATACAAAGCACTACAGGAGACAAGTGCTTAGTTTTCTCATCCCTCCTTAGTACTGTACGACTCGGTTGCTTTGCGGTAGATGCGTGCAGGGTGCAGATGCACTGATATTTCATTTTATTCTTACTCTTAACCACGTTGAGCATGGTGCTCTGCTTCTTGATTCAAGGAGCAGTACAGCTCTCTTTGAATAATTCCTGCCTGGTGCTACAGCACTCATTTCCTACTTGTCTGCTAATACGCCTAGCTACACGTTTTAAGGATTTTAAATGTGATTAATCCCCATAGCGAATTATAAATATGCACTGACAGATTAAAGTTCCCTGGTCTCTGTGACTGTCTGGTCTATATAGAGAGTAGTTAGAGAACCTCTGACTTCCTGCTTTGCAATAGCCTCCAAGCACACAGACCACCGCTATAGCCATCACCAATAGATGAACCTCAAGCTGGTTTGGACTGAGGGTCAGGTCAGATAAGCACCTGATTGGTCAAGTGTTTATTTGTATCTGTGGCATCTAAACCTCCTCGGATGAGAAATTCTCATTAGACCTGGCTCTCTCAATAGATTTCTGTTTCAGACTTCACCTAGGCCAGGAGTCTGTCCCCTCTAGTATGCCTGTACCTCCATTCCTTAGGGAAACCAGAAGTGCATCGGCTAAATGGAAAAATAAATACATTAATCAAGCGCTCTCAGACGCTGGAAAGGTTCGTGTTTGTGCTGAGTCTTGGGTGAAGGTTCAGATTGGGGTTTGTTTGTGCAGGACAAAGGCTACCTGTCTCTTGTAGTGTGGGAGGTGTCACCAGCTCGCCCTGATTGGAAGGCTGCGCAAGACTGAAGTAGTAGACGTGCTGTCTGATCAGCCAGCCAGCTCTGGTGGTTAACATAGCACACCAGCTCTTTACACTTCAGCATGTCAGTAGGTCCCTAGTACCAGAACCCAGGGAGGAATGAGACCAGGGACAAATACAATACACAGCTTTGTGTGAATGCGCTCAGGCTCTTATGGTTATTGCCGAGCTGGGTTCTGACTCTGCCCCCTTGATGATTTCCTCTATTTCCATTTCTGTCAATAGCGAGGCTTGTCTGGGCTTGGTGTATTAAGACATGCATTTTTCTCCGTACCCCTTGTTAGTAAGCTGTGCTGTAGTTTGGGGTCTCACTGGGAGAATCCAGGCTCAATGTTACATTAGAGCAGTGTGTGAGCATGGGAGGGGGAGTTATTTCTGCATTTGATCCCCGGGGGAGACTGAGTTTTGTTGACTGACTGCCTGAGTCCGAGGCGAGGGCCATATGTGAATAGAACTGAGTTACGTTGTTTATCTCTTAGTGTCTCACTGTACCTATTCCATAGGCGGCTGCTGTGCTGTGTTAAACCTTCATAATCCAGCTGGGTGAAACAACAAACACAACCTGGGGAAGCCGGGATTTACTGCACCAGCAAAGACAAGGATCGAGAGTCACAGTAGGGGTCAAAGCTTCAATATCCGTGACAATGCTTTGTGTTAAATAGCACCTTTCTTTTGAGGATCTCAAAGCACTTTACAAACACTGCATAAGGGATATTGGACTGGCCAGACTGGAGGAGACCCAGGTCCATCTAGTCCAGGGGTTCTCAAACTGGGGGTCTGTAACGATGCTGGTTCTAGTGTGACCCAACTGAGAGTGCCAATTCAGGACGAATTGCTTAAAGCAGGGCAGTTACAGCCCAAGGCTGGGGTTTTTCCACCCCTAAGGCAAACCAAACCAAACCAGCCAGATAGAGAGGACTTTGCTTTTACCCCACTGGCTAATCACAAGTCTCACAAGCAATTTCCTTAGACACTCCAGTTTCCCAGTATCACCACCAGTGCCACTCGTTATGGGGACAAATGGTTATGAAAACCAATACCCTAGTAAAAGAAAAAAGATTCTCTTGGTCCCAAAGGACCAAGCCCCAGACCCAGGTCAATATACAAATCAGATCTTACCACAAATCATGCTGTTGCAGTCCTTTAGAATCTAAAATCTGAAGGTTTATTCATAAAAGGAAAAAGATATAGATGAGAGCTAGAACTGGTTAAATGGAATCTATAACATACAGTAATGGCAAAGTTCTTGGTTCAGGCTCGTAGCAGTAATGGAATAAACTGCAGGTTCAAATCAAGTCTCTGGAGTACATCCACAGCTGGGATGGGTCATCAGTCCTTTGTTCAAAGCTTCAGTGTAGCAAAGTTCCTCCAGAGGTAAGAAGCAGGATTGAAGACAAGATGGAGATGAGGTGTCAGCCTTTTATAGTCTCTTCCAAGTGTAAGAACACCTCTTTTTTCTTACTGTGGAAAATTACAGCAAAATGGAGTTTGGAGTCACATGGGCAAGTCCCTGCATACTTTGCTGAGTCACAAGGCATGTCTGCCTTCTCTCAATGGGTCAGTTGTATAGCTGATGGCCCTTAATGGGCCATCAAGCAGGCTAGGCAGAGCTGACACCAACTTGTCTGGGGTGTCACCCAGAAGCATAGCATAAGTTTGAAAGACAGATAGTACAGAGCCAATATTCATAACTTTAACTACAAAAATTATTCACACACATAGACAGCATAATCCTAACCAGCAAACCATAACCTTGTCTTAGACACCTTATTTGACTCCCTTTATACAAGATTTGGTGCCACTACAGGACCTTGGTTGCAACAATGATCTATACAGTCCCAGGTTATGTCAATAATGGCACAGGGTTGTGACCCCTCAAAGGATCACTAGGTTATTAAATGGGGGTTCGTAAGCTGTCAGCCTCCACCCCAAATCCTGCTTCACCTCCAGCAGTTATAATAGTGCTTAATATAAAAAAGGGGGGTTAATTTATTTGGGGGGGTTGCACTCAGAGGCTTGCTGTGTGAAAGAGGTCACCAATACAAAAGTTTGAGAACCACTGATCTAGTCCAATATCCTGTCTCTGACAGTGACCAGCACCAGCTGCTCTAGAGGGAGATGTAAAAAGGCAGCAGTGAACTGGACAGAAACTCAAGAGCCCTGGGTTCTATTCCTGGCTCTAGATCTGGTCTCCTGTGTGACCATGGACAAGTCACTCCAACTCTCTGTAATAAGGGGATAATGATACTTGCAAAGCATTTTGAGAGCTATAGGCAAAAAGTGCTATGTGAGATGTAGCCGGTGTTAGATTCTGGAATAACTTACCCACAGGAAAAGTTGTTTTCTAACAATTAGTTAGATGTTGGCTTATGCCCTGAAGCATCAGAATTGTATAACCCTCCCAAAACTCTTCTGTAGTCTTACCAAGAAAAACCTAAGCAGATATACAGGTCTGGAAGTCCTCACATAATGTTCACTAAGAGCCAACAGCCATTCCTTCTGTGTTCTACAAGTTACCAGGTCGGTTATTCCAGTCTAATTTCAACCAAGTGCACTAGCCCTTGCTTGTACGGGACATCAAGGTCTTACCAAGACTAAATATCCTCTTGGGGAAACGATCTGACTACCAGGGCTTAAGCACGGCTGAAATCCAGATTGTCACCTTCCCAAGCAAAGATGAAAATCTACCGACAAAACCCAACCACTTCAAACATCAGACCTGCCCAAAGGACCCTGGCAGATGTCAGCACTGGTGTAGATCAGACTCTCTCCTGCTTACTCATGATGAATGCTCTAGCTACACAGGGGCATGTTTTCCTCACCCACAGCTGCACACAGTGCTGTTCAATGGATATACAATACAAAGTATTGCACAGAGACTTAGATACCCCAGCTACACTGTATGAACTGAAGAACTGGTAGGAAGAATTGTGGAGAGCATGAAATTATAAACAAAAATTCTGACTAATCAGCACAAGGGTGGAAAGCGCTGCCTCCACAGTTAGTGTTGACCATGCTCTGGCCCTCCCCCATGCTTCTACGTTGAGCCCCATCCACGCAGTTGACTGATGGAACAGAGTAACTATTCCAGGGAGAAAGAAAAGGAGTACTTGTGGCACCTTAGAGACTAACCAATTTATTTGAGCATGAGCTTTCGTGAGCTACAGCTCACTTCATCAGATACATACCGTCCACGGTATGTATCTGATGAAGTGAGCTGTAGCTCACGAAAGCTCATGCTCAAATAAATTGGTTAGTCTCTAAGGTGCCACAAGTACTCCTTTTCTTTTTGCGAATACAGACTAACACGGCTGTTACTCTTATTCCAGGGAGGTGGCCCTCCACACTTCATCCCCCCCCAGAGTGATGATGTGCTGGGATCTCATGGTTTCCTCTGGCACGAGCAGAGGGCATGATATGTTCCATTGTCTGCAACACACTGAGTCAAACATTTACATTGTCAGCTGTCTCTTCGAATGTTCTGATTGGATCCTTTACAGACGTCCTTGTTCTGATAAAACAGTAAATCTATGGCCTTTGAAGACATTTTGCTGAAATTCTTTTACAACATTTATAGCTCTAACAGCAACACCTTTTACATTGATATATCTGTGAAGTGAGTGAAAAAGGTCTTTATAGCTCATGACCTTACGGTGAAATACACCCCAAGCTGTAAAAGCCTGTCATTTCTGAGGGCTACTACCGTGGATCAGATGGCTGTTTTAATATCTATCTGTTTACATTTCATGAGTAGAGTGGAGAAACCCCACTACTGGTGAGTTTAAAAAATAATCATCTTTCAAAAATGTGATGTCATCAGAGAGTGATAGCTCAGAGAGTGTCATCAGACTCCTGATATGACTTTTTGGAATGACGTCAGCCTTTTAACTAATAGAAAGGCGACATGCAAATAACATGCTGCATGAGAGACTGGGTTATATCTGATGCCACATTCATAGCCCCCACCAATAAGTGATTTGGAATTAAAACATAAATTTTAGAACCACTTAGAGGATTTTTTTTCTTCCTCTCCTAAGCAAATTTTTAAAGGCAGGGTTATGTCTCAAGGAATCGGTAAAAGGAGGTGCATAGCTGAGCTGGATGGGGAGAATCCCAGGGATAGAATTGCAGCTTAGAATATTTTTTTAAACACCCAGACAATGACACAGTAAAAGGTAAATAAAAACTTTGTCACTTACTACATTGCAAATAAAGCACATGATATGCACCTTGGGATGATTACACACACATAATTGCATGTAAAGGAATGGGGACAATTTTTTTCTAAAACAAACATGTTCTATTAAGAGTCTAATTTATTACCATTAGTTTCCTAGGATTTCTTCAGTTTGTTTTTAAAGCAGAGAACCTTTCAATGTATCATTTCCCCTCCCCCAAATAAATGTGTTCATTTATTTTAAAAAAAACCCCAAATATACCAGATTTTCACCTCTCAGGATATTTTTATGTAAGTATTAGAAGATAAAATATGAAAATAACTATTTCAACCATATCTTAATCTCTCTGTCAGGTTTTTTTCCTTTATAATTTGTAAATCCATGCTTTCAAAAACTTAGGAAATACCCACACACAAATCTTCGTGGAAATACATTTGCTCAAGTGGGTATCTGAACAACGCAAAAAGCAAAGTCAAGGTAATCGCAGGTTAAGCACATCATTCTCCACAACATACAACAGCAATTATTTAATGAATTTATCTCCCTAATTAACTATCCACCAAACTCCAAACAGCCACCAAACTCCAGTTTACCTCAGTGCCACAAACAGTAATTTTTTCAGGGTGGAAATAATGTGGGGATATTGAAGGCCAACATATCTCCGAAACAGGAGAACAGCTTTTCCTTAAAGTTCTGAAAGCAGTTCTCCTTCCAGCTGAGATGATGCATGGCAAAATTCAGTTGGAAAAGAGATTTATTTTAGGAGACTGAGTGAAAATGCACTCCGCCCCTTGCATTTAGAACATAGACACTGAACTACGTGATGCAGTGTGAATTCTCACCATTTATCGTTGGGGTACAGTGAGGTTTTCCCTGAATTTGCACTCCTGAAAGCTTAACCGTATTGTTTGTAACCTCAGAAATGCCTTGGTCAAAGGATTCCCTTTCCACAACCAATTTTTCCCTTATTGCGATTTCATTTCCACATTACCTCTATACTTTCAGGATCCTGCCAAGTTCAGAATCAGAATTGCTGACACACTCTTTGCAAATTTCTCATCGCTTCCCCCTGGCCCACTATGGGCCTGTTCAATATTCATTGAAGTCCATGGGATACTCCCGTAGACGTCATTGTCCACCAGAGCAGGAAGTTGCATGAAATTTCTCGCAACAGGCCAGTTCTCAAGAGTAGATCCAGGCAAATAACAGATTTTTAAGATCACTGGCAATTCAAAAGAATTATGAGGAAAAATTTTTGGAGTTGAACTGAAATGAAATTTTTTGAAAATGCTCACAAATTGAAAAGTTTGAAAAAAGTTTGCGACTGAAATGAAACATTCCATTTTGACAAAATTTTTTTCAACCAGTTTAAAATGTTTCGATTGTTCTTTCAAAAATAAAATTCAAGGAAATTTGAAATAAAAAGCCATTTTGAACTGAATAATTGAAATGAACCATTTTGAAAAATGTTAAAATGAAATGGATTTTTTTCTGAATTTTTTAGGGTTTTTTTTTTAACTGAAACAATTCAGCAAAACTGACATGAATTCACAAAAAATATTAGCATTGCCGAATCTACCTTTTTTTGTTTTGTTTTGTTTTGTTTTTAACCAAAAAGGGTTTTGGCCAAAAGGTTTTGCCTAGTTCTATTCATGAGCATTCCAACCCAGTTATGCAGACTTGAAAGGTTTGGCTAGTTCAGAAAGTTTGGATCCAAATTATTATGAGTATATTAACGGAACCAAATCTTTATCAGTCTCTCCCATCACTACTTGGCATGAACTACCTCTCTCTGATTAATGAGTGGCTAGTTAACATCATGAACAGGTCTGTAGTCCCGTCTGCTGGATAAACTCAGAACCATTCAGCCGTGTGTCAGAGCCTGATACACAGCTGACACCTAACGAAGATTCTTCCTTGGTTCAGGTGGTAGGGGCTGTGCACTTGAAGCAGGGGGTTTTGCATTCTAATCCTGCTGTCGGGAGGTTCTGAGTGATGTAGTGACAGCCATAAAGTTCCTCAATAGCTGTGGAGTTGTTACAAGATTAATAACAACAGAAGCAGGTTAACAGATAAAGCCATTTCCTTTACTTATGATCTATGCTGGGACTTGCTGCTGTAGAGAGTGAATGAACTGAGCTGTGATGTTATTGTTAATTAGCATGCGTGACCACGGCCTGATACTGCAGACTGTTACTAAACTGACTCTCTCTCACCGATTGTGTGTTCCTTGCTTCTTATTGGAATCTGCACACTTGTCAAAATCCTGTCCTCAGAGAGCCTGGTAGAGTGTACAGTCTCCCTGCAGTCGTATGTTTCCTTGATCACCTTTACAAGAAGGCAGTGATGAAGCTCGTCCCATCACTTACTCTTCCTGACAGTAAAAGGTCTGGATTTATGAGCATGTGTCAGACACTGTGGTTTAATTTGTCCACCTGAAAAAAGATAAACTGTTCTCCTTTCGTATCCATGATGCACATAAATAACACACCTGTCGCTTGAAATATCTGCTAGCCTATATTTTAATCTCAAATCTCTCCTCCCCTCCAGGAAAGCTCAACCAAAATGTGGCTGTGATTTTAATGAAATGTTCAGATTGTAGTTTTCCAATAAATCCTGACCTGGCACTAAGTAGTGTCCATGTTTAGCTGCAGATTGCAATCCGCTGGCAGAAGTTATTCTGTTTGCTTAAAGAACTGTGATTAAAAATACTCACTTTAATAACCTCCAAAGGGCACCCGATGAAGACACTCATGCAATTAGTGACCTGCAACACTTGGCATTTTTTAGCTACATACCTCAAACCACTTGACAAAGGTAAGCTGCCTTGTCCGCAATATATATGGGAAAACAAAGGGTGCTCAGAGGTGGTGAGCACCACCATGAAAGGGAGTTGAAGTATCCTGCATGCAGGAAAGAAGTAGTGGAAATGAGACTAGAACCCAGGCTTCTGATCATAGAGCAGTGCCTTATCCATATTTATTTTCTCTCCCTTTCTCCTGTCACTGGTTCCCTTGCTCTGTTATTGTTTTATTTATAGTAACTGCACAGTGTTGTTGGAAGCCGTTTGTAAGAAATATGCAGCGCTAAATAAAATAGCTTCATTTTGTGAGCTGTGGCATTTAAAGCTAGAGGAATGTAATTACTAAACCCCAGTGGAACTGGAGAACACCTGACATCCCGGGGCTGTATACTGCGACTTCTAAGCTGCTGCCTACATCCTGTAGCAGGGAGGGAGGACTGCAAAGCAGCGGGTAGCTCACACACAATACCTTTGGGAGTGCATGCCACAAAAGGATAGCTCTAAACACCCTTTTTATAAGGTGAAGCACGCGCTTCCTTTCCCCAATCCTAGCTCAGCAACACTGGCCAGTGTAAAAAAAGTTAGGGCTATACCCTGCCATTGTCCCGCCTCTTTTGGGGCTTTTAGCTTCAGCCCTTGAGTCACACAGTTGCTGTGCTCTTTACTGGGGCTGGAGCTGGCTTTTGAATGGGGGCACAAGGGGAAGCATGAAATCTGGTGCCCCACTTGTGCACCAACACGGTGACAGGCACATGGCTGGTTTTGCAGCTCCAAAACTGCCATTCCCCTTTTCCATTCATGACCAGGAAGGGTAAGCAAAAGGAAACTGGGTTTCTCTGTAGTTTCTCTGGCCTGTTTTCCTCTAGCAGAACGATTTCAACCCTGAGTGTGTCCAAGATGCTCATCTGAAATGGAGCAGCCACCTACAATCCCAAGTTAATATTCATGCCCTGTGTGGAATTTCAAATACACCCTCCTCTTAAACCCAACATCAAGTCATCTTTACAGCTAATGAGCTAGGCACAGACGCTGCGCCGGCAAGTTGTAATGGAATAAATATGATAAACAACCTGTTTCCAGATGGCTTTTTATGTAAAACTGTTTATACAGCATTGATAGATGGCAAATTTTATGCCAATAAATCCTCGTATTTTAAAACATTTGCCACCTTAATTGGCCAGTTTACATGTAAAATATGTTTATGTGCATTGCTAAATCGAAATGTGACATGGTAGTGTCTTTGGATTAAGCAGACATCACTCACACGCTGGCCCATCTGTCTGTGTTCAAGGAAACTGGGGACAGCATGCGAGAGGCATGTCACCTATGGAATGGCTTTTACATAATAAGAGTTAGGCTCAGATTAAGGCTGGAATTGGGGATGTATGTTACCATTAAACTCCTGTCACTTGCTAGATGGTACCTTCAAAGGGTCTGAGTCCCTCGTTCCACAGCTAGCCGAGGTTTGGAGCACTGTGAAGAAAGCATAACAGGGACGTAAAATGGTCTTGTGGTTAAGGAACTGGCCTGAAGCTCAGAAGCTCTGGGTTCAATTTGTGATCCTCTTGTAGACTCCCCATATGATCTCTCACCAGTCATCTAGTCTCTCTGTCCTCAGCTTCCCACCTGTAAACTGGGTCTGTGCTCTTCAGGATGGTTGTGAAGGGAAACCAATTAATATTTAGATGCTCTGTTACTACAATGATGGAAGCCTGTGGCAGGAGGAAGACCCATGCCCACCCGCATATGAACCTCCCACAATTTCCTCAGGCCCACTGTAGCAACAGGAGCAGAAGGAGATTTGTCCAGTCCAATGTGAAGCATGCTCTGATTATGGAACTTAAGATATGAGGGAGTAAAAGAGGGGAAACCAGCAGCCCTCCAAACAATGGTCTGAGAATAGGCCCCTACAGTCATGAAACTTGATTCACCCTTCTGTTACTGCAGTTATGCTGGTTGCTGCAGTTTGAAATAAGGAGATTTCCCGAGACAGAGAGCTCGAGAGAGGCTGTGCTGAAGGGTCAGAACTGCAGAAAAGAAGGCTCTTACACACCAGTGCCACATGTGGGGATTCACAACAAAAGGGGCAGGGAGAGGGCAGAATAATGCTTCTGCCCCTACAGCCAGCAGAGTTGGCTGGCAAGAAGAAGGCTTGTTGCAACTTCCTAAAGGATAGCTTCTGTGCAAGAGTGCCCCTGGGGAAAGTATTTCTCTTACAAATGCTTTTCACTGAGGTTTCATCTAGAGATGGGGCCAAACCCCGAAGTTCAGATAGTGATGCAGTGTTCACAGGCCGTTATGTCTGGGGCTGTTCAGCTCTGAACCTGATTCAGACCCAAGATCAGACCAAATTTAGACATTGACTTTTCTGGAATTACTCCTGACATCTTGGAACAGACCATTGTAAAGACGGAGCCAGTTTGTGTTTCAAACATGCCCCAAGCTTTGCAGGGGGCCTGAGTGTTAGTTTAGGCCCATCTCTGGTTTGTGCTATAACCACTGTGGCCAGATGCATCTCTTGGGTAACTCCACTGAGGTTAACCCCAAGAATGTATTTGACCCTGTGGGGCTGATTCCAGCTTCACATCTTAATTATAGTAGGACAAATCAGGAGTAACTCCAGAGATGTCAATGAAGAGGGCAATGTAAACCTGGCATAAGTGAGAGCAGAATCAGGTGCAGCAGGTCTTAACATTGTGTTCACTTCTGAAACTTGTTTCCAGGGTCTCTGCAAACAAGAGAAATTTGTAGTTTAATGGCTCCCTGCTGCCTTCCTCAGCTGGATTTGGTGTTCTCTCCAGCACGTTCATTGCACGTATATTTCCAGTTCTGCTCCTCCCCATCTCTGCTGCTTTCATTTGCATGTTCAGACCCAGAACCTCTGGCAGGTTTGGCTCCTCTCTGGTGGAATTCAGGCCTGGCTCACAGTCAGTCTGCACTCTGCAACCTAAAATGGAGACTCTCCTGTAGAGGCTGTGGGATCCTGCCAAATGGTGAGTGCCTCTGACCAGGTGCTGGTGGAACCCCGTTCAGTGTGCATCACATGGCCATCTCTACTGACTGTGCTCACCCCACTTGGGCTGACTCTGGAGAATGAACCTAAGACCTTTAACACTGAAATCACAATTGTCTGTCACTTGAACTAAAGGACTAAGCCCATTAGCCTGAAGCAGTAGCAGACTCAGAAACATCTGAGGAAGAGTTCCCATAGGGGGACACGTAACTAGAATGGGGTGCAAAGTGGTTTGCTTATCCTATGACATTTTAAGTTTTTTTTTTTAAATCCCATCGCAAATTGGAACAGAAGATCAAGAACTCAAATTTTCCATTCAAGTCAATTGAAATGTTTTGTTTTGTTAATTTCTAAAAATGTTTAGTTTCAAACTATTTTTAATGTTTGTTTGAACTAGAATTAGCTTACATTTCAAAAAATTAAAGTCATTTCAAACTGGAAAAACCAGAGATTTTTGTTCTGAAAGTGTCAAAACAGGGCATTTCAACAATTTCAAAACTTTTTTCCATCGTTTTTTTTCAAGTCAAGACATTCATTGAAACCAACCCTTTGTGTAAAAAGGTTTGGTTTCGACAAAGAGCTGATGATCATGATGGTCCCTTCTGGCCTTGAAGTCTATGAGAAAAGTTTTTGTTTTGACAAACTGGCATTTTTTTGACAAAAAATATTTTGTTGACAAATTCCTGACCAGTTCTACATGGGACACCCACATAACAGTGCCTAGCACCTTGTAAGAGGCACCAAACACCTCCCAGGATCAGATCTCCAGTGCCTGATGCCCTCCCACTGGAGTCAGCAGCAAACTTCCCAATGATTTCCTTGGGATGGTTGTTGAATGCTGAGAAGCACCTAGATTGTGAATGCAGGAGAGACCGAGCCGTATGAAAGGCATAGCCTTGTAGTACAATCAGTTCATAGTTTTATCTGCTTTCTCCATTTACTGGCTATTTGTTCTAATAGATTCACTCATGTATAACATTAACATAAATTGATACCATGCCGATTTATTCATTTGAACATGTTTATTCCTTTAGGAGAGCTGATCATCACTGAGTTTGCTGTACAGCACATGGTGTGTTTTATTTAGTCCTCAACTCATTTATCAAGTATTTATCGAACAGGGCTTCCCTGAATAATAAAACCAGATAGCTTAGTGTACAGTGAATGTGTCCTTCTGACAGGTTTATTCCATTATTTTTCTTTAAGTGAGGTCTTTGTTTCACTTGGCTTTAAAAAGGGCATTGTCAAGGTTGTTAAACTGGGAAATTGGCAGCAGCCCTTTATTACAGCTACTGCTTTAAGGTGGAATTCCCATGAAAGGTCTGGCTGATTGGGCCCCACAGGCTGGGCTTTCCAAAAAGCCCAGGGCCAGATTTCCAAGTGCTCAGTGCCCACCATTGCGACCCGATTTTCACAGGTGCTCAGCTCCAAGTGTGATACTTGGAGGCAGATTTTCAGGAGAACTCAGCACCCAACATGCACCCAGCCGCTGAGCTCATTGGGAAATCTGGCTATAGAAGGGGGAATGCGCAAGGATGGGGAGGCAAGATCCATCCTTCCCTATCTAGGAAAAGTGTTTGAGCTAACCTCCTCCGCCCCACGACTCCTACTCCTGTCACTTGAGTGGAATGTTGGGACTGCTGAATCCAGTGGGTCAGGGTAACTTCCCCTCCCTGCTATGAGGCCACTCTACAAGGGGCTTACACCCTGGGGCTTAAGTGGGGAGTTGGGACATTTTGCAGGCCCTTGTGCGATTCACATCCCTAAAGACTTCTGGGCCAGTTCTAAGGTTCTTCTAGAAGAACTAGATATCCCTACAGCAAGCTCCTGCTTAACCTGGCTGCCCTCTCAGTGTGAGGAGAGCTGGCATTTGAAAGATCTTGTGGAAAGTGTAGGGAAACTGCTGTGGTGACAGCCTAACCCCCTGCCTCTTGAAAAATAACCTGCTCATCTGTTGGAACACGCTCCAGTTTTTACAGACAATGGTGTTTTCCATTTTGTCTGTTTGCAGTGAGGGGCATTTGTTGTACCCCAAGGTTATGATAAGCAGTTGTACAAAGACATGAGAGACAGAGCTGCCCCCCCCGCACAGCTATCGTCTTACAAGCTACGTTGGATACTGTATATCGATCTGCTAACCACCAAGGCAGCTGTGCTCCTCTGGGGCAACATGGATCACAAATCACAGGATGGAGCCTGTGAGAGCAGGGAAGAAAGGAGGTGGGGAGGAGGTGAGCAGCCGTCAGTGGTGAAAGAACAGGTTAAGGGCTATTCAGAAAAACTGGACATGAAGAAGTCCATGACGCCAGATCTAATGCATCCGACGGTGCTGAGGGAGTTGGCTGATGTGATTGCAGAGCCATTGGCCATTATCTTTGAAAACTCGTGGCGATCAGGGGAGGTCCTGGATGATTGGAAAAAGGCAAATATAGTGCCCATCTTTAAAAAAAGGGAAGAAGGAGAATCCGGGGAACTACAGTGTGAGGGGTTCAGTCACAGAGACCCCCTTGAGATTGCTACCTGATGTGCTGAGACTACCTCTGAGCCCGTTTTCCCTGCCAGCTTGGGACTTCAGTACCCTATCTTGTTGAGTCAGACACGCTAGCCTGCTGCAAACACAGTCTGAACCACATCCCCAAAAGTTGCAGACTTAACAGAAAATGGCTCAGAAAGTGCTCCTGTCTCTAGCACCCAGATACGCAGTTCCCAATGGGGTCCAAACCCCAAATAAATCCATTTTACTCTGTATAAAGCTTATACAGAGTAAACTCATAAATTTTCCGCCCTCTGTAACACTGATAGAGAGATATGCACAGCTGTTTGCTCCCCCAGCTATTAGTCACTAACTCTGGGTTCAGTAATAAGCAAAAAGTGATTTTATTAAGCATAAAAAGTAGGATTTAAGTGGTTCCAAGTAATAACAGACAGAACAAAGTAAGTTACAAAGCAAAATAAAATAAAACACCCAAGTCTAAGCCTAAGACAGTAGGAAACTGAATACAGATGAAATCTCACCCTCAGAGATGTTACAATAAGCTTCTTTCACAAGGCAGGAATCTTTTGTCTTTCTGGGTCCCCACCCCTCCTTCTAAATGGAAAAGCACCAGGTTTAAGATGGTTTCAGTACCAGGTCACATGGTCACATGTCCTGTGAGACCCCAAGCCTTCATTCTTCCGGGCCTGACTCACAGGAAGGCTTGCAAGTAAACAGAGCCATCTACAGTCAATTGTCCTGGTTAATGGGAGCCATCAAGATTCCAAACCACGATTAATGGCTCACGCTTTGCATAATTACAATAGGACCTCAGAGTTATATTTCATATTTCTAGTTTCAGATACAAGAATGATACATTCATACAAATAGCATGAATGCGCTCAGTAGATTATAAGCTTTGTAATGATACTTTACAAGAGACCTTTTCCACGAAGCATATTCCAGTTACATTATATTCACACTTTTTTGCATATTTTCATAAAATTATATGGAGTGCAACATCACATACAGACTGGTCAGTCTCACCTCAGTCCCTGGAAAAATCATGGAGCAGGTCCTCAAGGAATCTATTTTGAAGCACTTGGAGGAGAGGAAGGTGATCAGGAACAGTCAACATGGATTCACCAAGGACAAGTCATGCCTGACCAACCTGATTGCCTTCTATGATGACATAACTAGCTCTGTGGATATGGGGAAAGTGGTGAACATAATATATCTTGACTTTAACAAAGTTTTTGATACGGTCTCTTACAGTATTCTTGCCAGCAAGTTAAAGAAGTATGGGTTGGATGAATGGACTATAAGGTGGATAGAAAGCTGACTAGATCATTGGGCTCAACAGGTAGTGATCAACGGCTCGATGTGCAGTTGGCAGCTGGTATCAAGCGGAGTGCCCCACGGGTCAGTCTGGGGCTGGTGTTGTTCAACATCTTCATTAATGATCTGGATGATGGGATTAACTGCACTCTCAGCAAGTTCGCCGATGACACTAAGCTGGGAGGAGAGGTAGATACACTGGAGGGTAGAGATAGGATTCAGAATGACCTAGACAAATTGGAGGATTGGGCCAAAAGAAATCTGATGAGGTTCAACAAGGACAAGTGCAGTGTCCTGCATTTAGGATGGAAGAATCCCATGCACTGCTACAAGCTGGGGACCGACCGGCTAAGCAGCAGTTCTGCAGAAAAGGACTTGGGGATTACAGTGGACGAGAAGCTGGATATGAGTCAACAGTATGCCCTTTTTGCCAAGAAGGCTAATGGCATATTGGGCTGCATTAGTAGGATCACTGCCAGCGGACGGAGGGAAGTGATTTTTCCCCTCTATTTGGCACTGGTGAAGCCACATCTGGAGTATTGCGTCCAATTTTGGGACCCCCGCTATAGAAAGGATGTGGACAAATTGGAGAGAGTCCAGTGGAAGCAACAAAAATGATTAGGGGCTGGGGCACATGACTTATGAGGAGAGGCTGAGGGAACTGGGCTTTGTTAGGATATAGATATTCAGGCCTGTCTGTAAAGGCCTATACTCTAATTTAGGTGTATTCTTATCACTTAGCTAGTTATAGAGGTATAAAAGAAAGAATCAAAATCACTGTCTGACGGTGTAAGGGCCTTTTCTCACTGTGACAGTCTGAGGCCCTGTTCTTAGGCTGAGATATTTGGCTAAATAGCAGAAGCAGCCATAAGCTGGGAAGCGACCGGTCACATCTTGACATTCCAAACTAGTCACATTGAAATCAGGTGCTATTGGGCTGTTAGAAATACAATCCTGTCCTGATAATGCCTGTCGCCTCCAGAGAAAGGGAAGTGCCTAGAAGATGTAAAAGGAAACTTTCTTTGATAGCACCCTGTCTGGCAAGAACTCACTTACCAATAGCTGGGATGTGAAATCCTCATTTCTGTGTTGTTCTATCTCTGTAGCCCCCATTTCCCCATTGTTTGTCTGTATGATCTCTGTCTGGTTCTGTGATTGTTTCTGTCTGCTGTATAATTAATTTTGCTGGGTGTAAACTAATTAAGATGGTGGGATACAATTGGTTAAATAATCATGTTACAATATGTTAGGATTGATGAGTTAAATTTCAGTAAAATGATTGGTTAAGGTATAGCTAAGCAGAACTCAAGTTTTACTATATAGTCTGCAGTCAATCAGGAAGTAAGGGGGGGGAATGGGAACAGGGAATGGGGGTGGGAAAATTGGAATAATGTTTTGCTAAGGGGGGGAATGGGAACAGGGACACAGGTAAGGCTCTGTGGTGTCATAGCTGGAAAGGGGGACACTGAAGAAGGAAACTGGAATCATGTTTGCTGGAAGTTTACCCCAATAAACATCGAATTGTTTGCACCTTTGGACTTTGGGTATTGTTGCTCTCTGTTCATGCAAGAAGGACCAGGGAAGTAAACAGGTGAAGGAATAAGATTCCTAACAGGCTTATTTAGTCTGCAGAAGAGAAGAGTGAGGGGGGATTTGGTAGCAGCCTTCAACTACCTGAAGAGGGGTTCCATAAACAGAATAACATTCATCGTGTCAAGCAACCTCCTCTCCTCTCCCCATCTGCCCCCAGGCAGAGCTTTCTACAACCCTGAAAAAGGAGAAGGGGAGTCACTCTTGGCAATTTGTTTTCTGTGGGAGGTGCTCAGATACTCAGGTTGTGGATGGCAATACAGAACCCAAAGGTAAGTGCACATAGAGTGTATACAGCAGAAGAGACTCAGGACCAAAGAAATAGAAATGCAGAGTTAAAAAAGGTGCCATTTTTAGTCAGATCTTTGACTATAATACACCCTGAATTACCTCCTGTGTGTATTTGCATCTGCCTCTGTCTTGCAGTGGCCACAGCATTTAGAATAAATGTTTGCAGAAGTTATTGAAAACCACACATTAACTTAAATTAATGTAATAGACCTCCAGAAAAACATGGTGTATTGTTTATTCATTTACATAGACCAATTGGGGTGTTTTGTAATGGGTTCCACTGTCCAGTTTTCCAGTTATTGCTGTACAGAAGCGCTCCTCCATTTGCAGAGTTTATAAATCTGGTCTCATAAAGCCTGGCCAAAATAGACTGGGAGATAGAAGGCTAATCCTGCAGCAGTCACCACAGGGCTGATGTCGTAAAGCAGAAGCCCAACTATGGGTTCTTCCTCTCCCTTTTAAATTTGTTTTTTTTCATTTCACATTTCAATGACATTTTACAGTCTTCTTAAATTTTAAAACACATAGATTGTGACATTTTACTGCCCACCTGTCTCTGTTTTATGGCTATCGTGGCAGGTGAAAAATTAAGGCTGAAATGAAATCCTCAATTTATTCAAAGGGCAGGTGAAGAATGGTGGCACCCCCTCTAGGCAACATAATGAGATTTAGGGTTATTCCCAGCTCCAAATTACTTTGGGTAATGAGCACAGTCCAGTTAGTGTCTGGAGCTCCTGCCGAGTTACTATTGTACATCCAGTGAACTTGTTCACATTCCTCAATGGCTCTGGAGTTTAGATGAGCCACTGTAGTGAGGAGGCATTGCCTCCCACCCTGTCAGAAGGGGAGAGAACCGAAATCACTCCCTCGTGGGCAGAACCAGGCCACCTGTGGCTGCCCTGCTGGAAGCAGAGGGGCGGGACAGGAAGTTGGACTATAAAAGGCCAGCCTCCTAGCTCAACAGGGAGAGAGCTGCCAGAGGAGCAGGATGTCTCTTCCTTGCTGCTGGAGCTGAAGGAGACGGCTGCCCGACCAGAGGAGTTACCTGAATTGCCAGAGACCAGTAACGCCGATGAACTGCCGGGGCTGCCATTGGCTGTTTACCTAGGGGAGACCGAGGACAACCCTGGAACTCAGGGACCCCAAGCTGGGGAGGGTAGGAAGGAGCCCAGGGACACCTATTAGGGTTTGGCTGTGGAATTATTGTGAACAGGCCAGCGTGTTGCGGGCAGATCCCCGCTGACCTAGTGGCAAACTAATAGGGCCCTGGGCTGGGATGCACTGTAGTGGGAGGGCCTCCATCCCCCTACCCCGGGCACCCCACCTGTGAAGGGTGGCCCCCCCCTTCCCACTAATAGGCCTGAATTGGTCTGGTGCTTGCCGGAGCTAAGGCACAAGGGGCATTTGCTGTTGCTCCCACTTGGGAACTAATTCCCTACCCTGAACTGCTGGGCTGTATCCCATGGACTCAGCCTGAGCTATAAACTGCTAATTACTCTGACTGAGGGACTGGGGCGGAAAGACTAATTAAGGCGTGGGATGATTATCTGCCAGGCCTGCTAACTGCTCACTGCCCTGGTTGAGGGATTGGGCAGAAAGATTGACTACTACTTGGATTAATCACCAGGAGGGCTCACTAGCTGTGAGCTGCGCTTCGCTTGAGAAACAGCGAGGCAGTGTGGCCTCCCACCCTGTCAGAAGGGAAGAGACACACGCCCCTCCATACAACCACATATAAGAGAAGTGGTGACATAAGAGGACCTCCAAGTTCCTTCACAATTTAACACAAAGCACTCTGTACCTCCGTTGTGTTCGGTGGTCATGATTTCAAGGGAGCTTGGAAACAGACTCATGTCTACATACACAGCAATGCCTGTATGTGGATAGGAAAAATGGTCTTGTAGCTAACAGCTAGACTGAAACGCAGGAGATCTGGCTTATAGAGCTGGCTTTTCCACCAACTTCTACCAGTGGTGATGGGAGCCATAGAAAAGCTTATAAATTTAAAAGATAATGATTAATTTTTTTAGCAAATTTCTTGTTGGCCAAAGATGGACTAAAGTTCTCTGTACATAGATCAGTGTCAGCTTCTAGCATCAAGCTGTTGTAATGCAGCAATAACTGTGCAGATTTCCCTAGTCGTGCCTCAGTGCTGCCTTAGAAGGAATCACTGAGAAGTTGAGAAGGGACTTACCACACTGGCTTACTCGGAGCTTGAACTCTGAGACTGCCTGTTCCGAGTAAGAACTATGAATTTGTTGTTTCAGTAGTCTTTGAGGGGACTACATGTTCTTAGGAGCAGCACAAAAATACCTTCCTGGTATTTCTAGCTTTGTTACAAGCAACGTAGCAAGTCAGATTCTGTGTCTTGTTGGTATTCTCTGACCATAAGACAAGCTGTCTCTCTGACTCCCAATAGCAAGCTGTGTCAAGTCTAGTCTAGTACTGCTCTTGCAGTGAAAATTGTGATCGGACTTCACAACACATGCATGTTTATCAGCTTCTGGTGAGCCAGTATGGGTGGGAATTGTAACTGGTTGGAATTGTTCTACAATTTTGCATCTATTTCATTCTTTGCTGAATGTACAGTCCCCCTACCAGGGACCTGTGGCTGTCACATTTAGAAGAATGGTGGTAGCTGCCTTTGCTTTAAAACTGTGTAGTTTTCTATGGGTACATCTAAGTATAGGAGCTTTCATACAGATAGACAGATGTCTTCTAATGAATGACCCACTAAGAATAAGGAACCTACCATGGGAGGAAGTTCTCTCTTAGTTCAAGTGGTAGAGGCCCATTCTCCTGAAGCTGACAGGGGAGGATTGCAAACCCTCACCCCCCTTGTATATGTGATTTAGTGCATGTCTGTTGTGTGCAGCACACAGATTTATTACTTTGGGACATTATACATAAAACGTTCCACTAGGGATAGTTGAAAATGTTCCATCAAAACAGTTTTGTGATGGAAAACTAATTTTTTGTTTAATTAATTTTTTCAAAAAATTAATCTGCTTTCTGGGGAGAGTTTCGGCTTTTAGTTGAAAACCAGATATTTGAAAATTGAAAAATGTGGACCTTGATATGTTGCCATGAACTTCATGGGAATTGTAGTTCAGATGTCTCATGCTCCAATTCTCCCCTATGGGCAGGGATCCTGGGCCAGACTACATCTCCCATCATGCACTGTAACTGCTCAGCAAGAGGAAAAGCCATGGTATATAGACTAACTAGGGCCATTGCTGGCATAAGGAGCCCAAGCTAAAACTTCCACAAGAATCTGCAGCTGCATTTCCAAATGTTTTTGTTTTCTTTAAAAGTTTCACAGGACCTTCCCCCCCTCCCCTCCCATTTTCTGACCATCTCTAAGTACAACGTACATAGAGCCGAAAGACTAGGTGACTGCCTGGTGCTGAATGACAAAGATGGCTGTATAATCCTTGTATTTATAACCCAATTCACTGCACTCCCTTGGTGTGTCAGCATCTTCTGATTTCCCACGCTCCATTTAAGGAATGAATCTTTGGCTGACTGGAGGATTCCTCGTACAACGGCTAGAATTCCTGGCTCAAAAGAGGGTTCCCTGTGTGTCTGCTGGATTATTAGGCTAAAGACTGAATCGCTGGCATAGCTAATGGATTACCAGGTTAAATGCAGAATTCCCCGGTGTGACGTCTGGAATTCCTGGCTCCAGAAAGGATTCTCTGTGTAGCTATTTGTGGGCCTGTATTTTAGATGAGAAAATAAAGTCATGAGTACATGGAAACACAAAGGGGTGTAGACTGGGCCTATTTCAGAGTGCTCTTCTCCTGTTGGACCAAGCTGGCAGGTCAGCTCACTCCCTGGGGTAAACCTTGTCAGTTTCCCCTGGATTCCTTGGGAAACACAGTCTTCAGCTGGGAAAGTTTCTTTAACTGACCCAAACCCAGTTTCACTCCTTGCAGATTTTTATGTTGTAGTCTGTGTTTGCACGGCAGTCCCTTCCCCAAATTAGTCTTTCACACCAGTAATTCCCGTAGCAAGTTTTCCCGGCTTTCACCTCAGAGCATCATCCCTCCAGAGCTGCCCAGCCAGTCTCCCATCTTGTCCATTCGGTCTTCTGAAACAGTTCCTTTCAGCAGTAACTCCAGTGGCAGTCCTTTGGGAGAATCACCCTGGCACACCTGCTTCCTGGAGGCTGGTCCCCTCCCCATCATTCCTGCTGCCCTCTTTTGTAAGGGTCAGCGAATTAAGTTCCACCTCTTTCCTCAGGTGCAGGAGGTGCTGGCAGCCAGGCCAGCTCCAGGTCTCTGTCTCCAGGGGAATGTTTCCCCTTTACTCCTTCACAGTTAGACTGCGCCTTCAGGCTTAGCCCGGAGTAAGGGGCTGTGCATAACAGCTTATCCCACCAACTCAGCAGGAGCTCCAGGAAGGAATTGTGAAAGGCTGCAGCAGAGTCCCCCAGCTCAGTGGTTCTCAATCAGGGGTCCAGGGCCTCCTGGGGCACCATGAGCATGTTTCAGGGGGTCTGCCAAAATAAACCAGAGAGCAGGACCAGCATGAGATTCACTGTGGCCCAGGGCAGAAAGCCAAATCCTGAGTCCTGCTGCCTGGGGCTGAAGGCAAAGCCCGAGCAACCTAGCTTCACAGGGCTGTGTGTGGCGTGGGGCCTTGGGCAGTTGTTCTGCTTGTTATCCACTCATGCCGGCCCTGGCTTTTAATCGATTGAAAAACAGTTGTCGTGGCACAGGTGGGCCATGGAATTTTTATAGCCTGTTGGGAGGCCTCGGAAAGAAAAACATTGAGACCCCCTGTCCCAGCTCATGCCTGGCCAGCGAAAGGAGATGGTGGAGAGTCATTCCCTGCACAAGTGCTGTGCTGCACCCCAGACACAAGGGCAGAGTAGGCAAAGCAAGGTGATGAGGAGAGGGACTTACTCCCTCGCTGGCCTGAGTAAGGCCTGGTAGTACTGTTTTGCCAGCCTCGAGCATTCCGATATCATGACTCAGGCCCCCAATATCATGAGATTGGCTGAGAAATCTTGCAGGGTGTTTTTTAGCAATAAATGTTGGTTCTGTTTCTTTACCTTCTGGTGGCTGAGCCATGAGGGTGCCCTCACTGCACATTTTAAAGATTTTTCTCTGCAGCCATGAGGGCTAGAATCTTGCCTTTCTTTTTAACATAAAGCTGAGATTTTCATGGAGTCTCTTGCATCAAGGAGCTGTGACTCTGAGGAATTCACCAAAATGCATGAGACTTGCAATAAAGTGACCAAATGTGGGAACACGCCCTGGGGATAATCCAGCGGTAAGAGACAAGATTTGGTGGCAACAATTAGTTTCTGGAAGCCTAACTGCAGAAAATCTTTACTCTCTCAAATACTCCTGAAATCTGCACCATGGACAGTGTGAGATCTGTGTAGCATGAGGGAGGAGTGAATTTCCATGGGAATTGTATGAGCAGTTTTGCTGTCCCCCAGTCAAAACACAGACTGGCTGGCTCCTAGGGCCAGGACCCCCAGTTTTACTTTGTGTAATGACCCATCCACTCCCAGTCTCTATTCAAGCCTAAGTTAATTGTATCCAGTTTGCAAATTAATTCCAATTCAGCAGTCTCTCGTTATTCTGTTTTTGAAGTTTTTTTTTTGTTGAAGAACTGCAACTTTTAGGTCTGTAATTGAGTGACCAAAGAGATTGAAGTGTTCTCCAACTGGTTTTTGGATGTTGTAATTCTTGACGTTTGATTTGTATCCATTTATTCTTTTATGTAGAGACTGTCCAGTTTGACCAATGTACACGGCAGAGGGGCATTGCTGGCACATGATGGTATATATCATATTGGTAGATGTGCAGGTGAACAAGCCTCTGATAGTGTGGCTGATGTGATTAGGCCCTATGATGGTGTCCCCTGAATAGATATGTGGACACAGTTGGCAACGGGCTTTGTTGCAAGGATAGGTTCTTGGGTTAGTGGTTCTGTTGTGTGGTTGCTGGTGAGGGTGTCACTCTCACGTCCGATCCCCAAACCCACCTGGTTCTATTAGAGGAGCAAACGTGGCCTCACGCTACTTGGAAAGAGGATCTGAGCCAGGCCAGGATCCTCTCAGCCCCACTACCCTCCCACACAGCCCTATTCTCTCTGGAAGGTCACAGCTTCCCAGGGACCACTGGCTACTCAGTGGATTTTATTCTCTCCCTCCTTTGGATGAGGAACATTTGGATGAGGGCTGTTTAGCTACCTTCCCCATCCTGAATGCATCCCCTGGTTGGACTCCATCCCCCATCATATTGCAGTACATGCTGAGGGTGCATTTCTGTACATCACCGCTGATTGGAGTCTGACTGGACCCCACAACATCTTCGCTATTCCAGCCTTGGGCACCTACACAGCTCTGCCTCCAGTATCAAGCTCCCTCCTGCCCTGCAGCACCCCTGGCTGCTCCAAACCTGACACCCCCCAGCTTATCTGGTGCTTCCCAGTGTTAACCTCCACCACACCCTAGTGTTCAGACTTCGGCCACTTCTGGATACAAATGGCCATGGGTGCCAAATTGTGTGACGCTTTTGTGAACAAATGCCGAGCAGGGACCATGCAAAGAGCACTTTATTTCACATGTAGCCTTGCAGAAAGCAGTGGCACTGTTAGGCATGACTCTGCACGAGCAAGCATGGCAGAATCTGGCCCACAGTTATCGGTGCTTGAGATCAGTGGTGTGCCCAAAGGCTGGGAAGCAGGGGTACAGCTCCCCACCCCCCGGTAATCATTGGGAGCACAGAACTTCTCTGGTCCCAAGGCCAGAGTGGGGGGGGGGGGTAGGAGGAAGAGCGAGCTCTTGCTGGGCCATGGCAGGAGGGAAGGAAGAGTGAGCTCCTGCTGGGGGGAGCGAGGGGGACGGAAGAGTCCTCCTGGGGCTGGGCCGGGGGTGGGGGGGCAGATTGTATCCCTCCGAAGGGAGTCAAAGTTACATGTCTGCACACGCCTCTGCTTGAGGATGAAGCCCAGAAATTCAACCCAGCAAGGAGTGGAAGCAGGACATGGCTGTTGGGTATAGGCCTCAGGAACCGCAGCTTGAGTCAGCAGGCAGCTTCTCGAGGGCTGAACTGTTAGTGACGTTTGTCTCTGCTGCGACCTGCTCTTCGAGTGTTTTATGTTCCGGAGACTCTCCCTTGACCTCTCACTGCTCCCCATCTTTGTCAGCTCTCTGAGTCAGGTTTCCTACCATGTGCGTTTACGTCTTGCCTGGATTTTAACTCCCAGCTCCCCGTAACTAGGAGCTCCTTAGAGGAAATGTCAGCGTTCCAAGCAGTTTCAGCTCAGTCTACTCTTCCCCCTTCACCCACCCTCCTCTTCAGAACATGATACCATTATTTAGCTGGGCCGCACAGTCACTTGAGCTTGTTTAAAGGGCAAGTAACACAACTGCTTCTGTTCCTCTGGATCCTTTGCCAATTTCACATATCAAGGGTATGATTCTGCTCCCTGTCGATCCAGCCGGAATCTTATTAGCTCCAATGTTTTTACAATTCATAAGCCACATCAGGGGTTTGTTTAACACTCACTTGCTAGTCTTTCTGGCTTACTAACACTGTGTCCAAATAGTCTAAACAATGCTTAGCTTTCATAGCTTTGATTGTCTCGCATTGTATAGCGATGGATTTCCCAAGAGGATTTTAAATTATTTTTACTACGCTGTTGATACTCATTTCCTCTTCCCCTTTCTAAAGCCTGCCATCACCTATTGTACCTGTTGTTTTCTTCAGCTCCGATCTGCTGAAGCATTGCTGCCTCTGGGTTACAATCCGTTCCATGTAGTCACTCATCAACAGTTAACTAGCAATTCTCACGGCCAGTCTGGGGGGCTTTTAAAATTGTTTTCCCCATTGGGACAAATGTTCTCATATTTGTCTTAGTCAAAGAACCACTTCCAGAGTCCAGCAAATTAAAAAGAATCAAACTTTCCAACTTCCAAAGCTGTGGGCACAATCATTTCCCCAAGCGGGCATGCAAAATCAAAGGCTGGTTGAAATTTGGCCCACAATGTTTTACGAAAAGCCTGGGACAAGATGGCTGAATGGCCTGGTGGCAAATTATTCAGCCTTTGTCTATTGGTCCGTGGTGAAAATCAAAACCCAAGGATCAGTAATCATTTGTTTAGAATCTATCCACTCGGCAATGGTTGACCAATAATTTGGGTGAAATGTGCTGCTGGTTTTGACTCTGAAAGCTGAATTTGTAATTTAGTTCAGCTCTAGTGGTCAGCTAGGATTTAATGGACTGCATGGCACACCTGTGGCTAATCATAACTTCAGCATACTGGCAGAGAGAGAACTCGGAACCTCCAGCTTCAAAAGCACATGACATCTCAGTGGAATAAAAATCTCTGTGTTTTAGTAAGATAGGGTCTATGACATACCTAGGAACCATTTGGACTCCACCCAGTGCGTATACACACTAGCCAGGTCACTACAATACAAGAGGAGGTTGTCTATTTTGATGATGTAAGTTATACAAATACATGAAAGAAATGGCCCTCACACGTTTTTTTTTTTTTGGGGGGGAAGGGGTAATTTGATGAAGTATTACTGGGGACAGTTTTTTTTGTTTTTTAAGTGCAAACTGTCACATGTGGTTCATTTTCACTCTCATCCTTACCCCGGGGGCAGGGGAAGTTGTGTGTGCAGTGCAGAGTTTTATTTTGGGAGATATTTTTTTTTAATGTCCATGCTGCTCTTTGTTTATGTTAGAGAAGGTAACTTGGAGTGGGCGTTGCACGCAGAGTGGAAGGTGGGGAGGTTTGTGATGGTTCTTGATCCCTATGAGAGACAAGATGGGGGAGGTAATATCTTTTATTGGACCAAATTCTGCTGGCAAAAGAGACAAGCTCTCGAGCTACACAGAGCTCTACTTCAGGTCAGTTCTGTGTGAAATGGAAAGCTTATTTCTTTCGCCAACAGAAGTTGGTTCAATTAAAGCTATTACCTCACCCACCTCATTTGTCTAATATCCTGGGACCAACATGACTACACCAAACCTGCAAACAACTTTATTCCTGTGGGCATTCATTCCACAGTCTCGGACCAAACCTGGAGAAAGCTCTGTCTCCTGCTCAGATAAGGTTTTCCCTTATGGTGGATAACTTCATTGTGCCTGAAGAACAGAGTTTTCCACAGCAGTTCTTCATCCCAGAATTTTTGGCTCCTTTAGATGTGTTGGGTGCAAGCCATTGAAGATAGGGACGGAGACCTTGACTAAGTTGGCTTAATATTCTATAGGCAGCCAGGGTCAGGGGTGGAAGGCAGGTGTGAGGTGCTCATGGTAGCTTGTGTTGCTGAGGAGATGTGCTGTCCCATTCTATACTAGTTGGAGTTTCCTAAGGGCTGGTGGCTTCATACCCAGGATCTCACAGTGGCTCTTCAGACAAAGGACTGGCAAATCATTATGGACCAAAATCAAAACACCTGTAAGCAACCACAGCTGCCTGCAGCAGGGCCGTCATTTGCTATGGGGCGGGGGGGAGGGTGGGGCGGAGTCGTTTCCCCTATCAGATCTTGCTTTGCCCCTCCCCCATTTTTTATAGCTCCTTACCAGCTGTGATCTCTTGTGGGGGTCACTGTGTGGCTGGACCAGGACTCCTAATTGATGTGTTGTCAGAGCTTTTATACTTCTGCACCAGATACAGACTGGCTACAGAGCTTGCTTACACACACCAGCTGTGTTCATCATAAGATCCTTTAATGCTCTGCCAGGTATGGCTGAGGTTAGCTCAAATAAGGTATTTTACACACAGTGCTGCCTAGTGGCTGAGCAGTTTAACATTCCATTCCGTTTTCCCCTTAAGTTCTACATTCCTACCATTCACAGTATTCACATTTGAAGTTCAGTATCTATCAGTCTTTTAAAAGTCTCTGAATTGTACTGGTTTTCTAATTACATGACCTGAATGCGGAACGACTTGGTCATCTGGCCGTCCATTAGTTGCATTGACTGTCTCTGATCAGTTTGGAATCTCTGAGTCGTCTTCTTCATGTTCTGCATCTGCCATCTGCAGGGTTTGCTCTGTTGATTGTTCTTTCTGAGGAACAAAGTGTACATGTTGACGGTTTCTGTTGAACTCCCCACTGTCAGTTTCGATCACATATGATCTGGGCATTGAATTCTTTTTCTTCATGACATCCTTCTTCTCCATCCAATTTGACAGAAACACAGTCACCAGGTTCTAGGTGCGGCAGTTCTCTAACTTGTCTGTTTTAAAAGTGCTCATGAGCCGGTTTAGCATTTTTATCCGATCTATGTACTGTCCGCATGTCTGGCCACTTTGGAAATAGATTTTTCCCCCAAGTTACAGTTTTGAATTGTCTTTCTATCAGGAGTTGTGCTGTACTATATCAAGTAGCTGCTATTGGAGTTGATCTGTAACTCAGAAGAGCAATGAACAGATCTTCCTTTTGTAGGATTTTCTTGGCTGTTTGTACAGCTCTTTGTCTCTCCTTTCACTTGTGGGTAATGTGGGCTGCTAGCAATGTGATCAAAATCATATTTTGTTCAGAAGGACTTAAATTCTGTTTCAATGCATTGTGGTCCATTGTCCTTCAATAGTTATTCTGGAATATCGAAGTTAGCAAAAGTGATCATCAGTTTCTTGATAACATTGTGACATGTTATGTCTTTCAAGTATATTCTTTCTATATACCTGGAACAATAGTCAGCACTGACCAGGAATTGATGTCATCTAAATTTGCATAAATCTGCAACTAGTTTCTTCCAAGATCTCTATGGTAGAGGAGTTGTTATTAAAGGTTTTTTGTGTTGTGTTAATCTGTTAATTTTGCAATGTTCACGTGAATATATTTTATTCTTTATGCCCTTGCTAATGCCTGGCCACCACCCTGACCGGTTGGCCTGCTCATGGCATTTAGTTAATCCTTGATGTCCTTCCTGGATGAGGTTTAGGATTCCTCCTCTCATTTTGTTTGGTATTACAATGGAATTACCTTTAATCATGAGTCCATTTGACTTGCTTTACTTTGTGGTGCATGGGCAATTATCTGTAGCTACTTACTTACCGTCCTTTAGATGCCTGGGCCAGCCATACTTAATGTAACTTAGAACTTCCTGAAGTTGAGTGTCTGTCAAGGTTGCTTTTTGTAGCTGGAGTAGTCTCTTTGCTGACACTGGTCTGTATGTGTCTATAGCATCCATGTACACCTTTATGTCATCTTCGAGTTCATGGGTAGTTGAGTGCGATGCTGGGCTCTGTGACAGAGTGTCTGCTACTACAGATTTTTCCCAGGAACATAATTAGCAATTGGGTTAAATCGCATTCACCATAGCAACAGATGTTGGCCTCTCAGTGGTGCTTTATCCAGGTCTTTTACCTTGATGAGGGTTACAAACAGTTTATGGTCTGTTTACAACATAAACAAATCCAGTCCACACAGATATCTGTAAAAGTTCTCACGTGCCCATATCCTTGCTTGGCACTCCTTTTGATTCTGTACATATCATTCTTCTGCTTCTGTGAGTGTGCAGGAGCAAAATGCAGCTGGCTTCCACTCAGATCCATGTTGTTGCAACAATACCCAACCTAGACCATAGCTGCTTGCATCTGCGCTAACCAGTGTGGGTTTGTTCCCTTCATAGTGCTTGAGCACTGGAGCTGTTGAGATCATTTATTTTACCTTTTGGAAAGCAATTTCTTGATTTGGCCCCCATAGCCAAGATGTCTTGACTTTCACAGTTCATTCAGTGAGTTTGGTACTGTAGAAAGGTATTGACTTAGGTAATTTACCATCCCAAGTCTACGTCTCAGTTCTGGTACATTAGTTGGTGCATTTAATTCTTGAATTGCTTTTTACTTTCTCAGGGCTAGGACTGATTCCATCTTTGTTTATTGTCTGTCCCAAGAACTCAATTTAGGATAGGCGGAAAACACATTTTCCCTTGTTTTAGCTTCAGTCCAGACTGGCTGATTAGGCTTAGGACTTGGTTGAGGGTTTTGGTGTGTTCTTCCATCAAAGATCCATACATCAGGATATCGTCCATGAAAACTACAACTACATTTGTGTTTGTTAACAATTCTGCCATCTGTCTTTTTGGAAAATTTCAGGTGCACTGGTAATCTCAAAAGGTAATATTTGAAAGCAAAATCTCCAAAAGGGTGTGATAAGCATAGTCAGTTTAGCACTTTCTTTGGCTAAGGGAATTTGCCAGAACCCTCTCAAGGCATCCAGCTTGTAGAACACTGTAGCTCCTTTCGCTTTGGGGAGGAAGTCATCCAGTGTTGGGAGGATATGTTTTTCTCTCAAAACTGCTTTAAGACTTTTAAGAGCCACACAGATTTGTGTTTTTCTTTATAACTGGTACCACTGGGGCACACTATGCTGTTGGCTCAGAGATTTTCTTGATTTTGCCAATCCACTCCATTCTCTTAACTCAGTTTCTACTTCCTGAAGTAATGGGACAAGAATCCTGCGAGATGTATGTAAATGCTATGGTTCAGCATTGTCTCTTAAGGGTATTTGTACTGAATCTCCTTTGAAAAACCCAATATCACCAAATATTCCATTGAGTTATTCCACCATACTCACTAGGCCCATCTTGGCTGCCACGCTGTGGCTGAGAAAGCTGTGGGTCTGTGGTCCTTTGATCACATTCATTCTGAATGCAAAGATTTTGTCTTGTAAGTTGTTTCTGTGTTGAACAGGCCCAGGCAGGTCAGAATTCCTCCAGGACTAGTCAGAGCTGTGTCAGGTGACTTCAGCTCTGGGAGGGGTTGAAGGTGATTGCAAGCCCCTTCTGAGATGACTGTGACATCAGCTCCTGAGTAAATTTTAAAGTCAATAGTCTTGTGATGAATATTCAATTTCAGTCTCCAGACAGGCTCTATGTTATCACAAATGTTAGATCAATGTCCAGAAACAATGTTTGTTCATTGTCTGTAATACAAGTCCCAACTCCCTGATTGCTTTGGTGCAGAAAACATCTGCAAAATGTCCATATTTTATGCAATTATTACACTGTGCATTTCTTGCTGGACATGCACCATCTCTTGGGTTATGACTTTTTCCCACACTTTCTGTGCATGTAGTGTGGAATTTGTCACTCTTCGCATGGGACTTCTCTCTCCTTGCATCAGGGGTTTTATGGTCATGACTTTTAACACTCAAGTATTTGTTTACAGTCTTTATATTTAGTTTCAGGTATTTCCAAGTTTTGTCACGTTTTTCTAGGTTTTGCTGTCTTACCATTTCAGACTGTTTTGATATTTGAGTAGCTGTGGCTAGGGTTAAATCTCTCTTCAATTTTAGCTGCTGTGAAAGGTTTTTTATTTGGTAACCCGATAACCAGCCTGTTTTCAATATTTTCATGTTTTGTATTCCCCAAATCAAAGTTTTCAGCCGATGTATGCAGAGCTCTTATAAAACATTCAACATTTCCCCTGGTTCTTGAATTCTCCGGTGAAAACATGCTGTTTCATAAACCACATATCTCGGGGGTATAAAGTATGCATCAAACATAGTCAAAACCCTTTTATAGTCATCTTTGAGACTGTCTTCAGTGAAGTCAACAGATTTAAAGATACCTGTATATTTCCAGTTTCTTTGTGGAGTTGGTTTGCAATTTGAAACTTGCAAAATATTGTTTCCAGTCTGTTCATTTTGAACGTTTGTCAAAGCTTAAGTTCTCTGGGGCATTGAAGAGTGGCTTGTGGATGAGATCCTGCAACCTTTGTTTCTTGTTTTCCTTCTATTTCTGTTCTTAGTTCACTCCTGACACCATGTCATGTTCCTGTACCGGATCTGGACTGGCTAGAGAGCTTGCTTATACACACCAAGTATATTTGTCATTAGATCCTTTAATGCTCTGCCAGGTATGGCTGTAGTTAACTCAAATATGGCATTTTACACATGGCACCACTTAGTGGCTGAACAGTGTAATACAGTTTAGCATTCCATTACAAGAACCGTTCCCTATCCTCGCTGACCAGACAGGAAGCAGCAGCAATGGCCTGGTCTGTAGCTGAATGTGGGGTGAGCCGGGGGCCAATCCCTGTTACGGGCTGACCATTGGTAAGCCACTTGCCCCTACATGGCCTGCCACACCCTCTTACTGCCCAGGACAGGACTGGCCTGTCCCCTGCAGCTCCCTTTTGGGATGGGACTAGCCACCTCCTTTGCAGCTGCAGGATGGGATCTGCTCACTAACCGACCATGAGCAGTTGTGATGAGGGGGAAGCGGGGATGCAGAATTTTTTCTGCAATGATGCCCCTGGCATTGATATTATTCCATCTCCACCTTCTTTTCTTAACATGCTCTAGACAAAACAGGGGATCTTTTTAGCCTGTAATGATGCCCCTCAGCAGATTGCCTGCGGTGAGCGAACCTAGGACTTCTGGCTCTAAAAGTAGGAGTCTCCACTGCTTGAGCAAAAGGACCAGCTTTTGTTAGCAACAGAGACAATAGTAGACTCATACATCTCTGAACATGCTCCAGCCACTCGATGGGGACAAAGACACACACCGAGTTAATAAGTTGTAACAAGCCTCTTGCTCTCTTTAATACCTAAATGCCTGTTTAACTCTGGCTCCAGCTTAAATATTCATCTTTATCTTCACAGCCTTTTTCATACAAACTGAATTCCAAACCAGTGCACAGAGTTAAATACTACACCGACAGAATGAAAGAGTAACAAACCATTTCATTGATGAGATGGCGAGTTGATAATTGTTGAGGGAGGTAATAGACATGTTCCCGATGAAAGGAACTACAGAGGAGAAAGCTCTTGTACTAGCTGTGCTGACATTGTGGGAGAGGAGAGGAGAGGCTAGCGCTGCATAAGCAGAAGTGTGGCGGGGCGTAACTGGAGAAATACGTGTTTAAAATTGACTTTTTCAAGTTTTTTGACAAATTTGCCCCGAATTTGCATACACTCACGCATATGAGTCGAACCTGTTGAGTTCCATGGAAATAACTTGAATGTGTAAAGTTACTCATGTGTAAATGTTTAAAGACTCAAGGCCCTAACCTTTTTTTAGAGTCCAGCAATATTCCTAAAATCTCCTAAGTATTCCCTCCGCTCTCTGACTTTCATTTCTCCTCCGACATATTGTAATAAACAATAGAGCTTTCTCTGCTTTTGTGCCATGCCACAGTAAAATATATTTGCTTTATTTTCTGATTTGGACCTCTTTGTCTTCTTTTTTATTTCTTTTTCTTCTCTTCTTTCTTTTTTTTTCTTTTGAGTGCTTTGGTTTTATCTTAGACTTTTAAAAATGGAACCTGGCTGTAAAATTCACTATATAGATTATCCATTTTTCAAAAGAGCACTCTTGACTTTATGTGGGGAGAGGATTCGGGAGGAATATATATAACTTTAATCGAGCAAGCAGCAAAAATGCTTCCTCCAGAGAGTTCCTTGCAGTTCACCAAGAAAAAAACAATGCCAAATCATTGAATCATAAACCTCCAGCTTAATTATAGACTCACGGCAGCATGATATCCTGGAGATGATGCTACCATTGCATAGACTCCATGTTGCGTGTGTCTGCTCAGACAATAGGGTATGAGCTGATAGAGAGCTGGTCTAAATAATTCTTCAAAAATAATCCATTTTTACAAAAGAAGCAGCAGAAACTAATCACAATTTTGATGTGGCAAGTAACGAACCTTTTCATTCTGGGAAGGGAAGGTCACGGGCGGGGAGGGGGGAGTATTTTCATCAGTAAGAAAAAACAATGGCACTAAGAAAAGAAAAATAGTAGGTCGCTGTAGGAAAATGACAGCAAGGAGAAAAGTATCAAACTGAGATCTCCTTTCTAGTGAGCTGGGGCAGATGATGGATGGCAGCAATTTGGTGGAAATTGTATGATCTGACTCATTTTTAAGTGCGGTTTTAGAATAATCAAGTGAATTTCATAATCAGTGGAATAATTGAAAAGAAGGAAATGCTTCGAGCAGCCTTGACAAGTGATCATTTATCATTTGTGAAAATCCCAGTGTGCCTGTCTCCTTTCTTCCCCTACTGCCACTCATGCTCTCCACCCTCAGAGTTTATAAGGTACCCTATTACCATGGTTCCTAAGCACGGAGATGCTTCGGGGACCCTAAGATCCTACCTCAGCAGATTATATACCACATGCCCAGACAAAGAAGCAAATATATGTCATCAATTCTTAGAGCCTTCCCAGGCCAGGGAAGTTAATTGCCATTGTTTGCCTTTTTTGGTTCAGAACTGAGTGAAAATACAGTGCTTTTCAAAGCACCTCTCCAGCATTAGGTAATGGATCTCCATTATGCCCCTGAGGGGTATTATCATTATGATGTATTTTTTCATTTAATATTTGCATTGTCATATAGCCTATGATCCCTGATCAAGGATCAGGGCCTTACGCTTCTAGGTGTTCTACAGAGGAGTAACAAAGAAGTCCTGGACCTAAAGAAATTACAGCTACATGTCAGACATTATGTGACAGGTAGACAAAACAAGCAAAGAGGGACAGGGGGAGGTTGGGAAGATGAAGATGCAGTTTAGCGGACAAGTAGAAGTCTTAGCTAGTTGCTTGCCTACACAGTGCAGAGCTGTGGGATTTAAAGGATCACAGCTTTATTATTTCCATTTTACAGATGGGGAAACTGAGCCATATAAAAGTTAAGGCTAAACTTTTCAAAAGTCTCCACTGATTTGGTGGGTGACTTCAAGTGGAGCTGGGAGTCCTCAGCACCACTGAAAATCAGGCTGCCTCTGTCTGATGTTGGGCATCCAGAAATGGAGGCACTCAAAATTAGCGGCCAGTTTTGAAAATCCCGGCCAGCACCATCAGTGCTCGAGCTAGGATTTGGATGCCTGGAGTCTAGCACCTCCTCTTGTTCTCAAACCTCTACTTAGACCTTTTTTAGACCCTGAAAGGAGCAGATTGTCTTGGAGAGCAACGGAATAGAAAGGGGGCTGGGGAAGGCATGAAGAAGAAAAGGGAATGAAAGGAAATTTCATGAAATTCATATAGGAGGGACAAAAATAAAATTTTTGGATCCTGTTTATCCAAGTAGAAGCTCTGAACCTCCCGCTGCTAACTTGTTTGTTGGACTAAATCTCTTATAATTTATTCACATGCCAGCAATTGCTTTTTGGTGCATCAGGATTGCTTTCATTCCACATACCTGCTCTTTCTCTTGGTCTTTCTTTCCAGGGTCTTGATACAAATAGCAGTTTGCTTTAAATCCTAAACCTGTGATCTACCTCTCTCATTATCCCTTGGATCAGTCTTGCCCCCTGTTTCCTTTCCGGATAGAAAAGCAAATTCAACTGGGGGCAAGAAGAGCTAATGGGAGGGTTTCTTTAGTCATCCTCTGATTATCATTAATCTTCACATCTGCTCCCTCCATACGGTACATTCATACATTTAATTTAAGAAGGTTATCTGTCAGAAATGATATCTCGAGGTAGTGGTAAGCTGGATAAATATGTCAGAAACAATAGCTCCTGCTGTGAGGAACAAATGTTCAGAAAATACATATTTTTGGTGGAATCTGGAGACTGCAAATCAGGCCAGACTGACATCTCTGTTTCATAGCATTTAGCCAGCCTCTCTTAGCCGCTCTAGACGGTTGCGGAATCCCATTGCCGAAGCTGAGCAGACATCCTGTTTGGGGGTTAATGGAGCAAAACCTGCAAGACGTCTCCAGATAAATCACTCAGTGTTTCCAGTGGTGCGCTAGAGACTAACTGGTCTGCTGCTAAATAATGAAGAGGACTGATTATGGACACGGAGCCCCCTGATTCAGTAAGTGGTAAAGTAGCAGCAGCAGTGCAAGTGAGTCATGCTTGTGTGCCGATTAATGAAGCTGCTGAGAGGAAGAGTGTCACACTGGCATAGCAGGTCTAGTTGGCCTGTATAATTTCAGTCACATAATTATCACAGCTTTTACATTTTGGATTGCATCTCATGGGTCTTCTGGATTCTCCCTGTTCCATTCATCCAGATGTGTCGCTAAAGATATGCCTACACTGAAGTTGGGGTATGTATGGCAGCTCGTGAAAATTTTTAGCTAGCTAGAGTACAGTTAGCATGGTTACCTTTATGTGAGCTACCATTCACACCCCCAGCTGCAATGCAGATGTAGTCCAAGGGCATGTCTACATTGCTCCGAAGTGTGGACTAATGGAGGTGCAAAGAGCAGTGTGCACCAAAGCACTGCACTCTAACTCCCCCGGGTCAACCTGTATTTCCCCTGAGTGGTCCAGCAAAGGCACCCATTCTTGGCTTCCACCTCCCCAGCTGTTACCTTTCTGGGTGGAGACCCATCTCACCGGGGTATTTCCAGGCTGCACAGTTCCCTGCCTTCACTGCGTTGTTCTCAGCAGAGACGGGCAGCGCAAGCTCACCTGATTGCTTTCTGTTTCAGAGACTGATAACAGAGTGATTGTCAACAGTTATAAGTACCACACAGCCCTTTCTGTGCAAGCCTATTTTATTCTTCCAGTAAAAGTACTACAGAGAAATCTCACCAAAAAAAGTAAAAGAACCTACCTGCATGCTAATAAGTTTACCAGAGATCACTCCAGCCCTACCCTGGGCTCTGGCAGGAGCTGTCCTTCAAATTCCCACCCAAGAGGTTTCCTTGTGGTTACAAGTCCATCACAGCTTCAGCTCAGAACTAGCACACGGTCTTATGGGGCCTCAGTAGGCCCAGTCCTTCCAACCTTTCCCTAAGGATGGGGGCTCTCCATGGCTAGCGGTCCTGTCTCTTTCCTGGATCAGGAAGAAGGCCTTGAGCCTGTTTAAAACCAGGCTATTTATCCAAAAATCCTTTCTTTGTCCGTTGGTCCCTGGAGAATCCAGTTTGAACTAGGATATGCGACTGTCGCCAGGAGGTTGCTTCAAAGGGTTGATAATGGAGGAAGTACATTAGCATCCCCCCCCCCGAGTAGTTAACTACAATAACACACATCCAATTGCATTTGTAACACAATGGACCCCAAAGGTGTTAGCCCTAATTCAATAAGGTTTAACTTAATTCAATAACATTTATTTTAATTCCATATAATTTGTTCAGGATGTTACAGGACATTGTCAGTCTGTCACAATGATCACTATCAATCTGCTTACAGAGAAGAAATGGCCTAACTGCTCCTTCATCTCAAGCTTGGAACATTGACCTAGGCCATATGGAGACTGAGGCCTACCAGTGATCCTACTCTGAATGTTAACAAAGCACGAGGCCTGAATGGGAAATGATAAAATAACAAATTAGTCTTAAATTCAGAGCATAGTCAATGGTGGCACCACAGCCCAGGTCTCAAAGTCTTTGCACCTGACTAGTATGTATTCCATCAAAGGGGCTCAGGGGCCCTTTAACACAGTCACATATAACTTACTGTACCTCTTAAGGTTTTCAAAGGCTGAGAAGCTCCAGATTCATCCCTTTTGGTGACTCTCCTTTATTCGACATGCTCACTTTTGAAGCAGACTAGGTTCAATAAATTGAGCTATACTCTCTATCCGTCATTCATGCGCCAAAAAATCTAAGAAGTGAAGCCTTGTGCAAACTTCCCTCTCTTGCTGCTTGTAAATGAATGCCATTGTGGTTGCTCACCATTAGGCACCTGCTTCTTGTTCCCAAGTCTGAACCTTCTCTGTCTTGGTTTCTCTAAGTTCCTGAAGAAGAATGAGATTTGCTAAACATCTTCAAGGATGGTACTGTCCAGGCCTGTAAAGCTCTGGGCAGGTTGTGAATGAAGGGATGCGAGGCAACGGGCAGAGAAATCTATGTCTGCTTAGTGATGTACTTGTCTGCAAATAGATACTGGGCAGCTTCCTTTGCTCTCTTATTGGTTTGACTGATGCTGTGTGCTCTACACTTCCAATGGATGCTAAGAACATGAATAAAAATTGTTTCCCACAACACACATTTCAGATAAGTTAGGTATTGTCCCTCCTGTTATGTTCACAGCATACGAGCAAAGAAGTTGGATAAAAACATAAAATACTGTTTCTGGCAGGTTGCCACGTAATGCTACTTTATTTCTTAGAACTCAGGACCCTATCACAAAAGAATGAAAAAACAGAGGGAGACAAAGCAGATTGCTCCATAAGGAAGAATGTGACGGAGCGCACTTGCTCCGCACTAGTACTGCGGGGGTTAACTCTGCTTTCTGGGCTGGAGACTAGATATAAAAGGGAGCAGCTTGGCTCATTCAGGGCTGATCGCCAAGGAGGGAGGATGCATACTGCAAGCTTCAGCTCAGGAACCACAGAAGCCCAGACGGCAGAAGCCAGGGACGCTGAGACTTTGGAGGATGCCCAAGGAGTGTCGGAGCTGCTGGGAGCCGCACTGAACGAGGAGTCCAGCGACCCTGGAGATGCCAGGGCCACTCCATCAGGAACAGGGTAGGAAGTAGCTCAGGGGGACTAGGTACTGTGCCAGATGGGGTCAGCGTATTTCAGGCGGATTCCCTGCTGACCCAGTGGTGGGCACACTTGCCACTGACGGGGCCCTGGGCTGGAACCTGGTGGAGCAGAGAGGACCCAGGTCCCCCAACCTGGCCACCGCCACCCCCAGGCGACCCACTCATCCGAGCGGCCACCAGGCCAAACAACCCTACTGAAGGGGGCCATTACACTGACTCTGGCCATTGTGCCACGCAGCCCTTCTGAACAGGGCAGCTTTACTGACTCTGGCCACTAGGCCGCACAGCCCTGCTGAACAGGGCAGCCCTATTGGCTCTGACCTCTAGGCCACACATCCCTGAGAGAGGGCAACTATATTGACTTTTACTCCTAGTCCAAGCTATCCCAAGATAAGGGATGGTTGTATAGACTCAGCCGTGGGGCCGTCATTACCCCCACCCCATCCCAAGAAAGGACAGGGCATACTTGCTTTGTGACAAAGAGTGACACAGCTCAACCCACCTTGCTCTAGGCTGGCTCTTTGCAGACTAACTGCTGAAGCCCCAGATTGCACACTTCCTTACAGAGCCCCCAGATCTGCAAGCAGGACCAGGAAAACCCTTACGAGTTAAAACGATAGCCTGTAATGATCAGCTCTTAAAAACAGAAGGACTGTGCCAGTTTCACTAGATGCTTTTGGTTTTGATTCCAAGCTTTTTTCTCCTCCTGAACTCAATGAGTATCGAAGGAGATACTGGACAGCTTTGGGCTTATCCCATTCTATATATCCAAATGACTCAGACAAGAATTGAGAGGGACAGCAAGTGACAGTGTGGTGCAAACTTTGAACAGATAGGTAGCCAGAGTATCCATTTCTAGGACAAACAGAGAGACTGAAAATGGCACACACTCCTGATACAGCTGCCCAGAAATAGGTTGCAAATGATATGATCATATTTAACTGGAATAAAGTTGTCAGAAAACAAGAAAAGAAGATACAAGTGTGCAATTGGTTCATAAACTGCCATTCTTCCAGAACACATACAGATGCTGGGAAGTGGAACTTGTTTTGGACTTGTACAGACTAACGTCAAGCCACATAAGATCCTCCCCCACCTCCCGACTAAGGGCTTTAATTAAAGGTGCAACTTCAGAACAATTGATAGCTTTGCAATAATGAATTTCAAGATGCCCAACCATGTCTCTCCCTTGATACAAAAATACAGCTTGGGCCAGATCTTTCACTGGTACAAATTGTGGTGAGAATCACGCACTGCTGGTTTGGCTCTGTAATTCCAATGAAATTGTATGAGTTCCTTGATATACTTCCTGATATACTTCCAGTAACATGAAACTGAAATCAGTAGGCTATCTGCCTGATAGTAGCTGGTGGTCTGTAACCAGTGTTTCTGTTTCAAGTAGTGTAGGGACACACATCTTGAAGAACACAAGTTACTGCACAAGGTGAGTAACCTCTACCTTACTATGCTGACTAGTTACATTGCTTTCTCCTTGTTACTTTGTGTATCCAGCTTTTCGCATTTGTCTTAGATTGTAATGTCTTTGGGGCAAAGGATTATCTATGTTCTGTACAGTGCCTAGCACAATGGAATATAAATAAATACAAATATGTAAACAATACAAATAAATAATTGTCTTATATACAGTAAAATCTCAGTGCCAGGTCAGATTCCTCTGAAAAACAAGGTAACACAGAAAGTTGAATGCAAAATATGTATTAAATCATATTGAGGATCTGTCTTTAACACCCAGGGGCTGATTCTTCTCTTGCTGACATCTTGGTAAATTGGGAGTAAAGCAATAAAATCAATGGAGTTAAAATGGTCTGGAAGTGATCAAAGTGACTCAGACTCACTGACCCTTTCTTGGTGGGCTTGAATCTCCAGGCTCTTTCAGCCCTACTGAGAGAGGTAGTAGCATGACCCCTATTGACTAGTACCGAGAAATGAATGAAAAGTTATGAGTGGCAGACATAGAATCTCATGATTACAACAGGAGTGTAAACACTAGACTAGTCTGGCATTTAAACATTAATACCACAGTCCTTTAGGTCAGCGGGCTATTGACAAGAAATATCAAAGTAAAAGGAGGCAATCACTTCAATCATGCAAATGATTAGCATCAGTCTTCAAAGCCCTGCCAGGTCCCTGCTTCTGCTGTCACAAATGCAGAGCACAAAGCAAGGGGTTTACGAAGCACAGCTCCTCTTCAAAGCATTTCCAGCTGCTTAAGAACTGGGTGCCTCCACCCCACAGCCGAGTGCAATGCTAGGGACACTGATTCATCACCGTGCTGCAAATGACTGTCCTAGACTAGGCATTGCCATAACTCTGCAACTGCAACAACACGTTGCTTGTCTAAGGGATATTCTGTGACGGGGAGGGTTTGTGGGGACAAAGGCTGTATGTTTTCCCCAGTGTTAGGGGATTGTGGTTCAACATTCAGTTATCACAAGAAGGTTTGTAACATGGTTTGTGTTACATTTGCCTTACACAAAGAGCAGAGCATGCTCTTTGTCTGGTTGCCTTCATTTAAGAAAGAAAGAATACAGGGGCTGATTCTCCCCTGCCTGGCACCAATACAAAGTGGGTAGAAAGCCCTTGACACTCAGAATGGTGGCACTACCCACTCCCTTTGCACAGGGGTCCATGATGACACTAAGTGCATGGCAATGGAGAAGCAGATCCCAAATCTCCCCAAAAGAGAGAGAGGCCTGGTTTACACACAAACTAGCAATGGTTTATCTAAAGTTGTGCTTTTAATCCAGTTCAGTAAAACTGGTGCAAACCCTGTGTGAACACCTATTTCAGTAAGTCTGGTGTATATTGATTTAATTTAGTTTGGTAGGGTATGTCTACACTACCCGCTGGATCATGGGCAGTGATCGATCTAGCAGGGGTCGATTTATCGCGTCTAGTCTAGATGTGATAAATCGATCCCCGAGCGCTCTCCCGTCGACTCCTATACTCCACCACCAAGAGAGGCACAGGCAGAGTCTATGGGGAAGCGGCAGCAGTTGACTCACCATGGTGAAGGCACCACGGTAAGTCGATCTAAGTACGTCGACTTCAGCTACGTTATTCACGTAGCTGAAGTTGCGTAACTTAGATCGATTTCCCCCCACCCCCAGTGTAGACCAGGGCTTAAACTAAATAGACATAACCCAGGTACAGATCAGTTTTTTACTGTCTACACAGTAACAGTTTAATGAAATTGGTTTATGATCCAATTTAAAGTTCAACCAGTGCAACTCTGAAGGTAGACCAGGCCAGAGCAAGAGAGCACAGTGCGTTTTCACTGTGTGACAGCCATCCTGAATGGGGAAGTTCTATGGTCAATGTTATACAGGAGGTCAGTCTAGATAATCACAACAGTCTCGTCTGGCCTTGGCATCTATGAATCAATGACTTTGCAGATCTCCAGTGTTGTTAGCTGTTTTATGCAACTGCTGTCTACCCAGTCATGCGCATTAGAATGCAGCTATAAGTCCACATGGAGACAGACCCTCTCATGAAGCTGATCATGCTGGCAGCTTAATTGTCCTACAAATTGTATAGAAAGCAAAGTAGTACTGATTTTACAGAAGTGTTCTGGAAACAACACCTGGATGAACAAATTTTGTGTCTTTATTTTTAAAAAGATGAAATAATGCCATATGCTGAAGTGGAAACACTTTGCTAGTCAATCCTGCCACACCCTTATTCTCTGAGCAGCCATTGCTCACACTTAGTTGGGGCTTGATGCTGACATGTTTTGCTGGTGCCAGTGCGAGGCGTTTGTGAAAAGGGTAGTTCATTGGCTGCTGCTGCTGGCAAAACTATAGATGCCTGACACCAAACAGAAAATTTACACAATTATACTTTTGGAACTGTTCCTTGTAAATGTCTGTGCTTTGTTATAAAATCCCATCTCCTCAGAATACCCTTCAGATCAACCCAGTGACAATGTGCAAACAGAATTAAAGTTATAGAATAATCAGGATCTCGAACAAATTGTCTTAGAAACACAGAAGGAGGTGAGGAGGGACTGGTGTCCACCAATGCCTGCTCTTTGCGTCAGAGGCAACTGATCATATTCAGCGCCTAGTACAATGGAGCTGAGCCACCTAAGCATTAGTGCAATACCTATAGTGACAATCAGTGGGATATGACAAAGGTCTGTCCCCATTTAGTGCTTCAAAAGATAGCAAACAAACCCTCCTTCGAAGCCTCAGCATCAATTCTTTGCCGGCACGCCCTGAAGGCAAATTCCTTCCCAAGCCCAAACTTGGTGATCAGCGGAACCCTGTGCATAGGAGCAAGGATCACTGTCTTTGTGCTTCGGAGGCATGCTAAACCTAGAGGCGCCAAGTAGCTGAAGCTCCTGCTGAAGTCAACTGGCCCAGTCCCATACACTCCAATACTGTTGCTGCCTGAATGACACATCTTCAAACTGCTGGTACTGTCGCCTTAAATGTCCTGCCTGCCCTGGAAATGCATGTGTGCGCGTGCTAGTTATGTACGCAGGAAGAGTTCTGTGTATGCATGTATCTAGAGGAGGTCTGGGTGGAGGTGGCTAGTTATGTATGCAGGTGGGGCTTTGTGTGTACATGTATATGTCGGGCATATGTGGGTGTACCCATATTGTTCTAACTTAAACTTGTGTTCCCTGTGTGGAATGGAAGCAAGGCCCAACTCTGTTAGGCATTGGCTGGATTGTACACGGTCTCTCATCTGAATCGGTTATCTCCGTTTTCTGTGATCTCAATTAGAAGTAAAGGTATGGGCCCTGCAGCGCCTCCCGTAGGACACAGCAAGGAGTACAAGGTTGTGGCACTCCAGTGCAAGGGTGAGCAGGAGCGCCATATGGGTGCTAGTGAAGCTAATTGCTAGGCATAGCTCTCTGCAGGGAGTGGAAGTGCTCTCACTCAGGGTGTGCTGGCTTAGTCTCGAGAATGCAGCATCAAAGGAGGTGGGCTGTGGGTAGAGAATGGAGAGGGGAAAAATAGGCTTAAGTGTGGCCCACAGAATGCCAAGGTGTCACACAGTTGTTTTGTCTCACCTTTGGGGATACCTTGGCAGCAGCAGCACCAGCATATGAGGGCCCATTACACTCCCAGACCTGCTCATCACTTTTACCATAGTAGCAATGTTTATACTGTCTTCTTAGCATATGCGCAACATGCCTCAGCTGGCACGTGACCAGGATTCCTCATCATTGGTCCGCTGGTTGGATCATTAGCTTCCCCAGCTTGGGCCGGGCACTGACGGGGAGGGCGATGTAAACGCTGATCCATGCTCCGCATTTATACTGTGGAAATACACAGAGGTCCCAGTCAGGATCAGGGACGCATTGTGCAGGGTGCTGTACAAACACAGGAGAGAGCCAATCCCTGTCCTGAAGGACTTATAATTGAAAGACACAGACAAAGGGTAGGGGAAGGAGGGTACAAGATACAGGAAAATGAATTTGGTGAAGAATTGGCCCAGCTCTGGGAATCACGAGGGTTGTAGGGTGGTTGTGTTTTTTCGGTGGGCGGTGTGGGTAGAGGAAGGGAAGAAAGCAGGGACTAGGCAAAGGAAAGAAGGGAAAGAGGAACTCCCTTGCTTTTATACTGTACATGTAAAACTCTGTACATGGATCACACCTAGAAAGCAAAGTTTCTCAGGCTCCTTTCAGGGCTGGTTCCATTCTCCTTCTCCCTGGCCATCAGTCTTGACTGTGATCTTTGGTGAGGAACAAATGAGGAGCCCGGAGATATCATCTCTTTGCAGTGTCCGATTTAGTTAGAAATTAATCAAAACAAGTAAGAACTTCTTCCCAGGCTCCTTCACCAAGTGCTGCTGTTCTATACCTACCCTGGGGTCCCTGGCTCTGGTAGCAGCCAGTAACACCCTAGGGATCCTGATACTCTCTGATATTTAACTCAACCTCTTGGCAAGGTTCAATACCATGTAGTCAATATCAAAGCGTGGCAAAGGTTTATGGTGCAGGTAATGAGCGTATCATTTCTGTTTGAACCCACCCAGTCCAAATGTAATGCCTTACACCTTGTATAAACGATAAAGGAGCGAGAAGGAAAAGGGTCGTTTATTTAAAATGTGTTTTAATAAAACTCTGTAAATTACACAAAGTGATATTTTAACAAGATCCCATTGGAGGAGCTGAGCTGCAGCAACGTTTCCATCATTGCTCTATTTTATTTATTTATTTATTTATTTTTATTTTAACAGCCGAAATACAGAACTCAATTTACAAGGTTTTAGCCACGGTAGATGAATTTTTGTGGGATAAATCCACACGCTGCTTTTGATATCAGGATGCACTACTGAGGCACTCAGCCTTTTTACTGTTATGAGCCCTGGCTGTCAAAGCCAGTTATATTGCTCTCCTAAAAACTAGATGCAAGATCACTTGACTCTCTGAGGCATCAATAAAAATGATTTGTTTATTTCAAATTTTTATTATTATTCACATGGAGACAGCGGGATCATATTCAGCAGGCCCTGTTCTCTCCCAAAAGCTGAGCCATGTCAGCAGATACCACTCCAGCCGATCATGGCTACTGCGAAATACGTATGTGTATACGTCGGTCACAAATCCCTGAATGAAAGGCACATCAGGGAAAAAAAAAAGAACATCTAATGATCCCCCTTTGATGTCCATTAAAATGATCTCTCTTTTTCTAGATACTAACTTGCAACTAGATTTTTTTCTATGACATGTTTTTTTGGGGGGTCAGAAAATGCTGATTTGTTGAAGCCAAAACTTTTCTCAGATCCAGGATGGAATTTCTGGTCAAAGCCAGAGAGCATGTGGCCCTCCTCAGAACAGCCAATAGCCCCTTGGCTTGGGCACGTGCCTGGGATGTGAGATCCAGGTTTCAGAGCTGTTTCCAATCAGCCAGAGCAGGAACTTGGACCTGAGTCTCGCACTTTACAGGCAACTGCCCTAACCAACAGGCTATTCGCTAGTCTGGGGTCTCGAGTTCTCTTTCTTGTGTTTTGTGAACATTTTTGAAAGGTCTCGATGTGGAATGGGAAATATCACCAGAGATGGGAAAAACATTTCCTGCAAGCTCTGTTTGCAACTAACATGAACTGACCTGGCCTGTCTCTGGCTCCTTTGCCCCATTCCAGTGGCACAGAGTGGCTGTAACACATGCCAAAGCAGCCGACCGAGGATTCCCTTGGTGTAGGGGAAATCTTTAGCTGGAATAGAGCTGGTGTAGTCAGCTGTTCACAGCTTCTCCTTGTTCCTGGCTTGGGGATCATGTCAGAGCTCTGGCTGGGGAACAAAGCATGTCCCAAGAGCTATTGCTCTCCGTCAATGCAGTGGGAGCTGCTGCAGCCTGAGGGTGTACTAATTTGCACAGGGGTTGAACTGGAAGCCAGACATCTCCTAGATTGTGAGGGCATACAGACTATTTTGCTACAGCTTGGCTCTGTATAAGGACTGCTGGCACTGTTTTGGTTGTGGTGGTTTTATTTTTTTCAAACTGTTCCTCTAAATGCAGCCCCCACTTGCAGTTTGCCAGCTCTGGCCTATGGGTTTGTCTACACTGCAGCTGGGAACAAATCTCCCAGTCTGGGTAGATAGTCACACTAGCAGGGCTCGAGTGAGCACACTAGCAGCGTGGAACATTGTGGCTAGGGCTGGAGCTTGGGCTACATGCAAATAGGGCTCACTTGGGAGGGGCTACATGCAAATAGGCTCAGGTGAAGCCCTGCAAAACGGTCAGGTTTTAGCTTGTGACTTTGTGTAAGAATTCTTGCTCAGAGTGGGGTGGACACCTCCTGTAAACAATCTCTAAAGAGAGGCTGGGCTTGCCCTTTTTGAGTCCCCCTGTCAAGCTATTAGTGAAAGAGGTCGGTCCTCACCAAATAATAGCTCTTTTTACTTCTGGTTTATATAGCCGGTTCTCATCAGATACAGCATATCATAAGATGTCTGGAAGAAGAACAGAAAGGGCGATGTTCAGATTCAGATGGATTTTGGACATCACCTTGAGCAAGAACATGGGGTGAGGGAATAAAACCACCTTTTCTTCGTGGATAGTTGCATACGGATGAGTCGAAGAACGTGGGTATTGCTCACATTTATGGCTACTAGAAGGACTAGGAAATCTCCAATGGACAACCAGTGGTCCTGGTCTCTTTCCATTCCTGGTATTGCTGCCATCCTGGTACTAAACAAGTCTCAAAAGGCATGACTAGTACCTTTGCCTTGAATTTCTGGGAAAGACCAGGTGCCCATAGCAATTAATGTCTCCAATGTGTTGCTGCATTGCAATGGACGAGGCAGCCATGCCCAATACATCATAAATTGCCTTAATGCAGGTTTAACCAGATCTTGTACTTCCTGAATTATGACACAATCTATGAGATCGTGCGCCCAGAAATAAAATCCATCATTGGAAAGACCTTACTCCAAAGGTGAAAATTGAACTGGCTCTAACAACCAAGCAATCAGGTGTACTCACAAACACACAGCAGGAGAGTAGGCCTTTCTTCCATTTCACCTAGACTCCCCAACCTCTTGCCCTTACGGACATATTTAAATGCCTTTTTTCCCTTTATCTATCTGAAGATACCGGAGATTAGCAAAGATCCAGGAATGGGATGGGTGAAAACGGAAAACTCATGCAAGGTATGCTGGTAAAGATGGTCTGACTTCTGTATGTACTTGGCTGGATCTAAGAAAGTTTAGTAGAGAAAGAGAAAACCAGGTTTCACGTCTTATATTTTTGATAACCTTGTTCATTGAAAACTCATTCATGGACTACTTAAGTTTCAATGAGAACCTTTCCATACAGTTAACTTTCTGTTATTTGAAATTATTCAAGTCATTTGTGCAATTCTTTAAAACTTTATGGATTGACCGTGAGCAGAAGAGGTGGCTGGAAAAAAAATTGCCTGAAAATTCCACCTTCAGGGCAAAAAGTCAAAAGCAGAAAAATTTTGGTCAAAAACTTAAAAATTTCAGCCCCAAACTGAACATTTTGATTGGGAAATGCTACTATCGTGCATCATGAGATCTATAGTTTGGGTGCCCCAAACCCCCAAACCAGTAGGCTGGGCTCTCTAGCTGGACTATATCACCCATTACAGATTCCCTTCTTGTTGACCACTGTGATGCACCACAGGAGAGTCGTGGCTGCAGTGCATCATGGGAAATGTAGTCCACCCAGGAGCCCAGCCCATTTCTGATTTCAAATGTTTAGTTTTCAAGAGCTCAATTTTTGATGGAATTCAAAATTTTCTGAAGAAAGCAGATACTTTTCACACCAAAAAAAACCCCTGTTGTCAAAAATCCAATATTCCATTGAAAACTGGTTTGGATGGAAAATTTTCAGCTGACGCTGGTGATCAGTTTTCTGTGAGTATCTGATACTTGTTAATCAAGCTGTGTTTGCTAGTCATACGCAGTCTGCTAAGTGACATGGTATTATTACTATGCCCTGTTCCCAAGTTGGTGGAATGCTTTGCTAGGGCCCTACCAATTTCGTGGCCATGAAAAATGTGTCATGGACTGTGAAATAAGCCCTTCCCTGTGAAATCTGATCTCCCCGTGCTGCTAGGACTGCCCCAGCCACGGGGCTCCTAGCTGCAACTCCCAGCCAGCTGGGGAGGGACAAGACTTGTCCATCCCCTGTACGGTTGCTTGGGGGATGGGATGCGAGGGGGAAGAATCCACCTCCGGGTACCTTTTGTGTTGGGACCCCCACGGTTACAACACCATGAAATTTCAGATGTAAGAGATGAAATGTGACATTGACCAATTTTAAAACCCTCTGGCTGTGAATTTGGTAGGGCCATATGCATTGCACAAATACTTGCATGTGCCCATTTAAAATCCTGTTTCTGCACACGTTTGTGGCAGGAAAACTCAAAACCATAGATCTGTTCAGATAGTTAACAACAGCGGGGGCAGGAGCATTGGCAAAACTCGTTCATTAAAAATTTGGGCACCTAGCCCTACCAGTAGGCATGAGCCCAAACCCTTGTATAGTATGTGGACCTCTGTCCTTCTGCCTTCCACTGAGCCTCTATTTACACTCATCTTCCTTGACAAAAAATCATGTTGAGTTCCTTCCCACAACACCCAAGTAACCCTAAACTGGTTTTTGAAAGGGGTGCCTAGCATTCCCTCAAGGGTCTCGCATTCATTTATTTTGATATTAGCAGTCCAGAATAGCTGAAATGCCTTTGTTCACTCATCTTTAGGAGGGAAAAGTGCCACAGGAGGTGCAAAAAACACTTCATAACCTCTTAGCTTCCAGGGAGAATGACACTTTCCTTCTGCTGTCATCCCAGGAGGAAGGAAAATCTTCATTAAATGCCAGTTTCCGACGTCTGCTTCCCTCGGCGCTGGAGAGAGCATCACCAGAGAACCCTTCTCCTAAGATGACAGTCGCTAAGACCCTGCAAAAGTTGTTATTGTTAATCAAATAAAATGTGTGAATCTAAATTTAAAAAGTGCATCTCAATGTATGCAAATGGCAGTGTACGCACTTAAACTGCTGGGCTGATTAAAAAAAAAATCCTTGAGCTTTCTTTGCTGTAATTAAATATACACTGATCTGCCTGGAGGTGGATAAATGCCTTTGCTGGTCTCTTTCTGTGATCATGTTCTCAGAGAGATGACAAATGAGTAACTTGAGTAACAACAGTTCAACAGAAACAGCCTGATTACAAAGCTTGATAGGAAAAGGTATTGTTACAGGAGAAGTTTCCATTTAGAATGCGGTAAATCAGATGTCTCTCAAGGAAGAAAAGCTGTTAAAAAACATACATAAATGAAGAAACAGTAAGCAGGAGAGACAGTGCCCATTTCTCTTATTATATGGGTATGGTTCAGTTACAGAAAACCCTCAGCAGAGGAGCCAGTTCAATTTGCTATTATCAGAGGGGATTAGAACCGCCAATCCCTGAGAGCCTCCTACATTATTAACTAGGCTTGGCAGTATATTTTCTCCTGTAGAACACAAACTCAACACCTCTTCATTTAGCATGCACACTGGATAGTTCCTGGTTTAATGCAGCACATCTTGAGCCTTGCAGCAGTGCTGCGACTTTATGATTTGTTTTTGCTGTTCTGGAGTATAAAGCAGTAGGTTAAATCCTACAGCATTTAGGATATGACCAGTGTCTTCACTGCACTGACCTGATAGGCAGGAAATTGACCAGGTAGCCAAAATCTAATGATCTCATTCATTCCTGGTGATTAACATTTGGTGTCAGATAGGAAATGGAGCCCTTCTTCCTTTTACCTGGCTGGGAGTGCTGTTTTTACCATGGGGTTGGTCTTTGGTGGTCAATGGGAAATGTGTCAATGAATCTCACTCCAGTTCCTAGCAGCAGGTAACCTCCACTTCATGAGTCTTCAGAGTCCACCAGCTCAGCTGGTGCTCAGCCCCACCGCCTGCCTTGCTGGACTATGGAGGAGGAACTTATCTCACTCCCGGAGCTGGTCTCACTGGGTGGCTGTCTCTGCTTTAATGACTTTCCAGAGAAAGAACTTCAGGCTCCAGCACTGTAAATCCAGCCCCTTTTTTCAACCTAATGTTCTCTTGAGGAAAGAGATGAGGTTACTGGGCTGATGTCAGCATCTGTACTTAGAGACAACAGCTGGAAAATGTAGGTCTGTGTCCCTTGCTGATAGTCTCCATTCCCTGAAGAGCTGGAGAGAAGCCCCTGCTGAAGGGACCCCACTGCTTCACCTCTCTATCTTCCTCTCCAATTATTGCTTTTATTTTTCCCTATTCAAGGAAATTTGGAAGCTGAATGAAAGAGAGACTTACTCACTGGCTTCCTAACTTGTGGACATTGTCAGGCTCACAGCGGATGGACAAAGTGCTCCTTTCTCATCCATTCTGTAGGTCTTGTGTAGTCTGTGCTCACGCTGGGTGCAATCTGCTCCCATGCGGAAGGCAGCACCAGGGCTATGCAGTACTCATGAGTCATTCACAGGCTTGGTACTGCCCATCTGCAGAGGGGCGGGTTTCACCTTGTCGACATGGAATTGCCATTAACTCCAGTGGAAGGACTATGGAGAGAGGGAGTGCTTCAAAGGCAGCAAAAGAAACCGCAGAGCAGAGAATTTTCGCTCTAGGTTTTACATTGATTATTTACATGTACAGGAATCAAAAATGAAATAAAGAGCTATAACATGCCAGTAAATGTCTGGGGTGAAATCCTAACCCCAGTGAAGTCAGTGGCAAAACTCCCATTGACTTCAATGGAGCCAGGATTTCACACCGACCTCTGCACTTTTGATTCCTTATTGGGCATTATCCAATCAGCATGGTCCTTAACATACCAGGACAGCTGGTCAGAAAACTGGGCTTTATTTGTATTAGCAAATAGACAGTGTGCAATAGTTATTTATATTTAAGAAGCAAGGAGCTCCATTCCTCTATACGAGGCTTAGCCACATGGGAGCGAGGTGTTGACTAAGAGATGTCCCAGCAGGGTGGAAGAAATGTTGCCACACCTAAAATAGATGTCTCCTTTTCTCAAAGGTTGGACACAGTTGCACCTGTTGGAGGCCTGCCCTGCCTAGAGCTGGTGAGGAGTGTAGAATATATCAGTGCAAGTGAAGAACAGGCAGAACCAATCTTGCATTATTGGGAGTGCTGCTGTCTGGCTGCCAAGGCCAAAGAGAGACACACACAGATGTGCCCCTGTTTAGCAAGATGAGGATTACAGGGAGGCCCCCCTCTCCTCCCAAGGCTCACCTCTTTATTTACCCTGCATACTGGCAAATAAGGCAACAGAGGCATAACGGGCTTGAAACGTACTTCCACTCATTGCAGAAGTAGTCCACCTTGTACATGAACTTGCAATGCAAGACCATACCCCCTCTCATGTTGTTTTCTAATCTCTCAGCTTTGCTGCCTGCACCTGAAATCACACAATCAGAGAAAATGTTTTCCTGTAGATTTCCCTTACAGTCATATTAGCCCAGATTTTCAGCACCAGCCTCTGTTTTCGCAGAGCCCATCCCTGCTGCATCATCTCCAGCTGAGGAACCCATTGTTGAGTTGCTTTGTAGCTTCAGGGCTCTGTTGCTGCCCTCACAGCTTTGCCAAGCTCCTGCTGGCCAAGGAAACAAAAGACTAAGGCTGAAAATTGATCTCCGAGCTTCCGCAATGCAGAGAGGGACACTGACTACTTGGCAGGTGAGCCTGTGTTATTTCTGGGCAGCAAAATAGCTCACAGATTGTGGCTTTTCTTTACAAATGTACAGGCTTGGACTTGAAGCATGGGCTGAATCTAAACAGAGGATCCAGTGGGAACTTATGATGTCATACGGTTACAAAATGTTGGAAGTTCTCAATGGTATGTGGTTGTCACTAGGGCGCTTAATCTCTTTCCAGCTGGCTTTGGCTTCCATCCCCTAAAAGTGAATTGCAGATGTTCCATCTCCTGGAACTTGGAGCCAAAACATTTTGGCCTTTTCCCATTTTCATTTCACACTATTCACAATAAAAAGAAGTCTCATCAGTTATAACCTTCCCCCTCCCTCCCTGCCATCATGAATAATAGTCCAACAAGCTTCTGCTTTTGACTGTTGAAGATGTAAGGAAGCAGCAATGAAACCAACCCTAATATGGCTGGGACCCCATGAATGGACGCATATATGTCTCTCGTCCAACTCCTTTCATGAATAGAAGATTCTTTAGAAGAAGAGGACCCAGAAGTTGCTACTACTTCCATTCACTCATGTTTTAATTTGAAAATGAAACCTAACTAGATGGCCAACGTTCAGAGGAGCTATGGGACTTCTTGTATGCCTGGCAATATATTTGCCTATGATGCTGCCCTTTGCTTTCAGCTCTTGGAGACCCATACTCAAGAGTTCACTAGTATTTCTGGTGCAGACGGAGGCCACCCTATCATACTTGAAGATCAAAAAATGTAACACTGGAACAAAGCCTCATAGTTTGCTTGTTTCCTAAAGAGCTGCACCCTCATCTCTACTGAACAACTTTCAGGGTGACCATGTCAGGTGTAGCTGGGGATAATACCACACAATCATTTTATAAGGATGGACATGGGGGTGCGGGGTGTTCCCCTGAGGTACAGAGCATCACAGTGAGAAAAACCTTTTTGCTTTAAATTCATTTAGCTTGTTAAGATAGGTATTAGTTTGTGTTTTACCTTTTATTTCTTTGTAACCAGTTCTGACTTTTATGCCCCATTACTTGTAATCACTTAAAATCTATCTTTCTGTAGTTAATAAACTTGCTTTATTGTTTTATCTAAACCAGTGTGTGTTTGGATTGGAGTGTTTGGGAACCTCCATTTGAGATAACAGGCTCTGTGCACATCATTTTCTATTAATGAAATGATGGATTTTTTATGAGTTTATATTTACAGGAGGGTGCTGGGCAGTAGAAGATGCAAATTTCTGGGGACAAGTCTGAAACTGGGAATTGTCTGGTGTAACCCTGCAATATAATTTCAGGAGTGGCTGGTTCAAAGCACCCCTATAACTCAGCTGGAAGTAATTTTACATGCCTCAAGAAACTAGCTCGAAAGGTTCATAGTTCAGTTGGTCTTTGATAAGATCAGATTTTTAAAGACTCTGAAGGGATTCCCCTTAATGGGAATTGAGCATCACATTTACTTGGACACCTTTGAAAATCTCCGCAATCAGGGTTTCGCTCTGATGATTCCTTAAAACAAACAACATTGTTTTAATTAAATGCTAATCAATAGTGCCAGCACATGCAGGGAACAAAGCATATGACTGCATGCTAGAGAACTGACGGAGATGCAACTGCCTGAGTTAGTTAGTGAGTGTTGCTGTAGGACTGTTTTGTTGCGGTGTCAACTTAATTTAGAAGTGAATAACAAAATGCTAACATAAATGCAAACCCCCATTGGACATAAACAATTAACATTCCTTTATTACAGTAAAATGGGATTCATGGATTTTTATTTTTGTTTGTTTCCATCTCCATTTCCTGAGCAGGTCTATTAAAAGGCAGTGATTTACTGTGTAACCTGGAGTAAAAACAATTGGAAATTACTGTAAGCTTTCTAATTGAGCCCCATCTGATTAATGGCTCAAATTTATAGAGACTACTATATACACGTGGCATGGCTACATGCTGTGCACTTTAATGAGCCCTACTTTGAGGGCTCAGTTTCTCTGAACTTCTGTGCTGAAACATCAGCCTGGATTTATGAAAGTGTTGCTGTGGCACAGAGGGCATAACTTGGGTCCAAGTGGGCCCTGGCACCTCAACTTGCTTTGTTCCCCGGGGAAGTGGGGATGGTATTTACTCCCATGCTGGTGAAACACTCGTGTAATACATTTTAAAAACCATGTGGTCTTAGTGATCATCCCCTACACTCACTGCATCGCTCTCTGGGGGCAGATTGTTTTTTCTTAAAGCCTCAGCTCCCGGAGTCATGTGACTTTAGGAGGATCTCAGCATTTTTGTAAGACTGTAGCCTTCATAGAGAGAAAAGTTTGAAAATGTGCTCTCTATCAATCTAAGGAACTTATAAGGGTTCCGTCTCTGTAGTTTCTGATCACCTCACTATCTTTAATGTATTTATCCTCACAACACTCCTGTGAGGTAAAGGAAACAACTGGGATACCGAGTGACTAAGTGATTTGTTTAAGGCCACACAGCAGGTCTATGAGAGAGCAGGGATTCAAACCCACAACTCCTGGGTCCCTCGCTAACACCTCAACCACTGGACCATCCTCCTGTAACGGCCTCAAACCCAAAGGCAAATAAATAATAAGGGTACTTAGCTCTTCTGTAGCACTTTTTCCTCAGTAGATCTCAAGGTGTCTTACAATGTTTGATGTACCTATCCTCCCCAAACAGCTGCAAGGGAGGGAAGAGCTATTATCCATTTTACAGGTGGGGAACTGACACTAAGTAACTTGTCCAAGGTCACACAGGAAGCTGGTGGCAGAGCACAGAACTGACCCCAAACTCTAGGCTAGTGCTCTAACCATTTGAACACTTCTTTAACAAATCTAACTGTTTTCTAAGCTAATCTCTAATTTTGGGGGGTGGGGCTGATGGCTGAGTTTTGAACGTTTGGTGTTGGCAACACTTTTGTCGTTTACTTTGACGTGATTGTATTACCTATGCAAGGCGCTGTGCTGACTGACCACCCCAGAGGGCAGAGCCCTCTATCCCCACTGAAAGCAGCAGGGTCCGATTCCTCAAACGTGACCTGGGAGGACCCAGCTGTGCAGGGGAAAGAGGAGCTCAGTCTTCTTAGCCCTTGGCTTTAGCACACAATGGCGTCAGTGTGATGGAAGTGGGGCTGGCTCTTTTGCTGCCCCGGAGGAATGTCACCCTGCTTGTGCATCTGTCTAGAGATGTGCAAAGTCTATGATTGTTAATCTTTGTAGGTATATGACAGTAAGAAATAAACTGCACCGCACATCCTGTCTGAAATTAATCTCTGGAGGTCAAGGCTATTAAATCCAGGGTTATAATCAAGGGTAGGTATGAGGTGCTGTCCCTGCCTCTGCCCTACTGGGATCTTCTGACCCCAACCAGACCCATCTCCACAGGCTTCCACCTTTGACTCTCTTCTCCAAATGCCTTTCATGTAAGTGATGAACAGTGTTACATGCCTAGTGTTCTGAGCATGTTCCCTGACCCCTTCCTTCCTCGTACTCCAGGAGTTCTCTGGTTATTTCATTGTGCGAACCTTGAGGATGATTTTCCAGAGCTCCTATAGGGATTTAAAAGCACCAATCCCATTGACAGTTAATGGTAGCTGGGTGCCTAATTACTTAGGAGCTTTTGAAAATCTTCCCTTCCACCTTATTTTTAGAGAGGGACTATCTCCCTACTTGTGATCACAAAGAGTTCTTCCCACCCTTGCCCAGCCCCCACCTCCCCTCCCATTAATAGGGTGGGGAGCGAACTGGATATGCTGTTTTGTGGGAAAATCCATAATTTCAACAAGTTTTACTTTCCATTTCTGGATGAAAACCAAATTTTCCATGTTTCCTGCTAAATGAAATCACCCCCACCCCCCAAAAAAGTGTTTTGGGTCAATCACAAAATGTTCGCTTTCAACAAAATGGCATTTTCTGATGGAAAAATGTTCCATTGGAAAATTCTCAGCCAGCTTCCTACACTAAGGCTTGCATATTGCCCAGTGACACTGACAGCAGTTGTTACACAGGAAAGTAACTTTAGCAAAATATTCAATGTATTTTAGCTGTTTTTGCATGTGGGCTACCAGGGCAGCTGGTACCAGACAGAAGAGCAAGCCCTAACAACCAGCCAGCTCTCCACAAGCCACTGTAATAACCTGCTGGGCTAGAACCAGCAAGCGTGGGGAGTTTAGGCTGCTGATGCTTCTGCATCACCATGGGAAGCTTGGGCCTGGAATCTGCTGGGGGACCGTGTGAAGATAGACACTGCAGGAAGTCCCGCCCAGCAAGGCCTGAGTGGCAGTCTCAGCCCACTGATTGGCCCATGCTGGTATATAAACCAGGAAGCCTTGAAGGACAACTGTCTGAGCAACAATGCAGACTGCCTGCTTGCTTCTGCTCCAGACCTCACCTTGCTGTGGCCCCTAGACTTGTAGTAGTAGGATTTTATGTTTGTATTTTGTATAATTTAGAATGAAGAATAAAAAATAATAATGTAACGTGTATTAAACATGTTAGTGTAGAATTTAATCATATCCTGCCAGCCACCCTTTCTGAAAGCAGACAGGAATGGCCTAATGGGCCATTGGTAAAGATGCATCAGCCATAATCTCTGTCTGGAGCTAATTTCAAGGCAGTAACAGACCTTTTAGGGTCACCACATTGTTGTAGGTTTAGCATTTTAAAATAAGTAAAAGAATGCAATGATGGTTTTCTCTTGCAGTGCAATTTGATGTTCCTTTTCAAATGCTCTGTGAAAATCCATTCTGTTTTGTGTGTGAATGAGGAATGTGTGTGTTAGAAAATAAGTGTGTAGGCCATCACTGGACCAGATATTCTAGGGAGAAACCAAGGACAGACATAAGGGTGCCAGGAGATTGCCACACGCCCCTACTAAAATGTCAGAGGAGGGCAGATTGACGACTCTAAAGATGAAACAGGCACCTATCAATGGGGACATGATAGCTGTGCTCAAAACCAGCATGGGGTAACTCCCTGAAAGACTTGACAAAAAAACAATAAAGGATGAAAAGAACAATTTAAGAAAACAAGCACTTGTCAAACAATTAATTACAGCATGACGGTGCAAAACTCATTAGTCCCAATGAAGGAAAATCACTATACAAACAGAGTGCCTTGCCATAAAACTTTGGTTTCGTCCTGCCAAGATTTCCCTGGAGAATCATGTCGCGACCAACAGAACCTGGCTCCTACCTACCTGTGATCAACCTAGCTGGCCACTAGATTGATCCAAACTCTGGACTGGTAACTATAACATCGACTGGCGAGACAGTGCGTGTGTATGTGTGTGTGTGTGTGTGTGTGTGTAAATGCATGCATATGCTAATTGTTGTATCTTCAATAAACGCGGCGTGTTGCGTTTTCCCCTGAAAAAGATCCGATGTGCTTCTTATAAGCAAAACAGACTTTGGTTTCTGACTCTGCTCAATCCAGTCTCTGCTACTGGTCTCCTGACTGCAAGTTGGTAACTGGCTGGTGCACACTGACAGCCCATGGCCCGGCCCCAGTAGCCACCAGCAAGTGCAGCAGAGACACCAGTGAGCCACAGAACTCCACCTGAGAACGTCTTCCTGATCCTCTGCCCAGCCATTCTGTGTAACCTCATTGTCTCACGGTATCTGTGTAACCTCACTGTCTCACGATATCAGCCTCTTCTAAAGCCCACTCCCATACTGCTGCCTTATTACTATCCACAGTCCCATGTCCACCCAGCCCTACCATTCACATCTAGATGATAAATAATTTACAAGCATAGCACAAAAGAATTATCATAAAGCAGAAGACAAATCAGCAAGACTTGTGCAGTACCACTAAGCTCCTGTCTCCTCCTTCTGTGTTGCCTTCCCTTCCCTGGTCCTATCCCGCCTGAATTTAGAAGCTTCTCCGGACAGGGCCCTTGTCTTTTTTACTTGCCCCAATGGCACCTAGAATGTTGATGGGTCATGAGAATACAGTGTCATCTCCTGACAGCTGAAAATCCCTCTCCCACCCCCTCCTGGGTCAGGTAAGTAGAATTTCAACCAACTTAGAGATTCTGAATTTCTACTACCTGACTGGCTTGCTGATGTCAATTAAATGGTAAAAATTGTTTATGTTCCAAAGGCCAAAGTCCACCCTCAGTCACTTAAATGAACAGCCAGAATAACTCCATATACATCTCTGAAGTTATGCCAGCCTTCAACCATTAAAACAGAGAGTAGAAGACATTAAATGCTCCCAAGGCTTTAAAGATTACATTCAGGGCCTGATCCAAAACTGGCTGAAGTCAATGGAAAGATTCCTACTGGCTTTAATAGGCTTTGGATTAAGCTCTTATCCTAACTCCCCACCATTATTATAGCCTTCTTCCTGAATTTAATATAATAATAATACATTTTCATAGCCTACAAATGCTATATAACTAGCAATTTTCTTCTTCTTTTTTTAAGCCCAACTAAAATCTATAACACGGGGGAAAAAATAATATCTGAGACCCGCAATCCTGTAAATTGAGCATGGACAGGAAGTATTTCATCCTAAACCTTCTGAGCACAATCTGTTTCATTTACCGCAGACTTATAGTCTATAGGATAGAACAAAGTCATAAAAGGTAAATCAAATCACATATTATAGCAAGCCTTGGAAAAACGGACATCAAGCTATTGCGTTGATGTTTTGTTTGTCTTTGCAAGCACGCTGCAGTCCTGTCAAATTTGTATTCCCGAGGACCCTGCTAGCTCACTCAGATTGTTCTCCTGGCTGGTCCCAAGTGAACTGTCAGATTCTAAAGAGGCACAAGGATTATTGGTTGGACACGGTAAAACTGACCTTCTCCCAGCTACTCATCGTTTCAATGTCCCTTAACCTTTTTTTAAAATTTTACTTGTATGACAATGGAAGTTACTTGCTAAAGAGCTGTGGCCATGCTTGTCATAACAAAAAGTAATTAGTTTGCACTGGAGGAGCGACTAGAGGCACATTCCTTATTGAAATATGACTGTCTGCAAATTCCAATTTAGTTATTTACCAGAGAAGGGGCTAAACCAAAAACCCCTGCTCTGCCCCAAACTTTGAAAGGGGTTTGGAATCCAAATCCTCCATCCAAATTGCACATTTTCACACGATAGGTGGCTGTGTATCAGTGGTAGTTGTTTGTAGGGAAACTTTTACCAATCTGTAAAAAAAAATTAGGCTGAAAATGATGCAGACACGGCAAGTGGAATTTGTTATTCCTATAACTATAGCTGGGCAAATAGCTCAAAAAATACTTCTGTGAATATCTGCTCACTTAGGAAAAATTAATTACTTTTGCTTGTGCCTGTCTGCTCTTATGTTTGCTTTCCCAGAATAGTCTAGCAAATTCTGGGATTAGTGGTGAACACAGGATTTTTACGTGATTATTAAAGAATATTCATGGAAAGTGAATTTTGAATTAGTAAACCCAGTTTGAAGAGTTACCCTAGTCCAGTCATGGAACAGAAACAATACCTTGGGAGCTATGCATCCAATCAATGCTAGTCAGCACAGCTCCCATTTTTGAATATTCAGAACAAACTGCTCACAAGCAATCAACAGACCATGAATTAACAGCTGGAATTATTCAGGGAATAGTTTTGAACAACAATGAAATGTGAGACAATCATGAACCACTTACAAAGAATTCACGAACAGGAAAAGAGGCCAAAATTCATTTACTAAATTATTCACTATGCATTATCCCCCTCAGTTCTATTAAAGGTTATAGGACGATATATCTGCAGCCACAGACAGAGAATAAAGCTAAATTGCAGATGGCTGTAGAAAATAAGTGAAAAAGTGTAAAACGTTCTAAACGCAGTCAACGAATGGAAAACACCTTGAAATACATTTTATTGTGTAGTTACAATTATAAACCAAATATGACATTCCAAGGTCAAACACTCACAACAGTTTGCTCACAAACTACAGAGTAAGAATCAGTCACTGAACAATATTGATGAATATTTTTAATTATTATTTTATTTATTGTCCAATTGATGTAAAACATTTCATTAATTTATTTCATTAATGAATACATTTGAGATAGTCACAGTTTGTTCAGAAATCGTTCACAAAAGGAAATCAGAGAAAAGAAATTCATTCCAAATGATCTGACCAGCACCAAACATCACTTCTTTTGCTCCAGGATATTAAGAGCTATATTCTGCTCTTATGTTCCGCTCATAGTAATGCCACTATTTTTTCACACAATGCACAGTCAACCTGTGGAACTCCTTGCCAGAGGATGTTGTGAAGGCCAAGACTATAACAGGGTTAAAAAAAGAACTAGATAAGTTCATGGAGGATAGGTCCACCAATGGCTATTAGCCAGGACGTGCAGGGATGGTGTCCCTAGCCTCTGTTTGCCAGAAGCTGGGAATGGACAACAGGGGATGGATCACTAGATAATTACCTGTTCTGTTCATTCCCTCTGGGGCACCTGGCATTGGCCACTGTTGGAAGACAGGATATTGGGCTAGATGGATCTTTGGTCTGACCCAGTAGGGCCGTTCTTATGTTCACTGAAGTTATACCAATGTTACTAAGAGAAGAATTTGAGCTGTTGTTGGAGAAGACTACCAACATCCCAATTTGGGAATGTAGATTGTCCTCATGTCATAAGGCTTATCTACACTGGGAAAAGGCAACAGGGCAGAACATGGCCCCGAGGAGTTGTGATCACTTACATGACGTTAAGCACAATTTACAATTTAGCGCACAGTGTGGACAGGGATTGTCATGTTTGGGATTATCAGATGACAAAAGGTTAAACACAAGTCTATGTCTATACTTGGAGTCTAATATTGTGTTAGGGCTTATCTTCACTTCAATATTATCTAAAGGTATAACTCAAGGATTGCCGCTAATCTGATTCCTATCCATGAACAAAAATCTCTAGTTTGAATTAAGTGATGCTTTAAACTCAAGCTAGCTGGCTCACCAGGGCATGAGAGTTGAAACTTGAGTGCTGCTGACGCTGGAGCTTGTAATTCAGTGTGGACTCAGGATAGGGTGACCAAGTGCCTGGTTTTCGTCCGGAAAGTCGAGTCAAAAAGGAGACCCGACAGTGTCCAGTCAGATCTACTGACCAGATACCCAATGTCCAGTTGCTGCAGGCGGCAGAGGTGGGGAGGCTTTGGGGGGAGGGATAGCTCAGTGTTTTGAGCATTGGCCTGCTAAACCCAGGGTTGTGAGTTCAATCCTTGAGGGGGCCATTTAGGGATCTGGGGCAAAAATTGGGGATTGGTCCTGCTTTGAGCAGGGGGTTGGACTAGATGACCTCCTGAGGTCCCTTCCAACCCTGATATTCTATGATTCTATGATTCAACATCTGTGCCAGCCCCTACTCAGCCAGGGCTGCCTCCTACCTGCATTGGGCATCTGCAGCTCCCAGCCCTGGCTCTGCAGGTGAGTCCCTCCTGACCCAGGCAAGGGAGTGGGAGGGGAAAAAGCAGTGAACAATTGAGGGGAGGGGGGAAGAGGAGTGGATGGGGGGAGGAGTCTTGGGGGGAAGAGGTGGGGCAGGTCCTCAGGGGGAAGAGAAGAGGCAGGGCAGGGGACATTCCGGCACTCCTGCTGGAGTGTCCATTTTGAAAATAGTACCAAGTTGGCAACCCTACCAGCTACTCTGTGCTGCTGGTCTAATCACTCTGGGCTATTTGAGTGCTGTTTTGCAGTGTGACCACTCTCACTCAAGCTAGAACAGTTAACTCGAGCTGAGCTCATTCTAGCTAAGGCCACGGTTAAGCCCTGACTTACCTCTGCTCCTCAAGATGATATGATAACGCAGTGTAATTTCCCTGCATAGACAACAGAGTCGATAAAGAAAGTGGTGAGACAAGTGGCAATATCTAGTTACGTTTTGTGTCAATTTGCGTATGTGTGTTATGTTTATAATTGCTAACCTACTTTGCACACAGGCATCCTACCACTGTGCATTCAAACTGGTGCAAACAAATGATCACAGTTAACTGTTTGTGCCTGCCACTACCCATTGTGAAAAGAACAGGAGTACTTGTGGCACCTTAGAGACTAACAAATTTATTAGAGCATAAGCTTTCATGAGCTACAGCTCCTTTTCTTTTTGTGGATACAGACTAACACGGCTGCTACTCTGATACCCATTGTGAGTAACTGTGCTGGCAAATAGAGAGCAATTGCACCCCTATATTCAGGACCTTAATGTTCCACAGCTATCAGGGCCGTCTTTAGGCATACACAGCATATGCGGCCGCATAGGGCACCCAAAAATTTGGGGCACCTCTGGGTCTTAGTGTCCACCCGTCCACCCCGCCTCTTCCTATCCCTGTTCTGACCCTTCCTGCAGGCTCCCACCACAGCTGGCTGCTGCAGCCTGGTGAGTCTTCCTCTGAAGGGGATCTAGTACTTAAAAGTGAAAAAGCCTTTCAGTCTGCCAGACCTAGTAGCACAACATTGAAACTGTTAAAGAGCCATTCAAATGGTGATGAAGCCATTTAACAGGCATTTGCCAACCCTCAGATATATACAGTCAGTTTCTGAATTTACTGACAAAAACAGTTGTGCATGACTGTAATATTTACTCAGAACATGTTAGTCTACAGGACCTTAGTTTAAAATTTGCTTTAAAAATATTTAATTAGTGTGTTGCAGAAGGTTATAAAATCACATCGCTAAAAAATCCTTGCATCGATTTTTAGATGCACAATCTGAGTATTCATCTTTAGCCTTAAATGCTTCAATCTTCTGAGATACAGTTTTTTAAATAAATCTTTCAAAAGACCACCCTTATCTAAAATACACATGCGAGCCCTGGCAGCCGTCGGGCATAGGGGCACCAGTTTAATAATACCGCATAGGGCCCTATAAATCCTAAGGATGGCCCTGGCAGCCGTTAAAGTAATTTTACTCCTAAAGATTAGCTACAGGAGACAAAAATACATACCATGTTCATTCCATTGATAAAATACATGATGACTAATCTTTTATGACATTTATATCCATTTCTGAGTTCTGCCTGTACTCCTCACTCAGGGAGGTAAGCGTCATAACAGAATGCAGCCATCATGGATTTTTACACACACACACACAAATTAAAGTTGCTTTTGAAAGGTGCACATGGCAAGGTGCCTTTTCCTGGTGAAGGCTGTATTGGGCGGTCTAGATCAGGGGTTCTCGCAACAAATTTTTTGGTGGCCTCAGAGTGCGGCCACCAATTCTCACTGGTGGCCACACGGACACTTTTTATTAAAATACTGAATTAACTTTAGGAGAAACAATTAAATATGCACAGATACATACACATCCAAATAATTGGAATGTGTATTTGTGGGGGGGGGGGAGGAGTTTGGGGCAGACTCAATAACAAAAATTATGCTGCCTCCCCCTTTGTCTGCCTCCCCACCCATCCAGGGCTTAGTGGATCCTGGGGCTTGCTGTGAAAAGTGATAGCTGTATATTTGTTAATATCACAGCACACTGAGTAGCTACCTGGGAGGCTACGAAAAGTGATAAGTGATATTAACAAACCTGCAAGTATCACTTTTCACAGCTAGGTAGGAAGTCTCCTGTGAAAAGTGATACTTGCATGTTTGTTAATGTCACTTTTCTCAGCAATCCCCAGGACCCATTAAACCCCCAGGACCAGGGTGGGGGCACAGGAGGAGGCAGCAGGGGCCAGAGGCAATGGTGGGATGGATGCAGGGCTGGGGGAGGCAGTAGGGGCCTGGAGCAATGGGGGGGGGGGGGATGGATGAGAGGCTGAGGGACGCAGTGGGGGCCCAGGGCAATGGCGGGGATGGATGCAAGGCCAGGAAGGCAGCTCCGTGGCTGGAGCTGGGGGTCAGCACCTGCTGCCCTGTGGCCAGAGCCGGGGCTGGCCCCAAAGCCCGGTGTTTGGAGCCTGCTGCCGTGCTTCTTGGGCTGGGGTTCGGCGTCTCTGGCCAGCACCTGCCACAGCATGGCTGGAGCCTGGGACTGGAGCCGGGAGCCAGCGTCTGCTGCCACACAGCTTCAACCAGAGGCTGAAGCCCTGCAGCTGAAGGCCAGGGAAACATGGCCAGAGCTGGGGGGTTGGGGGGAGGTCAGTACCCACTGTCCCGTAGTTGGAGCCCGGGGCCGCATGGCCAGGTTCCTGAAGTCCCACCACTGGAACCTGCCGTCCAAACCCCCTGCCCCCAATGGGGGTCAAGAACTCACCTTGCTCCTGCAGCGTTGTGCCCTACCTCGCTCCAGAGGCCGCACAGGGCGGCGCATCCAGGAGCAACAGGGACGGGCTGATGCTTTGCCCCCCTCCCATCACCGCCCAGGAGGCTGTCATGGCTGCACAAAAAGCCCCTGGTGGCCAGATGTGGCCACAGTGGCCGCCTTTCAAAAATGTTGTGCGAGACCCCTCCTTGAGGCACTTTTCTAGTGGATTTCTTACCAGCTATGTTGGAAGCTAGGTGGTTTACTATTGAGTACACATTTCCCCATTCATAAATGCCATCTCTGCACAGCACACTGACAGGTAGCACGATGCTCTAGAAATGAAGCTTATCTGGAACCCAACTGGGATTTGTAATGCTATTTCCCAAAGCCCCCCCGCTCCCCTTTTTTTCCTACAACTTGGGGATTCCCGTGCACAGCAGCCTCCACAAATATAGTGAAAAGGTTGGAAACATTTAAAAAAAAAAGGCATTGTTTTTAAAACCTGCATACTAAGGCCAAATAGGAAAGACACATCCCTGATTTCTCTGATAACAGTTGGGAAACTGACAGTTTTGGAAGCTGCCGTCAATTAAATGGTTAAGGGGTTCAGTCTAGACAATCACCCTAAAGTTCATAGGGTTATCCAAATTGATCTCAGCCTGTTTGGGCTAAAGATCAGAGGCAGTAGGCAGTCACCCTTTACCCTCCCCCCTCCTTTACTTCAAAGATCTCTGCTTCTTTTACTCTCCCCCCTACTTTATTTCAAAGATCTCTGTGGGACACAGACCCACAAGTACGTCATATTTGTTTCACAGGAGTCATTGCTGTTGCTTCTCATTCTATTAATCCGCAAAGGTTTATCAGCCAGTTTAGATCTGACATGGACTAAGTAGCCTAAAAGGAAAACAGCAGTAGTGGGTGGTGATGGGAGGGGGGCAAAGCATCAGCCCCTCCCTGTTGCTCCTGGATGCGCCGCCCTGTGCGGCCTCTGGAGCGAGGTAGGGCACAACGCTGCAGGAGCAAAGTGAGTTCTTGACCCCCATTGGGGGCAGGGGGTTTGGACGGCAGGTTCCAGTGGTGGGACTTCAGGAACCTGGCCGTGCGGCCCCGGGCTCCAACTACGGGGCAGTGGGTACTGACCTCCCCCCCAACCCTCCAGCTCTGGCCATGTTTCCCTGGCCTTCAGCTGCAGGGCTTCAGCCTCTGGTTGAAGCTGTGTGGCAGATGCGGGCCACAGACACCGAACCCCAGCCCCAGACGCACGGCAGCAGGCTCCAATGTAGACCATATACAGGGTAGATTGCAGGGCTGCTACTAGCAGATCAGGCTTCTGTACCAGATATGGACTGGCTACAGAGCTTCCTTCCTAGAGAGACAAACCAGAGATGTGTTCACTATAAGATCATTTAAATGCACTGTCAGGGATGGCCATTGTGAGCTTAAGTAAGGTACGTTACACACAGTGCCAACTAGTGGCTGAACAATATAATATAATTTTGCATTCTATTACATCTCCCCATTTAAGTTTTACATTTTTACCATTTACAAAATTTTACAAAATGTACACTATCATGCTATCTTTAAAGGTCGGTACATTCACTCTGTTAAGTGTCTCTGAATCATACTGGTTTTCTAATTACTTGACCCAAACGTGCAACAACTTGGTCATCTGGCTGTCCATTAGTTGCAACAACTGGCTGTGGTCGGTTTGGAATCCTTGAGTTTTCTTTTTGTTCTGCAACCACCATCTGTAGCATTCGATAGTTTCTATTGAACTCTCCTCTGTCAGTCTGTTACATATGATGTGGGTGATGATTTTTTCCTTTACAACTCCTGTAGTTCTCCATTCTTTTTGTCCATCCAGTTTGACACAAACATTGTCACCAGGCTGTAGACCAGTCAGTCCTCCAGCTCAGTGGTTCTCAAACTGTGGGTTGGGACTCCAAAGTGGGTCACAACCACATTTTAGTGGGGTCACCCGGGCTGGCTTAGACTTGCCGAAGCCTGAGTCCCCTCCCCACCCCCCACCAGCCATGGTGGCGAGGCTCGGGCAGGCTCAGACTTCAGTTTCCCCTTCCTGGGGTAGTGTAATCATTTTTGTTGTCAGAAGGGGGTTGCAGTGCAATGAAGTTTGAGAACCCCTGCTCTAGCTGAGTGACATCTTTTTTAGAAGAGTGTCTGTAATGGCTTTTTGTCTCTTTATCCAGTTGACTACTCTCTTCGTGTCTAGCCACTTTGGAAATAGGTTTTTTTCCAAAGCTGGAACAGTAGTTCTGAGTTATCTTCTTATCAGGAGTTGTGCTGGACTCTATCCAATAGCCGTTATCAACGTTGATCTGTAAATCAGAAGAGCAAGGAATGGATCTCCCTGCTGTAGGAATTTCTTGGCTGTCAGAACAGCTCTCTCTGCTTCTCTATTCACTTGTGGGTAATGTGGGCTGCTAGCAATGTGATCAAAATCATATTTTTTCGAATGACTCAAATTTTGCTGCAGTGAATTGTGGTCCATTGTTTGTCACTAGTTGTTCTGGAATACTGAAATGAGCAAAAGTGCCCTTCAGTTTCTCTATAACACTGCAACACATTATGTCTTTCAAGTACATTATTTCTATATATGAAAAATAGTCCACTATGATCAGGTAATGAACTCTGAAGTCACATAAATCTGCAGCTAGTCTTGTCTAAGGTCTGTCTGGTAGAGCTGTTTGTACAGTGGTTCAGCATTGTCTATTAAGTTTATTTGTAGTGAATCCCCTTTCAAAAGTCCAATATCATCAAATACTCTGAGTTCTTCCACCTTTTTCACTAGGTCCATAATGGCTGCCACACTACAGCTGAAGAAGGCTGTTGGGCTTGGATCCTTTGATCATATGCCCTCTGAATGCATAGTTTTTGTCTTTGTAAGTTGTTTCTGTCGTGACCTGCTCAGAATACCTCCAGGGTTAGACAGGGCTATGTCCGGTGGTTTCTCTTTGGGATGTGTTGAAGATGATTGTAAGTCCCTTCTGAGATGACTGTCACGTCTGCTCCTGAGTCAATTTTAAAGTCAATATTCTTGCCATGAATATAGGCAGTCCTCGATTTTACGATGTTCAAGTTAAAATGAACAGCACTTACGACATTTATAAATTCACACCCTGTTTTGACTTTCCAACAATGGTTTCAACTTTATGACGCTTGATCCGATAACATTGTTCCTATCAGTTCCGAGTTATGATGTTTCGACTTAAGATGTGATTTTCAGGAACCAATTGTGTCACAAGTCTGAGGACTGCCTGTATTCTATTTCACTCTCCAGTCAGGGTCTGTGTCATTGTGTGTAATTGAGTCCAGAAACAATGTTTTTGATTGTCTGTTTTATTATTCAGCTCCCTGACTGCCTTAGTATACCAAAAAGCTACAAAATGTCAATGTTTTATGCATTTATTATGCCTTGCATCTCCAGCTAACCATACGTCTGCTGAGCTATGAATTTTTCTATATCTTGTATATTTAGCTTGAAAGGCTTTGTAGTTTGCCTTGAATTTGTCCCTCTTAGCCTCAGGGGCCTCATGATGATTACTTTTGCCACTCATTATGTGTCTGTTTACAGCTTCAAAGCTAATTTCAGGGTTTTCAAGTTGCTCCTTCTGAGGGGGTGCCCACCCCAAGCAGGATTGGAAGGGGTTAAGATGGTCAGGCGGGCCAATTAATGCCACAGGCCACACCTGGAGTAGGGTCCAAGGAGTAGGGAACTAACTGGAAGCAGGTTCAGTTGTGTGGAACAGGCAGAGGTAGCTGGCTGCTGGGAAAGGTTGCAGAAAGACAGGCAGCAGTCACTCCCTGGGAAGAGGAAGGAGAGTTTTGGAGTTGGTACATCCAGAAAGAGAAGGGGAACCAGGTGTGGTAGGAAGCAGTCCAGACAAGAAAAGGAGTACTTGTGGCACCTTAGAGACTAACCAATTTATTTGAGCATAAGCTTTCGTGAGCTACAGCTCACTTCATTGTGAGCTGTAGCTCATGAAAGCTTATGCTCAAATAAATTGGTTAGTCTCTAAGGTGCCACAAGTACCCCTTTTCTTTTTGCGAATACAGACTAACACGACTGCTACTCTGAAACCAGTCCAGACAAGGAGCAGTGAGGGCTGAGAGAGGAAAGCTCAAAACTGCTGAGCTGAGGGTCCCTGTGTTGGAACCCGGAGTAAAGCATGGGACCAGGTTTCCCTACCAGCCACTGAGGGAGTAGCATTGAGGCAGTAGAAGGGAAGGCTACCTAAAACAGCTAGGAAGAAGGGACTTGCTACCCCAGAAGAGGGGAACACTGAGTGACCTAGCCCTGAGGGCTGGGTCACAAAGAGGATGCTGCAGTTCCTTGGGCCGAGAGAGGGGCTGCAGGCCAGAGGGAAAGACAGGGCAACCTCAAGAGCTAATCCGCAGAGAGACTAGGAGGAGGCACCAAACCAACAGTGAGTGGTGCATCGGGTGATACTGCTGCCTTTTGTTCTGCTATTTGACTAGTTCAGACAGCTTTGCTATCTGTATAACTGTGGGTAGATTTAAGTCTCTTTAACTGTAGTTGCTGTGATAGGTTCTTTTTGTTTCACCCAATAACCAGCCTGTCTCTGATATTTTCATGTTTTGCAACCCCCAAGTCACACCTTTCAGCAAATGCATACAACGTTCTTATAAAAGATTCAACATTTTCTAATGGTTCTTGAATTTTCTGTTGGAAACATGCTCTTTCAAAAACCACATTTCTCTGAGGTTTAAAGTATGCATCAAACATAGCCAAAACTCTTTCATAGCATCTTTGTGAGCATCTTCAGTAAAGGTAAAAGATTTAAAACCTTCTCTGCCTGCTTCCCAGTGCATAAATTAAAGATGATACCTGAATATTTCCTGTTTCCTTACAGAGTTTTGTAGCAATGTGAAATCTTGCAAAATGCTGCTTCCAGTCTTTCCAGTCTGAAATGCTGTCAAAGCTGACATTCTCTGGGGCACTGATGAATGGCATGTTGATGAGATCCTGCAACCTTTTCTTCCCCCTCCCTTCTGTCTGCAGCCTTTGTTGATGTTTTCCTTCTGTTTCTGTTCTTCTCTGGCACTAGTTTACTTCTGACACCATGTTATGTACTTCTTGTGGATTGCAGGGCTGCTACTAGCAGGCCAGGGTTCTGTACCAGATGTGGACTGGCTACAGAGCTTCCTTCCCAGAGAGCTACACCAAATGTGTTCACTGTAAGATCTTGTAATACACTGCCAGGAATGGCTGTTATGAGCTTAAGGCATATTAGACATGGTGCCACATAGTGGTTGAATAGTATAATACAATTTAGCATTCCATTACATCCCCCATTACCACTATCAGTCACACAAAAACCAATGGCTTTGTTGAGGAGATGGATATTTTCCAGCTATGAACAGTATTCCAGAGTTTCCTATGCAATGTGCTTCTAGACCAAATTATTGGTCCAGATTCTTATCCCAGTAACATCAGCGTCAGTCCAGAGTAATTCCAGAGTTGTAGATGGAGTCACCACAGTGTAACTGAGATCAGAATCTGGCCAATGGTATCTCTGCCATCCTGGCATACTGTCTACACCAATGACCACTACATTCTGCATCTACTGTATTGCCCTGTGAAGGAAGGAGTCATCTGTTTTGCATAGCAAAAAGTTCCCAGTGCTCACATGTTGACAGCCCTCTCACACAGGATTTGAGCTGCCAGTTGCAGTTGATATAAGTTTCTGACCATCAGTGTAGTTCCCAGTCTCCCTGTTCTATTGCTATGATATGGTGATTATTAATATTATTTTTATTTTATTACTGTAGCACCTTGGAGACCCAGTCCGGGACCAGGACCCCTTTGTGCTAGGGGCTGCACAAACATAGAACAAAAAGATGGTTACACCATTTACCATCCTGCTGTGAAACAGACTTAAAGATAAGACAAATAAATCTCCACAGTGACTAAATTGAAGAAACTGAAACCAGCAATTTTGGAAGACTCAGATTAAGCACTAGCCCAAGAATTGCTATAGGGAAGGATTTGTGTCAGGTGGGAGGCAGCTCTGGAACGATGCCTGCCCTGCTTCTGAACACCCTACCTAGCCGCCAACATGCTCCCCATGTGGCTTGCATATTCTCTGGCATCTGCTCCCCATACACATCATTGCTCCATGTCTAGAAATCCCCCCATTCCTTGGCCTGTGGTCTCTGATGCACCTGCCTCCTTGCAGCTGGAGATCTTCCCTGGTCTCTGAAATCATCTGCATACCCCATGCAACCAACTCCCCTCTGCAGTGTTTTGATCTGTGTGTCCCTCAGAGCACCCCAATACCAGAGGGCCAGAGGCTCCAAGGTATCTAGCAGAGAGTCTCAGCTGGCAGTGTGTCCCAGATCTCTGTTGTCATAATCTGTATCTAACAGGTGTCATGGAAGGCTTCATATGCAGACTGGTAGCATGCTGGTGATGAATTTTATTGTGTGGTGTATGTACGGGTGAAATATGAAAACATATAAATATGTGCTGGGAAAGTGTTCTTAAAATGTGACCCGCAGGCAGGGCTGAAGTCATCCCGCCCTTGACAAAGAAATAAGGTCCTGCCTGCTCGAATGTGTCTCCAGGTTACACTGAGCAAGGAGAGACAATGGAAGTACCCTTACATAAAAGTGAAACAACATCATCAAACTAGCAAATTGAGGCGATGGCAACTTAGCTATCCCTACCGGGGAAGGCGTCTGAAAAAAATCACATGGCATCAGCAAGCTGAGCCCCCAGGAGGGCTTCCTGACTTTGAAAACAAAGATACATTTTGAAGACATAAGCAGAGAGTAAAAGCCATGTTGGCATCCTTCACCTGAAGAATCAGAGAACCCAAGTGCTTTGAGCTCTGTGTTGGTTCCTGGCTAGAAACTGGCCAGCCATGCTGGGGGAACAACAGCGGAGAGAAAACTACTTAGAACAAAGGGTTCTAATTTGGTAAGTTAGATTTTAGTCTTAGAAAGCATATTTCTATGTTTGTTTGTTTCCAACCATTTCTATCCCAATTCCTTCTGCATGGTATCACTTAAATATCTGCTCTTTGTTAATAATCCTGCTCTTGTTTTATTACACAACCATCTCAGTGTAGTGTTTCAAACTGCAGAGCGAAATTCTCAGCCAAACTACCAGGTTGGTGCTTATAGTATCTCTTGAAAGGGGCAGCAAATGTGATTAGGTTTTGTGAGGGCTGCTTTAAGAGGGGCTGAGCACTGCAGAGGAGGCAGTTTTGGGGAGACATAGGGCTAGAAGGGCTGTTGGGGTCACCATGGGAGGCATATCTAGACTGGTGGAAGCCAGGGTGAGGTCATTGTGCTGTAAGCAGGCTGCTGGTGTCAGGGCTCTGAGCCAAAGCTGGGAGTATAGAAGCACCCAGGCTTATAGGGCAGGTGTTGACACAACCCCTTACTGGTCGGGGTGAACCCCCAAAATGTCAAAATCTGGCTGCTAGGTCATGACCCAGTGGGAAGGTGACATGGCTGGGAGCACATCACCACATGGCTTAGGGATGACGTTCTGAAACACAGCAGACTGGAGTGGCAAACAGGGACAGTGATGAAAACTGGCCGGGAAGGTGTTGTAGCATTCTCTTGGGGTCTTAGGAGGGGAAGGGGCAGGAAGGGAGCTGGAGATTTGGGACAGGAAGAAGATTTTATTCATCCTCCCCGGTTTAAGTTGTAAATATTTTGCAACCACAATTTCTGAACAGCTAATTGTATCTTCGGAGAGGATGACCCCACCATGGGAAGCCACCTTCCAGCAGTCCCAAATCTGGCCATTCATTTTTATTTGGTTGGTTTGTTTTTTCAGGGATGAGAAGAGAGTTCTACTCCACACCCTCTTGTGGGTCACTCCACAACCTTACACTGCAGTCATCTGATCTAGGAGCATTTTGTGGCACCTTGAGGATATTAAGCCTCATGTTTCAGGGCTTAAGCCAATCGCTAGCTATTAGGCGATGTCTGCACAGCAGGTGGAGGTGTAATTCCCAGCTTGGGTAGAAGTGCACATGCTAATTCTGCTTCAGCTAGTGTGCTAAAAATAGTGGCCACAGTGCACAGGAGGTGGCTTGGGGAAAGTCTGACTACTTTCGTGCCTAGCCCCCTCAGTACATACTCTGGCGACTAGGCCGATCCGCCACACTCCTATTTTTAGCATGCTAGTTTGAGCAAAGCTAGCCAGTGTATCTCTACCAGAGCTGGGAACCACAGCTCCCAAACTGCTGTTTAGACAGCTCCTTAGAGACTGGGGTGAGGGTCTAATGAGAGGGTGGGGGAACAGATTATCTCACATCTACTACTGTACGGTTCTGACACCTTCTCTGGAACAGCTGGTGCTGGCCACTGTCAGAGGCCAGACACTGACCTCAGATCTGATCCAGTAGGGCAATCCCCATCTTCCACTTCCAAACTCCAAGTCTTGCGGCACAGCATCCCAGGCAGTAGCGAGTAGCATAGGCCTCTGGGGCCTCAGCCGGGCTGGCTCCTGCGGGTACCCTATCCGGCTGTCACATTACCAAGATGTCTTGGGAGACATTCAAGCAGTGGAGAGAGAGAACAGAGCAATGAACATTTTTCATTTTGGATGTAATTAAAGTGCTGTAGTTAGAAAAAATAAACCCAACTTTAAAAAGGATCATGTGATGGATTCATTCCAGGATTATTCAAATATCTTGCTTTGGGGGAATATACATCACTTCACTTTTAACTTTAATATCACATTAGAGACTGTTTTCTGGGATGGCGGATACAGTATTCTGAATACTTTATTGCCAAATTGTGAGATCCAGTGAAATATGTTTTTGATAATAGAAATGAATAATGTATCATGCATTCATTGCCTACCAGCCTGATTTGCTTACTAATAATTTTGTTTAAAGGACATTATTGTTTTACTGCTTGCACACTGATTTCCTCACAAACACTGAGTGATCAGCTATCATTAAACTAAAATAATTTTTAACTCCTTTGCAAGGTGTTAGGTCAGGGCTGCCTCTGTTTGTCTTTTAGATTACAGTGCCTGCTGGAATCTTCAAGCTGATTATTCTGCAGAGCATTTCAAAAGACCTCCCTAATAGAGCTGGTTGGGAAAGTTTCAACTAAACAATTTTAAAATCATAACTGAAACTTTTTGTGGGAACGTGCCAGTTTTGGCTAAGCTTTTGTTGGGAAGGTTTCACAGGCACAGGGTGGAATTTCTGGTAAGCAAGAGGGACTTTCTTACCCCAGAATAGCCAATAACCTGGTGGTTAGGAAACTCACCTTGGATTTCTGAAGCCCAGGTGCAGGTCCCTACTCTGCCTGATTCAGACAGATGCTCCCACATCCTATGTGAATGCCCCAACCCCCTGGCTAGTCTATGGTCAGGCTTGTGCTCTCTCTCCATGGTTGGAGCAAGTCCACTTTTTATAAAATAATTAAATATTTATTGGAGCAGGGACTTGAACATGAGCTTAGCACAGGGCAGCTGAGTGTCCTAATCACCAGCCTATAGAATCACTTTCTAGCTTACTTGCTCTGTCTTTGCTGTTGGCACTGTTCCACTTTGTATAAATAATTACATATTCACTGAGCCAGAAAGGGAAAGAAATGGACTACTCATTATGTACTCACTTTGCATTCCAACACTCCCTATCCTTCCAGTAGTTAGATCTCCAAATATTTCTTTCTGCAGAACATCAGCAAGAGCTAAAAAGCTCATGGAGATGTTGGCTGAAGTTCCACAGCAAAGGTAGAGTTCAGTTTTTCCATTTAAAGCATAGCTTCACCCTCTTTATTTTTATTTATGAAGAATACAGTGTCTCCTCCTCGAAATTACAGCACTTACTCTCCAAGTGCAAAATTAATTTAAAAATGGGTCCTTTAACATATTTTACTGTGTCACTTCTTTTGTCTTCAATCATTTCTAAGCAGAACAACACAAACTCTGAAGACTTTCCACACAGTTATAATGCATTGAAATCTCATGCATATGCTACAGTTGAAGAAAGTTGGTTCCAATTAAGCTAAGGGCAGGTCTACACTTAAAATGCTGCATCTGCTGTGCCTCTGTAGCACTTAAATGAAGATGCGCTATGCCAATATGAGAGAGCTCTCCCACTGGTGTAGTTGATCCACTTCCATGAGAGGGGTAGCTATGTGAGCGGGCAAAGCTCTCCCTCCAACATTGTGCTGTCTACACTGACGCTTAGGTCGGTATAACTACATCGCTCAGGGGGGTGGATTGTTTACACCCCTGAGCAATGTAGTTAGACCAAAGTGATTCTGGAGTATAGCCAGGGCTTAGTTATTAATGACTATTGAATCTAATTGTCATGATTTTTATGGAAGTTCTGACAGTCCTGTTGAAAGGCCATGAAGGAAAAAAATATGAAAATATCCTAATAGATATTTAAAATCAGTTTAATCTTGTCTTGGACCACAAACACTAAATACATTCATATTAACCATATGTTTATTGCTCTACAGGGCACAGTTAAGGTTATACAGGAGCATTAACTGTGCATTTTAATACCAAGGGAATCAGTGGGGGCAAAAAACCTAACTGGCTTCAAGACTGAGCTTGATAGTCTTATGGAGGGGATCGTATGATGGGACTGCCTACAATGGCAGGTCGCCCTTCAGCAATTGCCAGTAGCAAAAATCCTCAACGGCCAGAGACAGGACACCAGATGGGGAGGCTCTAAGTTAGTACAGAGAATTCTTTCTCAGGTATCTGCCTGGTGGTTCCTTGCCCATATGCTCAGGGTCTAACTGATCACCATATATGGGGTTGGGAAGGAATTTTCCCCAGGTCAGATAGGCAAAGACACTGCATTTTTTTTGGCCTTCCTCTGCAGCCTGGGGCAAGGATCACTTACAGGTTTAAACGAGTGTAAATGGTGGATTCTCTGTAATGTGAAGCCTTTGAATCATTATTTGAAGACTTCAGTAAATCAACCAGAAGTTATGGATCTATTACAGGATTGGGTGGATGAGGTTCTGTGGCCTGCAAGGTGCAGGAGAGCAGACTAGATGATCACAATGATCCCTTCTGACTTTAAAGTCTGTGAGTGTAGAAGGGCGGACTCATTGCTGGGGAGCCTCCTCATGGGTGGGTGTTGCATAGCAGCTCTCTTTTCTCTAGTGCCCAGGGACCCCTTGGCGCCAACTGGCGGAGGGAATGGAAGGTGCATAGCAGTTACAGGGATCCCTTGGGTCAGGTATATGCATAATAATTCACCAAAGCGTATCATGTCAGGTCTCTACTGAAAGCCAGTAGTCATCACGATCATTGTGAGTTATATGTACAGATAATATTCGAGGAGTTATATATCTATAAACTATATTCTTAATGCATGTGAGTTAAGACAGAAGGTGATAAACCGGTATCAGAAGGTGATAAACCGGTTCTGTTCATGTAGCATGTAATAAACACTTCTGTCTGTCTGGTTGTACGTACTGAGCATTGTATGTATCACAATGGAGGCCTATTTACACATTCAAATGGGTCCTAATCAAAGTTTGCAAAACCTACAAGAATGAAGGGAAAAGAAACCAACCAGCAGCGTGGGGAGCTATTCTGTTTACAAGTAGAGGCAGTGCATGGTTGGACTAGATCTAGGGGCACACATGGAAACTCAGCAGCCTTTAGTGAGCGCACGAACTGCCAGCGACATCTGCCTTATGAAAGGAATGTCACAGCCAAAAAGGCTGGAAAATGCTGCTGAGACTTTGGATGAATGAAACTTCATTAGACAAGAAGTATCTTGTTAAATAAGTCTAGGCTCTAGAAGGTGTGTGGTGATTTTATTTTACATGTAACCATTTGCTTCCAACACTTTTGCTTGCTACTTCTCAAACCTCTGTTACTTTGATAAATAAACTTTTGCTTGTCTTCACTATAAACATATCTAAGTACTGTGTGTTAAGTGGAGCTGTGATGTATGGTCAAAAGAAAAGGAGTACTTGTGGCACCTTAGAGACTAACCAATTTATTTGAGCATGAGCTTTCGTGAGCTACAGCTCACTTCATCAGATGCATACCGTGGAAGCTGCAGCAGACTTTATATATACACAGAGAATATGAAACAGTACCTCCTCCCACCCCACTGTCCTGCTGGTAATAGCTTATCTAAAGTAATCGTCAGGTTAGGCCATTTCCAGCACAAATCCAGGTTTTCTCACCCTCCACCCCCCCACACAAATTCACTCTCCTGCTGGTGATAGCCCATCCAAAGTGACAACTCTTTACACAATGTGCATGATAATGAAGTTAGGCCATTTCCTGCACAAATCCAGGTTCTCTCACTCCCTCACCCCCCTCCAAAAACCCACCCCCATACACACACAGACTCACTCTCCTGCTGGTAATAGCTCGTCCAAACTGACCACTCTCCAAGTTTAAATCCAAGTTAAACCAGAACATCTGGGGGGGGGGGTGTAGGAAAAAACAAGAGGAAATAGGCTATTATTATTATTATTAACAAGGTAGCCTATTTCCTCTTGTTTTTTCCTACACCCCCCCCCCCCCCAGATGTTCTGGTTTAACTTGGATTTAAACTTGGAGAGTGGTCAGTTTGGACGAGCTATTACCAGCAGGAGAGTGAGTCTGTGTGTGTATGGGGGTGGGTTTTTGGAGGGGGGTGAGGGAGTGAGAGAACCTGGATTTGTGCAGGAAATGGCCTAACTTCATTATCATGCACATTGTGTAAAGAGTTGTCACTTTGGATGGGCTGTCACCAGCAGGAGAGTGAATTTGTGTGGGGGGGTGGAGGGTGAGAAAACCTGGATTTGTGCTGGAAATGGCCTAACCTGACGATTACTTTAGATAAGCTATTACCAGCAGGACAGTGGGGTGGGAGGAGGTACTGTTTCATATTCTCTGTGTATATATAAAGTCTGCTGCAGCTTCCACGGTATGCATCTGATGAAGTGAGCTGTAGCTCACGAAAGCTCATGCTCAAATAAATTGGTTAGTCTCTAAGGTGCCACAAGTACTCCTTTTCTTTTTGCGAATACAGACTAACACGGCTGTTACTCTGAAACCTGTCGTGATGTATGGTGTAACTGGTAGGCTGAGGGGACTGTTTCCTTGGGAGCAGCAAATCTGTGAATACTCTAGGTGTCTTGCGGACCAGGGGGGTGGGCACTGCAGGGGGACACATAGAGGGCTCGAGGGTTGGGCTGTACCTATCACTAACCTGCAGAGGGACAGTGTTGCCTGTGGCTGGTGGTAGTGGGGAGCTGACCCATGGTGAGCACAGACAAGACCTCATGCTAATGGTAAGTGATAGCAAAGTGCCTCACAGGGCTGGATACCCTCAGGAATCCAGCCAGCAGTCTCTCTGGCCCTGCAGCTGTCAGCCTTTTCTCATAACTTGGCCCTCTGGCCAGCTCACAAATTCCTCCCACCCCTTTCTCCAATAACAAAAAGTCAGATGAACAAAAGTCCAACAAATAATTCCAAGATCTTGTGTCAGATCTCGAGACCCTGACTCTCAGCCCTGTGCTCCTTACACTCTTGTCTTGGGATTTTATATCATCCTCAGTTCAGGGGCTTCACACCACCTTCCCAGTGGCTGGGAGGGGAACCCAGGTCCACCCACTGCACTGGGTTCTAGTCCAGGGACCCTAGGTCAAGCAGTCATTAGCTTTTCTTCAGGCCTTTTCTCCAGCCCTCTCCTGGACTGTTTGGCCAGTGCCTGCCCTTGTGTCAGGATCAGCCAGAGGAGCTCACTCCAATCCTGCTTTGTCCCTCCCTGGGCTTCCTCATCACCCTGCGGCGGGCTTCCTCATCACCCTGCGGCAGCCTTCCATTTTCCCGATAGGTTTCTCCACTCCTTAGTGCCAAGAGAGTGATTTCAGGGTTCTTCTCTCTGTCCTCTGCTCCAGACTGCCTCTGTTTATAACACCACCAATCTCCTTATGCCTGGCCTACTGTGTGACCAGGCTGCTGCGTTAACCTTTCACCACCAGTGGGGGGTAGACACCCCCTCACAGAAGGTCAAATCCCTCTCTCCCCCCATGCACACACACAGTTGGTCCCCAAGAAAGTTTAGTACTTACTGTTGGTGTTATTTTCCTTCCCATTGAAACTCAGAAAAGGCAAAGAAAAGGATGAAGCCACCCTGACACAGCTGTTAGGGAACAGAACCGGGGGGCTATTGTGCAGTATACACAGAAGGAAAGAAATTAAAATCCAGTGTATAAAAACCCAATATCCCAGCTGCAGGCTCATCCAGTAGGTGAAACCAATTTGATTTGTTGGCTTCTTTATTCCCAAAGCCTCCTGAGACCCTGGAGTGAGAGAGCAAAGCTACCGAGGGAGAGAAAAAAGATCCCAACATAGAAGGGAGAAGGAGTGTGATGTTTGTACAAAAAGAGAGAAAACAGTTCAATAAAAGCAAAAGGAGAAGCTTGCGTGCCTTTGACCACAGCTGAACAAATCCTGAAAGGCGAGACCTATTGCTGACAATGGATGAATGTTTCTGAGACATCTCTACTTATATTAATTTAAACAGATATCATCCTTCTTGGTAGCTGTTCCAGAACCTTGGAGCTATTTTTATGAGAATGTGAAGCAGGAGCTAGATGCTCCACAGAGGGAAAAGAAAGTTTCTAACAGAGCAGGGGGAAGGTTCTCCATACTGTGGGGAAGTGTACCTGTAAGAGGCTCTGGCTAGAGCTAGTTGGAATGAGTCATTCTGTTGTCCTGAGGCTCATGAATGAAGCTAAATGAAGCAGACCTGTGTCAGACTCCTCGTGCTGAGGAATTACTGAACACAACACTTACCATAGACAGCAAGAGGAGTTTGTTGCTGATGTGTGGCTGATGTGTTCGTTTATTTTCTTAAGTTCTAAACGTGGGGCCAGTTTGTAACCACTTACACAGGTGAGCAGTTACACAAATAGTCTCATGCCGACTTGTGCGCATAACTGCTCACCAGTGTAAGAAGTTCACAATCTGGCCCTGCAACATGTATATAACACCTGCATGACTTTGTACAATAAGAGTCCACTGCATCAGTTACTTAGCTGAGGCCTCAACTTGGTTATTAAACAATTCATATTTAGCTATCTGTAATCACTATTCTTTGCCTTGAAATTGAATCCCCTAGTGCTTTGATAATTAGGAATGAAGACATTCCAGGGCTTGTGTCAATGGGCTGTGCTGTTGTAATCCCTGGAGGTGTGGTTTTATCTCATAATAACTACATACACCTTGGGATGCATCCATGCAATTAAAAACTTAAAATTAATAAGATCATTTGTAATTGAAATATACTGAATCTATCTACTCTAAAATATTTCCGCATACTATAACATTTCTAATACTCCAACTATTCCATTTGATCAAAATCTCTTTTCCTTGTTCCTATTAGAGCTGGAAGAATTAATGAATTATTCAGTGATTTAGTCCTTTTTCTGTTTGTGATCCAGTCCTATTTTCTGCAAATGCACTAGCTGCTTGCAAGCATTTGTTTATGTGAAGGACATTCACCCTATCAGGTGTTTGTGCACTGTTCACTTTGTTTGCTGTAAATTCCCCACAGTGTGTGATGGTCACGTGAGATCATATGTCATCATTCCTGCTCTCTGATTAAATCATTTAAACAGGAGATTAATGAACTAGAAATGCAGAGTAACAGTGACTAAGAAACAGCAAATAAATAGTGAGCGCTCCTGCTCACATACAAATGCCCTCGTTTATGTGCTGATAGGAATATGGATATGTGAATTCATAGATTCATCAATTTCATGGCAAGAAGGGACTATTATGATCATCTAGTCTCACCTCCTCCTCCACAATAATAATTCCTGGAGCAGATCTTTTAGAAAACCAACCAAATTTGATTTAAAAATTGCCAACAATGGAGAATCCACCACAACTCTTGGTAAATTGTTCCAATGGTTAATTACTATCATGTTAAAAATGTATGCCTTATTTCCAGTCTGAATTTGTCTAGCTTCAACTTCCAGCCATTGGATTGTGTTAGACCTTTCTCTGCCTGATTGAAGACCCCATTATTAAATATTTGTTCCCCATGTAGATACCTATAGACTGTAATCAAGTCACCCCTTAACCTTCTCTTTGTTAAGCTAATTGATAGAGCTCCTTGAGTATCATTATGAGGAATGGTTTCTAACCATTCTCATGGCTCTTCTTTGAACGCTCTCCAATTAATCAACATGCTTCTTGAATTGTGGGCACCAGAACTGTACACAGTATTCCAGAACCAGTGCCAAATATAGAGGTAAAATAACTTCTTTACTACATGAGTTTCCCCTATTTATGCATCCCAGGATCGCATTAATTCTTTTGGCCACAGCATCACACTAGTATCTCATGTTCAGCTGATTATCCACAATGACCCCCCGCAAATCACTGCTTTCAAGTGTAGAGTCCACCATCCAACACGTATGGCCTACATCAGTGATTTTCAACCTTTTTTTCATTTGCAGACCCCTAAAAAATTTCAAATGGAGGTGTGGACACCTCTGGAAATCTTAGACATAGTCTGTCATAAATATAAAGGGAAGGGTAAACACCTTTAAATCCCTCCTGGCCAGAGGAAAAACCCTTTCACCTGTAAAGGGTTAAGAAGCTAGGATAACCTCGCTGGCACCTGACCAAAATGACCAATGAGGAGACAAGATATTTTCAAAGCTGGAGAGGGGGGAGAAACAAAGTCTCTCTCTGTCTGTGTGATGTTTTTGCCGGGGACAGAAAGGAACGGAGTCTTAGAACTTAGTAAGTAATCTAGCTAGATATGCATTAGATACTGTTTTGTTTAAATGGCTGATAAAATAGCCGTGCTGAATGGAATGTATATTCCTGTTTTTGTGTCTTTTTGTAACTTAAGGTTTTGCCTAGAGGGATTCTCTGTGTTTTGAATCTGATTACCCTGTAAGGTATTTACCATCCTGATTTTACAGAGGTGATTCTTTTACTTTTTTCTTCAATTAAAATTCTTCTTTTAAGAACCTGATTGTTTTTTCATTGTTCTTAAGATCCAAGGTTTTGGGTCTGTGTTCACATATGCAAATTGGTGAGGATTTTTATCAAGCCTTCCCCAGGAAAGGGGGTGTAGGGTTTGGGGAGGATTTTGCGGGGAAAGACATTTCCAAGCGGGCTCTTTCCCTGTTATATATCTGTTAGACGCTTGGTGGTGGCAGCAATAAAGTCCAAGGACAAAAGGTAAAATAGTATGTACTTTGGGGAAGTTTTAACCTAAGCTGGTAAAAATAAGCTTACGGGAGTTTCATGCAGATCCCCACATCTGTACCCTAGAGTTCAGAGTGGGGAAGGAACCTTGACATAGTCCTTGGACCACAGATTGAAAACCATTGTTTTACAGTAACGACAACCTTTTACAGACCCCTTTGACACAGTCTGTGGACCCTCAGGGGGTCTGCAGACCACAGGTATATACATTTGCATTTATTTGTATTAAAATACCTATTGCTCACTTGCACAATTTACCAAGAAATGGAGATCAGTCTGAATCAGTGATCTGTCCTCTTCATTATTTTCCATTCCCCCAATTTCTGTGTCATCTGCAAACTTTATTAGTGTGAGTTTATTTTCTTTCAGGTCACTCTAGAAAGGTTAAATAGCATAGGGGCAAGAATTGATCCCTGTAGCACCCTGCTGGAAACACACTGCTTAAAGACAATTCTCCATTTACAATTACATTTTGAGATCTATTAGCCAGTTTTGAATCTATTTAATGTGTCCCATGATAATTTTATATCATTCTAGCTTTTTTTAATCCAAATGTCATGCGGTACCAAGTCAAACACCTTGCAGAAATCTGATACAACACTAATATCTTTACCAACCAAACTTGTAACCTCGTAAAAAAAAAAAAAGAAGATATCAAGTTAGTTTGACAGGATCTGTTTTCCATAAATCCATGTTGATTGGCATTAATTACATTACACTCCTTTAATTCTTTATTAAATCAAGTCTCAAAACAGTTGGTCTATTATCTTGCTGGGATAATTATCAGGCTGGCAGGCCTATAATTACCTGGGTCACCTGTTTACCTTTTAAAAAAATTGGCGCAATATTACCTTTCCTTCAGTCTTCTGGAACTTCCCCTGTGTTCCAAGATTTATTGAAAATCAACATTAATGGTCCAACAAGCTTCTCAGCCAACTCTTTTAAAATGTTTGGATTCAAATTATCTGGACCTGCTGATTTAAAAATGTCTGACTTTGGTATCCTCCAGAAATATTAGTGGAATGGAAAGAGTGTGATCATCATATGATGAGACAATATCATCTGTCTTTAACCCAAATACAGAACAGAAATATTTATTGAACACTTCTTCCTTTTCTGCATTATTATTGACAATTCTACCATTTCCACCTACTAGTAGACCAATACCATTGTCAGGATTCTTTTTGTAACTAACATATTTTTTTAAAAACCCTCCTTTTTCTTGTCCTTAATTCTGCTGGCAATAGAATTCTCGTTAAAAAGAAAAGGAGTACTTGTGGGACCTTAGAGACTAACAAATTTATTTGAGCATAAGCTTTTGTGAGCTACAGCTCACTTCATCGGATGCATTCAGTGGAAAATACAGTGGGGAGATTTATATACATAGAGAACATGAAACAATGGGTGTTACCATACACACTGTAAGGAGAGTGATCACAATTCTCCTTGTGTCTGTTTGCTTCCCGTATCAATTTTCTACAATTTCTAATGTCTGACTGATATCATTACCATCATCTTTCCCTTTCTTGTATTTGTTATGTATTATTATTTTTATTTTTTTATAGCTGCCTTCATTTCCCATCTAAGATAATTTTTAACCAGCACAGCCTTCTTTCTCAGTTATGGGATTGTGAAGAGGAACATTTATTCCTCAAACACTGATGAAAACAAAAACTCATTCATGTGCCTGCTTGAGAATAGGATTAAAAATATATTTTTTTTTCAATTTAAATTGGATTTTTAAAATTTAAATTAAATACATTTTTCTTTAAAGTATGACAAGCTATATTAAGACCAAAACTTACTATACTCTATTAATCATTTATGTTACATTTTTTAAAAGTACGTTTGCAACTAAAGTTTTCAAGCCACTAACTGGTGGAAATCACTGCCTGAATACCCAGATCCAGAGTTTGTTCAAGTGCTAAATCAGCTTTTAACAGCTGTAGCATCTTCTGCGAATGCAAATAGAATATTTTCTTCAGTACAGTTTATTCAACTAGTTCAGTTCAATAACTAGTGTGACAGAGATAGCAATTTCCTGCAATACTATTGAAAATCTTTACTGAATTAAGTTTAAGTATCTTTGGAGTCCAGTGCATTAAATGCAAAGGTTCTGTATTATTGTGGGTCTGGATGAGCAAAGGACTATATGAACAATGTGGTAGATAAGAATGCTGAATGATCTTTTGGGACAATACGTGGAATTCCTGGGAGATATCTAACAGGAGGGGAATGTAAATGCCTTCTGCTAGTTATTCAGAAACCCAGCCTTTTGAAGCAATGCCCTGAGCTCAACAGCCCAACCTATATAAAGAAACAGGCTGATCTGTATGTCTGGGTGAATTTGTAACCACAGAAAAAACACTTGGTGGAGTTTGGTGGACTGACTCCTACTAGAACTCCTTCTGGAGTAGTGGGGTTGGGAGAGGGTGAGCTTTGGTAAGCTTATTAGCATGAGTGTAGATTCTTTTATTATTTTTCACATTTTCTCTGTAACACTTCCATGTTAAGAATAAATGTGCTTGCTTAGAAAGAGCTGTGTGGTACCTTATAACTGTGGACAATTAGGCTGCTTAGAGCCTCAACAGAAAGCAAAGCATAGACCTGACCTGGTAAGGCAGTGTGGCATGCTGGGGCTATCACAGTGTACCAGAGAACTTTCTACAGCCTAGAAAAAACCCTGGTCAGAAGTTGGTCTCTGCCCATGAGAGGTGACTACAGAGCATCTGGGAGCCTAGAGTGGGTACCCTCCTGGAAGCACTGAGGGCAAGTTCTGAGCACTGAGGCAATTAGTTCATTCAAACTTAAGAAACCAATTTAGGGTTGAAAAGGCAGTAAAGCTTGTTTTCATCTGCCAAGCTATGAATAAAAATGAGGTGTGAGAGGATGAGATCTACTAGTTCTAAAATCTTGAAGGACACGGTTTTCAGAATAATCAGTTCAATTCACTAACTACTTCCTTTGTTTAATCAGTTAGTTTTAAATGCAAAACATGACTTGATAAGCTTTTTTCTCATGTATGCAGCATTTTAATATAATTTTATTTAATTTAAGAAAATGCTGCTTTTGTGCATTTTTAATTGAATTCCTATTTCCTACCAAATGGAGCTTGACACAAATAGTCAGTAAAAATTAATTATCATCTAGTTAATAATAAATACTTCATTCTCCATTTTCTAACATAATAAAATATTTAAAATTAACACTTCTGAATTAATATATGTTAAGCTATATACTTGCTTAAATAAGTGTGTATGGATATAGTATATCTTTCTGGTTAGCAAAATTTAGCGTAAAGGCTGCATTTACTTGCAACTCAACATGTTAAAATAGTTACCAACAAATTAGAATCAACTTTTTTTAGGAAAATAACTAAAAAATACAAAGGCAAAACAAGATAAATATCAACGATTTAAATCAAAGTTTCCTGCTCACTGATTTAAAACATAATTAAAATCCAGGATTTTAAATCACTTTGATTTAAATCAATCCACACTCACAGGATCTAATAAGGGGTATGAATGTGATGAAACTGAATATCCCTTCCTAACTGGACAAATATTCATGGGTATTCACAGCATGTGACCAGCTATATATTGTGTCTATTTGGGAAAGCTATTGATTTACCTGTTCTAATATGGTGCATTCCTGTTTGTATTCACCATTGAAGGACCCTCTTTATCAATACACTGAGTGGCCTGCAGAAGGACTATATAAAATTGCAGTTTCTTTTCTCAAGGCAGTTCTGAGCCTGCTCCATCCCTAATCACGCAGGGGCACACAGACCTATCCCCTCTGATCTAACCTAAGGAACAGGACTTGTGTACGGGGGGAGCTGCCTGTACCCCACAAAGCGGTTTTGTTGTGGCACATTGTACCTTAAAGTAGTACTCTATAACCCCTATATTTTCATTCATATATGATTGTGATATTTCATGCAAAGTATGCCATGTAAGATATCATACGAAAGGTCTTGATCTGCTGAAACCCACTGTTCAGGCAAAATATGTATATTGTTAGTGTGCATGAAATTATGAGATTTTATTGTATGTCTATTATTGATATATGTTGTAAATTTGGAAGTCACCCACTGCTAGTTCTCCAGTGACAACAACACCCGGGTGGGCATAGAACAATAAATACCAGCCATTGACCAGCAGGGGAATAGTAAACAAAAGATTTATAATTCAATGACAGTTGTGCAAGCACCACACAATGGGAATTGCTCAATTCTATGACTCAGGAAAACCCACCAGGACATGTCTGGGCTTGTGTTTTCCAGGCACATGGACTGAGGGTATAAAATAGGCAACAATGACATCATACTTTTACATTTTCTCCTCCCCCACCTACACTGAAGGCAACAAAAATGCTGGGAAGACAAAAACTTGAACTGAGGGGACCAGGCTTAAAGGGAAAGCCTGTGTATTAAAGACTGTAACCTAGCTGAAAAATCCACTGGGGTAAGAAAAATTGCTTGATCCAAATAGTGCTTAGTCTAATACGTTTTAAGATTTAGACTGGGTTGCTTACTTTTCATTTGCTTTGGTAACTATCTCTTATCTTTTATGCCTTCCACTTACAATCACTTAAAATCTATCTTTCTGTCATCAATAAGCTTATTTTATTGAATTAATTAATAAACTTGCATTGGTCAAGAGAAGGTCTTGAGCAGTGCACGCCAGTATATTCCTGGGGTGCAAGGCTGGGGGCTTGGGAGATTTCCTGGCATTTCCCTGTGTATGGTTCATGAGGGGCTTGGGGAGCCTTCATGCAACTTAGCTGGGTGTGCCTCTGCATGCTGGTGGCTGAGTAATAACAGCACCTGGAGGAGTATGCTGCTTGTCACTGGCAAAACACTGTGAGAGACAGTCAAGGCTGGAGAGTTAAGGAGGCACAGTGGTCCCACAGTTCCAGGTTGAACTCCAGGGATCCCGTCACAGAAGCACTATGCATTCCTGACACCTCCTGCCCCCCATCCCCCATGAAGTGATATGGCTCCATATCTCCCCTCAACAAATGAGGAAGCAGGATTCTGACATCTTGTAATCCGCAGCCCCTGTCAGTTTTTTTAAAGAAACAGCAATCAGTATCCCTGGTCAGAGAGTGAGATGGAAATAATTTGACCCTTGCTGGTTGCTTGAGTCCTGGTCCACTTCCAGCTTTTGGCTGAGTAGACTCTTTTGGTGAAAGAGTAGACTGCTTTGTGGAGAGATGGGGGTTATGCTTCATGAGAAGGAAGCATTGACAGGGTGGGTTATTGTACCTTCAGCCCCACTCCTGAAATTCCTGCTGATTCATCATGCTCTCTTCTTGTTGGTGTAATAAAATATGGATGTTTATGTTGTTATATAAAGATACCAGCACTGAGTTTCTTTTCTGCAATAGATTTGATTACTATCAAGCATCCAAAGCCTTCCTGAGGTCTTTTTTTATTTTACCATGGCGCCGTCTCAAACTCACAGCTTTGCCTAACTGTATTTTCTGCTGAGAGAAGCATGCAGAAGAATTTGGAATTAATAAAAGTGAGCTCCCAAAGGGGCTACTGAAAAAATCTCAATATTTGTGATGTTAGAAAGACTGTACCTCACAAATAACTGATTTGCAATACAATAAAATTATAAATAAAAAAGTGCAAACAGAGTTCTTTCACATTTATGATTATTTCTCTAGGTTTTTGTCTCATGTTCCAACACTGTTTTCTTAGTAGTTTACTGGCAATTCTTGGCACTATTCAGACAGTCCAGGGGATTGAATATTTTAATGCACAGTGTATTCAATTTGATATTAGGGATGAATGAACAGGCTCAATTAAAACAAGAAGACCCTCAACATTTGCCCAAAAATCAAATAAAACTTTTTAAAGGCTTAATTAACTTTTTTTCTCACTTTTTAAAAAATTTTTTTGCTAGAAATACATCTGAAGAAGAAACCCCCAGATCCAAACACTCCACGCTCGGGGTAGCTCAGACTAGTATCCAAATAGCAGAGCACAGATTCTTTTCTAACATTTGAATCCTTTTTCATTTTCAAGTTATGGTAGGAAGCAGAAATGTGGGGAGAGAAGGTGTTGTTGCAGCATTTCAGACCTAGAGAGAAGTACCTAGCACAGCAAACTTTAATAGAAACCTTATCCAATGGGATTCCTAGCCCAGGTTGGCAGATCGAAGCAGTTCATAGAATCAATATATGTCAAGAGAGCAGCTGAATCTCCAGGTGCTAATCCAAACCCAAATACTGAACCCTTCTGAGGTTCATCCATGGTACTTGATCTCAGAGGTCCTGGTACATTGTAAATAGAGTCAACTAACTGCAAAGAACTCCGAAGACTTTCCAGAGGGGTTTTAACTTCCAAGCTATTGCATTTTGTGAAAGCGCTACAAGGAGACGGCAGGAAATTACATGGTAAAGTGGGAGGCACAGATAAGATTTCTTCCCTCTGTCGTCCCATGTTTTAAAAGCTGCTGCTCACCAGGGATAAACTACCCCTCTTCATCACCTTTTAAAGGAAATCAAAGATAAGTCCATTTTAAAGTGGCCCATAGTTATTAGACTCATTGGCAGTGGAAGAGCATGTGCAGTCTGTCTGACCATCTCCCAAGATGTACACTGCCCATTTAATACAGAGCTAGTATCTCTGCAGCCAGTGCTATTGGGCAGTGCTTTTTCAACTGAGTTGACAGCACCCGTTTGTCTCTCACCCACATCTATGAACTATGGGGTAACTGCAGCTCCAGTGCTTAATTTGTAATGAAAGAGATGCCGGGACTCAAGCAATTAGGAGCTGGGGCTAAAGCAATTTTTTTACTTTCATAATGGACTCAGAAAGCCCAGAGGTGCTGGGGCTATGAACTGCCAATCCTAGAGATGCTGTGGCTATGAACTGCCAAGCCTAGAGGTGCCGGGGATCAGCCCTGGCACAAATTGAGCACTGTGTAGTTCTAGGCCTGCCGTGACTCCCATACAGCTCCTGTAGAAGGCAAAGTCAGGGACTGAGACCACAACAAAAGTCTTTATGTTTTGCTGGCGGGGGGCGCCTCTTTCCCTCACATCTCCATTTTCAGAGCTGTACCTCAGGAATACTCTATGGGCTATACTCGCCAGTCCATCTCCGCTCTCATGCATCATCCCACTGATATCATCCCCCAGCACCCTAATGTTAGGTATAGTTACATGCTCCTGGAAGGGATGGGTTCAGGTCACAAGCTCCTGGAAGGGGGGATGGAGTGGGTTTGGGTGACTCCATATATGATGCATAGTCATCACTTAGGGGGACTGTTATGGAGTTTGGGGTGCAATCCAAACCTGTGAGGGGTTGTGTCACCATTTGCCTGCAACCTGGGGTGCCTTACAATGCCTTGCTGCTGTAGCTCCCAGCCTGGGGTGCTCACAGCCAGCCCACAAACCTGCAGGTCACACACTGAAATGTGTGCTAGACAGCCCTAGTTCAGCAGCTCTGATCCCAGCAGCCTGCGTACAGCCTCACAACCCTACTTTAGCATCCATCAGCCTTCGTTACAACCAGCAAAGTGACCCCAACACACTCCTGGTCCCAAATTTTCCCAAACTGTGTTTTCTGCAATGTCCAGTCCCATCCTGGATAGTTCAGGGAAATAATAAGATTTGTTTGTCCCTCTAAAGACGCAAACCCACATCACAGCTTATTAACTCAACTGGGGTCAATAGAACCTTCCCTGGAAACACAGCACTGAGTTAGCTTATAGTAAAATAAAACAAAATGTATAACAATAGGACATAGGTTAAGTGATGCCAAGTGAAACGAAGAAGGAGTTACATGCACATAAAAGTAAAAACGCATCTAAAAATCAAAAACTTAATCTAGCAAGGCCAAGGGCTTTGTCCAAGATGATTTCTCACCTATCTTCAGTTTCCAGAGGCTTCAACCCCCCGTCAGTTGGAGGACCCACCTTTCTCAGCTTGCAAGAGCTCTGCTCCCTTGTGTCTGTCTAGTGCTGGATGCCAGGATGGCTTCTGTCCTTGCTTATGTCTTCCAAAGTTAAATGACTTTGTTTCAAAAGGCAGGATGCCCTCATGCTGTTTGTCCCTTCCTCTGGGCTTCCCATCCCCCTGCACGTAAATGGGGCTTCTTTTGTTTTGATTTCACCATACTTAATTTTAATTGAAGACAGGTAGATAGCCGCCTTCTCTCCTGTCTGGGAGGGAACCTGTTTCCCCTTGTTTGGCCACAGACTTTAAAGAATAATATTGTTAGGCATTCATACTTCCTGATACAGTGTTAATACAGACAATTCACAATGATATTAATTACCAGTGTGTCATTACCTTTCAGAAAAGACCTCATGCTAAACACTTTTGTAATACAGTAATATTGTAAACAATCAGTTGATTCACTTGCTTATCTCTTGAGGTTCAGCCCCCTTTCTTTATAGGCAAGTAAAACTTTACAATGTATTCTTTGAAAAGTAAAACCCAGACCAAGTTTCTTTCTCCTCCTGGGTGTAGATGCCCTGCTGTCTCTTCCCTCGTCTCTCCCCCACAGCATTTGCTTGATAGCCTTGTTTACCTGATATGAAAAAATGGAACTTCATTGTCTCTACCTGATGATCGGACTGGCCAGAGAAGCAAAATTCCTTTGTCTAGGGAAAACCTGTTTACCCGCACACACACACATGCCTGGTTTAAACACACTTTAGCAATAATTCCAGCATAAATCCATAGCTCTCAGTACACACAGCGCACACATATCGTACAAGAATATTAATGATCAGTGAGTTATTAGTTTTCATAGGATACCTCACAAGGCATACCTTGGACAAAGATAATTACCATAGTGTGTAGGGTGCGATCACAGAGGTGCTCTAAGCATTCATGGAGGCATCTGCCGATTTTGGTAGAGCTGCTGAGGCTCTGAGCTTTGGATGAAAGCAGGGACAAGATAAATAATTCTTTAAGGGCCCAAAATTAAAAGAGTAGAAAATGAACCTGATGTAAGCTTGCAGTTGTATGTGCAGAACTCATATGCTATTGCATGCATGATTTCTGCATATATAATCACTACCATGCAGTGGTGTAGTGGTTAAAAAAAAAAAGAAGTGTGTAATCTAAATCTTTGAGTACATTGGATGCCAGACTCAGGGCTTGTAGCATCTGACTGAGGAGCTGAGGAGTTTTCCTGTTTACTTTCTAATCATAGTAACTTATTTTTACTCTTTTGGGCTAATCAAGAGGAAAATCCCTTGCTGACTGTAACTGTTTTCATTCTCTGCTCAGTCATTTTACCAGTTTATAGTCAGCTGGTTCCACAGTATGGTCAATATTTTGCTGCCATCTTAAATTCAGAACACCCCTCTGCCTTCCCCCATACTATTAATCTTGGGTGCAAAGGGTCTAAGACCTGATGAAGCCAATAGAAAGGGTCCCACTGGGAGCCAGTTCAGGCCCGAAGTAAATATGTCTGTGTGTTTCCTTTGCATTTCTCCTCATTCTTATCCTGAATACATTTGATTCTTTGATGAAAACCCTTTCAACATGAACCACTTTGTTAGCTGGATTAGCCTGAAGGGATGATCATAATTATAGCATTGTCAGAACTGCCTCTTATTTAAAAGCATTATGTTAAAGATGCTTTTGCATACAGTCCTGTAATTTTCCATGGTGTAAACGCTATACTAAGCTGATAAACTTGTTTGTCTATAAAGCCAATTGCTGTAGAAAATCCATTAATGCAGAGGATATAATGCAATTATTTGGAATTGATTTCTTACACGCTTATGAACAGACTTATGAAACTTCAGCTATGCTGAGAGAGTTTATTACAAGAACAGTTATCTTTTACAGTACCTTTCAGTCCAGAGGCCACCCAAGCACTTTACAAGCTACATAGCTGAAGAAAGATGGTCAATAAATTAAGGCACAAGTCTTGGTCTCAGCAGAAATGGGTTCAATTACAGTTACAGTTCCTGTGTAACCATGCGCAAATCACTTAGCCTTTCTTTTCCTCAGTTCCCGATCTGTAAAATGGGGATAATTTTATAAGGTGTTATAAAGATAAATACATTAAATATTGTGAGGTGTTCAGCTTCTACAATGATGGGGCAGAGGGGTACCATAAATACCTTACTCATTATTCAGCGGCCTTGATACACAACAGCAGGCATACAACAAGCTGCACAATGGTGAGGGGAAAGGATATACTGACCAAAGATTTAGTCTCCATTGAATTAAGCTAAAGTCTGCTCTTGGGGCCATGGGATCTTTAATGTTTACACAGAGTAAAGGGACTTTAGCTTTTAATAGAGTTAGTAAGATAGTAACCAGAGGTGGGGGTAGGGAGATCTATGAATATTCTCACAAGTGCCAAGACACCAAGGGGACGGCCACAGAATAAGAAGATAGAAAGGAAGATAGATTGTAAATTGTTTTACTGTGATTCCTGGGCTCCTATTAGTCATTTTTGAAAATCTGACTTTATATTAGCAGAATGTTAATGGCCTTTGATGCATTTGAGAGGAACTTTATTGGAGCTTTTAGCAAAGCTCCACAAATTATCTCAAAGGCAAAGCCCTCTACAGGAAATATAAATAGCATGCAGTAACCATCTTGCTGTATGGTAGATTGGGGCCATAATGAGGTTGTCAGTGCTATCTTCAGGCCTGTGAAACCTACAGCTAGGCACGATTTCATTAAGAAAAATCTAAGTTAACCTGAGGCTCCCAAATGAAAAATGAATCATATATTCCCTATAAAATGAATATATCCAGAAAGACTGATGTGAATAAGACAGATTCATGTTTTTATACAACTTCTCATCTGAATCCAAGAAGATTAGTTTAAACGAAGTAACAAAAGAAGGAACATGACCGCAGACACTGTGTGCTGAGACAAATGCCTTCCTTTCCCTGCCAACATCCCTAACATTTGACATCAAGTTTTAGTTGTTTCTTTAAAATTGCAGTGGACATAAAAAACTGACCTAGTTCACATTTACTTTAGCTTGAGCTACTGGGAGAAACACTTGCATGTTTTATACAAACTAGATAATAGTTAATAGACTAGATAATTGCACCATCAATATTTACTCTCTTATAAGAATGAGGATGTAATACTTTAATATTTAAAAACTTTCAAAATCATTACCAAGCCATATGGGTTTTTTATAATATTTACTGCGCAGTATCTCTGACGTCCATCTTGTGAAGTGCCAGATTTAATTGAAGTGATTGTAATCATGTCACTATTTTGAAGAGGACCTGAACAAAATATGCATTATAAAGACATATTGACAGATTAAATAGATTTTATGGAATTGTGGAACTGCTCCGTTAAAATGTGTCTATATTACTGCATTAGGTAATTATTAAGTTAACATGGCAGAAACTTCCCAGTGCTGTGGAGCTAGTGTTTCACAGTATAAACATAATGGAGGAGAAGAACAAGTCATATGACTTATGTGATCTGTAGATGCAGGAGTGAACCAAACCCTGAAACTTCAGTGCGTTAGAAGTCTAGATCTGAATTTTGTGCCTTGTGCTGATTTGTAGTTCCACAGTAGTCACATGACAGTTAAAACTGTGATTATCCCCTTTTTAGCTTGCTATAGTAGAATTGGAGCCATGAGGTTAAAACAAATCCAAACCAACAATTTTATTCTTACAGTGTCTCTACTGTTTTGCAATATTTTTGGCACAATAATACAACATGTGAAATTCCCCATTTCTGCGCCGATGGTTGTCCTATATTAGGGTGCATTACTGCAAACTCTTTGCACAGAGAGCTCCCATGGTGGATAGTGGGATTCTGCACCATTGAAATCCCACTCATGCCCTATTCTGAGGGCTTTAATGGGACTTCAGTGCCATACATGCCTTATACTGATCTTGTATTGTATTCACCTTTGCAGGTGAATTTTACCCTAGATTTTACCCTAGACATGGTCTAAAACACAAATTGAAAAAGTGTCTGAAATTTCATCAAACATTCCATAATGCCTTGAGGAAAAAATACCTTTCAAAGGTATTTCACACAGATAAAGCCAAATGTGTCCATGTAACTGAAGATCAGTATGGCAGGGACAAAGAGCTTTTTGTAGGTACAGGGGAAGCTGCTTCTATTTGGCAAGTATAGCTAAATATTAAAGGCAGAAATGGATACTGGAGCACAATGACAACTCTTAGCACAAATCTTATGTAATACTATAGCTAAGGAAAGAGTACAGACATCTAATCCCACATTTGGCTCATATATTCAGGCTATCAAATAACAAGACAAGGACAAATAACTATTACATCTTGGTTTAAAAACTAGGATAACTTAATAACTTGCCAGACAGCAAATGCAGATGTTCCATCTATCATAGTCATGGCAAATTCCAAAAGAATGGCCATGATGGGTCAGACCAATGGTCTATCTAGCACAGTATCCTGTCTTCTGACAGCGGCCAGTACCAGATGCTTCAGAGGCAATGAACAGAACAGGGCAATTTCAAGTGATCCATCTCCTTTCATCCAGTCCCAGCTTCTGACAGTTGGAAGTTTAGGGATACCCAGAGCATGGGGTTTTGTTCCTGACCATCTTGGCTAATGGCCATTGATGGACCTATTCTCCAGGAATTTATCTAATTCTTTTTTGAACACTGTTATACTTTTGGCCAGAGGGATGTGGCCTCCATCCAAACTTGGTGCCATCCAGATTGATCTCTGGCAAGGTGCTTAAGGTGGTCTGGTTGTATATTCAGTTTATGCCCATACTGGCAATTTTTGTCACGCCGCCGATGCTTCTGACACCCGTGTGATCAGTGGCCATGTAGAGGCATTCCTTGGTACATATACTTTGGTATTAATTGGCTTTCCCTTTTAATCATATGCCCATACCAAGAAAGCCACCAAAACTGAACCAGTGCTGATGGAAGCAGTTGCTGGACTTGACTTCAAATAGCCTCTTTTTTGATCTTGTCCTGCCACATGATAAGGAGAAGCTGATGAAGATTAGAATTGTAAACATCAATCCAGTGTTCTTCAGCCTTCCTCAGGCTTGAACACAGCTTTCTGTTCCGTAAAAGAGCTCTTCAAATGTACCTTTAATAGCCGGAGTAAAATTTCCAGACAGCAAATACAGATATAGCCTCTATACTGGGGTAAAATTTTCAAAAGCACATAACTGATTTAGGAGCCTAAGTCACATTTTCAAAAGTGGTTTATACAGTAAGGTCTGGATTCTGAAAGGTATTTAGGCACCTAATCTCTATTGAAATCAGTGGGAGTTAGACACAATCCTTTTAAAGAGCTGGACCATAGTGAGCCTAAGTCTTGATGAAAGTCAAAGGGACTCAGGCTCTTGAGGGCCAGACTTTCAAAGACGTTTAGGCACTTGAGGTGCAGCTCAGTGCCCCACAGAATTTTCAAAGTGACTAAGCAGGCTAGGCACCTAACACCCATGGATTTCAATGGGATTTGGGTGCCTAACTCACAGGTGCTTTTGCAAATCCCAGTAGGTGCCTATCTGCATCTTTAGGTATGTAAATATCTTGGAAAATCTGGCCCTTAGGCGCCAAGTCCTTTGACTTTCATTGAGATTGAGTGCCTAAGCCACTTTTGAAAATTTTACTGTAGGACTAAAAACCTGCCTACTCCTACCCCTCCCCAACTGAAATTTAGTCTATAGACACAATATGTGCTGAACATACTTCTTTGTAGCGTACCGAAAGAACACATGAGGCTAAGGTGTAGAATTCACAGATGTCTCCAAAAGCCTACGGTCTCTGGAAGAACACCACCACATTCAGACAGATAAATCAGTAACTGCAGTGAGCCAACTATCAAGACCAAATCTTTTATCCGAACAGATAAAATAAAAATGAAATGAGCAATAGGGAAAATCCCAGGTGTTACTGAAAATACAACCTAGATAATTAATTTAGACTAAATATATGGTTTTAATTGAAAACCCAAATAAGGTATGCAGGTGTATTGATCCATATGATTTAAATAAAGCCATGCAATAAGAACATTATCCACTGAAAACTGTTGAAGTCATGGTATCCAAGCGGCAATACGAAATTGCAGAGAGACCATTGCATAGGCTAGGAGAGGGACTTAATTGATTTTGACAAAGAACCCTATTTACTGTTAATTGATTACAACTCTAACTTCATGGAGATTTCAAAGCTAACAGACAAGCAGCAGACTAGTGATCACACATATCAAATTATAATTTGCAAGGCCGGGAATACCAAAGAGCCTGATTACTCATATTTCCTGAATTTCAATGGATGTGCTAAAACCTTCTAGTCTGAGCACATAATCTCGTCGCCACACAGTAACAGGATGGCTGAGTGAGCGAGTCAGACAATGTAACACCTCTTCTGAAAAAGGACGAATAAACATGCTAAAAACCAGTTACATACCTGTTTGATAACCCTTGTCCTTCGAGATGTGTTTCTCTTGTCTGTACTACTTTACGTGTGTATATGCTATCGCACCAAAGCCGGAGAATGTTTTCCCACAGTGGTACCCATCAGGGCAACGCACGCACCCTGTGCACACTCCTGCTGCCAGCTGAGAGTGTCAAGGGGTGGAGCTGCCCTGACACCCCCTCCCCCCCTGCAGTTCCCTCACACCGGAAGCCGGTATTTGCTGTGACTCTGCTATGGACTATGTCTACACACATGACTGTCCACAGTCACATGTGCTTTGCTGTGCCGTATCCCCCCTATTGTCCACATTTGAAGCCCTGAAGCATGTTCCTGAAGCAGAGCGCACGCTGCAAAAACTAGTATGCTGAGGGGTGTATGTACACATCTCTGCTGTGGCATGGCCCCGTCCCTGTTCTACAGTGCAGCATGGACAGGGAAAAGGGCGTGTATCAGGTCATGGATATTGATAGTTCTCCAAGGCCATTCCCACAATGCACTGCCCCTTACCCAAAGGTCCCTGACCCCCTACCCCATGGCCAGCTGTAGTGGTGACCTACACTGAGCACTTCAGAACAGTTTTCTGCTCCCAGTGCAGGGAGCGCGTAAAACACCTGGAAGTCAGGTACTGGAGGGTGAATGACTCTACCAGTTGCTCCGGGAGGGGACCTTGCACATGCCCATGCTTCAATGAGCTGGACCAGGTGCTCTCCAAGGCTGCAAGTACAGAGGTTGAATTGACTCATGACCCCTTCTGAATCTCACCGGCCTTATTATATGATGGGACACCAATGAGGGGCAGGGCGAGGAGGAAGTAAGGGCTTTGGAGGAAGCCCCGGCAGACCCCTTAGGAAGAAGAGTATGTGATTCTGAACCAGCTTGAGCACCCACCCCAAGGAATCTGAGGAGGACCCATAGTCACTGCAGCAACCAGAACGTGAGACTGGTAAGTTACAATGCACAGCCCTTGCTCTGGTGTTAAAGGCCTGGAACTGCCCTCCTCTTCACATCACGCCGACATGGTCCCCAAATGAGACACAGCTGTAAATCAGGAATTTTATTGCAATCCCAACAACCCCTGTACAGCATTTAGCGGAAGCCACACCAGATTGTGAATGAGCAGCCACTGTGCCCTTGTGCTTGTGCATATATTGGCCAGCACCCTGGGTTGCGTAGCCTGGGGAGAAAGGAAGGGCGGGAGGGTGGTTCCAAAAGCACCTGGTTTGGAGAAAGATCCATTTTCTGGCACTTATGTTTGTGCAAAGACCCAATGCCATTCCTCTCCCTGTCTCCCCTTTCATCCCCTGACAAACAGGAGTCGTGTGGAAGGGGTCAGGGGATGCTTGGTTGCCCACGTGCAGGCAAGGTAGGTGGGGAATGCCTAGTCTGTGCACGCCCACCAGCAGAAAAGTAGGCACTTAGAGGACTTTACCAGTGGAAACTTAGTTACCTGGGGACTTTGGGCACCTACAGGGTTGGACGACAGCTGAGTGGGGAATTTGAGGAACTACAGTTTGGACTTGGCCACCTGAAGTGGCGGTTAGGTGCCTAGATCCCTTTGTGGCTCAAACCCTTTGGGTCACTGACATCTCTCCAGGGTCCCACTCAAGCGTTTGCTCAACAGCACTTAGCATCATTTCAAGGCACACAGCATGACGGAGAGAGCGCCAGTGAGCAAGAGAGAAGCCAAAGGGACGAAAAAGTTAAACAGTGGACAAGCACCCCTGGATCCCCCTGTCCGTTCAATGAGAGCCGTGTCTGCAGAAAGCAGTCAGTGAAGACAGCGACATGCACTGTCATCTCCTTTCTCAGCCAAAACCCACCTCACCTTGCCCAGCCTATCCCACACTTTGGAAGATGCATTGTGTTCTGCTGCGAGCCATGCAGCAGTATCGCTAGCTGGCTGCGGTCTGTTTTGAACATCCTCCTCTCTCATGCTTTCTATGCAATGACTCAGTGATGCCCCAGCACAGCTACTGCTGAGAAGAGCAAATGCAGTGTCCAGGGACATAGTCAAGGTACTTTAGCATTATTGCCAAGCACCTCCTTGCCACACAATGAAGATCAGGTTGAGCAGTCACCTGATTGATCAGGCTGAAGATCAGGTTGAGCAGTCATCAGACACCTCCTGAGGGAGGAGTGCGTGTTGAATGCTGGCCCACTACAGAAGGGCTGTTACTCCAGGAAGCAGCAGTGAGGTTCACTGGGCACAGAGGCTATTCGAGGGCCTGAGGTATTGGGAGCAGGTATATTTGTCCACAGCATCTCACTCCGGAACACAGGCGCTGAATCCACTAAGGGTTAAGAAGAGCAGCAGACCTGTATTTCCCCAGGAAGAAGTATTGGGCTATTCAAGGACCAGACATTGGCGGTGACCTTTATTTTAGAAACACTAATATTCTGTCTCCCCCATCCCTTTGTTCTGCTGTTGTAACCAGGCATGTGTATGCGTATTGTGCCTGTCCGCAGAGATTACTCTTGACAGAGAAACATTGATAAGCAAACCAAGGGCAGGAGCATAACGCTGTTTACAGTCGCTGATAATGGCAATAATAAATATTTTATTTCCTCTCAGTTCTGATGGACCAGTGGAGTTTGATAAAACTGAGATTAAACAACTAAAGAGATTGTGGAGGACACAGGACTGAAGTGTTTCAAAGAGAGCAGGGGCAGATTTACTGTCACGGGCAAGGAGAGCACAAGAGACACACAAAGAGCTGGGAGCTGCGCTACTGCAAACTCACGGCTGGATCAGATCGGGAGGCGCCTGTATTGCACCAACCCGACCTCAGTGCATGGACCCATGTGGAGCTGCTATTGCTAGGTGTAAAAAGTCCATGCACAATAATGAGCACAGGACAGAGGTGGTTATGCTCACATATGCCCAGGGACGAGCAGTTCCAGCTCTCTCTCTGCTCAGCACAAGTCTCTTAGAGTGTTATGGGGACCACGTTTCCAAAAAATTCAGCAGCACCCTCTTAGACACTGAACTGAACGGGCTGATTTTCAAATGAGCACATGCAGTGCTGAGCCCTTTTGAAAATCTGGTACTTATTTTTGTGCCGAAACAGGAGCTGAGCTCTTTTGAAAATCTGGCCCCAGTTTTCGGTGCTGAGTAGCTGAAAATCTGGCCTTGTAAATTCTGGCTTTTAATATGTTTCTGAACAAGATGCTCTGGCTCAACCAGAAGTTATGGGTTTGATGCAGGAATTACAGGGTTAATTTGTCTGGCTTGTGTTATGAAGGAGGTCAGAGTAGATGAATTCAGAGTTGCCCTTCTTGCCTTAAATCCTCTAAATATAGCACTTTTCGTCCACAAAGGATTCCAGAGCAAACTCTCTGTATAGACAGGTACAGGAATCATTTAATCAGCCACCTCTGGGCATGAAAGCTGTCTAAGAACACCCACAATATTACACAGAGGGTTAGAACAGGGTCTGTTTAAAGCCAAAGAGGGAATTTAAGGTGGCAGGATATCCCCAATATTGTCCAAACAGCAACTGGGCCAGGATATTTGCAAATGTATTAGTGACTTGTACCTATTTTCGGAATAGTCTGGAGGAACTATTTCCATCCTAAGGGGTTCTTTAGAACTGCTCGCCTTGGGTGAAATTCACCCCAGGCTGGAGCATCTGTCCGAGCCATAGGCACCACTTACATCCTAGGTAAGCCTCAGGTAGGACAGAAATGGTTTGGCCCAGCCCTTGTGCAGCCCCCTCTGACAGAGGCAAATGGCACCTAAAATGCTGAGCAAATTTTTAGCATCCTTCTGCTCAGAATAGTTTCCCCAGACTGTCCTGTGAATATTTCTGACTGACTAATATGTTCCAGAAATCAGGGCTGGACCATGAACATTTTGCAGACAGGAAGAAGTGATTATATACACCCAACAATCCTCATCACATATCATCAGGTTTGAATGTAGGATCCTCAGCACCACCTTGCAGACCACTCCCACCTGAGCCCAATGCTGGTAGCAGTAGTAAGCAGTTATTCACTAGCAGTCTAGCCTGGAAAGGGGAATGCAAACCACACCAAGCTACATTCATGTAAAATATATGTGCAATGAATAATTTGCTCAGCTCTAGCATGAAGCCTCCAGATGAATCAAGGAGTCTCTGACTGCAAATATTAAAAATCCTGTAAAGCTAAAACAACCGAAGGAGCAGACTAGAGGGTCTCAATTTTAAAGGGAATATGCACACTTCTCTGTTACATTGTATTTTATCAATTAAGCTTCAGCAAGTGCACAGGGTTCTCTGGATCTCATTCTCATGCTAGTATCTGGAGAAAAAGATACAAATTGTACTGACTTTTTTTTAGGAACAAAGTTTTAATAACCAAAATGTTTCTGCACTTTGAATAATGAGAGTGACTCTTCTCTTTCAAATGCTAAATTATTTCAAGCTGAGCTGTTGGAAACTATTAATAATTCAAGTAACTCTGCTTTGGGTAAGAACAGCATCTGTTGGAAGCTGTTAAAGCACAGGAATCACTTGCCTTTCAAAGTTATTTTACTATTTTCTCATTCTTGTTATGAGAAAAAAGGATGCAACGTTAAGTGATAGGAAGAATGTGTCACTTCCTGAGCAAGTGGGGGGTGAATGACTGAAAAGACAGATTCCCATTGGGCCTAATCCTGATGTACTTTGCCCTCGCTCAAACAGAACTCCCGCTTGTCGTTAGCTTAACCAGAAGATTAAAATCCTACGGATCAGGCCCCTTAGAGATCGGGGTGAATTAATCATTGCAATTAAAACAAGATGGGTAGAACAGGATCCACAGCTGTATACTCCCAGGTCTGCAGGCATTTAGATCCAGGGATTTGGTTCATCTTATTACAATGCTGCTTTTTGCAATATTCAGACAAGATCTGTGTTTAGGGTTCCAGCACCTCCTAAAATTGAGACTTGTTCATATCTAGAATTTGGGCTGGAGCCTGTGTCAAACAAGAACCATCTATAACCTTTGCCTAAAATTCAGACTGACGCTCAAACCAGTTACAAAGTTCAGTTAACGTCTTCCTCTTTTTGGAATCGTTTGCATGTTGCACTTCCTGTCTACAGGCAGACATCGAGGTGCTGCATCCCCAAGATAGAGGGGTGAAAATGGGGGTGTGACATACCAAAACCCCAGCAGAGAAGGGATGAAAACAGAGTGCTAAATCTCCAACACAGTCAATCAGGGCTGAATCCACTGATTATGATTCTCCCATCCAGAGAGCAAGAGAGAGAGACAGCACTGCTAACTCTCACAATTCAATTGCATGTCTCATGCTATTTGGTGGTTTTCTTAAAGTCCCAGCCCCTTGAGTCAGATGACTATGGAAGAATCTGCTTTTGTTTTTTAAAAAAGGTAATTTCACAGCTTTCGTGATTACAGAGAAAAGGTTGAAAAGGTGACCCCCTGACGCCTCCAAAACCAGACAACAAACAAAAAGGACCCACCATTTATTATTTCTAAATATCATGATGCGGTAAGCCAATCTCATGAGTTAGGGGCCTGACTCTTGATTTTTGAACACTTGAGGTGAGCTGTGCTGCAGAAGCTAGATTTTACTAATACTGCAAGCTCTTGGGGGAAGGGACTGTCTTTTTGTTCTGTGTTTGTACAGCACTCAGCACGGTGGGTCCATGAGTGAGGATTCTAGGTGCGGTGATGATGATGATGATGATTGATGATGATGATGAAGATATGGGCATCTCCTAGCAATCTGTACAGGAAAAGTCTTCCTTTCAAACACACGTACCTGCATCTAATTTATTGGTGTAGTTACCACTGTTGGACATGTCAATCACCTAAGTTCATGCACAAGAGAGTAATTATGGTCATTTGAAAGTGCAGTTACCTAGCCTGCATGTGGTTGCAGTTAATGAGCACACAAATTAAGTGTGCAATTGGACACCTCCCATTTTTAAATTTCAGGCCTTAAAATTTTCCACAGCTATATGAATAAATATAATTACAAACCCTCCAAACTCACCTGATTTAGGTTTGGGTACAAATTCACATCTCATCTCAGATTTGTCTAACCGTTCACTCTAGTGTGAGAATGCTGTTAATCAGAGTCCAGTTTTGAATGAACCTGGCCCAGTTCCAGTATTGTCAAGCCCAAGTGTTCTAAAATTGTGAGTCAGACACCAAAAATAATCATGAGATTGGCACACAAATTATGAGATTTAAAAAATAATAATGTTTCGTTCTTTTTACTTGACTTCTGGTGTTTTTCTCTGCAGCTGTGAGGGCTAGAAAATTACTTTTTTTAAATGAAAGCTGAGATGCTTGAGAAATCACCTGACTCCAGGAGTTAGGGCTTGAAGGAAACCCCAAAATCACAAGAGTTGGCAATACTTTGATTCATCTTTTTGATGTGAAAAAAGACAAAACATGACAGTTTCATTATTTGGATTTTTGGTTTATTCATCACCAAAACTGAAAGTGAATATAAGGGTGTGTCACCCTCAACAAACTGCAACTAGCAGATGAGTGCAGATGTGGGAATTCAGATAAGGATCCATACTTTAAACACCCCAAATTTCTAGGGGTGTTTAGATAGAGTTTAGTCCTGTCTCTTACTGAAACCAAAGAAAAGGCTTGATTAATTCTTATGATCTGAAACCAGAGAGTTTTGCATTGCTCTAATTATTCACTGAAACCTATTCATTTAAGTGTAGACTTTAAGAACTAGCTGAAAGGGAAGTTAATATACAGGATATCCCTGTGCTAATCTCACTCATGTCAGGGGCTCCTGTGAAATGAGATCTGAAGGATTTATTAAAAGAAATCAATGGACTGAGAGGGGCATGGCTGGTTTCAGAAGATCAGTTCTGGGCTTTTGCCTTTGGTTTCCATGTGATCACAGATCTAGATAAATATTCAAAATATTGTGAATGGGTCTGATGTATTTTTATAATTATTCATTCAGATGCTGTTGGAGCAGCTAATTAGAAATGGTCTGCAACTCATTAATGCTCACATTTTTAAACCACTGTTTGACAGATTTTGGACTCGGAGAATCTGGCTGTGTTCTTAGCACATGAGGGTAGACCTGTGTGAATAACCAACTGGGGGAAAGGGGGTGGAGAGGGGAGATTCAATGGAACTGCAATTTAAAAAAAAAATTACAGATCAACCCACAATGAATTTTTAAAAAAATGTTCAGGGAACCTAAAAAGTAAAATGATATTTGTTTCTGGTTGAACTATACATTTGGTTTGTCCCAAGATAAAACGTTTTGTGTATTTGAGGGGGTGGGAGGGTAAACCTTTAAAAAAAATAAATGAATACAATGGAAGAGGTTTGACAGGTGCCCGATGGCCCTGACTAATGGGCATCTGGAACTGGAAGTCGCGTCACGAGGTGTTTGGCTGCTCTCGTTCTTTTAAGTTGTGGTAGGAAAATGGATCTGAGGCTGGACTCTAGCTAATTCCATAGGTGCTGGAACTAGGAGTGCAGGGGAGTGCTGCCGCACCCTCGGGCTTGAAGTGGGGGTTTCCATCAGATACAGGATTTATAGTTTGGTTCAATGGTTCTCAGCACCCCTACTACACAGATCATTCCAGCGGCCGTGGCTAATTCTCTCTCTTTCATGAGTGGGGGGCTGGAACAATTTTTATAGTGGAGGTGCTACGAGCCATTGAACCAAACTGTAAATCCTGTATCTGATGGAAACCACTTCAAGCCTGGGGGTGAGGCAGCCCCCCACAGTTCCAGTACCGATGTTCATGAGCCACCAAAGGGATAAGTCCTAGAAACCCGTCACAGCACAGTACCTGAAGAGTTATCCAGCTGCTGTTTCCTGAGAGATCGAAGTCTCAGTGAGAGGTTTTTGGAAATATCAATAACAGATTTACTCATCAGGATGAGTGATTCCTTTTTGTTTTAAAAAAATTATTTGTGAAACTTGTTTTACTGTACAGGCATTGCCTGTGTTCTTCATTCTGTTCTGTTGTGTATATCTCATCTCCTTTATAACCCACTGTACGCATTCCAGGCCATTTTTTTTAAAATGTTAGAATAAAGTTCCTTATCATGTTCTGCATTATCATCTTCTCTTTTTTTTTTGGTAACAGCAGTTAAGCAAGGAAGGAATAAGTCTGACATTACCACCTAAGATTACTATCTAGAAGATGAAATTGATGTTGCTACCATGATTTAAAATACCTGTTAGCACCTGGTTAGATATATGCTAACACCTTTACCATCAGGCTAGTTGCGTAGGTTGTAACTTGGAGGGTTAGATCCTTACAGGAGTCAGGAGCCATATGGTTGTTCTGAAAGCAAAATTCCAGTGGAATAGCCAATTGTAATTGTTATTAATGGTTTATATTGTAGTCATGCCCAGTGGCACCATTCAGTATCTGGGCCCCAGATAGTGGATGCTATATACTCAAAGATGAAGAAGAGATGGTTCCTGGACTGAAGACCTTAAAAAGTCCATGGGGTGGAATCCTAGCCCCATTGAGATCAATAGCACATTGACGTCAATGTGGCCTGGATTTCACACCATATGCCCATAAAATATGAATGTCACTTTTCAGGAGGTGCATGGTTTATGTGATACCAAGGCTCCAATCATGCAAAACACTTGTGAACTGTGAGTAGAGTTCCAGACTTTGCAGGACTAAGGCCTAAAGCAGCTAAGAACACCACACAGTTCCGGGAGAAATATTTAACTGTGATAGCATGTGACAACATCTATCTGTGGCTCCTAATATAAATCATCGGAAAGGGCCCTTCCTGCCTTCATTTTCCTCTCCACTGTGACAGCTGCACAATGGTGAGGCAGCTGCTATCCTTGCTGGAATTTCCAGGGGGCTAGCCTAACAATTTTTACCAGTGCAAACTGGAAATGTCCGCACTGATTAATGAAGAGAGGAACACTTGCTATTCATTGTTCCAGCTCAGACACAGCAAAAAGGTAGAGCTTAATGCTAGTAAAACATAACCAATTGGTGTTTAAGTGGAACAAATCACATTTACTCTGAATGAATATATTCTAAACCACTGAGTTTTAACAGTGTTAATAAAGCATTAAGAGAGAGATTGAAGTTTGAAGTAACAGAAGAAAAACCGTCCTATGCTGTAGTAACAGAAATGAATTCGATTTGGTTTCCAACCTATATGGAAATGGCCTACATGCTTAATAGGAGAAACACACATTTATTCCCTGGGCTAGTTCTTATAACTACTCCAACTGCTGAGCAATTTAAAACCTATGCATTTTTATAAGTGTCCATTTTTTACAGCTGATGAAAATAACCCTTTGGCACTGGTTAAATTATAAATGGAAAAAACAGGGATGATGCATTGCCAGAATACTAACAGAACAGCTGTAAGGGATCAACAGCACTTAACTGTGCAGTACAGATCAGTTTCTATTATGGGCTAGAATGATCCAGAATACAGAATACAAACACACATAACGGTGATGACCATGCAAAAAATCCCACAGCATGTGGTCAACTGTGGATCCAGCTGATAAAACCTGGTGATTGTTTCAGGAAGAATGAGGGTTTGGATGGGGATGTGGATTCCTTTTATTAAGAGAATGAGCTTTTGTGGGGCTGCAGTGTGTGTGTGTGTATTTTGTATCCAGTCTATGTTTTGTTTTGCCAAAGGCCAGTGGTTTCCTACTGTCATTTTTGCCTCTGATTGTATTGCATTCTTTTTATAATTATATGGTACAATCAGAATAAATAAATAAATAAATAATCACATGGCTCTGAAATTTATGCTTTGATCACCTACCTTCTGCCCACTAATCCAGCTCCCCAGAATTTATTCCAATAATCAAAACTCCCCATGCCTTTGTCACTTGTAATTCAGCTGTAGAAGGTCATGCTCATACAATCTTTATACCATGCTACACCATGGTGTGTGTGGAGATATACATGTGTATGTGTATACAAACACACACACATATATTAGTTACAAATATCTCCATTACAAGAATGCTATGGTTGCAATGTCAAGCACTCAAAAGTTAGGAAATGCCAGGATTATGGTTGCTTGTGCGCTCTTAATTCAGCTACTTTGTGCACATGCATTATGATACAGTCTTTAATTACATGATCACATAATATTTTTCCATATTTATAGAGAGAAAGATATTATGTAGTATACACTTGAAGAGCAAAATTCAATTCAACCTTAACTATGGAGTCACGATCATTTTTCATACACACACATATACAAATACACAGCATTCAAGTACTCAGAACACAAAAAATTCCACATTGAGGTGAGAAAGCAACCTTAATGCCTTACAATATAGTTTCTCTTCAGATCATTTTACAATTAGTTGTCAATGTGATATGCAATACATACTATAACTTCTTATACAGTCATACATGTCATATGTATATTACAACGAACATGGTCTTCATACATCAGACTTGACTTGACTTTTAATTTTTAATAAGTTCTAGCAAGCCACATTTGACAAATTGGCTTATTAGTTATGTACTATTTATAGTTCGGAAATTAACACATATATAATTATGTCAAGGATTTCCATATTTTAAGACGAGCACAAAGTAGACACACTTAAGACTGAGCTTTTAGCATTAACTCTCCATTGTGTAATTGATTTCTCAACTGTAATATTACATTAAAACTATTTTAACCCACACTGACAATGTGTGGCTCTCTGTCCCTTTCTAATGACAGGTTTCAGAGTAACAGCCGTGTTAGTCTGTATTCGCAAAAAGAAAAGGAGTACTTGTGGCACCTTAGAGACTAACCAATTTATCTGAGCATAAGCTTTCGTGAGCTACAGCATCCGATGAAGTGAGCTGTAGCTCACGAAAGCTTATGCTCAAATAAATTGGTTAGTCTCTAAGGTGCCACAAGTACTCCTTTTCTTTTTGTCCCTTTCTAGTGGCCAGTCCATGTATGACTCTGCTACATTCTTTGAACTAATAGACTAGGGGAACATTTTCAAATGTACCTAAGCCACTTAGGCACTCTTGAAAATTTTAGCTCTGGTTCTTTAGCTCAAGTAGGAGCAGAGGTTCATGCGTTTAGCTTCCAGCTTCAACCCTTGCTGCCAATAACCCATCCAAGGGCGTCAGGTTACATGTGAAATGTTTGTGCACAAATAGTTCAATGCAAGACACTATGGAATTTTTATTACCATGAATTTGGAATTCACTGGAGAGTGTGGAAAATGTAAGTATGAATTAAATGGGACATAGTGTTTTGAGCACAGGGCCTGACATCAAATTCTGAATTCAAATCTTAGTTGTATCACTGACTTCTGTAACATATCAGGTTGGTGAGGGGCTGTCAGCTTGGCCCTGCAACCTTGGGTGCCTTACAATGCCTTGCTGTAGTAGCTCCCACCTGGGCCACTCACAAACAGCCTTCCCGCATGCAAGCCGCACCCTTAGGCCATGTCTACACTACAGAGTTAAGTCAACTTAAGTTATGTCAACGATCATAAACCGCTGTAATTACATCACTTGAGAATGTTCACACAATACTTCCTATGACGGCAGAGCGTCCAAATAGAGTTGGTGCTCTAGCACTGACAGAGAGAGAGAGCAGTGCACTGTGGGTAGTTATCCCACCATGCAAATCGCCATCTTATCCTGCTAGGAGTTCTGGGAATAAATCACAGTGCATCATGGAGGTAGAATCACTGCCCCATGATGCAGTTTTCTCCATCCCATAATTCCAAGCGCTTCCGACTGTGTTTACCCCTGTGTTTAAACTGTGTGCCTGCCATCTCTGCCGGACAGCATGGATCCTGCACTGTTCACCAGTCTTGTGAGGAGTGCTATGAATACAATGTGGCTGATCCTGCAGTATTTCAGGAGCTGCAAATCTGGCCAGGAAGCTGGACTGCCTACCCTGCTGCGTACCATGGAAAGAAACCATTCAAGATTGATGTTGGCATTCACGGAGCAGTTGCACATGGTGGTCTGTAGCCACTGGGCTCAGGAAACAAGCACCAAGTGGAGGGATCAATTGCGATGCAGGTCTGGGATGACGAGCAGTGGCTGCAGAACTTCTGTAGGATCAAAGCCACCTTCTTTGAACTCTGTGCGCAGCTTGCCCCCTCCCTGCAGTGCAAGGACACCAGAGCGAGAGCTGCCCTCGCGGAGGAAAAGCATGTGGCAATCACTGTGTGGAAGCTGGTGAGTTCAGACTGCTACCAGTCAGTCGTGAATCAGTTTGGAGTTGGGAAATCCACCAGGGGAGTAGCGGTGATGCAAGTGTGCAGGGCCATTTTATCAGGACAATACTGACCAGCCGATTAGGAGTTTTTCAAATGATACCCCACAAGGCATACCTTGTACAAAGATTATTACAATAGTGTGAATACAGGGGTGTTTTCATCACAGCTCCCTCTCTGGCCTTGAGCAAGTCACTTTTGTCTTGCCTGTATGCCTACATAATAGGCTATTACTGAAACAATCAAATAAAATGTCTAATTACTCATTTGCCACAATTATACTAACTGTATATATCCAAGCATATCTGGAAATCTGGGCCTTAAATTGCTCCGTGCCTCAGTTTCCCCATCTGCAGAATGGAGACCATAATATTTAACTATCACCCTTTTTTTTTTGGAGGGATGAGGATTCATTAGCTAGAAAATATTTATGCAGCGTGTTGGAGTTAAAAAGCCCGCAGATGTGCCAAGTATTTGTGCAAGGACTTCCTCACCTGCCTCATTTTGATTATTATGGAGCACTGTCATGAGAGGTCATGGCTACACAGAACAGGTGAGGTGGTTCTTGGAATTGCCCAAAGAGTGAACAAAAGCACCTTCTAATTTCAGAAAAATGTAGGCAGGGAAGGTTGGACCTTATAAACGCACTATTAGGCACCTGGATAGGTAATCTGCATCTACTGATTCTACAGTACAAAGTAACATCATTGTGTTGGGAAAAGGAAATCCTTGGGAATAAGGGTATCCTGTGCTGTAATTAATGAGTTGGATTTCAAGACTCTATATTAGCTAGGGTTCCCCTGCCTGTTTCTAGTATTACAGAACCTAAATTCAACCAATCCCAAGAGTGACGGGGGAAGAGAAGGAGATGTCCTCTCAGGGAATGGAGCATCTGATTAAATTCTCCATTGCCAATGGCTATTAGCCGGGATGGTGTCCCTAGCCTCTGTTTGCCAGAAGCTGGGAATGGACGATGGGAGGGATCACTTGATGATTACCTGCTCTGTTCTTCCCCTCTGGGGCACCTGGCATTGGTCGCTGTCAGAAGACAGGATACTGAGCTAGATGGACTGTTGGTCTGACCCAGTATGGCCGTTCTTATGTTCTTATGATATAGGGCCACTTAGACTCACAGGCCTGGTTTACACTTAAACTTAAATCCTACAGCGGCATAGCTAGGTCTGTCAGGGATGTGAGAAAACCACATCCCTGAAAAACTTCCCATGTAGGCACAGCTACGCCAACAGGAGAGTGTTTCTGGCAGCGTGTCACTCAGAGAGGTGGGGTTCCTTCATCAACAGAAAAGCTCCTTCTGGCGGCATATGCTGCACCAATGCTAAGGCGTACGGCAGGGGTGGCCACCCTGAGCCTGAGAAGGAGCCAGAATTTACCAATGTACATTGCCAAAGAGCCACAGTAATACATCAGCCCCCGTCCTCGCCCAGCTCCCAGCGCCTCCCACCCACCGGCAGCCCCGTCAATCAGCGCCTTTCCCTCCCTCCTCGCACCTCCCGATCAGCTGTTTCGTGGCATGCAGGAGGCTCAGAGGGGTAGGGGGAGGAGCGAGGGCATAGTAGGCTCAAGAGAGGGTGCGGGAAGGGGTGGAGTGGGGGCAGGGCCTGGGGCAGAGCCAGGGGTGGAGCAGTGAGCACCCCCCGGCACATCGGAAAGTTGGCGTCTGTAGCTCCAGCCCCGGAATCGGTGCCTAGACAAGGAGCCGCGTGTTAACTTCTGAAGAGCCGCGTGTGGCTCCAGAGCCCCAGGTTGGCCACCCCTGGGCTACGGCAACATAGCTTTGCTGACGTAGAGTCTGTAGCATTGTCGTGGCCACAGCAACACTCACATCCCTCCATCAGTTGCCCTGGCATGAGATCTCAAAGTGTGTGATTGATCCAAAACCCTTTGACAGCAATAGAAAGTTTCCAAGAGGGCTTTGGATCAGGCCCTAATGGGCAGCTAAGGCAACAGCTGCTTCATGCCTCATCGATTCTGTTTTGCTTGCTCTGGAATAGGATGGTGCTCACCCTGTCTCTGCCTGAAGGAAAACAGCTTTTATTCCTAGAAATGCATGCCAGCCTTTGTAATAAGCTGGAGTCAATCACGAGCCTCAGAGGATGCATTTGCTTTAATTTAGGTTCTGTGTGTACGCGTCTCTGCTATTTGCTAGCACCCAAAGAGCCGTTACTTTCATTACCCTGCTTCATAAATATAAAATAATGCCAGACAAACTGCACAAAGCCCCCCCTTGGCTCCGGCATGACTGACATTGGGTTTTTTACTAACTTCTTGGCCTTTTGGCCAGCTACAATAATGCAAGTTTCATCTCTATCATGTCCTCTAACAGTGGTCTATAGCCCATCCATAGCGGGGGATGGGTGGGATGGACTAACCAGTGCTTTCCCCTCCACCATCCGCGACTGATCAGGGACTCCAGCTTCTGCTTTTAACTTTCTAGTCCCTCTCCCTTTGTTTCTGACTCAGCCTTTATTTTTCCGACACCTGGTGTAAGCAATTAGGCTCTGTACGGTCTGCAAACAGGGTACAAGGGATGCTCTAGTGCATATGGCCCTGGCCTGGGACACAAGACCTGGCTTCATTTGCCTGTTCAGCCTCAGACTCAGTGTATGACCTAAGACAAGTCACTCAGTCTACTCTGTGATTCACTTCCCCACGTGTAAAAATGGGGATAACAGTGGGCCCACCACACAGCGAAGCTGAGGGTAAAATCTTCTGACAATTGTGAGGTGCTCAGATACCACGGTGATGAGGGCCAGGAAAGTACCTAGATAAATGACTTGCCATGGAGGCTGCTTGAAGTCTTTAAATCATGATCTGAGGACATCAGTAACTCAGGCAGAGGTTGGGGGTCTATTACAGGATGGGGTGGGTAAGGTTCTGTGTCCTGCGCTATACAGAAGGTCAGACTAGATGATCAAAATAGTCCCTTCTGGCCTCAAAGTCTAACCGTAGCTCCTACTGGCTTATGGCCTGACCTAGTGGCCAGTCAAGACTCCCATTGACTTCCTAGGCTCTTCGCCAGGAGCTAACTCTTCTTTGGCATCAGTATCACAGCCGTGTCCTCGGATTGAGGGAACGTCTCACCTGCAATCATGGGGAGTGACTGCAGCTCAAGCTGATGTGTTTGAGCTAGCTCTGGTCAAAGCTATCATGATTGCAGGATAATGTATCCTGAATCTTAGCAGTGCCTCCCAGGGCCAGAACTGCATCTTGGGGACCAGGGTTTATGTGGCCCCATCCTTCCTCCAACCATGGGAGTTCCGGAAAGAGAAAGGGAGAGTGATTCAATGAGCTTGAGCAGCCAACACTAGCTGAAGCTGGGATCTTTGGGCACTGGGGAGGCCATGAGAGCCCTTTGTACCGTTTTTACTCTGGACATTTGTGTCCTGTGCTGTTTGTCACCAACACCTGCTCTTCTCTTACTACTGCTCTCCACTGCTCTATCCCACCTTCCTCCCCTCTCCCTCCCAGTCTGCTCCCTTCCTTTAGTCTTTCCTCTTGCCTAACCCCTCCTGACAAAATCTCTACCCCTCCCAAAAAGCAACCTGTGGCACTAACCTGACATCTGCAGGCCATCACCTTGTTCACTTTCCTTGTGTGTTCTAACCCTTTCCCCTGCCCTGGGTCCATCTTTCTGTTTAGACTGTAAGCTCCTGGGGGCAGTGACTGTCACTGAGTACATCCACACTGGAGCTCAAGGTGTCATTGGAGCTTGGGAAGCACCCCCTCGTTAGCTCTCATTGAGCTAGCAGGCTAAAAATAGAAGTGTAGCCACAGTGGCGGAACAGGCTAGCTGTCTCATAGACTTTAAGGCCAGAAGGGACCATCATGATCATCTAATTTGACCCTCTGAGTCCTATCTCATTCAAAGACTCTAGCCATATACTTTGGATGGCTAGCCTGTCCCATTGCTCATGCCGCTGAGGCCACATTGCTATTTTTGGCACACTAGCTTGATCAGAGCTAGCATGGGAATGTCTTTCAGAGCTGGATATTACACCTCTTGCTGCAGTGTAGAGATACTCAAAGCACATGGGCAGCGCTGAGCACAATGGGGATCTGATATAAGCTGGGACCTCTGGGAGCTGCTGTAATATAAATTATTAATAATAAATACAAACATGGTTATTTTTGTTGTATGGATGGACCTGAGCTGCAGTAACACAGGTATCCAGCTTCACCCCAGGCGTAACTCTCCTGAAGTCAGACTTAGTTACTCCAAGCAGGCGTTTGGCCCAATGCATCTGGCTGCCATTTGGGAAACTTTGGTAGCTTCTTAAAGGGGACCCGCAAAGGGTGTGGGGGTGGGGGGTGGGGGAAATGGGATTCTTTTTCTTTAAGACACAGTGTCTTCAAAACTGGGCTTTTCACTGTGATGGATAAAGAAAGGGGAAAAATAAAGTGGGGGAAGTGAGTTCAGATTAACTGTAGTAATTAGAAATAAAGGTCTTGTCTACTGTGTTTTTTTCTGGAAGACTCTGTGGAAAACTGCAAAACTAGTGGATTTATAACATCACAGATACCAGGGAATCAAATGCTTCATAGTTTGAGACAGGAAGTGATTTCATTTTAAAACTCAGACTTTTGTTTGGTTTTGCTGACACTAGACTTGTGAGGAGGATTGAGAATTCATGAAAAATTTCAAGATTTTGAAATCTTGTTTTGTCCTGAATCAGAATGAAAAAAAACCCCACCAAAAACCAGAATTTTGAAAATTCTCAACAACTGAAAATTCCAAGATATTTTTATTGTAGGTCAATCCAAAGGTTTCATTTAAACAAAATCGGAACTTTCTTTAAAAAAAATTCAACTTTCTATGTGTAGTAGGAAGAGAGCCTGAGACATAAGCCCTTGTATCAGAGACCCGGTATGAAGCCTGAACTAAAGTAGCAGTCAGAATGTTGCTGACATAAAGCAAACTCAGGCTGTGAGCTAGAGGCAGGCCCTGCTCACAGAATCTGGCAAGAAAAGGGCTGGTAGTACAAAAACACATTCCTAAGAGGTGCTAGGCACAGAGCACTCACACAAACACATTCCAGAACACCTCGGTACCAACACATTCCCAAAAGAGAACAGGAACATGCTGACCCATCCTAAAGAGAAGGTCAGAATGATAGTGTAATGAGTACAGATGTACAAGGTGATGGGTGGTAACTGGCTACATCAGAGGGTGTCAACTAACTATGTCAGAGGGGCAGTACATAACTTGTTTGTATTGATATATAAAATGGAGCCTCAAAGGGAGTGTCTCTGTTTAGCCTAGGGAGGAATGGAAAGTCCCGCCATTCACTGAGCTAGTCTGTTGTTATCGGCATACATGTATTCGTGGTCCGGTAGAGTCTGCGGGATACTACTACTATGCTTCATCTACAATAAACCTGGCTGGGTGCCTTTGTACCTTAACGGATCTTGTGGTCATTGGGCAGTTCACTCGAGGTCTGCTGTGCCAGCTGTCTGTGCAGAGCTGAGACAGCACATAGGGAGAACATACACACACACAGCCAAACATCTGACGACAGTATGTATACTATGTAACAATAGAATAACAATGGTAAAAATCTCTTTGAAACAAAAAGTAATTTCAAAATGAAAAAAATAAAAACATTTCATTCTGAAAAGTGTCAAACCAAGATGTTTCAACATTGTCAGAACTCTATGGCAACAGAATCCCCTGGTTCCAAAGTCTGTCTGACCAGCTCTGTTTAAAACCTGCTTGACTCCAATGGCTGCATAGCCGGAGGAGAAAGTTAAGTACACACATTCCCGGCTGGTGTATGTTGGGGTCGCTTCATTGGAGCTGAGGCACTCTACAGCAGCAGAGAATATAAGTGCCTGCGTGAGGCCCCAGAACACATCATTTTAGAAAAGGCTTCATATTGTTTGTATTTAGTAATAACTTTGAATACTCTACTGCATTGGTATATTTGTAGTTACTCTTTATATTAATAGCTCTATAAACTATACAATGAGAGAAATGGGAGTTGCCCCTTTAAAAATAAGGAGGGGGCACAAGGAGTGGTCTCTTGGAGCAGCAGGTGCTGCTATGTTCGGCGGAAGTGAAGCACTGGGGAGGATGCAGCCTGGAAGAAGCTCCCAAGACAGGTTAAAATTTCAAGACTACGTAACGTTCTCCTTCCAAGAGTGTGCTGTGTTGTGGGGGGAGGTGTGACATTGGCATCCTGGCCTTTTTATTAAGAGCACCCCAGCATGCACCTCTGGGAGAGCGGAGTCCTCCAGCAAAGAGAGCAGATCCAACTTGAACTCCCTGCTAGTCTAAAGGCAAGAAAATAAGGCAGAAGAATAGGAACACATTTCCAGGCCATTGTATGACACGACGAAGGGAACAGACCATCTTTTGCCCCTGCAGGTCTCCTCCATTAAATTCCCCCAGTGTCTGATGGCCAGGGGGCAGACATCTCCCTGTAAATGTTAGTGACTGAACAATACTGGACTGTGACATTTTCTCTCGACTGAATGGCTTCCCCTTTACCCAGAAACCTCCACAACCAGCTGTCATGTGGCTGTGGTGCTTGAGCCATTTTTTTCAGAAGAACTGGAAGTGACTGAATCAAGGGCCTTGTGCGGAAAGGCAATGAGTCCCCAACTCCCATTGCTAGCTGAGGGAGTTCAGAATATCCAAGGACTAGGCCCTAGCAGTGGATAAACCAGAAAGCCCTAGGCCTTGTCCATACCCAAAACTTGCAGTGATTTAGTTCGGCCTGGTCTACACAGCACAGTTCGATTGACATAAGCTGCCCTGCTGTGCAAGTGTCATCACTTAAATTTGGCTCCCGCCGAAGTAAGTACCTCTCTGCGCTGGTTTGCTAACACCGGCTCCCGGAGTGGCACAGAGTCACAGTCGATGTCATTAGGTCGACAAAGTGTAGATGTTGCGCTGCTTATATGGACTGTTACTGGCTTTCAGGGGCTGCCCCACACTGACAATACAATCGATACGAGTACTCCTGGGGAGGACGCACACCACCAGCACAAGGCACCAAGTGTGCACACACCCCACACACAAGCAGTTTAATAACTGCAGTGGGTGTATGCCGACGTAAGCTAGGTCGACATACTTGTGTTGTGTAGACATGGCCTTAGATAAACTGGTGTGCTCCCCTGAGTGGACACTTGTTTCGTTTTAAGGGGGGATTGTTTCATTCTCTTATCATACACTGCAAGCTCTCTGAGGCAGAGAACCTTGTTCTGTTTGTGCAGTGCCTACCACAATGTGGCCTGGCCCAGGACTGGCACTCCTAGCCTATCCCACAGTAACCAATGACAGGAATATGCTTAGTTTAAACCTGTTCCCAGTCAACTTAGATTAAACCAAAATATGCCTGGCTTTAAACTGAACGGACTTTAACTAACCCACTTTGAAACCACACCTGCAGTTAAACGTATGCAGCTCTGCATGTGGACAAGCCCCTAGTGATCCCTGATTGTCACAATGGGCCTGCACCTGCAGGAGCCTTAGAGCTGCCTTCTCATTTCCCATCGACTGAAGGGGGAAACTGAAGCCATTCAGGACACGCTTTGCACAACGGTGTCCAATGAGAAGGCCAATATGTGACAGCTCAGTACTTTAATAAATAATATTAGGGAGGCATGGCCCTGCTACAGACAAGAGTGATGGGTTCCTGCCCGGTTATTAATCCAGGATTGACTTCAGGCAAGTGCTGATGGGGACATATTCCTGTGCTGCATAGAAGGCCAACATACAGCTGAGGAAACCTAGCAGCTCTCCAGCTGGCAGAACATCTGCCTGCAGCATTTTGCCAGGGGTCACAGGACCAATCTCAGCTGCAACGGTGTGAACTGCCAACCTCAGTCCAGAAACTCTCAGCTCTCCCAGTCTTGACAGCCTCACACGGGGTGACGTTCAGTGGGGAAAGATGGCAGCTCTCCTCACAGCTGCTTTCACAAACAAACGCAACTAAAGTTAGGAGGCGATTCTTTTAGCCACGGGGTGTTTGCATATGTGATGTTTCTTGGGACACTCTGAGCTGAATCACTTTGTTATCACCGGCCACCAGAGCAAGGGAGTCTAGCCAGCACTAGCTGGGTGTTAGCTTCTTTGCACAACCAGCCTGTCAGCCACTCAAGCACTCTCCTCTAGGTTAGGCTAGCCCTATCTTTGCCTTGCAGGTTGGCAACAGATGCACCCCAGCCCCCGAGTCCTTTCAAAGTGTCCCCCCATGGAATCCAGCCACTGATCACTGGATAGCCACCAAAAATCCCCAGGTCCTGTCTTCCCAAAGGAAGTGTGCCACAGTTTACCAGTTTGACCTTAGACAACTGCTCCTGTATTATGCACAGCACTTGAATTCAATTATAAAACAACAAGGAAATTCATTTAAGAAAGAACAGAGATTCAAATAAAAATCAGTGTGAGACACGGGAACAAATGGTTCCATATAAAACAAAATCATAACATGCATTCTATAGACTAAATTCAATAAGAAGGCATTCCCATGTTTCCTACAAGATAGTTTATCCCAAGTTCTTTCCCAAGAATTTTTCCATCAGTGAGGCTGAGAACCTTCTCCCAAGATCAAGCCAGCTGACGGCTTGTCCTCCCAGGTTGAAGGAATACCTAGGGGTTCATCTGTGCCCCGATATAGTTCCAAAAGTTTATTGTCTTACCTCTAAACAGGACAACTCCTGCTGTTTACCTCTTCCTGTTAATTTCCCTTTTTTGAATATTTCACAATCCTTCATTAACATTTGGCTCAGACTGAGTGGATACCCACTGTGAACTACGCAATATTTAACTTACACGCGAACAAAGAGCCAAATAAATATTTTGTGCTCAAAAGAAATCCTGCTTTTCACAGACCTTAAGCAGGGCCGGCTCTAGGCACCAGCTTTCCAAGCAGGTGCTTAGGGCGGCATTCAAAATGGGGCGGCCGTCCGTGTCCCGCTGTGGCAATTCGTTGGCAGCTCCGCCGCTATTGCGACGGTGGCAATTCAGCGGCAGCTGCTTGGGGCGACAAAGTTGGTAGAGCCGCCCCGACCTTAAGACCATATTTTTTGTATAGTCACATAGCTGTTAAATATCACCCAGGCATACAGTTTGCAATGATACTCTTTGGTGAACTAGAATGTAAATAGTATCAGAGGGGTGGCCGTGTTAGTCTGGATCTGTAAAAGTGGCAAAGAGTTCTGGGGCACCTTATAGACTAACAGACGTATTGGAATATAAGCTTGCGTGGGTGAATACCCACTTCGTTGGATGCATCCGACGAAGTGGGTATTTGCCCACGAAAGCTTATGCTCCAATACGTCTGTTAGTCTATAAGGTGCCCCAGGACTCTTTGCCACTTTTATTGAATGTAAATACTAGATCCAGGAGATTCCTGTAACCCCTATGCACCCCTCTTGCTCTCTGCCAGTTGGTATCAAGAGGCCCATGGGTCACAAGGTAGTTTTTCAACTCCAAGCTTTGAAGTTTGCTGTCTTGAAATGCAGTAAGTAAGTACTGCACATTTCCAGCTATGAACTAACAATAAGCTGTTACATGTGTACGGCAGAATCTTTCACCAAAGGATCTCAAAGGGCTTTGACAAAGAGCATCCCCTTACAAGGCAGGTAAACCAGATGGGTAAACCGAGGTACCGAGAGGTTACCGAGCACCTCCTAGAATCAATCAGCAGGATCAAGCTCCCCAGCTGGTATTTGGCCTACCAGACAAAGGTCCCAGCTGGGATCTGGGGGTGCACGGATGTGGGAGCAGCACTGATTTGGACGTTGATATTCCCAGAAGTAATTAGCTCCCCACTCTCTCAAAAAAGATTGTGTGCAATGCTGCTGGACTAACGGGGGACTTGCCTTCCAGAGCCACCTAGGCTTCCAGGAAATCAGAGGTGCAGCTTTCAGGATATAAAAGCAAAAACGTAGAGAGTATCTGTGTAGAGAAAGTAATATATTTGTGGCATACACCTGGGTACTCAGTTAGCTTAGACATCCTTCATTCAGCCCATGTCTGATGAGACCCTGCTGTGACATACATAGGTGATATAGTGAATATGTATTTAATTTGGGACAGCCGTTTAACCAGGCACAGGATTAAAGCACAATGTTTTTGCTGCTTGTAAATGATTTATAAAAAAAAATAATGTTTGCCATTAAAGATGTTCTTATAGGATATACAGTGTCACTTGTATTGCTTAAGAGTCCTATTATGAAGCAATACTGGGTAGCACTAAAACATGACTTTGCTGTCATAGGTAAAGTTACAGTGGAAATACTTTCTGTATTAAGCACAGAAGCATTTGGCAAAAATCGACATTCTTACACAGCAACAGTTTTCTAGAAAAGTGCCTGGTATTGAATTTCATTAGATCATCATCATGATAAAAATACTGTAATCAGACAGGAACTGTGTCTGACAATGGTAACAAAAAACAAACAAACAAAACCCCACAACACCCAGAAGGCCCTTTTTTACATTCCAAAATCATTTCCTTCTAGGGGTTTGGGGTTTTTACTTTTTTTTTTTTAGTGCAAAGAAGGGACAGATTTCTTTCCATAGTTTCAGATCTTAAAACAAGTTCTCTGCATATTTGGCATATTCAGTTGCACATATGGCCCACAGCTCCATGGAAACATACAGTACAGAACTTTGCCTTAACTTACTATAGAAATTGAAGAGAGAGCAAAGATACCTTACTTAGTAGGAGAAATTATTGGCAATAAGATACCATGAAGACTATCTTTAAAATGAAACGGAGGGGAGTGGTCTATGCAAGACTGGAAGGAGTGAAGGAAACCAGCACAGCACTACAGATAAGAACCCTCCCAAGTTGTCAGCTCTTGGGAGATGCAAGGATGACGACCACTGATGATGATGAGGAGGATGACTAACACTTTGGGTCCTTTTGCAGGGGTTGAGGTGAGCCTATGGATGTGCAGATGGACATTCTGTATTATCACTATCTACTTTGCTGCATTTGAGTGTTTGTAACTTGGCTAGTTCTGTTAATAAAACTATTGCAAATTCAAAAGGCTTTTCTTAAGTTTGAGTGTTGTAACTGTGCATGTCAGTGTTCCTAACTAAACTATACTGGGCACGATCTTGGGACAAGAACCTTCTAAACTTCAGAGTGTTAATTGGAAAATCTTAAGTAACCAGTATAATTAATACAAATCAATAGATCAGGCAGCAAGGTAAAAAATGGCCAATGTATGAGTTAGCTATGGAAAGAGCCATTTTCAAAAGGGGGAAGCAGTTAGATGGTCAAGTTCAACAAGGAAAAACTAGGCTTAATTTGACCTTCCTAATAGGGTCAGAAAGCCACATGGGGTAGCCCAGATCCGTGCATGGAATCTTCCCAGGATTTGGGCCCCTAGTCTTAATAAATGAGCCATGTAAATGGCTAAACCCTTCACAATTCTTTTTCTAACTCAACGTTTGTTTAAATGTGAAATATTTGGATCATTTTGTGTTTGCTTGTGGGGAAGGGGTGTCAACTGACAATTAATTGATCTATCGTTTTATTTATGATCAAAGGAACAGAGAAAGTATTTATCAGAAGTGCCTCATTATTGACACCCTAAAAAAAAAAAGAGCTCAATCCTACCAAGTGCTCAGCACCTTCAGCTCCCATTGATTTTAATTCCCAGCGCCCCAGGTCCTCAGAACCTTGCAAAGAAAATCAAATCTTGTTAGAATTGCTTCTATATTAGCTCTGCAATGTTAGACAAACACTTTACGCGCTGGGTTCTGTACTTATCAAATAATAGGCATTGGGATTGGCAGGTGTTAAGTAGCTTCCCTATGGTCCCTCAACTGCAGTAGAAAGCTACATAAAAATTTAAGGAAAAACTGACTAATATACTGAATATAAGAAGGACTGCAGAGCTCAGACAAGTCTCTTCCCTAGTTCATGCCCCAGAAAGCATGCAAACGGTCCAGCTTATATACAGTGAGTCTCTAAGCCCCTTTTTATAAGAGTTAGCCAGAGGAAATTAGATTCTCCAAAATTACATGGAAATCAGAAAGTGTAAACTGCATTGTTTTCTCACATCAAATCCACATGTTTAGAATGGGAGCAGGAAAGGAAGAATGGTCCGGAGAGTAGGGTGTTAGTCTAGGTGTGTGACCTATGTTCCATTCCTGGCCAGAAATTAAAAATCAGTTGAAGTTCAACACAGGTCTCCAACATTCTGGGTGAATGCTCTAACCATTGAACCACTCTCTCTTTGGCCCAATGAAGATTTAATTATTTATATACAGTGGAAGAGCTCAGTGGTGGGGACACTCACCTCAAATGTGGGAGATCCAGATTCAAGCCTGTGCTCTGAATCAAGCACAGCAAGACCTAAAGTGGGGTCTCTTGCACTCCAGAGAGGTGTTCCAACCACCGGGCTATCGGCCGGTTCAGGAGAGGGGTATTTCACTCTTGCTCTCTCCTGTGTTTTGACCAGCAATTCCATTCTGCAGTTGGGAAGGCTGCCCAACCAGCTTCCCACAAATTACTTCAGATTGCACATAATGACAGCAATTAGCTCAGGTGAGAAAGACCTTTACCGAGGCAGCATAGCTGGTGCTTCCAGCAGAAGAAAGCATGGAAGATTTTTGGATAGTGAGAATGCAGTTCAGAGGCCTGAGCTACATAAGTCCAGATTTTCAAAATAACCTATGGGCTTTAGGAACACAAGTCTCATTGAAAGTCAGTGGGTCTTGTGCTCCTAAATCCCTCCAGCTCTTTTGAAAATCTCCCCCATAAATCCTAACAAAGTGGGTGAAAGCTAAGCATTCTGAGAAGAAACGTAGCTGATTCAAACAAGTGTTCACAGAAGGTGTTTTTTGCAGTATTACTCAGCTCTCATGCATGCAATCATTGCTGCTGTGGGTCTGCTCTAACAGTACTGTATAAGCAATATTCATTCTGCTGTACCTGAGCATGCCTGATAGGTAGGGCACGGTGTTCTTCCTGGGACATCCATTGTACATCCACTGCATAGCTACAGCCCATCAAAAACATCAGCTTCCCTCACTGCAACCCAGCTCTGATAACAGGGCAGTTCAGCTTCCATAGCCCATTCATTGTGTGTGGTTTCTCATGAGAAAGTCAATAAGGATGCCAGCTGTGAAGGTGGTTCTTACGCAATGGACAGCTGTCTACTAAGAACTGGAGTGAAACTGTCTCCTCATTTCACACAAGCTGTCATTTACAGCTTCACTGAGTTAGCACTCACATTACTTTCTAAATCAAAAGAGTCAGTTTAGACATGTCACTCTCTTCAAAGCCAGAACTCCTTCCAACTCTGGAATAGATTAACAGTCTATGCGAGCCATTTAAATATTTACAGCATGTAGTCTCTCTCATGAGAATCTGCACGGTCTCCCAGAACTTTTCCAAAACCTTTCTCGTGAAAAAAAGCAATCAGTTTTGTGGATTTCATATCACTCCAGTTACAGCAAAATTCTAATAATAAATGGAGATCAAGGGGCGTGTGAGAAGTGACTTTAAATGAGAAGATGTATCCCGTATTGTTTAAAGCTCTGCTAAAGACTGGGACCCCTTCTGTCAGGCACTATACATCCATCTAGTAAGAGGCAGACTTTGCCCCCCAAAAACTTACAATCTGAAACAAAGATGTTTTATTATCATTATCATCATCATTTTACAGAGGCACAGAGATTAATTACAATTTTGCCAACCCCAAACATTCAAAAATAATGAGATTTAAATAAAAAACCATAATACATGCTGGGTTCTTTTTTATTTGTCTTCTGGTTTCTGAGGCTTTACATTACCTGCAGGTCATATTTTCAAACTAGAGCTAGAAACTTACTATTTTTTAAAAAAATGCAAACTTGAGATACTCATTCATTTGACTCCAGATTCAGCAGCACTACAAGTAATTTTCCTCAAGCTCAAACACACAGCCTGTGGCAAACCTAGGAAGTGAATCTAAAATCTCCACCATTCTAGTATAGTGACAAGACCAACCTGTTGCTGAATCAACACCTGAACTCTTTATTCAGTTTTTAAATCAAGCCAATTCCCTATTATATATATATATATATATCACCTGGCAACACTTGGCAGTATAATCTCATCTCCCACTGCTCAACATTATGTCTGTCTGTTCTGAGAGAAGTGTGTTCCCAAGTAAATATACTGAACGTACCTGGTGATCCTCTCTAGTGCACTCTTACCAGTCATGAAACATAAAATTCTGTTGAAGCTGATGGAGCTGAATTTGGCCCATTGGCTTTTAACTAAGACTCTAGTTCTCCTGACATTCAGAACAAAACACCTAGTTATGATTTCCTCCTTGTGGTTGACTCTGGATCCTTTTTGACATATGGCGTCTTCTAACAGGTTCTTCTGCTGTTTCATTATTTCGATACACTAGCCTTCATCATCCATCCAAGATCTGCTTTTTCTTCCTCGTGTTCTTCTTCCCTCACCTTTCCCTTCCAGTGCCTGAAAACATGCATTGCCCACTGAACCTCTCAGCCCCGGGTGAACTTCCCATGGGCTGTATTTTCAGTCTCTGACTGTGTCCACAGGTTGCCTATAATGGAATGGCTTCAGATATGAAGGTTACCTGTGATACAAGCAGGGAAATCCTTTGAATAAGCAATCGTGGACAATCTGGCAATGGCACTGTTGCCCCTGTAAAATGGCACAAATGTCCAAAGCTGTGACATGTTGAGTGCAGCTGCCATTCAGTAAGGCTGCTGCCAAACTCCCTGCTGTCTTGTTGGTTCAGCCTTTTGGCGAAAGGTTGGGGTTCCCACCTGAAAAAAAAAACTGGCAGTCCTGGATTTTTGGGGGCCCTCGTGCAGAATTAGCCCCAAAGTTATACTATGATATAGTCTTCCATAAACTTTTCTTTAGAATAGACAAAAATCTTTCCTGCATACATTTCCATCACCTTCCTTTTCCTCTTGCTATTGATTCCAGGTGATGCCTTTTGTAGAACTTTGTTAGTATGTAAAGGAAGCACCATCCACTGGGAGTTTACTGGTACACAGCATAGTTCAATTACACACCTCTTCGATTACAGTCCACTCCAGAATACCAACATCAAAACAATCACAGATGCAAATACATCCAGTCAAACCCATATACGACGAGTTGGTCACTCTCGCTGAAGACGAGCTACCACTGTCCAAAGTCACCGCTAGGCAATAGGCCAGTGAGGTATTAAGAAGAGGCCTTTCCCAAAGGTAGCCTTGCTTATTAAACTGATTGCATTCTCTGTTTTCCCCCTACATCTACCCAATTAAAATAAAGTCTCTTTGTGCCTGTTCATGTTTTCCTATTCTTTAGAAATCTGACTTGTTTACAGATAAAAGTCCTATTAGACTAAAAGCAGCACTACATGACAAATACTATTAACAAAAAAACAAATGGAAGAAGGGAAAGTTTCTGGGGAGGGTCTCGCTGGCAGACCAAAGAAAAGATTTGCAAGGACCATGAAGCACTGGTCTGTATTGTTTTTGTTGTTTATATTGCAGTAATTCCCAGTGCCCCATTGTGCTAAGTGCTGTACAAACATCAATCCAAAAAATGGTCCCATCTCCAATCTAAGTATAAGATAGAGTCAACAGATAGATAGACAAATGGGGGAAGTGCAAAGAAATAATGAGACCATATGGGCCAGCACGATAGGCTGTGTGGTCTCAGCACACCAGCAGTCTAACCATTGCCAAGTTTGGGACAATTAATGGAGATTATTCCTTGAATTAGCTCATCAAAGCTTTTCTTTTAGACTAACAAATACCTCCATTTATGTTGCAGTGATGTCTCTGTCATACATTATGGGCTAGGGCTATATAATAGCCTGTGTACATTGCATTTCTAATACACCTTTGACCGACTCACCTGTTCTATGCTGCTAATCCGTCTTTGTCAGAACTACTTCTAGCATTTCATGTTTTTTCCATGTTTTTTTTTTTTTTTTGACAAAAATGAAACAGTTTTCATCAAAAACTTCCACCAAAAATGTTGACTTTTTTGGCAGGGGGGAAAAAAACCCTCCAAAATATTTCAGCCAAAACAAAAAAGAGTTTGAGTCTGAAATACAGTTGTACTGCCTCACAGCAGCTGTAGTCTGAGTACCTCAGGCTCCCATTCTCCAGTGTGGGCCAGGCTCCCTGGCCAGACTACATCTCTGTGAAAAATATCTGGGAAAAGGGGTCCGTTGGAGTTTGGGATAGTGGCTCAGTTTGGTTCTTACCTCACTTGGACTAATTTGCTCAACCCTTAGAGGGCTATGTGGCCTGGCAACTGCACAGTATCTTTGCCCAATTCCCATCTCACTGACACTGGTGGGCACAACGCTGTTGACCTCAGTGGTGCTCAAAAGGTTCTAAAAAGATTTGAAAGGTGCTCAAGATTCTAGACCAGCACTTGAGCCACCAACATACAAGAGAGAGGGAAGTGCAAAGCAAAAGTAACAACAAACTGGCCTGCCCCCGAGTGCTGCACAGAACCAACAGTCTGGCACAGTGATGTGCCAAACAGAGGCAGATTCTCTCCAAATGCAGTCAGTCACCATGCAATAGAGGTATGTAACCAAGTCCACTCACCACTAGCCATCCCCAGGTGGCCTGGTGTGGCGTAGCAGCTCTCGCTTCTCTAACACCCCCTGCCGCTGGTCGCTCCAGTGTGCCAGTAACATCTCTTCTGGTGACTTGGCCTTTAGGCTGGGTCACTGTCTTAAGTCCACCCCTTCCAGGGTTACAACTGTCCAAACTCCCCAAAGTGTCTTTAACACACAAAAAAGCCTTCCACCTTCTCTGGGGCTATTCCTCAGCTTGTCTTCAGGGCTTAGCCTTCAGACCCTGCAGTGCTTGATAACGTTTGTGATAGGCTCACACACCCCTTCTCTGGGGCCAGTAGAGGAACCCAGTCCCACCCTCTACTTTGGGTTCTAACCTACTATCCTGCCCTTAACAGCTAGGTCTGCTCCTTTGCCTATACTGCAGCTTTCCCTGGGCCACTGTCTACCCAGCCTCTGTCTCTCCTCTGCTTTCGACAGGGTCTTTCCCAGGCCTCTCTACTGGAGAGCTTTCCTTCATGCTCTGAACTTCCTACTTGGTTCTCCTTCAGATCTTTGCCCAACTAGGCTTTGTCACCACTTAAACCCGCCTCTCCCCCTTTATTGCACCCCCCTTCTGTTCCTTATGGGGAATTGCCTGATTCCCCTCAGCTAGGGCTCATTCTGTAATCAGGTTAGATTAGCCCTAGGCTCTTCAGCCTATGGGGCAAGTCACCCTGTTCCAAGGTGAAATCTGGAGGCACAAAGCACAGTCTAAACCTTCGTGCCTGTTCATGTTTTCCAGTTCTTTAAAGATCTGACGTGTTTAAAGATAAAAGTCCTGTTGGAATAAAAACCGCACTACATGACAAACGCTATCAACAAAAAACAAATGGAAGAAGGGAAGGTTTCAGGGGCGGGAGGTTTGTCTCGCTAGCAGACCAAAGAAAGGATTTGCAAGGACCATGAAGCACAGGTCTGTATTGTTTTTATTATTTACATTGCAACTGTGCACCCCGTGTGACAGAGGAGAGATTGAGACAGAGACGCTTTTACTCCAATGTCCCAAGTAAGAAGCAACGTGTGAGACAGATTTTCCTCATCTTATCAGGGATCATAAAATCTGTCATGTGCATCCAAAATTCATGAGGAAAACCTGTACCTGGCTCTGCAAGGCAGAGAGAGAGCAGTAATAGCATCGTACTACGGGGCAACCTGCCACTGGGTCAGGACCAGACAGCAATGCCAGTTTGACACTGAGAGCCCAAACAGTATGTGGGAGGTACCTGCCCTGACAGACTCCAGAGGGGGCTGTAGTTTTCTTACACTTTGGCACCGCTTGTCCAGCTTGTGCTGGTAATCTAGTGCCATTGAATGGAATTGGGATCCTATCACTGGCACTTTTACCAGCTTCCTGTCCATTGGCCAATCTTATGCAAAATCACCTTCCTACTTTTCAAAACGTACCATGGGCTCACAGCAATCAAACTTCCCAAAGCTTCCTACTCCCCACTGGCTCCTTCCTGTCTGCTAGTCCTGCCACCCTCCGTGTCTCCTCTCCAGGAGATCCCACAGCCAGGGGCGCCTCTACCAATTTTGCCGCCCCAACCAGTCACCGCTGAAAGCTGCCGCGGTGGGAAGAGCAACGGAGCTGCCGCCGAATTGCCGCCGCGGGACAGGGACGGCCGCCCCATTCTAAATGCCGCCCCAAGCACTTGCTTGGAAAGCTGGTGCCTGGAGCTGGCCCTGCCTACAGCTAAGGGAGGTGTGTACATTTGGGTCGTTTTCTCACACACGCTACTCTGTCTCCTAGGCAAATGCTCGGACAAGATGATCTTGGTGGTTCCTTTTGGCCTTAAGGTTCAGGAATCTGTCCAGGACTTTCCCCTCCTCTCGCAGACACTGATCCTGAAAAACCTTCTTTTCTTTAGCAGATCATTGAATCTCTGCAGAGCATCTGGCGATCCTGTGTATTACGGATGCAGTGGAGGTGTAAAACAGATTACCCTGCACGACAGTAGGTGGAAATAAGTGAGGGTTTGCACTGCTTGCAAACTCAGACCTAGATTGTTGAATCACTGGAGGTAGCTTCTGGCATATCAGCTTTATCAAATGGTCTGTCGGCAAGAGGAGACAAATGGATTTCCTGAGTTTAGCATGCTGGAGAGGACTAGGGTGTAGTCGTGTACTACAAAGAACTGAGTAAGAGGTCAAGGTAAGGGGAGGAGCCCTGGGGCCAGTGTTTTCAAATTGATCTGATTTCTGAAGGGAGAACAATTGAATGTCATGGCACCAGAGGCTTCTGAACCTCATAATTTAATGCCTGCTTTACAGCAGGAAAGAGGTTTTTCTAGACCCTGCTGTTCTCTGAAAACCTCAGTCTTTGCCAGGACAACAAGTTAGTTTAAGAACCAATAAATAAATAAAAATCTCAGACTTCCTTTCTGGGATAAAAATGACCATATTCAATATTATCCAAATATCATAGGCCCCGATCCTGCCACTGGATCGACTCGCATGGACCTCTGCAGCTGTGGGGCATGGTGGCACATGGCGCACATCTGACTGCAGGATCAGGGCCCTGCCATGAATCAGTCTGCACACACTGGGTCTGATTTATTGGAAGGATGGGAGAGAGAGAATAGCTTTTCTATTGTGAAATCCATGTCCAGGCCTCTTGGGATCTCTGCTCAGCCAGAATGGAGCCTACAGGTACAATTAAATACTAAGCCCTGAATTAAAGGTGACCAAATGGGGGGAAAGAGCAGGAATGACATTTTAAAAAAGTATTTTTCTGCCATTTTTTTTTACCGTAGACATATCAAGAATGCCAAATATTTTTGCCCCTGTTTTAGCTGGAGGTCTTCCTCAAAAGCCCCAGAAAAGTGGATTGGAAGCTTTCTCAGTCCTTAATGGAAGGGGCAAAGTGCTAAATCTTTAACAAAGAGAGCTTTTCTCCCTATTATTTATTCAGGCTTTTGAGTTAAATAGGTATGAACAAAACCAAACAGAGAATGTTCAATAGTTTGAATAACATGGAGAGCACAAATAATAGCTTGTGCCTTAGATGACCAATCACACTGTGCAAACAGAGAGTTCTGAATAGCTGGTACTTTACGCAGTAGTTGCAGACAATGGTTGTGAACATGCCCGAGGCGGGAATAGATTTATATAAGGCTAATTTATATATTTATATAATTTTGAACACCAAAGTCTGGTTGTGGATAATTCATCAGATATATAATTTGCGGTGATTTGTTTGTCTGGCTGTAGTGCTATAATGTACTGGAAGCAGTATAGCATAGCAGATAGAGCAGGGGTCCTGCCACTGGCTTGCTAGGTGACCTTGGGTAGTTATTTCACTTCAGTTTCCCTATCTGTAAAACGGAGATAATGTTACTGCCTTCCTTTGTCAAACACTCTGCAATTTATGGATTCAGAGTGTTAATGTAGAGCTTAGCCCACAGTCCTGGGACGTCTGTGTATACTGCTCCCCTCTAACAGATGGAATCCGAACTGCCCAACTGTGTGTCAAAGGCATTATAGCACTAAGGTAAGTGCTGTGTTCACACAAGAGGGTGGTGGTTTTACAGTAGAAAGAGCTGATTCAGTCCCTGCAGATGCCGTGAAATCTCTAGTGGCTATGACAATGCAGGACAGTAAAACCAAACTGTGCTCTGTGCGAAATTCTTTGTCGCCCAATTACAGTAGCCTGTGAGCCGATGAGTCACTTTGTTTTGTAGATAGATTAAATATACAATTTATTTCAAAAATGTAACAACCCAGGCAAGTCCAAAACCCCACAGTTCCTGCTTCCTCCCCTGATCAACATATGATGAAAAGAGTTAACGGTTCCTCCAGAAATGTTTAACCCATGAATCTATTTTTCATTCATGTAGGACTCTATGAATTGTTCATGAGTATTTAAGTGCAATAATAAAGAATGTATATACTATTAGGGGGGAAAATCTCAGGTGTTGCAAAAGCAGTTCCCAGGAAACAGGTCAGTGGCTGGCTATTTTGTGGACAAATAAATGACTTCAGCTAAGAGCTGAAAAGATCAATTTCAAGGCAAGCAACAGAAATATACAGTGGATCATGTGCACCAACTGTAGCATCAAAATTACCGCCATAAATAAGACACAAACAGGAATAGCTCAGGGAGGGAGATAGATGAGGCTGGCAGGAAATCTCTGCAAATGACATTTTCTTCTGCACATGGAAAGTACTGAACTTTCTGATGAGCGCTGTAACTCCATAGAATTCTGTGGCGTCCCTGTTATCCCATTAAAATGCATGAACAGGTTTTCAATAGATATTCTATCAGCTCAGAAAATATTGAGTCTGTCTTTTGTGCTAACTGAAGTGTTGTGTTGCGTGGTTATGGACTGTGATGGGGTAGCATTGTCCCGTAGTTTAAGCCATATATTACTAAAATACAGTATTGCTACTGCTCTGGCGTCTTGGTGGTAACTTATTTTCTGTTTACAGATGTTTGTTTGCTTCCTGGAACAACTGGTGTCAGACAATCAGTCAGCTGATGGTCTGAATGTTCACACTGGGACAAAGTGTCTTTAAAAAGCATATAAGATAAACACTCTCCATTGCTGGATGTTAACTGATATTTTCACCTGAGGTATCTGAAGCAAGGAGGATGTCTGGCGGATAAAGCTCATGGGAATAAGGACTCCTGGGTTTCATTCCCAGCTATGCTGCCTCGACCCTGGGGAATTCACTTAATCATTTTGGGTGAAATTCACAGGCCCAGCACGTGACATTGGCACCCTTAAGTCCCCACTTAAGTCCTAGCCCCTCGGAACAGGGCTTTTGTTTTGTGTGTGTGTATTGTTATTTTCATTGCATGGTGCCTTTTTGCCATTGGCTTAGAAGGGAGCCAGATCAGGTCCTCTGTTTGGAAAAGGGAAGAGAAGCCTAGGGTGCAACAATCCATAATACAGTCAGAAATTTCTCCTTATATAGGATGGAGAGAGAAATGCAGCATTTTTCTGCCTTCTGCTAGCAGAGATCTGCCATCAGGCTAAAGTGAGAAGGATTTAGAATTTACTGCTGGCCAGGAGGTAATTTGGGGAAAAAATAAATGGTGGTACTCTTCCAAGCTCCACAACAGAAGACTCACTTAATGCCCAGATGCTATGGTGATGGGCAGGCACCATCATGAACACAGCTTAAACACCTAGACAACATAGAGGCATTGCCCCAAATTCACAGACACAGGTGATTATGCATGAATGGCAGCTCACTGCAGCATCAAGTCCCACACTGGGGTGCACTGGGGTCCTGAACTGGTGAGCACTGGTGTCTGGGGACTCTTGCCAGGATCTTGCACTGGGATTTGGGGTCTCTCATTGTGGTCTGATAGGTTCCCTTGCTGGGACTTGGGGTCTGGCACTGGCATTTATTGGGCCGACTCCCCTTCTTGGACAGCTACTCTACCTCCTCGGTGCAGGGAGGCAGCAGGCAATCCTCAGCAGCTGCTGCAGCAACAGCTCCTTGGACCAACTCCCTCTGCTCCCACATGGCCCTGTTGACCCCACATCCAATGTGCTCCTTTCACTGGTGCCCTGGCTCAGTCCAAGTCCTACCACTGGCCCATCAATAGAAGTGGAGACAGACTCCTTGAAAGCAGGAAAAGAGAATTGCTCAGCACAGTCTCCATAAACCACTGCCAGCTGCTGACACTAGACAGCCTGTTTAAACTGAGAGAGCCGGAGCCAGTGCTCACACAAGTCAACGAGATTCCTTCCATTGTCTTCAGTGGGCCTTGGATCAGTGCCAGAATATGCCCAGTTCTCCAGCATCACACCTAGGATGCAGAATAAAGTCACATATGCACAAACCTGAAAATGCAAAGATATTTTCCTGCAGTATCTTAAACAGCATTGTCTGAAATGTGGCAGACAATGTTTACTACACAGGCATTGTCTTCCGGGAATGGGGCCCTGGAAGAGGAAACACTCGGATGCATTTAACAGCCATTTGCTAGATCCTCGTGACGAATGGTTGGAGGCTAAAATAACTCCTGAGACTTTGTCTGTCTCTGAAAATAAACCCAAGCTGAACCTTATGCAAATTCTGAAATGTATAGCTGAGCACTTTAGTCACTTTTAATTTTCAAAATATCATCAAAATAACCATATTCTTGGTATTTCACTATTTCTGTTTATGGTCCTTATGGAAACCAACAAATATGGATATGCACCAAAGATTTAAAAGAGGAAGATAACCAAAATGTAGTAAACTTCAAAGTTCTGGGCTCAAGATTTGGGCTATTTCAGATCATTTCCTCCTTCATCTAAACCAATTTTCTTATCACTTATGTGGCTATACTGCTGAACTGCATAGCAAATGTTGCCATTGCCTCATGTTCTAGGAGCCTGCTGTCTGCCAAACTGTCTGTTCTGTTTTGTTTAATCTTAGTCTGCTAGTGCATCAGAAGTACCCTGGAGTCAGAATTTCAGAGCCCTGCTTAAGAAGAGCCCATCAGGTTTTGAAGTGCACCTGACTATCAGGTCATGTAACATTCAAGTTTCAAGGAAATCCTGTTCTGTTTTACCAGATAAAAAAAAGTTTCAAAATTTATTTTCGTCATATTGATCACAGAGTTCCTTTAAATACTTCGCCCCCTCCCCCTTTTCTCTCTCTCTCTCTTTTTCTCCTATTAAAGATTGTGATGAATTATTTAACTTTTCAAAGCAGGGCTAAGGGATTTTCGCTATATGCAACACGGTAGGTTGGACTGGACTAATGTGGCTATCCTCAGCTCCCGCATGTCACATTGCAAATGTGGAGCAGGAATTTCTCTTTGGAGAAAAGCAGCAATTACCCAACTACAGTAAATACTATTGATTCTTTCCATCGTGCATGTCCCTATCTGACCAATTTATTTCTTGGCCCATCTCTAAAGTACCTGAGCAGTAGACATTCTCTTGCAATACTCTGGTGGGGGGGGGCAGAGTGGAGGAGAGGGGGCTGGTAGCACCATTTACACTTCCTAATATAAGACCCTGATTTCAGTTGCTTATAATTTGCCAAGCTTTAATGGGGGGGGGGAGGGATTTTCCATGCTGGAGGTCTGCCTCAGGCTGAATTTTTCTGGAGAACTTTCAACAATGTCCAGCTGTTTCTGAGAATGAGACTAGGGAAAATACATTGTTTTGCTCATGTTAAAAAAAAAATCTTACAACTTTTTTGGAGCACGGACTTGAAATTTGGGAGTAGCTCACCTTGGTGTCAGAGATGTGGCTTTTGCTATTCCCCTGCAAATCCACCCATATTTGCCAAGTTATCAGCCTTTGAAAAAATCTCAATTTGCACATGCTCAGTAGATTTGTTAGAGTTTGGCAGCTAAATTCACTGAAGATTCCATCTACACTGAGCATGCTCCAGTCCTGGGATGCAGGGGCTGAGCAGGACTTTCACTGTAATTGCCGCTCCTAAGGCAGAAATCCAGCATGGAAAATTAAGTTTGGCAAAGCTATAAGCAACTGAATAATGGGAAGTGTCAGGCAACCTTAACCATAGGGGGCGCTACCAGCCCTGCCTATAACACACACTTTCCTCCTCGGTGGTCGGTGAGATGCCAAGGGTTAAGGGATGGGAGCAAGTCTGCTCTCAAACAAGCCGATATTGATTACTTCAAGATATGTAGCTCAGTCATCGAGAGATGTAATGACTATTGCTTTTCCGCAAAGAGTGGAGGTAGATCCAATCCACTTGCCAGGGGGCCTGGATAGAATTCGACTGAGTGGTTCCATCAGAAGCCTTCATTTATGGATAGACACCATCAAGCCTTACAGGTTGCAAGGTGCTGTACAGCATTATGGTTCCTTTATACCTAAACAGTGTAAGTCTTTGCCCTGTTGAAGTATAAGCCATTGAGAAGACCAGGCATGCATGATTATAAGGTACCTTATGATGGCAGTGCTTGTGGTACTTTTTACTCTCCCCACCATCTGCACATTTCACTCTCTGCACCTGGCAGGGCTGTAATTATAGCATTACTGGATATTGCTACTGGAAAGCCGGAGCAAAGAGAGGCCATTTCCAGGGGGGTGCTCGCAGAGCAACAATAATATAACAGGTTTCAGAGCAGCAGCTGTGTTAGTCTGTATCTGCAAAAAGAACAGGAGGACATGTGGTACCTTAGAGACCAACAAATTTATTTGAGCATAAGCTTTCATGGGCTACAGCTCACTTCATCAGATGCATAGAATGGAACATATAGTAAGAAGATATATATACATACAGAGAACATGAAAAGGTGGAAGTTGCCATACCAACTCTAAGAGGCTAATTAATTAAGATGAGCTATTATCAGCAGGAGAAAAAAAAATTGTGTAGTGATAATCAAGATGGCCCATTTCAGAGAGTTGACAAGAAGGTGTGAGGATTGTAGAAGGAGTTTTACAAGCACAAACTGAAATCTCCAAACAGGAGACTAGACTGCTGAAAATGTGACTCTTAATATAACTTACTCAGATAATAACAAAGAGCTGTGTTAAATTATTAAAAGCTAAATGTACAGTGACATTATACACATTGGACTCTTCCCCAATGGTTGAGTGGTTGATGAAGGAATACAATCTTTTTAAGACTTTCGGATGGTAATCTATGTATTGGGACAGCAAATTTTAACTCCATCCAGCCCCTCTCCTGGTTTTAAATACGTTACAATGATCCTGGGCAATGAAAGATAAAAAGAAAACAAACATTGGAACAGATCAATGGTTTAGTGGTTTGTCTTTGGTCTTTACATGGTAATAATAATATGAAGAAATAACAGAAGCACATCTGGCTGCTAAGTAACCATGTTTACTAACTATACATAAACATGTAAAGCTTACCTCTATACAGCCTGTTCCACTAACTGGTGTCTGGCAGCTTGCAAAATACTGAGCACCACTAGAGAGAACACAAACTATGTAAAGGGATACAATTCCTCCTGCTTTAATGTAACGGATCTTTAAATAAAATTTACAATGCATTACTATCAAAACTACTGTCCTTGAATATACAACACGCTACAAGTTAAGTCTGAGAGGTGGTTTATGACAGCTCTCTGAATAAGAAGTTACCCGTTCTTTACAGTGTTTACCTGTACTTTACAAGTTACCTGTACTTTACAGCAACATCTTCCTGGTCTGGTATCACTTGTGGTAGATGCAGGCCTATGAGGCTCACTGGCACTATCATGAGTTACTCTTTGTAGCTGCATTGCAGGCTCAGTATTTTCGATAGACCATCCTGCTGAACTTATGCTCAAGAGCTTGTATATGTGTCTTCTCCATGACATGTCCAGTGTCAGGTCCACCCCATAAGCCAGAGGAGCAGTCTTTGAGGTGATCACTCCAGGTTTCCACAAATTATTTCAGTCGCCTCTTACTAAGACTTCTTCTCCCATGTGAACACTGCACAGTTGGGTGTGACTATCTGTGGTCATTTGATCACACTGGTTCTTAAAAACACCCCTTTCTAGAATAGGCTTTAAAAAAATCCAGCTAAGACTTACAATTACATCCTATAAACAACATCACTGGTGTCTGACTTGTAGTAGCGTGAGCTGCATTCCCACAGGCCAGCTTTGGTGACCAGGTAGCAAGTGCAAAAAAATCAGGACAGGGGATGGTGGTAATAGGGGCCTATATAAGACAAAGCCTTAATATCGGGACTGTCCCTATAAAACTGGGACATCTGGTCACCCTAAAGCCAACAGAAAATCTACTATCTTGTCTTTGCAATCTACCTTTCTCCAGAGCCATAGCGCAAATTGCTTGCTTGAACGTCTGGATAAATCTTTCTGCTAATCCACTTGTAGCGGGATGTCAAGGAACTGATGGGACATGTTTGATACAGTTTGTTCTGAGAGATAATCCAAATGCTTTGGATGTGAATTGAGTTCCCTTTCCACTTTGAAATCTGTTCATGAACTCCTGTCCTCGAAAACGAGTGTCTTAACGCTTCCACTGTCTGCATGGAAGTATTTGAATTCATATTTTGGACCATTGAGAATGGGCATCTACTGCAATCAAAACCACATGTTCCATAAATGGCCCACCTATTCTATGTGGATTCACAGCCACGGGGATAGCTGGACTCTCCAAATGGTGCAAAGGAACATGTTTAGGCCTGTGTTGTGCTTGCTTACACCCTGGATACTATTTTGCTATTTCTCTGTTTGTGCATCTACCCCTGGCTACCAAACATAACTCCTGTCCAGGACGTCCTTTTTCAGAATTCCTAAATGGCCTCATGTAATTCTCGAAGAATGTGTGAGCTGCATAGAAATAACCATTCTCATGCCATACATTAGGGAACCTGGATATACACTTGACTGTTCTTTCTGAGCAAAGACGCTGGAAACAGATGTTTGTGCACATGAGTCTATCCTTTCATCATAACATCATGCTCGCTAGCCAGTGCTGGATCATTTTTAGTTTGGCAAGGGTTCAATTTGTGCCATGTAGAACATATCGCTGTTCGCTGGTTCCACAGCGGTATCCTTGCCTGCCTCCTCCAAAGGTAAGCATGACAAGCAACTGGCATTCACACGCTGGTTGATAGTTTTGTACTCTGTCATAACAGCAAGAGCCCAAGAATATCTCCCGGAGTTAATTCTTTCCCTTACAGATAGTGGTGAAACTTTTTAACTCCTCAAACTAAACTCAGAGCTCCTCTATAAATGTAAGCATAGCTCTGTTCTGCCAAGGCAAGAGATCTAGAAGCAAAGGCCGTAGGCCTTTCAATTTAATCTTCCATCACAGGTATAATCATGGTTGCTACTCCATATGGGGAAGTGTCACAAGCTAATATTATCAGCAAAGGTGCACTGAGCTGCATGCTATGCTAGGTTAATGGTAACCTTGGAAGCACCTCAGATACTTGTATCCATTCCTTTTCATTACTGGTGCTCTTGGGGGGCCCTATTCACTGGAGTCAACCTCGGCTATAATCCAGAGTCCAGTAAGGGCTGAAGTTCCTTTCCCATATCTCAAAAGGCACTGGACAAGCTTTTGCAAAATTTAGGAATTGCTCCCTCTTCAAGGACAATGTTGCTTTCATGGGTTTTAAGGTTCTGATATCATCCTGCCTTGTCCAAAATTTCAGCTAATTCTTGCTTTGTGCCAGCTCAGTAATTTGTATCACTTTTCTAGCACATTTCTAAATCTTTATTTCCTTTCTAAAGGATCAGTGTAACCCCAGTCCCAGTGGCTGCAGTTTCTTTTTAGTTTAATTTGCACTAGGCCTCTGCAATCACTCTCCATTCCACTGTATGAGTGGGTTAGGATCCCGCACATGTCACCAATTATTGTATACTTTTGCTCTTTGCACAGTGATACTGACATGAAGAAACCCCACAGGCATAGCTGGGTCCCATCTAACCCTATTTACTATCAATAAGTGAAGCTGGAAAAGACAAATATTGACCTGAATTATTTTCTATTTATTGCAAATATACAGTTACAATTTAGCCAGAAAGATATCAGCACTCAGGAAATGACCAATACAATGCTGAGCTACACTGTGGTATGTTTGTTGACAAGATTTGTTAATCCTTTCATGAATCTGACTGCAGAACTCTGAAAAACTTCCCATATCATTTAAAAAAAGAAAAGGAGGACTTGTGGCACCTTAGAGACTAACCAATTTATTTGAGCATAAGCTTTCGTGAGCTACAGCTCACTTCATCGGATGCATTTAACCATATCATTTAAGTATGTCAATTTAATTGTGATTTTCACTTGTACTACTATGATGGCTTGTATAGTTGCATTGTACTAGGACATCTATTTGTAATGCACATGGAATCAGATTTTCAAAAGAGGTGAGGACCACACGTCCATGTGCTCAGCACCCAAAACTGGGGTTGGATTTTTCCAAAGTGCTCAGCAGCTCTCATTGTGATGCTGATGGCCAGATTTTCACAAGAGCTCAGCATCCAACATCTACCCAACATGCCGAGCTCTTCTGGAAACTGGCGCTTTCGGAATAAAAAGGTTACCATTTTACAGAGTTGCACGTTTAAACACAGCTTTATGCATTTTATTAAATCCAGTTCTTTCTCTCTGTGAGTGTAAGGAGGAAATGAAGACGGACTTGCAATCAACTTCTCTTCTGTTTCTAGCAGTAGAGACGCTGATGGGATTTAATCATTTTACACTTAATTTTAGACCAAAACAGAGACAGCCAAATCCAATGAAAATTATTAATAACTGGGTTCCACTGCTGGACAGGACTGACCCTTCAGTTGATACCAGTGAATGTCTTAGTGATGGTAAAGTAACAGGTACATCTTTTATTTTGAAGAGAAGTGTTAATAAAGCTGTCTGTGAGGATAATTCCAGTTGGAGTTGAGGAGATATAATGTGAGCACAGACACTTGTTAACCTCTAATTATAAGATCTGCCATTGGCAAAAGTCTGTCTGAAACTTTCCTGACACATTGCGAAGCACAGCCTGGCTCTATTCCACATGTGGGGGCTTTGATGGTATTTGCATCAGAAATGTCCAGGCTGGTTTCCGATCCCCGCCCGTTTCCTCTCCTTTCTCACCTCTTCGATCCTTCCCTCTCTTTTCTCAAATGACAGCATTGCACCAGCTCCACGCATTGGAAAATCATCCACCAGGGCCTCAGCGCCAGGAGGTTGGCTTAATAATTGTGAGATTTTTAAAAATAATAATGATGGGGGTACTTTTTATTTGCCTTCTGAGCTTTTTGGGTGCACTCAGGTCATATTTTTAAGGTTTTCTCCACAATCATGAGGGCTAGATACTTACTTTTTTAGTGAACTCTGAGGTTTTCATGCCATCTCTTGACTTCAGGAGTGGGGCACTGAAGAAAGACATTAAATATCGCGAGACTCATGAGAGAAAATCATGAGAGTTGTGTGACGAATGTGGGAATTTTGATAATATTTTTAGGATTCCTGTGCACACCTCAGTTTCCCTTGGGGCTTTGCATTGCTAGGCACTGAGTGTCAAGGGAGGGGATGAAGTGTTTGATTCATGTAGCAGCCTGGTTGGAGGCCAGAGGCATTAAGAAATTGAGTAAAGTCTATACCTGTGACTGGAAACCCCAATGGCTGGAAAATTCACACCTAGCAGCCCCCCAGCCAAGAGGAAGGAATTTCCCCCCACTGCTCTGCAGGGAAGCAGAGCAAAGGTCCCTAGCTGGAGAAAAAGGGGGAAAGGTGTCAGGTGGCTGGGGTAAGAGCTGAGCATTCAGAGACACAGGGCTCTGGCCTGGGACTGAGTTGGTATGTCTACACAACAAGTGCTACAGTGGCTGCCACTGTAGTGTAGACACCTGCTACAGCAACAAAAGGTTGGTTGGTTTGGTTTTTTTGGCTTATTACCAATCCTCTGAGACAACCACCGTCCTTTCACTCTTTAAGAATTACGGGCCTGGTTTTCTAAAAGAGATGCCTGAGATCCATGCATTCTTGGCCTGGAGATACCATGCCTGCAGGCACCACCTGGGAATGTGTCTGATAGGTTCGTTAGGCTCCTGTCTAGCCACATGTGTCTGAAAACACCTGAGTTGCACTCACACACAAATGCCTCTGCTTTCCAAACAACAGGCCCGTTCAATGCCTCCTATCCAGCTACCAAGATAGTGTACATTCTGGAGCCCCTAAACCAGTTTTTCCAGACTTGATGTTTCCTGTCAATGTTTGATCGGAGACCCGGCTGCCAGGGATGCTGGAGCAGACCTCAGGGAAGGGCTCAGCAGTGGAGGTGATTTCGCCTGTTTTTCCGGTTTGATGCACAACTGTAAATAGGTTGATTTGGCTGGTAAACAAAGCAGCCGTTCAGGCTGGTTCTGAATATTTCCGAATCATTGCCCCCAGCTTCGCTTTCCGCCTTGCTCTCATTTATTGCAAATCAAGCATGACAGCCTGGCTGGTTGTGGAGAACTAGGAAAGTTCACATGCTTAGAGCAGCAATGGGCAAACTTCAAAGGATTTGGGAATTCGATTCAGATAGACACCCAGATGTTCATCTGCTTCTCGCTGCATGATGAGATCTATCCAAACCACTTAGCTCTGAAATCAAGCTGAAAATCTAGTAAGGACACAGTCTCCCATGAGCTTTCTGATACTTCCTGCTTCTGGTAGAGCTGGAAATACCACAAGGCTCTTGTTATTGTGGAATCACATTGTTTATGTTTCCGGGACCATCCGGAACTAGAAAGAGCAAAAGTGGCAGCAAAAATGAAAAAGAACTCTACAAGGTTAGCCCAACTTTATCAAACCTCCAAAGAAGGTCACTTTCCATTATGGCTAGATGGTGGGGTTGTTTCTTATTGTATATGGATTGGCTGAACCTTCCATAATCAGAAGGTGATGTCAACTTTTAGAAGGCTAGAAGCACCCAGATCACTCAGCTACAACAGCAGATTCACACATGCATTCCCTTAGTCCTACTTAGATTGAGTGTCATGTCAGCTGTTGTCAAGCCACTGAGACTGACAAGGGCCAGGGAATGGGGTGCCTGAAACAGGCATCAGCATAGCATGTGGCAAAGAAGTCTTGCTTTTTGAATGTCAAGATCTCCACTGCAAGAGATGAGTGTACATCGCTGCCATGGCATCTGCCTGAGTCTGCAGACAGCCTGACACAACTCAGAGGTGAGTCCCATGCTCCACAGCCCAGAGGAGGATTCCCTTTCCATTCCCCATGCATCTGCTCAGCACCCAGCCCAGGTGCTATATATAGGGTTTTAACCTAAGGACAGACCATCAATTACTGTTCCGGATCAATCAGTAAAGTGCGCTGCCCAGCTCAGGGGCTCCTACACAAGATGCAGTTTGTTAACGTGTCTATGGTACGGAAAGAGCTTGTTCATGATTTGAATCCCCAGTCATGCCCTGATGGACCCAGCTACATGCAGAAGGATGGAATTTACCATGGGTAAAACTGATGGTCTCACAGTCACAGTCCATTCATGACACCATAACTACACTCATATAAATGCATTACATTAAAAAAATGTTATTCAGCTTGTGAAGTCGAGGACTCAAAAGGTAGGAAATGCCAGCGTGGGGTACAGGGCGAGCGGCACCTCTGTCCCATTTCTGGTCTCTCTGAGTGCTCCCCCTCTGCAGTCAGGCTTTGTGCTATCACCTGTCCTGGGGTGGAATTTCACAATCCCCTGACAAGCAGACTGGACCCTCCTGGGCTACAGTACCCTATGTAGCCACCATTCTCCCCCTGCAGGTCCTTGGCCCATGCTCCTCACCTAGCCTGTCCCAGTCTCCACTCCTCAGGATTTTCACCCAAGTCCCAGTCCCCTTCCCAGCCAGTCCTAGTCCCCCTGTCCAGGTTCCTCCTCTGATCAGTCCCTCTCCCCCATCGGCTTCCAGTTGTCCTCATCACAACCACACTCCACCCATGTTCTCCATACTACTGGCTCTCAGTTGCAGTATCCCTTCCTGGACTCTTTATCCAATCTCAGTGTTCCCCCTGCCTGGCTCCTGTCCCAGTCTCCTTGGCCATCCAGTCACAGTTCTCCTGCTGCACCAGGACTCCTCCTCAGATTGGTCTCCTTTCCCCACAGTCCACTGGTCCCCAGCATCAGTCAGTCCCAGTATTCCCAACCTCCTCATCCAATCTCAGTCTCTCCACAATTGGCTCCCAGACTCCACCTCTTTCCCTCCTTGGCTCTCAGCCTGTTTCCCCCAAGCCCAAGTCCCAATTTATTTCTCCCACCCACCCCCCAGCCCACCTCCAGGCCCAGCCTCCTCCCACCAAGCTCCTTGTGCCAACATCTACTCCCCCCTATCTCCCACCCTGTATGGCTGTTATCTCCTCCGCATATGAATCAGGCAGCTTCCTCCTCCATGATGCCAGAGCTGCAGCAGGGGGCTCATTGAGCGCACAGGAGAGAAAGGCTCCTTGCTCTGAGTTCCAGTGCTTCAGCCCAGCCTGGCCCACAACAGCCCAGAGCCGCTATTATAGGGCAAGTCCTGCTCAACCCAGAGCTGGAGCATGTCCAGTGTGGATGGAATCATGCTCCCTCCCAGTCCCCGTGTGGTTTTTTGCACAAGGATCTTATATGGGCATACAGAAGAGCTATGGCTGTGGTCAAGAGATGTTCCTGGTCGTCAATCATAGAAGCAGTCAGGAGCTATCTATCAGGTGATGGACTGCTAGATTAATCTATACAGGCTTCTTCTTATTAGGAATTCCCTCCACTGGTTTCTGTGACAGTTTTTTTGTGTTCTTTGCAGATAAGATTGATCTGCTTTAGACTTATGGATTCATGGAGTCACAGATTTTAAAGCCAGAAGGGACCATTAGATCAGCTAGTCTGACCTCCTGTATATCACAGGCCAGAGAATTTCCTCCAGTTACTGCTCTGTTTAGCCCAGCTATTTGTACTGTATAGCATGGATAAAAATCCTAGCACCCTTTTCTGAGAAGCACTGGCATCCCCAGGCTTTGGAGCAGGGACATGAAATTTGGCATGTGGAACACTGCTGGCCAAAAGGCATCTGAAACCTTGAACTGCAATTTACTACAACCCCAGTTCTGGGATTTGCAGATTGGAAATTGCCATATTTTTTTCATAGTGATGCTACAACTCTAGGAGCAACACTCTACCAGGTCTGAGATGGAAAGCTACAAGTTATTGCTTATGGTAGCGGGGGACTAATCCAGAGTGAGTACAACTACCTAATTCATAAATTGGGGTTCTTAGCCCTGAAGTGGGCAATATGTGATAAATTCCATGATTTCCTATAGGTGAAGGACCTACGGTATAGGCTTCACTATGCATATGATTTAGCTGCTAAAGAAAGTGAGAAAAATTGATTGGCAAACAAGTGGCGATGAGACACTAACGTGCTGGAGGTAGGGTTCTGATATGTCATCTTAGCTCCAGGGGAGAGCAACAGCTGGCAGATAGATGGGAGACACAAGTTCCAGTAAGTGGCAGAAGCTGACAGAAGGTAGCTATGCAGGTGTGCAGAGAGGAAACAGATGAATCATTTGATTCAACTCTGCCATCTGAAGTCAGTCCTTGAGCAGAGGAATTTGACCCAACCCAGAGTTCTCAGAGACCAGCATGGAGAAGCACAAACAAGGTGAACATCATGAGATGAGCTCTCCTCTGGAGCCGAGGTGTGTTTGCCAATCGCCATGACAGCAGAGCTACCTATTGAACCTCACAGAACAGGTAGCATTAGAAGTCAACCGGTCACATTTGGGGATGATGTCCTTGACTTCGCAACTACCATAGAGTCCAGAGATCCCCAAGTGATGCTGTCTCATTGTGCGTCCCTTTCGTTCCTATTTTACTGTGCAGAAAGACGTAGGCAAAGCATTGTTGCAAGTCACAGACGTATGGCCTGGACATCAGTCATGTAAGTAGGGGAGAATTAACCCATGTGCTTTATGATGCAGCATCTGACTTGTAAATCAACAGAAAGAGATAGAAGCAGCGGAAGGAGACAGAGATTTTAGTCTGAATCCTCTGTGTCTCTGTACACACACAGCAAGCAGGGCAGGGCAACTTCACGAGAAGGACCCCAAACCATCGGGTAATAGGCTGCGGCAGTTACTAGATATCACAGGTGCTGACTTTTGTTTTTGCCGGTGGATGCCCCACACCAGCTCCACCCCATCCCCCAAGGCACCCCAGGTCCTTGTCCCCCACTTCATCTCTTCCCACCCCTGCTTGCCCCCTCCCCCAAGAACCTCTCCTCTGAGTGCCTCCAGCCCATCGCTCGCTCCTTTCTGCCCCCTCCTGTCTTAAGGGCAGTGAGTGGGGAGGGGACAGAGAGGAGCATGGCGGGGCAGTCCCACTCAACAGCTGATGGGTGGGGCAGGCCTGCCCAACAGCTAATGGGTGGGGCAGCCCCGATCAACAGCTGATCAGCAGCACAGCCACTGAAGAGCTGACGGGGGCGCCAGGCCAGCTGCTGAACAGCTGATTGGTGATCAGCCCCAGGGCCGCCGGAGCAGCAGCTCCAGACAGCCCTGTGAGTGCTGAGCACCCTCTATTTTTCCTCTGTGGGTGCCTGGACTCCTGAGCAGCCCGGAGTTGGTGCCTGTGCTAGACATGCTCACTAGCTGATTCGTAGGCTGGGTAAATAGTTTTCACGGAGGGCAGGCAGTCTTGCAGGCCCTCCCCTTTTGCCCTCTGAGCCATTCAGAGCTCCGGGGTGTGGGGGTGAGCAAATTAGAACTATAGGGGTTATAGGCAGCCCTGTGGACACAGCAGCACAGCAGAGTAGGATGGAGCGATATGTCTGCTGTGAAGGCTGGGTCCCAATCCCTGTACTGATCTGGATTCATAGGTGCTGGAACTAGGGGGGCTGCTGCACCCCCTGGCTTGAAGTGGTTTCCATTATATACAGGGTTTTCAGTTTGGTCTCAGCACCTCCTCCACCTATACAAATTGTTCCAGCCCCCCTGTTTGGATACAGGCGATATTGTCCAACTTCACTTTCTGGGGAAGTCCTCCATAGGATAATGGTTGGCCTGCTGCTGGATTGGACCTAGATGGAGAACTGGGAGGGAGGGAATGCTTGTCACTCCTCGAGGTGACACAGTCTGTGGGACTTATACTGAACGATCAGCTAACTGCTCTACACAGGGATTCTATCCCAGTTAAAGGGAGAATAGGGCAGAGCTGAGTGAGGCTAGGGTTTTTAAATTGTTACCTGACTTAGCTGGGCTTGTGGGGGGAAGGACGGTGCCCTGTAGCGTGAAAGCCTTATAGAGATCCAGGGAATGGCTGTTTTATATGCTGATCTCAATCCCTGTGCCGCTTTGGATACAGCCTGCGGATTGCCTTTCTTAGCAGCATCTGAGGAGACGGTCGCCTCTTAACCCAAGGGCTGGAATGCTGCTCGCTGCAGGGATCCTCTGACATTTATTTGCTGAGAAGGCTCTGTGTGTTTGAGAAGGAACTGAGATGCTGCCACTCTTCTCAAGCTCTGAAGAATCCAGGTGACCCACACCTCTTATGCTCAGGCTACAGAGATTGAGACTCTCCTCTGGCAGAAGGTCCGAGAAGAACGTGTTGATATATGTGTGCGCTAAAGTGCAGAAGTGTAAATGTTACACTGGACCCTTGCATCTAAATTTACATAAACAGCGACACAGTGGGAACGTCTGTATAAGAAAAACCAGGAGATTTACTACATAGTAGATTTTGTTTGAGGAATTATTCATAAATATTCCACGTGCTATTTATAAGGTGTTTGGCTGTAGATAATATTTGCTTACTAAAAAGCTAAATGGCTTTCTCCTTTGAAGCTAGCTGGGAACTTTTATTAACACCATAATGTAGGATTTTACCTACAATAACTCATGGTTTAGCTCTGTGTAATGCTTTCTGGAAACTCCTGAAAAGCCAGAACTCTGGCCTGTACTTCAGCACAGAGTTAAGCTGAGGTGCAGGACAAAGGGAGTATAATACATATTATCACCTCAGCACTCACCCCTCCTCACATTAATTGCTTAGTTGTTATCAAAAGTATGCATATGAACAAGTTGTTTTATGGTTGTACATACACATCTGTGGGGTAGAAAATGGGTTTAAAGTGTAACCTGGTAATAGTATTTCCAGATAAAACTATGTCAGTATGGCGGTAAGATTGAAAGTAATTTAGGGTAAGATACATTACATCATCCAAATCCATTCACCTCAACTAGCCAGTCCCTGTCTCAACTCCCCCAGGCTTCTCAGCCCTGTCCCCGTCTCCTTGACCAATCAGCAACAGTTTCTGTCCCAGGCCCAGTCTCACCAGACTCCTTACTGAAATCTTTCCTTTCCCCTGGCCTGCCTTTTATCTCCTCCACAAGCGAATCAGACAGCTTCCTCCTCCACACCATCCGGCAGTGGGAGGTGGGGGCATTGAGAGCATAGGAGAGACAGGCTTTCTGCTCGCTTTCCAGGGCTCGGCCCCACCCCAGCCTGAAGCAGCTGGGAGTAGTCATTATAAGGAAAGTCTGGCTTCATTCCCCTGGCCCTGGGCTGAAGGGAACCTGCTCAGTTGCTATGGGGGGATGCTGCATGCACAGCCCAGTCAGCGCTAGAAGCTGTGAGGGCAGCCTGGTGTCTCCATGCGGGAACAGGGCTTTGTTGGGAACACCAATTTACGGCATAGAAACGCATGTGCCTCCAAGTGTCGTGCAATGGGTCTGTTGAAAATTTGTCCTCTTCACAGAGGGACACATTTTCCAGAGTCCAGGCAGCAGGTGAGCAAGCAGACCATGTATCCCCTGCAGGTGCAAAATCCCTCACAAGCTCACATACAGAGGTTCCTCCACGCACGAGTTCAGCAATTGCACGTGCAGCCACCCATGCAGCTAACCCTATTTTCACGGGCAAACATCGGCAGCATATCTGTCCGGGTCAGATGTGTAAAAATCTCCTTACCTGAACACAGGTGAGTGTAACGGGTGTGTACACATTTTGCACAGCTCACCCAGTGCATGGGCCTTTGGAAATGAGGGCTGCAGGTTTTGCACTGTGCACAGCATATAACAACATACCAGCATTCTTGCCTCTTTTCTTTTGCATTCACTGCACTAATAAGAATGCACAAGAGCGTTCTGAATGCAGGATAATGCCATAGAAAGCACTCCCCAGCTTGGCGTCACTTAAACATGATTGAACTGTTCACCCACCACAACAAATACCCCTGTCCCTTCCCCAGCCCTGCTTTTCCACCTCTCCCCTCAGCCTGTCTCCATCCCACTCTCTCTCCCCGCTTCCTGTCTGGTAAGCATAGTGAGAGCGGGCTGTCTTTATGGCCACAAACCAACAACTTATGAATGATGGATGAAATGAAATGAAGTTCCTGCCCAGTATGTGCTGCTGCTATACAGGGATTGGTTTGTAGTGATTTTTAAAGGCCTTCGTTATATATTTTTCTGTTTATTTCCCTTTCTGTTCTGTGCAATTGTTGGGTCATGGACTGCCTGGCAGATCATGCTGCAGCCTCATTGCTAAGCGCTGTTTATGTTGAGAGTCTGAGGGACCACACACTCTATGCTAGTTCAGAGAAATAGAGGCCTTCATAAATTTTAAAGATGGACACATCCAAGACCTAATTTAGACTATAGATCTAAAGTAGAATAAAATAGCTCTAAACCTTTCAGCTAATAAAACACATACCATGAACCTTCCTACAACTTTCACTTAACAGTTATCTGTAATACAAGGTTATGTTCCCTCAAATTCTGGGGGCAGAAAGGTTTCAACCTTCATTCTTACAGTGCACTGATTGCCTTACTGGTTGGCAAGTGGATTATATAGGAGACATTACACCGTGAAGAGCTGACCTTGTCCTTAACCTCAGCACATTTCTCAATTAATGCCCTGGGAGATAAATTAATTCTGTGAATCTACAGAGGTGTCTAAAATGCTGAATTGGGATTTCAATATTTTTCAAAAATCCCTTCCTTAAAATCAATACCCAGGCCATAGAATGGAAAGTTATGCCATTTGAAAAAAAGCCAACATTGTATTGATGGCATTGTCATCATCTGCGGCATTGTACATTGCCATCTGTCAAGGAGCAAGGGGGCCAAGGAGAGAGGATAAAGCTGGTGTCTGTATTCTGCCAAACTATGGCACCAGTTCTGCAAACCTTTCCTCATGTGACCAGTCCCATTGAAATCAAAGGGACTTCTTGCATCAGTAAGAACCACTCATGTAGCCAGGGGATAGCGTGACCAGCACCTCCTTCTTGATCTCAAACGTGCTGTAGTTTCGCGTACAGAATTCTGCTGCCAGACATGACTGAGAACTGAAAGAGAGGCTCTCTGTAATGAACCAGGGAAGTACATTAAAGGCAGGGCACAAACCTACACACTGGGGATTTCCTCGTGAGTTTTCCTGAGGGTAGCATTGTTTGCTGTGTAACCCCTAATCGGCTAGTCCGTGCTAGTGGTATGACCATGAGTGTTTCTAAACTAGCATAGTGTTGATCTAGTCTATGGTGTCACCTGTTTAGTAGCATCTGGAATGAGGGCAAAGTATAAGGGTCCAGATTCAAAGGTATTGGTTTCAATGGGAGATAGGCACCTAAATACCTTTGAGGATGTGGGCGTATTGTCAGAATAGTGCCTAGAGCTCTCATGAGGCTGAGCTCTTGTAACTCTGACAGATCCCAGTCGGCGGCGGGCAGGATCAAACTTGGGGCCTCTGGAGCTTAGTGCATGAGCCTCTATCGCCTGAGCTAAAACTGTCTCTTAGCTAAGGCTGTAGAGCAGACTCATTAATATCTCTCTCTAAGTGATCTCAGTGCCACTAGATGGGACAGAACACCACACCCTGGAGGTGTGTGGGTTACACACACATGCTATGGCTACACTTCGCAGTTAACCCAGGTGATTGGCACCTGGGCCTGAATGCCTGGGATTGCCTGGCCTGGGTATGAGTGTCACCACTGGAAAGCCCTATGTCTTTACTGTTTCTGCACTCACTCATGTCTAGGGGCATATCCAGTAGTTCTTTGTGTTGAGATGCTCCAGGATTCTTTCCCACTCAATTGTGCCAGCTTGGGGGAGAACTCGTCTCTCCTTCTAGGGAATTGTGGGAAGGCATTGGAGGACTATCAGCACTTGTGTGATTCGTCTGTGTCCTCACTGCAAAGTGGGTGGGTCCCAGCCTAAGTATAAGCAGAGCCTGGATTCTAACCATGGGGCCAGCTAGCCCAGGCTTAAAACACCTTCAAACCTGGGTCAGAAGTTTTTCTGTGCAAATATGGTGGGGGGAATTAAGTCTAAAATCGAGGCAAGAGCCCAGGTTAACTGCATGCTGTAGACATACTCACAGCAGGTATTGCCCTGCCTCAGAACAATTTCAATACACAACATCCCCAGGGATGTAAAGAGTCAATGACTCCAGGTTACATGCAGTGAAAACTTCTTGAGCAATGCACTAGGGGGAGATGTTTATAGGGGAAAATGTTAAAAAAGAAAAGAAAATGTCCTACTATATAAAGCAAACAATGAGCAATCTCATTAACACCTCCCATATTCCCTGGCCTTCCCACCAGGTCATTCTGAATATGACCCTACTGGTCTTATTAGAACATGTCTGCACACCTAACACTTCTGAGAGCCCTGCTTTTCTCCTGGCTAGTTTCTGGCAGACAAGTATGGCTGGAAAGTGCAGTCAGTGGCTCAGGAACAGTTAAACCATTTTAGGAATCTAAATACGATGGTAACAGCAGACTGAGTGCTTCTTACAGAACACCCAGTGCCCAGGCCAGAGACCCTGTGCTCATGCTGAGGGCATGAGAAATCTGTTCACAGCAGGTCCAGCACCCTGGCTGATTCTCTGAACCTGCTTACATAGTCATTGAAAAGATCTCCCGTGAAATTACCACTGTGTTTGATTCCTGCAATTGTTAATATATGTTTGATTACATATTTTAGGTGTTAAACTGGGCAGATGGGAGCCAGTAATAGTATCTGTAATATGTCAGTGAAAATGAAACAGCCATTTCATATGTCAACAATGTTTAAAGGTGGGATTTTTCAAAAGCTGGTAAGAGTTGGTGCCTAAATCCCTTAAGATGCTTTTGAAATTCCCACCCTAAAACACTGCTGGTGTTTCATGCTGTCGTATTTAGGTCTGCATGGGAGAAACCTTGACTCCATGTTGAAAAGTGATCTAAATATTGTAATCAGAGCAGATTAAATATGAATATCTGAAGCAGTTTAACCTTTCATTCCCCCATTTTAAATGACGGGGTGTGTTAGTCATAAGAAACTGTAACTTTTAGTTAATGTAGTTGGGGGTTTTTTAAGTGGTGGGCCAGATTCAGAGTTGATATAAATTGGCACAGTTCCACTGACTTCAATAGAGCAGCTCTGATTTATACCAGCTAGGGATCTGACTCTCTCTATATTTAGCTGTGTGTGTGAAGTAACCAGATAAATATTATCAAACTGCAAATACATTCAGAGAAGTGTTGGTTATCCAATGCTCAGCATTCGTAATGACTCTGTAGGAGACAGACATTCAGACTAGAAATAAGGCGTGCATTTTTAACAGCCAGGGTAATTAACCATTGAAACATCTTAGCTAAGGATGTGGGGGATTCTTCATAATTTGAGGTCTTTAAACTGAGGTGGGATGTCTTCTAAAACTCTAGCTCAACATGGAAGTTTTGGGCTTGAAGCAGGAATTACTGGGTGAAATCCTTTGGCCTATGTTACACAGCAGGTCAGATTAGGTTATTGTAATGGTCCCCTCTAACTTTAATAGCTATAAGTCTATTAAATACAACACATAGTGACAACAGCTGGACTAAGCTCCACAGATTCACTTCACTGGGGTTTGTGTGAATACTTCTTTTGGTTTAGATCCACCTGGATTCACGGCCTACAAGTTTCTCTTTCCATTTCAGGTTACATCAAACTCAAAACCTCAATGGGAAACTTCATCAAAACCACCAAATTTTGCCTAACTTGGTGTCAAAACTATTACAATCGGCCAATTTCATGTTTTCCATGCAAGCCCATAAAATGGCCAGGCTTGTCCAAAACCAAGCCCAGGTTTCATTCAGAGCCTTCCAATCACCTGAGTCAGAATTTCAAGTTTTCAGTGAAGCCAGAAACCCAGTGAGTTTCTCCTAAGTCTATGTCCATGTGTGACTATTTCACACAGCTCTAGTACTGACAGCTGGGACTTAGCCTCAAGCAACACACCACATGGTATGTCCACAATGAAGCTGAAGGAAGAGACAAGGAAAAAGACGCATTTAGGCTGTTCTCTGTATGATGGGGAAGAACGAATTTACACTCTAAGCCTCGAGGCCTTACAGTTGCTTACAAAGATATCCTCCAGGATTTGGAGTGGAATGTTAGATCATATTCTCCTCATGAACTTGACTGTATTTAGGGAGCAGGACCAAAGCCAACACAAAATATAAGGTAAATGGGACTGAAAGCTAATTAATAATTGCTTCTGAGGAAACAGAAAGTCACAGAATTCCTCTTGTTGCAGCTGGAATCTGCAAAGGGAAACCACAGAGGAGTAAAAGGTCTCCCTTGCCATTGGGGTTCTCTGGCTTTGGCAGAACTGGGGTGGGTCTGCTGCACAGGAGGAAGGCAGAATGTAGGGAGTCCATGCACGGGACACCATCATCCATGTGTTCCAAAGCACAGCTCTCCGGGCACCAGTGAGCAGGGTGGCTGGGGAAGGGGTGTGGTCGTGCCAGTGCATCTGTGACTATTGTGATGTATTGAGGACTGTGTTGGAATTGCAAGCTATCGTTTCAAGAGTGGTAGGGAGGGGTTTCCTAGTCCTGCTTGCAGGCTAGTGGGCTCTATATGAAACTGTGGGATGACTGAGTTTGCAATCAGTCAGCCTAGAGTCAGATGGGATGAGTTGTGGCACTTTGTTTTTTAGGGAGCAGCCTGCTTTGTCTCTCCCTGGTTTTGAGTTCTTGTATGTTAGCATTCTGAATTCTAACATATAATGTACTGTTACATTTCTACCTTCCAGCAAAAGTACTTCATGTTTTTCTTTAACTTCTGTGTTTGTATGCGGTGAACATAACAGCTATATTGATGCACCAGCACCCTCCTCCCCCCGCCCAGATGTGGATAAGAGGGTTAGAATAACAGCCACAAAGGTTGCTGCAGCCCTCAGATTGCAGTAACTACCCCAGACTATTTCTGCTACCACTCCACAGCCTGGGGATGGGGATTCTTTCCCCCTACTCCATCTTGTGAGGTTGCCTGAGCACGCTTGTGCTGTGCGCTGAGACCAAGCATTTGGCTTAGAAGTCATAGAGAGTGAAATGCTGGCCCCACTGAAGTCAATGGGAGTTTTGTCACTGATTTCAATTGGGCCAGGATTTCACCCCTAAAATCAGAACATTGTTTAAGAAAACCCCTTACTATTAGACATGTAACAAGTATGCAAAATGTTACCAGTCACGGATGCTGCCTCAGGACTTGTATGTGGTACTCAGTTTCTGCAGAACCCTTCTTCCCCCTCTTCAGTGGAGGCAAAGTGCATTAGGGCAAAAGTCATCACCTACCCAGTGCTCTCTGCTAGTCCACTCATGCAGCAGCATTGATGGTGCCTTTTCAGAAGGTGCATTTGCAAGAGAAAAGGGGCTTTAATAGCAGCCACTGAGAAAAAATAGTTAAAAAAACAGTAGCAGTTATCTTGGAAAGAAAATGGGCTTGATTTGCTCCTCATTCACTCTGTTTTTACATCAAATTGCTTTCTGTGACTTGGCTCCTTATTTACACTGGCATGTGCAGAAAGGGAATCAGGCTCTACAGTTCCTTTTGCCTCCCTCCCTCTTTCACCTGTTGTCATCGTTTAAAATATTTTTGGGGATTTTGCGAACCCCCTTAGGTGTGTGTTGCCGGCTTTTCCCTTTGTATTTATGACTTCATAATTTCGGAATCTGTCACAATCAGCGCTGAAGAAGCGTAGCTGGGAGTAATGAAATAATTTGAAGGGCCATGCTGCAACGCGGAGACAGCCTGCATTTCTCATAGCAGACGCAGAGTGAATAATATTTAGGGATGTGGGTTTATAAATCAGTGCACCCTTTAATTAAGCAAAACATTTTACTAAAAAAGAATTAATTAGCAATTCATGGCACACAGCCTGGCCTATTATCAAAGCGCTTGTACACGATAAAGCACAATTGCTTGTGTGTCTTTAGAGCTAATTATCAGTAACTTGTTTTATTTTTATTTCAGAGCTCCTTGCAAAGCAACAAGATAAAGATCTACATTTAGGAGCGCTGGGCTGTTGCCTTTTTTTTTTTTTTTTTTTGTCTCTCTTTCAAGATTTTGCAATTTGCCATTAGCAGGGCCTGGGAAGGAGGGATGCTTATGCAGCCACTGCTGTGTATGAGTGGAGATACGGGCTCTTAGGGCTTGATCCGCCGCCCACTGAAATCAATGCAGCAGCTCTCATGGACTGCAATGGGCCTTGGTTCAGGTCCAAATTCAGGGTTGGAATAGGAAGGGCCACATGGTGGTGCACTCCTGGGTGGTAGAAACACACGGAGCCGCTTGTGGCCCAGCACATGCAGAGACCACATTTTGACTGGGGACAGGAGGCTCTGCTCCCTCCTAGCGCCCACATGGACACAAGCTGCCTAAGGAAGAGATGAGAGGAGGGCAGGCCCAGCCCCAGCTCTACAGCCGCACATAAACCAGACAGCAGAGCTGGCCAAGCGTGTGGGAGCTTGTGCTGTACCCTCTCCATGGCAGTGGGGCTGCTGGAACTCCTCCAGAACAAGTCTGGCTGAGTCCAGGGAGTCCTGCTGTACAGCTGCCCACCTGCATCCATTCAGTTTGCTTGGGGATGCCAATGCTGCAATCTAGCCAGGCTCCACGCTGGATTAAAGGTGGATCAGACGAGCTGGGATCTGTGCTCTGAAGAGTCCCCTGCAAATTTCTAGTGGCCACTTTGCAGGATTGGGGGCCTCACATTTTTGTTCAGCTGGGCCATGTTTACTCTTAATCAATTCTGAGAAGTGGAACTCCTTCCCCCGGAGCCATTTCCTCATATGTTTTGTGGGTGCCAAGGCACACTCAGCAATTGCCCCTCCACAGTGGTTGTATTTCCTCAGCTGTCTAGATTAGTTTATTTCTCCATGTAAGGAGTAGGAAGGTGGTCTAAAGCCAGGTCCTAGTGGGCAAGGTTCAACTCCTTAAACCATCACCATGACTGTCATGGATAGACACAGGTGCCTTGTTGGCCTTCTCTGCAAAGAGGCCAAAGATGACCAGGGAAGTTTGGAGGCAAGACACGATTTAATGGTCATCCCTGTATTAAGCTAGCTTATGTATTTTAATAACGGGGGTCCAGCCTCATTAGGAACTTTGGACGTAATTGCAATGTGCTTCTGTCCTTTGATCTAGCAAAGCACAGATGCGTGTGCATAACTTTAAGCACAGGCTAAGTTCTGTGCTATACTGGGCCCACAATGCATAAATAAGAGAATCTAGAAAAGAAGCACATCTCAACTTAGCTTTGAAGAACAGAGGTCTAAACAATATCTAATTATGTTTAGGACTAACATGATAAGCATGCTATGAGAACAAGAATAGAATAATTTGCCTGAGCTGAGCAAATGTTGGAAGAGTGAAAATTGTTGGATAAGGTAGGGAGAAAAAGAACCAAAGGAAAAGGAACAGGAAGGAAGAGAGAGAGGGAAAGTCTGGTGGGGATTTGGGTGCTAACCTGAGATGTGGGAGATTGGCACTCAGTTTCTTGCTCTGCCTCAGATTTTCTGTGTGACCTTGGGCAAGTCATTTAGCCTCTCTGTGCCTCAATTCCCCATCTGTACAATGGGGGATAATTGCACTGTGCTACTTCACAACACTGGTGTTGTGAGGAAAAATACATTCAAGATGGCAAGCTGGTCAGATGCTATGGTAATAAGGGACATAAAAATAATCTAGACAGAAGATGGCCAGAGATATGGGAGAAGGGTCACACTCCTCTTCTTTGACTGTTAGTAAAGAGCACGGAGATGTTACTTGCTCCCTAAGAAACATGAGACATGGTTATTTTGGCTCCGTGTGTATGGGTATACATTAAACAAATATTTATGTCTCTTGAACATGTGCCAAAAGAAGAGTTTAAACACAACACACTGGCACAAGAAGCAGGACTATGAGGAATGTCATTCTGATGCAGATGGCCTTCCCATTTGCTTCCTTGGTTAAACAGCAGTTTGGCAAGTTTGGCACTCAAAAAGCCTCTATAGTGTTCCAGAAACTTATCCCCTGTGGCCTACTAGGAGCTAGTTGGAGGTTTGTCGATGCCTGGAATTGTGCATTCGTCTTTAATGAGGTTGTATTCATATTGTTTTCTTTGTCAGAGGAGTCTTGGGAATTCCAGGCTGTAGAACATATTTTCATTTAAAAATTGCATCTGGCCACTAAAATGTCACTCTGATCTGGTAATAGGCCCAGATTAGCAAGTGCAGGTTGTATGGCCTGTGGCAGGTAATGCACAGCAATTATCTTGCTGAAAAAAGAGGCAGTTCAAGTTAAAAATCAGCAGCAGTACTGTACGTTGTGAAAAGATCATATGGAAGCAGATGGTATCCGAGGAGAGCTGAGTGATTCAGTGTGCTAGAATACTCTGGGACATCACAGGAAACAAATATGGCCAGAGGCAAAGGTCAGATGTTTGCTCCTCAGTCAAGTGTTTTGAAAAAGTGGGTGGCAAGGGACAAACTTTCAAATCTGGGGATGAAAACATGAAATATCTCATCTGCAAGATACTTTTGTACTAAAAGGGTAGCCTATGCACCACTATAAGCAACAGACATTTCTTAGAGCAATTTCATACACATAATAAGTCCACATTTCCATTAAGTAGATAGATATGTGGTAGAAGTCCTTGTGTAAGTTCTTTCTAATTATTAGTGCAGTCTAATTATTGACTAGTCAGTAGATCCGGCATCTGGCTTTACTGAGCTTAAATCAATAAGGCACCTAGAGCCTTGTGTTGACAAAGACTATTTAATTGTTAGGCCTAGAAATACTTTGTCAACAATTCTGGTATGGCTGTCAACAAATGCATGTCTTTGTTCTTCCCTTATCTGATGGCTTGTTTCTTTACTCTCCCTTGGCAGTGACAGAGAATAAGGATATCAAAATAAGGATATCACCCACCTCTGAAGCATGCTACTAGAGATTCTAGCAGGAACTGAGCACGTCAGCCTTAATCCTGAGATTGTTATATGAGAAAATGCATAGATTCATAGATTCCAAGGCCAGGAGGTAACATTGTGATCAACTAGTCTGACCTCCTGTATAACACAGGCCAGAGAACTTCCCCAAAATAATTCATAGAGCAGATCTTTTTAGAAACAATTTTGATTTTAAAGTTGTTAGTGATGGAGAATCCTCTGCAAATCTTGAAAATTGTTCCAGTGGTTTTTAACCCTCCCTGTTAAAAATTTAAGGTTAATTTATTGGCAACAATTCATAAGCCCCACACAGCATACCCCTATTTACACCAATAGTTCTCACATGTGCAGGCCATATTCACATGAATAAGTAAGGTTTTTAGATTAGGGTCCCTACTTGGCATTAAACCCTCTCAAAGAAAATTCATCAATCTACCTTGTTGTGGCAAGCTACAGGTTTCTATTGAGAGACGCTACCAACATGCATGGTATAAAATCATTCCTTCACACTATGTGCAACGTAAATGTGAAAACAAAGGAAAAAGAGGTGGGGAACAGATGGAGGAAGAAAGGACTGGAGGCATGGGGAGTGTGGACTAGATGCAGGATGAACACAGGACTAGGAAGCAAGATCTCTTGTGTTCTGCTACTACTTCACTGCATGACCTTTGTCAAATCACTGAACCTCTCTGACTGTTTCCAACTGTCTGTAAAAAAGGGAATAATAAGACATAAGCTTCCCTCCTGAGGTGTGTGAGTATGAGCGAGAGTGCATGCCAATTACCTAGTGACACCGGAATGATGGATGAACTGGTTTTACTAGGACATTGGTGTCAGCCTAGGCTCTCACTGTTGGGGTTGATGGTGTTTCTCCAGATTCACACTGCTGTAAGAGAGATCTGTATTTAACCCAGCTATATCTGCGCTGGGCTAGATTGTGCCAAATAGGCACAGCCCTGTGCCAATGTCAGCAAGGAACTGCATGGCTCAGGGAAGTTCCAGTCCTAGTTGTGTCTGAGGGGGGCACATTCCCTCCCTAAAACACCCTGGGGGCAGGGGCAGGTGGAGACTGGACCATCCTTTAGGGCGTTGCAGCCTGTTTCCCCCTGGTGAGCTGGCCTATTTTGTAGGGCAGGGCCTGCAGAGTGGTGGGGCATGGCCTTGTTTCTAAGGACCCCTGAGGTGAATGGAGGGAGCAGTTCATGTACACTGCGCTAGCTCAGGGATTCTGCTTGTGCATGCCTGTCACAGGGCACCTTATTCATCGCTAGGGGCTCATCCTTGTGGCCACGCTTGGGGATTAGCTCCACTCAGGCCTGACACTCCCTTGTGCTGTGTGCTGCACACCTTGCTGTCTCTCTAACACTCCCTGCCCCTCAGGATGCTCTGTCTTCCAGGCTTGGCCCTCTGGCCAGGTCACTATTGTCTTCACCTTCTAGGGTATCAAAGTCTTTCTGTACCAGTGATCTCAGGCAGTCTTCTCATGCACTGCCCGAATGGTGCCACACAGTGATGAGCTGCCAAAATCTTAACAACAGGTTCCCTTCTCACCCCACGAGAGGGTCATGGCACCCCCAGGGACCCATGCCCCATCCACCCCTGTCCCCTGACTGCCCTGGAACCAGGCAGGAGGGTCTTGTGGGCTACTGTAGTGGGTGCCCACCCCACCCCTAAGAGCCAGAGGGACCTGCCGGGGGGTGAGGTGGGGAGTCTCAGAGGTTCTTACCTGGGGCGGCTCTCGGCCGGTCCCTCTGGCTCTTAGGGGCGGGGGAGTGTAGCTAGGGGGGGAAATGCGGGGGTGGCCGCTCCCCCCACTGATCACATCAAAAGTGGCGCCCCGGAGCACCCACAGAGTCGGCGCCTAAGGCACCGCTTTTGGCTGGTTGTTAAATTTAGGTTTCAGAGTAACAGCCGTGTTAGTCTGTATTCGCAAAAAGAAAAGGAGTACTTGTGGCACCTTAGAGACTAACCAATTCATTTGAGCATAAGCTTTCGTGAGCTACAGCTCACTTAAATTTAGAAGCCCTTTTAGAACCAACCAGTTCTAAAAGGGCTTATAAATTTAACAACCGGTTCCAGCTCACCACTGGTGCCACATCCCTAATGGCTGGCAGGGGAAACTGGACCCACCCTCTACTCCAGGTTTCAGTCCAAGGACCCTCTACGTGGCAACTGTGCTTTCTCTTGGACCCTGTTGCTCTTTCTCTAGACTCCTTCATACAGCTTCTGCCTCCCAGTGTACCGACTCAAACTCTCTCCTCCCAGGGAGTCACCACAGACAACTGAACCCTGTAGCTTCAAACACACCTCCTTACTCCCAGGGAGTGACGGCAGCCTACTTCCCTGCAGCCCCTTTCTATTGCCAGCTTCCTGGCTTTATCCTAGCCCTGTCTGTTGCTTCTCAGCTGGACGTCGTCATCATTCAGGGGATTACTTAGGCCACCTAATTCCCCTCATCTGTGGCCTAGCTGGGCATTCAATGCCGTCTCAACTCCTCTCTGTCTGCAGTCTGCCTCTGCATAGATCACAGGAAATATATTACCACAAGCATATATTGTGACACACTTGCAGTACCATTCTCTGTAGCATATTCCATATCATCTTCCTGCTGATGGCTTTTCTTCACACACATACACATGCCCTATTGTTAGTGCAATATACCCATTCCCATAAAGGCATTCTAAGGAGAGATGGAATTGGAATGAAACAGCCAGGTGCAAGATAAAAAGGGGAAAGACAGGTTATGTGGTAGATATAGTAGACTTCAAAGGGAGACAGGTTTCAAAGAACAGCAGCTCTGTACCAAGGGAACACAGGGTAAAAAGGCACAAACAGCCTTACTGAGAGGCAGCTGATTGTACTTGGAATATTTATAAGAATTTATGTTAGCCCATGCACTGTCATTCTGTGCAGGTTATTTATCTAACCACTGTAATTTGCTCTGAAAACATAAACAATTGCAAAATAGCTTTGGAGAGGACTTTGCTGTTTTCTTTGTGCTTTGGTATTTTTTTGCCAGATAAGGGGAATCATTGGCAATATTACAAATTTCTTTTTTCAAGCTGAATACAGGGTAAACCACGTCACTGACTGTAGCCCCTGCAGTGTCTGCTTGGAGTGCGACATTGTTGGGGAACGATACAGCTGAAAACAACATCTTCTAATAGATTCTCCCATAAGAAATCCCCACTCCTGAGTTATCACTCAATGTTTGTCACCAAGGATAAGTGGAGGCTGAAATGCTAAGAAGGAGAAAATCTTAGCCCTGGTCTACACTAGGAGTTGAGGTCGAATTTAGCAGTGTTAAATCAATTTAACCCTGCACCCGTCCACACGATGAAGCCCTTTTTCTCGACTTACAGGGCTCTTTAAATCAATTTCCTTACTCCACCCCCGACAAGGGGATTAGTGCTGAAATAGGCCTTGCTGGGTCGAATGTGGGGTACTGTGGATGCAATTAGATGGTATTGGCCTCTGGGAGCTATCCCACAGTGCTCCATTGTGACTGCTCTGGACAGGACTCTCAACTCAGATGCACTGGCCCGGTAGACAAGAAAAGGCCCGCGAACTTTTGAATTTCAATATTCTGTTTGGCCAGCGTGGCAAGCTGCTGGTGACCATGCAGAGCTCATCAGCAGAGGTGACCATGATGGAGTCCCAGAATCGCAAAAGAGCTCCAGCATGGACCGAACGGGAGGTACAGGATCTGATTGCTGTATGGGGAGAGGAATCCGTGCTATCAGAACTCTGTTCCAGTTTTCGAAATGCCAAAACATTTGTCAAAATCTCCCAGGGCATGAAGGACAGAGGCCATAACAGGGACCCGAAGCAGTGCCGCATGAAACTTAAGCAGCTGAGGCAAGCCTACCAGAAAACCAGAGAGGCAAACGGCCGCTCCGGGTCAGAGGCCCAAACATGCCACTTCTTTGATGAGCTGTATGCCATTTTAGGGGGTTCAGCCACCACTACCCCAGCCATGTTGTTTGACTCCTTCAATGGAGATGGAGGCAACACGGAAGCAGGTTTTGGGGACGAGGAAGATGATGATGATGAGGTTGTAGATAGCTCACAGCAAGCAAGTGGAGAAACCATTTTTCCCGACAGCCAGGCACTGTTTCTCACCCTGGACCTGGAGCCAGTACCCCCCGAACCCACCCAGGCTGCCTCCCGGACCCACCAGGCGGAGAAGGGACCTCTGGTGAGTGTATCTTTTAAAATACTATACATGGTTTAAAAGCAAGCATGTTTAATGATTAATTTGCCCTGGCATTTGTGGCTCTCCTGGATATACTCCCAAAGCCTTTGCAAAAGGCTTCTGGGGAGGGCAGCCTTATTCCATCAACCATGGTAGGACACTTTACCACTGCAGGCCAGTAGCACGTACTCGGGAATCATTGTAGAACAAAGCATTGCAGTGTATGTTTGCTGGCATTCAAACAACATCCATTCTTTATCTCTCTGTGTTATCCTCAGAAGAGTGATATCATTCATGGTCACCTGGTTGAAATAGGGTGCTTTTCTTAAGGGGACATTCAGAGGTGCCCGTTCCTGCTGGGCTGTTTGCCTGTGGCTGAACAGAAATGTTCCCCGCTGTTAGCCACGGGGAGGGGGAAGCGGGAGGGACTAGCCATGCGGTGGGGGGAGGCAAAATGCAACCTTGTAACGAAAGCATATGTGCTATGTATGTAATGTTAACAGCAAGGTTTACCATGAAAGAGTGTACCCATTGTTCTAGAAAATGTGTCTTTTTAAATATCACTGTCCCTTTTTTTTTCTCCACCAGCTGCATGTGTTTCAAGGATCACAGGATCTTCTCCTTCCCAGAGGCTAGCAAAGATTAGAAGGTGAAAAAAACGCACTCGCGATGAAATGTTCTCTGAGCTCATGCTGTCCTCCCACACTGACAGAGCACAGACAAATGCGTGGAGGCAGACAATGTCAGAGTGCAGGAAAGCAGAAAATGACCGGGAGGAGAGGTGGCGGGCTGAAGAGAGTAAGTGGCGTGCTGAAGAGAGGGCTGAAGCTGAAAGGTGGCGGCAGCGTCATGAGAGGAGGCAGGATTCAATGCTGAGGTTGCTGGAGAATCAAACCAATATGCTCCAGCATATGGTTGAACTGCAGGAAAGGCAGCAGGAGCACAGACCGCCGCTACAGCCCCTGTGTAACCAACTGCCCTCCTCCCCAAGTTCCATAGCCTCCCCACCCAGACGCCCAAGAACGCAGTGGGGGGGCCTCCGGCCACCCAGCCACTCCACCCAAGAGGATTGCCCAAGCAACAGAAGGCTTGCATTCAATAAGTTTTAAAGTTTTAAACTTTTAAAGTGCTGTGTGGCCTTGTCCTTCCCTCCTCCACCACCCCTCCTGGTGCATCTCTCCTCCACCACCCCTCCTGGGCTACCTTGTAGTTATCTCCCTATTTGTGTAATGAATTAATAAAGAATGCATGAATGTGAAGCAACAGTGACTTTATTGCCTCTGCAAGTGGTGATCGAAGGGAGGAGGGGAGGGTGGTTAGCTTAGAGGGCAGTAGAATGAACCAAGGGGCGGGGGGTTTCATCAAGGAGAAACAAACAGAACTTTCATACCACAGCCTGTCCAGTCATGAAACTGGTTTTCAAAGCTTCTCTGATGCGCACCGCGCCCTCCTGTGCTCTTCTAACCGTCCTGGTGTCTGGCTGTGTGTAACCAGCAGCCAGACGATTTGCCTCAACCTCCCACCCCACCATAAACGTCTCCCCCTTACTCTCACAGATATTGTGGAGCGCACAGCAAGCAGTAATAACAGTGGGAATATTGGTTTCGCTGAGGTCTAACTGAGTCAGTAAACTGCACCAGCGCACTTTTAAATGTCCAAATGCACATTCTACCACCATTCTGCACTTGCTCAGCCTGTAGTTGAACAGCTACTGACTACTGTCCAGGCTGCCAGTGTACGACTTCATGAGCCATGGCATTAAGGGGTAGGCTGGGTCCCCAAGGATAACTATAGGCGTTTCCCCAACGGTTATTTTCTGGTCTGGGAATAAAGTCCCTTCCTGCAGCTTTTGAAACAGACCAGAGTTCCTGAAGATGCGAGCGTCATGTACCTTTCCCGGCCATCCCACGTTGATGTTGGTGAAATGTCCCTTGTGATCCACCAGTGCTTCCAGCACCATGGAAAAGTACCCCTTGCAGTTTATGTACTTGCCAGCTTGGTGCTCCGGTGCCAAGATAGGGAGATGGGTTCCGTCTATGGGCCCACCACAGTTAGGGAATCCCATTGCAGCAAAGCCATCCACTGTGACCTGCACATTTCCCAGGGTCACTACCCTTGATATCAGCAGATCTTTGATTGTGTTGGCTACTTGCATCACAGCAGCCCACACAGTAGATTTGCCCACTCCAAATTGGCTCCCGACTGACCGGTAGCTGTCTGGAGTTGCAAGCTTCCACAGGGCTATTGCCACTCACTTCTCAACTGTGAGGGCTGCTCTCATCTTGGTATTCTGGCGCCTCAGGGCAGGGGAAAGCAAGTCACAAAGTTCCATGAAAGTGCCCTTATGCATGCGAAAGTTTCGCAACCACTGGGAATCATCCCAGACCTGCAACACTATGCGGTCCTACCAGTCTGTGTTTGTTTCCCGAGCCCAGAATCGGTGTTCCACCGCATGAACCTGGCCCATTAGCACCATGATGCCCACATTGCCAGGGCCCGTGCTTTGAGAGAAGTCTGTGTCCATGTCCTCATCACTCACGTCACCGTGCTGATGTCACCTACTCGCCCGGTATCGCTTTGCCAGGATCTGGTGCTGCATATACTGCTGGATAATGTGTGTGGTGTTTAATGTGCTCCTAATTGACAAAGTGATCTGAGCGGGCTCATGCTTGACATGGTATGGCGTCTGCACAGAAAAAAGGTGCGGAACGATTGTCTGCCGTTGCCCTGACGGAGGGAGGGGTGACTGACAACATGGCTTACGGGTTGGCTTACAGAGAATTAAAATCAACAAAGAGGGTGTTTTTGCAAGAAACTGAATGGCTCCCTCAAGGATAGAACTCAAAACCTCAAGGATAGAACTCAAAACTGGGTTTAGCAGGCCGTTGATTTCACAGAGGGAGGGAGGGAGGAGAAAATGAATACAAAACAATTCTGGCCTATTTCTTCTTTTGAGCCACTTCATCTATCTATATACATCTTGGTGGCAGCAGACTGTGCAGTACGACCGCTAGCCATCGTCATCTCCTGGGTGCTCGGCAGAAGAAGGTGCCATATGACTACTTGCCATCGTCTTCTGCTGGCTGCTGATTAAAAGACAGTGCACTGCCGGTAGGACTCAATCGCCATGAGACGAAACAAGGGAAAAGACCTGGCTGAGTCACTCTCATGTTTGCCCAGGCACCCGGTTAAAAGAGCACCCAGGACTACGTCGATGACGGCTACCTGTCATACTGCACTGTCTGCTGCCAAAAGGCAATAAACTGCTGCTGCGTAGCAATGCAGTACCACATCTGCCAGCACCCAGGAGACATACGGTGACGGTTAGCTGAGCGGGCTCCATGCTTGCCGTGGTATGGCGTCTGCACAGGTAACTCAAGAAAAAAGGTGCAAAACGATTGTCTGCCCTTGCTTTCATGGAGGGAGGGAGGGAACGGGAGCCTGACGATATGTACCCAGAACCACCCACGACAATGTTTTAGCCCCATCAGGCACTGGGATTTCTACCCAGAATTCAAATGGGTGGCAGAGACTGCGGGAACTGTGGGATAGCCACCCACAGTGCAACGCTCCAGAAGTCGACGGTTACCTCGGTACTGTGGACAGACTCCACCGACTACATGCACTTAGAGCATTTTTGTGGAGACACACACAATCGACTGAATAAAAACGCTTTCTACAAAACTGACTTTTATAAATTCGACCTAATTTCGTAGTGTAGACGTACCCTTAAACATTTTTAAACAGCAGAGGTAGGTCAGAAAAGTCAAAGAACAAGGGCAGATGGAAAATACATATCAGGAGTGGGGAAAGAATGGTCAAGAGAATAAAATGTCTATGGAGGGTGAAATTCATCCCTGTGCAGAGGGACATCATGAAGTCTATGCAGCATTTAAGTCCCACTTACCTGAATGCTATCTTGAGTGCATAGACTTTGTGCTGGCCCTTGGCCCAGGGTGAATTTAATTGGAGTGCTCAGTGCAAGAAGGAGGTGACTGGTATTTGCAGTCATACCAACCTCAACCATTCAAACATCATGAGTCTGGCTACAAAAAAAATGTAAGATTTAAAAATAAAAAAAAACCCTACATTTTATTTGATTTGCGTTTCTCTGCAACCACAAAAGGCCAGAAACGTATTTTATTTTTAAATGAAAATTGACATTCTCACAAAATAACATGACTCCAAGAAGTGGGGATGCATGAAAACCAACAGATATCTTGGGAAACTTGTGAGAGTTGGCAACACTAAGGTACCCAAGCTCATTATTCAAGCTTTATGCAAGTGAAGAGGTACAGGGCTAAGAGAATAGTTCATGCCTTTCTACCTCAGGTGCTAGACAGGATAGTGCTGGAAATGTGTCATTCATTTTCACTGGAGAATGTTGGTACTGTGTCATCATGATGATGACAATCGGACAAAGAGATGCAAGATTTTGTCTTGTTGAGATCCAGCTTCCTTTTTATTTCCATGACAATACAGGAAAACTTTTTATCACTCGCTGAGACATTTCAATATGCATCAACAAAGCTTTTGCCAGGGTGACAGCCGACTGACAGCTATGTTAGTATGTTTAACTGGAACCTTCTGGTTTTTTTTCTGTTCCATCACAAATCATGCAGCCTGAGGAAGTTGGGGTGGGGGGGGGAAGAAATCCTACTGAAGGCAGTTTAAGTGAAATGTCAGTAGTTGAGAGAATATGTTTAATTCTTACTAAATTCGCATCAGCATCTTTAGCTGACTGCAAGGCAAGGAAGTCCAAACCCCTTGAGGTAGTGAGTTCTAAAATAATTCACTGCTGCAGCACTTTGATGTCAAAAGTTCTTACTCATAAATATTTCTATTCATCTGTCTCTGTAACAGTGCCCTCGCTCCCTTGTTCTTGCTCTCTGGGGTAGGAACAATCTTTTTAGTACTCATTTGTACAGCACCTAGCACAATGGGGGCCCTGATCCTTGTTCTGGGTCTCCAGGAGAAATGTAAATAATAACAATAATGACCCAGCTCCAGTGGTATGCAGAATGGATGTAGGGCCCGGTCTACTGATAGACATGGGCATTCTTGATCACCATGCCTCTGGCAAAGGTTTGTCCCAGAATGGCCTGCAAAAAAACCACCCCTTTCTGGGGCAAGCTGCTGCTGGACAAAGAGGGGACATACACTGTGATATTTTAGTATGTTGAAGAGGGTGTAATAAAAAAATTAATAATAAAAATAAAATAAATAAATAATAAAAAATAAAAAAAACCCAACTAAAATTAAAAATAAAAAATAAAATGAAAAAACCCCAGTGTATCCAAGGCACTTTATCAACATTGATTAAGTTTCACAAGACGTTCTCAGGTATCTAAATGTCTTCATTCCCAATCTACAGATGGAGAAACTCAGGCAGCCATGAGTAAAATGAGCAATAAAATTAAAGCCAGGGACAGAACTCAGGAGTCCTAGCCCTCTGTTTGCCAGCCTAACCCATAGAAAGCAATCCCTCCATACCAGTTTACCACCCTCAAAACTTTCACACAGTCTAGGCAGCAGCAGAGCCAAAGGCGCCGGTTAGTGTCCCTCATGCCCATGGAGCATCGTCTCAGTCATGACAGTAATGGAAATGCAAAGGGAACAGTGGCTTTTGTTAGCAAAAACCCCCTAAATGTCCTGAATTGGAGCAGTTTGCGTAAGCGCCTGTCATGAGGATGAGCTTCTTGTTCTCTGTCAGATTAAATAGCCAGCCACAATATTCCTGGGTGACGTCTTCATTGGGTTCTTTGGACAGAGATCCCACTAATGCTTAACACACCAGGCTGTGCCTCCCAGTTCGCTCAGCTCGAAGAACGCCTCAGCCTGTCCGCCCCATTACGTCGCAGCTGTGACAGTGCTTGAAAGCTGGACTGACAGGTCTCTAGCTCAGACACACACTCATGCCAGCTCTTGTAAAGTTGGCTCACCAGGGGACCTTTCTTTATGCAGATGATTCTTCATGGGCATGCATCCTCTTGCCTGCAGACTCCTGCCAATACAAGGAGAATGTATTTTATTCACCAATTATGATTTCTTTCTTCTCCCGTCCCCCTGTGCTTTATTGCCACTGAAAACGTTCAGTGAATACGACAGGCTAGTTTAAAAAATAAGATGCAGCTGCAAACTCTACGCATGCCATGTGCCCAGTCACTTGTGCACACACAGCATGGATACATGTGTACTCACAGGCACAAGCATTTGGATGCGTGTGTACTTCCCTGTTTGTGCACATAAGTGAGCATATTTTCTGGGTGCCATTTAGGTCCTGCTCTATGAAAAGTCAAGGCTGAGAGCTAGATTGTCAAATGGGTTGGGTATGAAAATGCACACCCAATTGCCTAACTTGCACGCACACTTTCTCCAGTTATGTGCACAGATCAAGGAGCTACTTAGAAGAAATGAGCCTCATTGTCCCTGTGCTTTAGCAGCTACCTGGCTTGCCTGTGCAATCACTCAGGCGAACTAGGCATGCAGTTGCATTTATATTTTGTATGTGCATGTATATGCCTGACTCATTTGAAAATCTAGCACTCAGAGACTGTCGGAGACACTGGCATTGTTCTGTAGGGAGTGGAACAGGCACATTCTGCAGACAGGCCATGTCTATCCTATGGGGACTATAGCAGCATAGCTACAATGGCATATCTACGCCAGCATAACGCTATAGTGTAGACACAGCCCCACTGGGAGGGGTTTTTCTGTCGCTGTAGAAACACCACCTCCCGAATGATGGTAGCTGGGATGGTAGAAGCATTCTTCCATTGACCTAGCTGTGTCCACATCAGGCATTAGGCTGGCACAGCTGTGGTGCTGACAGGTGTGGATTGTTCACACCTCTGAGGTCTGTAGCAATACGAACCTACATTTTAAGTGAGACTCACTTCTCTGAATGCTGAAGGGAGGGGGTCAAATTACATAGGACTGACTTGAATGAATCAGCTCAAATGAAAACTTATCCACTGAGGCTCTGTTAAGCTAACCACTGCCGGCTTAGCTCATCTCTATGTTAAACAGAACCAGGCTGTGCCACCCTGTAGGACTGAGCTCATTAACTTAACCCTGTAGTTTGGTACTCACTCCTGCAGTTTTACTTGGAGGTTTGAGCTTGACTCTGAAGGGGAACCCCATAGATAGCCTTTCCCTGCCTTTCCAAGTGCCGCCCCTTCCAAACTAAGTCTGTAGTCATGGCGGGTGAGGGTAGAAATTTGCTGTGAATGGGGGGGTGGAGGACTAGGAGGGAGAGTGATGGGAGCGACTGAGACCCAGTCAGGTGGGATGGGGGAGCCATCTCCATGCTGGGATGAGGGGCCCCAGTAGTTCTAACTGATCTCTGATGCCACAGAAGCTGCTGCAGCCTCCGGGGGTCCCACTCTAGTCTCTGACCCTCTTCTGATTGCAAGGGTGCTAGCCTCCCACTGCTCCCCTAATTCCCGATCACTTGCCTGGACCTACATCCTCTTAACTCAAACATCCTCTTACCTTATCTTCAGAGAGGTTCGAGGTTTGTTTTCTGGGGAAGAAATAGCCATGGAAGAAGAGCAAGGGAACCACCTGGGAGATGTAGGGTCACCAGTTTACCAGCTGTCTGTGGTAAACTTCAGCACATGTTCTCAAAACGCTCTTGAGCAGGGATTGAGTTTTGTGAATGAACCGAAAGTTCTGTTACAATGGGTTTAGAGTGAATATTTCACTCCATCCAATTTCCTTACCTCTGCCCCCAAACTTTAGGACTTTAGCCAGAATGGGACATGGACCCAAACAACCTCTGGGTTTGGTTATGCAAAACCAAAACTGCTTCTGGTTTTGCCCCTTCCTAGCAAATATCTTGACACCAACACAGCAATGCTCCCTGCAGCACTGTTTTAGAAAATGGTACAACCATTTCAAAAGAGGGACTAGCTGGCTCCAAGAATTGGTAATGTGATACAAAGCCTCTTGTCTCCTGAGAGAGCCAATGGGAGCCAAGTGATGAAAGATAGTGATATGCACAGTTCAAGCAGAAAAAGGGAGGTACCCTCTAAGTCCAGTCCAGAATGGTAATGACTGAAAACAGAGTTTTCTTATATTCATATATATTTATATAGTATAGGGGGAGCTGATAGCACCACCTAATATTAAGGTTGTTTAACACTTTCCATTAAAAGACCCTGTTTTCAGTTGCTTATAATCTTGAAACGTGTGCAGTAAATTATGCCATCCAAAGAGAATAAAACAGCTGCTCACAATCAGTGAGTCCCATCCATCCTGCAAATGAGGCAGTGGACCTGTGGGAAAAATAGTATGTGATCATGTAATTAAAAACTGTATCCTAATGCATACACACAAGGGCAACCTTAAGTCTGGTGTTTCCTAAATTTTGAGTGCTTGACTTGGAAACTGAACATTCTTTTGTTGTGGTTGTTGTTGCAATTTCTACGTACTCAATGTCCATACAATGTCCACTTGTTCGACCAGCCTCCTTTTACCTTTGTGAGATGAGTTGGTGGTTTCAGTCCAGTTCCTAGTGTCCGCACCACATAATTGGCAGTAATTAGTAACTCTGTCCACCAGCCTCAGCAATGAGACCAGCGATTAGGTGGGCATGGAGACTGCAGTACAATATTTCCCCAAGGGATGGTCCTGCTAGAGCAGTGTTGGGGCACACTGCCAGCGGGCAGCATGGGAGAAGCCTGCAACTCTGTTGCTCTTGCTGCACCTATTCTGTGGATAAATAGCACAGGTTAGTGTATCAGGCTCTCAGTGCGGCACGAAAACCCGGTGTATCCAATAAATCAGCTGACATGCAAATGCTGATATAGCCTGCCAAGTCATTTTAACTGCAGTTGGTGGGCTTTTTTTTTTTTTAATCTATATATTTGAACTCTTAGAAAACATAACTTTATTTTTAACTACAGCTTCCATGCCTCAACAATTCACCAAGCATCCGGAGAGATGGCCGATGCTTGGCTCAGGAGGGGGTGTGTATAACCAATTGGCATTGCAGGAGAGGACACACAGCAATTGACTTCGGTCTGATTCTCCTCCTCCTTTAACGTGTGTTGACAGGCAGAGGGCCGGGGGAAGCCAAGCGATGAAAGATAGTGACACACAGCTCGAGCACAAAAAGGGAGGTACCCCTCTGTCCTGCCAGCAGTTTGTGAGGAGCAGCAGTAGTTTTATTGTGTCTCACTGTGGTTGGCCTTTTTAATCCAGCCCAGCAGCAATCATCACCCGTTGAGTTATTCTAATAGCTGCTGAGAGGTTCCTTACATGTATCAGTGGCAGCAAATGCATCAGGGAGTGAACCAGAATCATAGGCTCAGATCCCAAACAGACTCAAGATCCCTTTTACAGGTCATGGGAGTTTCTCCGCTGAGTAAGGATTTCAAGATTGGCCTTCTAGAAATTGGAGATGGAAAAGAGCCACAGAGGACTGGTCAATACTGGTGCTGTTAAAGCATTTACACTCCCCCTAATGTGAACGCAATTAAACTGGTATAAAAGGTCTTGTATCAGTATAGCTTATTTGCATACAAGAAGGAAATAAGCTCTACCAATATAAGGCACATTTATACCACGATTATTGCATCCACATTAGGGGTGCTACTGGTATAAGTATTTCAACAACCAATCACGTCCCTAACTGGCACAGATATCCTGATACAAGACCTGTGCATAAGCCAGACCTACATCACCTATTCCATTGCACTAGGAGTGCTGGGTGTGTTTTGCTGCACTGCAAGGGACAATCCTGCATTGGCAGGGAAATGATCTGGATCAGTGGTTCTCAACAAGGAGTCTAGGGTACCTGGGAGGCCACGAGCAGGTTTTAGGGGGTCCGCCAAGCAGGAGCAGTGTTAGACTCGCTGGGGCCCAGGGCAGAAAGCCTAAGCCCTGCTGTGCAGGGCTAAAGCCCAGAGTCCTGAGCCTGCCACCTGGGGCTGAAGCAGAAGCCTGAGCAACTTAGCTTCCTGGGGTGCTCTGTGGCATGAGGCCCTGGGCAATTGCCCTGCTTGCTACCCTTTCACGCTAGCCCTGGCTTTTACATGTAGAAAACAGTTGTTGTGGCACTTGTGGGCTGTGGAGTGTCTATAGCATGGGGTGTATGGCCTCAGAAAGGAAAAGGTTGAGACCCCCAGAACTGGATGATCTAACAGGTGTTTCCCACCCTTAGCTTCTCTTCCCAGTCCAAAAAAAAAACTCGGGTGACGTTGTGATTGAGAAGACATGCTGGTAATTTAAGGGTAAAAAATCCTTATAAGAACCTTGCAGCAATAAAAAAACAGCTATGAACAAAGCCAGGAAATGTAGAGTTAAGGTTAAACTTAAAAGACATTTGCAAGTTTGGCAGATAGGCATGGAGCACCAGAGCTACGGATGCTGTGGCTGGCAGCCTGTTCCATGAAATGCAGCATTGTCTCGCTCTGGTCCACTGCTACCTCTTTAGAAGTGCAGTTGATTGATTTTTTTTTTTAAACGTGGGGAGGATTGTTGTTGAAAAATGGCCTGTTGTGGAAAATGAAAGATTTCATGAGGTTGGGGTCAAACCCCCGCAATTCCCTCGGCTATAACCGACACTCTGCCATTCTCTCACACCATTTCCAAATACCCCACTGACAGCACGGATAAGGCACAGAGGAAGGATGACAGAAAAACTTAAGACGGAGTTGCCACTTCTTTTTCGGAGGAGCAAAGAGCCATACAAACCTCTTGGCACCTGCGGGCTTTGGAGACAGATATGAAGGCCTCAGTGAGCCATTGAAAGGGAGCTGCAGAACTGAGCAACAAGACACAACAGCACGGCTTCCCCCACAAACCCAACATGGTCACTGTCTCCCCTCCATGCACCCATCATAGTGCTGGTCTCCCAGCCATTTCCCAAGGTCACATGTTGCTGGGAAATTACAGCACAAGCTATCCTTATCCTCCCCACTCTAAACTCTCCCTTCTAGTTCCCCACTATCAGAATTAAGCTCCTAGCCATCTGTCTGCTGAGGAATTTCTGATGCAGCCAGCAATGTAGTAGCCAGTTACCTCCCTACACCAGCGTTTCTCAAACTGGGGTCCACGGACCCTTGGAGGTCCGCCAGGGTACTCCAGGGGGTCCGCCGGCCCTGCTGATCAACTTTTCCCCCTCCCTCAACTCCACCCCCTCCCTCCCAGTGCCTCTTGCATGTCACAGAACAGCTGTTCAGCGGCGTGCAGGAGGTGCTAGGAGGGAGGGGGAGGAGTGGGGATGGGGCGCGCTCAGGGAGGGGATGGAAAGAGGCGGGGAAGAGGAGGGGCACGGGGGAATGGGGGCAGGAAGAAGCAGTGTGGGGGTGGGGCCTTGGGGGAAGGGGTGGAGCAGGGGCAAGGCCTGGGGTGAGCAGGGAGCTTGGGGGTCCGTGAAAATTTTAAAATCAAAATGGGGGTTCTTGGGTTGTTAAAGTTTGAGAACTGTTGCCCTATACATTTCCCCTACCTGCACCACTATCCCCATTGCTCCTTTCAGGTTTCCCTCCCGGGCATTGCTAGCTCAGTGAAAGGCATGACTTAACATAGGGCCTGTGGCTGCCCAGGGGAGTGGAAAGGGGATGGCTGGAAATACACAACAGGCTACATTGTGCTAATTTCATTGAACAATGTGCAACTGATTTAGTAGGAGCAATATCTGAGAACAGATTTCAACAATTGCTTATGTGATGATTTTGTTAACAAAGCAACGGACATGCACTGGGAAGCTTATTGATTCCATTTGTCGGGCATAGTTTGCTTCCTAGAATTCTGAGTTAATGATGGGTCAGGACTGAAATACCAATTTCCCCAACAGCTGGCTGTATAATGCAGCCCATCCGGCATGAAGAGAAGTGCAGCTGACCTGTATGGGAAACTCAGATACTTGCCCTCAAAACAATAGTCCAGGATTTTATGGAAAATGTGGATTTTCTGATCTACATTCAGTGGTACTGACACACAAATAATGGGCTTGGGGGGGAAGAGGAGGCCAGGACAGAGAATGCGAAGGCTTCTTCACTGTGCAGTGGACTTCCTCAGCTGAGCCCCACCCACCAGTAATGACCCTGTGCAAACAACTGACATATTCCACAGATGGATCAGCAGCTGGACATGGAAATCCAGGAACATCTGGTGCATTGGTGCTTCATCTAACCTGGTCTAAGTGGCCAGCAGCCAGATCTCTGGGGCATGTACCATCATGGTTCTCCCCTGCAATGAGACAGAGTAGTCCAGACAATGGCCTGCTGTTAACTCCCTTGTTCCTATGGCTGTTGAAGACAGGCAGTGGAAACAGAAGGGGGTTTGCTATGCAAGGGCATGTAATTACAGTGATTAGGGCAGAGTGCAGAGGTGGGGAGCAGCAGGGTATTCAAATCAAGGGCAGAGGAGCAAGGACCCTAGGAATATGAGGATCGGGAGTAGTCGTATGAGTTAGCAGGTGTTGCAGTGAGGCAGAAGCTGGAGGACTGGAAGGGGGCCAAGAGGGGACAGGCAGGCAGGGGTGAGAAGACGAATCATCAGAAGACAGGTGAGGTAACATGGAGGGCAAGAGGAGAGGCAGGTGGGGGACTGGCGGAGAGGCAGAGGTGGGGAAAGGCATTGCATAATGAAGGTAAGCCAAGTAGGGGAACCTTATGGGGAGTGGCGTCATTCGTTAGCCTCCAGTTCAAAGAGTTCCAGTCATCCAATCAGGGTGACCGAGCAAGACTGTGTAGCTGTTGTGACCAATGACCCACTATAAATAAAGCATAACAAATAGCTGCAGCAAAGAGTGTACAGACAACCCATAGGCTGGAAAGTGCTCCCATCCAGACTATGGGGTGTATGCTCCAGGGTAACAAATCCAGTTGCAGAAATCCGGGTCACTGCTCCAGGGAAAGGGCTAAGTGCAGCAGAGTATTACTGACTCCCCACAATTCCACCTGCTCTACTGATAATATTTAGAGCTACAGTACAATTCTATAATTGCTACTGATGCGGGTTGTGGATAATTCCCACATTTGTGTACCTTCCAAGCACAGGCAGAATCTGGCCCAGCGTTTATGTTAAGTTCCATATCAAGGAAAATCATTGTTAACAAGTGCCCCCTTTTCCAGGCAACCTAAATCGAAGTCAGGGACAACCATTACCATCCAGTATTCAGGAATGCTCCTGCCTGTAACCAACTATCAACGGACCTCAGGGCTGGATTTTCCCCACTCTACAGCTAATGCCCCATACATAATGCACCCTCAATGCTAGTTCACAGCCAAGCTCCACTCAACACTGGTAATGTACCTCAGCAAAACCCTAGCCATCCATACATCTCTACTAATGCTTCTGAAATCTCACCTTGAACACACATCTTATTCCATCCTTCAGTTTAGCTAGTGCACGTTGACAAAGTTTATTAGTGCTTGTATACAAATGCTACAAGTCTAAATACTAAGATGGGTGAACGTGAGTGCTTAGTGTTAAAAAAGGATATTGATATAATAGGTGGCACAGAAATGTGGTGGAACGATGATCATCAGTGGGACACAGTAATACCAGGGTACAAAATATATAAGAACAACAAAGTAGGTCACACTTGTGGGGCAGAGGCGTTATACATGAAAGAAAGCATAGTGTTGAATATAGTAAAAATCTTAGATGAAACAAAGTGAACCATAGAATCTCTATGGATAGAAATTTCATGCTTCAATAATAACAGTATAGCAGCAGGAATATACTACTGATCACCTGACCAGGATGGTGACAGTGGTTGTGAAATGCTCAGGGAAATTAGAGAGTTCTACAAAAACAGAAAACCCAGTAATAATGGGGTATTTCAACTATCCCCATGTTGACTGGGTATATGTCACCTCAGGACAGGATGCAGAGATAAAATTTCAAGACACCATTCATGACTGCTTCTTGGAACAGCTAGTCCTGGAACCCACAAGGGAAGAAGCAATTCTTGATTTAGTCCTAAGTAGTACTCAAGATCTGATCCAAGAGGTGAATGAACCACTGAACCACTTGGTAATAGTGACCGTACTTTAATTACATTTAACCTCCTTGTGTGTATGTGGATGGGGGGAGGGGTGGGAGATACCAAAGAAACCCACCACAATAGCATTTTAACTTCAAAAAGGTGAACTACACAAAAATGAGAAAGCTAGTTAAATGGAAATTAAAAGGAACAGTCATAAGGGTGAAATGCCTGCAAACCACATGGAGACTATTTAAAAACACCATGATAGAGGCTCAAACTTAATATATCCCCAATTTAAAAAAAAAAACCAATAAGAGAACCCAAATAAATGCCACATGGCTAAAAAGCAGAGTAAAAGAGGTGTTTGGAGGCAAAAAGGCATCCTTTAAAAAATGGAAATCAAATCCTACTGAGGAAAATAGAAAGTAACATAAACTCTGGCAAGTCAAATGTAAAAGTATAATTAGGCAGCCCAAGAAAGAATTTGAACAACGACTAGCTAAAGACACAACAACTAAGAGCATTTTTTTAAAATATATCCGAAGCAGGAAGCCTGCCAAAACAATCAGTGGGGCTACTGGATGATTAAGGTGCTAAAGGAGCACTCAAGGAAGTGCTTGTGGTCACCAGGGCCAGGTGGGATTCACCCAAGAGTTCTGAAGGAAATCAAAATATGAAATTGCAGAAATACTAACTGTGGTATGTAACCTATTGTTTAAATCAGACTCTGTACCAGATGACTGGAGGGTAGATAATATAACAATGATTTTTTAAAAATGTTTCTAGAGGCAATCCTGGCAATTACAAGCCGGTAATCCTAATTTCAGTACCAGGTAAACTGGTTGAAACAGAAACTGGTAAAGAACAGAATTATCAGACACAGATAAACATGACATGTTGTGGAAGTGTCAACATGGTTTTGTAAAGCAAAATTGTGCCTCATCAATTTACTAGAATTTTTTGAGGGTGTCAACAAGCATATTGACAAGGGTGATCCAGTCAATATAGCATATTTGGACTTTCAGAAAGTCTTCAACAAGGTCCCTCACCCAACTTCTTATGGAAGCTAAGCAGCCCTGGGATAAGAGGGAAAGTCCTCTCATTGATCAGTAAACTAGTTAAAAGATAGGAAACAAAGGGTAGAAATAAATGGTCAGTTTTCACAGTGGAGAGAGGTAAATAGCGGGGTCCCCCAAAGATCTGTACTGGGACCAGTGGTGTTCATCATATTCATAAACCATCTGGGAAAAGGGGTAAACAGTGAAGTGACAAAGTTTAGAGACAATATAAAATTACTCAAGATAATTAAGTCCAAATCTGACTGCAAAGAGTTACAAAGGGATCTCACAAAATGGATGACCGGACAAGAAAATGGCAGATGAAATACAATGTTGATAAATGCAAAGCAATATGCATTGGAAAACATAATCCCAGTTATACCTGCAAAATGATGGAGCCTAAATTAGCTGTTACCACATTCAAGAAAGGGATTTTGAAGTCATTGTGGATTGTTCTCTGAAAACATCTGCACAATGTACAACAGCAGTCGAAGCTAACAGAATGTTAGAAACCATTAGGAAAGGGGTAGAAAATAAGACAGAAAATATCATAATGGCACTATATAAATCGATGGTATGTCCACGTCTTAAATTCTGGACACCTCATCTCCAAAATGGCATATTAGAATTGGAAAAGACAGCAAAGGGCAACAAAAATTACGAGGGGTATCGGACAGGTTCCATATGAGGAGAGATTTAAAAGACGGGGACTGTTCATTTTAGAAAAGAGACGACTAAGGGAGGATATGGTGTGGAGAAATGGTGTGGAGAAATGTTATTTATCCCTTCACATAACAGAAGAACTAGGGGTCACCTGATGAAATTAATAGGCAGCATGTTTAAAACAAGCAAAAGGCAGTATTTCTTCACACAATGTGCAGTTTATCTGTGGAACTCATTGCCAGGGGATGTTGTCTATGGGGTGTGATTTTTTTCCACATGCACAGCTAATGTAGCTGGCATAACTTGTAGTGCAGACCAGACCATAGTTTTTATTTGGCAGAAGATATAAATTATGGCCTACAACACTTCCTTCCCGTTCTGTGTTTCCACTAATGAAACTCAGTCGTGCTCTGCAGCGCCCCCATCCTGCTGCCATTCCACACATCCTCTGCATAGCTGAGATTGCCAGTTGTGGGCCAACCAAGTAGCAACTTTATTAGATCGACCTACAGTATGTTCAGAGCTAACAAAATTCATTTCACTGTGATCTGGGCAGTATTTGAACTCATTTCCGCTAGCCTTTCATTCCTGTATGCACTGCAACAGCCCATCAGCCAGCCCCCTCCCCGTGTCTTCTTCTGATGCAGTGGTAATTTCAGCCTTAATGTATTAAAAATATAATTTTTCATGAGCCATTTCCCAGCTGTCATTGTGATCCTGTCACAGCAGGAGGCTCAGCAGTGTAATCACATCTCGGCTGCCTCTCAACGTGAGGCCAGGAGGGTTGCAGCCGCTTAGCTTTATTATGTTGAACGTTTGGACGAAGTTATTTAAAGCTTGTGTGAGGTGGCCTCTGATTAGAGAGCTGCTTCGGCTTTTGATCTAGGAAACGATGCTATCATGCTAAAGCTTTCCCAACTGAGTCTGAATTATCCTGCCATATTCTTCACATTACTGCTGATTACAGAATGGGCCCGAGGCCTGGAGATACCCGCAACCAGCTCTGAACTGGAGCTTCCTGGGAGGCAATTTGAGCTAATCTGGAAGAGGGTGTACGTGATCATGGGGGGCGGGTATAAGAGGCTGGGAAGGCTAAGCCTCCCCAAATGGGGCAAGAAATGCCAGATGTGGCACACCTCCCTTTGGAGGCGCACCGGCCCGCCGCCTTTGGAATGCTGCTGCCGAAAGCACCCGAGAAGCAGCAGGGGCGGGCACCAGCTGCCGGCTCGTGGCTCTGCCCGGAGGCCTTGCCCCCACTCAGCCTCTTCCCTCGTGGTCTCGCCAGCACTGCTCCTCTTCTCCCAGGCCCCCTCGCCCACCACTCGCCCCTCTCTGCTCTCGCTCCGCCCATTGCTTGCCCTTAAAGCAGGAGGGGGCAGAAAGGAGTGAGCGATGGGGGCTCAGGGGAGGGCGTGGAGAGGTGCGAGCAGTGGGCCAAGAGGGCCTGGAGGGAAAAGGGGGAATGGGGGTGGGGCCTCGGGGGAAGAGGCCGAGCGGGACTGGGGCCTCGGGGCAGAGTGGGAGTGGAGTGCAGGCAGGGCCTCATGGGAGAAAGCGGAATGGGGGCAGGGCCCCACTTCCATTTCTAGGGAGCTTCCAGTGCTTGCACTGAGCCTCTCCAAACACAAGAGTCACACGCTGCCTAGGTACGTGATCATGTCTAATATTAATTAAAAGCCTCAACATAAGTTACCATTATGTTGCACTAGGTATTGCACACAGGTAGAATTGGATACAGTCCCTCTACCTTGGAGACCTTACAATCCAAAGCCAGACAAACAGATGACCACCACCTTCCCTCAGGCTCGTGTCCAGACCCAGTTCTTCATTGCCCCTTTGACTTATAATCTTGCGGCGTCTCCCTCTATGACCACCCAGAAGGCTCTGCTGCCTCCCGATCCACGGGCAGTGGCTGCAAGGAGGGATGGAGTGAGATTGTAGGGGATGGCGCTAGAGAATCGTGGGCGGGAAGGGAGCCTCAGATTTTGGTTAACTACACATAAATATCCCAGCTGGGCTTTTCCTGAGCTATCACTAGCTTTTGCTTCGGAGATACCATTACTGGAGCAATACCAAGAGCACAAGCACAAGCTGAGACTGTGATGAATGGCACCTTAGATTTAATGCCCTAGATAGAGCAATAGATACATATAGATGGGATACATATGAAGACAGATGGACAGAAAAATAGATTTCCCATTTGTGAGCTGCTTTTCACTTGCCTAGTTGTGTATTGCTGAGTATACATTTTTTATATGGAAGCCAGCTGAAGTTCAGCAGAAATCTAATCTATCTGTCTATCTAACCTATCTAATCTATCCATCTAATCTGGCTTTGAACATTTCCTAGAACAGCCAGATTCTGGGTTCACCTGATCTCCTCTGGAAGTTTGACTCAGAGAACGCTTTGTCCCCAGCTCTCAGGTGAATTGACGCAGAGAAGCACAGCTGTTATGGGTGACTCAGATCAGAATTCAGTCTTGGATTTAGATTGGGCTTGAGCCATTAATTACAGATATCTTGGATCAAGTCCTGAGGTCCTTTCTCCATTTTCTCAGAATTCACTGGGAGTTTCGCTTGAAAAAGGACTGAGTACAAATTAAGGACCTTGGGATTTGGCCCCTTAAGTATACGAATATGAAGAGCCAGTTCTGAGAGGTGCTGAATGCTGAGCAAGCACCTGCAGGTCCTACAGTAAACCCCCTTCCCAGGCTGGAGTGGCTCAGTTACCCACATGTAACCAAGAGAAGCCTGGGAAAGACAATAGGGGAAGAGAGGAACTGAACATGTGTAGTGTCTTCCTTACTATCCACATGGGGAGTGAGGCTCTTTGCAGGCTAAATGGGCCAGGCGGCCTGAAAATGGTGCCGCCTCCCCCCCGTGACAGCCCTGCGCCGGGAAGAATCACGCTGAAGAGGACTCCCTGCAGCTGGCAATTGGGAGGAGGGAGGCAAGAGCACTCAGCAGGACCCACAAGCCAGAATCAGCATCATAGAAGCTGTTCCCATGCCTCTTGCATGCCCCTGCTAGAGCCGCATGGGATTTACTGCAGACTGAGAGAGGGAACGACTCCCCATGGCCTCAGCAGAGAGGGGTGAGGAGACACATTAGGGGAACGAAAATGCGTTACACAAGTTCTCTCTCCCTTAGGCAGCTCCGTGGCTGCCAGCTCCAGGGGGCATGGATCCCTCCCTTTCCCCTTCTGATGTTTCAAGCAGACCACACGCAGCATGTAGCATCCCAATGCCTGGCTCGCAGAGACTTACACAACCTTACTGACATCAAGATGTGACTGTGAGTTCTTCAAAGCAGGGATCCAGTTGTCACACCTGTGCATAAACCACCTCGCCCAGCGCTGATGCTGTATAATCTCAGGAGCTGAAAGCTGGTGGGAGCAGCTCTCAATATGTCACTGCTCTTGAGTTTAAACTGTAAACCCTTGCTCTGATCAAACCTCACCACCAGCCCTAGCCTACCCTTAATGCAGGACCTAACCCCAACACTACCTCCTCTGCCAAGCTGCATTTCTAGCACAGTCTAATAAGTTTAGAGAGGATCTGCTTAAATGTGTTGGGCCAGGTTAGTCTTCGGTGTCTACTGGCCCAACTACTGACTCCAATGGAGTAACACCAAGGATGAATCAGGATTGCTAGTCAACTTAAACCAAAATTAGCCAAAGTCTTTGGAAAGTGTCAGCACCAGAGGGTTTTGTTCTGACTTCATGGTCAATGAAAACACTTGCATAAACCTCACTGTCAGGAAAATGTGATGCTCCCCCTCCAATTGATTTGTCTCCCCCTAGATTCAAAGGCAAAGGCTGCCGTCCGTCATAACTATGGATGCTTCTCTTTACATCAGTAAGCAATGGTGAGTTGGAGCCTCTAGGGCAGAGCTTCTTGCTGGTCGCTTACAGAGAACTGGCTCATTACGTGGTGCTGGCACCTCCTCCTTATTCCCAGCTGCTAAATGGCATGAAAAGACAGCTAATAATACAAGGAATACTCACCTACTTTTACTTCTCCATGGCAACACAGGCTGTATTATTATTATGATCTGCATTTTTATTCCCGTAATGGCTAAAGGAACCAGGTGAAACCAAGGCCCCGCTGTGCTCTGTGCCGTACACACACAGTGTGTGAGAGAGTTGCTACCCCAAAGACCTTACAATGTAAATAGAGATGACGGAAAAAGGGTGTAAGGTGAATCAGAGGCAGAGAGAGAGGCAGTGACTGGCCCTAGGTTGCCGAGCAGGCCAGTGGCAGAGCCAGAAATGCTTCCCAGATCTCCTGATTCCCAGTCCAAGGCTTTAACTGCTGGATCCTGCTACCTCAGGCCTGGTTTGTGATTGCAAATGACAGGGGAAGTGTCCATGAGCCAACATAGAAACATAGAATATCAGGGTTGGAAGTGACCTCACGAGGTCATTTAGTCCAACCCCCTGCTCAAAGCAGGACCAATCCCCAACTAAATCATCCCAGCCAGGGCTTTGTCAAGCCTGACCTTGAAAACCTCTAAGGAAGGAGATTCCACCACCTCCCTAAGTAACCCATTCCAGTGCTTCACCACCCTCCTAGTCAAAAAGTTTTTCCTAACATCCAACCTAAACATCCTGCACTGCAACTTGAGACCATTACTCCTTGTTCTGTCATCTGGTACCATTGAGAATAGTCTAGACACATCCTCTTTGGAACTCCCCTTCAAGTAGTTAAAAGCAGCTATCAAATCCCCCCTCATTCTTCTCTTTTGCAGACTGAACAATCCCAGTTCCCTCAGCCTCTCCTCATAAGTCATGTGCTCCAGCCCCCTAATAATTTTTGTTGCCCTCCGCTGGACTCTTTCCAAATTTTCCACATCCACATGAGACAATCGCTCCATTAAAATGTGCCCCATAGTTGTGACATCAGTCTCCTGGCAGCTTCTGATTTCCAGCTCAGCTTGCCTCTGCACAATGGCTGCCAGTGACGGGAAGTGGCTGTTTGCTCAGCAGACTCCTGCTCTCTCTGAATGACTCTGTGCTCTTTAGGCCCAGTCTACACTTTAAAGTCAGGTCGGCGTAGCTACATCAGTCAGAGGTGTGAAAAATCCACAACCCATACAGACCTACCTATGCCGACCAAACGCCCCGTGTAGAGCAGCTGTGTCGATGGAAGAATGCTCCCATCGCTTGGGGAGGTGGTGATCCTACACTGATAGAAAAGCCCTTCCATCACTGTAGGCTGTACCTACTCTATGGGGTTATGCCAACATAGTTACGGCAACATAGCTATGCCGGTGTAGTCTCCAGAGTGTAGACATACCCTTAGACAAGCCAGCTCCGCTGACCAGGGGTGGGGGACAGGGTGTAAATGGAAAACAAACACACACCATTTAGTAATAGTTTCTGCCTTGCTCTGGACCTGCTGCCAGCAATGTTATAGAGGGGTGCAGGGGAAGAAGTGGGTAAGTCCCATTCACTCTTTGGCATGTACTTCTGTACCAGATCTGGACTGGTCACAGAGCTTGCTTACACACACCACCTGTGTTACTCATAAGATTCTTAATGCACTGAGAATATGGCTGAGGTTAGCTCAAATAAGGTATTTTGCACACAGTGCCACCTTGTGGCAGAACAGTATAGTATAGTTTAACATTCTGTTCTGTCTCCTGTTTAAGTTCTACATTCCTACCATTTTCAATATATTTATACTCTCACACTGTCTTTGAAGTTCAGTTGGTATCAGTCTGTTAAGTGTGGAATTGTGCTGGATTCCTAACTACATGACCCTAACATGTAACGACTTGGTCATGTGGCTGTCCATTAATTGCAACGACTGGCTGCAGTTGGTTTAGAATCCTTGAGTCTTCTCGTTCTGCATCTGCCATCTGTAAGGTATGCTCCGTTGATTGTTCTTTCAGAGGAACAAAGTATAGATGTTGACAGCTTCTGTTAAACTCTCCACTGTTGGTCTTGATCATGTATGAACATATGATCTGAGCACTGATTCTATTTCTTTACGACAGCTGGAGTTCTCCATCCTTTTTCTCCATCCAGTTTGACACAAACATGGTCACCAGGTTCCACACCCGGCAATTCTCTAGCTGCGTGACATCTACTGTAAACGTGTTCCTAAGCTCGTTTAGCTTTTTTACCTGATTTGGCTACTCTCTTCACATCTGACCACTTTGGAAATAGGTTATTTTCTAAAGTTGGAACAGTAGTTCTGAGTTGTCTTCCCATCAGGAGCTGTGCTGGACTACATCCAGCACCTACTGTTGGTGCTGATCTGTAATTCTGAAGAGCAAGGAATGGATCTTCCTGCCATAGGATTTTTTTTGGCTGTCTGTACAGCTTTCTCAGCCTCTCCATTCGCTTGTGGGTAATGTCGGTTGCTATTTCATTCAGAATTACTTAAATTCTGCTGCCGTGAATTGTGGCCTGTTGTCCGTCACTAGTTGTTCTGGAATACTGAAATCAGCACAAGTGCACTTAAGTTTCTCAATAACACTGCAATATATTATGTCTTTCAAGTACATTATTTCTATAAACCTGAAAAAATAATCCACGACAACAAGGAAATGATGTCTTGTGAATTTGCATCAATCAAAGCTAGTCTCTTCCAAGGTCTATCTGGTAGAGGTGTTTGTACACTGTATGGTTCAATGTTATCTCTTAAGTTGATTTGTACTGTATCTACTCTCAAAAGTCCAATATCATCAAGTATGCCATTGAGTTCTTCCACCGTTCTCACTAGGCTCATGATGGCTCACACAATGTGACTGAGAAGTTGTTGGTCATCTTTTGATCCCATCTGCTCTGAATGCACAGCTTTTGTCTTTGTAAGTTGTTTCTTTGGTGAACAGGCCCATGCAGTTCAGAATCCCTCCAGGGCTAGTCAGAGCTGTGTCAGGTGTGGGAGGGGTTGATGGTGATGGTCCCTTCTGAAATGACTGTGATGTCAGCTGCTGGGTTGCTAGCCTGGTCACGAACCTTCACTTTTTCTCTCCAGGCAGGCTTTAGGTCATCACAAGTGATAGATCCCGGGAACAATGGCTCTATAACACAAGTCAATTCCCTGATTGCTTTCGAGCAGCCAACAGCTGCAAAATGTCCATATTTCCTGCAATTATTACACTGTGTGCCTCTGGATGGACACACATCATCTCTTGGATTATGACTTTTTCCACCCCTTGTGCATGTAGGCTGGAATTTGTTCTCTCTCCTTGCCTCCAGGGTTTAACGATAATGACTTGTAACACTCAAGTGTCTGTTTACCCTTGCTAAGCTAGTTTCAGGTTTTTCAAGTTTGTCAAGTTGTTCTATGTTCTGCTGAGTCACCAGCTCAGACTGCTTTGCTCCCTGTGTATGTGTTTGTTGGCTCTCCTGCTGACAAAATCTTCCACCCCCCACAAGCGGCGTTTGCGTTGTCGGCAGGAAAGCGCTCCTGCCAACAATGCACTGTTCATACTGGCACCTGTCACGGCAAAACTTTTGTCTTGGGAGGGTGGGGGGTGGCTAACACCTCTGAAAGACAAGAGTTTTGTTGTTCAATTGCCAGCGTAGACATAGCCTAAGTCTGTCTTCAATGATAGCTGCTGTGCAAAGGTTTTATCTGTTCACCCAATAACCAGCCTGTTTCTATTTTCATGTTTTGCATTCCCAAAATCAGTTTTCAGCCAATGTATGCAGAGCTTTTATAAAACATTCAACATTTTCCTCTCGTTCTTGGATTCTCAGGTGAAAACATGCTCTTTCATAAACCACATTTCTCTGAAGTATGAAGTATGCATCAAAAATAGTCAGAACCCTTTCCTAGTCATCTTTGTGACTATCTTCAGTAAAGTCAAAGGATTTAAAGATATGCTCTGCCTGATTCCCCATAGCATAAATTAAAGAAGATACCTGGATAGCTTGAGTTTCTTTGTGGAACTTGGTGGCAATGCAAAATCTTGCAAAATATTGTTTCCAGTCTGTCCATTGTGAATATTTCTCAAAGATGAAGTTCTCTGGGGGTATTGAAGAGTGACATGAGGAGGAGATCTTGCAACATTTGTTGTTTTGTTCCTTCTGTCTGCAACCTGTCTTGCTGTTTTCCTTCTGTTTCTGTTCTTAGTTTACTCCTGACACCATGTCCTGTATTTCTGGATCAGATATGAACTGGTCAGAGATCTTGCTTATGCACACCAGATGTGTTTATCATAAGACCCTTTGATACTGTGCCAGACATGGCTCAGGTTAGCTTAAATAAGGCATGTTACACACAGCACCACCTAGTGGCTGAAAGGCTGATACGGTTTAACATTCCATTACACTTTTTTCCATATTACATGCAAACACATGGAACCAAGAGGGTTCCCAGAGCAGTTATAGGAGTCCTAAAGGAGGGAAAAGAACTGCGGGTACATCTGGGTTGTGATTCCCACTCGAGCAGACATACTTTCACTAGCTTTCACTAAGCTACTGTGCCAAAAATAGAATGTAGCTATTCCAGCATGAGCTGCAGAAAGGGGGCTAGCCACACCAAGTATTTGCCCATAGAATCATAGAATATCGGGATTGGAAGGGACCTCAGGAGGTCATCTAGTCCAACCCCCTGCTTAAAGCAGGACCAATCCCCAATTAAATCATCCCAGCCAGGGCTTTGTCAAGCCTGACCTTAAAAACTTCTAAGGAAGGAGATTCTACCACCTCCCTAGGTAACGCATTCCAGCATTTCACCACCCTCCTAGTGAAAAAGTTTTTTCCTAATATCGAACCTAAACCTCCCCCACTGCAACTTGAGACCATTACTCCTTGTCCTGTCATCTGCTACCACTGAGAACAGTCTAGAACCGTCCTCTCTGGAACCACCTCTCAGGTAGTTGAAACCATCCAAGATCCTACGCACATATGCCACGACAACACTTTATTTTTAACAGGCTACCTAGATGAGAGCAAGCACAAGTATGTCTACTTGAGCTGAGAATCATACCTCCATCTCAAAGTGTAGACATACCCTGAATTCCATCCTCACGCGTCCATACTGGCATACCGACCTGGAGAGGCCAAAAATGTTCTCTCCTTGCGTTCATTATCCACTGAGACCCTTCCTCACTTCAGGATCCAGGAGGCCTGGAAGTTAAAGAATAAGCAGCAATGGGTCTGTAGGGATAGTCTATCCTGCCCTATCCACACCTGGGCCACCCTGCCACCGTATCAGCAAACAAGGGCTGTTCCTGTACATTCTAGTCACCTCAATCTCCTCTAAAACTACCAGTTAAGAGCAAAATTAAAGATTTATTTTCTATCCTTTCTTGAAGCAAAATGAATGGATCTAATATTTTGGCTAGAAATAGATGCCTTTGTCAAGCAGCTGCAACAAAACCTGCTGAGGCATTGGGTACCAGTAGAGAAACAATAAAGAAAACAGTAAAGGAATCATCTCTGTGCCTGCAACTCTCTCTCCCTCTTGTGTCTCTAAAAAGTTCAGGCACAAATGGGGTCCTTTAAGCTAAACAAATTCAAACTGGAAATACGATGTAAATAGTCAACAGTGAGGGTAATTATCCATTGGGACAACTTACCAAGGGTCGTGGTGGATTCTCCATCACTGGCAATTTTTAAATGAAGACTGGATGTGTTACGAAAAGATCTGCTCTCCTTTAGACAGGAATTATGTCAGGGAAGTTCTATATCCTCTGTTACACAGGAGGTCAGACGAGATAATCACAGTGTTCCCAGCTGGCCTTAAAATTGATGAATCTATGAATACGACAACATTTATGACCTATAATGCACCCATTTAACTCTTTCCTCCACTTTACTAAGTAACAGGCAACACAAGAAAACGTGCTTGGAAACATGCCCCTATGCATAACTGTAAGAGAGGTTCCTTGAGAATAAGTATTGAAAGATCAGGTATGGAGTGAGATCACTTTGTGAAAAGTGTTTGCCCATGGGAGAGATGGTGTTTTTGTCTTTTATCATTTTTCTGTGGGTGAGTTCATTCGAGAGCAGAGTTATTCTCTGGTTTCACCTAAATTGTTGTTACTGGGGATTTGGTGCACTGGAGGAGATACACCACGTGTTGTGATAGGTATGTGTAGGACCCACAAATCTTGAAAGGTGTGTTGTTGGGGTATCAATCACTGTAGCAGTGGAGATGCATCTGCAGGTTTTCTATCTGTTGTTCTGGCAGGGTCTGGTGCTGCTTTGAGTTGGTGAGTCCTGGTCTGTGGGGAGCTTGCTTCTGATGATCAACTTGGTGAGGGTGGGGGGTTGTTTGAAGGCTAGAAGAGGGAAGTTAAGAACAATTACTTTCAGGACATGGTCCTATAGAGTTTGGGTTGTAATAATTTAATGGGTTCTAATGCAGGGTGGCAGGTGTGTGGTCAGTGGGTTTCTTTCTCCTGTATCGAAGCAGGTTTTCCCAGGGTGTTTGGGTGGCCCTTTCCATGATGTGATCTACTTCTTTGGTGGAGTGTCCTTGTTTAGTGAAGGTAATTTTAAGTGTGTTTAAGTGTGTATCCCAGACTTTCTCTTCAGAGCAAATTCTGTGGTAGCTGAGTGCCTGGCTACAGATAATAGATTATTTGGTGTGTCTGGATAGGTTGCTAGACCTGTGGAGGTATGTGTGGGGATCTGTGGGTTTCTTGTATATAGTCATTCATAGAATCATAGAATCATAGAATATCAGGGTTGGAAGGGACCTCAGGAGGTCATCTAGCCCAACCCCCTGCTTAAAGCAGGACCGATCCCCAATTAAACATCCCAGCCAGGGCTTTGTCAAGCCTGACCTTAAAAACTTCTAAGGAAGGAGATTCCACCACCTCCCTAGGTAAAGCATTCCAGTGTTTCACCACCCTCCTAGTGAAAAAGTTTTTCCTAATATCCAACCTAAATCTCCCCCCACTGCAACTTGAGACCATTACTCCTTGTTCTGTCATCTGCTACCACTGAGAACAGTCTAGAACCATCCTCTTTGGTAGTTGAAAGCAGCTATCAAATTCCCCCTCATTCTTCTCTTCCGTAGACTAAACATCCCCAGTTCCCTCAGCCTCTCCTCATAACTCATGTGTTCTAGTCCCCTAATCATTTTTGTTGCCCTCTGCTGGACTCTTTCCAATTTTTCCACATCCTTCCTGTAGTGTGGGGCCCAAAACTGGACACAGTACTCCTGATGAGGCCTCACCAGTGTCGAATAGAGGGGAACGATCACGTCCCTCAATCTGCTGGAAATGCCCCTACTTATACATCCCAAAATGCCATTGGCCTTCTCGGCAACAAGGGTACACTGTTGACTCATATCCAGCTTCTCATCCACTGTAACCCCTAGGTCCTTTTCTGCAGAACTGCTGCCGAGCCATTCGGTCCCTAGTCTATAGCGGTGCATTGGATTCTTCCGTCCTAAGAGCAGGACTCTGCACTTGTCCTTGTTGAACCTCATCAGATTTCTTTTGGCCCAATCCTCCAATTTGTCTAGATCCCTCTGTATCCTATCCCTACTCTCCAGCGTATCTACCTCTCCTCCCAGTTTAGTGTCATCTGCAAACTTGCTGAGGGTGCAATCCACCCCATCCTCCAGATCATTTATGAAGATATTGAACAAAACCAGCCCCAGGACCGACCCTTGGGGCACTCCACTTGATACCGGCTGCCAACTAGACATGGAGCCATTGATCACTACCTGTTGAGCCCGACAATCTAGTCAGCTTTCTATCCACCTTAAAGTCCATTCATCCAGCTCATACTTCTTTAACTTGCTGGCAAGAATACTGTGGGATACAGTGTCAAAAGCTTTGCTAAAATCAAGGAACAACATGTCCACTGCTTTCCCTTCATCCACAGAACCATTATCTTGTCATAGAAGGCAATTAGATTAGTCAGGCATGACTTGCCCTTGATGAATCCATGCTGACTGTTCCTGATCACTTTCCTCTCCTCTAAGTGCTTCAGAATTGATTCCTTGAGGACCTGCTCCATGATTTTTCCAGGGACTGAGGTGAGGCTGACTGGCCTGTAGTTCCCAGGATCCTCCTTCTTCCCTTTTTCAAAGATGGGCACTACATTAGCCTTTTTCCAGTCGTCCTGAGGTTCCATTCCTGAGGTTCCATTGTTTCAGCTGATCGTGGTGTCCCCAGGTTGGCCTGCTTTACTTTGTCCTCTCCTGGATCAATGTCCGTGCCACGCTGGCTGCCCTTCCTCAGATATGCTCCTTGTCAATTCCACAACCTCTCCTACGTATTAGCACACCCCATGTGAATAGTGGTATTGCAAGTACCCACTTGGCCAGCTGTTCATGGGGTGGCAGGTGCCTCGGGTAGCAGAGGCTCCGGCTTCCTCCTTTCCCCAAGGGTGCTCAACCCCTGCTCCGCCCCAGGCCCTGCCCCCATTCCACCACTTTCCCCAAGGCCCTGCCCCGGCTCTTCCCCAGGGGTGGCCACACCATGTTGCGCGATGGACACTTGACAAAATTATCATACTTAGTGACGGATATTGGGGGATGGGGGTTATGTCATTCAGTCATTCAATTTTTTGAACAATTACCACGGACCTCAAAATTTTTACCACGGATGCTTGTGTCCGTGTACGGACACGTTGCTGACCCCTGCTCTTCCCCATGCCCTGGGAGGGAAGGGGAGGAGTTGATCGGCCGGGCTGCCGGTGGGCACTGGAGGGTAGGGGAGAGCTGGCTGCTGGTGGGTGCCAAGCACCTGCTAATTTTTTTCCGTGGGTGCTCCAACCCTGGAGCATCCTTGGAGTTGGCGCCTATGTTGGGTAGCTTTTATCCACCTTTCTGTGAATCTCTGCTTTCTATTCTCACTGAACTGCTAGGCAACCAGAGCAAACAGGAAGAAAGTGCCCTGCCTGCACCACTGATATGGCCATGCACATCCGTTCCTATCACAAGTCAGCTTGTGCTTTCCATTTCTAACACAGCCTGGAGTGACCCAGCGAGCCTGTGAACATCCCTGCTAGAGCTATGTAAGAAGATGCCAAATTATTTTTCAGAGGGTTTGGGTTTTTTTGTTTCTATGTGTGTGTGTGTGTGTGTGTGTGTGTATCTATCTATCTATCTATCTATATCTCCCAAAAGACTTCTAGTTTTTCAACCAAAAAACAAAATGGAAAACTGAAAATAAATTCACGTTTTGAAAACTGTTTTCAGTAAAAATTTCAGTTTTCTAAAAACCCCAAATTGAATTTTTTAAAGAAAGTTGTTATAATTTTTTTTTGTTTGTGTTTTCTCGCTGAAGGAAAAAAACAGAAAATGTTGACCACACTGAAAATTTCCTGTGAACATTTTTGTTTTGGTCGTAAAGCTATTTTGTGTTAAAAATTTTTTGACCAACTCTTATCATAATTCTTAGAAGAAGGGAAGTAGAACAAATCTAACATCAACCTGGCAGATGAATGTTCCCTTAGGGGACTGAGAGCGTAGAGTCATTTACATAATATATTAGTTAAAAGGAAAGAAGAACATGACTTCATGTCATTGGTATCTTCAGCCAGGCTGGCTGGCACGATGAACTGTCCCTGTTCAGTGGGTCTGTGTAGGTGATGACTTTTGTCATAAGAAAGCCCCAAAAGATGGATCATTAACCATCACATCTACATGCCCATAAAGAATGGGATTTCAGGATGATGGATGAAGAACCTGAAGCTGCAAAGCATCTTTCCAGTAAGTCGATTGCACGACAGTACTGTATCTTCACACAGCAGACTTTAGTAAAGTACCACTGCATTCTCTGAACTAAAACTAATACTTATTAAAGTTAGATTCATGTAAAGTAATAATTATTTTACAATTTAATCTATGCACTACATTTTCATTGGGCCTTAAAGATGGCCCAATGGACAAGGCATTGGACTGGGAGTCAGGACATCTTGGTCCAATTCCTGACTTCCACATTGACTCATTCCATTGCCTTGGGCAAGTCACTTGACAAATGTGTGCCTCAAGTTACCCCACTGATGCGGACAATGGAGCTTACGGTGCGTTCTGTGAATGACAAGTTCTATGGTACATAAGTGCTAAGTGGTAGTACGGGGTAGTCAATTATTTTTTTTCAAGGTCCAAATTTCTTGATCAAGGTATAGTCAATGTCCAGAGTCCAGAGAAAATAATAAAAAATAATAATAATGATAAGTAAATAAAAAGATTTTGGGGTCTGTTCAAAAGCCTCTGACGGTCTGGATTTGGCCCCCAGTCTGACTATTGACTATCCCTAGTATTTATTATTAATGGCACTCTCAATATGTGCAAATGCATCAGTATGAATGTGCAAAACTTCATGTTTGCACATGCAAAGTGAGCAAGTGTTCCCAAAATACCTCTCTGTGCTGATAATTACATTGGCCAAATGCTGAGGTCCTTACTTAGGCAAAATTCTCATTGAAGTCAAAAGGAGTATTGCCTGATTAACTAATGAGCAAAAACTAAGAATGGAGCAATCAGGACTTTGCCCAAGTGGCACATGCAATTGCTTATTTGTGGTCATAAATATGGGATTTTCTGTGTTCAGTACAATGCTTTTGCCAAGTTTGTAAGTGTGAAAACAGAGGCCTGCTGAGAATTTGGCCCAAAAAGATCAACAAACAGCTGCCACAGCTTTAGAGGGATCTGTAAGCTTTCCATATCTCACAGGAATAATGCTGTGAATTTTTCTAGCAGCTTCATTCCCATAACTTTCCTGAGATTTTTTTTTCCCCCCATCTACTTTTTTTTTTATTCTGCTATTTAGAAATTGTCACTCTCTTCATAATACATTATTATTCCATTAGGATCACTTCAGCTAACAAACATTAAAGGTACAACTGCCCTGAGGTCTCCTAGTATGGTGTACATTAAAGTTTAATGCTGTATTGATGTGTGCATTGTGTTTCATATGAGCCAAACTGTTCCATTAACTATGCGCAAAGGGCTATGGAGTTAGAACATTTATCTCCACGGACGCTCCGGATTACTCTTTCCTGTTGCATGCCTTCGAGGCTAAACATTGAGTCTTCAATTTACGTAGAACTGTTAAAATTTTTAAACCTTTGTAAATGATGAACAATTTGTCAACGTAACAGCATTTTTGTCAGCCTTGGCTTGGGAGGATGAAGAAGTATTGGTGACTTTCCACTGGTCATTTTTTTTTCATTTAAAGCATGACTAGGGTAGAAACAGTATCTATGATTAATAGATAAATGTTTTATTAAACATATCAAGACCACAAAGATTTGTAACTTTAATAATCCAGTTTCTTATTTTAAATTCTATAACATTATTATTTATTGAACAACTGGGGATATTTCCTATAGGATCTTGGGTAGGAAAGCCATAACAAAATGGATTGCTATGCTATCTAGGGGAAGAAATATTCTAGTTGACTTAAGAGCATACTGACAAGGTATTTTTTCATAATTTGTAAAATAAATTTTTCACTGGCTATTTACAATAAGGGCCTATAAAGTTTGCAACTGAAATCTGTTTCCTTAGTTTATTTCCTCTGTTGCACATGTGTTTACTGCAGGGCTGCTGACGGAGGCTGGCGTGTTATTTTTTGCCAATTTTATATATAGCAATTTTTTTTAGTTGTGACTACGCTATGTAAAATGACATGGGAACTCTCTTATGCACAAAGTAGTCCTTAAGTCGGAGGTGACTATGCAAATGGGAATTGGAAGTGGAAATGGGGGACAGAATTTCATGCACTGCTCTATCTCTTTGGTTTGATCCAGTTTCATGGGGGTTTTACTTGATATTGTTCCGTTTATTAGACACATTGCTGAAAGTAAAGTATTATGATATAGAAATGTCAAAACCATGCAATCTACATATCAAATGTGACGTGGTACATTCCACAGTTACAATAATATGTCATAGAGATAATACATTACCCTTCGTTGTCTGGCAGAGTAACTAATATCACATATACAAATTGTAAAAAAACACACAAACAAACCAAAAACAAGTGTAATCAACGTTCACGGGGGCTGTACAGGTTAAACGGATGTACTGATGTATCTATCAGTACAGTTAGGATTAGAACTAATCAGGAATTTTCCAGCGAAAAATTGTTTCATCGGTACGTTTCCCATTTGTCAAAACTGAAACTATTTGCAGGACAATTGTTACAATAATCTGTAATCTACTCACCCCCTCTTTCAGTCCTTTGACTGCAGAGGTGTTAACAGGCCACTGTACTTTGAATGGTCCCTGTAATGGGGCACACTCACCTCTCACTAGCGCCCCCTGTCGCAGTGCATGTGCCTGCATGCTCTCGCTCAGTTCATGGTGGGTCTTTGCTGACTCAGCCCTCCGACCAAGTCTCACATAGTCTATATGTGAAATAAAAGCCAAACCCCTTCCGGAATATAAATCCAACCGGGCCTATCTCAAAGGCCTCAGTAATGTCTCTTGATCTGCAGCCCTATCTCTGGACTTGCTCCTCAGTCAGTCCAGCAGGGCCTATCACAGTACCCTGGTTTGAACAGTCTCAGCCCCTTCTGGGATCTCTCAAATTGTCCCTGCTCTTCAAGCAGTCCTGGCCCTGGTGTGGGGCATATCCCCCAGGGCTCCCTTCCTGGAAACTCTTTGCCTCTCTGGGTCTTTCTGGCCCCAGCTCTTCAGCTGGGCCACTACAAGAGTTCAGTTCCCCTTCCAGGGTGTATCAAAGTCCATGCCACTTTCCCAGTGGTTGGTGGGGGGGACCCAGGCCCGCCCTCTACTCTGGGTCCTAGCCCACGGACCCTATAGATAGGAGCTATCCGCCACAGCCCTTTAAATAATCTGTGTCGCTGCAACAATTCCCTGGGCCTCTTCCCCACGGCCCCAGTTCATGATTCGCCCTTACCTTGGGGCCTTGTCCTGGTTGACTCCCAGCAGCCAGCCTGGAACTCCTTTGCATTCCCCCAGCCTCTGCCAGCACTGGGCTTCTGTAGCTCCCTCAGCCAGCCAGGTGCACCATCCACGTTCTTCCAGCTCCAGCAAGGAACTGAACTCACTCGGGCCCTGCAGCTCTTCTTATACTAGCCTGCTGTACCTCAGGTGGCTGCTTCCCACACAGCCATTCTAGGCAGTTCAGAGGACCTCTCTACTGTCCTTTTCTGGGGCAGAGTGTGGCAGGGCCGCAAGGCCTCCAGACCTTGTCCACCCTGTCACTGTCCCTTACAATACAAGCTAACTACTTATGCTGAACCATCTGCTCCACCTTGAATTTTGCTGTGATGCTGGGAGTTCCTTTCCCAGAAGAAGAAGAGCTCTGAAGTTGGTCCAATAAAAGATATTACCTCACCCACCTAGTATCTCTAATATCCTGGGACCCACACAGCATACATCACATGAATGGTGTTACCTTGGAGATACAATGGAAAACCAAAGATTGGACATTAACTTTTAATGACAGGCAGGCAAGGGCCAGTCAAGGGCCAAGGGCCAAGGATTTGACACCAGCTTGACTAAAGCTTGACACAAAGCATGAGATGTCAGGACATGGTGCTAAGCACTGCTGCCCAGTGCAGGGGGAGACATGGACTCCTGGATGTTTTGAACCAGAAGCAGGTTGGGCTGCCAGCACCGCATAGCTGTAAACTCTGTTGTTCCATTGTAATTTAAGGATCCCAAAATACTGTATTCTGCTTGACTAATAACGGCTGTCTTGTTTTGAAAAGATTGCCCCGTGTCTCTGCACATATAAGCTGGCTGCAGAACTCCCACAGGCATAGGCGCTGACTCTGTGAGTGCTCCAGGGCTTAAGCACCCATGGGGAAAAATAGGGGGATGCTCAGCATCCACTAGCCATAGCTGTTCGGCAAGGCTGCGGGAGGTGCTCGGGGGAGGGCGGAGAGCAGCTAGCTGCGGGATGGGGAACCTCGGGGGAGGGAGCGGAGCAGGGGCAGGAAGAGGCAGAGTGAGGGCAGGGCCTCGGAGGGGGGCAGGGCTTTGGGGCAGAGTGGGGCTGGAGCACCATCGGGAAAAATAAAAGTCAACATCTGTGCCCACATGGGCAAAGTTTCCAACAGGAATTCAAGCTCTTTTGAGCTCACTGAAGGAGCCATGGTGAGAAACAGAGGTGCAGAAGCCAGGGCCCAGTCTCGGAGTAGTGGAGTCAGGGGGCTCCCTCCTGCAACAATGGAGGCACTACTGGGGTACACACCTAGAGATACAGTATAAGGGTCAGAGGTCTTAGATGCCCTGTGGATCTGTGACAGTGTTTTTATGGGATCAGGTCCTTAGCTATTAGTTTGATAGCCAAGTTTATAGCTAGATACAGCATAAACATTACTCACATGCTACATCATTTATCAGGGAAGACGACAGACAGGATCTCAAGCTGATATGGAATCCCTGTCCATTGAGGTTTTCAAGAACAGATATGGTTCTGCCAGCAGAGCCCTGTAGTGTAGAATCACCTACACAACCCAGTGGTGGATTAATGATTTTGCTGCCCCTAGGCCCTGAAATACTTGCCGCCCGCAGCAGCTCCGGGCTCCCCCTGCCGCAGCTCACCTCCGCTCCGACTCCGCCTTTGCCTCCTCCCCTGGGTGCGCCACTGGGTCCTGCTTCTCCCCGCTCCCTGCCAGTGCTTGTGCGCGAAACAGCTTCGCAAAGAAGGGGGGAAGGAGGGGAAACACAGCGTGCTCAGGAGAGAAGGCAGGGCCGGGGCGGGTATTTGGAGAAGGGGACCAATGGGGCAGGGAGGGGGCGGGGAATGGGGGCGGGGAAGGGGTAGAGTTGGGGCAGGGCTGGGGGCGGAGGGTGCGAACCGGCCCCGGGGAAAGCAGCCTCTGGCTGCTATTATAAATTTGCCACCCCTGCAAATTTGCCACCCTATGCCTAGGCCTTGTTGGCCTAGGCGTTAGTACGCCGCTGACACAACCAAAACCCCATTCTGTCAGGTGTAGGAACACCACCTCCCCGAACCAGGTTAGCTGTATCAATGGAAGCCCTCTTGGCTGAGTCTACACTGCGGGTTATGTCGGCACAGGTATGTCCATCAGGGGTGTGAGTTTTTCCCCACGCCCCTAACTGACATAGTATGCCGATGTAACTTTTCAGTGCAGAGCAGACCTCACTCATACAGATTTTCGTTAGCACAAATGGTTGAAGAATCACTGCTCTCTGTATGGAAACTGTACTCGTGTGTAAAGAAGGGGATAGGGGCATGAACACATCACTGACACCTATGCAAAGTGCATGAATATGCTACCATCAGTGTGAGTGAGTGAGTGCAAGATGCTGACTGGGCAGTGGTTCCACACCCACTTAGCGCATGTGTAAATGACCACTCATGGTGGGAGGCAGTAGGGACCCAATATTTTTAGCACAGCACTGTCCCTTTAAAGGAATCACCGTGGTATTCTGCTGATGGCTCTGGCTGAGCATTTATCTTCTTTATTAAATATGAAATTGCACATTCTGCGTAAGTTCTGAAGCTCCTTCTGAACATGAGATTGTAGGTCACTCTGAATGTATTTTGATGACCTACAAGACAAATTGCAACGAGGGCGATTTAGGTTGGACATTAGGAAACACTTCCTAACTGTCAGGGTGGTTAAGCACTGGAATAAATTGCCTAGCGTGGTTGTGGAATCCCCATCATTGGAGATTTTTAAGAGCAGTTTAGACAAACACCTGTCAGGGATGGTCCTGCCATGCCATGAGCATGAATGCAGGGGACTGGACTAGATGACTTCTCGAGGTCCCTTCCAGTCCTACAATTCTATGATTCTATGTGTCTGAAAGCAAGGGAGGTGAACCTGTTTTGCCTCATTACAGATCCTTAAGTCACCTGCCCCTGTTCCTTCCTTACCCTTCTTCTCCTGGCTGACTGGCTCTGGGGCCTGAGCGATACACCAGACTGCACTGCAATAGGGAAGTCCCTTCACTCACCCAAGATGATTCTCAGGCAATATTTTACTGGCTAAATAAGACCAATGTTTGTGCTATTAGTAGATTTAGTATTCAGTCCACCTTTCCCTAATAGCCTCTGTAATTATTGTGCTTTGCTCTCTCCTTTCTTTCTCAGAAGAATCCCTTAGCCAAAAGCCAAGAATAATGGATTGCACGGCTGAACAGAGAAGCAAATTGCTCCATGACCTGATACTAAAGTAGCTCTATGGTCGGGAGACTAGAAACTTTAGCTTTCAAGCACTGTGCTTCCCCCAAAGAGAGAGAGAGCATGCAACTGTACAATACAAACCTTCAGCCACGGGTAACGTCTAAATCTGTCAAACTGGATTGCTTCCAAGAAAATGATTCATCAACATAAGCCCCTAAAGGAACAGGATTGGAAAGGAGAGAAATCACAGAGATTAGGCTGGGTGGTGTGAGGACCTTGAATGGTTCACCTCCAGCAAGTCTGCTTCACATAACCTTAGTTCTGCAGCTCCTTTTGCACCAGTATATGCAAAGATAGGTATTTACCCTGATATTTTTTTATTTGAAAGATCAATGAAATTCAAACTTGAACACGTTTTGACCAGCCCTACAGTTGGCTAAAAAGCAGGGGAGAGAAAATGATGAAAGTATTGATGACATTCCCCACCTTTCTTTTTGGCCAAATTCTGACATGTTGTCAACATTTTGAAATTCAAAAAAATTCTAACCAGCACTATCTGCAGAGAACAGGGCAGGGGACTGACCGGAACCAAGCTTTCTTGTGCTTCTAAATGTGGTTTGGACTAAGCTTGGGTTCTTATTTTCACCAAATGGTTTGCCATTTCCTTAGTTTTTGGGTATTAAGGTTTGATTGCAGCATGGGTAAGCAGATTGGGGCTAGCTTTCTTCTAGCTAGCATGGGTAACAATATCAGTGTAGACATGGCAGTAGTGCATGTATAACTTTCAGACAGAAGGGCTGGGCTGCCTTGTTTCCAGTTGGAGTTTTGGCTTTACCTTCCCTCTCTGACACTAAGTAGTAGCCGCCACTTACTATTCAAATCACACTCTTCCACTTGTAATTAATTCTACACTTAGCATCACCTTGGATTCCAGCTGGCCTGATTAAGGTCTGAATAAAGAGAGCTGGCCACATCTGCTGCTTAAACTTCATCCACACCCCATTAGGAAGAAGTGTATCTGCCTCTAATGTTTGCAGTATAACCAGTGCCAAGAATTCAAAAATCATGATTCACGACCTCCAAAGTCATGAGATTTTTTAAAAAATAATAAATATTTGGTTCTTTTTATTTACCGTCTGTTTTTTGAGCTTTTAATGTAATTCAGGTCAAGCTTTTCTCTTCATCAATGAGGGCTAAAAGAATCCTTGCTTAAAAAAATAAGATAGATTCTCATATATTCACATGACTCCTGGAGCTGGGACTTTTAAGAAAAAACACCAAATATCAGGAGACTCGCAATGAAATCATGAGAACTGGCAACACTGAATTTGATTCATTTTCCAAAATACTTATTGATATTGGTTAGTGGGCTCGGTAATTTATGTACAGGACTTTTATCTTTGGAGGTCTGTGTTCTGAGTCTGACTTAGCTCTCATATTACAGGGAGTCTGGTACAACTTGTCTTAGCCCCCCCGTCGCCATTTGTCTTCATCACGAAACTGCCACAAGCTCTGGCCCACTCAGAGATGCTCATGTGAATGTGGGTGAAATCAGCACAGCACTTGCTGATGCAGCCTAGTGTTTCTAGCCTCTCCATGTCATGAGCAGTGAATTCACCACAATTTGTTTTAAAGAACCTGGCCAGCACTGTCATCCACAGCACTCTTGAGACAAAGGTTTGGTGAGTAACATCACAGCATGGCTGAGTGGCACAGCCTTGGGCTGAGCCTGATTCTGTGGCTGCCTATCTTTCCTGAGCATGCGTGGGTGTGCCCCAGTGCAGCTGATACATGGCTGTCCCCATGTACATTTCACGTGGACTGTTTGAGTTCCCTCCAAAGCCAAACAGAGAACAGTCCTGCCACATTTATTGTCCACTCCATGCTTCCTTCCAAGCCTTTCATTTGGTTTCATTACCCTTTTTGCAGCTGAGAAGTCGATAGCAATAAAAGCCATCAGTACTTTGATGCTGCACCTTCATCACAAAGACCCTCTCCAACTACTTACATATATCAAGCCACATGTTTGTCACAGACGTGACTTTAATGACACCCTGATCCTGCCAGCTACACTGCGTGGGTATATTCCTGTGTAGCTCCCCTCTGAAGTCAGCTGGGCTCTGTTAGGGCACAGGGCTCTGTCTGCCTGGAGTAACTTGCAGGACTGGGGCCTAAGACCTTTGAGGGTTTGCATAAAAAGTCATGACCCTACAAAGCATGACTTTTCCATACATACACACACACACATATATATACATACAAAATATATGTCCATTGAAACCAGTGGGAGTTAGGTGCTTAAATACCTTTGAGGATCTGCATCCGATGAAGTGAACTGTAGCTCACGAAAGCTCATGCTCAAATAAATTGGTTAGTCTCTAAGGTGCCACAAGTACTCCTTTTCTTTTTGCGAATACAGACTAACACGGCTGTTACTCTGAAACCTTTGAGGATCTGGGTCTTAAACTCTCTGCACATCTTCTTTCCCCAGCTATAAAATGGAGATCATGCTATTTCTGCCATTATTGGTGGGGTCTGCAGACCCCATGAGGTCCTCAAACGAAGAGTGGTAGAGAAATACTAGGAGTTTTTATTAGACACCAGCTTACAGCACTGGTGTAGGAACAAAGAGGTTCCCTCAGAGTGGAGCCAGTGCCCTGCAAAGGGAATCCCGCACTTGTGGCCATCTCTAAGTTTCGCCCATAGCAACCACATCATTATGTCAGTGGTAACTAACATAACGCCAAGGGGAAGAGTGGACGGAGACCATAAAGAGAAGGACAAACACCAAACCCAGTAAGTTGTATAAAGGGGATGTCATGCTATAAAATTTGTATAAAATTTTCTCCTGTAAGGTGCCAACACAGCTGGTGTTAAGCCACCTCTGTGGCCACCAGCATAAAGAGCACTCAGGGGGGAGCAGGTTGGGTGGCTAGGGATTCCCTCTGCCCTGCAATCCCTGGCTGCTTGGAAGAAGGCATGCTTGCTCTGTAGCACCCCCTGCTAGCCCAGCCTGGATCTGCAGAGACTTGTCTCAGTTTCCCCTTCCCTCAGGATTCCTTAATGAACTCCAGCCAGGCTGTCTCTTGGCTAACATCACTCCTGCCCGGGGCTGGTTTAATAACAAACAGATCAAATCTATCCTCAAAGTCCCAAGATAAAGTCTATCACCTCAGCACAAAAGCTCATATTCGGTTTGGGCATCTTCTGCCGGTCCTGGAGCTCTTTTCCTGTCCTGATGTGCTCTTCACAAAGCAGCCACCCGCAGCCCTTCCTAGCTGGAGCTCTCTGGCTCAACTCTCTGTCTTAGCCCTGCAGGCAAAACCCCCTTTGCCTCTCTTCTGGCCTTCCGCTGGTCACTCTGGGTCTCCTGCAGGAGCCTCCTTGTCTCTGTAGCCTCTGCCACAACTTCCTCAAGCAGTACCTTCACCTCCTGAGGCTGAGAGAGGTCAAAGGGTAGCCACCCTTCCCCTGCTGGTCTTTGCCCCTTTATAAGGCCCAGGTGCCTTCCCTTAAGCACCGGTCACAGGTGCCCTGGACCCTGCTCCCTCCTAAAGGGGCCAATCTCCCTTGGACACTGCCAGAATGTCCCCTTGAGGCTACAGGTACCAAGGCATAGGTTGTAGCAGGCTGAAGGCCACTCTAATTGGCTGGCTGCTGATCCCACAGTTGGGGGGAGGTTGGGGGAAGGGGGTGTTAATAATAATAATAATAATAATAATAATAATTATTATTATTATTATTATTATTATTAATTTAGTATTAAATAATTAATTATTATTCTGGGTGCACCTAGGACCCCTAGTCATAGACCAAGGCCCCATTGTGCTAGGCCCTGTACAAACTCAGAACAAAAAGATGGTCCCTCCCCAGACAGCTTAATGGTAATTTAACAGCATTTTAACCCCCTCCCTGGTACAGCACTCATCAAAGCTCAGGTGGAGCAGAGAATCTGGCTCCTGGAGTCAGGACAGTGTCAAACCAACGTGAGTGGTCTGATCTCAGCTTTTTAAACATCCCCAAAACACTTCAAACTTAGGGGCAGAATGGGGAAAAGGCGGTACTTTGCCGGCCTGATTCTGCTCTCAGTTACACCAGTTTGAGTCCACTACCCTTCCATCTACACCAGGGTGGGTGAGATCAGGCTAAGGCCCAGAGTGGCTCTAGCTCAGAGTTGGGGCTAAAGCAAAAACTTGCTGAAAGACAGCGAGCTGCAAGTGCAGAAGTGCTGACTTGCAGTGGTGGAAACGACAGAGAGCGATTATTGCTGTCCAAGAGAGAGGGATTAATACATCAGCCCAGTGTGAAGCTCGTTCTTCAGGCAGAGTATTTTCACGCGGGCAAGCATCTACATCAATTTCCGTGTTGTTTGATTCATAGGAAAATAGTGTTGAAGAAACAAGAAAGAGCAAGGAAAATAAAGACTCGGGGGATACTTTATCAGTTGGAATGTTGTTATAATCATGTGCAGCGAGGATGCCGGAGCCAAGCTGCTGATGGTGGCAGGAAGGGCTGCTCCTTGGAGCAGGGGGATATTAAAGGTGTTTGAATAAAAAAAAATGCCGAGTTGACAAAGTGCATCTGCTGCTTTATTTTTTCTTGTCTGTGAGACATCTCACCAGACAATCGGGGGAGAGAGAGATCTAATCCAGCGCTTTAGCTGGGGAGGGGGAGGGGAAAGCCTATTGAACTGGATGGTGTGTTGCCGCTCAGTGAGAGTAAGTGCTGTGGCTGTGATGGATGGGGTGATTGGTTAGTGTTAGGCAGGGTGCAAAAAGGCACAGCATCGTCTATTAAAGCAATCTATTTTCTCAGGCTCATCTGGCACTCACTCTTTGTCATTGCACTTGGTACCTTCTCTTGATGTTAAATGCCTGGGAACGCGAAGGTATTTGAACAGCCAGAGACGACAAATCCCTACTAAGAAGAAAGTGTGAAACAGCAGGAGAAACATGTTGGCTTCATCCTGAGTGAACATTAAATACACTTCCCATTTGTCTAAAGAGACAGCTAATGGGGAAACGGGCCCTTTCATTGAGCAGGCTGAGAGCTTCATGCAGCTCCAAATAACTAATACTCGGGGGAGAGACCATTTTTCTACATAGGGATCCTAGTCTAGATGAGAAGGACATTTCCTCCTGAATATTAGCAGCGAGTGCAAGTGGCTGGTGGGGAGAACTGAATATGATTATTTTCACCTTCCAGTACGGCTCTATTTAAAGCCACATAAAAGGGACCTGGAACAGGCATTCAGCCCAAAATGAGCCTAAGACAACACAACACATAGGAGGCAACATATTTGTTTCACTGCTGTCTTGGAGCCTGAGGGCGCGCCAACTGGTGTATTCACTGGTCTAGGTCATCCGAATCCCTCAGTGGATTGGGTTCATTGTGGCTCACTGACAGTGCTATTCACTTTTAAGTTGCTGTATATACCTTAGTATGTCTTTGTGTAATAGTACTGCATCATTGTATCGCACCTTCCACCGAAAGCTCATAATGCACTTTACAAGCATTGGTTCATTTTGCCTCACAGCACCACTGACAGATTAGTATTACTGCACCTGCCACACCATTGTCTTGCACCTTGTGTCATAATCTACCCCAGTGCAAAGTGAGTGTAGAAAGCTGCCAGAGATGAATGACAACATTTCCCACCAGCTTTGCATCAGTGTAAATGACAACACATGGTGGTGGTCAACGGTGAACCAGGGCCGTTATCCCCATTGTATATAGAGAGAGAAATTGAAGCACAGCGATTTTGTGTTTTGCTCAGAGTCACACAGGAAATATTTTGGGATTGATCCAAACTAGCTCTCCTGACCCCACTCCCATGCTTTATCCTTTCTCAGGGAGCTCAGAATCTGAATGACAGGCTCCTCTTATTGAGAAGTAACCAGACTTCATGTGTCAGTCCACGGCTGGGAAGGGATTCCCTACCATCCACCACATACAGCCCTGAACAATCAAGGGGCCAGATGCATTCAGGGTTTTTTCCCCCACCTTCCTCCAAAGCATTAGGTATCAACAGTGGTGGCAGGAGGATACTAGACAGCTAAAAAGTCTAATTTTTATTATTTATCTGATTTATACAATGTGCTTATCATGATACAAAACACATCAGTAAAATAATAGTAATGGATTGACAGAAGATTAGGCAGCCCACCACAATTCCCCCAGAAAAAGAACCTTAACCCCTCAAAACCATCTCTCAAGATCCCACCGCCACCTCCCTCCACAAAAGGATCCACGACTCTGTGTTCCCAGGGGTTCATCCTGATGGATGTTGTTCCTTGTTCACTACCAATATTCTACAGACCTGTAAGATGTCTGTGCAAGTCAGCTACCATCTTAGGCATGTGCAAAAAAGACATCATTTCCGTGGAACAATGCCAGGACAATGTCTCCCAGTCCTTTATTAATAAAGAAAATTAAAGGGCAAAAAAATAGAACATGAGTGGACAGGATTAGAGTTAACAGATCAGTCAGTCTTGAATGATCAAAAGGTGTTAGGTGCCTAAATCCCAGTTTGAGGCTCCATGGTGATGCATGAGACTCCCAATGATTCCTATGGGTGCCTAAACTCACTCGGCACTGAAGTTTTTGCAGTAAAAGTTTCTCGTACACCCATGTTCTGCCTCTGGGCATGCACACTGCTGAATCCCATTAGGCACCTGGAGGCCTAGCTTTTGCCTAAGCCCCAGCATGGTTTACAAACCAAGGGAAGACCTAAGTCCCAGAGTGATTCACAAGCCAGGGGAAGATAGGCATTTGGCTGCCTAAGGCACGCAAAGGGCCTGATCCTGTAGGTGTGCTCAGAGGCAAACTACTGGATTAGGCCCTACAGATGAGTTCATGCAAAGCAGCCAGGGGGTGGGGGGAAGGAGGCCCTCCATCATAACTTTTAGCTCAGTGGTGAGGGCACTCACCTGGGATGTGGGAGACCCCCCTGGTTCAAGTCCCCCCAGTGCTTGACCTGCCACTTCTCAGGTGCGTGTTCTAGCCATTGGGTGATGGGACATCCTGATGAGGACTCCCTCAAGCTCTCCTGTTGGAGCTGTTGCATTTTGGGTAAATAATTAAGAGTCACTGGAGGAGGGGAATTGGATCCTGGGTCACCCATGTCAGTGCTCCAATCTACAGAGCCACTCTCTCTTGCTCTAGTCCAAATGAGTCTTTAAGACAGAGAATTAGAGTGAGCAAGCACAAGTATGAGAATGACTCTATAGGCTGGTGGTTGGAACCCGCACTGAGACCTCTTAACTCACGGCCTCCTGCATTTTTGCGGGGCGTGGCTGTGCGTTCTCCTAGATGGGTTGTCCAGGTTCTGTTGGATATGGTGTTACATGAGATGAGTCTGTCCTGGCTGGGACATAAACACTGTTCCAGATGGAGGTGTTCCCCCATCTGTATAGAGTGTGGGTCCAGTCAGGTTGGGACTTTGAGTCACAGTTTTGGCTCAGGGGCATAAGGAGTGATAAATAAGCTCTTTTGCTCCTTCTGTGCCATCAGAAGTTTAACATGGTAGAACTGGATTAGTTTCCTCTTTTGGCCTGCTGGATTTCATAGCTAATGGGCCCAATTTGGCATACTGCTTCATATGATCCCTGTCATTCAGTGAGTAACTTGGACACTGCATTCAGGAGTAGAAGTAGTACCAGATCACCCAGCTTACATATGTGCATACGTGCTCCGTATAGGCTCACTCCTGGGCCTGCTGAGATCTAAGGAGGTTGTCTTTGGCAAAGGCCCATAGGGTTTTGAGCCTCTTCCAGAACTTCAGAACACACTGTATAGCATTCTCCTAGGAGCCTGTTCCTCCCACATGTCTCAGACCAGGTCAAGAATTCCCCAAGTGATCTCCCATATAAGATTTGCAACTAGGAGAACCCAGTAGATGATTTGGGAACTTTTCAAATAGCAACTAACAGGGGAGGAACCAGCTGATCACAATGATGGAGAGCCTCAGGAATAAACTTTTTAAACACTCTTTTCAGAGTCTGGTGGAATTGTTCAATCAGACCATCCATTTGTGGATGATAGACAGATATCCATAAAGTCTTTATTTTTAGAAGATCACATACCTGGTTCAGCAGCCAAGGTGTAAAGTTGGTGCCTTGATCAGTGAAGATCTCCCTAGGTACCCTAGCTGGCAAAGACTTTTAGGAGTTTCTCTGCAATAGTCTTTGCATTGGTGTTACACAGTAGGACTGCCTCAGAATAGAGGGTAGCGTAATCCACTATCAGTAATATGTGCTTGCTGCACTTTTTTCCAAGGGTCCAGTGAGGTCCATACTGATCCTTTCAAATAGGCTGTTGACTACAGGGAGTGGAACCAGAGGGACTTTTGTCCTATAAGTTGGCACTTGGAGCAGGAGCTGCAAAAACTCTTTAACCACAGCTACTTGGTGAATCCCAGCCAAAAAAAAAGTGATCCAAAATCCTGGCCAGAGTCTTCTCATGACTGATGTTACTTGGAGAGGGGATAGCATAAGCCAGTCACATGACTTTGCGCCTATGAGGCGATGGAATGAGTAGTTCCGCCTGAACTTTCCCCATCAGTTGGTCTTTCTGCAACCGGTGAAGTTGTCCTGACTGGAGCTCAAACAAGGAGTACTGCTTTGCTCATTGTAGGTCTAGCACTTTCCTGTTAAACAACAGAAGTTGGTCATAAGCCCAGCTCAACATTTTGTCCTCCCTCTGGTCCTTTATGAAGTCCATCTCTCCAGTTAGGATGTCCCTCTCCTGTAGGGGGGCCACTATTGCTTTGTTGTTTGGAGGTCCTTCTGGGGAAGCTTCCCCGTGGCTAGATTCCCCCTACCTACACCTGCCAGCGTCGCAGATTTTGGAATCCTGTATCCCAGGGTCCCCTTGCTTATTCTCTCTGGGGCCTCTGAGTTGGTTTAAACTAGGGCTCTTGGTTAATTGCAGTTAACTCATGCGATTAACTCAAAAAAATTAATTGTGATTAATCGTAGTTTTAATCTCAGTGTTAAACAATAGAATACTAATTGAAATGTATTAAATATTTTGCATGTTTTTCTACATTTTCAAATATACTGATTTCAATTACAACACAGAATGCGAAGTGCATAGTGCTCACTTCATATTATTATTTTGATTACAAATATTTTCGCTGTAAAAATGATAAACAAAAGAAATAGTATTTTTCAGTTCACCTCATACAAGTACTGTAGTGCAATCTCTTTATCATGAAAGTGCAACTTACAAATGTAGTGTAGATTTTTTTGTTATATAACTGCACTCAAATGCAAAACAATGTAAAACTTTAGAGCCTACAAGTCCACTCAGTCCTACCTCTTGTTCAGCCAATGCCTAAGACAAACAAGTTTGTTTGCATTTACGGGAGATAATGCGGCCCACTTTTTATTTACAATGTCATCTGAAAATGAGACCAGGCGTTTGGATAGCACTTTTGTAGCCGGCATTGCAAGGTATTTACAGGCCAGATATGCTAAACATTCGTATGCCCCTTCATGCTTCAGCCACCATTCCAGAGGACATGGTTCGATGCTGATGATGCTCATTAAAAAAATAATGCATTAATTAAATTTGTGACTGAACTCTGTGGGAGAGAATTGTATGTCTCCTACTCTATTTTATCTGCATTCTGCCATATATTTCATGTTATAGCAGTCTTGGATGACGACCCAGCACATGTTGTTCGTTTTAAGAACACTTTCACTTCAGATCTGACAAAATGCAAAGACAGTATCTTTCTAAAGATAGCTACGGCACTCAACCATTTAAGAATCTGAAGTGCCTTCCAAAATCTGAGAGGGACGAGGTGTGGAGAATGCTTTCAGAAATCTTAAAAGAACAACACTCTGATGCGGAAACTACAGAACTCGAACCACCAAAAAAGAAAACCAAGCTTCTGCTGGTGACCTCTGACTCAGATGATGAAAATGAACATGCATCAGACCGTGCTGCTTTGGATCATTATCGAGCAGAACTCATCATCAATATGGATGTATGTCCTCTAGAATGGTGGTTGAAGCATGAAGGAACATATGAATCTTTATCGAATCTGGCATGTAAATATCTTGTGACTCTGGCTACAACAGTGTCATGCGAATGCCTGTTCTCACTTTCAGGTGATACTGTGAACAAGAAGCAGGCAGGATTATCTTCTGTAAATGTAACCAACCTTGTTTGTCTGAGCGATTGGCTGAACAAGAAGAATGACTGAGTGGACTTGTAGGCTCTCAAGTTTTACATTGTTTTGTTTTTGAATGCAGTTTTTTTTGTACATAATTCTACATTTGTAAGTTCAGCTTTCATGATACAGAGGTTGCACTACAGTACTTGTGCTAGGTGAATTGAAAAATACTATTACTTTTGTTTTTTACAGTACAAATATTTGTAATAAAAATAAATATAAAGTGAGCACTGTACGCTTTGTATTAGGTGTTGTAATTGAAATCAATATATTTAAAAATGTAGAAAACATCCAAAACTATTTAAATAAATGGTATTCTATTATTGTTTAACAGTGCAATTAGTCGCACAATTAATCATGAATAATTTTTTTAATCATGTGATTAATCACAATTAATTTTTTTAATCGCTTGATAGCCCTAGTTTAAACCCCTTCAGTACTTCAGAGAAATATGCCCAAGCCTGACTCAAGATAATGGGGTAGGCTAGTATTGAGGCCAGTCCCACTACAAGGGACTCTGTGTTTTCCCCTACAGTCAACTGCACACATGCACTGGGATAGGGGTTACTGTCCCAGGGATGCACTGTAGAAAGATAGCCAGGGTTTGGAACTAAGTCATCCTGGACCAGGGTCTGCCCACACCTGGGAGCACCGGGCTCTTTACCGCAGTTCCATTTATCTGAACGGGAAGCGTTACTTTAGCCAGGGTTTGTTAAGGGTATGGCTTTCTACTGTCCACACCTGTCCATAACCACACTCCATATAGGACAGCGGTTCTCAAACTGTGGTTCGGGACCCCAAAGTGGGTCATGATCCCATTTTAATGGGGTCACCGGGGCTGGCTTAGACTTGCTGGGGTCTAGGGCCAAAGCTGAAGTCTGAGCCCCACAACCCAGGGCTGAAGTCGAAGCCCAGGGCTTCAGCCCTGGGCAGCAGGGCTCAGGTTACAGGACCCCTACCTGGGGCTGAAGCCCTTGGGCTTCCGCTTTGCTCTGCCCCTCCCGCCCAGGCTAGTGGGGCTTGGGCTTTGGCTTTGGCCCTCCCACCCATGGCAGTGGGGCTCAGGCAGGCTCAGGCCTCAGTCCCCACTCCTGGGGTCATGTAGTAATTTTTATTGTCAGAAGGGGGTCATGGTGCCATAAAGTTTGAGAACCCCTGATATAGAGGCACTTGTGATACTGGTGACCTGGGAACCCACATGAAAAGCAAGCCCCCACTGCTGGCCAAGTAGCCGCTGGCCTTGAGCCTGATAACTGAGATAGCCCTTCAGTATGCGATTTGTCTGCTCCCCCCTGAATGGCTCTTCAGTGGAGGTTCCCACAGCGATCCCAGGGGCCTTTGTCTGGGCTGAGGCCTGAGATGCTGGGTCCCATAGAGACTGATGCTTCTGAGACCACCCTGTCAGATTGCTGGCTCACCTGGTTGGACCATCCCTGGAGTCCAGGGGCCCCCTTGGCCACAGACAGTTGTGTGTGTGTGATGATATCAAACCCATTTCTGCCACAAAATAATTCTCCATCAGCCCGACAGCATTGGCTAGGGACTCTGGCCAGTGTTTGAGCACCCAGTCCCTAACCCCAGCCGGATGTGGGCGAACTGCTCCACCACGATGAGCTCGGCCACCTCGACTTCAGTCTGAATCTCCGGCTTTATCTACATCCAGATAGGTCTCTCAATTTCTGGGTGACCAAGTGGGGCTGGGCTTCCCAGGGCCTTTTCTCCACATGGATGCTCTGTCGGAGGGTCTCCTCTGTGATGTCAGGATAGTCAGGTATTGCTGCTTCCACCTGAGCATAGGCTTGTGCAGATGCTGCATCCAGCCCCCGATATGCGGCCTGCGCTGGTCCTGTCAAATAAGGCGTCAACAGGGTGGTCTACTGGTCAGGTGACGACTAGGCTGCTGTTGCCACTTGCTCAAAAGTTATCAGGAAAGTCTCCAGGTCATCCTCAGAGCCCATCTTTGCGAGTTTCATTGGCACAAGCAGGGCCACTGGGCCTGGGCCTATAGCCCCCTGGAGGCGAAGCCCTGGGGAGACCCTGAGGCTGCATCAGGGCCACTACCTGTTGGATCAGCCTTTGCTGCTGTTCCTGCAATTTGCATCCGTAATTCATAGAATCATAGAATCATAGAATCATAGAATATCAGGGTTGGAAGGGACCCCTGAAGGTCATCTAGTCCAACCCCCTGCTCGAAGCAGGACCAATTCCCAGTTAAATCATCCCAGCCAGGGCTTTGTCAAGCCTGACCTTAAAAACTTCCAAGGAAGGAGATTCCACCACCTCCCTAGGCAACGCATTCCAGTGTTTCACCACCCTCTTAGTGAAAAAGTTTTTCCTAATATCCAATGTAAACCTCCCCCACTGCAACTTGAGGCCATTACTCCTCGTTCTGTCATCTGCTACCATTGAGAACAGTCTAGAGCCATCCTCTTTGGAACCCCCTTTCAGGTAGTTGAAAGCAGCTATCAAATCCCCCCTCATTCTTCTCTTCTGCAGGCTAAACAATCCCAGCTCCCTCAGCCTCTCCTCATAAGTCATGTGTTCTAGACCCCTAATCATTTTTGTTGCCCTTCGCTGGACTCTCTCCAATTTATCCACATCCTTCTTGTAGTGTGGGGCCCAAAACTGGACACAGTACTCCAGATGAGGCCTCACCAATGTCGAATAGAGGGGGACGATCACGTCCCTCGATCTGCTCGCTATGCCCCTACGTATACATCCCAAAATGCCATTGGCCTTCTTGGCAACAAGGGCACACTGCTGACTCATATCCAGCTTCTCGTCCACTGTCACCCCTAGGTCCTTTTCCGCAGAACTGCTGCCTAGCCATTCGGTCCCTAGTCTGTAGCGGTGCATTGGATTCTTCCGTCCTAAGTGCAGGACCCTGCACTTATCCTTATTGAACCTCATCAGATTTCTTTTGGCCCAATCCTCCAATTTGTCTAGGTCCTTCTGTATCCTATCCCTCCCCTCCAGCGTATCTACCACTCCTCCCAGTTTAGTATCGTCCGCAAATTTGCTGAGAGTGCAATCCACACCATCCTCCAGATCATTTATGAAGATATTGAACAAAACCGGCCCCAGGACCGACCCCTGGGGCACTCCACTTGACACCGGCTGCCAACTAGACATGGAGCCATTGATCACTACCCGTTGAGCCCGACAATCTAGCCAGCTTTCTACCCACCCTATAGTGCATTCATCCAGCCCATACTTCCTTAACTTGCTGACAAGAATACTGTGGGAGACCGTGTCAAAAGCTTTGCTAAAGTCAAGAAACAATACATCCACTGCTTTCCCTTCATCCACAGAACCAGTAATCTCATGATAAAAGGCGATTAGATTAGTCAGGCATGACCTTCCCTTGGTGAATCCATGCTGGCTGTTCCTGATCACTTTCCTCTCATGCAAGTACTTCAAGATTGATTCTTTGAGGACCTGCTCCATGATTTTTCCAGGGACTGAGGTGAGGCTGACTGGCCTGTAGTTCCCAGGATCCTCCTTCTTCCCTTTTTTAAAGATTGGCACTACATTAGCCTTTTTCCAGTCATCCGGGACTTCCCCGGTTCGCCACGAGTTTTCAAAGATAATGGCCAATGGCTCTGCAATCACAGCCGCCAATTCCTTCAGCACTCTCGGATGCAACTCGTCCGGCCCCATGGACTTGTGCACGTCCAGCTTTTCTAAATAGTCCCTAACCACCTCTATCTCCACAGAGGGCTGGCCATCTCTTCCCCATTTTGTGATGCCCAGCGTAGCAGTCTGGGAGCTGACCTTGTTAGTGAAAACAGAGGCAAAAAAAGCATTGAGTACATTAGCTTTTTCCACATCCTCTGTCACTAGGTTGCCTCCCTCATTCAGTAAGGGGCCCACACTTTCCTTGGCTTTCTTCTTGTTGCCAACATACCTGAAGAAACCCTTCTTGTTACTCTTGACATCTCTCGCTAGCTGCAGCTCCAGGTGCGATTTGGCCCTCCTGATTTCATTCCTACATGCCCGAGCAATATTTTTATACTCTTCCCTGGTCATATGTCCAACCTTCCACTTCTTGTAAGCTTCTTTTTTATGTTTAAGATCCGCTAGGATTTCACCGTTAAGCCAAGCCGGTCGCCTGCCATATTTACTATTCTTTCGACTCATCGGGATGGTTTGTCCCTGTAACCTCAACAGGGATTCCTTGAAATACAGCCAGCTCTCCTGGACTCCTTTCCCCTTCAAGTTAGTCCTGGGCATCCATTTGCTGCAGGAGTTGTTGCTGCTGCTGGTGCTCAGTCATCCGTTTGAGAAGACGCTCTAGGTCCATGTTGCCTGACCTATGAGCCCATGTCTCTAGGACTAGGGTGTTTGATCATCTTGAGTCTATCAATCCTGTCTTCTCTCCCAGTGTGGGCAGGATGCCCGTGTTTTCCACTAGTTGTGAAGGGATTGGCTCACCGCTGGTGCCTCCTCAGGGCCAGGTGTGGCATGGCAGCTCTCTCTCACTGGGTCTGCTGCTGCTGGCTGCTAGCTGCTGGCTGCTCTGCCTCTGCAGTGGCCTGCCTCTTCCTGCGACTTGGCCCTCCAGCCAGGTCACTCCAATGTCTCTCCTCTTCCGGGGTAGTCCGCAAACAGAAAACAAGGGAAATTAATGCAAACTGAGATAGTATGTGGGGAGGGGGGTTATCTGTAACAGGACCAGGTCCTCCCTTGTGTTAGGCAATGGTTGTCGGGGAAGTTCCTGCCTTCAGTCAGCCCTTTTCTCAGGAGCTGAGAGTTGCAGGTCTGCTCTCTTCTCTTCTCTGTCCCCATCTGGTCTGTTCTGCTTTCCTTTTAACTCCTCCTCCAGCCTGTGTATGCCTTCCTGGCGTGTCAGGGCAGGGGTGAGCCCAGAGTGAGGAACCCATGTGTTGTGCAGTGTGGGGTTGTAAACTCCATCACACAGTCTGTTGGAATGAAAGTAGCGAGTGCTCTAATATGTGCTGAGAGTTCAAAGCATTAATTCACAATGCAGCACGCAAAACGGCACTGCAAACAGCAGCCCACTGATGCCAGAACTCTACTCACTCTGTTCGTTCGTTAGCAGATAAAGGCAAGCAAAAGTCTTCCATGTGGCCTTTGACACATCTGCACTAACGTGCACTGCTGTGCCTGAATGGGAAACAAACTCTGTTAATGATGTTATCACAGTGACTGCTGACCAGACAGAGATTTCATGACTCTCCCAGCATGGATTAGGGCCACTGCGTATGTGATTGTCCTGTCACTTTGTAAGCCCATAGCATCTCCCCTGCAAGCTCCTGGGAAACACGGGATTGGCAAACTAAGCACGTGAACCTGCACAAAGATGCTCTGTTCACTTTTTCCCCACAGAACACAGGTTAAACAGACACTGAGATCTGTGACAACATTTCTTCCTGCAGCTGCACTGGAATACCAAAGTCAGCGACGGGAAAGTGAACAGCCAAGGTCCAGTGCTCCAGGATGCAGTACACAGCTCACAAACAAATGGAAAAGGGCACCTGCTGGAAGCATCTACCCAACTAGAAGCCTGTTCTCTGGAAGTTGATTGCAGAGGAAAGGGGCAGTCAGCTGTGCGCGATGCAGGCCAAGTTCTCTGAAGAGTGTTATGGGAAGCATGGCTGATGCACTGCTGAATGCAGATTCTTTTTAACATGGTCAAGGGGCATGGTTGGGTTTTTACTTTTTCAGTCAAATCCAGATCAGAGCCAGTGGTGGGGAAAGGCTGTGAGTTTCAGGGAACTGCTTCAAAGTGTAGATGCTTTTCTGAGTGACCTAAGCCTCATGGGCCAGATTCCCAGCTACAGCTGAGAAGAGTTCAGTGCAGCTGTGGGAGGGAGCGGTGGTTTTCAAAGGTGGCATGAAGCCAGTCCAATGTCTTGGGCACAAGGTAGAGCAATTTTAAGACTGCTCCCACTTAGGTCAGCTGCCTGTGACCTCCAAGGGGCTGTCCCAGCACTCAGGAATCATTGGGATGTGGAAACTCTTTGCTTCCTTAACCCTTGCCACACAGGTGCCAACTTTCTTCTTTCCGGGTGGGTGCTCCACCCCTGCTCTGCCCTGAGGCCTCGCCCCCACTCCACCACTTCCTTCAAGGCCCCACCCTTGCTTCGTCTCTTCCCTCCCCCACGCTGCCTCATCCCCTCCAGCGCCTCCTGCCCGCCACTGAACAGCTGATTGGTGGGGCCTGCCAAACAGCTGATCAGCGGGTGCTGAGCACCCACTATTTTTTTCGGTGGATGCTCCAGCCCTGGAGCACCCACATAGTCAGCGTCTATGCCTGTCCATGTTCCATTTGCCAGCCAGAGGGAAAGCAAGTAGTGCAGATACCACTTGGCAGCTCTACAACATCCAAATATCCCACAACACAGCAGGTATCCCTGGTTGTTCCATGGTTTTAGTGCAGCTTTACAAAGCCATCCTGATGCATCATGTGATCTGGCCCCTCTAACAATGGGATGGAAATCTGATGACATTTCGGCACTTCTGCTTCCAATCCCAACTCCCAGCTGAAATTAGGCAGTAGAGTTGGTGAGAAAAATATGTTGGACAAAAAAACCCCACACCACAAAAAAACAGTGAGTTTTTCTTCCATTTTCTTACCAGCCCCACAGGAAAGGAGAGGGGCAGAGGTGAGTAAAAAGGGACAAAAGGGACCAAAGTTTAACTTCAAAAAGTTCTGTTCTTGTTTTAACTGAACTAGTCCTTCTGTCGCTAATTAAAATCCTGGCCATCTCCAGGTTCGCTCACCCCATGTGAGAAGGACAAAAACACCTCCTATAATCCACACCAAGCCATCCAGGCTGAAAAACCCCACTGTGCAGAATGCCTACATGGTTTGTGCACCCCCAAAGCCATGGAAGTGGTAATTCAGCTTTGTACTGACATTGGGGCGGGCTCCACTACATACAGACACGTGAGAGCATGTTCCCATGTGAGTCTGCAAGCCACACGACTCCAACACACAGTTGCTTCCATTTAACAACAAAGTTCTTTGGACCAAGATTTTCTTAGATGACTGGTGATTTTGGTTGCCTCCATTTTTGGGTGCCCAACTTGAGACACTTTAAAGAGGCCAGATTTTCAGAGGGTGGATACCCAGTGCTTTCCGAAAATCTTGCCCCAATATCATCGTTTTTTAATCAAGATGCCAAGAAACATCCTTCGTCTTCCCATTTTCCAGATCTTTCCTAAGACCAAGGAAGTCCCAATAACTCAGGGATTGGTTACAAGATATTGAACCCACCACTTCTAGGTTATCAGCTTCCATTTAGATGATATCAGTAATGATCAAAAGCACCTCCATTTGTTTGGTGGCCTACATGAAATGAGTTACTGGGTGTCAGTCCAGAGCCTAGCAGACAACCCCCAACAACCTCAATGACTGGCTTGAGGGAGGCAACACTCCTACAGATAGTCCCAGCAGGATAGGATTGAAGTACATTGATCGGGGAGAATGAATTATTGTCCTACTGCTTTGGCGGTGAGTATTCTATGGGTATTAGAGCTGTTTGGAAATTGGCAGACAGAACATTTGTTTCCATCAGAAAAGGCCAATGGGTCGAGATTGACGTGTTCTGTGGTAATGTATCAATTCTGATGACACGCTGATCAAAACCAGATGGATTTCTGACTGAACGTGGCCTGCCAGGCATGTTTGCAAATCTGCCTGATTTTCCACCAGCTCGCCCAGCAGCCTCTTGGTGATCCTAGGCTTCCAGGTTCACAGCTCTTTGGCAGTCCTCCTTATGCACTCATGTGGAGCCTGGAACCTTTAAGAGCCCCGGTTCCCAACCTCACAAACTCAAGGCTCCTTTGCTGCCTGGGCTCCCAGGACTTCCCGAGTCTGCGGCTCCAGGGCAGCTCACAAGGGCAGCCTGCCTGGGCCTGGGTCTCCTGGCTCCTCGGAAGCTCTGGGAGCCCTGGCATCCAGGCTTTTGAGTTGCCAGGCTCTCCCTCTGGTGGGCTACTGATGCTCGGAAGCATTTAGAGAAAGTTGAAACTGAATGTCGTTGTGACTGTTTCTAAATGAAATGTCGTAATTCCTGTTCCCTGGGGAAAATGGAAATATAATCTTTCATTCTGTTTCGGAATGATTTTTTCATTTATTTCAGAATTCCCTGCTGTATTCTGGCCAGCTCTGGTGGAGCTATGCCAGGTGTCAGTCTCCATGAACACCATCTGGCGTCTTTCACCAGCACTAAACTTCGAGAGTCTGATCCAAAGCCCATTAAAGTCAATGGAAAGACTCCACTGATTGCAACAGGCTTTGGATCAGTCCATAAAAGAACAAATGAGATACTACCACTGCTAAAGAAACCCAGACCTTTACCTTACACTACTTATTCCCTGTTGTTCCTCCAACCACAGAACTGTATTCCTTCATTGGGGCCTAACTATTCAGCCTATGTATTTCACTTCCCCCGCCCCTCCTTACCAGGGCATTGTATTTAAATTGTGTTTTCTTCAGCACTGTTATCACAAATATACTATAAAGCAACTTGCCATGCCCTTTTTCCAGAGGCATTCGGAGAAACAATTTATGACTCCGGACTGCTGGCTAGTATTGTAGCTCCGTTCATGCTTTACTAAACTGGAGTCTGAAGCTAACAAAATATAACCCGAGCCTGCAGCCATTCCCAGCTGGTAGCATTCACTGGTCTGGAGATTCATGAGCCAATGACTGCTCCCAATTTGCCAAGCAGATGAGTGTGCAGAAGTTTGCCTCATAAACTGGGTAATGGGAGGCAGTTATTGTAGCTTGGGCAGTAAATGCTCCCAATTTGCTGCCACATGAAAACAGCTCAAACCTTTCATTGAATCCATGATGGGGAACAGAGTGATGTGAACTTCATTTGCAGCTGACCTAAAAGTTTTGCCCATAGGCAGGTGCTTTGTGGCTTCACACCAGTGACTCTGACAGGCCATTCTCTGCGTGTGTCTCTGTCCATCTCAGTTTCCAAGTCTAGTCAGTGCTTGGGGAGGAGACTGCCAATGAAAATCCAGGTAGTGATGCTGGTGAATCATTTGTATGCACTTCTCTCCCCGGAATCAGTACTGGTCCCATTTTTTACAAGGGTGCCATCTTTTATCACCTGAGCTGTGCAATTGAGATTCCAACCACTTGTGGTCACTAAACAGCCTTTTGCAAGGTGCAGGAGTGACAGCCCCTTTGTCTTTCTAATGTGGATGATTACTTTCTGACTCTCTGGATTCTCCCGACCATTTCACCTGTGTGCAGTATTCTCCACTCCCTGTCCTAAACCTCTATCTAGTGGTCCAGCACAGTGTTAAGAGGTGCCACCCAAAAGAGCAATACTCCAGCACTGGGTGAAGTGATTCCTACCTGCATACTAGACATGGCGCTTTGGGGTCCATCTGGAAGCAAGGTGGCATACAAATGGAAGATGCTATTTTTATTTATTATTATTTCCAGTTCAGGGTTAAAGTTTGACTTAATTGAACATATGGTTGACTGGCACTGATGCCTGGGACTTGATGGTGCCTTGGCATAGAAGATTGGTGGCATGTCCCAAGAAGGCCCTACGGCCAGAAATGTGTCTAAGTTTTACATTTAATTAGAAAAAGGAATTGATCTACAAGAGTGCTGCTTAAAATGGGCTTGGTTTTACTGGAACGATTAGGATTGTTTATGGCTGGACAAATAAAAGCTTCCAGCTATTAGCAGAATTTCAGCTCCCTCTGATTCATAGGATGGCCCTGACTCATTTCTTTTTATCATAAAAAATGGTGTGGATTCAAGACGTTTCTATACAAAAGAGATGCAATGCAAGAAAAGCAAAGGGGTGGAATAAATCCAGCCAACTCCCCTTCAGTCCTGCTTTTAGCTTTATTCTCTTTCATTTGTAATATGTTTCACCAGACAGGCCTGACAATAGGAGACTGAGCCAAAGTCATGATTCACAGTGCATTCTTTCTTCTTTAAAGACATAAGAAAAGCAATAAATACTAGTGAACAGAGAGCAAAGGCAGGAACAAGACGGGGAAGGGGGAGAAATCTGATTTGATGAGTGAGGTACAGAAGAGAAGAAGAAAAAGCTCATTCTCCTTCCAAAAATACAGTTTTCAGTAGTGTTCTGGGCCAATACCTATCTAGGTTCTTACATGGTCCCCATCCTCATAGCACCTGTGTACTGCAGTATATTCTCTAAGGGCAGGAATAATCTACCCAAATCACTATTGATGGGCAACATCAAAATCAGTTAGTGTAGATGGAAAGATGGCAATATGTGCTCTATGGAGCAGTGATTCCATTTTCTGTGTACTGAACCTTTACGTGCAAGAAATCCACCAGACTGCCTGCTCCTGGCAGAAGGGCTGCAAGGGGATTCAAGATGGAAGATGGGACAGATGCACTGAGGGACAGATACACTCTGCTTTCTAAATTTAAGGAGTGCACTAGCAAAGCAGCTCCCTTGTGCTCACAGCTGAAACACTGGTTCCCTCTCTCCCCGGCTGATTGAACCATATGTTTTAACACATGCCCACACCACTCCAGTTCCTCAGGAGATGCCTCAGATGTCATCATCAGCTAAACACAACCTGGTCAACTCTCGCAATGTATCATGAGTTTGCTGATATTTGGGATGGAATTCTGGCTTCATTGATGTAAACAGCAAAACACCCATCAATTTCCACAAGGCCAGGATTTCACCCTGGGTGTTTTTCTTAAAATTCTTGGTATTTTAAAAAACTTAAATCAAATAAGTTTCTAGCCTACATGCTTTGCGCAGAAAAGCTTGACAATGTGACCTGAGTATAACCCTAAAGGCTCAAAAATCAGAAGGCAAATAAAAAGCACCCAACATTTATTATTAATCATTATTATTATTATTATTATTTATTAATCTCATGATTTTTAAGCCAGTCTCATGATTGTGCGGGGCCAGACACATGCTTTTTGAATGTTTGGGTTGGCAGGAACACATATGTTATGGAATATTTCCCTCTCCCCACGCCCAAAATAACCTTTTATCCTTCACAAAGGTTTCGTGCAGGGCCCTGTGTTCTGGGCTGGAGCCCATGCAGTTCATTTTGCCATATTCAGAGCCTGATCACTTTCTAATTTCAATGCACGTTATATATCGGCCCTGTTTTCTTGATTATTTGCAGGCTACATAGAAAATTTCCACTGAAAATGAGTCCTGTTTTCAAGCAAAATGTGACGGTATGCACATTTTCATGACTTTGCATATGTTTTGCAGCAAAAATACCATTTTTGCTACAATTCACACAAAGGTACAAATTTAGGAGGCATGAAGATGGACGAAACAAAATTATGGCGTGTTTAATTAAAATGTTCGCAATTAAATATTTACCTAGTCCTATCTCCAAACAGGAGATTTTTCAGGAAATTTCAAAATTTCATCCCAGCCTGAACCCCAAAATGCAAAAACAGCAGCCACATGACAAATCATGTGGCAGGAGAAAGTTAAATAAACTTAAGGGGAAGTTCTGAGTTTGTTTGCATTTTTAGGTGAAAATTCAGGCTGGTTCTTACTTTAGGCAAACGGGTTTGTACGTCACTAATTTGAATTAATTTAACAATCAGGGAATACAAGCTTGTTCCAAGGCACTTTGAGCAGCTGCTGGCTGTTTGCTGAAATTCCAGGAAAGCAAAAGCACAGGCAAGTGTTACTGCAAAGATAAGGGGTAAATGGGAGATGCTGTTTTATTCTGCCTGTTAAAAAATAAATGAATAAATAAATAAATACTGTTTAGTTCTTCTTCAAAGGAGTTTTTCTCTTCCTATGGTCTTCTAATGACACTCTCCACTTTTCAGAGTGTAACAGATTCACTAACCATTCCAAAACTACCATTTTTTTTAAAGAAGAAAGGCAACCTTTTTTTAAAGAAGAAAGGTTAGTGGAATGAGACAGAGATAGAAATCCAGGGCTTCTGTATTCTTTTACCAACTCTGACACTGTCTCACTGCATGACCTTGGGCAAGTCAATCCACTGCTCTGTGCCTCAGTTTCCCCATGTGTAAACTGGGGCATAAGTAATTCCTGGCTATATGGTTCTTAACAACCTTAGAACAGTGCTGGGAGGGTTAATACATTCATGGCTCAAATACATCCCTGCTGTAACTCTATTCTCTTCACTGTGCTTTTAGCAGGGAGGACTTTGGCCCAGGGAGAGTGCTTTGACCATGCATCATTCTGCTAATGCTGTCGCTAAAAACAGTTCACAGTGGTGGCTTTAACAACAATTTAACAAGAAATTAAATCCTTGTAACTCCTGGTTCTCATGACTGCAACCACTCCTGCAGCTTTCCCCCTCAAATGAGCATTAGGTATTCCCCACTGCAGCCCAGCATGCCTCTGTTATCAGCTCAGTTTCTGTCCATTAGAACTAGGGATAAATGTATTTAATATGTTTAGGTTGGGAAAATTCTTTTTGTTCAGTTGCCTGTTATGGATGAAGCACACTCTAAATGAGAGAGAGAGGCTCTCTGTGTGTTCCCCTCCTTTCTGTTTTCATTTGTCTCTTCCCCTTTTCTTTTCTCTCTGTCCATCCTGACCTGCTCCCCACCACCTATGAAATCAAATTAACTTGCACATTATTAGGTTCAAAATTAATCCATGATATCCAAAGGCAGATAACAAACTACCAGGGCTCTAGCATGCCATTGCTGCAAGGATAGCACTGCACCTAAGCAGAGACCTCTGATTGCTTATGGATTCCCCGGCATTCAAGTGCCAGCCTAAAGTCTGCTACACTTGTTCATTTCATCTCTGATCATTGACATTTTCGCTCCAAGGCAATTCCAAGCTCATTCCACAGGAGTGCTTGATAAAGGACAGCACTGTGGAATCTGCCTATCGCTGGTTACTTGTTGTGGCTCCTTATTTTAGTAAAACCACACAGGGAAGGGAGACACAAACATGTTTATTTATAGCTTTGCCGTGGCTCCCCTAAGAGGGGCAACACTGGGTCAAACCAATGGTCCATCTAGCCCAGTAACCTGTTTTCGGGCAATGGCCCATGTCAGATACTCAGCACAGCAACTGAAAGCTTCACCAGTGTTAATGTAATTCATTTGGAAACACCTCTGTGAGATGGGGGAGCACCATTATCTCCAGTCCTGGGACAAATGCATGTAGAGCAATTTGTTCAAGGTTGCCCAAGAAGTCTGTGCAGAGCCAGGAATAGAACCAGCATCTCCAGCCCACTGCTTTAATCCCAAGACCATCCTTCCTACAGTCCAGCTGTATGTTGAAAGGGTCTGTAACTAGGTTTCATCATGCTTGGGACTAGGAACCAGAAAACCATGTGACGGCAGCAGAAAGACTCACCCATGGCTCAGTCACTCAAACCCACTGAAACTCCTACTGCAAAATGCAGGCAGAGGTGAACATTGCGCAGGGAAAACCAGCCCCAGTAAATCCACACAAGCTGCCCTGGATCTTCCCCAAGGAGATGCAATTTGTTAGTCTGCTCTCCAGATCAGGAGGGGGCCAAAGGGCATTCACAGTGCATGAAATTCATCCTGGTCAGAAAACCATCAAAAAGGACTGTGCAGTACAGAAGCCCCCTTAAATGCTCAAGACAGGGATTTAGTGGGAGTTGAGTGATGCACAGGCCTTGTGTGGATGCTCTGCACAGGGGGAAATTTCATCCCATATCTGTGTAAGGTAAGTGAGTAGGTGATGTTTGTGCTGCAAAGGTGACCTTGAACATGGCCTGGGATAAGAGCCAGCACCACCCACGGGAACACTGTGTCCAGGATAATCTGCTCAGAGCTGGATGGGCTCCATAGGTTCGTACTCCCATTATGACAGCCATGTGGCGCGCAAGGTCCATGGTGTATCTCGTAGATTCTCTGCCATACCAACCAATTACAAAGGCAGAAGCCTCTGCACTCAGATCTGAGGCCAAGGGAGTGATGTACAAGGACAATAATTGTGAGTAACAGTGATTTTATCATAAGTTTTTCAGTATTAGGTGTTTGTCCAAAAGCCCCAGCTCCCAGAGTCATGTGATTATGTGACAATCTTAGCTTTCATTTTAGAAAACATACTTTTCAAGCCCTCATAGTTGCAGAGGAAAGATGGAAAATGTGAACCCAAAAGGCTCAAAAACCAGAAAGCAAATTAAATGAACGCCAGAATTATTACTGTTTTAAATCTCATGATTTTTAAGCCAATCTCATGATTTGTGAATGTTTGAGTTGGCTTGAGTAGGCTGATTGTAAAATAGCAAGTGAGCTATGAGAACTCAATCCACACACTTTAGCAAAGGCGAAAGAGTGTCATATAGTGGTATGTTAGGGCACCAAGACAGACCTTGTTTTAGTTAGCCACTGAAAGGCTCTGCCATCTTTAGCATGTCTTGGCCTCTACTCCTCATCTTCCAGCTGGTAAATCTCATAAAATTGGGCCAGATCATGATGCTTGTTAGCATTGACTTCACTGGGATTACTCTAACTTTGTGCAAGTGTGTCTGAGAGCTGAGCTGGGCAAACTTTTCTCTGTGAATATTTCAGCCACGACAAACAGCGTTTGGGTCACCCTGACACTATTTGTGAATTTGTCAAGTTTGTGGAATAGTTTTGACCGAACTGAAAAAGAATGAAATGGTTTGGTGATGCTGAAACAAAACAGTTAATTTTGGCAAGACTCGAAACAGTTCATTTAAATATCATGCATTTTGACAAAAGCCAAGGAGGACCTCATTCACAGAACTGGGGAAGGGGTACGAGGGGCAGGAGCAGATGCCTTTAGCCCAGTGGTTAGGCTACTTCAGTGGGGGTTGGAGACCTGGGGTTAATTCTCCACCTCTGCCTGACATGAAGAACCTGCTCCTCCAGTTTCTTGCACATCTAGTCCTCCTGGGCTTTTGTCAAAATATATGAAATCAAAACAACATTGTTTTGAGTTAGATGGAAGCAAAACATTTATTTCTGACTTGAAAAATGTTTCAACTTTCTGATTTGCTGAACGTTTTTGAAAAATCTCATTTTCAGTTCGATCCAAACTGAACCTTTTTCTTCCCCACTGTCATTAAAATAAAGGGAAGGGTAACCACCTTTCTGTATACAGTGCTATAAAATCCCTCCTGGCCAGAGGCAAAATCCTTTCACCTGTAAAGGGTTAAGAAGCTAAGGTAACCTCGCTGGCACCTGATCCAAAATGACTAATGAGGGGACAAGATACTTGCACATCTGGAGGGGGGGACAAAGGGTTTTGTCTGTCTGTGTGATACCTTTGCTGGGAACAGATCAAGGATGCAAGCCCTTCAACTCCTGTAAAGTTAGTAAGTAATCTAGCAAGAACATGTGTTAGATTTTCTTTTGTTTTTTGGCTTAGTAAAATTTGCTGTGCTGGAGGGAATGTGTATTCCTGTTTTTGTGTCTTTTTGTAACTTAAGGTTTTGCCTAGAGGGATTCTTTATGTTTTGAATCTGATTACCCTGTAAAGTATTTACCATCCTGATTTTACAGAGGTGATTCTTTTACCTTTTCTTTAAATAAAATTCTTCTTTTAAGAACCTGATTGATTTTTCATTGTTCTTAAGATCCAAGGGTTTGGGTCTGTGTTCACCTGTACCAATTAGTGAGGATATTATTATTAAGCCTTCCCCAGGAAAGGAGGTGTAGGGCTTGGGGTGATATTTTGGGGGAAGATGTCTCCAAGTGGTCTCTTTCCCTGTTCTTTGTTTAAATCGCTTGGTGGTGGCATCATAAAACTGTTCAAGGACAAGGCAAAGTTTGTACTTTGGGGAAGTTTTAACCTAAGCGGGTAAGAATAAGCTTAGGGGGTCTTTCATGCAGGTCCCCGCATCTGTACCCTAGAGTTCAGGGTGGGGAAGGAACCTTGACACCCACTTTCTCCAAATTACCATCAAATCGAAATATCCGTTATGTTCACCTAGCTCAAACTGACAGTGCAATCTGGCCCAAACACTGCCATTTCCTAAGAGGCCTTGAGTCTAATACTTTGTGGCTCTTTCTGGATTTCATGAACATCCCCTGATCTCTCTGCAATGTCTCCTTTAGTGCTACTCCAGACCAGCTATTTTATTTCTGGGCTGCTTGGCCTTTGTTGCATTTCCCCCTTTCCACTGCAAGGAACCCTCTTCTCACTCTCTTTGTTTGCAGCCCTAGATCTGCGCTCTTCTTTTCTTCTTGCTACTCAAACCTCCCCCTCTGGTCTTCATCCCTTTTGCTACCCGGGATTTTCCTTCTCTCCCTTTCTTCGTACTTCAGATGGCTCCCTGCTTATGCTCTGACTCTCCCACTCCACTCCATCAATTTTCCATGTTTTTGACCCTTATGTCCTCCCCATTCATCTTCTTGGTGCTCTAGTTTCCTGCTTTTCTCTCTGTCGCGGGTCCTTCCCCTCACTTTGCACCTCCCCTGTCCCTCCTGCCACTCTCTAGACCTTCTCCCTTTCACGGCTGCTCCACCTAGTTCTTTTGCTCTTTCCCCATCGCTTCCCCTCTAAAGCTGCCACCTTGGCCCAAGCCTCCTATAGCCTGGGCTGTAAACACTGAATAACAAGCATGGCATCTGCTCTGAGCTTAGCAGTTTTGCAAAACAGGGATGAGTAGAAAACAGCCCAGCTGTCCAAGCAACCCTCCTGCTTTTGTTTCCCAGTACCACCACAAGGGAAGAAATTCCATATTCCCGACTCTGTGTTCCAGCACCGACACTGCTTCCAAGAGCTGTTGGCCTGTGGCTAGGTCATTTCTAACTTTGACTTGTTAAATAAAATCTCTCAGTTGGAGCCATGAAACACCTTCAGTTCAGTAGTGAAACTTCATTAAGAGTTCAAGGGGCTGAGCGCAGATCAGAAGAGGAAGGCAAGGGAGCATTAACCCTTTTTCCTGTCTTGCACAGGGTGCTTCAGCTTTGTGTTTTATTCACAATGGTGTAACATCTTGCCTTTATCCCAAAAGATGCCAGTGTTCTGTAGGAACTTCATCTAGTATTGTACAGGAATCTGTGAATTGGTGATGTTCCTAAGCAACATCTACACATACAGGGCCAGATCCTCAGCTGATGTAAATTGGCATCGTTCCACTGACATGAGGCCACATTTCCAAGTGTTCAGCTCCCACAGATGGTATTTGCCCACACCAGTTATTCCAAACGTGTCTGCTTCCTGGGCTTTGGCTTTATTGGTATCTCAAATTACAGCAAAAAAAAAATCTTTCTCTCTAGGTGTGACTGTTCCTAGGTCTTCTCTGCAGAGTTCTTTCTGTCTTAAACTCTAGTTCCCTCTGACTGAAGCATTGCTCCCCCTATTTAACTATATATCATTGCCCCTTTGACCTTGCCATACTGGCCCATGCTTTGGATAGTGACTTCTATTGTTTCAACAATCACTAAACAAAGGGAAATTTAATTGCTCCCTTTGGCCTGAATGAAAGGTGAGTAGCATGCCCATCAGTACCTGTGATTGCCCATAGATCAAAGATATGCTTGATGGCAGCCAGTAACACCCTCCAGGATTTATCTGCCTGCTTCCCTGCCCGTCACCATAGCATCAGAGCACCTTCCTTATGTCCAGAGTGGCGTTAATCAGTGATACTTGCCTCAGTGAGCTAGCAGGAATCAATCAGGATCTCCTTGCTGGAGTCCATCACCTGCTAACAAGGTCATCCAAAAGAAGAACTACCCAGCTATCCTGTTACAGAATAACGTCACCTTCCACTGAAATGCAACCACCTCTGGGGCGGAACTCAGGATCTATTTGACAATGCACAGCACTGCAACACTACCCAGTAGTTTAGGCCAAGAAGTGAAGAAGAATGAAATATCCAGTCAAAACTATGGGATTAAATTTAGGTAGGTAAAAATTAGTTACCTAAACTGGAACTGGTCTGCACATAGATGTACATTTGTGAAAAGTAACATGGGAGGTTTTGTGATCAGAGCTGCTCAAGACCTTGGTTTAACATCTCTTCCAAAACACAGACTATACACTCCTAAATCAAATCCTGACTCTGGTCTTCTGTTTTATATTTTAATTTCTTTCCACTTTGAACTTTGTGTTCCTGTTTACCTATGCTGCAGTTGTTCTCCTGGGTTTCCCTCTGTATTTGGATTATACAGATATTCCAGGCCCTGGTCTTGCTTTAAATCAGTGGAGGTTTTGCTGTCAGCTTCATTAGGAGTAGAAGTGGGATCATATTGAGATGGGTCTGGCAGTGTAAAAACACAAGCTGAGGTTGCTGGAATTGGCACTGAGGTTCCCAGCAAGGTCACAGCTGTGAATCCAGTCTGTGGTGATGTTGACCAAAGGCCTTGCTGTCTCCTTGCTGGGTGTTCAGTGACCTATGTGAGATGAGTTAGTGCTCTAGAAACCAGTCCTTGGTGGACAAGTGTCTCCCCCCTACTCCCACTCCCCCTCCCCCTCCCCAAAGTCACCAGTTCAGCTTGCACTAATAAGCTGGTGATTCCAGCCATTTTGGCCATTGACATAACTCCTATCGTTAACAAAACTATGGCTGTGCATGGATTGGCTGGGTCTGTCTGTGAGAACCTGATCTGTCATGATCCACCCTGAGTGAGTTAAACTAAGGGGGAGCCTGCGATGTGGTGTTACATCATAAACATCTTCCTAAAAGTGGAAGGCTTACCCCTGTTGCCCTGACCAAATCTGAAATGAGACAGTCACATGCTGCTTCCTTAAACATCCCTTGGAATAGTCACTGGGCAGAGCAGTCTTCCTCACTTCCCCCCCTGAAGGGTTCTCTAGTGTGCTGTGAGGTTGTAAAGAGCTTCTGTCTTTCACTACTGAGGTGGCTGCATTTCCATAGCACATGAAACAATTACTGGGTGTAGTTTGTCTGCCAGCCTATGGTCAGGACTTCCAAACTTGGAGGCCCCACCTTAAGCACATATCTCCATATTTTCACTGCTATGGATGCTCAGAATCTTTGAAAATCAGTGTACTTAGTTAGGTACCTACATACTGATTTAGGTGTCTGCCATAGGTGCTGGAACTAGGGGTGCTGGGGGTGCTGCAGCACTCCCTGTCTCGAGGTGGGTTCCACAGTGGTGCAAGTAGAATTCCATTTCTTACTGGTACACTGCACTCACGGGTGTCACGGAGTGTGGGAGAGTCAGGGCCCTGCACCCCCCTCTTCCTGCGATTCACCTTGACTCTCAGCCAGCCAATAACATGGAAGGTTTATCGGATAACAGGAACACAGTCCCAAACAGAGCTTGTTGGTACAACCAGGACCCCTCAGACAGGTCCTTCTAGGGGGCAGGGAGCTTAGACCCCAGACTTGGGGTTCCCTCTGTAAGCAGTGTCAGGATGAGCTCCACCCTGACATCTGGTGGTGAGGTGTGGCAAGTTGTGGAAAAGAACTTCAGGGGCCGATGTCATTTGCATAGGCACACCCACCACGCCTAGAATGAGACCATAGCTGCTCAAATGGTCACTTTGGCTGCTGTGGGATCCCCAGCGTCTCTGTTATTGGGGCAGGAAGAATAAATTGTTATTACCCTGATTATGGGAACTGTGCTTGGAACTGTACGTGGCCTTTTGTTATGATGGAGGGATTCACCATCAACTAAGTAGCACTCGCTAGGCAAGGGTCATGGGTTCCAAAACTGTGTGAATAGAGAGAGGCTGGGGACAAGTATTAATACTTGGTGGCATGGGCCCCTTGGTGAGGGCCTTACATGCTAATTGCACTTCCTCCTCTCTCCACTGTGGAATATCAGAGCTAATTTTGATTTCATTAGAAGTCTAGTTATAGGCTGCTGAGCTCACTTTGGGCTGACAGTGCACCAGCACTGGGGCTCCCCTACTACAAGCTGAATTCACCTAAGAGCTGAAATCACTGAGTGTTGTGTTAAGTAGTGGGGGAGCCTGAAGATATATTGTGGAGCAGTTTGCGGCACGGCTGGTGAAGCAGTTCAACGCGGAGCAGTGTGTGGATGGCAGGAGCTGCTTGTGGGTCATGGAGCTGAGCGAAGGAGTTCGTGGGGCGGCTGGCGGAGCGCAGCGGAGCGAAGGAGTTCGTGGGGCGGCTGGCGGAGCGGAGCGCTGCTATGGAGCTGTGGGGCGGTCAGCTTCAGATCATGTAAGGTGCCTCTTATCCCCGTCCCATTTCCACCCAGGTTGGGAGGTAAAGCTCCGCAGATAAACTTTCGAACTCTGGGGCTGCCCTGACCAGGGACAGAGACTTTTGGGGCATTGGACTTTTGGGACCTTGGGTGATTTGGGGTTGCTGGACTCAAGAACCAAAGGGAAAAGGGCATGCCCCCAATTTGCCTGGGGTGGGTTTTTTTTGCTCATGGGTTGTGTTATGAATCCTGTTGGTGGTGTTTCCCCAACATAATGCCACATTGTTTCTCTCTGTTATTAAAAGGCTTTTGCTACACTCAGGCTATGTGCTTGCGAGAGGGGAAGTATTGCCTCTTGGAGGCGCCCAGCGGGGGTGGTATATATTTGTCCCAGGTCACTGGGTGGGGGCTCGAGCCGGTTTGCATTGTGTTATTGAAATGGATCCCCTAGATATTGAACCCGGCCCTTGTTGCTGCCAACTCTGACGGGCAGAAGGGTTACATTTTTGGGGGCTCGTCCGGGATAGCCTGGGTCAGTACCCCTCGCAAGCACCTGTTGAGTGATCCACTACATTGGGAAACAATTTATATTTTTTTTTTGTTTTGTTTGTGCTTATATTTTGAGGAAATTACTGTTTGTATAATGGCTAATATGTCAGGTTTGTTGGGCCCTGGCTCAGCAGCTTCTAGCTCAGGGGCTGCAGCCTCGGCTGATGATTGGACAAAAGCTCTGGGGCAAATATTGGAAAAGGTTGTGCTGCCCCATGCTGAGTCAGACTCTTGTCGTAAGTTAAGATTATTTGCTGGGGAGGAGGAGTTTGAACCCTGGTTAGAGCATACCACTGAAATGCTGCAAGAGTGGGCCGTACCAGATGCAGAAAAGCGAAGATGCCTTATAGAGAGCCTTGGCGGCCCAGCATTAGATGTGATTCGCACCCTGAAGCTCATTGACCCTGGGGTCAGTGTGAAGGACTGCCTAGAGGCCCTTGAACACAACTTTGGGAGCGTAGAGGGCCCTGAAGACAGCTACTGTAAGTTCCTTAATTCCCGACAACAAAAGGGCGAGAAGGCTTCAGCCTACATACAGAGACTGGAGAGACTGCTTCAGAGAGCTGTCATGAGGGGAGCAGTGACTGCTGAGCAGATGGATCAGACCAGACTGGCTCAAATTGTAAGAGGAACTCAGTATCAGAACCCGATTCTACTTCATCTCCACCTAAGAGAACGACGGGAACATCCCCCAAGTTACTCCCAGCTGATAAAAGAGGTCCGAGAGGAGGAAGAAAGGCAGGCTGCCAGTGAGTTTTGGGAAGCCCAAACATCGGAGCCAGGCAGCACAACACCACTGCAAACGGCCAGTGTACTGATGGTGAGCACCAGAGAGGAACTTGCCCAACAAATGCAGGTCCTGACGGAACGGATAGCTGAGCTGCAAAGTACCGTTGACCGAGTTAAGACTTCCAGGAATAAGAAGCCTCAAACTGTGGCGATTGAGAAGCCCGCACTTAGAGCCACTATCCCCCCCAGGCGAAGGGGAAAAGGTCAATTCTTCTGCTACCGATGTGGTCAGGATGGACACAGTGCTGCCAAGTGCCGTAATGAAGAAAACCCCTCCTTAGTGTATGGAAAGCTGAGGATCAGTTGGGAGAGATCCGGTAGCTGCCAGAGGGTCTGGGGACGGGGACCCCCCAGGTCTGCAGGATTTGAAGATTCCCCCAGAAAAGACTGTCCAGCTGGGATCCCTGCAGGACTGATAGGGCCTCGAGCAGAGGTCACGGTGAGGATTGAAGGGGTGGAGTGTAAAGCAGTGCTTGACACTGGATCTCAAGTGACTATTATATTTCAGTCATTCTACCAACAGATGCTTAGGCACCTGCCTATACAGCCACTGACTGGCCTTGGCCTGTGTGGCCTCAGCATGGATGAATACCCCTACCAAGGGTATGTCATAGTGCACCTGGAATTCCCAGAGGAGGTTGCTGGGGTAAGAGAAGAGGTAGACACAGCTGCCTTAATATGCCCTGACCCTAAAGGGACTTCTGATGTGTCTGTGCTGATAGGGACCAACTCCAGTCTCTTCAAGGTACTCGCGGATTACTGCAGAAGGCGGGCTGGGGACCAATACCTGAATACCCTGATGATCCATACGCTTTGTGCTGAAGCCTATAGGAAAATTGAGAGCGCTAAAAGGGACACATCTGAGCTACCGCTTGGGGCACTGAAGTACGCGGGCACAACCCCCTTAGTAGTGCCTGCAAGGACGGAGCAAGAAGTGCTTGTCATGAGTACCTGTCTGAAAGGCAGTAAAGGGACATTAGCAATGATAGAGCAGCCGATGGGAGGAGAGCTCCCTGAAGGAGTGTTGGTCCCCAGTGGAGTCATAACCCTACCTGCTGAAGCCCAGGAAAGGGTGACTATACTGATTGCTAATGAAACGAGTCGTGATGTTGTTGTGAAGCAAGGACAAAAGATAGCAGACCTCTTTGAGCCTGAGTCGATTGTAAAACCCCAGTGTGAAACTCAAGTTCCGACAATAGACCCAGCAAAGTTTGACTTTGGAGATTCACCAGTGTCCGAGGACTGGAAAGATCGCCTGAGGAAGAAACTTTGTGAAAGATCCAAGGTGTTCTCACTGCATGAGTGGGATGTGGGATGTGCAAAAGGAGTAGAGCACAATATCAGACTACATGACTCTCGACCTTTCAGGGAGAGATCTAGGAAGATTGCTCTCTCTGAGATGGAAGATGTGCGACATCATCTTCAGGAGCTGGCTGCGAATGGCATCATTACAGAGTCCCGTAGCCCATACGCCTCACCCATTGTGGTAGTCCGCAAAAAGAATGGGAAAATCCGGATGTGTATTGACTACCGCACCCTAAACAGCCGTACTGTGGTCGACCAGTACACTATGCCTCGAGTGCAAGATGCCTTAGACTGTTTGCTGGGAAGCCAGTGGTTCTCTGTGTTGGATCTTCGAAGTGGATACTACCAGATCCCTCTGGGAGAAGAAGATAAGGAGAAGACAGCCTTCATCTGCCCATTAGGGTTTTATCAGTTCGAACGCATGCCCCAAGGGATTTCTGGAGCACCTGCCACCTTTCAACGTCTCATGGAGAAAGTTGTGGGAGACATGAATTTACTGCAAGTGTTAGTTTATTTGGATGACCTGATTGTGTTTGGAAGAACCTTAGAGGAGCATGAAGAAAGACTTCTTAAAGTGCTTGATAGGTTGGAGGATTATGGTCTGAAGCTTTCAATTGACAAATGCCAGTTCTGCAGAACCTCAGTGAAGTATGTGGGTCACATTGTGTCCCAAGAAGGTGTGAGTACTGATCCTGATAAAATAGAAGCACTCACTACATGGCCACGTCCAAGTAACTACAGAGAACTCAAGACCTTTCTTGGATTTAGTGGCTACTACCGCAGATTTGTGAAAAACTATGCTACGATTGTAAAGCCTCTGAATGATCTTACCAGGGGACATCAGTCCAGCAAGAACAAATCTAAGTCCAAGAATAAGGGGAGGTCCCCAAAGCCTCCTGTGCAGAGACACAATGGCCCCTTTGCACCATTTGGGCCACGGTGGGATGAGAGATGTGAAAGGGCTTTTCGAGAAATCATTACTTGCCTAACTCATGCTCCAGTCCTAGTTTTTGCTGACCCAAGCAAACCATTTATCCTGCATACTGATGCCAGTTTGGAGGGTCTGGGAGCAGTCCTGTACCAGGAAGTGGAAGGCAAATGTAAACCTGTAGCCTTTGCCAGCCGAGGATTGTCTGATAGTGAAACTCGCTATCCCACCCACAAGCTGGAATTTTTGGCCTTGAAATGGGCCATCACTGAGAAATTTCGAGACTACTTGTATGGTGCTCAGTTCCAGGTGTGGACAGACAACAATCCACTGACTTATGTGTTAACAAGTGCTAAGCTGGATGCTACAGGGCAGAGATGGGTGGCTGCCTTGGCTAGCTATGAGTTCAGCATTCAGTACCGATCAGGGAGAAGCAATGTAGATGCAGATGCATTGTCCAGGCGTCCGCAGGCTCCAGAAGTTGCTGTGATACCCACAGATGGAGTGAGAGCTATTTGCAGTGTGAGTCGCCGAGAGCCAGAGGCCCGTGAGGGCTTTCAGGGATGTGTTGCAGAAGCTTTGGGCCTGCCCCCTGAATGCATGCCTTCTGCTTCAGTGAACTATATTGCATTAGACCAATCTCCTTTGCCCATGCTCAATGCGGCTGACTGGCAAGAAGCCCAGCGGCAAGATATTGACATTCGTGATACACTACTTGCCAAAAGGGAGGGGCGAAGCCCAGCTGCGGTTGTCCCACCTAACCCGGAGGGTAAACTACTATTGAGAGAATGGACCAAACTAAAACTGATTCAGGGAGTGCTACACCGAATGACCACTGACCCTTTACAAAAACAACGAGCACAACTAGTACTGCCAAAAAAGTACAGAGCCCTGGCCATGAGGGCCCTGCATGATGACTTTGGGCATTTAGGGATGGAGAGGACCCTGGAACTTATTCGTAGTAGGTTCTATTGGCCCCGAATGGCTGAAGATGTTCACAGGAAATGTGAGACTTGCGCTCGATGTGTTCAAAGGAAAACTCTGCCCACGAGGGCTGCATATCTCAAGAACATCACCAGCAACAAACCTTTGGAGTTGGTATGCATTGATTTCTTGTCTGTAGAGGTAGACAAGAGGAATGTTGGAAACATTCTAGTAGTGACTGACCATTTTACACGGTATGCACAAGCATATCCCACACGTGATCAGAGGGCCACCACCGTTGCTCGAGTATTGTGGGACAAATATTTCTCAGTCTATGGATTCCCGGCTCGGATACACTCTGATCAGGGGCGGGATTTTGAGAGTCACCTTCTGAAGGAGGTGCTGAAGATAGCAGGAATTAAAAAGTCTAGGACAACGCCTTATCACCCCCAAGGTGATCCTCAGCCAGAGAGGTTCAATCGAACCCTATTAGATATGTTGGGAACTTTGCGACCAGAGCAGAAGGCAACCTGGAGCCAGCATGTCGCATTTCTGGTGCATGCCTACAATGCCACAAAGAACGATGCTACGGGAGTCACCCCATATCTCTTGATGTTTGGGCGAGAACCAAGATTACCCATAGACTTGTGCTTTGGTGTATCAGAGGATGGAGATAGCTATGAAACTCATCAGCAATATGTATCCCGACTAAGAGAAAAGCTGCGGGATGCTTATCGCTTAGCTACCGCTGCGGCTCGGAAGAACGCAGACCGCAACAAACATCGATATGATGCTAGAGTGCGTTCGCAGGAGCTCCAGCCGGGGGACAGAGTCCTGCTGCGAAATTTGGGTATTGCTGGCAAACACAAGATAGCTGACAGATGGAAGGCAATACCTTACCTGGTGATGGAAAAGCTGGGAGATCTGCCGGTCTACAAGATCAAACCTGAAGACGGTCCAGGGCAAATAAAGACGGTGCATAGAAACCTTTTGCTCCCTGTGGGGGAATTGGTAAGCACCCCTTATGAGATGGGCCACGGCAGGGCCGCCGGGCAGAACAGAGGTGCTAGACCAAAGCCGCCATCCAACACAGACAGTGGGCCCCCTGCAGCTAACTTACCCCTATTCTGCACATCTGAGAGTGAGTCTGAGGAGGAAGACACAACCCTGGTGTATCCTGGGATGGAGACAAGATTTCAGTCTCGATCAGCTGAACCAAACGAGAGTTTTCCCTCTTCCGCCCTAAACCCAATGGCGGAACTATTTAGGCCCCTTTCTGATACCCCGGTGCTGCTGATGAGACCCCCCTGTCATGACACACACAGGTTACTGGACAATGGGGACAGACAGGTAGAGGATGTCCTGGGCACCTTGGACCCTCCAGCGTTAGAACTAGGAGTGCAGGGGCCTACACCAGTAGCCGAGGGACCCTCCAGGGAAGCCTCTCCATCCGTCACTCAAGAGGATGTTCCCCCTACCTCGGCAACAGAGATTCTCAATAGACGAGACAGGGTGATAAGACCAGTGAAACGGTTAACTTATGATGCACCTGGGGTGACTAGTGAGGAGCCAATACATTTAGCACACAGGCTTGTGGAAGCTAAAGTGGGCTTCCTGAGGCCCTTTGGAGGAAACCAATGAGTTGGTATAAAGGGGGTGTGATTTGTCGGGACGACAAAGTCTCGGCTGGGGGGAGGATGTAAGCAGTGTCAGGATGAGCTCCACTCTGACATCTGGTGGTGAGGTGTGGCAAGTTGTGGAAAAGAACTTCAGGGGCCGATGTCATTTGCATAGGCACACCCACCACGCCTAGAATGAGACCATAGCTGCTCAAATGGTCACTTTGGCTGCTGTGGGATCCCCAGCGTCTCTGTTATTGGGGCAGGAAGAATAAATTGTTATTACCCTGATTATGGGAACTGTGCTTGGAACTGTACGTGGCCTTTTGTTATGATGGAGGGATTCACCATCAACTAAGTAGCACTCGCTAGGCAAGGGTCATGGGTTCCAAAACTGTGTGAATAGAGAGAGGCTGGGGACAAGTATTAATACTTGGTGGCATGGGCCCCTTGGTGAGGGCCTTACATGCTAATTGCACTTCCTCCTCTCTCCACTGTGGAATATCAGAGCTAATTTTGATTTCATTAGAAGTCTAGTTATAGGCTGCTGAGCTCACTTTGGGCTGACAGTGCACCAGCACTGGGGCTCCCCTACTACAAGCTGAATTCACCTAAGAGCTGAAATCACTGAGTGTTGTGTTAAGTAGTGGGGGAGCCTGAAGATATATTGTGGAGCAGTTTGCGGCACGGCTGGTGAAGCAGTTCAACGCGGAGCAGTGTGTGGATGGCAGGAGCTGCTTGTGGGTCGTGGAGCTGAGCGAAGGAGTTCGTGGGGCGGCTGGCGGAGCGCAGCGGAGCGAAGGAGTTCGTGGGGCGGCTGGCGGAGCGGAGCGCTGCTATGGAGCTGTGGGGCGGTCAGCTTCAGATCATGTAAGGTGCCTCTTATCCCCGTCCCATTTCCACCCAGGTTGGGAGGTAAAGCTCCGCAGATAAACTTTCGAACTCTGGGGCTGCCCTGACCAGGGACAGAGACTTTTGGGGCATTGGACTTTTGGGACCTTGGGTGATTTGGGGTTGCTGGACTCAAGAACCAAAGGGAAAAGGGCATGCCCCAATTTGCCTGGGGTGGGTTTTTTTTGCTCATGGGTTGTGTTATGAATCCTGTTGGTGGTGTTTCCCCAACATAATGCCACATTGTTTCTCTCTGTTATTAAAAGGCTTTTGCTACACTCAGGCTATGTGCTTGCGAGAGGGGAAGTATTGCGTCTTGGAGGCACCCAGCGGGGGTGGTATATATTTGTCCCAGGTCACTGGGTGGGGGCTCGAGCCGGTTTGCATTGTGTTATTGAAATGGATCCCCTAGATATTGAACCCGGCCCTTGTTGCTGCCAACTCTGACGGGCAGAAGGGTTACACCTCCATTTCCCCAGTCCACTCCCAACTCAAAACCCCTCCCGCCAACTCACCCAGCCTCCCGCCGGCTCCTCCTACAGCCTTTGTGCAGCTTCGCGGGCAAAAGGTGTCACTTCGCCCCAACCCCCCTCCTGGCTCAGGTTACATGCTCAGGTATCGTCCCTCCAGTGAGGCCACCCCCTGCTATCCCAGCCCCAGTGCAGACAGTCCCAGTAAAACTCCCCTGTGACATTCCCAGGTCAATACTCCCCACTCCCTGCTCCGTCAAAATGGGAGGGACACAAAGGGGGGCACCTGCTAAAGGGGAGGAAAGGGGGCAAGTGACCTCCCCATGTGACCCTCATCTGACTCCTCCCTACCCTGCCCCCAGCCCAGGGCCCCCACGCTCTCCCCATCCCCTCCCCATGAGCCATCCCACATTATCTGGAGATGGGGCTCTGTCCTCCTCCCACTGCGCCGGAGACTTCTGAACCGTAGGGCTCTCCGGAACCACAGCGGCGAAAGGAGCAGAATGTGGGGCCACTGACCTTCCCACACTGGCAGCTCCTTCGACGCAGCTGTACCACCCCCAGCTCCGCCCCCAGCCCTTCCAGGCAGCTGCATCTCCTGAGTCCTCTCTGGGGTCCCTGCAGCCCCGCAGGAGGAGAGAGCTGGAGGACAGGGCTGCGAGCGATACAGCCGTGCTGGAGGAGCTGCTGGCGTTGGGCCACCCGGCTGCCCTACACTCTGCTCCTCCCATGTCGTACAGAGTATCATAGAATCATAGAATATCAGGGTTGGAAGGGATCTCAGGAGGTCATCTAGTCCAACCTCCTGCTCAAAGCAGGACCAATCCCCAATTTTTGCCCCAGATCCCTAAATGGCCCCCTCAAGGATTGAACTTACAACCCTGGGTTTAGCAGGCCAATGCTCAAACCACTGAGCTATCGCCCCGCCCCGCCCCACCAGCCTATAGTACTGGCTATAAATATCTTACTGGTACAGCGTACTGGACCAGACCGCCCTACTTGCACCACTGGGTTTCCATAGTGTTTATAGTTTGGTTCAGTGGCTCTCAACACCCCAGCGACACAAACTGTTCCAGCACCCCTGGTGACTACCATCATGCACCTCGGTTTGGCCTGCATTTGTAAAATGCATTGGGATCCTTTGGGACGAAAGGCACTGTTGTAACTGCAACACACAACATCACATGGAATTGAAGTTGCTAACACTTTTGATTACAGCCCCCTGTTCTACGTGACTTATCACTATGCCAGTCTTCAGCTATCTGGACTGAAACATTCCATGTTTTCTCTCTACTTCAGGCTGAATTTATCTGTAAAGTTTCAGCAAAAACAATCCAGCTGTTCCCAAGAACGAGCCTGGGGGAAAACAGGTAGTTTTGCCAATGTTAATAAACGTGTGCTCAGTGGGTTGGATCACAAGCTTATTTTGCACTTACAGTACTTAGAACCTTTCATCTGTGGAGCTTAATGTGCTTTCCAGAAATAAAGTTATTAAACCCGACAACTCCCCTCTAGGGCGGATAAGTGCCATTATCCCCACTTTGCAGCTTTGACTAAGCCATTGGCACATGTGCCGTAGAACTAGTTCCACACTTGCTCCTTAATTTTCTGAATGTACCAGCAGCATTGTGCATGCTCCCAAGACATGCTAAGCTGCCCACACCGGCCAATCAGCTTGCTGGCTTGATTTCTCCTAGTTGCCATTAAAAAGCCTTTTGGCCTAGGAGACTACGTAGTGAGTTGGGAGCCCAAGTCTCACTTCTACTAACTGCTGTTACTATTTCTCTGTTGTTTTACAGCCAGTCTTAATTCTGGCTTTTCTTCACTTCTGAGTTCTTGACGTTGCAACCTTAATTTTCTTGCAACATTGGGCAGAGCTTTGTGTTTTGGCACGCAACATAAATCTAAGTTCAGACTCATTACCATGCACTCTCTAATGGAACTAAAGAGAACAAAGGAGGAGGGCTGGATGGGGCAGTCACTCTGAACAGGGCATTGGGAGTCCAAATTGCTAGAGAAAGACCCCAGTGTTATTTTTATTTGTGGTGTCTGCAGTTTTTGGAATCTCTCCTACTTTTTCTTTGCCTAGTGCAGTGCTGCGATGCTGTATTTTACACGATACAGACATTAACTTGCATTTAAGACTTCAAAGAAGCCAGCAGCAATAATGAGGAGTGTTATAAAGACAACACTTAACTAAACAGCTGCGCTGAATTAGCCACAAAAGCAGCAAATTGCAGGAAAAACCAGGAGCATGTAGACAGAACTTCTGCAAGGTGACATTAGAATAACATGAAGAAACCCTTGTTTTACACTAACAAATTACAGTAATGGGGCCTGGCATTCTCTTCAATGGGATTCATTTAACAGCCTTACATCTCAATAAATAATAATACACATCTTCAAGGATTAGCAGACACATCCCACTTTATTCAGAATATTATCTGCCTCATACAATCCTATTCATATCTTAATGTACAGCAAAGAGATCTACATAGAAAGCTGCAGGTCATCTGCTTGGTCTGTTACTAGAATGATTATTTGCCTCCCTTCCAATCTCAGCATTATTGCTTTTTGCGGGAGTTCGATGTGCTTTGTTTTTGAAGTGTTGTGCTGATGAAATAAACCACAGAGAGTGATAGCCTCTCTTTACCCAGAAACTACCAGCACCACATCAGTAGCAGTGCTGATGAAGAGTGGTTGGCTGAAATCATGGACCTGGTGGTTAGGCTGCTAATCCGGCATGTGGAAGATACAGGTTCAGTTCTCTGCTCCTCTACAGACTTCCTGTATAAGACACTTCATTCCTTATCTGTTCTATTTTTAAAAGCAGATAAAAGCACTTCCCTGTCATCCTGAGGATAAGTACATTAAGGATTGCAAGGCCCTCAGATATTACAGGCATGGGGGTCATAAAATTGCCTAAAATAGTTTGAAGTCAATAAGAGTTTTGCTACTTACTTCTACTCCATGTTGATTAGGCCTCAGCTGGAGTATTGTGTCTAGTTCTGGGCATTACATTTCAGGAAAGATGTGGACGAATTGGAGAAAGTCCTGAGAAGAGCAACAAAAAGGATTAAAGATCTAGAAAACATGACCTCTGAGGGAAGACTGAAAAAATTGGGTTTGTTTAGTCTGGTGAAGAGAAGACTGAGAGGGGACATGATAACAGTTTTCAGGTACATAAAAGGTTGTTACAAGGAGGAGGGAGAAAAATTGTTCTCCTTAACCTCTGAGGAAAGGACAAGAAGCAATGGGTTTCAATTGCAGCAAGGGCGGTTTAGGTTGGACAATCGGAAAAAATTCCTAACTGTCAGGGTGGTTAAGCACTGGAATAAATTGCCTGGGGAGGCTGTGGAATCTCTGTCATTGGAGATTTTTAAGAGCAGGTTAGACAAACACCTGTCAGGGATCGTAGATAATATTTAGTCCTTCCATGAGTGCCAGGAACTGAACTAGATCACCTCTCGAGGTCCCTTCCAGTCCTACGATTCTGATTCTACGATCTCATTACCAATGTCCTCTGCTTTTGTGCTTGCTACTGCTATAGTGACATTATGTTCCCAATCTGAGAACTGCAAACTCTCACTTACCCCTTCAGATAACACAAGAACCAGGGGTCACCCAATGAAATTAATAGGCAGCAGGCTTAAAACAAACAAAAGAAAGTATTTCTTCACACAACTCAGAGTCAGTTTCTGGAACTCATTGCCAGAGGATAGTGTGAAGGCCAAAAGTATAACTGGGTTCAAAAAAGAATTAATTAAATTAATGAAGGATAGGTCAATCAATGGCTATTAGCCAAGATGGTGAGGGACATAACCCCATGCTCCGGGTGTCCCTAAACCTCCAACTGGCAGAAGCTGGGAGTGGACAAATCAGTCAAAATTGCCCTGTTTTGTTCATTTCCTGTGAAGCAACTATCATGGGCCACTGTCAGAAGACAGGATACTGGGCTAGATGGACCACTGATCTCACCCAGTATGGCCCCTGATGTATTTGAGCTACAGTTCTGCTCCACCTTTATGGACCCCAATTACTTGCACTAAGTGAACAAATGGGTCACTTAAAGTAGGTGTCAATGCTATTCAGTTTTTTGTGGTTTCAGTTGTTTTGTTTTGATTTTTGGAAAGGTTGTAATCATATCGGTTTGTTTGCAGGGTTGCTGTAGCCATGTAGGTCCCAGGATATGACAGGGACATGGTAAGTGAGGTAATATCTTTTATGGGTCAAACTTCTGTTGTTCTTCAGGACCTGAATGCTCCGTGTATCTCAAAAGTTTGTACCTTCCACTAACAGAAGCTGGTCCAGTGAAAGATATTACCCCACCTACTTCCTCTCTTTTAGGCTACGTCTGTATGAGAGACCTTACAGCGGTACTGCTGTAAGGTCTCACATGTAGCCACTATATGCTGATGGGAGATCTCTCTCATGATGGTATAATTAAACCACCTGCAATGAGCGGCGGTAGATTAGTCTGCAGGAAAGCATCTCCCACAGACATAATGCTGTCCACATTGGTGCTTTCGCTGGTGAAACTTGAGCAGCGATCTGTTTTTTCACACCCTGACCGACAAAAGTGTGACTGATAAAAGTAATAGTGTAGACATAGCTTTAGATTGGGTTGCTCTTCTGCCTTATAGTATCATCTTGGAACCTGCCCTAAAATGTGAAGGATGATTTTATAAGCAATATCCCACATGCACACGTTGGATTCTTCCAGCCTTCATTAATTTGATCCCTTCCAGGCTGTAATAATGTGATAAAATGTGGAAAGCGGTGACATTTAATATCCGAAAAGAGCGTGCAGGGAAGCTTGGAATTGCTAAGAGCTGCTTGCACATTTTCAGAGGGGGCCCAGCCCTGAGAGTCAGAGCACAGAAATAATTTAATCCTTGCCCGATAAAAGGAATTGTTAGAAATAATTTACTCCTTGTCATATTGCATATAGACTAATTTGGGAGCTCATTATTTATTTGGCAAGTGTTTAGCATAACAAATCAATTTAAAGTGACACCTGAGAGTAGGTAATTTATACTGAAAGTCAAAATCAAGATTAAAAAGGAAGATTAAACTTTGTTATTTGTATAAGTGGAAAATTTTGATCTACAACAGGGTCTCCAATGGCTGTCCAAATGCAGCCAGACTAGGAGGCATATGTACTAACAGCGTTTATAGTGGCAAACAGCTCATCCAGTTCTCCAATCACTCTTCATCTCCCTTTGCAAAAGCATAAGTGACAAGTCCATCCCCTTCTCCAGGATTTAGGACAGCTGGACATGGGAGACCAAATTCAGAAGTGATGTCTCCTTGCACTTCGACTATTTTACAATCCCCTAAAAACTACTCTACTCGTGTAAAGGAAGCTAAATTGGTTGAACACACATGCTGAGGAGAGAGATGCATGAGGGTGGAAGTCAAGGTAAGGTGATGACTTCGTTAGCTTACACCATCTCACATATTTCTCCAGCTCTGGGGAGGGTAGTTAGCCAGTCTTAGACACCCTTACACATGGATAGACTTGGTTTAAAAAGATCTAGGGAAGTCTTAACTGAGTATAAGTGGGTATAAGTTAGGTTAAAGGTTGGGGTTTTCTGAATTTGGCCTAGTAATACAGAGAAGCACTCCCTTTTCCTCACAAGTCCCCATTGCATTCCCATGTTAGTCTGCATATCAGCTTCACTGGCTTCCCCATTAGTGCTCCTGCCTGGTTGGCACTTACACAAAGAACTTAACACCACAGCCCAAGGGAGCATCTGCTCACTCGCTTGTCTCTGCCACACAATCCTGGCTGAATACAGAGGGAAGTGACTCAAATCCTTGGCTATCTTAAAGGACCAAATCAGAGAGGGGTTACTCGGTCAACCCACCAAGCAGCAGAAATATAACTAAATAACTAGAAAATAAAATCAGGTGCTTCCTGCACTGGGGAGCTTATAGAATAAGGCTGCGACCCTGCAGTGAGCACCACACAGGTGGACCCCTATATCTACGCTGAGTCCAGTGTCCTCAATGGGGCTCCACATGACCACAGGGTTGGGCCATCCATCTAGTTCAGTACCTGGGCCACTCCCTTATTAATTAAATGGCAACTTTCTGCAGCCAGTGAACAGGTTACCCAAATATGGGCCTATAGCTATCAGAAGTCATCAAAATAAAGAGTCCAAGTAGTGTTATTTTTATCACTACAAATTATTTGATTCCAAAGGTTTTGATCAAATTAATAAGTGGAGGATCAAATTAGCCAATGATTTAATTAAGTGGAAGGGCCTGTAATTAGCTACAGTGATCAGAATATGTTTTATATTACATTCAGTTTCCTTTGAAAGGTCAACATCAAAGGGGGAAGGAATACTTAGGAAGCATGGACATATGTGCTCTCCACCCCCATTATCTAGTGTGCATGGGGCAGTTAGCATGGAAATATGTTTTAACTTACTTTTAAGTAATTCTTTTTCCTCTCTGCAAAATCCAACAGCACTTTCTTATTCGCTAAGACCATCTCACAATGCATCATCCTGTGACATCACTGATATATTTTGCTTCCTCGGATATCACAGAACGATGCACCCTGGGATGGCTGTAGCATATGAGGAAGTGCCAGAGGATTTCATCCCTGCGAGATATAGATTTTAAAGTAATTTAAAGCTAGTTCTGAGCCTGGCCCAAATTCCTGGGTCTTAATCGGCCCAAATTTTGGATTAATTTGGCCCCTGAGCCAGAAATAAGTCTGGAATCTTGAGCTCATCCGTCATTAACATTTATTTCTCTGATTAATCTCCCCCACCCTCACGCCACACAAACAGCTTGATAAATTACTCAACATTTACTTCTGGGCTGAAGCCAGTTCTTACTTCAGTTCGCCCTTCATCAGGCTGTTCAGTGGATCAACAACACCATGTTCCCCTAAAGCTTGAGCCCCAAGTGCCAGCAACCACCCTCCCTAATGATGTAATATGGTTGTCATAAAGGTTGGTAGCTGACATCCTCATCTGACAGCAGGGATATCTGGTCAGCTGGGCTCCCTGGCCTGGCATCTTGTCTGATAGCTTTGTGTGTGTGTGTTCCCCTCTTGCCATTCAGTTGTTAATTAACAGCCCTAAAAGCTCCTCAAATATATAAACAGGCTTTAAATAGCTGTGCAAGCGAAATTCCAATGTAAAGCATGCCCACCTAATTAATTGAATTAAAGTATCAACTTCAGAGCTTAAACACAAGTGCGCTGCTGCTCCCTCTGGGTTCAGAGCCCTTCCTGTGTATGACAGCAGCTCAGCAGCCCTTGTGCCATTGTTCTCTGTGCAAAGCTTGGCTCATCTGTAAGTCAAATGCCACTAGGTGGGGAATGAACATGGCATCAGATGGGCCGTGCTTCTTCCCTTAGCAGTGCAGGACACATTCTGCTAGAGGAAGAGCAGGTAGTACCTGGGGGTGGGGACAATGGTGCAAGTGGAGGAGATGCAGCTCCCGTGGAAGGGCAGGGGGTGGGCGGGGGCAGAGCTAGGGTTCTGCTCCTTTCCCCGCTGCAGTTCCCAGGAGGAGCCCTGAACCACGGGGCTGTACCACCCCCAACCCCCCCCCAGCCCTGTCCTCTGGCTGCTGTACAGAAGGGGGAGACCCTGCATGGAAGGGCTGAGGGTGGAGCAGCTACGCCAGAGGAACTGCCGGCATGGGGGCTCCCAGCAGCCCCATGTTCTGCTGCTCCTCTTTCCGGTATGCCGTACCAGCTATAAATATCTTGCTGGTATGGCATACTGTACTGTACCACCCTGCTTGCACTGCTGGGTGGGGAGCAAGTTTCCTTAACTTTCTTTCCACGCTCCTACTGACCTCGCTGCTTCCACCAGCCTCTCCCAATGAGGCTCACTCTGCTCTCACCCTTCCCATCTTCTTCCTGCTCTTAAAGAACTGTCACTGACTCCCAGTCCTGGCCTTCTGGCAAGGGTACCATCTGGGGGGCGGGGAGCCGCCCCCGAGTTTCATACAGGAGCTGTGCAAGCTCTAGGTGGAGCTCTCGGATGGAGGACTTAACTACAGCACAGCATTAGTGTGATATAAGTTCTGTGGAGGAGAGGTGCCCCTGGGGCAGGGAGTCAGTATTTTGTTTACAAACAGAGGCAGGGTAATTAAGATAAGAATGGGCTGGTGATTAAATTAAGGATCTGGAAGTCTAGCCTGTAAAACAGAAATGGGGGCGGGGGGGCGAGGTGAGGTAGGAAGGGTTGTTTTAGAGATAACACAGGGGACTCAGAAAATATACAGCCAAGCCCTCTGAGCCAAGGTTATATTCAGAAAAGGGGGAGATTTGAGGGGTGTAGGTGAAAAGAAGGGGCCAAGCCCAGGGAAGGGATATGGTATAGATAGAGAAGTTCCCACTCTACCTGTGGTACTTATGTGGCCCCATCACTGTAGTATCTGAGTGCCTCCTAAGCTCTGACCATTTTCTCCTCACAGCCCCTCGGTGAAGTACAGCAATGTTGTTATCCCCATTGTACAGATGGGACACTGAGGCACACACAGACTAAAGGACAGATTTTCAAAGGTATTTAGGCACCTAGTGGGATTTTCAAAAGCACCGAGAAGGTTAGGTGCTGTGTAAATCTCACTAAATGTCTAGCAGCATCTTTGGGTGCCTAAAAACCTTTGAAACTCTGTCCTTAAGGCACTGGCCTGAGGTCAAACAGAAAGTCCATGGGGAGAGTAGAACCCAGGACTTTCAGGGGTAGCTGTCTATCCAGCAGGTCAGCCTTTCTCTCTGCTGCATACTGCAAAAAAAGACTCTGATAGATGGGAGCAAAACCAAGGCGACCAGTTCTATGAGGGTCCAGCACATGGTCCCAGGAGGTTGGGACAGATGTCATGGTTGACAGCATATAAAGCAGCACAGAGGACCCTTCCAACCCTGATATTCTATGATTCAGAGAGAAAGAAGATCACTTAACCTCCAAGGGGTAGCAGGTTCTGCCCCATGCTGGGTTGTAGAGCGATGGATACTGTGCAATTTCACATTTTAACTGAAAACCATTTTGTTTTGTCTTTTTGCTCTGAGTTTGAGAAAAGGAAGGAATGAGAAAGTGTCATAGAAGTATCAAATATGTTTATGCCTCAAATTCTTAGGGTTTCAGCTGTATCCAGGCCAATTCCCGAACAAAGAGCAGAAACTGCATCCACAGAGTCCATAAAGTCAACGATTATTGTCATAATTTGTACTATTCACTGAGCGCCATCTGTGTGCTTAGCATTGTTCAGAATATGTCAGAAAATGTAGTCCCTGAGCCAATATGTATGAAATGTGTAGCTATGGATAAGATGGTTCAGATATTTAAGTATGAAGTTTATGGTTATTAAGCCCATGTTAATAACTATGAGTGGAGGCATGGATGGCAATAAAAGTTTTACTGAATTAACAACAAGACGACCCTCCAACTTTCTTTCAAGAAGCAGAGCTGCCCAGAGCTCCTGTGCCTGTTTATTTTCCTTTCCTGCCTACAGTGGCCCTGATATACCTCAAAAGTCTCACTTTTTTTTTTCAAACTTTAAAATGTGAAATTTTCTTGGTGTTTGGTTTTAAATATTCTCCTGTGAGAACTGCAACTCAAGCACTGTAGTGTTGTGTTTAGGAGCCTTCTGGAAAGTAACTAGCCTTTAAATAGAAGTAAAAGCAGTGTTGCCAATTATTGTTTTCCTTAAAGCCCCAGCTCCTGGAGTCAAGTGGATATGTGGTGATTTCAGCCTTCATTCTTAAAGAAAAATGAAGTTTCGAGCTCTCGGGGCTGTGGAGAAAGCTTCAAAATGTGACCCCAGTGCACCCTAAAGGCTCAGAAAGCAGAAGGCAAATAAAAAGAACACCAAATCTATTATTTTTACATAATCTCATGATTTTAAAGCAAATCTTATGATTTTAGTGAGCCTGATTCATGATTTTTGAACATTTGGGATTGGTAATACTGTAAAAGTGACTTGAAAGTGCCAGTTTCACACCTGTTTAAGGTAAGTTTCTAGGCTATTATTCGTAGTAGGGTAACAACTCTAGAGCCCCAGGCAGGTACAGTATAAACTCATGGGGCCTTGGTCTAGTAGGAGCTTTCCAAAGTTAAGTGATCTAATCCAAGCATGGTAACCTGCAAAAAAAGTGATAGAAAGTAATCTAGATATGTCTACAATTGTTTCAGTTGTTGTATTCAAGAGTTAGTAAGTAAGACTATATATTAAAATTTTAAACCAAACCAGTGTCCCTTAAGTGGCTTGACACAAGATGTGAGATCATGTTAGTATTAGAGCTGAGTGAGTCTAATATTTATTTGATTCCCTTTTTTTATACAGGAATTGGATACAGTGCTCCTGTCAGCTAATTTCTAAGTTATCATCTGCAAAAAAAACCCTAGAGTTTTTGGGTGCCTAAGTAGCCCCTGGAACTGGGACTGTAGAGACAATGGCAGTGAAAACATCTCCAACAATGATAAACCCTTGTGCTGGAATGACTGCCCATAAACTTGAGAGGTGAGTTCATTCTCAATGCCAATGATAATATCAGTCATTCTTTTAAGATTGCCAGACAGTTCCAGCTGTCCATTATGTCATTTTCCATAAGGTCACTAAATATCTATCTTAGGGTATGTCTACACTACGGAATAAGGTCGAATTTATAGAAGTCGTTTTTTTAGAAATTGGTTTTATATATTCGAGTGTGTGTGTCCCCACAGAAAATGCTCTAAGTGCATTAAGTGCATTAACTCGGCGGAGTGCTTCCACAGTACCGAGTCAAGCGTCGACTTCCGGAGCATTGCACTGTGGGTAGCTATCCCACAGTTCCCGCAGTCTCCGCTGCCCATTGGAATTCTGGGTTGAGACCCCATGCCTGATGGGGCTAAAACATTGTCGCGGGTGGTTCTGGGTACATATCGTCAGGCTCCCCTTCCCTCCCTCCGTGAAAGCAAGGGCAGACAATCGTTTCGTGCCTTTTTTCCTGAGTTACCTGTGCAGACGCCATACCACGGCAAGCATGGAGCCTGCTTAGGTAACCGTCACCGTATGTCTCCTGGGTGCTGGCAGACGTGGTACGGCATTGCTACACAGTAGCAGCAACCCATTGCCTTCTGGCAGCAGACGGTGCAATACGACTGGTAGCCGTCATCATCGTGTCCGAGGTGCTCCTGGCCACGTCGGCTGGGAGCACCTGGGCAGACATGGGCGCAGGGACTAAATTTGGAGTGACTTGACCAGGTCATTCTCTTTAGTCCTGCAGTCAGTCCTACTGAACCGTCTTATGGTGAGCAGGCAGGCGATACGGATTGCTAGCAGTCATACTGTACCATCTTCTGCCGGGCAAGCAAGAGATGAGGATGGCTAGCAGTCGTACTGTACCATCTTCTGCCGAGCAGCCATGAGACGTGGATGGCATGCAGTTCTTCTGCACCGTCTGCTGCCAGCCAAAGATGTAAAAGATAGATGGAGTGGATCAAAACAAGAAATAGACCAGATTTGTTTTGTACTCATTTGCTTCCCCCCCTCCCCTGTCTAGGGGACTCATTCCTCTAGGTCACACTGTAGTCACTCACAGAGAAGGTGCAGCGAGGTAAATCTAGCCATGTATCAATCAGAGGCCAGGCTAACCTCCTTGTTCCAATAACTTAGGTGCACCATTTCTTATTGGAACCCTCCGTGAAGTCCTGCCTGAAATACTCCTTGATGTAAAGCCACCCCCTTTGTTGATTTTAGCTCCCTGAAGCCAACCCTGTGAGCCGTGTCGTCAGTCGCCCCTCCCTCCGTCAGAGCAACGGCAGACAATCGTTCCGCGCCTTTTTTCTGTGCGGACGCCATACCAAGGCAAGCATGGAGGCCGCTCAGCTCACTTTGGCAATTAGGAGCACATTAAACACTACACGCATTATCCAGCAGTATATGCAGCACCAGAACCTGGCAAAGCGATACCGGGCAAGGAGGCGATGTCAGCGCGGTCACGTGAGTGATCAGGACATGGACACAGATTTCTCTGAAAGCATGGGCCCTGCCAATGCATGCATCATGGTGCTAATGGGACAGGTTCATGCTGTGGAACGCCGATTCTGGGCTCGGGAAACAAAGCACAAACTGGTGGGACCACATAGTGTTGCAGGTCTGGGACGATTCCCAGTGGCTGCGAAACTTTCGCATGCGTAAGGGCACTTTCATGGAACATTCTGACTTGCTTTTCCCTGCCCTGAAGCGCATGAATACCAAGATGAGAGCAGCCCTCACAGTTGAGAAGTGAGTGACGATAGCCCTGTGGAAGCTTGCAACGCCAGACAGCTACCAGTCAGTTGGGAATCAATTTGGAGTGGGCAAATCTACTGTTGGGGCTGCTGTGATGCAAGTAGCCCACGCAATCAAAGATCTGCTGATATCAAGGGTAGTGACCCTGGGAAATGTGCAAGTCATAGTGGATGGCTTTGCTGCAATGGGATTCCCTAACTGTGGTGGGGCCATAGATGGAACCCATATCCCTATCTTGGCACCGGAGCACCAAGCCAGCGAGTACATAAACCGCAAGGGGTACTTTTCAATAGTGCTGCAAGCTCTGGTGGATCACAAAGGACGTTTCACCAACATCAACGTGGGATGGCTGGGAAAGGTACATGACGCTCGCATCTTCAGGAACTCTGGGCTGTTTCAAAAGCTGCAGGAAGGGACTTTATTCCCAGACCAGAAAATAACCGTTGGGGATGTTGAAATGCCTATAGTTATCCTTGCGGACCCAGCCTACCCCTTAATGCCAAGGCTCATGAAGCCGTACACAGGCAGCCTGGACAGTAGTCAGGAGCTGTTCAACTACAGGCTGAGCAAGTGCAGAATGGTGGTAGAATGTGCATTTGGACATTTAAAGGCGCGCTGGCGCAGTTTACTGACTCGCTTAGACCTCAGCGAAACCAATATTCCCACTGTTATTACTGCTTGCTGTGTGCTCCACAATATCTGTGAGAGTAAGAGGGAGACATTTATGGCGCGGTGGGAGGTTGAGGCAAATCGCCTGGCTGCTGGTTACGTGCAGCCAGGCACCAGGGCAGTTAGAAGAGCACAGGAGGGCGCGGTACGCATCAGAGAAGCTCTGAAAACCAGTTTCATGACTGGCCAGGCTACGGTGTGAAAGTTCTCTTTGTTTCTCCTTGATGAAACCCCCCGCCCCTTGGTTCACTCTACTTCCCTGTAAGCTAACCACCCTCCCCTCCTCCCTTCGATCACCGCTTGCAGAGGCAATAAAGTCATTGTTGCTTCACATTCATGCATTCTTTATTCATTCATCACACAAATAGGCGGATGACTACCAAGGTAGCCCAGGAGGGGTGGTGGAGGAGGGAAGGAAAATGCCACACAGCACTTTAAAAGTTTACAACTTTAAAATTTATTGAATGCCAGCCTTCTTTTTTTTTGGGCAATCCTCTGTGGCGGAGTGGCTGGTTGGCCGGTGGCCCCCCCACCGCGTTCTTGGACGTCTGGGTGTGGAGGCTATGGAACTTGGGGAGGAGGGTGGTTGGTTACACAGGGGCTGTAGTGGCAGTCTGTGCACAAGCTGCCTTTGCTGCAGCTCAACCATACACTGGAGCATACTGGTCTGATCCTCCAGCAGCCTCAGCATTGAATCCTGCCTCCTCTCATCACGCTGCCGCCACATTTGAGCTTCAGCCCTGTCTTCAGCCCGCCACTTACTCTCTTCAGCCCGCCACCTCTCCTCCCGGTCATTTTGTGCTTTCCTGCACTCTGACATTATTTGCCTCCACGCATTCATCTGTGCTCTATCAGTGTGGGAGAACAGCATGAGCTCGGAGAACATTTCATCTCGAGTGCGTTTTTTTTTTCTTCACTTTTTTTTTTCTTCACTAGCCTCTGGGAAGGAGAAGATCCTGTGATCATTGAAACACATGCAGCTGGTGGAGAAAAAAAAAAGGGACAGCGGTATTTAAAAAGACACATTTTATAAAACAGTGGCTACACTCTTTCAGGGTAAACCTTGCTGTTAACATTACATGCATAGCACATGTGCTTTCATTACAAGGTCGCATTTTGCCTCCCCCCACTGTGTGGCTACCCCCTCAACCCTCCCCCCCCGCCCCGTGGCTAACAGCGGGGAACATTTCTGTTTAGCCACGGGCAAACAGCCTAGCAAGAACGGGCTCCTCTGAGTGTCCCCTGAAGAAAAGCACTCTATTTCAACCAGGTGACCATGAATTATATCTCACTCTCCTGAGGATAACACAGAGAGATAAAGAACGGATGTTGTTTGAACGCCAGCAAACATACACTGCAATGCTTTGTTGTACAATGATTCCCGAGTACGTGTTACTGGCCTGGAGTGGTAAAGTGTCCTACCATGAAGGACACAATAAGGCTGCCCTCCCCAGAAACCTTTTGCAAAGGCTTTGGGAGTACATCCAGGAGAGCCGCGAATGCCAGGGCAAAGTAATCCTTTCACATGCTTGCTTTTAAACCATGTATAGTATTTTAAAAGGTACACTCACCGGAGGTCCCTTCTCCGCCTGCCGGGTCCAGGAGGCAGCCTTGGGTGGGTTCAGGGGGTACTGGCTTCAGGTCCAGGGTGAGAAACAGTTCCTGGCTGTTGGGAAAACTGGTTTCTCCGCTTGCTTGCTGTGAGCTATCTACAACCTCATCATCATCATCATCATCTTCTTCATCCCCAAAACCTGCTTCCATGTTGAAGGAGTCAAACAACACGGCTGGGGTAGTGGTGGCTGAACCCCCTAAAATGGCATGCAGCTCATCATAGAAGCGGCATGTTTGGGGCTCTGACCTGGAGCGGCCGTTCGCCTCTCTGGTTTTCTGGTAGGCTTGCCTCAGCTGCTTAAGTTTCACGCGGCACTGCTTCGGGTCCCTGTTATGGCCTCTGTCCTTCATGCCCTGGGAGATTTTGACAAAGGTTTTGGCATTTCAAAAACTGGAACAGAGTTCTGATAGCACGGATTCCTCTCCCCATACAGCGATCAGATCCCGTACCTCCCGTTCGGTCCATGCTGGAGCTCTTTTGCGATTCTGGGACTCCATCATGGTCACCTCTGCTGATGACCTCTGCATGGTCACCTGCAGCTTGCCACGCTGGCCAAACAGGAAATGAGATTCAAAAGTTCGCGGTTCTTTTCCTGTCTACCTGGCCAGTGCATCTGAGTTGAGAGTGCTGTCCAGAGCGGTCACAATGGAGCACCCTGGGATAGCTCCCGGAGGCCAATACCGTCGAATTGTGTCCACAGTACCCCAAATTCGAGCCGGCAAGGCCGATTTAAGCGCTAATCCACTTGTCAGGGGTGGAGTAAGGAAATCGATTTTAAGAGCCCTTTAAGTCGAAATAAAGGGCTTCATCGTGTGGACGGGTGCAGGTTTACATCGATTTAACGCTGCTAAATTCGACCTAAAGTCCTAGTGTAGACCAGGGCTAAGTGTAAGGGGACTGTTGCTCCCTTACTAACATTCAGTGGGGGTGTTTTAGTTGCTAGCTCCCAGTACTAAAAAGGGGGAAGAGTCGATAGGGAATCAGGACTCTGAGACTGATAGCCCCCAAGAGAGGCCAATGCTCCAGGTCAGCCTGAATGACGGGGCAGGCAGGCTAATCGGGAGGCCAGGAGTTTCCCGTCCTCCCTATGAGCTGGAATTGCCTGGGTCAGACAGAGTGGGGCCGAGCTAAGGAGAAAGCAGGGGCCCGAGCTGAGCTGGGGAGCAGAGCTGTGCCAGATCCAGAGAGAGCAGTCCCTGTCCTAGGAATAGAGCTGCAGCCCCAAAGCCAGAGGCACAGCCCAGAGAGAGCAGACTTGCCCTGGGAAGAGAGCTGCAGCAACCAGAGCCAGAGGGGCCAGAAAAGCAGCCCACGAAGCAGGTCAGTGCTGGCAGCAGAGTCACAGAAGCAGCCTGCAGAGCAGACCTGTCCTGGGAGCAGAGCTGAGGCAACGAGAGCCAGGGAGCTGGAGGCAGAGCAGCAACAGCAGCCGTGCTGAGACAGAGTGGTGGAGCTGGGGCTGGAGCAGTCCGGAGCTGGGTGCAGTGAGCAGCTGGGGAGGGTGAGGGGGACCCTGGGCAGCGGGCCCAGCACAGGGAGACACCTCAGCCAAGAGGCTCTGCAGGCCAGGCTTGGATCATAACCCCGACAGGGCGGGGGTGACACTGGGAAGAAGGGTCCTACCACTTAGGGCCTGAGAGCGTGTGGCCACCACCAGAGCGAGAGTCCAACCCACAGCATCCCTGCAGCACAGCCAGGGCCTGAGAAGGAGGCCTAGGACTTACAAAGAACAGACTGTGAACTGCCCGGACATTGCAGGGACACTGTTTGTGATGTTCCCTGCCACAGAGCAGGTTGATGTGTTTCCTTTAACCTTCCCATTTTCCTTATTCTTTTTAAAATTAATTGTTGATTAAATAACTTGCATTTGCTTTAACTTGTATGTAATGGTCAGTGGGTCAGAGAAGTGCCCAGTGCAGAGAGAGTACCCCGGAGTGGGGACACCCTAGCCCCTGTCCTAGGTGACCACAGCAGGGTTGGAGTTTGAGCCCCCCAGGAATCCTGGACCCAGCCTTGTTGGGGTTACGAGGACTCTGCCAGACAGGAGAGTGGAAGGGGAGTCCTCAAGGGTGGGGAGGCCACTGGGTAAAAGAAGTGGGAGCGAGGACTCAGATCCTTTCGCTAGCCCACTTCACCAGGGCAGTGCAGAAGCCAGGAAAGTTCCCCACAATAGCGGGACTATTCCCCCGCTTACATAAGCATATCTTGCTCACTAGTGACCTGAACCCTGGAGTGGGTTCAGATATGTGGGGTGAAAGTCTCCATGGGTGAGATTCAGATTTAACTCCCTTAAGTGGAGTTCCACCAGGAATGGATTTGACACAATCACTGAACAACCCCCCCCCCCCCACACACACACACACTCACTCACTCTGCAGATGAACAAATCACCCCAAACCCTCCACAACCTACTGTGGGAAGGTATGAGGAGGCCAACAAACTGTGGCACCTGTGTCATCCCCAGCACCTTTCTCTGTGGAATTAAACAAGGAGCTAGAATAATATTTTTTAAGAGCCCCTGTTTCTGTTTTAAGCCATGTGCTATTTTCCCACACTGTGTGTTTATTTGTTTAGGCCTCTAAGCTCTGAATGAGAACATCTTCCTTCATTCCCATCCCAATGGCACTGCTTGAGCCTAGAGGTATTTTAGGAAAGCTGGATTCTGTACTGTGCATGTGATGGGCTCAGCTATAAATCAAACTTGGGTCTAACCCAGGGTCATGCACCACCTTCTACACTATGCACTGCAGTGGAGGTGGAAGGGATTATAGGCAAACAGCCTCCAAGTCCCCATGCTCCAACTGCGAGCGTTCAGGGCTGTGAGGGGTAAAAAGGCCAGAGAGCAGCCGCTCTGCATAACATGTGCCCCATGGAACTGGGTGAAGGGGAGATCAGAAATCCGCTCTTCAGCTCCTGTTGCTTTGACCAGCAGCGACTCCCAGTTGCTTCTCCTGCTGGAGTGGAGTGCCGGTGTGGGAAGATTAGCCAGTGACAGTTTAGCCCTCAAAGGTTAGGATGTGTCTGTTGGTGTTGATGTCTGTTTTACACAGAACTGGGTGGAATGCCAGGGCTATATTTCCCAGCGAACTCTAACGAAGAAGTCAGAGGGACACCACTGAGGTTAGCAGGGGGTGGTGAGGCTGAGAGCGGCACCCTGGCAGAGCCTCCATCAATGAGGCTGGTGAAAGCGGTGCGCGTTTGGTGGACTCTCACCAAAATGTTCAGAAATGGAGCATTTTATTAACCATGCCTGTCCTGGGCATGAAGGGGTTAAATGTGCTGTGGGGATAGCCTCAGAGAACCCTCTGGATACACTCCACTTGCAGTCAGTACCCCTGTGCTCAGTCACATGGTCACTGCTTCCTCCTGATCAAGTTTTGGGCTCATGTTTCACTCTTTCGCAGGGGGGCAGCATACTGTTTATGGCTGGAATTTTGCATCGGGCATTAACATATACAGAGAATATCTTCCAGCTGAGACCGGTTTTAGCCTACTTCTTCTCTGCGCAGCCAGGGGATGCTTCTCTTGGCTTCACACGGTAGAACTACAGCCTGCATGCCACAGGGCTCCCACTTCCAGTCTTGGGTACAGCCGGGAATGTGCCAGGTGAAGACACACAATGAACCCAACTACCAACTGGGCAGTAAATCACAGACGGGCTTTTCCAAGGCTTCCCATCATTCCCTCCAAGTGAGTCCTAGCAACACCACTGACTTTGTTCTACTGATCATCACAGATGTAATGGTAATGTGTACAACTGAAACAGGCCACAGAACCGTGAGAACAACTGACAACATTCTACCGACGAATGTAATCTTCTCAAGCAAAGGCCAAGAGCATAGACCAGAGCAGCACAATACAGAGCCGTAGGGTTTAAGGCCACAAGGGACTACTGGATCCTCTAGTCTGACCTCCTGCATTTCACAGGCCATCAACACTACTGACCACCCATGTCCTAAACCCAACAATTGAAATGAGACAAAGTATTACAGCCCACAGACCGTTACGTGCCACAGGCAGAGAATAGAAGGTATCGAGCCATATTAATGTGGCTTTGCGTTTTTTACTTTGGCTAACTACATGATGAATTCTCAAGTTTTATATATAAAGGCAACTGTCACCTTCCTTTTCTGTCCATCCTAGGATGTGCAAGTTATTCGCTCCTTTACAGCCAGTGCCAGTCCTTACCTGAAAGAAAAAAGGGAAGCGTTTTATACTCTGTACTAAAGGCACATGGATTTCACCGCATCATCAAATCCTGAGTTTCTCTGACAGCCGCAAAATTCACATACACAGCCAGAGCCTCAGCGGGTGTAAATCTGTTTAGCTCCGTTGACTTCAGTGACTTCATTGACTTCATCTAAGAATCTGGCCCAAGGTATCCAAAACATATTAGCAATTATAATTAGTAATGTGCATTCCCACAGCACCTTTTACACCTAAGAGTCCCCGGGGCAATTCATAAACTCTCAGGCCTTGTCTACAGAGTGGATTTGTCCCAATTACAGCCACCAGTGCCCCGTCACCAGTGTGGCTGCACCAGTGCAAAGTCCCCAGTGCAGTGAATCTCGAGTAAAGTGCATGGGCATACTCCGTCTAGGCTAGCATTTTGCATAAATGCAGCTACACTCCACTGACTACACCAACAGCTGAAATCAAGGCAAATACCCAGTGCACACAAGGCTTTGTCCCATAGCTGCAGTGTTTGGAGCAATCAGTATAGTTTGTCACTAGACAGGGAAACAGGAGACAGTGGCTAAAATGTATTTCATTCGTTAAACAATTATTTTTGATTGACCAGCAGGAGTTACTAGATTTGCACCAGTGTGGTAGAGGAGAATTTGGCTCAAAGACTGCAGCAGCACTTCATGAGTGTAACATAGGAAAAGCACCCATAGTATAGCCATGTTGCTGAACACGTTCTCAGAAATAGATTTCAGGATCATGTAGAGCACAGGTGAGTTGCTAGAAATGGGCCTGAGCCACAGTATTTGGATCTGGATCGGAATCTCCTCATGTTCAAAGGGAGAGTGTTTGGATCAGAGGGTTGGGTGAGAGCCTGACTTTACTGCTCTGCCGGTCTTATTTCATAGAGCCAGATCAGCACCTTCCCTTAGGAGAGGGCATGTTAAAGAATCTGTAGACTGGATCCAAGGTGGAAAAGGCTTCGGGCTCTGCTGATTGCTCCTTATCGTGGGTGATAAATAAGCACGATCTCATAATTATTTGTACATTTTTGTTCATTCTCTAGCAGATAATCATGCATATTCTCTGGGTCTGATTTTGCTTTCACTCATACCATAGTACCTCCATCTCTGTCAATGGAATTGCTCCAGAGTAGGTATGAGAACAGAGTCATGCTCCATGGACTTGATCCAATGCCTGTTGAAGTCAGTGTAAAGGCTGCCGCTTTTTCATGGGTAAGTTGTCTTTCGTTGTGGTAAATCAACCATCTCGCTGAATGCAACTGATTTAGCAACAGAAGAATGATTTATACAAAATGAATGAGGGACATATCTCCTCTCCCCCTTCCGCACCTGATCTTCACAACTCAAACTCTGGAGCACTATAATTATCATGTCCATGTTATGAGTATTAGGATCACCCTAAGCACACACTCTAATCCCACACAGTCAAGGTTAATTAGGTGAAAGATCAACATGGTGGGGTTTATTCCATCACCTCCATGAAACATCAGTGGTTTGTATTATTAATAATGTAAAATGGCATCTCATTAGGCTTTGAAGTGGGTTAGGTTAGATGCTAATTTGCAGTTAGAACAGAAGTGTAAGTGTTCACAGGAAATAACAAGGAAAGATAACAATCCACTTGAAGTTGAAATATCTTAAACATGTGACGCTATTTTTTCTTAACTCTCAATTAATATCCTTCCAATTGTAAAGCACATCAGGAACTTCCAGGCTTCTTTAATCTGTCAGTTCTCCTTCAAGAACATAATGAACTTGTCTAGGTTAACAAATGTTTTATTCAAGACAAGTGCTCATATTATCATTTCAGATGTAAATCCTAAACTAATAGAAACTGAGGCTGATGTAAAATAGCGATTAATCCACATTGAAAGTAACCAGGATTAACAAACTGCTGCTCAGATAATTATAGCAGGAAAGTTCTGTGAAACATTCATCATTGTGATTTTGGTGACTGGCTTTGAAAAGTAGGGAAAAGAGGCTTGTTCCTTGCCCTTTTTGTCAGGTGGAATATTCCCTCCTGGAACCATCCTGTATTTGGCTAAAACAGAAACGATTTCTGACTTCTGTCAATGCCCACTCCCATATGTGATTTGTTTAGAAAGCTTTCCATTTCTGATTTTTTCCTATTTCTTTTCACCACCTATCTTCAATAAATAATTCACCTTTTCATAAGTGAAGAGTAGGGAGGCCAAATGATTACACAGAGGAACATTACATTGTGTAGGGGCCTTCGGGGCACGTGCACACTAGAGCGGGAAGGTGTCAATTCCAGCTCGAGGGACAGACCTACGCTAATGTGCTAAAAACAGAAGTGTAGGTGTGGTGGTGTGAACAGTGCGAGAGGCTAGCCTCTTGAGTACGTACCCAGGGTTTCAGATGGGATCATACTCAGGGCAGCTAGCCACTCCTGCTACTTGCACCACTGTGGCTACATTTTAATTTTTAGTGTGTTAGCTCAATCAGAGCTAGGGCAGGTATGACAGTCCGGGGTACAATACAGACCAGTGAGGGGCTGTGTCACTCCTGCCCTGCAACCTGGGGTACCTCACAATGTTTTGCTCCTGTAGCTCCCAACCTGGGCTCCTCACAAACAGCATTCAGGTCACCCCTTGAGTGTCTGTGTATAGCTATAGCCCTCGTCCAGCCGCTCTGAGCCCAACAGCCTGTTGACAAATACCAGCCTAACTCTGGTTTCCACCAGCTTTGGTTATTACTTGCAGGGTGACCCCAACACACTCCCAGTGCTGGATTTCCCCTCTTCTGGACAATCCAGATATATCAGGTCCATTGTACCTCTAAGGAGATCAACATACAACAGTCTGCTACCTCAACTGGATTTACCCACACAGTTCACAACTCTGAATTACTTTTGAGTGAAGAATAAAACAAGTTCATTTAACTGCAAAGAGAGAGATTTTAAATGAGTCCAAGTGTGACGTTTCCCTGGTGTTATCTGGACCGGTGATCTGCTAGGTCACTCCAATCCTCGACTTTGGGAAACAGCCTTATCCTGCTCTGCTGTGAGAACCTCCACTCCTGGGCTTTACACCCACAGCCTCTGGCATGTAAGCTGCTCCCAGCTACATTAGTGAGCACTTTTGGCCAGCAGCTGCTTGGGTTGTGCAACCAAATGACACTAGCCAATATCTCCGGTCCCAGACACAACCCTAGGAACCTCCATCTTGAAGTGTCCAGTTATGCCCGCTGGACGCTGCAAGCTTATATGAATTCATCAATTTAACAAAGAAATTGATATGTATCAGGCTTGTTATCCCAAGGGGAATCTGACACATTTCAAAACAAACACACTGCTTCAGGTAGGATAAACAAACAAATTTATTAACTACAAAAGATAGATTTTAAGTGATTATAAATCAAAGTACAACAAGTCGGATTTGGTCAAATGAAATAAAAGCAAAACACATTATAAGCTGATCTTAACACTTTCAGTAGTCTTACAAACTCAGATGCTTCTCACCACAGGCTGGCTGGTTGCCCTTCACCCAGGCTCTCCCTGTTGATCAGCACTTCAGCCGTTTGGTGGTGGTGTCTGTAGATGGAGGAGGAAGAGAGAGAGGAAAAGCATGGCAAACGTCTCTCCGTTTTATCATGTTCTTTCTTCCCTCTTGGCTTTGCCTCCCCCCACTTCAGGGTCAGGTGAGCATTACCCCATCATAGTCCCAAACTGACCAAGGGAAAGGGGGTGACTCACTCAAGAGTCTAACAGATCCTTTCTTGCTGCCTAGGTCAGTGTCCTTTGTTCATGTGAGGCTGGGCTGGGTTTGTCCCATACATGCCCTGATGAGGTGTGAACTGCCTCTCTGCTCTTGAAGAGTTTTGCCTAGGCCTCTACTCCTGGAGAGTTTGCCTGGGTTTGTTTTAAGCCATGAGGACACATTTTCGGCCTCATAACTATAGATATGAAATTGCAACCGTTAACATTACTATAATAACAATGCTCAGTACATCATGAGCCTGCCGAAGACACCCAGCATGACAAACTTTGCACTGGATACCACATAATCATATTATAAGGATGAACATTGGGGTGCAGGGTGTTCCCCCAAGATACAGAGTGTGATACCAAGTATAAGGCATTACAGCCAGAAATAGTTCCCAGTAACATTGCTGACCCATTTTCAGGTCAGGATCTGCTCCCAAAGTCCATCGGCTGTTTCTTTCATCTTCTTAGGAGGAAAAGAAGGAGATTGATAGGGAGAGAGAACATGGGATGTTTTTACCCCTCACTTTTAAGTTCAGTCACCCTTTGAAATACATTTTCCCGAGGGTTACACCCAGTTAAAGTTCATTCTTGCTGTGAGGACAGAGACAAGGAGTATGGTGGTGAAAAAGGTCCCATGCTGTTTGCTAAAATGTGGATTTGCCTCATCTCCCTCTTGCTGTCTCAAGGACCTTGTTTACTACTTATATTTAAATTGAGATAAACACAGATTCTTTTGTTTAAAATAGGCCTACTTGTCCAGTTCTGCCTAATCGACACTATGTGGGTTTGAATATGTGCCACAAACATCATTCAGGGGAAATTCATAATTTTACATATAATTTTGCTACACATATTTTACCATGTTATTTTTTGACCAGCAAGTTTTTAGTTTGCAAATGATACTTCACAGGGCATCGTGTATAGGGTGTGAATACAGGGGTGTATTCAGTCACAGCAGGTACACTCCACATTCCAGCTCTAGTGTGGACATACCTTCAGAGGTGTTTGAACTGGCCTTCCTACATGGTACAATGTGTAATATCCAGAGTAAGTTTCTAGGCTTTGTGCTACAGGTATTTTTTCCTCTTGAGCTGATTCATTGAAAGTAAAAGGCAGCAAATATAAACTGGTAAAAGGACATACTTAATTTATACAATGGATGGTTGACCTGTGGAACTCTCTGCCATGGGATCTTATTAAAGTTAAGAGCAGGTTTCAGGAAAACAAAATGTTGATATATGAATAATAAGAGTATCCACTTTTAAACTGCAAAGAAAAAAAATTACGAGAGATATAAACCCTTCCACTGGAGATCATAAACCACCCTAGCTGTGAGTGATGTAAAAAGCTTCCTTCATAAGCAAGTTATTGCATGATTGCCCACTATGGGGTTTCCTGTATGCACCTGGTAGAGAGAGGATATTGGATTAGATGAAGCCCTGCTATAGCAATTCCTCTGTCCCTTGAGCTAGAGGATTATGGGACGTTCAGCTTGGCTCACCACTGCACTCAGAATCAGCATTATGCTCACAAACCAGCATCCACTTACACAAACCTTGTTCTTATCTGCAAACTTTCCCTCAGAGCCAGATACTCACATTTCTCCTTGCTGTCTCTGGATCTCTGTCATTTTGGAAGCTGCTGCTCACCAATGCATTTATTTCCCTCCCATCCAGTTCCCCCAAGCCCTAGTAAAAATTAAAGCTGGCATTGCACTCTGCAAGCAGATGTGTTTCATAATGCATGGGCAGGGCATATTTTATTAATTCTGTTTTTTTGTAGATCTCTGTTTGCATAAGTTTTATTCTGCCATGAAGCTGTCTGGATCAGGGGAGGGGGGCCCAGGGGGATGTTGCTGCAGGCCAACATTAGGTGATAAGCAAATCTTAGAACACTGTATGGGATGCATTATATCAAAAGGGTCATTGGATTAGGCAAGCTGCTGTCTTAAGCAACACCTTTAAAGTATCTGTAAGGTTCCCTCTACTGTTATGTATGGCCTTTGGTTAAAGAGCCATCTCTATTAGGCCACCAATTTATGCTGCTCTCTTGATGTTAACAGAAAACAGGTTTCAGCGCATTTAATATTTTATTTCTGTAAACCTTCTGGCAGCATCATTTTCTTATATGCGCTGGCTGCTGAAGGGGAAAAAAATTTAAGCATGGAGATTTCAGTGCTAAGTTATTTGTTAGGTGTGTCAGATGGATGTATGACACAAATCTGTTTGCAGCAGTCCTAGCAGGTTACTTTCCCGCTAAATAAACTTAGGACGGTTCAGCAGTTGGCAGCATTCACCGTAGGTGCCTGAAGGGGAGTCACTCAACTGCTGGGAGTGACTAAGGGGTAGCACTGATTGGAGGTAGGCAGAGAATCCAGACCTGCACTCAGATCTGCCATTGCACCTCAGCTGTTCTATCTGTTCAGTGCTCGGCTCTGCCTAAGCAGATATCACTGGGGTTTTCTCATGTGCACAAACAAGAACTAGTCTCAGAATTGCCAAACCAAAAGGTCAAGTAAGGGAGACCAGAAGAAGCACAGCTCCCCCTCCTCCGCTAAAAGCAATGGGGAGCTCCCTCTCCTCTTTCTGGCTTGGGCTGACAGTGTTCCTCTACAGCTCCCCTTTACAGCTGGGGGTGGGCTGAGTGCCTCCCCTTCGGTCAACCCACTCTACCTCCTGCACCAAACCCATTTTTACTGGTAACCTGAGTTACGCCCAGATCACATCTCCCAGACCTACCCACGGAGGAATTCTCCTGGAGTGAATTACAATCCTCCTCCATGGAAGAAGGTTCAGGATCCTCTGTGGCACCATCCCTATTTCTTGGGACTCAATGGACGGCTTTCTGTGGGGCGAGCATCACTGTGGGGAGAGGAGACAGGGAACAAGAAGGCTGGGGCAGAGCTGGCGAGTGGGACACATCATCTCACCAGCACCACCTGCCCAACACAGACTGCCTGGAAATGGTCACGGACTCCCAGGCTCTATTACCTGTGTTGATGCGCCACTCTTCCCTGGGGCCACCTCTCAAAGCCAGATAGCATCTGGCTGGTGGAATGCGGGGGCACACAACGGGCTTCCCTATCCCTCTCATGAAGAGGCTATGCACATCTGGAGGCCCTGCTGTCCACCAGGCCTCCTGCCCCTTATGCCTTTGCATTGCTGTCTAGGGCCTCATTCTCCTTTCACGCCAGTGCGAGTGGAGAAACAGGCCCTTGGTCTTTAGTTACATGATCCCATGCTGTTTCTCCAGTAATACACCTGACCCCTTTTTGATTCCCCCCTTAGATACACATGGCATCTCAGAATAAATCAGAGTCATTTTTTGAAGGGGTGCAACATGTACCACCCCCACGGTGCCAATCTACACAGAAGGAGGAGGAACCAGGGTGACTCCACTATGATCCCTAGCTGTACCTTTTGGGGTGTCCACAGTTACTGGCCATGCTCTGATTCCCCATCGCCTTGAGCTCTGAGGGTGACATTCCCCTCTCTGCACCTGGTCAGCACCCAGCCTATGCACCACTTATCATCTGATTTGGGGGACTTAAGTGGCATACAGGGCTTGTGCTGGCTCTCTGAATGAAGGAAACTTCCCCCAGGGAATGTACTGCACAATGAGTGAAATCCCAGCTCCATTGAGATCCATGGCAAAATATCCATTGACTTCAAGGGAGCCAAGATTTCACCCTGCGACACTGGCTGTCCCCTCCCCAGATGCTGAAGGTGACACATAACCAACCTGTGCTCTTCCCTCTCTTATATATCCTGACAAGAGCTGACAGAATCTAGCCCTAAACAAACAACAACTACTACTGCCTGGCACAGACTGAGCAGTCTGTGTTCCCCACTATAGCCATGGTGTCTGTTCCATTTGTAGATTTTTCTAAAGGTAAAAGCTCTGGGCTCCTGTTCAGGCTAAAATGTTGGTTAATAATGCACTGGCCATTTGGAAACAACTTTAAAATGAGATCATCCATTAGTGCTACCCTCTGGGGATTAGCACTTATTCTAGACAGCCCAGCCTTGGGGTCAGGCTTTCCTGTGAGGTTGAGGCTAGATGGGAGCATGTATAATAAAACAGGTTATTTTTGGAGTAGTGGTTCTTGGGCTCAGATCTAAAACCCTTTGAACAGCTCCCATCTGTTCTCACACAAGCAGGGACTGAATAGGCAGGGCTTTGGTGGATTCTTTTCTTCAACAAAAAAACTTCAAAAACAGACTCCAATGAGAGACTGCTGAATTGGAATTAATTTGCAAACTGGATACAATTAACTTAAGCTTGAATAGAGACTGGGAGTGGATGGGTCATTACACAAAGTAAAACTATTTCCCCATGTTTATTCCCCCCCCCCCCCCCACTGTTCCTCAAACGTTCTTGTCAACTGCTGGAAATGGCCCACCTTGATTATCACTACAAAAGGTTTCCCCCTCCCCACAGCTGGTAATAGCTCACCTTAAGTGATCACTCTCTTGTTACAGTGTGTACGGTAACACCCATTGTTTCATGTTCTCTGTGTATATAAATCTCCCCACTGTATTTTCCACTGAATGCATCTGATGAAGTGAGCTGTAGCTCACGAAAGCTTATGCTCAAATAAATTGGTTAGTCTCTAAGGTGTCACAAGTCCTCCTTTTCTTTTTGCGAATACAGACTAACACAGCTGCTACTGTGAAACCTGTCATTATGCAAGGCACTGAATTTAGCCGTATGGAGTGGAAATCTATCAACTTCATGAAAAAACTTGTACAGCTTCAGACGGACATCATCTTCCTTTCCAAATGCAAACAGATGGACATCATACCGAAAGGACTGAAGGTAAAAAATCCATTACAATCTACATACCACACAGACTATGCTGACAGCTTGTGCCACACGCTCTCAAAAAAACTGTGGAACCACCTGATCAACATCCTCTATAGCAAACAGGGAAAGATTAAGAATGAGCTCTCAAAACTGGATACTCTCATAAAAAACCAACCTTCCACACAAACTTCCTCATGGCTGGACTTTACAAAAACGAGCCATTTACAACACACACTTTGCTTCTCTTCAAAAGAAAAAGGACACTAAACTCTCTAAACTACTACATGCCACAAGGGGCCACAACAGTGGTTCCCTTAACTCACCCAGCAATATTGTTAATCTATCCAACTATACTCTTAGCCCAGCAGAAGAATCTGTCCTATCTCAGGGCCTCTCCTTCTGCCCCCCCTTCCCCCCCATGAACATGATACAGTTCTGTGGTGACCTAGAATCCTATTTTCGACGTCTCTGACTCAAGGAATATTTCCAACACACCTCTGAACAACATACTAACCCACAGAGACCTTCCTACCGAGACTACAAAAAGAAGGATTCTGGGTGGACTCCTCCTGAAGATCGAAACAACAGACTGGACTTCTACATAGAGTGCTTCCGCCGACGTGCACGGGCTGAAATTGTGGAAAAGCAGCATCACTTGCCCCATAATCTCAGCTGTGCAGAACACAATGCCATCCACAGCCTCAGAAACAACTCTGACATCATAATCAAAAAGGCTGACAAAGGAGGTGCTGTCGTCATCATGTCTAGTTGGCAGCCGGTGTCAAGTGGAGTGCCCCAGGGGTCGGTCCTGAGGCCGGTTTTGTTCAATATCTTCATAAATGATCTGGAGGATGGTGTGGATTGCACTCTCAGCAAATTTGCGGACGATACTAAACTGGGAGGAGTGGTAGATACGCTGGAGGGGAGGGATAGGATACAGAAGGACCTAGACAAATTGGAGGATTGGGCCAAAAGAAATCTGATGAGGTTCAATAAGGATAAGTGCAGGGTCCTGCACTTAGGACGGAAGAATCCAATGCACCGCTACAGACTAGGGACCGAATGGCTAGGCAGCAGTTCTGCGGAAAAGGACCTAGGGGTGACAGTGGACGAGAAGCTGGATATGAGTCAGCAGTGTGCCCTTGTTGACAAGAAGGCCAATGGCATTTTGGGATGTATACGTAGGGGCATAGCGAGCAGATCGAGGGACGTGATCGCCCCCCTCTATTCGACATTGGTGAGGCCTCATCTGGAGTACTGTGTCCAGTTTTGGGCCCCACACTACAAGAAGGATGTGGATAAATTGGAGAGAGTCCAGCGAAGGGCAACAAAAATGATTAGGGGTCTAGAATACATGACTTATGAGGAGAGGCTGAGGGAGCTGGGATTGTTTAGCCTGCAGAAGAGAAGAATGAGGGGGGATTTGATAGCTGCTTTCAACTACCTGAAAGGGGGTTCCAAAGAGGATGGCTCTAGACTGTTCTCAATGGTAGCAGATGACAGAACGAGGAGTAATGGTCTCAAGTTGCAGTGGGGGAGGTTTAGATTGGATATTAGGAAAAACTTTTTCACTAAGAGGGTGGTGAAACACTGGAATGCGTTGCCTAGGGAGGTGGTGGAATCTCCTTCCTTGGAAGTTTTTAAGGTCAGGCTTGACAAAGCCCTGGCTGGGATGATTTAACTGGGAATTGGTCCTGCTTCAAGCAGGGGGTTGGACTAGATGACCTTCAGGGGTCCCTTCCAACCCTGATATTCTATGATTCTATGATTCTAATAGGTCGGAATATGAACAAGAGGCTGCTCGGCAGCTCTCCAACACCACTTTCTACAAGCCATTAACCTCTGATCCCACTGAGGGTTACCAAAAGAAACTACACCATTTGCTCAAGAAACTCCCTGAAAAAGCACAAGAACAAATCCGCACAGACACACCCCTGGAACCCCGACCTGGGGTATTCTATCTGCTACCCAAGATCCATAAACCTGGAAATCCTGGACGCCCCATCATTTCAGGCATTGGTACCCTGACAGCAGGATTGTCTGGCTATGTAGACTCCCTCCTCAGGCCCTACGCTACCAGCACTCCCAGCTATCTTCGAGACACCACTGACTTCCTGAGGAAACTACAATCCATCAGTGATCTTCCTGAAAACACCATCCTGGCCACTATGGATGTAGAAGCCCTCTACACCAACATTCCACCCAAAGATGGACTACAAGCCATCAGGAACAGTATCCCCGATAATGTCACAGCAAACCTGGTGGCTGAACTTTGTGACTTTGTCCTCACCCATAACTATTTCACATTTGGGGACAATATATACCTTCAAATCAGCGGCACTGCTATGGGTACCCGCATGGCCCCACAGTATGCCAACATTTTTATGGCTGACTTAGAACAACGCTTCCTCAGCTCTCGTCCCCTAATGCCCCTACTCTATTTGCGCTACATTGGTAACATCTTCATCATCTGGACCCATGGAAAAGAAGCCCCTGAGGAATTCCACCGTGATTTCAACAATTTCTATCCCACCATCAACTTCAGCCTGGACCAGTCCACACAAGAGAACCACTTCGTGGACACTATGGTGCTAATAAGCGATGGTCACATAACCACCACCCTATACCGGAAACCTACTGACCGCTATTCCTACCTACATGCCTCCAGCTTTCATCCAGACCACAATACACGATCCATCGTCTACAGCCAAGCTCCACGATACAACCGCATTTGCTCCAACCCCTCAGACAGAGACAAACACCTACAAGATCTCTATCAAGCATTCTTACAACTACAATACCCACCTGCTGAAGTGAAGAAACAGATTGACAGATCCAGAAGAGTACCCAGAAGTTACCTACTACAGGACAGGCCCAACAAAGAAAATAACAGAACGCCACTAGCCGTCACCTTCAGCCCCCAACTAAAGCCTCTACAATGCATCATCAAGGATCTACAACCTATCCTGAAGGACGACCCATCACTCTCACAGATCTTGGGAGACAGGCCAGTCCTTGCTTACAGACAGCCCCCCAACGTGAAGCAAATACTCACCAGCAACCACACACAACACAACAAAAACACTAACCCAGGAACCTATCCTTGCAGCAAAGCCCATTGCCAACTGTGTCCACATATCTATTCAGGGGACACCATCATAGGGCCTAATCACATCAGCCACACTATCAGAGACTCGTTCACCTGCATATCTACCAATGTGATATATGCTGTCATGTGCCAGCAATGCCCCTCTGCCATGTACATTGGTCAAACCGGACAGTCTCTACATAAAAGAATAAATGGACACAAATCAGACGTCAAGAATTATAACATTCTAAAACCAGTTGGAGAACACTTCAATCTCTCTGGTCACTCGATTACAGACCTAAAAGTTGCAATTCTTTAACAAAAAAACTTGAAAAACAGACTCCAACGAGAGACGGCTGAATTGGAATTAATTTGCAAACTGGATACAATTAATTTAGGCTTGAATAGAGACTGGGAGTGGATGGGTCATTACACAAAGTAAAAGTATTTCCCCATGTTTATTCCCCCCCTTCTACTCCCCCCACTGTTCCTCAGACGTTCTTGTCTACTGCTGGAAATGGCCCACCTTGATTATCACTACAAAAGGTTCCCCCCCACCCCGCTCTCCTGCTGGTAATAGCTCACCTTAAGTGATCACTCTCTTGTTACAGTGTGTATGGTAACACCCATTGTTTCATGTTCTCTGTGTATATAAATCTCCCCACTGTATTTTCCACTGAATGCATCCGATGAAGTGAGCTGTAGCTCACAAAAGCTCATGCTCAAATAAATTGGTTAGTCTCTAAGGTGCCACAAGTACTCCTTTTCTTTTTGCGAATACAGAATAACACGGCTGCTACTCTGAATTCCTCCCTTATGACATTCAACCTTTTAATGAGGTCAGGCTGGACAGCTTGTGCAGCAACCCCATGTGCACACAGACCCTTTAGATGGTATTTTACACTGAAAGAGAGAGAATTATACTTACCTTTGGGAAGGAGACTGTAACCCGTATGCACCTCTGTGCCCTCTGCCAGCTGGCATCAAGGCATCTTTGGGTCACAGAGACTGACAACCAAGGCATATGGGATTATGGCATCCTGAAGGAGGCATAAAATGACAAATCCTTTTTTAGTCCAGACCAGGATTTAGGGACCACCTTATCAACATCCTGTGTGGTGGCACTAGGCAGCACAGGCTGTGTCTGGGAGTCAGCCTGGGAGCAGAAAAAACTGAAGGGTCTGTTTGTGTCCAGAAGCCTCAATAAAGAATCTCCTCTACATTGTTTACAGCCAAACTGTCTCTTCTCTACATGGGACCCAACATATTGGAAGAAAAATTCCAAAATTCTAAATGGGACTTTTACATGAGTAATAGAGGTCTAGGTTTTAAAACTCTAACTGTTTTCAATCTGGATTTCCGTCTTCACAAGTGTCACGCTGTCTGGAGTGTTTCACGGTCACGAGTGCCTACCCGGGCCGGGCAGACTGTCAAAAGCAGGGCAGACACTGCAAACTGGTGCTGTATTCTACAATTAGATTTCACCAATTCAGTAACAAATGTAACAGTCTTTTCATGGAGTCACAGACAGCCCCCTTGGGCATTCCAGCCTCACTTGCCACCCAGGCAAGCTGGATTTAGTGATACATGGTACTTACACCCACCCACACACACACACACCCCTCAGTCCCAAGACACCAGTCACTTAGGCTAGATCAATTTGTACCTTAGATCTCACACCAAGCTGGCAGCCAATCCTGTAATAAACTAACTAAAGGTTTATTAACTAGGAAAAAGGAATAAGAGTTATTTACAGGCTAAAGCAAGTAAGCATATATACACAAATGAGCTTCAGTCTGTGATTCAAAAGGTGACAGAACTGTAGTAATCTGTCAATTCAAAATGTCTTTCAGGGCTAACCCAGGCCAAGCAGCATGGGGATCTTCGCTTATGTTTAGGAATCTTTGCTCCTCAAAGTCCAGATAGTAGGAAAGAGATGCAGTTTCTCCTTGTCAGGGATTTTTATCCCCTCCATTCCTGAGCCCAAAACTGGCGGGATGAGTTTATCTGTAGATCTCCCCTTCCTAGAGTGGGTTAGCAATGCAGTCAAGAGGGCCTCTCACCTTTGATGCACAATACACAATACCTTATTTGCCTTCAATGGACGATTTCCAGCACTTTACCTTAATTAATGCTTCTCCTGTTTGGTGAGTTACACAAGCGTAGACGTTTGCAATGTAAACACTCAATATAACTTTATACCTTGGGCTATAGAGGTTGTAAGTGAGATCAATGCATGCAGCATCCTACAAGCATTTTATAAAGTCTAAACACTAAACACATTCTTATCAACTTAACATCTAATACACATTTTGATAATGCTAACACATAGGTAAGCAAGACTGGTTTCCAGCTATGCATTTGTAAGTGGTCAGTGAGGCCTGAGGCCTTGGCATAAGCTGGCACCTAGTCTACCAGCATCACAAAAAGTTCTGGGGAAAGTGGATTTTATACAGAGACTTTAATGGCAATGTTCAGATCTAGGGTACTGAGGGAGTCAGGAGGGCAGCAACAGATTCAGGGTTCTAGTCAAGGCCCATATCTAAAATGAGGACCCTCTGCTTCCAAAGTACAAGCCTCTAGCACATGCATCACTTCTTGCTGGCTGTAATATTGGTACTAATGGCTTCTTTGTGGAACTCCAGACACTAGAGAGCAAGATAATTGCAAACTCGATGCTTTCCATAGCAGTGACACTTAGCACTTGTATAATGTTTTCCAAGTACTAAGTGGCGCAGACATACCACACAGCCAATCTGTAGGTCACGTAACATACGCTAACAAATTAGGCACAGCTCTTGCTCGAGCATTTGGGATTCACAGAATTCACCCAACAGTCTAGACAGTTTGTTAAATATACAATTAACTACATCACCTCTAGGATGGAGAGCGATGCTTAATTTGTGCCAAGGCTTGCCAGGGCTCAGCTTGCCAGTTCATAGCCCCGATACCTCTGGGCTTGCTGTATCAGTTATGAATGTAAAAACATTTCTTGATCCCCAGCACCTCTTTCATTACAAATTAAGCACTGATGCATCGGATTCCAGTGGGAGGTGTTGTGACCTGCTTGGCGATCAGACCCATTTATAAATGTTATGAGGGCTACTCAGGACTTTGTTCTTCCTGTTCCTGGACTGAAAAGATGGAAAAGAAACATCCACATCCCATTTAACATGAGCCCACCCTGTGATGTTAGATGACCCAGATCCAGAGTGTAAAGAGTGGGGGGAAAGCAATAAGGAAAGGCATATTTGAGAGAGGGAGAGAGTTGTAATCGTTGCTACTAGGAAGTACAACAATTTGACATGCAACTGAATGGAGAATTATTTTTAGGCCTGTAAGTGAGGTGCCTAATGTAAGCCTAGTGCAATGGAAGACATGAAGATGTGTAAGCATATTGCAAGTGAAGATGAAACTTAGTTCTTGCATGACCCTAAGTCCCTAAGTCATACACTTTTGGAAAATTTCATACACAAAACCAGTTACCATCTCTCCCTAAAACTATTAGCATTGTAGTAAGTCAATACTTGGAACAGCAAAGAGCACATCTGGCGTTAATAATACCACCTAGCTTTTTCTCATGAGTAGATCTCAAAGATCTTTTCAAAGGAAGTCACCATCCCAATTTTAAAGATGGGGAAACTAAGGCACAAGAAAGAGATGCGCCTTGTCCAAGATCACCCAGCAGACCCATGGCAGAAGCAGGAATAGAATACAGGCCTCCCAACTCCCAGGCCAGTGCTCTATCTCCTAGCCCAGGGTACACACTCCGAGACTATCAACTTTAAAATTATATTTCTGTCAGCGTTTTAAAAAAAATGCCTAGAAATGAAAGAGATTGAGGGGCAAGGGGTTTATTGTTTGCTAGTTTGTTTACTTTGTGAATTTCACATACAGCGGAGGTGGGGGCGCTATGCACTTTCAATTCTCTCCCTCACTTACACTGGGCACCACCCACGACTGGTAATAATAATAATTACAAATTGAATTTATAAAGCACCCATGCACTAACACACCCACACACATTCCTTCAAGCGGACGTGAGGCACTACACCAGGACTTTAAAACTTAGTTACAAAACTAAATAAAGTAGAGCAACACATTAATTAAAACTTCCTATGCTTAAATCAATGACTACTGTGCAGATACAATAAAGAATGTACTGAAATGACAGCCCCCCAAAAAAATCCACAAGCCTTCACATCATCCTGTCACATCCCTTTAGAAGATTGTAGTGGATCTGCCAGTTTAAAAAAATAAGGGTTATAAGGATAATCATTCACACACATGCACAAGACATGAGGGAGAGAGAAGGTCCTGTTAAATTGATTTGACCATCCTCTTCCAGTATGGGTGAAATTCTGGTCTCATTGACGTCAATAGAAGTTTTGCCTTTAACTTCAGTAGGGCTAGGATTTCACCCTATGTTTCTAAATGGCACTGTACAACATGTCCTGGTGTAGGGCTAGTCAAAAAACGATAAGAATTTTCCAGGGAAAAAATTAAACATTTTTGTATTTTTAAAAAATTCCTGAAAGTGTTTTATTTTTTATCAACACAATTTTTTTAAAAAGTTATTCGTTTATTTGGGCAATTTCCCACATTTTATCTTCCTTTCACCCTCCTTTTCCACCAAGAAGTAGAGAAAGAAAAAAAACAGGAAAAAAAGAAAGAAAAACAACTGTTTTTTTTGTTTCATTTTGAATCAAAACACATATTTTTTCTTTTGATTAAAAACAAAAGAATTTTGAACAGTATGCAATTTTTCCCCAATTTTTCATTGAGAAGTTTTTAGACAAAATAATTGACTATGTACAAGTCTAGTGGTTAACATAGGGGAGTGAGAATCAGGTAACCCGAGTTCTGTTCTTGGCCATGGCACAAATTTACTGTCCCCCCTTGGATAAGTCACTTAACCTGTGTCTGTTTCCATCTGGAACAGTGGGGATAATGATATCTGCCTTTGTATAGTACTTTGAGGTTCTTAGAAGAAAGGCTGTATAAATGCTATTCTCAGTTAAAAACAGAAAAGTGTTGAGTGGACTTTACTGTTTTGGGAAAAAAGGCATTAAAGATAAAAAAGTAAAATGTAAAAAAAACTTTGAATTTTCATGTTTCCATTTTAAGCAAAAAAAAAAAAGGGTTGGGGGCTATGGAAAAAAGAGTTAAGGTCATCCAGGCAACCTTACCCTAGCCTGACAAAAATAGTCATTCATGCAACGCAGGCTAGTCCAATTCTGGTCAGTTAATCAATACAAAAGCAGAGTGCATGGCACACTGGAGTGAACATGTCAGCCAGCTGCTAAATGCAACCCCAATTTCTCGGGACTGTGACATTATAAAGCTACTGCCAAGTCGACCCATTCCACACAAAATGATCCTGGAAAATTCACCGTTAACAAAATCCTCAGAGATGTAAAGAACCACAGGGGAAATAAGGTAGCAGAAATCCATGGAATTTCTGAGGAATTGTTAAAACTGCTCTACCAGCTGTAATTTTCTGGCTGCAGATGCTGTTCAATATCATCTGAAGAACAGAGGCAGTCCCGTCTGACTGGCAAAAAGGCATTATTTTGCCACTTTAGAAATGAAAAGGCAGCAAACAAGACTGTTGTAACTATCATGGCATTACTCTATCTGTCCTGAGGGAAGATTTTCCTTCCATTTGCTGGCCTGAGTCACTAATTTCTTAAGAAATAAAAGAAGACCACAAGCTGGCTTCACTCCTGGCCATTCCACGATAGAGCAAATTTTCACAGTGCGCCAGCTTATGAACAAGGCACAAAAATTCAAGCACCCTGTTCCCGTTGCATTCATGGATTTCAAAGTTGCATTTGACTCTGTTGACAGGGAATTGCTTTGGCTGATCTTGAAACTTGCAGGCTTCCCTGACAAGCTCTGTAGAATGTTGGCTCCTATATGATGGCTTCTCAAACTGTGTTCTTGTAAGTGAAAAAGACCCACCTTATTCCAAATTGCACTGAGCATTCAACAAGGGTGCACTGCAGCCCCAGAACTCTTCAGGGCTATCATAGACTATGTACTTGACCACAGGGTAAATAAATATAAATTAGGCATATGCCTTGATGATAAGAACCTCACAAATGTTGATTTTGTTGATGCCATAGCGCTAGTTGTCAAACAAATGGACAAGCTAGTCACAGTATTTAAAGCCCTGGAAAACTTAGTGACAAAAGATGGCCTGAAAATTAATTAGGGCAAAACCAAAATTCTTCCAGTCAGCAATTTCAGACACATTGTGGGCTCTAGCATCTTAGCGAGGAACCACCCAGTCGAGAATGTCAGTGATTTCACCTGCCTTGGCTCTGTTGTTGATAACATAGGCGGCACCAGGAAAGAACTTGAAATCCACACCGCAAAAGCACTGGTCAATAGTGGGTTGCCTCATCAAGAACATCTTTCGTAAACCAAACCCACAGGTAAGCAGAGATGAAGATGAAAATATATAACACTTTGGTGGTCAATATTCTAATCTAGATGACTGAAACATGGTCTCTCCTGATCAAAATTGAAAAGAAGCTGACACCATTCAGATGAAACATCTCGGAATGATCGAAGACATCAAACAGTACAAATTCAAGTCAAAGGAAGAGATGCATTTTCTAATTAAACAGGTGCTGCTCTCTCAAATGGTCACCAAATGCTCTGTAAGGAGTTAGGTTTCAGAGTAGCAGCCTTGTTAGTCTGTATTCTCAAAAAGAAAAGGAGTACTTGTGGCACCACAGAGACTAACAAATTTATTTGAGCATAAGCTTTTGTGAGCTACAGCTCACTTCATCGGATGCATTCCGTGGAAAATACAGTGGGGAGATTTATATACATAGAGAACATGAAACAATGGGTGTTACCATACACACTGTAACCAGAGTGATCACTTAAGGTGAGCTATTACAAGCAGGAGAGCGGGGTAGGGGGAACCTTTTGTAGTGACAATCAAGGTGGGCCAAGTTCCAGCAGTTGACAAGAACGTCTGAGGAACAGTGCGGGATGGGAGGGGGGGATAAACATGGGGAAATAGTTTTACTTTGTGTAATGACCCATCCACTCCCAGTCTCTATTCAAGCCTAAGTTAGTCATCTATTCTGAATGCCTACCATCTTCCCTGTGAGTATCGTCTTCAACTATGACCCAATGAATGCTGGATGGACGAGACCCACCAGAAGGCCTAAAACATGATGGCTGGAAAGCATCAGACATCTGTCCATCACAGGCATCCTACCCCATTGTGACGTTGCAGCCCATAATGCTTTATGGAAATATGCTTATGAATGTATATATGACATAACTGGAATATGTTTTATGCTACATATGTCATGTAAAGGTTATGATCTACTGAACATATTCATCCTATTTGTATGCATGTATCATTCAAAGTTATGAATATTGGCTGTGTACTTTTTTGATTTTAAGTAGCCTTAGTAAGGCATTTGGTCAGCTTCTTTAGAAAGGAATTTGCAAGTGCCCAATCAAGAAACACTTAATCGACAATGGATCCTGGAAGGCTCTAAGCCACATAAGAAGTCTACCTGAAGATGTTCAAGGTAGCATGTGAACAATGGCTGCTACCTGTAAGTTCTGAGTCATGCATGGACTTGTGACTTGCCCATGTGACTCCAAAACTCCATCTTGTAGTTGGGATTCTACACGGGGGGGTCCACCCACAAGAGAAAGTCTATTTAAACCACAGGGAGATCCCTCAATTTTGTCTTCAGCTGGCTCAAGAGATAGCCTCTCTCCCCCAAAGGATACCTGAAAGAAACTGGAACAAAGGACTGGAACTACAGGGGGTGTGAGTGATTGCTGGATCCAGACTAGAAGGAGACTAGTCTGTAAAAGAAGCTTACTGGAACATCACTGAGGTTGAGGTTTGATCTGTAATCACTTGCTTACTGTATTAGGCATAGGCTTGCGTGTTTTATTTTATTTTGCTTGGTAATTCACTTTGTTCTGTTATTACTTGGAACCACTTAAATCCTACTTTTTGTAATTAATAAAATCCCTTTTACTTATTAACTAACCCAGAGTATATATTACTACCAGGGGTGGGGTGGGTGGAACAACTGTGCATCTCTCTCTCTCAGTGTTATAGAGGAAGAACAATTTATGAGTTTACCCTGTATAAGCTTTATACAGGGTAAAATGGATTTATTTGGGGTTTGGACCCCATTGGGAGTTGGGCATCTGAGTGTTGGAGACAGGAACACTTCTTAAGCTGATTTCAATTAAACCTGTAGTTTGCGGGGACGTTGTTCAGACCTGGGCCTGGGTTGGCAGCAGGCTAGCGTGTCTGGCTCAAACCAGGCAAGGCTCTGAGCTTTCAATGGCTTTCAGCTTTTCTCAAGCTGGCAGGGAAAGCAGGGGCAGAAGAGTCTCAACACATCAGTTGGCAGTTCCCAAGGGGTTTTCTGTGATGCAATCCATCACACCCATAATGCACCAGATATGGCTCAGGACATAATATCATGGAAGCACATAATGCATTCTGTGGCCAGTATACTGTCCAAGAAACAGCATGAGAGCTAAACAAAAACAAAAACCACCAGCACCCTGATGCCAACTAGAGACTGACAACCTTAACTATACAGCATACAGGTTCTTGTCATCAGCTACCTCAAAACCACCAATAACTTACTCTTATATTATACAGTAATTTCACAGAATCCAGCTGTCTTTAAGATATTTTTTAACAATTACTAGTCTGTCAAATGGCATACTGAGAGCAATCCTTTCCCACTGTTCAGAGGACAAGAAAGCCCTAACAAGGCGTATGCAGCACCACTTTAATTCCAGTTAAACCCTCAAACTAGGGTTTATTTGGTGTTCAAGAGGCATATAGGACTTCTGCATAGGAGTGAATTTCAACCAACAAATTCCACTGCCACAAATTATACAGCTGTCTTTAGACAAAGAGCTAGTGTGCCTACATTTACAGATCTCCTAGGTTAAGTTCATGAAATTAAGGCACCTACTTGAAAAGAGCAAACATTAGTATGATGATGAAACATCATGCTAAGGATCAGAGAGGCATGTAAGTATGTACGTATGAACTCAGTGCCCTGTGGTTGACTCTGCTTTTCCATAGTTCCCAATATTTGTTTGTTTTGCTGTAGTTCACATTCTTCTGAGGTGCTAATCATAACAACTCTTAAGTGTTTTGCGGAGTATTTATCATGTGAAAAAAACAAGGACAAAACATCCAAACTACAAATTACATATATACATAGCCCCCACTGACCAATGATGAATTTTCCAGTAAAATAAGAACCTCCCTGCTCTTAACATGCCACAGGCAATATTGCCTCCAATGCCCCTTCCTGTATAAATGTATTAGTATACTATATGAGGCAGTTTGTCTAATGGTCATATCAATGGTTACTTAGAGTCTGTTCCTAGCTCTTGCAGTTTGCTATTTGACTGATGGTAAGTCACTTGCCCTTTTTGTGTGAGTCAGTATATTCGCCGTTAAAACAGTTCTGATAACAATATCATCTTCTCAGGTATATTGTAAAGTTTAAATAATGTTTGTAAAATGGGCCAAGATCTTTGGAAGAAAGGTCCAGATAAGTCAAAATGCTGGAGACATTCATAGAGAAAGACTGATAAGCAAAGTTTGGCTCTAGATTCAGATCTGCTATTTCCCCAAGTTAAGGAGTGTGTTGAACAGCGTTTGGAACAATAAGGGTCCACGTCTCATTTTTTAAGTACACTATTTGTATCAAGTTGCTTATTTTTCAGTTGCTGTTAGATTCAAATGATCTTGCTGAGGGCCTGGAAGTCAATGGGAGTTTTGTCATGGACTCCAAAGGAAGTCAGATCAGGTCATTACATTGCCAAAAACTGTTACTAATTGAAGGAGGTTCTCTCAGAACAAGAGAGAGCTGGTCGCAATTTTTTCATCTAAACATATTTCCAATAAAACATAACATTTCTACCAAAAGAAACATTTGTATGGGAAATTTTAATTTTGCTTTAAAATTTCTGGTGTTTCAACATAAAGCAAAAATATTTCATTAAGATTGTTCAGGTTTTGGTAAAAATGTTCAGTTTTCAATCTGGATTTTAGTTAAAAAAATCATGATTTATTTAAACTGAAACATCTATCTATCTCCAAACACATTCTTTGAAAACTAAAATGTTTTTGGTTTACAGGGTCATTTTTTAAAAAGGATTTTTTCTTCAAACTTAGCACAAAACTGATTGGCAGTTTTTGACCAGTTATACAAGACTGTGCATGGTATTAAATGGGGGGGGGGAGGGGAAAGAAGTAGTGATCTGGGGAAGTTTGGGGTTCCCTAAAATGGTTCCAAATATTTTGTTAACTATGTTAATCTTTTCCCCCCTAAAACTACTTGGACAAGATCCTCTGCTGGGGTCTCAAGGTATAGCTCCACTGATTTTGATGGAGCGATGTCCGTTTACATCAGCTAAAGGTTTTGTTCATATATTTACAAAAGGAAAAGGAAAATTATTTCCCTCCCTTTGTCCTTCCCTGCTTTGTTACACTGAGCATCATGTGAACATACATCAAGCAAGGATATGATCTTGCTTTGGTGTTAAGCGGGAGTAATTCAGCTGAAGTCAATGGAGTTACTCAACCGTAGAACTGGTGTAACTAAGAGAAGCATCAGGATCAAAGGCAGTACCAGGAGCTGTGTATGCCAGTTTGCAGTGGAAGCTCAATTGTCCTGCTATCATGCTTTGCATTATGTATAGAAAATTAAACAATGTGAGGTTGTATCAATAAAATGAGATTGTTATTACCATATTAGCAATAGTACTTTGGTGCACTCAATTGCTTTTGGACAGCATATTCAGCTAGTCCACTGATTTGGGGAGGAGAGATGGACCTTCTCAACTGAATCACTCTATTGTCTGCAATTGCATTTATTAGCATATAGCAGGCTCAGTTTGGTGTTATTTAAATGACTGGATCAGAAAATAAAATGCTTACATTGAAATATAAATTTTCATGTACTCATATGCTAACATATTGTTTGGCTATGACTGCATTAAACAAAACTCCATTCTGACAAGCAGGTATTTATTATTTCAATTCAAGCTTCAGTATTTTCCTTTTTTATTTCCAGGCCCTCTGTTTTAATTACCTTATTTTGTCTTATCCAACAATCAAGATCTAGACAAGCAATCCTAGAAGATAAAAGTTTGCCCTTTATTCAAATTTCAGTTTTCCTAGCTTCTATTTATCTATCTAAGTATCTTAGGTATCTAAGTATCTAGTAATTTTGTGCTGGTGAAAGATGCAAGATTTGTTGACTTCATTTTCATAGTCTGAGAGTAATCACTTCATCCAAGCATTCTTTTTAAACCTGTCCAGAATGGACAATTGACCTTGCAATAGCAGACCTCCTCTGTGAAGTAGAGACATCTGAAGACACATTGCTAGGTTAATCAAGCTTAAGAGCCATGGCCTCTTCATGCAGAAAGGCATTAACTGTATCACTGTCACTCTCTCATTCCTATTTTTTGTATTATCCTGGGGAGCAGTGAAAAAGGTGGGAAGATATAGCAGAAACCTTGCCCAGTTTTCTGAGATGCCATTCACCAACATCTCACATCCCCAGGTTCTGACTATGAGCGATTGGGGTGTCTGTATATGCAAATTTATTAATTCAATTGTATTTTATAAATTATTTTGAGATATAGTGTTCAGTGTGGATTAAATCTTCCAGTTTATGGAAAAAAACAAACATTCCAGTTGAAACTGAACCAGGGTCATCGAGGGCCATTGGCAGTTAAATAGAATTTCCCTGGAAGGGCAATGGGAGCTATCAGCCAAATACTATTGACTTGCTAATTACTCTTATCTGCTGTAAGGACCTTCTGTGTCCACAGGAGTATTGAGGAACTGAGGTGGGGATTGCATGCCAGTGTTTGGTGTTTTGGCCTAGAACTGTAACTCTTGTGTTTTTCTATGAATAAAGCATGTGTGTGTTTAAGAAGTTCCTTTGCAAAACCTGTGTGTTCCTGATTTTAACTATCATGTGGTCCCCAAAGATAAAACTATACTCTGGATTGCCTATATGTGTGGAGCTTCAGGGATAGTATGCTTGAGCAACTGAGGGGGCTCTAGAGGGTTCAGACAATGGTTCTAGGGTGTAGACGACGAGATTGTAGAGTCCCTACTGCCAAGAGGATTGTCAGACATGGGGCCAGAAAATGGGAGTGTACCTGAGTGATTAGTCACTGCCCAGACCCAGGGAGCTTATCAGCATATGGAATCCAAAGGTTAAGTCCAACAAAGCAGTTTGGTGACCATTCACAAAAGGAAACTCAGCCAGGGCTGAACATATGGTTTGTGAGCTATTATTCACTATCTCACATAGAGCGGTTGCAGGGCAATTTATTCACTGTTCCCAAAGGCAAAGAGGTCAATCACCAGCCCACCAAACTGACTTACGATAAGTGAGATATTCTGGGTGCAGCAGTCATTTTGACTTCTGCCATGTAAATCTTGGTAAACCTTTCTCACCAGGTGGGCAGGGCACACAGATAGGAAACTTTACCCCAGAATGATGTTCCTGAGCTGAGCAGAGGCTGATCATGTTCTTCCCAGTTTTTTATGGAAATCCCATCAGACACATTCAGTGTTGCAGTCAGAAGAGGTCTCTTATCCGTGTAAGGAGCAATGATCTGAGATCTCAGTGAATCAATGTGTTCCAGCTGGTGGATGCCATGTGCTCTCTTTCTGGTACCTATTCCGTGAACTAAACCAGGAGGATCTCTTCAAAATAAGTTTCAGAGTAACAGCCGTGTTAGTCTGTATTCGCAAAAAGAAAAGGAGTACTTGTGCACCTTAGAGACTAACCAATTTATTTGAGCATGAGCTTTCGTGAGCTACAGCTCACTTCATCGGATGCATAGCGTGGAAACTGCAGCAGACATTATATACACACAGAGATCATGAAACAATACCTCCTCCCACCCCACTGTCCTGCTGGTAATAGCTTATCTAAAGTGATCATCAAGTTGGGCCATTTCCAGCACAAATCCAGGTTTTCTCACCCTCCACCCCCACACACACAAACTCTCTCCTGCTGGTAATAGTCCATCCAAAGTGACCACTCTCTTCACAATGTGTATGATAATCAAGGTGGGCCATTTCCAGCACAAATCCAGGTTCTCTCACCCCCTCACCCCCCTCCAAAAACCACACACACAAACTCACTCTCCTGCTGGTAATAGCTCATCCAAAGTGACCACTCTCCCTACAATGCGCATGGTAATCAAGGTGGGCCATTTCCAGCACAAATCCAGGCTCTCACCCCCGCCCCCTTTCCCGGACACACACACACACACACACAAACTCACTCTCCTGCTGGCAATAGCTCATCCAAACTGACCACTCTCCAAGTTTAAATCCAAGTATAACCAGAGCGTCGTGGGGGGGGGGGGTAGGAAAAAACAAGGGGAAATAGGCTACCTTGCATAATGACTTAGCCACTCCCAGTCTCTATTTAAGCCTAAATTAATAGTATCCAATTTGCAAATGAATTCCAATTCAGCAGTTTCTCGCTGGAGTCTGGATTTGAAGTTTTTTTTGTTTTAAGATAGCGACCTTCATGTCTGTGATTGCGTGACCAGAGAGATTGAAGTGTTCTCCGACTAGTTTATGAATGTTATAATTCTTGACATCTGATTTGTCCATTTATTCTTTTACATAGAGACTGTCCAGTTTGACCAATGTAAATGGCAGAGGGGCATTGCTGGCACATGATGGCATATATCACATTGGTGGATGTACAGGTGAACGAGCCTCTGATAGTGTGGCTGATGTTATTAGGCCCTGTGATGGTGTCCCCTGAATAGATATGTGGGCACAGTTGGCAACGGGCTTTGTTGCAAGGATAAGTTCCTGGGTTAGTGGTTCTGTTGTGTGGTATGTGGTTGTTGGTGAGTATTTGCTTCAGGTTGCGGGGCTGTCTGTAGGCAAGGACTGGCCTGTCTCCCAAGATTTGTGAGTGTGTTGGGTCATCCTTCAGGATAGGTTGTAAATCCTTAATAATGCGTTGGAGGGGTTTTAGTTGGGGGCTGAAGGTGACTGCTAGTGGCGTCCTGTTATTTTCTTTGTTAGGCCTGTCCTGTAGTAGGTGACTTCTGGGAACTCTTCTGGCTTTATCAATCTGTTTCTTCACTTCTGCAGGTGGGTATTGTAGTTGTAAGAATGCTTGATAGAGATCTTGTAGGTGTTTGTCTCTGTCTGAGGGGTTAGAGCAAATGCGGTTGTATCGCAGAGCTTGGCTGTAGACGATGGATCGTGTGGTGTGGTCAGGGTGAAAGCTGGAGGCATGTAGGTAGGAATAGCAGTCAGTAGGTTTCCGGTATAGGGTGGTGGTTATGTGACCATTGTTTATTAGCACTGTAGTGTCCAGGAAGTGGATCTCTTGTGTGGACTGGTCCAGGCTGAGGTTGATGGTGGGATGGAAATTGTTGAAATCATGGTGGAATTCCTCAAGGGCTTCTTTTCCATGGGTCCAGATGATGAAGATGTCATCAATATAGCGCAAGTAGAGTAGGGGCTTTAGGGGACGAGAGCTGAGTAAGCGTTGTTCTAAATCAGCCACAAAAATGTTGGCATACTGTGGGGCCATGCGGGCACCCATAGCAGTGCCGCTGATCTGAAGGTATACATTGTCCCCAAATGTAAAATAGTTATGGGTAAGGACAAAGTCACAAAGTTCAGCCACCAGGTTAGCCGTGACATTATCGGGGATAGTGTTCTTGACGGCTTGTAGTCCATCTTTGTGTGGAATGTTGGTGTAGAGGGCTTCTACATCCATAGTGGCCAGGATGGTGTTATCAGGAAGATCACCGATGGATTGAAGTTTCCTCAGGAAGTCAGTGGTGTCTCGAAGGTAGCTGGGAGTGCTGGTAGCGTAGGGCCTGAGGAGGGAGTCTACATAGCCAGACAATCCTGCTGTCAGGGTGCCAATGCCTGAGATGATGGGGCGCCCAGGATTTCCAGGTTTATGGATCTTGGGTAGTAGATAGAATATCCCAGGTCGGAGTTCCAGGGGTGTGTCTGTGCGGATTTGATCTTGTGTTTTTTCAGGAAGTTTCTTGAGTGATTCTCTGCATTAACCAGTTGTGGGAGTGGAAAATATACAATCGGCACTAAATCTCTGCTAATGGATGAGATAGGGGAAGATGCACAGGAGAACCTAGTGTTAGTGGACAGATATATGAATTCCAGATCACTGAAGCATGCAAGTGTATGAAATCAGAATTCCCAATAAACTCCAATAGGAATTGGATTTTTTTATTTCTGTGAAAATAAACACCACTTGTTTTCTATTATGACCATCTTCATATTCTCTTAACATTCCCTGGAGATGTGACCTTGTCCCTGATAGCATTCATTTTAGGCCCAGGCCTATCAATGGCTTTCCTGGCACTGTGTATCTGTCCTGAATCCAAGACACTCCAGGGACTGTATCATGCTGTGTTTGCTTCATCTTTTTCACCATACAAAACCTTGATCATAAAAATTGTCCAGAAAGAGATAAATACATTTTCTTCTTTCCTAAAGCCAATATTCTTGCCACCATGATCCTGGAGACACAACCTGGGACAACATATAAGATCAAACAGTGATAATCGAAGTTGGAAAAAGAAAAAGGCTGCCATCCAACTGACAAAACATAATGATTTTCTAAAGATTGAGATATGAGAATATTTTGAAGACAATCCTCCATTAGGAACTAGCAGGTGTTTCAGATGGGGCCCTGCCCTGTTTGCCCCAATTCACTAAAGCTAGAAATAGGATGGAGAGCAGGTTGCAATGTCATGATCTAAAGCAGATGGATGATTTCATTCATGTTGTGGCCCTTCCATGGGTTGCTGAGACCAGGAATACAACAAAGCTGTTCTTGAAATTCTTGTGGAGCTCCATATGGGGCTGCCTCTGGGCAATGTCCAGTTACTTAATTGGATCAAAACTATAGGTAGTCCTTTTGCTTCCAAATTGAGAGAGCCTGGCACCAACTGGAGGTCTAACTTCAGGGCTAATAACTTGGAAGCAATGGAGGGCAGCTACTAGTCCTGAAGTTTTTATAGCTACTACTTGCAAAGAGGTATTTTCTCCTGTTTTATTCCACAGACTGCTTAATCTTGTCATATGACCTGTATTCCTTTCTATGGAGCCTGTCAGGAGCCACGGGTGTAAGTCTACTTTCCTGATGAGTCTGAACAGCTTCCATTTTTCGTAAAGTTTTCCACTGTATCACTCAGATATCTGATCTGATTTGTCAAGCCCCATGCACCTGCATGAAACAGAGTTGAATCTCACTTTCCTCCCCTACACCCCTTCTTCCTTTCCAGAGAGAAATCCTTAGGTCATGCAATTTATACATTGAGAGGGATCTTACTGGCAATATTGTCCACCCATGTTAGCATCACACATCAAAGTATGGGGAGGCATTTAGGGTGTCAGATGACAGTTCAGATTTGCTTATTTAGTTTTGTTGGCTGGGAGCAATAACCTGGACCTCTGGGACTGGTGATCTGCAGTGGCAACTGGGATGGCAACCTGATACTTTCCTAATCTTTTAGTGCGGCAAGAAATCCCAGGATGCACGAGGGGAAACATATCTATTGCTTGTCGAGGGCAGTTGCAGATCTCTTAAGTGTAATTTACAATACTCAGCATGCACTAACCTGACAGTTTATCCTCTGTGTTGCTTTTGAGTGTGTTTCAGTATATTTTTCTATTCGATGCTCTAATTCTGAAGCTGATCTGGACTGCTGGCTTTCCTCCCCAAAGGAGGGAGAATTCCCTTTGCATGGGGAGTTTATGCACGCCTAGAGGAATCGACATGTCTATTGCTTGAGCATTTCTGCATTAATTTGCCAAGCTGCACTCAGGGAGGGTGAACAGGGGGACACAGGGCTGAAGATTATCTGCCCTTCTGCATTCCCTGAAAGTGAGCAGGAAAGACCGCTACTGATTTTATGATTCATTTATTTATCCTTGGGAGTTTGTCCCCATAATCCTGCTTGGGCGTGAGAGGAGGGGCATGAAATTGGTTTCGGAGATTGCTCTGAAAATATTTCCAGTGGCTAGGGATTTCATTTGTCTCCCTTTGCTTACATGGGCCCTTTCTGGGTCTCTTTAGGAACGTATGGGCCTGGGGCTCAAGGACAGGCTCCCCAGAATCTCTACCTCTCTCTACTGCCTGGCACCAGAGCTGTCCCTTGGGTACAGTGAATCAGGGTGACCACCCCAGGCCCCGCACTTTGGGGGGCCTGGAACTTCGATAAAATCATGAGGAGGTGGGCAGGGAGGCGGCCGGTGAGCAGACTGGGGAGGCAAGTGGCAGGCTATCAGGAAGGCGGAGGGGGAGGGGGGAGAGGCAGGAGAAGCCCCCCTACCAGAACCTCCCCCTGACCCCAGCGCTTCCTGCCTGCCAGTGGGCCCTGCCAATCATAGAATATCAGGGTTAGAAGGGACCTCAGGAGGTCATCTAGTCCAACCCCCCCTGCTCAAAGCAGGACCAATCCCCAACTAAATCATCTCAGCCAAGGCTTTATCAAGCCTGACCTTAAAAACCTCAAAGGAACGCGATTCCACCACCTCCCTAGGTAATGCATTCCAGTGCTTCACCACCCTCCTAGTGAAAAAGTTTTTCCTAATATCCAACCTAAACCTCCTCCACTGCAACTTGAGACCATTACTCCTTGTTCTGTCATCTGCTACTACTGAGAACAGTCTAGACACATCATCTTTGGAACCCCCTTTCAGGTAGTTGAAAGCAGCTATCAAATCCCCCCTCACTCTTCTCTTCTGCAGACTAAACAATCCCAGTTCCCTCAGCCTCTCCTCATAAGTCATGTGTTCCAATCCCCTAATCATTTTTGTTGCCCTCCACTGGACACTTTTCAGTTTTTCCACATCCTTCTTGTAGTGTGGGACTCAAAACGGGACACAGTACTCCAGATGAGGCCTCACCAATGTCTAATAGAGGGGGATGATCACGTCCCTCGATCTGCTGGCAATGCCCCTACTTATACAGCCCAAAATGCCATTGGCCTTCTTGGCAACAAGGGCACACTGCTGACTCATATCCAGCTTCTCGTCCACTGCAACCCCTAGGTCCTTTTCTGCAGAACTGCTGCCTAGCCATTCGGTCCCTAGTCTGTAGCAATGCATGGGATTCTTGTGTCCTAGGTGCACTTGTTCTTGTTGAACCTCATCAGATTTCTTTTGGCCTAATACTCTCAATGCCTTCCCCTCCCTCTCAGCGCCTACCCCCTGCCGCGGATCAGATGTTTCATGGCATCAGGAGGTGCTGGGGGGGAGGGGAGGGCGCAAGGGCGCAGCGCGCTCGGGGGAGGGGGTCGAACTCGGCGGGGAAGACGTGGGGCGGGAAAAGAAGGGACGAGGGTGGGGCCTTGGGGGAAAGGGATAGAGTGTGGGTGGGGCCTGGGCAGAGCTGGGGGGCAGCCCTCCTCCCCCGGCAGATTAGAAACTCGGCTCCTATGTCCGAGGCCCCGCACCCCCATGGGGACGGTCCTGCCTGGCACCCAGAGCCACAGGGGCCAGGTGGGTTTGTGTTTCCCCTGGAGGCCTCAGCCTGGGATAGCAATGGGCATCTGGGAGTGGGAGCTGTGAGAGACGAGGCAGCAGGGGGATAGCGTTGGGCTAGCAGGCCCCTTAGCGCGCTCTCTGGTGCTAGCAGCATCCCATGCTGTCTGGTGCCCTCCATCTGCGACCCATAGGCAGCTGACAGGGGAGGGGATAAGGCACCTGAGCACCACACTCAGAGTTAAGGCTACTGGCACAGGCTACAGGGACTCAGACTCCATCTTCCCTCTGGCACGCTGCTTTTCTGGCTTCACTCTCCTCATGTAGATGGGGAGCTGCTTGCCCTGGAGTTAGTTCTTTTCCAATCCTGACAAGCTCCTTTTCTCGCTGGGGAAGGGAGGGGCTGAGGCACCACTACCTGGACTGGGCTGAGGGGGCTAATTGCACTCAACCAACAGAGCCCCTGCCAAGCTCCTCACTGAGACGCTCAATGTCAGGGAGCAGGAGCTTTTCTCAGCTTAGTTTGCCAGGAAGACGGCAGGCCACCAGCCATTGCAAACACTTCAGAGGGGGAAGTGGAGCTGGGCAGGGAGAGAAGCCGCCCCCCACAAATCAAATGCAGCCCTGAGAATCACAGCTGCAAATCAGACAGTTGCAGTATTGAGCTGAAAAGTTTCCCTCCAAAAAGCTCCACATCAGGGAGGGCTGGGAGAGCCAACTGCCACTAGGAAGGCAGAAACACACCGGAGGGAACTTCAAGGAACTGGATATTCCCCTGCTGCCAGTTCCCCCGTGCAATAAGACTAAAGTACCTTTTATAACAGCTCTGTGGACATTAGAGCAAAGAATTGTAGCATTTCCCTGACAACGCACTGGGATGGCAGCATGAATTTGACACTAACAACATCAAGCAAAAGCGAACCTCAATGTTGAGGTAGAAAAGCCCTTAATTAAACACAAATCTCCCTCACAGCAAGGACAGTGAGTGGCAAACCAAATGACTGCTTCTCTACTATTGCATATGTGCTCCCCCATCACAGGTTTGTGTGGCATGAGCATCCTCCTTTAAAGCAACGTGATTAGACCATATATCCAGAGGCATAAAATGCTGGAATGAACTAGGGTCCTATGGCAAGTGCAAAAAAAATGACTAATAACAATAAATTCCATCTCATTATTAAGACGACTTCTTGGTCTGGCTGCAGTAAAATAGTAACAGTTTTAATAGCCTGAGCACACTTGTAAATCCACACATTTGCAATTCCACAAAAATAATCTTTCTGGAATTACAAATCTCCTAGGACTTTGGTATCTTTCCCTGTGTATTTCTTACTGAGTTTTATTTTGAGGCATTGCATGGAATACAAAGATACCAGCCGTTTACAAAAAATCAGATAAAAGCCAAGTGACAGTATCCAGATGCTCTATAAGGCACTGATTCAGTGAGAGAAGGGGCTGGGGACACAATTTATCCTTTTATAGGCATTAAGGCCAGCCACTTTGCCATAGAAAGGAGTAGAAGAATCATTAGAGGGCTAAATGCCCCTTAGACTGCTCCCCACCAAAAAATTTACAACCCCAAGACGCAAGCGAGGGTGAAAAAGATAAGGTAGGAAAGTCACATTCACCAGCACTGAGTTTTCTGGTTTATAGTGCCTCAGCTCTGCAGTATATAAGTGATTGTATTCCTAGGGAGAAAAGTCAGAAGTGTTGCACATGAAACTCCCAGGAACATTCAGCAGCCTCCTGAGAGGTGATAGTAAGTTTATTTATTTAATACATTTAAAAAGGACTCAATCAAGGCTAAATGACAGACATTACAGACGGAAATCTTGATAGACCATCCAGTCAGTCTTCCTGTCAAAGCAGCTTTGATTCAAATCATTTTTAAACACTGTGGGGTAGTGTCTGAGCACAGTTACTATGGTGTAAATCCGGAGCAACCCCATTAGCTTCAGTGGAGTCACTTTGAATCTATTTGGGGATAACGTGAGACAAGAATTTGGCTAAAGCAAAGGCAAGTGGATTCTACAGTGTCAAAAGATAGGATTTAAATCCTCCTCTCTCATGGGAAGACATGTAGAAGGGTGCAAAAGTTGTAAGGAGACCCCCACAGTGAGACTATCACATAATTCCCAACACACATTGCCGTGGTGGGGGAGAGGTTTACTAGCTCTCTAAAGATGTGTCTATGCAGCAATTAAACACCCAGGGCTGCCCTGGCTCAGCTGATTAAGGCTTGCAGGGCTTAGGCTGCAGAGCTAAAAATTGCCACAATGGGGGGAGGGTCCCAGAGCCCAGGCTTCAGCCCGAGCACAAACAACTACACAGCAATTTTTGGCCCTGCAGCCTGATCCAGCTGACCCAGGCCAGCCACCGGTCTTTTATTATGGTGTAGAAATACCCTAAGGGGACAGAAGCATGACCTAGCTATACTGCCACCCGAGGGTCTGGAAGGAAAGCACGGTCTCTCCCTCCACCATCCTGGACATCCACAGAAAGCAGCATTGCCAATTCCTCAGAAGCTGTGCAACCATGATCTCTCTTGTTTGTGGCTGTGCAGTGTCCTCTCTCAGAAGGAACCAAAACCAAGAATGTATTAATTCAACTTCTAGTAACACCGTCTCCACCTGGAAGGGTTTGAGGAGAGTGTCTCACAGAGCTGTTCCAAATTTGCCTCTCCCTTCCCAAGCCCATGGAACTCCAAACCCGTGCAAGGCTTCCTGCTCCAGAAAAACACATGGCATAGCCCCCGCCAACCCACCATGTGCTACCCTCAAACCCATGCTTCCAGATCATCTAGTTACTGCAGTGATGGCTCAGGATCATGTCATGGGATACACTCACCACTAGGGCACCTCCTCCTGATCACTCTGGGGATTAGTACCTTCCAGGTCCAACTCCCTCTCCTGTCACTTGCTTGCATATCCTGCTGCCCCTCTGTCTCTCTCTGCAAGTCAGGGTGCTCTCTTCATGGCTTGGCTCTCTAGCCTGGTCACTATATTCCTCCCCTTCCAGGTTACCAAAGTTTCTCCATCCAAAATGGCATCTTCCCTTCACTGCGCAGACCATGCCACTTCTGCAGTGGCTGGTAGGGAAACCCAGACTATTCTGGGTTTGAGTCCAGGGACCCTATGTCTAGCACACGTGGTCTGCTGCTGTTTCCCTGGACTCCTTCCTACATCTTCTGCCTCCAAGTTTACCAGCCCAAACTCCCTCCTCCCAGAGAGTAACTGCAGGCTATTTCCCCTGCAGACCCTTTCTGCTGCCAGCTTCCTGACTTTATAACAGCTCTGCCTGATCCTTCTCAGCTGGGCTCCCTCAACAATCAGCCTTTCAAGCTCTGTCTCTCCCTCAGGTGCAACATATCAGGTTAATAAACCTAATTTAACCTGCTCAGCCTTATGTGGGGACGGACATCCCATCACAGAGCACATTCTTATTTCTTTTGCTCTCTCTTTGGAGACCACTGTGGTATAAATTTAGAAGAATTCTAAAAACCAGAAGCCAAGGAATAAGAGCATTTACTAGGCAATGTCTTTCTAAACTTGCTCCATGAGCACCCCCAAAAGAGCCCACTATGGTCCAGTGGATTGGGCTCTGAAGGGGGAGTCAGGAGAGCTGGGTTCTACTGCCAGGTCTGCTACTGACCTGCTGTACAATCTTAGACAAGTCATTTAGCCTTGTTATGCCTCAGTTTCCCATTCCAGGCTTTGTCTGTCTTGTCTAATTTGTCTGTTAGTCCTTAGGGGCAGATATTTACTAGGTGTCTCTACAGTGGCAATGGGAGCCCTAAGCCTGGCTGAGGCTGCTATTGTAATGCAAACAGCGAATGAAACAACATCTATGGAGTTCATAACATTATATGCATTCAAAGGGGTAGTTGCCTAATTTGTCTATATTTTGCCGTCACACCCACTGCATGGATATTTGACATTCTGATCTATAAAGTTTTTTTTAAAGATAAGTTTGCATTTCTTTTTATATAGTTGTACTTCACCTTGATAACCTCAACCACCTTGATCGACTGGTCCTTCGACCCTCATATAGACTGCGCCGAACACAACAAGTCTTCCATTCTTCTCGTATCCTGGCCTTTCTTCTCCATGTGCGGCCATGTCTTTTCACAATAAAATCTTCCCATCTCTTTGGAGGTCGGTCAAGTGTTGTTTAATTTCCCATGGGTACCACTCGGCGACAGCTGCAGTCCATCGATTGTCAGTGAGCCTCGCTATATGCCTGGCCCATCGCATTTTACTATGCCTGCTCTCAACAACGACGTCCTGCACTCCATTCTGCTGCGTGATCATTTCATTTGGGACTTGGTCATGGATTGAAATTCCCAGAATTCTTCTTTCCATCGCCCTCTCCGTGACAGAGAGTTGCTGGTCCTCTGTCTTCATCAGCGCCCATGTTTTGCTGCCGTACAATACTGCTGGAAGTACTGTTGAGTTGAAGAGGCTGGGGCATGTTGCCTTGTTGATTTTTCCTTGGAGGACATCCTTGGAATTGAATGCGCACCAACATGCTTGCTTTCTTTGCGAGAGTTCACCTTCCTGATCGTGGCACACGTTAATTTCTTGGCCCAAATAGACATATTGCTCAACTTCTTCTATTTGTTCTCCCTTGATTGTTATTTGGGCTTTTGGCAAGGTATCAGGCCACATAAATTTCATTTTGGAGCAGTTAATTTTCAGTCTGACTTGGCTGCTTTTTGTGGTGAGTTCTTGCAGCATTTTCTGTAGTTTGATAGTATTTTCGGTGGGCAACACAATATTGTCTGTGTGAATCTGAGATGGTTTAACTGCTCTCCGTTGATGTTGATTCCACCCTTCCAATTCATCTGCCTCACTACCATTTCGAGGCAGGCTGTGAAGAGTTTCGGTGGAACCATGTCTCCTTGTTTCACACCTTTCTTAACTGGGATGCGAAGGGTGGGGGATCAAATAAAGTTATATCTGTAGTGCAGTCAGAATTTGCTTCCTTTAATAGTTTGATATCATTTGTGTTGATGCCCTGCTCTGCAAGAGCTTTCAACAATGCATTGATCTCTATGCTGTCGAATGCTTTTTCATAGTCGACGAAGGTAATACATAAAGGGCATTTGTATTCTCTTGAGCGTTCTAATGGCTGGCTTATCATGAAAATGTGGTTCATTGTGCTGAAATTCCTTCGAAAGCCTGCCTGCTCTCTCGGCTGCTGCTTGTCCAGACCCTGTGAGAGTCGGTTTGTTATTATTTTGGTAAACAGCTTGTAGACATGGGAGAGCAGGCATACTGGATGATAGTTCTTTAGATCTTCATGATCACCCTTCTTGTACAGCAGAATGGTGTTGGACTCCTTCCAGCTAGATGGCATCTTCTGCATTTCCAAGTAATGGCTAAATCTCTGAGCAAGGGTTTCCCAGAGGTTTGGGCCTCCAGCTCTTGTCATTTTGATTGTCAGTCCATCTTTACCTGGGGCTTTTCCGTCCTTCGTTTGGTGAACTACATGTCAAACTTCGCTGACAAGGACGGGGAGTACATGCTCGTTGGTCTGTTGAGGTGTTGGTACTGGGACCTTTATCTGAGACGTGAACAGTTCAGTGTCGAAACCTTTGCAGACCGCTTCCATGCCTGTTCTGTCAATGACTGGTTTTCTGTCCCTGTTCTTCAGTGCCATTATTGTTGACATGTACAGTGTCAATTCCAGCTGTACTTCACAAGAAAATGAAATACATCTTTAAAAACCTTAAGATGCTTGAGTGTGTCTCTAAGCCTCTTTGATGTTTGATTAATTTGGATTTGGGATGGAATATAGTGTTAGAACCTTAATAAAGCTCAACAAGTGCTGGAATTTACATATTAGTTGGTAGAAAAGCTGGATTTGTAAAGAGAATCCTGGATTTAAAATATAGAGAGATTCGTGACTTTGCTGAAACCCTCCCAAAGGTTATTCTTCTATTAAAATGCCTGTTGTTTCTTTTTTCTTGCAACTATAGATTAATTCTGAGCACTTTTCTATAGGGAAAAAAATGAAGGGTCAGAAGCATTTCACGCAGTGGTGAGCTGGAGCCAGTTCGCTAGAACCGGTTGTTAAATTTAGAAGCCCTTTTAGAACCGGTTGTCCCACGAGGGACTACCGGTTCTAAAAGGGCTTCTAAATTTAACAACCGGCCAAAAGTGGAGCCTTAGGTGCCACCTCCATGGGTGCTCCGGGGCTGGAGCACCCACAGGGAAAATTTGATGGGTGTAGAGCACACACCAGCAGCTCCCCGCCCCGCCCCGCGCCTGACCCCAGCTCACCTCCTCCCCTGAAGCAGGCAGTGACTTCGCGCTCAGGCCCAGGAAGGCAGAGGCGGAATGGAGGGGACCTGGAGTGGGGGGGCATGAGCCAGGCCTCCCATGCCGCAGCAGGTAACATGGGGCGCGGGACGGGGGGGACGGGGACACGCAGGGGAACCGCTCCCCGCCCCAGCTCACCTCCGCCTCCCTGTGCCTGAGCGTGAAGCCACCGCCTGCTTCTCAGCCCTCCCAGGCTTCCCGCGCAAACAGCTGATTCACGGGAAGCTGGAGGGGGGGGCAGAGAAGCAGAGAAGGGCGGTGCATTCAGGGGAGGAGGCGGAGCGGAGGTGAGCTGGGGCCAGGTGCGGGGTGGGGAGCTGCTGGTGAGGGCTCTGCACCCACCAAATTTTCCCATGGGTGCTCCAGCCCCGGAGCACCCACGGAGTCAGCGCCTAAGGCGCCACTTTTGACATAATCAGTGGGGGGGAGCGGCTGCTCCTCCTGCTCCCCCCCAGCTACACTACCCCACCCCTAGGAGCCAGAGGGACCTGCCGGATGCTTCCCAGGAGCCGCCCCAGGTAAGCACCGCCGGGACTCCCCACCTCGCCCCCCGGCAGGTCCCTCTGGCTCTTAGGGGCGGGGTGGGCACCCACTACGGTGGCCCACGAGACCCTCCTGCCCAGTTCTGGGGGCAGTCAGGGGACAGGGGAGGGGAGGTGGATGGGGCAGGAGTCCGGGGGGGGGAGTCAAGGAACACGGGGGGTTGGATGGGGCAGGAGTCCCTGCGGGGCAGGGGTGGGCCACGACCCCCTTGTGGGGTGAGGAGGGAACCGGTTGTTAAGATTTTGGCAGCTCATCACTGATTTCACGTATACTGAGGCCTGGTCTGCACACAGATTTTGAACCAATATAACTAGTTTGGTTGGATGGGGAATTGGTTTTTATTGATATATTTATACTAGTACAATGCTTATGTCTTATACCAGTAGCCCAATATAATTTAGTCCGCACTAGAGGGGTTGTAGTGCTTTAACTATACCAGTATGATTAAAGCAACACAACTTTCTAGTGTAAACAAGGCCTAAAAGTCAAATAATACTAAGTAAGAGTTCAGCCATATAGAGATGTCTATAAAAACAGCCATTCTTAGTCAAAGATCGAGGTGGGCAAATCCTGGAAATAATAATCTGGTAACATCCATTTAAATTTGTATGTGAATTTACTTCAGCAATATCCCTGTGTGTTCCCTTTCTGAACATTTCAGTTGTTGAGTTTATAGGCAAAAAGACTTGCAGGAAGCCAACTGAGAAGTGACTTTCAGTATTTAAGCTGGAATTCCTTCGTCACTTATCCAAACAGGGAACAGAAGAAATACCATGTGACCTATTTTACCAATCAGAAATAATCTGAATTTAGAAATATCTGCAATCAGTGCATACAGTTAAAATCTGAAAAAGAGGGTTGAGTGACTTTGAATAGTTAATAAATTTGATCAAATCACCATCTGCTAACGAATATTCCATAGGCAGAATAGAGGGTTAAACCACGCATTGGAGAAATTGTTTATTGTGGATTATCTGCTTGGCTTGAGCAAAGGGGTAGCTGGTAAAGGGGATATAGTCTAATGGTTGGAACAGGGGACAGGGAATCAGCAGAACCAGGTTCTGTTCCTAACTGTATGACTGACTCCCAGAGTGACCTTGGCCAAGTTACTTAATTGCTCTGTGTCTCAGTTTCCCCACATGTAAATTTGAAATAATATTTATCTACCCCTCACGGATGTTTTTCGATGTCTGACACCCTTAATTGTATTGAGTAGTATTGTACTCTATGAGCCATTCTATTGAAACCAATAGAACTACTCTCTGAGTAAGGCACTACTCACCATGAGTAACAGTGGCAGCAACTGGCTCGCTGTGTTCTTCACTTGAAGATGCTATAGAAATGAAAAATAAAAGAATAATGAAACAGTACAATTCAAGAAAGGCGAAACAAAGCCCATATATTGGGCAAACAGCTCTGTGACAAAGTCAGCATTATCTTCTGCTGCAATTCCCAGCAGGCTGGAGAAGAGCATGATGCCATGCATTCCCCCAGTCTGGGGCAAATCTCTACAATCCTGAGCATGCAGCAGTCCAACAGTACAGCTGCCACATGCTCCCAGTGAGGAAGCTATTGTAAAGATGCCACTTGGGTACTTCTGTAGTTTCGCTCCCTCCCACTCCTCACAGAGAAAGGGTGCAAAGGGCCCTTGATTAAATTTAAAGAGCCCCTGCTCTGCAGACAGCAGACACAATTACTATAGAAATCCCACACACACCTGGGGAGCTGAGCCTAGAATCTCTGGAGTCCCTTGAGTTTATATGTCCCATCACCACTATCTGGTTCCTTTATCCTGCTGCTAATAATTTTCCACTCTTCAAACTCCAGCCCCCTACAAACAAGTTGAAGGAAGTGATTGCTCCCAGCACCAGTCAACTTCTTTAGGCCTGGTCTACACTACGAGGTTAGGTTGAATTTAGCCACGTTAGGTCGATTTTAAAATGAATGCATCCACACAACCAACCCCGTTCTGTCAACTTAAAGGGCTCTTAAAATCGACTTCTGTACTTCTCCCCGGTGAGGGGAGTAGAGCTAAAATCAACTTTGCTGGGTCGAATTTGGGGTAGTGCGGATGCAAATCGACGGTACTGACATCTGGGAGCTATCCCAGAGTGCTCCATTCTGACCGCTCTGGACAGCACTTTGAACTCTGATGCACTAGCCAGGTACACAGGAAAAGCCCTGGGAACTTTTGAATTTCATTTCCTGTTTGATCAGCATGGCAAGCTCAGCAGCACAGGTGACCATGCAGTCCCCCCAGAATCGCAAACGAGCTCCAGCATGGACTGAAAGGGAGACACTGTATCTGATTGCTGTATGGGGAGAAGCATCTGTGCAGGTAGAACTCCCATCAAAAAGAAGAAATGCAAATATATTTGACAAAATCTCACAGGGCATGTTGGAGAGAGGCTACAACAGGGACACACAGCAATGCCTCATGAAAGTTAAGGAGTTGAGGCAAGCCTACCAAAAGACAATGGAGGCAAATGGTCGCACTAGGTCAGAGGCCTATACATGCCACTTCTATGATCAGCTGCATGCCATTCTAGGAGGGGACCCTACCACTACCCACCACTGTCCGTGGACACCTACAAGGGGGGAGTCTCACGCAACAGGGAGGAGGATTTTGTGGATGAGGAAGAGGAGGAGGAGGAGGAGAATGTGCAGCAGGCAAGCGGTGAATCCATTCTCCCCAGCATCCAGGACCTTTTCATCACCCTAGAGCCAATACCCTTTGAAGGCGGGATCCCCGACCCTGAAACTAGAGAAGGCATCTCTGGTGAGTGCACATTTGTAACTACAGTACAGGGTTTATAAGCAATAGTGTTTAATGTTTGATTTGCCCTGAAGAATTGGGATGCATTTGCGGCCAGTACAGCTACTGGAAAAGTCTGTTAACGTGTCTGGGGATGGAGCGGGAATCCTCCAGGGACATCTCCATGAAGCTCTCCTGGAGGTAGTCTGAAAGTATTCTGGAATCATTGCAGCGCAAAGTATGGCAGCAAATGGTCCTGAGTTTTGGTCGCATTCAAGCAACATTCGGTCTATATCTTTCTGTGTTAGCCTCAGGAGAGTGATATCATTCATGGTCATCTGGTTGAAATAGGGGTTGAAATAGGGGAATTTTTGTAAGGGAACAGTAAAAGGACCCCGTTCATGCTGGGCTGTTTGTGTTTGGCTAAAAGGGATCATCCCAGAGAATAGCCACATGGTAGGGTGGGGGGAGGTGTGTGCTGTACATCCACCCGAATACCGCAGCTTCTCCTTTTAAATGTGAAACCCAACCCATTGCTTGCTATGGGAAAGGATGGCATTGCATTCCCACATGTTATGCGTAAGAAGCCAAACCCACATATCCTTTGCCTTACCATGGCTGCATGGAAACTGAGTTCTGTTGCCCAGCTGTGTGTGATGTGTCACCATACCAACAGGCGCTCAATATAAAAAGCAAAATGCGACCTTGTACCTAAAGCACATGTGCTGTCTGCTGTGAATTGCTTGATTCACTGTGAAAGAGACTCCCCTTTGTTCTCAGAAATGTATCATCTTAAATTTTACTCTCCCTTTTTATCTCCCCCCAGGTGAAAATGTTTCTAGGCTCCCGCTATCATCTCCGTCCCTGAAGTTATCACAGATTAGAAGGCGAAAAAAATGCATTTGCGATGACATGTTTTCTGAGCCCATGCAGTCCTCCTGCACTGATAGGGCACAGCTGAATGCATGGAGGTATTCACTGTTAGAGGCTAGGAAAGCATTAAGTGAGCGCAAAGAGCAGAGGCAGGAGCACGAAGAACAGAGGCAGGAGGTGATGCTAAGGTTAATGGGGGAGCAAACGGACATGATGAAGCATCGGTGCAGCTGCAGGAAAGCCAACAAGAGCACAGACCCCTGCTGCATCCGCTGTACAACCGCCTGACCTCCTCCCCAAGTTCCATAGAATCATAGAATATCAGGGTTGGAAGGGACCTCAGGAGGTCATCTAGTCCAACCCCCTGCTCAAAGCAGAACCGATCCCCAATTAAATCATCCCAGCCAGGGCTTTGTCAAGCCTGACCTTAAAAACTTCTAAGGAAGGTCCTCCTCACCCAGATGCCCAAGAATGTTGCGGGGGGGAGACGGGGAAGAGAGGCTCCAGGCACCCAGCCACTCCACTCCAGAGGATGGCCCAAGCAACAGAAGGCTGTCATTCAAACAGTTTCATTTGTAGTGTGGCTACAATAAGCAATGTGGCCTTGTCCTTCCCTCCTCCCCCACCCCAGTCCACCCAGGCTACCTTGTCAGTTATCCACCTTTTTTTTTAATTAATAAAGAAAGAATGCATTGTTTCAAAACAATAATTACTTTATTTCAAAGTGGGGAGGGTGGTTGGCTTACAGGGAATTAAAATAAAAAAAAAGGGGTGGGTTTGCATCAAGGAGAAATATACACAACTGTCACACCAAAGCCTGGCCAGTCATGAAACTGGTTTTCAAAGCCTCTCTGATGCACAGCGCGCCTTGCTGTGCTCTTCTAATCACCCTGGTGTCTGGCTGCTCAAAATCAGATGCCAGGTGATTTGCCTCAACCTCCCACCTCACCATAAATGTCTCCCCTTTACTCTCACAGATATTATGGAGCACACAGCAAGCAGCAATAACAATGGGAATGTTGGTTGCGTTGAGGTCTGACCTAATCAGCAAACAGCACCAGCGCGCTTTTAAACGTCCAAAGTCACATTCTACCACATTTCTGCACTTGCTCAGCCTATAGTTGAACTGCTTCTTAGTACTGTCCAGGCTGCCTGTGTACGGCTTCATGAGCCATGGAACCAAGGGGTAGTCTGGGTCCCCAAGGATAACTATTGGCATTTCAACATCCCCAACAGTAATTTTCTTGTCTGGGAAGTAAGTTTCTTCTTGCAACTGCTCGAACATCCCGGAGTTCCTAAAGATGCGAGTGTCATGCACCTTTCCCGACCATCCCATGTTGATGTCGGTGTAACGTCCCTTGTGATCCACCAGTGCTTGCAGCACCATTGAGAAGTACCCCTTGTTGTTTATGTACTCGTTGGCAAGGTGGTCCGGTGCCAAGATAGAGATATGCGTATCGCCCCACCACAGTTAGGGAAACCCATTGCAGCAAAGCCATCCACTATGACCTGCACATTTCCCAGAGTCACTACCCTTGATAACAGAACATCAATGATTGTATTGGCTACTTGGATCACAGCAGCTCCCACAGTAGATTTGCCCACTCCAAATTGATTCCCGACTGACCGGTAGCAGTCAGGCGTAGCAAGCTTCCACAGGGCTATCACCACTCGCTTCTCAACTGTCAGGGCAGCTCTCATCTTGGTATTCCTAAGCTTCAGGGAGGGGGAAAGCAAATCACAGAGTTCCAGTAAAGTGGCCTTACGCATGCAAAAGTTTTGCAGCCACTGTGAATCAACCCATACCTGCAACACTATGTGGTCCCACCAGTCTGTGCTTGTTTGCCGGGCCCAGAATCAGCATTCCACTGTATCAACCAGCCCCACTGCCACCATGATGTCCTAATTGCCACAGCCCGTGCTTTCAGGAATGTCTGTGTCCATGTCCTCATCAAAATCGTCCTTGTGCTGGCGTCTCTTAGCCCGGTTCTACGCATACTCCAGGATAATGCGTGAGGTGTTTACAATGCTCACAACAGCAGCAGTGAGCTGAGTGGGCTCCATGCTTGCCATGGTATGGTGTCTGCAGGAGAGCAGAGTTGCAGCGGAAGCGGTGGATGACAACAGATGTCACGAGAATAGATATTTATACAGCAAGACGAGAGGACCTGCGAGGTGGATTCATGGTACCAGGAGAGCAGAGTGGCAGCGGAAGCGGTGGATGATGACGGTTAGCAGTTGTACTGCACCATCTGCTGACAGCAGCATCCAGGACACAACAGCAGCGGTGATGGTGAGCTGAGCTGAGCAGGCTCCGTGCTTGCCGTGGTATGGCAGCTGCACAGAAAAAAGGCACGAAACAGTTGTCTGCCATTGCTTTCACGGAGGGAGGGGCAACTAACGACATGCACCCAAAACCACCCATGATAATGTTTTTGCCCCATCAGGCATTGAGAGCTTAACCCAGAATTCCAACGGGAGGTGGAGACTGCGGGAACTCTGGGATAGCTACCCACAGTGCACCACTCCATAAGTTGATGCTAGCCACGGTAGTGAGGATGCACTCCGCCGTCTTAATGCACTTAGTGTGGACATACGCAAATGACTGTATAAAATCGATTTCTAAAAATCTACTTCTATAAAATTGACCTAATTTTGTAGTGTAGACATACCTTTAGCATATCTATTGAACAGTCAGAGTACACTCTTTCAGTTATTAAGATTAACTCCATCATATCTAGTCTGGGAGACACATGCTTACAGGCTTGTCAGCAATCTTCTTATCAGATGCAAACCATGCCAAGTCATGAAGTGCAGAGACCTCAGACCATCATCCAATCTGGTCAGAGGGCAGCCATCAGTAATGTGTGACATTGTCTTTTTGTGCTCAGGGGTGTTTGTCAAGGTCTGTGTATAGTGGTAGTCTCAGGTTTGCCCTGATCTTCTCAACCATTCTGGCTGTAGCATCCTCGCAGGGAGCCACAGTACTGGTGTGGATTGAATCATCCCAGGTATGATGCTGTCAAGGTTCCTCCCCCACTCTGAACTCTAGGGTACAGATGTGGGGACCTGCATGAAAAACCTCCTAAGCTTATCTTTACCAGCTTAGGTCAAAACTTCCCCAAGGTACAAAATATTCCACCCGTTGTCCTTGAATTGGCCGCTACCACCACCAAACTAATACTGGTTACTGGGGAAGAGCTGTTTGGACGCGTCTTTCCCCCCAAAATACTTCCCAAAAACTTGCACCCCACTTCCTGGACAAGGTTTGGTAAAAAGCCTCACCAATTTGCCTAGGTGACTACAGACCCAGACCCTTGGATCTTAAGAACAATGAACAATCCTCCCAACACTTGCACCCCCCCTTTCCTGGGAAATGTTGGATAAAAAGCCTCACCAATTTGCATAGGTGACCACAGACCCAAACCCTTGGATCTGAGAACAATGAAAAAGCATTCAGTTTTCTTACAAGAAGACTTTTAATAAAAATAGAAGTAAATAGAAATAAAGAAATCCCCCCTGTAAAATCAGGATGGTAGATATCTTACAGGGTAATTAGATTCAAAAACATAGAGAACCCCTCTAGGCAAAACCTTAAGTTACAAAAAAGATACACAGACAGAAATAGTTATTCTATTCAGCACAATTCTTTTCTCAGCCATTTAAAGAAATCATAATCTAACACATACCTAGCTAGATTACTTACTAAAAGTTCTAAGATTCCATTCCTGGTCTATCCCCAGCAGAAACCAGCATATAGACAGACACACAGACCCTTTTTTTCTCTCCCTCCTCCCAGCTTTTGAAAGTATCTTGTCTCCTCATTGGTCATTTTGGTCAGGTGCCAGCGAGGTTACCTTTAGCTTCTTAACCCTTTACAGGTGAGAGGAGCTTTCCCCTGGCCAGGAGGGATTTCAAAGGGGTTTACCCTTCCCTTTATATTTATGACAGATGCACATGGTTGAGTACAGTTGTGTCAATCAACTTGACATGAGATCAGTGGAGCCAGACCAGACCACAGTATTCTGCTGCAGAGCAACAGAGGTCTAAACAAGATGATCCAAGAGTTTGAGTATTCGCTCCCCAAGAAGTAATGGCCAATTTGCTAAGAAGGTTGCTAAGCATCCTCACCTTAGCCACAGTTTCTCTCTGGTGGTTAAAATACACGTGAGATCTGTCTTGGGTTGCTCCGTGGTAGACTGGATGGGATTTGTGTTTCAAGTGATGACCACTGAGAGAGAGATTCAGTTATTGATCTGCTCTGGCATTGTAAAGCCTGAATGTACTTGAAACTGTCTTGGTAACACTTGGTTGTAAATGCCACCATCTGCAGCATTCAGCCATCTTAATCAAGTCAGTGGTTAAGGTGTCTTCAAGTTCTGGGAAAGAATGTGCTTGAAAACTTAAGCATAACATTAACTTGCAGGAGTGCATAAGCAGAATGTAGTTTGTCTACAGATTGAAAAAAAATCGGTGCCAGCTCAGAGCCTCGGAATAGACCATTGGTTTGTCTTTTCTATTCGCTACCTCTGTCTTCCACATGCACTCAGACACACCTGTTGCAGAGGAGAAGGTCAATGACATTGACAGGCTATGCTGGGAGTGCTCTTGACAATTTGACTACATGCCCCATCTGCCAAAGCATGTCATATGCTGCTGTTAGGTCCAGAAATAGGGCTCCCATCTTCAGATTTTTCTGAAAATCATTTTTGATGAATGTTGTCAAAGCTAGCATCGGCTTACAGGTGCTCTGGCATCTCTTAAAACCTGCTTCCTCAATGCTGATTATTGGCTCCACTTCTGGGGAAATGTGCTGAAGGATGAGCCACTCCAGCATCTTCAATGTCAGCAATGGTGGATACACACAGACATGGAGACATTTCCTGGTACAGCAATTTTCATAAAACCTTCACCATATCACTCTCATTACATAAACTGTACAGACAGATTAGAGCCACAGTTACCATATAAATCCCACGCTCACCTGGAGAGCTGATACTACAATTCCTTTATTTCCATGTGGGTCAAGGCAGTGGAGAGCAATAGCACTCCCTTCATTTCTACAAGGCCAGCTCATTCCAAACCTACTCACAAACACTGTGGACAGCTATTGGGCATGAGGACCAAGTTGCTTGTAAGGTGGCAACTTTACAGATATTGGGCCAGATTCCCCCTAGAACTCAGTTACTTTGTAGTGATTCAACAATGCAAAGCTGCCTGAAAGCCAGTTAAGGGGAACCCCAGAGTGGCACAGAATCGGTATAACTATGCTTCAGTGATCCTTAACTGCTGAAATGGCTCCGTAGGCTTTGGAGGTGGCCAGGCACACTTAAAATAGCCCTAAGACTGCTCTAAATTGTGCCAGGCTCCAAAACAGATCCCAGTCCTGCCCTCCTCAGGTGCATTTGCTACTCTTCCAGTGTTGCTGAGGGTCTGAACCATCCCTTCTTTATGTGGCCAAACCATTTTTCTTTGAACTTGCCTTTGTTTCAGGTGAAATGGTTTGGATTGGAAATCTTTGCTATTTGATCTGCTGCAAAGAGCATGTCTAAGAGCTCTTTTGAGAAGTGCACAAGGATGAAAGGAATTGGGGCACAATGCAGCTTGCTTGTTTTTTTAAAATAAAACTGCAAAGAATTGCAAAGAGAAAAGTTCTTGTAGTTTTATTTTATCTGAGGACAGGCTGCAGACAGCAGGGTTTGTATTTACATCCCATTTAGACTTGTAAATGTGTTCTGTAAATACATCTCTGTAAACTGTTTTCCTGGGAAAGCCTTCTCTTATTATGTTTTATTGCTTAGTCTGTGTCTGTTTCAGAAGAACTTGGGTGGTTCCTGGGGACAAATAAAGAGCTGTGACTTATTCACCCAGCAGCAGTGATTCCTGTCCCATGGGGCGGGGCCCAGCTCCTAACGCTACACGTCAGGCTGCAACGCCACTTAGTTTGGGGGATCTCTCAAATGAGGGACCTGGGGTAAACTGTCCCTTCCATCTCGTCCCCAGATGGCCCTGGATTCACACCTTATTTGAAAGTTGTCTACACTTGGAATGCAACAGATGCACTGCTGTAGAGCTTCAGTATAGACACTACCTACGCTGACAGGAGGGGTTCTACTGTTGGCATATGTAATCCCCTTCAGACAGAATTCTTCCATCAACCTAGCACTGTCTGCACTGGGGGATAGTTGGCTTAACGGTGTCATTCAGGGGGTGGATTTTTCACATCCCTGAGCTGCGTAGTTGGGTCAATTTAACTTTTTAGTGTAGACCAGTCCTGAGAAGATCTCTTCCTTTGCTAATGCCTAATCAGTCAGCTGTGTCATACCTTTTAGGCTCTGCCTGAACTGAGTTTCCTTGCACTGGTGTGACCTCTCCCAGTATCTTACCAGATAAAACCCAGCAGTACAAGCCCTGGTTTGCACTGGAGGACATTCATTCTGGAGGTTAGCACCAGTGTGACTGGGAGAGTACACGGAAGAAGCGACACCAGTATCAATCTCCCTAGTCTAGACAAGCCCTTCGTTCATTAGGCTGCTATTGTCAACAGGCTTCCAACCAGACTTGGCCCCAGTGCAGAAGCAGAGTAGGCAGGACCTGGGTCATTAGGATTAAGGTGACTGTTTTAAAAATAAAAAGCGAGATATTTGTGTGCAACAATTTTTAGGGTTGTGAAATACTCTTAGGAAAGGGAAAACAGTCACTTCATAGATTCACAGATTCATAGATATTAAGGTCAGAAGGGACCATTATGATCATCTAGTCTGACTTCTTGCACAATGCAGACCACAGAATCTCACTCACCCACTCCTGCAATAAACCTCGCACCTATGTCTGAACTATTGAAGTCCACAAATCATGGTTTAAAGACTTCAAGGAGCAGAGAATCCTCCAGCAAGTGACCCATGCCCCATGCTACAGAGGAACGCGAAAAACCTCCAGGGCCTCTTCCAATCTGCCCTGGAGGAAAATTCCTTCCCGACCCCAAATATGGCGATCAGCTGAACCCTGAGCATATGGGCAAGATTCACCAGCCAGATACCCAGGAAAGAATTCTCTGTCGTAACTCAGATCCCACCCCATCTAATATCGCATCACAGGTCATTGGGCCTATTTACCATGAACATTTAAAGATCAATTAATTGCCATAATCAAGTTATCCCATCATACCATCTCCTCCATAAACTTATCGAGTTTAATCTTGAAGCCAGATAGGTCTTTTGCCCCCACTTCCTCGCTCTCTCCCTCTGTGCTGGCACCATGATGGCCAGCTTCCACCTCTACAGCCACACCAGCATGCTTCTCGCAGTGGAGGGCTTCCTCCACACTCCTAGAAGGTTCTGCTGGGTCAGGAAAACCCCACCTGGAGCATCAGTGGCAGATCACAGGAGGGCAGAGCTCTGCCTGGTCCCTCTGCCCCACTCTTCCCTCCTTTCTATGGTTCATGCATTTGTGGAAAAGATTTATTAACACGTGCCACTATTGGTCTCAGCCATCACCCTCCTGTAAATTCAAACACCTCCCCTAATTTCAATTCCTGGGGAAAATTCTGCCACTATCTGTGTTCATAAAGTCATTCAGAAAATGGAGCTGGATCTTCCATAGTAGCTCACATATTTCCTACAGTTTCTAAAAGTGGAGGTCCTGGCAGGAAGTAGCAGAATTTAAGGCACAAAGTGGAGTGCATTAGAATTCAGAGCATTTCAAAGCTGCTCTTGGGTAATTCTCCCCGCCCCGTTAACTAATGATAATAGACTCACACTGGTGTATAGCTGGAGTAATACAATACTTTCATATAGATATGTTCCAGATAGGAATAGATATGAAAATATTCTTATGTGGAAATATTCATGTAGCCATCTAAAGATAAATATAGCTTAATAAATGTCAAAGCCATCTTCCTGACTTAAAAAAAATCTCATCTCCCTCCCCCCAAATCCACTAAAAGACCCATAAAAGAAGGTACTTCCTGTTTCACCTACCCCCATCTGTAATCTCCGCTAACAAGACGGTCGTTCACCCACTCTTCATAAAGAGCCAGATCCAAAACTGATCTCAATCAAGGCAGCACTGTTGGCTTTAATGGAGGTAGGGCTATATACAACAGCTGAGGGTCTGGACTACAGAGCTAAGCATAGGGTTTCAACCCAGGGAATCATGATCCCAGAGGAGTCACAAACAAGTATTGGGATCATGATCACCTGTTCTTCTAAGGGTACGTCTACAGTACGAAATTATTTTGAAATTATTCTATTCGAATTTTCAGAAGCTATTTTATACATTCGGTCTTCTGTGTCCCCACTAAAGCACATGAATTTGGCAGATTGCGTCCACTGTACCAAGGCAAGCATCAAATGTCGGAGCAGTGCACTGTGGGTAGCTTTCCCGCAGTCCCCGCCACCCATTGGATTCTGGGTTAAGCTCCCAGTGGATGATAGGGCAAAAACATTCTTGCGGCTGTTTCTGGGTGTGTGTCGTCAGAAAGCTACGGCCGACAATCATTTTGCGCCTTTTTGGCGTGCAGACGCCATACTGCTTTCAGCAGACGGTGCACGGCTGCTCTCCTGCTACGATGAATCCACCTCTCCAACTCAACTGTGCTCAGCCATCGTGAACCAAGCAGCATAGCTTCCGCCACCAACTCTGCTCTCCCGCTATTGCCACGCTTCCAAGCTTCTCCATGTTGTCTGTCCTGGGCTCCCACCCCCGTGAAAGCCACAGAAGACAACCGTTTTCAGCCGTTGTTCAGCTACCGTGAACCAAACAGCACAGCTTCCGCAGCCACTCTGCTCTCCTATATTTCACGCCCTTTTTCCAGGATTACCCGTGCAGGCGCCATAGCCACGGAGCCTGATCAGATCTCCGCTGCAGTTTTGACCATTGTAAATACCTCGCGCACTATCCAGCAGTATGTGCAGTACCTGCAAAACCGAGCGAGGAAGCGACGACAGTGTGATTACTATACTGATGAGGACATGGACACAGATGTTCCTAGAAGCACGGCATGTGGTGATTGGGAGATCATGGTGCTGTTGAGCCAGGTTCATGCTGTAGAACGCCGATTCTGGGCCTGGGAAACAAGCACAGACTGATGAGACCGCACAGTGTTGCAGGTATGGGATGATTCCCAGTGGCTGAGAAACTTTCGTATGCATAGGGCCACTTTCATGGAACTTTGTGACTTGCTGTTCCCCACTCTGAAAAGACACCAAAATGAGAGCAGCCCTCACAGTTGAGAAGCGAGTGGCCATAGCCCTGTGGAAGCTTGCAACGCCAGACAGCTACCGGTCAGTTGGGAATCAATTTGGAGTGGGCAAATCTACTGTTGGGGCTGCTGTGATGCAAGTAGCCAACACAATCATTGATCAGCTGCTATCAAGGGTAGTGACTTTGGGAAATGTGCAGACCATTGTGGATGGCTTTAATTCACTGGGGTTCCCTAACTGCGGCGGGGCAACGGACAGAATGCGTATCCCTTTCTTGGCCCTGGAACACCGGGGCGGCCAGTACATAAACCGCAAGGGGTACTTTTCCATGGTGCTGCAAGCACTGGTGGATCACAAGGGACATTTCACCAACATCAACGTGGGATGGCTGGGAAAGGTGCATGACGCTCGCATCTTCAGGAACTCTGGTCTGTTTGAACAGCTGCAGGAAGGAACTTACTTCCCAGACCAGAAAATTACTGTTACGGATGTTGAAATGCCTATGGTTATCCTCGGGGACCCAGCCTACCCCTTAATGCCATGGCTCATGAAGCCGTACACAGGCACCCTGGACAGTAGTAAGGAGCAGTTCAACTATAGGCTGAGGAAGTGCAGAATGGTGGTAGAATGCTGTGTTTGGACGTTTGAAAGCGCACTGGAACAGTTTACTCACTCAGTTAGATCTCAGCACAACCAATATTCCAATTGTAATTGCTGCTTGTTGTGTGCTCCACAGTATCTGTGAGAGTAAGGGGGAGACGTTTATGGTGGGGTGGGAGGTTGAGGCAACTCGCCTGGTGGCCAGTTTTGCACAGCCAGACACCAGGGTGATTAGGAGAGTGCAGCAGGGTGCGCTGCACATCAGAGAAGCTTTGAAAGCCAGTTTCATGACTGGCCAGGGTACGGTGTGAGAGTTGTGTTTGTTTTCTCTTAAAGTTACCCGCCCCTTATATATATATATTAAAGGAAATAAAGTCACAATTGTTTAAAAAATGTTCTTTATTATTTGTTGCACAAAACATTGAGAGAAATCAGAAGCTAGACGGGGGAAGGGGGTTGGGTTAGTGGGGTGGAGGAGGAGGGAAGGACAAGTCCAGAAACCAAATCAAAATTTAGGATATGCCAGTTTTCAGCTGCCTGTGCAATCCTGTAGCCTACCCTCCTTCCTCCCCCACCGTGTTCTTGAGCGTCTGGGTGAGAGGCTATGGAACTTGTGGAGGAGGGAGAGCAGCTATTCAGGGGCTGCAGTGGCAGTCTGTGGTCTTGCTGTCTTTCCCGCATTAGATCCATCATACAGTGGAGCATGTCAGTTTGCTCCCCCAGGAGCTTGACCATAGCATCCTGCCTGCTTTCATTGCGTGCATCCCTCCTCTCTTCATATTCATGTAACGCTTTACGCGACTCCACAATTGTTTGCCTCCATGCATTCAACTGGGCCCTATCAGTGTGGGAGGACTGCATGAGCTCGGCAAACATGTCGTCCCAAGTTCGCTTTTTCCGCCTTCTAATCTGCACCAGCCTCTGGGATGGAGTAGATAGGGGCTACATTGAAACATTTGCACCTGCTGCAGGAGGAGAAAAATGGAGGGTAGTATTTTAAAAGATATATTTTAGAGAACAAAGGGGACACTGTTTCTCAGTGAAACAGGCAATTCATAGTACACAGCACATATTCTTTCTGTACAAGGTCTGATTTTGCCTCCTATACTGAAGTGCCTGCCACTTTGGTGTGAGTAAGCCAACACATGCAGCCAGGCAACAGAATTCAGCTTGCAGGCAGCCTGTGGGCTCTCTGGGATGATCGCTTCACACAACACCCTCCCTCCCCTGCCCCCCACACACCGCGGGGCTCCGATGAGGATCTGAGCAGGGATGAGCCCTTTAAACTAAACACAAACAGCACAGCGTGGCTCCGATGAGGCTCTGAGAAGGGATGAGCCCTTTAAACTAAATGTGAACCACCCAGTGCGGCTGGGTTTCCCCCCACCCCCCACTGTGTGGCTCCGATCAAGCTCTCATTCACCAGAAGTGCCTTGTCCATGGGTCATGGTCTGGGAGCATGCTTTGGGAGTAGGGGGAGGCTATTGGCTCCAGGGTTAATAGTTCCTGGCTGGGGGGAAAACAGATTCCCCACTTGCCGCCTGTGCACTGTCTTCCCCCTCCTCCTCCTCCTCTTTGTCCTCCAAAAACTCATCCTCCTCTCTCCATGCCACTCCCCCCTTGCAGGTGTCCATGGACAGTGGTGGGATAGTGGTGTCATCACCCCCCATAATTGCATGCAGCTCAAGAGAGAAGCAGCATGTATGGGGCTGTGACCCAGAGCACCCGTTTGCCTCCCTGGCTTTTTGGTACGCTTGCCTGAGCTCCTTGATTTTTGTACGACACTGTTCTGTGTCCCTGGAGTAGCCTCTTTCTGTCATGGCCCTGGAGACTTTAGCGTACGTATCTGTTCCTTTTTTTGGAACGTAGTTCTGCCATAACAGATTCGTCTCCCCAACATGCGATGAGATCCAGCACCTCCCATTCGGACCGTGCTGGAGCTCGTCTGCGAATCCGGGGCTGCGTGGTCTCTTGAGATGGTGGACTCTGCATGGTCGCCTGTGATGGTGGACTGTGCTGATGGTCACCAGTGCTGATGGTGACCAAACAGGAAATTCAAAAGTTCCTGGGGCTTTTACTGCCTACCTGGCTAGTGCATCGGAGTTCAGAGTGTTGTCCAGAGCGGTCACAAGGGAGCATTCTGTGATAGCTCCCGGAGGCCAATATCATTGAATTGTGTCCACAGTACCTGTAACCCAGAACTGCGATCTCGATTTTAGTGCTACTCCACTTGCCGAGGTGGAGTACAGAAATCGGAGTAAAGAGCCCTTTACATAAAAAAAACTGGTTTGGTCGTGTGGATGGAACCAGTTTTATTTTGAGGTAACTCGGCGAATTCCAAAATAACCGCGTACTATAGACCAGGCCTTACATAGCTAATGGGCTAGATCCCAGCTAGATCAGAGGGGAGTCCTACGGGTGGGGCTGGATCCAGGTTCAGGAACTGTTAAGCCCCACTGGAGTACAACATGCAAAATTTCTCCTGGCTTCTTGATTACAGAAAGATGTAGAAACACCCATATCAAGTTCCTCTTTTCAGTATATTCCCATGTAGTCAATCTAGTGATATTTCATAGAATCATATCAGGGTTGGAAGGGACCTCAGGAGGTCATCTAGTCCAACCCCCTGCTCAAAGCAGGACCAATCCCCAATTTTTGCCCCAGATCCCTAAATGGCCCCCTCAAGGATTGAACTCACAACCCTGGGTTTAGCAGGCCAATGCTCAAACCCTTGAGCTATCCTTCTCCCCCTATTTCAGCTAGCAATAACTTCATATACTGGCATGCTTTTTTTTCAGCCTGGTTTGCCAAGTGTCAACCACATTGCATCTTAGAAATATATTTTTGTGTGTTATCATTTATGTTAGAATTTGTAAGGTGATGTAAATTTCCCCTTATCTCTTCCTGGATGAAAGCATAACTGAGCAGTGCCTCCAGAAAATGTAAAAATACAGAGAACAAAACATTTCACATGCAGAAAACTTCCAAATATCCATTCAAGAGCAGAACAAGGCACAGGGCGAGGGACAGGAGTGGGGTGGGTTGCATTCTATTGTGAAATTCAGTTAGCAGGAAGAAGTGCATCTGCTCAGTGTAAGACCAATTAATTTATTTTTTCTTAAAGATTTTTATGGTATTTAATTGAAGAGCTTTTAGAGGTAGATGTATGTTTCTATTTGTCAGGCATGTAGATGAAAGGGAACTGAACTGCATTTTGATTGTTGAAAGGTGGACAAAATTGGGAGAAAAATAATTAAGTTATGTATTTCCAGAGAAAATGCAACATGAAAAATTAGGGTTGCCTTTGATGATGTTTGACTTTTATGTGCAGCCGATCAACCGTGCAGAATTACTGGATATCAGTCCCTCGCAAAAAGGGTGAAAATATAACCTAAGCAATGTGGTTTAGCAATCACAGATCTCAGACTTTGCAATGAAGGTGGCATGGCTGGGGACAGTCTGCAAAGAAGTTACATTGTGTAAATAACCTCCATGCAGTTTAGCTGGATGTTTATGAAAGACTGTGAGCTGCTCAATATTTAACTTTTTAGATAAGCAATAATCTCTGAGGTGTTAAGTATCTTTACCAAGCGGGCAATTATACCTTAGCACATGGGTAGTATTTCAGGTCAGCGCTCAATGAATAAGCAAGAAAGCTCATCCATTCAGTCATTGTAGTGCATTGCAGATAAGCAAGAGGGAAAGAAGAATGCACTCCACTAGCTGCCATCACAGGCAAAATAGCAAGTATCCTTAATACATTGAGTCGTGTTGAAGCAGAGTTTCAGTTAAAAAGGTATTGGGTCAGGCCTGTTTTCCCCGGCATTATCTCCACTGTTGGTCCTCAGAGGTCTGAGGACAGGTCCTCAGTGGGTGAAGACTGTTCTAGCTCTACTGAAGTCAATGGCACCGTGAAGGTTTTCCCCAGCTGACAACTTGTCCCTGATGTTTACCATCAGCTAATTATATGAAGTAGTATCTAACTGATAGTTCTTGTTCATGTATTTGCTGAAATATATAGGCCGCAAAGCAGTAAAACCAGCCCTAATTTCACTGTAAACTCCAAATCTGTCATTTAACTGCATGAGTAAAGCATCCATCAATGGGGAAAATAGCAGATTGTGTCTTTAATACTAACAATTCATGATCCCTGGAAAGAAAGCAGCTTTTCACTGGATTCAACAGTTCCTTGTGCTATGCGGGGCACACTCAATACCACAAGCACAGTTAAGAGAAGTGGCTTTGGTTTCTATCACAGGGCCTGTCTGTTGGCTTTATTGCTGCAGAAAATGGTAATACAAAGGAGGCATTGTCAGTCGGGCGCTTTGTGCACCTCGACGGCTTTGTCCACTTATTGAACTCAGCTCCGCACTCTTTCAGAGAGAGGCAGGAAAATAAAAGCTCACACTTGAGCAGCTAAAAGAATATGTGCTTCCTTCAGCCACTTTTTTGACAAAGGACAGCAGCACTTGCAGGGAAACACAAACATTATGCAGTCAGTCTATACCCAGCCCATCCATCATATCACTGAAAAGGTCTTCCCAGAGTAGCTGCTACAACCTGCAAGCCAATAAAGCCTCCAGCATTGCCAATGTGGAGGCCAATTCTTGGGATTCTGCAGCCAACCCTGCAGTCTTGTGAGTAAATTGCCAAAGGACTGTAGGAACAATAACCCACAGGTCAGATTTATAAGAAAGAATTATCAACCAATCTCTTTACATGTGCTGGCAGTCCCCATGAATTACACCCATGAAGCTCACTTCTGTGCAGGGAGCCTGCAGAAGTCTACCAGTTAAGTGCCACTGAAACCCTCAAAGTTAGTCTGAAGAGGGGTTTAAACTGGCATAGGCCTTGTGCTGGTCTGCCCTGCACTGAATTTCACCCTCTGTGCAGACAAATTTGTTGTCCATACACTCCAATGCCAGTGCCCTGTTTCTGTCTGCAGACAGCAGAGCCCCCAAATATTGCCCCAGGCTCTCTTGTGAGGGAGAACAGGGAAATACAGAAAATCCAGGATCTAGGTGTGACCTTGAGCACAGATGACGAGTGGCCAGATTCCAAAAGGAAACTTACTTACACAGAAGTTAATTACACAACAATCTGCAACCAGCAACATTAAGCAGAATGAAAAATGGAGATATCAGAGCTGACCTTCCCTCTGCAACTTCTGGATGGCTCAAGAGAAGAAATCTTTTAGATGAGCACACTGTGCGCCAAATTCTCCTCTGGTGTCACCACAAGGGATTTGCATGGAGTTACACCAGGGATGAATTTGGACTTGTTCCTTTGTCAACCCTCCATGGTCAGTTAATCCAACAACCATGTAGCCCTGCTGAAGGTAGGCAAGGTCTGATCTTGGACCACTCAACTCAGCAGGGCATGTGCCATAGACTTCACCAGGAGCAGGCTTTTCATGAGGGAAAAGAGAGAATGCTCACAGAAAACACAGTTGTTGCAGAAGAGTCACTATGGGAGGAATTTCCCGAAGCACTAAGCATTAGCCTAACTCTGCTCCCCATTAGTCAGTGGCAAAACTCCCCTCTATTTCCATCAGAGCAGAGTTAGGCTAATGCAGCATGCATTTAGAAAAGCCGCCCTATATGCCCAAGCTTCAGAGTGACTCTTCAGGCATGTTGGTACCAGTCAGGTACTGTCCCAGGCAAGAAACACTCCGCACAAGCATACGCATTTTACATTTTAAACCCTCCTGGAATGACACGGTCGAGGATGATCAAACCTTCTATGTTCTTCACCCCTGTGCAGAGGGTGCTGCTGCACCTTTTAAGCCCTCAAAATAGGGTAAAGCACTGCCTAGACCTTGTGCTGGCCCTCTGCACCCTGACTGAACAATGGTGAATCAAATGTATGGTGCTACAAGGCTATGGGCCAGGTAAAGAAACAAATAGAAAGTGGGAGCGTTCTTCACAGATGTTACCCAGAGGAGCCTTGCCTCTCAAGCAGCAGAATGTGAGAAGCTGGTGCACTCCAGGGAAAGCAGCAGCTCCAGCAGGAGTCAAGCAAGGTGAAACAGCAAGTACAGTCCTCAGGGAGTTTCTAGCCCCACCGGGTGACCATTCCCTTACATGCAAACGTTCAGGGCACCAAGTGCATAGGCACAGTCACTGTCATCCCAGTGGGGCACTTAGCTATGCTCTCCCCAGATTGGCGTGGGTAGCAGCAATCTGACAGCCACTCTGCAGTACTCTCATTCATGTAAGGCTGGGCTCCCAGGAGCATCTTGTCCATTTCCTGACTTATTACCTTGCATTTCTTGTGCAGTCCTCCACCACTGTGCTCTGCAGGACATAGCTCCCACTGGCACAGAAGGGACATAGTTAACTTAATTTTGTTCCAAACAAAAAAGCCAAGTCAAACCATTAAAGAGACAGTGCTAGACAGTCCTCAGGCACAAGAGAGACATATTCTTTGTACCATCTGGAGTTAACATTAATTCTCAATCAGGAAGTCTCCAAGAAAGAGTCTCTGGAAGGATGTAAGGAATGAAGAATTTATAAAGTCTGATTCTTTCTACCTCAGCTGCTGGGCCCCTCCACATTCACCCATAGGTGCTGGAACTAGGGGTGCTACTGTACCCCTGGCTTGAAGTGGATTCCATTATACAGAGGGTGTACAGTTTGGTTCAACGGCTCTCAACACCCCCACTATAAAAACTGTTCCAATGCCTCTGCATCCACCTTTTTCTTGTGCTCCGCTTTGCCCAGATCTTCAGCTTCATCAGAAATAACATGGCAGCAGTGGCATCTATTTGTCTAACTGGGACTGGCTCCTCTCTCCTGGCCTGTGAAGTAGCAGGACTACTTCAAGGAAGAACCGTGTATTCTGTAAGCTTTACAAAGCACTTCCTTGTATGTGTATGCAGCTTTTAGGACTGTGTATCCGAATGGAGTGAAAAATCACAGCGCATCTGCCTTATCTGGGATCTGATATCCAGGCCCATGTGTTCCATTGTGACTATTGTCTTTGATAACAATAATTTTAAGAGCATCTCCATAGAGATGAGGGATCCTTGCACCTTTGAGCAACTTTAGTTTCTAGCCTATTTTTAATGGAATCTTCTTGAGCAGGAAAGGATATTGCACAGAAGAGCTGTAAAAGCATCCACATAGGCAGAGCCTTCCTGGCAAGAGCCCTGCTGGAGTCAATGGGAATTCACAATGACATAAAGGCCCCTGGTGGAATGGGGCCTTAATCTGTTTATTATTGTGAAAGGAGCCAGAGAAGCTTAAACCCAGAGCTAGTCAAAACAAAAAACATTTTACTCCAAAGTTTTCCGTTTTTGTTGAAAAACTCAAAACAAACATTTTCATTTCAAATTGCAGTTTTCATGTCGGTTTTTGGATTTTCAGGGCTTGCCCCTCCACCCCCCTTATAAGCTCCAGAGGGGGAAGCGTGCCTAAGGAGCTGAGCGTTACTTTGGTTTAGTCTTTCTACTGTTGGTTTGTGGCGAGTCAGAAAGCTTGCATGTAACTGCAGCTGGGTGAGTCCCTACCTGTGTGTATGCTGGTGGAAGTGTAAGTCCGGGAGTGTGTCTGCAGCTTGTCACAGCAGCACAGCGTGAGAGGGAGCCCAGGCTAGTGGGTCAGAAGGCTTGGTGGTACCCCAGTTCCAGGTGGTGCCATGGGGGGAACCCGTCACAGCCAGTTCTCGGGATTTTATCACAAGATATTTTGTATTTTTCTTAAAGCTGTAGCTGCTGGAATCAATTGGTCACATGAGAATATTAGTTTTCAATTTAAAATAAGTAAATTTCTAGCCCTCATGGTTGGTTAGAGAGAAGAACCTGAAATTGTGACCCCTGTGTTTCCTAAAGACTCAGAAAGGCATATAAACAGAACCAAAAGTTTATCTATTTTTATAGAATCTCAGGATTTGGGGAGGGTGGGGTGGCTCATTCATGATTTGTAAACGCGTGGGTTTGGCAATTCCGGGTTCAGGCAGTGATACTCAGTTTCCATTTACTGACAGTCCATCTGTGGTGACTAATTCAAAAAGATCAGATACCTAATGGACTCGCCAATTACTTTGCTTTAGTAATCGACTTATTCAGAATAAAATTTCCCTTTCAGACCACCCCATCGCTGCAGAAGGGCACATTAGGGGGCTATCAATGGGAAACTTTCCGTTGACTTTAATGGGCTTTGGATCAGGCCCCAGGTGAGCTGCTCACCTGAGAGAGAGGAATGTGCAGGCTAGTAGTCTCAGCAAAGAACTGAGCCAGGGTCTCCTAAATTCTAATAATGCTGACGCTGACTCTCTGTGGCCTTGGTCAAATCACTTAGCCTCTCTTTTTCAGTTTCAGATGGGGATAGTAATACCAGCCCACCTTGCAGGATTGCTATGAGAATCAGATAATGGCATAGATGCTTTCCTGCAGGGAGATTCACTCAGCATAGGCTCAAGGAGGCTATTTGATTCTGATGATGCATCTGCACCAGTGCTGGACCCAAAAGTAGGTTATGTCAGCCTAGGGCTTGCTCTAATTGGACTGGCTGGACTCTGTGAAAGCTGGGGATTGCCAGAGCACAGTGGTGCTTTGGCCAGGCCCCCTCCCTGCCCCCATCATGGCCCCCATACCAGGGCTGGGGGGATGATTCGTGCAGGGACTGAATACACTGGCTTAATACCTACTGAGAGCTCCTCCATCAGGGAAATTCACAACTGGCCATCTCTGCCATAAAAGCAACACAGAAGGGTTAGAAGGAAGTAGAGAGTCTGGTCCAATCTTTTTAAAGTGCTATAAGATGAAAGTTGCTAGGTGTTATTATTGCACATCTCTGTGTAATGCTTTTACTTGCTACTCTTATCAATTACAATCCGTCTCCATTAAAACTGACCTCTTTAAAAGTATCAAAGCCTAGTTTAAAAGAAGCTAATTTTGGAGCTCACATTACCCACTGCAAATGCATCTCTGAAACTGTTTTTCCTATCTCTCTGTTGCTGCACTTCTAACTTGGTAATAGGGACATTTCACACATGTTATTTTTAAGGCAAGACAATCTTTGAAAGTGCCTATTCTGCTTGCACTGGTGACAGAAGCTGACGTACAGTGCACTTCTCAGTTGTCAGGAGGCTCAGAATATATCCCAACCTGCTTCTATAGATGGGAAGACTGAATGGGTGCTTTTTGCAAATAGAACATTAACTTTGCTGACAGTAATAATAAGGCTACTAAATCAGCACTTGGACTTTTAACCTTACATATGCTATTTAAATTATATGCCATTTTTATAAACTGGATAAGTGACTAATCAAATGTTTACACATGTGACTTGTAACTGAAACTGTGACTTGGTAGCCTAGGGAAATGGTGTTTTGTGTTTTTAAACAGAAGCTGCAGGATGTATTGGTATGAAAAAAAAATCACTGATATGTACTAATAATGGGGCAGACTGGGATACATTTACCCACACTAAGTAGTACCTGCCCTCCAGCGCGCCTCCCACCCCACCCCCAAGAAGTCTATTGTCACCAATGTAGGGCACAGCTGCAGTTAAGATATCACCTCTGAGCCAATGTTTGCATGACCTTCAACAAGAGAAAAGGAGGACATCTAAGTCTCCTTCTCACACATACAACACTGACTGCACACACCTGCAACCGTTATCTAGCCTTGAGTTATTGATAGTAGACCCTCAGGCAGTTCAGTTTGGTTGCATACCCCATATTTAAGATGTCCATCCAGATTTTGGGCTAGATTCATATCTGACGTAAGCAGCTGCAACTCCATTCAGTGAGGAGAATTTGAGCCCCTCCTAACAGTTCAGGTCTGAACTCACCACTTTCTGGTGAGGTTTCCAGTGCTTCCTCTTTCTAGTCAGGCCATCAACCCTATTGTTCTTGTGGTATTTCAGTATTGTGAAAGATACAAGAGGGAATGAAGGTGTAAACTAGTGGGGGGGGGGGCAGGGCAGGGATTATTAACCAGATATTTCAGATCCTTTAAAATTAATCCACTTTGTGTTGTGGGTGTTCTCTCACTCACCCTAATATTACTCACCGGTGAGCATCACTGGTAGAGGTGCTAGAATAAGCCAAAAAGTGATCTTCGAATATTTTCACACATACAAGTAGCATGTTTCGGTTACTGTCTGTGGAATTGTTAATTGCTGATCAGAGCATTCAAACACCCAGTAAGTACTGCAAATATATTTTTAATAAAAAGTGCCAAATGAAGGTGAGTGAAATAAGGGTATCTATGAAGAAACGTAAGAACAGCCATACTGAGTCAGACCAATGGAACCTCTAACCCAATATCTGACAGTGGCCAACACCAGGTGCTTCAGAGGGAAATAGCAGAACAGGGAATCACTGAGTGATCCATCCCCTGTTGTCAACTCCCAGATTTTGGCAAACAGAGGCTAGGGACACCCAGAGCATAGAGTTGCATCCCTGATCATCTTGGCTAACAGCCATTGGGGGAGCTATCATCCATGAACGTATCTAATTCTTTTTTGAACCCTGTTATAATTTTGGCATTCACAACATCCTTTGGCAATCAGTTCCACAGGTTGATTGCACATTGTGTGAAGAAGTACTTCCTTTTGTTTGCTTTAAACCTGCTGCCTATTAATTTCATTGCATGACTCCTTGTCTTATGTGAAGGGGTAAATAACACTTCCTTATTCACTTTCTCCACACTGTCCCTGATTTTATAGACCTCTGTCATATCCCTTTTAGTTATCTCTTTTCCAAGCTGAAAAGTCCCAGTCTTTTTAATCTCTCTTCCTACGGAAGCTGTTCCATACCCCCAATCATTTTTGTTCCCCTTCTTTGTACCTTTTCCATTTCTAATATATCTTTCTTTGAGATGGGGTGACCAGATCTGCATGGAGTATTCAAGGTGTGAGCGTACCATGGATTTATATACTGTCATTATGATAAATATTGTCTTATTATCTATCCCTTTCCTAATGGTTCCTAACATGGTTAGCTTTTTTGACTGCTGCTACACATTGCTTAGAGACAGAAAGCTCCCATCAGCTACAGGGGAAGTATCCTGGTCTTTCCTGCTTCTTCTTCCTCCAGACCTAGACCCAGGTTGCCTGATCTCAGAGTCACTACTATATATAATGACTCTAGCTCAGTCTTCTGATTACCTACCTGCCAAGGGCAGGGGCATATTTTACCCTGGTTTCCATGTTGTGTTCAGTGGTGGACAGTTCCTGATGCAGAGAGCAGCCCTGCATCTAATAAGTGTTAATTAATGAAGAGGAAAGGAAGAGGGAAAGAAGAGAAGTTGGGACGGGAAGAACACCCTTGGCCTTCTCCAACATCAGAAAACAAGGAAGAAGAAGCTGCTCTTTTTGCAGAGCTCCCACCACGCTAACCTACCCCGCCAATGAATTATCAAACCCATGTTCAAGGCAGAACAGAGACTGCCACAGTTTTGTTCGGTGGGTTGACAAAATTTGTAGGGCTAGGCTCCTCGGAGAAAGCACAGCATTCTCTCCCTTCTCTGAGCAAATGTACTGCCTCCAGGGAAAACCCTCAGCCGAGAGAAAGTGATCTAGGCTGTCATGCCCTTCAATGCCCGGGTTGACAGAGGACACCTGTTTTCCTGAGGACACACTAGCTAAGGAAGGCATCTTAAATTACCTCACCATCCTCCTCCTGCATTATCAGCACTGCCGCAGATCTTGCTGCTGATGGATCCACGGGGGAATGGAATTGGTGGTTAAAATCTAGGCTCTTGTTCATCAGCTTTACGATGGTTTTTACCATGGTTATACCTGAGCAGGTCACAAATGTTAATGGATTTATCCGTGAGGGCTGTAAGTGTTAATATCCCACAGGAAAAGCCCACCCTGCTGGAACACTCATGAAGAAGCTAAGCGAACAATTCTCAGTGAGACACCCACAGGACTTTGTGCACATCCGTGTCCTGTATGACCCTCCCAGATGACTTTGGGCTTGATACTGTTCCCAATGAGGGCAACCCCCTTGGACCTCAAATTGTAGCCTTTGAAGTTGATATCCCGACTCCTTTGTCCCTTTCCCTTGGTCAGCTTCTCCCATGATACTAACAACTTCATTCTCACATGCACAATCTCTTCTGTGAGGTGTGCAGCACGGCCTCTGTCCTTTCCTGGCCGCAGGTCTTGCTGCTCCACTAAGTGGCAGGGAGTTACAGAAGTATTGATGCTGACACCCCCAACCTCTGTTACCATCTCATCATGGCTTTGCTTTGATATTTCTTCTGGTGGAAATGGAGGATTTTAGATGAAAGGTCCACGGGGTGACACAAAGGCCTTTTCATTCAAACGAGTTTTCAGTCGTCTAGTTAATAGCTGAACCAAGCATTCCAGCAAGACGCCGGCCTTCTGTAGGGATGCTCCTTCCTTTCAAGCCTTCCTCCTTAACTACCTGAACATAGCATACATATCAAAGGAGTGACCTGACCCGAAGAGACTCTGTGCAGCACTGAGGCTGCCAGTCGCTCGCTCAAAAGGCCTCCGCAAATCTACCACCATGATCGATGACTGGCAGGATGGGATCCGACTGATGTTGTGTTTGATTGCTTCAGTTTGAAGAGGCTCTTTCTGGACAATGCAGTTGTGCCATTTAAAACATTTGGAGCCAATGCATGGAAACATCCTGAGCGCCCAGCGATGTGGAGGGAGCTGCTCTGACTGAGAGAGACTCTGAAGTTATTTGTCAGCTTTGCTGAACCGATGAAGAGACCTTGGTCCTTCACCACTTCTGAAAGGGTTACTTGGTAGTGGCTGTGGGGAGGGTCATTGAAAATATTTGGGATGGTGAGTGGCACATTCAGGGGCCCAGTCCTGTAGTTCTGACTGAGATAAAGTCCTATTCGGCTCAATGAGAGGACATCAGGATCTGGACCAAGAAAAGTAGAGGTATTTTCTCACCAAATTCAGGTGGAACATGGGAGGTGCCTGAAACTTTTTAAGATAACTTTATGAATTGTCAGAAGCTGGAAACACTCTGCTGAATATCAAGCATACACTACACGGCTCAGCTTTCCCCTGCTCCTGTGTGCAAATAACACAGTGAGAAAGGAAAGGATTGTGCAGTAGCCTCTGTGGTGTTGAATAGCACAACACGTAAAAAAAAAGAGCCCAAGATAGAGACTCCTCCTTGGGTTCTATCCCCTCTCTGCTACTGCCCTACTGGGTGATCTTAGGCAAGTAATTCCTCCTATCTGTGCCTTTGTTTCCTCTCCCTCCTTTTGTCTGTCTGGTCTGGATAGATTGTAACTCTTTGTGGCAGGGATTGTACCACAGGTATGTGGAGCACCTAGCATAGTGGGGAAGTATTCTCATTTGGGGCCTCTGGGCACCATTGTAATTAATAACCACATCCTATTGGCCTTATACTCAATCAGAAGGATTGTTTGTTGTTGCATCAGTTAATAGAAGTTAAATCTAAAAGATTTATGGTTTAGCCCCTAGTGCTGCAAAGGATCTGCCCTGCTGGAGTCCCATTGAAGTCTATGGGACTCTGCATGGGTTGAAGGATCTGCCAGGGGGTGCAGGACAATCCTTTGGAAAGAGAGGGGAATATTGATAATGAATATCTGTTCTTTTGTATAGCCATTCACATAAAAGAATCTCAGAGTGCTAGACTTGGGATAAACATAGAAGGGCTTGGATGTTTAGCCTAGCTATCAGTCCGTATCATTCAACTGCACATTTTAGATTCATCAATCTTCCTCAGAGATTTCCAAGACTTCCTGCTTCTTGTCTGGCCAGAAACACCATATCATCAGCCTCTCTTGGGATTCTACAGCACTTTTATTTCTGCCTTCCCTCCTGCCCCCAACAAAAAAGAAATCAGGAAGTGCAGAGAAACATGAAATTAAACAAAATAAGTATACCCTACCCCCAAATTTTTCAGAATCAGTTCAACTTTGAGGTGAAGGTCTGGCTCAATTCTTTAACTGCACATGTTTTGGCATCTCCATATAATGTAACAAGAACCTTCTCCCACAGAGCCTATGAAACAGGAGAAGCATTCAATCCAATGTTGCTAGACATAGTTGCAGATCTCAGTTCCTTGCTATTGCTGCCAGGTTGGGCAACAAAATGTTGGAGACTCTTCCTAAGCTCTCTTTGTGTTGGAGCTCCCATATGGCATGTGTTCTACACAGCCTGGGGACACAGCACCAACTTCCTCTGTGTAAATCCCTCATCTAGAAGATGGGAGCTCTCAGCTCTGCTTATAGTCATGGATGGTGCACACAACTGAGATGTTACTTTTTCCTCGTCATCTTTCAGAGGCTTCAATTTGCAGCACCGCCATGGTCAGGGGCTTTTCATGGAGGATAGGTCCATCAATGACTATTAGATCTGTGTGTCCCTAACCTCTGTTTGCCAAAAGCTGGGAATGGGCGACAGGGGATGGATCACTAGATGATTGCCTGTTCTGTTCATTCCCTCTGAAGCACCTGGCATTGGCCACTGTTGGAGGACAGGATCCTGGGCAAGATGGACCACTGCTGTGACCCAGTATGGCCGTTCTTGTGTTCTTACCTCACGGGGAACGTTTTCCCACAGGTGCATGGTGATTTAACGGCAGGGTGGTTGCAACACTGCAATAAAAGAAGATCCAGGTGCCTCTTATTGCCATTCTGCAGAAACTGAGCAGCTTCCACATGAGATAATCCCGAGCACTGAAGCAGACTGAAGAAAGCTGTTTGCTAAAGCAAAACAGCTGTGCACAAAGACAGGGAAGAGCCTGTGACTTTCACGCCATTTATTTAGCCTCGCTCCCTTTCTCAGTCTCTTGTTTTGTTTGTGTTGTGTTGCTCAGACTTGCCCGACCTTGACTCTGGCGCCTGCTGACGTCTATACAGGGAATATGCTGCTTCCCTCACAACCTGAGAGAATTAGGGCCTTGCCAAAGCTGGTGTTGCATTACAAACATTTGCAATGGGAACACTTTCACTTCAGCTGTTGCTGGTTTAAAATAAGCAGGCCAGCTGTATCTGTGCCCAGCAGCATCTTGGCCTGAGAAGGTTCTGATTCTATTCTCAGCAGAATTGTGAAAAAGAGCTAAACTTAGAGATCATTTATCACAGGTTTTATGGACCTCTTAAAGCTGCATGAAAAAAAAATACTTTCCGTAGTAAAGGCAGTGCATTTTATTATGCTCATCCAACAGTGTAACCTTAGCTTAATTCCAGCTTACTGGAACTTAGGGTAGTTCTGGAAGAATAAAAATTGCCAGCAAACAAAAGGAATCCTAAATCTACATTCCTTAAGACAGTTAAAGTTGCACAACCTTAGATTTGACCTCAGGAACAGAGTTAAACAAGCAAAAGCAGTCTGAGCTGCAAGCTTCTTTGAGAGCCCAGAATTAACAGTGCAGTGGGCTGTCCCATGCCTGTGTTTGTCTTTCACTCTGTAAAAAGAGCAACCTATGAAAAAATGAGATTTCCTCTCAGTTACGTCACTGTGACAGACAACAGCTCCAACCTACAGTATCTTACAGACTTGTACTAACATCTTCCTACAGAAAAGAAATACATCACCGTATTTGCCATAAAAAGTTACTCTTGAAAAAGGTTTCCGGAGTAATTTTTTAATGGAAAACACCTTGATGCTGCTAAACAAGGCCTCTTGGAGATGCAGCATGCTCTAGTGTAGAGGGCACTGAACTGGGAGTCAAGAGAAACTGTGATCTGTTCTCAGCTCTGCCCCTGAGCTGCTGTGTGACCTTGGACAAGTCCCTTCACCTCCCTCAGTATGTCTATCCTGTACAGCAAACCCATGTCTGTGGGACCCAGACTTGCGAGCCGGGTCTTTCCAGGCTCATGCTTGAGCACCCATACCACTTTGTGTTTCCCTATCTCATTTGCCAGCTCTTCAGGGTAGGAACTCTCTTACCATGTGTATGCACTGTGCCTTTAATAATGCCTGTTCCTCGTCAGGAGCAAAGATTAGCCGAGCACCTTTGGACCTAAATGCATGTGCTTCTACAGCTGGAGCTAAAAGGCCGCTCTCAAATAGCCAAGACTGTAGCAGGCTCAACCTCTGTACGGCCCAGTCACCAGTATAGGAAGTGATGTCTGCACTGCAAGTTAGGGGGCGTAATTCCCCTGCTCATGCACACATACTCCTCCTAGCTTGAGGAGTGCTGGTGGAAGTACAAATAGCGGTGTAGCCGTGGTTGTACTGACAGTGGGGGTACAGCTAAGCCATGCCCAGTGCACAGCCATCAGTTTCAGGCAGGCTATACCCAGTATGACTCCGCCACGCGTTCTTTGCTGCTACTACAGCTTCACTGCGAGGTATACTCATGCCAGCTTGATTTTCTCCTCACTGCCAACTCTTTTGAAGGTGACAATACTTTTGAGATAAGATTTTTTTATTATTATTTGTAGAGTGGATTGAATAGTCAAAAAGTGAGTTACAACTGGTTCACTATGTTTCAGGGGCTGTCGTTTATAAGTATAGGGACAATTACTGGCTATTTGTGAAAATGTCCCTGAATCCCAGAAGTTTCACCAGTTTCCGAATGAATTCCTGGGAAAATCTGTACCAGAAAATGAGTTATTCACTAATCTCACAACACCTAACTGTTTTAGGTGCCTAAGTCTTATTTTTTCAAGTGTCTAAATCCCTTTTGAAAGTGAGATTTAGGTTCCTAAATCAGGCATTGCAACACTGAGCACAGCAATGCTTAAATACCTTTATAAATCTTGACCTAGGTGCTTTTCACTCTTCTCCTTCTGTTTAATATGTTCCAATCATCCAATCAGGGAGCAGAAAAACACCATGTAACTTAGGTGACCAACAGCACAACATGAAGAGACAAAGCAAGCAGTGAACAAACCATAGTCTGAGAATGGTTCACCCAGACTTGGCAGTGAAGGTGAATTCCCCCAGGAGGCAGAGGGCCAGCCCAAGAACGGTGGGTTTCAGAGAGATGCAAGTAGTGCCTATGCCTTGGGCTGTCTGTCTGCACTGAGGGGAGTTTCACCTTGAATACTTACAGACATCAGTTACGTTAAAGAAACCAGGATGGGTCCATGGCCTAAAAAGGAGCTACATTCTGTATGAATATTATTCATACCAAATAGTTCAACAGACATCATTATTTGTTAGGTCTGGTGTTGTAAGAGTTGGGAGAAAGCAACGTCTATAGCTGAAGGACTAAACAAACGTGGGCTGGACATAGCAATGAACTAGGCACCTCAGAAGATGATGCTGACATACAGAGTCTTTTTTCATAATGGATTAGTGACAATGTTCTTCCTGGCCAGGGTGAGAGTTTGATGCCTTATGGAAGAAACAGATTTTTTTGAGATTTAAAAGAAAAGAGAAAATGAGTGCTTCAGATATGCATGAACTGACTGTGAGCTCTCTGAGACAGGGACTGTCTTCTTAGTACTTGACTGCATCACATCTAGCACAACGGGGCCCTCATCCTTGATTTGGGCCTCTAGGAACTACAGTAATGCTAAGAATAAGTCCTAAGAAGAAATAGTATAGGATTGGGATGAGGGAGATGATGGCTTCATCCTTGAAGTCTGCTAGTCTGACACTTCTCATTGCATGGCAACATTTACTAAAACAAAACATAGCTGCCAAGATTTGTGCATGAGTGACATGGCATGCAAATTATTGAATGAACTACTTTGCATATTTACAACTAATTTGCATGTAACCATAATGCTGGTGTGATGGGGCGGCTGCCCCTCACTGGCAGAAAAAGGGTTGCCAATTAGAGGCAGCCAATTAGAAAATGGTTGAGAGGAGTAGCCAATCAAGGCCCGGCAGGCTCATATAAGAAGGGCTGCAGGGCAGAGCAGATTCAATAGCTGCCTGGAGCTTGAGGAGGGAAAATCAGGCTCCTAGCAGGAGGAAGGAATGCCAGCACCCTGGACAGAGCAGTACTGCCAGCAAGGACCAGGGAAGCTAGAGAGAGCTCCTGGCTAGCTGCTAAGACTGGCAGGCTGAAGCCCTGAGGTAAGGGCAAAGAGGGTGCTGGGGGCCATGGGAAAGTGGCCCAGGGAGAGGTTGGAGGGGACACAGCATGTGGTTGCCATCTACAGGGTCTCTGGACCAGGTCCCAGAGTAGTGGGCAGACCTGGGTTCCCCACCCATTCCTTGCCATTGGGGAAGTCACCAGACAATTGGCTGTGGCTGCCACTGAAGGAACTGTCTGGGCAGTTGACTGCAGTTCCCCCAGAAGGGGGGAGAAAGAAGTGTGACACATCTGGAGGGCTGTGCCCTGAGGAAGACGCTGTGGTCCTTGGGGAGATACGGGTCCAGGAGCAGAAGTGACGTGGGTGAGACACCACCAGAAGAGGGCGCAGAGCTAATTCCCAAGACAACCAGCAGGAGATGCCACAGAGGTAAGCCACAGCTGGCTTTAAAAGAGGGTGAGGATTTGGTGCTTATGAAGCCTGGCAAAGGAAGACTGCTGTTTCTACAAGGCAACAGCAGGGCAAGCTTCCTGCATACACGCAGACCTGCCAGCAGGCCTCAACCCTGATCTGAGGGTGCTTTTGTCTAAGGCTAAGAGAGTAGTTCAGTTTCCATGGCTTAGGCCAGGGGTCAGCAACCTATGGCACGCGTGCCAAAGACGGCACGCGAGTCAATTTTTAATGGCACACTGCTGTCTGCCGGACCTGGGCAGATAGCAGTGTGCCACTAAAAATCCTGCCCGGCCTGCTCTTTTCTGCCCCCGCCCTCTCCTTGCAGGGCAGACAAGCTTCCCCCTCCCCCCGCCTCTTCCCCCAGCGTGCTGGGTTCCTGCCCCTCCTTCTCTGCCTCCCTGCGGCCGATCAGCTGACGGCCCTTGCTACGGAGGGGGAGAGGTAAAAGCGGAGCCGCAGCGCGCTCTCTGCTCCGGGGACCTTGCGGAAGGGGGTGGAATTAGGGCATATCCTCTCCAGCCCCCTGCCTTGAGCCGCTCAGGGCAGGGGGCTGGGAGCATTCCCACGACCTCAGCGCACACCCCCAGCCCTCTGCCCTCACCCCTGAACCCTCCTCACACACACCCAGACCTCTGCCCTGACCCCTGCACCTCCCACACACCCCGGCCACGTGCCCTGACCCCTGCACTCCCCCCACAACCCCAGCCCTGACTCCAGCACCCCCCACACATACCCAGCCCCCTGCCCTGACTCCTGCACCCTCCTCACACACCCCCAACCCCCTGCCCTGACTACTGCACCCCCCCACATACCCAGCCCCCCCACACCCCATGCCCTGACTCTTGCACCCCCCACATCCCCACTCCCACCCTGAGCACCAAACGGGAGCTCCTGCACACACATCCACACACACACACACATTCCCACCTGCACCCCTCGCACCAAATGGGAGCTGCCCAGGTCAGCACTCCATACCCAAACCTCCTGCCCCAACCCTGAGCCCCCTCCCTCATTCTAGCTCCTAGCCAGACCCTGCACCCCAACTCCCAGCCTGCTCCTTCACCCCCAGCCCTGTTCTCAGCACACTCCCACCCTCATCTCAGTGCAGAGAGAGGAAGAGAATGGCTAGAACCAGGGAGAAGGTAGGTACCCACTCTATGTGGACAGGGCCGGGACTCCAGACCGGCAGCGGGCTGAGCGGGGCCAGCAGCTGGGACCCTGGCTGGCAGGAGCCGGCAGATGGAACCCCAGACCGGCAGCGGGCTGAGCCGCTCAGCCCACTGCCAGTCTGGGGTCCCAGCGGCAGGCCCCGCTCAGCCTGCTGCCAGTCTGGGGTTCTGGCTGCCTGCCCCTTGCCAGCTGGGGTCCCGGTGGCAGGCCCCGCTCAGCCCGCTGCCAGCCTAGGTGAACGGAACCCCAGGCCGGCAACAGGCTGAGCGGGCCAGCGGCGTAAGATCAGCATTTTAATTTAATTTTAAATGAAGCTTCTTAAACATTTTGAAAACCTCGTTTACAGACGACAATAGTTTAGTTATATAATATATAGACTTATAGAGAGAGACCTTCTAAAAAACGTTAAAATGTATTATTGGCATGCGAAACCTTAAATTAAAGTGAATAAATGAAGACTTGGCACACCACTTCTGACAGGTTGCCAACCCCTGGCTTAGGCAGTTCTTGGCTTTTCTACTGGGCCATCAGTTAGTGCAAAGCTAGTGGTTAGTTTGGGATGTGGGAGCTGGAGCTGAGGCTCAAAGACTCATCTCATATAGGGGCCTCCAAAGAGCCATTTGATGGGAATAATTTTAAATCTCTGAGCTGGGCTGGATTCCTAATGGTGATTTAGAGACCAAAAGCTCAGATGCTTGTTAGCAATGTCCCGAAGCACTCAGTCCTTTAGTAAGTTATGCTTGCGAGAGCGACCCTTGTATTGTGGAGCAATACATGTATCAACTCAAGTTCTGACCTTTAAAGGACAGCACCCACTAACCAAAATACAAACACTAAAAATACAGCAATCAACTATTGATGCAGCATCCACATTCATCTCTAAATATAAGGTTTTGCAATGTTTCAGCATCTATTCTAAAGTCCTCACATTCACATATATTGTTTCAGCCTAGGTGGCTGAGTAGGTTTGACCCTCCAACTTTCAGAAACACAACTCAGAGCACTGTCACTTGAGCAGGGGGAATAACTGGGATAGAAACATTCTGTCATTGTCTCTGAGGAGCATCCCATGGCAGCAGAGCCAGCTGTTAGTGAACTAACACTAAAAGGTTAGCTATCAGAATCCCTCAGTTCCAGTCTCTGTGCCAGTGTCAGGATCCTGACAAGGGCAGTCAGGACCCAGGGTCTAATCTGAGGCTTGGAACAGCAGAAGAGTCTGTAGTCAGGTGATAGGCTTTGATCCTTGGTATCGATCCTGGCCTAAGTCAGGGTCCAGGTCAGGAGGCAAGGTCCAAATAGGGTGACCAGATGTCTTGATTTTATAGGGACAGTCCTGATATTTGGGGCTTTTTTTAATATGGGCTCCTATTACCCCCCACCCCCATCCTGATTTTTCACACTTGCTATCTGGTCACCCTAGGTCCAAATCAAGCTGAGGTCAAAGCCCGCAGTTCAAGAGCAGGAATAATCATGACAACTACAAGAGATCCACACTGTTGCCTGGACATTTCCTGGACTGCCCCTTGGGTTTATGTAGGTTGAGGAGCCAATCAGGAACTATGATGCTGCTGCCTGTCGGACCCCTTGAGGCGGGACTTCGGTGATCTGTGTCCACAGTGGGTGGTCATTAGTGGAGTGCAAGCCAGCTGCTACTGCTGGGTAGCAGCATAGAGGTGGTGCCTGCCTGGCAGCTCTATAGGCCCAGGTTCAAGAGCTACTAGGCTTTATATCTAGAAGCATAATCTGATCTACTGGTTAGAGGCTGCATCACCATGTGTAATGCTTGGACTATTTGCAGGCAGTGTACCTGAGACTTCTGGATCGAAAAACAGGCGCTTCTCTAATCTGCGCTAGAGAACAATGCATGTTGATGCCTAAGCAGTAGCAGCCTCATAAGTTTTTACATGTGACCCCACCACTAGAACGGGACAGAGATCTGCACTGTTTGTGGGCAGTGGACAAGCACATTACAATTTTATCAGCCAGGCAAAGCAAAGACTAGAAGATGTTGTATTAGAGATGGTATGGTAATTCCAGATCTGCTGTGTGACCTTGTCTGACCGCTGCTATCTCATCTATACAACAGGTGAATGGTAGTTGCCTCCCCTAAGGTTGGGGGTATAAGATTAGCCCAGAGATGAGCTGGGATTAGAACACATGACTCCTCGGCTTGTAGCTCAGTATGCTGTCAAGGGTAGGAGGACTAAATCTCTGTCACCCTTCCCCAGCATGTGATATGCTACCATTTGTGCAGCAATGTGTGACAGACCTGCAAGATGAGTGACACTTGGCAGGCCTGAAGTCAATGCAATTGGACCTTTTCAAAGGAGATTTCCTACAGCGTGTGTGCAGTGGGGAAGGGGAGGGAGGAAGCAGCTCTGTCCCTTTATAGATGGTTCTGCAAAAGAAGCATTTCAGCCTTGTATTGATTTCCTGGGGTTTGCATCCTCATCCGTCCCTCCAGGCCTCCTAGCACTCACAGCCACTGATTTTTCCTCACTGTTGCAAACCAGCCTTGTTGTTCTCATTGCCACAGCTAGGATTACCATGAACACTTTAAACATACCATCTGGGTCAGCATAACGAGGTTAACTCTGTCCAAGTGAAAAAGGAACTGTTCTCAAGCATTCAAGGACGCTCACACCATGCAGTGTTCAGGGGCCTTCGCCAGGCATCCTGCAGCCCATGTAAATCTTCTTCAGATCAAAGAAGGGGAGCCCTAAGTCATCCCCGGCTTGAGGCTGATTTGTCATTGGGATCTTTGTTTTCCCCCCAGTTTGGTCTTTCTCTAGAAATCCACAGTAACTAAGGGTACATCTACACTGGAGCTGGAACTGGAGCTGTCATTTGCAGCTCAGGCAAATCTATGCGTGCTAGCTTTGATCCAATCAGCATGCTAAAGATAGAAGTATAGCCGTGGCAGTGTGAGCAGTGGGATGGACTAGTCGCCCACGTATAATCCCACATGGGACCCTCCATACTTACGTTGGTGGCAAGCCCATTCCCCCGCCCACACTGCCATGGTTACACTTCCGTTTTTAGCATGAGCTAAGGCACAAGCTGGAAATTGCCACTCCATGGGGAAGGTAGAGGGACCCTCAGAATGACTTTAAAGCAGTCAGTGTGCTGAGTGTGACAAGCTACTGCCCACAGCCGAGCAGCACTCACTTCTAGAATGCTTGTTATAGCATTTGTATTGCAGTAGCGCCTAGAGGGCCCAGTCAGCCCAGCATCCATGGTGCCAGGTGTTGTACAGACACAGAACAAAAAGACAGTCCCTGCCCCAGAGAGCTTCCAGTGCAGTCTAAGCCCTTTAATGAAGCTACACCCCGGTGTGGCAGTTCTTCAGCTTACTAAGTATTACTATTCACGGAGTGAAATTCACCCCACCACGAGGCCTAACCACCATCTGAGTGTCACTCAAGCCCCATTGTGATGGCTTGTGTTGGGTGTAAGTGGAACACACGAGTCTTAAGCTGGCTATGTCGTGAATTTTGCTCATAACATCTAGATGTGTGTCAGGTGCCTAACAAACATGTAGGAAGACAGGCCCCTGCCCCGTAGGGTCTGCAATCTAAACAGACCACATACAAGGAGGGAGATGTTTTTTTTTTATTTCCCTTTTCTGATTTGCTCTTTAAAACAAAAAAAAAATCAGTTTGCTCCCACTTTGCTCTTTTGTGCATGTGCTTGGATTTTCCTCAGGTACCAGGGCTGCAATTCTAACACTGTACCAAGTAATTTCTTTTACCAGGTAATGAAGAGGAAACTGATCCACCCACGAAGGATGTGGTTTGGTAGCTAACGGGATTTGGGTAGAAAACGTCCTTCTAAATTGTAAGGAGAAATTGTTTGATGGGGAGGAGAATTTGGGGGTTGAATCACCTGGCTCCCTGGTGATGGGTTATTATAAATTGTGCCGGGATACTTAGCATGTAGATTGAATTATGTCAAGGGCTGGATTGAGCACCATTGAAATCCAGCTCCCTTCTTTCCTGGCACTCCCTGTCTGACAGAGATCTGTGTGCAGTGGTCTGCCCCTTCTGTGACCCAGCTGGCCAGCCCAGTTTTCTCCATGGAGCTTGTTGGAACAGAAACATCCTCTGTAACACTGAGCCTCAGTCCATAGCCAAAGTATCACTTTTTGGCCTTGAGATTCCACAAGGCACTTTTCTCTGCTGATGAAGTGAACCCTTTTTTGAATGACTGAGCCAACAATGTCCTGTTTGAGATCTGCCTGCAGGTCCCTCAGCCTCTATAGCCCCTTCTGCCTCGGCAGCTCACCCACATTCCAGCAGAAGCCTGGGTCTCCAACTGTCGGACCGGTCCACGGGGAAGCATTCCTGTCATGAACTGATAATGGACACGCTGGACCGGGCCAACAAGTGGGGGTAATACCAAAGGGAGAGGGATTCAGGGCACGTGAAAGCCCCAGGTGGGCTGCACAGCGTGAGGACAGAATTGCAGCATGCAAGGGGAGACTTGCAGCACAGGCTCTGGACAGGAACCTTGGTTGAAGAAGGATGAGAGTGCAGCAGAAAGACCTGGTTTTGAGAGTCTAATGGCCACAAGAGTCCAGGCTCCTGCTGTGCCCACACCACAGCCTGAGGCCCCCCAACGGTACCATGTACTGCAGGCCAGGAACACTTTGGACTGTTCCATGGGTGGACCATGCAACCACGACTTAACAGGAGCTGGACAGGGCAAATCTACTCCCTGCAGCCCTCCACCCTCATGCAGGCCCTCTCTCCCCTGCATGCCTCCTCCCCCACATTCACTCCCTCTACCTGCAGGCCTCCACCCTGGGCAGCAGTGCCAAGTATGTGCTAAATGCACAAGAAAGGGAAAGGAGAATGGGGGAGCCAAGGGGACATTTTTAGGGGATTTTTTTGATGGCACTGTTTGCACTGTTCAGTGTTTGGTTTATGCACTTTGTTTTATTACTGCTTTGGGTGTTTGTTTATTACTGTTGTTTTCTGTTCTAATGGCAGCTGGCCTGCCTGGCAATGCTGTAATATTGGTTGGTTTGTTTTTTTTGTTTGGAAGACAGCCATGTTCACAAATAAAGTATTTTATTTTATTAAGAACGTTTATGGCCATCAGTACATCATATCGTATAACATGTATTCCTAATCATAAAGATAAACACAGGTTAAGGCACAACTGGTAAGCTGTATCTGAACACAATTTCTCAATAGATCTATGTACATCTATCCAAAATGTATATGCACAGTTTCCCCCACTTCCATTTCATAAGCCGTCAACTCACCCATAATAAAAATTCATAACAATAAGGCCCTGACCATATCCCCTGTTCTACTGTGTGATGTGACACTGCCTAATCTACTGTAAACCTAGATATACAAACACATTCACAAAGGTACTGATTTCCCTTTTCCACTGGCCCATGCAAGTCCACAATGTGGGAGCACAGAGCATCCCTGATTTCTCTTGCCCATGTGCATCCTGCTCCAGTTGTGTCAGATGAACTTTCTGGCTGAGTGGACCAGTTCAGCAATCCATTACTGTTATGGCTCCATTCAGGGGTAAATGGCTCACCTTTGGCTTCACAAAGATTATGAAGAGCACAGCAAGGCACAATAACATGGACAGCATTCATGACAATGCCAGCAGGATTTCAATCTGCCAAACACACATTCAACCACCATTCTACACCTATTGAGACTGTCATTAAACCCTCAGTTGCCAGGCATTCTGAGGTCACAATGTGATCTCATAAGCTGAGGCAGGAGGAGGTATGTGGGGACCCTCAGGATAACAGTGGGGACAGTAACGCCATTTATGACAATGTCATTTGGTGGGAATAGTGTCCTGGCCTGTCCATGAAGGTAGACTGCCAATCAGTGAAAAACCCTGGCATCATGAATTTTTCCAGTGCAGCCCACACTCGTGTCCATAAATCTGTCTCTGGGGCCCACAAAGGCCTGTATAACAATGAAGTAGTACCCTATGTGGTTTATGTCCTCATTTGCTCCTTGAGGAGGACAAATTATGGGCATATGAGTCCCATCAATGGTCCTGGCACTGTGTGGAAATCCCATTCACACAAAACCAGGAATATTGTTTATGCCCATTACCTTTGTGTAAATCACAGATCAGAGACACTCAATTTTGAAGTCCCCAGACTCCATTTTGTATCCCTGGCTTCCATTTTGAATAAACAAGAGTCACTCCACTATTAGATGGAAGCTGCAGTTCACATAGCACTGGCGGGAAAATCAAATTGGTGGGGAAAAGAAGGTGGTAAACAATGACTGACAGATCATAACACTGTGAGATAAATAATGGAAATAACAGTCAAATGGAATAATTGATATGTGACCATTAGCGAAGTAGGGTATATAAATTGGCAGCAGCTGACAGTTGAGAAGACAGTTGAGAGAGGGACAGTTAGAGCACTCTCTGAAAAACAGCAGCAGAGGGAGTCCGGTGCTGTCACTAGAACTGAGGAGCTGAGGAGACGCAAGGAGAGAGAGAAGAAGCAAAGACCTGAGAGGAGACCAAAGAGAGATGAGATCAGACATGAACGACACTTAGAGACTGTTACCAGTGACCTGTGTAAATCTGATCACCTGAAGTGGGGTACAACCACTAAGGATCATCTTAACTGTTTGCCACTGTGGTTTGGGGTGCAACAGCCTGTTGTGTGGGGATCTGTGTTATTGCACTGGGGATTTGTGTTTTAGATTATTATTGTGTCAGAGATTGTTGTTTGCACCAATAAAAATGCCTTGTTTTGGAAAAGAACACTGCTTGTGTCAATCATTTATTGGGAAGGCTGTATTCATGTCCTCTAAGGGTAACCGGTCCGAGCAGTTCTGGGGAGTTTCTGAAAGAGGGAACCCCTGGCAATCCCAAGATATCCTTAGCCACCCTGGAGACCCATACTTTAGGAGAACAGATTGGTACACAGGTGAGCTATTCTGGGGTACCCTAATTTTGTTTTTGGGGTAACATGATCACTTCAGAAACCCCCGCCACCACTTTACCAACAGTTGACTTTCCAACACAATGGCAATGGACCTGTAGCAGTCTGAGGTAGCCAGCTTCCCAATGATTATAGCAGCCTGCTTCTGGACCAGTAAGGCCATCCTCTTACATGTGTCATGACACTGGAGGGTTGGGGTGTGCTGCTCAGAAAGCTCCAGAAATGTAGCTTTCTTCATGTTAAAGTTCTGGATCCAGGTCCACATGACAATGTGATCCCACCAGTCTAAGCTTATGATCCTTCTCCAGAAGCACCAGTCTATTCAGGGGACATCATCAGTGACTGGACTGAGTGTCATGAGCAGCATCAGCCAGTTCAAGTCCACCGTGTCTGTGTCATCTTCATCCTCCATCAGGCATGCAAAGTAGGTCAAAAAATGCTGCCAAAAAGTCCACCAGCATCTGATGGAACCTCTGCCCATTTCCTGAAACAGGAGTAAAAGTCCAAACAAGAGAAGTTCTTCAAGTGGCAACTCCACCATGTTGCTGGCTCCAGTTGCCGGAGCATGCTGCCCCAAAAGACAGCATAGCGGGATGCATTGGCGGGCTGCAACAACTTCCTGTAATGTGTGTGTGTGTGGGCGGGGAGAAGTCAAGTTGTCCCACACTGTACCATGAACAAAGGGCACGAGCAGTCACATTTCAGGGGGGTAGTAGGAAGCCTGGAATATGGTAGTTTGACTTGCATCTGCATACTGGTGTAGACACTGGAGCCCGGTGCAGAGCCCAGGCTCAAAATTTTTTAATCTAGGGTCACCAATGAGTGTGGATGCTCAAGCCCTGGGCTTTCTAACCCAGGGTCCACAGATTCGAGTCCCACTAACCCTGTTCTTGCATTGTAGTGCAGACATACCCTTGGAGACTTGGATGAGGCCTATGTGGTGGGCAGGTTATCCCAAATTTGCCTACTGCAAGGTTTGTACACCTTCCTCTGAAACATCTGATGCTTGCCCTGATGGGATCATAGACAAGATGGGCCTCGGGCCTGATCCAGTCTGCCAATTCTTAAGTTCCTGTAACATAAACACAATATCTGTGTGTGCAGCACCCAGCATAATGCGGTCCTGATCCCTGATTGTGCTCTCTAAGCACCACCACCATATAAATAATCATTAATAAAAATCTGGCATGTTGGGAAAAAAATTGTCCTCAAATTTGCCTAATTTTTACTGTACTCTGTGTTGCCAATTTTAGCATACACATCTGTGGTGGGGGAATATAAGAAAAATATAAAATGGAGAGTATGGAGGGCTTCCTTTCCCTGCCCTCCCATTTACTGGAGATTTGGTTTACAGAAGAGCAATTATCATCTGCCATTGCATGTCAATCATTTAGCAGGGGGTTAGTTGGAAAATTTGAATCCAAAGATCAGGTGAGCCAGAAGAAATGAGAGTGTGGCTGGCTGGCTGATCCCCCTCAGACAGGCTCTGGGAGGGCTGCTTATTTGCTGTACACTGCAGACCTAGTTTTATGCTCCATCAACATGGCAGTTTATTGACATCCAGGCGCATTGATATAAACCCACATAATGCCTCCACTTGAGTGTGAATGACTGGAATGGAGATGCTTGAGGACATCTTGAGCTGAGCTCACTGCTCTGGGGAGAGGATGTTAAACAGGAATCCACTGGAAGGCATGGTCAGCTAATGTTCTAGTTGTATTCCCTGGGAATCTGGATTTAAATCCATTCAGAACAATAAGTGGAACAGCTGTAAAAGTGCAAGGATGAGATATGTTGCCTTCTATGTCTTTTGCCACAGAACCATTCAGGCTTGGTGTTATAGTGTGATGGTGGGACACCATGTGAGATGGGCCCACGTAAACACCAACTGGGGAATGGGCTGAAAGCTGAGCACTGGGCTGTTCTCCCCATGACCCAAGCTCTCTTTAACTACAGCTATGCAGTGTGGCATGGAGGGTGCAGGGGGACACCCGGGCAAAGAGCTCACTGGAACTAGTCACTGCACAGTGTTGTAGTTTGCCTTTGTCAACCCGAGCTGCAAGACTCACTCCCAGCAGCTGTGCAAACATACCCACAGAGACCAGAGGGATCAAGAGCTAGTGGGGTCCCGGTCCCAGCACAGCTCTCAGAGAAGGCCGAGTTCCACCATTTCTCTGTTTTGTATATTACTGCAATTGTATGCCCCCAAGGGTGGCTCAGCCCCGTCACCACTATCTCTGGTGGGACCCCCATTAGATGGCCATGCTGAGCAAACACTAGCCCGGGGTGTCTTGCTTTAATTCCCAGCAATGTCATGAAGTCAGCACAGGGAGGCACTCCTAGGTGAGTCGGGGTGGGGTGGGCAGTCAGCACTTTAAAGTGGGGTCAGCACCATGGGAGAAGGAGTTTTGCTCACCAGAAGTCAGGTCAGAGAGCTCTGGGAAACACAAGAGCTTCCCTGTTTGTAGCTTTTGTATTTGCTTTGTAGATGTCTGGCTGGGAAACTGCAGGGGAGGAATGTAGCAGCCAGAGACATCTGCCAAATGTCTGTTTATTTTGGTTAAACCAGAACTCCCAAAATAAACCCAGATCCTAGCCCCCTGTGTGGACATCTCTCTCTAGTCACTCAGGTTATATCTACATTGTAATGTAAGCCCAGGGTTGGTAGAATTCCAGTTAGCAGACCCGGGGTTTGTTAACCTAGAGCTTGAGTGTCTTCACTCACTTGTAACCCCAGGTTAGGAATTGTTGAACCCTGAGCCCAAACTGGGGCTCCAAGTCTGCACTGCCTTACATGGGCCCAAGTTCAACCACCCACATTCCAGACTTTCTAGCACCCCCCCAAAATGTAGCTGCTCTAGCCCCTTGTTTGTGGTGCAGTGTGGGAATACTTGACTGGCCACCAAACTTGACTGTCCAGACAACAAAGTTGGCCTGTGGGATTGTGGGATACTTTTGGCAGACTCCCAGAGCAGAGGTTCTCAAACTGGGGGGTGCGTACCCCTGGGGGGAGCATGAGAAGTAGCCTCCCAGCGTCCTCCGGCTGCCCAGTCCCGAAAGCAGAGAAGAGAGCAGCAGCTGCTGGCTGAGCACCCTGCTCTGAAGGCAGGGTGGTATATATATTGGTATATGTACTTGTGTGGCAGGTGGGGTCGGGGGGTAAACGACTACAGAAACAAAGAAGGGGGGCGCAATCAAATAAGTTTGAGAACCACTGACCCAGAGCACAAGTCCAGTGGGACTGCATCTACACTTCAAAGCAATAGGCCTTGAACCCTGGGTCCCAGCTTGACTCAGGCTCAGACCCTCCATCTCCATAGGGTCCTGGTACCCTGAGTCTGAGCCCTGGGTTCACACGATTTGTGTGTAGATGGAAGGGGGGTTACGCTTGAGCCTGAGTTCTAACCCTGGGCTTACATTGCAGTGTAGACACACCCTCTGAGCCTGGCCCCACCATAACTTGGTTCAGAGAAACGAAGACACAGATTGCAACACAAATTTAATTTCTGCCACTGTGCAAGGAAAGAAGAAACCAAACAGTTCATTTTTCTAATGGCCTGTACACCTCTGCATGCCCTGCTGCCCAGCTCATACTTGCTCTGAACCATTACAGGGGAACAGGCTGCTGCATCATAAGAAAGCCCCCCAAGTTCTTCTCCCCCATCCTAGATGGAGCTTGAGATAATATTGATGACACTAGGAACAGCATGACTGAAATGGTAAACATTGCTTCTCTGAAGGGACAGCAGTGAAACTGAGCCAGAGCCCAATTTGTGATTCCCAGATTGCCATGCTGACATCTGTGCCATTTTGCATTTGGTGCTCCCACACCAGCCTCCTGGGACTCAAATTTTGCCTTATTCAGCATTCCAGCCAAATGGGTTTTTTGCAATTAAAGCTCATGAAAACATGAATTTTCCAAGGCAAACCTCAGTTCCAAAAATAGACCTTTCCTGCCCATTTTCCCCAGAAATGGGTTAATGTTTGCTAGAAACTGGCTCATTTTCACTAGATAGCATACCCACTTTTGCTTGAAAAATGTGCATCCCTTACTGCTATTTTCCATTAAAGCAGGAAACTTTGCAAAAGAAGTTTGAATTCTGAGTAGTTTTGCATTGTGTGGCCAATATCCCATCTAGATAGGTGAAATTCCCCCCTGTGTATGAGGGACCTGCATGAGACCTAGGTGCCACATAACCTCTGTCCTGCAGGGAGAACAGGAGGACTTGTGGCACCTTAGAGACTAACAAATTTATTTGAGCATAAGATTTCGTGAGCTACAGCTCACTTCATCGGATGCATTCAGGGGTGCATTTCACACACTGTGAGAAAGATGAAGGGAAAGTGGCTAGGAAGTGTTAAAGGAAAAGGCTAAAATGCTGGTTTGACATGGCTGTTTCTCTGACTAATCCCAGACATGAGATGGGAAGAACTAGGGTAAAGCCAAGGAGAAGGGATCCAAAAAAAAAAAAAGAAGAAGAAGAAGTAGTTTCACTTCCTTTGAATACAATTAGAAAATGGCTCTGGGTCCATTCTTCAGTACTGAGCCAGGTCCCTTCCCTCCCATTGTACTTCCCTTTCCTATGCTTTGAAGGTTATGGCTGGCTGGGTGTTTAATCGGGGATTAACACAGTGCCAAACAACAAGCCAGCAGATTCATTACAGTACACATCTGGGTTTGGCTGTGTCCACTCAGATAGCCCCCTGGCTAGATGGACTATATAGGGGAGTAGGAGGCTTCTAACACCCTTGTATGGGCTACCCAGACCTTGGGACCAGGTATGCATGCCAAAGTGGGCACTGCATGCCCAATCACTCCCTTTATCCCCGAGAGCAACTGGGCAGGGAGTGAACGAGGCCTTGGGACCAGTGAAGGAGGTTCATAATTTGCCACTGGGAATGGCCAGCAATAAATGAGTAGCCCCTGGATTAAGGTGGAAGTAGGGAGATATTGTGACTCAGTTTCCCAGTGCCTCTCAGGGTTATTTGTGGATGATACAGGTTACACCCCACTCCGTGCCCAGGCTGTGGCCAAAGGCACAGTCTCACCTGTAGTTTATAATAGGTAATTTTGCTTATTGGCAGTAATAAAGACACATAATTTTCCCCATCTGCCCTTTAAATGCCATCAGAGCCTTTATAAAGTATGCTTCCCTTCCCCCTCTTCACTGATTTTGAACCAGATGCCATAAGAGAGAGTAGGACACCTGGCATATAAAACAATTTTTAATATACTCAGTTGGGAACAACATAGTAAAATATGAACATCTATAATCACACTGCCTTGTAAACATCTAAACTAGAGCGGAGCGAATGATCTACTGCACAGTCTGCATTTCTCCGCACCCCACCCCATTCACTCGTTATTTTCAAACAGACCGTGACATCCTCGACTGTATTTGCGGTTTGAAATGATTTGTGAATTTCTTCAGCAAATACTTCCTGCTCAGTTGTTCACTAATAGTTTTTGCTCTGAATATTAGCCATTTGCAATTACAGCCATTTGAGTCAGATGATGCTCTTTTGGTGAACTTCAGCTAGGCCCCCCTGAATTCACTTAGGGTTTGAGCTCTACTCCAACTGATTCCCAGTGAGATTTGGGTGGCAACTCCCTTAGGGTCCTTTGAAAATCTCAGCCTTAAAGAGGTAGGGGTAAAATCCACCCCATGCACAGACCCTGGACAGTCACTGCTTCTTCTTCAAGTGACATCACCGATATGGAGGTTATTAACCACCAACTTCCATCTTTCACATTCGCCATAGCGTTGTAAAACTTCCATTGTTCTTTGGATACCAGTCATCTGCCAGCCATGTTTCCAGTATAGCTTGTTCTTTTTCTTCCTCTTCCTGGTTTGCCTGCAATCTTGTCGATAGTAGGACTGCTGGAACCAAATTCTGCTGTGATTGGTGAGCAATGTGTCCACAGAAAGATGTTACATCTCTACTAAGACCTCAAAACAGGGCTTCAATGTGACTTAAGTTGTGTATATAGGGTAGCAACTCACGGGGGAGCGAAGCAGCAACCTCCAGAGCCAAAAGCATGAATCTCTATAGCTTACGGTAAGAACTCGGCTCTGTGCCACGGGCTCTGTAATAGACTCATAACCTCTGTGTATCGGGCACAAAGGGAAACATGTAACACACACTGACCAGTGAGGCACTCATTGGCCTGCCAGAGTAGTACAAAGGGGCTTTGTGTGAATAAATATAGGGCTGAGTGTCTCATAATGCCCTTTTGAGATAAGGGAAGGGGAAATCAAATTGGTCATCAGCAAAAATCCATCAGGGGGGAGGGATAGCTCAGTGGTTTGAGCATTGACCTGCTAAACCCAGGGTTGTGAGTTCAATCCTTGAGGGGGGCCATTTAGGGATTTGGGGCAAAAATTGGGGATTGGTCCTGCTTTGAGCAGGGGATTGGGCTAGATGACCTCCTGAGGTCCCTTCCAATCCTGATATTCTATGATTCTATGAAAATGCAGCCACTGCTAGGGTTGCACACAGCTGTTGCTTAACAGCAACAGTGCCCAACAGTTTCATCCAATGGTCTTCAGACCAGGAGCCAAGAGGAAGGCAAGAAAAATATCTTATCCCATTGAAATTGCAGGGGAGGCAGAATCTAAGTACGGGAATGCGGTCTGATGACTAGAGTTAGCACTCTTCTACGACAAGTGCTATGTGACTTTGAATGGCCTCATGGAAAACTAGTGTCTTGGATCACTGAATAATTCCATGGAAAGTGTCTGAAAAGTATAGATTTTTTATTGAAAAAAAATGAACATTAGAAAATGGAAAATCTTGGGCCAAAGATTGAATCTGTTTAGTTTTCGGCAGCATTCAGCCAAAAATGTTCCGTTTGCGGGGGCGTTGATACAAAGTTAACATTTCCTGTTGCTCAAACCCATTTTCTGCCCACCTCTAGTTGCAAATCTCCTCAGAAACTCACTTCGAGCAGTACAGCACCCCAAACTCCATCCTGCTGCATGGCACCAGTATTGTCTCAGAAGGAAGGATGCCACCTACTGAATCACCAGCATCACTTTTTACGGTGCCTAAATTGCCCATCCAATTACTAACCCTGTCCTCCCCACCTCAGCTTGAGGAGCTGAAAGCACGAGGGTGCGGGGGGTGGTTCATGACAAAATCCAGAATAGAAGGCACCGGCACTGCTGATTATAGATTAAGAATCAATCAACCTTAAAAGGAAATATTTGGAAATCAACATAATCCCTGCTCCTAGTTTTTATGGCTGTCCGCCCCAATATCTGGTAGAGATAATTAACTAAAAAAATTCCCACCTCCATGATCATAAAGCTGTGGAATGACTGTTCTAGCAAAGGCTGCTTGACAGAGGACTTGCAATGGCAGTATTTGCCCACCCTAACCAAGGCTATTTTTAATAGGTCATTTGTTTGAAAAAGCAGGATTTGGGAACAGCAGTTTCTTAGTCAACTGGGCAAATCACATTGTATTTGTTTTTTATGGTTTTGCTGTTCAGTGACCTTTCTGAGCAGAAAGCTGTTACATGGATTGACATAGACAAGGGAGACAGCAGCACTGGGAGTATGTCCACACTCCAGAGTTCACGCAAGTAATTCAACCTCGAGTGACTTCCCTCCAGTCAGTTTGGCGCAAGTTCTGCAGGTTGTTCTCCTGGCCTGCGTCCACACTGGTGTCGTACTCAGTCATGCCTGACACAAAGACTTCCAAGAGACAGAGGCCTGAGACAATAGCAGGAATACTCTGAATTTTAATGGCTGGCTGGTGCTCAAATTAGGACCCCAAGCTATAGCCAAGAGCAAAAGCCAAGTTTGAGGTGAGCTCAATATGGCCTTTTTACAACCACACTGAGGAGTGAGAAAGAGGCTGAGATACAAAATATACAGCTGTGGGCCTTATCTTTCCCTTATCTAGCAACTTGTGCAGTGATTGACAACAGTGCAAAGGGAATGTGAATCACAATCATTTAAATTCAGTAGCATTTTACACCCATTCTGCACTGGTGTAAACAACTGCACCAGGTATCAGGCAACAGTGAATCTGGCCCACTGTTTGCAAGTTGTTTTTTCTCTCTTGCTGTGGCTTAGCTGCGTATTTCTTACACCCTCAGTAGCTTTCAACTGGCTGCGCGTCATTCAAGCACACGCAGGATAGAATTCCAGCTGGTCAACAGTACCCCTCGTTTGAGCAGATGGAGAGAAAGGCATCTGCCTCGCTGGACCATAAAGGAAAGCATCGTAAACTGACCTCACCCTTTGCATAGTCACAAATAGTGACACATGGACAAATTCCCCATCTTGCAACCAAACCATCATGGACTGTGATCCGATCAGCTTTCACAAGCTGAATGGGGCCAGGCTGGGTCAGTGCTTGGCTGGTTCTGGCCTGAGCAGAGTGGAGAATCTGGCTCTGGCTCCGGGCCTGATTCACTAGTGCCCTGCAACTTGTGTCATTATTTCAGCCTGTACAAAATGGATGTGAAATGCCACCAATTTCCTCACACCAATGCAAGTATCTTGCACTTCTTCTGATGCAGTAAGACACAGGGTGGTGGGAGTCTGGTTGGCAGTGTTTCAGGGGAGATGATTATTATGCCAGTCTGTAGGAACACAGGATAAAGGACTGGAAGGGCCTTTCTGGGTCATTAAATCCAGTCCCCTGCTATCTCAAGCAACCCTTTCACATCATCCTGTTACAAAATGGAGCTTGATACGTTTAGGAACTAGCCAGGTTATTTGCCCCCCACTCCTCCAACTGGAAAGCTGTTCCAGAACCTAATTCTCCCAGTCCTGCGAGTTTGGTTTTAAATTCTAGTTATGTCATAAACAAAGTAAATTTGGTGGGTTCCTCTCAGGTCCCTTTTCCTTCAAAGAAGCCGAGGAAGAGCCTGAATTGTGGCTGTATTCCTCCAGTTTTGCACTGCTGTCACTGCACTGAAAGCCGTGGAGTGTCATTGCTGTGAACCAGCAGCGATGGCGTGGAGAACCAGGCCTCGCGATCTTTTTCTTCTCTCTGTTTCTTTCCCACTAAAACGAATCCGCTGTGACGTTTGATCCCCTTAGTGCTTTTGGCAGGCAAAGGCTGGCACTGATTCCCACCGGCGTTACTTGTCTTATCATTATTTCTGATGATATGAGACATTAGAATTAAGGTAATGCAAACATGTTTTCAGCTGGTGGCAGGAGACATGAAGGAAAAAAACTCCTTGAACATTTCCAAGGTAGAGTCTGCCCCTCAGATACTATAATTCTTTACAAGGTCTCCTGTCTTTCATGCTTAACGTTTTCCAGGGTGAGTGACATGTTGAAAATAAGGTCAGTTGATGTGGTTACTGCCACTCATCTCATCTCCTCCCCAAGAGGAAAACTTTTAGGTGAGCTTTTGAGTAGCCTGTTTGAATAAAACTTTCATCCCCACACTTTGTTCTCCATTGAGCTTCACAGCCACAGGCAGAAGCTCTGGGAACAATGCCCTCAGCCCACGATTAGAATACAGCCCAACTGGAACAAGCAGAATGTTGTACCCACAGCCTTCAGCATGCACATGATAATGACGAGAGATGAATGAGCAGCTACTCTGAAGGGAAGCCATTCAGTGTAGCATGTGCACTTGGCTCATGCAATGGTTGGTAGGGTATAAAATGGCTAGGCAGCTACCAGAGCAGCACTGCTACCCCTAAGTGTTCAAAAATCATGACTCAGCCCACACAAAATCCCGAGTTTGGCTTAAAACTCATGAGATTTTAAACAAATAAAAACTGGGGAGAGTTCTAGTTTGAGCCTTTGGAGGTCACACTTTCAAGCTCTTCTCTGCAACCACGAAGTGCACTTACTAAAAAAAAAACAAACAACTGCCATTCTCAGATAAACACGTGGCTCCAGGAGCTGGAGGTTTAAGAAAAACGTGAAACACCACAAGAGTTGGCGACACTGCCAGAGTTCAGGAGAGGACTCATAATGACAGGCCCTGGAACTACGGAGTGCATTGCACTCCAATTATGGAACCAAGGCCCCATGATTTATGCAACAGAGCTGTGCAGCTAATTGGGGATGATGTGGCTGAATACAGAATCATTTGGTAACCATTACTTTTACTAAAGTAATTCCAAAAGTAAGACAGCACGAGCTGAATCCTGTTTCATGGCAGGGTGAAGCCCAATATGAAAATCTGTCTGCCTCAAACTCAGAAAATTATGGTGAAAAAAGGTTACTTAAGGGAAATATTTAAAAGCTGATTGAGAGTTCCTGCACCGCTTGGCAGCTCAGCATGGCAGCTGCCTACTTGCCTACCTGTGTCAGGATGCTACGGACAGTGCTCATGCCATGTGAGAAGCAGAACATGTTCACGCACCCCATCACTGACAGTGAAAAACACCAGAAGCAGCCCAAGATCCAGATGGCAGATCCAACTCGAAAATTGAAAAGGCTATTGCAGGAGGAGCTGTTTTGAGAACAAGAAGGGGCTGTGTGATCACAAAGCCATTGAGCATCAGACTCAGTGGCTGCTTACAGATTCATGCAGAAGGAGAACCCCTCCACATGGCTGGGTGCTCAGGGCCAGGAATTTCTACAGATCCCTTGCCTGCTTCGCAAAATGATTTTTGGCCTCCTTTTCCTTCCATATAACTGTCAGTGATGCTGCAATGGAAAATCCATGTACCACTTGGGGTCTATGCTCCCATCCTTATCCCTTTTTGTATGGAGGAAAAATAAATATTGTAACAAATCCATGGCCACCTAGCTCTCCTCAACTGTTGTTCTGAGCCATCAGAACGTCATTGCAACAGCTTGGATAGAGCTCATCTCCTCCTGCTCCAAAAGGACCCTGGCCCTTTGGGCTATATGAGACTGTCAGGTGTTAGCCTATGACTCACAGTTGAGCAGTTCTGCTTCCATCCAGCAGACAGCAGCGGTGTGCACGTACACGCATGCACACACGAACGCCAATTGACTGCAATATTTACTGAGCCAAGTTAGCAGCAGTAATCTCTGCACTCTCCTTTCTAGCCCGAATCCCTCCATCCAGTGCCAAATCTTTCTCTGAACATAAGGACATATCCTGTATTCACTGCACACCTGCGGGTATCAGCGTGAGGTCTGCGCTGAATGAACAGTTTTGCCCTTAAGTTTGAGTCCTTTGAAGTGTAAGATGCTTGCCTGTGGCTGCCGGTCAACATGCCAGGCTCCTCATTATGTTTTAAAATGTAGAGGGGGAAAAAAGGGTTGATTGAAATGTCAGGCAGCGGCCTCTTGTTTCCACTGCTATGAAAGAGCAAGTTGAAAATAATAATAATAAAGCCCTGTTAGCTGCACAGGCCTTTGCCTTCTGTTGGATTGAATGTGATAAGAACTTACATAAAGAAAAGGCCATGTTGTCTCTGGCTGGATTTAGCACTGGCCTTGGCAACCCTTTATCACAAAGGCAGCTTGCTGAGAAATAACGCTTTATATTCCCAGGGCCAACGCAAATGGAGGCTTGGAACCTTTGCCTCCCTCCCACGCCTCTGTGCTGCTGCTGAGATCTGGCTCGGCCTGCGGTCCCTAAATTCACGTCAGGTAACTTCAGAGCAAATGGAAGTGCTAACGTCTGGGAGAGATTTAATGGAGGAAAATCCCAGGAGCAGAGATTATGCTGCATGACGTTTACAAATGGCCACACTAATTACCAGTTACTGGGAGAGTAAATCAGGTTGGCCCGGCCCATATTTCAAAATTTGTTCCAATGTAGATTTGGCAGAAACCTCCTTCCCTGTCTTTGCTTTTATTTTGGTTTAATGAGATGAATGTTACAGCCAGAAGGACTGAGGGCCCATTCCTGCCATGGGGCTCTTCAGTTCAACGGTGCCCTCGCTTGCTCTGAGGTCCCTAGAGATCTGGGATATTGTTAAGGAAGAAGCTGACATCCATGAGGACAGTACGTTTTCCTCTTTCAGGGCCAAATCCTGAGAGATGCCTAGCCCACTCTACACCCACTGAGACAATAGTCACTGCGCAGGCTCAGTCACTCTCAGGATAATGACACTGATATGAAGAAAATATCAAAAATAAAATCAGTGCCAAGCTTCAAAGCCGCATACATCATACACTTGACTCACAAAGCTTTGATTTAGTTGGGGCTTGGTCCTGCTTTGAGCAGGGGGTTGGACTAGATGACCTCCTGAGGTCCCTTCCAACCTTGAGATTCTATGATTCGTCAGCAGAGCCAGATTCTCCACTCTGCTCCCTTTCATTGTGTGGAGAAAGCTCCTTGAAACAAGGTAGCAGGTAAGGAAGGAACAAAGAATGAAAAGATGTCGACTTGTGTCACTACAGGGGCAGAGACAAGGCTGCTTTGGAGTGGTTTCTGCTGATGAGCAGGCTGTGGTGTGTGCTTCCTGTCAGCTGCCACTTGGTTGCTGTGCAGTGTGTTCGATGCAACTGAATGGTGGATGTTTCAGTGTCCGGAAGGTGACTGTGTTAGGGGAGCACTGAGGAAGCGTGAGGGTGTTGACAGAAGGAGCATGTTCTAGAGCAGGGTGATGTGGGAAGATGGCAGGAGCCCAGCAGTGCAATGGGGTGGGGGGGGGGGAGGAAATAGAGCAGGGCTTCTCTCCCTTCCATTTCTCTCCCCAGGCCCATCCCAAGTCAGGTCCCAGTTTTCCCCACTCAATCCGGCTCCCCACATACCCCTTCGCCTCCATCCCTACACTACAGGAACCAAACGGAGATGAGCCAGACTACTGGGAAAGCCGACGGGATGAGTGGTTATGCGGGGGCAGAGTGATGATAGGGGATGTGAGGGGATTATAGAGGGGAGGTTTTGACTGGGAAGGCCTGGATGGGGTGGTCTGGGCTCTGTGGTTGACTGCCTGGGAAGGGGAGCTGTGATGGGGAGTACAAACCCAACACTGGGCCTGGAGTGGTTAAAGGACAATGCTGGGCCATGATAGCCTCTCCAGACCTGCAGAGCATGCTTCAACTGGAGAGGAAGCTTAAAAGGCAGCAGCCTGGCTGAGAAGGGTGAGGCTAGGGAGGAAGACAGACCTACCCTGAGGGCTCCCAAACAAGGGTGCTGGAGAAGCCACCCTGTGACGAATAGGACCACCTACTGAGCCCAGTTGGGGCTCAAAGCTTAGTTGTCTTTTCTTTTTCAACAGTTATCTGATATTGGACTCAGCTGTGGGGAGAGACATAGGTCTTTTTGTACACCTGACAGCCTTAGAGGCTCAAAACATAAATTAATTCCAAACTAACCAGTATCTAATATGTATAAATACAGATAATATCTTAGAGATGTGGTTTTGCAATATCAACGGGGAAATATATATCTTTAGAATAAGGCTATATATCTTAGTATATCTTTTAAAATTTTGCCATTAATTTTCTTAGAAAGTGCCAAGTAGCTTTATTGCAGGAAACTCATACAGCAGAAAATCAGAAAAGCCAAGGCAAAGAATGAGTTACAGCTGGCAAGGAACGTTAGAGACAACAAGAAGGGGTTCCGCAAATAGATCAGACAAGAAAGAAAGATCAGGGAGGGTGTGGGTTTGCTGCTCAGTGAAGAAGGTGCACTGGTAACGGAAGATGGTAGGAAGGCAGAGCTGCTCAGTGCCTACTTTGATTCAGTGTTCTCACAAAAAACATGTGAGCTGCTGACTAGCAAAGTTACCACAGATAATAAAGGGGAAGAGCTACAGATCGAGATAAGTAAAGAACATGTCAGAGAGCCTCTGACCAATTTGAATTAATTCAAGTCAGTGGGCGCTGAAGAAATTAGCTGAAGGAATTAGCGGAGGAAATCTCAGAATCACTGGAAATAATATTTGCTAACTCATGGATGACAGAAGAGGTCCTGGAAGACTGGAGAAGAGCAAATGTAGTGCCCATCTTGAAAAAGGAGAACCCAGGGAACTACAGACCAGCCAGCCTGACCTGGGAAGCTACTAGAGCAATGTATGAAACATTCAGTTTCTGAGTACCTGGAGGATGAAGGAGTGATCACTAGCAACCAGCATGAATTTACTAAGAATAAATAATGCCAAATCAGCTCGATTTTCTTCTTCTCCAGGGTAACTGGTTTGGTAGATGGGGGAATGTAGTGGACATAATATACCTGGACTTCAGCAAGGCTTCTGACACAGTCCCACATGACATTCAGATAAGTAAGCTGGAGAAATGCGGGATTGTCAGAACTACCATTAAGTGAATACAGAATTGGTTAAACAACCTAAAACAAAGAGTAACTATTAATGAAATGATGTTGGATTGGAGGGAGGTCTCAAGTGGGGTTTTCCACAGGGGTCTGTTCTGAGTCTGGCGTTGTTTAACGTCTTTATTAATGACCTGTATGTAGGAATAGAGAGCATCCTGATCAAATTTGCAGATGACACAAAGCTGGTAGGGTTGCCAACATTTTGGAGGATACAGCTAGAATTCAGGAGGATCTTGATAAACTGGAAGATTGGGCTATAAACAACAACATGAAATTCAACAAAGACAAATGTAAGGTGCTACATTTAGGGAAGAAAAACCAAATGCACAAATACAGAATGGGGGATAACTGGCTTGGTGGCAACACAGCTGAGAAGGATCTGGGAGTTGTGGTGGATCACAACCTCAACATGAGTCAGTAATGTAATGCTGTTGGAAAAAAAAGCAAATGCAAGTTTAGATTGCATTAACAGTGGTATAGCTTGCAAGTCACAGGAGGTGATAGTACCACTCTACTCAGTGCTGCTTAGGCTTCAGCTGGAGTACTGTGTCCAAATTTGGTCATCAATGTATAGGAAGGATGTAGAGAAACTGGAAACAATCCAGAAGCTAGCAACAAAGATGACCAGAGGGATTGAATGCAAGCCATATGAGCAAAGGCTGAAGGAACTGGTTATGTTTAGTTTGGAAAAGATGAGATTAAGGGGGATATGACAATGGTCTTCGCATACTTGAAAGGTTGCCATAAAAAAGATGGAGAAAATTAGTTCTCTCTTGCCACAGAGGGCAGGACAAAAGGCAATGGGTTCACGCTACAGCAGATTTAGATTGAATCTCTAGGAAAACTTCCTAATGGTAAGAACAGTAGGACAATGAAACAGACTGTCTAGGGAGCTTGTGGAAACTCCTTTACTGGAGGTTTTCAAAAGGAGGCTAGATAGCCCTCTGTCTTGGATGACTCAGTTCAGCGGTTCTCAAATTGTGGGTCGGGACCGCAAAGTGGATCATGACCCCACTTTGGGGTCACCAGGGCTGGCTTAGACTTGCTGGGGCATAGGGCCAAAGCCTGAGCCCCACAGCCCGGGGGCCATAGCTGAAGCCCGAGCCGCACCACCGAGGCCGAAGCCTGAGGGCTTCAGCGCTGGGTGGCCGGACTCAGATTACAGGCCCCCTGCCTGAGACCGACGTCCCTGGGCTTCTGCTTTGGCTCCCCCCACTGTGGCAGTGGGACTCGGGCAGGCTCAGGCTTCAGTCCCCCCTCCTGGGGTCGTGTAGTAATGTTTGTTGTCAGAAGGGGTGCTTGGTGCAATGAAGTTTGAGAACTGCTAGTTTAGATACAACAAATTCTGCTTCTTGACAGGGGGTTAGACTAGATGGCCCTTCTGGTCCCTTCTAACCCTATGATTCTATGATTCTTTCTAATAAAAAGACATTCCTGTAATACTGGGATGGAATTGGGGCACTACACTAGACAGACATCTGACCAAAATCAATTTCACGTGACCCAGAACTCAAAGCACAATAGGCCAGCCCTCAATATTAATGAATGAACCATTTCAACTCTCTCACCGCTAGAAGAATGTGTTGAGAAATATGAAAACAAAAGTCACTTTCTAGGAATTACTTATAGGTGGTTTAATGCTTTAAATCCTCTCAATCTCAAAGAAAAACGGGAAAAGGGACTTAGCCTTACTATCTCAACAGTAACCTGGGAGGCTATCTGGCATAATGTGAAAGATATTTCAAGTTCTTGATCATTGGTGATTCTTCTGGACTCCAGAACGATTGTTTATGGCTAGATTGGCAACACACAGAGAATGTTGGAGATGCAAACAACCACATGACAACCTTTTGCACCTCCTGCCAAAATGCATGTATTCTGGAACACCATATTCAGTGCTCTCTCAGAAACTTTAAATGTTGCTATCTTTTGTTTCTTCTCCAGGCTTGTGTATTTCAGAGGTGCTGGATGAGTTGGTATTACCAGTTAACATTAAGAAATGGATTGCTGTAACTATTTTAGTGACAAAAATTGTTATTCTGAAAAAATGAAGATTTGCAATTCCTCCTAATACTTAGGCTGATCTAGTGAGCTCTCTACTACTTCATTAAAAGAAAAAAAATGACTCTGTCTAATAGAGGCACTTGGAAAAATATATGAGGCTGTCTGGTCAACATATGAAACTATTACATAGTTTTGCAGTTTCAAATATATTAGTTCCCAATACTCATAGGTTATGTTCTCACTTGTCTATTTAGCCACTTTAATAATTGATGCTCTGCTTGACCTCTACAGGTTCAGGGCTTTTCCCCCCAGATTTTGCAAATAATGAACATTGAATTTTGTCATTTCTATGCTATTTCGATCTTCGGCATGCATGTTTACATGTTTTGTTATGTGTTTATTTTTTATATAAAAACAGGAAAAATAAAGTTAAAAAAGAAAGGTTTCCCCAACCCTTTGGCTCACTGACCACAGAAATTACAGCACTCTGCGGAGCTCCTGATGCCCCAACGCTTCAGCCCAGAGACAATTGGCCCTGCTGTCCCAGTGTGCCAGAGACCTGAAGCAGTAGGAGCCCTTCAAGTGCCAATGCTTTGTTGTGGAAACAGTGAGCTCCCAGACCACCTATACAGCTATGGCCAACCTTCAGCCTAACCACATACGAGCACCTCCCCTGTGATACTAAGCACCCCTGTATTCACACCCTACACAGTACTGTCATATTCTTTGTACAAAATATGCCTTGTGAGGTATCATTTGAAAACTAATAACTCACTGCTCATTAATATTCTTGCATGATGTACTCACAGGTTGTGTACAAAAAGTTATGGATATAGGCTCAAATTATGACTGAAGTGTTTAAACCAGGCATTTCAGGGGGAGTTGGTAATAAGTCTTCCCGAGACAAAGGAATGCATATTTAATTCTCTTTCCAGCCAGGTCTTCAGGCAAAGACAATGAAGGTCCCTTTTTTACATATTAAGTAAACTATTAAGCTAACAAGTGGGGGAAGAAAGAGCATGGAGATTCCTTCACCATCAGAGTTGAATAAACATTTCAAAGGTTTACTGGTCTATAAAGACAGGGGGTGTAAATCTCAGGTGATAAGCAATTGAATCCACTGATTTATAATACAGTAATATTGCATACAAAGTGTATCAAGTGAGGTCTTTTCTGAAAGTTAATGACTCATTGGCGATACTTGACACTGGTGATTAATATCATTTTGAATTGTCTGAATTAATACAAAATAAGGAATTATGGATACTCATTTGTATTATGCTTTCCTGTCTGTGACCAAACAAAGGGAGAAACAGACTTAGCTCCCTTCCCTACTGTCTGGAGTAATCTACCTGTCTCCAAAGAAATTAAGCAAGGTGGAATCAAAACAATGGAAGCTGTATTTACATAGAAATCAATAGAGGGAAGCCCCCAGGAAGGGAGAAACAGCATGAGGCCATCCTGTCCCATGAAACAAATTATTTGAACTTTGGAAGATATGAGCAGTGGCAGAAGACATCTTTGGCATCTATCACTAGACAGACACAAGGGACAAGAGCTCTTGCAAGCTGAGAAAGGTGAGTCCTTCAACTGAGGGGGGGTTTGAAGTTTCTGGAAACTGAATATACGTGAGAAACCATCTTGAACCAAACATATATCTGGCTAGATTAAGTTTTTGATTTTGAGATGTGTGTTGGGGTACCAACAGCAGTGAAGCTGACCCCACATAGACAGAACAGTCCCACCCAGGACCCTGGGTAAGTACTCAGGTGACTGGTCGACACTGAAGTCCGTGTTGCCATGGTTTCACTGCTATTGGTACCCAAGATTAATTAAAGCTAACTTGAGTGTGTGTACACGTGCTGTAGTCACACCTCTTTGCAGTGCAGACATACCCTCAATGACATTAACACTAGCCATGCTATGTGAAGTACAAAACCCTGTCAGGTTTGCTGAGCAGATGGTTATATTTAACACATCAAGTTAAAATTCCTCTCCTTGTCTGAGGTGGTTAAGGGGAATTAAGTGTACAAGATTTCAAGCACAGTGTTGATCATATGTTAGAGGAAGCCAAGAAAATGTGAGCAAAGGGGACAATTTTTTAAAAACATGAAAATTGTAAAGTGTTTTCTATCAAAAAAAGGAGGTTTGCCCATCCAGATGCACATCTTGCTGTCTTAATTTAATGGTCACAATATTTACATTCCCCCATGGAGTGCCCAGTCTGGTCTCAGGCCTCCAGCGGTCACCTGTCTCTGGGCAGAGACCCTTGTACCACTCTGTTCTGACTGGGGTTTACAGGCTGCATTGCTCCCTGCCTTACACTGTGATATCCCCAGCAAGCCAGCCTGCCCAATGGCAGCACCTGGGCTGTGCTTTCTCTCAGAGAACAGTGATTAGTGCATGTCAGCTGCTGCAAGTTACCATGCAGCTCTTCCAAGGCAAAGTACCTTTCTCCAAAGGGCAAAAACATCAGAGAGAAAAAATAAAACATAAAAATTCCTCCATACTTACTATATATACCAGAAATTGCCCATCTTTCACATGGGGAGCTAATGTCCCCCGTAGCCCATCTGCAAGGTTTGGGGTCCCCTTAGGACCAAAGGTCCTGTCTGTTTGCTGAATCAAAAGGAAGCCCTGAGTCCGTTTAAACTCAGCCTTTATATATCCTGAGTTCTTTGTCTCTTGGTCTCTGGAAAACCCCAGCTGAACTAGTCTGTGCAAACCACCCCAGGGGAAAATACCGCTCTGGAGCAGGTTACAGTCCTGACAACTCACCTTAATCCCCACCCCCCAAACACACACTGTTTTGAGACCCTGGAGGAGCTGTAGTAACACTCCAAGCCACAGGGCACCTTCGTGGCCACCGAGTGAACCTCACTGCCTAGCCAGTTCAGAGGGTCTCAGTCACAAATGCACAGTGGGCTGTTTACCTTTCACCAAGGTGTGCATTCATTTCCCCTCTTACAGAATAATACTATGCAATACAGGCTTACAGCAAGGACAGGCTTCCCCATAGCCCTCACTCCCCAGCCCAGGCTCACCCTCTGAGCTCCCTCTTGAGCTCCTTTGCTTCCTGTTTCCTCTCCTTATATTCTCCCCCAATTACCTTGTTAGCCTTGTGATTGTCACCCAGTGTCTCACAATCCCCACCACCACCAGAAAGTGTGCAATTGCCCGCAGCTCGGCCTTCAGCCATCCCCAGGCTGCAGCAATATCAGTGATCAGGGCGCAGCTGATAGCACCCGGTCACGCTGCCCCATGGAGCAGAACACAGTTGCACACAGAACATTCATACATTTAGTACAATGGTCCCCAAAGGCACCAAGGGTCTGCAATATCTGTCACACTTGCTCCAAGCACACCTGTGCTCTTCCTGCAGCAATAAAAGCTCTTCATCCTTTCACCCAGGCCAGGGGAGGACAGTTCCAGGCGCTCAAGCTGGGTGGGGACAAGCACCAGCAGAAAGAAATCCTCTTTCCAGTTGCAGGGCTGCAAGGGATGGTGAGGAGATAGAACAGGACCTACTCAGCTGTTTCTGCTTCCTCCTTCTTCCTCCCCTTTTCCTCCTCCTCCACCCAGAACCTTGGTCGGCTCCTGAAGGGGGAGGGGCAGAACTCTGCCTGCCTCCTCAGCTGCTCTGAAAATTTCATGAAGGCTGCAGTTTCTCCTATCGTGGCTGCAGGTCTCAAAACTGTCTCACTTTTAATGAAATGGTGAAAGTCAGCAACAGTGGGGACATACTGTCAATCAGGATTGGGATACTCTGGCAGAGCCATTGGTGGGTGCACCAGGACCTGAACAGCAGGGGGGTCAAAGATCAGGATTGAGACAGGTTAACAGGTGTGTCCAGGAGTGTAGCTGGAATGGCTGGGGCACTGCGGGTCAGAGGACAGTGGTGCATTGGCAGGGATGCGGGGAAGATGCTTCCAGAGCAGTTGTCTACATTGTGACAGCCAGTGCAATTGTCCCCTCCTTTTTCAAAAGCACAAAACTCAAACTCACAAATTTTTCATTAAAAACAAAAATACAATTCCTCAAACTCTTGTCCATTAACTATTCATCCCCAGCACTGCAAAGGTGACATGAGGTTAGCAGTAGAACTATGTGACAGCTGGAAACTCTGTTTCACGAAGGAGTTTGAAATCTGTTTTCATTCAGATTTGGAAGGACATCTGAAAATTCGTGCAAAGAAAATTCCAAACAAAAAAAAATAATAATTTCAGGTCCAATTATATGTTTTGTTTCAATTGTAGAGAGACAAGGAGGGAGAAGGAATCTTTTATTGGACCAAATTCTGGTAAAAGAGACAAGCTTTTGAGCTATGCAGAGCTCTACTCCTGGTCCATGTGGACCTTCTTTCTGGAACCAATACAGCTACAACACTTCTTTTAATGTTGACTTTTATTTTGCAATATAGAATGTAATCCACATTTTCAAAAATTCAAAATGAAAAGTCATTTTAAAAGGAAAATTTGAAATGTTTTGTTTTGAAATTGAGGAAACAGAAATTTTTTTCCTGGCTTTTTTCCCTCTCCGAATGAAAGTTTAGCAAAATGGACACAACTTCATGAAGTGTCTCGGTTTAGCGTAAACTGCCGTTTTCAGCAGAAAATGGCTCTGTCAAAGTATTTCTGACCAGCTCTCCTGTACAGTAATTTGGTCTCTGCAATGGGGCCATTCAATTCCAGACCTACCCCCTTCAAGGACTTAGAAATTATGGTTACAGCTGCTAACAGATCAACTTCTCTTTTAAATTAAATGTCAAAATGTGTTGACTCAAGGTAAATGTTGACAAGAGAGAATCTCAAATTCAATACTGGAGAATAAGAGAAATTGAAAATAGCACTTGGAGACATGCATTATTAATCAGCGTTTTATGTAATGACATTTCACAAGAGCTTCCTGGGTCTTCTGCAGTCAGTGATCAGTATCAGTTCTGCTGTTGCTTTAACCATCTTATCAAGGAGAAGAACGGCAGGATCTCAGCAGAAGGTGGTATTGGTAGTAGCAGGTGCCGATGGAAACCAAACAAAAGTTGGTCAAATGGCAAGATCTAGCCAGACTTGCCAATGCACAAATGACAAAAGGAAAGCAATGGAAAAGAAGTCTGAGTAAATATCAGTTTAAGAGTTATTAAAATTTGCAGCCCCACAGAAGAAAGTAGAACAAAAGTGCTATTTATTACCAACACCATTGAGACTGGGAGAGCTGTCAGTGCAGAAAACATCTCTTTCATTAAAGTTATCTGAACTAGTTTGGTTTCATATATAAAAAGGGGGGAAACATTTTTCTTCCCTGATTGTATACATGCCCTGTGATTTATATTCTTTACGGCATTTTTATGAGCTTCTGTAGCACATCATAGAGTGTAATAACAGCATGGTAATTGTGTTGGCTGCATGTCCTGGCACTTAATTATAATCCTGTCATTGTCATTTGCCAGCTTGTCTAACAGAATAACCTTGCCATGTGGCTGACATCCAACTTAAAAATAAAAGGGGAAAGAGAAAACGAAAGAAAAATGGCAAGAGAAAAAACAAACAAGTGTGATGTCAATATAAGAGGCGTATGCTTGAAGAATCTGCGAGGACACTCCAAAGACACACACGCATGCTGGCTCTTTGTGCATTGTATATGTAGGCTGCTTGCATGGTAGTCATGTCCACAAGAAGGACGTGCTAAGATTCAAACATGCTAAATGAATGTTGGGATTCAAAGCTTTTCTTCATTTTCTTTTCATTTAATTCGTTTTTAAAAGCTTACTAGAACCTTTTCAGTTCCAGCCCAGCTCAAGCCAAGTTTCAGCTTCTGTGTCAGGCAAATAATTCCTTCCCTCCACGAATAGGGTTTGTTCCCTTTTTCTCTCCACCTTGAGCAGATACACCCACCACCTTAAAGTAACTTCTGTCCATGGAAAACGACCAACACATGACACAGAAGAGAAAGCGTGATTAGAGAATGAAGTGACATATCAGTGAACTTCAAAAGTTCTCCAAAAACAAAGACTAGTCTGAAGGTTGGGAATTGTAACCCCTAGTATTTGTTGATTCCTTTATATTAATCCATCCATGCTTATGCTGACCAACAAATGATCAGTGGCCAACAAGACAACTGGCATACATGATCAGACAAGGCCCCCAACCCAGCCTGTGTCACTGAAATCTGGCAAGTCCAATATTAGTTTACCTGGTCACTTCAGGATATTAGATATATCACAGACCCAGACCAAGGAAACCTCAAATGTAAGAGAGGTGCACTTTAAACAATGTGCTTCACAAGCATCCATGTAATCTGCAAGGCCAAGAACAGGTCAGCATGGTAATCTGTTAATTTGAAGACCACCACACTATGAAGGTTTCCTAAATAATCTGAGGGAGTTTCTCTCAGAGGTGGTGTTGAAATTCTCAAGATGCAGGACTTCAACATGTGTACTGACTACAGCCAGTCAGAAAATGGAACTTCCATTCCACAGGAAATTCTGATATTTCAAAATTTGTGTTTGTTCCAAATTGGAATAAAAAGTTTAAATTTCTCACAGAACAGAATTTCCAAAAAAATTCAGATCTGAACCATCAATACATTTGGTTTTAATAATGTCAACACATCATAATATAAAATGTAATGTATAATATATAAATACATTAAAATATCCTAATATAAGTCAAAACTAAATAAAATAAAATGAAATGATAAAGTCAAAACAAAGTATTATCTCATCAAAATGAAAAGTTTTAACATTTCTCAAAATGAAATGAGAAAGCAAAATGATTTGTTTTGACACTTTTCTGTCTAAAATTTAATTGAAATGACATTCCCATGAAACATTTTGATTTCAACAAAATTGCATTTTCCAATGCAAAATCGTTCTGTCAATTTTTTTTGACCAGCTCTAATTCTGACGGTGTCCAATACTCAGGCTCAAAACTTCTCATTTATCCTTTCTACCACAGGTTGCTCTCATGAAATCTCTTGAATGGCTCACTTAAGACCCCATATTCCGGATCTGATTTTTAGACTGGATGTGGACACAGGTGCAAAAACATTATCCAATGTCTTGTTTAGCCATTATCCTCTCTCTTATCTCCAAGCAAGGAGATGCTACCATCATGGCCTGCCCTTGGAAGCTCATAGACTGAGCTTCTAAATTCTAAAAAGAAAGAAAACTCTATCCAGCTAGGTGACCAAACATCAGAAGAACTAGTGAAACATTCCAACCAGTCACAGACTCAGCTGATAAAGTTGTGACCTACAACAATTTGTCACCTTCACAGGACATCTTAATGAGCTGCAAAGCTCAGTTACTTGACCTAACTATTCCACAATAAGTTATAAATCTATAACCTATGTTGAGGAAGAGACAAAAAGAAATGTAAAGTATGTAATATACTTTTGTAAAAAAAATTCAGATTTGCAAGGTACTTGGATACCATGTTGAAAAACAAAGGTAGATGGGTAAAGGCCTGTCCTGAGGAGTCTCCATTGATTTGCAATGGAGAATTCCTCCTTTCCTCAGAACAACAGGTTCTCTGGCCTCTCCTTGTCAGGTTTGAGACTAGTAATTTCTTTGATCAGCATTCCAGTCATTACAGCCTGGGTTTATCTCACTCCTCTAGGCAAAACCTTAAGTTATAAAAAGATACACAGACAGAAATAGTTATTCTCTTCAGCACAATTCTTTTCTCAGCCATTTAAAGAAATCATAATCTAACGCATAGCTAGCTAGATTACTTACTAAAAGTTCTAAGACTCCATTCCTGGTCTATCCCCGGCAAAGCAGCATATAGACAGACAGACCAGACCCTTTGTTTCTCTCCCTCCTCCCAGCTTTTGAAAGTATCTTGTCTCCTCATTGGTCATTTTGGTCAGGTGCCAGTGAGGTTACCTTTAGCTTCTTAACCCTTTACAGGTGAGAGGATTTTTTTTTCTCTGGCCAGGAGGGATTTTAAAGGGGTTTACCCTTCCCTTTATATTTATGACAAGCTCACACAAGTTGCCGATTGGATGGGCTGCAGAAAATGCAGAGGGGAATCCCCTGCAGGGAGGTTATAAGATCCAAACAAGTCCACACAGCATAGCTGAGAGAGTAAAGGTTTGTTTTTCCCTCTGTGCAGAAAAACCTTAGGGGGTAGAATCGCCGTATAAAAGTTGTATTGTCATTCAGCAGAAAGGTGTAAGGGAGAAGTGCTAGAAGATAGGAGAGCAGCCTAGACTCCTTACTAGCTCTGCTTAATGCAAATCTAATGCTCCCGTGCACAGGTCTGAGGATACAGAAGTAATGCCCTGCTTGGATTTTTTTGGTAATAGTATTTGGTAATACAAGATGGAGCAGCCTGACAATGTTCAGTAGTTGGGGTGTTCGCATCTGGGGTGGTGGTTTATCCCATTGTAATGAATGCAGGTGCAGCAGACAATCCATATGTTATTTGGTAAATGCCCAGTCTAGGCCTTTGATCATTATCTGCCCTGGACACAGGGCAGCATGTAGCTTCACTCCACCAGGATCCATGCTTTGGAGAGGTATGATTCCCTCTGTGCTCCCCCCTTCCTGCAGGGGCTAGTAATGTGCTAATGGTAATTTTTCATTCACCCGCTTGTGGAGGGGAATGAGCAGCCTGCTCCCTGTCACATGCCCATATCCCTGATCTAGGGTGACCACAGGAGGTATGGTAGGAGGGGTTACTCCACATAACACTGCTACATGCCTGCAGAGCTCAAGGCACAAGATAGCCAGTGTACCGCAGCAGAACAGGACCAAATTCCATGGCAGCGATTCCTACGTTCTGTGGTGATGTCAATACTTTACTGCCACGGAATCCCCCTCGTTCCCAGTCCTGCGCAAACCTGTGGCCTGTACTTGCACAGTATCACTGACATAATGGGTGATGATTATTTTAAACAGCACTTTGTTTGCAAGGATGGGTTCTGCACAGTGCTCTCCAGGCAGCCCAGCCCCATTCCCATGGCTTCAGCTTCCACAATGGTGCCCAAGCAGCCTGAACCACCTTTCCCCATGCGAGGGGGATGTGGGGGGAGATTGTAGCTGGATTCAATGGCTCATCAATCCAGGTTTCAGTAGCTGTGCTGTTCTCTGGGCAGCCCAGCTTGTTGCCCTTCACTTTTAGCTCCCCCCGACTCTTTGGTCGCAACCTGGCTCTTTGGAACAGCACTGGGAGCATACACTGCAGTCCAAAACTGGAGAAATCCCAGCAAAGCAGAAAGACAGAAAACAAGATGTTGGGCACCTGGATGCAACAACATGGCACCTTCCATGGCTAAAATGCTGAACTCTGTGGACTCTTGGAAGTTAGTCAAACCTCTTGGTTCACACCACTTAGAACTATTGCTTGAGGTTCTCTGCAGACTCACACAGGTGACAACGCATCAGTTTACACTTGGGTCATGTTTTCAAGGTTATCTGCACAACCATAATGGCAAGACACATTTTTTTAATCAGGAGTTGAGATTCTGGAGTCCAATCCTGTGGCAAGAAGGGAATTCTGCATCAAGGCCGTGGAATACATGAGGCCTTGAACAAAGGCCAAAATGTTTAAAATGGGACAGTCCTTATCACTCAGTTGATAGTACCATCCACTGTGCAATGGAATGCCAAGCAGAGAGCACTGTGAAAAAAGCCAGACTAGGAATAATTTTATTTGGACATGTCCTCGTCTGCCTGTCTTGGGCCTGTTTGCCTAGAAGTCCACATCTCCCCTTTCTGCCAGCTCCTACTATGTTCCCAGCAAACTGACCCTTTACCAAGCAGGTGGATTTGTATCAAACTGGAATTGATTATCTTATCTGTCAGCTTTTTGTGACTGTCTTGGAGGCTGCATAATCTGAAGGAATGTCCACAGAATGGGGAGGTCAGTAGCTGTGAGTTATAAAATCGTAGCTCTGCTACTGACTTACTGTGTGACCTTCAGTGAGTCATTTCACCTCTAAAGCCCTCACTTTCACCCTCTGTAAAATGTAGGTAATTACACTTGCAGGACCAGATGAATGGGTGAGGACTAATGCATGTTTCTTCAGTGCTTTGGATATGTCAAGCTGTAGATAAGATTTATCTATATTAAAACTTGCACCAATTCAACTTGTTTTTAAATCAGTTTAGTTAAACTAGTGTGAACCCCTTTGTGATCTCTCTTAAATTGATTTAAACCTCTCTAGTAGAGCTGGTTGTGAACTAGTTTTTTTTTCTCCACAGAAAATCTGTATTTTCATCAACAGAAAAAACAAAATCTGAACAATTTTGCCCCCCTCCCTCCAAATGTTCATAGATGAACATTTTTCAGATTTCTGGCAAAAAAAAAATCAAATTGTTTTGAGGGAAGCATACACTTTCCACAAAAAAATTCATTTTGTCAAAAACTGAATTTGCCATAAAACAACATTGATGGAAAATTTTCAAGCAATCCTAAACTGTGCTAAGCTAAGTCAGTATAAGTAGGGTTTAAACTGATTTGAGAGTTTACTCAAAAGTTTACAGTGGTCTAACTAAATTGACTTAAAAACTGATTTTAGCAATACTTGTGAAAGATTTAATATAGACAAGCCTAAGTTTTTATGAATGCCCATCTAGAAGATTACGGTTCCTGAGTCATATGTCCCTTCTGCTTTGTTTTTCCAAGGCCAAACTCTGTGTTGATATCCCTTTCCCCTGTCATACACATCACTTATTTTAGTATGAAATAAGATGGGCTTGTGACAAATACTGCTCCTCTTATCCCCAGAAGGCACTCGTGGTACCTGACAATAATCAGAAACGGTTTACAACAGTTAACACTTTTTTTTTAAGGAGATCCAAGCACCATTCATGGGAAGTGTTTGCCCTGGAACACATCCCTGTTTGCATTTGCTTTTTTAGAGCTGAGCTATAATCTGAAATAATTAGAGACCGATTGCCAACAGAGAGAGACAAAACCACGTGTAGCTTTGCTTTTGCAAATATAGAGCTGAGGAGGGTTCAAATCTGGGCTCATTAATATCCCAAACCTAATGTTCAGGGTCTTGGATAAATGCTGCTGGATTTAGTCCACCTTTAGCTAACAACTTGGTTCTCTCTTTCTTCATCAATTCTCCCTGTCCTGAAACCATTTTCCCTTTCCTCTAGGATAACTTAAGCACATTATTTAAGTGGACGTGAACTGAATCACAGACTTTCTAGCAGTGGTGAGAAAACCAGTTTGGAAAAAAACACAGCAATGCTTGTTGCTCCACTGATTCTTTACTTACTAATAAACCTGAACATGAGCCAAATCTGTTTCTAAATATGTTTTTAATGTGTATGAGGCAATCTCCATGTAATATCATATGCAGAAAAGTCACGGGGACACAGATACCCGTTGGCACAGGATCCTCTGTTCTTTGCAAACATCTCACACCTGACAAACTCACTACACCACACATATAATGTATCTACAGAAACCTCATAAATTGACTTCATTGAGATATATGTATTGGTAAGATTTAAGGAATAATGTGTTTTTACTGAAAATATGCTTTATGGATTTGGAGTAGAAATTCATCACCAGGAGACACCATGTCTTGGTGATTTGAGCAAGGAGGAGTTGTCACCCCACCCTGTTTGGCCAGTGATTCAATGCAAGGCTCAACTGTTTAGCGTTGCAAACTACTAAGACTTTGAACAGGAAACCCTCAGAAGCAATGATAAACAATCAAAACCACTTAAAGATGAAAAAGAAACTTTACAAGATCGGGCTTCACCCTGTCTGTGAATAGAAACAACAGGCTGTTTCCAGTATAACACAGAGGAGGGAGAAGCACTCTGTATTCATTCACTGAGGAAAACCCCTTGTGAGGCAAGGATGCTTTCACAAATGTTGAGATCCTGGTTACTGAGAAACCAGGCAACTTTGCAACAGCATGCACTTGCGGGGGGGGGGGGTGCAAACCTACTTTAGTAGCTAGGAAAAGTAGCTATTGATTAGTGTAGACTCAGGTTCATGTTTTATGATTTTGTTTTGTATTGTAACCATTTGTTTCCACCAATCTCTCGGCTCTAGTTAAATCTTTATTCTTTCTTAAATAAACCTACTTTGGTTTTATTATAAGTGTTCATGAGAGCTGTGTGATTGCAGGAGCTCTGGTTTCAGGGAAAACTGGGGCACACAGCTCTTTGGGGGGCAGAGGACCTGGGATTTCTGTGAGTAGCCAGTGTCAGGGGATGGCCATCACAGGGGAACACTTCAAAGGTACTTGAGGACGGGGATTCATCTACTGTTAACCTGCAAGGCAAAGACAGGGCTGGCATAGCCCTGAGGAGAGTGCTTGGGTGACTGAAAAACTAGTGGTTTTAAGGAGCTGACTCCCAGCCCCCATGGGCAAGGCTGCCTCACACTGGAAGCAGAGATAACAGGGTGCCCAAGAACTGTGACAGCCACTAACACCAATAACCACATTCTGAAACAGAGCAAAACGTGGTTATGTTTAAAGTATTCTCACAAACACACATCACATTCAGCACATATATATTACCCTCTCCCACACTACATTCCCTTTCTTACCTTCCACCTAAGCAGCACTTTCATGAGAAAGTGATGACCAGTTGCTAGCCAGATCGATAAAAAGCAGCTGTTGTTAATCTTAGGCAATAAAATATGGGGATAATAGAAACCTTAATAAAACCAAATCTTTTCTGACATGGGGATCTACTCTGAGAAGTGTCTCTGTAAAAATGTCTCCATGATCATGGTTTCCCCGTTATTTCCCTGTCAAACATGCTCAATTTACAAGCAAAAATAAATATTCAGATAATTCTGGATCTGAATCTGTTCCATTGAAGCTCATGGCAAAACTTCCAGTCACTTCAGTAGGAGCAGGGTCTATCTAGGAACACTGAAATATGAAATGCTATGAGAGGGCCCATCTTCTCAGATTATTTCTAGCCACATATGGGAATGCTTGAAAATCTCAGGAGAGCTGCCTGTGTTTCCGAGAAAGCAGTGGATGTATTGTTTCTTGACTTTAGCAAAGCTTTTGACACGGTCTCCCACAGTATTCTTGTCAGCAAGTTAAAGAAGTATGGGCTGGATGAATGCACTATAAGGTGGGTAGAAAGTTGGCTAGATTGTCGGGCTCAACGGGTAGTGATCAATGGCTCCATGTCTAGTTGGCAGCCGGTGTCAAGTGGAGTGCCCCAGAGGTCGATCCTGGGGCCGGTTTTGTTCAATATCTTCATAAATGATCTGGAAGATGGTGTGGATTGCACTCTCAGCAAGTTTGCGGATGATACTAAACTGGGAGGAGTGGTAGATACGCTGGAGTGCAGGGATAGGATACAGAGGGACCTAGACAAATTGGAGGATTGGGCCAAAAGAAATCTGATGAGGTTCAATATGGATAAGTGCAGGGTCCTGCACTTAGGACGGAAGAACCCAACGCACAGCTACAGACTAGGGACCGAATGGCTAGGCAGCAGTTCTGCGGAAAAGGACCTAGGGGTGACAGTGGACGAGAAGCTGGATATGAGTCAGCAGTGTGCCCTTGTTGCCAAGAAGGCCAATGGCATTTTGGGATGTATAAGTAGGGGCATAGCGAGCCGATCGAGGGATGTGATCGTCCCCCTCTATTCGACCTCATCTGGAGTAGTGTGAGGCCTCATCTGGAGTAGTGTGTCCAGTTTTGGGCCCCACACTACAAGAAGGATGTGGATAAATTGGAGAGAGTCCAGCGAAGGGCAACAAAAATGATTAGGAGTCTGGAACACATGACTTATGAGGAGAGGCTGAGGGAACTGGGATTGTTTAGTCTGCAGAAGAGAAGAATGAGGGAGGATTTGATTTGATAGCTGCTTTCAACTACCTGAGAGGTGGTTCCAGAGAGGACGGTTCTAGACTATTCTCAGTGGTAGAAGAAGACAGGTCTCAAGTTGCAGTGGGGGAGGTTTAGGTTGGATATTAGGAAAAACTTTTTCACTAGGAGGGTGGTAAAACACTGGAATACGTTACCTAGGGAGGTGGTAGAATCTCCTTCCTTAGAAGTTTTTAAGGTCAGGCTTGACAAAGCCCTGGCTAGGATGATTTAATTGGGGATTGGTCCTGCTTTGAGCAGGGGGTTGGACTTGATGACCTCCTGAGGTCCCTTCCAACCCTGATATTCTATGATTCTACGATTATCAGTCCAATTGAATGGCCCTGAGCTGTTTGGACAAGCTATGACCAAGTATCCATATGGGGGGGGGGAGGGGGGCAACTTATTTGAGTTGAATCACAATTCCAAAAATTTTAGTGTCACCAGCAATCATTTCTAGTAAGCCAGGCCATGCTAATGCTTCCATATTTCCCCTTTCCTTATACAGCCGTCACTTTGTCCTCTGTAAGGCCATCATTACAGCCTGGAATCCTCATGTTCTCCTGTTTAAAATGAGAACTTGCCCTTCTGTTGATGACTGTGTCTGTTTATTCACTGAGGCAATGCTCCCATAATGGCTCTCAGTAGTTAATAGCCCCAGTTCTGTCCTGACCCCGGCCCCTTTATGGTGCTCCTTTGCTCCCTTTCTGAATACACCCCCGCAGGGGGTGCCTTCACCTATCCCAGGGCAGAATTCTGCAATTTGCCCACTCTTAGACTGAGCCCTGGGTAACAGTATCCTGTGTATCCACCATACTTCACCAGCAGATCCAACTGAGATCGGACACCTGCAGTTCTTCCCTTTGGGATCCTGGGTATATAGAGACCAAACAGCCTTCTTAAAGCAAAGTATTGTTTATTTTGCACTAGGAACAAAGCATTTAGAGAAAAGGGACTTTAAAACAATCGACACCCAAGTCTGTTTTACCTAATAGCTTCCCATCCCCTGATGGCAACCTAGGCAGGCCTAGAGTCTTCAGACACTCCCAGCAGGTGTGTCTCTAACTCTAAGTCTCCCACACAACTCCCCCCACTCTGTAGAGAGAGTGTTCCTTTTAAAATCTGCCATGTTTCTTTTGATCTTCATTGTGGGCATGCCTTTTCCTGACCTGGCATTTGTCTCTTAACAACCCTCAAGTGTTTGCAGAGCAGTGGTTTACCCTGAGCAATTCTTTTTCCTTCCTTCTTGTTTTTCCTACAGCCTCCAATTAAACTAAACCACCATATTCATACACCCCAATAACCAGGTCAATATGCAGTATTCATAAATGCTTACAAAGCAGCTCCACATCTGTCACAATGGAGGGCTAACAGGCTGGAACACAACTAGTATGAAAGTCCTACAGTGCATTCCCTCACAGCTACCGGCATAGGAACATGCCAGAGATGCAGCCAAGTTTGGGAGAGGACATGATGGGGAGGAAGAGGTAGCATGGGCATATGTTAGAGCAATTCCCTTGCCCCTACCCTAGGCTACGCATCCTGAGTTGCATAAATCAGGGCTAGTATACCTAAATTCCTTCTTATGTGGAAACACTACTTCCATACACCCATTCTTTAACTATTTCCTAGACTGAGCTGCAAATTCAGCACGTCAGTACTAGTCTTCCAAAGTTCCCCCAAGATTTCTTTCTTTAAGACAAGAGGGGTTAATTAAAATGTTTCTAACAATGCTGCTGTTGGTAGCGTCTGTGGATCTTCGATGGGGGCAGATTTAATGAAGAGTAGAGGATGAAAACAGCTAAGCAGTAAAACACACTGAAAGATTGAAATATTCAATAACATTACATAAATAAACCAGTGATTTCTCTCTCCCAGGTGTGGTTCTGCCTGTCATTGTAGTGGTCATTGTCGTCTCCAGCCATCAGCACACATCCATAGATCTGCACAATGGACAAAAACTAACAGAGGAAGCAATTTCTGAAAGGAATCATGTGATTTCCCTTCAAACCTGTAGGGCAGGGTATTTGCAAACTTCAGGTCATACAATATTTTGCCAGTTTCAGGGGAGCACCTGTTGTGCAGAGAACAATACCAGGAGCTATGAGCTTAGTGTTTCAAAAGAGAAGAATGACGTTGTGCTTAATGCACTAAACTAGGAATCAGATTATCTGAATTCTACTCCTAGTTCTGTCACAGGCTTCCTGGGTGACCTGAGGCAAATCAGTACCGGCCAGATTTTCAAGTCCTTACCATCCACAACTGGGGGCATATCATCAAATTGAGGACTTCAGTAGCTCAGATATAGGTGAGAGGTTTTTCGCAGGAGTGGGTGGGTGAGATTCTGTGGCCTGCGTTGTGCAGGAGGTCAGACTAGATGATCATAATGGTCCCTTCTGGCCTTTGTATCTGTGAATCTATAAAAGAGCTCTGCTCGTTGGCTCTTTTAAAAATCTAACCACAAAGGTCACAATTAGAGCTGGGTGAATTGTTTTCAGTGAAGAGTATTTTTGCCCAAAAAATTCATTGTGGTGGTGGCACTGAAACTACTTGTGAACTGAGGTAAAATGCAACCAGTAGTTTGGGCTGGGAAAAAAATCAAACACAAATTTGAAAAAGTAAATGCTTCATTCCAATCATCTCAAAAATTATCTTTTCGACTTTTGTTTTGAAATGTTTCATTTCCCCTTCAATATTTGGGCAATAAAAAAAATGGGTGGGTGAAAAGCACACAATGACGACTGAATCAAAATGAAAAACAAAAAAAAATCAATTTGAGCGGACCAAAACTGTTTGGTCAATTGCTACATGAATGGCTGGCTGGTATGCCACACATGGAAACAACACGCTGGTTTCCAAAACGCAGGCCGGTAAGTAGAGCTGGTTGATGTTGTCAACATTTTTTCCATGTCTTGAACATTCTTTGTTGTTTTGAAAATGTGTGTGTCATTTTTGAATCAACATTTATATCAAAATCTAGTTTCCAGTGAACAAAACATTTCCATACCATTCTTGATGAAAATTTTGATTAAAAAATATTTTTAAAAAGCCTGTTGAACTTTCGTCCCCTCCCCCGCAAAAGAAATTCAAGTAAGTCTACAACTTTTTGTGGAAACCTTTGATTGTGTAGGCCATTTTTCTATGAAAAAATATTCCTTTACCATTTTTTTGACCAATTCCACTGTAAATTGAACGCCAAACCATTCTAGGAACAAACAGGTCTGCTAACACATAACTACGCGATTTCCTGATGTATCCATGCATTCTGTTACTGGAGATGAGACTTCTGTTACTTTTGGAATTCACTGCAGCATTTTCCCACATGCTGTCACTACTCGTAACCTTCAGTTTTCCATGACTGCCAGATTTGGTTTTTGGGGTTTTCCCTCATCTCATCTGAGTGCAGCAAGCATCCCCACCGCAGCACTTAGGCATAGGCTTCCAATATACACACTTTTGACCAAGTGATACAGATGGGTTTCTCCATTCCTATTCAGAATCTTCTGAGTATTGAGTTTTATTTTCTCTGGGAATACCCAGGCAAGGTGTATATTGGTCTTGTCTGCTACAGGTGCTACATAAGGCAGTTAATACTTTACCCTGAATCACTGATGTCAACAGAAGCTTTGCTATTGACTTCAATTGGTGTGAGTTCCTTAAGCTTGAACAATGGAGACATGCTTTTCATACATGAACTCCAGGGTTCAAACCCTCCTGGTGAGCAGGTTACATCAGCAGCGTTTAAAAGTTGTAACGAAGCACCTTCTTATACTGGTTTTAAGTCCTTCTGGGGCAGCACAATTTATGGGGTGAAATCTGAGCAAATGGGAGTTATGCCACGGGAGTTGTATGAACAACAGAGTTTTAGGTTCACTGGCAATTCCAAAAACGGGAAAAAAAAAGTTTCGGGTGAACCAAAAATCAATATTTTTGTCCCCCCCACCCTGCCACCAATTGTCAAAACCAACACAAATTTGCAAAAAGTTTCAGTGTCTCCAAATCTGCATTTTTCGCCAAAAGCCCCATAAGTTTCAGCCATACAATTTCATCCGGCTCTAGTAATTAGTCTCACAATATAAGCAGAAGTACAATTTTTTTCCAGTAGGCTGATTCATTGTGTTTTTTGCAGCACTGGTGGTTTGGCATGATACATTCTTTTTATTTCAGAAAGCTCTCCCCCCTTTGACCTTGTGTTTATGGTTTATCCTGTTTCTTTCCCTTTGATGTCTCAAATGTTAATAGCCCACATCATTCTTGTATCTTTCACGCTCCTCAGTGTTTAACTGAGCTCTTTCCTGCAGTCTGAGGGAAGTGTCTTTCCATCAGTAGCTTGAGATCAAAGTTTATTTGCTCATATCAAAGGGTTTGGTGAATACACAATTAAAAAGTATCCTTCCCATTTAGACCGGCATTCTTCAGAAGGAGATGGAAACCTGGTAGAGAGGATCAGAGGAATTGTCAGGGCAGATCTACACTTAAAACACTGCAGCTGCCCTGCTGTAGCACTTTAATGAAGACGCTCTGTGCCCACAGGAGAGTGCTCTCCTGTCAGTGTAGTTAGTACACTTCAGTGAGAGGCAGTAACGGTATTGGTGGGAGAAGCTCTCCTGCTGACACAGCACTGTCTGTACGGATGCTTAGGTCAGTATAAATATGTTGCTCTGGAATGTGGATTATTCACCCCCCCAGAGCAACATAGATCACCAATTTCTGTAGTGTAGACCAGGGCTCAGAGTGGATCAGACTTAAGGCCCATTTAGCCCAGTGTCCTGTCTCACATTGGCCAGCACCAGATGCTTCAGAAGATGCAATAGGCAGAGGTGGAATAATCTGCCCCTGACATAGCTCTCATCCTGGTCTCTGACAGAGATTGACTTGAGTCCCAAAGAACAAGGTTTAATATTCCTGCCAAATATTTTTGTTATTAATCATAACACTGGTTATTCTTGATATCCATATAACTGTCCAATCCCTTTTTGAATCTTGTTAAGTTATTGGCCTCAAATACTTTCAGTGGCAGTGAGTTCCACAGTTTAATCACATATGTGGAATAGTATCTCCTTAGATTGGTTTTGAATTTCCCACCCTTTAATTTCATTGAAGATTCCCTTGTCCTTGTGTTAGAGACATGATGAACATATAAATTCAGACTGGATGTGTCAGAAGGCAGCCACCCCTTGTGCTGTAGCTATTTGGGCAAACCTGGAGGCTTTGGGCATGCTAGCTGATCTTTGTCTGAGGCTCAGGAAGTTTGCTGATTCTTGTGCTGTCTTTCCTGAAGGCTGATTCACACATTTTCCTGAGACACAAGCCTAGCTGAATACCTTCTATACATGAAGGGCAAGATTTTCACACTTAGGAGCCTAAATTTAGGTTCCTAAATTCCCCTCTCAGAACCTAATTAGGTGGCCTGGTTTCCAAAAGGCATTCTCACCCAGCAGCTCCCATTGACTTCACTGGGTTTACTCATATAAGTAAAGCTAAGCGTGTGCATTTTGCAGAACTGGGGCCTTTATGTGCCCTCCACTATGTTATCTGGGAGCAACTGCACCTGAAATTCCTGCACCTGAGAGTGAGAACAGTTTACCAGAGCTTGCTTGTCTTTTTTCCTATAGAATCATCAACAACGAGCATGCCATAATGGTAATGATCCATGCCGCCGGCAGGCAATTTCCAGGCGGGAGTCCAAGCGCAGAAGGCTTAATACTTCTATATTAACCTTTAGCACCGCTCTTAGTATACTGCACTTCTCAGCTCTCCCAGTTTTCCACTGAGACTTGCAAGTCTCCTGGATCAGGGAAAACAAACAAAACTGAGCTGTGTTTTCTGAAAGGCAAAAACTGGGACTCCTCCCATCTATTTCAATGGATGCTTTAGCACCATCTTGAGATGGACAACCAGTATTTCCTGTAGTTCTTCAATTCTTTGTGATTGGGAATGATCTCATAAGGTAACCCATGAAACGTTTTCTACTTTATCTTTAAAAGGAAACTGAATTCTTTAATTGTCAAAGCTACTTTTTCAATTTAGTGCTGAATTTCCAAATAGTATTGGGGAAAGGAGCTCTCAGCCCCAAATTTAATTAAAACTTACCTGTTCTAAAAAAGTTTTCTACATCCCCAAAATCAAAATTTGCCATTTAACACTCCATGACTTGCTCCAACAATGCATCAGTAATGGAAATGCCTCGTCTAGGAAAGACAGAACTATAGATTGTGAGGCAGTTCTCAATCTTGCCTGCTTTACCTCACATAAAGAAAGAAGTTAATTTCTATATTACCAATACTCCCTTGTACTCTGCCATACTTACAATAGCAACTAAATTGAAGCCTGTCAACTGCGCTGTTCTCTACCTAGATATTTACCTGGTCTTCCTCAGCATAGTTTCTGAGCACCTCACAGTCATTAATGGATTTTACCCTACAGACACCTGTGAGAAAGGGAATTTTGTAACTGGGGAACTAAGGCATGCGGGACATTAATTGACTTGCCCAAGAACACACAGAAAGTCCTTTAGAGACAGGAATTTAACCTGGGTCTCCTGAACCAAGTGCCATCTCCTCTAGACCATTGTTGCTTCACTCTTTTCTTTAAGACCCCAGTTCCGGAAGCACTTATGCCCGTGTTTTCATTACTTACATGAGTGGTCACATCTAAGCCAATAGGGCCACTTATGCAAGTAGAGCTGTACACGTGCATATGTGTTTGTGGAATCATATCAGGGTGCCCCCCCCCCGCCCACCATCCGCTCCTCACTACCTCTGAGCACACGGACTGTTTGGAGATGCTCTGCTTGCAAACACCATGTGTGGTTTATTTACAATATTCCTATCACTTTTACAGCACCACGCAGCACCTTCTAACACAGGGATTGGTCCTGCTTTGAGCAGGAGGTTGGACTAGATGACCTCCTGAGGTCCCTTCCAACCCTAATATTCTAGGAATCCTTCAGCCCCAACATTTAGACCACAGATAGGAAAGGAAGGAGATCTCACCCTTGGAGATCTCTCTTGGTTCTAGCTCTCAAAGCCAGCCAGTCACTCTCCTTTTCTCTCTCCCTTTCACTTCCTTCCTGTCTTTTCTTTTACTCCCTGAACTAACAGATAATTGCTGCTTTCACTCTCCCCAGCTCACTGTAATCAGTCAACTAGGCACAGCTTTACCCATCAGGTTTCCTCCAGAGCGACTTAATTGGTCATAAAGTGATCAGAGTGCTGGTGCTCAGCACTCGGTCACAAGGATGAGGGCTGGATGTAACTAATTGCAATCCTCATTTAGTTATCTAAGGCAACTGACACGTTTTCAAGCCCTGACTAGCTAGCTAGGTGCTGTAGGTAGCTGGAATCCCCTCGGAGCTAGCAAAGGGGCCCCATTTTGTGCTTTTTGTTTATGTGTTTTAGTGAGCAACAGATTGTTCTACAAAGTTGTTTTTAAATATTTTCCCCAAAATACCCTTTTATGGTGGCCCAGAATGAGGCTGTTGAAGCCAGGAGGAGGTTGGCCCTCTTGGATACCATGATGGTTGAGTCTTACCCTGGGTATAGAGTATATTTGGTACCTCACAGTATTGGGGGGTGGGGGGTGTCTAATTCTGCATGCTGGGGCCTGCATGAAAAAGGGGAGAAGGGAGATAAGGTTTAGGACAAATACTATATGAGCTGAACATCTCATTTTTCCTGAACACTGTTTGTTCAATTTAGGGCCCAATTCAAAGCCCACAGAAGCCAACTGAAAGACTCTCACTGACTTGTGTGGGCTTTGGACAGGCTCTGAATTCATGACCCTAAATACGCTGCTACTTTCCCTAAAGCATTTGCAAGTAGGCAGACTGGATGGCTCAGAGGCTTGACAAGGTGATAGAGAACATTCCCTATTTAGGTTGCTGGCTCTAATTCAGCTCAGCTTGGTAGTAATTGAAAATTGTTAGGGTCTGAAGACACGAAATCAACTAGTGGCATTCTGTGCATTTCTCAGAGTCCACATTAAAGAGAGAGAAAAAAATACCATCACTCCTCTTGAATTGGTGCAAGTGTGTTATTTGGTGCAGTATAGCTACGCCCAGGCATTCAAAAATATCACAAGTCAAGCCCCCAGAAATTACAAGAGTACCTCCAAAAAAAAAAATCACAAGATTTTAAAAACAATAAATCTTGGGTTCCCCTTTTTATTTGCATTCTGGTGTTGGAGGCTTTCAGTGCTACATTTTCCATCTGTTCTCTGTAAGCACGAGGGCCAGAGGACCTTTTAAAAAAAATTAAATCTGAGAGTCTCAGACATTGATGTGACTCATGTGCTGGGTTTTTAAATAAAAGATCAAATATCACCATAATCATGATAAAATTGCGAGAGTTGGCTATATTTGATATATTGCACCTACTTAGTCAGGATTATGTATCAACAAAATAAAATTAAACATCACTACTGGTAGCAGTAGTCACTCCTGGGTCGCCCAGGATGTTCTTACTCTGAAGTGAAGTAGATTCCAGTTTGCAGGGCTGTGGAGCTGAGCACCTAAAGTCACATGAAAAATTAAAAACTAAACACTGAAGTATTTGCAGGTTGCCCTACCCATTGTTTTAATATCTGCTCCCTAATATTTAAAACATTATTAGCAGCTAATATAGGTTAGAGCTAGTGTAGAGAAAGGTTTAAATGGATTTTAGTGGGACAGCAGGGAGTTAGGAACCAGAATTAACTGTGTGTCCTTGAGCAATTCATTCGTTTCTCTGCCTTGGTTTCCCCACCATTCTTACCAGGGTGGTTGTGAGCCTGAACTAATGACTGTACAAGAGATGGTGATCCTTGGATGAAAAGTGCTATATGGCCCTGATCCTCCACTGAGACCTGTGGATTGTTGAGCCTGCACAGTTCCCAATTACAGTGAATGGAGCTCTGCACAAACACAGGGGACTGCCTGGGTGGCTCTCAGCCAGCATCAGGGCTACATGTGGCAATTATTTTTATTATAACACATACATGCCACACATTACACTGGGCTAGACTTTCTCCCAAAGATACAAGCCAAATAAGACTGCAGCAAGTACGGAGGTGGAGCCAAAGCAAGCCACCACTTCTCTACTCAGTCCAGGAAGGGAGTAAGCTGACAGTAGCCTGTCCAAGTAGCTTATGTAGAATTCAATGGGAAATTTAGACCTTTCTAAGGGCGGGGGGGGGGAATAAAAAACTGAAAATGTTTGACTGAAAACTCCAAATGAGAAATGCCACCACGGTGCTTCATGGAAGTTATATTTTGGGTGTCTCATGACCCCTATGGGACAGGCTGCTGTGCCAGACTACATTTCCCATGATGCACCACAGACCTCCTCTCTTCCTGAGAGGCCATGGTGCATCCTGGGAGTCGCTGGCCAAGGTGCATCATTGGTAGATGTAGTCTAGCTTTGGGAACCTGACCCAGACAAGAGAATGGGGAAATGAGCCCCTGAACTACAACTTTCACAAGGTACCACAGTGGCTTTGGGGGGGGGGGGGTGTTTGAAAACTGAAAAAAAACAGGAACATCTCAGGTAAAGGTGCCCCCACCCCCCAAAGAAAAGTCAAAATTTCACTTTGCATGAAAAAATGTTTTATGGAAAAAACTCAATTTTCCATCAGAAAACAGTTTTGATGGAAAATCTGCAACCAGCTCTGTGGGTGACCAATAATTTTTGGGGTTGTCCATTAAATTTCAGTTAACTCATTATTAATTAAAAAAACCAAACGTGATTTAAAAAAAATCGCAATAAATTGCAGTTTTAATCACACTGCTAAATAATAATAGAATACGAATTGAAATGTATTATAAATATTTTAGATGTTTTTCTACATTTAATATATTAATTTCAATTACAACACAATACAGTGTACAGTGCTCACTATATATTTATTACAAATATTTGCCCTGTAAAAATGATAAGAGAAATAGTATTTTTCAATTCACCTCATGCAAGTGCAACTTACAAATGTAGATTTTTTTTGTTATGCAACTGTACTCAAAAACAAAACAATGTAAAACTTTAGAGCCCACAAGTCCACTCAGTCCTACTTCTTGTTCAGCCAATCGCTCAAACGAGTTTGTTTACATTTACGGGAGATAATGCTGCCTATTTCTTATTTATGTCACCTGAAAGTGAGAACAGGCGTTCACATGTCACTTTTGTAGCCAGTGGTGCAAGGTATTTACATGCCAGATATGCCAAACATTCGTATGCCCCATCATGCTTCAGCCACCATTCCTGAGGACATGCTTTCATACTATTTCTTTTGTTTATCTTTTTTTACACTGCAAATATTTGTAATAAAAAATAATTTGAAGTGAGCACTGTACACTTTGTATTGTGTTGTAATTAAAATCAATATATTTGAAAATGTAGAAAAAATCCACAATATTTATAATAAATTACAGTTGGTATTATATTTGTTACCAGTGTGATTAAAACTGTGATTAATCGCAATTAATTTTTAAAAATCATTTTACAGCCCTAATAATTTTATAGAAATCAGAACTAGCTCATTAATGATTTTCCCAAAAAAAGTCCAAAATGGCTATCTTGCAATAAATATGATCCAATAATGAATAATTTGACTAGATCTATTGGCCAACCACCACCACTTATGTTATAATGTACTTGATTTTTAGGTTTTCCTTGAAGGCTTTTTAAATAGCTATCTAATATTTATCTCCTCATATATAATAGTTTGTTGTGAATGATTTATTAAGCATTTATAACAGCCTAACAACAAAGTGCATTTACTTTATTCTGAGGGTTACCCGTTTCACTGTGAATGATGCAGTACATACCGTAGTCACTGTTTTTAAACACTGATATCTGCCCTGAGGTTTCCATGCAAGTATTCTTCATGAGTTATCACAGGTGCCGCCGTCTTCGTCCTTTCCCCAGGGATGCTCAACCCCCGCTCAGCCCCAAGCCCTGCCCCCACTCTACCCCTTCCCCTAAAGCTCCACCCTGGCCCCTTCACACCCCGCCTCTTTCCACCCACTTCTTCTCCCTCCCCCAAGTGCGCTCCATTACTGCTCCTCCCCCACCCACCTCTAGCGCCTCCTGCACACCACGGAACAGCTGATTGGGGTGGGCGAGGGGCACTGAGAGAGTGGTGGCAGCTGGCTGCTGGTGTGTACTAAGCAGCCGTTGTATTTTTTCCCCCCCATGGGTATTCCAGGGCTGGAGCATCCACGGAGTTGGTGCCTATGTTAGTTCTATCTTGTCATCAACTGGTACAAATGGCAAACTCTGAAAATGATCTTCCTTTGATGAAGAGAGATGGACTAATAGATTTCAAAGGTCAGCATGCTGTCTCAAGGCTTATCTGCACTGGAAAATGATACCACTATAAGCCAACATGTGAATTTAAACAGATATAATTACACGGATATAATTCTCCACATGGATATGCTTATTACAGAATAAGGATTTTTTTTCCAGTTTAGTTTATATTTCTTGGAAAGGGGTTTAAACTAAACCAAAAAAGCCACTCTGACTCCAGAATAGTGTGTCCACCTGGGGTGCTATACGAGTATAACTACACTGGTTTAACTACAGCAGGATATTTGGTACAGCTCTCCCATGTAGACAAGCCCTCAGACAAACATAAAATGCTCCTTTCAACACATTTCAAAGTAACATGGATGAATATTCATGGATTCAATATTTATGGGAGAGATTTTCCAAGCACTCAGCATTGGCTTAACTCTAGCAACAGAGAGATTTTGAAAATCCCACCCTAAGTTTGCAATAGTTTCTGTTGGAAGCCCCTGAACTCTAATTCAACCAGGGAACAGAAATCCGATCATGTGACTTAGCTCAAATTTTGACTACTGTTTGCAGTCAGTCAATCCACAGAGAAAGACATTTGAAGAGATATTCAAATGAAGTAGGAAAATGAATAAACTGTAGGAAATTGTAAGCAGTAAAAGAATCTGTTAGTCACATATATTATTCATTGTGAATTATTCACTCAGCTTCTGTCTTCATGGCAAAGCTCTGTAGAATGTAATAGGTTTGTAACCAGTAGGCTTCTATACAAAATGATGCTACAAACCTACATGATTTAATAGAAAATTGTATCCCTGCTGTAGAATTCGACAGGATGGTTAAGAAAGCCTATAGAAAGGAGTATAAGTCCATTAAATGCCATAGGATTTTTCCATAAGGCTGTTCTCTGGTTACCTAAAGGGTAGATTTTCAGAAGAGCTCAGCTCCCATTCAGGCACCAAAATAAGGCCTTTCTGGTGGTATGAAGCAGAGAACAAGGTCTCTAGGGGGCCCGTTTTTTCATAAGAGCTCAGCGCACACCCAGCTCCTGTTGTAATAGAGTCATAGGCCAAAAGGGACCACCAGTTATTCTCCTGCATAGCATATCACAGGCCACCAGTAATGCCCAGCCCCCATCGTGGGGCTTATGGGCAGATTTTCAAATGATCTCAGTCACCACGCATGCTAATCACGTTTGAAACTCTGGCCCCTGGTTCTTTACCGTGTCTCAAGTTGGGTCCCCAAAATGGAGGCACCCAGCACCACTAGGCACTGCGAATCGTGACCCCAAGCTCTGGCTTTCTTCTCATTCCTCCAACCCTCTGGTCTCACTGCCTCACCTCTGGGCTTCTGGCCAACCACCCAGCGGCATTTTCGCAGTCTTCCCTTCCCTCCCCAACATAGGGGCCACTCCCCTTGCTGTTACTGGGCAAGAAACTGTGCCTTTGGGCTCCATCTGATCCCACTTAACTCTCTGTCTCTCTGCAAAGCTGGGGGACTAAGGATGAGGGAGAGAGCAGTACCCACTGGTAGAAACACTGGCCTCTCTCCCTTGAAGCACAGGGAGAAGGGAGCAAAAAGAGGGTGGGTTCTGGTGGCTCTAAGCAAAGCAAGCACATAGGGCTGATAGGGAGAGGGGGTAGCCTTGGCAGACAGGAGGGGACCTTGGGAGTTGGGGCTGGGGAGAAAGAAAGACAGAAGGGGGAAATGCCTCCTGAGAACGACAGACTTAGGAAAAGGCAAAGAGCGGTGGGGCCCACTGTCCAAGCAATCACAGGTGGTGATAGATTATCCTGCTCATGTTAAAAGCAGTCTTGTGGGGCCAGAGGCAGTGGGAGGCAAGCCATAAGGCATCCCCATTGTCCCATGGAGCTTGGTATTATGAGCATGGTTTAACGCAGACCACACTCAGCATGGCACTGCTGGGATTCCTACTTACACACAGCACCATAGGAGGAAGACTCAGCCAGGTCAGCTCCATACATGGCTCACTCTGATAGCGCCCCCTCAGGCCACTACACAGAGTTCATTACAAGATGACCCTACAGCGCCCATCCAACCCCCATAATTAGTTATGAGGGGAAAACAACTATCTCTGGCTCCCCGCTTAGCTGGTGATAGATAGCACAAGGTGAGCACACCTGGAAACAGAGTAACTGCCTTTGCAGTGACTGCTGATGTGCGATAACTGCTCTGTACATTATTTATAAAGGTATCCATACAGGATGATGCGTTATAAATATACCATCAATTCTTAGACCTCATTGGCAAGCGACCCTTGAGAGGCTCCAAAAGCATATGGTTCAGTGCAGTGCACATCAGGAAGTACATGTTTTCTGAAACATCTGGCAAATCACCACCCAGGGAGTTCCTTGGAGTTGGCTTAACCCAGTTACACCTGCCATGAATGAAATGCTCAGTTCAATATGTATGGGGAGATTTTCAAAGGTGAACAGTACGTAGGCACCTCGCTCCCCATGAGAGGCAACAGAAGATGGTTACCCGTTGGGGTATTTCAAAAAAGTCTCCCCATGATGTAGAAAATCCCTTTAAAAAAGGGGGGGGAGGGTCACTTGCTCCTGATCCTTACAATAATAATAGTAGAGCTGGTCAAAACCACAGGTAGAAAAACTTGCTAAACTTTCAATATTGTTTTTGTTTCTTTAACTCTTGAAACAGGCCAATTTTTTTTTTATTTTCAAAATTTCCCCTAGAATTTTTAATGCAATATTTGTTTGTTTTCATTTGTGCAATGAGTCATTTTTGAAGTTGAGTTTTGGGGGTTTTTTGTTTTCTTTTTACTTTGAATGAGCAAAATTGTCATGACTATTAAAGAATTGATGGTATATTTAGAATGCATCATCCTGTACAGATAACTGCTCTCTACATTATTTATAAAGGTATCATACATCAGCAGGAACAGTCACATGACTAACACGACTAATCAAAATTGGACACACAACTGGTCCCCCAACCAGAACCCTCCAAAGAGAACGACCAGACACACAAACAGAAGAAAGGGGTGATGACAAATGAGTGAATAGGCATCCACATGCACAAAATGAAAAGTTGAATGGCCAACTACACCCCAAAAAAAGGGGCGGGGGAGAAAAGAGGTATAAACAATAGAACACACAGAGAACCACAAAAGCTGAACGCAAACCAAGAGTAGAAAGATCTGGCAATGTCAGCAGAAGCCCAAACAGGAAGAAGACCAATCCCCTCTCCCCCCAACAGCAGGCTACTTATTTGTTTAAGGATTCTGTTGAAAAATGTCAAGTAAAGATTTTTTGTTGTTGTTTCATGAACTTTGTTTTCAAAAACGGCCATTTTTCAACAAAGTTGTTTGGTCTGTAAAGTTCCAGCTAAGTCCAAATAAATCATAAGAATAAATAATGCATGAATATATGAAGGTGTTACTGGCTCACTGTGATGGATGTGCAGCTGCTCGGTCATTAATTCATGACCGCGGTGTATTGACCTGCTTATTGGGAGGTTTACTGTATTAAATATTTTGGGTTAGTTTACAGTGAGTTGTATGGAAAACAAGCAGGAAGGAGGAAAAATAGCTCAAGATAAGCCACCCGCAGCAAACACATGAGGGCTGTTACGGTACAATGGCAGAACCCTTGGCTCTAAGGCTTCTGGGTCAACCTCCTGGTGAGCTCACCAGAACGGCAAAACCCCAGGAACTGACAAGAACAAAGGGGCTCTGCCTGGATTATATGGGACTCTGTGTCTTAACAGGGGAGCAGCTGTTCAGGAGTTCATCTGGGGAAGCACACTAAGATGCAGGCATGCAATGGGATGGCTGAAGATGGCCTAGGCAGGCCTAGCCTCATCACAGAATAGGTAGGCTCTGGGTAAAACACCATGCATGTAATCGGTTTTAAAATCCTATTTTTAAATGCTTTGTTCTTACTGTCAAATTAAACAACACTTTTGGTTTAAGAAGGCTGCCTGGTCGCTCTGTACACCACTGGTCACAAATTCCCCAAAGGGAAGAACCACAGTTCTTGAACCCAGGTGGAGCTGTTGGGTGAGCACAGTTTATACACAGGCCCTGCAGCCCAGGGCCTGGTCCCAGGAGAATTGTGTCATCCCATCCAGGAGAGGGAAGGCATGAGGCCTGATACCTGAAAAGGTGCATTCAGAGAGACCAGTGAGCAGAGCCAGATTAACTCTCCTGTGGGCCCAGGGCTATTAGATTTTGCGAGGCTCCTGTATACAAGTCCTTTTCCTGGGAGGGAGTTTGGTGTAGGAGGGGGCTGGGGCAGAGGACTGGGGTGCAGGAGGGGGTGCAGGAGCAGATTCTGACCTGGGGCAGGGGGTTGGGGTGGAGGATGGGGTGCGAGATGCAGGCTCCGGCCAGGAGGCACTTTGCCTGCCTGCCATAGCCCCACACCGCTCCTGGAATCAGCTGGCTGCTAGCATGTCTCTGCGGTCCCTGGGGAGAGGGGGGGCAGTGGGTCTCCATGTGCTGCCCGCACCCGCAAGTGCCACCCCTGTAGCTCCCATTGGCCGGGAACCAGCCAATGGGAGCTGCGGGGATGGTGCTGGGGGCAGCACACGGAGACACTTTCCTCCGCCCCTTGCCAGGGACTGCAGAGACATGCCAGCAGCCAGCCAGCCACTTCTGGGTGTGGCGTGGGGCCACAGCATGCAGGCAGCCTGCCCGAGTGCCCCTTTTAGTGGCCTGGAGATCACTGCCTGCGATTTACTTTTGCAGAACCTCCCTTGAGCTGGGGCCCTGGGCTTCAGCCCCTAAAGCCCGTGCCTTAATCCAGCCCTGCCAGTGAGGGGACAGAGGTGCAGTTGGTACTGTAACCTTGACACTCACTATTATGGGTCTTGGATATAGCAGCAATTACAGATCTCATTAAGGTGAATGGGCATGCTTGATACAAAGCTCTCAATCTTCAAAGCACTTAAACAGTAAGGGCTTGTCTACATGTGGAGTTATTCCTGATTAACTCCAGAGTAAGGGTGTCCACACCTGAAGTTAATCAGGGATGGTTAATCAAGGATAATTGCATGTGCTGACAAGTCCTTTCACACATTAATCCTTCCAAACACCCCTGTGACGCAGAGAAGTAAGTTTGGCCAGTGGGGAAACTGATATGCAGAGGATAAGTAACTTCCTCTGGGAGGAGTCTGTGGAATAGCAGGGAGATTTTGGCTCCTGGTCCTGTGTTCAGTGCTCAGAGTGACCTCAGTGTATCACAGCAAGTCAGGAGGGAATGACAACGGATGGTGCCTAGGAGTAATAATGAAACAACACTTGGCTGTTCTGCAGTGCCTGCCAGGAGAGGGCCACAAGCCACTCTGCAAATGATAACTACAGACAGCCCCATAATACCCTGTGTGGCAAAAGATTCATTATCTCCATTTTTCAGCTCGGGCGACTGAGGAACAAAGAGGTCGTGGCTTTTCCAAGGTCAAGCAGGAGAGCTGGGAATGGAACCAGTGGCGGGTCTCCCGGGTGAGCAACTCGGAGTAACAGGATGTGTCTTCACCCCAATTCCAAGCCCTGGTCACACCTACTGAACGATGCTGTCCCTACCAGAAGGGCCGCTGTGCCTTGCTGACCCCAGATTCTACAGTGCACATGGGGATAGTGCAGGTGCCAAGAATGGCCTCCAGCACAGTGGTTTTGAATAGGCTGTCAGTCACTGCACAGCACTAAGGGGCATTTTCACAGGTGCCCCGAGTACAAAGCTAAGATAAGTTACAAGGCCCCACCCAAAATTTGGAGCCACCAAGGAGCCCCGGGCTCGATTCATAAAATGATTTAGGCTGCTCACTGCCACTTTAGGTGCCTAAATCCCAGAATCAGGCCCCACCAGGGTTCACAACCCCTTCTCCCCCTCCCCCAAACCTGTAGGTGCCTAAACTTGCTCAGCACCTAAGTTTTTGCACTAAAACTTCCCTAGGCACTGGGCTGTGAGAATTCTGGTGTGGGGCTCTCGCAGTCCCTCCTGTTGGACCAGTTCCACTGTGGATAAATAATGAAAGAACTGCTGGACCAAAGAGTGGGAAGGAGGAACGACTTTAGCCTGGTGTTAGCGAACTCACTCTGGATGTGGGAGACCAGGACCCACTCACCCTGCTCCAAACACTCTCTCCTTATTTATCCCCAGTAGAACAAATTCAGTGGAAGAGACTGCGCGAGCCCCACACCAGAAGTGGCAACGCTCAGGATCACACCGCCCAAGGCTCTTTGGGACTCTAGCCCCTAGCTTCCCTGTCTACCAGGTTTGTGCTTGAACCCGGAGACAGTCTTTATCCAACTATTAAGATGAATATTAATTAAGCCAAAAGATCTGCATTCCCTGTTTGTCTCTGTGTGCACCTATCCATCTCCCATCACCTCAGCTGTTCCTGCAGTGTCCTCAGTCCCTGGCCTTGCCCTGATGCCGTGATAAACTGAATCCACACCAACTTAATAAACCTGCTTAATAAACATTAACTGGGGGGGATGCTCAAGGTTCACACACACACCAACTGCTGTGCAAGTCTGAGTCATTACTGCTAGGCTGCTGCCTGGAAACTCAAGAGTGTGGCTGGCTTGATAGAAAAGTGAAAACCACAGGGATTCCTTAAACTGCTTAACATGGAACGTTGTTCTCCAGACACTCTCCATCACCTGCTGAGAATCAGTCATCTGTCAGGGCCAGGGACACATGAAGGCAGCCATACAGGCACCAGCTCCTGGAGTCGCAGGATTATACCAAAAGCTTTCATTACAGAAAGTAAGTGTCTAGCCCTTGCAACTTCAAAGAAAGTTTTCAAAAAGTGGCCTGAATGGAATTGATGCAGTGGTGCGTGCCTCTGTCTGCAGGGAGTCAGAAACAATAGCTCCCATGTGCCAACAGCTGCACAGAAGAGATATTAGAGAGAGCACACACACCAGATTTTCAGTAAGTGTAAATCAATGTAATTCCATTGGAGCCAGCAAGCCGAGGACCTGAGCCATGATGTGCAAAGTGCTTCAGGAGCCTTCTACATGAGAGGAACTTTATAAATGTAGGGAACAGTAGCATCATCATTATTTTCTGCTTTGCTTCTTTCATTTAATTTCATGCTTCACTTTTGTTTTGTTGGTGTTTTATGCACTGGGACATTCATAATCATTTATTATCTGGGGTGATAGAGAATGCATAACGTTTTAGGAGTGATCTGACATTTACATTCACTTATGAGTTATTAGATGTCTTCTTACAAGTTAGGATAAATGTCAAACCTCGACATCTTGTATTTTGCGCATCATTTAAATTTCCTCTGTAACTTCCTCTTGGTTACTCACTCAAACAGTTCTCTTGCTTTTATTTCTGGGATGGAAGAAAACATGCTGATTTCCTAAGGTATCTTGAAAAGGTAATTACAATATCCTGTGACTCACAGGCTGCATGTGTGATATTCACCACAGGGCTGGATTCTGAAGTCCTTACTCACTTGAGTAGCCTCACTGAAGTCAACAGAACTACTCATGAAGTTGATGTATTCAGTGGGAGGAAGGGTTGCAGAATTTAGCCCTGCATGTGCTATACAATGAAATTATGATACAACTTAACCATCTGATAGAAGCCAAAATCCACACAGAAAAGAAAGTGGGTAGTTTTCCTGCTGAGTCAAATATTCTCTTCATGACCAATATTGGAAATGGTGTTTAAAAATTTAAGACACCCTTTAGTTCTCTGCAAAGCACTGAAGTTTGATGCTTTCCTGCTTAATACAATGCACCTCAATAATAAGTAGGAATACATTCTTCAGAGTAGAATTAATATAGGTTGTAAATCACAGACAGCACCTGGCCCAGCACAAGAGATGTTTCCACATGTGCTGATTTAGCCCTGGTCTACACTACAAAGCTATGTTGGTATAGCTATGTCACTGAGGGGGGTGGTTGAGCAATGTAGTTACACTGAACTAACCCCAGTATAAAGAGCACTTTTGTCGGTGGGAGAGCTTCTCCCATTGACATAGCTACCACCTCTTGGGGAGATGGAGTATCTATGCCGACAGGAGAAGCCCTCCTATTGGCGTAGGTAGCATCTTCACTAAGTAGATTCATAGATATTAAAGTCAGAAGGGACCATTATGATCTAGTCTGACCTCCTGCACAACGCAGGCCACAGAATCTCACCCACCCCCTCCTGCGATAAACCTCTCACCTATGTCTGAGCTATTGAAGTCCTCAAATCGTGGTTTAAAGACTTCAAGGACCAGAAAATCCTCCAGCAAGTGCCCCGTGCCCCATACTACAGAGGAAGGCGAAAAACCTGCAAGGCCTCTTCCAATCTGCCCTGGAGGAAAATTCCTTCCCAACCACAAATATGGCGATCTGCAGTGCTGTAAGTGTAGACAAGCCCTTAGGGAAGCTCTGAGATGCTGCTTCCTGGTCCATGAAGGACATACGCCTTTGCTAGCAGCTCCAGAATGCTGCAATAGACATTAGACATCATTCTGCTTCCATGTCAAGGAAATACCAGTGATTGCTCATGGGTTTTTGCCTGGATGCTTACAACAATTAAAATGCACAATAGAATAAACCCCACAGTATAACACTAATGGCCCATATGCTACCAGGTAGTTCTTAAGATCTGATACCATGGGTGGTGTTGCTTGCCCCAGTCCCGAGGTGGGTGCATTTCAGTTTAACAACAACAAGACTGGAAAATGTTGGCCCAGGATCCTGGGGCAGACTGCTGTCCTCATGAAAGGGGATCTTTACGATTCACAGCAGACAAAACCTTGCTTTTGAGACGACGTGCAAAAAGACTCCTGTGTGCCAGACTGCTTGGAATGTGCTTTATCTGCCTCAGAAACAGGAAGGGCTGAGAGCTCCTTCGCGGGTGTGGTGGCCTGCGGTTCCCAGAAGCATGCTAAGGCCTCACGGCCAGCCTCTCTGGATAGACCTTTCTGTTCCCAATGAGAGGGTTCGTACATCTGCAATAGATTTGTGCAGTCTGCTCGGCTCTTTCGGAGCTGGATTTCATGCTGGTTCAGCCATAACCGTCTAACCACACTGCATGTTGCGGAGCATGTTAAGAGGAACCATATCCATGTTCTAACTACGAGGGTCAGGTAAGCAGGCAGGCTGTGTCCGCCAAGCATCAGAGCCAGCTAATCTTCCCACCTCAATGAAACTGCTTAACTGGCTCAAGCCCCAGGTCCTCTCTCATTGCAAGTGCAGTGACTGTTAAATCACTGTTAATATTGCTTCATTTATAAAGCAGCCCTTTCCCTAGGCTCTTGGGGCACTGTACAATAATTCCATAGTAACCTCATTATTAAACCACAACAAAACACCACTTCTTGACTAAAACTACACACAGAAGAAAGAACAAAGATGGAGGGGTCACACATAGGAGGAGGAAGAAAGAAGAGGCTCTAACTATGGTGAAACAATTATTATTAAATGTCTTGTGAAAACAAGACTTCCACGATTGATAAGGCACTATTTCTAAATTGTTTAACCAAAAGGTGGCAGCACTCCACCCACCGTCAATTTGTTCCTACCTGATGGTGATTCTGTTTCCCAATGCATCACAGAGAAAGGGGCCAGTCGCCTGCAGGTATCACAAATAGAGCCAGGCAAACGCCTCAAAAACATCATCATGAACATTCACCTCGTTCAATTCGCTGAATTCACTCACCTTGTTCATGCCTGTAAAGAAGTGGCCTCCATCCCTCATGGCCCCAGGGAAGCACTGCAAGTGGCCCGTTGTCTCAGTCTCCATCTTGGGTGGCCCACAAGACTCCACTTCAGGCTCTTACTTAGACAATACCCCTCCTGGGGGGCAGTTTATTACAGACACCTTGTGCAAAGAGTCTGCAACAAGAGTCCCAAAACATAGTCCATATGCCCCAGGGCATATAGTCCTTCTTCTCACCAGACCTCAGTGTTTCCATTACAGCTGAACTCTTCTCCATCCTCTTCCATGACAACCACCCCAGCCTCTCTTTTTGGGGTGCAATCCCACTCTTCCCAGCAGGGACTCCTACAGCCTCTCTCCTAGGAACATCACTCACTCTCCTGCCCTCTCACTGTTCCCCTGGGTCCGCTCTGCAGCAGGGAGATATCAGTGGGTAAGCCCCTCCACGGCATCCCCTCCCTTCAGCGCTCTCAAGCCCTTTGCTCCAGCTCTCTGGCTTAAAGCCAGCACACATCACCCTTTGCCTTTGCTTTTTCTGCCTGCAGCCTCCTGGCCCTGATTTAGGGACACCAACCAGCAAATCCCTCTCTCTGCTCTGCCACCTTCAACATTCTTCCAGGAGCCACCTTCCACCTCAGTCAACTCTTAATTCCTGCTTGACTCCTGACTGACTTTTTATAGTCCCCAGGGCTGCCCCACCCCCTCAGCTGGTCCAATTGGAAGCACCTGGACAGGAATGAGAGTGCTGAACCCAGTTTCATTTAGTGGGCCAGCTAGCCTGTTACAGTGCCCCTTTTGCATTTGTATTCTGAGAACAAGTTTACAAGCAAGAACAATGCATTTTAAGCCATTAATACTGAACATTTGCAGAAAGTGAATTTTGAACTCATAGACCTGAGAATGAGAATGACAGTCTAACCAATCAGGGAACAGAAACAGTAACATGTGACCTGCTATAAGTGTCCATTCAAAATGAAACACAGTTTTGAATACTCACAATGAATTGTTCAGTAAGAATCAAAAAGCAAAAAATTGTTTGAAGAAATTATTCGGGGAATGATTTTGAATGACCAATACAGGTCAGGAAGTCAGAATCTGCCACAGAGGCCATTCATTAGCAGAAAGGCCAGATGTGTCATATAAAATTCAAAAAATGAAACTTTTTACCACTGCCTGAATGTGTTTGGTTTTTCATTTCTAGTTTTTGTAGAGAAACTGAAAAATTTTGACAAAAATGAAAATGTTCAAAGAAAATTTCTATTTTAGTCAAAAGGCCATTTTCAGCAATAAGATTTTTCTAGGAAAAAATTAAGCAAATAAAGAGAAGCGCCCTATTCTTATTTGCTATGGAGGTCCATTGGGCACCTGTCTTTTATTTAACACTTGGGTCACAGCCTCACTGGTGGAAATCGGTATACCTCTGTTGAAGTCAGTGGAGCTATGCTGTTTTATATTAGCTGAGGATCTGGCCCTTGGACTTTAACTCTCAATCCAGTAGGTTTGGGCAGGATCACATCCTTTCCAGAACACAATGAAGTGGGCTAGAGACATTCAACTAGACAGCAACTCACCCAGCACAACAGAGAGTCCTGCTATAGACGCTGGAATACCGGACTCATGTCAATCCTGTTTGCACTACACTGTGATTGTGCCATGTTTTTCCATCTACTTGCTTGATATGTCACGAGGTTTAAAATAAACAGTAAAAAAGAAATTGAAAAGCCACTCGAAATCATTAAACCCACAAAAAACTCATGGCTTACCTCATTCCTCCTGCCATGACGATCAGCACTGAACACAACACCATGGGTAGCTGGGAAGTCTGCAAAGTGGGAATCACTTATCCAGGTCAGGGCTGAGACCTGGAGGAAAATGTTTAAAGAACAAGTAATTTACAAATACACTGAATGCCCCCTATGCCTTCTCCTCCTCCCCTATTATTCCTATTACTGAAGTCCTCTGCGGCCCCAATGAGATCAGAGCCCCACTGTGCCAGGCACAAGGTTAACCAGGTTATTTAGGAGCATTCTGCATGCTGCATACTAATTGTAGCTAGTCATTTATCCAACATATTAAGCCCTGTTTTGCTGTTGGCAAATTATGTACTGTGATGGGATGTCTACCCCAAAGGGGTGCTGGAACAATCTGTACTGTCAGAGCCATTGAACCAAATGGTAGGCCCTGTATATAATGGAAACCACTTCAAGCCAGGGGGTGCAGTAGCACCCCCCGCACCCCTAGTTCCAGCACTTATGTTACCCCACATAGGTGGTGAAAGGGTTAATGTGGGCCTGAGAGACCAATTAACCCACCTGGTGGCAGGGGTGGGGAAGGGTGCTTAATTAAAGAGGAAGCCCACCTGGGAAGGAGCTGGGTAGTGCTGTAATGAGAGGAATGTGGTGCAGGGAGAGAGGAAAGAACTTTACAGTCCCCTCTCTTGGTACTAAAGATTAAACAGACACAGAGAGGAGAGGGAAAGAGAAAAGCTGCTGCAGGATGAGGAGGAAGCTGTGCGGGATACCTGGAAGATACAAGACTGGGGTGAACCCCTGTGGCTGACCCTGATACAAGGGCAGGAACTAGATCTCTAGGGAAAAGCTCTGAGAAGGGTTGCTCGCTAAAGGAGCCACAAAACGGTCTGGAGAAAGGTAGCGTCAAGGGGTCTAACAGAACAGACCTTGCCTGCTTATTCTATGGTCCCTGGACTGGAACCCAGAGTAGTGGATGGGCCTGGGCTCCCCTGCTAGCACTGGGAAAGTGGCATGAAGGCCCCTCTGACATAAGGATGAGATAAAGCCCTGGGAGAAGAGTGTAAGGACCATAGGACTAAGAGGTGAGGCCAAGGACAAGGTGTTGGACTTGCTGTTACCCTGGAAGGGGTGGAACTAAAACCTGACCAGTTAGAGAGCCGAGTTGTAAGAAGAGAGACCACCACAGAACGAGAGTCACCGATGACAGGGGGCACTAGAGAGGAAACAGCTACCAGCTTGGCCTCAAGGGAGCATGCCAGTGGTGAGTCCGTTCTTCTATATGCATGAAGAGACGGGTGTTATAATGGGGTATTATAATATTGACTGCTGTAGGGCAAGGATTTCACCTTTCACACTTTTTATGAATTTGTTCTGTATTCAGAAGTGTTCAAACGCTCTAGATAAACAGCTCTGAGCCTAGGATTTGTCAGCAGCTTATTCCCTTTGGCTATTAGCTATTCATCACCTGTGGGGTGCAATTGTTCAGGTTAATCATGTGGTACCGTGTTCTCCCTCCCAGACTGGCTGCCTGAAAAGTTACTAAAATGAGGGAAATCAATGAGATGCTCGAATGTTTCTGATGCGAAACTTCATGCATATGGATGCATGAGTATTTAGAAGTCTTCCTTGTCATTTCCATTAACACTGGTTTGCTTCCTTGGCTATGAATTCTCTTGTGAGCAAAAAAGCAACATTTGCACAAAGGTTGATGGGGAAACAAATAGAGAGGATCAGAAATACCATCCAAGTGAGTTTGTGGTTTTGAGCAGAACATACCTGTTTGCCCATCTTTATTCAAGCACATGTTTCTAGAAGTCTTTTTTTTTTTTAACCTAATACATTTACTGGGGTTACCTTTTAGGCTAGCAGCACGAACAGCAAATCAGCCTGACTGCATTAGGCATATTACCTCTCCGTTTTAGCACAGAAATAACATGCTGTGCTGACAGCTCAAGCAAAGTATGTCAGTCACAGACAGTTTTACTCCCAAGACACTGCAGTGACCCTTATCAAAAGCATGGAAGCCAGGGCCTGATGGCTGCTCAGAGCATATGGCTGGTGAGGGACTCATGCTAGCACTTTAGCAACAGCTTATGATATACTACAAAACATCTGCCCTATTCCCTGTCCCTGTAAGACCATGACCCAGCCACTTGGAGTCAAATAACACTTCTCAGGCACCTAATGCACTATCAGAGGCTGCTGAGAAATCAGTTGGCAAAAAGATCTTACATTGTAAGATTATGTGGCTACTCTTGTGCTTGCACTGTAACAAGGCTAAAAATAAAGCTTAGCAGGGAAGAAAGGGAAGTGGTTTTAAGGAACCAAAGTGCTAGATTGTCAGCACTTCTAAGCAGGGACCTGAGCCAGGCATAGTTATGAGACTCAGTAATAATACATATGTCAGGATTCCTTCCCCACTCTGGGGTATAGATGTGGGGACCTGCATGCAAGACCCCCTAAGCTTATTTTTACCAGCTTAGGATAAAATTTTTCCCAAGGCACAAATTCCACCTTGTCCTTGAACAGTATGCTGCCACCACCAAGAGATTTAGACAAAGAATCAGGGAAAGGACCACTTGGAGTTCCTGTTCCCCCAAAATATCCCCCCCCCCAGCCCTTACACCCCCTTTCCTGGGGAGGCTTGAGAATAATATCCTAACCAATTGGTTACAAAGTGAACACAGACCCAAATCCCTGGATCTTTGGACACTTAAAAAAAAAAAAAAGCAATCAGTTCTTAAAAGAAGAATTTTATTTAAAAAAAAAGAGAAGGTAAAAATCCCCTCTGTAAAATCAGGTTGGAAGATAACTTTACAGTATAACAAAAGATGCACAAAACACAGAGGAACCCCCTCTAGCCTTAGTTTCAAAGTTACAACAAAACAGGGATTAACCTCCCTCCAGCAAAGGGAAAATTCACAAGTTGAGAAAACAAAGATAAACTAATAAGCCTTGCCTGGCTGTACTTACAATTTCTGTAATATGAGACACTGGTTCAGAATGGTTTGGGGGATGTGAATTGATGTTCGGTCCCTCTTAGTCCCAAGAGCGAAAGAACACAGAAACAAAGAACCCAAAACAAATCCTCCTTCCCCCACCCCCATTTGAAAGTATCTTTTGTTCCCATTGGTTCCTTTGGTCAGGTGCCAACCAGGTTATTTGAGCTTCTTAACCCCTTACAGGTAAGGAGGAATTTTAGGCTACTCTTATGGTTATGACAACACATCTTTCCATTTTGCCTTTCCCTCTGGAGAATCCCAAATCACTGTACCAACTGTGGTCCAAGTTTTGACCTCACTTGGCTCCAGAGAACACTTAAGCACATGCTTACATTTATGCCTATGCAGAAAACAAACACATGCTTACTGTAAGTGCTTTCCTGAATAGGAATACTTTCCTGAATCGGGGCCTTTCTGCCATGTAATCCCCTATTCTCCAGCCATCAGGGAGGCAGCCAATGGCAACCCAACTCCTCTCGGAGCTGTGCTACCAGGGGACAGGGAGGCAGCAAAGGAAGGTGAAAGCTCTGGGATTCATGAGGCTGAGGGAAGAGCTCTTGAGGGACGCTCAGGCTCATGTCCCCTGCCTGCTTCACAGCACTCTAAGGTTCCAGAGGAAATTCCACAGCATAAACCTCATGGAGTTTCCTGGGCATTGATTCTCCCAAGTACATTTTGTATGACCAAGTATAGCATGTCCCAGAGTAGGTAACTTGTGCACTGAAGATGCCCAGTCCTGCTCTTGCTGTATGAATTTTTTTTGAACATGGGCAAAACAATGTATTTTCCCCACATTTCGTTCTCAGAAACAGCGAGACCATTTTAGGTGAATCTGTCAAACAAAACAAATGAACAAACGCATTCAGCCGGAGGTAGACTCCGAGCATGGAAAATTGCAGCCCAAACAGTTGAAGTCTGGACTATGTATAAGCAAGTGAAAAGAGTCTTAGCTATATCTACACGAGCAGTTCTGTTGGTAAAACTTTTGTCAGTCAGGGATGTGAAAAAAATCCACACCCCTGACCGACATAACTTTCACCAACAAAAGCGCCTGTGTGGACAGCACTATGTTGGTGGGATACGCTCAGACGCTCATAGCTGCTCATTGGGGGTTATAGGATTCATCCAGGATTCATGCACTTGGCAACATTCAGGGCACACCCGGCGTGTTGTGTAGGAGCAGTGCACACACGGCTCCTCTCAAGGGCATGAACCTTGGAAACTCGCCCAGATGACATGAACCGTGGAAAGCCTCCCAGGACTGGGCTCAAGGCCCGAGAGCAAGGAATGTGGTAGATAGAAATTGGTAAATAAGAATATTAAACAAAGCCAGTGTGTTCCTTTTATCTGTTGGAGTATGTACTGCACAGGAGGAGGGAGAGAAATAAAAGAGAGGGTGGAAAGCTGACAGGCAGACCAGCCTGTCGGCAGACCAGCCTGCTTGCTTGCTTAAAGCCTTGTTCTGTCTTGTATTTGAACCACAACAGGGGGTGGTTTAATTATGCTGACAGGAGAGCTCTCTCCCATCAACATAAAGTGGATACACGGGAGTCCTTACAGCTGTGCCACTGTAAGGTCTGTAGTGTAGACATAGCCTTAGAATGTGTTAGGTAACCTTAACTCTAGGCATTGTTACCACAATGGAAACAAATCAAGAATAAATTGTATAGTTCCCCAAAGGATGTCTAGCGGTTTAACCTCTGGATTAAGCATGTTACTGGATTAAAAAATTTAAAGGTGACTAGAAGATATCAGGACCTCAGACACCTGCTATAAAAATCATTTCAGAGTCCGGCATGGAGGGAGATCCTATCGCTTAAGGAAGCTTCTCCATTTTATTTTTTTAAGTCTTTTTGTAGTGCTCCCTAAGGAATCTGTGCTGCTTGTAAGAGGCAGTCTGGTTCAGTGCACAGGGCACTGGCCTGGGAGTCAGCTTCTATTCCCTACTCAGCTACCAATCTACTGCATGTCCTTGGGAGGGTCGCTTCCCCTGTGTAACATGCCAGGGTTCCCTCACCCTGCACTCCTTGCTGCAAACAGCCCTCATGCACTCCAGTGGCCAGTTCAACACCCTGTGCTCCTTCCCCACGGCATAAGCCTTTTACCATCTCCCTGGACAGCAGAGGTGGGAGGAAGAGGAGAGAGAGAGAAAGAGCAAGTGAGCACACTCACCTACCTGCATCCTGGGCTTCTCTTTACCCATCCTGTCTCTTCCTGTCTGGCTTTTTTACTGTCCTCAACAGACAAGCTGAATCACCTTGTTAACTGGTTAATCACCTGGTGCTTAATCAATTATTTTATCAATTTGGCCCATGTGGGGATGCTTACAAAGCCCAGAGAAGTGAGAGTACCTCCCATCCTTTGTCCTTCTTGGCTAGTTAATCTGTAAGCTCTTTGGAGCAGAGGCGTTTACTATGTGTCTATGCAGTGCCTAGCACAGTGGGTCTCTTGTGAAAGAGTGGGGAGAGGGAAATTCCCGGCTGAAGGGGATGCTCAGGATTTGCTTCCTGTGGGTGTAAAGGAAATAGTGTTCCCCTCTCAGGCCATCTCTGGATTCTGTAGGAAAATGAGAGAGGGGCTAAACCTTTCCAACTTGAACATGTAATAGTGCTCCAAGAGGGGCACAGCTAAGTAGTGTCAGCACTTGCAACTATACCTGCAGGCTCACTGATTTCACAAACTAAAAATGGATGGGCACCTGGATGGGACACCTCCAAGGAAAATCCAGGGTCTACAGGAAGTTGTGCTGGCAATGTAATTGGTGACTCTGGTCCCCCAGCAAGATGTTAGGAGGCACCCTGGGAGCATCCTCCTTTTGGATGAAATATTAAACTGTGATCCCATCCACCTGTGGTTATTAAAGATCCAATGAGACGTTTCCTAAAGGCCTTCTGGCCAAATTTCAGTCTGAGCCATTATGCTCTGACCACCCAAATTCCACTGGTTCAACTAGACAGTATGTACTCGTCTCTTCCTGTCTTAACATGTTGTGTAATGTCACTGTGAGCTGTTAAACAGCTGTTCCAATCTACCCCAGCAGTGGCTGCATGGTGAAGTGTTGTATATATGTATAGTGTGCAAAGCATTAGGAGAAGAAAGGCACTATACAGATGTAAGCTATTATTTCTTGTTAAACTGAGTAGCTAACACTTACACTGCACTCCTCAGACTTTGAATTAGACTTCCGAGCACTATGTGAGCACAATCTGCAATAAAGAATTTTTCTGGTAAATCTGAATTGCCCATGGACCAAGATTTTCACTCGTTTGTTGGCAGTTCACAATAGTTTGATGAACGCATTGTGCAAACTAATTGGAGACTTGCAATTCAACAACACTGCTGTGTGATTGGTCTTCTAAGTCACATGGTATTGATTCTGTTCCCTGTTTGGATAAACTTCTGACTCACCAACCCACAGAGTTTTCAAGAAGGCTGCGCTCACTCACCCAGTGCAAATATTTGCATGAGTATTCCTGACACTTTTGATTTCCACCAACATTATGAATAAAAACTCAGTTGGACAAATGATTGCAAAAAGTGAATGAAAGAGGCTCTGAATCCCAGCTCAAGGATAGGGAGGGAGTTCATTCAAAAGAATATTCAGGCATACATTTTTGCCTTAGTCCCCCAGTTCTAGCATTTACAAATGAAATTCAGCCAAGAACAATTTTTCATGCAGGGAAGGACTACAAGCAAAACCACTCGTTGGCCCTGGACCACAATGGACAAGGGGGGGTCACAAATTCTGTGAGAAATTAAACTCTAAAATCCAGGTGAAAATGTAATGCATTTATAGGGGAACTGGAAAGCTTGTTACAAGCTAAAACCAAAGCTGTGCAGTCTGCCAGTTCCCCTGCAACAGCACTAACAATAGGTCAGCAAAGGCAAAAATAACTTTAAAATGTTTTATTTGCAGTTCTTCAGGCCCCCAGGGATTCTGTCACTGAGCTGAGCTCTTGAACTTTTCAAAGCTTTTTGGCTCACCTTTAACTGCCACAGACAAGTGCCCCCACAAAGGGCTCCATCCTCCCTTTAGGAGAGATTTCCTTGCATGTTCCCAGTAGTTTGGGAGACCAGGGTAGCAGAAAGCTGTATACAACTTTGCCTGTAACACACTGGGAGGAGACAAGGAGCTGTGAAAAACTAAGGGCTTGTCTACATTAGAGCTTACTTTGGTATAATTTACATTGATCAGGGGGTGAATAAACCGTACCCCTGAGTGGCATAAGTTACACTGACTTAAGTGCTGGAGTGGACAGTGCTATGTTGATGGGAGAGTGTCTTCTGCCAACATAGCTACCGCCTTTCACGGAGGTGGAGTTATTATACCAACGGGAGAGCTCTCTCCTGCCGACATAGAGCATCTTCACCCGATGCAGCGCTGCCGTGCTTCTAGTGTAGACTAGGCCTAAAGCCTGCATTCGCACTCCTCTTTGAGCAAGCTCCTCTGTGCACTTCCCTATTTACCCCCATGGCACGCTGGTAGTTCTGTTGTTTCTTAGCTGTCTGGAGAAACTGGAGTTGCTAAACTGGAATTCCACTGTACAGATTCGGTGCAAGAGCTGGGCAACTACTTCAAAGAGACATTTCACCAAATGTCTGCTCAAATAAAAGTTGGGTTCACGTGGGCTGTTTTTGCTCCCCCTTTTTTGGCTTTGGAGGGAAGAACAGGTGGGAATTAATTAATTTTAAGCAAATAGTGGCAGGCAACAAATGTTGAACACACAGCCTTTAGCGTTTGCACTGGAAATACCTGACTCTAAGAAACACCTATCCAGTCATGGAACAGAAACAGTAGCACATGACTCTATGCATCCGATCAAAACTTCCCTCTACTCAGCTCGAATTTTGAATCCTCACATTATCCACGAGCCAAGAATTATCCACCAAGATTATTCACCCAATACTTTGAAAAAATGAAGGCGTGTGAGGAAGAGCATAGCCTGCACATGGCTGCTTCACCACCAGAAAGAGGCCAAGGGCAGGGTCACAGGTGTGGTGTGCCTGCTTCTCACTGCTATGCCAACATCACTGGCAACAGGAGGTGCAATCCACCATAGGGGGCTCCCAATGTGGCCGAAATCCATCATAGAGACTTCTATGCCTCCCTCTTGCCCTGTAGTCAGTGTAAGGGAGCATGACTCACATGCCTTATTCAGTCACTCCTCAACCGACATTTCAGTCCTAGGAGACACCTCCTCCTCCTCCCAGGGGCTCTGTGCCTCAGTAGGTGAATAGTAGCTCCACTGTATCACCTGTATCTTAGCTGCCAGCCCACATGTCCTGGTCAAACAGGACCCGGCCTCTCTATCATGGGGCTGTAGCCAGGCAGTGGGACCGCAATCAGAAAAGAGAGACAGACAAAGGTAAAGACTTTCCCCAGGTGAACCCCCCCAAAGTATGCATTTATCACCCAGAAGCTTCACACATTTGAAAAGTTTAGCTAGTGAGCAGGGCCATCCTTTAGAAATGCCATCCCAGGGCTCAGGCCACTGCTGGTATTGTTTAAAGTTGGGGGGAGAGCAGGTGCGTGCAGGGACAAAATCAGGAAAGCCAAGGCAAAGAATGAGTTACAGCTGGCAAGGAATGTTAGAGGCAACAAGGAGGGGTTCCTCAAATAGTTCAGACAAAAAAGAAAGATCAGGGAGGGTGTGGGTTTGCTGCTCAGTGGAGAAGGTGAGCTGGTAATGGAAGATGATAGGAAGGTAATGCTGCTCAATGCCTACTTTGCTTCAGTCTTCTCACAAAATATAACGTGTGACTGGACAACTAGTGAAGTTACCTCAGACAATAAAGGGGAAGAGATGCCGATTGGGATAAGTAAAGAACACCTCAGAGATCTTCTAACCAATTTGAATGAATTCAAATCAGCAGGCACGGATGCTATTCACCCCAGGGTACTGAAGGAATTAGCCGAAGAAATCTTAGAGCCTCTGACAATAATAATTGCTAACTCATGGATTACAGAGAGGTCCCAGAAGACTGGAGAAGAGTTAACGTAGTGCCATCTTTAAAAAGGGGGGAGCGGGAGGAGGAGGAGAAGCCAGGGAACTATAGAGCAGTCAGGCTGACCTGGGAAGCTACTAGAGAAATATATGAAACATTCAGTTTGTGACTACCTGGAGGATAAAGGGGTGATCACTAGCAGCCAGCATGGATTTACTAAGAACAAATCATGCCAAACCATCTTGATTTCCTTCTTTGACAGGTTTCAGAATAGCAGCCGTGTTAGTCTGTATTTGCAAAAAGAAAAGGAGTACTTGTGGCACCTTAGAGACTAACAAATTTATTTGAGCATAAGCTTTCGTGAGCTACAGCTCACTTCATCGGATGCATCTCTAAGGTGCCACAAATACTCCTTTTCTTCTCTGACAGGGTAACTGGTTTGATGAATAAGGGAAATGCAGTAGACATAATATACATGGACTTCAACAAGGTTTTTGAGAGAGTCCCACATGGCATTCTGACAAGTAAGCTGGAGAAATGTGGGCTCGGTGGAACGACCATTAAGTGGATGGAGAATTGGTTAAACAACCGCAGACAAAGAGTAACTAATGGAATGATGTTGGATTGGAGGGAGGTCTCAAATGGGATTTTCCATAGAGATCTGTTCTGGGTCTGGTGTCACTTAACATCTTTATTAATGACCTGGATATAGGAATAGAGAGCATCCTGATCAAATATGCAGATGACACAAAGCTGGCGGAGTGGGTTACCAACACTTTTGAGGACAGAGCTAAAATTCATAGGGATCCTGATAAATTGGACAACAGGTTTATAGACAACAAAATGAAATTCAACAAAAACAAATGTTAAGTGCTACACTTAGGGAAGAAAAACACATCCACAAATACAGAATGGGGGCATAACTGGCTTGGCAGCAGCACAGTTGAGAAGGATCTGGGAGTTGTGGTGGATCACAACCTCAATATTAGTCCGCAATGTGATGCTGTTGAAAAAAAAAGCAAATGAAAGTTGACGTTGCGTTAACAGAGGCATAGCCTGCAAGTCGCAGGAAGTGACAGTACTGCTCTACTCAGTGCTGGTTAGGCCTCAGCTGGAGAGCTGTGTCCAGTTTTGGTCACCAATATATAGAAAGGAGGTAGAGAAATGGAAAGGATTCAGAGGTGAGTGACAAAGATGATCAAAGGGAAGGAATGCAAGTCATATAAGCAAAGGCTGAAGGAACTGGGTCTGTTTAGTTTGGAAAAGAGGAGATTAAGGGGAGATATGACAGCAGTCTTCAAATACTTGAAAAGCTGCCATAAAAAAGATGGGGAAAATTTGTTCTCTCTTGCCACAGAGGGCAGGACAAGAGGCAATAGGTTCAAACTACAGCATAGCAGATTGAATCTCAGGAAAAGCCTCCTACCTGTAAGAACAGTTGGACAATGGAACAGATGCCTAGGGAGGTTGTGGAAGCTCCTTCACTGGAGGTTTTCAAAAGGAGGCTGGAGAGCATCTGTCTTGGCTGGTTTAAATAGAACAAGTCCTACATCTCGGCCGGGGGTTAAAGTAGATGACCCTTGTGGGTCCCTTCTACCCCTGTGATTCTATGAAGGGAATTCCACATTTGCAGAAAAGCTGGATATGTTTCGCTGGCAGATGCCTTTAAGAAAACAAAAGGTGCTGAGAGGAAATGAACTGATGGGCACAATACAGGGGAGGATGTCAGCTGAGCATGGTAAGTGCAGCCTGCCATAGCATCAGATGTATCAAAAGGTATAAGGCAAAACTACATTGTCTGAAAAGCCAACCCACTTTAATGCAACCAGACCAGAGCCTTCACACAACAGCGCCTGTTCTCTTCCCTGCCCCAGTCCCCAAAAAAGCAGGGCTACACTTCCCTTTCCCCAGCCAGCCCCTCCCCAACCACACCCACTTGCCACCCAGCCAATGGGGAAAAGGAAATCCAATCCATTATCATATGGTTCTGCTAGATCAACATGCATTGTCTCTCTCAAACACACACACAGACTTAGTAAACATTTATCTGTATTGACTAATCATCACAACTTTCCTTTTATTTCCTATCGTTAAAGTTGACAGGACCTTTTCATAAGTATGTAGCATCACTTGCTGGTTTAAATTAGAGTAAATGGTGGATTCTCTGTAACCTTAAGTCTTTAAATCGGGATTTAAAGGTTGGGGGCCTACTACAGGACTGGGTGGGTGAGGTTCTGTGACCTGCGATGTGCAGGAGGTCAGACTAGATGATCATGATGGTCCCTTCTGGCCTTAGTCTATGAAAAGTTTAAGAACTTCTGGGTTCTGTAGAATTTACTCTAAAAACCTACAGAACTTAATGGAGAATAACCACCTTTCTCTAGACTTTCTGAATTATCTGATTGAATGTTATGGCAAGGATTTCATTCTCTATTGAATTGTACTGGATGGTTCAAGAAGCATAAAGGAAGATTCTTATTCTCCATTAAATGCTACTGGATTTTTGAAAATGGTCCATTTCTTTCTTTTGTTTCCCATTCCTACATTGTGCTGTTCCCACCTAGAGCAGCATCTCTCCATTGCTGTTGCCTCAGCTACCTCATAAGCAATAGTCTACACAGTCACAATTGTGCTATGGATGATTGTGCCTGTAAGGGCTGCGCTTCCCAGACAGTCTGGGTGGGGTGCTGTGAAGCTCTTGTTACGCACAGACAGCTGGAACCAGACACACAATACAGCAGATCTCTTGCAAGCACCTTAAGCACGGCGTGATCACTGACCACCACAATCATCAAGGGGGGAAAAAAATCACACTTTTCTCCTCTTCTGTCTACCTGCTTCTGCAATGCTGCTGCTGCCTGGCCAGGCTGCTTGGCTTGTTAAAGTGTCATGCTGTTTTGTGTGGTACTTTATAACTAGCTGTCATTGTGTCCATTGAAATTAATGGAGTTACATTAGCAGATGCTGAATAAATATTAAGGTATATGTAGCTAGACAATTTCCTGGCTCCACATCTTCTTCTGCTGAAAGATTGGAATAATTTGCTCACCTGAATATACCCTCAGTAAAGCAAGTGGTGAGGTACATTAGCCACAGGACATCAGAAAGGGCCTGAGCATCTCCACAGATGGAACTCACTCCAGATCTCATGATCTAAGCAACTCTAGAGTTGGTCTGGATGGTTACTCAGAAGAAAAAACCTTGGTGTTGCAAGATGTGGCATTGGTGAGTCAGTAGGGGGTGCTCTTCTCTCAGAATTAATACTGACCAGTGCTCCAGCATAGTATTAGGATTCACAGTACTTCTAATGCTATTTTTCAGAGGAGACATAAAATTGAGGTCCTGTATGGTGGTGGTAATTAAAAATCCCATGACACCGTCAATGGAGATGTTAGCCTTGGGGTCCTGGCCAGATTTCGGTTTTGATAACTATATCTGGCCTACCCTAAATTCCCTCTGTAATTTCAATTGGCTGTAATATTCTTGTTCATCTGTAGTCACCTCTTCAGTAGACTTGCTCTCTGTGTTCCACTGTGGCGGTGGCCACACTGATGAGTTGCGTGAACGCTGTATGTGTCATTTATAAGGTTTTAGTTTGTGCTCTTTGGATCGGAGGTGCTATACTGATGTCAAGTATTATCAGTGTGATACAGCATAACATACATTCTGATGTGGGAGAATCCCACAGATCCCCAGTTGCATTTTTCAGCCTTCTCCTATACACTCCTTTTGAGCAGCTGATCTGAGAAGTGGCTGCTGCTATAGCACTGAGTGTCACAGTTTAATGGTAACTGCACCTGTATTCCCCATCTGCTGTCCCTTAAGGGCACCTCCTGGTTTCTGGCCCCATCATCATCTCTCTTGGGCAGAGACCTGTGTCTCACTCCCTCCTGACCACGGTTTATCCAGGATGTACAGTTCCTTGCCTACACTGTGATGTTTCCAGCAAGACAGACTGGCTAAATTGGCCAGTGTTTGCACTTTGCTTTCTCTACGAAGGCTACGTACAGTGTAATTGTCAGCAGTTATAAGTTACCACGCAACTCTTTCTAAGCAAGCACGTTTTATTCTTAAGGGGAAAGCATTACAGAGGAAACAAACTGGAAACTACAAGAGCCTACACACATGCTAAAAAGCTTACTAGAGATCACCCCAACTCCACCCTCAGGCTCTGGCAGGAGTCAGCCCTTCAAAACCCACAACTGGGTTTTCCCTGTGATTACAAGTTCATTTAGAAGAGAGCAGTTCACCTGTTTTTGTTTTATACAGCTCAGGCCTTTGACCTTCCGTCTCCAGGAACAAGTAATCAACAATCACCCTTTTCTCAGGGTGGGTGTTTTCAGAACCAGAGGTGGGGATTTGCAGGAACTCCACTTAACACTTATTGTCCCAAAAGTCTATTCTTGTCTGGCACATTTTTAATATGTCTTTGAACTTCCAGGTCTTACACCTGTCACAGCTGTCTCCCAGGGTTGTCTACAATCCCAGTCCAAAATAATATGTAAACTTTGCATTTAATACAATTACCCCAAAGATACTTAAATTTAATTCAGTAAAATGTCCCAAGGATATGCAGGAAATTGCTGTATCTGTCATACTGAGATCTATGGATCTATAGGAGAATTCACCCTAAACTATTGATTTAATGGGAAATCAATAGGTTGAAAGTGGAAATATCAGTTTCTGCAGAGGGTGACATTCAATGGCATTTAAAACAGAGCAAATGGAATTGCTTCTATCCTACTGCACTGAATACTAACAGGAATTGATTTCACCTTCAGAGGCCAGCACTTTCTTTTTTTCTTTTTTTCCCCTGACTTTGGATGCTTTACCCAATCCCCCTTTGAAACAAATGATGGGACAGAGGCAGCAGACTTTGTGTAAGATCAAACTGGTGATGTAAGGTTCATGTTTCTATTTAACGTGGGAATGGAAGAGTATGTACCAAAGAGTTTGGCGGACTTTGGAACGCAAAGAAACATTTGAGTTTACTTCACTCCAACACCCTAGAGAAGAAAGGAAAGAGAGGTTAGGGTGAAGGTTTAGGCAGTCCATCCTTGCAAAGTCTAGGCGCCTGATTCCCTTCTGTCTGAAACCAGTTTAACACCAGTCTAACTCCACTGACTTCATTGGAGTTATTCCCGATCTATGTTAGTGTAAGTGAGAGGAGAATGAGCCCTCAGGAATGGGGGAAAAATGAACTTCATTTTCCACTCGTCTGAAACAGAAGTACATGGTGGTTTATGAGAGGATATTTATTTATACTTACAGATTAAGTCATTCATCCTACCTGAGTCATGAATGTTCCCTAATTTGAGGAGATGTGTTTGTGACACTATTTCAGCTAGCACAGCTATCTGCCTTTTGAACCTGCCCTCTGGTTGGTCTGATGGACTCTGCGACTGTGGAAGACAAAAGGACCTATCAGTCTGTCTGGCTGCCATGTCTGTCTCCTATATCTGGTCAGTGAAGGCTCCCACCTCTTTGCAAATAACAGAACCATGAAGGAAGAAAACATGGGGACCCAGAGAGTGACGGGGAACTAATATGACCATGGTATCGCTGTTGACTGGACATAATAGCAGTGAGAGGCCTGATTAGATAACACTGTGATGACGTAGTCCTTGATTGGCCGAAAGCAATAGCCAGCATATTTTTAAGGGAATTTAGTGCTAGTTTATCAGGAACCATGGGTTTTGAAGCCTGGTCCACTGAGCGCTTAGGAGCCAGTAAAGTGCAATGTGCCACCTAGTGACCTGCTACCAGAATTAGAAGCAGAAGTCCAACAGAGGACTCCAGCGCTGGGATCTGATTGATGGAATTCTAGGGTTCTGACTGACTCCCTGCTTCTATTTAAATCAAGCACAGGAGCAGGAAGCTGTCCATGAAACTGGGTTTTCCCTCCTTGGCACTGCTTCTCTTGCACTACCTGCTCCTACTGCCTGACTCTGATCTGGTAACCTGCCTTTGCCTGTCTCCTGACACCTGGCAGGCAGTTTGTCCTCTGGCACATCTCAGACTCTGATCTGCTGGTATCTGACTCCTGCTCTGACCACTGGGTCAGGCTGACCACATCCTGATCATGACTCAGACAAGCAGCTGGGAAGACTGGTGTTATAATGCCCTGTTCACCCATGGAGTAGTTATCACAGGGACGGTGGCAGAGAGAGCTTCCCTCACAGACTGTGCCACCAATGCGTCTGAGCCATTACCTGGAGATCCAATCTCTTGGGAGTGAGATGGGACCACTCAGCAGAGAGGTCCAGGGCTAGCAATACCACAAGAGGCCAGCTGTGTAGCTGGTGGCTTATATTTAAAGTTAAAGTGGCAAAAAATGGACTGAGAGCACCACTAAGGAATGTACTGAGGGGAATTTACAGCCACCAGTTCATTTCACTGAAGTCCCCAAACAGCCATCATGTGGCAATGCCCTTTAGCAAGTAGAGACTCAGTGAAGTCAGCCAATCGGAGTCTTTCCACTGACTACAACGGGCACTAAATTAGGCTCGTAAGACCTTATTTCTGTTGGGTGCATCCTGGGAGGTGTTGAGTAGCCTCACTCTGAGCCCTGAGCATCTCTCAGGAGGCACCTTGCAGAGCTGAACCTTCATTGACTTGAGCTGGATTTGACCCATGTCTCCTGACCCATGCAGTCATCCACCAGCTTCACACAGTGCGACAGAGTCTGCATTCCATTAACTTGACAGCTCTTGGCTTGGCTTGTTTGCAGCAGTTTATCCATTCCTCATTAATCCATTCCCTGAACTTTAGCAAAAGGGCTAAATTCAGCCCAGGTTTTACAGGGAGGCTTTTGCTGGCACAGACCTTGGCTGAAGCCATCTGTGGTGGGTGTTGCAGAAGGGAGGAGATTTCTGCAGGGATTTTGCAGCAGAAAGTTGTCATAACTTCTCCCCAGCCAAGGAGCCTTAGGGACCCAGCACAGTACCAGTTAGGTTGGTTCTTGAGCAAGGTGTCTGGGGGAATGCACTGGTCTACTACAGTAGGCTCAGCTGGTGAGGCTCCTCTGAAGAACAGTCACCAGCTAAAGATGTCCTGCCACTCTGCCCAACAGTGGAAACCTCACTGAGGATGGATGGGGCAGTGGCAGAGAGACTACTGACCTCCCATGAGTGAGGGAACCTAACTGGCACAGGAAGCTGCTGTTTATTCCTCCTTTCACCAGCCTCAGTGAATATGGCCCAGAGTTCTGGGATGTAGCATCTATATCTGATTCATTGCTTTCGATTAATAGATTTGAAGGCCAAATTTGCTGCTCTTCAGAGGTTAATATGTGGCTCCTTGCATAGGTGCTGGCTCCGAGGCTGGAGGTACAGATGCTAACTTTCCAATATGCTGTGGGGTGCTCACTGCTCAATCCCCTGCTCTGCCCCAGGTTCTGCCACCACTCCACCCCTTCCCCCGAGCCTGCCATGGCCTCGCTCCTCCCCAGTCCCCACTAGAGCCTGCTGCGCACTGCAGAACAACTGATTGTGGTGGGCGGGAGGCGCAGGGAGGAAGGGGGAGGTGCTAATTGGCGGGGCTGCCAGTGGGCAGGAGGCATTGGAGGCTGGAGGGGGGTAGCGGTTGGGGGGCTGTTGATGTATTGCTGTGGCTCTTTGGCAATGTTCATTGGTAAATTCTGGCTCCTTCTCAGGCTCAGGTTGGCCACCCCTGGCCAAAAGGGACCATTATGGTCATCTAGTCTGACCTCCAGCAAGACTCAAGCCATAGAACTTGACCCATTGATTCCTGCATTAAGGCCAATGACTTGGGATTGAACTAGTGCATGGTTTAGAAGGATATCCACACTTGATACTCCCTCCCTCCTTGGAAAACTTTCCCAATGGTTCGTTGCCCTCATTCCTAAATTCTGAACCTTATTTCTAGTTGAACTTGTTTCATTTCAACTTCTAGATATCGGCTCTTATTATCCAGAGATTTTACAGAGTATTTTCTATTAAATTGTTTCATTGTAAGGCGGTTTCTGCAAAAACTAACCCTGTGGTTTTTGTGTGTGGGTGTATTTTTTGCAGTATCTGATCACACCTGCTCATTACAAAAGCAACTTCAAGGGGAACTAAAAGGCTTTTTACCTGCCAAAACGGGAGTTCAGGGGCTTTGTGTTTCCAATGCCAGAGTGCAGGGTCACTAACACCCAAAGTGGTGTAGAGTGTAAGGAAAATGCTGTGACAGATGTTAGTAAGTTCATCAGCTGTTACAGGTGGCATACAGTGAAGAAGAAAAGACTTCAACTTTAGTTCTCTGCATGTGTATTATTTGTAATTTGGAGGCCAATGGCTTCTGCCCACCCTCTAAATTACTTTTGCTTCATTTCTATTTAAGGCTGACATTGATGAGCAAATTGTGTATCCTAGACTCCAGAGTACGATCATAAACTCAGAAAGAGATCCGTCATGCACAGTGAGTGCCATTCAATGAGAAATGAAGTGTTATAATACATAGATTTCCAACAGGGGATGCTATGGTAGGAGTATGTATAGGGTGAAGTCCATAGTGGGCTCTACTTTCAGAAAATGCTCCATGGGGAATACAGGAAAAATGGAGGAAGAAATAAGGCCTGAATGTTACACTGTTGTAGCTTTTTCTCATTTTCTGCTTAAACACTGAACATGGTCACAGGTGAGTTGGTGAAACAGGAAACTAAGAATATTGCAAGAAACCCAAACAAAGAAAAAACAAGCATGGCAGCATACCAAATTCCTGCCCCTGAGCAGACTGCCATGCACAGGGAGGGGTTAAGCAATAATACAGTCTTTAAATCACAATGGGAAAGCTACAGAATTGCAATGGGGGTGGATAAAAAGAGACGCAAAACAAGAGCTGCCAATTATAAGGAGTAATGGGTAAAGTCTGCCACATGCTCCAACAGCTTCCAAATATGGCAGCAGCAGCTCAGGAGGCCCCAAGTAACATCCTTGAAGCACTCCAAAAGCATTTTCAACCCACAAAAACTGCCAGATGAAAGGTATCTTTTCAATAAGTGTAATCAAGAAGCAGGAGAAATGATGGATCAGTATATTGCCAAACAGCACAGAGTACTGGACTCTTAAGACTTGATAATTGCATAAGGTAAACTAATTTGTGAGAGATTAGTAATAGGGACAAAAAATACAGGAGCTCAGATCAGGATGCTCAGAGCCCACACTAGCTCTACAAAGAGCTATAGACGTGAGTAAAACTAGAATAAGCTCACATCGAAATGTAGATCATAAGTGGAGCAGACACTAAGAATTCACCAGGTAGCACAGGAAAAGCATGGAAATACAAAGGGGGAAAATACAAAGCAGAGATAAACAAAATGCAAAGGAAGACCTGTGGGTACTCTGAAGAAAAACATGATAATGGAAAATTGTATATGGGGTCAAATGCAATAGTTGTGGCAAAGGAAGTCATTATGCAAAAGCTTGCAGACAAGAAATACAAAGAACAATGTTATACCATATTTATGAAGCAAGCAGTTACTCAGAGGAGAAGGTTTTTACATATATAGGACATTAATGCAATGCAAAACTGACAAAATAAATAGTTTGTAAACCTGAGACTAGCACCAGAGGCAAAGACAAGGTAGAAGCACACAAGCAAACAGGAAATTGAATGCCAAATAGACATTGAGGCATCAGTGAATGTGATAGGCTACAAATAATTCCTCAGCATTATGCAAGAGAAGAGATTGCAATTGCAGTCAAGCAAATGGCATGGTCATAATACCACTAGGACAATATAAATTACAAGCAGAATACCAAGGAGAAGTTTGTAGGCTGAAATGTCAGGTAGTATCCACAACACAGAAGCCACTGCTTTCACTGAAACAAGAGTACTCACAAATGTTTACGATAGTAACCCTGGGACAAATGATTCATGCAATGAACCCCAGTTCACGTGCAGTGAGTTTGTGCAATATACTTGGAAATGGGAATTCAGTCACGTCAAATCACCACTATACCAGAGACAGTCCTATGGCAAAGCCAAATCGGCAGTTAAAATTGCTAAGATTATTAAAGAGCAAGGGTAAATATAAGGCAAGTCATCCTTGAATGGATAAACATTCCGACAAAAGACCTATATCTGCCCAGTACAAGAGCTGACATCAAGAAGAATGCCCCAGCATTACCGCAATTGGCAGTGGTGGAAGGAGTAACAGACAAAAATGAAGAGAGATGCTCAAAAGACAAAGCCTACTATGACCGACACGCTAAAGACCTCCAAGAAATACAACTAGTTTGAACTTGATAGTGTCTCCTTTTTTTATTCATAGATACTAAGGTCAGAAGGGACCATTACGATCATCTAGTCCGACCTCCTGCACAATGCAGGCCACCAAATCTCACCCACCCACTCCTGCGAAAAACCTCTCACCTATGTCTGAGCTATTGAAGTCCTCAAATCATGGTTTAAGGACTTCAAGGAGCAGAGAATCCTCCAGCAAGTGACCCGTGCTCCATGCTACAGAGGAAGGTGGAAAAACCTCCAGGGCCGCCTCCAATCTGCCCCGGAGGAAAATTCCTTCCCAACCCCAAATATGGCGATCAGCTGAACCCTGAGCATATGGGCAAGACTCACCAGCCAGATACCCAGGAAAGAATTCTCTGTAGTAACTCAGATCCCATCCCATCTAACATCCCATCACAGGCCATTGGGCCTATTTACCATGAATATTTAAAGATCAATTAATTGCCAAAATCATATTATCCTTAAGACAAATCCTGCTTTTGGAAACAAACTACTTGCAATGAAGAGAGAAATCCTCATTCATATAACATAGCAGAGGGTGGTCATATATTTCACCGAAACTGCAAATACATTCACTCACTATGAAAGCAAGACACAAACATGGAGGATGGTGAAATATGTATTGTGCTGAGCCATGATCAGCACAACACAAAAGGAACACGGGCTGACCAGTGACTGATAGATTCCAGAACAGCCTCTCTCAACACTGCACGAACCAAGGGCCAGGCAGTCTCCAGTTGTCATAAGAAAGACTTGCACTTGCTCAGCATCAACCTGCCTGCAAGGTATGCACAGGACCTTTATACAATACTAGGGTGACCAGACAGCAAGTGTGAAAAATCTGGATGGGAGTGGGAGGTAATAGGAGACTATATAAGAAAAAGACCCAAAAATCAGGACTGTCCCTATAAAATCGGGATATCTGGTCTCCGTATGTAATACTAAGGCATGAAAGAGGAAACCCGGAGGAAAATATCTTCGTTCCCAACCAAGTTAATACTTAATTTAAAAAAGAGTGGCTATTAAGTTGGATATAGTCTTTTAGGGAGTGTAATAGAACGTTAAATATGTAAGCAGGTTATTTATGTTTAATTTTGCTATCTCAAATATATGATAAAAGGGATCTTATGACAGACAGCTTCCTTGTATGGGTATGCTAGTAGTATGCTTATGGATAAGGTAATGTACAGGAACTTAAAGAACTCTACTTTTAGAAAGTGCTTGATGGAGAGTACAGGCTAAGTGGAGGAAGGTGTAAAGCCTGAATGGTGCCCTGCCTTGGCTCACTTCTTATGCTTGAACCATGAGAGTATTCAACACTCACGAGTAGCCTGAGCCTCTTCCCATATAAGAAAGTGGCCAAACTTCCATTGATTTTAATGGAAGCAGGATGAGGACCCAGGAGATTCTCTGCATCTTACAGGGTCAGAATCCAGGGGGTCTGATGGGTGCGTTTTGGAAATCCATATTGTGCCTGCCAGGTTACAGCAGGAAATGCGGAGGGCCATGAACTTGGGAGTTACATAGCCTTTCAGTTCTCTTTTGAGCTACTTTATAGACCACTGGCTAAGGGGCAATTTCCGAAAGCCCCTTGGCCCCTTCCAGTTAGTCCCTTAAAACACTACAGTCAAATGCAAAAGAGTTTTTGAGGGGCCAAATTCATCCCTGGTGTGTCTAATAAATTCTTAAAGGTGAGTCAGTTAATCAGCCTCCACCACAAAACCTTTTGAGTGAAAGGCAGGCAGATGATTTACTTAAGTGGATAAAAGGCAGTAAACAAAAGAAGGTAGTGCTGATTTGGGGATTTTCAGCAATTTTTAAAGTATTTAAGTATTTTTCTTTTGTTTAGAAAAAGCTTTTCAGTTCTCCTGACAGACTCATGACAGAGATATTATTTTAAATGCCACATCCTTTAACAAATCAAGTAAATCTCAGCATGTAAACCACAGAAGTGTGGACAGACTTGTAAATAATTAACCACTTGTTTCCATAAAGGGTCCAAAAATATTCAGTTCCAGCAAAACAGGCAGAAATGTGACTATTTACTCTGATGAGGAAAAGAAGGCTGGATTCAGCAATACGCAAGGCTGTGAGAGTCTGCATTCTCACCTCATCACTGGGCCAGAACAACAGAGCTAGCTAGAATGGCTCTACGGCCTGGGGCTTAGGCCTCTCATCTCAGATGTTGGTGACGCACATTCAAGTTCCTGTTCCAAAGGCTATTTAGGGATGTGTCCAAAGTGAACAGCTTCTACGGGAGGACATGAGAGCGACTGGTCTGGGCACTCACCTGGGTTCACTTCCCTGCTCCACAGCATGCAGAATGGGGATTTGAAACAGCATCTCCCACATCCTGGGGAAGTGCTCTGGGTGTGGGAAACCAGCACCACCCCTGCTGATTTGTGCAGGGCCCAATCCAGTAGACAGGCTCTAAGGCAGCCTCTCCTAGCAAAATCCCTACAAGAAGGGATCCAGGAGTAGTTAGGACCCTTGAGAAAGAGTCCTGGCTGCTTGGAAATTAGCTCTTTGCCACATTAATGATTTATTAATTCGTATTATTATGCTTACAGTCCTAGCATACAGACCATAAGACTCAGTATGGCTCTGATTCGCCCATGGATCCCCCATGAGAATGGCCTGGCTTTGGAAAGTGCGGCCTTTGAAGTCCTCTGTGTGTTTCACATGCAGGCCTTCCTGTGTAAGTGCATCTAGTGACATTAAAATGAAATATAACCATTGCAAGGGGCTAGTTTTGCAGGTAAATAGCAGTGATGTGATATAACTGTCGCCTTCACAAGAAGTGTTACCAACCCACTTACTGTAAGGTTTGGGTAAAAACATTATAAAATCATCATGAAGGTAATGCTCCTCTCAAAGAAAAGCGTGTAATTTCCTAAAAACTCATTGACCACCCTCCACTCCCCCAAAGAGCGTTAGTTCCTTTGATGGCTGGATTGATGGCTCTGTCATAGACATACATTGTTTGCACTGATGGGAAACTGGATGTGAAAATGAATCATTTTACTATGCCAGGGTGTTTGTAAAATGTGCTGGTCTTAGGAGAATGCCATGGGCATGTCTAAGAACGTTTCCTACCGTGTATTGTAGACACAGCCATCAGATAGTGTGACAATAATACTTTGCATTTCTGCAGTGCCACCTAGACAAGGATATCAAGGTGCTTTACAAGAATTAAGTAATTAACTATGTGAGGTAGCTCAGTGGTAGTATCCTCCCCTTGGAGATGGGGACAGAGGCAGAGAGAAATGAAGTGTCTTTAGAACATACGAACGGCCATTCTGAGTCAGACCAAAGGTCCATCTAGCCCAGTATCCTGTCTCCCAACAATGGCCAGTGCCAGATGCCCTAGAGGGTATGAACAGAACAGGTAATCATCAAGTGATCCATCCCCTGTCACCCATTCCCAGCTTCTGTCAAACAGAGCCTAGAGACACCATCCCAGCCCATCCTGGCTATCCATTGATGGACCTACCCTCCATGAACTTATGTAGTTCTTTCTTGAACCCTGTTATAATCAAAATCACATTCCCTGACCATGAATCAAACCCAGGCCACAGGGCTGAGAGTGCCAAAGCCTAACCACTAGACCACCAAGGAGCTCTTGGACTTTGCCCAAGGAAACACAGCAGTGCCAAGAACAGAACCTACATCTGGTGATGCCCAGGAATGCAATTTACCCACTATCTTTCCATGTCAGTGACTCCCTCCCCATCTCGGTAATAACAGAGCACTCCAAAAACATTAATACATTTATCCTCACAGCCTGTAATGTAATAATAATAATAATAATTAATAATACCTACCTCATATACAGTGCTGTTCATCTCTGGATCTCAAAGCTCTTTACAAAAGGAAATCAGCATCATTATCTCCATTTCACTGTTGGAGAAACTGAGGCACAGAGAAAGATTAAATAATTTGCCCAAGGTCAGTCAGCGGCAGAGCCAGGAATTTTATCCGTCTCCTGAGTCACAGTCCAGTTCATTACCCACAACACCATCCCTCACTAGACAATGCTTTCTCCCTGTATCAGGTGAAAGCCCCTTTTAAGGGGTCTTTGACATTTAGTGAGCTTTGAAAAAATACAGTATTTCCTTTTTCTTTTTGACAGTGCTTTGTGCTTCCTGTATTCACCTCTTCTTTTTGTTCCTACAGTGGAGCCAAAGTCCTGGAGTAAGAACCTACACAGAGTAGAATGTAATAGAGTCACAATCCCAATGATGATATCACAGTCTGTTGCTGGGGAAATCTACATGTCACAAATTTAGTGCCATGATTACTTCATTGCTGGATCCAAGATGGGGAGGAGATGGACTTAGAAAGGGAAAAAATGACATATCAGTATTTGGTTCTTGGGGACCGGGGGCTAGCTACTGAGTGCAGTGTTTCAGAGACAGCCATCCTCTGGTTTAGTTCAGATGGTGACTTAAAGTGATGTGCTGGAAAATGCAAATAACTACATCTGGGCGCATTTTTTTTAACTTTTGGCAAATAGTAAATTTGCCAAAAAATAATTTTGTTAGGGCACCAAAACTATTTGTTCAAATTCAGCAAATAGTTTGGGCTGCAAAAACTGAGGGGGGGAATGGAATTGTCAAAAAGTTTCCACGTTTTCAAAACAAACTGGTTTGACGTTGTTTCAAAACAACATTCTGAAACAAACTGTCAATTTGAAACGATGTTCAAAACATTTCGTTCAGCCCAAACAATCGTCTTCCGTAGTTTAGTTTCAGCGAGAAAAAACAGTTTCAGTTCAAAACACACTGAGGTTTCTTTTCTGGCTGTTTGGGTTTGCCCCCGAACCAAAAACAATCAGCTCCTTGCTCCACTCTACAGATAACCTTTGGAATCGGGCAATCGAGGCTGCTACCATCTGTGCTACAGCTGGCCTTGCAGCTGGCAGCTGGAATGTGGGTCAACAGCCAATTGCACAGCATGGACACCTTTTCTTCCCCAAAATATACGCAGGTTTTCCCTCTGAGAAAAGGCTGTACTTGGGAGAAGCAATAATTCTGGTGGCACCTTTTATTACGGCTTGTTGAGTGAAACCACGGAAAAGAATATTTGAAATCATTACATAACAGGTAGCTATTCCCTCCAATCATGCATTAAGGTTCACGCTGCTTTTTGAACTTCGATGTGAAGGCTGTGGAATTACAAAGTGGCCTCTGGAGAAATGTAGCATGGTCCGAAAATATGACCTCTTCATGTCACCTCCCCCGAAGCGTTGCTCAGTTTAGCTGCATCACTCCTAACATGAGTTGCTGAGCTAAATCCCTGGGCATAGCTTTGAAAATGCCTGGGAATGTGGTATAGTGCAGTATCAAAGCGGCATCCTTGCTGAATTTACCTTTGATCTGAGCTGTGAGGCATATTTTCAACCATCTGAAACTTGACTGATTGGGGGTTTCATTACACACTTGAATCTCAGACCATTTTCATCAAAGGTTTTGCTAAAGTTCACCAGTCTTGCAATGGAACCTTTGATAGTTTATGGTTTTGCATGAAACTCAGTTTTGCTGTGTTGGGGTTGACATGAAACTAAGTGCGAGGGGTTTTGACTGAATGTTGAGAGTTTTGGATCACACAGAAGTCACATGGCCAGATTCTCAATTGAATGTACAGCTCCTTTTGGCTGTAATCTGGCTACAAAGGATAACTCTGCTGGGATCAAGTCTTCTGCGTTTGCACATCTGCCTCCATCCTTCCCCTCCCGCCCAGCAATATCATAGAGGAACACTCTCTAACTCAATTAAGTGCCCAAACTGCCCCAGCCTCTCAGTCCCAAACCAGTATCTCCTGCGCCTTGCACTGAGCACTTGTGCTTGGGTGCAGCGTGAGCTTAGAGGGTGGACTCCGTCTCTGTTGTGTCCCCTGGTGACCATCCTACTGGTCACTGTGTGGCAGCCAGTCCCCCATCCTGCACCTTGGGCCCATCCCCTAGGCCAGGCCCTGGCTGAGTGAGTTTGGGACTGCTCCCTCCAGCAGTCCCAAAAGATCCTCAGGCTAAAGCATGTGTTTCCTCTCTCCAATCCTGTGCCTGCCGAACAGCCCAGAGCCAACCGGGTGGCCTGCAACCCATCCTCTGTTCCCTTTGGGCGGGACTGAACTCTGTTTTGGGGGGATATTCGGGAAGTGGGCAGGCAGCAGGGAGTCAGGGTGTAGTTTCCTCCCAGTCTGCTAGCTAATCTATGTTCTGGGGCCAGCAATCCCCTTGTGCCCACTCAGTCAGTGCTGGTGGGATAGGGCTGGCCTATTCACACTCCTGCTGACCTGTGGGCAGGGTTGGGCAGGGGGGAGAGGGGCACCAGATATTCATGAAAAGTTCCTGAGCCACTGAGTTCCACTCAGTTCTGCATTTTTAGCTCTGCTTCCTTGTTACCTTTTCAACAAAGGTTACGGCTAATAGCAGAGACTATAATAAGAGAACAGAGTGTCTCTGGTTATCATAAAGGCCTGGTGCATTTGCGCACCAAGTACCTCCTCCAACTCCCAATGCGGGCAATGGAAAGACTCCCAGCAGTGACTGCAGTGGGCACTGGATCAGGGCCCTGGTTGGCATGCCCCATTTACTGTACTTGTGCATGAAGAGAGCCAGGGGTGTAATGGGTCATTTGCACATGCAATTACCACACTTCCCTGAGCCTGTAAAATAGGTAATTGTGCACGCTCCTTTCTAAAGACCTGAGACAGTAAAATGTTCAGATAAGAATAATCAGTTAAAAGGTTTTCTGTACAGAAGGCCATTTGCAAAGTTTAGGTAGCTACAGCAGTCAGAACCACAGCTGTTTGATAACAGTTTCCATTCTAACCTCTTGTTTTGGGGCACTCATAATTTTCTGAAACTTTCACCGCTGGGGCTGAAATTTTCCAGGCGTGTTGTCTGCCTGAAGGTGAATTCCTGTGGAATGCAATGTTTGAGCAAAACCAGTCCCTCTCTTTGATTAAGAGGAGAGTGGAAAAAATTACACTTTTCCCAATATAATAACATTCTTGTGACCTTGTCTGAAGACCCCTGCAGCTGAAAAGGCTGGAAATTAAAAGGTGACATATGTCCCTGCCATCCCCCTCTCAGAGAAGCCTTTGCACATTCAGATGTGAATTGGGTCTGATGTGATCAAACTATGACCCTTTGAAAATCATGCACCAAGCATGTGCACAACGACAACACAGCAAACTCAGATAGTGACGATAATGGGGCTGGCTGCCCCTTTAAGGCCGGGAGGCTTGGGGCCAATTGGTCCTGGTTATTAGCCCAGCCTGCTACACCTGTCCTGGGTGTCGGATTTAAGAGGAGTTGTTCCCTGGGATAGGCTGGCTGGCTGAGGAAAAGAACTGGGGGTGTCTCCTATGACTAGCCCTGAGGAGAAGGAGCAGCCAGAGAGGAGGAGAGTTGAGAAGCTGACAGCGGATGTCCACCATTGGGGCTGGCTGGAGAGGAGAGCAGACAGGCTGCTCCAATGTGAGGCAAGAAGCTGGACTCAGGCTAGGAACTGGCTGAGGGCTATGGCCTGCCAGAGGCCCTTGGTAAGAGGGTAGCCAGTGAGACAGGCTATTGGGACCCCACCTGTAAGGAAGGAAGCTGAAGACAGATCCCTGTGGGGCTGAGGAATGTTTGGGTTTGATGTTTCTTTCAGATTTGGACTAAGAATGAGGGCATGAGGCATCTGAACTAAAACTCCATGAGGCAGGAACACAGGCAGAAACAGTTTAATGTTGAATTGACTTGAAATAAAATGGATTGATTCGGGAATGTCAAATTTTCATTTGCTTGGATTGTGCCAAATACACATTTTTTTAAAACTTTTTGTTCTGCAAGAAATGTTGATATTGGAATGTGTTGTCCTGACTGAGATGAAAACAAATGTTGAGTTATTGGAATTTCCCCAAGGGGCAGAAATTCCAGTTTTGTTATTAGATGGGCAAGTGCAGCAATGTAATAACAGAGTCTGAAATGAATCCCTAAGGGCCAGAGCCTGACGGTTAGTGACTGCCCTGCCTCAGGGGTAATGAGGAGCCACACAGCCAGGATGGGAGCGCAGGGACACACTGTGTGTCAGGGCATGTTGCTGGCCAGTGTGGAGGCGAGTGATGGGACTGGCCCCTGGAGTAGGGTGCTCAAGGAGAGGGCTTGTTGGGCGCCTGTACAAGAGACAGCCACAATCTGGCATTGGGTGCATTGGTTGATCCTCAATGTACCTGAGTAAATAATAGAGACCCATGAGAACAATGAATGGGCAGGAATGGGAGGAGCAAGAAATGGATGCACTTCAGAGGTCCTTTGTGGAAAGGCCCTTTTCCTCTCTACTGACTTGCAGGCCCCATGTTATACTGACCTATCATTGACTGGTTAGAGGCTTCCTTTTAGCACCATCAGTGTTACTTCTAGGTGAGCCATAGGGCAAGGGGCTCTGAAGAAACCCCCCCTGTCTCAAGGAAGAAAGGACCAGAGCCAGTAGCTGAACCCCACCATCTCATGCATAGTATATTGCAAAACATTAACTTCAGAGAGGGTGACCAGACAGCAAATGTGAAAAATCGGGACGGGGGTCGGGGGTAATAGGAGACTATATAAGAAAAAGACCCAAAAATTGGGACTGTCCCTATAAAATTAGGACATCTGGTCACCCTAATTTCAGATCTCCTCGGCCAGCATTTCTTTCTTTTGAAGTGTAGACTGAAGTGGAGGGGTCAGCATTGTTCTGTCATTCTAGCTGATTTGCCCGTCCCAGATATCTCATGCTATAGGCTGGCCAAGCTGGAAAGTTTAGACCTGGATCTCTGGCTTTGGATTTCAAACACCTCATAGTTCAGGGATGTTCAAATCTGAGCTTTACACACGCTCTGCATCACACCTGCGTTAGCTGCAGTTAGAGATGTAACCAAATCTCCCACAACGGGTTTGTCACTCTCTTTAATGTAGGATTCAGAGACATGACTTTCCTGTTCCTGCTGCTAATGTACAAAGCATAAAGAAGAAAGCGTGATTTGCATCAGCTGAACTGAAGTGACATTTGAACAAAGTGAAATCATGGGTCCTCATTAGGAGGCTCAACAGTTAGAAATGAAAGTCATAAAGGGACAGCCAACTCTATGTGGATCATTTAATTAACATGCTTACAGAGTGTCTTCCTGTCTCCTATGCGACTGCCCTACCCTCCCATTACAAAGGTGTTTTCTGTTTTAAATGTCCCCTAGTTTGACATATTGGAAGGAAAAGTTATTGTGATCTGCTCTGTCTAATCTCTTAAACTGAATAATCTAAGCACTCTTTTTATGCCATAAGTAATTATCACGTTTGTATACTAGGTGAAAGATAACAAATAACAGGTCAATGTGGGAGCTGAGCCGAACTTCCGATAACAAATTTGGATATGGATTAGCTTTAGTGATTTTTGCATTGGCATAAGCAATCAGAAATGATTGTTTGTTCATCTAGCTGTCTAACTTGTATTTGTGTCCAGTGAGGGCACCTGATTGTCAGAAGAGCTGGGAAATCAGGCCAATGCTGCACAGTGCAGATATATTTGGAAATCATGCAGATTAAATTTGGATAAGGTAAAAACAGGCAAAATGAGAAATTATAATTTAAAAAGAAAATTGTATCTGAGATAAAATTCTGTCTCTCTGCTCACCTTTAGACAGCACCTTGAAGATCTTCAAGGTCAGGCTTTCAGACCTTGGCTTCCACTTGTGAGCATATACAGTTACATGTGCCCAAACGTGTGCCTAAACTTTTCAGGTGCACAAACTTGTGAGGGCATTAACACTTGTGTGTGTGCCCTTGAAATAGTCTAACATGTGCATGCAGGACCCATTGTGGCCAAAAGGTTTTGTGAGTGCAAATTCTGACACATGTGAGAGCTCCTGCAGAGATGAGAATTTGGGGGTCATGGTAGATAACCACGTGAACGTGAGCTCCCTGTGTGACACTTTGACCAGAAGGGTTAATGGGATCCTTGGATATATCAACATGGAAATCTCTAGAAGGAATAGAAAGGTTATTTTACCTCTGTATTTGGCACTGGTGCAATTGCTTCTGGAATATGGTGTCCAGTTCTGGTGCCGACAATTCAAGAAGGATGTTGATAAATTGGAGAGGGTTCAGAGAAGAGCCATGAGAATGAACAAAAGATTAGAAAACCTGCCTTACGGTGACAGATTAAAGGAGCTCAATCTACTTAATTTAACAAAGAGAAGGTTGAGGGGTGACTTGATCACAATTTATAAGTAGCTACATGGGGAACAAATATTTGATAATGCACTCTTCAGTCTAGCAGAGAACGGGTAAATGTGATCCAATAGCTGGAAGTTGAAACCAGACAATTTCAGACTGGAAATAAGACTAATTTTTAACAGTGAGGACAATTTTAACATTGGAACAATGTATCCAAGGTCATGGTGGATTCTCCATGACTGGCATTTTTTAAATCAAGAGTGGGTGTTTTTCTAATATACTCTAGGAATCTGGGGGGAGAAATTCTCCGGCCTCTGTTATACATGAGGTCAGACTAGAAGATCACAATGGTCCCTTACAGCCTTGGAATCTAGGCATTTTTAGCAGGTGTTTGCACCTTCAAAGTGTAGGCATGAGTATGTCTTTGTCAATTTTATTTGTGCTCGACTAGAAGCCAGGTAGAGAACTGACTGAGAATCTACCCCAATATGTAACTGCAGAAGCAGGTGCAAGGCAATCTAAATAAAACCAGAGTAAGGCTCAGTGATTGTTGGCTGAGTGCTTCTGGGGTCAGACAGGATTTCCAAGTCTTATCAAGAAGCAGAGTGAAGGGGCTTGGCATATGTATATTAACTACAGACATACAGGGTGGCATATACAAAGTACAACATTGGGAAGGAGAAAAGGAAACAAAAGAAGTCATCAGAGACATTTGAAGGAGCAGAGGAGGTGATGAAGGCAGAGATAAGGGCAGTGGCAAAGTGATAGCTCTGAAAGTTTCTTTCTGAGGAGAGAGTGGAAACCAGTGCAGTCTCAAGACAGTGGAGATGCAAATTTACCATGGACACTGAAGAAATTCTTGGCAGTGGCGTTCTGAACTGGAGGAAGGGAGCTTGGAGAATGGGAGGCCAAAGAGAAACCTCTTGCAGTGACAGGACATTAGCAGAGCATGGGTTAGCAGCATCTTGGCCGTAAGGAAGGGGAAGAAAGGATAACATTTGGTGACACTGCATAGGAAGTGATGAGACTTAGCAAGAGCCTGGTTGTAACGAGGAAGAGAAAGGAGGGAGGTCAAAGATAACACCAAGGTTGCAAGCTTGGGTGTTAGAAAAGATGATAAAGTTATCAGGTAGGGTGGATTGATTTAAATCAAAGCAATTTAAATTGCTGATTTCAATCAGTAATCAGGAAACCTTGATTTAAATCATTGATTTTAATGGTGTTTTGCATTTGGACATTTTAATAATTTTCCTAAAGAAAAAAAGAAGGTTGATTGTCATTGGTTGGTAACCATTAAAACATTTTATAGGCAAATAAATGTAGCCTTTACACTAAATTTGGTGCTTCTATTTGCTAACCAGGAGGATACACTATATCTAAAAACATTTATTTAAGCAATTGTACAGCTTAATTTACCTTTATTCACGGTCTTAATTTTTACCTTTTTATCTTAGAAAATGGTGAGTGATGCATTTCTTATATACCAGATGATTATTAGTTTTTTTTAATTTTGTGTCAAGCTCTGTTTGGATGGAAATTCAAATTCAATTAAAAAGACATAAAAACAGCATTTTAATTGCTTTATTAAATAAAACTACCTTAAAAGTGCTGGATACATAAGAAAAAAGTGTATCCATTTATTAACAGGTTTTGCATTTAAAACTAAGTGATATATTAAACAAAGGATATATTTTATCTGTAAATAATGAATTGAACTGATTGTGTCTGGTCATCATGTCCTTCAAGATTTTAGAACTAGTAGATCTGATCCTCTCGCACCTAGTTTTTATTCACATGTTGGATGAGGTTTCTTAACCCAATTGGTTTCTTAACTTTGACTGAACTAGTCATTGAACTGAACTAGCTGAATAAACTTTGCACTTGCAGAAGTTAGATTACCACTGTTAAAAACTGATTTAGCACTTTAACAATCTCTGGCTCCAAGTGCTTACCCAATGACTTCCACTAGTTAAGTAGCTTGACTTTCTTTAAAACTTGGCAGCAAACATGTATTGCTTAATATTTTTGTATTTATTTTAAATGTTTTAATAGATTGACAAATGTAGGTAACCTAGGTAATACTTTCAAATTTAATTTTAAATAGGTTTATTTTTTTGAATCTGTATTTAATTTAAATTTAAAAAAAATCCAATTTAGATAAAACAAAATCAGTGAGTCGGTAGTGCAATAATAGTACTGTGGGTGCATTGGCTGGGAAAATGGAAACAAAGTATTGTGAAAAGTGTCTTCCATTTGCTGACCAACTGTAGTGAATAGTACAGTATATTGCTGTGTATAACAGGCCAGTATGTAGGGCTACATCTATAAAAGTATAGCACGTGGCTCTGTCAGTATTTGTGTGTGTATGCAGCATATGTCAATTAGCCAGTATTTGCGTGTGGTTGTACATGGCTTGGTACAGAGATATCAGCCACTGTGCGTGGGAGACTGCAAATAACACAACATGTGACAGTGTGCCAGTTTCTGCATTTGAGTCCAGGACAGTAAATGAATGCAATGCACACATCTATGAAGAATTCATGTCCTTCCTTGGAATAGAGGAGAGATATTCAAGAGGATCTACGGGCAGAACAGCAGAACCTGCTATTAATTAAGAAATTAAATCCCCTCAGATGTGGAGATTCAAAGGAAGCACAACAAATCTGGAGTGTCCATGCCAAAGCCAACTTGCTACTTTATAATTCAACATGTGTTACCAGCTCCTATTATTAGAAATCCAAATTTCCTCTGCCATGGGAAGAGGCTGAGCTGGATCCTTTTAGCCTTGTATAAGTTAATTACAGTACACATGTTAAAAGCTGCATCTGTCTTAGTCAATCTAGTTGATTATTGCAGTGCTTTATTTTTAGTTCTCATCAAGGTGAAGGATGACACTAATATAAGTGGAGAGTTTTCCGCAGATGTTGCTCTACTAAGTGCTCTCCAGAACCAACCCTGCCAGAGCAAGAACTTCTTTCCCTGAGTCATACTGCTCCTGAGATGGTTTACATGAAGTACCAAGTGATCCAAGGAAAGAAAATTCTTCGCAACAGGCTTTGACTGCAAGTTGCAGAAAAGATAGCGAGTCCCTGCCTCAGAAAAGAGGTAATAGCAACCCTAGGGCTGTCAGACTTTATAATCTTAGAGTGGCTACAATCTCCTCAGGGCTCTGTGTCTATACCAAGCTCCTCTTAAAGCATATCTTACTGTTGTCGTGACTGAATACTTTCATTCATTCACCATACAGTGTCTGTGGCTTGCCAGTTCTCCCTATTCCACTTCTACTGCCCAGCATCTCACATTATTTAACTTTCTGAGTCAGATCCTTGGTGGATGTAAATCAGTGTAACTCCCCTGAAGTCATAAGAACATAAGAATGGCCATACTGGGTCAGACCAAAGGTCCATCTAGCCAAGTATCCTGTCTCTGATAGTGGCCAATGCCAGGTGCCCCAGAGGGAATGAACAGAACAGGTCATCATGAAGTGATCCCTCCCCTGTGGCCCATTCCCAGCTTCTGCTAAACAGAGACGAGGAACACCATCCAAGTCGGTGGAGCCATACCAAGTTCATACTAGAGAATGATCTGACTCTCTAAATCTAGCAAGCCTATAATTACATGAATCAGGCTTTACAGGATTGCACCCTAGGAAAGAAGGAAACGTACCACTCTGAGATTTAGGTATTGTGAAAAAAAAACACAGAGGGGCTCTCTTGCTGCAGGCATGACAGTGCGAGCTGGGTGCACATCTAACCCACCAGTCTCTAAGCCCAGAATTCATTATACATTAGAATCCTCCTCACTGGCATGGACTGCGATGGAGACAGAAGACAGTGACAATGAAGCAGTCTGTGGTCATGTGTCTCCGAGGCCCCAGGAACATCCCTATGTTTGCTATTCATCCCTGTACACAACACAGTTCACAAGTATCCATGTTTCACAAAGTTAGAACAAATACATGGACAAGTGACATCCAAATTCGGAGCAGAGAGAGTCTTCAGCTTGGATTTTAAAACACCCATTAAATCTGACAGCCAGCTCTTTCTGACTGGGTAGATGGGGACCCTGTCTCAGCTCGTGCAAATGGAGCCTTCTTTTTGAGGGTTACTGTTTCCTGCAGTAATGTTTTCCTTGGACCAGCCATTCTTGCTGCAGACGGCAGGGGGACTTGTAATCTGAGCAGAAAAACACGCTGAGGTGGTGCTAAGAGATGGTCCCAGTTATATCTGTTCCTCCTCCACTACTGAAGAGAGGAACAGGTCCTCATCTATTGTAAATTGACAAATCTCCATTAACTTCACTGGAACTACGTTGATTTACACAGCTGAGCATCTGGCCCATAATGTCTTGGCTTCCTAGGGTTTTTCCTTTACATGGATTTTTGCCCCTAAAACTTAATATGTTTTTTGAATGGCATTGCAGCTCCTGGTTATCCCAGGTACCAGATGTCCTACCTTTGATTGACATTTGTATGGCATTTGGTGCAATTGGCCCAGCCTACACTTGCTGGATCAAAGTAAAATCCTGCCAGATTGCTGAGTCTGCTGGCATTGCACCGTGGGGCAGCTTTTTGGAACTGCCTGAAAATAACTGAGATTGAATGGATCTGGGCTTTTGGAAGGAGAGTTTGTACTGAGTGTTGCCCTCCTTTGGATTCCCTTCGTGTGCTATGTGTGTTGTTTGTATCTACTCATCATGGCTCTGAAAAAACTGGCTAGGAAAGAGAACCTGCTATTCCACACAACAATGGTCCAGCCAGATCTCAGGCACTGTCTCCAGGCTTGGTTGCCTCACCTTAAAAATGATCTAGCAGAGCCTGTAAAGGTCCAGCGAAAGGGAAGATCATCCATGGTTCAAATGTGATGGCCATGGTCCTCAGTTACGGCTGAGGGACTCTAAGTGACACTCAGGAGGGCAGGTGACCTTGTACTGCCCCCCCCAGATTCTGGAGCCAGCTATATACCAGTCCGTTTCCCCAGCATAACTTAGTGCAGTTTGAGGGTTGCTTTAAATTATACCAGCTGCCCCAAAAGCTTATTACAGCAGCTTAGAATCAGCAGGGTATCGGTGACCGCTAGTCGCCCCTCGTCCCTCCAGTGATGCCCCCTACTCTAGCCATAGGTTGGGAGTGACATAAAAACCCCTTTCCCAGCGACACACCCTTCACTGGGGCGATCCTCCCATGGCACTCAGCAGCCCCAGCACAGCTGCAGATGGAGACTGCCAAAACTAGGCTTATTTCCCTTGGAAAGGAGAGTCAGGCTATGTCCCTGCTCCACGCGAGGGGTGTGATTGCCGGCTCGCGTACACATACCCGTACTAGTTCGACAAGAATTAGCATGAGTATAAATAGCAGTGCAGCTGCTTAGCCGGCTGAGTATGTGCCCAAAGGGTTCAGGCGGGTTTGGACTCTGGTGTCGAAGCCATTCCACTACGGCCTGCACTAGTGCGGAGATGCTGCTGGTTAGGCTGGTGCTAGTGCTCATCCACCTAGTGTAAATCTACCCGGGCTGGGACTCATGCCCCCGGCTTGTTGTGGAGATGTGGCCTTATGGGGTGGGGGGGTCGTTGAGGAATTCAGTGTTACAAGGGGCATATCCGCAAAAAGAAAAGGAGCACTTGTGGCACCTTAGAGTCTAACCCATTTATTTGAGCATGAGCTTTCGTGAGCTACAGCTCACTTCGTCGGATGCATTCCGTGGAAAATGCAGTGGGAGAGTTATATACACAGAGAACATGAACCAATGGGTGTTACCATACACACTGTAAGGAGAGTGATCACTTAAGGTGAGCTATTACCAGCAGGAGAGAAGGGGACGGCGGGGGGGAGCCTTTTGTAGTGATAATCAAGATGGGCCATTTCCAGCAGTAGACAAGAACGTCTGAGGAACAGTGGGGGGTGGGGGGGAGGAATAAACATGGGGAAATAGTTTTACTTTGTGTAATGACCCATCCACTCCCAGTCTCTATTCAAGCCTAAATTAATTGTATCCAGTTTGCAAATTAATTCCAATTCAGCAGTCTGTCGTTGGAGTCTGTTTTTGAAGTTTTTTTGTTGAAGAATTGCAATTTTTATGTCTATAATCGAGTGACCAAAGAGATTGAAGTGTTCTCCAACTGGTTTTTGAATGTTATAATTCTTGACATCTGATTTGTGTCCATTTATTCTTTTACATAGAGACTGTCCAGTTTGACCAATGTACATGGCAGAGGGGCATTGCTGGCACATGATGGCATATATCACATTGGTAGATGTACAGGTGAACGAGCCTCTGATAGTGTGGCTGATGTGATTAGGCCCTATGATGGTGTCCCCTGAATAGATATGTGGACACAGTTGGCAATGGGCTTTGTTGCAAGGATAGGTTCCTGGGTTAGTGTTTTTGTTGTGTGGTGTGTGGTTGCTGGTGAGTATTTGCTTCACGTTGGGGGGCTGTCTGTAAGCAAGGACTGGCCTGTCTCCCAAAATCTGTGAGAGTGATGGGTCGTCCTTCAGGATAGGTTGTAGATCCTTGATGATGCGTTGGAGAGGTTTTAGTTGGGGGCTGAAGGTGATGGCTAGTGGCGTTCTGTTATATTCTTTGTTGGGCCTGTCCTGTAATAGGTGACTTCTGGTTACTCTTCTGGCTCTGTCAATCTGTTTCTTCACTTCAGCAGGTGGGTATTGTAGTTGTAAGAATGCTTGATAGAGATCTTGTAGGTGTTTGTCTCTGTCTGAGGGGTTAGAGCAAATGCGGTTGTACCGTAGAGTTTGGCTGTAGACATGGATCGTGTGTTGTGGTCTGGATGAAAGCTGGAGGCATGTAGGTAGGAATAGCGGTCAGTAGGTTTCCGGTATAGGGTGGTGTTTATGTGACCATCGCTTATTAGCACCGTAGTGTCCAGGAAGTGGATCTCTTGTGTGGACTGGTCCAGGCTGAGGTTGATGGTGGGATGGAAATTGTTGAAATCACGGTGGAATTCCTCAAGGGCTTCTTTTCCATGGGTCCAGATGATGATGTCATCAATGTAGCGCAAGTAGAAGTAGGGGCATTAGGGGATGAGAGCTGAGGAAGCGTTGTTCTAAGTCAGCCATAAAAATGTTGGCATACTGTGGGGCCATGCGGGTACCCATAGCAGTGCCGCTGATTTGAAGGTATACATTGTCCCCAAATGTGAAATAGTTATGGGTGAGGACAAAGTCACAAAGTTCAGCCACCAGGTTTGCCGTGACATTATTGGGGATACTGTTCCTGACGGCTTGTAGTCCATGTTTGTGTGGAATGTTGGTGTAGAGGGCTTCTACATCCATCGTGGTCAAGATGGTGTTTTCAGGAAGATCGCCGATGGATTGTAGTTTCCTCAGGAAGTCAGTGGTGTCTCGAAGATAGGTGGGAGTGCTGGTAGCGTACGGCCTGAGGAGGGAGTCTACGTAGCCAGACAATCCTGCTGTCAGGGTGCCAATGGCTGAGATGATGGGGCGTCCAGGATTTTCAGGTTTATGGATCTTGGGTAGCAGATAGAATACCCCAGTCTCTTCTTTGGCACATGTTTTCCAAGGTGAGACACAAGGAGAAACACAGTGAAATTTAAAGGGAAGGGCATTTAGAAGCAATACAAGGAAATGCTCAGAACCCAGCTCCATTGTTGATATTGGTCTCTGACCATAGAGCGGTAAGTCACAGACAAACTGCAGTGGGTACTTACTGAAATTGTAGGTGTATAACCAGTGGGATCACAGGAATCAGGGAGGTGGCGACGATGCCTACAGAAAGGCAAGGAGATTCCTTTCGGGGGGGGAGGGATAGCTCAGTGGTTTGAGCATTGACCTGCTAAACCGAGGTCTGTGAGTTCAATCCTTGAGAGGGCCATTTAGGGATCTGGGGCAAAAAAAAATTGGGGATTGGTCCTGCTTTGAGCAGGGGTTTGGACTAGATGACCTCCTGAGGTCCCTTCCAACCCTGATATTCTATGATTCCCAACCACACCAGCAAAACAGACCACTTGACAAAGCAGGGAGATCAGAACAGAATGGCCCGCAAGTGTCAGAGTTCAATCTTGCATATTCACCTCCCTTCCCCATCTCAGCTAAAGAAGAATTATGAGAGATGCTGGGAGCACAGTCCCTTAGGATCTCAATGTGGGTACAGCCTGAGAATTTCATCTCAGCTTATATGGGCCACCACTCTCAGTAAGTACAGGCACAGTCCAGGTGGGAGAAGCGGCTAGTAAAAAGGAAGGGGAGTTTTAAGGTGTAATGCGGTAATACAGCTCTGATGGGGGTATAAATGGAGCAAGGTTTTTCCCATTATACATCTAAAACCCTGTGTCTGGAGGTCTGTGAGAGGTGTCTGTGTGACAAAACACACTCCATTGTACGGTACGGGAACACGGGAAAGCTGTCTGCTGGGGATGGGGGGAGCTTGGTAAGTGCTGCTGAGCATGCCTGCATACGTATGTGTGTTTACTGTGTGCGTACATGCAGCCCAGGTGTGCACGTGTACATGTGCTTATATGGGCATGTATGTATTTGTAGCTGTCAAGTTTTGTACTGCATACTGGCGACCACTCATAGAGGTCCCACCATCCCTCGCAGCACCCCCAGAGCTGTGGGAAGAGCAGGGGCCAGGGGAGGGGAGCAAGATCCCTTAGATGGGGCAGGGGAGAGCTTGGGAGACGCTATGGATAACTGGGAGGTCAGGGTTTTGGGGTGGGAGAGAGCCCTGGGGGGTTATGGGAATGAACTTAAGGATGTGGGTTGTTAGGGGGTAGGTGGGAACGTGGTCGAGGTGTTGGATGGGGATTCTAGCTCAGTGTGGGCAACAGGGCTTGTTGGGTGTTTCCTTTGCAAAGAGTGACTCTGAATGCAGGTTAAGAACTCAATTCAGCAGAACTGAACTGAATTCAGCAGAACAAGCTGAACTTTACTGAACCCTGTGCACTGCTCTGTCCACATGGCTGAGCCACTTTCAGCCCAACTCCCTGTGTTACCTGTTTCTCTGCTGTCCCCACAATAATGCCCCACCCAGTCTCCCCAGGGAAGATGGGACCTCTGACTCCAGTTCTACTGATCCTTATACACCAGGTGGGGGAGCCTCTCTCATTCTCTCTTAAAGACTCATTTTGGGGGAGGGGGTTGAGAGCAAACAAACATGATACTGGCTCGGTACCCTGATGGCTTGAGCACTCACCCAGGATCCAGTCCCCCTGCCCTTTATGGGGGAAGTCATCCTCCTCCTGCTCCTCCTTCATCTCTGCCCCACTCTCAGGGCCTCTTGCTAAAATGGCACAAGGTGCCTAACTCCGAAGAGGGTTCCTGGCCATGAATGGCAAGCATATTTAGAGGCTACAGTGTAATTTAGCACGGCCATTTGCGCATTCCCAGAGTACTGGACATTCCAGCACTTCCTGGGATAACATGGGCCCACCCCCGCCAGAATGACGTTGCTGCACATGAGGTCACACTGCACGGGGGGGACACCATTGTGAAGAGCATACCGCTCCACCCCTGGTGTGTGCAAGGTCACGGCAGGGGAGGGCAGAGCTACACGCTCTTCGAAATGGCGTCCCCATCCAATACGGGACAAAACCATATCCAGTTTTGTCTCAGTACCAGATGGGGGACAAATCACACAGAAAGAGCATTGTCTGGTTTAAAACTGGATGACTAACCTGCCTAGTATAATTACACTTAGCAAGCCCAAAGCTATTGCTGTGTAACCTGCCTTGGGAGACAGAAATAATAATCATGTGCTTACCCCATAATAACAGGGCCATACCAATTCTTTGCTACTTCGTCTTTGTTAATTAACATTGATGTGGGTAGCCAGTAGCTTCAGTGTATGACCCCTCCACAGTAGCCACTCCCACATGACCCTGCACCCACCCTTGGTCTCATTCACCGTTGTAGGAACTCCTGGGTCCAAACCAGAAAACGTAGCTGGCATTTCCAACACCTGGGCACAGCAGATGGGCAAAGTACTTGTGATGATGCTATACTGTGATTGCTCAGATCTGGCATTAGATGCTTGGCCAATTTGTTTCAAACGTGAGGCCTAATGTTCTTTTGCACCTCTGCCATCTTCATTGACTTTCAGAGGTCTAGCTTCATTGCATATCTCTAACGTTGCCATTCTATAAGTACCTGGATCTGAGAGATTAGTGTAGACTGGTGCACCTCAGTCCCTTCCGTTGTCTTCCCATGCAATAGCTGAATCTCCCGAGGGCTATAGTATTTTGGTCTAATTCTGATAGTTGGCTTGGTGTGGGGGTGGCTGGGTGGTGTTGGTGGCCTGTGATGTACAGGATTTCAGAGTAAATGATCTGGTAGTCCCGTCTGGCTTTAAACTCTGTAGTTATGCTTTCCCTGCCCGTTGGAGAAAGTCCTAGATTCTGCCAGGCCATTGAATAGTCTAATCTCCTTAACTTGATAAGTGCTAAATGAGACAGGGGAGAGGGATGTGGGTGCCAACAGGAAAAGTCAGGAAATGGAGGTTCATAGACAAGGCAAAATAATGCTAGATAATAAAGAAATCATGGAGGGGAGTGAACTCTGAGAAACACAGTTGAAAATTGTACACAAGTTGCATATCACCCTGGACCCACAGAGGAAATTTTTCCTGTTGATTAGCCCTCTGAGTCTTCAGTGGAGAGATGAAACAGCAAACTGGCCCCACTCTGGGTGAACCTATCATCTGATTCATTCTTTTTAGGAAGTGATCTCAACGGAGCTATTAAATTTCTGTACCTCTCACCCCGGTGCTGTTTCTAATAGAGGGAGGAGGACCTCTCTGTTACCAAGAAACACTATGTATCTTCTGTTACCAAGAAACACTTCAGACTTAGTTTATTTCCAGCTGACAAGTGCTTCCTTATCTGTTGGATCATTGACAATTCCCCCTTTGCTTACCCTGTGTAGAACTACACTCCTGGGACATTTGGCAAAGGGAAAGAAATGGAGGTATGCCCTGAACAGAAATGAAGAATTGGACTTCTAAGGGGTATAAAGGCCCTTCCTGAGCTCTTGGAGTGAGCGAGCAATAAAAGGAGTAGAATTAGGGCTGGATGACTTTATAATAATTATCACTCTTGTTTGTTCTGGTAGTGCCTATGGGACCCCATGGTGCTTGGCCCTGTACAAACACAGAGTAGTAGATGGTCCCTTCCTTGAACAGCTGTTATTGGAGTGGTCACCAAACACATTGTAAGACCTTAAGCCTTGTCATTGCAAGGCTATACAGAGCTGACTTTATTTTCTATGGCTGTGTGTGCAGAGGGGAAAGGACAGTCGGGAAGGGTATGTCTACACTGGCGGAGTTACAGCGCTGGCAGTTACGGTGCCGCTCAGAGAGCGCTGAAGGGAAACCGCTGTTGTGTGTTCACACTGTCAGCTGCCTGCGCAATCGCGTGTTCACACTTGCGGCACTTGCAGCGGTATTCGGAGCAGTGCACTCTGGGCAGCTATCCCACCGAGCACCTCTTCCTCTTCTGCCTCTCAGAGCTGTGGGAAGGCGGAGGGGATCGCGGGGCATCCTGGGTCCTGTCCCAGTGCCCCGTGATGCATTGCTTCGCATCCCAGCAGTCCCTGTGCTTCCGTCCGCATTTGGCGCCATCTTTCAACGGTTTGTGCACTGCGCGCTCGGCCTCTTCGGGCTGCGGGAACGGATCCGGCACTGCTGACCAGTATGCTGCTTGCTCTGACCCACACGTCATGAGTGGCAGTGGAGTTATTCCTTAAACTACAAAGGCAAAGGGAGTTTGACATTGCTCTCGCCACGCGTAGTAGCTACAACACGAGATTGCTTGTGGCATTCACGGAGGTGCTGACCACAGTGGAACGCCACTTCTGGGCTCGGGAAACAAGCACTGAGTGGTGGGATCACATCATGATGCACGTCTGGGATGACGAGCGGTGGCTGCAGAACTTTCGCATGAGGAAAGCCACATTCATGGGACTGTGCGATGAGCTCGCCCCAGCCCTGTGGTGCAAGGACACGAGAATGAGAGCTGCGCTGTCATTGGAGAAGCGCGCGGCGATTGCACTGTGGAAGCTGGCTACTCCAGACTGATACCAATTGGTCACTATCCAGTTTGGAGTGGGAAAGTTGACCGTTGGACTCGTGTTGATGGAAGTGTGCAGGGCCATTAATCGCATTCTGCGCCGAAAGACTATGACTCTGGGCAACATGCATGACATTGTGGATGGCTTCGCACAAATGGGCTTCCCTAACTGGGGAGGGGCGATAGATGGCATGCATATTCCAATTCTGGCACCAGACCACGTAACCATCGAGTACATTAATCGGAAGGGGTATTTTTCTATGGTTCTCCAGGCACTTGTGGATCACCGTGGGCGTTTCACAGACAATGCAGGCTGGTCCGGAAAGGTGCATGACGCACGCATCTTTCGGAACACTGGCCTGTTCAGGAAACTGCAAGCAGGGACTTTCTTCCCGGACCAGAAGATCACTGTAGGGGAAGTCAAAATGCCCACTGTGATCCTGGGAGACCCCGCCTATCACTTAATGCAGTGGCTTATGAAGCCATACATTGGGCACCTTGACAGCAGCAAGAAGCGGTTCAACAACAGGCTGAGCAATTGCAGAATGACTGTTGAGTGTGCTTTTGGCCATTTAAAGGCCCACTGGTGCTGCCTATATCGGAGGCTGGACCTGGCTGATGACAATATTCCTATGCTTATAGCCGTGTGCTGTACGCTTCATAATATTTGCGAAGGGAAGGGTGAAAGCTTCACTCAGGGCTGGACTGCTGATGCTCAGCACCTGGAGGCTAAATTTGAACAGCCAGAGACCAGGACTATTAGAGGGGTGCAGCGTGGTGCCATAAGGATCAGGGATGCCTTGAGGCAGCAATTTGAAGCTGAAATCCACTAATATTTGTTGCTATGCTCGGGAGTGCAGTGCTTGTAATGCTAGGAGGTGACTGTGATTGCTGCAGACGATGCACTATGAAGGTTTAAGAATATTGCCTGTTGGTTTGCAGGGCTCTGTTTGCTTTCAATTAATGGAATAAAGATTGCTTTCAAACCAAAACTATTCTTTTATTAAAAAACAACAAATGGAGGAGAGAGACAAACAAAAAAACACATCAGCACTGTGCAAGATGGGATAAGGGAGGGTCCCAGGAGGAGGAGGGGTTCCAGGACCGTTAAAGATTTGTGTATGTCCAGGTATCATATGCAACCTTGTCCTCTGAAGTACAGTGCAGCAGGTACTATACTTCAGCAGGGCTAAACTGCAGAGGGACGGGTTTTGGGTGCAGTGGGTCCTGGAAGTCTGTAGGCTGGACTGTGATGGGGCAGGAGTGGAATACAGCAGGTACAGACTGGAGCCAGGAGGTTGATAAGGGTGTGTTGGCGGTGTCTGGGGGGTGCATGGGAAAGAGTTTTGCAACAGCAGTTGCAGGGGAGGGCAGGTGCGGAGCTGCTCAGTTTGCAGTGCTAGTAGGGCCTGGAGCATGTCCACTTGGTGCACCATAACTTTTAAGAGCCGCTCCATGGCTTCATTCTGACATGCCGCATTCTCCTTTTGGTCCCTCTTCTCGCTGTCCTGCCACTCCTTCTTGTTTTTCAGCCACGGAGTGCATCATAACCTCACTCAGAAAGTCCTCTTTAGTTCTTTGTGGCATTCTAATTTTGCGCAGACATTCAGCTGGCGATAACAAAGAGGGAGGCTGGGCTCCCAAGGTCATATCTGTGAAGCCAAAATGCAACATTTTACAGAAGCGGTATTGTTTGCAACGCAGAGACCACTGATTCAGTGATTTAAAACACAGGCACTATTCACATACCTGTCACTAACTGGCTGACCCCAGGCAAGCATACATGAGCCACAAGACCCCCAAAATGGTGAGTAGCCGCAGGGGCAGGGGAAATCAGTGTTCAAGGACCATACTGTACACTGGGCACATGGCTCTTGGGGAGAGCCTGCACTGTGCGGGGGCCTTATAATCATTACTGTCCCCACATTTTCCACGGGCTGTGTTCATTATGAAAGATATCTCGCTGGTGAGGGTGAGCAGGGAATCAAGGGAAGGTCTTCTCCAAGGCTGCAGCTACTGCCCTGGCCCTTATGCGGCTCATCTGTGTGCAGCAATGGTCCCCCACTCCACCCCCAGTGACGGCAGAATGGCGCTGGAAAGTTACCCTTAATGGGGCAAGAAACAAAGCAGCTCTGCCAAAGAACCTGCAGCATTGGATTGCCCAGTATCTCCACGATAGTTTTGTGGAGATCTCAGGCAGATTCCCATGAAGTGAGGGAATCCATCAACACCCTGTTCCACTGCTCAGACTAGGTATGCGGTGGTACGCGCATCATACAGACACAAGCCTGCTTTCTGCAACCCTCCTGCCTCCGACAACTTGCTTCAGTGATTCCCAAAATCAAAGCCACTTACCAGGTGCCTCCTCTCCTGTTTGCGCTTTGCCAAGCTCCGACCGCTGTGACTGGCTAGTCTCCTCTGGGGTAGAGAAGAGCTCCTGGCTGCATGCATCTCTGACCTCCGAGTCGTCCTCTGCCTCCCTCCCCTCCCCTCCACATCCTTGTCCAAGATTTCCTCCTCCTGGCTTGGTCCACTCTCAACTAGCCAGCAAGCCACCAACGTATCCACAGTGACCTTCGCAATGGAGGTGGAGTCACCACCGAGTATCGCGTCCCGCTCTTTGTAGGAGCAGCAGCTCGCGCATGCAGCACCAGAGCAGTGGTTTGCCTCCCGCGCCTTGTATTAGGTGTTCCACAGTTCCTTCACTTTGACCCTGCACTGCAGTGTGTCCTGGTCATGGCCCCTTTCTGTCATGCAGCATGAAATCTGTCTGTAGGTATCATATTCCTATGGCTGGAGCACAGCTGGGACTGGACAGTCTCCTCTCCCCAAATGCTGATGAGGTCCAGCAGCTTGGCATTGCTCCAAGCGGGGGATCGCCTGGTGCATGGAGCAGGCATGGCCACCTGGAAAGATGCGCTGAGACCACTGCATGCATAAGCGAACAAACAGAAAGGGGACTTTCAAAATTCCCAAGGAATTTAAGGGGTGGGGCTCATGGTTGGTCACCTGAGGGCAGGGCAGTAGAGTTCAAAGCGATGACCAGAGAGGTGAGAACAGGCATTGTGGGACACCTCCCGGAGGCCAATCGCAGCGCTGTAATCGACCAGGGTGTCTACACTGGCATTGGGGCGCTGTAGCCCCGGCACAGAAAGCTGTACGCCTCTCGTCTGAGTGGGTTTTTTACAGAGCTGCAACTGCTCAGTGAGTGGCTTGGCAGTGTGTACATCTCGGGAATTACACTGTAGAAAGCTGCTTTACTGAGCAGAAACTTGCCAGTGTAGACAAGGCCGAAGAGGTTTGCTGAGGGCTTTTATTAAGTAAAGGGGGATGGAAGAAGGGATACAGATCTAAAAAATAGGTCCAAGACTGATCATAAAACTCAGTTCATTTGCTATCTCAGGTGCTAAAATAGTTATTTGGTCTGTTATTTATTCTTGGTAGAAACCGGGTAAAGAGTCAGAGGTTTATACTATAAGGCTTGATTCACCTCTGCGTTACCCCACTTTTATGCTGAAATCAGTGGAGTTGCACCAGCCTCGAACTGAAATAACATAATGTGTTTTCCATGTCAAAGGGAGAAAAAACAAACCCTGCATTAAGAAAACACTAAGGGTATGTCTACACTACGAAATTAGGTCGAATTTATAGAAGTCGATTTTTAGTAAGTGATTTTATACAGTTGATTGTGTGTGTCCCCACTAAGTGCATTAAGTCGGTGGAGTGTGTCCACTGTACCGTGGCTAGCGTCGACTTTCGGAGCGTTGCACTGTGGGTAGCTATCCCACAGTTCCCGCAGTCTCTGCCACCCATTGGAATTCTGAGTTCAGCTCCCTATGCCTAATGAGGCAAAAACATTGTCGCGGGTGGTTTTGGGTACATGTGGTCACTCGCCCCTCCCTCCGTGAATGCAATGGCAGACAATCATTTTGCACCTTTTTTCTGTGCAGATGCCATACTACTGTCAGAAGACTGTGCAGTAGGACTGCTAACCATCGTCATCCACCGCTTCTGCTCTCCTGGTGTCATGAATCCACCTTGCAGATCCTCTCGTCATTCTGTATAAATATCTATTCTCGTGGCATCTTTCATCATCCACCACTTCTGTTGTGAGCATTGTAAACACCTCACGGATTATCCTGCAGTATGTGCAGAACCTGCAAAAGCAGGCGAGGAGGCGATGACAGCGCGATCATGATAGTGATGAGGACATGGACACAGACTTCTCTCAAAGCATGGGCCCTGGCAATTTGGACATCATGGTGGTAATGGGCAGGTTCATGCTGTGGAATGCTGATTCTGGGCCCGGGAAACAAGCACAGAATGGTGGGACCACATAGTGTTGCAGGTCTGGGATGATTCCCAGTGGCTGAGAAACTTTCGCATGCGTAAGCGCACTTTCATGGAACTTTGTGACTTGCTTTCCCCTGCCCTGAAGCGCAAGAATACCAAGATGAGAGCAGTCCTCATAGTTGAGAAACGAGTGGTGATATCCCTCTGGAAGCTTGCAATGCCAGACAGCTACCGGTCAGTTGGGAATCAATTTGGAGTGGGTAAATCTACTGTGGGGGCTGCTGTGATCCAAGTAGCCAATGCAATCACTGAGCTGCTGCTATCAAGGGTAGTGACTCTGGGAAATGTGCAGGTCATAGTGGATGGCTTTGCTGCAATGGGGGTTCCCTAACTGTGGTGGGGCTATAGACAGAACGCATATCCCTATCTTGGGACCGGACAACCTTGGCAGCCAGTATGTAAACGGCAAGGGGAACTTTTCCATGGTGCTGCAAGCACTGGTGGATCACAAAGGATGTTTCACCGACATCAGCTTGGGATGGCCGGGAAAGGTGCATGACCCTCGCTTCTTCAGGAACTCTGGTCTGTTTGAACAGCTGCAGGAAGGAACTTACTTCCCAGACCAGAAAATTACCATTGGGGATGTTGCAATGCTTATAGTTCTCCTTGGGGACCCAGCCTACCCCTTAATACCATGGCTTATGAAGCCATACACAGGCACCCTGGACAGTAGTAAGGAGCAGTTCAACTATAGGCTGAGCAAGTGCAGAATGGTGGTAGAATGTGCATTTGGACATTTCAGAGCTCACTGGCGCAGTTTACTGACTCGGTTAGACCTCAGCGAAACCAATATTCCCATTGTTATTGCTGCTTGCTGTGTGCTCCACAATATCTGTGAGAGTAAGGGGGAGACGTTTATGGTGGGGTGGGAGGTTGAGGCAAATCGCGTGGCTGCCGAATACATGCAGCCAGACACCAGGGCGATTAGAAGAGCATAGCTGGGTGCCCTGCGCATGAGAGAAGCTTTGAAAACCAGTTTCATGATTGGCCAGGCTACGGTGTGACAGTTCTGTTTGTTTCTCCTTGATGAAAACCCACCCCCCTGGTTGACTCTACTTTCCTGTAAGCCAACCAACCTCCCCACTTTGATCACTGCTTTCAGAGGCAATAAAGTCATTATTGTTTCAAAATCATGCATTCTTTATTAATTCATCACACAAATAGGGGGAAAACTCGCAAGGTAGCCCAGGAGGGATGGGTGAGGAGAGAAGCACCAGGTGGGGTGGTGGATGAGGGGAGGAGGGAAGGACAAGGCCGCACTACAGTTCAAAACTTATTGTATGCCAGCCTTCTGTTGCTTGGGCAATCCTCTGGGGTGGAGTGGCTGGGTGCCCATAGCCTCCCCCCCTCCGCGTTCTTGGGGATCTGGGTGAGGAGGATATGGAACTTGGGGAGGAGGGCAGGCAGTTATACAAGGACTGCAGTGGCGGTCTTTGCTCCTGCTGTCTTTCCTGCAGCTCCACCGGGTGCCTGAGCATACCAGTTTGCTCCCCCATTAGGCTCAGCATTGCATCCTGCCTCCTCTCAGCGTGCTCCTCCCTCCTCTCATCACATTCATTTAACACTTTCCTGGACTCTGCCATTGTTTGCCTCCATGCATTCCGCTGAGCTCTTTCAGTGCGGGAGGACTGCATTAGCTCTGAGAACCTGTCGTTGCAAGTGTGTTTTTTTTGCCTTCTAATCTGCGCTAGCCTCTGGGACGGAGATAATAGGAGGAGCGTAGAAACATTTGCAGCTGCGGGAGGAAAAAAAGGGAGAGTAGTATTTAAAAAGATACATTTTAGAGAACAAAGGGAAGACTATTTCACACTGAATCAAGTGATTCACATTACATAGCACATGTGCTTCACCCTCCCCCACCCCCCCACCACCACGTGGCTAGTGTCAGGGAAGATCCCTCTCCTCCAAACACGAACAGCTCAGCATGAACGGGCCTCCCATCACGTGGCAAAGGCTGTTAGAATACCTTCAGGAGAGCTTCATGGAGATGTCCCTGGACGATTTCTGCTCCATCCCCAGACACGTTAACAGACATTTCCAGTAGCTGTACTGGCCGCAAATGCATCTCAAGTCTTCAGGGCAAATTAATCATTAAACACGCTTGCTTTTAAACCCTGTATTATATTTACAAAGGTACACTCACCAGAGGTGCCTTCTCCAGCTTCATGGTCCGGGAGTCCGCCTTGGGAGGGCTGGAAGGGTATTGGCTCCAGGGTGATGAACAGTTCCTGGCTGCCGGGGAGAAGGGATTCTCCGCTTGCCTGCTGTGCGCTATCCTCAACCTCCTCCTCATCTTCCTCATCCACAAAATCCTCATCCCTGTAGCGTGAGACTCCCCCCTTGCAGGTGTCCACAGACAGTGGTGGGGTAGTGGTAGGGGCTCTCCCTAGAATTGCGTGCAGCTAATTATAGAAGCGGCATGTCTGGGGCTCTGACCCGGAGCAACAGTTTGCATCCTTTGTTTTTTGGTAGGCTTGCCTCAGCTCCTTAACTTTCACGTGGCAGTGCTGCGTGTTCCTGTTTAGCCTCTGTCCATCATGCCCTTGGAGATTTTGGCAAATATATTGGCATTTTGTCTTTTGGAACAGAGTTCTGCCTGCATGGATTCTTCTCCCCATACAGTGATCAGATCCAGTACCTCCTGTTCGGCCCATGCTGGAGCTCTTTTCCAATTCTGGGACTCCATGGTCACCTGTGCTGATGAGCTCTGCATGATCACCTGTACTGATCAGCTCGCCAGGCTGGCCAAACAGGAAATGAAATTCAAAAGTTCCCCGGGGCTTTTCCTGTCTACCTGTCCAGTGCATCTGAGTTGAGAGTGCTGTCCAGAGCGGTCACAATGGAGCACTCTGGGATAGCTCCCGGAGGCCAATACCATCGAATTGCATCCACACTACCCCAAATTCAACCCAGCGAGGTCGATTTTAGCACTAAACCCCTCGCTGGGGAGGAGTACAGAAATCCATTTTAAGAGCCCTTTAAGTTGACAAAACAGGCTTGGTCGTGTGGACGGGTGCAGGGTTAAATCGACCTAACGCTGGCTAAATTCAAGCTAAACTCGTAGTGTAGACCAGGGCTAAGATTTCATGGATACACAATCAAAAGTCTCAAAATGCTACATGAAGGTTGCATATATAACCTTAACTCTGCCCCTTGTGTGCACATCAGAATACACTCTTGAATCACACAGCCACATACTATTTCTCAGAAATATTTACTTATTCATTTGAGGCCAGATTGTGAAGTCTTTACCCACACTGATGAGTAGGTCCTGGGGAAACGAGCCACTTCATTCAGATCTCTGTGTACCAACTATTTTTTTGCTTTTCTTTCTTTCTTCTTTAAAACATCCATATCCCATGATGGAGCCGGAGCCTGACTGAAAAGTAATTCGACACCAGGCTCACTCCAGTGAACTCAGTGCCGTTTCTGCTGAATTACACCAGTGCAAGTGACAGGAAAATCTGGCCATTGTGGCCTCATTCAGCATTACCCTGCAGCTCCTTTGCACCTGCTAGGCTGGCACAAACCATGGGGTGGGTGTTCTATATTCTACATAAGTTCTTATGTAGCGCTCATCACCCTAGTAGCTAAGCATCTATGTGCAGTATCTGAGTTTAACACCCCTACCCTCCAGGGGGGAACCCTCAACTCAGGGGGTCTATGTCATGCTTCTGCAGGAACCCACACTGGTACAGGCAGAGGAGCCAGGGGGTGGAGAGAGTGGGAGGAGATGTGGCTGGGCTGTTCTGGTGCCTAGCAAGTCTGTGCCCCTGCAAGAGCTCGTAAGGGCTATTGCAAGAGGAATGCAAATTAGGGAAGCCCCCCCGGGTTGCCCCATCCTTCAGCTGAATAGGGGAGAGAAAGCCATCTCCCCTCTTTCTCTGTGAGGGCACCAGTACAGAGCTGAATGCAGCCCTTGGTATCAAAACTAGTGATGTGGGATGGACGGCCCAGCCTTGAGTGACAGTGAGAGGATTATTCTGCCCCATTTCCACATAACAGCCAGCTTTTGGGCCTCAGCTATAAATCGAGGCAGCCTGGAGCCCTCTGGGTCCAGGCAGAATGTGTCACACTTGCTGTGGCTCGAGGTAGGAAAGGAGGCTCTGTTGCTCCAGGAACCCTGCTGCACCGTTTCCCCCTGCGACTGGGCTCTGGGGCTGGCGGTTCTGGTGCATTGCTAGGGAACTTCAGTAATCCCCGGAAGCTGGGCACACAGCTGTCGTTGGCTCGGAGTGTGCCTGGGCCTATGTATGTGTGGCAGGGGTGCTGTATTTGGCTTTACATGTTTCTGCAAGTGACTCTGACAAGGATCTGGTCCAAATGCCCGTGTTCCTCTCTGCTGCTGTAGCATAGTTGTTGGGATGCATAGCCTGAGATAGCCTTCTCCTGTCAGACACCAGCACTATTTTCATTTGCAGATGTGTTTCACCTGTGACTGGATTCCTAACCCACCCTCTCTCCTCCCAAGGCTCCCCACTGGATTGCAGTGGAATTGGGTGAAAGCAGATGAAAGCCTGCTCTCCTCAATGGGCAACAAATAACTTCCAAGCCATCCTGGGGACTTCCAACACAACTGCTCTCTTTGCTTCTTTCATGTCTCCTCCTTGGTTAGGGAGGCTGCTCATGTGGGCTCTAAATAAGCATCTGTAGCTGTAGGACATGAACAAATACGGAAAGGATAATAATATCCAAGGGTTTTACAGCACACGGTGAAAAGGGAGTGAGGCTGCAGAGAGATTGTTGAAGAGTAGCTTGCTTGACTGATGTTGCAACGGCTAAAGACAGCAAAATCCTTGGAAAATGTCTCTGAGCAATGATTGCTTTCTCAGAAAGCCTTGCACTTAGGCATAAAAGCAGCTCTTGCAAGCTCCTACAAATGCATTAAAGACATGATTATGAAATAATTAAGGAGACTGGAATAACTCAGGAGATGCTCCCCCGCATAGTTTCAGAGCTTCATAGAAAGGGCAACGTAACAATTCCTAGAACCCCGCAGGTTGTTTAGTTGTCCCTGTTTCCACGCTGACCTTTGCTATATTACATGTGGAGATGTCGGGATCCTATCTTCTACGTATTGCACCTTTAAATGTGAAGACTCTTCTTGGTGACTCTTCTTAGGCAATGCTGTGTGAGTTAATTCAGTATCACCAAACCCAGGAGTAGAGCTGGTCAGGGAAAAGTCTCAAATCAGAACAAAAAGTCAAAATCTTAAAGATATTCAAGAATAAAAAAAAATATTTTTTTTGGCTTGGGTCAGACAAAATGTTCCATTTTGTGATCTTTTTTCTTTAACCATGTTTTTTAGTCTAATTACTTTAAATTTCAAAACAAAAAGTCATTTTGAGCTGGACAGTTGGAAGTTTTTCATTTTGAAAACGTTGAAACTAAACATTACAGCTACTTTGCCTCAAAATCAACCCTGTTTCATGAATGGTTTGGGTTTTGACGAATGGTAAAAATGTTTCATCAAAAAATTCTTGGCCAACTCTACCCAGGAGTTCAAAAATCATGACTCAGGTGCCAACAACCGGTGAGAGTGGCTAGATTTTAAAAATGATAAAGGGGATTTTTTATTTGCTTACTGGTTTTGGAGCCCTTGGGGGTCAGATTTGCAAGTTTTCTCTGAAACTGAGCGATAGAAATTTATTCTTTTTTTAAAAGCTCAGATTCTCATATAATCATGTGATTTGAGGAGCTAGGGATTTAAAATCATGAGAGTTGGCAACACTGTTAGTTCAAGGCTCTTGTTACAGAATGAGAAAGACACTGTGCACTCGCTCGCTCTTTTTGCTTCCGTGGAGTCACATTTGTTCTTTCTTTGTTTCATGTTTTCCTTAATCTGAAATCAAAAACATCCAGACCAGAGCTGATCTGAAAACGTGGACAAAAATTCAATGGAAATGGAAATTTTCACATACAGCCCCGATTTCCACCCTGCTCTACGCAGAATGAGCCGGTATTCTTAGTTCTGTTACTCAGCTATCGGCATACAACGGTGTAAATCACTCAAAGAGGAAGCCACGCCAAAAATGTCCCTCGCCAGGGAAGAGATTCACATCCTTGCTGCTCCATGAAGAATGCAGAAAACTTCTCATTCTTGCTGAAATTCAGTCACCCTTTACATACCCGTGCATAAGCCAACCCTTGTACCCTATGAACTGACCTATTAGGTGAAACAAGGAATAAGCGACAGAACTGTACAGGGTGGGTATAAACTGAGCTACTGGCAATGGGACAATAAAACCAGGAAACTAAAACTAAAATCAATGGAAAGTCCACCATCTCCGTTTGGAATCAGGAGTGGAATTGGTAAGGGTGCGAAGCTGCTCCACAGTGAAGTCAGTAGGCGAGTTCTCGTGAACTCAGCCTTGTTCTTCTTACTTCACCCCAAATCCCAAGATACTGCCAAGCTGTTCTTATGTCCCCAGCTAAATCTCGCTCAGGTACCGTGATCTTGGGGCTTGTTGTAGATACCTTCTCACCCCTCTGGTTCCCTGTGGCCGACGGCTGAAGCTGCTGGCATAATGCAGAGATGAGAATGCCCGCATTTGCAGGGCACATTCTCCATTGTGGGTGTTTGAGTCGCTCTAGTCACCATGCTGTATGGACGTCACACATTGGGCGGGCCTCACATGCAAGCACAATGATAATGGCTGGATTAAGACAATTTGGGGGCTTTGGCACACACCCCCTTGCTCCCTCCTCCCACCATTGCCCCAACTCTTTGCTCTGGTTCTGCTCGTTCTTGTGATGGTAGGGCAGGGGCACTGCACAGGAGCCATCCGTAGGGCTGTTGTGGGGTGGGGACTGCCAATGTCTTGTGGCAAACTAAGGGGCTCTCCTCTTCCCTGGAGCACTGCTCCTTTCCTTCAGGTGGGCTGGGGGACATCCAAGAGGAGGGAGGACTGAGCCCTTATACCCAAAGTCCTGTGGCCCTGCTAACGCCATGCCAGCAGCGCCATGGTGCGGTGGCAACAGCAAGAGACCACCCGCCCAACTCCCACAAACACACACACGGCTCTCTGCTGGGCTGACACGGGTGGGTGCCCCTAGAGCCACAGGTTTCAGCGCTGATGCCCCATGGGTACGAACGGGGGGGTTCACCCCTCCAACACTCGTTGTCCCAGGCTCTGGGCTGCATTTCTCAAGCATTTCTTCACAGCCAGGAGCAGAAGAAACTTTTTTTTTTTTTTAACAAAACCTGAGATTCTGACATCCTCATGTGACTCTAGGAGCCGGGGCCCTATGGCCAAGCCCATCATGCCTATGCTTTAATCCGCTGCTGACAGCACTTGGTTTAGGCGGATTGCTCTGTGCTTAAATCTACTCTGTGTCTGAGAAATAAGGCAACGCTCCCAAGTTCCCGCACTTTGAACTCACAGGATTTTGCCCCTGATCTTCCTTCTTTCTCCCTGCACCACAGAAAAACTCCTGAAACCATTGCCAAGGGCCAAATTTGGCGGCTCATACCCAAACAAAGCTCCCGCTGAAGTCAATGGGACAAAGTCTGGGCTCCTTACCAAGACTTGTGACTCAGCCAAACTCCTATCGAAGTCAGTGGGAGATTGTCTGAATAAAAAGGTGGGTAAGGAAGCCAGGATTGAGCCTGGTGGGAATTTTGCCCCAGTAGGAGCATGGAATTTGACTACAGGGATTTCAGTATTTGGCTCTCAAAGAAGAAATCTCCCAAGCCAAAGATTTGGGCACATACACAGGCTCCTTCCCCTCTTGCTGTCTTTTTCCAACTTTGAATCCTTGCTTCGAGATCCTGAACTCAGCTGAACCGTCTGTGTTGTGGAGCCTTTGCATGTGCCCCAATAAATTAACTGCAGAGTTTTAACGCACCCCTGAGAAAAAACACTTTGCTCTTTCTGATGCTCCCTTTAACATAAAGTCTGTTTGAGAAGAGGTTTTCAGGAATGTTTTCCTGGTGTTCTGAGCCGGTGACTCATCTAAAGTGCAGGGGAGGGTGGGTTTATGTCTCTAATGTGATTAGTTTGATTGAAAGTGACATGCACACGTCCCCTGTGCGAGTGGTTTGCAATAGATGGAGGTTGCCAGCCCTACCCTGCTCAGGAGAGGCAGCATTCAGGAAGCTTCCACGATCTTCAGGCAGGTCTTGGGACTTTGGGGTCCAATCCTGGTCTCAGGGAAGTGTCTGTGGGGACCCTCCCAAGCCTGGTCTTCTCTAGGGAGTTTGGTATTGCAAGCCACAGTCGTGCTTGTAACACACCTCGTGTGCTTTCCGTAGCGCATAGGCATTGCCAATATCACTGCAGCAGGGCTTGCCTGGAACAAGCTCCCCACCCTGCGTCCTGCACTGAGTCACTCGGCACTGACCTGCAGCTAGCGTGCCCCAAAAGCGCTGGTGTCTCAGCTGCGCTGGAGCAAAGGGCTCTCCCAAGGGGCCTTCTCCTGTGATCTAGGCTGCTGAGGGGTGGGGGTGGGGGGCATTGACTAGAGCCTGAATGCCACGGGAGAAGACTTTATTAATTTCCAGAGATGTGATGAATGTAATGATGTGAAGAAGGAGTTACACTTGAGAGGGTGTTTCAGTAATTTAAGGATAAAAGGGATGCTGCGATTATCTCAAAAGCCAGCATTATAAACTCAGGAAATTTGGAATGATGGTTACACTGAAAAGAAATCCAAACATGTTAAGGTAAGAAATTCACAATTAAGGCACCCAAACAACCTTAACTCTGCCCTACAGTGATGCAATGCAATAATCATATTCCAGTTAGAGGATTTTAGTGTTTGTGGTCCAAGAATAGATTAAACTGAGTTTTAAAGACACATCAGGATTTTTAAGTCCTGCCCATAGGGTAAAGGAGTAATTCAATTAGCTGGTAGCAGTGATAGATTTATATCCTGTATGTAGTCCAGCAACTAAAGGGACCCTTGACACACTTAGCCTGTGTGCTTACAATACTTTGTATCTATTATGAATATAAATAGAAAGCATTGTACTGAATAAAAGGGCATTCCAGGGAATATCTGATTATTCACCCATTTAAAACTTGCAACCTTTTTTGTGTAAAGCATCATTTTAAAAAAAGGAATATCAGGGTGAACCAACAACCCCAAGTTACACTGGACCAGCACATTAGCAGGTGTGTTGGCAGGACAGTGTGCAGGGGAAGTTTGTCCTGCCGCTGGACCAGTTTCTGGGAATCAAGCATTAGACTTTGACACTTGCAGGGTTGCCAATCTATCTTAAAAGATTTAGTTTGAGATGGAAATGTCACCCTGACAGATTAATTGAGCTATAATGTATGTGAAGAAATGTAAAAAGAGAATGCAGTTGCATTACCCGGCGTTAGCACCTCCAGTAGGCACCGCTACCTGCCATAATGACTGTCTCGAATGCTAACAGATTCCATTCCCATGGGCACCAAATGAGGCATTTTAATGCGGAAAAATATCATCCCAGGCTTATCCGCAGTGAAGGAAGGGAAAATACATCTGGGAAGCAATTCTAGGGCGGTCACAGTGGTTCATTTATCAATATTAATAATAATGCATAAAACTGGGGCTTGTGTATTATCTCCCGCCTAGCAGAAGACAGAGACTGAGTTCCATGTAATTTAATTTCAATTAGTGCATTGAAGCTTCTTAAAGATTAGACTCTCTATACTTTTCCAGTTGCTCTCAGACTATTAAACACAATACTGGGAAATTATTATGTAAATGAGAATTATCATATTGGCTTTGCCATCCTTTTCTCCCTCCCCTCCCCAGGTAATTGGTGAGGTAAAAGTGGGAACAAAACAGAGGATGGCAAAAGTGACTAATGACACCTTGGCAGAGCTCTCTCCTCTCAGATGGAGAAGCCCAGAATATATGTGTGTGTCACTTTAATTTAATTTCCTAGTCATTAGCTTAAAGAGGAGTCTACCCTATGGGCACTCCAGTGGCTCAGCTACACTGGAGAGGCCGTAGATGCTTCCTGCAGCAACTGAAGGGGTTTCTCCATCATGGTAGGTCATTCACCTCTGAGCAGTGGTAGCTAGGCTGGTGGAAGCATTCTTCTGTAGACCTAGCTGCATCTACACCAGGGGGGCTAGGTCAGCATCACTACGGGGTGCTGGGGTGTAAATTTTTCACATCTCTGAGCTACTTCAGCTATGTCAACCTAACTTTTAAGTTTATTCTGGCTCTGTGTTCTTTTGCTTTCATTGCCATTTTTCTCCATGCTCTCATTAGGCACCCTGATAAAGCCTGTGTGTATAAAAGACACAATAGATGCACATTTACATTAGAAGGCTGCTCCTAGCACACCCACATAGCCTTGTCCCCAAATACAGGGCATGGAGAGAATTACTTATTAAAGCCCAGCATTCTGACCCACTGAAATAATGAGACATCTATTTTAAATGGGAGGAGCAAGGGTCACAATAAACCAGCGGATTAATGACTTGCTTCAGGAATAAGCTGATGAGCCGAGAAATTTTTTAAGGTGGGAATTCTGAATTGCTTAGGATTTGGACACTGGATTCCCATGGATTTCCGATGGAATTGGGTCTTCACACACCTTATACGGCTTTGAAGATCTCAGCCCTGGAGGAAGTAGTTTCAAAATGCTTGTTGTTCAGACAAACAAACATGAGAGAGGGAAACTGGAAAAAAGAGATGAGGCCTGATTCTGTAAGGAGGCACTCTGCCCCTTGCAGGACCAGGCCAATGGGGAGAGAGGATCAGAGACAGACTGACGGGCTGAGAAGAGAAAGAAGAGAGACTGGAGAGAGGGGACCACAGAGGTGAAAGGACAGAGAGAAAGAATTCAAGGGTTGCACAGCGGTGCCCTCAAATATTAATACTAAGCAGAGGTATAAATAGAAACAAGCACATGCTTGTGAATCTAATAAGGCCTTGTTTACAAGAAAGCAGAATGATTCATTAGCAGCTGGAACAGATTCCAAAACCTGGGCAAATGCCAGCGAAAAAGTTTAGAAAATAGAAGTGTCTGAGTCTGTGGGTGAAACTTTATTTCTTTCAACCTGCTCCACTCTCCTTGTACAATGATCAGCACAATGATCTCTCTAGGGACACCCTGAGACTCCCAGAGGAGCACGGCCTGGCACCTAGCCGCATTGGAAGATAGTGGCAGCTCACAGATAGAACTGACAATTCCCAGTTCTTTCCTCTAGCCCTTACAAATTCCACCGAGGAAAGGTCTCAAATCTGAATAAGCAGGGCTAGCCCTTTCCCTTCTCCCATTCAGACCCTTTAGTTCCCTCCACCTTATTTCAGTCATCTCTAGTCAGGAAAGAAAGATCGGCAGTGATGACTGTCTAACCCCTCTTGGAGATGCACGGGTACCACTTGTATGTAACAGAGTCTCCTGATCTTCTTGATACCTGCAAATGTGTTTTTCTGGGGAGTGGTGTCTGGAGAATGAATAGTTTTCATCTCTCTCCTGGTCTGCATAATCACAGCATGAGGGAGCCACGCAACTGACAGAACATCCAGAGTGGAGATCAGAGGCGGGCAGTTTGAGGGGATGATGCAGTGTGGACTTTGGTCCATGTTCTGTTTTTAGGTTTGTGGCTGTAACCCCAGAGTGACTACACTCACGTCCATGGAGTCAATCCAGGGTGACAGAAAGCAGGATTTAGTCCCTTGTCTCTCTAATGGATTCCCAACTAATCTTAAACCACCCAATTCAGCTGGCATGTGCCATGATATGCTGCAGCGGAGCATGCATGGGGTGCGACTGGCCACGGCTGGCATGCCGTTATGCCATGGAGTATGTGCTGTGTTATATGAGGGTTTGTATCTTTTTAAGACAATGTCAGACTTGCGACCCAGAGCAGGAGAGTTCTTTTGAACGTCTACCACAATGTTCTTAGTGAGTGCTAATCCCAGAGTTACCACTCTCATCTCTTCCCTTCCCCAGCTGAGCTGCTGTTGACTTTTTATCTCTCTCCATAACACGAGAAGAGTGTGTTTTGGCTGGAGGCAGACATGCCTTCTTGGTACCAGTACAGTCATCAGCATGCTGAGCCTACCTTCTGCCTAGCCTCCTGGTTTCTATGGCGATCCAATGGTGAATTCTGTGGCTCTCTGGTGCTGAGTTCTGAGATAGTCCCATGAACTTACAGCAGCTTCTCATAAACTAAAAACTAGGAGCTTCTATGGAGTTAGATATGGCAATGAATAACGCAGTCAGTGCCATTTCCCTTGTGTTCTCTATTTTTATACAAAATCCCTTTTCTTGTATTTTCTGCCCGAGTTCTCCATGCAGTGCAGCTCTGTGCATTAACAGGGCATGTCTGCATTGCAGCAGTTGTCGGGGGGAAGTTAGTGTCTGCAGCCACTGGCTGTGGCATAGCTGGGACTTTGCGGATTGGGGAGCAGGAGAGACTCTTAGCACTGGCAAGAAGACACATCTCTTCATCAGTTCCTCTTTGTTGGCACAACAGTTTGGGGGAGTTTGAACATCTGTTCTCCCACCCGGCGACCTGTCGCTGAATGTAACTGCCCCACTCCCCTCAACCAACTATCCAGCACTGTATCCGGCAGTGGTGGATGAGCACATTAGCTGGATCTATCTGTTAAACTGATCAGCAGCGATGTTGTTAACAGTGTTGATATCATTATGTTTCATAGTGAACGTCCCATTGGAATGTATTAGGCAATTGCTTCAGGGTGTCTCTCTGCAGACTCAGGAAGACAATTGCTGCCTTTGTTTATACTCCGATCACCTTTTGAGGGCTTTTTTTACAACAGTAAGACCTACGCACTTAATTATCTTTGACAGCTTGAATTCTGCAGTCTCATTCTGCAGGGGCAGGTATCATATAAATCTATACATGGATTAAGTAAAGAAGGGACAGATTATGGCCGCTCCTTGCACTGGTGCAATGCCTCTTCCTCCTTTCATGCCGGCCAGGTCCAGAGCGGAGGATACTTCGCACTCTTCCCAGGTGGTGCAGTTACCCCTGAGCCAGCATTCCAGGGCTGCAGCTAAACACAGTCCCTCCTCTGCATTTGTGTCACTAGGGCTCTGGGCAGAAATGTGCCTTGGAGAGAGGGGAGTGACAACACCCCAGAAGAAGCTTGCAGGAAAGCAGATCTTAGGGACAGTTGCTTCCGATGAAGTGAGCTGTAGCTCACGAAAGCTTATGCTCAAATAAATTGGTTAGTCTCTAAGGTGCCATAAGTCCTCCTTTTCTTTTTGCGGATACAGACTAACACGGCTGCTACTCTGAAACCTAAAAATGCCTGAGTGTAACCTTGGCTCTAGGCTGAATGCACCTCCTTGGGGGCGTGCTGGAGATGAGAATTCAAAAGGTGCACTGCCTGTTCGCATTACTCGCCTGCCCGTGTTCTTCAAGCTCACTACCATTGCCTAGGCACTGCCTGGTGCCTGCACTTGGGGAGCAGACAGGATCATTTGAATGGGCCTGAGGAGGCCTGAAGGGCTTTCCTGTGTGCGTGGAAAGCAGGTTGCAAGTGAACCCTTTCTCTCCAAAGGGAATGGAGTCATTAAGCAATAAGGGATGGCAGGCAGTGCATTGCAGGGTGATTAAAGAGTCCCTAGGTGCTGGCATAAGGCACCAGGCCAAAGGCTTATATTTAGTGTGGAGAAGGGAAAAGGGTACTCTTTGCTGTCAAGTCCCCAATGAATTCAATTCTGAACTGCCTAGTTTTAACCCCAGTGCTTGTTTCGGCCCTTGCATTTGAACTTCAGTCCTTTTCCTACCGCCTTACACCTGCCCCAATTAAAAAACGCCCCCCTCCAAAAAAAAAAAAAAGAAAGAAAAAAGAAAAAAAACCCAACACCACAACATGTAGGCAGGCCATTCTTCCAGTTTTAAGCCTGACAGCCCTGCTTTTCTAAGGTTTGTCTCCCGTCTGGTACTGAGACAAAACAGGACACAATTTTGTCCAGATATTGGATGGGGGGGGAAGATATTTTGAAGAGCGGACTGTCACGCCCCGACCAGCATGACCTCACATTCACTGGTCATGTGAGGTCACACCAGCAGGGGCGGGGTCACACAGGTGGGGGCGGGCCCACACTATTCTTACATGTACTGATATATCCAGAATTCTGGGGATGTGTGAGTGGCTACCCCAAGTACATGTCATAACAGAGCTGTGCCAGGCCTTCACCACACTCCCATTCCCAGCCCTTTGCCAGGTTGTGTCGTTTGGGTTGTAAGCAGAGCTGGGCGAAAATTTTTGTCCGAAACTTTTTGGGGGTGAAAAATGCAGATTATACGCATTTCACACATTTTGGTTTGTGAAACTGTCGTGAAAATAAATTAATTTTAAAAATTTGAAACATTTTGCGTCAACATTTTTTTAAATGAAACTTTTCAACATTTCAGTTTGAAGCATCGTTTTGTTTTGGAATCCCCTGCAAATGTACTTACAAAATAAAAATAAACTCACCAAATCAAAACATGATTTTTGGTCTACCCAAGACAAATTATTGTTTTGGGTTTTTTTTTTTTGTTTTTGTTTTTGTTTGGAACTGCCAGTGAACTGAAAAATGTGTTCTTTGCACAGCCTCTTCCCCCGAGGAACGGATTATCTCCTTCCTAGGGATCAGTTGTGTGTTTTCCATGAGTCCTGTGTATGAAGCAACATAAGGTGCCACTCTGGGAATAGCCCAGGAAGCAGATTATGATTCAGAATCACAAACAGCATTGTCCATGCCCCACCCACCCATTCCCAGCCCACCTTATAGGGCTCCTCTTCCCACACTGCACTGCTGCCCACAAAGGGGGAGCCAGCATAGAGGACCAAGCAAGCACCTTCTCCCCTTGTAAGCTCCTACACAAGTAGGTTAGATAGACCAGGATCTGACCCCGTGTTTGAACCACAACCAGCACAATGTTGTCCCAATCACGGCTGGGATTCTTGGATGCTACCATAATATAAACACGTAACTCATATCTTGTATTTACAAGTGAAACAAAATGTGACATTCCTAGCGAATGAGCTGCAATGTTGGAAAAACTTGACTTCCAAAATTTTTGCATTTCTCATTGCAGCATAATGAAATCCAGTCTCTTCTGCTCCACCTAATGCCATTTGGAAATCCCTCTTTCCTATACCCTAACCATGTTGTTTGGAAAAAAAGCTCAGAGTGAGACGCTACAGTGCAAGCACTCAACAGCCAGAAACATCTTTTTATTAGTATTTTATTTTTCATGCTGGTGAAAGGTGCCAGGACTGACAGCCCTTGGGACAGAATTGGAATCGCAAGCTATCACTTTGTTTTCTGGTCCTTCTTGTTGGGTAAGGGACTCTGTAACGAAGGGTATAATCTGGAAAAAAAGAGGCTTCAGTAAGGTGGGGTGAATTGTGCCTTTCTGTGTTAGGGAGCAGCCTGCTTTGTCTCTTTCTGTAATTGGTTACCATCTGTTGTCATTCTGGCTTGTGGGAAATAAAGTAGCATTACACTGCAACCTTCCAGAAAGAGTATTTTATTGTGTATGCCATGAACATAACACTTTTCCCCACACTTTGCCTTGTCTGTTTCAATTCAAGATGGGGATTGTCTCTTGCTGTGCCCGTATACAGCACCCAGCAGAATGGAGGCCTGATGTTGGTTGGGACATCCAGGTGCTAGTGCAATACAAATAATTAATAATAGTAATAATATCACTAGTGACAGACCATCATGGAGTGCTTGTTGATACACGGGGATAGCTTTAAGCATCATGGTGCTGCTATAAAAAGATAATGAGGCCCCAGTACGTTTAGAGGCAAACATGGAAAAGGCCTCTGTGTTTCTGATTAGGTCCAATTGCAAGGGTAACAGGTCTGTTTGTTCAATCTTTCAGTGCAATCTGACTTCACATGCTGTGTTCAGTACAAAGGCTCTTTTCCTCTTAAATGCTTTTATGCACTTTGTAGTTACATATTTAAAAGGACTTAGTTATACACTTGCTATATGTTATTTTGAATTCACTGGAAGATCAAGGATGTTATGAATCCAGAGAGATGTAATTAGTGCCTTCTAGCCTTCTGCATGGTATAAAGAATGCAGAACAACGTCACTTGAAATGGATGCTGAAGGGTGAATTTCCCTTACCTTTTATTTTAAACAGCCTTGCTCACTTCATGTTGTGCCTTACACCACGGTAGTCCCATTAAGTTTTATAAGGCTGTTTCCAGAGTAAGGTTTTAAACAAGAGTAAGGTTGACACAATTGGTCCCATATCAATAAGAAATCAATTTGTTAAAAATCTGTTTGCAATGCCCATAATTTTGACAAAAAAGGGCTAATGAGATCCTCAGACATATAAACCAGGGAGTCAGTGAGAGCAGGGAAGTGCTTTTATGTGACATTGGTGAGACCAATACTAGGACACTGTGTCCAGTTCTGGAGGCCATATTTCAAAAGGATGTTGAAAAATTTGGAGAGGGTGCAGAGAAGAACTCAAAAAAAATGGCTATTGTCAGAGCATTACAGAGCTCAATCTTTTTAGTTTGTCAAAAAGAAGATCAAGAGTTCACTTGATTGTACTGTATATGTAGAGCCCTGTGACATTCTTTTTATTTTGTATAATTTTTTCTTTTACTTTTAGGGAATTTATTATTATTTTGTTTTATTCATTCCCCACCCCCTAGGGTTTGGATCCTGCTGCCAGCAGGTGGGAGGCCTGGGAATGGGGGGACGCAAAGGGAGGGGGGAACAGAGCGAGTCCGCCCCACACTCACCCTTCAGCAGTGATTCCTGTCTCACGGGACTGGACCTGGCTCCCTGCTCCGGGCATTGCAATCTGGCATACAGGGTCACAGTAATGCTCAAGTTTGGTCCAGATGCTCCTCCGTGATGGGAGACTAGGCCAGACCCAAGCAGCACTGTGACCCTGTGTGCCAGGTTGCAACTAAATTAATCACTATTAATCACAGTTTTAATAGTACTGTTAAACAATAGAATACCAATTGAAATGTATTAAATATTTTTGGATGTTTTCTACATTTTCAAATATATTGATTTCAATTACAACACAGATTACAAAGTGTGCAGTGCTCACTTTATATTTATTTTTGATTACAAATATTTGCACTATGAAAAGATAAACAAAATAAATACTGTAGTCTTTTTCAGTTCATCTCATACAAGTACTGTAATGCAATCTCTTTATTGTGGAAGTGCAACTTACAAATGTAGATTTTTTTTTATTATATAATTGCACTCAAAACCAAACAAAGCATGAAGGGACGTATGAATCTTTAGCACATCTGGCACGTAAATATCTTGCGACACCAGCTACAAAGCTGTCATGTGAATGCCTGTTCTCACTTTCATGTGACATTGTAAACAAGAAGTGGGCAGCATTATCTCCTGCAAATATGAACAAACTTGTTTGTCCGAGCAATTAGCTGGACAAGAAGTAGGACTGAGTGGACTTTTAGGCTCTACAGTTTTACATTGTTTTATTTTTGAATGAAGTTTTTTTTGTACATAATTCTACATTTGTAAGTTTAACTTTTATGATAGAGATTGCACTACAGTACTTGTATTAAGTGAATTGAAAAATGCTATTTCTTTTGTTTTATTACAGTGCAAATATTTGTAATAAGAAATAAATGTAAAGTGAGCACTGTACACTGTGTTCTGTGTTGTAATTTAAATCAATATATTTGAAAATGTAGAAAACATCCAAAAATATATAAATAAATGGTATTCTATTATTATTTTTTTAACCACAAGATTTATCGAGATGAATTTTTTTAATTGCTATAAATTTTTTTAATCACTTGACAGCCCTAATATAGATATAGATATATTGATGGTGCTGGGAAATCTTCCCCCTGTGTGTGGTATGGGTCACCCCATGGTAAATGAATATAGCAGGAATAGTAAAAGTTTGGAGAAGGACAACAGAAATTATCTGGGGGCACAGAAAAACTTCATTATTATTGTGTCCACAGCATACACACAGCAAAATTAGATAAAAACATAAATACTCTGTCTGGAAAGTTGCATCTAACACAACTTTATTTCTTAGAGTTCATAAGGATAACACATAAGAACCCAACAGAGAGAGAGAGAACAAGCAGCTCTTAAAACAGAAACACCTTGCTTTATATTGGCTCGTTCCAGCCTGGCTGTCTGCCGCCTGACTCAGAGGACCCAGATAGCATGGCTTCCCTCAGAGCCTGCAAGCAGGACCAGGAAATCCCTCTGTGATGAATTGGGACTATCTCTGTACAATTGATGAATTCTGGTTGACATTATGAAGATGAATTATGAAAGATTACTGTAATATGAATGCTTCTAGGTATGTGGATCCACCATTGCTGACGGGGCCTGTAGCAGGGACAATGGTAAATACTGAAGGTGACAATGGCAGTTAGTTCTGTGATGGGGTGTCCACCCCACACAAGTCTTGAGCAGGTTGATGAGGGTCAGGAGGGACCAATTAATTCTAGAGGCTGCGCCTGGAAAGGAACCAGAGCTTGACAGGGCCTAATGGCAGATGAAGCCCTGCTGCGGGCAGAACTGGGCTAGGATTATAAAGCAAGGAAGTGAGAGTTGGAAGGGGCTGTGGAAAGTCTGCAGTCACTCCCTGGAGGGAAGGGGTGTTGGCTAGGAACACGGCAGAGCTCCATGGGTTGAGTAAGCCATGTCCTGGATTAGGGAGTTTTACAAAAGGCCTAGAGGAGAGAAATGCTGGGGCCACCTGAGGTTAGTCAGCACTGCCCAGAGCCCCCCTCCTACACCCCAGCCCCCTCATTTGCATCCCTACCCCAGAGCCTGCACCCCACCTCAGCCTGGAGCCCCCTCCTGAACCCCTCATTTCTGGCCCCACCCTGGAGCCTGCACCCCCAGCTGTACCCCATCCACAGCCCAAACTCCTGCCTCAGCCCGGAGCCCTCACCCACACTCTGAACCCCTCAGCCCCAGCCCAGAGCCCCCTTTTGCATCCCAACCCTCCCGCCATGACCTGGTGAAAGCGAGTGAGGCTGTGGGAGACTGAGCAACAGGAGAGGGGGGAAGTGGTGTGTGTGAGGGTGGGGCCTTGGAGAAGGGGTGGGGACTGAGGGAAGCGGGGTGGGGCAAGGGTGTTCAGTTTTCTGCAATTAGGAAGTTGGCAACTCTAAACAGAGAGCTGGGGTAGGAAGGAACCCAGGGAAATAGTGACTGGACAGACCAGGGGTCCCCAGGCTTGAACTCAGACTAGCAGGCGTGCTTGGGTTCCCTTACCAGCCACTGGAAAAGTGGCACTGGTCCTAGACTTGGAACAGAAGGTTCCCTGAGACTGTTCCCCCCATTTGTCTGGTGGGATTTCCTTAGCCTGGAAGGGGTGTGGGGGGCTATATAGTGACCTGGTTGGAGGGATGAGTCATGAAGAGAGAGTGTCCTGAATTGTGAAGCAAGAGAGAGAGGGCTGTAGCCTGAGTAACCAATAGGGTAACTCCAGGGGTGCCAGGTGGGGCAAGAACTAATTCCCAGGCCTAGCCACAAGGAGGCACACTCAGTGAGTTGACCCCTTTACGAGCCCCTCGAAAGGTTATGCAAAAAAGCAGTTCAAGCCTTGGAAAACCAGCTTTACTTTCTTTCCCTGGAAGGGAGAGGGGAAGGCAGGAGCAGTGGAAAGTCACCAAGGGGAGAACAAGAGGCCAGGGAACCAGGAGGAGGGGTTTAAATAGAGAAACACAGGGACCAGGCAAGAAGAGGAAGTATAGGACAAGAGAGTATAAAGTCACAGAAGTTGGGTAAAGGGCTCAAGGAGGGAGAGGTCACTCAGTATGTAGCAGTCTCCTGTCCACTTTCCTGTGCCCAGACCCTAAAGAATACCCTGGGGTGGTGAGGAGACCGAGGCATTTAGTGTGTGTGGCCTTGTAAAAACACAGGACAGCACGGATCATACATGATTAAGTATCACTGAGTGTAAAGGCATTAGGCTGTAAAAAGTGCATCTGTGTCAACTGCTTCACAACTGCCCCTGCCATGAGAGAGTTAAACTGTAAACCAGCAGTGTCCCACCATGGTGTTGTGGGAGAAGACCCCTGTTGCTTCAACACACTATCTTGGGGAGCTACACCAGTCCTGAGGCCAAGGGCAAGTGGGCTGAGAAGGGGTAATAGAGGGTCAGCACCCAGGAATTGTGGCCAAGGGAGGAACCAGGGCTGCAGCCTGCTGAGGCTCTAGGAGCTTGAAACCCCTTGGGGATGTAGAGCACAGAAGTAAGGATTCCCCTCTCAGCAGTCCTAGTTAGTGGCCAGAAAGGGGGGCACTCCCTAGGATCTGAGACGCCCTCACTCTTAAAGTGACAGCTTGTCACCAGTTTCCAATACACTGCAATTACGAGGGGCAGTTGACAAGACTAGGGCGCAGACTGCCAAGTGTGACTGATATGTGATTTCAAAGGCTTTGCTGTCCTATTTGAGGATGCTTCAAAGGAGCCTGATTTTTCAGAAATTGCTGAGCATCTACCCTCTGAAATCCTGGGCCCTTCAGAAACCAAGGCTCCCAAAATCACTAATCACGTGGCCGAGTTCCATTTGACAGAGCTGGTGATGTCATCCACAGCAAAATCATGGAGACACTGTCCCTCTTTTTCAGTTTACAAATTCTTAGCAGACTGTTTTTTATCAGATGTACTTGACATTGTTTACCAAATCATATCTAGGTCATTTTATTAACTGGTATAAATAGGTGTAGCCCCCTGGACTTCAATGCAGCTTAACCCATTAACACCAGAGGAAGATCTGACCCTCAGGATTATTCTTGGTATGTAGCTTGTTTGCAAGACATTTGCCAGGAGTATTCAGTCTTCAAAATCCAAGCTGTTTTGTGTGGATGCACCAGGTCACATGGTGTTTCCTGACTGGATGAATGACACTTTCTGAATCAGGTTCCCAATGTGAATAATCACAAGGATGTATTCAAAGTCATTTTAACAAAGTGTTTCTAAAACTCATTTAAAAACTGCTGTTTCTGGGAACGTTACCACAAGTGAAATCATGCTGGAGCATTCTCAGCAAGCCAATGAAAAAGGGATTCAAATGTAGTCCATCTGGCACCAACTTCATTAAAACCCGTCCAGCACTAACATCCAGCCACACGTGGGTGATTAAAATAATATCATATGCAACTGCTTTTTGTCTTAATGGAGACAATGTTGTGTGTTGGCCTAGAGATGGATTCCTGCCACAAACTTCAGATCTGATCCGATCTTCAACAGAGTTTGGGTGTTCAGATCCAGGGTTTTGATTTGTCCCGTTACAAAAATAGGTGTGAATATGAAGTTCAGATCCATAGCCAAATTCTCCCAAACTTTGAAGGTATTTGGATGTGGGATTTTGATTAGGCTGATGTTTACATTGCAAGTTGCATGGATACGTCAGAAGACACTGCTTTAGCTTACAGTGGGGAGGTGGAAGAGATGGGTTGGAACAGTGAGAGCGTCACTCCTTTGGAGTAGCAAAGCAAATAACCCAGAACTGCAGTGACAATAAAGAACTGGTATATTTCAAAGGCTTTTTTTTTTTTTTTTTTTTTTTTTTTTTGTTAGAGAAGAGATGCTTTCAAATACTAAGGCAAAGCAGAAAATCCTTGCAGGTCATGGGTGACTAGGGTTTCCAATATACTGGAGAGAATCAGGCAATCAAGTTAATTTTTATATCTGACCATATGATGGCATAATGTAAGCTAATGTGGTTAAAAGATAGACCACAGAAGTGTCATGTCCCCTTTGCTTCCATTGTTCACAATATTCACCAGCAAAGCACATAGAAAAATATGCAGCAAACAGGTTTGATAAAGTAGTGGGTGTTCTTCCTTACTATATTGGTGTTGAGACTTGTTGGGTTACCATGATACAATTTACTGTTGTTGGTTGTTTGTATTGCAGTAGAACCAGAAACCCTAGCCCCACTGCTCTGAGTGCTGTAGAAGCACTAAAAATGTGGCCCCTTCCCAAAGAGCTTACAAAGCTGTTTCAAAGTGGGGTAGATCAAAGTGCGCTATGGAACTTCTAGTGCCCGGCAGCAGAGACAGCACAGACGTTAGTATACAGCAACGTAGCGTGAGGTAGACTTACACCCCAGTTCACTGTTCATTAATTGTTTGTATAGACGAGCCCTAAGTCTAAGGTGAGAGACAAGAGGTGGCTACAACAATCAGATGGGAGGAGCACAAAGTAATAGGGATGTGATTATGACTAGAACAGTCTCAAAGATAATTGACTGAGGAATTGCAACCCCAATGTATTTCACCTAGCTAGCTATCTGAAATATTGCTGTAGTGCTTGGCTGGATCACCAAGAAGCAGTTATTCAGGCTTTGCTCTATGCTTCTTTCTTGTTGTTTTACATTTCATTATCCATATTTTCAGATGAAAATATTCCTGCTTCAGTAAATTACTGGAGGTGTTTCTTATTTTGTCAGTTAGAGGCAGATTGTTTCCCTGCTCTTCTTCAAGACTTGAAACACTACAGCAATATGCCTTTCATTAGGTGGAATGGGAATGCTGTGTCATTTATAATGGTATCCCCCCCCACCCCACCCCACCCCATACTGGAATTGACACTGGGGTAATTTCCTTGGATTCTGTCACCTGTTTGACTGCACGTGTGTGTGTGTGTGTGTGTGTGTGTGTGTATGTATGCATATGCACACTGCTTTTTAATGCATAGTTTCAGGCTGATATGTGAACTTTAGATGCTTTGCAGCTGGAGATGTTAATGACAGGACACATGGTTGCAAATGAGAGCAGTCATTCTTTAATCTCCTCGGTTCATTTTTGAATGTGGGGGTGGATATTAGGGAAAGGTTTTCTCATTAGAACAAATGTCACAGATCTAAAAACCTCCCCATTTATATTCCTTCTAATGTTCTTCTGCTTGAGCAAGTGAGTTCTTAATGTCGATTCTAATTAAAGCATTTAAACCAGATTGCAGCTGTGCATCTAATGAATGGACTAAAGGGTCACTCAGAAATGTTTGTTTTCCACTCTTCCCAAGAAGCAACACTTGTGGTTTGAGCCATGTGGGCTCCAATCCACCCCACACAGAATGGAAGTCATCCTTCCAGGTTACTAGAGTGTCTTGTTTCTTTTTGGTTTCCCTTTACCAAAAAAATGAAATACTCCGTAGGAAACAAAAAGCAAGGTCTGGCAGGAAAGAGGATTCTGTGTTTACAATACAACACAAATAATAAAGACCTCAGATCTCTTGCAAAACACTGGTTGGGAGCTTCAGCTTTTCATACATTTCCCTAGATCACCACTGAACTTTCTCTCCTCCTTGCTGCCTTTCTAGTGTAACCCTTCTGCCCATCAGAGTTGGCAGCAACAAGGGCCGGGTTCAGTATCTAGGGGTTCCATTCCAATAACACAATGCAAAACCAGCTCGAGCCCCTACCCAGTGACCTGGGACAAATATATACCACCCCCGCTGGGCGCCTCCAAGAGGCAATACTTCCCCTCTCGCAAGCACGGAGTCTGAGTGTAGCAAAAAGCCTTTTAATAACAGAGAGAAACAATGTGGCATTATGTTGGGGAAACACCACAAACAGGATTCATAACACAACCCATGAGCAAAAACCCACCCCAAGCAAATTGGGGCATGTCCTTTCCCTTGGGTTCTTGAGTCCAGCAACCCAAAATCACCCAAAGTCCCAAAAGTCCAATGGCCCAAAAGTCTCTGTCCCTGGTCAGGGCAGCCCCAGAGTTCGAAAGTTTATCTGCGGAGTTTTACCTCCCAACCTGGGTGGAGATGGGGTAGGGAGGAAGAGGTAAGGGGCACCTTACATGACCTGAAGCTGAGTGCCCCACAGCTCCATAGGGCTTCACTCTGCTCTGCTCCACCAGCCGGTCCACAAACTGCTCCGTTGAGCTCCGCGTCCCACGAGCAGCTCCCGCCGTCCCATGAACTGCTCCACCAGCCGGTCCACAAACTGCTCCGCTCGGCTCGGCTCCGCATCCCACAAGCAGCTCCCGCCGTCCCATGAACTGCTCCACCAGCCGGTCCTCAAGCCACTCCAGCCGTCCCGCAAACTGCTCCACAATATATCTTCAGGCTCCCCCACTACTTAACACAACACTCAGTGATTTCAGCTCTTAGTCAGTTCAGCTCTTTTGTGATTTTAGCTTGTAGTAGGGGAGCCTTAGCGCTGGTGCACCATTAGCCCAAAGTGAATTCAGCTCAGCAGCCTGTAACTAGACTCCTCATAGAATCAACATTAGCTCTGATATTCCACAGTGGAGAAAGTGCAATTAGCATGTAAGGTCCTCACCAGGGAGCCCATACCACCAAGTATTAATACCTGTCCCCAACCTCTCTCAATTCACAGAGTTTTGGAGCCCATGTCCCTTGCCTAGCAAGTGCTACTTAGTTGATGGTGAGTCCCTCCATCATAACAAAAGGCCCAGTACAGTTCCAAGCACAGTTCCCATAATCAGGGTAATAATTTATTCTTCCTGCCCCGATAACAGAGACACTGGGGATCCCACAGCAGCCAAAGTGACCATTTGGGCAGCTATGGCCTCATTCTAGGTGGGGTGGGTGTGCCTATGCAAATGAGATCAGCCCCTGAAGTTCTTTTCCACAACTTGCCACACCTCACCACCACCACCGATGTCAGGGTGGAGTTCATCCTGACTCTGCTTACACTAGTTTCGTTCAATATTTCTCCCTCTCTGCAAAGCCGTCAGGAGCTAACCAGTCTCAGGATCACTGTCCTCAGGCTTCAGTACCTGCTATTTGCAGGCTCTCAGATCTCATAATCTCCCCTGAAGGCTCCTAATTTCCCTCTAGGTCTAAATTGGCTCCTTCCTTCATCTCCACTGCTGCCTCATGAAATGCGAGAGATGTTCATTGATGTAAACCCATAGGAAGCTTATGTGAGAAGAACATGGTGCCTGCTTTTCCAGGGTAATTCAGAAAATCCTCTTTGACTCTGGATGCTTTGGGCCAGGGCTGCTGTGCTAGTGGCTGGCTATTACCAGCAGGAGAGTGAATTTGTGTGTGGGGGGGTGGAGGGTGAGAAAACCTGGATTTGTGCTGGAAATGGCCCAACTTGATGATCACTTTACATAAGCTATTACCAGCAGGACAGTGGGGTGGGAGGACGTATTGTTTCATGTTCTCTGTGTGTATATAAAGTCTGCTGCAGTTTCCACGGTATGCATCCGATGAAGTGAGCTGTAGCACACGAAAGCTCATGCTCAAATAAATTGGTTAGTCTCTAAGGTGCCACAAGTCCTCCTTTTCTTTTTGCGGATACAGACTAACACAGCTGTTACTCTGAAACCTACAGAAGGACAATTACTGCTCTGCTGTGAAAACTATTGTTGCAGCATGGAGAGATCACAGACAGGAGTTTCCACAAAGCAGGAAACAGTCATAGGATCAATGATTGCCCCCCCCACCCCTCCATTCTGTTCTTTTCCTGTTTCCACGAGGACAGTTACATCATGGCCAGTGCCAGTGTAAGCTTCCTCACCCAGCCAATGCAAGGGTGAGACCTTGCTGTGGCTCCCCAGAGATAGGCTGGGGAATTGCAGACAGAGAGGGTTGATACCTGCTGGTCTCTGTCTCTTGCTTCTCTGCTCTGTCCTTGCTGACCCAGGCAGAGCTGATCAAAGAAAGGAGTTAAATGCCAAGCACCCAAAGCCAGTGGTAGAAGCAGGTCTCCATATTTCACACACACACACATATATATATATAAAGTCACAGGACCAGATTCTTGGCTGCTGTAAATCAGAGGGCTCCATTGAAGTCAACAAGGCTACACTGATTGCATCAGCTCTGGTCCGCTGTCTCTTCCCTGTGTTCGTCATCTCAAGAATCACTAATAAAGATAAACGAATTTTTAAAATCTGACAATCTTCATCATTCTTGCTGCTGTGTAATGCTGCGTCCGAGTGGGATGTTGGCAGCGGGGAGCAAACCTGGAACCTCTGGGTCTTACAGCATGAACTTCTCCTGCCTGAGCTAAAAGACAGGATTCCATCAAGCAAGGCTGTACCAGGCTCATCAAGCTCTAAATGTGCCCAGTCACCACTAGAAAGGGTCAGAGTGCCACACCGAAGAGGTATGGATTGTATTTGTTCACTCAGTTCCATTCAGTTTTCAGAGTGGGGGAAAAAACTAGACAGTTTCACTTTCTAGCACTCAACTATTAGCACAATACTAGAATTTTAGCTGGTTAACCTTTTTTTTAACTGAAAAGTCTTCCATGGGAAAAATATGGCTTCTGTGATAATGTTCACTTGGAAAATGTCGACTTCAACAAAATACTTTGATTTGCCTCTTGGAAAAAGTCAAAACAAAGTAAACTGTGAATCATTATGAAATGAAACTTTTTTTTTTTTGCATTTTGAATTTGTTTGCAGGGTGTTTCCCCTCCCCCCCTCCCCTTTTTGGTTTATGGATTTTCAAGTGGTTATTTTCTCTAACCTTTTCATACTCTTTTCAACTAGAAAATGATCATGTTAAAGTGGGGGGAGGGCTGTTTTCCAATGAGTTATAGCTACATTTAGGCAGCCCTGTTTAACACAGCAGCAATTCCGGGCTGCTCATTTTACTCATCAGTAATGGGTATAAAGCCCACACAGTCATCCTTACTAGGCAACCTCTTGTCCTGAAAGCATCCTCCAGTACAGCAAGTACACTTCTGCTTCACCTTTATTGGAAATCCACTTCTGTTAGGCTTTTGTTTTGTTTTGTTTTTGCCAGACCCTTGTGTGGTTGCTAATGACAGGCTTCACTATTCAGAAGGCACAAATAACTCTGGAGTACTTGAGAAAGAAAAACAGAATCTTCTCTTTATTGGAATTCTTAACGTCTGTTGTTGCAGATTTGTTGCTATGTAACTCTGGAGCGAATTCTCTTTTTCCTCTGACATTGTTTGCTTCATTGTTCTTTCTGTACCTAAGGAAGAAAATTAAAAAATCATTAAAAAGAAAGGGAAAGGGTATACAACTGCCCTACCTCTGTTCTCCAGAACAAAATCAAGTCCTATCATAAATATAAAGGGAAGGGTAAACACCTTTAAAATCCCTCCTGGTCAGAGGAAAAACCCTTTCACCTGTAAAGGGTTAAGAAGCTAGGATAACCTCGCTGGCACCTGACCAAAATGACCAATGAGGAGACAAGATACTTTCAAAGCTGGAGGGGGGGGAGAAACAAAGACTCTCTCTGTCTGTGTGATGTTTTTGCCGGGGACAGAAAAGGAATGGAGTCTTAGAACTTAGTAAGTAATCTAGCTAGAGATGCGTTAGATTCTGTTTTGTTTAAATGGCTGAGAAAATAAGCTGTGCTGAATGGAATGGATATTCCTGCTTTTGTGTCTTTTTGTAACTTAAGGTTTTGCCTAGAGGGATTCTCTGTGTTTTGAATCTGATTACCCTGTAAGGTATTTACCATCCTGATTTTACAGAGGTGATTCTTTTACTTTTTTTCTTCAATTAAAATTCTTCTTTTAAGAACCTGATTGCTTTTTCATTGTTCTTAAGATCCAAGGGTTTGGGTCTGTGTTCACCTATGCAAATTGGTGAGGATTTTTATCAAGCCTTCCCCAGGAAAGGGGGTGTAGGGTTTGGGGAAGATTTTGGGGGGAAAGACATTTCCAAGCAGGCTCTTTCCCGGTTATATATTTGTTAGACACTTGGTGGTGGCAGCAATAAAGTCCAAGGGCAAAAGGTAAAATAGTTTGTACCTTGGGGAAGTTTTAACCCAAGCTGGTAAAAGTAAGCTTAGGGGGTTTTCATGCAGGTCCCCACATCTGTACCCCAGAGTTCAGAGTGGGGAAGGAACCTTGACAAGTCCAAAGGCCTAAAGTCAGGGATATCTTAGGGAGGGAAGACCCAAACATTTTAAAAGTTCTAAATACATTTTTGAAGGTTTAACTTCTGGTCTAGATTTCCCAGATTTTCAAACTCAGTTTCTAGAGGCAGGAAGCACCAGCGGGGTAGAAGATGGGCTCAGAAAGAACTTTGTGCTCGTTTTTCCTAATCACTCTGGGAGGTCGGTGAAAAGCAAAGGAATTGCTAATCAGATACATTAGAAACAATTAGCCTTGGGACCTCATATTGCATGAGGGACAAAGTCATCTCCTCTCCTGCTGTGGTCACGTACTCCTGACTTAAATGTGTGTTGTTCAAGAGTAACTCCACTGAAGTCAATGCACAGTCCCTCCCCTTGGGGCAGTGCCTCTCTGCACCTCCCCAAAAAGGCTGGGGGAGGGTCAGAGGCAAAGAATCCTTCCTAAAGCTGTAGAACAGGAGCAGAATTGCTGTACATCTAGTCTTGACTCCAGGGTGCTATCCCTCTGAATCCAGCAGCCACTCTCCCCTTCAGAGTTCCAGATCCCCTGGCCCACTGCTCACCCATCCTTGCCTCATGCCTCTCCTTGAACACTGCCCGTCTCTGCTAGGATGCAGAGACACACAAGGAGCACAGTTCCATGGTGCAGACCCCCATTTCTACATATGAATAGCACTGGTCCCACAGGTCCCTCTGTGAAAGAAAGGACAGGATCTGATCCTTAATACAGCAGGGAGGTTAATTTAATGTTATATTTTCCTCTTACCATGGGAATGGGACCGTGGACTCTTGGGTTCCATTTCCAGCCCTTCCACAGATGTACTATGTGACCTTGGCCAACTCACTTATTTTTGTTATTAATAATAATAATTTGTTTCCCTAGCCAGGTTGTCATAGTATTTTCCGCTCTGTAGGAAAAGGTAAAAAAATCCAACCAATCCTGCTCAGTCAGTCGTGGGAGAAGATATTTTTCTTTGTGATCAAAAGTCTTAACTTCAGAAGTATTCCTGCAGCATCTCTGAGGGACACCTCTCTGCAGCATTATTAATAAGAAAAAGATGGAAGGTGTTAAAAATAAATACTTTCCCTTTCATGGCAAAAGGCCTTATCCAAAGAATTATTTCATCCATTTTTCCTATTAATTGACAATACCAAATGCTTTCATGCTGCTTTGCATCCATAGATCTCAAATCACTTTAAAAAGGATGGTAAAAACTGACTAGGACTGGTCAAAAAATTTCCATCAAAACTGTTTTTGATGGAAAATTTGGATTTTTTGAGTGAACATAACTCCTGTGGAAAGTGTTGACTTTCCACAGAAAGGTATTATTGACAATAAACAAAAGCCCCAAAACTATATATGTAAAAAAATTGGCTAAATACCGAAAAGATTTCTGGCCAAAACCAAAAATATATCTTATTCTAAAATGTCATTGCGATGCCTCCTGGCAGTTGTAGTGCAGTTTCTCACAATCATCCTTTGAATCAGGATCCGCAGCTTGACTACATCTCCCATGATTCACTGTGGGCATCTACCTATTGTGGTTCTGGGAAAATGGTGCTCTGGCACTGTACCTGCCATAATTCATGGCCTCCCCTCATCAAGCGGGGAGGCCATGGTGCATCATGGGAGATGTAGTCCAATCAGGGAGCCCCACCTAGAGAGGCATCATTTCAGAATTAAAACATTTTGGCTTTCAGCTGGAGTATTTCTGTTCTTTGCTCAAAGTCTGACATCCCCCACCCCACTTTTTGGCCCGCTCTAATTGTGATCCCCCTTCTATAGATAGAGAAACTGAGGCTCAGAGAAACATGACTTGTCCAAGATCATAGACAAAGACAGAGCTGGAAATAGAGAAGTCTTTTAATTCATAGCTCGATGATCTACTCTCTGGATAACATTTTCTCCAGTCGACCACTGACTGCATATGAGAAAAATAGACACTTCCTTTCTCAAGAGTCTACTATTGAACTAGTGTATATACCCTGACGTAGCCCCATTACTAGAAAGCACTATGCCCAGTAGCTCCTTCCATTGGTAGAAACACTGTGCTAAATACTGTTTGCATGATCAAGCACTAAAAGACCAACACGGAAGCGACTAGGAAACCCAAGAAGGGAGCTAACTCTATCTTGACTGTTAATTATCAATTCACTCCTTGCAGGTATCTCAGAAATGTTCCAGTAGTGGCTTGAAACAGTGCAGACGGTAAGCAGAAGCATTAGGGAATGGTACTGCAGTACACAGATGGATTTCACACAGGAGAGTCACTCCGAGGTGAGGTTCACTGTGCGTAGGACTGCATTTGGTCCATTGCAATGCACTGGAACACTTCAGAACTTTGAGGCTGATCCCATCACCATTACTCACAGGAGTAACCCTCAGTCATGCACACAGTCCCAGAGTCTTCAATGGCACTCACACATGTATCAAGGTTACTCTGTTATATTGTATTATTTACACACCAGAGCTGACGGTGGCACTTCACAAACAAAAGAGATGGGGTGGAAAATCTTGACCCTTTTGAAATCAGTGACAAAACTTCAGTGGGGTCAAGATTTCACCCATGGTTCCTATCCAATGTAGGCTTCTCTGTAGCACCCACCACTGTACTATCCTGGCTCAAAGAAGCAACCATCTGAGCCCAATTCTGCCAAAAAATGTTAATCTTTTTTATTTCAATGAGACTTCTCACTTGAATAGGGGTTTTCAGGATTGGACCCTGATTTCCATAATTAACCTGTGGAACACTCTTCTACAGGATATTACTAAAGCCAAGAGATTAACAGGGACTGCATTGGTAAATGCCAATTTCATCAGAGGCATAAACCAAATGAAAAATATTTACATTGATCATAATTGAAATTTACAGACAGTCAAAGTAAGAAATATGCTGCTTGAGAATTTATTAGTTTGCTTTAAGGTGATAGACATTGTATATTTTGCCATGTGATGTTGACCATTTGTGTTTTAACTGTTACAAAGCCACAATTTATTGAATCTCAACATCTACGATCATGAAATAATAACTGTCTGTCTCCCATAATTTCCCAAAACTCTGAAGATTTAAACTGATGAAAATAACAAAGCTTAAACACCAAGATACTGTCAAAATTATAACAAAAATCAAAAGCAATTCTGCCACGCCTACTGGCCAGCTACCATTACTTTACACAGGGGAATTTTAAACATAAAAGGGATATAAACCCTCATTCTTCAGGTCATAAGTCAAGGTGTAGCTGAGAAGAGATAAGAAATTATCCCCTGTAGGCAGATAATTCTGTAATTGTGCTTTTTCATACTTTCTGCACCACCTTCTGCAACATAGGTGCTGACCCCTGTCAGAGACCAAATACTGGGCTAGATCGAGCCTGGGTCTGATTCAATCTGGCAATTACCATTTTCCTAAATTACTTGGGTGAGTAAAGTTTGCACCACTGGGTCCATTTTAGTCTGTTCACCAGGCGCTTGATCCTGCAAACCCATACTCATTTCAGTAGTCCTTGCTCACGCGAGAAGTCCCCTTCATTTCAGCCAAGCTACTACCGTAAGGAGAACTGCTCAAGTGAGTAAGGGCTCTCTGGATCAGACCCTACAGCCAGCAGTGCATGGTGCGCATTAGGACGCATGGAAGGAACCGAGGTTCCCCTCTCTGCCGTAGGGGAGTTCCAGGCTACGTGGGCTGAGCTGTGTCTCTTCCCTGCAGCATGCCTGCTCTGCTGTGCGCCCCACACTGCTAACCAGCCCTCTCCTCTGAGGAGCAAGCCAATCCCTTCTTGCAAGGATCTAACCATTGCCACCCACAGCAAGTGCAGGGCAGTCCAGCAGGAGATCCCACTGTGACTACATTGCTCACTGAAGGGGCTCACATCTGGGATACAAGCAAGCAGAGATTAGCACTAAGCCTCAGCTGCCAGACCCCTCCTCTGGGCTTCCTCCCTCTCCCACATTTGCTACCTCCAGGAGCTGGCCTTTTCCATCAGCAGCCTGGGGGAGAGAGGCTTCTCCACTCCCAGAAACTGGGAATACTCAGACCCTCCCGGGGACAGGGGCTTGTGAAGCCGTGTAACCCCCAAGCTATGCACCCACTGGCTGCTTCGCAGCATCTCCGCAGGGCAGAGGAGATGAGACCGTGGGGGGAGGGCTTTTTTTCCCCCCCCTCCCTGGCTCCGGCAATGGTACGTGCAGCTGGGAGGGCTCTCAGCTGCTGGACTAAGCGCTGCTGCTGTCAGTGTCTTCGCAGCGCCCTAGAGTTGAGGACAGGCGCTGGCTTGGACGGGCAGCAGTAGCTAGGGCTGCTGCTGCTTTTCTCTGTGTGTGCTGTGCTGGCTTTCACTCTTTCCTCCTCCCCTTTCTCACTCACTCACTCACTTCTTCTTTGACATTTTTACCTCTGACATTTTCTTGCTTGGTGAGTATTTTTTTTTCTTCTTCTTTCTTCTTGGGCTGCTTCCCCCCCCCCTCCCTCCTGAGTCTTTTTCTTTTAGTAAATTAATCCTGATTTTTAAAAACATTTTTCCAATAAAAGGTGTATGGGATTTTTTTTTCTATTAAATCAGACCCTTTCTGTCTCTTTGTTTCTGCCACTTACAGTGTGAGATGTAGCAATTAAACTCGCTTTCTGACGCACCCGCTAATTTTTCCTTCCTTTGATCCCTCTTATTTTCCTTTTTAAAAATGAAATATGCTCCCTCTTTTAAAAAGTCTGTTTTGAAAGTGGGTTTGTTTTAAGCACTGCCCTGCTCTGTTTTCAGAGGCATTTGTCCTTCTTGTTGCAGGTGCCAATGTTTGAATGCTGTGTGTGGTTTCTTCTTTCTCTTAACTTTTAAATTTTTGTGTTGCCCCCCCCACCCTTTTTTTTCTTGGATATATTACAGCCTTGGGTCTTGCAAAAATACATAGAATCTTCTTGGAAGATATTTTAAAAAATGGATGTGTTGAAGGAAATGAGAATTCCCCCTCCCCTCTTTTTTTTTTTTTTTTTTTTTTTTTAAACTGTTGTTTGGAAGTGATTTTCTTGGGAGTATTGACCTGACTCAAGGTTTTTGACCTGTCTAGTAATGCGGGAAGAACAGGAAGGGGGAAAGAGGACAGAGGCATCAACAGCGGTAGGCTGGCGGATAAGAAACTTTCATGTTTCAGAAACTATCCGGGTGAAATCCTGGCCCCACTGAAGTCAATGGCAAAGCACCCATTGACTTGAAAGGGGCCCAGATTTCACCTGCAGAGTGTGGGATAAAACCTTTTCTACCTTAATCCACTATGAGGGAAACAATAAACCAGTTCTGATTGGATGCCATACCATTCCCTGTGTCTCAGCGCTATACTGATGGAAATATATCGACCCAGGTGTGTCTGTGTTTTTTTGTCATGTATCTTTGCTGCTGGGTTTGCTTGTTATGTTCAAAAGAACACTTCTATCCGTTATTGCAATCAGGGGTGCTGTTTGGAAAAGTAGTAGTGAGTGAAATGATAACAGGTTATTTTATCGCTCTTGTAAAATTTAAACCCTGTGCTCTCTGCGGCTAAGATTACTATTGTGCCTGTTGGAACTTATTTAAGATGCTTTGTGCTGACTGAATAGACTGAATGCACTAATCAAATCCCATGTCAACTTGAACCACACCTGAACAAAAGTGCTTTCTTTGTAGCAAATGGGGGCTTGAAATAAATCTTTTGCCTGTTATTGTTAAAAACGCTTTTTCTGTTTTGTTTTTTAAGTGATAGTTTTCTAACATACAATACTTGAAGCTGACAGGTTGCCACTGCTATATCTGTAGTGGCAATTTCAATGGCCATTGGAGACTATAAACAAAAATCCACTTTTCATACAAAATTGCGCTCTCAAAGGCTTGGCTATTTGTGTTGGACTCCATTTGTTTAAGAGGAAACCAGATTAGAGAGAAACTATGCCTATTTATAAAGATATTCCCACGTCTAATCTCTTCCATGTCTGATGACCTTCTGTAAACTAAGCCACCTTTTGCAGTAAAGGGAAAACTGTAGATGGTTTAAGCTTACTTCTCAGAAGGTTGCACTGAGCTTCAAACTGAGGCTTTCCCACTTCCCTGCAGTCTCTCCATGCTTGGTAGCTCTCCTCTTTGAACTTTAAAGGATGGAGGGCTTTAAAGCTGCATTTGACAGCTCCTGAGGCTGGATGCATGCTGTTTCATATTAAACAGGTTATTATTGACTTGCCTTTTGTGAGTAGGCGCCATAAGCGTGCTAATCAATAGCCTATAACAGTGTGTGGTGCCCAGGAGGAGCTGTTATGGGAGACATCTGTATGACAGTGGTCTCTTGAGTGGGAGAGAGCAGTGCAGGGGCTCAGACCTGTATTTGCTAAGGAGCTAAATCCCTCAAGTCTAGCCCATCTTCCCCTGTTACAGCTAGGGGCCGGGTGATCCATCTCAGATAGTCAATTTGGTGGTTTAGGATCTGTCAGTTTCGGGGGTGGGATGTTCAGTTGGGTTTTTGTATCATTTCATTTTGCTGTTTCTTATGATTTGGGTCTAATTTTATTTGGGAAAAAGTTTCATGTCATTGGACTAAAGAAAGCAGGTGCAGGAGGAGCTTCTAAGCAATGTAGAATTTTTTGCATCTTTTAACTGAGATTTCTCTTTCACCCCCGGGGGGGGGGATGACTAAGATGCACATGTTGTGTGACCAAAATCTAGACACTGTTGCACCAAAGCAGTGTAAAAAGAAAAAGGCTCTTTGGAGTAGGTAGGTTGTAAGAGATTCTAATGGCCACTTGTCACACTGATTATTCCTGGAAGTTTTTAAGGCTTTTTTTTTTTTTTTTTTTAAGCAGCAGAATTAGGCTTGTTTGAACCTAAGACCTTTCTTCATGAAGTGAATATAGTAAGACAGGTATTCATTTAGTTCTCAGTGCTGTGCCAATGAAAGATTGCCTGTATGTTGGCTCTGACTGTCAAGATAACATTGTCAATGGATTTTAAGGAAATGGCAAAGCAAAGAAGGTGTGTCTCTAAGAACCACTTTCTTTAGAAAAGGCAGATAATAGGCAGTGATTGTGGAAGAATGCCTTACTTACAGATTGTAAGGGGAGGATTAAGTCTCTCAACAAATGGAGACTGGCTTGTGTGAAATAAGACACAGTCCCTCAAAAAATAAAACATTCTCAGTACCAGGAGACTCTTTAGCTACCCATGCACCAAATTATTAAGTAAAAGCAGCAGAACTTCCTTTGATTTGTGTTCTGTATTGATGGCTGTAACTTTGTGTTCTGTAACTTTCAGGCCTAGAATTTTATATCTAGTCAAAGGGAAAGGCCTCTGGATGTAAAATCTCAGAAGCTCCTTGATATGCTAAAGCTATTGTAGAATTTTCCAAAATGTTAGTTATGCATATTGGAGATGGCTGAGCTTCATTTGAAGAGATCCGAATCTCTTCCTGTCCCCCGCTACGTCATTCCCTTATGTGTTACTCTGGACAGGGTTGCATTCTATTGTTTGGAAAAACACAAAAGGAATTTATTTCAGAATTAAAATGTGTGTCTCTGGGGTCAGGCTTCAATTGAAAGCTAGTCTGAAGACATTGTTTGATTTGAAACTAGGAAGTAACGATGGAAAAACTGAATATGTCTAGCAAGTAATACATGCTGGGGGGGAAAAACTGAAATAATGAGCTGAACAGAGCTAACTTTAGGATAAAATGTCCCAGCAAATGGTTTATAAATTCATAACATACTAAGGGGGAAAAGGAAAATGTTTCAAGCAAATAACAAGCTATTTTTTCGTAACTATAAAGTTTTAATGAGCTAGTTAAAATATCATCCTAAATCTATACTTTTCAGATTTATATTCTTAGCGGAAGGTTAATCAGTAGAATTCATGCTGATCTGAATCAAGCTGAATAGTAAAGAGAGACTCTTAGGAGAATCTGAAAGCCAATAGGCATTTTTCAGACCTGAGTTATGTCACTTTTTTAGAATGCCTGAGGCCATTGCATTTTAAGAAGACGACAAAGCTTTTGTTTTCAAGCTGGCCTAGAAAAATGCAAGGGATAAATCCAAAGAAGGTTTTCAGAAGTTGTCATTTGTGATTAAGTTGATTTTGCTGTTGCCCAAGAATGCAGCACTGTTCCTTGGCGCAGCTTGAACTGTCTGTTTCCTCCTCCCCCCACCAGTACCAGTTTCTTATTTGTAAGGAATTCAGGCGAGTGAGAGTATCTAGTTCCTATGACTCAGAGGTGTATATTGATTTAGAGGGTCAGATTTCTGGTAGCTGCATCGCTGATGTAAATGTAATTATACATACTTTACAGAAGATGGGACTGAGGTGACCTGAATGCAGAGACTGACTTAAGAGCAGCTTGCTGGCGTTCTACAGACTTAATACGTGAATGTAAGATTGTTTTTACGGGTGGGCTACGGTTAGGATCAGAAACTGAGATCTTCAAGCAAAGGATTATAATGATATGAAGTGGGACAAAGGAGAACTGTTTACTGTGCACATTCTAGGTAACCCTCCATTCTTCTACAAATGAGGAACATTCATGCCAATTGCAAAAAGCCCTTCAACTTTTTCAGAAATTCACGAACCTTTCTTATATCTTCATCTGCTCCATGCAACCTAAGCCAGTCATCCTTAGTATCCTGTTTCTGTTCGTCGGTGAGCAGGATCCAGAGGCCGTGAAGTGAATGGGACTTTTTCTATTGACTTCGATCGGGTCAAGCCCTGCAACCGGTGAATAGGCCATGTATATGAAGACTGTAAAGCTGGATCTGAGCTCTGTAGGATCTTAACAATGGATGAGAGAAATTATCTGTGTTTTTAATAAAAGTCAAGTACTAGGAGCATCAGAGATAACTATTTCAATTTTAATAATGAGGCGAAAGCTGAGGACAGGTTACTGCTTCAGAGAGCCCCAAAACTCATTCTCTGGATTAGCAATATTAGATAGGTTGTGATAGCATTAAAGGGGCATAAATACAACCCTTCAAAGCCACCTCATTAGTGAAATTATAAAGGAGGTTATAATACTGCAGAGGTCAAGTTCTAAAACAAACTCATTCTCCAAGGCTGCTCTTCCTTAACTGTGCATATATATTTTTCACTATAAACAGTCCTGCTTGAACAGACAGAGGATGCTAATTAGTGGGACACCCTGTTCAGGGCAGCACGAGTCATATTTGAACCAAACAAGAGTTACACAGACAGAGGAGGCTCAGCCCCCAACTCTGCCACGCGGACTCAAAATGACAATCCTCTTCATTACTGATCTTATCAGGACACTTGTGTCTTTCAGTCCAGAATCTTTGTGTTGGACGTGTCTGTCTGCACAGGGATCAAATGAATTTCTGCAGCTGCTATTTCCACTCAAAAGGGCTTGTCTCTTCCTTTTCTTGAAAAGCACAGGCCAGAACCATTTCCAAGCCGCTCTTTAGAAGAGTCAGAAACTGAATGATGGCCTAAAAGGTGATGGCTGTTTCTCCTCTGTCCCACAAAGGAGAAATGCTGAAGCATATTGGGTTCAGTCTTGCCTCCCTTGGAAGTCACTGGGAGTTCTGCTATTGACATTACAGGGAGCAGGACTGGTTCTGCTTTGAGCCTGATATTGTAGCTCTTGACTCCTACCCTAAAACTAGGATTTAGAACCCAGGTTCCCCAGTGCTACAAACAGCTTCCTTGTTCCTCTAGTGCATCTGTTCTTCTCCTTTGGAAGGGTTTACTAGAGATATTGCATGAGTTGCCTTCTTTTCTTCAAAAAGATCTTTGTTTAAAATCAAAGAAAAGTGAATGGCATTTGTTTTTTAGAAAATAGGAGCAAGTTAAATGGCATGGAGACCTTTGGGCTATGTGTCTCTCTCCCTGCCTAATACAAATAGTCTCTTATTGAAATCTGCAGCATCAACTCAGCATATGCTGGTACCACAGGAGATTAGAAACTGACAGGGGTGCTGCTTCATCATTCAGATGCTTTCCCCAGCAGACAGCTTGGGCTCTCTACTACACTATGGTAAGGATAACAGTGTATATGTCTCAGACTGCTACCGTAGGGAGCTTTAAGAAGGAAAAATGAACAAGGGTAAGGATACTAGCAAGTTCAGGTCCAGCTCCTCCAGTATCAAAACCCAAACAGTAGCTAGACCCAGCCTTTACACTGTGCCACTTCTTATATTAAGAAGAGATGCGTAAAATTGTTCCAAGTGGAGTCCTGCCTTTCAGTAAAAGAATTAAGCATGGACATGAGGGTGAATAGTAAAATCTCCTGCCAGAGTAAATGTCAGCGTCAATACATATAACGGTGATGGGAACCCATATATGAAGCCAGACGTATACAGTCAGAATTGGGGTTTTTTTCTTAAAAAAAAAAAAAAAAGTTGATTACATAACCAATTCCTTGGAGCCAGGCACATGTCTTCTAGCATGGGGGAGCATGGGCAGAAGCTGTTGTTACTAATGCCCATCATCCTGGTATCTAGATGCTTTTGTACATGGATGCTTTACAAGACTTAAGATGAGACATTCACGATCTAACTAAGAGAAGCCCAAATCCCAGGCTTGCCTGCTGACTTCAGGTTTGCTAGCCCTTTGGGAAAGCAGGATTTGGTAGGGTCTGGACAGAAAAGTTCATCTCCATCTCCTTCTAGTTCTGCACTCAGTTATATTTCCACAGGGAGTGAATTCCAGAGGCGTGGGCCCGGGTCTGACAAAGCTCTGCCAAGTGTTCCCTTCACGTATCAATTTCTCGTGATCCAGAGAAGCTCAGATCATACCCTGTGCTGGAGTAGTCCTAAAGAGATTTGTATTTAGACCATTTAGGGCTGTATATACAGCAACCAGATCCTTGGCTTTCACCTGACAGCTAGGGTTTGATGCGCTCCTCTTAGCTCCTGCACTCAACCTGGACTTGCCTGCCTCAAGGTAGACCTAATTAGAACAGCCCAGGCAAGAGGATATGAAGATGGGGGTGACTGACGCAAGAGCTAATTAAGAAGGAGTGCCGACTGATGGAAGCCTATGGGGGAAGTGAATTTGTTCCTAACCAGGATGTCCTGAAGCACAGTGGAGATGCTTCAGAAGTGGTGGGTTCTTTGGTGTTGGCATGGGATGGGTGGAAATCTTAGAAGTCCCTCCTAGAATGATATTCTAGAACTACCAATACTGCTTAGCCTGAATGCTAATGTCACTGCTGGAGGCCAGGCTTCAGATGGGCTGTGTCAGACAGGTATCGCTGTGTCTGTATGAGGTTGTTTGGTTACAAGGGAGTATCTGCTTGTGGCTTTTGGATTGTGGCAGGGCGTGTGTTATAAAAGGGGCAAAGAGTCCAGTGGCACCTTGTAGACTAGCAGACATATTGTAGCATAAGCTTTCGTGCGTGAATACCCACTTCGTCAGATGTACCTCACTTCGTCAGATGTTATAAAAGGAACACAAAGCTGTTGTGATCCATGCAAAAACTCCAGTTTGTAGAAGCTTGTTTGGCTCCTCTGTAGTAGTTCAAAGTTAAGTTAAACTTGATTTGACCATGGATCTTGCTATTAGAATTTAGGACCTGACTGTGCATCCCCTACTTATGTTGGGGAGCCTTACTGCCACGAGTAGCACCATTGCACAAGTGGGCCTTGAAGGTATTGCCAGCACATATGGTCTATTCTAAAAGTTAGCTGGGGTGAATACTACCAGCACCTGTAATGGAGGCTAAAGGTCTGATCTTGCCAAGAGACCTCCATGAGCCGACTCCTGTGCCCATATGGCGCCCTGTTGGTTCTTATGGTAGGATCACTGTCCTAAGCCCTGAAACTAAACCCTGGAGCTGCAACTTTTTCAATGATCATTGTTCAAAAAGGCCCTCTGATCAACCTATACAGCAGGCACCCCCCATTTACCTCATGTAATCCTCTCTCTATTAACTGAATGCAAGAAACAGCTGAGAGAAGTGTGTGATGGTAAAATGTCACCAAAAGAGTTTGGTATGAATTGAATATTCAATTGTACGACATCAAAAACACATGAACAGTCACTGAAAGAAACATCAAAAGTGATTGTGTTTTGGTTTCCATCTTAAATGGGAATGGAAGGGTCTCATATAGTGAAGCAAAAAAAGTGAGCTGTAGCTCATGAAAGCTTATGCTCAAATAAATTGGTTAGTCTCTAAGGTGCCACAAGTACTCCTTTTCTTTTTGCGAATACAGACTAACACGGCTGCTACTCTGAAACCTGTCAAAAGAAGGTGTTCTCCAATAATTTGAATGTGGTGTAAATAATCTTTCCATAGGGTATATTTATTAACTTATTAGTAGCTTATTTCCTTCTGGAAGCAGAACTGCCCCCAGTGGTGTCAGGGGACAGAGGGTTTATAAACTTTTCATTATAATAGTTCCACAAAAGGTATTAAAGCTGGTGTCTTGCCCCACAGGCATGAGGGTTGCTGAACTCTTGCCTCTCTTCAAAGAACTGGGACCTTTCTGAGCCCAGCCATTAGCTGGGTAATATTTGCTTAGGAAAAAATGCAATTCCTCTGTCAGCTTTTATCCAGGCTCCTGGGCCCTGATTACTTGTTTATTTTCTGCAGCTTATCGAATCATTTTTAATACAGAGCTAAGCATTGATCATCTTTTGCGGTCCTTCCTCTTTGTTCTGTCAGCAAATGTTACAAAATGGACCTTAAATTACCTCTTTTCCAAAATGAACAGGCCCTGTATACTCACAGGTGGGTGGAGCTCTTTCATCTGAAGCATAAATCAGGGGTAGCCTCTACTCCGGCTGTTTGCTTGTAACCCTCATCAGTGCCCTCCAATGCTCTCTTTACACAGACAGGCTTTGAGGCCAGGCCCAAAAGCAAGCAGGGGTGTAATGAAAACAAAGAAACGAGGCACCAAAGTGCCATTTGCTTTCATGATGATAAAAAATGCAAACTCTAAGTGCTTGAACCACTGCACTGGGTCCCGTCTACAAATGGCTGGCTCTTCCCATACTGCAACAGATGAGCCTTTGTGTAAGCAGGGGAATGGTCCCGCTATTGTGGGGAACTTTCCTGGCTTATACACTACCCCGATGAAATGGGCTAGCAAAAGGATCTGAGTCCTCGCTCCCACTACCTTTACCCAGAGGCTTGCCTGACCTCAAGGGCTCCCCTTCCACTCTCCTGTATGGCAGAGTCCTGGTAACCCCAACAAGGCTGGGCCCAGGATTCCTGGCAGGCTCAACCCCCAACCTTGTTGTGGTCACTTAGGGCAGGGACTCAGGTGTCCCCAGTCCGGGCTGCTCTCTCTGCACCGGATGATTGACCCACTGATCATTACATAGAGTTCAAAGCAAATACAATTTATTAAACAGCAATCAATTTAAAAAGAAAATGGGAAAGGTTAAAGGAAAACACGTCACCCTGCTCTGTGGCACTGGGACGTCACAACCAGCTATCTCTGGAATGTGAGTAACAGACTGAACTTCCCTTCCAAGTCCCAGGCCTCCTCCTCAGGCCCTGGCTGTGCTGCGGGGCTGCTGCGGGTCGGTCACTTGCTCTGGCGCTGGCCTCATGCCCTCAGGCTTTAGGTGGCAGGGCCTTTCTTCCCAGCATCGCCTCCGCCCCATCCCCATCCAAGTCTAGCCTGCAGGGCCTCTTGGCTGGGGCGTCTCCCTGCACTGGACCCGCTGCCCAGGGTCCTCCTGGCTCTTCTCAGCTGCTCACTGTATCAGGCTCCAGCTCCAGCCTGTCTCAGGTCCAGCTCCACTCTGCCTCAGCCCGCCTGCTGCTGCTGCTCTGCCTCCAGCTCCCTGGGCTGCTGCTCTGGCCTCTCTGGCTCTGGGTGCTGCAGCTTTGCCCCCAGCACAGATCTGCTCTGTGGGCTACTTCTGTGGCTCTGCTCCCTGGGCTGCTTTTCTGGCCCCTCTGCTCCCCAGCTCAGCTCAGGGCCCTGCTTTCTCCTTGGCTCAGCCCCACTCTGTCTGACCCAGGCAATTCCAGCTCACAGGGAGGACGGGACCCCCCTGGCCTCCTGACTCCCTGATTAGCCTGCCTGCCCTGTCAATCAGGCTGACCTGGAGCACTGGCCTCTCCCCATTGTTCCTGGGGACTGTCAGTCTCAGGGTCCTGATTTCCCATCGACCCTTCCCCTTTCTTTTGGTACTGGGAGCTAGCCGACCAGAACATCCCCACTGAGTTTTAGTAAGGGGACAACAGTCCCCTTCTATTTGTCCTTTCCGTTTGACACAAGAGTGAGGGCACCATAAAGTAATATTTAGCAGTGGGAGGAATGCCATAGCTGAGTCTGATGCCCAGAACCAATAAATGTTAGCACCACAATTTAATAGTGGTATGGCTGGTGGAGGGTACTTGCTGCATCTCTATCTTCCATTTCCCCATTTGAGAACATTGTGATGCTATGGTGATAGCCTGGGATATGATCCTAGAGGGAACACAGCTCCCCATCTAGCCTCTGTGTGTATAAAGGCAGCAAGGCATCATTTTTACATATACAGAATAAGCCAGTGGAGTGGCACTGCTCCAGCATACTGAAGGTAGACTTGAGTGTAGCTAATTCAAGGGAGGCAAGCCCGGAAGCTGTAGTCTTACTTGGAACAAGTATTAATAAGCCATTACCTGACATTTTATTTCTGGCTGCTTCCTTAGGTATGCAGATATTTTTCTAACACACTAATTCTAATCCCTAATAAATGCTACAGAGCAAGAGAATGCATACAGTCATCAACTGATACGTGATTTCTAAGCAGCGGTCAGCCCAGGGAGTGCATCACTGATTTCATTATTCAGATACTTGCTCGTACTTGTTCCTCTACAGTATGTCTCAGAATACCAGATCTTATGAGACAAGAGCTACTGCACCTCTGAAAATATACAGGGAATTACCCAATTGAAGGACTCCAAGCAAGGGGCTAAAGTGAATAACGTGAATGGTAAATGAAGGCTACGTTAAGAATGTTTCCATACTTTTATTGTTATTCCATACTTTATCTGCGTTGCCTTCTCTAGTTCAGGTTTACAGTTGTTAACGCTGATGTCCGGCTTTGTGTCACTCTAGCAGGTCTGTCTAACAAGCTGCTAACATCTAAGGAAAAAATACAGCACTTGTCACCTCATAATGAATGGATTTTTAACCTATACTCCTGGGGCATAGGCAAATAGTGTATTAGCCCCATTTTATACCTGGCAAACTAAGGCACTGGGGTATGTCTACACAGCAACTAGACACTTGTGGCTGGCCCGTGACAGTTGACTTGAGGCTCGAGCTGTGGGGCTGTTTCACTACTGTGTCCATGTCGCCTGGGCTCAGTTTGGAGCCAAGGCTCTCGGACCCTGTGAGGTGGGAAAGTCCCAGAGCTCGGGTTCCAGCCCAAGCCCGGAAGTCTACACTGCAATGAAACAACCCCACAGCCCAAGCAACGTGAGCCTGAATCAGTAGGCCTGGGCCTGCTGCTGGTTTTTCTTTGCTGTGTTGACATACCCTTAGTCGGTTAAGTGACTTGCCCATGGTCCCCCAGAAAGCCTGTAGATAACCAAGGATTTGAATCCATGTATCCTAGTCCAGTGTCTTAACAACTAGGCCATCCTTCCTACTGTTATGATAGGATAACATCTTGTATTTACTCGATGCTCCTCATCTAGCAGGCTCATGAAGGGCTGAACGAACTGCGTCCAATCAGATTGCTATGTCTAATGCCAAAAACGCAGCCTGCCGTGGGGCCAAACTCAGTTACGCACGCAACATTACACAGCAATTTAGGGCAGGGAATGAGGAGGAATATTCTTCTTGGTTTAGCAAGTGGCTCCACAAATCTGAAATTTTTCTGGGTCAGTGATGCAAATAGGGAAATTCGAGTGATTGCAGCAAATGTTGTAGTGTGTATGTATATACAGTAAAATAGTCATATGAATAAATGTCACTTAATAAAATGCCTGCGGAAGTTTTTCAACACTTCTGATGTAGTGGGATGCTGTTAGCTTACTTGATGGAGGCTTCTGTCTCCATGTGAACAAATGAACAGCGATGGAGAGACGCCCTCTGTCGCTGACTGCAGTGAGGAAAGCACTCTGCTTCTGAATGCTGTTTTTTAACTAAGTTTCAATCGAGTGTGGAAATGGAGAAAGCAGATGTTTGTTTTCCTGTGCTAAAGCTTCACTCTCCTTTTATGCCAGCTCAGAGGTCTCCTTGCAACTAACAAAGGGAGTTTCTCTAGCAAGTGGAATGAAAACAAGCTGACACAATGAATGCAAACTCATTAGCTTGTTTGTATTGCTGTTCTTCCTGAGAAGCCTCCTTTATTTCCAATGTGTTTTTTTTTTTTATTGTTTTTTTGCATAAGAATAACAGTGAAGCTGTCTGGTTAGGAAAGCCAGTGTCTCACCTCCCCCACCCTGGGGGAAGAGAGCTAGAGGAGTACTTCATAAGAACCCTAGTCCATGTCAGCTATCCTCATCGTTATTCTTTTCACTGCACCAGTAGCTAGGGGCTGTGCATACACACCGACAATCTCTGCTCCAAAGAGCTTACAGTCCAAATGGCCAAAGAATGGGAGGGGAAACAGAGGGAATGTCTGAAAAAAGAAAAGGAGTACTTGTGGCACCTTAGAGACTAACAAATTTATTTGAGCACAAGCTTTCGTGAGCTATAGCTCACTTCATCGGATGCAATGTCTGTTGCTCAAGGGCACAGAGCAGGTCCCGAGCAGAGCCAGGAATAAATCCCAAGTTTCCTCATGCCCCATTGTGTACCCTGAGCTGCACTTCTCCCCAACCCCACCAGTCCCAGACTCCATCTGCTTTGAAAGTATGCAAACTCAGTTCACGTGTAATAGAAGTACATGCAATCACACGTTTTAAATATATTTTGAAATATGCCTAAAACCACTGTTCCAAGTCCGGTGCTTTTGCCGGGGATGCCAGGTGGAAAGAGACACTCTCTGTCACAGTTAATGTCTTAGTCTCACTGGGATGAATGTGTTTTACCATATTTAGCTTAAGACTTTAAGTCTTGCAAATACCACTACTATGCTAGTGTTTGGTTTCCAAGGAGTTAACCCATTGTTTGACAACTGAGATCTGGTGCAAAATTTCCCTGCTCTTAGAGTGGCGGTGTTGTCTAGTGGGTGGGACACGTAACTGGGGCTCAGGGTTATTTGGGTTCTGTATCTGGCTCTTCCACTGACCTGCAGTGTGATGTGAGGCAAGTCATTTCACCTCTTTGTGCCTCGGTTTCCCCCTCTATGTTTTGTCTGTTTAGCTTATAAGATCTTTGGGGCTTGGACTGTCTCTTACTGTGTGTTTTGTACAGTGTCTAGCACTGTAGGCCCTGAACTTATCTGGGGCCTTTAGGTGCGACTGTAACATAAATAGTTTGTATAATCTCTATAACAGTGAACAGTCCATTCCTTGTTCTTTTCATGTTCCTGATATTTGCTAATTTGTTCATTATTCTAAATTGTACAAATAGCTTTAACTAAAAGGGTTTGGGCCTGTTAGTTCTCTTTCAGCTCCTTAGATTACTCTGTTGTTCAGAATTTGGTAGTCAGCCTGTGATTGGCCACCCAAGTCACATAATATGCTTCCTGTTCCCTGACTGGATTACTAAACCCTTATAAACAGGAACAGTGACAGAACAGGTTGAATCTCAAGGAGAAATGGTGCACTTTAGGGACAGAGGCTTGGGAGGTGAGCAGGCTGAGGAATTTTTAGTACATTCAAAACCTCTTCATTTTTATTTTGCAGAAGAGCATTTTCTTCAGCTATACAAGTGGACCCTAAAAATAGCTGGGTTCCTACCTAGCTGAGGTGGGGAGAGAGACGTCAGGTGCATTGGCTGTAGCACAGACTTCACTATCCATTTGCTCTTGTCCCATTCTGACGCCATAACTGAGCCCAATAAGGTGCCCAAGCAATGCAAATGTGCTCACTTCTGAACGTGTCATTTGCACATGAATATTTGTATGTAAAGAAATAAAAGCTCCACTCGAGCTATTTATGCAAATAGAGTTGGACTGTGAAAAGCAAACAAAAAGGTCTGGAATGCAGTGGGATTGACTCCCAGGTTGGCTTTCCCTTAAGGGTTCATGACGGTAATTTACGTCTGTTTACCCACTTCCAACAGGCGGGTAGGCAACATTTAATTTTTGTGCACACACATCTATGCAGTGCTATGAAGGGCCACTCACATCTGTGCACTCTATATAGGTCAGATGCGTGTTAGGTTCTTTATGAAGACAAAACTTGACAGCCTTTCCTCTGTGCAAGGAAGGAAAAAAAAATCACGGAATTAGCATGCTAACTCCATAAGGAATGTTTTTAAGGACAGATCCCTAAAGCAGAAGCACCTGCAGGTGAACTGCAGTGGCATTGCTATGTGCTTCAGGTTGTGAAAATGAGCTTTATTGATGAAAGATTTATCTGAGCTGTGTACTAGGGTTTGATGCAATGTCATATCAGATTAGACTTACAATGCAAAGTACGAAAGGGTTCTGGGTTGCTTCTAACAGATGCTTTTGCCTTTCTTTTCTCTTAATAAAAGGCCTTTATTTCAGTTGGTGGAGCTTGTGATTCTTTGTTGCTTTATACATGTAAATGTAAAGCCCGCTTTATCCTACTGTTGTGTTCGCTGACCCATTCCTGTACCTCTGGTTTGGTCTTACTGGTAGGGAAAGTGAGCACAAGGTAAAGTCAGAATGCCCCATTTGCCGTAATACTAGCTAAACTCAATTGAAAGACTCCTATTGCTGTGGTGGGTGTTGGATCAGGCCCTTGGTGTGTGGCTCCTGCAGAGAGCACCACCCCAAGGCAAGGTTGGTTGGGATGAAAGGTGAGGCAAGGAGATTAGTAGTGGCCTAGGGAGCTGTTTACTTCTGGGTCACCAGTTTGATCCAGCTCATGGGTGCATAACTGGTTGGAAAATCATTCCCAGAGAGTAGTGGGCATGTTGGAGTGGGGTCCTGCTGGGATCGGTTCTGGGTCCGGTTCTGTTCAATATCTTCATCAGTGATTTAGATAATGGCATAAAGAGTACACTTGTAAAATATGAGGACGATACCAAGCTGGGAGGGGTTGCAAGTGCTTTGGAGGATAGGATTAAAACTCATAACGATCTGGACAAACTGGAGAAACGGTCTGAAATAGGATGAAATTCGATCAGGTCAAATGCAAAGTACTCCATTTAGGAAGGAACAATCAGTTGCACACACACAAAATGGGAAATGGCTGCCTAGGAAGGAGTACTGCGGAAAGGGATCTGGGGGTCATAGTAGATTACAAGCTAAATATGAGTCAACAGTGTAATGCTGTTGAAAAAAAAGCAAACATCATTCTGGGATCTATTAGCAGGAGTATTGTAAGGAAGACATGAGAAATAATTCCTCCGTTGTACTCCACCTAGGGAGGTGGTGGAATCTCCATCACTGGGGATTTTTAAAAGCAGGTTGGACAAACACCTGTCAGGAATGGTCTAGATAATACTTAGTCCTGCTCTGAGTGCAGGGGATTGGACTAGATGACCTCTCAAGGTCCCTTCTGGTTCTATGTCATTAGTGATCCGTGTCAGTGTTGCTGATTCTCATAACCTTAGGGGGCCTTCTTCAAGTCTGAGCTCCTGATGTCGTGTTGATGTGAGAACCTTTCTTTTTTTCATTTAAAGAAATAAAAGTTTCTAGCTGCATAGTTGTGGAGAAAAGCTTGGGATTATGACCCGAGTGCAACCTAAAGGCTCAGAAACGAAACTAAAAAGAACGCAGTGTTTATTTTGTGTTAAAATCTTATGATTCTTAAGCAAATCTCGTGAGTTCCCAAGATTTTGGAACATTTTCGGTTGGCAGTGCTGCCTGAAGTCATGACCAGCTGTTGACCTGTTGTATGTGAACAGCTGGTATGGAAATACCTGGACCTATATATTCACTTAATTTGATGTATAAGCATATTAATAGGCACCGCCCCATGCAGTGAGTACTTCTATTAAAATCGGCTGCCCTCCAAAACCATCCAAAAAAATTATTTGTAATGACAGCATGGCTGCAACATCTCCCTTTCCCCCACCTGTCCGTTCTGCAAACGCCTGGGAAGAAAGATGTGCCCAAAGGGTTAACACATCCATGCCCTGATTTTTGAAACTGGGGGCTGACAGGCTCCTACATCTATGTTTAGGCACTTATATAAGTGGCATGAGTTTCCTATGTTCTCAGCAGTCAGCAGCTGCCAATCACGTCAATAGGATAAAGCGACTTTGGTGAGATCTGGCAGATGGTCAGCACTCTTGAAAATCAAGCTGCGTGTGGGTTCAGGAGCTAAACACTTTCGACTACTGTGTTGGCCCTAGCTTCTGGCAGGCCAACGCGGGGAAGTGAGTTCCAGGCTTCCATGGAGGGGCTTGGACAGCACAGTAATGGGCATAAAGAACGGAACACCCCTCTGGCAGCAACCTCTCCTCTATCTTCCTGTGTCGAGAGAACTCCAAGCATGAGCCCCTCTGCTGGTCCCACTGTACTCGAAAGGTAATATGTAACTGCATGGCTAATTCTCAATAGACGGGTGTCCCCATTTGAGGAATCCTCATAATTTCTATCTTTTGACAGACTAAGCAGAGAGGCCAATGAACTGAATAAGCATGGAGACTAGCTTTCCCTCTGTCAGGCAGATGGTCCCTCGAGGTTCGGGTCAGGGCACATTGGCGGGGCACCGCCTGGCACTGCCAGCTCCTACCCCTAAACCTCTACCAAAAAAGAAGAGGACATCAATACAATCTTAAGAATGCCCCCAAACCTTAACCCAAGCAGAATTTTGACCCCCAAAAGGGAAGGGTGCCAGCGTCTCCATGAAGTCCAGTAGGGACCTGGCTGTTGCTATTGATTTTGACGTGGAGGGTGCTCAGATATTCTGGTGATGAACAGAAGTATAAAGCTCTAAGATTTAAGATAGAGTGACATGCAGGGTGATGTCTGGAAGGTTACCCTCCTGTTGTCCCTGATCTGTGCATATAAGCAGAAGACTTCAGACCTCCGGGCAGTCAGGCAGGAGTCTTTCCCCTGATTCCCATTACAAAGCAAACAGAGAAGCTAAGACATTTTTCAGTTTTATTCTGACTTGATGCTAAACAGAGGGCGTAAAATCCTTATTTTCTGGGAATAAAAATATATAAATTCTGCATTCTCTGCCCTGCATTTACATACCAGAACTGCAATGACTGTCTGGTTTGATCAAAACAAGGGAAGATGAATATTTTTGTAGCAATAAGCACCTTTTGAGAATGATTTGGATGAAGTTAGAACTTCAAGAGAATTCAGCCTGCTTGAGCCTTCCTGCTGCTCAGCGACGACTTTATTACTTTTATGTAAATTCAGAGTTAGATTGAAGATGATGGGATAATGCCAGGTTCGGCTGCTGCTAATAGCCTCAAAGTTTAGAGGAGAATAAGGATTTTGCATTGTCTTGTTTATTCATCAGGACTCCTAATCATGAATACTTCTGACTCATCCTTTAATCTGGTTTGGAAAGCAACTCAGATTATTACAAATATTTGGAATTAGTGTTCTGCTTTAAACCAAGGATCTGGGAATAAGGGAACACATAATTGCTGAGATCCTAGGGGCAGATTTTCAAAAGAAATCAGCACCCTCAGTGATCGTAGCTATAGAAAATCCAGCCATAAATGCTGCAATAATCACTGTTGTGGACTGAACATTTTTGAAAATTGAGAGTGCAGAGCTCTTGAAAATGTGGCTCTGTGCTAACAATACTGCAAATAACACAGTATTGTAATTGCACTGAAAGGACCAAGCTGAGCCAGGGCTCCATTGTTAGGAACTATACAAACATGGGTAGCAAGTAGCATAGGCCAGGATAAGATACACCTCCCCTAATCCAGGTTGTCACCACGGCCTGGCCCGAGGCTCCACCCTGACTCCCACTCTCCCCAGAAGCCAGCAGGGTCTCCGCTGTGGTTGGTGGCCTGGAGCTGGGGCTTGGCTGCTTTGGCTGGCTGGCAGCCAGGGGTGGCTCAGGCCAGGGGGTGGCTTGGGGCCAGCTGGCCGGCCGCAGCCCAGGGGTCAGGAAGGCCAGCTGGTGGCCGGGAATTGGGGCAGTTTGGCCGGGGCTCCTCTAGCTGCAACGGGGCTGGGGACGGGCTCAGGGCTCTGGAGGGTGAGGGGGGACAGAAGAAGGGGGTTGGAGAGGTGCCTCAGGTGGAAGGGGCAGGGCCGGGAGGCTAGCCTCCCCAAAGGAGGCGTTCATGTGCCTCCCATGTACACAAACACATAAGAGTACCTCCTGCAAACAGCATATAGTCTAAATAGACAAGACAGGAAAAGGGTTGGAGAAAATAAGTGTCATTTTACAGATGGGGAAGTGAGACACAGAGATAAGTGACTTGGACAAGGCCACACAGGAGGTCTGTGGCAGAGCCAGGAACCCAAGTTTCATGGGACCTAGTCTTGTGCTTTAACCATAAGAGTATCCTTTCTGTATAGTGACTCAGGCTCCATGAACTACAAGGGAACACATTTCAGCTATAGTCTCCTCTTTTGTGTCTCCACTTTGGTGTGCTGCTAATTGTGTTAGGAAAACGGACATTTGCCACTTTTGAACCTGCAGAAACCTCCATTTCCTCGTGCTAGGCAGGTAGCTAGGTGCCCATCTGCCCTCTGTGTTTGTGTCAGCAACTGTTTGTGAGTGTGCAAAGGGGTTGTGTCTTTTTTGGTCCTTGTTCTGGTATTAGCGACTTACAAATATTTGCATACAGTCCACCCGTTGAACTGCTGTGCCCCGGATGCATTGTTAACAGCAGGGGTTGAACCTGGAACCTTTAGATCTCAAAGCTCGAGCTAATAGGTTCTAGCGCTGTTAACTGAGGCTGCAGCAGGCTTATCAACAGCTACATGTGACCCAGCTGCCACTAGGGAGGACACGGTACTGTGTGAAGTGGGTGTGGGTCACAGCGTGTAACTTTTTGGTGCTCTGGAGCTTTGGTACACGTCAGTGGTGCAAGTGGATTTTAATCTGCAGCAGCGAAAGGAGCAGAACATGGGGCCACCAGGGCTGTACTACCCCCCAGCGCTCTGCTCCGGCAGGCCTGTACAGACCCCAGACAGGAGACGCAGCTGCATGGAGGGGTTGAGGTCAGGGCTGGAGGCAGTACAGCCCTGCTGGGGGAGCTGCAGACGGCCCTGCATTCTGCTCCTTTTGCCGCTGCAGTTCCCGGGAGAGCCCTGCTGTGGTTCTGAAAATTTGTCTTTTCAGTGTAGCAGACTGGCAATAAATGTCTTAATGATACGGCATATCTGGCCGTACCTGTTAGCTTGCACCACTGGTACACATCCTCAGGTCCCCTTGAAGTGCTTGGTGCCCCAGGGCATTGGCAGCTTTCCACCATTGTTCTTTTCTTTTCCCCTTCTCCTGGGGCTTTCAGGGGCTGCTTAGCCCGCCCCCCACAACTTAGCACATCTTAAGGCTGCTCTAAATTGCACCGGCTTATAACAGCCATCAGGAGCCTATTAGGCTGGTGATCAAAACAATTCATCCAAAACAAAATTTCATCAACAAATGGAAAATAGTTTTCATGACATTTTTTGCCTGTTTTCTGACCAGTTCTACTTTTGAGTAAGGAGGGGCTATTTTTACAGAGTCTCTTCCCAGTACAGAGTGGCACTCTAAAGGTTGGGAGTGAATTGGGGGACCCCATTCTCTGAAATTGTTCTCACACTTGAGAAGGCCATTGGCAGCTGGGTCTAGAACCTCAGCATGGTGAATGCAGTGAAGTGATGTTTGTGCAGTAGAAACACTAGCTCCCATGTTGGTGGCCAGGGGCTCCACATTGCAATATTGGCTTATTGAAAGCAAAGGTTTCATAGGGACACTGCTGCTATCACGGGATCCAGGTAGGTTTGCACTTGTGATGGCTGACCTGTGTGCTGCTACTCTTAAGAGCCAGTGTGAGTATGTCTCCATGAGCTGGGAATCACTCTCAACTCCAAGTGCAAGCGTAGCTTAGGTTAAAGACCTCGCACCACCTGTTGGAGGAGGTGCTGCCTAAATGGATCATGACAATATCAAATGAATCCTGTTTCTAACACTATTGCCACAACCACGTCCTAATTACATCAGGGCCAAGCCATTTCTCAAACAGCCCGTTCTCTCCCTTGCTGATTCTTTATAACTGCAGTGAAGTCACAGTCCTGTGTGTGTGCCATTGTTACAGTAATTTCCATGACAACCAGGCATGATTTCACAGGTAAAGTACTGTAGTAAGAGCCTAAGAAGTTTTAAGAACATGAAAAGGCCAGCAAGCTCAATACGCTCACTTTCCCTCCCTTTATTTGAATCCCATTTTCCTGCCTTTTCATCATATCCCTCAATCCCTTCCTTCTCCCGAAACAAATCTGCCTCTTGAACTCACCTGCACACTTTGCTTTGTTCATTGCCCACAATTTCTCTTCCCTGTTTATTACCTGCTGCATGAAATACAGTAGGTTTGCATAAATTCCACTTTTAATTCTTGTTGCTCTTGAACTTCAGATTTCCTGCTGCTTCTTGAGCCCAGCAGCAATTTAAATATTTGCATCCACTAACTATCTCAGTCCCTTGCATCATTTTGCAAACTTGTGGCAGAGCACATGGCCCTCATTTGGGGTCCGAATAACTGCAATACTTTATCCCCGTCTTCATCTCTTGGGTTCATGAGATGTGGGTCCCAATTCTCATGTCCAGCTACACCCTGCTTTATGCCAACTTTACACCTCCCTGATCCTGGGGCCAGCCAGTACCAGTTCAACCCCAGCACAAGATAGAGGAATCTCTACATTGGCCTAGCATTCAGCATCAATTAACTATAATCTGTAAAATTGGGTTGTGATTTGGATTATGTCCCCATATAGGAAATGAAGGAGGAGTAAGAACTCCCCTCACCTCCCCACCTTGCATCCTTACGCAGGCTCTGTATCCCTGATCCTAGAGCTTGGGTCCAGGGGTATAGGAGTCAGTGGGGCTATTTACCTGCTTATTTCTTGCTCAGTAGGCAGAGGGTTGGACTGGGGAATGACTGGATCTTTGGATCTATCCCTCTATTTGGTAGCCGTAGCAGCTGAGGCAGTGCAGTGGAGGGTAGTAATTCATTGTGGTGTGCAGTGTGCAGACCCAGGTTAAAGTGACCATGTCCTCCACGCTCCAGCTGCTGACATGGAGCCAGCTGATTTCACCCTGGAGCCTTAGTGATGTGGTTTATGTTTTCAAAGTTAACTTTGCAAAGAAAAGGAGCTGAATTCTGCTCTCAGCTACACCTGGGTCTCTCTGCAGTAGCTCCATCAACTTCACTGATCTTACCCCCGAATTACACTGATTCAGCCTTGTGCAGAATTTGATTCAAAGGCTAGAAACTTCCTTTTTTAAAAAAAAGAGAGAGAGGGAGAGATCTGAGATTTTTTTCCTGTGGGCCAAAAGCCAGCTCTGTGGGATTCATGTCAATCCCTGCAACCTGCCTGCAGCTCATCAGTGACTAGAGGGCAACAAAAGGCCCTGTTTTAGCACACTTGCAGTCTTATTCAGAGACTAGGTTTTCTGTCAGCGTGCTTTGCCCCAATCCTGTTTGGTGATAATTGGGTTTACTTAAGTTAAATGTGCTGCTTCTGCTGAACGGCATGTCTACTTCACCCTGTGGCTGCTAAATCAGGAGGGAGGTTACATTTATGCAATGTGTGGGCATCTTAATTCTTATGCTGATGATGTGCACACACTCATTTGCTGTTAAGCCAGCAGTAAAACAGGGAATGCCATAGATCCGGCTATGAGGCTGGAAAAGGCAATGTCAGCAAATGGATTTTAGTGGAGGCTAGTTCAAAGATTTCCAACCGTAGTTTGGTGGCTGTGGCGGGAAGTGCTTTGAGCTCTTGCTGTCCCTAGGAAAGGTACACCTTTCATGCTGAAGCATGAATAGTCTCTTTCAGTCCAGGGGGCAGATGCTGTGCTCATTATGGCCCTAATCGCCACGAATCTCAGGGGCAGTTGCATGTGCCGAATGAGCAGAGAACTGACTCCACCCACCATGTTACATTAATGTTCTGCTGTGCAAACAAAATCAAAGTCCCAAATGTTATGAGAAGTACTTTTCAGCAGCTGAGCGCCGCCAATCTTTGAAAATGCTCACGCCTCTCATCCCCGATGCTAGGAAAGCACTACATGCTATTGAGTTCATGCATGTACAGACTAGTGAACTCCAAATCACATTAGTGATGTGCCCTGGGGCATAGGGCAAGTTGGTGGCAGAGCTAGGAGTGAAGGGCTAGCGTGCTAACACTTATTCTGATCCCTAATGGCACTTGTGTGGATGTGAGAACTGAGTGACTGACTGCCAGGGAACCAACCTGTTCACAAAGATAATGATGTTAACACTGTAGGCCTCGTCCAGAGCATATTGAAGTCACTGGGTGCCTTTCCACGGCCTTCAGTGAGCTTTGGGTTAGGCTGACAGCGTGGGATCGATATATCTGCTGATCAGCAGACAACCAGGGTGGAGTGTGACTTGAGCAACCTGGTTCAAGTTTCACTGTATAGCTACAGTGAGCTTGTGTGGCCTAGTGGATAGAGAAAATAATTGGAGGGCAGGACTCACTGTATGGCTTTTGGCAGGGCCCTTGGCCTCCTTATACCTCTGTTCATAATGCAAATGAAATGGTGACCTTAGTGAAAAACATTAGCGGAATCTGTGTCAAGGTCTCCTAGGTAAGAATTTCCTTCCCCACCTCCTGTCTAATGGCACGCTCAATAGTTTTACATCCCCAATTTAGGAAAACAGTGCTGTTTTCCAATGCTAAGAATGGATTGTGGAGCATCCTTCATGGAAAGCCTGGATTGCATGCTTTCAGGCGTATAGTGTGTCTGAGAATGTAACTGCCCGTCAAGCAGATGATAGGTGTTACGATAAACATCTTCCCCATAGGGAATTATGACAGTATGCTTATGTACAGGGAAATGTCTATAGATTACTCTACTTTCAGGAAGTGCTTGATAAAGAACAATACGGGGAGGAAGGAGTAAAGCCAGACTGTTGGCTCTCTTTCTTTTTGAACACTGAATAATGCATGTGTACCCTCTTCTAGAAACCTCAGAGGACACGTTCTTATTCTCTACTCGAGTGCTAATAAAAGGAATCATGTGGAATGTGAAACTCATAAGCTTTGCCCAAGATTTTCCAGCGTGACTAGCAATTTTGAAAACTTCCACTTCGAGTTGCCTCAAAGGGCTGAGCACCAGGCCCTGTGAAAATCAGGCTTCCTTTCAAATGTCCGTAGTTGGGCACCTAAAAATTAAGGCCCCCGCAATCACCAGTCACTTCTGAAAATCTTGGCTAGTTCACTTTTCTGCTGTGTCACTTTGCAAATTGTTGGCAAAAGTTTTAAGCATGTTAGGGAGTCTGCCAGAGATCATGGCGGTTTTTCAAAGGGTGGACAATGAAATTCACTCTGTAATGCTGCATTGGTGAAACTTCATCAGTTTTTTAAGGCCAAGAGGGACCATTATGACCATCTAGTCTGACCTCCCTGTATAGCACAGGCTGGAAAATTTCACCAAACGATTTCTGCAACAAGCCCAATAACTTCCTAAAGGGGAGAAAATCATAAGCTGCAGAACTTAATTACATTTCACAAACCATTTGCCTTTGGTTCCCGGCTTGGCAAAGATTAAATCAAAGGCTCCTCACAAATGAGCTCGCTCGCCCTATTTATTTATTCATATGAAAGGTGATTTCCTGAAGGTGGACAAAGAACATTGTAATAATGACAACACAGGGGCTGATCCGAAGCACAGTAAAGTCAGGGGGAGTCTCTCTATTAACTGTGCCTGCACCATGGCCCTGCCCCCTGCTCTGCCCCCACTTGGCCTCCTCCCCCAAGGTCCTGCCAATGCTCCACCCCCCCTCTGCTCCAGGCCCTACTCCTGCTCAGCCCCCTCCCCCGAGACCCCTCACCCACTGCCTTGTGAGCAGCGGGTAGGGGGGTCCTTGGCGGAAGAAAGAGCAAGGGCGGGACCTCAGGGGGAAGAGACGGAGCGAGGGAGAAAAGACTAGCAGCCTGGGTGGGACCTCGGCAGGAAGAGGCAGAGTGGGGAAGGGAAGACTAGCAGAGCGGGCAGGGCCACAGGGGAAGAGGACGAGTGGGGCCTCAGGGCAGAGTGGGGGCGGAGCCATGGCCCAGGCGCCCTTTCAGTGGTTGCGCTCCAAAGGTGTCCAGAGGGAGGTTAGCCTTCCCTGGCCTCTTATACCCACCGCCCATACTTGGAGTTTGGATCAGGACCATGTTAGGTGAGATCTGTGACTCTGCTCCAGTCCCTTTGCCCAGCTCCCAAGGCACAGAGGAGCCAGTAAGATGGGATGACTGGCACCAAAACAAACAGGCTTTGAAATGTGTCTTGATCCTCCTCTGTTGGACTCATTTGAATCCAGGTGCCTCTTCTCACCATGCCATCTTGCCACAGTAAAGACAATTTTGTGTTATTGCCGCCTGCTTCCCAAGGAGCAGGATTCCTGGCATGTAAAATTCAAGAATTAAACCCACACACGTTTGCACAACCTCCTGTATTCCATCCAGCAGGCCAGCTTTGGTCACAGCCATGGCAGTTCTGTTCATCCTAATGCATAATGCAGGAAAGCCTGAGGTTTTGGGGCATACACAATTAATCGAGAAAGAGAGCTTGATTTTTAGATATTCACTAATATTTTCAGGAAGGAAAGAGGTTAGTGCGGTTTCATTTCTCCTCGTTCGCCTTTGTTCGGTCGGTGGTGATTATTTTTAAATTACTCAAGATGTTGTGAGTTTAAGGGGTTTTCTTCTCTCCATCATTGTCAAAATGTCAATTCTAATGAGAGCCTCCACAAACATGCTATACCTAAGTGGTTTAAGCCTTTAGGCTAAACCGGCAGCTGATAACACTTCGGATGAGTCAGAAAGGCTCATGTGTCTCTTTCTTATTTTGTATTTTTCAGCTGGAATGTCTTCATCAAAATTAGATATTTAAGCTTAAATAAAACCATGCCTGAGATGCCTGCTTGTCAGCTACCCGCAGAGCAGTTTGGAATTCAGTATCTGTCACTGCAGTCACATTAGGAAAAAGGAAGCATCTGTAAAATAGCAATAATTGAAAATTAATAGAAGATTAAATTAACACATAATTAGAAATCGCTAATACTCCCCATGAACAAAGACTGATCCCAACAGGAGCTTTATGAATTGAACAGTAAGTGTACAATGCCTAGTCTTGGCCCTGTCTTTACTCCAGCCTGCAGATCATTAAAGCAATTATAATTTCACAGAGGTTTGATCTGCAATTGATTTCTTTGTGATAATTCAATTTAGAAGCTTGCTTCCTCCAGGGTAGAAAATGACAGAAGATGAAGTGTATAAATCTTTAGTGCCGTCCATGGGTGTACTCGTAACGCTGGCAAGCAGCCAGCAAGGATTCAGTCCAAAGGATAGTCTTCCACTGACCTTATGGGTGGAGTGTCAGGCATTTTAGTACTTAATTAGAAAATGATCAATAGGGGCCGACTACCAGGCAGTGCTGGAATAGGGCACAGGCAGAGCACAGCTACTTATCAGCTGCTGCTTTGTTATACACAGAGCAATGCTCAGAACATACATTTTTCAAAAGAATTCCAATAGCATAAAAAATATCAGGATACAAATGTCATCAAAGCCATCATTGGTATCTACCCTCCCTTAGAATTAAGCACAGGCCTGGTCAATGTTACCTCTAATTTTTGACAGGCCGCGTGCTCAAAAAATTTCTGTGCAAATTGTTGTGTGTGCGGTGTTTCGCCATCTGTGCGGAGTTTAGGATCTGTGTGCGCACGCCCACGCGTACAGCTTAGAGGGAACAGTGGGCCTGGTATTACGGCTAAAAGGGGCTTATGCGGAGAAGGCAGACAGGGTGAGGATGTGGGTCAGATGTTCCACATCAGCAGATGATGCCCTAGGAGGTACCAGCCTGGTGGTGAGAACAGTCAGATGGGGGAAATCAGAGATGGTTGCACTGTGGAGAGTGTCTGGCTGGAAGGGCATTTTGAAGAGGTGACTCTTGTCATACCAGGCCAGGCCCCTCTTCATCCCTACACATGAGGCTGTTACCCCCAACCAGTGGTGAGCTGGAGCCAGTTTGCACTGGTTCGCTAGAATCAGTTGTTAAATTTAGAAGCCCTTTTAGAACCGGTTGTTCCGTGAAGGATAACCAGTTCTAAAAGGGCTTCTAAATTTAAATCGCCCAAAAGTGGCGCCTTAGGTGCTGACTCCACAGGTGCTCCAGCCCTGGAGCACCCCAGGGGAAAATTTGGTGGGTGCAGAGCACCCACCAGCAGCTCCGCGCCCCACCCCTGGCCCCAGCTCACCTCCGCCTCCTCCCCTGAACGCACCGCCCCGCTCTGCTTCTCCGCCCCCCGACCGGCTTTCTGCGAATCAGCTGGTCGCGTGGGAAGCCGGGGCAGGCTGAGAAGCAAGCGGCGGCTTCCCACTCAGGCCCAGGGAGGCAGAGCGGAGGTGAGCTCAGGCGGGGGGGGGGGCGTGAGGAGGGCTGCCCACGCCACCCCAAGTAACCTGGGGGGTGGGGTGGGACGGTGTGCAGGGGAACTGCTCCCCGTCCCAACTCACCTCCGCCACCCTCGGCCTGAGTGTGAAGCCACCGCCTGCTTCTCAGCCCTCCCCGGCTTCCCGCCGAACAGCTGATTCGCGGGAAGCGGGCTGGCGGGGGGCGAGGAGAAGCAGAGCGGGGTGGCAAGTTCAGAGGAGGAGGCGGAGGTGGAGCAGAGGTGAGCTGGGACCGGGCGCGAGGCGGGGAGCTGCCGGTGAGTGCTCTGCACCCACCAAATTTTTCCCGTGGGTACTCCAGCCCCAGAGCACCCAGGGAGTCAGCGCCTAAGGTGCCACTTTTGATGTGATCAGTGGGGGGAGCGGCTGCTCCCCCCCTAACTACACTCCCCTGCCCCTAGGAGCCAGAGGGACCTGCCAGATGCTTCCTGGGAGATGCCCCAGGTAAGCACCACCGGGACTTCCCACCTAGCCCCCTGGCAGGTCCCTCTGGCTCTTAAGGGTGGGGTGGGCACCCACTGCAGTGGCCCACGAGACCCTCCTGCCCAGTTCTGGGGGCAGTCAGGGGACAGGGGAGGGAGGTGGATGGGGCAGAGGTCCTGGGGGGGCATCAAGGAATGCGGGGGGTTTGATGGGACAGAGTCCCGGGGGCAGGGGTGGGCAATGACCCCCTCGTGGGGTGAGGAGGGAACCCATTGTTAAGATTTTGGCAGCGCATCACCACCCCCAACCATGCCCAGTGCAGCTGGAATATTTCCTCTCTGAAAACCAGACAGCTAGAAACTCGGGCTAGAGAAAAGACCTGTGGAGTCATCCAAGCTACGCAGCGGCCATGAGAGGATCCGAACTAGCTCTAGTCAACACCTGCCCTGTTCACAGCTGCCAAGTTCTGGGGTGCTCCCTGCGGGGGATTTCTGCTTGATATGAGTGACCAAGTGACGTGAGGGAGTTGTTCCAAGTTCAGTGTGTCCCCCTCCACATCTAGTGTTACCCTCACCCCTTTCTCTGGCCCCATCCGTTTTCTCTAGCATTATCACTTTGCACATCTCTGTACGTACCCATATTTCCCCCTGCCCTCTTTCCTTCCTCTTTTCAGTCTTTTTTCCCCCCTACATTCCCTACCCGTCCCCCCAAGTCTATTCCCCTCCTGGTCCTTCTGCATCCCCACCAGGTCCCTCTGCCGCCACTCACTTCTGAGCTAGGTCCCTTTTCTCCTATTCTCACGCGCACACGTTCTCCTCGACATGTGGGCGGGCAAGCATACCCTGCTGCTGCGGTCACGGGGCAAGGCCAGGAGACGAGAGATGGGAACGCCGCTGGCCGCCTCTCTGGTTCTCACTCTGCTATACAATGCATCTCGAGCAATGGAACCATGTACTTCCATTGTGTTGGAGGTCTACTGGTGCCCCAACTGAATTTCAGCCAGAGGCTTTGCAGCCAAAGCCAATTCAGCATAGCTCCAGCGGGCACTGCAGAGAGCGGCTCCCACCCTCCTGCCCGCCATGCAGCCGGTATGTTGGGGCTCAACTATTGCAATGGACTCACTCAGCATCTTCAGCCAGCAGACCAGGAGCTCCGCTGACTGGCTGAGTCTGCTCCTGTGTCTGGCCACAAGCTGGCAGAGCACAAGTTTAATGCAAAACAGCCTCATCCCCGTGTATACGTGGAAGCGCAAAATTGCATGCAGGAAATTAAATGCTAGCTGGATTATTAACACCAACCTGAGCGAGATTTCTATGCTTATCTCAACTCTATCCTGGGGCTTTTACATTCCTGGATCAACATGTGCATTTCAGACACAAAAATGTACCTGGCTGGGAACATGGAGAAAATAGGCAGAGGGCTGATGGAGCCTGGGTATTGTATGGATTAAGTTTTCACATTACATTCCTTAAGTGCATCTCCCCTCTGCTATTCTAGAGCATCAGCCTCTTAGCCAGGAACTGAGGTGGCTGTAGCATGCTTCTTCCCACATGCGTGGGGTTATCTAATCCTGCATCTCCTCACCGCAAAGGTAAAAGCTACCGTGCCTGTGAGAGAGAGAGCCACAATTTACAGTTAATCCCGGCACAAATGGCAGAGGAAGCAACCCAGCATTGCTGTAGCTGAAGAGCACTCAGCAGTTGCTACTGCACTCCCCTGGCAATACTTCAGCTGATGGGCAGTGAAATATAACCCAGCAGATTCCTGCATGCCACAAACCAGACAAGCTGTAGATCCCAGGATGCCAGGAGTTTAATGCCTCGTCTCAATACTCAGGGCCGAGTAGCCGGCTGTTTACTGCCCAATGATAATAGGTTGCTGGAGGCTTATTGGTACCCAGTCCACTAAGTGCTAATAAAACAATGGGGGTGAGTGTGGAGAAGGATATAGCTCCACAGAATAAAACCCACAACGATGCAGTGAGTCCAACTCAGCACAGGAAATTGGGAGCAAGTGGGGGGTGGGGGGCGCGGGAATAATAGTTTGCTAAGCAACTGCTGTGCTGCATGACTCCCCTCCCAATTAAACTGCATTAGCAGCATGTGGGAAATAACGTATCTAGTTGAAACCAGCATGTAGGGACAGAAATATCCCCTTGTTAACTTGCTTTCTTCCTGTTGGCCTCCCATACTGCTTAATTTCTATTGTGCACAAAGAATCTTCTTTTCTTCTGCGTTCTAAGAACACGTTTGTTTGAATCCTGGTGGAGCAACATCGCAGTTTGCCTTTTCTGCTTCTCCATATCCAATTGCGTTTGTTAATATTTTACCTTCAGTTGTCGCAATGCTTCTGGCCTTTTAAAAATGTAATGGAACCTGTTCCAAACAGGGGAAAGGATGTAAATGACACTTTTAGCTTCAATTGCTTTCATTAAGCTTGACAGCTGGAATCAGTGTGTCAGGATACACTAAAAAATTAAAATCCACTATTTCAAGGCTGGGGGGATACAGTTAGAGCTAGGTTGTGCAATAAACACATTCATGTTGATGAGCATTTACACACCTGCATATTCCTACTGACTGCTTGTGAGAGTAGGTGCTCACTCACCGAAGCAAGGGTTGCAAAACTAGCTGTTAATAATTTTATTCTTAGCATTTTCTGCAGGTCTTTTGTTTGTTTTTCTATTATGGTAGTGCTTAGCGGCTGTAATCAAGATCTGGGCCCTAATTGTGCTAGGCGTCGTACATACACATAAAAGATAGTCCAGTCCCCGCCCTAAAAGAATTTACTATCTAAATAGACAAAGGGATCCCCTTGTTTAAGATGGAAGAACTTTAAGGTGCCTTGTGCGGGTGCAGCGCAACGCATCGCTGGGAGAGAGCTCTCCTAGCGCTCTAAAAACCCACCTCCATGAGGGGCGTAGCTACCAGCGCTCAGGAGGGGGTGTTTTTTCACACCCCTGAGTGAGAAAGTTGCAGCACTGAAAATTACCAGTGTAGACAAGCCCTGAGGCACAGAGGGATTGTGACTTTCCCAGGGTCACACAGGAAGTCTCCTGAGTCCCAATCCGATGCCTTAAGACCATCTTTAGTCTACTTGTTTTAAGTACAAAAAAAGGCACTATGCTGATTTGCATTTTATAGACTCCTCGTGATAATACTTTGCATAGCTGTTTGTTTGGGGACCTCAAAGTACTGTGGCAAGATGGCCAATTTTAGTCCAGGGGAGGGGAGGCGGGTCCTGCGCTTTTCTTGGCAGGGAGCTAAGATGCCACCCTTTGCCCCTGCTCTTGGGTGCCAAGGGCCCCTCTACTAACCCGGGAAGGTGGTAGAGGAGGGAAGCGGGGGAGGGGTCCGGGTTTGCTCCTCGCTCTGAGACCCAGCCCCTCTCAACCCCTGTGGGTTTCTTACCCTCATCCCCCTTAGGTGGGGTTATCCTTGGTCCTTAGGTGCTGGGGGGAAGGGAGTCTCCCTGTCCTGCTGGGCAGCATCTCCCTTACTCCAATTCTCAGATCTTCCAAATCTCTCCACACACCTCCAAGCTCCAGTCCTTCCTCCTCCCCTGTCTGCCTGGCACAGGGGGTTTTATTAGGTTCCTAACAGGGCCTTAACTGACTGCAGGTGCACCAATTAACCTGCAGCCACCTTCCCTAGTCTACAGGGAACCACACCTTAATTAGCCTTCAGCTTCTATATTTCCCCTCTAGCACTCTCCCACTTCTCCCTGGCCCTCCTGTATCATATATCCCCCCACCACCCCTGCTCAACACCACGGGGTTGGGCTACTTGGGACTGAAAGACAGTGTTGTCATGACAGGCTGTCCGCATTGTCGTGTTGGCTTCCGGCTCTGTGTTGTATCCGGAAGTGGAAAGGTTGCAGGGATAGAAACCATCTAGTCACTCGTGCATTCCTCTCCTTGTTTGTGTGCATCCATTGGAGTGGGACATGGTCTGTCACAAGGGTGAACCGCCGCCCAAGCAGGTAGTACCATAGAATCTCCATGGCCCATTTAACCACTAAGCATTCTTTTTCTACTACGGCGTATCATTGCTCCCTGGGCAGGAGCTTTTGGCTAAGGTAAAGGATTGGATGCTCCTCATCCCCCATCATCTGTGAAAGGATGGCCCCAAGTCCTACCTCCAAGGCGTCTGTTTGTAAGATTAATTCCTTTTTAAAATCTGGGGCTATGAGCACTGGATGTCTGCAAAGGGCCGTCCTTAGGTCTGTGAAAGCTTCTTCTGCCGCTTTGGTCCACTTAATTATCTCCAGGCCCTGAGCTCTTATCAGGTCCATCAGAGGTGCTGCCCTTGTGGTGAAGTGAGGGATGAACCAGCGAAAGTACCCCACTATCCCTAAAAATGCTCTGACTTGCTTCTTGCGGATCGGATGGCGCCATTCCTGTATTGCCTTCACTTTGTTCCATTGCAGCTTCACCAGGCCCCTTCTGACTACATACCCGAGGTATCTGGCCTTGACTAACCCTATTGCACATTTGGACGGATTAGCGGTGAGGCCAGCCTGTCTAAGAGCATCTAGTACTGCTTCCACTTTCCGCAGGTGCGTCTCCCAGTCAGAGCTATGGATTACCACGTCATCTAAATAGGTGGCAGCATACTTGGTATGGGGTAGAAGTAATCTGTCCATCAATCGCTGGAAAGTCGCAAGGGCCCCATGGAGCCCAAAAGGGAGGACGGTATATTGGAAAAGGCTATCGGGTGTAGAGAAAGCGGTTTTCTCCTTGGCTTCCTTAGCCAAGGGGATCTGCCAGTAGCCTTTTGTCAAGTCCAAGGTGGTTAAGTATCCGGCCTTACCTAACTGATCCAACAGCTCATCAATATGTGGTATTGGGTAGGCATCGAATTGGGATACCTCATTTAACTTCCGGAAGTCATTACAAAACCTCAGGCTGCCATCAGACTTGGGGACCAAGACAATAGGGCTGGACCACTGGCTGTGTGATTCCTCAATCACCCCAAGTTCCAGCATCATCTTTGCTTCTGCCCTAATTTCTTCTCTTTTTGCCTCTGGTATGTGATAGGGTTTTATTGTCACCCTTACTCCAGGACAGGTGATGATGTGGTGCTGGATCAGCATATAAGGCCTGGTTGTGTGGAGAACACGTCTTGGTTCCTCTGGATCATTTCGACAACCTCTGTTCGTTGTTCTGGGGCTAATTCGGGGGATATCTTTACCTGCCCTTGTGGGCCATCTGCCTGGGATGGAACTGGCAGGACAGCCAGGCATGTCTCCCGATCATGCCAGGGTTTCAGTAAGTTGACGTGGTGTATCTGCTCTGGCCTTCAGCAGTCTGGCTGCTTCACCTTATAATTCAAACGGCTTCCACAATCTCATAGGGTCCATGCCAACTGTCCAGAAACTTACTTTCTGTTGTTGGTACCAGCACCGGTCTCCTGGTTGAAATTTCCGTGTTTTTGCCCGACAATTGTAGTAGGTTCATTGGGACTCTTATGCTTTTTCCAAATGCTCTCATACTATGGGGGTCACTCAGGCTATTCGTTCTCTCATCTTGGCTACATGTCTAATGACGTTCTTCCCCAGGTTGGGTCGTTCCTCCCATTCTTCCTTCGCAATGTCTAATATAACACCTGGGTGGCATCCATACAGTAACTCGAAGGGGGAGAATCCAGTAGATGCTTGGGGAACTTCTCGTATTGCAAACATCAGGTATGGGAGGAGGATATCCCAGTCTTTTCCATCTGGGGCCACCACCTTTCGGATCATGCTCTTGAGAGTTTGGTTAAATCGCTCAACCAGACCATCTGTTTGGGGATGGTAGACTGAGGTTCGCAAGGCTTGGATGTGGTATATAAGTCTTTCATTACTTTTGACATGAAGGGAGTCCCTTGGTCTGTCAGGATGTCCTTAGGGACGCCTACCCTAGCAAAAATCTGCACCAGTTCTTTTGCAATTGCCTTGGATGTGGGATTTCTTAAAGGAATGGCTTTGGGGTACAGTGTAGCGTAGTCCAGAGTGATGAGTATGCTTCGGTGGCCCTGGGCCATTCTTTCTAGAGGGCCCACTAGATCCATTGCTATCCTTTCAAAAGGTACTTCAGTTATAGGCAAGGGTACCAACAGGACCCTTAACTGAGGTCGGGGGCTATGCAGCTGGCACTCTGGGCAGGAGGTGCAATAGCACTGGACTTCTGCCCGTACCCCCGGCCAGTAGAACCTCCTTAGGACTCTATCCAGGGTCTTGTCTGCTCCTAAATGTCCCCCAAACAGATGGCTGTGAGCTAACTCTAATACGGCCCTTGTGTGCTTCCGTGGCACCACGAGCTGTTCTTCTACGTCCCCCCCGTATTGGCACTACCCGGTACAACAGATCCTGCTTGATTATATAGTCGGGCCCTGGGCCTTTGGTTTTCCCTTCTACTTGCACGCCATTTACCTCTACTATCTCCTCCCTCACGTTCGCATACAGTGGGTCATTGGCTTGGTCCTGCTCAAAACAGTTGCTTGAGGGACCAATCTGGCCTGATTCTATTGGAATGGGCTATCCTCCTTCTCTTGGGGTGCTTCCGCTCGTGCTGGGGACCATTTCCAGGTCTCCCCGGGACCTCCTCCCAACCAGGGCAGCTCTTTGGTTTGCTGCCAAAATCCTGGCTCCTAGTCTTTTGTCTGCCCTCCTTTCCCATCTGGATTTCCGTGACTTCCCGGGGGGTGAAAATAACTCTGGGGAAAACCCAGCAAAAATTGTGGTAGGGTCATCCATGGGCACCTCCGACTCTGCTCGGGTTTTACTTCCCTCCCCTAACTCAATGGGAGGGAGTAAGCTCTCGAACCCAGGAAAGTCCCTGCCAATTACGACCGGATGGGGAGCTTGGGGACCACCCCTGCAGTCATCTTGGTAGTGTTTCCCTGGATCTCGATCTCTGGTCTACAGGGAACCACGCCTTAATTAGCCTTGAGATTATAGATTTCCCCTCTAGCACTCTCCCACTGCTCCCTGGCTCTCCTATATCACAGTACTTTTTAGATATTAATTAAGCCTCAAAACCCTACTGAGGCAGGTGGTATTCCCATGTGACAGATGGGGAAACGGAGGTATGGCAGTGACATGCCTTGCCCTGAGCCAGGCATAGAACTCACTCTTCTAGCTGTCTAGGCTTCTTGAACCTTAGTACTCACTTGACTTATTTTTGTGTCTGACGGGTTGTAATCCATGTTAGTACAATAAAACCTGCCTTAGAGACCACCTGTCATAAATGACTACTTGCAGAGGCCACAGAACACGACTCTTCTGTGGTGTGCAAACCTTTGAAGAGAGATCACCTCTTACAAGGGACCACTTTTGCTAACTCCATGAGCAGTCGCTCTCGGCCTGTTTTACTGTATCTATATTCCAAAGCAAAGTCTAGACAAGAGCTGTTTCAGGGAATTAAGAATTCCCTAGGTGTGCCGAGCACCAGACTAGTACTTGTTGGGAGACCAGTGCAAGTCAGAAATATACGTTACTCATAGTGCATAGCCTGTGGTTACTGCGTCGTCTTCCTCTTTAATCCAAGAGTTTGTGGAAACAAGCAAAAACTAAATCAGGTGACAGTCATTGCGGCCTAAGAAGGAGGTTAAGCATACTGAAGAGAAGCAGGCTATGTTTTGGCGAGGATGAGGCACAGGTAACAGTGGGTATGTCTGCATTGCAATCAGATCTGTGACTGTAGCATGTGTAGAGATACCCGAGTTAGCTTTACTCTAGTTAGCACAAGTACCAACAGCAGGGAAGCTTTGGCAGTATGGACTTGTACAGCCTGCATTGCTGCAGCTTCGCTACCATTGAATCTAGCTAGCTCAAGAACTGAACCTAGCTGAGGTATGCCTATGTGTGCTGCCTTGCCACCTCCAGCTGCAGTGTAGTCTGACCCAGAGATGAGGAGGGCTGGTTGTCTGGCATGGGGGGGGGGGGCGGAATTCTCCACTGCATAGAGTAAAATGCAAACATCCAGGGATATTTTGAGCAAAACATCCTTACTTTTACAGTAAAGGAAATATTTAAATATGCTGTTTAGAATAGTTTTAAATAATGTTAACCTCCCCACCCCCTCAATTTCATTACACTAGCCATGCTTCCTGGCAGACTCATGCTGAGTAGAGGATTGGCTGGGGGGCCAGAAGTCATGTTTTATTAACACCCTTCCATCCTCACCCAAAAACCAGGTGTTTTATGATAGACGTCACAGACAAACATAGAATCATAGGACTGGATGGGACCTCTAGAGGTCATCTAGTCCATTCCCCTTCACTCATGGCAGGACTAAGTATTATCTAGACCATCCCTGACAGGTGTTTGTCTAACCTGCTCTTTAAAATCTCCAGTGATGGACATTCCACAACCTCCCTAGGCAATTTATTCCAATGCTTAATCACCCTGACAGTTAGAAAGTTTTTCCTAAAGTCCAACCTAAACCTCCCTTGCTGCAATTTAAGCCCATTGCTTCTTGTCCTATCCTCAGAGGTTAAGAAGAACAAGTTTTCTCCCTCCTCCTGGTAACAACCTTTTATGTACTTGAAAACTGTTTTCATGTCCCCGCTCAGTCTTCTCTTTTCCAGACTAAACAACCCCAATATTTTCAATCTTATCTCATAGGTGCCTTAGTGACAAGTCAGCCTAGACAGGGTTAATGAAAGATAACATGGGCACCATTCTCAGTTATGCTGGAGTTAACTCCACTTCAGACAGTAGTTTTATGTTTATGGAAAGCCAATGTCAGAGCCGAATCAGCATCCATTTTATTAAGAGACCCCTGAAACCTGATGTGGTCATGTGATCCATCAGTGGCCATCTTGGAGAAGTTACCTTTGGAGACACCAAGGAGACAAGATGTGACAAGACTGAGCTCCCGCAAAGGGACAGTTCCACAGTGCACTCTGTTCCTGTGAAACCAGCGCCTAGTGGGACAGAGATATACACATGCAGTGATGTAACTGCAGCCACAAGTCTGGATCCTTATCTGAAGCTTTTTTAAAGTAGAGCTGGAACTAGGTTTTCCTTTCAATCTGTCTGGAAACTGTTTTCCTTGGTTGCCAGACAGTGTGGGCACTCCCAAACAACGCAGCTTGATATTACTCCCCAACGCTGTTAGTAGCAGTAGAGCACCATAATCATTTCCGCTGTTTGGGAAACAGAATCTTTGCCCTCCCGCCCCCCGAAATTCAAATACTAGTTTTCATCCCAAAACAGGACAAAAAGTTGAAAGATCAAAAATGTTTCATGGCATAGGAGTGTAGAGTCAGAGATGTAGGCATGGAACATTTCACCGGTTTTGGTTAAAACAAAACACAGGTGTGCAGAGGGCAGGCAGCATATATTTGTTTGCAAAGAGGGGCCAGGAGACACTCCAACAAGGCTAGCTAATAGTGAGAACCAAGGGAGGCCCAGGGCACAAGCATGGCCCCAAGCAGCCTCAATGAAAGGCATCCAACAATATTTAATATCAGCAAAGAGATTGTTTCGGCTGCTGTGGATGAGGTGCCCTTTGCTTGACATCAGATGCTGTGCGGGTATGTGGGAGGGAGAGGAGCGCTGTGTGACAACAGCTGTCACTAGCTGTTCCACACTGTAGGTTAAAAGAGTGATATCTGCAGCTACTTTCTGGGCTTTGCTTCTGCTCCAGCTAGCTTAGCCAATGTCTCCTGCACACCCCATTTAATACAATTGGATGGTGAGCGTCATGATTTATGATTTCAGGGTGTATTAAATACACAGTTCGGATACATTTTCCAAAAGCAGCTACTAATTGACTTAGGAGGCAAAGTCCCATTTCCCAAACAAACTTGGGCCCCAAGGGCCCTGACTTTTTAGGTGCCTAAAAATACACGTCTACTGAGATTTTTCAAAAGCCCCTAACTTCCATTGCAATTAATGGGAGCTAGGCACCTAGTGGGATTTTCAAAAGCACCTAGGCACCTCTCTGCATCTTTAGCTACCTAAATATTTTTCCAAACTCTGGCCCCTAGAAGTTTAAAACTCACTGGAAGTAAGTGGGACTTCCCTTTTGAAAATGGGTCTTCCCCTCCGAGAGGTATGTCTACACTGCAATGAGAGGTGTGACTACAGCATGATACCACAGCAGTGAAACCACGGCAGCATGGGCAGCAGCACAGGCTAGCACTGGAGTATGTGCCCAGGGTCCCTTTGTGCCTTTACAGCCCGTGCTGTTGCCCACGCTCCCACGGCTTTACTGCTATTGTTTTTCAAACTAGCTAGATCAAAAGCAAGCTTGAGTATGTCTACACATGCTGCAATGTTGACACACCCTTAGTCACTCCAGGACCTTTTGAAAGTTTCTCCCTTAGGCCTGCTCTACGCTGGGATATACAGGTGTGATGCTAGAAGAGGTTATCTACCGTGTTGGTTAGACCATATGTTAAGAGGCTAGTGTAGACAGGGCAGCATGTACTTTAACATGTGCTAAGTTTGTCGGATTTATCCTAAGGACCTCCCTAGGCTTTAATTCAACCAGCTAGGCCATATTCCTTGTATTTTCACATGTTAATTAGAAGGTGTTAGCTGACACTTTCTAGAGTCATGCCTATAAAGTGTAGTCTAGAATGATAAAGCCTCATTGTGAAATTCACCTCCCAACCCTGCTGCACAAATCCAGCTTTGGGCAGGGAATTACGTGAAGGCTGGGGAGCAGTGGAATCATTTCTCTTCCCCTGGGTATTGGACAGTGACCCAACCCCTCTGCCTACTGTTCCCAACCCTGATCTGGAATAGCAGATAAGACCCTTGGGAGTTTATGGCCATTAGATTCATGTCATTGTAGAACGAGTGACCCCAGGGTGTCTCCTCTCCCTTGGGCTGTCCCTCCAACCTGTTCTAATCTTGAAGGAACAGGGGCAGAATTCAATTTTTAAAATATAATTTTGGTGGATAATCAATTTTTAATCAGTTGTTTAGATTTTTTATTGTCACAGTTGCAGGAAATTATGGGGAGACAATTGTTTAATGACGGATACTGAGATTCAGAAAGTTGAAGCTGCATCAACTGTTAAAACAAGTTGTCAACCTCACATGTCAAAATATACAAAGCAAATATCCTTAAATCATCCCTGGTTTTTACTATTCATTTGCTAGTCTATTTGTAATGAGCCTAATTCAAAAGTCTAAGTCACTGGATTTTGACTAAACTGTCAGTGGGCATTTTTCTTTCTCTGCCTGTCTGTAAGTTGATTGTTATCAATGGAGATGTTTGTGTGTGGCTGGCAAAGTCTGTTTACCAACATTTACTGATAAAAATTGAATCCTTCCAAGCCTGCCTTCCAAGTCCAGCTCTGCTATTTACAGAGGTTGAGGGAGCCCCTTTACACCCAGTCTGCAGCTGCCAGTCCTCACACCTCATAGTCACTGCTGTACTGGGGACCTTTCGAGGCTCTTGTGCTGATAAGCGTTACCCCCCAGTAAAGTGCACGAGCGTTAGTTCATCTCCACCTTGCATCTCTTTCTGAAAAGCCTTAATATCATTTTTGCACTATACGTGCACAGATCTTTTAAACAGAACCATTGTCTGTGGATGTCCCATCTCCCATTGGCTGCTCTACATTTGGTGAAATACTCCTATGAGAAAATACCACAATATTCTTGAGTAAGGGCCCAATACACTACAGTTTTCAGCATTAGTAGAACAACATTTTGGACCCCTACTTTTAACTAACAGTAGCACCTTGTATAACTGTAAATGCACCTCCTTTTAAAGCAAAGCTGAGCTGTTACCCTGTTTGCTTGCCTGTTCAGAGCCTTGTTCTGAGAAAGGCAAGGGAAGTGAATGCCAATTGCAATGGTCACTTGCCTCTTTCTACCTGTCTGTCGAATAGAGACCTTTTCAACACAAATACAAACTGCATGTCAAAATTCCTCTTGTAGTTTGTATCTGGGTATAAAGTCCTAAAAACCACCTGTAAGATGTCAAGTTAAATTGCAGACTTGCTGACCTTTTAAAGGTAGCTAAAGTGAATCATGCTGCCACTGATGCATTGATTAGTAGCCCACTTCAATATGGGAAAAGCCGCTTAGCAACCAGCGCAGTGTACAATCTGTTCCAAACGAGAATGATGGTTTCCGTTTATGGAAGGAAATGTACAGCTGCCTGTATGAGCTTTTCTAGCAGAGTATTGAACTGCCATAATAATGACAGTATGTTACATGGGAGTCCCTTTTTATTAATTGAGAGCAGGTGCCGTTCTAGAGTCCACACATTGTGCAGAACCTATACTCACCTGCTTCCTGAGGCTTGGTTTCATTAACACAGAAATTAGCAGGATAACATCTCTCCAGGCTCAGCTGTTTGTCAGGTTCTTCCCTCCTGGGTTTGGTCGGCCAGCAACAGAGCTACTCCCACCTCTAGTATATCCCCCAGGAGTGCTCTGGCAGCCAGGGGTATCTGGATCTCAGAGCCCTCTATCCCTTCCTAGCCACCAACCCCAGCAGAGTCAAACTGGATGAGCATAAAAATGGGACCACGATGCCAGTTTTGCAAAGTGAAGTCACATTTTAAGGGGTAAATTTTCACCGGGGCTGAGGTCCAGCCTTCCTTTCCGCAGATACAGTTTGTATCCACAAAAGGAAGTCTGCAAAAGCCCGAGTACACTTGCTTCTATCATTAGCATCATTTGTATTATGGTATCCGTAGTATTGTCTGCCACTTCCCATGCACTTCCCTGTGTCCAGCAGTGCTTCTGTAGTGCCCTGCTAACAATTTCTCCCATCTGCAGAGCTCTCCCATTACATTCCCACCAAACACAGTCTCCAGGCTCTTCTGGCCAGGCTTTTATCTGTTATCTATTTTCCCACTACAGCAAACCAAACCTGAAAACTATCTAGTAGTTACCCTGCTGCTCTTCAGCTCTGGCCCACAAGGGTCTCTCCGCCATAGCTGACTGCCAGGCCTCCTGCCTCTCACAGTCTCAGCAACTAACCTACCACACCCCACCACAGCTTCTTCCTCATTGCTGCTTCCTGCTGCTCTTCGAGTGGCTCTGCTTGGTCCAGCCCAGGTGTGGCTTCTTTGTAATCAGGGTTGGTAGCCCGAGGCCCTCCAGCCCTTAAAGGCAAGCCACACGGTTACAATAGCCTCTAGAGGCCCCCAGTCTAGAATCACCTCTCCGTTGTGCTGGGTGCTGTACAAACTCACTGTGAGAAACCGTCCCTGACCATATCAGCTAGCAATTTAAATAGAAAAGACAGACAACAATGATCTTTACTAACAGGAATCTGAGGCTATGGCTACACAAGGCAGTTTACAGCAGTGCAGCTGCACCACTGTAAGCTCTGCAATGTAGCTGCTCTAAGCCGACAGGAGAGAGCTCTCCCATTGGCTTAGAGTGGCTACATTAGAGAGCTCACCCATCGGCTTAATGACTCCCCCACGAGCAGCGGTAGCGACATCGCTGGGAGAAGTTTTTCCACTGACCTAGCGCTATCCACACTGGTGCTTTTGTTGGTGAAACTTACATCACTCAGGGCAATGTAAGCTGTAGTGTAGACACAGAGATTATGTCACGGGCCCAAGTTCCCACTGGGAAATCTGCAATAGAGCCAGGAACTAAAGCTGGATCTCCCAAGTCCCTATGTCTTAAACATAAGACCCTCCTCCTCCTACCTGCAGTCCGGTATTCAGAGGTCAGCTATTTGGATTTGTGCCTGCAGTCAAATCACCGGCATAAAGGGTGGGTATGTACCCTTAAAGATCAAGGTAACACACCTGGAAAAGCCACTTTGAGGAAGATTATATTTTACAAGATGAACTTGCCTGAGCTCCAATGTGATACAAAAATGATGCTTAGAAAATCTGGGTCAAACCGCGTTTACGGGAGCTACCTCACTGATTCAGTGCCCCAGTTAATTGGTGGTGCTCTGCGAGATCTGTAAAACCAGGCTGCAAGGGTGCCCTTTACCAGTCAGAGATGTGGAACGTACAGCAATTGGATGTCCACAGACTATGTCTGAGATTTCCAAAGGGGTCCACACCTCCATTTGAAATTTTTTAGGGATCTGCAAATGAAAAAAGGTGGTAAATCCCTGATCCAGAGAAAGCAGCTACTGCCTTACCTTACAAAGGTTTGGAACCAGAATGGGTGACGTCCTTCTCTCATCAACTAGACCTGGCTGGAGCATTTTCAACTAACTGTTTTCGATGGAATATGCTGTTTTGATGAAGCTGAAAAGTTTGGTGAAGGTGCATTGATTTCAAAGACAGTCTTCATCTGGAAGATTTCTGAGGTTCTGGGCTCTCTGGTTAGATGTGACCAGAAAGAGAGAGAGCAGAACCGAAAAACTTATTTTCTAAAGCTGAAAATGGACATTTCAACGCAATTCCATTTTGTGACAACGTCGGAAAAGGTTTTGTCTCAGTTCAGTGCGGGACACAAACAAATTTCAAAGCCTCTAATGTGGCTGCAAAACAGAATTGTTGTCCTCACCTGTTAGCCCTTCTTTTGTTTCTAGCTGCGCTGCAGCCCAGAAGGAGTTTCATAGGGCCATAAAATGGAAGTGTCTTGAGCAGCCATTTCAGTTCAGGGCCTCAAGTTCAGTCCCTTACTTCAAGGGCTCATGAGATTCCCATTGCTTTACAGGGAGTTCCTCTGCTGATTCTCTGACAACATCTAGTGTCAGCAGTGTCCAGCTACCTTCAGTTAACAGGAGGGTTGCTGTCAGTGACCAGTCTTACCCAGTGGTCAGAGCAGGAGTCAGTTGACAGGAATTGAAGCTGATGGTCAGATCTAGATTACCTGGAGTGAGGCAGGCTGGGGTAGGGCAGGAGCAGGGCTAGGTGCAAGTAGCCACAGGTGCTATCACAACCATGGATGAATGCTTTGAGCAACCACTGAACTTCTACTGATGCTGGGCTTAGGAGCCAGTCGTCTGACTCGTCCCACCAATCGGGCAATGTGGCTGATCAGGCAGCCTGCTCCAGGCCAGCTGTGCTCATTAGGTTACCCAGAGACTGGCTCTGCTACTGGACCCGATTCCTGACAATGGCCACAAGATGGGAGTTTGAGAGTGGTGGTGAAATAAAGGAGAGAGTGGAAGGGTGTTCTTCTGGTTACAGCACATTCTGGGTTCTAGTCCTATCCCTGACGCAGACGTTGGCCAAGTCAAGGTCCCAGAACAGACTGGAGTAAAGTCAGAGAAGATCCTCTAAGAACCCATCGCCAGCTTCGCGCGGTGTCCTTTGCCTGCATTGGCAGGACTTCAGGAGCTTGTTTTGAACTTTTCAACAAAACAGGATTTGGGGTCAGAAAATGTCTATTTTTTAAAACAGAAACTGTCTGTGGGAAAGGATTTGTTTAGCTAAAACTTGTTGGGAAGGTTTTTCGGGTCCAGGATGGAATTTCTGGTCAAAACGAGAGAGCCCAGAGGTTGGGACACTTAGAGAATGTGGAAGACCCAGGGTATCTGCTTGATTCAGGCAAGGGCCTTGAATCCCCACATTCTAGGTGAACATCCTACCCACTGGACTAGAGTCAGTCTCTCTCCAGCCCACTGACTATTTTATTTTTTTATACAAATTGGAACAGTTCTCAAAGCAGCGCTAGACATCTGTTCCACTTTGTATAAATAATTAGTCAGTAGGCTAGAGAGACTGACTCTGTAGCCCAGTGGGTAGGACCGTAACCTAGGGTATGGGAAAACAAGCTTCAATTCCCCGCTTTGAGCCAGATGGAGCAGCCTCCATCGGTTTCAACTAACGTTCCTTCATTATTTTTGCAAGGCCAGGATTTCTGATCAAAACCAGAGAAAGCAAGACCCACCCCAGCATAGCCAATAGCTTTTTCGCCTTCTCTCTGGTTTTCTCTTGGCAAATTTAAAAAGGGTTCCTTCTGCATCAGAATGGAAACAAATCGGATCAAGACCTCACATTTTTACAAACCGGCGATCTTATTTCCCCGCCAGCCCTATTCAGGAGTTTGGTCAGGGCCACACAGCTACCCATGCAGAGCTGTCCCGATCAGCAAAGCTCGCTGCTATGTACATCGCTAGCCATTCTCTGTGCGGTAACCCAGGACACAACAGTTAGCAGCAGATTTGGATTCGGTCTGCTGTTTGGTTGGGATGTAGTTATTAAGGAAGGATCATATTCTTCGCCCCGAGAAAGAAAAGTCAGCTGGCCTATAACCTCCCCCAGATCCTCATGCTGAGGGTGGGTGCTGATGCCAAAGGTTGGCAGTTTTTCTTTTAAATACAGCACCATTGGCTGCTTGTATTATCAGATGTTGTTTAAATCAGCTCTAATGAGGCTGAATATCCTCTAAGCTCCAGGACGTGGCCATAGTTCAACATCTTTGAAAGGCCAAATAATATTCTCTCGCGCCCCGACACACGCGTGCACTGGAAAGCTCCAGAGACCACTGAATGCTCTTTTATGTTACCACAGATTGTGAGCTAGATTGTCCCTTAAAGCACCCCCTCCCTCTCCCACCCACCCCCCCGCCATGGGAGAGTAAGAGAGAAAAGAACCACCTAACCCCACCCTTGTGTAGCTGAATTCTCTGGGTGCATGGAGGCAAGTGGGGCTGTGCCCCCATTGCCTGGGTGAGGTGCTGTAGATGGACTCATCGCTGTTCCCTGACTCGCTGGCCGGACACATGCAGGAAGTAAGATTTCCACCCTCACCCCGAAAGAAAGGATGGGGTGCAGGACTCCGTCCCTCAGAGCAGTGGGTGGCCTGGGCAGAAGTTGTGACTGACTCACAGCAGCTGCTGTCATATTATTTGTTTAGGGCGGAATTACAGGAAGCAGCTTAGGCCCCTTGTGGGAGGCTCTGGGGTAGTGTCTATAGGAAGCAGGAGTCCCCAGGGGTCGGTAGGCTCAGAACTGGAGTCCAGAGAAAACCGCCTAGGAGTTAGTGCTCTAGCAGAGCAAGGAAGGGCTTAGAGGTAGCTCCAAAGGGACTGAGAGTTGAGCCCAGAGGGTGGACTGAAGAATAACCCACGAGGGGCAGAAGAACCTTTTGTTTGTTTGGACTTTTAGTTGGACTTCTGCTATCCTGGAAGGGGTTACATTTGTTTAGTGACTCAGCTGCGGGGTGGGGACAAGCTACAAGGTGCACAGTGATCTGGGTATAGGGAGGCCCTCTTCCCCTCTGAGGAGGAAACTGAGGCAGGGAATGCCTGCAGTGCCTCCCCAAGAGCCAGGAGAGGGACTCTGTGACAGGGTCACCAGATCCAGAGGGATACATGATTCTCACATAGCAAGATAGTGACTTAAACGTGTGTGTTCCTGGGTGTTACATGTCTATAAAATATCCCAGGGTGAAGAATTCCTGGCATTTCAGACCTGTTAACATCATTTCTGGCTCTCTGGAGTTCTTCAGCACACTAATCCAAGCATGACTCTTGCCACCGGATGCAGAGCACGTAGCTGGTTGGTTGGTCCCTCCTGGGAGTAATGGGATGTGCTCCTCTGCTCCTTCCGCCATCTCTCTGCAAAAGCTGGTCTGTGAAGGGGAAGAGAGGAGCCTGCTGCAACTGCCCCCTGGCCCTGGGACAGGGGGCGTGAAGAACCCAGAAGGAGCAGAGGGGAAGCTGCGGGACAGAACTGTTATGGGGGGAGGGGAATAAGAAGGGTCTGGTTCAAGCTGGGCAAGTTCATGGATGACACTAAGCTGGGGAGAGAGGTAGATACGCTGGAGGGTAGGGTTAGGGTCCAGAGTGACCTAGACAAATTGGAGGATTGGGCCAAAAGAAATCTGATGAGGTTCAACAAGGACAAGTGCAGAGTCCTGCACTTAGGACGGAAGAATCCCATGCACTGCTACAGGCTGGGGACCAACTGACTAAGCAGCAGTTCTGCAGAAAAGGACCTGGGGATTACAATGGACAAAAAGCTGGATATGAGTCAACAGTGTGCCCTTGTTGCCAAGAAGGCTAACAGCATATTGGGCTGCATTAGTAGGAGCATTGCCAACAGATGGAGGGAAGTGATTATTCCCCTCTATTCGGCACTGGTGAGGCAACATCTGGAGTACTGTGTCAAATTTTGGGCCACCCACAACAGAAAGGACGTGGACAAATCGGAGAGAGTCCAGCAGAGGGCAACAAAAATGATTAGAGGCCTGGGGCACATGACTTATGAGGCGAGGCTGAGGAAACTGGGCTTATTTAGTCTGCAGAAGAGAAGAGTGAGGGGGGATTTGATAGCAACCTTCAACTACCTGAAGGGGGGTTCCAAAGAGGATGGAGCTAGGCTGTTCTCAGTTATGGCAGATGATAGAACAAGGAGTAATGGTCTCAAGTTGCAGTGGGGGAGGTCTAGGCTGGATATTAGGAAACACTATTTCACAAGGAGGGTGGTAAAGCACTGGAATGGGTTACCTAGGGAGGTGGTGGAATCTCCATCCTTAGAGGTTTTTAAGGCCTGGCTTGACAAAGCCCTGGCTGGGATGATTTAGTTGGGGGTGGTCCTTCTTTGAGCAGGGGGTTGGACTAGAACCTCCTGAGGTCTCTTCCAACCCTAATCTTCTATGATCCGATGGACAGAACTGATGAGGGACAGGAATCAGAGCTGGCACTAGGCATAAGCAGACTAAGCAATTGCTTAGTGTTATTAATTATTAGTGTGTGTTGAGGGGAGATATTCCTGCTTAGGGTCCCGAATGGGCTAGCACCAACACTGAGAATTTTTTGTGGGCTGGAGTGGGGGGTGGAATTAACTGCTGGGTAGGGTTGGAGCAGATGTGAGGCTGAGAGCCCCTGTAGCAGGGGCTGACATCACCGTGCCCAGTATGTTCTGGAGAGTTGGCAATCAGGAGATCGTTAAAGCGATTGCATTAGTTTGTGGTGTCTTTATTTCTGAATGCCCCCTATCAGTAGCAATGGCCAGTCTACCAGTGAATGCTAATGTGCATCGCTGGGCACTGTGCTGTTCTGTCAGTGGTTTGGTGATGGCGTGTTAATAGTTGTGATGAGGGATGGGCGGGTTCCTGTGCAGAGTGAGCTTTAACATTGCCTTTTCCAGGCCTTACAAAAGGGGGTTGAATTTTGTCTCGCTTTTATTTTCTTCTGAAAGGCTAAACTGGAGATTCAATTTCTGCCTAAAGGGAGGCCCTGTGCCAAGCAGGTTGATCACCCTGAAAGTGAACTTTACATTCTACTTGTCCTTTTTTCCCTAAGATCATAACTAACATTTCATCCAGGGGCCGGGTGTCCTATACTGCACTGTTTGCCATGCATAGAATACCACTCTCCATTAAGTGATTCGAACAGCTGCTTTTGGTGTGGAGGGCCTATGGCTGGAGTCCCAGCAGAGAATGATTCCTCCTCAGTGTGGTATATGTAGCTATGTCATAGCTGCGAAGTACTGTGTAACTCTGAGTGACTTTTTTTTAGCAGTAGGTGGCTGGGTTATGGAACAGATTCCCACCCCCCTCTGGATCCACATGGCGTGAACTGCAGTGGTCCAACCGGGAGGTGACAAACACATGCATTGTGGTGACTAGGGTTGGATGAACATTTTCAATCCAAACTGTTTTTGATGTAAACTTGGCGTTTTCAACTAACTAATTATTTCCCCCTAAAAGTGTCTTTCTGTAGCTTGTTGAGTTTTCATCTCAGCCTTTTCAGCCGATAAGTGGACATTTTCACTTCTTTGACAAATAGTTGAAATTTGCCGGGGAAAAAATAAATTTTCCTCTCGGCTCTAGTTGTGACAAGATCGTCGTGGAGGGGAATGTGTGGAATAAGGCAATTCTGGTGACTGCCCTTATTTGAGGGTCCAAGGTCAATAATGAATCCAGCATGATTCCCAACCCTTCATTAAAAGCCAAAGGACAGATGCCCTTGATAGAGGACAAGGTGGTGGGTCTTGTAAGTTCTCCCCACTTAGCATTACTTCAGCCTTTACCGTTCAGTGCTGTATGTGCTGGTTGGGCCATGATGGGATTCTTATCTACCACCACCAGTGATCACTTCATTGCCTCCTGCAGAGGCTCCCAACGTTCTGAGCCCATCAGCAGGAGGGAGAAGTTCAGGCTAATTCTGCCACTGTACATTGCAGTGTTTCTCAATCTTTTCAGGATGGAAACACCTTATCTGAGGTTAAAAAAAAAATTTGCAATCCCCTTACGTTTACTATAAAAGTAAGAGTTAAAAACATATCAAAGATCACAGTGATAAGATAATTTATTTAGAGCGTGTGTGTGTGTGTTTCAGACACTGACAGAGACTACCTTACTTTGAAGGGGAGTGAGATTTTTTTTTTTTGCTTTAGCTTGTAATAAAATTTTCAGCACCTCCCAACTCCCCTGATTGCCTTCCATGACCCCCTGTGAGGAACACTGTCCTACACTAGCCATATCAGATCAACAGCCATGGTATTTCTCAGTCCCCCACTGCACTTAAGCCCATCTGATGTTGCTCACAATCATCCAGAGTCTTTGCTAACTGAAATAACTTTGTATCATGGGCAAACTCAGCCAGATTCCTTCTCCTCTTCATTCTGTAAACCTTTTCTCCCCTCATTATGGTTTGTTTAATGCCCTATTTATAGACAGGGCTGTAGAGTAGAGGAGCTGTGTCACAAAAAGGAATTCCCAGCCAAGAAGAATTTGCAATTTCAAAAACTACATTCAGTAACACTGACCCTTGAGGAACCTCATCAGTCCAGCCTGCGCCACTCTGAACAGTGGTTATTCTCTAAGACTTCTGTTTCCTGTTGCTTTGAATGGGTTTTAATCCATGCCAACACTTGCCTTCTGCACCAGCTAACCACCTGTTTCTGAAGATCTGGGTTGTGATCTTACAGTAACGGTGCAGCAGTAGGTTTCCTGTAAGTGTAAATGGACTGTGAATCATAGAATAATAGAAGATTGGGGTTGGAAAAGACCTCAGGAGGTCATCTAGTCCAACCCCCTGCTCAAAGCAGGACCAACCCCAACTAAATCATCCCAGCCAGGGCTTTGTCAAGCCAGGTCTTAATAACCTCTAAGGATGGAGATTCCACCACCTCCTTAGGTAATCCATTCCAGTGCTTCACCACCCTCCTAGTGAAATAGTTTTGCCTAATATCTAACGTAGACCACCCCCACTGCAACTTGAGACCATTGCTCCTTGTTTTGTCAAGGAGGACGTGTAAAGTTTAAGTGAGCTCTTGACCATCTTATCTCCTAGGCAGAACACGGTACACCAAGCCAGCCGTGTCTGGGTCTGATGGTATCTTACAAAGATGTGCCACTGGTTTGTCAGCAGGTAGTTAGGAAGTGGATCCAGCAGGGTGCAGAGCAAATCCTGTGAGGTGATGAGCTCCCACTGAAGTTGAGAGGAGTTGAGAGTCCTCAGCACATCACAGGAAGAGCTCTGCATTGCATGGATGTAACCCTGAGGCAGCACTTCCAAACACACACTGTGCTCTGTCTAGCACACAGCATAGCTCCAATCTTAGTGCCCCTTTAAGTTCCTGCAGATGGATATCATGACAGGCAGAATCTATCTCCATCTGAAACAGTGAGAAATGGGAGGAATGTATGTAAATGAACCCTGAGAAGCAAACCTTTTGCAAAAAAAGAAAAGGAGTACTTGTGGCACCTTAGAGACTAACCAATTTATCTGAGCATAAGCTTTCGTGAGCTACAGCTCACTTCATCGGATGCATACTGTGGAAAGTGTAGAAGATCTTTTTATACACACAAAGCATGAAAAAATACCTCCCCCCACCCCACTCTCCTGCTGGTAATAGCTTATCTAAAGTGATCACTCTCCTTACAATGTGTATGATAACCAAGGTGGGCCATTTCCAGCACAAATCCAGGGTTTAACAAGAATGTCTGGGGGGGGGTAGGAAAAAACAAGGGGAAATAGGTTACTTTGCATAATGACTTAGCCACTCCCAGTCTCTATTCAAGCCTAAGTTAATTGTATCCAATTTGCAAATGAATTCCAACTCAACAGTCTCTCGCTGGAGTCTGGTTTTGAAGTTTTTTTTTGTAATATCGCAACTTTCATGTCTGTAATCGCGTGACCAAAGAGATTGAAGTGTTCTCTGACTGGTTTATGAATGTTATAATTCTTGACATCTGATTTGTGTCCATTTATTCTTTTACGTAGAGACTGTCCAGTTTGACCAATGTACATGGCAGAGGGGCATTGCTGGCACATGATGGCATATATCACATTGGTGGATGTGCAGGTGAACGAGTCTCTGATAGTGTGGCTGATGTTATTAGGCCCTGTGATGGTGTCCCCTGAATAGATATGTGGGCACAGTTGGCAACGGGCTTTGTTGCAAGGATAGGTTCCTGCGTTAGTGGTTCTGTTGAGTGGTGTGTGGTTGCTGGTGAGTATTTGCTTCAGGTTGGGGGGCTGTCTGTACGCAAGGACTGGCCTGTCTCCCAAGATTTGTGAGAGTGTTGGGTCATCCTTCAGGATAGGTTGTAAATCCTTAATAATGCATTCGAGGGGTTTTAGTTGGGGGCTGAAGGTGACTGCTAGTGGCGTTTTGTTATTTTCTTTGTTGGGCCTGTCATGTAGTAGGTGACTTCTAGGAACTTTTCTGGCTCTATCAATCTGTTTCTTCACTTCAGCAGGTGGGTATTGTAGTTGTAAGAATGCTTGATAGAGATCTTGTAGGTGTTTGTCTCTGTCTGAGGGGTTGGAGCAAATGTGGTTGTATCGCAGAGCTCAGCTGTAGACAATGGATCGTGTGGTGTGGTCAGGGTGAAAGCTGGGGGCATGTAGGTAGGAATAGCGGTCCGTAGGTTTCCAGTATAGGGAAAAGGGGGTGGGGGGGAGGAGAAAACCTGGATTTGTGCTGGAAATGGCCCACCTTGATTATCATACACATTGTAAGGAGAGTGATCACTTTAGATAAGCTATTATCAGCAGGAGAGTGGGGTGGGGGGAGGTATTTTTTCGCGCTTTGTGTGTATAAAAAGATCTTCTACACTTTCCACAGTATGCATCCGATGAAGTGAGCTGTAGCTCATGAAAGCTTATGCTCAAATAAATTGGTTAGTCTCTAAGGTGCCACAAGTACTCCTTTTCTTTTTTTGCGAATACAGACTAACACGGTTGTTACTCTGAAACCTTTTGCAGCCACTGAGGTGCAGTAACAGAAATCACCAGGTGGCGGCATATTCCTATTAATTTTAGCACCTGGCCCTTAGTTAAAGTACTCTGCAGTAGTGACACCATCTTTATTTTGCTTCTGTGAGGTCTTAGCAACTATGTTCAGTTTGCAAGTTAAAAAAATAAAAAGCAAAACATATTTTTGGGATTCCTTTTAACGGCCAGCACCGCAGTCTCCCCCCAGGTTCAGAAAAACCTAGCTCCTCTCATCCCCAGCAGTAGCAAAGGAACTCTGCCGCCAGGCTCTGGGGCCCTCTGCCATAGCTGATTTTGTTCTAGGGCCAGCCTCTGTGAATTCAAACTTTCAGGCCTTTAGCCAAAATTCCCTATATTTGGGGTGGGAGGGTTTGGAAGGCAGGTGTGGCCAGGGTACTTGCATATAGAGAGATGCAGAAGAACTTAGTGTCAACAGGGGAGGAGGGTGTTAGAAATGTTTCATCAGTGAGAATGGAGTTGGGGGAAGTTTTGGTAATTGGGAAGGCGCTGGGACCCACAGTTCATCTTCCAGGGACTTTTGGTTGGGGAAGGGGCACATGCCAGGGCATTGACAAAGCAGGATCCCCTCAAAGCGTGGGAAGCATTGTGTTGCAGCACTCTTAGCCCATGACTTACAGCTGCTTCTCTCTGCCTCTGCTGGGCTAATGGAAGAAAAGTCTTTTGGGTCAGGATAATGAGCAGATATGATCCAGGGGACACAGAGGAAGCAGATCTGCTGAGTAAGAAGGGGCCATTTTTAGTCACATTGTCGCTTTCCCGACCTCAGCTGCACTATCCCATAGCTGGTGCTCACCTCCCTCGCTGGGGCAGATATTTTTCCCGTGGAATGCTCCAAGTACGAATACGAGACCTGACTAAAACTTCAAAGCTTTGCCCTGTACCCATGAGCTGCGGAATTATCCCTGGACCCCTGAATTCTTCACCACAATGTGCATATGCTTACTGGGACTCTGAAGGAATGAATTTGTTTGGATTTCATCACAGACTTGGGCAGACGTGTTATGTTTCTGCAAACTTAACATGGGTACAAATAGGTCGCTCAGGAGTGTGAAAAATCCACACCCCTGAGTATTGCAGTTATAACCCTGGGTGAAGACAGCGCGCTGGCAACAGGAGAGCTTCGCCCGCCAACACAGCTACCGCCTCTCACGGAGGTGGATTAACTGCCCTGCCGGGAGACGGTCTCCCATTCGCATAGTAGCGCAACAGCAGTGCAGCTGTGCCAGAGCCGCTTTTTAAGCGTAGACCGGCCCTGAGAGTTGGTTCATGACTTGAGGAGCACACGAGCACTTCCAGCCTTTAGAGGCACGGAAGAAAAGCCTTTCATGGCTTGAACAGCTATGGAGGGTCAGTGCAATTCAGGCTCAGGCTTTTTTTGGTGCTGGGACAAAGTGTATCTGTGGAGAAGTGAAGAAGGGGGGCGGGGGGGACCAAAAACCCAACGATGCTGCTCCGTGATTTGAGTCCCACCTGGTTGTTCAAATAAATGTTTATTTGAACTAGCTCCAGACATTACTGCAAACATATATTAGGATTCATTCAACTGCTTTTAAGAAGTTTCTTTAAAGTGCTCCTTAATCAAACACTCTTATCCATGTAAAGTTACTTGACTGTATAAATAACTGCTTCTTTTTTCTATGCTTCTCTCTGAGGGAGGCATTTTAATGCAAAAACTCTAGCTAGAAAGCTACAGTTTAGGGGGATAGCGCACAGGTAGGGTTGCCAGACATCCGGTTTTCGACCAGAATGTCCGGTTGAAAAGGGACCCTGGAAGCTCTGACCGGGCCATTAAAAGTCTCGTTGACGTGCAGCGGGGCAAAGGCAGGTTCCCTGGCTCTGCGCAGCTCCCAGAAGCAGCCAGCATGTCCAGCTCCTAGGCGCAGGGGAACCGCGGCCAATGGGAGCTGCCGGGGCAGCACCTGCGGACAGGGGCAGCACGTGGAGCTGCCTGGCTGCACCTCCACCTAGGGAGCCGGACATGCCGCTGCTTCCAGGAACCACGTGGAGCAAGGGCTGGCAGGAAGCCTGCCTGAGCCCCACTGCGCCACCAACTGAGAACTGCCTGAGGTAAGCGCTGCCCGGCTGGAGCCCGCACCCCAACCCCCTGCCCCAGGTCGGAACCCCCTCCTGCACCCTAACTTCCTCCCAGAGCCCACACCCCAACCCCCTAAGTCCCCTCCTGCACCCCAACTCCCTCCTGGAGTATGCACCCTGCACACTCTCCCATACCCCAACCCTTGCCCCAGCCCTGAGCCTGCTCCTGCACTCCAAACCCCTCATCCCCAGCCCCACCCCAGAACCCAGACCCCCAGCCAAAACCCTCACCCCCACCTGCACCCCAACCCCCTGCCACAGCCCAGAGTCCCCTGCTGACCCCTGAACCCCTCATTTCTGGCCCCACCCCAGAGCCCGCACCCCCTTCTGCACCCCAACCCCGTGCCCCAGCGAAAATGAGTGAGTGTGGGGGAGAGCGAGCAATGAAGGGAGGAGGCATGGAGCGAGTGGGGGCGGGGCCTCTGATAAGGGCTGGGGCGGGGTGGGGCATCGGGAAGGGGCGGGACAGGGCAAGGGTGTTTGGTTTTGTCCGGTTAGAAAGTTGGCAACCCTATGCACAGGTTTTCCATCTCTGCCGACCTTTCTTCAAATCCTGTTTTAAATCAAGAGTACACACGGACCCCTGGTCACAGAGTTCAGATCTTACCTGTCCCAAAGCTCAGGGCAGTTTGGCTTTGGGCTTCCAGTTCAGGCCCATTCTGAGGCCAGGTCCACACTACAAACGTACATCGCTCAGGGGAGTGAAAAATGCACATCCCTGCGCAATGCAGTTATATCTACCTAACCCCGGTGTAGACAGCGCTGTGTTGATGGCGGGGCTTCTCTTGTCGACATCGCTACTGCCTCTCATGGTGATAGATTAACTCCGCCGACCGGAGAAGCTCTCCCAGGGGTATAGTAGCTTCTTCACTGAAGCGCTACAGTGGTGCAGCTGTCCATGTGTAGACCTGCCCTTAGTCACAAGTGAGAGGGAGTTTGGTGCAGACCCTCCTACTTGCCATGTCCTCACAAAAGAGAGCTCTCCCTTTGCATGGGCAGGAAAGGCAGAGCACTTCAGGGAGTAGCTGTGTGTGGAAATATTCAACAGAGGTCTGAGGCAGCTCCATCCAGAAGGATGATCGTGAGACGGACAATCGGGAACTTCTGAGTTCTCTTCCCAATGGCTTTGGATCACTCCCATAGCTTCCCAGCTGCAAAAATGGGATAATCGAATTTCAAAGGAGTGTAAGGGAGCTGGGTGCTCAATTCCTTTGAGATTTGGGTGCTTAATTCCCTTAGTCTCCTCTGAAATCGCTCCCACCCCCCCAACCTTAACTGTCAGAGGAGCATTGTGAGGAGTAATTAAAGTGCTGTGAATATGTAAAGAGCTATATTTATTTAAAATTCTACATAATAATTAGGTGGTATTATGAATAATCTCCCTGCTTCAGTCTCACCACCTGTCAGGCGGAGATGATAACACATACAATTGCCTATCTTGCAGAACTGTTGTGAGGAACAGCTTAGCTATCCCGAGTGCTTTGTAAACTTGGTGCTTAGCTTGGGTAGATGGTGCAAAGTGGCTGCTGGTTTCTGTCCATCCCCAGAGGCTGTAACTTGCACTCTTGTAACTTGCACTTTGTAATTTGTACCAGAGGCTGGTGGTCAGCTGAGGCTAGAGCAGATCCTCTGGCCCTTTAAGTGCGTGGCTTCTCCTCCTACTGGCAGAGACAGCTCTGAGCCTGATGGACGCAGAAATCTTTTGTTCATTTATACAGTCTGAATAAAGGGAACTCACTCAGCTGTCTGGTTTCCCAGAACTCCTTGGCACTTTACAGACTCTAGTAAACTCCACAAGCACAAAAGGAGAATAACAAAGGGGGGCAGGCCTGTGTGGAAGCAATGATGGGGAGGATGTTCATGACCCCCTAGACCCAGCTAATGCAGGTTTGTGCCCTGCAGTGTACTTGCCAATGAAAGACCACCCCCCAGTTTAATGCACTTCCCTGCTAACAAGTTTAACTTACCCACCAAAGTCCTGCAGATTTAGGGAGCAGTGGTGCTGCCTTTGTCTCAGTGCCATGATGCAGAGACTGAATCCCTGTTGTATCTCACGTGTGAGCTAATGCAGGATCAGAAGCATGAGGAATAATGCTTCAAAGGGAACATTCCCTCCTCCATGCACCCCTATCTTATAGGCTCCATGGGGATTTGGTTTCTTTCCACCTTCTCCTGCCCCCAGGAGGCAAAGGATCTCGTAGGGTCCTAAGTTGTCTTCTCTTCACTAAGGAGATGAGGGACATCAGTGCTCTGTAGTTTGTAAGGAACCTATCACTTGATGATCACAGAAGAGGGGTGGATGCAGAACCAGAATAGAGGAGAGGTCAGGGCTCAGCCTAGGTAGTGGCAATGTGGCACCTAAGTTGTGGTGTGCAAGCATGTGGGATACCACCACAGCTGTGCTACGTCTGTGTCTCCTTCGTGGCTTTAAAAAGACCCATTTGTTCACTATAAAGACAGAGGCGTGGGACTCAGTTCAGAGGTGATGTGTGAGATGGTGCAAGTTAGACTGGCTAAGGGTACAGCTGCACTAGAAACACTAGTGCTGTAGTGTAGACACTTACTGCAGCAACGGGAGGTGTTCTTCCATCGCTGTAGTAAATCCACCTCTCCGAGAGGCAGCAACTAGAGTGAAAGAAGAATTCTTCCATTGACCTAGCACTGTCTACACTGGGGCTTAGGTCAGCTTAACTACATCTCTCAAGGCTGTGAATTTTTGGGAGATGTAGCTAGGTTGACCTAACTTTCTAGTGTAGACCAGCCCTTAGAGTCACCTAAGGCCTGAGCCATAGTTGATTGGGGTCTTTCTGTTGACTTCAGTTTGGATCAGGCCCTTTAACTCCCTTAGACCTACCTACACATGCTACAAATGTATAAAGAGGTCTAAGATGGTGTCATTTGCACACTGCAGAACAGGAGGAAGGTGAAAGTTAACTAGGGAGGAGCTATTTAACTTGCACGTTCTCACATCAGCCTGTTGTTTGCTTTCACTGCTATTCTTCTGTGTTCTTGTCCTTTAACATGTAGCTTACGCGAGCTTTGACTCAGTTAGACTCCGGTACACTGATTCAGGGCTTGTCTACCTGGGGACACTCGGTAAAGTTAATCCAAATTAACTACAGGTGTGAATGTAAAGTGGAGTAGTTAAACTGCATTAAGCCTTTGTGTGGATACTCTCATTTAGAATTAAAGTGAGGTTTTTTAGTGCTGATTGGTGAGGGTATGTGTTACGTGTCCGTAAGTGGGTGAGAATCTAAAGGTAGCTATGTTGGTGTACCCTACTCATTAATGGGATTGGAAGAAGATGTAAGTCACGGCAGCTTGGACTCACCTCTACATTTGGCCCAATGCAATGGATGATTACCATAGTTAGAATTAAGTTTTATCGTGACAATAACTTGGGAATCCCTTGAACTGTGGTTCTCAGAAGGTTAATTTATTTGCACGGCCTCTACACCATTATTTCAGGTCGCACAGTGAGTTCTGCTCAGTGCAGGACCAAACTTACTCTACTGAATTTAGAAATAGTCCTCGGAAAGAGAGTTGATTTAGGGAAAAGCTCTGCATTCAGCCATGCCGAAAGAACACAGATCTGATAAACTGTTTACATTATCAGTTCTGGTTGTATGTTTTGTGTTTTTTCTTGGCTTATCTTGGAAATAATAAATTCATCTCCTACAAAGCCTGTAGTCCCTAGAGGACCCAGGGCTAAAGAGAGAGGATATTTTTCTAATGGGGAGCACTTATTTCAGAAAGGGTAGTGATGAGATGAAGTATAATAAGACGTTTTTGTCAGGAGGTTACAGGGGAACTCACTCACGCTCGCATATATATAAAATCAGTGTTGACTGCACACCTTGACATTCAGCCCCAACTGGATCTAATGTCCTATCTTGTTGTTTGGGTGAAGAATGGGGTTATGTTCCTGGATATGATCTGGGGGTGAAAGGTGTCTTGGGAGCCCTTCTGTCTTTCATTATCTGCTGGCTGAGCAACACTGTTATCTCCATTTGATTATTTAAGACTGCTGGCTGGCAGAGTTACCTTGTTTGTATATCAGGAGTAATGCTGCCAGATGGTTAGTGCCAGACTAATTTTTGCTAGGGCACTCAGAGCTTTTTGTGTGGGCATTGCTTTTCTAACATCGAGCCTAAAGAATAAGGGAGACTATCCCCACTTCAGTGCTGACTCGGTGCATCAGTGATAGCCGTTCCATTACACCTCCCTGCCAAGACGAATAAGCTGGTCTTTACACCCCAATGATTAGAAAGCTGGGGGAATTGGTTTTCTTCTCTGATCAATATGAGACCAGGGCCGACAGATGGAACCAAATATCAGGCTTGGGGAGTAAAGAAGTGCAGATAAAGGAATAGCATTCAAAGGTGGTCTGCCCCATACACTTGGTGCAGGCAGGAGGGAGACATGATGGCTCTTTGCTATTTCATAGGCAAGAGCTCTCTTGTTCTAACTGCTTTTTAGCTCTGGTATATATGGCCAATAGCCATTATCTGTCTGCGTTAAGGCCTGATGCCTGCCCATTGGGAGTATTTCTATTGACTTCAGAGGGAGTTGGAGCAAGCCCTTCGTAATCAACCTCCCACTTTTGTTTTTTTCTGCAATCATTTTTGTAATTTTATTTCTTATTCCGTTGTTAGCGATACAGCAATGTCATACGTCGGTCGCAGTTTCCTATTTGTGTGATTAAATCCAATAAAGGACTGATCCTGCTTCCTTTAAAATTGAGTGGAGTTGTGCCATTGGATTCAATGGGAATGCAAGAGGAGCCAGTGATATTAGCTGCTAGTCACTGAGGGCTGGCCCGATGTTATACCCAGTGCACAGCCAGGTTGCAGACCAGCCTCCCTTTTAGGAGGAACAATTCACACCCATGATATTTGTACCTGTAAATCTGAGCCAACAAAACAAACAGTCGGAACCAATCACAATACTTGTGCTTGTAACTACTTGATTTTTCATCTCTACTATTCATGCAAAGGCTGTAAAAAGTTCAGGCTTACATACAGCCATTTACAGGCTGCACAATCAAAGACTGGCAATCATAGGCTCTTCTATAGCTCACCTGGCAATAGGAGTAGTCATCTTTCTCTACCGAGCCACCTGTCTGTAAGTACACAAATCCAATGAGACACTGAATGTAACTGTTCCGACTGATCATAGTAGCATGCCCATTACGCTGTTCATGTCATAACAAACCATCTGATTTGGGACAGAACAAATATACACCTCTACGTGCTGGCTTCTTCTTAAGAAGAGCCTCAAAGGGTATATTAAGGTTTCAGGAAGAGGAAAGACCCTGCTTCCTGGCCAAAGGACATTCAGCTCTGAAGGATTGAGATCTATCATGCTTCATACACCCCGGCAGAGCATTGGGCTGTCAGCTGGGAATCGTGCAGTGTGTTTTCTTTCTGAAGTTCATGAATGGGAGAGCGGTGCATATGCTCATGTGTACCTTTGATTTCAGTTCCACTTGATGTTCTGGTTTGCTCTTCAAGGCAGAAGTGGTGATTTTTATTTTCCACAAGCCAAAGCTCTTTTCTTCCAAAGTATAGTTTTTTCAGTGAACTACACCAGAGCTTGAAATTGACACAGTCCGTCTGATTAAAGTGCATTTTGTAAAACTTCTCAGGTCAGATTTTCCTGAGAGGTGTGTCTGACATAAGCAAGGAGATAACAGCAAATAACCAACTTGAGCAGTAGCAGTCAGTAAACTAATACCTGCCACACCATCCAGGTGCCAGATAGCTTGTCAGCCCTTTGCTAACTGATGCACTGGTCTATTGATTCTTCGTATCAGCTGTGATACACTAACCACTTTAGAAGGGCTCCAGCAGCATTCATATCAGAAGGAGACAGTTTCTTACAGCAAGACACAAACCTTAATCCATGCAATATAGAGAGCAAGCTGGGGAAGGGAGTAGATGCACTTGCAAGACCGAGTGGAGCTTTCTATTAATAATTTTTACAATGCTGTTTATGTTGAAGTCAGTCCTGCGAAAACAGCAGAGTCTTTCTCCTGTTGCTGCTTTAATTTTGTGAACTTGTCTAAAACTTTATCCTATGGCATAGAGACAGAGCCCAGATTTCTAGCTGTCCCATAGTTTCCCTGCCAGAATCCAGATGTAGGACGGAGAGCCAAAATAAGGTGCACAGGTGAAAATAATGACAGGTTTCAGAGTAACAGCCGTGTTAGTCTGTATTCGCAAAAAGAAAAGGAGTACTTGTGGCACCTTAGAGACTAACTAATTTATCAGTATGCATCCGATGAAGTGAGCTGTAGCTCACGAAAGCTTATGCTCAGATAAATTGGTTAGTCTCTAAGGTGCCACAAGTACTCCTCTTCTTTTTAGGTGAAAATAACAGGGCAATGAAGTTGAACAAATGTGAAATTCATTTCTTCAGTTCATGGAAGGACAGAGTCTCAGCTATTCTGTGTAAATCCAGTGAAATCAATGAATTTGCCATACAACAAACATGTCACTGAGATTCAGCTCTAGCACATAACCTCATTTCAGGGGCTCTGTATTTGTCTATGCTGTCTGCCAAGCTAAACAGAATCAGGCTGAATAGTTGAACATAAACAGGACTGGCCCTGAAGAGCTCGCAATCTAACTAGAAAAGACAGACAAAGGATGGGTGAGGAAGTGACTTTCCCAAGGTCACGCAGAAGGCAGTGACAGGGCCAAGAGTAGACCCCAGGTCTCCTGATTCCCAGTCCAGTGCCATATCCACTAAAAACACCTTGCTAGCTGCAGCTCTTCGTGCACTGCCTTAGGACGACAGAGAGGGTGGAATGGTGCAACCATGTGTTGAGCATACGAAGGGAGCAAGATTGGTTTGAGGTTTGGGTTCTTTCACCCTGTAGCTCTAGTGAGCAATGGGAGACAAGTTAGGCAAATCATGCATTCTGTGTAAAACCTGAATGGTGACTTTGGCAGTGCTAAGGCAGAGAAGCTCTCACATGCATGGACCACCTGACAGTCATATATGCCGATCTCTTGACAAATGGGTGTGCGTGGTCACCATTAAAGTTTTGCATTAGTGTGATATGAAGTCAGGATCTGTGCTGCTTTTTGCTCTCTCTAGGGGATGAAAGTGAGAGCCTTAGTGTTGGAGAGCCATACCGCCAGCGTGATAGGCACTGTGAGGATGGCAAGGAATGCAGAAGACTTTTTCATTAACTTCGGATTTCCATGCTGTAAAGATTTTGGGTGGGTGAGATGTGGCCTGCTGCTGCCTCACTTGTCACTGGCTGGAGTGTGTGTTTTTAATATATGAAGAAACAATACTTTGGGCCAAACACAGCCATGGTGCACATTGGTGCATTGAAGTAAATGGGAGCAGTGCCTTCTTATGCCAGAGCTGATTTGGGCTCTCTGCTTATATACTTTTCATTCACCCATGAAGAAATGGCACGATTTAACCTTTTTTTTTTTAAACGTAGCACGTATTACTTGAAGAAGATACTTGGTCCATTTTCCACTCCCCTGGGCCCATTCTGGACTTCCTTACTCTGGTTTTAGTCACTTCCAGCTCAGGCAGACTCCCTGTGAAGTCAGTGGAATTTGTCCGAGTAAGGACTGAATAAAATCAGGTGGTGAAATTCAGAATTTGTCTCACTGCTTGTGGGACCTTTTCTTGGGAAAGACGTAGGGAATGATTCTGATCTTCCTGCCAGTTCCAGCCCAATGTAACCGCAGTGGAGTTACTCCTGACTTGCCCTGGTGTACGTGAGAGCAGAATCAGGCCTTGAGAAAGCAGCCCCTGGAGGCAGAGTAAAGCTACCGAGATCAAGAGATGGCTGTAGAACTGTGCGTCGCCCAGGAGGTGCAGGGCGGCAGGGAAGAAATATCATAGGGATCTAGAGGAAAGAGTGTGGAAGTGCAGCAGCTGAGGTGATGGAGACAAAGTGGGCAGGAATGTCAGGGAGCGCTGGTGGGAAGGTTCTGGAAGAATGAGGCATCTGATGCCCAGGTGCTGCCTCCGCTCCGCCTCTTTCCACTCCCGCTCCACCCCCTCCCCAGAGCACCCCGCCCTTGCTTTGCCTCTTCCTGCCCCCTCACCCACAGCACCTCCTGCCTGCCGCTGACTAGGGGGGAGGGAGAGGAGCTGATCGGCGGGGCCCACCAGTGGGTGCTGAGCACCCACTAGTTTTTTTCCATGGGTGCTCCAGCCCCAGAGTATCCACGGAATCGGTGCCTATGACCCGATGAGTTGGGGGCTGACTAGGGCATTGATCAGAAATCAGTTCGTCGAGTGTAAGGCCATCAGAAGATATGGTGAGGGACAAAACTGTTCACCACGACAACTCTAAATCTGTAGCAAATGCAGCCATGTGGCTGTTTAGCCTTCCTTGTGTGTTGCTGATGCTTCTGGACTGAGTAAGGGCGGACAGTGTAGAAATGATCCCCACCACAGGAATGAGGAGCAGCACTGCACGCGTGCCCAGAGGCACGGGAACTAACTGGGCCACAAAATGGCAGATGAAATTCAGCACTGCTAAGTGTAAAGTACTGCACATTGGAAAAAATAATCCCAACTATCCATATATAATGGTGGGGTCTAAATTAGCTGTTACCACCCAAGAAAGAGATCTTGGAGTCATCATAGATAGTTCTCTGAAAACTTCAACTCAATGCACTGCAGCAGTCAAGGAGGCTAACAGAATGTTAAAAGATATTAGGAAAGGGATAGAAAATAAGGCAGAAAATGTCATAATGTGACTGTATAAATGCCTGGTGCACCCACCCCTTGAATGCTGTGTCCAATTCTGGTTTCCCCGTTTCAAAAAGGACATAGAGGAAGTGGAAAAGGTTCAGAGAAGGGAAACAAAAAATGATCAAGGGTATGGAATGGCTTCCACACGAGGAGAGACTAAAGATCAGGGCTGTTCATCTTGGAAAAGAGATGCTTAAAGGGGGATATGATAGAGGTCTATAAAATCATGAATGGTGTGGATTGTGCAAGAATAGAGAAGTGTTATTTACCCTTTCCTACAATTTGAAAAACAGGGGTCACCAATGAAATGAATAGGCAGCAGGTTTAATAAAAACTAGATTAAATACTTTTTCAGACAATGCACAACCAATCTGTGGAACTCATTACTGTGGGATGTTGTGAAGGCTAAAAGTATAACTGGGTTCAAAAAAGAACTAGATAAGTTCATGGAGGATAGGCTTATCAATGGCTGTTAGCCATGGTTAAGGTTTGGGATGTTTGGGATATTTTTAAATCTCTGACTACCAGGAGCCAGGAATAGAAGACTGGGGTGGATCGCTCCATAATGGTCCTGTTCTGTACATTCCCCCTAAAGCTCTGGTACAGGCCACTGTCAGAGACTGGATACTGGGCAAGATGGACCATAGTCTGACCCAGTATGATGGCTCTTATATGCTCTTATATAGGTGAGTCTACCTGGAACCTGCAGCTGGATTTAGCCAGTTCGGTGCTGCTTCATGCACCAGTCACCCCACCTTGGAAATGCTAATTGCATATGAAACAGCAGCACAAGGGGTTAATGACACTGAGTGAGACGTGGTCTTGAGGAATCAGCCAGCCCACCTCACAGTGCAATGACTGGTAGCTCTGATGTCCAGGCAATGTCCTACCGCACTAGAAGCATCAGGTTTCACCCCTTGACATCTTAGCATGTCATATTCCTGCACATTATTCAATTTCATGCTGCCGCTAAAAATAATTAAAAGAAAAGACACCAGCCTGAGACAAGGGAAGGGGAGAAGGAAGCCCCTGTGTTTGGATGTGGGAAATCCGACTCCTGCAGCTGGTGAGAGCCCATCAGTCACACCAGCAGCATGTGTGAGAGAGCTTCAGTCTCACCCATGGGAATATCTTTGGCTCTGGCTCAGGCTCTGTTTTTGTCTTCAGTCACCCTGCAGATGCCTCTTGCTAGCCTTGACTTTTCTGCTTGCCTCTGTATTTTTAGCTGCACGTCACCCTGTCTCCAAACTTGGAGGGACGTTAGATTAAGAAGCTGGTTTAGAGAGTAGATAATATTAACTTTATAAAGGGGCAGGGCTCGACTCTCATCCCCTGGTGAAAGTCTGGAGTACATCACTGGAGTTATTCCAGACTGACACGAATATGCCTGAGATCAGGATCAGGCCCATATTTCTCGGGGTCATTTTGTATTGAAGAAGTTGGATTTGATTGAACTGAAGATTCAGGGCTTTTTGTCCTCTGTGTAGCGAGATTGAGGTCAAACCAGCTAAGGACCCGCGAGAAACACACTGGTGCAATCTGGCCCTGGGGCTTTGGGGTACCAGGCTGTACATGATGGGGATTTTAAATCAGGCTACTTGCCAAAATCTGAGATGCTGAATGAAATTGGAACTGGGCTATTCGATTAGGAAGACACTTTCCCCATAGAAACTAACTCCATTCTCCTAACTGTCTCATGGTGAATGTGTCCCTCCACACCAAGTCAAAGATGTAGCCAAAGGGGAGTAACCAGACTGGTGTTAAATTTTCACAAATTCATGGGTAGCCCACTATGTTGCTCAGAGTTTTAAAGACGTGATCTTCTTGCGTACAGCTGGTGCAGAGCAGCAGCTACAGTTTCACCTGAAGTTGTTCGAGCCAAACGGCTCCATCAGGACTCGGAGAATTTATTGCAGTGATGCCCCCTTTGTATTTATAAATTGGGCAGTAGGTAGGGATATAGGCAATGGTCTGTCGTGGGGAACCACACTCGCACACCGGGGAGTCCTTGATTTTCTATTTCTGCATTAGGTGTCCTCATCTACCATGGTTGGTTCGGATTCGGTTCAGAGTTGACCGAGATAATCGTGGAAGGTCAAACCCAGGAACCATCTGTGTGGGATCCGGCACAAGGTGCTTATATTTTAAGTCCTGTTTAGCCCAATCTGCTTTCCAAGCCTCCTTCTGATCATCGTCTGATTGCATGAGACTAAACGAACGTTCCCAGAAATGCTTGTGGGCCTTAAGACGTGGCGGGGGGGATGTTGTCGAGGTCTTGGTGGATCGGAAAACAACTGGTTTCCTGGATTTTCTGAGCTTCGCAGAACGTCGCAGCAGTTTGGCATATTTGCGGGGGGGTATGGGGGGGGCGATGTTAGACAAAACAGGTAGCCGTGGTGTTGGAGTTGATTTAAGGGTTCCCGTGATGCACCACATCGCTGTATTCAGCTGGGTGTCAACAAGTCGTGTGGGGCTGCGTCTGCTCCATATCACTGCACGTTATTCAGCTACTGAATATACAAGTGCTATTTCAGATGTTCACAACACTGACGCTGATGCACCCCAGGTTGTACCTGCTAGTTTCTGGATTATGTTGTGGGTATGATAGATTGTTAGACCTTTCCTCACACTGAATAGTACCTTACACAGTGAATATTTTTGCATATTGATTTCAATTATTTCAATGTAGAGTGAGTCCTGGTCTGCATTACAGAATAATCCACATCCTTGAGCGATGTAGTTATACCGACATAATCCCACATGTAGACAGAACTATGTCGGTGCGAGAGCTACCGCTTCTCGCGGAGGTGAATTAACTAAAACGGTGGGACAACCTCTCTCCTGTTGGCTTAGAGTGTCTTCATTAAAGCAGTACAGCAGTGCAGCTGTGCCAATGCAGCATTTTAAGTGTAGACATGCCCTAAGTATCACTACCTTGTCTGGACAGAGACCAGTCTGTTACGATTCGATCCAACTACTAAATCCCACAGGTCTAGGCAGTGACTGGTCACTGTTCTTAGCTCTGGGTGTCTCTCAGGCACACTACCAGGTTTGGTGGGACCCCGGCAGTCCAACTGCCTTGACCCCAGAACCAGTGCCTCAGCCATCCTGAGTCATGAGTTGCTTAGGCACTTTCTCCCAGTGTCCACCTGGCTGCGGGACCCCTCTGGTTTCCTTGTTCCTTAAGAGTTTAATTATGTGGCAGTAAAGCAGGGAACACTGTCATAGCAAAGGAATGCTTAAACACATACACTTTGCTCTTTAAAAAGCCCAAGAGACCTACAGATCTATAGTAAACAACAAACTCCTGAACACAAGCCCTCCTGTGAGTCCTGAGATCTGGTCAGTGTCCTTCGCCCAGGCAGCGTCTCTTCTGCCTTCACTCTCCCCAGCAACTTCTGCTCAAAAGTGGCAATGGAATAGCCCCCCTCTTTAAAGAAAGTCTCTCCTCTTTAGTCAGAAGGAGAAACTGCAGCTCTTCCAGCCATAGGCTTAGACTGACAAATTCCAACCCCCTCCTCACAGACATGTTGCTAGTGCAGATAGTTCATTCCAAGGCCCTGGTGGTACAAAGCCCACCAACTGGAAAGTCCTGCAACAGTGATGGCCAGTGATGGCTCTCTCATTGTTAGCCCTCTTCTAGGACTCCCACCCTCTAGCATGAGTGCACGCTGCCTAGAATAGGCTGCCCTTGTCAAGAGTTGACTGGTTTTCAGTACTACCTGGGTGACCTAACCCAAGGGGGAGGTTATAATGCTAAGTGAAAGTTACAATCACAACATGGCATTCTCCAAATGGAGTTCACAAAATAACATGGTGTTCACAGTGTCACCCACCCAGACCCCCGTCTGACACAGTCAGGTTATACTCCGCACATATTAGTACCACAATGTAGCCAGTCCTAGCAAGTGCATGCTAGGTTCTGACTATATCCAAGGTGATATAGGCAATATTCAACGTATATGATACTTCTGGACTAACTGCTCCCCTAAGCTTGTTAGAGTACCTCATAGTCCTTTGTTATCTTTTCCCCTTTTTATATATAGTATTTGTAGACAGTAGACCTGATTCTGATCTCAAACCAGCTTTACACCAGTATAAAGTCCACTGACTTCAGCGGAGTCACTCCTGATGTACACCATCCTAATCAAGTGTGGTATGTTCAGTCTGCCCTGCCGCACATTGGGAAATGCTGCAGCTCTCTCGCACCATGCTGGTTTCACTCTTGATTCACAGCAGTAGAAGTCACAGTGGAATAAGACTGTGTGTTCAGAAATCCCCGCAGGGATCCCACTTCCCTTTGTGGTACTGTGGTATTGTGAAGGAATGGGATTAAAAGCTACACTTCCATATTTACTGAGCTGTATTTAATCGGGAACATGCCCACTTTTATTTCTAAATGTGTGTTCTATCTAGGGACCACTCTGGCTCAGTCGACACCAGAGTACCTCCCACTCACTAATGGGTTTCAGCTTCAACCCACGCGAGGTAGGGTCTGAGGTCTCCAGTCCATCCTTCCTCACTCCCAGTCCTCCTGCAATCAGGTCCCTATTCAGGAAAGCATTTAAGCACATGCTTCAATTTAAGCATGTGAATTGACTTCAATAGCTATTGACTTCCGTTGACTTGAACAGCACATGCTCAAGGTTAAGCACACTTAAGTGCTTTGCTGGATTGAGGCCTAAAAGCATATTTATTTCAACTAAGATGTAAAAGAGGCTATGCAGCACTTGGAACCTGTCAAGTCCCTGCGTCCCCACTGAGTGGAGGCTGGCATAAGACGACCCTGGAATTGCGGCTGCTCTGTGAAGTTTGCTTGTAGACTAAGTGTCCTGCATTCAGTTATTTGTGCTGGACTGACGTCGGTTGGTGTAAGATTGTATGACGGCTGTCTCCCTGGGAGCGCCGCACAAAGGTCACATCTCCCACAGGCTTCACTTCCAGCAAGCTAGTAAAAATATGCATTCGTGTATTTTAAATGTGCGCGCTATGTCAAGTGTCTTAGTGTGTGACACGGGGGTGCGCGCATTTCTTCAGATTCCAGTTCCGTCGGATAGTAGTGGCATGACAAGCTAGATAAGTGTTGCCAAAGTGTAAGAAAAAGACAGACCTCTCGGTATCTGCCTGGGGTGGGGAGGGGAATTGTCTAGGATGGTGTTACACACTGTGTTTGGGGCTTGATCGCCTGCATCCTCACATCTCCAGCACACATGGAATTAAACACACCCTGGATGAGGAGGGAGGTAACTTGTGAGAGTTGGGGGGGGCATGCTATTGGGCAGGTGTTGCAAGCATACCCAGGAGGTTTCTGTTTGGAATTGAGCTGCCCTCTGTTGGCCCCTTTGAGGAGCTGAGAAGGTGGAACAATGCTGGGGAATCTGGTGAGAGAATTGGTTGCAAGGGCTTGAGTTCTGGACTTCAGTTTCCAAGCCTGTGGCAAAGGAAAGAGGGAAGCATTTATCATTTTTCCCCACCCCAAATACAGCTGGGGGAAGTCAGTCAGTGCAAACCGTTGTGGCAAATGTTAGCTTTCACCTCTCCAGTCAGAGCTGGCTTTTAATTAAAAGAAGACTTTTTTTTTTTTTCATGGGCAAATGCATGGCTCCTTAATGAGGTGCCGCTGCTAGATTTGCACGGGCAATAGTATCTGACCTTCCTGTGCAGGCGGCGCTAGCCGAGCTAATAATTTCATATCCAGGCGCTGATCTGAACAGCTGAGGCATTTTGCATTTTTTTAATGTCTGTCTAACTGAGCCGGAATTAATGAAAACTGGACTCACATGACGAGGAGGGTATTGAACGGTAGGGAGTGACGGATCAGTTCCGCGGCACAGTGACAACAGGCGCTGTCATGGGTGCAGACATTGACCTTTATCTAAACAGAACTCTGTGTAACAGGGAAGAATATTTAACAATAATTAATGTCACATCGGCATGGGGAACAAAACGACTGCATCAAGCCAGTGACAATTTCACCGCAAATTACTCAGAGAAATGTCAGCCTCTTCATATCTCCACCTTGCTTTGTGCTGATAGCTCCAGAATTAAAACAAGGGGGGCTTGCGAAAAAGCTGTTAAAAGGATTTAGTGAACAAATAAAATATACATGTACAGTAACAGAATAAAAAGAGCAATGGCAGGCCTGGATGGGAGTTGTTTAAAATCAAGCATTAAATGGAGTTGATAATCGGGTCAAGGGATAAATGCATATAAGCCAATTATCTCCACTGTTACACTTGTGACAGGTGGGTTGGGGATTTTTTTCTCCCTCCAGTCTGTGTGGTCTTGGTGTAATAAACTTTAGCACATAGTCCCTTGCATCACTGCAGAGCTCTCAGGTTTGGTGCTGAACAGATTTTCTAGATTGCAAGAATCAGTATCTGAACGGGCAGGGAAGCACTTCTTGTGCCACTTATAGAATGGGATCATCTCCCTTCCTTCCAGGCAAATGTTCCAGGGTGTTATGGATATGGGTTCCTGTCTAGGGGAATTAGGAGCCTGTAATAGGGATCTGGTATGGTACGAATTTGAACAATCCACTACATTGTAGTTGTCACCTGAAAGCATGTTTTCCTGTCTAGAAAAGAGGGCATTAGAAGACTTTGTTTTCCATCAGCCAGAGTATTCAGTGTTTGCCTGGGGCGAATATTTTGAAGTGCTCAGTTCAGGTTCTAATGGGATGTTTGAGTTTATGCTGCAGACTAAATGAGAGTCTGAAGTCCCTAATTTGATTTTAAAAAACAATTATGGTCAGTGTGCATCCTTTCACTGGCACCTCGGTGGAGATTTCATCAGCTCAAATGAAAAACTAGACAATGATTTAACACCTCCCTTGCTGGGCACCTGCTGCCACCAGCTAGTCATATTTCAGTGAATGCCATGGGATGGCAGGGCTCACCTGTCCGGCCCAGCTATTGCAATAGGTGTGTTGTACCTGGGACTTTCAGCAGCACAGCTGGTGCGTTGAACGGAGCAGCTGCTGTGCTGCATTCGGAACATTCAGCAGCATTTGAGTGGCTGTGAAGATTCCCTGAAGCTTGGGGGAGAAAGCAGGGATGTGTTATTAGAATTCAGGGGAAGAAGCATCCCTTCACTCAGAGTATTAATAATATACTTAGCACTTGTGGAGGGCTTTTCACGTACAAAGTGCTTGACGGCATTGGGCCCAATTCTCCAGTTCCTTGCACCTTATGCAGCCACTTACACCGGTGCAAAGGGGGGTGTTAAAATGCTACCTTATCAGAGTGGTAGCAGTTACATGGACTTTGCCCTCACATTGCCTGGTGTAATTGACTACACAAGGTGCAAGGCAACAGTCAGTCTTGCCCCTTGATTTCAATGGGAATGGGGGTGCTCAGCAGCTCTGAAAATCAGGCCACTTCTGTTTCTTTTGGCACCCAGCTTTGAAGACTTTCACCTAAGTCACTTGCTTCAGATCCCTGGGGAGTTAGTGTCAGCAGTGGGATTAGGATCCAGTTCTTCTTGCCATCCCTTGCTCAGCCAGCTAGACAGTAAGCTAAGGATGCAGGCTCTACCAGAGTGACTGCCCTTCATCTCAGGAGGGGTTGCTTTTTACAATGGCTGTTTGGAATTAGGTACCAGATGGTATCCTGGCATGGAGGGCACCCTTCTAAGATCTGGAAGGGATCAGTCCGGATAGGTTTTGCAGCGGAACGATATGCTGCAGTTGCTGCATGAAAAAGTCCAAAGCCTGATCTTGAGCACAAACCTTCCCTGCACTGATGCCACGAAGCACGCGGCTAAGATCCTGCAGGAGTTGATATCTCTGGGCTTTGAGGAAGAAACAAAAAGCACAGTAGTGAGTTGTTGAGGAGAACCAACAGAATATGAGAGTCAGGTGGGCAGCTACAAAGAGATGAAAAGTGAAAGACTTATTAAGCAGTGCAGGCACACAGTCTGGTCCAGAAGGGTGCTGAACCTCTTCCATCAGGAGTTAAGGGCACCCAGCTCCTTGAAGAATCAGATTTATATACCTGACTTTTCTGTGCTTTGCTTATAATGAGAAAACCCTGAGGCCAGGCTGTTCTGCCCTATTCTTGTGTGAGAAAGCCAAAGAAGAGCCACTGTGTCCCTTCCCAGCCTCACCTTTCTCCTCCTATATAGTAATTTCACTGTGTGCAATGCTTTGTTCTGCACATACGTTTGTTTAGTTCAACAGCATGGTTACCCCTGTTAGAATGCGGGTCAGTTGCAATTATTTATAAATCCCTGTTGGAGCAATTATTATTTCTCTCCACAAAGGAGAGCCCATTCCAGGTGGATTTTCAGGCTTTAATTTGAGGAGAGCAGCGGGTTCTTTTCATGCTCTGCGCTGTAGCAATTATATAGCATTGCTTGCCCTGAAGGATCCTAACAGGCTTTACAAACCAGGAGCTCAATTTCTGCACAAAGCCAGGGGCAGCATGGAGCTGGATTGCTCCAGCAAGCTCTCCGGGAGGTATTGTCTGCCAACAGTGTCTCCAGCAGCACCCAGCTGCTGCTGCAGAGTGACCTTCCTTCTGTGACCGGTCAGCTCTCCTGGCTGTTTGGAGGTTGGATCATGACCTCACCTCTCCTTGCCCCTTTTGGTTTCCTAAAGCTAATAGCCAGGAGCAGCCCCTGTGCTCAGGGAAGTGTGACTAATTCTGGCCATTCCCTGCTCAAGGCGCACAAGTGGCTTGAAAGGCTCCTTGCACCCTCCTCCCCTTTGTGCACTGTCTGGCTTCATGTCTCTCTTTATCTTGCCCACTTACAGCCAGATTCCCAGCAGATCTCCACTCCCAGGTGAGTACCTAAATCAGGGCATTGGTAGAGCACTTTTGAAAACGTGGCTCTTATTTAGGCACTCCAGTCCTGTGCACCCCGCTATGCCCATGTGCCCCAGCTGCTGTAGAGGCTGCTCAGAGTCTCTCTGCACTGGGAATATTCCTGGGCATGTCTACACCGCAATCTGAGGGGTGATTGCAGCATGCATAGATACACCTATGCAAGCTTTGATCTAGCTAGCTTGCTAAAAACAGCTGTGGCAGCACAGACTAGCTGCCCGAGTACATACCCAGGGTCTGGGGCAGACCTATACCCTGGCAGCTAGCCTGTGCTGCCGAGGCTTCACCGCACTTGCTATTTTTAGCTAGCTAGCACAGCTTGAAGCTAGCTTGGGTATGTATACACATGCTGCCCCAGTCTCTTCCAGTTGCAATGTGGACATCCCCTAAAACCAGTTAGCAACTGGCTAGAAGAACATTGGCACAAGGGAACAGGAAGAGGTTCAGAGAAGGGCAACAAAGATGATCACGGGTATGGAATGGTTTCCATACAAGAAGAGACTAAAAAAAAAAAAAAAAGAGTTTTTCATCTTAGAAAAAAAAGATACCTAAGGGAGGATGTGATAGAGATCTATAAAATCATGACTGGTGTGGGGAAAGTGAATAGAGAAGTGTTACTTACCTTTTCACACAATACAAAAACCAGGGTTCACCTGATGAAATTGATAGGCAGCAGATTTAATACAAACAAAAGGAAGTACCTTTCACACAACAGACAACTTACCTGTGGAACTTATTGCCATGGGATGTTGTGAGGTCCAAACATATAACATGGTGTGACAGGGTCGGGCTAGATGGCTATAGGAGAGTAGTAGAAAGCAGATATATTAGCCCCAGGCTAAGAAGGTCCCTTTTCCCTGAGTAAGGTAACAGGGAAGGTTTCAGAACAATCAGGAACCTTCTGGAGACAATTAAGACAGGCTGATTAGAACACCTGCAGCCAATCAAGGAGCTGCTAGAATCAATTAAGGCAGGCTAATCAGGGCACCTGGGTTTTAAAAAGGAGCTCACTTCAGTTTTGGGTGTCTGTGTGAGGAGCTGGGAGCAAGAGGCACTAGGAGCTGAGAGTGAGAATGCGGACTGTTGGAGGACTGACGTGTGCAAGCATTATCAGACACCTGGAGAAAGGTCCTATGGTGAGGATAAAGAAGGTGTTGGGAGGAGGCCATGGGGAAGTAGCCCAGGAAGTTGTAACTGTCGCACAGCTGTTCCAGGAGGCACTCTAGACAGCTGCATTCCACAGGGCCCTGGGCTGGAACCCGGAGTAGAGGGCGGACCCGGGTTCCCCCCAAATCCTCCCAACTCCTGGTCAGACACCGGAGGAGTCGACCTGGACTGTGAATTCAGAAAAATGGCCAAGCTGAGGGCTGCCATGAAGCTCCAAGGCGAGCAAATCCGCCAATAAGCGCAAGACCCACCAACATAGAGCAGGAACTTTGTCACACATGGGTTCAAAGAAGAACTGGATAAGTTCATGAAGGACAGGTCCATCAGTGGCTATTTACCAAGATGGTCAGGGAGGCAACCCATGCTGTAGACAGCCCTAAACCTCTGAGTACCAGAAGCCAGGAGTGGAAGACAGGGTGAGTCTCTCCATAATTGCCCTGTTCAGTACACTCCCCGTGAAGCTCTGGTACTGGCCACTGCTGGAGACAGGATATTGGGTTAGACAAACCATTGGTCTGACCCAATAAGGCAATTCTTATGTTCCTTGTGATCATTTTGGAGCAGCTGTAGTTGTCTCCCTTGAAAACTAGTTCTTTATGGTTATCTGTTATCTGCTGGTGTCCATAGACTGGGTAGCCTCATTCTGTCTCTTGTCTTTAGTTGAGTTCACAGATGGGCAACAGGGCTGCTCTCCTTCCTTAGCAAAGCCATGGTGGCTGTGCTCTTTTCCTGACAGCAGACCAACAAGACCCACCTCCCCATCACTATTAACAATGGCAGCAAAGCCCCTGGGGGTAGAAGAGTGGAGAGGCTGACATCTCCTACCTGCCCCAAGCTGCAGCTCTGTTGACTCCTTAGCACCATGTTGTAGCCATAAGTGCATTCACAAGAGTCCACTCATGGATCCAGCTTTGCCACGTGTAAGGACAGAATAAATTGGCTCCAAAGGGAACAAGCCTAAGAGGATGGATCTAGACTGTTCTCAGTGGTAGCAGATGACAGATTAAGGAGTAATGGTCTCAAGTTGCAGTGGGGGAGGTTTAGGTTGGACATTAGGAAAACCTTTTTCACTAGGAGGGTGGTGAAGCACTGGAATGTGTTACCTAGGGAGGTGGTGGAATCTCTCTTTTAAGGTCAGGCTTGACAAAGCCCTGGCTGGGATGATTTAGTTGGGGATTGGTCCTGCTTTGAGCAGAGGGTTGGACTAGATGACCTCCTGAGGTCCCTTCCAACCCTGAGATTCTATTCTATGATTCTAAGCCTGCATACAGCATAGCTCGGTTCTCCCCTTCCCCCTCAGGCTAAGAAGCAAATATCCATTGCCAGGGAAAGCCAACCAGTTAAAAGAAAAGGGTCTAATCATTAAACTGAGAGTGCTGGGTCATGTGTACCCTTGAGAGGACGGTGGCTGGGAAGTATCAGCACTTGTGTCAAGGTTCCTTCCCCACTCTGAACTCTAGGGTACAGATGTGGGGACCTGCATGAAAGACCCCCCCAAGCTTATTCTTACCAGCTTACGTTAAAACTTCCCCAAGGTACAAACTTTTACCTTTTGTCCTTGAACATTTATGCTGCCACCACCAAAGTATCTAACAAAAATAACAGGGGGAGAGCCCACTTGGAAACGTCTCCCCCTCAAAATATCCCCCCAAGCACTATACCCCCTTTCCTGGGGAAAGCTTGATAAAAATCCTCACCAATTTGCATAGGTGAACACAGACCCAAACCCTTGGATCTTAAGAACAATGAAAAAACAATCAGGTTCTTAAAAGAAGAATTTTAATTAAAGAAAAAAAAAAAGAATCACCTCTGTAAAATCAGGATGGTAAATACCTTACAGGGTAATCAGATTCAAAACACAGAAAATCCCTCTAGGCAAAACCTTCAGTTACAAAAAGACACAAAAACAGGAATATACATTCCATTCAGCACAACTTATTTTATCAGCCATTTAAACAAAACAGAATCTAACGCATATCTAACTAGATTGCTTACTCACTCTTTACAGGAGTTCTGACCTGCATTCCTGCTCTGGTCCCGGCAAAAGCATCACACAGACAGAGCCTTTGTTTCTCCCCCCCTCCAACTTTTGAAAGTATCTTGTCTCCTCATTGGTCATTTTGGTCAGGTGCCAGCGAGGTTATCTTAGCTTCTTAACTGTTTACAGGTGAAAGGGTTTTTCCTTTAGCCAGGAGGGATTTAAAGGTGTTTACCCTTCTCCTTATATTCATGACAACTTGTCTGAATGCAGGGGTCATTTCAAGGCCTGGCGGGACCCGAGACCTGCCTCTAAATATACCTGGAGGTGGCAATCGGAATTAAAGGGAGATCATTTTAATTTCTGCCAGATTTGTAGACATCAGGCTCAGTTCTCCATGGCACCTGCCCCTGAGGGGAAGGGAGTGGTGGCTTTTCAATCCTTCTAATTTCCCCCTCCCCCAGCACACCCTGATCCTGGGGCTGGTGCAGTTGCTGGTGTCACTTAGAGCATCCTCAGGACTGTTCTAAATTACACTGATGGGTTCCCGCAAGCACAGTGCACACTTGCCCTGTCCTTCCTGCCCATCACAAACCCCTCTGCTGGGAGGCACCATATGGCAATAGCACAGTGATGGCTACCTGGCAGTTCCCCTGTGCTGGAGGAATTCTCAGCTGCCCAGTATAGAAGCCACCTCTGCACTGCCTGACCTGGCCCATCAAATCCTTGACCTGAGAAGTTAGGTAGCCCCTTTATTTTGGTATAGATTTTTTTCTTTTTTAGACTCTCTACATTTTGAACTTTTAGTAAATACAACAACAGTCACCGCCGGGAAGAAATGAGGGTCACTTTCCTCAGGGCCTGATTCTGTCCTGCAAACTCTCACGGAGGCTATCTCAGGCAATGGGAGCTTTGCCTGCCTGAGGAGGGGAGAATCTAGTCCTAATCTTTCATGGTTAGAGCTCAGCCAGTGTTGCAAAGTTCCAGTCCAGATCTGAACTCTCCCAAAGCTACATGTAATCCTGCCTCAGTGGGGGAGGATGGGCTAGCTGACCCTTCGAGGGCCCTGCCAGCTCTGTACTTCTGTGCTTAGGGTGGGAGGGCAGAGGAAGACTTTGAATCTGGAGGTTGGCGTTAAGCCCATGGCAGAGACAGAGGATAGCCACAAAGTTTGTACCTGGACCTAGGCTGTCTCAGAGATAAGGGGTGTCTGGATCTGGGGTTTTGGTTTATGTGTGTTGTCTATGCAGTTAAGTGCTTCAGGGCAAGGACTGTCTCTTACTATGGCTACGTCTACACTGGGAGGTAGGGGTGTGACTCCCAGCTTGTGTAGACATACTCCTGCTAGCTCTCATCAAGCTAACATTCTACAAATAGCGATGTAGCCACAGTAGCACAGACAGTGGTAAGCAGCCGCGCAGGCGAGCCACGCCAAGTACCTGCCCATGGTGTTCAGGCGGGTTTGTACTCCGGACGGCCATCCATGCCACTGCTGCCCATGCCACCATGACTATCCTACTTTTTTTTAGCACGCTAACTCAATGAGAGCTGGTGTACGTCGATGTGAGCTGGGCATCCCATGCCTAGCTCCAGGTGTAGACTTACCCTATGTGTGTGTTCTGTTCTTCGCACAGTGGGGCCCCCTAGGCTCTACATCGTGGGGACAACTCATGTCCCCGTCGCTGCTCTGGGTTCTCTAAGGAGAGGCGTTAGTCATCTAAGTGCACTGATTGTTCCTCATTCTTGAAATCAGCACGTGGGCTGTCTTCTTTCCAAGAAGCAGCCCAGTGCTTCTCAGTGTCAATTCATTGCCTCAGTCTAAAGAGCGGCACAAACAATCTGTGTAATTAACTTAATCCAAGCCGTTGGGAACAATTCAGAATATTCACAACTCTATGGAAAAGAATCAACCCTCGATGTAATGGGTCAAATTCATCCCTGGTGAAATCCACTGCACTCAATGGTGGTACAGCGAGGCAAATTCTATCTAGATAAATTCTTATATGGGCCCCTATACCCATCAGATCAGTGCTCTTCCTACATCCATGAATTTATCCACCCAGCACCTCTGTCAAATGCTATTAGCCCCATTTTAAAGATATGAGAGTGAGGCACAGAGACACAAGTGTCCAAGGTCATTCAGGGAGTCTCTGACAGAACCAGGCACTGAATCCAGTTCTTGATTTCCAGTCCAGTACCTTAATGTCCTGGGAATTCTTTCCCTCTGCCCTGGTGTACCCTCTCTGTTTTCCTACTGTAGTTAGTTTTGTTGTAGTTTTACTGATGGGAATAGGCAGTGAGTTGAGTCTCAAGTTTGTGTAGAATAGTTTGTGACCTGGCCTGAGGACTTCTTGACAGCAACAGAGTATGTGTAGCCAGAAGATGGAGACATGATAGTGATTTCAAATTACGATCAGTGGTGAGTTGTTTTTCCTACCTGGAGTGGAGCAGGGAGACCCTGATCCCATCCTGAGTCACGATGTGGTTTAGAGTTTCACGTCTCCATTATGGAGAACACTTTGGTCTTCCTGCCTCAGGAAAGGGGGACAGCTAATCTTGCTAATAGCCACCTGCAGCTGAGCATAGGACTTGCATGCTGTATGGCTCATGAAGCAAGCCAGCATGGGTGAGTGAGAGACAAGCGGAAGGAAGAGAGAGCTGCCTCCCAGCAAACATAATTCAACAGAACAATGCTTCTGCACTCAGGGAAAAGTCGCTCTGCAAAGTTCAGCTCCACTGATTCCATAAGTAAAAGTGTCTGATACTCTCAGCTACTAAACAGACCTCACCCAGGGATGAACGAACAGACAAGCTCCAATTAAAGCATATGAAGATTCACTGGGGAGAAAATATGACATGAAATGATTGTTGGAGTAAAGGTGAATGAAAATGTTGTGTAGAAAGGAAGAAGCGTATTCTGAGATCTCAAATTAGCGTCAGAATATACGGGGGAGCTTCAGAAATGGCAAATGAACACATTTTAAAGCAGATTGAGTAAAACAACAGTGTCCCCTCATCTTACCTACCATGACCTGAGATTCACTTATTCTTGGCATCCATATATATCAAGCATGGGCAAGATTTAAATTCAGGATTTTATTGCTGGTACAACTGGCCCCTAAAGCAGCACAGAGAATCAAGCTCCATGCTCCATTTCAAGTTTCCATGGTACATTGCCTCTTGCAGGAGAACTACACAATCATGCAAACAAACCCTTTCGATTCACTTTTGAAATGCACCAGTTTGATTTTTCTTTTAAGTCTAGTGTTTTGGGGATCTCAAAACTTGACTGCTTTTCAATAAAACTGAGCACTTGCATGGCACTTCTTATCCCTAGAGCTCAGTGCACGTTGCAAAGTAACAGCATGCTCATTTTATAGATGAGGAAACAGAGGCACAAAATAGTTGAGGCTCCAATTTTCAGAAGCAGTATTTGATACCAATACCAATGAGCTGTACACAGTTGCCAGCTTTCATGCAGTAAATCATAGAATCATAGAATATCAGGGTTGGAAGGGACCTCAGGAGGTCATTTAGTCCAACCCCCTGCTCAAAAGCAGGACCCATCCCCAATTAAATCATCCCAGCCAGGGCTTTGTCAAACCTGACCTTAAAAACTTCTAAGGAAGGAGATTCCACCACCTCCCTAGGCAACGCATTCCAGTGTTTCACCACCCTCCTAGTGAAGAAGTTTTTTCTAATATCCAACCTAAACCTCCCCCACTGCAACTTGAGACCATTACTCCTTGTCCTGTCCTCTTCCACCACTGAGAATAGTCTAGAGCCATCCTCTCTGGAACCACCTCTCAGGTAGTTGAAAGCAGCTATCAAATCCCCCCTCATTCTTCTCTTCCGCAGACTAAACAATCCCAGTTCCCTCAGCCTCTCCTCATAAGTCATGTGTTCCAGACCCCTAATCATTTTTGTTGCCCTTCGCTGGACTCTTTCCAATTTATCCACATCCTTCTTGTAGTGTGGGGCCCAAAACTGGACACAATACTCCAGATGAGGCCTCACCAATGTCAAATAGAGGGGGACGATCACGTCCCTCGATCTGCTCGCTATGCCCCTACTTATACATCCCAAAATGCCATTGGCCTTCTTGGCAACAAGGGCACACTGCTGACTCATATCCAGCTTCTCGTCCACTGTCACCCCTAGGTCCTTTTCCGCAGAACTGCTGCCTAGCCATTCGGTCCCTAGTCTGTAGCTGTGCATTGGGTTCTTGCGTCCTAAGTGCAGGACCCTGCACTTATCCTTATTGAACCTCATCAGATTTCTTTTGGCCCAATCCTCCAATTTGTGTAGGTCCCTCTGTATCCTATCCCTGCCCTACAGCGTATCTACCACTCCTCCCAGTTTAGTATCATCCGCAAATTTGCTGAGAGTACCCCGACTTTCACAATAAGCCACAAATCAAGCTAATCCCATTTCAAAACAAGGCCAGAACAAGCCAATGTGACTAGATCCCCCCAGCATGCAGTCTGGGACTGTGGTGGGCCCGCTGTGCAGGCCTGACTCTCTCCCCCCTTGCCCCTGCTTGCCCCCTGCCCCCGCTTCCCAGGAGCCAATCAAAAAAAAAAAAAAAAGAAGAAGAAGAAGAAGCAACAAGCTACAAGCCAAAAACTAGCCAACAAGCAACTCACAAGCCAATTAAGCCCAAAACAAGCCCAATTTCTATGGGTTTTTTGTTGTTGTTGTTGTTTTGGCGGGTTTGTCATGTTTGTGTACAGCATGCAAGTCCTACGCTCAACTGCAGGTGGCTCTTAGCAAGATGTGCCAGCTGTTCCCCTTTCCTGAGACAGGAAGACCAAAGTATTCTCCATAATGGAGATGTGAAACTCTAAACCACATCATGACTCAGGATGGGATCAGGGACAGGTCAGTCTCCCTGTTCCACTCCAGGTAGGAAAAACACAACTCACCACAATGTCTTCATCTTCTGGCTACACCTACTCTGTTGCTGTCAAGAAGTCCTCAGGCCAGGTCACAAGCTCTTCTACACAAATCTCCAATCAGGCACCCAGAAATGGGACACCTGAAATGAGTGCCCACTTTTAAAAGTTTGGCTTAAGTGACTTGCCCAAAAGGAGTCGGGGCAGAGCCAAAAATGGATTCCACATCTCCTGGCTCCCAGTTAATTTCCATTCCCCTTTTAACTAACCTGTATTAACAAAGCAACTGGGAATGAATTGCAGAAACTCCAGCCATAACTCATCTTGCTCTGCCTAGGTATAGTGAGCATATAGTAAATACCCCCATCCATGGAGACCCCATGGAACTTACTCTAGGTGCTATCTAATGAGTGAAGGATGAGTTTCAATTCCCCAGCTTAGCTCTTCGATGTTACCTTGGCAAAACTCTATTGGTCAACATTTCCTTTGCTGCAGTACTTAACAGGGGAGAAATAGGGTAGGCAATGAGTGATGGGTGCTGAGATATTCTCTTGCATTAACAAGTTTTCCCACTGAAAACTATTTGGGCCTTAATACAAGTAGATGATGCCCACACACGTTACAGTTCACTCTGCTGCTGGAAGTGCTAAGATGAGGCTTTAACCCATGCACATCCTGACCATTTGTGCCCATTTGATCCACACTGCCTTTTGCAAGCTGAATAAGGAAGTGGACTCCATTGTCCAAGACAAAATTAATCCTCTCCTTTGGCCACCTAAACTCCGATTGCAGTTTCATTAAGAGGTGGTGCTTTGCTGCTATTCCTGTCCTAAACTGTTATGTAGCATTTTTATAATGCGTTAAATAGCTGCCACTTTCCATTTCACCCCAGAGGTGGGTAAAGTGATACCTAGAGAAATAAGTGCCCCAAAAATCCCCAGTTCTTGTGACATTACCTGATGTTGCATACTCTAGAACAGCGGTGCCCAAGCTTTTCAGAGTTGTGCCCTATCCGCACCTCCACCTCTCCCCCGAGCTGGGGCCGGGAGCAGGGCCATGGCTTGGGTGGGGGGCGGGGTTGGATAGGATTAAGGGGGCTGAGGCTGTTGCCGCAGGTGGAAGCAGGCCTGGGGCCGAAGCCATGGCTGAAGCTGGGAGTGGGGCAAGGGCTGGGAGTGGAGACAAGGCCCGGAGCAGAGCCACAGCCAGGGCCGCAGTTGGATGTGGAGCCACAGCTGAGGGATAACTCAGTGGTTTGAGCATTGGCCTGCTAAACCCAGGGTTGTGAGTTCAATCCTTAAGAGGGCCATTTAGGGATCTGGGGCAAAAATTGGGAATTGGTCCTGCTTTGAGCAGGGGGCTGGACTAGATGATTTCCTGAGGTCCCTTCCAACCCTGAGATTCTATGATTCAAGCCGGGGCTGGGGCTGGAGCAGATTTGGGGGTGGAGCAGGGCTGGGTGGTGCTCCCTCCCTGCCCCCCTTGGGGGCTGGCCCAGGGCCTGCTGCTTTCCCCTGAATGTTCCTCCATGACCCGAGGGGAGGGGGTACCCCACAGTTTGGAGACCACTGATCTAGGGTTTAGATACTCATGTAAGCTTCTGAAAACTCCTTTTCTGATTGTCCCCTGAACACATCCCTCGTGTTGCTAGTTTAGATCCGTACAAACTGGGTGCAAAATGCTCTTATTTACGATTTTTGATATAATTTTGCACTCCTTTTTAAACGATGATACGCAATGTTAAAAGAAACCTCTCTCACATAAATTGCCTTTTCCAGATCTTTCTATTTCCTACCCCACTTGGAAAACCCTGCAGAATAGCATCTTTACATTTAATTGAGCGGAAGGCAGTTGCAAAATTAACCGTGATCTGAGTTACTAGAAAAAATGCAGCGGTGATGTGGCGCTTCCAAAACATCTTGCTACTATGTGGCAGCCCAATTAGTTTCAGATGGAGCAATCACAAATTCTGGATTTCCCACTGGAATATACCCCTTTCTCCCATGTTCTAGCCATGTCCACCATCTGATAATTAAGATGTTTATCTGCCATGCCCTGGATAATTTAACCAGTGCCCAAATTCTTAAAACTTTCTATTCCCATCCCATCGGTCTGTCTGCCCTCCACCACTGTACCATGCGTGCACCTTCCATATAAACTCGACAGCAATACAAAAATCTCTACTGCCCTTAATGGCATCTCTGGCACTTCTTTGCTTTTGCAGTGAAGTCCCCTGGTCTTCCATTGTTGCCTCTGGGAAACTGGGTGGTGAGAAATCAGGTGTGATGCATGATAGTGTGTGATGAAAGATGATGTGACAGTGGGGAAGTGGCTGGATCTCTTCATTGTTCATTTTGAGGCTTTTGAGTGTTAGAAATTGTATAAAGGTACAGGGTGTTTTTTAAAAGGCCCCAAGCTGGGATTGAGGAGTTGAGCTGGGTGCTGCCCAAACTTTTTTTCAATACTTGAAAACAAAATGGTTTGTTAGACCTAAAACATTTTAAATTTTTTCTGACTTTTTGGTATGGCCAGCAAAATGAAAACTTAGTTATTCACACCATTCACACACTTGTAATGCAGATTCAGGAGACCTGCATGCAATTCAGACTGGAAATAAGGCATAAATTCTTAACAGTGAGAGTAATTAACCATTGGAACAATTTACCAAGGGTTGCGGTGGATTGTCCATTACAGACAATTTTTAAATCAAGATTGGTTGTTTTTCTAAAAGCTCTCCTCTGGGAATTATTTTGGGGAAGTTCTCTGGCTGGTGTTACACAGAGAGTCAGACTAGATGACCACAATAGTCACTTCTGGCCTTGGAATCCATGAATTCCTGGCTGTGCCACAGACTTCCTGTGTGACCCTGAGCAAGTCACCTAAGCACCTAACTGAGGGTTTTGAAGAGTTCAGCATCTGATGTGCCTAAACGAGAGCTGAGTTCTTGAAAATTTGGCCTCAAATTGGGTGCTGAGCATTTGGAAAATTCTAGCCTTAAATAACTAATGACAATAGTTCTTTGTCCTTTTTTGCTGAAGGATCTCAAAGCACTTTGCAGATATTAATTAATTAAGCCTCACAGTTCTCCTGTGATGGGTGAGTATTGCCACTGTGTGAAATTTTCAAAAGCCCCTAGTGATTTAGGGGCACAAGTCCCATTGAAAATCAATTGGCTCTGTGCTCTTGGACTCTTTTGAAAATCCTGCAAACTGTTATTAACCCCCTTTCACAGGTGGCAAAGCTAAGACAGACAGTACCTAAATGACATGCCCAAGGTCCCACAGCAAATCTGTGGCAGAGCTAAGTACAGAACTCCGAACCTTTGTCTCTGAGGGCTGGGCGTTAAACACTGGGCCTTGCTTGCCGTCTGCAGGAATTCTATCCAGAGCTTTTCACATTCCTTTGTATCTCTGACATAGTGTCCATCCCCAGACATCACCCGTTTGCTTTCCACTTTCCATTGACAAGTACATGAGCCCCTAAGACACCCCTCTATCAACTTCTCTCTGACACAGCACTGCATGTTACAGCCCTTTGTTTACCATTACTCAGCTACCTTAACCGCAGACGTTGCCCCAGGGATATTGGTCTGTGATGGAGCTTCCTTTCAAAATCCAAGCAGATGATAAGGAGGACTTGTGGCACCTTAGAGACTAACAAATTTATTTGAGCATAAGCTTTCGTGAGCTACAGCTCACTTCATCGGATGCATTCAGTGGAAAATACAGTGGGGAGATTTATATACACAGAGAACATGAAACAATGGGTGTTACCATACACACTGTAACCAGAGTGATCAGGTAAGGCGAGCTATTATCGGCAGGAGAGTGGGGGGGAAATACCTTTTGTAGTGATATCCTTGCAACAAAGCCCGTTGCCAACTGTGTCCACATATCTATTCAGAGGACACCATCATAGGGTCTAATCACATCAGCCACACTATCAGAGGCTCGTTCACCTGCACATCTACCAATGTGATATATGCCATCATGTGCCAGCAATGCCCCTCTGCCATGTACATTGGCCAGACTGGACAGTCTCTACATAAAAGAACAAATGGACACAAATCAGACGTCAAGAATTATAACATTCAAAAACCAGTTGGAGAACACTTCAATTCCTTTGGTCACTCGATTACAGACCTAAAAGTTGCAATTCTTCAACAGAAAAGCTTGAAAAACAGACTCCAGCAAGAGACTGCTGAATTGGAATTAATTTGCAAACTGCATACAATTAACTTAGGCTTGAATAAAGACTGGGAGTGGATGGGTCATTACACAAAGTAAAACTATTTCTCCATGTTTATCCCCCCACACACACACGCGCACACTGTTCCTTAAACATTCTTGTCAACTGCTGGAAATGGCCCACCTTGATTATCACTACAAAAGGTTTCCCCACCCACACTCTCCTGCTGATAATAGCTCACCTTACCTGATCACTCTGATTACAGTGTGTATGGTAACACCCATTGTTTCATGTTCTCTGTGTATATAAATCTCCCCACTGTATTTTCCACTGAATGCATCTGATGAAGTGAGCTGTAGCTCACGAAAGCTTATGCTCAAATAAATTTGTTAGTCTCTAAGGTGCCACAAGTCCTCCTTTTCTTTTTGCGGATACAGACTAACACAGCTGCTACTCTGAAACCAAGCAGATGATGTCAGCTTTATCTCATGTTTCTTTTTAAAGACCTCCAGCAGGTTAGAGAGGCCTCACTGGAGCCCAGCTGGGGTGACCCCGTCAGGTTATACCAGTCCAAGTGTTCAGCTATTCATTTTTTAATCAGACACTTCAGGACTTAACAAACCTGGGTTGGAGCCAGCTTCAGCCAGCATGACACAGGCCAAGGGAACCCTGATGGTGGGACACCCATTCTGTGGGGGTCTCTGGTCATTCAAGGACCCACCACCACCACCTGCACTCCTCTGAGGGTTGGGCAGCTCTCCAGTGTGTACCCAAAAGTGACTGAGGAGAGGGAATGGGCAGGGTACCAGGGGAATAGCCTGACTCAGCACATCCAGCAGGGAATCTCTGTCACTGTTTAAAGATAGCTGAATTCCCAGGGGAGAGTGACCATGCATCAGGGGCGACTGCCTCCTTGAGTGCAGTGACCCCAAGTGGGACAGAAACCAGTGAATTAAGCCTTCTATCAGTTCCCTCCATGGTGAGGTGAGGCTGGCCAGTCTCTGATCCCCTCAGTACTGAGGTGGTGCTCCCCCGTCAGTCATTCTCCTGCCTTCTCCCTTGGCTTCTTTTTCAAACTGAGGCACCATATTAGTGAGTCTACAGCCTTGAGGACGAGTTGCTGTTTTTAAAGATCTATGATATATCTTAGTCAGTATCTCTGCTATTTCATCCTTCATTCCCTTCCCAAACCTCCCCTGAACGCCATCTGGTCCCGGTGATTTACTGCCCTTCAGTGCACTTTGGTTTTTTGTTGGCGAATTTATATTTAATTTTTATATCCGTTATCATTCAGGGAGGAAAGGGAAATGCTTTGGGGGCCCAGAGCAAGAATAAAATTGAACATTTTAGTGCATTTCCTTTGTCTGAGAGATTTTGTTTGGTTTTATCTGTATCTTGGCAGGGTTTGTTTTCCCCCTCCAATTTCGAGCATCATTCAGAATAGGCTGCAGTGATTCCAGCAAACTCCCAGGACAGTAAACTACACTCTGATTAACTCCAGGACTGTAAGAACTAGCATCTGCCACTCTCACTACTGGAGTGTATAGTCCTGTTGGTTCTATTGGGACCCCTCTTCGCTGAGGTACTGCTCCATGAAAGGGCAGGAGAATCTGGTCCTTAATGCAGCTGTTTGCATGTGAAGTTGGGGATTATATACAATAGAGGCAGGTTTTTCTTCTCAGGTCTTCTCTCAGGCTTGATCATGGTGATTGCCTCCTATGTCATCTTGTATTTTATAGGTGTGCTTGTGAGGTAAATTGAATTTGGTTGCAGCATGAATGATGTTTTGCACCTTCCATCCAAGGATCCCAGCCCATTTTACAAACCTTATCTGAGTCTAACTCCATAGTGCAGGAGGCACAAAGAGGTGCAGCCAAAGTCATCTACTAAGTCAGTGGTAGAACCAGGGAAGGAACTCACATCTCCAGAGGCCCCTTTCTGTGGCTTCAACACCCAGCTGTCCCTCTTCCATCACATGTCTTCACATTCACACATGCTCCTTTTGGACTTTTCCCTATTTGTGAGGGGAGAATTTCAAAGGATTGGAAGTTTGCCTCAGATTAGGAGGTCCCATGGGTTTGCTTGCTTAATTTTCTGATCTAGGGAGGAAGGATGAAGTGGTTCAGCTCTTCATCCAAAATACCAATAGAACCTGCCTCTCATCCCTCCCCTTCCTCAACCTAATCCCGTAATTCTCTGCACTTCTGGGTTCTACCCTGGAGTGGAAGCAGGAAATGCCCCAACCTTCCTGTGAAAGCCTGTTCTCATGACATTTCTACCCTGCTGTTGCAGAGCTCAGGGGTTTAGATAATCATGCAAGCTTCTGAGAGGTCTTGCCAACCCATGGAAAGGTCCAGCTAATATGAATGATGGGCTTAACCCAGCTGACGTTGACAACAGCATGGCCACTGACTTCAAAGAGAGCAATATTGGACCCTATGGGTACCTGCAAATTCATAAAGCACTTCACTGTGTCCTTTAGGATGGAAGAAAGTGCTGCTATATGGAAAAATTACCTGATCTATAGCCTCAATCAATGTGGAGGCTCCATCACATACAGCTCTGAACCACTGGGCAGCTGAAGATTATTTTCTTTAGTTTGCAGTGGGATTCTAGCTCATTAAATAGGTGCAAACTCTCTATTGGTGAAAGCCCAGCAGGTTGTTACCCTGTCTCCCTTTAACATCAGCAATTTGGACCTTCTGCAGTTTGGCTGCACGTCAGAGTCTGGATGGAGTCTCTAATTAGCAAGGAGCAAGGCAGGTTTCTCATCTGGCAAACCAGACTAATGAACTGACCTTCCACTTTAACATTTGTCATCATTGACAGGGCCCTGTCCACACCTGCTGGTTTTCCATCAGGCAGTTTGGCTACCTGGATATCTTATAAACAATGTGAACAATTTTATCTGGAGTTGAATGAAAAAGTTAGTAGCCGGGGACGGTTATTTGGGGAATCTTTACGCATTTGGGGATTATGGGAAGAGAGCACTGGTGCTGATTTAATCCCTGCATTTGTACCTCTTCACTTCGCTAATCCCAGACAAAGCAGATTTGATGGGTGGGGACAAGAGAACTAATTCGATATTTTTATATAGTGAGTGAGGCACTGGACTGAGAGTCAGGAGAACTGGATTCGGTTCTTGGCTCAGCCACTGATCTGCTGTGTGACCTTAGACAAGACACTCAGTCTCTCTGTTTACCCTCTCACCCTTTGTGTGCCTTGTCTATTTAGACTGCAACTCCCTGAGGCAAGGACTGTATCTTACTATGTGTTAGTGCTGCACATAGCCCAGTGGGGCCCCGATCTCGGTCACGGCCTGTATGCGCTACCAGAACACAAATAACTAAGCTCCTCACTTGGATGAACCTCAGAAAGGGCTTGCTTTGAGTTTGGTTCTGTGTGGGTGAGATTTTGGTGCAGGGGTGGGTCTCACTTTTTAGAAACCGTTTTGCCCATCTCTGTCATAAAAAAAACATTATCTGCTCTGCTTGAGCACAAGGGAAACTTGCGCAAGAGGAACGCAATTTGTGAGGGCAATGGGGAAGTAGCTTCCATGCTCTGTAGCTATGAGAGTGTCCCTCCACAGCAAGTTGTGGGCCTGTGATTTCCTGCAGGTGCAGCTATTGGCTGTAGAATTCTTTACCTGATGTCTCCAGTAAGAACTCCCCAGTCTAGGTATTTCTTCTCATGCCTCCAAAGGGGAATCAGTTGCATCATGGGAGATGCGGTCCAGCAGAGAGCCCAACCCACAGGACAGAATGGGGGCACAAGGCACCTGAACTAAAACTCCCATCAAGCACCCAGCAGCTCAGGCAGACACAGATTAATATTGGAGTGACCTGAAACAAAATGCTTCAATTCAATTCAACCACCCAAATTTCTGTGATTTGGGTCAACCTTACACAAAATTTTAATTTTGATTTCTCACCAGGAAAATCGATACTTTCAGCAAAATTTTACTGTGGGAAAAACTTCAATTTTAGCAGAAAGCACTTTTCCCTGTGGGGAAAAAAAAGTTTTGGTGGAAAATTCCTGCCCAGCTCCAGTAATCAGTTAACATGACCTCTACACATGAATTCACTTAAAATGGTGTGTTCAGTGGTATTTCCCCACAACAAGGCACTCTCACTCAACTACCCACCGTGTTCTCACTGTGTGTATAATCCATGCTAACACAATGTAGCTGTATGTCCTCCCTGGTAAGAGCTAGTCCTTTAGACTACGAAGCTCATGCTTTGGGATCCAAAAGTCCTGGATCACTGCAGGCGACACAACCAGCAGCAGGCATTGTTAAATGCATTTAATTCAACTGCAGTATATGCCGGCCCTGTCTGCTGTCCCTTGTCTGCTGAGGATTACAAAGTGTTGGATTATCCTCTTACCACAACAGGCAACAATTTGTGTTTCCTGATTCTTGTAGGTCGGAGCCGAGTCCATAAAGGGATACCGTGCCTGCTCCCGGACTGGTGACAGGAAGGATTAACCTACACAGACGCCAGACACCATTCCCGGTGAGCAACTGATCATATCTTCTGTTACACTTTAGAATCAAACGAGTGTTATCTGAGAATGTTTGCATTCTCCTGCTGACATTGTGCTGGGGAAACTGGAGGGGCCAAATGGTGGTACTCAAGGGGGGATTTAACCAGGTTTCTAGATCTGTGGTAACAACTGGTTGCCTTGATGTAAGCATCCCCGAGACCTCTGGTTACTCTAGGGCTAGAGTGTGGTTCTGACCGGCATGGTGCCCAGGGACTAGGCACAATGGAAATACTGGCGCTCAGGGGGAGCCAGAACACTGAAGGGCTAGTGCCGTTGCCCAAGAGGATGACAGGGATAGATCAAAGCCTTGCTCTGGTGTCTCTGCACTGTCCAGCAGAGCAAACTCTGCGTCCTTTCAAACAGTGGTAGAAGGGCTGCACTCCCTCTGTGTTTCCTGGAGCTCTGGTGGGGCCATGCCAGGCTGAGACACTGCCTCTGGCTCCCCGTGCTCCCACTGGAGCAAGGCAGCTCCACCATCCCTCAAATCTTAAAGGAGCCCTTAACATTTAGGGCAATAAATAATTCAGCAATAAGGACCATCAGGAAGGGCATTTCCAGGATGTTAATGACTGACGCAAAACCAGTGATTAAGGGTATTCCTTCAGTGCAGACTTAGCTCAGGTGATGGGCACCTGGGCCACCCTAACCCGGGTGTGAGCTGCCACACTGCAACAACCTGCCACTCTGCAATGCCCTACCACAGTTATTCTGTCCTCACTGGCACTGTGCTCACCCATGGGCGACACTAGGATTTCTGGGGGAAACCCCCAGGGTTCTTTGTGCTGTAGTAAACTGAGCTGCTCTAGTGAATGGTGGGAGACCCTGTCCGTCCTTCTGGTCACGCAGGGGGAATTGTGGGAAGGCAGTGGAGGGTTATCAGCACTCGAGTGATGTAGCCTGCATCCTCTCCCCCACTGCAGAGTGAGTGGGTTACCAGCCTGAGTGAAAGCAACACCTGAGCTCTAGCCTGCACACCCAGCTGGGCAAGGCTAGGTTGGAAGCACCGTCACAGGGGGGTAAGAGTGTTTTGTGTGTGGACGGGAGGAGGGTTCGGAGCAACACCTGGGTAGAAGTCCAAGCCTGCAGTGAAGTTCTACCCTAAATATCAGGAAATGCTGATCCTGGGGTCATTGTCACTATGGGAACTGGAGGGCAAACTCCTGAACGCTCCCTCGGGGTTTTTTAGACCTTACTACTCAGACAAAGCTGCCCGTGAGGGTCTTTCATTGGGCAAACTCTCATTGTCTTTGTTGGGAGTTTTGTGTCTGTAAAAACTGGGAAAGAACTCCAGGGTTTGATCCATTCAGAGATTTGCTTGAATAGGGACTAAATGAAGACTTCAGGATCTACTCCAAAGCAACTATATTTGTGTATGCTGAGTACATGGCACTGCATGTTAACATGGCTGCGGTGTTATATTTGTAGCAGTGGCCTTTTCCCTTATTGTATGGTTGGGGTTTATGATCGTGATGAAAGGACCTCAAAATCTTCACATGTTCAGTTCAGATAAGCCCCCGAAAGTTCAGCTGCATCTCTGGGAGTCTTGAATCTTCTAAACATGGGAACAGTGAAATTCTGGTACCACTGGCTTCTGTTTGAGATGGCCATAGAACAAAAGAAACTTTTTTGTCTTGGAATACCAAGGTTCTCACACTCCTGACCCCATGCAGAAATACAGAGTTTCCACGAAACTGAAAACGAATCAAGGAACAAAAAGTCATCCAAACTTTTGCAAACCTGAAATGCGGATCAGAGAATTGAGTCTGAGGGGGAAGGTTTAGAACTGTTCTTATTTTAGCTGAATCAGTTTCTGCTTCCAGGTTAATAGAAACTCCCTTTTCCCCATACTATTAATGAAAAAGTCTTGACACAAAATAGAACTGAAAAGTTCCATTATATAGGCAGAATAAACAAATGGCGTAAAAGAAGACCCTATTCTTCATGGATAAGGGAAATACTGTGGTGTAATTAGGCTTCAGTATGAAAATTTAAATGAGAGGATTCGGCAGCCTGGAAGGAAAGGTTAAGAATCTTTTTGTAAATATCACTACCAGCAGTTATTTAAGTTCAGTGTGACCATGTGTGCAATGAACACCCTAGTGCCTTATGGAGCTTCATTTTTCTTCACAGTATCTACTGTGTCCGGCCACTGTTCTTCTGTGCCCTGACACTGCTGAGGTTCGTAACTGAGAAGAATGGCTTTTGTCATTCTTGAGCGATGTCAGCACAAAAATCTCAGGACCTGAATGCAGCAGATCTTTGAACTGCAGAGCCCTTACCGTCCGTCGGCCTGCTGAGTTCCTGAACTCTGCGGGAAGGGGGCAGCTCTCCTGCTGCAGAGGCTGGTGTCTCTTTCATTTCTCACTCCCCAAATAGAATTCAGAGCTAGTGAAACAAGAGTTTATTCTAGACAGGCTCATGACAATGCCATTATTCTGGCAATCTGGGAAGGGCAATGAAAATGCTCATTATTTGGAGTGTCCAGAAAGTGTTGTGAAACTACCCGCTATTCTGGCGAGTCAGAGAAGGGGCCAGAATCCCTGTTGTTCTGGCCATCAGCACTGGCTGTGAAAATGTCCATTAGCTGGTTGTGTGGATTGGAATAGTTCTCATACTGCCAGTGTTGAAGTTTCCCCGGTGAGAGTGGATGGATGAAACTCGGTCTCCCCTCTCGGAAACCAACAGTGTCTGTGAGCTCCACCATGGGGTCTAACTGCAAATTAATCCAGACTCTAATCACTTGTTCAGGTCAGTTATTAGCCAGGGCTGTCCCTGTCCTTTCAGGATTAGTACAAAGCACTCCATAGCACTATAAGCTGTGGCCCGCCGGTGACCTTCTTAGCCCCCGAGTGGGCGAGGGAAAGAAGGGGTGTAACGTGTTTCCGTATTTGGAAACGACAAGGTGTGTGTGTGGTGGGGGGAAATGGCAAGTATCAACATTTTGAATGTATGTAGCAGACTCTGCCTGCAGTTGGCATTGAGATATTTCGGTTACTGATTATTGTAAGACTTGTGGCTGAGGTTGTGTGATTTCAACATAAGAGTTAATGGAGTTGCGTGATGGAGTCAAGAAAAGCTTAACTGTACGGACGAATTATTCTTCTGGGCCTATGAGATCTTTGTCAAGGAAAGGAATGTGCAGTAGGATAACAGATATATTTGGAGTGACTACAAAGCTGTAATTCACTCCCAGGGCTCCACTGATGTCATAAACCACGAGAACACGACTTCAGCACTTTAGGAATGGAAGCACTGAGCAAAGCCTTGAGAGTGAATTTAGCCTAATATCGACTCCTCGGCTATCAGTTGCTATTTAAAAGGCTCACTTTGCAACTTTAACTTTTCAACATGAGATAGGCAAGTGCTTTGTACTTTGGCCTGTTGGCAGCTGGCGGGTACTCTCCATCTACCCAGTTCTCTGTTTCACTCTACATGATTATAATCAGCTGATATGATATCACAGTGTGATGCTGGATTGCTGTACGGTTTTGGGTGCGTCTGATGGGGAAGTTGGGGAGTGTGTTTCAATCTGTCCCCATTTAATTTTTATCAATCCACATTGTCTGATACTGTGACATCACTTCCAGAAGCCAGGCTAACGAGGGAGGAGCTGTGCTTCCCACATGCAGCTAATGACAACTGTTATTGTTGTTAGACCAGGAGGTTAGGATCCCAATGTGCTGTTACTGGCTCTGCCACTGTTTCCCTTTGTGACCTTGGGGAAATCACTCAATCTCTTTGTGCCCTTCTGTCTGTAAACTGGGGGTATTAATAATACAGTCTTCAGGTTCTTGTGGTGCCGTACCATGCTTTAGAAAGCACAATGGAAAAATAAACAAAAACCAACAAATAATCAAAATCACCCTCAGAAAATTCAAAATAAATAAAACAAATTATGTGGTTCTGTTCAGGACGAAAGGGCACAAACAGGATAAAGGTCTGCCGAGTCCAATGGTATATTCTGCAGTGTCTACAGCACATAATAATAATAATAATTAATGTATATTATGGTAACACCCAAACATTCCAACTAAAATGGGGTTGCCCTTGTATTGACTGCCGTACAAACATGGACGAGATAGGCCCTAGGTAGGAGAACTTACAGATACTGATGGAAGAGGGGAAGTGGTTAGGGCCTGAGGCTGGCATGCTGGCGACCTGGGTTCAGCTCATCAGGCTTCCTGTCTGGCCTTGGGCAAGTCACTGTGTGCCACAGTTCTGCACCTGCAAAGAGGAGCTCATGATGCTTCTGTACTTGAGGTGATTGGGAGGTTAGATAGGTTAAAATGCTCATGTGTTCTGGTAATGGTGACCATAACAGTACCTTAGCTAGGTGCCTTTTGGCTGAATAATTTGACTAATGTGCTGTTATTTCTCGTTCTGGAATCAACGTGGAGAGATTTCATTTGTCATAAGATCATGATTAATGTTTAGAAATAGCCCTAGCCCTGAAATATTTCAGACTAATCTTCTTTTGCCCTGCCTTCTCTCAAAATTTATATTATCCAAGTTCAGGTTCCCCAGACACTTTCAAAAAACATAATTCTAAGCATATATAATTCTGTCTGCTAGGAGGGCATGGGGAATCTGAACTTGGATAACACATATTATGAGAGAAGACAGGGAAGCAGATGATTAGTTGGAAACATTTAAGTTTCAGGGCTTCCTTAACACCTAATTCGCTATCTGATTTTATATAAAATATACCGTAGAGAGCTGGATTTTCAAAATGCTCACTATTGACTTCAGTGGGAGCAGAGTTAGTCCAGTCCTGAGTGTTTTTGGAGATCCCACTGTGTACCTATGAAGGTCAGTGTTCGTCACATTTCCTATTTCATCCCACTGAAGACCAACTTCTGGTCTTAGAATTGTTGTCATTGTTCCCTAGGGTTGGAGGCCAAAGTCCTTTGCAGAAAAAACAAAGGATTTGGATTTTGTTTGGGGGGGTCTTAGGCTTTCTACTGTCCCAAGGTAAGGTGCCATTGCCTGAGCACGCTGATAAAGCTGGTGAAAACAGAACAACATATTTCTGTATTTCCTTTAGCTCTTTGGAGGGGTGGGGGGCGGGTTAAGGAAGTAATAATCCAGTTAGTGGCAGAACTTTGCATTGAATTGCTCTTGGTAGTTTTAACCAGGGCTGAGTAGATAACTACCCATTAGTAGATAACAACTAATTCCTCTTATTATCCCATACCCTTATCTGAGTGACACCATGAAGGAGGAGAATGGGATCAATCCTAAAAATATGGCACCACCATTTAGGGGCGGATTGTGACTCGTATCACTCATCTGCAGAAGGGTGTAATCATCCCTCATATGCCTTTATGGAATCTACCCAGTTTGGGGGTCTGGGTGTGCAGGGTTCCTCTCCTGCACACTCCCTCCCCAGAGCAGGTGGGTGGGGTGCAGTAGGGGACGGGTGGAGTCTTGGTTTTTGCGATGTCCGGTGATCACTCAGGCCCAGATAGACGGAAGTAAGGAGCAGGGCTGCCGGTGGGGGCAGTTTGCCTTGGACCACCCGTTTGAGAGGGCCCCAAGCCGGAGGAGTTCTGAGACTCAGCACACCAGGTTGTGACGTTTGGGCCCAGCCAAGTAGCACAGGAGCCAAGCCACCATTGTGAGATGAGTCCATAGTGGGCTCGCTCTCCAAACCCCCTCTTCTGCAGGGCCTCCCTTCAGCAGTATTATTTTTTGGGGGTGTGGGGAGCGCTCAGTTTCAGATTTTGCCCCGGGTTCCCCAAACCTCTGAGTGGCCCTGGTTAGGAGCCTAAATACTTCTGAGAATCTGAGCCTTGCTGCTTATGGTGCTTCCAAGATCTGCTTTATTCTGCGTTCATTTCCAACCAACTGTGCATAACAAGAAGAGCTTCTGCAGCACCCCGCCCAGGCTCTGCCTGGGACACTCAGCCCTAAAGGCAAAGTCCCCAATACCACCGCTCCACTCCCCCAGCTTGCCACCTGGAACCGCTGAGCAGGACAGGGTGCATTGTGATTTAATATTGGTACAGTCCAGCAGTAAATTACTATCCTCGCTGGGAGTGGGGAGGGAGAAGGATGGAAGTTGTATCTCAAGGAGCGTATCAGAGGCCCAGTGACTCCAGGGGCCGCACAGCATCCACAGAACTTCTTGCTCAGGACTGTGCTAAAAGTCAGGAATGAGGCCCCCTTTCATTTTATTTATTCAGATTAACTATATGGCACTCATGAAATGCTCCAGGCCCTGATCTTGCACTGTTAGAGTCGATGTGAGCTTTGCCATTGACTTCAAAGAATCTAGCATCAAGCACTAAATGCCCTACAGCAGCATGATGTTCTCTCCTTCCCACTGGAATTCCATTACAACATGGTTTTCAAGTGGGAAGGCATTCACTTGAAATAGTTTGTGTGGATTGACTGTGTGCTGGTTTTCAGCTAGAGGTTGTTGGCACGTCTGAGGACGGCACAGAAATCTGGGTGATCCACGGTGGTCCTGTTACTGGTACCTTTGTGGGGAAATGTTTTGGCTCTAGCAGCAGAATTTGGATCCAGATTTTGAAGACCCCAGTTGATTCACTGTAAGATCAGACAGAGCCATATGAAAAATTCAAGTCCAGATTTCAGCATCTTGGAGTTGGGATTTTGGTTTGAGACTTCTCTGCTGTTGTGATGTTTATTGAAAGTAGGGAGATGACTGGATAGCAAGTGAAAAACAAGGTTGCAGGGCCTGTGGCCCACCACAGCACAGAGGAAATCACTTGCTCACTTACTGCATCAGGGTGAGAGCCTTAAATAGCAGGTGGTATTTGAGCACTGATACCGGCCAAGAACAGGTTGAAGGAGGAGGCATGAAGAGGTGCTATGACATTAAATTAACTAATGTTTGTGAAGAGCTTTGGCATTCTCCGATGGAAGGGGTGGTCGCATTGCACAATATCAGTATTTTTTAGTGGAACTGTTTCACCCATTTCTACTAATAGCAACCTTGATAGCATTTCTCTCTTTACTTTGGATTGTTCGTATTCCAATCCACACCCTAATCAAAGGTACTGGGCTGAACTGAGAGGTGATGTGTAAGGCCTTAACTTGGACTCGAATTGACTCTTAGAGGAGTCTCCATTTCAATGTTGGACAGTTACATCCACTGATTAGCATGCTAATTACACTGCCATAAACCTCAGTCTTTGATCTATTCATGTCTTATTAAGAAACACGTGCACTGAGCCAAATTCTGCCCTGCTTTACTTTTCCTCACTTCAAATGAGATGCAAGCAAGGCCTGGTATGGAGCTCCAGTTGCTGCTGTGGTTGTACGCCACAGTGTGGCTGGTTTGGCAGGGCTGAGAAAACACACACACAGAGTTTGATTTCAGAGCCCTGCTCTGGGGAAACCAAATGGGACTATTTCACTTTCTTTCTGAATATTAGAGACTGAACTTAGCAGGATCCAAGTCTAAAAATATCCCCCCAACCCTCATCCAGTCTCCTCTCACATCACTTTGATCAGCCTGCCAGGGAGCTAGCCCATGGAAGTTTAAATACGGGGGAGACTGCAGTCAGTCTGCATGCCCTAGTCTAGCCTGTAAGGCTCAAACATGAAATGTTCTACCCATGCCTGACTAGCCCTGGGTGGTGAGAAGGCGTTGGTCCTATTTCAAATGGCTTTTTCAAGGCCAGTATTGAGTGGGCTGAGTTTGGGATTTTCCCTGAATTTTTCTAAAGCAGAAAATAACTTCCTGGCTCTTTTAAAACACTGAAATAAAATCCAAAAAAACAAAACAAAACAAAACAAAAAAACCCCAGGGAGATTTAGGTGAATTCACTCCTGTTTTGTGGGGAGGGGTGCTGTCTGTGTGTCTGTCTATATATTTATCAATGCCTCATGGTTCAGTCTGAATTCAGATGCCTATTTCATCAGAATTCTAAGGAACCCAAGTCTAATTTCCGGTGACACTTGGGACAAGCTCATCTGTCAGGATAGAAAGAATCATAGAATATCAGGGTTGGAAAGGACGTCAGTAGGTCATCTAGTCCAACCCCCTGCTCAAAAGCAGGACCAATCCCCAATTTTTGCCCCAGATCCCTAAATGGCTCCCTCAAGGATTGAGCTCACAAACCTGGGTTTAGCAAGCCAATGCTCAAACCACTGAGCTATCCCTCCCAGTGATGCCCCCTCTTTGTCACGTGCCGTGGAGCAGCCCTGCTAATGGAAAATGGGAATTTCTGTTGGAGAATGCCTCAACTCAGGACACTGTGGGATCCAGTTACCTACAAGCTCAGCTCTCTGTGTAGTTTGTTAATGATCCTAATAAATTCTCAGTGAACAATCAGCATCTCTCACATACGCTGCACTTTGTGCATGAATCAAGAATGCATGGACTCCAGAGGCAGGAGGAAACTGGCATAGAAAATCAGTTCCTTTTAAAAAATAATCCCCTGGATCAGTCAAGAGGACGTGGCAGGGCAGCTTAGGTGACTCTTCATCGTAGGCTGTGGAAAATAGAAAGTTTTGTTCTTCAAACGCTGAGAGCCTTTAATCTGTACCTAAAAAACATAAAGGCAAGAACACAGCTAGAATCCTTTCCAGGTGGGCCCAGTCCAAGGATTGCCTGCAGCTGTTTGAGCTGAAAAGAATTAGCTAACAAGGTCTGTCTGCATTGTTCATAGACTATAGAGTGGATGCTGCTCTCAGGCTGGTAATTCACGGGGAATAGGTGGCACCTGAAATAAATTTGTGTTTGACCAGTGAAAAACAGGCTATGGACTATGGCTGATGAATGAGAAAACCAAGATGAACAATATAGTGGTTTGGAAACCCTATGCCATGACCATTATCAGTGCAGACTTACTTTAGATCAGGTAAGTTTAGAACCAGAATAAAAGACTATGTCAGTGGCAACAAAACTCATTAATTTGCTTGGCTGGACCCAAATCAAACCAGAGTAAGGGATTGTCAAAGAGAAGATTATTAGATACAGTTTGGCTCCTGTAAGGAAAGAAGGATCCATATGCAAAATTCAGATCCAGATTTCAGTCAGCTCCACATTTCTCAGGTGGGAAAGCCCCTATATTTCTTTCCTCCCACATATGTTCCACCTATGCATAGACTAGCTTGCTTGGCTTTGAATTTGAATCTAAACAGGACTGATATGGCATCAAGTTTTCAACTCAGAGATGAGCTCTGATGTGTTAAATTTTTCATTCTTCATTGACTTTAGCTTCAAAGAAATTTCTGTTGAGGGAGCCCTTACATGAGTATGGCTGCCACGCTTGCACTGCTGTGATCATTGTGAATGAGTGAAAGGTGGACAGAGAGAGATTCCAATTAAATTATGATAATAACCTCAATGGGCAAAGATTCAAAGATCTCTGAATGGGTAGTTATCTACTCAGCCCCGGTTAAAACTACCACGAACAATTCAATGCCCAATCAACCGGTTACAAAAGGATGGTTGTAGCACCATTGTGCCCTGAATCTTTTTAACCGATACAGGCTCATTATCTTACTTGGTTATGTTTTTAAACAAAGCATAATCATACCTCCAGGTTCTCATCCCCTCTACCAAGACGCTGAGGAAACTCGGTAGGTTTTAAACACCTGGAAATAGCTCTAAAGACAATGCCACGCTGGAAGCTCTAGCTGGGAACAACCTTCAGACTCTCAGCCCTACAACTACTTATTTAGCCCGGAAAGGGAGATTTGGAGAATTCAGTCATTTCTTTGCATACAAGAATAACAGCTTGCTCGGTGCAGTTAATGGAAAGCAAGCGTCACACAGAAAAGGAAATATTTTTTCACATTGCATCTTGTGAGCCTGTGGATTACAATACTTGCTCTTTGAGAACTGAAGTCCCACTTCAACCTAAGCACCTGAACTTCAGGCATATGAGCCCATATCCCCAAAGTTATTTAGGCACCCAATTCCTATTGATTTTGGTGGAAGTTAGGCACCTAAATGGTCCACAGAGCCAATGGTAACACTCGAGCTTAGTTATGCATGTGGTTAAGTACCTTGCTGGATCTGGGCTTATGTTCTATAGCAGGCTTATAAATAGGTTCATTAATTTTACCATGACCAATAAAAAACATTTGTTATTGTTAGAGCTGAGTGATTAATTCATCCTGAATAATTTATTCGGTGAATTAGGTCTAGTTCTTTACACATAATGTCTGCCAATTGCTATCTCATCAAAATGACTCATTGTCATAGGATGGCCTGCCCCTTTTAAGGGCCAGCCCAGTTTGACTATCAGACCCAGCTGGGAAGGGGCTAGGTGATCCCTATACAAGGGTGAGAGAGTTCAGGAGAGAGAGCTGCAGCAGAGAGATGGGTTCTTGCCGTAGGACCTGACGCAGGGGGATTGAAGTGAAGGATGTGTCCTCCAGTCACCACTGAAAGGGTCTGTATACACTGCAATTAGATGCTGGGGCTCGGGCTAAGGGGCTGTTTCACTACAGTCTAGATTTCTGGGCTCTAGGACCCTGCGAGGTGTTTACCCTTCCCTTTATATTTATGACAGGAGGGTTTTCCTGTCAACATAGGTTATCCACAGTAATCACTGGTCGATCGATCTGGGACCTCTGGAGGGTCCCAGAGCTTGGGCTGTAGAATGAGCCCAAAGATCTACACAGCAATTAAACAGTCCCGCAGCCTGAGCCCCAGGAGCCCAAGGCAGCACGGGTCAGCCGCGGGATTTTAATTGCACCATAGACATACCCAGAGAGGCCAAGGAGAAAGCCTCTGGGAGGAGTAGCCCAGGATGAGCAGAGGAACTGCTTATGTTTTGCTTAAATATTATGTTGGAAGAATAAACTATGTCTGGAAAGATTATCATTTGTATTACTATACTGCCTAGGAGCCCTCATCATGGACCTGGAACCCATTGTGGTAGGTGCTGTACAAACCCAGAACAGAAAGACTGATCTTTGCCCCAAGAAGCTTGCAATCTAAGGCCTGGTCTACACTAGAATTAGGTCAGCATAACTGACTCTCAGGGGTATGAACAATCCACCCCCTGAGTGGCATAGTTAAGCCAACCTCAGTAACCATGTAGATGGCGCTAGATCGACCAGTGATTACTGTGGATAACCTATGTTGACAGGAGAACCCTCCTGTCATAAATATAAGGGGAAGGGTAAACACCTTTAAAATCCCTCCTGGCCAGAGGAAAAACCCTTTCACCTGTAAAGGGTTAAGAAGCTAGGATAATCTCACTGGCATCTGATGAAAATGACCAATGAGGAGACAAGATACTTTCAAAAGCTGGAGGGGGGGAGAAACAAAGGCTCTCTCTGTCTTTGTGATGCTTTTGCCAGGAACAGAAAGGAATGGAGTCTTAGAACTTAGTAAGTAATCTAGCTAGATATGCGTTAGATTCTGTTTGTTTAAATGGCTGAAAAAATAAGCTGTGCTGAATGGAATGGATATTCCTGTTTTTGTGTCTTTTTGTAACTTAAGGTTTTGCCTAGAGGGATTCTCTATGTTTTGAATCTAATTACCCTGTAAGGTGTTTACCATCCTGATTTTACAGAGGTGATTCTTTTACTTTTTCTTCAATTAAAATTCTCTTCTGTACTTTCCACAGTATGCATCCGATGAAGTGAGCTGTAGCTCACGAAAGCTTATGCTCAAATAAATTGGTTAGTCTCTAAGGTGCCATAAGTACTCCTTTTCTTTTTGTGAATACAGACTAACACGGCTGTTACTCTGAAACCTGTCTTTTAAGAACCTGATTGCTTTTTCATTGTTCTTAAGATCCAAGGGTTTGGGTCTGTGTTCACCTATGCAAATTGGTGAGGATTTTTATCAAGCCTTCCCCAGGAAAGGGGGTGTCGGGTTTGGGGAGGATTTTTGGGGGAAAGACGTTTCCAAGCAGGCTCTTTCCCGGTTATCTATCTGTTAGACGCTTGGTGGTGGCAGCAATAAAGTCCAAGGACAAAGCGTAAAATAGTTTGTACCTTGGGGAAGTTTTAACCGAAGCTGGTAAAAGTAAGCTTAGGGGGTTTTCATGCAGGTCCCCACATCTGTACCCTAGAGTTCAGAGAGGGGAAGGAATCTTGACACCTCCCATCAGCATAGGTAGTGTCTGCACCAGTGATACTCAGACTGAGACTCGCAAACCGCAAATGGCTTTTTAATGTGTCTCCTTGGCTCTTTGCAGCACATGATATTAAAACACTGTGTGATTTCATTATTAACCCATCCAAGTTACTAACCAATCAGAATGCTTTTATTATGTTATTAACCCCCAATTAAGTTATCAACTTCCACTAAGTTATTAATGTATTTTCTGTGACAATAATATCTATATATAGTACTATAGTAAATGAAACAATGAATTCACACTGCTGTGGCTCTTTCGGGTAGCTGATTGCTAATTTGGCTCCTAAACCACTGAGGTCTGAGTATCACTGGTCTACCTTGAAGTGCTACAACAGTGCAACTATGCTGCTGAAGCTGTTTAAGTATAGACATACCCTAAGTGTAAGACAGGAGGCAGCAGAGATAGATACAGAAAGACAGCGGAGTACAATGAAACAGATTTGGGCATGACCGTGAGTTCTTCCCGTGAAGGTGGGGGTAGAGATTAGAGACCTGGCACATCCTGGTTGGGGTTAAAGTAAAACTGTCTTTATTTCCTGTCTACACAGACTCTTGCTTCTTACTCTACATCCCCTAGTGGCTGCTCTAAACATTCACCACTACCACCATGGTTGGGAGAATCAAACTGAGTGAAGGGAAACTGAGGCAGCAGCTACCTTGCCGCTAGACTGGGCAAGAGAGCACTGTTACACTCATAAATTAAAATTCTCTAATGAAACATTTTTTTTCACTTTTATTCCATTACTTGCTGTTGGAAATTAGCTGTGTTTCTCAGTTGAGAAGTGATCACGCAACTCACGCTGTTGTTCTGCACCCTGATAAGATAAGCATAACTCTTAGGTCCAAGTTTCAGGTGCAAATGTTTGTGGCGAGTGAGTTTAAAACTTGTTTCCCAGGAGCACTGGAGTGGGCAAGCTTCAAGATTCTGTTTCTGAGAGCATTCATGACAGCGTGTTTCAATCACATGTATGTTCATGGAAAGGGAACACAACAGCAGTCAGTTTGTACAGATGTAAAACGAACAATCAGATGTTTTTCCACCCCCTCAGTATTCCCCCAGATTAGTAGCTGGCTATCCGTCAGGACATAGCTGACAGCCACTGCTCTTAAGAGTGATTTCTTTCTCTCCTGGTATAGCATTACACCTCTGGTTTCACTCCCCCTGAAACATCAAGTACTGACCGTTGCTGGTTCCATGATAATGGACTGTACTGCCTATTGGTCTGATCTGAGATGGCAGGCCGTAAATCATTGTGACAGAGGAAGGCCAAATACAAGAGCGGGAACCATGTGCAAAGCATTTATTGACTTTCCTATCAGTTTTGAGGAAGCAGTCACAGCCCTCTCCACAGAAGGCTGCATGTTACAGAAAGGAAGGTTGGCCCACTGGTTAGAGTGTTAGCTAGAGACTGTGTTAGCTAGAGACTTGGGTTTGAGTCCTTCCTTTGCCCTGGACTTTCTCTATGACCTTGGGCAAGTCACTTAGGCCCAGATCCACAAAGATCCAAAGGATGTTAGAAGCCCAAGAGCCTTTGTGGATCTGGGCCTTAATTTCCCTGGGCCTCAATTCTCCCTCTGTAAAATAGCTTATCTCCCTATCTTCCCGCTCTCACAGGGATGATGTGAAGCTAAACCCACTGAGTTCTGAGGTGCTCAGATAGTATGCTAATAGGGCCAAATAAGTGCCTGAAATAGGCAAACTCCCAATTGGAAAGGGAGCACCATGACTGTCGCTCTTAGTAGGTACAACAGCTTGGGGTAGTAAGGCATAAGGCATCTCAGAAAGCAAAGGGAAATAGCGTTGGGGCGCCCTTTTCTGATCATGAGCTACAAATTAAAAAACAAAACCCCCTAAAATAAATAATTTCTCTCTCTCTGTATATCCCGTTGTATGCATCTTTCATCTGACTCATTCGCGAGACAGCGTTGCAGTGTATATGATGGGATGTGACGGGCATAACCCTGTCTGATGCATCGAACATGACGTGTGAGCCTAGGAAATTAAGGAGCGCAATATGGTTTGGTAGTGAGCAGAGAGGGACAGACAAGCAGATGGACACACTCTTTCGCCAGTGAAAAACCAGGCTTAACGGTGGCTTCCTGCCAGATTTGAAATTTTGGATTTGAAAGAATTAGCTAGGAAGTTGCTCTTTTTGCCATCTCTGTTTTGCAGCATCCCATTATTGCACATGATTGTTCCATCAGGCATTGACCTTTCCGAGGCTGGGATGTGACAGCACAGAAAGGGCACTAGCATATGAAATGTTATTCTATCTGGAAATTTCAGGTTGCAATTCCTTTGCACTATATACCTCAACGTCTTCAGTATGTTAGTGTCATCCCCCCTCCTTTCCCCCCCCCCGGGCTTTCGGGAGGCAGTAAGAGTGGGGATTGTTTATTCTTCCCACACCATGTCCTTTTGTTTTCATTACAAAAGCGAAAGGTATGTTAGTAACCAAGGTCAGAGATACAGCGAGGCTGAATTCACGATGTTGTGCCTAATCTTCAGGGACAGATCTGGGGCTTTGATCTGGCCTTGGGAGGCAAGCTTGATAGGAAAGAAAATGCAGATTCTTTGTCACATACAAGTAGCTGTTCTAGCCTGCTTCTGGAACGGGGAAAGAGAGAGAAAAAGGGCCTTCACTGATTGCAGTCTTGATCATCCACTTGTCTGTTTCTTCTTCCTAAATTCCTATGCTTTTTTCCATCCTGCCCCCTGTGTGTAGAGAAAACTCCCCACCAAAACTGGTAAAGCTGCCACCTTATCCTCTTGTAAATCCCTAATTAAAATCTACCTCTGCCAGGATGCTTATGAATCACTCTTGTCTGGCATTGGTCAGGCAAGCGTCAAGCTGTGATTTCAGCTTTCCTGTTGGTTCTATTGTTAACTCATCCTCCTGATCTACTCCCCCATCCCATTCTGTCTGATCTAAATTAGCTGTTGCCACTCAAGAAAAAGATCTTGGAGTCACTGTGGATAGTTCTCTGAAAACTTCCACTCAATGTGCAGCAGCAGCCAAAAAGCCTAATAGAATGTTAGGAACCATTAGGAAAGGGATAGAAAATAAGACAGGAGATATCATAATACCACTATACAAATCCATGGTGCACCCACACCTTGAATATAGTGGAACAGGAAAAGGCTCAGAAAAGGCCAAAAAAAATAATCAAGGGGGTGGAATAGCTTCCACATAAGGAGAGATTAAAAAGATTAGGGTTCAGCTTATAAAAAAAGACAACTCAGGGGAGATATGATAGAAGTCTATCAATTCATGAATCGTGTGGAAAAAGTAAAGAGAGACACGTTATTTACCTTTTCCCACAATACAAAAATCAGGGGTTACCTGATTAAATTAATAGGCAGCAGGTTTAATACAAACAAGCAGAAGTACTTTTTCACACAGTGCACAGCCAACCTGTGGAACTCATTGCCATGGGATGGTATGATGGGTTAAAAAAAAAAACTGGATAAGTCCATGGAGGATAGGTCCATCAGTGGCTATTAGCCAAGATGGTCAGGGAGGCAAACCCATACTCACGATGACCCTAAACCTTTGATTACCAGAAGCCAGGAGTGGAAGACAAGGGAAGATCACTTCATAATTGCTCTGTTCTGTACACTCCCCCGAAGCTTCAGTACAGGTCACTGTCAGAGACAGGCTACCGGGCAAGATGGACCATTGGTCTGACTCAGTATGGCAGTTCTTATGTGTTGTTCTCCTGTCTTACATGCAGGGACTCTCTTCTTTATGATATGCCTATACAGCATCTAGCATAATCGGTCCCTGATTTCTGTTTGGGCTTCCTAAGCATTACTGTCATAAAAATGAGTAATATAAAGAGAACCTGCTTGGAGGAATAACTGGTATATTTGATGGGGCCTAGTTCCCCCATGATGTGCATATTTCTCCCCCATGAATGTTGCTGGAAGCTATGTACCCATGTCAAAGGGAGAGCATAGATCCTTTTATGTTTACAGCTTTGGTGCCTTAAAATTCCCTTGCCCTGAAAGGTGGATTGCATTGTATAACTATGAATTCCTGTGGGGTGGGGGTGGGTGCAGCTTACATATCCCTTTCCTTGCGGGACTAGGGGGGCTCTAACTCCAGGCCAGTGTTACTTGGGAATGAGTAGATTCAACTCTCTGATCTTTCTCTGGTGGCTGCCAGTCCACGGATGTTTCTGGCTGCTACTAGCTTGTCCATAAATATCATTTTACAATAATTTCCACAGACACGGATGTGAACGATAGTTTGATTTGCCTGTTTATTTTCTTCTCGGAGGCACTGCCATTCAGCTAGTCTCACTGCCGTGGGCCAGGGTAGACAGGGTCCCCTCAGTATTGAGAAAGGTCAGACACTAAGAAGCACCCTTGGTCCCCATACTCCAGTTTCCTGACCAATAATGAAGGATTCAGAGGGAAGCAAAGAATCACATCTTAATATGCCAAGGATTCAATTAATCCCTGCTCTGGCATAGGGACAAAGTAGAGGTAGCTTTGGGCCACTGTGCAGGATAGGGCCGCCCTAACTTGCAATGCTGAGGTTAATACCCCTATGGGCCATTTCAGGGCTGCAGAACCACTGGGGCATAAAATCAACCTGGTGACATCTACTCCCACTCATGCCTGCTCTTGGGGAGGCTACATAGGCAGTGCAGGGCTGGCAGAGCCTTAGAGCCTAGATGGTGCAAAGAGGCCACAAGGTACTGTTAAACCAGGATCCTTGTCTTTAGTGCAATGCTATACGTGGCAGAGAGAGGGCGACAGTGAGCTTGACACTTGGTGCTCTGATTTTCGCATACATAGCCACACAGTGGTTGTATTTATTGGATCCAAATGTCTTTTGACCCAGCCAGAAGCAGGAAATACCAGAGACCTCACATGAAATCACTTGAAAAAACATTTCATATTCAAAGATGCTAACGTTAGCTGGCAGTCGCTACAGGTCAAGAGGGGAAATATCCCTCTAATTACCAGCTCCTCTCTTGCAGCTCTCTGGAGTTGGATTATAATATATGTGGCAATGTCTAATTTAAAGGTCTTGTTAATATCCTATTATTGAACAATGAGTATTTATAGTTGGAGAGGCTAGTAATTAAAGGAATGAGATGGTTTTAAATTGCCAAAGTTTAAAGTGTTGTTACAGTCAAAGAAGTAACTTTAAAAAGAACATCTTCTCACGGAACAGATCTGCTACCTGCGTGACTTTAGATTCGCATCTGCTTACTGTATGGACAAGAGCAAATGTTCGTGGATATTAGTAATCTATAACACCATCTAAGAGAGTGAGCAGAACTCATGCACCATCGACAAGTGGTTGGCTATTTCTCAGCTTTAGAATCCTTATTTCTGAGGATGATTTAAGAGGCAAAAAAACCACACCAGGATTTTCAGTTGCAGGCTTAGTCAGTGGATGTTAAGAAAATTAGGAAGGGTAGTCTTGCAGGTAAGCCACTGAATGGGAGATCTACGTTCAACTGCCGGCATCTGCCTCAGAATCCCTTAGTGACCTTGAGCAAGTCATGCAGAACCCGACTCAGCAAAGCGCTTAAAGTGAAGCATGTGTTTTACTGAACTGGGCTGTTCATCTCTGTGCCTCAGTTCCCTGTCTGTAACCAGGGGGTGGTAATCCATCACTTGCCTTGTTTGTTTAGACTGTGAGGTCAGCAAGGCAGGGATTGCTTCCTACTATGTGTAATGCAAAATAAACAGTCATTGATCCAGTCATTTATAACCTGATTTCAACTGAAGTCAGAGAAGGTTGTTAGGGAAGAAAGAGGTTGGGGAACCCATTTAGCTTTCTCTGCTTTATGCTGAATTAACATTTACTGTGAGCCTGTAGTACTGTCTCCAATAAGTGCTCATGTAGAGCCTGATTCACAGCCTGCTGACGCTGATAGGAGTCTTTTCATTGACTTGTATGGACTTTAGATCAAACTCACAATACCTCTCAGAACATGCTCCTAGCTGCTCTTTGCCACCATTGTTAGTATGTCTCCATACAGAAACTGCTCTCTGTTTAAAGAAATTGCACTTAATTTAATTTGGCCAGTCTGGGGACAGTCTAATTGCTCGATCACCTCTTCTGGGTTGGCTTTGAATTCCTTTAGTATTTCTTCTCCTCTCCTCTGGGGTGTGTATCTGTTTTCCTAGTGTCTGTTTCCCACTCTCCTTTGTGAACACTGAGTCAGATGATTAATTTAACAGGAATTAAAGGCGGACAGGCTCCAAATTTTGTCCAGTCTTAGGTTTTTATAGTGTACTGTATGTGATTCCAAAGTCCTGGCAATTCTTTGTATGGGAAGTATTTCCCTCCAACAAATGATTCACTGCTCTTTTTCTACAAGTTGCATCCCTAGTGCTCATGATGAACAACCCTACAATAACAAAACAGCAGATGAAGTCAGATGATCACAACCAAATCTACAGTAACACACCATCATACACTACTCGGTGTTCAAGTGCAACAGATTAATAAACTCTAGATTAATAAACCAGCAAATGTGGTGCAGTGCTCATGAGCGCCTCCATTATAACACAACAGTGTACACTAGTCCGTGTTCATGAGCAACCCTACAAAAACACACCAGCGTTCAAGAGCCAGTAAGGAAGAGATGCTTTAGCAAGGAAGCCGAGCTGCATTCAAGCGTCCAGAGAGGTAGCATAAAAAAAATGAGGGTTGTTTTTTAAATTCTAAACATTAGTTTGAATGTGTGCTTTCCCCTTTGACCATCTGGTTTATGCCAGTGCTATTGCTAATGGCTGCAAAGATGGGATGAGGCTCTAATTTTAAAACAAAAAAACCTTTCAGTGCAAAGCTTGGGTATTGAGAATGTTTTTGTTCTGTTCTTTGCAATGCTGACAAGCTTCTTGTTATCCTCTCTGTCACAGGACTGGATTGCCCTTTAAGGGAATTGTGTTTACCTTCCACCTGTGACTAATTAGCTGCCTGCCCTGGGATGGGTCTGAAGTCGCAGATCAGGTGATAGCCTGCAGATCACCAAGGGCCAGATTCACAATAGTGACTCTAAGGGCCTCTTTAGGTGACTATGTCTAACATTCAGGCATCACTGACATCCTTAGCTCACTGCTCAGCTGCTGCTAACCCTGGAGGTGCCTCCATTTCTGCTGGATGGGGTGCGCAAAGGTGCCTAAGGTCCTGACACTGCCTCACAGCTAATGAGCCGCTCAGAGCCATGACTTGTGCCTAATCACCAGTGAGATTCTCAAATTAGGCGTTCTCCTATCTCACCCACAGGGCCCAATCCAGTGGGTGTGCTCAGACCCCAGCTGGAGCAGGGGATGTCAGAGTTGCAAGGCTCCTGGCTTGATAACTCACCGAGGCACTGTGGGACCTGCCGGCCACTCAGGGAACCTCGTCAGGTTCATTTAGAAAAAAAATTGAAGTGGAATGTCCTTTGCATTGGTTTTAATGAGAACTTCAGACCAATGCGGAACTATTTTTCTTTTAATTTGAGAATTCCAAGTTCTGACCCAGCCTAGCTTCTACTTCCCCTGTCAATCAATGCCCTGGCCTACTCGTCCATACCTCGGGACTCCTTCAATGGCCTCTTGCTTCTCATATGCTTGAAAACACGTCTGTATTATTATCAGACCCATGTGTGCAGTCAGCCCTTTCATCCTCTACCTTGGCTCCAGTTACTGTTCTCAGCCCCTTTGTTCACTGCACTCTCTAATCTTTCCTCTAGGCCACGGTGTTTTATGCTTCAGATATGCCTCCCTTCCCTTTAATTAATTTTTTCCTGGCACTATCTCGCTCATCCCTGTTGCCCTGTTCTATTTAATTTATTGCTCACTGGCCATCATAACCTCTGGGCAGGCCTCTAATTTATCGCTCCCCGCTTCCCATTTCCCCTCTGTGTCCTTTTCCTTTATTGATTTTTTTTTTCCCCATTTGATTTCACCCAGCACTTCCAGTTTTATCTCCCCTAAATTGCTCTGCTGAATTTATTTCTTCTCATTTGGGGTTTTGCTTTCATATTCATTATTGGCACAGCTGCACTGAGATTGCTCTTTGTTGCTCTCTGGGAGTTAGGTGACTAAATACCTTTAAAAATCTTGCCTAAATCAGGAGTGGCTTCCATCTAAGTTCCCATATTAGGGAAGGAAGCGATCCTTTTCCAGTAGCGCCTTCCTAAACCCTGTCACAGGATTTGTGTCCCCCCAATAGGGGAGCAGGGCTTCTCAACTGAGGCACCTTAAAAGTAGGTTCTGGTACCCCTCAGAAAGACGCAGATTAATTTCTGATAACTTGTGCTAGCCAGTGGAGCTTGGCAGCTCCGACGTGGATATGAGAGAGGCTGAGAACCCCTTTGGGGTGAAGGGCAGGAGTGGTTTGACGTGCTGGGGCTATCAGATGGCAGAACCTGTGCTGGCGGGGTCCCCAGAGGGAGCTGTATTTGTACTCCTGTTGGTTCTTTACCCCTCCTCAGTGCTAAGCAGTAAGTGTGCAAACCAGCTGAATCTGCCTTGTGGAGGAGGGAGACTCCTTGGCTTCCCCAAGTTGCTTTCCAGGAGATTTGGGAGCTAATTGGTGGCCTGCATTTAAAATGTATTGGGATATTTTTGGGGCAGGGGAGTTAAGGTTCTCTCTAGTGCTGTCAATTAATCTCAGTTAACTTATGCGATTAACTCAAAATAATTAATCGCGATTAAAAAAATTAATTGTGATTAATCACACTGTTAAACAATAGAATACAAATGGAGTTTTATTAAATATTTTGGGCTGTTTTTCTACATTTTCAAATATATCGATTTCAGTTACAACACAGAATACAAAGTGTACGGTGCCCACTTATATTATTTTTTATTACAAATATTTGCACCGTAAAAATGATAAACAAAAGAAATAGTATTTTTAGTTCACCTCAACAAATACTGTAGTGCAATCTCTTTTTCTTGAAAGTGCAACTTACAAATCTAATGGTTTCTTTGTTGCATAACTGCCCTCAAAAACAAAGCTACATAAAACTTTAGAGCCTACAAGTCCACTCAGTCCTACTTCTTGTTCAGCCAATCACTAAGAGAAACAAATTTGTTTACATTTATAGGGGATAATGCTGTCCGCTTCTTAATTACAATGTCACCTGAAAGTAAGTGTAATTTCAGGTGCTTGCACGGCACTACTCTAGTTGGAGTAGCAAGATATTTACGTGCCAGATGCACTATACATTTGTATGCCTCTTCAGGCTTCCGCCATCGTTCCAGAGGCCATGCTTCCATGCTGATGACGCACGTTAAAAAAATAATGTGTTAATTAAATTTGTGACTGAAGTCCTTGGGGGAGAATTGTATGTCCCCTGTTCTGTTCTATCTGCATTCTGCCATATATTTCATGGTATAGCAGTCTCGGATGATGACCCAGCAGATGTTGTTCATTTTAAGAACACTTTCACTGCAAATTTGACAACATGCAGAGAAGACACCAACGTTTAAATAATTTTTAAATAAATGGTATTCTATTATGATTTAACAGCGCGATTAATCATGATTAATTTTTTTAATCACTTAACTGCCCTAGGTTCTCTCATCTCTTGCTGTAACAGCTTCTCCCCACCACTGTGAGGGATGGATACCCACCAGCGATTGGAGCAGGATGTTCCATCTTCCCTCATCTGGCCTCTCCTCCCTGGCTACTGCCATCTGGGACCTCAGTGCTTTTCACACCCCTATTCAGAGCCACCTACCTCTAGCCTGCTGCCCGCTTGGATATTGCTATGTGTCTCCCCTGCACCTCTCCTTTCTCCTGCCCCTGCAGATGGGGTGGGGGGAAGTGTGGAGTTTCACAGGAGTCCCCGTTTGAATTGGTCTGCAAAGCGCCCAGGGTGTGCTGGAACTGGCCTGGTCTGCAGGGACTGCCACGCTTAGGGAGAAAGCTGAGGGAGCTGCTTGTGTGCTGTTCTGCTGTTCAAAGTTACTAATAAAGGCAAATCTCAGGAAGGGATTAACTTTAGACTATATCATTGCTCAGTTGATTCCTCCCACTAAGCACATGTTGTGTCTAGGGTGTTAAAATCTCTCTTCATGCAGCTCTTTAGTTTTTCCTGATCTCCCCCTGATGTTGCACCTTCTGACCAGGTGCCCTGTACACCCCCTACCATCCTCGAGCCACTTGTGATCTCATTCTGCCAGAAGTTCATGTAATGTTTTGTGATGTCCCATCTTCCCTGTTTGCAGATCAAATGAGGGTGGGCAGTTTTGGTGCCTGAATGGTGGAGAGGGTAGTGTTCTACTTGCACAAGACATCATGCCAGAGCAGAGCTCCCCTCCAGCCTGGCCAGCCTGGCACTAAGTACATGCACACTCTTGAAAATCTGGATCTAAGTTTATTCTTCACTTGTTTGCTTCATGCAGATGGAAAGCCCAAGACAGATTGGTGAAGAAGACTTGTTCTTCTTTCTTTTATTACATTTTCCGTAAATTTGCTCCTGGTTAAAGATGGCAGCTTCAGAGAGTGAAGAGCTCTCTTGCTATGGCTGAAGGACACCAGTGCTAGATTCTCTATGCTGCTCAGCTGTTCTCCCTCAAGGATAGTCTCCATGGGCCATCTTTCTGCTATGGGTGCCAACGGGGGATAATTAGTGCCAACTCAAATGGCAGCATTCTGTGATGCAGATACCTCCACACCAGGAACTATACTGGGACCACATAGGCTACCATATCACCCATGAAATGGAGACCGCACTCGGCCACTGCTAGGTTTAGTATCAGGAAGTGATGAAGGTGGAAGTTACAGCTCCCTCTTGGTAGATTCAGTAGAAGAAGGCAAATGCTGTAGACACATGCAATTTTCTGGTTCCTTCCGCATTCCGTTACCCCGTTTCAGAATTAGTTTAGATACCCAAGTGGTGGGATGTCATAGAAACCCCAATGCTAATCATAATCTGCCCCTGTGCATTCAGGGGCAAATCCTCAGTTGGTAAAAATTGACTTCCGTGGAGCTATGACCATTTAAAGCAGCTGGGAATCTGCCCTCCAAACCCCTTGATTTATGCCGTTATTTCCTTACATGCCAAGTTTTGGTTGTGAATCAGAAGAGGGAGACAAGTTCTCTGTTACATCTGGAGCCTATTTCCACAGATACCTCAAAAAGCCTCATTTTAATGACAGCACAGCCCTAAACCTACAGGCAGCTCAGAGACTGGATACAGCAGCTTACATTTCATTCATGTTGGGAGACGTTTTTCCTGTGCTCCCAGCATACAAAGAAAAGCTTCAAACAAAATGAAGACAAAGTCAGAAAAACTGGAAATCAAAGGAACAGTTTTACATGGGTTATGCCAGATTTCATAGTCAGAGGAGACTAGCTGAAATCAGATTTTTGAGGAATGTAAAGAACATCAGATTTAGTCTAAAATAATGCACCTCTCTGTTTATACCTTTAAAAAACAGTAAAAGGAAAATCCTGTTGTATTTGTAAGGAATTCACTTTTAGGTAAAATTACAAGCTGAAGAACAGAGATTTGTGCCTTTCTGTTATAGCCAGACTAAAGGCTTTTTTTTTATTCTTTGCCTAGTGTGTTTTGAGACAGTAACACATCCAGCAGAGATTGTACAAGGGTTTGGATAATTTATCATCCATTGTGAATTGCGGTTCTAAAGCTCTTTTGTGACATGCCCCAGCCCTCTTTGCATAGTGATTGGTATAATACATCTCCCTTTCCTTGCAAATGGCTCTTTGCATCTCATTTCTATATAGGCTCTGAGGGGGAAAAGGGGACTCTAAAAAAACCCAAGAAGATCTGCATCTGCGGGGGGGAGAAAGCAGAATTTGATCTTTTCCTTTGCATGTTGCAAACAAAATAGACCATTAAGAGATTCTGTGAGCCAAATCTGTTTGGAAGTACTGTAATTTAGAAAGCACTAAAGTGCTCCTATTCTGGCATGAAAAAGCCATTGTATTGAAAAAGTCACCTCATATTAATTTGTATTTTGAGAACAGAGTTGAACATGTTGCAGGGACTTTTCACTAATAATAAATAACATCCACGCTGTTCAATGGCTTTTCCTCTCCCTTACCCACAAACAGACGGTGTATGATGGGAGGCATATTCCTGAGATTCAAGAAACCTTGTGCTATAGCTGCCAGCAGCATGTCTGGGCTTAGAACCTTGTTGTCCTGTGCGGTTCATGTTTGGCTTTTTATTCTGGTTGCTAACTGATTAAGAGCAGTGTGCCATTACTATACAGCTGCACTTACACACCAGGAACGTCTAAATGCTATCGGTTCAGGTCTTTCACATGTTTGAAATGAACTTGACCTTGGGAACTAAAGACAAAGGAGCTGTGTGTCAGAGGCAGCCTCTTTGGGCACTTCCCAAGCTCATGCAAATGAAACCTGCTTTCAAACTTAGTTGAACTTAGGCTGGGTTTAAGGTGCACAGCTTTAGCAAGTTCACTTATTTTTCACATTATCCCGACTATATACAGCCATAGGACGCCATGTATTTCTCCATCTGTAAACCGGGGGTCAGAGGGGACACTCACCCATCTTTGTAAAGTGCTTTGAGATCTGTGGATAAAAGTGTGATGTATGTAAATGATGAATGGTGACTGCATCACCTGCATTCTGCCCAGCAATCCGTCTTTGCTGGGACTACTAACATTCCAAACCCCTGAGCAACTTCAAACAGCTGCCATTGGGGGGGGACCCCAAACCCAAATAGTGACTTGCCAGAGAAATATTTCATTCTTTCCCCACAAATGTGGAGCCATCCAATACAATCTTTAATGTTAAAGTGGAGAAATCAAATACTTGAAATATTAGTAGATTGTAAAAGTAAGGCAGGTCCTGGTGCACTAACTCAGCCATACTAAACATGGTGCATGTCCTCCTGTATGCACTAATAAAGGAATGGGAATTCAGGTTTGCACAGAACACAGAAATGTTTAAGAGAAAAAACTATCAACATGCAACCTGCCCAAGTTAACACAACTTTGCCTTTGGTTTCTTTCCTGACTTTTGGCTTTAGGACTTTGACATGAGACAGTTTTAATAAGCATCCTTCCTTTGCAAATGCACTTAGTGCATGTCCTTAGTACATGGAAGTGATTTGACTGAGTGCACCCCCAACTGACCTGAATTCACAGATGCAGTGAGGGCCTGATCCAAAGCCTATTGAAGTCAATGAAAAACTCCCAAATCATGGGATTTTCATCAGGTACTAATTATGCAAAAGACACAACTGCATGCATGGAAAGGAGTCTCTTTAAACATTTGCCCCATAATTGTTTTTTTTTTAATTATGAACCCTAACGAACAACATTGATTAGATGCGTCACAAATGAGGGATTTCTGCAGCTCTGCTTGGGAAGCTGCATGGCTGACATTTAAAGATTTCTTCTGAGCTGGGGCTGCTACAGATTTTGGACCTTTGAGATACCTGCTAAACCTTGTGAGTATGCATGATGTCCACAGGAAGCTTTGAATCGCAGAAGGGGGCCACCACCAAATAGGGTTTGACACCAAGGGGTTAGTTTTTTTTATTCTGGTAAGTGTTTCTGTAAATTAATGCAAAAGCAGCAGGTCAGAAACACAACTGGCTAATAGCCACCTGGATAGTAAGAAGTGCAAGCCACTGACAACGGGGCCTTACGTCAGAGACAAAACCACGTGACATTTTTGTCCTGAGAAGGAAGTAATAGAAAGAAAGCCCTGAGTCGTGGCAGGTGGATCTGAAGATCTCGAAGTAGAACAGGGTGAAATATTTTTGACTAATAGTCAATTTGCCAAAAATTGCACTTTTGGTCAACACAAAACTGTTCTCAAATTTGACACAGATTTTTTTTTTTTTTTTGAGGGAAGCAGGCGGGGCTTAGATGCTATTCACAAAATGTCTGGAGGAGAAGGAGGTGGTAGCAGCAGCTCCCTTATGACCTTTAGTCCAGCCATTAGGGTACTCACTCAGGATGTGGGGAACCTAGGTTCAGTTATTCCCTCTGCCTGATGTGACACAGGGATCTGACCAGGGAAGTTTTGGGTGAGTGCTCTAACCACTGGGCAGTGGGACATTCTGGGGTGTCTCTCTCCTGTTGAAGCGATTCTGCTTTTTAGAGATCATTAAATCATCATTAGAGCAGGGATTTGAACTTGGGTCTCCTACAGTCTAGGGAATGCCCTAACTACCCGGTTATAGAATCATTCTTAGGCCTGGTCTGCACTGAAAAGTTCGACTGGCAGAGCTACATAGATCAGGGGTGTGAAAAATCCACACCACTAACATAGCTATGACACCCAGTCTAGACAGAGCTATGTCAATGGAAACATGCTTCCATCGACCTAGCTACCATCATTCGGGGAGGTGGTATTCCTACACCATTAGTGTAGGCTGCATCTACACTACGGGGTTATGCCAACATAGCTATATCAGTACAGTCTCTGTAGCGTAGAAAGACCCTTCCTTCCTGTTGAAGGCCCAATGACTATTTAATTATTGCAAAAAGCAGAACAGCTGCAACCAAAGAGATTGAGAGAGACTCCCCACAGGATATTCCCTAACTCAGTGGGTTGGGAACTCACCAGAGAGGTGGGTTCAGATCCCTGCTCCACATCTGGCAGAGGGAGGATTTGAATCCAGGTCTACCACATCCCATGTGAGTGCTCTAACCACTGGCACAGAGCCTGTAAGAGAGCCACCCCCTTCTCTGAAAGTTTTGTGGATCTAGCCCTTTAAAAATGCCTGAGACAAAATGTTTTCAGTTGAACATTATGTTTCATTCGACCCAAAATGGATGTTTTCGATTTGCCAACATTTTTTGCAGTGTTTGGATTTGGTTTGACCCAACCTAATGTATTTCTTTTCGGTGCTGCCCGTGAACTGAAAAATCAGTTATTTACTCAGCTCTAGTCAGAAGGGTATTTAAAAACACAGGGTTGATCCGGATGGGCAACCCTCATAAAGTATCTTTGAACTGTGCTAGCCCACCCCTACGATGGACCTGATTCAAGCCTGCTGAAGTCAATGGAAGCTTTTCCACTGACATCAGAGGATTTGTGATCAGGCCTTATACGCTAACTGTCCAGCTGGGGTGACCGTACAGTGCCTGGTATAAGGTTTAACTGTGGTTGTTTTACCAACTTCTTTGTTTAGAACAATTTATTTCCAATCTTTTTAATCCTTAAAAAAAAAAATTCCTTTCTCTGCAGAGACGCCTTCCTGGTAAACTGTAAAGTAATCCATAGATCAGCAACTCCATTTACTGTACAGTATGTGGCCTGAAAATTCCTCACCACCCCTTATCAGAATCTCATTCAATTGCTCTGGAGAGCAAAGACATAATGTGGGCTTAGCTATCAAATCATCGCTCTCCTGCTTACCCTTTATCTGTCCTTTCAGCCCTGCCATTCAGTCCTCTAATGGTGGCTTTCTAATGGCCTGGTCTTCTAAATGGTATTATTAGAGCTGTGTGTATTTCTCATTTGCAAAATACCGCAAAATAAAACCAACAAGAACACACAAAATGGCATCAAATGAAAAATTCACCCTGCAGTGGCGTCTCCTGCCCCGCGGGGCTCCCTGCTCCGGGCCCTGCAACTTGGCCCACAGGGTGGCAGCACCCCTCCAGCCTAGCAACGCCACCCTCATGACGAAGGAGTGGTCAGTCCACACCTGCCTGGCCCTGTGCCTGGTCGCACGGCTCTGCAGGACAAGAGCTACCACTGCAGGCTGAGTGGAGGGTGGCATGCTCTGCAACCCCCCGTATCCCCATTGGGCCTCTCACCCTGGGCACAGGACCCAGCAGGGCCTACCTTCCAGGGACAGCACAGGGCAGGAGGGGGAACAGAGAAGGGAGAAGAGGGGAGGGGTCGCTGGGACTAATGGGAGACTGGGGCTAAATGGGGGAGAGGGAATGGGGGATAGAAGGGGTTGGGTAGGGGTTTCTGGGGCTAATGGGGTGAGGTTTGATGGGAGTAGAGGAATAAATAAGGGGGGATGGAGTGCCTGGGATGTGAGGGCTGGAGACAGAAGCAGTAGGGTTTAGGGAGACCCATGATTCCCCACTGCATGGGGATGGAGAGGTTGGGTTATTTAGGGGCTGCAGTACTGGGTACATTTCAAGGAGAGAACCCTAAGGAGCTGACTATAGTGCTCATTGGGCTGATGCAGTCAAAGAACATCGGTTTCATAGCCAACCCTACCCAAGGGAGTGATGTGGCCAGTGTCACGTCCAACCACCTTTGCCTGCCCGATGAGCCTTTGGCTCAGGGGAACTTTGATTTTGAATTCTGGTGTGGGTTTCTGAACGCCTCATGGTGCTGAGTAACGCTTACTGGCAGGATGTAGTATAGCTATCCTGACAATTATGCACCGTTTGTATTGATATACAGTCATCTGGGGGGTACTTCATTAATGTAAATAGAACTCAAACACCATATTTCTACTGGAATAAACACAATAAGAGATTTCCGAAGCATAAAATGAAAAATTATAGTAAATACAAGTAATTGCCTGAGGCTCCAGATATTCTCCTACAGGGAGAGAGTCGCAGATAGGACAATACACCTTGTACCCACAGAGGGGCAAAGCCCTTCCTTGAGATGGCACAACTTGGCTCTTGGCTGGACTAGAACCCCAAATCCACGTGCCCCTGAATTAGGGTCTCGTGTGTGCAAGGATGCCCTTGTTCAACTTATTTGTGGGGATAGAACACAGGGACTTGTGAATCTAAAACATGAGCCTCAACTGCTTGAGTTAAAGGAACAGCCACTTCAGCACAGAGGCAGTTGCCATCTGACAGCCCTCTGTAGGGTGTCTGTCTCCTGGAAGGGAATGGAGTCGCACTGAATTAGCCTGGGTGACACCCTCCCCCTGGTTGAGGAAACTCGTTTTAAGTGTCACAGGTCCGTCGCCATTCAAATCCCCATAGAGGCCAGCACTGGCTGTTGATGCCCTCGGATGGCTGGGCTGCAAGCAGCACCAGCTTGTGGTTTTGTCACTAGAGGTCCTGGTTCTGCCCCTGCAGAGGTCACAACCCATAGCGTTGTTACACCCAGATCTGAATTGGGTGGCTTGAGGCCATGGGGTATTTGGTCTGTTTGTATTGGAGGCCTTCCCGCTGGGAGCTGTCCATAGGCCATTCTCCCTTCTCTCCTCACCCATGCTGAAAGGGAGCCATCAGGGGCAGGTCCTTCTCCCTTCCCCCTTGAGGAATCAGAGGGCTGGACAGGATACTTCTTCCTACCGCATGCTCTCATACCCCTAACAGAAGGCCGGGAGAGGGGCTTTGCCCGGTGAAGTCCAGAGGCAGGCAGATGGGTTCACCTGCGCTGGCGAGCTCCTTGGAAGAGTGTCCAGTGCTCCAGTGGATGTGTAGATGGGGCAGGCAGTGCACTGATGGGCTCTGCTACATCCGGATGAGGGAGCCCTTCCTCCTGTGCACCACAGCTGAGACTTGCACTCCGGCTGCCCTAGGGGAGTGGAGTTCTGATTCAGACAGAGCACTGTTATGTGCTTCCTGTAGGATCCCCCCTCTATATGTAAGAAATAAGATGTTGTACATCATAGCATAAGACTGCAGGCTGCATCTGTCTGTCTTATCTCTGCCAGCGCTACTATTTTATCTGATCTGTGATCTCTTATTTCCTCTCTCCTGCCTTTTCCATTCCCCTTTATCCAATCTCTAGCTAATCTAATCTGTCCCTTTTACTAACACTGGTATTTCTAAGGCACCTACCACTGTCCTACTGTGCTCTTTGAGCATATGACCCCTGGGGCACACTTTTGGACTTCCCTGGCTTTGATTTTCCCCTTTAAATTCCAATACCCACCACTGAAATATTGGTAGCAGTATCTCCCCACTGCCATAGAACCCTTTCTCCACCAGCCATGGTGTCATCAAATTAGAAGAACAAACGGCTGTAATCAGCGGACTTGTGCTTTCTCCCTAAGTCTCTGTATTAATGTATCTAACTTGTAAAGGGCCAAGGTGATAGGTTTTATAGAAACTCGGTTCTTTGTGCGATGAGAGGGCTGATGGAAACCGTAATACCGCAGGTGGTATGATGCCAGTCCAGCTAACGCTGAGCTGTATTAGCACTCTGATATCAGAAATATCCCTCCAACAGAGAGCTTTAGAAAATTGAGTGTGCTGCTCTTATTTCTGGGCATGTGTGCGCACGCTGGGGTTTTAGGCTCCACCTTTGAATGCGGAACGAATCTGTCACGTCGATAATGCCCCCCCTGTGAGTCGGAATATTAGTGCGAAGAAAGAATAACAACCCGGCTCTGAAGATGTCAGCTTGTGAGACGGCCGTGTAGGTGTGAGGGGGAGGAATCGACAGAGGGAGCACATGCAGCGGGTGCCATTCCATAGCTTGGCCTGCAGTAAAGGTTATTGCCGGCCCCTGAGACACATTTTTAACAGCCCCTTCGGAGTACACTGCCTGTGCTTCTTTAACTAGGTCAGTTCACCTCCTATTCAGCACTTTACTTCCTTTTAAATACATTGAATCAGATTAGGGGTTCCCCTGGCCAAAATCCACTCAGATCAGGAGGCCAGAGGCCATCAGATAGCCGGTTATGGCTCTGTGATCTGGAGAGCCAGTCCTGACCCTGATGAGCATTAGAACAGCTGAGAGTCTGCTCCACCTTCCACCACTGGCAGAGGAGTGTTTAAAGGAGCCAGTGCAGGAGAGCCATCATGGAACTCCACTATGTCCTGGACATGCCCCCTAGCCTGGGGTGCCAAGGTGCAGCTGGCACAAGAACCACCTCCTTCAGCTTTTGCCCCAGTGATGAGTTCCCCTTCACCAGGAGAATTCTCCACTGGCCACCTACAGCCAGATTCCAGACCCCTCTGCCACCTGAGCAGAGCAAAGGGGCCAGATCTGGCCCCTAGTGTCTGTAAGATACAGCTCCACTAGGAGTGGGTGGCATGGAGGGGCTGCGCAGCAACAGGGGTCCCCAAAGTCTCAACTACCATTCCCATTGGGTTGTAAGAGAGAGAGCCCCAAAGCCACTCTTTGGAGGGATGCAACATGCACTGGCTGCGATTCCAGCTCAGTTCTGCTGGCTGGTAGAGAGGAGCAGTGAGCCATAGCCTCACTTTAACCCCATCTCCTGTAGACCACCTAGCAGGGCTGGCAGCATATTTTCCATCCGAACATTTTTTCAACAGGTCATCAGTTTTTTGACTAAATGAATTATTTTGCAGAAAGAGTTGGCGGTCTGCGGAATTGTTTGTTTTGTTTTGTTGAAAAACCAAATGCCAGAAAACTGAAATATAGCATCAGAAGAAGAAAATATAGTGATTTGGCAATGCTGCTGCAGAGTCTTGTGTCCCCATTCTCCTCTATGTGCCAGGCTCCCCAGCTGGACTACATTATCCACAATGCACCATGGCCAGGACTCCCAGGATGAACCACCTCCCCTTTACAAGAGGGGAGACCATGGTGCATCATGAGAGAAGTAGTCCAGTGAGGAAGCCTGGCACATATAGGAGAATGTGAGCGTGAGGCATCTGTACTGTGACTCCCACGAGGCCAAGCAACACTTCCAAAACAAAGATTTTCCCTCAAAATACTTTTGTTTTCAGCCAGAATGTTTCAGTTTTTAAATTTTTTCCAAAAATCCAAATTTAGACAAAAATAATCTCTCATCGGTTTCAGGCGGGAGTGGGGAACCCATTTTCAAGCAGCTGTAGTTATCAGCACGACCCTAGGGCAGTGCTTGCGCTTCTCCTCTCCCCATTGTGGTTCCTTGTGCTCTTTCCCCACAATCTTGCACCCACAGTGTACCAGCCACAGCCTGGTCCGGAGTTTTTAAAGCTGTGAGGACAAGGGACAAACTGTCCTTTTTTTAGATGGCATAATTGCAATAATGGAACAGCCTTTAATGTGATATTATCTTTTAGAGAACCATACACAGGTGAATAAACATACAGCAGGTTATATGAACTAACTTGATGATTCTCAATTAACCGGCCCAGTCACCTCCTTTGATTGACTCCAAAATTACTGAGCCTCGCTGGAAATATTATGGAATATAAAAGCAAAGGACTCTCTACTGACATTTTGGAAATACAAATTACATTTGTTGTGAAAAACGGGAAACTGTCTGTTTAATTGGTTGTAGGGTGCAATTTGTGTGCACTTAGGTAGGAAAAATACAGCTCTCTGGGGGATTGTTAAAGATCGCTTTCCTTTGAGTCAGCAAAGTTCATAGGTGGGAGGGAAACAGATCTATATCCTATAAAAGCTCAAACTAACAAGCAGTTCAGTCTGAGTGAACACTCTCCAGTAAGAGAAAATTACTGAACTGAACAGATTAGCACTGGAATTGATAGAGAGTGAATGAATGAAAGATTTGGGATTTGAACTGATAGGAAGGGATGCAAAGAGAAGCTTTTAGCTGAGATGAGTTTAGCTCAGTTCCTAGCGCCTTGCTGTGGGGAGGGGAGAGCCCACCAGATAGAAGAAATTGTAACCGCTTGTCTATAGATTGTGATTAGATCAGAGCTGGCCAATATTTTTTATGCATAACTCTTTTTTAGATGAAAAATGTAGATTCAGATCTCCCAAAACATTTTGTGAATTTGTTTTGATTTTGGCAAATTGCTTCAGTCGGAGGAGGAGAGGAAGAAAAAATCTTCAGCTGCCAAAGCAGTTCATTTTGACATTTTCAGAACAGAGCATTTCGATTTTTCAGGCTAGATTCCAAAGGTGAATTAGGTGCCTACCTCCAACATTGAGGCGACATTCATAAAAAAACAAGGAGGAAGTAACATCCTCCTTGTACCCAATAGCTCAGTGGTTAGGGTACTCATCTGTCATATAGGAGACCTAGGTTTGAATCCCTGATTTGGAGACGGGACTTCAACCCAGGTCTCCTACTTCAGTGTCCTCACTACTAGTCTGTTAGTTATTCTGGGCTGCATTTCTCTCCTGTTGAAGCTGTTACATTTTGTATAAAGAATTAAATATCCATTGGGCAACAGAAAGGAAGAAAGACTCCACAGCCTAGTGGTTAGAGGACTCACCTGAGCGGGTGAAGAAACTCAGATTCCAGTCCCTCTGCCAATCAGTATTTCATTACCTGAGGTCTGTGTCCTAACCATGGGCTATAAAGTATCACTAGGCTTGGAAGGATCACATTTTTATCGGTAACCATTTATTTCCCTCTACATTCATAAACCGATGGGAAAATATTTTCATCAATAAAAATTGAAATTTACAGATAGGTAAAGTATGAAAAATGCTGCTTGAGAACATATCAGAGAGTGATTTAAGGATGTTAACTTTTTTATTGTGGCAGGTGATGACAATTTGTGTGTTAATGGTTACAGAGCTGTAACTTTTTGAATCTCAGCATCTGCTGTCATTAAAGAATTATTGTCTGAGTCTCCCGTCATCATCTGACCACTCTATAATTTCCCCAACTGTGAAAAATTATAGATAGAAATAAAATAATTAGGGCTGTCGATTAAACGCAGTTTACTCACATGATTAACTCAAAAAATTAATCGCGATTAAAAAAATTAATTGCAATTGATTGCAGTTTTAATCGCACTGTTAAACGATAGAATATCAATTGAAATGTACTAAATATTTTGGATGTTTTTCTACATTTTCATATATATTGTATTCTGTGTTGCAATTGAAATTAAAGCGTATATTATTTTTGATTACAAACATTTGCACTGTAAAAATGATTAACAAAAGAAATAGTATTTTTCAATTCACCTCATATAAGTACTGTAGTGCAATCTCTTTGTCATGAAAGAGCAATTTACAAATGTAGATTTTTTTTTACATAACTGCACTCAAAACCATAACAATATAAAACTTTAGAGCCTACAAGTCCACTCAGTCTTACTTCTTGTTCAGCCAGTTGGTAAGACAAACAAGTTTGTTTACATTTAGAGGAGATAATGCTGTCCTTTTCTTATTTACAATGTCACCTGAAAGTGAGAAGAGGTGTTTGCATGGCACTTTTGTAGCCGGCATTACAAGGTATTCACGTACCAGATACGCTAAACATTCGTATGACCCTTCATGCTTTGGCCACCATTCCCAAGGACATGCTTCCATGCTGATGACGCTCTTTAAAAAAAAAATGCATTAATTAAATTTGTGGCTGAACTCCTTGAGGGAGAATTCTATGTCCCCTACTCTGTTTTACTTGCATTCTGCCATATATTCCATGTTAAAGCAGTCTCGAATGATGACCCAGCACATGTTGTTCGTTTTAAGAACACTTTCACTGCAGATTTGACAAAACGCAAAGAAGGTACCAATGTGAGATTTCTAAAAATAGCTATAGCACTCCACCCAAGGTTTAAGAATCTGAAGTGTCTTCCAAAATCTGAGAGGAACAAGGTATAGAGCATGCTTTCAGAAGTCTTAAAAGAGCAGCACTCTGATGAGCAAACTACAGAACCTGAACCACCAAAAAAGAAAATCAACCTTCTGCTGGTGGCATCTGACTCAGATAATGAAAATGAACATGCATCGGTCCACACTGCTTTGGATTGTTATCGAGCAGAACCCATCATTCGCATGGACGCATGTGCCCTGGAATGGTGGTCAAAGCATGAAGGGACATATGAATCTTTAGAGCATCTGGCACATAAATATCTTGCAACGCTAGTTACAACAGTGCCATGAGAACTCTCACTCAGGTGACATTGTAAACAAGAAGAGAGCAGCATTAACTCCTACAAATGTAAACAAACATGTTTGTCTGAGCGATTGGCTGAACAAGAAGTAGGGCCGAGTGCACTTGCAGGCTCTAAAATTTTACATTGTTTTATTTTTGAATGCAGTTATTTTTTGTACATAATTCTACATTTGTAAATCCAACTGTCACGATAACGAGATTGCACTAATGTACTTGTATTAGGTGAATTGAAAAATACTATTTATTTTGGTTTTTTTACAGTGCAAATACTTGTAATCAAAAATAAACTGAGCACTGTACCCTTTGTATTGTGTGTTCTAATTGAAATCAATATATTTGAAACTGTAGAAAACGTCCAAAAATATTTAAATAAATTGTAATCTATTATTAACAGCGCAATTAATCACATGATTAATCACAATTAATTTTTTAATCGCACAATTAATCACAATTAAATTTTTTAATCACTTGACAGCCCTAAAAATAATGCCTAAAAGTAAATATCAATATTACTTATAAAAATTATTGTTGAAAACTGAATTCTTCCAAACTGAAGTGTAAGGGTGTTGCTGCTGTTATCACCGCCTTCTCCGTGTTTGTGAATGGTGATTCGATATTGGAGTTAAGTGGACTTAGATGCCTGTGAACCTAGCCTTTCATTTCCAGATTTCATTTTGTTTTATTTAAAAAAAGAAAATGAGGGGGGGTGTTAAATGCCCAACATTTAAATGAAATGTTTAGTTTCAGATCAAACAAAACATTTTGTCTGTCCCAAAACAAATTTTTTTTCCAAGCTTTTGATTCTCTGGAAGTTCCAAAAGATTCTGATTTTGGGTTGACCCAAAACTAATGTTTGGAACTTCCAGCAAGCCAAAAAGCCAGTTATTTGCACAGTTCTAGCTTAGATGGCTCACTTCGTGAGGAAGTGCTTCAGGACCGGGACTCTCTCTTTGTTAAATGTTTGTACAGCACCTAGCACAGTGACGTCTGGCCTCTCGATGTCACCACTGAATAATGATAAAACGAGGCTTACCCAGTATAGCTGCTGCCTCTAGTTCATGTGACTCCTGAGTTGAGTCCTGGCTGTAGCAAAGTGCAGGATATAATCAGCCACCCCATGGGGAGTCCTTCACTGGTTATGCCCGTTCTAGTGTCTGGCCAGTGCTCTGCAGATGCAATCTATGGTTGGCTAAAGAGATAACAATGCAATGTTAATGTGATACGGGAAAGCTGAACTGCCTTCACACAAAAAATCCCATGAACTACTCCCTGCACTGGTCAAGGGTGGAAAGTTGACACCAAATAAAAGCATCAACCAACCAACAATTGGCAGAGATTGGCAGAGGGTTTGTTTTATTTGCTTGCCTTCCTCTGCATCATGGGTCACAGGTCACTTGCTGGTTTAAACTAGTGTAAATGCGGGTTTCTCCGTAACTTGAAGTCTTTAAATCATGATGTGAGGATGTCAGTGACTCAGCCAGAGGTTAGGGATCTATTACTGGGTGGTGAGGTTCTGTGGCTGGGTGGATGAGGTTCAGTGGCCTGCAATGTGCGAGAGGTCCGACTAGATGATCACAATGGTCCCTTCTGATCTTAAAGTCTATGAGTCTATATGATCACAACTGAAAAATGTGAGCAGTGGCTGGAGCACACAGAGCCAGAGCCCCACAGGGTACAGTTTTGTGCACATGTAAGCACCTAGCCACACCTGCAAGTTGTGGCTTAGGGTGTGCACTGGCATTTACACATGTAATTCTTATGCCAGGTGTTGTCAGCAGCAACAAGGGCCGGATTCAAAGAGCGAAGAATCCCTCTTCAACCTAACAAACACCAGCGGCTTGAGCCCCCACTTACAATTTCTGAGATCATTCGGTTCCTTCCCTGGGTACCCTTAGCAAGACTTGCTTCCCCACTTGCAAGCACTGAGCCTGTGTGGGAAATAAGAAACAGCTTGGCTGCGGGGGAAAGGGAACACAGCACTGACTTGAGAAAACACAGCAACAACATAGCGAACTGAACAGTACATAAAACACTCCCTCCCTGTGACGGGGCAAGGCCAGATGGCTATAGAAAAGTAGTGGGAGATAGATATATTAGCTCCAGGCTAAACAAATCCCTGGTACCAGGATAAGTTAAATGGCAGCTGCTCCAGGTCAATTAAGATACCTGGGGCCAATTAAGAACTTTCCAGAAGGCAGGGAGAACGCTAGGTTGATTGGGACACCTGAAGCCAATCAGGGACTGGCTGAAACTAGTTCAAAGCCTCCCAGTTAGTCAGGTGGGGGCAGATGTCAGGAGCCATGGGAGGAAGTTGTGCTGTTGGAGAGACTGAGTAGTACACACCATATCAGGCACAAGGAAGGAGGCCCTGAGGTAAGGGTGAAGTGGAGCCTGAGGAAGTGGGGGGCTGCTGTGGGGAAGTAGCCCAGGGAATTGTATGTGCCATGTTTCTAAAGGGTCAGCTACCATAGCTGATACTATTAGGGTCCCTGGGCTGGAGCCCGGAGTAGAGGGTGGGCCTGGGCTCCCCCCTTTGCCCCCACCCTGATTAATTACTGAGACTGGGAGACAACAGAGACTGTGCAAGAGAGGATAGCTTCTCCTCACCTCCCTCGCTGGCTTATGATGAAAATGTGACCCTTGTCTCTAGAGAGAGAAGGGTTACATGGAGGGTCACAGTGAGCCTCTGAAGCTAGTGAAATCCTCCAGGAAATGCAGGACCCACAGAGACAAGGACAGAGCTTTGTCACACACGGTAACTGTGGCACTAGTCCATTAATTTGGTTCCCCACTCGCAGGTGGGAATGCCCAGCATCTCAATGCCCTTTATCACATCCACTAAACCCCACTCACAGTTTGGTGTCAGTGGGTAGTGTTTTCCCAGAGGCAGGCCTAGCTCCAGTCCCTTAGGAAGTGTTGCCTTGTCCTGCTCCACCACCTAATCCAATTATAGTGATTTCAGAATTATATAGTGGCTGGGTAGGAAGGGCCGTCCCAGGCTTCATTCAGCTCTGTTGCTGCAAAGAATCATCTCTGTGCCACCTCTCAACAGCACAGGATCCTCAGTGGAGGATAACCAGTAGCATAACTTTGAGCTGCAACCTGGTCATGAGGTCGGAGCTCTTTTTTCCCCTTTCTTATTTCAGTTCCACAGTCCAACCAATTCTTGGTTTATGTACAGTTATGGTCACTCCCACTGGAGGAATTCTGGGTAAAAAACTTATGCAACTGAAGCTGTACATTCCGTACTCTCTCTTGTGCTTCTGGCCACAGGGTTTACAGGTGCAAGCCCAGATTTGCCTTTCAAAATGTTGCCCTTAGCTGCTGCCGTCACCACTTCAGACATAACAATAGTTGGCCATATTCTGCCATCCTTAGTAATGCTGAGTAGCACCTCAAGTGAAGTTCTAGTGGAATAAGGTACTACCCAAGGTGAATGTAATTGTACATCTAATTGTACATTTATATAGCTGTTCTTTGTCTGGCAGATCCCAAAGAGCTTTATAAACTGCAATACAGAGGCATGGGTTAGATGTAGTGAAAAGGAGTTACTGCAACCACTTCTGGGGTGGAATGAAACAACTGTTCAATAGAACACAGCAGTCTAGGACTGTCGGTGAACAAGACTGCTGAATGCAGTTGAAGCAACAGAGAGAACTTTAGGCAGGTAGAACATAATTTCCCCCAATCAGAATTTCACTAAGACACAGGAGTTAGCACCACTACTCGTAACCTAAAGCACTATGGGATCTTTAACAACTAGAGATGGGCAGCACCTCCATTCTGTGTTTCACTGGGTGAAACATGGCAGGCGGAAAGGAAGCTGGTATCAGTGATTCTCACTGGTTGCCAAGGACAAAGTGGGACGATGCAGAAGGAAAACTTTAGGATAAACAGTTGGAAAAAGTTTGCAGGCCAAGCTCTGTCCTAGTTCACCCTCCACCTCCCACGCAGGCTTCTGTGGGTCTGTAAATCGGTGCAGGGACTCTAAGAACCCTTTGGCGATGGCAGAAGAACATAAGAGCAGCCATACTGGGTCAGACCAAAGGTGTATCTACCCCAGTATCCTGTCTTCCGACAGTGGCTTATGCCAGGTGCCCCGGAGGGAATGAACAGAACAGGTAATCATCAAGTGAGCCATCCCCTGTCACCCATTCCTAGTTTCTAGCAAATGGAGGCTAGGGACACCATCCCTTCCCATCCTAGCTAATAGCCATTGATGGACCTGTCCTCCATGAACTTATCTAGTTCTTTTTTGAACCTTGTTATAGTCTGGGCCTTCACAACATCCTCTGGTAAGGAGTTCCATAGGTTGACTGTGTTATGTAAAAAAATACTTCCTTTTCTTTGTTTTAAACCTGCTGTTTATTAATTTCATTTGGTGCCCCCTAGTTCTTCTGTTCTGAGAAGGAGTAAATAACACTTTCTTATTTACTTTCTTCACACCAGTCATGATTTTATAGACTTTTGTCATATCCCCCTTTAGTCGTCTCTTTTCCAAGCTAAAAAACCCCAGTCTTATTAATCTCTCGTCATACGGCAGCCGTTCCATACCCCTAATTGTTTGTGTTGCCCTTTTCTGAACCTTTTCCAATTCCAATATATCTTTTTTGAGATGGAGCAACCACATCTGCACACAGTATTCAAAATGTGGGCATATCATGGATTCATATAGAGGCAATATATTTTCTGTCTTATTATCTATTCCTTTCTTAATGATTCCCAGCTTTCTGTTCATTTTTTGGACTGCTGCTGCACATTAAGTGGATGTTTTCAAAGAACTCCAAGATCTTTTTTGAGTGATAACACCTAATTTAGACCCCAACATTTTATATGTGTAGTTGGGTTTATGTTTTCCAATGTGCATTACTTTGTATTTATCAACACTGAATTTCATCTGTCACTTTGTTGCCCACTCAGTTTTGTGAGATCCTTTTGTTGCTCTTCGCAGTCTGCCTGGGACTTAACGATCTTAAGGCTCATGCTTCTAGATTCAGATGTAATAGGCTCCCTTTCTGCTGCTGATACTCACGCCGGGGCAGTAGAGAGAATACCGATCACTTGGCGGTTGTTAAAAGCTAAGAGCAGTGGGATTTACATCAATGGCCTGGTCAGTCCCAACTCCAAAATTCCATTTGTTTCAATCAGACGTGTTGTTTTTTTACTTCTCCTCCTGGCAAAAGCTTTGACATGGTGCTACCAGTGCAGAGCCACACCGTTCCTCTTTAGAGGTGGCTACATTTCAGGGATGAACCATCCCAGCCACCAGAGTCATACCATTGGGCTGGAACTCACCTAAGACAATACTTTCTCCTGCGATTCCCAGAACTTCCAGCCCTGCTGTCCCCTCTTGACGTAAGTGAGCTGAGAAGGGTTTTTTTACTCATTTTGTACCTAGTGGAGTCATCCCATTGAGGCACTGGGAGGAAAAATAGTGTCATGTTGTTGTAGGGGGAAATACAGAGGGGAGACTGAGATGCATGAATGAGAACCAGGAAATTCCCTTTTCCTCTCATCCTGTGTGCATGTGAATGATTAAAACGACACAATCTAAATAATACAAAGTCAATAAACTTCAGGGGCCAGATCCTCAGCAGGTGGAAATCAACCTAGCTCCACTGAAGTCAATGGGCCATATCCTGAGCTGGTGTAAATGATAACAAGGGAGTTGCTAAGTGAGCCACACGCCCATCAGGTGAATATCAGTGTAGTTCCCTTGAAGTCAATGGACCGGCCCCTCAGCTGCTGTAAATCAGTGTCACTCCACTAACGCCAACAAAACTGCACCAGTGTAGAATAGCTCAGGGTTCTTTTACTCCTGAAACTTCAAAATGAGCAAAGTTATTGGAAAAATCCTGGAAAAACTCAAAACCACAGCCCTCCAATGACATGTGTAACATGTCAGCATTAACTCATCTCGGAACAAAGCTGAAATGGCTAGTGTTGGCAGGTCTAGCTTTTAGAGCGGGGTACTCTGTGAGTCAGGACTCCTGGGTTCTATTCTGCCACTGATCACCTGGTGAAGTCGCTCCATGACCAAGTTCCCTGTAAGCTGTGTGGCTGTGCGGCCGTGCAGCAGCCTATTTAGCACTGAGCAGGCACTCAGGGAACTCGCCCAGGGACCTACTGCAGCCAGGGGAGGGGCTCCCCACCCCCAGCCCCAACCTAGCCCGGCCCCCAACTTACCGTGGCTGAGGTTCCCTTAGCCAGGTCCGAACCTAGCTGGGGTGGCGAGGCCCGGACCGGACCCAGCCATGGCCAGGGCAGCCTGGACCCAGCCACGGCCAGGACAGTCCTGCCTGAACCCGGGCGGCCAGGCCTGGACCTGTTGCTCCCGGGGCACCCCTCCCCGAACCAGCCCCGACCCGGACCTGCAGGGGCCAGGCGCCTATCCTGCAGCTCCCACCCAGGACCTGCCATGGGACAGGCACCTTTCCCACCCAGCCCAGGTGCTGTTGCAAGGAGAGAGAGCGGGGAGGAGTCCTCTCTCTCCCCACCGTAGCCCCAGAGCACCCTCCTGCACCCTAAGCCCCTCATCCCCAGCCAAAGCCCTCCCATCCCTGCACCCCAACCCTCTTCCCCAGCCCTGAGCCCCCTCTCACACTCCTAAACCCTCGTTCCCATCCCACTACATGAATTTTTTATGTGCGCCAATATGAAGGTTGCGTGACACATCACCTCTATATTTGTGCACATAACAAAATTCATTCCGCACATGGGTGGGAAAAATTAGAGAGAACACTGTTCATGACTTTGGGTCCTGTTTTCAGGACCCTCTAGGCACATACATGTATGTCTACTTTGCACACGCAAAATTGGAGGCCCATGTGGCTAGACAGATGCATCTATGCATGGTTGCATGAAAATGCAGGCATGTGTGTGCATTTTTGGCTGTTTGTGCATACCCAGCCCCTGATCTTGCACCGTTAAAATCAATGAGAGCTTTGGCACTGACTTCAATGAGCGTGGGAGAGTAGTTTCAGACTCCTGAAAATCAGACCCTCTGTATCCCAATTTAACTTTCAGTGAAATAGTGTGACTAATATACCCATCACACCAGGGTGAGGTTTAGTTGACTAATGCCTCTAAATTTCTTCGAGATCTTTAAATTAAAGTATATGAAATGCTATATATATATATAAATGCAGATAAATCAGGTAATAGCTAAATGTAAATGTTCTCTGATAAATGCTAGAGAAGAGCAAAGTATTTATTTATTTCTTTGAGAAGCACAGAAAACAGTTCATCAGTGTTTGTGTAAATCACACTGTGTAAACCAAATGAAGGATTAGAAAATACGCCTTACTCGAGTAACTCAGTCTGTTTAGTTTAACAAACAGAAGGTTATGGTGTGACTTGAGGTTGCCATGTTGCCAACGACTCTTGGCTCTTCTATCTGGCAGAGAAAGGTATAACATGATCCAACAGCTGCAAGTTGAAGCTAGACAAATTCAGACTGGAAAGAAAGTGTAAAGTGAGGGTAATTAATCATTCAAACAATTTACCAAGGGTTGTGGTGGATTCTCTATCACTGGCATTTTTTTTAAAAAAATCAATATTGGATGTGTTTCTAAAAGCTCTGCTCTAGGAATTATGTTGGGGCAGGTCTCTGGCCTGTGTTACACAGGAGGTCAGACTAGATGATCCCAATGGCCCCTTCTAGCCTTGGAATCTAGGGATCTATGAATCACTTTATAATTCACTCGCCAGCACTTCATTGGTAGGCTTGGAAGGATTAAATTTTTATTTTTAAATATTGGTAAACATTGATTTCACCATATACACACACACACACACACAAACCAACACAAAAATATGTCCAGCGATGATAACAGAAATTTACATATAGGCAAAGTAAGAAAAACGCTGCTTGAGAACTTAGAGTCAAAATCCAGTCATTTGGACTTTTGAATTAAGCTTGTTACATTTCAAGATATACTACCATTAAATAATTGTCTGACTTCCCCTAATTTCACACAACTGAGAAAATGTGAATCCATAAAAACAAAAACAAAAATAAGCTTCAAATAAATATTGATATATCTGTCCAAAATATACGAAAACCCCATTAATTCTTCCAAGTCTAACTATTGGCTATTCTGGGGGGTGTCTCTCTTTCTCTTGTTTTGACCAAAAAGTCCACCCTCGACCTGAGGAAACTGTCATTGAAACCGATATGTTTCCTTGGAAAGTTTTGGTTTAGACAAATTGTCAGTTTTCAGCAAAAAATGTTTTGTTGAAAAATTCTCCACCAGCTGTTAGTGCCACTTTCCCAGCAGCAAACAATTGTGTTCAATGGGTTCTCTTTTCACAGCACACATTCATTTTCCAGGCAGAAATCAGCTTCCAAACCCAGCAAGAACAGTGCAAGCTGTATAAAATAGCATAGACAAATTGGCAAGCTGGGAATACGCTTTGGTCCCCGCCGCCACCACCACCTCCCTTCTCAGATCAAACACAGGTGCAGGAGGGGTACAGATCTCACCTTGTTAAATACTTTTCTTGAAGACGCTGTCTTCCTTGAAGGCATCTGCCTTGTTTTCATAGTAATCCAATTCATCCCATACCCCAAAAGTCTGTCTGCATCACCTCCCAATGTTCAGGTTATCACAGGATGCCTCCCCATTAATATTCCTTCTTCAATAGCATCTGTTGTCAACCTCCTCATTGGTAAAAATAATGAGGAGTCCTTGTGGCATCTTAGAGACTAACAAATTTATTTGGACTGCTATGGGTACCCGCATGGCCCCTTAGTATGCCAACATTTTTATGGCTGACTTAGAACAACGCTTCCTCAACTCTTGTACCCTTACACCCCTACTCTACTTGTGCTACACTGATGACCTCTTCATCATCTGGACCCATGAGAAGGAGGCCCTTGAGGAATTCCACCAAGATTTCAACAATTTCCAACCTACCATCAACCTCAGCCTGGACCAGTCCACACAAGAGGTCCACTTCCTAGACATTACAGTGCTAGTAAGCGATGGTACATAAACCCCACCCTATACCGGAAACCTACTGACCGATATACTTACCTACATGCCTCCAGCTTTGTCTACATTGTCTACATTGTCATTTCCCCTGCCATTGTCTACAGCCAAGCTCTAAGATACAACCATATTTGCTCCGATCCCTCAGACAGAGACAAACACATACAGAATCTCTATCAAGCATTCTTAAAACTGCAGTACCCACCTGGTGAAGTGAAGAAACAGATTGACAGAGCCAGAAGGGTACCGAGAAGTCACAAGAAGACAGGCACAATAAAGAAAGTAACAGAACGCCACTAGCTGTCACCTACAGCCCCCAACTAAAACCTGTCCAACGCATCATCAAGGATCTACAAGCTATCCTGAAGGACGACCCATCACTCTCACAGATCTTGGGAGACAGGCCAGTCCTCGCTTACAGACAGCCCCCCAACCTGAAGCAAATACTCACCAGCAACTACACATCACACAACAAAAACACCAACCCAGGAACCAAACCCTGCTACAAACCCCGGTACCAACTCTGTCCATATATCTATTCAAGGGACACCATCATAGCATGTAACCACATCAGCCACACCATCAAGGGCTCGTTCACCTGCACATCTACCAATGTGATATATGCCATCATGTGCCAGCAATGCCCCTCTGCCATGTACATTGGCCAAACCGGACAGTCTCTACGCAAAAGAATAAATGGACACAAATCTGACATCAGGAATCATAACATTCAAAAACCAGTAGGAGAACACTTCAATCTCTCTGGTCACTCAATAACAGACCTAAAAGTGGCAATTCTTCAAAAAAAAAAATTCAAAAACAGACTCCAACATGAAGCTGCAGAACTGGAATTAATTTGCAAACTGGATACCATCAGATTCGGCCTGATTAGAGACTGGGAGTGGTTGGGTCATTACAAAACCTAAACTTAATTTCCCCAATACTAATTTCTCCCTACTGTTACTCACACCTTCTTGTCAACTGTCTGTAATGGGCCACTCTCTTACCACTTCAAAAGTTATTTTTCCTCCTTTGGTATTCTGCTGTTAATTGATTTCTCGTTAGACTGACCTCACACTTGGTAAAGCAACCCCCATCCTTTTCTGTATTTATATCTGCTCCTGTATTTTCACTCCATGCATCTGATGAAGTGGGTTCTAACCCACGAAAGCTTATGCCCAAATAAATTTGTTAGTCTCTAACGGGCCACAAGGACTCCTCATTTTTGCTGATACAGACTAACATGGGTACCACTCTGAAACCTCCTCATTGGTAGCAACTTCTGCTATGTCTCTCTCCCATCACAGGCAGTGGAGGGCTTTAGCTGCCATAGCTCTGGGGAGGAGAGTGCATAATGATGCCACACTACTGCCTAGTGCCATTCTGCCTTTGGAGGGGAAAGGCAAGTCCAGTCCCACCATGGGCACTGAGGGAATAAATGTGGAAGCAACCAGGACTACTGCTTTTCAGAGGGCCCACCAGTATCATCTCTGAATTGCCAGCCAATGGCAATGGGAAGCAGAGTCGGACTATTGCCCACATCCCTAATCTGTATTGAAAAGCCCTTTAGTGTTTAATGGGGATGAACAGGGTTCCATAGACATTGCTCCCAAACTCTTTCATATTATAGGCAGGGCTGATAGCATTGCCTAGTATTAGGGCTGCCTGACACATCCCATTATAGGATCATTTTCAGTTGCTGATAACTTTGACATGCTTTAACTGTGAGACAAATTTTCCAAGCTGGATGTCTGCCTCGGGCTGCATTATTTTGGAAAATTTCAGCCAAAACTGTTGAGCTGTTTCTGCAAATGGGCTTAGCAAACATACATCACTTTGCAACGTTAAAAGAATTCTGGTGACCTTTTCTTTGGAAATATAATGTGACAGGCTCCTCTCCCACCCTGGGGTCCCTCGCAAACAGCCTCCGACACCTCTTGCTTTGTGAACTCTTCGGTGAGTTTTTTATTTATCTTCTGCCACCGTCACAATCCCCATGCAGCAGTACTATATACATTGTCCTTCAATCCTCAGCCCTTTCTCGAGGGAGAGGATGCAGTCTCACCAGCCAGAGACCAGGCTTCCCCTGGGCTCTGCTAGCCCTTCTCTGATTTGCACATCCTCACGGTGCTTTTAACTAGCTGTCACAGATCCACAGGATCAGTGCTACAGCCCCAGCTTTGGAACAGTCCCTAGAAGGAACCCTGTCAGTGTCCCTCATCCACTAGGGGTCTCACTCTTCCTCCAGGGTAAGCCAGGCATCTTCACCGCCTCCTTAGACTCGCCCTCTGGGCCTGCAGCACACCTGCTTCACACTGTGAGCTCCAGTCAGCCAGTTCAGCTGGGAGAGAGCCCTGATGGAGACTTGTCCACTCTGCAGGGATTAATGCACTTCCCAGAGCGTTTGCAGTGAGGCTCACACAGCATTGTCGGAACAGTCGGGTTTATTCATTTTCTGGAACACAGCACGGGAAGTCCTTAGGGTAGTGCAGAGAAATGAAGGTTAAATTTAGTCCATTGTGGTTAGCCCAGAGCCCAGCCAAAGCTGTAGTGAAGCCCTTGGTTCAAGCTGTCTGTCTCTACACCTGTCCTCCTTGGGTGAGAGCCCCAACTCCTTCCAGCAGCCAATTTCTCCCTTCCCCCGCACACCTTACAGTCCTTTGTTTTCAGCTTGGGAATAATGCTCAGCTTCCCTGCTGAACAATGTCCCTCTGGGGCATTGGGTGCTAGATGTCAATGTTCTGCCATTGTCTTCTCAAATGCTCCATTGATATGGGGAGTAGGCCCAGGCCACTTGGTGACACCCACCCCTATGTCTCTTAGCCTACTCCGAGAGCATTCAGTCCTTTCCCACCCACTGGGTAACAATGCAGCATATAGGGGAAACTGAGGCACACAAAGGGCTCATAAAAATATTCCCACTTCATCACACTAGCCTCCCCAGCTGGTGGGATAATTAGCTCCACAGCTCATCAACTCCCTGTCTGCTTAGGCAATTAAGTGCTCCCCTCCTCCATCAGGCCTTACCTGGTGGAGCTAATTATTGCCTAAGTGATCAGAATGTTGGTCAGCTGCTGGCTCTCAGCTGTCTATTACAAAAAAGATCTAGCACCCCTATGCAGTGGAGCATGGACTTGAAATTTGGTAGGGGGAGGTGGCCTGTGTGTCAGGGATGTGTCCTTTGCCATCCCCATGAAAATCCTCCCAAATCTGGCCAAGTTGTATCTTTTGAATAATTGCAGTTTACACAGGCTCACTTGAGACTTGCTAGAGTTTAACAGCTAAAATCTCCCAAGATCCAGTCCTCACTGAGCCTGCTCATCTCCTGTCAGCTCCTATGTCTGACTGAACCACACATATGCCCTCACCACAGAGTGACTGACAATACCCCCTCCAGCACAGGGCTACAGGGGTGAACCCAGAGTTTCTCTTTAAAGGCTGCTCTGGGCCAGGGTGGGGGCTGGGCACTGGAACTGAGAGAAGGGAGTCTGTCCTGTGTTTTCAATGCCCCTGCACTCCGGCTGCCAGCCAGGCAATATGGAGGAGGACATGTCCTCATTCAAATACAGAGGAGACAAGGGCATTGCAGGGGAAGACTGGAGGAGTGGCTTGTGACAGTGGCTGGGGGTGGAGAGTGGGGCTGGAGGCGGATGGGGGCAGCGACTGGGACAGACTGGGCTAGGGGACTGGTGGGAGTCAGGTGGTGGAGCAACTGACATTGGATGAAGAGCTGGGGAGGAGACTTGGATCCAGAACCAGTAGAGTGGGTGAAGGAGGCGGAGGGCAGGGCATAGTCTGATATGGAGCTGGTGTTTGGGGGAGGACTGGGACTGGCTGGGCACAGAGACTGGGACAAGAAGCTAGGGGAGGAGGGGACCCTGAGATTCAATGAGAGGCCTGGGAAAGGAGACTGGGACTGGGAGACAGGGGGTTGGGGAGCATGGTAAGAGGGCCACTGGAGCCTGTGTGAGAGAGAAAGAGGGAGATATTCAGGGAGTGTGGGAGGGAGGTGGGGCTGGCTGGGCAAGGAAACTGGGAGCAAAGAGCCGGCAGGGTAAGAGAGAACAGGACTGAGAATATCTAGGCAAGGAAACTGGGAATGGGAGATGAGAGAGACTGGGATCAGGAGCCTGGATGAGTAAGACTAGGACTAACAGGGCAAGGAGCCTGGGCCTGGGACCAGAAGCCTGAGAGGTGGTGATTGGTACTGACTAGGGTTGCCAACAGTTTAATCACACAAACCCAAACACCTTTGCCCTGCCCCACCCCTTCCCTACCCCTTCTCTGAGGCCCCGCCCTGCTCACTCCATCCCCCCTCCCTCTGTCACTCACTCTCCCCCACCCTCATTCATTTTCACCAGGCTGGGGCAGGGGGTTGGGCTGCAGGAGGGAGTGCGGGAGGTGCTTACCTCTGATGCCTCCTGGTCGGTGGTGCAGCGGGGCTAAGGCAGGTTCCCTACCTGCCCTGGCACCGTGCTGCTCCCGGAAGCTGCTAGCAAATCCTTGTGGCCCCTGGCGGGGGGGGGGGGCACAGGGGGCTCTGCGCGCTGCCCCTGCCTGCAGGCACCACCCCCACAGCTCCCATTGGCTGCAGTTCCTGGCCAATGGGAGCTGCAAAGTTGGTGCTTGGGGTAGGGCAGTGCACTGAGACCTCCTGGCTCCACCCCATGGGCTGCAGGGTCATGCTGGCTGCTTCCAGGAGCAGTGTGGAGCCAGGGCAGGTAGGGAGCCTGCCTTAGCCCCGCTGTGACGCCAGACTTTTAGCAGCCTAAAATCTCCCGGTTTCGCTTCAGTAGCCTCCAGGAGATAGAGCCCAATTCCGGGAGACTCCCAGCAGGAATTTGGCAACCCTAGTAGTGACCAGGTGAGGGATGAGGAACTGGTGTTGTGGTGTAAACAGAACTGGGACACCTGGGAGGAGATGGTGCAGAAGGGGACAAGCTATGTTAAAAGAACATTAGTCAGGTTGCAAAGTCAGGCACTCAACAGTTAGGAAATCCCAGATTTAAGCTTGCCTGTGAACTTGCGTTGATACAGTTTTTAATCACGCTATTTTTTCCATAGGACCCCTGCCAAAATACTGAATTGCTGCTCTTTAAGGGAGTGCTGCCCATCCCGTACGCTGAACAAGGCAGTGGTCCTGTGAAAAAAATGGTATGTGATCATGTCCTTAAACACTGGGCATATTTGGCAGTGTACCAGCTTCATGTATCATGGCCAGGCTACAGCTGGAGCAGTTTACAGCAGTCTCAGTACTGCTCCAGTTTGTGCCCAGCTCCAGTTGCCTTCTGGCAGTTGAAGATCACTGGTGCACAGCAATACATCAGCTGTGAACAGCCGCCCCAGAAGAGCCCTTAGGGCCCTGGGACTACTCTCCCTAGCAGCTAGCCTGGTCAGGAATTTTTCGACAAAATTATTTTTCGTTGGAAAATGTTGATTTGTCAAAACAGAAACTGTTCACAGGACTGTTCCAAGATAGAATTGCTGGTCAAAAAGAGAGAGAGCCCTGCTCCAGAACAGTCTGTAGCCTGGTGGTGGTCAGGGCACTCACCTGGGCTATGTGGAGACCTGAGTTAAAGTCTTTGCTCTGACTGATGTAGAGCAAGGTCTGGAACCCAGGTCTCCCCCAGCCCAGGTGAGTGTCTTGTCCTTGGCTAGGCAGGGGTGGGGCTCCCTCTCTCTAGTTTGTGGGTTTTTTTAAGAAAAGGGGGGAGGGGGGCTCTGGTTTTTCCTGATGCAGAATGGGAAACAAATCCAAACTCTCAAAAATATTCCCAGAGTGGGAAACACATTTCCTGCCCAGCTCTACCCAACAGCCAATCCTGGAGACGTCTGTGAAAAAATGCAAACATAGATATTGCAAGTAGACACATATATTGGAGTGTTTGACCAGGATTCTCTGTCTACCAAGGTAGTTTAGGATCAGCTGTTGGGTCCCGAGAGTTTCAACTGAACATTGATTATTCTTCAGATAATTCTGTTCATGGTTACTGATGCTATCAGCGATACTGAGGGTAAATATTTGCCCTGTCAAATAACATTCAGCAGCCAGCATATAAATATTAGAGGAATAAATGTCACTCCTACCTTACCCTTTCGCTGTGGAGATGCCAGGACAGATCCTCAGCTGGTGTAAATCAGCACTAGAGTCAATGGAGCTGCACTGGTTTGTGTGCCTGGGCCAGGTTAGATCAGCCCAAGGGTGGCTCTAAATTATCCTGGGCTGTAAGAGCCACAGCAGGAGCCAAGGGTCAGTGTAGCACAGCGTATTCTGGCCTCACCTTTTTCCTGCTCTGCCAGGAAAGTGCATGGCATCAGAGCCCCAACATCAGCTCCTTGCTGCCAGAGGTTGCCTAATGGTGACCATCCCCCCTTGGACTGTGAGCTCATCATGTCTCACTAGCTAAGCAAGGACTAGCCTAGTCAGTATTTGGGTGGAAGAACAATGAACGTGGAGAGCTGAAGGAACTGTGTTAATAATTCCATGGATGGCACTTTTTTAGTATTGGACCCACAGCATGGAGCTTGGGGACCCTGTGCTGCTGGAGAGATGCAGGTGGTCAGACCAGATGGTCCCTTCTGGCTTTAAAAGGTATGATCTTCCCTGGGCAGGTTAAGATACCTTTAATATTGGTGTTACTGAGAGCAAAGTGCAATGCAGCCACGGGGCGCGGGAGGATCTGGCATTAGAGCTTTCACATGTTAAAGTGGAAAATCAATACAGTATAGGCAACCATCAATCATGGTGTATGTGTAAGAGGTCTGGGCGGGTGCCTGATGAATCTGTTTATGGCGGACAACCCCAATTCAAGAGCAACACAGCTTATTACAAGTTTCACAGATCCATGTGTTGTCTGAGTTGGAGTCCAAGATTACAGCACGCTGCTTTCTTCTTTTGTGCTTTCCTTCCATCCTCTGGATCAAAGCCACTTCATGTTGAGCTGCACCCACCACTGCCAGATGTTCCCTCCAGGTTGAATGGGATTCCTCCCCGTTATCTACATTGATGTTGAACAACTTCAAATAATTTTTGCACACATTGTGGTGCCACCATAAAAGGCAACCCTGCTTTCTAGAATCTCGCTGCCCAAAGTATTCATGGGATATGGTCTCCTCCCATTCTCCTGTCAGGACTGAGCCATTGCAACCAAAATGAATAGAGCAGTGGTAACCCAGTTAGAGAGAGAGAACCCAATACAGCATGGTGTGACTTCCATTGGTTACATGGAGAGTTCTCCAAAAAGCATAATGAATAATCCTCCCAATCAGGATATTCTTAGGGACTAAGGAACTAATTGGGTCACAGTGAGAGCAGCCGGTGCTCAGCCTGTTTGAGAGTCAGGCCACAGAGTCAGAAGGTTTCAAGGGTGGTTACAGTCAATGCCCCACCAACCATCAATCAACAGGAGTCACTCCTGAGTTTGCAAGGTGATTGCTCTTCCCTCTCCGGCTCCGAGGGAATGAGCATGCTGCCTCCTGGATTCTCCTGAATATAGTCTGAGTTGGAGACATGCCCTGGAAGAATTTGGGAAGTGGGGAAGCACAGAAACCCTCTGATTCCAATGGTGGCTACTAAGTCATGCAAACGTGCCTGACTTCACTGTTACTTTCTCTTCCCACAACTTGTGTGGTTGTTTCCCTGATGCATAGTGTCAGAATCTCTGGATTTGAACCCTCTAGGGCAGGCAGCTAGGTATTTATACCCTGTGTCCTAGTCTCTGGTTGAGGTCTTGAGGCAATACTGTAATAGAAATAATAAATAACAATAGTAGGAGGCTCAGGACACCAACATACTTCTTTGTAATCCCCAGGGCCCGATCTGAGTCACAAGGGGAAAGGCCTAGCAATTTCCATTGACTAGATGAAAGAAGAAACAGCAGGCAATGGCTAACACACATCGCACTTTGCACCTGCTTATCACAACAGAGAGAACGAGGATTTCATTGAAAGGGTGTGAGATGCCCCTGTAGTCCCTAGATCAATAGCGTGATAGCAGGCACTCTTGGTCAAGTGGGCCAATGCACTCTGTTAAGGACCCTTAATCCCTGGATTATGGGCATAATAGACCATAATCACACTGTGTATTTAAAAAAACCAAACCAACCATGCTGTACAATATAGGAAACTGCCTGCATGTGTATTCTAATGATGCTCACCAAGATCTTGAAAATACTGAGGCAAGGGGCCATGTAAACAGAGCAGTCCTGTGGTTTAGGAATGCAAGGAAAATATTTAATCCTTTGGCACAGGATTGCACAACCAGCTAAGTGCACTGGGGTTTTGGGGGGAGGGGTTGCTTTTTTGTAGGGCTGTCAAGCAATTAAAAATATTAATCACAATTGTGCAATTAATCACACTGTTAAACAATAATAGAATACCATTTAAATATTTTGAATGTTTTCTACATTTTCAAATATATTTATTTCAATTACAACATGGAATACAAAGTGTACAGTGCTCACTTTATATTTATTTTTAATTACCAATATTTACACGGTAAAAAACAAAAGAAATAATATTCACCTAACACAAGTACGTTAGTGCAATCTCTTTATCATGAAAGTTGAACTTACAAATGTAGAATTATGTATAAAAAATAACTGTATTCAAAAATAGACCAATATAAAACTTTAGAGCCTACAAGTCCACTCAGTCCTATTTCTTGTTCAGCCAATCGCTCAGACAAACCAATTTGTTTACATTTGCAGGAGATAATGCTGCCTGCTTCTTGTTTACAATGTTACCTGAAAGTGAGAACAGGCATTTGCATGGCACTGTTGTAGCCAGCATCACAAGATATTTACATGCCAAATGCTCTAAAGATTCATATGTCCCCCTTCATGCTTTAAGCACCATTCCAGAGGACATGCGTCAGTGCTGATGATGGGTTCTGCTCAATAACAATCCAAAGCAGTACGGACTGGCACACATTCATTTTCATCATCTGAGTCAGATGCCAAAAGCAAAAGGTTGATTTTCTTTTTTGGTCATTCGGGTTCTGTAGTTTCCACATAGGAGTGTTCCTTTTTAAGACTTCTGAAAGCATTTTCCATGCCTCGCCCCTCTCGGATTTTGGAAAGCACTTCAGAATCTTAAACTTTGAGTTGAGTTCTATAGCTGCCTTTAGAAATCTCACATTGGTACCCCTCTTTGCATTTTGTCATATCTGCAATGAAAGTCTTCGTAAATCAAAGAACATGTGCTGGGTCATTATCTGAGACTGCTGTAACACATAATATATGGCAGAATGTGGGTAAAACAGAGCAGGAGACATAGAATTCTCCCCCAAGGAGTTCAGTCACAAATTTAATTAACACATTATTTTTTTAATGAGTATCATCAGCATGGAAGCATGTCCTCTGGAATAGTGGCTGAAGCATGAAGGGGCATACGAATGTTTAGCATATCTGGCACATAAATACCTTGCAATGCCTGCTCTCACTTTCAAGTGACATTGTAAATAAGAAGTGGGCAGCATTAGCTCCCCTAAATATAAACACACTTGTTTGTCTTCGCGAAGAAGTAGGACTGAGTGGACTTGTAGGTTCTAAAGTTTTACATTGTTTTGGTTTTGAGTGACCACACTTGCAAATGGGAGAGCTTTTAATTTTCTATTTGTGTAAATGTGGAATGTTATATGTAACAAAAAAAAATCTACATTTGCAAGTTGCACTTTCACGATAAAGAGATTGCATTTCAGTACTTATATGAGATGAATTGAAAAATACTATTTCTTTTATCATGTTTACAGTGAAAATATTTGTAATTAAAAAATAATATAAAGTGATCACTGCACACTTTGTATTCTGTGTTGTAACTGAAATCAATATATTTGAAAATGTAGAAAAACATCCACAAATATTTAAAACGTTCAACTGGTATTCTTTTACTGTTTAACAATGTGATTAATCGCAATTCATTTTTTTTAATCATGATTAATTTTTTGAGCTAATTGCGTGAATTAACTGTGATTAATTGACAGTCCTATTTTTTTGCTTTCCTCTGAAGCTCCCAATTTGGGCCAATGTCAGATTACACAGACCAGCTTCTGATCTGGTGTTTCAATCCCTGTGTTCCAAACTCAATCTGCTCCAAAACAGTATCATGAAGATTGGTCCAATCCACACCCAAGAGAAATCAACCCACTGCAGAAAATGATTGACAGCCACAGGACCCAGTGAACTGGGTTCCGTAGATTTTAAGAGCAGAAGGGACCACTAGATCGTCTAGTGACTTCCTGTATATTGCAGGCCATCAAGTTTCACTCAGTTACCCCGATCTTGAGCCCAATAATTTGGGTTTTGATTAAAGTGTCCCTTCCAGAAAGGCATCCAGTCTAGATTTGTAGGCTTCAAAAGTTGGAGAATCCCCCACTTCCCTTGATAGTTTGTTCCAGTGGTCAGTCACCCTTACTGTTAACAATTTGTACTTTCTTTCTCATTTGAGTTTATCAGGCTTCAATTTCCAGCCACTTGTTCTTGTTCTTCCTTTCTCTACTAGATTAAAGAGCCCTTTAGGTCTCAGTATTTTCTCCCTGTGAAGATACTTATACATTGTAATCAAGTTGCCTCTCAATCTTCTTTTTGATGAGCTAAACAGCTCCTTATGTCTCTCCTTGTAAGGCATTTTCTCTAGCCCGCAGATCATTTTTGTGGCTCTTTTCTGCACCATCTCCAATTTTTCACCCTCCTTTTTAAAATGTGGATCCTAGAACCGGATGCAGTATACTACTAGTGTTATAGACAATGGTTTTGCTGGTAGCTAAAGATGGGCGAATACTTGTTCCAAGTGATTTGCTCAGGCCCTCCTTCTCTTTAATTATCCGCTCAGAGAAGATAAACAGAACCAGAGGCCAGATCTTGATCTCAGTTATCTGGATACAAATCCAGAATAACTCCACTGAGATTTAGATTAACATCTGTGTGAGAGAGACCAGAATTTGATCCCACTGGGCTTTGATGACCAACCATACTGTTGTTGTAATAATAATAATAATTAATAATAAATACTTCGTATTACATCATGCTCAAAGGCCCCAAAAGATCAGGGCCCCACTGTTCTAGGCACTGTAAATATAGATAGTAAGAGACGATCCCTGCCCTAAAACATTTACAATCTGAATTAAGGGAGGGGATTTTCAGAAGTGCTCAGCACTGGCCTAATTCTGCTCCCATTAAAGTTTGTGGTAAACTTCATTACCCTGTAGTATATAGGAGTTGGTTAGTATTAGCAGGAGTGTTGTAAGCAAGACACAAGAAGTAATTCTTCCACTCTACTTCACGCTAATACGGCCTCAACTGGAGTATTGTGTCCAGTTCTGGGTGCCACATTTCAGGAAAGATGTGGACAAATTGGAGAAAGTCCAGAGAAGAGCAACAAAAATGATTAAAGGTCTAGAAAACATGATGTATGAATAAGACTACATTTTAGTCATGGGTATTTTTAGTAAAAGTCATGAACAGGTCATTGGCAGCAAACAAAAATTCACAGCCCGTGACCTGGCCAGCCTCCCCAGCTGGGTGCTCAAGGGCCAGGCAGGATGGTCCCACAGGCTGGATGTGGCCCACGGGCCGCAGTTTGACTACCTCTGGTCTACACAGTAGGTGACTGTGAGTGTATCACATGGGCTCTAGTTCAGGTATCTGTTCTCTGATTTTGCAGGTTTGTGTTGATCTTTGGTACCTCTCTCCTGTTCTTAGTCCTGACTCCCTGGTGCTTTCATGATGTTATTTCTTTTGCTCTGGTATCCTGGGGACATGCAGCATGCGGAAGGCTGGGAAGTTTGATTCACATAAACACACCAAAGTTCAGATGCTTAGAACATCTGGAGTGAAGAGCATTGGGTTGGAGATCTCATAACAGCCTCTCTGGGGAAATGTTTTGTGTCAGGGTGGGGATAGAGTCTTCCTCACAATATTTTGGCACTTTCGCTTCTGATCCTGAACTGAGAAAATGAAGGAAAAAAATTAATGTTATCCAATTTTTTCTGAGCCCAGTAAAAGTTTTGGATCCACTCCAGTTTGTGTGATGGCTGATGTGTGGGTCACTCCCTGCTTTATCTGAACTAGCTCACTTGGGTTCTCCTGGCTTTTAACATCTGAAGGGGAGGATGGATCCAAGAGAATGTCTACACTGCAGTCAGATGTATGATTGCAGTACATGTAGCCATACTCAAGGTAGCTTTGATCTAGCTCAAATAACACTAGCAAGAAAGCTGCAGCAGCTTGGACTAGCCACTCAAATATCTATCTAAACAAGACCCAGGTGGGCTTGTACAGTTGCCAGTGCTGCCATGGCTTCACTGCTATTGTTATTCAAATTAGCTAGACCAAAAGTATCTCGGGCATGTCTACTTGTCCTGCCATCCCACCTCTCATTGCAGTGTGGGCAGACCCCAAGCGAGCACAACTCTGGTGCCATAAACATGCATCCAAATTCCTTAGCTGCTTAAATCCATGTAGCTCTGTTGAAATCAGTGGAGCTACACTCAGCTGCAGCAGCTCAGGATCTGCCCCCTCGTAATAAATACATCACAATTTCAAAGCACTAGCAGGGATGGTGCACCCTGGTTTCTTTTAAGCAAATCCTAAAGTGTGTGGGGGGGCGGGGGGTATAATCTTCCCTTTTTTATCATCCTTCCTGGATTTTAGAATGCTTAGATATCTGAAGTTGTTAGCTCTGTGTTAAGAGTGTCTCATTAAATTTGAAATCTCTGCTCTCCAAAGCGCTGGTAATTAGTCGCTTGATTGAAAGTCTAAATCTGAAGGCTTGGACATTGACTAAAACTTTGCTAACCTAAGGTGATATGTTTAGCATAGTTAAAGCTTGCTAATTTTTTGGTTAAGGTCCCTTGCCATACTATGAAAGTGGCATCACAGACTGCTGGAAACCTCTTGTGTTTCCACAACAGTGGTTAGAACGAATCTTTGGGATTTATTTTCACGCTTGGGTTTTCTTATGTCTCAGAACTTCTAAAATTGTTGGTTAATAATGACTGCTTCTTTACTTTGCATACAGCAATTAGTGAGCAGCAAAAATATTGTCTTTAAACCTCCAGTAGCCTGTCATTCTAGTGCAACACAGTTTCTTATGTGTTGTTATTACAAATGCAGTACCAGATTGTCAGAAGTTGGCCTCTAGTTTTATACTTGCAATTTGCAGTTACAGTTTAACAGTCGCAGTTATTTGTATCTGCCACTCAGGCTGCTTGGACATTTACTTACCTGACTGCACCTGCAGATCATGCATCAGTACTTGTCTGTAGCTGTGTATTGTGTGTGTCCAAGTGACCCGAACTGTGGATGCAAAAGTGACTTTGACCAGCACAGATGAAACAGCTCTGGAGCTTTGGAATATGCCTTCCTGGGAGAGGGGCTTATTCTATAAAAGGACTGTCCTCCATATTGGATTGTTTTCCAGCCAACCACAGCTCCCGGTGCAGAGAGGCAGCCAGGGACAGGTCATGATAATTTGAAAAGAACAAGGGAACAGGGAGAGCAGGACAGAGTGAGGAAAGGGATGGCAGCTGTGGGATAACACTAAGCTTGCCCCCTCTCAGAAGATGGAGGAAGCTGGGGGGACAAAAGAGAAAAGGAAAGCTCTCTGCAGCACCGGACATTATGTGCCACCTCAGCATGAGGGTGTCAGCCCTAGTGTCTTGGTTAAATACTGGTTCATATTTAATTCTGCTGATGCAAAACCCCAAGTACCCTCTCATCTCATCTGGATACAATATTCTTATTCACTCCCGCTTCTGCCTCCTCCCAGCACTAGTGTGATGCTGGTGCAAAGCTGGCCACAATTCCACAGTTCAGACACAGGTGAAGTGATCTCTGTTTACACTGTAGATCGTTCTGCAGACATTCATCCCACTGCCCTCCTTTCCCATGGACCCCGTCCCCCCGCCCCCACTTCCCACTCTTTCCTGAGATTTGCTCTGCAAATACTCTTTTGCTTAGCCAACCAGCACTGATTTCTTCTCTCCTCTTCACTGTCTGCTTTTGTGCCTGGTCATTTGTCATGTGGGTTGTATCAGACAGAGCGAGATTGTGAGCTGTTTGGAACTCAGAGTTTGTCTTCTAGTGTTTTTGCAAAGGAACATCTGTGTAAATAAACATACAAATGTAGTTTCTCCCATCAATTTATGACAGAGGTGTGACATGTCGATTGTGTGGTTAACCCTATATTCATAAATAGGAGGATAGAAAACGGGTTCCTTTGTACTGCTGTGTCATAGTCACTTGCAAATTTCTGATAACTTTGCATGGGGTTTCAATATCCCCTTTCAGCACCAAATTACAGGGTTGTACTTTTACACACTGGACGGTTTAGGCATATTTCAATTGCCAAAAGATTATCCTTGATAGCTGCTTCCTCAGCTCCATCCATGTCATCTCACTGTAGAATCGTAGAATCATAGAATATCAGGGTTGGACGGGACCTCAGGAGGTCATCTAGTCCAACCCCCTGCTCAAAGCAGGACCAATCCCCAATTAAATCATCCCAGCCAGGGCTTTGTCAAGCCTGACCTTAAAAACTTCTAAGGAAGGAGATTCTACCACCTCCCTAGGTAACGCATTCCAATGTTTCACCACCCTCCTAGTGAAAAAGTTTTTCCTAATATCCAACCTAAACCTCCCCCACTGCAACTTGAGACCATTACTCCTTGTCCTGTCCTCTTCTACCACTGAGAATAGTTTAGAACCATCCTCTCTGGAACCACCTCTCAGGTAGTTAAAGCAGCTATCAAATCAAATCCCCCCTCATTCTTCTCTTCTGCAGACTAAACAATCCCAGTTCCCTCAGCCTCTCCTCATAAGTCATGTGTTCCAGACCCCTAATCATTTTTGTTGCCCTTCACTGGACTCTCTCCAGTTTATCCACATCCTTCTTGTAGTGTGGGGCCCAAAACTGGACACAGTACTCCAGATGAGGCCTCACCAATGTCGAATAGAGGGGGATGATCACGTCCCTCGATCTGCTCGCTATGCCCCTACTTATACATCCCAAAATGCCACTGGCCTTCTTGGCAACCAGGGCACACTGGTGACTCATATCCAGGTTCTCGTCCACTGTCACCCCTAGGTCCTTTTCCGCAGAACTGCTGCCTAGCCATTCGGTCCCTAGTCTGTAGCTGTGCGTTGGGTTCTTCCGTCCTAAGTGCAGGACCCTGCACTTATCCTTATTGAACCTCATCAGATTTCTTTTGGCCCAATCCTCCAATTTGTCTAGGTCCTTCTGTATCCTATCCCTCCCCTCCAGCGTATCTACCACTCCTCCCAGTTTAGTATCATCCGCAAATTTGCTGAGAGTGCAATCCACACCATCCTCCAGATCATTTATGAAGATATTGAACAAAACCGGCCCCAGGACCGACCCCTGGGGCACTCCACTTGACACCGGCTGCCAGCTAGACATGGAGCCATTGATCACTACCCGTTGAGCCCGACAATCTAGCCAGCTTTCTACCCACCTTATAGTGCATTCATCCAGCCCATACTTCCTTAACTTGCTGACAAGAATACTGTGGGAGACCGTGTCAAAAGCTTTGCTAAAGTCAAGAAACAATACATCCACTGCTTTCCCTTCATCCAGAGAACCAGTAATCTCATCATAGAGGGCGATTAGATTAGTCAGGCATGACCTTCCCTTGGTGAATCCATGCTGACTGTTCCTGATCACTTTCCTCTCATGTAAGTGCTTCAGGATTGATTCTTTGAGGACCTGCTCCATGATTTTTCCGGGGACTGAGGTGAGGCTGACTGGCCTGTAGTTCCCAGGATCCTCCTTCTTCCCTTTTTTAAAGATTGGCACTACATTAGCCTTTTTCCAGTCATCTGGGACTTCCCCAGTTCGCCACGAGTTTTCAAAGATAATGGCCAATGGCTCTGCAATCACAGCCACCAATTCCTTTAGCACTCTCGGATGCAACTTGTCCGACCTCATGGACTTGTGCACGTCCAGCTTTTCTAAATAGTTCCTAACCACCTCTTTCTCCACAGAGGGCTGGCCATCTACTCCCCATGTTGTGATGCCCAGCGCAGCAGTCTGGGAGCTGTCCTTCTCTACTACTACTGTCCTTGTGGACAAGTATTGCTTTGTCTAATTAACAGATGGTAAATATAATAAGAACATAGGAACAGCCATACTGGGTCAGACCAAAGGTCCATCTAGCCCAGTATTCTGTCTTCTGACAGTGGCCAATGCCAGGTGCCCCAGAGGGAATGAACAGAACAGGTAATCATCAAGCGATTCCTGTCACGCATTGCCAGCTTCTGGCAAACAGAGGCTAGGGACACCATCCCTGCCCATCCTAGCCAATAGCCATTGATGGACCTATCCTCCATGAATTTATCTAGTTCTTTTTTGATCCCTGTTATAGTCTTGGCCTTCACAACATCCTCTGGCAAGGAGTTCTACAGGTTGACTGTGCGTTGTGTGAAGAAATATTTCCTTTTGTTTGTTTTTAAACCTGTTTCATATTAATTTCATTTGGTGACCCCTAGTTCTTGTGTTATGAGAAGGAGTAAATAACACTTCCTTATTTACTTTGTCCACACCAGTCATGATTTTATAGACCTTTATCACATTCCCCATAGTCATCTCTTTTCAAAGCTGAGAAGTCCCAGTCTTCTTCATCTCTCCTCATATGGCAGCTGTTCCGTATCCCTAATCATTTTTGTTGCAGAAATGATTTTTCCCTCAATACATTTGTCATACCCTAGTCAGATCTCCTTCACTGGGGTATACAGAAAGTGGAGCTGGGCAAGAACACCCAAGAAGAACCATTCCAAGCTGGATGGAAGAAGAACACCTATTTGCATGTGGGGGCTGTATATAAAATTGCATCTGGACACAACTAGCATTTTCTGATTAGCTTTCACCGATGTCACGTGTGGAGCGGAGCAGGAACTAGATCTCGCCTCCTGACATTTTTCTGAAATTTTGGAAATTTCTCTGATTCCAATCTGGGATGAAAAGTTGAAATCTTGAAAAATTTTGCAAACCGATCATCAAAAGTAAATGTTAACATCATTGTAAACATTTTGTTTTGATTTTGACCTTTTTTCATTTTTAAAAAATGCTATAAATTAACTTAAATTTCTAACTGAAAATCTTTTGAGCCAAACCCCGAACTTTTCATTGTGAAAATGTAAAAATGGGACATTTTGACAATTTTGAAAGGTTTTAATTTTTTTTCTCAAAAATGTTTCAGAATGCGAATTTGGACACCCTTTCCCATGAAGTTTTGGGTTTGATGAAAACATTTCATCAAAAATTTCCTGATCATCACTCAACATACTAGGGACAGAAGAAGATCCTCCACCTGAACTTCCACCTAATTTAAACCAAACCACTTTTCATGATTCTGAAATATTTAGGCAAGTCTCCCCCTGCCCTCCTAATACTCGATGCTCTAGGAATTATTTTAGGAAAGTTCTCTGACCTGTGTTATACAGGAGGTCACACTAGATGATCACAATGGTCCCACCTGGCCTTGGAATCTATGAATCCCCTTCCCACTTCTGTTTCTGTGCTTGGATTGAATGTGGAAGTTCCAAAACTCTCCAAGAGATGCTATCTTTTCATGATTTTGGGGGCCAGAAGTAGACATTTACAAGAATGCCTGTTCTTATGAGATTTCCAGCCCACAAAGTTCATAGAGTTAAGATAGACTTTGGATGTGCATCTGAACAGTTCTCCAAAGGAAACCCCGGATCCCACTGTGTTGAGGTTCACCCATTCCTGGATTATAGTCATGCCCCTAGTCGGCAACAGGAAAGGGCTTTGCAACCAAGAAGGAACATGTTCTATCTGAACCTGCAGCTGAAAGGTCCCTCTTTTCCAGTGCTCCATGCTAGACCTGATAAACAATTTGCAAGTCACTAGGTTTTCATTTAGAAATAGCTTCTTTTTTCCCCAAAAACATTTCTTGCAAAAAATTGTCAACATCAAAACTTCATTTTTTGCAAAATACACCTGGCTTGAAAAAATATATGTAAATGTTTGTTGATAATGTGATCCGCATAGGTATCAACGTTTTTCATTTACCAAAAACCTGGATATTTGATACCAGAAAACTTTCTCTATCATGTTTGAGGATCTTTTCCAGAACAATTATGGACACATGTTTTTTAAATTCATGAGTTTTTAAAGTTGAAAAATGGGTCTGTTTCAAAACCTTCAAAACGAAATTTCTGCATTACAATGTTTTTCACTAAACTGGTTTTTCATGTTAGGACCGGCTTGGATTGGGAGGGACCCTGAATGAATACTTGCGAGTCTGACTGGCCATAGCTTCCCCTGCAGACTTCGGTCTGTTTTGTGATGAGAGAAGCTTTCCAGTAAATTGGAATTAAACTCTCTCTGGGCATATCTACACTGCATCTGGTACGAGTCTGCATCTGGGTTGACAAGCTTGCGCTAACTTGCTAAAATTAGCAGTGTAGATGTTGCAGCTCAAAGCACTGTCTACATAGTTATTTCTAGAGCACTAGCCATGAGCCCCGCTAACACAAGTCTGTGGTCCCAGGCTGGGATGCTTGCTCCCAGAGCCATCTGAGGCATTCCCTAAAAGACTTGCAGGTGTGGCGTCCCTTGGTGTTTGAACCCCCAAATCAGCTAGCCCTGGCGACTCTCCTGGGGCTGTCACCCAATCTTACATGTACATTCCATTTTGTGTCAGCAATAAACCAGTCAAGATGGTGCAATTTCAGGGCAATTGTTGCTTTTCTGGAGAGGTTAAAGTCACTCACTCTCCAGCTTTCTGCTTCCTACAACCACTCAAAGCAGGCTGTAATCCTCCCCTGAGCCCCAATGCTATGATACCATGCTAGGTTTTACTGCTTAAAGCAGCTCTGTCTCAAGCTTGATTTTGCAAGGGTGTGTTTGTTGTTCGAGGCTCTCTGTACGTGTCTCATAATCCCCTCCATTAGGGGACTTCCTACGTCTGAAGCATTCCAGCACCTCTGCTGACAGTCCCTGCCCTACTTTGTAGAGCTAATGGGATCCTCAGACACATCTGGGGTTTTTCCCTGTAGTTTAATTAATTGTCCAAAGCTGCCCCCCTTTGCGTGACCATTTAGTCCTGGTAGAGGTAGCAGTTAAGATATCCCACAGTTTAATTTAATTTCTCTTGAGGATTTAAATCGGATAATGCTAAAGCTTAATCCAACCCCCTCTAAATCTCTGTCCTTGGCCATGGTCACTTGTCAAAGGTTGTTTCCAGTGTCTTGGTCTACTCTTCCCCTCTCCTCGTTTAATCTCTCTCGACTTCTGGTACATAGTTGACATTTGCTCCCAAGCAGCAGATGGCCAAGACTATACTAATTACAAACATGTCCATTTTCTGATCGCTCCTGTTTTAAACTGTGAGCCTGATTCTCTGCCATCTTGCTCTTTGCAGGTCTGAATCTCTAGCACCCTGCACCCTGTGCAGTCACATAAAGCAGCGCAATTTCCCAAATCGGGATGGTGTAAGTGATTTCATAGAGTGCAGGACGGTGCAGAAGCAGGCCCATTATATCATGACTTTAAAAAAATCTTCAAAAATGCCTTATAAGGGCTTCTCTGCTCCCTTGTTGATATCTATATGTAACCCTTCTGCCAGGTGGAGCCGGCAGCAACCAAGGCTGGGTTCAATATCTACAGTACAACACAGAATTGGCTTGAGCCCCCACCCAGTAACCTGGGAAAATTACACACCACCCCTGGGCACCTCTGAGAGGCAGTACTTCCCCACTCACAAGCACAGAGTCTGAGTGTAGAAAAGAAACTTTTAATGAAAGGAGGGAAGTCACCTGAAATTAATTAGGGAAAATGCCATAAGCCAGATTCATAAACATTAAACTGTGAGCAGGACGCCCACCCCAGAGTGCATGGGGTGGTGCCTTCCACCTCACGTTCTTGAGTTCTACAACCCGCCAGCCACAGCTCCTCTCCATCGGCCGCCCTGCCAGCCACAGTTCCTCTCTGCGGGCTGCCCCACCAGCTGCTGCTCCTCACCACCTGGCCATCCCTCCAGTCACTGTCCCTCACCATCTGGCTGCCCCGCCACCCACTGCCAACCGCTTTCACCAGCTGACTGTCAGTTACCTTCTGCTGCCACCTGCTCTCCCCTGTGACCTCTGCACATCAGTCTCTTCGTGATTTTTAGCTCTCAGCAGGCTGGGCAGAAACACTGCCCCTCCATAAGTGATTTCAGCTCTTATTGAGTACTTGAAATAACAAAAGGCTCCTAATGAAGCCTACTGAGGTCTATCATTGAACAGTGGGAAAGAACAGGTTAAACCAGGCCAGAGACCCTGAGGGAGAGGCCACACCAGCTGGCTGGGACACCTGTCCCCACCTCTCTGACTTTCACAGGGGTCTGGCATTCGAGCCCCTGGCTTAGTGAGTTCCTTTCAGTTGAGGGTGACCCTGCACAGTTCTGCTCTCCTTTAGTCATACAATGAAGGTAACATTGATAACATTTCACTCCCCTGCATTCAGTACTAAAGGAATTTGTAACCCAACACCAGCCAAAGCTTATCACTTGGAGCTACACGACTCCTGTCTGCTAGATACCTATACAGAGTAGGTGTGTTCATGTAAATACAGTTTGCTCCTGAAGTCTCTTCCCCCTCTGTCATAGGAGAGTTCATTTAGACCCTGCTCGCATATAAAAGCCATTTCACTTAGTCTCCCCCTTGTCTGGGTCCTTATCACCATAGTATATGAGTGCCACACAATCACTAAAGGATTTGAACCTCTCAACAGCACTGTGGGGTATGGAAATATTTGCCCCAATTTATACATGGGGAATTAAGGGCTGGAGTAAAGTAAGTGACTTGTCCAGGTCATGCAAGACATGTGTGGCTAAATCAGCTCGTGCACTCCACACCAATGTCTTAGCCACTAATCCACCCTTCCTACTGCTTGCTACGTGACTATCCCCTGTGAAACTAACACAGGAACAAGTGAAACATGGAGTCTGATTTCATTTACTCTAGGGCCCCTTTGCACCACTCTGGCAGCATAAGGAGCCTCTGAGTGGGGATAAATTTGCAAGGAGACTTAGGGTAAATGAAGACTCAGGGTCCAGGTGAGTTCAAATGAACAAAGTAAACTGAAACGTGGAGGAAAATGAATCTGTACATTAGCTTCTTTCAGTTTTAGTGAATACAGTTGTTACTTGTAGCAAAACTGTGTGCAAAGCATTCATTGGTGTACGCAGTGTTATAGTCCTGTCAGTCCCAAAACATTAGAGAGACAAGGTGAGTGAGGCAATATCTTTTGCTGGACCAACTTCTGTTGATGAGAGCAAGAGAAGCTTTCCAGCTACACAAAGCTAGAAGAAGAGCTCTGTGTAGTTCGAAAGCTTGTCTCTCTCACTAACAGAAGTTGGTCCAAATAAAGATATTACCTCCCCCACCTTGTCTCTGCAAAGCATTCAGGCAGAAATACTATTTTCAAATTGACAGTGTTTCTTTGCATTTAATATTCACATTAAAAATGAAAATATCTTCCAGAAAGGTAGGTTGAAACATGTGGCAAGAACTTGCAGCATTTACAGAAGCAGAGGCAGTGGTAATTTCCAACATAGGATAGGATAGAATCATAGAATCATAGAATCTCAGGGTTGGAAGGGACCTCAGGAGGTCATCTAGTCCAACCCCCTGCTCAAAGCAGGACCGATCCCCAATTAAATCATCCCAGCCAGGGCTTTGTCAAGCCTGACCTTAAAAACTTCTAGGGAAGGAGATTCCACCACCTCCCTAGGTAATGCATTCCAGTGCTTCACCACCCTCCTAGTGAAAAAGTTTTTCCTAATATCCAACCTAAATCTCCCCCACTGCAACTTGAGACCATTACTCCTTGTTCTGTCATCTGCTACCACTGAGAACAGTCTAGAGCCATCCTCTTTGGAACCCCCTTTCAGATAGTTGAAAGCAGCTATCAAATCCCCCCTCATTCACATGAGGATGCACATGTCTATGCCTTGGGTAGAGTTAAACATTCACCACCACAAGGGGCTGTATAGTAGAAGGTAGGCTTGTGTGTATCTCAGATAGAGGTGCAATTTTCAGAGGCACTCAGCACTGGCCTAACTCCCACTGAAGTCAACTTCCACTGACATGAATGGGAACAGAGCTGAGCCAGTGCTCTGAAAATGCCACCCTCTGTGATTCGTTGCAGAACATATATGTGCTGTGATGTACTGATCAGCTAGACAGCAGTCTGTCTTTGGGAAGCTTTTTCAGGAACTACTGAGCTTGTTTGCTTCATCTTGCAATCACATATCAGTCCCTATCAGCTGATATGAGCCTTGGTTTCCATCTGGCTGTCAGCCAGGCCCTGCTTATTTTTCTCCATGTAAATAACACCATCAGTGATGGCACATGTGTCCTGCCCCACCACCTTTGTGCAGGTGAGGTGCAGATTGATTTCCCCACTTCAGCTGCAGTTTTGGAGACATGTTCTAAATTACAGCTTGTTTAGGCTGGTCCTTAGTGTAGGAAGAGCAGGAAATGTCCTAAAAGTGAATTCAGAAAAGATTAAACTCCACTGAACTTTACTTCATCGCCTGGTTGATCAACACTTCCAGGTCACATTTAAAGCCAGGCTGCCTGGATGGCTAAAAACGTTCTGCTTGGCCAGCTCTGCAAATCAACTGAATGTTAAATAGTCATTTTGTTCATTAGAAGCAAATAGCAGGAATGAAGTCAGTGGTGTCTGCCCAAGATGACAAGGTGTTGATTTGTGTGTATTTTGCTGGTTGACTAAGATAATTCCTTTTTCTCATCCTGTCCACTGGGCAAATTCAGCACCTTCAAATTGTGCAGAAACTCCCCATATTTTCTAATTATATCTATACATGTGTGACGGGTTCCTCCCAGTGTACCACTTGGAACTAGGGTACCACTGAGACCACCTGACCCACCAGCCTGGGCTCCCTTTCACCCTGTGGTGCTGTGATAAGTTGCCAAGCTCTCCAAGCTTGCTCTTTCACCAGCATACACACAGATAGGGACACACCCAGCTGCAGATTCACATAGATGCTGAGATCAGCTGTGCATGGGAAGGCTCAGCTAAGGCACCTCCCAGTTGCTAAGGCATGCACCTCCTTCTGGAGTGTAAACCCAAAGTTATACTGTCTTGTGTTGCACAGGCAACTGTACAGTGTAAGCTCATAAAATTTGCCCCCTCCCTCAATGTGGAGAGAGAGATATGCAACAGCTTTCTGCCCCAAGTTATAATTTCCACACACACTGGTTTTAGACAAAAACCAAAACAAGTTTATTAACTATAAAAGATAGATTTTAAGTGATTATAAGTGATAGCAAACAGATCAAAGCAGATTATTTTAGTAAATAAACAAAACCGCAAACTGAGTTTAACACACTAGATAGGTAGGATATGAATTAGCAAAGTCTCACCGGTGAGTGATAAACAGGCTGGCAGATTCTTAAGGCACAAGTTGCCTTGACTTTATACAGGCTAAAAATCCCCCTAACCTGGGACCATCACTTCCCACAGTTCAGTCCTTGCCCCTCAGGTGTTCCAGGTGTGTTGTTGCAGGGAGAGTGAGGTCCCATCATCATGTCATTGTCCCCCTTTTATATCTTCTTCCCACTTACTGAAAAGCTCTTTTGCTGTGACCTGGGTCAAACAGTTCCCATTGTGTAGTGCTACCTCCAAGAGGTTTCTATTGCACACAGTTCCTGGGGTATCCTTGTGCTTGTGTGCATTTCCTCCATAAGCCATTAACATTGATTGGCCTTTTTACTGTTGTACCTAAAAGGCTGCTTGTGGGTGTTTTCAACCTCACAACATGTTTCCGTAACACACACATAGCCGAACTTCATAACTTCACATACGATGGTAGCACATACAATACCATGAGATATTACTGTCTAGCAGATCAAGACTTTTAGACTGATACCTCACAAGGCCTACTTTGTACAAAACATATCCTAATTACATGACAGTGGTGAATATTGGGGTGCCAGGGTGTCACAACATGATCAACATCTTTCTCTCATGCTTTGCTTAACTCCCAGTGAAGTTTCCAATGGATTTTAAAATAGTGATTGCTCACTAAGATCTAGCTCTCTGCAGGGCCACTCCTCTTACCTGCTGTCCAAGCATGAAAGCTCTGCTGGAGTGCATGGATCTTTCTGGGCATCTGTGGAGTCAGTCGAAAATCTTCAGTCACAGTCACATTTCTCCTTTGATGCAACACAGCTGTTTTGAATTTTCTTTTAAGCAGAAAATATGAGACAATATGATTCCTCCTTAGATTTCAGGTCTAGATTTAGGAGCGGGGAGGGGACGGGAAATTAAGTCTGTCTCTTTTGAACATAACACCAATAGTGTACAGCACTTTTGAAGTAGGGCATTAGATAAATAGGGTGCACCTGCTGAATGTCACGAGAATCTAATCTGAATTCCTTCTTGGGCTCCACATTTAGGGAGCGATCCTTCAAAGTGCTGAGCACTCTGGACCCAATGCCGCAAAACATGTAAGCACGTGGGCAGTCCCATTGCAGCCAAGCAGACTGCTCCTGTGATTAGAATTAAGCACCTGATTATATGCTTTGCTGGACTGGGGACAGAATACTCAGCACTTTGCAGGGCTGAGCCCTTAAATCTTGGAGCTGAACAAATGGTTCACAGCGGAGTTTATTCACCCAGTGCTGCTTCTTTATCTGCTCACCGAGTATCCACTAACAGGTTGCAGTTTCCTGAGATTCATTCATTATTCACATATATTTGGTAAATGTCTATTCAAAATGTTCACTCTTTGGACTAATCATGAATATTCAAAGTGAGTGCTGTGTTGTTTACTAGGTCAGTCACATGGTATTGCTGCAGTTCGCTGATTGGTTAAGGGAATACTCACTTGTAGTGGAAATGCTCTTCCTGATTTCAAATTTGGTTTCCATGAACACTGGTGCATGTGACTTTGAAATTCACTTTCAGCAAACATCTTTGCCAGTAAAAATCTCTCAACTGCCTGTGGAAAGCAAAAAGGGAAGTGAGCCTGAAATTCCTTTTAAAATTCAAGCACACGGTCACAGAAAATGTTTTGCTTTGTTCACCCCGCTTCCTCCTTAACTCACCCTAGAATGGTTTCAGACTAACAGCCGTGTTAGTCTGTATTCGCAAAAAGAATAGGAGTACTTGTGGCACCTTAGAGACTAACCAATTTATTTGAGCATCAGCTTTCGTGAGCTACAGCCCACTTCATCGGATGCATACTGTAGAAACTGCAGAAGACATTATATACACAGAGACCATGAAACAATACCTCCTCCCACCCCACTCTCCTGCTGGTAATAGCTTATCTAAAGTGATCACTCTCCTTACAATGTGTATGATAATCAAGTTGGGCCATTTCCAGCACAAATCCAGGTTTTCTCACCCTCCGCCCCCCCCCCCCCCCAAACTCACTCTCCTGCTGGTAATAGCCCATCCAAAGTGACCACTCTCTTTACAATGTGTATGATAATCAAGGTGGGCCATTTCCAGCATAAATCCAAGTTTAACCAGAACGTCGGGGGGGGGGGTAGGAAAAAACAAGGGGAAATAGGCTACCTTGCATAAAGACTTAGCCACTCCCAGTCTCTATTTAAGCCTAAATTAAAAATATCCAATTTGCAAATGAATTCCAATTCAGCAGTTTCTCGCTGGAGTCTGGATTTGAAGTTTTTTTGTTGTAAGATAGCGACCTTCATGTCTGTAATTGCGTGACCAGAGAGATTGAAGTGTTCTCCGACTGGTTTATGAATGTTACAATTCTTGACATCTGATTTGTGTCCATTTATTCTTTTACATAGAGACTGTCCAGTTTGACCAATGTACATGGCAGAGGGGCATTGCTGGCACATGATGGCATATATCACATTGGTGGATGTGCAGGTGAACGAGCCTCTGATAGTGTGGCTGATGTTATTAGGCCCTGTGATGGTGTCCCCTGAATAGATATGTGGGCACAGTTGGCAACGGGCAAGGATAGGTTCCTGGGTTAGTGGTTCTGTTGTGTGGTATGTGGTTGTTGGTGAGTATTTGCTTCAGGTTGGGGGGCTGTCTGTAGGCAAGGACTGGCCTGTCTCCCAAGATTTGTGAGAGTGTTGGGTGATCATAGAATCATAGAATCATAGAATATCAGGGTTGGAAGGGACCCCTGAAGGTCATCTAGTCCAACCCCCTGCTCGAAGCAGGACCAATTCCCAGTTAAATCATCCCAGCCAGGGCTTTGTCAAGCCTGACCTTAAAAACCTCTAAGGAAGGAGATTCTACCACCTCCCTAGGTAACGCATTCCAGTGTTTCACCACCCTCCTAGTGAAAAAGTTTTTCCTAATATCCAATCTAAACCTCCCCCACTGCAACTTGAGGCCATTACTCCTCGTTCTGTCATCTGCTACCATTGAGAACAGTCTAGAGCCATCCTCTTTGGAACCCCCTTTCAGGTAGTTGAAAGCAGCTATCAAATCCCCCCTCATTCTTCTCTTCTGCAGGCTAAACAATCCCAGCTCCCTCAGCCTCTCCTCATAAGTCATGTGTTCCAGACCCCTAATCATTTTTGTTGCCCTTCGCTGGACTCTCTCCAATTTATCCACATCCTTCTTGTAGTGTGGGGCCCAAAACTGGACACAGTACTCCAGATGAGGCCTCACCAATGTCGAATAGAGGGGGACAATCACGTCCCTCGATCTGCTCGCTATGCCCCTACTTATACATCCCAAAATGCCATTGGCCTTCTTGGCAACAAGGGCACACTGCTGACTCATATCCAGCTTCTCGTCCACTGTCACCCCTAGGTCCTTTTCCGCAGAACTGCTGCCTAGCCATTCGGTCCCTAGTCTGTAGCGGTGCATTGGATTCTTCCATCCTAAGTGCAGGATCCTGCACTTATCCTTATTGAACCTCATCAGATTTCTTTTGGCCCAATCCTCCAATTTGTCTAGGTCCTTCTGTATCCTATCCCTCCCCTCCAGCGTATCTACCACTCCTCCCATTTTAGTATCATCCGCAAATTTGCTGAGAGTGCAATCCACACCATCCTCCAGATCATTTATGAAGATATTGAACAAAACCGGCCCCAGGACCGACCCCTGGGGCACTCCACTTGATACCGGCTGCCAACTAGACATGGAGCCATTGATCACTACCCGTTGAGCCCGACAATCTAGCCAGCTTTCTACCCACCTTATAGTGCATTCATCCAGCCCATACTTCCTTAACTTGCTGACAAGAATACTGTGGGAGACCGTGTCAAAAGCTTTGCTAAAGTCAAGAAACAATACATCCACTGCTTTCCCTTCATCCAGAGAACCAGTAATCTCATCATAAAAGGCGATTAGATTAGTCAGGCATGACCTTCCCTTGGTGAATCCATGCTGGCTGTTCCTGATCACTTTCCTCTCATGCAAGTGCATCAGGATTGATTCTTTGAGGACCTGCTCCATGATTTTTCCAGGGACTGAGGTGAGGCTGACTGGCCTGTAGTTCCCAGGATCCTCCTTCTTCCCTTTTTTAAAGATTGGCACTACATTAGCCTTTTTCCAGTCATCCGGGACTTCCCCGGTTCGCCACGAGTTTTCAAAGATAATGGCCAATGGCTTTGCAATCACAGCCGCCAATTCCTTCAGCACTCTCGGATGCAACTCGTCCGGCCCCATGGACTTGTGCACGTCCAGCTTTTCTAAATAGTCCCTAACCACCTCTATCTCCACAGAGGGCTGGCCATCTCTTCCCCATGTTGTGATGCCCAGCGCAGCAGTCTGGGAGCTGACCTTGTTAGTGAAAACAGAGGCAAAAAAAGCATTGAGTACATTAGCTTTTCCCACATCCTCTGTCACTAGGTTGTCTCCCTCATTCAGTAAGGGGCCCACACTTTCCTTGGCTTTCTTCTTGTTGCCAACATACCTGAAAAAACCCTTCTTGTTACTCTTGACATCTCTCGCTAGCTGCAGCTCCAGGTGCGATTTGGCCCTCCTGATTTCATTCCTACATGCCCGAGCAATATTTTTATACTCTTCCCTGGTCATATGTCCAACCTTCCACTTCTTGTAAGCTTCTTTTTTATGTTTAAGATCCGCTAGGATTTCACCATTAAGCCAAGCTGGTCGCCTGCCATATTTACTATTCTTTCAACTCATTGGGATGGTTTGTCCCTGTAACCTCAACAGGGATTCCTTGAAATACAGCCAGCTCTCCTGGACTCCTTTCCCCTTCAAGTTAGTCCCCCAGGGGATCCTGGCCATCCCTTCCCTGAGGGAGTCGAAGTCTGCTTTCCTGAAGTCCAGGGTCCGTATCCTGCTGCTTACCTTTCTTCCCTGCGTCAGGATCCTGAACTCAACCAACTCCTGGTCACTGCCTCCCAGATTCCCATCCACTTTTGCTTTCCCCACTAATTCTACCCGGTTTGTGAGCAGCAGGTCAAGAAAAGCGCCCCCCCTAGTTGGCTCCTCTAGCACTTGCGCCAGGAAATTGTCCCCTACGCTTTCCAAAAACTTCCTGGATTGTCTATGCACCGCAGTATTGCTCTCCCAGCAGATATCAGGAAAATTAAAGTCACCCATGAGAATCAGGGCATGCGATCTAGTAGCTTCCGTGAGCTGCCGGAAGAAAGCCTCATCTACCTCACCCCCCTGGTCCGGTGGTCTATAGCAGACTCCCACCACTACATCACTCTTGTTGCTCACACTTCTAAACTTAATCCAGAGACACTCAGGTTTTTCTACAGTTTCGTACCGGAGCTCTGAGCAGTCATACTGCTCCCTTACATACAGTGCTACTCCCCCACCTTTTCTGCCCTGCCTGTCCTTCCTGAACAGTTTATAACCATCCATGACAGTACTCCAGTCATGTGAGTTATCCCACCAAGTCTCTGTGATTCCAAGCACATCATAGTTCCTTGACATCACCAGGACCTCCAGTTCTCCCTGCTTGTTTCCAAGGCTTTGTGCATTCGTATATAAGTACTTGAGATAACCTGTTGATCGCCCCTCATTCCCAGTATGAGGCAGGAGCCCTCCCCTCACTATCCTTCAGGGTAGGTAGTAGATCCTTAATAATGCGTTGGAGGGGTTTTAGTTGGGGCCTGAAGGTGACGGCTAGTGGCGTTCTGTTATTTTCTTTGTTAGGCCTGTCCTGTAGTAGGTGACTTCTGGGAACTCTTCTGGCTCTATCAATCTGTGAGTTTGTGTGTGTGTGTGGGAGGGGGGGTGGAGGGTGAGAAAACCTGGATTTGTGCTGGAAATGGCCCAACTTGATTATCATACACATTGTAAGGAGAGTGATCACTTTAGATAAGCTATTACCAGCAGGAGAGTGGGGTGGGAGGAGGTATTGTTTCATGGTCTCTGTGTATATAATGTCTTCTGCAGTTTCCACAGTATGCATCCGATGAAGTGAGCTGTAGCTCACGAAAGCTTATGCTCAAATAAATTGGTTAGTCTCTAAGGTGCCACAAGTACTCCTTTTCTTTTTTTACCCTAGAATGTCTGATATCAAAAATCACAGCTGGGATACTGCTGCAATAGCTAGGCACAGCATATCAATGAAAGGGTTTCAGCTTGCATCCGGCCCAGGTCAACAGGATCTGGATCTCATTGCCATCTGACTGATGTTCAGTGACCTATGTCAAATGAATTGCATAGTTAATATTGGGTTGTGCGTATGTGAGTAATTAAGTTAGTTAATATACTTCATTTCTTTCTTTGATGGGATTAGCATCTTCAGTAGATAAAGGAGATGCAGACTACCTTCATTTTAGTAAAAACCATTGTGGAATCATTTTCAAAGCTCCACGTACCGGTAAAATGAGATTATTGCCCTTTGCATTTTGTGTGTGCCACAGTCCTGTAAGAGGGCATGCAAAGCCGGGTAATTGTACTTCCATATGGATAGCTATGCATGCAGTTAGCAAAGGTACGGGCACAAACATCTGTTTGTGTAACCCACACACTTCCTGCATGTGGTGTTCTCTCCCATCTAGTGGCACCGAGACCACTTAGAGAGAGAGAGAGAGAGAGAGAGATTAATGAGTATGCTCTACAGCCTAGCTAACAGTCCTACGGTTTTTGGCTCAGGTAGTCAAGGCTCATGCATTTAGCTCCCAAGGTCCCAGGTCTGATCCCACCCAACGATGACCGGAGTCTGTTGGTGTTACATTTGCATGGACAGATAACTATTATTTATTATTGTTTTTATTGCTATAGCACTAGAAAGTGCTGTGCACTGTACAAGATAGTCTCAAACCAGCATAATTTTTCCAAACTAACCTGTGAGAATTCTTTGACCATGTCAGTAGAGGAGTGGATAAAGGAGATCTCACTGACATAGTTTATTTAGATTTTCCAAAGGCCCTCAGCAAGGTCCCTCACAAAAAGTGACTAAAGAAGCTAAGCAGTCATGAGTGAGAGGCAAAGTGTCGTCACAGATCAAAAACTGGCTAAGAGACAGAAAACCAAGAGTAGAATTAAACAGTCAATTTTCATCATGGCAACAGGTTAACAGCAGGTTCCTTGAAGTTCTGTAGTAGATTCAGTGTTGTTCGATAGGCCCAGTGTTGTTCAGTGCATTTATTAATGTTCTGGAACGGGGATTGAGCAGTGATGTAGCAAACTTTGCAAATGAAACAAACTTAGTTAGTTTAATCATGACCAGAGAGGAAAGTGAGGAATGTCACAGAGACCTAACCAAGCTAGGTGAAAGGGTAACAGGATGGCAAATGGAGTTCAATGTCAACAAATGCAAATAATGCACATCGGAGGGGAAAATGTAAACTGTTTGTACACATGACAGGGTTCTAAATTATCCATGTCAATTTAGGAAAGGTACCTTGGCTTCACAGTAGACAGTTCAATTGAGACCTTTGTTCAGTGTGCACCTGTGGTCAAAATAGCAAACAAAATGTTAGGATGTATAAGGAATAGGATAACTGGTGGAAGTTTGGAGAAGAGTGGCAAGAATGATCAAGGGCCTGGAAAAACTCTCCTGTGAAGAAAAATTTAAAAAACTGGGACTGTTTACATTAGAAAGTAGACAAATAAGTGGGGACATAAAAATGTATATTAAATAATGAATGGTTTAGAGAAGGGTGATCAGGAACTTCTGTTCTCCCTGTCTCCTAACTCAAGAACAAGGGGATGTTCACATAAATGAATAGTTGTCAAATTCAGAACCACTAAAAACAATACTCTTTCACACCACACATAATAGATATGTGGAACTCACTGCAACATGATATCACGAGACAGAAATTTAGCACGATTCAAAAAGGGGTTGGGTGTTCATGTGGATAACAAGAACATCCAGCAATGTCAGTTATTGCTATAAAAAACAGGAAGAGGTTTCGGGCTTTATACCAATCTCTAGGGATTAGGAGGAGACCTATGTGGGGAGCAGCTTACCCCACATCTGCTACTGCCAGGATTCTTGCATCACCTTCTGAAGCATCTGATGCTGGCCATTGTCAGAGATAGATGCTGGTTTAGGTGGGTCTAATCCAGAGGGACGTTGCCTATGTTTTGCAGTTGCATCCTGTTAGTCCACATTTTGCAATGCTCACCTATTTCATAGGCCTTTAAGTACATGGTCTGATAGTGTTCCACGTGGCATTATTATTGAGAAATGGGAGAAATACGGATTGGATGACACTATTATAACATGGATTCCCACCTGGCTAAAAAAACCTGAACACAGAGAACCAAATTCAGTGCTGGTGTAAGCTCGTGAAGCTATATTGACTGCAGTGAAGTTGGATCTTTTTATGCCAGGGCTGAGTGGAGCTCAGTGTTATATTGGGAGGTGGGTGTCAAATGGGATATCACAGGGCCCAGTCCTGTTCATCATTTCCACTGCTGAAGCACAGAATCAATAGTGATGCTGGGCTGTGAAGGTGGGAAGATACTTAATCACAGATACTTTGGAGCATAGAATTAAAATACAGCCCAGTCTTGACTAACTGGAGAAATGGGGTTGGGATTGTTAAATTGCAGACTCTGTTAAAATGGTTCACTTAGGAAGGAAGAGGAAAAAGCCCAAGCATTGAATGGTGGCAACCTGGCTAGAGATGACTGGTACCACACAAAGGGATCCAGACTCAAATGTTCAAAAGCACAGATTCTGAACAAAGTTTTTTTTCCTGTAAAATTGGAATTTCCAGTGGGACTGAAATTCCAAGTTTGATTCCAGCTGTCGTGTAAATATAACAGACATGGTATCATTGGAACACACACACTATACTGAGGTTGTTTCCATTATTACTAGCATTAGATGTGACTGATAAATGTCACAGGTGGACCCAACGCTGCACAGTCTGTTAAAGAAATGACAGGGTCACTGCCCCAGAGAGGTTACAGCCTGAGGCCCCAATCCAATCAGGTCCTGAGCCTTGAAGTGCTGTACCTTGAAGTGCTGAGTCCGCAGTTGGGGTCAGGGACAAGGAAAGGTCAAGATATTGGCGGAACAGCAACGTGACAATGGGGTGGGTAAGGTGAGGAGGGGGCTGTGCATGGGCGATGGGGTAAATAAATATTTTCTGTTGTTGAGGCTGAGCAGTGGGCACCCTGGAGCCTTTCTGTTCCATGTGCCCTCAGGGTGAACACCACTGACTAACAATGAGCTCCTGTTTAGGAAATCAAAATACTCTGCCTTTCTGTAGCACAAGCAGGATATTAAAGCTCTGGGAATGTATCTTTTTTTAGATACAGGTCCAGATTTTTAGCTAGTGTTAATCAAACCAAGTTCAAGTGAATCTACACTACTTTAAACTAGCTGAGGCTCTCGCTCAGAGTGTGTTGTGCATGCTCAGAGGAGGCTGTTCCGAAATAGCCTGGGCTCTTGCAATACATGAATAAGGAATTCTACCTGACGCTATTCTAGAAATCCCAGGAGAGCTTCAGAAATCAGTAAAGAGTCTTCATTGTGCAGGTTATTTATCTTTTTTGTAAGTTAATCGCACCAGAATATTTATTGTGAGCTAGGAAGAGAGATCTGCTCCCCAGAGCTTTCTGCTGTGGCATTCAGCATCTTATATGAGTAAGCAGAATCACTGCAAAGCAAACAGATGCAGGGTCAGGTAGGGCACACTCTAGCCTGGGAGCCTTAGAACAAAAGGCTCTTTGCGTTCCCAATAAATTGGTCTCATAGGAATTTTGCTTTGAAATTATAATTGACACAGGGGAAAAAAGTGTTCCATAGACTTTGGACTCATTAAAACACTCTGTCATTCACCAATGGCTTATTTCTGGCACCTAATCAAAAGAAATTAAATTATCTATCTAACTAACTTAATTTAATGCTGGCTGTGATGTATAGACTAAAAAGTACAAAGTGCTGGGTGTAGAGAATGGAGGGGGTTTGTTACCTAATGTCTCTGTTTGTCTGCCTCACTCATTAAGCACCCCACATGAATTGAAAAACCCTTCCATGCTCAGGAACAATTATGTTGATTCTTATCTTTTTTAACATCACAGTTTATTGGGATTCTTTAATATTTAAAAAAAAACAACATTTTTGCCAGCAGATGGAAAACCGTCTAAGTCACAAAAATTAGATGGGGGAGTTTCTCAGGCTTTTGGGGATGAAAAGAAAACAGCCTAATTTACAGGCCCAGATACCCAGATAAATAGAATCTTGGGTGCAAAACTGCACGCTTGTTTGTTTGACCAGTTAGCAAACCCAGTGTAGCAAAACACTTTAAGTATCGTCCCAGTTTAGCAAAGCATTTCTATTCAAGAAAGCATCTAAGCATGTCCTTCATTTTAAGAATGTGATTCATTCCTACTGAAGTCAGCTGGACTTCAGCACATGCTGAAAGTTACGCATATGCTTAAGGGCTGCACTGGATCAGGGCCTTAGTGTGACTTCATGCACAATCCTGTGGGTGCAAAGGACCCGTTAGCACAGCATTGTACACAAAAATCAGGTGTACAAATGTGTGCACATATCTGTGTGCATAATTTTAGGCCACAGTGAAATCCAAGGTTTGGGCCAAGTCCCAAAACTGGACTAATGTGGGTGGATCTTTACACTCATGCAAAGTCCCATGGAGGTTGGGCTCATGGCCTTTGTTTCTTGTTGAGGTGAAGCTGAGCTGATTCTTTGACTTTCTTGAGTTAAACTGTGAATTAGGAATAGTGGTGGGTCAAAAGGGTGCATCTCTGACATGCTCAGGAATCCTAGAGCAATTGCATTTTGTAAAGACAAGTGGGGTAATTGTCATGAAAGAAGCACCACATCTATGTTACTCTTGGCTGGTGTTTTGGAATCTGATCTTCTACCTCCGTTGTTGGCTGCAGTCTCTTTCTTTCATTCAGCAAGCTTTGATCTCGGGTTTGTCACCCTGAATGAGACTCAAAAACTCAATAAATATGAATAACGTGGAAACAGTTGGTTGAGCTCTAGGCATCGAGGACCCAAATCAATAAGCATGATTTCCTCTCCTTTAATTTTCCTGAAATCCAGTTCCTCAAGACACTTTAATGTGAGCTTGGCTCTATTCAAGATGCTGTTCAAGGAAGAAATAATACCTCCTACTTGAATCAATCCCAAGAAAACTCACAAGACCCTTTCCATAATGACCTTTGGATTGGGTGGGTTATAGCCTTTTGGGATAAATAATGCCAAATCAAACTTGTCCAGAATCATAATATGATCACACAATTTAGTTGTCTTTCTAATTTTTGATGGCTGGATAAAATACCTTTAGGGTTTTCGGTCACCCTGGTAATTAGCTAGTTTGCAAATGTTGTGCTTGGGCTGGTAACATTTTCATGACAATTTTTCAAGGCTGGATTGTTCTGAGGTCGAAATCTTAGCACTGTGATTTTATCACAGGGAAATACGGGAGAGATGTCTAAGCCCCACCGGTTATATCAGGAATACATTGCAGGCATAAACATTGCAGACAAAATTATTTCTGGGTACAAATTTGTCTCCTCAAAGTTGGAAGCAAAATCAAGCCCTACCAAGTGTTTCTCTTCATTACTATATTGACTTCTGAGATACCACTATGACTTTACTTGGCAACATGTGGCTAGCTAGGAATAGATCTCCAGTCCCCACTGATTGCCATATACTGGGGTCCGATCCTGCTGCACTGAAGTCAATGGAGGTTTTGCCATTGACTTCAGTGAGTGGAGGACATGATCCTAGTCTCAAGAAAAATATGAGCTCTTTTTGAACATCGCGGGAGGAATTGACCACGTGCAGATGTTACTGCAGTTCTAGGGCCCTTGATCTCTAAAAGCTATGCAGCACTGCAGAGAAGTCAGATCATAACTCTCTTTGTGCAGATCTCTCTTTTGGAATTATTACACCATCGGCCAAGTCACTGCTACACTCTTCACCCATCATCAGCCGTCTGCTACCTCTGTAACTTTGTAAGGCAGCAGACTTAGAAAATCAGAAGGATACATCTAAAATGGCTGCACTTTGAATGCTCATACGCAAGTGCAGTATGCAAACACACAGGCAGATGAACATGCATGCCCACCTGTAGACACATATTCACACACATACTGATGAACACACATACACTCATGGAAACTCATGTATGCGCATACACATGCCTGTGAACTCACGTCTACCTATGTAGTTACACACATGTACAGCCCCATCACCTTTCTGAAAGGCCTCTAGAGAGGATACACTGCTAGTTACTTGGCCCCACAGATCCCCAGCGTTCCACTGAACTGTGACCTTTGTTAGTCAGTGTCTTTACACACTTGAAAGAGTTAAAAGTCATGCCCCAGTATCACATGCCCTGCAATGCATTCTGTTTGTCGGGGCTACACATTGTGAGTCACTCACCACTCAGTCAGCAACAGGTGTCCAGTGTGGAAAAAAACAATGCTTGTGCCCCACAACTTTGATTCACGACTCATGCACAAGCTAGCTATTGGTGCACAATTTCCAATGACACCAATGGGCGATATGAGCATGTAGTGCGAGGGAAGAAGGAGGGAGCTAGTCAAAAAGGCGTTAGCTTTCTGCAGTAAGTTGGATTTCTGACATAGGACTGCATCGGGTCTCTTGCCATCACTTGTTAGATCTGCAATGGTATGAAGGACCATTTCTGATCTCTTTTTTGTGGTGCTTATTAAAAGCCTCATGCAAAGAGCTACAGTTCCGAAATGCACATGCAAATCAGCCAAGAGTACTAAGGGACCCCAATAGCAGTGTTCCCCTGGAGAGCCCAGGACAAAGGCCTTGTTTGAGGTTTAACTCTTCTAAAAAGCAGGTCGCCTGCTTAACGTTAATCCACAAGGCCATGGGTGTGAATGTGAACCCAGGTCAATAAATAGAAAATGACCATTTAAAATAAAAATATAGAAATCTCAGAAGGGTTTCCCCTCCCTCCTCAATCCCATTTGTGCTGGAAAGCAACATGGCTCCATAAGCATCTAGAAACAGGATGACAATACCAAGCTAGCAAATCTTAAATTAGAGGGGTGAGGGACAGCTGATCAGATGGCCGTTATTCTCTTCAAACCTGGAAAACATAATGTGTTTATTCCAGCAAACTGGGGGAAATTAGATAGATGTGCTTAATTGCTAACAAATGTTTCCAGACAGCAAAGAGGTGAGAGGTTGAGTAATTAGCCAGGTTCTGATAGCTGAGTAGCCAATAAATTGTCAGAATCCTTAATATGCCTGCACAATTCTTGTTGTTGTTAAGTGGGTGAAGCAAAGACCTTGAAATTACAGGGGCGCCATCATCCCCCCACCTCCCACACTCCCTGGGAACACTCACAGCTGCTTTAAACAATTTCATAGTTCAGACGCCAGCATCAATGGTCCCTCGCTGCTTTAATTACCACCTGCGATCCAGGGAGTGCCTTCGGAATGAAGGGGTTGGAGGGAGCATGGCAAAGTTATTCTGCCCCCTTGACATTTTATTTGCTCAGAGATGAGGGTGGGAGGCAGACAGCCCATGCACCTGGAGGATCTTAGAACCCTTTCAAGCACCTGTACAACAAGCTTATCTCCTCGCTTTGCCAGCTGCAGTAATTGAATGTGAAATTACCCCAGCTCTTGAGAGGATTCTTGAATTTAATGAGTCCCATTCCAATCCCTTGCCTTCTCTCAGAGTAGGTGTCATAAATATAAAGGGAAGGGTAAACACCTTTAAAATCCCTCCTGGCCAGAGGAAAAACCCTTTCACCTGTAAAGGGTTAAGAAGCTAGGATAACCTCTCTGGCACCTGACCAAAATGACCAATGAGGAGACAAGATACTTTCAAAGCTGGAGGGGGGCGGGGAGAAACAAAGGCTCTCTCTGTTTGTGTGATGCTTTTGCCGGGAACAGAACAGGAATGGAATCTTAGAACTTAGTAAGTCATCTAGCTAGATGTGCGTTAGATTCTGTTTTGTTTAAATGGCTGAGAAAATAAGCTGTGCTGAATGGAATGGATATTCCCGCTTTTGTGTCTTTTTGTAACTTAAGGTTTTGCCTAGAGAGATTCTCTATGTTTTGAATCTGATTACCCTGTAAGGTATTTACCATCCTGATTTTACAGAGGTGATTCTTTTATTTTTTTCTTCAGTTAAAATTCTTCTTTTAAGAACCTGAACCTTAACCCTTTACAGGTGAAAGGGTTTTTCCTCTGGCCAGGAGGGATTTTAAAAGTGTTTACCCTTCCCTTTATATTTATGACAGTAGGCAGAAGAAGCTCCTTGTCTCGGCAGAAGAAGCTCCTTGTCTTGTTTGGTCTGGGAGAGAGGCACTCTCCTGCTTCATGCAGAGTGCTCCAGGAGTTCCCAAGGGGCAGACCCATGCACTCCTGAAAAGCTGGCTGCATAATGAGAGGGAGTGGCAATCGGCTTCTTCCACAGCTGCATCCCAGAGCACCTGAGTGGAAATCCGGGGGCATGCACAGGGCAGTGAGGGCATTTGCCACTGGGTGACCTCAGTTAACGCAGCAAGGAATTTCTGTTATTGCTGGTGAACCGGATAATGTTTCGCATTTATATCACACCTCTGATGATCCCAGAACCGTGTGCTCACAGATGGGAACCTTTGCGCTACCAAAATGCAGATGCCTTTGCAGAGGTGCTGGAACTGGGGGTGCTGCCGCACCCCCTGGCTTGAAGTGGTTTCACTTATATACCGGGTTTACAGTTTGGTTCAATGGCTCCAAGCACTCCCACTACACAAATTGTTCCATCACCCCGGCATCTTTGGGCTGGAGGATGGCAGGTAGACACACAGCTTGCTGCACTGTAGCGGGGCAACAGGGAAGATATAGTTTCTGGGGACACGAGACCAAACACTTACCCTTACAACAAGATATCAGGTCTCCACACACAGCAGACAAGTTCTTGTGCTCACAAGAAAAACCCACAAAGAGTGAACTGTGCAGAAAACAGTATGTAAGGATACAATTACTGACTGGATCGTAATGCAGATGCACAAAATAATGTTCTTTTTATGTAGCTATTTTTATGTAGGGTTTTAAAAAAGAAAACTTTAAAAAAACCACCGAAATTTCACCATGTGGCATCATTCCGACACCCCCGTGGGACATCAACAGGGTTGGAACCTTGAGATCCATCACGTAGACCTCTGCTATTTAACTGATAGCAATAGTAGGCTGTTATCCTCTCTGTGGACCAGAACTGGAGGGGAATGAGACCCTCTGCCATTGGGTTTCACAGACACTCTCAAAGAGTGGAGGAAAGGTGAGATTCAGGAACCTTGGGTTCCAACCCAGGCTCTGCAGGGGAGTGTGCTATAATGGGCACAAACTCTTTCGGCCAATCTAGCCTTCTGCCCCATCCCTTCTAACCTGCCCCAGTATCTTCCCCGCTCCTTGTCCCAGTTCTATTCTTCCCACCTAGCCAGTGCCAGTCTTCATTCTCCATGCTTACCATTGTAGTCCCAGTCTCCTTGCTCAGCAAGTCCTACTCTTCCCGCTCCAGACTCTCTGTCCCAGCTTCCCCTTCCAATTTCCAGTCTCCTTAACCAGCAAGTCACAGTTCCCCCTCCCCAACTCCCAGTCTCAGTTTCCATCGCCCCTCCCATAAGCTTCTTGTCCTAATCTACTATCCCGTCCCCTGCAGAACCAGCCCTTGTCCCCCTGCATTCGAATCAGACAGCTTCCCACACCCATACCAGCCCATGCAACCCACCTTAGTACTCCCTTCCTTCCAACCTCTGAATGTCTGAACCGGAGCCTGACTCTCTAATGCAGCTCACTTCAGAGCAACTTCTAGTTTCCATCCCTGTCCAAACCCCAGGAAACAACTCTGCCCCAGCAATGCACATGGTTCAATTATAGAGAATAAGGGGATGGGTTGAACCTGAGGTGCAAGTGAGTCTATGAGGCAAATTCTCTAAGGGTGCTTAAGTCTGAGGGTTGGGCCACAAACCCATGCTTCCTTATATGATGACAGTGACAGATGAGAGAAAGGTTGGTTGTCTCCTTATCACAGTGATTGTACGATTTTTTTTTTCCTCCGTGGCATAAATGTTAAGATAGAGTTTGCCTGAAGAATGTCCTATGGAGAGTCATTTATTTTGGGGCCATGTTAGTCTCCACTGGAAATCTGACACATTGTTTCATTCTTATTTCTTTTACGGATGCCTTTGCTCGATCACATTTATTTTTTGTAAAGACATTGCAACAGTGAGACTGATTCAGCATATGGGCAGTTGGAAGATAGCACCGCATAGATCAACATCTGATAAGATTTAGGTCAGAGTTGGCTCTCTTTAGCTGTTTAGTCCAGTCCCTACTCTTCCAGCTACTTTCTCTATGAAGCAGATTGTCCCGAAATAACTGAACAGCTGCCCATTTGTGTACGAAGATTCCTTTTCAGATCCTACTCGTCCCACAGAGTGTAGAGGCTCATTCACGCATGGATTCCCTCTGCATGGATTGGATGCAGCTCATATATTTTCACCAACTAGTTACATCGAAACATAATTCTCAAAGTATGGGTTATTCACAACGCTGGTCAAAGTTCTTTGAGTTTTGAAATTTGCAGAAAGCTGAAATTAAAAAAAAACAGGAATTAAATTAAAACAGAATCACAAACATTGTTACCCCCCCCCCCCCACACACACACACACACATTTTCAAACGATTATTAAGCTGGTGGAAATGTTTTGAGCTTTGAGATTCCAAATTTTGAAAGATAATCAGGAAAAAAATCCAAACAAATGTTGTGATATCCGCTCTCTCCTCCCCACCACCACCACGTTTGGGTTTTTTAGCTGCTGATCAACTTTGACTATTCATTTTGTGTGGTTGGTGTCCAATAGCCGGAGTACTTTGTGCAGCGGAATAACATATAGCGTACTCTCCAGGACAAATAAGCATCCCCACTAAAATTCATTCCATTGTGGGGATTTGCCAGCAGCCATCTCAGTTTTCATGATTCATACGTAATAAGTAAACTCTCTGAGGTCCGGGACATCTTTTGTTCTGTGTTTGCAGCCCCTAGAACACTGGCCTCCTGGTCCATGATTCATAGATTATAAGGCCACAAAGCACCATTGTGATCACCTAGTCTGTCCTCCTGTATAATACAGACCAGAGAACTTCCTTGAAGTAATTCCTATTAAGCTAGAGCATATCTTTTAGAAAAACATCCAGTCTAGGTTTAAAAATCTTGGAGAATGCACTGGGTCTCCTGTGCACTACCATGATACAACTAATAAATAACAATAATCTGCTTAAAATGTCACTTTTATTTACAAAACATTAGTGAATCACCTTTTGTTCCTCTCACATCACCAGCTCAATGTAAAGTGAAGGCATTGATCCATATGTAAATAGTAGCTGGTTTTATGGGTACGCGATCTCTCTCATGTGCTGTTTATACTATAACACTCTTATAAGGGGCACTGCCAACTTCTTTACACCCCCAAATTCGTTGTTCTTTGATCTTCTTGATGGATTTTTTAAAAAGGTTTAAACTTAAAGGCCATTTTTCATAGAAAAACAGTATAATTGCACAAGCCATTTAGAACCCAACGTTCCAAGCTGAGTTAACCCAACACTCCTTGTGTCAACGTGCCGTTTGCACACACTATACCCAGCAGCCCATGGAGTGCACACTTGCACCGCATTTTCAGTGCACATGAAAATGTCACTGAAGTGGAGCATGAGATTTGGGGTGACAGCAGAGATGGGAATGTTGAGGCCGCTTTTGCAGTGCGCATTTCAGTTTCCAGCTGGGTTGGTTGGTTGGGATGAAAATCAATGACAGTTTTGCCTGAGGAATGGCTGGAGGGTTCATCCCAGAGCCTATTTTACAGAAAATGAGACTGAGACACAGGTATTAAGGGACATGTCCAGGGATACAGAGAGTGTTCCTGCTCCCCCCCCACCCCCCACGCCATACACACACTTCAAACCTAAACATCTTTTGTCTTTGCAAGAACTGAGACAAGCCAGCTTTACAGATACATGCACAGATAATGATTGTTGCTTCCACCCCATTTTTAGCAGTACAATCCACTCTGTTGCTATGGTTTCAATACTAACTGATCACAGTATGGGAAGCAAAACAACCTTTCAGATGAAAAAAGCCTTGGTAAATTTCGAAGGGATTTACTGTTATTAATAACAGCCCAGCTCCTGGGGTGTGGTGGAGCCACTTCCTGCCACGCTGCCTGCACATTCTGCCCCCAAACCCAGTTTAACCAGCCACTGGGGGAACCTTCCTCACTCACCAAGATTCTTCAGTAGTCGAGAGCCCCCATCCCTGCTATGACGTAGGGGATGACCCTGGTCTCCTGTGAAACACAGCTGTCACATGAGCCCCGAGACCATTGACAGTTGGTGTAGTTCAAAGCAACCCTCAGGCTGCTCTAAGTTACCCTACGGGACCAGCCTGGCACACAGCAGGGCCAGAATCTGGGAAATCCAATGGCTACCTCTGTACCCCTTCTCCTGCTCTGGGCTCTCCTTGGCCAGGATCTCACTGAGGATCTGGGCCAGTATTTCTAATGGGGGATGTTTCACCTTACAGTTAGTGGGCTTAGCGCATACCTGCTCCAGCCTATTACTAGCCTGTTAGGAAAGAATCCTGTTACTGTTTATTTACCTGTGTAAATGCTTAGGAAATGGAAATAAATGCTGAGGGGACTGGGCTTCCTATGGACAAATGTGTGTGTGTGTGTCTGTAATGCACCATGGTACAAGTCCATCTTGGTGTTTTTTAGAGAGGAGAATGAATGTTATAATGAGTGAAATATCGATTCCCATAAAAGGGTTTTAATCACATGCCCTGACACCCCAGGTGGGACAGAACTCTGCTACAGCACCAAATTGCACTTCATACACCATCTATTTTTCAAACACTATATAAATGAGCCTTCCCACTGGATATATGAGCATTCCCAGCTGTCATACATCACTGGAAATAAGCAAGCCACTAGTATCTGGCTGGGGAGGGGAATGAACTGACAGTCCCACTGGGGAGGGGTGGGGAGAAATGAGGCTTGGCTTGCCTTTTGGCCGTGCTTGCAGCCCAAGTAACGCTCCATCAGGGTGGTGCTTGCTCTGCTGCTCGTCGTCCTTGTGGCTTTCTTGTTCCTGGAGATTTTTGTTTTCCTTGCCACGTGCCCACCAAGCTAGCAAGGCAGGCGTTCCCGTTGTGGAGAGTGCAGGAGCTAATCTGCAGGGACAGCACCATGTATTGCCCTGCATTGCTCTTTATTTTCCATGCATGGTGGAAGCAAGACCAGAAGATTCACTTCACAACCCCCAACGCAGATCTGTTAAGGCCTTGAGGGAGCAGAGAGTGGGGACAGGGAGGGAAAGAAGGAAGAGAGTTATTTGCATAAAGAAAGGCTCCTTTGTTATCACTGCCTGGTCAGGTGTCTCAGCAGTGGCCCTTTCAACTGAATTTGCGTGGCAAGCGTGCACTCCTGACACTATCCAGTGATGGGCCTGAACTGAATAAACTGTAGCAGGAGCTCCAGTTAGGCCAGTCCAATGTCTGCTTGCTACTGCACCCCGCAGAGCTCTGCTGCACACCCAGATGACCAGGGCATAGTGGGGGTCGACTATCACACTGATAACACTCTCCTTTTCAATAGCTCCACTGTGCATATTGCAAACCCCAGTGAATTAAACCTCACAGACCCTCTGTGAGTTGCTATGGCAAGGAGCCCATTAAAAATACATACAGCCAAACCCTCAGCTGCTGTAAATCAGCATCACTCCATTGAGTTTAATATGCTGATTTATATCAGCTGAGGTTCTGGCCCTTAGATAAACATTATTATCCCCATTGTATAGATAGGGAAACTGAGGCACTGAGCGGTAGTGACTTGCACAGGCCCAAACTAGGGACTTGCGCAAAATCCAGCGGTTGGAAGCAGAAATTGGATAAACTCAGGCTAGAAATAAAGTGCAAATGTTTTAACAATAAGGGTTACAGCTTACCTAGGGATGTGGGGGAAGTCTTTAAATCAAAATAAGGTGTCTTTTCCTAAAAAATATGCTCTAGCTCAACCGTAAGATATGAGCTGCATGCAAGAATCACTCAGAACATGTCCACATGGAGACTTACTGCACAGCAAGCTGGGGTGTATCCAGTGCACAGCAGCAGGGCCCACACCAGGACACTGTAGATGTACACCCCAGCTTGCTGCATAGTAAGTCTCCATGTGGATATACCCTCAGCGAAGTTCTGTGGTCACTGTAGTGCAGGTGGTCAGACTAGATGATTTTAAAGCCAGAAGGGACTTTTATGATCGATGAAAACCAGTGGCAAAGGCAGGACCAGAATCCAGGTCTCTTGGGTCCCAGTGCTGGGCTTTATACTGTATCCATTTTCACTACTCCACTACTCCAGTTTTATGTTGCTGTAACTCCAATCAGGGGAATTACATCCATCTAAAACTGCTGTAATAGGGTGGGGGGGGAGGAGGATCAAGCTCAGAATCTCTTTGAATCAATGGAATTGCATCATCTTCAAAGTGGAGCAACACCCTGGAGCATCAGGCCTGTGCACTGCAGGGAAGAGATGGACAGTGCAGATCAGAGACAAGATGTTGCCCTTAATTTGGCTTGTGAATTGCTCTCATTATCATATAAACCAGTTGGCGACATAGGGAGTGTCTGGGCTCAGGTCTGGAATGGGTTTGTTGCCGGCACAGAGTGCCCGAGGCAAGTAACAGTTGGGTTCGTTGCCCGGTATGCGTCACACCAATGACCACAATGGGGTGGAGAAGCCGAGAGTTTTATCTGAAGCGTCAGATAGGGCGCAGGGAGACTGAACTGTCTCAAATCCCGCAGCCCCGCATGCAGATTGCAGTTTACATTTTATACCTTTTCCTACTTCACTACACAAGCTTATGCAACCAATTACCTGTTGCCCCGTACAATACTGTAGCCAATCAGCTAAAGCAGCCAGTTCTGTTTTTCCTCAGTAGCATTGCCCGAGCCTTGCCTTATTTGGTCCTATTTGTTACTAGTTTTTGCTAAACATTTCTGCCTTATCGAAATGTTTCCCAGGCCGAAGCTGGCCTTGGCTGGCGAGCCGTGTGCAAACCTCTCTGTTTGTGTACTAGCTTCCTCAGAGTTGTGCCCGGTCACAGAAAGTTCAAGGAGCGGAGGGGCTTCAGTTTGCCTGGGCCTAGAGCAAGAGGGCTTCATCGACACTCGTGGTCCTCCATCCCCCCGAGTTACCTAGAGTAGTGTCCAGTGTCACCAACAGGTTCCTGGATCTATTTCACTCCCCTCTTCATCGTTTGTCTGCAGGCAACCGGCTCTCTGTGTTCCCTTCCATGCCCTCTTCTCAGGATGCATTCAGATCCCTCTCTAGGCTTCTGAACAGGAAGCTCATGCTGTAGCAGGGTACTTCCTGCCGGCTGAGAGGAGACGCCAACTAGTCACAGACTATTCCTTTGTGCTTCTGGCAGAGGGCACAGTGAATATTCCAGCTTCTCAGTGCATTAGCTCTAATTCTAGGTTGCCAGAGACCAAGCGTGGTCCCACCTTGTGGGGTCCTAGAGCCCAAGCTCCAGCCTAAGCCCAAATATCTACATCACAATTAAATAACCCCATAGCCTGAGCCCCATGAACCCGAGTCAGCTGGCACGGCCAGCAGCAGGTGTCTAATTACAGTGTAGACACCCTGAGAAGTGCATTCTTTGGAAGCAAGAGGAAATCTCTGCATTAGCAATGCTCTTATAAACCTCTTCCTGTGCCAGGCTGGCTTTACAGTGCAGTGCTGATAAGAGAGATGTTTCCCTATGGGGGCAGTCAAAAATGAATTCTCCCTCAGCTGAAGCTGTGGCCCTGTGAAATGGCACCTGTTAAAAATAACAAAATAACAACTCATTTGTACAGGACCTCTCATAGAAACATCATCAATACCAAATCAGTAAGTAGTGTGGTTGATTGGTTAGAACACTGGAGATGAGGACTCAGGACCCCTTGGTTATTTTCCCTTCTTAGTAATCAATTTCCTGTGTTAGCTTGGGCTTGTCACTCTACTTCTCTGTGTCTAAAGGCTCACTGAAGTCAGTAGAAATACTCCCATAGCTTCAATTCGCCTGGGAGCAGGTGCTTAGTTTCTCTTTAAAATGGAGCTTAGGCCTCTGTCTGGCTGTCTTTCAGGCAAACACCACTGAAACTCATGGAAGGTTCCTTTCAGGATGGAGGGTTGGATTCAGCCCCTGGCTCACGCACTGGGGTTAGATCTGCTTTCACTGATTAATGAGCAAGATTTACTCCAGCTCCTACCAGCATCAACCCAGCAGTAGGACCCCAGTGACAGACATGGAAGAGAACTGCAGTGGTGGAAAGTGGCCAAACCTTCCTTCTTCAGGGAGGTGCTGGGCAGTGAAGGGACATGGGTAAGGCCGCCAGGAGATATGCTGCTGCCTCAGTGCCTCTTTCATGCCATCCTCTGCCTGTGGGGTGCCTATGAAGCCCTAGCTGCCCACTGAAGCCGTAAATCACCATCTAGAGAGTGACAATGGAAGCAGCTTTGCAAGGCAGAGGGTCTCACTGCTGGTGGGGAGTGCAGTCTGCATCATGGTGAATCTCGTCCAATCAGCCTGATTCTCCCCTCTCTCGCCCCGGTGTATGTAAGAAGGAACTCCCGAAGCTCCAACAGCACAATAGGAGAATAAAGTCCTATGCCCTCTGCTCCCTGGTGCAAAGGCTCTGTAGATGTGCCGAGTGCGATTGCTAAGTCGATAACTCAAATCCCAGAAGCTTCCTCTTCCAAAGTGTTTACAGTAATAATAGCACCATTTGGTTAGCCAGTGTGAGATCACCATAAAAATAGCATTCACATTGTGCATTGGGGCATATGGCCAAAACGGGAATGCACAAGGCTTCCTTTCTACTGCAAGGCAGAAGGAACACCAGAACTTAACTACAGGCAGCAAATGCTGATTTCTTTAATTAAAAGGACTTTGGTGACTCCAAACCAGATGGCTGATCTCTCATAGTGTCAGTACTAGAGCCCAGAGTATCTTTAAAATCTGAAGAAATGTGTGAAAAAATAGAGAAAACAACTTAATTGTCTTTCTCTGGGTAATTCATTAAATGTACCCCTTTCCTGTATATGGGTCAGTTCCTCAGCCGATGCAAGTCAGCATCACCTCTTTGGCTTCCACTGATCCATGCCAATTTTCACCAGATGAGGCTGTGGCCCTATACATTTTTGTGACATACAGTAACCTGGCAGACAGTCAGACCTCATATGCAACACTGATCGTTTAGTGTCTGCTCTCCTGGGGCTGTATTCTGATCTCAGTGACACCAGTGTAAACCCAGAGTAACTCCACTGACTTCAATGAAGTTACACCAGCATAACTGAGATCATAACCTGGCCCCCGGGGTCTGCTATGGAGTATGCTCTGTAATAAAAAAGAGACTGCCTCGGAAGGAGCAAGGATAAACAGGTAGTTGAGGAGGTGGGCTAGAAGCAATAGGAGGAGTGGAAACAGCAATTCAGCACAAGCCTAGTGTATCCGATACACATTTCCAGTTGTGGGCTTTTTGAACACCTGTCTCCTTATCAGCGAATGACTGCAACTGGAGAACTGCTCATTTTGTTACATGTGTATCCCTAATGCCAAGTGTTGTCGGGAGCAACAGGAGCTGGGTTCAAATGTCTACTGGTTCCTCTTAAAATTAACCCACACACCAGCTTGACCCCTTACCTAGGATCCTGAGAAAACTAACTGCCATCCCTGGGTCACCTTACCAGGCAATACTTCCCCTCCCTCAAGCATGGCGCCTGTGTATGAAACCAGGGAAAACTGTATTAGGAGGCCAGGGAACCCAGCACCAACATGGGAAAACATGGCACCAATATATCTAAATGAATGATAAGTAAAGCACTCCCTCACGGTATTTTTGGCAGTCATCCTTTAACTCAGTTTCCCACCCACCAATTTCTCGTAACTCCAGGAGAAGGTTTATAGCTGTAAATCCTGAGCGGAGATGGGGACCTCCCTTTGGCCTGGACATAGGCATCCAAGTCCCCTTCAGGTCCCTTTAGGCCACACCTTTCTCCTTGGCATTTCCTATTGGCTAGCCTAGGCAGCTTTCTGCTCAGAATGCTGGCTTCTGTGAATCCCATTCTTAGGTGCTTAACTCTCTTCCTGCATCCTATTGGATTCCCACTCTGCTGCACATACCCCAGTTCAGTGGTGTTCACCTGCTGGATTTTGGGTCAGGCTTTCTGCTGAACCACTTCCCCATCCAGTCCTTAAAGGGATAGTTATTAGCTTGTGTATAAATGGCTGATGTTCCTTAACTGCTAAGTAAATTCCAAATGGCAGCCTCTCCGAAAATGCCTTTATGCATCAGACCTTCTTCCTTCCTTCTGAAGGAGATAAAAATCTCTCTGGGTTTAGGATTTGATCATTGCTAACATGACAATAGAAGGCTGTTGCTTGAGTCGCTGCTTAGGAACCAGCTAACTTGAGAGGAATTTGAATGTAATGCTCTTGACCCTGAGGTTTACATTTTGCTTGAGCCAAATGAACAATGAATTGGAGAACTAGATGGAAGCTTTGCCTTCAGGAATGATTTCAAGCATTTCTGGGAGCCACACATTCTCTGTGGCCTGCATTATTATCTTTTGCTTTCATATTTCCCCCACTCTGTCCACTCTGGAATCAGGTACTTTTCATTTATTTATTTATTTGTTTTGGTTTAAATAAAATTGCCCCTGCAATAGCACAGAGCCATAAAATATGAGCACAGAGAATCAGTATTCCGGAGCTCTTCTGTTGAGGTCTCATTTGCCTCTTTGCTTTCCTTTATTTTATTTTATTTTATTATATTTTATTTTTTAAATTGGCTCTTCAGGCGGTACGAGTTACACACCCCACTGTCCTGCAAGGAGGGTCCCAATTTGGCGCTGCCATTAGAGTGGAATCAAGCTCCAGCGGGTGAATCCTCGCAGGAGTTATCTGAACCCTTGTTGTGGTTTTGATGGGAATGGTTGTCCTTTCCTGTCACACATAATTCCTGTGAAGATGGCACATTTTTCTTAGCTGTAAGTGGAATTGCCAGAAACTGATAAGTTGTGTTGCTCTTCTCCTCCAATGAATCATGCTGCCTTCTTTTCCCCATCATACACACTCTTCAGGTTCAGGGCAGCCTCGGCCCCACAATAAATACTTTTTCAAGCTCAGTGTTCTGTAAATCTAATCCAAAGAACTGGAAGTTTTAAAGGCGCACTCATACTCCCACCCCCCCTTAGCCCTGCAACTAACACAGGAACATCAGAGATCATTCCCAGTGTGGTTATTCAAGCTTTTCACATAATTTTAGCAAATCTGTGGCGAGGTAATTGCACTGCCGCATTCAACAGCACTATCCAAATGGCCGGTGTGAAATTAAGAGCCACACAGGACACTAGCCCAGGATTTAGGAAATGTGGATTCTGTTCTTGATTTGCCTCTGGCCTGCTGCACAATTTGGGCAAATCACCAACCCTCACTGTCTCCATCTGTAAAGTTGGATTATTGAGGCTTGCCTTCTTCTATAAAGCATAGAGATCTACACACATGCCAAGGAGTATTATGCAAAATAAAGGGCTTATCCTAACGCTCTTTCTCAGTCTAGCAAGACTCATTGAGGCAAATCTTGTTCCCCCATTGGTGAGTTTCCACTGCCTGGCTTTGGGGGTGTTGCTCAAAGCACATCACAGAGAACTGTTGTGTGTGTGCCTAATGCATGTCAGTGTGGATGTGGGGGTGGACAGGCAGGAGTGTGACCAGTAGCTCTGTGGCTAGGTAGATCCACCTGACAATAACCTGGCACGGGGAGAAGGAAGGTGCAGTCCGGAGGGAGAGTGACTCCCCTGCCCCTCTGTGGACTATACTCCCACCCAGATCTAGCAGAACTCCCCTGTGCTCTACCCATTTCCTTGGCTTGGCCAGGCCATTCTTGCCTGGATTTGGGTATCACTGGAAGTTTCACTTAAGTAAGGACCATGGGACTTGGCTTGAAATGAATATAGTTGAAATACATCCAGCTGGCCGCTAGCCAGCCTGCTCCCATGAGCCGGCCAAAGCCCTCAAACACACCCAGTACTGGAGCCTGCACTGGACTGATGCAAACCCCTCTCTTCAGGCTATGGACATAGTCCTAACACATGCACACCGGAGATTTCCAAACTGTTCTGCAAAGTGCAGCCACAAGCATCGGGCCTTCAGTTTTTCTGCGCGCAAAAGGGAGGCCAGCCGTTGGTGACATAGGCCCTGAATAGAGATAGATTCAATGCCTGGTAATTAAAACGCTAATAGAAACATAGGGCCTGATTCTGATCTCACTTATACTGGTGTAAATCAGGAGTAATTCCACTGAAGAGAATGAAGGTTACACCCTGTGCAAAGTGAGAAGAGATCCAGGCCCCGAGGCAACAATATCAGTGATGGAAAAGTTATTAATTATTCTTATTACCAGAGCACCTAGGAGTCCCAGTGCTGGACCAGGACTCCAATGTGCTGGGTGCTATACAAACGCAGAGCAGAATGCTGAGCCATACCCAAAAAGCTTACAGTTTAAGAAGGATTATTAGAAAGTAAAGGATGGTCTGAAGCAAATCTGCTTTGCAGCCTCTGTCCTTTTTTAGCTAGGATTCTGAAAGTATCAAGATGCAGGCACTTAACTCCCTTATGATCCTTGGAATATCCCAAGCTTTGTTTTCATTTGTTTGTTTGTTTATTGGAATTTCAGACACTTTGGAAAATAAAACTATGTTAGTCAGTTTCATTTATCTTTCTAGTCAGTTTCATTTTCTAATTCAATTCCCTACCACAGGCCCATTATGATTAGGGTCTAGGACACTGCAGGGAAAAGTTGAACTCCAGAAAAAAAATGGTATTAACTCAAACAAAAACAAAATCACGGAGACCTTTCTGTGTATGTCAGATTTTATGGCTCTCCACACCTCTATTATTTAAAAAAAGGAAACCCACAAAATCTAAATTTTGTGTCTAAAATGTGATGTTCGTGTCCCTTAAATTCTGGAAGCCGAGTAGTGTTTGCCTGTCAAATCAGCCTTTGAAATGATAAATTTCAGAGTAGCAGCCGTGTTAGTCTGAATCCGCAAAAAGGAAAGGAGGACTTGTGGCACCTTAGAGACTAACAAATTTATTTGAGCATAAGCTTTCGTGAGCTACAGCTCACTTCATCGATGGGTGAAGTGAGCTGTAGCTCACGAAAGCTTATGCTCATATAAATTTGTTAGTCTCTAAGGTGCCACAAGTCCTCCTTTTCTTTTTGAAATGATAAAGAATTCTTAGCCCCGCTGCTGCTTCTACTGTTGATGCTTATCTGTGACTATCAGCTGGGCCTGAGCCAACACAGCCTGGGATAGTTCTTGGTAAAATTTCTCATGAGATATGCACCATTTGCTCCAAGAGGAGAGTTTTTTTATACAGTTGCTTTAACAAAAACTGTATTAGCAATACAAACAGATGAAATTGGACTGAGGTTAGATCAGGCAAGCTGGGGCGGATGAGGTTTCCTGACTGGAATCTGACTACCTCTGCATCAAAAAAATGCCTGAATTCATTTAAAAATGCCTCCGCAAATCTTGGACTCTCAGCCATTTGGGAAGCGTTGCAATGTGAATTACAGAGCGCCAGATCCTTACTGTCTGTGAAGCGTCCTCTCTCTCCCCGTTCGTGTGCCTTCACTGTTATTTCATGGCCTCTGCACCTGAGTCCAAGAGTATGCATGGTCCTCTTTTTCTGAACCTTGGGAGGTTTTTACTGGGCCCTTTTGGAAGTGGAAGAAAACAGCATGTTCTACTCACCTTTCTGCTTATTAAAAACTAGAGCTGGGGAAATGTAAACAATTGTCCATGAAAGTTTTTTTTCTGGGGTCTAAGCACCTTCCTCTCAAATCCCAGGGGCTGATTCAGCCAGTGGAGTAACTTAGATCAACCTCGGCATAATGCCTTGCAGCAGTCCCATGGAGCCATTCCACCAGCCCAGGATCTCTAGAGCCCAGTGACCATGCACCCAACACATCTCTGTGGAGGAGGGGCCAGAAATTGCTGGCACAGAGCCACCCATGCCAGATTTACTCCATCCAGGGATTCCCCTACCCAAGTAGAACCCCCATCTGTCCTGTTAGGTCACTTTTCTAGCTGCTTTGCATGCAGGGAGCCAAGATTCTGGCTGGTAAATTATATCAAACCCAGGCATCCTCCATATCTTGCTGAGTTAAAAGGGGCAGGAGTGACTCACCTTTGTGAAATGTCACTTTGTATATTAATCTTCCTCTTACAGTGTCTGATCTTCTTGTCAAATGCCAGCCCTGTTCTCCTTGGCACTGTGGTAATGAATGATGATGTACTGAGCAAGCAGAAGATAACTCATTGTTCCTTAAGTTAGATTGACTGTGCTTGCTGAGAACAGCAGAAATCAGGGCCTGGAAGAGTATACTGTGCAAAAGTTGAGAGAATTTTTAGAGGCAATGCCTCCGTGGCACAAAAAAGCCCATCTGAATTTTATTTTCTGTGGAAGGACAGGTTGAACTGTGTCCTCCTAATTAGAAAGATCTTCACACTGCAGAGGAGAGAAAATCACAGGAAATGTCATTGTGGGAGGGAGATGAAGCTATGTAGGGTATGCCCCACCGTCCAGTGCACATAGACACAGGTGACTCACCCCTTTGTAAAAAACACATGCAGGGGGCAGGCAGAAGCCTGTAGGGACAGTTACATAAGAACTGCCATAGTAGGTCAGACCATGATCCATCTTGCCCAGTGTCCTGTCTCCAACAGTGGCCTGTACAACTGTTCCACCCGCCTTCCCTTCTGGTAGTCAAAGGTTTAGGATCTCCTTGAGCATGGGGTTGCATCCCTGACCATGTTGGTTAATAGCCATTGATAGACTTGTCCTCCATAAACTTATCTAGTTCTTTTTGAATCCAGTTATACTTTTGGCCATCACAGCCTCCCATGGCAAAGAGTTCCACAGGTTAGCTGTGTGTTGTGTGTAAACGTACTTCCTCTTGTTTGTATTAACCTGCTGCCTATTCATTTCTTCAGATGAGCCCTGTTTTTTGTATTGTGTGAAAGAGTAAATAATGCTGCTTTATTCATTTCTCCACATCATGATTGTATAGACCTCTGTCATGTCCCCATTTAGCCATCGTAGAAGTCTGAACAGTTGTTGCAGGGAGGGTACCAGGAATCCATAGGGCAGAGGGGTGGTTTCTGATGTCTTCCCAGCCTCTGCAGTTTGTTCTGTATTGGCTCCTACCTGCCTCACAGCCCTGCTGGTCCCACAGCTGGCAGGAGATGGGGAGAATGCAGGCCAATAGGCATGTGTTGACTCATAAAAGTCACCTTGGGAGGCAATGGCTGTTTCCCTCAGTGCATTTTTCCAGGGGAGGGAAATCCAGAACCCAGCTCAGGTTTGCTTGTAATGGAGTATTCAAACCAGAGTCAATGATCTTTGTGCAGACAGGGGCATAGGGTGCAAATCAGGCTTAGACCATGGGACTAAGAGGGAAGTTGGGGCCCTTGTTCTGATCTCATGGGGCTGTGTGCCTGGGACAAAGTCACTAAGGCTAGGGCTGTGTGTAAGCTGCTCCACAGCCTTGTTTCCAGAACAGTCTGGTGCACACCCGCATAGGTCCATGTAGGTGCCCACCTCAGGGCTTAAATACAAGGGGCCTGGATCGCCTCAGACTTACACCAGTTCCACACTGGCCTAACTCTATTAAAATCAGTGTAGTTACATCAGCATAAGACTGAAGTGGGGAATTAGATCTGTTGGCTGCAGGGACGTCACCGCTAATCTACACCGGAGCAAGAGGAGATTCAGGCTTGGTATGTCCAGGAAGAAACAGCTTTACTCTCCTTCTAAGGAGCAAGTCCCAGGGAATATTTTATTCAGGTGCTTATTCAAGGCTTGAGTCTCCCCTCATCCCACTAACTCCATTCACTCAGTAGGGTTATGCCAAATTTACCCGAGGGTAAGCAAGAGAAAGCTGTTTGTGTCCACACCATATAAAATATGCTGTGGTTCCATAACCCAGAGCAAACAAACCATTTCATTGGCAAAATCCCTACCCCAGAATAAGTCTGAGGACTTTCCTTGGGGGGAGAACCCTTAGTGCATTCATTTTTAAACATCTCTTGGAAAGTAAGACCCTGGTGATTTTTTTTAAACCCCTTCCCTTCCCTTGTCATTTGTCAAGGCACTTTGTAAGCCTCTAATCTTTCTAGGTGGGAGATATCCAGGCAGGAATAAACTAGGCACAGGTGCTGTAAACTCACCAAATTCCTCTGTAATGACTTCCCAATGTATACTTCCTGGTAGTGGTGCTTTGCCTTGGTGTTTCGTGCAGGAAGGGGAAGCGGAAGCGGAAGGAATACTGAGTCCTTGGTATAATGCTCCTGTGGATTAGATGCTGGGTGATGAAGAGATGGAAAACTTGGCTTCTATTCCTAAATCTGCTACTGACTGGCTGAGTGACCTTGGATAAATCACTTAATCTACCCTGAGCCTCTGTTTTCCCTCCCACTGTCTGTCTGATGTGTCTGTTTATTCTGCCAGCTTTTGGGGGCAAGGGCTGTCTCTCATGATGTGTGTACAGGGTCTAGCACAGTGGGACTCCTTTCTGTGTCAATGGTGGTTTTAAAAGGCTCACGGTTCAACTGCCTGATACAGCCCCACAAAGGCTTATGGGCATTAGCTGGAAGTAATGGAGAGGAATAACTGCAGGGGCACAGTTCCGTTTGGCTGGCTCGCATGGATAAAGGACAGTGCATAGCCTCAGGAAATAAGAAGGGAAAGCTGCGACTGGCAGCCTGCCTGACAGTTTACCGTGAGGGATGCCCAAGTCCCTGCCCCTGCATCCATGCTGCTGTGTTTTGTTGTATTGTGCCTCATCATGTCCTGTGCAGGGCGCTGAGCGGAATGGCGCCAGCATTGGGAAGGGCAGTGGAGATCTTGCCAGTGGAAACTCCCCAGTCAACCTGCTTGGTAAATTCAAAAAGCTCTGCTGGAAATCCAGCCACCCAATCTGCACTCCTCGCTCAGGCCACAGCCCATGGACCACGATGGGAGGTTTGCCCAAGCAGAGACTGCAGGATTTGGTCTCAAGCACCAAACTGAGGTGTTAAGTGATTTTCAAGTCAGAAAGGGTAAAAGTGCCACCCACAGCCCATAGGCTGAACTCTTTGCACTCCCAGGATCTTATTAATCTAGCCCTTTGAAGTGGATCCATTTAGCATCTGAGCCACCTGAACTGGCATCACTGGAAATGGAGTCTGACAAAGGGAAAACACTTCCTTCGGACCTGATAATCCAGCAGTGTGATACTGGGGGGAAACAAGCAATATCTGAGGGTCTTGTATGCACAACTGAAGGGTGAATAGATTCATAGATTCATCTGTTATAAGCCCAGAAAGGGCCATTGTGATCTTCTTGTCTGACCATCTGTATAACACAAGGCATACAACTTCCCTGCATTAATTCCTGTTTAAAGTAGAGCAGATCTTCCAGAAAAACATCCAAACTAGATATAAAGATTGCCAATGATGGAGAATCCACCAAAACCTTTGGTAAGTGGTTCCAATGGTTAATTATCCTCACTGTTCAAAAATTGCACCTTATTTCTAGTCTGAATTTGTCTAGCTTCAACTTCCAGCCATTGGATCTTCTCATATATTTGTCTGCTAGATTGAAGAACTCTCTATTATCAAACTTCTGTTTCCCATGTAGGCACTTACAGATTGTGATCAAGTCACCCCTTAACCATCCCTTTGTTAAGCTAAATAAATTGAGCTCCTTGAATCTATCACGGTAAGACGTTTTCTGAGCCTGTAATCATTCTCATGGCTCTTCTTTGAACCCTCTCTAATTTATCGAAATCTTTCTTGAATTGTGGGCACCAGAACTAGACACAGTATTTCAGCATCAGTTGCACCAGTGCCAAACACAGAGGTAATAAAACCTCCCTACCCCTAATCAATATTCTGCTGTTCGTACGCCCAAAGATCTATTTAGCCCTTTTGGCCACAGCATCACATAGGGAGCTTATGTTCATCTGATTATCCACCATGACCACCCAAAGTCCCTTTCAGAGTCTCTGCTTCCCAGAGTAGTGTCCCCCGTCCTGTAAATATGGCCTACGTTCTTTGTTCCTGGATGGCTATCTTTACAGTTAGCCATATTAAAACACATATTGTTTGCTTGCACCCAGCTGCAAGTGATCCAGAGCTCTCTGTATCATTGATCTCTCCTCTTCATTAGTTACCACTCCCCCAATCCTTGTCTCATCTGCAAACTATCAGTAATTGTGTTCTTCCAGGCCATTGATATAAATAATAAATAGTGAAGGGCAAAGAACCAGTCCCTGCAGGACACACTAGAAACACACCTGCTGGATGATGATTCCTCATTTAGAATTACATTTTAAGAATGATCAGTCAGTTTTTAATCCATTGAACGTGGTCCATTTTGATTGTGTACCATTCTAGTTTCTTAATCAAAATGTTGAGAGTAGCAAGTCAAACATGGTATAAAAGTTTAAGCATGCTACATCAACACTATTGTTACCTTTATTAACCAAACTTGCAATCTGAGAGAGATAGATATATCTCAGATTGCAAGTTTGGTTAATATATATATATATATATATATATATATGGAAAATAGATCATGTCAAACTAACTTGAACTTTATATATATCGCTGCCATCATTTGCATTTATACACCACCTTTCATCAAGGCAATTTGCAAACAGGATTGAATCCTCCAACGCTTTTGTGAGCCAGAGAAGCATTCCCTTTGTACAAATGAGTACACTGAGGCAGAGGAAAGGAAATGACTTGTCCCAGGTCGATGACAGAAAGAGGTTCCCTCTCTGCACTCTCATGGGGAGAATCCTCAGTGGGGCTCAAGGGATGCAGTTTTCACCTCCCTCCAACATCTCCAGTGAATCCAGCCCCCCATCACTAAGCAAGAAGGACACTGGATTGAGCGCCAAACTATCATCCTGCCTTTTGCCAAGGAAAGATGCTTCCCACAGTTTGCTCCCAAGCAAAGTGAGAATTAAAACCCACTTCATCATGGTGCCAACGCTTTTTATGAATCAGACTCCAGCTATTTATAGAGGCTGGTCTGCAATCAGGATGCTGCTGAAGAGCAGAGTGCTGAGATTTTTTGTTATATATGGCTGAAAACAAACAGAGGCTCAACACCAACGTGGAAGGCGGATGAGAGCAAAATTGCCTCCCCGCCGTGATTATGACACGCCTGTAACTTTTTTGTCATGTGTCCTGGCCATTTTACACCTCACTCCAATAACATCTCAGCAATCCATGGCTTTAATTCAAGGCCCTGAACATCCTTGGAATTTCAATAGCCTGCTTGGCTAGTCAGACAGTAACGGAGAAGGGAGAAGTGCCTGAGCCATACTGGCAAATTAAGAAATTAAATATCTTCAGGGGAAGCAGCTGCAATTATATTTACTCCTCACGGCTCAGGAAAGAGAGGTCAACAGTCCCAGCAGTATTTATAAAAACTGCAAAGCTTGCAAGATAAACACTACTGCTTATTAATGTTTCCTTTGGAAAAAAAATAAAAATAGCACAAGACTATCTTAGCAGGCTTGAAGGCCAGTGAATTACAGCAACGTGAAAGCTGGACAACTCTGATTCACGCACATCTCTGGCCCAATCCTGCTCCCAATAGCAAAACACCCATCAACTCCAAAGGGAGCTGGACTGGGCGCTTGGTGGGTTCTAGATCCTTATCTATCTTGATTGGCTCTGGCTCAGGGTAGCTTTATCTGATGGATCCTAGCAGAGCTGCATTCACTAGTGTATGATCATTTCTGATAAACAGCCATCCATGATCTATGTCTCTGCATGCAAGATACAAACTTGCACCAGCCTTTAGCCAATCCCCAAAAGAAGTAGTTGCACTAAAAGCTGCCTGATCCCATTTCCCACTCAGTACACACACTCATTTGCAGTAACCAGCCACAAATATATTAGGTACACAATCATGCACACAATTCTGCATGTGACTCTGGGTTACTGTTATTTAGAAAATCAAATCCTGATATTGAAGATGCCAGATGGCATACAGGATGGTGGAATTTCCCTGGCTTTCTCCACCTACAATTGAATCATTGATAATATCCTGCAGCAGCAAGTTTCCCAGGTTAATTATATGTCGTATGGAGACATGAAAAGTGTGTCGGACTCTGTCTGGGGACAGTAGTTACACAGAGCACTTTTCTTGTCTCTTCCATGTTCAGATTCTCAACAAAACAAGTGTCTGTGTCTGTCTAGAAGATCAGTGGTTCCCAGACTTGTTCCGCCACTTGTTTAGGGAAAGTCCCTAGTGGGACGCGCCAGTTTGTTTACCTGCCGTGTCCGCAGGTTCGGCCAGTCACTGCTCCCAGTGGCTGCGGTTCACTGCTCCAGGCCAATGGGAGATGCTGGAAGTGGCGCGGGCTGAGGGATGTACTGGCAGCCGCTTCCAGCAGCTCCCATTGGCCTGGAGCAGCGAACCGCAGCCACTGGGAGCCGCGATCAGCCGAACCTGCGGATGCGGCAGGTAAACAAAAGGGCGCGGCCCGCCAGGGGCTTTCCCTGCATAAGCGGCGGAACAAGTTTCGGAACCACTGATCTAGATTCATCTGTATTGTGTGTGTGTGTGTGTGTGTGTATGCGTGTGTGTGTGTCTGTCTGTCTGTCTGTCTGTGTCTGTGGGGGAGGAGAAAGGGAGTAAGGAGAACAGCACACAGACTTGTAGCATGGAAAAACTATGCACACTACCAAGTGAATGATTGAAACTCTGCGGTATTGTACCATGAACGTTTCATAAACCAGCTTGAATTCCCCATCTTAGCTGTGTAGGATTCAGTTCATCAAACAGCAAGTATTTGACTGTGGGCCTTCTGCTGCAGATTGCAGATTGACTGATGGCAGTAGTGGTGTTGTTATTACAAGTTGCCCAGCAGAGCAGAGCCGGGGCAATTCTCACCTGTCTTGTTTAGTATTGCCAGACTAACACTAACGAGTTGAAGAAAGTGTGGGCCAAAGTCTTCCCCGGTGTATATCCACTACAGTCATTAGGTTTACTCCAGGGATGAATCTGGCCTTGTGTTTTAATGAATAGCCTGACTGGAGGTGGCACAGACCATCTGTCTTGTGTGGGGGCGTGACAGCACAAGGACTGCCTATTTAGCACATCTGGGAGCTGCTCAGTGCAGTCTGAGGGGAGATCAATGGAGTGACCACAGGCATTCATGTACAAGGAAAATAATGCAAGAAACCTGTTCCAGGCAAGGCAGAGGGAACGCAGCACTAAAAACCTCAAATGGTTCTTCTTCAGCTTTCCCAATGATTTTTACTGTTAAAAAGAATAATTTTGGAGCAGCTGTGTCTGGACAGATCTACTTCTGCTCGGAGTTCTTGGTGATAGTAAAATCTGTGTACGTGGTGGTACAAATGAACAGCAGCTGAATGCCCCAATAACCCAAGCCGGTCTCCAAAGTGAAAGTGCCACTGATCGATAATGTTTGCATCCCAGGGAATACAGCTGGTAGCAGACTGGTCTGCTCATGAAAGATCAGGTCCAGTTGTGGAGGGGATTTTGCGAAAGGCTGGATACATGTATGCCAGCTACTGTTTGCAGTTATGAAGGTGTAGGAGAAGGGTCATCAGGTTGCATGCTTCAGGATGTCAGCTCCTCACCTCAGGGATCAAGAAGCATCAAGTATTAGCCAGTGCCAGAGCAAGACACAAGAACTAAGGAGCCACAATAGTCTGATCTATGTGACAACCCACACCAGCCTGATTCACTGTGTGTTACTCCATCTTTACACTGCTACAACTCCACTTCGACAAATCCCCAGCTGATGTAAATTAGAATAGCTCCATTGACTTTAATGGAGCTATGCAGATTTACATCAGCCGAGGATTTGGCTCCATTGATTTCAATTGAGTTAGATTTAGGCTGGTGTAAAACTGGAGTAACTCAGTGGAAATAGGCCCTGTGCTCCAATGCTCTCCCTCTCTCTCTCTCTCTCTCTCACACACACACACACACACACATAGGTAGAGCTGGGTGGATTTTTTTTTTTTTTTTGGTGAATAGGAAATTCACCAAAAAATTCATTTTGGAGGTGATCAGAACTGTTTGCAAATTTGGTGAATAGTTTCAAAACCACCCGCCCTCACCCCCACCTCCCTACACACACCCCTCAATGTGGAAAAAATTGAAAGTCAAAATGATTCCTTTTAACCATTTCAAAATTAAGCATTTCAACATTCCCTTTTGAAATGGCATTTTGATTTGAAATTTAGCTAATTTTTTAATGAAAAGGGTGAAAACACTCAAAAACAACCTGAAACAAACAACAACAAAATATATGTGTGTATATATATACCTGCTACTGTATTTTCCACTGCATGCGTCTGATGAAGGGGGTTCTAGCCCACGAAAGCTTATGCCCAAAAAATGTGTTAGTCTCTAAGGTCCCACAAGGACTCCTCGTTGTTTATACAAAACAAATTGTTTCAAGTCAAACAAAATGTTTAATTCAGCTTGAAACAAAGTTTTTGTTTGTTTCTTTTCATTTCAGTGAGAAAAAAAACAAAAAAAATCACTTCTGATTCTAATCAAATTAAATTTTTTTCCTTCAGGTTTTTTGGTTCAGCCGTCCATCCCCAAAATCAATTAATTGCTCAGCTCTGTATGTGGGACTGATTCAGACCTCACACCGGTTTGGGACCAGTTTAACTGGTTACTTTAATGGTGTTCCTTCCTTTTATGTGTGTACACAAAACCAGAATCAGTGCCACGCAGGGTTAAGGTCTGTAATGAATAAGATGGTTTCAGTTTGTGTTATGTGCTCAGACATTAAGGGGCAAACTCAATTCTGATGCAAAGGAGCACAAATCACTCAAAAAAAGAAAAAAAAAAGAAAAAGGAGCTGCCTTTCCTTAAACTGGGCCTGAATTGTCCCTAAACCCCTTGTTACTGCAAAATTAATGGAACAGGTTGTAAAGAATTCAGACTTTGCCAGCTTGCCCAGTTACAGCAAGTGCCTGCTGGAGCTGAATAGAGAATTCAGGTGAAATCAGAAGGAGTTTCCTCTCTTTTCAAGGACAGGGAGGTATTTTGCTACCTGGGAAACCAAGTTTAGCTGTCATACCCAGAAAATTAAAGCAAATAGGCAGTAAACTTCCATGGGCCATTAACATTCCCATATAGGAGATTAAGCAAAATGATGGCCAAATTGGAATTTAATATGATGTAATTGGTTCAGTAAGCTGATCCACTAACAAGATATTTCCCCCCTACTACCACCGTGTGCTTTTGGAATGTCCAGTGCTTTTACTTCTTGATTGGCTAGGCAAGTACAGGACACTCACTGGCCCTGCCTGGCGTTTGCTGGTGTGAGCCTTGTGTCTACGCATCATACCAGGATGGGCCCTCAAGCGCAAGCTCTCTGGGCCGAGCAGGAAAGGTGCTAGGCAAAGGGGCCATATGGAGAGTGGGTCTATGGGACAAGGGAAGCAGAAGAAAAGCCAGGGGGAGCAGTTCTCCCTAAGGGGGGATGAAAGGGAGAGAATCTCTGGGGATGAGTACAGAGGGGGAGAGAAATGTTGAGGACCGGAGATCTGGATATACTTGTTCTTTAATAGCTCTGCACCTCCCCAAGCAAGGGTCCCACTGATGCCTGAAGTGTCAGGCAGCAGCAGCTCCCTCATTCAGGAGAGTGTGACTTGCACTTGAGGCCTAGGTTGTGAGGACTGTGATGGCTCCTCTTCCTGCAGCTACAGGCCATTCTTCATTTCTCTCCTCAGAGGCACTCCATGCCCTTGAGCACCACAAAGACTGTGGTGGCAGAATTCACAGCCATGCTTACACAAAAATAGTCTGACTTCCTCCAGGGCAGCAGCTTGTTGTTCTGCTACACTTTTCCTCCAGCCTCTCTAGTGGTATCAAGAAAACCGTACCCCCAAGCCTTTTGGAACTGCACTATTACAGAAATGTCCACACACACATATGTGTGTGTCTAATCTGCACATGTAGTTGTGGTAATGGGGCACAAAAACATCTGAACCAAATACACATCTATCTGCTCAGTTGCATGTGCAACCACTGCAATTGTGCATGCAAATGTGCTTTTGTTCCTCTGAACAGGCAGGCCATTTTCATCTGTATTTCATTTGTTTCCTGCAGCTTGGAGTGTGGGCTCTTTGGAGGAGTAGCATTTGGGGACTTTGGCACCGCTCTGGTAAATGTGGGTGGGGGGTTGATTTGATGTAGCACATTCACTGACTGCGTGGTTAAGAGAGCAGCAGGCTTTCCCTCCCTTCGGCTGGTGCAGTGCCCCAACTGCCATATCTGATCAGATTTCACAAGCCAAACATGCTTTTCTAAGAGCACACAGTAGGAACACAACAAGGCTGGCGAGGTATATTCACCTCAAGGATGAGTACTGGGCATTTCAGGTGTCAGATATGGATGGATCCGTAATTATTTAAAGACTGACCCTTTCTGCCTCCTGGATTTTCAGCAAAGGTGGTGTTGGCCTGAATCATCTTCCCAGTTGCTGTGTGACACAAAGCGAAATAGTGTAGAACCCTGCCTGGGAGCTTCCTGGCACTTAGCATAGTTGCAACATGGTCAGTGTTATTTCCATTTATTGAACACTCATATTAGACACTTCATGGTTCATAAGAAATGTCACACATTCAAATAATGCTCTACAAAGGAAACTCCCAACTCACTATGCATAAATCAATAACAATCACGCGTGGTGAGACGTGGAGGCCAGACTGAATGAATAGAATGGTCTCTTCTGGTCCAACAGTCTATGAAATCCAGGAAGAGATGACAAAGCTAAGTAGAAGTGAACTTGTGTCACCAATGTATTTATGTCGGGTGCCAGAGTTCAACATCACTCAGTGGTTTCATAGGGCAAGTCTACACTGCCGCATTATATCGGCGCAGCTTCACCTGACGCATTGCTCAGGGGGGTGTCTTTTTCACTAAGTTACATCAACTTAAACGGCAGTGTACACAAGCCCATAGATTCATAGAGTTAAGACCAGAAAGGACCATTAGATCGTCCAGTTTGACCTCCAATATAACACAGTTACACCCAGTTAGCCCTGTATTGAACTCTAACATGTTTGACTAATGCATGCCTTCTAGAAATACATCCGGTTTTGATTTGAAGACATTAGAGATGGAGAATCCACAAATTCCTTTGGAAGTTTATTTCAATGGTAATTTGTTCCAATGGGTGTTTTTTCCCAATGATTAATCAAGCTGAAATGGTTAAAGCAGGGAAGGGAAAGTCAGGATGCCTGGGTTCTGTTAGTGACCCAACGTCTGGCTTTCATCAATCCCAGCCTGTCTCTATGCCTCAGTTTCCCTATCTGGTAAAAGAGAGATAATTATACTGACCTACCTCATCAAGGGTAAATGTGATGCTTCATTAACATTGATCCAGTGGTGTGTGACTCTTGGATAGTCGGTGCTTTACTGTATGAATGCAAGTGTTATTTATTACCAAGTCACTCTCAGTCCGACGCTGCGCAGCAGTGAAACCCGCCAACTCTGACTAATGTTCACAGCTACTGTGTAGGATATTTGAGTTGCTTTTCATTTACAGACTCCATGGGTCTCCGGTAATTGGAATGCTGCAACTTTTAACACATAACAGATGATGTGGAGTGGAGGGAATTTGTCATTGCTTTACTCCCCTACAGCAAGAAGGGCTCATAAGTCACAGCTGACAAATCTTTTAATGACTTTTAAACTTCATTTACAGAAAAGAATGACCATAATCAACAAACAGTGATGGGTTACTAATCTTTCCATATTATTAAAAAAGGGGGCATGTGGCTTTAACTCTTTGTATAGAAACCTAGTGCACCAGAGGGAACCATGCCTGCTATACACCATGAGGAAATAGGGAGGATAGCAAAGGGATTTGAACAGCCATTCACAACGTGAAGCCTTAGCACAAGCTAAGGTGGCTTGTGGGGCTCTAAACGGTGACCCACAGCCCACATCTCTGTAGAAAGGACATAGCTCATCAAGAGCAGGATTTTATTGTTGGGGAATTCAAGCAACAAACAACATATATTCATCTAAGGCTTGATCCAACTTGAACCTCAGTTGACTCTATGAGCTTTGGTCAGACGTCTGCTAGGGAAGATGGAAGTAAAGACGAGTAGGAGGGTGGTGTGTATCTAAGCTCAGTTATTAAGACTCGCCACACACATTTTGCACATCATTTGTATGCAGAGATATCAGGCTTGCACGCAAGACTGCCTACCTGACAGTGAGACATCCATGTGACTTTTGTGCACAGCTACATTGATTGTGCACGTAAGTGTGGTGATAGTTTCATATGTGTGTCGTTCTGAATATTAGGCCTTATTTTTAACCTTATGCATCTGTATAAAGCAGAAAAGGGCAAGGCTAAACAGAAAAGAGAGGCAAGAGTTTAAAACAATTGAAAAGACAACAGGTTATGGCCACATATAAACAAATAAAAGAGGCAAGGATTAAATACAACACTGTGGAAAAAGACAGTATCCCTAACTGACTTAGGAGCCTAAGTCAGGAGACTCAGGCACCTAAATCACTTGAGTGCTTTTGAAAGTGTTACCCAATGGCTAACATAGTTGTGAAAGTTAGTCACTAGATAACTGTAAAGAATAAAGAAAAAAAGTTTTGAAAAAATGTAGAAGCCAAGGGTTAGCACAGCAAACAAGGGCCATCAGACTAAGAGGAATAACTTTGAGCCCAACTCTACAGGAATGACTTTACTCCCACAGACACCAGTGAGAACTGAGGGTAATTAGCCCACGAAGGGTGGCTTGGCACCCTGCAGGGCCACACACAGCGTGAGGTTACTGAGCCGAGATTTTCAGAAGTGAGGACACTGATGAAGGATATAGATGCACTTCAGATCAGCGGCAAGTTTCCCAAAGCAGGGGCCTACATCTCCAATGTGGGAATGAAAGCTCCCCAGGAAATCCAGGGAGAACTCTCATTTGTCAGGTAACACATACAGAGAGTAAATGGACAAGGGAGACAACTGACACAGAGACTATAAATGAACCCAGTAGACTCACTGTTTGTTTCTTGAAGAGCAGAGGAGTCTGCTGGAAGGCGGGGTTACTAGACACCTAAAGGAGCAGGCAGAATGGGCTGAAGAGCTTTTTCCTCTTCCTCTATTTATTATGCAGATGGGTTCCCTCCATTTAGGGATAGAATAATCCCACCAGACCCATTTTCCCTTCTGACTTAAACCACCTATGAACCCTTAAACCACCTATGAGCCTCAAAGAGGATTGAGGCTGGCCCAGGAGTCGCCCACTCCCCACACAAGCCCTCTTCGCTTTGAAAAGGCCTGTCCATGGCACTCTGACACAGGTCAGCTGTGGGTCGTAGGCTCAGATACTGTGAAGGGGAATGAGGCTGAAAAGCCTCAGGGGCATTAAAATTCTAGGAAAAAATACTTCATTTTCGGCCCCTTGGGAATGGAAATAAGTTCCCGAAACTCCCATAGCAGCTTATGAACAATATAACTCCCGACTAACGTAAAAGCCACATGGTTAGAACATGCATTTGCCCGTGCTAAGCAAAATCTTTTCAAGCTGGGGTGGCCCTTTGACATGCTTCCAGGCTAATTTTAGTCCCAGGTTAACTAAATCTTCCAGAGCTGGAGCAGGCCTCTGCCTAAGTCAAGCCCCAAAAGCTAAACAAAGTCTTCCAAGGCTGGATTACATCTCTCAGACTGGGCAGGCCTCTAAGTCAGGCTTCCATGCCAACTTCCATACCAGGTTGACTAAGTCTCCCAAAGCTGGAGCAGGCTTCTGTCTAATTCAGGCTCCCAACCTGGATTAACTCTTTCAAAGCTGGGCCAAGCTTTATAGCTCCCGAACCTCATCCACACTAAATTCCAGCAAAAAGAAAAGGAGTACTTGTGGCACCTTAGAGACTAACCAATTTATTTGAGCATAAGCTTTCGTGAGCTACAGCTCACTTCATCGGATGCATACTGTGGAAAGTGTAGAAGATCTTTTATACGCACAAAGCATGAAAAAATACCTCCCCCCCACCCTACTCTCCTGCTGGCAATAGCTTATCTAAAGTGATCGCTCTCCTTACAATGTGTATGATAATCATGTTGGGCCATTTCCAGCACAAATCCAGGTTTTCTCACCCCCCCCCCCCGCACACACACATAAATCCACTCTCCTGCAGCAGGAGAGTGGGTTTGTGGTGGGGGGGGGTGAGAAAACCTGGATTTGTGCGGGAAATGGCCCAACATGATTATCATACACATTGTAAGGAGAGCGATCACTTTAGATAAGCTATTGCCAGCAGGAGAGTGGGGTGGGGGGGAGGTATTTTTTCATGCTTTGTGCGTATAAAAGATCTTCTACACTTTCCACAGTATGCATCCGATGAAGTGAGCTGTAGCTCACGAAAGCTTATGCTCAAATAAATTGGTTAGTCTCTAAGGTGCCACAAGTACTCCTTTTCTTTTTGCGAATACAGACTAACACGGCTGTTACTCTAAATTCCAGCCAATCAGCAATCGCTGTCAGAGGTGGACCACTCCATCATAGGCTCCCTTGACTTCCTCATCCCTACCTCCACTGCTTCTAAATGGTCCCCACACACACACTAATCTGCACCCCCTTCCCCAGGAAGCCTACACGCCCTCATACTCTGACTTTGGGAGTGACCAGATCTGCTGCCTCCTCCCAGCAATTCATAGAAATTACACACACACACAAAGCACACACCCACGTTCAGCAACATGGGACCAAGAAATTCTCTTTCAATCCTCCAGCTGCTGATCATATTTACACCCCTCTCCTCAGTCTGCAGCGTTGCCAACTCTCGTGATTTGTTTTCTGTTTTTCTTAAATCCCCAGCTGCTGGAGATGTGAGAATCTCAGCCTTTCATTATGAAAAAAAAAAGTTTCTAGTCCTCATAATTGCAGAGAAAAGCTTGAAAATGTTACCTGAATGCACCCTAAAGGCTCAGAAAAATGGAAGGCAAATGTAGTATGTTCTTTAAAACTTATGATTTGTAAGCCATTCTCATGCTTTTGGGGGGCCTGATTTGTGATCTTTGAACACGTGGGAGACACGGTGATGAGGCCATGGCTGGAAGCAGCTGGTGAGCGTTATGGGACGTGTGAACCAAGCAATGCCAAATCCACTGGCAGTGCACAGAGTGACTTTGGCAGCTGCCCCCCATCTTTAGTCCACGCAGAACTTTCCCCCCAGGCTGCAGGTTGGCCAGGAGTGAAATTTCATCTTAAATCCTTGGTTCAGAAATGGGAAGGTGGAAAAAGAGAGTCGGAACAATAATCGAGCAGGGACTTGTGACTCTTAACAATAATGACCCTAAACTATAGGGACTGTCATCAGGTGCTGCCACCGTGAATAAAACCAGACCCAGAGCAAGAGACAGGCCTTTTTAGCGCTGAACAGCAGACAGCATTTGCATATTAAAGGATCTGTAGCATTAAGATGAAGTGCTTTTGTTTAGGGAACAACAACAGACATGAATAACTACAATTATATCAGTGGAAGCAGTATCCGTGGCAGCATCTCCTTAGCAGCTATGTATCGATGCCACTTGATTAAATTATCCGGCAATGGACTCTCGGGTGTGACAGAGCCAGAGAGGGGGACTCAGGTGGGCCGATGCTAGGCCTGTTGCCCAAATTTGTCCTCCATTGCAAGCACCAGTTCAGCTTCTCTTTACTGTCGATGGGCTGCCAGCATTTTAATCATCGCGTCCATTGATATCACCGTGGAAGCTGAACTGGTGGGAAGTTTGGAGCAAAGAAGCCTTGTGTAGACAAGGCCTCAGGCTCTGGTTGGCCGCTGAAGAGGAACGGACACAAGCAATGTGCGCTGAGTCCACCCAGAGTCCACAGCTGCTTCCGCTGGAGTAGGGTTACCATATTTGAACTTTCAAAAAAGAGGACACTCCACGGGGAGGGTATTTGCTCACGCCCCCCTGGCCCTGGCCCCACCCCAACTCCACCCCTTCCCTGCCCCTTCTCCGTCCCCATTCCAACACCTTCCCCAAAGTCCCCGCCCCAACTCCACCCCCTTCCTGCCCCATTGGACCCCGCCTGCTGCTGGCTCCTTCGCCGCTCGCCTCTTCACCACCACCACCCCTGCTTGCCTACTCACCCCGCCACCCGCTGCTGGGTCACCGCTCGCCTCTTCACCCTGCACCCGCTTGCCTACTCACCCCTCCTGCCACAGGTCCCTCTGGCTTCTAGGATCAGGGGTAGCCGAGGGGTCTCCACTTGCTGCGCCCGCCACAAGCACGAGCTCTGTTCTCCCATTGGCCGGGAAAAGCACCAATAGGAGCTGCCGGAGCCACGGAGCAGGGCTTGCAGGCACTGGCAGCGTGCAGAGAGCCCTCCGTCTCCCCCCACCCCCCGACCAGACCTGACCCAACCCTAAGAGCCAGAGGGACCTGCCGGGGTGCGAGGTGGGGAGTCCCGGTGGTGCTTATCTGGGGCGGCTCCCGGGAAGCATCCGGCAGGTCCCTTTGGCTCCTCCTAGGGTCGGGTCGGGGGCTGGGGCGGAGGGCTCTCTGCCCGCTGCCGGCGCCTGCAAGCCCCGCCCCTGCAGCTCTGATTGGGCAGGAGGGAGCTGGTGCAGCACGCGGAGACCCCCTCCGCCTCTGTGCCTAGGGGCCGCCCACACTGCAGGCTCCTACCAGCGGGCAGGCGCCGGGAGCTGCCCCAGGAAGTGCCGCCAGCCCTGGGACTTTGGTGCATGCGGTGAGGCGAGCAGTCCCCGATACTAGGACAAAGGACGTCCCGACTGATGTGGCAAAATCCCAGATGTTTTAGATATTTAAAAATTCCTCATGGATGATGATTTAAGAACTAAAAAGCCGGACATGTCTGGAAAAATACGGACGTATGGTAACTCTACACTGGAGGGACCTGAGAGCAGAAATGCTGTCAGTAGAGGATGACCACATCCTCCTGCGGCGGGCCAGTGCAACACAGAACATGGCGGGGTTCGGCTGGGAAGGGCAGTCCCCTCAGTAGCCTGCGTTGGTGGGATGGTAGAGGAGCCTATTAAGCCTTCCCCGCTATAGCCTCCTGCCTTGCACAGGCATGAATTCATACTAGGTGAGAGCCGGTCCTACTGTTGCTCCTCCTCCTACCCACGGGTGCTGTTCTGGCCCAGGGAGTTCTGGGAAATTGCCGCCCTGCATGTTTCTCTAGTGAGCTCTGTGGAAAGATTTTGCCATCAACAGAGACATACTAAGGCCCTCTGCTGCTGGGAAGATTTGAACAGCATGTGAAGCCTAATGGTTATTATCACTTGAATTACAGTAGCATGTAGGGAACCCAGTCCTGGGTCTGGGCTAGGCACGGGCATATACCCATGCAGGGGGAGAGAGTCCTTCCCTGCTCTGAAGAGCTTATTATGGAAATAGACAAAGAGTGGAAGGGGAAACAGAGGCAAAGAGGATTTGCTGTACTCCTTGAGCTCTGGCAAGTCCCAGTATACGCCAGGGAATTGGCAGGTAACCCAGTGTGTGCTAGGAGCTTAGAGGGAGGAGGGCACTTGAAACTAAACAAATAAATAAGAGTGACCAGGCCTCCTGTGAACTCCCAGTGCAGGTTATTTAAAGGGACATTGTCAAGGTCAGCAGCGGCCCACAATGTGATCCACTGTTTTATTATAATGGATTTGTTTGAAAAGTCCATGTGATTATGTAGGGCTTTTCAGAACAAATACTTCATAGCTCTTTTGTCTAAATAAAAAACATTGCCACCAGCTTAGTATCTGTAGGGTGACCAGATGTCCCGTTTTTGTAGGGACAGTCCTGTTTTTGGGGACTTTTTCTTATATAGGTGCCTATTACCCCCCACCCCCTGTTCCGTTTTTTCACAGTTGCTATCTGGGACTAAGCACTCTACAGACCACAGTTCTCAGCCTAGAACTTCACCAGCAAGCCTATAGCATGCACAGCCCAAAACTCCTGAGTAGTCATACATTATTAAGCTAGGACCTGCAAAGTGCTCCCAAGTCACCCTACAATAACAAACTAGTGTTGACAGCCCAAAGCTCATTATCAGCTCTATATGAACAAGCCCACTGCAACACACCTTAACCAATCCCAGGTCACCACCACAGCTCAAAGTTTGCTGTTCTGTGTGATCATGTTCCATTTCACCACACTGATGAACCAGCTGTCCTATGGGAGTGGGGTGCGAGAGGGACACTCCTCCCCCATAGTGCTAGATGATCTGACAGCGCTGCTGAGTCTGGGGAGAGGAAATAGGGAGGGGGTCAGACTGAGCTTTTTAATTATAGGTTCATGTGGTGGTGTGAAACTGCACTGCTTGGGCAACATTGAACCTCAGGGAGGTAGGTGAGGCTGGAATGGGGGAGGCTTGATGGTTTCTCCCCCCCGTGGGGTGGTAGAAAGGAGCAGCCCCTGCAGTCACTCAGGACATCACAGGGACTAATTGCATGGCAGGGGGCGGGCACTAGGGAAAGAAGCAGCTAATCTGGCCCTGTGTTTGCAGGGTTGCCTCTCTCATTCGAGAGCGTTAAATGGGGTAAGGGGAGTTCTCTGCTTTAGCTGAGTTTCCTCCCACCCTCTGCATGAACCAGGCCACCGCCACCTCTGCACCTGATGCCACGCTGGCACTGAATTACCCCCCTTCCTGTCAGCAGGAGACAGATAAGACTATGAGGGATTAATTCCAGGCCTGTTAAGTAAGGCTATTTGGGGAAGCTAGCTAGCTAAGCACTAGCTAGCAGAATCTTTAGCAGAAGAGTAACGGCCCGCGGTGCTCAAGTCCCTGTCAGGCTGACCCACGCCCACTGTTTCTCACACACAAATATTAACGCGGCCTCTTGGGCGAGCACCTCTTTCGTGGGCTTTTCACCACAGCTGGCTGGGCTAGCTTCCACCACTCTGAGGCAGCTATTTAGAAACGGTTTCAAAGGCCATGTTTTCAAAAGTGGAGGCTTCCTGGTAAAGGTCTGTTCCCTTTCCTGGTTCAAGAGCCATTTAAAGGGGCCTGCCAAGAAACAAGCACGAGCGAAAACCAAAGAGATGAGACAATAAAACACACACACACACTCCGTGGAAGGCAAAGGGTGACACCGAACAAGCAAAGATACACAAGGAAGGAAACTCCCCACCCGGAGAAACGAGGGGATTGTCATTGGCATGTGCTGAAGGGGATAGCTCCGCCAGGAGTGAAGGGCCCAGTGCAGGGGAATGTAATCTTGGCACCGGCAGGTGTGTAAGGGAAATACACCCATTCTGAGGGAGTCAGAATGCAATAGAGAAGGAAGGACCCATTGAAAGGAAACTGTCTGTCTAAGATTGGATACTTCTGAGGTCCTACTTACCACAGTACCTGAGCACCTCACATTCTTTAACAATTTACACTCCTCTGAGCTGGGACCTGAGGTACAGAGAGGCTAAGTAACTCACCCTTGGTCACACAGGAAGTCTGTGGCAGAACAGAAACTTGAACCCAGGTCTCCCAAGGGCTAGGCTAGGGCACTAACCACTGGACCATCCTTCTTCTCTCTGTGGCATTGCACAGAGTGAGGAGAAGAGGATGGGGGATAATCCCATGGCAGGGGTTGAAACATAGAGTGGTGGGGGTAGGGTCAGCTATTTTTATCATTTGCATTACCGGAGCATCTTGGAGCCCCAGTCATGGACCGGGCCCCCAGTGCCCTGGGAGCTGCGCAAACATAGCACAAAAATAAAGACATCGTTGCACCAAGGAACTTACAAGTGGGAAACAACAACCAGAGGGGGCAAGGCGCTCAGGATTCACTCAGAGCACTCCTCGTGCTACATCTTACGCTAGCAGCAGAGCTATCTGTCAGCAATCCACCCTGCACCAATGTGGGTGGGGGCAGGGCGTGAGTTATTTTGAATGGAAGAACTGTATTTACCTCTCCTAGTCTGTTCTGAAACTCTCCACCAGCATTCCTTCTGATAGCTAGGGAACAAGTCCAGAAAGAGCACAAGCAGTCTGGTTCAGACATTGCCCGGGACACAAGGCGAGAAAAATCTGGCATTTGTTCTCTGGCCTGTGTGAAGTTAGCTGGAGTTGTCCAGTCCATAGCAGATAGATATCCACAAAGGCACACCAAGGACTGAAAGGGGCAGGCAGGCTGAACTGCTCATGAACTCCGAGATGTGATTGCTCCAGGACATGGTGGAAGCATACTGGTGGGCAAAGCAGGATGACCCTTGCATCAATGCAGGCTAGTCTGTGCTGTACCTGCTGTGTGGAAAAAGCAGGAGTTAATTCTCCAAAGCTGACGACATGGCCTCTTTTGCCAGCACTGGATCCATTTCAAAAACATAGATGCCAATTTGTTGCACAACTGAGAAATTTCCCCGAAAGTTCACTTGGTGGAAATTTCATTTTCCTCTTAAATAAATCATTTGTAGTTAAAACAGCATTAGCGCTTCTGAGGGTTTCTTCATTAGCTACCATCAGGTCAATAGGCAGCTGATGAGAAGCTTTCTGCAGGGTGGATGTGAAAGGGAGACAGGGGACTGGAGCATCATGTTTTCCTATTAGGATGTGAATGATAAAGAATTAAAGTTCAATTCTCAAGAAATCAGTCATGGCCGGTCATTAATGATCGTCTTGGTAGTGTTCTAATGAGCTGGCTACAAACTGCTGTACCAAAGGATTTAATTAGATTAATACATGTGCCATTGATCGGTAGGTAATCATTAGTTTTTGCACCAATGGGATTACAGATGACATTCTGTTTAATTGCTGTTTCTTTTCCATTTTCTTTCTTTTAAAGATTCTTTCCTCCAAAGATTTTTTTTCCCCATGTGCCCATTCCCCATAACCTAAATGTTACCCATGGGATTCCAAGTATGAAAGTGTTCCCCAAACAGGTTTAGTTGATTCAGTTGACCTTTAATATTTATTTTGCCTCTGTCAAAAAGGACATTAGCCCATTCAAGAGAGATTTTGAAGGTGATTAGAAGCAGAGTATTCAAAAGTCTATTTGTTGCATTCTCTGAAGTCAAAGGATGAATCCAACTTTGCATTTTGTTTGGTGTTTTGTTTTTTGTAAGGGGCCTAGAAGAATTTTAATATGAAACTCAAAAAGCAGACTCATGAAGCTCCAATACAGTCTGTGGGCCCATTTTCAATTAAATTGGTATTTAATTAATCACTCACATTGGCACTTAGGAGCTCAGTTTCATAGATTTTAAGACTAGAAAGGACCATAAATTAATCTATCCTGATCTCCAAAGATCCCATAATTTCCATTACTGCCATGATGGCTTCACATAAGTTAAACCTCAGACTTCTGGCAGTGTAAGCCATGCCCCTAAGCCATCAGGGCTTGAATGAGGTACCTATGTGATCATGTGAGCACTCAAATACAGAAATGGGAGCCCTAATTTAGTCATCCAAGTTTGGCAACTGAGCTTTGTGTGCCAGATTCAGTTCTCAGTTCCACTGGTGAAAATCCAGAATAACACCAGTGACTTCACTGGAGTACAGCAGGTCTTAAGCAGTTTAATTGAGAGTAGAACCTGGCCCTGCATTGCTGACAAAATGCTGGACCTATTGAAGTCAATGGGAGTTTTGTCAGGAGTTTACCTTGTATCTTTAAGTCCCCCCACCCCCACCCATTGTAGCCATGGTACAGTGAAAGATACCCAGAGCTGTATCTACAAAGGGGATTTAGGCTTAGCATTGCAATGACTAACATTTAGGCACTTTGCTACCCATGTTTGTAAAGGATCAGCTGGATTGCTCATAGTGAAATTATGTTTTTTAAGTTAAAATAAAAAACAAATCTGTTTAGCCCCTTGCAGCATAAGGTGAACAGTGGAGGAGAAGATTGTCAGGGGCCTGATCCTGTGAGGTGCTGAGTACCCACAACTCAAACTGACCTCAGTGAGAATGCAAGTACTTGGGGCTTGTCTACACAGAGACTTAGTGAGTGGCAAGCCAGGGTGTGAATTTCCAATGCACTAGATGGCCACACGCTAACTGTGTGTGCAGGCCCTGCTGCCATGCACTCAGAGTTCCATAATGTGCTTTGACATTCGAAAGAGCAGCACCTCAAAGTGTACTGTCGTACTTAGTGCACATCAGCATGGTCCACACAGCTAGTTCGTTCATGGCAAGCTGGTCCTTGGTAGATTCATCCCCTGGTTTGTCGTCTACTAACTCTCCACGTAGACAAGCCTTCAGGATCAGACCCCAGACATGTGACTAAATAGGTCAAGAACAAGCAGGAGTTTAGGAAACTGATTCAAAGAAATAAGTGTTGGCTGGGATCTTAAAAGCAATGGACCCATACAAAGAGCAGGAATGTCCTCCTAGCGCATTCCCCATGTCGATTGGTTTTGGTATGTCTGTTTTGTTTAGGGCTGGTCTAAAGCTTTCATTTTAATTTTCACAAACAATTTTGGAGGAAATTAAATTTTCTCCTTTCATTTTAAATTTTCACAAATTTTTCTAGCAAGAAAATTTTAAGTGAAACAAAAGTTTTCATTTCATTTTATTTCAAATTCAGAAATTTTCTTTCATTTTGGGTTCCCCCCCACTTTTTTTTTACTTTAAGTGTTAAAAAGTTTTTTAAAAAATGATCAAGAGAAAGAAAGGGGAAAACTAAATTAATTTGTTTTTGAAATTCATTTCCTTTTAAATTTTGTCATCAAAAATGTCAGTCAAAACTAATTTTAATTTAACTTTTGTCAAAAAACCATTTTTCATTGCAAAAACTTTTTGACAAATTAGAAATAGAGAAATTAAATCATAATTGTGGCCTGGTGAAATGAAAACTTGAATTCACATGCCTATCCATTTGGAAAATCAATTCACTCTCTTTGATTGGAGTTTTCTGGGCTGCTTTCAAAGAGATCACATTAATAATAATAATAGTAATAATAATACAATATAATATAATTAATAATCTGATTGTTAGCTCAGCTCAGCCTTGGAAGGAAAGGTGAAAAAAGAAAGCAATAAAAGCTAGTCACCGAAAAGAAGACAATTCCTTTAGGTCTGGAGAGCTCCTTGTTGTAATGTTAATTAACACACTGAGCCTTAATGACCCTTCCAGGGATATAAACATTTTGGTGTCATCGAATCCACATTTTTTATCAAAAAGTTTTGGTCATAACATTTTGCCCAGCTCAACTGTTAATGGTATTTTGTTATACCCAAGATGAGTGGGTGAGATTCTGTGGCCTGCGTTGTGCAGGAGGTCGGACTAGATGATCGTAATGGTCCCTTCTAACCTTAGTATCTATGAATCTATGATATAGGTGGCAAAATCGATTAGGGCACAATAGGCCTGTACTCTGTGCTGCAGACAGGTAACTTAGAGTGCAGTAAAAGCTGTGCAAACTTCTAGTTTCATTTCCTAAATCTCCATTAACCAGGACCTCTTATGCCTTTACCCCAGCCCTGTTTAGAACCACTGGGAAGTTTACTCTGAACCTGTAGTGCACTGAGATTCATTTGTAAGTCCTCCTTTAAAGTCTTCGGGCAAATGGAAGCATCCCTAATGGAACATGTAAGCAATTTCTTCAGTGAAAGTTGAGTGTTCCGTTAGCTCTGCTGTGCAGTCGGAAGACAGAGGATAACAGATCACGCCCTGCCATTAGCTGATCTTTTCTCCAGTATTCCCAAACAAGATTAACATTAGATACACAATATACACACCACCCATCCAACAAGAATATACCCATAGGAATCAAGTACATACATACGCACACATGTATATGTACACCATGTCACCAATCTATTAGAATTCTTTGAGGTGTCAGCAAGCATGTGGACAAGGGTGATTCAGTTAATATAGTGTAGCTGGATTTTCAGACAGTCTTTCACAAGGTCCCTCACCAAAGGCTCTTAAGTAAACTAAGTCGTGCTGGTATAAGAGGGAAGGTCCTCTCATGGATCAATAACTGGTTAAAAGTCAGGAAACAATGGGTAGGAATAAATGGTTAGTTTTCACAAAGGAGAAGGGTGTCCCCCAAGGATCTGTTCCAGGACCATTGCTGTTGAACATACAGTAGAACAGGAATCGGCAACCTTTGGCACGCAGCCCGTCAGCGAAATCCGCTGGCGGGCCGGGACAGTTTGTTTACCTGCAGCGTCCACAGGTTCGGCCAATCACAGCTCCCACTGGCTGCGGTTCGCCATTCCAGGCCAATGGCGGCTGTGGGAAGCAGTGCGGGCCCAGGGATGTGCTGGCCGCTGCTTCCCGCAGCCCCCATTGGCCTGGAACGGCGAACCGCAGCCAGTGGGAGTTGCAAGTGGCCAAACCTGTGGATGCTACAGGTAAACAAACCGTCTCGGCCCACCAGCGGATTTCTCTGATAGGCCGCGTGCAAAAGGTTGCCGATCCCTGCATTAGAAATTCAGAGTTATCAACACCTCGGGAATGGAGGTTGTTCGTAACTCTGAAATGTTTGTAGCTTTGAACAATATGTTATGGTTGTTCTTTCAAAAGTTTACAACTGAACATTGACTTAGTACAGCTTTAAAACTTTACTATGCAGAAGAAAAATGCTGCTTTCCCTTTATTTGTTTGGTAGTTTACGTTTAACACAGTACTGTGCTGTATTTGCTTTTGTTGTTGTTTCTGCTGCTGCCTAATTGTGTACTTCTAGTTCCCAGTGCGGGGTGTGGTTGACTGTCAATTTGTAACTCTGGTGTTCATAACTCTGATGTTCTACTGGATTCATAAATGATCTGGAAAAGAGGTGAACAGTAGGGTGGCAAGATTTGCAGACAATACAAAACTACCCAGGACAGTTAAGTCCAAACCTGACTGCATAGACTTAGAAAGGGATCTCAGAAAACTGGGTGACTAAGCAACAAAGTGGCAGATGAAATTCAATATTGATAACTGCAAAGTAATGCACACTGGAAAAAATAATCTCAGCTATACATGCAATATGATGGGATCTCAATTAGCTGTTGCCACTCAAGAAAGATCTTGGAGTCATTGTGGATAGTTATCTGAAAGCTTTGAGGGCACATCTAAACAGCAAAAAAACCCCACCAAAAAACAAACATAAAACCCCCTACAACAATGAGTGTCAGAGTGTAGGTCAACTAACTGAGGCTCCCGGGGCTCATGTGTGGGGCTAAAAATCTGAGGATAGACTTTCAGGCCTGGGCTGGACCTGGGCTCTAAACTCTGGGGAGAAGGGAGGTTTTGGAGGCCAGGGCCCAGCCCAAACATCTATACTGCTTCTTTTAGCCCTACAGTATGAGTCCCACAAGCGCAAGTCAGTTGACCCCGGCTCTGAGATTAGCTGCCACAGGTCTTTTTATGCTGTATAGAAATAGCCTTAGGGATCCCAACTGTTACAATGTATGTGTTACCATAAGGGGGCTGTGATCTCAGTTGGGAAACTCTGGATCTACCTATGGTACTTTTAGGGCTCCCTTCATCTGAGCACTTCACAATCTTTAATGTATTTATCCACACAACACACCTGTGCAGCAGGACAGTGCTCTGATCCCCCTAGTAGAGATGGGGAACTGTGACACAGAGAGGCTAAGTGACCTGCCCAATGTCATAGAGAAAACCTGTGACAGAGCAAGGGATTGAACTTGGGTCTCCTGAGTGCCAGGCCAGCAGTCTAATCACTAGACCGTCCTTTCTTTCTGTGCCCGCAAGGGCGGGGGAGATACCAGCGAAAGGATGACACCCAGGCCTAAGAATAGCAAGCTACACTTTATTGAAGGAAGACTTTACGCTCCAATCTGCGTGGGGAGTCCCTAGGGCGCGCGAAGGGGCTGCAGGGGACTCTGGCCGTTTGGGACAGCTGACCAGGCAGGACTCCGCTGCGGGGGAGTCCTCTGCAGTGTTATATTCTCCACGCTTATTTCGAGGTTACATGGGGTTAAACAGCTGGTTACATTCGTTACATTCATGATTTATGCTTGTTATATAAACTGGCTTGTTTACAGGCAAAAAATATGCTGAACTATGCTAAACTATATTTTGGCAGGGTCTGTCGGACAAAGTTCTTTGAACTGCCTGCATCCTCCGCTTGCATTCAGTCACATACGCGGTCCGCCACTTAGCTCCTCGTTAATCTTCCACAACTTTGCCCCTACACTTTCTTACTGTAATTGGAATACAAATACCTGTATTTGATAGGTAATAATACCTCATTGTTAGACAGCATGTTCTATCAGCAGGTCTCAAGGAGCTTTATAAAGGAGGTCAGTATTGCCATTTTACAGCTAGGGAAACTGAGAAGCAGAGAGGTGATGTAACTTGCCCAGGGTTACTGAGAGCTCGGATTAGGAGTGGAATTTTTTGTTTTAAAAGCGTCAAAACGAAATGTTTCAACAATTTCAAACTTTTTTTTTCCAGAAGTTTTTCTATTTGGGAAATTAGTTTTGTGAGTCGGGAGATTCATTTTGTGAACCGTTTCGGTTTTGACAAATCTGCATCTTTTGATGAAAAAAAGTTTAATCGAAAAATTCCCACCCAGTTCCCCTATATACACACCATAACTACAGAGAAGAAACATGATCCTGCAGAATACCTAGGATGATCTTAGCAGGTATCATAGGAATTATTCTGCAGGCATGTCTAACAGACAATAACAACCATGGGAAATTCCCCACCAGCCCCAGAGCAGAGGCCTCAGAACCTGCATGCTCATGGAGGAGAAATGAAATCCTTGAGGCCTTTCCATGGCAGCAGCCATGTAGCTGTTATGAAGCTGCTGGGACCTGCCTCCTGGCATGGAGATACAGCCTCTGACTGCTCCCGCTGCCATAGATGGTAAATATTTGCGTGTGCTCCCAGTTCATTTCAGCAGCTCTGCAGGTCCTCACTGGAGTCACTCCAAACCTCCTTCCACTGCAGCTTGACTGGCCACAGGATAAGCCATTGCAGAGCCACCATATGCAGGAGCAGGTTGCCAATGGACTATTTACTCTCATGGAAGAGAGTGCCAAGACTTAGCCCACTGTAATTACTCAGCAGAATCCAGGCACCCTGTCAGAGAGGACTCTAGTCTCTGTGAGCTGCACCCCCGCACTACAAATGAAGGCAACCACTCACCTAATTTTAAAATTCAATGGATCACATCTGACCATCAAGATACATTTTAGTGTCCTTGTTTGCCACATAAAATCTCCACTTCCTAACTGGCCAGCATGTGAGCGCCACAGAGCAGGCTCTGCAGTGGGAACCTGCTGGTTTGCAACAGACCAGTCAATGGACCCAGCAAATAGTGTCTTTTGCCCTAAACTTTAGTTTATTTCCAACTTGTTTGGGGTATTTAAGATTCCTCAAAAGGCAAAGACAGTTTCACAGAATTAGTTTAATAACTCTGACATCTTTGTTTTCTTTCATTTTGTAATAACTTCTAAGTCCTCCAATAACCTCTCCTTAGGAAGCCGATGAGTACATCAGAGCCGCTTTCCCAAATGCCCATCGGACTATTTTACACTGTTCTGTAGTTCTGGTTTGTTCTAGTTATTGAACTACAACAGAGCGAGAAGGGTCTTTCCATCTTCTGGGAGAGATACCAAGACCCTCCAGCTTTCTGAGAAGGAATAGTTGTGGACTGAGTTATTAAAAAGATTGCAGTGTTTGTTTTAGTTATTAAACCAAAGCTTTGGAACTTGGCTGCGATCTTCGGAGAATTACTCCACATATCTCTCTGAGCTCTCCTGGGAGGAATGATCAGTACCAGAGGTAGATGGGATTTTCTCTGTGTGTGTGTGTGTGTGTGTGCGTGTAACCAGAAAAGTCCCCCTGGTGTGTGTGTGCAGTCAGAAAAGTCCCCCTGGTGTGTGTGTATGTAATCAGAAAAGTCCACCTGTCATGTGTGTGTCCACCTGTCATGTGTGTGTCTGATTAGTAAAGTTCCCCTGTCGTGTGTGTGTGTGTGTAATCAGAACAGGCTCCCTGTCATGTGTGTGTGTGTGTAATCAGAAAAGTCCACCTGTTGTGTGTGTAATCAAAAAAGTTCCCCAGTCATGTTTGTGTGTGTTTCTGTGTGTGTGTGTGTAATCAGAAAAGTCCCCTTGTTGGGTGTGTGTGTGTGATTAGTAAAGTCACGCTGTCATATAGCTAGATCTTTCTCTTTCTAAAAACTCTGGCTAGTTCATTTCCTGATGAAGTCCTGATGACTTCATGAGCTGGACAGAGTGCTCTGACACGGTAGTTGGACGCAAGGAAATGGCCATATATGCAAAAGCTGAATATTGGGACAGCAGAAGGGATATAGCGGATGTGTGGGGCAGCACTTGAAGTGTGTTTTGTCCCTTATAGCATGAGGGAGTTAAAGTAGAACTAACCCAAGTTGGACAGGTAAGTGCATTTGGAATAATTTCACACAAGAGTCCCTAGCCTTGCCACTCACAGTTCATATTTGGTGGGGCTCTTCCAGCCTGCACATTGCTGGTGTTGAAGCATTTGGATGGTACAGCAGACCAAAGGCACTGTGACCCCACAGCAAAGCCTATTGGTGCCATGTCCTCTGACATCCTGCTCAGGAGTGCTGGCACTGAAAGCGACGCCTCCAAGAGTGATGTTCTCATTGGGTCACTGGGCATGCAGACTGGCCAATGAGGGGAACCAATTTGGAAATACCATTTCCTGGATGGTACCAGGAGTGACATCAAAGGAAAATGCCATCTTTGGTGAGTCACAGTAGGTTTGTTGACCCCAACAAGCCTTCTGGCAGGCTAGAATCAATCTTCGTCAACCTGAGGTCAGCTCCCAGTCTGCTCTATGCTTTCGTATGTTCTCAGAGTCTCCAGCGCTTGAGCCTTGTTTTACACAAATTTCCCCACCACAAAACACAATCCCCTCTTGATAATACGACCGCCAATGGCAAAGCAAGTAATCTCAGTCTGATGGTTTGCAGAATCACTGGGACCAGAGATGGAGAACACCTGCTGGCTCTTCTTGTCCCTCTTGGAAACCCTTGATGAAAAAGTGACCTTTAAGGGCAAAAGCGGTTGAGTTCACAAACCTTCCCTCATCCAAATGAAAGTCTTTGAGTAGCAAATCTGCTTTCCATCTTTTATTAACAAACCACTTGTTTATAGACTTTTGAGAGGCACCTGGGACTCTGACATAGGCCCTGCCAACTGGCATCATCCTATGGGGCAAATAGATCATTAAAACTGACAATGTTGTGATGCCAAATCAAGAAGCCAGGCTAGATTATGGCTCTCAGTGATTTATCTGGAATCCCTTCATATTTTTCCTTGAAAAGGTTGCCTTCTTCTGGAGGGGGCAAGCAACGGCCTGGCTGATGGGCTGAGAGATTCCGTGGTAGAGTCTGGAGACTCAGCCTAGAAAAGTTGCAGAACTCTGAATATTTCTCAAAACTGCCCCAAACTCTAGAGTCTGCAAACCTGGATAGGGATTTTGACCACAGCAAGCTTTTTCACAAGATAATACTACTATGCACTTCTCTAGGACCTCCCACCCTTTAGTCAGTACGTAACAGTATCCCCCTTTTGCAGCCAGCTGAACTGAGATGCAGAAATTCAGCGACCTGAATAAGGTCACACACTGAATCAGAGGGAGAGCTGGGTATAGAACTCAGGAGTCCTGGCTCTCCATCCTCTGCTATAACAATTAAGACTAACCTGCTGCAGAAAGCTTGGTGTCTATTGCTTCTTCCAGGTAAGCTGGAGATACTACAGCAACCATCTGTCCAAAGATGATGCTTTCATGCTACCTGGAACACTCTTTGGGCTAAATTCTGCCCTTGGAAGCCTTTCTGAGGCTTCTGCAAAAGTGGTACCTCAGAGAGTAGAACTGGGCGTGTGTTGTAGAGCATGAGCAGTTGATCGCGAGCAGAGAGGTTTGATGACTGCGGAACCCACCCAATCTTCCTCTGTGAGGGGCTTTTATTTTGTTTTTTTTAATTCTCAGAGAAACCAAGTTGTGGGAAACTTGTTACCAAACCGAGCCGAGGTACAGGATGAAAACTCATGTTTGCCCTTTGTGAACAACTGCGATAAGGAGGCAGTAACAGCCTGGCTATGTGCCGTCCTTGCACTGAAATAAGGAGAGCCTTATGTAATCAGGGAGAAGTGGATTTTTTTTTTTTTTTTTGCCTTTTCTTCACTGACAGTTCATCACTAAGATTGAGTCCTCTGGGGCCTTAGACACCTGGCTCTCAATTAAACAGCTAATCTGTGAAGCAAAGCACTTACAGCAGGAAGGAAAAATAGCTTATCTAGTAAACCAGCTCTGGCCGTAGGCTGTGACTGAATTGAATATCAATATTTGTAAGGGATTCCTGCATGGTAGTGACAGCAGTGACCATGGCATTGTTTCAAGCACCCCTATTCTAATCTGTCAGAGACGTAAAGCACCGTTGGCTGAGTCACTTTGTCAATGGAAGTTTGTGTGCTTTGGAGAGCTGGTCACGGCCCTTTCTGGGCCGAGGATGCGTGCCACCTGGCCATGTTGCCTCTCCCCTGGCAGAGGGGTGCAATAAAAGAGCTCAGAGAGCCTGCTCGATGTTGCTAATAACTCTGGCTGTTTCCCTGAGCCAGGAGAGTAAGTAACGATGCCAGAGCTCCTTGACCTTTAGGGGATGCAAAGCTAATTAATCTCATGTTAATTTTTTCAGCCCTGGCCTTGGTGAACAAGCTTTATTCTGATGTGTTTAATTGGGCATGAAATCTATGGAGAGTGTCAGTCCCAGGATCAGGATTAGAGAGCAGGGAGGCAATGGGGGGGGCTCCATTTTATGGGGGTGTGGACTCCCATCCTCTCTCTTCCCCTAATGAAGCCTGCTACTCTAGCACTGGCTGTAACATAGACAATGTGACTGTATTTTTTTTTCAGATAGGATGGAGGATCCTTCTATTTTAATGTGCTGTTTGTGTGAGGCAGGTGTCTTAAGCCAGAGGAAATAAATGCATGCATCAGGAGGATGTCTGGCCTATTGGTCTGGCAGACAGAGAGTTAATGTGCTGGGACAGGATTTCCAGCAGCCCAGATCAGGCACAGTTGAAGTGAAAACCCTTGAGGCCCAATTAATCATTGTGCCACTCCTTGCAATTAGTAAGGAACCGACCACATCCCAGGTACCTGGAGCTCCTGAAAGATGCATCTGACCACTTTGGTAGCATTTTCTCAACTTACTGACCTGGGTTAAATGTGGTCAGGTCATTGGCAGATCCTACTGCCTCTGTCTTAACACAACAAGCATTGCCATATTAACAAAACAGGGCAGACCAGAGTACACAGGTATAGTTGTTTCTGAGCCACTGCTAGACATGGATAGATATGCACTGCTGGAGAAGAATGACGCTTTTACCAGCAAACCTCTGGCTGCTGGTAGCAATGGGGCACTATATTGTTTTATTTTAAAACCCTTCCTGAAAGCTGCCTTTAGTTTGTCAGGCATCAGGTGTCAAGGGCCTGTAAGAGGCTGGTTTTGGTAACATTTTAATTGGCAGAAATGTCACAGTGTTGCCAACCCCAAGCAATCAAAAATCAGGAGACTGGTTTAAACAGCATGAGAATTTCAAAAATAAGAAATGTGAGGTTATTTTTGTTTGTCTTTTGGCTTTTGAGCTTTTCAGGGTCACATCTTCGAGCTTTTCTCTGCAACCACAAGGGCTAGAAATTTATTTGGGGGGGGGGGGTTAGATGAAAGCTGAAAGTCTCCATTAATCACATGACTCCAAGAGCTGGTGCTTTAAAAGAAGGCCAGATAAGTAAGATTCATGATAAAGTCTCCAGGACTGACAAGATTGTTAACTCTTCTCACCACCTCCTGAAACAGGAGTTTGGGGAATGACTAAACCTACTTCCCAACCAAGGGAAATGGTTCACAGTGACAATTTTCCTCTGAATATTGATGTTTCTTTAACCAGTCTGGCATTAGAACCGAAGTTCCCCCCCATGGGGCAAGTTCTGTTCTCCATTATACTAGTTTAAATCAAAAGTAACCCCACTGACTTCAGCTGAGCTACCACTGATATACACAAGTATAGCTGAGTACTGAATGGGGCCTTATGTTGCTTGAATTGATTATGAATGACATTACTCTGTTGTATTTCACAGTGGTTGTGTCAGTGTTAAACCACAGGTCAAATGGCATGTGAGTGAACAGATATTTAAAAAGGCATTAAAGAAATTCTGCTCTTCAGGAGGGAGTTTAAAAAAGATAAAGATCTTCACTCCCGTGACTTAATATGGGGCAGATGTTTCCAATATAAACTTCCTTTTAATTCAATATGATTACAAAGGGAAATAAATATTCCCCTACATTAATGATCTCCCAGGTAGGTACTATTTTAAAGTGATTACGGTATTTATAGGACGGACACACACTTTTTTTTTTAACTAGGATATAGTGGTGTGATGTTAGAACACAGTAACTAGCTCGACCTAACAGTCTCAGTGTTCTCGACTCTCACAATTGTACTGTGAGTCCTGCAATATTTGGTGTTTCTCTTGAAGCCCCAGCCCCCAGGGTCATGAGACTCTCAAATTTTCATTTTGGAAAAGGGTGTTCGTAGCCTCTTGATTGTGGGGGAAAGCTGGAAAATGTGACCCCCCCCTAGAACCACAAAACCCAGAAGGCGGGGGGGAGGGAAAGGCCCAACATGTCTTCATTTTTAAAAACTTGTGATTTTTAAGCCAAGTTCATGATTTTGGGGGGGGTTGCCTCGTTATGTGTAATGCTTTGGGTGGGCAATGCTGCTTTCTCAAACTCTAAAACAAGGCACGATATGCTAAGCTGATCAAGTTAGAGCCAAGGCTCACGCAGGCTTTATGTCAACTAGTGAACTTGGGCAGCAGTACAATATGCTGTGTTCTGATTACAGATTGAGAAGGTGTTCATTAGATCGAGCTAGCTCACACGATCTAACATTACGCCCTTAAATCCTGGTCGAGCTAAAGCCATGGAAGTACATGCTTCCAGAGTCTGCTTTATTGACTGCCTCCAGTCTCCTTAGGTGCGTTTCTGAGTCAGGGAACCAGTTATAAGACACATTTAATTCTTTGGTGTCTGAATACTCTACATTGAGACATGGCTAGAAAGGTAAGATTCCAGGGGGCCATCTGTGCTTTCCTGGCTGCTCACACATTGTTTTTTTGCTGCTTTCACACCCCACCATTGGGAAAGATAGAAGTCAGAACCTTGGCCAGGAAAGAAAGGGAGTCCTGAAGATGTAAGAGAGACTCTGGAGCTCATAAGGGGAGACAGATGGGTGAGATAACACCTGAAGGGACCACAGGGACAGTGGAGGGGCAGTGGACCTACCATCCTCCCCTCAACCACTAGAAAGGGAGCAAGGTCTAGATGGGGATATTTGTAAGCTGGTTCCACAAAGCCTGCATATGCTTTGCACGTTCCAGTCCGTGGGGGATGGCAAGGCCCCGTGGACGGGGCATCCTGCTGAGAGATGCGCATCTTGTCCCAGGCTCTGCCACAGGTTTGCTTCCCCATTTTGTGGCTCAGTTTCCCTACCTGGAACAGAGGGATAGAGGTACTTGCCTGCCTTTGTGATGCACTCTGATCTCTACAGATGAAGCATGCCTGTGTAACTGACAGGTATTATGACAGGAAGTTCATTTCACCCTTTTGTTTCTTTTCTTTTTTCTTCGCCTTTTTTTTTTAACTCAAGTCGAGCATGTTGCAGCCTTCATTGTGCTGTAGATCGGTATAATGGCTGTGGTAATGTAACATGCCATGAATACAACTGTCACCATTATAATCGTCATATAGAGTCAGTCTCGGCAGCATGCACCTTTCTAATCAGACCACTGGCACTGGAACTAGGGTTGCCAACCCACCAGGATTGTCCTTTAATTAAAGATTATGTCTTAATGAAATCTCCAGGAATTCGTCCTACCAAAATTGTCAACCCTAGCTGGAACACTTTTAATAGTGGGGGTGCTGAAAGCCACCCCCCTTATCCCTGTCCACTGCCCACCCTCCATCCCCCCGCCCCTCCGAGCTGGGGCCGGGAGCAGGGCTTTGTCTCCGGGAGGCAGGAACCCGGACAGGGGTAAGAGGGCTGAGGCTGGGGCCACAGCTGGGGGTGGGTGCAAGGCCAGCAGCGGAGCCCCGCATAAAACCTGGGAGTGCTGCAGCACCCCCTGCATCCCTCATCCCCACGCTTATAAATCAGACATATCACCAAGACCCTCTGCTCTTTTTCAATCCAGGACTCTCCTTGGCCTTTTACTCAACATATCAAAAATAGAACAGCTTGATAAGATGCTGCACAGTGTAGATGCTTTCTGGAGAGCTGTACACCCCACCTCCCACTCCCCATGGAAAGAACCAAAGCCAATGTGGCTGATAAGGTGCTGGATTTAATCTGCATATGCCGTGTAATGCTCACATCGCGAGAATGCAATTAGTGGAAGCATGAAATATTAATATGTGATGATTAAAAATGTCCCTTTTTTAGTTGTTACAGTAACAGGGGCACTAAGTGCTATGAAACAAATATTATATGTTAAAGAAAAAGGGGGGAAAGGCCTGCAGTGAAACCTCTGAAAGGGCGCAGAGAAGGTGCTTTCTTTGGGGAACAATAGGCTAGTATGGGCTACTGTCTCACCAGCAGAATTATTCCTCGCACAGGCTTTTTGTCCAAGATCTCAAAGCACTTTGTAAACAGTTCATTAAGACTCAGACAGGCCACTGTTACTAAACTGAGAGGGTAAATGACTTGCCCAAAGTCTCACAGCAAGTTAGAGCTGGAACCCAGGAGCCCTGACTCCCAGTTGCCTCCTGCTCTAACCACTATACAAGACTCCCTGTCAGAGCTAGCATTATAACCCAGAAGTATGTTTGCTTTCTACAGGTCTGGCCCCAGAGCAGAGGTTATTGTTCCTTATCCAGCTTGAAAGAAGAATTTTGATGGGCAGGTTACACTCATGTAGCATCTTGCTTGGCACATCAGTGGAGACTCCAGATCCTTTCTGTCTCCATCCCAAGTCCTTCTTAGTGGCCTGCCCATCATCTGGCCTGACTTTGTGTCCACCATCTGGCGTCTGGGCAGGAGTGTGTGCCTGCCATCCAGACGCCTTTCAATCCCATATCCTATCTCATTCTGCGATCCCTGGACAGCCTCCTCAAGCAAGAGCGGTTACAGGGGACCCAGAAAGAGGTGATCTATTATCCATTCCGTGCAAGCCTACCATATACTGTAACACGTTTCACCACCATGTAAAGTAATGGAGCTGTGCCCAGGAGAGGGGAGTAACAGAGTGCCCAGCTTCAGGCGTGAGGCCAGCAGAGTAGGGGGAAGAGCGGAGGAGTGTCACGAGCCAGACTGAGGTAGAGGTAGGTAGGAGAGCCCAGAGGTCAGGTGGAACAGAGGAGTGATGGAGAGATGAGGAGTGGGGTGACTAGATATGGGGCCAGCGGAGGATGGAGACAGAAGTGCAGTGAGCGATAGGAGGTAGGACAGTGAAGGACATAAACACCTAGATGGATGAGTGTGGGGAAAGGGTGTAGCTAAGCAGAGAACTAGGATGGAGACTGCAGGGAGAGGTAGCTGGCAGGTGAAGTGACATGCTCCAGGGTCAGGGAAGTTGGACAGAGATTGGAGGAAAGGGTGGCGCTGTGCGGCAGGTGGGTGAGGGGAGTACAGGGACATGACAGCAGAAACAGAGCTATCGATGGAGGTTCCTTTATGGCTCCTCATCACCATGGCGTCCGAGTTCCTCTCCAAGTAATGTATGCACACAAAGAGAGGCTTCTCTCATTCCTCTCCTGTCAGCTGGGACTTGATTGTTTACTGTGGATGGGGTTTTTGATTGGTTTCAGGGGCGGGAGTTGTGGTAGTGGTACTCTGGGAATGGTAATGAGAAATGGGGTTTGCCTTTGATTCCTACTCATCCTGATGTGGTCTGAGCGTGAGCTCTGGAGGCATGGACCAGGTGCTGAGACAGTCGTCTCCCGCACACTCTGGCCTCGCTCTGAAGGCTGGCAACTCCACTGATGTGGGAGAAGATAACCCTTATGGAAGGCCATAATTATGCAGAGCGATGAGATCCCTCAGGGAATTTGGGCCAATCCCATGGAATCCCATGGTTTCCGGTGGACCCAAAGAAGACAGCAGAGCGCAGGAGTGATGTGGGTCTCGAGAGCTTGTGTTTCTGAGCACATGGGCTATTGAGTTCTCAACCAGCTGCAGCTTTCTTAAGGTTGGTCATTTCACCCCAAGAATTACAATGATCAGATTGCCAGGTGAAGGAGTAGGCAGGTCCAAGGCTCAGAGCAGTTTTATGAAGCAAGTTACAGGGATTTGCTTTGTTTACCATTTCACTTTGTGAGCCAAGGCACATCATGTCATGTGTCCATGCCTCAGTTTCCCCATTTTGTAAGAGGAGAGATAATAGTGATTACCCACCTCTGTGATGAGCTCTGAGATCTGGGGGTGAAAACTGCGATCTGTAAGAGTGCTAAGTGGTTATTTTATTAGTTAGCAAGGAAGTTAAAATGGCAGAGCACTGATATGTCACTTCTCAGAGTGAAAGACTCGTCAGGCAACAATACTCCCAGAACAAGATGTGCTTTGTCCCCAGCTTTTCCCTTCTTTTACAAAACTAAACACACTCTGTGGATTAGCTCCACTGACTTCAATGGAACTGCCCTGATTTGCACCCGCTAAGGATCTGGCCCAATTGATTTCAATGGAATACGGCCTGCTATTCTGCTGAAAATCATTCGGATGTCATATCCCTCTCTCTATTCAGGCCACATATTTGCTGCACTGAGGCAGCTTTACCCACATTCCTCCTACACAGTCTGAGAGAGCTCAGCTTGCTGACGTTATTTTAGTGTTTACAGACACAAACAGCTGGTCCGAGATTCAAACATTTGTAAATATCACCGTTCTGGGTTCATTAGAATTTGGAAAGCATTTAGGCTAATAGCAGGCTGAAGCTTTCCTAAGACCGCACCTGAGATATTGGCATTTTCGTTCTTCAGAGATGCTGCGGGGAGGGGTGGAGGGCAGGCAGGATTCTATTTGATTTGGTGCTAGGGTTTGGGTGGGTTTTTTTCCTAACCAGGGTTCCCAGGATCCCTGAGAGAGAGGAGAACGAAAAGGCCTGGCTCTACCAAGATAGCATGAAGCAGGGAACCTAAGGAGACATTATCTGAGCAGGTTGGGAGCTAAAATAAACCAGATAAAATGCTATGCAAATTCTAAACATCTGATTCTAAAAGCTAATCTGAAACACTGATGGGGGGAGCATTTGTTAATAAGAGCAACCAAATGGACTACTAGTTTTCTGCCCCTTCTACCAAGTGGCTGCATAATGCAATGAGATTCCTACCTGCCTGTGCAAAACCCAAGAGTGACCTTTTCACACACCTCGCTGGTGTGAGGTGGGTGATGGTATTGGATCCTGGCAAACCCAAGCAAGTGGATTAGATTCCCTCCGGAGGGATTTCAGGCTTGCCCAACTCCTGAACCAGGTTTTGAAAAGTACATGCACAAAAGCAAGCGCATCTAACATGGGGGCATGTGGAACCTGCTGCAAGCACCCAGCGTGAGCTTTTGGATTGCTTTTAGCTATGTGTGTGCTGGTACATGCGGCTAGATCAGGCATACAGGCTTTTCAGAACGCCCCAGGTGAACTCAACGTTATATTATCTCCGGCAAGTTTTCCCACCCTTAACAGAACAGGCACCCCCCACACACACACACACACTAACTTTAGGTGTCTCCTGGGCTCGGGAGCTCAAGGGCCTCTTTCTTCCTTTATCCTCTCAGGATTAGAAGGGGTTCAGAGATGAAAATGAGCAGGGGCTTGACTAAACTGTCACGTGAAGAGAGATGGGAAAGATTTGGATTGTTCACCTTAGTGAAGAGATGGAGAAGAGGGGACATGGTACAAATATCTAAAACAATGAACAGCCCAGAGAAAGGAGGTTGGGAACTTCTGTTATCCCCATATCACAGCACAAGAACATGGTGGGGGTTGTGGGGGACATTCAATGCAATTGAAAGTGGCAAATTCACAATTGATAAAAATGAAATGCTTTTATACACAATGTACAGTTAGACTGTGGAACCCACTGCCACCAGATCTCATTGAAACCAAAAGATTAGCAGGATTACAATGGGATCAGAAATTTTACCTGGATAGCAAAAGTACTGAATTATAACAGTAAATACCAAAAGAAAAATCAACAAGAAGTTCGGATGGGTCATAAACCCTTCTGCAATCTCTAGCTTTTGGGAGTTAAGAAGAAACTTTCCCTTCCAGGTCCAGGCTATCTTACAACAACCTGCAGCAAGGTTCCTTGCACCTTGCTCTGTGCTTCTCTACACATATAGCACTACTGTGAAGTGTGTAGGTACTCCACCTCCCCGAGAGGCAGTAGCTATGTCAATAGGAGAAGCCCTCCCATTGACATAGTGCAATCCACATCAAGAGTTTGGATGGTATAACTGTCGCTCAGGGGAGTGGATTTTGTGTGATGTAGTTACACCGACATAAGTCTGTAATGTAGACCAAGCCTATGAAACATCTGGTGCTCGCCACTGTCAGAGACAGAAACCTGGTCTGGCTGGATCATTAATCTGATCCAGTCTGGCTGTTCCTGTCTTCCTAGGTAATGCTGGTGGTAAGAGTAATTCCAGCAATCTGTAGGTTGAGACCACCCTTCCCCCCTTCAACTCTCTCAGGCCACTGAGCAGCTGCCAAGCTGTAAGGAACAGGCCACGTCTACACTACCCGCCGGATCGGCAGTTAGTGATCGATCTATCGGGGATCGATTTATCACGTCTAGTGTAGAAGCTATAAATCAATCCCCGATCGCTCTGCCGTCGACTCCGGAACTCCACCGGGGTGAGAGGCGGAAGTGGAGTCGATGGGGGAGCGGCGGTGGCCGTCGATCCCGTGCCGCGAGGACGCAAAGTAAATGATTCTAAGTCGATCTAAGATACGTCGACTTCAGCTATGCTATTCTCGTAGCTCAAGTTGCATATCTTAGATCGATCCCCCCCGCCCCAGTGTAGACCAGGCCCAAGGCAAGGCAAGCTTGCTTTCCTGGGAAAAGAATGTGACAGAGGGAGAAAAGCCATTCATACTGGAGCTGGAGCTGTATTAAGACAATAACCTCCCTCCTTCCACGGAGAGTGTCTGAGCACGTCACGCTATAGTGCATGGGACATGGTGAAAATCACAGTTCATCATGTACTAGTCCCTGTGGCCCCTTGTGCTCCCCATTCCCTAGCAGAGGAAGTCCTATTGATCAGCAATCCCCGGGACTTCTGGCATGTGAGGAAAACTCTTTCTCTCCCTGCAGTTGCCAAAGGCATTTTCCTAAGGCAGGACCTTCTTATGAGGGCCAGAGGCTAAAAAAGGCTGATCGACTACCTAGTCCAAATTATCAGCATCTTCCCTTCACTTCTCCAGGAATCCTAGACGATGGCTAATAACCAGGTTCTGCTTTGCTTAGGGCAGAGTAGCTAAAACCTACAGTTCACAGGCAGAGTGCCAGCCGATAGTGGAAAACTAAGTGAATTCAAACTCTTCGCCCTGGGGGCTGGTTTTCCTCTCACACAGGGGGTAAATCAAGAGTAGCTCCATTGATTCCAGTTTTATGATGGTTTAAGTGAAATCAGAATCAGGCTCTAAGCCTGGAGTAGGCAAAGAGTAAAGACAACAGGATGTATTCCGGGACCCCAAGCATTCAAAAACCATGAGTTGGGCCGCCCAGAATCACGACTCCAAGTTGGGGCTGTCTGAAAAAGAACAAATATTGTGAGACTGATCACAAAATCACAGGCGTAACCAACACTGAGTTTCTGATACCAGAAACACCAGTGCAATTCTGGAATAACTCCACGGAAGTCGATGGAGACACTCCAGAATTACACCAGGCTAACTGAGGCCAGCACCTGGCCCCTTGTTCATCAGATCTTGTTCATGACCAGAGTGCTCGGTTTGGGCTGTAGAGTCAATAAGGAGTTTTGCTATTAACTTCGGTGAAAACGGGAGGAGGAGGGATATTATTTCAATTGAGTTTGGCAGCTCCTGGAGACTGCAAGCTGCTGTTTAGCAACAGGAATCATATACAAGAGCAGTGGTCATGCAAGCTTCCCCCATCCCAGGCCACCAATACACTTCAGCCATGTTCTGGGAGTTGTTGCTGACACGCCAATATGGGGGCCAATCAGTGGCTGGTTATTTGGTTTTAACATGCACGCCTATCTATCAAAAACTGGCCTCAGAAACCACCAGCTCCTTTCAGCCCAACCCTGATTCCTAGCTCATGTGCCTCTCCTGTGAGACCTGTTAGAAGCCAACTGTCACCCTGTTCAACTCAAAGGCAGTTTTGCCCTTGATTTGGAAGGCAGCAGAAGTAGGAGAAGGCCTAAGGACCCAAATTTTCCAAAGGGGTCTCAGTGGCTGCTCAGTACTTTCTGAGAAGCAGGCCCTAGATATCTCAAACTGGGGCCCCAGAATTAGGGAGCACTTGAAAAGGTTTGGCCCTTAACGTCTCTATTCCTCAGTTTCCCCAACTCTTCTATGCGGATAATGATGCTAACCTATGTAAAGCACTGTGAGAACTTCAACACCTCTGTGTAAGCTCGAAAGCTCGTCTCTGTCACCAGTGTTGGGAATCATTAGCAAAGGGATAGATAATGAGACAGAAAATATCATATTGCCTCTATATAAATTCATGGTATGCCCACATTTTGAATATGCATGCAGATGTGGTTGCCCCATGTCCAAAAAGATATATTGGAATTGGAAAAGATTCAGAAACGGGCAACAAAAATTATTAGGGGTATGGAACAGCTTCCATATGAGGAAAGATTAATAAGACTGAGACTTTTCAGCTTGGAAAAGAGACGAATAAGGGGGGATACGCTAGAGGTCTATAAAATCATGACTGGTTTGGAGAAAGTAAATAAGACAGTGTTATTTACTCCTTCTCATAACACAAGTAGGGGGCACCAAATGAAATTAATAGGCAGCAGGTTTAAAACAAACAAAAGGAAATATTTCTTCACACAATGCACAGTCAACCTGTGGAACACTTTGCCAGTGGATGTTGTGAAGGCCAAGACTATAACGGGGTTCAAAAAATAACTAGATAAGTTCATGGAGCATAGGTCCATCAATGGCTATTAGCCAGGATCGGCAGGGATGGTGTCCTTGGCCTCTGTTTGCCAGAAGCTGGGAATGGATGACAGGGATCACTTGATGATGACCTGTTCTGTTCACTCCCTCTGGGGCACCTGACAATTGGCCACTGTCAGAAGACAGGATACTAGGCTAGATGGACCTTTGGTCAGACCCAGTATGGCCGTTCTTATATTCTTAAAGAAAACAAACCTCTGGCTATTTTAAGCTCCAGGAGTGAAAAGAGAAATTTAATCGTAGCAAACCCAAACTACGTCCAGCTTGTTAAGAGTGGAATCTAGCAGGCACAGTGTTTCCAGTCTTAGTGTTGGGTTAATAGAATCAAAGAGGGTCGAGATGGAAATGATGTATTAGGCCATCAAGTGCCTCCCACTGCACCCAGTAAAGGATTGTTCCCTATGCCATATTTCCAAGCGCTTGGTATAATATGGTTTTAAACAATGAAAGGACCGGACCGTCTCTTCCTTTGTGCTTTTAAGATTAAAGGGCTGGGTCAGGAGTGTTGGACAACATAGGAAGAGGAAGGAAGCATGGAGCTGGTGGGCTCTGCTAAGCAGGCGCTGCATTTTGGCAGAGAGGCAGCTGCGTTTCAGTGGAGGTTGCTGTCTCGTTTGTAGCAGAGTGTTTGGTTTGGAAAGTGCTTTGGGAGGAAAGGGGCAATGTCCAGGTAAGATCACCAGTCTGGCATACGTAGCAAAGGTACATTTCCTGCCCCCCGAACTCTAAAGTGAAATTCTGAGACAGAGATTTCATGTTCCATCTCTCTGAGCTAGCTTTTCCCATGGAAGTAGCATACAATATGTATGAAACATGCAGTAATGTGTTCCTCATAATCAGACCTGCTTCTGGAAAGAGGGAGGGAAAAACCAGGCTATCACCGGACTGCTGTCATCTTCTTATGTGCTCAGCAACCACCGCAACTGGCGTGATGTCAGGCGGATAGAGCAGGACTAGAGATTTGATTTCACAGAACTGTCAATTCAGCCTTCCCCCCTTGTTTTGAGAGATGAGTCCTTTTCTCAGCTGCTGTCTCTGGAATACCACAGGCAAGGCAATCGGAACAGCATGGCTTAGGGTTATGGAAAAGGGATTGGAGTTAGTTAATAGCCAAGTCACTGAGTGGCTGACAGCCTATCTGTTCCCAAGGTAACAGTGACACCTGCTGTTCATCGGAAACTCAGCTCGTTGCAGCGCTAGGCATTTAGGGAGGCTGAATTCACAAGCTCTGCCACTGAAATGTAAAAGCAAGACTAGAGAGCCAGCAGACTGCCTGAGGCTGCAGAACAGGGAGTTTGACACCTAAATGTCATCATCTGCAGCCACGAAACTGAGCTCCTGGCTGATTGCAAGGGCAAAACCCTGGGTGCAAATGCTGGCTTTCATTTATTTTGAGCGATATAACCATTTTTAAAAGATGCTCGCCGTGCATTAAAGATACAGCCATAATTGCAGGAGCTGGACTGAGATCACTTTACAAGTTTCAGAGTAGCAGCTGTGTTAGTCTGTATCCGCAAAAAGAAAAGGAGTACTTGTGGCACCTTAGAGACTAACCAATTTATTTGAGTATAAGCTTTCGTGAGCTACAGCTCACTTCATCAGATGCATTCAGTGGAAAATACAGTGAGGAGATTTATATACACACAGAACATGAAAAAAATGGGATTGTAGTTTCCTCAGGAAGTCAGTGGTGTCTCAAAGATAGCTGAACAAGAGGCTGCTCGGCAGCTCTCCAACACCACTTTCTACAAGCCATTACCCTCTGATCCCACTGAGAGTTACCAAAAGAAACTACAGCATTTACTCAAGAAACTCCCTGAAAATGAAATTGTGGAAAAGCAGCATCACTTGCCCCATAACCTCAGCCATGCAGAACACAATGCCATCCACAGCCTCAGAAACAACTCTGACAACATAATCAAAAAGGCTGACAAAGGAGGTGCTGTTGTCATCATGAATAGGTCGGAATATGAACAAGAGGCTGCTCGGCAGCTCTCCAACACCACTTTCTACAAACCATTACCCTCTGATCCCACTGAGGGTTACCAAAAGAAACTACAGCATTTGCTCAAGAAACTCCCTGAAAAAGCACAAGAACAAATCCACACAGACACACCCCTGGAACTCTGACCTGGGGTATTCTATCTGCTCCCCAAGATCCATAAACCTGGAAATCCTGGGCGTCCCATCATCTCAGGCATTGGCACCCTGACAGCAGGATTGTCTGGCTATGTTGACTCCCTCCTCAGGCCCTACGCTACCAGCACTCCCAGCTACCTTCGAGACACCACTGACTTCCTGAGGAAACTACAATCCATCGGTGATCTTCCTGATAACACCATCCTGGCCACTATGGATGTAGAAGCCCTCTACACCAACATTCCACACAAAGATGGACTACAAGCCGTCAGGAACAGTATCCCCGATAATGTCACGGCAAACCTGGTGGCTGAACTTTGTGACTTTGTCCTCACCCATAACTATTTCACATTTGGGGACAATGTATACCTTCAAATCAGCGGCACTGCTATGAGTACCCACATGGCCCCACAATATGCCAACATTTTTACGGCTGACTTAGAACAACGCTTCCTCAGCTCTCGTCCCCTAATGCCCCTACTCTACTTACGCTACATTGATGACATCTTCATCATCTGGACCCATGGAAAAGAAGCTCTTGAGGAATTCCACCATGATTTCAACAATTTCCATCCCACCAACAACTTCAGCCTGGACCAGTCCACACAAGAGATCCACTTCCTGGACACTACGGTTCTAATAAGCTATGGTCACATAAACACCACCCTATACCGTAAACCTACTGACTGCTATTCCTACCTACATGCCTCCAGCTTTCACCCAGACCACACCACACGATCCATTGTCTACAGCCAAGCTCTACGATACAACCGCATTTGCTCCAACCCCTCAGACAGAAACAAACACCTACAAGATCTCTATCAAGCATTCTTACAACTATAATACCCACCTGCTGAAGTGAAGAAACAGATTGACAGAGCCAGAAGAGTACCCAGAAGTCACCTACTACAGTACAGGCCCAACAAAGAATATAACAGAACGCCACTAGCCGTCACCTTCAGGCCCCAACTAAAACCCCTCCAACGCATTATTAAGGATCTACAACCTATCCTGAAGGACGACCCATCACTCTCACAAATCTTGGGAGACAGGCAGTCCTTGCCTACAGACAGCCCCCCAACCTGAAGCAACTACTCACCAGCAACCACACACCACACAACAGAACCACTAACCCAGGAACCTATCCTTGCAACAAAGCCCGTTGCCAACTGTGTCCACATATCTATTCAGGGGACACCATCATAGGGCCTAATCACATCAGCCACACTATCAGAGGCTCGTTCACCTGTACATCTACCAATGTAATATATGCCATCATATATCATATATGCCAGTAATGCCCCTCTGTCATGTACATTGGTCAAACTGGACAGTCTCTACGTAAAAGAATAAATGGACACAAATCAGACGTCAAGAATTATAACATTCATAAACCAGTCGGAGAACACTTCAATCTCTTTGGTCACTCGATTTCTGACCTAAAAGTGGCAATTCTTCAACAAAAAGACTTCAAAAACAGACTCCAATGAGAGACTGCTGAATTGGAATTAATTTGCAAATTGGATACAATTAACTTAGGCTTGAATAGAGACTGGGAGTGGTTGAGTCATTACACAAAGTAAAACTATTTCCCCTTGTTTATCCCCCCCCCCCCCCAACTGTTCCTCAGACGTTCTTGTTAACTGCTGGAAATGGCCCACCTTGATTATCACTACAAAGGGTTTTCTCCTCCCCACCCCCACTCTTCTACTGGTAATAGCTCATCTTAAGTGATCACTCTCCTTACAGTGTGCATGATAAACACCCATTTTTTTCATGTTCTGTGTGTATATAAATCTCCTCACTGTATTTTCCACTGAATGCATCCGATGAAGTGAGCTGTAGCTCCTAAAAGCTTATGCTCAAATAAATTGGTTAGTCTCTAAGGTGCCACAAGTCCTCCTTTTCTTTTCACTTTACAAGTGGGGCCCTAGAACTTTCATTAGGTACCAGCAGGTAAAAGCTTTTCTGTATTATTTTTAAAGCTCTGGTTTATGAATAAAAATGGATTTCAATATTGAACGAGATTCCCCGCCAGAGCATCTCACTGAAACCCTAAGTGTCAGATTAGAATCCTGGTAAGCACAGTATAGCTAGCAGCAGTTCCCCCATGGCTGGGGCAGAGTCCTTTCCCTCACAGACAGGTTCTGAACCCTGCAACGAGGGGCCACCCGATCCCCACTCTATGGCACTGAGCGTGATGATGTACAGAGGGTCTGCTTGCTCTGTGCTCGTTGGGAACGGTCTTTCCTTTTTTAAGACCATTTTTTCTAAATGTATTTCGTGTTGGCAAAACTCTGCAGTGCGTACAGGCGACATCGCTGGAGACTGGAGCCCTCAGGGCAGGTACAGCACAGGCAGCTGGCGTGTAATCTTAACCTGACTCCATCCCCGAAACGTGCCTGAGTCCTGCTGTAAAGGGACCAACTCTTGGGCTAGGAGAGGATTTCAGGGGTCCATGGCACATTGAACCCTTGGTCTCTCTGAGGAGACTGGCACTGTAGGGCAAGAGGTGATAACTAATGTTAACACCTACCCATTGGGGAACAGAGTTCAGTCACCAACTCCTTCCAGGTGGGCCACTGAACAGCAGTAGAATATGGTAACCGCTTTCCACAATCCCACACTTACAGATAGCCTAACGGCAGGGAAGTGCAACAATAACTGTTCCTTTAGGATGAAATTCACCCTTGTGCAGAGCATCCACGCAAGGGCTATTCACCACTTAGCTCCCCAAACTAGAGCTTATGTGAAATGTACATGGGCCTAGTGTACTCATGCTACCCTTTGCAGAGGGTAAATTTCACCCTCGGTGGCCAAAATCCATTATCCAGTGAAGCAATGTTATGGTATTGTTTTTTATTCCATGCTGCATGTTGTTGTGTAGCTGAGATTGCTACTTGTCTGGACCTGTAAGAAGAAAGCTGTTGTTTTGTGGTGTAAACTATAATTCACCAGGAACTGAGTGAAGGCCAACAAATTCACTGGGGCTTTTTACAAGTGACCAGGAGTGGATTGCAATCAATCAGCTCAGAGAAGGATGAAAAGAGAAGCTCCTGGAGTGAGAAATGGCTCCGCTCCATACAGGGTGTCACAGGAATAAGGCTGACAAGACAGAATGGAAACATATCAGATGCTGAAATTCAAGAATAGCTGAGACAGAGATTATAATGGGGACATGGCACCCGATGCAGATGTGCTGGGAAAGCAACAGATGAATCAATGACATGTTCACCCAAAATCAAAAAGAGCATTGCAGGCAATCTTGTAGCCCCAGCCCATGGCCTGTGCGTGAGGGTAGTTAGCTAACTGGGCTCATCACAAGGACTTCTTGTTTCCAGCCTCAAGAAAATTCAGAGTCGAACTTTGCAAATATATATATTACAAACCCCCAAACCAAGCCAAACATCCCAGGTCTCGTTACAAACTCAGCCAAAGCTTCGTAAGGTTTGCAGCCTTCCAGGCAAACCCAGACCCAGGTCATCAATCTGGATTCAGCATGAATTTAAGCACTTGCCTAACTTTCCCTACTCAGATGCTTAAGCACCCTACTGATTCGGGGCCAGAGTGACAAGGGGCTGAGCTGTGATTTCAAAACCATGCAAAACTTGTCATGAAATCAGCTGATGCCAGGCATTTTTGACTAGGTTGCAGTTTGTGTTCAATGAAATCCAAATCAAATCAAATTTCAAAGGGGCCAGGACTGATAGGATGGGAAACCAAAATAAACTGCTAACCCCATTATAGTCTAAATTCTACCTTTTGAATTTACAAATTATTTACTACAACCAGTAGTTTTGGCTTCCAAGCCAGACTGTCCTGTCAGCCAAGTTACTGGGATGTATTACAAGAGTGTACAAATATGTTCAGTTCCTGTATGTTTTCTCATACAGCTACTTATATCTGCTGGGTTTTTTTCTCTTTATGATGCAAAAATTATGGATAAATGTATAAATCTATCTATCTGTCTGTCTATCTATCCATCCATCCCCATATACACATTGCTGTCTGTCTGTCTATGTATCCCCGTATACACCATGCTTTCTGTCTATCTATTTTGTCTTTATACCATGATCATCATTTTGGTATCTGAGCTCATTACAAGAATGTGAGCAAGCAGTGAAGAAACTGTCACACAGTGGAGAATGTCTGGTGTGATGCTGGTATATGCTCTACCCAAATAACATATGCACAACCGGATTACTAGCTGACTCTTATATTTCACCTGGCTAGGAATCGGGACTCAGATAGTTTTCCATTCACAGGATTCAGGAAGGGGAAAAAACTCGCCCCTGTGCTGTGAGAAGCAACTGAACTCACTGGTGGACATTTAATACATTGTGCTCCAAGAGGTGTCTGACTCCTCTGGGTCACGTTAAGACTGACCCTTGTGGAGGGAGGCAGCTCCTGTCTGTTACACACATCACACAGGGGCTTGTAACAAGCAGAGTCCCTCTGCTTGGGGGCGTGCAGACTCACATCACTGCAAATGGGATGGGAAAGGAGGAGGGGCCCCTCCCCTGTTCCCTCCCCTTCACCTCAGCCACAGAGCCGGCTGGAAATGCCATGGAGAGCAGGTTTCACACCCTCAGTTCAGGCCTGTGCCTAGATGACACCATCTGGTCCTAGTTGTGCCTCCAGAGACATTTAAATACTGTGCAAAACCTGGATTGGATCTACTGTGTGACTGGCAGGACTCACCTGGGCATTACAGGTACCTCTGGTAGCGGAGTCAATTAGGAGAATTTGGGGATTTCAGCACACAGTCTCATAATTTGCACTGCTGAGCGATTCTAGCTGTGGTATGGAATGCCTGTGTTTTATTCCAGCTACAGGATCCCAGAATGGAGCACTTAACTTCACTTTGTTCAGCACATGAGGACTCAGGGCAGGGATTGCATGACAGGAAGGAATTATGCCAAAGGAGAATGGAAAGCCTAAAGTTTGCCTGCAAAAATCCATGTGTAGGGACCTAAATAAGTGGCCCCTGCACAGGTGCATGAGAGAGGGAAGTCACAGCCACCTTCTTCCCAGAGCATCCATTTGAGAGCACTCAAAAACTGGCCCTTGGCGTTTCGTTTTGAGCTAGTTGTGAAAACACTGCTGTGACTTTTTCTTTAGGTAACTTGAAATCAGACTCAACATGCAAGGGAACAACATCCGATGAAGTGGGCTGTAGCTCACGAAAGCTTATGCTCAAATAAATTGGTTAGTCTCTAAGGTGCCACAAGTCCTCCTTTTTTTTTTTTTTTTGCGAATACAGACTAACACGGCTGCTACTCAGAATCCTACAATGAGATCTTTCATTATTTTTAATGATTGTGTTTTTATTTGAAATAATTAATAAACCATCACACATGCAAAGTAAAGTGCAGAAAAACTAAATCGGAACACACACACATCTTAGGGGGGTATTTACAACATCACAGACCCTGTTCCCATGGGTTACCAGAAGCCAGAGGAATCTCCTGATACCCCTGTACAGTCTTTATAGATGAAAGAAAGTGAACTTTAGATACGTTTTATCTAAAATTCCCAGATTATAGCTTGTAGCTCTGATAACTGGTATCAAACCTTTAGTCTAGGAAACGACGCTTGCAGGATCTTACACACAAAGCAATCTTGCTCTGGGGCAAACTGCAATATTCCTGGCACTGGCCTAGGTGAGTGATTTTTAGTCCCTGATCCTGAGAAGCGTTGAGCAACCAGAACTCGGTCACTATGTATCTACGTAACTCCAGTGAGAGCCACGGGCATTCAGTGCTTTCTCAGATGCGCTCAGAGTCTCCTTCAGGCTTCTGTAAACACTTGCAGACACCCAGCCAACAGAAGAGGTGGGATTGGCTTCACCACATCTCTGCACCAGCCTGGAGCAGGATGCCCCAGAGAAGGCGGAGGCTGTAGGGCACTGGAGGAAAAATGAGCCAAGCCCTGGTACTGGTTTTAGTGACACCAGCACAGAGCTGAGCTGGCACTGGTTACGTTGGCTTTGTGTTGTTGAAAAGAAAATGAAAGTGAAAGTCTGGCTGCCAGCTCTGTTTGGCTTTCTAATGCACAGTACAAAGCTGTTCAGATTGATCTGGGGGAGTGAATAATGTAGGAGTCGGGAGAGAGAGTGGGAAATGTGAATCTTACAGGCCCAGTGGTGTTCCAAGGCAGGCACCGCATTGCATATTAAAAATAGCTTTCAATACTACTGTGCATGTTCAGGTACAGTCTAAGTGGCAGACAAAAGCATCCTGCTGAATAGCGTAGTTCTACAGCAGCTCAGCAAAATAGGCACGGCAGACAGAAGGCTGAAGTTTCCATTGACTTTTTTAGGTCTGTCTGAATGAGAAGGACCAGAACTGGGTGAAAGAAATGGCATGGGGACAATCTACTCCACCCACGGGGAGCTGGAGTAATCAAAGTTTACATGGATGGGCCCAGGTGGTGGGGTTGTCACATGCAATCCCCTCAAATACAATTCTGGGGTGCAGAACTGCAGTGTAGCCTCTTCCTTCTGCAGCTGTTATTCCAGCCATGCATCTGGGGGCACCTGCAACCCCCACAAACTGCTGCAATGAAGTGATGGGATTGTTTATTGGTTTGCAGTTTGACGAAGGGTTGTAAGCCCCAAATCCCTCTCTCTCTGCCCCCCATTTTTATTACATTCATGCTATTCCCTCTAGCATGTCACACAACCTTCCTGACCCTCCTGACTTGTTCACTCAGGTGTTCAAGATGTCATTGAAGGTGCAGACAAGTAACATCACAAACAAGAACGACCCCAAGTCCATCAACTCCAGAGTCTTCATTGGGAATCTCAACACAGCCGTCGTCAAGAAATCAGATGTGGAGACCATTTTCTCCAAGTATGGCAGAGTGGTGGGCTGCTCCGTTCACAAGGGCTATGCGTTCGTACAGTACTCGAATGAGAGGCATGCACGGGCCGCTGTCCTGGGGGAGAACGGACGAATACTTGCCGGGCAGACGCTAGGTAAGGAGTCCTGATGTCCTCTTTCTACTCCTTGTAATCAAGGCACAAACTCATGTCATGAGCTGCAGCTGCAGAAGCTGTCAGAGGGGAGTCCTGAAAGCACAGGCCCATGAACAATCACATGTCTTCCTTTAATATATTTTTCTACTGTAGCTGATGTTAAATAACTTCTGCATCGCATATGCAATTCATTCTACATCTGTCAGAGAGTTTGTCTGGAGAAAAATAGATGTTCTCAATCCGTGTGTGTGTCATTTAGTATCTATCTGTATTTATTTTATTTTATTTATCACAGTGGGTGAGCAATAGAGTTTAAAAGTCATAGAAGCAAAAGACCTTGTTATTATTATTTATATTCTGGACACACCTAGAGGCCCAAATTAAGATCAGGGCTCTGTTGTGCTAGGCACTCTACATATACCGAGTGAGCTGTCCTGAACTGCTTGGTAACTAAACTGAGAAAGGGTGGGATGGGAAACACGGACACAGATCATAGAATCATAGAATATCAGGATTGGAAGGGACCTCAGGAGGTCATCTAGTCTAACCCCCTGCTCAAAGCAGGACCAATCCCCAACTAAATCATCCCAGCCAGGGCTTTGTCAAGCCTGACCTTAAAAACCTCAAAGGAAGGAGATTCCACCACCTCCCTAGGTAACGCATTCCAATGCTTCACTACCCTCCTAGTGAAAAAGTTTTTCCTAATATCCAATCTAAACCAACCGCACTGCAACTTGAGACCACTACTCCTTGTTCTGTCAGATAAGTAAAGTGACTCACCCAAGGTAATACAGGAGACCAGTGGCAGAGATAATCATACCAGGAGGTCAGCGAAATACATTATGTTAGCCAATAACATGGAACAGAGCACCACGTGAAGGCTGTTGTCTTGTCCTGTGTCATTTGTTAAGAGTCCTTATCTGGGGTGGCCTTGAAGAACTGCAGGATCAGCTCTATGTGTAGATCAACATAATGTGGATGGTCTGTCACATACTAAGGGTGACTATCTTTGAAGAGTTCTTAGATGAATAACATTGATGTTGCTGCTCTGCAAGAAACTCATGCTGCAGAGTCTGAGCAAGCTGCAAGATCCTAAATGTATAGCTATGAACTCATTGCCACTATGAACAACGCGAAGTACAGCCTTGCCACATCCGTGGTCTTAGAGATGTCGCAGTCCTGGAGGAATCCAAGACCATGGGAAACTCTACTGCTTGCAATGAGAATCAGAGAACTGACTGACCATAACAAACATCTACAAACCTCCAAATCTTGAATGGCAGGAGCCCACATTACCATCTTTTCCCCTCCCAGCTGTGTACCCTGGTGGCTTTAATAGCCACCACTCGCAATGGGGCTACAGCAGAAATGGTGAGCAGCTCACAAACTGGGCCTCATTTGTAGATGTCTACCTTTTTACAACCCTAAACAAGTAGGGAATTTTCACTCAGTCACATGGAACACTAAACACAACCCAGACCTCTGTTTTCTGATGAAGGACAATATTGATGTCCCCCTGCAAGCTTTACAAACAGTGCTTGGAAACTTTTCTTGGAGCCAACCTGACTCCACCATTCTGCAGGTCAGCTGTGGAGTTCTGCTGATTGAATTAATGCTGAAACGGTGTTGGAATTTCTGCAAAGCAAACTGGGTTGCGTGAACCGCAGCCATTGAAGACAGGATGCAGCATATCAAGTTTTCCCTAGAATACTATCACCTTGTTCATCTTCTTATCAAAGCTGCTGTGAAACACATTCCTCGTGGCTATGGTGAGGTCTGTATTCCTTGCTGGCAGCCAGAGACAGAGGCACTCTTTAAAAAGGGTGAGAAGAGCAGTGATCCGGACGCAGCAAAAGCACTAGTAGACTCATTGAACTATGTGCGCCTGAGAAGATGGAATGAGACCGTGGAGGGTCTTGACTTCACTCATTGTGGTCGCAAAGCTTGGGCACACCTCCGTGAGCTTGCAGCTGCTGACCCAGCAAAATACCATCCATCAAAAATGACGGCTAATGCTGTCACCTCACACCTTCTCTGGAATTCAACGACCAAAACTGACAAACTGACTAGACAGAAGGTGCAGAGAGCACTTTCAAAATGTCTGACAAAGCCCCGGTACTTCACTCTCAGCCCTAGACACTCAAGAAGAAATAATCAAGGCCCACATCACCACTAAAAGTCGGAAGGCTTCTGGCAAGGATGATATATTCCAAATTCATCAAGCATTTGGGAGCAAAGAGAAGAGGATAGTTGGCAGATGTATTCACTGCCATATATTTGACAGAGAAGATCCCAAAATACTGGTGTGAGGTGATAGTCACTGACATCACAAACATGGGAAACCAGCTGTTGCCCAATATCACTCCTCTCCACAACTCACCAGTTAATGGATAGGGTTTCACTGGCCTTCTCACCCCTCTGGTTGAGGCCATCCTGCCAAAGCAATAGGCTGGTTTCAGACTGGGACGAAGTTTCCACAACTTGGTTTTCACCATTACTGGTCACATTGAGGCTGGCTTCAGATGGAATCTAAAAACTGGAACCGTGCTGATAGCTTTCTCTTCTGCGTATGACATGGTATGGAGACATGGGCTATTTATTGCTCAAGGCATCAAAGGTTATCAAATGCCATAGCACTATATGACTCCTGGCCACTATGTTGAGCAGCCATAGATACCATTTCCTGGTCAATGGGTATATCAGCGAAGCATGCACCTTCTGTGATAGTCTACTTCCAGAATCTGTGCTGGCTCCTTCACTATACAACATCTACATTAGCGAGTTACCTGATAAAACTTGGCATAAATTCATCTGTGCCAATGGCATTGCTGTTGTGCCACAAGGCAAAGACCTTACCACCATCTGCAACATTCTCTCCTCCAACCTCAATACTGGAAACTCCATCCCAGTGCCTCCAAAACCTTGGTAATAGTCTTTCACCGAAACAACAAAGCCACCAAGGAACCACTTTATGTCTCCTTTCTCAATCAATGGTCTGAAATGAGCCCTGTCTGAAGTACTTGAGTGTAACCTTGGATAGAAGTCTGACTTCGAAAGCTCATCTGGAAAAGATGTGAAAAAGTAAAAGCAAGGACTAGCCTTGTCCAAAAACTCACAAGCACAACATGGGGTGCCAATGCACACACACTTCAAACAGAAACTCTTGACTAGTATACCTGCCCGCTAAATATTGCACGCCAGTCTGAGCAGGCAGCTCACATACCAATTTTCTGGACAAGCAGCTCAATACTGCAATGAGTATGAAACCTGGAACATTTAAATGAACACACATCCAATGGTTGCACATTCTGGCACATATACTCCCACCCAAAATCTGGAGATACACACACACACACACACACACACACACACAGCCTGTGAGTACAATGGAACCATGGCTGACCTGGATTTACCATTTCATGAGCACCTCCAGAACTTTCCAAAGACACAGCTGAAATCCCCCAAGTCTTCTTGGGATGAGGCTAAAGCTCTTAAGGAGTCCTCATTCAATCCCGAAGTGCACTGGAAAGAATTGTGGGATAATGCTAATCTCCCAAACAAACAACTAATTGCTGACCCCTCAAAATAATGTCCGGGTTTCAACGTACCCCAGAAGCAATGGCCTGTGGCAAGTGCTGTCATCTCCTACACCTCTGGAAGAGGAGAGACAATGCATAATGTGACTGGGCAGCAGTCACAAGCTATGGACCACATTGTAAATCAGTCCCTGCTTCGATCGCTTGCCAGTGGCATTTCAGAGTTACACCAAGACTCTTCCAAAGCTGCCTCCTGGCTCATTAATCTGGCCTTGGCTATCCTCTCTTGCCATTTGAGAAGCAGCAGAGCTAGGAATAGAAACCCGTTCTCCTGAGTCCCAGGCCCTGGCCATTGGAGCATGTTTCCTCTTGCAGGTGTCAATGTTTTCTTTAAAAACTTCCGCTGGAGACCTGCCTGTTGTAGCTTTACTGGTGCAGCCATGGGAGCCCTAGCATAGTAAAGGCACTAGCAGCCACTTGTGTTTTAATCACCAAATCGTGCTGACCTGCTCTGACCAACGGATTGAGATGCCAGCAGCAGGTCTAGGGTAGTGCTTCTGCCAGTGACAGACAGATGTAAAAGTCTTTATTCTTCTATTCTGTTCTCTATAAGTCCCTATACCAAGCTCATCCCCATAGCCTCTGGGCGCCTTCCAGCCATTCATCAATCAACTTGACTGCACATCTGTCACATGTTGTTTGTTTTCTCATCTTCTCCCCAGAGGGAGAAGCGTGTGCAGGGGAGTGTCTTGTTTTGTAGTTGCTTTTTTAAAAAATAAATATACCTGTTGCTCTGTGTTCATGTTACAGAAGGCAAGGTCAAAGAAATGCACCTGGCCTTGGAAAGGAAAGTGGTGAGGTTTGTGATGGTCCCGAATTCTAGAGGGAGTTCCTTCCACAGTCTTGGACCATCCCCAGAGAAAGTTCCGTCTCTCCCACACTGACAGGCTTTACTCTAGCGCATTACCAGTTGCCTGAGACAAACCGTCTCCAGCTGCATCCTTATTTTTCACGTTGCTCTGAAATGCCACATGCTGAGGAGCTCTTGTCACCAGGTACAAACTGAGAATTGGAGTTGCAGACAACATTTTTAATCAAAAATTGGCAATTCTGAGCCTCCAGCAAGCGGGGGTTGTGCTGAGGGTACCAGCTGTGCTAGACACCGAGTATAAGAGATTTGAAAGCCATTCCCACCTTGCTCTGATTTGAGGATGACAATCTGAAATAAGAACATGACTGCTGGACATGTTTTAAAGAGGCTGTGTTGTTATTTACCCTGTGAAAGTCCATCTTGGGTTTGTTCAGACAGATTTTGGCCTGCAATGAAAACTGCTTTTCGTGTGTCTTCCCTTTGAAGCAGAAGCAGAATTGAAGGTCAGAGGTGAAATGCAGCTGCAGTGTCACTTACTCCCGTTCCAGATGTCACCCCGATGGTCACCAGATTCACAGTTGCATGGACAAGACCTTGTTGGGAAAGGGAGGTCATGCATGCATCGGAAGCAACCATTACATAGAATTACTACGAATAGGCAAAAGTTTCCCAGCCATGTTTCCTGCAAGGAGGTCAGAGCAGAGGAACAACTCACAAATTGGGACATTCCGGGGTTCTCTAGTTACTATTCTCATTCAGCGACTTCCCCACAAATCAGATCAGCCTATTGTTATAGCGGCCAGCACTGCAAGCTCTACCTAGGAACTGAAAACTGTCTCCCTCATACCTCATCCCCACTAACAAGCTTGCTGCAATTAGAACTCAGCTGACAGGTCTGCGGGTGATGTGAGAGCCAGAACAAACTCCAGCTCACGCCCCTTCCTTATCGGGGGACCATGGGAATCCTGCAAATTCACACACAGCAGGCTGTGTGGAAAGAAAGTGTAGTCCCATGGGACAGTGGACCAGAGTCCCTGCCTGGCACCTGCACGTGGAAAGGCCTTCCAAAAAGGGGAAGTTGCAGCTGCTCCAATAGCCCCCAAAGCCTCTTCCCAAGAGGTGAGCAGGGGTAGACAGGGAAGGCACCTGGCAGATGGCGCTACTTTCGCTTTCCACTGGCAGACCTCTGTAGAGCCCCAGCCAGAGGATATAGCCTCTGCGTCTGGCAGAGAGCAGCAATGCCATCACCATCTGCTTTCTCGCCAGGGGTGAACACCTCATCTGGCACAGCTGTCTCCACAGACACAGCTGGGAAGGGCTAATTGCCAGTGAAATTCAGCCACTTCCTTGTGCCGTCCATGCCCATTCCTAGACCTCCATAGACAACAGGGTGTGGGAGGGCAGAGGACAGGTGAGCTGCGTCCACCACTAGCACCACTTAGCATGCCTTGGTTGCCACGTCCAGCCACTGTCCCCTTCCCTGCCCCTTTCCCTCTTTTTCTATGAGTGGCCCTTCCCACTTCCCCCTGATCTTCTCATGTCACATCACACTGAGCCATGATCAGGGGGATGAGCAGTGACTGGGAATTGTCTGAGTGTTGCCTCTTCAAAGGGTTTATAATATTTTATTTTTTAGTGGTGGGGGCAAATTTGGGGCGGATTGAGGTTCAGGACAGTCTCGATTCACCTACGAAAGTGAAACGGCACCTCAAAGAAATCAGAGCTTTGGTTCTCTAAACTTAGACTCAGGCCGATATGATGTAGAAATGGGCCTGGAAGTCAAAGCAAGAGCAGTCATTCTTTGGCAGGTTTCCAGTACTGCCAGCCCCAAGTGTTCAAAGACCACAAGTCAAGCTCCCAAAATCACGAGATTGGCTTACAAATCATGAGATCATAAAACAGAAACAACAACAAAAACTTTGGGGCTCTGTTTATTTTCCTTCTTGGTTTTGAATTTTTAAGGTGCACGTTTCAGGCTTTTCTCTGCAGCCATGAGGGCTACACATTTCTTTTTTCTCCCAGGGAAAGCTGAGAATCTCACCTAATCATATGACACGTGCTAGGGCTTAAGAAAAAGCACTATTACCAGACTCACGATAAAAGCATGAGAGTTGGCAACACTGTTCATTTAACGACAGCCACTCTCACTGAGCCAGATAGTCAGCTGGGGTAAACCGGCAGAGCTTCAGCAGAGCTGTGCTGATTACATCCGCTCAGGATCTGGCCCAATACACTTTGAGATTTTTACTTCTGGCTGAGACCAGAAGCACCGATTAAAACAAGAAGTTCAAGCCTCGAAAAAGGCTCCAAGTTTGAGTTGGAGGTGAAGGTTTGGATCTGTTGTTACATTCGATCAGATTGGCACCTCCACCCTTAGGGGGTCACCCAGGTGCACTGGTTTCTGAACAGCCCGGCCCGCTTTCAATAATGACCATACTGGCTTTGCAGGAAACACCGCAGGTACTCTGTGAATGAAACAGCCCTTCCCAGGGAGCAGGGTCTTTCCTGCTGCCATTGTTCAGACAAGAAAGGGAATTAACACCAAAGAAGTTGTATTAAATGCTGTTGAAAACCCCTGATATTCTGCACGGAATGTCAGTGCTTCGGTGTCTGCCATTCTTGTCTGAGCTGCTACAGTATTCTGCTTATCCCCCTGGCACCTTTCAAGCCCCTCTCTAATAGACCATGTTTCAGTGGGTATAAAATGCTTCCACTCTGATTCAGTAGTGTTTCACACCTGCTTTTGCACAGGGATAAGTGACGGTGCAAGGCAGTGGAAAATTCAGGCTCATTCATTTTAATTTATTTCATAATGTACTATGTCTCCATTGACATGGACGAAACATCAATCTGCCATAGGCTCAGTGGTGCTGCAATACCAACCAACCCTCGTATCAGCCACCCCACCCCACAAGATGAAACAAATCTCCGTAACCTCAGTCCAGGGTCAGACAAATGCTTGATTGAGTAGATGAGCCTGGCACTGGACTCTAAACCCAGTGCTGTGAAGTATTACAGGCCTTAGATTCCATAGAAATTGAGTGTCTGGCGGAACTGAGCACCCTGAAGGCCACCAAACAAGGGGTTGGACAAATGCCATCGAAAGCCTGTTGGCCAGTGAGAGCCCACCAGCCAGAATGCCCACCCTCGAAGTTCTCAAGAGTGCCAATCTAGGGCATACATGTATGGAGGACCCCATTTTGCATTTGGTTCTCTGTCCGTGACCCTCATATGTTCTTGTACAGCCATATTTTGTATGTATAGCCTAGGCACCGTTTTTTCCGGGTTTATGAGCCCTGCAGCTTGCCTGGAGCTCCTGAAAATGATTACAAGTTAACTTGAAATTCAGCTACTTGTGGGTTGTGGGTTGTGCTACTTGTTTATTTGGGCTGTAAGTTCCTAGGGACGGGGCTGTGGATCCTTATTTGTCCGTACAGTACCTAGCACACTTTTTTGCACTATATAAATAATGGAAAAAAATAAGAACAGAAATTTAACTCACTGCATTTCATGCAAAGTGCAATGGGTCCTGACAAATTTAGTCTAAAGACACAAATGTTTCAAGATTTAGTTTCCTGCCAAATCTCGCTGGCATCAGCAGGGCTGCTCCAGGGACGCTCATGCCTGTGGTAGCCCATCCCATCATGTTCCCACAGATCAGTGGCTCCTCATGCTTCCAGCTTTGCTGGGGGAAGGCTCCTTGCAGTCATATGAGCTGTCTGCTTCTCCTCTCCGTTCTTCACCCTGCTGGATCACCACCAGGAAAAAGGGGGTGGGAGGAGACAGCAGTACAAAGTAAGGGACCCAATACTGGCCCCACCAACAAGCTGCATCAGTTCCCCCATCACAAAGCACCAGCAAACATGCCCCGTGCACCACAGTACTCACTCCTGAGAAGGCAGCCAGCGTATGTTCACCCCTATGACTACCCCAGCAGTTCCAGCTACTCTGCCATTCCCATCTACTCCATCACCCACACACCCAGCACTTCCAGGTACCCCAGTGCTCCGAAGCACCCCACCCCCACCCACAATGCCCCAGCAACCACCCACTCAGCTACCTCCCAGGCTCTCCAACCCAGCACCCACAGCCAGCCTGACACCCAGCTCCAACTTACCCAGCATCTACAGCTACCCCACTGGGCACCGCAGATGCCTCAGTATTCATTCATTCTGCGACCTCCCAGCTGTCCCCCAGCTTCCTCCTCAGATTCCCCCACCCAGCACTGAGCTATCCCTCAGACGTCCAGCACCCACCACTCCCCCACCGCTCGCTGCAGGTGTCCCAGTGTTCGGCCACCCCCGCAGCCTCCCTCACCCACCCAGGTACCTCCCAGGCTGCCTCCAGGCACCGTCCAGCACCTCCCCCCAAGCCATCCAGCCACACACCCTTCCGCCTACTGTACCACAGCTGCCAAGTTTTGTGCAGCTCCCCATCCTGTCCCTGTCATTGCTCGAGCCAGGGTGTGTTGACCATAAGATGAAGTTTATGAATATAGGTAAATTATTTGCAAATACCCAAATTAGCCCATTCAGTCATTTGCATAAATGGCACGTGTGGAACTGCACAAAATTTGGCGCTATGCATCATTCACAGATCTCTAGGCTCAGCTGTATCCTTGTGAGCCCCCGGGAGACCTAAGCAATACCATACCACACAGGGTATGTCTACACTGGAAAACAAAACAAAACACAGCAGCAAGTCTCAGAGCCTGGGTCAACTGACTGGGGCTTGCGCTACAGGGCTCAGAATAGCGGTGTAGAGGGTCCCACGCAGGCTCTGAAATCTGGCCCGCGGGGAGTCTCAGAGCCCAGGCTCCAGCCCGAGTAGGAATGTCTACACGACTGTTTTTAGCCTCACAGTACACACCCCGCGAGCCTGAGCCAGTTGACCTGGGCTCTGTGACCCGTGGCCTCAGGGTTTGTTTTTTTTTTGCGGTGCAGACGTACCCACAGAGAACTTAAAAGTGCAGCGGTTTTGTTGGCAGTGTGACCTAATGACAGTGAAAGGGTGACACAATAAACGTCCACAAGGATTGAATGTGTAAGCGGCAAGGAGAATTAGAGGAGGAATTGTACAGGGTAGGCTAACTAAGGGGTTTCTCTTAGCCAATTTCACTTCCACCATCTTGTCTTGTAAGCAAATTGTAAAATCTTTGGGATACAGACCCGTGTTTGTACAGCACCTAGCACAATGGGGTGCTGGCCGGGGACTGGGTTTCCTGGCAGCGATGGTAATAAAGATAAGCAATAATAATAATAGTAGAAACCCAGTGTGAATCAAACCCAGCAAACTTAGCACCGTTCTCCTGGGAGTGCTGCCCACGCTGCATGTGCTCCCTCCCTCCATCCTCTCACCCCTCCAAGCATGAGCACACTGATCAAAAGCACCTATCACCCAGCTATCTGGCTGCATTCCCTGGATTCAAAGGAGGGGACTGGTTGGCAGTGCACTGGTTCTTGTGGGTACAAGTCATGAAGAATTGGGAGAGTCCTGGGAAGCTCTGCCAGGCAGAAGAGAATTGCTCCACTCCCAGGCTGGGAAAGTAGGACAGTGCAATATGTCACCTCTCTGATGGATTGTTTCTGTGCAGTTTTGTGTCCATGCCCAGAGTTAGTTTGCTTAGGCTTTGCGCAGATATAATGAAATTGGCCATATCTCTCTATTCTCACGTCCAATGCGCTCATTCAGCGTGGAGGTTCAGGACAGAGATTTCCTCAGCCGATCAGAAAATTTCATTCTCACCGTCAGTGGAATGAAACCTGCCTCTGAGATCAATTGGGGTGACTGCAGACATGCTTCTGCACCCTGTGCAGCTTTTAGAACAGGCCAACCAGAGGAGACCTCAAAGGGGACTTCAGACCTTTCCTTTGTGTCCTATATTTAGTATTAATTTTATACTTGGAAGAAGAGAAATAAATTGCATCTATCAGCCAACAGAGGCGAAGGGCTTACACATTCTCCATGTTTCGTAAAGAGAGCACTGAATTCTCCTTGGAAGCCAATCCTAGAAAGGCATGAGCTGCAAGGGGCTTTAGGAGCCAGGATTAGCATGCGCCCAGTGGGTTCTCTGATTAGAAGCTGATTGTTTGCCAGCTGCTGTAGGTAAGGGGAAAGAGGCTTGTAGAGAGAGCAGCTGCTTTGGACATGTGGACAAGGCCCAGCAGGAGCCCCAAAGTGTTAGCAGAGGCAGCAGAAGCTTAGCAAAACTGTTTGGTTAACACAATACACAGCTCCCTGCTAGGAGTCTGTGTGGGCAGGTAATTGAACCATATGATGTGGGGATTGCATCTGTGTCAACAAGATGGCTGCATGTACTCAGAGAGCCAGCGCTGTATGAGATGAGTTTTATATGCTGACGTTAATTCAGGGGGTTGATTCATTGCAGATATCAACATGGCTGGAGAACCTAAACCTAACAGACCCAAAGGGCTGAAGAGAGCAACCTCCGCCTTGTACAGGTACGTCTTCAGTACATCACCTCCCCAGAGTGAGACAGCAGGGGGGATGGCTTTTCAGCAGGGGATCCCAACCAGGGCTGATATGTCATGCTCCTCTGGCTGGACTGTCCGAGCTCCCACTCCTGGGCTGCACCATAAATCTCAGTGCCAGGCCCTAATGCTGCCAACTACCCATTCAGTTCTTCCTGCTGCAGTCCACCATGGAGCTGGGCTACTCTGAACCCCAGGCTTGTACCAGAAGCAGCCCAACTTCCACGGTAGGCTACAGTGGCACAAGGGATGATGGGCCAAGGATGCTTGCTGGCATAGCCTAGGTTTGGCCAGACGATACAAGGGGGAAGCAACAGCTTTATGGGAGTCTTCATCAGGCCCCCAGAGGGAGGGAATAAATGATCTATTCAGTTTTGACACAGCGTGAGTCAAAAGAAAACAACTGGCAAATTCAAAGGTTTCCATCCCGCACTGCTGGATCCATAAAACTTCGCTCGCTTTTGATACCAGCTCTCATGTTAATGAACCTTCCCTCCCCGGCCTCCCCCAGCAACTTGCTTTCAAGTCACATAATTGCTTTAAGCAAATCTCCGTGTTCTTTTCAGCGGCCGCTTTTAGGCCCTGCTTCCACACCTTGAAAAGCCCCATCTGGAGATGAAAGGGAAACAAGCTATTGTTCTGCCAAGTGGTTATCCCAGGGCTTTCGTCTTTGCCCAGATCAGGCACCTGGTGCAGTCTTTGTGACAGTGTCTGCCAGCAGCCAGAGACGCATCAAGTGCTGTGGGGCCTGCATTAAAGAGGGTTGGGGGGGGCAGGATAATCATTCCTGATAATGGCATGGAGACATTGAGGTTGCGGGGGGACATTTCCGCTCTCTAGCACAGTCCACCGAGGTGTTCCACTCCCAGAGCCCTCAGGTCAGAAAGCACTGGGTGGCCCGAGTGAGGTACAGAGCCTTTCACTGCTAGAGCAGCAGTTTGCACATGGACTGTGCTGGCAGCAGCTGAAAGCCACGGCTGCAGGAGGAGGGAGAGGGCTCTAGGAGCGCTTCTTCAGGTGGGCGGGTCAGTTTTAAAAAACATAGACAGAATGGTCCAAGGGACTTAGGAGCAGCCCAGCTTTCACTGACTTTAATGGCATTTGGGTGTCAGGCTCCATTCAGCCACTCTGAATATCCCAGGCTCAGCTCTGTCAAGCCAAAGAGGTGCAGGCAGGAAGGAGGCAGCTGCAATGCAGCACCCTGCCTCTAATGGCCACTCTGACCCCCTGCCAAACCCTCATCCCCTGGCAGCTAAACGTGGATGAGATGGACATAGCCAGGGGAAACCCAGCTGCCAGCTAGTCACCCAGCCCACAGGTCCTCCTCCTCTTCTTCCCTCCAGATCAGAATGAGAGACAGGGGTGGGGGGACGGACAGGAAGGCCTTAAACAGTGGAGGGGGCTTTGTTGGGGGGATTTTGGAGAGAGGAGATGTGGGGGAAATGGAGGGGCAGGGAGGACTTCAGAGTGGGAGACTGTGGGGGCAGAGGGACCTTGAAGGGTGGGGAAGCAGGTGTAGGGGGACAAGGGAGGGGAGTACCAGCAGAAATTTGGTAGGGAAGACCTTGGGGAGAGGGTGAAAGAAATAATGATGGGGAGAGGGAGAGAAGGAGATACAGTGGGGAAAGAGAAGAGAGTGAGGGGGCTGGGCAAACAGTGCCGGGGACCCTGACACATGGGGAACCAGGAGAGACTGGGGAATGAGAGGGCAGAACGGAGGAGCCGGGGGAAGGAAGGAAAAATGCAAGGAGAGCAAATAAGGAGGGAGCATGGAGCTGTAGAAAGACAAGGAGGCTAGAGAACGGGACAATGGGAGGAGCCATGGGACATGGGGGCAGGGCCTGAGGCACGTGAAGGAGTGTGGGGTGAATTGGAATGAGACAGCGTTGCCAGCTCTCCAGATTCTATCATGAATCTCATTACTACTGATGGTTTTCTTAAGCCCCTGCGCCTGGAGTCATGTGAATATGGGAGAAACTCAGCTTTTGTTTGAAAATACAGTAGGTTTCTGGTTGCAAAGAAAACACTTTTAAATGTGACCAAGGGAAGACTCAAAAACCAGAAGGCTAATAAAAAGAACCCCAAAATGTGTTGGGTTTTTATAAAATCTCATGATTTTTATGCTAGTCATGTTATGGGGTTTGACTCGTGATTTTTGACTGCTTGGTGTTGGTAACACCTGCAGATAACAAGGGAAGGAGATGTGGTGGGATTTTTTTTTAGACAGGGGAACTAGGAGAGAATAGTGTTTTTTCCCATGAAAAAAAAGTGGGGGGGGTGAGGAAGGGAAAACAAGAGGTACATGAAAGGGAAAACACAAGCGCTGGAGAGAGAGTGGAAAGAAAGGAAATGCAGAGACAGGGAGGTGATGGAACAGGGAGATGGAGCAAAAGAGAAGAACAAAGAAAAGGAGAAATGGAAAAATAAGGAAGAAAACATAACTCTGGTTATGGTGAACTAAATGCATTATGTGGGACTTCTGCTGCCTCTCTGCCCTAGCAGGAATTTAACCCAGTGTAAACTGGCTTCTGTTGCTTCCTGTAGCTGTATTTTATTGATATTTACCTGGCAGGCATCCCACTGCTCTGTAATTGTTGGGAGAGAGGACGACAGAATGATGCTGCTTTGGGGATTTGAGTTTTATTACTTGGTGGCTGTTAAAGTAGGGCAGGCGTTTATTTATTATTTTTAATTACATGAAACAGTGGTGGGCAATGGATTTCTTCTGAGCCTAGCGCCTCTGATTTAGGACACTAAGAAACACCCTGAAATAACGAACAGGCCAAAATTAAGAGAAACACCTAAGACGGAAACAGAACAGTGGGGACGATCTGAGCCAGTTTGCTAACAGGCAGCTCAGAGGGAAACAGACTGCTTCTCCGGTCACCAAGCGGATGGGGAAAGGGCCCAACGAGGTATTTCTCGCCTGGTGTTTGGAGATTCTGGTTACTCTGGGGTAAAATCCTGGCCACACTGAAGTCCGTGGGAGTTTTCCCATTGATCCTGTGTATTTAAGGTACATCAATATTGCTGGCTATGTGCTCTGGCTAGTGAGGTTAAATGGCAAGTATGTTCTGGCTTGCAGCTCCTTTGTTATTGTTACCGCCAGCTGTCTTTGTTGCTTCCCTCCCCAGGGAAATGGTGCCATGTCTCTGAAGTGGATGCTATGGGCCAAGCTTTCAGAAATCTGAGTTTCGAGCCAGGGTTCAAATCTGAGCGCTCGCACCTCTGATCACTCTCTTTGTGTCCACAGTGAAGTGCAGTAGGTGGAGGCTCGTACTCACCCCGGCAGTTCAACAGTGGCACAGATTGTGTCCAGAAATGGGAGGCACCTCCCTGCTGGTAACAAGTCCCTACATAGGGACCACGCTAACCAAAACTTCAGGAGTCCCTGCCTGCATCCCAAAGATTGATCAGTCTCCTACAGATGCTGTCCTCTGGACAACTAAATCTTCTTTCCCTTGCTTCCTCCCTGTTCCCAATCCTGGACAGCATCTTCCTCTCAATTCACTTTCTCCCTAACCCTGCTAGATGAGCTCCTTGATCGTCTACTTCCAGAAGACAGACAGTTTTGCATTGTTGTCTCAAGCTCCCATGGACGCTATTTTCATCCACCCCTGAGTCAGGCAGTGTCCAGAGATGGTACCTCCAAGTCAAAGCTGAACCACATCAGAAAGTTACTTTGGAAGAAGTTTGCGCTGCCACTTCCCTTGCTATAGAAGATTTCAGGTGCCAGGCCTGTCAATCCAAGATCATTCATCAGTACTATAGACCCCGAAAAGAAAAGAACCCACCCAGTCTCAGTAATGGTGGGCGTATCTGATGCCCCTTTCTGAGAATAGCTTCTGCTGAGACCTTTCTAAGTTCAGAGCCCAGTAGTTAGCATCTAAACTCAGCAGAGAACCCGTTATAGTAATGCACTGTGTTTTGCATACTGTGCCTTTACCCACAGGGATATTCATTGAGAATATGATCTATGATGGCATCATATTGTCTGCCACGGGCTTATAAACTGTTGCAGACAGTTATGGGGTGGATGCCATTAAAGTCTGTGGTCTGTTCTAAACCTTTGTCCCCTGGAATGGAAAGGAAATGAAATTCCAGCAAGTCAGACTGGGCGGGAAGGAGAGGGTGTGAGAGGGAATTACGGAGTTATAGCACCGTGATTTCAGAGCCATAAAACTCAGCATAGAGGGAAAGATTATGGCTCTGAATGGTGGAAAATCGTTCTTTAGCTACTGAGGAAGTAGGGTGACCAGGTGTCCAGTTTTCGACCAGAACACCCAGTCAAAAAGGGACCCTGGCAGCTCCGGTCCCACTGCGGCTGTGCTTGGGAGCTGCAGGCCAAGTAGCCTCTCGGAGGTGCCTACACACCAGTGTAGCCATAGGAAAGCTCTCGGTGCAGCTCCACACAGCCAATCATGGAGGGCGGTTATCAGGACAGAGTGGGGATGGACTTTGGGATCTGTGTTTATGCAACTCCTCTGGCCCCAAACACCATATGCACAGGGCAAGAAGGGACTGAAGCCAGTATTCCAGCCCATAAATAGGCGTAACTGCCTTGCTGACTGTATCAGGAGATGGACTCCACTTCCCTCACCCTCCCATACTTCTTGCACAGTGTCCAGTTACTTGGGGTGTGTCTTCACTACGGACTAAATTGGCACCACTACCATCGATGCAGTGGGCATCAATTTAGCGGGTCTAGTGAAGACACGATAAGTCAACGGAGGAGTGCTCTCCCGTCAACTTAATTAATCCACCTCAACGAGAGGCGGAAGCTATGTCGATAGGAGAGCATCTCCCATTGACATAGCATGTTGTAGACATGTAGATGTAACGTCGACTTAAGTTACATAACTTATGTAACTTAATTAGCCTAACTTAGATCAAATTACACCACTAGTGTAGACAAGGCCTTAGTCTTTATGTTGGAGAAGGGACTTTCGTGCCATATGTGGGGAACTAATGGAGCTCAGCAGTGAAATCAACTCAAGACTACCAAACTATCTTTTCAGCTGATACTTTCTCTACTGCTGGAATAATTATGACACTACAACAATTAATACAGGGAGTAAGTCAGCACAGCATGCCACTTCTCACTGCCTGTGATGTGCCCTCAGACAGGTCACTAAAGGTGCAACCACTCAGATTCACACCAGCAGGTCAGGTGCATTCTCAAAAAAGGTAACACAAGCTTTGCACGTGCAAAATGAACCCACAAGGCTAAAAAGATTTTCTCCTCAATCCCTTTTAATTTGCTAGTCATGAACCTGTGTGGATCATAAATAATTAATAGGTTATTTAGCGATTTAAAGCTGAAAAAAGGAATTGAACTGGAGACTATGCCTATCATAGAATTCAGGAATGGTGCTGGCTCTCTCTCTTAAACAGCGTACGTATTACTTTTTAAATACTATATAGCCCTCTTTGTTACCTACTGATTGGAAAATTGCAACAATTATCCCTGAACATAAAGGGAATCATGAGCTGTGAAATTACCGAGCGCACAACTTGCAGCTAAACAGCTCAATCTAGGGCACAAGACAACACTCTCTTTTAATCAGTGCAGTTTGCAGTTAGATAGAAAATATATGTCTGATGCACTGAGACCAGTTTCCAGAGATGCTGGTTCGGTTACCCAGGCCCATGTTCTCACATCTCTCAAGAGGTGCCTAAGGCCCAGTTCTTCTAAGGTATTTGTTGCCTAACTCCCATGGAAGTTAGGTACCTAAATACCTTTGAGTCTCTGTTAAGCGTGTTAGCAATGAGCTGATGGGGACGTCTGCACATCAGCAAATAAGGGTTTTGAATTCTTTATCTGCTGAGCTAATGAGAGCATGATGCTATAAGGTGCTAAACAGCTCACAAGATCAGGCTCCTTCTCTCCAGGTTAAGCCAATTTTCAATTGTTAAATGGCCAGGTTCAAGATTCATAGCCAGGTTGCAGTTGAGGAAGGTCTGTCTATTTTCTCATTTACATTACAGACCTCCCTATTGGGGCAGAATTCACAGAGCCCGCATGAGGTCTATGCAGCTTTAGGGTGGGATTTAGGTACATGCCTATTGGCAGCATGTCTGATAGCAGATGATCCTATGCGGCACAAACACAGTCTCTCCCATCTCCAGCGTTTGTACCATTGTTTGAGCTACTCAAGGGCCATTAACACTCAGGAGGCTACTTTATCTGAAGTTCTGATCACAGAGTTAAAATGGGATTCCATGAGAGTAAACACCAGGAGAGCCACATGAAAATCTCTGGACTAGCCCAGTTTCCTTCCATCAGTCATGGTTGGCAGGTGTTGAACATAGCATTTACCCATGTTGAGACCAGACCAGCTCCCCATCCTACCCTAAAGTTGGACTCTCAGCATTCGAGAGAGTAATGGTCTGGTTTTCAGCCCAGCCTTTATCCAGCTTCTGGTTTTGTACTCCCACTTATTTATAGATGTCAGTGTACTTGACTGCACCTCCAAATCAGATATGTAAATTTCAAAACATCAATTATACCTGCAAATACTGAGGTGCAAAATTGTTCTCATAAATGTTTCCACCACCAAAATGGGAGGGTTTCCAAATCTGCCCTTCCATCTCTAATACCCAAAATGGCACTGAGAGGTGTTCATCACTGAAAACAATATTTCAACTTTTAGCACAGGCCACTTAAAACACCAATTTACTGGTGTGACAATTCTAAGATAGGCATAACTCTTTACAAATGTGTTGTCTTTGGCATTAGAAAAGGCATCCTTCCAGCTGGCTGTGCTAGGGTGGATCCATAAGTGTTTTAGACATGGATTATCCAAGAATACACAATTCTGATTCTGAGAATGAGTCATATAGGTGCTCCAGTGCCACAGGGATGAGAATGATACGATGGATCGATGGATGAGAAAGAAAGAAAGAGAAAGAAAGAAAGAAAGATAACTGACTTGGCAAACACTATGGAAACAGTATAGTTTATTGGTTAAAACATCAGACCACCTGCATTCTATTGCTCATTCTGCCCCGGACTCATTGCATACTGGGCAAGTCAGGGTTTTACAAAGACTTCTCTTAGGGTGGGTTAGTGTAACAATAATATTAGCTATCAAAGAGAGAGAACAGTGTTTCCTTACAGAGAATAATGATGAGATATGTTTATGTAGTGCCTGGCTCCCCACCTTGGCTCCATGGATTACACAGATTATTTCCCTTGAATGAATAATTCATTGTCAAATTACACCGTGTTGTATTCTAAGTCATTAGTCAGGACCACTAATCCCTCAGGGGAGGGACTCTGATTAAAGAAAGAGGAGCAACAGGTATTTTATGCAGCATCCCGGAGTGAAAATCTGGGGCTGAATGGTAACCATTTAACAAAGGGAGGAATGCCCTTTCACTAGTACATATGTAGAAATGGTGACATTATTGTAAGCACTGGAACTGTGCCCCCCTAGCTGCTCCCCTCCTTGGGAGGAGACTTAATTCGGCCCATCAACAAAATAGACTCAGGTCCTAAAACGAGATCCACCTGGGCTGCCCCTGTGCGTATGTGGAACCCCTAGGGCCCTTAGTTCCATCCGCCTGGTTCCGACCGCAGGATCAGGGCCTTAGAGGAACGCTAATTCAGAGCGAGCTTCAAGGACGCGATTAGTAACTAAAGGTACTAAAGGCCGACAGCGATCTGAGAGGAGCAGTGAAAAATCAACTGGGCAGGAAAGGAGAGAAGCAAGAATGATTCAAAGAGGTGCTGAGTGTACTGGACTTTCTGCCTCCTGTGATTCCCAGTGTAACCTCCCTTCCTCTACCCCAGCCACTGCAAGCTTCCCACCTGCAAGGTCTGGCAGTGAGCATGCACATGGAATGAATTACTGCGGTGACTAAAGAGAGTGATTTCTCTGGGTTGGAGTTATGGGGGCCATGCAGAGATGCTACCACCTGCCTCCCCAGCCTATGGATGGTGGGAACATTTCCCTCTGTAGAGTCACCCGTCTCCTAACCTTTGGGAACAGGATCCCAGCAAGAGCTGGTATGGTTGGAATCTGCTTTGACTGCCAGGTACAGAAAGGTGTCCAGGGAGAAGAACACAGACCATTTTATAGGTAGGGATAGGAAGATGCTGGAATAGGTGATTCTTCTATATGAGCGCAATAGACAGACTTCGTCCAGGTCTGTTCAGCACTGTGGGTAGATGGTTAAAATTCACTGGTTAGTAACCACTTATAAATCATGTGCTGTGAGGACACAATCTGTGGGCCAGGTTCTCAGCCATGCCACACTCTGCTGCTGAAGAGGGGGTGAGGTCAAAGCCTCTTACCACGCCCATGTTTTTAGCCACAGTTAGTGGTGTGGTAAGTAGTTGTTGAATGGGTGCAGCCTAACTTTGTAAGGTACTTTCTTGTGGGCCATCATCTGTGTTCATCCCATCCATTATCATGGACCACTACAGCTAATTCAGTAAGGACAAATGCAAAGTACTCCACTTAGGAAGGAACAATCAGTTGCACACGTACAAAACGGGAAATGACTGCCTAGGAAGGAGTACTGCAGAAAGGGATCTGGGGGTCCGAATGGATCACAAGCTAAACATGAGTCAACAGTGTAACACTGTTGCAAAAAAAGCAAACGTCATTGTGGGATGTATTAGCAGGAATGTTATAAGCAAGACACGAGAAGTAATTCTTCCGCTCTACTCTGTGCTGATTAGGCCTCAGCTGGAGTATTGTGTCCAGTTCTGGGTGCCACCTTTCAGGAAATATGTGGACAAATTGGAGAAAGTCCAAAGAAGAGCAACAAAAATGATTAAAGGTCTAGAAAACATGACGTACGAGGGAAGATTGAAAAAATTGGGTTTGTTTACTCTGGAAGAGTGGACTGAGGGGGGACATGATAACAGTTTTCAAGTACATAAAAGATTGTTACAAAGAGGAGGAGGGAGAAAAATTGTTCTCCTCAACCTCTGAGGATAGGACAAGAAGCACTGGGCTTAAATTTCAGGTTGAGATTGGACATTAGGAAAAACTTCCTAACTGTCAGGATGATTATGCAGTGGAATAAATTGTCTAGGGAGGTTGTGGAATCTCCATTATTGGAGGTTTTTAAGAGCAGGTTAGACAAACACCTGTCAGGGATGGTCTAGATAATAGTCCTACTATGAGTGCAGGGAACTGGACTAGATGACCTCTCGAGGTCCCTTCCAGTCCTACGATTCTATGAAACCTTCCATCTCAGAGAGCAGAATCTGAAACCCCAGTGAGCACTGCCCCATTGACTGCAGTCTGTTTCCCAAACCTACCCTGAACCACAAACCCCATGACGCCTCCAGCCCCCCCGCAAACAGAGTGCTCCGGGTTCCCCCAGGACAGACGCTGGGTGTGTGAGAGCACAGAGTGTTGTTGTGGAGATACAAGAGAACGTTGGAAGCACAGATGGATGAACCTCTGCCAGAATCATTTTTTATTTTATCCAGCCTGGTTCACCTCTCCGTACTTAAAGCGAACCTGCTATAGTTAGTCAAGAGCATAGTCGCTGCTTTCTCTGTGGATGCACGTGTTAATCAGCAGCACAGCGGGTGCTCACCAGATACATTTGGCAGCAGCTGTGTTTTACCTGGACAATCCTGGTACATTCAGCAGCTGCATTTTCCTTGCTGTGCTATGGACCTTGGCATGCTGGGATATCTGGCCTGAGCAAAGCAGTCACTGTCTCTGAAGTGCTTTGAAAGTCCTCTGCGCGTCTTATGTGTTTTCCTCTTGTGAAAAACAGCTGCAGGGTGGAGAGAATGTTATCGAGTCTCCAGGGTGTACTAAAGACAAGAAATGTAATAGTGACACCTCTGGTGTGCACGTGCATACATTCGCTCTCTCGCTCTCTCTCTCTCTCTGGCCAAGCAAACCACCGCATCTTGATCGAAATTCAGGCCTAAGAGAACAGCACCAGTTTGGTTCTGATGACCATGGCCGGTATCCCAGCTGGGGAAGCAGTGTATTAAACATTCTCTTAGCTGCCGCTGCCCCTTACTCATCCTCCCAGCAGGAGTAAATCGGAGCAGCTCTAGTGATGTCAAAGGAACTGGGCTAGTTTACACCAGCTGGGAATCTAGCCCAAAGTGCCAGGCTTGTTCCTCCGGGGATGTCTTGATACATGAAGAATACAGGAAGGAATTGCCCAGATGCCACTGGAATTCAAAAGGAGTTGGGTATCTCACTCCCTTAGGCTCCTTGGACAATACCAGCCTGTGTCCATATGGTTCCACCGTAACAGACTGCCGAATCCTACTGCTTTCCTGTTTCACAAGCTTCACGCTTATTTACTCTCTCAATGAGCCTAGCAAGGAGGACTGTGTAATGCAGAAACAAGGAGAATTAGATGCTAGAGAGAGATGATGAAACATGTGAGCGCAGGAGTGTAACCAGGGCCAACAGGCAACGAGATCTAGGACTCTTTCCTCTATTTCCCTTCACTCACACTAGGGCTCGTCTTCAGTTGAAACGCTGCAGGGGTGCTGCTGTAGTGCTTCAGTGTGGACACTACATACGCCAACAGGAGGGGCTCTCCCATCGGTGTAGTTAAACCATCTGCCTGAGAGGTGGTAGCTAGGTCGATGGAAGAATTCTTCTTGACCTAGCATTGTCTACATGGGGACTTAGGTCGGTTTAACTATGTCACTCAGGGTGTGGATTTTTCACGCGCTTGAGCAACATAGCCAGGTCAAGCTAGTGTAGACCAGCCCTAGAGCTAACTTAGTCCACAAACTCTTGCTGGAACTAGGGGCAGAATGTTTTGAAAGGAGATTTTCAGATAAGCATCCAGAAGTTCATGTGTTTCTTCAAAGCTCTGCAGTCTAGAAGGAGAGATAGAAATCTTAGGACAGACAGGGCCAGATAAAGGTAACCTGGATCCCTCCTGACACTACAACACAGGACTCCCCAAGGTTCTGTCCCAGAGAGGCAGTGCCATGGGACCCTCTTTTCTCCCCCAAGGACTAGCAACTGGGGCATCCCAATACTTTGCCTTGCAGCTGGAGTAAATCTGCTTGGCTAGGAGGGATAGGCTTGAAGGACTTTTCTTCCCCTGTCACACACAGAGTTCTTTGTTAGGGTCATGTTGGCAGGGCCTCTCAGAGTAGTGAGCAGTTCACACCTCACAGTGCTGCCTGCAGACTCAGGCAGACATCATTGCATCAGATACACTCAGGTTACATTTTCAAGCTTTTATTCACAACAAGGAGGGCTAGAAACGTACTGTTTTAGGTGGAGCTAAAATTCTGATGTAATTCTGTGACTTCAGAAGCTGGGGCCTTAGACACAGGGCTAGACACAGTGCTATAAATGTTATGCCTTAATTCAGCCCTGAGAATAGACTAATGTCCATCCGAGATGGGTACCACTGCAGACAGGGAGTATTTCTGATCATGGTTCAAAGCAGTAATTGCAGAGCTGTGTTGCAAAGAAAATAAGTTAACCATGCTTTGAACTTCTGAAAGAATTTGGGCTGGTTCTGAACATGAGATGAATGCTCGGATTGGCTCCCACTTTATCCAGCCTCATACCCTAGCTAAAGCACTTATGTTTTCCGTAGTGCGGGTGTAAAAGTGTACAATCGCTTTTCCATACAGGCCACACCCCAACCTGCACGCGCTACTCAGACAATGCTTGGGCACCAGTCGAGTGGGCACAAAGTGCATGGATGCTTTGGCATGAATACTTATGCAGCAAGTCCTCGCTGGAGTGCACTGGCTGGGATGCAGGCTGGGGGGTTGTGCTGCAAGCACATGCCGCAGCAGACAAGCATCCTGTCCAGTGCATTCAGCTCCCCAGCCTCCCTCCTCCCAAGTACAGATCACCCTCCCAACTCTGACCTACCTGCCTAGTGTCGGCAGACAGCCACTTTCATCCTTCTTCCCCAGTGCAGACATTGCCTGCTCGTTTGTGTGTATGTGAGGGGTGTTGTCTCTGGGGGGAACTGACTTCATGCTTGCAGAAACTAAGCAGATGGGCTGCCTGGTATGGAAAACTGCCTGCCTAGTATTTCCCATGATGTGGGGAGGAAAGAAGCATTTAGAAGTGGGTCTTGCCTTTGAGGAGCTGTAGCTCCTAGCAGACGGTGCTGGGGAGAGCAAAGAGGAGGATTATCAGAGAAAAGGTCAATATCATTTATAAAGGTATCAGGAGCAGGTGTAATGAGGGTGCTGGAGCAGAACTGCATGTCCTCGATAATAAGCATTGTACGTATTAAAATAGCAGGGACAAAGGCTGAGGAAGGAAATTGAAATTGATCCATGTTAAGGCTAAATGTGGCAAAGGGCAGCTGTGCAGAAAAGTGCAGGCATGGAGAGAGATTCCAGAGCCACCGGCAGCAGCTTGGGAGAGGGTCCATAATCTCTTAGGCGGAAGAGCAGGAAGGTCTCCACAGAGCAGCGGACGCAAAGGGGGAGAATAAACACAAAGCTAGTGGAAAACTGGCTTGAACTCCCAAGAGGGGGTTACTCAGAGCCAGCCCTAGAAGGATGGGGCTGTGCAGGAGGAGGCTGTTGCACCAGCTGGGGAGAACCTGAGATGAGAAAGAGAGGCTAGATAAGCAGATGGCGCAACCTACATATTTCTTTCCCAGACCAGGCTGTGCTGACCCAGATCCTTCTGAGCTGGGAGAAGTCAGCCCACCAGCGAATGCTGGACCTGATTCAGAGTTCACTTGCACCAATTTTACACTGGGGGGTAACTCCAATGACTTTAATAGCATCACCTCTGACTTACCTATGTAAGTGAGGGCAGAATCAGTCCCTCATAGCTCATACACAGAGAGATTGAAAAGACTGGGATTGTTTACCTGACAGGAGATGAGTCAGAGGCATCATGATAGAAGTATGTAGAATAATGAAGAGGACAGAGCAAGCAGATTGGGAACTTCTGCTCTCCCTGTCTCACAAGAACAAGGGGACCTTCAGTGAAACTGACAAGTTGCAAATTTGAAACTGATGAAAGGAAATTCTTTTCCATGCAATGCATAATTAGCCTGTGAAACTCACTGCCACATGATGATGCTGAGGCAAATAACTCAATGAAATGGGTATTTGGTTAGCATGAACACCCAGTTACAACAGTGAATGCCGACAAACAGTTCTGGAAGAGATAAAAACATCACATTTCAGGATTTAACCCAGTGTAACTGGTAGGGATTAGGAGGTGACCTTCATGGGGGTAGATTATCCCACAAGTGCCTGCCTATTATGGGGTTCTAAAGCCTTCATATGAAGCAACTGGTGCTGGTCACTGTCAGAGCCAAGATACTGGGCTTTATGGAGCCCAGGGGTGACCCAATCTGGCAGGTCCTGTGTTCCTATGCTCCAGAACTGGCCCACTGTGGAAGATGATGTGAGATCCGAGTTACCCAGGAAAGAATTTTCTGTAGTATCTGGCTGATGAATCTTGCCCATATGCTCAGGGTTTAGCTGATCGCCATATTTGGGGTCGGGAAGGAATTTTCCTCCAGGGCAGATTGGAAGAGGCCCTGGAGGTTTTTCGCCTTCCTCTGTAGCATGGGTCACGGGTCACGTGCTGGAGGATTCTCTGCTCCTTGAAGTCTTTAAACTACGATTTGAGGGCTTCAATAGCACAGATATAGGTGTGAGGTTTTTTTTGTAGGAGTGGTGGGTGAAATTCTGTGGCCTGCGTTGTGCAGGAGGTCAGACTAGATGATCATAATGGTCCCTTCTGACCTAAATGTCTATGAATCTATGAATCTATGATTGGTTACATTCACACTTGTAAAACATGGCTCTAGAAAACGATGAAGCTAAAGGACTGGGATTTTTAACAACATAAAATGTTTCATTTGCAGCAGGAATAGATTAATTACAATAGTGCTAGTAACAATGCTAATTAATCAGAGCTTTCCATCTTCTTGTCTCTACAGTGGATACGACTTTGACTATGACTACTACAGAGATGACTTCTACGACAGGTGAGCGGAGGAGCGATCGCCAGCAGTGCTGTATTCTGTGTGTGCTTCTCCATGAGCCACAGCCCAAAACACTGGGCAGAGTAGAATAAAGAACAGCAGAGCTGGGGGAGAGAGACTTGGCAAAGGCGAGGCAGTGGCAGAAAAGAGGAGTTTTCAGATGAGGTCTGAAACCAGCTGGGGAGGTACAGGAGACAGGAGCGGCACTAAGTGGGGTGAGATTGAGAGGTGGCCATGCTAGATAAGCAGAAGGAGCAGGTAAGAGGTGAGAGGAAGAGCCCTCTCCATGTTTCCTTCCCAGACCAGGCTGAGCTAGATGGCTCTGAGCTGGGTCAAGTCAACCCACCCCGGGAATGGTGGGGGATGTTATGTGGATGAATACCACACAAGAGGGGCGTAGGTTGGGAAGGTGGGAAGGGGGTGAATATCACACTCCACTCTGCAAATCAGTGAGGGAGGGAGAAACAGACCAAATTATTTCCCTGTCTCAGATCTGTAGCTTTTAATGTGCTGCTGTCCTCAGGCAGGGACTGCTGCGCGGCTGTGAGTGCCCCCGCAACTTCCACTGACTTTATTCATGCCCCCAGTTCCTCACAGGATCAGTCCCTCTGTGTCCTGAGCGCAAAGCTGCTCAGCAGACAGGTGTGAGGGTGTGTTTTTCTAAATGGCAGCCCTGGGGTGACGTTCCTCCCTGTGCAGAGACAGCACAAGGCCTAGGAACCACTTAGGAGCCCTTCAGCAGCAGTGTAAAAGAAGCCGAGCTGAGTCTGGACCTTTGGGTTTTTTGGGTCCATCTGTTACTCTTTGTGATTTCCAGAAAGGTATGTAACATTCACCGTCGGTGGCGCCTAGGCCTTGTGCTGGCTGGCTGCATGGGCAGGGGGCGGAGTTTCACCCTCAGCCATGGAGCTGAACCCTCTCTCGGGAATAAATATTCTGGGATCAGAAATTAACGAACACTTTTGCCAAACACCACACAGAGCAGGGCAGACTCCAGCTTGCCCTGCTGGAGCTGCAGGGAGACCAAGGAGCAAACACCTGTTTGCGTCAGTAAAGGAAGCAGCTAGGACTCCTACACAGATCTGCTGAGTAAGGAGGTAGCGTTTCTACATAGTGGGCTCTGTGTCTATGCCTATGCTGCAGTCCAGCCTTCCTCTCCTTCCTCTGCTGCCTGCCTTCCCCTTCCCCCTCACAGCTTGCCATCCCCCAGCCAGGCCTTGGGGATTCCTGTTATCCTTGGCTTGCTCAGCACTGCTGAAGCTAGTGGCTACTCATGTTGAAAAGATGCCATTTGGCTGGAGGGCAATGGTTTGGTGGCAGAGAGGAGGGAACAGGGCATCCACCTGTCTGGATGTAGCGTTGATAAATGTAAAGGCATCTCCTCTGCTCATGTCAAATCTCACAATGGTAGAAGCCATGGACAATCTCAAAGGTCACTTGCCCCCTCCGTCCTGCCAGCTTCTTGTGACACAGGGTATAAACAGGGATGGCTGGGAGGTTGGGGGGTGGGGAGAGGAAATGCAAAGGAAGGAGAAGGGGAAGAATGGAAGTGGGGAGAGGAACCAAAGGTCCTTCCCCTGTAAATGCACCCAGCCCTTACAGGGTCTTGATCCCCTCAATTATTTCTGAGAACAAAAGCCTTCAGGGGCAGGTTAACAAAACATTACATAACAGACCACTGCATTTAGCGAGAGTGATCTCAGCATGCAGAGAAATTGCCAGCATAAGGGCTGAAACGTGTACCATCAAACTGTATGCCAGAGTCCTGGTTCCTTTCTGTCACTAGTCAGGGTGTTTGCAGTGGTGTTGTAGCCGTGTTCGTCCCAGGGTACTAGAGAGACAAGGTGGGCAAGGTAATACCTTCTATTGGACCAGCTTCTGTGGGTGAGAGAGACAAGAAGAGCTCTGTGTAAGCTTGAAAGCTTGTCTCTCTCTCTCACCAACACATGTCTGTCCAATAAAAGATATCACCTCCCCCACCTTGTCTCACTCTTCATGGTGTCATGTAGCAGCAGCTCATTTGTGTGTAGCGGCAGCAACCTCTAGCGGCATGATTATGCACCGTTCCCTTTTGTGTCTATTGCTGGCCTATCTCCCAAGTCCTGTTTCATGCTGAAAGTGCGGCTTTCACTCCACTGTTTGCAGACTGTAACCTGTTTTCACACACACAGGCTTTTCGAGTATCGAGGCCGGGTCTCTCCGGTCCCCCGGGTGGTTCCTGTGAAGCGTCCCCGGGTGACCATCCCCTTAGTCCGACGTGTAAAAGCAACGCTCCCCGTCAAACTTTTCGCCAGATCAGCCGCCATTGCAAACAGCTCTGCCAAATTAAAATGTGAGTACCTATGTACGCAGGTAGATCAAACACAAGGGACAAGGTGCCAACATCCCATCAGATCACGTGTATGATAGATTATAAAACACTGGCCAACTGAGAAACTCCAAGTGTTTCCCAAGCTCTGATCAATTAAGGCTCACAGCCCCCTTGTGAATATTATTATCCCCATGTTACAGATGGGGAAACTCTCTAATATGGAGATGGAAAGTGACTTGCCCTAAATCAGTGGACAAGTCATTGATAGAGCTGGGAATAGAACCCAGGTGTCCTACCTCTCAGTCCCATGCTCTAACCATTAGATTGTGCTTCCTCCTTAATTACACTAATTAAATACACCTGGAGCTGACCCGTAATTCAGAGCAGGGTGCTCATTCTTTGGAAGAGCAAGGGCCATATTGGTAATTTGTCAGGAGCCCAGGGACCATAGATTAAAATAAAATATAAAAATACGAAAACCTAATATATGCTTCTACTTGTACCTGCTCGATAGAGTAACTGAATGGGTCTTTGGTTTGGTTCACCAGTAAGAAGGAGTTCTAGCTGCTCACATATAACGGCAGCTGCAATAATAGGGAGCAACATGAGATCAAGGCAGCAGAACTCAGAAGAACTGGGTTCTGTTCTTAATTCTACCACTGGCCTACTGTGTGGTAAGTCAGTTTCCCTTTCCTGTGCCTCGGTTCCCCCATCTGTAATATGGGGATAATGACACCAACGTACTTTATAAGGATCTGCAAAATCTCTAGAGGAAATGCAGTGTGTATACAGGCAAGCCCTTCTAATTCACACTTGGCTACTTTGCACACCCCATCATGCACAGTCATAAAGTCAGACTCACCCCACGTCTCAACCTGGACTCATTGGCACAGATCTATAATGAGGCCTCATATTTCTAAGACATTTACACAATATACCGTGCAATGTGTACTGTGAAGTCTTCTAAATAATTAACATTCAGCTGCTTTTCCAAACAAACCAAGGGCGAATATCCAGGGATGCACTGACCTTCCTTTCTTTTAAATCCTGTTGTTTCACTTTCACTCACCGATATACAACAGTCAGTAGTTGACAAGCGGCGAATTAAGAGAAGCTAGCAAGGTTCTGTGTTGTACACAGGGTGAAATCCCGGGAGTCAGTGGTTCAGTGAGGCCAGGATTTCACCCAAAGGATTGATTTGATATTATTATTTGTTGGTTACACTTTCTCCTAAGGCTGCACGTGGTTCCCTATTTTACAATCCTCCATCTGAGCATACTCAGTCCTTCCGAAGAACTCAGCCAAAGGCTGTTCCTTGCTCGCCATTTCCAGGTTCGTACTGCTCGCCAGTGAAGATGGGCAGTATTGGCACATTGTGCACTGAAATGTCCCAGATTACCGAGACCTGAGACTCCTGCATGAGGGGCCAAGAGAGCTGATTTAACTCCCAAAGTCCTGTTCCAGCAGCACTGGGCTTAGCGTAAAACTAGCGCTTTACAGGCCGTCTCCTCTTTGGTCGTTGTAAAGTGCCAGCCTGGAATTTGGAGTGGGTGTTCCCGAGATATACTCTGTCCTGCATGTCAATGGCTACATGTAAATCAGCAGCACTGACTTCACTAAACCGTCAGCATGCAGGATTTCACAGGCTCTGATTGCATGGACAATGTCCATAGGCGGCGTCTTTCTTAGTTGCCTGGGGGTGCTTGAACCCCCACTCCACCCCTGGCCGTGCCCCCACTCCACCCCTTCCCCCAAGCCCTACCTCACTTCTTCCCACCCCCGCTCTGCCCTCGCTCCACCCCACCTCACCTCTTCCTGCCCCCGCTCCGCCCCACCCCGCCCTGTTCCACCCCTCACCTGAGCATGCCCTGCCCTCACTCTGCCCCTCCCCCCCACACCTCCTGCATGCCGCGGAACAGCTGATCACGGTGGTTGGGAGGAGCTGGGGGGAACAGGAGATGCTGAGAGGAGGGGGAGACACTAACCGGGGGGGCTGCCGGTGGGTGCTAAGCACCCACTATTTTTCCCTGGTTGCTTCAGCTCTGGAGCACCCACAGAGTCAGCACCTATGGCAATGTCATTCCCTGCCACTCAGGGCCGGATTAAGACCTTTAGAGGCCCTAAGCACTGAAAAGATTATGGTGCCCCCCCATATGTAATTCAAAATAAAAACAATACTATACTGTAAAATAAAATTTTATTTTTTGAAATGACTCAAAACTTACATGTATGCTGAAATTAAAATAGCTTCTTTCTAGATTTTCTGATTGCAAAATTCTGGATAAGTTCATCGAAGCTGACTCAATGAAGCATGTCCGCTTCCATGCACAATAGGGAAAGTGAATCAAGTCTGTCCTGATACATTGTTGTTCTCTGAGGGTTTTTTATTCTTTTCAGCTGAGAAAAAGAGCGTTCTGTGGAGCAATTAGTAATCATCAATGTTAGAAAAATACGTTGTGCGATCTCTACATTTGGAAATACACATTGTATTCCCTCTTTCAATATTGTGTCATGAAGATCAATGTGACTGAATTTCATTTTTCCTCTTTCATTAAACTTTGCGTTCATATAACAGTGGAACTGCCGTACTTCTCCACAGAAATTCATGTTCAAGTCAACAGGATATGAGTCAACTAGCTTTTGGGAACCTTGTGAATATTGTTCGTCAGATAAGTCCATATTGTTTAGAAAAGAAAATCTATGTGATATTTCTTTGTACACTTCACCTCTCCTCTTCATATGAGTTTCAAGTGTATCAATTATAGCGTAATAAGTAGATACGCGAAATTTGCCTCTAGGATTCAATGCTGTTTCTGTTGCACTGCTATCATTTGCTTGTTTTTTCCTGATTCACTTGCGGGACTGGGCTTCTTTGTAGTTAGTATCAGGCAAGATATCTTTTGATATGTCTTCAAATCTTTCGAAATCATTCCTCAAAGTATGTAAGTGGTCTGCTAATGATTGACAGATGTCTGCACATGTTTTCAAATCCAATTCAAATCCAATTCTTTTTCTTGGAGAGCTTGACTTGTGTGGTAAAAGTGTTGTAAAATTTCATTCCACATGGTCAACATGAATACAAACTCTAGTTCAGTGTGGCTTTTCAAATTGAGGAATGTTATAAATCGTTCAACTGGTTTTCGATCTGTGGGAGACACATATCTTAGTACAATACTCAATTGTTCAATATGTGAAAGATCAGGTGTAGAGTCAACAGATAAACTGGAGTACCCAGCAGTACTTATTTCATCCACAACAGCTGAAAGAACTTTGTCACTCATTAGACCAATGAGTTCATCATATATTGTCTTGGATAAGTATGATGGGTTACCTTTGCCAGCATCCCCATATTTTGAGATATGGCCTGCTAAAAATGGGTCAAACTGACCCACAATCCCAAGAAATTTCCATTATGCAATGTTCCAGATGTGTCATTTGATCCCCGGAAAGGCAGACCACATTCAGCTAATGTTTGAATAAAGGCTATAACACGCTGCAAGACATGTTGCCAGTATTCATGCTCCCCTTTAATTTGTTCTTCCAATTTTTGTGTCAATCCAAAGCACTGTCTTTGATTTAAATATGTCAACATTGAATCTCTGTGAGTAGTGCTGTTTTCATGTTGTTCAATTAAAACAGTGTTCCTCCAGTCACTAGATCCATCTGCAGCAAACCGGGATGTTGAAGGTTTATATGCAAAAATTTTGCAAAGAAAACAGTACACAGACCCTGTTGATGGTGAATACAGTAGCCATTCTTGAGTGTATTTCTCACCATTCACTTTCATGCCAAAACGTATTTTTTGTGGACAATATCTTGTTTGTTTGCCATTGGTAAAAGTCCGACGTGATTTCTCAAATGGCCCGGTGTGGTGTTGACAGTCATTTGGTCCATGATCTATCCAGTAAGCAACATCATCGGTACTAAAATCAACCCACATGCCAGGATCTTTTCTCCTATTATTTACAGCATGAGCAAGTTCAGTCTCTGACACAGCCATACCTTCTAGAACAACGTCTGTTTTACCACCAGGAGTAGGATGATCAGTTACAGTCTCTGACACATCCCCATGTTCTGGAATGGGGTTTGTTTCACCAGTAGAAGAAGGGTCAGTCTCTGAAACACCTACAGCTTTTGGAACAATGTCTGTGCTACTGAGAGAAGATGTTACTTCTGTTGGATTCGCTTTGAAAAATGATGTCAGCTTTGGAAGATTTTGGAAAATTTCACTAGTTTTTTGTTTCTTTTCTTCCACCAGTTTATGTTTCTGTGCTCCACTCAGTTCGTTACGTTTCATCCTGCCCCTTATCTCAGTTATCTGAACTTAAAAAAAAAAAAAAAAATTACACAATGTACACTATTTTATGTATATATATAATATATATATATAGGAAAGAAAAAATGAATCAAGTACATATAACTCAGAAGAATATAACAATAATAAAACATAAATTTATTGCAATACATGACAGGATCTGATTTCCTCGCATTATTTCAATCTACGTTAGTAGGATGCCCCCCTGGTTTAGGTGGGGATAAGTAATAAAAAGAGAACAGAAAAATGGGGGAAGAGTATGGAGTGGAGTGTAAGGAAGTCTAACAAAGTTCTGGTTTTTCCCATGATGACTACTTCGACGCTTTTTTTGAAATATTACATTTTTTCCAAAAGAAATCTCTTTTTTTTTTTTTTGGTGCCCCCTGCTTTGCTGGTGCCCTAAGCACGTGCTTAGTCTGCCTATTGGGTAATCCAGCCCTGCTGCTACTCTAAAGTTGGGGCCTGAGGGTGAAGTATGGAGCTTCCCGCTTGAGGAAATTATTACAAGGGAAATGAAATGACCATGCACCTGGGCTCTGTGGGTAAGGCCAAGATACCGTGATGACCCGTCCCGGTTGGAACTAGCACAGCTACCTGCTGACAGGTGTGGGCGACATAAACCAAAATCAGGGGGGCAGACATTGCTGCAAGTTGAGTAAGGTACAAAATGTGACCCTCACGATACCTGTTCCAGGGGCGCCAGCATGTGGGTTCTGGGCCTCTCCCTGCCTTAAGGGGACTGGCAGCAAGTGGGTCCTGACATAATCAGCCCAAGCCTTCTCAGTGGTTTCCAAAGTCAAGGGGTGAAGATGCAGGCTGGATTTTCAAAGGCTCTGTCTAAAATAGACCTAGTAAATGTGCAACTGCATCTGGTACCCCCTCCAGATTTGCTGGCAGCACATTCGTGCATGCCATTTCGGTAGATGTGCACCTCTCCCGTTGGTGCTCAAAGCTGCCCAAGTGTTCACACATATGCCCATTGGCACATGCCAACACAGGGTCCGCATATACAGATCCAACATCCAAAGTCAGTTTGGGACTTTGTAATTGTCCTGGGATGTGGACTTGCAGGCCTGCGCTGGGAACATCAGCGGGCTCCTGTGAGTTCTGGTATGGACAGCAGCAGCCCTGCTCCCAGACTCTGCTGGCCTAAGCAATCAAAGCTCTGTGTGCAGGAATGGGACACAGTAATTTGTTCCGAGAAAGGAAAGTTACAGTGCTGCTGGCTAGTGGCTGGGAATGGGGAGTGTAACATGGAGACTGAGGGGAGCTCTGCTAGCCAGGAACTGTTTGAGCCTTACAACAGTGGTTCCCAGCTCATGCTGGCTTCATACCAGTTCCACCCAGGCCACAGTCTAACCTCCTGTCTCCCCCTTATTGTTGGTACCACCTCGCCCAATGGCATGATCAGTAACTTGCAGCAGGAAGTGAATCACGTCAGAAAGGCAGGCCAGAGAAGGAGGGAGCAGGTTACTGCTGGGACAGCAAAGAGGCAATGGGCTTTTCCCAAAAGTCTCAACCTGTCCCACTTGCCAGTAGTCAGTGTTTCTTGGACAGGGCCCCTGGAATTCCACCTGGCCCCCAGTGAGTGGAGCAGGCTGGCGGGCAGCCCCAGGATTTCCATGCAGTGGGTTTACATGTGTGCATAATATTTATACAGTTACAACAGCCTCCAGCTCTAACTCCTGTTGGGAGTGCACTGCTAGCTGCCCCAGTTATATCCCATCTCATTTCCTAGGATGTCCCATTTAAGCAGTCCCCCGTCTCTTCAGTGGCTCCGAACAGTTTCCGTGTTGACACCCCAGATTATCCCTGATTGCATCCCCACCATCCCAGTCACTGGGAGATTTCCACAGTGTTGCTGTGGCTGCCAAGCTCTGTTAGGGCTGAAGGTTTTGTGACTAATCCAAAATCTTTTTTAAAAACCAATCAAACGCTAATATGTAAAATAACAACATGGAATAAAGCCTGTCCTTCTCCCTCTCTTCTTTGAAGTGAAATGCAATGAGCTGCAGACAATCAAAACCGAGCTGACACAGATCAAATCCAACATTGATGCTCTTCTGGGCAGATTGGAGCAGATTGCTGAAGAACAGAAATCATGCACAGGTCAGTTAGCTGCTCATAATGGCACTGAGAGAGGGCAAGGAGCTCAAACGCAGAGCAGCCCATTTCAAAACCAGTTATTTCGACTTTGCAGGCCATTCTTTGGGCACTTGAGGCCTGTATTCTTGTATTGGCTGTTACTTTAAGTTATTACCCCATTGGATCACCACTTTCTAAGATGCTGTTATTTTGTGTTTATATAGCACCTAGAGCATGCTGGGTACACTGCAGACCAAAATGGATATGAGGTGCCTGCCCTGAGGAGTTTGAAATCCATATTTCTGCTAACTGGTGAAATTGTCGCACACAATGGTTTTTGCGTGTTTCTGGTGTAAATTCAGTTTTGCCTGAAATTGAAATCCACAACTCTGTGGGCTTTAAGCTTCAGACTTGATCCATGTTTGAGTGAAGACTCAATCCATGCTCACTCAAAAATTGTCCTATTTCAAGCAAAAAAGAAAGGAAAAAGAGAAATGGTATGCTTCCCCTTCCTCTCACCCCCCCCCCGCCCACCATCCACAAATCTGGACCCCCCTTAAAAATCACAAGAAAACGTGGTGAATCTTGATTCTGAAATCCAGCACTGCCAACCCCACAAGTTTCAGAAAGCATGTCAGGTCCCCAGAAATCATGAGCTTCACTTTTAAATCAGGAAAATTTCAAAAATAATGAATTGGGGGGCAGGGGTTCCTAGCTTTCTGGTTTCTGAGCCCTGGGGATACACTAGGGTCATGTTTTCAAGCTTTTCTATGTAGCCAAGATGGCTAGAAACAAACTTGCCATTTTAAAAGAAAGCTGAGATATTCACCAAATATTTAAAGACATTTAGGTGCCTAAAGATACAGAGAGGTGCCTAAATGCCTTTTAAAGCATGGGCACTTTTGAAAATCCTGCTAGACACCATTGCATTGTTAGGTGTCTAAATACCTTTGACAATCTAGCTCATCGTCACATGATTCGAGGAGCTGGGGCTTCAAGTATCATGAGACTTGTGATAAAATTGTGAGAATTGGCAATGCTGAGTCATCCTTTCAAATTTCATTGCTAAATGTTCCTATGCCTCCAGTCCCTGCTAACGCTCCCACCTGAGTTGGCATTCAGGGTTGCCAATTTCGGCTGTAAGTATTACGGGAGGTTTCATAACATGACATCATCTTTAATTTAAAATTAATCTTTAATTCCTGGAAAGTCCAGGACAATCCTGGAGGGTTTGCAACCCTAGTTGGCAAAGATTTGGGTGTGGATGCCCTGATAACCCTGACCTGGCTCTCAAGAGTGGCCTGAGCTATGTAGCTGGCCAGGTTGGAAAAAGTTTTCAGAGCCACCCCCCACAGTGGCTGAGCAGAAAACAAACCCAAAACAAAACAACCCAACAAACCCCACAGCTGGCCAATCAGCCGAGAAAAATAACAATGAAAAAGGCTGGCCAATCAGAGCAGAGCAAGAAAAAAAAGGCACCGCGCAACAGTGCCCCCTGGATGTTGGTGCCCAATGCAACAGCCCTGCCCGCCCTTAGAGCTGGCTCTGTTGAGTTGGTTTAGCTTGAGGCAGAGCCAATGTGCATCCAAGCACTCAGTGATCTCGCTTGCTTTTACTTTTAACAATTCAGGCCCCAGTCCTGCAAAGACTTAAACAGGGGGGTTAACCCTACACACTGCAAATAGCCCCATTGACTTTAAAGGGACGAGTCAAGTCAACTCAGGCATATGAGTCTTTGCATGGTCAGGGCCTCAGTCTAGGGGAAGCATGCTCCCAGCCATAGGCACTAATCGATTTCTCCTTCAGAGTTAGCAGCAGAGACAGCCAACTTCTTTGCCAAAGGGGTAAGATTCCAAATTCTTAAACAGACACTACAATCCAGTTGGTAAACGCCCTGACTGTCAGGGTGCGGTATAAGTGCCCAGGCTACAGCGCCTTAGTCAATTTGTATTCCTCTGATGATAGGACATGGTGATTCCAGCTACAGCCAGTAGAGTTGTTTTACTCGACTGGTTTGCTGTATTATGTTTTTCACTAAGGCACGGAATTCTCCCCTATTGCAGAGGTCAAGCACATGGGCTAGTCACCGCTTCTTAAACCCTATGTGAGGACTTGGGTGGTGCAGAGGGTGAATTTAAGTGTACAAACTTCAGGAGAATGTTTATGGTGTTGGAAAATAGGCCCTTTGTAGCTCAGCCTGAGCTACTGGAATGGAGAAGACTCCTGCTCTTATTCCCATGCAAACGGACATTGGATCATGGAAAAGGGGGGAGAATGCTTAAAATACCCACAGCTGTGGAGCTGGGTGATTCTCAGAGTAGCTAACAGGACATGGATCCTGCTATCCCCCGATTTTGCTGGTTCAAATCCAGCCCAGGTTGGTAATGTAATGACTGAGAGTTGTGAGGAGCTATAGGGCGGGTCTCAGTGCAGATCCTAGTGGACAGGCATCCACCCCACAAAATCACCACTGAAGATTGGATGGGAGTCCCATCCTCGTTTGTGGAAGTGGTTCCTGAAGGTCAGAGTTGAGTCACTGGATCCAGTTCTCCCCACACACACACACCGGCGTGGGTTAGCTCCACCCGAGTAAGTGGAGTTATCCCAGTGTGGGAAGAGACGCATGCCGATTATTTATAAACTTGCTCCTCATGGGCTCTGACTATCTGACCCCCATTGGACTATTTGAGTGTAACTCCAAACTGTTCCTTCGCCTCCATTTCCTTTGCATCCTCCTGACCTTGCTGCCCCGGCTCTTGTCTCTCAGAGGTACGAAAGAAGGCAGATGGGAACAAAAGTGAGATCTCCCAGGACGACACAGCATCAGAGGCAGAAATCAATACGGAGGAGCCACTGAACGGGGAGGAGGGAGAAGAGGAGGGACTCACACGAGATGACTGTGAAGACGAACTGGTAAGCAACAATGGGAGAGGAACCCCCACCCTGCTAAGGGAATTAATCAACCAGCTCTAATTTTACTGGTGCTTATTAAAACCACTGGAAAAATTCATTTTTCCTTCTTAAAAATAAATCACTATCTTTAATGCTGTGATTGTTTGCAGCTGTATTCCCCTACCCCAGCCCTTCCTCCATGATGGAAAGCATTACATTAATTGCAGTACGCAGAGATGCTGTAGAAAAATGGCTAGCTTTGCATATTCAGGCCATGTTTATTTGTGCTTTTGTAACAATTAATCCCTGGTTTGTACAAATTGCTTTGCTCCGTAATAAATGATTCTGAGATGTGCTGGAGCATGTAGCACAGATATGTTATTACAGCACCACATTCATAATGATTTGCATTTGCAGAGTGTCTTTCATCCAGACAGAGCCCAAATTCTCACAGCAGGTTGCAAAATCTGTAGAAGCAGAGCCTTCACCCACCACTGAAATGTGGCCACCTCTGGGGAATTATGGCAGCTGTTTCTCAGCACAGGTCCTGGGCCTCAACCCAGCAAAACATTGACACATGCTTAAGTTTTAGCATGTGGGCTCTGATTCAGGAAAGCACTGAAGCATGCACTTATTCCCATCCCAACTAAAGGCAGCACTTAAGCATGTGCTTAACTTTACACATGTGCTTAAGTTCCATTGACTTCAGTGGGATTGAAACATGTGCTTAATATGAAGTACATGTTTAACGGTATGCTGTATGGATCTGGGGTTGTGACTACTCCCATTGAAGCCAACTGGGCTATTCGCCCAGTAGTAGTTAAGCATCTACTTAAGTGCTTTGCAAGATTAGGACCCTGCTTAGATACTACCGTGATAGGAGCCTTTGCAATGCATATTATAATTAGAGAAAGCTCAGTTGTTTCCCCAAATTAAGGTTAAAGCAAGACTCTGATAATGAACACACACAGTCCTCTAACTTAGTGAAAAAGTTCTCAAAGGCCCTGCCACTTGTCAGGCTGCATCTTACCACCAGATGGCATTTTCTCACAAACTTTAAGGCACAAACTTTAAATCACAAATGCCATTTTCAAGATATTTTAATCCCAAAATTGCAATGTTTAAACATTTCTGCAATAACTTCCAATGGGTTTTTTTTGCTCCTTCCATTCTATGTATCCCTTGACTTACAAACATCAGAACTAGAGCCAGGTGAAATTTTTCATCTGAAACTTTTTTTGCTGAACATGCAGATTCATGTCAACTGAAATATTTCATGAATTCATGTTGATTTCGCCAAACTGTTTTGGTTGAAAAGAAGCCTAAAAAAATTCTGAAAAAAATCAAAATGTTTCCATTTTTCAGTGCAAAATGACTTTTTGTTCAGAAATGGACTTCTTTTTAAAAAATGTATAGTTTAAAAAAGCTGGAAAATGAAACAAAGCATTCTGTTTCATGTTGAATATAACATTGCCTTCGACCTGCAACAAATGATTTTTCTTTTTGGTTTTCCAAAATTTTCAAAAAACAATTGTTTCGAGTCAGCCCAAAACATACAATTTTTTTTTTTTAAACAGCCAGTGAACCAAAAAAAATACAGGTATTCACACCACTTTAACCAGAACAGTCCTCATCTGTTGGTGTCCCTGAAGATCGGGGCCTTTTATTACTTTTTCTCAGAAGTCTCTCATACCTAAAAAAGTTATTCACCCCTGGTCTGATTTATAGGTTTGCCACCTTTCTAATTTCTGGTAACCGGACCCCTGAGGCCCTGCCCTTGCTCTGCCTCTTCCCTGAAGCCCCCACTCCCCCTCTCCCCCCCCCCCGCCCTCTTTGCCACCTCTTTCCCCGAGGCCTGGCCCCCATCGCTCGCTCCTCTCCCCCATCCCCCCATCGCTTGCTGCATTGTCTGAAGGAGCCTGCCTGCAGTTAGGAAGCGGCCCTGGCTGAGCAGGGTTTGGCATGGGTTAATGACCCTGTGTCTCCCCTGCCCCTGCGATAACCAGACTTTTGGTTTGGGTGCCATTTAGGGTTGCCAGGTCCCCAAAAACCAGGCATCAGGCAACCCTAAATGGCACCCAGACCCAGAAACCAAAACCTGGATTGTCTGGGTGAAAGCCAGATGGATGCAACCCCAGTTCAGATAGGCCACATATCTTAAACTGTTAGCTCGTGAGGTGCAGGGACTGAATCTTCCTGTGTGTGTACAGCACCTTGCACAATGAGGCCTTGATCCTGACTGGAGCCTCTGTTCTCTACCGCAATAAGCATCTTCTTTGTTTGACACATAACTTTACATGTAGCTTCTTTTGCATATGTCATTTACATAGAGAATGTGGGGTGAAGTCCTATGACCGTTGTTATACAAGGAGTCAGAGTAGATGATCATCATGATCTGCTATGGTCTTAAAATCTGAGTCTATGAGCCAGTCACTTTATGCCTCAGCAGATACAAATAAGCTTTAGCCGAATGAGTTGCCCTTCTGCACACCTTTTGAGAAGCATCTTCCAAGGGTCTCATCCAAAGCCCATGGAAATGGATGGGATCCCTTCCATTGCCTTTAATGGGCTTTGGGTCAGGCCTGTATTACATAGCTTAGAAGGTGTGTAGGAGGGGAGCTCCATTGCTGCAGACTTCGCAAGATGCTCAATACAGGAGTTGCCCCTGCATGTCTCCTAAGGTGAGGGCGCATCTCTTGTGACCATCCATCTCCTCAGGCGAGGAGTTCATTGAGCAAAAGCTCATGCATCTAAATTTGATGCATAAAACGGACGACACTAGCCACATAAGTAATGTATAGGTTAAGAAGTGAATATTTAGCTCTTATAGAGCACTTTTCCTCAGTAGATTGCAAACATGCTTTACAAAGGAGGTTGATAGTGTTAGCCCCATTTTACAGATGGTGAAACTGAGGCAAGATATGTAAATTGATTTGTCCAAGATTAGAGGTCAGAGTTGGGAATAGAACCCATTGGAACAATTTACCAAGGATTGTGGTGGACCCCCTATCACTGGCTATTTTTAAATCAAGATTGGATGTTTTTCTAAATGATCTGCTCTAGGAATTATGTTGGGACAGTTCTCTGGCCTGTGTTATATGGGAGGTCAGACTAGATGATCATAATGGTCCCTTTGGGTCTTGGACTCTACGAATAAATGAACTCAGATCTCCTGAATCTCAGTTCAGTGCACGCTATCCGCTAGGCCACACTGCCAAAAAGCGTATGGAAATATTTAACAATGGTATTGGCTAAGGCTGTAACATTTAAATGAACCTAGGGGAGTTAGACACCAAACACCCATTGAAAGTCAATAGAAGTAGGGCACCTACCTCCTTTGTCCCTGTGGAAATCCCACAATAGAAGTTTAGTAACTACACAAATGCCATATTCTGCCCGTGGTGTTTGTGCCAGTTTCTCCTGGACCCCGGCGGGATTGGGGTGATCGAGCCCTAAATTTAATACCCCAGTCCACAGACCTCAAATAGAAATGGAACTGGGCCCTCTCACGGAATGGGTTAGATGCCCTGGCCTTAGGAGGCATCTCCAGCCCTGTAGAGTTCAGAAGGTGAGCAGGATGGGTGCCTGCAGCAGGTCTGCACGGCCAAGCCGCCAGCGTGGCTTGGTTGGGGTGCCAGAGAAGCAGCGAGCATGGCAATGCAGGGAGAGGCAGTCTGCATGTTTCGGGCCAAATTCCCTGCAGATGTAAATGGCTGCAGCTCCATGGACTTTGATGGAATTTGGCTTATTTACTTGAACAGCGAATTTGGGCCCTCGAGGCTAGATCCACAAAGGGGACTTAGGCTTACCTTAGCAATGGCTAACTTTACGTCCCCTGCTGCCCAGCAGACCTCAGGTCTCCCATCTCCCATGAGTGCCCTAGCCTTGTTCCACTTTGTCTAAAATACTTAAATGTTCATTGGAGCAGGGATTTGAATGTGACTCGCATCCCAGGTGAGTGCCCAGACCACTGAGCTCTAGAGTTATTCTCTCAGAGCTTGTCTACACTTACCGGAGGATCGATGCTGCAGCGATCGACGCATCGGCGGTCGATTTAGCGTGAAGACCCACTAAATTGACCGCCGATCGCTCTCCCGTTGACTCCTGTACTCCACCAGATCAAGAAGAGTAGGGGGAGTCGACGGGAGAGTCGACGTCACATAGTGTGGATCCTGCGGTAAGTAGATCTAAGCTACATCAACTTGAGTTATTCTGTTCACATAACTCAAATTGCGTAGCTTATATCGTCTTTTCCCTTTAGTGTAGACAAGGCCTCACTCTCTCCGGCTTGTGCCTACTTTGATGAGGTCTGGTGCCTTTGCTATGCATGATAAAGAGATCCCGTGGCACCATTTCTTGCTATCACATATTCATCACAAGAATGATCTTTCATTTGATGCAAGAGGGCTGGAACAATTTTTATAGTGGGGGTGCTGCTGATGGAAACCATGGATTTGGTGTTTGTTTTTCCTACTTCAAGCCGGGGTGGGGGGGAAGCAGCACCCCCAACACTCCTAGTTCCAGCACCACTGATTTGATGTGTATTCACTTGCATACCTTTCTGCATTCACTACCAGCCACATTAGGCTTTGCAATGGGCACTGATTCTAGCCAGAATGCACTTATGCATTGCTGTTTTGATTCTAGTTACTGTCAAGGTGGCCTCTTCATTCTCAGCCTCTGATTTCAGTAGCTTATAATTTCCTGAAATAACTCCCTTTGGGGTCAAAAATAGAACATGTTTGTTCTCAACCCAGAAGGTGAACGTGTTTGGAGAAGACCTCAGCAGCTGCTCTGGCAAACTGCGGACCCAATTCTCCTTTCACTTACAGAGCTTTTAGAAGGCTGGTTCTCTACTGAGTTCAGTGGAGTTACTCTGATTGATACCCAGAGTGACTGAGATCAGAATTGGACCCTAAATATTTGCCAAGGCAATTTTTGGTCAAATGGAAAAATGCATTTTCCCTATTTATTATCAGAATTATTTTTTGAAAAACTAAACAAGGACTGTTAAAACAAACTAACCCTGGCTCATATTTGTGAGGTGCATTTCCCACTGCAAGCAATGGGAGCTGTGAGGAAGCAGTCTTTCTTGGGGATTGGCTCTCTGCTAATGCAGTGTTGAGGTTGCCGTTTTAATTGCACAGGTGTCTGGGAATTCAGAACTACATTTTCCACATGAAATTTTCACTCATCCCCCCAGCACGTAATCATTACCATCGGGGTCATTGTTACCTGATTTCAGAATAGAGGGTTAAATCCTGCAGACTCAATTAATCCAAAACTCCCATTGCATTGACTGGGTGTTTTACCAGAGTAAAGATTAGGTAAAGACAGCAGCATTAGCCCCCACTGTATGTGCAAGAATATAAATCACTACAGGTGAGCATTTACATTTTAGAAAGAGTTGCCAGTTAAATATACTGTAAAATAGTGACTTGGGGGGAAACTTACAAAAATACATACCCCCTTATTTACAAAAGCTATGATATTATACAGTAATTGCCCCCAAAATGGCAGTCACATTAATGTAACCCATATTGTTTTGAATATTACTTTTGAATACTATAGTGTTATTGGTTTTGATGGCTGAGTAAAGGCAGAAAACAGGCTCCTGGAGGAGAGAGTTGCAGCGTGAAAAGATGGGTTAAAAAACTGCAGCTCTTACAAGAACCATAAACGGAAAACATCTGGTCCGGCCATGCACTTTGCAGAAGGCAACAAGCGGTAAAAAGACCATTATAGAGTGAAGGCAAATCTAGAACAGGTCCAACAAAAACAGGAGAAAGTCAAAGCCCATCCCTGCAGCAGGATGGAGGAGAGAAAAAGCAAGGGACATACAGGCCAGCGGGAAGACAGAATATAGCAACCACTGAACAGACTGGAGGCAAAAGGCTGCCACTCTGCTGACTAAATCAATGAGCCCCTGGCCCCCTGCATCTAATGGCAGGAACAACAAAGCAGGGTGCAGCCAGTGGTAATTATTCAAACAAATATGCCTCAGAATCTGATCCAAAAGGCCCGGGGCAGGGGGACACTAGCCCAGGCCACCTGTGGACACAAGACTGTTGGCAATCAAAACCCATCCCTGAAAAGAGAATCCAGGAAGGAGCCATTTCAGATCTGAAAAAGACCCCCAACCCATTAAACCCAGAGGTGCCCCATTGCAACTGTTGGGTCAACCAAGGGGGACCACAACACTGGCAAGAGCCCAATAAGATTGAATGGCTCTTAGCGCACTTCCTATCTAGCTGACTGGCTGGGACATCAGGAATCAGTGAGGACTCAGAGAGATCTTTGTCCTCTTCATCTCCCTCATGCTCCATCAGCTCAGAAGAACATTGAGCCACCACTCTAATATTCTCACCATTCACAAAGGAGGGAGATTCAGTGGGAGCAGCTGGCACACCAATTGTCCAAGAGTGGCAGGCAGTGCAGTCCCAGGCTGGGACCCAGCATCATCAGTGCAGCATGCAGGATTGGGGGCTTGAGGACTCACCAGGCCAGGGGAAGACAGCACCCCACTGGGAGTTCCAGGCATTGAGCTACCATCCAGTGCAATGCTATCCTCCTTCTCGGGGTACACAGCTCCATCCTCAGCCATTGCCAGCAGGTCAAGGGCCGTCAGAGTCTTAGCCCATTTAGAAACAGCCCTGCAAAAGTCGATCTCGTCAATCCGTTCTTCACCCCCATCTCTAGAACCTATTTCTGCTTCCTGCAAGGGAGGTGCTCCTCAATCTCCTGGACTCGCATCTGTCCAGCTGCAATTGACAGGGTCACAATAGAGGGTTCCTCTCTGGGAGCTGCTACCTGGACAACGGCAGGCCACATATGCTGAGTGAGGGGATAGAATCTGGCAGTACAGATGCAAGTTAATTGATGTCCCAGCACCCTCCACACTATCCGGGGGTCCCATATTCTAATCAGGAACCCCCGAGCCAGTCATGCATGGACAGGAACCCCTCAAGTGACCAGCAGTACCTCACAGGAAACACCATCTATAGGGTGCTTTAAAACCAGGTTCAAGGCTGTTTAGAACCACCTAAACCTAGTGGCAGAATGACATAACATATTTCACATCTGCATACTAACAGGAGAAACTCCCATCCCATAATGGAAGAGATCAGATACTAGCGTCTCACTCTGAAGAAAGTGGGGACATTACAGGAGTAAACTAGGGAAAAACTTGAACAAAAGATTCCTTGATCGGAGTCCTTCCAGCACCAAATTATTCACAAACTGCTCCTCGGCCAGTAAAATCACTATAGATTTGTTCATTCAAGAGGCATTTTTTATATTAGCATGGCCAATAACCTCACCTACACTCAGCAACACACTTCCCAGTGCAGGAGATAGCAGGCACACACCAAACTTAGTGCTTGCGGGTCAAACCACTAAACCCATCTGAAATCGATCCCATGAACCTGATCTGAAACCCCCACGATGCCCAAGGAGAAGGTCAGGGACCCAACAACACCCCTAAAACAATGAAACAGCAAGTAACAAAACAGAAACAAACACAGACTAACAGAAGCCCAGTTAGTGTGCACAGCATGCAACAAACATAGCATCGCCCTCAGAAGCTCCCACCATCCTGAGAGAGCTAGATCTGTGGTTAGAGCACTCCCTGGGGTGGTAGGAGCCCCAGGATCCAGTCCCCCTGCTCCAACGACTCTAATTTACCCAGAATGCAACAGCTTCAACAGGAGAGACTGAGAGGACATAAACAACAAGCAACCACCTGTAGGATCTGGCCGTTTGCTATGTTCCCTGCATGCTTTCAGTGCTGTGTGTGAATATCCATGCTAGGGACCCCAACTGTTGCTGCTTCCCAGTGACATTATATATTCCATCCATGTTCCTGGATGATTTGACACCTTCCCCACCCTCCATCTTTTCCACCATGGTCTGAGCTAATCATTGAACTCCCCGTGCTGGAACTGCCCAAGAGGAGGGGCTAATGTTGATTTCCTGTTTCTGTTTCTCTTTGCCTTTTCCCTCCCACCAGGAGAACAGCCATTACAGAGTTATGGAGGACGCCAGCCTACAGTAAGCAGGTACAGCTAGCGCAGCTCTCAAGTCTCCAAGGGTTGCATGCTGGATTCGGGGGAAACGTTTCCCCCTTATGTGTCTTAGCTTCTTTGGAAGATGCGTCGCCCAACAAACCCTGTGCATTTTCCCAGCACCAAGCCTGGCTGCTCAGCTGGGCTCTGGATTGACCCCTAAGTTCATCTCCTAAATCACACGGAGAGTGACGCTCCTGTTTTTCTCCCTCCTCTCTCGTAGTAGCACATTCAGAGCAGCGATGAACACCAGTGTGAGGAGAGCACGAGGTTATACCCTGGACTGGCATGCTGAGCCGGACAAGCATAAAATGCAGGGCTGCTGTCATCTCCGCCTGGCATTCCAAAGGAGAAACATGGACCGACATCTTCAACCCATCTGTAAAGCAAAAACAAAGAAAACCAGTCATCCAAGTGGATCCCTGCTCCTCAGAGCCCTGCTGCTGGCCTAGGCAGTGGACAAATACACGCTCCATGACCGTCACTGACCACTCTCTGGGATGGAGGTTGTATTGTAAAATGAATCGAGGATGTTGCAGAGCTGTCCTTAGAGGCGGGAAGACATAGCTAGTCGTAATCCAATAAAGAATTTAGTTCCTGAGGTAGAAGGGGCCGGCGTGTTTGTTAATTGGGGAAATGAGTATGTTGGTCTGGACAATTTGTAGTTTCACACATATGATCATGTTCATGAATGGGGCAGAGGGGCACCTTTCCTCCTCGGACCGATCACCTCGTTCCGAGTCCTTTTTACCCCATGAGCCACCTTGGATGCACGGTCACCTCCAAGTGTAAGGGAATTGGTACCATACCCCTTGTTCTGCACTGGGCTCCTTGGACCACCATGTCAGCACGAAGAGAGAGAAGGAAGCCATCGACAGGAGAATAGGTGAGCCAGAGCAGCAGAAACAGAGCACCTTTAGTCTTCAGAGGTCTGGTTTCTTAGCCATCCGACTGACAATGTGTAACTAAAGGGTAAGCAGGCAAACAGTCACTGTGGAATAAGGGGGTGTGGGTGAAAGTGGACCCAGGTGGCTAGTGTGACACCCTTTTATTGGACAATCAAACAGTTCAGGCTGAGGGGTGCGATGCCACCTCTTCCCCTCTGGCCCAATCCCCTATGGCAACATGGTCACACACAATCCCTCGCTCCAGCCTCCCTCTGGGCTTTCAAGGTCTGGCTGGGAGGCGGTGCGGGAGGGATGAGCTGGTCCCTGCACCAGACCCTGAAGGCTCCACTCTGCATCGATGTGTATTGCAATGGGGCTGGGGGGGGTATAGTAACTCACCTGAGCATAAAAGACTTGTGAGGGTTAGTGTCCGGCATGCTGGGCCTGAGGGAATTAGAGCATCCACTTCCCTCCCCACTCCTGAATTCACACTGCCCTTAGCCCACTCACAGCCCAGAAGACAAAGGTCAGCAGACATGGGTGGTTTCTTCAAATGAAACAGTCTGTAAAAGGACCCCCACTTCCCCATCTGTTGCACGGTCACAGATTCCCTCTTTATTGGGCTTATTCCTAGTCTCTGGCTTCAGAGGTTGATGGGGCTGAGACTCAGTCCACACTGCCATGCCAACCGGAGCCCCCCCGCACCCTCTCGAGTGCTGCCCATGTCTTCTCCTTGACCAACTCCAAGAAACTGGATGAAACAAAGCAGAACCACAGAGAGCCGCTTGAACAGTTTCCCAGCGGCATCCTGGTTTCTGCTCCAGCACTCAAACCCAGGCCTCTCACAGAGTCTTTAGGAGGGAGACAGAGTGGAAAGCAAGCCATGGGGCCGTGCTTCCCTCCCCGAAAGAGCCTGGCCTGCTTGTAAGCATGGCTTTTGAAGCACAACGTTTTACTTGCATTTCGTCGTTGGAAATAATCATGAGGGCTAAAAGGGACGACCATTCTTTTCTTTTCCTTCTCCTCTTCCTTCCATGTTTCAGTTCTGGTACTATTTGTTTGTCCATTGTGCTGTGCCGAGCCGTTGTAGCATTGTTGTCTAGGCTTTGAGAGATGAGCTGCAATTTTTTGCTATGAACTGACCATGATGCTAATATGTGGGAAGAAGGTGGCCTTGTATATAAAATCCTGTATAATAAAAAAAAGGAAATTACTCCAACCTCTGCTGTCTTCTCTCTCACCTTTTCAGGACCTCTGGGACCCATCTGGTGTTTCTGGATTCACTCTTTCCTGTTTCATCTCTGCCAGTGGGTTTGCTTTGCCTGGGATGAGGCATAGTCTGTTGGGTTGAAAAAAACTCTTCTGGATTAGAGGATGTTTTGTCTGTAAGACCCTGATTCTGTTCCACATGGAGATCCACTCAGTGCAGGACAGCAGGGAGGAGCCATCCAGGAGCCAGTTACAGCTCCTTGGATCTCATGGCACATTTGCACCGGCTCCCAACCCCAACAGCTTAGGACAGGCTAGGTGCTGCTCTAATTTATGCCAACCTGCAATGGTTACAAATGGTCTCTAAGCAAGTGTTGCTAATTCATGATTTTATTGAGAATCTCATGACATTTGATGTTCTTCTTAAAGTCCCACCTCCTGGAGGCATATGAGTCGGTGAGACTCTCATCTTGCTTTTTTTTAAAGTAAGTCTGTAGGCCTCTGGGTTGCAGAGAAAAACTTGAGTGAATGAACTAAAAGCCACCTAAAGGTTCAGAAACCAGAAGGCAAATACAAAGAACCCAAAATGTATTATTATTTTTAATAATCTCATGATTTTTCAAGACAGTCTCATTATTTCTGGGTCCTAATTCAATGGCCAGGTTTGGCGTAGCAGATGTAAAACTGGTGTAAGTGAGAGGAGACTCTGACCCATTCAAGTTAATCAGGAGATTGGAGAACCTTTTAATCCCAGCAGAGTGCAGTTCCCTGCCTGGCGACAGCTGGGCCGGAATGCCCTTTGCATCCTGTCCAGACTAGAAAAATTAGGAGTGTTTGGCAAATATCTAAAGTGTTAACTAATCAGCTTTTAAACGCTTCTTAGTATTTAGCGTAGACAAAGCGAGCGGTGTTTAAAAATGCATTAGCTGGTCATGGTCAACCCTCGGGTTCCCCCTCCCGCCCAATCATTTTGATGGTCTTGTTTAGAACACATTCTGTCCCACCGAACCTGAATCAGCACGGCTCCTTGTTTGTTACAGAACAGCACAAAGGCATCAGCATACTGGTGGCTCTACAGTGCTTCCAGTTTTTACAGGTCCAGGCCATGACGATCTGAGTTGTGATTGCACCTCGGAGCTCAGCCAGAGTAATACTTGGCTGGCTAGGCCAAGCTGCTGGCCATGCCACCACGACCAAACTGCTATTTTTAGCATGCTAGCCCAATCAGAGCTAGTGTGAGTATGTCTGCTCGAGCTAAAAATCATGTCACACAGCAGTAGTGTAGCTCTGTCAGAGTCAGCAGTGCAGAGCTCTAACTACACAACCCTGCTGTCATCCCTTAAAAGATACTCTGCTTGTACAAGGTAGTAGTCTGCACAAAATAACAGTACATACATTAACTGAGTTTCAGTCAATATTAAGACTCGTGGTCCCTCAAGGTGCTGTAAATATTCATGAGGCAACAGCTCAGTCAATAATTAGCTCCTGGATAAATAAATGTGGGTATTGAGCTCTCCAGAAGTCAATTTCCTTTTGACTGTCTCCTCCATGTTCCGATCTCTCATGCTGTGGTCCCTCCTCTCACCTCCCCATGAATTATCCCCAGCTCTTTGCTAATAGCATGCCCCATGACCTTTGTGCCCATTCTTTCTCTCTGCTTTCCCCCTAGGAGACCATTTAAGTCAGCTCCAGAACTTAGCGTTTTGAAGAAAAGCAACCATTGTAACTGCACATTGAACATACGTCGTGTCTCACCATCTCCATGTTGTGAATTGGAAAAAAAACACTTTTGCTATAGCCCTAAATCTAAAGTATGTGTCCTCGCCTGTCTCCTCCCTTCCTCCTCCCCCATGTCCCAGAAAAGAGCATTTATTAAAACATCTTTTGAATCAAACAGGGATTCAAATGCAGGCTTCTCAGTAGCATTTGCACAATCTACTATTGCGTTTGATGATGATGAGTGATGAATGATGATTGATGTCTTTGCTGAATTTGAAAGCAATGGGCCTGAGTCCCCATTGCCTCACAATGTCTCATCATTTACACCCATGCAAAGTGAGTGTGAAATGCTTTTTCCACTTGCACCATTGTCCTGTTATCCCCTGTTTTGCATAGATGCAAATGATGGCACAAGATGCAAGGTAAGCAGAGGCCCTGGCCCTGTATGGTTAATATGATTTTTTTTAGAAACTAAGGGGCAAATTCACTGCTGTGGCTGGGATCCACTCAGAGCACCAGAAGTGGGAGGCATCAGGGAGTTCTCTGAGTCTCTGTTCAGTTGTGTCCCAACCCTGGCATAGGTTAGAGCAGCCTTATAAAGTAATTCCATACCTAGAATAATGCAAAGGTGAATTAGGCCCGTTGCCTGTTGAAATGGGCCTTACATGTCTCTTGAGACTTATTGGAGGTCCAGGTGTCCAGTCCCCAGGGACGCAAATCCGGAGGTAAAGCAATCACACAGTATAGACTGGAGGGTGGCATATTGCATGATTAATGTTGCTCTGCATTCTGGGTCAATCGGTTAAAAATGTGAATACTGATGAGGTTGGCATACAAAGTGAGACAGATAATCGTTTCATCCAAAGAGCAGCGGGAACATGTTGCAGATCTCAGTGAGAATAGCCTCCCTTCTGAGAGACATACCTGCGTCTAGTCCTATCCTATTCGAGACCCCAAAGAAACATTTAAAACTGGAGATGACATCTAAAAAAAATGTCTGTTGCTGACAGTCCAGAAGAGCATTGCTCAAGATCACCTAAGAAGGGATTTACCAGACAGAAGGAACCAAAGGTTGGTCCATTTCAAGTCTCTCATAAGTGTTGAGCACATTTTTGGTCACTATACAAAAATCAGTAATTGTGATAATAACGTGGTCAGAATATCCATGAACCACTAGATCAAATATTGTTCATAGAGCGAAGGATCGAAGTGACCCTCTTCCCTTCAGAAAGAGCACTGACGAGGTTCCAGAAGGCAAGAGGAGAGGTGATGTCAAACTGGGATCATGGTACATGAGCTCCTCCAGAACGGAAGGGCCAGATGCTGACCTCACGCAAATCAGTGTCAATCAGGAGCAACTTCACCGGTGTTACTGTAAATCCACACTGGTGTAACTGAGAGGAGAACTTGTCCCACAGACATTAATCCTTTGTGAAAAGCCTGTCCTACTCCTATGGCTCAAGAAAGCCCAAAGGGCCAGATTTTCAAAACTGCCTACAAGAACAACCTCATGCTCACATTTTTGGCACCTAACAAGGACCACATTTTCAAAAATCCCTAGCACCCAATGCATGCCTGGCACACTGAGCTCGTCTGAAAACCTGCTCACTTATGCTGGTGCCTAACTTGGAGCAAGGCAGTTTTGGAACTGTGGCCCTTAGTGACAGCAATAAATCCACATCCTAATAATGGCTGGGCACAGAAAGGGATGCTACTTTGGCCCAAATCCCTGTTGCTCTCTTTATTCTAGGCCCTGGTCTACACTAGGAGTTGAGGTCATATCTAGCAGCATTAAATCGATTCAACCCTGCACCCGTCCACAAAACGAAGCCCTTTTTTTCGACTTAAAGGGCTCTTAAAATCGATTTCCTTACACCCCCGACAACGGGATTAACGCTGAAATCAGCCTTGCTAGGTCGAATTTGGGGTACTGTGGACACAATTAGACAGTATTGGCCTCTGTGAGCTATCCCAGTGTGCTCCATTGTGACCACTCTGGACAGCACTCTCAACTCAGATGCACTGGCCAGGTAGGCAGGAAAAGTTCCGCGAACTTTTGAATTTCAATTTCCTGTTTGGCCAGCGTGGCAACATGGTGACCATGCAGCGTTCATCAGCAGAGGTGACCATGATGGAGTCCCAGAATCGCAAAAGAGCTCCAGCATGGACCAAACGGGAGGTACGGGATCTGATCGCTGTATGGGGAGAGGAATCCGTGCTATCAGAACTCCATTCCAGTTTTCGAAATGCCAAAACATTTGTCAAAATCTCCCAGAGTATGAAGGACAGAGGCCATAACAGGGAACCGAAGCAGTGCCGCGTGAAACTTAAGGAGATGAGGCAAGCCTACCAGAAAACCAGAGAGGTGAACGGCCACTCCGGGTCAGAACCCAAAACATGCTGCTTCTATGATGAGCTGCATGCCATTTTAGGAGGTTCAGCCACCACTACCCCATCCGTGTTGTTTGACTCTTTCAATGGAGATGGAGGCAACACGGAAGCAGGTTTTGGGGACGAGGAAGATGATGATGATGAGGTTGTAGATAGTTCGCAGCAAGCAAGCGGAGAAACTGGTTTTCCCAACAGCCAGGAACTGTTTCTCACCCTGGACCTGGAGCCAGTACCCCCCGAACCCACCCAGGGCTGCCTCCTGGACCCGCCAGGCAGAGAAGGGACCTCTGGTGAGTGTACATTTTAAAATACTATACATGATTTAAAAGCAAGCATGTTTAATGATTAATTTGCCCTGGCATTCACGGCTCTCCTGGATGTACTCCCAAAGCCTTTGCAAAAGGTTTCTGGAGAGGGCAGCCTTATTCCATCCACCATGGTAGGACACTTTACCACTCCAGGTCAGTAGCACGTACTCGGGAATTATTGTAGAACAAAGCATTGCAGTGTATGTTTGCTGGTGTTCAAACAACATCTGTTCTTTATCTCTCTGTGTTATCCTCAGGAGAGTGATATCATTCATGGTCACCTGGCTGAAATAGGGTGCTTTTCTTAAGAGGACATTCAGAGGTGTCTGTTCCTGCTGGGCCATTTGCCTGTGGCTGAACAGAAATGTTCCCCACTGTTAGCCACGGGGAGGGGGAAGGGGCTAGCCATACGCTGGGGGGAGGCAAAATGCAACCTTGGAATGAAAGCACATGTGCTATGTATGTAATGTTAACAGCAAGGTTTACCGTGAAAGAGTGTACCCACTGTTCTATAAAATGTGTCTTTTTAAATACCACTGTCCCTTTTTTTTTCTCCACCAGCTGCATGTGTTTCAAGGATCACAGGATCTTCTCCTTCCCAGAGGCTAGCAAAGATCAGAAGGTGAAAAAAATGCACTCGTGATGAAATGTTGTCTGAGCTCATGCTGTCCTCCTACACTGACAGAGCACAGACAAATGCGTGGAGGCAGACAATGTCAGAGTGCAGGAAAGCACAAAATGACCGGGAGGAGAGATGGCGGGCTGAAGAGAGTAAGTGGCGGGCTGAAGAGAGGGCTGAAGCTGAAAGGTGGCAACAGCGTGATGAGAGGAGGCAGGACTCAATGGTGAGGCTGCTGGAGGATCAAACTAATATGCTCCAGCGTATGGTTGAGCTGCAGGAAAGGCAGCTGGAGCACAGACCGCTGCTACAGCCCCTGTGTAACCAACCGCCCTCCTCTCCAAGTTCCACAGTCTCCTCACCCAGATGCCCAAGAACACGGGGGGGGGGGGCGGGGGGGGGCCTCCAGCCACCCAGCCACTCCACCCCAGAGGATTGCCCAAGCAACAGAAGGCTGGCATTCAATAAGTTTTAAAGTTTTAAACTTTTAAAGTGCTGTGTGGCCTTGTCCTTCCCTCCTCCACCACCCCTCCTGGGGCTTCTCTCCTCCACGACCCCTCCTGGGCTACCTTGGTAGTTATCCCCCTATTTGTGTGATGAATTAATAAAGAATGTATGAATGTGAAGCAACAATGACTTTATTGCCTCTGCAAGCAGTGATCGAAGGGAAGAGGGGAGGGTGGTTAGCTTACAGGGAAGTAGAATGAACCAAGGGGTGGGGGTTTCATCAAGGAGAAACAAACAGAACTTTCGTACTGTAGCCTGTCCAGTCATGAAACTGGTTTTCAAAGCTTCTCTGATGCACATCGTGCCCTCCTGTGCTCTTCTAACCACCCTGGTGTCTGGCTGTGCGTAACCAGCAGCCAGCTGATTTGCCTCAACCTCCCACCCCACCATAAATGTCTCCCCCTTACTCTCACAGACATTGTGGAGCTCACAGCAAGCAGTAATAACAGTGGGAATATTGGTTTTGCTGAGGTCTAACTGAGTCAGTAAACTGCGCCAGCGCACTTTTAAATGTCCAAATGCACATTCTACCATCATTCTGCACTTGCTCAGCCTGTAGTTGAACAGCTCCTGACTACTGTCCAGGCTGCCTGTGTATGGTTTCATGAGCCATGGCATTAAGGGGTAGGCTGGGTCCCCAAGGATAACTATAGGCATTTCAACATCCCCAACAGTTATTTTCTGGTCTGGGAATAAAGTCCCTTCCTGCAGCTTTTGAAACAGACCAGAGTCCCTGAAGATGCGAGCGCCATGTACCTTTCCCAGCCATCCCACGTTGATGTTGGTGAAACGTCCCTTGTGATCCACCAGTGCTTGCAGCACTATTGAAAAGTACCCCTTGTGGTTTATGTACTTGCCAGCTTGGTGCTCCGGTGCCAAGATAGGGATATGGGTTCCGTCTATGGCCCCACCACAGTTAGGGAATCCCATTGCAGCAAAGCCATCCACTATGACCTGTACATTTCCCAGGGTCACTACCCTTGATATCAGCAGATCTTTGATTGCATTGGCAACTTGCATCACAGCAGCCCCCACAGTAGATTTGCCCACTCCAAATTGATTCCTGACTGACCGGTAGCTGTCTGGCGTTGCAAGCTTCCACAGGGCTATTGCCACTCGCTTCTCAACTGTGAGGGCTGCTCTCATCTTGGTATTATTGCGTCTCAGGGCAGGGGAAAGCAAGTCACAAAGTTCCATGAAAGTGCCCTTACGCATGCGAAAGTTTCGCAGCCACTGGGAATTGTCCCAGACCTGCAACACTATGCGGTCCCACCAGTCTGTGCTTGTTTCCGGAGCCCAGAATCGGCGTTCCACTGCATGAACCTGCCCCATTAGCACCATGATGCCCACATTGCCAGGGCCCATGCTTTGAGAGAAGTCTGTGTCCATGTCCTCATCACTCTTGTCACTGCGCTGACGTTGCCTACTTGCCCGGTTTCGCTTTGCCAGGTTCTGTTGCTGCATATACTGCTGGATAATGCATGTGGTGTTTAATGTGCTCCTAATTGCCAAAGTGATCTGAGCAGGCTCCATGCTTGCCGTGGTATGGCGTCTGCACAGAAAGAAGGCGCAGAACGATTGTCTGCCGTTGCCCTGACGGAGGGAGGGGCGACTGATGACATGGCTTACAGGGTTGGCTTACAGGGAATTAAAATCAACAAAGGGGGTGGCTTTGCGAGAAACTGAATGGCTCCCTCAAGGATAGAGCTCAAAACCTCAAGGATAGAACTCAAAACTGGGTTTAGCAGGCCATTGATTTCATGGAGGGAGGGAGGAGAAAATGAATACAAAACAAATCTGGTCTATTTCTCATTTTGAGCCACTTCATCTATCTTTATACATCTTGCTGGCAGCAGACTGTGCAGTACGACCGCTAGCCATCGTCATCTCCTGGGTGCTCGGCAGAAGACGGTGCCGTATGACTACTTGCCATCGTCTTCTGCTGGCTGCTGATTAAAAGACAGTGCACTGCCGGTAGGACTCAATCGCCATGACACGCAACTTAAAAGGGAAATAACCTGGTTGAGTCACTCCCATGTTTACCCAGGCGCCCCGACCTCATTGAGGTCGGTTAAAAGAGCACCCAGGACTACGTTGATGACGGCTACCAGTCATACTGCACTGTCTGCTGCCAAAAGGCAATAAACTGCTGCTGTGTAGCAATGCAGTACCACATCTGCCAGCACCCAGGAGACATACGGTGACGGTTAGCTGAGCGGGTTCCATGCTTGCCATGGTATGGCGTCTGCACAGGTAACTCAAGAAAAAAGGTGCAAAACGATTGTCTGCCCTTGCTTTCATGGAAGGAGGGAGGGAAGGGGGACCTGACAATATGTACCCAGAACCACCAGCAACAATGTTTTAGCCCCATCAGGCACTGGGATTTCCACCCAGAATTCAAATGGACGGCGGAGACTGCGGGAACTGTGGGATAGCCACCCACAGTGCAATGCTCCAGAAGTCGACGGTTACCTCGGTACTGTGGACACACTCCACTGACTACATGCACTTAGAGCATTTGTGTGGGGACACACACAATCGACTGAATAAAAACGCTTTCTACAAAACCGACTTCTATAAATTTGACCTAATTTCGTAGTGTAGACATATCCTAGGTTCCTGCTGTATCACTGGGGAAGCAGGTGCACAATACAGCTCCCGCCTACTGCATCTTGCGTATCAAGTTTTGTTCACTTTTTTCTAGTCACTGCAAATTGTTCCCCTCTGCAAAAAGCATAATAATACATTCACTTAAGGAAAGACTTAATATGGGCCAAATGATAGCCTCACAGTAACTCACACTAAGGCAGTCTACCTCACCACGCAACTGTCACGGATCCTCACCAGCCGCCCAAAAGCTTGCTGTGAAGGGAATCCAAGCCTCTGGATCCTCAGGTGTTTTAAGCTTCCGTGGGTCTCTGTAGGCTACAACATTCTTTCTTCTCTTGGCCTCAGTGGCACATTTCCTGGGCGCCAACTCTCAGTCTGTTACCCTCAAGTTGCAGTGGGGGAGGTCTAGGAAAAATTATTTAACTAGGAGGGTAGTGAAGCACTGGAATGGGTTAGCTAGGGAGGTGGTAGAATCTTCATCTTAGAGGTTTTTAAGACCCGGCTTGACAAAGCCCTGGCTGGGATGATTTAGTTGGGGTTGGTCCTGCTTTGAGCAGGGGGTTGGACTAGAACCTCCTGAGGTCTCTTCCAACCCTAACCTTCTATGATTCTATGATTTCTGGAGCCCCCCAGTAGCCAAAATGCACCCTTCTCCTAGAACCGCACCTCAAAGGTATGAGGCTTCCAGGATCTCGTTTCACTTGCTGGAGACACACAGTAGCTGTAGCATATATCACACACAGCCATTTCGTGTAGGATTCTAACACCATTGCGCTTTTACTCAACAGCTAACTCACAAGAGAGGCTATAGCATTTAGGACACAGCAAACTTCCTAACCGCAATGCCCCAAGCTAGCTCACCCTTCCCTGAGGAGCTCTTTGGGGCCCATCTGGGTCCAAATGGGTAGGAAGGTCCCTTGTCTCATCAAGCTCCTACTTCCTGAGTTGCTGACTTCCTTCTCCCTCATCTTGAGCTGGAGAAAAATGGCCCCCTCAGCAAAGTAACCCCTACCCTTTTATAACTGCCAGTCCCTTTGTCCGGTGACATTCTGCTCAGGTGATTTCAGCCCCCTGCCAGGTGACTTTGTTGCCAAGGCGATCTTCCCTTGAAAAACTAGTTTACTGGAGGGAGGTGGGGACAGCCATTTCTGTCATTTTGATGGTCTATCATCAAAGTTTAACGACTCTGTTGTCAGGCCTTTGCCCTCTACCCTGTTAGAATTTCAGTCCAAGCTGGAAGCAAAGAGAAGACAAAGGGCTGCGTGTTCAAAATGGAGTCTGCAGCTTGGTGAAGAAATATACTAGGGTTGCCAACTCTCTAATGTCTGAAAACTGTACACTACAGCAAGAACCCCCCTCTGCCACCACTCTGCCTCTTCCCCCCAAGGCCATCCCCCACTCCACCTTTTCCCCAGGCCCTGCCCCCCACTCACTGCTCTCCCCTCCTCCCCCTTCCTTGTTGCTCAATCCCCTCCACCTCCACCCACCCCCACCCCCCAAGCTGGGCTCCCTCTTCTCCAGGGCTGGGACAGGAATTGCAGGCCCAACATGGAGTCTGCCTGCCCACGAGCTGCAGGTAGGAGATGACCTTGGCGGAGCAGGGCCTGGAACGGGATGATGACCTGGTGCCTCCCCCGGCCCATGGTAACCGGACTTTTGGAGTCTGGTCAGATGTACTGCACAGGGTCCCTTTTGACCAGACTTTCCAGTTGAAAACCAGCCATCTGGCAACCCTACCTCGCAAAGAATTCATACATTGTACCAGCGGAGTCCCAAACGGTCATAGCAACAGTAATACTTGGAGACAGCTTCAGGAGCAGGGAAGCCAGCAGAAAAGAAAGGATGAGTCAATGACAGAAGACATTTCAATTCACAAGCAGGAGCACAATACCTTTCTTATAGCGCTAGCTCACAATTCAGTCACCCTACGGTAAGTTGGTTTTTTTTTTTAAATGATACTCCACGAAATGGCTCGTCTCCTTTGGCATTTCCCTTAACAACCTCAATTATGCCAGCATAACTCAGCGCTGACTCAGTCCCCAATGACTAGGAACTTTGTTTCCTCTGCAGTGTGGCCCACACAAATTATGCAGGATTATGAGAACCTGGAAGTAAAACTGACTAGAAGCAGAAAGTGGAACTGAACAAACGTCCTCGCCGTGGGGAATGAAAATAGATATGGCTCGTGAAAAGTAAATTTGATTTTTTTGATTCTGTTGTCCATCACTCACTAATTTATCATGCCTGTGGCATTTATAGCAGGGGAAGGGACAGGGGACCCTGACCCTTTGTTGCTAAAATTTCAGATGCTTTTGGTAACAACTTAGGGACTGGTTTTATTAAATGATTTTTCAGTTGCCTTTTTAATGGCTCACCGGCCATGATATTATGGTATAGACCATTTCCCAACTCAGAGCTTCACTCAGCATTGCGGGAATATTTATTTAGATTGCTTGTAGAATCATTGCCAAAGCAAGAGAGTTTCATAGGACTGGAAGTCATTTTTTTACTGAATGAATAATTTCATAGTGTGACTGTGTGTCTCTGGACAGGTTTCACATGCACACAAGAGTTACACACATTCTCACACCACTGGCCAAGTCCCACGTTTAACATTTCCTGCAGCTTAGTCAAGTCTCTAATTTGCAGTTACAAATAATTTGCATGTGGCCATTTAGTGCTGGTGAAAGAGGTCAGATTAAGCCTAGATTTCCCATACAGGGCTCCACTAAGCATTGGCAGCAAGTGTGGGGGGAGGCAGGACCTTATTCCTTGCACTCCTCAGAAGACTGAGTCAAGTGGGAAGCCAGAGACAGTTTGGAGGGCTGGGGGAACTTAGGCAGTCTGATGGAGTAGGTAGGGCTGCTGGGCAGGAAGGGACTTCGGGGGATGGTGCCCTGGCTCTCAGCCCCCCACACTGCCACGCTTCAGTGGGTGGAAGCACGCTTGGAGAGGACATGCACCACGAACAGAAAGGTAATGTGAATATCAGCAATGGCAGTAATTACTGCGGTGGCTGTAAGTCAACCTAACCTAGGTAGATTTAAGATTGTAATGTAGACATGCCCCAAATTGCAGTGGGTTTGGTCCCTCGTTATGAGCCAAGGAAGGCAGGGGGTAGCAGAAGAATAAAAACTGCATGAGTTTCCAGAGGTGAATGCGGGTGGGACTGAGGGTGTGACCAGTCTGTGAGCAGATACAAAGTTTTTTTTCCAGAAGACTGTGGTGTTACCAAACTCTCCATATTTGGCATTGGAAAGAGTCAAAACACAAGAATGGAAGGGAAGCTAAATCAAGGGATGGGGTAACTATTCTATAACATTATTCTCCTGCAGCTCAGAGTTGTACAATGTGCACTTATTGTGGGAAACTTATGGGTGACAAAAAGCAGGCAACAATTCCTGTTGGGTGCTGTGTGACTTCTGGGTGTAGTGTCTGAACAAGAGCCTAGAGCTGTCTTCTGCAAACTCTGTTGGTATTGATAATGTGTATATGGTCTGTGGTGTCTGTCTGAGAGCTAGAACTCCCGTTTCTTTAGCCTGCTCTGTTAGATTGTCAATATGGAATAAGGCCCTTGGAGACAATTGACTTACTCCAGAATTACCATAGTGTGACGAGGCCATATCCTATAGAGCACACAGGAAGACTTGAGATGTCCCTGTGTGAATCAAGGAGTTGGCAGGTGCATCTTTGCAGCCATGCTGTGAATTAAAAACTGACCTTCTGGTTTCCTTCAGTTTTTAAAGGAGATCCTACAAAGGGAAGTGGGAGGGATGTTGCTGCTGTTCTTTAATGATGTATGAAAAAAGTTTGAAAACTTGTTTAACGGGGAAGGAGGGTTCTGTGTTTGAAGGGGCAGAAAACACAGGCAGGATTAGTATTTCATGTACGGTTTGTAGACCTTTGTAATTGGGCCAGAGTGAAAGCGGGCTCACATACCCCACCTCCCTCTGTGTCGTCCAGCTCATTGCTGTGGGTTTCCCAATCACTTCTTCCTAATCTGAACATTTTCTCTCTCCTGTTGCTGTATGAAAGAGCCACCCAAAGGCTGTGCTGGGATGCTAGTGAGACTGATGGACAATATCCTGCCGTATCCTCAATAACCTTATGGCATTAAGATACTTTATTGAATTAGGGCTAATACTGTCAGGGTTCATTGCATTAAAAATGCATTTGGGTATGTGTTATTGTGGCCTTTAAGAGGAGGAGGAGGCTAACAGGCTTCCGGTATTTCTTTGAAGCTACCCCCCGCAGAGGTTTGCGTATACTCATTTAAACTGGATTCTCCATGAACCTGGATGTTTTGGCTAAATAGACTGGTTTTAACAGACACAGGGACTTCCTCTTGATCCAGGAAAGAGACAGAACCCCTGGCCATGGAGGGCCCCAGTCCTTAGGGAAGGGTTGGACTAGGCCTACTGGTCATAAGACCATGTGCTAGTTCTGAGCTGAAGCTGTGATGGACTTGTCACAAGGAAACCCCTTGGGTGGGGATTTGAAGGACAGCTCCTGCCGGAGCCCAGGGTAAGGTTGGGGTGATCTCTTGTAGGCTTATTAGCATGCGGATAAGGTTCTTCTATTGTTTTTAATGAGTTTTCTCTGTTATACTTTTACCGTAAGACTGAAATAGGCTTACACCGTCTCCCAGGACCACTATGGGCATTTTCTTGTCCCCCACTGGAATCTTCTGATCTGGAAAGGAAGTCCCAGAGTGCAGTTTTCTATACAGGCCAATGTTCCTGAAGATGCATGTCCTGCACTGATGTCAGTGAAACGACTCTGGTGATCCACCAGCACCTGCAGTGCCATAGAGAAGTAGCTCGTTCTATTGATATACTCCATTGCAAGATGGTCTGGAGCTAAAATTGGGATATGCCTGTCATCTGATGCCTGTCATCAGGGATATGCCTGCTGCAGTTAGGGAATCCCATTGCTGCAAAGCCATCCACTATTCCACACTCATTTCCCAGAGTCACAGTCCTTTGGAGCAGGATGTGATTAATGGCCCTGCACACTTGCATGAATGCAACTCCCGTGGTGGACTTCCCAACTCCAAACTTATTCACGACTGATCAGTAGCAGTCTGGAGTTGCAAAAGATCGCCACTGACTTTTCCACATAAGGGCAGCTGTCATTTTGGTGTCCTTGCACCACAAGCAGGGGCAAGTTCTGGGAAGGTGGCTTTGTGCATGTGAGTTCTGCAGCCACTGCTCATCACCCCAGACCTGCATAATGATGCGATCCCACCACTCAGTGTTTGTTTCCTGAGCCCAATGGCAATGATCCATTGTGTGCAGCTTCTGTGTGAATGCCAAAAGTAATCTGGAATTGTTTCTTTCCATGGCACACAATAGGGGCAGGTGCCACGGATTTGCAGCTCATGAAGTACTGCATGATCCGCCGCGTTGTGTTCATAGCACTTATCACAAGACTAGAGAGCAGTGCAGGATCCATGCTTTCAGGCAGAGATGGTGGGCGCACAGTTTACAGGCTGTTGAAAAACAGCACAAAATGTAGCCCATGGAATGCTGGGATAGAGAAAAATGCATCATGGGATGGTGAGCTCGCACCCCTGATGCACTGTGATCCATTCTCGCAGAAGGTAGCTAGTTGCACAGTGGGATAGCTACCCACAGTGCACTGCTCTCTCTGTTGAAGCTAAATCACCAACTGTAGACTCGCTCCGCCGACACAAGGAGCAATGTGTGAATATGCACACGCACTGTAATTATAGCACTTTATGATCGTTGGCGTAATGTGTGTCGACTTAACGCTGTAGTGTAGACATAGCCTAAATCTCCCTTGCTGCAGACTAAGCCCTTGATCACTGATCTCTTCATAACAGCCCTTAACATATTTGAAGACTTTTATCAGCACCCCTCCTCCCCAAATCTCCTTTTCACAGGACTAAACATGCTCAGGTTTTCTAACCTTTCCTCAGAGGTTAGGCTGTCTAAACTTTTTATCATTTTTCCTGCTCTCCTCTGCACTCTCTCTCTCTCCAATTTGTCCACAGCTGTCCTAAAGTGTGGCATCCCGAATCAGACACAGTACTCCAGCTCAGTGTTGTGTAGGGCAGGACAAATTACCGCCTTTGTTTGACATACAAAACTCCTCTTAATACAGCCAAGCACGGTATCAGCCTTTTTTGCAAGCGCTGCACATTGTTGGCTGATGTTAATTTGGAATTCACTATAATCCTCAGATCCTCTTCAGCAGTACTAAGACCCAGGTATTCCCCATTTTGTAGTTGTGCATTTGATTTTTCCTTCCTAAGTCTATTTTGCACTTGTCATTATTGAATTTCATCTTGTTGATTTCAGACCAGTTCACAAATTTGTTGAAGTCATTGTGAAATCTAATCCTATCTTCCAAAGTCATAGCAACACCTCCTAGCTTGGTATGATCACAAATTTTATAAGCATACTCACCCCTCCACTACCCAAGTCACTAATGAAAATAATGAATCGTACCCTATGGGGCCCCTCTCGATAGGCCCTCCCAGTTAGACAGTGAAACATTAATAACTGCTCTTTGACTACAGTATTTCAACCTTTTAGTAATTTTATCTAGACATTTCCTTATGCACATGTCATGTGGGACTGTATCAAAAGCCTTACTAAAGTCAAGCTATATCAGATCTACTGCTTTCCCCCTGCCTCCCATCTACTAGGACAATAACCCTGGCAAAGAAGTAAATTAGGCTGGTTTGGCATGATTTGTTCTTGACAAATCCACGCTGGCTCCTATTATCCTCTAGGTGCCTACAAACTGATTTTTAATAATTTGTTCCTGTACCTTTCCTGGTACTGAAGTTAAGCTGACTGGTCTATAATTCCCTGGGTCCTCTTTGTTCCCTTTTTAAAGATGGCTACTATGTTTGCCCTTCTCCAGTCCTTGGGGATTTCACCCGTCTTCCATGAGGTCTTGAAGACAATTGATCACGGTTCTGAGATTGCTTCAGCTACTACCTTAAATACCACAGGATGAATTCCATCAGGCCCTGCCTACTTGAATACATCTGACTCATGTTCTTTTTCTAATTTGGCTTGCACTCCTTTCCCCTTGTTTTAATATAAATTTGTGTTGAGTATTTTGTCACCATTAGCCTTTTTATTGAAGACTGAAGCAATAGAGGCATTAAACACCTCAGCCTTCTTGATGTTAGCAGTTGTTAGCTCTTCTTCCCTGCTAAGCAGAGAACCTATACTTTCCTTCGTCTTTCTCTTTGCTCCTAATGTATAAAAAGAACCTCTTCTTATTGCCTTTTAAATCCCTTGCTAGGTGTAACTCATTTTGTGCCTTAGCCTAATTTTTCCCTACATGCTTATGCTATTCTTCTGTACTCTTCCTTAGCAATTCATCCATGTTGGTGCTTTTTACTTTCCAGGACATTTAAGAGCTCCTGGTGGAGCCATATAGGATGAATAGTAAAGAGGCACATCTTTCCTTCACATCAGGATAATTTGTAGGTTTGCCTTCAATATTGTCTCCTTGAGAAACTGCCAATTCTATTGAACTCCTTTTAGCCCTTAGACTTCCTTACCCATGGGACCTTATCTACCAGTTTTGAGTTTATTAAAAAGAACAGGAGTACTTGTGGCACCTTAGAGACTAACAAATTTGTTAGTCTCTAAGGTGCCACAAGTACTCCTGTTCTTTTTGCAGATACAGCTGCTACTCTGAAACCTGAGTTTATTAAAGTTACTCTTTTGAGTAACTCTTTTGAGTAAAGTAACTTATTCTGCCGCTCTCACTCCTTCCTTTTCTTAGATTCCGTGAAATCTATCATTTCATGATAACTTTCACCCAAATTGCCTTCCACTTTCAGATTCGCAACCTCCCTGTTGGTCAGAAGCAAGTCTAAAATGGCTCTCTCTCTAGTTACTTCCTCCGCTTTGAGAAACAAAAAGTTGTTCCCCATAAATTCCACAAACTTAACTGAAAACATTGTTTTGCCACATTACTTTTCCAGCAGATGTCTGGATAGTTACAGTTCCCATTACTACCAGGGATGGTTGGGTATTTGTTTGTTCCAGAATTACCTCATCCACATCCTCTGCCTGGTTTAGAGGTCTACAGTAGACCCGCTACCATGATATCTCTATTGTTTTTGCTCTGCCCCCGCATCTTTACCTAGAGACTTTCAACTGGTCTTCCTCTCACCTTTCAGAACAAGTGTATATATTCTTGATGCACAACATCTGCCTGTCCTTTCTGAGCAAGCTATGCACGTCTATGCCAATATTCCAGTCATGAGTTTTAGCCCACCAAGTGCGTGTGACTCCAGTTAAGTCATAATTTAGCTTACGTACAAATATTTGGTTTGCTATTATGAATAAATCCAGACTTAGGGGTCTGAACCCATTTCAAGGGCAATGTTAAATCTTCTCTCACTTTGTTCCATTGTCACATGCATTGTCCAGCACCCTTGAATAATGGGGGTATTATCTTGTGAAGTTCCATCCAAGGCTTAGCCAGCGAGCATGACTAATGCTTTCCCTGTCTCCCTCGCAAACTGTGGTGGAGATCTCTTTGATTTTGTTGAACTAATTATTGAGGATTTGGGTTGCAGTTGCCATTATAGAAATTCACACGTGAACTGCAGGCTGCTTGGAATGGCTTTCAGCGCAGACATCTGGTTTCTAATTTTTTGCCTCGCTTTTTTATTTTTATTTCCAGCCAAAGGCATTTTTTTGACTTGAAAGGAGCACGCTTTGGGTGTGGGACAGCGTCTACATTCCTTCAGGAGCCTAAGTGCATGGCTAGCGTGTGGGAATACTGCAAGGCAAGCCCTGCACCAAGTGTTTTGGCTACTTCTGACCTGGCTAACAGCAAAAGAGAGAGCACGGGCATGAAAATCAACATTTGGTTCCCTTGCTGTTAATGGAAGAAACTCTTCTGAGCATTAAGAAAAGGGTGCAGCTAGCATTTCGTGCAGGGGTGGCCAACCTGTCGCTCTGCACCCGCATGGGGCTCTTCGTAGGTTAATATGCGGCTCCTTGCACTGGGGTGACTCTGGGGCTGGAGCTACAGGTGCTGACTTTCCAATGTGCTGGGGGGTGCTCAGTGCTCAACCCCCTGCGTTGCCCCAGGCCCTGCCCCCACTCCTCCCCCCTCCCCACCAGAGCTTCCTGTGCACCATGAAACAGTTGGTCGCAGCAGGCGGGAGGCATGGGGAGGGTGGGGGAGGCGCTGATTGCCGAGCCTGACAGAGGGTGGGACACACTACAGGTTGGAGTCGGGGGAGCTGATGGGCTGCTGACATAGTATTCAGAGTAACAGCCATGTTAGTCTGTATTCGCAAAAAGAAAAGGAGTACTTGTGGCACCTTAGAGACTAACCAATTTATTTGAGCATGAGCTTTCGTGAGCTACAGCTCACTTCATCAGATGTATACCGTGGAAACTGCAGCAGACTTTATATATACACAGAGAATATGAAACAATACCTCCTCCCACCCCACTGTCCTGCTGGTAATAGCTTATCTAAAGTAATCGTCAGGTTAGGCCATTTCCAGCACAAATCCAGGTTTTCTCACCCTCCACCCCCCCACACAAATTCACTCTCCTGCTGGTGATAGCCCATCCAAAGTGACAACTCTTTACACAATGTGCATGATAATGAAGTTAGGCCATTTCCTGCACAAATCCAGGTTCTCTCACTCCCTCACCCCCCTCCAAAAACCACCCCCATACACACACAGACTCACTCTCCTGCTGGTAATAGCTCGTCCAAACTGACCACTCTCCAAGTTTAAATCCAAGTTAAACCAGCACATCTGGGGGGAGGGGGGGGGTAGGAAAAAACAAGAGGAAATAGGCTACCTTGCATAATGACTTAGCCACTCCCAGTCTCTATTTAAGCCTAAATTAATAGTATCCAATTTGCAAATGAATTCCAATTCAGCAGTTTCTCGCTGGAGTCTGGATTTGAAGTGTTTTTGTTTTAAGATAGCGACCTTCATGTCTGTGATTGCGTGACCAGAGAGATTGAAGGGTTCTCCGACTGGTTTATGAATGTTATAATTCTTGACATCTGATTTGTGTCCATTTATTCTTTTACGTAGAGACTGTCCAGTTTGACCAATGTACATGGCAGAGGGGCATTGCTGGCACATGATGGCATATATCACATTGGTGGATGTGCAGGTGAACGAGCCTCTGATAGTGTGGCTGATGTTATTAGGCCCTGTGATGGTGTCCCCTGAATAGATATGTGGGCACAATTGGCAACGGGCTTTGTTGCAAGGATAAGTTCCTGGGTTAGTGGTTCTGTTGTGTGGTATGTGGTTGTTGGTGAGTATTTGCTTCAGGTTGCGGGGCTGTCTGTAGGCAAGGACTGGCCTGTCTCCCAAGATTTGTGAGAGTGTTGGGTCATCCTTTAGGATAGGTTGTAGATCCTTAATAATGCGTTGGAGGGGTTTGCACTGCTATGGGTACCCGCATGGCCCCACAATATGCCAACATTTTTATGGCTGATTTAGAACAACGCTTCCTCAGCTCTCATCCCCTAAAGCCCCTACTCTACTTGCGCTATATTGATGACATCTTCATCATCTGGACCCATGGAAAAGAAGCCCTTGAGGAATTCCACCATGATTTCAACAATTTCCATCCCACCATCAACCTCAGCCTGGTCCAGTCCACACAAGAGATCCACTTCCTGGACACTACAGTGCTAATAAACAATGGTCACATAAACACCACCCTATACCGGAAACCTACTGACCGCTATTCCTACCTGCATGCCTCCAGCTTTCACCCTGACCACACCACACGATCCATCGTCTACAGCCAAGCTCTGCGATACAACCGCATTTGCTCCAACCCCTCAGACAGAGACAAACACCTACAAGATCTCTGTCAAGCTTTCTTACAACTACAATACCCACCTGCGGAAGTAAAGAAACAGATTGATAGGGCCAGAAGAGTTCCCAGAAGTTACCTACTACAGGACAGGCCTAACAAAGAAAATAACAGAACGCCACTAGCCGTCACCTTCAGCCCCCAACTAAAACCCCTCCAACGCATTATTAAGGATCTACAACCTATCCTAAAGGATGACCCAACACTCTCACAAATCTTGGGAGACAGGCCAGTCCTTGCCTACAGACAGCCCCGCAACCTGAAGCAAATACTCACCAACAACCACATACCACACAACAGAACCACTAACCCAGGAACTTATCCTTGCAACAAAGCCCGTTGCCAATTGTGCCCACATATCTATTCAGGGGACACCATCACAGGGCCTAATAACATCAGCCACACTATCAGAGGCTCGTTCAACTGCACATCCACCAATGTGATTTATGCCATCATGTGCCAGCAATGCCCCTCTGCCACGTACATTGGTCAAACTGGACAGTCTCTACGTAAAAGAATAAATGGACACAAATCAGATGTCAAGAATTATAACATTCATAAACCAGTCGGAGAACACTTCAATCTCTCTGGTCACGCAATCACAGACATGAAGGTCGCTATCTTAAAACAAAAAAACTTCAAATCCAGACTCCAGCGAGAAACTGCTGAATTGGAATTCATTTGCAAATTGGATACTATTAATTTAGGCTTAAATAGAGACTGGGAGTGGCTAAGTCATTATGCAAGGTAGCCTATTTCCTCTTGTTTTTTCCTACCCCCCCCCTCCCCCCAGATGTGCTGGTTTAACTTGGATTTAAACTTGGGAGAGTGGTCAGTTTGGACGAGCTATTACCAGCAGGAGAGTGAGTCTGTGTGTGTATGGGGGTGGTTTTTGGAGGGGGGTGAGGGAGTGAGAGAACCTGGATTTGTGCAGGAAATGGCCTAACTTCATTATCATGCACATTGTGTAAAGAGTTGTCACTTTGGATGGGCTATCACCAGCAGGAGAGTGAATTTGTGTGGGGGGGTGGAGGGTGAGAAAACCTGGATTTGTGCTGGAAATGGCCTAACCTGACGATTACTTTAGATAAGCTATTACCAGCAGGACAGTGGGGTGGGAGGAGGTATTGTTTCATATTCTCTGTGTATATATAAAGTCTGCTGCAGTTTCCACGGTATACATCTGATGAAGTGAGCTGTAGCTCACGAAAGCTCATGCTCAAATAAATTGGTTAGTCTCTAAGGTGCCACAAGTACTCCTTTTCTTTTTGACATAGTATTGTGGCTCTTTGGCAATGTACATTGGTAAATTCTGGCTCCTTCTCAGGCTCAGCTAGGCTGCCCCTAATTCAGTGCAAAGGCTGGGGACAAGGTGAGAACTTTAGCTGTCCATATGGCTGTGCCCATCCTTAACCTCGGTTAGCAATAGTCATGCTCCCTTCACCAGAAACAGACCAGCAGCAGTTCTCAAACTGTGGGTCAGGATCCCCATTAAAATGGCATTGCCAGGGCTGGCTTAGGCTTGCTGGGACCTGGGGCCACAGCCCAAGGCCCACTGCCAAGGGCTTCAGCCCTGAGTGGCAGAGCTCTTGTTACAGGCCCCCTGCCTGCGGCTGAAGCCCTTGGCCTTCGGCTTTGGGCCCCCAAGACGGGGTGGCCAGGTTTGGGTGAGCTCAGGCTTCAATTCCCCCTCCTGGGGTTGTGCAGTAATTCTTGTTGTCAGAAGGGGGTTGCGGTGCAATGAAGTTTGAGAACCCCAGGAACAGAGAGATCCTGGCAGAAGGAAAAATATACCTTTAACTGTGAGGAGCCTGAGTTCCGCTCTCTACGCAGGGCCTAGCTCAGGGGTGGGTGAACTACAGCCCGCGAGCCACACCACGCAGCTCGGCCCCACTCTGATGCTCTGGCCAGGGCACTGGGTCGGGGGCCGGACCACGCGGCTCGGCCCCGCTCTGGCCGAGGCGCACTCCAAAGCCGCACCGTGTGGCTCCTGGAAGCCGCGGCATGGTCCCACTCCAGCTCCTATGCACTCCAATGGGAGCTGCAGGGGTGGTGCCTGCAGATGGGGCAGCGTTTCAGAGCTGCCTGGCCACGCCTCTGCGTAGGAGCCAGAGAAGGGACATGCCATGGCTTCCAGGAGCCACTTGAGGTAACCGCCGCTCAGAGCCTGCATCCCCTAAGCCTCTTCCCATGCCCCAATCCCCTCCCCCAGCCCTGATCCTCCTCCCACTCTCCAAACCCCTCGATTCCAGCCTGGCTCACCCTCCTGCACCCCAAACCTCTCACCCCCAGCTGGAATCTGCACCCCTTCCCACACCCCTGTCCCAGCCTCGATCCCCCTGCTGCTCTCCAAACCCCTCGGTTCCAGCCCAGAGCACCCTCCTACAACCCAAACTCCTCATCCCAAGCCCCACCCCAGAGCCTGCACCCCCTCCAAATTTGTGATCATTCATGGCCAGCCATACAATTTCTATTCCCCGGTGTGGCCCTCGGGCCAAAAAGTTTGCCCAGCCCTGGCCTTGCCCCTGCTCTAATCCAATAGCCTTTCCTTCCTCTTCATAATCAGCTTCCCAGCCCTCAGTAGCCTCCAATCCCCTATCACAGAGAAAGTAGAGTCTTGAGCTGCCTGCAATGACACCCACTGGCCTGCTCTTTGAAGCGACAGGAAAGTCCCCATTCTTTAGCCCCTTCTGCTTCCATGAACTGGCTGCCATGCATGGGAAAGGGGAACGTAGCTAACAGGGAGATGTCCAGCTGGAGACACAGTAACTTCCCTGTAGGGGTGAAGGGAGGCTTGTGGTGTATTGAGAACTGTGTTAAAATTATGATCTCTCTCTCTAACTTCTCAGGTGTTTTCCTAGACCTCTTGCAGGGTAGGGGGCTCTGTAGGGAAGCATGCAATGAGTCAGTTTGCAGCCAGCCAGCCTAGAGTAAGGTGGGGGCGAATTGTGCCTTTCTGTTTCAGGGAGCAGCCTGCTTTGTCTCTCTCTGGATTGGGTTCTTGTGTTTGATCATTCTGAATTCTAAAAACTAAAGTCATGTCACGTTGCAACCATCCAGCAACGTGTTCTTGTTTGGGTTTTTTTAAATGGTTTTATCTAACCTTTCTGTGTGAATGCCATGAACATGAGGGCTGCTTGCAGGGGCCCTGGGTATATCTACACTACACCAAGCAACACAATTGCAGTGCTGCAGTTATGCTGCTGTAACGTAGACACTTGCAACAACAAGGGAAGAGTTTTCTGTCACTGTAGTAAATCCACCCCTGCAAGAGGCGGTAGCTAGATTGACAGACTAATTCTTCCACTGACCTAGAGATGTCTGTATGGGGGTTTAGGTCAGTTTAACTATGTTTATCAGAGGTGTGAATTCTTCACACCCCAGAATGACAGAGATCAGCCTCTGTTTTAGGTGTAGACTAGGCCACAGCTTTTCCCCCCTCGCAGCCACATGGCTAAATGGCCTGGCCCTAGGTGACAGCCACCTCTGGGTTGGCCAGTTTACTAAGAGGTTGCAATAACTCCATGTGACCTGCCAGGTGTCCCCTACACACCGCGGCCTGCGTGCGTGTGTGTCTGCGTCACATGGCAGGTGTCACTCACCTCAGTGTCCCACGCACACCAGGGCCCCCTGTGCATTCCCACAGCACAGCCTGAATGCCACACACCCAGCAGCGCTCGTGGCCTGCAGGAGTGGCTGGGCTGCAGTTTAGCCTGGCTGCCCCTGCAGCTGCTCTGCTGCCTGCTGAGCTAGCAACCTGGCAGCTTTCTCACCTTCCCCTCTGACTGCGCTGGCCCCCGCACGTCAACCACCGTGTCTACATTGACACTGCAACACCCTAACTACACTGATGATATCCCCCTGAGAGGCACAGGGCTTGAGTTAGGATGTCTGTATAGTGGGGCCCTTCATCAGCAGGAGCAAGGCTGTAGTGTATAAGCTGCCTTATGTTGACCTCGCCGGGTAGCATAGAGCAGGGTTCTCAACCTTTTTCTTTCTGGGCCCCCCCCCACGCTATAAAAACTCCACAGCCTACTTATGCTACAACAACCGGTTTTCTGCACATAAAAGCCAGGCTGAGCATTAGTGGGTAGCAAGCAGGGCACCTGCCTGGGGCATCATGCCACAAGGGGCCCTCTGAAGCAAAGTTGCTCAAGCTTCAACTTCAGTCCTGGGCGGCAGGGCTCGGGGTCCCAGGCAGCGGGACTTTGGCCTCTTACCCTTGGCCCAAGAAAGTCTAAGGCAGGGGTCCCCAATGAGGTGCCCACAGCACAACCCGCCGCCGAAAAGCGTGGCCGTTGCTCAGCGGCATTTTGGCAGCAACGCTTCTTGCTGCTGTCGCTCCTCGCCAGCGGCATGGTGTCTGGCGCCCGCAAGTTTTCTGGGAATAGCAATATGCTATTGCCACAAGCAAGGTTGGGGACCACTGGTCTAAGGCCATCCCTGCTTCATGGACCCTCTGAAGCCTGCTCACAGCCCCTCGTTGAGAACCACTGGTGTAGACCAGGGCTTTGGCTGCCTGCAGCAGTTTGGCCAATGATTGATAACACCTCTACAGGCTTCTGACTACGCAGGCAGCGTCCTCGATTCTAGATCCCCAAAGTACAGCAATCATATATGTTCTATTAGGGCCAGGAGAAGCAAATGCTAATTGCACAGAGTTTGCATGGTTCCTACTGTGTAAGCAACCAGGCCCTTAATTTACATAGATGACGGTTTGGGGATGGAGTATAAATACTTGGACAGAATAATTTGGGCCACAGCCCACTGTGTGAGAAGCCATTGTCCTCACGGGAGTACTGCTAGATGCATCTTCCAGTCATGGAATCAAGATCCACTATCTACAGACCTATCCACCACAGTGGAAGAATTCAAAGACATTCTTTAAGCAGTGTCATCCTTGCTCTGGCAAGCTAGAAAAGAGGTTTGGCCCCACGCCCAGGCTAGGTATTTTAGAGACTCTTTTGGTGAAGGTTTATCCCACCCTTAAGTACTGCTTCTAAGCTATTGGTACACTGGTGTGGATGGTTATTTCAGAGTAGAGCCTTGAACAGCCAGAAGGTACTCATGGATGTGCTCAGATAGGACAGATGGCTCAGATGAGGGTGCTAGTCTGGGACTTTGGTTCAATTCCCTGCTTCACCACTTCCTTTGTAACCTTGGGCAAGTCCCTTAGGGTCTGTCTACACCACAAATAAAAATCCACAGCGGGCCTGTGCCAGCTGACTCAGGTTAAGAGGCTATTTGATGGCTGTGTAGATGTTTGGGCTCAGGCTGCAGCTTGAGCTCTGGGACCCTCCCACCTCACAGGGTCCTAGAGCCCGGGATCCAGCTCCAACGTCTACACAGCAATTTTACAGCCCCGCAGGCCGAATCAGCTGACCTGGACCAGGTGTGGGGGTTTACTGCTGTACAGACATATCCTAACTGCTTTTAGAGAAGCCTACGCACCACATGTGTGGGCTGGAGCTAACCCTTGTATTTTGCCAAAACTTTTTAGTTCCCAACTTCACCATGACTATGGTGGGTTTCACCTTTGCTGTGCAGCTGAGGTGGCAGGACTAGACTGCTCAACAAGAGCTTGGAGGCTTGGCTCCCACCTCATCACCACAGCCATCCATTGAGAATACTCCCCGAGATGAAAGATTGCTTCAGTGTTAATCATCAATATTCCCCCAAATGAGACTGCTTGCAGAGCACTTGGCACTTTTTTGGGGGGTGGGGCTACAGCTGAACTTTGCCCATAGTTTAAATTTAGGATGGGAGAAAATGGAAAGCCTGACACCTCTGAGAAATCACATAGCAAATTTGTCTCTTATCCAGGGAAACTCCCATGCACTATGTGAGTGTGAATTTATCCTAAGGCAAGCAAAGGTCTGCCCCATCTAAGGTTCCCCTATTCAGTCTAATGAGTATCTTACTCTTCTCCTGCATGAACAGTATCGTACTTCTCCTCCTCCTATTTCACTCATCCTGCATGAATGTGCAACTCCCACGGAAGTACATTTCTTTGCATCTGGAAATCTGAATGCACCAGTGTACACCAGCCTGAGAGGTGTCCCAGGAGATACCATAACAGACTTCGAATTGTACATATACATTTTGCCTATACTGGCTTTATCATGCTCATTACAATAGACATATCTCCCCCTCATTCAGATCCCATATACTCCTAAATGCAGAGGAAACTCTTTTCATGGGGACAGTGACTATTGCATCTGCTCAGGGTTTAGTGACTAAACAAAGTACAGAGCTCCAAACGTAATGATAGGAAGACAAACAAAGTGAACCTACTCTTAAAAGGGTCAAATTCTGAGGCAAACAGAAGCTGGTGTAATTCACATCCTGGTACCCTTCGATTGTAAGTTACATTGATTTCATCTCTTTAAAATCTCACTCAGTGACCACACCTTCTTACCCATCCTCCTGGGTTTCATCCAATGAGCCAACAGGAGGAAGTCTGTACAGTTGGCTAGAGGCTGGAAGACAAGGCACAGCAGGAAACAGCACTGCCAGGAGCATGTAACATGCACATATCCTAGTTTAAGAAACTCCTCTCCATGAATTAAGTCATAAGGGGGCAGAGAGGAGTTAAGCCAAAGACTGTGCACTGGATCAAGACAAGGGCGGAGGGCAATGCCAGGAAAAAGCTACAGCAACTTAACCTCTCTGAATTTTCCCCAAAGACTGACCTGGTAATATCACACAATAGAAGTATGCAAACCATTGACGGATACCGTAATTGACTGATAATTCAGTAGCAACATGGTATTCTAAATGCATCCACACTGGGGACCTGGAGGTGAAACATGCTTGTTTAATGCATTACAATGTCACCAACTCAAGACCAAGCTCATTCCTTTTACTGGATTTCAAAGGAGTCTTTAAAGGTTTCATACCTATGACAAAGCAAGCTTGTTTTCAATGTAAATCAGTTTAAAGACTACTTCAGTGCACCCCAACAGCTCTGTGCCGCCCCCACTCCCCAGCCTCATTTCCAATAGAAGAATGCCCCGTACTATTTGTTAAAGAAAACAAGACTACAATACAAGTCTTATGTTACACAAGAGGCACTGATCCTGGTTTTATTCACTTAAAGACACATCCAACATTGGTTACAGCTCACTCTTCAAATTCAAAATGCTTTTAAGAAACGAGCTATAAAACCTTGACTTTAACTGCACTGTATTGTCAAGTAGTTTTCAAATAGCAAATAAAAATGGTTTACCAGCAAAACTGGATTGTATATTAGTATATATACAAATAAAGATTAAAAAACTCAGAACAGAAACCCTTCAATTTCAGCCTTAAAATGAGTCAGTAATATGGTCATCCACACTTCATTCACTAGGTGCATAGATACTATGGTTACATGCAGGGAAGCCATTCAACTCCCATCAAGCCACCAACCTGCTACCGAATTACTCCCTAGACTGGCACTACACTTCAATTTTAGAGATCAGTTATTCAAATAGAAACCACATTTTTTACGTGACAGTACTATAATGGAAAGCATGCCTTCCTATTCCCAGCTAGTGTTTAAACAGTTTTAACTAGATTCCTAGACAAGAAAGCTGAAGAGGCAGCCGCATTTACTGCATGTACCAGACATTAAGATATGAGTGTACAGATGTGTGTAGGACCTACACTAAGTTCAGTGGGTTTTTTTTTGTTTTGTTTTTCTTTAAGTGTCAGAATTCTCTTTTCTAAAAAGACCTTCTGCTAGTGGAGAAAGGTGCATGTTTTACACTACACAGCTTTTGTATATTAAATCTGGAACCCAAAATACCTGCTAGTGTCACATTTTAACTCAAGTTACTATTTTTACATTTCCATTGTACTGGAGCTAGTTCGCAATAAAAAGTTACTGATACCCTTTTCATTTTTGCTTCATTTAACTTGATTAGTTATTTAAAGTGGTGAAAAGCACAGAGCTAAGCAAGAAGAGATAGATAAATTCATGTAGCAGAATCTGTAAATTTAGTACAGTGATACTGAACGTTTACAATGGTTTACCAACTCACTAGGTGTACGTTCAGGACCAACATGGTATCCAGAGCTGATCTTCTGAACTACCTAAGGGTTATGTTTTCTCCTTAATAAACTGTACTAAACTGTTCAGCTGCATTGATAAAGTGTCCTTAATAGCGGTTATGAACACAAACATTAAGGGAAGCGGACACTGAACAGCTTATCACTTCATAAGCTAGTTCTCATAGTAGCAAAGGATGAAACTACAAGAGCAGTGAGGGAAAGTAACCAGGAATCCTTACATGTATTAGAAAAAGAACAGTTTTCACATGGACATGACTATTATAGCCATTGGGAATCAGCCAGCATCCCTTTTGTATAACAACTAGTTCATCTGTTCTAGCTATAGGCTCCCTAAAAAGGAGCTTGCTAGATGAAAAAAAACACACTCTGAAGTGTGTGCTTAAGTCTTATCCTGCTCTTTGCACATAATTCATTAACATAGTCTGCATGTAGTCATAGTAAAATTGTGTTCATGGCAATTGTCAGGTACAACTTAAGAGAAAAACTGGAGGAAAAATTCAAATGAAAGACCGTCACTGTTATAATAACTTTAATTTATCTTGCATTTTACAGAAGTCTATGAATGGATTAAAAAGCACCTCCTTTCCCATCACGTTTCTCTGACAGTTGGTAAAATATATTCAACGAGCAAATGTATGTGAACAGCTTGAGGATCTGCATCTTGCAAGGATTTCACAGGCCAACCAATCAAAAGCCAAATATCTTGGTATCTTTTACAATCTTGTTTTTAATACAATGGTAAATCCACTCCGATTGTAAACCTGTCCAGTCACATCTCCCCTGAACACTTTGCAAAAATCCAGTGTCAGTTAGCAATCTAGTTAGCTTTGGCACGGAGCTGTGCTCTCTTGCCTGTGACAGCCTGGAAACCAGTTTTGATGCTGGCAACGGAGCAGCGAGAATGGCAGGTCTCACACTGCAAGAAATATAATCTGGTGTCCTTCTGTAGGATTGTGTCTGGTGACCGACACGTATGACAGGTAACATACTCCTCTGGAGAAAAGAAATTAAGTTGTAATTGAAAGGTACTGCATTAAGACATCACTGGAAGAGGCATCAATTCAGTAGTAAATGCTACTTCAATCTTTTTTTTAAAACATGACTACTATACCAAACTTTTGCAGTTAAGGAGTGTCGCAGAAGTTGAATGTGGTTAGTACATGGACTTCAAAAGCAGAGCCAAGCTACTGATTATTATTAGTTCCTGGGCTAACAAGGTGTACGTTTTACCTGCCTTGACAACTGACACCAATGCTATAAAAAGTGGATTCTAACCAAAATATTTTACTATCTGCAGATGCCTTCCCTCCTGAGGCAGCATTTCCAGATCTCAACACCTCGTTAGGAAAGTAGTGCTTTAAAAAAAGTCAGATCTGCATAGAAAGGAATGACAACAACTATAGAGCTAGAGGAGATGATCTCATGAAGCTTCCTTTGAACAGCAGTACACACATTTTATTGGTAAAACGATTAATGTGTACAACATACATTATTCAGAGGTCACTGTTACAGTACCCTCCATCAGCCCTTTGCCATGGCAAGGAAGTAAAAAAGTCACTGAGACTGGCAGGAAGCAATGCTACAATATCATCACTAGCTTTCTCGCCATGTTTTCAGTCCACAGATAGAGCTGAACTAATGCCTCCCTCCAGTCCACTTATTTATTGCTATCAGGACCAAGTAATCTATAATTACTCCATTATAACACAGTGAGAAGTCATGTATTCTTTAGTATCTCCAGCTGTGTAGGTTTATCCTGACCAGAACTGGGCTCGGATGATCCGTTTCTTTATACCAGTGACCTAGTTTAAAGACAGCCTTCTCATGTACAACTTGAAAATAGGTATCAAAATGTATCATAAAGAGAGATATGAATCAATGTAGGTGTAACGATTACTTCCACGTAAATGACACTGTACTGAATTTTAGTGGTCATAAGAAACTGAGTAAACTTTAAATGTACAAGACTGAGTAAGGATAAAAGGAATTTTCTAAAGATAACGGAGATGCTAGGAAGAGAAACTTATAGAAGGGGGAATTGTACTTACTGATGTATCTTCTCAAAACATTTTCTATCTGTTTTTGTTGGAATCGTCCTTTGATTACAAGTTGGTTGTTACCGTCTATTGAGCCACTAATTTAAAAGAAAAATGAATTCAGTAATGTGCAAATCAGAACAACATATCAAGTTGTAAAGAAGGGACAAGATCTGAAACATGCAATAAGGTCAATTGATGCACTGTTGGGCACAAAGCTGCTTAATAAAAGCAATCTAATCAGCAAGATTTAATCTGTGCAAAAGAAACTGCTGAAAAATTTCACTAATGGTCAGGGATTCAAAGTACAACTTCATCTGAGCATAAATCCTCAATGCAATAATTATTGTGAATAAGACAGCTTAATTGGCACACCACACAAATCCAGAAAATACTTAAGCTCTTCAATGGTATGGTGAACGTGGTACTTTTGCTGATCTGACAAACAACTTCCTCTGAACCGTGCTGTGGTGGCTGCTATTACAACAAACCATTTTTCTAGCCATGCTGATGCAAGCGAGAAAGAATGTTAGCAGTGATCTTTCAAACCAAGTTTTAGAAGCATTTGTGTAAGATTAGTTTGAGGTGAAGGGAGCTCAATCCCTGAACTAATAGGCATTAAAAATTAGTCACGCATTTTGTGATCTAGGCTATTCAGTTCTCTGTATATCTGCAGATAATAGCACATAAGTCTACCCATGCTTGTCTTTTGTAGACAGCTAGTGACTACTGTGCAATCTGAAAACAGGTAATACAAAATCCATCCATAAAGTGTTCTTTTATACAATGATAGATGGTTTATGAACTATCCTGTTAGTTACAACTCCTCCCTGACCTACCAGACCAACTTAACCACACACGGCATAGAGCAGCATTTCTCAAAATGTGGCCACCAGCCATGGGGCTTCGAGCTCCATTCCCTGGCTGCGTGGTGATGGGCTCTGGCCCCAAGCTCATCCCTCCATTACCTCTGCCCCCCACTGCCTCCCCCAGTGCCCTATCACTCCTGACCCCTGCTGCCTCTGTACCTACCTCCCCATCCAAGACTTAATTTGTCCCCAGGCTCACTGGGGCTGAGTAAGTCTGTTGTGAAAAGTGATATCTGTATGCTTGTTAATATTACTTTTCATAGCACACTTAGTAGCTAGCAAGTCTAAAAAAAGCAACAGAAACAATAAGAAAAATGACAAGAACGTTCAAAGCACCTTATTTGCGTTTCTATTCTGTTTAGGTCCAATAAAGGATAGAGACAACTGCATACTATTATTATTGAGTCTGTACAAAAAAAAAAACCCCAAAAAACCCCCACCACCCTACATAGATAGATTACAATGATTTGGACATGTACCTATGTATGTTTGTTTTTCCTAACGTTAATTAAGTATTTTAGGAAAAACTGTCAGAGCAGCCACCAGCAAGAGGTGGTGGCCGCACTCTGAGGCCACCAAAAAATTTGTTGTGAGAACCCCTGCCACAGAGGCTCTTGAAGGGAAAGGAGAGTTACCATGTTGCATTTCCACTCTCACCATTAGAGGGAAGAAAGCATGCTCAAATATGTACATCAGGACCGCTAAACCAAGGCATACTTGGATAAGAAAAAGGAGTGGGGAGGAGGAAGGCACTCAAAAGCGTAAGTACAAGCTACTTACCTTGTACCCAATTCAGCCAACAAAAATGCCAGGAGATGTTTTGGCTGACGATGCAATCTAAAAATAAAAGTAAAGTTATTTTTAACCTCCACCTTTCAGAAGAACTTGATATTTAAGAATCACAATAGATAAGAACTTCTCAGAATGGCAAGCCTGTAAAAGGTGTTGCCACAAACAGGGCTCTGATTTTATCTCTGGAATAGCAAGAATTATAGACCAGTCAGCCTAACTTCAATACCTGGAAAGATACTGTAACAAATTATTAAACAATCAATTCGTAAGCACCAAGAGGATAACAGAGTTATAGGGAATTGCCAGCATGGATCTGTCAAGAATGAATTATGCCAAACCAACCTAATTCCCCTTTTTGACAGCGTTACTGGCCTAGTGGATAGGAAACAGCAAAAGTGATATATTGTGATTTTAGTAAGGCTTTTGACACCCTCCCACATGACATTTTCATATATAAACTAGGGAAATGTGGTATAGATGAAGTTACTATAAGGTGGGTGCACAACTGCTTGAAAAACTATTAAAAAATAGTCATCCCTGGTTTGCTGTACAACTGGGAGAGCACATCTAGGGGTCAGTCCTGGGTCCTAATCGTTTCATTAATGACCTGGATAATGGAGTAAAGAGTATGCTTATAAAATTTATAAATGACACAAAGCTGGCAGAGGCTACAAGCATTTTGGAGGACAGGATTAGAATTAGGGATGTAAGAGTTCAACCGATTAACCAATAAGCTTGATACTTCCTGGGTTTTGTTAATGGTTAAACTCCACCCAGGGTCCGGGGTTCCTCCGGGCTGCCGGGACCTCGAGCGTGCCATGATGCCGGGAGGCATCATAGCCCCAGGCACGGGGACAGCAGCGGAGCTCTGTGTAAAACGTGGGGGGGAGGGGCTGCAGCTCCCCTCCTCCCCCCCCAAAAAGCTCTCCGGGTAAACATTCAACTGTGTAGCTGACAGAATTTTAATTGGTTACATGGTTACTGTTTGAAATGTTATGTACATCCCATTCAAAATGGCCTGGACAAATTGGAGAACTGGTCTGAAATCAACAAAATGAAATTCAATGGAGACAAGTTCAAGTACTAGACTTAGAAAGGAAAAAAATCAAATGCACAAAGCAAAATGGGGAATAACTAGCTAAGCAGTGATACTCCTCACATGGATCTGAGGAGTTTCGATTTGTGATCCACAATTTGTAAGAGTCAAGGTAAAGCAGTTGCAAAAGGCTCTGAGGTGTATCAACAGGAGTGTTGTACAGTAGAACCTCAGAGTTACAAACACCTCAGGAATGGACGTTATTCTTAACTATGAAATGTTCATAAATCTGCCCAAAACATTATGGTTGTTTTTTCAAAAGTTTACAACTGAATATTGCTTTAAAACAGCTTTGAAACTTTACTATGCAGAATAAAAATGCTGCTTTCCCCTTTAAATAATTTTCATTTAACACAGTACTATATTTTCTTTTTTTTTTTGTCTCTGATGCTGATTGTGTACTTCTGGTTCCAAACGAGGTGTGTGGTTGACTAATCAGTTTGTAACTCTGGTGTTTGTAACTCTGAGGCTTTACTGTATATAAAACACAGAACGTAACTGTCCCACTCTGCTTGGCACTGGTGAGGCCTCAAATGGTGTATTGTGTCCAATTGTGTCATTTACAACTTTTAGTGATTAATAGTTTAATATAGCTTTTTGCAAGTCCATGCAGTTAGACAATCACTAACTATGGACTACAGGAAGGCTACAGTATTTCCTGCCTTGAGCCCCCAAGAGATCTTAAAAGCTGCCAAACTTACAGTTTACAGATATCTGTAAAGTTGACAAATGACGTTTTCTTGGTTCCTACTCTTACAACCTGTGGAGGTTTCATGACAAATTTTCTTTTTTCTCCAGCTACCATGTCCGGATTCTTTTCCCGCATTATGTTAAATACTCGATTCAGCAACTGCAGGAACAGACACGTTTACATCAATACGCGTACCTTTAACAATTTATCCTGCCGTCCACAAAACGTTTTATACTGCTGTATTTTATGTCTAGAGATGTTTATAATTTTCCCACTACCGTGGAACTAAGTGGTATAGCATTTAAAACCATATTTCTGCCAGACTGAACTTCTAACAATGTACTTTTTTCCCCAGCATACTTTCAACTACATGTTTAAAACACCAGACACCCCCCCACTAAATTCATCCATTACAATTTTACATTCAACATGCACTTTGTCCAAAACATGGTACCATTAGGGCTCCCCAATATGCTATGACCTCTTCATGGGTCATCTTGAGGAAGAATTTCTGGAGAAATGCACCACGAAACCAATGATATACCTGAGGTACTTCAATGATATTTGCATCCTCTGGACAAGTGACCCTAAACTCCCTCTGATTTCCACTGCAACTTCAACAACCACCACCCATCCATTCAACTCTCTCTAGCACACTCCAACACTTGCATCAACTTCCTGGACACCACGATCAGCTTCAGACAACCCAGATCGCCACACCTACCTTCACAGATCCAGTAACCACCCCCAGCACACCAAGAAATCTGTTCTCCACAGTCAGGCATTCGGATACACTCCACCACAGAAGTAGATTACATCATGGAACAGACCACCCAAACAGAACCTGCTGCAATATGGAAATAAAAACCCCTCCATCCACCAATCCCTAGTTGTCACCTACCATCCTACACTGGATCCCATACAGGGTATTAAACAGTTACAACCCATAATCAACCAAATCCTGAAAGAAATCTTTCCTAAACCACTCGTCTGGCCTTCAAATAACCGTCTCTCCTCCCTCCCCAACTCCCTCCCAACTTCTCCACGCTCATCAGAAGTAAGCTCCCCACAGACAAGGATACACCAACTAAAAGTGGCACCAGACCCTGCCAGAACAACAGATGCAAAACCTGTAGCTATATCTCCACTGATAAGATGATCAACACTTCCCACAAACACATCTTTTAAGATCCACGGGTCCTACACAAAGCAATCACTCTCTGGCCTCTCAGTCCTCATCTTTACAATACCTTCAAAAGACAAGCCTGGGAGCTTAAATTCATAACTTTGATAGATACTGGATTTATGGTTTATTATAACGATCTGTAACCAACACACTCCTCCCTCCTCCCCCAAGTTTTTCCCATCCCCCTATGACTGAAGAGGTGTAAACTGGCCACTTCCCCCAAATGGTCCCTGGAAATGTGTGTTAACTACTTATACTCAAAACAATCTGTATTTAGCTGTTACACTCTCAGTACATTTCCCAGACCTAAAGAAAAGCTCTGCATAAGCTCGTAAGCTTGTTTCTTTCATCAACAGAAGTTGGTCCTCACCCACATTGTCTCTCTAATATCCTGGAACCAACATGCCCGCAACATTGCGTATAAAAAGCCCTCTGACACTTAGTTTTTGCACTTTGTTTCCCAAAATGACTTATCTTCCACTATCATGGGAAACACATTTTTAATAATGGGCTCTTCAATCTAGCAAACAAAGGTATAACACAATCCAATAGCTGGAAGTTGAAAATGGAGAAATTCAGACTGGAAATAATGTATAAATTTTGAGAGAAAAAGTAATTAACCACTGGAGTAGTTTACCAAGGTCATGATAGAGTCACCATCACTGACAATTTTTAAATCAAGATCAGATGTTTTTCTAGAAGATCGGCTCTAGGAATTATTTTGGGGAAATTCTATGGCCCGTGTTATACAATAGGTCAGACTAGATGATCACAATGTTACCTTCTGGCTTTGGAATCTATGAATCTTGGTCTAAAACTTGCTTTTAGCATGCATAATACAAATTTGTTTAAATGATTATTGACCTTTCTTGAGGGAAACATTTACACTTTATAAATTAGTTAAAGCAGCACACAAGCTTTTTCACACATGGGCACAAATCCCATAATTTGATCCACACAAATCCTAATGAAGTCAGTGGTGGAGCACAGGGGTCTTCCCAGATGGATCTGATTACAGGATCAGGTTCTTGTTTTATATTTTTAAAGCAATTTTATGTTTCTAGTTATTTTTGTTAATGTTTCCAGAAATCTTTGATCATATATACCTAAGGATTAAATTAGAAACAGAATACATGGACATTAATTAATTAGCATTCGTATAGCTGGATTTGGGAAACAATTTGGAAAGCATTTTTAACTTTACCTCATCATACGTGTAGTCCCTTTCTGAACCTGCCCATGCAGGTCCAGTATGAAAGCTAAAAGAAATTCCATCATCTTTTTTGCTGTCTTCATCCTCCAGAGCTGTGAACAAGGAAAGTTGTTTGAGATTCACGAAGCACAAGTTGTTAAAAAAGGTGGACTTCTTGTACATGCTGCTAGAAACAAGCATGAGCACTGTGTCCAAGAAAATTCCCAAGAAATGTGTGTTATGAGCCGAAGTTTTCCTCCACACATTTACGGAGATGACCAGAATATAAACAAGGACCATATGGCTCCACTACTGAGATATTATTTGCTGCTAAACCTTAAAATGGAAAATCCCAAAACAAGGAGATGGCATTTTAACTAAAAAACTGCCTATTTAGGCAATAAGTATACTTTATTTGCAAGATTACCCACTTTCAGCAGCAGCACAAGCCAGGACTTAAACTCTTGGTAAGTTGGTTGTACTTTTACCTTCATCCTTTTCCAATATTTCTTCTTCATCTGGAAACTTCACATTTTTCTTCTTTTTCTTTTTGTTGCCAAGCATGATATCAAGGTCATCTTCTGGTTCCACCGGTTCTTGCACATCACCTTCGATTTTTAAATCCTACAAAAAGAAAAAAAAATTCAGCCAGAACATAAGAAAGTGACAACCAACATAGCATGCTGGAAGTGAGACAGAATATCCTTAGCAATTCTTAAATATGACAGATTTAAGTTTGAAGGAGTGATCTAGGTTATGCTAAAGGCAGGTGTCCAACTTTCCCTTGCTAGTTACACTATTGAGATGGAATTTGGGGCCAGATTTTTAAATGCACAACTTTGCATGCACAGCTGGGGTGCATCTTCTGGTGCACATGTGCAAATCAGCGTTTGTGGATATAAAAGTCTAGCCTTTATTTTTTTAAGAATAGGGTTTATTTTATTTCCTTGGATTGCTGAACAGTTTAGCTAACATGGGGTCATGTGACCAACTATGGCCATTCCCTACTGCAGCCGATTAGTAGTTTTTGAACTATTGACCAGTACAGGGTCACATAATACCTTTGACTTATCAGAGGCTTCCAGCCACACTGACACACAACGTGACACACAACGAAGGCAAGAGACCTCATGTGTCAGAGAAACTGAAGGCAAAGTTTTCCTCCAATCCTGCTCTCGCTACACGTAAAGAAATTCTTGAACATCTAAAGAACACAGAACAACAGAGCTTAGATGTGCTGTGAAGGTCAGAGGTGAAGTTTTTTCCCTTTGGGTATAGGGCAGAAAAATGTGCAAATTGTGTAGCATATATTCTTGCTCTGCTGCTCTTTAGGCTTATCAGCCATATTGAAACGTGATACATTTACTTGTCAGATTTATAAAAACAGGAGTCAAGAGTAAAAATACCAAACACTCTCCCTGGAGTCCCTGAATTGCACCCAATGTTTAAAGAAATCATGAGGACCAGAAACAAAGATTTTACAGGAGAAACTATTAGCCCTACATTTGAAAAGTTGACCTTCAGTGCAACTTAATGCATGTGGCTTCTGGTGTTATCCATGTTACTTTTCTCAAATCAAAAAACAATAATGAAATTATAACCCTGAACACCAGATTGGGGGGGTGTGTGTGTGTGTGTAAAATATATATACACACACAGAGTCCCAAAGTGTACATAAAGGGAACACTGTATATCATTTAATAGTGATCCATTGGCTAATTAAGATGACAGACTGCCAAGGAATTCCTGAACTGTCAATCTTAAAAGAATGGAAGGGTGAGATGCAGGCACAGGACAAGGACACATGTGGATGAGGAAAGGGGGAATTTTCAGTAAGCCCAACTGGATTTAATTATACAAACTAGGTCATATCTTTATAAATTGACCTTTACACCCTCTTCTGCTTCATCTATATCAAACATCTTTTTTGTTTTCTTCTTCTTTTTCTTTTGGTTGAAGAAGTTTAGGTCATCCAGGTCATCTGATGCATCTAAAAAACCAGAAAGTTGAAAAGACCAGGCTTAGTAACCATGTTACCAGTGTAGAAACTAAGGGTATGTCTACATTGCAACGCAAGCCCATGCTTGAACCCGGATTCAAGCCTAACCTCCCCCCACATCTACACTACAGTTGCACTAACTCAGGGCTTGGACCCATGGTTCCAGGACCCTGTAGGGCTGGAAGGTCTGAGCTTGAGTTTTAAGTTAAGCCAGGACCCAGAGTACGAGCCATATTGTTTTGCAGTTTAGACACAGTTGGACACGACTCAGGTCCCAGAAGTCAGCTGGGAGTATCCCACCATTTCATGGGACAATTTCCTTAGTCCTCTCTATCCCAACAATCTGCAATCCAGTCCTGAAAACAGGAACCACCACCACCCCCTACCTTTGCCAATGGCAGCAGCTTAAGTCAGTGTTAACTGACTATCTTCTGATCTCCAATCTGCAAGCACACTATCAGAGAGCCTCCTTGGTTTGTAATGGAGAGCAAAGTGATCAACTGGTAACATTCAGGGCAGGCAGTACACATTTTTCCCCACAGTGCACCACAGTCCTAGGACTAGAGCAGCCACGTGGGGGTGAAAGAAAGGAGAAGAAAGGGGAGGGAGGTGTGTACTAGGGACTCTGGGATATGGTTACTTTGACTCAGGTCTGCGCACCGCAGTGTGGATGCCAGAGCCCTAGATTTGAGCACCTGTTAGAAAAAAGTCTTAACATAGGGTTAAAATAAAATGGGGATGCTCAAGCCCATGGTTCCCTAACATGGGTCAGCTGACTCAAGTCCCACTAACCCTGCGCTTAAATTGCAGTATAGACATACCCTAAGTATTCTGGTTCAGATATGAATTCTAAAAAACATACCTGTGACACCTACTCACTAGGATAAACTAGTCAAGTTAAAAAAAAAGTAGCTAGTTTAGTAGTTACAAATGCTACACATGCCACAGAATACCCCTTGACAATATTTGTCGCATACTATTTATTTTAAATATTTTCTCATCTTCCCTGTTGCTGTTCTTCACACAAGGGGAAACTGACCACAGAAAGGAAAGTTTGTGCTTTTCATAGAGAACCTTGACTTCACAAAAAAATTAATGTGGAAAAGAGATAAAATTGCCTTTTCAATCATCTTAGGTGTTAAAAGCAACAGGTTAATTCTACACACAAATGTGATTTTAAGTTAGTAATGTCCCTTCAGTTTACTTCATGTTATCAGATCATCTCAATATGGCTAACTTCAGTTAAAGTGAGTCAAATACATCTGCAAGCTATTTCTTGCAAGATCTTGAAGAGTACAATATTAGATTAACTGGCTATTGTCATCAACCAGGGCACCAAGAAAAACTTGTCTTGCAATGGTTTTGAGTATTTCCCATCCTAATTTTTACGGTTACTCTGGAATTATTGCAACTGCTTTCCAGCTCTACATTAAATGGGCTCAGAATACAAAGCACTAGAACTATAATAGAGCACATCACAAGAATTTTGGCAGTTTTAGAGCACCTCTCAATTTTGTTCATGACAAAGACTTCAGTTGCAGTGGAGAAAGCAGAGTTTTTGTAAATTAAGACACCATTTTGCTTATAGGAGTACAGCAGACAAGCTCAAGAAAGAGAGAGAAGAAATCACACTTTTACATATTTGTGTTACAGCAGTACCTAGAAGCCCAATCAGAACCAGGGCCTCACTGTGGTCAGCTGTCTTCATGTACTTTATACATAGCCCTTGCCCTGAAGACACACAGATGGAAGCTGTGTTTTGAAACTGCCAACTGAAATGTTTCACTATACCTTTCTTCCTACTGTCCTCTTCATCAGCTTCTATATCTTTGTCCTCTGTTGGTTCTGGTTCCACTTCTTTTGTTTCTGACAACTGTGTCTCTTCTGCTTGTGTCTCTCCTCCTTCTTCATCAAGCATGAAGGGCTTCTTCTTTTTCTTCTTCTTCTTGCTCATAGTGGGATCAAAAATCATCTGTAAAAGTCAAGTGTTCATTAGCAACCTTATTTACCATCATTTAATTTGTTACAGTAGCACCAGCAGACTTTATGCAGGTTACTCTGAAAGAGGCTATTGTATACTACTCTTTTCAGCTAACTCAGTAGTTCTTAAACTTTGGTCCCAAGTGGGAGTTTGTCTAGACTATAATTTATGGTTCTGTTTTAACTTGAGTTAGCTGACAACTAGTCCAAGTTAACATGACTGCAAGTGCTTGTTTAGAAGCACGATGAATGTTTGTCCCAGGACACATCTCTAAAGTAATCTTTTATTCTAGTACTAAGGCTCTTTGGTTTTGTCCACACTTAGTGAAATTTTTCAAACGTTTCCAGCTATTTTAAAAATCAGTTGAGCCAGGGTGGATTGAGTTAAATGAGGATTTAAATCACACACGTGGAAAGCCTTAAACAGATTTTGATTAACTTTTCCATAGTACAGTGAATTGTCATTGGCTGATATAGCCTCTGAATATGTAGATTTCTAACTAAATGAAGCCTTTACACTATATTTGGTACATCTTTTTGCTACCTAGAGACGAGGTACATGATGGGGTCTCCTGGAGTCAGAGACTGGGTCCCAATGCCTCTGATGTCTTTGCCAGTCTCTTGCACCCAGTAGCACAGCCCCTATATCCCCCACAGACCAATCCCTTAATATGGCCCATGACCTATTGTGCCATATTTCTGGAGCTTGACCTCAAAAGTCAGAATCAGGAGAACATCTCTCTTTATATAGAAAAGCAACCTTTAACTCAAAGTTTTTAATAGAGGCTCATGGATTCAGCATACTTATTTTTTATTTAAACATTTTGTGATTGTAAATGGTTTAGGCCTTAACATATTTTGATTTAAATTCCAATTTCATTTTGAACAAGTTTATTTTTAAAGAGAAAAACTTATAATTTTAAACAAAATAAAAAATCTGGATTTAAATAAAAAAAAATCTATTTTTATCAACCCTGAGTTCAGCTGAACAGGTATTAGAGTCGGGAGCCTTAGGGTAGATTGGTCTCCAGCTGCATTTCTATTTTCAGCACTTTATCAGTTTGTTCCATGTACAAAACGATGATCTCAACCTAGAATATTTATGTGACCTCAATTAATCAGTACTGGGGCATCTGATGCTCTTTGGCGTATTTATCCTAACACCACCCTTGTGAGACAATAAAGGATTATTTTCATTTTACAAATGGGGAACTGAGGCACAAAGAAACTATGTGGTTTGCTCAAGGTCACACAAGAAGTCGGGGGCTGAAGAGGAAACTAAATCTGGCCCTGCACATTCCAGACTAGTCCCCTCAATACTGAGCCACCCTTCCACTCCCTCCTCAGGCCCTACGCTACCAGCACTCCCAGCTACCTTCGAGACACCACTGACTTCCTGAGGAAACTACAATCCATCGGTGATCTTCCTGATAACACCATCCTGGCCACTATGGATGCAGAAGCCCTCTACACCAACATTCCACACAAAGATGGACTACAAGCTGTCAAGAACACTATCCCCGATAATATCACAGCTAACCTGGTGGCTGAACTTTGTGACTTTGTCCTTACTCATAACTATTTTACATTTGGGGACAATGTATACCTTCAAATCAGCGGCACTGCTATGGGTACCCGCATGGCCCCACAGTATGCCAACACTTTTATGGCTGACTTAGAACAACGCTTCCTCAGCTCTCATCCCCTAACGCCCCTACTCTACTTGCGCTATATTGATGACATCATCATCTGGACTCATGGAAAAGAAACCCTTGAGGAATTCCACCATGATTTCAACAATTTCCATCCCACCATCAACCTCAGCCTGGTCCAGTCCACACAAGAGATCCACTTCCTGGACACTACAGTGCTAATAAACGATAGTCACATAACCACCACCCTATACTGGAAACCTACTGACCGCTATTCCTACCTACATGCCTCCAGCTTTCACCCAGACCACACCACACGATCCATTGTCTACAGCCAAGCTCTACGATACAACCACATTTGCTCCAACCCCTCAGACAGAGACAAACACCTACAAGATCTCTATCAAGCATTCTTACAACTACAATACTCACCTGCGGAAGTGAAGAAACAGATTGACAGAGCCAGAAGAGTAACCAGAAGTCACCTACTACAGGACAGGCCTAACAAAGAAAATAACAGAACGCCACTAGCCGTCACCTTCAGCCCCCAACTAAAACCCCTCCAACGCATTATTAAGGATCTACAACCTATCCTGAAGGATGACCCAACACTCTCACAAATCTTGGGAGACAGGCCAGTCCTTGCTTCAGGTTGGGGGGGCTGTCTGTAGGCAAATACTCACCAGCAACCACATACCACACAACAGAACCACTAACCCAGGAACCTATCCTTGCAACAAAGCCAGTTGCCAACTGTGCCTACATATCTATTCAGGGGACACCATCACAGGGCTTAATAACATCAGCCACACTATCAGAGGCTCGTTCACCTGCACATCCACCAATGTGATCTATGCCATCATGTGCCAGCAATGCCCCTCTGCCATGTACATTGGTCAAACTGGACAGTCTCTACGTAAAAGAATAAATGGACACAAATCAGATGTCAAGAATTATAACATTCATAAACCAGTCGGAGAACACTTCAATCTCTCTGGTCACGCGATTACAGACATGAAAGTTGCAATATTACAACAAAAAAACTTCAAATCCAGATTCCAGCGAGAGACTGTTGAATTGGAATTCATTTGCAAATTGGATACAATTAACTTAGGCTTGAATAGAGACTAGGAGTGGCTAAGTCATTATGCAAGGTAACCTATCTCCCCTTGTTTTTTCCTACCCTCCCTCCCCCTCCTCAGACGTTCTTGTTAAACCCTGGATTTGTGCTGGAAATGGCCCACCTTAATTATCATACACATTGTAAGGAGAGTGATCACTTTACATAAGCTATTACCAGCAGGAGAGTGGGGTGGGGGGAGGTATTTTTTCATGCTTTGTGTGTATAAAAAGATCATCTACACTTTCCACAGTATGCATCCGATGAAGTGAGCTGTAGCTCACGAAAGCTTATGCTCAAATAAATTGGTTAGTCTCTAAGGTGCCACAAGTACTCCTTTTCTCCTTCCACTCCAGCATCTGAGGAACATGAGCATTTGGTATAACCACACAGTTTGTTTCTTTTAGAAAGCTGTTAAATTTCTATCGTACCTTAATATTTTGCCTCTCAGTTTAGTCCTGACCAGGGTAGATTTGATTTAAACCATGATTTAAATCACTAGTCAGGAAGACTCGATTTAATCATGGTTTTCTACATAAAAGTGCATTCTTGTAGGTTGTTATAACCTTAATACATATTCTTCACAACTCAAAGATATTTTTAGAAGGTACACACTATACATTTAAGTGATTTATTTTGAAAGCTTTTCAGATTAGTTTTACAGCTATATCAGAAAATGAATGATTGTTTGGTTATTTCATTTACCAAAGGTAATTGAAGCAGATATTTATGAAGTCACTGGGAGATGAACTATCATTAATATTTGGAGGATTTTCTTGCCATGCTGTATTAGGAGGTGAACATCACCAGACAGACAGTTAAATTGTTTTATTTAACTAAAACAACATTATGTATTCTGGATTTTTTTCTTCAACAGCAAACATACAACAAAACAAGCATATGAATTTTTGAATTTAAACAATCAAGTTTTTTAAAATCAGGTTTGTTTTTGTTAAAACTGTTTTTAACTAAAATAGTTAAATGAAATATTTACAAAAACCCACAAAAATCAAATCAACTATGTCAGCCAGGTCAACATAAGAAACTTAAAATATTGGCTTCTGCAGCTAACTCAGTCATCTTCACCTTCATTTTCTTATTTGTTCATAATCTGGAAAAGAAAAACAAGCTTTCCGGCTTTTTAAGGTCCCAAACGATTTCTCAATTTGGAATTAATTAGTCCAAAGGAAGAAAATATTCTTTCTACACCAGCAGAAGCAGCTACTGCTGTTAAAAGTGAGATCATCAATTCAACAGTCTCTGAATCCAAGTACTTAAGTGATGACTTTCACCAGTTCACTGGTATGACTTTCTTTAAAACATCACAAGCAAACATATTTCTTGAATGGTTCTCATTCCCAAACTAGGACTTTAAGGCCTGCTGCCATTTCAGGTTTTCCCTTCTAGTGAGAGAATGGTATGGTAGATCTCAAATCAATGAAGGCTACACTCAGAAAGACCTCAAAACTTCTGGAATATCCTACTCAAACTTTTGTTTCTACTGCCTGTCCTCCCTTCTCACATTTATCTCCAGACTTCTTCTTATCCAGATCTATTCCATCACCACCAATTTTCTATTCATTGAACTTTTTGAAACTTTGCACTTTTAGAGAGGTGAGGGACTGACTCTGTGTACACAAATTTGCAGATGGATTATAGGGTTGAGGTCTTGTTTTTTTCTCACCTCTATACATTAATTTATTTTAAAACATTTTTGCTGTTAACAAACACGTTATCTCTGGAGGCACAAATCCACAGTTTGAGAACGGTGAAAAACAAGCATCTCTGATGGTATCTTCTAGACCAGTGGTCTCCAAAGTGGGGTGCACAAGACCATCCGTGAGGGTGCGTGGCAGGAGGAGTGCCGGCAGCGGCAGCTCGGCTCTCCCCGCTCCGTCTTCGGCGGCACGCCGGCAGCAGTTTTTTTTTTCTTCCCCAGAGCTAGCCCTGGGGGTGCGCAAGTCAAGAAGTTTGGAGACCACTGTTCTAGCCGGATCACCAAGTCCCACCGGGTAGATAGAAAGATTAACCTAAATAATCTACACAGAAGCCCCTGGAACCCCTTAAAATTGAGTCCCTAATCCATGAACAATTGGAAATCATTTAGAAAACTTTTCTTAAATATTACATGAATATATTGTCTCATACTATAGAATCTACAATCCCTATTCCATGATGAGATATTTGAGCTATAATGCATCTTAGTTTTCCACAAAAAGCACTGTATCAAAAAAATCTGATTTAAATAAAAAAATCCTCCCCCACCTTTTTTTTTTTTTAAATCATTGATTTTTATCCACCCTACTCCTGACATTATAGACCTATTTGGTCTGCCAGTCATTTTGTTCCACATGGGTATCTACCCTATTATTGGTTTCAGAGTAGCAGCCGTGTTAGTCTGTATTTGTAAAAAGAAGAGGACCTGTGGCACCTTAGAGAATAACCAATTTATTTGAGCATAAACTTTCGTAAGCTACAGCTCGCTGCTCTAAGGTGCCACAAGTACTCCTTTTCTTTTTACCCTATTATTAAATGTGACAGCATCACATTCAGGTTGAGGCCACTGATGCAACAACCCACCAGGACAGAGTTCATTCACAGCCTTGCCCTAGTAAGTAGCACTGTCAGAACCACTAGCATGTTATGTTAGTGACTTTTGTTGCCTTGTAACTTAGTTATCCAACAGATCTACAAATTAAGATTTTTACACTTGTGTATTTAGCTACTAACCTCATTCCTTATGTTATTCTAGTAAGATAATGGTTATACAAGATTTCTTTTCATGGACATACCTCTTGTAATTCTACACTGTTCCACACTTTTCCCAATCCCTCATTGCCTGGGTCTCAACACATTTATTATGCAGGCCAGTTCACAGAGCACTGTGCTAAGCTACTGAAGTAAGACAGACTTCACATGTTGGCTATAATCTGAAGTATAAGCAATATACAGATACTGCATGTGTGCTGCAGGTACATGAGACTGAGGACTGAAGTTCTCAAACTATAAGCTTTTTAAGTGTTTCTGTATAACCAGCTGATAAAGTCTGTGCTTGAATGTCTTTTACAAGATGTTTGCACATTCCAACCCCTTGTAAACTATACTCCTCCTCTAGTAATATTATTAAGCAATACACACTTGTGAATCATTCTCTCCGCCTTGAAGTGCGCAATCATTTGGAATCAACTTTGAAAGTTACATTTTGCCCCAGCTTCCTCAATTTTGACCAACTGTATGATCAGCTAAGAGGGAAGACATTCTGCATAGATAACATATTCCACAATTCTAGAGTTGGCTGCATATAAACATAATGCTAGTTTCAGGATTATATCTTCTGACTAGGGCTGTCACTTAAATCGCAGTTAACTTGCGATTAACTCAAAAAAATTAACTGTGATTAAAAAAAATTAACTGCAATTAATCGCACTGCTAAATTTCAATTGGTGTTCTATTGTTTATTAGAAATTTTGGATGTTTTTCTACATTTTCAAATGTATTGATTTTTATTACAACACAGAATACAAGATGTACAGTGATCACTTTATATTATTTTTATTACAAATATTAGCACTGTAAAAATGATAACCAAAAGAAATAGTATTTTTCAATTCACCTCGTACAAGTACTGTAGTGCATCTCTTTACCATGAAAGTATAACTTACAAATGTAGATTTCTTTTTGTTACATAACTGCACTCAAAAACAAAACAATGTAAAACTTTAGAGCCTGCAAGTCCACTCAGTCCTACTTCTTGCTCAGCCAATTGCCAAGACAAACAAGTTTGTTTACATTTATGGGAGATACTGCTTATTTATAATGTCACCTGAAAGTGAGAACAGGCGTTCGCATGGCACTTTTGTAGCCGGCGTTGCAAGGTATTTACGTGCGATATTTGCTAAATATTCACATGCCCCTTCATGCTTCGGCCACCATCCCAGAGGACATGCTTCGGCCACCATCCCAGAGGACATGCTTCCATGCTGATGATGCTCGTTAAAAGAATGCGTTAATTAAATTTGTGACTCAACTCCTTGGGGGAGAATTGTACGTCTCCTCTTCTGTTTTACCCACTTTCTGCCATATATTTCATGTTATATGAGTCTCGGATGATGACATACCACACATTCGTTTTAAGTACACTTTCACAGCAGATTTGACAAAACGCAAAGAAGTTACCAACGTGTGATTTCTAAGGACAGATACAGCACTCGACCCAAGCTCGAAGAATCTGAAGTGCCTTCCAAAATCTGAGAGGGACAAAGTGTGGAGAATGCTTTCAGATGTCTTAAAAGACCAACGCTCCGATGTGGAAACTACAGAACCTGAACCACCAAAAAAGAAAATCAACCTTCTGCTGGTGGCATCTGACACAGATGATGAAAATGAAATTGAGTCAGTCCACTTTGCTTTGGATCATTATCAAGCAGAATCCATCATCAGCATGGACGCATATATTCTGGAATGGCGGCTGAAGCATGAAGGGACATATGAATCTTTAGCGCATCTGGCACGTAAATATCTTGCGATGCTGGCTACAACAGTGCCATGCAAATGCCTGTTCTCGCTTTCAGGTAACATTGTAAACAAGACATGGGCAGCGTTTTATCTCCTGCAAGTTGTAACCAAACTTGTTTGTCTGAGCAGTTGACTGAAGTAGAACTGAGTGGACTTATATGTTTTAAGGTTTTACATGGTTTTATTTTTGAATGCAGTTGTTTTTTGTACATAATTCTACATTTGTAAGTTCAACTTTCATTATAAAGAGATTGCATTACAGTACTTGTATTAGATTAATTGAAATATACTATTTCTTTCATTTTTTACAGTGCAAATATTTGTAATCAAAAATAAGTGAGCACTACACACTTTGTATTCTGTGTTGTAACTGAAATCAATATATTTGACAATGTAGAAAACATCCAAAAATATTTAAATGATATTCTATTATTAACAGTGCGATTAATAGAGATTAACTTTTTTAATTGCTTGACAGCCCTACTTATGACTCATTTTAATGAGGATATGTTGTAAGACACCAGAAGTAAACCCTTTGTAACTTCTCACATAAATACAGGGCCAAACTCAGCCCTGTTCTGTTCCATAGTTTGTTTTGCCTGCCAGAAATTCCCCACATCTCCCTACCTGGGGATTCCTATAATTTGGGAGATTCTGCAGTAGGCATCAAGCTGCTATAGGCCGCTCTTAGGACACCACTCCTTCAGCCAAGTGTGCAGGTGGAGCATCATGGCAGCGAAAGTCATGCACAGCCAAGCACACTGCACTCTGGCTGCCTCCAGGTGGGAAAGCATCCTTTGGGGGATCTGTAAAGGAAATCCTCCACGATTTCTTTTAAGACACAGATTTGTTTACGTGAATAAGGGGAAGCCCAATCGTGTACTATGACTTTTACTATCAAATACAAGTTAGGCTACAGAGTCACCCATTCAGAGGCATTTCCCAAGTAACTAAGAGCTCTGTCAAACCCTATATAAAAAGTCAGCTTATTGGATTTTGATCACTAATGTCTTGTTTGCACTAAAACTTCCCAGCTGTAATTCAGCAAGCTCCACTAGTGGTACCAACGGTGGAAAATGTACTGTAGATTTAGACATTTGTCACCAAAAGTTTGCTTATGTAGATCCAGCCTAAGAGGCTTAAATAGATTGCAATGGAGTTTGTCATTTAAAAAGGAGTCAGCTGCATCTCCCTTCTGTAAAGCACTCGAACACTAGAGATGTGTACAATAAAAAAATTTATTGGGAAGACTCATGGCATAATACAAGGTTTCAAATTCTGCTGGGAAGTGCTGCTGCTAAAGAGGCACCTGGGAAGCTCACAAGTCAAAATGGAATGAGAGAAAGGCAGGAAGCTTAAGATTTCTGTCCAGAATAAAAACATAATGCTAGATTTGTGGGCAGGAAAGGTATGATTATAATCTGTAGGTAGATTTGACCACAAACAAAATTCAGAAGTAGCCTGAATCATTGTGGGGGAGGGATAGCTCAGTGGTTTGAGCATTGGCCTGCTAAATACAGGGTTGCGAGTTCAATCCTTGGGGGGGCCATTTGAGATCTGGGGCAAAAACTGGGGACTGGTCCTGCTTTGAGCAGGGGGTTGAACTAGATGACCTCCTGAGGTCCTTTCCAACCCTGATATTCTATGATTCTATGTGCGGATATCCGAAGGTGAGGAAATGATAACCCACACGCAGAAATACACTAGCCCTATGCCTCAACAGTTACATATCTATTACATGCATTAAAGGAGTGTAAAAACTAATTTAAGTGAAACCAGTGCAATTTCCTGTTTAAACAAAGCCTAAGCTGTCACCCTGACTGCTTGGCTATCTGTGCTGCCATCTTTTTTCCCAAGCAAAGTCCCCTGCACCTAAACTTCCTATTGAATACACGTTTTTAAAAGTACCTCAATCTTTTCTCTCTTCGCCTCCCCCCCACGCTTCACTGCACTTTTTTTCCTTTATGATGCATCTTTTCCTGTATTGTTTGCAGTATAATTATTTGTATCACCTAAGAGCTCCAATCAGGGATTGCAATAAGAAGCATGCAAACTTACTAAATAAGATTATAGAGCTTCCTTGTTTCCTGCTCTCTCCCACTATTTTTATATTTAAATAGTAGTAGCACCTAGAGACCTCATTAGAAATGGCCAACTTCCAAAACCTGTTTACCAAGGCATGCCACTACAAGCCCAGCAATCACAGGGATGCCAAGATTACATGGCATGATAAGATTTCCAGTGAGGGATCTAACTAAATATTCAGCCAGACCACACTAAGGATCTAGCCAGAGACTGATCCAAGTGGCACTTGATCTGCAAGTAGGCAACATCCTATTTGAATTTGCCATGATGATGAGTACCTAAAGATCTTAACCAGGCTGGTCCCATTGTGCTAGGCACTGTACAAACAAAAAGTAACCGTCCCTGTCCCACAGAGCTTACAACCTAAAAGCCACTTACATTATTCTTTCCCTATGCTGCTCTACGTACCATCTCCTCTATTATTTTCTACCCCATTTCTCCTCCCATTTTCCCCCAAAGGCTATGTCTACACTACCGTGTAAATTGTCCTAATAATGTAGCTGGAGTCGACACAGCTTAGGTCGATTTACTGCGGTGTCTACACTGCACTGGGTCGACGGGAGACTCTCCCCCATCGACTTACCTTACTCTTCCCCATTCATGGTGGAGTACTGGGATAAACTGGAGAGCGATCTGCAGTCGATTTAGTGGGTTTTCACTAGACCTGCTAAATCAATCGTCAATGCATCAAACCAGCGGTAGCTTAGACATAGCCAAAGTCTCTCAACTACATTAATCCTTCCTAATTCAGACCCTCTCTCCCCCCTGTTCAATCCCACATATATCCACTCCCCCTACTACACACACCCCCCCCCCAAATTCAGAGTCCTCATAGCCAAAGAAAACTAAATCTACTTAGAGACAATAGGAAAAAGTGAGGGTCCCACTGTCCAAAGGCAACACTCAGGTAAGAAGACAATGCAACTCCCAAATTGCAGGGAATGCAGAACATACTGAGATTCTTATGATAGTGCTGTCACTGGATCCCATGCCGTCTGGCTAATAAATATGAAGACCACCCTCTGCCACACACTATTGTTCCTTCCTCCCAACTAAGAGCCTCTCAACACAGCAAGAGTGGGCTAGTCCCTATGATTTCATCACATGCTGGCTGATTCAGCTGGGGCTTACTTATTCCCTAGTTTCAGTTGGGTTTGTGTCTCTGACTGCTTTAAAAAAAATGAAGGTTAAGCTACTATTGATTGGAGTGTGAACAACCCACATTGCAACCTGTTTCCAGGTCAAGGCTAGCTTCCCACCCAAAATACTCCAGAATTTACTGGCTTCTAACTGCTGCAAGCAGGGGCCAAATGACCACTGAAGACCATGAGCTACACCAGGGGCTAACTCCAAGTGTACGCAAGACCTAAGTTCACTAACTGGAAGTTAGATGCACTTTTTCAGTTTGTATTTTAGGCCTTTAACATCACTCTGATGTGTTTAGCCAGTTTAATTGTTTCAAATATCAAGGTTTGAAAATTCTAGCTGCCTATATCATGTAGGAAATTTTCATAAGATGCATCACATTTGCAGAGCCTAAACTATTGTTTATGAAAATGTAACTATCTAGTCCTAGGGGCTCCAAAGAGAATCTTCCAGATGCAGAATTGACAAGTGGCCACATCCATTTGGCAGCCCTGTCACACCTGCTTGCATAATTTGGGGAGAGGGAAGCAGGGGAATCTCAAGTTTTGACTTGTGGGAAGGAGCACTGGGATGGAAGCCAGGAGGTAATGAGTTTTGGTCTTGCCTCTTCCACTGAGTGCTGTTAATATTTCTGTGTGGTTCACAACCCTTGTTACTGACCAAGGCCTAACTCCCTTAGTCTGGGAGATAGGCAACTATCATTCCCTTCATTTTACAAACAAGATGACTAAGAGGAGCATCACAAGGTAACTTCAAGCACAGCTGGGAATAGAACCCAGGTCGCCAATATGACAAAATTAAGTCTTATCCACTCTGCCTTTTAGAATCAATGTACCAAATTATATGCTTAGCTAGCCTGGCTGTAACCACAGCTCTACCTACTAGATCACAAAAAGAAAAAGGAGTACTTGTGGCACCTTAGAGACTAACAAATTTATTTGAGCATAAGCTTTTGTGAGCTCACTTCATCGGATGCAAGCTTATGCTCAAATAAATTTGTTAGTCTCTAAGGTGCCACAAGTACTCCTTTTCTTTTTGCGAATACAGATTAACACTGCTGCTACTCTGATACTAGATCACAGTTTTCTCCCAAAGCCAGGAGTAAGACCCAAGAATCGTGATGCTAAACATTCCACTGCTGTCTCACAAATAGTTGTGACCCACTGACAAAGAAAGGAAGCTTCATTCTTGAAGGTATGTCAGTAGTTCTTATTTGGGGACTGGATGACCCAGAGCATTATCAAAGAACTGTAGAACCCGTCACCAGTTTGAATCCAGCCCAGCTCAGGCACTAAAAATTGTTCCCATCCAGTGTATATGTGATACGCTCATACTCATTTCATATTGAGGTCCTCTCCTATCACAAATTTTCCACCATGGTTTGCACTAAGTAACAGGTTGACAGAGGCCATAACTGCATCCATGATGGAGATGAACTGTCCGTGTTAGCCATAGCAAAGTAGTGTGCATGAAACTTGCCCTGCTGCTGCCCTATAGATGAAGGTGACTCCCTTCATCAGAGATCAAATAGTTCTGTACCTTTCATCAACAGGATTTTAAAGTTATTTATGTAACACTGTAAATAAGCAAATTAAGTCATTACTGACATAGTGTTACACAAAGCTGCATGAAACTTGGCGTCTAGGTAGATGTGACGAGTGTAAACCAGTGTAATGTCTGCCTAGGACAGTTTTAGTGCCTGTACTGTAGCTTAAAGCTTTTGCAAGCTGCAACAAAGTGAAAACTCCAGAGCTGCAAGTCTGTTTACACTTGTGCTATTCAGAATACTGTGGGGAGCACTGAAACTGACAAAGCTAGCAGTAGAGGCAAGCCCTGGAGCGGTTCACAAGGGAGGAGAACTCAACTGAAACTAGGGGATATGTTTGGTAGCAACTGAAAAAGTACATCTAACTTCCAGTTAGTGAGCTTAAGTCTTGTCTACACTTGGAATTAGCCCCTATTTGAACTACTGATGTAGCTCATGGTCTTCAGTGGTCATTTGGCCCCTGCTTGCATCAGTTAGAAGCCAGTAAATTCTGGAGTATTTGGAGTGAGAAGCTAGCCTTGACCTGGAAACAGGGGTTGCAATGTGTGTGGTTCACCCTCCAATTAATAGTAGCTTAAACTTCATTTTTTTGAAGAAGTTAAAGAGAAACAAACTGAGTTGCACACATACATCATCCCAGCATGGATAGTGATACCAGTATAAAGGTGCCTTATATCGGTATAGTTTATTCCCATACAGGAATGGGAATAAGCCATATCAGTTAAACACATCTTTATACCATAATATCTGTGTCCACACAAGGAATTGAACTGGTGTAATGATACTGGCAAAAAAAACTCACACCTATACACAAAATAATTATACTAGTACAAACACTGTGTGTAGACCAGGCCTAAATAGGTGTTCTTTAAGTATTAAAAAGGAAGAAGATTAAGGTGCTATCGACTAGAGGAAAGCACCCCTCCCCATTCCACCCACACCATTGCAACTCCTCTGCAAATAAAGGCTTCCTTCCCTCCCAGAAAAAAAAAAAAAACAGGAAAAACACTACAAAAAACTGAGTATTATTTCCCGTTATTAACTGATGCAAGCAGGAGCAACACGACATTGTTCGAGGCTCCAGTTTTCATCAATCAACAGTCAAGAAATGTTGTTGGTTTTTAGCAAGTGAAACCAACTTTGTCTGGCCCATATCAAAACAATGTAGCCATTCGCCCCCACATATAATCACTATTACCCATGTTATAAAGCTCACCCACTGACAAACTACTGGGGTGGGAGGGAAGCAGCACTTGGCACCAGAGCAAACACCTTTGTCAATTGCTGCACGGTATCCAATGAACGGGTCATATCTCATCTACAAAGACTAGTAGCCAACCAGGGTCTGGAGTCCAGTTTTTAAAATTCCTTCCGCCCCCCCCTCCCTTTTTTTCTGGGAAAGGAAACTATTTCTCTTTAGTATCTCAGAGATCCAGACAGCAAACCCCTTTTTCCAAAAAGGGACACCCCCTCGCCCAGGCAGGCTCCCTCCCACCCACCCCTCCTGGGCAGGCCTGAAGCCTCCATTCCCAGCAGAGGCCCTAGCCCATCGTGCAGAAACGAGGGCCGTCCGCACAGGAAGACAAGCGCAGTCCCCGCCACAATCCCCCCTCCCCCGAGCAGGGGAGGCCAAGCCCCCTCCCACCCGCGGAGCGGCAGGCACCACCCCGCCAGGCCCCGCTCCACACGCCCAGCAGGGGCCGGGAGAAGAAATACAAGCCCCGCTCCAGCTCCCTCACAACCCCGGGACAAGCCCCGCGCGGAGCAACCCGCGCCCAGCCCCTCCCTGCTCCGGCCCAGGCCCCGGGCCCGGCTCCCCACATGGCGGCGGCGCAGGCCTCAGGCCCAGCTCCCCACATGGCGGCGGCGCAGGCCTGAGGCTGGGAGCTCCTCACCTCGTCTCCCGACATGGCTGAGGGCCGGGCTCGCACAGCGCGCGCTACGGAGACGGAGAAGGGTCAGTCACCGAAGCCGGTCACTACTACGACGCCGCTCACAGAGCCAGTCCGTCGCCTCCCGAAGGTGCTGCAGCCGCCGCGCTCAGCTCTCTTGCATCAGCGACCGTGCAGAGCCGCCGAGCCCCGGATATACGCAAGCGCAGCAGGCACCCCAGCCCGGCCGCAAGGGTTCTCGGGAGCTGTAGTTCTCGTGGTGCGCGTGCGCCTGGGACTAGGCGGTCGCGTGTGAGTGACTCATCGCAGCGCGGAAGGGTGTGGCTGAGAGTCGCTGGGCCGGTGACGGGGCCAGGCAAGGTGGGAGGGGGAGTTCCTGTGACCCCCTGGCCGGGGAACAGGCTTTGGGCAGCCCCTGCAAAGGTGAGGCCGCGGGGCTCCCCGGCAGAGCTGGGTAGCGGCGGCTGGGGAGGCCGCGGGGGGTCCCCGCACAGTTGGGGCTGTGGTGGGGGAGAGGCTCCTGGGCGCCCCGGCAGAGATGGGGCAGTAGGGGGGCGGGGTGATGGGGGCAGACTCGGTGCCAGCTCATGCTGAGGCCCCTAGGCCTCAGCTGAGCACTAACAAAGGCAGAGCTGGCGACCTGTGTGTTAGTGTTGCTAAAATAGGTATTAGATTTATACAAATGTTTAATCTTTAACCTCTGTGAAATGCCCGTAAATTGCTGTATGCGTTAATCTCACTTATAATATCAGTAGCCTGTGTTATAAAGTAGCATTTAAGTGTTTGCTCTGTAACTGTACAAGTGTTTGTTCTGCAACTGTAAACCACCAGTCAGGAGAAAAGCATTACCGAATGTGAAATACCAGACAAACTATTATAGACCATTGGAGGACAAAAGACTTGGTTGATTACTCCCCACACACCTGTGAAGAGGAGACATGCATATAGACTGCCCCCACAGCTCAAACTCGTGGAACAAGGAAATAAAAATCCCTGATTAAAAAAACTTATCTTTATGCTACTTGGATCTGAGGGAAAATGATTACTAAGCAAAAGCAACAGATTCTCTGTGATTTGTCTGGGTATCCGTAAAAGACAGATAGAGCTTTCTTATTGCAGAAGTTTCTACCATCTCTTGGAATCTGAGACTGTAACTCATTTGTGTGCATATGTTTACTTGCTTTAACCTTGTAAATAACTCTCACTTTTTCTTAGTTAATAGATCTGTCGTTAGTTTATTATAGGATTGGCTACAAGCACTGTTTTTGGTGTAAGATCTTAAGTGCAATTGACCTGGGGTAAGTGACTGGTCCTATGGGACTGGGGGTAATCTGAATATTGTTAAGTTTCAGAGTAGCAGTCGTGTTAGTCTGTATCCGCAAAAAGAACAGGAGTACTTGTGGCACCTTAGAGACTAACAAATTTATTAGAGAGTAAGCTTTTGTGGGCTACAGCCCACTTCATCAAATGCATAGAATGGAATTTATAATAAGGGGTGTGTGTGTGTGTGTGTGTATACACACACACACACCACACATACACAGATAAGTTGGAAGTTACTGCATATTGTTGTGATTTTTGGTGTAAAGGATCATCTATCACAGGCAAGCTTGCCTAGGTGGCAAGATAGACTGGAGTACTCAAGGGGACTGTCTGTGAGTCCATGATTAGGCTATTAAAATGTCTGAGGAGTTTACACATAAGAACAGGTCGTGGCGGGGGGGGGGGGGGAGTAGCGCTATATGTGAAAGAAAATGTAAAATCAAATGAAATAAAAATCTTAAATGAATTCACATGTTCCATAGAATACCTTTGCTCTAATAAGAATATAATAGTAGGGCTCTATTATTGACCACCTGACCAGGACAGCGATAATGACAGTGAAATGCTAAGGGAGATTAGAGAGGCTATCAAAAAATAAAGAACTCAATAATAGTGGGGGATATCAATTATCCCCATATTGAGTGGGCACATGTCACCTCAGGACGAAATACAGAGACAAAATTTCTTGATACTTTAAATGACTGCTTCTTGGAGCAGCTGGTACAGGAACCCACAAGGGGAGAGGCAACTCCTGATTTAGTACTGAGTGGAGTGCAGGATCTGGTCCAAGAGGTAACTATAACAGGACCACTTGGAAATAATGACCATAATATAATAACATTTAACATTCCTGTGGTGGGACGAACACCTCACCAGCCCGTGGCATGTAATATCAGAAAGGGGAACTATGCAAAAATGAGGAGGTTAGTTAAACAGAAATTAAAAGGTACTGTGACTAGAGTGAAATCCCTGCAAGCTGCATGGACGCTTTTCAAAGACACCATAATAGAGGCTCAACTTAAATGTATACCCCAAATTTAAAAACACAGTAAAAGAACTAAAAAAGAGCCACTGTGGCTTAACAACCATGAAAAAGAAGAAGTGAGAGATAAAAAGGCATCTTTTAAAAAGTGGAAGTCAAATCCTAGTGAGGTAAATAGAAAGGAGGATAAACACTGCCAAATTAAGTTAAAAATGTAATAAGAAAAGCCAAAAAGGAGTTTGAAGAACAGCTAACCAAAAACTCAAAAGGTAATAACAAAATGTTTTTTAAGTACATCAGAAGCTGGAAGCCTGCTAAACAACCAGTGGGGCCCCTGGATGATCAAGATACAAAAGGAGCACTTAAAGACGATAAAGTCATTGCAGAGAAACTAAATGAATTCTTTGCTTCAGTCTCCACAGCTGAGGATGTTAGGGAGATTCCCCAACCTGAGCCGTCTTTTGTAGGTGACAGATCTGAGGAATTGTCATAGATTGAAGTGTCACTAGAGGAGGTTTTGGAATTAATTGAGAAACTTAACAGTAACAAGTCACCGGGACCAGATGGCATTCACCCAAGAGTTCTGAAAGAACTCAAATGTGAAATTGCGGAACTATTAACTATGGTTTGTAACCTGTCCTTTAAATCAGCTTCTGTCCCCAGTCACTGGAAGATAGTTAATGTAACGCCAATATTTAAAAAGGGCTCTAGAAGTGATCCCCAGCAATTACAGACCGGTAAGTCTAACGTCAGTAGCGGGCAAATTAGTTAAAACAATAGTAAAGAATAAAACTGTCAGACACATAGAAGAACATAAATTGTTGGGCAAAAGTCATCATGGTTTCTGTAAAGGGAAATCATGTCTTACTAATCTATTAGAGTTCTTTGAAGGGGTCAACAAACGTGGACAAGTGGGATCCAGTGGACATAGTGTACTTAAGGTTTCTAGAAAGCCTTTGACAAGGTCCCTCACCAAAGGCTCTTACGTAAATTAAGTTGTCATGGGATAAGAGGGAAGATCGTTACATGGATTGAGACCTGGTTAAAAGACAGGGAACAAAAGGTAGGAATAAATAGTAAATTTTCAGAATGGAGAAGCGTAATTAGTGGTGTTCCCCAAGGGTCAGTCCTAGGATCAATCCTATTCAATTTATTCATAAATGATCTGGAGAAAGGGATAAACAGTGAGGTGGCAAAGTTTGCAGATGATACTCAACTGCTTAAGATAGTTCAGACCAAAGCAGACTGTGAAGAACTTCAAAAAGATCTCACAAAACTAAGTGACTGGGCAACAAAATGGCAACTGAAATTTATGTGGATAAATGTAAAGTAATGCGCATTGGAAAAAATATCCCCAACTATACTTACAATATGATGGGGGCTAATTTAGCTACAACTAATCAGGAAAAAGATCTTGGAGTCATCGTGGATCGTTCTCTGAAGACGTCCATGCAGTGTGCGGTGGCAGTCAAAAAAGCAAACAGGATGTTAGGAGTCATTAAAAAAAGGGATAAAGAATAAGATGGAGAATATCTTATTGCCCTTATATAAATCCATGATACGCCCACATCTTAAATACTGCGTACAGATGTGGTCTTCTCATCCCAAAAAAGATATACTGGCATTAGAAAAAGTTCAGAAAAGGACAACTAAAATGATTAGGGGTTTGGAATGGGTCCCATATGAGGAGAGATTAAAGAGGCTAGGACTTTTCAGCTTGGAAAAGAGGAGACTAAGGGGGGATATGATAGATGTATATAAAATCATGAGTGGAGTGGAGAAAATGAATAAGGGAAAGTTATTTACTTGTTTCCATAATATAAGAACTAGAGGCCACTGTTAGGATATAGATATTCAGGCCTGTCTGTAAAGGCCTGTACTCTAAGAATTTAGGTGTATTCTTATCACTTAGCTAATTATAGAGGTATAAAAGAATCAAAATCACTGTCTGCTGGTGTAAGGGCCTTCTCTTACTGTGACAGTCTGAGGCTAAGGCCTCTCGCTAAGCAGCAGAGACAGCCATAAGCTGGGAAGCAAATGGTCACATCCTCACTAGTCACATTGAAATAAAGTGCTATTGGGCCGTTAGGAATACAATCCTGTCCTGATAATGCCTATCACCCACAGAGAAAATGTAAAAGGAAACTTAGTTTGATAGCTTCCTGTCTGGCAAGAACTCACTTATCAGTAGCTGGGATGTGAAATCCTCATTTCCTATTGTTTGTGTGTATAACCTCTGTCTGGTTCTGTGATTTTCTGTCTGCTGTATAATTAACTTTGCTGGGTGTAAACTAATTAAGGTGGTGGGATATAATTGGTTAAATAATCATATTACAATATGTTAGGATTGGTTAGTTAAATTTCAGTAAAATGATTGCTTAAGGTATAGCTAAGCAGAACTCAAGTTTTACTATATAGTCGGCAGTCAATCAAGAAGGGGGGGAATGGGAATCATGTTTTGCTAAGTGGGGAAATGGGAACAGGGACACGGGTAAGGTTCTGTGGTGTCAGAGCTGGGAAGGGGGATACTAAGGAAGGAAACGGGAATCATGGTTGCTGGAAGTTCATCCCAATAAACATTGAATTGTTTGCACCTTTCGGGTATTGTTGCTCTCTGTTCATGCGAGAAGGACCAGGGAAATAAGCGGGTGAAGGAATAAGCCCCATAACAGCCACCAAATGAAATTAATGGGCACCAGGTTTAAAACAAATAAAACTAAGTTCTTCACACAGCGCACAGTCAACCTGTGGAACTCCTTGCCTGAGAAGGTTGTGAAGGCTAGGACTATAACAGGGTTTAAAAGAGAACTGGATAAATTCATGGAGGTTAAGTCCATTAATGGCTATTAGGCAGGATGGGTAAGGAATGGTGTCCCTAGCCTCTGTTTGTCAGAGGGTGGAGATGAATGGCAGGAGAGCGATCACTTGATCATTACCTGTTAGATTCACTCCCTCTGGGGCACCTGGCATTGGCCACTGTCAGTAGACAGGATACTGGGCTGGATGGACCTTTGGTCTGACCCAGTATGGCCATTCTTAGGTTCTTATGTACACTTGATGCTTGGTTGGTGAAATCCAAGTATAGTACTCACAAATAGTTTGGAGTTTGTGCCCTGCTTCTTACCGGTCTGCCCTGAGGTTGGTACTCACGCTACTGAGCCACTCCAAAAAGCATGCATATGCCACAGTTCAGTTGGGTTTATAGATCATAACCCAGCACGGTTAAAGTTGAGACTTGATACTGAGAGTTTGAAAGGTTAAAGAATAGACACAGTGAGTGAACCACAGTCATACATGATGGTCTTGACAGAAAAGACTTGAGCCATTATGTAAAGAGAGGGGAATCTCCTGTAAAAAGAAAACTCCAGTTCAGGAGCTGAGCGCTTTGCTCATAAGTTTTGACCAGCTGTCCAAGGACCCTCCCTGCCCTAGGCACCGCAGAGGGGAACACTGCACTGGAAATGGCCTGATTGCAGGACCTGGCAGCCCAGGAAGAACACAAGCATCACAGCTGCAGCTCAGGGGGACAGAGGCAGCCCTGGCTGCAGTCAAGACCTAGGAGGAGGAGAGATCCCACCAAAGACATATGGAACAACTAACGGTCGAAGCCAGTGAGAAGGCGAAGGAGGGGGCACACAAGAGGCAAACAGAAGTTCAAACATTGCAGTACAGAGTACTGGAGCAGCAAAAGGAGCTTCCCCAGCCAGCAAGCGTACCCCTCTACAACACAAGGGAGTGGGAGAACATCTGCTTAATTTCTAAAGAAACTGACTGTATGGAAGAGTACCTGTCCACCTTTTAGAGACTATGTGGGATACACGATATCCCAGAGGATACGCCGGTGCCTATCCTCCTAATCAGATTAACTGGGAAAGACAGTCAAGTTTTTAATGATATCGAAGAGGTGATGCTAAAATGTATAAGAAATTTAAAGAAAATGTACAGAAAAAATGTAAGATTACTCCTGAGACCTGTCAGTTGAAGTATTGTCAAAACATTTGACAATATCACTCATGTTGAATATGTACCTAAAATGTGTAATTTTGAGAAAATGGATAATGGGGCAGCGGCTGAGAATGATTATGAAAAACTGATCTGAGGGCCCAGGAGTAATTGTTATGGGTAGTTACAAATGAGGTAAAGACAGCCATCTATAACAAAACCAAATCTTCCACAGTTTTATAGGCTGTAGAAATTGCTGATGGATATGATTCAAGGGCTCATGGGGGGAATTCCAGGGGAAGGGAAAGAGGGGTTTGCAAGTTTGCCATAGCGAGTGGCACTACCATTGTCCCAGAGGCAGTGGACGAGCAGGTTTTTGAACCAAAGAACTATATCAGGACGAGTCCTGGGAGGGTAGTAAAGAAGTTGTTAACTATGCTAAGGTATAGATATAGCATCCCAAGTCACTTTGGTTAAGGAAAGTTTGGTAAGGGAGGAAGACTGTCTCCCTGGTAAGGGTTTAAATAGATTGGCTTAATTCCCTCTATCTGTACTTCTGGCTAAGGTCCACCTTGAGCGTGAGGATTTTAAGGGAGATATTGTTATAGGTATTAGGACGTACTGTTGATATTTTAATAGATAATGATATTTTATCCATGTCTAAGCAGGTTAATGTCATAACTTGCAGCCAGAAAGAGTGTGGCCCTATCTCCCCTCCCAGAATACTTGGGGGGAGGGAGGATTCCTTTCTGACCTCTGCTGGTGGCCAGCCGAAACCTGAAGTAGGTGCTTTAGGAACATAAGACAAACTGGAAATAAGCTGCAGGGCTGTTGAGCCCTGATCCCTACCATCACAAGCAGCCCCATCACACAATTGTACTCATAAATTTCTCTCTCTCTTAACTAATCAAGTTGTTTGCCCCCACAATTCCTACGGGGAGGCTGTTCCAGAACCTCATTCCTGTGATGGTTAGAAACCTTCTAATTTACAGCCTGAATTTGTTTGTGACCAGTTTATTTCAATTCATTCTTGTGCCAGCATTGTCCTTTAGGTTAAATAGCTCTTCCCCCTCCTTCGTATTTATCTCCTAATACAGCGGTTCTCAAACTTTTTTTCTCGTGGACCACTTGAAAATTGCTGAAGATCTCAGCGGACCACTTAATGATCTTTCCAAATGTTGTTTGTACCGTTAGCTAACTATTGTAAAGCACGTTGGATAAAAGCGCTGTATAAAAAACCCTTAATAATTAACTTTTTTTGTTCTACAAATAAAAGCACACAACTGTTATTTTAATATCAGTAGTCTTACCTTCCTAATGTGATGGATGTGCCCTCTTTCCCCCGCTGCGGCAGCCCCCGAGCTGGGGCTGGGAAGGGGGGGGGGGTCTCTCCCCCCTGCCGCAGCAGCCCCTGATCTGGGGCTGAGAAGGAGCGGGGGGGGTCTCTCCCCCGCCACAGAGTTAAGGCTGGGAAGGAAGGCCATCTCTCCCCGCAGCCCTGGAGCTGGGGAAAGTTGCCTCTTTCTCTGACTGCCGCAGCCCTGCACATCCCAAATTCCCTCCACCTCCTCTTCGTACCCCATTACCCCCTCCCACCTACTCCTTATTCCCCCTAAGGCCACCACCTCACCTTACATGTGCGTCTTCTCCAGGGTCCAGGAACCTAATTAGCGGAGCCATGCCTGCATGGCTCCACTAATTAGGTGGGTGGCCCTTCACTATGTTGTGTGCGGCCGCCCAGGCGCACACCTCAGAGGGAACTATCCGCAGACCACCTGAATGGAGCTTGCGGACCGCTGGTGGTCCGCGGACCACAGTTTGAGAACTTCTGTCCTAACGTATTTGTAGAAAGCAATAATATTCCCTCAGCTTTCTTTTTGCTAGACTAAACAAACCAAGCTCTTCAAGTATCTTCTTATGAAATAGGTCCTCCATTCCCCTGATCACTGTAGGGACTCTTCTCTGCACCTGGTCCAGTTTAAATTCATCTTTCTTAAACATGGTTGAGCAGAATTGTACACAGTATTCCAAGCGAGGTCTTATCCGTGCCTTGTACAATGGCATTAATATTTCTCTATCCCTAATGAAAATGCCTTGCCTGATACATCTTAGAATCACATTTGCTTTTTTCACAACTGCATCACATTGGTGGCTCATAGCCATCCTATGATTGACCCGCACACCCAGGTCTCACTGACACCCCAGTTTGTAGCAAAAATTCTTCTTAAACCCTAAACGCACAACTTCACACTTTGGACTATTGAATTTCATCCCATTTCTGTCATTCCAGTCATCAAGGTCATCCAGATCTTCTGGTGTAATATTTTGATTCTTCTCTGTATTGATGGTGTATACTTTATCTCATCAGCAAATTTCATTAGCACATTCTACTTTTTGTGCCAGGGTCATTAATAAAAATATTGAATAAGACTTCCCAAGACTGATCCTTGAGGAACTCCGCAGGTAACCTGCCTCCAGACCAATAATTCACCTTTCAGCACTGCACAACCCATTGCCTTCTCCACTTTAACTAATTCCTTATCCACCTTACAATGCTTGTACTGATCCCCATCTTCCCTAATTTAACTAGTAGTTTCCCATTTAGTACCAGAAGGAGGATCCTGGGAACTACAGGCCAGTCAGCCTCACCTCAGTCCCCGGAAAAATCATGGAGCAGGTCCTCAAAGAATCAATCCTGATGCACTTGCATGAGAGGAAAGTGATCAGGAACAGCCAGCATGGATTCACCAAGGGAAGGTCATGCCTGACTAATCTAATCGCCTTTTATGATGAGATTACTGGTTCTGTGGATGAAGGGAAAGCAGTGGATGTACTGTTTCTTGACTTTAGCAAAGCTTTTGACACGGTCTCCCACAGTATTCTTGTCAGCAAGTTAAGGAAGTATGGGCTGGATGAATGCACTATAAGGTGGGTAGAAAGCTGGCTAGATTGTCGGGCTCAACGGGTAGTGATCAATGACTCCATGTCTAGTTGGCAGCCGGTATCAAGTGGAGTGCCCCAAGGGTCGGTCCTGGGGCCAGTTTTGTTCAATATCTTCATAAATGATCTGGAGGATGGTGTGGATTGCACTCTCAGCAAATTTGCGGACGATACTAAACTGGGAGGAGTGGTAGATACGCTGGAGGGGAGGGATAGGATACAGAAGGACATAGACAAATTGGAGGATTGGGCCAAAAGAAATCTGATGAGGTTCAATAAGGATAAGTGCAGGGTCCTGCACTTAGGACGGAAGAATCCAATGCACCGCTACAGACTAGGGACCGAATGGCTAGGCAGCAGTTCTGCAGAAAAGGACCTAGGGGTGACAGTGGACGAGAAGCTGGATATGAGTCAGCAGTGTGCCCTTGTTGCCAAGAAGGCCAATGGCATTTTGGGATGTATAAGTAGGGGCATAGCGAGCAGATCGAGGGACGTGATCGTTCCCCTCTATTCGACATTGGTGAGGCCTCATCTGGAGTACTGTGTCCAGTTTTGGGCCCCGCACTACAAGAAGGATGTGGATAAATTGGAGAGAGTCCAGCGAAGGGCAACAAAAATGATTAGGGGTCTAGAACACATGACTTATGAGGAGAGGCTGAGGGAGCTGGGATTGTTTAGCCTGCAGAAGAGAAGAATGAGGGGGGATTTGATAGCTGCTTTCAACTACCTGAAAGGGGGTTCCAAAGAGGATGGCTCTAGACTGTTCTCAATGGTAGCAGATGACAGAACGAGGAGTAATGGTCTCAAGTTGCAGTGGGGGAGGTTTAGATTGGATATTAGGAAAAACTTTTTCACTAAGAGGGTGGTGAAACACTGGAATGCGTTACCTAGGGAGGTGGTAGAATCTCCTTCCTTAGAGGTTTTTAAGGTCAGGCTTGACAAAGCCCTGGCTGGGATCATTTAACTGGGAATTGGTCCTGCTTCGAGCAGGGGGTTGGACTAGATGACCTTCAGGGGTCCCTTCCAACCCTGATATTCTATGATACCATAGGTGATCAGAGCTCTTCTCAAATTCCATCAGTGAAAAGAAAGCCATTTTCTCCAGATTTGCAAACTATGCTCTGTGGGAATAATGATGATATCCAAAATCAGGAAACAAAATGCACTGGTTCAGAAACTCTCTCACTCTACCAAATTTAAAATCGGGCCCAGGATGAAGGCTGATGTATTCTGTCTATAAAGTCTACAAAGCTTGACAGCATCATTATAACCTTTCTTAAAACAGTTATCTGAATGTGTAATTTTTAATGATCAAACCATTGCTCTGTCTTTGATACGTGCAAAATAAATATCAGTGTTTCTGAATTAGGGTTGTTTGAAATTGTTTTATTGAAAAATCTTCCCTTTGGAAAACATGGTTTTGTCAAAACTGATATGGACTGTTGGGAAAATTGAAACCAAAACAGTTCTAATGGACATTATTATAATGTCATTTTAGTGTCAAATAAAATTTTCTCTTAACTATCAACAAACTTTGATTCAACAGAAAATGTTGATTTTTTTTGTTGTTGTTTTTACATTTCTGAATATAATTTTTTTGGAACTTTGAAATTATTTGAGATGTATATGTTTCATCTCAATTTTAGACAAGACAAAATGTTGAAGTATTGGAATTTCCCACAGGTTGGATATTCTATTTCCCAATCAATTCTATTCTGAACTGAAAATCTTTTGGCTTTATTGAAGTGTAAACAGAAAACCAACAAGCAGATAAAGTCCTTCAGGTCAAAGTCAGTGAAGCTTTTACATAGTGTAGACAGTATCTCAATACTCACGGGCTGCTTCCACTCCCATATGGAATTACATAACATCCCAGTGGCAACCACAGCGGATTCACGGCTGGTGTAAATCAACATAGTTCTGTTGACTACATCCTTTATGTAATTTTTCGTGACTTTAGTGGACAAGTGAATAAGTGAAAAAGCCAGTCACACCCTTTGCCCTTTACTTCATCTCCCCTTCCCACTTTTTATATCAGCTGAAAACAAGGCGAGCCAGTACCATGTGCACTATAGGGAAGTGCCCTGAGGACCATCAGCGCTTCATGGATCACAGATAATTTTTGAAGTCCCCACAAGGATTGGGCCAGCTTTAACATTTTGGGACATTCTTGCAAAATGCTTTTCCACATCTGTAACTTAAATACATGATTATTATTTTACACAGACACCACTGTCTCCAGCTATCCACCACTTATGTCAATGAGTTTGTGTGGGAACTCGGGTGGTTCAGTCATCTGCTTAGCTGTCTCAGAGATAGTACACTCAAAGCCACTTTCTCTGTATTCTGTAGCACTGATGGAGACTAACATTTCAGCTGAAACATTCTCCAAACTTTTGCTGACAGTTCCTTTCACCATCTACATCTTACCAAACTTTGGTGCACACACTGAAATTCTCTTCACCTGCATATGGTCTTCCCCTGGGTGCACAGATTGCTACGGTTACAAAGTCTGCCTTAGCCTGCTTCCAGCCCATGTCCACTCTGCCCTGTAGGTCAGCCTGTGCAGGCAGAGACCCCTTCCGCACCTTGCAGGGGATCTAGAGGCTCTCCGTGAAGTCACTCTCCCCCAGGGGTGAAGTCATGCAAATATGCCTTTCACAGGTCCTCCATTGGTGGACTGCAGGACACAATGCACTGCTGAGACAATGATATATCTATGCGGTTTCAGCTTCTGTTGGATGCACTACTACCCTCATCCCTGAGCAATGCATCATAAAACGTGTTCTGCTAATAGTGAACTGCCTTCATAACATCACTCTCTTGGTGAGGAAAAACAAAGTTTGCAAAGCTTCTGTGAAATGTCAAAAGGAAGATTGAGCAATTTTTGAAGATTGGACTTCAAATTGGACAATCAGGTTACGCTATGAAAGACACGTGACATTAAAACTCTGGAACTCTCTTACGGGAGCCTGTGGTCAAGTTTTCCTTCCTTCCATATTACTCCCGTTCCCAGCATTCCTTACTGCTGTGTCATTCACAGGTCCATATCCCAGACAGTCTTTGAGGCATGGTATATTCTTGGAGAGTTCCACAGATCTCAAGATGCCGGGCATCTGCTGTAGATGGATAATATTAGGTGTAGAGCCCAGGATTATTGGATTAGTGATGAGTGTTCGTGTGATTTTCCCAGCAACCAAAAAAAAAAAAAAAATTGGCTATTACCTGAGGAAGAGCATCCTGAATACAAACATCTCTCTCTATCCAGGGTGAAATTCACCCACTGCAGAATGTCGGCACATGGGTTAGGCACTACTTCAGTCCTGTTTACGCATTGTGGATTGTGTGATCCCCACACCAGCGACTTGTCTCATTCTCTCTCTCTCTCTCTCTCTCTCTCTGGTATTCATAGGTGTTTAAGACCAGAATGGTCCATTATGACAATTTAATCTGACCACCTATATAACATAAGATATAGAATTTCACCAGTGATTCCTGTATCAACGCAGAACATTATGTGCTATCTCATAAAATTACAGTCAGGTTTAAGGTTCCTTCTGCTGCTTCATGCTGGTAAATTGTGATTGTGCTCTGCGAGGTGCCTATGTAAAAATGCCATCTTCTTAATGAACAGATCTGCTACTTGTATTTAGTTAATCAGATACGTTGATTTTAAAGATGGAAATAATCTAATACTACTCTTTACTCCAGTTAGAAACACTGCAGAGCCAATACAGTTTTGGAGAGGGAGCTGGATTCTGTTTTGGCTTTGCATGCTCAACAGAATGGTTAAATTCCACTTCCATGGCTAAATTATGCTCACAGTTATACTTGTGCAACCTTATTGAAGACAATGGTGATCATGATGTCTGAAAGCGAGGAAAGTACAAAGCTCAGTTAATAATGTGTATTCATTTTTTAAAAGAGGTACACATTAGTATCCTATACAGAAGTGCTTTTCTGTCATTGGTCTTATTAATTTTTGTTTGTTTTACCTCCATCCTCAGTCCTCTGCCGTCTCTGTTAAGTCAGCTCACTTTTCATAATAGCAACACTCATTTTAATTTAATTAAATTTAAAGGTTCAATGGATGGAAGCTGAAGTTAGACGAATTCAGATGCAAAATAATGTGCGATTTTTTTAGCACTGAAGGCAATTACCTATTGGAACAACTTACTTAAGGATGTGATGGATTCTCCGTCTCTTAAAAACTTTAAATCAAGACGGGGTGTCTTTCTACAAGAGATGCTGTGACAGACAGACTGACAATATCCTGAATGAACTTTGTTGAATTAAGTTAAGGTTAATTTAATAAGGTTTAATACATTTGGAGTACATTGTATTAGAAATGCAAATGTTTATATACTAATGTGAGATTGTATGGAACTTCTTTATCAAGGAGACAAGATCAGTGCAATCTTTGGAAGGTATGAGAGTTCAGAGATCTTTTTGGAACTGTGTGGGAAGTGGATTTTCTATGAAGTAATTTGAGGCTCACCTCAAATGCAGATTCTTTCCTCCAAAGCCAACCTAACCAAGATACACCCTGGGGAGAGAAACCCATTGTGTACCAATTACCTGCTTCTGGAAGCTCCACATCAAAGACTCCTAATCTGTATGAAAGGGTGGACAACCCTGCATAGACTAAACTTGTCATGAGTGTGCTTGTTCTGAGCTGAAGCTGTGTGGAACTGGTAACCACAAGGACTGTCTAGAGTGGGGGAGGGGGTTCAAGGACTGCTTCTACCAGAAGTCGTGTTAGGGTTGGGGTTAATTCTGGTAAGCTTATTAGCATGTATGTAGGTACTTGCATTGTTTTTAATATGTTTGCTTTTTACCTTAAGAATAATGTGGGCTTACTTAGAGCTGTGTGATAGTGTAATTGCTACAGTTGTAACTGTTCTCAATCTCCAAAGAGGAAGCAAGCAGGTGTCCTTGGGTAACGGTTCTGTGCTGGGAAATACACCGTGAAGGCAGTGAGCTGTGCAGCCTGGGAATAGCCCAGTCAGAAGGGAGGTAGACTCACCTCTCCAGCCAGAAAAGCAACATCTGAGGAGCTGGAAGCTGAGAGTGGGTGCCAGAAGCTGAGAGTGGGTGCCCTTGCTGAACCACTGAGGGGAAATACAGGTGTAGATGTCCTCAACTGACAGATGCTCTAGCTCAGGGATCTCAAAGTCCTGGCCCACAGGCCATCTGCAGCCTGAGAACCTCCCCACCGCGGCCCGCAGAAGAAACACTCATGCAGACATGCTGCCGGCAATGTCTGCTGCAGGCCCTGCAGCAGACATGCTGCCGGCAATGTCTGCTGCAGGCCCTGCTCCCATTGGCTGGGGGAGAGGGACAGAGATACCATCACTAGTCGCCAAGCAGAGTCAGCCATGGAGGCAGCATCACTTTTTTCCCCACAATGAATATAAACAAGTCAAAATACCGAACACAACTATCTGATGCTCACCTCCCTGCAATCCTGAAGGTTTCAACCGCTCAGTCACTGAAGCCAAACATCAACAAACTGACAGAACTGAAGCGTTGCCAGCTGTCTGGCAAAACACTAAAAACTCTCTGCCAGGCAAAGAATTATATAAAGTTGTATGACAGTATTATTTCTAAGAAATACAAAATAAAAAATACAATATAAATGTTTTCTTTTCTGAACACCATCTTCAGTGACATTATTGGCCTGCTGGGAGGATTTGAGGACTGGCACTGGCCCTAAGTTGAGTTTGAGGCCCCTGTTCTAGCTCTACCAGAAATTATGGGCTTGATGCAAGAATTACTGTGTGAAGTTCTCTGGCCTGTGTAATGCAGGAGATCAGACTAGATGTTTGTAGGGGTCCCTTTTCATCATAAAATCCATATAAGCACTACCATGTTTTCATAAGGGCATTTCTTTTCTTGCACTGACCCTCCCTCCCCAGGGGCAAAATGCACCCAAAACACTGCTAACCACACAAAGTAAACTGCAGGAGGGGGAGAAAACTCACCCAAACATTGTTCTCCAATCTTCTGATTCCAGGACACAATTCTGACAGGTGCTGTGCACTCTGGCCCTGAGCCTGCAGAGCACTTAAGTACATGCACAAGTGATTTATCAGCATGTAAGTGGCCCCACTCACTTCATAGACTTGAAAGCTAAACACATAGTTTTGTAGTAAGCCAGAAGATGGAGCCTAAGCATAAGCAGCCAAGTCCTAGAGGGCAAGAAGCCAGAGGATTCCATGAGGACCCCTTGGCTATAGCGTGTCTGTGGGGGGCAGGGAAGGGTGCTCTACAGGAGGAAGACAGACTATATTACTCTGGGAGTAGGTGTGCATGAGCCTGGGGAAAGAACCGTGATGGATGCTGCTAAACCAGAGCTAGTGGTGAGCACTGTGGACTCAGACTCTCAAGCATCTCGGGGGTAGCTGAAGGCCCATTAGCTAAAGAGCAATGTATCTTAGCAGGCTGGGAGTCCAGACAGAGCAGCCCCCGGCTGAGTAATGTACCCCACCAGGCTAGCACATCTCAGCTCTATGCAAAGGCCTCAGTGTGGAGAGGGGGCTAGAGGTTTGGGGCACCTCCAGAGGCAGGGGAAGGGATGGTGCTAATGTTTAACTGTTATTGAATTCCCTTCACTCTCCCATCTCCACTTTGGCCCATTGGCCTGTACCCATTCCCTTGCTTAATATTCTTACATATAAGTAATTTCAGAACTCTGTGTTTAAGGGGGTTTTGGTGTGGGGACTTCTAGACCCACTCAAAGAAAGAAGGTCAATGCCCATCCAAAGAGGAAGAGGCAGGCTTGCCATCTTAAGACATTTACCAGCACCTGTGTCCAGCATGGCATTGGGGTGGGTTGACTTCTGTGTCACCAGATATCTTGAGTCATTGTTTTCTGTCATCTGTTTCATGCTTGCCCTCACACTCTTTAATTCTCTGAAGAGTTTTGACATACAAAATGTATATTTAAAATAAAGTTGTATTTAGGTAAATGCCTCCTGCCACTACTCTGGCTGGCTGGTCATTGGGGTTAGTAAAGTAGGAATATTTAGCATAGATACAGAAAAATACTGGACCATATTATGTATTACTCCTTTCCTGCGCATGCCTGCCTACTTTTGGCCCCTGCCAGGATCCTACTCAGCTACTGGCACAATTTAGAGGACATCCAGAATTGCTTTCAAGTTGCAACAGTTTTCTGTGAGCTGTGTCAGAGGGTAGGTGGCCTTCTGAAATCTTTTATTAAACACAGCAGCCACTATAACGAAGTTCAGACAACAAAACAAAAATAGACATCCAGAATTGCTTTCAAGTTGCAACAGCTTTCTGTGAGCTGTGTTAGAGGGTAGCTGGCCTTCTGAAATCTTTTATTAAACACAGCAGCCACTATAACGAAGCCCAGACAACAAAACAAAAATAGAAACATACATAAAACAGATAAAAGTCAAAAGCAGAGAGCAAATTGATACAAGAAAATGCAACCTTCTCCTCCCTTCCAACATTCACAACTCCGTTGATAGGAGAGCCCCAACACTGATGACTCACTCCATCTTCCAAACACAGTCTACTTGGTGTCCAAAGTCCAATCAAAGCAGAAGTCAACCATGACTAATTGTCTTGGCTCAGTCCCATAACAGATGCTCCATCCCTCTGTATAGGGTCCGTTACCTAGTGCTCAAGATACTGCTTTTGGGGTCCTCCCAATCTGACCCAAGCCCAGGTCCTTGATACTGTTAAGGAAAAGTTAGCACATGTGACTCCATTTTGGTTTGGGGCCCACCATTGTTTAAATGCCAGCACATCATACACCAGGAGGAGTAATCCTTAAATACTGAATCCCTGTGAAAATCTTCCTCCTTGTCTCCAGCCTGCCTTGACTCCCAGTATCTGGTTTTTGTCAGTCTCTAACTCCCTGTCTCTTGGCCTTGATGTGAGGCCTCCCATCCTGATAATAAAAGTTACTGATACATGGCTTTAGGACCATGCTGTGTAATTAACATACTGGTATAGCACAAGGAATGCACCAAGCAGGGATAGGTGATAGATAAGACAAGGGTTTGTTTATTGGCTAAGGTTTCCGATGCACAAGGGCAACATGCTTTGCTAAAAGGTATATAACCTTTGTATAATCTGCATTCAGGGTCCCCTCCTGGCTAGCAGGGGGGCACCACGCTCGAGCATAATAAACTTAGTGTCTTTTGGGAACTCTGCAGTTGTTGACTTTATTTCTGTGCCTCAGCCTAGATTCGAACTGTGCGTGACCTATCAGGTGTAATTCGCAGCACTTGTGTGCGTGTCCTACAAGGTGTAATTCGTAACAGTTTTGGCAACCCCGAAGGGACTCTAGGCTCGCCCCAACAAGCGAGACTACACTCCTCCTCTCGGACAGCTCCAGCCGGCACAGGGTGAGTTCACCTTTGAGAACTCCGAGGAAGGGGGGGTGTGAGCCGTCGCTTAGGCAATAAGGTGGCACATTTTGTGTTCTTTTGGTAGCCCATTATGGGTTCTGGGCAGAGTGTAAGTAAGGGGACCCCTTTGGCTGAAATTCTCAAGAATTGGGGGAATATTTCTGGCACCCATGGGTTAGGCAGGAAAAAAGATGTTATTTTATGTAAGGTTGAGTGGCCAGCACTAACAACTCAAACATCTGTTGAATGGCCACCGGATGGGTCCTTTGCTGGGGATACATTAACAGTGCTTAGAAGGAGGCTGGAGGACAAAGCTCCAGCCCAGATGAATTATTGGTATGTATGGGACAACTGGGCTTATGCGCATGCAAAAGGACATCCTCTTTCCTTCTCCTTATTCATCTCAGGGGTCTCCAGCCCCACTCTGTGCTATGCCTGCTTCTGCCCCTCCTCCGGCTTACCCTCGGCTTTCTGACTTATGCCCGTCACCTCCTTGCTTGCCAATTAGCCGTGCTTTCTGTCCAGGTGACAAGCCTCATGTGGGGAGGACTCGGGTAGCTCTTGTAAGTAAAAATATTTTAAAAGAGAGACCAGGAGGGCTGGGGGCTAGTTAAGAAGCCCACCCTCCTTGTTAATTTGGTAGTGAAACAAAGCTAGTGCTCATGGAAGGGACAGTTCAGAGAAAAAAAAAAAAGGATCGGCCCCAAACGGGCAGGCAACAGAGATTGGAAAACAGGTTGGAAACTTGAAGGTCATAGTGAAAAAAGAGGAGTAAATAATTACAGGAATGAAAAACGTAAATCCCGGAATAATACTTGGAATGGTAAAATCTAAGTTAATTGGGTGTCGTTTTGGGAAATAAGCAAGTGATTTAAAAAAAAAAAAAGTAAGAAGTTAACTCTTTAGTTGCTGAAAACAATTAAGCAGTTAAACTTTGTGAAATACTGGAAAAAAAGAATTCTTGGTTTCTTTGCAGCCATTTTGGAAAAAAATGGGCCCTTTTCCAAAAAAAAAAAAAAAAAATGCAATTATACAGTGCTACTTAATTAATATCTTATTAGGTTCCAAGAGGCTACAATAGGTGGTGTCTTCCTTTTCAGGTCGCTGTGTATTTAACAGCAGGAGTTAAAATTAAAAGGCAATCAAAAGTCTGGTAAAGTTTATTGTGCCCTTTTTAAAGTAAGAATCTTTAACCTGTGAATCCAAAAGCAAGCCGGAAAGCATTTGTTTTCATGTAAATTACCTAACTAATAAGGTAGAGGCCACTGAAACCTATAAAACAAATACAAGAAAATATGGGTAATTCCTCCGTTTTGTCTGCAATTAACAAAAGTATTTGTTTAAAAAGGAAATATTTTAAGCAATGACTGACTGCCCAAAAGGGGTAAATCTGTGGGGTTTTTTTCTTTCAAAAAAATCAGAAAAAAATTAATGCCAGCTGAAAAGCAATTCAACATCTCATGAATTTACTGGCACATTAGGAATTCTGTTCTGTGTTCTATGTCCTGTCTTGTGGTGTTTGTCTTGTGGCCAGAATTGCTGTGTTTAATTTTTCATAAAACAGTTTAATTTAAAACTAAATAAAAAAATAAAATCAAAATGCAGATATTTGTTTTATTCAACTTGGAATACAAAGTGTTTAAATAATATCAAAAAATGTAATATACTAAAGTTTAATACATTTGCTTAAATAAAAAAATTTCATTGGCCAGATCTTTTAATTAAAAAAATTGTTGTTAAAATTTGCACACCAACAGTCTTTGGAAGCAAGGACATCAAAGGTTAACCCACTCCCCATATTATACATGAGATCCTTCTGGCTACCTCACATTTCTAGCCAGAGAGCTGGGAAGGAAAAAAAGCTATTAGACACCAGAAGTTGTACCAAGTGGACTCCTCAAAAGTGGGTGTGCTTGTCCTGGCTTGTTGCTCCAAAGCTCTGTAATAAAGTCATTTTCCTAGAAGGGTATATGTGGCATACATTATACAATAAGACTAAAGTGCTGTATAATGGGCAATGTACATGTGTTCTTTTTTAAACAAAGGTGTATAAGTAAAAAGTGAAAGTTTCCTTTGCAGGTTAATAAAAGCCAAGAAGGGGGAAAAAAAATAAAATGGAGGACGAGCTAATTCAACGCTGTAGCTGGCAGGCTCGGTCCAAAGATAAGACACTGGCCTGCCCAAGGACACTACTCACAGCTAGGATCTGGCTAACAGCCAAGAAAGAGGGGGGCTTAAATGTGAGATCTGCAACACACTGCCAGACATTAATGAAATGTGTTAGGTCTCTATATTTACAGGTAAAAGAAGTCCTGCTTCAAGAATCCTGAGCAAACCTGCCATTTGTTAAAACCAGGTGACTGGGTCTACATAAAGGTCCATCAACAAAAGACGACTCTGGCCCCATGCTGAAAAGGCCCTTATTAAGTCCTGCTAACTACCAACACCGCTGTGAAGTGCCAAGGACTGACTTCCTAGACCCATGCTTCTTACTGCAAGACCACCCCTCCACCTCGAGGTGACTTCACTTCGACTACTGATGAGCCTGTCCCTCCTTCTGGGTTTTTTTTTTTTCTTTCCTCCTTTTGAACAGCAAAAAAAAAAAACCAAGGTGAAGTGCTAGTAACCTCTCCCTTGTCCACTGACAAAGCTAACCTGCATTCAGTATTTGCTAAAGAAACCAAAGCACTACAGGGTGACGTGCTAGTAACCTCTCCCCTGTATAATGCAAAACAATGCCTGTTCCAAAAGAGAAGGAACACCTGCTCTGCTAAAACCACCAAAATCCAAGGATTCTTGACTGCAAAAGACACTGAGAATTGGCCTTGATGGCAAAGACGGAGCATTGTACATTGGCAGGGAGAAAGTTGCAGAATGTATTCTTGGGAATGTGAAGTAAAGTGGTGGGGTGGGTTTATTCCAGAGGCTGGAACTGTGCTTGTAGGCAAGTATAAATACCAGAAATGCCTTACAGCCACGAACATTACTCCCACCATCTGCCACCACTCCTTTGCAGGTAAAGGTTCCTGGATCCATCATAGCTACGTTAAGTTGGCGCTGGGACCCCCACCTGACCCTGACAAGCCAGCAGACGAGACACTTCACGAATGAACACTACAACCAACCCATGGACTGAGCTTTCCAGCTACTGGGACCTTCATAGCCCACCAGGACTTTTTGTGTTCCTGTTTATTGGACTTACACTGGGGGTAGTGTTTTTTGTATAGCACAGGGGAGGATGTCGATATTGGTATGGTTTGCCTGGGGGGGGTTTCTCTCCCTATTCCCAAGTCCAGTACAAGGATGGGAGGGCAATAGCTTCTTGAATTTAACCCGTGCTATCAAACAGGGTGTAAATCGAACGCAGTGTTGGATTTGTATTCGTACCCCCACATATTTAGATCAGGGCATCCCGTTGGTAGGGGTACCTATCCCCCTTAATCGAACACTCCAAGCTAAGCTATGGGCAAACACTACATTTAACTGGAATGTTACAGTCCAAATATGGTCTATTAATATGGTGGCCCAGAGTAATTATGCTTTATGTGTGTCACAACGTAAGGGCATAGAAAATACAGTTTTTGTAGGGTGCAAGACCACCACCCAAATCAGCTCTGGTGCGGGAGGCCCCTCTACCTGCTCCAGAACCCTGTGGCCAGTCCCCAAGGGGTCTGGCTGGTATTGGTTATGCAATCACACAGCCTATAAGGTTCTTCCAGCAGGATGGTGTGGTACATGTACCTTAGGGGCTATAGTACCCGCCGTGACAGTACACCAGAACCTGACCCGGGGAGAGATCCGCAATCTAGTATGGAGGGACCGACAAAGTATTCCTTTAAACCCCCTTTCTTTATCGGCCCAAAGGCTTTCACTCCTTTGTGCGTTGGTTTCTGCCATGGTTGGGAGTAAGCGAGCTGGAAAAAGCTATAGTTAACATTTCAGCGGCTTTGGAATTAATGGCAAATGCTACTGCAGATGCTCTATCTGCCCTTCAAATTGAAGTCACTCAGCTATCCCAAACTACATTGCAAAACCGCCTAGCCCTGGATTATCTCCTTGCAAATCAAGGCGGGGTTTGTGCTCTGGTCAACTCAAGCTGTTGTGTTTTTGTAAATCAGCATCATAGGGTGGAAACTGACATCCACATCCTCAAGCAACAGGCAGCCCTATTGCACCACATCAGCCTCGACACTACCAGCGCTGGATTCCAGGAGGTCTGGGACTGGTTCACCTCATGGCTACCGGATGTGGGGACTTGGGGACGGCGTATTTTGTATTTACTTTTTTTGATTGTTATTGTTTTTGCGTTATTTTTTGTATGCCTACAATGCTGCAGTACGTGCTGTCGGCAGTTGCTAACCCTGCAGCACGGTTACTCAGCCCCGGTATAGCTTACTGACGTACAAAAAAAAAGGGAGGACTGTTAAGGAAAAGTTAGCACATGTGACTCCATTTTGGTTTGGGGCCCACCATTGTTTAAATGCCAGCACATCATACACCTGGAGGAGTAATCCTTAAATACTGAATCCCTGTGAAAATCTTTCTCCTTGTCTCCAGCCTGCCTTGACTCCCAGTATCGGGTTTTTGTCAGTCTCTAACTCCCTGTCTCTTGGCCTTGTTGTGAGACCTCCCATCCTGATAATAAAAGTTACTGATGCATGGCTTTAGGACCATGCTGTGTAATTAACATACTGGTATAGCACGAGGAATGCACCAAGCAGGGATAGGTGGTAGATAAGACAAGGGTTTGTTTATTGGCTAACGTTTCTGATGCACGAGGGCAACATGCTTTGCTAAAAGGTATAACCTTTGTATAATCTGCATTCAGGGTCCCCTCCTGGCTAGCAGGGGGGCACCACGCTCGAGCATAATAAACTTAGTGTCTTTTGGGAACTCTGCAGTTGTTGACTTTATTTCTGTGCCTCAGCCTAGATTTGAACTGTGCGTGACCTATCAGGTGTAATTTGTAGCATTGGTGTGCTTGTCCTACAAGGTGTAATTCGTAACAATACACAGAAAGGAATCCCTCCACTGAAAACAAAAGACAGGAAAACAATCATAGCCAACAGCAATCGCAAAATCCTCAGTCATTACACAATACTGGTACCCCATGCTCCTGACATACTGGTCTCTATGATATCTAGGGTAAGTACAATGAACCGTACTCTTGGTCCAGCATATTCCCCCTACCCAACACAATCTTTTTCCAATTCCCACCATATCATGAACAAAAACATTCACCAACATCCTCTTACTCCTTCTCTCATCCCCAAGCATGCTGTGAAAGGTGTCTTGACCTATAGTCTGGGCTCCTCCCCAACCCTCAAAGAGAAGTCAGACAAACTCAACCCATATTAAACTTGGATGTGCCTCCACGACTTCCTCTTCTTCTCCAGGCAGCTCTTCATTTCCGCATACCTCAGCGACTTCCAGATTGTGTGTGTGAAATTCTCCAGAGAAGCCCCTGTAAGGGGGTTCATCTGAAATACCACCTCACACCTTGTCTTCCAGAGGAAGGTACAAGGGAGCATGCTGATGAGAGAGGTTCCCCCCCAACCATTGCCCATATGCTTGGCTCTTGTCCTAACTTAACTAGCACTTTCAGTACCCTCACTAATCCCACCCTCACCTTCTGAGCCCATGGGCATTCCTCCAGCAGATGCTTCCAAGTCTTCTGGACACCCTCTCCTCTTTATATTTAAAGGGAACCCTATGGGACCATAGAAGTCTCAAAGCCCCTGAAATGACTATCATCTGGGCAACTGTCCAACTGCAAGAGCTCATATACCTGAGCCTCCAACACCTGTTGATACATCCCCCATGTGGTCTGTCCTCCCCCCACCATGTCCATAAGGACTGGACTACTCCAAAAAGATGTTCAGAGAGTTGGTTCTGCTCATCTGACTTCTCCATCCTTGCCACAACTTCACAAGCTTCCCTTCCCACCTACCCCCCCCCACATCAGTGCTCCCCCAATCCCTCTGCTGACAGCACTGAACCCAGATTGGAATCCTACTCTGGGTAGGACCCTGCTGGTTACTCAGGATCTGCTGCATCCTTTGCAGATAAAAACGCAAATTCAAGGTTCTAGAAAACACTTCTGGGTGTCTCATCCCCAAGCTCCAGTGTTCCACCTCTTGACAGACCAGAGGCCTCTTAATGAATTTATGGGGACAAGACACATCCAAAGAGGAAAAAGCAACCCATCACTTGGGCCGAGGGTGGGATGTGCACTCTAGCCCCAGTGAAGGAAGAGCAGACATAGGTACTGAAGAATCATTTGCACTCTGTAGAATATGAAGGGTGCATGCCAGCTCCTCCACCACCCAATCCCCTGTTCCAGGATCATCCTTTCCCAATTCAGTCTCACAGTCGCTCCTTCCAAGCAGGACTGTCCCCAAGCTCTTCAATACACCTTCCTGCTGTCTACTCTGAGGCCCTTGCAAAGGGGGAATGCTGGACCATTGAACTCCCCATCACCCAGCCATAATGCCTTACTCTTTGTCAAACTAGGCCCGACACTTGCTCACATCACCGGAGGCAAGTCCTCAACCTGTCATTCTCCTCATGATTCGGGACCATAACCGATGTATCATCTGCAAAAGCTACTACCTGAGGGAAACTGAGATGGCCCCGTCCCACCCCCCATCTCGACCAACCACTACCCAGGGATCCACTGAGAACACAGAGCAATGGGCTCAAAGGACAGCCCTGCCTCACCCCAGGCCTCAGCCAGATAGCCCTCCGCCCTAGCCGGCTAGCAACCAAAGAGTAGCTAACAGCCCCCTTGTAGGAGGTCTGCAGCCAGGCAAAGTGCTCAGGATCCTTTAGTGCTATAGCCAGCCTACAGATACTCAAGCCACACTCAATCAAAGGCCTTGTTTTGATCCAGGGAATACTCATACCCTTGCTAGGCCCCTGCCTCAATTACCTCCCAAAGACACCACAAATCAACTAGCAGCTTACCCTAAAGTGCACTGGCCTGGGGCAAATGGATCAGTGTTAGGCTCTGCAGTTGCTCCAGAAGCACAGTGCTTCCTTTAACTACACTATTTCCTTCTCCACCCAGAGCCTCCTTGTAAAGGTTCAGACTCACCCCTGCAGCACCTCCTGCTGGTAGTCATCAGGAATTAGCTCATCCAGCCACCAGAGCACCCTCTGCAGGCCAGTGATCCACCTTACCACCAGCCCTCATGTCCCTCCCAGGACACAGTGCCACTTTCTCTGGGGTGTTGCCCCTCTGGCAGTACCCCCACACTCTCAGGTTCTTGGTCTCCCCACCCAGGGGAACCCTCACCCTACCTCAGTCTGGGCTACTGCCAATCCCCATTTAGCCCCTTGTATCAGAGGCAGACTGTAGCGTATATACCACTCATCACAGGCAAGGGGGTTTTGGACCTGCTATCTCCACCTACCTTTGGGCTGGCCCTCTCCAACCCTGCACCCTGAGGCTTTCCAGGCCAGAGCTCCCAGCTCCTCTGGCCCTTCCCCAGCCCTGCACCAATCTGGGTGTCCTACTCAGCACCTTGCAGCCAGGCCCTTCCCCCTCTACAACCAGAGGGAGACTGACTGGGCTCCTGGCTCACAGCCTTTTATAGGAGCCAGCTGGGCGGATTGAGCTGGCCACAGCTGCAGCTGCTCCCTTAATCAGGGGTTTGAGTGAACAGCGATCCCAACCTTGTGTAAGGGCTCAGGCGAATGGCTTGGGCCAGCCCTGAGTAGGGAGGGAGGGAGGGAGGGGAAGGGGAGGGCTCGGGCCATGGGCCATGGTGACCTGTTTTGACTTTGGGAAATATGGTCACCCTAAGCAGAAGTCTGTAGTGTGGGGGTGGCCTTTATCTTTCATTTAGCAGGCATTGGGCATTTTCCCCAGTGCTTGCTGGCAGAGGACACCTTTGCAAAGGTTTTCTGATACTCAACAGCCTTTTGCAGGCTTCGAACCACAGATAAAGTGCTCAGTCAGTGCTGATAAATCCACAGGTTCCAAACACTGTCACAGGACACATAAGTGTGATAGAAGTTGTTTTAAATCCACTCTCCAGGCATCTCAACTCACAGCTAAGCTCTTGTTCTTTGTCCTGGGATAAGGTTCTGGCAGCCATAAGACACCATTAATCTTCAATTGTACTAGGAAAATTTATATATAATAAGAAACTTTAAACTTTGGTATAAATGTATGTGAAATCACAAAGCCTGGAAACCTGCAAACAGAGACCTTTTTTAACCCCTGGTCAACAAAAATCAAATGAACATTTGAAGCCTGGGGCCTCAGATGCAACCAATGTATCCTGAATGAGAGTAATGTCAAAAAAAATGCTTGGATTCAGAGCCAGCATGTCTACCCTCGCTGCACTGTTGATCCCACAGTTGCTTTCAGGTGGGAAGCTTTCAGGGGGAATCTTGTAGTCCGTTCATAGCAAGAGGTCTCCATCATCAGGTATGAATGCTGTGTGGTTCCCTGCTGTTGTTTAGTGCGTTGTTTAGTCAGATCGCTTTTCCCCAGGTTGTTGAAATTTGGACATACACCAGTTCACTGATCATCTGTCAATTAATATTTAAAGAAAAGATGTACATTTGGGTAGCTATTATTTGGAAAGGAAAACTTAACTGCTGAGTGAATGAGTAGCCGTTCTGTCTTGGTGAGAGCAGAGGATGGGCAATCAGAACTCCTGGGTTCTACTTCTGCCTCTGCCTCCAATTCTGTGTTATCTTGAACAAGCCATTTTGCAAAGGGATATTTCAAAGGGATCTAAAGGAATTAGCTGCCCAAATCCCATTGAAAGAAATAGGAATTCAGTGCCTAACTTGTAGGTTCCTTTGAAAACCCCAGCTTTAGTAATCAGAGAGAGGAAAAGACCTTTTAAATTGTTGAGCCCCTCTCAGAAAGTTCACGATACAATCCCTGGAGAAATTATCAATCCAATATTAAACACTGCAATATTTCACTTTGATTGCTATATATGTGTGATAAGTGTGGAGCTGCTATGCAGTAACAAAAGAATACTGCTCTGTTATAATGTAATGTATACCATATGTGACCTGATTAGTGGGATAGTCACTGTATGGCTTTATTGGGTTATGGAGATGTTTACAGTATGCATATGTTGGTTTAATTTAATAGCAAACGGTTGGGAACCAAAACGAAACAGTGGCTCCAGATAAAACAACTACAGGACACTTCACTTAGGCCTTGTCTACACCGCCACTTTACAGCGCTACAACTTTCTCGCTCAGGGGTGTGAAAACACACACACACACACACACACCCCTGAGCGCTAAAAGTTTCAGCGCTGTAAAGTGCCAGTGTAGACAGTGCCCCAGCACTGGGAGCCACACTCCAAGTGCTGGGAGCTACTCCCCTTGTGGAGGTGGTTTTTTTACAGTGCTGGGAGAGCTCTCTCCCACCCAACGCTATGCCGCGACTACACAGCCAAGGCAGCACTTTAATGTTGCTAGTGAAGCACACCCTAAGAGACAATGCTTGAGCTATTAGCTCTGAGGTTATTACTGCCAGGCCCCAGCCAAGTTGCAAAACTTGTTTTGCCAGTGCTGGGAATGGATCACAAGGAGTACAAACAGCTAAAAAGTCTCCCCCTGCCTAGAGGTCAGGCAATTGTCAGGGAGCTGTTTGTGAGGAGCAGACCAACCTGCTTTGGGAACTGAAGAAGTTAGACCTTCCCAAGGCTTACTAACCCCTGGAACCTTAGGCAGAGTTGTGCATATACACCTTTTATTTAAAATAAAAAACAAGACTTTTTTCTCATGTTATGCTTTCTTCGTACTGTTAAGATGAAACAATACTTAGTTTTGGAAAGGCTCACTGGTCACTGTGAACACCACTGGTCATAAACTCCCAAAGGGAAGAACTGCAGGTACCAAATCCTCTCAGATAAGGGTAAGCATGGTGGATCCACAGAACCTTGCAGCCCAGGACCTATGTAAAAGTGGGAGAATTGCCGGATTTCACCTTGAATGAGGTGAAGATTCAGGGCCTGTCCCTGAATGGGTATGCTCAGAGAGAGCAGAAGAGGGGACAGAGGTGTGGCAAGCTCCATATTACAACACTGAATTGTTAAGAATGTGTAACAGTTACAAATCAAAGAAGACAATCCAAATAAAAAATAGAGTCCAGAGGCAAAACAGAGACTGTAGGACAAAATTATGCACTGTACCAAGGCTTATGTAAATTACTAATCCTTGAACAAGGCTTCATAGACATAAAGGCAAACAAGCAAAAGGTAAGAAAACCAAGGATTAAATATTGCGCAGATATATACACATTTACTGGCTTGTTTCAAGACATGCCATTGATAGTGGCTCAGACTTAAATCATGATCAGTGCATTGTTAATCAGCTATCTCTAAAAATAAAGATCAAATATCATCTGATGTTGAAGTCATCTGCAAACTGCTCATTCAAGGGCTGCCTTGTCACTCTCAGCCCTGTATCAGCTTCCAATCCAAGGAGAAACATGAAAAATTCCATTATGGCTTGCAACAACCATTTCCTTGGTGGGTCCACAAGACAGCTTTAAGTTGATGAAGTACAAAATAAACAAAAAGAAGAGGAGTACTTTTGGCACCTTAGAGACTAACCAATTTATTTGAGCAAAGTGAGCTGTAGCTCACGAAAGCTTATGCTCAAATAAATTGGTTAGTCTCTAAGGTGCCACAAGTACTCCTTTTCTTTTTGCGAATACAGACTAACACAGCTCTTACTCTGAAACCTACAAAATAAACAACTCACACTGAAGTGACAGGCTTGTTCCAAGTATAAAATTATTTTTGATGTGCACCTCTCTCCCAAAACTATATCTGTGTAAGGTAGCTCTATAGCATGTGTGACATTAAGAACAGCCCGAGGTCAGAGGGCAAGGGGCACCCAGATATCTGATGATGAATTGCAGCTGGCTTAACCAGTTCAAGTGTAGCCCAAATCTTCAATATCATGAAATGTATCTGACAACTGTCATGCAAGGTATCAATGGACAAATGTCTCACAGGTTATCAATATCATTGTGTAATGTAGGTGCAAGCGACTGATGCAAAGTTATGGACATCAACTGAAGTTACCATTTTTAAAATGCGTTTGCCAGCCCAGCAGGAGTTACCCCACCCTAGACAAAGGAAAATCGTCTCCCGCACCTGGGAGTTACTTCCAAAGTACTTTGAAAGACAATGAGAATGCATTTACATATCACATAAACAGACCCATCAAGCTAACAAGGGATGGAGGCAAACTTCACACCATCACAGCAGGGAGGAGAAAGACAATCACATTTCTAATATTCATTCAGTTGTGGCGGGCGGGGGGGGGGGCAGGAACTCAATGATTTGCATTTTAGCAGACAACCCCAGCAAAAAAATTCCTTCACTAGAAGACTCCATGTTGCCTTCCTCAAGGCTTGAATGAACTTTATCTAGGGGTAACCCTCAGAAGAATCCATTTCAGCGATTCATTGGAATATAAAGGAGGGGGCAAAGAAATCCCAAGTTATCTATCTTTCACCTAAGAAGAGAAAGGCACCTGACCTCTGACTCTGGGGGACAGATCCTGACCCAGGAGTTCAGTCAACCATCTTGCAGGAAACATATGGTGTGGATTTTACCTTGAAACAAGTCTAGCTTGTAAAGTTTTAATTCCTGGAAAGCATTCTATCTTTATTTCTCTTGTAATCATTTCTGACTTTAATCCTTAGTATACTTGCACTGACTTAAAATCTGTCTCTTTGGAATTAAATAAACTTGTTTTATTTTTAATCTGAACCAATCCAGTTCTGTGTATGAACTGCACTGTTTGGTAACTCCAGTTAAAGTTACAAAGTATTGAATTTTAACTCTTTAAAGGAGCAACAAACCTTAACATTCCTCCGATTGTCCAAGGACAGGGCTGGACATTTCAGAACACAAGTTTGGGGGAAATTCAGGGCTTGGAAGAGTGTCGAGTTGTCAAGGTTCCTTCCCCACTCTGAACTCTAGGGTACAGTTCAAAGTTAACAAAAAACCTCCCCCCACCCATTTGAAAGAATCTTCTTCCCTTATTGGTCCTTTTGGTCAGGTGCCAACCAGCTTATTAACCCCTTACAGGATTTTATGCTACCCTTAGCTGTATGTTTATGACAAGAGTGCAACAGCATAAATAACCGTGTCCACATTTAATGAGAATGCCACATCCCTGACACATTTGGGCACCCATGAATGGCAAAAGAAGACTGGCAGGAGAACTCGAATGACAATCCTCAAATACGTTAAGGGCGGTTATAAAGAGGATGGGGATCCATTGTTCTCCATGTTCACACAAGGTAGGACAAGAAGTAATGGGTTTAATTTGCAGCAAGTGAGATTTAGGTTAGATATTAGGGAAAATGTTTAAACTATAAGGGTAGTTAAGCTCTGGAACAGGCTTCCAAAAGAGGTTGTGGCATACCCATCACTGGAGGATTTTAAGAACAGGTTGGGGAAAAAAACCTGTCAGGGATGGTCTAGGTTTACTTGGTCCTGCCTCAGTGCAGGGGGTTGGACTTGATGATTTCTCAATATCCCACCTAGTCTGATTCTATGATCTTGGCGGGCATCCCTTACCCAGAGATACTTACCGGAATATCATTAGTGAACCTGGCTAACCATAAGAACATAAGAGTGGCCATCCTGGGTCAGACCAAAGGTCCATCTAGCCCAGTATCCTGTCTTCTGACAGTGGCCAGTGCCAGGTGCCCCAGAGAGAATGAACAGAACAGGTAATCATCAAGTGATCCATCCCCTGTTGCCCATTCCCAGCTTCTGGCAAACAGAAGCTAGGGACACCATCCCTGTCCATCCTGGCTAACAGCCAAACGTGTGCTCCCCTTTGGCAAGCAATGGGGATGAATCTAATGAGAGAATTACACCAACAAACCAACCAGAAAGCAAAGCGACTGCCAGTAACAGTGAATCTCCAGGAACCATACACATGAACGAGACAGTGCTGTGAAATAAATTATATTTAGCAACAATCCCAGAGTCCAGGGCAGGCACAACAAAGGGCTGCTCTCTGAAACAAAAGCAAGTGTCATCAGGAGATGGAACTGGAAGTGCATATAACAAAACTATCTTCCTGAGGGGTATTAGGATGGAAATGCTGGGTTTTCTTATAGCCTCAAGCCCACTGACTGCCCACTCAACACTTTCTGTCCTTGAGCACGACAGCTAGGAATGCCCCACCAGCATACTGGCAGGGCTCAGGGTTCAACAACAGGCAAAGGAGGGCCACAAAAGAAACTTGGGTGCAGTGAAAAGAGTCACGAGGTGCTCCTTCCTCTCTCCTCCTCCAGTCTGCGTTTGCCACTGATGCAGCATGTGGCTGCTTCTTCTCTGTGACTGCTGGGGACTGCAGCGATTAGGGATGCAGGTGGGATATGTGATAGGTAGGGCCCTAACAAATTCACAGGCCATTTTGGTCAATTTCATGGCCAGGCGTTTTTTAAATTAGTCATTTTCACATTTTCAGAGGTTTCCTGTCTCCCTTGCTCATGCCATGAAAGTTCAGCTCTTTGGCAATGAACCGGAGGGGCTGATTTCTGAATATAGGAGACCACAGTTGCCCACAGCCAGCTCAACAAGGAAAATAGCTTCAGGCTGGTCCCTAATGATAGACAGATAGCAGGGTATTTATGGGGAGGGATGGATAGATAGAGGCATAGGACTAATGCCTGCTGAGTGCCGTTGTGACCAGGGTATCCCTGTTCTGATCATTTCGGTAACACCATTGCCAAGCATTTTGCAGCGGATCACTACACCCCCCAGCATCCAAGTAATTGGCTTACCTTGTTCTCTCCAGCCAGGGCCTGTCAGGCCTTGTCTACATAAAGGTGTTTGTGACACTGCCTCCCTGTTGCTCTTGCATGGGTGTGGTTGCACCAGAGCTGGTGGAAATGCTAGAATAGACTGGGCTCAGGTGTGCAATATCGACTCTGTTTCCTCCAGTTACCTGCGCATGTTTAATATTGCAACACCTTTGCTAAGCCTGGATATCTTGTCATATAGAATTTCTCAACAGACTGGAAATGTACTCTTTGGAAACAAGCAGCTGAACTGACATTTTGAATGGGTTCTCAATGCTCTGGGAAGAAATCAGAGTCTGGTCCCCTATTTTTCCTCTCATGTTCTGATAGGCTGTGGGGGGGAGGCAGCAATTAACATACATGCTTAGAAAAAGTGATAATGCAGCAGGTTTGGGATTTGCCAGTAACTAGCTATACTTTCAAAGCCAGATTTTCAAGTGCTCAGCGTCCGTTTAGTCATTTAAACAGGAGCCATAGTCTCAAAAGAGCTCAGCATACTGCTGTTGTTCTCAAAAGCACCCAGTACACAAGATGCACCCAAAGAAGTGATGAGCTTTTCTGAAAAGCTGGCCATTGACCTTGGTAATTAATCGGGAGCCGATGAGCCCTTCTAAAAATGCTGACCTTGGGGGTACAGTCTGTCACCCTTACTTGTGTTGAGTAGCATCTTCCTCCACGAATTGCCCCAGTGTCTTAATTGCGTAGCAATGTTCTGCTCAATGCGAGCAAAGGTGTCCCAAGCTGATCTTTAGGGCATGTCTCCACTAGAAAGTTGCACTGGCAAGAGTTCTGGTAGCACAGTGGCCCTGCCCAAACTCCAGATTTCACACTGTGCTCTGCTACCTTTTGGTAAGTTTGCCTCAGTCCCTTCACCTTTACCTGGCATGGGCCCCGTCTCTGGTTTGTCACAGATTCGCCAGTGCTTTCCTGACGTTGACATATATATCTTTGTACCTTAGGGAGTACCGTAGTTATGCCTGCACATGCTCCTCTCCCCACAGCCCTCGGCACCAGGCAGAGCTATGCATGCAGAACTTGTGAGGCTGGAAGCAGGTGACAGGAACAGATGGGGCTGAAGTGGGTTGTGTGTTTCTTGTCACTGCAACCCCCTGGGCAGGAGAGTTCAGAACTCTGACCAGACAGGTCACTACTGAATAGAGCTGGTCAGGAATTTGTTGGCTAAATGTGTTTTCATACGGCATGCTGATTTGTGAAAATTGAAACTGTTGGTAAGAAAGGGTTGGGGGTCTGCCCATTTCTCACTTTGAAAAACATTTGGGGAAAAAGTTTCAAAACTGTCAAGAGTCCCATTTTGATACAGTAACTTCTCACTTAACATTGTAGTTATGTTCCTGAAAAATGTGGGTTGAGGTGGTCAGGTTAGAGGGTGGAAGAGGGTGGGATATTTCCCAGGGAATGCCTTACTGCTAAGTGATGAACTAGAACAGCTGAGCCCTCAAGGGTTAACATGTTGTTAATGTAGCCTCACACTCTACAAGGCAGCACAAATGGAGGGAGGGGAGACAGCATGGCAGACAGAGACACACACCCTGTGTGTGTGAGAGAGAGATGCACATTGCCCTTTTAAATACGCTGACTCCACTGTAAGTACATTGCCTTTTTAAGTAGATCAGCAAGTTGAGACAGCCCCAGCTGCCAGCAAGCTCCCTCCGCCCTGAGCCCTGTTGTGCTCCCCCCACCCCCCGCTTTATGGAAATGGGGTAAGCAAGGGGCAGGAGCAGGGGGGGGAGGGGGACACCCTGACATTAGCCCCCCTGTCCCGGCCCCCCCACCCCCCGCACAGCAAGCAGGAGGCTCCCGGGAGCAGCCCCAAGGCAGAGGGCAGGAGCAGCACATGGCAGTGAGGGGAGGGACAGCTGAACTGCCGGCAATTGGTAGCCTGCTGGGTGGCTGCCGCACAGGGAACTTAGGGGAGCAGGGAGCTGATCCCCTGCTGTCCAGTCCCAGCATCTAGCAATCAGAGGTTTAGGGACACCCAGAGCATGGTGTTGCATCCCTGAACATCCTGGCTAATATCCGACGATGGACCTATTGTCCATGAATGTAACTAATTCTTTTTAGAACCCTGTTATAGTTTTGGCCTTCACAACATCCCCTGGCAACAAGCTCCACAGGTTGACTGTGCGTTGTGTGAAGAAGTACTTTCTTATGTTTGTTTTAAAACTACTAAGCCCCGCCCCTGTCACGGAGTTCACCGTCTGAGTCCAGGCTGTAGGGAGGCACCTATCTCTGCATGTGATCCACAGCTGGGAACCCTCTCCTGAAGTCAGGAAGTAAGTGTATATCTACAATACAGTGTAAACCCAGGGTTAGTAGAATTTGAGTTAGCGGACCCTGGGTTTCTTAACCTAGGGCTGGAATATCTACACTCTTTGTGATGGCTGGAAATTGTTGAAGCCTGGGTCCCAGCCTGGGACTCCAGCATTTACTGGAGGTGAGAAGTGGGAGGTCCCTGTTAAGTCCCTTCTCATCCTAAGGCCATCTCTGTGGAGACCGTGGGGCTCTCCTTCTGGCCACCACAGCTCCCAGGCTCTATGGGGGGAGATCTGTGATAAGAGCTGTATTAACCACACCTCCTGTGACATGTAAGCTGCATGATAGTCATGTATCTGGCAGCCCAATAACCCCTGCCTGCATCTCAGGGGAAGGGGATGAGAAAAAGAATTCCCATCCAAACACTCTTTGGCCTGTGGAAGGTGCATGGGTCTAATATGGTAGAGCCTAATATGATCCATTCATCAGCCAGGCTGCCTTTCAGAATGAATGTGCCAAATCTATGTGTAGGGCCAAGGCGTTAAAATCACTGCTCTGATTACTTGGATCCCAGAGCAAAGAACAGAACCCACGATAGCCAACATTTCACATCTGTCTCAAAACCATTTGTGTAGCTCACTGGTGAAGTTTCAGAGTAACAGCCGTGTTAGTCTGTATTCGCAAAAAGAAAAGGAGTCCTTGTGGCACCTTAGAGACTAACCAATTTATTTGAGCATGAGCTTTCGTGAGCTACAGCTCACTTCATCAGATGCATACCGTGGAAACTGCAGCAGACTTTATATATACACAGAGAATATGAAACAATACCTCCTCCCACCCCACTGTCCTGCTGGTAATAGCTTATCTAAAGTGAGCATCAGGTTAGGCCATTTCCAGCACAAATCCAGGTTTTCTCACCCTCCACCCCCCCACACAAATTCACTCTCCTGCTGGTGATAGCCCATCCAAAGTGACAACTCTTTACACAATGTGCATGATAATGAAGTTAGGCCATTTCCTGCACAAATCCAGGTTCTCTCACTCCCTCACCCCCCTCCAAAAAATTTGTGCAGGAAATGGCCTAACTTCATTATCATGCACATTGTGTAAAGAGTTGTCACTTTGGATGGGCTATCACCAGCAGGAGAGTGAATTTGTGTGGGGGGGTGGAGGGTGAGAAAACCTGGATTTGTGCTGGAAATGGCCTAACCTGATGCTCACTTTAGATAAGCTATTACCAGCAGGACAGTGGGGTGGGAGGAGGTATTGTTTCATATTCTCTGTGTATATATAAAGTCTGCTGCAGTTTCCACGGTATGCATCTGATGAAGTGAGCTGTAGCTCACGAAAGCTCATGCTCAAATAAATTGGTTAGTCTCTAAGGTGCCACAAGGACTCCTTTTCTTTTCACTGGTGAAGTGTGTATCACGTCCCTCTCTAGGGAAGGTCCACACCGAACAGAACAGCCTATGGCTGCTCCTGCTATACTTTAAGTGGGTGAAGTTTACATGACATCCCTTGGTTCATGTCCTGACTGATGACCATGTGCGAAAACATAATATAGGACAGTATGCTAATGCATATACATGAGGGGGTCAAATTCAGGCCATGCTATGCAAATGATCTGTAAATATGAAAATTAAATAATTGGCATAGAATGTCAAATATGGAGGGACACAAAACTTGGTAGCTATGTTTACCTTTTCAAGTCTATGCCATTGGGGCAAGAATGGAGAATGATGCGCATTCCCCCAGCTGCCCCAAACTCTGGAGATAGTGATGCAGGGACATATAAGTAGAGGAAGAGAAATCACATGTGGAGGCCTCCTCCATGCACAGTTCTAAGGGGAATCTGGCCCTGAATTTTGGTCTGTTACAGTGGTATAAATAAGGAGTAATTCTGCTCGCTACTCTGAGCCCCGTTCTCCTCTTCCTCAGGCATAAATCAGGAGTAGCTCCATTGAAATGAAAAGAGAGAATAATGCCAGTAGGAGAGCAGACACAACCCCTTATGCATTTTGCTTTCCTTTTTCCAGAAAAAGCAGAAAATCTCTTTTAATGTGCAACACTCAATCTCACCTCCTCCTCCTTTCATGTCCATATTTATGACTTTTATTAATACAGCAGTAAACAGGCAATACAAAGCACAAAGACTTGGAAAGCGTAGTAACCTTAGCAAATGCAAGGCACGTACGCAGTCACATTTTGCTTGTTAGATTGTTTATAACTGTCCTAAAAAGAAACACATTTTCCCTGTCTCTGACACTCATCTCTGCCCTGCTTGTCTCTTCCTTCTGTGAACACATTTAATTTAAAACATGTTTTTTGTCCTCCCTGCAGGGATGAATGAGAAATGTGCAATGTATCAACACCTCTGCTGAGCCACTTGGGCTGGAAAATACATGTTAGAGTGCTAAAGGAGCTATGCTAAAATAAGAATAACCGTATTTGTTGACATATCTTGACCCTCACACGCCACAAGGTGCTGCACAGTTCTATACAATACAGCTTTACCGATTACCTCACTTTTCCTACTAGTGGTAATTTTTAAGGCCCTAGTTTAAGAGGTGCCAAGCACCCACAACTAACTGACTTTCTTTGGAGCTACAGGTGCATTTATTTGTATTGCATTAGCAACCAATGCCCCAGTCAGGATCAGGGCCCCATTGTGTTAGACCCTGGCAGACAGGGTCCTTGCCAGACATAGCTTGCAATGTAGTTTGAAACATGACACAATGTGACAAACATAAAGAGGGAAGGGGGAAGAGGATAATGGAAATAAGGTCTGATGGTTATAGAGGGAGTTCCTGAAGGATCCAAATAATCTGCAGTGTGGTTTGGGGTTTTTTCATATAAATTAATAAAATCAGCTCTTCTTGATAGCCATGTAACTTAGCAGTCATTGGCTGGCTGGCATCACAGCAGGAATGGGTCCGGAGGAGTGATGTCGCAATGGCAGGAGGGATCAATGCAGGGAAGGTTTTTCATTTGTAAAGAGAAGAAAGCACAGATTTGGCTGTGGCAGAAGCAGATGAATGGGGCCGCAAGCGGCACCAGTGGAGGAGAGCAGGAGGCCAGGGACTTTGTGCTGGGAGACAAGCAAATAAGCAGGGAAGGACAGAGATGGGCAGGCCTTGAAAGTGAGGACGAAAAGCTGGAGTATGATGAAGTGGTGGCTGGGGAGCCTGACTTTACTCTGCAGGTTTGTTCCCTGTGTGTGCGTGCAGAGTTGCAGCTGCTGAGGTTAATGAGTCCTTTAAGTTCCTATACACATTCATCCTATGGTGCTCGCTGCTGGGAAGCTATTAAATTGTAACATCCTTTTTGTCACATTTACTTGACATAGAGAAAAATCACACATGAATCCCATAAACTTACAAACTGAACATTCTATTATACCCCCATAAGTTATATATATGATGACAATGACTTTAACGCCAACGCTTTTAAAAAAAACTTTAACTAACTAACTCTTAACTTGCTTGGGAGCGAAGCCTTCTTCCTATGGGTTTGAGAAGTTTGTTCTTTCTGCGTTAGATTGTACACAGCCTTGTGTATACCACTGATGTTGAAGCGAATGTGAATCTTTCTTGTGATGATCAGAGACTGCCCTGCACACTTGGTTCTTGTGGTGGAGTAGTGTTTTGAGAGTCTGTTTAACTATCTATTGATCATGCATCAGCCTACATTCACTCTGCTTCCTGCTGATCAAGTCTCAGAGGGAATGTTTCACTGACCTCCACATCTGTGTTTTAGTCTTGCGTTCATAATGAGCAAACGTATTTACAGTGCCCTTCTACTACTGCATTACATGAACAAGGATTTATTTGTTCAACAATGAAGCTTGTTTCCAAGTGCATGATTTGTCCGGAGGAAATAGTATGGATCTTGGCAGGGTGTCCTGACTGTAGTTCTGGGAGATCATTAGCTTGTTAGCTGTAGTAGGCTTTGATCTTTGAGCGTCTCTTCCTTTTTGCTATTTATTCTTTTCACTGCTGTTGATTGTGGTAATGCTGTGGCTGTATGTACCAAGGTGCATGTACATCTTGACATCAAGCATTGTGCCGGGCTGTCATTAAGACCTTCTGTGGGAGTGTTTCTTCATTCAGGAATGGTTTGCTATATACTTTCTTTGCTATTTGCAGCTATCTTAATAGAGTTTTAGCAATTTTAATTGCCAGTGCAACTTTGCCATTTGACTGGTGATATAGTGATGAAGGGATATAATGGGGTATACTGTATTGCACAAACCCACTGTAAGTATGCTCGGATCCATTGTTTGTAAATATATAGTTTGGCAGATCATGTTTGCTGAAATGCTTCTTTGTTTTGCCTATGATGGTCACTGTTGTAACATCTGACAGTTTATCTAGTTACCAGAAGTGTAATTAGTAGTCTACAATAATGAGGTAATTTGTGTGGGTTGTGGTGAAAAAGGTCCATTCCCACTTAGCACCAAGTTCTGTTGGGAATGATGTGTATTTTCATAGTCTCTTTTTGCTGCTTGGCCTGCATTTCCCACATGTATCACAACTGTTCACCAGGTCTTGAATATCCTTCATTGTGGTTGGTCCGTATACAGTGTCTCTAGCTTTCCGGATTTATGCTTCTATTCCAGAATAATTTTGATGTATTCTTGAGAGAATTTCCATTGGCAGTGATCTGGGTGTTATAATTTGACTGCCTTTGTATATGATGCTATCTTGGATGCTCATCTGTGTACTGCTGACAGGGAGATCAATCTGAGGGGGAGAAAAAGGAAGACTCACGACAGCATATTTGCAGAACTCATGGCTGAGTCACAGAGGAAAACCAGGCTGGCTGAGAGGTGGTGGCTCTCATGGGAACCCAGAGGAAGAAAGAAATGCAGCTGTCCAAGGAGATCATAGCAGTGTCCAAGGATGGCATCGTAGTGACCAGCAACAGCATGGCTATGGTTAAGGACAGCATCACCATGTCAAAGGAGAACAAGGAAAAAGCCAGAGAGATGCAGAGACAGCTCATGGATGCTATCCTGAGTCAGAATGTCCTCTTGCAAAACATGCTCCTGCTAGGCCAGGAGAACCTGAAGCCCTATAATTTGGGACCCAGACATATCCTTCAGCCCCTGGATAATGCTAGGTCCTGGGACCAACATCAACTCCTAACTTCTGCATTCTCACAGCAGTGCTCCCAGTGTCTCCCATTCACGACTCAGATCCAACCTCTGGGCACTGAGAACACCTTCAGAGTCCAGCTCTTCTGAGCCCTGCAACATCCCTGAGACTTTTGAGCTGCAGCATTCAACTGCAGAACCCATGCTTTCAGACAAGAAGATCCAGAGGTAAGGTGTGGACTTGCCTTTAACTTTATGCCCCTCCCTCAAATGTTGTATTTGAAATGTTCTCAATTTTGCATTTCGAGTTCTGTTTGCATTGTTGCAGTAATTGAAGGTTCGTGTGCAGTTGGTTATTTTGTAGATGGGTTAGCTAACTGTATTCCCTGACATAAATCTTTAATGAAACCAATGGAAAAATGGTTTTTATTGTTGTTTCATAATAAAAACTATTCTCAGTACAACCATTATGACTCATCACTGCAGTTAACATGGAATATCTTTTAAATAAAGATGAAATAACGCATGGGTTTGGCAAAGGCACATAAGGAACATTCACAATGTCTGGTTTCAGAGTAGCAGCCGTGTTAGTTTGTATTCGCAAAAAGAAAAGGAGTACTTGTGGCATCTTCCACCACAGGCAAACATGTTCAGACAGGAGATTCCAAATATGAACAATAGGCATCCCATACAGCATTCTCCCAGCTGTCTGTGTTCTTCATGGGGTGCCTCCCTGGCTGCTGGAACCTCTGAGTAAGTCTTCGCCCTTCAGATTCCCACGCATCCATAAGGCTTCCCGCCGGCTCTCACAAATATTGTGCAAAACACAACGTGCAGTTAAAATGGTTTAATGGTTGGACCACTTTTTTCTGCTGCTTCTAACCTATCTGCCTTTCAAACAGACAAACATGCACTGGACTACCAACCTGCAAGTACTCAGGTGATAGTTAAAATGTTCTTTCCTTCTGTCCAAGCAGCCAGCTTATGGCTTCATTCACCAGGGCATCGGGGGATAAACCCAGCCTCTCTAAATAACTGGACCAACCTCCACACCATTAAAGTCCACAGTTCTCCTCAGGCAAACAGTCCTTTCTCCAGTACTGATTACTTTTGTTATAATTTTGACAGATAATATCAATGTTTATTTTTAAGCTTTTTTCCCCCATTTTTATCTATTTAAATGTTCACAGTTGCCAAAAGTTATGGGCGGGGGGGGGTAATTATTTAATGATAGCAGGTGTTAGGATTCAAAATGTTAAAGTGTGATAGCCATTAAGACACAAATTGACATCACATGTCAAAATATACTAAAAAGAACAGGAATAATTGTGGCACCTTAGAGACAAACAAATTTATGAGAGCATAAGCTTTTGTGGGCTACAGCCCACTTCATCGGATGCATAGAATGGAACATATAGAAAGAAGATATACATACAGAAAAAAGAAAAGGAGTACTTGTGGCACCTTAGAGACTAACCAATTTATTTGAGCATAAGCTTTCAACTCACAAAAGCTTATGCTCAGATAAATTTATTAGTCTCTAAGGTGCCACAAGTACTCCTTTTCTTTTTGTGGATACAGACTAACATGGCTGCTACTCTGAAACTTTTTCCTGATAATAGCTCATCTTAACTAATTAGCCTTTCATAGTTTGTATGGCAACTTCCAACTTATCTGTATGTATACATATTTCTTCTCACTGTATTTTCCATTCTATGCATCTGATGAAGTGGGCTGTAGCCCACGAAAGCTTATGGTCTAATAAATTTGTTAGTCTCTAAGGTGCCACAAGTACTCCTGTTCTTTTTGTGGATACAGACTAACATGCTACTCTGAAACCTGTCAAAATATACTAAGTAAATAGCCTTAAATTAAACTCCAATAAGTTCTCAAGCAGCATTTTTCTTATTTTGCCCATCTGTAAATTTTTATTATCATCAATAGAATTTATTTATTGATTGATTGATTTTTGCTGGTTTGTGTGTGGACAGTGAAATCAAAGTTTACAGACATTTACAGATAAAAATCTAATCTTTCCAAACCTAATTATTTGCAATATTTTTGGTCAAGTTGCCTAGGCAACAAAACTTCCTCAAACTGACAGGGTCTGTTACACAAATGCCTTTAGATTGCTTCAAGTTTCTGATACAGTTCCTTAAATTTTAATTGACACCTTTTAGATTTATTTATCTAGTAACATCATACTTTATGATACTGTATCTCTAGTATAGGTTGATCTGTTGTACCATGAATACACATTTATATGTGTAAAGCATATAAAATCAGAGCAAAAGATAAAAGAGGAAGTTATTTCACAGCTTAGGAAGGGTTTGTGGTTAAGCCTAGTTATTTAGCAGCTATAGTTACCCAGCCTTCATCTCCTTTGTGTGAAACACCGAAACAGCCTCCGCTGTTTGACATGTTTTGATGGCTTAGGCCTATCTTTTGCCAAGATTTTGGCCTATGTGTGGATGTCTATAGCATATGTACCATATCTTCTGTATTGTCACTACAATACTATTGACCCAAAACAACCATTTCCTTAATTCAATTTGATAATGCTATTTTTTGTACATTATCCAGTATGGTCACCCTCAAGCATTCAAAAAGCACGAGTAAATCACTTTTCATCTTTGATCGCAAAGTGCTTTACAGAAGAGGCCAGTATAGGTTTGTCTGTGGAACCCCTGCCTCATTTGTTGCAGAAGCTGGGAGGTATATCAGGGAATGAGTCAGGGGCCAGGGCAGAGGCAACCCACACCTGCCGATAGTGGGGGGGGAGAGCAGAGTGAGGCCAGACTGCTTCAGCGGTGTTACCGAGCATGCTCAGTCCGTGTGAGCATGCTCAGTCCAAGCCAAGCAGCAAATCTGGGCACTCTAGATTAGTGGACGCTTTTAACGTTAGTTTCTCTGTACCTCGTTCCTGTCTGTAAAGGGGGAAAATAATAAAACCCCTCATCTCACAAGAGTGTTGTGAGATAAATGAATTAGGGTGTATGAGGCGTCCAGATTTTGTAGTAGGACTCTTTTTTTTTTTTTTTTTTTGCAGGTGTTGTAGTGATGAGCATTGTGGAAAAGCTCACAAAGGAGATTAATAATACTGTCTTCGGAGTAGCAAAGTCAAACATTGAAAATGGGGGTCAAACATTGAAAAATGAGGATTAAAAAAGAATTGAAGAGCTGCTCATTAAGTGAGCAGCATCCATTCTGTGCACTGAATGAGGTAGGGGTCCTCTGGAAAACATAGTATGTGATCATGTAATTAAAGACTTGTATCATAGCACATACTTACAAAGGGGCTGAATTAAGGTGACATGAATGAGTAGTAGGACTGAGTAGACTTGTAAGTTTTGCATTGTTTTGTTTTTGAGTGTAGTTATGCAACAACAAAAAATCTACATCTGTAAATTGCACTTTCACGAGAAAGCAATTGCACTATAGTACTTGTATGAGGTGAATTGAAAAATACTATTTCCTTTGGTTTTTACAGTGCAAATATTTGTAATAAAAATACAAAGCGAGCACTGCACACTTTGTATTCTCTGTTGTAATTGAAATCAGTATATTTGAAACTATAGAAAACATCCAAAAATATTTAAATAAATGGTATCCTATTGTTTAACAGTTTGATTAATTGTGCAATTAATCATAATTAATTTTTATCTCACAATTAATCACAATTAATTTTTTTAATCGCTTGACAGCCATAGTGTTATATAATACACACACACATGGAGCTATACTATGATATTTTTGTTGTAACCACTTCCTGGGAAGTGAGCAAAGCATTTTTTCAATCTATTCATATATGTATTGAAATTAATAAGTACAAATTAAAACAAATAAAATCCTACTTGAGAGGCTAATTTGAAGGAGCAAGGACAAAATTCCATTCTTAAAGGAACTGGATTATGATGGAAAATAATAAAGCTTGTCCCTGTGATGGGACTTCAGTCACCACACTGGCGTCTCCTGCTGGCCATCTTGGGGCTTAGCTCTGCAGGTCGGTATGCCCTCTACCGATGCTGCCTCACCCACCACCATGTCTGCTCTATGACCCACATCACTCCAGGGATCGTGATATCCTCCTCATGACACAGCCCTCCGACCGTGGTCACCATCTGTGCTCTCCCCTTCTAGGGGTTTAGTATGGCAGTCCAACTGCCCAGCCACTTCCACAGAGAAGAGTGGCGGGGACCCGGACCTGCCCACTATTCCGGGTCCCGGCCCCAAGACCATGTTGATGGCAGCCATGTTCTACGTCTCCTTAACTCCCCTTATGACTGCTATGCTTCCCTGGGCCTCTTCCCCTGGCCCCCAGTACCTGCTTTGCCCTCACCTCAGGGCCTTCAGGCACTGCTCTGTCCAACGTACTGGCACTCCTTCCTCTTGCTAGGAGCACAATCTTCCTTTCTGGAACTCCAGGCAGCTACTCTCTGCTCTGCACTTCTTCTTATATGGGCCTGCTGGGCTTGGATTGGCTGTTCCTCACAGCCTCTCTTCTATTGGCCTCTTCCCATGCAGCCTCGCTAGGGCTCTTTTAACCCCTTAGATGCCAGTGTGGGGCAGACACCCCATCCCAATCCCTTCTATGCCCTCCGCTGAAGAATAATACAAGTGTTTTTCTACTTTGTTGTGCATGGCTCCTTATGAGAGCTTGGTGAAGAAAGATTATGTATAAATGCCCCATACAGATGCCTCCTTGGGCCTCTTAAGATGAGTCAGGCTCATAGATTCAGAGCTCTTTGTTTACATTGCCTTTTCACTCCCTGGGGAGCTGAAATTGTGCCTCTTGGAGCAACAACTGGTTGGCCCTCTATTGGGAAGCAACCATAGTCATGTGAACCAAGTAATCTGACATGTCTTCACTGCAGAGTTAGTTCAGGCTCTTACTTGGGTGTTGCCTACAAACCCCCTTCCGTCTACACACAGCACCCTCTCACCTGAGTTTGGTGATGCTGTTAGACCCTGGCTAGCTCGCCCATCTGGGGGGTGTATGCTATAACTGGGGTACCACTTTCAATCAGGCTGCTAACCTATCTGCTTTGCATTGAGGACACAAGCAAAATCACTCAGATACTGATATTCCTCCAGTGCCTTCCCCACAATTCTCTCATGTGCCCAGAAGGACAGACAAGTTCTCAGATAGAATCACAGAGTGGCTCATCTCACTGCAGCACAAAGAACCAAGGGGAGATGCCGCTAAGCATCCTGGTGACGCACACAGGTGAGTGCAGCACCAGTGAGCACACAACAATTTGGATAGGGCTTTGGAGTGTGGCTGCTCACACTTGGGCTAGGCTAACCAGTATGCTGGTGACCCAAGTTAACTCTACTGTGAATATTTTCCCAAAGAGAAAAGCCCAGTTCCCCGCTTTGGTTCAGATCCACATTCCAAATTGATATTTCTTTGACAAATTCAGGCAAATTCAAATAAAAAATTATGCACACATTTTTACCCGTGAGGGTAATAATCTGCTAGAACAAACTACCACAGGATGTGCTGGCTTCACCATCTCTTGATATCTTCAAGTCAAGTTTGGGTGCCTTTCTGGAAGATATGTTTTAGCCAAAGGCAAATTATTGGGCTCAATACAGTCATAACTGGATGAAATGCAATGTCCTGTGATATACCATCAGTCAGATTAAATGATCTCATGGTCCCTTCTGATTTTATGCTCTATGTATCTGTGATAGAAGTCTTGAGGTTGGGGCCCCCTGTAAGAAAAAAGCTGCATTCATACCAATGAGGTCATTTATAAAAATTGGATACTTTAGTTATTTATCATTCAAAGGAAGTACCAATTGGAGGTATATTCTGGTTTAAATTATCCCTCTTTTTTTCTTTATTAGATCACAAGACATAGGACTCAAGTCATCCCTGATCTTATTCCACTGGAGTTACACAAAGGATAAATTCAGCCCATAGAAACAATCAGTTCAAGGCAGAAATATATTGTGTTTGATAATAACTTGCATGTGTGGATCCTTTACATCATTGCTAATGTTTACTTTCCTGATGGTGTTTGAAAAAAGATGGTGGGGGCTGGCAAGGGGCATGTCTCTGTTTTCTTAAGTGCTTGTAAAAGGCACTGGCCTGAGAACCCTGGAGACGTGACAGCATAGCTGAAAGGCCGTGCAGGTTTTCCCCTCACTGTTGGACTAATATATCTCTATTCTGCACGCTGCTAGGGGCTCCCAGGGAGTTCCTTCCCCATGATAAATTCAGTTCTTAAACTCACTGCTGAGTCTCCAAGGCCTTGATCTAGCTCCCAGTGAAATCAAAAGGAAAGGCTTCCACTGATCTCAATAGGACATGGATCTGTTCTTAAATGAGCTCCAACTGTGACAGTGAGTTTGGTAACATGGATACACGCCAATAGTGACCAGGACAAGACCATTTTAGAGTATCAGATTTGCAGTTCTTCAGAAACTGACACAGGAACAGACAGGGCCAGATCCAGTGCCAAGTCACATGAGGCAACCTCCCTTTCTCTGAAGTAAGATGGTAAATCACTACATCCCCTCAACAGACTCCTATGCAGCCCTGGTAGCAACTTAGAACTGCTCCTGCCTTGACAGAGGAGGAGGACAGTGATGGTGAATCCCCCTTCAGGGCACTGGGAACCAGGCAGGACAACAAACAAGCTCCTTACTCCAGCCTCAGGGGATCCATCCTGAGGTCTCCTCCAGAACTGACCTCCTGGTAGACTGGAGATCTGGCAAACTGAGACCCTCTTAACAAGCAGAATAGGAAACTACTGATTGTGTTACTAATGGACAGTATGGTAGAGAAAGAGTTAACTGAAGCCAGAGACAGTAGTTAGTGCACCCAGTTGCCCCTGGAGGGTGTGACAGGCCCAAGCTAGGATTAGGCCCAGTTCTCAAGGAGGTGGGTAGCTGAGTTAGGGAGGAGTGGGGTGACTAATAAAGGAAGGACTTCAGGGCAGTAGAAGGCCCACAGGGAGAGTATGCCTCAGCATCCTCTCCTGAGAAAGTAGCTCTAGGAGAGACACTGGGAAGCCATAGGAGTGGAGTGGAGTGAACTCCAATAGCGAGACTGAACTAAAAGGGCCAGACACCAGGAAGATAGCCCAGAGATTGGGGTTCTGGGACAGGGATGGATGGGAGAGAGAGATGGACACAGAAAGCCTGGCATTCAGGGAGAAAGGAGCCAGGTCTTCAGGGAGAAAGCCCTCGGAGATGTCACTTGCTAGAACAGCTGGAAAGAACTCTGCAGAGTCTGGGAAGGGATGAAGAGTCTGCAAGGAGTGAGCCGAGAGGGAGCAGGGGAAAAGGACGTAGAGACAGGCTGAGGTAGGAAGGTCTCCACACAGGCAGAAAGGCATCTGAGGGAGCAGACCTCAACTACTTTCTACAGAGTATCTGGAGAGAGAGGGCCCGGGTTGACCTATTGGCCATGGAGGGAGGTGGTATGAAAGCCCCAGATATGAGGCGTGTAAGAATCACTGAGACCAAAGTTGGTCTGAAGACCCACTGTAAGGTCATTGGAACACTATTTTATGGGACTCTGTTACCCCAGAAGGGGTGGGACCGAACATGGCCGGGCTGGAGGGCGGAGTCATGAGAAGTTGACTACTGGGGCGGCTGTTGGGGTGCAGGAGGAGTGGATCCAGCTACACTATGCCCAGCCTTGGGTGGGACGTGACAACTGGGGAGTCACTCTTCTCCAGGTGTGTGATAGGCACCCCACGGGAAAGCAACAACACATCTCTGGTGCTGCGTGGCTGATCATCCTTGCAGATGCTCCCTTTAGGGAGATGGTTCATGAATTAGTAGAGAGATAATAAGGGGACGGGGATGACGCTGCATCAGCAGGGAAGCAGAGGCACAGCAGTTCCAGGTGTAAATAACGACGGGAACACATTAAGCTCGGTATAACACTCTGCAGAGGGGAGAGCCCTGAACTGTACAGTCACAAAGCCAAGGGGAGGTGCACAGAAGTCAGGGTCTGAAAGAGACAGGCACCCCAAACGATGTACACAGGAGAGTCTCACTATAACACTAACTGTCCAAAAAAACCAAAAAGGCTAAGGCAGGTCCTATTGCAGTGGAAACCACAGGCTACATTGCTGTATTACAATAGCTCCTCGAGCAACCCATCAGGGCCCCATTATGCTGGGCATAGTACAAACAAGTAACACAGAGACTAACCCCGCCTCAGAGTGCTCACGGTGGAGAATTATGACAAGAGGAATCAGGAGGATGAACTGGTAAGAAGGCATGAGGGTGTGGGGCAAGGTAACAGTAAAGATAGGTGTTTTTGCATTAGTTAGCAGCCTCAGGGTCATGGCAATCGTGCTGTGGGGGTGGTGTTTGCCCACACACACACGAAGCAGAGTGTCCAGCAAGCTAACCCGGCAGATCCACAGAGCTCTCAGGGGATATCCAGTTCTTGTCAGTGTGTGTAAGAGCTGCTGCCAACAAGCTATTATAACATAAGAAAAGATACTGGAGACTAAGTACCTGTAAACACTTGACTTATTATTGAGACCTGTACAGATTGCTTGCACTTGGAGTGAGGTTATGTGCTTCTGCTGATAAGGCTCACTACATAAGGATTCCCTCCATACGACTTTGGTTCATGACATCTTTTCTTAGCACACTGTCTTTAGAGACACAGGAGCCTCAGTGTCCCTTTTTCCCCCCCCTGTATTTGAACTGACCACTTGAGGATCAGTACATTCAGTAAGTAGACTAGTCCACTATTGCTTGTATTTCTGAGTTGGATGCTGACACGGCTTCTGTTTGTTCCATACTTGAATTCTTCTCCTGCTCAATTCTTTCAGTGCTCATCCTTTCTGTTTCTTTTATGGACCTCTTTCCTCTATCGCAGCCAGATAAGATCTTGGAGCAGTGTAACAAAGAAAATCTACATTTGGAAGTTGCACTTTCACAATAAAGGTTTCAGAGTAACAGCCGTGTTAGTCTGTATTCGCAAAAAGAAAAGGAGTACTTGTGGCACCTTAGAGACTAACCAATTTATTTGAGCATGAGCTTTCGTGAGCTACAGCCCTACATCACTACATCCGATGAAGTGAGCTGTAGCTCACGAAAGCTTATGCTCAAATAAATTGGTTAGTCTCTAAGGTGCCACAAGTACTTTTTTTCCACAATAAAGAGATTGCACTACAGTACTTGTATGAAGTGAATGGGAAAATTTTATTTCTTTTGTTTATTTTTTTACAGTGCAAATATTGGTAATAAAAAATAATATAAAGTGAGCACTGTACACTTTGCGTTCTGTGCTGTAACTGAAATCAATATATTTGAAAATGTAGAAAAACATCCAAAAATATTTGTACTAAATTTAAATTGGTATTTCATTGTTGTTTAATAGTGGAATTAAAACTGTGATTAATCATGATTAACTTTTTAAATCAAGTTAATTTGTTTTGACTGCAATTAATTGACAGCCCTATTAATGAGCAATTCCACATGCCATTTGTCCTTGGGATATCCAGGATTCAGCATACTGAGGAACTGATCTTGCAAGTGCTCATCTGCTTTTGAGAGGGTAAAACAGGTTTGCCCTGGGACTTTTCCTTTCCAGAGTTGCACATTTTGGTAAAATGATTGTATTTGCCACATCTTCTGCATTCTTGCCCATACTCAGGGCAGTTCCTTATGGCATGGCTATGGCCAGTCGTGCAAATAAGCCGGTACGGTCAGGCACACCACACCATTACGATATTTATTGCCAGTACCTCGACCTGGAAAGACATTTTCAAGAATGAATTGTAGAGCCCTGCACAGCAATACAGCCATGCTGGAGGAGCTGCCAGCTCCTGAGAGCAGCGGCCCCGCGTCCTTCTCCTTTCACCACTGCGGTTCCCGGGGGAGCCCCGTGGTTCAGCAGATACCAATTTCTATCCACGGATATCCGCATCCACAGGTATAAATTTGTCTCCGCACAGGGCTCTAGTCACAGAACATTTTTTGTGAGGAGTGGGTGGGGTCAGCGGGGCGATACTGTACCGGTAAGAGTTCAAATCTACTTGCACCGCTGGCTATGTCCAAATTCATAACAACCTTTAGTTGCTTCCGACTTCTCTTTTCACATCTCTTGATCAGACTGTTATTATCAGCGGGACGCCCTCCAGATCATGCCTGGGTATTTACTGAAGGCAGACTTAAGCTGCAATGAGGCACACGTTTCCCAGTTCACCCAGCCCTTTCAACTGTTTTGCAGTCATTTCATCTGCACAACATATATCCACAGCACATTCAAGGGTGAGATTAGTCCCCCTCAACAATCTAGCTCATGCTTACACAACCACACATGATGCGGTCTTTAATGAATGAATCTCAGTTCTCCAAATTCACAAGATGGTGCCGCCAGTTTTTAATCAGCCACATATTGGTCTGTACGCCTCCCTTCTGTCTGACTTCTAGTGAAAAATGTGTGTCTCTCATATGACATTTCTCTGATGTCCACGGGATGCCTCAAATGTGTTCTTTAAGACATGTATTTGTTTGTTTTCCTTCTGCATTATCAAACTGAAAAGTATTAAATCTCTTTCTTGTTTCTTCACCTGCCCCATGAAGAAATCACGCTGTTTGCAACTGTTCATCTGTCTTGGCTGTGCCACTGGTAATGAATGCTGTGCAGCTTAAATCCTTGTTTCTACTTTCTTCAGTTTTCTGCTGCATCTCCTTCAAACACTAACTTTCCTGGAGGCTTTTTTTGGTCCATTTTTTTTATCTTTGTTCTACTTTAATTTTGTTCTGACATCATACAACAGCTGTTGCCAAATAGCTGTTATAACATGAGAACTGATTCTGGAGACTTTGTGTAATAGTTAACACTTTACTTATCTGTACTATTCTCAGTAACAAATATTGTGCTTGCCTGGCTCCAAATGCAAGCTAATAAGGCTCACTACAGAATAATTTTCCCCATGTGACACTATGGGAAACTTTGGTTCCTACTCCAAAGTTCCAGTCATGATAGTGTGTGTCAAGGTTCCTTCCCCACTCTGAACTCTAGGATACAGATGTGGGGACCCGCATGAAAGACCCCCTAAGCTTATTCTTACCAGCGTAGGTTAAAAACTTCCGCAAGGTACAAACTTTGCCTTGTCCTTGAACAGTATGCTGCCACCACCAAGCGTTTTAAACAAAGAACAGGGAAAGAGACCAATTGGAGACGTCTTCCCCCGCCTCCCTCCAAATAGCTCCCCCAAGCCCTACACACCCCCTTTCCTGGGGAGGCTTGAGAATAATATCCTAACCAATTGGTTACAAAATCACCAAAGACCCAAACCCCTGGATCTTGGAACAATGGAAAAATCAGTCAGGTTCTTAAAAGAAGGATTTTATTAAAAAAAAAAGAAAGGTAAAAATCACCTCTGTAAAATCAGGATGGAAAATACTTTAGAGGGTATTCAGATTCAAAACACAGAGGATCCCCCTCTGGGCAAAACCTTAAAGTTACAGAAAACAGGAATAAACCTCCCTCTTAACACAGGGACAATTCACATAAAACAAAAGATAAACTAATCCGCCTTGCCTGGCTTACCTATACTGGTTGCAATATTGGAGACTTGGATAAGGATGAGTTGGAGAAGATGGATTTCTCTCTGGCCTCTCTCAGTCCCAAGAGAGATCAACTATGTAAACAAAGAGCACAAACAAAAGCCTTCCCCCCCCCCAAGATTTGAAAGTATCTTGTCCCCTTATTGGTTCTTTGGGTCAGATGCCAGCCAGGTTAGCTGAGCTTCTTAACCCTTTACAGGTAACAGGATGTTGCCTCTGGCCAGGAGGGATTTTATAGCACTGTATACAGAAAGGTGGTTACCCTTCCCTTTATATTTATGACAGGGTGGTTGCATTGGAATTGCATTGTCACAGACTCCCACTAGCTAGCTTTAGACCTCCTGTACCCCCATTCCCTTAAAGGGATGATTACTCTGTGTGGAGGGTCTCTGCAGGAAAGTTAACACAGCCTCGGGATACTCCACAGGGCTGATGGGAAAAATAATGCCCATTCCCTCACCTGCTTGGCCCTGTACTCTTTCATCTTTCTCCTTTATCTAGTGCTCCTCACTGAATACATGGACCAATTGAAACTAATAGGGGTACACTTCCTATTAGTTAGAGGCTCAGATACAGGGGACCCTGTCATAGGGCTGGTACCCCTGTCACCCTCTGGGGTAGGGGGGCGCTTTATAGCCCCACGGCTGAGTCTGTGGGGTTACCTCTGGTCTCAGGGCCACGTGGACTAGTCATCTTAGTCAGTGGCACAGCCCTTGCTACCAGGGCAGCGTGGCCTATTGGCCAGAGTCAATGGCGCAGCCCTTGCTACCAGGGCAGCGTGGCCTATTGGCCAGAGTCAATGGCGCAGCCCTTGCTACCAAGGCCCTCCCCCCTAGGATGGGTGGCGGCCAGTGTAGGGGGATTCAGGCCCTCCCTCTCCACCGGGTCCCGACCCAGGGCCCTAGCAGTGATGGGGTTGTCTGCCACCAGCTCAGCAGGGATGCTACCGCAACACGCCGAGCTTGCATCCGGTTCTGCAGCTGGTCCTCCACAAAGTTCCCCTGGGTCACTTCCTATCTGATTCTCCATCAGCTTTCCCTCTTAGGGTCTCCGTGGTCTCCCCTCCCTCAGTGGCGTCCTGAGTCTGGGGTCATGGGTCATCTCTGGCTGACTGGCCTCTGCATTTTGGAGTTGTGGGCAGTCCCCCTGCAGGAGCTGGTAGCACAACTCCTTCCTCCTCCACAGTCAGCCCAGACTGATCTGCTCTGCTTCCTTTTATACCCTGGTTCCAGCTGGACCATTCCAAACACAGCCAAGGGGGTGGGGGCCTCCTCAGCCCAAAGAGAAGGCTTAACCCCTGCTGAACCAGTGTGGGGCTGGCATACCCCAGCACAGACCCCAGCACACCTAAGCAACCGGGCACCTTTGAAAATCAGTCCCCTCATGTACATTCATGCACAAGCCCAGCTGAATTCAGAAACATGGTTAGAACACAACATGTGCATAACTCAGATCCCCCCGGCTAAAGGCAATCAGAATGGAGTCCAGCACAAAACAGAGGAGGCATAAAGGGATGTGGAAGGAATAAATGTGGAGCTGATATTGGCCATAACAAATCACCCCGGAAATAGAAAATTCACTTCCATTGGCAGTGTTGGTTTAGGGTATGTCTTCTGTGCATCTGGCAGAGAGCCTCCCCGCCCAGGCAGACGTACTCCAGCTAGCATGCTAAAGATAGCACTGTGGAGATTGCAGCTTGAGTGCTCGAGTCCACCCAATCCCCTAGACTTGAGAAAAGCTACAGCCTGAGCCACAGTGTCCACACCGCTATTTTTAGCTTGCTAGCTTGAGCCCCACTTCCACGAATTTGTCTATCCAGGCTGGGAGGCTTACTTCCAGCTGCAGCATACACATAGCCTATATGCCATGGGCCTAACCCTGATCTCACCTTGGTGGAGTTCCATCCGCTCTAAAGGAGTCACGTCTGATCAACTTCAGGGTAGGATCAGAACCAGGCTCTGAGCATTTAGGGCTCTAAAAACCAGCAGTGCCAACTACTCTTTTATAAGCAGCCTTTTGAAAGATGTATTTGCGGGGAGGTTTAACAATCTGGATTAGTAAAAGGCCAAATATTGGATTATGGTGCCCATGTCATGATACTGACAATTGGCACGTGTGACATTATAGAGGAGGCAGACTGCATTTCTGTGGCCTGGCCATGTGCCCAGAGCATAGTGCTAGGCAAGGAAAGAATGGACTGATAGTCTTATATACCACCTGGAATTCACACATGACTGACAGCTATGTATTGGAGATGTCCACAATGAGCCGCATGGTGTAGTGAAGGCTGCCTAGTTCTGGCCGGCCACTTGGTGAGTATGCAGCAATTCCAGACAGCAACCAATAAAACCCTTTCTATTAGGGATATTTCTGAACATTAGAGGTGATGGACGCTCTTTGAAGCACTACTCCGCTGGCTTTTGGCCCCCATTTTGGATGCCTCCATTTTCAGAGAACACAGATTTAATAATATTGACAATTAGACCCTGGCATTGACTGAGCCGACCATTGGGGTCATAGCAGGGGAGTTCAGAAACTGTCAGGCACAGGAAAGTAACTGAAGCTTGCTCTATGGAAAGTCTGCCATGTGGAGGCTGCTAAATGTTGGCTAGTTAAGAAGCCTTTAATGCACAAGAGTGGCACAAGAGATGAATCTGCAGAAGCTTAACGGGAAACAAGCAGAAGTTCCATCAGAAAGGCATGTAGACAGATCAACTAATCAGAAACATCTTCTTAGCTAGGCTTTTGATTTATTTCCAGTACTATACTGAATCAAAACTGTGGTCTGTTTAGCCCTGGGAATGCCAGGGCCTCAGACTTCTCTAGTGGTAAAAAGTGTTTGTTGGTGGAAGGGCCTGGGAGACTGCGGTCCTCTGCCTAGCTACAGAACTGATGTAGTACCAGCTGCAGGATGCCACACACAGTCATGCAAATGTGGCTTGCCTCTGAACAGGCGGGATTACTTATATGAACAAGAGAGAAGTCTGGTCCCTATGCCATTCAGTTCTTGATCTTTTGGATGAGCATGCCAGGAAAAGGGGCAGTGCTAACTGCATGGATGGATTTTGTGAGGTGGATGCCTGTCCCCAAGAAACTGGGCTGAACTCACCAATTCATTTCACATAGACCACACTGGAGCTGTTTACTCAACAGTCCAAAGTTAACAGTCCCAAGATGTAGTTAGCATGGGTATTGTATTAAAATCAGGACACAAAATTCCATATTTGTGCTCAGGAAATATCCTGACATTTAATAAATTAACTGACATCAGTGGTGAAAATATTTCTTCAGTATTTGCTTCATCGTTGACCAGCAACTAGAAATGTCTGACTTGCAGAGTCTTAATACTTAATTCTTTCCCAGCAGGATCAACATGTGCTAACAGTGTGTGGTCCTGCAGGGAACCCTTGCCAATCTGTGTCATTTCTCTGTTGGATTGTTTTTGTGGCTTTCAAGAACTGTTGTGGGCAGTTGTCCTTCACCTCAGTTTCCCCACCTTCTGATGTGAATGTGCAGTGGACACCTTGCTCCTTCCCCCTCCACCCTGGTGTACCCCACTCATGGTTAGTTGTTAGTGGTTAGTAAATAGAGGTGGGCAAAAATTTTGAGCCAGGATTCTTTTTCTCCCATTCCTGAAAAATGCAGATTTGGGTCAACCAAACCATTTTTCAAATTCAGGTCGATTTGAGCAAATAGTTTAGGTTAAAACTAAGGAAAAAATTACATGTTGAAATGAATCATTTTGGCATTATCAGAATGAAATGTTTCGATTTTTCCTGCTAGATTCACAAGGGGATTTAGACACTTCTCCCAAAACCAAGGGGGATGGTTGCTCACCTTATACCCAATAATTAGGGCACTTGCTTTGGTTATGGAAGACTCAGGCTTGAATCCCTGCTCTGCAGCAGGAATTTGAACTCAAGTCTTCTACACTCCAGGTGCAGGCCCTAACCACCAACTTATAGGGTATTCTGGGAGGATGAATCTCTTGCTGAAGCTGTTTCACTTGGTATAAAAAATTAAATACTCATTGGGTCAGACAGAGAGAGTGATGCTAGAGCCTGGTGGTGACGGGGGGAGACACTCAAATTCCAGTCCCTGCAAGAGTGAATATTGAATACTTTGTACCTCCACTTCACCCCACCTCACCCCGGTTTTGTGAATCATTTTTTTTGCTCCTATTCAAAGAGGTTGAAAATACCCACCATGAAATGGTTCTGCTTTGTTTGCGTCACAGAAAATTCTGAAAAAAAATTGGTTTTAGTTTGACCCAAACTGATTTTTCTCTTTGTGTTTGTTTTTCCAGAACTTCCAGCAAATTAAAAAATAAAAAATCAGTGATTGGAACTGTTACACTTTCAGAGTTAACTACACTTCTAACTCCCCCGTCTTCCTCAAGGGCATCCACTTAAAGGTTTCAGCTTCCTAGCTGCCTCCTCTCAGGTAGAGACCTGTGTCTCTTTCTCTCACCCCCTCCAGGCCAGGGGTTTAGGTTTATAGTCCTGCACTTCACAGCGATTTCCGCAGCAGGTCTGACCAGGATCTAACACCTGTAGTTAACCTTTCTCCAGGGGCTACAACAGTGTATGCTATTTACCAACCAGCCTTCAAAAAGGGCAAAAAAAAATAATTGTAGGGTAAAAATGTTAGAGGAAATATATATACAAAATAAATGTTCCTATATGCTTGCTAAAATCTTACCTGAGGTCACCCATTAGTCTTGTGGGGTCCTCCTAAATCAAAATCTTTCCAACCCTTCTACAAGCGTTGGGGCTGCCTTGGACAGAAGGTCCTGTTTGTTTGGTGAATTAAAAGAAGGTTTTGGGTCAGTTTAAACTCAGAGCTTTTTATACCAGAAGCCCTTTTTCTGTCTGTTGGTCTCTGGAAAACCCAATTTGAATGAGTATATGCAAACCACCAAAAGGGGTGGTACCCTTCTGGAGTTGTTTATAGATTCACTGAGTAGCTTTAATCACGCCCCACAAGTTTAGTTCCCGGAGGATTGTGGTAACGCTTCCCCCTGGCATTGCATACAGTCCCTGGCCCACAATGACATATAAACCATTCATAAATTTAATAAGAACATAAAAATGGCCATGTTGGGTCAAACAGTGGCCAGTGCCAGATGCTTCAGAGGGAATGAACAGGGCATTATTGAGTGGTCCATCCCCTGTTGTCCAGTCCCAACTTTTGGCAGTTGAAGGCTTAGGGACACCCAGAGTAAGGGGTTGTGTCCCTGACCATCTTGGCTATATGCCACTGATGGACCTATCCTCCATGAACTTATCTAATTCTTTTTTGAACCCACTTATACTTTTGGCTTTCGCAACATCCACTGACAATGAGTTCCACAGGTTGTTATGCATTGTGTGAAGAAGTATTTCCATATGTTTGTTTTAAATATGCTGTCTATTAACTTCAGGTGACCTCTGTTTCTTGTGTTATGTGAAGGGGTAAATAACACTTCCTGATTCACTTTCTCCCCAATATGCATGATATTAAAGATCTCTGTCATATCCCCCTTAGTCTCTTTTCTAAGTGGAACAGTCCTGGTCTTTTTAATCTCTCCCCATATGGAAGCTATTCCATACTCCTAATCATTTGTGTTGCCCTTGTCTGTCCCTTTTCCAGTTCTAATGTATCTCTTTTGATACAGGGTGACCAGAACTGAACCCAATATTCAAGGTGTGGGTGTACCATGGATTTATATAGTGGCATTATGATATTTTCTGTCATCTTATCTATCCCTTTCCCAATGGTTCCTAACATTCTGTTTGCTTTTTTGACTGCTGCTGCACAGTGAACAGGTGTTTTTAGAGAACTATCCAGGATGATTCCAAGATCTTTTCTGAATGGTAACAGCTAATTTAGACCCCATCATTTTCTATGTACAGATGGGAATATGCTTTGAAATGTGCATTACTTTGCATTTATCAACACTGAATTTCACCTGTCCCACTACAGATCCTTGGGGACCTGGCTATTTACCTCTCTCCACTGATAAAAATGACCATTTATTTCTACCCTTTTGTTTCCTATCTTTTAACCATTTACTGAGTGATTGGAGGACCTTCCCTCTTTGCCCATGATTGTTTAATTTGCTTAAGAGCTTTTGGTGAGAGTTCTTCTCCAAGACATTCTGAAAGTCCAAGAACACTATATCTAGTGAATCAGCCTTATCCACATGTTTGTTGACACCCTCAAAGAATTTTAGATTGGTGAGGCATAATTTCCCTTTACAAAAGCTGTGTGGACTCTTCCCCAATGTACTGTGTTCATCTCTGTGTCTGATAATTCTGTTCTTTGCTATAGTTTCAACCAATTTGCCTGGTTCTGAAGTTAGGCTCACTGGCCTGTAATTGCCAGGATCACCTCTGAAGCCTTTTTTACAAATATGTTCCCTCAAAGCTACTGTAATTTGTCACAGGAATAACTCTATTAGAGAAGTCCCAGAGCCGGGGAATGAATTTAGGCAGGTCCATCCCCAGCCCCACAGTGGAAGAACTGTTTCACTTCCATCAGGAGCAGTGGGCCAAGAATCCTAACTTGTTTCAAGGCTGAGCTTGACAAGTTTATGGAGGCATATGGCTGATCTGCGACTACTAGTAGCAAATATCTCCAACAGCTACAGCTGCAATCCTAGAGAGGGAAGGCTCTGAGTTAGTAGAGTTAATTCTCTTCTTACACAGGGAGCTACCATAATCTCTTGCCATGAAGCCAGATCCAGCATTCCCTCATTACATCGTGCAGGAAGTTCAACATACTCTTCAGGATCCTTCCAGCAGAGGCCACACCACCAGGAATTAATTCCTCCTACAAATCCCTTTCCCCAGCTCCCTGTGCCTTGGAGCGTATCCAGCTGCATGATGCAGCCGTTCAAGAATGAGGTTTTAGTTATGGCAGCTCCTCACACAGTGTTTAGTCAGTAAGGATAACAATATTTCATTACCCCACACCCAACACTGAAATTAATTTTAACTGAAACAAAACTGTTTGCACTGGCACAGTGGGTGAAACCCGTGCAAATGAGCTCTGCTCATTCTGTCTCTTCCTTCATTTCATCTATGGATGGCAGCCAAGGGTTCCTTCCTCTATGAGTTCTGGACTCCATAAAAGAATGTAAGATATGCTAATATAAAATCAAATCTTAAAGAGTTGTAAAAAAAGATTCATAATGCAGTTATTTAGAAACAAAACCATTTTTGTTTAATTATTGGAGCACGTTTCCTTTTTAATAATTATTTTCACATTTTTTTCAATATGTCGTTGTTAACACTGTGCTTTTCACCATAAACTTTTACTACTTTTCTGAGACTAATAATCCAGCCAGAGGATGTTTTCTGTTACGGTTCTGTGCCCAGCCAAGAGGGATAACCTTGCCCTGCTATACATTTGACATAAAATCACCACCGCTTGTCACTCCAGCTGCCACTTGAAATTCTGCCAAACAAACAAGAGCAGAGCTTTGCCTTTGCAGAGCCAGTAGGAGCTGCTGAAGCACTGTTTCTCTGACACCAGACATACCGAACGTGTTGGAAGTTACCTCAGACCGTTGGAAGGAGGAGCAGGGCAGCTGAGGCTGGTGATACTCCTCACCAGAGCTGGGCCAACAATGGATTTTTCAGTTTGCTGTCAGTTCCAAAAATACAAAATTGATTGGGGGTCAAACTAAAATTAACACATTTGAAACATGTTCTGTGACTCAAAAAGTAATCATAATAATTTTTTTAAAATTACTTTGGGTTGAAGATTCATTCAACCCAAACTAAACTGTTTTGTTTTGATTCTCAGCATTTGTCAAATATTTTTGGAATAAAACTAAAGGAATTTTGAAAGTCATTTCAACTAAAAAAAATAAATAAATAAAAAAAATCAGAGTGTTTTGTTTCCAAAACATCAACATGAAACATTTACATTTTGGGAATTTTATTTTCTAGGAGTTTTTTTCCAACCAAAACAATCTGGCAAAGATGACACAAGTTCGTGAAATGTTTCGGTGTCACTACCTCTGAAAAAAGCTTCAGTCCAAAAATGTCACTCAGCTCTACTCGTCACACAGTTTATTCTATTGGCTAAAACGTGTATCTCAAACAATTGTACCATTTTAAATTTAAACAAAACTCTGATTTTACCAAAACCTTTAGACCTTCTTGAGCATTACTTGCTTATAGCAAGTATATAGCTTATAGCAGGTATATTGCTTATAGCCGGACCACTTATCCCCAATATTTTAGAAACTTTCTGCTCCAGGTTGTCATCTTTTCAGATCATTGAGTTTTCTTAAAGGTTGACACTTAAGTTATCATAAGACAAGCCGTTAAGTTAGAAACTTTGAACACCATCTCCCCAACTTCATCCACCGTGAGTTCTTAATTACCCCATAATCTGACTTTTCCCTCTAGTTCATCAACCGCTAGGAGTGCCAACTTTCTAATTGCACAAAACCAAACACCCTAGCCCTACCCCTTCCCTGAGGCCCGCGACGCCCTGACCCCACTCCTTCCTGAGGCTCCACCCCTGCTCGCTACATTCCCCCTCCCTCGGTGGCTCACTCTCCCCCAACCTCACTCACTTTCACTGAGCTGGGGCAGGGGATTGGGGTCTGGGAGGGGGTGAGGGCTCTAACTGGGGGTGTGGGCTCCATGGTGGGGCCAGAAGTGAGGGGTTCAGAGTACGGGAGGGGGCTCTCAGCTGGGCCAGGGAGTTGGGGATGAGGGCTCTGGATGGGGGTGTGGATCTGGGGTGGGGCTGGGGATGAGGGGTTTGGGGTGCCGGAGGGTGCTCCAGGCTGGGGGGTGGGGCTGAGGGATTTGGAGGGCGGGAGGGGACTGTGGGTTGAGGCAGAGGGCTGTGGTGCAGGAGGGGGTATGGGCTCTGGGCTGGGGGTGCGGGCTCTGGGGTAGGGCTGGGGATGAGGGGTTCAGGGTGTGGGAGGGGCTCTGGGCTGGGGCAGGGGGTTGGGGTGCAGGGGGGTGAGGGCTCTGGGCTTGGGGTTCAGGCTCTGGGGGGGCAAGTGATGGGGGTTTGGGGTGCAGGAGGGGACTCTGGGTTTGGGGGGGCTCAGGGCTGGGACAGGGGTTGGGGTTCAGGGTCAGGACACGGGCTTATCTCGGTCAGCTGCCAGTCAGCAGTGCAGTGGTGCTAAGGCAGGCTCCCTGCCTGTCCTGGAGCCGCACTGCACCCCAGAAGCGGCAAGCAGGTCCGGCTCCTAGGTTGGGGGATCAGGAGGCTCCACGCACTGCTGTCATCCTCAGGTACCACCAATGGGAGTGCGGAGCCGATGCTCAGGGTGGGGACAGCACGTGGGGACCCACATGCCACACAGCTTGCAAAACAGCAACCCTCTTGAGGTAAAAATAAACAAAGGGTTTATTTAATAGAACAACCACAGGTTCAGAGATGAAAGAGGAATAAAGGGAAGCAAACACCTACAAATTACACAGAAAATAAACATAAAGGTACAGCCTCAGGATTAGATCAAATCCCTTTTCTAATTTAAATTACCTATTGCCCTCGCTCAATTTCCCAATGTGCCCCCCTAGCCCAAAGGGGGGATCCAGTTTTCACACACAGGTCCCTGCCTTTGAGACAGCCCCTCCATTCTGGATAGCCTTCACTTCAAACCCCATTTCTTTTAACTTGGTCTGCACTTTTTTTCCCCTTTCTCTCAGACTATGGTGATTCGTGATGAGGGAAATTCCTTCCTTTCTTGGAAAACGAAGGGCTTCTCTCCACTTACCGTGATTAACGCTGCAGCAGTCGATTTAGCGGGTCTAGTGAAGACCGGAACGAGAAGCATATGTTTCTCCCATGGACCCAGCGCGGTGTAGACACCGCAATAAGTAGATCTAAGGTACGTTGACTCCAGCTATGTTATTCACATAGCTGGAGTTGCGCAACTTAGGTCGACTTAACCCCGTACTGTAGTCCTGCCCTAAGACGGGGCTTTTCTTTTTCAGTTTCAAGTTGTTTCCATGTTTTCCCATTAATTGTAATGGCTCATTGTTTGTTTCTGCCTGGATTGTACAGTGCTAGGTTAGTTTTCTCTGGCTGGGGGGCAGCCCTGAACTGCCTAGCTGACCACCTCCCTGTTGTGAGGTGGAGATGAATGTTGCAATGAGTGTGGTTTTATATCTACACAAATACATAAATTCATCCAGCATAAATTCATCTGTATACATATCTCATAATGACCATCATGTTCAGAACAGTACAAGCTTTTATAAAAGACCTTACTTGATATTTTTTTATGAAATAACATTGATACAACCAGCGGATTCAGTTCCTTATTCTCTGGGGGTTCAGACCTCCTGTTCTCCCCTTACAGAGTCTGGACCCTGATTTTCTAAATTACACTGACTAATAGCATCTAAATCACAGAGCTATGGCAAGCCAAAGACTTTTTTTAAAAAGCAGACATCTTCATGTTTGGTGGTATTCTGACTCCAAAAAAAACGAAAGTTAGAAGTTAAAAAATAATACGGTAGGACCTCAAAGTTGTGAACACCTCAGGAATGGAGATTGTTCGTAGCTCTGAAATGTTAGTAACTCTGAAAAAAATGGTTTGATTGTTCTTTCAAACGTTTACAGCTGGACATTGACGTAATACAATTCTGAAATTTTACTAGGCAGAAGAAAAATGCTGCTTTCCTTTTATTTGTTTAGTAGTTTACGTTTAACACAGTACTCTACTGTATTTGCTTTGTGTGTGTTTGTGTGTGTCCCTGCTGCTGCCTGATTATGGACTTCCAGTTCCAAATGAGGTGTGTGGTTGACTGGTCAGTTCGTAACGCTGATGTTTGTGACTCTGACGTCCTACTGTACCAATGAGAGAGACACACAGCTAATACAACAAATACAATGTATGATCAGAAATAGCATAAGAAAAAGCCATCACCTAAACATATTATTTACTATGTTACATATGGGAAATGAGATAGCTGAGAGAGAAAAACAACACAGACAGAACATTCCATCAAAACATTAATATCGATGAGCAATTAAGAGACATGTTACTAATAGACATTATGGAATCAGGATTTTCAAAACAATTCCTCCACTTTATGTACGTCTGCCAAGGATGTGTATTAAATGTAAATTTAAGATAAATAAGTATTTTGTATATTTTTAAATAAACGTCTTTAAACAGTAGTTAAGGTTGGTCTCATCAAAAAGTGTTAAACCATCAAAAATCAGGAAATACAGAGTTAAGGATTATAACATTGCAAAGTAAAGGACTCCAAAGAGAATTAAGATAGCCCATGCAACCTTAATTCAGCCCTTGATCAGGTATAAATCCCACACTGGTGTTGAGCAGTGTAACAGGAGCTCAATTAAACACCCGCTGGCATCTGGAGGGGGGTTCAGAAGGTCAATTAGCGGGTCCACCTAGAAAGAAGTCAAATTGAGAAAACTCAGTTAGGGACGCAGCAAGCTGAAAGCCTGAGCCTGGAAGACAGGCCCAGGAGCAATCTGTGGTCGTAGGATTGCCAGGCATCCAGCTTTCGACAGGAATGCCTGGTCAAAAAGGGACCCTGGTGGCTCCGGTCGGCACCACTGACCAGGCCATTAAAAGTCTGAGCATCGGCACACCGGGTTAAGACAGGCTCCCTGCCTGCTCTGGCTCCTCACAGCTCCCGGAAGTAGCCTCCAGGTCCCTGTGACCCCTAGGCGCATGGGTGGCTACAGAGGCTTCACATGCTGACCCCGCCCTGAATGCTGGCTCTGCAGCTCCCATTGACCTGGCAGCCACTTCCTGAGAGCAATGGTAAGCACCACCAGGACCCCGAACCTGCTCCTGCACCCCAAACGCCTGCCCCAGCCTGGAGCTCCCTCCTGCACCCCAAACGCTCATCCTCGGACCCACCCCAAAGCCTGCAACCCCAGCAGGACCCCTCACCACCACCCCACACCCCAACCCCCTGCTCCAGCCCGGAGCCCTCTTCTGCACCCTAAACCCCTCATCCCCGGCCCCATCCCAGACGCCACAACCCCAGGCAGAGCTCTCACCCCCCTCCCGCACCCCAACCCTCTGTCCCCGCCCAGAGCCCTCTCACACACACTGAACCCCTCGTATCTGGCCCCACCCAGAGCCCATACCCCCAGCCCAGATCCCATACCCCCCTTCACCCCAACCCCCTGCCCACAGCCGAACTCCCTGATCCCCGGCCCCACCCCAGAGCCCACAACCCCAGCGGAGTTCTCACCCCCCTCCCGCACCCCAACTCCCTGCCCCAGCCTGGTGAAAGTGGGTGACGGTGGGGGAGAGCAAGCAACAGAGGGAGGGGGGATAGAGCAAGCAGGGGGCAAGGCCTTGGAGAAGGGGCAGGGAGTCAGGGGAAGGGGTGTGGCAGGCACAGGGCAAGGTTGTTTGTTTTGGTGTGATTAGAAAGTTGGCAACCCTGTGTGGTCACTATGGGTCCATCTACGCAGGGATAAAAAACCCGCTGCTGGCCTGGGTCAGCTCAGTCGGGCTCACAGGGCTCAGCCTCCAGTGCTGAAAAATCTCTGTGTAGACATTCAGGCTTGGTCTGAAGCCTGACCTGTGGGACCCTGGAAGGGTGGAGGGTCCCAGATCCCAGCCTGAGCCCCAACATTATAGGACATTATAAACAACTTGACACAGGGTATGGTGGGAGGGGACCCTCTGCCGCCCCAGAAAGCCCCCTGGTCAGAGTTCTTGACATTGAAATAGCTCACCCTTATCTAATGGCATCACAGCCCCAGAGGAGAAATTCCCAACACTTCTACCCTGCACAGCTACAAACATACCTACAAGGGTAGGAAGGATTCCAGACTAGTAGTTTTCCAGTTATGAAATTAAGCAACTTAGAGAAAGAACAAAATAATCTATTCTCATAGAAAGCAAAGCCACTCGTTGGGAGGACGGTTAGGAATTAGCAAGCAGTCCAGCCAGAAAATAAGAGGGAGAAGAGAATGAAAGAGGAAACAAAGGCAGATCTGTTAGACTGACCAAGAGGGTGCCATAGCTATTTCTCCACATCTGGTAAAGGTGTGAAGAGATTGCCAGGTGACTGCTCTCCAGATTTCTTTCCATGACACTATAATTCTTTCTGCCCGAGAGGTGGCGGCAGACCTTGTAGAATATGCTTTGAGATTGGAAGGAGGTGTCTTTTGCGAAATTCTTACATGTTTTCAGAATACTTGCGGGACTCACTTGGAGATAGCTGTCTTTGAAGTTTCCAGACCTTTGTTCTTACTAGCACAAGGCATCAGATTTTTCAGAAGGACTATGTCTTGTCTGAGTAGAAACTGATTGTTGTGCAAAAAACCAGACTCACACCGCTTCAGCGTAATTAGATTTAGGACAAAATAGAATGATGTCTTGGTTGAGCTACTTAAGGGCTTGTCAAAATCTCGGAATTTGTCTTGAATGTAAATATTCCAAAATACTTCATTTCAACCTTATCAAAACATTTCATTTCAACAAGGTCAAAACTTTTCAACTTTAAAATTTTGATTATTATAGTATATGATGTAGTACATTATAGTCAAAGAGAACGTTGAAACAAAGCAGTTAGATAATTTCCCTTTGAAAAGTTTGACTACATTCCTGGAAAACAATTGGGCTTTGTCAAATCAGTATTTACCACTGAAAAACTGTTCCATCTGAAAATTTTCAACCAGCTCTAATAATAATGTTTATATTGGCAGTGTCAACACATGCTTCTGTTGTTTCTCTATTCTGTTCAACTGTATTTCTAGGGACATGTGTGGTATTTGATTTTGACATGCTGTGGTTGTGGCTCTCTAAAACAAGCACAACTGCATCTACCTTGAAGTTTAGCCCATTGGCTGGAATTTTTGTGGCAACTTATGTCTCACATATGATGCTCCTTCAGAAGCATGATGGGAATGAAACTTGCCTGCGCGCTGGAGGAAGAAATAGGCAACTCATTTGCCGCAAATCTGTTTTTTATAAACCTCCATAACATTTGATAGATTGGAGGCTTAACATACTACTCCAGGTTACTGGGAATGAAATGCGATTGGCATAATTGAAATATATTCTGAAATTGTAATAAACAGACTCCAACATTTCTCTTCAACTATATTTGCAGGGCAGGCTTATATTTGCATAGAAATGGACCAGAATTCTGGGCAAGCCTTTCTTCTTTTGTACCAGTTAAAAAAATCTTCCAGGTCCAATGGAATGTATATTTGTATTCAAAATTAAAAGGCAAGATTAGTTGACTGCAAGCACAGCTGAAGTACTTGCTGGTGAAGAGAATGTTACAAGAGAAATTACTAGGGCCGTACCAAATTCAGGGTCCATTCTGGTCAATTTCAGGCCAGAGGGTTTTTTAATTGGTCGATTTCATGGTTTCAGATATTTACATCTGAAATTTCAGGGCATTGTAACTGTGAGGGTTGTCCCGACCCAAAATAGGAACATGGGGGAGGGGGTTGCAAAGTTGTTGGGGGTGGGGGGTCCCAAGATTGCCACCCTCACCTCTGTGCTGCCTTCAGAGCCGAGCTCTAGAAGGCAGCACCCTCCCAGCTTCCTGCATGGAATGAGGAGACTGTGGACATGGCAAATTCAAAGCAATCCACCTCCAGTGTTACGCTCCCCTCTTCATCAGAGCCCCCCTGTGATAGGACACTGTAGGTCCTGTTTTGCAAGGGACAGTCCCCTTTCTAAGCTCTATCCTAGACGGCATGACTTTTTTGGCAAAACTGGGCATTTGTCCTGTTTGCTCTTGACAACTGATCATCGTCTGGCAAGAGCAAATTGAACAAATGCCCAGTTTTCAAATGGTGGGGTGCGCCCCCCTAGGGGGGCACAGAGAAACATTTAGAGGGGGAGTGGTGATGCCAGGAGGCTCACGGCAGGGCTTAGAGCACTGACTATCTTTTACCCCCATCCCATTTTCAGCTTAGGGAAATATGGCGTCTAGTAACATATCCAGGAAATCAGCATGAGCACAGGTCAATATGCATGTGTGCATTTGCTTCTGATATTTCTGGTGTATGCAAATATAAATGGTAGCGTTGGTTAAAAAAATTCATTGAAGTAGTTTCAAAGATCTCCCTCTCTTAGGGCTTTATCCTGCCACCCATCCCTGTGGTATCTGAGCATCTTCCAGGTAAAATCAATAGCAACAGTGAAGCCCCTAGCGAACTTGATGGCCTCTCTGGCACGTCTCCTTTTACAGGGTCAGAACTGTGCTTGTGTAAGGTTTGGGGTTTTGTTTTGTAAGGGTTTAGAAGCATAAGGGGGTGTCATTGTGTGGTGTGTGGCAGGAAGGCATTCTTGCCCCAGCACTATTCTGTTGAGCTATTGACTTGATATTAAGGACTTGCCGCTCCCCACATCGGAAACAAAATTGGTCGAAAAGTGTTTAGCTGCCAAGACTATGCTGACAGCTTGCAGGACTAGATGAACCAGCAGCCTAATGCAGTGTGGCAGCCCCTATGGATTGACCATTAATAATTAATAATTCATAACTTGTCAATAACCAATTGACTGAGAAAATCTTTGTCAACTATTCATAAACTGTGCTTGAGAGGGCTTCTCTCCAGTCTGGATTAGTTCAATAATAACAAACCTCAGATGAGTCATGTTTGACTGGATTTATTGATTTAAGAGTTAGCAAATACAGCACATACCCAGAGAGGCTTCCAGTTACCCACAGCTGCAGAAGACCTCCCCTGAAGTTCTCTGACACCCTACATCCAATGTGCAGATGGTCTTACTGGCTCATGATGTCTTACAGTACTGATACTCTTTGACACTAACTGTGATTATCACTTTAATCTTTATCTATTTCCTCCTTTCTGGCACACGCTTGTTCTCTTAGTTTATTTTCTCCTGCTACAATTTCTGTTACAGCAGTTTTAAAAATACGGCACAAAGGACTGCTCAACAAAATTCCACTTCTTCAATTAGTTCAAATACTAAGCATCATGCACGCTCCCAGGCAAGTCTTAAATGCTCCTTTTGGCCTATCTTAAATGTCAATGTATGTTATATAGATGGTGGCCTTTATACACTTTTCAGTTGCCTTAGATAACTAAACAGCATTACCCAGTGTTTGCTGGATACCCTAGCTGTTCCCTACAGTAAGTAGAGGTATATATATTACAGTTACAGAGGTAATGTTATGTATGGACTGAGGTTTTCAAAGGAACCTAAGGGAGTTATGTGCTATCCCCAATGAGGGAAACGTTTGGGTAAGGTAATTAGAAACTCTGCAGTGAAAACTGCAAATCTTATATTCAGCTGCAGTGCCTGCCCATGGATTGATCTGAACTATTTCCTGAAGCAATTCATGAAAAATGAACCTAACTGAGAATTCTGCCACTCATTCAAACAGCTCTTAGCAGGAATAAAAAGGCCCAGGGCCAGATTCCCAACTGGTGTGAATTGCACAGCTCTGCTGAAGTCAACAGAGCTATGCTGATTTATACTAGCTAAGGATTAGACCCTAAAATTCAGCATGTAGATTATTCATTGTGGATTATTCAATCGGCCTGAAATATGTGTTTAATCAGAAAGCGTACAGAGGAGGGAAACTGAAGAGGACACAGATAGGAGAAGAGCGAAGATAAGGTATGGGGGTGGGGTGGGAAGAAAAGAGAAAGAAAGAGCCAGGAAGAGAACAGACATAAGTAGTTTCCAACAAATTTCATGCATCTGCACAGAGCTGGCAAGACAGAGGTATGGGCCAAACCGAAGCTGGGCATCAGAACACCCCTGAAAGCCTGGGACTGGTTCTAGGCCACTTTTTGCAACTGGTCCTCTCTTCATAATTGGCTCCAATATTACCCTGGACCTAAACCATCCTTGAGTGTTAGCGTGCTGGAATTGTGGATCAGATTCTGAATTCTATGGCTTGACTCTATCACTAATATTTTTCTCTGGACATCTCCTAATGGCTATGAAATACATGTTTTCACAGAGTGCTCGAGAAAAAGGCAAGGGGGGGAGGAATCCTGTTATAAAAGTTTTGCTTCCCCTAAACTTCTTGAAGGTTTCCCAACCCCACTCCTAATCCCTGGAGCCTGTCATCTGGTTCTTGGCTCATCCAATTCTTTCTCTAGGCCGCTTCACATAGCTCTCAGCATGAGAAGAAAAGCATTTCTGTTTTCAATTTACATTATTTCCTGCCCACTTTTGCCCTCAAGGAACAATACTATAGCTGGGCTGGGGTTGCCTCTGCTGATTAGGACTTTATATGTGTCTCCTGGGGTCACTCGCAGTTCAGTAGTCTGGTCGTGCCCTCATAGCTCTTGCCTGGGTTAGGATTTGAGATGAGCCGGGACAGGATCCTTTTATCCAACCCCTCTGAACTATGGTCCCTTCAGTATCCTTAAAACGCTGCCACCAAAAGAATCTGCCTTCCTCAGCAGTCTTTAACATGTGTCTATAATATACTGTAGAGCAGGCTGCTAGCTAGCGGCAGCATTCAGAACAATCCGCAAGACAACTTCAAGCTGCCACAGGGCACCACAAACATCACAGACAAGGAGTTATGCATGGCGTAGCATGGTGCTGCTGAGGCTGGAGTGCTCTTTGGAGTTTATATGCTTAGGTTTTGCTGCTCTGTGCTCCTAACTAGTCTAGCTGTCCTGCTGCTGTTCTGTATGACATGAGGAGACCGTGGACATGGCAAATTCAAAGCAATCCACCTCCAGTGTTACCCTCCCCTCTTCATCAGAAGACAGGACACTGTAGGGCCTGTTTTGCAAGGGACAGTCCCCTTTCTAAGCTCTGTCCTAGACGGCATGACTTTTTTGGAAAAACTGGGCGTTTGTCCTATTTGCTCTTGACAACTGATCATCGTCTGGCAAGAGCAAATTGAACAAATGCCCAGTTTTCAAATGGTGGGGCGCGCCCCCCTAGGGGGGCACAGAGAAACATTCAGAGGGGGAGTGGTGATGCTAGGAGGCTCACGGCAGGGCTTAGAGCACTGACTATCTTTTACCCCCTGTCCCATTTTCAGCTTAGGGAAATATGGTCACCATAACCCTATAAAGAGGTGGCCACAAGAGTGTTACAAAAGGGAGCTGCAGCCGCAGCCTCTTGGCAGACTAACAAGAGCAGGGATAAAAGGCTGCTGCCCGACCAGCAAGCCACAGTGAAGGGGCTGCCCAAGGTCAGGCTGGAGGAAGCTGTCTAGCAAGACCAGTTCTCTGCCAGAAGGGACCAGAGAAGATTACCAGGCAGGAGTTACCTGCAAGGCCCCAGATAGGAAACAGCCCATGGAAGCAGTACGAGATTTAACCAAACATGTCCCTAATTACACCACCCAAGGTCCCTGGGCTGGGACCCAGAGGAGAGGGTAGCTGGGTTTCTCTCCTGCTTCCACATGAACAGGGGCAGAGAGCCCTAACTGGGGATGGGAACAAGAACAGGAATATTGGGTTTGTCTTTGTGTGCCTCCTTTAACTTATTTTATTCCTGCCTTATTGAAGGAAGAAGGGAAGAAATCTGTAAAGGGGGCAATCCCAGAAAAGGGGTTAGGAGGGGCCCTGAGATTAAATCCCAAACTCCTGGGCCCACTAAGTGAAGGACAAGTAAAGGGGCAGGTAGAACTTTGGGCGGGGCCAGACTCCTTTCAGTCCGAAAAGCGGGGAGACACAAGTAACCCAGCTGGGGGACTAGAGTTACAAATGAAGACTGATGGATGTAGGTGCCATCCCTGAACCAACGAAGAGAAACTGAGGGAAGGATGACTGAAGTTCCATGGCAGACCACCAGGAGGTGCTTCAGAGCTCAGATCCCACAGTTACACCTCTGCGACCCCATGTTATAAGTGAAGCAGGACAATGGGTTTAATTCTTTGCAGGCCCTTTCTGAGACTTTAGCTAAGGAGACTGTCATATGTGGAGTGCAGGATAAGGACTTGGGAAAATATATCAGATCTAGTAAAAGTCAGTTTGGGACCTAGCAACAGTGTATGTTTGGGGGTGGGTGAAAAGGTGACATATATAGCTGTTTGTGCTGTATTTCCTGGCTCCTGTGGGTTTGAGTGGGGCGTTATTTCTCAGGAAATCTTAACTCTACCCTTTTGTGGCATGCAAGCCCCACAAATGTATTGTTTCTGTCCTTTACTAAGAGTCAGTGACAATTATTGTACAAACCATCCAACAACACATAAACACTCCTTACCCCGCCCCCCACAAGAAAACTCATTGTGGGATAGAAATTCTGTTTCCTGCTAACTCTAGGAAAAACATAGATACGTACGGTAGATACACAGGTCCACTGGGTATTTCTTTCCATGGAGCAGAGAAGCTGGAATAACTTGTGATAAGAATTATAACATTCATAAACCAGTCGGAGAACACTTCAATCTCTCTGGTCACGCAATCACAGACATGAAGGTCACTATCTTAAAACAAAAAAACTTCAAATCCAGACTCCAGCGAGAAACTGCTGAATTGGAATTCATTTGCAAATTGGATACTATTAATTTAGGCTTAAATAGAGACTGGGAGTGGCTAAGTCATTATGCAAGGTAGCCTATTTCCTCTTGTTTTTTCCTACCCCCACCCCCCCCAGATGTTCTGGTTTAACTTGGATTTAAACTTGGAGAGTGGTCAGTTTGGATGAGCTATTACCAGCAGGAGAGTGAGTCTGTGTGTGTATGGGGGTGGGTTTTTGGAGGGGGGTGAGGGAGTGAGAGAACCTGGATTTGTGCAGGAAATGGCCTAACTTCATTATCATGCACATTGTGTAAAGAGTTGTTACTTTGGATGGGCTATCACCAGCAGGAGAGTGAATTTGTGTGGGGGGGTGGAGGGTGAGAAAACCTGGATTTGTGCTGGAAATGGCCTAACCTGATGATTACTTTAGATAAGCTATTACCAGCAGGACAGTGGGGTGGGAGGAGGTATTGTTTCATATTCTCTGTGTATATATAAAGTCTGCTGCAGTTTCCACGGTATGCATCTGATGAAGTGAGCTGTAGCTCACGAAAGCTCATGCTCAAATAAATTGGTTAGTCTCTAAGGTGCCACAAGTACTCCTTTTCTTTTTGCGAATACAGACTAACACGGCTGTTACTCTGAAACCTCTTAAAGGCAAAACCCAGCAACAACAAACCACACCAGCTAATGTGGGATCAAAGGGATAATCAGGAAAGGAGATCATGCAAGGCAGTGGCCCCTGAGGTGGCCCTTGCTATTAGTTGTACCTAACAAGCCTCCAGCAGTGAAGGCAGGGCAAAAGAGCAGCCCTTACAGGAGGCAACACAGGAAGACCAAGCGGAGATCCAGATGCTGCTCTTATTGCAAAGGCTAGAGGTTTAATGAACTACCAGAATTGAAAACATGGAGCATGCCTGTAGTATCTAAAGGGAGAAATGTAAGGAATTAACCACAGTTTTCTAAGACACTTTTATTATTACAGAAGAAGGAGAGATTTTTTTTTTTTTGAATGGAAGTGGCTGGAATCTTTAAGAGCTCATATTCACATGGAATATATTTTTTCTTATATTCTGCTGCAAACTTAATCCTCAAGATCAAGTGCTATAGGTGAGTCTCACTAACATTCACCTTATCTTCAGAACAGATATTTACATCATCATATCACTTGCTTTTATTAAACTGCAAGAGACCTTACCTTATCAGGACCTCCTATTAAGGCTGCCTGACACTTCCCACTGTAAGACTCTGTTATCAGTTGCTTATAACTTTGCCAAACTGTAACTATTTGGGCTGAAATTTTACATACTGAGTGTGTGCCTCAGGCTGGATACCTCTGGAAAAATTCAGCCAAATCTGTTCAGCCATTTCCATAAACAAGGCTAGTGAAGAATACATTGCAAAACAATGTTTAAAAACATTGTCAACTTTGTCTTTGAAACTCTGTAGTGCTCCCAGGCTTTGGCACATGAGCTTGAAATTTGGCAGGCGGTGAACTTTGTCACAGGGATGAGCCTTTTGCTGTTCCGGTGCAAAGCCACCCAAATTTGGCCAAGTTATAAACCTTTGAAAAAAATGCAGTTCATACATGTGCAGTAGAAATTTCTGAGATCTTTCGCAGTTAAAATCTCTGAAGATTCCATCTTCACTGAGCATGCTCCATCCCCTCACAGCTCCTGCGTGAGACCAGACTGCACATGTGCCATCCCCACAGGGCGGCTGAGTATATTCCCTCCATCCCTGGGCTACTGGGGTGAAGCTGGACTGTCCTTGTACTGGCTGCTCCTGGCCAGGGGCTGGGGCTGGGCCCTGGGAGTACGTCTGCGCTGCAGAGAAAGGTGTGATTCCCAGCCCGGGTAGAAAGACGTGCGCTATCTCTGCTCAAGGTAGCGCACTAAAAATAGCAGCGTGGATGCTGAGGTGCTGCAAGTGGCTTGGGCTAACCAGCCAAGTCTAAACCCACTCAGCCCACTGGGTCTGAGCGCTGGCAGCTTAGCCCAAGCTGCCACCAGTGTCCTACGGCTATTTTTAACATGCTCGTTTGAGCAGACGTCGTGCCTGTCTGTCTACCCAGGCTGGGAGTTATGCAGACAGCTGCAGTGTAAACATACCCTGGAACTGAGAGCAGGGAGGCTGTCTCTGCTGCACCCTCAACGGCTGGTGCTCAGGCACTGTAGGGGGGGAAGCACCAGCAGACGGCCATTGCAGGTGCAGCAGAGACAGCCTCCCTGCTCTCAGTTCCAGGGTATGTCTACACTGCAGCTGTCTGCATAACTCCCAGCCTAGATAGACAGACAGGCACTACCTCTGTTCAAACTAGCATGTTAAACAATGAACCAGAGGAGGGGCGTTGTGGGTAAGGATGGGGGGGGGAATAGATTGGAGCAAGGAGCCCGTGGGGAGAATACTGGGACTGGAGGCTGGCCGTAGTAGGGGAGAGGAAAACTGGGACTAGAAGTCAGAGGATGGAAATTAAGTTTGGGAGCAAGGGAGAATGGGGGGGAGGGATTGAGAGTCAGTTGATGGGGCAAGAAATTGAGATCTGATGAGGGGCCAAAGGTGAGACTAGGACTGGCTGAGCCAGGAGACTGGGACTAGGAACCAGACAGGAAGGGAGAAGGAAGTGGGAGGAAGGGGAACAGATCTAGTGAGGTAGGGTTAAGGGGGAAAACTTGGGCTGACTGGGTAAAAAGTTGAGACAAGGAGCTGAAGGAGCAGGTGACAGTGAGATTGGACCAGAAGCCTAAGGAGGGAGACTGAATTGGGAGCCAGTGGGGATGGAGAAGAACTGGAGGTTGGGGAGAGAGACACAGATCAGAGGTGGGATGGGAGAACTGGGACTGGCTGGGCAAGAAGACTTGGGACAAGGAGCTGGGGAAGGGGCTGGGAATGTCTGGACAAACAGATTGAGGGTTATGGGGGTGACTGGAACAAGCAACCTTAACTCTAGCTTGTCCTATTGTAATTGTCCTAGCAGGAATTTTTTGACTAAATGTGTTTTCATTGGAAAATATTGATGCCAGAACATATTGGTTTCAACTAAACTTTCATTGGGAAGGTTTCTCAGGTCCAAAGAAAGATTCACCCCAGAATAGCTAATACCTTGATGGCTAGTGCACTTGACTCTGATGTCGGAGAACCAAATTCAAGTTTCTTGTCTGCCTGATTCATCTCATCCCAGCTGAGTGCCCTAACCACAGGAGTCAGGAATAAGGGCCTGAAGCTAAGCCTGGGACCAGTTAGCTGACCTGCAGCTGAATGTCCTGATCAACCAGACTCCCTGATTGGCTGAGAGGTGTCACGGGCCTGCACATAAACCCAGAAGCAGGACTAGGCCAGTGGCTCCTCAATGCTTATGCCCACAGTTGCGATTGCTCCTGTGCTGCCCTGTTCCCGACCCATGCCTGTCCTGCTCCAGTTCACTCTAACCCTGCTCCTTTTCCTGGTTCTTGACTCCTGGTTCCTGACTCCAGCATCAACCACTAGGCCTGACCATTACTGCATCGAACAAGAGGCCAGACAACCCACACTCCGGTTCATGACAGTTTGAATAACTCACCCAAAAAAGGGAGAAAGAACATGTTCCTCTGTATGATGGATCCTGCTATTGTCAATATCTCCAGGTCAGGAATAGTGGACATCTTGCAGAACCTGCAGGCCCAGAATGCTGACTGGGAAGGTCTTGGCCTGGGCCGCTCCACTCTTGGAAAAACCTAGCCTTCTCCTGAGCCAGTTTGAAAACTTTGTTCAAGCCATGGTGATGATTTTCAATTCCTGAGCCATGTGCGTACAGCAGAGGCTGTACTCAAGGCTTATAGTTCGTTTGAATTTGAAAAGGAAACAAGTGGAAGACTGCATTCTGCACATGGTACAGACACTTCAAGTGTTTGGTTGTGCTGTTCAGCTTGTGCAACACTCCAGCAACTTTCCAACACTTAATTAATTATAGCTGTAGGGACATGCTGGACAAATCTGAGGTTATTTACATCTGTGACATCCATTTCTGAGGATCCAGTTCTCCACAATCAATATGCACACCATGTCTCAGAGAAACTCCACCAAAACCACCTGTATGCAAAATTCAAGATGTGTGAACTTGAACAGGACATGGTCAAATATCTTGTATATATTATCTTCACCCAAGGGACTAACTATGGATCTACATGAGGCGGTAGCCATATTCGACTGGGCCACTCCAAAAGATCCACTGGGGTAAAGCAATTCCTCAGTTTCACCATCTTTTACCAGTGGTTTATCAGGGGTTTTTCTAGCCTGGTCACTCCAATGGTGGCACCCTTGTGAAGAAAAGCCCAGTTCATCTGGTCCTCAAAATTCCAGTCTCCCTTCGATCAACTAAAAAGGGTGTTAGCCACAGCCCCCATCCAGATCTTACTAAACAATTCACTATGGAAGCTGAAGCATCAAGTTTACGATAGGTGCAGTGTTATCCTAACAAACAGCTTTGCCCCTGTTCAGTCACTAAAGTCAGTAGAACTACTCAGGCATAAAATTATACATATGAATTAGTACCTTGCTAAATCAGGGTCATAGTTATATTGCGTATCAGCTGGTTCATCCAAGACAAATGGCCCAGAAATTGTGTCATCTACTTTTTTTAACTTCAGCAAGATAGTAGATATTAATTTCACACCCAGGGAGCAATCAGTATAAGACCAGTTGTTCTTGGGTTTCCTTCCAGAGTGGGATTGGAGGCAGTAAATACTGAAGCAAGGAAAGGAATGTGGGTTAAACACTCATCTTAGTCCCCACTGGTCTTTTCAACAGAGAATGAGAAGACAGTCCATCTATTTAAATCCATTTTCATTCCCTCAAGCAGCAAAATATGAGGTTTCATTTTGCATTGCTTACTCACTTGGAGTAGCACTTACTCACCCAAGTCATTTCATTGACTCCTGGGAGACTATTCATGTAAGAAGTTATTTCTGAGAATAAAATTTTAAGAATGTGTCCTCTAATTATTCTTAAATGGAATCTTCATGGCAAGATGCAAATTAATGCCAGAAAGCCAATATCTACTCTGTAATTAGAGTTGACCAGAGGACAGCAATTCCATTTCATGGCAACTTGTGTTTTCATTCTCCATTGGAATGAAAATGAAGCCTTTTGAACATTTTCATGAAAGCAGAAATGTACGTGTCTATCACTCTATACCATGGTGGCTATAGTACCAGCCTGCTATGTGGGAGACCGAGATTCAGTTCTTGTTCTGCCTAATTCAGAGCAGAGGTTTTCATCCCACAGGGACTTGAACCTAACATGCCTACATCCCAAGCCAGTTGCAAACCACAGCTTGTCTCTTGCTGACCTAGAAACAATCCTAATTAATTTTTTGTTGAAACCAATGCATTGCTTTGACAGAGCATATTTCGCCCAAATTTCACTTTGGCAAAAATGATCCAACCACCTGTATCAGTTACATGGGTGCAACTCCCCCGAGAGTTCCCCAAGAACAGAATTAGGCTCTAAACATATAAAGCTGTTTCCACTCCCCAGTCTTTGGCCAGATCTGGCACTAATCTGGGACTTGGACCTTTTGTCATTAGAACAGCCTTCTTTGACTTATTGTATATCCTGAAATAAGGCAGATATACCAGAATGCATAAAAGACTGTATGATTGGTTTATGTATGTTATGTATAATAAATCTTCTGCCTACAGGATGTTTTTTGTCACCTGTAGGTGAAATTCAGCCCTGTGCACAGGGCCAGTGCAAGGTGTATGCACTGCTTAAGTGCCGCCCCTCTACATGAGGCTGAATTTCACCCAGCAGAAGCAGTTTTGAGTCCAGTGATATTTTTGTTTTCACTTATAGCTGTGGTCAAAGGTTAAGAACCTAATTAATTTTTAAAGGTTAAGAGCCTAATTTTTAAAGGTTAGAGGCCCACCTGTGCTCCAGGCCCGTTGGGGAGCTGCACCTGGCCAAGCTGCAGCCAAATGAGGCCCAGCCTGGTTCAGTTCGGTTTGGAGGAGAACAGGGGTGGATCAACAGCAGGTCTGGTACAGTTTGGTCTGGGGAGGGATGCGGGTCTGGACCAGTTCAGGGGGTCTTTCTGGGGAGGGATGTGGGTCTGGTCTGATTTGGAGGGTCGGCCTGGTCTTTTGCGGGCACAGTTTGTCCTGATCCTAGTTTCTGTGCCTCTCTGCCTGGAGGGAAGGACAAGCAAGGCTAGTATGAATAATGACGCTGTAAATAAAATGGATTAAAGTTTTTTATATCTTTTAAATGTTTTAAACAGTTTTAAATCCACCCCAATTTCATACAAAAATGTAATTGAAGCCCTAGTAGTTCATATGAAAAACGTGAAGGCTGAGAAGTTTCCCTATCAGTGAGAGCAGCACATGGCTGGCGTTTTGGCTGCTTTGGCTTTTGTTAGCTGTTTTTACCCACTGTGTTTTATTTTGTATTTTTTCTTTTATAATTTATGTTATGTGCACTGTGTGTATTCTTTTTGCCCTAGAACTACCCCTGCTGGGACCTTAATGGCAGCCATGTCCATCTGCAACTTAATCTTCTAAATATTGTAAATAAAATCTGTGCAGCTGTGCGCTGTGTCAAAGACAACTGTCTTTTACCCTCATTACCCATAGGCGTCCACAAATATGTTTGGGGCTGGGCCCACAAAAGGTTAATCCGGCCCTGAGGCCAACCTGAGGGGGAGAAAAAGGAAGACTCATGACAGCATGTTTGCAGAACTCATGGCTGAGTCATAGATGAAAACCAGGCTGGCTGAGAGGTGGACCCAGAGGGAGAAAGAAATTAATCTCTCCCCGCAGATGGTGGCAGTTGCCAAGGACAGAAGCACCATGGCCAAGGAGAGCACGGAAAAAGGCAGAGAGATGCAGAGGCAGCAGCTCATGGATACTCTCCTGAGTCAGAATGCCCTCCTGCAAAACATGCTTCTGCTTGGCCAGCACACCCTGCAGTCGCATAATTTGAGACCCAACCACATCCTTCAGCCCCTGGACAGTGTTGGCTACTGGGACCAGCAGCAACTCCTAACCTCTGGATCCCCGCAGCAGTGTTCCAGTGGCTCCTAGTCACCCCTCAGACCCTACTTCTGGGCACAGAGAACACTTGCACCTGGATGTCCAGCTTTTTTAAGCCCTGCAATGCCCCTGAGAATTCTGAGCGGAGGTGCTCAATCCCAGAGCCCAGGCATGCAGACAAGACAAGTCAGAGGCAAGGCGTACACTCACCTTTAATTTGATGCATCCTCCTCCCCACCACACACACACCCAAAATCATTGTATTTGAAATGTTCTTACTGTTCCACTTTGAATTCTGTTTGCACTGTTGTGTTGTCCGCCTGCTCCAGCCTCTGTGAAATTTCCCGGTACAGGTGTATGTTCCTGCTGCTCTGGGAGAAGTTTTGGAGGATGGCATACTCTGTCCACACCCTCATCAGCACCAGGGTGTGGTCAGTGGGCCAGGTGGCTGCTCTCAGAGCAGGATCCATGTTCCCCTCTATTGATCTAAAGCATGCAGCAGAAAACTGTTCTTATATGGTCAGAGCAGCTTGCTCCTCCCAGTGATGAAAATGGGGGGACAGGGATCTTTGTAGTTTGAACTATTTTCTTCCTAACTCTTACCAATGTGGGAATGGGGTTAGAGGACGATTGAAACTTGCATCCTGGTACATACCCCATACCCACTCCCACCTCAGGTGTGCTAACTGACTCACCCTCTTCTTGCCTTCAGATGCATGCTTCTGGGGTTTAAGTGTGGATAATAGGGGGTTATGGCACAGCCACAGGCATGGACATATATGCAGTCGCCAGTGTAGATGTACCCACAGATGAGGAACTCAACATTTCAGGGTATGCAGTGAAGGCATGGAAGTATGGCTTGCAGAATCAGCAACACAGTGCAGCATTGCACTGAGCTGAAGGAACATCAATAGAAGAAGGAAATGACAAGGTCAGTGACCCACAGAGCAGACCCCAAACTTGTTTTGCTTAAAGGGAGCCCTGACAACTCCAAGGCTGCTTCCACTCCACAGCTCAAATCATCAGTGCTGAAAGGATTTGCTCCACAGCACTGGGGAAGTAAAGGGGAAGATGGTAAATCAGTCTAAGGATACAGAAACCCTGTCCAAACCAAAACCAAATTCCATAGGGACAAAGGAGAGTTGTAACTGGCCTAAAAAGCTGTAGTTCCAACTCTGACAGAGAGCCAAGAGAGACTGGAACAGAATGTTCTGGAATGGACACCGAGGCAGTTGGTCCCAGGATGACGCTGGCCTTCCTGTGCCTCAAGGGTCCAAATCTTTGTAGTGTGGGTATGTTTGACCTGTGCTGTGCCAGGGATCTGAGACCCAACTGTAGGAATCCATTCACTGTGGTACCTTCAGAGCAATGGTCCCCAACTTGTGGCCCTTGGAGGTGACAGTGTTAGGAAGAACATGTGCATTTGACTATGGTGGGAAATGTGCTCCCTGCACCACACCCTATAAGTGTTAAACAGAAGCCAGAATCAGGTTTGTGGCAATGGGGAGGAGATGGGAGAGCCCCCGCCTCCTTGCCTACCTCCCACCACTTCCCCTGAAGCCTCAGGAATGGCTTTGGTGTGAGCTCGGAGTGCTCTGAACTGAGCAGTCGCTGTCCCTTCTCTGCTCCCATGTTGAATTGCAAGGGAGGAAGGAGAGGAAGAGTAGTTGTGACAGCTCCATTGTCTGCTTTCCTGAAGTTATGGGAGCCCTAGGGAAAGCAGGAAAAGAGCTCGACTACCTCTCCTAACCCTAGGGCAGTGCCTGGTGAAGGATGGCTCCCCTCTTCCACACAGGGCTGCTCAGGAGAAGCGAAGAACCAATAATCTCTCTGATTCTCTACCCCAGCCCACATTAAAGCAACCTGGGTGCTGCTCTAACTTGTGCCAGCAGGCTCAGATCTCCAAGGAACCATATGCCAGCTGGGGAATGCTGGAGCATAGCAAACTCAGCCATTCTCCCTCTCTACCTCCTGCCATGCTGGCCCTACGCTCCGGGGGATTCCCCACATTTTTCAGACATTGAGGTTCCCTTCTTTGCACAGACTTTAGGGCATTGATCTAGACCAAAGGGCCTGATCCTGGAAACACTTAAGTTACTCAGAGGTGTAATGTTGACAGGATCAGGCCCAAAGGCAGAAGGAATAATTCTATAAAACAAAAAGCTGTTGGGCTGTAGGGCAGATAAGCCTGGGGAAGGGAGAAACATGGGCTTCCTGCTCTAAACAGAAACACGGGACTTCTGCAGAAAGCAAAGCTGTACCTTGATTCCAAGAGGCCAGAAATGATTCTAGGAGGGCCTGTGAATTTCACTGCAAAGTAGAGGCAGGAAAGAGATACTAAATTATGCTTTATTCTGTGACTACACGGAGCCTGTATCTCGCAGAGAGAGAACTTTTCATATGATTTTATGCTGGCATTTTTCTTTCTCAGATGAGTTAGGATTTGGGGATGGGAGTGTTGGGTTTCTGATTGGGGGTGGGGAGAGATCTGCTGAATTCAAGGCATTGGCCATGTGTGGTTTTTGGTTGTTGGTAGGTTTTTTTTTTTTGGTTTGAGGTTTTGGGGTTTTTTTGCCATTGCATTACTACATTAGGTTTGACTCTTTCTTTTAATTGGAAGTTGGTGCCAGATTGCTCTTGTTGTCAACTTTCCTCTTTAAGAAGTTGTAAAGCTAATCCGGCTAACCTAGTGAGAATCTGAGGTTTTTCAAGACAGGATAAATAGAGCTGCTTTCTTTTCAGGTAGGAACAGAGCTTCTCACGTATATTCTTACCTTGTGTAACAAAATATTAAGCATTCCTTTCTCTGTCCCCATCCTGCTTTGATAACTCTATATCCTTCCCTCCAGATCCCTTTGCAATATTACAGATTACAAAGCATGTTATCCTCTCTTAATGTTACAAGTGACTGTATATTTGTTTTTCTCTTTTTATTCTTATTTCCAGTCTAAATGTAACAAGTTGGAAATGGTTTTCTAATGGCACATAGCTAGTTGTGATATGTCGGATATATAGGAGTCTAGTTTAAGTAGCGTTACTGAAAGGAATAGTACAGATTATAGCAGGATATGCTTGGTTGGCTCATAGTTTGTCTGAGTAGTCACTGCTGATATTATGTATCATTCATAAAAGGTTTAAAAATAGCATGCGTTTTGTTACAGCTTGCTATGATTTTTAGGAATGAAAAAACAAGGACAAAAATGTATGAGACTGATACGGCTAGGAAAATACCTATCTATATATTCAAGAAATCATATTACGACTTTGGCTTCATGGTGAAAAATTTAAGCAGAATTTTTAAAATACTGAAGACAGTCGTTTTCTATTTGCTGAAGAAGAATTATTTTTGTTTCTTTAAATTTGGTGAAAGAAACTCTATTTTTAAAACACATTAGTTGTTTTGGAGTATAAAATCGGTAGGCATATATTTTGTTCCTGCATACATGTAAAACTGTATATACATTTTGAGAGTAGTTAGTGACCTGCAGGTTAAATTCTCTCTTTGTAATGAATACCTTTACTGGACATTGTTTTTGAAAATAACACACGATGCTGTTATATTTAAGTAGGGCTGTACAACAAATTAGCACACAACATGACTTACAGTAATGTAAAAGTATCTCTCTTTGATTGACTAGTAAACTCACAGGACTGTAAACAGAACTCCAGCAGATTGAAATGGGAGTACAAAGAGTGCAGGACCATTACAATGCATTTGGCATGTTTTAACTTTAATTTAAATGCTTGCTCTCTTTCAATGACTTTTTCATATTTTTGGATTTTAAAGGATAGCCTCTTTTACACTTTTTTTCTTTAGATTGATTAGTGTGTGTGTGGGAAGGAGGGGGGATTATTTTATGTTTCTTTGGTTTTTTAATTAACCAAACACATGCAGGACTCTTTACAGAGTTAAAAATACAATCAGAAAGTACCTGCAGGGATATTTTTAATTAAACAAATTGGCTGAAAAAAATTAGCCTTGGTTGTGATTCTTTTCAGCAGTTGTTTCGGCATTTTGCAATAACTACTTTAGTCACAGGCAGGTTTGCCAACATTGTATTTCAAAAATAAGGGGCTGTTTTCTTAGCACCTCTACCCCACCCCTCCTCCTCATATTATTATTATTAATGATAATAATAAATAATAATAAGCAGTACTCACCTACCTTCGCCCGCGGTATTCCTTGCTGCCTTTTGCAGCACTCAACAACTCCCGATCTGTTGTACAGAGATGAAGAAACAAGAGATGTCCCTTGTCAGAGGGGACAGTTGGCAACTCTGTTCACAGCAGTGTTGTGCGGGAATGTTGGGGAAATGATTTGAAATTAAAAATCAATGTATACGGTGCGTGTATGACAATGATTAATATTACTATTAATGTTTCTTCATTGTTCAAAGAAGCAGAAACATTTCCCATATGCAAAATGGGCCCCATTCTCCTTTTTTTTTTTTTTTTTTTTAATATCTGTAGACATGAATGAAAAAACTCATCTGAGACGGGAAGTAAACACTATCTGTATTTAATAAATGTCATATACCATTTAGGCATAGGAATAAAACACACACGTATTTAAAGCTGTCTGTAGCATAAAATACCTGAGGAAATGGGGATCGCTGACACATTTTAAAAATGTCTAACTTGTCTTTAACTAATCCTGTATTGTTGCTTTAATACAAATTCATGATAATATTTCATAAAGGACTAATAAATGTCAGGTAATCAATTATATGAAAAAAATAACGTCTTAGAAATCAGACTTCCTTAAAGCACTCTGCTAATAAACACTTACCGTGCAGTACAGGGACGCTAGGCAATAGGCTGTGCAGATTATAAAAGTGCAGATTAGCAGAATCCTATTTACATGTATCTAGATCTATATCCACAGAGCTCTTTGGGAGTGGATCTTAGGGAGAATTGCTTTCAGGTTCCAGGGTCATATATTTGTGCACATACACCATATATAGAGAGACAGAGAGAAAATAATGTATTGTTGACTGCAGTATTTTCACATTGTGAAAATAAATCTGCCCGACAGTTACACGCCTTTTAAGTGTCTAATAAAAATATGTGCTACTTTACATGAAGTTTCCTTATGAACGCCTAAATGTCTAATCCATGCCCTACGTATCTTTATTTTATCCATGTTGTGTTCCAGATATATAGAGTCTCATATAGAGGCTAATTTGTGATTGAAGGCAATATCCCAGAACATTAGTCTAAAAAACATTAAGATCTTCTTAACGATTAATTTGGTAATGGGTTTTTTTTCCTATTAAGCAAAGCCTGAGAATACACATTGGGTAAATTAACCCGTTAAAGACCTTAGTCTGACTTAAACAAATTGTTAGAAGGCATTTATAGTTCTGATTTATGTTTAAAATATTTTTTTTACTCTGTTTTACATAATCACAAAGATTTCATGGCAGTAAATAAGAACTCTTCATAATTAAGGACAGGCTTGAGCTATTTAAATGGAGCTCTAACAGCTATCATTTCAAAAGCCTTTAATAAAGCACAGTAATCCTAAAATTTAACCTAATTAAAAATATCACATAGAAGATTTCAAACAGACTTTAAAATGTAATTTATTGGGTCTTCCCATCTCATATACAATCTATTAAGAGATCTTTTCTTAAATCTATGGGTGAATATTTTTTCTCCTCTTTCCTTCATATTTCACATAATAGCTTTGACTAATTGTATTCTATGAACATGTAAAATAAAATTCAGACATAATCGCATAATATTTAATCCACTGAACACGATATCATATCTGTCCCTACTTTATGATACGCAGGCCAGTGCAGTTTCATGTTTCAGTATTCTTCATACTAAGGAAATGGAATCTGTAATTACTTCAATGAACTACACATTTTTGCTATTTGGGGTGAGTTAAAAAAATTGTTTGAGTTCTCAAATACATTTTTGATAATTCTATAATTCTTATATGTAAGAATTATAATATATGTTCTTATATAATTTTCATATAGATATAATTCTTCTTTCCCTTAGACATCTGTGTTTCATTAATGCCAACAGTTGCATTTTCACATATTCACTGCAAATGTTGCTGTGCCGTTTTCTGGATTTAACTCTATATTGAAAATGTAGATATAGCACAATAGGGAAACAATTCCAAACTATAATTATGAACTATAAATTCTTGTTCCTTATGATCAAATAAGAATTGCTTATACCAGTTTACAACCTAACACATGTTATATCATGCAACACATGTTATATCACATGTTATATCATGCAACGTTAAAAGAATATTTCAAGATAGACTTGAATAACTTGTCGTACGTATTGCTTAATGCCTCTACTCCATACAATTGATCAAGCTTTGCACAAGAAATGGAAAATTTGGGCCTGGCATGCTCTGAATAATAAACTATTTTGTACAAGAGAGAACTGACTATGATGATACTAAATGATGTTAATAGTGTCCTTTGTATATTTCAAACTTTTAAAAACAACTTTATCTTCCCTCTGAGGCTGTTTCTGCTAATAGGACCAAAAGGACCAGATGCTTTGAAACTGTTTGTAGACTCTTTGCCTTGGAGCTTCTGAGATGTAGGATGTTTCTTTTACACTAATATACAAAACTATTTTAGCTTTGATATGTAACGGTTAAATAAATATCAGTTCAAGTGAAATTTTATTTTCTTGTCTAAGCATATAGCTTGAACACATGATTCAAAGACATCCTTTTAAACAGACAAAAGTTATGAACCTCATCTGAGTGTGCTACAACCTGGTAATTCATGGCATTAATCTCTGGTATAGTCACTATAATCACCTTTGATTACAGTTAGTGATTTGTACGTCATACTCTGCCTCTTCAAGTTACGTTAGTGTGTTTGGAAACAGAATCTGTTCTGAAATACCCTTTTCTGTAAGAGACTGAAGCCCATAAATAACTTGACATTTGCTGATGTTGCTGCCATGTTGGTCCCAGGATATTAGAGAGACAAGATGGGTAAGGTAATATCTTCTATTGGCCCAACTTCTGTTGATGAGAGAGGCAAATTTGATCAGAGCTTATTGAATGCTGCTGGTGTCCTTTAGTACTTTCATGTGCACAAGAACTATCATTAAGAAATATCCAAAGGAAGGAAGCGGAAGGGAAGGGGCTAACATCAGATTTCACTGTCCGAGTCTTCCTCAGGCAAATCAATTCATCCCATCAATAAAAGGGGTGAAATATTTACCGTCTCCACCACACAGGGGTATTGTGCGGCTTAATTCATAAATGACAGATAATATACAAATGCTAAGTATATTGGCCCTGATCCTATAACAGGATCCATTTGGATGAAATCCCATTGAAGTCACTGGGGTTTTGCATTGCTGCAGGGATCTGTCTTTTGCAGGAGTGGGCCTGGAAATCCAAGTGATATTAGCTAAGGTCCTGATCCTGCAAAGCCTCAAACACATGCTTAATTTTATGCAATCTGAATAGCCCCATTGACTTCAATCAAGCAGTGTGCACAGTTCAACATGTGCATAAGTCTTTGCGGTTCCACATTCCACAGAGATCAGTCCACACTAAGATCAGAATCAGACCCTCTCTAACAAATGCAGTTGCTACTAGCAGAATTGTAGCCTGGTTACCCAGATCAACACAGACAAGGATTTTTTGGAGGTGAGCTGGGTTAGAAAACTTTGCTTAGGGTAGCAATATGATCTACAACATGGTTCATTAGCACACTTCACAGAACAAATTCCTGCCTGAACCAGTCTGGGATGCTAGAATTCTGGTAAATGTGGACCCAGTTTAATCTCAATTGAAGTCAGAGTGGTGCTGATCACAAGAAGGAGAGGACTTGTTTTATGGCTGCAAACTATCATATGATAAAAATGAAAGCATTGAGAGAAAGGGAGAGGGAATCCTTGTGCATCTTGCAATGAAAGCAAGCAATCTGAACCAGAAAGATGCAACAGTTTGGGGAACAGGATGAAAATTCCACTGAAGTATCCTCTTTTTAATAGAAAAATGTGTTTTTTCCCATTGATGAGAGTTTAAACATACAGTCTGTGCTGCTGGGAATAAACAGGAAACATTTTCTGCATCAAAAGAAAATAGTTCTGAACCTTTTGATTCATTTCCTACAGTGTATTATTCATTACTCCGAACAATAACAGAGCATGCAGCACTGAACTACCTGTCAAGCTGCTGAGATTTATGCTTTTGGTAGTCCTGATCCAATATGGTGTAGTGAAACATTGCTCACTGGTGGGTCAGCCAGAACGGAACAGCATGAGGCATTGAGGAACCACTTTGTGAATTAAACTAAATTGGAAAAAGGCATTCTTATTCTGGAAGAAGAGCATCCACACAGGGGCTTTTACTGAAATAACTATTCCAAAATAGCTACATTGGTAAATTTCCAAGTGGACAAAGCCAGTTATACACACACACCCCGCAACGGTGGGTTTTGGTTCAGTGTAGTTCATGGACTCAAAGATTCAACACAAGGCCAGCTATGATGGCTCCATTCCCCCAATGACTCCTGTATGCCGGGGGAATCCCCATGTAGCTGGACAAAATGGCTTTGAGGCTGCTTTGCATCGCAGCCTTAGACGCTTCCTTACAAGATCTAGCCCAGTGTGTATGGGCCATAATTTGCCCATAAAAAAAATTCTAAATAATGGAATCATGGTGGGCAGCCACCACAACAAATGACTTGTAGTTTTGTTAGTGGAGCGAGGGCTGTGATGCTCATGCTGATCAGAAACTCTGCTAGAGCTTGTCAAAAAATTTCAACTAAACTTTTTTCTGTGGAAAAACACTTTCCTCTAAACAAAAATGTTTCACGGAAATATATCATTTTCAACAAAATGTACATATAACTTTAGCGCCCCCGTGGCCAAGATGGAATCTGCTCCGCAGGCAGCTCCAGCCAAGAAAAGGCATGCACAGGAACACAGCAGGGAAAGTCTCTTTCACCCCACGGGCACCTGTTCCAAACCCCCAGGAACAAACACACACACACACTGGAAGAGGACAATGAATAGAGGAAAGGGAAATATTTATTCAGAGGGATGAATGGAGAAAAACAACAGGAGGAAAATAGGGGGAGCAGTAAAAGAGGTTTGCATTCAACACAAGGCCCCACAGGCCTCGCGGTACCACAGTCTGCAAGGGCAGACACTGAGCAATGCGTCTACACTTAGAGTTCAGGAGTCCTGGGCAAAGTTCCAGTCTGGTGGTGAGTCTTGGGTGCTCCTGGTCATCTTCAGCACCAGTAAACATTCCCCAACAAAGCCCTTCGGTGGACTCTTCTGCAGCTCTCTGCAAACCCATACAGAGCAACAACCTCCCCACTTAGCTAGTTTCAGCCTCCCTCCTTATTCCAAATGCAAAGTCACAAGCCCCGGTACTCATGATCCCATACAACTCTGGGCAACGGTGATACTGGGTCCAGCTTAGGGCCCCCATTGGTCAGGAGCATCCCCATCATCCAACCCAGGTACAGAGAGAATATTTTCTTCATTGCAGTTTATTCAACTAGTTCAGTTAAAGTTGAGAAATCAGTTGGGAGTTGAAAAAGCAGGAAAGCTTGTTTTCCTTTTCTAATCTATGAATAAAAACTGGGGGGCGAAAGGATGAGAGGTACTAATTCTAAAATCTTGAAGGACAGGTGACCAGAAACAATCACATTAATTCACTAACTTCAGAGAATGCATCCTTTGTTTAATAAATCAGTTAGTTTTAAATACCAAACACTTTTTGAGCAACTCACTTGTTTTTCTTATGTGTCCAACACATTTAAGGTAGTTTTATTTAACTAATAAAACCATTTTTAAATGCTGTTTTTCTGCATTTTGAATTAAATTACAATTTCCCTCAAAATGCAGCTTGACAAAACTCATGAGTAAAAAATGAATCATCCAGTAAATAAATACATCATTTATTATTTTCTAATATAAAAAATTAAGGATATGAATAAATGTATGTTAAGCTATATAACTTGCTTAAATAAATATGTACAGATATAGTGTATCCTTCTGGTTAGCAAAGGAAATACCAAATTATACCAGTCAATGAGAGTTAATCTTTCTTAAGGAATATATCCAAAAAGTACAAATGCAAAGTGAGATTAAAGTTGATGATTGAAATTAGGGTGTTCTGCTTCCTTGCTGGGCCTGGATTCTGTGGGTGGAGGAGGAATCAGCTTTATCAGTGCTGGGTCCATGTGTGAAATATCCCAGCATCCGCTTGGCATAAGAAGCCTGTTTGGTAAATAGCCTGTTCTGTGACAAGCCAGGTAAAACTGTAGACTGTTTACTAACCCAGCTTTCAGCATCCCAAGTCTTCTGGACCAGTCTGCCCTGAGAAGAAGACCATTCCAGGCAGAGGGGAAGAAAGTTACCAAGCACGGGTGGCAACTCAGCCACAGGGAGAGACCATGGTGCATCATGGGGGATGAAGTCCAGCCTAATTTCCTGCCAGCATGCCCGCCTGGCTCCTTAACAGTCGTCTTTGAAACAGGAGTAGATGAAAGTGCATTAACAAACTGTTAACATGCATCAGCAATGTCCACATGGACAGTTTGTCCACAGCAGGCTAGCGCAGGGTAGGTTCACACCTCAGCTGGCCGCAAACCAAAGGTTGTGACAAAGCAAGCAAGGGCCATCAATAGTGAATGACTTTCACCTGCTCGAATAGTGGGGTGTCTGCCAGCAGGGCCTTTGCCTTGGAATGGACACTCTTCACAGACACCTATCTGGAGAGGAGGTCAGGCTAGAATCCTTCCTCGACATGCACCCAGTCTAAGTACATGGCTGAGAGAATTGCAGCTTCTTTGCTTGAAGTTGAACACCAAACCCTGAGGCGGCAGGGACTGATTTAAGAGGTAGCTTGTGACACCAAATACAAGCTTTGCCCAGGCGCAGGGCTTTGCTCACTCAGAATTCAATGCAGGATCAGGGTCTCATTAGTAATCAGTGTAAAGCATAAGTTTTTAAGGAAGCCAACTATATGCATGGAACGTTAACACTATTAACTTTACTTTACACTGGCTATGCAAATAAGTGGTGGAATAAAATTCATGTGGGTGAATATGTGCTGCTAATGGTTTTTTTCAAAGGCTCGTAACTACGTAAAAATAGCCTAGAATGTTAAAAAGTTCAAAGAAATGCTAAACTGTCTCTTTTCTTTCCAGTACCATGCTGTGTATTTTTTCTATTAAGATAAACAGAACACAGGCCACATGCTGAGACACTGTAACTTGTCGTCATTTTACATTGATCAAAAGCTCTGGTTTTGTACATATGGAATCCACTGGTAATGGTGTGTTACATGCCCCCTCCCCCATGCCCAATCCATAGAGGATGAGAGTCGATGATAGCCCTTAGAGCCTGCCTCTTTAGACCTAGCTGTAGGGATGCTTACTTTCTAGCTCTGGGGTTCCTTGGTTCAATTCCTGGTGTCAGTCAGGGGATGGTGGCTGTCACCCATACACATTTTCTACATGTAAGGTAGAATTTGCATTTTCCCTGTGAGCGCTCCAGATGCCAGCATGAGCCTGACTCTGCAAACACTTACTATTTAACTTTACTTAGGTGAGTAGTTCCACTGACTTCAGTGGTGTGAATAAATCTGAGCTTGTGTTAGCAAGATAGCTCAAGTTAAAGGTTCTTGTGTGTAGATGGAACTCAAGTTAGGGGCCACACTGGAGTTATAACTCAAATTAACTTTGCACTGAAGACACAAGTACTTAGATGCAGCTCTTTCCTAACTGAGGTAGGGACAACATGCTGAGTCTTAGGCAGGTTAAGGACCCATTTACAATGCAATAGCACCTGTTTGGGGGAAATATTTTTAAACCCAGGTTTAAAAAATAGTTTCTGTGAACACATTTATGCTGGTGGGTATGGATGGAGCATAGCTGTGTTCAAAGCATGCCCACAAGTGAGGAATATAATACAGTCAGGATTCATCTTCACTTCCTGTTATCAGCAGTGAATTTTGATGCCATTTCATTCCAGTGTTTTAATGGTGGGTGAAGTGATTTCTGTATCTAAAATCTGTAAGCTTTATGAAGTGGTTTGGAATCTTTAGCGATGAATGGCAGGAGCTATTTGCATGTAAGATCTAATACAGTAGTTATTAAAAATGTTACTGATTTTGCATCAAAACTAAATAAGAGTGAGGGCCAGATTTTTAACAAGTTTGGCTCACAGTTGGGTGCCTGATTTGCAATGACCACAATTGCATATGCTGATCTGGTAATTACATGCACAAATGGTTAATTCTGATCATTTGCATGTGCAATTAGCCAATTTGTGCATGCAGTACTGATAACTGTACACCCACAGCTTTAAGCAAACTGACCCAGAATACAGGTTTCAGAGTAACAGCCGTGTTAGTCTGTATTCACAAAAAGAAAAGGAGGACTTGTGGCACCTTAGAGACTAACTAATTTATTTGAGCATAAGCTTTCGTGAGCTACAGCTCACTTCATCAGATGCATACTGTGGAAAGTGTAGAAGATCTTTTTATACACACAAAGCATGAAAAAATACCTCCCCTGACCCCACTCTCCTGCTGGTAATAGCTTATCTAAAGTGATCACTCTCCTCACAGTGTGTATGATAATCAAGGTGGGCCATTTCCAGCACAAATCCAGGTTTTCTTCCCCCCCCCCCCCCCCCACAAACCCACTCTCCTGTTGGTAATAGCTTATCTAAAGTGACCACTCTCCTTACAATGTGTATGATAATCAAGGTGGGCCATTTCCAGCACAAATCCAGGGTTTAACAAGAACGTCTGGGGGGGGAGGGGGAATAGGCGTAAGAGCCAAAGAGGTGCAGAACTTAGTTACACACAAAAACTAGTTAATACCTAGATATCATCAAGATCCCTCCAAAATCCATTGCTACTGCCTCTTTGAATGTCACAAAAGAGTCCAGTGGAGGGCAACAAAAATTGTTAGTGGCCTGGGGCACATGACTTATGAGGAGATGCTGAGGGAATTGCGCTTATTTAGTCTGCAGAAGAGAAGAGTGAGGGGGGATTTGATAGAAGCCTTCAACTACCTGAAGGGGGGTTCCAAAGAGGATGGAGCTGAGCTGTTCTTAGTGATGGCAGATGATAGAACAAGGAGCAATGGTCTCAAGTTGCAGTGGGGGAGGGCTAGGTTGGATAACAGGAAAAACTATTTCACTCAAAGGGTGGTGAAGCACTGGTATGGGTTACCTCGGGAAGTGGTGGAATCAATATCCTTTGAGGTTTTTAAGGCCTGGCTTGACAAAGCCCTGGCTGGGATCATTTAGTTGGGTTATGCTACTTTGAGCAGGGGGTTCGACTAGATGACCTTCTGAGTCTCTTCCAACCCTAGTCTTCTATGACCTCAAAAATCTTGCCCTGTGGCTATTTTCAAGACAATGCTTTTTTGAGGCCCTCTTTCCCCAATCAACTTTCTCTTACCCTAACCTATGCTGTGGTGCTCCCAGCACTCTGTTCTATTTGTACATGCAAAGGTGGAAAGGGACACATTTTCACACCCAGATCCAGTCTTTCAGCCCCACAAAGTTGGCCGTTTCCTTAATTGGGCGGGGGGGGGGAAATAAGGAATATAAAGGATAATTTCATTTTTAAAGGTGATCTGTAAAGGGGCAATAACTGAGACTGTGCCTTTGTTTGATTTTCTTCTGATGTGTAAAGGAGGCACAAAGATTTGGGGACCTGGGTGTTTTTTTGTTTGTATGTTTGTTTTTGTTTGTTTTTTGGGGAGGGAAGATACATTTATGCCTCTTTTTATATTAAAAATCCAGGTCCTGTTTAGCCTGGGGGACTCATGCTTTGTCTTTGTCTAGACTAGAGTTGGTGGTCCTGTTATAATTTGAGCTAATTTCAAAAATGCTAATTATGTTGATAACTAAGGCTCTCCGCAAATGTTTGATCTGGAGCACAAAGTTTTGTGGTTTGCTGGAGGCTGAGCCCCCATGTCCTGATACAAACAAACATTTGCATGTACATTGGTCAAACTGGACAGACTCTGTGTAAAAGAAAAATGGACACAAATCAGACATCAAAAATTATAACATTCAAAAACCAGTTGGAGAACACGTCAATCTCTCTGGTCACTTGATTACAGACCTAAAAGTGGCAATACTTCAACCAAAAACACTTCAAAAACAGACTCTAACGAGAGACTGCTGAATTGGAATTAATTTGCAAACTGGATATAAATAACTTAGGCTTGAATAAAGACTGGGAGTGGATGGGTCATTACACAAAGTAAAACTATTTCCCCTTGTTTATTTCCCCTCCCTCCCCCCGACATTCCTCAGACGTTCTTCTCAACTGCTGGAAATAGCCCACCTTGATTATCACTACAAAAGTCCCCCCTCTCCCCCCCCCCCCCCGCTCTCCTGCTGGTAATAGCTCACCTTAAGTGATCACTCTCTTGTTACAGTGTGTATGGTAACACGCATTGTTTCATGTTCTCTATGTATATAAATCTCCCCACTGTATTTTCCACTGAATGCATCCGATGAAGTGAGCTGTAGCTCACAAAAGCTTATGCTTAAATACATGTGTCAGTCTCTAAGGTGCCACAAGTCCTCCTTTTCTTTTTGCGAATACAGACTAACACGGCTGCTACTCTGAAACCAACCATTTGCAGAGTGTCTAGATTAGCATTTACACTCACTTAACAAGCAATTGGCAATCAATTACAATAGGAGTACAAATGCTAATCTAGACAAAGCCTATGACAACAGGAGAACTAGTGAAATGATAACCTCACAAGAATCAAGAGATAGAAAATTGAGCAATGGAGAGGGGAAGGGATTTTAAATCACAGTTCAAAAAACTCTGTGGTTTGTCTTATTTTGTTAACACCTATCTAACGTCAGTGCCAAATGAATATTTTGGATAAAGGATGCATGGGTGCAAGGGAGGGATGAGAGAGACAAATTTGCCCCCTAGGGGGCCACAAAACTATCCTGGGGGCCTGACATTGAATGAGGATATTGATATAACAGGCATCACAGAAATTTGGTGAAATGGGGATAATCAACAGGTAATATCAGTGTATAAAATATATAGGCATGACAGAGTAGGCCATGCTGGTGGGGCAGTGGCATTCTATGTTAAAGAAAGCATAGCATCAAATAAGGTAAAAATATTAAATGAAACAAAGTGTACCATAGAATCTCTAGGGATAAAAATTCCAGGCTTGAATAAAAAGAATATAACAGTAGGAATGACCACCTAGCCAGGATGGTGACAGTGATCGTGAAATGCTAAGGGAGGATAGAGAGGCTACAAGAACAGAAAACCCAATAATAATGGGGGATTTCAGCTATCCCCATGTTGACCGGGTACATGTCACCTCAGGATGGGATGCAGAGATAAAATTTCTAGACACCATTCATGACTGCTTCTTGGAGCAGCTAGTCCTGGAACCCACAAGGGAGAGGCAATTCTTGATTTAGTCCTAAGTGGTACATGGGATCTGGCCCCAGAGGTGAATATGGCTGAAGTGCTCAGTAATAGTGACCATAATGTAATTAAATTTAACATTCATGTAAGAGGGAAAATACCAAAGAAACTCACCACAGTAGCATTTAACTTCAAAAAGGTGAACTACACAAAAATGAGGAAGCTATTTAAATGGAAATCAATAGGAACAGTCACAAGGGTGAAATGCCTGCAAGCTGCATGGAAACTATTAAAATCACCATAACAGAGGCTCAAACTAAATGTGTATCCCAAATAATTTTTTTTTAAACGAGAGGACCAAAAAAATGCAACCATGGCTAAACAATGCAGTAAAAGAGGCGGTTAGGGGCAAAAAGACATCCTTTAAAAATTGGAAGTCAGATCCTACTGAGGAAAATAGAAAGGAGCATAAACTCTGGCAAGTCAAGTTTAAAAGTTGGGTTTCAGAGTAACAGCCGTGTTAGTCTGTATTCGCAAAAAGAAAAGGAGTACTTGTGGCACCTTAGAGACTAACCAGTTTATTTGAGCATGAGCTTTCGTGAGCTACAGCTCACTTCATCAGATACATACCGTGGAAACTGCAGCAGACTTTATATATACAAGGTGCCACAAGTTTAAAAGTGTAATTAGTATAATTACTGCACTCATTATTCAAGGTGTGGGCACCCCATGAATTTATATAGTAGCATTATGATATTGTCAGTATTATTTTCTATCCCTTTCCTAATAGTTCCTAACATTCTGTTAGCTTTTTTGGTTGCTGCTGTGCACTGAGCTGAAGTTTTTAGAGAACTATCCACGGTGATTCCCAAGATCTCTTATTTGAGTGGTAACATTAGAACCCATCATTATATATGTATAGCTGGGAAAATTTTTCCAGTGTGCATTACTTTGCATTTATCATCATTGAATTTCATCTGCCATTTTGTTGACCAGATACCTAGTTTTGGGAGAAACCCGGTAACTCTTTGCTGTCAGCTTTGGAGTTAACTATCTTGTGTAATCTTGTATTATCTGCAAACTTTGCCATTGCATTGTTTACCCCTTTTTCCAGATCATTTATGATTATGTTGAATAGTGTTGGATCATATTAAAGAAGTTCTGTATTAAAATCACAAATGAGTTTGATTCCCCATAGTTTAAATTCCAGGGTATTACTAATTAAGAGGTCTCTTGGTTTTTAGTACTGTTTCTCTCCCTCTATGTGTGAAAATTGCAAACTGCTAATTGTGTTAGTACATTCTAAGACAGAGTCTGTTCTCAAAGCAATTCTTTGTAACAACTACTCACACAGAGAGAGACTCAAAGTAATACTCTGTAACAACAGAAACAGCACCCAGAGACTCCCCGCCCTTTTGTTGTATTCATCTCACTTTGTTAACAATTGTGATTAAAATAGAGATAGAGGATGTATGTGCATGGATGCTTGGTGTGGATAATAACTGAATGATCAGGGAGGTGCCAGCCTAAGAATGCAGTGTCCATCAGCTGAAGAAGGCGTCAAGTGGAAATAACCAGAGGACCCCCGGAGGGCAGACTGGAATCCACCCAACAGCCTCAAGAATGGGAGAACCAAAGAACAAGATAACATCTGGCAGCACAGAGCCGTCAGGAATGTGCCATCTGCTGATTGATTCAGCAGCAGCATGATGAAGCAATTCCCATAGACTGGCATAGGAAAAAATTCCTATACAAATGGACTCTAGAAAGTGAGAACTTTGGGGTCTGATTCTGCAAACCAACTTCCAGGAGCATCAGATGAGCATCTGACAAGGCCCTGCTCCCTCCTCATGCCCAGGCCACCTGGCCAGTGGCTTGGCATGAGCAACTCTAAGGCTTGTAACTATGATAACAACCTTGCAGAACCTCTGTTTGTGTGCGTGTGTATGAATGAATGTATGAATAAATATGAGATTGAATGGAATGTTATCGCTATAACTAACTGCTTACTAGGATTCTTTCTGTATTCACAATAAATGTGGTGTTTTGCCTTTTCCCCTTTAATAAGATCCTGCTGGTTTTTATTTTATTGGTATAACAATAGCACTGGTGCCAGTACAGATCCTTGGGGGATTCTGCTCTTTATTGCTCTCCACTGTGAAAACTGACCATTTATTTCTACCATTCGCTTCCTATCTTTTAACCAGATTCTGATCCATGAGAGGATCTTCCCTCTTATCCCATGTCTGCTTACTTTGCTTAAGACCCTTTAGTGTCAGGGCTGGCAGGTTTGTAGAAACGTTGGTGCCCCACCAACCCGCCCCTGCTTAAACTCTGCCCCCCCAAACTCCGCCCCCCACCTGCCCAAGGCTCTGGGAGGGAGTTTGGGTGGGCGAGGAGGTCTGAGGTGCAGGCCCTAGGCTGGGGCAGGGGATTGGGGTGCAGGCTCTGGGAGGGAGTTTGGGGATGGGAAGGGGTGTGGAGGGAGGGGGTGCAGGTTCTGGGAGGGAATTTGGGGATGGGAGGGGGTGCAGGGCTGTGGGGTGAGGCTGCAGATGAGGGGTTTGGGGTATGGGAAGGGCTCAGGACAAGAGTAGGGGTATAGGGGGTGAGGACTCTGTCTGGGGCTGGGAAAGAGGGGTTTGGGTGTGGGAGGGGCTCAGGCTGAGAGTAGGAGTGTGTGGGTGAGGGCTCTGTCTGGGGCTGGGAGGTTTGGGGGGTTAGAGAGGCTCAGGGCTGGGGCAGAGGGTTGGAGTGCAGGGGGATGAGGGCTCTGTCTGGGGCTGGAGATGAGGGGTTTATGGTGTTGGAGGGGGTGCAGGGCTAGGGTAGAGGGTGCGGTGGGGGTGTGGCTCTGGGGTGGGGCAGGGCTAGGGATGAGTTTGGGTTGCAGGCAGGCTTCTCTGGGACAGGGGCCAGAGAGGAGGACTCCCCCCAGCTCTTTCTCTGCCAGCAGCAGCGAGCTCTGGGGGAGGAGCCCCTCTTTCCCGCCCCCCAGCAGCACACTCACCCCCACCACTGTCACTGCATGTGCTCCTAGGGCCCCTCTCAGGTTCAGGAATCTCCCTCGCCTCCCCCGTGCTGGGTGCCGGGGGGTGCTGCCCACATCCCCTCCCCTGCTGTGGCCTCTGACTGTAGCCTCACTGGGGGTGAGGGATGGGGCTTCCTCCTTGCCCAGCATGGGGCAGGAGCAGTGACTGCGGGCGTGGGGGGGCCCCTGTGCTAGTGGAGGGGCCCGCCGGAAAAAGGCAGGGTCTGAGGTGGAAGGGCAGGCTCAGTGTGCCCTGGCAGTGGAGATGAGCGGGGGGCACTAGGACCCTGTGGCAGCAGTTGCTGCAGGGAGGCAGCATGGATCTTCATGGATGAGGCAATGGCAGGGATGCTCTGTTCCAGGGCCCCAGGAGGCGCGCGGCGGGGGCTGGGGGAGGCAGCAAGAGGGGGCCGGGGGACACTCGGGGGAGGCACGGGGGGTGGCAGGTGGGACCAGGGGCAACACCTGGCCTCAAATATTGGTGGAGTTGGGCCCCTGGGTTCTGAATATTGCTGGTGCTAAGGCACCACGTGGAGATATAACTCCCCGCCCCTGTTTGGTGTGGGACCTTGTCAAAGGCTTTCTGAAAATCCAAGAACACTTTATTTCCTGGAACACCCTTATCCACAGGATTCTTGACAGACCCAAAGAATTCTAATAGATTAGTGAGGTATGATTTCCCTTTACAAAAGCCGTGTTGATGCTTTCCAGCGACAAATAGTATTTATCTCTGTGTCTGATAATTCTGTTCTTTACTATAGTTTCTGCCAATTTGGCTGGTACTAAAGCTAGGCTTACCAGCCTGTAATTGCCAGGATCACCTCTGGATCCTTTTTTAAAAAAAAAAATTGATATTACATTAGCTACCCTCCAGTCATCTGGTACAGAGATGGATTTCAGTGATAGGTTACATACTACAGCAAGTACTTCTGCTGTTTTATAGGTGAGTTCCTTCAGAACCCTTGGGTTAATACCATCTGGTCCTGGTGACTTATTTCTGTTTAAATTTAAACCTTTTCCATTGACACATCAGCATCGGACAGTACTTCAGATTTGTCATCCAGAAAGAATGGCTCTGATGTGGGTATCTCCCTCACATCCTCTGCAGTGAAGACCTATGCAAAAAATTCATCTCTCTTCTCTGCAATGGCTTTGTCTTCCTAGAGTGCTCCTTTAACATCCTTTGTCATCTAGTGGCCCCACTGCCTGTTTGGCAGGCTTCCTGCTTCTGAGGTACTTAAAAACTAATCGTAAGAAATTTGTTTAGTGTCTTTAGCAAATTGCTTCTCAAATTCTTTCTTGGCCTGCCTTATTATACTTAACCTGGCAAAGTTTGTGCCCCTTCCTATTATCCTCACTAGGATTTGACTTCCAAATTTTAAAAGATGCCCTTTTGCCGTCTGACAGCCTCCATTATTCTGCTGTTTAGCCACCATGACATTCTTTTGGTCCTCTTACCATCTTTTCTGAGTTGGGATATATATTTAATCAGAGCCTCTATTATGGTGTTTTTAAATTAATCCCCGTTCTGCTTGCAGGCATTTAACCCTTGGGACAGCTCTTTTTAATTTCCTTCTTACAAGTGTCCTCATTTTTGTGCAGTTCCCCTTTTTAAATTTAAACGTCACATTCATTCTCTGTCATTCCTATACATTTTGTACCCTGGTATTACCATGCCCCATTGATTATCATCATTCCACCACGTTTCCATGATACCATTATCTCCCTACAAGGATATTAAATTTAATTACATTAATTCCCTGTCATTTCTATACATTTTTTACCCTGGCATTACCATGCCCAATTGATTATCATAATTCCACCACGTTTCCATGATACCTATTATATCGGGGTGGGCAAACTTTTTGGCCCTAGGGCCACATCTGGGTGGTGAAATTGTATGTAGGGCCTTGAATGCAGGGCTGGGGTAGGGGGTTAGGGTGCGGGAGGGAGTGTGGGGTGTGGGAGGGGGTGTGAGGTGCAGGAAAGGACTCATGGCAAGGGGTTAGGGTGCAGGAGGGGGTGCGGAGTGCGGGAGGGGGCTCAGGGCAGGGGGTTGGGTGCCGAAGGGGTGCAGCTGGGGGCTCAAGGCAGGGGGTTAAGGGGCTCAGGGCAGGGCATTGGGGTGCAGGAGGGGTTCAGGGTGCAGGCTCCAGCCTGGCGCCGCTTACCTCGAGTGGCTCTGGGGTGGCAGCAGCATGCATTGCCGCCACTCCCAGAAGTGGCCAGCATGTCCGGCAGTGGCTCCTGGGGTGGGGGTGCCCTCACCTGTGGGTACCACTCCTGAAGCTCCCATTGGCTGCAGTTCCTCATTTCCAGACAATGGGAGCTGCAGGGGGCTGTGCCTGCAGGCGATGACAGCACACGGGGCTGCAGTGACTTGGTGCCAGCCGCTTCTGGGAGCGGCACAGGGCCAGGGCAGGCAGGGAGCTTGCCTTAGCCCCACTGCACCATGAGGCTGGCAATCCCGTGGGCTGGATTGAAATCCCTGATGGGCCGGATCCAGCCCGGAGGCCATAGTTTGCCCTCCCCTGTATTATATCAATGTCCTCACTTAATATCAGGCACTCAAGTTCACCCATCTTAGTATTTAGACTTCTAGCATTTGTATACAAGAACTTTCAAAATTCATCAATATTTAATTGTCTGACTTAAAGCTCTCATGTGATGTAACTGAATGGCACTCTTTTTCATGCGACTGTTTCTCTTCAATTCCTACCTGTACTTTGTCAATTTCTATCCCTTCCTCTTTACTAGGATATAGAGAATCCCCTTTAATAAATCCTCCCCTAAGGGATATCTCTGTTGGAACTGTGTGCTCTCCGCACCTGTCAGCTTTCCCCCAGCCCTTAGTTTAAAAACTCCTCTATGACCTTTTTAATGTTACTTGCCGGTTCCATTCTGGTTTAGGTGGAGCCCATCCTTCTTACATAGGCTCCTTCTTTCCCAAAAGGGTCCCCAGATCCTAATGAACCTAAAGCCCTCCTCCAAACACCATCGTCTCATCCATACATTGAGTCCGTGCAGTTCTGCCTGTCTAACTGACCCTGCATGTGGAACCAGCAGCATTTCAGAGAATGTTACCATGGAGATCCTGGACTTTAATCTCTCACCTAGCAGCCTAAATTTGGCCTCCAGGACCTCTCTCCTACCTTTCCCTTTGTCATTGGTACCTACCTGTACTATGACCACCGGCTTCTCCCCAGGACTGCACATAAGCCTGTTTAGATATCTCAAGAGATCAGCAACTTTCGCACCCAGCAGGCAATTCACCATGTGGTTCTCCTGGTCTTCACAAACCGAAGTATCTATATTTCTAATAATCGAATCCCCCATTACTATTACCTGTCTCTTCCTAATAACTGAAGTCCCCTCCCCTGGAGAGGTATCCTCTATGTGAGAGGACACCATGACATTTTCTGGAAGGAGGGTCCCAACTATGGGATCGTTTCCCTCTGCTCCAGCTTAATGTTCTCCTTCTCCGAGACTTTAATACTCCTCAGGAGCACAGAGCCTGTCAGACACAGAGTGGGAACACTCTACTGTGTTCCAGAAAGTCTCCTCTATGTACCTCTCCGTGTCCTTTAGCTCCTCCAGTTCCATAGGCACTGGCTTCCTCCAGACCCGGGGGATGCTCTACCCCCAGCCCTGGAGCACCCATGGAGTCGGCACCTATGTCCAATTCAGCCACTCTGATCTCAAGAGCCCGTACTCAAGTCTCTGAGGGCCATGAATGGCTTGCACCAAAGGCACACATATGCCCCTTGCCCACAGGACAGGTAATCGTACATGCTGCATTCATGGAATAAGCTAGATAGCCCCCACTCTGCTGCCGGACTTCTGTCTGCATTGTTTTGGGGGGGCTTTTATTGGCCTATGTTTAAAGTACATTTGTTTGGCATATCTGGCTCCCACGCTTCCCTGCAAAGTACTTCTGTTTGCTGCCACACAGCCCCAAAGCAGAGCACTCTGTAAACTTCACTCAAGCAGGCACACGGCAGGCAAACAAAGCCCACACCAAACAAACAAACAAGCAGGTAACAAACTCACCCCAAGGGTGTCACAATTGCTCCTCCTCCACCTGCAAAACTCCACCGCAAAACTCCTCTCTTTGCTGTGTCGTGATGTCATTCCTGAGTGCATGTCCAGGTGAAAGGGGCTTGAGGGCAGGCAAAGCTCAGGGGACTGTGTCAACATGCTGGAAGAGAAGCCAGCACATTTTTGTTCAACCCCACTTGGAAAGGGGCTCTTGACTGAGCTCCTGCAAACACCCTGTTTGCTTTTGATGCAGCCACTACCTGTCAAGGGAAGTTCAGACTGACTGAGAGAGCGATCAGTAAATATTCGGGAAAAGCTTCCTCAGAGTTAATGTGTTTGCCCACAGGAGGGCAGAGTTGTACCCCAAATAAAACAAGGTAGCCTTGAGGTGGTGTGAGACCACCAGGCCAGCTGTCTTCTAAGGGATGCTTGCAGGGGGCAGAGGTTGGTGGGAGGGGAGAAAAGAAGGATGATGGTGAACAGCTTTCTTCCCCTTCCTTCCCTGGAACATTATGGGCTAAATCCTGGTCCATTCCATTGACTTCAAAGAGGGCTTGGATTTAATCTAATGTGAGAGCACAGGTCCAATTCACCAGTGTCCGACTATATGACTTGTTACCCTGCTAATGTGTAAAATCTGAGCAAGGAGTCCTGTAATATAAACACAGTGACATAGACATGTACTGTGGTTTATTTAGCGAGGCAGCCACTCTGCCTTTGTTTTCTGTGTATTGCGCCTTTAACTCTAAGTATTGTGCAGTCTGCAAAGACCAGCAGCCAACTTGTTGCTCAGTTCAGTGCAGAGGGCAGGATCTTTCATGACGACTTGCCTTTGCTTGTTTAGGGTGGTGCTGTTCTCCTTTTAAAATAAAGGTATTTGTGTCTGTTAGCCTTCTGCAGCCAGAAAAGCAATCTTCTTGCTCCCGGGATTTGGTTAAAGTCCACCAAGTGTAATTTAAAAATCTTGCAAGCCTCCTATTCCCACTCTAGCAAATACCCTCTAGTCAAAACAAGTGTGTTAGAAATGTTCCCCAGTGTGAGGTGCCTGAATAGATTTAATGCCCTGTGATCTCTCGATACACTACAGTACTGACATGTGCTCTGTCAACCTATCCTATTATTACAAGTAAAGAAAAACATTCCCAGCCTCTGCGCTTTTAGCATAACCAGTAAATGTTTCTTTTTTAAAAATGAAAGATTAGAGGCTCATGTCACATGACTCCAGGAGCAGGGAGTCTAAGGCAAACATCAAAAATTGCAATGCTTGTTATAAAATCATGAAAGTTGCCAACACTGCGTTGTGCTTGACATTATAACTTCCAATTGTGGCCAAGGAAATCTTGTTTAAAGTGGCTTTCATCGCAGTGGGCTCAGCCAACATGGCAGAAAAAATGAAGAGCGAATGAAAGAAAGAGAGAAAAACTCAGAGGAGGGCTCCCTTCATTCACCCGAATAGTCCCACTGCCCTCCATAGAAATGCTTGATAAGTGAGCAGGATTTGGTAACAGGGGTGAAGGAGGTAAGAAGAGACATAAAAAGAAAACAACTGAGTTTCATTCCATCCTTTTGCTATCTAGGGTTTTATTGGGGCTGGTAACTATGTACCAGTAGCTAGAAAATCCCCCAGTGATTTGAGGGAGAGGCATTATTAAGCACCTATGGAACGCTGTAAAATGCATCTGACCTTATGGAATCAGGGACTTGCTGTTTAGCAGAAACACCCCCCACACAATTGAAAACAAGGATAAAAATGTGCTAGCGGATGAAATCGGTATGGAAACAAAATGTACTACAGCAGGATTATGTCTGAACCAGCACAAAATCGCCAGTGGTGAGACTTTTCACTCTGTGGTAGATCTTCTTACGAATCAAAGCCATATTGAAATGCTGCACAGTGCATTGCCGCAGTGGGGTGGGACTACAAGTTGAGAAACTTAACGGAACGGGATAAGAAGAAGGAATTCCATGAAAGCATATCATTGTCATGGCAATACTGATCTCTGAATATACTTCCCATTGACTGTCAGGAATTAGGGCCCGCAACTGCATTTCTCCGGTCATGAGGCAGCCAATGAGCACACCTGGGCTGCAGCCAAACCACCTGATTGACTAAGACCATCAGGTGGCTTGCTCTTAAGCCCAGCAGCTGCAGAGGTTCACTGGCTGCTCTGTGCAGGTGCCTGTGGATTCTCTGCCTGCCTGTGCTTGCCTCACTGCAAGCCCTGCTCCTGCCTAGACCCTGCTGTAACTGTGCCTTTGTGGGTCACAACTCAGAATACCAAATTCAGGACAAACTGCTGAGAAATAGGGCAGATACACTCCCAAACTAGTGGTTATTCTCCCATGAGATATACCAAACCAGCAACAAAAGTAAATTTCAGTTTCACCACACTGGCTAACAAGAAGTCAGAACAGCTGTTTCCTTAGGCATTCCAGTCCTTGTATCACCACCAAAAACACTAGACTAGACACTAGAGATGAGTGGTTCTTTAAAACCAAATTAATCAAATAAAAGGTTCTTCTGATCCCGAACGACCAGCCACACACCAGGCTCAATATACGACTCAGATCTTACCCAAAAATCTTGCTGTTGCCAATCCTTTAGTATCTAAAATCTAAAGGTTTATTTATAAAAAGAAAGAAAGAAAGGTGAGAGTTTAAATTGGTTAAAGGAATCGAATACATACAATAATTGCAAAGTTTTTGGTTCAGGCTTGTAGCAGTGATGGAATAAACTTCTGGCTTAAGTCAAGTCTCTGGTTGCTTCCAAACCATTGAAAGGTCCTCAATTCCTTGGTTAGAATGCTCCCATTAGTATAAGTCCATAGTCCAGAGGCTTGAGTAGGAAAGATGCAAAATGGAGATGTTTCCAGGGTCTTTTATAGCTTCTCCCATGTGGAGGGAAACCCATTGTTCTCACTGTGGAAAACTACAATAACAAGATGGTGTTTGGAGTCACATGGGCAAGTCACTTGTCCATGCATGATTTTGCCTAGCCATAGCAGAAGCTATTACCTATACCCCAGACAGACCGTTCACAGGAGAGTCCATTCAGTGTAGATGGGCGTCTTCCATTGTCAATTAAATGTCCTTTTGATGAGCCACTTAACTTGAATAGTCCCTTCAAGATATGCTGGATAAATACCTTGTGGGCGGTACCCCAGGAGCAAACATTTGAAAATCCAGATATAGAGCCAATACTCATAACTTCAAATACAAAAATGACACATGCACACAAATAACATCATAATATTCAGCAAATCATAACCTTTTCATAGACGCCTTACTTGACTACCTTTGTACAATATTTGTTGCAATTATATAACAGTGGTTGCAACAATGATCTACATGGTCATATTTTAATCAGATAACATCACACTTGCCCTGCACCCGGCCATGTTCCAGTCCTGTCCCAGCCTTGCTCCTGCCTTGGAACCAGCCCTGCTCCTGCTTTCCCTGACTCCATGTAATCCACCCTTGGCTCCAATTCCTGGCTCTGACTCTGCCTTGACCCTAGGCTCTGGCATTTGGATGCTGATTCTGACCCTCACTCCAACCAGTAGACAAGATAGCTTATGACCCATTCTCCTGACATTGGCATAGCTCCTTTCATTCACTAATCCTCAAATGCTTTACATACATGAAGGGACAGGTTTTATTTTGCTGGTGTGTTGAGAAAGCAGGATGGGCATCTGGAACCTTACCCGAAACACACACCAGGAGCAATTGCTGTCTTTGTGCTAAGGTGGGGGGGATGAAGCTGGGAGCCCCAGCACACACACACCCTCCCACTGAAGCAGGTAGCCGCACTTGGAGCACCCCCACACACACCCTTACACAGCCCCTAGCTACCCATTGCATGCACCCTGAACTACCCCCATGCCTGCACACAGCCCCTAGCTAGCCCCTCCCTGCACCCTGAGCTACCCCCATGCCTGCACACAGCCCCTAGCTAGCCCCTCCCTGCACCCTGAGCTACCCGCTGCCTGCACACAGCCCCTAGCTACCCCCTCCCTGCACCCTGAGCTACCCCCACTGGCTGCACACAGCCCCTAGCTACTCCCTCCCTGCACCCTGAGCTACCCCCATGCCTGCACACAGCCCCTAGCTACCCCTTCCCTGCACCCTGAGCTACCCCCTGCCTGCACACAGCCCCTAGTTACTCCCTGCCTGCACCCTGAGCAGGTTTCAAACTTTTTGAACTGAGTCCCCACTTTGAGTTATATTTTTTGGTTGCGTCTCCCCGCAGCCAAGACAGACTGGGTGGCCTCCTAAGTGAGTCAGGGGGTGGAGATGGTACTCCCTTTCTGGACCCTGCTCTGTGGAGCTGGCTTGAGCCTCACCAGCTGCCCCCCAAAATACAAGTAAAACTATACCTATGCCCAAGGATCTCCCTCCCTTCCCCCCCTCCTCCCACCAGGAGCTCCAAGTTCCCCCCACCCCCTGCTCCTGCTGGGCCCTGGAGTTTGCAAAGCATGTTTGGGGGGGGGGAGGGCTCAGCAAGAAAAAGGTTGAGAACTCCTGTCTTAGCCAAAGCTGTAGCAGGCTCATCAAACTCTAACTGTACTAAGTGCCACACCAAACGGGCATGGGTTACATGTACCCCCAAAGGGTGCAATCTGGGACAGGAACAAGACAGAGCCATGGTCCCACCCCACACTACAGTGGGGCTACACAGCTGCTTTCCAAGAGATTTTTTAATATTTTTGAGAGTCACCCGATGGGGTTCCCTCCCTGAACTCCCTCTGGGGAGGTGTAGCTTGGCCTAGCCTCTTGTGCAGGGCTATGCCTACATGGCGCAAGTTAGCCTTAATTAGTTAGCGAAATAAAGGTGCTAATGCAGATTGATTTAATGTTCACTGATATGCATCATAGCAATAGATTTCATTTCCATCAGAGATTTGAAATATACACAAATAATTAAGCCTATAAACATTTTCTAGCTATAAGATTACAATAATTCATCATTAAACTCTACTTCTGACCCAGTGGGGAAACAGGGAATAGGGCACGGTTTTCCATCACAGTACACTAGGCTGCAATTGGACCATCTGTAAAACTACACTGGAATTAAAACCCAGTGTGTTGCTGCTGCAGAGTTGATCTCATTCATTAGGTTTTCTGTGCAGCAAGAATAAAGTACTTTGTTATCTTTGTAGGGGAAAAAAACCCACTTTGAGCAGACCTAGGTGTCTCTATTTTCTGTGTCAGTGAAGTTCAGGCCCATTAAGACAGGAAGTGCAGAGGGGAGGGAAGGCTGTGCAGGGAGGTGGAAGGGTGGGATGGGTGATGGGAAGGACACTATGCCATTATGGAAGTGGTCAGATGGTGCCACCGCGCAGGTAGGATGCAGCTTCCTGAGTGCTTGCTTGCCTCCTCAGGGGGTTGAATTCTGACCATTTAATGATGTGCCAGAGAAGCATTTCTAATAATAAAAAAGAAAAGTGTGCCAGTAATATGTGGGCTCCAGAAATAGCGAGGGCAGGGGCTCAGAGACCCTGGAGAGAATGCTGGAGAGAATGCTGCCGGCTGGCTCTCATCAGTCACACGCTGATGGAGACAAACTTTGTCAGCCTAACCACTGAGTGCTGGGAGGTGTTGATGGTCTGTGAGGTGCAGGGAGTCAGACTGGAGGACCTGGTGAACCCTTCTGGCCTTGAACTCTATGACTCTAAAGCAAAAGAACCAACTAAAACTGACCTATGAGGGGCCCAACCAGGCAGCTGGAGATTCTCTCGGGTGTGGTGAAATCCTCAGCTGGTGTAGAGCTAACATGGTGACCTCCATGAACTCCCTTCCCAAGGGTAAGGGGAATGTTATATTGGCGCATGTCAGGGGCTTCTTGAGGAAAGATGGGGAATAGCTAGAGTTGCCATAGGCTCTAGTGATCTCTGGCTGGTGAAATGGCCTCTATGAGCCAATACAAATCAGCAAAATTTAGAACAGAGTGAGATGTGCAGAATTTAGAGAACAGCTAGACATGAAAAATTAACAGATAATCTGGAGAACCTAAAGAATTGGGGCTGGCAGAAAAGATTCTTATGTCGGCATGAATTCCAGACTGACGCACTTAAGACAGGTAGCCCTTGCAGGGTTTAGTTGGAAGATCTAAACAGTGCACTCAGGGTGAAAGGAGTATTTTAAGCCCTTGTAATCTGGATATAGGGTTTGGAGACATGGAAAAGTGCAGAATAATTTTCTAACCATGGTTCCCATAAATTCTCATTCAGGAAACCAAAAATAACTTCATTAAACTTGAGAGAGCCAATCAAATTTTGGTTCCCAGCTCAACTGATGGGAACCATTCCAGTCTTATTATCATTAGATCCCATAATTATGTGAGTAAAGCCACAATCCTGGTAGTTTACTGGGCTGCTCAATGCTTTATTCTACTCTGAAAGAAAATATTAATGTACGATGAATTTTCAGTAAATTTCACACTAGTCAGACTTTAATCCACCTTGCTAAAAGATGATCATCCTTGGTGTAAATAAACAGTGCTTTACCCTGCTTTTCTTTTCTGGATGTCTTAGAGTCTTTGAAACCTTGCACGAATCAAAAGGAGAATTACAGATGATCTCTAATGAAAGACAGTTAAAGGATTAAGAGGTGGTTGCCCTTGAATAAGTACTGACTGTTCATCCAGCCACATCATCTGTTTTATTTCATTGGACACTATAGCCTAGTCACTGAGGACTGACTGAGAATGATAGATGTGACAGGTTGGATCACAGAAACTCCTTTGGGACTACCACCTGATGTTCCTAGATTACCTCTGAGCCTGTTTTCCCTGCAATCTTGGGACTTCAGTCCCATGCCTGGTTTGAGCCAGACACACTTGCCTTCTGCAAACACAGATCCAAGTCTGAACCACAACCCCCACAAGCTGCAGGCTTAATTGAAAACAGTTTAAGAAATGCTCCTGTCTCCAGAACTCAGATACCCAACTCCCAATGGGGTCCAAACCCCAAATAAATCCGTTTTACCCAGTATAAAGCTTATACAGGCTAAACTCATAAATTGTTGGCCCTCTATAACACTCACAGAGAGATATGCACAGCTGTTTTCCCTCCTCCCTGGTATTAATACATACCAAATTTCCCAGTGCCCTGCACAGCTGCATGCTGCTCCAGCCCTTGCTCCACCTCTTCCCCATGGCCCCTGCTCCGCTCCAGCCCAGCCTCTTCCTGCCCCCACTCCACCCCTTCCAAAAAGCCCCCGCCCCTTCTCTGCCCCAGCCTTGCCTCTTCCCACCCCTGCTCCACCCCAGCCCTGCCCCCACTCCACCCTTTCCACACAGCCCCCACCCCTTCTCTGCCCCAGCCTTGCCTCTCCCCACCCCTGCTCCACCCCAGCCCTGCCCCCACTCCACCCTTTCCACACAGCCCCCACCCCTTCTCTGCCCCAGCCCTGCCTCTTCCCACCCCTGCTCCACCCCAGCCCTGCCCCCACTCCCCTGAGGACTGCAGCAGGGGTTGGGCCTGCGCTCACCGGCACGGCAGCAGGTAAGTGCAGCGACCCAGCCCCACCCCGCTCCTCGCTGCTGGCTCCCAGCCGTGATACCAGTGAGTGCTGGGGGGCGGGTCCCCCTTGCCCCCAGTCCCAAGGCTGGGAGCCAGGGGAGCAGAGCGGGCTGGGGCCGAGTCGCTGAACTTACTCGCCGCCGTACCAGTGAGTGCAGGCCCGACCCATGCTGCAGCCCTCAGGCTTGGGGGGCAGGGGAGAAACTGCCCCCCTGCACTCACCGGGCGGCAGGAAGTGGAGCGACCTGGCCCCAACTTCCTCCACTCCGTCGGCTCATGCTGGGGGGCGGTTTCTCCCGCACCCTCCAAGCCTGCTCCTGCCTCCCATGGAGGCCTGGGGCCAGTCCCCCGCCCCGCGGAGGCGGGGGGCCTGCACACGGCACCAAAATGGCTAGGAACAGCCCTGCCTGGAGCTGGGGAAAGTTGCCTCTTTCTCTGGCCGCTGCAGCCCTGCACATCCCAAATTCCCCCACTCCCTCTTCTCACCCCACTGTCCCCTCCCATCTACTCCCATTCTGCCCAAGCCCACCACCTCAGCTTACATATGCGTCTTCTCCAGGGTCCAGGCACCTAATTTGTGGAGCCACACCTGCACGGCTCCACTGATTAGGTGGGTGGCCCTTCATTCTCTTGTGTGGCAGCCGCCCAGGTGTGCACCTTAGAGGGAACTATCCGCAGACCACCTGAATGGAGCTTGCGAACCACAGTTTGAGAACCTCTGGTGCAGAACATATGCAGAGCATTAGGGTCATGAAGACCGCTGAACTCTCAAAACAAGAATGCATATGTTTTTTTAGAAGCATAATAGGCAGATCATAAAATCATAGGATTGGAAGGGACCTTGAGAGATCGTCTAGTCCATTCCCCTGCACTGAGACAGGGCTAAGTATTATCTAGGCCATCCCTGACAGGTGTTTGCCTAACCTGCTCTTAAAAATCTCCAGTGATGGATATTCCACAATCTCCCCAGGCAATTTATTCCAGTGTTTAACCACCCTGACAGTTAGGAAGTTTTTTCCTAATGTCCAACCTAAACCTCCCTTGGCATTCCAAAGTCCTTTCTTCTGTGCCTTCCAGAGGTTTAAATTAGAGACAAAATTTACACCACAGATACAAAATCGAACTGATTGAATTCAACACACAGGAACGCTGCAACAACGTGCGCTTTGATACCAAGGTGACAGGCACCTTGTCCATTTCCTAGAGAGAGGAACCAAGCAGAGTTGTCCCCTTTCCCTTCTTTTGTTTGGCATCTCAACCAAATGCCTGCTCACATACCTGTTTTTCACCCACCAAGCAAAGAGCCTAACTAGGATTCCAGTCTGAAAACTGTTAGGTGTGCAGACATCATCATCTTTACTACAAACCCCAGCCCTTCAGTTCTTGCTGTCAGCAAAGCTCCTAGCCACCTGATGGAACTTTCACTTCCACTCATCAGTTACAGCAAAGTAGAGGCTTAGGGTTCCCAGTGCATGAGGGGCCCGGACCGAATGAAGAAGGAGAAGGAATATGTGGCTGAATGGGAAGAGAGAATGAAGAAAGGGAATGAGAGGGGAGGAGAGGCTATGCTCAGCACATTCAGAAAGCAATACTGAGCCATCTGTCAAACCTCATTTGCTTCAGAGCTTCCCATTTCAATTGGCAAAGACTCAAAAACATATTCAGGCTTTCAAATTTTGTCCAGCATGCATCACATTTATTATTTAAACATGCAACCACCAATGAAAAAATTATAGAGGAGCATACCCTAAATCAATGGCTCACTCTGGCTATTCTTCTGGGACCATGCTCAACTCATAAAAAAACCAGCATATTTCCCCATGCTTTACATTCATTGCTAATGCTTCCAGCTGTGTCATAAAAGAGACACTAAAGAGACTAACTAAACCCTTACAAAATAGATAGAGACTGGCAGGGGGACGGGGCAGGAATGGAACCTCAGAAAGACCTCAAAGGATTGAAACTTCTTTTTAGTATTGAAGGGTCTGATCTCCCAGTGCTGGGCTATATATCTAATGCTGTGGTTCAATTCATGCTTGTACTGACTAAATTCACCATTTTAACAAAGTTGCACTGGATACTGGCAGAAGAATTAGAAACCTTATTCCCCTGCCTAATAAAAGCCCTTCCTCCTCTGTATGTTGCATTCCAGGAAAGTAGCCTGTGATAAAATGAATATGCCCTGTGTCACCCTCCCTTATGCCACCAAACTAGAGAAAATCCAGTTTTATTGCAGCCATCACAGGGATTAATTTTGTAATCTGAGGGAACCATGAACTACATGAAAGGGCTTGTGGGAGATACATAAGGGCCTTATCCAAGGTCCACTGAAACAATGGAAAGACTCCGATTGTCTTCACTGAGCATTGGAACAAGCCCTGATTTAGTAGCAATTGATTAACGAGTCTCGCATTCTCTGGCCTTCCTAATTCATGCATCCAGTAATAGCATTATGCTCAGGAATACATTAAAGAAGACAGAAAACCGCAAGCAATGCAGCTTATCCCAGGTTCTGAGATGTATTCCTCGCTTTGAGAATCTGAGTTTGGCACCCGCCACAGAATGGGAGAGGCTTAGAGTGCAGTCTACTCTGAAAAATGATTCTGTAAGTATGGCATGATAGCACTCCATGTTTATTGCTCCTCAATGAGTTCTGTATCAAATTGACTCAGTTTACATGTAAAAAGAGGGAGTTCTAACTTCCAGCACTGCAAACGCACCATGGACTCTGAGGATAGGTCTGCACTAGACAACTGAACTGTTCAGTCTAACCAGTTAGATATAAACAGTTAAATGCACACACACTGACCAAGCTGGCTCAGTTTAAGAAGCTTCGAATTTCTGTTCCATGTCCACACATGGGCTGGTCTAAACCAGTTCAGTAGTACAACCCTGTCTGGATACATATCCCAGAGTCTCCAGTACAACTCCCAGCAGCAGTACCTTGTGAGTGATTTCAAAAGGTCTTCTGACTGCTGCTCAGGGGAACTGTGGGAAGAGAGATCAAATACCCATAAGCACCTGGGAAACTCCCATCAATCCACTGGAGCTCTTGCTATTTCCAAACTGCTTACACAACATGAAGGTCAGGCAGAGCAATCAAAGAAGGGTTATGCTGTAGCATTTGAGAAACCATCATGACGGATCTGAGGTGGTTGTGGGAAGAAAGCGGAGAGTGTCCCAGCAGTGCCTGCAGAGAATCAGACACTGATACCAGCACTTCACAGAGCTCGCAGACCAGGTAACAGGGTACCACCACTAGCTGAGCCGATGGCTCTGTGCTTTACTCCTGAATGAATTACAGTGGGCTAATCACTGCTTTTGGGTCTTCTCCAAACCCACAGGCTGGTGGAATTCAGTTGTTCTTTAGACTGGCAGTAGCAGCAGAATTTCAGGATGAGGAAGGAGACTTTCCTGCATCTCTGTGCAATGCTTATACCAACCCTGCAGTTGTCAGACCACGAGAAAGAGAGCCCTTTTATCATGGAAAAGTGAGTGGCAGTTGCCCTGTGGAAGCTGGATACCATGAACTGCTACAGGGTCAATGGGGAATCAGTTTGGGGTCAATATGTCCACAGTGGGTGATTCTGTGGTAGAGATTTGCAGGGGTCTGCAAGACTGTTGCAGGGCCATGTGATGAGAGTGGCTGAATATTCTAGAGTTTGTCAATGTATATAAACATTTTGGTTTCCCAAACTATGCCAGAGCCATTCATGAAGCCTGTGTTCCCATCCCATCCTTGTTCCCACCAGTCATGACAGTACATCAACAGGAAGGGGTACTATTGTATGGTGATACAGGAATTAATGGATCATTGTGGGAGACTCATAGACCATATCAGGTGGTATCAAAGGGTGTAGGATACAAGAATTTTTAAAACTCCAGAGGAAACAGAGTGGAGCTCTGCTCCCACCAAATGATGTTGACATTAATGGTGTGTCTGTCCTCAGTGGTGTAACCCTTCTGCCAGACCGAGCTGATAGCAGCAAGGGCCGGGTTCAGTACACAGGGGTTCCCTCTCAACAAAGCAAATGCAAAACCAGCTCGAGCCCCCACCCAGTGACCTGGGAAAATCTTACACACACCCCTGGGCGCCTCAAAGAGGCAATACTTCCCCTCTCACAAGCACAGAGTCTCGGTGTAGCAGAAAATCTTTAATAACATGAGGTAAACGACATCAGCATTAAACTGGGAAAACATCACAACTAGGGTTCATCAACCAAACCATGAGCAAAGACCCACCCCAGCAGATTGGGCCATGTCCTTTCCCTCTGGTTCTTGAGTCCAACAACCCAAAGATCACCCAAAGCCCCCAAAGTCCAACAACCCAAAAGCCCAGCCCCAGAGTTCAAAAGTTCATTCCCAGTCTGGGGAGTGTGTGCGCGTGCAGGGGCACCTTACATGATCCAAAGTGGATTGCCCCGCTGCTCCAAAGGGCTTCTCTCTGATCTGCTCCGCCCCATTCCACCAGCCGTCCTGCAAGCAGCTCCCACCGTCCCACAAACTGCTCCGCTCCGCTCGCCGTCCCACAAGCAGCTCCTGCCATCCCATGAACTGCTCCACCAAGTGGTCCACGGGCCACTACAGCCATCCCACGAACTGCTCCCCTCCGCTCCCTGCCCAGCAATATATCTTCAGGCTCCCCACTACTTAACACAGTACTCAGTAATTTTAGCTCTTAAGTGATTTCAGCTTGTGGTAGTGGGAGCCTCAGTGCTGGTGCCCCACAAGCCCAAAGCAAATTCAGCTCAGCACCTGTAACTAGACTCCTAATAGGCCCAAAATTAGCTCTGATATTCCACAGTGGAGAGAGACAGAGGTGCAACTGATGTTTCAGGCCCTCACAAAAGGCCTACAGCACCAGGTACTAATACCTATCCCCAGTCTCTTTCAATTCACAGAGTTTTGGAACCCATGTACCTTGCATAGCGAGTGCTACTTAGTTGATGGCGAGTCCCTCCATCGTAACAAAAGGCCAAGTACAGTTCCACTGTCCTTGATTCACATAATCAGAATAACAATTTATTCTTGCTGCCCCAATAACAGAGACACTGGGAATCCCACAGCAGCCAAAGTGACTATTTGGGCAGCTATGAGCTCATACTCGGCGGGGTGGGTGTGCCTATGCAAATGAGATCAGCCCCTGAAGTTCTTTTCCACAATTTGCCACAACTCACCACTAGATGTCAGGGTGGAGCTCATCCTGAATCTGCTTACAGTGGGATCGTAGGAGAACCTGCCTACGTACTATTTACCCTGGCTCATGAAGCCATTCGCACACAGTGCAAAGAAAGAAGATTTAACTACATCCTAGAAAGTTGACAAAAGCAAGCTAGTGTACATTGGAAGGAATAATGTGAACTACTCTTACATCTTACAGAGTTCTAAACAAAAGGTAACAACTGATAAAGGAGTCGGTTATCATTGCTAATAGTATAATGGAGGCCTGTTCTATATGTAATGTCAGTCAAAGCAGCAAACAAAAATTAGGATACATCTGAACACCCATACTCACTGCTGCCCCATTTAAATTCAGTTCAACCCTAGGATTAACCATGACCAGCAAATAACAGCTTTAAACACGATTGTCCTTGTACATGCTAAGGGCAAAACTGTGTTTCTCGTCGTGTTAATTCACATGCTTTCCAACAAGATGCATTTTCTAAAGCTAAGTGGGAAACAGATTTTCCATTTTGCAGGAAATGCCACAATTTCGAGATGATTTTCCATCCCAAAGCAGAGCAAAAATAAAATAATTCAAAATTTCCTGCAAAACAAGAGTCCTAAAAATAGTTATTGCAGGTGGCTCTAAATGTTTCATTTTAATAAAAGCAAAATAGTTCATTCTGATTGCAATTTTTTGAAATATTTTATTTCAAAAAACTGAAACCAAAAGTCATTTTGAAACAGAAAATCAAAAGGTTCCATCCTGTACAGTTCTAAATGGACAGTTTCAACCTTATTGGAACATCTGTTCTTTCTTCTTCTTCTAGATCATAGAATACCAAGGTTGGAAGGGACCTCAGGAAATCATCTAGTCCAACCCCCTGCTTAAAGCAGGACCAATCCCCAATTTTTGCCCCAGAGCCATAAATGGCCCCCTCAAGGATTGAACTCACAACGCCAGGTTTAGCGGGCCAATGCTCAAACCACTGAGCTATCCCTCCCTTCAATAAGAAATTTTGTTGAAATCTACACATTTCCACACAGCATTTTGCTTTTGAAGAATCAGCATTTTCCAACCAAAAAACATCCCACCGGAAAATTTCCAGCCAGCTCTCATGTTTTCGCAGTGTAGACATGCACTCTGTCTTAAACATTCTGAGTAAGTCAAGGATTGGTTTGCCAATTCAATGACCTGACTGGTACAAACAGCTAAGTTTGTAATTGCAAAGCTACAGCAAAGTATTATAGAAGCCATTTCTCTCCTAAAATTAAATCAAGCTGTTTTGCAGGACCAGTTAATCCAACTGTGGTTTATTTTGCTATTAATCCTATTTTGGCAAATTAATCATTTGCCTTTGTGGCAGAAATAACTGCCATTGAATTAATTTGCAGCATCCCGTGGCAGGCAAGACTTAACCTCCCTCTTAAAGTCAAAAAATGTCTTGCAGCAGCTGCAGTAAATTTGCAAGACTCTAAAAATTTCTAAAAAAGAAAAGGAGGACTTGTGGCACCTTAGAGACTAACCAATTTATTTGCGCATAAGCTTGCATCCGATGAAGTGAGCTGTAGCTCACGAAAGCTTATGCGCAAATAAATTGGTTAGTCTCTAAGGTGCCACAAGTCCTCCTTTTCTTTTTGCGGATACAGACTTTAACACGGCTGCTACTCTGAAACCTAAAAATTTCTAGGCAGCCTATTGTGGTTTGACTGAAAAGCTGAACTGTGGCTGGTGTTTGGGGCAAAAATTACTTCCTGTGAATTGCCTGACTATAGCTGAAAAGCTCACTCTTTCCAACTCCTGCTGTCATTACTGACCTCTGATCAGAACATGAATGGAAGCTACGACTCAATAACGCACTTCTCCCTGGCCCATCGCCTGTCCCAAACCATTTCTTGTCCGACTGACTTCAAGACATATCCCCTCTGACAGCTCAGCACTATGACCCTGGTCAGCCCCTTCTCCTCCTCCTCACACCCTGAACAGTTCAATTCTCTTTTTTCCACTCCTACTTAGCCCCTCTGGGCATCTTTCCCTCCCACTGGCAGCTTTGTGCCACTGTGCCCCATAGCACTCAGCCTGTGCCTAGTCACCACTGTTGTCCTTGTCTGACAGAAAAGAAACCTGATACTTTTGCTTGTTCAGATAGCACTTCATTTTTTTCCCCTGGGCTTCTGGTCTATAGGATTTGTACCTACCTGTTGCCAAAAATTCAGTGGGCCTTGAGAGGAGACTCGCAGTCTAACCTCTCTGTGCTGCTCATGGATGACTACCAGTGCCTATGAGCTACCTGTTTCATGGGAAAACAGTGTGCTTCAGTCTCCAGGGCTATCTACCTGACAGTTTCCTAAAGTCAAAAGTTAGCTGAGTTTATTCTAAATGTAGAAATGATGCCAGGTTCCATTTGAATTGTACATGAAGGTTTGTTAGGTCAGTTTGTTTGCCCATCACTAACAAATATTAAACCACAAGGGACAGAAAGAAGCACTGCGGGACAGACCACTGCAGCATCTAACAAATCTGAATGCTAATGAGGGAGCGGAAAGGGAAATGAGAAAAAAACCAACATGATTAAATGAACAGAGCCACGATCAAGCAATAAAATACTGACACCTTCACAAAGAGTCAAAACAGGAAAACAAAGAGCATCTCTTAACCTAACAACATCTTCTCCAAGCATAAGTCAGGCAAGAGCCATTACACCTCACCTTATGCTCACCATGAGTATATCATTTCAAAATAACATAAAAAGCCATGGTGGAGATAGACTCCATCTCCCATCTAGGCAGAAGTAAGGAGCTTGGTGCAACAAAGATCCCATTTGCCTTTCTTTAACTATGGCAGATGTTCACCCCATATTATATTAGGGCACAACTAACAGATGTCTTCAATGAATTATCAAAAGAAAAAAAAAGATCCCCGATGCTTGGAGAGATGCACAAAGTGTAATTATCCTAAAAACCTAGTGAGAACTCATTCAACTGAGCCTCTTACAGGCCCATCTTCTTATTAAATCAAGCTGCAAACATTTATGCTGCAGTCCTTGCAAACAGACTGAAAAAATTATTACCTACATATACTAACAGAAGCCAGAGAGGGTTTGTATAAAATAGGGGGCTAATGGACAACATTCACAGACTTCTAGAACTGCTCTTATTTGCAGACTCTATCAATGAACCCCATCAATTTTGTTCACTAGATGCAGAAAGAGCTGTTCACAGAGGAAAGTAGCCGTTCGTAAAAGATACTATAGATACACTAGATTTTGGTCCTAACTTTCAAAATTGGATTTCCATCTTATATCGCAATCTACATTCTACTATAAGAGCAAATGGATATCTAACAGAAAATTCCCCCCTTTTATAGACAAGGATACCTATTACCATCCCTTCTTTTTGGCTGTGGTCATGCAGTTATTTGCCCAATTGACCAGAAATATTCCTAATATAAATGAATTACAATAGAGAACTGGAAACACAAATGAGCCTGATATGCAGACAATGTCATGGCATTTGTTATGAATCCAGCTCAGACCCCACCAGAATTTCAAGAGAAAATCTTAACATTTGGCAAAATGTCAAGATTTAAAATAAACTAGGACAAGTCAGAACCCCTGGGTGTCTATGTGGGCTCTGTTCCGTAGAAAAATATAAGAGAAATATAAATGAGTAACTACTTCAGTAAGACATCTGGGAATGCACATTTCTAAAAGGTGGCAAGACTTATATAATCTTAATTATACTGCTTTGAGTAAGAAAATCAAAACAGACATGGAAAATTGGTCAAAATATGAAATTTCATGGTTAGGGGAAATTGCTACAGTTAAAATGAATATCTTACCCTGAATTAATTTCCTTTTCCAAACACTCTCAATGGCAATCCGTGATAAACAAATTCATTTGGGGAAATCAGAAACCCAGGGTTAAGAAATCTACTTTACAAAGACTATGGGAAAAGGAGAACTGGCTTTACCAAACATTAAGAACTATTACCAACCTAATCATATTAGAAATCCGATGTACTGGATATCATCAACCCCCCAATAAGCATTGGGTAGAGATTGAACAAAGCTACTAGTTTGCAGCCAAACTCCACATGCTGTCCTGGATAAAGACAACTCATAGGTCAAAATCAATTTATAACTACCCTTTTTTTAAAGCAACAATAGAAACTTGGGATATTGTATATAGAAAGTTATTCCCATACACATCACCTCTAATGTCCATAGTAGATAATATAGAATTTAACCCATCCAAAATCCTGGGAAGTTTTGACATTTGGGAACTTATAGGTATATCAAAATTTGGCCAATTGTTTAGAAACAATACACGTAGATCACTTGATTAAATACAACTTTCAAAAGACACCATAATTCCAGTATATCAATACCAGCAATTGAGACGTTTTTTCAATCCACCCTCACAAAAAGGCAAGTCTAAGCAGAAAATGGACAGATTTTGAAAACTGCATGAAACATAAAGGTTTATTTTCTACTATATACAAAGTAATTTCTAACTATTACTTAGATGAAATAACCACATTCATGAAAAGATGGAAAGTTGATGTAGGTATAGACTCCAAAACTGAGGAATGGAAGAACATAACAAGCAATGGTCGCTACGCCTCAATAAGCACCAGAGGGGTAGCCGTGGGAGGGAGGGATTGAATTGGCTTTGTTAGCACTGATCCCCCACTTGGTAAGGCAACTCCCATCTTTTCATGTGCTGTATATTTATACCTGCCTACCTTTTTTCACTCCATCCATCTGATTAAGTGGGTTATAGCCCACAAAAGTTTATGCCGAAATAAACTGGTTAGTCTCTAAGGTCCACAAGGACTCCTCGTTGTTTTCACATTAATTAAAAAATTCCATTAGAGTTCTTTATCACTGGTACCTAACGCCGCTTAAAATTAAATGAATTTATGGTACAGAGACTAGGAAATGCTGGAAAGAATGTAGTGAAATGGGAGGATTTATCTATATGTGTTGGATAAGTAAAAAAAATAAGCCATTTTGGAAAGCTGATGGAGACTCCATAAGTGTCAGCTGTCAGAGAACCTGTTGTTATTTTTATAAAGTTGTCCTGAAAATTCTGTCTTATAAAAGCCATTAAGAACTGATCATTCACCTCCTTGTTGCTTCAAGAATTACCAGAGTGAGATGGGGAAGAGAAGAGACTCCCCTAAAACAACTGACTGGTTCAAAAAGTTTGGGAAATTCTGGTACTAGAAAAATTAACAAAATTCTACAGGAGAGAAGGGGAAAAAAAGATAGTTACTTAGAAATCTGGCAGAATATTTTGGAGTTTGCTGGAATAGGGTCATCAGCCGACCAAAACTGATATATGACTAACAGTAGTCCAAATTAAACTCAAACTTCAGATAATAAAATAAGGAAAACAGACAGTAGGAAAAAGGACATAAACTTAATGTCACATAGAATTTTGATTGGACAATTAATAGACAGGTTACACATCTAACTGTAAGAAAAACAGAAGTTTGAACCTAATAATGAGATAATGAAAGACTTTAACCAGTGCTACCAACTGACATGTTAGAAGAGGAAAAAGAAGAGTAGAAAAACATTAATCACATTATGTGATCAGCACCACAAAGTTGAAGAAAGTGACTGGTAGCATGTCTCATCAATACAGCTTGAGGGACTTCCATAGACCAATTTATAATTGTATATTTGTGTATAATACTAAGATTACCTATATTTAAATTGTAAAACAAGTTCGGTAAGATTTCTGTTACCAAAACATGGTTCTGTTAATAAAATAATAAATCAACAAAGAACACAGAGGAACTGGTGCACTGCAATACACCCCGGGGACATGCAAGTAGTCAATCGCTATGCACTGCATAGAACTTCCATATCATTTTTGTTCTTCCTGTAGATTCTGAGCAGTCAGGAATGTTAGATCTCCAGCAATAGGCTATTTCCTTGTTTGAAGAGATGTATCCATGCAGGATATTTTATTCCAATCTATGTTCAGAACAGGTGAAACTCCCAGAGTGCACAGTGCCAGCCTAACGTGAGGTCTATGCACCAATTATTTGCCATTTAGGCATCAATTTGAGGGCTTAAGTGGGACATATACCTTGTGCTAACAGGGATGAATTTTAATCCAAAGAAACCTCAAATGGCAAGGAGGCAAGGAGAACAGGAGTACTTGTGGCACCTTAGAGACTAACAAATTTATTAGAGCATAAGCTTTCGTGTGCTCAGCCCACTTCATCAAATGCATAGAATGGAACATATAGTAAGATATATAGATATATATATACATACAGATAAGTCGGAAGTTACCATACAAACTGTGAGAGGCTAATTAGTTAAGATAAGCTATTATCAACAGGAGAAAAGAAAAACTTTTGTAGAGATAATCAAGATGGCCCATTTAGACAGTTTTCAAGAAGGTGTGAGAATACTTAACTTAAGGAAATAGATTCAATATGTACAATGACCCAGCCACTCTCAGTCTCTATTCAAACCCAAGTTAATGGTATCTAGTTTGCAAAGGAGGCAAGGGTTATAAAACAATGAAAGACCTGCAATAAAAGGCAATTCAGAACAAATTTTAAAGTATCTTGTGTTCCCCCCATCCCTTCCCAACATCTTTATATACTGTTAATTTGGAATACAAGCAGTAGAGGACAGGGACCTGTTTTCTTGCTTGTCTGGATGTAAAGCACCATGCAGACCTACGGTGTTGTGTACATGGTTTGCTGAGTAGGATTTTGAACAGCAATATTAGGTGACAAACACAGAAAGCTGAAGTCTCCTGAGCATCTGCCTGTGGTATCCAGACCCTTATCCACTGGACACCCTGGGAATCAGCAGATCCTCTGTTCCCAAAGAAGCAGAATACAGCCCTGCTTAATACATGGCACTTAGTGTTTATAGAGAAAGCAAAGATAAGTTTATTTAACAAAGAACAGAGAGTCATATGCTAGCAAACAGAAATACTGGAAACAAAGGGTTATATATAAAATAAAATCATAACATGCGTTCTTGAGCCTAATCCCAACTAACAAGATGCCCTCTTGTCTAATAAGGTACTGCTCACCCCAAAGTCCTTCTTGCAGTGTTTTTCAACCAGGATGGCATCCACGGAGCAACGCAAACAATGGAGTGCTGCTTCCAGGCCCAAGAAATGGGCACTGACTAGTGGGATCACATTGTAATGGAGGTTTGGGATGAAAAGCAGTGGCTGTTGATTCCTGGATCTGCGTGCCGTGCTTGTCACAGCTCTCCGAGTACAGGAACACCTGAATGAGAGCTACATCGACAGTTGAGAAGTGAGTGGCAATCACGCTCTGGAAGCTTGCAACGCTGGATTGCTACCAGTCAGTGGGAATCATTTTGGACTTGGAAAACCCAAAGTGGGAGCCAATATCATGCAAGTGTGTAGGGCCATTAATCATATCCTGCTACACTGGACTGTGACTGTAAGCAATGTGCAAGACATCATGGATGGATTTGCAGCTATGGGGTTCCTGAACCCCTGTGGGACAACAGATGACAAGCACATACCTATTTTTCCCCAGCCTGCCTTGCCACAGAGTACAACAACTGAAAGGGTGACATTTCTATGGCTATGCAAGAGTTGGTGGATCACTGGACACACTTCACTGATCAGTGTGGGCTGGTTAGAGAAGGTGCATAATGCTCGCATCTTTAAGAAAACAGAAGCTGCAAGCAAGGACATTCTTTCCTAACCAGTGAATTACCGTTGGTGATGCTGAAATGCCAGTAGTGAACCTGGGGGACCCAGCCTACCCCTTGCTCACCTGGCTCATGAAGCTGTACACTGCAACCTTGACAGCTCAAAGGAAAGCTTCAACTACTGGCTCAGCAGATGCAGAATGACAGTTGCATGGGCTTTGGTTAGACTGAAGGGTCACTGGCAGTGTTTACTCACTCAATTAGTTTTTAAGGAAAAAAATATCCCAGTGGTTATAGATGCCTGTTGTGTCCTGCATAACATCTGTAAGGCAAAGTTGCCACTGGGATGGAGAGTTGCCACTGGGATGGAGAGTTGCCACCAAGATGGAGGTGGAATGGCTGTCTGCTGACTTTGAACAGCCAAACACAAGGGCCATTAGACGAGCTCAATGCAAAACTATGCTGCTAAGGCATGTGGTAAAAGAGCACTTTAACAGTCAGCCACAGTAATGTGCTGTGCTGGACAGTGCAGTACCTGGCCCCAAAGTTTTGGGGGTCATTAGGGATTGTGTAGTACTTTGTGTATGTTTATGAATATCACACCGTCTTTTAACGAACCTATGAATCATGCGGTGTTTACTGTCCATTTATCAGTACGACACTGTGGTTTTGGTCCTGTTCTATTACAAGTAAGGAATGCTTTGAGTGGTGATAGGCATTCCATGGGATATGTTAGGAAGTAACCAAATAATGTATAAAAATGTATTGTGTACCAAAATCTGTGCACAAAATAATGTGCAATTAAAAACAATATCATGCAAACTTACCAGATAAATTAACAGAACGGAACTTTAAATTTAGAACAGTAGAAAACATTTGTGTTCATTTCAGCCAAACATACACCGAATGTGGCTAACATGAAGCTCGAGTGCACTAGCGTGGCCAGTGCCTTGAACCAGACTGCCAATCTCTTTTCTCCTGCTTCTTGACCAGCCACACTCCCTTTCTAATCCCCCTTCATGGACGCATTAATGTAAACCTGAGGTCACCAGTCCTTGGTAATGAGGCTCAGCAGCTTTTTTGTCAGCTCTGGACACACTAGGGAGAGATCCATAAAATCTGCCCAGGAATAAGAGAACTGCTCTTTCCAATTCTCTGGTTCCAGGCACTGGATTCTTGTGCCACCTCTTGTAATCCACTTAGAATGGGAGATGGTTATCTCAGAGGTAGCCTGTTTGTAACTGCCCAAATATGTTCACTTTCATGGCACCCTGCAATCCCCAGCAATGTTTCTGGGCTCCTAAGGAGATGGGTGATGGCTGAAACTGCGTAGCAGCAGAAGTAGGGACTTTGATGGTGTCAAGGCTGAATCCCCACTCTGGCACTTCGAGTACAGAAGGTGGGGGCCCGCAAGGATTTTAAAAATTAATACAGATGGAAATTCTGTCTGGAGGGGTTATTCATTTTTTGTTACATTGTTGCCAGAGTATAATGTGGGGATAGTTGAGGGAGTCTGTTTATGAAGTGTGTTTTTAAGAAAAAATTGTCAGGGATGCCCAGAATTTTGGATGGATGCTCTTTTTATGTAGATTTCAGAGTAGCAGCCGTGTTAGTCCGTATTCTCAAAAAGAAAAGGAGGCCTTGTGGCACCTCAGAGACTAACCAATTTATTTGAGCATAAGCTTTCGTGAGCATCCGATGAAGTGAGCTGTAGCTCACGAAAGCTCATGCTCAAATAAATTGGTTATTCTCTAAGGTGCCACAAGTACTCCTTTTCTTTTTGCGTAGAGTAGCAGAAACTGAAATAAACAAATACACGTCTACAGGATCTAGGTATATGCACTATCTAGCTACTGTATTAAGGCACAGTCACCACTTATCTAGCGCCGTGAGAGGTTCTTGCTCTTTCTTATTAGAGCAGACCACATCTTAATAAAAACAGAGAGGCTGGTGTCATGGACCTCTCTCCTCTCGTTCACTATCCTATCCCATCCTTGAGGCAACTACTGCAGTTGTTTACATTTCTTGGAAGAGTAGTATGGGGAACATGCTTGATGTACTTTTAGCTAAATTTTAATGCAGTATAACAGCTGGAAACACGTAGAGAGTGAGCTCCAGGCCACTAGACAGTTTGCCAAGGACCACCAGCGGCCAACGGACCACCGTTTGAAAAGCACATCAGTAGTATTTGTCTATGGCACATAGACAAAATATCTAGCTAGCCAGCTAGCTCCCTGTCTCATGTACTGTGTATCTACTGTACCTAATCTAGCTAACCAAGCATTTACCATTCCTCACTGTGGTACCTGAGGCAGGTGTCTATCCCCCTAGTTGAATGTAATAGGATGAGTAATAGGGTTTTCTTGGTGGAGGGCCACCAAATCTGATTTTAGTGCAAGCATATCTGTTTAACCTGTCTTTCAGCGAATAAGCAGAAAATTCTATGGCAGTAGAGTAGGCATTGTGAGAAGTAGTTTTGGGGGGTGAGATGACTATATGAATACTATACTGAATGGCATGGATACTGTTTGTTTTCTAATCTTTATTTTTGCACTGATATACTGTTGGAGGTGGAAGTTATAATTTAATAGGTAGTCTAAAACGCATCCCCTCAGTCTGGTTAAACGGCAAAGCCAAAATGATTTAGGCACAAAAGATTTTCCTCTTACAGCCTTGAGAATAAGTGAATATGCTCTCAAGTTCATCTGCTTTGCATGATGAGCAGACAACAATTTCCTCAAATTCATTATTCAAATATAATTAATAGGGGTTTATTGAGACTGTTTTTTGTACTCTCTCTCCTGACCACAAACAGTTCTATGTCCAGACAAGCTTGAATTATTCACTGTGAAGAATTTAACCAATGAATTTTGGCATTTTTTCAAATACATTATCAACAAATAATTTTTCCTTTATTTGACCATATTTATGGAAGGTCGCATAATATTTTACTTGTTTTGTCAGTTATTGAGTACATGTTTCACAGATTCATTTTGTTGTTGCAAAACCAGCTTTGTCTGCCATTGGCCCATCTGTAACTGCTGTTAGCAAATATTTCCAGTGGTTAGTAGGGGACACTATTTCAGGAGGGCTCTGAGCAGGGCCGGTTCTAGGCACCAGCAAACAAGCACGTGCTTAGATGACACTTTTCAAGGGGCGGCATTCCGCCCTCCCCCTTTTTTTTTCTGCTTCGGCAGCACTCCAGCCTGTTTTTTTGTTTGTTTGTTTGTTTGTTTTTCTTCGGCGGCATTCCACTTGGGGAGACAAAAATCCTAGAGTCGGCCCTAGCTCTGAGTTACTACAGAAAATTCTTTCCCAGGTGTCTGGATGGTGGGTCTTGCTCACATGCTCAGGGTCTAACTGGTCAGCATATATGAGGTCAGAAAGGAATTTTCCCCCATGTCAGATTGGCAAAGACCCTGGGATTTTTTCCCTTCCTCTGTAGTGTGGGGCATGGATCACTTGCTGGTTTGAACTAGAGAAAATGGTGGATTCTCTGTAAACTGACGTCTTTAAATCAAGATTTGAGGACTTCAGTAACTTAGCCAGAGGTTACAGGAGTGGGTGGGTGAGGTTCTGTGGCCTGCAATGTGCAGAAGGTCAGACTAGATGATCACGATGGTTCCTTCTGGCCTCAAAGTCTATGAGTCTATTTGTCATTACTCCATATCTGAGCTGTGCTGATCAGCTGGGGTTGGTCACCTGGTAATGTTCCTATGCATGATTGAACATTCACACATACAAATGGAAAATGTGGTTTCCACCAATATTTGCTCTTATGATTTGAAATTTGCTTTCCTGAGACATTAGTGGTAGCAAAACTTAGTCATTCAAAGGTTTGTGGAAACAAATCACTTTAAAAATTCAGCGAAACTTCGGCGAAACACCTCTCTACTGGGCGTATCTCCCAGGGGCACAGTTGCTGCCCTTTTAAAAAATAACTGTGACAAACCTCTCTAGGAATCAGTTTGATTTTTAAAGTTTTTCTCTTCAAGGAAGAGAACTGCTATAGAGAGTTTAATTTTGTTTAAAGGGAAGCTTTGGTGCCTTTTAAAAGACCTCTGAATCCAATGGGCCATTCTGACATTCCTAGTTCACAAAGGAATAACTCCCCAAATATGTCTTTCCTTGTCTCAGAATCAGTCCTGTGTGCTCCACCCATGCCAGGGTCTTTCAAATGAGCCTGCTTAGGAGTTCTAGGATGAGCCATTTCCTAAGCACTAGGAAACATAGATCTCAATCCTCAGCACACTTAGAACTTTCAAGGCCAGATGCTCAACTGGTGTAAATCAGCACAGATCCATCGCAGCTACATCAGGGTACTCCAGCTGAAGATCTAGCCCTCAGTGTTCAGAAAAATATCATAGGTTTGTGCCCAGGTTAACAGGCAAATAAAACACTATAATTCTGTTATAGGGAAGGATACGGAGATAAAATGTGAAGCTTATTGGGAGGATGGCAGAGGGAGCTGGAGATGGGGTTGTCTTATTCTGTCAACCTTTAAAAGTTTTAGAGCAAATGGAGGTTTTGCTGTTAGTGAACTAATTTATCAAAATCATACATTTGACCTCCTCAGGTTAATTTCCATTTTCTTGTAAATATTGAAACTCAGCATGGTACAGAGCTACTTGATTAATACATGATTGCATTCCCTAAGGGAAATTGCAAGTGTAATCAGTGAGATGCAACCATCAGAGGTCTCCGGCAACTTTGAGAAGCCACCAGCTGGTTTTGGCAGAGTTATGTGCTGGCCATATGCTGGGCTGGATACAGCTTGATTCAAATCAGAAAAGTTCAAACCAAGAGGCAAAGAAAAAGAGGAAATAGAAAAGGATATATGACATGGTTCCTCTTTAAAAATATAATGTAAACATTTTACCTGGGTATGTTTCCAAACTGAAACTCAATTGTAGTGAATCATAAACCCAGTGGTGCCTGTTCTTATTTATTTATATTCCTCCCTGGTTCTCTGTATTGGCAGCTTACTGCAAAAGGAAGAGGTTGTTTGTTGCAAAACCCTTTCATAACCTACTGGAATCTTTAAAAGCCTTATTTCAAGTTATTGCCCATTATGCTGGCAAAAGACAGATTTCATCTCACCACAGCACAGAGAGCTTAGAGGGTACCATATATCTCTCCCACCAAAAGCACTGAAATCTTTTCTGACACTATGTTTGCTGAGTCACGACACTCCTCCCACGCCACTCTTGAACAATTATTTGCTAAGTTCTTTTTAGCACCTTTGAAGGTCTCTTTGGTTCGGTAGTTAACATTGCTCTGCTCCCTTGTTTCCCCCTCTGGGAGACGTGGAGTACGCTGATTTTGTACATGTGTAGTTGCAGTCATTGGGTTTAGTGACAAATTACAAGCTCTTGCAATGTGTGTGCTGCCAAACGTGACTGAGGGTATGTCTACACTACGGAATAAGGTCGAATTTATAGAAGTCGTTTTTTTAGAAATCGGTTTTATATATTCGAGTGTGTGTGTCCCCACAGAAAATGCTCTAAGTGCATTAACTCGGCGGAGTGCTTCCACAGTACCGAGTCAAGCGTCGACTTCCAGAGCGTTGCACTGTGGGTAGCTATCCCACAGTTCCCGCAGTCTCCGCTGCCCATTGGAATTCTGGGTTGAGATCCCAATGCCTGATGGGTCTAAAACATTGTCGCAGGTGGTTCTGGGTACATATCGTCAGGCTCCCGTTCCCTCCCTCCCTCCGTGAAAGCAAGGGCAGACAATCGTTTCGCGCCTTTTTTCCTGAGTTACCTGTGCAGACGCCATACCACGGCAAGCATGGAGCCCGCTCAGGTAACCGTCACCGTATGTCTCCTGGGTGCTGGCAGACACGGTACGGCATTGCTACACAGTAGCAGCAACCCCTTGCCTTGTGGCAGCAGACTGGTACAGTACGACTGGTAGCCGTCATCGTCATGTCCGAGGTGCTCCTGGCCACGTCGGCCAGGAGTGCCTGGGCAGACATGGGCGCAGGGACTAAATTTGGAGTGACTTGACCAGGTCATTCTCTTTAGTCCTGCAGTCAGTCCTATTGAACCGTCTTATGGTGAGCAAGCAGGCGATACGGATTGCTAGCAGTCCTATTGCACCATCCTCTGCCGAGCAGCCATGAGATGTGGATGGCATGCAGTCCTTCTGCACCGTCTGCTGCCAGCCAAAGATGTAAAAGATAGATGGAGTGGATCAAAACAAGAAATAGACCAGATTTGTTTTGTACTCATTTGCCTCCTCCCCCGTCTAGGGGACTCATTCCTCTAGGTCACACTGTAGTTACTCACAGAGAAGGTGCAGTGAGGTAAATCTAGCCATGTATCAATCACAGGCCAGACTAACCTCCTTGTTCCAATAAGAACAATAACTTAGGTACACCATTTCTTATTGGAACCCTCCGTGAAGTCCTGCCTGAAATACTCCTTGATGTAAAGCCACCCCCTTTGTTGATTTTAGCTCCCTGAAGCCAACCCTGTAAGCCATGTCGTCAGTCGCCCCTCCCTCCATCAGAGCAACGGCAGACAATCGTTCCGCGCCTTTTTTCTGTGCGGACGCCATACCAAGGCAAGCATGGAGGCCGCTCAGCTCACTTTGGCAATTAGGAGCACATTAAACACCACACGCATTATCCAGCAGTATATGCAGCACCAGAACCTGGCAAAGCAATACCGGGCGATGAGGCGATGTCAGCGCGGTCACGTGAGTGATCAGGACATGGACACAGATTTCTCTGAAAGCATGGGCCCTGCCAATGCATGCATCATGGTGCTAATGGGGCAGGTTCATGCTGTGGAACGCCGATTCTGGGCTCAGGAAACAAGCACAGACTGGTGGGACCGCATAGTGTTGCAGGTCTGGGACGATTCCCAGTGCTGCAAAACTTTCGCATGCGTAAGGGCACTTTCATGGAACTTTGTGACTTGCTTTCCCCTGCCCTGAAGCACATGAATACCAAGATGAGAGCAGCCCTCACAGTTGAGAAGTGAGTGGCGATAGCCCTGTGGAAGCTTGCAATGCCAGACAGCTACCGGTCAGTTGGGAATCAATTTGGAGTGGGCAAATCTACTGTTGGGGCTGCTGTGATGCAAGTAGCCCATGCAATCAAAGATCTGCTGATATCAAGGGTAGTGACCCTGGGAAATGTGCAGGTCATAGTGGATGGCTTTGCTGCAATGGGATTCCCTAACTGTGGTGGGGCCATAGACGGAACCCATATCCCTATCTTGGCACCGGAGCACCAAGCCGCCAAGTACATAAACCGCAAGGGGTACTTTTCAATAGTGCTGCAAGCTCTGGTGGATCACAAGGGACATTTCACCAACATCAACGTGGGATGGCCGGGAAAGGTACATGACGCTTGCATCTTCAGGAACTCTGGTCTGTTTCAAAAGCTGCAGGAAGGGACTTTATTCCCAGACCAGAAAATAACCGTTGGGGATGTTGAAATGCCTATAGTTATCCTTGGGGACCCAGCCTACCCCTTAATGCCATGGCTCATGAAGCCATACACAGGCAGTAGTCAGGAGCTGTTCAACTACAGGCTGAGCAAGTGCAGAATGGTGGTAGAATGTGCATTTGGATGTTTAAAGGCGCGCTGGCGCAGTTTACTGACTCGCTTAGACCTCAGCGAAACCAATATTCCCACTGTTATTACTGCTTGCTGTGTGCTCCACAATATCTGTGAGAGTAAGGGGGAGACATTTATGGCAGGGTGGGAGGTTGAGGCAAACCACCTGGCTGCTGGTTACGCGCAGCCAGACACCAGGGCGGTTAGAAGAGCACAGGAGGGCGCGGTACGCATCAGAGAAGCTTTGAAAACCAGTTTCATGACTGGCCAGGCTACGGTGTGAAAGTTCTGTTTGTTTCTCCTTGATGAAACCCCCCGCCCCTTGGTTCACTCTGCTTCCCTGTAAGCTAACCACCCTCCCCTCCTCTCTTCGATCACCACTTGCAGAGGCAATAAAGTCATTGTTGCTTCATATTCATGCATTCTTTATTCATTCATCACACAAACAGGGGGATGACTACCAAGGTAGCCCAGGAGGGGTGGTGGAGGAGGGAAGGAAAATGCCACACAGCACTTTAAAAGTTTACAACTTTAAAATTTATTGAATGCCAGCCTTCTTTTTTTTTGGGCAATCCTCTGTGGCGGAGTGGCTGGTTGGCCAGTGGCCCCCCCACCTTGTCTTGGGCGTCTGGGTGTGGAGGCTATGGAACTTGGGGAGGAGGGCGGTTGGTTACACAGGGGCTGTAGTGGCAGTCTGTGCTCCAGCTGCCTTTGCTGCAGCTCAACCATACACTGGAACATACTGGTTTGGTCCTCCAGCAGCCTCAGCATTGAATCCTGCCTCCTCTCATCACGCTGCCGCCACATTTGAGCTTCAGCCCTGTCTTCAGCCCGCCACTTACTCTCTTCAGCCCGCCACCTCTCCTCCCGGTCATTTTGTGCTTTCCTGCACTCTGACATTATTTGCCTCCACGCATTCGTCTGTGCTCTGTCAGTGCGGGAAGACAGCATGAGCTCGGAGAACATTTCATCTCGAGTGTGTTTTTTTTTTTCTTTCTAATCTTCACTAGCCTCTGGGAAGGAGAAGATCCTGTGATCATTGAAACACATGCAGCTGGTGGAGAAAAAAAAAGGGACAGCGGTATTTAAAAAGACACATTTTATAAAACAGTGGCTACACTCTTTCAGGATAAACCTTGCTGTTAACATTACATACATAGCACATGTGCTTTCGTTACAAGGTCGCATTTTGCCTCCCCCCATCGCGTGGCTACCCCCTCAATCCTCCCCCCTCCCCGTGGCTAACAGCGGGGAACATTTCTGTTTAGCCACAGGCAAACAGCCCAGCAGGAACGGGCACCTCTGAGTGTCCCCTGAAGAAAAGCACCCTATTTCAACCAGGTGACCATGAATGATATCTCACTCTCCTGAGGATAACACAGAGAGATAAAGAATGCCAGCAAACATACACTGCAATGCTCTGTTGTACAATGATTCCCGAGTACGTGTTACTGGCCTGGAGTGGTAAAGTGTCCTACCATGAAGGACGCAATAAGGCTGCCCTCCCCAGAAACGTTTTGCAAAGGCTTTGGGAGTACATCCAGGAGAGCCGCGAATGCCAGGGCAAAGTAATCCTTTCACATGCTTGCTTTTAAACCATGTATAGTATTTTAAAAGGTACACTCACCGGAGGTCCCTTCTCTGCCTGCTGGGTCCAGGAAGCAGCCTTGGGTGGGTTCGGGGGGTACTGGCTCCAGGTCCAGGGTGAGAAACAGTTCCTGGCTGTTGGGAAAACCAGTTTCTCCGCTTGCTTGCTGTGAGCTATCTACAACCTCATCATCATCATCATCATCATCTTCTTCGTCCCCAAAACCTGCTTCCGTGTTGCCTCCATCTCCATTGAAGGAGTCAAACAACACGGCTGGGGTAGTGGTGGCTGAACCCCCTAAAATGGCATGCAGCTCATCATAGAAGCGGCATATTTGGGGCTCTGACCCGGAGTGGCCGTTCGCCTTTCTGGTTTTCTGGTAGGCTTGCCTCAGCTCCTTAAGTTTCACGCAGCACTGCTTCGGGTCCCTGTTATGGCCTCTGTCCTTCATGCCCTGGGAGATTTTGACAAAGGTTTTGGCATTTCGAAAACTGGAACGGAGTTTTGATTCCTCTCCCCAAACAGCGATCAGATCCCGTACCTCCCGTTCGGTCCATGCTGGAGCTCTTTTGCGATTCTGGGACTCCATCATGGTCACCTCTGCTGATGAGCTCTGCATGGTCACCTGCAGCTTGCCACGCTGGCCAAACAGGAAATGAGATTCAAAAGTTCGCGGTTCTTTTCCTGTCTACCTGGCCAGTGCATCTGAGTTGAGAGTGCTGTCCAGAGTGGTCACAATGGAGCACTGTGGGATAGCTCCCGGAGGCCAATACCATCAAATTGTGTCCACAGTACCCCAAATTCAAGCCGGCAAGGCCGATTTAAGCGCTAATCCACTTGTCAAGGGTGGAGTAAGGAAATCGATTTTAAGAGCCCTTTAAGTCGAAATAAAGGGCTTCATCGTGTGGACGGGTGCAGGTTTACATCGATTTAACACTGCTAAATTCGACCTAAAGTCCTAGTGTAGACCAGGGCTGACTTACCTTTTTGAGTGGTGAAAAAACACAGAGCAGTCTGCATGCAGGAAACTAGATAAGGTGTTGGTAATTCTTTGGGCTCTCCTGCTGTCATGGCAGATGCAGATCTCACAATGAAGTCAATTTTCAGAGTAACAGCCGTGTTAGTCTTTATTCACAAAAAGAAAAGGAGTACTTGTGGCACCTTAGAGACTAACCAATTTATTTGAGCATAAGCATCTGATGAAGTGAGCTGTAGCTCAGGAAAGCTTATGCTCAAATAAATTGGTTAGTCTCTAAGGTGCCACAAGTCCTCCTTTTCTTTTAATGAAGTCAATGGAAGTTCTTCACACAAAAGTACAGAGGACAGGGTTCATTAAGGGCTAGATAGTGCAACCCTTACTCATGCTGAGTAGTATTTACTTATACAAGTGTCCCTCTCATGTAAGTATCTATTACAAGCATTAATATGGATTACACAACCTAGCCCTGAACAAATAAGACACAGCTACTCTGCAGGATTCTGTAGGGTCTGGTCAGCACCTCTCTTTCTACAGGGGCTGCCCTGCATTATGGAACAGTGTATGCACAATCACACACATGTGCAGGCATGCACGTACACACACACGCCAGTGCTTTGCAGTTCTTTGCACTTACATTGTGCCTTTGTCCCAAGGACTAGAGCGTTACCCTTATATTCTTAACACAAACAATTAAGAATTATAACCCTATTAAGAAGAAGGGGGAAAATAGGGGGAAAAAGCAGTTCAGTGTTTGTTACCACCATGATGTGGCATGACTCAGGCAGATGACAGTTGCCGGAATGGGTTCCATCTTTTGGAAAGAAGAATCAGAAGCCAAGAGTGGAAGGAAAGAAAGAGTCTGTCTGTGGAGATTGTGAGGGAGAGTTCATCCCACAAGCAGCAAGAAAAGTCTGCCCAGAGGAGCCCCAAAGTTTTTGAAGAGCCAAAAATTAAGGTGCATTCAGGACTCCTGTTGCCTCAGCCCTGTTGGCTTTAATGTACAATAAGATAGAGGGGTGTCAAGAGGCTAAATCAAAGGATTGGGCATCATATGCCTGGGTTCTGTTCATAACTGTTCCCCACACACAGTGTGACCTGGGACAAGTCACGTCACCGCTTTGTGCCTCAGTTTCCCCTACTGTAAAAGGGAGATTATGATACTGACCTGCCTCACAGAGACGATGTAAACTTTAATTCGCTAATTAGTCAGCAAAGCTACTTGAGATCTCTGTGTGAACGGTTCTGCTCAAGTGGATTATTAATAACCCAGAGGACAAGAGTCCTCTTATTCCTTTCCTTTCCGCTGTCATTAGCTGCCAACGGTAAAGGTAAAACATCTTCTAAATAGAAGAAGCCATCAAGACCACTGTTGTTTTTCCTTCTGAAATGCAGCTGACCGATGGAGCACTAGGTTACATTTTCCATGGACAAAAGAAAAGGGGAATTGTTCCAGTCATTTCCTCTTTCAGAGCGGTGCTGCCCTACATCCTCTAGATCTCACCTATGCGAAGCAGGTGTCTGAACATAGTACATATCTGTGCAACTTCAGAACCCTACAAGATGAAGTCAGCAGTTCCATTCTTGATGTGGATGTTTGAGAGGGAGGGGGCTGAAAAATCACTCTTTTTGAGGTACCGCCCCTGCCAGTACGTCTGGGGTATAAGTAAGATCACTTACATCTTTAATTCACTGATTGAACCTTAGCTGTTGACTTACAAGCAGAGAGAGGGGAACTGGATTATTAACAGCAGTATATAGGACCAAAGGTTCTGAAAGAAAGGTACATAGCAAATATGTTTGGGATTTCATTTTAATTAATCAGCTGAGCAAATGGTTCATCCAGAATATCAAAAAACTGCTCTCCCCGGCGGCAATCAGATGGAGCACACAGCACCAAGACAACCCCTCCCTCCCCCCAAGATAGCAATATCTCCCTCTGCAGCATTGTACTTCATTCTTTTTTTAACAAAAGATAAATATACAGCAGGGCCGCAAAATATAAATTTGCTGTGACGTTTCAGTTACGTCAGAGGATAAATCACAGTGAAATCTCCTGCAATGAGAAAAGGCTTCCAGGACTTCCAGACAAGCCGCTACGCTTCCGATGTGCTCCTCAAATTTGGAGCTGAACTCAATTTTTCATGATGCTGATCAATCAAAAGAGCCAAGCAAAATGTTCCTCACCCACTCACCTGCGGGGAGTAATGTTTTTGACAGGCAAGTGGATACTTTGCCTGGACTATGAAGAGTTTGCAAGGCTAGCTTAAAATGAGAGGTCGTCTTGAGCTGCTCCGGCCGGCGCTTGGGATACAACTCAATCTAACTATCTCACAAGTAATGGTGTTCATCCGCTAAAAGGTGAACTGTGGTTCAGCTGCTCCCAGTTTTATGAGGTCAAAACTGAGTAGGTTAACGGAGAAGGCAAATGCTGGTTTAATGACAACATTCGTTTCTGAGAACCTCTGGGATGGGATGGGCGACTGGTTTTCTCTCCCGCTTTTCAATGACCAGCCTGTTTCTGAAAACTTAGAGAGCTGTGATTTGTGTGCATCCTTTGTAATTGTAGACAGCTGTGAGTTTTGTCTTCTACTGGCTGCTAGCATTCTTAAGTTGGATGGGGAAAAGCGACATTTCTTCATGAGTGAAGGAAAATGAACTCTTTGCTTTTCTGACTCATGACTCTTTACCTTTAAATGTGCTAGACAGTTTTCAGAGCTGTTTCCAATATTCTCCTTATCTCTTTTCAAGCACCAACAGCACTTTTATAAATACTGTACAAGGTATGAGTTCAAATTTAAACAAGAGGTATTTTTATGAAGTACGTAATATTCTTAAACTTAGACAAATGGATTTCACTAACAAGGACCAGGAATCCTCTGTTTCTCTCTCCTTTTTGGCATGTGGGAAAATTAACAAGAGGTTAGGAGATTAGACCAACAGTCTGCCTTTCAAGTGACTTTGAACCTTTCATTTTATTGAAGGAAAAAGTTAAACGAGACATCATCCAAGTATCCAAAAGATGCTGGATTTCTCCTCAAAGAGATAGTGGGAGATACCAATAGCTCTCCAGTGTATGATGTAAATGGAAAAAAAGCTGGTTTATTTGAATATTATTGCATATTTTAAGGGGTTCTTGTGTTTAATTACAAAATATCTGTATTTGTTCACTTAAACATCCTTGTTCACTTAAAGATTCAAGATTCCAGGGGTACTGTCTGTTTTAAGGCTAGGGAGTCTCTCTCAAACCATGCTGAATCTTTCAAAACGTAAGAACATTCGTTAAGTCTCGCCCATGTAGATACCATACAGAAAACTGGATATTTATTTAAACCGCTGGCTTTCTATTAATGGAACAGGGAGATAAGTATCATTAATGCTTTTCACTTCAATTAAAAAACAGATTAATGTGAGAATTTAATATTACATTTTCATCCTCAGTGGTCCCAAAGCAGTTTCAAATGGCGGATTTATATGCAATCTATGCAGTGCACAAATGTGGAATAAGAGGGCACAATCCTGCAGCATATATAAATTAGCCAGCGGCTACAAGTGTGCTAGCTGCCTCACAGAACATAGAAGGTGCTTTCCTCAGAAGAGCTTATAGTCTAATGGTGTGTCTACAGTGCAATCAGGAGGCACAACTGCAACATGTGTAGACATAAGGGAGCTAGCTTTGATGGAGCTAGCTTGCTAAAAATAGCGGTGTAGCTCCAGCAGCAGGGGTGGCAGCATGGGCTAGCCATCCGAGTACATTCCCAGGGTTCGGGGCAGGACGGTATTCAGACCACTAGCCTGTCCCACTGCCTGTGCCACCGTGGTTATGCTGCTATTTCCCGTGAGCTAGCTAGATCAAAGGTAGCTCGTGTCTGCCTAGACATGCTGCAATCACACCTCCTGACTGCAGTGTAGACATATCCTAAGAATCCAGTCTTGACACCAGGCACGTGAGTAACTTTACACACAAATAGTTGCACTGAAATCAACAGCACTTCCACTGGACTCCTCGTCGGAGTAAAGGTATTCAGGTGCATCAGTGTTTGCATGATCAGACCCTGAACAAACACAACAAACAACACACAGACAAAATGTTAATGGTGAGGTTAGGTACACATCTTGTTAGTTACTTGATCATTCTTTAGACCTATCCCCTCTTCTCTCCTCCATCTTTGAGATCCCCCAAGTGCCCCAGGGTAATTGTTCTGCGATTGCTGTCCCAATATGAGTCATAATTGTGTCTTCCATCTATCCTCCCTGTCCACCCCACACATACAGGTTTAATGTTAAAAAAAATCTATTGAGTTACACAAGAGTTTTGTCATTGATTTAAGTGTGAGGAGGATCAAGCTGTGTGCATGCATATTATACAAAATTTGAAATATCCATAGCCTCATTACTGTTTGTCTGTAATTGAACCTCATCCCCATTTATTTAATTATGAAACATAATGGGTAAGATTAGTCACTGGTAGAGTTACGCCGGAGATGAATTTTTCCCATAGTGCCCAGTCTGGGATTCCTGTGTATCCAGTGAAGCCAATGGGAGTTTTGAGGACAGAGGGAATGCAGGATCAGGTGAAATACTGTACTGATTAATAATGGAAGTATTATAATAAATTGACCCATTAAAATTGGGTTGGATTTATTTTCAGTTCCTTAATCTGCCAGCAGAAAATTCTATTTGATGACCACTGTGTGTGTATTTTTTTTTCAAAAGAATAAAGAGCTCAAACTGCAAAACAAAAACGGATGTCACGTGTGGACATATGTCATGGGTGGAAACTCTGAAAGTTAGTGCAATAAGTAAAAAATAATAAGGTCAGGTGATTGAAAGACAAACTCAATCATTTTGATCTGTTCCAGGAGGTGAAAAGCAATCCACCTTATACATTTCACAGTAGTAAAAAGGAATGAGAAAAGATATGATAATCACAATTCTAGCATCAGTCTCATTTGAGCAGCTGAACAATGTTACATCCATAAGACTTCTTGCAACTTCTTGCTGCATGAACAAAGATGTAAATCTGCAACTGCCATGCAGCCACAGGTGGATTTTACAGGCACTGGCTGCAGCTAATGAAATCTTTAGTTTTTGGTTTCTTTTTTAAGTTTGATTATGATAAACTACTAACGATCAGGCTTTTACAGCCACGTAAGTACAAACAGAGATGGCCACCACAGAGAATTAGTATTACTTCACCAAAATATAATGCCATCATTTACATTTTTTCCATCAAAAACTGTAAATCAGACCAAGATCAATTGTGTGGATTATACACATCACTATGCCCCAGAGAGATAGTCTTGCCCTAAACAGGATGTAGCAAAAATGATTACAAAGACATTAGCTTTCAGTGAGTGCACTACTTGGAAACATGAAAGTGAGGGCTCTTTGTCTTTAGAAATGAGGCGGTATTGAAGTGACCTTATTAGAAACCTGGAAAATTATGAAAGGGGATTAATGATCCTGTGATGATTTTTTTAATGCTGAAGGGTTCAAAATTGGCAGGATGCTGCAGTAAAAATCTAACTGAAGCACTAAATATGGGAATTGTAGATGTTTTCTACCACCCGCACAGATGGGTTTTCTGAAGTATTTAGAAATGTGTCTCTTGCCCATTGTTGTCAGAGCAGCACAGTTACAATAACGACAAACAAAACAATAATGTTATAAAATGCACATAAAATCAACCTCAATATTACCAGCAGGGCATCGCTGTGTGACGAGAAATATTTTTCCAGCCATTGACCCCAAAACCAAAAGCCAGAGTGAATAGCTGTGTTGTGCACTGCATCTTCAAAGCTGCAAAACTCTGGCTCTGCAAGAGTCAATTTCATAACCCAGGCCTCCCTCTGCCCTCCAACAATGCTCTGCCATAAATACCCCGGGATAAAACGCTGTGAACAGATAGCAAGAGTATTCCAGCCAGTTGTAATGGCTGTGACTACTAACATAATTCCATAGCTGCTAAAAAGGACTGTGGCCATTTTTTGCTGTGCAATTTCTTACAAGCTCCTAGGGTATGTCTACACTGCAAATTAAGGTGTGACTGTAACACAGGTAGGCATACCCACACTAGCTTTAATTTAGCTAGCATGAGTAACCACAGCAGTAAAGATGTGGCGGCATCGCTTTCAGTATAGGCTAGCAAGCTGAGTACCTGCCCAGAGTCCCCTGCAGGCTTGAACAGGGCTGGCTAGCCCATGCTCAAACCTGTGCCATCACGTCTAGATTAAAGCTAGTGCAGGTATGTCTCCACTGCAAGTTAAGATGCAATTGGAATAGGCACAGTTGTACGACTACTACACCCTAATGAGCAGTGAAGAGATGCCCTTAGAGATGGTTTCTTTTCTATGGAAATTGTATTAAATGCATGTCCGTGTGTTTCTGCACACGCACAGACGTGCCAAACTGAAGCTGCCAGCTCTTGCACACACACACACACACACACACACACACACTTAATTAGGGTTCTCCGAGGCTTAACTGGTACAAGCTGTGAGAGATTCTTTGTTTTTCTGCTTTCTCCACTGTGGGTATTAGTGATGCATGTATCTTCAAACAATTAAAAGGTTTGTTTCCGATGAGCTTCCTCTCCAAGAATTCACATTTCTCTGAACCTTACCTTCTTGGGCCTGATTCAGCACTGCACTACTCCAGTTTTTTGCCAGGATAACTCCATCATATTAACTGAGGGAATTGCACCAATCTAAAACTGGAATAATGTAGTGGTGAATCAGGCCCAAATGTGTTTTCAAAGCTGGGCAGGTAATTAGCTGTTCTTGTAGGATTTCTGGTAAGTCCATTCCTATAGGAACATAGGAATTGCCCGATTTGATTCTAAAAGAGGATGAAGGTCTCAGGCAAAAAAGGTTCTTATTTTTCCCAGTCTATTTTTCCCATCCTTTCTCTACACTGCGGCCTAGTCCTTGGGCAAAGACACCAAGCAAACAGCACTGATTCCCCCAGCACTGAGCAGCGAGGACTGATCCTGCTCAAGTGCATGCTAAAGAATTGACCTCTCATCATTCAAATCGTTCCTTAAAACAAACTTCTTTTGTAATGCCTACCACTGATAATGCACCAAATCAACAGGGCTCAATCCGTGGGAGTTTTGTATTTGGTTTCATTAGGAGCAAAACTGTGACCATAGTGCATCAAAGTACAGAGACAGAGTTGGGCTCTGTTTTAAGACTAGACTGTCTTTTAGCTATGCAAGGGTACTTTGAGTCTGAAGGTATTGTTGGTCTAATTTAGCTTTTAAATTCTTGGGCATAGGGGCTCTCTCTCTTTGTTTATAGCTATGACCACAACAGGAGAAAAAGATGCGGTAGCTAACATATGTTGAAAACACGTTAAACCCTATGCTAGACAAGGCAATTTGCATTTAATATGTGCTATCACCCCTAGGCTCCCTCATAGGGTTTATCTCAACCAACTAAGGGCAGGTCTACACTAGAAGCACTACATTGGCTCAGCTGCACTGCTGTAGCATGCCTGGTGAAGATGCTCTGTCTGATGAGAGAGTATCTCCTGTTGACAAAACACCAGTGTGAACAGCACTTAGCTCAGTGTCACTTGTATTGCTCGGGGGGAGGGTCTTTTTCACACCCCTGAACAATGTAAGTCAGATCGATGTAAGCGGTAGTATAGAACGGCCCACAACTCAAACTGCCTTGTCTACTCTAGGATTTTAACAGACAAGCTAACATGTTTTAGCTAACATTAGGGCTGTTGATAAATCGCAGTTAACTCACATGATTAACTCAAAAAAATTAACTGTGATTAAAAAAATTAATCGTGACAAATCGCACTGTTAAACAATAGAATACTAATTGAAATTTATTAAATATGTTTGGATGTTTTTCCGCATTTTCAAATATATTGCTTTCTATTACCACAGAATACAAAGTGTACAGGGCTCACTTTATATTATTATTTTTATTACAAATATTTGCACTGTAAAAATGATAAACAAAGAAATAGTATTTTTCAATTCACTTATACAAGTACTGTAGTGCAATCTCTTTATCATGAAAGTGCAACTTATAGATTTTTTTTGTTACATAACTGCACTCAAAACCAAAACAATGTAAAACTTTAGAGCCTACAAGTCCACTCAGTCCTACTTCTAGTTCAGCCAATTGCTAAGACAAACAAGTTTGTGTACATTTATGGGCGATATTGCTGACTGCTTCTTATTTACAGCGTCACCTGAAAGTGAGAACAGCCGTTTGCATGGCACTTCTGTAGCCTGCGTTGCAGGATATTTATGTGCCAGATGTGCTAAACATTCATATGCCCCTTCATGCTTCAGCCACCATTCCAGAGGCCATGCTTCCATGCTGATGATGCTCTTTAAAAAAATAATGTGCTAATTAAACTTGTGACTGAACTCCTTGGGGTCAAATTGTATGTCCCCTGTTCTGTTTTACCTGCATTCTGCCATACAGTTCATGTTACAGCAGTCTCAGATGATGACCCAGCACATGCTCTTTTTAAGAACACTTTCACAGCAGATTTGACAAAACGCAAAGAAGGTACCAATGTGAGATTTCTAAGAATAGATATAGCACTCAACCCAAGGTTTAAGAATCTGAAGTGCCTTCGAAAATCTGAGAGGGACAAGGTGTGAAGCATACTTTCAGAAGTCTTAAAAGAGCAACACTCTGATGCAAAAACTACAGCACCCGAACTACCAAAAAAGAAAATCAACCTTCTGCTGGTGGAATCTGACTTAGATAATGAAAATGAACACACGTCAGTCCGCACTGCTTTGGATTGTTATCGAGCAGAACCCGTCATCAGCATGGATGCATGTCCCCTGGAATGGTGGTTGAAGCACAAAGGGACATCTGGCATGTAAATATCTTGCAAAGCCAGCTACAACAGTGCCATGAAAATGCCTGTTCTCACTTTCAGGTGACATTGTAAACAAGATGTGGGCAGCATTATCTCCTGCAAATTATAGCAAACTTGTTTGTCTGAGCGATTGGCTGAAGTAGGACTGAGTGGAATTGTAGGTTCCAAAGTTTTACATTGTTTTATTTTTGAATGCAGTTATTTTTTGTACATAATTCTACATTTGTAAGTTCAACTTTCATTACAAAGAGTACTACAGTACTTGCACTATAGTATTTGTATTAGGTGAATTAAAATATACTATTTCTTTTGTTTTTTACAATGCAAATATTTGTAATAAAAATAAATATAAAATGAGCACTATACGTTTTGTATTCTGTGTTGTAAATGAAATTAATATATTTGAAAATGTAGAAAACATCCAAAAATATTTAAATAAATGGTAGTCTACTATTGTTTAACAGTGCAATGAATCACGAGATTAATTGCAATTAATTTTTTTAATGGCACGATTAATCGTGATTAATTTTTTTTTATCGCTTGACAGCCCTAGCTAATATGTTAAAAAAACCACCTTTTATCCAAGTGAAGACAAGTTCTGTGATTTGTGCAGCTCCAAACAGACTACCAGCACTCAATAAATAACAATACTCCCAAACTAAAATCTTTCTTAAAATCAACTTCTGGCTGAAAGTGTTTTTTCACTACCCATTGAGTCCACCTACCAACGCCACCCCACTACACCATCTAATCATGGACCAGATTTGCCTCTCTGTTACCCTGATGCGATTGCAGTGAAGTCAATGAGGATGGAACTGAAAGGAGACTTTGGCCCCATGCATCCATGAGATGCAACAATTCTTAGAGTAATGAGAGGTGGTTACAAAACAGGATCTCTAGCTTGTAGAATCTCCAAATAACATTATGCACAACTAATGCACAATTAGCAAACACAATGACTAAGAATAACACAACCAGAAAAGGATCCAAGGTGATCCCTTCTTTGATCAGGTATTTATTGTAGTCTCACAGATGTGTGAGCTTCCAAATGTTCCACCCTCTTTATTTGCGGGGAGAACAAACTCCTGCACCAAGTGTACCTGGAGAAAGCAGTGTATGTGGGGGGAATGCACAGTGCATTGAGTGAATCAAGGAGTAAGAAATAGAGTCTGAGTCATAAGGCAGGGGTGGTGGACTGAGTGTAAATGATGAGGATGAGTGAAGAAAAGAGAGAAGGACTGATGGAGAAGAGAAGAGAGCAAAAAGCAAGGACTGATGGAGAGGCAAGATAGTAAACAAGACTGAAAAAGAGAGGAAGGGAAAATAACAGGATGTATGGGGAGAGAATGAAGTACGGAAAAAAATATATGTAACCCTTCTGCCCGTCAGAGTTGGCAGCAACAAGGGCCGGGTTCAATATCTAGGGGATCCATTCCAATAGCACAATGCAAACTGGCTCGAGCCCCCACCCAGTGACCTGGGACAAATATATACCACCCCCTCTGGGTGCCTCCAAGAGGCAGTACTTCCCCTCTCACAAGCACATAGTCTGAGTGTAGCAAAAAGCCTTTTAATAACAGAGAGAAACAATGTGGCATTATGTTGGGGAAACACCACCAACAGGATTCATAACACAACCCATGAGCAAAAAACCCACCCCAAGCAAATTGGGACATGCCCTTTCCCTTTGGTTCTTGAGTCCAGCAACCCCAAATCACCCAAAGTCCCAAAAGTCCAATGACCCAAAAGTCTCTGTCCCTGGTCAGGGCAGCCCCAGAGTTCAAAAGTTTATCTACAGATAAACCTGGGTGGAGATGGGGGCGGAGGTAAGAGGCACCTTACATGATCTGAAGCTGACCGCCCCACAGCTCCATAGGCCTTCGCTCCGCTCTGCCAGCTGCCCCACAAACTGCTTCGCTCAGCTCTGCTCTGCAGCCCACATGCAGCTCCCGCCGTCCAGCCAATCCACAAACTGCTCCGCGTCCAACAGCCGCTCCCACTGTCCTATGAACTGCTCCACCAGCCTGTCCACAAGGCACTCCAGCCGTCCCGCAAACTGCTCCACAATATATCTTCAGGCTCCCCCACTACTTAACACAACACTCAGTGATTTCAGCTCTTACTCAGTTCAGCTCTTTGGTGAATTCAGCTTGTAGTAGGGGAGCCTCAGTGCTGGTGCACTATTAGCCCAAAGTGAGCTCAGCAGCCTGTAACTAGATTTCTAATGAAAACAAAATTAGCTCTGATATTCTACAGTGGAGAGAGGAGGAAGTGCAATTAGCATGTAAGGCCCTTACCAAGGGGCCCATGCCACCAAGTATCCATACTCATCCCCAGCCTCTCTCAATTCACAGAGAATTGGAACCCATGACCCTTGCCTAGCGAGTGCTACTTAGTTGATGGTGAGTCCCTCCATCATAACAAAAGGCCAAGTACAGTTCCAAGCACAGTTCCCATAATCAGGGTAATAACAATTTATTCTTCCTGCCCCAATAACAGAGACACTGGGGATCCCACAGCAGCCAAAGTGACCTTTTGGGCAGCTATGGCCTCATTCTAGGCAGGGTGGGTGTACCTATGCAAATGAGATCGGCCCCTGAAGTTCTTTTCCACAACTTGCCACACCTCACCACCAGATGTCAGGGTGGAGATCATCCTGACACTGCTTACATCTACTGCAGAAAAATAAAATTGTGGGACAGAACAGAAAAAGAGGGAGGAAAAGTTAAACCAAGATATGGAGACAGTGGAAAGCAAAGAGGAACAAAGGGAAAGAGAAAGAACAAACACAGAGATATTGTGTGTTTTTAAACGTACGACGTAATAGGGAAAATAATACCAGTGCATGCACCAGACACCGACAAAGTAAAACACGGGTGGGGTCAAACGGAGGAGGAGGAACACACATCCTGAACGTTGCATAGCGCAGCTAAATAACGAGGGGGGTGCTGCAAATGCTGCCCAGCCAATCTGCCTCTTCTAAGGCTATCCCAGCTTGCTTTGCAAGGGGACTGCTGAGTTTTATTTCTGAGATACATAAAGGAGCAAGCCTCTGTCTTTTTTTAAAAGCCCCCTGAGAAATTCCAGAATGGATTAGAAATTCCGTATCACTCTGAGATAAAAACTCCGTATGGCAGTGCATTGGGAATCCAACTGAGATTCCAAGCCTTTGTATTACCTTTGTGAAGAGGGAAGGTCCATGACTTGTGACATCCATGTGGCCATGAATCCTCTGCATTTAGGTTACCCTCCACTCTGTCCACTCCTTCAGCCATATCCCTGCATGCCATTTCATTTTGACTTTTTAAACATACACACTTTAAAATACTGTTTCAATGGTACATTGTTGTTACTTCAAATCACCCCCCACCACCCACCACATACCCCACTGAAAAACCCAAACAGTTGGTTAATTTGAAATTGTCAGCATCGTATTATGTCTTATTTCCTCCCAGTATCAAATGCTGTCCAGCTACCCTGAGGCAGGAAGCTGTACAAATGTCTTTCTGCTGAGGTAATAGGGTTGGTGCTTCTCCAGATCCAGTCTTGGAGGCCATGATGGAGGGAAAGATAGACATTCAAATGCACATTGGGTACGAGACTTCCTTTTTCTGCGTAAGGAGAATGGGTTCTCATGCATAATGCAGTACTGCCAGGTTCTGCAGTGCATCACTCAATCTTGCAGGACTTGAGCTGGAAGATTTTTGCCAGCATAAACCACGCTTCAGTGTCCCCTCTCCCAGGCTGGCCATAGGGGACCAGTGCAGCCCTAAAATTCAGTAGGCCTAGCAAGAAAGGGGATGTGGCGAGAGCAGCCAAGCGATGTGCTCATTCGATGAACAACCAGTGCTGTCGATGGTGAAAAACCCGTGAGGGATACAGCACCCGGGGCTGAGCTGGAGCACCATGGTGTAATTTAAATCTCCCTGCAACAGCTTTGATGCAGATGAGCGAAAAAAGGAGAAAAGAAGAGAGACGAAAGCCAGGCCGGGTGGGGAGGTAAGACACCGAACAAGACTGAAAAAGAGAAGGGGAAAGAACGGAATGAAGGGAGAGAGAATGAAGTACGGAAAAAATATATATTACAGAAACTTCACTTCAACTTAAAGAGGAGTTTTGCCTGAGTTGGACCCTAATAAAGTATTACGTTTTGACTGGTAGACTCGTAATGTCAGGATAGCACTGTGATTCTGCTGAAGGGAGGAGGATGTAAGAGACATACTGGGAGAATCCATGGACTGCTGTGACCTACAACATGGTCCTGAGGCCTGCTGCACTGCCCTTCACACAGGGAAAGGTGTGATGGGAGTGGGCTACAGGCATGGCCAGGAGATCTGTGAATTACATGGATCTGCTGCCCCTCCTATGGAGAGCAGTCGCAGCCGACAGCCGCTACTCTGCTCCTACCCTGCCCATGGTGTGTTGCAGGTCAGTTCCACATCAGCTACTATAAGCTGCAGAAGAAATTCTCTTCCTCAGCCTGGCTCACACATTGCTGAACATATGGTGGTTTACGACAGCTATGTTGCTCTAAATATCCAATAACTGCCAGGACAGGAATGGACTCACAACCAGGCTTAGCAGAATCCGGGAGTCAACTGAGCTCTCGGCATTATGAGCTTTTGATCTTGGGTTTCAGCAAATGCAAAGCGCCTCTTAGAAACAATGAAGACTTCATGCAATAGCAGATCAGAACAAGTCATGGAGGGTTCTCCCTCCGTACCACGGAAAAAATACAGTTTATGGAATCAGAGTTTAATTCCTCCCCTGGGTGAGGCTTTTATCGTTCATATTAATTACTAATATACTTAAGCATATAAAGATTTTCTTCATAGCTCTGAGTTGTAAGCTGGATACACTGGCACATTCTGCCTGCTTTCAGCCACTTTGTTGTCATAAAACAACAAAGCCCCAATCTTACCCCACTAAAGGCAATGGGAGTTTTACAAGATTTAAAAGTGTGCAGGATCAGACACCAAGAACATACTGGGGAAACTGAACAACTGGTTGTATTTTAGCTGTTAGTCTAAATCAGCTTTATAGTCTAATTATGATAAAGGATTCCCTTATTTCGGCCTAATTCTTTAGAATTTTGGGTAACATTTTCAAAAGCATCTAAGTGATTTAGGAGCCTCATGCCAAAGTCATTTTTGAAATGTCACTTGGGCACCTATGTGCTTTTGCAAATTTTACTCTTTGTCTATTGTTAGTCCCAATTTCATGCATTTCTGAGGAACCTTTTGCTTCTTGCTGCAGGGGTCTTTTGAAAATGAGAGGTTGCAATTTTCCATATTTGCTTTTGTTTAATTCTTGTATTTATTTTCCTTAGTTTGTTTAAATAAATCAAGGTCTTGAAAGAACTACTTAAATAATTTTTTTACATCCCTTTCAGAAAGTGAACCACGTGGCATGCAGAGCTAAATTTTCAGGCACTTTAGTGTTGCAAATGCATCCCTAATTTGTGCACATAATCAGCGTGCTTCTTAAAAACAGAAACAGACTGTGCAAATTGGGTAAGTGTCTGCATTTGCAAAACAATCTGGTAATTTTTGTGTGCAGTTGCAGTGATTCCACATGCATATTATGTGCATTTGCGCAACTCAGATGTACAACTGTACCTTTAACTGTTTGAAAATCTGGCCCACAAACAAAGTACAAATTCTGGTAAATTTATATAGATAACTTGTTTGAAAATATTTATACAGAAACCTCAGTAAATGAAGAAAAGGAAGACTGATAATTGATTTAAATTCTAATATCTGTTGTGAGGACATTTGTACCACTCATTTTCTTAGTTGAAGTCCTCTGCATGTGACACAATCAATTCACCAAAAAAAAGAAAAGGAGGACTTGTGGCACCTTAGAGACTATCAAATTTATTTGAGCATAAGCTTTCGTGAGCTACAGCTCACTTCATCGGATGCAATCAATTCACCGTGATCAGTATCTAGTTATGAGTCAAAGTGGCGGTGTTTGGATCTCGGTCACAAGGCTCAAAGTCTTTGAATTTCAATCAAAGCTAGGTTTCATAGTTCAAACAGGAAGGCAACAAAATCTTGCAAGCTGTTTTGACAGACTGGATTGTAGAGCACTCGTGAGAACAGTTATATTGTGAGATTCTGGCTGTCTATGATCTGAAACAAGAAGTCTTATGATCAAGGCACTGGACTGGGACTCAGGAGCCCATGGTGTCCCCAACTTCATATGTGACCTTCGGCAATTCACTTAATCTCTCTGTGCCATTCCCCACCTGTAAACCTGTGATGCTAATACCTCCTTTCTCAGCTTTTGTCTATTTGGACTGTAAGCTTTTTGGGACAGGGGACGTTTCTTGTTATGTGTATGTCCAGCACCTAGCGCAATGGGGCTTCAGTTTCCATTGGGGTTTCTTAGCACTACTGTAATACAAATATAATAATAGAAATACTAAATCTTCCCCTTTTAGAATTCAACTTGTACCCAAAACCAGAGGTGGGCTTGGATCTTGGTGTTAGAATCCAAAGCCCTCCAAAATTCCAAGAGGCTACAATTTTAGGCACTAAGCCATCACACTGAGGAGTGCAGTGTTGCTAGATTAGATTGGATAGGGAAAGAAAGTATGTAAATAAATAGAATGAGAGGCAGAACAGTGCTATCATTAATACCATTGCACAAATGAATGATGTCCTGCTTCTAGTCCTGCCACACAGGATTATGTGCTTCCGTGGTGTGATTGTGAGCCGAGAGCAGCACTAAGCCACTAGCAGAGCTGCTAAGTCGAGCTGTTCGAAAAACGGAATATTCCTTTCATGGAAAATTTTGACATTTTGAAATTAATTTCAGTTCCAGTTTTGCACCTGCTTTGTACCCAATTCACACATCTTGGGCTCAAAAATTCAGTACTGGCTATCCCTGAGCGCTATGTTGCTGGTAGTATAAATGTATTCGTAAATCAGCAGTGACGGGTATTTGGGAGGATTACAGGAGGGCAGTGTTTGAAACCAAAGCAGATTGAATGGCTATGATCAAGGGAAATTAGACAATCTGCTAGAGAGGCACAGGCTGGCATGCCTTACTGCCATTATGAAATGGAATCTGTAAATAAAAAATATGGAAGTAAAAGAAGTCAGACCCTTTCCTGAGAATTTCTGACATGGGAAGTGACATCACAGGCAGACACTCACATAGTTCATTGATATTGAGACGTCTAAAGTCATTTTGCAATATGCATTTTCCTTTTTTAAAGTATTTATTAGGGAAAAGAGAGGAAATTTATTTTTTTCAAACTTTGCTGTTTCCAAAGATTTCCAATATTTAGGGCTTTCATTGTCTTTTGTTCCAACTCAAAACTAGGCCTTCCCCACACCCTACTCTGTTGCAATTGCTTAAAATCTTGTAAACACATGTTCCCAGCTCAAGCAATCTTTCTGTCCCTTTCTTTGGCTCCTAACCCTCCATTTCTCACCATCCCAATTTTGAAAAAAATAACAAATCACTAAGCCTAATTTTTTTTCCAAATATTGTGTAGTTGTGAACAAGTTATGAGATCCTAAAGGGCAGACTGGATGGCAAACTGTATGCATCACTGATGATCTGCACAAAAAAAAGAAATTGGGCACAATTCTATTCCAATATCACACAATGGTTTCTAGACTTTTTGGTGTGGGGCAGGGAGGGTTATACGGACATTGTACTGATTAGGCTGTGAAATTAGAGCTTGATCCTTCAGCCACTGAGGTCGGTTGGAGTTTTGCCATTGATTTCAAGGGACTCAGGATCAGACTCTCAGTCCCTGATCCGGCGAACGCTTACACCCATCAGTAGTCCCATCAGGGTCGTGGCCATTAAGGATCATATCTGCCATCCAGCTATATGCACACAGATGAGCCAGATGAGTATAAAAGATTGACGTCACACTATGGCCCTAATTTACAACGGGAATCTGGGAATTAACCAGGGAACGCTCAGGCTGATCACAGATCATCTTCAAGCAGACGCCCAGGTACTGCATCTCATGTAAGCCCAAGCAGCAGCTCATCAGTCTTTTGAGCAATCAGCCTATTGCTGTGAATTTACCAAAGTGCCTTTTTAAAACATTTTTCTTGGGCTCATGATTTTTGCCAGGTTAGCTCATTACTGGCTGCAGCCTGCCCATCTTTAATCAGGCAAAACAAGCCCGCTGAAGTCAGTAATGACTGGGGATCCCATTGTCATAAATATAAAGGGAAGGGTAAACCCCTTTAAAATCCCTCCTGGCCAGAGGAAAAATCCTCTCATCTGTAAAGGGTTAAGAAGCTAAAGGTAACCTCGCTGGCACCTGACCAAAATGACCAATGAGGAGACAAGATACTTTCAAAAGCTGGGAGGAGGGAGAGAAACAAAGGGTCTGTGTCTGTCTATATGCTGCTTTTGCTGGGGATAGACCAGGAATGGAGTCTTAGAACTTTTAGTAAGTAATCTAGCTAGGTATGTGTCAGATTAGGATTTCTTTAAATGGCTGAGAAAAGAATTGTGCTGAATAGAATGACTATTTCTGTCTGTGTGTCTTTTTTGTAACTTAAGGTTTTGCCTAGAGGGATTCTCTATGTTTTGAATCTAATTACCCTGTAAGGTATCTACCATCCTGATTTTACAGGGGTGATTCCTTTACTTCTATTTACTTCTATTTCTATTACAAGTCTTCTTGTAAGAAAACTGAATGCTTTTTCATTGTTCTCAGATCCAAGGGTTTGGGTCTGTGGTCACCTATGCAAATTGGTGAGGATTTTTACCAAACCTTTCCCAGGAAGTGGGGTGCAAGGGTTGGGAGGATTTTGGGGGGAAAGACGTGTCCAAACTACATTTCCCAGTAAACCCAGTTAGAGTTTGGTGGTGGCAGTGGATATTCCAAGGACAAAGGACAAAATTAATTTGTACCTTGGGGAAGTTTTAACCTAAGCTGGTAAAAGTAAGCTTAGGAGGTTTTCATGCAGGTCCCCACATCTGTACCCTAGAGTTCGGAGTGGGGGAGGAACCTTGACATGGTGGCAGAGTGGTGGGATTAACCTGAAATCATTTTGAGATCAATTTGAGATTTTTTGAACTAGAAATACAGATTTTAAAAAGGATTTTTTTTTTCCTTTGGAGCTGCTGGAAAGCAGCTTGTTTTTTCTCCGCTTTGGGGCCAGAGCAGAGACAAAAGGGGATTATCTTTGTGAATTGCAGGTCTTCTTTGCCTGGAGGCAGGGTACTTAACCTCCTGCAGGGAAATTCACAGTCTTGGTAAACCAGAAGTTTTTTTTTATCTAAAAGTAAATGGGGGGGGGGTTTCTACCCATTTGCCTGGAGACAAAAGTGGCAGGGGCTTTTTTTTTAGGATTTTGATTTTTTTACAAGGAGCACAAGTTTGAAAAGGATTTTTTTTTCCTTTGGGCTGCTGGTAAGCAGGTTTCCAAGTAGTTGGAGGTTTTTTGCTTTGATTTGGGGCCAGAGGAGAGACAAGGGAATTGTCTTTTTCTGTAGGCTGACAATCACTATCAGAGAATAGGTATTCTATTCCAGCACAGCAAAATTTTACAGCCAAGTTTTGTTTGTTTATTTCTAAACCTCGGGTGTAAAGTTAGTTAAAAACAGAGAGATTAGGATGACAAAATCCACGGCTCGACAAAAGCTGGAATTAGCCAGATTTCAGGCTGAGGAAAAACAAAGGGAACATGAAAGACAGATAGAACTCATGCGGCTGAAGGAGGAGGAGAGGGAAAAAGAGAGGAAGCATGCACTGGAGATGGAGAAGGTAAAGGCTCAGCAGAATATACCAACAAACCCTAGCAATCCTTCTCCAGGTACCACTCCCCATCCCAGAAAGTTCCCCACCTACAAGGCAGGCGATGATACTGAGGCCTTCCTAGAAAACTTGGAAAGGGCCTGCCTTGGGTACAACATCTCTACTGACCAATACATGGTAGAGCTGAGGCCGCAGCTCAGTGGACCCTTAGCTGAGGTGGCAGCTGAAATGCCTGAAGAACACATGAACAAGTATGAACTGTTTAAATCCAAGGCGAGAGTCAGAATGGGGATAACACCCGAGCAGTCTCGTCGGAGGTTCAGAGCCCTAAGGTGGAAACCAGACGTGTCATTTACCCGACATGCCTACCACACTGTGAAACATTGGGATGCCTGGATATCAGGAGCAAGTGTTGAATCTCCAGTAAATTTGCCCTTCCTAATGCAAATGGAACAATTCTTAGAGGGTGTTCCTGAGGAAATAGAAAGACACATCCTAGATGGGAAGCCCAAAATTGTAATCGAGGCAGGAGAGATTGGAGCCAGATGGGTGGAGGTGGCAGAGAAGAAGAAAACTGGTCGCAGTTGGAGCGGAGACCAGAAGGGACAACCCCAGACCACACCCTATTACCGGGGGCCGCCCAAAGCTCCACCTACCTCCCAAAGGACCCTCCAGACCCCTTATCGTCCCACCACCCCGTTCTCCAGCAACCCTCCTCGCCCCAGTGACCCGTCAGCTGGACGATGTTTTAAATGTAACGAGCTGGGGCATGTAAAAGCCAACTCCCCCAAGATCCCCAACAGATTACAGTTCATTGCACCAGAATCACACCAGAGGTCCGCAGGCCCAGATACCTCCCAGATACCCTTGGAGCGGAGGGAAACTGTGAGTGTGGGCGGGAAGAAGGTCACCGCGTGGAGGGACACCGGAGCACAAGTGTCAGCTATCCGTGCTTCCTTAGTGGACCCCAATTTAATCAACGCAGAGATCCAAGTGACGATTCAACCCTTCAAGTCCAACTCTTCCGATTTGCCTATAGCCAAGTTGCCTGTCCAGTACCAGGGCTGGTCAGGAACATGGACTTTTGCAGTCTATGATGATTATCCCATCCCCATGCTGTTGGGGGAAGACTTGGCCAATCATGTGAAGCGGGCCAAGAGGGTGGGAATGGTCACCCGTAGCCAGGCTAAACAAGCCTTGAGGCCTAGCTCTGTTCCGGAAACTTCTATCAGGACCCAGTCAGAGGTGATGGACCCGGACCCCAGGCCAATGTCTGCAACAGCAGTAGTGGATCCAGTCCCAGAGACCCAGATGGAACCAGTCCCAGAACCGGAACCAGCAGAACAACCAATACCAGACCCATTGCCAGCACTGAATCCAGTACTTGCAACCTCAACACCAGAGGGCCCCACTGAACCTGAACCGGCAGCAGCCGACAACCCTACACAAGAGGCTCAGCCGGAGCTTGAATCCCAACATAGTGCACCAGCGGACAGCGGTTCACAGCCAACGGAAACAGCCCCATCCCCTACATCGCTTCCAGAGGGACCAAGCATAGGTCCACAATCCAATGAGGAACTGATGCCTCCAGCATCAAGGGAACAGTTCCAGACCGAACAGGAACCAGATGAAAGCCTCCAGAGAGCTTGGACGGTGGCACGGAGCAACCTACCGCCTCTCAGCTCTTCTAATCGATCCAGGTTTGTTGTAGAAAGAGGACTTTTATACAAGGAAACTCTTTCTGGGGGACACCAGGAAGACTGGCATCCTCAGAGACAGTTGGTAGTTCCAACTAAATACCGGGCCAAGCTCTTGAGCTTAGCCCATGATCACCCTAGTGGCCATGCTGGGGTGAACAGGACCAAAGACCGTTTGGGGGGGTCATTCCACTGGGAGGGAATGGGCAAGCATGTTTCTACCTATGTCCGGTCTTGTGAAGTATGCCAAAGAGTGGGAAAACCCCAAGACCAGGTCAAAGCCCCTCTCCAGCCACTCCCCATCATTGAAGTTCCATTTCAGTGAGTAGCTGTGGGTATTCTGGGTCCTTTTCCGAAAAAGACACCCAGAGGAAAGCAGTACATACTGACTTTCATGGATTTTGCCACCCGATGGCCGGAAGCAGTAGCTCTAAGCAACATCAGGGCTAAAAGTGTGTGCCAGGCACTAGCAGACATTTTTGCCAGGGTAGGTTGGCCCTCCGACATCCTCACAGATGCAGGGACTAATTTCCTGGCAGGAACTATGGAAAACCTTTGGGAAGCTCATGGGGTAAATCACTTGGTTGTCACTCCTTACCACCATCAGACAAATGGCATGGTGGAGAAGTTTAATGGAACTTTGGGAGCCATGATACGTAAATTCGTAAATGAGCACTCCAATGATTGGGACCTAGTGTTGCAGCAGTTGCTCTTTGCCTATAGAGCTGTACCACACCCCAGTTTAGGGTTTTCCCCATTTGAACTTGTATATGGCTGTGAGGTTAAGGGGCCATTACAGTTGGTGAAGCAGCCATGGGAGGGATTTACACCTTCTCCAGGAACTAACATTCTGGACTTTGTAACCAACCTACAAAACACCCTCCGAACCTCTTTAGCCCTTGCTAAAGAAAACCTACAGGATGCTCAAAAAGAGCAAAAAGCCTGGTATGATAAACATGCCAGAGAGCATTCCTTCAAAGTAGGGGATCAGGTTATGATCTTAAAGGCACTCCAGGCCCATAAAATGGAAGCATCGTGGGAAGGGCCATTCACGGTCCAGGAGCACCTGGGAGCTGTTAATTATCTCATAGCATTCTCCACCTCCAACCGAAAGCCTAAGGTGTACCATATTAATTCTCTAAAGCCCTTTTATTCCAGAGAATTAAAGGTTTGTCAGTTTACAGCCCAGGGAGGAGACAACGCTGAGTGGCCTGAAGGTGTCTACTACAAAGGGAAAAGTGCTGGTGGTGTGGAAGAGGTGAACCTCTCCATGACCCTTGGGCGTATGCAGCTACAGCAGATCAAGGGGTTGTGCACTAGCTACGCACCAACGTTCTCAGCCACCCCAGGACTGACTGAACGGACATACCACTCCATTGATACAGGTAATGCTCACCCAATTAGAGTCCAACCTTACCGGGTGTCTCCTCAAGCTAAAACTGCTATAGAACGGGAGATCCAGGATATGTTACAGATGGGGGTAATCTGCCCCTCTGGAAGTGCATGGGCATCTCCAGTGGTTCTAGTTCCCAAACCAGATGGGGAAATACGTTTTTGCGTGGACTACCGTAAGCTAAATGCTGTAACTCGCCCAGACAACTATCCAATGCCACACACAGATGAACTATTAGAGAAACTGGGGCGGGCCCAGTTCATCTCTACCTTAGACTTAACCAAGGGGTACTGGCAGGTACCGCTAGATGAATCTGCCAAGGAAAGGTCAGCCTTCACCACACATCTCGGGCTGTATGAATTTAATGTACTCCCTTTTGGGCTGCGAAATGCACCCGCCACCTTCCAAAGACTTGTAGATGGTCTCCTAGCGGGATTAGGAGAATATGCAGTCGCCTACCTTGACGATGTGGCCATATTTTCGGATTCCTGGGCAGACCACCTGGAACATCTACAAAAAGTCCTTGAGCGCATAAGGGAGGCAGGACTAACTGTTAAGGCTAAGAAGTGTCAAATAGGCCTAAAAAGAGTGACTTACCTTGGACACCAGGTGGGTCAAGGAACTATCAGCCCCCTACAGGTCAAAGTGGATGCTATCCAACAGTGGCCTGTCCCAAAGTCAAAGAAACAGGTTCAATCCTTCTTAGGCTTGGCCGGTTATTACAGACGATTTGTACCGCAATACAGCCAAATCGCCGCTGACAGGCCTAACCAAAAAGAAACAGTCAAATGCTGTTCAGTGGACCGAAAAGTGTCCGAAGGCCTTTAACAAGCTTAAAGCGGCACTCATGTCTGACCCTGTACTAAGGGCCCCAGACTTTGACAAACCACAGATGCATCCGAGCGTGGTGTGGGAGCAGTTTTAATGCAGAAAGGACCTGATCAAGAATTCCACCCTCTAGTGTTTCTCAGCAAAAAAATATCTGAGAGGGAAAGCAACTGGTCAGTCTGTGAAAGAGAATGTTACGCCATTGTCTACGCTCTGGAAAAGCTACACCCACATGTTTGGGGACGGCGTTTCCACCTGCAAACAGACCATGCTGCACTGAAGTGGCTTCACACCGTCAAAGAAAATAACAAAAAACTTCTTCGGTGGAGTTTAGCTCTCCAAGATTTTGATTTCGACATCCAACACATCCCAGGAGCTTCTAACAAAGTGGCTGGTGCACTCTCCCGTGAAAGTTTCCCAGAATCAACTGGTTAAAATCGTCCTTGAGATGTGGAAAATATTGTTAATCTTTATGTACTTGGTAGTATATTTAGAGATGCATGTGTCTTATTAACTCTGTTTTTCCTAGAGCTCCAGGAAGAAATCCCAGCCAGTGTTTCACCCTAGCTGAGATTTGGGGGGGCATGTCATAAATATAAAGGGAAGGGTAAACCCCTTTAAAATCCCTCCTGGCCAGAGGAAAAATCCTCTCACCTGTAAAGGGTTAAGAAGCTAAAGGTAACCTCGCTGGCACCTGACCAAAATGACCAATGAGGAGACAAGATACTTTCAAAAGCTGGGAGGAGAGAGAGAAACAAAGGGTCTGTGTCTGTCTATATGCTGCTTTTGCCAGGGATAGACCAGGAATGGAGTCTTAGAACTTTTAGTAAGTAATCTAGCTAGGTATGTGTTAGATTGGGATTTCTTTAAATGGCTGAGAAAAGAATTGTGCTGAATAGAATGACTATTTCTGTCTGTGTGTCTTTTTTGTAACTTAAGGTTTTGCCTAGAGGGATTCTCTATGTTTTGAATCTAATTACCCTGTAAGGTATCTACCATCCTGATTTTACAGGGGTGATTCCTTTACTTCTATTTCTATTACAAGTCTTCTTGTAAGAAAACTGAATGCTTTTTCATTGTTCTCAGATCCAAGGGTTTGGGTCTGTGGTCACCTATGCAAATTGGTGAGGATTTTTACCAAACCTTTCCCAGGAAGTGGGGTGCAAGGGTTGGGAGGATTTTGGGGAGAAAGACGTGTCCAAACTACGTTTCCCAGTAAACCCAGTTAGAGTTTGGTGGTGGCAGTGGATATTCCAAGGACAAAGGATAAAATTAATTTGTACCTTGGGGAAGTTTTAACCTAAGCTGGTAAAAGTAAGCTTAGGAGGTTTTCATGCAGGTCCCCACATCTGTACCCTAGAGTTCAGAGTGGGGGAGGAACCTTGACACCCATCTTGCACACTTTTTGCATTCATTATGCTGGTTTGAGTGAACAGGAGGTCAATGCACTGAGGCCTTTCAGGACTGGACTGCTGCAGGATTTAGAATTTACCAACAGACCTTTTTAATTATTTCTTGCTATGTCATTATTTTGACTGCTTAGTAAAGGCGGCCGCTGAACCTGTTCCCATTGAAGTCAATAGGATATTTCCCAGACTCAAGGGCAGGATCAGCCCATTAGAGTATCCTTTCTCTTTGTAGGTGGGGGAGGGAATCCTTTCCATAAAATATGTTCAGGGCAAAACAGTAAATAGCCTCCTGACTGACAGCAGGAATTCAAAGGAGCACGAAAGGAAAAGACTGTCTGCACCAGGAATAACGATTGTGTCGGTTACAACACAGTAAATGTTTCTGCATGGCTTTCCGTGAGGAGGTGATACTTGAAGGGAGGCTGCTCAAAGGGGAGTATTAAAAATTCCAGGAGCTTTGTCCATACTTCTCTGCAGCCCAGTGGGACAAAGGAGACGAGCTGCTTTGATTTGCATTAGATCTGATTAATTGAACGACCACTTGCTCTTTAGGTAGGATACAAATAATTAGTCTCTTCTAGTGGGTGTTTAACTTTGGTCTTATCATTTGGACTTACAACATTTGCATTTTCGTTCTGAGCACTGGAAATGATTCTCTGATTTTCTCTTCTAGCCAGTCACAAAGAATTCTCTGGATGGGCTGGGAAGCCATGAAATTAAAAATCTCGCTTACTCTAATGTCTTCTATTTACAAAATTTTGCCTATTATTTGCTCCAGTTTTATGCATTCGATCTTAAATGTGTTTTCAATATCTACCGTAATTTAGCCTTTTTTGATTCCCGTTTTGTGGCACTCTTTTAGGTTTTCCAAGTTTTGTTGAGGCTTTCTCTTTAATAATTCAGCTCTCTCATTTCTCCAATTTCCCCAAGATCTGCTTTTGAAAAACCAAAAGGTGTTACATTTTTCATTACTTTTACGACCTACTTATTATATTTTTTTAATATTAAGTGCTAAACTAATTTTGCACTGCTATGTCTGAAATGATTCCCTGAACATTATCATTATTGAGGCCAGTTATTTAATTTGTTTAGTTAGTATTTTTGAATACATTTGTTTACTTACATTAAGCTTTCTAAACACCATTTTAATCATTCTGTTTTTTTTTAACTGTGGTTAATTGTTTTAAGTTTTTAGGTTTGATTTGTTTGGTTGGTTTTGAGGGTGTTGTTTCTGTTTATTCTCTGGGTGCCAATAAAAGTAATGTTGGTGTTTTTCTGTATACTTTATTATAGCACACCAAGTAGAGGGTATTTTTATATTAACTGTCAAAACATGTCCAATTTTCTGCTGGGTTTTTTTACATTAGTTTTTCTTTCTTAATTATTTTTTAAATTAAAAAAAAGTCATGAATAGAGTAATTCCTTTATTAGGTGAACAATGATTAGCATAAAAGCCTAACACACGTGAAACAATAACTTTAACTTTACTCCAGTACTCTTACCATTAAATAGGTAATGTTCTTATAAAAAGACATTTTCATTTCCATTTACAAGTTTTGCCTTAACTTCTATCCATTGGGATTTAATGACATATCATGTAGTTTGAATTTATATTGACTAGATTTTATTCAATCACTTTATCATTGCTCTAGTTCAGTGCTTTTCCCAATGTTTTCTACAGTTGTTTTTACTTTTTTTCTCACACTATACTCCATCTCTCTTGTTTTCAGTCAATTTTGCCATTTGGCCATGTGATAAAAGGAACCTATGCTCTGCATTGTCCAGCAAGAACTGTTTTGTTTCTTCTGTACTGGCATTTTCACTACTAAGCTTTGGGACTGGATTCTATACTCCATAAAGTCAACAGCAGTTTTAATTTAGTGAGGTGGACGAGTAAGGTCCCTTCGAGGCATAATTTTACAGCCGATTTTGTGACCCTTTTTAAACTTTGTGCTTATTTGCCTGTATATTTTGTTATTGTTTAATTTCTTCATTATGTGTATAGTTTGAGGGATTTTTTTAACTCTTCTATATCGCAGTTTGTGCTAGAGTCTCTTCCTTTTGTGTCTTGTACTGCACTGAGCATATCTTCAGCTCATAAAAATAATAATCTAACACTTTATCGTCGTTCATTTTTCCACCACCTTTTGAAAAAGAATTTGTGGTGTCTTTATGTTCCCAATGCTTATAATCTAAGTTCTGTTTCTCTGCTCATTTCTCTATTTTTTCAGCAGGAAAAAAATTATTAGTGAAATACACAGTAAGCATCCTTATAAAATTGCAGAGAAAGTTATTGGGCCCCACACAAAATCTGCTTCCCCGGGCTTTATCCTGGGTATGGATGACAACGGGGAAGAAATTACTCCCCCCAAAAAGTGAATGAAGAGAATTTTGCAAAGCTACCCTGAAGATTTTTTCATTCATTTTGCCCTAACTAAGCATACTATGTGCAACACTTAGACACAGGAGTAACTTGACTCTTGGAAGTGGTGCTATTGAAGCCAGGCGAGTAAGGTTATTCTCATGTCTACGGGTTTTTGCAGGATCAGGCCAAAGTGGAAGGTTTTAACATCTTTTAGGATAGAATTTAAAGGCTTTTATTATCTATAGGGTTTTTGCTAAAATGAAATACATACCAAACAAAATTTTAAAAACTACCATAGGTTGATAACTCAAAAACAAAAATATCTCTGCATTTGCTTATGAAATCTGGGTTTCAATTTTCACTTTTCCTTTTAAGTTTTGTTTATAGGAGAGGTTTTTTAATAACTCTTAATTTTTTCTACCAGGAACTTAAGTGAAATATTCTGACAATTCTGTGCCACTGTCATATTCTTATGAAACATTTCCTTTTCTTTATGTTTTCATTTTGTTTCAATAAATATCTATGCTAAGAAAAATCAGGGGTTATTTCACACCCACAAATGCATGGGGCATAATTTAATGATTTATAAAATCAGACAAGCCAATTCTCTCAGTTTAGGAAGAATCATTCTTATTGTTTAGCAAAATAGTTACCCTTTTTTTTTTTTTTACACTGTCCCTAAAGCTCTTCTTTTCCAAAATACTTGCATGGCATTTGTCAAGGTTTCTCCCCCACTCTGAACTCTAGGGTACAGATGTGGGGACCTGCATGAAAACCTCCTAAGCTTACTTTTACCAGCTTAGGTTAAAACTTCCCCAAGGTACAAATTAATTTTATCCTTTGTCCTTGGAATAACCACTGCCACCACCAAACTCTAACTGGGTTTACTGGGAAACGTAGTTTGGACACGTCTTTCCCCCCCAAAATCCTCCCAACCTTTGCACCCCACTTCCTGGGAAAGGTTTGGTAAAAATCCTCACCAATTTGCATAGGTGACCACAGACCCAAACCCTTGGATCTGAGAACAATGAAAAAGCATTCAGTTTTTTTACAAGAAGACTTTTATTAGAAATAGAAGTGTATTTCCAAGGTGCCTGTGATTGGGACATCTAATCCTGCAGGCTGCTCCATGCAAGTGAACTCCTTCTTCCACACAAAGCCCCGCTTGAAGTCAATAGGCTCTACCCAGAGCAGCTCGGAGGGCTGGGAAGTAATTGCGGTGTTTGTTTGCAGGCATGCTTTATTGGCCAAATTCTTTGTGAAAATATACGGCCACAATACATTTATTGAATAATTTGCACAGGAACGGTGACAAACCCTGCTTCGAGGAAATGTACACAGTAGTTCACATTATATTAGCCAGGTTGACCTGAGTCTAATGCATTCCTGTAATCAATTAACAACATCAGCTACAAAGAATCCATTCCGAGGCAGAGTCACACTGAATCGGCACGGATTTAATTCTCATACTCAAACTATTTCTAAACAGATTCGCCCCCACTTTTGGCGCAGAGAATCAATTTGGAGTAGTTTATCTGAAGGCAAATACACTTTGCAGTTGAAATGAGGACAATGTCAGCATGTGCAGTAGTACAAAGCAGAGACCTTAGGCAAAAGAACAGTCTGAATTAGATATTTGTAAAGCAGGGCCCCAATCCTGTGGGCAGATCCCTACACATAGACAGGGCCATTCTAGCACAGAGCCCATGCAAGGCATGCCTGCATGGATCCATTTGCTAGATGAGAGTGTAAATTTGGGGACTAGAGGAAAAAAACGCATTTGCAAAAAGAGAATGGCACTGGTATGGTAGGGGGACCAGACAGCAAGTGTGAAAAATTGGGACAGAGGGTGGGGAGTAATACACACCTCTACAAGACAAAGCCCCAAATATCAGAACTGTCCCTATAAAATTGGGACATCTGGTCACCCTATGGTATGGTTACAGGAAGAATTTATGAGAGCTATCCTGCCACCATTCTGCAGTCCTACAAAACCACTACTAAAATCATCTCAGTATATACGGGTCATTATTCAATTAAATTAAATATTACTTGCATCCCCAGAAGTGATAAAGAGTATGCCCCAGCAACCAATCCCTGGCTTGGACACCACGACCATCCCCATCCTGGCATAGATGGAACCAACCACACGCAGATCTTCCTCCTTTGTGGAAGGGTTGCTCAGCTGTTCCCAGCACTGTCACCAACCTCCCTACTCCAGAACCTGGGGAGACTTGCATATAGGTCTGAGGGGTGCACAGGGAGATGGGGGTGGAGATTATGGTGGCTGCCAGCATGGGAGGCACACCAATATCCCGTTCTCTCCCCTCCCCAACACACACACAGCCCTGCAGCAATGAAGCAGAAAAGATGACAGAACCCTGAGCAGTATTATATTCCACAGGCCCCAGGGGCTGCGAGACCTACAAGCTCCATTGGCATAGCACTATCAGAGATCCTGAGGGGGCGCCACCAGGGCCAGAGCCAACACTGGGCCTCTGGAGAGATAATCCTGACCTCCTGTGGATCTTTGGGGATATGCCAGAGCTCCTCCCATAGGGCAGGGTATATCTGGGCCTGTTTGCAATCTCTTTCATGCACTAATGCAGACCCTGTGACCACTTCAGTTCCTCTTTCCCTTTTCTGCATTTTACCCCAAAGATAAAAGACAAGTTGAAAGAAGAGAAATTAATTTGCATTAAGTGCAAAACTGTTTAGTCTGACTGGCAGAGATATAGGATTAGCATTCCTCTGTACCTTGTTCTGGTCTCATTGAATGCACTCAGGTGTTAGGTCTTGGGCCTTCACCTCTCCTGGGGTGGAACCCCATGGTTCTCCCATTCTTAGATTAGGCTCTGGCTACAGTACACTATGCATCTATGAAGATTATTTAGGAGGTCTGACTGGGTTCATTACCTAAGAACATAAGAAGAGCCATATTGGGTGAGACCAACCGTCTATCTAACTCAGTGTCCTGTCTTCCAACAGTAGTCAATGCTGCATGCTTCAGAGAGAATGAACAAAACAAGGCAATTATTGAGTGATTCATCCCCTGTCATCCAGTCCCAGCATCTGGCACTCAGAGGTTTAGGGACACCCACAGCATGAGGTTGCATCCCTGACCATCGTGGCTAATAGCCATTGATGGACCTAGCCTCCATGAACTTATCTAAATCTAATTCTTTTTTGAACCCAGTTATACTTCACAACATCCCTTGCCAATGAGTTCAACGGGTTGACTGTGTGTTGTGTGAAGTAGTACTTTCCTTTCGTTTGCTTTAAACTTGGCCCCTGGTTCTTGTGTTATGTAAAGGGATAAATAACACTTCCTTATTCACACTATTCATGAATTTATAGACCTCTATCATATTCCCCTTTAGTCGTCTCTTTTTCAAGCTGAAAAGACCCCATCTTTTTAAACTCTCCTCATATGGAAGCTGTTCCATAACCCTAATCATTTTTGTTGCCCTTCTCTGTACCTTTTCCAATTCTAATGGATCTTTTTTAAGATGGGGAAACCAGAATTGCAAGCAGTATTCAAGGTGTAGGTATACCATGGCATTACAATATTTACTGTCTTATTCTCTATCCCTTTCCTAATGGTTACTAATATTCTGTTCACTTTTTTTTATTACTGCTGCACATTGAGCAGATGTTTTCAGAGAACTATCCACAATGATTTCAAGATCTCTTTCTTGAGTGGTAACAGCTCATTTAGACCCCATCATTTTGTATGTATTGCTGCGATTATGTTTTCCAATGTGCATTACATTGCATTTATCAATTTGCAAGTCTTCTCTCCAGAAGCTTGTGACCAGTGGGTAAAATGGGTGACCAGACATCTTCCTCAGAACACAGTATTGTTTAACATAACAGAGTGAACAAACCATAAGCTAAGGGGGAGAGAATGTTAAGACAGAAGGTCTCTCTATAGGTCTATATTCCTCTAAGGCCCACCACCCAGAAGTAGTGGCTCCAGCAGTTTTTGTTTCATCAGCTTCATCGAACTGCCCCCGGCAACTGCCTCCCCCTTTCTCTGTAGAGTCACTTTTTAACTGTTTAGTGCCCTAATGATCTTTTGGCACCCAGGCGCAGCAAAGGAAATCATGTAACTTTGCTGATGCCTGCAAAACTGTCTTCCCACCTAATAGACATTTACTGGGAAGCTGCTTAACTGGCGCCGTTGTGTTGCCCGAACTGCACTGCCATTAAATTAAACCAACATATGCACACAGTAAACATTCCAATAAGGCCATACAGTAATTATCCCAATAACCAGGAGCTATACAGTATTCATAAATTATTACAGATCGGTCCCACATGCTTCCCACTGATCATTAAAACCAGGCAAAAAAATTACAGATTCCCAATACCTCTTTCACGCTGCTGGAACAAGTCCCCCAGTTCATCATTGCAGTGTGGCATTTTCTGCCATTCAGCAATAATTAAGAGTGTGTAAATGTTTCCAATACAGTCTTCTAATTTTGGTTTAAAAATTCACTCCATCCTGGAATCTGGCATAGTGTCTCGTCATGAAAGTGAATCTCCCAAGAGGAGGGTAAGGGTCCAATTTAAACAAAAAAAAACCCTAATCCATTTGGCCACTTTAAGGCTGGAGGGGGATTACCTACGCCACGGGGGAACCTCTCCCATCAGAGTAGGTAGTGTCTACACTGAAGTGCTACAGCGGCATAGTGTTGCTCTAGCATTTTAAGTGCAGACATACCCTAAGACTTTAAAAGACATTAGGAAGGAGTGACAATGTTCTGAGCACAGAGTTTTAATGAGCATAGAGGTTTTATTTTCCGTGACATTTTCCAGAGGATTTTTTGCCTATGGGTTTGGCATTCAAGCAGATTATTTTAGAAAGGCACTGATGTTTAGGAGTTCCCAAATACTCATTAAGAAGACTAATTCCTCTGAAGCAGTTACCAGGCCTCAAAAGTTATTAAAATTGCCATGCGCTACTATTTATGGAATAGAGCTTAAAAGTTGTGAAAGAATCATTTTTCAGATAGTCCCAAAACACATATTTATGAAACCTATAATTATAGACAGCCTTTATGTGTCATTTTTATAGCCCTTTGTTGTACATTTTGTATGTGCGATCAAACAAACAAAAGTTGGATGACCTTTCATATGATTAAAGACTTTTTTCTTTTATCATTTTTTTAAAAATATTAAGAATAGACTAGGAGACACACACATTGTTAGAATAATGCCAAAAAGTCTGGCTTGAGTCTCCAAAACCCAAGAAATAGGACGAAATCCAAATTTTTGGTGCCAATGGGAGATAGCAAAGAACACAAATAGGGGCCTGCAAAAGCCTGGGTAATCCTAATCAAACGTATTGTCTGCAAATAATGATGCTTTGCACTCTAGCACTTTCCATCTGTGTTTAGAAACATCAAGGGCAAAATTATGTCTCGCTGTAAAGCCAGGAGGGAGGAGCACAAGGACTTCTCAGTGGGAGTGTCAGTACCGGCACTAGTCTCTCCAGAGTGGTAACTGAAGGCAGGCAGGGGGCAGAGACACAACCCTGCCTCTCTTGGATGTAATGCAGCGGCAATAGTCCATCTACACCCCATGGAGCTTGCAGAAGCATTGTACCTGCTTTACAAAGGTCCCACTGGAGTGGTGGGGCTTGGAACTAGTGCCCACGGTGGGCACTGTGCCTGAAGATACAGTGGGACCCTAACAAAGGAAGAACAATGAAGAGTCCTCGTGGCACCTTAGAGACTACGAATTCAGTTCAATTTCCTCCCTTGGTATCCTGAGGTCAATTGAATTGTCTCGTTAGACTTGGTAAAGCAGCTCACATCTTTTCATGTATTTATACCGGCTCCTGTATTTTCCACTCCATGCATCTGATGAAGTGGATTCTAGCCCACGAAAGTTTATGCCCAAATAAATGTGTTAGTCTCTAAGGTGTTTTTGCTGATACGGACTAACACGGCGACCCCTCTGTAACAAAGGAAGGTACATAACAGCCAAGTGGGTCACTTTATGCTAGCTGGCAGCCTAAACTTAAAAGGGATGGAAACCGACTTCTCTCCTGTAGCATGCTTCTGGCTCACTCAGCCCCTGTCTCCAGCAGCTGGGGTGGCAGTGGGCCCTCCTCCCCCGCCTCAGGCTCCGCTGCCGGGGACATGGGCCGAGTGAGTCAGAGCCCCCCCACCCCTGCTTGGCATGCTCAAACTCTGTCCCCGGCAGCTGAGCTTGGAAAGGGAGCGTACTGCCACTGCCTCCCAGCCAGGCTCTCTCAGGCAGAAGCAGCTCCGTCCCACTCTCCTGACCCAGCTGCCAGGGAGAGCAGCTGAACGTGTGGGGGAGAGGAGGTGCAGGGAGAGAAGGACAGAGCCCCTCTTTCTCCCCATCCCCAGCAGGCCCCTAGGGGGCACTTGACCCTCCATGCCCCCCCTTGCTGCCCTTCAAAACAAGCTCAAACAAGCCCAACCTCTTTCAGAGGGAGGGCACTGGGGGGGTGTCTACAAATTCCATATTTTTAGTAGTTCTAGTTTTGCTGTGTACAACATTAAGTTACACATTAAAAATATTAAAATAATAAATGTGTGTGTCCTTACATTATTTTTAAAAGGCCATTCTCGCTCTTTGTATCCTCCACGGTCTCTGTTGCCTTAATGTGGTACATTCCCATGTTGAACTGTTGAAGCATACCCTGGTGTGGGAAAAAAAAACTGGAACACAGGATATGTCAAGTGGGCGGGCCAGAAAGTTCATGAATTTGGATGTGTTTTCTTAGTTGAATGGGAGTGGGGATAGGAGGATTCTGAAATTCAAATGACGTCACCGACACATTGACACCAGACAAGCACTAAAACCACTTCTATAACAAAACAAGCCCAAAACCTTGGAAAATTAAAGCACCTTTTTTTAAAAACTTGACCAATTCCGCTTATTATGTAGCATAAGCTCTGACAGGAGTCATGGTGGGGGGGAAGCATTGGAGTCACATGCCCTCCCCAGATTTGCTGCTTAACTTTTACTGACCAAGCTCACACAGATTGAGCATGCTCAGTAACACTGCTGAAGCCGACAAGAACAGTGAACCTCAGCCACTGGGAGTTGCAGGTGGCTGTGCCTGCAAACAGTCAATGTAAACAAACTGTCTCGTGGCCCGCCAGCGGAATACCCTGATGAGCTGCATGCAGCCCATGGGCCACAGGTTGCCCACCACTACTCTAAGGCCTTCCTCCCCACGGTAAATTTTTATTCTTACCAGGAACAGAATGTATAATGAGGCAAGGTAAAAGGATCATCTCAGGCAAATTCACATCACCTTTGTAACAGACATTGGTGTTCATTGAGCTAAGGGTGTTCATGCATAAGCAAGAGTTTGTTCCAAGGACACAAAGAGGAGCTGAAAGGAATATTTTTGCACTGACGTTTGTATTTGGATTAGATCTTACTATGACATGCGTGGGACAACATTTAGAGAAGCAATTGCTCAACAGCTTAATTGCTGCTTAGAACAACTAGGTCTAGAGCACACAAAAAGTAATTAAGAACATAAGAACAGTCATAAGAGTCAGACCAATGGTCCATCTGGCCCAGTGTCCTGTCTTCTGACAGTGGCCAATGCCAGATGCTTCAGAGGGAATAAACAGAACAGGGCCATTATCAAGTGATCCATCCCCTGCCCTCTAGTCCTACCTTCTGGCAGTCAGGGCATGAGGTTGCATCCCTGACCATCTTGGCTAATAGTCATCGGGGGACCTATTATCCATGAGCTTATCTAGTTCATTTTTGAACCCTGTTATATTCTTGGCCTTCACAACATCCTCTGCAAGGAGTTCTATAGGTAGGCTGTGTGTTGCGTAAAGAAGTACTTCTGTTTATTTTAAACCTGCTGCCTAATAATTTCATGTGGTGACCCCTAGTTCTTGTGTTATGTGAAGCAGTATATAACACTTCCTTATTCACTTACTGCACTCCAGTCATGATTTTATAGACTTCTATCATATCGCCCCTTAGTCATCTAATTTCTAAGATGAACAGTCCTAGTCTTTTTAATCTCTCCTCATATGGAAGCTATTCCATCCCTCTAATAATTTTTGTTGCCCTTCTCTGTACTTTTTCCAATTCTAATATATCTTTTTTAAGATGGGATGACCAGAACTATACACAGTGTTCAAGATAAAACTCAAAAAATAGTCCTACAAAAAGTGGAAACTCAATCAAATTACAAAGGATGACTATAAACAAATAACACAAGTATGTAGGGACAAAATTCGAAAAGCCAAGGCACAAAATGAGATCAAACTAGCTAGGGACATAAAAGGAAACAAGAAAACATTCTACAACTACATTAGAAGGAAGAGGAAGACCAAGGACAGAGTAGGCCTGTTACTCAATGTGTGTGTGGGGGAGACAATAACAGAAAATGTGGAAATGGCAGAGGTGCTTCATCACTTCTTTGTTTCAGTTTTCACCAAGAAGGTTGGTGGTGATTGGACGTCTAACATAATGAATGCCAGTGAAAATGAGGTAGGATAAGAGTCTAAAATAGGGAAAGAACAGGTCAAAAATTACTTAGACAAATTAAGGAGTACTTGTGGCACCTTAGAGACTAACAAATTTATTTGAGCATAAGCTTTCATGAGCTACAGCTCACTTCATCGGATGCTCACAAAAGCTTATGCTCAAATAAATTTGTTAGTCTCTAAGGTGCCACAAGTACTCCTTTTCTTTTTGCGGATACAGACTAACATGGCTGCTACTCTGAAACCTATCATTAGACAAGTTTGATGTCTTCAAATCACCAGGGCTTGATTAAATGCATCTTAGAATACTCAAGGAGCTGACTGAGGAGCTCTGAGCCATTAGCAATTATCTTTGAAAAGTCATGGAAGGAGGGAGACGTTCCAGAAGACTGGAAAAGGACAAATATAGTGCCCATCTATAAAAAGGGAAATAGGGACAACCCGGGAAATTACAGACCAGTCAGCTTAACTTCTGTACCCAGAAAGATAATGGAGCAAATAATTAAGCAATCAATTTGCAATCACATAGAAGATAATAAGGTAATAAATAACAGTCAGCATGGATTTGTCAAGAACAAATAGTGTCAAACCAACCTGATAGTTTTCTTTGACAGGGTAACAAGCCTTGTAGATGGGGGGAAGCAGTAAATGTGGTATATCTTGACTTTAGCAAGGCTTTTGATACTGTCTTGCATGACCTTCTCATAAACAAAATAGGGAAATACAACCTAGATGGAGCTACTATAAGGTGGGTTCATAACTGGTTGGAAAATAGTTCCCAGAGAGTAGCTATGAGTGGTTCACAGTCATGCTGGAAAGGCATAATAAGTGGGGTCCCGCAGGGACCGGTTCTGCGTCTGGTTCTGTTCAATATCTTCATCAATGATTTAGATAATGGCATAGAGAGTACACTTGCAAAGTTTGTGGATGATACCAAGCTGGGAGGGGTTGCAAGTGCTTTGGAGGATAGGATTAAAATTCAAAATGATCTGGACAAACTGGAGAAATGGTCTGAAGTAAACAGGATGAAATTCAATAAGGACAAATGCAAAGTACTCCACTTAGGAAGGAACAATCAGTTGCACACATACAAAATGGGAAATGACTGTCTAGGAAGGAGTACTGCAGAAAGGGATCTGGGGGTCATAGTGGATCACAAGCTAAATATGAGTCAACAGTGTAGTGCTGTTGCAAAAAAAGCAAACATCATTCTGGGATGTATTAGCAGGAGTATTGTAAGCAAGACATGAGAAGCAATTCTTCCACTCTACTCTGTGCTGATTAGGCCTCAACTGAAGTATTGTGTCCAGTTCTGGGCGCCACATTTCAGGAAAGATGTGGACAAATTGGAGAAAGTCCAGAGAAGAGCAACAAAAATGATTAAAGTTCTAGAAAACATGACCTATGAGGGATGATTGAAAAAATTGGGTTTGTTTAGTCTGGAGAAGAGAAGGCTGAGAGGGGACATGATAACAGTTTTCAAGTACATAAAAGGTTGTTACAAGGAGGAGAGAGAAAACTTGTTCTTCTTAACTTCTGAGGATAGGACAAGAAGCAATGGGCTTAAATTGCAGCAAGGGTGGTTTAGGTTGGACATTAGGAAAAACTTCCTAACTGTCAGAGTGGTTAAGCACTGGAATAAATTGCCTAGGGAGGTTGTAGAATCTCCATCATTGGGTATTTTTAAGAGCAGGTTGGACAAACACTTGTCAGGGATGGTCTAGATCAGTGGTTCCCAAACTCGTTCTGCTGCTTGTGCAAGGAAAGCCCCTGGTGGGCCAGGCCAGTTTGTTTACCTGCCAAGTCCTCAGGTTCAGCCGATTGCGGCTCCCAGCGGCCGCGGTTCACTGCTCCAGGCCAATGGGAGCTGCTGGAAGCGGCGTGGGCCGAGGGACATACTGGATTGGCCAAACCTGCGAACGCAGCAGGTAAACAAACCGGCCTGGCCCACCAGGGGCTTTCCCTGCACAAGCGGTGGAACAAGTTTGGGAACCACTGGTCTAGATAATACTTAGTCCTGCCTTGAGTGCAGGGGACTGGACTAGATGACCTCTCGAGTTCCCTTCCAGTTCTATGATTCTGTGATATGGGTACACCATGGATTTATATAATGTCATTATGACATTTTCTGTTTTATTATCTATCCATTTCCTACTGGTCCCTAACATTCTGTTAGCTTTTTTTGACCGTTGCTGCACATTGAGCAGATGTTTTCACAGAACTATCCACAATGACTCCAAGATCTCTTTCTTGATTTGTAACAGCTAATTTAGACCTCATCATTTTGTATGTGGGGATTGAATTATGTTTTCCGTTGTGCATTACCTTGCATTGAATTTAATTTGCCATTTTGTTGCATAGACACCCAATTTTGTGAGATCTTTCTGAAACTCTTTGAAGTCAGTTTTGGACTTAGCTGTCTTGAGTAATTGCCATCTCACCGTTCACCCCTTTTTCCATATCATTTTTGAATATGTTGAACAGCATTGGTCCCAGTACAGATCCTTGGGGGACCCTGCGGATTTCAAAATACAGCCACCATTATGAGTAAATGATGGTCAAAATACTGCATAGCTTTCTGTGGTAAATCTTCATTAGTACTTACTCCTTTTCCATGATAGAAGAAGTTCCAGAAGTGATTGTGTGGATTTCTGGGGATTCTTGGACCAGGTGGGTATATGAGTATTATCTAAAATTCCAATGCAATTCAAATTTAGAACTAAAGAAATGTCATTATCTGGGAGGTACATCAGGAAAAGGTGGCAATAGTTAATTCCAACAATGAAGACCTCTTATCCTTTCCGAAACTTAAAAAGGATTTATTGCAGAGGAAGTCATATTGGCATATTAAATGTGGTACAGTTAATTCCAGCAATAAAGGCCTTTTATCCTTCCCCAAACCTTGTAGTGATCCTTTACAAAGGAAATTATTTTGGCATATCAAAAGCACTACACTTACTACACTTAATTCACTGTCTCAAAGAGGCTATATCAGGGGTCGGCAATCTTTCAGAAGTGGTGTGCTGAGGCTTCATTTATTCACTCTAATTTAAGGTTTCACGTGCCAGTAATACATTTTAACATTTTTAGAAGGTCTCTTTCTATAAGTCTTTAATATATAACTAAATTATTGTTGTATGTAAAGTAAATAAGGTTTTTAAAATGTTTAAGAAGCTTCATTTAAACCTTCCCCTTTACCTTACCCAGGGAAAAGGGACCTACTTAACCTGGGGCAAATATATCTGCCTTCTATTACTCTCCTTTAGCCAACTGGCCTGACCCTGTCACACTTAGACACATTAATAATTTTCAAAGTCACTACAACTGACTTTGCCAGAAGGATGGCGCATTTCTCAGAGATATGCTGTAAGAATCTCTATTTTTCACTAGCCTTTTTGAAATAACTAGGGATCTTTTAAGAACCCCCCTTCCCACTTACAATTTAACACATTCAAAATACAACATCATAAAACACTTAAATGTATCTACTTTCCTAGATTTTATTAGAGGTTGCTAATTGCAATGCAAGAAGTTCATTAAAACATATTAGTATCTGGGTATCATTTGAAATATCCTTTAAAATTCACTTATTAAAAAATATATGATTACAAGCTAAGGTTACATAGCCGGTTTTGACATGACACTTAACATTCAGTTCACCCACAGAGAACATTAAATAGAAATGTTCTCAATGAGCCACAGTCAACCTTAATTCTGTCCCTGCATCAAAACACACGCAATAACTACATACTCAAAATTACTATGTTGATAAATGCAATTTAATGTCGATAACAATTCAAGAGTATCTGGAATGTCTGTCTGTTTCTCTCTCTGTTATATTTCTCCATAACACCCATCATAGACATATATAGGCACATCTAATTAGCAATATTTTCCTACTGAGTTAAATAATTCCCCCAACTGGAAAAACATAATTAGAGACAAAGCTACTGTATAAACAGAGTAATTATAACTGTTAACCTGGATCATAACATTGTGACCATTAAATTAAACCAGAAACTATTCATGTCATAACAAACTATCAAATTTGCTAGCACAGAATAAATAGTAGACATACATACACCATCATCCAGATTTATGTTATAAAGATAAATAAGGGACCAGCCCAAACTCCCATTAAAATCAAAGGAAATGCTACCATTTATTTCAATGGCATTTGGATTGGGTCACAAAATGCTAAAGCAAATCCAAGGGCAGATTTAACGTTGTTTGGGTGCTGATCATTTAAAGTTTTTCTGTTTAATGGTCTGTGTATGTGACCTGAATGAGTATTAGGTTGGTGACAAACTTATATATGTAATAATTTCCTGTGATTTCCATATTTTTTTATGCATGGGATTTTTAAGGATGTATTTGATGATACCTCTTATCTTCAATTAAACTTAGCAACTTTTGGGCTGATTCTGAACTCACCCCAGTTTTAAATTCAGTCTGGTTAAACCCTAAATATAGATGCACTTAAACTGGTTTAGCCACAATGTTGCCAACTCTTGCCATTTTATCGTGAGTCTTGCAATAATTTGGTTTTCCTTAAAGCCCCAAGTCTTGGACGTGTGTGAATACCTGAGCATCTCAGCTTTCATTTACAAAAAAAATTAAATCCCTAGTCTTCATGATCAGAGAGTGCTTAAAAATGTGATCCCAATGTGGCGTAAACACTCAAAAACCTGAAGGCAAATAAAAATAAACCAAAATGTATTACTATTTTTAACCTAATGATTCCTAAGCCATTCTGATGATTCTGGATGCCTGACTCCATATCTTTGAATATTTGGGGCTGACAATATTGAAATCCATTTCACTAGTAACCAAATTAAACTAAACTGGTTTTAGCAAGGATTAAGTGTGTCTACATTAGGGTTTTGATCCGATTTAACTAGAGCAATTTAAAATTTAAATTTAAAATTGCTTTAGTTGAACTAGTGCAACTTTTCTTGTATCCTTTCTCTTTGCTCAGTATTGAGGACAAAAGGACTGGTATGAATTGGGGTTGGTGTGCAGTTTTCTGCTAGAAGGAGATGGTGTCCCCAGGCTAGAGTGCAAGGATAGGTTTACAAAGTGAAAGAGAACCTGCTGGTAAAAGGAACACAGGTGCTTAGCTCTATCTCTGAAGGTGGAATGTTCCCTATGAAATTTTCCCAGCAAGTCACAAAAGTAGAGTTAAATTCTGGTAGCACCAAATATTACAATATATGTGTTCCTTAAAAACACATAGGCAGATGGAAGCATTAAGAAAGTACAGCACATTAAGATAGTCCAGCATCTCTGCATAAGGTTTCTCTTTTGAGGCAGGTTATTGCACTTCTAGTGGTATTTTACGTCATCATAGCAACCATAAATATGACAAACGGAGTATCTCTCATGAAAAGCATCGTGTGTCTAATAACTGAAAACTCTACCCAGTTTTTTTCTACAGACATTTTCTTGAAGCAAAAAGCCATCAGCCCAGACACTGGTTCCAGTATAAACTCAAATGACAAAACGAAATGTAAAGAAGATACTATAACAATTATACAACAAAAACTATATAAGTGTCCGACTCTAAAGTCCAAACAATATGCATTTTTTCCAGGTCTCATACTGTTCTGTGAATTTATTGAGTTTCAGTAGAAAATCTTTTTGCAATCCCAAAACTTTCACCATAGTTAGAGCAAGAAATTGTGTGTGTGTTCTGACATGTGCCTCATTCTGCAGCAATTTGATTGCCAACTTACTGCAGAATATTCTGTTATGATTTAACTTAACACTTCCAAACATTTTACTCTATGAAAGCATTGAACACAGTAATATTGTCACAAATTTTCCTTAAATGCATAGTAGCACAAGGCAACCAATTAACATTTATGAACTACACAGAAACTACTGTTGTTTACTCCTTTACTGGAATAGCAGGTGATCATCCCTGGCAACTGATAGAGCTGATGGAGGAAAAGATCCGAGGTTTGGAGATGCAGGTGGAAAGTCTGGTAGAGTTTAGGAAGGGGTTTGAGCAGATTATGGAGCAAAGACATGAGGTATCTGAAGGGAAAAGCTCAGACTGGCAGATGGAAGCAGGACTAGGGAATTCTGAGGGGAGACTGGGTGAGGAAAGTGGTCAGTGGAAGCATGTGACTAAAAGAACTAGGCAGAGGAAAAGACGGGCTAGTGAAGGAGAAATAGAGCTTAAGAATAGGTTTGCAGAGTTGGAAAATGAGGAAGGGGCTCAGCAGGTAGTCACTGAAGGTGACAGGGCAAGGAAGAAGAGAAGAGAGGTTAGTCCTATAGGAAAAGGGGAAGAGTTAATGGAGATTACACCAAATATGAGCCCCAGGAGGATACAGGATGGCTTAAAAAGCATTACAAGGGAGAATGGGAATGGAAAGAACTTGCAGCCAGAGGGAACAGGGGATAGACTGGAGAATAGCACAATCACTAGGAAAAGGCAGGTCTATGTGATTGGGGACTCTTTACTGAGAAGAATAGATAGGCCTGTAACCAGAGCTGATCCAGAAAATAGGAGGGTGTGCTGTCTTCCGGGTGCTAAGATACGGGATGTAGACCTGAGGTTGAAAAGGATTCTAAAGGGAGCGGGAAAGAATCCCCTAATTATCCTTCATGTGGGAACAAATGATACGGCTAGATTCTCGCTGGATAGTATTAAGGGAGACTATGCTAGGCTGGGGAGGACGCTTAAGGAAATTGAGGCTCAGGTGATCTTTAGTGGGATTCTGCCTGTTCCTAGAGAAGGGCAACAAAGGTGTGACAAGATTATGACTATCAATAGATGGCTTAGGCAGTGGTGCTATAAGGAGGGCTTTGGGATGTATGGCCATTGGGAGGCATTCATGGATAGAGGACAGTTCTCTCGGGATGGACTTCATCTGAGTAGGGAAGGAAATAGACTTCTAGGATGGAGGCTGGCACAACTGATTAAGAGAGCTTTAAACTAGGAATTTGGGGGAGATGGTTGGGAGATGTCCAGGTAATCTCCACGCCAGAATTAAGCATAGAGTGGAAAGAAAATGAAGTAAGAGTGGATACAGCTGTAGGTAGGAGGAAGGGCAGTGTAGATACAAGTCTAATAGGTTATACTGGTAGTAAAATAACCGTGCCTAATAGGGTACAGAATGTGAGTGAGGCTAAACAGCAAAAATTAAGATGTTTGTACACTAATGCAAGGAGCCTAGGTAACAAAATGGAGGAACTAGAGTTACTGGTGCAGGAAGTGAAACCAGATATTATAGGTATAACAGAGACCTGGTGGAATAGTAGTCATGACTGGGCTACAGGTATTGAAGGGTATGTGCTGTTTAGGAAAGACCGAAATAAAGGTAAAGGTGGTGGAGTAGCACTGTATATCAATGATGAGATAGAATGTAAAGAAATAAGAAGCGATGAAATGGATATGACTGACTCTGTCTGGGCAAAAATTAAATTGGGGAAGAAAACTATTAGAGCCTCCTCTGGGATAGTGCTTGGGGTGTGCTATAGACCGCCGGGATCTAATTTGGATATGGATAGAGCCCTTTTTAATGTTTTTAATAAAGTAAATACTAATGGAAACTGTGTGATCATGGGAGACTTTAACTTCCCAGATATAGACTGGAGGACGAGTGCTAGTAATAATAATAGGGCTCAGATTTTCCTAGATGCAATAGCTGATGGATTCCTTCAGCAAGTAGTTGCTGAACCGACTAGAGGGGATGCTATTTTAGATTTGGTCTTGGTGAGTAATGAGGACCTCATAGAGGAAATGGTTGTAGGGGATAATCTTGGCTCAAGTGATCATGAGCTAATTCAGTTCAAACTGAATGGAAGGATTAACAAAAATAAATCTGCAACTAAGGTTTTTGATTTCAAAAGGGCTGACTTTCAAAAATTAAGGAAATTAGTTAGGGAAGTGGATTGGACTGAAGAATTTATGGGTTTAAAGGTAGAGGAGGCCTGGGATTATTTTAAATTAAAGCTGCAGAAGCTATCGGAAGCCTGCATCCCAAGAAAGGGGAAAAAATTCATAGGCAGGAGTTGTAGACCAAGCTGGATGAGCAAGCATCTTAGAGAGGTAATTAAGAAAAAGCAGAAAGCATATAGGGAGTGGAAGAAGGGAAGGATCAGTAAGGCAAGCTACCTTATTGAGGTCAGAATATGTAGGGATAAAGTGAGACAGGCTAAAAGTCAAGTAGAGTTGGACCTTGCAAAGGGAATTAAAACCAATAGTAAAAGGTTCTATAGTCATATAAATAGGAAGAAAACAAAGAAAGAAGTGGGACCGCTAAAAACTGAGGATGGAGTGGAGGTCAAGGATAATCTAGGCATGGCCCAATATCTAAACAAATACTTTGCCTCAGTCTTTAATAAGACTAAAGAGGATCTTAGGGATAATGGTAGCATGATAAATGGGAATGAGGATATGGAGGTAGACATCACCATATCTGAGGTAGAAGCGAAACTCAAACAGCTTAATGGGACTAAATCGGGGGGCCCAGATAATCTTCATCCAAGAATATTAAAAGAATTGGCACAAGAAATTGCAAGCCCATTAGCAAGAATTTTTAATGAATCTGTAAACTCAGGGGTTGTACTGTATGATTGGAGGATTGCTAACATAGTTCCTATTTTTAAGAAAGGGAAAAAAAGTGATCCAAATAATTATAGGCCTGTTAGTTTGACATCTGTAGTATGCAAGGTCTTGGAAAAAATTTTGAAGGAGAAGGTAGTTAAGGACATTGAAGTCAATGGTAAATGGGACAAAATACAACATGGTTTTACAAAAGGTAGATCGTGCCAAACCAACCTGATCTCCTTCTTTGAGAAAGTAACAGATTTTTTAGATAAAGGAAACGCAGTGGATCTAATTTACTTAGATTTTAGTAAGGCGTTTGATACGGTGCCACATGGGGAATTATTAGTTAAATTGGATAAGATGGGCATCAATAGGAATATTGAAAGGTGGATAGGGAATTGGTTAAAGGGGAGACTACAACGGGTCCTACTGAAAGGTGAACTGTCAAGTTGGAGGGAGGTTACCAGTGGAGTTCCTCAGGGATCGGTTTTGGGACCAATCTTATTTAATCTTTTTATTACTGACCTGGGCACAAAAAGTGGGAGTGTGCTACTAAAGTTTGCAGATGATACAAAGCTGGGAGGTATTGCTAATTTAGAGAAGGACAGGGATACCCTACAGGAGGATCTGGATGACCTTGTAAACTGGAGTAATAGGAATAGGATGAAATTTAATAGTGAGAAGTGTAAGGTCATGCATTTAGGGATTAATAACAAGAATTTTAGTTATAAGCTAGGGACGCATCAACTAGAAGTAACGGAGGAGGAAAAGGACCTTGGAGTATTGGTTGATCATAGGATGACTATGAGCTGCCAATGTGATATGGCTGTGAAAAAAGCTAATGTCGTCTTGGGATGCATCAGGAGAGGTATTTCCAGTAGGGATAAGGAGGTTTTAGTACCGTTATATAAGGCACTGGTGAGACCTCACCTGGAGTACTGTGTGCAGTTCTGGTCTCCCATGTTTAAGAAGGATGAATTCAAACTGGAACAGGTACAGAGAAGGGCTACTAGGATGATCCGAGGAATGGAAAACTTGTCTTATGAAAGGAGACTCAGGGAGCTTGGCTTGTTTAGCCTAACTAAAAGAAGGCTGAGGGGAGATATGATTGCTCTCTATAAATATATCAGAGGGATAAATACCAGAGAGGGAGAGGAATTATTTAAACTCAGTACCAATGTGGACACAAGAACAAATGGATATAAACTGGCCACTAGGAAATTTAGATTAGAAATTAGACGAAGGTTTCTAACCATCAGAGGAGTGAAGTTTTGGAATAGCCTTCCGAGGGAAGTAGTGGGGGCAAAAGATCTATCTTGCTTTAAGATTAAACTCGATAAGTTTATGGAGGAGATGGTATGATGGGATAACACGGTTTTGGTAATTAAATATTCATGGTAAATAGGCCCAATGGCCTGTGATGGGTTTTAGATGGGGTAAGATCCAAGTTACCTGGGAAAGAATTTTCTGTAGTATCTGGCTGATGAATCTTGCCCATATGCTCAGGGTTTAGCTGATCGCCATATTTGGGGTCGGGAAGGAATTTTCCTCCAGGGCAGATTGGAAGAGGCCCTGGAGGTTTTTCGCCTTCCTCTGTAGCATGGGGCACGGGTCACTTGCTGGAGGATTCTCTGCTCCTTGAGGTCTTTAAACTACAATTTGAGGACTTCAATAGCACAGATATAGGTGTGAGGTTTTTTTTGTAGGAGTGGTGGGTGAAATTCTGTGGCCTGCGTTGTGCAGGAGGTCAGACTAGATGATCATAATGGTCCCTTCTGACCTAAATATCTATGAATCTATGAAAAAAAAAACTTTTTGCAACTCACAGCCTGTCAGCAAAAGCAGAGGGAAACATGAATTGTAAGGGAGTGCCTGAACTGGCAGAGTGAAGGGAGTATTGATGGTAATCATGGCTAGAGCTGATTGGAATATTTTATTATTTGGTCAATTTTATTTTGATTGGTTATTTTCTGTCTTGGGGGGAAGGAGCAGCTGCTGCTTTGCTTTTGATTTGGTTTGTTGTTTTAATTTTTGACAAAGCTCAGTGGGCAAGTGTTTAGGGGTTTTCTGTTCGGTTGGTTGGTTGCCCTATATTTATTATCAATCGTTCAAATAAACTGGGTTTGAGGAAACTAATTCTCCTTGGTGGTGCCCACAAACTCCTGCTGCTGACCATTCCTTTGGTTAACCCAACATTCTTCATACAAATGAAGTAATCTTCGATAGTATTGACTTCCTTGAAGACTGTTGCATGGTCCCTTTCCCTTTGTTTGGGGAAACACCACCGTTTCTTCCTTTGACAGCTGTTCACTTGCAGTCCACTCCATCGCTACAACAAGCAGTCAGTGAGGGCCTGTCTACACTTAAAATGCTACAGAGGGGCTGCACCTACATGGACAGCAGGGAGGAAATCCAGTTCTCCAAGAGGCAATAGCTACGTAGACAGAAGAATTCTTCCATTGTCCTAACGCTATCTACACAGGGACGTCGGTCGGCTTAACTACACTGCTCAGAGCTGTGGACTTTTCATACCCCTGACCAATGTAGTTAAACTAACCTAATTTTCTAGTGTAGACCAGGCCTGAGTCTGACCTTCTCCAGCCTCCCATGCAAATGCTCCAAAGAAGTCATTTTCCTTTTTTATTCTTATTCCATTGCCAGGAGCCATGAGTGGAGCCTCAATAATGCTGCACAGTTAGGGTTAATAGTTCTTGCTGACAGAATAGAGGGAAATTAAGGTACAAAAATATGTTAAAAGAACTTCAGGAGCCAGATCATCAATCCCTTGTATTCAGCTCTAAGTTTAACAGTCTTTATCTTTTCACTCTCTCCTCAGCTGGAAGCCTTTTGAGGCTTCTAGTAATTTTTGCCGCCTTTAGCGGAACCCCCTCCATTTCTGCTCTATCCCTTTTGAGATAGGGTGCCCAGAAATGGACACAGTGCTCCAGGTGAGGACATGGCATGCCATTTATTTATAACATTTTCAGCATTATTCTCTATCTCTTTCTTCGTAAAGCGTGACATTTTGTTTGTCTTTTTTATTTCATTCTTCTTAGCGTATGCACAATGTGCCTCAGGTGGCACGTGACCAGGATTCATCACCGAATTTGGTCCGCTGGTTGGGTCATTAGCTTCCTTGGCCCAGGCCAGGTATTGACAGGGAATGCGTTGAGAAGTTTTCATTGAGCTATGTGTGATGATACACATTTTTCCTAAGTGAGTTAATTTTGTCCTTGTCAATCTGTTTGAAGAGTTCAAATGGAGAATTGTTCCTTCCAATTTTCATTACCAAGATAAACCATGAGCGTGCCAATTTGTTTCACAGTGTTGCTCTACGCACATGACAATTCTAGGTAGAGTAAATTGGTCTTCGGAGAAAATAACCTCCTTCGAAGAATGTTTCATCATCAAATCCTTTTCAGAGGAAATCAAAACTCTTTCAGTTTTTTACTAGATATTAAATACCATGAAAATCAGCCGAGTTTCTCGTTTTTAAAGAAGTATTTTATACTACTTGTCACGTATTCCAAATTTTGACATATGAAACATTGAACAGGAAATTGATATGTAATAAATTGAATTACAAAGGGAATGGCGTACACAGGCTATTTCTTTAGGGCAAAATCTTTCAAGGCACTGAGCACTCCAGTACCCATCTACAAAGCACTTAAGTACCTGCTTATTTTTTAGTTGCCCCTTTGACGTCAACAGCTGGATTGTGGTTAGAGTGCTTAGCACCTTGCAGGCTGAGCCTATACAAACAAAAACAAAAGTTGAAGCGAAAGTACACCTATTTTTACTAGGAATCAAAGCTTCCTGGTTTAGAGGCATATATTAACCTCAGTAAAAACAATGAATGGTCACCAAGATAGAAGAATAATAAGGATGTTTCCCTTCTTTAGGGCAATAAATTTCTCCATCGTTAGAACATCCCCTGCTTTATTGAGCTAGCTGCTTATATAGGCCCCGATGTAAAGCCCATTAAAGCCAATGGGAATCCTTCTAACAGGCTTTGGATCAGATCTAAAAAGAACATGAGGACTGCACCATTAAGCAACAATAGAAAGTCTTGCAGTTTTACAAAGGAGGTGAGAATCTGAGCAAGGACTTCAGGCTAGGACACAATTGTAGTGGTGTGGGTGCTCAGACCCTCTCAGGATCACATCCTTCTTTCATCTCACCTTCTACCTCTGATCAACTATAATGGCCTCCTGCCTCCACCATGCCTCCTCCTCTCATTGTTTGTACTGTACACATCCCATTTACATTGTAAGCGCCGTAAGCAGCATTCTGTTTACACAGCGGGTACATTTTTCAATTAGCCCCCCCCCCCCCCATCCCACTTGGGTGCATGCACAAATACTTGCAACCAGCATTTTGGCAGTGGAAACAGCTGCATGCATACTGCAAAATTTCTAACACCTTGTGTGTACATTTTACAGAGTCTAAAATCTGTGCAACACACAAGCGCTAGTATTTACATCTGCAAATCCATTGGAAGTACTGGGTTTTCCTGATATAAAATTCTAAACACTTGAGTATGCTCAGGTGTCACACTGTTTAAAGTGCATCCATGCAAGGTTGAGACATTTTAAAATGTGCACACGTGTGTTTGCACTTGCAAAATGCAGGCACGAGTATCCATATGCAATTCTGCAGATATAAAAGAGAGGCGCTCCTCTGCAAATGTAAGCTAGTTTGTTTTGGACAGTGCTATGCACACCTTTTCTACTCTGTATTACTCACACCCTGCTAGCACATGTGCTTAATTTTAAGCACACACATAGTCTCACTAACTTCAATGGGATTACTCGTACTCAAAGTTAATCACATATATAAAAATTTTAAGGATTGGCCTAAGTAATTAATTCATTATTAATTATTATTATTATATTATATTTTTGGCCTAAGTAATTAATTCATTATTAATTATTATTATTATATTATATTTTTGTAATATTACTATTTATACTATGGCAGAAGCCAGAAACACCAATCAGGTTCAAGGACCTTTTGTGCTTGCTGATAAACAAACACATAATAAGACAAGGTCTCTTAACTCCAAAGAGTTTACCATTTAATTTCAGAGTTCAACATCTAACTTTGAACTGCTTGATTTTACACATGTCCATGTCAATTGCATAAAGTTACATATGTGTGTGTTTGCTAGATCAGGGCCTGCGCAATAAATAATGAGGCAGAATATACCATTTTCAACCTGTACTAAATAAATAGCATAATAATAATAATAATACAGCAATGCCGGGAGATCAAGTACCACAAAGCCCTCTATCCACTTGTGTTTATAATTTGTGTTTTTTGATGGACAAAATGTATTCTGATTTATAATGAATGATTTGCGGTGAAATTAAGGGCTCTACAAAGGCACCTGTTGCATGAACCTTTTTCAAATCTTTTAATGCTGTTGCTAAATGACTTGGCACTGCACAACAGAATGTTTTAAAGACAGGCCACGGTAGATTATGTCAGCTGAGTCGATAAATGACAGTGCAGTGCACGCTTGGTACTTTTATCTACAATTGACATACTGAGCAAACCTTTTTTTCTCCTTTCGTCCACAGCTTCTGCCTCCTTTGTCCCCCCATTGATGTGATCGACTGTGCTTACTGCAACCAACTCAAGAGAAAAGATTGGCCTCACTGGTTTTGTTCCTTTGAATTTTGTGCTGGCAGACACAGCCATCAAGGAATTCACAGGTTGGCAGTGCCTCCAACGTGGGACTCCAATTACTCTGATACAGCTCAAAGCTAATACACAGTAAAAGTAAAACCTCACTCGGGCCAGCTGCCCAAACAAAGGAATGTCAGAACTGCTGGAGGAACTACTGGGATGTGGGATGTCAAAACATGAATCCGGTCTATTGTGAAGTTAGGGAGGGTGGTGTATGCCTTTCAGATAAGACATGAAGCTGAAGTCTTGAATACTTGTAGTTGATTAATATCATAATGAGCTTTTTGCAATAGTATGAGGTGCTAAACTAGACTTAGTTCTGGCCAAATTCCAGTGGGTTATAACCATTTATGGCATGAAGTTCCCCTTGCATTTCCAATTGGCTAAACTATTCTTCATTTCCTGTCCACAACGGTTCAGCAGCTACATCACTTCACCCCAGAGGTGGCAGCATTTCAGGAATGGATTAAGTGATTCCTATTTGGCTGTTGGAGCGGTTGGAGATGAAAGTGCTATGTAGAACCATAGAAATGGAGGACTAGAAGGGACTTGGGTAGGTCATCTAGTCCAGTCCCCTGCAGGAAGGCAGGACTAATCCCCAACAGGTGTTAGATATTATCTCATTTCCAGATGTACTGTCAACAGACCACAGTCATTGGTGGCCGGGATCAAACCCGGGACCTCTGGAGCTTAATGCATAAGCCTCTACTCCCTTTTTAAGAAAGGAAAAAAGTGATCCAGGAAACTACAGGCCTGTTACTTTAACCTCAGTTGTATGTAAGGTCTTGGAACCAATTTTGAAAGAGGAAGCAGTTAAGAACAGAGATTAACAGTAATTGGAATAAAATACAACTTGGTTTTACAAAAAGGTAGACCATGCCAGACCAATCTGATCTCCTTCTTCGAGAAGATAAGTGATTTTTTAAACAAAGGAAATGCAGTAAATCTAATCTACCTGGATTTCAGTCAGGCATTTGATATAACACTATTTGGGAAATTATTAAATTGGAGATGATGGGGATTAATATGAGAATTGAAAGGTTGGTAAAGAATTGGTTAAAAGGGAGACTACAATGGATCATACTGAAAGGTGAACTGTCAGGCTGGAGGGAAGTTATTAATGGAATTCCTCAGGGATCCATCTTAGGACCAATCTTATTTAACATTATTATTACTGATCTTGGCACAAAAAGTTGGAGTGTGCTAATAAAATTTGTGAATTACACAAGGTTGGGAGGTATTGCCAATACCGAGGAGGGCCGGAATATCATACAAGACCTGGATGACCTTGTAAACTGGAGTAACAGAAATGGGATGAAATGTAATAGTGCAAAGTCTACGGTCATGCATTTAGGGACTAAAAATAAGAATTGTTGCTGTAAACTGGGGACGTATCAGTTGGAAGTGACAGAGGGGGAGAAAGACTTGGGTGTATGGGTTGATCACAGGGCAACTATGAGCCACCAATGTGATGCGGCCATTAAAAAGATTAATGCAGTCCTAGGATGCATCAAGCAAGGTATTTCCAGCAGACACACGGAAGTGTTAGTACCATTATACCAGGCACAGGTTAGACCTCATATGGAACAGTCTGATAATAGGAAATGTTCAAAAACAAGGTGGGGGGGGGCAATTAATTTTGAATGAATCCCACCATGTGACTAATGTCAACCAGCCAAAATCATCAACAAAACCCTCCCCTGCCCAAAAAAACCCAAATTCATACACAAACCAACAGCCTAACCTACTTCTTTGCAAGTTTCTGCTGCAATGTTTTGAAAAAGTGAACATTTGGGGGCAAAATGATTTTTAGAAAATGGTGGTTTTCAGCCACATTTTTTTTTATATGAACACTTCCCACCAGCTCTAACAACAACCCCTTCTGGAGCGGATGTACAGCAGAACTTCAGAATTTCAAACACCTCAGGAATGGAGGTTGTTTGTCACTCTGAAATGTTTGTAACTGAACAAAACGTTATGGTGGTTCTTTCAAAAGTTTGCAACTGAACACTGACTTACTACCGCTTTGAAACTTTACTAGGCAGAAGAAAAATGCTGCTTTCCCTTTATTTTTTTTTAGTACTTTACATTTAACTTTGCTTGTTTATTGTTGTTGGTCTCTGCTGCTGCCTGACTGCGTACTTCTGATTCCAAATGAGGGGTGTGGTTGACTGGTCAGTTCATAACTCTGGTGTTCATAACTTTGAGGTTCTTTTGTAACTTGCATCCTATCCTAGGTGTTCCTCTACTAGCAGCAAAATGCTACAAATATATGAAGCAATCCATTCTAAAGACCAAACAATAAGCATGTTTTCCAAGTCTCAGAGTAACAGCCGTGTTAGTCTGTATTCGCAAAAAGAAAAGGAGTCCTTGTGGCACCTTAGAGACTAACCAATTTATTTGAGCATGAGCTTTCGTGAGCTATGAAGTGAGCTGTAGCTCACGAAAGCTCATGCTCAAATAAATTGGTTAGTCTCTAAGGTGCCACAAGGACTCCTTTTCTTTTTCCAAGTCTGAGATTCTTCTATTGCATTTCCCTAGAAAATCTTTTGCAATCCCAAAACTTTCACCACAGTTAGAGCAAGAAATTTTGTTTGTGTTCTGACATGTGCCTAATTCAGCAACAGTTATGTGATTGCAAACTCATTGCAGAACATACGGTATGATTTAACTTAACACTTCCAAACATTTTATTCTATGAAGGTATTAAACACAGCAATAGTGTGAAATTGAAGGCTATTTTGTCTGTGAACCTGTATCACTCCATAGTAAACCATTTCTAAGCTCTTTTCCCCACTCTTCCCTTGCACCCTCCATAATTTGTGACCGATTTTGGTGTTCATAAAAGCACAATTTCTTTTCTTCCCAGGATGGAAGATAAGAACCTCTTCCTTGCTTTATTTCTCTGCTCCATTTTGCTTTCAACTGCCTATTCACACATGATCTTTGAGGAGAACAGAGACACCAATCTGGCAACCAACATCAGAATGAAACTCCCAGATCTCCCACCCATCTCTATAGCAGGTTAGTAAAATGCCATTTGGTGGCAAACTGAAGTGCTTTGCAGAAAACAAAGTGTGGTTATAAATTAAGAGGGTGCATGTTGACATCTGACTGCAATGTAGTGTTCTCATCTTGTTGCGATGTACTGCTCCACGCATAGGGTTTCTGGGAATAAGGAAATGCTGTAAAGTGCTACAGCACATACCAGCCGTGATGTCACAGCACAGGCAGGTCTCTCAGCTTACAAAAGGAATGGGATAAATCAGACATCCCCATCATCCCACAGGCACTTCTACTGCAGCTTCCTATCACAGGGGAATTTTATTTTGATTATTTTAATTTTTTAAACCAAACTTCCTTTCTACTGATATGGAAATTTTTTTCTCTTTATTTTTATTAGCCTTTTTGAAATAAAGATGCACAAGAATGCATGCTTTTAGGGCCTGATCCTGCCCCATGGAAGGCAATGGGAGTTTGGCTATTCTACATAGTGTGACAATGCTCTGTCCTTGCCTCCATGGGTCCCATGTTTCCTGGTGGATTTCCCTAGCCTCAGAGGCTCACTGTGACCCTCCATGTAACCCTTCTCTCTCTAGAGACAAGGGTCACAGTCTACTGAGCCATTCTCATCATAAGCCAGCAAGGGAGGTGAGAGAAGTTATCCTTCCTTGCACAGTCTCTGTTGTCTCCCAGTCTCAGTGATTAATCAGGGGGCAAAGGGCAGGGTGGAGCCCAGGCCCACCCTCTACTCTGGGCTCCAGCCCAGGGACCCTAATAGTATCAGCTATGGTAGCTGATCTTTTAGAAACATGACATGTACAATTCCCTGGGCTACTTCCCCCACAGCAGCCCTCACTTCCTCAAGCTCCACTTCAGCCTTACCTCAGGGCTTCCTTCTTTGTGCCCGATATGGTCTGTACTACTCAGTCTCTCCAACAGCACAAGTTCCTCCCACAGCTCCTGACATGCACACCCACCCGACTGGCTGGGAGGCTTTTAACTAGTTTCAGCCAGCCCTTGATTGGCTTCAGGTGTCCCAATCAACCTAGCCTTCTCCCTGCCTTCTGGAAAGTTCTTAATTGGCCTCAGGTGTCTTAATTGACCTGGAGCAGCTGCCATTTCACTTATCCTGGTACCAGGGATTTGTTTAGCCTGGTGCTAATATATCTATCTCCCACTACTTTTCTATAGCCATCTGGCCTTGCCCCGTCACAGCAGGTACTAATATGATGCTCATTACCATAGAAACGGACAGCCCCACAATCCTGCATGGATCGATATCCTCACAACACTCGTGAGAGGTTGGAAGGTACCACTATCCTATTTTCCACATGGGAAACTGGCACAGAGAGGCTAAGTGATTAGCCTAAGGTGGCTGTCTGACAGAACCCAGATCTCCTTATTCTAGCACCATAACCACTGGATCATCCTTCTGCTCTTCCCTGATCCTTCCTCGGGTGATTGCAATGGGGACAGAAGTGGGGCTTTTAATGAGAAAATAGAAGAAGCAGAAAACCAATCACTCAGAAGAAAACAAAGATTTTTTTAAAAGTACATTAAGTCTTGCCAGGAAAAGGGCTTGTCTACACTTAAAACAGTTCTGTGGCACAGCTGCACCATTGTAGTGCTTCAGTGTAGATGCTACCTGCGCCGATCGGAAGGGTTCTACAATCAGCATAGGTAATACACCTTGCAAGAGGTGGTAGCCACGTCAACTGAAGAACTCTTCTGTCAACCTAGAGCTATCTACTCAGGGACTTAGGTCAGCTTAACGACACTGCTCAGGGGGGTGGAGTTTCATACCCCTCACTGATGTAGTTAAACCAACTTAATTTTCTAGCGTAGACCAGACCAAAGTCCACAAAAATGAGCACTGTGGAGACAGCTAAGTGGGTATCTTTCTGCTAGCAATTTCCCCACAAAGAAAATGTGGATGTGTAATCTACTTTAAATGTCTCCGTTAACCAGCATTTCTACTAACAACAGACCCTTAAAGGGCTATTCTCAGGTGGCTATGCCTCTCAAAAGGTCTTCTGTGGCCACATGGATATCTGCCCCTTCTCTATAACCACAGCCATTCAAAGACAAGGGGTCAGATTCTCTATTGCCCTGCACCTGGAACAATTTACCAAGGGTTATAGTGGATTCTCCATCACTGACCATTTTTAAATCCAGATGGGATGTTTTGCTAAAAGACCTGCTCTGGGAAATATTTGGGGGGAGTTCTCTGGCCTGTGGGATCCAGGGGGTCAGGCTAGATGGTCACAATGGCCCTTCGGGCACTGCAATCTATGAATTATTATTCTGTTGTAGCCATAAAACCAAAATGAGTGCAAAAGGGGTGTGACTCATGCTCATTATTGTTTAATAGCACTTGTCACTCACTTTGCACCGGTGTAAATTACTACAGAGGGTGCTGGGCAGTGGGGTCCTCTCAAGTCAGGATTGAGGCATATTGGCAGGGAAGGATCTGGGGGGCTCATCCTGTTGCTGCTGTGCTATACAGAGGAGCAAGCATGTGCTGATTGACATAGCAAAGGGCTGGGAGTCTGGAGCTCAGAATTCTCTTCTGGCTCTGCCACTGACTCCCTCTGTGGCCATTAGCAAGTTACCTCACCACTTCCCTGTCTGGAAAATGGGTCTAATAATGCCTGCCTCATGAGGTATGTTGTGAACCCTAAAGATGATACTTAGAGGGCTGCACATTTCATTGCTCATGTGTTCTGAGCTCTGTGTTATCCCAACTTTTTAAGCACAAATGGATGCCTGGCTGAGCAGGGAGGCTGGCTGGAACTGGAATCGAAAGATCCAGTTCGGGGATCCTAAAGTGGGAGCAAGGAGGAGAATGGCTGGAGTCGGGGAGACAAGGGTGCCAGCTGTAGGGGCTGGCTAGAGAGCAAAGGAAAGGGGCCTGTCTGGGAGGATCAGGCTAGAGTGGGGACAAGGGGCCCACCTGAGTTACCTCCTAGCCTATTTAAGCAAAGAAGTGTGTGATCAAGCCATTGCCTGTGATATGCGTAAGCAATGGCAGAGGATGCCAGAGTTTCATCTGCCTGCAGCACCTATAAAATGAGCTGCCCAATGAAAGGTACTAAAATGCATAAGCTGATATTAATTATTAGTATTATTTATACAAAGTCACTAGTCAAATAGAATGCAGTGTTCCCAGGGTTCTCAAACTGGCCCCTTTCCATATCACAGCATTTACATACAAAATATCAATTGTAAAGAAATCTGAAGGGAAGGTAATCAAGTGATCATGAATAGTTGCTCCCCCTGCTTCTCTCACTTTGCAGGATAGTCAGCTACACAGCTGTATTAGCTTGTGAGATGTGATGAGATGCCAGTGCAAGGTGGCTACATGTATGTATTGTTCCTGTATTTGGGGTACTAGTCACCCTCCCAATTGGAATACCCACATCATCAGTCCGACTGAGAAATACACTGTTGCATGTTTTTCTCTGGGGAGAGCTTGGGTCATTGTCTGTTATTTGGGGAATTTCTCTCAATCATCAGCTGGTTCTAATACCCAATTTCAATGTTTATGATGAAACTTCTGCCTTCATTAACTCAGTCCCACTTTCCTGATACAAGCCATGTAACTTCTGGTTGGATACACACTAAGCAGAATGGTACAAATTTGTTACCTATTATTTATGCTCTCCCCTCTATACAGCACAACTCTTCAGTCCTTAGCTCTGTGCTTGTATCACCTTACATTTAAAGACACACAGAAAATATGGAACAACATTCCCCAGGCACTTAAATTCAGTGGATAGCAGGTGACATCACAATAGGAGGTTGTTGAAACATCAAGGCAAATTGTTTAAAAGTATTCCATGGCTATATTGTATTAAGAAAAATATTTTAACTGGCCTACTGTTTCCAAATCCAAATTCAATTACAGTAGGAAAATTACAAAATAGATTTGATTATGGATGGTCCCCATCAACAAGCAATATCGGGTTTTCATAATTGGCTTGCAACGATTCTACTTTTGGGATCAAATCACGTCTCTCAAGCTAAGCAGGGTTGGACTTGGTTAGTGCTTATAAGATGAATGTGCAATTAGTCATCTTATTTGCTGTGCAATTACTGGGACTGCACACAAATTGAAACAATGTGCTCACAAGTGATCACCGTTTGCATGCAGATTTTGGAATATGTGGATGGCATTCTTGATCCCCTATATTTTCAATGGAAGGGTTACCTCTCATACACATTATACATCCTGACTTTACTAGGACCATCATGTTTTTTCATATGATTTATTTTTCAGGGTGCCCGACATGTCCCAGATTTTCATTTCATCAGCCAAAACATTCATTATTATTTTCTTATAATTGCAAGATGTAAGTTCCAGACACCCTACAAAACTGAATAGAATTTGCTCTGATCTTACGAGGAGTAGACATTCCAGCTGAACACTGATTCGAATGTAGAGAAAAGTCAAACAGGCATATACGGAATCAGAACTGTTCATTTTCTCAGAATAAATGTTAATGACACTTGTTCGGTGTTTCATGATAAACTTATTCAGACACTGGAAAAAATCCTCCACTCGGACAAATATGTTCACATTTGTCATATTTGCTGTTAAATCAGAAAGGGCAGTAGCAACACCAGCACATATTGAAAGCAAAACCATGCACTTTTGCCTGTTGTAGAACCCTTTCATAACCCTTAAATATGATGTTGTAAAAGTAACCAGTATTTTATTTTGAAAATTTAGCCACTTTAATTAACCTTTGTATCTGTACAAAGCCACAATCTTGATTGGGGTCTTTGGGCACTACAGTGATAGATGTAATAATTAATAATAATTCATTGTAATGCCAAAACAGTTTCACTTTTCTCCCTGTGCAATGGTAGCTTATAGTATGACTTCTGGAGCATGGGGTGACTTTAGACGTTAGCTTTTTCTGTTATTCAGGCTTGTATCCCCTAGGTGGCTCTCATTTTCAAAAGGAGCTCAGAAAGCCTGTTAAATCATGCATGAATTATGAATGTCAACTCCCAAACAAGCTTCCCTTTGTGTATTCTTTGAAGAGATGCTATGGGAACATGAATTACAGAAGAGATAACCAGAGCAGAAGTTAGGATCAGCAAGAGCTCCAGCTTAAGAGGTTGGAATGGTTGAAGGCAGCAAGTGTGTATTAGGCAACATTTGTATATTACATCTAAGAAAACTACATTATAAGAACATTGAGGTTGCAAAGCCAGGCACTCATAAGTTAGAAAATGCCAGACATAAGATTGCCCATCCAACCTTAATTTCCCACACACACACCCCCACCCACTCCCTTGGGCACATTACAGTGTTTGCTTACATGATCACATGCTATTTTTTCCACAGGCCCCTGGCCTCATTCAGTGAATGACAATTTAGTCAATATATTTTTTTATCATCCCCATTCAATGTGTGGGCTCACAGCTTATTTAATGCACACAATCCAATCCCCGACCTGAATATACAATGATTAATTTCCTCCTGGGTGTCTCTGCAGTTCTTATCATAGTATCTGAGTGCTTCATGGACATCGATGAAATTATCTTCACAGCACCCCTGTGAGGTAAGATGGTATTATTATGCCTCTGATAGGAAATTGAGGCACAGAGCGATTGAAGACAAAATTGTCAGAAGTGCCCACTAATTTAGGTGCCCAGCTTGAGGCCCTTAGCTTGAATTTCAGATTGCCAAGCATTTTGATAGTACTTTTTTATGTTCAAAGCACAACTCCAGTCAACATCAGTTGCAGTTGGGAGTGCTCAGCCCTGGTGCAAATCTGGCCCTGGCTGTCTCAAGATGGGCATGTAGAAAATGAGGAACTCACAATGAGTGCCCATCTGGTAAAAGGTTGGGTTAAAAGACTTGCCACATCACACAGAGGCAGGGATAGAATCCAGTTCTCAAGGGCAGCATTTGACAGCCTGAACCACAAGACCATCCTTTCTGTCTGCAGCTGTCTGCCTCACTCACTACATGCCTTCCAACTTCCGAAAAACAAAAGGATACAGGAGTCCTGCACACAACAGTCTCCTTCACTACAGAGCTCTCATTCATTCCTAGGGCAGGTCAGTTCTGGGTACTGAATAAGGAACACAGCCAGGGGGAAATTAGTGTATGAGCACATAATTAACAACTATCACAATGCATATGCAGAGGGGGACAACTTAATGTTGCATGGGCAAGTCTGGCAATTCCTAACTTCTGAGTGTTTGACTTTGCTACTTTAACATACTTTGGGGGGTGTAATTTCCTAATAAATCAATTAATTATTTCTTTAAAAATTGAAAAAAAAATGCTATCATGTGGAACCATATTGACCATTGACTTTGGTCATCAGAAGGGTTTGGATCTTTAGCTCCACAGCATAAACATCTACCACTTGAGCTAATGGAGTAGCTGTTAGCAGTAGTAAGCTGTTTTCCTCTATGTGGACCATGCCATTAGTGGGAGATGAGACACACACTTTGCCAGTGAGTTCCACAGCTATGCGCTGGCGGTAGAGGACAGTAGAGAGTCAGGACTCCTGGATTCAATTCCAGGTTCTGGAGGCGAGTGTGCTGTAATGGTTATAGACTATTTTGCCCCTGTGCACTCTCCCTGTCTCTGTCTCCCTCGGCTCCTGTTTATCTCCCATCCCCGGCTCCTGCCCCTTGCTGGCTGATCCTATACATCCCCAAACTCCAGCTCCTCCTCCACTCCCCTTCTTCTATCCACTCCCCACCCTTCAGGTCCTACCCTATTTCCACACCCCAGCTCCTGTTCCCACTTTCCCCATTCTCCTGTGCACCCTCCCTCTCAACACCTGCAAAATTAGGTTGATGTAAGTCACCTTGTGCCCACCTCGCCATGCATGTCTACACTCAAATTTGTGTCCCACCAATGCAAGCACTCTGGTATGGCGATGCAGTAACACCACCTCCCAGGTGGTGTTGAACCAGGGTCAATATACTGTGGTGGATGCAGTGTGAGTGTAGACACTGCATGATCTGTGTTGACCTAACAGTCCTCCAGCAGCTTTCCCATAATGCCTGACACTGACTGCTTTGGTCACAATTGTGAACTGCCCAAGGGTCACAGAGACCAGGAGCCCCATCCCCATGGGTGGCGGGAGGAGCCCCCCACCCCCCCCCAGTTCCATCCCTTCCATCTGAGGCCCACTTGTGACCAGAGTCCCCTCCTCCCAGAGAAGCCCTAAACCTCCCCTCCCCGCCATGACTGGAGCTCCGAGCCCCCAGCGACCGGAAGACCCCCAGGCCAGGTGGAGCTCTGAGCCCCACCCGTGGCCAGAGGAGCCCTGGGCTGGCTGGAGCCACACCACACCTTCCGTCCTGAGTCCCCAAGCCACCCCGCGGGAAAAGGTCGTCTCTTCCTGAAGAACCGGAGCTTTTGATATGTGCCATGCAGGTTCCAGGGTGGCTGAGAAGGCAGTATGTGCTACTCAGCTTCCTGGTTTTATCAGCAATTGCCCTGGAGTCCAGGGAAATGGCTGATGAACCCAGGAAGCTGAGTAGCACATACATCCTCCTCAGCCACCCCAGACACTGCATGGGGCATAATAATAAACAAAAACTTCTGTGAAAACCCCACAACCAGCGTCCAGCGACCGCCACAACGCTAGGGCAGGCTTAGCTGTCCCTGACCTATTATACCCCCAGCCTATGCTCATCCACCCTTTGAAAACCTCACGCATTTTTGAAATGCCTTTTCCTGATGTCCTAGCCTGGTGAGCACAACTAGCAGAGCAGTTCTGCTTTGTAGGATGCAACTGCCCCGTTGATCATGTTAGTCACAAGCTCCAGCCATGCTCCTGCCTGGAGCAGACAGGAGGTATCGGGTCTCCTGGGCCCGTGGGGAGAAGAGGCTATGCAGGCAAAGCTGTAGAAATGTGGACACCTACGAGCAGAAATGCATGGAGGATGCAGGCAAAGGAGTATGACAGGAATCAGCAGCAGTGCTGTAGGAAAGGGAAGGAATGGTGGTAGGCATACCAGAAGGTCAGGGAGGCCAACAGCTGATGTGGTGCCAAACCACAGATCTGCTGCTTTTACAACGAGCTGAATGTCACACCTGACGGAGACACCACAACCCCCCACAGAGCACCGCCAAGAAGCCCAAGACACAGACCCCTGCTGTGGATAGTGAGGAGGAAAAGGAGGGTGGTGGACATGTGATGGGGGATCCAGCTATGCCATGAGCCAGGACCTGTTCGAGGCTCCACCACAGACTAGCCAGTCCTGGCAGCCAAGCATGGGCATGTCCAATGAAGGGGCAGGAACCTCGGGGAAATGTGCAAATGCATTTCCTGCTACAATGTTTAAATGTACAGATGGCACCCAACTCCAGCTTACCAGGACACAGGTATCAACTTTTCATTAATTTACTTGTACTAGAAGAGGTAGCGGTAAAACAAGCAGAAGTAGAGTTGATATCTGCTTTTCATTCCCCTGTAGGAGTAGACGGGGGGTAGGAGGGGGACGCGGAGCAATTTGTTTGTGAACACAGGGATGTCCCTTGAATCCTCCTAAGAGACCTCAATGAAACTTTCAAGGAGATATTCTGCAATCCTCTCCTAAAGGCTTCTAGTAGGGAAGCCTTATTTCTTCCTTGGCAGTAGGACACTTTCCCATGCCAGCCCATGGTTATTTCAGCAGGCACCACTGCAGAACACAGGCTAGTGGTGTATGGGCCCCGGAGGGAGATACCCGCTAAAATCATCGCTGCCTGTGGGAAATGGTGCCAGTGCTCACTGCCAGTGCCATGCACTTGTACCCACAGAAACTGGGGTTTCATGCAGGCAAACAATTCCTTCCTCATTCCCCCCATGGCCCTCCTGGGCCATATTTACCATGGCTGGGCTTTGCAGAGGTGCTCCAAGGCTGAAGGGTCAATAAGCAAGTCTTGTTTAAAACTTTAGGGGAGCAAGGGATGGGAGTTCTGAAACTTAACTTTCATTTTCCGTTGTGACTATAAACACAATGGTACCTCTATGTGTTTTATTGGCAGCTGCTGCCATTGCGGCCTCAGGGAGTTCCCCCCTCCCCGCCAATGGAATGCCTGACCATGATACAGAGGAGGAAGAAGAGGACCCAGGCAAGATATGTTCTCAGAGATCCTGCAAGCCAATGCTGCATCAGACCATGAACAAAGGGCCTGGAGGATGAATATTTCAGACACTATGGAGAAGGAAAGAGCAGAGAGGAGAAAGGCCCAGGAGTCCCAGCAGGAAAAGGAGAAGGAGATGCACCAGGACATAATGGGGCTTCTCCAGCAGCAAATACAGATATTACAAACTTCTGTTGACCTGCAAGTTCTGTAAGCACAGGCTCTCCTCCCTTTGCAGTCAATCAATAACTCTGCCATCGCATCTCGCTACACCCCCCAATATTCTTCATGGCTGCATCCTTACCCCTACTACTGCACTCCGGGCAACAGTAAGGACAATCACAATTTCACATACATGGCCTGTGAGAGCCACGGTTGCTGTGCCTGTAGCATAAATGGACTGAAATTGGCATGAATGTTCTTTACCTTGTTAAGTTCTGTTCTTATTTATTAATAAATAAATAATTTATTTGAGAAGTTTTTATTACATTTTCTTTTAAATTGCACATATTTTTGCACTGGTTTTGGTACTCAATAAAATTCTATTTTTTGGAAATTAATTCATCATCATTACTATACCACATATGCTGCACAATGCCTAACGGTACTGAAAGCATCTACTATTAGTTATTGTACAGGGCAACAGAACTCATAGGGCCAGTGACAGTGTAATCATTATAAATGTGCAGCAAGCGTCACAACCCAAATAGCTGCATTAACAGGCAGTGTTATATTCATCAATGTACACCAAGCACCACACAATATAGCTATACCCATTGGGATATTTTTCTCACTGAGATCCAATCTTGTCAGTAAACACCACCAGCGGCCCTTCAAGCTACTGAAAGCACATTCAACTGTCATTGAATGTTTCCTTGGTGCTACCAAGCTGGCCCCTGTATGACTTCATGAGTTTGGGGAGCAAGGGATAGGCTAGATCCCCCCAGAATCATTTCAACATCACCAATGGTACTCCACCAGTCTGGAAGGAATGTCCTGGCTTGCCTCTTTCTAAACAGTCCTGTGTTCTTAAAAATGCAAGTGACGTGCTTCCATGACCAGCTCATGCTGATATCAGGGAAGCATCCCAGTGATCCAACAATGGTCACATAACCATAAAAAAGTAGCTCTTTCTGTTGACAGGCAAGGTGAACTGGGGCCAAAATAGGGATGTGCATCTATCACCCTGCTGCTGTTTGGGAACCCCATTGCTGCAAATCCATGCTCTGTCCCCTGCACATTACTAGGAGTCACAATCCTGCATAGGAGGAGATGATTAGTGGCCCTGCACACATGCATGACAACGGCCCCCACTGTGGATTTTCTAACTCCAAAATGATTTCCCTTTGACCAATAGCAATCCAGTGTTGCCATTCCATTCTTTGCAGTCAGAGTAGCTCTCATCTTCGTGTCCTTGTGCTGAAGGGCTGAGGCGAGCTTGACACACAGATCCAAGAATGTGATCCTTCTCATCCAAAAATTCTTGCAGCCACTGCTCATCATCAAAAACTTGCACTACAATGCGATCCCACCAGCAGTTCTCATTTCTCAGGCCCAGGCATGGCACTCTACCATCTGCAGCTGCTCCATGACCACCACTGACAACCTTGAATTGGTTTGCGCTATGTCCCACAGCAATCTGTCCTCCATAATGGTCATGTTCCCCATCGCTGTGGTTCTCTTCTTGCGGCTCTGCACATACTGGAGGTTCATTCATCCTGTGTTTGCAATGCTTATGACAATAGCGCAGAGCTGTGTGGGATCCAAGTTTCAGTCAGAAATGGTTGCCAGCAAAAATGTCATGCAGGTTTGTGGGGCTTTTTAAAAAGGTGCAAAAATTATGGGCTATGGATGGCATTATGGGATGGAGAAAGTACATGATGGGAACTTGACCCCTAGCTCTTAATCACCCTTGTATGCCTAATTTCTGTCCCACCATGCACTGCAAAAATTTCCCAAAAGACAGTGCACTAAACGATGGCGAGTTGCATACCGGGATATATAGCTATGGTGCACCGCACTATTAATTGACAAACACTCCTGGTGAGTACATGCTGCGCTGACATAAGCGGCCAGATATGCATGCACACATGCGATATACTAATTGGCACCGTATGCTGATATAACTTGCATAGATCAAAGTTTGTTGTATAGACATGACCTCCGACCCACTATGTTTATATAAGAACGGCTCCTTCAGAGGGACTTCCTGAATTTACAAAACCTGTGCTCCAAGAAGATAAGTTAGTGAAGCTACTTTATTTCTTATCAGTAAAGACATCGGCACAAAAACAGTGTTGTATATCTAAATTAACAATCACATATGCCTCACAGTAAATACACACTTAACTCCATGCTATGTTTTATTTTCTCTTTGAAGAATTAACCAAAACATCCCGGAAAGTAAGCAGGAAAGAGGCAGAGAAGAAGAAAGAATCCAAGGTGCGTGACTATTCTCTTAACACTGTAAGGTTATTATGGCAGAAGTAATAACTCTATACCTTTCCTCATTGTATGTTTTTGACAGATTTCCAGGGCTTCTGCCAGTACTAAATAAAGTCAATTCAATAATTGTACAAAACCACTAGTACAATTCTAAGTAAATTAAATAAATGCAAAAAGACTTAACACAGAATAAAGGAGAGGTGTTAATATATTAATTCATAACTTTTCAGTGTTTTTAGAGGAAAATATTGTGCAGTTAGCACAAGTCTAGAGAAATTAGATCATGGCACAAAAGCTACAAAATATTAACAGAGAGAGAAAATGTAAACTTATAGTTAGTTACATGTATGTGGCGCATGGTTGTTCTGCAGCTCCCTTTCCGAGATGTCCAAGAAAGCTTAAAAAGATATATATATATATAAAAGAAAAAAGGCAGAGAAAAGAAAAAAGCAGCTTACCAGACCAATCATCACAAGCCAAAAGGCAGAAAGCCTGTTCGCGGGAGCTTTTAACAAATGCTGGTTGAGCCAATCATATGGCCTTTTGTGGAGTCATATGAATCTTAAACTAGATTATGTTTTCCTGAGCCAGTCTGAAGGGTTTTCTAACCCCATTTTATGGAATTATACATTGCAGCATATTACTGTATAATACTGGTATTGTTAAAGCACCAATCTGAAGAAGCATGCATGTAGATTTTTTTAATCAAAATTTTTACAAAACCTATGTAAATTTAGCAGTTAGCCTTATTTATTTATTTTATTTCTGGACCAGGAGTCAAACTTCTTTTTTCTACACAATTCCTTGAGCATTTGTCTTTAAAAACTGGCAGACACACCCAGGCCTGACAACGAGGGCAAGGGGGGCAATTGCCCAGGGGTCCGGGTGATTTAAAAAGGCCCAGGGGCCCCTGGCTCCCTTAGCATGCTCCACACCTCATCTCTCTCACATTTTGGAAGGTACTTCAGATTCTTAAACTTTGGGCGGAGTACTGTAGCTATCTTGAGAAATCTCACATTGGTACCTTCTTTGCGTTTCGTCAGATCAGCTGTGAACGTGTTCTTAAAACAAACATGTGCTGGGTCATCCGAGACTGCTATAACATGAAATATGTGGCAGAATGCAGGTAAAACTGAACAGGGGACATACAATTCTCCCCCAAGGAGTTCAGTCACAAATTTAATTAATTCATTATTTTTTTAACGAGCACCATCATCATGGAAGCATGTCCTCTGGAATGGTGGCCAAAGCATGAATGGGCACACGAATGTTTGGCATATCTGACACGTAAATACCTTCCAATGCTGGCTACAAATGTTCCATGCAAACGCCTCTTTCACTTTCAGGTGACATTGTAAATAAGAAGCAAGCAGCAGTATCTCCCGTAAATGTAAACAAACTTGTTTGTCTTAGCAATTGGCTGAACAAGAAGTAGGACTAAGTGGACTTGTAGGCTCTGAAGTTTTACATTGCTTTGTTTTTGAGTGCAGTTATGTAACCAAAAAAAATCTACATTTGTAAGTTATACCTTCACAGTAAAGAGATTGCACTACAGTACTTGTATGAGTGAATTGAAAAATACTATTTCTTTTGTTTATCATTTTTACAGTGCAAATATTTGAAATAAAAAATCATGTAAAGTGAGCACTGTATACTTTGTATTCTGTGTTGTAATAGAAATCAGTATATTTGAAAATGTAGAAATACATCCAAAAATATGTAATACATTTCAATTGGTATTCTATTGTCTAACAGTGTGATTAATCGCGATTAATTTTTTTAATCGCGATTCATTTTTTTGAGTCAATCACATGAGTTAACTGTGATTAATTGACAGCCCTACCTCAGATCCTAAACTAAACCCTAACTCTGATAAACTCACCAACTGTGAACCATAACCTAACCCTAATCCAGATCAGAATAGCTCCTCCTTGGCCTATCTCTGCCAACAGCCAGTTAGCATGCGTGAACTTAGTTCTGTGCATGCACTGACGTGCCCAAAGGTTTTCAGCGAGGTAAAAAATTCACATTCAAAATTAGAGCCATATCCTGAGACAAGCTGAGCCGCTGCCACTTAGTCCGGGACATGTGCTCAGCATCTCTCAAGATCAGGCCCTTACAAAGGATTATTTTTCATGAAAAATGAGCACTTTTATAAACTTTGAGGCATGGGAGAAGATGTTAGCTCTTAGGATATTAACAATAAGCAGGCTAGTGAACCATTGGCTCTCCTCTGGAAGGAATCAGAAATGCTCAGCTGTGTATGATAGCCCCTATACTGCTAACCGTTCAAGGGAATTTATCTTTCACTTAGGGCTCAAGGAATTTTTTTACTTTCATAACTGATGTGGCAAGCCCATTAAGCACTGGCTCAAACCACTCACAGGTTAAAGTTAATATTGAGACTACAGCTCTGTTGCCAATTAAGGCAGCCTGCCCAAATGACAGGTGATTAGAAATTAAGCTCTGCCCCACAACATAAGGTTTCACAAAGCATTCAGTAAAATTTAGGACATCAAAACTTGTTCATTTCAACTAGCAAACAAGAATGTAGATAAAAATAGCCTGGTTTCAATATACAACTCCTAATCCATAAAATACATAGGGATGTATTCTTTCAGACAGCGAGGTTGTTTAACCAAGGGCTGGTTTAGATATTTATGGAACTATTCTAGAGGTGTCGGTCTCAGATAAATTCTGTTTATTCATTGCACACACGCTCTCGCACATGCGCGTGTACATACGCTCACCACCTGGAGTGAAAAAAGCAAGTGCGAGAATGCCAAGGGAGCGGTGCCTCAGGCAGCTCATAGGTGGTTGAAAAGATTAGCCTGTGTTTCTCATCGCAGCTGATTAACGCTGATTGACTTGCTGCTTGGCAAGAGGTTCCTTGCTTGTAAATGTCAAGGCTTAAATGTTGGAAATTGCTGGATACCTACATCTCAGTGGAAGCCAGGAGGAGGGTAGAGAAAGGACAGGCGTTTTTCACAAGCATGATTGCTTTTCATGGCATAGGGGCCCTCAGCCAGAATGAAACTAGGGTATTTGCTTTTCCTTCTGTTTTTGTGGGTAGTGGCCTGCCTGGTCCCTCCCCATTGAAACTTCTCCTCAGGAGCTTGTTGGTGAATTCTTGTGATTTAACTCTGTCAGTTAAGTCTTTTTCCTCCTAAAAATCACAACTTTGGGGGTTCCATTTTCGTATGCAGCTCCATTTGCCTCCCAAAGTCAGAGCCATCCCTTGGGTACAGTGAATCGGGGAGACCGCCCCAGGCCCCATGCTTCAGGGGCCCTGTGCTTCAATAAAATCGTGAGGAGGTGGGCGGGGAGGTGAGGTGGGTGGGTGAGCAGGGTGAGGACGCGAACAGGGAGGTGAGCGGTAGGCAGGCTGGCAGGGGAAGGCAAAGAGGAGCCCCCCTACCAGTCCTCCCCCTCCATCCCCCAAGCACCTCCTGCCCACCGGCGGGCCCTGCCAATCAGCGCCTCCCCGTCTCTCTCAGCACCTACCGCCTGCCGCGGATCAGATGTTTTGTGGCGTCAGGAGGCGCTGGGGGGGCGGGGAGAGGAGCGAGGGCGCAGCACGCTTGGGGGAGGGGGCGGAACTGGGTGGGGAAGAGGCGGGGCAGGGGCAGGGAAGAGGCGGGGTGGGGGCAAGTGTGGAGCAGGGGTGAGAAGAAGAAGGGTGGGGGTCGGACCTTGAGGGAAGGGGTGGAGTGAGGTGGGGCCTAGGTGGAGCCAGGGGGGAGCACCCTCCTGGCAGAATAGAAACTCGGTTCTTATGTCCTAGGCCCCGCATCCCCCTAGGGACAGCCTTGCCCAGAGTCAATAGGATTTAAGCTCCTAAATACCTTAGGCACTTTTGAAAATTTTACCCTCAGTCTTAGCCCTCTGAAAAAAATTGAGGTTAATAATGGAAATCCCACTCGTTATGTACCTGGAGCTTTGGGGTCCCAGGTGCCACCCCCTTTTGCATGCTGGGACAGAAAGATTCTGCTTGTAATGACTCATAGACAAAAGGAGCTGCATTTGCAAAATATCTCCACAAGTGGGCCAGGACAGTGGTTCTCAAACTAGGGGTGCCACTTGTTCAGGAAAAGCCCCTGGCAGGCCGGGCCGGGCCGGTTTGTTTACCTGCCACATCCGCAGATTTGGCTGATCACGGCTCCCACTGGCCGCAGTTCACCGCTCCAGGTCAATGGGGGCTGCAGGAAGCGGCGCGGGCTGAGGGATGTGCTGGCCACCCTTCCTGCAGCCCCCATTGGCCTGGAGCGGTGAACCGCGGCCAGTGGGAGCTACGATCAGCCGAACCTACAGATGTGGCGGGTAAACAAATCGGCCCGGCCCGCCAGAGGCTTTCCCTGAACAAGCGGTACCCCTAGTTTGAGAACCACTGGGCTAGAAGATTTGCAAGAGATTTTGTTTGCTCACCTAAAAACTTGCATTTGTTCTTGCAAATAGGGGTTTCCATGCAGGAATTGGGTGCATACTTGACTAGCAGTTTGCACGTGCCTACATGCAGGGTGGTGGCTGTTTTTTTACCCTGCTATTATGGAATAATTTCAGAAGGCTCTAAAAATATGGCCCTAAAAATTGACAAACTCTCTTAAGGGGGCTGTTAGACTTGTGTTTAAAGCACCGGTGTGGGGGCCAGGAAACCTGAGTTCCATTCCCAGGTTTCACTTCACCTCTCTGTGACTCAGTTTCCTTGTTTATAAAACAGGGCTGATATCAACTCTGCAGAGGTGTTGTGAGCTTTGAAACATGTTCTGAGATCTTCACATAAAAAGACATAGATGGGCAAAGTATTATGAGCGACCCTCAGATCATCTGGTCCATCACTTTGCCAATGCAGGATAGCAGTGTATTCTCCAGGGCCCTGTCCAGTGCTGTTTTAAATAACTCAGGATATTGGGCTTGGGGCTTCCACTAATTCTTCTGAGAGGCTATTCTAATGTCCAATATTGGCCACATTATTAGGCATTTGCTCCTGATCTCAAACCAACATTTCTCTTGGTCTAGTCCTGTATTGATGCTTTACTCATGATCTGGGATTGCTGTAGAGTTAATAAAAGTTTTCATTTCTGTCTTGCAGAGAAAAACCGAGACAAGAAAATCCCGCAAGCCGAGGCCCACACACCCACCTAATTGTGTGGCTACTTGGAAAAACTGCAAGCCACCCTCTCCCCCATGCTGTGACTTCTGCACCTTCTGCCACTGCCGGCTTTTTCAGACTGTCTGCTACTGCCGAGTAGGAAACCGAAACTGCTAAACCCACACCAGGAAGGTAGTGCTGGAACTCTGTCATTAACTGCTCCAGAGTTTGTTTCAACCTGTTTTTCTCATGTGTATTGCAAGCAAAGTATAGAGTCTTTGAAGCTTTCTGGCTGGCTTTGTGTTCCCCAGACCTGCATGAATGCTTACCTTATGGAGCAAACACTATGATCCACAAGTCAATCATTACAGAGAGTGTGAGGGAGGGGGGATGGAAGCTGATGGGCTGACAGAGTAGTTAAAACAGAACTGAAGGGGTAGGGGCAGTGAATTGTATGGGCCCGAGGTGCCCATGCTCCACCAATATGAGGGCCCGGGGGCCCGGCTCCACCAAAGTTCGGGGCTGAGTCTCTCCCCTGGCCCTGCCTGCCACCCCCACACACCTCTCATGGAGTGTCCCCCCCAGCCCCACATGCTGCCCTCAGGCAATTTAAAAGGGCCCAGGGCCCCTGCCACCACCACCAGCAGCGCAATGAGGATAAGGCAGCTTCCTGCTCACCTGCTCCACTTCCGAAAGTGGCCGACATGTCCCTGCAACCCCAGGACAGGGGGTGGTGTCTCCGCATGCTGCCCCCCCCCATGCACCGACTCTGCCAACTGTGGCCAATGGGAGCTGTGGGGGTGGTGTCTGCGGGCAGCAGTGCATGGAGACCCCTCTGGCCCCTGCCTAGGAGTCGCTGCCAGAGGGGTGTGTGGGTCACTTTCGGAAGCCACCCAAGGTAAGCGCTGCACCCCTCACCCTCTCCCATACCCCAACCCCCTACCCCAGTCCAGACCCTGCACACAAACTCCCCCTCAGAGCCCAACCCCTCACCCCTCCTGCACCCAAACTCCCTCCCAGAACCTGCACCTCAAACCCCCTCCTGCACCCCAACTCCCTGCCCCAGCCCAGACCCTGCACCCGAACTCCCTCCCAGAGCCCAACCCCCCAGCCCTCCTGCACCCAAACTCCCTCCCAAAGCTTGCACCCCTGCAACCCCCTCCTGCACCCCAACCCCCTGCCCCAGCCCAGAGCCCACCCCCCGCACCCAAACTCCCTCCCAGAGCCTTAGGCAGGTGGGGGGGCAGGACTTGGACCCATTCTGGGCACCACCAAAAATTATACAAACCTGCAGCCCCTGTGAAGGGGAGCAGGTTCCAGTTCAAGGAAGATTTGTTTATTTCAGAAATGTGACATCTCACCACAGGCTGTAAGTTTCTATGAGGAGGACTCAGGCTGAATGCCCTAAATTGTCCGTGTCCATCTACAGTATGAAACTGGCCGCATTAAAACAAGTTTGGTTAACACAACAGGACCTAGTGTTCAGAACATAAGAACGGCCATACAAAGGTCCATCTAGCCCAGTATCCTGTCTTCTGACAGTGGCCAATGCCAGGTGCCCCAGAGGGAATGAACAGACAGGTCATCATCAAGTGATCCATCCCCTGTCATCCATTCCCAGCTTCTGCCAAACAGAAGCTAGGACCACCATTCCTGCCCATCCTGGCTAATAGCCATTGATGGACCTATCCCCCATGAACTTATCTAGTTCTTTTTTGAACCTTGTTATAGTCTTGGCCTTCACAACATCCTCTGGCAAAGAGTTCCATAGGTTGACTGTGCATTCCATGAAGAAATACTTCCTTTTGTTTGTTTTAAACCTGCTGCCTATTAATTTCATTGGGTGACTAGTTTTTGTGTTATGAAGAGTAAATAACACTTCCTTATTTACTTTCTCCACACCAGTCATGACTTTATAGCCTTCTATCATATCCAGCCTGTCATCTCTTTTCCAAGCGGAAAAATCCCAATCTTATTAATCTCCCCTCATACGGAAACCGTTCCATATCCCTAATCATTTTTTTGTCCTTTTCTGAACCTTTTCCAATTCCAATATATCTTTTTTGAGATGGGGCGTCCACATCTGCATTTAGTATTCAAGACGTGGATGTACCATGGATTTATATAGAGGCAATATATTTTCTGTTTTATTATCTATCCCTTTCTTAATCATTCCCAACATTCTGTTTGCTTTTTCGATGGCCACTGCATACTGAGTGGATGTTTTCAGAGAAGTATCCACAATGACTCCACTTGAGTGGTAACAGTTAATTTAGATCATTTTATACGTATAGTTGGGATTGTGTTTTCCAATGTGCATTACTTTGCATTTATCAACATTGAATTTCATCTGCCATTTTGTTGCCCAGTCACCCAGTTTTGTGAGATCCCTTTGTAGCTCTTCACAGTCTGCTTACCACAGCACCAAGTGGTTTCCTGTGGGGAGAGCACCGCATGTTATATTAGAACCAGGATACCATGTTGTAAGTGCAGGCTCTAGGGTTAGCCACTTCCCCACACATGGAGTAAAGACCAGGGAGTCTGGAGTAAAGCTGGGATATAACATGGTTTTGGTCCTATCCTCCCACTCAGCACCAGCACAGCCAGTTCCAGGGCGCCCAGACTCCTGGGGTCTTACTTACCAGCAGTAGTTCAGTATATGGGGAACTCCTGTTTAGCGTTTGATCTTAGAGATCTTCCTAGTCTTCATGTCTTTTCTGGCGATGCTCAGCAGCATAATGCTGTCAGTGGGGGATCATCCTCCCCCATATTATCAAGAATAGACCTGGGAAGTCATGGTAGGGGGAGTGGGAGCAGGGCTGGAAACTGGTTTCAATATTGAGGGTGGTCTTCACTCCACCCCCCAGCTCTCTATGTCCACCCACTCTCTTCTCTGACTGCAGACTCTATGTCCTCCACATCTTTGTCTCTCTTCTGCAGCTCTTTCCCTCCTCTCACAAACACTGACAGTCATCAATGGACCACTGGTACCACTGGCCCAACTAACACTACCAGGGCTTCCCCCCGCAAAGTGCTTGTATAAGCAGTCTGTTGGCTTGCTATATCTGTATGCAGGTCCCTCCAGCATTCCTCACCCTCGCCTACCTGCCATGCCTGCTTTCCCCAAGCATATGACAGCAGAATGGAGAGGGTCTTATGCCTACATCTGCTCATTCTCTACCTACTGAAGCCATACTGGCAACATTTGCTCATAAATTTTTGCCTCCCTCCCCACACCCGAACTTAAAAACCCAGAGCTCAAGCCACAGGACAGATGTTGACAGAAAGCAGATGATTAGTCTGTCAATCAGTCTCTCCATAAAGTTAAAAGAGAGAAAAACCTAGGTTAAACAGAGACAGACCAACCCACAATGTGCATTCCTTTTCCTACTGGCTGCCATAAATCTTGCAAGGTTGGAGTCTATTAAAATGTTCATAGTTGTTTCCTTTAATCAGATGTACAGATTCAGGCGTCTATACACAATTTGAGCATGGAAAAAAAGGAGTCCAGAAAAAAACTAGATGCAGGCACATAGGGCCAAATCCTGACACCCTTACTCAGGTTGAGGAGTACCTTACTCTGCCATAGATCCACTCAGCATAAGATTGGCAGAATCTGACCTATAATGTCCCTAAATGGTATTCCCACAGACCAGAAGAAAATGTCCTACGTGGCCATTTACAACCAAAGTAATGGTCAGATGACATTTTGGAATGTGGAGTGCAAAGAAAATGCTTTTCTTGAGTGCAGTGCTCAGATACAATGAGAACCTGACAGAGCCTTCACCCAGAACCTTTACTAAAGCCATATCTACACAGTGCAGCACGCCAGGATGTGAATGTACAGCACACCACCTTGCCACACAGTAACATCTTGTGTGGACACTGCTCGAGTGCAGTGGAAGTCCTGCAGTGCAGCTTGGCTTACCATGCTTTCAAGGAGTAGTTAGCCAAGCCACACTCCAGGACTTCCATTGCACTGCAGCAGGGTGCAAACGGGACGTCACGGCGTACCAGCTTGTATCTTCATAGCACAGCATAGACACCAGTTTGATAAAGAAATGCACATGCATGCACCCTTTGATAGGTATTGTAGCTTTAATTTACACTTGAATACTCTTCAATGTAGATTTCCACAAAGGCCAGTGTTAGAAACTAACTGGAAAATAATGCATATTTTCCTCTAAAAATGAGGAATGGCATGAAATTTATTCACTTATTTTTAATGATTCCCAAAGGGTACATTAAATAAAATGGTTTAAAGAAAAACTCTTTTTTAAAAAAAGGAGCTGAATGGTGCCATAAAGGGATGCGTCCCAAAACGAAACCAAGAAGTGCTGGAAAATTACGAAAGGGTCAGAGAGACTTCTAGCAGCCCACACCCATATACATAGGGTGACCAGGAGTTCCATTTTTAAAGGGACAGTCCGTTTTTTGGGACTTTTGCTTATACAGGTGCCTATTACCCCCCACTCCCTATCCCATTTTTTCACAGTTGCTATCTGGTAACCCTACATATACAGCTACAATGTACTCAAAGGACATTCCACATTGGGGGTGGAGCAATATGGGAGTAGAGGTGGAAAGAGGGCCTTATGTCTCTCACTGTGACCTTTCAGGCTGATTAAGGATGCACATTAATGGCTCTGAAGGGAGTCAGTGTGGCCCTGTGGCTGAAAGATGATGGGTGATTGCCTGAAGAATGATGGGTGCAATATAAAATACACTGGTATGGAAGGATGGAAAACAGGGAAAGTGTAAAACATCCAGGGCTTCAACAAGGAGGCTGAGGTTTCACCTTACAAACTCTGATTGCTAATTTAAGATCTCCCCAGAACCTAAAGCTGATCAGAAAGCCCACAGTTTTTCCTATAAAAAAACATTAGAAAACAGTTAAAGCATAAAAAGTGGCTTTATTCATTTTCACATACTTAACGGTTTTCTATCTTTTTAAAATTGGCAAACAGTAAATAAGTATTAAAAATGGGTACCCCCTACTTTCACACACTCTTTTACCTTTCATCCCATTTTCCCAGTGGACGGGGAGAGTGAAGAAAAGGGAAAGGGAGACAAAAATTCAAAACCCAAAAACAGAAAACAAAATTTTTTGAGTTTCCAAAAACTGAAATGGTATTTCAAATTGAAATAAAACAAACTTTTCTTTTTTAAACGCTGGAAAAATCAAACATTTTTGTCTACATTTGTATTTTCAATGTAAATTAAATCACATTTTCTAACAGGAAAAGTTTTCAGTTGAAAAATTTTACCGCCTCTAGCAAAACCCAAACATGGAATTCTAACTTTGTAATCTATAGCTGCTTATTTGTGATTAGTGGGAAGGTAAAGGCTCATCTCATGCATAGTTGTTTGTGTGTGTGTGTCTATGCATACTTTATAACAAAGTATTTACAGTCATTAAGACAAAATAAATAGTGGCTTGTTTGTTTTTATTAATGGCACAAATGAACTTACAATCAATACTATGAAATTGTCATCAGCCTTAATTACATTACTCTTTCAGCAACTGCTCACATTGAATGAACATTTATAGAGTATGGAAACCAATAAAACACATACCTAGCAATTACTTCCCATGTTCCATCTGAAGATTTTTTTTTTAACAGGGAGGAGGGAAATTAATGCCACTTTCTCTGGGGTGGAGGAGCCTCACTCGTAAAATGAAGAGACTGGAATGGGATGTTTTGAAAAGACACGTCAATTATAATGTTTGTGGACTGACAGAGAGTTAGAGCTGTAAATCAGCCTATCTCCTTTGATTTACACCTGCTGAGAATCTTTTCTCCACCGCAGGGGTCAGGCAGAGAAGTTGTGCTTGAACATTCTTCTGGAGGTCTTTCAAGATCTCTGCCATGCCAAGTAGAAGAAGTGAAGTATGGATTTTCAAAGGGGTTTTGGCCAGTATTGGGGAAGAGTTCAATGGGGGGGCTTAATGGAAAACTAGTGGGGAACCACATATGGAATATTTTCAAGGTGCGGGGGCAGTTACTCCAGGACACCATTTTAGGTGGATTGTGAAGACATGCAATTTGGAAGAGGGTATTGAGCACAAAGTAGCCAAGTTTGAAGCTGATACAGAAGCTAAGCAAAATATGAGGAACAATGCTTGTATACTCCAGAGAAATGGTTCTCAATCTTTCCAGCTATTGTACCCCTTTCTGGAGTCTGATTTGTCTTGCATACCCCAAGTTTCACATCACTTAAAAGCTACTTGCTTACAAAATCAGACATAAAAATACAAACGTGTCACAGCACACTGTTACTGAAAAATTGCTGACTGTCTCATTTTGTCTGTATGAAATTTTAGTTTCTACTGATTTCGAGAGTGATTTTTATGTAACCTTCTGTAAAACTAGACACATATCTAGATGAGTTGATGTGCCCCCTTGAAGACCTCTGTGTACCCTCAGGGATATGCATACCCCTGGTTGAGAACCACTACTCCAGAGAATATGAATTTGGGAGATGACTGAGCTTTTCTTTCCAGCATTTTCCTCTTCCCTTTGGTATGCTCTCCCATGCTGCACCCAGCTGCATGGCTTTGAAAAAGTCTCCACTTTTCTGTTCTATGTTGCTGCTAATTCTTTGGCTGGGGAAACTGGGAGGCGACAAATTTGTGTCACCTCTCATCAATCTAGGCATTGCCAGATTGGTTTATACAGAACCAGTTAGACACCAGATGCCCGATGCACCACCGCCGACCGCTGTGTGTTATCATTTAAACCAGTGCAAAGTGTGCGCAAAGTGCCACCCTTCTGACTTCGTAGCATTTGACATCCACTTTACATTCTATAATATTGCCAACCTCAGGAGACAAGTTTTCATGAGGCAGGTAGAATAGGACCCCAAAATCACTAGTCAGCCATACTGCATTCACTTTGCACTGGTGTAAACAACCGCTTAAGGTGCATGGCAGTGGAGGATGTTCATTCCCTGTCTGGGCTGGTCCCCATTATGTCTACTTTGCAATCAGGCGTGTGAGTGCAGCATGTGTAGGGAAACCTGAGCTAGCTTTGCTATAGCTGATCAAACCTAGCTCAAATAATAATACCAGTGGAGATGTAGCAGCAAGCTGGTGGCCACACAAGTATGTACCCAAAGCTCTGAGGAGGCAGGGCTAGCCCATGCTGCTGCATTACTGGAGTTAACTTGGATCTAGCTAAATCAAAGCAATCTTGGTTATGTCTACATGTGCTGCAATCACACCTCCCGACTGTGGTGTAGCCATTCCCACAGTTACTAGGGCTGTCTGGGCAGTACCGGGTTTACAATGGCACCTCTGGCACCAGGCCCATGCTCAAAAGGGGCCCGGCCCAGCCTGGTCCACTTAGAATCATGTCATAGAATCTCAGGGTTGGAAGGGACCTCAGGAGGTCATCTAGTCCAATCCCGACCAAGCCCCAATTTTTGCCCCAGATCCCTAAATGGCCCCCTCAAGGACTGAGCTCACAACCCTGGGTTTAGCAGGCCAATGCTCAAACCACTGCTACCCCTCCCACACTTGCGCTGTGCCCGGAGCAGCTGGCTCCTCTCTACCCCCTGGCTCCTCCCTAGGGTGACCAGATGTCCTGATTATATAGGGACAGTCCCGATTTTTGGGTGTTTTTCTTATATAGGCTCCTATTACCCCCCACCCCCATCCGGTTTTTTCACTTTTGCTGTCTGGTCACCCTACTCCTCCCTCACCCCCTGCTTGCTCCTCTCGGCCAGCCAGCCAGGGCTTCTCTCTCTGCCCTGATCCCGCCAGCCGGCTCCTCCCCACTCCCTGACCTCTTCTCCCCCCGCCGACCTCTTCTCCCACCCCCCCCACCCCCCCGCCCACTGCTTGCTCCTTTTGGCTGGCGGCTGGCTGAGGGCTCCTCTCTGCCCTCGTCACTGGCAGGCAGCCACCAGGAGAGCTGGGGCAGAGAGGAGCCCTCAGCTGCTGCTGCTCCAGGCCAGTGACCGTCTGATTCGGACTACCCAGGGGTGGGGCCCACCTCTCCCTGCTGCTCTGCGGAAGTGGCGGGCTGGTGAAGTTGGAGGCTGCACCTCCCCCTCCCCCCCCCGGCAAGGAAACGCCTTCTCCACCATGAGTCCCATCAGCACCAGGTGGGTAGGGCTGGGTGGGGCCCTGGGGCCACTCTCTGCTCCCGAGCTTCAGCTGTCCTGCCCCCTAGCACTGTGCTGGGAGGGGGCATCCCTGCTTTGCGCTGGCTCAGCAGAGCCTGGGAGCAGGGCATGGGGGAGTGGGTCTGTGGGGGGAATGCTGGGATGTGAGAGGGTGGGAGGCGCTGGGCAGTGGGGGAGATTTGTGTATTTTGGGGTGCTAGGCAGTGGGGGGTCTCTTGGGGGGCACTGTGTAGTAGTGGTGAGGCTGTGGGGAAGGATACTGGGCAGTGGGATGGGGAGATGCATGTTGGGGTGCTGGGCAGTGGGGTGTCTGTGTGGGGTACTGGGCAACTGTGGTGTGGGAGAGTAGTGGTGTTGGGCAGGGGTGGTAGTGTTCAGGGCACTGTGCATTTGTGGGGGGGGGGGTGCTGGGCATAGTGGGTCCAGGAGGTGCTGGGTGGGGGGCCTGTGCAGCAGGGCTTGGACCCACCCCACAGGGAAGGGGCATGCTGGCAGCACAGGGCTGGGTGAGCCAGTGTGCATCTGGCAACTGCCGGCTTGTAAACTGTGCCCTCACCGCGGGTGGAGCAGGGCCACGCCATTGCCCCTGGCTGGCCCCTCGGTCCAAGGACCAACCTCCCCACATGTTCCATTGCCCTCATAGGGGCACACAACTATGTTTGGGACCGAGCCCACAAAAAGTTAATCCAGCCCTGTTTCTGGGTGAGAGGCAATAGCTGTGGTACATTTCCTATCTCACAGTAGTAGTCGGAAATCCATTGGGTGCACTACGTTCATCAGAGCATTGAAAAGGACATGATCCAATAAGTTATTTGAGAGAGCACAGAAATGGTATGACACAAATAAAGTGGAGATAAAAGAGGTCTAGAGCAAGGCAAGGACAAAGATTAGAGAGCTGGAAAGACTTCCTTATGAGGAAAGAAAGAGTGAAGAGATGTTTGCTTTCAGGAGGAAACGAATAAGAGATAATATGACAGAGAAGTACAAAATAACCAATGGGATGAAGGGAGAGTGCACTCCTGATCACACCTTCGTTTGTTGCAAGAACAAGGATACAATCAATCAGTGAAATCAAAAGGCACTTATAAAAACACATTGCCTGTGGAACTCATTGACACAAGACACCAACGAGGTCAGTAAATTAGTAGGATTTGAAAAAAGGTTCGATAGATAGATAGATAGATAGATAGATAGATAGATAGATAGATAGATAGATAGATAGATAAGCACACCTGTACTTACACTGGACAGGATAAACATGTAGATAGGTTATAAACTCTCAGCTTGCAGGGCACAAGCCAACCACTACCTGCCTAGAGGTAGAAGAAAAATCCCCCATTGTTTGGTTATTCCATAACTGTCCATTTATGCGGGTTTTCACCTTCCTCTAAAGTACCTGGTCCTGGTCCCTGTCACAGACAGGATACTGACTAAATGGACCATTGGTCTCATCCAGTCTGGCAGTTCCTATGTTTCTATGGCAAATTATGTCTCCATGAGATGAGTAGAGAGGTGAAATATAATATTCCTAACCAGCTGCTGACTATTGCCCACAGCTGTTGCATTTGCTCTGTTGAGTAAAAATATACTACTTCCCTTCTTATTTTTAAAGACACTTTGGGCTTCCTTTCATACACTGTCTCAACAATTTACAAAAAATTAAGTTCTCTTCTTGCTTGAGGCCATGATTCTGGAAAGCATCCCTGTTCAGGGCAGTAGGTAAGTGCACGGTAAATCCCACTGAAGTTAATCAGACTTCAGCATGAGTCTTGCACATATTTACTGCCCTGAATAGGGATGGATCTAAACACATGCTTAAGTGCTTTTTCCTAGCCTCTGTGTGTGTGTGTGTGTGTGTGTGTGTGTGAGAGAGAGAGAGACAGAGTCATCTGCCACTGGATAAAGGAGTCTGCCAGGAGAGCTAGTCAAAGGTCAGTGAAAGGCATTCTAAGTACAATAAATACCTGTCCTTGAAATTGTGTTGCCCCTTTTTGACCCAAGCAGCTAGCCAAAGTTCAGGGCCCTAAGGATCGTAGAATCATAGAATATCAGGATTGGAAGGGACCTCAGGAGGTCATCTAGTCCAACCCCCTGCTCAAAGCAGGACCAATCTCCAACTAAATCATCCCAGCCAGGGCTTTGTCAAGCCTGACCTTAAAAATATCTAAGGAAGGAGATTCCACCACCTCCCTAGGTAATGCATTCCAGTGTCTTACCACCCTCCTAGTGAAAAAGTTTTTCCTAATATCCAACTTAAACCTCCCCCACTGCAACTTGAGACCATTACTCCTTGTCCTGTCCTCTTCTACCACTGAGAATAGTCTAGAACCATCCTCTTTGGAACCCCCTTTCAGGTAGTTGAAAGCAGCTATCAAATCCCCCCTCATTCTTCTCTTCCGCAGACTAAACAATCCCAGTTCCTTCAGCCTCTCCTCATAAGTCATGTGTTCCAGTCCCCTAATCATTTTTGTTGCCCTCTGCTGGACGTTTTCCAATTTTTCCACATCCTTCTTGTAGCGTGGGGCCCAAAACTGGACACAGTACTCCAGATGAGGCCACACCAATGTTGAATAGAGGGGGACGATCACATCCCTCGATCTGCTCGCTATGCCCCTACTTATACATCCCAAAATGCCATTGGCCTTCTTGGCAACAAGGGCACACTGTTGACTCATATCCAGCTTCTCGTCCACTGTTACCCTAGGTCCTTTTATGCAGAACTGCTGCCTAGCCATTCGGTCCCTAGTCTGTAGCGGTGCATGGGGTTCTTCCGTCCTAAGTGCAGGACTCTGCACTTGTCCTTGTTGAACCTCATCGGATTTCTTTTGGCCCAATCCTCTAATTTGTCTAGGTCCCTCTGTATCCTATCCCTACTCTCCAGCGTATCTACCTCTCCTCCCAGTTTAGTGTCATCTGCAAACTTGCTGAGGGTGCAATCCACACCATCTTCCAGATCATTTATGAAGATATTGAACAAAACCGGCCCCAGGACCGACCCTTGGGGCACTCCACTTGATACCGGCTGCCAACTAGACATGGAGCCATTGATCACTACCCGTTGAGCCCGACAATCCAGCCAACTTTCTAACCACCTTATAGTCCATTCATCCAGCCCATACTTCTTTAACTTGCTGGCAAGAATACTGTGAGAGACCGTGTCAAAAGCTTTGCTAAAGTCAAGGAACAACACATCCACCGTTTTCCGCTCATCCACAGAGCCAGTTATCTCGTCATAGAAGGCAATTAGATTAGTCAGGCATGACTTGCCCTTGGTGAATCCATGCTGACTGTTCTTGATCACTTTCCTCTCCTCTAAGTGTTCCAGCTGGAAGTAGAAATTGATGGAGGCTGGTATTTTCTTTGATGCAGTCTTGATTATTAACAAAGGAATGTACAAGGTCCGGCTCCTCCAAATGCAGGAGGAATCAAGAATAAAAAGGAGCAGTTTCTTAGCTTACAGACCCAAGCTTCTTTATCCAATGCCAGACCCAAAAGCTCACTGACTTTTTCCAGGGTAACCCTGAGTTCACAAGTTGCTGCTTGGCTTTTTGCCTCTTGGTCCCCCTGTGTGTTCTGCCGCTCACAAACACACGTATAACACAAACAGTACTCAGCCAAACAACCTCTCCCCCAAATTCCTGGGGGGTTCACAACCCCCCTTTTGTCTTGGGGGGGGGGACTTCTGATTAACTCATCCTGACAGTTGAGTGCAGATACTTCCAGTGTCAAAGAGGTTTGTGATCCAAGCAGTCACCAGCATTTCTCAGCATAACAATATCAAAAGTAAAGCTAGAAGGAGACTATCTGCAGGCTGCACATTGCAGAGATGATTTCTTCATTCCTTTTACCTTCATATGCATTTGTGTCTGCAGCGAGAGGGGACTGTTATGCAATTGTGTGTTGGAGGGTGTGGGTAGTTTATCAGTAGAAAGGGAGATTGGCGATGGTAGTTGGAGCTGTGGTGGTGGATCAGAGCACCTAGAGATAGTGTGCACAGGGGAAAAGGAAGACCCCACTCAAAAGCAGGCATGGCCACATTTTGCACTAGGTGCAGCTTCTGCCAAAGGTGACTCTAAGCAGGGCAAAAGCACCTTCCTGGAGGTGACAAAGGCATGGATAATTCTGGCACAGTCTGTATCATAGAGAAAAGGTAACAATCTCGGGGCAGTAAAGCACACTTCAGGCCTTCAGTGGTCTCTGGGAATCCAGACACAGAGATGAACCCAGTAAAACACCAAGACAAAGCCTTATTCTGCTCCCATTGAAGTGAGTGAGTTTTGCCATTGATTGACTACAGGTGGAGCTGGGTAAGGCCCAAAAAGTGGGAATGCCCTTTCAGTGGAGGGAATGCTTATACCTATGAGCTATTAGTCTCCATCTCTACCAGATGTGCTTGTCTGGATTTAAACCAGATGCTGTAGCATCTAATTTAGCTTGGCACTGGGAAATCACGAGACCAGGAAATCTAGACTCAGTGCTTGGCTACACTTGCGAGTTAGAGCGCATTAAAGGAGCCCCGGGTGCAATAGCTCACTACCCGTCCACACTGGCAAGGCACGTACAGCACTCTGACTCGGGGGCTAGAGCGCTCCTGGTACTCCATCTTGGCAAGTGGAATAACATTTTGTGCGCCCCCACTGGAGCACCGTGGTGCCAGTGTGGATGCCCTGGTCTGTTAGTGCGCTCTGAATGGCCTCCGGAAATGTCCCACAATGCCTGTACTAGCCACTCTGGTCATCACTTTGAACTCTACTGCCCGGCCCTCAGGTGACCAACCGTCAGACCTGTCCTTTAAATTCTTTGAGAATTTTGTCAATCCCCTTCCTGTTTGCTCAGCCAGGCATGGAGTGTTCTCAGTGAATCTTTCCAGGTGACCATGCCTGCACACGCCAGGCAATCCCCAGTATGGAGCAATGGTGAGTTGCTGGACCTCATCAGTGTTTGGGGGGAGGAAGCTGTCCAGTCCCAGCTGCGCTCCAGCCGTAGGAATTATGATACCTTCAGGCAGATATCAAGGGACATGATGGAAAGGGGCCATGACAGGGACGCACTGCAGTGCAGGGTTAAAGTGAAGGAGCTGCGGAATGCCTACCGCAAAGCCCGCAAGGCAAACAGCCACTCTGGTGCTGCTCCTGCAACCTGCCGTTTCTACAAAGAGCTGGACGTGATACTTGGGGCCGACCCCACCTCCACTCTGAGTACCACAATGGACACTTCAGAGCCCAGTTCAACAAGGCAGGAGGAGGAGGAGGAGCAGCAAAGCGGTAGCAAGGGTGCTGAGGCGGAGGAAGACATCCCAGAATCCCTAGATGCATGCAGTCGGGAGCTGTTCTCAAGCCAGGAGGAAGGTAGCCAGTCGCAGCAGCCGGTGCTTGGGGAAGGAGAAACACCAGAGGAGGTTCCTGGTAAGCGGCTTTTATTTTGGGAAGGAAGTTATTCAGTGTGGGCTCTTGGGGCAAGGAGGGTTAGGGCTGCATGCATGCCTGAATGCGGAATAGGGCGTTGATGCGCTCTCTCACATTGTGGTAATCGGCCTCAGTGATCTCTTCAAAGGTCTCATCCAGAACTTGGGCAATGCGTTTGCACAGGTTTCTTGGGATAGCCACTCTGGTCCTTGTCACAGTAAGGCTAACTTGTCCACACCACTGTGCCGTGAGGGGCCGGGGGGACCATTGCTGCATACAGGCAAGCTGCATATGGGCCATGGTGGAAGCCGCATTGCAGTAGAATACCCTCCCTTGCTTCCCAGGTCACCCTCAGCAGTGAGATATCTTCCAGGACTAACTCCTGTGGAAAATGTGGGGACAGTGTTCAATATAGGGGCCCCCTGCCTCTGTTGGCTCTCCCCAAGGCACAGAAATCCAGAGGACAGTACAGCCGTGAAACAATCAGTCACGCTTGACTCTGTGCTTACTCACCATTTTGGGGCTCCCATGGGTTATGTGTGCTTGCTTTGGCACGGGCAAATTGTGCTATTGTGTAGACTGTGCTTGCCCTTAAGTACAGGGGAATCATTGCGCTGTCTGGTGTGAACAGTGCTGCCTCTGTTAAGTGTTGCATTTTGCCTTTACAGATGCAACCTTGAGATCTCAGTCATCCATGTTATCACTGGCCAAAAGACTCCAAAGAATCAGAAAGAGGCAACGTAGTATCCAAGGTCTTGGAAAAAAATGTTGAAGGAGAAAGTAGCTAAGGACATTGAGGTCAGTGGTAATTGGGACAAAATACAACATGGTTTTACAAAAGGTAGATCGTGTCAAACCAACCTGATCTCCTTCTTTGAGAAGGTAACAGATTTTTTAGGCAAAGGAAATGCAGTGGATCTAATTTACCTCAATTTCAGTAAGGTATTTGATACTGTTCCACATGGATCTGCTTTGAGACCTTTAACAACGCAAAACAGCACAAGAGTGCAGATGAAGCATCAGGCCAGTCCAAACCTCATATATGTCAAACCCAAGGACAAAACAAAACACTCTGGTAAAAAACATCCATGCAAACACAACTCCAGTTCTTTGGTGGTTCTCGGGGAGGTGTACTTGTAGCTCCCACTGCAGCCTTGTCAGAAGGGCTACACATACCTGATTGGGGCAGGGGGAAAAAAAGCATTTTACAAAAATGTAACTTTGCCAGCTTTCTCACCCACACCTAAGTATTTACTAAAATAAAAAACCTCATAAATTAACCAGACTAATAAGCAAAATATATTTACCCAGCTTCATCCATCCATCCGTCACTGATACTGGTGAATTTTTCTTTTCAGTTGTCTCTTTCCTTTTCTTTTGAGCATTTTTACCCCCTCATGTTTTGACCGTACTGTAAAGCAAACAACATTCTAATAAAACACATGAAACTGTCTAGTAAATTTTAAAATAAAAAAATATATATTCATTAGGGTGTTTTTTCTATTTAAAAAAGTCATAGCTTTAAAACAAAATAATCCATTTCAGGCTGTACAACAAACACAGGTTTTGAGTTTATTTCTACCACTTTAAAAACAACCCCCACAAATATTTTTTTAAAAAATACATCTCATTTTGCAAAGTAAAACCAAAAGAAACAAACCATTACCATCAGTTTGTAGACATATACTTTTTAAAAACCACCTATGTTTTACACACACACACACACACACACACACACACCCCAGCAGTTTAAAACACTGTTTGCACCAAAATACTTTTCAATAAACCCACATGCTTTTAAAAAGACCCCCGGTTGTTCTGTCCCCTGCCCCGCCCCAGCCATGTGTGCTTGGGGCCTTTGGGTTAAAAAAACAAGCCAAAATGTTAGTTAGTATTACCCCCTAAATCCTATTCAACCTATGTAATACCTGAAGTTATTAAGCACAACTACAGTTAAAAATGTTTTTTTCCTTGGCCTGGTGATGAACTGCAACTTAAAGTTACTGGTTCCATGCTAAACAGATCACACTGCAATAAAGATAGGCACCATTATTTACTAAGACAGCATGGCCAAAGAATGGCATTATATAATATATATATATATATTTTTTTTTTCAGAGTTAACCCCTCCCCCCCCCCCATAGTGCCTTCTTACAGTAACTATTTCAAGTGAGGGGCCCTTTGCAGATATCAATGAATGTCTAGGGGCTTGGGGTTTTTTTGTTTGTTTGTTTTTTTGTTTTTCAAAACATGTTTCTTTCATGCTTAAAGTTTGGTGGGGTGGGGGTGCTTTCTAGAAAAAGTGCCCCATGGCCTTCAACCAAGTCCTGGGTCATATTTAAACTGGCCTATAGCGTTCCACCAACTCCTGGCATCATATTTAAACTGTCCAATAGAGTTCTGCCAACTCCAGGGGTTATATTTAAACTGTCCAATAGCATCTGCAAACTCCTGAGGTTTTATTTCATTTCATATAAATCAGAACTCACCATCCTCAGCCACCCACCTCCCTTACTATGGGTGCACTCCCATCAAAATTAACCCTGTGGCAACAAGGGTGAGTAATCACAGTCACCCTGGCTATTCAGTGAGGGGGGTGGTTAAACCCATTCAGTTCAACAGAGTAAGTCAGCTCTATTGTACTCAACCACATGTCTGAACCATCCCTGTTTGTTTTATTGTAAACACATTTTTAGGATATTTTTCCCCCTCCCACAACATACATTTCAGCTTTTTTTGCTGTAAATGGGTCTCTCTTACACAAAAGACACAAGAGCTAGGTTCTCACAAACAAATTTTTTTATTTAAAAGACATACAGCTCCTTGAAAACAAACCAAGATGCTCCATTAAAAAAAAAAAGAAAAAAAAAACAAACTTTAAGCTCCCTTAAGGGCCAGAGACCTTTTAACAGAAATACAGACAATCACAAAGCCCTTTTCAATAGATTTTTTTTTTTAATTTACAGCTACCAAGTTTTATATCGCATGTTCGGCCCCTCACCATTTTATAACTTAATCCTTTTAGATTTCTTACAAATAGCCTTTTTCTTAAGCAGGGTTCTGTAACTTTTCGTGCGGACCAGATGGTCAATATAACGCTCTAAGCGGGCATCTTCCGGTTTGGTCATTTTCTTTAAAACATGGTCAGGGTCTCCACTGAATTGCACAGCATTTATCAAGGTCACCCCTTGCGCTAAATGTTCCTGGGTTAGGCACAGACATTGCATAGCATAACCTATGGCAATAACAGTGTTTAATAAGCTTTCCAAACACAGCTCAGCACACAGGCCCCAGAGCTTGCAGTTTATATCCACTGAAGTCCAAGTCACACAGTCATGGTGCAGCTGGCCTGGTGCATCTATGACACAGCCCTCACAATCTTCAAAAAACTTTTCCCTAAGACAGTGATTAAGAACAGCATAAACAGCAACGCATACAATAGTCCGCCTGACTTTTTTACGCTCACGACGTGGCACTGGCTCAGTCAGTTCCATGCCAGCCTCCTCCTAAACTCCTCATTGCCGTCATCCTCGGAATCCTCTTCAACATTTTGTATCGGCGTTGAGCAAAAACAAGGTGGGCCCGGTTCATCCTCGCTGCTTGATGCAACGCTGTCCAGGGTCTCCGGGTCCTCTAGAAAGGCATCGTCGAGCTGTCGAGAGTTTTTTTTTTTTCAGAAAAGAAACAGTGTAATCACCCCACTGCTTGGTTTTTGATTTACACAATCCCTGGTTCCTAGCCCCATTACACCCCCAACCCTCGACCGTCACTTCTTAAACATTCATTTACCTGAGCGTTGTCTTTTCCGTTCAGCTTGTCCACTAGTGACTCCCCCGAGCTGCGATTGCCTTCTTCCTCCAGGGGGATGGACAAGAGGCCATCATGCTCATCGCGGTGCCTCACAAGCAGCTGGGTTTTGGGTTCCAGTGTATCCATCAATGGCTGAGCCAAAGGCTCCCCTCAGTCGCCCGCTCCTCCTCCTCGGAACTCTCGCTGATGTAGCGCTTTCTCTGCGGTTTGTCAAAGACCCTTGGGGGTAAAACAAAGTCCGAAGTTCTCACGGGGGTGGTGAAGAAGTCCATGTTTCCGCGATTTCTAAAACACACGCTCTTGGTAAAAGATGGCCTCTTCTGCCCGATGCTGGAACTCATGGGGTGATGGTGCTCTGATTGGCAGAGGGATCACACGTCCCTCTTCTGGGCGGTTCACCCCATCCCAGAACCTGCCCGATTTTGGTCAGATCTGCTCTCAGTGTGGCTTGATTGGTAGAGGTTGGTGAGAGGAGTTGTTAGAGGGATCACACGAATCATTTCCGGACGGGTCACCCCGCCCCAGAACTCATCCTGATTGGTCAAATCTCCTCTCGGAGCGGTCCTACAGGGGCGAAACCCATCCTGATTGGTAGAGGGTGGGGGAGGAGTTGTTAGAGGGGTCACATGACCCACTTCTGGAGAGGACACCCCGCCCCAGAACTTGCCCTGATTGGTCAAATCTCCTCTCAGGGCAGTCCTAAAGGGGTGAAACCCCTCCTGATTGGTAGAGGGAAGTGGGAGGAGTTGTTAGAGGGGTCACATGACACACCTTGCTTCCGGTCATGTGGCAGCCTTGACCCCAGAAGTAATACCCCCATGGGGTGGGACTTCCGGTGAAGCGGAAGGGGTCAAGGGGTGGGGTTAGGGTTTGATTGACAGTGGGGCCCGGGTTTGATTGACAGTGGGGCCCTTATACTACCTAGCAAAGAAGCAAAGCTAGTATAAGTTAGGCTCTGCCTGCTTGCAAGCTCACAGAATCTGGTAACAACAGGGCTGATATTGCAAAAACACATATTCCTAGGAAGTACTAGGCACAGGACACTCATGCAAACACATTCCTGAAAGATGGTACTGGAACACCCCAATAGCAAGTGGGTACAAACACATTCCTCGGAGATAACAGGACCATGTTGACCCTTATTAAAGATAAAGTCAGGATGACAGTGTGATGGATAGAGATGTTTAATGGAACCAACACGTACAAGGTAGAGGGTGGTAAATGACCATGTCAGAGAGGCAATACGTAACTTGTTTGTACTGCTATATAAAATGGAGTCTCATAGGAAGTGTCCTTGGCCAGCCTAGGGAGCAGTGGAATGTCCTGCCACTGACTGAGCTGGTCCATTGTGACGAGCATACATGTGTTAATGGTCCTGTAGAGTCTATGGGATACTAGGACCATGCTTCGTTAACAATAAATCTGACAAAGTTCCTTCACTACAACTGAGTCTGTGGTTATTGGGCAGTTTGAGCAAGATCTGCGCAGAGCTGGGACAGCACAAAGAGAGAACACACACACGCAGACCATCTGATGGCACATGGCACATTGGAGGTCGCATGGCCAGTCTCATTGGGAGGTGGCAGTCAGATGCCAGTGAGGCTATATACGTTCACAGCACAATAACTCCATAGTTAAATTAGTGGAGTCTCTGCAGAAGCATAAGGTTCTTTGGCTGCTCTAACTGTGCATTTCGTTACATGTACTTCTAATAAATTCAGCCTTAACTCTGAATTCCCTGAGTTTGTACCATTTGTCTTGGGCATAATTACAACACCCTTGTAATATATTCTACCCTAAATTACTGATATGGCTCTCAGCCTTAAATCCATTTTAATTTAGCAGTCAGACTGGAAATAGAAACAAAAATAAAGTGTTGACCAAGAAATGTGTCATTGTGGCCTTATTTCTTGCAGCGGTGGTAGCAGAAGCAGCTCTTCCAGAGAGATATGAAATGAGATGAGTTTAGTGGCCCTGGGACCCTGAGCCTACAAAAGGCATCCCACCCAGAGACGGCGGTGTGGCAATCTCTGCATCTACCATTGCATGGACCAATGAGCTCCACAAAGCAAAGGAGAGATTCCAGGAAACCACAGGTGCCACCAGGGTAATCTACTGCACAGGAAGGGATGTGAAAGAGAACAGAGGCAGGAACTGATTCAGGGAATTCCTATGGCTTGTGTTATGCAGGAGGCTAGACTATATTATCACAAGGTGGGTCCCTTCTGGCTTTAATATCTAGGAATCTCTCTGTTAGAGTCTGAGCCACATGATTATGCTAGAGCGACAGGAGGATGGATCCAGCAAAGGGAGAATGGGGGGGTTACAATTTATTTCCTGCTAGATAACGTGTTACCTCAAAGCAGAATGAAGAGGTTCAAGGTGATTTAGGAATTACTGAAAACTCAGATGACACTTAAGAGCATTAAGGGACAATGCCAGATCTGTTAGCTCTGATGATTCTCTCTCTGGCCAATCTGCAAAGGCTGGTTGTGACTAGGAACAACCAAGGACTCACCAATCACAGAAGAATAAAATGAAGCCAGATTCTTCCCTTGTCATCCAAGGCCAGCTATATTAAGTAGATGGCAGTTATTTTTGGCACAACCCACCACCTCTTCATTGGCATCAGTATGAGAAAACACAACTGTTTGATCATAACATTATTTGCAGCCCAATCCTCTAAACTAAGATGAAGGCTTTATTCAAAAAGCACAGAGGCTGCCTTCTACTCCCTAAAGCCCCTGGCCAGTGCTGCTTCCCATCAGCACCACTGGCTGATAGCTTTTTTTCCTTCCGTTTCATTTCAGTTTGACTCTTTATTCTGGAGCCGTCACTTCAATGCAGCTGCAATTTCAGCCTGCAATTTTAGTGCCATGGGTAGATGAGAAGTCGCCTCATTGCAGATCTAGATATACGGGTAAATTAACATTCCTCTGTCTGGGAAAAACTTGTTTATCAACCATGCTTGGTTACATGGTTTAAACATATTTTTAATACATACTTACAACTTCTTGCCTGACGCGCATGTATACATCTCACAAGGCTTATGATGAGGAGTGTGATATCTTTTATTTGATACCTTACATGACATTCTTTGTAGATAATGTGTTAGGTGTAGTGAGTTTGTCTGGCCTCATAGGAGTTGCCATGTGGCACAAGGCCCAGAGCACCTTAAAGTAGATGGGTTTTGTGGCATTCCCTGTGGGTGAATGGATTTGGCTATTCTGAACCAAGGGGAGATTGGGGGCAGGGGTTGGAATTACAGAGACCAGGGTTCCCCCCAGGAAACATTCTAATTTGTGAAAACCAGACACTGAGTGCCGGAACCTCCCCCACCCCCTGCTCCACCTCTTCCCTCCAAGGCCCTGCCCCTTGCTCCACCACTTTCCCTTGGGTCCCTGTCCCTGCTCCTCTTTTCCCCCCACTGTCACTTGCTGCTCTCTCCACCACCCTCACCCTGCCAGCCAAGCAGGGCTCTAGGGGTGGAGGGGTGACTGGAGCAGGATGTTGGAGAGAGAGCCGTGCTCCGAGGGTGAGTAACTGGGGCAAGATGGGGGAGGGAGAGCTGCAAGCAGACCCCTTCCGTTCTGAACTGAGGGATCTCCAGCTAAAAAGTGTTTCCACTGATCACAAACTGTGGCAGAGGTCCTGCCCCAAGAATGGCTCTCCCTCCCCCGCCCTGCCCCAATCACCCCCCACCCACGAAGTGCAGCTCTCCCTCCCCCATCTTGCCCCAGTTACTCACCCTCGGAGCACGGCTCTCTCTCCAACATCCTGCTCCAGTCACCCCTCCACCCCTAGAGCCCTGCTTGGTTGGCAGGGTGAGGGTGGTGGAGAGAGCAGCAAGTGACAGTGGGGGGAAAAGAGGAGCAGGGACAGGGACCCAAGGGAAAGTGGTGGAGCAAGGGGCAGGGCCTTGGAGGGAAGAGGTGGAGCAGGGGGTGGGGGAGGTTCCGGCACTCAGTGTCTGGTTTTCACAAATTAGAAAGTTGCCACCCTAGGTAGCGCCCTAGCTATAATGTGCTGAGAATGTGGTCAGTGCTTTACAGCACACGCAACAAAGTCACTCCATGCCCCAAAGAGCTTCCAACCTAAGATCCTGAGGTCTTCAGAACCTCTCCGTTGAGCACCCCGTGACACACCGAGGACCCCCAATGCCCATTGATTTCAAGGGGAGTTTAGGGTAGTGCGCACCCTGAAGTTAGTAGGAATGAAAATTGCTCAGCCTGTTGGCTCCTAACCAGTATTTCCAGTACAATAAAGGGGCAGGACAGGTAACTTTCAGTCATGCACCGGGGCGGGTTTAAGTTCTCCCTGCAGAAAGCATACAGGGAGTGGAAGATGGGAGGGATCAGCAAGGAAAGCTACCTTATTGAGGTCAGAACTGTAGGGATAAAGTGAGACAGGCTAAAGGTCAAGTAGAGTTGGACCTTACAAAGGGAATTAAAACCAATAGTAAAAGGTTCTATAGCCATATAAATAAGAAGAAAACAAACAAACAAAGAAGTGGGACCACTAAACACTGAGGATGGAGTGGAGGTCAAGGATAATCTAGGCATGGCGCAATATCTAAACAAATACTTTGCCTCAGTCTTTAATGAGGCTAACGAGGATCTTAGGGATAACGGTAGCATGACAAATGGGAATGAGGATATGGAGGTAGATATTACCATATCTGAGGTAGAAGCAAAACTCGAACAGCTTAATGGGACTAAATCGGGGGCCCAGATAATCTTCATCCAAGAATATTAAAGGAATTGGCACATGAAATTGCAAGCCCATTAGCAAGAATTTTTAATGAATCTGTAAATTCAGGGGTTGTACCGTATGACTGGAGAATTGCTAACATAGTTCCTATCTTTAAGAAAGGGGGAAAAAAGTGATCCGGGTAACTACAGGCCTGTTAGTTTGACATCTGTAGTAGGCAAGGTCTTGGAAAAAATTTTGAAGGAGAAAGTAGTTAAGGCCATTGAGGTCAATGGTAAATGGGACAAAATACAACATAGTTTTACAAAAAGTAGATCATGCCAAACCAACCTGATCTCCTTCTTTGAGAAAGTAACAGATTTTTTAGACAAAGGACACACAGTAAATCTAATTTACCTAGATTTCAGTAAGGCGTTTGATACTGTGCCACATCGGGAATTATTAGTTAAATTGGAAAAGATGGGGATCAATATGAAAATTGAAAGGTGGATAAGGAATTGGTTAACAGGCAGACTACAGCAGGTCATACAGAAAGGTGAACTGTCAGGCTGGAGGGAGGTTACCAGTGGAGTTCCTCAGGGATCAGTTTTGGAACCAATCTTATTTAATCTTTTTATTACTAACCTCGGCACAAAAAGTCGGAGTGTGCAAATAAAGTTTGCGGATGATACAAAGCGGGAGGTATTGCCAATTTAGAGAGAGATGGGGATATCATACAGGAAGATCTGGATGACCTTGTAAACTGGAGTAATAATAATAGGATGAAATTTAATAGTGAGAAGTGTAAGGCCATGCATTTAGGGATTAATAACAAGAATTTTAGTTATAAGCTGGGGACGCATCAATTAGAAGTAACGGAGGAGGAGAAGGACCTTGGAGTATTGATTGATCACAGGATGACTGTGAGCCACCAATGTGATATGGCCAGGGAAAAAGCTAATGCGGTCTTGGAAATACCTTGCCTAATGCATCCCAGTAGAGATAAGGAGGTGTTAGTACCGTTATACAAGGCACTGGTGAGACCTCACCTGGAATACTGTGTACAGTTCTGGTCTCCCGTGTTTAAGAAGGATGAATTCAAACTGGAACAGGTACAGAGAAGGGCTACTAGGATGATCCGAGGAACGGAAAACCTGTCTTATGAAAGGAGACTCAAGGAGCTTGGCTTGTTTAGCCTAACCAAAAGAAGATTGAGGGGAGATATGATTGCTCTCTATAAATATATCAGAGGGATAAATACCAGAGAGGGAGAGGAATTATTTAAGCTCAGTACCAATGTGGACACAAGAACAAATGGTATAAATGGGTCAGCAGGAAGTTTAGACTTGAAATTAGACGAAGGTTTCTAACCATCAGAGGAGTGAAGTTTTGGAATAGCGAAGCAGTGAGGGCAAAAGACCTATCTGGCTTTAAGATTAAACTCAATAAGTTTATGGAGGAGATGGTATGATGGGATATCATGATTTTGGTAATTAATTGATCTTTAAATATTCATGGTAAATAGGCCCAATGGCCTGTGATGGGATGTTAGATGGGGTGGGATCTGAGTTACTACAGAGAATTCTTTCCTGGGTATCTGGCTGGTGAATCTTGCCCATATGCTCAGTGTTCAGCTGATCGCCATATTTGGGGTCAGGAAGGAATTTTCCTCCAGGGCAGATTGGAAGAGGCCCTGGAGGTTTTTTGCCTTCCTCTGTAGTATGGGGCACGGGTCACTTGCTGGAGGATCCTCTGCTCCTTGAAGTCTTTAAACCATGATTTGAGGACTTCAATAGCTCAGACATCAGTGAGAGGCTTTTCGCAGGAGTAGGTGGGTGAGATTCTGTGGCCTGCATTGTGTAGGAGGTCAGACTAGATGATCATAATGGTCCCTTCTGACTTTAGTATCTATGAATCTATGACTCCCCAGAGCCAGACATGGGATCTTTCTGCCTCTTCTGCTAAGGCTTGTGCAGCTGCATTCCAGGTGCTGACCAAACCTGGCTTTCTAAGATCAGGGATATGAAAACCAATCATGTATTTTGTAACTAAAATGTTCACAAAAAGATGTCATATACAGATTACACAACATGGTGGTATAAAGGCCTTTTTGGCATTCTGCATAATGGGGCCACACCACCATGAATTATTCATTTAATGTACATAAAGACAGAGAAAAACAAATATGTATTCACTAATGGCTCAATTCAACTCCCCCTGAAGACAATGGAAAAACTTCCATTGATTTAATGAGCATTGGATCAGAGCCTAACGGACAGCTGTATTGGATGGACTTAGCCAACAACGTTGGTTCCTAGACAGCACTCGCTTATCTTTAACAATGTTCATGGGTAAAATCTGATCAAAAGCATTGGTGATCTCAGACCTTAATTTCTCCAAACTGACAGTGCAGTTTGCCATCCTCTGGGAATTTCACAAGTAATCAATCAGTTGTGGGAATCTGGATTTGAGGGTGCTAGGGATCTTGCACACATGAATTCTCCATCTCCTCCTAAATCCAACTTAAGGCAGCTCCACAATTCTCAACCACAGAGGAGGAAATACACTGTTTGCTTTAACCGCAAAACATTCCAATGGTGACAACGCAAGATACTTACAGGCTATTTTAAAACCAAGAGAGAAAGACAATAAAATCAACTCATTTTGGTCCATTAAAAAAAAAAAGCGTGGCACAGAAAACAATGGTGCCTGTAATGTAGCGTATGACATTCACATTTGACAAAACTTCATGCAGTCACAGAATTTGCACTGACTCACACATGGCTTGTAAGGGTTTACTATTTAGTCCACTATACATAATAGTAACTATGGGCTAAATTTTGCCTTGACTTGCACTCAGAGACTAAGTCTACACTGCAATATGGCTACACTGTGGCTGGCCCAGGTCAGCTGACTCAGACTTGTGGGACTTTGGCTGCAGGGCTAAAAATTGCAATGTAGATATTTGGGCTCGGGCTGGAACCTGGGCTCTGAAACCCCACAAGGGGGCTAGGTCTCAGAGCCTGGGCTCCAGCCTGACCCCCAGCCCAAGCATCTACACTGATATTTTTAGCCCTGCAGCCTGAGTTCCACAAGCCTGAGTTGATTGACCTGAGCTCGGAGAGATTGTTTTGTATTGCAATGTAGACGTACCTTCAGCAGCCACACTGATGTCAGCGCACTGTGTGTACGTCCTTTGACACCCAACATGAGCCGTATATAAATCTGGTCATGATACAGACATGTTTAGTCGTTGTTTCAGCAGCAAAACGACATTGCCTTCAGAATGCGAGCCCCAAATTTATTAAGACTCACTCCGTGCTGTGTGCTTTGGCAGAGGTTTTGGGGGTCTGGGAACAAAATCAGAAATGGACCCCTCACCCCCCAAACTCTTCCAAACAAAAATACAGGGCAGACAGGGGATGGAGAGCAAACTCCCACAGCACTCACCACCTGGTGGTGACTCCTGTCCCATGGTTCTGGGCCCAGGTCCCCACTTCAGGTATTGCACGAGGTCACAGCGTCACTCAGGTTTGGCCTGGTGGCCTCTCTGTCGTGATGGAGGGCTGCCAGCCAAATTTCAGAGAGTGACATTGTGACCCAGCACACAACAGGTTGCAGGGCTCCTCAGGTGTGTGGGCCGTCTCCCCTGGGCAGCCACGGCAAACTGTTTGTCACCAGCTGACTAGCTCTTGGAGGCAAGCTGGGTTTAGCCCTGCCCAGATGTTAGCAGCTGTCCCTCCGCCTCACTGATGAGCTGACAATAGAAGGGCTAATTAGTTACTCCAGCTGGGCATAATGGATTTTAATTAGAAAGACTGACCCAGCTGTGGTGGTGAAGCAAGGTAAGCACTGCTTAAATAGAGCTGGGAACTCAGAGATGGGGAAGGACCTGGAGGGAGGAACAAGGGGAGTTCCCCTCTGGGGACAGAACTGCAGTGTTGCCAACTCCACATTGTGGGCAGTCACCAGACAAACCTTGAGAAGTTGCTAGATGTAGCTGTTCAAGCACTCAAAAGGAGTCAAAAAAATATCACTAAACAAAATGCCCAGAGAATTCAACAGGGAATTCTGGGGAGTTGCTTAATTTCAGCTGAGCCTCCCTTCCTTGACAGCCTGGATTTGAGCCAACAGGTTAGTGAAAGGGAGAGCCCAGAGCCAGGGGGAAGAGGGCATTCACCTGACCTGAGCTTGGTGCTGCAGGGAACCAAGAAAGTAGATTTAAAAACAATAATCCATCAGCCGGACCCCTTTCCAATCTCCCCGCAGCTGGGCAGTTAACCCCAGGCCAGCCAGGGGAAGGAGTAAAGGGGAGCCAAAACCAAGCTAGCTCCACCTTTGATCCTGTAGTAAGGGCTTCATCCCAGGAGATACGGTGCCCACTGCCCCATTGAGGCACATGGCCCTGTCTTATCCCACCTCACTTTCCATCCGTGCGGCTTGCCTCACCAACTAACCTACCCCCCTGCCCTGCCCACTTCATTAGCTATCTTTCCCTGCATGACAGGGTGTGCTACCTACTACTACATTTGGCTAAAAACAAGCTCTGGCTAATGCGCTGCTCTCTCCAAAGTGCGCCTGGCTTTAGCGAAGTTTTTAATTAGCCTCCACAGACTTCTTTTCCTTGATAGGAGATTATAGTGAGCGCAGCCCAAGACGCTCTGGAATGCAGTTCCTTCCAAGTATATGCTCAATTGGGACATAACTTGGCATTCAACTAAGCGTATGTCTACACTACGAAATTAGGTCGAATTTATAGAAGTCGTTTTTTTAGAAATCGGTTTTATATATTCGAGTGTGTGTGTGTCCCCACAGAAAATGCTCTAAGTGCATTAAGTGCATTAACTCGGCGGAGTGCTTCCACAGTACCGAGTCAAGCTTCGACTTCCGGAGTGTTGCACTGTGGGTAGCTACCCCACAGTTCCCACAGTCTCCGCTGCCCATTGGAATTCTGGGTTGAGATCCCAATGCCTGATGGGGCTAAAACATTGTCGGGGGTGGTTCTGGGTACATATCGTCAGGCCCCCTTCCCTCCCTCCCTCCGTGAAAGAAAGGGCAGACAATCGTTTTGTGCCTTTTTTCCTGAGTTACCCGTGCAGACGCCATACCACGGCAAGCATGGAGCCCACTCAGCTCACTGTCACCATATGTCTCCTGGGTGCTGGCAGACGTGGTACTGCATTGCTACACAGTAGCAGCAAACCATTGCCTTCTGGCAGCAGATGGTGCAATACGAATGGTAGCCGTCATCATCGTGTCCAAGGTGCTCCTGGCCACGTCGGCCAGGAGCGCCTGGGCAGACGTGGGCACAGGGACTAAATTTGGAGTGACTTGACCAGGTCATTCTCTTTAGTCTTGCAGTCAGTCCTATTGAACCATCTTATGGTGAGCAGGCAGGCGATACGGATTGCTAGCAGTCCTCTTGTACCATCTTCTGCCGAGCAGCCATGAGATGTGGATGGCATGCAGTCCTTCTGCACTGTCTGCTGCCAGCCAAAGATGTAAAAGATAGATGGAGTGTATCAAAACAAGAAATAGACCAGATTTGTTTTGTACTCATTTGCAACCTCCCCGCCCCCGCCCAGGGGCTCATTCCTCTAGGTCACACTGCAGTCACTCACAGAGAAGGTGCAGCGAGGTAAATCTAGCCATGTATCAATCACAGGCCAGACCAACCTGCTTGTTCCAATAAGAACAATAACTTAGGTGCACCATTTCTTATTGGTACCCTCCATGAAGTCCTGCTTGAAATACTCCTTGATGTAAAGCCACCCCCTTTGTTGATTTTAACTCCCTGTAAGCCAACCCTGTAAGCCATGTCGTCAGTTGCCCCTCCCTGAGTCAGAGCAATGGCAGACAATCGTGCATCTGAGTTGAGAGTGCTGTCCAGAGCAGTCACAATGGAGCACTCTGGGATAGCTCCTGGAGGCCAATACCATCAAATTGTGTCTACAGTACCCCAAATTCGACCCGGCAAGGCCAATTTAAGCGGTAATCCACTTGTCAGGGGTGGAGTAAGGAAATTGATTTTAAGAGCCCTTTAAGTCAAAATAAAGGGCTTCATTGTGTGGACGGGTGCAGGTTTACATTGATTTAACGCTGCTAAATTCGACCTAAAGTCCTAGTGTAGACCAGGGCTAAATGTAGTAAGAAGAGAATGGGATGGATTTTATTAACACTATTGGTGACTTCTTTTTCTGAATATCACTGTAAGTGGCAGTGAAAGTCACTAGATTTGTCACTGGTCACTTTGACACTTATTTTCTCGCTAGGGAAACCAAAAAGTCCCTAAATCGAGTGACAAAGTAGCTAAGTTGAAATGCGCTGCATTTCAGAAAGCATTACACATAGTTCAACCTCAGGGCTATTGTATATAGAACCTTGATAAGTAGGTGTTAGTAGTTCCCAGGGAACTTCAAAGAGAGAGTACCTACAGGTTTCTTTAGTAGAGCAAATGTTTCCTGCCTACAGAAAACATTTTAAATAGTATTCAGAATACTATGAACAACTTTTAAACAAAAAGTATTAGATAGTAAATCTTCTGGTGTTCCTCATACATCCTCCCCCGCCCCTCTTTGTTGCTGTCACACACTTCAATTTTCATTGGAAGGGTTCCATGTAACATTGACACTTCTGTGCTTTAGCATACACAAACACATTCCCCTCAGATCTTCCCTCCGAGATGAGTTCTCAGGCTTCAGCGTGACCATAAGGCTTAGTAAAAAGAAAAGGAGTACTAGTGGTACCTTAGAGACTAACCAATTTATTTGAGCATAAGCTTTGGTGAGCTAAAGCTCACTTCATGAAAGCTTATGCTCAAATAAATTGGTTAGTCTCTAAGGTGCCACAAGTCCTCCTTTTCTTTTTGCAAATACAGACTAACACGGCTGCTACTCTGAAACCTGTCATAAGACTTAGTGTGTGCCACCTGGACGCTTCAGAGCTTGAGGAAAAAAACGGCATCTCAGGGCAGCCTTTCAGAACCCTGTCAGCAAACAAATGCTACAGTGAATAGCATTCCAGCCTCTGGGTGAATAGCTGACTGGTCACTCAGTTGCTCGTGAAACAGGAACCTGTAGCCTGTATCCAAAGTGGTACAGGGACTGGGCTCAGCATATAAAATACTTGTTCCCTGGATCTCTATAAGACTCTTGCTCTATAGGATGTTATCTTCATCCCATAAGGGTATTTTTACCCAGCATGGGTAGACAACACAAGCCAGCTGGGCTCAAGCTAGTGTGCTAAAGATAGCAGTGTGGCTATGGAGGCCTGATACCCTGGGTAGGTATTCAGGCCTTCGCCATGCTGCTATTTTAAGCATGCTAGCTCAAGCAGAGGTAGCACATGTACATCTACCTGAGCTGGGAATCACTCAGGTAGATGTACATAGACATCTACTTCTGAGTAGACATATCCTGAGACCAGGTAAGGATGTACCAGCCCTTCCTTGTTCAGCTCTGCCTGGTTGCTTTAAGACTGAATCCTAGTTTAAAGCTGTTGGCAAAGAGCTAAATGTATGTTCCACAAGCTCTGTAGCTCCCAGAGCTACATTTACACCACAGCTGGGAGGTGTCATTCCCAGCGTGGGGAGACATACACTCACTAGCTCTGCATTAGTTAGCACCTCATAACTGCCATGTGCCCATGGTAGCACAGGCTAGCTTGCCCGAGTACATATCCAGGGAGTCAGGCAGGATTATGCTTGTGCGGCAAGCCCGGGGCTGCTGCTTGAGTTGCTGTGGCCATGCGGTTATTGTAGCATACTCGTTTGAGGAGAACTAGTGTGTTTGTCTTCCCCACTGGGAATTATACCTCCCCTCACTGCTGTGTAGACGTAACCTAGGGTTGACATATGCTCCCCTCCCAACTCTCCCTCTAGGTCCACAAAATAAACCACAGTGGACCCAAACATTAACCTAAAGGAGTGCTTCCCTAAGGAAAGCTGGAATGACACTCACCTGTACTCAGAGAAGTACGGGCACTGGGAGCCACCCCACACAGCAGACTCATTTCTTGGTCCTGGGTGGACCAGTCACTGAACCCACAGAATGGTCTGTAATGCCTATATTTATAACCTTTCCCTCATCCACCACTAGCCCTGTGCTCTCTGACTGGCTCAGCTCTCAGAGAGTGATTGGGTGTGACCTGCCACGTGGATTGTCCACAATGCAAACTTTCTATAGTGCTTCAGAAACCACTACTGAACACATCCAGTAACTGTCATGCCCGACTTCTAGATGTTTCTGGGACCTTCTAGCTTTGTTGTTCTGTCCTCTGCACATGTGCCAAGATGCAAGGATTTTAGCTTGGAAAACGCTGTCTCCTCCCCACTGCTTCTTTCCCTTTCCTTGAGGGGGAAAAGAATGAATCAAATGCTGCAGTACAAGACATGTGGGTTACATGTGGAACTTCAAGCACTGAGGGCGTTTACTGCACTTTTAAGATCTCAAACATCCTGGATGCTGAGCTCAAAAGAACCCTTGTCAGTTGGAAGCAGTAACAGCTGAAGCTGGTTGAAGACTGAACCCATAAATTAAGTGAGACTGGATGTAGCGTGTAAATGACCGAGTCTCTCAGACGATAACCATCTATTTTTGTAGCGTGGCTTTATTTTATTATTGTTGTTATCCTGATCCAATTAAAGTCACTGTAGTTCAATTAAAAGGCACAATTAGATTTTTTGGAGCAACCCTTGACTATAATTTTCAGGATTTATGCACTTCCCCACTCTCAGCCCGAGGTGGCTTCCTAAAGATATATTTCCTGTGGCTCCTTGTATACCTGGCTAATCCCCAGGTCATAAACCAATATCAGTGTGTCTTCAGCATCTGGGTTTAAAATGAAGCCATATTCCTTATGCTTCCCCTCTGAACTACCTTTCTGTTTCTGACTTGGTCCTCATTTCTCTGGTTCCATAGGGAGTCATGTTCCTCTCATTTCCTCCTTTTGAAATGAACCTACATGGTCTCAGCAGTTGCATGAAAGAACATTTTCACAAGCCTGTCTCCAGTGGCTGGTTTTACTATATGTACTCGCAGTTGGCTGCTCTGTTTCTCCACAGCATAAATCTGGCACTCTCAGGGACTGTTTCCTTCCCCCGGCTATATTTTGAATCAGCGCTGCCCGCTCTTCCCAGTGAGGTGCAATCACTTTTGCATCCCTGTAAATTTTGGTAGCCAACTGCTGTGTCTCTGCTTCTTAGTGACTTTAGTTTCCATCTCATTTTCATCCTGGCCATAGAGGGTGTGACAAAGTTCCTGCTCTACCTTGGTGGGTCTTGCGCTTATTGGCAGATTTGCTCGCCTTGGAGCTTCACGGCAGCCCTCAGCTTGGCCGTTTTTCTGAACCCACAGTCCAGGTCGACTCCTCCTGTGTCTGACGAGGAGTTGGGGGGAGAATTTGGGGGAAACCTGGGCCCGCCCTCTACTCCAGGTTCCAGCCCCGGGCCCTGTGGAATGCAGTTGTCTAGAGTGCCTCCTGGAACAGCTGTGCGACAGCTACAACTCCCTGGGCTACTTCCCCATGGCCTCCTCCCAACACCTTCTTTATCCTCACCATAGGACCTTCCTCCTGGTGTCTGATAATGCTTGTATGCCTCAGTCCTCCAACAGTCCGCGTTCTCACTCTCAGCTCCTAGTGCCTCTTGCTCCCAGCTCCTCACACGCACGCCACAAACTGAAGTGAGCTCCTTTTTAAAATCCAGGTGCCCTGATTAGCCTGCCTTAACTAATTCTAGCAGCTTCTTGATTGGCTTCAGGTGTTCTAATTAGCCTGTCTTAATTGTCTCCAGAAGGTTCCCGATTGTTCTGGAACCTTCCCTGCTCCCTTACGCAGGGAAAAGGGACCTCCTTTGCTTGCTGCTCAGCTATCTGCTTTCTATTCTCTCCTAAAGCCCCCTGGCCTGGATTTTTCTTACTTTTTGACCCTGCTTCAGTTCCCCCCCCGACCGGGCCAGACGCTTTTTCTTCGTTTTGTTGGTGTTTTTTTTGCTGCCATTCGAGTGCTGGTCGGTTGCCAGCTTGCTGCCAGCTCCCTGCCCGCCCCCCCCGCTCTCGGACGCCGCTTTTGCTCCAGCTGAAACCCCCGGAGGAGGGGGGGAGGACTGCCGACCCGCTACCCGGAGGAGGGGAGTGGAAGCCCCCAGACCCAGCCGTTTTGCTGTTATCTCTAAACCCGTACCGAGCTAGGAAGATTCTTCTTATCTCTGCAACATTCTTGGCCTGCTGAAAGCCTCATTACAAAGCCGGAAGAGAAGATAGCCGACAGAAAAAATCACCCAGGGAAGCTACGAACCATCGTGGAGGGGGCCGTAAGACTGAGTAACTTTTGAATTGTACTCTCATGTGGGGGGAGTTTGACTGTGTTTTAATTGCGTTTGTGGGGGCACAGGGGGTGTGGCACGGAGCTGCCCCCCGATCCATCGGTTCCCCCCCCCAACACTATTACAACCGTCTCAGCCCCCCCGCCATCCGTCCCTGCTGGTACCTGCTGGTCCCTGCTTTCCATCTGCCTTTGGATTCAGCTGTTTGCTTTAAATTTTGCCGTTTCGGACCAGACATAACAGCCGACCAAACGAGACTCTTTGGACAAACGTGCGTGGGTCCACTACCCCCCCCGGACTGTTTACCCCACAGTTTGCCCCTATTACCGGACCCCAACTCCTGTTTTCCTCCCCCGTCCAGTCTGACCCATTTGGCACCCCCCCCGCGCCTGCAGCCCAGCAGGGAGGAGTGGTTAATCTGCTTCCCCCTCCCCCCTCCTACCTCTGGTGTCTCCCCGTCTCTCCCTGCTCACAATGGCGGGGAATGAGAGGGGTGAGGCCCCTCTAACAATATCAGTTGCCCCTCCCCAACTACCCCCTGCCCAACCCCCCAGCCCTCCCCCCCACCACTGCTGTCAAAACATCTGCCACCACCCCCGCTGGGGCATCGGCAGCAGGAGGCACCCGGGCGATTACTGCCGCTGCAACGCCCACCGCCCCCACAGATTCTAGGAACCCCCCCCCGCCCCAGTTGGCCGGAAAGGCCAGGGTGTGAAGAAAGGAAAGGGCCCCGCTAAAACCACCAGGCCCTCCATGGCAGGGGCTGCCCCCACCGCTGTGGCCTCATCATTGACCATGGCGTCCCTCCCCGCTGTTCCCTCCACCAGCTCTGCGAGCATCCCTCCCCCGGCCCCCAGGACGTATGCCCGGGCGGTGGCACCCCCCCCCCCCCCGCCTGCCGCCTCATCATCTCGCCCACCCACCGCCTCTGCTACCATCAATAGCGACCGGGGCCCCTTTCCCACCATGACCAGGAAGCACGGCCTCCATTGCCTCCTGGTCCCCGCCTCGCCCCACGTGGAGACATACGTGCAGGTGTTGGCGAGGGTGGTAGGACCCACGGCTATCATGGTAGCCTCCAAAATGTACGGGAAGGTCGTCTTTTTCTTAGCATCGGAGGCTGCCGCCCAGGAGGCGGTGGAGAAGGGCCTGGTGGGGGGGGTGTTTGTCCCCCTGGAGCCACTAGAGGACCTGGGCATTCGCCTAGTCCTCACCTCCGTCCCTCCCTTTCTACCCAATGCCACCCTGTTACCCATTCTCACCACCCTGGGGAAACTTGTTTCTGTCATCAGCCCTCTCCCGTTGGGCTGCAAGGACCCCACCCTCCGTCACGTCCTCTCGTTCCGCCGGCAAGTGCAGCTTCTACCGCCACGGCCGGCGTGTGACGGAGAGGCGCTCGAGGGGTCCTTCCTAGTCCCCTACCAGGGAGCCCACTATCGGGTCTTTTACTCCACGGGAGAAGCCTGGTGCTACCTCTGCTGCTCAGCGGGGCATGTCCGAAGAGACTGCCCTTTGACCCAGCAGGGAGGGGCACCCAAGACCCCCAAGACCCGGCAGGACATCGGCTCCGTCGTTGCCGATGCCCCTGGCCGCCTGGCCCCTGAAACCACCTCTCTTCCTGCTTGATCCACCACTGCTCCCGTCCGGGCCCAAGAGACACCTCCCCTACAACGCCCAGACGAGCAAGGAAGTCCCACCCTTGCTATCAACAATCCAGCAGAGCCTATGCAGGAGGGTGCAGCAAAGATATTACCGGGTATAGGAGAAGGCCCGCCCCAAGGAGAACTCCCCACCCCTCATGCTGCCTCACCGTTACCCCCCCCCCCGAACCATCGCCTCTGCCCCCCAACACGACCCCTGCTAACCAACCCCCAGACGACACTATGGAGGGCTGGACCGTAGTCCAGGGGAAGCGAGGCAAGCGGAAGGCTCGAGCTCCGCTGCACCCATCCGATGCGGAGGCCCCCCGGAAGACCAGGAAGGGAGGCACTGATACTGAGCCTTCCGCTATGCCCACGAGTCAGATCCATCCGCCGGTGTCGGGAGGGGAAGATAGAATGGCATTGGAAGGTAGAATCCCCTCCACAGGAGGCCCTCCCCTCCGAGACCCCTGAGGAAGCCCTTTCTACCCGGATACCACCCGAACCCCCCGCGAATCCTGAAGAGACCGTCGAGGCGGGCCCCAGAGGAGGAGGCCCCGGGGTAGCAGAAGATGACCTCTCCTCCATGTATGAGGAGATTGAGGCCCTAGGCTTGACCCCGATCAGCCAGGGAGAGGATGATCTACTGCCGGCTGGCCTCGATCTGGGCAACCTCACCCCAGTCCCCCTTTCCCCATGCTCCCTCCCCTTAACCGCCTTCCCAGGCGGGCACCCTACAGAAGGTGGTCTACCACCTGATGCCATGGCCGCCAAATCCACCACAGAGCCTGCGCCTAGCATCACTGGGAGCCCCCTCCCCCACCCCCACCCCCACCCCTCCACCCTCGAATCTGCTCAGGAGGCACCACTTTTCAGCTGCTTGCCTCCCGAAGCCCAGAGCCTTGCCTCTGCCTCTGCCCCCGCCCCCGCCCTCATCCCTGCCCAATCCACCTCCTCCTGCAATGCTATTGCCACCCCTGGGGTTATTTCTTTCCCGTTTTTTGCGGATTCCCCCCAGGGAGCAGCCTTTGCATTTTCCTGCCGCGACCCATTAGGAGCTGCAATTTTCCCTCCGCCATCCTCTTCTACCCCAAGGCTTGAGACAGACCTAATCACTTTAGCCTGTCAGATGCCCTGTCGGTAGTCTGCACCCTGCCTGCCCACCTCAGCGGACCACGAGGCTGCACCAAGAGCCCCACCAGGGAATAACCCGGAAATCGCAACCCCACCCCCCAATGAGCTGCGAAACGCATTGCGGGAGTTTTTAGAAAACATCCATGGCTCTCGCAACAGGGTACAGCTGGTGGGGGGACTTTGATCAACTCCTCCAGGCCACAAGGGCCCTTATAAAGGAGGGTAGAGCGGAAAGGAAGGCACGGTGCTGCAGCCTACAGGTGGGCCCGTGGCTTCCATGATGATTTACTCACTTACGGGATGGGTCACGGATTGCTGTGCGACCCGCTGGGGGCCATGAACACCCCCGCCAATAAGGAACCCCCATCCCCCCAGCCTTCCGCATGACACCTCTCATTATTGCAACTTTGAACACCAGGGGCTGTAGGATGGCTCTCCGCAGGTCCCAGGTGCTCTCTTACTTTCGGGAAGGGGGGTACTCTGTGGTTTTCCTGCAGGAGACCCATACGGATCCGACCGCCGAGGTCAGCTAGCAAGTGGAGTGGGGGGACGGGGTCTACTTTAGCCACTTCACAATTCGGCAAGCTGGAGTGGCGACCCTGTTCTTCCCCAACCTACGGCCCGAGGTGCTAGGGGTCACTGAGGCCATGCCGGGCCACCTGCTGCATCTCCGAGTCCGTATGGAGGGGCTCGTGGTCAACCTTGTTAATATCTATGCCCCGACAACGAGCCCGAAGCCGCCGCAATTCTATCAGCGGGTGTCCGACTTCCTCGGCACCCTTGATTCTCACGAGTGCCTAGTCCTGGGAGGGGACTTTAACACCGCCCTCGAGGAACAGGACCGCTCAGGGGCCGAGCTGAGCCCGGCCGCCACGAACATTCTCCGAGGAATAGTCGAACATCACTCCCTCGTAGACGTCTGGAGTGACCACCACCCCGATGACATTTCCACATTCACCTTTGTCCGGGTGGAGGCCCATCGGTCACACTGCTCTCAGTTGGACCATATTTATTTATCCCGTTTCCATCTTTCACAAGCCCACTCCAACATTCGGCCAGCCCCATTCGCCGACCATCATCTAGCCACCATAACAGCCTCCCTCTATGCAGAGAGGCCGGGGCCAGCCTATTGGCATTTTAACAACAGCCTGTTGGAGGATGAGGGCTTTGTGACGTCCTTCCGGGAGTTTTGGCTGGCCTGGCGAGAGCAGCGGCGTGCCTTTCCCTCGGCACGACGATGGTGGGATCTAGGGAAGGTGCGTGCCAAGCTCTTCTGCCGTGACTACACTCGGGGCACCAGCCGACGGAGAAATGCAGCGACAGAGCAGTTGGAACGGGAGGTCATAGAGATGGAGAGGCGTCTGGCCGCCATCCCCGAGGACCCGTTCCTCTGCGGAGCGTGCCGGGAGAAGCGGGAGGAGCTCTGGGCCCTCGAGAACCATCGGGCCCGAGGTGCCTTTGTTCGATCCCGCATCCGCCTCCTTCGGGAGATGGACCGTGGCTCCCATTTCTTCTATGCCCTGGAGAAAACGAGGGGGGCCAAGAAACACGTCACCTGCCTTCTAACAGAAGATGGCACCCCCCTCATGGATCCGGTGGAGATGTGTGGGAGGGCCCGTGACTTCTACACAAGCCTTTTCTCCCCGGATCCGACTGATCCTGGTGCTTGCGGGGTGCTGTGGGAGGAACTCCCCACGGTCAGCATGAGCGACTGAGACCGACTAGAGCTGCCTCTCACCCTGGCCAAGTTCTCGGAAGCCCTCCATCACATGGCCACCAATAAATCTCCGGGCATGGACGGGCTGACCGTGGAGTTCTATCGCGCGTTCTGGGACATCCTTGGCCCAGACCTAGCCACTGTCTGGGCCGAGTCTTTGCAGGGCGTGGTCCTCCCTCTTTCGTGCAGGCGAGCGGTGCTCTCCTTGTTGCCGAAGAAGGGGGACCTCCGCAATTTACGAAACTGGCGTCCCGTCTCGCTCCTTAGCATGGACTACAAAATCGTAGCGAAAGCAATCTCGCTGCGGCTAGGGTTCGTGATGGCGGACGTGATCCACCCAGACCAGACCTATACTGTCCTGGGTCACAGCATTTTTGACAACCTATTTCTAGTCCGAGACCCTTTGGAACTCGGGCGTAGAGACAGTCTGTCGTTCGCCCTCCTGTCTCTTGATCAGGAGAAGGCGTTCGATAGAGTAGACCATGGGTACCTCCTGAGCACTCTGCAGGCATTTGGATTCGGACCTCAGTTTGTGAGTTTTCTCCAGGTGCTGTACGCTTCCGCGGAGTGTCTGGTTAGGCTCAACTGGACCCTGACCAAACCGGTCAGCTTCGGGCGAGGAGTGCGGCAGGGGTGCCCCCTCTGGCGATCGAGCCTTTCCTCTGTCTCCTCTGCAGGAGGTTGACAGGGTTGGTGCTGCGGGAGCCGGAGCTGGTCCTGTCAGTGTACGCCGATGATGCACTCCTCGTGGTCCAGGACCCGGGCGACTTGGCGCGGGTGGAGGCTTGCCAGGCCATCTATTCGGCAGCCTCCTCCGCCTGAGTCAACTGGGTCAAGAGCTCTGGCTTGGTGGTGGGGTACTGGCGGCAGATGAGCTCCCTCCCACCCGCGCTTCAGACCATCCGGTGGAGTGCGAGTCCACTGCTCTACCTAGGCGTTTACCTTTCTGCCACGCACCCTTCTCCGCCAGAGAACTGGCGAAATTTAGAAGGCGGGGTGATAGAGCGGCTCCGGAAATGGACAAGGCTACTCCAATGTCTCTCCCTCCGAGGGAGAGCACTGGTGCTTAACCAATTAGACCTGTCCACGCTCTGGTACCGGCCCCGGGTTTCCTGACCAACCTCCGGACATCGATTCTAGAGTTCTTTTGGGCAGGAATGCACTGGGCCCCTGTTGGGATTCTTCATCTACCCCTGAAGGAAGGAGGGCAGGGCCTGAAGTGTCTGCACACTCAGGTCCGTGTCTTCTGCCTCCAGGCCCTGCAGAGGCTCCTTTATAGTGCAGGTAGTTCGACGTGGAGCATACTGGCGCATGCCTTCCTGTGCTGCTTCCAAGGGCTCCGATACAACCAGCAGCTCTTTTATCTCTGTCCTAGAGGCTTTCCGCGAGACCTCTCCAGGCTGCTGGTCTTCTACCAGGACCTCCTCCGGACCTGGAAACTGTTTTCAACAACCAGGTCCATGGCGGCCACCTTGGGAGCAGATCTCCTCACGGAGCCCCTGCTACACAACCCCCAGCTTCGTCTGCAGGTGGCGGAGTTCCGCTCCGAAACTGGCGAAAGTCACGAGAGTCGGAGACCTCCTGGATTACGACCGGGGAGACTGGCTGGATCCCCTGACGCTCGCTTGGTGCATGGGGCTCTCCAGACCTCGTACTCCCCGGTGCGTACTTCAGGAGGTGAAGTCTGCCTTGACGCCCGCTGCTCGGGCTTATCTCAACCGAGCCCTGCGGGAGGGCGCACCCCGCCCACCCTCTACCCCAGGCCCGCCGGACCTTTCAGTTGGGCCCCTACCCCGTAGATACCAACAAACCCCTCACCCTTTCACTGCGAGCCGGCTGCTTCCAAATCGTGCCACGGAAACATCTATACACACTCACGCTTCACCCCCTTCATGCACACACCCTGGTGTCCCGCCCCGATACAAAGGACCTCCTGCCACCTTTGGAGGGTGAGCAGCCCCGGTGGGCCAGCCTGTATTCCACCTTGGTCCCGAGGCCCGTCGGGGACATCAGTTGGCGGCTCCTTCACGGAGCTGTGAGCACGGGCATGTTTTTGACGTGGTTCACCCCCATCCCGGATACTTGCCCTTTTTGCAATGTGAGGGAAACCCTGGCACACGTATATTTAGAGTGTGCCAGGCTGCAGCCCCTTTTCCGGCTCCTCACGAATATTTTATTACGCTTTTGGCTACATTTTTCCCCTCCCCTTTTTATCTATACACTCCCCATCTGTGGCCCCACAAAGTCGTGGGATCTCCTGGTTAACCTCCTCCTAGCCCTAGCTAAAACAGCCATCTATAGAATCAGAGAGGGAAGGTTGGCCAATGAAGCATCCTGCGACTGTAGGGCCGTTTTCCATTCCTCGGTACATTCACGTATACGGGCGGAGTTCCTCTGGGCGGCATCCACCGACTTCCTTGACACCTTCGAGGAGCGGTGGGCGCTGTCCGAGGTTCTCTGGTCGGTGACCCCATCCAGTTCCCTCCATCTGACCCTTTGATTGAGGGGAAGAGCGAGAGACCCCAGCCCCAGCCGCTGCTGCTGTGGATACCATCATCACTGTCACCTAGGAGGGGTCCTATCACACGTGGGTGTACGTCCCCCCACCTCCAAACTGCCCACCCCGCAGCCTTGCCCATCTTGTCAGGCACTCTCAGGAGAGGAATAATCGGTGACACTGGGCATGGCACTAGGTAACTCGAGGGGGTGGAAGACCACGAGTATCGAGGAAGCCCCCCGGCTCTGGGCCCAGGCTAGCCTGAACACTTCTCCCTCCTGAAGGCTGCTGTGTTATACCTTGCATTTGCTTTTGTTTTGTTGCATAGTTTTGCTTTATCATCCTTTTTGGTGATTCTTTGTAAGTGTTATGCAATAAAATTCTTCCTGCTTAAAAAAAAAAAAATTACTCTCCTATAGCCATCTGGCACGACCCTGTCACAAGGGTTATTGCTGAAGTACAGGATTGTAATTTTTCGTCCTTCATGTGGGCTCTTCAGTGCTCTGGCACATCTTCCTTTGACACAGTCCCTGGTGGCAGGCCAGCTGCACCACAACTGAGGCAAATGCTGTAAATCCCAACATTCATCCCACCAACTGCCTTCCACACCACACTCCTCCTAGGGTCCCAGACACTCTGCCTCACCCCACATGACCCCCTAACTGGTGCAGAACATTCCCCTGCTGATGACCCATCTTCCTCCTGAGCAGGAGGGAAAGAGCAGCGGATTCACCACACTGGCCTCTGCTGGCCCCTCACCATTTAATGGCTTCATCATAGGATGATAAGGAGTCAGCTCTGATCCAAGCTTCATTTTCATCTGGCTTCTAGCCCTGGGATTTCCAACTTTAAGGCAGTCTGTCTAGTGGGCTACTGAGGAGCCAGGCAGGCATGCTGGCAGGAAACCAGGCAGGTTTCCCATGGAATCCTAGCAGGCAGGGCTTTGTCAGAACTTTGGCAAAATCAAACCCTTCTAAAAAATGACAGGTTTCAGAGTAACAGCCGTGTTAGTCTGTATTTGCAAAAAGAAAAGGAGTACTTGTGGCACCTTAGAGACTAACCAATTTATTTGAGCATAAGCTTTCGTGAGCTACAGCTCACTTCATCGGATGCATACTGTGGAAAGTACAGAAGACGTTTTTATACACACAAACCATGAAAAAATGGGTGATTATCACTACAAAAGGTTCTCTCCCCCACCCCACTCTCCTGCTGGTAATAGCTATGTAAAGTGATCACTCGCCTTACAATGTGTATGATAATCAAGGTGGGCCATTTCCAGCACAAATCCAGGGTTTAACAAGAATGTCTGGGGGGGAGGCGGGGTAGGAAAAAACAAGGGGAAATAGGCTTGAATAGAGACTGGGAGTGGCTAAGTCATTATGCAAGGTAACCTAAGTTAATTGTATCCAATTTGCAAATGAATTCCAATTCAGCAGTCTCTTGCTGGAGTCTGGATTTGAAGTTTTTCTGTTGTAATATCGCAACTTTCATGGCTGTAATCGCGTGACCAGAGAGATTGAAGTGTTCTCCGACTGGTTTATGAATGTTATAATTCTTGACATCTGATTTGTGTCCATTTATTCTTTTACGTAGAGACTGTCCAGTTTGACCAATGTACATGGCAGAGGGGCATTGCTGGCACATGATGGCATAGATCACATTGGTAGATGTGCAGGTGAACGAGCCTCTGATAGTGTGGCTGATGTTATTAGGCCCTGTGATGGTGTCCCCTGAATAGATATGTGGGCACAGTTGGCAACGGGCTTTGTTGCAAGGATAGGTTCCTGGGTTAGTGGTTCTGTTGTGTGGTATGTGGTTGCTGGTGAGTATTCGCTTCAGGTTGGGGGGCTGTCTGTAGGCAAGGACTGGCCTGTCTCCCAAGATTTGTGAGAATGTTGGGTCATCCTTCAAGATAGGTTGTAGATAATGCGTTGGAGGGGTTTTAGTTGGGGGCTGAAGGTGACGGCTAGCGACGTTCTGTTATTTTCTTTGTTAGGCCTGTCCTGTAGTAGGTGACTTCTGGGAACTCTTCTGGCTCTATCAATCTGTTTCTTCACTTCCGCAGGTGGGTATTGTAGTTGTAAGAATGCTTGATAGAGATCTTGTAGGTGTTTGTCTCTGTCTGAGGGGTTGGAGCAAATGCGGTTGTATCATAGAGCTTGGCTGTAGACAATGGATCGTGTGATGTGGTCAGGGTGAAAGCTGGAGGCATGTAGGTAGGAATAGCGGTCAGTAGGTTTCTGGTATAGGGTGGTGTTTATGTGACCATCATTTATTAGCACTGTAATGTCCAGGAAGTGGATCTCTTGTGTGGACTGGACCAGGCTGAGGTTGATGGTGGGATGGAAATTGTTGAAATCATGGTGGAATTCCTCAAGGGCTTCTTTTCCATGGGTCCAGATGAGGAAGATGTCATCAATATAGCGCAAGTAGAGTAGGGGCGTTAGAACAACGCTTCCTCAGCTCTCATCCCCTAAGTCAGTCATAAAAATGTTGGCATACTGTGGGGCCATGCAGGTACCTATAGCAGTGCCGCTGATCTGAAGGTATACATTGTCCCCAAATGTAAAATAGTTATGGATAAGGACAAAGTCACAAAGTTCAGCCACCAGGTTAGCCGTGACATTATCGGGGATAGTGTTCTTGATGGCTTGTAGTCCATCTTTGGGTGGAATGTTGGTGTAGAGGGCTTCTACATCCATATCAGGAAGATATCCGATGGATTGTAGTTTCCTCAGGAAGTCAGTGGTGTCTCGAAGTTAGCTGGGAGTGCTGGTAGCGTAGGGCCTGAGGAGGGAGTCTACATAGCCAGACAATCCTGCTGTCAGGGTGCCAATGCCTGAGATGATGGGGCGCCCAGGATTTCCAGGTTTATGGATCTTGGGTAGTAGATAGAATACCCCAGGTCGGGGTTCCAGGGGTGTGTCTGTGCGGATTTGATCTTGTGCTTTTTCAGGGAGTTTCTTGAGCAAATGCTGTAGTTTCTTTTGGTAGCTCTCAGTGGGATCAGAGGGTAATGGCTTGTAGAAAGTGGTGTTGGAGAGCTGCTGAACAGCCTCTTGTTCATATTCCGACCTATTCATGATGACAACAGCACCTCCTTTGTCAGCCTTTTTGATTATGATGTCAGAGTTGTTTCTGAGGCTGTGGATGGCATTGTGTTCTGCACGGCTGAGAATATGGGGCAAGTGATGCTGTTTTTCCACAATTTCAGCCCATGCACATCAGTGGAAGCACTCTATGTAGAAGTCCAGTCTGTTGTTTTGACCTTCGGGAGGAGTCCACCTAGAATCCTTCTTTTTGTAGTGTTGGTATGGAGGTCTCTGTGGATTAGTATGTTGTTCAGAGGCATGTTGGAAATATTCCTTGAGTCGGAGACATCGAAAATAGGATTCTAGGTCACCACAGAACTGTATCGTGTTCGTGGGGGTGGAGGGGCAGAAGGAGAGGCCCTGAGATAGGACAGCTGCTTCTGCTGGGCTAAGAGTATAGTCGGATAGGTTAATAATAATGCTGGGTGGGTTGAGGGAACCATTGCTGTGGCCCCTTGTGGCATGTAGTAGTTTAGAAAGTTTAGTGTCCTTTTTCTTTTGTAGAGAAGCAAAGTAAATGTACTGTAAACCATTGTGAAAACCATTGTAAATGGCTCGTCTAGTTTTAGTAAAGTCCAGCCACGAGGAAGTTTGTGTGGAAGGTTGTTTTTTTATGAGAGTATCCATTTTTGAGAGCTCATTCTTTATCTTTCCCTGTTTGCTGTAGAGAATGTTGATCAGGTGGTTCCGCAGTTTCTTTGAGAGCATATGGCACAAGCTGTCAGCATAGTCTGTGTGGTATGTAGATTGTAATGGATTTTTTACCTTCAGTCCTTTTGGTACGATGTCCATCTGTTTGCAAACCTGGATTTGTGCTGGAAATGGCCCACCTTGATTATCATACACATTGTAAGGAGAGTGATCACTTTACATAAGCTATTACCAGCAGGAGAGTGGGGTGGGGGGAGAGAAAACCTTTTGTAGTGATAATCACCCATTTTTTCATGGTTTGTGTGTATAAAAATGTCTTCTGTACTTTCCACAGTATGCATCCGATGAAGTGAGCTGTAGCTCACGAAAGCTCATGCTCAAATAAATTGGGTAGTCTCTAAGGTGCCACAAGTACTCCTTTTCTTTTTTCTAAAAAATGGTTTCAATTTCAATGAATCTGAAAAATCTGATGAAAAAACTTGTCGGAAGTTTTCTGACCAGCTTTGGTTTACTGCCTAATTGTTTTGTTTAAGAAGTCATTTGAAAGTATTCCAAATACTGTTTGTCAAGGTTTGTGTATGTATTAAATGTTTGTTCACTAAGGAATTGTATGGAACTCTCTCCTTGAGGCTGACCGGCCATTGTTATTAATACGTACATTCAGGGTTTGGCATCCCATGGCTTTCAGATTTAACTCCATGTAATACTGTTCTCAAAAGACAGAACTCTAAGCTGGGCTTCAGCAGAGAGGTGAGCTGAAGGGGAAGAAAAAGGGGAGTGACAGAGGTATCGGAATCCCTCGTCTGTTACATCCTTGCAAGCTCGGTTGCCATCCAATTGGAAGGGCAGGCCAAATGGTTCCCGTTAGATCTGAGAAGGGATGACAAATGCACAGAGCAGAAGCAGAAAGGCTTTTGGTTGGAGCAATGAGTATAAGTTTGACCAAACTCCAATATAAGCCTGTAATCAGTTTGCTAGTGAAAAACATGTTCAAGGAAAACAGAGAATGGGTGTTAGTCTCTGTTTCAAAGCATAGTCTCCAGATATCTACAAGAATTTTTAGCAGGTCTTTAAACCAGCAGATTCTCTTTAGTGGCCTTGGAGTGCACAAGTTTCCTGCAGATTTTCCTGCCCATCTGGACTGAGATAAAACATTGTCAAGCTGGTTAGCCACACCCCAAAATCTGACTCCCTGAAATGCAACCAACAAAATCTGACTCCCTGAAATGCAACCAACAAAACCTCCCCCCAAAATTGAGAGAATTTTGCAGAGTTATTGCCTGTGGTATATAGCAACAAAATCAGAACTAGCCTGGGCCGTAGACAACTGGGCATTTGCCTGGTCCCTAGAATGGCCAGTGCTGATCCCTGCTGAATAAATGTGATTCTAGGCCTTCCACACCAAAAGCACAGACCTGTGCCATTTTTGCTAAAGACAAACTCCTTTATCTCTACAAAGGATAGCAAGCTGCATAGCTGCTGGGGCCAGCCCCTAGACTAGGAAGCCAGCCTCACACACACTAGGCCAATGCATTATTACTACAAATATGACTTTACTACCAGTAAGTCCCTATATATTAGTTGCTCTAGTTAGTATAGTTAAAAATACAAACGTACGTCTATGTATACTTACACAACACAGTTATACCCAACACCAAACACACCAATTCAATTCATAAAAATATTCTTCTCCACCACGAGAAACCCTACAGAACTCAGGTGTAACCTAATACATGCTGCAGCTCCCCTGCTTGTAAAATCTACATACTGAATAAACAAAATATAAACTCAACGGTATCTGGCTTCTTGTATTTATTACTGATGGAAAAATCGACTCAGGGAAAAGAATGCTCCTCCACACAAACACACATTTGCCAAAAGCTTAAAACAAACCAGAAACTGTTTTTCTTTGTCAAACCACTGAGTTACACAACCATTGAGTTAATTCTTTTCTAACTCCCCTTATTTTTAAATTCTTGTGCCTCTGTGCTTCTAGATTCCAGGTGGGAGAGGAAGCAGAAGTGTTAGAAGATGAAGATTTCTATCTAATCCACTGGTTTTAAACCCCAGGGGTCCACAGACTATGTCTAAGATTTCCAAAGGGGTCCGCACCTCCCTTTGAAATGTTTTAGGGGTCCGCAAATGAAAAAAAGGTTAAACTATTGATCTAATCAATTTCTACCACACCCTCACTATAGCAACCAAGCACTGAACAGATACATTACATCGGCATAGTGAAAACCCCTGTTCTCGTAGACACTCCAACTCAGTATTGATGACCCCACAAAGGCTCAGATAGGTAGTCATAATTTTTTGTTTTGGCCCATCCTGTTCTTTTGATGTTCCCTAATCGCTAATATTTAATTGCTAAAATGATTTAAGGCTCAGTTTTCAACCAATAATCAAAAGTCTTTAAAACCTCTAATTTCCAGATGTTATTCATAGGGGTCAGGTATTTTTTCTTGCTATGTAAATATGCACTCACCATGAGCAATGATTTTTTCTGCCTGTATTGTTCAGCTGGCCCTGGCTACATTGTATTCGCCTCACAATAGTGCTCACTTCTCAGTGTGAAACTAGCTGGGAGCAGCATAAACCTGACAGAAAAGCTGTGGGGATCATTGGATTGTGACATTTTCTGTGAACTGCACCTTTAAAATGTGGAAAAATCTGCGAGAGGCAACTGCCATTTTGAGGTCAGTTCAAATACAGCTTCTTACAGAGGAAAGGAGTACTTGTGGCACCTTAGAGACTAACCAATTTATTTGAGCATGAGCTTTCGTGAGCTACAGCTCACTCCTTCTTTTTGCGAATACAGACTAACACGGCTGTTACTCTGAAATCTTACAGAGGAGATACACATACTGTGCTCTCTCCTGGAGATTTTGCTTTTGTTCTTTTACCTTAAGCTATTTTAAAAGTCACAAATACTGACTGGTTTCTCTTTGTGTATGGGAACACACTACAGTTCACACCATTTGTTTGTAGGATGGGGAAGGGAAGTATTTGACTTAAATTAGGACTGAACAGTGAATCTATGGGGGCAGGATGGTGAAAGCTGGTAAGGATTTGCCATTGAATGTTGGTTACAAATTAATAATGGAACTCTTAATGAGGACAGGTACACTTGTGACAATAAATGCAAGTCAAGTGTCAAGTGCCAATTAAGATGTTAGCTGGGATTCAGGACATGGTGAGAGAGAACAATTGTCTTTTCAACAGGATAAACAGCTGCTGTTCCAAAGACTGTATTTCAAAGTTCTCTCTGCTCTGTAAAGCTTCTGGAACTCAACTGGGGTCAGCGAGGTGGTGTCAGTGTGAAAATAATTCAAAATAACCCAGGAAGAGATAGCAAGCAGCACGTAACAGTCGAGTTAAGAAACTGAACCGTGCTGCTTCTGATTTATGGTGGCATGATACTGGCCAGAGCGCAGAGCATGCCTGCATTAATTCATACAGGCAACAATGAGTGGGAGGGAGGGAATCAGCTCTCAGGGGGAGAGGTGGCTGGACCTGAAACACAGCAGGAAGCTGGCGTGTGTGAGAGGACAATTTAGCCTAAAGACTTTGTTAGGCAACACAGGCTTTAGCTCAAGGGACTTCAGTGATGGCAACTGCTGTAGTATGACCTGAGGAGAGAGGCATCTCCTAAGTAAGCAAGTCCCCTAAGCCATTTAGGGTTTTATGGGTCAAACCCAACCATTTACATGAACAAAATTTGAAGATGTAGGATAAAATTACGAAAAAGGCAAATTTAGGCTAAATAAATCCCGAGTCAGATCCAGTGGCTAGATACTATAATTAGGGCCCTAGACTAGACTTAAACTCTGAGATGGTTTGCCAAGAGAAGAGGTAGAAATTTCATCCTCAAGACATTTGTAACTAGACAAAGCACTAGAAAAAAAACTAGATAAACCACTGAATATTCTACAGGCTGATCAAATATACACCATACTAGGTTACTACAATAGTTACTCCAGACAGAGACAGTACATTAGCTGGTCTTTCCCTCTTTAACTAGTATGATTCTTAAATTCTGTGATACTTTAAATAATTGTTTCTATGCAGGCGAAGGAGCAGGGTTTGACAGACGTGAGGGATGAGGAGTTCCCTCACTATATTTCCAGACTCTGCCAAGGACTTGGTAGAAAGAGGTTTAGACTGATGAAAGGAGACTTCTCCTGTGGTAAGAAGGACAGTGATTTTTCCTGCGCAGCTCTGGTGGGAGGAATTAAACTGACTGGGATAATGCAAAGAAATATCTTGATGCTAATTAATTACTTATGAAAAGAAGCTGTTTATGTTTGGCTCCGTACTTGACCCTCCTGGCCTTTAGTGTTTAGCCATTGGCTGTTTGGGAGCACTATCCCGAAAGCCCTCAAGGTATGAAAGAGACCATCTTGTTCAAGAGCATATGTTCAGAAATCAGGGCAATGTGGAGAGGAAACATGGATTCTTTCACCCCATGAGAACTGCAAGATTAGTTTTAGCGCTAATGGTGCATGGGCACCTGCAAAGGAAGAACAACCTTGGCAACAATTCTGAGGTGGAGAAGTGGGAGGTCAAGGGGAGTCCTCTGGGCCAGCTGCTACTGGAGACTCCAGATCCTGATCTGGAGACACAAGCAATCGTGAGGCTATCTGGCAAATGTGATGCCCACCCTTTATCTGATCCCATAAAGCGGGAGACCTCATATGAGGTTGGGGGCTCTCCATGGAATAATTTGAACTGTGGAGCCAAGCTTTGGGTAAATAGGGTATAAAATACTGAGAGGACGAAAATGTTGGCATTAGAAACCTGGATGTTTTCTAAAACTGTGCTTACTGGTGTTTCTTTTCTGAAAATCTCTCAATAGCTGGATGATGCCTTTCTGGACACCCCAGAGAACCAGGACGGCATTAGATCAATAGACACTAATGAAAAAGGACCAAGTTGTTTTTGCCCATTGCCTAGACAGGGTGTTACAGAGGTCACAGAGCAAAGGGGAGGCGGGGAAATCTCTCTCTCTAAGGAGGGCGCTAGCCATAGAGCTATCTGAATCTGAATCATGCAATAAGCATAAGAGTTAGGCAGTCTATCATGTGTGTTTCTTACCCTTTGTAAGGATATCCATGGTATTCTTAAGCATTTGGTCTTACAGAGAAGCTTTTTGACGACTGTGAGGGGTGTATTAGACATGGCAGGACAGCAGCATCATGACTGCAGTTTATATTCTCTGAAGTACAGTTCACACAAACACCAGTGTCTTTGTGCTGAACTGTGCCTGAAAAGCTTATTAAATGCTTGTGCCCCTCAGAGCCCCTCCCCCCATACTATAGCTCACTACCTCAACAGGCTGTCATAGTCCATATCAAATGGTAAAGGTCATGTAAGGTACACTGGTGTCATGCAGGTCCTGAAAATCATTGTATGATGCATGTACGGGTTGTTTACAAAGAGTTACATATGTGGGCTGGAAATATGTTCTTAAAATGCGTTTGGGAGGCAGTGCATAAACCCAACCCGCCCGAGACAAAGGAATGTGGATTCACCTGTGTGACTGGCTTGATTACAGGCGGAGGACAACGAAAGTACAGTTACATAGAAGGTAAACAAAGCAGTTACCACAAATGTAGGTCTTGATGCTGAGCTCACTAGTAGAATTGGCAAAGCAGCCAGGAACTATGGTCCTTTGCAAGACAGAGTATGGAACAATAACAAATTGCCAACTAAATTGAAAATCCGTATTTATGAGACGTGTTATCCACTTTTCTACATGGCTCAGAAACATAGGCAGCTTACATCAAACATATCAAAAGACTAAACAGCTTTCACATTACAGATATAGGCATCAATATATATTGGCACATGAAGAGAAGGGAGTTACCTTACAAGTGGAGAACCAGGTGTTGAAGGTCAGTTCAGTCAGGGTAGATGTGGTCCACTCCCAATAAATCCAATAAGTGTGTCTACAGGTGTGGACCTGTGCAAGGAATGCAGCGGATGATGCCTGCACTCTTGTGGAGTGTGCCATTAACAGCGGGGCTGGAATTTTAGCTAGGTTGTAGCAGGTTCTGATGCAGGATGTGATCCATGTCGAAATACACTGGGTCAAGATGGGAAGCCCTTTAATCCTCTTGGCGATTACAAAAAAGAGCTGTGGTGACATACAAAATGGCCTAGTGCATTCAATATAGAAGGCTAGGGCATGCCTGATGTCAAGGGAATGGAGTGCTCGCTCTTTGTTGCTGGCATGAGGCTTAGGAAAGAATACCGGTAGAAATATGTCCTGATTCACATGAAAATGCAAGATTAGTTTAGGTAGGAACATTGGGTGTGGGCGTAGCTGTACCTTGTCTTTGTAAAAGACCATGTAGGGGGGCTCGGAAGTAAGTGCTCTGAGCTCGGAGACCCTTCTGGCCAAGCTTATGGCCTGCAGAAAAGCCATTTTCCAGGAGAGGTAGGATAAGGGGCAGGTCACCGGTAGCTCGAAAGGGGGGCCCATAAATCTGTAAAGAACCGGGTTAAGGTCTCACTGGGGAACAGGCTGCCTCACCTGGAGATAAAGCCTATCTAAACCCTTAAGGAACCGGTCCACCATGGGATTGCCAAAGACTGACCTGTCCCCCATGCCCAGGTGGAAGGTAAAGATGGCCGCCAGGTGCACCTTATTAGAAGATATAGCCAGCCCCGGTAGCTTCGGGTACAAGAGGTCATCTAGCACAAGGGGAATAGAGACTTGTTGCTGTGGAAGCGGGGTGTTACCTTTCTGTCGGGACCAAATGCAGAAACGCTTCCACTTTGCCAGGTACGGGGTGCGAGTTGAGGGTTTCCTGCTTCCCAACAGAACTTCCCTAACAGAGTCTGAACACTGGAGTTCAGTTGGGGCCGAAGAGCAGACTCCATTAAGAGGAGCTTGAGACAATAGTGTCTCTCTCTCTCAATTCTGGGCTTGAATCCTCTGCAAATGGTGCACTTAGGGTGACCAGATAGAAAGAGTGAAAAGGACAGGATGGGCTGGTAATAGGTGTCAATATAAGAAAAAGCCCCGAATATCAGGACTCTCCCTATAAAATTAGGACATCTGGTCACCCTAGATGCACTTGTCTTGCAAATGGCCCTCTCCTAAGCACTTCAGACAAGCAGCATGCGGATCCCCTTTGGGTATAGGTTTACTGCACCTCTCGCACGGCTTGAATCCCTGGGGCTGTGGCATGCCCCGGTGCCTGGGGAAAATATTGAGGGGGAACCCCCCCAACTTAAACATACTAACTAATAAAACTGACTAACTAACAATCTAGTGAAAAGTAACAACTATAGACACAGAAAAATGCTACAAAACACTTGCAAAGCAAGAGACCAGTTGCTCCGATGACCATCACTGGTGGTAAGAAGGAAATGGGTAGGCAGCGGGTTGGCAGGGACCTATATACACCACCATAAAGGTGCCAGTCCCGGGGGCTCCACAGCCGACGTGACGGGTACTGCTAGGGTAAAACCTTCTGATGATCATGCACGCAACGCACGCACACACCTATCATGAAGGTTTAGGGCCACGTTGTATTATTTAGAAGTTTTGCTTTGTTAACTTGGACCAGACTGAGTCGTTTATGCAGGCTCTGAAGGCTATTCATAGGAGGTACAACCAGTGCTTGGCGGTGTAAAAGCCTGGCTAGAACCAGATGATTTTATACAGCTGTGTTTGAACAGGGGCAGATCAAGCAGTGGTTGTCTAGACAGCATGCGACAGTGAGCCTCTTTACCCCGGTCAACAGACTTGGGCTTGTGCTAGGACTCTAAAAATAAGGGTGTAGCTTGAATCCTGGTTTCTTACTCCAGTTTCTGGCCCTGACTCTGGCTCCAACATCTAGGCCTGGCTGTCCACATCCCAGACATGACATTTTCACCAGGGCCTACGTGTGTCTACAGCTGCATGACCTGTGAGACAAGTTGCAGAAGCGCTGCCTGTAGCATGCCACAGGCTCTGTGATAGCAGAGAGGCATGAGCGGGAGCAGAACCTGCCTCCAGGTTATTAGTTAGGGGAGCTCACAAAGGAGGTTCCACCAGATCGGCGCACCATGGTGTTTGTGTCAGCAGGGCTAAAGACCTCTAGGTAAAAGTTGCCAGGGAGAAAAGCCTCTATGAAAATTAAAGGGGATGAACTGAACGTGTGGACCCATGAAAAGATTAACTTTGTGTGTTTGAAAGATCTAGTCCAGGGGCAGGCAAACTTTTTGGCCCAAGGGCCACATCTGGGTATGGAAATTGTATGGTGGGATATGAATGTTCACAAAATTCGGGTTGGGGGGCAGGAGGGGATGAGGGCTCTGGCTGGGGGTGCGGGCTCTGGGGTGGGACTAGAATGAGGAGTTCAGGGTGTGGGGTGCAGGGGTTGGGGTAGGGGGGCGGGAGAGGGATCAGGACTGGAGGTCAGGGGTGCAGGCTCCGGGTGGTGCTTACCTCAAGCAGCTCCTGGAACGTCCCCCCTCTGGCTCCTATGTGGAGGTTCGGCTAGGTGGCTCTGCACGCTGCCCCATCCTCAGTCGCCACTCCTGCAGCTCCCATTAGACGCAGTTCCCAACCAATGGGAGCTCCGGGGGTGGTGCTTGGGGCGGGGGCAGTGCACGGAGCCCCCTCTCTGCCCCTAAACATAGGAGCCAGAGGAGGGACATGCTGCTGCTGCTGCTTCTTCTGGGAGCCTCAGCACATGCGTGTAGAGCAGCCTCCGACCCCGGTCCCCAGCTGGAGCAGGGCAAGCCCTAGACCCTGCTCCCCAGCAGGAGCTCAAGGGCTGGGTTAAACCAGCGGGAGGGCTGTAGTTTGCCCACCCCTGATCTAGTCCCTCTTGCTTGGACCCCACACAGGCCACTCCTAGAGAGATAGTAATGCAACAACAATCTATTGTCTAGAACAAAAGGCAGCGGTTGATACAAATAAAAACCACTTTAAAAAAATCCCAGAAAAAGTCAATTACGACAAGAGAGTCACCACCGAGGGTTGTACTCTACAGGATTTTAAAAGGGACAGCTGTTGGAAACACCCTTTTCCAGTTATTCTTATGGGGCCCAGTAACCATGGGAGGAAAGTTTTTTTATAAAGACTTACTGAAAAATTCCAGTTGAATGTATTCAGTTGGGCCTGAGAAGGACAGCTATCAGCTGCCTTTGTATAAAGAATTTCTTTGTAAGTATTCTTTTACCAACTGTGTGGAGGGTTTACCTGGTACTTTAATGATGATCAGCTGTTTCACTGTGAGCTGGGAAGTTAACAGGTGAGCCAGCCTTCTGATCACTTAGGCATCAATTATATTCCCTGGAGAAGGCTGACTAGGGACTGTGTAGCTAATTAGCTGATCATTCTGGGGGTGGATGAACAAATTAGCCATCAGCTGATGGCTATAAAAGAAGAAACTAGGTGATCATGGCTTAGACTAGATCAGCAGTTCTCCAACTGTGGGTCGGGACCTCAGAGTAGGTCATGACCCCATTTTAATAGGGTTGCCAGGGCTGGCCTTAGTCTTGCTGGGGCTCAGGGCTGAAACCTGAGTCCCACTGCCCAGGGCCAAAGCCCTAGGGCATCAGCTCTGAGTGGCAGGGCTCAGGTTACAGGCCCTCTGTTTGGCACTGAACCCCTTGGGCTTCGGCTTCCTCGCCCAGGCTGGTATGGCTTTGGCTTTGCTGCCCTGCCTGCCCAGTGTGGCAGGACTCAAGCTTTGGACCTCCCCTCCTGGGGTCATGTAGTAATTTTTGTTGTCAGAAGGGGGACATGGTGCAATGAAGTTTGAGAACCCCTGTACTAGATGATCATGATAGACTTCAAAGTCAGAAGAGGCCATGAGGTGCGGGTGGAGAGGAGTGGGTTAGCTGAGCCCAGTATACTTTGAGATCCCAAGGGAGAAAGAGCTCTGTTCCTCTGTGGCCCTGTGGGAAAGGGCAAGAAACCACTGAAATACTTTCCTGTACAGGACTGTACTGGGGTTCATGAAAATAATGTAAATAAATGATGTGGAGGTAATGTGGCCTCCCTAGGGATATTTCTTGGCCCCAGAGCATGGGGACAGTCCATTACACTGACCAGCAAAGTCAAGAAGATTATTGTGGTTGATCTGATGGACTTTGCTTGTGACAGTAATGAAGTTGAGGAAAGCCTCCACTAAGTATGCGTCACAGTTTACGGCTCCTGCACCTCTACTTCCTTTCTATACTTACCTATACTTTCTAAGCAAGCAGAATTTATTCTTAAGGTGAAAGCATTACAGAGAAAACAGCAAAAAAAGTACAAGAACTGGAACACAATAAACTTGCTAGAGAACACCCCCTCTAACAGGCAGGAGCAGTCCCTCACAGGGTTTTCCTTGGGTTTCGAGTTCATCATACCCTTTGCTCAGAATGAGAAAACAGTCTTATAGGGCTTCCGTAGGCTGAAGTCCTTCCAACCCTTCTCTAAGCTTGGGGCCCGCTGTGAACTGGAGGTCTGATCCATTTGCTGGACCAGAAAAAAAGCCAGGAGTCAGTTTAAACTCAGGTTATTTATCCCAGCATCCTCTCTTTGCTCGTCTGCTCATCTCTGGAAACGCCAGTTTCAACTTTTGAAGGGAGCATGAGTAGGTAATCAGCCAGATGGAGGGTTTCCTCCCCAGGGCTGAGCATCAAACAGCTGATAACCAGAGGAAAGACCTTAGCATACCCTCTCCGCCTAGCAAATTTACATACAATCACACAGTAACACAAACAATTGCATTTTTAATACAATGGACCCTAAAAGTATTAAAGTGAATTCAATATGGTTTAACTTAATTCAGTAAGGTTTATTCTGGATATTGCATACCTGTCAAAATCTGCACCACCAGAGCTGGAGTTGAATGTATATCATTCAGACTGTGTTCTGTCAGGGAAAAACAAGCCACACAATTGACCTAAAAACAAAAGTACACAGTTCTTTTAAAAAACCCTAGAGGTAAGTTACAGATCACAACCCTGGCACAGTAAATGTATCCTGGTAAGGCCCAAGTCCTTCTAAAAGCTGAGGGTGCCAGCAAAAAAATACAGATACCTTGTGGTAGATTTAAATGCTTCTATGCAAGAGGTTTACAGATGAAGAACAGGGCTTTTCCCTCCAGCATTCTACAGTTGTGGGAGAGGGGGAAACAACAGGATATATAAAAAAAAAAAAAAAAGAGATGATTTAATTGGCAAGCCTCCTTTTAATAGCCAACCAAAAATATGTCTAGCTGTGTGAAAAGAAACCTGAGCCTTCTAAATCTACTTATGAAATCATCCTCACAGCAGAAGAAGGCTATCCTGTATTCAGCCTTTGAAGATTTACTACCAGTCATCTCAGAAACAGTACCGACTACTTTAAAAGGAAACATCCCTTTGACACAGAACTACGGGCAAGTACTGAAAAAAAAAAAGAAAGAAATTTATAAAAACCCCTCTGTAATAAAATGTTCTCTCTTAAAAGAAAGACATCTGGTGAAACAGTCTGGGGTGGGGAGGGTTATCGGTCAGTCCTCTTAAGTTTTGTTATCCAATAATGGGGTTTTTAGACTAATTGATAATGGAGTATGCAGAAAAAAAAAAGTGTACCAGATGTCTGACCACCAGCTGGAGCAGTAAATGGCTCCCCCTCCAATGGAGAAAAATATCAGAACTATAGCAACTTACTTACTGGATGCTGAAAAGAAGAATATTCTCCAAAGGACTGATTTAATCAACAGTGAAAAGGCTAAATTTTACGCTGCTGTGCTTGAAAGGTATTTAACGTATGTAATCCAGTGTGATGTGAATAAAGGGAAAATAAGTCTGTTTCTTCCAGAACAGGAACAGAGTATGACTACCAAACCCCAAGAAACACTCAAATTCTGACACTGTTGCTCAGGAGGTGTTGAGCCCTGTAAATGGATGTTATAAGAAAAATGCTGAAGTATGGTTAAATATACTGGGCCATTATAAAAGCATTACTCAGAATGAGAAAGGAACTTTTGTGTACAAAGGATCCGTTGTTGTTAATGGTTCTAACATGCTAGATTTAATCAGGGGTGTCACACAGGCTCATTCCCTTCCTAACAAGAGCATACCTAAAAGGCTGGGATATTTTTATGAAAGCCATGGCTGAACTGAACACACTATCTTCTCTCATGGGCAGCACTACTAACAGAGATCCTTTGGGACGCCTGCAATCTTCTACCGCAGGGCTGGATCAAGAAACACCACTGTCATCACCTCTTTTACCTCCTAAAAAGGGGAAATTAGCTAAAAACAGCTTGGCCGAGGGTGTAATCTTCTTCATGTTTGAAGAACGTAATTTTAACAGATGTTACTGGTTTTGCTTTAAACATTTTTGAAAAGTACAGAAAACAATGTTCCAGTGTTTGGTTTCTTTGAGCTGCTCCATGTAAAAACCAAAAACCACCAGTCACTTGTCTGTAAACTCAGTAGGAGCTACTTTATTGAGAAAAGCGGTCATGAAAATCATTGCAAGAAACACTTGTCTGGGCTTGCTGAAACATTTTGAGGGGATTTAGACATGCCTGAGATTTTATGGGTTTTTATTTTATTATTTGCATTGTATTTATTTTTACAAGACTCACCACACCTTCTGGTCATTTCGTACTAAATCTCTGGAATACATTTTTTCAATCTGTTCAAAAGCTAAACCCTTGCTATGATGGGGTAAGAACCACACAGTGATTGCTGCCGTCAACAGAGAAAGGGGCTTGAAATTGTCCGGTGTGAACTCCTGCTGAGATAGCGCTTTGTCAGCATCCAAACAATATCTGAGCTAAATTATTGTGTAGTTCTTACGGGGGTGGTGAAGGAATCTGTGTTTCCCTTCCATGTTTGCCTGATTTCTAAAGATGTGCTCTTTAACAAGATGGTCTCTTTCTTACCTCAAGGGCTTGAGGGCTTCCGGGGTGATGCTATCAAACAGCCAATGACTAAGCACTGGAAGCCAGATTTCTGGCCCAGATACATTCTCTGGGGTTTGAAGGTCCTAGTCACACAAGGCCACCTTGATTGGCTCATGCTTTTGATCGGGCCTATGAGGAGACCTAGACTGAGAACAGCTGGTGTAGGGAAGCATAAGCAGGTCTCCGAAGGGACCCAGGGGTTGTCTAACCCCCACAAGTAAAAAAAACACACCTGTGTTGCATACCCTCTGTGGCAGGGTCTCAGGATACAGCCCTGGGTGTGATCTCCAGTCCAGCATTTTCTTTCCTGGGAGAATTGTGAAAACTGGCTGACAGCTTTACAGCAAGCAGTAAATAAAGCAGCAACAAACTGAATCCACTTTAGGCCAGTGTAAAGATTCTGGTTATCAACCCCAACTCATAAATCCACACAAGAAACCTCCAGCCATTTCACTAGGGATGGGGCAAACCTCAACCCTTTGGAATGCTTCTCCGAATCAGTCTGGACTGGGCGCTGCCTACGAACTGACTCCCTATGGGATTTCCCACACTGGCTTGAAACCCCAGCAACAGCAAAGCGAATGATTATGTTGGCACTCTCTCTAGGTTATTTTGGGGCTAGAAGGTTTCATTTGGAGGGTGGTCCAAACATTTTAGTTTTTGAAAGCTAAAATGACTGGTAGAAGTCAAAGAAAAAAAGCTTTGAAAACACCCTACAAAAAAAACCACCCGGCAGTAAACAAAACTCTTATGGGACTTTGTTTGCCGTGTTGGTCCCAGGACGCTAGAGACAAAGTGGATGAAGTGGTATCTTTTATTGGACCACCTTTTGTGGAGCTCAAAAGCGTGTTTATTTCACGAACAGAAGCTGGTCCAATAAAAGAGATTCCCTCACCCACCTTGTCTCGATATTTTGAAACAGGCAATTAACACCCTAACACTAAGTAAACCACAAAACCGTGGCATTTTGTTCCCAAATGGCTGCCTCATTAATCCAGGGCGGCCTGTTTGAATAGTAGTGGTATTGCTTTTTATGCGGACGTTGGGGGTTCCCAGAAGGAGCACAGGATTGCAGAAGGGATCCTTCAAACTTTCCTGTTCCTGGAAGTTTGAGAGGCTGCTCTATGGGAAAGTGCTGTAGAGGGCCACTTATCAGAAAGCACGGACATCCATTTCTTGGGGGTTGCTTAGTGGTTCTCCGTCCTCATATTCAAACACGGGCAAGGAAGCCAGACCAAAGCATCGGTTAATGATTTAACAACCACAAAAAGACCACCTGCTTCTTCCATGATTCAGTTACATTTGAGGGGCTTTCCCTAATGGGCTCAAACTATCCCAGCTGCCAAAGCCCATGACTCTCAGAGTCCTCTGTGGTTGATGTAATGAAGTAGTTCTAGCATGAAAGGTCTTTCCTCACCCTGCACTGCTGATGCTCCAGCTCTCCTGCAAAGGAGGAGTCAGGCTGCAGTGCAAGGGCTCTGTGTTGTGAGCCTCTTGGAGGCAGCCTGCAGGAAGGGAGGATGGCCACCTTTGCATCTTCCCCATTCCGGGATGTGCCAGGGGCTGAAACAGTGCTCTGCTAGCATAACTCAGAGCAGCTTCCTAAGTTACAGCAGCCCACCAGGAGTATGGCAGCACTATAGTGCCTTCCCTGGGCCCAGCCCCTGCACTAGTGACCGTGAGGGGGCTTGCATAGGGCCCCTGATACGTACGTGTGTGTGTGTGTGTTTGTAGAGCCATTGAAACCGCTTCAAGACAGCGCCCCTCGTGTGTGTGGATGTGTGTAGAGCCATTGAAACTGCTTCAAGCCAGTGCCCCTCATGTGTGTGGGTGTGTGTAGAGCCATTGAAACCGCTTCAAGCCAGCGCCCCTCGTTCTAGCACCTATGCCTACCTCAGAAGCATACAGGGCTGTGCCAATCTGTTCTGGATTCAAACCAGAGGTTCCTTTGCCATGTCCAGATATTTCCCACCTGATGCTTGCTTTACTACTTCAAAAGATTCCAGTTATTAGCCCTAGAGGTGGAAGGGAGAGTGGGAAGAGGGGATCAGATTGCTCTCCCCACCTGCAGGGGCCCAGACTCTGCCTTCTGCTCAGTAAGCCTGAAATGAACCACCACAGAACGGTCAGGAATGCCAAGTGCAGCCCCAGGCAGAGACAGCCGTGGTGCAGAAGAGGATAGCAGCCACCTTGTTGCAGGGCAGGTATACCCTGTCACCCCTATGGGCATTATGGCCCTGTGGCCAAGTCCAGCAAACTGCTCTTCCTTTCAGGCCAGTATAGCCTAATGGTCTGAGTCAGACGGACTGTCCTTAGATTCAGGGCAGCACAGCCTAGCAGCCTACATCTATAGCCCATGGCAGCATGGCACAATGACTAGAGGCTGGGGAGCTGTCCTAAGAATCAGGGCAGGTAGGACCACCCTTGCATGCTGGACAGTATGGCCTAGTGACCAAAGGAGGGTGGGCTGCCACCCAGGGGTGGGTTGGCAGCTGGGATAGGGGACCCAGGCCCTCCCTACGCCACTGGGTCCCAACCCAGGACCATATCAGCAGCAATCATATCTGCCGCTGAGTCAGTGGAGACATCTCGGAAACACACTGAGACTGTTTCTGGTACCACAACCAGATCAATATCTGGTCTCCCTGGGCTATTTCCTACCTGGTTTTCCTCCCCCATAGCCCACAGGTTCTCCAAGGTAGTTGGAAGGCAAAGCTCCCAACAACTCTTTCCCCTCGTGGGCTTCTGTGGACAGCTGGACATTTACCTGGGTCTCGGTGTGCCTGGCCTCTGAGGTCTGAGATTCCAACAGCTTCCAGACAGGAGCCTACACCACACATCTCTCCACCCCCAATCAGGCCAGGCCAGGCCAGGCCAAGCTGCTCCCTTTTATACTGTGGTTTCAGTTGGAGCATGCCCAGGATGGGAGAGAGGGCGTGGCTTCCTCCCCTCATAGTATGGGGTTAACCCCTTCCAGCCCAGTGCAGGGCAGGTGTACCCCATCGCACACCTCTATCAGGACTTTGCCACCTTCTGAGGCAACATCAGTGCCATAAGTATCAGCACCAGCCCTGAGATACCTACATCCAGGCATTCATGCTTTGATCAGTTTCAGGTGATATGTTAATTAATTTAAGATGGATCCAGCCTGCCTCCCTCCCTGGATCAATGTGCTTTTGCCTTCTCTCAGACATTTCAAGCAGCGAACTGCTTAGAATAGGGGCCCTGGGCGCTGTCCTTGTATGTAACAATGCATGAATACCAAAGAATTTCCTATTTCATCACCTTTCCAGTGCAATTTCCTCTCTGCAGGTTTTCAGCCTGGCTATCAGCAGGGGCCAATACAGCATTTTTTATTGAGAGGCCTGAAAACCATTGTACTACCCTCACCTTCCAAAAAAATATCACTGACCTGCAGGAAACAGGGCTAGAAACAATGTAAAAAATAAAGGACAGTTGATTTCTCCTTCACCCTTCTATGTTCCTTGAATACGCAGGGAGGCAAAGGCAAGTTCCAAGTAGCACATTAGCCTGTGATCTCATTAGCTCTCCTAACCGAAGGGACAGGCCTGGCCAGTGCTTGGGACAGAGCCTGCAGAGTGAAGTGGTATTAACAGCTCAGTGTTCAGTATTTCACACTGTACTGACACAGCAGGAGTTGCCTTCTTCTAGCAGAGAGAAGACTTGGACCACTTCTGCTACAATCAGCGCCAGCTGGACTCAGCCCTTTATGGCTGCAAGCAGTAGGAATTCAGGAAAAAGGAGCACTGATTTGTTTAGGCATGGTGATGATCAGGACTTGTTTCTCGCCCATTACACATACACCATGACCCCTTTAGAAGCCATGAGTTAGTAGCTATCATGCTGGGAAATTAAACCCAGACAATCGAGACATGAACAACAGGGAACACCTCTATCAGGTTTTTTGTTATTGCCTTCTGAAGCCCTAATACACCAGAACAATAAGTTTGAGTCTCTACCGGTGAGTTTCCAGCTGCAAAATAGGGGTACATGATGTAACCAAGGTCACAGAGAAACCTCCAAGCTAAGAGTAAAACTCAGCAGGCCCTGGATGCTGCAACAGACAGTCCAGACCGCTAAATCATACCACTCATCTGGAAGTTAAGGCCCTGGACCAGCAAAGCACTTGAGCAAGGCAGTACTCCTGCGCTTTAAGTTAAGCCTCTACTTAAGGGCTTTGTTGAACAAAGGTCTATGTTTTTAAGTGGGAGTAATTAAGACCCTACTCATTTGACATTTGTCAAACTCGCACAGGCACAGGCTTCCTCCAGGCCCCGGGGATGCTCAACCCACTGTTCTACCCCCACACAACCCTTCCCACCCAGTTCTGCCCCCTCCCCCAAGCATGCCCCAACCCTGTTCCTCCCCCTCCTGCCCAGTACCTCCTGCATGCTGTGGATCAGCTGATTGTGGTGGGTGGGAGGCAGTGGGAGGGGTAGGAGTTGATTGGTGGGGCTGCCAGCAGGTGCGAGGTGCAAGGAGGGAGGGAGCTAGCTGCCAGTGGATGCTAAGCACCCGCAAATTTTTTTCTGTGGGTGCTCCAGCCCTATTCTATTCCATACAAGCCTTCTGGTCTTGTTTCCTACTACTGTAACTTGCAGATTCACAAAGTTGCAGAACTTCATGCAAGAAATTAATCCTGCCCATGGCGATCTTGGTTTTGAGGCTCTGTTCCACATTTAGCCCCGAAATGTAGGAGTTGAGATTACGCATAGGAATCCAACCTCACCACGTTTGTTTGGTGGATATTCCTTCCCCAGGAAGGCACTGTGCTCTAGGGCTGATGTAGGTTTCTCTCTCCAGCACCTTCGTGAGCTAGGAGTTAGTGATTTTAAGAGTAGATAACCCTAGCATTTTGAGCTTGGTTTGTTACAGTTTATTTAGGCTCTACCTTCCTTTCCTTGGATTTAGGGAAGGAATGTGTTATATATACACTGTATAGGAATATAAATGTGGAACAATCACAATGAAGCACTCGTAATGAGAAGATTAAAAGTTATTTGTTATCCTCTCAGCTCCAGCTGCCCTTCTAGCAAGCAGCTTTGCCCCTGTGAATCAGCAGAGCCAGCTGCAGGAGCAGACAGCCTTTCCTATAACAGGACGAGGCGTCAGCTCCTGGAGCCAAACCGCGAGTGTTCTACAGAAAGAGTGCTTTGTGAGGGCTGCGTGAGGCAGTGCAAACAGACAAAACAGACACAGCCACGGCCCAGAAACAGAGACCTCTCCCTCCCGCGACACATGGACCAGAACGATATCAGACCACAGTTGTGGGTTTTTAATAAAAGCGCTTTAAGACATCATGAGCGGCACAAGATGCAGCAGACCTCACCACTTAACAAAACCAAATCAGGGCAGGAGCACACTGCTGGGGGTTTCAGAGAACCAAATATCCTCCCCTCCACCCACCCCTTCAACAGCCAATCACATCAGAAATGAACAGGCTGCTGAGTTACCCATGCCCCTCTAGAATTATGAGGAAGGCTGAATGTAGAGGGATGGAGGCAGCTGGACTAGACCCAGGAAATCAACTGCCAGACTAACATCTTTGATTAAGTAGGTAGGCTGCTCCTAGGGTAAGCGAACCAAGAAGCGTCATGCTAACCTCAGTGGACACAGCGTGCTGTGGAATGCCCCAGGACCCACAGGATATTCGTCTCCTCCATCCAACTTTCATGAACTACTGCACAGAACCAGTGGACTGTCTCTGGTACAAGTCACCGCTTAACCCTCACTATTATTGGTTAAGCCTGTTCCCATATCCAGACTGCAGGCTACTAGCAGGGCACATTTGAAGGACCAGGAGCCTTGTTTTAGAACTCCCGACCCAGCCCCCCTCACATTACAAGGCAATAAGGGTGTGTATGGGATCTGCTAGACGAATGCATTAGCTAAACAGCTGGTTCAAAGAGAGAGAGGATGATGCCTGTACTAGAGAGTCTCCATGTCTGTTTAAGAGCATGGGTGTGTGGTGAGAAGGGGAAGGGGAACGGCTTGTTCTCAGAATCCCAGCACACAGGCGAGAGCTTTGGAAGATTTTTATCCCTGCACATTGTTCTTTGGGTAGCGCCGGCGGCTCAGTATCTGTAGTGGTCTGGCTTGAAGGGCCCTTCTTTCGGCAATCCCAGGTACTTGGCCTGCTTGTCACTCAGTTTTGTCAGCTTCACGCACAGTTTATCCAGATGAGCGGCCGCCACGGCTTCATCCAGCTGAAAGACAACAAGAAAACGTTAAGCTCGGAGGTTCAGTCCAGTGCTGAAGGCTGGTGGAGTCCTTGAAGTGGTGCCCACTGGTGGCCATCACACCAGGGAGGCCCAACCGCCAACCCCAAGGGTTAAATGTAACAGGATCTACAGAGGAGTGAGAATGAGATGGTCCTGCTCTTCCCAGGTCCCCCCCTTTGTCCTGAGTACAGTGATCTCTTTACACCTGAGCAGTCAGTAACGAAATCATTCAGCTGCAGCTTCCCCACATCACCTGGCTCAGTCAATCTAAAGTCCAATCACAAGGCAAGAGATTAACTTGTGGCAGCCTTTCCTGGACTGTACATTTTTGTACCCAATGTAATCTCCATGCATTAGCTCAAGAGCAGGGAGCAAGCTAGTCAGCTAAAAACAAAAACAAAAAAAGTATCCGGCCTCGTTGTGGTGGACAGAAAAAAGGTTAGGCTGGTAAAGTCAACCATGCTGCCAGCCTCTCTTCTCCAGGCCCTAACAGTATCTCAACAGGGTACTATATTGTCCAACGGGGAGATTTTAGATAAGCCATAAGACTTACAGAAGAGTTCCCCAAAAAAAAGACTATTACCTACCTTTCGTAACGGTTGTTCTTAGAGATGCATTGCTCATGTCCAATCCAATAGGTGCGTGCGTGCCGCATGCATGATCATGGGAAGGTTTTACCCTAGCAGTACCCGTCGGATCAGCTGTGGAGCCCCCTGGAGTGGCGCCTTTATGGTGGTGTATATAGGTCCCTTCTGACCTGCAGCCTGCTCAGTTCCTTCTTACCCGAATACTCCAACAAAGGGGAGGTGGGTGGGATTTGGACTAGATATGTGCAACACATCTCGAAGAACAGCAGTTACGAAAGGTAGGTAACCGTCTTTTCTTTGAGTGATTGCTCATGTCCATTCCAATAGGTGACTCCCAAGCAATTTCAACGGAGAACGGGTCGGAGTTCACCGGTTGCTGATTGCAATACTGCCCTGCCAAAGGCCGCATTGTCCCTCGCCTGTTGGGTGATGGCGTAGTGCAACGTAAAGGTGTGGATGGAAGACCACGTTGCTGCCTTGCATATGTCTTGGATAGGGACCTGTGCAAGGAATGCGGCAGATGACGTCTGGGCTCTTGTGGAGTGCGCTGTTAACGGCGGGGCTGGAATTTTAGCTCGGTTGTAGCAGGTTCTGATGCAGGACGTGATCCATGACGAAATACACTGGGTCAAGATGGGAAGCCCTTTAATCCTCTCGGCAATTACAAAAAAGAGCTGTGGTGACATACAAAACAGCTTAGTGCATTCAATATAGAAGGCTAGGGCATGCCTGACGTCAAGGGAATGGAGTGTTTGCTCTTTGTTGCTGGCATGAGGCTTAGGAAAGAATACTGGTAGAAATATGTCCTGATTCACATGAAAATGCGAAACTAGCGTAGGTAGGAATCCTGGGTGTGGGCGTAGCTGCACCGTGTCTTTATAAAAGACCACATAGGGGGGCTCGGAAGTAAGTGCTCTGAGCTAGGAGACCCTTTTGGCCAAGGTTATGGCCACCAGAAAAGCCATCTTCCAGGAGACGTAGGATAAGGGGCAGGTCACCAGTGGCTCAAAAGGAGGGGCCCATAAATCTGTAAAGAACCAGGTTAAGATCCCACTGGGGAACAGACTGTCTTACCTGGGGATAAAGCCTATCTAAACCCTTAAGGAACCAGCCCACCATGGGATTGCCAAAGACTGACCTGCCCCCACACCCGGGTTGAAGGCCAAGATTGCCGCCAGGTGCACCTTAATAGAAGATATAGCCAGCCCTGGTTGCTTCAGGTAAAAGAGGTTGTCTAGCACAAGGGAAAAAGAAACTTGCTGGTGGGGGGTGTACCTTTCTGTGGGGACCAAAAGGAGAAGCACTTCCACTTTGCCGGGTACATTGTGCAAGTGGAGGGTTTCCTGCTTCCCAAGAGAACTTTCCTAACAGAGTCCGAACACTGCAGTTCAAGCAGGTTTAGCCATGGAGTTTCCATGCCATGAGGTGGAGAGACTCCAGGTTGGGGTGCTGTAGTCTGCCATGATCCTACGTGATGAGGTCCGGGAGCGTGGGGAGGGCCACGTGGGATGCACCACGCTGGAGTCCTGCCTACTATTCTTGGCAGGGAAGCAGCCCTGCTCTGCCTTCTTCTTTTTGTGCCGCACTGGGGATTGTGAACAGTACTGCACCGATGAGCTGGCCTTCCGCGCAGGGGAGCCGTGTCGATGCTCCTTATGCAAGTCCTTCCTTGGTGCCGAAGTGTCCCGCACCGAGGCCGGTGCGTTATGCACTGAGGCTGCCGGTGCAGACTCTTGAGCCGGTTGGGGTCGAAGCACAGACTCCATTAAAAGGAGCTTGAGGCGATAGTTCTGGGCTTGAATCCTCAGCAAGTGATGCACTTGTCTTGCCAATGGCCTCTCCTAAGCACTCCAGACAAGCAACATGCGGCTCCCATTTGGGCATAGGCTTACCGCACCTCTCGCATGGCTTAAATCCCTGGGGCTGCGGCATGCCCCAGTGACGGGGAAAAATATCGCAGGGGGAACCCCCCAACTTAAACGTACTAACTAATAAAACTGTCTAACGATCTAGTGAAAAGTAAGAACTATATACACAGAAAAATGCTAGAAAACACTTGCAAAGCAAGAGACCAGTTGCTCCGATGACCGTCACTGGCAGGAAGAAGAAAACGAGCAGGCAGCGGGTCGGCAAGGACCTATACACACCGCCATAAAGGTGCCAGTCCCGGGGGCTCCACAGCCGACCCAACAGGTACCGCTAGAGTAAAACCGTCCGACGACTGCGCACACGGTGCATGTGCACACCTATTGGAGTGGACATGAGCAATCACTTGAAGATGAACGGAGACTTAACAGGCATTCCAGTTTGGGTACGTGTAGACTAGGAATATACATGAAGGTGAGCTAACTTGATGTAGACCCTGGAAGGTATAAAACTGTGCCGTCACTAGGGAAAAGAGAGCTAAGCTACAGCAAGGAAGCTAAGCTCAATATGCGTTCCTAGTGACGTAAGCCCTTGGTGCGTTTTATTCCAGAGGTGGTTCCAATGCAGGGTGTCAAACACACCCAAGTGGTTCAGTATTAATCCCCAAATCTCCAGCACAAAAAGGGCTACAGTAATGAGCCGCCCTTTTAGAACAATGCTATTTTCATAAAGCATTTGAAAAAAAAAAAAAAAGAAAATGAAGAAGCCCACTCCACAAAAAAAAGTCTTTTGCAATCTATTTGTGCAACGCCCATATTTGGGCTATATATTTGTGCTTTGGGGTTCCTTCGACTGGTTAGGCCATATATCGTCTCCTGTAATGAATGCTACTAACAATATCTGTTCAAGGAAGATTTAAAATACCTGCATTCCCGTTAGAAAAATGGAGGAGAAAAATATATAGGAAGTGGAAGAGGGCTTGAAAAGTAGAGATGAGCAAATCACCAAAGAATGTAAGGGAGCCAAGGGCACGAAGTGACAATGCTGTGTAAGAGGGTCACAGGAAAGAAAGATCTAAAAACCTGCAAAAGGGAAGTTAGTGAAGAAGACAGGAATGCTAAAGGATTTAGAAAGTGAGGAGGTAATGGCACCAGTGCTCCAGATGGCTTCAGAATTTGCACTGAAGAAAAAACCTTCTGTAGAGATGCTTGTGGCTGTAATCGGGGAGATGAGGAACAAATGGCAATACCAAAGATGAAAGAAAAAAAAAAATCTATAGCAAGTTACAGTCTGGATAAAATGCACCTGAATATCAGAGGAACACACAGACTGAAAATAAATCATGGGCGACGAGAGCTATTTGATCAATGTAAAAAGAAGCCCTGTTTTGAAGGAAGAACAAGGAATCATCGTGCTAATCAGCCAGATGTATAACCTGTGCAAAGCACCAAGCCATAAAGTAAGGGGTTTATCAGAACATTTGGAAGAAATGCATCTGAGCACCAACTGTTAGTTTTGAAAAACAGATTTGCTTGGCATGTTCCTGGAAGCAATTACCCTATTTTAGTCTAAAAAGGAACAGAGTGATACAGACTAACACACTTCCTGAACTCAGCCACAGTGAAACTGGATGTGACATCAACATTGTTTCATGCACTGCCATGTGCAAACTGCAATACCAACCACTGGGAGCCCCAGCTGATGAGGAAAGTGTCCATTGTAAGATAACCATGTTTCCATTTCCATGAGACGTTTAATATCACATAAAGGAATTCTGAATTCAGGAATAATAGATGAAAACTATGTGGCGACTATCGAAGTAGTGAACAAACAAGGAACAGAGTGATCAATAAAAGCAGGGCTAGGCAATGGAGAAAAAGATCAAGCGGTACATTTTATGGATCTACATTCAGATCTAGATTTTCCCCAGAGAAAGGAGTCCGTATACACACCCACCCCTTCCACCCACAGAACCAAGATGAAGCACGATCTTTGAGTGAGGAGCACAGTAGGCTATAGGTAATCAAATAAAAATCAATACCAATTAAAGGAGAAGTAAGCAGCCCAGACACAAAACAGAGACCTCTGCTTGATAAGCAGCAGATTTAGAAGAAACTAATTTGCAGCATGAATCTATTACAAAAAGCAAATGCTGCTATCAGTGTTCAAATGCATAGCTGGAGAGGTAGCGATGCCATTGTGCATAGCTCTGGTGCAATTACTCACGGAACCGTGTTCTGGTCCCTGCAGTTAGGAAGAATACAGCAAAGCTGGAGCAAACCCAAATAATGATAAGAACTGGCAGATAAAGCATCCGGAGAGACTGAAGTAGATAACTTCGTAGCTAGGGCAGCATTAAATCATAAGCACAGGCGCACGCCTCGGGCCCCAGCTCCTGGAAGAGTCCTGCAATGAGGCCTGACTCTAAGCTTCCACTATAAAAAGGAAGTTTCTATCTTACAGGCTGCGGAGAACAGCATGAAAACATGACCTGCCTGCCTGGGCCTGCAAAGAGCCTGAAACAATAGCTCTGAAAGGGGTGAAACGTCCTGTGCCTCTCAGTGGGGTGTTAGCTCCATGACCCACTGTTCTAAGGACCTCACCCACCCTATCACAGCAAAGGGCTGTGTGTATGGCAGAAGGTAAAACAGTGCAGAGGACCCAGCCTGCCCTACACACCAAATACACCCCCCTAGAGACTCTCTCTTTCCCTCTTGCTGCCACCACCCCAGCTTGTCCACAGAGGGAAAGGGAAATCCTTCTGCCACCCTTGCTATTCACCAGGGGAGGGTGCCCCTTCTGCTGTTCCTGGGGGGCATCAAAAGGCCCCATGTCACCACCCCTGCCTCTCTGGGAGGGAAAGGAGTCCTGGACAGAAGGGGTCCTTTCTGCTGCGGCTATTCCAGGTAGGCGCAAAGCCAGGGCATAGGGGTGGGGCCACAGAGTGGAGTCCTAGGGGACCCCCTGTTGTGGCACGCCTGGGGCCCTGAATTGCCTGGATCCTACCATGCATATAATGTAGAAGAGTAAGGCAGCAGTTTGTAAGTCCCTACGTTCCCATCTGAAGATGAGAGAACAAGAAGCAAATCACTTGGATTATACTTAGCTCTTCTTTCAGAGACCAGTATCCTCTCCCCATTTTACAAATGGGGAAATGGGGAGGTGAAGTGACTTGCCCTCGGCTGTCACCCCACAGGTCAGTTGCAGAGCCAGGAATAGGACCCCAGTTTCTGGCGCCCTACCCACCAGACCATGCTGCCCTCCTCCTCTAATCAAGAGTTCAGCTAGGGTATTCAGGAAGCATTTTTCCACAGTAAGAGCACCTGGGCAGTGGAAGGAGACAGTCACTGCAGAGACACAGGAACAGGTTCGATAAGCAGTGAACAGGCTTGGAAGTGACAGCAGGCGAGGGGGCCATTGCATCAGCTGAGTGGCTTTCCCTGGCCCATTTGAAAACAATTTTCAGTTTATTTATTAGAAGCATTTGCTGAAACAGAAAAACTGGCCAAATCTATGCAGAAGAACGCTTCAGTTTACATTTTCAAAAATGCTAAAAAAAAGAATAAAAAATGTAACCCCCCCACTTTCTCTCCAGTGGTGAATAAACAACACGCCCTGTGCACCAAGGGGGTCAGGAGTCACAGGTTTCCCAGGGTAAAAGACGAATCACTGCCACAAAACCCAGAGAGAAGGAGATCCACTTGCAGAGGAGGTGGAACAGAGCAGAGTTTGTTTCCCATGTCCCCAGTGCTATAAACAAAACTCAACAGAAAAGGCTGCTTTCCTCAGGGCTCGGGAAGATGCCCAGAGGAGGCAGCATTCGTGCTGGAGAGGGAGAACTGCTCAGTGCCGCAGACTCCAGCTTCCAGGCCAAGAGGTTCGGCTGGCGGCCCTGTCGGGGAGAGACAGCCCTGTTCAATTTGCACCCCAGCCAGAAAGATGCGAATTGCTGACTGGAACAGCCACCCCTGACAGGAGCTGCCTTTAGGCTAGTTCACAGCTGCTCCGGTTGCTGGTGCAACAGGCTATAAAAACAGAAAAGCAATTTATCCACTGAGTTCTCACTTTAAACACAAACCGCCTTTGGCTGAGTGAAGGCTGCTGTCAGAGCCATTCCAGTCGCTCCTCTGGCTGGACCCTCGCTCAATGGTCTTGTCACAGCACCAACAGACGTGCCAAAACTTCAGGTGATAACAGGGGAACGAAGAGTGTTCACACGGGCAGAGTGAGAACGCACGGGGTTTCCTTTACTATATACAGTATCCCAACTGGCTGCTTGACCTAGGCACTCTCCCTCCTCTCCTGGCACCTGGGAGAAAGGAGGTGGTTACTCACCGTGTGCAGTAACGGAGGTTCTTTGAGATGGTTGTCCCTGTGGGTGCTCCACTGTAGGTGTTTTGCACCCCTGCACTTCTAGTCAGAGATCTGCATTAGCAGTGCCCCGGTTGGCTGCTCCAGGCAGCTACCCAGCACATGCAGCCCCCCGCCCCCCCCCCCCCCAGTTTCTCTTCAATCCTCTGGGGTAGAGAAGGAACTCTGAAGCAGAGGGGAGGTAGTGGAGCACCCACAGGGACAACCATCTCAAAGAACCTCAGTTACTGCACAAGGTGAGTAACCTTCTCCTTCTTCGAGGAGCATCCCTGTGGGTGCTGCACTTTAGGTGACTGTGGAGCAGTGCTCTTTGGAGGGGAGGGGCTTCTGAGTTACTGAATGCATGGTGGATAGCACCGAACATCCAAAGTGAGCATCAGCAGCTGAATGTTGCTCTACGGCGTAATGTTTGGTGAAGGTGTGGGCTGATGCCCAGGTAGCTGCTTTACAAATGTCAATGATAGGTACGTCTTTGAGAAAAGCTATTGATGTGGATATAGCTCTCGTAGAGTCCATGCAAAGTCCGGAAGGAGGTTCTAGATCGTGTTTTGAATAGAATAATCGGATACAGTCAGAGATCCATTTCGAGAGTCACTGTTTGGAAATGGTTTGGCCTTGGGAATGTTCTGTTGTGGATACAAGTCATTGGGATGATTTTCTGGATGTCTTTGTTCTTTCTATATAGAACGCAAGCGCTCTACGAACATCCAGCGTGTGAAGGGACACTTCCCTGCTGTCAGCATGCGGCTTTGGGAAGAATACAGGTAAGTAGATGGGTTGGTTGAGATGAAAGAAGGAGGCAACCTTGGGTATAAATTTTGGATGTGGACGTAAGATTACCTTGTCCATGAGGAATATGGTATAGGGTGGGTTTACCATTAGGGCACCCAGCTCTCCCACCCTCCTTGCTAACGTGATCGCCACTAGGAAGGCGACTTTCATGGATAAGTGTAACAGTGAGCTAGAGGCTTGAAGGGTTTGCCCACAGGAGTACAGAGAACAAGGTTGAGGTCCCACATAGGGGTTGGGTCTCTCAGTGTGGGATAAGTATGCGCTATGCCTTTGAGAAAGCGTTTAGTTAGAGGAGGGTGGGCGAAGACAGTGAGTCCATCTACCTTAGAGTGGTAAGTGGTATATGCAGATAAGGGCACTTTGAGGGAACTAATGGAAAGGCCAGATTTTTTGAGCATCAGCATGTATTCGAGTACTGTGGGTAGTGGTGCTGATTGTGGGGTAACTTGTATGTCTCTGCACCATATAGAAAAGAGTTTCCGCTTATGCATGTATCTTTTTCATGAAGTGAGTCATCGGCTGTTCAGTAAAATAGCCTGTACTTCCCTGGAACAGCATGACTCTAGGTTCGTCATCCATGGATTAGCCACGCCTTGAGATGCAGAATCGGAATGTTGGAGTGGCGGAGGCGTCCTGGGTCAGCAAGTTAGGCACAAGGGGAAGGGTCTGTGGCAGTCTTGCAGCCATCTCATTCAGGTATGGAGACCATGTTTCTTTGGGCCATGTTGGTGCAACTAGAATTACTCTGGATTCGTCCTTTATCTTGAGTATGCAGCTCAATAGTCGAGTTGGGGGGAAAGGCATACATCAAGGGGGCTTCCCATTTCATGAGGAAGGTGTCCCCCAGGGAATTGTGTCCAAGTCCTGCCCGGGAGCAATATTGTAGGCATTTGGCATTGTGATAGGTTGCAGAAAGGTCTAATGAGGGAAAACCCCATTGGAGGAATATAGTTTTCAGGATTCCTGGGTCCAGTTCCCATTCGTGCATTTGCGAGAAGTTCCTGCTTAGGTCATCTGCTGAGACATTCTGGCTTCCCAGTAGGTAGGCTGCAATGAGATTTATGTTGTTGGAGATGCACCATTTCCAGAAGTGAACTGCTTCTGCGCAAAGCAGGTAAGATCAGGCCCCGCCCTGGCAATGTATGTAGAACATAGTGGCCAAGTTGTCCGTGGGGATCTGGACAGCCTTGTTGCGTATCAGTGGCAGAAAGCGGTGGCATGCATTGAGAACCACCCTGAGTTCCAATAGATTTATGTGTAGGGTGGATTCTGCAAGGGACCACCGGCCCTGGATGCTATTCTCGGACAAGTGTGCTCCCCATCCCATGAGGGAGGCATCCGTGGTGACAGTTACCAATGGGGTATGTTGTGCTGATGTTCCGTTCCAACAAACGTTGGTTTGTTTTGTCCACCATGTGAGTGAGTCTTTTACCCCGCTGGGCATTGTCAGTCGTCTGTGGATGGAATGCTTGTGGGGAGTATAGCCAGTACGAAGCCAGGTTTGTCGACACCTCATACAAAGCCTGGCATGCTTCACAATAAACGTGGTGGCTGACATGAGCACTATGAGTTGTAAGCACATTCTGGCGGACGCTTGTGGTATGTTTTTTACCGTTGTAATGAAGTTCATTAGGGTAACAAAGTGTTGTTGAGGGAGTCGTGCCAATGCCGTGATGCAGTCTAGGTGTGCCCCTATAAAGTCCAACTCTTGGGTTGGAATTAGGGTGGATTTCTGAAAGTTGATGTGTAGCCCTAGTTTTCAGAGTAACAGCCATGTTAGTCTGTATTCGCAAAAAGAAAAGGAGTACTTGTGGCACCTTAGAGACTAACCAATTTATTTGAGCATAAGCTTTCGTGAGCTACAGCTCAATTCATCGGATGCATACTGTGGAAAGTGTAGAAGATCTTTTTATACACACAAAGCATGAAAAAATACCTCCCACCCCACCCCACTCTCCTGCTGGTAATAGCTTTATCTAAAGTGATCACTCTCCTTACAATGTGTATGGATAATCAAGTTGGGCCATTTTCAGCACAAATCCAGGTTTTCTCAATCTCCCCTCCCCCCCGCACAAACCCAGTGTGTGTGTGTGTGGGAGGGGGGGTTTGAGAAAACCTGGATTTGTGCTGGAAATGGCCCAACTTGATTATCCATACACATTGTAAGGAGAGTGATCACTTTAGATAAGCTATTAGCAGCAGGAGAGTGGGGTGGGGGGAGGTATTTTTTCGTGCTTTGTGTGTATAAAAAGATCTTCTACACTTTCCACAGTATGCATCCGATGAAGTGAGCTGTAGCTCACGAAAGCTTATATTCAGGCCCTAGTTTTGTAAACAGGGTTGTAGTGATGTGAAGGGCATCAACTGCAGCCTGGTACGTGGAAGCTTTTAGGAGGCAGTCGTCTAGGTAGGGAAATATTATCACACCCTGTCTGCGAAGGCATGCTGAGATGATGGCAAGGACCTTTGAGAATACCCGTGGGGCTGTGGATAATCTGAATGGAGCACTCAGTACTAGTAGTGGAGGTTCCAGAGTGTGAAACAGAGGATCCTTCTGTGCACTGGATGAATAGTGACGTGGAAATCGGTGTCTTGTATGTTGAGGGCCGAGAGCCAACCTCCTTTCTTCAATGCTGGGATTATGGTTGCTAGGGTTATCATCTTGAAGCGCTGTGTTCTGACTAACTTGTTTAGCTTGCGCAAGTCCAAGACGGGCCTCCATCCACCTGTTTTCTTCTGGGTGAGAAAGTGTGAATAAAATCTGCTCCCCCTGTGCTTGGCAGGTACAGGTTCTACAGCACCTAGTTGCAGGAGGTGGTTTACTTCCTGCTGTAACAGACAGTTGTGAGATGGGTCCCTGAAGAGGGACGGGGAAGGGGGGTGGGTAGGCGGGATAGAGGTAAAAGGGATAGAATAGCCCTTGCCTATAAATTTCCAGAACCCACTTGTCTGATGTAATCGTTGCCCAGACCGGGTAGAAGGGTGTTGGGTGGTCCCTAAACAGGCAGGAGGTTATGAGGGACTGTAGCAGTGGCGGGGCTCTCGTGCCCTCGACCAGCACTTCAAAATGCTTGTCTGGAAGTGGATGGTTGAGACGTCGCTGACTGCTCTGGGGCTTGTCGGCATCTTGTCTGATGATGTTTGTGGTGCTGGGTATACAGCCTCTGAGGATGGGTATACAGAGTAGTGCGGAAGCATTGGGTATAAAATCTGCCCTGTTTCTTTTTGTTCCCAGGGGCATATATTCCGAGGGTTTTCAATGTGGCACGGGAATCCTTGAGAGTGTGTAAGGTTGCATCTCTGCCTTTCACAAATAGGTTTTGACCTTCAAAAGGTAAGTCCCCCGACTGTCGCCTGAAGTTCCTTGGGGAAGCCTGAAAGGTGGAGCCAGGACACCCTTCGCATGACTACACATGTGGCAATGGAGCGGGCTGCCATGTCAGCGGAGTCCAGGGAAGGAGGGAGCCCTTCTGTTAGGTTAGCTTTATACTGTTCTTTATTTGTTGGAAGATGTTCAATAAAAGTGGTCATTTGTGCAAAAATGTTGTGTGTTCTTGGACAGTAATGCAAAATAGTTTGCTATGAGAAACTGGAGGGTTGCCAAGGAACAGGCCTTCCTGCCAAAGAGGGCTAGGTGCTTCCAATCTTTATCATTAGGGGTGGTCTTAGCCAGCTGTTGCTTTCCCCTTTGATTAACTGCCTCCACCACCAATGAATTAGGGGTGGGATGAGTGAACAAAACTTGGCTCCCTTAGCTGGGACATAGCCAGTGGTGAGCTGGAGCCAGTTCGCACGAACCAGTTGTTAAATGTTGAAGCTGGTTTAGAACCGGTTGTTAAAGGGGTGGGCAAACTTCGGCCTGCCTGAGCTCTCAGCTGGGGAGGCTCCCCTGAGAATCCCTTTTTAATTTTTACTCACCCGGCAGTGCCCTGGGTCTTCAGGGGCACTGAAAGGCCCACCGCCAAAGTGCCACCGAAGACCCGGAGCAAGTGAAGGAACCGGTTCTTCAGCTTTTGGCAGCTCATCACTGGACATAGTACTTCTTGTCTAATCTTTTAGAAGAAGCTGCAGCTGGCATCTGCCAGACAGTTTTTGCTGGGTCCATGATGGCTGCATCGATGGACAGTGCAATCTTGGCAGCAGATGCATGGAGAATATCCATCAGCATATGTAAGTCTCCAGCAGCTCTGCCAAGGAAACGTCGAGGGAGTCAGCCACTCGTTTAAATAATTCCTGGAAGGATTTGAAGTCATCACCTGATGTGGGAGGAGGCATTGTTTCATCAGGAGACGAAGAGGAGATGTGGGTTGGTGGGGAATGGTGCCACCGTGGTGGCTCTTCAATTGCTTCTGCTTCCTCTACGAGAGCTTCTGGGGAGGTTACGGCAGAAGGGGAAGGTGACTGTTGTGATCTGGGTGTTCTGGACCTGGATGGGTTGGAGGGTTGTTGCATGTTCTGGGTTCTGTATAATGCCCATGAGTCCCAATATGGCCAGTTTGGTGGGAGGACTATAGGAGGGGGCATGCATTGCAGAGGTTGCCACGCTATTGGCTGCTGTCGTGAGGGTCTAGGTTTGGGCGAGGAATGGCAAGGGGTGCACATTCCTGCTCCCACTTCCTCCTCGTAGCTGGAGAGAGGAGGGGCTGAGCCAGCAGGCATATCAGTCATGCTTGGCCCTGGTCTGGCTGGGGTACTGTCAATACCAAAGAGAAGCATTCCTGGAGTGGATGCGAGGAAGAGGTCTGCTTGGCTAACAAACTGCTGCGGCACAGGGAAGCTCAGTGCCGACGGAGGAGGCAGGCTCTGATTAGAAATCGTTGTGATTGCTGCCGGTGCCATAGACCTGCTGCAATGTATTGGTGCAGCAGGTGACGCCATTGCACTGCTCGGTGCCGAGGTAGCCTGCCTTCGAGCTAGACCGCAGGGGGGTCTTTTCCTCCTCGGGCGATCCCAGTGCCAGACGGTCCCCATGCCTCTCGGTCCGTGGTTCGAAGTGCCGATGGTACCCGGGCAGATTTGGCAGTCGGAGATTGCCTTTTCTGAGGCTATTCTCGCTGAGGCAAGGAGTGAGACCACTTTTTTGTGGTTTTCTATGGGACTGGGTCCTTTGCAGTGGTTTTTGAAGAGGATCCCATGTCTGATGCAGCTGCGGCTCAGCTGCGGGGAGAGGTCCTGCGATCAGGATCAGAAGCAGGTCAAAGGGATTTCTCCAGCATCGTAAAAGTTTCAATTGCAGATCCCTAGCTTTTCTAGTCCTTGCTGTCGGCTCTTTGCAGTGGTGGCACTTTTGTGCCATGTGTCTCTCTCCCCCAAACAATGGACACACTGCAAGTGACCATCTGAGACTGGGATTCACGGTCTACAGGTCAGACAGTGTTTAAAACCTGGAGAATCAGGCATGCCAGAGAGGCCGTTCACAAAGAAGGAATGAGAATAGTCCCTTCCGAGTGCCTCTGGGCTGTGAGGTGGATAGCCACCTCAGGAGGGAAAAAAGAAAAAAGATTGTGGGTTTTTTTGGTTGGTTTCAATAGAGAAAAAACAAAGGACAAAGTAAATGAAGGATAAAACTAGGAGGGTTGAACTAAAATAATAGCAAGGTTTTGATGGCACTGCTGTTGTTCTGACTAAAGCCAATGGCAGTAGAGAAGGAACTGGGGGGGCGGTTGGCTGTGTGCACTGGTTGGCCATTCGGAGCGGCATGAGATGGCTGCCATGCGTGCGTGGCCAACCAGGGCACTGCTACTGCAAATCTCCAACTAGAAGCGCAGAGCTGCACAATCAGTTAAAGTGGAGCACCCACAGGGACACTCCTCGAAGAACAACAATTGGTACACAGCCCTTGTTAGAGCAGGCTCCTTGCCCAATTGCAAGCAGACAGTTTAAGGTTCACATTCAAGGTTAGCTTTGAAAGTGTTGATTTCAAGTTATTCTAGGGGAACTGATGCACCCCCACTAGATAAGGACACACACTTGCAAAAAATCATCACGCTACCAACCAAGATCTAAAAAGTCTGTCTTCTCTTGCCATGATCACAAAAGGGATTTTTTAAATGCCTGAACAAGCTAACAGAAAAGTTCTTTCTGGACGGGAGAGTAGTTTTCTTGATTACACACAGAAATTCAAAAACATGCACTAGATCATCTGTACAAATCTATCCAATGTTTCTATTGGTAATACTTTAATTTTACCTACATCTTTCTTTTGTTCCAGCACATTAATGCCAACTCCCATTAACCTCCTTGAAAACCTTCCCCTACCGAGTGCCACATTTTTTAACTGGGGTTTCTGGTACTAGGCACTTCCCTAAATCAAACATTGATGCAAATTAGTCCAATCTGAGATACATAAAATGAAGTGTGTGTGGCTTATAGTAAGTGGTTAGATCGCAGATCCTCTCCCTTATTCAGTTGGTTTTACTGGGTTTTGTTACTAGGAACAGCATTACAGGGGGCTTGAAGCTGTGTGTTGAGGGGCGGCATTAAAGTAGCATAGCCACTGAATGACTTCATATAAAGGATTTTTCCTCCCAGGAGAAAGGCAGAGGTGCATTCCCCCACTCTTTGTGGGGGGTCAATCACGCCCAATCTCCTCCGAGAACACCTTTCTGGCTCATTATTTTAAATAGGTGGCAATGGGAGCTTAGAAGTCCTTCAGCAAACCCTTCGTAAGCCATTCCACATCTGTCTAATCTATTGACCAAAGGAAAACCCTTTTTGCATTATCACTTCTGGATCTGGCCATATTTCAAAGGTCCGGGGACTTAACAGCAGAATCTTTCTCAAACAACGACCATCTCGTCCAATTTGCAGGCTTGTTTTCGAAAATTGCAACCAGATGACAGTTTCTTTTGTAAACTTATGACAGTTGTGAAACGATCCAGATTCCTCCCCCCATCAAGAACAAAGAATCCACTGATCATTTTAAGCTGAAAAGAGAAAACCCAGGAGAATTTGTAGCAAATCCAAGTCAGACAGAGATTTTGTAGAGACGTGGTGGACATTTAGGCAATTAAGACCAGATTGTGGCTAGCTCTGCTCAGGTGCGCAAGGGGGATGGGAGGGTTGGAAGCTTTCCCTCTCCCTTCTCCATCCTGCTCCTCACAGGAGCCAGCGGCAATTAGAGACTCGCACCACTAGCCATCAAAGGGATAGGGGAGAGCTGGGATGAAGCCAGAGACCTACCCCTGATCCACTAGCCACCAAAGCTGGGCAGGCACAGAAAGAACATGCTACGAACACCTTGACGTGTACAGCAATTCTACATGAGCCAAAATACAGGTCATGGATTTAAACCACAGTGTGACCCGCAGCGTTCCTGTCACAAGTTCCAGTCCAACTCTGTTGTGAGCAACATTCTGGCTACAAGAGCAGCCCTACTTCAAAGGCTGTCAGTGGTGTATGTTTAGCACCCTTAAAACCAACCACACCCTCATGCAATGAAGCTCCTTTAAGCAAATACCTGATAAAAGAATTAGCTTGTTCACAGGTAAGATGCCATATGTAAATGAGATGTCTGCCTCCTGATGGATCCATTTTATCAGATTGTTCACTGCTTCAGGTAATAGAAACACTGACCTCACAAGGCAACTTGTTTCTAAGGATCCCAATCAACATTAACCTAGCCTCAATACCTGTGAGAGAGGGTTGCATTGCTCCCATTTAACTGCTGGGGAAATGGAGGAAGAGGATACCCAAGGACACATGGCAAAGCTAGGTCAGAGCAGAGAGTTCAAATTTTTTCTTTTCTTTGCAAAAATGTCACAATATATATAAAAAAATGTTTTCAAGTTTCCAAAACTGTACAAATCAGAGGGACACAGCTAGAGTGAGCATATCCTACCCAACAGTCAGGATACCACATGACAACGTCACAGCCTGCTCCCAATCAAAAGTTAAATTGAAAAATTATTTGCCGCTGTGTTTTCAAAAAAATCCAAAACCCACCATTGTGAAAGCGTTTGCAAAAAGCAAAGCACCAGAAATGTAGAAACACTGCAACTAAAGTTTCATACAACTGAAAAATTTGTGAAAATTTTCGTTTTCAAATGTGTGTTTTTGGTGCCAAAAGGTTTGAAAAATGTCAACTAGCTCTAGTTGTAGTTAGGGCTAACTGGATAATATTAGAGAGAGAAAAAGGAGGCAAACTTTAGGGAGGGGAAATTTCCCTAACAGTGAGCTGGTAGATTGTGCAATGGCCTCTCAAGGAAAGTGTGCAAATCCTACAGGTTTGGTGATTTCACTGAAAATTACCCAAGACTGGAAGATGTACTATGGAACAACCTTGCACTAGCCAGCCCTGGGGTAGGTCTCATCCACCTTCTGCTTTGTACGGCCATTTTGTCAGCTTCTGAATGAACACATGCCGAAGTTGGACTTTAGCTCTCTAAACTTAGGTTACTTACAAATCTATTTGAAGGATTGGGTTGGGTTCACCTGTGCAAGTATATGGAAATAATATTAAAACACTGCACCCTAACCCACCTTCTTTGGCAGGATATGGACTCCCACGGGATACTTGTCAGGATTGGTCCACAGCTCAATCTGCGCCAACACCTGATTGGTGAAGGAGTTGCTCATCACAAAGCTGGGGTGACCCATGGCACAGCCCAAGTTGACGAGTCGGCCTTCTGCTAGAAGTATGATGTGGTGGCCATTCTTCAGTGTATACCGGTCCACCTCCACAGGAAACAAAACAAACACCAATGAGACAAGAGCACGGAGGCAGTGTATTCCACCCAAAGTCTGGCAGTCCCCATCCATCCTGCACAGATGACCAGCAGTTAATATACAACTTAGACTTTGACTGTAATTGAGCTTGACACCACACACCGTCCAAGTCAAAAACATTTGTCTACCCACTGTAGTCTGGTCTCACCCAGCATGGAACTTAGCAGCTGCTGCTCATTAAGATTGACTTTGAGTCGATCGTTTATCCAGGCCTAGGGTTTCTGCATGTCTACTGCCATTGGAGGGCTACCTAACTCTGGGCTACCTAACAGCACACATCTGACATATGCAGAGCCAGAGTGGTTCTCTGCATACAGCCGAACAGGTGCATCTATGCAGTGCGTCAAGACCACCTGCATACACCTACAGTCTGCCCTCCCTCCCCATCACAATCGTCTCACTACATAGACAAGAAGGCAGTTCCACTTTAGATTGCAAACGCAATTAGTTTTGCTTTCTGGCCCCCCCACCCCACCCAGGGGCAGCTTTCAACTAGATGATGTGCTCTGCCACAAGTCTCTCCCCAGAAACAAGTGATCTTGCAAGTTCATCTGCCGAGAGGAGTGGACAGCAATATAAGATTGACTGAGATGACGAACAGGGTCTCTTTGCCTGTCCCCAAAAGAATGGGCAAAATCCAGGACTTGTGGTATATTTGTCACATGCTTCTCAATGCAAGAGGTTTACTGGGTGCCGCATGACCGTTTATTCAGGCATCGAGGGCACAGGCTAGTCCTGCTATTCATTTCTGCGTTAATACTTTGGCTCCCTCTTTCCTATTGCTTTACCACCTCTGGGAACTTACTTCATTAAAGCCAACAGTGCAATCCTGACCAATTCTGGATCTCAAAGTTATATTGGTATCATCTCTGGTCACTGCTCAGGCCTTCTGCTGAGTTAGTATGGAATAGATTGGATCTTTGGTATTTATTTCTGTTGTTTGGAGGGACGCTGTCACGTTATAGGTCTTTGCCTATGCTATTGATATCTTAAGTTTTTGAAAAGTGAAAGACAAAAACAGTTTCTTGATATTTACACTTTTTAAAATCTTAGCATTTCGCTCAGTTTGCACATAAAACACTTTCCGTTTTGATCCGAGTGCTACCATATTTAAGTTTCAAGTCTAAGGCGAAGAGTTAAATACCACTGTTCTCAGGGGGATTTTTAAAGTTTGAAGGAATATTTCTATTGAGATTTTAAAAAAGCTTGTTTGTACAAAATATAAACTTTTGCACCAAATTTAAACTAACGTGGTCTCTCCCTTTTCATACAAAGGAATTCCATAGGTCGCACTAAAAACCTTACCGGAGAATAGTGATGTAGCTAGGGCATTCTCTCCCTGTGCTTAAATACTAGAGATAGTCTCACTTCAATGCTTTTGTGTAATTTATTTTTAGCATGGTTTGTGTGCAAAGTAAATGTAACTTCCTCAAACAGAAGCCCTAAACAGACTGGCCATAAATCTACCTTCCTACTCCAGTTAGGCTGGGTGGAATTAGCAAGACAGTTCTTTAATGCAGAGGTTCTCAAACTCTGGGTCAGGACCCCAAAGTGGGTCACGCCCCATTTTAATGGGGTCACCAGGGCTGTCATTAAATTTGCTGGGGCCCAGGGCTGAAGCCCTCAAGCTTGGGCACCTCCCAGGGGAGGGGAGAGAGGGAGGGGCTCAGGCTTCGGCCCCCCTTCCTGGAGTCTTGTAGTAATTTTTATTGTTGGAAGGGGGTCATGGTGCAATGTTTGAGAAACCCTGATATAATGCGTAGTTGCAATGTTCCTTCTGGGACAGTAGTTCTCCAGGTGTAATTTGTGGACCATCACTGGTCTGCAGAGCCCTCCCTGGAGCGAAATATTGAAGTGAGAAGGGAGAAAAGGTGATCTATGAAGCACTCATCTGGAGTGGCCAACAGAAGGGAACCGTTTACAAACTGCTATAATGCAGGGAAAAGGATCTCTCTCTTGGCACTTCCCATCCTGGTGCCAGGCAGAAGCTACAGGAAACTGGTAAGTACAAAGATGGATGTAGCCCCGTGGCTGTACATTCCTCTGGCTTTAACAGGGCCAGCATGTCAGAGGAACCTGGCAAAGAGGCAAAGTGATTGATCTCAGGCACTAAAGGTCACGTTTTCAGAGGAGCTGAGCGTTTGTAAAGATCTTGCCCTAAAGCATTCCAAGTTAGCTAATTGAAAACAGATTTGTCACACTCTTAACCACCCTCTCCTAGCGGCCAGTCTACTCTCCAATGGCACTGCGGCAAGAATGGTCAGCCAAGCAATCAGTCACTGGCCTGCAGGCTCCTATAGTGCCTAGCACAGGGTTCAGACCACAGCCTTGGGGAACTGCAGCAACAATAGGGTGGAGCCTGCAACAGTTACTGCCATATTGCTACTGGGGTCCGTTCATGAGTCTTCAGCGCTGGCTGTTTGAGCCCCTTTCCTTAGAGGCCTGGCCTAGCCAAGCTCTCCTAAACAAAACATTCCGTGAAGGAGCTTCACTCTGGATTTTCTGGATTTTAAATTGCTTTTCTCCATCTGAAAATAGATTGGACACATGACAACTTCTCTCCTCTGCGTGTCCCTCCCAATCCCTCTGGATTTTCTTTCTCAACACTGAAAAGGTTTCAGTTACTTTTGTGGAACAGGCTTTCACTCCTAGTTGCTCTGCTCAATCTCCAGGATATCAGCTAGAGTCTGCCCACACCTGAGTGCTCTGCCAGGGCGCTCAGCCACGGCAGGGATGGAACATGGGCAGCATATGACTCGGAGGTTTCGACACAGGAAGGGGATATGGAAGTGGCAAAGACAGCTCAATCGGCCTCTGGGACCAATAGGGGGCTTCTAGAATCACTGGCACTCTCCAGCTGAATTTTCCTCACTGGTCTGGATGGAAAAGGAAAGACACTGAGGAGACCGGTTGGCTGTGACTGACAGGAAGCTCAAGCCTCCCTCTTCTTGATCCCAGTGCCTTGGGAAAGAGGCAACTCTGTATTTGGCTTGTTGGCAAAGAGGCCCCCTGCTGGTTCCAGTCTATCTGGAGAATCCACCCGAGTGCACTGACACCACGTTCCTTTTAGCCTTCCATTTTGCCAATTCACTCTCTATTCGGGGGTTACTGGGGACCCTGATAGATGCTGAATCACGTTTTCCTTTTTCCTCCATTCTCCTGCCTCCTCTTAGCACCGAGCTCAGTCATTACAGAGTCCAACCACAAAGGGCTGGTCCCTGCCAGGTGCTGCTGACCCCTGGCTGCTTACTCTGGAGACGGCCCTCCGAAGAATCAGAACGGATGCTCCCAGTATGTCTCAGGCTCTGTATATCAGCTGGGCAGGCAATGACCTGGCTGGATCTTCCCAAGCAAACCGTTATATTAGCCTCAAGACAACCTCAGAGGCCTCATCCACAGGAGCCCAGAGGAAGGTTAAATGCCATTTGTCCTAGCCTCTGAACAGCTAGCTCTATTGGAGGACCCAGCCTGCTTTCGAGAAGTGAGCCAGGCCAGAAGCCAGAGACCATGCTCCATGATGGCACTGCAAACAAACACCCTTCCAAGCTCATCTCCTCCAGACATTATTGAAACTGTCTCCTGTAACGAATGGTCTTTATCCAGTTCACAGCCTAAACTAGCACCATTGTAAGTTCTGGGTCTCTCTTTCCCAAGGTGGTCACAATACAAAGAACAAGCCAAACCATGGCTTCCTAGCCAAAGATGGCCCTGGTCTAACGCGTAGCCATGGTTCCAAATGCCAGGCAATACAACTGTGCATCATTTCTTCTGCCCATTGATCCGATACAGAAGAAAGGAGAACCTGTTCATGTTTCCAACAGCCAGGAGGAAGACTGGGGGTCTCCAGTTATGGAAAAGATAGTGTCTGAGGGAGAATCAGCCCTCCTATGCATGGGGAAGACACTGATTCTGATTAGTTGCCTCTTCCTCACGCTAGATCCTACTGAGGGCCGACTCACCTGGGGCTTAACATTCACCGTCTCCACTGCGTTATCATTTAGCCACTTCGCATCAACTTCCACGTCAAAGTGGCCGATGTTACATACAATGGAATCGTCCTTCATCTGCTCGAAATGTCTGCAACGAGAAACCAGGCACTGTCACAGAGCAGGGCATCGGAGGGTGATGTTCCACTCCACCCGTGCTGGCTGGCAGCACAGCGTCATGCAGGGAGAAAGAGGGAACACATGGTGAATCCTGAGAAAATGGGCTGGCGGCATCCTGTGGGGACCCAGAGTGTAACCTTGAAAGAGGTTTGGGTGGGGGAGTCACCTCATCAACCACCCCTCGTTAATTTCACCTTATGATGTCAATATTCACAGGCACAAGAGCAGCAAGAGGGCAGTGGGACTGCTCCGGATGGAGAGACTGCAAGCTGGGGCTTGTGGGAGGGGCCAACAGGGTATTTGTCAGGTACGACAGGGGCGATGAGCTTGTTTCATTCCTGCCCCATTAGCTCACAAATGGAATCTCTCTCCCGAGAGCCATGGCAAGATCCTGCAACAGGCAGAACGTTCCCCTGGGCCATCACTATAGCAACATCTTTGAATCGCAAACCTTCAACAGAATCAGTCATGTCTCTCCTAATGTTGGGGGCAAGAGTAGCAGCAAGAGTAAGACGCAAGCCAGAGATTCTGGCCCAGCTTCCTCCCGCAGCTCTGCCTGTGTGCCTCAGTCTTGACGTACATACCCCCCCCCATTACTCTGGTCCTGGATTCCCCCTCCCCCCAACATCTCTGCCAGTGTCCCTCACCACCAACCCCCAGCACGCCCTGCTATTCCATTCCAGTGTTCCCTACGGCTCCACCAATGCCCCTCACCCCAGATCACAGCACCCCTCTACTCCTCTTGCCTTGCGCCCCCAAACAAACCATGATTGGGATGTACAAAAATCACCACTGGAGACTGAAATCCTGACCACCTGTGAACAACACCCAACCCCGCAGAGCTGAGCAGCCAGCCACTGTGCTGCCAAGCAGAGTCATGTCCATATCTGAACACCAGTCAGTTTCCATTCAGCCAGGGAATGGACAGTACCTGCCCTGCACGATATCACTGCATCCAGTGGTGGTGACAAAAATGTTCCCCTCTTTGCAAGCCTCTTCCATGGTCGTAACCTCATAACCTGAAGGTCAAAAGAAAATGGTCACTCTCTGTCCTGGCAAGAGCCTCCTCTCCCAGCCAACGCCGGCACATGAAGGTAAGAAGCCCAGTTCTGATACTAAACAGGAACACAAGAGGTTATCATCCCCGACCTGTTACTCCTTCATCCTGAGTGTCCATGCAATGCAATTATTGACATAATGCCACATTCTCAAAGGAAGATGCATCTGCAATATTTGCAGGCTCCACGTCTGAGGGAGCACAAAGCCCTACGTGTGTGTGCGTGGACTCATGCACAGAAGTGGGGCGACTGCATGTGGAACAGCCAGGGGGTCCAGGGATCATTGAGTCTGATTTGCTTCCTTGTCACTCTATGAAGCAGGGGCTTCACCTTCCTTAAGCAGCCTAGAGCATAATGGAGGTGAATGCTTGGTATTCTCAAGCAGAGAGAGTCCCTTAAAGTCTTAACCCAGGATGGAGGTTAGAGCTGTCTGAGCAGAAGGAGCCCACTCAACACCTGTTCAGAAACTGGGCTACAGCACCATGAAGCACAGAGGGCCTAACCCAAATGTTTCAACTATGGTGCAACCTCAAATCCAGGTAGCTATTTGGAGAGGAGAACATCAAACATCCCAACAGGAGCATATAGTTTAACTCATTAATGACTCCTCTCCCAACAATCAGAAGGGAACAGACCATTATGGACACCATCACACTAGAGGAGTTGCCTCTGTCAGAGGACTAGGGCTATTCATCCTCCTAGTGACTATTGGCCAAACATCACTTAGTACTCTTCAACAGACTACAGAACCCAGAAATGGGTGCACCAAGTTCCGAATCCCCCACCCCAACAATCCGCAGCTGCTCACCTTCCATGGCTGCCTGCAGCGCGTTGATTGGATCAATTTCCGTGATGATGACTCTGGCTCCAAAGTTTCTCAAGGCTTGAGCACAACCTTTGCCAACATCACCGTAGCCTGCCACCACGGCCACTTTCCCAGCAATCATGACATCCGTGGCACGTTTAATGCCATCGATAAGGGACTCTCGGCAACCATAAAGGTTATCAAATTTACTCTGGGGAGGAAAGCAGCTGTTTCAGAAGAGCTGAAGCAAACGCTAGGAGACACACATGCTTCCTATTTACAGAGAAGCTAGACAAACTTATCAAATACCATGAGGCTGATAGTCAGCTAACTGCCTTTAACCACATCAGTGCAACTGAATATGGGTTTGCTTGAATTCCTTTCACTGGCTTTTGAACCCGGCCCAGATGGCTATAGCAGACATCTGCTGTCAGAACCCTCCTCATCCAGGAGTACTCTATTAAGAGGCATTTCATGTGTGTATTGCGCCTGTTGGCTAGTTCTTGGGCTCCTGAAAACAGCTTCCCTGGGATTACTAAAAGTGACGACAACAGAATAAAGCATGGGAGCTTGTCGCATACAGGGGCATGGATAGCAAGAGGCGTCTCTCATATGTATACAGCAGGGAGCTGTTGTTCACTCAGATTCCATGTTAAACATTTGCTACAGAAGCCTACAGACTGTTCCAAATGTCAAGGTGGGACACTGAACAGGCAGCTGTAACAAGACAGTTAGCATCAGGGGTGCTGGAACAATTTTTATAGTGGAGGTGCTGAGAGCCCTTGAACCAAACTGTAAAGCCTGTACTATAATGGAAACCACTTCAAGCCAGGGGGTGCTGCAGCCCGCCACCTGTAGTTCCAGCACCTATAGTTAGCATGCATGCAGATACTTATAACTCTGCTATCTTTGCAGCAGCATCTTTAAGGAACGCGCGTGTGTGCTCTAGAAGTGACAAGCAGCCAACTGCCTGCGTGCATAACTCCAGGATTCCAAGCCACCAGGTCCCAAAGCACATTCCAGACACTGCTCCCACAACATCTGCAATGAGCTGAAGTTCCACAGAGTCACCTCAGAGGATACTCAGCCAAGGACAATCAGAGTAAAACTGCTACAAGGTACCATGCAGTCAAAGCAAGGAACCCTGGATTTCATTTATCTCACTCCTGCCTTACAAATCAGTGACACAGGTATCTTGGCTGTGAGCAGCCCAACCCTTAATTTAAAACTCAGCTTAGAAACAGAAGCCAAACATAGTGTCATTTCATGTTTTTATCCTCCTGAGCCTAGTGGGCATTTCTTGCTGAAGTGTCTTTCCCTCTTTATGCTCTTTACCTTTTCCTCCCCACTCTGTGGTTCTGTTTTGACAGGGAAGATGTGAAACTCAATCTGGGCCCTAGATCTCAGTTTGAGAAATTACAGGATGCCAGGAAAGACTCTGGCTGCCCAAGTTTTGCTTTTCTTTACAGGACATGAATAACAAGATCACAGACGAGAAGATAGAGCCAATGAAAACAAGACGACTCCAGTCTCCAAGCCTGTCCTCAAAATGCAGTGGTAAGGTTGAATGGCTAGAACCACCCAAAAGAGGAGATGCATTCTTTTACAACTGAATACACACCTCTAGCCTGGCCCCTTCACGTATGCACATCACTTGAGGGATCACGAACTGTGTACCAAATACTGCACTATTACAGTGCCTTCTGTCACCTTAGATCTCAACTTACCTTCAACATACAAACTCTGATCTCAATTTAATGTATAGGGATTATAAACCACAGGGAACAGACGTGACATTGTACATTTGGGAGCACAGAACAGATGGCTGTTAGTGGAATAAAATCAAGAGATAAATCTAAAGAAGCGTAGCATTTTAGGATGGGAACTATCTTGCTGCCCTAGATATGGCCAACACTACCAGCTACTCACTACATAAGAGGAACATTATGCTGAAAGGCAAATGCCACGTTTCAGTCCTATTCCAGACAAAAATAAAACTAAGTGAAAGTTAAGGACTGTCTGCAACTTACTGCTGCAAGATGTTCCTACTCAGAATGTTACAGTTAATAGCTGTGAACAAAAGGCGTGGAGCTGAGCAATTCAGATGACTAACCCACTATGGCAGAGTGTGGCTCTCTGTCTCCCTCTCGTAGCTTCTCACAGCCAGCTAGGGATGTAAATATTGTTTAAAAACGTTAACCGGTTAAAAGATTAACGTTATATCGTTTATCCGGTTAACCGCTGGGGCTGGAGTCGCTCCGGCCAATCCTTTGTGGTCACCAAGCTGATGGAGGCTGTTCTTCAGTTGGGAGAGTGAAGAGAAAGTGGGCCAAGTAATAGTTAAGGGAAGAAGGAACTAATGCCCCATAAGACAGCAAGTTAAGGTCCCAGTTCAGCCACCTTAGAGGGCAGCAATACAGTCTGGACAGTGGGACAATAAACTCCCTAGGGGAACCAAATCTATGTAGCTAGTACAAAACCCTGTTCTTCAAACTCTCCTGTGCCCAATGAGAAGCTTCTCCCTTCCCAAGGGCAGAGGCACAGATGGGGACCCAGCGACACAACCCAACGGGTAGAGCAGTGCTGACATGCAGCGTGGCACTGGGCAGCGCCATTTCTCATGGACAAGCTACAAGTCAAAGATTCGCTGCCCTGCAAACACCCACATTGGGACAGAAAATCAGTAAGGGCAAGATTTTCAAAGGTATTCAGGTGCCTAATGCACATCACTCCTGATTTCAGTGGGAGTTCGACACCTAGGCGTTTTTGAAAGATGCCTACCTGCATCTTTAGGCACTTAAATACCTTTTGAAAAACTGGTCCCAAGTTCCCCGCCTCCCTCTAGAGCAGGGGCAGGCAAACTTTTTGGCCTGAGAGCCACATCAGGTTTCCAAAATTGTACGGAGGGCGAGTTAGGGGAGGCTGTCCTCCCCATACAGCCAGGTGTGGCCCAGCCCCCACTGCTTCTTGCCCCCTGACGGCCCCCGCAAGACTCCTGCCCCATCCAGCACCCCCTGTCCCCTGACTGCCCCTGGACCCCCCACCGCCCCATCCCACCCCTCCTCTCATTCCTGACTGTCCCCCCGGGAACCCCTGCCCCATCCAACCACCCCTTCTCCCTGTCCCCTGACTGCCCCCTGCTGCCCCATCCAACCCCCACTCCTTCCTGACTGCCCCCCCGGGACCCCTGCCCCCATTCAACCCCCGTTTCCCGCCCTCTGACCGCCCCGACCCCTATCCACAACCCCCGCCCCCTGACCACCCCCTCGAACTCTCCTACCCTCTATCCAACCCTCCCTGCCCCGTTACCGCGCTGCCTGGAGCACCGGTGGCTGGCAACGCTACAACCACACCCCGCGCGGCACAGGGCACCGGGTCAGGCCGAGCTCTGCAGCTGCGCTGCCGCCCAGGGCATTGCGCCGGCGGTGCAGCGAGCTGAGGCTGCGGGGGAGAGGGGACAGCAGGGGAGGGCCCAGGGGCTAGCCTCCCGGGCCAGGAGCTCAGGGGCCGGGCAGGAGGGTCCCGCGGGCCATAGTTTAGAGCAGAGGCGGGCAGAGTCACCGCCACAATTCAGCAAGAAGCGAAGCAACACGCACTCACCCCCTGCCCCCCAACCCAACGTCACTTCCAGGAGTGGCAGGACAGCTTAACTCCCTTGCCCAACCCTGAGCTTGGGCAAGGGACTCTCCTTTGAGAGGCCTGTGGCAGTAGGCAGGAGAGAGACAGCAAGGTGGTCTAGTGGAGCTGGCACTGGACTGGGAGTAGGAAGACCTGGGTTTTAACCTGAGCTCCTCCACTGTCCTACGGTGACACCTTAGGTAAGTCTCTTGACTTCCACGTCTCTGTTTTCCCTCCCGCCCTTTATCCGTCCTGTCTGTTTAGACCAGTGGTTCTCAACCTGTTTACGACTGTGGGCCGCATATGTAGCTCTCTCTGTGTTACGTGAGCCACATCCACAATATATATATACACACTACCTATATGGCCCTAAGGATGTCACACGGGCCGCAAGCAGCCCGCGGGCTAAGAACCACTGGTTTAGACTGTAAGCTCTTCAGGGCAAGGATGGTCTCTCACTGTGGGTTGGCACAAGGACGAGCATAATGGAGCCCTGATCGCCACTGACAACTTTGCGTGCTGCTGTAACACAAATAAATAAGGGGGAATGTGAATGCTTGGACACAGGCAAGACACTGGTGCTTTATTCTACATCGCAATTCTTTTGAAGTTGCAAAAAAACACAGAAAAGTTCATTAAGATGCCACACTGTATTAACTCCTTCCACAGCCTCAGCGCACCCACTCCGTGTCAAGATTAATGAGCCCCCAGGCCTGAGAACAGTCAGCCCCATTCCACAAGCAGTCTAGCGTAGCACACACAAGCCCAGATGCAGTGCAAAGCAGCGGCCTGCATGGCACTAGCAGATTGCATATCAATGGAACGGGGGGGGGGGGGGAGAAGAGCAGCAGAGCGCAGGCTGCGTTACCTTGGTGACAGAATCATTGACGTTGATGGCTGGCACTTTCAGGCTCCCACTGGCTTTCATCTTATACAGGTTGTGAACCCCGGTAGTCGTCTCCTCCGAGATGCCTTTAATTCCTGCAGGTCAGACCAGAAAAGACATGTTGCAAACTGAAATGTCCAGACTCTGTGGTGGGGCCCAGAGTAGCCTCTGGAAGAATTGTGCTAGTGGGGAGGGGTAAGAGACAAGAACCCCTCTCATATGGGACTGTTTGGGTCTTTAAAGTACAGGTTTACATCCCTGTGTTTACCTGATCCTCTCCCAGTGTAAACAGACTAAGTACGGTCTTCAGGGGGCAGCAGTACTTTCAGCACAAAGAAGTTACCAAGAAAATAGCTTGAGAAAGTCACAGCTCCCCCAAAATAACTTTGCAGATGGCAGCCAGGGATCTTAAGCAGCTGCAGAAGCATTAATGACTTCAGTCTCAACCCCCCTCTGAAGGCATTATCCCCTGTTTACAGATACGGAAACAGAGACGCAGCAATTACATGACTTACCCAAGGCGTCACAGAGAGGTTGCGGCAGAGCTAAGAATAGAACACAGTTTTCCAGCCTCCCAGTCCTGTGCTTCAACCACCAGACCAGGCTCCCCATTGCCAATATCATACATTTCATATAATTCATCCCACAGTATATTACAAACTCTGCACGCACAAATTCCTTTACCCACCACTGAAATGGAACCACCTCTGGGTTGGAAAATGGCAGCTGTTTAACTTATCACAGCAACACTGGACCCTTTAAGACAGAAAGCGAAGAAGAGTACCATACCCAACTAAAACAGCAGACAGGAGTTTAGGGGAAAAGAAAAGGATTTCACATATTGGAGAGCCCTACGTTGTGAAAAAGGACTAACACATACATGAAGTATCAGGAGGAGCAAGTTAACTAGAAGCTGGTGGAAAATTTTCTATGGAAACTTTTTTCCAGCCAACAGATAAGTTTACAAGAAAAGAAACCAACCAACGACACCACCTTGCATTTAGCTATCTGAAACATTTTGAAACCTTTTTGCAAAGTTTCATTTATAAGGTGTCATAAAAACAGTTTCACAAAAACATTTCAAGTGAAAACTTTTTTGTTTCTTTAAAAGTTTCTTTGCAAAATAGTCTTTCCTGTTTTGGCCAGATCTACATTAACCTGACTGTCAGTATCCCAGGTGAGCTCCTAAGTACCTGGAATAATCAATAGCCTGCACTAAGAAAGCTGCTCAAGACACCTCCCCCTTTACAGTTGCCCCTGCCATCTCTCCAAACACAATTACCTCCATGTCTCTGGAGCCTCATCTTCCTGCAGTGGAGTTGGGGCAGATCAGTGGTGTAACGGAGACAGGCACTATGTACTGAAGGTACTTCTACACCATCACCATGGTATCTGAGCACCCTACAGGCTTCGTGTATTTATCCTCACAACACCCACGTGAGGTAGGGAAGTGCTATGATCCCCATTTGACAGACTGGGAACTGAGGACCAGAAAGACTAAGACTATGTCCACACTATGCAGCTTTTAGTGACATCGCTGTGCCACTAAAGGTGTGCAGGGTAGCCGTTGTCCGTCTGCAGGAGAGAGCTCTCCTGCCAGCAAAGTGCCATTCACACCGGCACTTCTCGTTGGCAAAACATGTGTCTTTCGGGGGGGGGGGGGGGGTGTTTTTTTTTAAAAACACTTCTGAATGACAAAAGTTTTGTCTTTCACTTGCCAGTGTAGACAAAGCCTAAGTGACTTGGCCAAGGTCACACAAGAAGTCTGGGGCAGAAAAGGGAACTGAACCCAGGTCTCGGGAGTCCCAGACTAGCTCCCAAACCACCCTTCCTTTTGGCCACCGAGTGGCCAATAATCTGATTCAGGACATGAGTGGCACTGTCGGCAGGCCCAGGTGATGAAAATGTACTATGGGTAGGTCTCCGTGTTTGTCATGCAGGTCACAGAAGTCACGGATTCCGCGACTTGCCACGACCCCCGTGATTTCTGTGGAGGCCAGTGTGGCTGAGCCCAGGGCTACCCAAACAGCTGGTTCCGGGACAACTGCTCAGGTGGCCCTGGGGCCAGCCCCACCGGCCACTGGTGGAACAGCCCCGCAGCCAGCCGCTGCTGGAGTGACCCCAGGGCCAGTCACACTGTCCGCTGCTCAGGCAGCCCTGGGCACAGCTAGCCCCTTGGACCGTCAGAGCAGCAGTTCCTGGGCAGCCAGTGCAGCCACTTCCGCAGGCAGCCCCCAGCTGGTGTTGCGGCTGCCCCCCCACACAGCAGCCCCTCCAGATGCCCTCCATCCCCAGCAGCAGCCCCCGTAAGATTTAGTCATGGGTATTTTTAGTATAAGTCATGGACAGGTCATGGGCCCGTGAATTTATTGTATCGCCCATGACCTGTCCATGACTCATACTAAAAATACCCATGACTATATCGTAGCCTTAACTGTGGGACAATAAGGAACAGCTTTATTTTGCTCCTTTACATTTTCCATATGGGAGGGGACCAAAAACTGAAGTCTACAGGGCAACTGACACCTCATGCCCCCAAAAGACAGATTCCCCAGGTGACCTGTAACAGAGAAATACAGAAGTCAGGCCACATGATTCCATCAGGATGGGCCTTGCATTGCTAGGTGGTAGCTCTCCATTCAGTGACCAGAGCAAAACTAGGCGGATTTCAGACTGGTGCTCTCTGAAGCTCAGGAAGGCATGCAGAGATGCTAATCCCACAAGCTCACCAGCCACCTGCACCTCCAGCCAAGAGAACGTTCACATGTAGCATTCACAGAAACGGCTTTAAAGAGCACAATTCTTGAGGGAATGAAGCCTGGAGTCAGATTGAGTTATTTTGAAAGGCTGAAGGATGGGACCTGTTTTCCTAGCTGAAGGTCACTCTGGGACAGAAATCTGGATTCACTTAACTCACTGGGATTAAATTTCAACACCTTGATCTCAAATTGCTCCCCAGGGCAGCAAACACCACATGTTTGCCTGCTGTGGGACCATGCTCAGGCTTTAGCAGTAAGAGGGTCATGCTGGCAAGGGCAGTCCAGAAAACATCTCAATTATATAGGAAAATAACCTGGCCCCTCTTAAGCAATTAAACAAACCATTGGCTGGCTGGCAAGAGGGATAGTCTCACGGTGCAACGCTCCTTTCCCAGGCAGCATTCTGACGGAGGTCGTATGGTCTTTGAGGTTTTTGTTGTCCCTCCTTCCCCATTTAGTGATTCATGGCCTATGTGCATCCCCATTCCATGTGAGTGTGACAAAGTCCTTCTGGGGGTGGGGAGGGTAACAATTGAACAGCAAGTCCACCCAAGCCTGCTGAGGAGAGGTCCTGGAGGGTAGTGGGAGCTGGAGAATGACCCCACCCTGCACTCTCAGACAACAGCTCCCGTGTCCTAGGGGCTGGCCTTGGCTTCCCACTCCAGTCATACAGGGGCGCAGCACGGCTCAGATTTGGCCTGGCTACCCCACCATCATGATGACAGAGGGGCAGCCAGTCCAAACCCAAGAAGCACCGTGACCCAGCAGATCGGGGATTTGTTGTTTTATTTTGGTGGGTTTTTTTAGCACAGGGATCTACCCAGCACCAGTCAGGTCCTTCTGCCCCTCAGATACCCTCCTCATAGACCACTGTTTGAAAACTCTGCTCAACTTGACTGAGCAGGGGCCTGGGAATCAGGAACACCCAGGTTCAAACTTGTTTCGTCACCAATTCAGTGGCCGTGCTCTAAACACCTAACCTCAGTTTTCACCTGTGCAAAGAAGAAGACATGCCTCATAGTGATGTTTCTAAGGACTGGTGCAAGGTCTTGGATGGTGATTTGAAGGGATAAAGTGCTATGCAAATGCTAAATATTCCAACACATCCTTAACACATGATTCAAATCAATGAATGGGTCACTACTCAGGTTTCCTCAGCAGAAGTAACAGTTCACATGTGCCAGAACCAGAGTGGCCTTTTCTTTCCCTACAGACTTCAGCTATTTCACTAAACAACAGATCCATGGGAATTATACCCAAAGGCACAAGGCCAGATGAAAGATCAACATCAGCAGGCTCTATGAGCTACACAGGGGAACATTTTCAAATGCACCCAAGTCACTTAAGAGCCTAAATTTCATTGAAAGTCAATAAGACTTGGGCTCTTAAGACACAGAGGCACTTTTGAAAGTTTTACCCACAAGGCTTAGGTTTTAATTCGAAATTTCAAGACCGTGGAATTTTTTTTAATTGTGATGTTCTAAAACCCTGGGGAAAAGGAATTCTGTGAAGTGAGACTGACAAGCCACTAGTGCCTGGGAAAAGGACAGTGACTTGGTTAGGTTTGGCACATTTATTCCATCTAAATGACTGCATTGCTCAAGCAGAGCATGGAGCTGGAGACAGTCAATAGGACTGCTGCTGACCCAGGAAAGAAGCTGTGCTTTGACCATTGCTTAATCCTGAGGCCCAGGGACCAGCCGTGGCAGATTTCAAAGGTAAGTGTCTGTGCTGCTCTGTCAAAGACAGCTTCTTCCATCCCCTCGGATGGCAAGTAGAGCAAGGTCCTGGCAATCAGGAGCAGTGGTGTAAATGCAACACCAGGAGTGGGGATAAAGCTAATGAGCTGCCAGGCCGCCCAGGATGGAGCAATGGGCTTTGCTCACTCTCAGCTGCCCACAGAAGCTGTGAGTGTGGGAGGTTCACGGGGTTAGTGACAGCACAGAGTATTCCAGGCAGAGGTCACACTGTGAGGGAGGAACTGGTAGGAGGAGCAGAAGTGGTGAGAGAGGCCAGGGACACTTCTCCAGCTCCTGGAAAAAACAGCCTGGAGTGGCTCCAACAGCATCAGCTGCAGCCAGCCTGCCAGGCTCCTGGAAGGGAGGTCGTAGCCCGGGGTCAGACTGGGGGGAAAAGAGGAAGTGGTACTCTTCCCAGCTTCGCCCACATGGAACTCCATAGACGCTCACAATACGGCCACATATGTTCTCTGGGCTCCCCCTCACTGGGGTCCAAATACATCCATGGGCTTTGCTGGGTTCCTCAGGCGAAGCCCTGTTGGGCTTTCAGGGCATGGCTCCCCTGTCAAGGGGCTCAGATATCCCACCAGCATGGGCGGCGGGTGAATGCGCTCTTGGGGGAGGCTAGCCCTCAACCCCACCCTCTCTGCCCAAGGCCCCACCCCTTCTGTTCCCCCACTGGAGCTCGGAGCACACCGCTCTCCCCTGTGGCTGCTGGCCCCCCTGCACACCCCCAGCGGGTGGCGCGGCTGGAGCACTCCCAGCCCCGGGGCGGGTGGGTGGCACAGCCGGAGCATCCCCGGCCCTAGCATGGTCTTGCATACCATGGCCCCCTGCCTGCCTGCCTGCCCCAGCCTCTCAGCCACAGAAAGGAGCAGCAGGCAGAAGGGGGCCTGGTGGAGCATGGGCGGGGCTATGCTGGGCTGTTTGGGGAGGCATGGCCTCCCCCTGCCTATGATACCCACTGCCCATGCCCACTGGGCTCTGCTAGGATCCTTGAGCTTGGCTGTTTCTTCACTCAGGCTGAAAACAACAACTGTCCCACCAAGTCCACTCCCTGGCAGTGCCACAATGAGCATTCACTCTCAGAAGATCATGCAGATCTGCACAAGAGCATCTTCCTTTGCCACTCAGACATGCTCTGATGAAAAGAGGGGCCAGTCACTCATGACCAGCTGAACCAGAGAGGGGATGAGAGAACAGGGATGTGGCAGGAAAAGGAAGTAAAGAAGAATCCTAGAGAATTCCCAACAGAATTGAGTTAAATGAGGCACCCTTCATGTAGAAGAACCCAGTGTTCATATGCAAGATCTCCCTGAGGTTCTCTTTAAGGGGGGGATGAAGTCAATGATACATAGACCAATTGCCAGCACTGTAGTTTAGACCAGAAGCAATAGGTCTTCTCCTCGCCCCAACATCTGTGGAACACCTGTTACAAAAACAGAGGTCAGCTATTGCCTGGAGTATTCCCTCACTTCAAAAGAAGGAAAGCCAGCAGCTTAATATGCATGTATCTTATGAAGTGGAAAATTCTGCCAACAAATCAAATTTTTCACAGCCCTTGTTTCTGCCTCACATGGAAGTGAAATTGCATAAAATCAAAATGCACTGCAGATTTCCCTCTCACTGCAATCACAAGGGATTCATAAATCAAGACTCGGAGCAGCCCTACCTGAACCTTAGTCTGAGCCATAGCTCGGCAGACACAGCAATAGGCAGTGCAATGCTGCCTTCTAGGGATCCTTTGCAGAGGGACTTTTCTCTTTTTTTTTCCTTTTCTTTTCTTCCTTTCCTTTGGGCGGGGGGTGGGTTCCACTCCCAAAAACATACAAAAGTTTGTGCAAAAAAGTTCAAGACTTTGCCAAACGGCTTCAGGACTTGCACATATGATGGAACAAGAGCTCTAACACCCAAGTGCCTCCAGGGATGCAACCTTGCATTTATGATTTTGGAGACACTAATGCAAAGACACATCTGTCATAACTTCACTGGAAGATCATGGAAAGAAAACATGCAAATATGGGGAACTCCTGCTTAAACTCAGATTTGGGTAAGAAAGAGCGAGCAGGAAAGAAGGAAGTGAGAAAAAAGAATTCATGATGCAGAGATGGGTTTCAATGCTTTCCCCAGTGAGAAAGGGCCAAACTCGGAGGAGTCCAAACAAGTCTAAATCAAGGAAGAACCTAAAACAGTATCCACTAAACACTGATGAGACCAGAAGAAAGTAAATTTATACCACTGTGGGGCTCATTTACGTCAGCAAGTTTCAACAGTTTAACTTCAGGTGTTCTTTTCAACCCATTTAGTTGAACCGGAACAAAGGGCTGCATGGACACTTGTTTTGGTTTAAACTAGACTTATTTCTAGTAAGTTGAAACAGATCAGGAATCACGATAAGCTAAACCAAAATAAACCACTCTAACCACAATCAGAGCATCTGCACAGCAAATCGCACCAGTTTCACTAAACCAGTTTGGAAAACGACACAAGTTAAACTGGTGTATGCAGAGGATGCCTTGGATTCTCCCAGGGTCAAATTCAGAGATGATGAGCAAGTTAGATCCCCTGGCATTAAACCAGACCCAACTAAAGCTGAAGAGGAATGAGTAACTCCCACTCTTTCTATGGACTTCTAGGCTCTCCCTCAGATGTACACCTCATCTGAAAGAGGCCATCTCACTTCATATCTACACCTGCACCAACGCCAGTTATGATGTCCTTACACCTTAATCCTAGCATTTCTGTTCCCGCACTAGCAAGGCGATCAGAATCCTGGCTTCTTTCTGTGCTACCCTTATCCTTTCATGTTCCCAGAGGGCACTTTGATTTAATTGTGGTGTCAGGGAGTTGAAGCATCTGGTGCAGCCTGGAGAGGAAATGGATGGGGAGCCACCTAGTGGCTGAGCTTCTGAAGAAGCATTCTACATCAGTGTTTTTCAAAGTACAGGTCGCAGCCCAGTATTGGGTCACAGAATGTCAGGCACTGGGTCGCCTTGCTGATTCAAATTACTGTATAACGATCGTTGCCACGGAACAGGCCTAAAGGGCCACGCAGCAGGGACCTGGAGAGGAGAGAGGTAGGTAGGGGGCGGGCGGGAACTGGGGAGGGGAGCAAGTTAGGGCTTGCAGGGCTGCTGCGGGCCTCTCCCCTGGCCCCGGGCTTCTTGCTGCCAACAGGGAGAGGGACCCTTCCCCCAGAGCTAGCTGCTTCTGGCGGGGAGAGGGTTGGGTGGAGTCCTCTGGCCCCAGCCCTGAGGCAGCCTGCCTGCACCCCAAACTCCTCATCCCTGGCCCCACCCCAGAGCCCACACCCCCAGCCAGAGGCCTCACCCGCCCCGCATCCCAACCCTCTGCCCCAGCTCTGAGTCCCCTCCTGCACCCTGAACCCCTCATCCCCAGCTCCACCCTAGAGCCCTCACCCGTGCACCCCATGCTCTGCCCTACCTTAACTACACTGCCTTTTTAAGTAGATCAGCAAGGTGAGACAGCAGCTGCTGCCAGCAAGCTCCCTCTGTCCTGAGCCCTGTCGTGTCCCCCCAGCTCTATGGAGATGGGGTAAGCGGGGGGCAGGAGCAGGGGGGGATGGGGACATCCGGACATTAGCACCCCTCTTCCCCCCACCTACACACACAGCAAGCAGAAGGCTCCCAGGAGCAGCTCCAAGGCAGAGGGCAGGAGCAGCACACGGCAGTGGGGGGAGGGACAGCTGAAGTGCCCAGCAATTGGTAGCCTGCTGGACAACACAAGGAACTTAGGGGAGCTAATGGGGGGGCTGCCGGCCCTCCCTGGTTCCAAGCCCCCCCAGCTCGCTCCAACGGGCTGCTCTTTCCGCAAACAGTGGACAAAGCAGGCGCCTGCCAAACAACGTTACAAGGAAGCATTGCGCAACTTGAAACGAGCACGTTCCCTAATAGATCATCGATGTAACAATGAACCAACGTTAACCGGGACGACTTTAAGTGAGGAGTTACTGTACCAATGCATAACCTGTACAGGCAGTGCCTTGCTCTGTCTTGTGGTGACCTCAAAACCGCAGCCTAAGCCTCTGTTGTTTTCACGATGGGGGGGGAAGGGGGGGAATAAAAGGAACGTTTCATGCAGCTCCCACTGAATGTCCTACAGAAGTAAAGCGGTTAAGTGCAGGGTTCTGTTACAGAAAGCGAATTCAAGGCACCTCACTCTGATTCAATGTACGCCTTCCAGGACAGCTCTCCTACTGTTTAGTCCAATGCTCCCTGGAAGCACAACGGCCACAGACCAACCCCATTAGAGTTTCCACAGAGACCAATCTTTGATTAGTGAGCACTGACGCGCTACAAGGAGCGGAGCTGGTGCAGCGGGTTACTGCAGAAGTCTCACCTCTGAGGCCCATGACAAAGGGCAACGAGTTGAATGGTCTCAGTTTAGCCCCCAAGGAACACTTCTCCACAACCCAAAGACACCCGCGCATTTGGCACAATGGGCAGGTTTCTAAGAGGAAGAGGATGGAATGGCAGGGGTGCTTCAGCTCAGGATTTGGTGCATTAGCAGAACTGTCTGAGGGGCTCTCTGGATGGAGCTAGCACCGCGTGTTGCAGGTAAAGAGGAGGTGTGTTTGCATAACTGCAGAGAAGCAGCTGACATTCTTCTTCCCTGGTGCAGTGCTGCCAGTCTGTCACTTCGATGAGCACTAAATTCACTTGTGAGATAAGCCTCGTTCAGTGGTTATGTGTCATTAGCTACCCCCCACATTAAAGCCACCCATGCTAATCTATCGTTTCTATGGTATAAACACAATGACCTGCTCTGTCAGTTTCACTCTTCACTACATGATCCCGATCACTACTGATTTCACCAGTCCTTTCGACTGCTGACATTAATAGGGTAAGAGCGTGTCCCCTGTATGTTACATCCTGCAGAAAACTGATCTCAGCTTCTTTCTCTGAAGAAAAGCTGCAGGTGGTCACGGCTTCATCCAGTGACCCCAAACAGAGGCAGCAAAGACAATGTATTAAGGTGAAAAAAGCCCACAACTGCAGGCAGCAACTGCTAGATTGGGGGGGGGGGGGGGGGGTGAGAAAAACCCGAACAGCGACCTATGCGATGGGGGGTACTGCCCACACTGGTTCGAAGAGGGCAGAACTGGGCCAGGTGGGCCAAGTCAGCTGATTAAGCAGCAAACAAGGGCAATATAAGCTGTGTGGAGGGAGTTTATTGGGAGGTAGCTCACCTGTGAAGGAAGAGGAGGGGCCTGTATAAAGCCCAGGAGCTCAGAGCAGAAAGGGGCTGGAAAAGTCTGCAGTCGCTCCCTGGGAGAAGAGAGGAGTGTCTAGAGGCTGCAGAGACAGCCACTCCCAAGAAGGAGGGAGTTGAGAGGCTGGCAACCCTGGGCAGGGAGTGCTAGATGGTAAGGAAAGGTCTCAGGGAAAAGCAGTAAGGTCTAGAAGGGAACAGACCTCAACTGCCAACTAGAGGGTCCATGAGCCAGAACCTGTAGTAGAGGGTGGGCCCAGGCTCCCCTGCCAGTCACTGAGGACATGGCACCATGGGGCAGTGAGTGGGAAGACTGCCTAGGACCGAGGAAGTGGCAATGAGGCAATGAACGGGAACACTGCTCAAGATTGCTGAAGAATGACTGATAACCCAGAAGGGGAAAACGCATATAGTGACCTGGCCAGAGGGCCATGTCACAAAGAAGCAGCAGCAGCTCATGGAGCGAGAGAGGGGCTGGAGCCAGAGTGAGAAGGACTCAGAGATGGTGTGCAACCATGAGAAGGGGCGTCAACCTCCCAAAGCTAATCCCCAGAACAGCTAGAAGGGGGCACCATCCTACCAGTGAGTTGAGCAACCTGTCACAAGCTAGAGGTCAGCACCACCAAAAGCTCCTATGACAGGTACCCAGGTCATTTCCCACTCCCAGTGTAGGGGCACAGGGAAGGGGGGACAATACAGAGCTGAGCTGAAAACAGAAGTTTGTGTCAATAAGAGGGTAAGTCCTGAATAACCTTTAACAATTTAACAGGCTAGATCAGAGCCTATTGGCACATATCTGTCCTGCCCAACTTGGAGGGAAAGATTCCCACTAAAATGGAAACAGTCTTATTGTCTGGGTGGGGCAGAGTCAAACGTGAATGTCTTTCTCCTTTACAACATCTAATCATAACACAGGGCACAGTTACCTTTCAGGAGCTGTGGGTGTTTGGTATGAACCAGGTTGGTGAGGTCCCCACCGTCATCTAAAATCATGTTCAATGGCTGCCCATCCTTGAAATAGAGGGTCTGCTCGATGCACCACAAATACTCCTCGTCAGTCTCCCCTTTCCAGGCAAACACTACACCACAATAAACAGAAGGCATAATTAGTTGGGTCGCTTTCACAAGCATGTGTGTCCATACAAGAGTATAAATCAGAGCTCCGTCAGTAGCACTCAGTACCAGAGCCAAATGGTACAGGCTGCCCTAGTAATCAGGAGTAATCCAGCCTGGAGGCAGTGATAAGAAATTACTCTGCCTTTGCAGCTGAAAATTGAAGGATCTCTTAGAGCGAGCAGGATAGAACTAGCTTTGCCTCAGGTTCCAGGCCACAAAATTATGCAACCTTGGTCAGAGCTTGCCAGACACTACTTCCCTCTAAAGCAAATAAGATGACAGAAAAACAAACCTGTACAGACACACTACCATTCCCCACTTTCTCCCAATTTCAGAGCCACTAACAGCTCTCTCTCCTCCCCAGGCATTTGTGCACTTGGCCTCATGCCTTACTAGGCACCCCAGGCATTCAGCTATTGCAGAGGCGCATCCAGTAATGTTTACGTCTCCTGCCACCGGACACATAATACATTGCAAACTCATGCACTCTTCTTTGTTCAGTACAGGGAGGCAGTTCATCTTGCTACTGCTCCTTCCGCAGATGCACTCAGCGAAGCCACAAGTGAGTTGCCATGTATTTATACACCTTGGGGTCTGGTAGGTTCAATACGCTAAGCAAAGCTAGAAAACCAAAAGAAGGACTTGAACCCAAAAAGAAAGGAAATTCAAGGCAGAGACTGAGCAGCAAGGCCAACACCCCATCTTTAACTTGCTCTCTGGCAATGGGATTCAACTTCCTGAGCTGGAACCGGAGGAGGAGGGGCCATTCCAACCTTGGAGACTCTGACCACAGCATGAGTGACATCATATGCCAGAAAACCGGACCTTGCCTCCTGATTGGTGCACCACCTGTCCGAGTTCCTTGGCATACAAGGACAGGACAAATTAATGAGAAGGACTAGACAGTTTTAAATTACCACAAACAAAAAAAAAAAATCCTATCTGGGGAGCCTGACCCCTAATGGCCCATGGAAGTTTAATGGTAGCAAGCATTACAGCAGGAATGAAAGAGAATCCCTTCACAAAGGGAGGTAGAAAATGAATTTGGCCATTAATACAGCCTGGTCTCATGCCATGGAATTACTGGCATGCACAGCCATGAGTTTGTACAATTTTTGGCTGACAATGAACTCCAGATTTCTGTAACTTCCTTGTCACACACGAGAATGCCGGCATTATGAAAAACACAGACGTTTGAGATGGACAGTCAAACTGCTTTCGTTTAGTGCATTTCTCAGGTCCGGTCTCTACTACAGACCTGTACTGGCATAACTATGTCACTCGGGGGTGTGAAAAATCCACATTCCTGAGCAGCGACGTTATACCAACCTAACCCCCCATGTACACAGCGCTGTGTCAGCGGGAGAGCGTCTCAGGGAGGTGGATTAACTACACCCATGGAAGAGCTCTCTACTGTCAGCTTAGAGAGTCTTCATTACAAGCAGTTCAGTGGCGGTGCAGCTGTGCCGACGCAGTGTTTTAAGTGTAGATGCCCTCATTCTCAGTTTGGGGATTTAAATCTGGCCCGTAAACATCATTTCCCCTGGGGACAAAGCAACCATAAAGGCAGATGATCAAATGTCCTCTGCACGTTTTCAGCAAGCCTTTGCGGCAAGGTGCCAACATATTCAGAAGATCCGAAAGACTTTACAAAGGTGAATATCACCCCTGCTTTAGAGGTAGGAAACAGGCACAGGGCACTTACATGACTTGTCTTACATGCTAGAGCAAGTCATTGGTGGAGCTGGGACGAGAGCCCAGTAACCCTGCTTCTCACTGCTCTGCTCTAGCCACTAGAAAATGCTGCTCTGTTTGATCAACAGCATTGGCTGCATTGCCCTTTTCATCACCATCACAGTCTGTGTGAAGAGCTGCTGATAAATCACATTTCTGAAAAACACTGAACTGAAACTATTCTGCTTATATGGCATTTTCTCTTCTCAAATTTTACTACTAGAGGCAGGTGCCTGAGCATAGGAGCCATGTTCCTCAAGAGCTCACGACCTGTTGCTTCTCCTCCTTAGCAAAGCCTTAATCAGATGTCTGTGAGCCACAGTTACTTCAGCAAGAACCTACTATGATCTCAATGGATTAGGTTCACAGGCAGGAAATAAGCATCAGGAGTGGATGAATGTTTAATGAGCAGCTTTCTTGTGCCATTGTCTCTGGTAGTACAAGAGAAGGAGAAGAAACGGAGGCAGCTACTCCCAACAGATCACTCAGTTTCCCACTGGACATCTGCACTAGGGTGGAGGACAATCCAAGAGGCCAGGGGTGGGCAATAATTTTTGCAGGGGGGCCACTCCACGAATTTCGGTAAGTCGTCATGGGCTGCACATTTCTAATATATTAATGGAGGGGGTGTGGGGTCTGGGAGAGAGTTTGGGTGCAGGAGGGGGTTCTGACCTGGAGCAGGGGTGCAAGGGAGGGTGAGAGGTCTGGGAGGGCGTTTGCACCAGCCCGGAGCTCCCTCCAGCACCCAGCGTTGGGGTGCGGGCTTTCGGACGGAGTTTGGTGCAGGAGGGGGCTCTGGGCTGGGGTAGGGGTGTGGGAGGGTGTGCGAGGTCCAGGTTTTGGCTGGGAGGTACTTACCACAGGCAGTTCCTGGCCAGCAGCGCAGCAGGGCTCAGGCAGGCTGCTTGCATGCCATGGCCCCACGCTGCTCCCAGAAGCGGCTGTGGCCAGCTGGTGCTGGCACATTTCGGTGTGCCTCTTGGGGAAGGGGGGCAGCGGGTCTCTGTGCGCTGCCCGCACCCACAAGCACTGCCCCTGCTGCTCCCATTGGCTGGTTTCTGGCCAATGGGAGCTGTGAGGACAGTGCTGGGGGCGGGGGCAGAGCGCAGAGACATCCCAGCAGCAGCCAGCTGCTTCCAGGAGCGGCGTCAGGCCACAGCAGGCAGGCAGCCTGCGAGTGCCACGGGACTTTTAGCAGCCCATAGATTGTGAGGGGGCAGCCAAAGAGCCTGGCAGGCTGGACAGAAATGTTAGATGGGCCGGATCCAGCCCGCGTTTTGCCCACCCCTGCAACAGGCCCTACAAATCTGCAAATATCTGCGGACCATATTTACAGACAGTCAATTGGAAAAGGATACACATTTTGCATCCCTGCAGGGCTCTAAGTATCACTCTACATGGTTCTTCACCAGCCATTATTTGGTTCTTACCCTTAGAGGGGACTGGGACCCTCAAGTGTCACTCAGTTCTGAGTTGAAAGGAACCCGGATACTTTGAGGGAAATATGGCTGAAACGGTCAACTTTGGGGGTTGATACCCCAAAGAAATTGCCCCAGTTTCACATGACTTCCAAATTAAACCATAACGTGGCCACAGGCACTGCCTGAAACAGAGCCTCAGACTTGCTCTCACCTGGGTCATGTTTCAAATTTGTAACAAAACTCACCTGAAGTGGGTTGCATTGAGCGATTTGCCAACAGGGCTTTAAACACAGAACTGCATGATCCCCGAAACCTACATTTCAATGCAAAGTGCTAACTGTGCTAGCTGGAAAATGCAACACTGGGAAACCCCTAACTACTCAGAGCAAATGGCAGCCACACCAAAAGGGACAGAAATAGACAACAGAAAACCCCAATCTTCACATCAGTCAGCAGCAAGACCAGGCAAAAATGTAGAAAGTACAAAAAGCAACCAGGAAACTGGGACTGGCCTTCCTTGCCTCCTCTTTTTGTTATGCAAATGATCCCTCACAAGGTTAGTGAGGTTCTGATGGAGCTTTAGTGCAGTGGATTCAAGCATTTGGAGTTACTGCATGCAAAATGCCTGGGATCGTCAACTGCTGCTCTTTCACTAAAGAAGAAAAGTTACTTAAAGCAGGGACTACTCCCAAGCCTGATAAGCCTTGGTCACACTAAGGTATCTTCAGAGCACGTGTTTACATTAAGAAAAGGAGTACTTGTGGCACCTTAGAGACTAACCAATTTATTTGAGCATGAGCTTTCGTGAGCTTGAAGTGAGCTGTAGCTCACGAAACCTCATGCTCAAATAAATTGGTTAGTCTCTAAGGTGCCACAAGTACTCCTTTTCTTTTTGCAAATACAGACTAACACGGCTGTTACTCTGAAACCCGTGTTTACATTGATACCATGGCTTTCAGCTTCTATCACCTTCCAACCTACAGCAGCAGCAAAAGAGCAGAGTTTAGCTGCTAAAGAGTTTCAGGGATGGTAGTCTACACAGCAGGCATAGCTTTGGCCTCAACACATCTCAAATGCTTTCATTGTAGCCAACCAGAAAGGCCACTTCATTGAATATTTTGGGGCCAGCATGTTCTCTTTAGCCAGTTAGCCCTGAGTCTGCTGAAAAGCCCCAGGCACCCCACTCCATAAACACCATATGCAGCTGTCATTTTTATCATCTCTGCCAGTTTAATCACCTTAGGGTTTGTCTACACTGCAGATGGGAATGAGCCTCCAGCCCTGACAGACAGGCTCACCCGAGCTCCGCTTCAGCTAGCACTAGCGGTGTGGATGTTGCAGCTCTGGGTGGGCTTCAGAGCCCAACCTGCTGTCTGAGCCACAACGTCCGTGCTACTATTTTTAGTGCACTAGTTTCAGCTGAGCTACCGGAGGTTGTCTACCCAAGCTTGCTCTCAGCTGTGGTATAGACAACCTCAGTGAACAGAATTAAGAAAGCTGCTAACCTAGCTCCTTTAGCTTGTATTGCAGCATCAGTCATTCTCAAGGTAGCTGGATTGCTGTTGGACGCAACCCAGCTTGGATTAAACTTCCTGTGGTGTAACAGACACTACTTCAGAAGGTAATTTCTATCCTGGAGTTTATTCTCAGAGCTTGATTTGCACATACTTTGATTAGCTAAAACAGGCAGCCTAAACCACTTAGGGCATGGCTACACTTGCAGATGTAGAGTGCTTTGAGTTAAACCGACGAAGTGAGCTGTAGCTCACGGAAGCTTATGCTCAAATAAATTTGTTAGTCTCTAAGGTGCCACAAGTCCTCCTTTTCTTTTTGAGTTAAACCAACCTTCGTAGAGCACAGCAGGGAAAGTGCTGCAGTCTGTCCACACTGACAGCTTCAAGCACACTGGCATGGCCACATTTGCGGCCCTTGCAGCAGCATTGGGAGCGGTGCATTATGGGCAGCTATCCCAGCATGCAAGTGGCTGCAACGTGCTTTTCAAATCCAGGGGGGGAGGGAGGGTGGAGTGTGACAGGGAGTGTGTTGTGTATATGTCGTGGGAGAGAGAGGGTGTTTTTGGGGGGCTGAGAGCATGTCAGCGTGCTGTCTTGTAAGTTCAGACAGCAGCAGACCCCCCCCCGCCCCCTCACCTCTCTCTCTCTCTCTCTCACACACACAGCATTCCACACTAATGGCTTGCTTTGTCTCGGACAGATAAGCAGCCGGCTGTCAGAAATGGAGCTTTCAAGGGGCATTTCCGCATTCCTGCAGCCGATTCCAAACAATGAGAAGAGTGGCCACTTGACTTAAGGGGATTACGGGCTGTTTCCGGAGGCTGATCAGAGCGCAGTAAAGCAACACCTCGTTCGCACTGGCGCTGTGGTGCTCCAGCGAGGGCACAGGAAACGTTATTCCACTCGCCGAGGTGCAGTACCAGCAGCCCTGTAGCTGCAGAGTCAGAGCGCTCTACGTGCCTTGCCAGTGTGGACGGGCAGTGAGCTAGTGTGCCCAGGGCTCCTTTATTGCGCTGAAGCTTGCAAGTGTAGCCAAGCCCTTAGTCAGAGTCAAATGAGACCACAGAGGACTTACCAGGAACACCGGCTTTAGCAATGGCAGCAGCAGCATGGTCCTGAGTGGAGAAAATGTTGCAGCTTGACCATTGTACCTGGAACATAACCCAAGAGTAGTTTTACTTGTTGAGCAAACTCCCTAAACAACAGGCAAAATAAAAGTGGTCTTTGTTCTAGTTTTAGCAGCTAAATGAAGAGGAGCTGGGAGCAGGGAGGAGAGTAAGTCAGCCCAAATTCCTGCCTCATTCACAACATCTGCAGAAGTTACTGGAGAGACTAGGCACTGAACTAGGACCACTAGAAAAATCACTCAGGGTAGGAGAGCCAGGCTGTTTTAACATAGGTTCCTTTTCTCAGTGATCAAAACCCACAGGGCATCACATGATCAAACCTCCCAACATGTGAGAGATTCCGCTGGACACACATTCCACTGCAGATACTAAGTTTAGATAGGGCCCTACCAAATTCACAGAGGTGAAAAATGCGTCACGGACAGTGAAATCTGGCCTCCCCCGTGAAATCTGAACTTTTGTTTACTTTTACCCTATACTATGCTCTAGAGTAAAAGTATACAGAAGTACACTGTTTCTCAAACTGGGGGTCCTGACCCAAAAGGGACGGCAAGGCTATTATGAGGGGGGTCATGGTATTGCCACCCTTACTTCTGCACTGCCTTCAGAGCTGGGCGGCCGGGGAGTGGCAGCTGCTGGCTAGACGCCCAGCTCTCTGAAGGCCGTGCCACCATCAACAGCAATGCAGAAGTAAGGGTGGCCTGGTATGGTGTATTGCCACCCTTACTTCTGTGTTGCGGCTGGTGCTGGCACTGCCTTCAGAGAGCTGGGCGTCCGGACAGCTGCTCTCCAGCCACCCAGCTCTGAAGGCAGCGCAGAAGGAAAGATGACAATACCGTGACACCCTCTTTGGGTGGGACTCCCAGTTTGAGAAATGCTGATGTAAGGGCTTTACATGTTTATATTTTGCTGTTTTTAAATACATATTCACGCTTTGTTACAACACCGTGAAATTTAAGATTTAAATACCTGAAACCATGAAATTCAACATTTTTAAACAATTCTATAACCATGAAATTTCCAAAAATGGACCATGAGTTTGGTAGGGACCTCGTTACAGATGTTCACAGAATGCAGAATATGGCAGGGTATTAAAAGTTTAGGTAAAGTATGAAGTGGATACATCTGGAATAGATTTTCAAGGAGCGCCTGTTGTGTTGAGCACAAAACAAGGCACATGCAGAAACTTGGAAAAGCCAGAAATACAGCTGAAATGCCACGTGCAGTTGAAGAGTTTAAGATTTTGCTCACCCAGCTCTTCTCTGATTTTCCTGCTGGCCTAATTGCTTTCCACAAGCAAATCTCATTATAACTAGGTTCAGGCACCTAGAAGAGTACCATAACGTAGCTGGGCTGCACTGAACAGAGTGTTTGTGTGCTTATGTTCATGCACCAACCTATTCAAGAATCTCCTATGCATAATGGAGACACACAAGTCATTGCTGAACAGACTGTTTGCTTTTATTCTTACTGCCCTCTCTAAGGAGCACAGTGGTGAGTTTCTGCATGCTTACTCAAACTAATTAGCTCACTAAGGGAGGCAATCCTTCAATTCTTATACAGGTAGTCCCATTAAAGCCACTGGAATGACCCACGCAAGTATAGGCTGCAGTATCAACCCTTAAGTGTCTCTGTATTTGTGCCTACACAGCAGCTATCTGCCCTTGAAAACAAGCACTCAGATGCACATGTGTAGGTGGTATGTATGCACCACTTTTATGTGCATAATTGGAAGCATCTTGGAAAATCTGACTCGTTTTCTTTCATCAAAGAGTCAGTTCACCCAGCCTCCTCCTCAATGCTTTTCTCTGAACTCATTCCAATTTGTCACCACGTTCCTGGTAATGAGGGACCCACAACCCAAGAATGATATTCCAGGTGTCTCCAACGGGTATGTTAACACTTGGAGGAAAACTCTTACAAACAGTCTACAGGTCACTTTCCAATTATGCACCCTTTGCAACCTGAAAAAAAAAAAAAATCACAACGCACTTCTCTGTTGGAGGTTCTTGTATGGTCCCTGTTACCATGGCATCAGCTGCTCAGAATCAAGAATGTATCTTCAGCACCGCATTGATGGAAGGGGAAGTGCTCTTATCTCCATTGTACAGATGGGAAACTGAGGCATACAGAAACCAAGTGACCTGCTCAAGGTCAAACACAGAATTCAACCTAGGCTTCCAGAATCCCAGCCTAGCACTGTATTCACTGGACTCTCCTTTCCTCCCTAACACTGTCATGCCCAGTTTGAAAGCCAGATGCTGCACTCAGATGGATTCAGAAACTTGTTTGCTGATCTTCAGGTTACATGGATTAGTTTTTAATGCAGATTCATCTGCTTTGGAGGCAGCCACTTGAGGTTCGGTGTTACCAGCAGCCTGATAATAGTGCTGGATGTCATGGCTCAGAACCCTGATCTGATAGCAGCCTTTAGCCATGGTGAGGACATGATGGCTCTCATGCTAGAACAGGTTACGGAGATCACGAGCACCCCTTCCTGGCTGAAATGGGCACTGGCATTAGGATTCTAGAGGAGAAAGGCAATGCTTCTGAAGGGAATCAGAAGATGCACCTCATCTGTTTGCAAACAGTCTCTTCAGTAGTCTCTCCAGAAGGGTCTGCAGCTGTTTGTTAAGATTTCCTGGTGTAATGACATAAAACAAAACCAATATTCATGCCACCGTGAAGAGGAAACCCGAGATAATACTTTACCTCAGCACCCAGAGCCACCAGAGTATCTATCAGAACTGCGGTCTGCACAGTCATGTGAAGGCAGCCTGCGATACGCGCTCCCTTCAGTGGCTTCGATGCTGCGTACATCTCCCGCATCTTCATCAGCCCTGGCATCTCATTCTCCGCGATCTCGATGGCCTTGCGACCCCATTCTGCTAGGCTGATGTCAGCTGCAACAGAGGAATGACATGCAGTTGGATTGGGGCTCAAATGCATAAAACCACAGTATCCACTCACGTGCAGGTTGGCATTGGCTGCAACTGCTATGGATCCATGAAGAGACATCCAAGCGGGACATGAAGAAGCAGCTGAGAGAGAGGAGGCCCAGCCCCCCCTTCAGCTCCTAAAGTCTTTGCATAGCGTTGTGTAGGTCTTTAGGCAAGGAAGCCTCTTCAGCAAAGTTTTAGAACCCGCGCTTTCAAATGTACCTAAAGCCAAGCATTTAAGGCCCTTCTCTATGTATGTAAATTAGAAGTGACACAATTTTCAATATTACCAACCCTTTTCACTTACAAGCTTTTCTGTAAGCATTTGCATTCACAAATTTTCGCCCAAGGGTCTAAAACTGAGTGCGCGGATTTATTTTCAGAGTATACAGATGTGTATGTGCAAGAATACCTCATGCAAGAGGCCTAATGAGTTGAAAAGGGCCCAGTTCCGCATCCCTTGCGGCTGTTATGACCAACTTCCCCACCCAAGAAAAAAACAACAAGATCAAGCCTAGGTAGGATTACTAGACCCTGTGATTCAAAAGGGTCATTTTCCAAGTCCTACAACTAAAAAAAATTAGTAATTTACTCAACTGTGCAAATAAATTTTACACTAGAGAGAGAACTCATAGAAGTTGTCAGGAGTTCTTCTACCCTAAATCCATGGGATAGAGAACAGGGCTCAAAAAATCAGAGCTCTGGTGCCAATCTTGCCTATGGAGACAATTCTCTCCATAACAAATCACGTCAACAGGTTAATCCTAAGTACCTTGCACTGTTGGCCTATGCCGAGCGTCGCCTGCCGCCTTGTTATCCAGTTACCTGGCTTAGTCAGGCTCTTAAGGAACCCTTCACAACACTCTTTAGGTCTGGTCTACACTGGGGTGGAGGGGGGATCGATCTAAGTTACACAACTTCAGCTACGTGAAAATAACGTAGCTGAAGTCAACGTACTTAGATCTACTTACTGCGGTGAGTCAACTGCTGACACTCCCCCGTCGACTCCGCCTCTCGCTCTTGTGGAGTACCGGAGATGACGGGAGAGCGCTCGGCGGTCGATTTATCGTTTCTAGACTAGACACGATAAATGGACCCCCGCTGGATCGATCGCTGCCCGTAGATCTAGCAGGTAATGTAGACAAGCCCTTAGTCTCAAATCTTGATTAACTTAAAGAATTTTGTGTCCTCAGCAACTTGTCACTTCTCTTCCTCCTTCGGTTAGTAAAATATACACAGATTCCTAGATTAAGGCCAGAAGGTACCGTTGTGATCACTAATCCAGAGGTTCTCTCAACAGGTTTTTTGATGGCCTCAGAATTCAGCCACCAACTCTTGCTGGTGGCCGCACTGTCACTTTTTCCTAAAATACTTAACTTTAGGAAAAACAAATAAATATGCACATATACACATCCAAATAACTGTAAATTATTTATGTAGGGTGGGTTTTTTGTGTGTGCAGATTCAATAATAAAAATAATGCTGTGAAAACTTATATTTGTATGTTTGTTAATGTCACTTTTCACAGCACACTTAGTAGGGAGGGGAGAGGCTGTGATACATGATACAGTACTTGTATGTTTGTTAATATCACTTATCACAGCCTCCCAGCTAGCTAAGTGTACTGTGAAAAGTGATACTTTCACGTTTGTTAATATCACTTTTCTTAGCAAGCTCCAAGACAAATTAAGCCCTGGATGGGGGGAGGGTTTGAAGGGGAAGGCAGCAGGGGCCAAGGGTGATGGGGGGGATGGAGGTGGGGCCTGTGGGAGCCAGGGGGCCACATGGCTGAAGCCGGGGGTTAGCGCTTACTACAGCATGCTCAGAGCCCAGGGCCGGAGCCGGGCCGCTGAGGCCAGGGGTCAGCACCAGAGGCCAGCTCCTGCCGCTGTGCTGCTGGAGCCTGGTACTGGAGCTGGGGGCCAGCGCCTGCTGCCACACAGCTGGAGCCAGGAGTCTGCACCCAAACCCCCTCAACCAGGCTCCTGAATTCCCGTCGCTGGAACCTGCCGCCCAACTACCCCAGGGCTGAAGCCCGAGCCGCACTGCCCACTTCACCCAAGGTGGGTCAAGAACTCACCTTGCTCCTGCAGCACTGTGCCCCACCTTTCTCCAGAGGCGATACAGGGCGGCACACCGAGGAGCAACAGGGAGGGAGGGGGAGAGGTCGATGTTCTCCCCCCGTTCCCCAATCTCAGCCCAGGAAGTTGTCATGGCCACATCTGAGAAATGCTAACTACTCTGAGTTCTTGTATTAACACAGGCCAGAGAGAATTTTACCCAATAATTCCTGAATTAAGTCCGTAACTTCTGTTTGTGCTAAAGCCTATATTGTATGTTGTGGACCTCTGACCGTGGCCATTACTGACTGCTTGGGAGTGGGGAAACGCCAGGGGAATTGAGCCCAGGCGATTAATGCCAGTTGAGGTCCTGTTTCATGGGGACTCTGACCAGACAGTAAGAGCTCAAGAGAGATTTCTGAACAAGCGTGGCAGATAATGAGAAATTGGCAGCTTGGCGGTCAGTCACCATCTTTTGGTTCTGTTTGTACAGAGTCTAGCACAATGGGGTCCTTGTCCATGATTAGGGCTTGCAGGTGCTATGATAACACAAGTAACAGTGGATTTCAATCAGGCTGAGATGCAAAACTGCTGAAAGAAACAGCACTTCGGTTGGCTTCCACTAAACCACCACAGCAGGTTGGAAGGGCTGGTTTGTTCTTTTTGTAGTCGTAGATCCCAAAGCTAGAAGCAACCATTGTGATCATCTGACATCCTACATTACACAGGCCAGAGAATTTACTCACATCATTCCTAGAGACTATGTTTGAGAAAAACATCCAAACCTGATTTTAAAATTGCCAGTGATGGAAAATTTGCCACATCCCTTGGTAAATTGTTCCAATGGTTAATTACTCTTACTGTTAAAAATGTATACCTTATTTCCAGTCTCAATTTAACTAGCTTGAAATTCCACCCATTGGATTGTGTTATATCAGTGGCTTTCAACCTGTGGTCCATTGACCCCTGGGGGTCCACAAAAGGTTGTCATTACCACAGAACTGTGGTTTTCAACCTGTGCTCCGTGGACCCTGAGGACTATTTAGAAGATTTACAAAAGGGTCCGCACCTCCATTCGAAATTTTTTAGGGGTCTGCAAATGAAAAATTTTAAAACTACTGTGTTATACCTTTCTTGTCTACGATGAAGAGCCCATTATTAAATATTTGCTCCCCGTGTAGCTACTTACAGACTGTAATCAAGTCACTCATTAATTTTCTATTTGTTAAGCTAAATAGAATCCTCGGACTAGAAGGGATCTCGCAAGGTCATCTAGTCCAGTCCCCTGCACTTAAGAGAGGACTAAGTATTATCTAGATCAGTGGTCTCCCACCTTTTTATGCCCAAGATCACTTTTTGAATCTAAGGGCAACCCAGTATCTACCCTGCCCCTTCCCCAAGGCCCCGCCGCTTCCCCGAAGTCCCACCCCACTCACTCCATCCCCCCCATCTCTCCATCACTCGCTCTCCCCCACCCTCACTCACTTTCGCCAGGCTGAAGTAGGGCGTTGGGGTTCAGGAGGGGGTGCAGGCTCTGGGCTAGGGCTGAGGGGTTCGCAGTGTGGGAGGGGGCTCTGGGCTGAGCATGGGGAAGAGGGTTGGGATGCAGGAGGGGGTGAGGGGTGCAAGCTGTAGGAGGGAGTTTGGGTGCAGGAGGGGGCTCCGGGCTGGGGCAGTGTTGGAGTGCAGAGTGCAGGCTCTGGAAGGGAGTTTGGGTGCAGGAGGGGGTACAGGGTGCTGGCTCTGGGAGGTGGGTCAGGGCTGGGGCTTCGGGTGCGGATTCAGGGTGCAGAAGGGGGCATGTGGCTCCGCGCGCTGCTCCTGCCTGCAAGCACCAGCCCCACCAATGGGAGCTGCGGGGGCGATGCTTGCAGGCAGGAGCAGCGCACAGAGGGAAACCCCTGCCCTCCCACCCTTGGGGCCACGCTGGCTGCTTCTGAGAGTGGCATGGGGCTGGGATAGGCAGGGACTCTGCATTAGCGTCAACCACATAGCACCACCGGAGATTGCGATCAACTGGGAGATCCTCTAGGATCGACCAGTCGATCACTATCAACTGGTTGGTGACCACTGATCTAGATCATCCGTGACAGGTGTTTGTCTAACCTGCTCTCAAAAATCTCCAATGACGGAGATTCCACAACCTCCCTGGGGCACTTTATTGCAGTGCTTAACCACCCTGACAGTTACAAAGTTTTTCCTAACTTCCAATGTAAACCTCCCTTGCTGCAACTTAAGCCCATTGCTTCTTGTCCTGTCCTCAGAGGTTAAGGAAAACAATTTTTCTCCCTCTTCGTTGTAACTATCTTTTATGTACCTGAAAAGAGTTATCATGTCCCCTCTCTGTCTTCTCTTTTCCAGACAAAACAAACCCAATTTTTTCGATCTTCCCTCACAGGTCATGTTTTCTAGACCTTTAATCATTTTTGTTGCTCTTCTCTGGACTTTCTCCAAGTTGTCCACAGAACTGGACACAATATTCCAGTTGAGGCCCTATCAGCCTGGATTAGGGTAGAAGAATTACTTCTTGTGTTTTGACAGGTTTCAAAGTGGTAGCCGTGTTAGTCTGTATCAGCAAAAACAAGGAGGAGTCCTTGTGAATTTCATCCTATTTACTTCAGACCATTTCTCCAGTTTGTCCAGATCATTTTGGGTTTTAATGGTATCCTCTAGAGCAAGGGTGGGCAAACTTTTTGGCCTGAGGGCCACATCTGAGTATAGAAACTGTATGGCGGGCCATGAATGCTCCCGAAATTGGGGTTTGGGTATGGGAGGGGGTAAGGGCTCTGGCTGGGGGTGAGGGCTCTGTGGTGGGGCCAGAAGTGAGGTGTTCAGGGTGCAGGAGCGGGCTCCAGGCTGCGGCAAGAGGGTTGGAGTGAGGGCTTTGGCTGGGAGTGCAGGCTCTGGGGTGGGGCTGGGGATGAGAGGTTGGAGGTGCAGCAGGGTACTCCGGGCTGGGACCGAGGGGTTCGGAGGGTGGGAGAAGGATCAGGGCTGGGGCAGGGGTACAGGGGGAGACTCAGGGATGCAGTCTCTGGGTGGCGTTTACCTCAAGTGGCTCCCAGAAGCAGCAGCACGTCCCCCCTCTGGCTCCTACACGGATGCATGGCCAGGCGGCTCTGCTGCGTGCTGCCCCATCCGCAGGCACCACCATTGCAGCTCCCACTGGCCTTGGTTCCTGGCCAATAGGAACTGCAAGGGGCAGTGCTTGGGGTGGTGGCAGTGTGCAGAGCAGAGCCACTTGACTGTCCCTACACATAGGGGCCGGAGAAGGGCCATGCCGTTGCTTCCGGGAGCCGCATGGAGCGACCCCCAACGCTGCTTCCCGGCTGGAGCGGGGCAAGCCCCAGACCACACTCCCCAACAGGCGTTTGAGGGCCGGATTAAGACTGCAGGAGGGCCATAGTTTGCCCACCCCTGCTCTAGAGCATTTGTAACCTCTCCCAAATAGATTGAGCTCCTTGAGTCTATCATGGTAAGGTATGTGTTCGAGTCCTTTAATCACTCTTGTGGCTCTTCTCCGATTCCTCTGATTTATCAACATCCTTCTTGAATTGTGGACACCCGAATTGGTCACAGTATTTCAGCAGCGGTCGCACCAGTGCCAAATAATTTACCTCAAGGTACTTAATTATTTTCTCACTCTTCCTGGTATTTATCTCATTTCTACCCCTTTGCCCATTTCTAAAAGATGCAAAAGTTAGCACACGTTTCTCCTGTGGTGTAGCAACAATTTAAAAACAAAACAAACAAAAAAACCCTTCAATTCCAGTTCAGAACATTACGTTCTGTCTTGTTAAAACTGCCCCTTCACTTTCAACTGTGGATGCTTTACTTCACGTCCCATCCTAAACTGCTGCTGTCTTCCACCCCAGAGTGACTGCTGTGCAAAGCCGATACAACAGTATGCTGGGTTTATAAAGCCATCTGGCCTCCTTCAGGATGAAAGGCACTTGGGACTTGTAGAGAATCTCATTCTTCACAGAGGAATCCCAAAGCCAGATCATTTACCTAACGTTTGGATCCAAGGCTGGGAGGTCAGGCATAGCTGGAACCGTCCATGTTGGGAGCACAGCTGCTGCCATTCTTCAGTTCCTTCTGAGCTACCACACAACCCCCTTCCTCTCCTGCTGATTTCATGCAATCCGCAGCGCCGGAACAATTTGTGTAGTGGGGCGCTGAGAGCCACTGAACCGACGTGTAAACCCTGTATATGACGGAAACCACTTTCAGGCAGGGGGTGCAGGAGCACCCCTAGTTCCAGCACCTATGCATGCAACTCAGCAAGTTACGGGCCAATCTCCTATCCCCGATTTTTTTTTACCCTCCCTAGCTGTCCTGTCCCAGCCTCTCCAGGAAGCGAGCAAGACACTCACGCAAAAAGAAACCCGCCAACGGGCCGAGCAAGTCAGTCGCCTGTGTGTCCCGCGCGCGCGGCCAGGGGCACGCTGGGAAGTGTAGTCTTTTCGGGGCCAGCCGGACACCAGGCAGCGCGGGGTAGAACTGCAAATCCCACGAGCCGCCCGGCCCGACAGGAGGCACGTGGAGCCTGCTCAGCAGCTCCACGCGGATCGCTCTGAAGTCCAGCCACTGCCAGCCCAGGCAGCGCGCGCTCCGAGACAGCAGGCGGCCCGGGGGCTGGCTGGCTGGGGAGCGCTGTGATGTACGCGAAACGGCCCCACCCCACAGCTACAGGGGGTCCGGTGGCGTGTGTGTGCAAAGCGAGGGGCCTCCCCTTGTTGCAGGGGGCCAATGGGGGGGTGCAAAGCGGGAGCCAGTGGAGGGAAGGATGCAAAGCGAGGGGCCTCCACTGCAGGGGGCTAATGGGGGGGTTACAAAGCGAGGGGCCTCCTCTATCTGCAAGGGGCCAATGCGGGATGGAAAGCGGGAGCCAGGGAAGGGGAAGGTGCAAAGGGAGGGGCCTCCCCTATCTGCAAGGGGCGAAGGGGGGTGGGTGCAAAGCGAGGGGCTTCTCCAAGCTGCAAGGGAGGTCGGTGCAAAGCGCGGCGCCCTTTGCAGAGTGAGCGCCACGTTTCCCCCGGGTGCAAGGAACTGACACGGGAGAAATTGCTCTGTCCTTTCCCTTGCCACTGAACCGCCCCTATGCAGCGCGGGGCTCTGCCCACAGCGGCACCGGTTTTCACGGCCCCGCGGGGCGCAGATCGGGCCTAGCACAGGCTCACGGAAACCCCCACTTACCGACTTTGTAAGGAAGCTTGTCGGACATGCTGGGGCTCCGGCTTTGCAGACAGCAAGTGCAGGTCAAGGCCTGGGGGAAGGAGCAGGACAGGAGGAGGCGGTGGCGCCGGCGCCGCCAACACTGGCTTTAAATAGACTCGCCTCCTGCTGCATATGCATGAGGCTGCCGATGCCCATGTAGGGAAGGGGGTGCCCGCCCCGCGCCCTGCCCGCTCAGGTTGTGTAACGGAGGGGAAGACGTACAGGCGCCAGGTGTCTCGTGTAGCGGGGGGCTGAAAGTCCCTGACCCCGCAACTGAGCTCCGTGGGGCCGGACCGTGAAATCACTGGGTCTCCGCCCAGCTGTACGGGCCGTGCTCGAATTATCGGGGGCCCTTACTACGTGTAGGGGCCGCCTCCCTTGCCTCTGGTGGCCCCCTTACTTCTCACGACTGTTTATATTAAAGCAACCCACTTGATATTCAGGACATCGCCCCTCTGCTCCTCCCCCCCCCACACACACAATTTTCCCCCATAAGTTGAGCATTGTTGCCAAATTTGGCTCCCCTTGCAGGAGTGGGGCCCTATGGGAAATAGGAATAAATTAAGCACCTGAGAGCAGGGCCCTACAGCCAGATTTTTAGTTCTAGCTAGACATCTAGGGATGCAAAGAGGGGCCAGGGAGTTAGGTTAGGTGCCCAACTCCTATTGAAATTTAAAAAAAACAAAAACAAAAAAACCTGCAAAAACTTAGGTACTGAATGAATGTAGGTAGTTACAGGGTTAGGCAGCAACCAAGCAGGATTCAGAGTAACAGCCGTGTTAGTCTGTATTCGCAAAAAGAAAAGGAGTACTTGTGGCACCTTAGAGACTAACCAATTTATTTGAGCATGAGCTTTCGTGAGCTATAGCTCACTTCATCAGATGCATACCGTGGAAACTGCAGCAGACTTTATATATACACAGAGAATATGAAACAATACCTCCTCCCACCCCACTGTCCTGCTGGTAATAGCTTATCTAAAGGGATCAACAGGTTAGGCCATTTCCAGCACAAATCCAGGTTTTCTCACCCTCCACCCCCCCACACAAATTCACTCTCCTGCTGGTGATAGCCCATCCAAAGTGACAACTCTTTACACAATGTGCATGATAATCAAGTTAGGCCATTTCCTGCATAACCAAGCAGGAGTTATGCATCCGATGAAGTGAGCTGTAGCTCACGAAAGCTTATGCTCAAATAAATTGGTTAGTCTCTAAGGTGCCACAAGTACTCCTTTTCTTTTTGTCTCACAATGATGCCTAAAAACAGGATTTAGGTGCCTAAAATCCTTTGTGGATTAACACTCAAGGTACCTATCCTGAATAGGTGCTTTTGAAAACCCCTAGGTGCCTATCTGCATCTTTGTGCACCAAAATACCTTTGCAAATCTGGCACTTAGACTGTAAGTTTTTCAGGGCAGGGAACATGTCTGCCTCTATGTGCAGCACCTAGCAAAATAGAGCCAGGATCCTGATAGGGGCCAATGTAATACAAATAATAATATTTAAAACAATTACAGATGATTAAGGCCACAAAGTCAACCACCCAAAAGTTGTGAAATGATAGACTATGAAAACAACCTGGACAACCTTTGGTCTTTCATTGTAGGATCACATGCTGTTTTTTTCCCAACAAGATCCTGTCTCCTTAACCACAAGATCACCTACTTTTAAGGGCCAGGAATGATTATAAATTAAAAAACAGAGGGGTAAAAGGAAACACAAAATAATCATAAAACAAAGAGAAAAAGCCCATGCATCATACACACAAAAACAGAAATATTATTAATAATAGAGTAGGCAAAGGTTAAAGGCTTAAAGTACAAAATGCCTCCTCCAGATGAAACAGTTTAAGTTAAAATATTTTAAACAAAACGAACAGTCCAGAAGAGGCCATTTGATTAGTTCCCGATTCTGCAAAGTTTAGGTAACAAACTTTATGCACTGTGAGCCATCCCATTTAACTGCACTATTACACATATGCTGAACTTTACGCACTGTGAAGGCTTTACAGTCCGAGGGCCTTCATTTACATTCCAATGTCCACTCAATATTTAAAAATAGTAAAAAAACAAACAAACAAACAAAAACCACAAATAAAACATTCAATCAAAATTGTGGGGCCAATAAGATGTATGCCAGACTGTGTCACTTTTAGGTTTTGCGTTTATATTGCATCTGTTCCCCCACCATTCAGCTGTTTATATTGTCTAATTTTGGGTATGGTTACACAGCAAAAGCTGTGCACAGGTTAGTCTACCTGAGCTAGCTTCAATCCAGCAAACACGGGTAACAGCACAACATGGACTCAGAGCAGCCTAGGGAGCCAAACACATACCCAGGGCCTGTTCCAGGCTTGGGCTACTGAAACCCCTGCTGTGCTGTCTTCACTGCTATTGTTACCCAACCTAGCTAAATCAAAGCTTGCTCGTACATAGCTTTTGCTCTGCAGACATTTAGGGACTGATCCTGCAGCTTTTACCAGAGTGGTCCCAATGAAGTCAGTTGAACCACTGCCATGAGCAGAGGCTATACGATTGAGTCTTTGAGCTCTGATCTTCAGAGAGATTCATAGATTTTTAAGGCAGCGGGGGCCATTATAATCATCTAGTCTGACCTCCTGCAGAACACAGGCAAAATCTTGCAAAGACCTTTGTAATGCTTCACGTTTTTTACATTCTGAGCAGTCCCACTGAAATCAACAGGAATACTCACATACGTAAAGCAGCACTGTAGCCAGCATGGGATATTTGGGTGGGCCCCCGACTCAGGGTGGGTGGGCAATTATGGGGGTGGCAATTATGGGGTAGGGCTGGGAGTACAGGAGGGATTGGGGGGACCGCCTCCTACCACGCCCTGCAGCTGGCCTTGCGGGGGGCAATGGATGGACCCTCTGGCCATGGGCTCCCTGGAGCCCCAGGTGTGCACCCAGCTCTTGGAGGAGATGCTGCTCTCTAGTGCTCATGGTTCCCTTCCAGGCCCCACTGCCCCATGCTGGGCCTGGCTCCCCTCGGTGGTGGGCCTGACTTTTTTGAAGATCTCCTCTGCCGCCACTGGCCGCCCGCTCACCCTCCTCCCAGTAGCGGATTAGCCACTGGACCAACCCAAGGCCCCAGGAAAATGGGCGCTCCCGTGTCCCCACCTGCTCCACCCACCTGGCGGGGAGCGGGTTTTGAGCGAGGAGGTTTGCTCCACTCCACTCGCCCCACCAGCTTACATAAAGTTAAACAAATGCAAAAATATTTGCAGGATCAGGACATTAGATTGTAAGCTCTTGAGAACAGAGGCTTTGCATGTCTATAAAGTACCTAGCATGCGATCAGTACTATATAAGGTCTTGTCTGCACCAGGAGGTGTTTTGCTGGTATAATTATACCAGTATAGTTAACTGGCAAACCCTGCCTAGTGTGACACAGTTACACCAGTAAAACTGTGCTTATACCGATATACCTTACAGTGGTTCCCCGAGCAGGCATAAGATATGTTAATATAATAAGCACAGTTATGCTAGTATAACTATATCCACAGTAGGGCTTCTATCCCTATATCTATGTCAGTTAAAAAACTAACACACCTAACAAACATAACTATACCAGATGAAGTGAGCTGTAGCTCAAGAAAGCTTATGCTCAAATAAATTTGTTAGTCTCTAAGGTGCCACAAGTCCTCCTTTTCTTTTTGCGAATACAGACTAACACGGCTGCTACTCTTATACCAGTATAATATTTAAGTGTATGCCAGGCCTAAGTAATACATAATATTATTATATAATTCCTACAGATCCAATGGGGTCAAGTGGTTCAAACAAAGCAAATCTGATTTGCTTTTTTCAGCAACTCCTGCCCCTGAGGAGAAAGAACAACAGCTACCTTCCCCATCTCTTGATTTTATTAGTCTGTCTAACTAGCTCATCTATCATACATTTATACCATAGTGGTCACCGTGACGGATCACCCATGGATCAAAGTGGTCAATAATTAAAAAGCCAGAGACCCTAAGAATGCTATTCCGGCAAGTGGTGAAAGTGCAGATTCAACAATTGCTAATGGCTGATCTGAAGGCATGCAGATTAAGTCAGTGGTCTGTTTTGAACTTTAGACTTGGTCATTATGTATTTTAATTGGCTAACCTGTTATGAATGAGTGTTTGCAGCGGAGGTTCAGGGGACAGTCACACCAGATCAGATAATTGGTCCTCCTAGCCTAGGTTCCTACATTCATTAACAGCCAATGCCTGCAGCTCGACAGGGGACAAAATGCCCTGTAATGAACCAGGCCAATTAGGCAACACTGTGCACGTTTACATTGGCTTTGCTTTTGTTCCCCTTACCTTGCTCTGTGAAATGCGCTTTTCACAAACATCAGAGGTAAAGCTAAGAGAATAGATTGCAACTAATATTTTATCTGATAGATTTAGCCTCTTTTTCTGTTTGTGAAATAGCTGCAAGCAGAGGATATTTCCTCAGATGTGTTCATTTTTCAAAAGCTTTTGCTACATTATGTTGCTATTTTTTTTAATTCTGTTAATGGATCACAGTCAGTTCCCTATGAGAATTTTGGATTCAGTATTTGCTGTCAGAGCTGCAGAGGATACTCCATGACTGGTCGTTTAAGTCACAGGGTTCAGTTTCAGTTCCCTGATTGGGTGAGCATGCCAGTATCTCTAGCACAAATCCTCTGAGACACAAATCCCAGCCCTTGCTCCCTGCTGCCTCAATGGAGAATAAACTGCTCTGTATCTGTAGCAAATCAGAACATCCCTATGCTGGTTCAGCTATACACAGGGGTTCTGGAACAATTTTTATAGTGGGGGTGCTGAGAGCCATTAAACCACACTGTAAACCCCATATATAATGGAAACCACTTCAAGCCAAGGGGTGCTGCGGCACCCCCCGCATCCCAAGTTCCAGCACCTATGGCTATATAGGCTAGCACAAAGGGAGCAGAGCCAAGGCTGTGACAATTCCCCATCCACTCCCTGCCTACCTACTCTGGGAGTGGGACAAATAGCAGCATACAGCATCTACTTCTGTATGCCTGGATGCAAGGTCTGGTAGTCTGTGCAGGGGCATAAGAGACTCCCTTATGTGTGGGCACATAATCTGTAAACTTCATAGTCCACATAGGTCTAGGATTTGCCTTGCAAGTCTTCTAGCCCACAGCCTCCCCAGCAAATATGCAGTCAGTCAATTATTGTTTAACAAGTGTCTTTGTGAATTCTCCCACGGTGACCCTTATGCATGGAATGCTCTCCATGAACTAATTGGCAAGGCCAGCAAACTGACCTGATTTAATGCATCTTTGTTCCTTCAAATTCCAGCACAAGACTCATTTCTTCCATGAGGACTATGAGAGATTACCCAACTGATTAAGGGTAGGCTAAGGAGCAGACAGGTACATCTGATGAAGCTACCAGCTCCATCTATTAGAAAGGTTATCTAACACATTCCATTATAAGACCCTGTTTTCAGTAGCTTAAAGTTGCTTATAAGGGGCAGAAGTTGGGGGTGGGAATTGGAACAGAGGGGGACAAGAACAGGTTCCAGGTGGGTTTGATAAGGGTGGGGGGGAGGGATAACCATCATGGAGAGATGGACAGGAGCCGAGAAGGTCTGGGGCAGGAGCCATTGTACTGTAAATAGGAGCAGATAGGGATTCGGACAAGAGTCCAAGGGACAGGAGCAGAAAGGTCTATAACCACTCTAGAGCATACTCCTCTCCAGAACCTGAAACCAAATTGAGGATTTCTATGCCTCAATATTCTTGTGCTCTGTGGCAAATAGTTGTGACACTCATTGGCAGAGTGTGTCTCATTCTGCTCTAGTGGCTGAGCCACATATAGGATAACAGCCTACTACTCTTATCAGTTACTCCATTGGCTCAAATGGCAGAGGCCTGTACTGTGAATCTAAAGATCCCAACCCTACTAATGACTGTGAAGATCAGTAGAGTTCCACATGATGAACTTTCTGGGTTTTTTTAGTTTGCTTTTTTAACAATTTAGGAAATTATGTTTTTTAAAAACCTATGTTAAAAGAACATGATGGTTGCAAAGTCAAGCACTCAACACTTAGAAAATGCTAAAATTAAATCAACCCTAATTTGGCTTCCTTGTGATTCATTCATACCTAACTAGATTTTAAAGCCAGAAGGGACCATTAGATCATATAGCCTGACCTCCTGTATACCACAGGCCAGAGAATTTCACCCAGTTACCCCTGTGCTGAGTGCAACGACTTATTTGACAAAAGCATATGGTGCATGATGTGCATTATAAGAAACATATTGTGCATTATGATAGTCTTTAATTCCATAACCATACACTATTTTTTTCCACAGAGCCCCCGCCACATTCAGTGCACAGGATTGGATTGTGCTCTGGGAGCAAATCAGGGTTGTGCGGTGAATGAAGCAGGGACTACTGCAGTAATATAGACAGGATGTTCTCATGACTAAGGCAATTAAATGCCCCCCATGAGAGCTACCATAGAGTTCCTGGGTGATGCTGGGGAAGTCACTTAAACCAGAATCTGCACTAGGGGTCACTCACTGGGTGTTCCTCGTTTTCTGGGTGCTTGTGTTGAGACATCTGAGGCACCCAATATTAGTGGACACATTTGACCTCACACTCTGTGCCTCAGTTCCCCCTCAATAAAATGGTGATATTAATACCCCCTCATCTCATGAAGATAAATTCATTTATTTGTGTGGTACTCAGATATTACAGTGAGAGCAGTACAGAAACACACATGAGAAAATTAACAGTTCTGTACCCAGTGCAGGGTTTGGATGAGATGCAGTAAACAAGGTACCTATGCAACATTTCCTTTTATCCAGTGGACACACACTAAATAATGAGGATAAAAGGAAATATTGAATAGCTACCCATTCAGTGAGAACTGTCCATCCTTTGCACTGAATGAGGCAGGGGTTCTCTGGGAATACTAGTGTCTGATCAGCTGATTAAAGACTATTATAATGCATACACACAAAGGAGCCGAATTTGTGTTACACAAGCACCTTAGTTCTGGCATTTCCTAACTTATAAGTACTTGACTTTGCAATCTTAATGTTCTTTTAACACAGTGCTTTGGTATGTAATGTATTATGTGCACATGATACTGTATTCACAAAAGTATTTAATGTAACAGTTGTTCATATTTTGAATATAACCATCTCCAATATCCTTCATATGTTGCTTATCTTCCAGGAACTGGAGCTTGTATGAGTTTGCACAGCATCCTCACAATGGGGCTCCAGTCCTGACTGGGTCTTTTAGGTTTTTCAATATAAATAACATAAGTAACCAAACTCTGCTCCCAGTTACACTGACGCTAATCTGCAGCACTTTCATCAGTTTCATTGGTGTTAGTCTACATTTACAATGGTGTAACTAAAAGTAACAGTTGTCCCTCGATGTTAAATTAGGTACAAACCTGTTGCCAAACGTAATTGAAGCTGGATTTCACCACAGCCCATCTAATCAGGACTTCTCTATACCACAGATCCCCATTCCACTGGATTCTGATTGTGCGTGTGTATTTCTGAGTAGCTGCTGCTTCCCATTAGTAACTCCCCAACAGAGGGCAGAGGTAACCTTTGTTTCAAAGACCTTGTAAGAGAGGAACTGTCTCCAATTTAGATAAGAGCCTCTATGCTCAAAACACTTGTCACTTTCTCTTTTATGCCACTGCCTGATACAAGTAGCAGAGGTGATCCAAGGATTAAAAAATGGCTGGCTTTTTGTTGCATATCCTCAAGTGATTCATTCTCATGTCTAGGGACTTGCAGCTAGTGAAACAAGCATCCAATGAAGTGAGCTGTAGCTCACGAAAGCTTATGCTCAAATAAATTGGTTAGTCTCTAAGGTGCCACAAGTACTCCTTTTCTTTTTGCGGATACAGACTTACACGGCTGCTACTCTGAAAAAAGAACCAGAAGAGAATTCTCTGCTGGAGTCAATGGAACTAGTATAAGGGCTCATTCAAACCAATGTGGGATCCTCAGCAAAGGCATTCAACTAGGCTCTGGTCTAACCTCTGTAAATTAGAGCAGCCCTCTTGCACCAGGGGCTGGTTTGGTTCCTAGCCAGCCCCAGGTTCTGTGGAGGTTTAAAGGTGGCTTAGAACCATCTCTGCTCACAGCTGTGCCAAGCATGAGCTCAATGAAGATGAGGATTGAACCTGGGGTCGCAAGTTTAGCTCAATATGGGTTTTTCCCTAATCCAATCTGGTAAACTGTGAGCACCGCATCTGGTATGTTAAGGGCAGGTGCTGGGACAAATATAACAGCTCACTGTTTCCTGGCATCAGTACTGTCTTAACTCTGTGATTCGGTATCCAACGTATTTGCTGTAGAACCAATTGCTGCCCCAGAACGAAGTTAAGGTTGGATACGGAGAGCAAATTGTGCAGGGTTTTAAGGCTTTCGGAATGGTTGGATCCCTGAAGTGTTCATTTCCAGACAGTCTAATACTTCAGGTTTTTAAAAGGTGAAGAATATTTGTTCAGAATTTGAAATTATTATTTATTAATTGTGTTACCGTAGCTCATGGGTGGGCAAATTACGGCCTGAAGGATTGCCAGGGAACTGCAGCCAATGGGAGCTTCAGGGGAGGTATCCACAGGCAAGGGCAGTGCGCGGAGCCCTCTGCCGCCTCCCCCCAACCCCCAAGGGCCACAGGGATGTGGTGCCGGCCACTTCCAGGAGCGGCACGGGGCCAGGGCAGGCAGGCAGGGAGCCTGGCCTGGTCCCAGTGCACACCACTGTGCACCCCAGAGCCACTGCAGGTAAGCGGCACCAGGCCGGAGCCCGCACCCCAACTCCCTGCCCTGAGCCCCCTGCCTGCACCCCAACCCCCTACCACACCCCACAACCTTGCTGGACCCCAGCCCCCTGCCCCGAGCTCCCTGCCACACCCCAACCCCTTGCCCTGAGCCCCCTCATACACCCTGCACCCCTCCTCTGCCCTAACCCCATGCCCTGAGCCCCTTCCTGCACTCCGCACCCCAGCCCCCTGCCCCAGCCCTACAGTCATGGCCCTGCATGCAATTTCCCCACCCAGATGTAGCCCTCGGGCCAAAAAGTTTGCCCACCTCTGCCGTAGCTCATAGGAGCCTGATCTATATTGAGAGTTTAGGTGTTCGCTGGACTCCAGTGAAACACACTTTCAACCTTAATTTTTTTTTTTTAAATCAAAGTTGATATATTTTGCATCATTTCCCTGAACTTAACTGGATGATTTAGCCTTTTGGATGTAGATCATTTACAGCAAAACAAACCAGGGAACTGCAGGCTTGCCTAGGGCAGAAATCAATAGAGGTCTAAAATGAGATAGGTTTCAGAGTAGCAGCTGTGTTAGTCTGTATTCGCAAAAAGAAAAGGAGGACTTGTGCCACCTTAGAGACTAACAAATTTATTTGAACATAAGCTTTTGTGAGCTACAGCTGCATCCGATGAAGTGAGCTGTAGCTCACGAAAGCTTATACTCAAATAAATTGGTTAGTCTCTAAGGTGCCACAAGTACTCCTTTTCTTTTTTTAAAATGAGATAAAGTCTCCCTCCTTCCACACCATCTGCATTTCTAAAGCACGTCTCACTGTTTGCTGAAATTTTCAAAGGGGCCTAATGGAGATAGGCAAATGATCCTGAATTGAAGTTCAAGGGGATTTGGGTGCTCCAGTCCCTTAGGCTTCTTTGACAGTCCCAACTCGTCTGTCTATGTCCTTTTAAGCAATATAAAGAGTAAATGTATTGGTGGATAAAGGTGCTGGATTCACAGCCTTGTAGTGTGAAGCCCTCTGACCACACAGACAGACTGGAAGCTCCTTCACACCAACTTGCCTCCAGTTTGACCAGAAAGAAGCATCTCCAAAGTGGGAACGAGTTGTTTCATCTCCTTTGCTCATTCAGCCCTCAATTTCTTTGCTCAGGATACCAGCAACCTTATCAATTAGCCAGAGATGCTGATGGTTTCCATGCTATGACCATGTCTTATGGCCTGAGACTCATCTCCCATAAGCCTCCACAGTTATCAGGCAGCAAAGCTTTCACAGATTTAGTTGTGTAACATTTGTGATCGCTGTGCTGTGAGGTTCAATAACTTACCATTCTTCAGCAATGCCCCATCACCCTGGCTTTCCATTTGCCTTGCAAGTCAGTGAATCTCAAACTTCTTGAGCCTAGAGCTCATTTGTCATCTGCTCCCTCCTCCTTACCAAATTCAGGCAGAGCAGGTTGAAAATAAAAAAAAAAATTATTTTTTAAATCAGTTATTTTCATTCGACAAATTTAGAAAAGGAAAAGTTTTCCATTTTGCAAAGTTTTTATAAACATTTTTATCAAACATGTTGAGTTTTTTCTCCTGCCCTTCCCTTATTTCTCCCCTGAAAAGGGGGTCAGAAGAGGGGACAGAGCGAGAAAGTGAGAGGGAAAGAAACCAAAAAACTGACAATTTTTTATTTGCCACTTTTGTCAACAAAATTGAAAAAATTTGGACATTTTTTTTTGGCAAAAATTTCTAATTCCAGAAAAGGTCATTTTTCTGCCAAAAAAACCCAACAATAACAACAACAACAAAACCCTGAAAAATGTGAACTAGCTCTATGCACAGCCTGATGCTTTCATAAATGTCAGTAAAGGTACCCTCTTCCCCTTCTAGCTAGCTGGTGCTGCTGCAGTTGCTCAGGCTCTGGCTTGACATCTCTCCCTGCTCCTGACCCTACAATTCACTACCTCCCTAAGGTTAAAATGCATATATTTAGACATGCAGGTTTGAGAATTCTGGCCATGCTGTACTGCTAAGGTTCCTAAGAGAATCTACTGTACAAATGCTCAGCTACAGAACAGAGAACATGTCTCAGCAGATCACTGTAACTGCATGCACTCTCTTTCTGACCTAATTTGTCTCTAAAGAGGCCTCAGCAGAGCAGTGATGATGTTTTTAGGTCCCATTTCATATGGAGAAAAATAATGCTCAACTTCCTGTGCAGGGAGGTGAGAAACAATATTCCCAAAATACACAGTGTCTTTCTGTTTAAAATACATACCTTTCTCGGTGGTGTCATTTCCTTCCCCACATTCTGATTATGCATTGGGGAGCAGTTCAACAACACAGTAGTGCTCAATTGCCATACAAAATAATAACTCATGTGTTAGGTTTCAGAGTAGCAGCCGTGTTAGTCTGTATTTTTTAGTCGCTAAGGCGCCACAAGTACTCCTTTTCTTTTTACTCATGTGTTAGTTTTGCCTCCATTGATTCTCCTGGAAATGATAGTCTCTTATGTCCCTTGACGTCTTTGTTAGTATTTTCCAACCATTCGGAAGCCAAGTATCTCTGCCTACTGATATCTAGATCCTGAGTAGCCAAACAGGATTTCAAATGATAATTAACAATTAGCATTCACCCACTTCCTTGTGGGATAGCATTATTCCATCTTCAGGGACAAATTGAGTGTGTTCGGACACAGAAAGAATGGCACATAAGAAATTCTGTTATTACAAATGCAAAATTCAAAATCACAAGGGCAATAGTAAAATGTTAATCAGTTGCCATAATAATTATCTACCTAACAGAGAAGCTGTAAGACTTACTTAATAAATGTTAATAAAGTGCTTTGAAATCCTCAGATGAAAAATGTAGTGGAAATACAAATATTACTATTCCTATTCATCAGCAACTTTCCAAAGTCTGAAAGCACGTGAAAGTGCTAAGTTGCTATTTCATATTTAGACTAGATCAGCAGTAACTGAAAATAGGTAAGATCTGATGACTACTCAGGAGCTTATGTGATATTTGGTTGGGGTTCCTAGTCCAATGCCCAAGTAGACAACTGTCCCTATTAGGAAAACTGCTTCCATAACCGGACGTCTGTAGTGGTCTCTTTGGAGCAGGGACCATCTTTTTGTTCTATGTTTGTACAGCAGCTAGCACAATAGGGTCTTGGTTCATGATTGGCCCTCTCAGGGCTGGTCTACACTACCATGGTAAATCAATCTAATTTACGCAACTTCAGTTATGTGAATAACATAACTGAAGTTGACATAGTTAGATCCACTTACTGCAGTGGCTACGCTCTCCCATCTACTTCCCTTATGCTTCTCGGGGAGGTGGAGTACACAAATCGATGAGAGAGTACTCTCCCATCGATTTAGCATGTCTTCACCAGACCTACTAAATCAACACTCTCTGCATTGATTGCAGCAATGCCAATCTGCCCGTAAGCGTAGACAAGCCCTTACAGCCTACGCTAGTACACATAACAAACAACAAAAATACCTTAACACAGGTCAAGGAGTCAGGAGACCAGGATGCTGTTTCCAACTCTGCCAATGACTTGCTGTGTGATCTTGAATATGTTATTCAACCTCTCCATGCATCGGTTAAAATGGGGATGATCCTTACCCACTTTTGTGAAGTGGATGAACATGCAATATATTACAGCAGAACCTCAATTTTAAAAAACACCGATATTATGAATGACCAGTTATACAAACCATTTTTCCTTATGGGGGGGGGCAGGAAGGGGGAGGAAATCACATAATGAAAGTGATGTTGATGAAGAAAAAGTCAACATCCCTTCATGTTCTGATACCATCAGTGCATTGGAAATTGCTTTGTAGTGGTCTGAAGGACAAGAAAAAAGCAATAATGTCACCATACTGCAACTTATGCACAGTACTTACTGTAATTTTGAGATGTTCAGTTTTATGAACTGTTTGATTTTATGAATTCCTCACTCTCCAATTAGTTCATAAAAAAGGATTCTACTGTACTTTTAATTGACAGTCTTGTTGGTGCTCTCAGCAGAAGTCCAGGATTGATCATACCATGGAGACTGAACTATTCTCTCACTCTTATGCCTTGTTTACACTCTCAGCTGTCTTAAAATTTTCCATGATTGCACTACCAATGGTGCATCTCCATGGGCAGCAGTAATGCAATCAGTCCATCCGTGTTTTAACTACTGTGCTCCAGACAGAATTAGACAACACAGTCTAAACGTCAGCAATGCTCCCACTGGATCTAACGCAGTGGGGGGAATGTGAGTGTAGACATAGCCATAGAGACAACTCACTTCTCCAGGGGAAGGTTGTGGTACAGTAGGCAGTGTTTGGGAAGGCTGCCCTGCTTCCCTCCTTCTGTAACAGATCTGTGGATGAAAAGGACTTCAGTCTTCAGGGCTCTAAATGCATTTTATTAATTCTTTCTAATGAGGTACACAGATCCATGCAGAACAGAAATCTCTTTTTGAAACTGTATCATTGTGTTTCTAGCTCCAATCTAAGGTGCCCAGTGCTGCTATATTTTTATACTGGAGCTGGCTGAAGCAGCACACTTGAAATCTCTAATGCAATCTTACTATTTTTATTATTGTTTACAGCAGCATCTAGAAGCCCCAATTCAAGCTAGATTCTGCACATATATTGTTATAGAGACCACCTTAAGCACCTTGCCAAAAATCGAACCAGATGGCACTTGATTTGCAAGAAGGCCACGTTGAGATTTGCCATTATGAAGACGGATTGCGCCTTCAGAGATAAAAAATGGAATCCTTCAATGCCACTTTTCACAGAATAACCGTACTCTAGCTTCTCTGTATGAAAAGTGTTCAAAGCACTTCTAAACATGCCCATAGCCCCCTCCCACCAGATTCCTGTCTCTGAAGACCCCACTGCCCACACAGAGCCCCCCCAGAATCGCTGTCCGGGAGTCCCCACAGCCCACACAGAGCCCCCATAATCGCTGCCCGGGGGTCCCCACTGCCCACACAGAGCCCCCCCCCCAGAATCGCTGTCCGGGAGTCCCCACTGCCCACACAGAGCCCCCCCCAGAATCGCTGTCCGGGGGTCCCCACTGCCCACACAGAGCCCCCCCCAGAATCGCTGTCCGGGGGTCCCCACTGCCCACACAGAGCCCCCCCCCCAGAATCGCTGTCCGGGGGTCCCCACTGCCCACACAGAGCCCCCCATAATCGCTGCCCGGGGTCCCCACTGCCCACACAGAGCCCCCCATAATCGCTGTCCGGGAGTCCCCACTGCCCACACAGAGCCCCCCCCAGAATCGCTGTCCGGGGGTCCCCACTGCCCACACAGAGCCCCCCATAATCGCTGCCCGGGAGTCCCCACTGCCCACACAGAGCCCCCCCCAGAATCGCTGTCCGGGGGTCCCCACTGCCCACACAGAGCCCCCATAATCGCTGCCCGGGGGTCCCCACCCACACAGAGCCCCCCATAATCGCTGCCCGGGGGTCCCCACTGCCCACACAGAGCCCCTCCTCCAGGATCCCTCACTGCCCAAATAGAGGCCCCCAGGATCCCTGTCTGGGGGTGCCCACGGCTCAGCCCCTTCCCGCCCCCTGAGGGAGCCAAGTCAACGCCCAAATCCCCATAGAGGCGAAACACCCCCGCCTCTACAACGGGCCCGGACCCGGGTCCAGGCCGCGGCCTAGGAGACGCCCCGCCCCCTCCACGCGCATGCGTGGGGCACGCTGGGAGTTATAGTTTTCGCCCGCCTCCACCTCCCGCCGCCGTCGCTGACTCTGCGCATGCGGATTGTCCGCCCGACTTTGCGAAGTCGCTGCCTGAGGTTGGGCTCGGACGGGCTGCCATCTTGGCGGAAGGCTTGGGGAGCTGGCACCGCCGCCCTGACCGGTAAGGAGCCCACCGCGGCGGGAGGTGGCAGCGGAGAAGAGACTGTATCCCTCCCGGTCTCCCCTCGAAGTGGCGCGTCGGCTCCGTCGTCGGAGAGGGGCTCGGGGGTGGGGCAGGCCTGGCCCGGGGGAGCCGCCGCCCCCTCTCCGGGGTCACAACATGTGCAGTCGGGGAGGGGGGAGGCATTTCGCTCCTTGCCCCGTGGGGGCAGCCCCCAGACCGGCTTCCCGCAGGACGTCTGGTCACAACCCCTCCCCCGTCCTGACCAGTCCCCTCTGGCTGCCAGAGAGCCCTGATCGCTGGCCACAGCCCCCTCTGGCTACCAGAGCCAATGCTCTGACCACCGCCCTCTCCCTGTCCACCCACTAGCCTCCTCTGGCTGCCAGAGCCCTGATTGCTGGCCACAGGCCCGCCCCCAACCAGCCCCCTCTGGCTACCAGAGCCCTGATCGCTGACCACAGCCCCCTCTGGCTACCAGAGCCAGTTGCTCTGACCACCGCCCTCTCCCTGTCCACCCACTAGCCTCCTCTGGCTGCCAGAGCCCTGATCGCTGGCCACAGGCCCGCCCCCAACCAGCCTCCTCTGGCTACCAGAGCCAATGCTCTGACCACCGTCCTCTCCCTGTCCACCCACCAACCCCCTCTGGCTGCCAGACCCCAGAGCCCTGATCGCTGGCCACAGGCTCGCCCCCAACCAGCCCCCTCTGGCTACCAGAGCCAGTTGCTCTGACCACCGTCCTCTCCCTGTCCACCCACCAGCCCCCTCTGGCTGCCAGACCCCAGAGCCCTGATCGCTGGCCACAGGCTCGCCCCCAACCAGCCCCCTCTGGCTACCAGAGCCAGTTGCTCTGACCACCGTCCTCTCCCTGTCCACCCACCAGCCTCCTCTGGCTGCCAGACCCCAGAGCCCTGATCGCTGGCCACAGGCCCGCCCCCAACCAGCCTCCTCTGGCTACCAGAGCCAATGCTCTGACCACCGTCCTCTCCCTGTCCACCCACCAACCCCCTCTGGCTGCCAGACCCCAGAGCCCTGATCGCTGGCCACAGGCTCGCCCCCAACCAGCCCCCTCTGGCTACCAGAGCCAGTTGCTCTGACCACCGTCCTCTCCCTGTCCACCCACCAGCCCCCTCTGGCTGCCAGACCCCAGAGCCCTGATCGCTGGCCACAGGCTCGCCCCCAACCAGCCCCCTCTGGCTACCAGAGCCAGTTGCTCTGACCACCGTCCTCTCCCTGTCCACCCACCAGCCCCCTCTGGCTGCCAGACCCCAGAGCCCTGATCGCTGGCCACAGGCTCGCCCCCAACCAGCCCCCTCTGGCTACCAGAGCCAGTTGCTCTGACCACCGTCCTCTCCCTGTCCACCCACCAGCCCCCTCTGGCTGCCAGACCCCAGAGCCCTGATCGCTGGCCACAGGCTCGCCCCCAACCAGCCCCCTCTGGCTTCCAGAGCCAGTTGCTCTGACCACCGTCCTCTCCCTGTCCACCCACCAGCCCCCTCTGGCTGCCAGACTCCAGAGCCCTGATCGCTGGCCACAGGCCCGCCCCCAACCAGCCCCCTCTGGCTGCCAGATCCAGTGCTCTGACCACTGCCCCCTCCCTGTCCACCCACCAGCCCCCTCTGGCTGCCAGACCCCAGAGCCCTGATCGCTGGCCACAGGCCCGCCCCCAACCAGCCCCCTCTGGCTGCCAGATCCAGTGCTTTGACTACAGCCCTCTCCCTGTCTTGCCACCCCTGTGACCAGCCCCCTCTGGGTGCTAGATCGCAGTGCTCTGATCTCTGGCCACAGCCCCGTCTCCAACCAGCCCTCCAGCTGCTAAGCCCTAGTGCCCTGACCTCTGGCGACAGCCCCAACCACAACCAGCCCCCTCTGGCTCTGACCAGTGCTCTGACCACAGACCTCTCCCTGTTCATCCACCAGCCCACTCTGGCTGCTAGACCCCAGTGCCCTGACCTGTGGCCACATAGCACAGTCCTGTCCTGGGGGTGTTCATAGACTGCTGAGTGGTTCTGCATGATTTGCCAGCCCTGGGGGGTTTCCCTCCTCTTCTAGGTTCCTCTCTCCCACAGGATGCCCATTTTATTGAGACCCTCCAGGTGTTTGGCTTGCGTGAACTGATAATTTATTCCCTCCAGCTCATTCCTCTCAATTCAGTAATCCTCTAGCTCAGCCCCTTCCCCAGATCTTTGACTACTAGTGCCTCCACTCTATCGTGGTAAGTCTTGCTAGAGCCTCTTTTGCTGCAGCAATCTAACCCGCGTTTACTTGCTTTGTCCTATAAAAAAAATGTAGTGTCGTAAAGTAATGGTCCAAAACATTAAAGCATAAGTGAGTGTAACTGCAATGTGTGTGGTTATTACTATGCAGTAATGTAGTATCTTTAATAAGTAAAGTCATTCTAGAATGGTGGCATCGGTGCCTTCACTTTTAGTCTGGAAACATGGATGGGTCTTTGTTACTTAACCCTCCACATTATCTAAATGTGCACCACTGATCTTGTGTGACAACAAAATGTAGGTAGAGGAAGGTTGAAATGATGTGGGAGTCATTATTTAACTGGGTCTGAAATTTTCTGCCACCTCCTTTTCAGGATTTAGCTTGTTTTGATAGCTATAATTTAAAATAGGAAAGACAACACCAGATTGTGAGAGGCAGAAGTAGCATAGGTGTAGAATAAGGGGCCTACCTTGTAATTTGGTATAGTTAGAGACATCCGTTACTCTTTGAATTGGCAAAAGCCTCTCAGCAGAAACGAACTTTTATTGAATCCAAGAAATTAGAGATGTGAAAGGTCTTTTAGGTCATCTTTTCCATTCCTTTGGCTAATACTGGATTGTTTCTTAGAGTGTTTCCCATTATTTTGTCCAGTCTTTATTACTCCGTATCTTCCTCCATTTCCCTTTTACTGTGGGTAATCTTGCCTAATAAATGTAAAGGGCAGACTAGAAGTAATGAAGGAATTAAGGCAGATTGAACCACTGCTGGTTTGCACTACTTGAAAAACAGACTTAGAAATTTAGGAATAAAGTCCCACCTTGGCTCCGTTTTCCTGTTCAGATCTCATGAGGGCGAGACTAAAAAATTGCTTGAAGGCAGTCAATCAAGTTATGCTCTCTCTTCCAGCTGTGAAAGTTGAGAGCTGTTCTACTGACTTAATTGTGGTTACATTGGTTTGTGCTGCTGTAAAAGAGCCAAACACATTCTAGTTTGTGTTCTTAGTTGCAGTTTGACAGTTTTAACCGTCTCTGTGAATAAGTTCACTTCCAAGTTATCATCAGAATAATATCTGCATTATGATTCAAAGTGAATTTTTTCTTACATCTTTTAAACAAAGATATGGTATAGTAGGTATGAAAGAAGTTGAACTGATGGAGTGGAAAATAACTGAGGCTTCTGAATACTAAGTTTGAAAGCTCCTTACAGATTAAACAGTTATCACAGTGTTTAAAGGTGGAGGGAGAGTGGGGGGAGATTATTTATATGAATAAAACAGTTAAGCAATATAGTTTCTGTTTTCTTCTCTCCTGTTTAGGTATTTATATTCTAATTGTTCATGGTTAAGCAGCCATGGGAATTGAGATTTATTTCCTTATTTTAGAGATTAGACATCTTTCCCAACGTTTTAAAAGAAGAGATGGGATAACAGGCATTACCGAATGTAGTTTAAGAATTACATGCTTTAAAATATGTCAGGAGTCTGCTTTAGGTTTTAAATCTACCATTCCATTTTCTAGGAAAGTTTAAACTAAAATAATTCCAAAAATAAATGATCCATTTCTCATGAGGCCTACAAAATCCATTTGTTTTTTTCCATCTTCTGACTCATCCAATGGTTAATCGACAAACGCTTCACAGAGATGTGTTGATATCAATTAGCAATGTTAGTGCCCAGACAAATATATTTTATATGAATGGATTATAATGCAGTTAATTTGTTAAATAACACTATTCATGTTAACTTAAACCATCTGTTAAAATGTCTCACATGCTGGTAGTATACAAACAATAAATAATTCCACTTTCATTCAAAACAAATGAGGAAAACAATGTGTATAAAAGAATAAACTGAAAATGATAATAATCTAGCGTATATATGTGCTATAAACTACGCTATGGACATTGTGCTTCTAAGTTTGCTTCTCCAGTTCTGTGCTTTTTTCATGCTAGATTTGTCAGTCTGCTGGTCTGATTATCTTTGTGATAGATGATTGTAGTTTGTGTGCCCTCACACTTCAAAAGGGAGTGACATTTAGCACAGCACATGTACGTGTAGCTGGGAGAAGAACATTTACAGCTGCTTACTGTAAATGAGCTTTGCCCACATACAGAAGGATTATGATGTGCATGCTTGCTCCAGAAGGCAAAATAGGATGTAATCACAGTTTGCCTATCTATCTTGGAAGTGTTTTTTCTGTTTTTCCAATGTCTGCCACAGAATCAAGCAAATGTGTTGGGGTTGTTTTGTTTTTTTAAAGGTTCCAGACAGTCCATCTGTTTGGCATCGTTCATTTGGCTGTGTTTCAGGCATCTGAACTAATTTGGTGCCCACTTTTGGAAAAAGAAAGGGTAGTCTGCATCCTACTTTTCTTCCTTCTAGAGAAGAAAGTAAATAATCTTGCTTCTTTGTGTAGTGTTTAGAACTTGGGTTGCAGAGGAGAGTTCTTGCCATGTCAAAGGCCTCCAAAGGGATTGTTTTATTTCCTTTAAATCTATATTGAACAATCTGTGATTTTTTTCAGAAAGACTCACTGTAAACTGGAAAAGAAACCTTTGAAAACCTGCAAATGAGGTTCCCATTCTTGGAAAATTTCTTATTACCAAGCTCTATACAAACTTTTAAAAACCTCTGACATTTTTCCATTAAACTCTTAAATTATAAATGGAATTTCTACACTAACAGTAGTTAGTTCACAGAACACACTAATAAAAATATTGAGGACATAGATTTTCTCTGAGGAAACATGATATGGGGACATTGACATTGGTTATTCTAACTATTTAAACAAGCATACAATGCTAATATGGAATTTTGGAATGTTCACAAGTAGGGTATTTTCTTCCAGTTCTTTTGTCTAGAAACACTACTAGCTTCTTCCTCACACCTATTTGAGCTGTTCCAAAATGTATAACTAGGATGTTTCTGTTGCCTTGTACATGAATAGAGTTGCTAATGTTTGCATTTAAATAGTTGGTCCTGAAACAAGCATCTTTAATACATGTGCTCCAGTCAAGCAGAGGTAGGGCTTGAAAAATTCACCCACCATTTATCATCGTGAAATGGGGGAAAAGAGTAAATGTGCCTTTTCTTTTCCATTGGTTGAGCAGAAATAGGAAGTGGGGCATCAAATTTGAAGCCTGACCCATTAGCCAGAACATTATATGAAAGCAGACACTTCTGAGCAGGATCCATTGACACCATCCTGTTAAATTTTTTTTACTGCTTTCCTCTTTGTCAGCGGTTAGAAGTTGAAGGGAAGTCTGAGCATCTCACCAAGAGGTTCCACTTGCATCTCACTGTTTTTCATTTCTCATTTGTATTGGTTTCTGGCTAATGGATGTCTAGTAAATTTTTAAGCCCTGGACTAAGGAAAGATAGCCTGCCCTGTGTTTCAAAAGGCCTTGAATGTGGAGGGCATGGGAAAAAGGAGCACTCCCACTCAAATTCCTTAATCTGGTTATCATCTATTCTATGAATTTGATTAAATTGATAGCCATACAAAATGAACCTTTATCATCAAGAATATTTAGAATTTGTGAATATCTCAGAGAATTAGCAATTTATTTTAAATAAACTGAAGTATTGAGATAGGCTGCTTGTGATTGCTCCTGGGTCAAAAGTCTGTCACAGGACTTATATCCTGGCTATTATGATTACTGAGTGACTTTGGGGCAAGTCACTTATAGCTTCTGCATGGTTGTATCTCAGAACTGAGAATGTGGCTTTGAGCTGCTAACGGAGCAACTAAGGTTTGAGCTTTGTTCCTTCAGCTTCTTTCACTTTATTAGATAGAAAGTGAGCTGCAGACTGGTAAATCGGCATAAACAGCACACATGAGATGTTGGTGAACTTCCTTTGAGAGAGTTCATTTCATTAAAACCCTTGGACATATTTGTGTCTGTGTCCAGCCCTTGTGGCAGTTCTTGTTCTCAGTTTTTTCAAAGAAAAACTTCTTAAGTATGTTCTGGTAACCATTTCTCCTGGTTGGCAGTTGGGGTAACTGAGAATCCAAAAATTGGGCATGCTGGTTTGGTCATTTTTAAACATGTAAAGCTTTAAACCAGCTAGACCATGGTGCCTCAGACTCTGCTTCTCTGCCTTGGTAATATTACTGCAACAGTTGAGATCTGAGGAACATGAGCTAGCAATCCCCTGGTTTATTTACAAGGGGCCTTGACAGATTTTTCTTGGTGAGGAGTCCTCAACTGTGAAATCTGTTTCTCACCTTGGTTAGTCAGGGCCTTAATCTGTTGACCTCAGGTCCCATTGGAAGTTTCTCTTTCTCACAGGGCTTTTCTGTACAGTCTGTACTGCTATAACTATATTGGTTTGGAAACTGACATAATTGAAGTGGTATAACCCCCTCATGTGGACACAGTTATTCTGGTATAAAGGTGCTTATATTGATCTAGTTTAGTTATACCAATATAGCTTTGCCCACACTAGGGGAGTGTACTGCTTTAATGTTTTAGAAACCAGCATAGTTAAAGTGGTACAAAAACTATGTGTAAACAAGTCTTCAGGTTTATCTTTGGGCTGGATAGTGTGAATAAGTGGCTGGCTTGGGGGTGTGAGCCTTGTGAGGGGAATCAGATCGGATTGGAAGAGATGTTTTTTTCCATAGGTCCAAATTGTTTGTTTTGTGTATGCATCCAGGTTACTGGATGACGCATTTTTAAACAACCAAAATAAAATAACATTATTTGTATTCATTGGAATGTACATAGGGTATGCCTTGTATATATATCCTGTAACCATTATCTCTCTGATCAGTGTCCACTTCCTCCTACTTAGTACTCAGGCACTGTTCATGTTGCTGAGCATTTTTCACACACTTCTCCGTGGTATACAGAACCCTTTCTGAACAGGTGCTTAGTAAACCCTGTGTGCTGAGCATTTTGGCCCTCTGCACTTTCCCTGAACCCTCTCTGTCTATTTCCACACCTAAGAGTGTTGCAAATTTATTAGTTAATCTGTGCTTTGAAGATAGAAAATGCTAAATAGTATTAATATGTACAATTGGCTGTTAGCTGACTTTTAAATGTAATAAAACTTTGACTTACTATTTTAAAGTTGTACTTATTGCATTTTATTTTTTAAAAGTTCCATTGGTGTATCTTGCCTTTGAATTTTAAAAAAAAAAGTGTAAAAGGGGTTAACCAGACCCTTTTTATATCCCCCAAAAGCATATTCCATAAATGTGTCACTCAAAACACAAGCTTTTTATCTAGATAATCTTCCCTCAATATGTTTTCAAGTCTACCTTCTGTTTAGGGAAGGAGGAAGCAAGTATTCTTATCTGTAGATATGTGTATTCCAGATATTAAGAGCATAGTGTTTAGTGTAACCTGTATGTGGTTAGCTAATCCATACTATGTGCTAACCTCACTTTTTAAGCCAGTAAGATGGAGTGTTTATTTTTCTGTTTTTATATATCATACCACACAGCATCAAATTCATATATAAATGAATTCCTTAGAGAGAAATCATTCTAAATAGTTAAGGAAGTGTAAGCATTTAAAACTGTTGCTTCATACACTATTTAGAATGATTTCTCTCTAAGATATTTTTATTTGTACCTCTGTCTGTATTCTGAGATGCAGTAACACAAGGAACTCAATCTGAAAATACTCATCTTAACGTCTTAATTTTAAAAATTGTCCCATTTTTACTTGATGTTTGTTATGATTAAATGGAGTTTTTTGAACATTTGACCAAATGTAATGACCGCTATTTATGAAGTTTTTCTTCGTAAGTCTATGAAAGACCGAGCAGAACAGCTTCACAAAATTAGTTTAAAAACAAGTTTTTTTCTTTATATGTCAAGATTTATGTTTAGATTTACTAGCACTTGTTAGCTGGGAATCCATGTAGATCATTTAATCAAGTATAATGTTAAATTCTTATATAGGTATTTTTGTTTTAAGGTAGTTTCAAAAGAAGTCTTCAGTGCAAAAACACTACTTTTTTTTTTTTAGAAGCATTTTTTGATTTAGAGGATTTTTACAAATTCTCACAGAACGAAATGAGTATCTTATAAACTGGAAAACCCAGAGGAATGGACAAACTTACTCTTGTCTCATGAAAATAATAGAGTGGCGTCTCCAAATAAGTCTTTAAGAAGTAATAAGTCTGATCTTTTTCTAATTTTGACTTTTCCCTATTTTATGAGTGTGGGGTTTAGATTTATTTGCTGTCAGTAAGTGTTCATATTAAAAATCTTGATTGTAAATTTTAGTGCTCTTGAAATGTGTTGGATTTGTAACAATGAAGACTGAAGGCGACTATTCATAGAGCAGGTCCAGCTTGGCAGGAGTGGCACAAGTTTTCACACAGTACCCTGCCAGTATTCTTCAACTCTGGTTTGGAGGGAACACCCTTAGAGATTAGGGGCTTTGTCTCCATGTTTGCTCAAACCTTTCTCCTCTTCTGAGACTACAAAAGGATGCCAGTTGCGGTGAAGGGATTTGTAAACACGTGTCCACTGGGAGCTTAACTGAGATTGTCAAATCATAGCTAAGGCTATATTATTATGGTTGTCACAAATTGAACAGAAAGTATGCATCTTACTTTGATTTCAATCTACAAAATGTACCTGTCCATAACAGCAATAGGTGCCTACATTTGCTGTGGAAAAATATGCAATTTAAAAAATGAGATTCAACTTTCTGCCACATTTTCACTTACTGTACGCAAAGAGTACCTTTAGGTGCATATGTGATTAGATGACCAATTTCACTGAAGCAGGAGTGCAGGTGCCTGTAGCTGGAGACAGCTGCCTTGCTCTTGGACTCTTTGGCTCTGTCTTCATTAGGAAAAAAGATGTGGTAGCTAACTCAAGGTAAAAGTTCTTATGCAGACAAGGCAGTTCATAGTTTTTCTCTGAGTTAGCAGATTGATTTAGACTTTAACTGGCCCTGCAAACTTGTGTGAAAACTGCAAGCTATTTTCACTAGGATTTTAGCTTGTATTCAGAACACACTTTTTCCACCCTAGTGAAGGTGTGTCTTAGGCTATATCTACACTAGCACTTTTGTCAGTAAAATTTTTGTTGGTCAGGGGGTGTGAAAAAACATACGCCTGACCGACATAAGCTTCACCAACAAGTGCTGGTGTGGACAGTGCTATGTCTGTGGGAAACATTCACCTGTCGTCATAGCTACCGCTGCTTGGTGGTGGTGGTTTAATTATGCTGATAGAAAAGCTCTCCCCCATTGGAATAGAGTGGCTATGTGGGAGACCTTACAGTGGTACAGCAGCAGCCCTACACTACAGATCTTGTGCCACTGTAAGATCTGTAGTGTAGCCATAGCCTTAGGCTGCTCTTGCAGACCAGATCATTCAGAGCAGTAGGGAGAGAAGGCACAAGAAAATAAAGGAGTTTGGGAGATAGAAGGCCAACAAAACTGGGCTGTGTTTTGGGAGGAGGGCCAGTCTGCGTTCCTCTTGTGTACATCTCCCTTCCCCATGTATTACTCTTAGTAGTTTAGTCTTTAGTGCAGGTTCCTTATTTCAGCTGTCTGAATGGGGCTAAAGCACTCACTAATAGGAAAAAGGGGAGAAAACATCAAATTGAGGAAGATGATCTGGCCCTCCAATTCACTAGTGAAAACAGTGCCATTAAGACAAAAAACTCCCAATATGCTAAAAAGTGAATGGAAATTCTCTGGGTTTTCGTCTACTAATTTACAATGCATGGTTTAGTCAATATGGACCATTTATCATCTTTCTCCTCTACTCAAAAATGGATGAAGTTTTCATAATCTAAATATGTAGAAAAACTTATCCTGGTAGACAGACAGTTGGTGCATTCTTTTAATTAATTGCCAAATAGAATTGTTAGCAAGAAGTTAATATTCATTTTTTCTGAACCTGTTATGGATCTTTATTTCTGCAGTAATTAAAATTTGAACGGTTAATATCCCATTTTCTAATTTCCTGCTAGTACAAAAAATGGAGTACATACAAATTAAAACATACTTGGAATTAAACAAATCTGTTAATTAATGAAAAACTTCAAATGCTTCCTACCTTCATGAAATAAGTGAGACTGTTTTCTTTGGCAATAAGTGCCATTTTTATGGATCAGAATGGCAAACTTCCAGAGCAACATTACATCTAACATTTTAAAGTATCGGTTCTCAACCCTAGGATGCTTGTGGCCCAATCAGCACACAGCTAAGGTGGCCACAAACTGTCTACGTATCATTGTATAGGCAAAAAATATTTATAAATATATCCCCAAGTTGGTGGGTTTTGCATAAGTGGAGAGAGATGCTCCAATTTAACGGAATTTCTTTGCTTTTTTGACATTTCACATCCTATCCTTAACATAATTTATTCTGTACTTCCTCTTCTGTAACTCTAATCCTCCTGCCCTGCAATCAGATAGAGCAAATTCCTGGTTATTTACAAGTTAAATTAAAAACAGCAGAAGCAAATAAAGTTTAAAGCTAACATTTTCAAAAGTCCCCAAGTGATTTAGCAGACTCAAGGTTTGTCTACACAGGAAAGTTTTACAAATTGTAGTGATATGGTTATGGCCATATAACCTCCTGGGTAGCCATGTGTTATGGTATGAACACCATTTTTCAGTTTAGTGTATGTAAAAAGACACTCATACTGGAATAAGACTGTCAACAAAGGGAGTTACACCGGTATAACTGGTAAAACTTCCCCATGTAGACAAGGCTCAAGTCAGGTGCTTTTGTAAACTTTACCCTAGGACTTGTTTTGAAATGGTCAAGGATCTGTGAGTGCCTAATATACCATAGAAAGAACTTTGCAAAGTTGTCAAAATAAATCATCACTACATTTTGGAAAGTTCCTCCAATAGGACCCAGTCCTGAAGATAGCTTTGTCCTATGTTGGTACTGGCTCTGTAGACCAATAGTGCAAATCCTGTGGCAATTAGTGGACGTAAGCAAAAATGAGCTGATGATTTAATCTTTTAAAGCTAATTTAATATATTTAATTTGTCTCATTTTAGCCAAGTGATGCAATTATTTTATTAAATAAAAAATAGATGGAATAGCAAAAATGCAAAGGGAAGATTGGTCATTCTTCAAAGCAATTAAAGATACTGTACTTAGTGATGAGTGACTGAAAATCATGGCTGACTGGTGGGCAGGGTGTAGCTATGGCCTTGTGTGGGTGAGGCTGGGTTTCTTTTGAGAGCTCTGTGTAGAGCTGGGTGAACAGAGGTGTGTATGAACAATTAGTGATGATGAAAGGGTAGAGCAGAGGCAAGTATAAAGGCATGTGTCTAACCAAAGTTTGAGCAGTAAATAGGAAGAGAAGATAATAGTGCTTTGGAGGGATAACAGAATCAAACACGCATACCGTACTACACTTACCATAATTAATGAAGGAATATGTTTCTTGTTTTAAGGCTTTTTGCTTGAAAGCTGTGTCTGAAGGGTGTGTGAAAGCAGAGGTGGTTGACCTGTGTATTTTTCTGCGTGTGTGTGTGTGTGTGTATTAACATTCTCTAAATTGGTAAGTATTTTTGCAGTAAATTGAACGGTCACACAAAATACAAACCCAGCAGCTTTTCCTCACCCAAATACACAAATTAACAAGTCAGATTTATTCAAACTCAAGCAGTACCCCCCATCTCATGTGCAAGTGCCAGCCTTTATTATGCCCCTCCCTCACCAAAAGGCTGGGTAAACAAAGAGGCCTTACAGTGTCATGCAAGTTAATGAACTCAAGCTGTTTGAAGTAGAAAACTCAATGCAACCTTAATTATGGAGCCATTCATGCACCTCCATAATAACTGATTGGTTGAGCTGAAGCATGCATCAAGACCTGTGAATGAGTGCACTCTGAGTATGTTTTCAGTGTAGAGTTAACATGGGTGATCAGCACCTGGGTCTGAGCATCCAGGTTAACCTAGCCTGGGTGTGAGTAGCTATACTGAAAAAGCCATGTTTGAATTACTGCCTCCTCACTGGTGCTGCATTCACTTGTGTGGACTGCTAGGATTTTGGGGGGCATATCTCTTGCTTCTTCATGCTGCAGTAAATTGAGCTACTCTGCTTATTTCTCAGTGACTTGTAGGAGAGCTTGTCTGTCCTTATGAGCACATGGGAGAAATTTTGTGAAGCCATTGGATGATGGTTATCGGCACTCAAATGGTCTAGCCTGTGCCCTCACTGCAAAGTGGGCAGGGATTATAAGCCTGAACCCCAGAATGGGCCAACTAGCTCAGACTGAAAGCACCACTAAACTCTCAATGGAGGCTTTTGGGGGTAGGAGAGAGCTGGATTAGGGGCAACACGCAAGTAAGAGATTGGGTTGACTATACAGTGGAGACCTACCCTGTGTGTGAGAAACAATTGGAGCAGTTTCACGAGGTAGAAGCACCTAGACACTGACAAGTAATAAAAAGTGAAGACGTCTTTTTGAGTAAAAAACGTCAACCATGACACCAAAGGACTCTTCAGAGAACAGATTATGCAGCTTGTCTGTAATCTTAAGGAGTATTATATAAAAGTTGAATATGGTTCCTTTTTAAGTACAGGCATGCTACATGTGCATGGTGACTTTTTTTTAGAGGGACTTGCAGCTGTTGAAGTCACTGGGCTTGTCCAGTGGGGACAGTATGTATAATGATACTGATCTCCTATGTTAAAGCACTTTGAGATCTGTGGATGAAAACCACTATATAAGAACTAGATGCTATTAGTGTGTTCTAGAGATTTTTACTTCAGGTTAATTGATAGTTAACTTGAGATTGTAAACACTTCTGGGAAGGCTAGTTTGGACGCTACACATTTGATTGAAGCTACAAATGTTTGCTGATCCTTATGGTAAAAAACAATCCATTAACTTGGGATAAAAAAGCATAGTGTAGATGTGCCCATTGGAATTGAATGCAAGCCCTGGGACAAACCGAAGAAGCAGAAGAGAAGACACCATCTGGGACCTATTGAGATAACACCTGACATAATTATGGAGCAAGAAGAAATATAGTGGAAGAATAAATAAAATGAGCAGAGAGATCTCTGGAACCTTTAACCTTTATCTTGTTGTATTCTGCTGCTGTGAAGGAGCAGACTGAAGCAACCAAACTCTAATAGTAGCTCAGTTGTGAAAATTAAATTGGAGTCGCTACTTTCTTCCTCTGTTATTTTGATTAGTAACTTCATAGAAGAAATGTGGCACAAGATATAGTGACCCAGATAGACAGCAGGATGCCTGAATAATTGTGACAAGAAGGGTAGATTGTTTCTTAAGAAGTCTCACTGACTGTAGTGGACATGGAAGCAAACGACACTACAGGGGATTCAGTGATCTCGAGGATGACTTCAAGAATCTGTTGAGAAATAGATATTAGTGTGACACAATCTTAGCCAGTGTTGTTCTAGTGCCTAGTATGAGCAAAGAAAGAAGCCTGATCTCAATGGATGCACCAGGCTGCTGCTGACAGGATTGGTTTATTAATGAAGCAACTGTTTGGATTAAGTGATATCCCAGCCAGTTAAGAGATAAGTGGTACTTGGGCTACTGTGCTTCTTTTCTTCCTACTCTTTCCATACAGAACCAATGGTTCTCTGGTCCCATTCAGCCCACTTGTTCAGTTTAGATGTGTATAAAATGGGAACATGTTAAGGGGTGGCACAGTATGTCAGGTTGGGGGCGGGGGGAATACAATCTGAAAATTCGCAAGTGTGGAACAGGGCTCAGGGAGGGATTCCAAAACACACATAATGAAGGCACAACAGATTCACGCAAGTAGTAAGATGTGCTCATTGTGGTTTGTGTGGTTTCTAAGAGATCTGAATGTAAAAAGAATCCTGTTCTGGAAATGAAAAATGGTGAGGTAGCTAAACAAGAATATCCAGTTAGGCAAGGCTTCCCATGAAAGAGGAGGGCAGCAAGAAAACAAAATGAGTTAATGCAAGCTGAAGGGCTTTCACAAGTATATTTTTTGGGAAAATTTCTAATAGTAGAAACTAAGCTTGTTAATTCCTGTTTAAAAATCTGCCCAACATGAAAAATGGGGGCAATTTGAAAATAATGGACAAAGTCTTTGTAACAATAGCTATTGTAAAGCAGGTAAAGAAATACTTGAACAATCTGAATATATACAGATAAAAGGTCTGGAGGACAGTATATCCTGCTGTGCCAAAAGAATTGGCCAATAAATTTACTAAACCTCAAGTTAATTTTGAAAAAGCATAATGAGCTGGAGAAGTACCAGAAAGAGTAATCTTGGCAATTACACTCTAATTTTAACTTCAAAACCTGATATAAATATTCATACCATCTTAAAAAAATCACTAAACATATAAAGAATAATGGAACAGTGAGTAACAAGGAGCAGGGGATTGCAAATTTTGTCAGACAAAGTGCTTTCTTAGATAGAACTATAGAATTAGTGGAAGGAGACTTGGTAGATGATATTTGGAATTTCAGTAAAGCTTTTGTTTGTGTTGCATGAAATCGTATTCACAGAATTCATTCTGATTGGCTTGGATATATGAGCACTGTCCTGTAGATTGAAAAATGACCAAGTCTCTATAAAAAAGGTAATAATAAACAGCAGTGGAGCTAGTTTTGGATGAGGGCTTGTCTACACTTAAAAAGTTACACTTCAGCATAGACACTGTCTACGCCAATCGGAGGGATTTTCCCCATGGCATAGGCAATCCATCTCCCCAAGAGGTGGTAGCTAGGTATCTACCTAGCGCTGTCTACATGAGGACTTAGGATGACTTAATTATGCCACTCTGAGATATGGATTTTTCACATCTCTGAGCGGTGTAGTTATCCTTCAAGTGCAGAACAGGCCTAAATCTATGAGGTGTCACAAGGGAGAATCTTATCTATGTGGGAAAAGTGACCGGAATAGCTGTCATTGACCTAATGCTGTAGTGTAGACCATGCCTCAGAGCTATTGTTTTAGGCTGTATTAATCTCCAGAAGCCCGCCTTGGGCAGCAATCTGAGAATGAATTGTAAGCCTTCGGGGAAAATGTCTATCAAAGTTGTGTTTGTTCTGCTGTACTCTGATTACATTTCTCCAAACTAAGAACAGTCAGAAGGTCTTAAACTATTTTTGAAAAGAGAATAAATTACCCCGGGAATTCCCAGTGAGAGGGGAGGGATGATTGGGGCGCAAGAGTAGGTGGTAATAGGGGAAGAGGGGCTTGGGCCTGCAGAAAGGGATGAAGATGTTATGGGGAGGGGATAAATGGGAATGGATAGTAGGGGCTCAGGTAAGGTGGGAGGGGGTGCAGAGGAGAGGAAGGGTTGGAGAATACGAGGGGCAGCCAAGGAAGTGTGATGTCCTGTCAGCCCTGAATTCTGCCTTCTGTGTGTGTGCTAGGATCTAGAAGAGCTTTATCTCTCTCTGCAGGAGTATGAGCCCCTTTCCTCGTCTGCTCCATGTTCTGGGATTTGAATGACCCCGCTCTTCTTGAGATTCTGAGTCCCCCTTCCTGCCCCTCCATGTACACAGGAATCTGTGGTGGGAGGGACTGAAGGTAATGCAAACTTAAACATCTGAAACCCAGAAAACAAGTAGTATTCACATAACTCCTCTTTGAGGTGGGGGGCCTGGCCAGAGTGCCTGGGGGAGGGGTCTGGCTAGCCACAGAAGGAGGAGCAGACTTAGTGAACCGGTGGCATAGTCGGGGAAGCTTGGCTCAATTCCCTATCAGTAAAATAGGGATAATAGCAATTCCCTGCCTTACAGGGTAGAGGATAAATATCTTAAAGATTGTGTGGTGCTCAGATTCTGTGGTAGTTGGGGCCATATAAGTGCTGAAGATAGATACATAGGTGTGGAATGAATTCTAGGGAAAGAGAGAAGGGACCATGCAGGGAAAGTTGGCTGCACAGGATGTATTGACCACCAACCCGTTGCTGCTTTCATTTGTATCTGAACAAAACTCAATGTGGAAGATAGAATATTTGGATAAAAAGGGCTGGGAGGGAGAGCCACACCTCATTTCTTACAGTATGTGCTGAGGAGCATATTACAAATGGCCAGGTTTATATATTTTTTGTCCATTACCACAATAGAGATCATTAACAAGGGTCCAGAGCTGTCTGTCTTCCATGTCCAGGTCTTAATACCAAATTGTGTGAGGAGAAGGAAATCTGAGGATTCCTGGAGGTGCCAGAGTTGCTTTAACATCTTCCCAGAAAAGGCAAGTGGAGGGGCATTGATGACTGCATAAATTGTTAATGTCAAGGGTGATTTCTTGAGTGTACATTGAACAGTCTCCATTGAGAGACTTTGGCATTTTGACCTCATGAAAGGAAAATTGACAACATCTCATTATTAATCCCAGTGTCCTCTCCAGCTAGACTTTACTAATCATAAGGGTCATGAGTTTAATTTATAGGTTGCAGCCCCAGTCCTGCCTAGAGCATCTAAGAGTAAATTTGCTGAAACTCAACAAGAGAAGACTTCACAGTTGTCTCTCTGTCCCCAAAATGGATCCGCTTTCATGGAGCCAGGTTTTGTGTAAATCCAATGAGTATTGTCTGAAAAAGTAGGTAGAAAACTTCTTGTACTAAGAAATGCTTAACTTGCTTCTGCATGAAGACAGGCCAAATTCCCTCTATTAGCAACTGACCTTGATTAATAGAATGAACTGTATGTAGGCTCCCTGTCATTGTTCCTTGGAAAATGGTCTCCTCCTTTGCCCTTCACAGACCACCCCCCATACTTACCTGCATATTGCCAGACTATGGCAGCAACAACAGCACTTTCAGCCATCATACAGCAACCACCTGAGAGTACGTCTAGACGGCAGAACAACCCCCTAAATCCAGAAAAACCCCAGCAGCAAGTCTGAGCCCAGGTCTACAGACTTGGGCTTGCACGGCAGCACTAAAAGTAGCAGCGTAGGCTTTACCATTCAGGCTGGAGCTCAGGTCTGAGTCCTAGCCCCCTCACTGAGTTTCATAGCCTGAGCTCCAGCCATACCAGCAGTCCTGCGAGCCCGAGTCTATGCAAAGATAGTTTGTGACCTGTTGTGGGAGGAGTGAGGTGCCAACTTTCAAGTGTTCTTTCCACCCCAGAATTGATGTTAGTAATGTCACTGCAGTTGTGCTGAAAATGTAAGTACCTTCATGGAAGCTTTGAATTTAAGTGTTTTAAAATTGGTCTCCACTTTGATTGAATACAATCATTGTGTTGCAGTCTTATTAAAATCATATATTTTTAAGGCTGGAAGGGACCAATATGATCTAGTCTAACCTCCTGAAAAGCAAAAGCCATAGAATTTTGTCCCCATAATTTCTTCATGACTGCAATCATTTTTAATTGGTTGTAGCTGCACAGGGTGCAGTTTAGTTATTCCTCCACCCATTCCCCACAATGAATTTGACCCTGTGCGGCACTTCAGCATTTGGGCCTGGATTGACAAAATTTGTTTTTCAGTTGTCCTTTCAGAGCTTGTCATTTTGAATATTGTCCTGGTGAATCAGTTATAACTAGGCTATTCGTGTATGCAGTATTATGTTTTTCTAAATGACTTGCATCATGACGAGGAAACAACTGAAATAAAAATATACATGCAGTAGTCTGTATGTACCCATATGTTCATCCTTTTTACAAAGCTATGATAAATTTTGTATAAAGTATGCCTTGTGAGGTATCGTTTGAAAACTCATCATATGCTGAACATTATTGTCCTGCTAAAAGATATGTGGCAACATTGAGTGATGTTATAAAATTCTATTCTATAAGACATGTTCCAGATTTAGAAAAGCAGGCACAAACCAGTTCCTCAGAGGCAGAAGGCAAACTGATGTCTTAGCTAGGGGTCAACATAAGCAAATGGACTATCACACGGGTAAGTGGCCATTCTTTGGCAGAAAGAAGGGCGTGAGCAATACATTTACATCTTGGCAATAAACAGCTGGAGGTTCCTGTGCAAACAGACTGTGCTGCCTGAACTCCAGCTGAAGATGATTCTCAAAGAAGAGGGAGAGAGAGGAAAAATGAGGAACAGAGGCCCCAGATTACCCCCTCCCCTCATCTGTACTCATCTGTACTACACTGGAAAGACAAAGGAAGCATCATTGAAGTGGGGGAGGAAGGGTACTGACTGAAATCCAGCCAGGCTGCTGTAAATATATGATGAGAGAAACCTTTTTGCTTTAAATTCAGTTAGCTTGTTAAGTTAGGTATTAGTTTGCATTTTAACTTTTATTTCTGTGTAAACATTTCTGACTTTTATGCCTGATTACTTGTAATCACTTAATCTATCTTTCCGTAGTTAATAAACTTGTTGTTTTATCTGAATCCATTTTGCGATGAGGTTTGTGCATATAATTTTCTATTAATAAAATGATGGATTATGTATGAGCTTGTATTGTCCAGAAGAAAAGAGCTGGGCGGTACAAGGCGCACATTTCTGGGGACAAGTCTGGGACAGGGAATTTGCTGGTGTCACTCTGCAATATAATTCAGGAGCAGCTGGTTAGACCACTCATATCTCAGCTGGAAGTAATGTACATGCTAGAGGCTGTGTGAGAGTAGTGGTTCTCATGGCAAAGTAGTGCAAAAAGCACCCCAGGAGAAATTGAGGGTACACAGCTGTTCAGCAATCCAGATTGTACTCTAGGGAATGTCACAATACAATTTTTGTTTTCAGAAATGGCTTTAATTATTTTGTGCAGTGCTTTTGGGGGGCTCTACTTCGCTAGGCTTCAAGAAGCCAACTGTCTTAATGCTATACATGAAAATTGTACCTTTTTTCTGTACGTATATATGTAAAAATCTAATCAGAACTGGTTTCAGAGTAGCAGCTGTGTTAGTCTAATCAGAACGATCACCCTTTTAACTCTTTCTTTCGTTTGCTGTTATTTTCAAGGTACAGAAAATAAATTATAGGCTCCAAATTAGTTTCTTATCTCAGAGTGTGTGTGTAATAGGTGATGTGCTGCCCCTTCCTTCCTCCCCTAATTTATCAACTTTCTGTCTCCCCATGAGCAGTTCACTGCTGGGTGATAGTATTATGCTACCAAGAGGATATCGTCTAGTCATCATTTTCCCCTTATTTCTCTTCTGTTCCTTTCTTTCCTCTTTTTTCCTCTTTTAATTTTATATGCTGCAGTTCTAATGGTTAAAATGCCTTACTTTTAAATTTTTACTCAGACCAAATCATGCATATCTATAGAAGATGTAATTCATGTCATGTGACCTTGTACTAATTGCATGCAAGCTACAGAATTAGTTTTCTGTGCATAGAAATGTAAATTAATGAATATTACATAAGCTGTTGAATTCAGGAAACTTGTAGTCATCATAATGCAGTTTGGAGTTCAACAAGGCTCTTATTAGGGTATCTTTCTCCAGGCATATAGAGTTGGTTGACCAGTTTTACTAATCTGTAGAGAGAACATGTCTGATCACTAGGAATTTAGATCAAAAGTTGCAAGTTGGGCCAATTCTGAGTATCTGGTTACAATGTCACTGAAGTATTTTCTCTGTGTGTTTCATAAAGAAGGGCATTCTTTTCCCCCTTTTGGTAATCAGGACATGCATTCCCCCCCCCCCCCCTTTTCCTTATCTAATCCGTCAGCTTGTGCTGCGTTCAGAAAGGTTTTCCTGTTCTCACATCCTTCTCTTCAGGTGGGTGTGAGTGTGGAAATTCAGAAAAGCAAAGAAACTCTTGATGACAATCTTGCCAGGAATTGACACTTTTTAGGAAAAGTTGTGGAGAAGGTGAGTATGGACCCGCAGTCTTCACTGGAGTCCATAAACTTCCTTGATCTTTATCAGTGTAGTTTTACATCTGGGTATTACACAGACAATACTGCTGCTTTTGGATGATCTATTGCTAGTGATGGATGCCAGAAAGGTGTCAGGCTGATGATTTGATTTGTTGCATGTATTGCTTGCTTACTTGCTGGTGGAAGAAATGGGAACAGAGATTCAGCAGGTGTATAAAGAACCAGACTGTCATCAGTCTCATCCACCACATACAGTTGCAGGGCAACTGGCTTAAAGGAAAAGTTGCTGTGGTGTGTAACGTGACATTACACATTGGAAAGGTGGGTGGGGGGGAAGCCAGGCCTGCAGGTAGGCTGATCAAGGTGAAGGGACTGCCACCTGTCTCAAAACAATAGGGTGGTTTTGTGTGTGTGTCTCAAAATCTCTATCTCTATATATCTGTATATGTGAGAGAGAGGTAGAAACGTTGCTGCTCTTGAAGTAGGAACCTCTTTTCAATACACATTCTTAAGAGTTTTTAAGATCTATTTTAAAACATCAGATGTTTCTTCCATAGGCAGTATACAGTTCGGGAAAATATGGGAGGAGTTGGGCAGGTTTTCACCATTTTCTTCTGCTTTATACTCTTTCCTTTTCTCCATGTTACAGCCACTGTCATCCTGAATGTCAGTGCCTTTTTATTCGAGCACAGGAGAGCAACTCAAAACTTTCCTCTTTTTCTCACTGGTACTTTATTATGGCTCTGAAATTACCAGTGTTGTCTTTGAAGCTGCACCTGACTGATTATACCAGAAGAGTAACTTACACGTTGACTCAGTAAGCAGAGTTAAACTATGATACTGTTTTTCTGTATTGGTTTAAAAAAATTCAAGTATTTGAGACATGTTTTGGTTTCTTTAATAATCATATTATTTAATAATTTAATATTTAACAATTTAATAATAAGCTGAGTTGTACCTGAATCTAGACACTGTAATAGCTGGTTTTATTTGTGCCTATTTCTGAAATGTGATGTTTTCTTCTAAATTACTTGATATAAATAAGTCTTAATTTTAAATTCAGGGGCCAACTGTTGTGTAATAAAACACCAATTATCTTACTTCTGATGCCTCTAATAATGTTTTAAAATTCCTTTTGGCTTGAAAGTGTTCTGGCTTCATCTCAGATGAGCATTGTTTTTGAAAAGTTTGAAAAATTTAGAACACTGTTGTTGAATTACAGGGCTGTCTCCTTTCTTTCTTGCACTCAAATCACACTAAGCTCTTTTTAACCACTTACACTGACCTCTTTTTGGGTACTCGTAACTTAAGCATCTGGATTTTAGGTTTTAACTTGTAGTCCTTGAGTACTAGGGCACAGGCTACTTTGAACAAAATAGATCTGTTTAGAAATTAAAACTGATTAACTGGCTGACTGTTGTGGCAGTGTATTGGTTAAGTGAAGTACATATGAAGGCGTGGGTGGGGAAACTGGACAGGCCGCATTTTGCTGTAAAAGACCTCCTTGATCATTTCACTGACTCCAGTTACAACCTGATGCAGAAACTCTCCTGAATCCTATTTCTTTCCAAGCATTTTTTTAACTCTTTTTTTACACTAAAAGATTGTAAAAGGCACTCAACTACTATGGGAATTGATAGGTAGAAGACGTAATGTCAAATCTGTTTTGTTTTTCTTAGTATTCTGGTATTGCCAATAATGTGCTAGATCAGGGATGTAAATTTTATTTACAGTCCCTTATGGACTTCCCCTTCTGTTCTTTATGATGTAGGCTACCTCCTGTTTTTGTTATTGTATTGTGTTTTAACATCTGGAAACACAGAACAGAACCAGAATCATATGGCTTACTAGCTCTCCCTGGACTTCAGTTTGGTAACCTCTGTGCTAAACACTTTCTATACACAAGGTAGACAAACTCTGTTGGATAGCTTTTATCTTTTCAGAAATACTTCAAATCAATGGTGTCATACAAATCTCAAGGAGACGGGGAAAGACATAAATGAGACTTTTTAAGGCAGTCCAACCTATCAACCTAAAGTTGGGGTTACATACAATATTGAAACTATTGATACATGGGGCTTGAAAAATTTCCACGATACCTCAGCCTACTCGGCAAGGTGTAATGAACATGTGCCACCACTCTCTGAAGACGAGCATACTTGATTTCCATTGGCACGTTTTCACTCCCACTCAACAAATCAGTTCTTTCACTCCCCCCAAAATATTAATTTTTTCTTTCTCTCCAAAATAAATCCATTCTGTCCCCAGTCAGTCTTTCCCCCTTCCAAATTAATTCTGCCCCTAGATAAAATGAGTTAATGCTGTGCCCAGAGTGAATCCACACTGCTCTCTCCACCACTCCTAAATAGCCTTTTGCAGGGCCTTTCAGCTGCTTGTGCCCTTGTTCCTGCATATGTAAGAGGCCCTTGGCTTTCCAGCTCCACTTTCCACCTGGACTCTCTGCTTCTCACTTCCCACTTTTTCCTCTTAAATGAGAAGTGGCTCAGAAGCTGCTCTTCTCATTTCCTGCCAACTATGTGAAAAGAGGAGTAGCTAAGAAGTCACTCTTCTCCCTGCCTCCTTCCCCTCCTGAAAAAGAGCTAGTGGTGGCTGCTCTGCTGTGTTCCCTCTTGGCCCTCTCTCTTCCTGTCAAATTAGAATCAGTACTTGAGATGACCTGGTCCCTGCCTCCTTGCTCCTCTCCAGAGAAGGAGCCAGTGGTTCAAGGCCAAAAGTTCAACTCACCCTGCCTGAGTTGGTTTTTCAAGCCCTGATAGCAGTTCTATTATGGAACTTTCATCTTCAAGCACTTCAAACATCAATCCTCCCAATTCCTATTGCTCAAGTAAGTATTGGCTCCATTTTACAGATGGGGGAAAAGTTAAGCAATAAGGTTAAATGACTTGCCCAAGGCCACCGAAGGAGCCAAGTTCAGAGCTGGAATTAAAACAACTCTTGATTGTGTGTGTGTGTGTGTGTGTGTGTGTGTGTGTGTGGACCAAGTTCCTTACCCCTTTAAAGTTATGGCATTTTGCACACCAGATTGAAGAGGGGTGATATGATAGATTGTATTTGATATGCACAGGATCACATGGAATTTATGGAGCATAATTAGCCACAATTTGCCTTTTTGTCCAGATATTGCATACATCTGTTACAATGCTGCTGCTTTGTGCACCTGAGTTTCATTGACCAACCTTTTTGCTTGTCCTGCCCTCTTCTGTTCTTCTGTCTTTTCCCTATGCTAGAGAGTTTAATGAATTCCCTGTGTCTGCTCCAGCATTCTGCCCTCAAAAGGCAGCAATTTGATAAGAGAAGGGGGAGTCTTTTCAGACTGAACAGCAGCAGGGACAGGAGAGTAGCAATATCAAGCAATCACTCGCCTGCCTAAAATTTCTGTAGTAGGAGTTCTTCCTTGCATTTTATCGTTTGGTTTGGTTTAGAGGAGGCATGAGGTCCCACTTTACGCTGCTCTACACAAGTGAGGCTAAGGAGTTCTGCAGATGGGGAGACTGGCCATTTAAAGGAGTGAAGCAGCAGGGCCAGCTAGCAACAGAGATGCTCCAATACTTGTGCCAAAGACGGGCGTACAGGAGTTATATAGAGTTTTTGAGTCTCACTGGATCTGCTAGCCTCTTGTTCTGTTGCTCCCCAGCTTTGCATGACAGAACTGTCTTCAAATAACCACCCTGCTTCAAATAACTCCCATCCTACGTACTTGAATAAGTGCGAACTTCTGAACGTGAACTGTTCACTTAATGTAGTTTTATCTTCTAAAGTTAATCTTGAATAATGCATCTACTGCCATTACTTTCTTTTCACAAACCTCTTACCTAGAGTCTAACTATTCCTGATTCATTATGTGTGTGAATTTGAAGGATAAAATTCACAAAGGATAAAAAATGAAAGCTGTCTGTGAATTCCGGAAGTTCCAGAAAATGTTAGGCTGCATAACATTAAAGATTGTCAGATGGTTTAAAATCATTTAGCATTCCTTCAGAATTCAGTGCGTCCTATCTGCCTCTAAATTAGGGAGCACTGCCGAATAGTTTATCTAAATTCCACATACTACAAGGGGTGTGGGTCAAGGATTTTCTCCAGGAAGTTCACCTTCATAACTGTGAGAGGTCAAAAGCAACCATTGATATTACCCAGTCAAGCACTGAATTATTAATTCTGCTGGATGTCTAAAAGCACTGATTCCCTGGTTGTCCTAATGTATCCTTCTCTATGCCAAACAAGACTTCGTGCAATATTCTTCATTTTCAGTTTTTAAGAAATATATTTTATTACTCAGCTGACTTACAATGAAAAGTTTCCTAAATGGTTACCTTTTATATCATGGAGTCATATAACAGTGTTTCAAAGCAAACTGGTTTCTGCTTCTAGCTATCACAGACCCTGGAAAATGTTAATATTTTTATAAAAAATAAATACAAAAATGGAGTCATTATTAGTTGCATTATAATAACAAACATGAGGGCCTAGTCACATTCAGTTTACTCAGGGAATTGTTAGTTATAGATTTAAGATTTTTTTCTTTTATTACAATATTAACAATTAGCATATTTTAAATATTCTAAGCTTTGGTAATTAAGCATTGGAGACAGCAAGAAGACACCCCAGATACCCTGGAATGCCTAATTGTGATAGTAAAATAGCTCTATGCAATCATTACAAAATAAATATATATTTTAAAGGAAATTCAGTTCTTCTTAAAACATTAATCTAAATATAATTCTTCCCTACTTAAGTCTTCTTCCTTGTGTATATTTAGTCATTAGTGGTTCACAGTCATGCTGGAAGGGCATAATGAGTGGGGTCCCGCAGGGATTAGTTTTGGATCCGGTTCTGTTCAGTATCTTCTTCAATGATTTAGATAATATCATACAGAGTACACTTATAAAGTTTGCAGACAATACCAACCTGGGAAGGGGTTGCAAGTGCTTTGGAGAATAGGATTAAATTTCAAAATGATCTGGACAAACTGGAGAAATGGTCTGAAGTAAATAGGATGAAATTCAATAAGGACAAATGGAGTACTTTGCATTTAGGAAGGAACAGTCAGTTGCACACATAAAAAATGGGAAATGACTGCCTAGGAAGGAGTACTGTGGAAAGGGATCTGGGGGTCATAGTGGACCACAAGCTAAATATGAGTCAACAGTGTAATGCTGTTGCAAAAAAAAGCAAACATCATTCTGGGATGTATTATCAGTGTTGTAAGTAAGACATGAGAAGTAATTTTTCCTCTCTGATTAGGCCTCAGCTGGAGTATTATGTCCAGTTCTGTGCGCCATATTTCAGAAAGGGTGTGGACAAACTGGAGAGAGTCCAGAGAAAAGCAACAAAAATTATTAAAGGTCTAGAAAACACGACCTATGAGGGAAGATTGAAAAAATTGGGTTTGTTTAGTCTGGAAAATGAAAACTGTTATGTCCCCTCTCAGTCTTCTAAGTATGTAAAAGGTTGTTACAAGGAGGAGGAAGAAAAATTGTTCTTAACCTCTGAGGATAGTACAAGAAGCAGTGGGCTTAAATTGCAGCAAGGGAGGTTTATGTTGGACGTTAGGAAAAACTTTGTGACTGTCAGGTGGTTAAGCACTGGAATAAAGTGCCCCAGGGAGGTTGTGAAATCTTCTCCATTGGAGATTTTCAAGAGCAGGTTAGACAAACACCAGTCAGGAATAGTCTATATAATTAGTCCTGCCATGAGTGCAGTGGACTGGACTAGATGATCTCTCGAGGTCCCTTCCAGTTCTATGATTCTATGATTATCTGCTGACGTTAGTGGTAGGAAGTTCTTGCTACTGTTAACCCATAAAAGAGCCATGACCTCTAGGGATGAGTAATCTGGATTCTGTCCATTGTGCATCAACAGGATTGTTTATGGAGTTAATTCAGTTACACCTGTGCAACCCAATCTTCACTATTGATGATGATGATGATGCCCAAGATGGAAAAGTCCGGAAACGATGGAAAGACTTGCAGGGTGTTTTTTATTTTGAAAGCCTGTTTTTGTAGAATTGAGAATGTATGTTTGTTTGTTTTGATACAGAAAACATTGATACAATAACATAGAGTTCTATGATGCCAGCTAGGAAGTGAACTACATTCTCTTATTCCTTTAGCATCCATCAACAAAATAGTAAGGACTTGTCTACATGAGAAAATTGTACTAATTTTAACTTAAGATGTGATTTTTAAAGCCCATAGCTCAACCACTGCAAAAGCTTGTATGGAAACTCTTACTTCAGATGAGAGCAGGGTTATTTCAATTTAGGTTAAGTCAGGTGAGAACTGAGTTAAGCTGTCCCAAAAAAGTGCTATACAACCTTTTGTACCTGTTTCAACTATACATTGATTTAAAAACAGTTTCAGTTAAACTATTGCAACTTGTGTGTAGACTAGGCCTAATTTCTAGTCAGTTCCACTTGGGCATACCCCCCGCAGACTGTGGGGCTGCATGGTTATCGGTGTGGTTGTGTAGTCTTTATTACTGGTGGTGACATGTGAGATGGAAAAGAACTGAAGTTGAGTTTGCAAGGCTGACAGTCATCTGATTATTCTTTAATGTATTGGTACGGTAATCATTCAGACAATAAACATATAACCTTCCTATGCTGCTGTTAGTCATTTTCCAGAATAGCTCATGCTTTAATTGGTAAGTGTTCTTATACCAGTTAAAATAGTTAAAAAATTAAAATGTCGTTTAAAAAAATTAAAATACTTCCCTCTATGACTAATTAATTCTTAATATAGAGGCTTCACACATTGATTGAGGCCACTCAACTGGCACATTAAGTTGATAAGGACATTTTTCATGGGTTCAAGGATCTACCTTAACAGAACGGCTTGCAGAATCCTGCCAAGAGATGCAGGTACAGACCCTTATCTCTGTGCAGGTGTCAGGATCTGTAGTGCACCTGTTTGTAGGACCAGGGCTGACATTTTTTATCTATTTTTGGCAAGCAATTGAAGCTTTTGCAAAAGTTTCTGTTACCTGTTCATCACTGAAAACATGGTTACAGTAGAAATGAAAATATTACAAGGCATAATTCACCTACCTGTCTCAAATCTAATTTTTTAAATGTTATTATGTTGGATTTTTTTTTTCCTTTAGGTTAGGGAAGTGATCCAAAGACTTAAATTATACAGCTAAGTTGTTGTTTAGCACAAAATGGGTGGGAATTTTTAATGAATATATTTAATTTGTATTAAACCAGAGGTGTTATGTGCTTAAAAATAAGTCTAACTATTGCCACCAGCTGGGATATTCTTTCTTCCTCAAAGGTTGTTCATTAACAGTTTTGGATTTTTATTTAAGCATTTCATTAGGTTGATTATTATAATTTTTCTAATTCAGTAATGATACTTGATTTGTGTCGTGTTACCCACATGCAACAACAGACCAATGGCTTTTATGAAATTTTAGAAAACATCCAACAAAAGTATCTCAGGTTTCAGATTTGATTGACAGAGCCACCGAAAACTGAGATTTCACTGAAGTTTGGAGAACTACCCAATATACAACAGACTCTGGTCTATCATTTTTAATAATGATTAATGGAATTATAGTCACCTGAAACTCATCAGTAAGCAAGTTGCTTGTAAAAGTTTTAGGTCTTGATCCTGAAAATACTTACACATGTGAATAAATCCCATTTAATTAAATAGGACTGCTCACTACAGTACTTATTCAACCATGCACCGTATTCTCGGTGAAAATGAGGTCACGTATTTTGAGGTCTTTTAATACTGAGTATTTTGCAAGCATCTAAATTAAAATTTGCCATGAGAGAGATTTTAGGATTAAATTTTTATGCTTTATGTACTTACTGTCTGTGAATTCAAACATCAGGTAATTATCACATTTAGTAGAGATGCATTATGTGCATGGAAAATAGCAGCTTCACTCTTTAGTGCAAATACCTCCAAGCTGTCTGGTATGTCTGCTTTGGTCTAGACTTTTTGGTCTGCTGCTTGCTTAAAGTATAAAAGATCCTTAAGTTTTTAATTTTGCTAGACTTAAATCGTTGTTCTGATATGAATGGAGCTGCTCTATAAATGTCGATTAAATGTCTTATCCTTTTTTAATCAGCCTTCTTTTAAAACATTTACATTAAAAACACTCACACTGTACAAGATTATTAGAAAGGTTTGATTCATAACTAGTAAAAACAAATATTAATTGCATTAATGGCAGGATATAGTACTGTGACATATAGCGTTGTTGTAGCCGTGTCAGTGCCAGGATATTAGAAAATATGGACCAAAAGAAGTTAGTCCAATAAAAGATATTACCTCACCCACCTTGCCTCTCTGATACTGTAACAGTCAATAGTACATTAATATTTCTGCTTTGCCATACTTTTCACTTCACACTGTAACCTGCAAGCAAGGAAGTTCATGTCGTTTTTATATATTTAGTCTCCTTATCCATATTCTACACTGCACAATACATAATCTAAAATGTTTATTGAATAGACATGTTCATGTGTAATTGAGCCTGCTTGGAGTGTCCTGAAAGTGAACAAACCTGGAACCTTTTGCACTAAGTGCATAAGCATCCACTGCTAAAGGTTTACATCTCTTCGCTGGAAGCTGTGGTAGACTCATTAACATTGTGTATGGCCTAGCCAGTAGAGAAGGGACAGATACCTGCTTACCTCCTTGTCCCTTCAGATTGAACAGTGCGCTTTAAAATCTGTGGGAGACTAGCATAACCGGACATTTCCTTCACATCTTCCACTTTTTATTAAATAAGCACCACACATTTATCACTTAGATCTCTTGGCATATCAGAGCCACTGATCTGATGCATTGTTTTTTTCAGGACAGGTACTTTGCCTTTGAATCAGTGGTGTAAGGAGACTCTCTCTCCACTCCAGTGTGCCCTGGGAGTAGACAGAGGAGAGCCCAAAGGTTGAAAGAGCAAGGGAAAACTGTTGGAGTTGTGATCTAAATAAAGGGCATCTCCACAGCATGAGAGGAAACTGCTTTGTTTGCTCTTTGAATAGTGCTTTGTAGAGCCAGGAGCCACAGCTGTAGATTGGACCCGATTTAGTACAAACAAAATATTTGTCTTCCACTGAATTTTTATTTGTAAGTTACATTACATTTACAAGATAAATAGCAAGAATAATCTTCTTTTGGGAGTGCAGAGGAAGGGGAGGAGCAGCCATTCTGCCTCTTAATGCTCTTAAAGTGTTTGCCACTGAACTTGACTGTTCAGGATTTCTGGCATCAAGAGGGTGGAGATATCCATACATTAGATGGGTGGCAACCCTTCTGAGGATTAGGAGAACCTTCTTTTTGGGAGTGGGGAAGTAGAGAGGGATGACCACACGAAACAGGAATGATGACAGCCAGGTGTGATGGTGTAGCCCTGGGTACTATGTGACGAGCTAATAAATAGAGTTGATCTTATAGCCAGGAAAATGGAAACATAGTTTCCATCGCAAGGAAAGCAAATGTCTTGTGTTTATCCTCAATATATTGTATATGTATGCCAAAAAATAGAGAATTTGATTTCAGACTCTACTATTGAGTTTTTAATGTCTTCTTTGCTTCCTCATTCAGAGTCAAGGCCCAGCTCATATTATGGCTGGCAGTGGGCCAAGATCAGGAACTGTCAGTGGATTTGCCATGAAATCACAGCTTCAGATTACTGGTAAGTCTTTTAAAAGATTAAATGTTTTCTCCCGCTTCCTGGGGGGGGGGGGGGGGAGGTGGATAACAAACAAAAAGGTTGTGTACATAGTTAAGTAATAAGATGCTACTGGCGGTATGTTGTGCTTTGGATGTGAAGAGGACAAGACATTCAACTTTGTTCTGCAATGAAACCAGCAGTGTTGCTGTAATTCCCTGACAGAAATGCCATCTTATTATTTACATCTTTTTGTTAGATGTATCTTTTTCTTCCTAAAGTCTAGTTGATAAAGAAGTTTCCCATCTAGTTTTTATCATGTTATTTTTCTCATATTCCTCCATACACTTATATTTAAAGGGAAATTGTCAGGTTAAGAATTGTATGCATAAAACATTTTCCTTACTGATAACACTTTAAAAATTGAAAAATGATTAAATCTTAATATTTTTATTGCCTTTTATAATATACTCTGAACATTTCAGGTTGAGTAAATTTAAACTGCTCTCTTTCTAATCATGTTCTCTTGTTGATTCTCATGCAGTAGTATGTTATAGCTGTTGGGCTGCAAGTACTATAGGGGAATATTTAAATACAAATACACATTTAAATTTGGGAATAATACTCTATTTAAGTACTTGTGAGGCAGGTTGGTTAAAGAGCTCACACAGTGGATTTGTATGTCTCGCTCTCGTACACAATGCCTCCCCAGCAGTGCGGCAATTGATAACTTGCCAATTCAGCTTCATTGCTCTAGTGCGTCTGACAATATTAGTGAAATGTCATAAGACCTTTTGCGTACTCATGGATGCAGAAGACCTTGCCAGTGGAATTGGTGTGGATTCTCTGCAGAGTAGAGTGAGATGTAGAACCTTTTCTTTGAGTGTGCACCTCTGTGTGTGCCTGCGAGGCGCTCTGTACATGTTCAATGGGGATTTGGAACAGAGATTGTGGTGAATCGACCACTGCACACATTCACTGGCAGTCCTCCCATAGAGATGCTACAGGCCCAGAGGTTACTCCAGCCATGAAACTGGAGGAGTATCCATGGAGCAGCAGCTGCACCTCTGTAACCTATGGAGGAGGATTCCTCTCCACCACCACCCACCTTTTCCCAGAGAGATACAATCCAACTGCTTCATATGGGGTTATGTGCAGAAACTACACAGTCTTGAGTTTGGGGAGGATGGAAGGAATAGATTGAAAAAGGCACACAGAAATAACAAGAAGAGTGACAAAAGAAGTGATAACAGCAGCCAGAGTCAATGCATGTTAGATTGGGACTAATTTTGCTCCCTTACTGAGTGAACCAACAGGAACTGGAAGGAGCACTTCGCCCTCTGCAAGCTGACTTGAAAAAGCAATGATGACAAACTTCAGAGAGCGCTACATTCCCTCTTCCATCTGGCTAAGGAGATCACTGTAAGACCATGGCAAACGTTTTTTGGAAGGGAGTAAAATGTTATGGCAAAAAAATTGAGCATCCACTCTCCACCCAGAAAGGGCGGCAGGTTAATTTAAAAAAAAAAAAAAAAAGATGAAGACTGTAGTGAGGGATGAGACAAACTGGGATATTTTACATACAAAAAAAGTTATCAGAACGTTAAGGTTTTGAAGTCAAATACTCAAAAGTTAGGAAATGCCAGAAATAATTTTTTTCCAATGCAACCTTAATTCAGACCTCTTCTGAATATGCTTTGTGATAAACTTAAATTGCATGATTGCATGCTATTTTTCCCCCACATTCCACATCCTCTGCTCATTCTCAGATCACACTCCTTCCTGAGACTGTTGTATGAAGACCCCTGCTTCATTTGTTGCAGAAGTTGGAAGATGTGTTCTGAATGAGGCAGGGGACTGCAGGAAGAGGAACGGATGGTCTCATGGTTAAGGCAGTTGAACGCCAACCAGAAGAACTGTAATTTATCCTTTCCTCTTCTGCAAAGCTCCTATTTGGTATTGGCAAGTCACGTAAACCAATTTTTTTGTAGGTGGCCACTGTGTTCCTCATTGTCTGGATACCCAACTTGGTTTACAAAAGTATTTGGTTTACCAGATGTGGTCACCCCATATCTTGGTTTACCAGAAATGGTTGCCACATCTCAAAAAAAATATATTTGAATTGGAAAAGGTTCAGAAAAGGGCAACAAAAATCGTTAGGGGTATGAAAGGGCTTCTGTATGAGGAGAGATTAGTAAGACTGGCACTTTTTAGCTTGGAAAAGAGACCACTATGGGGAGATATGATTTGAAGTCTATAAAATCATGACTGGTGTAGAGAAAGTAGATAAGGAAGTGTTTACTACTTCTCATAACACAAGAACTAGGGGCCACCAAGTGAAATTAATAGGCAGCAGGTTTAAAACAAATAAAAGGAAGTATTTTTTCACATAACGTACAGTCAACCTGTGGAACTCCTTGCCAGAGGAAGTTGTGAAGGCCAAGACCATAACAGGGTTCAAAAAAGAACTAGATAAATTCATGGAGGAAATCAATAGCTATTAGGTAGGGTGAGTAGGAACGGTGTCCCTAGCCTGTTTGCCAGAAGCTAGGAATGAGCAAGAGGGGATGGATCACTTGATGATTACCTGTTCTGTTCATTCCCTCTGGGGCACCTGGCACTGGCCACTGTTGGAAGATAGGATACTAGGCTAGATGGACCTTTGGTCTGACCCAGTAGAGACATTCTTATGTTCTTCTTACGTCTATGGCTATAGAAGCCCTCTACACCAACATTCCACACAAAGATGGACTACAAGCCATCAGGAACAGTATCCCCGATAATGTCACGGCAGACCTGGTGGCTGAACTTTGTGACTTTGTTCTCACCCATAACTATTTTACATTTGGGGACAACGTATACCTTCAAATCAGCAGCACTGCTATGGGTACCCGCATGGCCCCACAGTATGCCAACATTTTTATGGCTGACTTAGAACAACGCTTCCTCAGCTCTCATCCCCTAATGCCCCTACTCGACTTGCACTACATTGACGACATCTTCATCATCTGGACCCATGGAAAAGAAGCCCTTGAGGAATTCTACCATGTTTTCAACAATTTCCATCCCACCATCAACCTCAGCCTGGACCAGTCCACACAAGAGATCCACTTCCTGGACACTACGGTGCTAATAAGCGATGGTCACATAACCACCACCCTATACCGGAAACCTACTGACCGCTGTATTTACCTACATGCCTCCAGCTTTCATCTAGACCATACCACACAATCCATTGTCTACAGCCAAGTTCCACGATACAACTGCAATTGCTCCAACCCGTCAGACAGAGACAAACACCTACAAGATCTCTATCAAGCATTCTTACAACTACAGTACCCACCTGCGGAAGTGAAGAAACAGATTGATAGAGCCAGAAGAGTACCCAGAAGTCACCTACTACAGGACAGGCCCAACAAAGAAAATAACAGAACGCCACTAGCCATCACCTTCAGCCCCCAACTAAAACCTCTCCAGCGGATCATCAAGGATCTACAACCTATCCTGAAGGACGACCCATCACTCTCTCAGATCTTGGGAGACAGGCCAGTCCTTGCTTACAGACAGCCCCCCCAACCTGAAGCAAATACTCACCAGCAACCACACAACAGAACCACTAACCCAAGAACCTATCCTTGCAACAAAGCCCGTTGCCAACTGTGTCCACATTTCTATTCAGGGGACACCATCATAGGGCCTAATCACATCAGCCACACTATCAATGTGATATATACCATCGTGTGCCAGCAATGCCCCTCTGCCATGTACATTGGTCAAACTGGACAGTCTGTACGTAAAAGAATAAATGGACACAAATCAGACGTCAAGAACTATAACATTCAAAAACCAGTCGGAGAACACTTCAGTCTCTCTGGTCACTCGATTACAGACGTAAAAGTCACAATATTACAACAAAAAAACTTCAAAAATAAACTCCAACGAGAGACTGCTGAATTGGAATTAATTTGCAAACTGGACACCATTAAATTAGGCTTGAGTAAAGACTGGGAGTGGATGTGTCATTACACAAAGTAAAACTATTTCCCCATGTTTATTTTTCCCCCCTTACTATTCCTCACACGTTCTTGTCAACTGCTGGAAATGGCCCATCTTGATTATCACTACAAAAGGTTTTTTTCTCTCCTGCTAGTAATAGCTCACCTTAAGTGATCACTCTTGTTACAGTGTGTATGGTAACACCCATTGTTTCATGTTCTCTGTGTATATAAAATCGTCCTACTGTATTTTCCACCGCATGCATCCGATGAAGTGGGCTGTAGCGCACGAAAGCTTATGCTCAAATAAATTTGTTAGTCTCTAAGGTGCCACAAGTACTTCTGTTCTTTTTGCGGATACAGACTAACACAGCTGCTACTCTGAAACCTGTCATTATGTTCTTATGTATTCAGCACTCACAAAAGAGGCTGAGGTCAGTGGGCACTGTGCTCTGAACTTAAAGTGCTATAAGATGCTAATTACTCTGAAAAATTACATCTACAATTGCGCATACAAAATTCATGGACGCTTTTGATAATTTTAGCTGTAAGGAACTGAGACACAGCTATCAGTTGAGGATAATACCATCATCCTCTACCACATGGGGGTGTTGTAAAGATAAGTTTATTAATTCTTGTGAAATACTAAGATGTTACTGTGATGTGTGCCATGAAAACCCATGATGAAATTCATAATTCTGTTTTCAGTGCAACGTTTGAATGTAATGTTGTAAATAAGGCTGCGGGGAAAAAATAGCATGTGATCGTGTCATTAAAGACTGTATGCATACAATCCAATTAAGAGCTGAATTAAGTGGGAGGGAAGTGTGTGCAGTGGAGTGCTTTTTTTATGGATTTTTTTTATAGTAAACATTTCACGATGTGTAACTAGATATCTTTTAGAGAAGGCAAGGTCAAAGAAATGCACCTGGCACTTAGAGCAGAATGTGGTGAGGTTTGTTATGGCCCTTAGTTCCTGTGCGGGAGTTCACTCCATGTTCTTGGACCAGCCCCAGAAAGCTCTGTCTTCTGAACAGGCGAGCCTCACCCTCACCCTCATTGTAGAATGTCTTGTTGTGCTGGAGGAGTGAAATTGTTGACAGCTGTCTTCATGCAGGGAACTTCTGTGATCTTTTGGATACCCTGGGCTATTGAGAGAAGATAAGGACTGAGACCTCGAACTCGATTTGATATCCTGAGGGAAACTAGTGTAGAGAGCAGAGGACAGGTTTGCTAGGTTTGTGGGTCGCTTGTGTTGCTGAGTTGTGTTGCAGTGTTCTGTATTAGGAGTTTCTCAAGTGCTGAAGATCAGGCTCAGCCTTATTGTATTGCTGTATTCCAGCCAAGAAGTGACAATGATCTGAGATCAGGCTGAGGTCAAACTATCATTTGCCAGGATGGGATGCCTCTCGCTAATCAGATATGATAGAAAGCATTACTCATGAATGCTGCTATCTGAAAGTTTTGTATCAGGGAGGAATCCAAGAGCATTCCTAACGGGTAGATTGAATTGACTAATTGTGGGCGTGTACTTTCAACCAAAGGAGACTGCACTGTAGCTGCAAAGTCTTCAGAATGCTTTCCTCTGCCACCCAGTACCACTTCTCCAATTGCTAGGTTCAGCGTTAATCAGCTGTTCTTCATCAACAAGCTGACCTCATCCAAGAATTCGGCCATCTTGTAGTATAGTCGTATGTAGTTCAGGATAGGTAGAGCTGTGTGTCATTGCATATTGATGACTGCCTGTAGCTGTTGAATGGGACCAGAGAGAGAATTGATCCTTGTGTAGGACTCCATAGTAGAGGGGTCTGCTAGTGAAGAGGCAGTTTCCCATTATTACTCATTGGGTGTATCCCTCCATGAGGGATTTGACCCATTTTAGCATATTACCTTGTATGGTTGAGAATGTCAAATGCTGCTGAGGCGCTCAGGAGAATGAGAACAAATATCTGCCTTCTAGCCACTGACATCAGGAGATCATCCATCAAGTGCCACTAAAGCAGTTTCAGTTCCTTGTCCAGGCCTGAATCCAGATTGTTAGGTCGAGGATATTGGCTTCAATTAGATGATCTTGAAGTTGGCCTTTGATTACCTTCTCAATGAGCTTGCTCAGGAATGGAATATTTGTCACTGGGCAATAGTTGGCTATAATTGATGTATCCAGGTAGGTTTCTTCATTTTGCTTCCATGCCTCAAGGAAGAAGGAAAGATTTCTTCTCTGAATCAGTGCTCTAGTTGTGCCAGAATGCCTCAGAACACTATTCCAGCACCTTTTTAGGAGCTGGAAATGTGTTCCAATTAGGGCTGTTGATTAATTGCAGAAAACGCACGCGATAACTCAAAAAAATTAATCATTATTTAAAAAATTAATCACGATTAATCAGTTTTAATTGTACTGTTAAACAATAGAATACCAATTAAAATTTATTAAGTATTTTGGATGGTTTTCTACATTTTCAAATATATTGATTTCAATTACAACCCAGTATACAAAGTAGACAATGCTCACTTTATTTTTTATTACAAATATTTGCACTGTAAAAATGGCAAACAAAAGAAATAGTATTTTTTCAATTCACCTCATACAAGTACTGTAGTGTAATCTTTTCATCGTGAAAGTGCAACTTACAAATGTAGTTGTTGTTGTTGCATAACTGCACTCAAAACCAAAACAATGTAAAACTTTAGAGCCTACAAGTCCACTCAGTCCTACTTCTTGTTCAGGCAATCGCTAAGACAAACAAGTTTGTTTACATTTGCAGGACATAATGCTGCCCACTTCTTGTTTACAATATCGCCTGAAAGTGAGAACAGGCGTTCGCATGGCACTGTTATAGCTAGCATTACAAGGTCTTTACATGCCAGGTATGCTAAACATTCATATGCCCCTTCATGCTTTAGCCACCATTCCAGAGGACATGCTGATGATGCTCATTAAAAAAAAAAATTACATTAATTTAATTTGTGACTAAACTCCTTGGGGGAGAATTGTATGTCTCCTAGTCTGTTTTACCCACATTCTGCATATATTTCATGTTATAGCAATCTCAAATGATGAGCTAGCACATGTTGTTCGTTTTAAGAACACTTTCACTGCAGATTTGACAAAACGCAAAGAAGGTACCAATGTGAGATTTCTAAAGATAGCTACATCAGTTTACCCAAGGTTTAAGAATCCGAAGTGCCTTCCAAAATCTGAGCGGGACGAGGTGTAGAGCATTCTTTCACAAGTCTTAAAAGAGCAACACTCTGATGCAGAAACTATAGAACCCAACCACCAAAAAAGAGAATCAACCTTCTGCTGGTGGCATCTGATTGACTCAGATAATGAAAATGAACATGCGTCAGTCCGCAATGCTTTGGATGGTTATCGAGCAGAACCAGTTATCAGCATGTACGCCTGTCCTCTGGAATGGTGGTTGAAGCATGAAGGGACATATGAATCTTTAATGCATTTGGCGCATAAATGTCTAGCGAAGCCAGCTATGGCAGTACAATGCAAATGCCTGTTCTTGCTTTCAGGTGGTGTTGTAAACAAGAAGCGGGCAGCATTATGTCCTGCAGATGTAAACAGACTTGTTCGTCTGAGTAATTGGCTGAACAAAAAGGAGGACTGAGTGGACTTGTAGGCTCTAAAGTTTTACATTGTTTTATTTTTGAATGCAGTTAGTTTTTGTATGTAATTCTACGTTTGTAAGTTCAGCTTTAATGATAGATTGCACTACTGTACTAGTATTAGGTGAATTGAAAAATACTATTTCTTTTGTTTTTTACAGTGAAAACATTTGTAATAAAAATAAAAGTGAGCACTGCACACTTTGTGTATTCTGTGTTGTAATTAAAATCAATATATTTGAAAATGTAGAAAACATCCAAAACTATTTAAATAAATGGAACCCTATTATTGTTTAACAGTGCTATTTAATTTTTTTAATCGCTTGACAGCCCTAGTTCCAATATTTCTGCTGGTCTTAGGCCAGGTATTTCCTTTCTCTCCCCAGCTGCAGAGCATCATCAGAGCTGGCAGGTGTCTGTGCCAGGCTCATGTGGCAGTGGGTCAGCATGGAGGGAGCCAGGAATGCTACAGCTGGGACCAAGTTATGGGGGCTGGAAGCCCAGGGCAGAGCTAGAGCCAGGCTATGTCAGGAGCAGGGTAGTGGGGCTGCCTGGACAGCGGAGCCACCCATGGGGAGCAGGAGCCAGGGACAGGATGGGTTCTGTGCGGAGTCACCTCCTTTTCCCCTGGGCCTCTCCCAGCTCATCTGCTGCCCCTGCCTTTTTCCCAGCTCCCCTGTGCTCCTTTCCGGGTCCTCCCACTGCCCTGTGTTCCAGCACTTCTTTTTTAGGATGCCAGCACTGTCCTGAATGAGGTATTGGCTATTTTGCTTATGAGTGACACCAGTTGCTCATGACTCTTTCACAAGCCATAAAGAGCATGCATCAGATTCAGAGGTCTTGGGTTCAGACTCTTTTTAGGGTATACAGAACTTCTTCATGAGTGAATATATTGAACTCTGAGAATGTAGGCTTGGTGGAAGCAGGTGGGGCAAATCCAGGTTGTATTGAAAGCATTCCTGAATGTGCATAGTCTTTTCAGCAAAACAGGATGATAGTTCTTCCCAGCACTTGGTGCTCAGTTCCAGAACAGACTGTAGACAGTCAGGGTTGATGAAGTAATTTACTTTGGGGCAGGATTACCAGTGGAGGCTGAAAGAAAGATTCTCTTGGCCTGTAGTACAACCTCTGGATAGGCTTAGAGGAATTAATTGTTTCATCCAGTTGTATCAGATTTTATTTTCTGCCACTGATTGTTGAGTTTCCATCCCTCTCTCTTCATGTGGCACAGGGTGTTGGAAAACTGAGATCACCTGTGGGGCCAAAAGGGAGGAAGGGGCCATCTAGGGACCACGTATTGATGGTCGAGGTTAACATACAATGATGATGATTCACCAGATCCTTGACTCCTTGTCCTGTGAGTGAAGTGCTGTTGTCTTTTAGCATGCTTTTAGAATTTGGTGGAGAGCATGTGTCTTTGTGGTTGAATCAGGATCCTGGGTCTGTCTTGTTAACTGGGAGTTGGAAGAACTCTGACTACTGTGTTAATGAGGTGAAGGCCTGTCCAAGACTGACTGGTTTATGGTGTCCTTGATATTGATTTATTTTAACTCATTTTTGAATGCTTGACTTTGCAACCTTTAATGAACATCTGACAGTTCTTGTATGTAATTTCCTAACTTTAAAAAACAAACGCGCACGCACACACGCCCCATGAGTCATCAGTGGGACTGGAATCTTTTAGAGCAACAGAACAGACCTCTGTCACTTGAGCTAACTATCTTGTAGCTGTTATAGAAAGCTGTTATCTTCTAAGTGGATCAGCCACGAGAGGAGGATGAAATGCACACTTTGTCCGTGGGTTTCATAACTATTTGATAGAAGGCGAAGGAACGTTGAGACTCAAAAGTCCTGAGTTAAGTTTCAGGCTCTAAAGGGAAATGTGCTCTCGAAACCCTCCTACCTCTTTGTTCTCCTCTCCCCTAAGCCTGCCCTCACTTCCAGCCCCTGGCCTCTGCTCCTGTCCCTGTCCCCCTGCCTTTGGATCCTCACATATGTGCATTAGTCAGGCAGCTTTCTCATTCTCCTCACTTCTGGGCACCAGCAGGGGGAGCTTTGAGAGCAAAGGAGAGATAATCTACCTGCCCTTAGTTCTGATGGCCAGTGCCATCTAGACCCCTGGTAGCTTGGAGGGGCAAGTGCATGGAAGTCCTGCTCAGCCTCTGCAGCCCTAGGATGGCACATGCTCAGTGACTCTGGAGTGCATACATGCTCATCCCCACAGTCAGTAGGTAGGAGCTATGTTGGTTTGAGATACGATCACTGCATATGGAATCTTTGGATAATTTAGCTACCAAACAAGCTTCTACTGAGCATGTGGGAACTGCTCTTTTCAGGACTTACAGCTTGGCCAATTTGGGTAGATTTTCACAGGTACAAGGAAAGCATATCCCTGACAACAATGTGACCCTTCTGTCAAATTCCAAGTCCATGCTCCAAAGCGTGGTAGAGCAGTGGTAGAGCTCAATCAACAGTTGTCAGATATTTAACATGAACAAAACACATTTTCTCTTATCTTTGTGCTTAGAAACAGCAGAACCATGGTTCAGCCTGACAACTATTGTCCCCACATGAAATCAGATGACTGGTTTGCTGACTTTGACCTTCAGGATGCTTATTTCCACATAATAATTTTCCCGAGCCACAGGATGTCTCTCCAATTTGTTGTAGTGGATCGGCACTATCAGTAAAATGTGCATCCTTTTTTTGTCTGTTTTCCACTCCCAGGGTTTTTACCAAATACTTGATTGTGGTGACAGCTTACTCAGGAAGAGGGGAATTCATCTTCCCATATCTGGATGACTGGTTACTGAGGGACAAGTCCAGAGAAGAAGTCCTCTCTCATGTTCAGTTCATGTTACGCTTACTGAATCACCTAGGTCTTATCCCAAATAGTGGGAAGTCAGCACAGGTTCCAACTCAAAAAATCAAGTTCATTGGTACCCTGCTAGATGCTACAAGTTCAAAAGTGTTTTTGCTGACAGACCAGTTCCACATGATTTGCCAGCTATGCCTAACTGTAGTCTCAACCCTCAACTACAGCCCAAGTATGCCTGAGGTTGTTAGGCCATATGGTTGCATGCACACACATAGTCCAATGTGCCAGATTGCACCTTCGTCCTCTTCAACTGTGGCTGAAGTGGGTGTGTCATCCTAGCTATCATCCATTGGACAAACTGATCCAACTTCATGCGTCAATTCTGGGCTCCTTTTGGTGGACAGCTCAGGGCAATGTGTCCCAGGGTATTCCCTTAACTCAGTTCCCACTGACCAGGACTGTTGTCACTGATGTCTCTTTAATAGGTTGGGGAGCACATATGGGGTTGCTGAAAGTTCAAGGCCTGTGATCATAACAGGAAGCTTCTCTGCATATCAGTGTCCTGGAGATTCATGCCATCTACAGTGCCTTTCAGGGCTTTTGAGGTCACATCAGGGACTCGGTGGTGCACAAACTTACCGACAATACCACTATGATGTATTATATGAACAAATAAGGGAGCACACTCCAACATGCTGTGTCAGAGGTGATAGGGCTCTGGGATTTTTGCATCGGGGAAAACGCCCTGTGGCAGATTATTTACCTGGGTTCCAGAATCACCTCGTATGTCACCTCAGTAAAAACTTGTCCCTGAATCACAAGTGGTCTCTGAAGTCCCACGTCTTGCAGTCCATCTTTACAGTTTGGCGCATTCTAAAGATTGATCTCTTCATCTCAAGAGACATCAAAAAATGCATCTGTTTTGCTCTTGAGGGGATCTCAGTCTGGGCTCCCTGATGGATGCTTTTCACCGGAGCTGGGAAATGGCACTCCGTATGCTCTTCCTCCAGTTCCAATCATCCCGCAATCATTCTCAAGATGAAATTGGATTGTCCCAAGTTGATTCCCATTGCTCCAGTGTGGCTGAGACGGTGTTAACAAGGAGTCCAGTGGCACCTTAAAGACTGACAGTTTTATTTGGGCAAAGTCTTTAAGGTGCCACCAGACTCCTCATTGTTTTTGTGGATACAGACTAACACGGCTACTCCTCTGATACTTGAGACAATGTTGGTTCTTTGACCTCTTCACATTATCAGTTCAGCCTCCCATATCTCTTCCTCTTCACCCCAACCTCCTGACTCCACATCAATCAGATTTTGCATCCAGCGTTCAGCTCCCTGCATCTCACAGCATAGATGCTGCATGGTTAGATGAGATGGAGGAATGATATTTGGAGGTGGTCCGGCAAATCTTGCTTAGTAGTAGGAAGCCCTGCGCTAAAGTGGTCTATTCGGCCAAGTGGAAGTGGTTGTCAGTGTGATTTGTTAGCTTGGTGAGTTCAACCAAAGATGGCTTGTATCCAGGATGTCTTGGATTACCTGTGACACCTCCAGTCTTCTGGTCTTGCACTTAGTTCATTGACAGTGCACCTGGAAGTGACTTTGGAATTTGATTCACCCGTCCATGGGAAGTCAGTGTGTTCGAATTGCAGGGTGGTGACGGTCTTGAAAGGGAAATGCTTGTCTCCACCTGTTGATTAAATAACTGGTTCTTTTGTGGGACCTTAATACTGCTTTAGCAGTTTTTATGGGACCTCTGTTCGAGTCTCTGGCAACTTCTTCTTTCTCCCTTGTAGCAATAGCATCTGCAAGGAGAGAGAGAGAATTGCTGGCAGAGCCTCTTTTACGCGCAGTTTTCCAGAGACAAAGTAACCCTGCAGCTGCACCCTACGTTTTTATCTAAAGTGGTTTCTCGGTTTCACTTGAATAGAGTTATTTATCTACCAGGGTTCTTTCCTAAGATGCATTCAACCCCAGATGAGTAGCGTTGTCACACATTGGCTGTCAGGTGATGCTTGGCTTTCTACCTGAATAGAATCTTTCTGTTCTTCTTCTCGTCCATTTGCTTCATATGTGGACCGAATGAAGGGGCAAGTAGCCTCTTCACAGACAACCTCCAGGTGCATAACTTCCTATATCATGACAGCTTACGAAGTATCTCAGACTGTGCCTCCTCAAGGGTGTGGGCTCATTCCACAAAGGCCCAGGCAACGTCGATGCCATTTCTGAGGGCTAGTAGTCCACACTGGAAGTGCTAGAGTTGTGCTGCTGTAGCGCGTCTGGTGAGGCTGACGGGAGAGCGCTCCACCTCTGCGAGAGGTGGTAGCTCTGGAGGCGAGAAAAGCTCTCCTGCTGACGTAGCGCTGTCCAAGCCAGCACTTAAGGCAGTGCAACTTATGTCATTTAGGGGCATTGATTATTCACACCCCTGAGCAACGTAAGTTATAACAAAGTAAGAGCTAGTGTATACCAAGCCTTAGTGACGTTCCTATACTGGACATTTGTAGGGCTGCCACTTGGTCCTGCGCACCTAGGTTTACAAACCATTTTGCCACTACTGCTGCATCCAGATCAGATGCAAACTTTGGGAAGGCAATCCTGTAGTCCTTTTTTAAATGGACTCTAAGCCCCACTTCCTGTGAGTACTGATTGAGTCACCTGCATGGAATACATGGCTGCATCTACTCAGAGGTGAAAAACAGTTCCATACTTGTTTTGTAATGGTTATTCTTCAAGATGTGACATAGACATGTTATTTCACAACCCATCCTCCATCCTGTCTGCATCAGAGACTGTACTCTTGAAATTCAGTGTGAAAGAACTGATGGGGTTGTAGTAGGAAGAGAGCCTAGGGTAGCACACAGAGGGAACACGTGCAGCCAAACATCCGACTACACGGGGTTGGGGTGGCGCGATCCTTACAAAACCAGGGTAGGAGCTAGGGCCACAGGGTGTAATGCGCACCCCTACTGGTACTGCCAGGCAAAGTTCTCCAGCTTTGGTGTGCTGGGTGCGCTCACTCCTACTTGGAATACACATCTACATTTGTTACAACCGGAACATGGACAGTCTGACTTAGTGGTCAGAGTGGGAGTCTGGCTGGGTCAGATACCAGGAGATCAGAGTCCGAAACAGGCCAGAGGGCAAACCAAGAGTCAATTGTCAGGAGGCAGGCAGGGTAAGGTTACCAGGAGATCAGAAGCAGAAAACAAACTTGAGAGCAGAACCACGGATTGATAACCAGAGTTAGCCCAAGTCAGGATATCAGGAAGTCAAGCCAGGGGACCAGGAGCAGGAAGTAGAAGGATCACAGTCCAGAGCAAGGTGGATTCCAGTTGCATGCACAGCTTCCTGTTCCGGGTTTGAATAGGAACTGTGGACCAATCAGGACTCCCAGCTTTGGGCCAGTCAGCTTCCAGGATTGAGATCCTCAATCTGAGTTCAGCTCCTATTTTGCCAGCAGTTAGCACATTTCTGTGTGGCAGGTTGGAAGCTACTGGCTCCGAAGAGCCCTGCGGGCCAGGGTTCAAGACCCACGGTCCCTGATAGCATCACATCTTGAACAGTAGTTACAGTACAGGTAAGTAACTGTTTTTTATCTGAATGCCATGGGGTGACATTAATTTCCTTTGAATAATCAAGGATAAATATGGGTTGCTGCTGCCAGGATGCTACACAGCTACTAAATGTTGCAGAGTTTAAACACTTAAAGATTCTGATTATAAAGTTTCCTATATAGAAGATTTCACATGCCTTATGTCAAACTTTAAGGGACCCCTCTGATCTTTCGCTAACCAAGAGCTTCAGTCAATGAGCTTCACGTTCAAATAATGGAGGTCCCATTGTCGTAGTAATAGACTAGAGGAAATTTAGATTTTCAGGTAATGAACTTGCAAATAACATGAATTCATCTGTTCCTGAGCACATACAGGTCTTCGAGTCAAATTGCCTCTTCAAAGAGATTGGCATTGTACACATATGCATATCTAATAATGTTATAAGGAAACTGACAAGCCAAAAAAAGTGTCTAATGTGTAAACACACTGGTAAAAGTTAGTGCAAATCTTGTTCTTTGTTCAAATCACCAAAAAACCTAACTCTCTTTGGATGTGCATTTTAAATGCACTGGTGAAATTTTCTACTGGAGTCGTCCTAAGCAATTTCATGTGCGATCTTATCCAGGCAGGGAAGGATGAACCAAGGCAGGCAGCTGCAGTATGAGGCAGGGTCTGAACATTGTGGCCTCTTTGAAGAGGGCAACATGCACCTCCCTAACTAGTATGACCTGGAGACACCAAACATGTTAGCTTCCTGGAGGTCATCTGTAGCTGTTATTTTCTAGCCATGTTAGTGTGAGAAGACTTTCATGTACTCAGCTAGTGTTTGCAAAAAGAAAAGGAGTACTTGTGGCACCTTAGAGACTAACAAATTTATTTATCTCTAAGGTGCCACAAGTACTTCTTTTTTGTTTGTGAATACAGACTAACACAGCTGATACTCTGAAACCTGTCATTATATCAGCTGGTGTTGGAGCACTGATCTTTCTGCTCTCAGAGCAGCTGAATTCTTTAAATCCAGTGTCTGCGTAAAATTCTTCTTTGATTTGAAATCACAGTACGCAAAAGTGTGATTTGTCATACCAGTGAATCTAGTTCAAGGTAAAGATAATTCTTGTGCAGTAGTCTTGTGGGGTTTATTTTATTTGAGCTGTATTACATATCTGTGTATTTTAGGTTATTACAGCCATAGCTACTTCCAATAGTAAGGAGAACAATGTTGTATGCATTTTTAAAAAATTAGTTTCTTACAGGAATGCAGCTAGTTTTCAAAGTGCATTTTTAACAGTTAGCTTATTGAATAGAATAAAATATTCATTGTTTTCCCCTTTTTTAACAGTTATCTCAGCAAAATTAAAAGAAAATAAAAATAAATGGTTTGGACCTAGCCCTTATGTGGAAGTCTCAGTGGATGGACAGTCAAAGAAGACAGAAAAATGCAACAATACAAATAGTCCGAAGTGGAAGCAACATCTTACAGTGTAGGTTTGGAGCTGTTTTTGCTTTACAGATCAATATATGAAATGTAATCATTATTATGTTATAGGCAATTAATGTAAAGAATCATTTCTAAACAGTGTGCTCTGTGTTGCAACAACACAATATGACAAAACCAGTATTTTTCATATTAAAGAAAAAGGTGGTACACTTCTACCCCGCTAGAGCGTGGTCCTCAGGAGCCAAAAAATCTTACTGCGTTATAGGTGAAACCACGTTACATCGAACTTGCTTTGGCCTTTAGCATTTCTGTTATTAACAGTCACTTCCCACCCCCATCCACATTCCCGCCCCCTGACAGGCCCGCTGGGACTCCCACGCCCTATCCAGTGCCCATGACCGTCCCACCCCCAGAACCTCCGAACCATCCAACCCCCCATTCTCCCTGTCCCCTGACCACCCCCCAAGACCCTCTGCCCCTTATCCAATCCCTCGGCCCCAGGCCAGCACCCTTAACACACCGCTCAGAGCAGCGTGTCAGAGCCAGAAGCACTGATCCGCCGGAGCACGCAGAGCCGCCGAACACCCCCCCTCCCCCCCCCCCCGGCGCTGCTTTACCACATTATATCCGAATTCATGTTTTATTGGGTCGCGTTATTATCAGGGTAAAGGTGTACTGTAATACGGCTGCTATAGTATGGACTGCTGAGGACCTGGGAGTTGGTGCTTCCAGGAAGTTGGGCCCCCACAAGGCAGACTGCCAAGGAACCAGGCAGGTTTCTTTCATAATTCTACTGGGTCCTGTCAGAATTTTGTCAAAATCAAACCATCTTTGTGAAATGTTTAGATTTCAATGAATCGACAAATACTAATGAAAACCTTTTCATGTTCTCTGTGTGTGTGTGTGTGTGTGTGTGTGTGTGTGTATATCTCTTATGTTCCATTCTATGCATCCGATGAAGTGGGCTGTAGCCTACGAAAGCTTATGCTCAAATAAATTTTAGTCTCTAAGGTGCCACAAGTACTCTTGCTCTTTTTGCAGATACAGACTAACAACGCTGCTACTCTGAAACCTGATGAAAAGGTGTTTTTCTGGTCCGTTTTAGCTACTAGTTTGCTGTGGTAGCCACAAATTACTTTTTTTCTCCTTGGACATTCTAAAACTAGTAGAAATGTATGCAGTTTAATTGTTCTTGTTGGTTTCTTCCATGATACCTTAGAGAAGAAAAGAGGCCAAAATAAGCTGATCATCTTTTAATGTCACTTAACCCTTCGTCTAAAGATCTTCTGTTCTACCTGCTGTGCTGCTGTCATTTCAATAGAATGTGATCGGAATCAGTAAAACGTTAAGGCATGGCCACATGAGCTGGAATTTATAGTAAGGTATTCATAATGTTGTAAAGACCTATTAAAAAAAGCATGTCCCTTCCTCTAAGAAATTAGTCTACGTCAGACCAATAGCGCAGCAAAAATGACATCAAGTGGTAGTGGGCAGAAAGGACAACAAAAGACGATGTTAGACTGCAGGGAGTCTAAGGAAGTGCTTTGCCGGGATAGTGTACCTATTTTTTTTTCCCCTCACTCCCCAGAGAGAGTAGTGAATGAAAAATTAACTTGAAAGGAGACATTTGGAGGAGAGCAGAGATGCTTGGGAATAAATATCACCTCTTTTGTAAAGCACTTGGAGAATTACTTATGAAAAGTGCTATATAACCGCTAGGTATTAGTCTTACATAATGGAACAGAAACTGTTCCAGATCTAGGTGACAATGTGAAGAAAAAACTGTTGTAAATGGGAGGAGGAGACAGAGAACAGAGGCTTAGGCAGAGTGTAAGACCTAATCAGATGTTGTGGAAATAGCATTTGAGATTCAGAAGCCACATGAGCACTGTGATATTAGTGGTGTTATGGGTGTTATCTATACCAGCAAATATAGGACCCCTAATTCAGCAAGGTAGGAGGTTGCAGAGCAGGTTAGAGGATATGATGATGATATTTTATTTAGACTGGAAACACTTGATACAATGCCTAACAATATCAGTTGGGGCTTCTGTGCTACCATACTGCAAATACATAAAAATAGCCAAGTTTTCTCTACACGGCAGCCTCCGCTATTGCCGATGCTGGTAGAGGAGCTTTGGTGGAGAATTCTGGGTCTTAATTTTCTTATGGTAGACAATGCCTGAAAAAGACAGCCAGCACAGTAGAGTCTTGCTGGAGAAGAGACGACTGAATATGAAGTGGAACAAAGTATAAACAGTTGATGGAATTAAGGGGAAAGGGTGATGAGTAGCAGAATAGGTAGACATTATTTATTTTATGTCAGCGATGTTTTTAGAATGGACTGGATGGGATAGGTGAGTACCAGGAAGATGAGTAGCAGTCAGGATTCACATGTGGGTTTTAACAGTAGAAACAATGTCACAGTATTTTACAAAGGTTAGGAGGAAAAAGCCATGATCCTCAGCTCACCCTTACAGTGTGCAGTGTGACAAATTAATGCCGAAAAGTTCAGGCCTCTAATGCACACACCCTCACAAAGGGAATTCTCCTTCCTTACTGGAGGAAGGCCAGCAGTCCAAATCAAAGTTAGAGAATCAAGTATTTAAAATATATATTTAGCCAAAACCCCCAAACAGACCCCTTTCAGGTAAGGGTATACAGAGTTTAGTAAACTAAACTTAAAGGTCTACAGATGCCCTAGTTGAGCTATAGCCTCCACATATCCCTCTGAGAAAGTAATAGTGGGATAGGGATTTCCTCCCACTTGTAAAAGACTGGGAAAGTATCAGTTTGTCATTCTCAGTTACTGTGGGTTACCATGCCCTAATGTCCAGGTTATTGTTCCTAGATTCTGTAGTAGGTTACAGTGCCTCTCCACTTCCTCCCCTCTAGCAAGTGGCTTTGGAGCGTAGAGAGGGATAGCAACACAAATGGGAAAGAACCAGCAGGCAGTAAAGGGTCTCTTGGCCCACTCTTTATTTATCTCTGTCCTCTCCCCCACCCCACCTCCATTCATAAGGCCAGAAGGTTCCTTAGCGTGCACCAGTCAAAATTTATCCTGGTATCAATACTTGAGATAAATGTGCCTATTTTTCTCGTCGTCAGGGACTCGTAGTTTCTAACTGGGAGAGATTTTTATCTGAAAGAGTGGCCACCTAAGTATACTGGCCTTCACAGGTAGCCAGGTACAGGCAGGCATAGGTTTTATGATTGAAAGAGGGGACTGAGACAATCAGGGGATATTAGGTCAACAATATTAAAGTCAAAAATATGAAATGTCATCTGACCCTTCAAGTGCCCCGCATGCTTTCACAAGAAGTGCTAATGCTGGTGGACAGTATTTCAAGTGTGGCCCCTCTCAACCTAAAAAGAGAGAGAAAAAATCACATGGCCTAAGGGCTTCTCCCTGAGTTAGAGGGAGGAGTAAGGGCATGCAGGTAGCCTTTCTTATCCTATGAATGGAATTAATAGAATCAGGCCTTTATTCCAAACTGTGCCTAGTTCTCTGCCCCCCAACCCCCATCTCCCCAAAACTAAAAAATTTCAGAAGGCCACAACAGTTTTTGACCCTAAATATCTCAGTAGATCAAGGAAGAAATCAAAATTCAATATGGAGGCCTTGAAATCTGTATTGGCCACTATCAGCAAAAGAAACTTCATGAAGAATGCCTATCTCATAGTTTCACAGATGCTCCTATGTTTTGTTTTTGAAGCACAACACTACCAGTACAGGTCCTTGTCCTTTGATTTAGCAACAGCCCAGAAGTATGTTTCATAGAATCATAGAATATCAGGGTTGGAAGGGACCCCTGAAGGTCATCTAGTCCAACCCCCTGCTCGAAGCAGGACCAATTCCCAGTTAAATCATCCCAGCCAGGGCTTTGTCAAGCCTGACTTTAAAAACTTCCAAGGAAGGAGATTCCACCACCTCCCTAGGCAACGCATTCCAGTGTTTCACCACCCTCTTAGTGAAAAAGTTTTTCCTAATATCCAATCTAAACCTCCCCCACTGCAACTTGAGGCCATTACTCCTCGTTCTGTCATCTGCTACCATTGAGAACAGTCTAGAGCCATCCTCTTTGGAACCCCCTTTCAGGTAGTTGAAAGCAGCTATCAAATCCCCCCTCATTCTTCTCTTCTGCAGGCTAAACAATCCCAGCTCCCTCAGCCTCTCCTCATAAGTCATGTGTTCTAGACCCCTAATCATTTTTGTTGCCCTTCGCTGGACTCTCTCCAATTTATCCACATCCTTCTTGTAGTGTGGGGCCCAAAACTGGACACAGTACTCCAGATGAGGCCTCACCAATGTCGAATAGAGGGGGACGATCACGTCCCTCGATCTGCTTGCTATGCCCCTACTTATACATCCCAAAATGCCATTGGCCTTCTTGGCAACAAGGGCACACTGCTGACTCATATCCAGCTTCTCGTCCACATGTTTACCTCACATGTTTACAGAAGTGCTGGTAGTGTTAATAGGAGCTCTCAGCCAGGAGAGGATCCATGTCATCCTTTTCCTGGACAATTTTTTTATCTGAGCCTTATTCAGAACTAGGGTTACAGATAGCACCATCCTGACAATAAGGGTGCTGCAGACTGAGTCAATTAACATAGTCTCAGCAGATTCCCCATCATAGAGTGGAGACAGATAATGTCCTCCACAAAGTTTTTGTGTTGCAGGAAAGATGGGAGAAGCTGAGGAGTCTTATCAAAATCATCAACCACTCAAGGGATGTATTCATTCATACACTTCAATGGCTTCTTGAAAAGACATTCTTAGTGGGCCAGTGCTCACAGGAGGCCACTACAGAGCTTCCTCTTATCCCTCCCTGAACTATCTCTTACCTTCACTGAGGGATGGGTCTCTCTCCCCAGTGGGATTTGCAGGTAATTGAATGAGTGAATAAGGTGAATGAGTCCAAGCAGATTCAAGTTGGGGTTCCCAATAGGACAGTTATCACCACAGATGCAGGCCTGGAGAGATGGGGTGTTCATGTGAGATCAAGATATGTGGTCCAAGTAAAAGAACGAGCACAGTATAAACTGGTGAGAGCTCATGGCAATCCAGTATGGTGTCAAGTCTCTGCTCCCATATCTGGACTCCCTCCTGTGCTCATCATAACAGGCAACACCTCAGCCATGTTATACATCAACAGATATAGCAGAACAAGGATGACTGCCAGTCAAAGAGAAGCTTATCTCCTGATGACTTGGAGAGGAGAGAAGCAGCCAATTCACTCCCCTCCTTCTCATCCAAGGGAAAAAGAATCATATGGCCAACTGGCTCAGCATGCAAAAATTAGATAATTTAGAATTGGACGTATACCCAGAGGCATTTCATTTCCTGGTGAAAGAATTTGGTCTTCTAGCAACAGATCTGTTTGCCTCCCACTTAAATCACAAGGTTTCAGTGTCTTCTCTTTTTGGCCTTCCCTCCACTCTCCTGATCGTCTGTAGCATTTTTGTGAGACACAGCACTGGTAGTTCTGATAGCCCTGTACGGGGCAAGAAGGCCTTGGTTCTCTGAGCTCCTCGACATGGCATAAAAACTTCCCATACTCTTTCCATCAAGATGGGACCTAATATTACAAGGGCCAATCATGTATCTGAATCCAGACAGTCTGAGCCTAGCTGCCTGGCTCTTGAATGGAGATTCTTAAGTCAAAAAGGTTGTTCATGACAGGTAAAATACACACTTTTATTTTCCAGAAAGAAAACTAACTCAGTAAATTCAAGAGCCTGTTTGAGCTTTACCCCTTGCTGCCAAGACTAGGGTCTCACCCCTACATGATGTGTGTCCATCAATTCTCTTCAGGATGGACTTAGGTTAGGCCTTGCAGTTCCAAAATTCAAACCTCAAGGTGCTGCATTGTCTCGCATCCTGAGTGCAGTAGGCAGGTGGTAGATTGCATCTTACGCAGGTGCCTGAACTTTTTCTTTTCTTTTCTTGTTTTGAGAGCAGCATCTCTTCTACATCCTCTTGAAGAGGAGCACAGAGTTATTTCAAGGGATTTTAACCTGGTTCTCAGTGCCAATTGAGGCCCTCCATTTGAGCCACTCATGAAGGTGTGTCATTACTTTCTAGCCATTAAGGTAGCCTTCTTGATAGCAACCATGTCCGTTCACGGGGTACCTGAGTTGAGAGTTCTTTTCCTGGAGACTCAGTACTACACCTTCCATAAAGATAAAGTGGTACTCAGAACTTACCCTGCCCTTTATTCCCAAAGAGTGATTCCAGGGTCCCAAACACAAGAAATTGTCCTTCCATCCTTCTGCCCAGCTCCATCTCACCCCAAAGAGAGAATGTGGTATACTTTGAGAGCTCTGTAGATGTCTCAGGTAACATCTCCACTGCACAGCTCATTTCAGAAAGGCAAGTGCTTTTGTTTGTTGCTTTATCATCTGGGGTCAAAAGGGAAAGAAGGCTTCAAAATCTTCCATTTCCAGGTGGCTAAACTATTGTATATCAGAAGCATGCAGAGCAAAAAGCATAACTCCATCTTCAAAATCACTCCCTCATGGCTATGGTGGTTGAAAAGATCATATGCCTCATACAAGGAAATCTGTAAAGCAGCCAGCTGCTCATCTGTTCATACCTTCTCCAAATTCTACAAACTAGATATGCAGTCATCATCTGATGCTGCCTTTGGTAGACAGGTGCTCCTTGCTGTAATATCCCAGTGACTGTTGGGAAAGGGATACACTCTTTGACATCACAAAACTGATGTGTTTATATGTAGGTGTTAAATACATACATATAACACGTGTATATCGTTCCTCCCTCCTCAGCCTGAGTGGATGCTACTATGAAAATCCCAGTGTCTTAGATCTTTAGATTTCACTACAAATGAGAATAGACAAATATTTTTCTCTAATATTTTGGATATAGCAATTTTAGGTATTAATTGTAGCAGTTAATATCAATTTTCAAGTATGATTAAGTTGATTATTTCTGAGTTTAAGAGGCAAACCATCTCCACTTTCTGACCTAAGCATGGACAGTTTTAGCAACAATTTTGATTTCTCTTTATCTTTGACTGGTATCTTGCTTTCCTGTCATCCACATAACAAGAAAATAATACATTTTAAGCTGTTATTTAAAAAAATCTTAGACGTTTGGTGTGGCAGTTAAAAAATATTATCATTTTTATTTTCAATAAGCTTTGTTTTTTAAATGAAGGCTGATGTGTATCACAGTTTGTTTGTGACACTTTGCCTAGTGTTCACCATTGTCCTGTTCTCTGTACGTTTCCAACAGAATTGTCACTCCTGTCAGTACATTAAACTTTCGAGTCTGGAGCCATCAGACATTAAAGTCTGATATTCTACTGGGTAGTGCTACTCTGGAGGTTCATGAGACATTGAAATCAAACAATATGAAACGTAAGTATGTAACTAAAAAAATTTACCTTATTTGTGTGAAATTTTCCCGACTTGCATTATATGGTAGTTCAAGGTGCTGTGTTTAACCCTTTCAGGACTTCCAAACAATAATGTGACAATTTATCTAAAGTAATATCTTCTCTTTTTTGTTTACTGATTCTATTTAAGGGCTTTCTCTCGCAATTTATTTCATTCTGGCTGATCATGCAGTGTAGTCTTACTTATAATACACTGTTTTTATAGTGATATTACAAACATGGTATTTTACACCTCACTGGTGTGGAGTAAGAGATGGAATGTGGGAGTGAAAAATCAAACTGAAGATCGGAAAAGAATTATTTTAACGTTAAACATTGTCTGAGTCGTGTTCCTGGCACCAGACACACAAATATGCACGTGAAGGTTGTTTTTGTTTGCTTGTTTGTTTAAATTGATTAGATGCTATATCATTTCAGAATATTCAAATATCTTATGTAGCTGAATATGTGCACCTCCCACGTTGTTTGAAAGGGAAGCACATTGAATACTGTATTACAAAAACCCTCCTCAGAGAATCCACATTACTATTGCACATACCTTTGCATTGGCTCCATTTTGTTTTGGCTTTCCAAAGAGTTATTTGTTTGGGGTTTTTCAAATGTCTGTACTGTAATTGCAGGATTTATTGGTATCCGTGTAACAGTGCAGAACAGGCCAATGCCCTGACAGGTGTGTGATTCCACTGCTAAAGTTGGAAGAAAGTTAACTTGGGGACTCTTGCTCTATGTAGCATCAGATATTCTGTTGTGATATTGCAAAGATATTTATCCTAAACTGTGTTCCATTGTGACCCGATGCAGAGGCTTAGCCTGTAAAAGTAAATACCCTTCCTTCTGTAGATACAGGATAAAAGCTTCATGTTTTTAAATGTACATTTTTTCAATGACTGGATAAATATTCTTGTCTGTGTATATGAAACTTGTATATGCACTTAATGAGGAATATTATGAATTCTGGTTCTTAAAGGTGTTTTGGAGGTCAGCTCTAGGAGTTGTTTGAGAGATGTGGTCCAGTGGTCTAAACACAAGACAGCCAGAAACTCCAGAATTCTGACTTCTGCTCTAATTCTGGTTCTTTCTGTGTTCAAGCCACTTCACAGTTCTACCTCAGTCTCCCCATCTTTAAGGGAATAATGCCTACTTACAGGAGGTTTGGGAGGATTGTTTGCAAAAAGCATAAATATTATTAACATTAGTCCTATGGGGATTCAGAACTGTTCTATTTTATAATACTTTCCTTTGGATTTATGATAATTTCTTTAATAAAATGTAACAATATGTTAACATAAAGGGAAGCTTCTAATTTTTCTGTACTTTTTCTTTTCTAGTTGAGCAAGTGGTTGTGACGTTGCAGCTTGTCGGTTACCGAGAACCAGCAGAGGTGATAGGAGACTTGTCTGTTTGTCTGGATGGGATGCAGGTAGATCCTGAGCTCCTGACTAATGGTGATGCCACGACTATAAGAAGTGAGTGTTTATTTAAGTATTATAGGGTGTGTAGTCTCTGCTTATCTAAAGCTGTTTACTGGAAGATAGTACAACATTTTATTTATAATAATTTACAACATTTTATTGATAATAAATACTTATATTGCACTCTTGTAAAGACTAAACTCTTCCATTAACCTTTGTTTCTTTTGAAGTTTGAATTTGTGATCCATAAAATAACTGAATAAAAGGAGTGATGGGACTTCAAAATATTTTATTTCAAGATTCATTCCAATGTTCAGTCTGACTTTCCTTTCTTTGTGTCATCTGTTTCATTCACAGTTTTCTGAATTCTTTGTTCTTTCTGTTTCATTTTTTTAAAGCTGAACAGATTATTACAGACTCATAGCCAAGTGTGCTAGTTACTTTATTATGCAGCTCGTGTCTGCATGTTTGTAGAATATCAGTAAATGAAATGTTTTTTTCCTAGGAGCCTACCATTTAGGCACTTTGGGTTTCTTATTTCCTCGCAAAGCTTTTTATTTATCTGTAGATTATAAAGTCAGCTGTTTGGGTGTCTGGAGTTGCTCTCTTCTTGTCATTTAACTGTATTTTATCCATGTCTGTCTTTCCCTGTGGTTCTCTTTTTTTTTTTTTTTATGGATCTTAAAGTATGAGCAGCTGACACAGTACTTTGAGTTGGAGCTGCTGTGTACTGCATAGAGATGTCAGATGGACTCTGCCTTCAGCATCTGATAATCTGCAGATTAACTGCATTAATCATTAATTTTTTTACACTCTGCACTTTGAACTAACAGCATATTCCAGTATTCAGATGAGCACTTTCAAGTATGCTCTTTCTACCAGAAAATAATCTAGAAGCTTGAATAGTGAAATCAGTGTAGCAATAGTCATACTATGACCTAAACTGCCTTAATGTAATTCTGAGGAGACACCATTGTGGGCAGTAGTCTCACATCCTGAATTTTCAGAGTCCCAGTTTTGAAAATGCTTTTACATAGTTCACCCAGCTCTTCAAGAAGGAGCCACAAATATATTATAATGGAGGTTTTGCAAATCTTTTGGTCCCTACCTCTAACACAAGGGCCCCCCCATGTGTTTTACTTTCATCCTAAGTTCTGTGTGTGTGTTCAGTGCATAGTGACCTGGAGTCCTGGTCCATGACTGGGGCTCGTAGATATTAGTGCAGTACCAATAATATTGGGCACCTATTCTCTGGACCATGCTACTTTATCTCTCAATCCCAAACTATCTTCCATGCCTTCCTTGATGTCAAAATACATCTATCCAGCTGTCAAAACCACCAGCTTTCCTAATTGACATAGTCTTCAACGTAGTTGAACATCATCAGTACGTAAATCTGTGGCATTTGAAAACATAGGAGTAATGCAAAATAATCTGAATTTAATAACAAAATAAAAGGAATACTGTAATTACTGCGTTACTCACTTTCATATTTCATTTCTAATTATACTTTTTCTTAATTTATCTAAAGTTGCCACGATGTACAGTGCTGCAGAACACAGGGTGTGGCCTTTTGGATTCGTCAGGGAGAGACAGCTTTTAAATAGTACCTCAGGGTTATGGTAGTCTTGTTTTAAAAGTCTTTCAGTTTCGAAGGGCTTGTCTACACCATGGGGTAATGCTGACTACAGGGGTATGATTTCTAAAGCATACTAACATACTCTGTATTAATTGGTCTGTGTAGACCTTGCTGGTTTCAAACAGGACGATGTTAAAGAGCACTAGGGAACCATTAGTGCACGCCAGTAGGGTCTACATGGATCAATTAATGCACAGTACATTCCACTTTAGAAATCAGAACCCCATAGTCTGCATTACCCCACTGTGTAGACAAGCCCTAAATCAAACAGAGTACTTTAAAGTCCACCACTTTTGTCACTGATTATTCGAAACAAGAGCTGCTGTTCATGAAGAATCTATAATTGCTGCTTGCTAAAAAGCCAGAAGAGGGAGCACAAATTGCATTCCCAATGTTTTGCTGACCTCTTCAGTGGCAAATAGCTTAATATAATATTTTTAAGATTAAAAACCTTGAAGAATAAGAGCAGCATTTGCAGTTACGCTACAATAAAAATAGGGGTTCTCAGCACTGATGGTTGAGAGCAATAAGATAAAAATTTCTCCTGTAGAGCAGGACAAGGGGCATTGTGAAAGGTTTATCCTTTCTTCAGAGAAGTCCAATATTGGCTGCTGTCGGAGATTATGTACCAGATTAGGTGGAGCATTGGCAATTGCAAGCTTGGCAATTCATATGATGCTGTTACTGCAAAACCAAAAGGAGGTGAACAATAAATGCCATCCACAGCCTCAGAAACAACTCTGACATCATAATCAAAAAGGCTGACAAAGGAGGTGCTGTTGTCATCATGAATAGGTCGGAATATGAACAAGAGGCTGCTCGGCAGCTCTCCAACACGAGTTTCTACAAGCCATTACCCTATGATCCCACTGAGAATTACCAAAAGCAACTACAGCATATGCTCAAGAAACTTCCTGAAAAAGCACAAGATCAAATCCGCACAGACACACCCCTGGAACCCCGACCTGGGATATTCTATCTACTACCCAAGATCCATAAACCTGGAACTCCTGGGCGCCCCATCATTTCAGGCATTGGTACCCTGACAGCAGGATTGTCTGGCTATGTAGACTCCCTCCTCAGGCCCTACGCTACCAGCACTTCCAGCTACCTTCGAGACACCACTGACTTCCTGAGGAAACTTCAATCCATCGGTGATCTTCCTGATAACACCATCCTGGCCACTATGGATGTAGAAGCCCTCTTCACCAACATTCCACACAAAGATGGACTACAAGCCGTCAGGAACACTATCCCCGATAATGTCACGGCTAACCTGGTGGCTGAACTTTGTGACTTTGTCCTTACCCATAACTATTTCACATTTGGGGACAATGTATACCTTCAGATCAGCGGCACTGCTATGGGTACCCGCATGGCCCCACAGTATGCCAACATTTTTATGGCTGATTTAGAACAACGCTTCCTCAGCTCTCGTCCCCTAAAGCCCCTACTCTACTTGCGCTATATTGATGACATCTTCATCATCTGGACCCATGAAAAGAAGCCCTTGAGGAATTCCACCATGATTTCAACAATTTCCATCCCACCATCAACCTCAGCCTGGTCCAGTCCACACAAGAGATCCACTTCCTGGACACTACAGTGCTAATAAACAATGGTCACATAAACACCACCCTATACCGGAAACCTACTGACCGCTATTCCTACCTGCATGCCTCCAGCTTTCACCCTGACCACACCACACGATCCATCGTCTACAGCCAAGCTCTGCGATACAACCGCATTTGCTCCAACCCCTCAGACAGAGACAAACACCTACAAGATCTCTGTCAAGCTTTCTTACAACTACAATACCCACCTGCGGAAGTAAAGAAACAGATTGATAGAGCCAGAAGAGTTCCCAGAAGTTACCTACTACAGGACAGGCCTAACAAAGAAAATAACAGAACGCCACTAGCCGTCACCTTCAGCCCCCAACTAAAACCCCTCCAACGCATTATTAAGGATCTACAACCTATCCTAAAGGATGACCCAACACTCTCACAAATCTTGGGAGACAAGCCAGTCCTTGCCTACAGACAGCCCCGCAACCTGAAGCAAATACTCACCAACAACCACATACCACACAACAGAACCACTAACCCAGGAACTTATCCTTGCAACAAAGCCCGTTGCCAATTGTGCCCACATATCTATTCAGGGGACACCATCACAGGGCCTAATAACATCAGCCACACTATCAGAGGCTCGTTCACCTGCACATCCACCAATGTGATTTATGCCATCATGTGCCAGCAATGCCCCTCTGCCATGTACATTGGTCAAACTGGACAGTCTCTACGTAAAAGAATAAATGGACACAAATCAGATGTCAAGAATTATAACATTCATAAACCAGTCGGAGAACACTTCAATCTCTCTGGTCACGCAATCACAGACATGAAGGTCGCTATCTTAAAACAAAAAAACTTCAAATCCAGACTCCAGCGAGAAACTGCTGAATTGGAATTCATTTGCAAATTGGATACTATTAATTTAGGCTTAAATAGAGACTGGGAGTGGCTAAGTCATTGTGCAAGGTAGCCTATTTCCTCTTGTTTTTTCCTACCCCCCCCCCCCCCAGATGTTCTGGTTTAACTTGGATTTAAACCTGGAGAGTGGTCAGTTTGGATGAGCTATTACCAGCAGGAGAGTGAGTCTGTGTGTGTATGGGGGTGGGTTTTTGGAGGGGGGTGAGGGAGTGAGAGAACCTGGATTTGTGCAGGAAATGGCCTAACTTCATTATCATGCACATTGTGTAAAGAGTTGTCACTTTGGATGGGCTATCACCAGCAGGAGAGTGAATTTGTGTGGGGGGATGGAGGGTGAGAAAACCTGGATTTGTGCTGGAAATGGCCTAACCTGACGATTACTTTAGATAAGCTATTACCAGCAGGACAGTGGGGTGGGAGGAGGTATTGTTTCATATTCTCTGTGTATATATAAAGTCTGCTGCAGTTTCCACGGTATGCATCTGATGAAGTGAGCTGTAGCTCACGAAAGCTCATGCTCAAATAAATTGGTTAGTCTCTAAGGTGCCACAAGTACTCCTTTTCTTTTTTTAATAAATGTCATGTTAATTTCAAGTGTCATTTAAATATCATAAGAAATCAGAGAGGGAATTAGCATATTAGCCTTTTATGTTTACTTACTACTTCTGAAGATGTCTGTGCTCAAACCTGACTCCCTGGTCACAAGTGAAAATAAGTTGTTTTTTGTTGGTATCATCCCTCCCCCTATTTACCATGTTATCACGTTGTGACGGGTTGGATCACAGAAACCCCCTGGGGGCTGCCAATTGGTGTGCCAAGACTACTTCTGCCCCTGCTTTCCTTGCCCTCCCAGCTTGGGACTTCAGTGCCCTGCCTGGTTTGAGCCAGGCCCGCTAGCCTGCTGCAAACCCAGACCCAGGTCTGAACCATGTCCCCTAATAGCTGTAGGCTTAAACTGAAAGAAGCTTTAGAAGTGTTCCTGTCTTTAACACTCAGATGCTCAACTCCCAATGGGTCCAAACCCCAAATAAATCTGCTTTAAGGCTTATACAGGGTAAACTCATAAATTGTTCACCGTCTATAACACACAGAGAGAGAGAGAGAGAGAGAGAGATGTACAGCTGTTTGCCCCTCCAGGTTTTAATGCATACTCTGGGTTAATTAATAAGTAAAAAGTGATTTTTATTAAATACAGAAAGTAGGATTTAAGTGGTTCCAAGTAGTAACAGATAGAACAAAGTGGATTACCAAGCAAAATAAAATAGAACATGCAAATCTATGTCTAATACAGTAAGAAAACTGAATACAGATAAAAAGAAAAGGAGTACTTGTGGCACCTTAGAGACTAACAAATTTATTAATACTCAAATAAATTTGTTAGTCTCTAAGGTGCCACAAGTACTCCTTTTTTTCTTTTTGCGGATACAGACTAACGCGGCTGCTACTCTGAAACCTGAATACAGATAACCTCACACTCAGAGGTGTTCCAGTAAACTTCCTTTTACAGACTAGTCTCCTTCTAGTCTGGGTCTAGCAATCACTCACACCCCCTGTAGTTCCTGACCTTTGTTCCAGTTTCTTTCAGGTAGCCTCTCCACCACAAAGGATCTCTCTTGAGCCAGCTGAAGACAAAATGGAGGGGCCTCTCACAGGCTTAAATAGATTTTTCTCTTGTGGATGGAGACTCCCTCCTATGCAAAGTCCAGCTCCAAGATGGAGTTTTGGAGTCACCTAGGCAAGTCACATGTCCATGCATTACTCAGTTTTTATAGGCAGCAGCCATTGTTTGCATGCTACCTTGAATGTCCTCATGTAGACTTCTTTTGTGGATTGGAATCTTCCAAGATCCATTGTGCGTTAAGTGCTTCTTGATTGGGCACTTAATTTGCACATTCCTTTCTCAAGAAGCTGACCAAATGCTTTACAAAGGCTACTTAAAAATCAAGCAAGTACACAGCCAATATTCATAACTTCAAATACAAAGATGATACATGCATACAAATAGGATGAATAGATTCAGTGGATCATAACCTTTAGAGACATGTTACATGGCATATGTAGCATAAAACATATTCCAGTTATGTCATATATACATTCATAAGCATATTTCCCTAAAGCCTTATGGGCTGCACTGTCACACACACGTTATCACATAGCTTGCCCAGATGGGAATTTCTTCTAAAGAAAGGACAAGGACTGGAATTGCATGGGATTTGCAGTGCGTGGTCTAGGTATGTTGATAGAATTAGGCAGGAAAACTTGCACACCTCTTTCTGTACTGCATTTGGTTTGAGCTTGTGCTTCTAGTTTCTCCCTTTCCTGAGCACTGAATTCACTCACTAAATTAAAAAATGTATACTTGTAAATGGAAAGAGGAAAAATTAGATAGGGAAATTAATTTTTATTTTCAAACGCCTAGGAACAATATCAGAAATTGCACAGAGCCTGAAGTACCAGCATAAATGACTAAACTTGATATTGGGCAACTATGAAGTAAAATGTTCAAAAATTTTACCTGTGCTGCCGACTCTGTGTTTAATATGTTTAAGAGTTGGAGGTTAGCAGAATTTTTGATACTTTTTTAAAATGTGGTTCTGCCCTAAGACACTGTAAAATGACACCACCTTACTCTGCAGATCTACTTCCTGTGTGTATTTAGATTCAGATCTTCTCACTTTTGTGATGAAATAAATTCTTTTTTTTTTTTTTTTTTACTCCTTTAATCCTGCAGAACCTATACAGCTATGATTAAGTGAGCTGGAATCATTTCCATCTTACGCTTCATCATTCATAAGTTCCAAACAGTTACACCAATGTCAGTAGTACAATGGACTGCACAGATGTTAAATTTTATTGCTGTATAAGCTGGATAGCCCAGGCTCAGTTTGCAGGGCTAGAGGTCAACAACAAAAAAAAATCATTATACTTTTAAGTGGAGCATGTTTGTTACAGTAATCAGTAAACATGAAGCCCATGATGCCACTTGTGAGTCCTTTATCAGAGTTAGGTCTTCACTGTACAAACATTATCTGTATCATAGCATCGGAGTAGATCAGCCAAAACAGTCTTCTAATGTCAAGTCCACCTTGACTAACTTGGTGACTCTAAATTTTTTATGTAGGGCTGTATAAAACTGACTTAGCTGGCTCATTCTACCAAAGTATTGAGACTAATGCTGAATTCGTAATTCTGAAAGATATTTCTGCTTTCCTAAGAAAACTTAGAGCCAGATTTAGAACAGTGAAGACAAGAGGAAACAGTGGGTCTCAACGCTTCTTGAGATTTCATGCCTTTTCATGACTCAGCAAAAAAATACATTTAAAAATAGGTGCCATTGACATTAATTTTCCTCCTTGTTTTTGGCAGCTATTCCTTCCGGTTATTGCTCCTTACTACTTTGTGTTCTTCTTCACAGCTGTGCCTTGGTAATGTGTGAAATGGATTAATTGAAATGAATTCCTTGATAGAGAATCTTCATTATAGTTTTCATTTAGGTTCCTTTTTTCTTCAAATTAGAGTAAACAAACTTTTGCTTTCATTGAGACAGTGCATTAACTATTCATTCTTTTTAGACAAGTCAAGTATAAAATCAAGGATTCTTTCCAATGTTTTAGAAAGTCACCTCATGTTATTGGCAGACGTCAGCTATCCTATTCTTAAAGACTTGCTGGGGGGAGAAAGAAGGAAACAAATATCTAACGTGCTTTACTTTGTTGATTAATGAGATTCTTTAAGGACCTCTAACTTTAAAAAAAAAAATGTTTTAAAAATGAAAATGCATAGTATCTTTGTCTTCTCCTTACTGTTGTAACCCAGGTTTACAGACTGTGGTGCTCTGTCCCCCTCTAGTAGCTGGACCATGCATATAGATTTTTTGAGTGCACTAAGGGCCTTGAGCTAACAGACCCAGGTCTTTTATCTCAGGCAGTGGAGGCTCAGGTCCCTGGTTTGACTTCCCACCTGCTCCCCACAGGCATCAAGTTACACTATTATTTTGGATCTTCCTTGAATAAAAGCTCTCCCTCCTACTGATCCTTCAAGAAAAATAGTCGTCCTCTGCTTCGCTCCCAATCCATAGACCTACAAGTGACTTAAGAAGTTACACATTCAGTGTTATAACTTCACTGCAGGATCAACGAGGAAGAGCAAGGCTGTAGAGGAACAAACTCTTGTTTAAATACAGATGTTATTGGAAACTAACAAGATAAAAACATAAATATGAAGGGCCACTATTTGAGAGGAGGAAAAGTAACCAATACATTCTTATTATGCACTCTAAGGGAATAGATATATATGTAGTTGTGGGAAGTACTTGCAATATTCTATATATACATCATGTGTTTTTTCTGTTCTTGGAATTACAATTGCTTGCTTTCTTGATCTGATTAAATTAATATATTATATTACATATGTGCTTATTTCTGCCTAGATTTCTTTTTTTATATTGTCCCCATCATAGTGATATCTGAGCATTTGGTTAACTTTATATTTCTCTGTGGAAGCCAGACATAATGTGCAGTCAGTACTACCAACTCACAGTATCACAAGTGCTGTGCTTTGGGGCCAGATTTGTACAAGGCAGTTGCATGAAGAGCTACAAGAAACTCTGGAGTTTAGACTGATATGCTACAGTTCTGTTTGAGGCCACCAGGAACTGCTGTTCTGCTTGGAGAGTAGCCAACTGCTAAAGCTCTCAATGGTTCCTCTGTTATTCTCTATGAGTAACCTACAGAGCAATGGGGAAAGTGCCCAGGTTAAGAGAGCACCAGAGAGGTGGCCCAGCAAAGCAGCAGGAACCAACCCCACACCTGCTGTCACCAAGGGAGGAATCCATGAAGCAGAGGAAGGAAAAATTCCAGAAGTGCAGCTTTCTTTCTGCTGTCTTATCCTGCCACCTGGAGAGCAGGGAGAGAAGGACATTAAAAATAGCTCTGCAAGGTGGAGTTTGGCGGTGGAAGGTTGCTTGAATCTGTCATGGGGATAGGAAACAAAAGTGATTTCTCATGATTGATGAACTTATGCAATTTGGCAATATCACACAGTAGCTGAATAATATTCAGAATCTGTTACACCTTTGAGGGGAAAGAATATATTGCTCTTTTCTTGTGCTCCTCAGTACTAATAGCTTAAAATGTGACTGGTACATAGATTTGTGTGAAAGAAGCTTTCACAAATGGGAAGGTGCTCTTCATTTAACCTCAACATTAGAAATGAATTTGAGTGTTGAATATTTTCTACCTTGAAATCTACACTAAATAAGTTCATTGCTTTTCTTTTTCTGGTGTTTAAGGTCCCACGCAGAACGATGGTTCCAGAGCAAGAAGCGACACAAGGTAGGAGTTCGTTTCTTGCCTGAGTTGTTAATGTGCTTCTTTTAGATTATTATAGCTGTGCAGCGTCATCATTATACTTAAGCTTGCATTATGACTTTTGTTTAAAGGTCAACCTTTCTAAGTACTCTAAAATCAATATGCTCAATTGGATTCCTTTGAAGTTAGGTGCACCGTGGGAGAGTGCAGGGTAAGGTTAGTAGTCCAAATTTGAGGTCATTCGAGCTAGGGGTTGCAGAGACAAATCCCGAAAAAAAGCCACTATTTCTAAAATTTACAGCTAAAGAAAGCTTATTCTCAAATAAATTTGTTAGTCTCTAAGGTGCCACAAGTACTCCTTTTCTTTTTGTGTTCTTATTAGTGATACAAATTTGGCTTCATTTGACCAAGAGGTTCCTTGAGTTACAAGCCCCCTCCAAAAAAAAAAAAAAAAAAAAGGTTTCCTTCTGCTGCCTTGTATTGTTAAACTGATAAGTACTTAATGATTGAATGAATCCCAGACCTTGCTGAGATTAATGGCTGTGAGTTCACAAGGCTGTGCCTGTGTAACTGATTTGGCCAGTTCTTCCTTCTCCCAGGTCTTGGGCTTTATCCATACACAGACCTGCTCTGGTTAAATAAGGTGGTTTAGTTAAATCAGTGCAAACTCATGTGTTGATATTCTTAATATGGTTTAAAAATGTTTATTTTGGTTTCGTTTAATCCTGCTCCTAATTGATTTAGATTAAATTGAAACAGGTATGTTCATTGCTCCAATACAATACAGTTCGTATAGGAGGTCTTGATCTTATTGAAACCATCTCTTTCAACATCTGGGGCCAGTTCTGTGAGGGCTCTGAAGACAAAGAACTGAAACTTTGAAATTGACTGTGTGTTCAGTAGACAAGCTACTGCATTTTGAACCAGTTGGATACGTAAAGGGGGATGTTTCCCTTCTTAGGTACCAAGGCTATGTTTCATCCTATCACATGTTGAAAGCCATCTCTGCTGCTGAGGCAATATGTTCTGTATGCCTCCAAACAGAAGGACCTCTCTGCCCTCTGAGAGCTGCTTTTATCAAATATATGAGCATCTGAATTACTTAAACAATCTCCATACCAGCTACAATTATATGATGCTCAGTGAGGGTTTAACTTGGGACAGCCTATGTGTTGCTTATATAATGAACTGATTCAGAATGTGTGGGTAGCGTAGGTGTTCTTATATATCAAATAACATCTTTTTATACATCGTACCCCCCATCCCAGGCTGATTTTGATAATGTATGCAAGAGTATAAAATATAATGCTCTTGACCTTAATGTTCAAAACCAGAGTAATGTGTTCTGGGACTGAGCGAAAACTAGGCTTTAACTCTAGTAAATTTCAAATCACTGTTGATTAGCACATGATCAAATAGTCACTTATTTTTAAATTCTTCGGGGGCAATAAGGCATAGTAACTTAAATTATCACGAGCACTGTCCCTGATACAGAGCAAAAGTAGTGCTGTATATTTAGGTCAAACATGTATGTGATTAGGCTTGATTCCACATATCTTATGAAATACAACTTGGGTTCCTAGCCTCTTTCTTTTTTTGAATAAAAAATTCCAAGTTGCAAATAGTATGTTTATTATAGAGATATTTGGTTATGATTCCCTAGATGAGATTGCAAGTAGTGGTCCACTGTAAAACTTATTCTGAGCCATCTATACTGGTCAATGAACAATCTACATTTACAGAATTTTATTTTCAGAAGTGTTGTCTGATTAGTTTATATAGCAGCAATTCTAATATCTGGTACAAAAAAGGTCTTCAGTTATTGAGTCATTTATATCTGAATTATGACTTATGTAAAAGTTTTTGAAAATCCATGATAGGCAGAGGCAGTGAAGCCTGCAGTTAAAGTTGTCAAACATTTTCCATAAGTCCCTGTTTTCAGTTGCTTGTAATTTTGTCAGATTTGAATAATTCAGGCTGAAATTTTCTATGCTTGGTTTCTGCCTCAGGCTGAATTTTTTTAGAAAGTTTCAGAAAAACAGTTCAACCATTTCCAAAATTAAGATTAAGAAAAAATAGGTAATTTAGCCCCGTTATGTTTTTCTACCCATTTTTCTGAAGAGCACAAGTGCCTCAGTGCTTTAGAGCAAGCACTTGAAATTTGGCACAGGGACTGTGCCAGGGAGAAGTGCCTTTGCAGTCCCTGTGAAAAACCACCCAGCTACATCCGAATTATAAGCCTCTGATTTGAAATGTGTACATGCTAAGTATAGACTTTAAAGAGCTTGCTGCTAAAATCTTCGAACACTGTGCATTGAGAATGGTCCAGTTAGGGTGACTGGTCCCAATTTTAGATGTCCCGATTTTATAGGGACAGTCCCAATTTTTGGGTCTTTTTCTTATATAGGCTCCTATTACACCCCCCCTCCCGTCCCAATTTTTCACACTTGCTGTCTGGTCACCCTAGGTCCAATCCCATGGGGCTCTTAAATGCAATATGTTCTTGAGCGTGTTGCCAAGGTCCATTCAGTCTCCTACATGATAGGCACAGAGCTACAGTTCAAGATAGAAGATGTGGTCTCTTGTGTTCAGAGCACTGTCCTGGAAACCAGGAGGCCTGAGTTCTCCCCAGCATATAAATAAGGGGCCAAATTAAAGTTGTACAGATGGCATTAATTTTTCTGGCATTTACTAACTTTCAGTGCTTGACTTGCAACCTTAACATACTTTCAACGTAGTTTTTGTATTTATATATGTGTATTTTAACTCGCTGTTGTGATTGTTATAAACCAATTCTCCTTAATTTCTGTTTTTGTAAATAGTCTCATTTGTTGGAGGTTATGCAGGGATGCCATCACATAATAATTGTCAAATCAGCGTGACGACCAGTTGGTATGATGGCCAATATATCTTAAAAATTTGTGTCGTCTTAAGGTTTAACAGAACTTTACAATTCAAACGTAAAAAAGCAATGCCATATTGTTACCCATAACAAAGAAAGCTTTCAAATTAAAGCAGCCAATAGGAGCACATTACAAACTCTTTTGAGTACTTTGTGGCTTTCTCTAATGCTTCCTCGTTAATGTTTTTTCCATTTCTGATGGAAGGAGCTTCACAAATTGTTAGTACCTTGGGAAGATCCTTGTATCAGAAGGGGGCACAAACACTATCTAAAAATCTATGGCAATTCAGTTGTTGGATTATAGAATTGTCATGTGATCCCTTTGGAAATGAAGTTCTTATTTCCTTTTCCAAACCCCTCAGCAATCCATTGTCAAGGAAGTTACATTGGTTTTTTAAAAGGAGTGCAGTTAGTTTGGTTTATTACAGAGGCTATATTTACAAGTAAATTTCTCTGATAGAGCAAAAATGTGACACTTAGTGTCAGGATTGTTTTACATAATCTTAGCTTGTGATTTCCCTACTATTTAATATTGTTAAACAAGTGTTTCCAGTGTATCTTCTCTTGAATTGCACTTAGCAACCTTAACTCTAAGTTAACAGAAGTTTTTTGTTTGTTTTGATAAATTTAGGCACTGTGTATTAAACAGTCTGAAAAATGGGGATAATGCCTGCTTTTCAGGAATGATGTTAGCTTAATTCCTTAATTTTTATTAAGATCTTTTAGATCTATAAAATGGCACTAGAGAAATACAAATATTGTATAAGTGTAACCTGCAAATACTGAAAATAACTCTAAATTGTGCTTTCCATTTATTAATTTCCCTTTGCATAAACTCATGTGTTTAATTCATAAGTATTTCCTCTGATGATGGATTACTTTATTTATTAAGGTTATGCTGAAAAATCTCATCAGTATCCTAGTACAAAACTGATTTTTATAAGATGTGTTCACACTGGTGTGAAAATCGTTTAATTAAAAAAAAAGTTTTGAAAGCAAACTGAGAATTTTATACAGATTTCCAATCCCCATCTGTTCTGCTGTTTCCAATATTCCTAGTCCATCCTTCCAAACATGGCCTCTTGCTTTTCTTTACCTCTGTTTAAACTCCTCTGCAAGTGGTTCCTGTTACATATATTGCAACCAACTTAAATTCTGTATAGTTGTATATCTGGATTGTGAAGAGGTTTATTGCTATAACAAATATGTAAACATATTGTACAAAAACTGTTTGTTTTGTATAATATGTTTATAATCTATAAGATTTTCAGAATTTCCTCTATTTAAAGCCATAATAGTTTAACTTTTCAGTTCTAATATCTTCTACAAATTCCTAAGAATTCTTGTTTCTGTTTTTCCCCCACAAAGGGCTAATGCAAATGGCCTTGAAAGCTATGAGGATGCAGGATCCAGTGAAAGCAAGTCTGTTAATGGCAGTGATTCTCCGTTACTCACAAATGGGCTCTTTAAACCTGCTAGGCCTCCCAGGCCCTCCCGACCACCTCCACCCACTCCTCGTAGACCCTCTTCTGCAGCTGGTATGTATTGCAGTGCCAAACATCCATTTAAAAACTATTTGTAAGTTACATTCTATTTGAACAGTCATGACCATTTCTAATATCTTTTCCTCAGATGTACTGATCACATTTTTTTAACAAGTCCCCTTAAGAAATGCTCTGCCACCGAGAATTGATCTTGCTTCCTGTCTTTGTACATTCTTGCTTAATTGCTATTTTTATCATTAGAAATCTCTCATTTCATGTCTGTGAAAGAACGGCTATATTGCAACCACTAACAAGTGCAGAAAGCCCCCAAAGGGCCTGATCATGCAAATACTACCAAGGATAATGCTTACTACTGTAAATGTCCAATTGACTTTGATGTGACTACACTAGGTAGTAAGTGTTGGAAAGACTGGTGTCTAAAACAGCCTTCCTGAGTAGGTAGCAGCATTGGGTCTGGTAGATTACAGTGGGTGTTTGTTACAAATCTGATCATCTACAGTGTCAAAAACTGTCATATAATAGCAAAAGACTGCCAAATTCTTAATATTTTTTTTTGCCTTTAAATAGAGTAGACGTTTTGTTACTTTTTATCATATGCCAGTTGCTTACAAAAGGCCATGACATTCAGACTTCTCTGATTAAGTTTAAGTGGCATCCTAGAGTTTCTTAGGAGACATTATCTTGAGCTATGGACAAGTGTTGGTAGTATCTATGAAATGTATGTATGATGTGTTATATAATCTGTATTCAGAGAGAGAGTGCTTAGAAAACCATATTTATAGAAGAAAACGCAATTTTTCTTAAAGGGACGTTTGTGGGAGTCAGTTTCCTCATCGGAGCAAAGACCAGGCCATCCCAGCAGCCCACTGAGAAGTGGGAATAGTATTTGATTGAATAGCCAGTCTCAGGTGCAGCATGGAATCTTCTCAGGAAAGCATCTATAGTGAATGCTGTCCCCTACGGAGCTCAGGAAGTAGATTGAATCAAGACTTGGCTTCTTCTTTTTCATCCACTAAACTACACTGCATCCCTCATTTATAATATTTTTATATAGCTACATGGGCAGTGCGGCTCTTTTATCTCTTACAATGCTGAGATCATTGTTAAGATTATTGCAGTGTTTGTTTAAAAAAAAAAATACGGCGAATGTGCATCTCAACTTTTCAAACCTACTTATCTTGACCAAATCAAACACAATTTTTGTTTTCTGTTTTTTCCTAAATAACAATATGCTGCTGACCAAGTTGAAACTCTAAATGCTTCCCTTTAAAGTTTTCCACCCATTGTTGTTGGGTTTTTTTTCTTCTTTCTCTCGAGTGAAATTTCTTTCCAGATAGATGTCTAATTTCCTTTTTTGGAAATTTGCATTGTTCATTTGTAAAATAATAAAAACTAAGTTTAAAAAAAGTTTGTTTAATAAGAAGGGATTTATTTACATACCTTCAATATTTATTGAAAGTAGATAACTTGCTATTATAAAGATAATGAAATGTTCCATCATAGAAATATAAAAGCTGTCTGCTGGTTCATGATACTACTAGGAATCTAGCATTTCTGCAAGGTAGGAAAGAACTGCCTCTGAGTTCCAGTAAGGTAAAATATGTGGTTTTACACCTACACTTTTTTGACAGTCCTATTTTACTAGCCTTTATTTTTGTGGATTAACAATTTTCTAAAACAGATTTCTTGGGTTTTAAACAATAATGAGAGAAAACCAACTAAGAACCTTTCTTCCATTTTTGTTTTCTCTGATTTCATAGGATGTGTCAATGGTCCTTCATCTATGTCCATAGAAAATGATGAGTCCAGTGCAGGATCCTCACCAAGTACAACTCCAAATGCACCTTCAGAACAGAGCCCTGAGGGGGCAACAGCTGGAACAACAGTTCCTGCAGCTTCCGCTTTGACCACGCCTCCAGTATCCAGACAAGTTCAGCCAGTAAATCCTCCGTCTCAGACACACAGTACTGTCAGTCAGGGTCCTCTTCCACCTGGGTAGGAGTTCAGTACTATTGTACAGTTTAGTTCTGTTTTATCTCACGTAATGCAAACAACCACAGCTTCTGTATTTTGCCTGGTAAGACTATCTGTGTGGTTTGATTGGTTTTCAGGCATAGGTTATGCAAGGAAGAAATTAAATTTGTTGGTATTTCTGTTGTCTTTGATAACATGCCCTCAAACTTTTGAGCTTTTATTCATCTGGCAACCTTTGTCTTCAAATCGGGATGTGATCACTTAGTAGGATATAGGTCTTAGTGAGCTAACATTGTTATTTTGAGGAAAGCAGTTATTGCTTAGGGTAATCAGGATCTAGAAGCCATTCTAAAGTTCTTAATTCCAAATAGCCCAAGTCCTGTGAACACTGTAGCCGTGATCCTACGTAGTCTTCAGTTGTAGAATTTGCCAGAGAATCAACCCCTTGCCACAGAATTGTGCTTCAGAATGTAAGCATTTTTTTCTTCAAAACTGCGTATCTAAACTTCATGATTGTGAAGAAAACCTTTCCAAGGTGACCAGTGTAATTTATTAAGTGTTGCCTGCCTTAATTTGTAGGCAACCTGAAACAATAGCTCTGAGAGTGTGAATTGCCCCATTCACCATACTTGCATGTAAACTCTGAAATCAAATGATAGTACTGGAAATGTCAACCTCGAATATTTCACTGCTGATAATTTCAGCAGAAATGTAAAGCTATTATAGTTATTCCCGAATACCAAGTTGTCTCATTCTTCAGATGTTAAAAGTCCCAAATGCTGTATAACCAGTTACCCACTGACAACTTCTGTGATGCAGATATGTGCTGTCTGCAAAAATCTGTGGCAAAATGAACATTTAGGGACTTAATAAAATTGAATTTAATGACAAAAACTATAACACATGGGGTACAGCTGTTCTAATTGTATTATTAATTTTTAAATTTAATTAAATAAAAAGCTCAGTTTTTTAATTTACCTGTTGTTGCCACAAAATTTACATGCAGTTGGCCACACAGTAAACAGGGTCTTGTGTATATCTTTTATTGCACCAAGATCACAGGTGTGTTGATCCTGGAATACTGCTCAGACCAGCTCCAGTTTAAGGACTTGGGACTCCTAAGATGCTTTCTTTTCAGGACTCATTGCCTGCAGTGCTTTTCCCATTCATCAGGCAGCTCCCAAGATGCTGGCTAAGAAGTGCAATTTTACTAGATTCCCAATCTCTGAAATTTCTAGCATTTCATAGGTGAGGATTTTATTGAATTTCACTCTGTTGCCAGTACACCAAAACACGTAGTAGTAGCCTGGTACAAGAGTCCCCATAGAATGGTTGGGGGAAAGGGGAACAAACAAGTAGGAGAGGAATAATTTTAATATTAATTTTAATAATATTGAAAAAATATTTTAATCTGTGGGCACTTTAGTCTTTTCAAGAGTTAACTCCTTCTTGGATCTCCAAACGGAGGGAAAGTTACCAAGAAAACTTAGGACCCTGTCTCTTTGTTCCTGTCCCTGCCCCACCACTGACCACTCTTTCAGTTTCTTTTCCTCTCACTTCCCTAGTCATCCTTTGACCTCTGCCAAACAACAGACAATGCCATATGCTCTCACTCACATTCAGTCACACATCTGGCAGCTTCCTCTTAATCATAGAGATGCTTCCTGGCTCCATGCCACCAAGTTTTCATCTTTGGTTCGTTCTGCTGTGAGCTATTCACCCGTTGCCGCTCTTCAAGTCAAAAGAAGATGGTGTGCAGGGTTGGACTGTCTTCATGGAGGGTTTCCTGAAGCGTCCTTCCTTAGCCATAGAGGCACCCTCTTTCCAGACTTCGCCACAACCCGAAGAAACTAGCCTGAAGGCATAAAGCACCTCAAGACTAGATGGTATCCATAGGGTCAAAGAAACATTTTTAGTGTCTTACAGAATTAAAAAGCAGTATTTGTGCTATATGTCTTAAATAGCAAGTTGTATAATTGCATTGAAGTTTGCTGCACTGCAGTAAATAACTAGATGTTTACATTATGCTGATCTTAGAGCCTCAGCATCTGGGCTAGAATAGTTTCCCTACAGTTCTGAACCATTCTGTTAGTTTACTGTGGATAAACTGAGCTGTATGCAGTTTGTCATTCTTTTCCATTTCGTGCCATTTTGTCACCCTCCTATTCTTTCAGATATTTACATTATCTTGCTGTGCATCTAGAGAATTAGTGATAAAGTTTAAAACTTTAAAATAGTTCAGCTCCTAATTTCAGTGTCTGCAAAGTTTTTTATTCGGGTTTATGTGCCAGCTTGCTCTTTTCATATTATGGATCCAGTGCCACTGACATGACATGGATAAAAATTGGATTCAGACTAATTGCTCCTAATTGACTTCTGTCATCTTTGTGGCGCACGCTTCAGATATGGGGTGTTAGTTCTCTTAGTACTTAGTGGGTAGAATTCCATCCCTAGCCTATTTGGAATTTGATTGTTGTTCATTCTGCTTTTGAAGTGTTTGAAAATGTTTCCTTTTAAATTCCCCTTTTAAGTATTATGTTGTACCACTGCCTCCTGTACACAGTTTTAATAGATCCAGTGAACAAGGTACTAGTTATAAAAGTGCTTTGCAAATAATAAATACTTTATACAAAGTAATTATAGTATTTCCGTTAGCTTTAAACTGCAAATGCATGATTTGAATAATTTTCTACCTGAAACTAGAAACACACTGTTGTTGTTCTTCGAGTAGTGTCCATCTGGGTGCTCCACTTCAGGTGTGCATGTGCCCCATGAGCCTTTGATCAGAGACTTTTGATGGTAGTATCTGTTCATCCTGCACATGTGCCCTACATATCCTTATGCCCGGTACCAAAGACCTGGGGCTGCATGGACGAACCACCCTCAGTTCCTTCTCAGCCACCTCAGCCTATGACAGCATCTACCACTCAAAGTTTAGCTTTAGAATGTGCTAGTTTTTAGTTTAGTTTTAATTTAGTTATTTACTTCTTTTTTAATTTATGCTTACACTTTATTTTTTGTGTGAAGCTTGTTTTATGCTTATTTTAATCCTTGGGGTTCATCGCCAGGATATGTCAGGATCTCCAGGATTTAAGTGCTGCTTCACCTGCTGGGAGTCTGTTGGACATTCCTGGTGTATTCACTGTTTAGGGGATACTACACTTTTGAGGGAAGTGTGTATCTGCTCAGCCTTTAAAAGCAGAGCTAATAAAACCTGGGAGATTAGAGTCAGGCTCCTAGTGATGGCCTCAAATCCAGGCCAAGAGAACTACCTTGTACATTGGCCTCCAGGTGAGATTAGTGCTTTGTCAATCTTTGCACCGCATTCACCCAGGCCTTTGCAGGACAGACAGTCAGAGATTACTGGAAGGACTCATAAAAGGAAGAGTACTAGTTCTCCTCATAAAGCGCCTATATCAAAAAAGCCTGTCTCCTCAGAAGAAGGCTGTTGGAGATCTCAGGTCCCGGTCTGGATACCACTGAGTCTCCAGACTCCTTTGGTGTACTGTATCTAGGGCTCTGAAGTCTTCCAAAGGTCACGGTATCAAACATGCTTTAATACTAAAGGCATCCTCTGTACTGCCCGAGAATGACCATACTACAAAAAAGTCTAAACCTCTACCTCCAGAAAGGCAGTACCTACAGACCCCATGCTACTCTCAGTACCTAAACAAGTCACCCAGGCTCCCTTGGTACCGATGAAGAAACAAGCATCTCACGCTATTTTGGCACCCCCAAAGCAGTCATTGTCTTTGGTACCAGCAACATCCACTGGATGGAATCCACCAAAACAGTTTCAGCCCCTGGTACTGACACTGGAAACTTGCTCCTTTTCAGCACTAATCTACATCAGTCATCATGGGGGAGTGAGGTTCCTCATTCTCTGTTCCAAAGCAATTAAGTTATGGAACTCTGAAGTATAGCCAACCGCATCCTCATTTCAACCTCTTACCTTCCAGGCATGCAAAACACCATGGCAGACTCTCCCAGCCGACATTTCTCCTGTGGTTATGAATTGGAACTGGAATTGTGGGGTTCTCAATCACATTTTTCTGGCTTGAGCCCTTCAAGACCTGTATGCTACCACCGCCAATGGGAAATACAAAAAGCTCTGTTTGAGAGGAAGCTTTGGCCTTCACTTCCTCGGGGATGCCTTCCTTGTTCCTTGGTGGAGAGGTCTCTACTATGTATTTTCTCCAATGCCACTGATCGTTGAACAATATCAAATGAGATTGAGCCAAAATCATATTGATTGTTCCAACATGGGTAAGACCAGTCTAGTACCCTTACCTAATTTGTCTAGGTTTTTGTCCAGCATGGAGTCTTCTGCCCATTCCCCATTTGCTATCTCCGGACTTCGTTCAGACTCTTCATTCCAACCTGGAGATTCCTCATCTCAGAGTTTGATGGTTCTTGGATATAGAGACTTTCTGTTTTGCAGAGGTATGAAAGGTACTATTAAATACTAGAAAAACATCCACACAAAAGTGTTATCTTCAGAAATGAAGGAGATTTCATCACAACTTTCCACTGTTCACTCTCCCATCTCAGCTGTCCTTGATTTACCTGTTGGAATTAAAAAACTCAGGACTCTTTCTGTTCTGTCAAGGTTCATTTAGTGGCTATAATAACCTTTTATTCCTCAACTGAGGGATTTTCAGTGTTTGCTCATCCCACAAAAGTAAGATTCCTTAAAGAATTGATGCACCTTTTCCCTCCAGTTAGGAACGGTGCTCTCGTATGGGATCTAAACTTGCTCCTTAATTGTCTCATGAAAACCCCCTTTGAGCCAATGGCCACCTGTTCTCTTCTTCCCCTGACATTGAAAGTGCCGTTCTTGTTGGCCATTGTTTCTGCCTGAAGAGTCAGGGAAATGGGCGGTTGAATGGTGGACCCTTCGTTTACAGTTTTTTCAAGGACGCAGTTTCATTGCGACCCTATCTTAAATTTCTACGTAAGGTGTCCTCTGTATTTCACATCAACCAAGTCAATCCATCTCCCAGTTTTTGTCCCAAAGCGAAATCGGACTGATCAGGATGCTATCTCCATACCTTGGATCTCAGAAGGGCATTAGCTTTCTATTTGGGCAGAACCATTTAGAAAGTCTCCCAAACTGTTTCGATCAGTCAGCAATTGAAGCAAACAGAGGATCCACAATCTCCACCCAAAGATTCTCCAGGATCTCTGGATGCATTATCTCCTGCTGTAAATTTGTCAGTGTATCCACTCTCCTTCTAGAGTTCTAGCCCATTCTCCATCTACCTCTGTGGCATTAGTCATACACGCTGGAAATCTGCAAGGTTTCAATCTGGACCTTTGATATATACTCCTTTCCAAAAATTATGTGACAGTTTATTCCTTTAGAACTTATGCTGCAGTTGATAATGTAGTCATATCTTCAGTATTAGATTCGTCTCCAAAGCTCCTTCCTCCTGATGGGAATACTGCTTGGAAGTCATCTGATGTGGAGCACCCAGTGGGACACTACTCAAAGGAGGAGGAGAGGGTACTCATCTTGTGCAATAATTGGAGTTCAAGATGTGTGTCCCTATGGGTGCTCCACTACCCAGTCTCCTTACTCTTTTTTTAGTGTTTCCTCCACGGGGCTTTGCCGCGGAGAAGGAGCCGAGATGGTTCACCCATGCAGCCCTGTATGTTCTTGACAAAGAGCATGAGTACGTGTAGGGCGCATGCACGGACTGAACAGGTACTACTACCGAAAATCTCTGATCAAAGGCACGTGGGATGTACACGCCTGAAGTGAAGCACCTATAGGGGGACACATCTCAAAGAACTCCACTTACTGCACAAGCTGAGTAACATTTCCTTTTTTAATTGTAGATGGGAGCAAAGGGTGGACCAGCATGGTCGAGTATACTACGTAGATCATGTTGAAAAAAGGACAACATGGGATCGGCCGGAACCTCTTCCCCAAGGGTGAGTCTGTAGAAGACGACATCTAGCCTCTGGTGATATGTCTAGGCTATAGTTTAGCTCAAGTTAATTGATTATTAATTAACTTGAGCTAGCTGACACTTTGGATATTACACAGTTATTCCAAGGCGCACACATTTGTGGTTTGTACTAAGCTGAGCCCTAATGTAAATACCAAACACTAGTGGAATGTCCAGACTAGCAGGTATAAACATGTTGGCTAGCTCCAGTTAAATTTCTAGTGTAGATAAACCCCAGGAGACTTTGTGACCCGATTTAAGAGCTTGCATGTGCTTTTTTGGACCATCTCTATCCCTATATGAGTGGCACATGCTGGTGCCTTGGAGATGAGGCTCAGATTTTTATTTTTATTTTTTAAATCTTTGGAGAATAAGAGAGAAGAAATGGTTATCTGCATTGTATCTGTTGTGTAGGGTTGGTGGAGAGGGAGAAGGTATAGGAAAAAGAGGAGTAGGGAAGTTTTACTAACAATCAGACACCAAGCAGCTGTGTCTGCTTAATAAAGAAAAAAGGTGCTCAGATCAGTCATGGGAAAAGAAAATAGATTTTGTCTTCCCCACTCTGGGGAAAGGAACCAAAACCGAAAAACCACAGCAAAGGCTACCACAAATAACAGCACATGGGTCTTAGCCCCCAAAAATACTATGTTCACTAGCCAGCTCTGAATAAGTGCTTCCCTGATTAGCTCTTTCTCCTGAGGTCTCTGGTTTCTATCCTGTTACCAAAGCTCAGGTTCCCATCTGCTAACCTTGCTGCACACCTGCACCTAAGCAGAGCTTTGCTAATCATACTCTTCCAGTCATTAATAGATCAGCAGCCAACAGCATTAGCTTTTACACAGGAGCACACATTTGTATATTTGTCCTTTTTCCTGGTTTTCTGGGGACACTGCATCTTTTAACCAAAAAACTATTTTTTTCCTTCACACTTTATTCGTATCACATTCACACTCACTCATGTCACGCACACAACAAGAAAATGTAGAACTGCCGAGAGAACTGATCTCAAAGGGGAAAATACACTCACCCACCCCCAACAGACACCAACCTGTTGCACTATACTTTACGGCTTTTACAGTGATATAGTGGAGAGAGTTTATCAGGTATTGATCAATACAGGTATTGCACCAGACCTTGCTCAATACTTGACCACTGCTCATTTGAGTTTTTTGATGAATGTCACTTATTTCAAATTGATATGAAGTGGAAACCAAGTAAAATGTGGGCACTCTTTTGGTTTTCTGAGGTTAGACTAGAAGTGTGCCAGAAAGTGCATGAGAGTATCTCACGTTTTGCAGCCAGAGCTGGCAATGTTACTTTAATTTTTTTTTAAAAGAGACCAGTAGACTGCAATTACTTCACGCGTCCATCCTATCCCTCAAATATATAATGTATAACAACAGTAATGACTTATCCAGAGCCAGCCAGATGCATAAAGCAGCTCCTGAGCACCACTTAAAAGCATTGCAAGTAGGTGACTGACTAGATGGTGGTATTGTGGAACAAAGTGAGGCTATGTCTACACTACTGCAGTAAGTCAACCTATGCTACACAACTCCAGCTATGTGAATAATATAGCTGGACTCGAGTTACCGCGGGGTCTACACCGCGGGAGGTCGGTGGGAGAAACTCTCCCGTCGACTTACCTTACTCTTCTCGTCAGGGGTAGAGTACGGGGGTAGATTACAGGGGTCAACTGGAGAGCGATCTGTTGTTGATTTGGTAGGTCTTCACTAGACCCGCTAAATCGGCTGCCGGTGGATCGATCTGAGAGACTCAGTCCCAGCTGTAGTGTAGACCTGCCCTGAGAATAATTCTCTCATTTTAGATAGCACTTTTCTCTAGCTCTTTAGATTGTTTCAGCAGGAGCTGTAAGGGGGAGATAGGCACTGACCACATTGAACTTTTCATTTAACAAAGCTCCACGTCCAATTCCATATTTATCTCCTGCTTGCCTTGCTCCTTGTCTGACTCTAAAATCGTTCTGAGGCTTTGAGTGCTGCATGCTGTTGAGACTCCTTGTTTGCATTGTTTAGCTGGGAGCGACGAGTTGACAACATGGGGAGAATTTATTATGTCGACCACTTCACTAGAACGACAACATGGCAACGACCAACATTGGAATCTGTCCGGAATTATGAGCAATGGCAACTTCAACGCAGTCAGCTTCAAGGAGCTATGCAACAGTTTAACCAGAGGTTCATATACGGGGTGAGAAGTCTATTCTGATATAGAGGAAAAAACGTGTTCTGGAGGAGAACCCCCACTCCCAAATTCCACCCATCCACCTCCACTACAAACAGATCAAACTTCCTTCCCCTTCTTCTGCATCCCTTCTGCACAGCTTTGTGAAGGTGCACACACTTGGGCTTGGCAAGGGGCTGCCAGAAGATTGTGCCCTGAAGGATACCAGAGTTAAAGTTGTGCATTCTTTGAGGTGTATGGTGGCTGTGTGTTTGTTTCTCTTGATGTGGGAGTAGAGGGTGGTATGTACAATTGGTAACCTTAATTTATTTCCTTGCTTTTTGTTGTTAGGTATGGCACAACTATAACTGACAAATGGTAGTGTTTGCTGTATTGTATATATCTTGTGAAATATTCCTCATGTAGCAAAGTCCACTGATTTACTGAGAAAGGTCAAAGTGGTGAGAAAATGGTTCAAAACCAGCTGTGGTTTAGATGTTGTGGCCAGCTAGCAGATGTAGTGGCTGTTTATGCTGGTAATGTTTGGAGACTTGTTCAGGTTAATTCTATTTGTATTCAGTCTTAAATGAATTCTAAATCTTAGTCACTTCACTGTGTTCTGTCTTCTATTGGTTGGCCAAAGATTAGTATGGGAAGTTCACCCAGAGGAAGCAATTGAGGGATTTTATGCAGGTAAAATGCAATTATAGCATGTGATTGGGAGGAAAACAAGGGGAGTTAAGCAATCCAAAATCCACCAAATACTAAGGAATGGTAGACTTTGACTGGACATCTCCAAATACTGCTTGCAGTTAGTTTAGCAAGACAGGTGATGTAGGTTTTTAGTAGCTACTTAAATACTCATGTTAAGCCTCAAAAACAGAGCAGTGTGTTTCCCTGATTGTGTTAGGCTTTCATGTATTGGATTCTGAGGCTGTGTTTACACAAGCACTTGTGTCTGTATAATTAAGTTGCTCGAGGGTGTGATGCCCTGTGTAGCACTAGCAAGAATGCATTTGCTTGACTGATGTTATGGTTAAATTAGAGGTCTGGAAAGCAAATTGGTGGTGGGTGGTCATGATTGATGCACCATTTTTGTGTGTGATCTGCAGAACCAAGACGCTACCCCCACACAGAAGACCGAGTTTGATCCTCTTGGCACCCTGCCACATGGATGGGGTAAGTCTTGTTCAAATGGTGTTTTATAACATAACTTAAACATTAATACATACATCTGGCATTTTTTTTACCAAATGTTTTTGATCGTACTTTGCTTTTTTTCTTTTATGAAATCTGAATTTAAATTCCCTTTTTATTAAATATAATCAAAAGTACTGTTTAAGAACCAGCTTCTGATACGGCGTATATGCAGTTCCATAAATAGATTAAAAAAGTACACCGTATTATTCTGTTACACTTCTAAGTTGCAACTGACTTTCTTTTAGTGTCCTTATCATACAACGTGGACTTTTCCCTGCTGCTGTTACTGTCTTAACCATTTTAGTCATACAGATTGTTTTGTATTGTTTCTGCTAGAGAGCCAGTGCTTGGAAAGTTTTTGTTGGTCTTGAAAGCGTTTGTACAGGTCTGCCAGCCCCTTATTAAAAATATTTCCAGCATAATTTCAGCAGTCAATATCATTGCATTAATTTGTTTGAAAGATGATATAAAAGTTGTCAGGATTTGTCTACACTACAAACTTTGTCGTCATAGCTATAGTGGATTAGCTATACCAGCAGAGCGCCCAAGTGGAGATGCTGATAAGGTGACAGAAGTTCTCCTGCCAGTATAGCTAAACCACCTCCCCAAATGACAGGAACTATGCTGACAGAAGCACTCTTCTGTCGGCATAGTTGTGTCTACACTTGGGGTTTTGCTGGCATAGCTTTGTCAGATGGGGTGTGATGATTTTTTTTTCCCCACGCTCCTAAATAATAGACCTATGCTGGCAAAACTTTGTAATGTAGACTAAGCCTTGTATTCAGGTGGTGGGGTGGGGAAAACAAGATGGTAATCAGAATGATGTCATTTTAAGGGTGAATACCTTTACTTGGCAGATCTAGACATGGATTTTTTTTATAACATTTCAAAAGTTTGATTTGCAATTTTTTAAAGGTTCAAACATTATTATTTGGATTTCTAGTCTTGGATGTATGCAAGATATCAGTGCATTAAACTGGCAGGCCCACATGGCACCTTATTCTACATGTGTGGTATTTCAAAGAACATTGCTAATTAGTTGGTTTGCTCCGCTCCCCCCGGCAAAATCAAATCTCCGTGTACAGTAGAGTTCTGCTACTTTTATAACCTACTTACAAACATGCCTCTGCACGTAGGCATTTCCTATAAAGCTGGACAGAAATGCTTATTACCTGCCATGGCTTGATTTCAAGGCTCTGTTTTTCTCCTGCAACATCTAAAACATAGTGAGGCGCTTATATGCTGTGCTTATCTAACGTTGTCAAATTGCAGAAGACTGAATCTTGGTGTTAAGTAAAGGAGAAATGGATTTTCAACAGAATGTGTGTATAAGTGTTTGCATATGTGCCTAAACATATTTTAACAGTGTGAGACAATAAACATCCATATTTATTTACTTGGGGTGTAAATATTATTTTTCTCTTGCTGCAGTTTTGGCTCATACTTTAACAGTGGAACGGCTTTCACATTCATATGCTGCCGTATTTGTATACATGTCTGGTGTACCCGGGCACGTTTCTTCATTCTTCCATTAATCAGTTAAACTATATTTGAGGGCCCATGGCAATAATCCAGGGAGTTGGGATTTATAATGGCTCATGATGGAAGATGGTTTTCCTGTGGAGAAAACCACTTCCTTTTTTTCATCTCCAACTAAAAGTAGGGTTTTTTTTCCCACCTTTCTCAATGGGAAAATAAATAGTATAATAAATAACTGTACATATGTGGATGTTTTTAAGTATAGTTTTTGTTAAACATGGAAGGCTGAGATTGATTTAAAAATAAAAAGATCAATATTGGTATTTTAATTTTTAAACAAGGGGGAAATATCTACATGAGCATTCCAGAACAACCAAAAAAAGTAAGAGAAATTAAGGTAAAATGCAAATCTGGTTCTTCCATAAGTTATCTTTCTTTGGGCATCTGCTAAAGAAACCTATTTTTAAAATAATGGGAGGGGGGAAAAAGGCTTTTCTACTTTTATTATTATTATTGTTTGTTGTTGTTATAATTAGTCATAGTAAATATATTATGCTGTTGCCCAAAAGCCCCACTTGTGTTTGGGGCCCCGTTGTGTTAGGTGCTGTAGAAACACACAAGTGAGACAAGTCCCTAAAGAATATCAGATGAACACCCTGAATGTTTTTTGCTGAGGGTAAGTTACGGTACACTTCAAAACATTACACTAGTACTCGAATTAAAATAGATTTCTGGTGCTGAGAAACTGGTAAGAAATGATGGGTTTGGAGAGATGATGAAGAATCAGATATGTTAAATTTGAGATTGAGGTGCCAAGAGCACCTAAAGAAAACAGACACTGCCACAAGATGTCCAGCTAATTGGTTATTTTAAGCACAGTTAGTGTGAGGAGTAAATTTGCTGGAACTAAAATTTCTTCACTTTTTATTTCTCCTTAGAAAAGAGAACTGACAGCAATGGCAGAGTGTATTTTGTCAATCACAACACACGTATCACACAATGGGAAGACCCCAGAAATCAGGGGTAAGAATTTTTAAATCAGTTAAATAATTTCAAATGGATTTTTAATATAAATGTTATAATTATTATTATTTTAGTTGAGAGCTTAAGTTCCCTCTAAGCGCGGCCGTGCAGCAGGCTATCAAGGACCGTGCACGCACGCAGCCACAGGGGCCTGGAGAGCATAGAGGTAGGGGGTGGGTGGGAGAGCAAGTTGGGTCGTGCAGGGCTGCGGCGGGGAGAGGCACCTCTCCCCCAGCCCAGGTGCTGCTGCACAGAGAGGGCTATGGGGAGTTCTCTCTACCCACCGCAACTCCGGGGCAGCCTGCACCCCAAACCCCTCATCCCTGGCTCCACCCAGAGTCCTCACCCCCAGCTGGAGCCTTCAGGCCCCACACCCTAAGCCCAACCCTCAGCCCCAAGCCCCCTCGTGCACCCCATACCCTTTGTCCCTGGGCCCATGCCAGAGCCCTCGTCTCCTCCCCCCCCGCACCCCAAGCCCAACCCTCTGCCCTAGCCCTGAGCCGCCTCCTGTACCCCAAACCCTTCATCCCCAGCCACAGTCCTCAGTCCCCGGCACCCTAACCCTCTGCCCCAGCATTGAGCCCCCTACTTCACTTCAAACCCCTCAGCCCCATCCCCACCATGCATCACCTCCATATTGGTGCACATAACAAAATTCATTCTGCACATGGATGTAAAAAATTAGAGGGAACATTGGTTGAAAGTGAGAATTAGGAGGCATTTCTGAAAACTGAAGTCTTGGATTGAACCTTGCTGCCTTCTATCGGCTTTTCAGACAAGACTCACTTACAATGTAGAAAATGATACAGAACTAAAGCAAAAAGAAAAGGAGTACTTGTGGCACCTTAGAGACTAACAAATTTATTTGAGCGTAAGCTTTCATGAGCTACAGCTCACTTCGTTCGGCTGCTACTCTGAAACCAGAACTAAAGCAGAAATTACTAAAAGGAACATTGCTTGCATAACAGGAAAACCGTTAGGAAAGTCCCAGTTAACAGCAACACCTCTTTGCAAAAAAACCCCAAACACACAAACAACTATTACAAAGTCAAAGACCAACCGGAAACGTTTCCAGTAATAGAGAAAATTAAATAGAAATAGCCTTTTAAGCAACCCTGCCCTTAGTGCTTGTAATTCTTACTTTACAGCAGCGGTTCTCAAACTTTAACAGCCCACAAACCCCTTTCACTAAATTGTGAAATCTCGTGAACCCCCTCCTAAAAATGAATATTTCCAGGGATTTAAGTTTAAATTTCCTCAGTGTGATGGATGCACTTGCTTTACTCTGCATAGCTCTTGGAGGTCCGGAACCACTGGACAAAGATAAAGTCTCGGGTCTGTTTCTGTATCAAGTCTGTTTTTGTATTTGGTTTTCAGATGTGCAAACGAGAAAAACGCTTTCTCGCATAAGTATGTTGTCGAAAATGGTAACAAAACTGCAGCAGCTTTTTCTGCCAGAAGGGGGTCCTCATTTCTTAAACTCAACCAAAAGTTGATCAGTGACAGATTTCTGAAACTCCTTTTCAGTTCATAATCACAGGAGGTCTCAATCAATTTCTCTTTTTCCTCCGTGTTCAATATCTGTGTTGAGAAAGTGGTATCATCAAAAGGGTTGCGAATCCAGTCATTGCCTGACATAGCTGGAAAGTATTCCCTGAAAGTTGTGCAAGGTCCTTTTAGGTGTGCAGTTATATTTGTTTTAGTGCACTGATCCAACTGAAATTTTATGTTCTGCCAGGAAGTCATGAAGATTATTGAAACACTCAGTTTGATCGTTTTCCAAACAACTTTCCCAGAACTGAAACTTATTTATCATGGATTCAGCTCCTTCTTGCACGTTGAAAACTGTTATATTGTGGCCTTGAAGAGGTAAATTTAGGTCATTAATTCTTGAGAAAATATCTACTAAATTAGCTAGGCTCTGGAGCCAGACATTATTTTCCATACAGCTGGCAAGGTGCAAAGAGTGGCTGTTGGGGCGGGGAGAGAGAAAAAAACCTAGGATTTCTGTTCTAAGCTCAAACAAGCTCACAAGGATTTTGCCCCGTGACAGCCATCTAACTTCAGTATGTGTCAACAGACAGTTGTGTATACTACCCATTTCTTCACAAAGTATGTGAAATATTCTGGAATTTGTTGGCCGTGATTTTATGAAGTTCACCATTTTCACTGCATTGTCCAGCACTTCCTTCAGTCCCTCAGGCATGCAGTTTGTTGCGAGGGCTTGTCTGTGGATGCTGCAATGAGTCCAAGAGACTTTTGATGCAACCTTTTTTGTTCGAGCTACAAATCCAGTATACTTCCCCGTCATTGATGTGGCCCCATCAATGCAAATGCCTAAGCAACTAGACCAATCTGTTTCCTTTTCTTGAAAATATGCATTAGTCAGTGTGGCAAAGTACCTTGTTCTCCTCAACAGACTCAGTCCTTTTTAGCCTTGGAGACATCGGCTTGGGCAAGGTAAATCCTTACAGGTAACATAGGGTCCGGTTATTCCTTTTCCTGATCCGTCCTTTGTGTTTGTTTTTCTTCCCTTCTGGGGCGGGGGGAGTGTAGTCTCTCTTCCTTGAAGGGTTCGGTGGCTTGCTGCCCTTAGCCTACTGGCAGCTTCCCTCCTTGTCTCACTCTCTCCTCCCTCTCCTTCCACGCTGGGGAGGGTTTAAAAAGGTCTCCGCCAGTTGGAGCCAGCTGAACCTAATTAGCTCCCTAGCAACCCCTTCTCCACCTGAACCTTATTTCCCTGTGGTTATTTCCTCAGTGGACAGGGAGTGGCCTTTTAATCCCCTGGGTCTAATTACTACCCCTCCCTTTTTTGTAGCTGTTTGTCATGGGTTGACCACATATCCCATTTCCCCCCCCCCGCTCAACACTACAGGGTTGGGCTACTTGGGTCGGAAAGCAGTGCACTCTTGATAGGCCATCCGCATCGCCATGTTGGATTCCAGACCTATGTTGTACTGTGAAGTGGAAGGGTTGAAGCGACAGGAACCATCTCATTACTCTCACATTTTTGTCTTTCTTTTGGTGCATCCACTGCAGAGGGGCATGGTCCATGACAAGGGTAAACCTCCATCCCAGTAGATAGTAGTGTAGGCTTTCTACGGCCTCTTTTACCACCAGACATTCCTTTTCCACTCCGGCATACTTCCGTTCCCTAGGCAGGAGCTTCCTACTGAGGAAGAGGACGGGGTGTTCGTCGTCTCCGACCATTTGTGAAAGTACAGCTCCCAACCCTACTTCAGAGGCTTTGGTTTGCAGGATAAACTCCTTCCCCCAGTCTGGTGCTACAAGTCTGGGATCTGTGCACAGGGCCGTCTTCAGATCCCCAAGAGCGCCTTCGTCTGCAGCAGACCAATTTATTATGTCTGGGCCCCTAGCTTTTGTTAGGTCCGTTAATGGGCATGCCCTGGTGGCGAAGTGGGGAATGAACCATCTATAGTACCCCACTAGTCTCAAGAAGGCTCTGACCTGTTTTTTCCAGAGGGGTCAGGGCCACTTCTGTATAGCTTCTAACTTGTTGAGTTGGGGCTTCACCATGCCCCTCCCCACTATGTACCCGAGGTACTTGGCCTCAGCTAACCTGATCGAACATTTGGAGGGATTCGCCATCAGCCCCGCCTTCCTCAGGGTGTCCAGGACTGCTTCCACCTTCTCCAAGTGTGTCTCCCAGTCGGGTCTATATACAATGATGTTGTCGAGATAGGCCACCGCGTACTTGCCATGGGGTCGCAACAGCTTGTCCATGAGTCGTTGAAATGTAGCAGGAGTGCCATGCAACCCAAAGGGGAAGACAGTGTATGGATACAGACCTTCTGGAGTTGCAAAGGCCATATTTTCTTTGTCGGCCTTGGCCAGTGGGATCTGCCAACAGCCCTTGGTCAGGTCAAGGGTAGACATAAACCATGCTTTTCCCAGTCTGTCAGTTAGCTCATCTATCCGGGGTATAGGGTATGCATCAAATTGGGATACCTCATTCAACTTGCTGAAGTTGTTACAGAATGTCCTACTGCCGTCAGGCTTAGACACTAATACCACGGGACTTGACCATTGGCTATGAGATTCTTCAGTGACTCCTAAGGTCAGCATTTTCTGGACCTCTGTCCTGATCTCTTCTCTTTTTTGGCCTCTGGGATCCGGTATGGCTTGATGTTCACTTTCACTCCAGGCTCTGTGAGGATGTGGTGGTGAACCTCAGTATTCCTGCCTGGCTTTTCCAAGAACACATCCTGGTTGCGTTTGATCAGGCTGATCACTTCCAGTCGTTGTTCCGGAGTCAACTTCGGAGATATCCCCACCTGGTCGGGCTGGTTGCTTTTAGGGGATGGCGCCCCCAGCGCAACCACCAGAACTTCTTTATCCTACCGAGGTTTCAGCAGATTTATGTTAGATCTGCTTCAGCTTCTGGCGGCCCGGTTGTCGACTTACTGTTGACTTCTCCTATAGCGTCTATTATTTCATATGGCCCCTGCCACCTGACCAGGAGCTTGCTCTCTGCCGTGAGTATGAGCACCATTATTCAGTCTCCCACCTGGAACTTCTGGGTCACCTCTTAGCGATTGTAGTATGTCTGTTTCGCCTCTTGTGCCTTCTCCATGTGTTCATGTACAAGGGGGGGCAACTTGGGCTATCCTGTCTTTCTTCTGTAACACATGTTCAATGATGTTTCTCCTTGGGTTCAGCTGTTCTTCCCAGCCCTCTTTAGCGAGGTCCAGTATGCCTCTGGGGTGGCAACCATATAACAGCTCAAAGGGGGAGAATCCCGTGGAAGCCTGGGGTACTTCCTGTACGGCAAACAGCAAGTAGGGCAGCAGAGTGTCCCAGTCTTTTCCACCACGACTAACCACTTTCCGCAACATGTTCTTCTATGTCCTATTGAAGCGTTCGACAAGACCATCAGTCTGGGGATGGTAGACCGATGTCCTGAGGGTCCATATGTGGAGCATTGTACATAGGTCCTTCATCAGCTTAGACACAAAGGGGGTCCCTTGGTCCGTCAGGATCTCCTTGGGTATCCCTACTCTGGAAATAATCTGGATTAATTCTTTGGCTATGGTCTTGGTCAGGGCGTTCCGCAGGGGTATGGCCTCGAAGTATCTCGTGGCATAATTTAGTATTACCAGAATATTCTGGTGGTCCCTGGCTGACTTCTCCAATGGCCCTACTAGGTCCATAGCTATTCGCTCAAATGGGATCTCAAGGGCCCCTTTGGTACCTCTACCAATTATTAAGTGTGGACGGGGCCCATGTATCTGGCATTCGGGACAGGACGTACAATATTGTAGGACCGCCGCGTAAATGCCAGGCCAAAAAAACCTCTGCAGGATCTGATCAAGGGTGACCTAGGTGGCCCCGGAACAAATGGCTGTGGGCCAGATCCATCCCGCCCCTCTGATGCTTCTGTGGGACCAAGAGTTGTTCTACAACTTGCTCTTGGACCCAGAGTACTCTGTATAGTAGATCGTTCTTAATCACATAACATGGCCCTGGGCCCTTAACTCTCCTCTCCACAGAGACCCCATTTACCTCGACTACTTCTTTACGAATATTGTTGTGTATTGGATCATTGCCCTGATCCTGACGAAAATTCCTGAGTGCGATCCCCATTTGTCCAAACTCAGGGGGGTCTACCTCAGTCTCCCCTTCGGGGAAAGCCCCTGGGGAACCTGGTTCGACGATATGGTTGTTGATTGCCGGCCCAGTCCCGCTGTTGGTTGAGCCACCTCTTTCCCCTACAAGCGTAGACTTCTGGTATTGGGTCAGGATCTTCGTCCCCCTCCTTTTACCTTCCCTCTGGGGCTTCCCCCGTGGGGAGAACAAATCCTGGTCAAATTCATGGAAGGCTGGGGGGGGTGGGTCGGGGGCTGGGGGGGTGGAGTTTCGGAACTACTCCCACCGTCACCTTAGTGGGGTTTTCGCGAACTTCTGTTTTTAAGGGGATGGTTGGGTAATAGTTGACATCCCCATGCACACAGGATATTCCTGAGCACTAGGCCCAGGATAGTTGGTCCTGCCCTACCAGCTTCCCCGAGACCAACGTGATTGCACTCCCCGAGTCTTAACAACTCGGTGGTCTCTATACCATTCATCTTAACGGGTTTAGTGTATCTATGAGGGACCATTGCAACCCCGACTAGACTTATTAGATCACATGGTCCCCCTATATCTCCCAGTTCACATTTCATGGGCTCTTCTAGATTTGGGCATTGGGCAGCAAAATGCCCTAATTTGCCACAGGTGTACCCCACTAGGGGCAGCCGCCTATCTTTCAGGATGCTGGGCTTTATCCCCCGAGTCTTTATCCCCCAGTCCTCAAGTCTCTCTGGGACCACCAGCTGCTTTTCCGCCTCCTTCCTCCCATCCGTTGTCCGGCCTGGCACTCGGGCAAACCGGGGCCTCGGCACGAAGACTTGTCTCCGATTCTGATGCCTGCCTTCCTTCCCCAGTGATCCGAGAAAGTTCTTGGGCTGCTAAGTGCCTCTCTACGTGGGCAACTAGTTCATCATAGGAGGAGGGATCATTTTGACGGACCCATCCTCGTATGTCCAGCGGCAACCCCCTCATGTACCTGTCCAAGACTAGGATTTCCACTACCTTTTCCGGCCCATGGGTCTCGGGGCGGAGCCACTTCTGGGCAAGGTGGATTAAGTCAAAAAGTTGGGACATTGGTGCTTTGTTGTCCTGGTATTTCCACTCGTGGAAGCACTGGGCCCTTATGGCTGGCGTCACGCCTGACCTTGCCAAGATTTCCGCCTTCAGCTGGGGGTAATCCATAGCTGCTTCCATGGCCATGTCAAAATAGGCCTTCTGGGCTTCCCCTCACAGAAATGGAGCCAGGATCCCTGCCCACTGGTCTTGGGGCCAGTCCTCCTGTAGAGCCGTTCTCTCGAACGCGAGGAGATATGCTTCTATATCGTCGTCTGTTGTCATCTTCTGTGAATAGTTGTTTACCCGCAGCGGCCGGGTCCCTTGGGGTCCGTGCGTCAGGGCTTTCAACTGGTTCACTGCTTCAGTCAGGGTGGCTCGATCTTGGGCCGCTTGGCTAATCAGTAATTGGTTCATCTCCTGTTGGATATCTATTGCCTCTTGCTGGGTCACCATCTGTACCCCGGTAGCTTCTTGTTGGGCTACAGTGCCTGTATCAATGCCTTCACTACATCCTTTTTAAAGCCTTGCCCTGAGATGGCTTGCCTCCAAGCCTTACTCACTCACCACATCCCACTGCTGACACCACGTGCGGCAAAGTACCTTGTTCTCCTCAGCAGACTCCGTCCTTTTTAGCCTTGGAGACATCGGCCTGAGCAAGGCAAATCCTTACAGGTAGCACAGGGTCCGGTTATTCCTTTCCCTGATCCGTCCCTTGTGTTTGTTTTCCTTCCCTTCTGGGGCGGGGGGAGTGTAGTCTCTCTTCCTTGACGGGTTCGGTGTCTTGCTGCCCTTAGCCTACTGGCAGCTTCCCTCCTTCTCTCACTCTCTCCTCCCTCTCCTTCGATGCTGGGGAGGGTTTAAAAAGGTCTCCGCCAGTTGGAGCCGGCTGAACCTAATTACCTCCCTAGCAACCCCTTCTCCATCTGAACCTTATTTCCCTGTGATTATTTCCTCAGTGGACAGGGAGGGGCCTTTTAATCCTCTGGGACTAATTACTACCCCTCCCTTTTTTGTAGCTGTTTGTCCTGGGTTTACCACACTGTTTGTCCTGGGTTTACCACATCAGATTGTAGATATCTTCTCCAGTTGTACGTTCTTGCAATGGTCGGCAAAACAAGAAGTCTTCTTCAACCATACTTTCATTCACATAACGTACACACAGTAGCAGAATATCTAGATTAGCTACATCAGTTGATTCATCCAACTGTATAGCATAATGTGGACTATTTTTCACTCTACGTACAATTGTGGTCTCTACATTATTTGACATGTCATTAATTCTTCATGACAACGTATTATTGAACAAAGGTACCATGTCAATCCTTTCTGCAGCCTTTTCTCCAAGCATGCAATGAACTACGTCTTTTATACATGGACCAATCAAGCTCTCTGCTATGGTATGGGCTTCTGATGCTTTTGCTACTCAGTAGCTCACGCAGTATGATGCTTCAAGGGCGTTTTCATTATCAGTACTTGCTTTGGATATAAAACTGGTAATGTCACTTTTCCTCTCAGCTAATTTTCCCCTTAAAAAATCAACGGGCTTGTCGAGTTGTGCAGGATGCCTAGTTTCTAAATGGCACTGAAGTAGAGAAAGTTTGAGGTTTCTGTTTGCTAGTACATCACCACAGATCTCTCTCACTGGTTTTGGACATCTTGATCACCAGTGCATGTAAAGCCATATTTTATATAATCATTGTCATATTTTCTTTTCTTTGTAAGTGACTTTCCAGGACCATCATGATCATTAGACTTAGATTTTCCACAGTGTGGACTTGAGGAAACACTAGCGGATTCTTGCGTCTTTACACTTTCCTTTTTCAGCGACTTATCCATTGAACTTGTGTACAAAAGTTCTAATAAAAATAACAGACTGCTAACAACCAACAAACTGGAAAATGAGAAGATTCACTCAAGTCTCACTGAAGCAAAACAGCACTCCAGAGAGAATGACGATTACTGAGGCACCTTAAACACTGCTACACTGTCTACAACGTGCTTCCTGCTAGTTTGGCTCGCAAACAGCTTTTCTTCCGCCATAAGGTCCGTCCCTATGAGGGTGCCCTGTGAGGGACAAATTAGCTTGGACCACTCGCCACGTTCAGTGTGGCTCCTGCTCACTCTGCCCTCGATGCCAGCTTCCCCTGTCTGACAAGGGCAGGGGTCCAAGCTGCCACCTGTGCGCCTGGGGTCTCAGCTCCTGCCCTGCCCACCATAGGACTCAGGCTACTGGCCCTGCACTGGGGTCTGGGCTGCCAGCTCCGCACTCCGTGGGGCTCCAGCTGTTGGACCCCATTGACTACCCCAGTCAACTGAGCTCCACTGAGCTTGGGCTGCAGGTCCCACTGACCGCTGGGGCTCGGGCTGCCAGCCCCAGCTGCCCAGCTCCACTCTCCCTGGGGCTCGGGCTGCCAGCCCCGCAAGGAGCCCTGGGGTTCGGGCTTCCGGCTCCCCCGCTGACAGGGGCAGGGCTCGGGCGCCAGTCCCAACTGCCCCCCCCGCTCTCCCGCTGTCTGCCCTGCAACCAGGTCTGCCCTGCAACCAGGTCTCACCTGCTGCCTCCAATGCCCAGGGTTCCCTGGCCGCCATTAGTGAAATTTTTCTGGTAAACCCCCAGGGGTTCACGAACCCCAGTTTGGGAACCACTGCTTTACAGCATAGCCCTAGAGCAGGGGTTCTCAAATTTCATTGCAGCGCAGTCCCCTTCTGACAACAACAATTACTACACGTCCTCAGGAGGCAAGGACTGAAGTCTGAGCCCGCATGAGCTTGGCTGCATCGGGCAGGAGGGGCCAAAGCCAGCTCTGGTGACCCCATTAAAACAGAGTTGCAACCCACTTTGTGGTCCTGACCCACAGTTTGCAAACTGCTGCTCTAGAGCATGAGAACCCAAAAGTTAAACATACTTGTCTTTTTAAATTATTTATTGTCCAAGCTGAAAGAGCTGCATAAAGTAGACAGGAAGCATAAATAACAAATGTTAATTTAAAAAAAAAATCTGTCAGAGTATTAAGATGAAGGTAGAGTGGAACTGAAGTTCCCTTAAAGAAGGTGGAGTATTTCTATATATACTTTTTAGTTTATGAAATATAGAACTTGAGGGAAATGTGCAAGCCTCCTGTTAGGAAATAATACAAATAAGTAGTAACTACAAACTACTGCTCAAAATCTCTTGACCTCCTGATGAGGCATGCAATACCTTCAGAGTGGCTGTGTGGAAACAATATGTTCTGAGAGCAAGAGTTACTGCAGGGATGTTACCATTCAGATCCTCCAGTTATCATCACTGGGACTTCCAGCAAAGTGTGAAATGAGAACCCCTGATATTTTTGATTGTTAAATTTACCACACAATGTTTGAAGCCATCCTAAATGATAATGGGTCAGTATAAAGGGAACAGTATTATTTTGACTTTGCTTTGAAGTTGTTTTACCATTTCTTGGCAATTTTTTCAAAGATCTGTGCAGATATTAATGGGGTGGTGATATCTCTGACATGCTATATCTTTCCTCTTTGTGACCGCCGTAATTATATGAATAATAGCAAATGCTGTTTAATAAAATTACTGTGATTTTTAAAAAAACTGGTTACACTGTCAAACAAAATTCTGTATGTTGAGGAGAGAAAACATCCAGAAACTTTACCAGTTTTCTTCAGATTGCTATTAGACATTGGTCTTTCCTTCTCTGTAGTTGAATTTACCAAGCTGATATTGATTATTCTGGTCTCACTGTGGTATCTGACATTAAAATTTAAGAGTAAAGCCAAGTAGAAACAAATCAAATAGAAAATTCCTCAGAGAAATCACCACAAGTTTTCCAGAATTTCAGCTAATTTGTGTTGTCCCTATCCATGATCAGTTGACAGAATATATTAACTTGATCAATTATCTTTGTATTTTCTTGTGTCCCATAGTCAATTAAACGAGAAACCCTTGCCAGAGGGCTGGGAAATGAGATTTACTGTGGATGGCATTCCCTATTTTGTGGATCACAATAGAAGAACTACAACGTATATAGATCCCCGCACTGGAAAATCTGCTCTGTAAGCCTTTATTCAAGAAGACAAACTATATTACACTGAGATTTTTTTACATATGCTTTGTTTAACAGGTATTGCCAAGTATGGTTTTTGGTTTTTTTTGTTTGGTGTTTTTTTGCAGAGGGTTTTTGGCATACCAGTAGAGCTTTTAATTTCCCATTATCTCTTCTACTGAGGATCTTCAACATCCCTGAATATTTTTTTCCCCCACGTACACCATATTTTGAATGCTTTACAATTCCTAATTCTTGAGGCCCCTCTGATGGCTTGGATCTTTCCAGCCGAGTACTAGATAAGACTCTTTGGCCTCTAACTAAGCCACTCAGTCAATAAAAACTATTGTGCTAATGCTGTGTCCTCCCTTCTCCTTCTGTGTATTTTAGTGTGCAGGTAGATGCAAATTCAGTCCTTTAATATATTCTAGCATCCAGAGAACCAGGAAGTGGATGTATGCAAAATTGACATGCCAATTTAAGTCAGGTTGGATACAAGTAGATTAGAAATTGGGGTTGGCATTTAGTTAATTTATTGAAAGAATCTTCTTGTTAACTTTGGGTCAACAAGACATCATTTTTTAAAAATTGCATATGAACCCAGAATCTTTCTAATAGATGCATTTTGCAAGTTAAAAATACATGTAAGGTAAATTACTCTTAAGGATTTTTTTAAAAAAAGAAGAAAAAAAACTTTTGTGAACGATGGCCTTTCCGAAGCATTCACACAATTAGAAAACTGGTTTGTTTAACCAGCCAGGTAAACCACATAGCTTCATAATTGTAGTATTTTGAAGCTGTTATCTTGACTTTCAGCAGTGTTTCAGAAATTTATTTTTTCTTCCTGTTTCCAGAGACAATGGGCCCCAGATAGCCTATGTGCGTGACTTCAAAGCGAAGGTCCAGTATTTCCGGTTCTGGTGTCAGGTAAAAAAAAAAAAAAAATTAACCTTGGGAATGGCTTTGTTGAAATGTGTCCTCTAAAGCTGCATCCAAACAGCTTCAGCTGGGACCATCTAAAAACATTTGAAGCAATTTAGGTTAATACAGCTGGCCAGCATGCACTGGCATAAGCTTTAAAACTGAGTAACTATCAGGCTTCAACATGGTTTTAAAACTTTTTAAAACAAAGAAGCGTTCAGTTTTGTCTTCCACAGTTATTTTTGTGGTAACATTTCTAAAAGGCTCAATACAACAGCTTATTTCTGCTCTTCTTGTACAGAAGTTTGCATGAAGACATTTAATGGAATTCAGTGTAGATAATGTGGAGTTAGTTTCTGCTTTAATTCCATACTTATAAGGCAGGAAGTCTAAGTCTTCCTAAGTATTTTTGTACTTTGATATATCCTTGAAGCGTCAAACAAATGTACTATGTGGCAAATTAGCTCATTCTGGTGATTAGACATACATATTGATATGCAGGTCTTTATACTCAACTTCCCACATATCAAGAGAATAAATCCCTTGGTCTGTAGCATAAGACCAAAAAAGTCTTAGGCTATGTCTATATTAGATACCTTACAGCAGCACAGCTGAACCACTGCAAGGTCTCCTGTGTAGGTGCTCTGAGCCAACGGGAGCGAGCTCTCTTGTCGGCATAATTAAACCACCCCAACGAGCGGCCATAAATATGTCAGCGGGAGAGCGTCTCCCGCTGACATAGCACTGTACACACTGGTGCGTCTGGTGGTGGTGAAACTTAGGTTGGTCAGGGTTTGTTCTTTTGTTTTGTTTTTTTCTCACACCCCTGACCAACAAAAGTTGTATGGACAAAAGTACTAGTGTGGACATGGCCTTAGGCTCGAAGGATAACATTCTCAAAAGTGTGAAGTGACTTAAACGCCTGAGGAGCTGTCTACAGGAACAGGTAGTTTGCAGCAAGCTGCAGTGTGGTCTACCCCGCACTAACCTGCCAAGGACTAGCAGCCTGTATGAACCCTGCTGATGTACATTAACAGTTAATGTACTTTGATCTAGTCCTCTTTGAAAAGGAACCTAGATCAAAGCGCATTAACAGGGTGTTAGCGTGCGTCAGCAGGGTCTGCAAGAACAGTTCATCCACATTGGGCTAGTGCAGGGTAGATCACATCCCCACTTGCCAGGAACCAGTCGTTCATGTAGGCAGGCCCTCAGCTTCATTGACTTTTATAACTTAGGCCAGGTCTACACTACAGAACTCTATTGGTATAACTGTCGCTCAGGGGTGTGAAAAATTTGCACCCTGAGCAATGTAGTTATACCGACCTAACCCCCCCTGTAGATTGAACCTATGTAGACAGGAGAGCTTCTCCCATTGATGTACCTACTGCCTCTCAGGAAGGTGGAGTAACTACACTGATGGGAGAAGGTTTCCCACAGGCATAGTAACATCTTCACTAAAGCGCTGCAGTGGCGCAGCTGCACCACTGTAGCGCTTTAGTGAAGACAAGCCCTTAAGCCAGTGGTCCCCAAACTGTGGGATGTGCCCCCTGCGAGGGGAACATCTTCGGGGGGGGGCCCAGGCCGGCCTCCATGTGGGGCAGAGAGGGAGCACCACCCAGCTCTGCTCCGGCCCCTGCACACAGTACCAGCTCCACTCCTGGCCCAAGCTGTGGCTAGGCTCCCCGTTCTCGGCTGCTAGCTCCTGGCCGCAGCCCCCAGCCTGGCCACGACTCCGCTCCTGACCCGGGGGGTATGGACACATTCCATTCCTGGGGAGGAGGGGGGCACAAGAGGAAAAGTTTGGGCACCAATGTCTTAGGCTCATAAGTCACTCAGGATCTACTTTGAAAATTAACAGAGACACTGGCGTCGATAATTTTGCAGTTTGTATTTTTTGTGAGGAAAATAAATTTAAATATAAATCAGTTTAAAACTGAACAGCTTTCAATTAAATTTGGGTGAGCAGTTTGTCTTGTTGAGAAGGGACTATAGATCTAGGCAAATTATCACATTGTGCTAGGTTATTATATTAGAACCTGTTTAAAACTATATCATGGGATCATACGTGTCGTAGTGATATCAAAAGCAAATATTTATATTACCATAGTGCCTTAGGCCCCATTGTGCTAGGTGTTGTACAATGAACAAAAGGACAGTCCTACCGCCCCCAGTTTTGATTTTGTTTTTCTGTTTCACATAGGCCAGACAGATTCACCAGTCCCTTTTCTAATTTCTGTTAATTTTGTCTGAATGCTTATTCAAAACACTTATTTAAAAGCTGTATATATATATTTCACTTTTGAAACATTTTGCATTTCAGCAACTGGCTATGCCACAACACATAAAGATTACAGTGTCCAGAAAGACATTGTTTGAGGACTCATTTCAGCAGGTATTGTATTATTAACACATGCTTGCTTGCTTTTGTATACAAAGCTGTACAGGGCAAATTTTTTGAACTTTGTAGCTGAAAGAGAACATCACCCTTAATCTTTCGATATCTTAGGACTTGTCTACAGTACCCGCCGGATTGGCGGGCAGCAATCAATCGAGCAGGGGTCAATTTATCACGCGATAAATCAAGTGCTCTCCCATTGACTCCGGTACTCCACCAGAATGAGAAGCACAAACGGAGTCGATGGGAGAGCGTCAGCTGTCGACTTACCACAGTGAAGACACCACGGTCAGTAGATCTAAGTACATCAACTTCAACTTCGCTATTCACATAGCTGAAGTTGTGTATCTTGGATCGACCCCATGCAGTAGTGTAGACAAGCCTCATTAATGATGGTTAAAGTGATGATTTTTTTAAAAAGCACTCATTATGCTATTCCTGGAGTAGATGCATAATTGGATACACAAGGCAATGTTAAAAACTTAGCATACAGCTGATATCTCTGTTTGGTGCTTGTGTGTATCAAAAAGATTACATCATAATTGTTTTGCCTCTCTTCTACTGCTCTGACAAGAATACATGTGTCATTAACTGGTGTTTTAATTATTCAGGTTTGCTATACAGAAAACCACAGTCTTTAGCTGGAAATAAATCCTTTTAAAGAATATTTAAAAGGTTTTTAAGAAAAATAAATCTTCCTTCAAATGATAGTCCACATGGATTCGACTTCTGGTGTGCATGCACATTCTTTTGGCCAGCAGTGTCTGTGGGGGCCACACCTGCACCTTAGACATCCTTCCTTTCCTCCGTCCTCCCCAGAAAAAAAAACACTAGAGGGCATAAAGAGTGGAGAGGGGGCCCAACCATCCCTCCGTTCCTTCTTTCTGCCTGTAGCAATGAGACAGAACTACTGCAATATCTCCTGCTTGATGCACTATATTTAATTTTTTTCTTGGCTAGTTCATCAGTTCGTACAGTTTTCCTTGTTATAATGTCCACTGCCATTTTAAAAAAAAACTAAAACAAAAACAAACTTTTTTTCTGTTAGGTTGAGAGACAACACCTCGTACTAGGGTCTAGCTGCTATGAATGAAACAAAGTCTTCAGCATTCAAAATCTGCTGTTCTTGTGACACAGCTATTCTGCTTTAATGGTGATCACTGCCCGTGCCTTTTTTGCCTTGGAGAGGGGTACATCCCCAATAAATGCTCGATCTGTCACTCCTCCAAGAGACCACAGAAAGCAGGAGGTCCATCTCAAACTTTTTCTTCTGGAGTGCTCAGTGAGTGCCTTCTCAAGACTTGGTGGGCCCTTTCTTCTCAGCTTCTAAGAGTCGTCGTCTTCTTCTAGTGCTCCTGTGAGCTGTAGCTCAGCTTCAAGCTCCCTGGCTAACTCTTCATTGAAGAGATCAAACCCTTTAGCTGCTAAGACCTCTTCCATCCAGTCATCAGAAAGGGGTAGGAGTGCAGTGAGTGCAGACCTAGGTCACCATCTCTGGTGCCTACTAAAAGGAGGCAAAAAACTTCACCAAGCCACTGTTTAACCTCATGCTGCAATTCATGGTCCAAATTGAGTCTCTCTGATGCCTCCGCAAGACCAGTCACCAGGTATCTACGGTACTACTTGAAACTACTACTTATTCTGGGACTCCAGACAGGGTATCTCCTCTTTTGGAGGAAAAACTTCCTGTCCTTCTGAACATAGCAAGGAGTTATTCCCCATCCATTCACCTCACATTCACTCTTACAGGCCATACTGGTCTGAGAGGGACTTCAGGACTCTCCATTACAAACATAGACCCCAGGGGTCTCCTGGGGAATATTGACCAAGTTATCCAACCCTATCGCCCCAGCCCCTTACCTCTGCAATGTGCAGTCTTTCCCTTATTGGGCTTCTAGGGGTATTCAATTTCCTTCCTCTACGGGATGTTGTAGGTCTACTCAAGAGGACCAGTTGTACAGTCCCATTCTCTGTACTGGCAAGATCATAATAGCAAGAAAGAACATCTGCAGGATGCAGAAGGGCAATTGATTCCAGTAGCAGTATCCTCTTCCTTATCAGTCAAGGCAGTAGTCTCTTCTATTCCTAGCAAGCCTGATGATTTTAAGATTTTTCCAGGTCTTTTATGTGATATGGCAGAGATCTTGGAGATTCCTGTGGAGGTAGTTCAAGCAAATTCCAAAAATTATTGGATATTCTGCACTCCTCCATACCTGGTAGACTTGCTATGCCTATTAATGAAGGGCTTTTGGAACTGGCAAAAGAAAAAAACTGTGGCAGACCACAGAATCAGTGGTATCCATGGCTTAAAGAGCAGATAGATTTTGTCAGATCCTTTCCCAAGTGGTTGAATATTTCTACACCCACCCAGTTCCAGGATCCCTGGTATTGATGGTGGTGCACAGGGGTCCAATAACAACACAAAGAAACTTGCATTTTTTGGAAGGAAGACCTATTCCTCTGCAAGTCTGCAGATGTGTATTTCAAACTATCAGGCACTTTTGTCAATATATGACTACATCAGTTGGGACAAGGTATCACAAATTTATAGGACAGCTCTCACAAGAATGTAGAGAGGATTTGAAATCCATTTTGTCTGAAGGTCAGCCCGAACATTCCTCAGGCTGTTGCGTGCTTATGATACAGTAGCATGTTCAATGGCTACTTCCATCACAGTGCACAAGGCTTCATGGCTCCATTCTTCTGGAATACTAAACAAGGTCCAAACAATGATTGAGGACCTCCCATTTGAAGGTTTGCGACCTATTTAATGCCCGTACTGATGAAGCCTTGCATCCTTTGAAGGATTCAAGAGCCATTTTCTTCTCCTTGGGACTACATGCCAGTGTCTAGTAGGAAACAGGCCAGATCCAAAAACTTCATGAGACAGAGACCCTCTGCTTATTACTACAATCCAGAGAGGACACTGAAGCCACTAAATAGGGAGCAGACATTCCAATGCAGGAGACCTTCTGTCTTTTCCTTCTCTACTGTATGTCCCATGTCTACTTGACAGCAGTAAGTTTGACACCATTGTTGAGAACTAGTCCGAACCATTCCAAGATCTCTCTTTCCCCCCCATTTGGCAACTGCCATTTTATTTTGGGAAGCCTGGACTCTGATTACCTTAGACCAGTAAGTCTTCAAAATTTATAAGCAAAGGGGTATTTTATCCAATTTCAGTCACTTACTATCCCTACTCTCTTTCCCCATCCATCTTCAAGGATCCCTCTCACAAGACATTATTAAAACAAGAAGTGGATTCCTGTCTAAATTTCAGAACAGTGGAAGAGGTGCTTCTGGAATTCAGAGGGAAGAGGTTTTACTTCCATTATTTCTTTAACCCCGAAGAACAAGGGAGACTGGTACATGCTTCTAGATTTGAGAGATCCAACAAGTTCAACCATCACTTCAAATTCAGGATGGTAACTCTGGCAACCCTAATTCCCTCCTTAGATCTCCACGGCTGGCTTGTGGCTCTTGGCCTGCAAGATGCCTACTTTCACATTTTGACTCACCTGGCACATAGAAAATAACCCAGATTCCAAATAGGAGCCTCTCACTACCAGTATAGAGTCCTGTCCTGTCGTCTTTCAGCAGCACCAAGAATTTTCATTAATAGCGGTTGAATTTCGTGGAAGTATAGAATTTAGCATCGCAACTGCGGATAGCTAGGAAAGCTCTTAAAATATGGCTTTCATTCCAAATTCAAGGTCTCATGGGAGAGCACAAACTGGTTGTCCTTGGACAAAGATTTATATGAAATCACCACATCGACTGGATTGTTGTGAATGTCTGCTGTCTGACCAAATCAGCACAGTCACAAATTTGGTATTATGCCAAAAATAGCACTAAGGAAATTGCTTTGTAGAATCCAACTTTCTTCTTGGAACCAGAAATAAATATGGCCTGTCTGCAAAGATGAGTTTTATCTTGAAAATTATATTGCATCTACTTGTGGGCAGAAACTGTGGAATGGAAAATGTGAATTTGTAAACACATTTTAAAGAATTTATATTGTGGCTTTTTTAGTTGTTTAACATCTCTGTTAGAGACTTCTCTCGTATTCTTCCTGGCTAGCTTACTATTTAGTGTGACATCTTGGTGGTCCTCAATAGCCCCGTTTTCTTTTTGGATTAGCCACTGATTTGGGGTCCAGATTTTCATCCTTTTTATAGTTGAAAGGCTATACTTGTTAGACTAATACATTCCATTTAACAATTCTTATATTCCTTTCTGTCTCACTTTTACACCTTTCATCTTCTGATCCGCTGGATAGAAATGTTTCTGCCAAGCCCTCAAACATTTCCTTAAATATTGCTTTATTCACTGCACCTAGTTCACTTCATGGTCAATGAAAAATGTGATTTACACACTACTGGATAGCAAATAGTAATATTCCAAGACCAGCTGCTTTTATTCTTTATAACCATGTTTTTTCTTTCACTAAGATAATGAGCTTCAGCCCTCAGGATCTGCGAAGACGCCTGTGGGTCATTTTTCCTGGAGAAGAAGGTTTAGATTATGGAGGTGTTGCAAGGTAAACTAAAGAAATGTGTGTTTCACATAACAAATCAATCTGAACACCTCATTCTATGAATATTTGGTGTGAAAGATTCCCACAAGGAGATGTTTTGTTTGCTGTCTTTTTAATATGCCAATGAGAGTTTTCCCCTCTCTCTCTCTCTCTATAATATCACCTCTCCAATTCTAAAATGCATTGTCAAAACTATTGTAGGAGGATGCGTCTTCCTGTGTGAACATATATAAAGTTTAAAGTGCCTCAATAAAGTTTAGAGCAAGCATTTATGCAACTCTGCACAACTCATAAGACAAAACCGTGAACTGCAGATTAGAGATTTATTGAAATACCTACTAAATGCTTTCTTATTCATTATTCTCAAAATTTGCTCCATGTGCAAGTCTTTTTATAGTACTTAAAATGAATATGCACAGACTACTTGCAGATCTGTTTTTGCTATACTTTGTTTTTTTTATATGCAATATTACAAATTTAACCTTATTTAGTATTGTCAATGTGATATAAAATGCAAGATGACAATATTGTGACGGGAGAGACAGTAGTATATTTCATGCGATTTGCTTTTTAACCTTGGGATTATACTTGAATTTTAATTTGAAAATAAATATCAAACACACATGCTTCCTACCAGGAAATTCTAATTTGTATTTAGTCTTAAGGTTAAAAAGTGAATTCTTGAACTTATGCTCCCAGCAAAGAATTGGAACCAAGTTGTAGTATAATATGGATACCTCTTCCGCAAAAGGTGATAGTGATAATTTTTTTAAAATATGAACCTGTCAGAATTGATCTCTACCAGATTTCCTGCTTCTCTTAGAAAAGCAGCCCTTGTAAATATCTGCCACAGAAAAAAAGAAATTAACTTTCTAAACCAGAAATGCTCACTGAACTTAAGCACCCAGGCATATGTTAATGGGTACAATAAACTAAAGCTTAATTCAGTGATGACCTCATTTGAGAACTAGCCAACTCTGGGCATTAGACGTTCTACTTTTTTGAGCTGCATTAGTAAACCATGTAGCTTACTGACACCTACTGTCTGTTAGCAATTGGTAACTTAATAATTTTCTGGACAGGCCAGTTTTACCAGTTGAGCACCAGCCAATCCCTAAAATAATTTTTAGCATATGTAGTAGCAAGGATACTTTCTAATGTCATCCCATTTTCTTTTGAAGTCTTCATGATTTTTTTGTTTTTTGTGTGGTTTCAGGGAATGGTTCTTTCTGTTGTCACATGAAGTGTTGAATCCAATGTATTGCCTGTTTGAATATGCAGGGAAGGATAACTACTGCTTACAGATAAACCCAGCTTCTTACATTAATCCAGACCACCTGAAATACTTCCGTTTTATTGGCAGATTTATTGCCATGGTAAGTTCAGATAATCAGTGCTCATCCACCATAGTGTGTGTTTATTTTTAAATGGTTAGTTTAAAACACAGCAGTAGTTTCAAATCAAGAGATGAACTATTTAGTGCTTTGTTGCCAGATGGCTGGCTGTAACAGCTAATACATTCAGATCAAATTTTGAGGTGTGCCATTAGTAGTGATGGTATTACAGAACATCTTACAACACCTTTGGGCTCCAGGGTTTATTTGATACACTATACTGGAATATTAGGTAACCAAGCATCCTTTGGATCATTCCTGGTCTGTTTTCATGTTTTTTAGGCTTTGTTCCATGTGAGATTCATAGATACAGGTTTCTCTTTGCCATTCTATAAGCGTATCCTAAACAAGCCAACAGGACTCAAGGATTTAGAATCTGTTGATCCAGAGTTTTACAACTCTCTCATCTGGGTAAAGTGAGTTTCTAACTTTTTCATTCGTTCTTTAAATAAAAATCCAGATGTTTTTGATGTTTCATTTTATTTGTGTAATTTAGATGTAAATTTGAAATGTTTTGCAGACAGATTTTGAATAACAGAACTGTATAAATTGCAGACCAGCACTGAACTTCTTGCATTTTACTATAATTCCAACCTACATGTTCAGTAGTTCGGTAATGCTAAGGTTAGCTGTCCTCCATAATTCACTAAATATTACATAAACTAGAATTCTGTTTCTGCTTGTTTTCCCGTTGAATTAATCTGAGCATAAGCAGTCTTACACATTGTTGGAAATAGAAATGTCTGAATAGATAATCAAATATTGTTTCCCTAACAGTAGATTCAATATTTAAAAAAAACATCTTCAGTGTAAGTTAATGTAAAAGGTGTTTCAGTGGAATCAGCTAATACCCAAACCCAGTATTACTTTCTTTTCAAAAAATTCTTTTCTTTTTATGAAAAAACAAAACCAAAAATAGGCAAAGTATTAGGATGTCTGAAATGAACAGTTAGTGGATCTCAACTTATCCTCACTTCCATCTAATCCTTCATCAGTCACCCCATCCAAATTCTACTCGTCTCATAAAACTTTCAAAAAAATATACTCCATAGTGTGTAAAAAAAAAAAAAAAAAAAATTTCTAAAGCATTTAAAGCACTTCAAAGTTAAACTTGATTAAAACCCCTCTGCCTCTTCCTATCCTTGACTCCTCTGCTTCTTTGCACCCCCTCCTTTGACCCCATGATCTTTCACCTCTTTTCTCTCCCATCTATGCCCTCTCAATATCCTGTCCATGCTCTATGCACCCGTACCTCATAGTTTTCCCCTACCTTGAAGGGCCCTTCTCCCCTGCAAGGGAGACAAAACAAATTTAGAGTTTGTTGGCCCAAGTCATTTTGGAAAGTTGAGTAAAAACAAGTTATAAAACTTCAGGTGTATTTTGAAAACATCATAACGTTAAGATTTTTTTTAAGCAAACTTCCAGAAAAAACTCTATTCTTGATTGAGGCGTAATATTAAAAATTTCAGTAAGATTAATTACTTTCTGGGGAAAGTGGAGGAAGATTTGAAAATAACGCCAAAAAATGGAAAGCTAGATTCAACCTGATGATTAACAAGGAGCTGATCCATAATAATGTAAATATAAGAGAAAAATGGGCCCTGTGGATGTCATCAGTAGCAAAAACTATAGGATTGTAGTTATTATTTATAAAGCATCTGCATTGCTGGAGCACTCAAGATACTTTATTTTATAATAAAATAATATGAAGAATGTAGTTTTAAAATGCCTTATAAACTTAACAAATAAAAACAGGGAGGAGTCTCTTTAAAATGAAGGAAATGGAAACTGGGAGTAGGAAACAATAATTACAAGTCTTTTAAGGGTCAAACTTAAAAACACTTTTTGGAATAATAAATTTTAATAAAAAGACAGTACTTACTTAGTTCTACTTGAGTGCAGGGGACTGGACTGGAAGACCCCTTGAAGTTCCTTCCAGTCCTACATTCCTATGATTCTGTGACACTGAGCTATATTTAAAACTATGGAGAAATTGATTGAGACAGGTTTCATAAAGAAGTCAGTCCCACATCTGCAGAGTCACCACAGAAAGGCCCAGTGGCTTAGCAGTTTAAGACTGAGTGAAGGGAACTTTTAGCTAGTAATTGGGGTTTGAGCAAGGTACCCATGAAACTGAGGCTTAGAAAGGAAGTATAATCACTAGAGCTTATATATTTATCGGCTTTAAAGTCAAAAGTTCCATCATAAAATCAGCTTGGTATATCATCATCAGCTAAAGGGGGGGAATGCAGGGATGCATTTTTTGATACAGTACGATCACGTTAACTCCAGATATCAAGTACTTCATTCTGCATAAGCTGAAAATGGCAGAAAAGCCCTGCTGAAAGACCTACAAGAGGGAAATAACAATAAACGATCCTTGTAATCATGAGAGGGCATGTGTTGCTGATGCAAAGCCATCCAACTAAATTACTGTTTAGCCTGCACACATTGTACAAGTAGAAAAGTGTACATGTAGCATCAGAGACATAGCTTTTATTGGAAAGTAGTCAAAAGTGATTCTTAAGGTTGAGTCATGAACTCCGAAAAAGTTTATTTAATAAGACTCTTGATAAAAACCTCATCTAATTGGCACAGGATTTCTTTGCAGTTCTTTACAATACGTGGTGTTTGCTTCTTGCAGAGAAAACAATATTGAAGAATGTGGCTTGGAAATGTATTTCTCAGTGGATAAAGAAATTCTAGGCGAAATAAAGAGCCATGATTTGAAACCTAATGGTAGCAACATTCTGGTCACAGAAGAAAATAAAGACGAATATATTAGGTAAGAACAAATGAAGTTTTTTTTTAATCTATTCTTTACCTCCATCTATTTCTTTCCCTAGTTAAAGCAGGAGTTGAATTTGTCTAGCTACATAATTTAAAGCCCACAGAAATACTTTAAATGAACAACTCATAATGTTAGCAGCAAGTGACTGTTCTGAATGTTGGTTCTGAAAAGTGACTTTTAAAAGAAGCTGAAGAGCCACTTTTATACTGAAGATGTTCAAGCTTAATGTCCAATATGCTCTGATAGTCAAAAATCTGAATGTTAGATTATAAACCATTTCAGAGTCTACTGAGATACTAGCCTACCACTTTTATACTGTCAGATTTAAAACTTTTGTTTACATGTCACGTGTTTTTTAATGTTTCTTTCTTATTGTCTGTTTATCAAAAATATGTTTAGAAGTTCTGTTCTCAGCCGGTTGTCTGTTAGTTGCACCTGTAGTGCAGTCAAAATGCTTATTTTGTGATGTCACAGTCAGAGGTCTGGAAAACATGGTGGTAAATATGAGATTGACTTCACCACAGGAACATTCTGAAGCTGTGTTGGGTGGGAGGGATTCTTTATTTGAAAAAGACACTGTTATGTTGAATACTAGCAAAGGGAATGCAGGAGTGTATGGGCCAAGTAAACTTGTTAATATTGAAGTCAATTCCTCCAAATTTGCTGTAGTACGAAAACCCTCCTTACAGATATGGACTTTCTGAAATAATACCTTACACCAGTGATGTGTATTGGAGGCACAGAATAAACTCAATCTCATTTTTTCATTTCTAAATGATTTATTCTATTAAGATTACTGTTGGTTGGCAGGTCTTGGTATAATTGCATGACTGAGCTGTGATAGTGTCGAACATTTCTAAATAAATAACACTAAGTCACACAAAGGGTAACACATTAGATAGGGAACACTTTTATATTTTGGAAGATATTAATAGAAAAAACCCTGAACAGAATCTGCAAAAAAAAAAAACCCTTCTCTTCTAGCTTCCAGCAGCCCAGGTAAAGCTTGGATTCCTATTGCACTCCCACTTCTCTGTCTCTTCCTCTGTACCCTGCTTTGTCTCCTGAGTTGCTAGGATTGATATCCGAAATTAGCCTTCTCTCCTCTAGACCCCAATTCTCCAGGTTAGGCTTGAATTCAGCATAATATCTGCTTCTCCCTGGGTTCAGGTTCTCCGGGTCTCCTGCCTGCTTTTCACCCTTTTATTTATGGAGAGTGGAATTTCTGACACAGAGCAAAGTTTCATGATTAACAGACACAAATATGGAACTTTCCAAATGGACATAGTCGTTTCTTGGTAAGCTAGCAGTCCTCATTATCTTCACCAGTACAACTTGACCTAGTTTTTCCCTTTTCATGGTTAATGACTGAGATTTCTGGGGAGAATATTGGACAAAAATACAGCTTTTTGCTTTTTTCTTGAATACCTAGGGACTGCTGTGCACTCATTAGTATAATCGCTGGATAGATACCGCCTTCTCTTTGATCGTGTAAGCTTTTTCTTAGCGGAATGGTCAGAAATGAAAGGTTTTAACTTTCACTTCAATGCTGGTTTGCACTGTATTGAGATAAGGTTACAAATTATGTGGTGTTTTGTCCTCAGAACTTTCCATAATACTCTTTAACATAGTTCACAGTTCATCACAAAGTGGGCTAACAAAAGAAATGTGGATCTGGGCAGCTTGGGACAGTTTAAATGACAGATTACCTTATCTTTTTCCTTTTCCAGGTTGGTAGCAGAATGGAGACTTTCCCGAGGTGTTGAAGAACAGACACAAGCTTTCTTTGAAGGCTTCAATGAAATTCTTCCACAGCAGTACTTGCAGTACTTTGATGCCAAGGAACTAGAGGTGAGGGACTTATTTGGGTATGGGTAAGTACGGTTACAATTAAAGTGAACAAGACTCAGTGGGAGTCTAGCCCTCAATTTGCAAAACAGAGCTGTGTGATTGTTGAAGAAACTGTTGGTTAGTGGTGAAAATTTTTCCTAAACAGTTTCTTTGGTTAATACATTTCCCCCAGGAAGCATTTTTTATTTAAAAACAAAAATATGGAGAAGTTATATACACAGAAGAGAGCAGTGTTACTGTTCACACTGGGTAGTCATTTTTAATATTTCTTTTAACCGAGCTCTATATTTGAGGTCCAAAAACAGGCAGTTGTTCATCTTTTCATTAGGGAAGATTATCCCATTCTGTCTGGTTTCTTCATAATCAGAGATTACCCTTTCCTATAGTAGGTCTGAATAAAGCTCTGTGTCTGTGAGGTCACCAGCATTACTGCTTATTGATAGGTGGAAGCAAGCAGCTACTTTAAAATAAAAAGTGAATATACAGTCATAGTAGGTGTTTCCAAGTGCAAGCACAGATGTCCTTTGCTGCCACTGTATAGAAGCCATTGAAACAAAATATTAGCTTATACTTCTATATTCTCCCCCGAAAAAGGTGCTTTTATGCGGAATGCAAGAGATTGACTTGAATGACTGGCAGAGACACACCATCTATCGGCACTACACCAGGACCAGCAAACACATTATGTGGTTTTGGCAGGTTTGTGGTTGATTTTTCCTTTATCTTTAAAAGTAAGAATTACAGAAGGAGTGGGACGATGCTACAGCACGATGAGTAAAAACCAAAATCACAAAGCAAGTCTGTGCTACCATAATAGGTCCAGTTCCACTTTATTTGTGCAAAGTAATGCACATTGGAAAACATAATCCCAACTATACATACAAAAAGATGGAGTCTAAATTAGTTGTTACCACTCAAGAAAGAGATCTTGGAGTCATGGTTGGCTCTCTGAAAACGTCTGCTCAATGTGCGGTGGCAATCAAATAAACTAACAGAATGATGGAACCACTGGGAAAGGGATGGATAGGACAGTAATTATCTTAATGCCACCATATAAATCCATGGTACACCCACACCTTAAGTACTGCATGCAGTTCTGGTCACCCCATCAAAAAAAAAGATATATTAGAATTGAAAAAAGTATAAAGAAGGGCAACAAATTTGGTTACGGGGATGGAACAGCTTCCATATGAAGAGAGAGTAAAAAGACTGGCTGTTCAGCTTAGAAAAGAGACGACTAAGGGGGAATATGACAGAGGTCTATGAAATCATAACTGCTGTGGGGAAAGTGAATAAGGAAGTGTTGCTTACCCCGTCATATAACACACATACTAGGGGTCATCCAATGAAATTATTAAGCAGCAGGTTTAAAATTAACAGAAGGAAGTACTTCACACAACACAGTCAACCTGTGGAACTCATTGTCAGGGGATATTGCGAAAGCCAAAACTATAATGGCGTTCAAAAAACAAATTAGACAAGTTCATGGTGAATAGTTCCATCGATGGCTATTTGTCAAGATGGTCAGGGATGCAACTCCTAGCCTCTGACTAGCAGAAGCTGGGAGTGGACGACAGGGTGGATCACTCAATTGCCTGTTCTGTTCATTCCCTCTGAAGCACCTGGCATTGGCCACGGACAGAAGACAGGAGACTGGGCTAGGTGGATCATTAATCTGATCCAGTGTGTTCGTTCTTATGTTCTTTATGTTAGGCTATCATGCAGCCAGACAAAATGATCTGGCTGACACCTTCCTCCATTCTCCAGTAGTCAGACAAGCAGAACGAAAATACCAGGTTCCATCCCAGGATTTGAGCAGTTCTATCTACGTCCACTCCTGACTTTTTAGATGGATCCATAATGAATGAGAGAATTTGTCAGAGCTGTGCTAGGTCACCCCAAGACAGACACTAAAAAGCTTGGTGTTTTTGGCGGAAAAATTTATTCCAAGGAAATCTATAACTTCAGATTGCCAACTATCACACCTGATTGTTGCAGTATGACTTCTCCAAGTAGGAAGCCATATCCTGTTTAGTCACCAAGCTGCCTGAAGATTCAAGGGAGCAGTTTCAGTCACTCATGGCTGAGGATTGCCTCATAGCTTATTCAGTGCTGCACACTTCTCAGTCTATGGCAACGGATGTAATGATGCAATTCTTGGGAATCCCAGTAGAGGTGCAACAAATGATTAAGGGGCTTCCCCTTAGAAAGGTGTGCCTTGTTCTTTTCCAGAACAGATAAGACTGCACACTCTAAAGCACTCCATAGAAATAGAGAACACAGCAATGGCTGAAGTGTTAAATGCCTTTTTTGTTTGTTTTCAGCAAAAAGATTAGCAGTGATCAGACGAATAACATAGTAAACATCAGTGTAAATGGGATAGTTTCTAAGGCTAAATCTGGGAAAGAACAAGTTAAGAATTACTGTACTTAGACAAGTTAGATGTCTTCAAGTTGGCAGTGCCAGACAAAATACATCCTGGAATACTTAAGAAACTGACTGAAGAGATCTCTGAGCCATTAGCAATTGTTGAGAACTCATGGAGGACTGCAGAGATCCCAGATGACTGGAAAAGGGCAAATATAGTACCTATCTATAAAGTGGGAATAAGGACAACCCAGGGAATTATAGACCTGTCAGCTTACCGTCAGTACCTGGAAAGATTATGGAGCAAATAAACAATTAATTTGTAAGCACCTAGAAGATAATAAGGTGATAAATAACAGTCAACATGAATTTGTCAAGAACAAATCATGTCACGCCAACCTAATATCTTTCCTTGACAGAGTAACAAACCTTGTAGATGGGGGGGAAGCAGTTGATGTGATATCTCAATTTTCTTAAGGTTTTTGCTACTGTCTCTCATGACCTTCTCATAAGCAAACTAGGGAAATTTGCCTAGATGAAACTACTATATGGTGAGTGCACGATTGGTTGGACAGTTGTACTGTTTTAGTTCACTGTCACGTTGAAAGGTCATATCAAGCGGGGTCCCACAGGGATCTGTCCTAGGTCTTGTTCTATTCAGTATCTTCATGAATGATTTGGACAGTGGCATAAAGAGTGCACTTATAAAGTTTGCCGTTCTAGGAAGGGTTACAAGCACTTTGGAGAACAGGATTGGAATTCTATATGATGACAAACTGGAGAAATAGTCTGAAATAAATAGGCTAAAATTCAGTTGGGACAAATGCAAAGTAGTACACTTAGGAAGGAAGAATTGATTGCACAAATACAAAATGGAAAATGACTGCCTAGGAAGGAGTACTACAGAGAAGGATCTGGGGTTATAGTGGATCATAAACAAAATGAGAATCAACACTTGCAAAAAAAAGCAAACATCATTCTGGGATGCATTTGTGGGAGTGTTGGAAGCAAGACATGAGAAGTAATTCTTCCACTCTACTCAACACTGTTAAGATCTCAACTGGAGTATTGTGTCCAGTTCTGGGCACCACACTTCAGAAAAGATGTGGACAGATTGGAGAAAGTCCAGAGAAGAACAACAAAAATGATTAAAGGTCTAGAAAACATGACCTATGTGGAAAAATTGAAAACACTGGGTTTCTTCAGTCAGAAGAAGAGAAGACTGAGGGGGGAAGTACCTAAAGAGTTGCTCTAAAGAAGAGGGTGATAAATTGTTCTCCTTATCCACTGAGAACAGGAAAGAAGTAATTGCCTTTAATTGCAGCATGGGAGATTTAAATTAGACATTAGGAAACTGTCAGGGCAGTTAAGCACTGGAATGGATTACCTAGGAAGGTTGTTGAATCTCTGTCATTGGATGTTTTTAAGATCAGGTTAGACAAACCCCTGTCAGGGGATGGGCTAGATAATAGGTGGTCCTGCCTCAGTGCAGGGGACTGGACTAGATGACCTCTTGAGGTCCCTTCCAGGCCTGCATTTCTATGATTCTCTGATAAGAATAGTTCTGAAGTGCTTGGGACTCTACACCTCCACAATGAAAAGGACACTATATCATCCTCTATACCAGCCTAGACAGCAATATTACCATCAGGCAGACCAACCTAAGAAGAGGAAAAGATCACAGAGGAGGCAGCAGATGCCTGCCTTTTCCTCAGGTAAAGGCATCCCCAGTCCTCAAAATAGCAGATTTGACTCATTTGAGGACAGCATGCCAGTTGACCTGGATCCATCTGGCCCTTTCCTGCCTTTCTCGAACAGTTTACCCCATTTCCTGCAGACGTTTGTAGAGCAACAGCATGGTCCTCAGTCTGTACTTTTACCAGACATTCCAGACTGTTGCTTCAAGGAAAGATCCAGACGTAGGCAAGGCAGTCCTACAGTCCCTCTTCTGATGAGACTTGGAGCCCCACCTCCTGAGGTAACAGCTTGGGAGTCACCTACAATGTAATGGACATATGTAAGCACTCAAAGAAGAAAAAGCAGTTAGTGACCACCTTGTGACTGCTGTTTTTCTAAATGTGTTGCATGTGTCTGTTACACGACCCACCCTTCTACCCCAGTGCATCAGAGTCTACCACTGGATTCTAGAGCAAAGGAACTGGAGGAGGGGTGAGGCTTTTCTGCCCTCTGAGGAGCTGAGCAGTGGGCAGGGCTGCCCAGTGGGTACTGCTGGGGAAAATTCTCCAGCACCAGTGCAGATGCCTACAGTGTAATGGACATATGCAACACAACTCAGAACAACAGTTAGGAGAAAGTAAGTAGCCTTTCTTTCTATCTAAGAACTTGCAGCAAAGCCCACCCTTCTATCATGCATCTTATTAATAAAGCCCTACACAGATCAGGAAAACATGCTACCTGCTAAAAGAAAGAAATGGCCATAAGGTGTGAAGAAGTAGTTGCCCTAGCAGTGCTGATAGTTTTCAGCTTTATGATAAAGTATTTCACAACTTCTGCTGGGATGGACCTAAGATCAGAGAGACTTGTTAACAGGTTTCCTCAATTTAGGAGTAAAAACCTGCCTTGTAGGGGCAGCTAGTGACTGGCGCTACTGACCATTCTGAACCCCAAAGCACTAAAGGTACTCCAGTATCCTGCCCAGCTGTCCCTCTGCGTCCCTGGGGCTTTATTACAAAGTGTGAATCTGAAATGGAGACAGAGCATTAGTGATGCTACTGTCAGTCCCTGCATACAGCAAGCCTGGAAATACGTATTTTCCTGCAGGTGCTGGAGACATTAATTCCCTTATGACTGCCATGACCCTTGGAGAACTAGATGTTTGGCTGTTGGCAATAGGCACTACAGCTTAGTTATTCAACCGGAGTTTAATTTTTCTGTTATCAAAATTACATTCTGCTCTCTTCCCTCCTCCCCCAATATATTAATACTGCCACCAACATGGGAATATAGTCCCAGGAAGGGTATGTTTCCTGTTACACCAGCAGAAAGCCGATCTTTCAGTCAGACATTAGCATGTCAAATGTTGGATACTGAGTGTCTGATCTTCAAAATGAAGATTAGAACGGTGTAGTATTAAATGATGATCACCTTTTGGACAGTTAGTATTTTAGAATATTTTTCAGAAACCTATTTTCTGTCTTTCCAAAAATAAAAATATTTAAGAGCTATCTTGATGCGCTCCAAAGAAAATTCTGGTAGTCACTTATGCAGACAGAAACTCAACATGTTCTTAATTCTGAATAAAGAAACCAAGTAACTTAAATGTAACATAACATGTAACTTTTTATGTTCCTCTTCACCTAACTCATGTTCTTTCGGGCAAGTAATTTAACCTCTCTATTCAGTGCCTTATTTGTGAAATGGGGATCATAATGCTTCCCTAACTTTGTAAGGTGCTGAGAGAGACTTTATTAATGCATACTATTACTGCTCCAGAGGATTTTCACAGTAATATAACTAATTGGTTAATTTATGGTCATAGATGTTCTTTGTGAAAATAATTGTGTGTAGAAGGCGCACCTACATATCTGTTTTATATTCGTTCCCTTTCAGTTTGTGAAAGAAATAGACAATGAGAAGAGAATGCGACTATTGCAGTTTGTTACAGGAACATGCAGATTACCAGTTGGAGGATTTGCTGACCTCATGGGTATGTAGAATAATCCTTCTAATGTATTAGCTCATTTTTTAAAAGGACAAATTGTATTTTGTGATTGTTTATGAACAGCTTTTTTGTAATGAATCGAATCAAATACATTTCACTAGCTATTCTCATAATTCCCCATTATATTTCAACCATGGCAGGGTGGAGAAAAACATACACTGATCTCGAGTGCTCCCAGACTGCCTTCAAAACCATTTCTTTAAGTTTGTGCACTTCACCATGTAAATGGTTTGATCTGGCTGGAGATGAGTGATTGAAGGCAGACTTCTTTATTCTTCTATTGCCAGTAAAGATAATCTTGTCTTTTTGGGGTGCTTTAGATTTGATGTGTAGAATATTATCTACTGCATTAAGGAAAGCTAGCTATGTCCCACACTTTCTCATGCCAGTTGCAAATGTGGGTATCACTTTAAAATACTTGATTTTTATTGCAGGGAGCAATGGACCCCAAAAGTTTTGTATTGAAAAAGTTGGAAAAGAAAACTGGTTACCCAGAAGTCATACTTGGTGAGTACTCGTTAGATTAGAATATTATTGTCCTTCTAATAATCCTTTGTTAGACTACTTTAATATTTTAGCAAGGGTTAATATAGCAACAGTTTATTTTGGGACTCTAAGCATAAGTGATGCTCAGAAATATATAGGGGTCCAGAGATTACAAAGAAAAATTAACTCTGGCCTGGAATCTGCTTTACAGCCATAATCACCCTGTATTCTGCAAATCCTACATTAGCTTTAGCGAAAGTGGAGAATGCCCAGGACCTTTTGGAGTCGAGCCTTAAGTATGGATAATCATTTTGAACTGAATCGTAGTTTAGTATAGAACCAAAACAATTTTATAGTTCTTACTCTAAACCTTAGTGATCCACATATTTGTTTCCAGTGGGTAATCAACCATTTATTTTTTTTAACTTGATTTACATTTTTATTGCCCTCCATTTGTTTTTCTGGCCAGCTGTAGCAAACAATACCCTCTGCAAAAGTGGAACTGCCTGTAAAAGGAAACTGACCCCACACTTCAAGAAGGATGTGGGAAAATTGGAAAGAGTCCAGCGGAGGGCAACAAAAATGATTAGGGGGCTGGAGCACATGACTTACGAGGAGAAGGCTGAGGGAACTGGGATTATTTAGTGTGCAGACAAGAAGAATGAGGGGGGGGGGGGGTTGATACAGCTTTCAACTACCTGAACGGGGGTTCCAAAGAGAATGTATCTAGACTGTTCTCAGTGGTACCAGATGACAGAACAAGGAGTAATGGTCTCAAGTCTAGGTTGGATATTAGGAAAAACTTTTTCACTAGAGGGTGGTGAAGCACTGGAATGGCTTATCTAGGGAGGTGGTAGAATCTCCTTCCTAAGAGGTTTTTAAGGTCAGGCTTGACAAAGCCTTGGCTGGGATGATTTAGTTGGGGATTGGTTCTGCTCTGAGCAGGGGGTTGGACTAGATGACCTCCTGAGGTCCCTTCCAACCCTTATATTCTATGATGAGCATCACATAATCCTAGTTATTTTCCTTCTACAGCTAGATCCAGATAGAAAGCATTTCTTCCGGCACTGATTGTGCCTCAGTTGATAGTTTGGTGCTTGGTATGTTTTGATGGACATGTTAGGAGTCAAGTATTTATATTGCATGAAATGTATGAATGCTTTGGAGTATGGCAGGGAAGGCACAAATGATATTGAGACTGCTTTTTGGAGTGTGGTATGGGGTATACATTGGACTAGTGCTCTACAGCTGAGATAGATGTTTCAGTAAAAATAAAGTATTGACACAAAATGGAGCCAGGATAGTCAGAAATTATGAATAGCTGTAACTCTGACTTCAAGTTTCAGAGTAACAGCCGTGTTAGTCTGTATTCGCAAAAAGAAAAGGAGTACTTGTGGCACCTTAGAGACTAACCAGTTTATTTGAGCATAAGCTTTCGTGAGCTACAGCTCACTTCATGCGATGAAGTGAGCTTTAGCTCACAAAAGCTTATGCTCAAATAAATTGGTTAGTCTCTAAGGTGCCACAAGTACTCCTTTTCTTTTTCTGACTTCAAGTTGTTTCTTATATAGCAATTTTTTCCCTTGTAACTGCACTTTCTATAAATAAAGCTTTAATCTTAGCTCATAGCCAGCTGTCTTTTGTAAGAATATCCTTGGGCAAGTCACCTGCAGTCATTGAACCTGGAACCTCCAGATCTAAAAGCATGAGCTTCTACTGCTTGAGCTAAAAGACAAAATCTGTTAGCACAGAGGCAAGGACCCGTAACTCTGTCTATGTGGTGCAGTCACTATCAGGAGACAGTGTCATGCTGTTAGTGTAGGTTACATAAACATCTGGCCAAAGGAATGTCTCAGTTAGTTGCCAGTTTCGAAAGCTGTAAGGGTCTCTGGAATTGTTTCCTACTGTGGTAAATCTTATATAAAGAGGATTGAATGCCAGCACAGTCTGACTGTTGCCATTTTAACATACTAAATTTGTTCCTTCCTGCATCAAGAGAAGCTCAAATTTTTCATGACTTTAAAGTTTAGTTGATTATTATATATTGTTAGAATCCTGCCCTTATTCACTCCAAAATAACTTGAACCTTTCAACAGCCAGAACCTGTCTTTAACGTACAGCATGGTCTCCATATTCTGTGGCATTGTCGTACAGCATGCTGAAAATTCTATGGCAGCTTCATTTATTTTTTTTTGAAATACTGTGAATAAATCATGAGGATCTGTTTGTTATGATATTTAAATTCTCTGCCTGTAAAGGCATGGGGAGGCAGTTTGGGATTGGGTAAGCATTTTAGCTTTATATTCCTGCTAAAATGTTTAGCGGTGAAATAGTTGAGTGTGGACATTGAAACATATAGATGCCAATTTTAGAATCGACATATCATTGAGATAAAGGTCAATTGAAACCTCACAAAGCTGCTGTCTGCAAATTGAGGGAGAGAATACTGCTTCTCTTTTATACGTGAGTCGCATTTTCAAGGTTATTTTCACAAAAATGTATTTAATTTAAAGTTGAAAGTCAGACAAATATACTGTGGCAAGGGGTAGTTGTCTCTGCAAATTCTACAGCTGCACAACTAGACTGCACAGCTATTGTGTAACTTAATTTAAAAATTGCATATAAACTTACTTCCAAAAAAGTCAGCATTAATCTGGTCTCATTCCATCAATCACAATGCATTTATATTAGAAAATTTCCCCTTTGACTTAAAAAAATAAAAACAGAAAAGATGCAACTTACTCTTTGGTAGACCCTTTCCTTCAGCCATTTTCATTTTTCTCAGGGGGAAAAAAATAAGCAGTTTTAAGTAGAGTAATATTACCAGTGCATACACTTTTAAAAGAGACTAATGATTTTGGGTGCCCAGCTTAACACTTTAAAGGGATCAGATTTTTAGTTAGTGGATAAGTGCGCCACACTTCTGGAAATCCAATCTCTTTCAAGTGTGTCAAGATTTGCACCCAAAAATAGGGACATCTGAAATCACTGGTCACCTTTTGAAAATGTGTAGACCCAGGCTATCAGTAGATTTTTTTTTTCTCCATCTAAATATAAAATAAATAGCTGTGTAATAAGTGTGATTTCTACTCTGGATAGTGGGGAGTTGAGTACCCTGGATTTATGTTCAAGGTGCATCTGTTAGTAAAATGATTGGTTTTGTTGTGTTTTAATTTTTTTAAATTCTTTTTTAGAAGTTGTTTAATTTTTATTTTCAGTTTCAATCGCTTGGACCTGCCACCCTACAAGAGTTATGAGCAGTTGAAGGAAAAATTATTATTTGCAATTGAAGAAACAGAAGGATTTGGGCAAGAGTAATCACATGTGTGAATTTGCACCCCGAAGAACATGAACTTGTGTGATGTATGTTCTTCTCTTCCTCTGCTTGTTGCACATCTCATTGTAAAGTAAACTTGACTAGGATTTATTTAAACAATTACTAGTGTGTAAGTAAATGGATGTTATCCTGAGACTTTATCCCCACTAACTCTGGATTTCTACAGAGCCCTTCCAGAAATCAAATCAGCAAATTATTCATCTACAAATGAAATGTGACCTAACTAGAGATTTAATACAGCTCTCAGCTCTGCTTTGTTTCACAATTCATTAATTAGAATGTGTCCTCCTTAATGACAGTTTTTTAAAAACTGGGCTCTGTCTTTCCTTTTTAGTAGCATTTCTTTTGCTACTGATGCACTGGGAAGTGCAATGCTGCAGCATCCTCATAAGCCTCTTTACAACAGTGTTATTAGAGCCAGCTTGTAACCAGCCTCTGGGTACTATGAGCAGATCCATTGCTTGGCTGTTGTTTCTTACTCAAGTGTGGCCTGACTGTTTGTTTGTTTGTTTTTTCCCCTCCTGGAGCTTGTTCACGTTTCATTTTGATTCAGATCATTGCTAAGGGGGGTGTAGAACTACTGCACATGTCCAGAGTATAGCTTGTTTTGTTTTTTAAATCCTGTTAATTCTGGCATGATAACCTGTCTGAGGTTGTTGCCATGTTTGAGCGCTCTCTCCTATCTCAGAAGAATTTTGATCCATTTCCATATAATACACACACTTAATGTCAGATACAATATTAACACTGTGGTACTTCAACACTCATTTTGCAAAATGAGACCATCTGGGATTTCAAGTAAATGCACTGAATACATTTGCAGATTGCTGTTTCTTATCAAATGAGTTAATGGAAAGTAGACTTGATGTTGCTGTTAAGTGCCCAATCAAATAGTTTTCTTCTAGGATTTTATCCTGTTGTCAGGAAGAGGTATACCATGTAACTGGATTCTAAAACATGGCTATAAAGCAGCCTCAAAATTGTATTGCTTTATAATTTTAGTGGAGAACTGATGTGCTATAATTGGCTAAGAAATAGTCAGTCCTAGAAAGTTTAGTCAAGGATTGCAGACGTCCAAATGTTGATATATCAGTAAATTCAGTAACTCCGTAGAGGTTAGAACTAATGTGTTCAGACTAACTCGGCCCTGAGTTGCTTCTGAGCAGTAACTTCTGTAGTGTGTGTTCTTTCTGATTTGGACGGATAACACCTTTCACTTCCTGTTATCTGTTAGTATTACAATTTTCTAACAGCATACAATAGTATTTTACATTATACTTCCTCTTTTGGAATTAATGCACTTTCTGTATATGGTCAGCTCTCTCCCTGGCCTTCCTTCCTCCGGATGATTAAACTTCAATGGGATGAGTTTCTAACTATGGGAAGAGAGATGACGCTTGAAACGGCAGTAGTGCATGTTAATGCATACCTGCTTCTGCCTCCAGAGTGTTACAGTGCCCTTTGGAAGGCTTCTAATATTAGAGTTGAAAGAGGACAGATGGGCACTGTCCAATCGAACTTTCATCTGGGAAGAAAATGTTTCTTAACATTTATTGTGAGGGATTTTCTGTACCAGGTCATGCAAAGGGATCAGTTGTTCCTCAGCATGTGCTTGTAAGAAGGGGGAATGGCTTAGACCTCTAGTGTTTTTACTTTCTTTGCCATGCATAGTCCAAGAAATGCATGTAAACATGTTGCTGGTTTTAGAGAAATTGACCCACTTTTATCTTTTCCCTGGTGGATGAGAAGTGAACTGACTTTATCTTACCTGGAGGAATGTCTGCCAACTCCCAAAACATCTGATGAATATCTTGCAACATATGGCTCATGGAACAAAAGCCTGATAAATATTTTCTGTTGATGATTCTTACAATGAAGCCTAGTTATCTAACATATTTACGAGAAAGATTAGATTAAGTGAGATAATGGGAGATTAAGCTATGGAAAATAGTTTTTGTGTTCTGCATAATGATTCATGTTTCATGTAGGGACCTAGATATATTAATGTATAAATATCACCCAGAAGGCTTTCTGCCCTATATTTTTAAAATAAAGAATAGTTATAGTTGAAATAGCCATAGCCCTAGTTCTATAGGGTGAGGCTGTTTAATATTTTTATGGTTGAAATGTTTAGTTCAGGAAAAAGGTAAATGCTTGTATATATTTTTGCAGTCCGGGGTCTCACTTACTCCATTTCTTCCTTTAATTTAAATGGCATGTTTATATGTCTTTACTGCTGTATTAGGGAGGGGGAAAGGGGGCTGGATATCCCAAGCACCAGAAGACATGTTATAAAATATTGCAAATAAGAAATATTTCACTGAAAAATTAATCTGTAAAATGAAATATTGAATTTTGGCCAAAATGTTAACATTTAAAAATAGGTTTATAGTAAATGTTTAAATTAGCAATATTTATGAAAACCATACTAAAAATTGCTTTTAAAATACATTCTGCTTTGTAAGCATTGGAAATGCTAACAGATCTGTTAATTTTTTACAGCATGTTTTGTTGAAATAAAAAGGAATTAATACGAGCAATTAATGCTCTCTTCTGCTCTTTACGGGGATCTGGGGAAACCATCATGTGCACAAGCACACGGTTTGGCACACCATGTGATGGGCAGAGTGACTTTGGACTCCAAGTGATCTTTGGTAGAGATTAATGAACATGTATCTGCCTTTCTTAAGTTGATTTAGCAGCCTGTAAATTGCAGTAAACTCATACTTTGTCTATACTGTATGCATGTGAGAATGTCAGTGGATCCAGTTACATAAGATTTACAATAACGCTATTTAGGATTTGGCTTTATGAAGATGTTAATTTTGATTAACATAAGTTCAGTGGATCAAAATTGTTACCGCTAACACAGTCTGGTATTTCTGGGTAGTTCAGAAAATGTTAACATATTAATGAAATGTGTCGTAAGAGAGTCATGACTTAAAATTTGCTGCAGTATAAATAGGGCCTACCAAATTTACGGTCCATTTTGGTCAATTTCAGTCACAGGATTTTTAAAATTATAAATTTTATGATTTCAGCTATTTAAATCTGAATTTTCATGGTGTTGTAATTGTAGGGGGCCTGACCCAAAAAGGAATTGGGGGGGGGGGTCGCAATGTTATTGTAGAGGGGGTTGCGGTACTGCTACCCTTATTTCTGCTCTGCTGCCCGTGGCAGCGCAGCCTTCAGAGCTGGGCATCCGGAGAGCAGCCGCTGCTGGCCAGGAGCCCAGCTCTGTAGACAGAGCCGCTGCCAGCAGCAGCGCAGAAGTAAGGATGGCCTGGTATGGTATTGCTACGCTTACTTCTGCGCTGCTGCCTACTGAGCTGGGACCTCAGTCAGCAGATGCCACTCTCCAGCTGCCCCCCTCTGACGGCAGCAGGACAGAAGTAAAGGTGGTATGATATGGCATTGCCACCCTTACTTCTGCCCTGCTGCTGGCAGGGCGCTGCCTTCAGAGCTGGGCGCCCAGCCAACAGCCGCCACTCTCCAGCCACCCAGCTGTGAAGGTAGCGCAGAAGTAAGGGTGGCAATACAGCAACCCCCATAAAATAGCCTTATGACCCCCCCCCCCCCCCCCCGCAACTCCGTTTTGGGTCAGGACTCCCAATTTGAGAAACACTGGTCTCACCTGTGAAATCTGTTTAGTGTAAGGTAAAAGCACACACAAGACTAGATTTCACTGAGGGCTGGGTGGAGGTTGGGGAAACAAGATTTCACTGTCTGTGATGGGTTTTTATCATGGCCGTGAATTTGGTAGGGCTCTAAGTATAAAATTTTATATATATATATAAAAATATATATAATTTTAATTTTAATAATTAATTTTAATAATTTTAATAATTTTAATTTTATATATATATAAATATATATAATTTTAATTTATCCAGTTGATTTGTGTAAAAGAAAAAATAATTTGTGACCAAATATATTGCAGTTTTTAATATATGACAAAAAAGCAAACTGGTATAACTCACCATTTATTTGTTTCATGTTTTCCTAACATTCTGCACTGGATTTGTAATCTAAACATCTTCCACTCCGTTGGTATCTCCAGCCCCCCTTCCTGTTTTTGTGTGTGTGTGGTGGCTTTTCATTTTCTTTCAGAATCATAGTTTGTAAATATGTGCTCTAGTGAACTAGTATATGAACTAGGATCAGCAGCACTGGATTGTAAAATACTGTACTGAAATTCCATTGTTGAATTTTCCTTGAACTGTAATTTTAAATACTCAGGTAACTGTAAAAGTATCTCAGAAAGTCAAATACTTTTATAAAAGTACTTCAAGAGCTGGTCTTCCTGTCATCATTTCCTTTCCTGATATGAAACTTAAGTTTGTAATTACATGTTCCCTTTAGCAATGGAAGCTGTAAGGTTGGTTTGTTGTCAGTTCACTTCTAGGAATGGTTCTGCCATGGTTAATCTCAAAGGAACTCAGCAGTGTGATCACATTATTGTGGGTTTTATGATTGGTTTCATCACAGCCAGATGTCCCATGTCCTGACTTTTAGGAATTATTTTATTTAAAGTTTAGTACTGTACCTGGATCCTGTGCCTAGAGCATAGTGAGAATGATGGTCCGAAGAAGCAAGATCTAGGTCACTGGGCTGCTTGGAGGAAAGGGGCAAGGCATTGGTGGGGGGGAGATAGGATTAAATGAGCTGTCATTCACCTTGGCTCTACACTACAGAAGTAACCAAGGTGAAATATGATTGTGACCCAACTGTTTATAATTTCTTCTTGCCTGAGTGGACAGGAGGGGAAAAAATCTACTAAGGAACAAAGCTTTAGTATAAGAATCTCCCCAGGGTTGAATCTCAGTCTCCCAGTGGGATCACAGCCAGAGTTTATGGTACTAATCTGTACTTAAATATGGTAACTTTTGTAATGTAGAAAGGGCCTTGGATGTAGCCCTCATCTTTATCAACATTTGCCATGACATGAGATTTTGCTGATGTTTCTGTGATGAAGCCTCTGCTCCTTAGATCTTTATTTATAAAAATGAAGTGAAAAAATGATATTTTAGTGGGTCTAGTTGCCCTTTTTTGTTTTTCTTGTACATCACCACCTGGTTTGGTACAAATTGCCGCAACTGAGTCTCCTCAGGAGTGACCCAAGACCAGAATACTAGGGGTGTGGCAGACAAAGTGCATGTGGGATGAGAAGTGAAGATGAAGACACGCAAGACTAAAATCGGAGAGGGGTGTTGCAGTCCAGGATTGAGGTGCATTAGTCTATACTAGAGATGGCAACTAATTAATTAGATTCAGTCTAATTAGTGACATAATTAGTCTAATTTCAATTAGCTATGTAATTACATTCTTTGCTATGATTTAGCACTTCACGTCTGGGCTGATCACCTAATGAGATTCTTCTTCGGGCGATTGCTCATATTGATTCCAATTAGGTGTGCGCACTGCGTGCACAGTCGGAAAGTTTCTCCCCTAGCAGCACCTGCCGGGTCGGCTGTGGAGCCCCCTGGAGTGGTACCTCCATGGCGCTCAATATATGACCCTGCCGACCTGGCACTGCCTCAGTGCCTTCTTACCGCCAGTGACGGTCGTTGGAACTGTGCCATCTTGCTTTGCAAGCTCTCCACCTTTCCCTAGCTTCTCTTTCGGACTGTTTGTATTTTACAGTTGTTCAGTTAGTTCTTAGTTATTGTAGTTCTAGTTAGTAGTTAGCTAGCTGTCGGGCTGGGCGGTTTACCCTCCACCCCGAATGCTTTCTCCTTGGGGGACTTGCCTGCCTAAATCCCAGGGGTTCAAGTCCTGCAACAAGCCCATGCCAACAGGCGACCCTGATGACGCTTATTTAAAGTGTCTGGGGAAAGCACATCCGTCAGAAAGGTGCAGGATTTGTAAGGGCTTTCAGCCCCGAACCAAGGAGGAGCGGGACTTTAGATTGAAGCAGCTCCTTATGGAGGCGGCACTTTGACCGCAACCCGGATCGGTGCAGCAGGACTCTGCACCAAGTTCCTCAGTGCACAGTGCCCCAACGGCAGTGGTGGAGGCGACACTGTGAAAGGACTCAGGTAGAGACCCACGGCATTGTCACTCCCCGGCACCAAAGACGGCAGGACTGGCCTGGCACCGATCCCATTCACTGAGGTGGTAGAGTCGGAGGACCCTATGGTGGACATCCCGGCACCAGCAGGACCATCCACGGTCGCTGTACCCCTCGTCAAAACTATACAAGCCAATGCAAAGACCATTTGGCAGATCCTGGCCTTCATTCCCTCTCACCGCTAAGGGTGTGGAGAAGAATTACTTTGTGCCCTCCAAGGGGTTCGACTGCCTGTTCACGTGCCCACAGCCTTGCTCGTTGGTGGTGTCAAAGTTTGACTCAGACTCACAATTTATCAGACCACTCTGTTTTATTAGCAAAGCTGCTCTGCTAATACATTTAGAAGTGAGCCCCCCGAGTGGGGCTTGTGTCTTTTAATTTATACAGTTTTTTGGAGAACAAGTTACAGAGAAGTTACAGACAAAGGAAGAAAAAGATTTTAGTCACCACCCTTCGAGATCCCTGAGACCAGTCACGTATCTTCAATTACCTGCCACCCTTAACAATCTCCTTTAACAGCTTCCAGTTAACTTAACTAATTGCCCTTCACACCTTCCATTCTGATGCCTGCTTCTTAGACGGGCTGGCTCTATCTTAATTGCTTCTCCATTCAAAAGCTAACTGTCCCTACGTGTGCTCCCTCAGATACTTTGTAACATGTTTTGGCATGCCCTCTCATATACAATGTATCCAGCATGTCCCCTTATACAATGTTATACTTCCATAGTAGTGTCAGCAGTAAATGAGAGGGACAGTGAGGGTCAGCAAGTCCCAGCACCTAAATCTAAGGACGCCAAGCGCCTGGACTTATTCAGATGCAAAGTTTACTCCACCGGGGGCTTGCAATTTAGGATTGCCAACTAGCAGCCAATCCTGAGCAGGTACAGTTTTAACTCTTGCAACTCAATGCTGAATTTTAGGGGGCTGGTACCAGCAGAGACCAGGGAGGAGTTTGGAGCTACGTAGAGGAGGGCAAGGCAGTGGCATGGAGCTCTTTACAGGCCTTACTGGACACTGCGGACTCGGCAGCGTGCACCTTGTCCTCAGGGATAGTTATGTGGCGTAGTTCATGGCTGCAGGCCTCAGGGCTCCCGCCCGAGGTTCAGCAAACTATGCAAGACCTACCCTTTGAGGGGGTGGGCCTGTTTGCTGAACAGACGGACTCCAGACTGCATAGCCTCGAAGACTCCAGGGTGACAATGAAATCTTTGGTTATGCATACTGCGGCAACCCAACGAAAGCCCTTTAAGCCCCAACCGCCGCAACAGTGCATGTATCCTCAGCCAAGGCAGGATGTTTACAGGTGCAGGAGTAGGAATGACAGGTGTAAGCCTTCCCATTTCCTGTCCAGTCAGGGCCAGGGCCAGACTAAGCCTTCGTCGGGCTCAAAACACATTTTGAAGATGTGCCCGAGGATGGAGCACCTGTCTCAATGCCAGATCCTTCCCTGTGGTTGTATTTTTTGGAACCATCGATCCCACTTCTACCATGCGTGGTCCCAAATAACTTCGGACCGTTGGGTTCTTCACACGGTAGAAATGGGATATTCTCTCAAATTCTGCTCCTACCCTCCCTCCCAACCCCCTTCCCTGTCCCTCTTCGGGGACCTTTCTCACGAGCATCTCCTTATCCAGGAGGTGCAGGCAGTCCTCGCCATGGGAGTGATGGAGGAGGTTCCTCAGGGGCTAAGGGGCAAGGGATTCTATTCCCGCTATTTCCTAATCCCCAAGGCAAAGGCGGGAGGGTGGGGTCTCCAATCCATTCTAGACCTGCGAGGACTCAACAAGTTCATGGTAAAGTTGAAGTTCTGCATGGTCTCCCTCAATACAATCATCCTTCCCTGAATCCAGGAGACTGGTCTGCCGCCTTTGACGTGACAGACGCGTACTTTCACATAGCGATTCACCCTGCTCACAGACCCTTCTTGAGGTTTGTAATTGACCAAAACCGTTATCAGTTCATGATCCTTCCCTTCGGCCTGTCGACAGCCTAACGAGTGCTGACTAAGTTGGTGGTGGTGGTAGCCAGGCCTTTCAGTCTCATCTGCAAGCCCAGCACGTGGCAGTCATGACAGACAATACCCCAGGTATACCCTTACCTAGATGACTAGCTACTCAGAGCTCACCAGAGAGCAGATGGGGTCACAGGTCAGCCTGGTCACATCCACTTTCGAGAGATTCTGTCTCCTCCGCAGAGTGAACAAGTCAATCTTATCACTGACCCAGAGAATAGAATTTATCGGGGCAGTGTTGGACTCGGTCCAGGCAAGAGCATGTCTGCCAGAGTCCCGATTACAAACCATGTCATGCATCATTCAGTGCATGAGAGAGTACCCAACTACTACAGCAAGGAATTGCCTCAGTCTCCTCGGTCACATGGCCACCTGCACATATGTGGTACGGCTGCCAGGCTGAAGCCCAGGCCTCTACAGACGTGGCTCATTTCGACATACTCCCTGCGGCTCAACAGTCTGAGCTTAGTGGTTGTGATATCACAGAAGACCTAGAGTCACTCCAGGGGTGGCTCAATGCTTGGATAGTCTGCGAGGGAGTCCCTCAACTCTCCTTGTCTCTAGTTACAGACGTGTCAGCTCGTGGTTGGGGTGCACACCTGGGAGATCTCCGAATGCAGGGCCTCAGCACAGGATGAGCTCTCTCTCTCCATATCCCTATCAAGGAGCTCAGAGTGGTGCGACTCACATGCCAGGCCTTTGTCTAGTCTGCAAGCCCAACATGTGGCAGTCGTGACGGACAACATCACTGCAATATTTTACATCAACAAGCAGGGTGGTTGTCCTTGCCCCTCTGCCACGAGGCTCTCAGGCTCTAGGAATTCTGTATAGCCCACTCCATTCACCTGGAAGCATCATATCTGCCAGGAGTCCAGAACATACTGGCTTACCACCTCAGCAGGTCCTTCCACAGCCACAAATGGTCCATCCGGCTGGATGTCATTCACTCCATTTTCCAGAGGTGGGGATTTTCCCAGGTCGACCTGTTGGCCACTTGGAGCAACGGGAAGTGCCCAGTATTTTGTTCCCTCCAGAAAAGCAGCCTGGGCTCAATTGCAGACATATTCCTGCTACCCTGGGAAGGCAGTCTCCTCTGCGCCTCTCCCCCAATCCCTCTCATGCACAAGGTCCTGCTCAAGATCCTCACAGGTGGGGTGCCAGCCCCTGAGATCTCCCTGACACAGCAAGCCAATCCCTGGTATAAAAAAAAAACACTAATGTAGAGTCTCATGAATCCAGGGAAGGTAGTTTGAGCATTTAAAGCAGGGGTGGGCAAACTTTTTGGCCCGAGGGCCACAGCAGGGTTGTGAAACTATATGGAGGGCCGGGTAGGGAAGGCTGTACCTCCCCAAACAGCCTGGGCCCTGCCCCCTCCCACTTTCTGCCCGCTGACTGCCTCCTCAGAACCTCCAACCCAGCCACCGCCCCCACCCCCTATTCAACTCCCTTCTCCTCCCTGTCCTCTGACTGCCCCAACCCGTATCCACACCCCGCCCCCTGACAGGCCCCCTGCAACTCCCATGCCTATCCAACACCCCCTGTTCCCCATCCCTTGGCTGCCCCCCACCAGAACCTCCACCCTATCCAACCGCTCCCTGTCTCCTGACTGCCACCCTGGGACCCCCTATCCCTTATCCAACCTCCCCATCCCCTTACCATGCTGCTCAGAGCAGCAGGAACTCGCAGCCCTGCCACGCTGCCTGGCAGGAGCAGCAGGCCAGGGCGCTGGCGGTGTGGTGAGCTGAGGCTGTGGGGGGGGGGGGGGGGGACGGCGCAGGAGGGGCCGGGGGCTAGCCTCAAGGGCTGGGCAGGACGGTCCCGTGGGCTGGATGTGGCCCACAGACCCTAGTTTGCCCACCTCTGGTTTAAAGAGTCAGAGCAGATCTGGATGTAAGTTAAATCCTTGCTCATCTGAAGTAGACCAGTTACAAAACATAGCTGGCATGAATTGTTTCAAGAACCAGTGTAAAAGATCTACTCTGGCCAATGTGGAAAAGGGATTAGTTAGTCTGTGGTCCAGAGGTGTGACCTGGTCATCCATTGCAAGAATGCAGCTGAGGGTTTGGAAATCTGATTTGAGTGTTTCAGCTGTGTTAGAAAATACCATCAATGTCATAAGACATACAATTGCAGTAAGTGTCCCTGGGATGTTGGACTGCAAGGCTAAGACCACTATCTTCTCAGCAGTGCAGGCTGAGGCCTGATTTGTCTTTTGTAGGGTGTAATGGAGGCCAAGTTGCACCCAAATTCTGAATGGTACAACTCTTTTTTTTTTTTTCCTTGGGACACACCCCCCTCCCCCCTACAGCCATTCTAAAGCATAGCTGTCATCACACAATTGAGAATAAACCTCCTTCCTATGCTCCTGTTACTGCTGCTGCGACAGAGAGGGCAGAATAAACTCATACTGAAGACGAAACTAGAATACTGGCTAATGGAGGAAGGCAGTGAATAGCACCAGAAAGCTGTGGATGTCTTGACAGACTGACAGACTCAGACCGGGGGCTACAGGAGTCTCGTAGAAGGCAACTATACTGGCCACTGGATGAACAGGTTTCTGTTCCCTGAGTGACCAGAGCAGGGGCTGCCCTAGAGCAATCAAGAACTGGTGAGAACCAATTAAGACAGGCAAGCTAATTAAGACACCTGGAGCCAATTAAGAACAAACTAGAATCAATTATGGCAGGCCTACTAATCAGGACACCTGGTTTAAAAAGGACCTCCCAGCATGGGGAAAAGAATGTGAACCAGTCACTCCTTGATCTGCACAAGCTGGCAACTGACAAGAATGACCCTCATTTGTGTGACTTCATTGAAACTCACCCCATGGGGGGGTGGGTGTGCATACAAGGAGCAGGGAGTGAGAGGGCGTGCTGCTGGAGGAACTGAGGAGTACAAGCGTCATCAGGCTTCAGGAGGAGGATCCTGCGGTGAGGGTAAAGAAGGTGTTGGGAGGGAAGTAGCCCTGGGAGTTGTAGCTGTCATGCAGCTGTTAAAAGAGACCCTGTAGACAGTTGCAATCCACAGGGCCCTGGGCTGGAACCCGGAGTAGAGAGTGGGCCTGGGCTCCCCCCATCTCCTCCCAACTCCTTATTTGAGGCAAGAGGAGGTGACCTGGCCTGTGGGTCCCATGAGAGAGGAAGGTCCCTGGCCTATCCCCCAACCCACTAGGTGGGTCAGCAGAGACTACGGGGATTGTTCTCCTCCTTTTCCCCATGCTGGCCAGTGATGAGGTTAGCTGAGTGAACAGCAGGTTTGAGCCACTAGCAAAAGTGGCCAAACTGAGGGCTGCCGTGAATCTCTGAGGCAAGAAAATCCACCAATAAGCACAGGACCCACCAAGGCAGAGGATGGATTTTGTCACATGCAGTAGGTAGAAATTCAGTGGGACAAATCCAAGAGCAATAGACCTGGCATATTGCATGTTAGCAGAGTACAGTAACTCCTCACTTAACGTCGTCCTGGTTAACATTTTTCAGAGTAACAGCCGTGTTAGTCTGTATTCGCAAAAAGAAAAGGAGTCCTTGTGGCACCTTAGAGACTAACCAATTTATTTGAGCATGAGCTTTCGTGAGCTACAGCTCACTTCATCAGATGCATACCGTGGAAACCTTTCCACGGTATGCATCTGATGAAGTGAGCTGTAGCTCACGAAAGCTCATGCTCAAATAAATTGGTTAGTCTCTAAGGTGCCACAAGGACTCCTTTTCTTTCTGGTTAACATTGTTTCACTGTCTCCTTGCTGATCAGTTAGGGAACATGGTTGTTTAAAGTTGTGCAATCCTCCCTTATAACATTGCTTGGCAGCCACCTCCTTTGTCCACTGCTTGCAGGAAGAGCACCCTGTTGGAGCGAGCTGTGGGGGGGAGGGGGGCTGGAACCAGGGTGGACCAGCAGCCCCCCTCAGCTCCCCGCTCCCCTAAGTTCCCTGTGCGGCAGCCGCCCAACTGGCTATCAATTGCTGGGCAGTTCAGCTGTCCCTCCCCCCACTGCCGTGTGCTGCTCCTGCCTTCTGCCTTGGGGCTGCTCCTGGGAACCTCCTGCTTGCGGTGCAAGGGGGTGGGGGGGGGAAGAGGGGGGCTAATGTCAGGGTGTCCCCTTCCCCCAGCTCCTTTACCCCATCCAGAGAGTGGGGGGTGGGGGGACATGGCAGGGCTCGGGACAGAGGGAGCTTGCTGGCAGCAGCTGCTGTCTCCAGTTACTTCAAAAGGCAGTGGACAATAACTCCTCATTTAATGGTGTAGTTCTGTTCCTGGAAAATGCGACTTTAAGCGAAACGATGTTAAGCAAATCCAATTTCCCCATAAGAATTAATGTAAATGGGGGCGGTTAGGTTCCAGGGAAATTTTTTTCACCAGACAAGACTATATATATATATATATATATATATATATATACACAGAGAGAGAGAGAGAGTATAAGTTTTAAACAAACAACATAATACTGTGCACAGCAATGATGATTGTGTAGCTTGGTTGAGGGGGAGTCAGCGGGTGGGATATTCCCCAGGGAATGCCTTACTGCTAAGTGATGAAGGAGCACTCGGCTGAGCCCTCAAGGGTTAACACATCGTTGTTAATGTAGCCTCACACTCTACAAGGCAGCACAAATGGAGGGAGGGGAGACAGCATGGCAGACAGAGAGACACACCGTGCGTGTGAGAGAGAGATGTGCATTGCCCCTTTAAGTACGCTGACCCCATTCTAAGTACATTGCCTTTTTAAATCTATCAGGAAGTTGAGATGGCAGCTGCAGCCAGCAAGCTCCCTCTGTCCTGAGCCTTGTCGTGTCTCCTCCCTGCTCCCCCCATCCATAGAGCAGGGGGGAGACATCCTGACATTAGCCCCCCTCGACCCCTTCTCCCTCCGCAAGCAGGAGGCTCCCGAGAGCAGCCCCAAGGCAGAGGGCAGGAGCAGCATATGGCAGTAGGGGGAGGGACAGCTGAACTGCCTGCAATTGGTAGCCTGCTGGGTGGCTGCTGCACCGGGAACTTAGGGGAAACTTAGGGGAGCTGATGGGGGGCTGCTGCACGGGGAACTTAGGGGAGCTGATGGGGGGCTGCTGGTCCACCCTGGTTCCAAGCCCCCCCAGCTCGCTCCAGTGGGCTGCTTTTCCTGCAAGCAGTGGACAAAGCAAGCGGCTGCCAAACAATTATAAGGGAGCATTGCGTAACTTTAAAGGAGCCTGTTCCCTAATTGATCAGCAATGAAACAAAGTTAACTGGGATGACTTTAAGTGAGGAGTTACTGTACTTAGAGTGGGGTCAGCGTACTTAAAGGGGCAATGCAGTCTGTCTGTCTCTGCTGTGCTGGGTCTCCTCCCTCTATGTATGCGTGCTGCCTTGTAGAGTGTGAGGCTACATTAACAACGATGTGTTAACCCTTAAGGGCTCAGCCCAGTACTTGTTCATCACTTAGCAGTAAGGCATTCCCTGGGGAATATCCCACCCATTGACTCCTCCTCAACCAAGCTACACAATCATCATTGCTGTGCACAGTATTACATTGTTTAAAACTTATACTCTGTGTGTGTGTGTGTGTGTGATATATAATATATATATATATATATATATATATATATATAATGTGTGTATGTCTTTTGTGTGGCAAAATTTTTTTCCCTGGCACTTAACTCCCCCTATTTACATTCATTCTTATGGGAAAATTGGATTTGCTTAACATCATTTTGCTTAAAGTAGCATTTTTCAGGAACAGAACTACACCGTTAAGCTAGGAGTTACTGTACAGCAGTTTCTTTGCCAAAGGGTGATTCAAAAAGAGGTCTGGGCCAGAATCCCTGAGGTTCCTGAGAGGCTTACTCTGCTTCCCACAGCTGCCTTGCCCTTGTTCCAGGAGGGGCTGGGGCTTGCAGCCTCAGAAGCAGTGGAATGCACGTGTATCCAGAAGTGGTTCCATGCTCCGGGGCAGGTGCATTGGGAGTGGAAGATTTTGCATCTGCTTTACAATAGCTTAAATGGGGGCCTGTAGGGGAAGGACTGGCTGAGAAGCAGAGGAAGTCCCCAGAAAGAGCAAACTGGTGGGGAGGAGAGAAACAGGAGTGGAGTTGGCTCTGCTCCCATCCCTCAGCCCACAGGTCCTTGGGTGCAACTGGTTAAAGCTCAGGTCTTCCACAAGTTAGTGCTCCAGGACTCAAGCTGCTGCCACCTCCCAGAACTAGGGTAGGTTTCTCTCCACTTGGGAAACCAACAGCATCCCGAGACTCACCTAGGAACACATCTACATTTGGGTGAGGGCACTTGGAGCAGGAGGCTGCTGCTGGGATGGGATGGAGGCTTTGCCAGGACACATTTGTATCTATCCCACGCCAGGCCTCCCTGAAAAACCCCTGAGTTGTTTATGGAGCTCAAGGCTCTTGGGTTTCAAAGAGGCTCTTGGGCCAAGGGCTGCTCTGCTGGAGCTCCTTCCCCTTACTTAGCTCTCGTGTAGCAGTGCTGTGCGCTGTGCAGGCTGGGGAGCGGGGGCGTGCAGTAAGTGCGGTGCACTTTGGGGGTGAGAGCTTCTGTGGAGATCTGGAAGAGATTTTATGACGATATGTACAGCTAAGTCATCAGTGCATAGTAGAGGGTAAGAAACAGCAGGTGATAAACCAGCCCAGCATGGTCTAGTGGATGAAGCACGATGCTGGGCCTTAGGAGACCTGGGTTCTGTTCCCAGCTCTGTCCATGGGTGACCTTGGAGAAGCCGCTTCACTTCTCTGTGCCTTAGTTTCTGTAAAATGGAAACAGTGCTTCTGCTCTCCCTTGTAAAGTGCTTTGTGAGCACTAGGTGGTGGTATTCTTCAGGCCAGTCAGACCTACTTCCCCCCCTTCCCCTCCAAGCCAAGGGGTACATGCTTAGCCCCCGATGGGAGAGGTTGGCTTGTGTTACAGTTTGTGTTGCCAAGAGGGGAAGGGTGCTGCTTGTGAGAAATCAGGAAATGTTTCTGGATCCTGGTCTCTTCCCCCTGAGTGAGAGGTTTGGGCTGGGCCTTTCTTCCTGCAAATGCTGCACTAATGGACAGCAGAGATGCTGTGGGGGGTGTAGAGAGGCAAGCGGGGCCATGACAGAATCATGTGGATCACACACACACAGAACATGTAACCTATCAAGAATGTTGATATCCTGTCCATGCTTTGCCATTTGGATGGGCTTCTTGACTCCCCAAAGTGCCATTAACCTGCTAGTCAGTAGAGGTAGCTGTTCCTGCATCAAAAGAGCGCTGGAGTTTTCTGGTACCCGGCTCTGCCCCTGGGCGACCTTGAAAAAAGCTTTTAAAAACAGCTGCCCAGGATTCTCTTCTTACCACAGGGTTGGATGCGTAACACAGTAGAGCTGTGATAAAAAGCCAGCAGATGGTGCCAGGGAGAGTGGATGGGGCGTTTCCATGTGAGTCAGCCCAAAACGGCCCAGGAGGAGGCTGCTTGTACTGATCTCTCCAGCATGGGTCAGCCAAGCACTTGAACCTAGGCCCTTTAGGGGTATAAAGCACAGGTCTCTACCCTCTGTGTTAGGGGAATGCCTCTGTGAGCTGCTAGCTAGAGTAGACACTGAGCCTCTTACCTGAGCCAGCCACGAGACAGGGCCATATGGCACACACTGAACTACTGGTTTTAGACAGACAGCAGTTTGTGTATAGCCTTAAACTGACATGTGGGACTAACCAGGTGAGGCCAGTTCTTCAGCAGACTCCTTTGCTTGCCCTGCCCTTCATCTGTCTGTGTTTAGACTGCACGGCCTCCAAGGCATGGATTGTGTCTCTTCGGTGTTCATACAGCACCCAGCACAATGGGCCCTAATCCCAGCTATGCCCTGGGCACCGCCATAAGATAACTATTTACTACTAATAAAGAATAGATTGAAAGGAGCACAGTCCACTGAAAAGCCAGGTGTTGCTGTAGCTGCGTTGGTCCCAGGTCTTAGAGAGACAAGGTGGGTGAGGACCTTTCCCAGAACTGAGAAAGAGCTCTGTGTAGCTCAAAAATCTCTCTCCCCCTCCAACGGAAGTTGGTCTGATTAAAGATATTACCTCCCCCACCTTGCCTCTCTAGGCTGTCGCCTGAACATTTATGAGTAGCACACAAGATCCTTATAAGTAAAATGTGCTAGAGGGAGAAAAAAATCTCTGCTCAGGTTGCGTTTAGTCTGTTTCACCCTGTGCAGAGTCTGTTTCACCCTGTCACCCCTGGAGTTAGTCAGTTTCTCCTGTTGTGTTTGTGGGAGAGAACAACACAGTCCGAATATGTTGGTAAAATCACTGCCCCAGACAGCGAGATGCCGGGGCAAGTGCACAGAAAGGTGTGGTGTTTGTGTTTTTAAAATGGGCAGTTCTGCCATTGGAAGAAAAAATCATTTGAAATCCAAAGAAAAATAGCCAACTTAAGCAAAAAATAACAGCAGTAATTTCCACCTCATTCCACTACTGCAGAGCGCTGCCCGTTCGTTGGCTCCCCTCCAGCTCAGAAGCTGGCCTGGGGCGTAGGGCCTCAACACAGATAGCTGCTGCCTGTAACTTTCTCTGACCTGCATTGTGGATGTGTGGTTGTAACGTTACCACACAGGTACAGCTGCAAGTCCTCCTTGATTAAGAGGAGAATAAGCATTACAAAGAGTGAGCCGTGCTGTGGAACTGGAAGTAGGTGTGTAATTAAACACTCTGGGCTGCCAGCTCAGGGGGGTTTCCCCAGTCTTGCTCTACTTGGTGGTTTTTTTGAAGCCCGAGCTCCAGGAGTCATGTGACTGCACGTGACTCTCAGCTTTCTTTTTTAACCAGGTACATGTTTAGCCCTCATGGCTGGAGAAAAGCATGCAAATGTGAAGTGAATGCACTCCAAAGGCTGAGAAACCAGAGACAAATCAACTCCCACCCCAAACTTTTTTAAAAGCTCAGGAGTTTTAAGCCAGTCTTGGGATTTTGGGGGCCTGGTTTACGACTTATGAGGAGAGGCTGAGGGAACTGGGATTTGATTTATGAGGAGAGGCTGAGGGAACTGGGATTTGATTTATGAGGAGAGGCTGAGGGACTGGGATTTGATTTATGAGGAGAGGCTGAGGGAACTGGGATTGTTTAGTCTGCAGAAGAGAAGAATGAGGGGGGATTTGATAGCTGCTTTCAACTACCTGAGAGGTGGTTCCAGAGAGGATGGTTCTAGACTATTCTCAGTGGTAAAAGAGGACAGGACAAGGAGTAATGGTCTCAAGTTGCAGTGGGGGAGGTTTAGGTTGGATATTAGGAAAAACTTTTTCACTAAGAGGGTGGTGAAACACTGGAATGCGTTACCTAGGGCGGTGGTAGAATCTCCTTCCTTAGAAGTTTTTAAGGTCAGGCTTGACAAAGCCCTGGCTGGGATGATTTAATTGGGGATTGGTCCTGCTTTGAGCAGGGGGTTGGACTAGATGACCTCCTGAGGTCCCTTCCAACCCTGATATTCTATGATTCTATGATTCTATTTCTGAACGCTTGAGGTGGGTGATCCTGTGTGCTGCTGAGCCAAAGGAGTATGGTGCTTCCGGGGCTTCAGCGGGCCTGTTAAGGTACATCTCCACCGCACAAATCTGACAGCAGCGGGTAGAGGACATACACTGCGGTCCCCCAGCACAGGTATAAACAGCACTATGGCCACTGAGGCGCTGCTTAGGCAGGTAAAGACACACCTGAATCCTGTGGTTATGTATCCTACCTCCCTACACACCCAAGCCAAGCCTACCAAGTCTCCACTGCTATTTTTAGCAGCATTATGTCCTGCTGACTCTCAGGGAAAGGTTCTGGCAGGAAGGAGACAGCAGGAAAAGGCTCCCTGCATCCACCATTTCACTGATGGGCGCAGCCACACACTACAGTGTGGACACAGCCTGCTTGTCACACACCCTACACGACAGTATGAGTGGCGTGCAGTGTAGACCTAGCCTCAGTGTTATCTAGTAAACCCGGACAATGTGCTAGGCGCTGTACAAACATATGAGACAATCCCTGCTCAGAAGAGCTCTCCGGCTAAGGAGAAAGCAATCCAAGGAAAGCCCTGAGGGAGCTCTCCCATTCTCATTTTTTTACGTGTGTTTCCCTTCTTGTGGGTCATTACAGAAGAGCTGAGACTGGGGATCTCAAAGGAGTCTTTGCAAAAAGAAAAGGAGGACTTGTGGCACCTTAGAGACTAACCAATTTATCTGAGCATAAGCTTTCGTGAGCTACAGCTCACTTCATCGGATGCCTTTGGGAGTTAGGCACCGAACTCCCACTGAAATCTGGATGCCAACGTCCCAGCCTGAACCCTTAGCGGTGGCTCAGCTATGAAGGGAGGTGGCTTGGTGCACTGGACTGGGGAGGGCGTTCCATGCCACAGGGGGTGGATGGAAAATGGCACAGGGGCAGGCCTGGGCGAGGCAGATGAATGGGGCATTAAGTAATGCCTAGAGAACTGAAAGGGCTATTGTACAGAGCCATGACAGGCAGCATTGTACCCTTCCCCCACAACGCAGCTGATGGCACGAGGCATTCAGGAGGAGACGGCTCGCTGCAGTTCATTGAACTAGTTATGCGCTCTGAATAGGACAGTCTATGCCACTAGCCGGAATGGTTACATGCCTCCAGGTGACTGGGACTCTGTGAAGGTTTTAAGTGGGTAAACAGGAAGTAATAAAGCCAGAGCCCCTTGATCCCAGAAGCTGAGCAGCGCCCGGCCTTGTCCGACTAGCTTGGCAAAAGCATGTGCTGCAGGAAATGGCGTTGCTGATTCCGAAGGTGGCCAACGCGAACACACACTCCCCAGCATGGCGTGAGGGGTGCTGGACTGTCTTTCAAACGGCTTGGAAATCTGAGACCCTTCAAAGCTGGGGTCATCAAAGACCCTCATGGTGGTTTTTGCAGGTGCAGGATTCCCCACCTCCATGTCTTGGTCAAACTGCATTTTGAGTAATTACCTTCTTCCTGCCTAAAATTGCATCTGTAGTTTCACTGACTAGATACTGTGTTCTTCACTGCCTGTCCTAAACTGCTGTGCAGCTTTTCTCTAGGCTGTTAAATAACTGTTATGTTGACTCCGGGGGGGCAGCTGCATTTCAGCACTAGGGGGAAATGATGTTTGGGTTGGAAGTTTGGGATGTGTCAGGCCCAGGTACAAGGTCTTATATGGAGACGAGTACAGTATTACTCATAGTTATGATGCCTCTGACAGCCCCTCTACAGATGGATCACTAGGAGGCAGCATTGCACTTCGATCCCATTTGGCTGCGTTCACTAAGTGCTGAATGAGTAAGGGGCGTGGCTGCAGTCCCTCCCTGCCACCATCCTATGCACTTTTCATCTGCCAGACAAACAACGCCCTATGTCTTGTGCACATCACTAGTGGCCTGGTGGGTCTTATTGCTGCAGCCCTCGTCCTGCTCCCTCCAGCCCCTGCATCTGTCACTGTCCTCCCTTACGTCTCGGCGTAGGGACTCAGGGCTCCTCTGGGCTGGGTCACTGTCTATAAAATGTCCAGCTGCTCCTGTCCGAGGCACTGCTAGACATGAGGGAGATGGATGCTAGAGTGAGATGTGAGATCCTTGGGCAGCTGCCAGGAGGGCTGAAGAGGGGGGAGGAAAAGGGGGAAGTAACAAGGTTCTGGGCTCAGGAGGCCCCCAAAACATCTGTAACATCTGGGTAAATGATTAAATGGGGGGAAGCAAATGATGTACCAGGGCCTGAAATTTCTCTCCAGGGGCCTGGCTGCCAGCACCTGCTGGTCATTCCCCAGTTACATTCCTCATCCCTCCTTGTACCTTCTCCTTGTCTTGGATGCACAATGCCTCAGAGCCAGTTGCACCTGGGCCTCCGGCTGGCCAACCAGGGCCTTGGGCAGACCCCAGGACAAGAGCCTGTTGAGTGCTGAAGGGCCAGTGGGACGCCGTCCTCTTGCCCTTCAGGGCGCTTGAGTGTCACTATTAGCATTGCTTCTTTCTAGAGCTCCAGGGTTAATTCCTGGCCGTGGCCAGCGGGACTCTAAGCAACCCTCCGTGTCAGCTGGCAGAGGGACTCCCGTCCTGTGACTCCAGTCAGACCTGACACGCTCACCAAACCTGCTGCACTGCTGTCCTCACGCTCAGCTGTAAGGTGTGCAGTGCAAAGGGTCAGAGGAAAGCTGGTGACACACAGATCGTTAATGACACCGCAGGACGGACGGATGGGTGGTGTGGAAGGAGTTATGTAGGTGCACTGGAAATACATTTGTTTTAGGGGCAGACTGGGTAAGCAAGCTTGTCCTAGACAAAAGAATGCTGCTTTGCCTGCATCTCTGATGTAAACCGAACAGGGTCTTGCCAGACTCAATGGGCAGTTCATCTGCATTTGTGGGAAACAGCCATTAGTTATCAAGAGGCTAAGGAACCAGCCTGTCGTCAGCCCATTGGAGCACACCGGGCAGTCTGAACCCAGGGATTATCCTGACTCTTGAGACAAAGACAATGAACTTTGGGGAATATAAGAAGCAGAAGGGTATCTGATTATCGATCACTGCGGGAAACAAGGGGCTCTTCGCATCTAAGAACGGTGGGTCCCCAGCCTTGTGGGTTGGGGACAGTGAGTAGTTGAAGGTGAGACAATTGCTGTAGACAAAGCTTGGAGCCTGCTAAGGTTACATGTCGTCTCTTTACAGTGTGTTACACTTTTGTTTTTTTGTCAACTATTTTCTGTTTCCATTACCTCTGAGTTTGAATTCAGGCTCAAGCCAACCCCCCCTTCTATCTACACACAAATCATGCTAACCAGCCAGGGCTTAGATCCAGGGTACCAGGATCCCATGGGGGTGGAGGGGCTGAGCCTGAATCGAGCCAGAACCCAGGGTTCAAGCTCTATCGCTTCACTTTGTAGAACCTGCCCCATTATACTTGTGCTCTGGGAATCCACCAAAAGTATTCTACAGTCCCAAGGGCCAACTTCCTTTGTCCTCTGATTTGGTGGACAGTCAAGTTTTCCCACACTGCACCACGAACAAAGGGCTAGAACGGCCACATTTGGGGAGGAGGCTAGGAAGTCTGGGATATGGATGATTGGACTCAGGCCCACATAATGCAGCTTAGACACTGGAGCCATAGCTTGGGACCCAAGGTTCAACAATTCCTAACCTGGGGTTACAAATGAGTGTAAATGTTCAAACCCTAGGTTAACAAACCCAGGGTCTGCTAACTGGAGTTCTACCAACCCTGGGCTTACGTTGTAGTGTAGATATACCCTACTAGTGTGAGGGTGTTTCTGCCAAAGGAACAATTTCATGCAATTTGTCACCTGTCTGTCCCTCCACTCTCACCCTTCAGCTACGATCTGTGTATGCCTGAAGTTGTTAGGTCACTTGGCTGCATGAACTTAAATGGCACCTTTTTCCTCTACAGGGCTGTTCTCTGCTTTTCTTGTTGCTTTGAAATCTGCAAGGTAAGTGAGCCGCAGGCCTTAATGGCACAGCCCACAGATATGCAGTTTTTCAAAGACAAAGTGGCTCTATAGCTACATCCAAATTTTTTGTCTAAAGTGGTTTCAGAGTTACACCTGAGCCACATAATATACTTTACTGGCATACTTTCCTAACCACATTCAAACGCAGATGAGCAGCACCTACACTGGATGTGAGATGATGCTTGGCGTTTTTATTCATCACCTTGACTTTTTGTCTTCTATGTGGATCAAATTAAGGGTCCGGTGGTTTCCATGCCAATGATTTCTAGGTGGATAACTTCCTGAATTATGACAGCTTATGGAGTAACTCAGACCATACCTTTACAGAGGCTACGGGCTCCTGCAACGAGGGCCCAAGTGCCTTCAGTTGCATTCCTCAGCAATGTTTTGATATTGAAGAAATGCAGGGTTGCTACCTGCTCTTCTGTACATACTTTTACCAAGCACTATGGTATCACAGCTGTATCAGATGCAAACTTGGGGAAGGCACTTAGTTCCGTAGCCATTCTCTAATTACACCGAGTCCCACCTCCTACCAAGATGGCTTGTGAGCCACCAGTGGAATACACATCTGTAAGTACTTGAAGAAATAAACAGCTACCTACCGGTTCTAGAACTGTGGTTCTCTGAGTTGTGGGTACAGATTTATATTCCACAACCCACCCTCCATCCCCTCTGCACCAGTTTCAACTCTTCGTGTACAATGCAAAGGAACTGAGGCGGGTCAGGTGGTGCTGCCCTTCAATAGTCATGGGAGGGGCAACAGGACCAGAGGGCACAAGTGCTGCCCCCAAGGGTACTGCCGGCAGAGTTCTCTGGCTTCAGTGCACTACGCCTATATGGAATACACGTCTGCACCCACATCTCAAAGAACAAGTTACAGTAAAGGTCGGTAAGTGGCTTTCTTAGGCACTCTGGAGAGTTCCTGATCTGCTGTTTGAATGCAGAAAGGGGATGGGAAGAGTCTGCTGACACCCCTCAAGTAGTGCAAGGGCAGCCCCTACCCCTGTATCATTACAGGAAATGCTGGGGGAGATGAATTCTCAACATGTGTCGTAGCTCAAGGTCTGTGCAGAAGGTGATTATCTGTGCAATACAGTGAAGCTCAGGAGGGAATGGCATGGGGCTTTTATATGGTTACTCTCGATTCTGTAGGCAGGAACTGAGTCCATTAATCTCCCCACCTCTGGATGTAACATCAGTATTTCCCTGCTCATTGCAGATGGTGGAGGATTTGACTGAAATGCGCCATGGGAGCTGTGAGAATCCTGATGGCTTAAATGCCTGGAATTGAGCATGCAGCATGGTGCTTTTGCATTCTCTTTCTGTTGAAAGAATAATGGCTGAGCTGATCATGTGTCTCCTGACTGGGAGAGCTGTATGAATTATTCATTACAAATAATTTCTCCTGTGGATTTTTATTGTTCATGAATTACGTGTCACCCCGTTGTGATTTTTATTCACTGGTTTGGTGAGAGAGATTGCATTTTGGTCTCTAATTTGTTTGCAAATTAATTGCAGTGAGCATTCAATACTCATTATTAGAGCTGATCAAAAACGGGTGAAAAAAATTTTGCAAAAATAGTTTTATGATTTTTCATTGAATTTTAAAAGTTTCAAGCAAAGTGGCCTGGCTCTGTTTGGTGTTCAGGCAGTGTGCCCTCTTGTGTTTCAAAAGATCAATGAAATTCACAATTGCCGGATGACTCCATAGTTAGGGCCCTACCAAATTCACAGCAATGAAAAACGGACCATGAAATCTGGTCTTTTGTATTCTTTTACCCTATACTATATAGATTTCACGGCGAAGACCAGCGTTTCTAAAAATGGGGGATTCTGACCCAAAAGAGAGTTGCAGAGGGTCACAAGGTTATTTTAGGGGGTCGCAGTATTGCCACCTTTACTTCCTTGCTGCCTTCAGAGCAGGGCGGCCAGAGAGCTGTGGCTGTTGGCCGGGTGCCCAGATCTGAAGGCAGCGCCCTGCCAGCAGCAGCGCAGAAGTAAAGGTAGTGGTACCACAATCCCCCCTCCCCAACACAATAAGCTTGTGACCCCACTCACAATGCTTTTTCGGGCCAGGACCCCTACAATTACAATATCGTGACATTTCAGATTTAAATACCTGAAATCATTAAATTTACAATTTTTAAAATCCTCCGATAGTGTAATTGATCAAAATAGACTGAATCCGGTTGGGCCCTACCCATAGTGTAACAGATAAAGCTCTTCAAAATGGTGGCAGGCCTCCTCTCTGGAGTGATTGTTCTTCCTAGTAGTTATTTGTACCAGTATTCAGGATTCTGTGAACAACGTGGTGAATAAAACACTCATTTACAGAAATCATGAACTCACCCAATCAATGACAGAGATGGAATGCGGTCAGAACATGAAACAGAGCAAGTCTTCATAAACTAAACTCAGCCAAGGTGAATAAGGCATTTTCTTAGTCAGTGGACTTGTACTCCAGAGCTGAATTCTGCCATATGGCCTTTATATTGCCTTCTCAGTCCCTATCCCCAGCGTGAATTTTCTTCCCTGAGGCTAACAGCATGGTCATTCCTTGAGCCTGGGAACCCAACTATCTATTTTAGGTACATCCGTGCCCCATTCTCAATCTTGAATGTATTTATCCTCACAATACAAGTGCTGGTTTCAGAGTAGCAGCCGTGTGAGTCTGTATTCGCAAAAAGAAAAGGAGTACTTGTGGCATCTTATTGAATTTTCCACTGAATGCATCCGATGAAGTGAGCTGTAGCTCACGAAAGCTTATGCTCAAATAAATTTGTTAATCTCTAAGGTGCCACAAGTACTCCTTTTCTTAATACAAGTGCTATTATCCCCATTGTACAGAATGAGAATTAAGGCACAAAGAGACTAAGGCTATGGCTATACTAGAGACCTTCCAGCAGCACCACTGTACTGATACAGCTGCACCACCGTAAGATCTCCAGTGTAGCTGCTCTATGCCGATGGGAGAGAGCTCTCCCATGGACATAATTAAACCTCTCCCAACAAGAAGTAAGAGTGTGTGTGCTGGGGGACCACATGTCTTTACTGTCAAAGAGGCACAACTGAACAATCAGCCACCGGAATGTGATGTCTTTTGGAGAAGGGTGTCTTCTTAGCCACGCCACTTGGTCTCACCCGGCCGGCAGGACTTCAGGCAGGCTCCAGCTTGGCACTCTGAACTGGGCAAGGCAGAACCTTAGACTAGATGATCCCAAGACTCCAGTTGGCCCAGAAATGTCTACAAGGGCGAGGGAGGGACCCTACAAAACAGCCCCCACCAGACCCCTGTAGCCCCCCCAGGCCACGTCCCCAGCCAGCCCCCCCGACCCAGGTACCCCTCCCCAGCCAGCGCCCCAGACCCCAGTGTCCCCCCCAACCCAGGTACCCCTCCCCAGCCAGCCCCCCAGACCCCTGTGCCCTCCCATGCAGCCCCCCCTCTCCAGGTACCCCTCCCCAGGCCACGTCCCCAGAGCCCTGTGCCCCCCCAGCCAGCCCCTCCAACCCAGGTACCCCTCCCCAGCCTGTGCCCCCGCAGCCAGCGCCCCAAGACCCAGATAGCGAAGAAACCCCTAGGCGACCCCACCCGTGACAACCGAGGCATTACCCCCGAACACTTCCGGGGCAACCAGCAGCGGTGGAAATGACGACACCCGCTCCCTTGGCTCGAGTCGAAGCCCCCGCTCGCTGTCTCAGCCCATTGGCCGATGGAGCTGCCCATCCCCAGCTCGGGGCTGCGCATGCGTGCTGGTGCTGTGACGGGTCTGCGTGCCGCTGGGGACCGGTTGCTGCTTCAGGCGGAGATCCCCCAACATGGTGAGTGGAGGGCGGGGCCGCACCCCTGCCCCGCGGCCGCCGTCTCACCTGCGGCAGGGGCGGGGCTGGGGCGGAGGGGCCGGGCCGCAGCCCAGGGCGTTGGTTCGAGACCCCGTGTGAGCCCAAGGAGCCCCGGGCTCGGGGACCCGGGTGCGGAGTTAAAGGCGGGGCCGGGGGTTGTGGGGGGAACCTGGAGCCACATGAGGGGGGTTGGGGGCCTGAGGCTCACGGGAGGGAAGTGGGGGCCCCCTGGGGGGCTCAGTCAGGAGGGGTCACCTCAGCTCAGTCCGGAGTGACAGCACCACACCATTAGTTATGGGGATCAGTTAAACCGCGTTCAACCCCTGCGTGAGCACCCTCATTCCGAACAAAAGGGGCCTTAAATTGGGTTAGTCTGAGTCACTTCCAAAGTGAATGAAGACAAACTGAATTAAGGCCACTGTAATTCTCGATAACAGCAGCCACACAGGGGTTGAATGGGGTTTAGCGAATCCACTTCAAATTCACAGCTTTAGTTAATTCGGAGCGATTCATTTTCCTGCTGTCCCCATCTGTACGAGCCCTCCGAAGTGGACTTCAGGGTACGTCTGGGCAGCAACATAAACCCAGGATTAGTAGAACTGGAGTGAGCGGCCTCTGGGTTTGCTAATCTAGGCATAGGGCCGACTCCGTGGGTGCCCCGGTTCTGGAGCACCCATAGAAAAAAATTAGTGGGTGCTGAGCACCCACCGACAGCCAGCTCCCCCCTCGCACTGCCAGTGCCTCCTGCCCGCCCAGATCAGCTGCTTCAGGGCATGCAGGAGGCTCTGGGAGGGAGCGGGAGGAGTGGGGACCTGGCACGCTCAGGGAATGGAGGGGAAGAGGTGGGGTTGGGGGCAAGGGATGGGGCGGGAGCAGGAAAAGGCAGGATGGGGGGTTGGGGGAAGGGAGGGGGCGGGGTCAGGGCCTGGGGCAGGAACAGGAAAAGGCAGGATGGGGGCTTGGGGGAAGGGGTTGGATGGGAGTGGGGTCTCGGGTGGAGCAGAGCGGTGGATTGAGCACCCTCCCGGGCCCGGAGGAAGCCGGCGCCTATGAATCTAGGGCTTGAATATTTGCATTTATTTGTAACCCCCAGGTTAGGAATTGTTGAACCCTGGGTCCTGCATAACATAGACAAGGGGCTCCAGTGTCTACACTGCATGATGCCGGCCCGAGTCCAGCCACCCATATCCAGACTTTTTAGTGCCCTCCCAAATTGTGGCAGCTCTACGCCTTTGTTCGTGGTGCAGTGTGAGAAAACTTGATTGTCCTCCAAACTTGACTCCCCAAAGGACCAAAAGAGTTGGCCCATGGGATTGTGGGATACCCTTGGCAAACTCCCAGAGCACAAGTCCAGTGGGGCTGTATCTACCCTTCAAAGCAATAGGGCTTGAACCCTGGGTCTCAGCTTTACTCAGGCTCGGACCCTCCACCCCGATGGGCTCCTGGTAGCCTGCGTCTGAGCCCTGGGTTAGCACAATTTGTATGTAGACAGAAGGGGAGTTAGGCTTGAGCCTGAGTTTGAACCCTGGGCTTACACGGCAGTGTAGATTGCACTCCTTGATAATCTGTACACTATTCCCTGATAACCAGAAATTTCTACGCTTAAACTCTGTGCCATTCACTATTTTTTTAAAACACCATCTTAATAAAATTTTTATACCCTCTTGTGGGCTTCCAGAGCCCAGGTACCAGCCCAAGCCTAAACATCTACCCTACAGTTTTGTAGCCCCACAGCCCAGTGAGCCTTAGTCTGTTGAAAAGGACCAGCCACGGGTGTTTTATTGCAGTGTAGACATATCCTCAGAGTCCAAGATTTCAAGGCCTGAAAGGACCACAATGATTATTGAGTTTGACCTCCTGCATAACACAGACCATAAAATTCTACACAGTAACTCTTACGAGGGAAGGAATTATTCTTCCATGATACATAATTGAATGCTATCAAGCCAATAATTTGTGAGTGAGCACCTTACAAAGGAAGACAAGTGAAATCCCTGTTTTACACATGGGGAAATGAAGAGGTTCTGTAAATTTTCCAAGACCACACAGGGAGTCAGTGACACAGCCAGGGATAGAACCCAGACTCCTAACTCCCAGTCCAATGCACTATCCCTTAACTGCATGGCTTTGGGTGAGCGAAAAAAAAAAAATCTCATTTTAATTAATGCCATTGACTGTATGGCTTGGGTGTCTTTTTTCAGAGAAGCGTGGGCACTGGGATGTACCAAGTCAACAGGGATGTTGGTCTACGAGGTGCTTCCCTGAGGAAATCTTAGGGATTGGGAGGGAAGGGTTATTGTTGTTGTTTTTTATTGTAATTCTATTAAAGGAGACACTGAAAACAGACTTTTACAAAGATCACCATAAACTGTTTCTGTTTACAAAAAATACAGCTGAAATATTTTCTTAAGAAACAGATGTTTCCCTGCATTGCAGATGAGAACCTGAAAATGAAATAGTCTACAGCTGGGATTTTCAGTTGAGCCCAAGGGAGTTAGGCACCCAACTCCTATTGAATTGGTGTTTGAGCACGACACTCCCTTTGATCCTTTTAAAATGTCAGTCTGGGTGTGAGCTAAAAACAAAGAGAGAGTGACTAGTCTTGCTTGCTATGTGAGAAGAAATGCAAAATTAGATGATGATCTGCACGGATGGATCCTTATGCTCAGGCAACACTCTTTGGAAGTCAGTAGGGCCCGGATGCCTGGAACAGGTTGTAGGGTTGGGGCTTTAAACAGGAATAATAGCACTTACTTTCAGATTTAATAGCAGTCACCAGCTGTTTATTTTTCCACTTCTCCAGCATACAACTCATTTGTTACAATCTCCTTTTAGTTACCATTCCGTTTCCTTCATTTTGAAATTTGCACTGTGATTTTCCATGCCTGATAATCATTTTAAAATAGCTCTTGATTTTCCGTGCTGGATAAGACAAACTGTAGTTTGCAGACACAAAACAAATCCAATGTTGTATGGTTCCCATAGTTGGCAGCAGTTAGTATTGTTTTAGACATAGTTGCCTAGTCTCCTGTGCAGTTGTTTCCTTGTTCCTGTGAAGACAAGCATGTTTCTTTGTTTGTAGAAGTCTGTTTTGCCCGACATTGCATTATGGAGCTCGGTCAGTCAAAGTGCTGAGTGCCCCAGCCCCCCATTCTCTTTAATGGGAGTTCACAGTGCCGAGCACCTCTCAAGGAGCGCTCAGCACCATGCAGAATCACACCTCGGCCACTCAGATCATTAGGCTCCATTATCGAGATCCCCAGTGAGTTGTAATTGATGTAAGAGCGAGCATTGCTAAGAAAACTTTCAAAATCTTTCAGAGTTGACACTAATTTTACAAGACAACAAACGGATAATAATACCTTTGCAGATTTCTTTGTATATTGACTTTTTAACGTAGTAGAATAAACTGTTAGCAATAGATAACAATAGCCCATCCACCATGAATCGTTATTGTAGGCTAATGGTTGTAAACCAGACTCTTTCCCCTCGTTTGCTTTGTTTATTGCCTTTAGCATATTTTTGATAAATGGAGTTTAACCCAAAACTCGATGTTTTTTCTTTCTTGTTTGTAAATTCCATGTATTTTTTCAAAACAAGTGCTGCAGCCCTGTCCTTTGTATAACTGTAAAATAATAATAAGAAGTGCTAGCAGCCCTAATGAGCAATCACACAGTAACAAAATAGTGTGTGTGTGGCCTTGTGCCCATGAGCGAACCTGTAATGAGAAACCAGTGTTGCAGTGAGGGGTGGGGAGAAAGGGTGAGGGATGTATTGGGGAACAGGTTTCAGGCTTCCAAAGGCTTGTTATGGCAAATGACTGATGGACAACAAGGGGCTTGAAAACAACTAAAAAGGCCTTGGTAATATGATGGTGCAAAAGATAGCTGTGCTTTGCTGTGAGAAAATGAGTAATATCTATTGGAATCATCTTGGCTCAGTTGTATTTCCAGATATATTATTACAAAGCATTATTTGAAGGCAGATTGCACCTTCAAGACATCATGTTGCCTAATCGTTTGTTTGTTTGTTTGTTTTTTTCAGGCTGAGGTGGAAGAAACATTGAAGCGAATTCAGAGCCAAAAGGGCGTCCAAGGAATCATTGTTGTTAATTCGGAAGGTATTGTGCCACTCTGGCTATATTTCCTAAGGATGTTACTTTTTCAGAACAGGGCACTTTAAAGATCAATGTATTTACTATTTAGAAAGAGATTAAATGTCTCTCTAGATATGTTTTCTTCCCTTAGAGAGGCAGGTTAAGTCAAGCTGTCTCTCTGCAAGCCTATTGAAGTCAGTGGCATTGAGCGGATGTATCTGAGAGCAAAATTTGCCCCCATGCATTTTAAGAATAACTTTACAGCCAAGAGGAAAAATATCAGTGTATAGAATGTAGAACAAGGCAAGCTCATTTTGCCAGTACAATGAAAAGGTTTTTCTGATCATATGTAATGTACAGTAAATCTTCTAACACTTAATTTTAATTTAACTGATAAGTGTCTTAGAAAAAAGACATTTGGTAAATACGTGGAGGCTCTATTGAAGATCTGATAATTGGTGACCTCATTTACAAATCAGCACTCGGCTTTCCCTTCCTTGGTAGTGCTGGTGTCTGAGGACTGGGAGGAAGGTCAAATGTTTGGGTTGTGCTTGTGGGGTATACATCTTCAGTGTACTAGAAAAACAGATAGATCAAATGTTAGCAATTTGCTACTGCATCCGTCCCATACTACAACGTACGACAAATGTGGACTGAGTTTGGCTTTTTGGCTTCTGCCAGGGCACTGGTACTGAAAAGCCCCCTCAGGAGGAGGTTGTGGAGCAGGAGAGCAACTGCTACCTCCCCATCCTTACGGATCGGTCCTAACCAAGGTGATGCACAGAGTCAGTGCATCCCGTCAGCAGCCTCCAGCGGACCGGCTCATATGGCGCCTGGCTATAAAGCACCACCCCCCTCACACCCCCCCCAGAAAAACAATGAAAAACTCTCAATGTTACACAAGCCTATGGAGGGCTCTGGTCCCAGTGGTGGTGAGCAACTCTGCTCTGCTATCATCTATGTTCCTTGAGGGCTTTTCTTATATGTTCTCTTTTTTGTATGTATTAGTGGCTCCTAGTGGAAGTTTCTCCTTGTTTCCAGCTGCTCTTTGGAAGGAAGGCTGGTGGTCTGCAGAAGCAGCCAGCCCCTCCCCCCCCACATGTTTCTGCACCACTCACAGAAGGGTTTCTAGTCACACTTTGTTTCAAAAAATTTTTTTTTAAATATGCTAAATTTTAAGCATAAAATCTACTGAGGTTTAAAGGGACTGTACAGATGTGTCTAGTGGGTAGCCAGGAATTAAGTTAGTCTCAGAGGTTACCATCATTAACCATCTCACCACACTTACCTTCTCTCTTTGCAGGTATTCCTATCAAAAGCACGGTGGACAACTCCACAACAGTGCAATACGCAGGCCTAATGCACAGCTTCATCATGAAGGCAAGGAGCACTGTGCGAGACATTGATCCCCAGAACGACCTGACATTCCTGCGAATCCGCTCCAAGAAAAACGAGATCATGATTGCTCCAGGTAAAAGCCCCTCAGCATCAGGCTTCAAAGCCTCCTGTTGAAATTCCTTTCTCGCGGCATGTGTCTCATCCTTCCCTGTCAAGCCTTCCATGGCACAAAATCTATACAGCCTGAAGAAGTGAATCCTACCAGTGACTGGGGGAGGGATAACTCAGTGGTTTGAGCATTGGCTTGCTAAACCCAGAGTTGTGAGTTCAATCCTTGAGGGGGCCATTTAGGGATCTGGGGCAAAAATTGGGGATTGGTCCTGCTTTTAGCAGGGAGTTGGACTAGATGACCTCCTGAGGTCCTTTCCAACCCTGATATTCTATGATTCTGTGACTGTCTAATTTAGTATGCTGTAGCCAAAGAATTTCTGGTGGTATACTCGGTTCAGAGATGGGTCTATTTCTGTTAATATGAGCCTCCCTCTTCATGGTGGGGTGTGGGAAGGAATCAGTTTTCCCATCTCACTGCCAGTCAAACTGTACATTTGAAAGAAGGTTCTCTTGTGTTTTGCCTTCTTCAAGATAAGATCAGAAGAGTCTGAAATTAGCGGAACACATTTTATGAGCTGCTTCAGGCCAGCACTGCTAGCAAAACTACTGAAATGAACCAGAGTGGGAGGCTGGCGTCTTTCTCAGAATTGGAGGAGCACGCATATTGTTACAGTACTTGCTGGTCCTAGAATCTCTCAATTTGAGTCTGTGTCTGCACTAGACTCTGTTAATTTTTCGCCACTGGTCAGAGCGTGTCTAGACAATGTAGTGGTTAAAACACCAGTAGCCTGGAAACACTGGAACTTGCAATGATGTAGCATTGGTGGGACATGTCGAGAGAAAATGCCTCATGCCGAGGAGGCCAGAATGTTTCATAAAATCACCAGATAGTGTCACAGAGGGAACTGGTGCAATATGAGTGCAGTTCACCCAGGTGTAGAGGGCTCATATATGCCCCTCCACATCACTTAAGACCTGTGGTGGAGCTGTGATGAGTAGGGAGCTGTTCACGATGAGTGACTGCACAGGGCAAGGGGTCCTCTTTGTATAACAACCTATTTGTGCTGGCAAAGAGGCGCTGGTTGTGGCTGCAGTGGGGGAATGGCTGAGAGATTTATGCTTATGTGGATCTAGTGGTCCAGAATCCCCACGTGGAAGATGCAGAGGGGTAGTGGGTGTTGTTCCAGAATGTAGGAATGTGCATTAAATTACATCAGCTTGGTACATCCCGTTCTCTAGAGAGGTTGGAACTATTCCCCCACAGTAGGATTAGAGAGACTGACCTGATTTATCCATGGGAAATACCTGTCAAGCCCACCTCGCTCACTAAGGAACACTTGCTGTCAGGTATTTTTATTTTCTCACACTACTTTAAAATTGAAGTGGAGCTGATGAACATTTAAGTAGGTGACATTTACTGTCACTAGTCAATGTCTGATAAACGTGCAAGGTAAAAAACAAAACAAGAAAACAACTTTTCTTAATCTGTGAATGAGCATTAGCAATGGAGGAATAACTTCCTTTTTTTCCCTTGCAGATAAAGACTATTTCCTGATCGTCATCCAGAATCCAACAGAATGAGATTGTCCTAAATTAGTATGTTTTTTTCCCCCAGTACCCAATATTTTTAAATTTAATAGCCAAAAACAAAGCATTAGGGTTAATTCCATTGTGCCACCTTAATAATGACCAGGAGGACCACCTTGTGCTCTTTTGTTGTTTACAAAGAAGTAAAAGTACCTTTCTTTTGTATCACTAAAATGGCATTCCGTGGAAGGGGTCTGAGGATTGAAATCAAGTGACTTGGGCAGTCAGAAATGGACAGATTTCTTTTAGTGTTCAAGAAGATAATATAATAGAAATTCTAATAGTGTGATCTAAAAAATGAATCTTTGTGGTTTGCACACTCTTGTCAATTCTGACTGAAGTATGGTTTTACCTTCTTGGTTTTGAATGACTGTAAATATGAAGCTTGATTACTCATAACTTACCTTCTTGGTTTTTGTTTTTTGTTTGTTGCTGCTTTTATGATTTATTTTGAAAAGGTCTTGCCTTATCAAATCAATAAAAGTGTCATCAATGATTATTTTTGTCATGTCTCTATTCCTTCTCTTGTGAAATTTTCAATGGCCCTTTGATGACTGAACTTCTTACTGCAAATCTTTAGAAGCTCTGAACTCTCCCTGAGGATGTCCCTACCTCACAATGTTATCTCTCTGAAAGGTGACTTTTTCCAAGCGAACGGGCTCTGTACTAATAGTGGCCCATTATTTTCATCCATTTTCACCCTATGCACTTGCTTTTAAACCAGGGACAAAGAAGAAAAATACAATTGACTTATTAGGGGTTTGTCCTGAGTAACAGCAGCAGGATTTCATCTGTTGGAATTGCCGTTCCAGTACAGTCCAATAATTTGTCTAATCAGGTATTCAGTCTTGAGGTATTCAGGATTTGGTTTGTAAACAATTGAGGCATGCAAATTGGATACCTACCTGTGCAAATGGTTACAGTAACCTGCAAACATGATGTGAATATACAATTGCAGTAATTCTTCAGGCGAATTAGATGCACAAATGCATGTGTCAGAGCATGCCTCTTGTTTTAAAAACAAGGCTCTGAATTTCGAATGAGTATTTTAAAATCTTGTTTTATCTGCCTCAATACCCTATATAGTGAGTTCTCGTGGTAACTATATATAGATAATTTTTTTAAAATGTTGACTTTAGTTTTGCACATCCTCTTGTCCCTGTATTATGGGAAAGGGTAAATAGGGATACCTAAGTGGACTTCTCTGTACCATTTATTATGTCTGATTTTACTCTTCTTTACAAATGAAATATCCCTGATTTTTAATCTCTCCTATATGAGAGACCATTCATCTTCCAGGTGTGTGTTCATTTATCCTTTTTTGACAGGTTTCAGAGTAACAGCCGTGTTAGTCTGTATTCGCAAAAAGAAAAGGAGTACCTGTGGCACCTTAGAGACTAACCAATTTATTTGAGCATAAGCTTTCGTGAGCTACAGCTCACTTCATCGGATGCATACTATGGAAAGTACAGAAGACGTTTTTATACACACAAACCATGGAAAAATGGGTGTTTATCACTACAAAAGGTTTTCTCTCCCCCCCACCCCACTCTCCTGCTGGTAATAGCTTATCTAAAGTGATCACTGTCCTTACAATGTGTATGATAATCAAGGTGGGCCATTTCCAGCACAAATCCAGGGTTTAACAAGAACATCTGAGGGGGGAGGGGGGGATATGAAAAAACAAGGGGAAATAGGTTACCTTGCATAATAACTTAGCCACTCCCAGTCTCTATTCAAGCCTAAGTCATTATGCAAGGTAACCTATTTCCCCTTGTTTTTTCCTACCCCCCCCCCGACTTTCCACAGTATGCATCCGATGAAGTGAGCTGTCGCTCACGAAAGCTTATGCTCAAATAAATTGGTTAGTCTCTAAGGTGCCACAAGTACTCCTTTTCTTTTTGAGAAAACTATTCAGCGTGCAGATGTGCCATTGATGGCCTTAATGGCCTCTGTAATAGTCCCAGTATGTTTGTTTGTTCCCTACCTTGGTCACAGTTTTGGCTGAATGCTTTTTGTTAGTCATGTTGGCAACCATCGTTTGTGCTAGGGGCTATCATATATGTGTATAGAGCAGGGGTGGCCAAACCGTGACTCACAAGCCACATGCTGCTCTTTTATAGTTAAAGTGTGGCTCCCAGAGCCCCCCAGACCCGACCCCCTCATTCTTCGCCTACCAGACTGCAGTGTGGGAGCTCGGGGCTACTGCCCTGCAGCAGTGCTGGGGGACTAGAGGCTACTGCCAGAGACAACTGGTACCTGCTGAGAGTGGGTAGCACAATTTAAAGGTTAAGCCATTGGGGGGGGTGAGGGATTGGAGTCACACACCTCCAGGCATGTGCCCCCTCTTACCCTCAGTGGTCCCTCCCTGCAGCCCCAAGCGGTTTACTGCTGCCTCTCCCCACAGCTGGCTCCAGCAGCTGCCATGCAGGGAGGGGTCCTGGGCACATCATGTGACCGAGTGGAGCCAACAAACCCTGGCAAAAATCAGGGGTGGGGGCACACTGTGCCCCAGCTCTCAAATTTCTGAAGATTGTTGTATGGAGGACCGGTAAGTTTGGCCATCCCAATATAGATGGTGGGATGTGTAGGACAGCCCCTAGCACATTTTAGTTAGTGTGTGGGGGTGTGGCTAGATAGGAAGACAGTCCCTGCCCCCAGGAGTTCACAATATAAGAATAGGGTTGTCAACCCTCCTGGTATGGCCGGGAGTCTCCCGGAATCAGGCTCGATTGGCTTCAGTAGCCTTCAGGAAATCTAGGAGATTTTAGGCTGCTAAAAGTGTGGCAGCACAGCAGGGCTAAGGCAGGCTCCCTACCTGCCCTGGCTCTGCGCCGCTCCCAGAAGCGGCCCGCATGTCCAGCAGCGGCTCCTAGAAGGAGGCAAAGCCAGGGTTGTCTCTGCAGGCTGCCCCCATCCCGATTGCGGACTCTGCAGCTCCCATTGGCCAGGAATGGGGAACCATGGCCAAATGGGAGCTGCGAGGGTGGTACTTGCAGGCAGAGGCAGCGCACAGAGCTGCCTGGCCGCCCATGAGCCTAGGAGCCACTGCTGGACATGCCGCTGCTTCCAGGAGCCGCCTGAGGTAAGCACTGCCTGGCCGGAGCCTGCACCCTGAACCCCCGCCTGCACCCCAAACCACTTACCCCACCCCAACCCCCTGCCCTAGTCTCAGCCCGGAGCCCCCTCCACACTCGGCCCCAGCCCAGAGCCCGCACCTCGTCCTGCACCACTGCCCCAGCCCTGTGAAAGTGAGTGAGGATGGGGGAGAGTGAGCGATGGAGGGAGGGGAGCTAGAGTGAGTGGGGGCGGAGCCTCAGAAAAGGGAGGGGAAGGGGCAGGGCATGGGTGTTTGGTTTTGTGTGATTAGACAGTTGTCAACTCTATATAAGAGCAGTAAACATCTTGTTCTTAATGGGTTACTAATTCAGAACCCATCATTTGATAGCAGCCTTCAACTACCTAAAGGCGGGTTCCAAAGAGGATGGAGCTCGGCTGTTCTCAGTGATGCAGATAACAGAACAAGGAACAATGGTCTCAAGTTGCAGTGGGGGAGCTCTAGGTTGGATATTAGGAAAAACTATTTCACTAGGAGGGTGGTGAAGCACTGGAATGGGTTACCTAGGGAGGTGATGGAATCTCCCTCCTTGGAGGTTTTTAAGGCCCATCTTGACTAACCCTGGCTGGGATGATTTAGTTGGCTTTGAGCAGGGGGTTGGACAAGATGACCTCCTGAAGGCTCTTCCAACCCTAATCTATGATTTTATGATTGTGCACAAGCTGTTGAAACTGTCCACTGCTGTGTGTTGTAGTTAGGGCCTCGTGTACTACTTGGCGCAATAGGACACAGTTCTGCAGCAAACGGACCTCAATTCTGCAGCAAAGTTAATTTATTATTGTAGCTCCATGAAATACTCTTCATCCCCCTCCCCCCAGCTCATAGTTTGAAGATACTCAATGATGTGCAGTTAACCAGTGATTATGTTCAGCAATGATTATTTTAGATGGTGGATTTTTCTTTTTTTTTGCACTGCATATTGTGGATGACTCAGCTCTGGATATCAGCAGTTATGATGTTGCCTGAACAGTTCCTATCTCGTGTGTGCCAGGGAAGAGGTGAGCTTGCAAACAGCTCCATCTTCTCAGTTCCCCAGGCCTCAGCTGCTGCTCTGTTCTCTAGGCAGTATAGTTTCCCTGTTTGCACTTCTGGCTTCCCCTGCTCCAGAGCTTCAAATTGGACTCGAACTCTGGCTCCTTACCCCCCTTACTGCCTGGTATTAGGGTTGCCAGGCATCCAGTTTTCAACCAGAATGCCCGGTTGAAAAGGGACCCTGGCGGATCTGGTCAGCACCCTTGACCAATCTGTTAAAAGTCTGGTCAGCAGCGCAGCGGGGCTAAGGCAGGCTCCCAGCCTGCCCTGGTTCTGTGCAGCTCCCCGGAAATGGCCAGCATGTCCCCGCAGCCCCTAGGCACAGGGGTGATCAGGGAAGCTCTGAATGCTGCCCCAGTGCTGGCACTACAGGTCCGATTGGCCAGGAACCGTGGCCAATGGGAGCTGTGGGGCCAGTGCCTGTGGTCATGGGCAGCGTGCACCGTACAGACCCGCCTGGCCGCGCCTCTGCCTAGGGGCCGCAGGGACATGCTGGCCGCTTCTGGAGAACTGCACAGAGCCAGGTCAGGCAGAGAGCTTGCCTTAACCCTACTGCGCCACCAACTGGGAGGTAAGCACCACCCGGTTGGAGCCCAATGCACCCCTGCCCCAGGTCAGAACCCCCTCCTGCACCCAAACTCCTTTCTGGAGCCCACACCCTGCATCCCCTGCTGCACCCCAATACCCTTCCCCAGCCCTGAGCACCCTCCTGTACCCCAAACACCTCATCCCTGGCCCCACCACAGAGCCCACATTCCCACCCAGAGCCGTCACCCCCCTAACCCTCTGCCCCAGACCTGAGCCCCTTCCTGTACTCCAAACTTCTTGGTCCCAGCACTAATCCCCTTCCTGCACCCTGAACCCCTCATTTTTGGCCCCACCACAGAGCCCACACTCCCAGCTGGAGTCCTCACCCACTCCCACACCCCAACCCCTTGCGCCAGCCCAGTGAAAATGAGTGAGGGTGAGGGAAAGCAAGCAATGGAAGGAGAGAGGCTGGAAGGAGGGGGGCCTCAGAGAAGGGGCAGGGGCGGGGCTTCAGGGAAGCAGGGTCAGGGGGCAGGGTAAGGGTGTTCAATTTTGTGCTCTTAGAGAGTTGGCAACCCTAGCCTAGTTCTAGAATAGTGAAGGGAACAGGCATTGTGATTATGTGGGGAAAGGTGCGGAGCCAGAGGTGGTTGCAGGCAGGCCCCTGAAAACAAAAGCCAAGTGCCTGGCTGCAGCAAAATACTGAGTTCTACAGCAAAAAGGCTGAATTCTGTGGTATGTTTGGAAAACTGCCAAATTCAGTGGCTGCAAAATGATAGAGTCTGCAGGGCTCTTTGCAGTGAGATGACTAGGGCGGTTCACACCTCTCAGAACCATTTTTGGGGGCTCTTTGCAGACTCAGGCTGGCATCAATTTACAATTTTTGAGATTATCTTTGCAAAGATAAGGGCTAGAAACTTTTTTTTTTTTTTTTTTTTAAGACAAGCTGAGATTCTGTAGCTCAACACTGCACGAAGGGGCAGATGCTGCAGCAAATTTCATTATTACAGAATACATGAAACTCTGGTCTTAGTACTTTGCATTTGACTATACTGAATGTCTCAACTGCCATGTTGTTGTCTTGCCTTGTTTTTCTATGTCCATCAGCTGGTCCCCATGCACCATAATTCTGACCAAACATGTTTAATCTAAATTTTTTAAATCAAATTTTGGGTCAGGTGCGCAACTAGGTGAATGTTGTAAACAAGGGTCTTCTATGTACCCAGTACTGCCTAGGTAGCTTGCCAAATGTGTTGCCTGTTATCTTTGATTCCTATCTCGGATGTGATGGGAGCTCATTTACAATTTGTTAGGAAACCTGGTTGCTAATTATTGTAGAGTATGCCAGTCCTCAAAACTCAGTACCCCTCCTCTTTAATGAGTCTCTGTAGCTTCAACCATGCATCAGGCAGTGGCTTCATAGAAACGGTTACATTACATTTTGCAGCTAGAGCAGCTCTTAATATACAGCAGAGATTACATACTGCATGTAAATGGTCATAACTTATCTGAATTGAATTTTCACTCCATAAAACAATGTTGAACAGACTGGAGTCTCAGTGTTTCAACTGAATGTGGAGACAAGATAGAAGAAAACAATTTAGTACAAGCCTCATGAATATGCGTTATCGTTCATAACCAGATAAATGTTTCTGGCTGGAGATTATGGCCTGTTCTTTGGTTTTCACACATTGTTGGCAATGTTACTGCTGTGCATAGTAAAAAATTTCTTTAATGCAGTATTCAGTAACTTGGTTTTAGTATGTTCCCTTAGGATAATTAGCCTTTCTGATGGTCTTGCATCTGTTTAAAAAAAAAAAAATACCCAGTAGCTCTGCTGCAGAACTAAGGGCCCAGTCTGACAAAGTGATGCACACTTCTTGTGAGGTGCTGAGCACCAGCAGTGAAATCGATAGGGTTCCTCAAAGGGCTTTTGGTGCCTAACTCTCACTGATTTCAATAGGCGTTAGGTGCCTAAATCTCTTTGAGGATCTAGGCCTCTGTGTTCAAAGGCAGAAAGAAGGTCACAAAGGCAGGAAAGAATGTTCAGTGCAGGTAAAGAACATCACAGGTTATGGGAGTGACACCTCGTTTCCTGGCTTTGATGATAGTTCTTTCACAAGGGCTGTTTCCTGTGAAAAGTTAGCAGCAGCTGCAAAAGGAGGAAGATAAATAGAAAATAGGTATCGTAGCCCCAGTCCTTGACTCTGGCTGAAAAGTGGTTGATGCATCTTGGGTGGAGGCACAAAGTTAGGATTTACCTTGTACTCCCCTGCACCTACAGTTGGTCGGTGCTAGGCTAGTCCCTGGGGATAAATTGCTGTTCTAATTTGTACCAGCTACAAGAGCCACAAGTGGCAATTATGGCAGCCTGAGATTGCTGAGGTGCAAGGAAGACCTACTCCAGGCCTACACTAGCAAAGTACTCCTAGTATGGACACAGATTATCAGCAAAACTGTACCTTTGCCGTATAGCTGCGTCTGCACTACGGGCTTCTGCAGCCCCAACCATGTTGGTTAGGGACCACATCACCTCACACCCCTGTCCAACGTAGCTTTGCTGATAGATGTTTCTAGTGTAGACCTGGCCTTACTCTCTCCTCCTCTCTTCTGGTTTAAGGAGGTGGCATACAAGGCCCAAAGGCCTAATCTACACTCAAATTTTAACAGCATAGCTAAATCAGTGAGGGTGTGATTTTATTTTTAAACTGGGATAGCTCTATCAGTAAAAGCCCCCGTCTAGATGCAGTTATACCAGTATATCTGCTTATAACGGTGTCGAAAAATACAGCAGTCCCCTGCACCAGCATAAATAATACTGGTATAAGCAATTCACAGACAAAACTGCATCCAAACCAGAAGGTTCGCCCATATATAAACAAAGCCTAAATTGGTTCTAGGTCACCCAAGGATCCTCCTATACTAGCTAGTAGGAATAGCTGGACCCCTCCCTCCTATACTTTTGTGTCTTTGTTTTTAATCTAATCTCATTCCCACTGAAGTTGTTGGGAGATTTACCGGTGGCTTCAATAGGAGCAGAACAAAGCCCTGGATTACTGTACTGCTTTTCAGGAAGGCTGAAGGCTATTGGAATTTAGAGATGCAGAAATCACTAGAAATGTTATACTGTTGTGTTAGCTGTAGAACCTCATTTATCTGAGCCTCTCTTATGCAAAAGCACCCACTATAGGAAGCTGGATTGTCATCTCCTGGCATGCCTGAATAAATATCAGGTCTCCTGATTTATTTGGATGGAGCTATATAGAATTACTGTTCCAATGCCACAACCAGATCTGCATGGGCGGACTTTGGGGCACTGAAAGGGACTGATTACATAGATTTGACTGCGGGATCAGGGACTAAATCAATAAGCAAGAAAGCTAACTCCTTCCTAATGAAAAGAAGAAAACTCCACACAAAAAAGGAACTTGCCTGTGTATGCAGGGCATATAGCTATTTAGTTTGCTTGGTCAAATTCACTACGACTAGTTTGCTTTTCTCTGTTAAGGTTTAAGGAACCTCCAACTTTAAATCCTATATGTGGGGGAGGTCTTTGCTTGTATTTTTAACATCACCTTAGGTTTAGTCAAACTCAATTCAAAGAGTCTTTTCACTACTTAAGGGTTTTTTTTTTATATATTTTATCTTGGACATTGAAAATCAGTTATGTCAGTTTCTTCTGTTTATAATCAATTTCAGTTCATCCAATGAGAAGAGATCATTTGTTTTAAAACAGCTGTTCCTTTGGGATTTTTTTTTTCTGTTAATGGTAACATTTCTACTATTTTAGGTTTTGCCAGCTTTGAGAAGTGTCCGTTTTAAAAAAGATTGGGATGTTTAATGGAATGGCTTTAGTGTCAATATTTTTATCCTTGAATACTATACACACAGAGTTCTTGATGAAGATAGTTTGTAAACAATGATACATTAAAGCAGCATAACATTGCCTTTGCTGCAGCATATGCTTACAAGGAAAATTAAATAGCTTAATTTTTCAGGAAGTAGCATATTTTCCTTTTTAAATGTAGTCATATTATGCTCTTTAAAATGTTCAAAACAGAAGTAGCTGTAAACTTACCAGGCAAAATAAAAGCATGACAGACTGATTAGTTCATAAATTGTAGAGACACGAGGCAGGTGAAATAATATCTACTCCTGAGGGAATTCTGCTCCAAAAGAAATTTAAAATTCTGCACCAAAAAAAAAAAAAATTCTGCACATGATATTTTAAAATTCTGCATATTTTATTTGTCAATAAATAAATGTGGAGGCTCCAGCATGGCAATGGGAAGCACAAGCCACTGGCTGCTCACGAGATCACCCTACAGGCCCCCCCGCCACTTCCCCAGACAGGGACTTGCTGGTGAGACTGCACACAGTGCAAGGGCCAGGCCTCCCCCAGAAACACTGTGGGGCCCTGCCCCTCAGTGCCAGGCACGCTAAGATAAAGAGCATGAGGGACAGAGTCTCGCATGCACACCAGCCCTGGCACCTGATCCAGCTGTGGGCAGGCAGGCTCAGTCCCGCAGGATCCAAGCGTGGAGGGGCTTAGTGTGAGGGCATCCCAGAATGTGGTGAGAGGGTTCTGTGTGGGGCAGTCAGAGTTTGGGGGTGGATCTGGATGCACAGGGGCTTACTGGCGGGGGGGGGGTTCTGAGTGCAGGGGGAATGGGACTCTGCAGGGTGAAGGTGGTTGGGGCTCAACAGGGGGGCAAGGGCAGGGTATAGAAGGCTGAGCGGGGAGGGGGTCTGGGTGTTAGGGGAGTGGAGCTTGGTAGGGTGGGGATCTGAGTGTACCCAGTTGGGACTCAGGAGGTGGAGGTCCAGGTACAGGGGACTTCTCAGGGTGTTCCAGATGTAGGGGGTGTGGGGCTCATTGGGGTGGTGGTTTGAGTGCAGGGTGGTGGTCTGGGTGCAGGGGGAGGGGCTCAGTAGGGGGTTTGGGTGCGGGGTGTGTGGCTTGGTGGGGATTCTGGGTATGGGGGGTCTGGATGTACGGTAGTTGGGCAGATGGGAGAGCAGCTCCCCATAGATTGGCTCCTCCCCCTGCAGCTGGGGAGTGATGGGGGCAGGAAGCAGGGGAGATATGCAGGGGGGGGGGGGAAGATTCCGGGGGTGGGTCTGACCTTGCCCACATTGCTCCTTGCAGAGGAAGAAGTCCCATCCTCCCCTGCCCCCAGCCCAGCCTAGCCCAGCCCAGCCCAGCCGGCCAGGACTAGCAGCTGAGGGGACATGAATTCTGTGCACACGCAGCGGTGCAGAATTCCCCCAGGAGTAAATATCTTTTATATGTTGGACCAATAAAAGATATTACCTTGTCTCTCTAATATCCTGCAACCAACACGGCTATAACCCTGCAAACATAAATTATAGATGAATGTATCCGATGAAGTGAGCTGTAGCTCACGAAAGCTTATGCTCAAATAAATTGGTTAGTCTCTAAGGTGCCACAAGTACTCCTTTTCTTTTTGCAAATAGAAACTAACACGGCTGCTACTCTGAAATCTGTCATGAATTATAGAGACAGCCATGAAGAGTACAAATATTTGAACAGATCCACAACCCTAGTTCATGTCTTGTTTTATCAAGCTCGGGGTTCCCATACTTGCTCAGTCTGGACTGCACTGCAATAGATTGTCTCATGGACGTTTCATCTCCCCTCCCCTTCAGAATCACATCCATCCCTGTGCTGACTACAGCAATTACTTAAGTGAAAAAGCAATCTTCTTCTTCTCCTATGAATTTCTTTGGCAAAGTTTGACAGCTGGCTGCCAGCCTGATGCCAACCCCCCTCCTTTTTCAACTGGTGTTGGTACTAGCCATGATGAAGTTAAGTGTGTGTGTGGGGCGGGGTGGAAGCAATAACGTTATTAATGTATTTGGGCTTGAATTTTCAAAGGTGAGGGAGGAAGTCAGGTACCCAATTCTCATTGGCACCTTGCTCCTTGCTGATTTCCAGCCCAAATATCTTTAGCTATCCCTACAGAAGAAGCAACGTCAGCTTTCCATAGACTGCAGCTTGGGAACCATTGATCTTCCTGGTCTGTCTTAATAAATAATACAGTGTGGCTGATAGTAAAGAGGCTAGATGAACAATTTACCAATCATATTATTGGCTGGAAATGACCTTACTGCCAACTTCAAAGTAGTTATCTACAGTATTTATAGACGTGCCAGTCACTGTAGTATCTAGGCATGGATTAATAACAATACTTCTCTCGTGCTTTCCATCTGGTGAGCTCGAAGCACCCTGTAGCTATTAGTGAATTAAAGCCACGCCATCAGAAAATGTACCTACTATTGTTACAAGAAGCCTCAAGGTAACTAGAACAGAAAGAGATCAGAGACAAGAATTATTTCACACAAACACCCCCCATCTCCATAGTTTACATATTCTGTGCATTTGACACACTTGATATATAGTCAGTATCACTCTCTCGTTGATGGTCAGTTGCACTTCCTGTCTCTTTTGCTAGCCTGATGACCTTGCTCCCTTGCTCACTTGGAGTGAGTTCACATTCATACTCTTCTCCGAGAATATTTCCCACTAACAGCAGCAGGCAGCTGTGTGCACAGAGTAAGAGAAGTGGGGAGAAAGGACGAACCAAAGAATGGCCCTGCAGAGAAGGGCCCATCTTTTAAAGTGTTTGCAGGGTTGAGGCCTGTTTTGGTGGTGGTAAGCTCAGGGCCAGCCAGAAGAGCTTCACACTTCAACAGAGGAGGGGAAACCCCCCCCCCCCGGAATTTGTTAAATTACTTTAAAAAATGTTATAAGACTACACTCATTAAAGAAAGCACTATCAGAAAGTAGAAATATTTCAGCTTAGTCTGTAATGATGCCTCTGGGTGGGTCATCTACAAGGATTGAATGCAGGATCTTTGGATCTAAGATCAAAAGCATCCATTGCGTGAGCTGAAGAACTAGGTCTGCTAGCCCAGAGGCAGTCACAGGATCATAAACCGCAGCGTGCTGTCATCCACTAGGAGACAAAGAGCTATGCTGTGTCAGCATGAGTTGCAAGTCCAAAATTCAAGATGACAACGTCCCTTTGAGGTTCACTGTTGTACTGGTGAGGCTCAGAGAAACTGAGGGTTTTGTCCCAGGCCACAGGACAAGAGCGTGGCTGTGCTGGAATGTCATATTGCTCATCCTAAGCATATAAAGAATATGAAATCTAATAATAATGATGATGATGAATAATAATTTCCATGGGATTTTTTTTGCCATCCTCTTGAGTTTTGAGTTTATTAAGTGGAAACCACCTGCCCCCAATTTGGGTCTGACCATTTTAGCCTTCAATACGCACAAAATGTGGGCTGCTCAGAGAAGATTCATCCCCTCCCACTAAGGCCATGTCTACGCTACCATTTTTGTCAGTATAACTTATGTCACTCGGGGGGGGGGGGGGAGGGGGGTTTGAAAAAAACCACACCCCTGCGGGACATAAGTTCTCCTGACAGAAGCACTGGTGTGGAAGCTCTGCCACTAGTGGAGGTGGTTTATTATGTCGATGGGGGACATAGAGCAGCTACCTGAGTGACCTCACGGTGATGCAGCTGCATCGGGGCAGCCGTGCTGCCATAAGCTCACTAGTGTAGACTTGGTCTAAAAGCCCTCTCTTTCCCCTTCTGCCCTTCTCCTCCTCAGCCTCCTCTGTGTCACACCCACTTTCCAGCTGCACTCAAATTCTTGCTCCAGTAATCTCCTGTTGCAGACTTGCCCCATTCTCTTCAGTCACCTGCCAGTCCCTGTCCCATTCTACTCCATCTCAACAGCCTGCCTTCTGGGCCCCCACATTTCCTTGCCCCTATTCTCTGCACTTCCTGTCCGACTCCTTCCTGTTCCCCATCTGCCTCGCAGTTTCCAAACCACGGAGTCCAAGGGGCAGCCTGGCTTCAGTCCCACAAGAAGCAGGGAGAAATGGTGGGCAGCTGCAGTAGGATATAAGCCCAGGCCTGCTTGGCAAAGGAGGTATGGAAGCAGCAGCCGCCTTAACTGAGGACTCGATGGATGTGAGGTCATCATGCTAGCGAATGCCCTTAGTATGAGGGTAGCTTGGGCCTCCAGTCCCCTCGAAAGTAATGGAGCCTGTGGCCATTGTGAATCACCTGTGCAGGGAAGAGATCCCTCCCCCCAAAAAAGAGAGACAAGAGGAGAAACAGAAACCTGTGACCCAGCAGGAGACAGACGGCCAGGAAGAGGAGTAGAGGCCGGGCGGGGGTCTGTGGCCCAGCAGCGGAGGAGATAAGAGTGGGGGAGAAGAGACCTGGGGGGGGAGAAGAGACCTGTGGCTCAGCAAGGAAGAAGCACTAGAGTGGAGTAGAGGTCGGGGTGGGATATAGAGGATGGAAGTAGAGGTCTGGGGAGGTATGGAGGAGGGAAGTAGAGGCGTGTGGGAGGGATATGGAGGGGGAGAGTAGAGCTTGTGATCGGGGGGGGGGAGAATATAGAGGGGTGAAGTAGAGGCCTGTGGGGGGGAATTTGGAGGCGGGAAGTAGAGCCTGGGGGGCAGGGAATATAGAGGGGGGAAGTAGAGGCATGGGGAGTGTCAAGTTTCCTTTCCCACTCTGAACTCTAGGGACCTGCATGAAAACCTCCTAAGCTTATTTTTACCAGCTAAGGTTAAAACTTCCCCAAAGTACAAACTATTTTACCTTTTGCCCTTGGACTTTATTGCTGCCACCACCAAGCGTCTAACAAATATATAACAGGGAAAGAGCCCTTTTGGAAATGTCTTTCCCCCCAAAATCCTCCCCAAACCCTACACCCCCTTTCCTGGGGAAGGCTTGATAAAAATCCTCACCAATTTGCATAGGTGAACACAGACCCAAACCCTTGGATCTTAAGAACAATGAAAAAGCAATCAGGTTCTTAAAAGAAGAATTTTAATTGAAGTAAAAGAATCACCTCTGTAAAATCAGGATGGTAAATACCTTACAGGGTAATCAGATTCAAAACATAGAGAATCCCTCTAGGCAAAACCTTAAGTTACAAAAAGACACAAAAGCAGGAATATCCATTCCATTCAGTACATCTTATTTTCTCAGCCATTTAAACAAAACAGAATCTAACACATATCTAGCTAGATTACTTACTAAGTTCTAAGACTCTATTCCTTTTCTGTTCCAGGCAAAAGCATCACACAGGTAGAGAGAGCCTTCATTTCTCCCCCCTCCAGCTTTGAAAGTATCTTGTCTCCTCATTGGTCATTCTGATCAGGTGCCAGCGAGGTTATCCTAACTTCTTAACCCTTTACAGGTGAAAGGGTTTTTCCTCTGGCCAGGAGGGATTTTAAAGGTGTTTACCCTTCCCTTTATATTTATGACAGGGAGGTATGGAGGAGGGAAATAGAGGTCTGTAGGGGGGATTTGGAGGGCGAAGTAGAGCCTGTCTGAGGGTGGGGGAATATAGAGAGGGGAAGTAGAGACCTATAGGGGGGATTTGGAGGGGGGAAATAGAGCTATGGTCTGTGGGGGGGAATATAGAGGGGGGAAGTAGAGGACTGGGGAGGTATGAAGGAGGGAAATAGAGGCCTGTGGAGGGGATATGGAAGGGGGAAGTAGAGACTGTGGGAGGATATGAAGAGAGGGAGTAGAGCCTGTGGTCTGGGAGGGGTGGGAAGTAGGGGCCTGGGGAGGAAAGGGAGGAGGAAAGTAGAGGCCTATGGGGGAGATATAGAAGGGGAAAGTAGAGACTGTAATCTGGTGCGGGGGAGTAGCTCCCTTTGATGGACACCCAGCTGGCCAGTTAGCTCTAAAATCCCTCTTGGTCTGTTCTCTGCTTGCTTTACCTGTAAAGGGTTAACAAGCCCACAGGTAAAAGAAAAGGAGTGGGCACCTGACCAAAAGAGCCAATGGGAAGGTAGAACTTTTTAAAATTGGGAAAGAAACTTTCCTTTTGTCTGTTGCTCTCCTGGCTGAAGAGAGAGGGCAGCAGGAATGCTGTGTAAAGTTTGAACCAGATATGAATATCATCAGATCATATCTAGAACTACTTTTAACAACCCAAAGGTGTAAGTAGATCAGAATGTTTAGCTAGACGTGATCAGGTTTATTTCTGTGTATTTTTTAAGGCTTGTGGATCTCCTCTGTACTAACCCCAGATGCTTTTGTTTGCTTGTAACCTTTAAGCTGAACCCCCAAGAAAGCTATTTTGGGTGCTTGCTTTTTGGAATTGCTCTTTTAAAATCTAGGAAAAGCCTAAGTAAAAAATTACTTTTTTTTTAAGAACAGGATTGGATTTTTGGTGTCCTAAGAGGTTTGTGCATATGTTGTTTGATTAGCTGGTAGCCACAGCTAATTTCCTTTGTTTCTTTCTCAACTCTTCCCTGGAGGGGTGGTGAGAGGGCTTGAGGGTACCCCACAGGGAGGAATTCCCAAGTGCTCTTTCCTGGGTTCAAAGGGGTTTTTTGCCTTTGGGTGGCGGCAGTGTTTACCACAACAAGGTCAGAGAGAAGCTGTAACCTTGGAAGTTTAATACAAGTCTGGAGTGGCCAGTATTAATTTTTAAAATCCTTGTGGGTCCCTACTTCCTGAACTCGGAGTGACAGAGTGGGGATTGAGCCTTGACATGGTGGCAGAGCAGTGGGATCATTTTGAACCAGAAGCACAGACCTCAGGATTTTTTAAGGACACGTTTTTCCTTTTGTCTGCTTGAAAGCCAGGGAGGTTTTTGCTTTGCTTTGCTTCCTGCGGGGGAACAGGCACACCAAAGGAGCGAGGGAGTCCAACAAGCCGTTATTTTGTCTCTTTTCCAACTTTGTGGCAACGAAATAATTAGGCTAGAGTAGGGCAGTCTGTGCATGAGGTTGAGGTTAGGCACTGAAACCCTAGAGAAACCAGTCTTCCCAAAGCGGCACGCCACAGAGAAGACAGACCCAGCTCAAGCCCAGACATCCAGCCCCATGTCAGAAATGAAGGGTGGGGATGGGGGACCGGGAACTTCCCATGAGGGAAGGGTCAGCCCTCCCCCGACCAAGATCCAGGTGCCAAGCTGGAGGGATGCCCCTAACCCAGACCAAGTTCTGACTGCGGAAGACGATGCGCTTGGAAGCGGAGGACAAAAGAGTGGCGAAGCGCTTGGAGTTGGAAGCGGAGGAGAGGAGAGAGGCAAAACGCTTGGAGGCGGAAATGCAGGCGAAGCGCTTGGAGGTGGAGTTAGAGATGACGCGCTTAGAGCTGGAAAAGGCTAAGCTGGGTCCACTAGGTAACTCTAACAGTCCTTCAACAGGTACCGCTCCCCATTCCAAGGTAGGCCATGATACAGAGGCCTTCTTAGAAAATTTAGAAAGGACCTGCCTTGGGTACAACACCCTTATAGACCAGTATATGGTGGAGCTGAGGTCGCAACTCAGTGGCCCCTTAGCAGGACACATGAACGTGTACGAACTTGTTAAACAAGAGGCCAGAATTAGAATGGGGCTATCGCCCGAGCATGCCCATCGGCGGTTTGGAGCCCTAAGGTGGAAACCAGACGTGGCATTTTCCCGCCACGCTGACCACATTGTAAAAATTGGGATGCCTGGATATCAGGAGCAAGCGTTAAATCTTGGGAAGATCTGTCTCTGCTAATGCAAATGGAGCAGTTCTCAGAGGGTGTCCCTGAGGAAATAGAAAGGTACATCCTAGATGGGAAGCCCAAAACTGTAATTGAGGCAGGGGAGATCGGACCCAAATGGGTGGAGGTGGCAGAGAATAAGAAAGCTAGTAGCAGTTGGAGTGGATACCAGAAGGGGCAACCTGAGACAACACCCCACCATTGGGGTCATCCCAAAGCACCACTTCGCAAGGAGGAGGCTTCCACACAGCCATGGAGACCCCAGATGCTCTCTCGTCCCACCTCCCCACTCTCCAGCCACCCACCTCGCCACAGTCAGCTGGGCGATGCTTTAAATGTAATGAGCTGGGGCATGTGAAGGCCAACTGCCCCAAGAGCGCTAGCTGACTACAGCTCATTGCCTCGGAGTCCCACCAAGAGCCTTCAGGCCCAGATGTCTCGCAAATACCCCAGAGTGAAGGGAAACTGTGAATGTCGGTAGGAGGAAGATTACTGCTTGGAGAGACATTGGGCACAGGTGTCAGCTATCCACCAATCCCTGGTGGACCCCAAATTCATTGATCCAGAGGCCCAAGTGATGGTGCAACCCTTTAAGTCCAACTCTTTTAATGTGCCTACAGCCAAGTTGCCTGTCCAGTACAGGGGCTGGTCAGGGATATGGACTTTTGCAGTCTATAACGATTCCCATTCCCATGCTGCTGGGAGAAGACTTAGCCAACCATGTGAGGCTAACAAAAAGGGTGGGGTTGGTCACCTGCAGCCAGGCTAAACAGGCCTCCACACCGAACTCCATTCCTGAGCCTCCTACAGAAACCCAGCCAGAGGTGGTGGAATGAGACTCCACACCAGAGTCTATGGCAGCAGTTGTAGATCCAGTTCCTAGAACCCAGCCAGAACCAGCCCAAGGATCAGAACTGGTGGAGCAGTCAGCACCAGAGCCCATGCTTGCAACTCCACCAGAGTCAAGGGAGCCAGCACCAAAGGGCGCCACAGAGCCTGCACCTGCAGCAGCAGCTAGACTGGTGCAAAAGGCTTAGCTGGAGCCTGAAATACCACCTAGTGTACCAGCAGAGAGTGGTTCACAGTCAACAGAAACAACCCCATCACCTGCATCACTTCCAGTGGGACCAAGCCCAAGTCCACAATCCAGCGAGGAACTAATGTCCCCAGCATCGAGGGAGAAGTTCCAGGCAGAGCAGGAAGTGGATGAGAGACTCAAGGGAGCTTGGACGGCAGCACAGAAGGACCCACCACCTCTCAGGTCTTCTAACAGGTCCAGTTTTGTTATAGAAGGAGGACTCTTATACAAGGAGACTCTTTCTGGTGGGCACAAGGAGGACTGGCATCCTCAGAGACACTTGGTAGTTCCAACTAAGTATAGGGAAAAGCTCTTGAGCTTAGCCCACGATCGCCCTAGTGGCCATGCTGGGGTGAACAGGACGAAGGACCGTTTGGGGAAGTCATTCCACTGGGAGGGGATGGGCAAGGACATTTCTACCTATGTCCAGTCTATCATTTTTGTCAGGGTAGGTTGGCCCTCCAACATCCTTACAGATTTGGGAACTAAATGCCTGGCAGGGACCATTAAAAGTCTTTGGGAAGCTCATGGGGTGAACCATTTGATTGCCACCCCTTACCACCATCAAACAAATGGTCTAGTGGAAAAGTTTATTGGGACTTTGAGGGCCATGATATGCAAATTTGTGAATGAGCACTCCAGTGATTGGGACCTAGTGTTGCAGCAGTTGCTCTTTGCCTATGGGGCTGTACCACGTCCCAGTTTGGGATTTTCACCCTTTGAACTCATTTATGGCCACGAAGTTAAGGGGCCATTACAGTTGGTGAAGCAGCAATGGGAGGGGGTTACATCTTCTCCAGGAACTAACATTTTGGACTTTGTAACCAACCTGCAAAAAACTCTCTAGCCCTTGCTCGAGAAAACCTACAGGATGCTCAACAAGAGCAAAAGGCCTAGTATGATAAACATGCTAGAGAGCATTCCTTCAGAGTAGGTGACCAAGTCATGGTCCTGAAAGCACTCCAGGCGAATAAGATGGAAGCATTGTGGGAGGGGCCATTTACGGTCCAAGAGCTCCTGGGAGCTGTTAATTACCTCATAGTGTTCCCAGACCCTACTCTCAAATCAAAAGCATACCCTGTTAATTCTCTAAAGCAGTGTTTCCCAAACTTGAGACGCCACTTGTTCAAGGAAAGCCCCTGGCAGGTCAGGCCGGTTTGTTTACCTGTCGCATCCGCAGGTTCAGCCGATTGCGGCTCCCACTGGCCGCTCCTGGTCAATGGGGGCTGTGAAAAGGGGCGGCTGGTACGTCCATCAGCCCGCACCACTTCCCTCAGCCCCCATTGACCTGCAGCGGCGAACTGCGGCCAGTGGGAGCCATGATCGGCCGAACCTGCAGATGCAGCAGGTAAACAAACCGGCCTGGCCCGCCAGGGGCTTTCCCTGAACAAGTGGCATCCCAAGTTTGGGAAACACTGCTCTAAAGCCCTTTTATTCCTGAGAAATCACAGTTCTCCAGTTTACAGCCCAGGAGAGAGACGACGCTGAGTGGCCTGAAGGGGTCTACTATGATGGGAAAAAGCAATGGTGGCTTGGAAGAGGTGAGCTTTTCCGTGACTCTTGGGTGTAAGCACTGACAGCAAATTCAGGAGCTGTGCACCAGCTTTGCACCAATGTTTCCAGCCACCTCAGGATGGACAGAACAGGCATACCACTCCATTGACACAGGTGATGCTCGCCCAATTAGAGCCCAACCCTACCGGATGGCTCCTCAAGTATGGCAACACCCATTTGTTTTATGTTCTGTTTGTGTGTGTATATATCTATATCTATCTATCTTCCTCCTGTATTTTCCACTGCATGCATCCGATGAAGTGGGTTTTAGCCCACAAAAGCTTATGCCCAAATAAATTTGTTTGTCTCTAAGGTGCCACAAGTACTCCTTGTTCTTTTTGCTGATACAGACTAACTGGGCTACCACTCTGAAAAGGGAAGGTAGAACTTTTTAAAACTGGGAAAAAAACTTTCCTTTTGTCTGTTGCTCTCCTGGCTGAAGAGATGGGGCAGCAGGAATACTGTGTAAAGTTTGAACCAGATATGAATATCATCAGATCATATCTAGAACTACTTTTAACAACCCAAAGGTGTAAGTAGATCAGAATGTTTAGCTAGACGCAGTCAGGTTTATTTCTGTGTATTTTTTTAAGGCTTGTGGATCTCCTCTGTGCTAACCCCAGATGCTTTTGTTTGCTTGCAACCTTTAAGCTGATACCCAAGAAAGCTATTTTGGATGCTTGCTTTTTGGAATTGCTCTTTTAAAATCTAGGAAAAGCCTAAGTTCCAGATGTATTTTCTTTGTTTTTAAAAAAATTTACTTTTTTTTTTAAGAACAGGATTGGATTTTTGGTGTCCTAAGAGGTTTGTGCATATGTTTGATTAGCTGGTAGCCACAGCTAATTTCCTTTGTTTCTTTCTCAGCTCTTCCCCAGAGGGCGGTTGCAAGGGCTTGAGGGTACCCCACAGGGAGGAATTCCCAAATGCTTTTTCCTGGGTTCAAAGGGGTTTTTTTGCCTTTGGGTGGTGGCAGCATTTACCACGCCAAGGTCAGAAAGAAGCTGTAACCTTGGGAGTTTAATACAAGCCTGGAGTGGTAAGTATTAATTTTTAAAATCCTTGTGGGTCACTACTTCCTGAACTCGGAGTGACAGAGTGGGGATTCAGCCTCGAGGGGGAGGAATATAGAGGGGGAAAGTAGAGGCCTGGGGAGGCATGGAGGAGGGAAGTAGAGGCCTTGGGTGGGAGGGATATAGAGGGGGGAAGTAGAGACTGTGGTTTGGGTGGGGATATAGAAGGGGGACATAGAGGACTGGGGAGGTATGGAGAGGGGGAAGTAGAGCTAGAGGGGGGATGTAGAGGCCTGGGGAGGTCTGGATGGGGGGAAGTAGAGCCTGTGGGGGGGAGGGGGGATATGGAAGGGGAAAGTAGAACCTGTGTTTGGGGGGGATATAGAAGGGGGACGTAGAGGTCTGGGGAAGTAGAGCCTGTGAGGGGGAGGGGGAATATGGAAGGGGGGAAGTAGAACCTGTGTTCTGGGGGGGTGACGGGGATGTAGAGGCCTGGGGGGGGGATATGGAGGGGGGGACATGGAAGGGGGAAAGCAGAGCCTGTGTTCTGGGGGGGTGACGGGGATGTAGAGGCCTGGGGGGGGGGGATATGGAGGGGGGAAAGTAGAGCCGGGGGGGGGGGGGATATGGAGGGGGAAGTAGAGCCTGTGGTCCAGCAGGGGGAAGCCTTGAGGGGGGAGTAAGGGCCAGGGCTACAGCGGAGGAGGCGAGGGGAAGTGAATAGTGGCCGGTGGCCCAGGTCGAGGGAGGCCCTGGAGAGGACGAGGGGCCTCTGGGCCAGGAGGGAGGCGCGAGTCGAGGGCCTGTGGCCTTGCAGCGGGAGCGGGAGCAGGGGCCTGGCGGAGACAAGGAGGGGGCGTAGGGGATGAGGAGGGGCGGGGTCACTGCAGGCGAAGGGTGTCGGCCAAACGCGCTTGGCGCCTCCCCTTTAAGGGCCGGCGGTGACGTCACCGCCGCGGGCTCGGGGCGGGCAGTTGCTCCCGGAGCCCGGGTGCCGGACGGCGGCTGAGGTGCTGAACGGGCGGCCCGGGCACCTGCACCAGGAGCCTCCCCCCCCCTTCTCCGCGCGCCCCGCTGCCCCTCGCGCTGCGCCCGGGGCTGTCGGGCTCCCGCCCCGAGCGGATCTCGCTGCAGCGCTGCGCGGAGCCCGGCCGGCCGCGATGCCGTCGGACCGGCCCTTCAAGCAGCGGCGGAGCTTCGGTGAGTGCGGCGGGGGGCGCGGCCGCGGGGGGGGACCGAGCCCCGGGGCCCCTCGGTCCGAGCCCCGCCCGGCTGCCCGCGCCGCGCCCCGGCCCGCCGGTGGGAGCAGGGGGTGGATGAGGGGGCTCAGCCGCCGCTCGCCCGGGGAGCGACCCGCGCCAGGGGCGCTGGAACAGTTTGTGGGAGGGGCTGAGAGCCACTGACCCAAACTGTATCCCCGGGATAGGCTGGAAACCGCTTCAGCCCCCCAGTCCCAGCACCTGTGCCCCGCGCCGCCCCCCCCGCCCCTGCTGGTCTGGCCTGGGGCAAGATCCGCCCCCCCGGCCATGGGGCCATCCGTGGGACCCAGAGCAGGGGCCCGAGAGCCAGCCAGCCAAGCTCCTGGGGTGCCCTGCCAGTGCGCGGGGGTGCGGGCGAGACCCTGCGCTGATCTGCCTCTACGGTGCAGGCCTGGTGTCGCTGAGTTTTCCACTTCGAAACCCGTGCAGAGCCGGTGCTCCATGGGCAGCCTGTCACCTGTCCTAAGGGACCACCCTGTTCTCTCCCCCGCATCCCAGGCAGCTCCTCTCCACCTTTATTGTTATTAGAAGGCCACCTCCGATGAGCAGCCATTTATTTATAATTTTTTCTGGGCTGGTTCCTGCAGTGGTGGCTTAAGACAGGTTTTATTGTCTGTTTATCCTTTAAGAGCGCTGTGCGTTCAGGGGTTCAGCTCTTGGGGGGGGCTAGGAGCTTGGCTGCGGCGTGGCTGTAGCAAGGTGGTGTGCCTCTTTGTTTTGTTTTCAAATTGAAGTTCAGTTGTGCAGAGAAGGGGATGAGAAGGGAGGAAGGAAGCCAGAGGTAATTAGCAGCTGCAGCCGTGCCCTAGTGGTGATGTAATCCCTGCAACAACAACAAAAAAAATGTTGATTTGCTCAAGTCACTGCAATGGTGGGGCATGGAGTGCCGGCTCCGAGTGCCAAGTTCATGAGGCAAGGAACCTAGAAGGAGCCAATATTTAATGGGTGGTCTCCAGCACATTTTTTCAGGGGAGGTAGTAATGACGCTATAAGCGGTTTGCTTTTCCTTCAGTGATAATCTTCCTGTTCCTGTTGGATCAGGGGGAGCAAACGTGGTTCCTTTTACTGTTTGTCATTTTTAAAGACTCTATGCTTTCCTTGATGTGCACTTAGAAATCTGTTTGCAGTGTAGTGAGTAATGTTTTTTTTTAAATCCATTGTATTGTGTAGCTATTCCAGTTGTTGCCTCTTTTTAGAGGCTCACAAAAATACCCACAAATCTGCAGCAGTTATCTCTCTTAACAGTCGCTCTTGATGGATAATACTGTTCCTACGTCCTTAATACAGCACACGAGTATTGCTACATATCCAGTAACTTGTTGTTTTTTTTTCTCTGCCACCTCCTTTCAGAAAGAGAGGTTTTCTTAAGCAAAGATGATGTCAAGACCCCAGCCCATCTATTTATGATGTATTCCGAAAGCTTCCTTTCTAATCCCAGAAGGCAATCAGTTAAGGTCTAAAACAAGATTTCCAAATCATGGAGTCTGTCCTATTCAAAAAAGAAGGGGATTGCTGCCTTGCGGTCTGTTGTGTCACTGATGTGGTTGGCAAAATGCGTGAGAAGCAGTAATACGTTCTTATGTTCCCTTGTGCACCATGTAATAAGTATAGGAAACAAATCTGTGATGTAAATGAGTATGCTGTAAATATATTGACAGTAATGGAAGGCATGCTTGGTTTTACATTTGAGTTAAATTTAACTTCATGTAACTTAGTGTCGTATTGTTAGAAATAAGTGATAGTCCTGATCTTATATTTCCATTCTTTTGAGGAAAATACTGTTAAGGCGGGCTTACATTTCATCCTGTTCTCTCTGCTAGGGGATAAAGAATTGCTGATGTCAGATCAGTAATTTTTCTTTTACCTTAAATGTTCTGCTTCAGGGAGGAGAGAGTTAATAATTGCTGTACGTAGAGTTTTCGTAAACCTCCATTTATGACCTTGTATTTCCCAATTCTGACAGATAAATGGAACCCAGGAATTTTGATGATGGGCACTTTAAAATGCAAATGAGAGTATATGAAATGTAGGCCATGGTGAATGTACCAGGCCCCAACTGGCATAGTGAACGAGGCTTGAGAACACACTGGCCTGGAAAAATTTAGTTTTAAGATGGGCCTTAGTTGTAATTTTCAGCTCCAGCTCTTACTTAGCTCATGGGAGTTGTTCTGGCTTGGGGCCCATCGCTAATATATAAACAAGCCTTGGAGAACCAGACTTACAAAAATGTTGTGCAGAAATGCATTTTTGTACAATTATGACAGTTACGTGTGCAGAACAGGTATCTGCAAAAACAGATGACAACTGTGTGTTTGAAATTACACACACGCACCTACCTTATGTGTGAATATGGTAGGGGTAATTGCATGTGCAAATTAATCACACCCACATTCTTGTATACATGTTTTAAATGTGTGCCACTATTTTTAAATATCTGTTCCAAAAGGGTAAAGGTGGTTCTCTCTTTATGCAATATCTACGTATATATTTTATTTGAACTTAGCTCTTTGTCCTTTTGAAAAACTTTACCATGCAAGTCCCAAATCGGGGGCTTGGGCGTGGTTTACCATGAGCAAAAGAGTCCTGTCTTGAAGTGTGTTCTAGTGGATAAGGCATCGGATTGGGACCTGAGACTTGCATTCTGTATTCAGCTGTACCACCAACTTGCTGCATGACTTTTTCTTCAGTGCCTCAGTTTCCCAGTTGGCAAAATAGGACTAATGCTGCTTACTCCTCTTTATAAGGTTTTTTGAAATTTTTCCATCACTTTTCATCAATACACTTAGCCTTTATGACCTGGGTGCCTTTTCCAACCTTTCAACCCTAGTGAGATGAACAGAGCCTTCCCTTTACTTTTAGAGATCCTGTTGGTACTGTTCTTCCTGAAAATATTTTTGAAGTTCAGAATGTATATTGCTCAAACCATACAGCTGTTTTTTGTAACAATGCACAGAAGGCGCTGTGATGATGCAGATATTTAATAATAATAAGAAAATTAAAATAAAGCGATAGGCAGACTGAAGGAAGGCAGAAAGCAAGAGAACAGTAAAACTGCTATAAACGTGTAGTGTTTGACCAGAATGTTATTTATGGGTATCAGTGGAAGCTGTTGAAACTGTCTGAAACGTCTTTTTCTTCAGCCTTTTTCCATAGGCAGTAATTTGTCATGCTGTAGGTTCACGGAAGTTTTCCATGCCGGCGTGCAATATCGACTGTTTGTTTTTATATTTTTATTATGATAATAGAGGCCTCCGTCAGGAGTCTTGTGCTAGGCACTGCAGAAACATGCATGAGGAGACAGCCCCACCTCATAGTTTACACAATAAACTCCCCCCCGCCCCCAGTCAAAATGCTGATCTGACTCTCAAATCACCAGACTCTTGGGAACTATAATTTTTTAAAAATAGCTTGTTATCACAAAACCTTATGTTCTTGGACACATGCCTGCTCTTTGTATAATGCAGCTAATCAAAGGTGACTCTAAACAAACAAGAATAGCATACATGATATGTGCTTGGTTGGGCTGTTGCTGTATTTTATACTCTTTCTTTAATTGCATATCAAAAGCTGATAAAGTCCTTCAGAAAAACATGTTGATTCCTTTAGCAAATGCCTGCTTGTAATGTGTTGGGGGCAGCTGCTTATGCTTCAGAAACCATGGACAGACCTGCTAACTATAGTTTGCTCAGCCTTAATGAAGGCCCCCCCAAAAAGGCTCCTTGTGTTTGAAAGAAAACAGGATTAAAATAGCCGGGTAGGGGTGGGGTAGGGAGGTTGGATCAGGCAGCTGCAAGTGCTGCTTGTTTCTGTGTACTTTCCATTTGCCCTTTTGCTCCCTCAGCTGACTGGCTGGCTGAGCACTTTGGGAGAGGAGGATCGGGTGGCCCATGCATCTGCATTGGTTCAGGGCTGGAAGTGTCTGTTGGAGAAAGTAAATACAGCATGTTTTCTTCTTGGAATCCTTGCACAACTGGAGCAGGAAGCGATTGTTTACAGTGTGGGGGGGGAGGATGCTATGGAAAACATCTCCACCCAAGCTATGTTCCCAGCATGTCTCTCTTCAGAAGACTCAAAGTTACAGAAGTCTACCAGTCTCAAAAAGTGAGGAGCAAAGTTATGAAAATAACTGATTACTAAACACACACACACTGTCCTTCTAATCTAGTGCTTTGCATGTGATTTGCTTTTTGTGACATATCGCCCTTGCTTGTTGACATTGGTTGTATGATTCCTGGATGCGATCTTGTGGAGTATTCCACCGCCCCTTGGGTCATATACCGCTTTTCCTATAATTTATTTCCCCCCTTTTTAGTGTTCTTAAGATTAAGGTTTAATTTTTCCACAAATTTCCTCTTGTTCCTAACAGCTTGCCAGACTGTTTTCAACTATAACCCTGGGAGTGATTCTGCATTTCTGGACTGATGGATTATGATGGGGAATCTTGAGTGACTGGACAGAGGTCCCCAAAGCCATTTTGGGGTAACCCTGAGAGACTTTTGGAAACTAACAGACGTTACATCTCTGCTATCAACTGGACTTACAAAGGCTGACTCACCTGTTATATACTTTACCTTCTCATATTTTTCTTAGCTAATAAATCTTTAGTTTAGTTTACTAGAGAAATTGGCTGTCAGCATTGTCTTTGGTGTGTGTGATCTGGAGCATCTGTTGATCTGGGGTGAGTGACTGAACCTTTGGGGTTGGAAGAACCTGAGGTGAGGTGATTTTTAGTTTTAGTAACCTTTTATAAAGAAGTCCAGTTTGTCTGAATGGCAAGATGTGCTGGAACGCCAAAGAGGACCCTCTGTGGTAAGGCTAATGTAGTAATCCAGGAGTGCATACTTTTTACTGGTTTGATAAAATCTAATTATCGAATATACCACCAGTGTGGCTGTCTGCCGTTTTCTGCCAGCCTGACCTGAGTCTGGCATCTCAGTTCTGAGTCACATATCTGACTGCATGACAGAGGTAATGGACTAACTTCTCTTGGTGAGAGAGACAAGCTTTCAAGTTTACACAGAACTCTTCTTCAGGTCTGGAAAATGTACTCAGAGTGTCACAGCTAAATATAAGGTAGAACAGATTGTTTAGCGTAAGTAGTTAAAACGTAAAAAGTGAAGTGGCTGGTTAACACCGTTCTAGTCATAGTAGGAGTGGCAGTTCATGGTAGATCAGGTCTTTCCTTTAGACTTACTTTTCTTTCCAGCTAGCAAATTCTTTAAGATATACACTCAGCTATTTTAATAAAATAAATTTAGTATTTTCTTTTCTTTCTGCCATTCTGCCTCCCTGCTATTCCTGCCTTCCTCCTGGAAGCTTGAAAACATCACTTTTTCTTATTTAGTTCATCAGTTTCCCTTTGGATGGCTGTGTCTTGAACAGAATGGCTCCCACTTACAAAAGTGTTGAACTTGTCCCTGTATGCAGGCCTGGTCCTGCATGCCCTTTCACAGACTCCAGCAGGGTGTCTGCAGGTACAGGACTTGCAGAGCCAGGCCCTGAGAATTGTTTGCTTTGCTGGTGAAAGGTATTGGCGTCTGAAGGCCTGCAAGCCAAGGTACAGCAGCTGTGCAAGCTTCTCCCACTCCCACTGGCAGGGCAACCTCAATCCTGGTCTGGAGGGACTATCCTTCGAATACTTTTGTCATTAATCTCCTTAGCCCATTGACTCCTTGGTACATCTGCTGAAGCAGCCAATGTAGGTGCCCTACAGGACCAGCTCTAGGCACTAGCAAAGCAAGCATGTGCTTGGGGTGGCACGATTCCAGGGGCGGCGTTCTGGCCATCCTTTTTTTTTTTTGCTTGGGCAGTTGTGCTCTTGGAGCGGCAAATTTTTTGCTTGGGGTGGCAAAAAACCTAGAGGTGGCCCTGGTGCCATACGTAGGTGAGGTGGACACTTGGAAGAAGGACCTGAAACTAGTCCGCCAAATTCAGTGTAGTAGTTTGGCCCAAACTTTGGTTACTTTTATTAGTTGTGTGGTTCTCTTATGTATGTAGCGTAGTTGTAGCCGTGTTGGTCCCAGGATATTAGCGACAAGGTGGGTGAAGTAATAGATCTTTTATTGGACCAACTTTCAAGCATTCCAGCCGCACAGAGCTCTTCTTCAGGTCTGGAAAAGGTACTTCCAGTATCACCGCAAAATGCAAGGTGGGACAGATTGTTTATCACAAGTAGTTAGCACATATTGTAAGGGACCATTCAAGGTAGAGTGGCTCGTTAACGTCTCTGCCTAGGGCCCTATCAAATTCACGGACACAAAAAACGCATCACAGATAGTGAAATATGATCCCTCTCCCTCCCACCCCCGTAAAATCTACTCTTCTGTGTGTTTTTACCCTATACTGTACAAATTTCATGGGGGAGACCAGGGTTTGTCAAATTGGGGGTCCTGACCCAAAGGGGAGTTGCAAGGGGGGGGTCGCAAATTTATTTTAGGGGGGTTGTGGTATTGCAACCCTTACTTCTGTGCTACCTTCAGTCCTGGGCAACTGGAGAGTGGCAGCTGTTGGCTGGGTGCCCAGCTCTGAAGGCAGCGCCCTGCCAGCAGCAGAGCAGAAGTAAGGGTGGCATTGCCATATGATGCCATCCTTACTGCCGCACTGTTACCTTCAGAGCTGGGTAGCTGGAGAGTGTCGGCTGCTGACTGGGCCCAGCTCTGCAGGCAGCAGCACAGAAGTAAAGGTGGCAATACCATACCATGCCATCCATACTTCTGCGCTGCTGGTGGTGGAAGCTCTGCCTTCAGAGCTGGGCTCCTGGCCAGCAGTCGCTGCTCTCCAGTTGCCCAGCTCTGAAGGCAGCGCCGCCGCCAGCAGCAGCCCAGAAGTAAGGGTAGCAGTACCACAAAACTCTCCTACAACAACCTTGCAACGCCCCCCCTGTCCCCCCCACACCTCTTTTTTGGGTCAGGACCCCTACAATTACAACACTGAAATTTCAGATTTAAATACCTATGACCGTGAAATTGACCAAAAAGGACTGTGAATTTGGTAGGCCCCTAGTCATAGGACAAAAAGGGGGTGTTTGGATGACAGATTGTTGAAATGGATTTATGGTTTATTACATCACATCCATTATTGCAACGATCTGTTGGTCTAATAAAAGATATTACCTCACCCACATCCTGCAGGGGGCAACCAGAGCAAGGTGATAGCCACATCAGCAAATCACATCAGACTACCTTAGCCATATTCCAGGCTGTGGGTCACATGTTCCCATCCCAGATCCATTTCTCTGGCTGATCATCAGCCTTTAGCACTGGGAATCCAAACCCTTCTTTTATTTTTGTTTGGTGAAAAGGTAGTTGTTGATACAGAAAACATGTAGGGTCAAATTCTGCCCTGTGTGGAGTGGTAAGGATCCTGCTAACTGGGACAGGTTTTCCCATGGTGAGGTTGAAGGAGGTGGCTGGGAGGAATGGTGAGAACTAAATGTAGCTCCCTGTCTTTGAATTAGCTTTCCCTTGCTTTATATGTTGCACATGCACACACACTGAAAACTCTGCTATAGAGAAATAGCTTGATTAGTTGGAGCAAGGCTCACTGTTATTTTCAGTTTAGGCAGGACTTTAGTTGAGTGCAGAATTTTAAAGCCACGCTTGTTTATATAGATCTGTTAATAGCAATGACGATAGAGGTTATCTCCACCACAGTTTTATGTTGTATGATGCAAGGTTGATGATTAATGATGCTAACAAAATACTGAGTACAAGAAAAACTAAACACATCTCTCTCATTCCAGTTAAATCAATATCCATGTTCCAGAAGTCTGTCTGATAACAAGAGCACAGGACACAAACTACAAACTTGACTGCAAGGAAAAATAAGGCTTGAATGTCTGTCATTTGTTCTTTGGAGGCGTATGTTGTGGTCAGACAGATCTATTGCTCCAGTGACTCAGCAACAGGAAAAGGGTGATCCAATGAATGGGGCTTCAGGCTAGGAGGCAGGAGACTTGGGAGCTGTTCCTGCCTCTGCTACTGGCTTTGTGTGCCATAGGGGAAGTGGCATCACTTCCTGTCTGTTTCTCCATCTTGGAGACACATGTCCACCTCTGAAAAGCATGGTCCGTGGATGAATGGTGCTGTATAAGGGTACTGATGATCATCAGTTGTGCAGAAATTATTTGATGCCTTTTGTGCTCAGTTAGATGGCTTGGAGATATGTTGGCAAAGGCAAAAAAGAAGAGTAAACTTGAGACTTTAAAGGCTGGATTTTTCAGTAGGTTTACCCAGAATAGGCCCTGAAAATGTGTGCATGCAGTCTGGCATGTTTGTGTGCAAAGCAAATAGTTCAGATCCTCTCTAGTAATTACTAAATGTGAGTTTTTGCACATATGGATTTGAGCTGGTCTGTGCTTAAAATATTGCCCTAGAAATGAAACAGTTTCTTTGTCTATTGGGTTAGAAGCTGTCCTGGGCACTGGGCCTCTGTGCTACTGTTTGTTTTGCTCTTGATATTGGTAAGTTTTAAAGCTGTCTGTTTGGAAGTGGTTTTCTGCTTTGAAGAAGTAACCTTTAAGTTTATAAATATCTTGAAAATAAAGAGACAGAGGAGCAGTCCAGCAAAAGCTACAGAGAGGCACTTGCAGATGACAACCTTTTGTCTGTTTTTCAGGGAGGGAACTTGCTCTTCCCCTGTCTTTGAAATAGGAACAATGATATTGACTGAGTTAAAGCCCAGCTAATCTGTATCCAGAGCACTTTTGTAAATTATCCAAACCCAGTTCAAACACTGCAGAGACCATTAGCTCTTGCCATCCCTGCTTAGCAAGATGGGCTGGAGATAGTGCGTTCCAACTTTGGTTTTCCACACGTTTGTCGTCTTGTTCCACAGCCCATCCATGTCTTAAACTTTCTTTGCTCCCCACTTTTCATGGGAAAAGTCTGTGTTTGCCACGCAGATTAGTTCCATGCTGTCTCTTGTGCTGAGGCATGTGGGGATTTGGTGAGAGGAATGAACATATATATTAGGAAAAATCATTTCTGGTTGAGAATCTAGTGGTTTTTTAACGTATCTGAGCACCACACACCCATCCTTTTCCTAGCATGAGCCTAGATGCTGCCAGCTCCACTTACCTAGAGTGGCTCCAGGGTGGCAGCGGTATGCACCGAGGCCAGGGCAGACTCCCTGCCTGCTCTGGCCGTGCTCCGCTCCAGGAAGCAGCTGGAACCAGATCCCAGGGGGAGGGGACAGAGGGCTCCATGTTGCTCTCACTTCCAGGTACCTCCCCCGAAGCTCCCATTGGCCAAGGTTAACCGTTCCTGGCCAATGGGAGCTGCAGTTGGCGGTGCCTGAAGCAAGAGCAATGCATGGAGTCCTCTGCACACCCCCCCCCACCCCCACCCCCGGTTGCAGGGACATGATTCCACACGGGGGTGATCCCATGGCTGGACTCGGCCCGTGGGCTGTAGTTTGCCCACCCCTGGCCTGGAGGTAGGCAGAGGAGCACTGGGAGGGGTGGGGAGCAGAGGGAGCTTGGCGGGCCGCACGAAAGAACCCTTTGGGCCGCATGTTTGAGACCCCTGATTTATTTCATTGCTGAGAATCAGGACTCGTGATGCTCCCACTACAACCACATGCCCTCCTGTTGTCTTCTGCTCTTTTACTCTTTCCTCTCCCTTCTACTTGCAGTCTAATCACTTTCCACTGAGAAAGGTAATAGCTACAAGACGATGGTGGATTCAGTTCCAGTCTGTATCTGCTTCCCTTCATTCATCCCTCCTGATTTCAGGCTGCCTGACTCATGTGGCAGCATTTTGTAAATTGCCTTCTGCAAAGAGGCAGGTGAGCGTTTTCCTCTGCTCTCCAGTAACTTATGTAGGTTAAGCTTTTATATGGTCGTGTGAGAGAAATGGAGCAGTAAAGCTTCAACTACATTGAGCAGATGTCACTTAACCACAACTTGGTGCAGAACCCCCGAGGGATAGATTAAGAATCCTTTTCAGAGGTATATGAATAATGACTGATGTTTCTGTAATTCCTCACATTTAAATGGATCCAGAAGTGCTTTTCAGAATGTACTGTCTCGGTTCATATTTTAAAATGCCTACTGGAACATACAATATTTATGTGGCTATAAATTAGTTATAGGGGTTCTGCGACACGCATACAGTAGTGTGTACAGCAACTATGTGAATTGTGTTGGTGTAAAAACACATACATGTATAGTGCCTGTGTGTATTCTCTATATAATGTTAGGGAGAATACGTGATGGAATGGTGTGGTACAATGGTTACAGTGACATGAGTTTGGGTTGCACGACTTATTTGTGAACTGGCTCATTATTTATGAGCAAAGCCACCAACGTAGGTTTGCCAATTCTAAACATTCAAAAATCATGTCTGGCCCCCAAAATAACAAGATTGGCTTAAAGTCCATGAGACTGTAAGACAGGGGTAGGCAACCTATGGCACACGTGCCAAAGGCAGCACGTGAGGTGATTTTCAGTGGCACTCACGCTGCCCGGGTCCTGGCCACCAGTCCAGGGGCTCTGCATTTTAATTGAGTTTTAAATGAAGCTTTTTAAACATTTTAAAAAACCTTATTTACTTTACATACAACAATAGTTTAGTTATATATTAAAGTCTTATAGAAAGAGACCTTCTAAAAACATTGAAATGTATTACTGGCATGCGAAACCTTAAATTAGAGTGAATAAATGAAGACTCGGCACACCACTTGTGAAAGGTTGCTGACCCCTGCTCTAAGAAAATAATAAATTGGGGGTTCTTTATTTACATTCTGGTTTTTGAGCTCTTGGGGCGCACACAAGTCATCTTTTTTTCCTCAGGCTTTTCTCCACAGCCTTGAGGGCTAGAAAGTTACGTATGTGTAAAAATGAAATTGCATGAGAATCTCAGTTCGCTTGACTCCAGGAGCTGATTTGACCAGTAACATGACACCCACTCTCTAAGTGCTTTTGCATTGATTGCGGGTGACAGAGACAGTCTGTGCATCCCATTGTAGCAATAGCTTTAAAATACTCACAGCTTAAAAATATCTGACCTCTTCCCAGTGTTTCTGACAGCCGTCAGCAAATTAAAATGGAAAGAAATTAAACAACCAGATTTGATGCTCCCTATTTCTGGATGGAGTGTTTACTTTTTTATTTTATACCTCAGTCAGTTTAGACAATGGAAGTACAGGTCACTTTAAACATTTGTTTTAGAATCAGTCTCCCCTTCCCTTCCGTTAGCACAACGCAGCTGCTTTGGGATTCTCTGCAGAGGGAGCAACCTGCACTTTTTTCATTGAAATACAATCATTCCTTGAAAACTAACACTTTTGTACTACCCCTGCATTCCAGCCCTGCCCTAAGTTGTCATTGTCCCCTTGCTTGTTCTCTGAATTACTTCATTTTGTGCACTCTGTAAATGCTGCTGTAGTGGCTGTAAACGCCCTAGTAGCTGAAGTGGCAGTTGGAAGAGAAATAAGCCGTTTTCCTTGTTTATGTAATGTTACAAGAATATTCCTGGCTTCCAAAGGGGTTTAGCAATAAAGTCTCACCTGGCAGAACCAATCAGAAGCTTATGTGTTCTTCTTGTTGCCATGTTGAACTCTTACACCATGAGAGCTATCCGAAGGTCTAATCTCCTAATTATTAATGTATGTGTGAGCAAGGAAACAGGCTGCTTTCACTCAGCCTGTGTGCTCAGGATCTTAATGTTTCACTCAGGAGTCTCAGTGACATCTGAGTTTGGTGCTCCTCTTGTTGGTCCCAGGAGCATTCCTGAGCTGCTGACATGCCCCTTCAGTGAGCAGGCCTCGGGAAGTGTGTGTAGCTGCAGAACTGATAAAGGTTTCTGGTTTTGTGACATGTAGGTCAAGGATAAATTGTCTGGGATCCTTGCATTAATTAACTGCAATTAACAAACACTGCCACCTGTCTACAGAGGTCTGATGGCACTTGCTGCTTTTGCCCGGTAGCTGCTGTCCTTAGCATGCAGATCTTTCCACTCTGCCATGTGAAAACTCATCCAAACGCCTGTTAAACAGACGTGTTTTATACTGTGCCCTGAAGCCGAGTGAATTTTCAGAAGAAAGGGTGCTGCACTGCACAAACCCTGAATCGATCGGTCCCAGGAACTGACAGCAGTCAAGACGTGATGGGACATAAAGATAGAGGTGACTTCTTAACTAATCTGCAGCTAGACCTTGCAGACTCTGACCACCAGCCCTTGGAATTTCACCCCAAGGTGAAGGGACATCCAGAAAAGCCCAGCATGAGCGCAACGCAGAAGTCTGCTTGCTTAGTTGGAATGGGCAGCAGCTCCCAGTGCTAGCTGAAGCCTCTGTGTGGTGCCTGCTGGGTAGCCCTTGGTATAGTGTATTATAGAGTGACAAAGACAGGGCTGTGACAGATCTGGATTGGAGAGGAAAGGCTGCAGCCTCTTAGCCAGCTCTGTAATGTAGGTACTTACATGGTCCCCATCACCACAGTAGCTGAGCTTCTCATGGTCTTCGATGTTCTTATCCTCACAATACCCCTGGGAGGGAGGGCAGAGCTGTTGTTCCAATTCTGCAGATAGGATACTAAGGCAAAGAAAGACCCAGTGCCTTGGCCAAGGTGCCATGCACAGTCTGTTGCGGAGTGGAGAATTGAACTTGGGTCTCCGATGGCCCAGGTTAGCACCCTAACCACTAGGCTATCCTTCTCTCTGGGCCACATGCAGAGAGAGCACCACTGTGGCATGCTGTTGCTACCTGATAAGAGCAGCAGCTGAGACACATCTTGGCAAAGGAAGGGCACTGCCCCCCTTCCCCGCTGCCAGGTAGAAAGGGCAGCCATAACGCCTGCCTGCTTCTAGGGATAGGGTTCTCTGCCAATTAGCATTGCTTCAGGATTGAGTTGAAAGAGACTTTATTGTCTCCAGCCAATAAAGAGGGGGTCTGAAGTGCTCAGAAGACATGGTGTATGTGCTGAAGTTTCTGATGGACTTGGCGGTGGGAGCACCTATGTGCACTAGTCTGACACCATAATGAAATTATTTACATTGCTAGTCCTAAGGAATAATAAAATGCCGGTGTTCAGAATCTGCCGTAACAGAATGTTTCTCCTTCTGACTCTCTGATGATCTCTTAGCAACTGATTTCAAAGGGGGACTTAAGTCTTGCTAAATCGGCATATGCAGCTGCCTGGGGTTGTATGTAATTATCTGAATCTCACATTGAAATAGTGGCGGCTGTGGCACAAATACACTTCGGACTTGATCCTGTATGTTGACTTAGAGTGCGGCCAACAACTCTTGCTGGTGGCTGCTCTGAGAATTTTTCCTAAAATACTTCAGGAAAAACAAACAAATATGCACATATATATACCTGTCCATATCATTTAAATTTATTTAGGTAGGTTTTTTTGCAGACTCAATAATAAAAATAATGTACAGTTTCTCTATTCTTTACTGGACCTAACCAGAATAGAAACAAAAATACAGTGCTTGCATGTTTTGATTTTTTTTTTTTTAGATTGCTAGTTAGTAAGTTTGCTACTTGTTTAGTATCACTTTTCACAGCAGGTTTACTCGGCCCTGGCATGCTGGGGGACAAATTAAGCCCTGGATGAGAGGGAGGGAGGGGGGACCAGGGGCAATGGGGGTCTGGAGGAGGCAGCAGGGGTCAAGGTGATGGCTCCCAAAACCCTGCGGCTGGGGGACAGAGCCCTCTGCCACATGGCTAGAGTCTGCTGCCCACCACCCCAGGGCAGAAGCCTGAGCCACGCCACCCCTGGGAAGGTGGGGAACTCTCACTGGCTTCCTGCTCCTTTGTGTGTGTTTGTGGCTTTGGAAGGGAGCAGGGACCAACCCCTGAAGGCAGCCCCAGGGGAGGAGCTGCGGCTTTGCCAACACCGCCCCCCCCACCCCAGCTCAGGCGGCTGTGGCTGCAAGAAAAGCCCCTGGTGGCCGCATTTGAGAAACACTGCTCTAGGGTCTATGGAATGGGTGTGTTGCTAGGGTTGTGTCTTAGTGTTTGGATAAACGTGAATAAACCCAAATATCTTGGTATTAACATTTGGTTTTTATGGATATAAAAGGGCTATTTTCCCCAAGGGGAGGCACTTTTGGGGTGAAATATCATGAGATCTGGTTGTCTTGTGATATTTTCACCATCCAGGAACTGGAATACCACCCTGTTTTATTTGGCCCCATAGATGGCTCTCAGAAGCATTAATAAAAGCTCCAAAAGATGAAAAACATAAAACAAACATTAGAAACATAACTGCTTTATCTTGTGCATACCTGCTGATTGGTATAGGATGGGCTGTTTAGCCTTTCCTAAGAATGGAGCAGGTGGTCACTCTGTTTTCTAAACTGATCGAGAGTCTGTGTTCTCCATTGATCGCTCCCCGCATTGCCCAGCAATGTGTTTAGTGGCTATGTCTGGGGCATCCATTTTGGTAGTCCCATTGTTTCTAAAGGTACTGAAGGAATGGGGAACGTCCTGAGCCAAAGGCGGCTCTGAAATTCTCAAATATGGAAAATCTGAATTTTTGCATGTTGCTTTCACTGGAATAAGAGCCACGCCTTGTGGGAAATCAGATTTTGAAGAGCACAGAACTGAAATGGAGAAGATGTTTGTGCAAAAATTTCCTCTCCTTCACCTCTTTCTCTCTCTGTTTTGTCCTGCTTCAGTGGTAAGATTGGGAGTGAATTCTCTCATGGCCAACAGAAGGTGCTCGTAGCTGTAAATTGGTGATGGTGAGCCAAGTGGTTCTTGCCAAGAAGCATCATTTAGGATGCCAGATTGGGCTGTAAGTAGGCTGTGGCATCTAAAACCCTGCTAGCGGGTATCAAAGTTGAGGCCAGTTCTTCATTTGGGGAAGCAACATGGGTGTGTAGATGGAATGTGGGCCTGGGAGCCAGGAAGTTGAGGGTTGAAACCTTCATAAATTGGGACCCAGAAGTTTGGGCTGTTGCCTGACTCGGAAAAGGACTCGGTGTTGGGTTCTCAGCACTCTTGGAAATCAGAGTGGTTGCTAGGTCTGGATTTAGGAGACTGACTTTATATTCCTGCTCCTGAAAATCCAGGTGCCCTGTGGAATATTTTAAATCACTTCACCTAGCTGTCTCTCCCCATTTTATGCAATGGGATAATGCGTCCCCATCTCTCAGAGGTGTTCAGTATTGTAGAAAGTTTTGGAGCTACGAAGGGCTGTGGAAGTGCTAAGTGGTCTTCTGTACATTTGGAGCTTGTCTGTCTGCCTGTCTTATGGTTCCGCTTGTTTGATCCCAGTATTAATAAATATTGCTTCCATTTCTGCTTCTGTCTGCAACACGTCCCTCTCTTTCGAGTTCAGCTCTTATGGATATTGTTTTGTTTTGGTCTGAAACACCCATCTGCTGTTTCAAACTCCCTTCTCAAAGCTTTGTTCTCTTTCCTTCCCAGCGGATCGTTCGAAAGAGGTGCAGCAGATCCGAGAGCAACATCCAAGCAAAATCCCGGTAAGTGCCAGACCTCCTCTTGTGTTTCTTGTTCAATTATTTTGACTGGGTATCTGAGCAGAGCTGTCTCTTAGACAGTGCTGGGTAGGGCACAGCCCTTGCAGCCAGTAGCTAAGGTTATAATGATTTGGCCCCCAAAGCCAACGCTAAACTGTTTAAATGACTTTTCTCTGGTCTTTTTTGTGTACATGAGCTGCTCAGTGCTAGAGAACCTCATTGTGAACAGAACAAACCAATGGCCATTACTGTTTCTGCTTCCTGCACCAGCCTTACTAAGGGATCTGATCTACAAACTATCTGAGAACAAGACTTTAAAATGCCCTGCTTGATTATTGCAGTAACTGACCCTTTAACCTGTCCTGGGTAATTTGGCCCCTCCTTTCAGCCTGATCAACTGAGGACAGGGGGAGGGTATCTTCTATTTAAAAGAGTTTTGTCTGGATAATTCTTTGCATCCTCTGCCCCCCATCAATTGCATAATTGGACATAACATGGCCTAATAGAACATACAGATGACACCCAGGATTGAATGGCATCGAAGCGAAGTGCTGGCCAAAAGCCTTGCTATTGACACACCAGAAGGTGTTCAAGAGCCTCCGTTGCTTTTTGACTGTCTAGACTTGTCCCTGTTAGATTATGTCCTGGCTTCCCGCACGTTTCTTAGGATATTGTCAGCAATTGAAGGATTCATGTGCACTCTCACTCCCTCACTTCCTTTTCTCTCTGGCCTGTCTGAACTTGTTCTAGCCCCTCAGTGGGGAGGAATAGTCTCTGCTCAGGAGCTGCTTGCTTTTCAAACTCCACTAAAACAGGCCCAGGACTGGCTTGAATTGGCATGCGTGATGCTGGGGCACATGCCACATGAAAGTATAGGGTCTGCTTCTTGTCTGGTTGGCATCTGTCTTTGGACGGCCTCAGACTTGTGGTTCCATCTCATCTGGGTTCAGTTCCCAGCTCAGACTCTTTATGTGACCTTAGGCAAAGTCACTGAATCGCTGTCTCGGTTGGGGATACTACTGCTTCCCTCCTCCCACACATTGTCTGTCTTGTCTACTTGCATGGTAAGCTCTTTTAAGGCAGGAACTGCTTCTTGTTCTGTGTGTCCCATGCCTCCTGCCATGGGCAATTTCACCCCATTATTAATACAGGGATGGTACTTAGCTCATAGGCATAGCACCTTACGCTCAAGGATCTCCAAGTCAAAGCACTTCACAAATGCTAATTTGTCCATCCTGCAAATAGCTAACTATCCGTTTTAAGTGTAGTGAGACTGATGTATAGGGAGGTTATGTGACTTGCCCAATGCCACAAAGTGGCAGAGCCAGGAATAGAGTCTGGGAAACCTTAATTGCCAATCTTGTGCTCTTGCCCTGAGTGAAAAAATCCATCTCTACAGTTAGAGTGCTTTGGGAGCCATGTTATTGTAATTTGTATTACACTATCAACTGAAATCTTCAGCTGAAATGAGGGTCTCAGTTTCAAGTGGACAGGAGTTACTTGACACGGCAGGAAATCGAAGTACGTTTGCCTCAGCAAAACTTTTTGCTAATGGAAAGAATTAACAATATGATCCTCTATGAAGAGGAGAGTTAGGTTTGTATTAGCGTTGCTCCTGAAGGTCTAACCAAAACTAAAGGTAGGTAACACATCATGCAGATGGTTCCGATTTACCCTATCTAATGAAGTGCTTGTAGGTTACTGTGTGTTGTGTTTAGCCCTTGTAGAAGAAACCTTGGCATAGTGAGTGAACAGGCAGGGTGCTATGGTCCCCCCCATCCACATTCAGTCCAAGATCTGGCTAAGACCCTTGTCACAAGTGGAGAGCACTATTTACTGAATGGTCTGCTTCCCCAGAAAAGCATTTGAGATGAGCAAGGAGGATCAAATCCACTACCCTGGGAAATTTTCCTACCTCTTCCCGTGACTGCTTTGAACGACATCCCTCTTGCTGGAGTAGTTAAGATGATGTGATTTTCACTATCTGATAGTTGCTATCCTTCTCTAATTCCCAGTCTGAGATCTCTCTGGTGAAGTCGCCTTGGTATTTCCTTTTGCTTTTTAACAGCACCTGAAGGAGATGATGGAGCGTGTTTGATTTGTGGTTATACTCCTGGGACGATTCTGCACCAAAAAATTAAAAACTGCAAATTTTATTCGTCAAAATAGTGCAATATAATCACACCAGTTTTAATTGTTTTGGTAAGTTATTTAAACTACAATACAGAAAAAAGTCACAATAACTGTTCAGCATTTCCTAAACATATGGAAGTTTAGTTACAAACATTTGGTAACTAATACCCTGCATTCCGGTTATAATCCTGGATTTTCATTTAAATTACATTACAGAACAGTGCCAAAAAAAAAAGAAAAAGTAGAATGTCATTTTAAATTGCTCAGACTTTCAAACATAAGTCATACAGTTTTGCTAATCATTGTCCTGGACCTGGCTGGGTACTTTGGGAAGTGCTTGGTCCTGATTGTCCTGACATTTTATTGACTGCTTGGTAAATGTTTTATTTGCCTTCAGTCTTTTTTTTAAATGGGTTAGTAAAACAAATCCTGAGCTTAATCTAACCCATTGTGCCACTTTGGCACAGAAAAAAAGTGAGAAAGCACATAAATCTTCCTAGTTGATTCCCTTACTGTCATTTTTAAGGCTTTACATCATTCTGGCAATGTAGGGGCCTTAAAACTTTTACAGGTTTTATGCTCCTGGGGGAATAGACTGAGAATGGGAACAGTTAACTAACAATAGAAACGTTAACAATGTTACTGTGCAGGCAGACTGCTACATTTCGGCCTCTGGAATGAGATCAATTAACCATTGACAGCAACGTTAACAAAATGTGGGGGTTATTTTACGAAAGCAATTTTTCTTTAATTTAAAAACAATTTTCAGTAACATGATACTAATATTTAATTAAGTGTGTTTTTGATTCTCAAGAAGTAACAGACGTTACTAGGCAAGCAGGCTGCTATATTTCTGCCTCAGAGAATGATCAATTAGCTAGTAGGCAGGCTGCTACATTTCTGCCTCAGGGACAGAGCATTTCTTGTGCATAATAAATAGACCTCCCACCCTCCATGCCTGGCGAGCTGCAGTAGCAAGCCAGAGTCCCGAGCTGCAGTAGCAAGCAAGAGTCCCCCTCGCTTGTTGGCCAGCCCAACCCCCTGACAGTGATCAATGTCTCCCCCACAGGCACGCACGCCCAGCCCCTTTCCCCCACAGTGATTTGCCTGTCTTAGGCTGCTCCAGGCACTCTGGAACAGACGCGCTGACTGGGCTGCCAGGGAAGAGGCATGTATCCCCCGGCAGCTTTATTTTGCATTTTTCTGTGTCCCCCCGCAGAAAATATGTAGTACATATGAATTCTGTCAGGAGTAGTGGTTTCAGGAAAGGTATTTCTCTCCTCCACACAGAGACTTCCCTGTGAGATGGAGGATTTTAGGTGTGTATTTCACTTGCTCTGCATTGTCTGATTGACGCTACTTCCTAGTTTGCAGGTCTGAGTTTCAAAGAATGCATTTTAATCACGCAGTTAAGGGCAATGACATTCTAAAATGTAGCTCTGCACAGATACTGAAGATCCCTTGGCACTTCTGATAAAAAGAGGCTTGAGCCAGGGTCTTTAGGCAATATTTTTCTTTCCCCTCCCTCTTAATGTGTGTGCCGGTTGGCTGTCTTGCTCCTCCCCAGAGGACTCTTCAGGTCCGCGACGAAAGTTCCATCTGACTATGTGAATGTAAAGGATATATGAATAAAGCAATAGAATTATTCTCAGAAATGCAGTTGGCATACTTAGTAAACTGAAAATAAATCCTAAATTGGCAATCCCAGTTAACTGTCTGATCACTGCTTATCAGATCTGCATGGAAAATGCAGAGTACAAAAGCATTTTGCATCCTTCGAACCTGGGAATCTCTTATCTAGCTCCTGAAGTATATCCTCCTTCAGTATGGAATACAATGACCTTTAAACAGTGTGCACCAGTGCTACACAACTGTTCCTAAAAGGGCAATTAACCCCTGGAACAGGGCTGTGGTGGATTCTCTGGCAATTTTAAAATCAGATTGGATCTTTTGCTATAAGACCTTGCTCTAGTGAGACTGGAATCAATTCAGGGAGGCCTATGATATACAGCAGTTCAAATGCAACCATCCATTCTGGCTTTATAATCTGTGGATGAAGTGTCCTATCGAAATTGCTGGCTGGAATTTAATTCCCTAAACAAAACTTGGCGGGACACTGAGGTTAGCAGTTAAGGTGCTAGGGGATCTTTCTGGGCAATAAGTTGTCAGCATGTCAACTTTTCTCATCCAGGAGCTGGTACCAGCCGCAAAGGCTCTCTCAACAGACCTGCGGAGAAGAGTGCCCGCCCCGAGTCACCAAACCCATTTCTTGCGGCTGCTTTTCTTTGGGCTCCCATCCAAATTCCGATAAGAAAACTCTACAGCCGTGCATCTCTTCATGGCTGAGCCCCAGTTCCATCTCTGACTGTGCTTCCAGGCTGCTTATCTGTCCAAACTCTACTGCCAACCCAAAGCATACTTCAGCACTTCTACTGATTGGGTAGAATCTTCTTCCTCTAGTCTACTCCAATACTTTCCACATCAGGCTGCTCACTTACCCTGTCTTTCCTTTCCTTCTGGTTTTCCATACCCCCAGCGCCATCGCTCCTTGCTGAACTGGCCCATGGTTGCCAGCTTCCAAATATATAACCACGTGGAATTCTCTTGTGTAAATTCCCTGCAGTCTCATGGAGTCATGGCATGAAGGTAATCAGTGGCGGTTGACTTGAGTCCATCTCCCCTCCCTCCAGCTCCCCTGTGCACAGCTGGGTTCTAGTAGCTGATTTATGGCATAGTGTGGGGTGCTAATGGGATAGGATATCTTTCCTGCCGTTCCCAGAGAAACGTGAGCTGGTCACATGCTGCTTTCTCAGAAACAGCACAGAGAGCCCTTGTGGCTAGTGAACTCCAAAGACGCGTTAATGCGTTTTAACAAAGTACTGCCCGTTCACCGTTCAACTTTATCTGCGTGGCTCTTAGTGCAGTATGCAGGGAAATGACTAGCAAAGCTGAAAGTTGCTCTTGTTGTTTTTGAGGGGTGCTTAACATCAATTGTTCCAGTTTTTTTTAATGCCTGTAGACACATCGCTCTGGGCTGTGATCTTGTCACATCTCAAAAGCAAAGCATACTAAGGTCATTGTTTAGATGGGAAACCCAAGGAAATCCCTGATTTCTAAGCGGCTACCATCCTACTGGGCTCCTGCCCCAGTTTGGTATTAGGCAGTGCTTTTGTTGGGAAGTGCCAGTTCAGATGTAAGACAGAGCTCCTGTTCACACTGAGCCTGATTTTTAACTAGGCCTCAGCCCTTCTGCTATTGCACATGCTTTTTTTGTGCTTGCAAGTAGATTCAGGTGCGGTTATGTCATCCGGTTTCTAAATGGGAGTGATCGTGGGCCCAGTTGATTCCAGTTTTTCACCTGCATTTAATTGTGGATACAAAATTGCTCCAGTAATGTTGGGGGGGGGGGGGGGGTCTCTGAAAATTTAGGCATGTATCGATAATACTGCATCAACGCTATTGTAAGGTAGTGTTTGGGACCATTTAACTGATGATTCCTTTTGCACTGCAGTGAACCTGGTACTTGAGCTTTGTGAGGTTTTGACTTCCTTGGGGGAGTACAAGAGGCTTGTTTTCTGTCCAGCCTGAGCAGTAGATGGCTTCTAAGGAGTTGGCCAAGCTACTCTCCCTCTGCTCCAATTCATTGTTTTTCTCCATAGGCTCTTCCCTTGGGTCTGAGTCCATGCTCTTTAGGCAGCCACTCCAGATTCCAAGCCTGTTCATGGGAGGCTTGTGCGGCTTAAAATATCTTCTGAGCGAGCTGCTGTATTCCGCTCAGCATGCAAGTCTGTGGCTACAGTAGGAAACCTGCCTCCCAAAGGAATGTGATGTATATGCCCTGCATAATACACTGTCTTCATACAATGTATTTATGTGCTTCTGAGGGGTGCTCAGAGACTTGGGGGAAAAGGGCAATATCTGAACTGGAGTAGAGTGAAATAGGATGTTTACCCCTCTTCAGTACAGAGTGGGCTGGGACAAACCACCGTTAGAACAGAGAGGCCAAGGATTGGATGGGCCATGAAAATATTGGGTTTGTTTAGTCTGGAAAAGAAAAGGCTGAAAGGGGACATAAGTTTTCAAGTTTGTTACAAGGAGGAGGGAGAAAAATCGTTGTTCTTAACCTCTGAAGATAGGACAAGAAGCAATAGGCTTAAATTGCAGCCAGGGAGGTTTAGATTGGACATTAGGAAAAACTTCCTAATTGTTGGGGGGGTTAAGCACTGGAATAAATTGCCTAGCGTGGTTGTGGAATCTCTTTCATTGGAGATTTTTAAGAGCAGGTTAGACAAACATCTGTCATGGATGGTCCTGCCATGAGTGCAATGGACTGGACTAGATGACCTCTCGAGGTCCCTTCCAGTCCTATGATTCTATGAAGATGGCAATATCCCCTCTTGCCCCCAAAACCAGGGCGAGGAGGTGTGAGGCTGCACCTGTTATTTGTAGTGTTGGCTCAGGGCTCTGCCCTTCAGGGGCTCTGTTCAGGGCCTTTCACCTGCACTTCATTCCCATTATTTCTAAGGTAACACCCCGATGCCTTGATCAGGATCTGGGCTGCTTTGTGCTAAGCACTATACAGAGTAGACACTGAGAAACGTGAAATCTAAGATGATGAGCAATGTGCAAAAGGAGGAAGGAGGCACTTTTATATGCTTCTTTTGTGGTCCTTTTAGGGTGTAAACTTTGGTTTTATAATTCCATCCGTAGCTGGTAAGGCATGTTCCAGTCGCCTCCCTTGAAACAAAATCCCTAGAAGTTGTTGCTTGTCATGTAAAACGACAGACCATAAGCTGGAGGCACTAACCAGCTGCTGCCCCAGCAGCCAGACATCTTTCTCAGGCTGGTGTCATTGTAATCGAGATGCCAGTCTGTATCGGATGCAGTGGCTGATAATTAGAGATGTCTGACTCCATTCCTGTTCGACATGATTGAGAACCAAGCCACAGCCAGATGAATGGACCATGTCCATAAAGAAAAGTAATGCAGGCACTAGAGAGTGCAGAGTTGTGCTATTGTTCTCTGGTCTGTAGTCCTAGCATATGAATTACCTATGCCTGCAGGATCTGCTGCTGTTTGCATCTATTTGAATCCCAGAGCTGTAGCTCACGAAAGCTCATGCTCAAATAAATTGGTTAGTCTCTAAGGTGTCACAAGTCCTCCTTTTCTTTTTGCGAATACAGACTAACACGGCTGTTACTCTGAAACCAGACAATAACTAGAGCAGCATCCATACATGCAGATCCTCTTATTTTGGCTGCCACTTTCTAATAGCTTCTTCCCTACAGCCAAAGAACTTGGCTGTCAAAGTGAAGTGCAGATGGAAAGGGAGGGAGGGAGGGAGCAGCCATAAAAAAGGGACCATTCTTTAGAGCCCACCCCCCTTTGCAATTCCAAGATTCTCCCTAAATTCTCTATTGGTTTGTCACAGAAAATCAGCCCATCAGAAAATCTTGTAACCTCAAGGGGACCCCAGGCCTGTCTTATGTAAGGGTCAGTGCTGTCATCAGACCTTGTAATAGAGCAGTCCTCTGCTAGATTCAGCATTCTGTTCAGCAACATAGTTCTGCCCCTCTATCCGTCATGGAGAGGCTCTGTGACGAGGGTGGAAATGGATTGACTGGTCTCAGGGCCCATGTGGGAGGTTAGAGCCTGTGACATGCCTGGTGAATAGTCAGTGATTGTCTCATGACCTGTAACTTCACTCCCTTGGACACACTGATCTATGTTTTCAAAGGTACAGAGGGCAGTCGGGCATGCAACTTCCTCTGGAAGCCTCTGAAAATCATCTCTGTTATTCAGATGCAAGCTCAGTCCACCCAGTGTGTGTCTGAGTGGAAGGTGGTGATGAAGTTCCAGTTGACCTGCTGGAGGGTTGGAGGAGGCCTGGCAGGCCAAGATGCTAGGTAGAAGTTACCAGCATGTTTGTAGTATTATAGTTTCATAATGAATTTGAGATGAGCCAGTTTTAGTGAGAACGGGGAGCAGTGCACCCAGTGGGACCCGAATGCATCCCACGATCATGCTTGTGTCCTGTTCAGCTGAGTGTTGGTGGAGCAGGGGCTCTCAACCTTTTTCATATTGGGATCTGCCTAGCACCCTCCTCCCACTCCAGACTACATCTATCTGGGGTCTGGCCAAGACCACCTCATCCTTTAGCAACCTCAGATGGGCAGGGTGGTTCTGACACCTGTCTGCACCTGCAGGTTCAGGACCCCAATCTAGAGTAACAGCAGGGTACGTGACGAACAGGCACAGGGTGAGAGAATGCCTTGATCTGGAGGCTGTGCTGTCCTCTTGCCCAGGTATGGTACAGCTGGAAAAGTCCAGCCAGGATCTAAAGGCTCAGACAAGTCCAGAGGTGTAGAGAGTTCCAGACTCTACTGCCAACCGTGTCTTCCATAGAGATGAGCTTGCGTGGGCTGTGCTGTGTGGGGGATTGGAGCCAGGATTGTCTTTTTGTTCTGTGTTTGTACGGTGCCTAACACACTGATCCTGATTCAGATCAGCACTCTTGCATGCTACAATAATGCAGATAACTAATAATCCTCCCACAGGCAGATAAGAACGGACGGACAGCCATACTGGATCAGACCAATGGTCCATCTAGCCCAGTATCCTGTCTCTGGCAGTGACTGGTGATGGATGATTCAGAGGGAATGAACAGATCAAGGCAATTTACTGAGTGATCTATCCCGTCGTCCAGTCCCAGTTTCTGGCAATCAGAGGCTTAGGGACACCCAGAGCATGGGGTTGCGTTGTTAAGTGAGGTGAACAGGAGCATTCCTGTGCACAGCGGTGTTGGGAAAGTTGCAATAAAGCTGTGGATTAAGCTAAAAAGAGGGAAGCTTCAATCCCAGCTGAATGACTTCTCGGCCCTTGCTGAGGAGAAGTGAGTCGGACTCCGCTCTAGATTATCCAAAGTCCATCCTCTCCCTCTCGACCAGCCATTCTGACTGACTGGTTTCGAGACTGTAATGCCCTGCAGCCTCGTAGGACACTACAGCTGGCTGTCAGTAGGCATTATCTGAAAGATGCACACTGCTCTTTGTAACCTTTCCTCACAAAGCCCCTTAGCTGTTGCTACTGTCTGAATCCCTTCAAACTAAGGGACACCCCTGAGCTGGGGTGAGTAGTCCTAGCTCCACTGACTTACACAGAGCTGTGACAATCTAGAACATAGTGAATTCCCTGGAGACTTGTCTTGCATGTCATGATCAGGAAGTCCTAGAATCCCACCAGTCAGGGATGGGAAAGACCCCGTTCGCTTCTCATGTCTCTCACTCCAGGCCCGGATTTATTCCCTGGTGCAATGACTTGAGTGACAGGGATTCCTTCCATGATGGCCTTTGGGGGATTATTCCCCAGTTGAGTAAATCTCTTTCATGGCAAGTGTTCCCTGCTAGTCTGCTTTTTGCTCCATTTTCATCCCCTCTTGCTCCTAATTACATTTGAACTCCCCCAGGTTTTTGTACCATACGTGTTGCTAGGGGGGTGTCTGAGTGCCTTTCTCTCCTGTATCAGCAAGGACAGCACGGGAAGCATGTCAGCGAGGCCCAGCCGGTGGGAGGGGGGGAGCAGAGACCATTTCTCAGCTTGCTGGATCTTGATCAGAGGTTCCAGGGAGTTTGTCTGCTTCCCTCTTCACCACATGTTAAGCTCAGCCAAAACCACCCTTCTGAACAAACCGGGAACAGTCACTTCTGCTGCACTAGTGTGTCTCTGTCCCTGTGCAGCTGTTATCTGCCTGTTTCCCTATACTGCTGACCCAATGACAAGAATGATGAAAGAGGGACCAGACCCTTGTGCTCCCCAAACATGGAGTGAGAGCTGATCCCCTTCATGAGCTAAAGGAACAAATGACGAGGGGGTCAAACAGTCTTATCTAAGATGAAACAAGTTAGTGTCTTTTGTTAGTCTTTCTGGATTGATGTTCATATTGAGCTAGTGCCATGCTGTCCTTGCATATTGCAGGATTACACAGATCGTGCAACAAGGGGTAATAACTGTCAAAGTTTTATTTCAGATTATTATAATGGGTGGCTTTACAAAAGCAGAATATAGTGTATGAATTAAAGTGCCTGTATCCTGGAGGGTGGGGGCAGAATTAAGGTGGTTGAAATTCTAAGGTGAATGTTAACGTATCAGTATTGTTAACTGAACGTCTGGAGCCGTAGTGGTAATGGAATATTTATTTAAGTTACCTTGACTGGCTACAGCCATACTTCTTAAGGCCTAGGGTATTTGAATTATAAAGTTCTTGTTATGTGTGTTGTACAAGGGTCATATGTAGCATAGCAATCTCCGTTCTCAGCTAACCTGTATAATAATTAAAACCCCTTTGTTAAACATTTGACTGTAACTTGCAGTAAGTTTTAAAAAATAAACAATAAAATTAAAGGGACAAGATAGGTGAGGTAATATCTTTTATTGGAACAACTTCTGTTGATGAGAGACAAGCTTTCGAGCTACACAGAGCTCTTCAGGTCTGGGAAATGTACTCAGTGTTGCAGCTAAATACAAACTGGAACACATAGTTTAGAATAAGCAGTTAACACATTTCAAGGGATCACTCAAAGGTAAGTGGCCAGTTAACATCCCTCTGGGTGTGTGTGGGGGGGGGAAGGGGAGGGAGATGTCAGTGTTATAGATGGTTGTAATAAGCCATAAATCCAGTGTCTCTATTCAGTCCATGAGTTTTAGCGTCTAGCAAAATTAAACTTTCGAGCCTGGGAGCTTAAATTCATTTCTTTCACCAACAGAAGTTGGTCCAATAAGATACTGCCTCCCCCACCTTGTGTGTCTAATATCCTGGGACCAACACTGCATGTAATAAAATTAATGGCGATCAAACCAAACAAGTTTGGGCTAGATGAGAACTTTTCCAAAATCGGGGTCTGTTGCATCCTGAGGGCTCGATAGGTTTGGACTCCTGTCTCAGTCATGCTATTATGAAGTAATTTCCTATCATGCAAAGAGAGTGGTTACTGAATGAACAAGCACTCTGCAAAACTGTCGTTGGGTTTTTGTGGAGGAATCTCTGCTAGGCAGCATGTTCTGTTTGTTGCATTTGTAATTAGCCAGAGGAATCTACCCCTAAACATTCATGACAACTTTTGTGGAGAACAAGAGTCTTCAGTTAAATTCAAAACTAATTTTTACTGCACAGACTATAAACATCTCATAAGAGATTTATAGCAGTAAGTAAAAACCGTGCTGTGGACACAACCCTAAGTAAGTTCTCCTGCACCTTCTAAATCTAGCCTTTCCCCCTGTGGCATGCCCCAGGAGCTTCAGAAGTGTCTCTTCAGAGCCCTCCTTGACACTATTTTGTGTGGCCCCAGTGGCCTAATGGATAAAGCATTGGCCTCCTAAGCCAGAGATTGTTGGTTTAAGTCCCATGTGGGGTGAACAGCTACTTTCTTTCTCTTTATTGCCACTCATCTTCCCTTTCATTTTTCTCTCTTCCTCAGAAGTGGGGATAAAGACCTATCCAGCCACACATTCATTTCCCCTTTGGATTAGGGATGAATGGGAGGAGGGAATGACCAGCTCCTATCTGCCCAGGGGACTTAAGGAAGAATCTCCAGCTTCATTTTTGCTTTCATTTGAGATACTGTGATGTGATTTTATTTTGAAATGCATGCAAAAAATTACTACTACAAAACAGCCTCTTACCACCAGCACCCTCCCCTTGCTTGCATCCTGTATCTGATCCCAGTTTTCCTCATCGTTTCTCTTTCTACAGTATTCATTTTCTTCCATGGTTTTATTTTTAAAGACATTTTGAAGTTGCTATTCTTGTGGATTTTTAAGTACTTTTTTTTTTTTTTCTGGTGTGTTTCTGGCTACCTCATTTTAATTTGTTATTTTTTCCTCAAAAGTCCTGGAATTCTTACAAGAGAGAGATTTTGAGACTAAAACATTTTTGTGCCTAGATGGAAGGATGCCCATTGGTTTGTAATTTTGTTGTTTTGTTTTGTTTTCCCTAATGTGCCCCACCTTCACATTCTCACTGTGCCTCTCCATTGGGGCTTGAGGATCCAACTGTGATTCTGCAATTTTATTCCTCTAGCACAAACGTATAACATGTGAGAATCCATACTGAGGATTGAGGTATTGAAATGCATGTTCAGTTTCATATAATATATGTAATCTAATATGCAAATATTCCCCTCTCCTTCCCAAATCACCTTTATGCATCCGATGAAGTGAACTGTAGCTCACGAAAGCTTATGCTCAAATAAATTGGTTAGTCTCTAAGGTGCCACAAGTACTCTTTTTTTTCTTTTTGCGGATACAGACTAACACGGCTGCTACTCTGAAACCTACAATAAAAGGTTACTGTGTGAGGCTTCCTGTTTGTAAGTGGGGAGAGGAGCAGAGGCCTGAGGCTGCAATGTGCAGGGGAGGAGACTGAAATTCTTCTCTTACCTCTGTTCTGTCAGTAAAATGGAGTTGGTTCTTTAGATTTCTTTAATTATTTTAAAGAGGAAGAATAAGTGATGAAGTTTTAAAGAAACAAATCTTGGCCTTTTTTCTTTACTGTTTTTTTTTTGTTTGTTTATTTCAAAAATCTCTGTCTATAGTCTGTGATGCTTTAGAGGAAGCAGCTTTCGTATAACTCTCTAAACTGAAATTAAGGTTTGTAGCATGACAGGGTGGAGGGAAATCGATGGATACTAACAGGGAAATACCCTGACGCTAGTTGCTGGCAGCTGGGAAGAGGATCCATGAAAATATCAGCATGAACTTCCAAATACTTTCCTTCTTTTTAATAAACACCCTGCATGGTCCTAGCACTGAAAGGTGGGAGGAGACCTCAAGAAGGCAGCCAGTGCAGCCTCCTGTGCTGAAGCAGGATTTGGGAATTGCTGCAACATCAACAGGTATCAAAGACTCTTGGTGGCCTCTGCATCTTCTGGCCTTGGGAGATGGTGCTAGGCTGGGGCAGTAGAAGGGAAGGGTCACTTATATACACAGTCTACTCTCAGACCACTGGGAAAAATTCCTGCTTCTCCTGGCTGCCTAAGCTACTTCCGGCTTTCCGTCCTGGCCTTCTCCACCTCAGACGCTCTCCTCTGTGCTGCCATTTGCTGACTAGTTGGAATCCAGTGGCCCACTTCCAGTTTGCGGATGGAAATACTGAAACCAGGCCAGAAGGGAAAGAGTCCAGATGGCTGTACAAGGAGTGAGGAGACTATTGCAGAGATTTTGTGCCTGGAACGCTATTGTATTGTGCCCTTGCAGGGTCAGAAACTGTGACTCGCCCTTCAGGGTTTCAGCAGCATGGGCCCTGGTCCTAAATGCAGTGCTGGACAGAGCAACTCCCCACTGCCCATTTCTTAGTGCTCTCTGAACATCGGTGATCACTTGCATCTCAAACCACTCTTCTTCTGTGCACTGCATCCCTACTCTGTTCTCTTTCCATTGCCTGGCAGTTGTGGCTGGTGTCATCTGAAAGCGGGCAGGCACCCTACAGGTGGCTAGTCCTAGATCCTATTGTCTGCCTTGATAGCGGGTAAGCTAAAATCCCCACTCTGGCCCGGGGAGGCGTTTCTAGTGGGATATTTAATGCAGAGTTTGGTTGCTCCACGCCCGTTTGCTTGTTTTGCCCCATTGGGATGTGGGAACTGCCCTGTTCAGTAGGGAGTGAGGCTCCAAGGGAAGCGATACAGGTTGGGGCCTTCAGTCAGTTTTCCGTCTGCTCCAAGCCCCTTCCAGCTGCGTGCTGTAATATCTTACCTGTGCTCTTCCTGCCTGCTGACTGCAGGCTGCTGAACTCCGGTGCTCACCATGGCTCTGCCAGGTGTGATGCTTGCTCTGCTCCCATGGAAGGGCCAAGAATGCCCCTCTGGGATGTGCAAAACAAAGTAACCTCATCAGAGAGTCAGGAAACTGATAGCAGGGATCAGACGAGAAAATAACGGGGTAGTACTTGATCTCTTCCTAAATTCCAGGCCCTGCCCTCAGGCCCAGAGTAGCTGGGTATTCTGCTAAAACAGTCAGTGAAATGGTTGTGTGGTGACATATAGTCATTAGTAGCTTTCAGTATCAACCACACCCCATTTGTATAACTAGGGTAGCCAATGTCTGGTGTGCAGCTGTTTTTCCAGGCTATTTGCAGAGTCAGGAAAACAGCACTGCATTGCTTCACATTAGGGAGGGTTCCTTCACAGCCCTGTGAGCTAAAATCTTGCCTAACAGAAGCTCAGATTCTTCAGAAACTCTGGATCCTCCTTGAGCCGAGTGCTGGTTGCCCTAGAGCCAGTCCAGTCCAGCCCAGCCTGGGCTGCAGTGTGCTCTTTAGGGGGGAGATTTTTGTCTGAGCGTGATGGTAGACGGTCATCAGTCCATTGCAGGGTTTGTATGCAGTGGGAAGGGCATGCCACAGATTCCCTGTAACTGGATTGTGTGATAAGAGACTAATAAGTCTCTAAACTGGGGGGCGTGTCCAGCTCTGTGCCTGGTGTGCCTTTTCTGCATATCTTTGATTTCTAAGCTCTCTTCCATCTGCAGAACAGACAGCTGGTTGTGTTCATTCCAGTGCACACTCAACTGGGAGCCCCACCACATGCTCTCAGAGCAAATGTAAAGTTGCCACTTCTTGGGATTGATCTAAAATAAGTCATTCAGTGGAGGGGCGCTGTGGGGAGATTCTCAGGACCGTGGGGCTCAGGGATAAAACGTTCAGGAGGGAAACTTGCTGAAAAACTTTGTTGCTGGAGGAGCTGCTGCTCTTCTCCGGCTTTCAGAGGGTTAATGCAGGCACTTACCTTCATGGAGATGATGGCACCCGTTATAGTGGCCTTTTGGCAGCTGCAGGTTGGGCCTGACTCTGCCCTTTTCTCTCACCAGGTCATCATTGAAAGATACAAGGGGGAAAAGCAGCTGCCTGTGCTGGATAAGACCAAATTTCTAGTCCCTGACCACGTCAATATGAGTGAATTGGTAAAAATTATCCGGTAAGTGAAACAGCCCAAAGTGAACGTGCCATGAACCCTCCTGTCCCGCCTTGGCAGTGTGACCTGCGCAGGATGGGGCGGCTGTGCTGGGTGGGGAAAACAGGTACTGGCCAGTGATGTTGGGGAAGGGAGCAATGGACAAGCTGGCTGGCTGTCACTAAGTGGTGGATGGATTCTAGGGCCTGGGAGGGGTTCAGAACCGAGGCCCTGCAGCCATCTCCTTACAAAAGGAAGCAATGTGTCTGCTGCCTGGTGTGATGGGCTTGGGCTATACTAAAGCACCAGCATCCTCCTCCCTCCATCCCCATCCTCCTGCTATGGGTGCCTGTGCTGAGCTTCCAATAGCTGAGCTAGGAGCAAAGCCACTTCCTCCTCTCCAATTCCTTGCCCTTTGCCGTGCACTGGGAGGCCAGAGTGTGATAGTCATCATTCTTCTGGCTGGCAAGAGAGGGGTTCTTGGGAGGGCAGCATGGGGGTGGGAGAGCCTTATTCTGCAGCATGCCCTGCATTGATGGCACATGAGTTGGCTCCCTGGTAACGGAGGTGGGAGCAGAAAGGGAGGGCTGTGCCCCAGGCCACAGGGCGGGTTGATTTCCAAGCCAGGATTGGAGCTCGGGAGTTGCCGACTCCCCTTCCAGCGCTCAGATCCCTTGATGCTGCCTTGCTTGGAAAGCCCGTTCAGTGAGCGTAGCTCTGAGGCCATAAGCATTGTGTGAGGATGCTGCTAGTCTCGTGGAGCTGCCCAGGGGAAGGGGTACAATGGGAGAGGGTGCAGCAGGCTGGGATGGAGAGTCTTTCAGGAGGCAGTAAGGGCTGGCACCACAAAAGGACTTAGGCACCTAAGTTCCACTTTAGTGGGCAGGGAGTGCTCTGACCACGAGCTCAGCGTTGCTCTCTCTGGCCCAGGAATTGTATCCGCAGTGGAACAGCTTCAACACGGGGCCACAGAGAGAGTGAGCAGGAGAGTGACTGAATAGTCTGGTGGTTAGAGCCCTCACCTGGGAAGTGGGAGATCCCAGATCCACTTCCCCTGCTCCAGTAATTCTTTTCATGATCCACCATGGAGCGATTGAGGGAGTCCACATCACAATAGCCCAGGTGGCAGATCCCGCTTCAAATCTTTCCTGCCATCCGGTGGAGGGGAGACTTGAACCAGACCTCTCCCACGGGCCAGGTCTGTGCCTGAACCACTGGGCTGAAAGGAAAGCTGCCCTTTCAGAGCAGGGCGGGACACCCCCTTGATTTGGCATCTCCCATTGGCTAGCTGAGGTGAGGCACCCTGTTGCTCCCCGTTAGTTGTACTGGGAGGCCGGGCACCCGGCTCAGGCTTCGGGGATCCTTTGTGAATGCTGCCCTAAATACTGCATTACCAGAAGCCCTGGGAACGCGAGGGGGCTGAGCGTGATGGCTCAAACCTGGAGAGAGCTCGGCCTGAGAGGGCAGCTGGTACCTTCCTGCCTCATGCCCTGCAAGAAGCTGTGGTGCTTGGGGGACCATGGCAGAAGGGGTCCCGAGTCCCTCGGTTGCACCAGCACCAGAGCAGCTCAGCCCTTCCCCCCAGAAGCACGGGGAGCGCCACGTATCTGAGCAAGAGCCTTGGTAGAAGGTGGCCCTGGCTGGGCAAGCTGGAATAGGCCTAGCTTAGTGGGAAAAGGTTCCCTTCCCACAAGGGCAGTTCTGGGTCACACCAGGGAGGCTGAGTGCCCGGGCCTGGCCTTGTTGAACAGATGGGGGCCTCCAGCCCGCCAGCTCCCCTGGGAGGTCACTGCTCCGTTGCTTTCCCTGCCATTCCTCGTTTGGTCTAACCACCCCTCCCTTGTCTGTCGCCCTCAGGCGCCGCCTGCAGCTGAACCCTACCCAGGCCTTCTTCCTGCTGGTGAACCAGCACAGCATGGTGAGTGTCTCCACCCCCATCTCGGAGATCTACGAGCAGGAGAAGGACGAGGACGGTTTCCTCTACATGGTCTATGCCTCGCAGGAGACCTTCGGCTACTGAGACAGATGCACAGCACGCGGGGACAAACTGAAACTGTTGCACACGGCCCCCACCCCCTCACCCTGGGAAGATGACGTGGCCAGAGGCTCACGGCGCAGGAGCTGTGCAGACACCCCTCTCCCCGCCCCCATCAACTTCACCCCTGTAGAGGCACAGACAAAGCTAGTGCGGTGTGTTTGACTCATGCCTCCCCTCCCTTTGTGTAGTTTGGCCCTATCCCCCTGCCCCATGTACAGCACTAATCCCTCACCTCCCCATCCCACCTCCTCCTCAGCAGGAACTTCAGCTGCTCTCACTGTGCTGTGTGTGTGTAATTGTTCTTAGTCTAATGCCAAATCAGCTGGGGCTGGTGATGGGGAGTCGAAGGAGGGGGCCCATCTCCTTGACCTGTAGTGCGGGGAGGGGCTTGTCCTCTGAAAATCTAATAAAGGACAGGAAGTCTGCAAAAAAAAACAAGCCAACAAACAAACAAAATCATTGCTCTTGAGTTTTGATTGATTTTAATTACACGCATATCAAATTCTTGGTGCTACCGAGTAGGTGTAGGCGTCTGTAGGACTGTGGATAATGTATATCTGTTAGATTTATTTTATTATTGTTTTTTATTTTTTAACCAGGGGGTGGGAGGGAATAATTTGCCTGTATTCTGTAGATAAATAAACTGAGCTTCTTTGCACTTTAAAATGTAGCAGAGTGGAGTTAGCCTAATTTATACAGCTCTGACACATACAGCACTGCTTCTCTGGCAACTTTTGGACCTTGATTTCCTTTGTTCTTCTTCGAATTGTTCAAAAAAAAAAAAAAAAACAAACCCTCCCCTTCCCCTTCTCTCCATTGCATGGGGTGTTTTGGTCCCGTTGTGGCAGAGACCCTTTACTTGAGGAATGTACTGATTTACATTTTTTCCTTTTTTCATGTATTCTACCAAAAGAAATGTATATGAAAAAACCCCACCCAGTTAAAGCGATACAAAAGTCTATATACATATACATACAAATAAATATGAATTCAAGTTGTGTCTTGCAGGAATGTTCTTTTCCCGTCTCATTCATTTTCACTGTGAGCATCCCCCAGCAGTTGGGGAGGGGGAGATCCAAAGCCCATGGTGATAGCTGAGCCATGCCAGCTGCACCTGGGTTTAAACAAGGCCTGTGTGGCCAAGGGCGGCAGTGTTGCCTAGGGGACAGAACACAGTGCTGGCACGCAGGAGTCCTGGATTCTATTCCTGACTCTGCCACTGCCATGCTGGATGACCTTGGACCAGACACTTCACCGGCTTGTGCCTCTGTTTCCCCATATGTAAAATGGGATAATAATCCTGCCCTACTTTGTAAAGCGCCGACATCTATTGCTGAAAAGTGCTCTGTAAACACTAAGGATTACATATTTCTCCTGTGCTCAGTTCTAGGGAGTCCACTTCTGAACCAAGCCATTAAGCGGCATTGGCATCTGCAGACCAGAGAAGGCCTATGTGCAGTGGGGGAGGGAAATGAGGCTGCTCGCTTGCTAACTCATACCTTGTTTAAACCTGCTGGCAGATTCATGTAGGATCCCTGCTAATGGCCTGACTTCCTCTACAACAAAGGGGCCTGATTCTTCTCTCCCACTGGTCTCAGGCAGAAGTAACCCCCCTGAATTCACTGGAGTTACCCTAGTGCCAGAGGAAGATTGGGCCTAGGGGAGGAAGCCATTAGAATCCCCCACTTTTCTCCCAGGCAGGATTGGTCCTTATTCATATTCTTATGCTCAATCACATGCTAGTTTTAGATGGGTCCCCCAAGCCAAGGGGTTTGCTTCCCTTGGCCAGCAGTTTCAGGTCGTGCTGCAGCTCACTGCTCAGAAGCCTCGCTTAATGCTGAGCCTAACTTATCCCCCTTTTTAAAAAATCTTCATCCCACCCCTGCTACTCTTCCCACTCCAAAGTCTGTGCTTGGAAAAGTTACCAGGTGTCTCCTCACTCCAAGCCAATAGGGAAGCTAAGGGCCAGGGAGAAGCTGGGGTAAGAATCTCCCATCCCCGGGGGGCTGAAATTCCTCTGAAGATGCTTCCCCTTGGTGCCATTCAATCGCTTTGATGTAAGCTGCTGGCTAGTGGGTGTCTGGTACGTTTGAAGCCTTACTCAGTCCTGGCTTCTGGAACAGAGAAGGCACTTTATTCACGGCTCTTCCTTCAGAGCAGCTGTAAGGAGGAACGGGGGTGGAGGGGATCACACTGCTTTACTGGAGCTGTTCCCCCAACCTTTAATTTCTGGTCCCCTTTCCCTGTGACTAACGCCTGCCTTCCGTTGCTGCTCTTACCTTCCATTGCAATGTCAGAGTAAAACCAACCCACATCTTGTTCCTTTCACTGCTGGCTACAGCATTGCCTCAGTGCACTAAGTGGTGTTTTGTCCCAAAGCTCCAGGAGTCATATGATTATGTGAGAATCTCAATGGAAAATCAAAGTGTGTTTCTAGCCCTTGGGGCAGTGGAGAAAAACTTGGGGGGGGAGTTAGGCCCAAAGCAGAAGGCCAAGAACAGATGTGAGGTTCTGTCTGGTTTAGAAATCATGAGATTTTAAAGAACAATCTCATGCTCGTTCAGTGCTCAGGCCTGGCAACGTTCACCTGGGGTCCTGCATGGTGGCACAGAGTGGCTGGGTGAGGGGGTGACTCTTACAATTGCACTGTGCTGTTAAGGGAAGCCCTGAGCAGGAGCAGCTGCCTTGTATCGGGGTTGTAGTTTGGAAAGTTTCCTCACAACCACGTGGGCTAGCCACTTAAAACTGGAAGCTTAAATGCTGCCTACGCCACCGCTCTGGGCATGATTTCTCACCTGTTTGACCCCTCTCCTCCAGTGTTTTTCGAGCCCTGGCTTATATCAACCTAAATAATTCCTCTCCTGCCATCCTACTGTTAATATATTTGTAGAGACTGTCCTCACTGTCACTGCTTCACCCTGCTATACAGTCTTTTAAAAGGCACAGCCAGGCCCACGGCCACTTGAAAATACTGCAGCCGCACTGACCTTTTCACCGAGCCCTCAGCCCGCCCGCCCACCCACTCTGCGTCTTGCTGAGAACCAGCAGCTCGTGATGGAGCACAGCATTGCAGCATAGGCCACGCTGCCTGTGCAACCCCAAACTGTACTGGCCTCTTGCCACCATCTTGCATTACGGTGTCACGTAGGAGTTACCAGCAGACCCCCCCATGGGCTAGGTCTTACAACGCTGGTTATTCTTCCCCTCACATGTGGACCTGCAGCTTCCCAAACCAAATCATAGTTGTCTCTTGCTCCCTTGTGTTCTGTCTCTCCTCACGGGCACGTTGAGCCCTCTGCAGTCCATGTTGGCTTGGTGGTTCATTACCTTGCTGCTTATGCTCGCTGCCACATCTTTAATGATGACGTTAAAAAATCCTGGTCCTAACACCAATCCCTGCCATTCATATACGCACCTACTTTCCCCTCCCGCTCGCTCCCAGCCCCTGGGCCAATAGATCCACTGGCTTGCTTGTGCCCTGCTGTTTAGTGGCCTTCAGCCTCTTTTCAATTTATACCGGACTATGAGCCATACCAAACCCATCTGAACTGGCGTAAGGTTGCAATCTGGTGTAGCGTATGACTGCTCTACTGAGTTTAGAGTGTTGTCGTAGCCATGGCCCCAGGGTATGAGGGACTGTTTATTGCACCAGCTGCTGTTGGTGCCAGGTCCAAGTGTTCAAACTCACAATGATGGGCAGCAGAGCGCTGTGTAAGCTTGAAAGTTGGGCCAATAACAATTATTACCTCACCCAGCTGCTCTCTGCTCCAGCAGGGGCATTTACAGGCGACCCATCACCAGGCTCAGGCCGCGGTAGACCCGGCCGGTCCATTATCGCTGACCCTTTCATGGCCCTCGTCTTAATCAGTTCATGCACCAACCCCTAAAAGCAGCTTATTTGTTGGGCAAGCTGGTTACCCACCATCATGCACAGTTCAAGCTGCCATGCACGAGTAAATCGCGCTGGGTGAAAAATTTGTGTAGGGCCTTGTACATTTGCCTCCCTTGCCCCCTGCAAAAAAAAGGTGGTGGTGGGGGGGGGGGGGGCGTGTGGGCGTGCACAACTATTTGCATGATTGGGTCAAATTTGGTGACAAAGTTTGAAACAAAAAGTTCAGAAGTGGCAAAAAAACCGGTTGCGTGACTGTTACTTTGCTGGTGTAGCAGTCGCACAAAAAATTGTTGGCTCATAGTCACGCAGCTCAATTGTCACACTTGCTCTCTCACAGACACCCCACCCTGCCATTTGTTACCAAAGGGGTCGGCCTTGCCAGGCGCATGTTGTGTGCCACTTTGACACAGCCCTACCCATTTGCTGGCCTCTTTTCCTGTGCGTGTCTGTCATTCTTCATGCCTTTGAGCTCATTCTGGTAGCCCTCAAGGGTGCGCCGGGGATGCCCTGCTTGCTTCAGTCCCACTCCCATATGCTGTGTATGCTGGACATAGCAGGCGGGTGAGCCCTTGGAGCATGGCTCCTGCTGGATAAGGGCTGCGCTCACGTTTTGTGGGAGGCGGGGGACGGGTGCAGGTGCACTTTGTGGCAGGTGCATGAGGCGAGTGCGGGCCCCAGAATTGGAAACCTGCTTGTGCCCATTGTGCTAAGCCATTGGGTCACACAGTACAGCCTGATCTGCAAGTTCAGCTCTGGCAGCCACCAGCCACAAAGCCCCGCCCGACCCCCCCGTCCCAACTCGCCATCTGAGGGCACTGGGGGTGCAGCTCCGTGCACCACAGCCAGGGAACTGGCCAGCCAGGTGTGGTAGGGCGCTGCCCTTGTCCTGACACAGCCCCATCCACGACTCCCTGGCATAGTACAATCGCCCTTGCCTTGCTCTCCCCCGCCTGGCCAAGGAGCCTCCTGAGGGATTTTCCCACACTCTTACTTTTTGTTGTGTAGATTATTTTTAGTGGTTTACTGTGACATTTAGTATTTTCTGCCCAGTTGGCACCATTGAGTAAAATGGCTGGCCAGGGCCTCACCCTGCCTCATGCTTGGGCATCCGTCTTGGTGCTCTGCATCATGCCTGGCATGTGTGAAGGCCTGAGTGGCCCCTGCTAGCAGCCACCTCTGCCCCCAGGCCTGCCCCTTGAGTTGCCAGCACTTCTCCCATCCGACTCCCTGTGCCAGGGCAGTTGCTTCACACTTTTTTTTTTTTTTTTGGCGCGGGGGGGGGGCAAGTTCCAGTAAAGCTCTATATTGTGAAAGCATCCAAAGGGCCCAGTCAGAGCCCTCCCCCAAGAGTGTCAGGTGTTGTATAAATACAGCACGGAACACAATCCCTGCTGTGACGGGCTCCACAGTCTAAAGAAGGGGTCGGCAACCTTTGAGAAGTGGCGTGCCAAGTCTTCATTTATTTACTGTAATTTAAGGTTTCACGTGCCTGTAATACAGTTTACATTTACAGCAGCTGGCGGACGGAACCCCAGCCTGGCTGCTTTTATGAAGGGCGTTTGTCACTTTAGACCAGGGGTCAGCAACCTGTGGCACACGTGTGGCCCTCTGCCGGTCTCGGGTTCCATGTGCCGGCCCCTGCCAGCCGGGGTCCCGGCCGCCGGCCCCGCTCAGCCCGCTGCCAGGCTGGGGTTCTGTCCACTGGCCCCTGCCAGCCGGGGTCCCGGCCGCCGGCCCCGCTCAGCCCGCTGCCAGGCTGGGGTTCTGTCCACTGGCCCCTGCCAGCCGGGGTCCCGCCCGCCGGCCCCGCTCAGCCCGCTGCCAGGCTGGGGTTCTGTCCACTGGCCCCTGCCAGCCGGGGTCCCGCCCGCCGGCCCCGCTCAGCCTGCTGCCAGGCTGGGGTTCTGTCCACTGGCCCCTGCCAGCCGGGGTCCCGGCCACCGGCCCCGCTCAGCCCGCTGCCAGGCTGGGGTTCTGTCCACTGGCCCCTGCCAGCCGGGGTCCCGGCCGCCGGCCCCGCTCAGCCTGCTGCCAGCCTGGGGTTCCATTCATCGCAGTGGGCTGAGCGGGGCCGGCGGCCGGGACCCCAGCTGGCAGCAGAGAGCCACTAAAAATCAGCTCACGTGCTGCCTTTCGCATGTGTGCCGTAGGTTGCCGACCCCTGGTCTAAAGTGACAAACTCCCTTCATGGGAGCAGCCGATGGAGGCACCCTTCACCCAGGCCTGCGCCTCACTGAGCCTAAATGAGCTGCCAGGCAGCCCACATGGGGCATGCTTCTGGCCCCGCTAGGTTTCAGTGGAGGAAGAGCTCCTAGTGGGCGAGTAAAAGTCCCTGCCCCGAGCGGCCTGGGAAGCTGTGCAGGGAAATAAGCTTTAAGAACAGCAAGCCCCACGCGGCCCTAGGGGCATTTAGACCACCCCCCGATAATGCACCTCTTTATTCCCAGCTGCCTAATGCTGCCCAGCTGACCTTTTCGCAGGGCCTAGTCCCCCTATGAGCTGTTTCGATGTGCCCCCCCTTGCTGTCTCCTCATTAAAACAACACAGTCCCACTAGTTAAGGGGTGCTGGGGGGAGAGGCAGAGAGTTTTACAGCAGTTTTTACAAAGGAGCATGTGTAGACCCTAAATGCGGGGGATTTACAGACTCTAATAGGAATAATGCTTTCATGCATTATTCCTATTAGAAACATACAGGTGTCAGCTAGGCAATCGCCTTCTGTTCAGACTCTCCCAGAAGAGCTGGAAACCTGAACATAAGAACAGCCATGCTGGGTCAGACCAAAGGTCCATTTAGCCCAGCGTCCTGTCTTCCGCCAGTGACCAATGTTAGGTGCTTCAGAAGAAACGAACAGAACAGGTAATCACTCAGTGTCCCATCCTGTGGGCCATGCCCTGCTTCTGGCAATCAGAGGCTAGAGACACTGGGGTTGCATCCCTGACCATCTTGGCAACAGCCAGTCATGGACCCATCATCCGTTAACTGACCTAGTTCTTTTTTTAACCCAGTTATAGGTTTGGCCTTTACAGCATGCCCTGGCAACAAGTTCCACAGGTTGACTGCATTGTGTGAAGAAATACTTCTCTTTGTGTGTTTTAAATCTGCTGTCTATGAATTTTATCAGATGACCCATGGCTCTTGTATTATGTGAACGAATAAACACCACTTCCCTAGTCACTTTTTTGTCACCATTCACGATTTTATAGCTCTCTATCATACACCCCCTTAATTGTCTCTTTTCCAAGCTGAAAAGTCCCCATCTTTTTAATCTCTCTTCCGACAGAAGCTGGTCCACACTCTTAATAATTTTTGTTGCCCTTCTATGATGCATGGCTAGAAAGGGTTAAACACCCTGAAAAATAAAGAACCTTCAAAAGACATGGGGGAAGATGATGTTTGTGGTTTTGTGTATTTACATATGTATGAGTAGGGTCACAGTGTAATTAACAGTTCCTGCCTATGCTGCATTCTGATCATTCAGAGATCAAAAGAACATTCTAGCATTTAAATGAATTGTAAACACGGGATATCTCTGTGTTCATCTCTCTTTGAGATGTTTAGCAAATAATCTGTGAATGGTGGAGGAACAAGCAAATTGCCTTATGTTAATTCTATAGCTAAGTACTGGTGATGGACCTCCTTCAAAGTCATCCTAATTACCTTTTGTTCCAAATGGAACTCCCAACTTGTCAAAGAGGACATGAAATTGTATAAAAGATCCTGGGGCCCTGATTCTGTCATCTCAAATCTGCTTAAGCTTCATCAGGGGAAGTCTGAGTGGCAAGGCTGAGGTCCCAGTTATGCTGTTACACCCTTGTCATAAATATAAAGGGAAGGGTAAACACCTTTAAAATCTCTCCTGGCCAGAGGAAAAACCCTTTCACTTGTAAAGGGTTAAGAAGCTAGGATAACCTCTCTGGCACCTGACCAAAATGACCAATGAGGAGACAAGATATTTTAAAAGCTGGAGGGGGGAGAAAAGAAGGCTCTCTCTGTCTGTGTGATGCTTTTTGAGGATGATACTAAACTGGGAGGAGTGGTAGATACGCTGGAGGGCAGGGAAAGGATACAGAGGGACCTAGACAAATTGGAGGATTGGGCCAAAAGAAATCTGATGAGGTTCAATAAGGATAAGTGCAGGGTCCTGCACTTAGGACGGAAGAACCCAATGCACAGCTACAGACTAGGGACCGAATGGCTAGGCAGCAGTTCTGTGGAAAAGGACCTAGGGGTGACAGTGGATGAGAGGCTGGATATGAGTGAGCAGTGTGCCCTTGTTGCCAAGAAGGCCAACGGCATTTTGGGATGTATAAGTAGGGGCATAGTGAGCAGATCGAGGGACGTGATCGTCCCCCTCTATTCGACATTGGTGAGGCCTCATCTGGAGTACTGTGTCCAGTTTTGGGCCCCACACTACAAGAAGGATGTGGATAAATTGGAAAGAGTCCAGTGAAGGGCAACAAAAATGATTAGGGGTCTGGAACACATGACTTATGAGGAGAGGCTGAGGGAACTGGGATTGTTTAGTCTGCAGAAGAGAAGAATGAGGGGGGATTTGATAGCTGCTTTCAACTACCTGAAAGGGAGTTCCAAAGAAGATGGCTCTAGACTATTCTCAGTGGTAGAAGAGGACAGGACAAGGAGTAATGGTCTCAAGTTGCAGTGGGGGAGGTTTAGGTTGGATATTAGGAAAAACTTTTTCACTAGAAGGGTGGTGAAACACTGGAATGCGTTGCCTAGGGAGGTGGTGGAATCTCCTTCCTTAGAAGTTTTTAAGGTCAGGCTTGACAAAGCCTTGGCTGGGATGATTTAATTGGGGATTGGTCCTGCTTTTGAGCAGGGGGTTGGACTAGATGACCTCCTGAGGTCCCTTCCAACCTTGATATTCTATGATTTTGCTGGGAACAGAAAAGGAATGGAGTCTTAGAACTTAGTAAGTAATCTAGCTAGATATGCGTTAGATTCTGTTTTGTTTAAATGGCTGATAAAATAGCTGTGCTGAATGGAATGGATATTCCTGTTTTTGTGTCTTTTTGTAACTTAAGGTTTTGCCTAGAGGGATTCTCTATGTTTTGAATCCGATTACCCTGTAAGATATTTACCATCCTGCTTTTACAGAGGTGATTCTTTTACTTTTTCTTCTATTAAAATTCTTCTTTTAAGAACCTGATTGCTTTTTCATTGTTCTTAAGATCCAAGGGTTTGGGTCTGTGTTCATCTATGCAAATTGGTGAGGATTTTTATCAAGCCTTCCCCAGGAAAGGGGGTGTAGGGTTTGGGGAGGATTTTTCGGGGGAAGGACGTTTCCAAGTGGGCTCTCTCCCTGTTATATATTTGTTGGAATTTATTGTTGCCACCACCAAGTGTCTAAGGGGAAAAGGTAAAATAGTTTGTACCTTGGGGAAGTTTTAACCTAAGCTGGTAAAAATAAGCTTAGGGGGTTTTCATGCAGATCCCCCCCCCCACATCTGTACCCTAGAGTTCAGAGAGGGGAAGGAACCTTGACAGCCGTGAATATGATATTTGGACATTGGACTATTACCTATGAACTGAATTCTAAAGGCACTCTTTGCAACTACAAAGCTCACCATCTCTATGAATCTAAACCTCAATTAAGTGAACTCATGTCTGTATGTATATTGATCTTTTAACCATTCTCTCTCTCTTTTGTTGTTTAATAAATTTTAGTTTAGTTAATAAGAATTGGCTGCAGTGTGGTATTTTGGGTAAGATCCAAACCTATACTGATCTGGTGATGTGGCTGACCCTTTGGGGTCAGAAGAACATTTTGTAGATGTGAGCAGAGTTTAAAATAACTTCTCAGTGTACTGGACCTAGGTGCTGATTGGGAGCCAGAGACTGGAAGGCAATAAAGGGGACTAGGTGGTTTTTTTGTTTTTTTTTTTGCTTTTGGATAACCAGTGTGGGGGATCAGAAGCAGTTTGTGACTGATTGGGAGGTTTAACTTCAGTGTTACCCACCAGCCTTGGGAGTATCTGCTCCCCCTTTTGCAGCCTGCCCTGACCTTGACATTACCAGTAAGGGCTGCCCAGAGCACCCCCAGTCACATTGGCATAGTCAGCAGGATCCACAAAACCAGATCACTTGGGTTTTGGATCAGAACCCCAAGTTACTCCAAATTTTAAATTTAAAACAGAGAGGGTTAAAGGTTAAAGTTAGTCACAATGAGTGATCCACAATCATATGAAGCTATGAATACAAAAGACCTTAAAACAACTGCAAGCCTCGGAAGATTTGTGCTCACAGAAGGCTTATCCTTTAAGAAGAAAGCCACTGATCAAGAACTGAAAAATCTGCTAATGGACCTTGACCAGAAAGAGGGTAACCAAATATACCCCAACACTGCCACCTTTTATGTAAATGCTGTTACTGTGAGCTCAGGAGGAAGTAATCCCATAAATGGTGCCAATCCTATGTATGGGGGCGGTAATAGGAAATTCCTAAAGAGTGTAAAAATCAATGGTAAAAGCTTCTAACATCACTCTAGTTAAAGCAGATTTTGTCAGAGAGGACGATTATTTACCAGATAAGAGTGTGAATATTGTAATCCTCTATGAGTTTACTGCGAGTGTGCCTTTAGCCGATATCCACATTGAATGGAATGGTATTAGTTATAGTTGGTGTAAGGAAGCTATTGCCTACAGATCTTTTTATTGGGAATGACATTAAAGCGATGTTTAATCAGAGTAAGGTCATAACCGAGTCCCAGAAAAAGTATAAATGTGAATCCTCTGTATTGTCTGTAACAGACAGGGAAACTTGTGAAAGGGGCGGGGGGAGGGGAGGGTTTGACTCTAAGAAGTTGCATGTGTTTAACCAGCTATGCTATAACTAGGAAGAGTTTCTCTAGCCTTGGGATTGTGGAAAATAGCTGTTTGTCCAGTCAGAAAAGCAGTTTATATGGTGAAGAAATTTCTGAATGTCTGTCTAGTGTCTCAGAAGTGAGTCTAGGACTAGATGATGCGCAGAAAGAATCTCCGGGAAACACTTCTTTGGAGCACATTAATGTTGATGGTCAGTTTGAAGCCCTAACTGAGGAAGGTAAGGGTAGATTTCTGGCGGGTGATGGATTGCTGGCAAGTGAAGTTTGTAAAAGTGAGCCTGAACCAGGTAAAAGTGATGTACTTAAAGTAGCTCTGTCTGATGAGCCACTGTTTGTGGAAAGCAAGAATTTATTTGTTGAAGGAAAAACTGTTTCCAATTGTGTGCCTAATGAAGGAGAATGTACCTCCAGCCCTTTGTCTGTGGAGCAGACAGAAGGTGCCTCAGCCTATGAAGGCTGAGGATATTTCAGTTGTCCCAGAGGTGGTTCTGGACTTAACTGATACTGAGGAAGAAAGCGTTCCTAAGCTTGTATGTGGTAACCTGGTAATATTGCCAGTGAGGAAAGATTGGGTTACTGTTTTTTCAGAGCAGAACAGCCTTATAACTGAACCCACAAGGATGCAGGGGAGAGCAGGCAAACTCTCAGCTCTAGCTACTTTGGATATGACTTGTAGTCTCCTAGTGGACTTGACATCTGATCGCGGCTCCCACTGACCGCGGTTCGCCGCTCCAGGCCAATGGGGGCTGCGGGAAGGGCGGCCAGCATAATTCCTCAGCCCATGCTGCTTCCCACAGCCCCCCTTGGCCTGGAACGGAGAACTGCGGCCAGTGGGAGCCGCGATCAGCCGAACGTGCAGACACGGCAGGTAAACAAACCGTCTGGCCCGCCAGGGGGCTTACCCCAGCAGGCCGCGTACCAAAGGTTGCCGATCCCTGGTTTAATAGGTTATTGATTTAACATAGAAGATGCCCAGAGATTATAGTGATGGGCATCAGTATAAAGCTCCAAGCTAGAAGGCAAATAGTGCCATGCCCCAAGCCAGCTCTCTGCAGGCCACTGGTGATCCCTAGAGCAGTTTGGGACCCTCAAGCACCAATGTTAAATCACTCACTTTCTGAAATTACACAAGATGTAGATGTGAGGACCAGATTGTAAGTGAGATTCAAAATCCACCCTCCAATGCTGGAAGCTAATGTAGCTGCCCAGAATAAGACCTGCTAGTATAAGGCCATGGAGCTGAAAGCAGCAAAAATGTCATTGCAAGAGAAAATCCATTACACGTTCCATGATGGGGGAGTCCCAGCCAGAGGGCAGTTTGTGCCCCACACATTGGAGCTGCCACTCAAACATTCAGCTGGCCAGCTCCAGCATCCGACAGGCTGCATAGAGCCTTTTCTGCAACATGGTGGGGGTTTAAAGCAATCAAGCCAAGGCTGCGAAAACGTGACCCCAGCTGCAGGCCTGGAGCGATCTCAGTTAAGATTTCAGCCATTCTGAGGGGAAAAAGGTGGGTGTTTCTGATTTTGACCCCAATAGACACACATGTAAGCTCTGTTTCATACCCACGACTCACCCCTCCCTCCAGCCCAGATGGGGCCCAGTTCTTGGAGGAAACATGCCCATTCTGGGTAATCCGACAGAAAGAGATCGAGGCTGCTGGGCTTCCCTGTGTGTCTAATTCTGCAAACCTCAAGGATGTCCAAGATGGGCAGAAATGTTTTCTAAAAAAGCATCAGCAAAGGGTCAGCCAATTACCCTAGGTTTTATATAATCCGCCAGAGTAGCTGGGTCTGAACTCAGGATCCTGCCTTCCACAGGTCAGGGGGAGGTGCCTCATGAGAAGAAGCCCGTGCCAGGCAATCCGCTTTGGAACAAAACAAACCTCCTTTATCCCACACTGAGACCCTGTAACACATGGGAGAGAAAGTGGCTGCTGCCATGACAACTGCCCATGGCAGGACACTGCAGCTCCAGGGCTCCCGTGTGCCAGCCGAGATTAGGATTAAGAGGATGAAAGGGGGAAGGGGGGGAAGAGGGAGACCCATGGTAAAACTGGGACACATTTCAACTAGGCAGGGAAGCCAGACTGTCAGTTACATTAACGAATGGCTTTAGCAGAGCTCTGTGTGGCTTGAAAGCTTGTCTCCCCCTCCCCAGCAGAACTTGCTCCAATAAAGGCTATCCCCTCACTCAACTTGTCATTCTAATAGTGCCCAAGTCTCACCCCCAAAGAGCACTCAGACACCTGTTGCCACGGCAGTATCTCCTGCCGTCACTTGCTCTGACTTGGCCTTTGGAGGCTGCCATTTGGGCAGGACTAACCAGCTCCCCCTCGCAGAGCAGGAAAAGCTGATGACTTGGAAGGCCGAGTTTCAGACAACTTTCAAGGGTGCAAATTCAGTCGGACTAAGCACCTGTGCTGGGACCATACCGGCCGGGAATCTAGCCCAAAGCCACCTGCTTGCCCCACTCCTGGAAGTTGGTCCTGCTCCCTTCCTGCCAGATAGAGCAGCCTCTGGGCTCCTTACCTAGAATTACATTAAGCACAATTTAAGGCAATTCAGACCTTGGAACAAGAAGAGTCCTGGATTTATTTAAACCGTGGGACACTGAGGTTTCCTCCAAGCACAAGCCCAAAACAATGGCCTGGGGCAGAGGGTAAGGAGCCCCTCGTCCCCGCAGCATCACTGCTGCACAGAGCACTCGGGAAGCATTTGAAACTTGCATGATTTATTATCCACTTTGTGATGTGTCCCAAACACCTGAGAGCCGAGGGGAGAGCTGGTTCTGAGCGCCCTTCTGCAGCTGGGGCCAGGAGCCGGTCTCTTCCGGGGGAATTCCCACGCAGGAGCGGCTGGGTGTTGTGTACAGCAGGTTGGACTCGGCCCAAAACTGCCTGCCCAAGTGCCAACAGTAGTGCAGTAAGGCAAGAGTTTGTAGTTTTCTTACAAAAAGCCATTTGAACACCGGCCTGACGAGACAGCAAATGTAGGAGAAAGGGCACCACGGCCAGCGGAGTGACTCTGCAAAAGGGGCCTGGGCAGGGCTGTGCATGACCATGTCTCAATCGTTCTCTGCTTAACGTGCTCGGTGTAAAACCAAAACGATGAAAGGGGGTTTCGAATGAGCAGCCCTTCGCGCCCCCTTGTGCTCTGAGAGGTGAGCTGGGTTCTCTCTGGCTTGTGTTGCCGGCACCAGTGCCAAGGAGCCTGGCTCGGATCCTGCTTGGTTTCTTGGAGCTGTGTCAGGTCTGAAGAGTTAAGAGCAGCAGCAAAACTTATCTTGGTCCCTAAAGCGGGTGGCTCTGGCACACAGGGACCAGCGCTGGGGAGTGAGATGCCGTTTTTGCATAGTCACTTTTCTGAGAGTAGCCCCATTTTAATGCTGCTCTAGGTGCGAGGGAATAACACTTTGGGTAAATGTCTCTCCTTGCTAAGTGGCTGCAGCCCATTTGGAGCCCAGGCACCCCAAAGTACTAAGAGGCGCCTTCCGGTTTGGATTTGTATTTCTAGAGAGAGGAATTCTCCCTCCTGGCCTCTCTCCCAAAATCCCAGAGCGGGGCAGCTCAAGGATCTAAACACAAGCCCCAAATAATAAAAGAGGGGGTGGGGTGACACTCTGTATTCCACATGCAGCCACGCTCTGCATGGATTCAATAAGTGATGTTATTTCTATTATTTTGTCCGTTCCCCTGAAACCTCCCAGTGCTGCTGTCCAGCTTCCAAAGGGATGGTCTCTCTTTTCCCTTAAAGGGAAACCCCCAGACTATCCCCAACCCTCCCTCTCCCTGCATTCACTTCCCTTCCCCCTCTTCCTGGTGGTTTGTGTTTCAGTTTGGTGATTTTACTGTACATCCCTCCCAGACGGTTCATGCTATCACTTTCTCTCTGCTATGGAAAGCCAATAGGTTGTCCCCTGGATCCTCTATTCACTGCAGGAGCTGTCCACTGTTTAAGAGACACTCTGATTTCCAGATGCAACGACAGAATGAAGAAACAAGTGTCTAAGTCAGTCAAAGCCAAGTCCCCAGAGCTTGCTGCATGCCAAGCAGGAGCATTACTGAGGAAAGCAATGAAGAAGGAGGAACAAAAGCAGTCTATGAAGAGATTTCCAGTGGCATTCAGTTCCAGAAAGAGAAACATACATCTCCAGTGGTTTTCCCCACAAGTGATGATAATAAATTAAAGGGTTTATGGCCTTAACCCTCTGGGCCTGAGATGCAGCCCTGGGACTGCCCAGGACTGATGGTTGGTGTTGTAGCAGAAAGCACAGCTGAAGGAGGAAGGGAGGTGCTTCAACAGAGGCCACGTGGCCCTAGCAGCAGCAGGTTTTGGCCAGTTCTTATGGTCTTGGCTCTGAACTCAACGTCACTGCCAAAGAGGGTAATCCCATCCAAACCTCAGCCCTTTCTTCCTCCGCAGTAGGTAACATCCCACCAGTCAGACCACTCTCAGGGAACCCTCCCCACCCACCCCAAGCTTTGCGTGTTTTGTATAGAGGTCCATCCCCCCAAGTCATGCAGGGCAGGGTGATTATTTCAGAACCAGCATGGCCTCCGTCCCGTCTTTCCTTGTCAAGTACAGGCCGTGAGTGAGGTAGTACTCTCGCCGGAGGAAGGCGTAGAAATAATCAGAGATGAGCAGGATCTGCAGAAGTGAAACGTACAGGGTGTAAGTGACACTTCATACCAAAGACTAGCTAGTTTTACAGACCACTGATACAAAGCTCTCTTTCCCATATCATTCCCAACCTCGTCTCTCATTCAGGAGAGCAGTGACGACCCAATCTGACCTCTCCCAACTCAGAACCCCAACCTGATTACTTCTAATGGTCTTTAGTTTAAGGTCTGATCACTTCTGAGTTACTGTTTTATTCAGAGAGGACAAGAGCCTAGGAAGGACTAGAAGAAAAGCCACAAATGCTCAGGGTCTAATACAAAATGAAACGAGATAGAGGCTTTTGGAACTTCAATGTTTCCAATACACATTGTACTGACGGGTAAATTACAGGAAGACTAAGGCCCAGCTTTTTAAAGGTATTTAGGTGTTGCATACTGAGCAAAGCAATGCCTATACACCTTTCAAAATTTGGGCCTAAGTGACTTGCCCAGGTTAGTATAGCAAGTCAGTGGCAGAGTGGGAAAGAGACCACAGGAGTCCCAGCCACTAACAACTACCCTCCCTCCCCAATGAATCTATATTTTGCAGTGAGGCCCCATTGTGCTGGGTCCTGTACAAGTGTACTGTACAAGGCACCATTGTTTGTGAAAACTCAAGAGCTGACTCAATGAACAGTTCCATGGGGAAGGCCTGAACTCCAGCATTTAGGGAGGGCTTGTTTTCTGTAACTGCCAACCCAGGCAGCTCCCACAACAGGGACTGGCTTTCGGTGAGTGCCAAAGTTTGGTCATTCTTAAAACACTATTTATTATTTACCCACTTGCCATTCATCCACTGATACCATTGTCCCCATATCTGCCCATCAGCGCTTGGATGCAGTCTGCCCGGGAACAAAGCAGTCACATTCACCAGTGACCCTGACCCATTCTGGAGCTGGAGGCCTTTATAGCACTGTACAGGGGTAGCAATCACTATAACAACCGAACAACAGCGTGTCACAGCTGCAAAGCACTTCCTGAGCATTCATTATGCTACTCAGTGAATTCATTCAAGAGGGAATTTCACCTGACAGCCCTTCTGGGTGCTGACTGGATCAAGGGAATGGGGTGATGGGCTGGGTGTGAGAGGTATGAAGGGAGCTGCACTGTCAGCAGGCGGCAGCTTGGTGGTGGGGCAGATCATGTGGCTGCAGATGGGCGGGCTGGGGCGGGTCTGATGGAGTGGGAAGTGCAGGGGATTGCGGAAGTTTGGGTGGTCAGTGGGGCTGGCGGAGATGGAAAGGGAAAGCACAAGGCAGCAGAGAGCTGGGGCAAGGCTGGGAGAGAAGGAGCTGGGAGGCAGTGCCTGAAGTGGGGTGTGGAAGAAGGCTGGAGAAGACTGGCTGTGCCCAAGGAGAAGAGAAAGCAGCAGCCAGGTGCAGCTGCCGTCAGGCTGCAGTGCCAACAGGAGCACAGCTACCCTTTGATCCGAGGCCCTCAGCAGCACCTCGCTGCAACGACATGTTGCAATCATGGACTTAACATTCCCCACACACCTATGGGAGGTGCATACTTTACACACGGCTGTATTTGAGGCACAGATGGCTTGTGTGTCTTGCCTATAGCCATAGACAGAAGCTGTGTCAAAGCTGCGTTCAGGAGTCTGTCAACAGCATACACCCATTGCCATGGTATTTGAGCACAAGTTCCTGGCTTCCGGTCACAGGCTCAGATCTCCCGCTCTCTCCCGCAGTGCTCACTTCACAAAGATGAGTCAACACTTCCCCGGAAGGCTGTAAAAGCCTTTTGATCTGAAAAAACAATTCGGCTTCCAGCTCCTACATCTTCTGCATCCCCTTCCCCACCCTGACTCTTTATCCCTGAAGAGATCTGCAGCTTAAGGAGCTCATCTCTAACACCCTGAGACAACACAGCGGCTTGCTGAAAAGGATGACGCTGCTCCCAGCCAAGGCCGATTCCTTCAAGCAGGGGCTAGGGCACAGCTTGTTGGACAGGCCGCTCTCACTAGTGAACAGCCACACAGGAGGTGTCAACAGCCTCAAGCAAAAAAGGTTCTAAGTCCCATGCGCGGCAGTGGCAAAGACACCCGTAGTTAATGTTATCTGCTTCCAGGGGAAATCAGTGTTCCCTTGCATGAAGGATGCTGACAACAGGTGATCCCCCAGGGCTGCAACACCTTCCAGGAAGGTAATCTACTCATTAGCTGCACCAGCACAAAGCTTCCATTAATCTTCCCTTCGACTGGCAGCCTTGCTTATGCATGGACATGCCAAGACACAAGCCTGGACCTTATGTGTAGTAAATACACACCCTCTTTCCAGGGGGTTTCTTCCTGGAATATTTATTTTCTCTAGCACAGATGGGGAAATAATTCCCATCCATTGTCACCACAAACATCTCCAGCTGTATGGAACTTTTAGGAGCCCCAAGTAGCTAACTAATTAAGTAATGAGTAATTAACTCCTGGAAGGAGGACTCATTTCTTGGAGGACAGAATTAAGGAGGTAAACAGATCATTAGGTTGAAACACACACTATGTCTGAGCCAGCGAAGATAAGAGGGAGAACACCCAGGGAACCATTTACTAACAATGGACAAGATTAGTTATGGATGTAAAGATGAGGTAAGGAGTAGGTCGAATGTGGACATGCATGGACAGACCATGCTGCACAGGGACTGGTTCCTGCAAAGTAAACACGCCAGTCCAAAAATGTATGATGTAATATATAGTAAATGCAATGAGATGTGTAAATGTATATGAAGGGAAAGGATTTCTGTGTAACTTTGGGTGTGTGGTACACCCTATACCCATTGATGGATACGTCCATCAATGGCTATTAGCCAGGATGGGCAGGGATGGTGTCCCTAGCCCCTGTTGCCAGAAGCTGGGAACGGGCGACTGGGGATGGATTGCTTGATGATTACCTGTTCTGTTCATTCCCTCTGAAGCACCTGGCATTGGCCACTGTCAGAAGACAGGATACTGGGCTAGATGGACAATTGATCTGACGCAGCATGGCCGTTCTTATGTACTCATTATGCTTGAGTCTGATCATCTCAGAGAAGTTTTGCTGTATGCCAAATAAAGACACCTGAGTGATGAAATCTGGAGTCAAACTGAGTTTTTTTGGATCCCAGAGAACTGGATGAAGTTTTCTCCCGGTACTGGACAAGGTGTCTGAATAAGCTGAAAAAGATCTCGGAGGGAATCCCAACACCCCAGACTCACTGCACTGGAAGAAGCTAATGCTCCGTCTCATGTGGCATCCCATCTCTAATAATGGGCAAAGCTGGATGCTTCAGAAGAAAGTGTAAAACCCAAAATACCACCCTTCGCTCTGCAACGTCTTGGGGGTGGGAGGGGTGGGGGGAGTTTCTGTCAAACTCCACTTGTTTAAGCCTTGAGAGCTGGCGATTTTCAATTGGTTAAAGTCCTGAGCAGGGAAGCTACACGTGTTTAATTTAGGCCATTTCCCTCTCCTAGCATCTTGCTAAGAAATACCTGGGCAGAGGAAGGAAGAAAAGTGACTCAGGAAGGGTTTGCAGTCGTACTGGCCACAAGGGTGACCTGTCAGACACTGCAATATTCTAGTAAAAGAGAGATGCACACGACAACTGGTCCCACTCTCTCCAGAGCTGCCAGTAACAGCCACCTCACGTTTTCCCCACAGGGTAATTTCAGTGATGACAGGAATGCCTAGCACTTACATGATACTCTTCTTTTGCAGGGTGCTGTACAGACATTAATGAAGCCTCAGAACAGTCCCATTTCACAGTTGGGGAAACAGAAGTTAAGTGGCTTTCTCCAGACCCCACACCAAGCCATGGCAGTGCCAGGACTAGAACTCAGAACCTAGGCAAGTCACAGCCCCTGCGTTCCCCAGATTCTCCATATGAGGTTAAATCACCTCAGCCATGAGATTGTGAGGCTCAACTCATTAACATCTGGAAAACGCTTCAACAGCCTCATACAGAAGCACCACAGAAATGTATAATATTGTCTATAAATCTGCCTTGTCCTGAACTACCAGGTTAGTCCACAAATCACTCACAATCACTCATTTGCTGCAAGACTTGTTTTGGCCCGTGACTGAAATATTCACATCTTCCAACTGTTAAAAGCACGAGCGCTCCTGTGAACACACAGCTCTGCTGCAGCCAAACAACTCTGAGAGCGGCATCATATGTGCAATGAGAAAACATCTCCGTGCTAGAGAGCTGAGAGTCCCTGGATGGCATTTCTACCTCTCAGCTATCCTTGGAAGTGTAACATGGGGCAATACACCTCTCTGCCTGCAGCATCCTCTTGCTATTAATGACAGGGCAGACCGACTGTAAGGGCCAGTCTACACTGCGAAACAGAATGGGGACAACTGTGTTATAACTGGTTTCCATCACAGGTTGTATGCGTAATTTTGCTGGCGCCCTAAGGAGTCCCAGAGGTGTGGCAGAATTGTTGGTGAGGGAGGCAGTGTTGCCTAGTGGCCAGAACTCTGGACTGGGACTCAGGAGGCCTAGGATCTATTCCTGCCTCTGCCAAAGGGCAGTTGGGGGACCTCGGGCAAGTCATTTCACTGCTCTGTGCCTCAGTTTCCCCATCTGTAAAACAGGGATAAGGAAACTGACCTCATTTGTAAAATGCTTTGCGATCTACTAACAAAAAGCGATACATCAGAGCTAGGTACTATTACTAGTGACAGTGCATTTTAATGTGCACCAACCAGGCTGTCTGCTGAAATAAATATACAAGTGAGTGGGTGCTCTGATGAGCACACATTAAGTTCAAGGTCAGATTGTTCTGGGGCTGAATCTCCCATGTGTGACAGCACAGCGAATAGGCTGCCAGCCCCAAGGAGGGACTGGCACTGCAAAGCTCAGATGGGAGGGTGGGGGGGCACATGGCCACAGGGTGGGTAATCTTTCACTCCAATAGCACAGTCCCCTATCACACAGGCACTTCTCACCTGTCTCCCTTCAGATTTCACCCCCTCATGGAGCATGCAGGGATACTTCCCACAGGAACAGCACAGCTATATTAAAAGCCCTAGAGTCACCACTACCTAGAATACAAATTTTATACAGTGGCCATCTTAGAAAGTCGATAATCAGTTACCACACAGCAGTATACTTAGAACAGGAGGTAAGCGGGGTATCTTAGACACCATGGTATGGTATCTCTTGGGAAGTGCTGATTTTAATGGAACCTTTTTAATGCACAGAAGGGGTCTGAGTTATGACTGCTGCAGGGAACATAACTTTGATTTCTTGATTTCTGTGCCTTTATAATCTAAGACACAGTGTTATATTAATACAGCTTTTAGCATGCAACAATAGCGCTAATCTGGCATTGATTAGCATGTGAGTAACGGTTAAAACAATACTGCTGCCCTGACAGAAGGACAGAACAGGTAGAGTCCCAGGGTGGGCCAACTCCCTGCAATCCTCAACCCCAAGTAGAGGGGAGAGCTTCTCCCTGGAAAAGGCAGGCCCAAGCGGGGACTGAAGCTCACAAAATAATGGTAAAAGTAATCCAAGACCATGGCCAAGGCGCTGTCGGAATATCAGCCCTCACCATTCTCCAGTGAGTGATGTTATCCATCGGTCTACAGATGAAGACTCTAAGGCACAAAGAGATGAAGCGATTTGGCTACAGTAACTCCTCAGTACACCGTGACTATACAATGCCCTGACTGGGGCTGTTACATGTTGCTCTCACATAAATTCTTAAAAACGCCCATGACAGAGCCAAGGCTAGATCTCAGGGCTTCCTGAATCCCAACCTTTTGCTACTTTGCCATTCCTCACAGCCCTTCGCCTTTCTGAGAAGAGAGGCCAGTCACTTCAGATAACCAGCTCTGGCCAAGTCAAGCTGCAGATGCCCTGGCTTCCCTGCCAGTGTGAATGAAGACATCACAAATGCCAAAAACAAAGGCACAAGAAACAACCCTTTGGGAATCCCTATTTTCATTCCTTCCCTTTATGGACCTCGGTGACATGTCGCTCTCACGGACAGTAACCAAAGCGCTAGTCACAGCTCCTTTTTGGGAAGGCTCCCAAAGAAGTCCGCCTGTGACATTACAGCGACATGTTAGCTCTTGTTAAAACAGCCAAGAGTTATGGGATCTTACAAAGAGGTGGTTTATTTCCCATACCCTTTAAACTTTGTGCTGATACGCTGCAGCTTGTGAAAAACTGCTGCACGCACCTTACACTAAAAGCCCACGGGTTAAAAGAGGACAGCACCCCGGGGAACAGATGTGATGTGAACGTGGGTAACAGGCAACTTCTAATGTATCTTGAGCAGGACAGCAAAAGCTTTAAACTGCTTCCTGTGTTTTGTCTGAATTTAGCCTTAGGGTTTTTGCTTAGAGATTGCTCTTGTTCTTCCTTTAGAAAATGAATACAATCCAGTAGAGGTTTAGGAGCCCGTATGATTCTGAGACACACAGCAACCAACCATCGCTCCTTCAACTAGACAGAGCGTGAGAGGCTGCTACTTGTGGGGAAGGTTCCAATCTCCCCCCCATCCCAACTTTAGCCTAAAACTTGCTCCGGATATAAATAAATAATAATTAAAAAATCCGCCATCTTTTCTGGCTTCTCCTCAAAACTGAAATCTCCAAGCAATATGCGGAGTTTGGATTAAAGTGGTCTAAGCCCTACTGTATTTCACTTTAAGGCATAAAATGCATTCAGCTGATTGAAGAACCGTTAAAGAAATACAAACATAACTAAAGGAAAGTTGTGCAAATCTTGTCTTTACACAATCTTGCCACTGTTGACACAAGAGCCTTCTCCTGTGCAGCCCTTGGAGTCCTGTACCTGAACGTCTCATCCACTTATACTCTAACATAACTCCTCCACTTTCATAACCTACCTGAAAATGGATCTTTTCTCCTTGTTTAATATATCTGATTTCTCTCTGTCTTCACTTGTTATTTACACTCTGAAAAGCATTTTAAGACACAAATGAAAGAATTTTCACAAAACAAAGGTTAACTTTGTATTCTATTTTGTGTTAAAATGCATTTGATCAATGGATTTAATGCAATATAAACTGAAGATCCTCCTTTGTTAAGGAAATAACTTTGTGAGATAGATGATTCTCATATGACAAACACATACTTCCTGGGTGATGAGATGACTAAGGAAACATTTTCAAAAGCGCCCAAGTCCTGTTGATCTTCTCTGAGACTCTGGCTCTTAAGTAACTTAGGTGCTTTTGAAATTGTACTTAAGTCTCATAAGGCCTGTACAAAAGTCTCATAATGGCCCTTTTGCCATTGACCTCAATGGATGCAGATATGTAGTATTTATAGCTTTATGACCACCCTAGGTATTATTTTTTATGTAACTGTTGTTATTCTTGGTAATGCATCTTGCTGAGGAGGGGGAAGTTTCCAAACTGGCCAGCTGCATTTGTAAGTCTACATGAAAACAACTCAAGATAACTGTTAAATGACAGAAAACCACTGCTCTCCCCAGACCACATCAGTGGGCAAATAATTAGTTGCCTTCAACTCAAGCTTTGCTGGCTTGCTGTATCACTGGCTAGGAAATCTGTGCACAAGGATCTCAAGAAAGGTTTACACAGCAACACTCTGGAGGGGTAAAAGGGTTTTTGGCAGTTCAGCAAACAAAGGTCGCACACAGACAATTCATGCTCTTGCATTACTATCACGTTATTTTTCACCCTGTTGACTCCCCAGGCATGCTGCAAACTGAAATGGAGATGGAGGCTATATACAAGGGAGAACTCCATCCACTAGTGAAGTGATGATAAGATGCAGGGTGAAACAAGGAAGCTGTTTAACAACATGCAGCAAAGCTATACAACCGGTTAGCAAGTGAAGAAGAATTCTTTGTCTTGCTGAAACTGCAAGGGAATTAAAGAGAGCAGAACATAATTACCCATGCTGGAATGTGGCCAAGTCACTTTTACAACCGTTCCCTCTCCAAAGATTTCCATGCAAACTTTAATGATCACAAGTGGCCAGGACCTCAACAGCACCTGCAACAGCCTAGTACCATGCCGATGTATTGGTTCTGCACTCACTCAGAAAGAAGCAGTGTCACCATGGCCCACATCTCTAGCATCACTACCTGCAGCACCTAGGCATCCCTTGGAGGTCTCCTATTCAAGCACTGACCTGGCCTGACCTTCTAACAACATCACAGCACAAAGTGATATTGTCTGCTGCATGACCCTACACAGTCACTTAATCAAACTGAAGGTGCCAGGCAGAAAAACGGATTCCAATTTGTTTTCTTGAATGTAACAGCAAAATAATTCTAGATACCTTGCAGACACAGCACCCTCCCAAAAATAAATAAAAGGATAGATGTCCAAGGAACTGCTCATTTCAGGACAGCAATTATTTCTGTTTAAAGCTTTAATGGGTATTGTGTGTTTGTGTTTTGGAACTTTAAGATGATGGCTGGCCAGAATGCAGCTTGGTCAGTCATTAACAGCCCTCTGATGACTGCAACATACTATCTGCAGGACAGCACTGAAGGCCAGAATTATTAAAGCCCAGGGATGCTCCAGTTTTGAGAACCTGAAAGTCAAGACAGGAAGGGAGTCCTTGCAAAGCCAACAGGAATGCTGAGGTCACAGACAAGACTGCTTTGGTGCTACCCTTCCTGCCTTTTAAAGCAGACCTGACAAGAAAAGCTGAGAGAGTAACTAATTTTTCAATTCGCTGTCAATTCCAGGAATAGGGTTGAACTCAAAACAAACTTTTTTAGAATTTTCAGTGAATTGAAAAAGTCAGAAAAATTCCATTTTGGATCAGACAAAAACGTTTTGGGTATTTTAAACTTTGTTTTTATAAAGGGAAAGGAAATGAAGGCCTAGATGGTGGTGACATCCCTTATGCCCAATAGCCCAGTAGGATTGGCACTCACTTGGGATGGGAGAGGGGTCTCCCCCTAGGGGAGTACCCTAGCCACCAGGATATGGAGTCACTCTCTCCCCCTGTCTGGCACATTAGCCATTCAAGAATTTTATACAAAGTGGAACAGCTTCAACAGGACAGCCAGAGAGAACCCCACCCCAGGATACCCTATAGTCTAGGGGTTAGGGCACTAACCTGGGGGAAGCCTGGGTTCAAGTCCCTACAACTCCAGAGCAGGTTTCAAACGTGGGTCTCCCACATCCCCAGTGAGAGCCCTAACTACAGGGCTAGTGGTAGGGGGGGAAGTGATGGCAGCTCCTCCCCTCCTCCATTTTGTGAATAGCACCTTATTCCTCTTGTGAATCTAGCCCCACAAAATGAAATGTTTTGTTTTGATACAATTTGTTCTGACATTTCTGGAATTTTTCTTTTTTTAATTTCAGCTGAAACGAGCTGCCAATCTGACCTGAAACTGCATTCTTTGGGGAAAAAACAAGTTTTGTCTGAAGCATTTCACTCAGCTCTACTGAAAAGCGACAAGACTGAGGATGAGCACTGCAGAGGGTCTTCTGTTGACTGAGTCTCCCACCAGACTCTGCCAACAGGGAAAGAATCACAGAAAGGGGTGATGGTCATGCGAAGGGATACAACATTCAGGGATCTATGTGGGAGAAGGACTATGTGCTAATATGTGGCATGTGACACTGGGCAGTTCTCGCTAACAGCGGGGAAGCTGGTCTCTGTAGCTCTTATGCTATCTGCAACAGAAAATCCCCGCTCATGATGTCAAGTCATAAAAGCAGCCAAGACTGTGGATGCCTCTCTAACAAGTTAGGGATGCTACACATCACATCACATTCTGCTGAACAGAATGCCAAGTGAAGATTCAAGGTACCCGACTGGTGAATGTTGTTGACTTGTAGGCAAGGCTCTCCCAGAGGCTTTATAGCATGTTTGTAAGCAAGAGTCTTATGATGCTTTGTAGTAACGTTAAGAGTGGAAAAGTACTGGCTTATGACAACCTTTGTCATATTTCCTAAGACTAATATGTATTTTTAAACATACTAACCACAACAACAGAGGTATGAGTTAGCCAAATGTGAAGGACAAATCACAGATGTTCAGTCATGTAGTTAGATGTTTATAAATGTAATGAGTTAGGAATATACTAAAATAAAATATTTGCAGGCTGGGGGAAAAAAACCTACAGTAATGAAACTTAAACAAGTTGGGTATAATAGACAAAACCAAGACAGTATTTAAAAAAAACTGTCATCAGGTTGCAAGGCATGGTTCTACAAACTTGGTAATATATACTTCTCTTTTGTGTTAACCATCGCTTAATAAATCAAATCAAGCTAAGTTACTTAAGGTCCCCTTACTTAATTATATTCAAACCTGTAATACTTAATTAAATTGATTAACAATGTATAGGGCATTTATTATCTAGTAATACTCTATACATTCCAACTGAACCAACGTCATCAGTAAAGAGATCCCTGCTTTCAGCTTGCAATACTCATGCTATTGCATGGCAATTCCTGGAGATTAATGATCTGAGGGGAGCAGTTCACGTGACTATTAACCCCAGAAAAACCCTGAAGTTACTGCCAAGTCAGCATATTCCTGTCCCAAAAAGGGAGACATTGCAGCATTTCTTAAAGATTTCTAGGATGAACGGTTCACACTGGCAGAAAGCTCAGCAAGCCCCACTGTGGGTACCTTCCAGCTGCATGAGTAATACAGTGTAAAGAACCCAACGTTTAGAACCAAGAATAAAAATGGAAAAGTTACCGAGAGAATGAGAGTGAACTGAAAAGGGAAGCGAGCGTGCCTTTGCCATTATAAATAAGGCGACAGAGACAGGAAGGTACAACTCTCACTGGGGCAACTCCTACCCTATCATAAGTGCTTAGGGCTTGGGTGCAATGGAACTGATGTGGCTCCATCTGCATGGAGGATCAGGGAGTTCACATACAGGGTTCCACACATTCTACCTTCCACTAAGCACAGTAGCACAGAGGGTCCCTGCATCCCAGCGCATGGGAGATTGCGGGGTAAGGTAGGTCAAGTCAGATGGGGAGACTACAGGGATCCACTAGACATAAACATGTGTGGGAGGGGAAAAAAGGGAGGCACGCAGTAGGAGTGCCTACAGAACTCCGTCTGCAGCTCTGAGGGCTTAGTGACAGCTAGAGAACCACTCTATCATCTGTTTGTGACCTGAAGGGCAAAGGAAACATCTTGCTTTTAGAAAAGGAGTACTTGTGGCACCTTAGAGACTAACAAATTTATCTGAGCATGCTTGGGGGTCGCAAAGTTATGCGACCCCCGAGCATGCTCAAATAAATTTATTAGTCTCTAAGGTGCCACAAGTACTCCTTTTCTTTTTGTGAATACAGACTAACACAGCTGCTACTCTGAAATCTTGCTTTTAGTGAGTCATCAGTTTTAATAATGCGCTAACTTGCTATGTCAGGTATTGGGAACATTGTTGAGGCAATCCAACTCCCTGACTCCAGCAGAGATATGGGTCTTTCCACAAACTAAACCTATCCCTTCCAGCAATAGGGACAATTTCCCTCATGGTGCTGTGTTACAAACAAGCAGAATCTCACTGGATGTGAGAAGATTGCTGCCTACCATTGTTTCATTGGAGGTCCCACTGGACCCGTAGGCTACACTTCAGCAGCAGGAATGGTGGGCATGTTAACGTGCGCAGCTGGAGTCTGCCACTCAGCAGACAAATGTGCTTCCTACAGTGATCATCAGTCAACTGTTAATTTTCAGTCCCAGCTGGGACCGTTAAGACATCAGCACGATTAAATCACCATCCTTAGCATCACTAAGTGCTATCCACGTCTAACAGCAGTAAGTGGACACTGATGCTGACTCAAGCCCAAACACAGGTGTGTGGTCTGTTTTTGGACAGAAGCACTAGTGGGAGCATAAGAAGGAGGCCTGCCAACCCTTCTGTTGTGTCTCCCCAGCCCACCAGAAAGAAAGATACATTAGTCAATGTGGGCCACTGATTCCTGTCTTAAACCTGATGATCCTTCCAGCTAGCAGGCAAATACTCCTGCTCTGTATGTCCACATCAACTTTCATCCAGGATCACAAAGTGCTTTCCAACTGTTAATTTAAGTCAGTCCCCGCAACACCCCTGTGAAACAGGTAAGTATTATTCCCATTTTACAGAGGGAGAAACGGAGGCAGAAAGAATGGAAATGACTTGCCTAAAGTTACAGACAGAGGAAGAATTGGGAACAAAATTCAGGACTTTCAACCTTGTGGCCCTCTCTCCAGACCAATCATCTCTGCTGATTTGGACAGCCTTTCCTTGCACACCTACTCCTCTGCACAAGAGGTGAAACTGCTTACTGCACTAGGGATTGGTTGTTTCTGACAGGTGTTCAGAAAAGTGTTTGGGAGAACAGACAGCCAAAACTTCTGAGCATAGAAATTGCACAAGAAACTATGGAAGTCTGAAGTGATCCAGTAAGACTGAGAACACAACCCTCTATGCATTTTCTTTCCATTTACAAAGCTACATGAAATTGCAATTTTACTGCTCCCCTCATACATTAGCAACGTGCATATTTAGAGGGCTAAAGAACCACCACCTGCCCCTGATTTCTCCTATGACCCACTGATTATGCTATTTTGATCAGTATCTTTATAGCCATTACCCCCACTCTTACCACTGTTTGCTTTCACGTTTCAGAACTTTCACCCTTTATAAATCTACTGTGTTTCAACTGCACAAAAGGCTCATTTCTGGCCTCTCAGTAAGCTTGCCTGTCTAGTACAAGGTGACGCACACACACCCAGAGTGCCAAAATGTTAGAGGTGGTCTAATTTTTAACATGAAAAGAACATTCAGTTTCTTCAAAGGGCGAACAAAGTCTAATTGTTCTGCATGTGAAATTGACGCAAGGCTCGGTGAAGATCAGCAATATGAAATGGCTTAGTTACTCCTTTAAGTTTTCTGCACACAAGCTGTAAATGGGAGAAGTGTGGATGAAGTTTGGGGGATCTGTCTATTGCCGGCAAATACTAGTTTACAAAGAGGAAAAAGAAATTAGCAGGTTGCCGAAATTGTGGACAAGGGTCTCAATCCCATGAGGTGCTGAGCATGTTCAATCTCAGTGAAGTCAATGGAACTGGGGATGACCAGCACCTTGCAGAACTTGAGCTCAAGAGGAGGAAAGAAGATTATCTGGGTGCTTTTGGGTATTAACTTTCCTTTTTAGGACGTTAACTTAAATAGAAGCTTTTACTGCTGTTTTACAAATCTGCCAGCTTCCAAACCAGGCACCTGGGATCCTTCCTCTGTTTCCAAGCTACAGGCTGTATATTTTGCAGCATAAACTGCACAGAACATTAAGATATGGTTCAAGTAATCAGACAGAACAGTTCTGCTTCTTCTTAATGTGTTAGAGCCTCGTGACTAAGCTCTTGGCAGTGACGATCTCAGCTTGACAAGAGAGCCAGGGTGCTTGCTACAATCAGTGCAGGATGCACAAAATGGACCATATTCTGTAACAAAGGAGTTCTCAACCTTTTTCTTTCTGAGGCCCGCCCGCCCGCCCCCCCCAGCACGTGATAAAAGCCTCCATGGCCCACCTCTACCACAACAGTTTTTATGCATACACAGTAGATTAAAAGCCAGGGCTGGCACTAGAGGGTATCAAGCAGAGCAATTACCTGTGGCCCTGCACCACAGGACGCCCTGCAAAGCGGAGTTGCTCGGGCTTTGGCTTCAGCCCCCCACAGCTTGGGCTTCGGCTTTCTGCCCCGAGCCCCAGTTAGTCTAATGCTGGCCCTGTTTCTGGTTTATTTTGGAGGATCCCTTGAAACCTGCTCATGGCCCCCCAGGGGGCCCCGGACCCCTAGTTGAGAGCCAGATATCGCTTATTTGACAGCCACGTAACCAGGCACCCAGCTGTGCTGCACAAGTGTTGCCAATTGCCTCATTTTACTAACCTGCCCTACATTGAACGTCAACGTGATGGCATAATAAAAATTGGAATTGGCGCTTCCTGCGTAAATCCAGAGATGCCAGAGCACTGGGAACAGCAGGGAGCAGACAATGAGCACGCAGGAGAGGATAAAGATGTTCCGAAGGACTGTAAGAAAAAACAAGGATATTATAACAGTGTAGTTGAGATACTAACAAGCAGCTGACCTCATGTCATCTGAGGATGGTGCTTAGTATGTCTACAGCACCACCCAGCAACTTGGAGGCACTAATTAGAGGGTGTTTCTCTCCACCAGCACAACCTTTCGTAATGATAAATATTTGCTATAATAATCCCGCTATTGCGGATAATAAAACAACTGGGATTTTTCTTTAAAAGAAAATAATTTTGCCTGTTTAATTTTAGATTGAATCCCCCCTTTTGCGGCTCTTGCTTCTACTTCCTGGTTTCCAGCAAGTGCTGCTCTGATGACAGCAAAAGCGAGAGACCCCTCAACAGCAGCAGGGGCAGTGTGTCTGGGTTATTCAAGAGCCATTAAAGCTCATTCTCTGAGAGGGATATTGCACCTCACCCCAGCATCCAATCAGGTTACTGTGCTTGTCTACAGGAGAGCCGAAGTGATCAATTATTGAAGGTATCCAAATCACTTTGGATTAGCCTGGAACCCAGGGGAGCTTTCCAACTGGCTGCCAATGTTGTCATAAAGGATGCAGACCATTCTCCCCTTAATATATTAATTCCCTTTTCATAACTATAATAGGACATTGCAGGATAATAGAATCATAGAAGTGTAGGACTGGAAAAGACTTCAACAGGCCATGTAATCCACCCTTCTGCACTTAAGGCAGGACTACATAATAACTAGACCATTCCTGACCAGTGTTTGTCTAACCTGTTCTTAAAAGCCTCCAGTGAGGTACTGAACCATGATTGTCCTTCTCGGGTAGCCATGGTCCCTTGGCTGTATGTGTCTGGAGCTCCCAGCTCACCCACACTGAACCAAGATGTTTTGGAAACGTGCTGCCTTGGTCTATCAGGCCTGGCTGCCTAAGGGATCAAGTCTAACTGATGGAGTTACTGGGCTATATTATCAAGGCTGTTTTATCCTCTGCTATAGTAATTCCAAGACTGGAGGAGCAGCTGTCCTCAAAGGAGGTAAAAAGCCCCACCTACTAGTAGCTAGTGCTGCTACAGAGAACCAGCCATGGGTCACTATAATGAAGCCCTGACTACATAACCTTTCAATCCTCTTCATTCTTCTTCTTGTTCCTTTTTGAGGTTTTAGGATTAGCTTGGATTTTCAAACAACATAACTTGTAATGATTTCAAAAGCTTCATAGAAATAACCGGAGCGGAGAGGTGAGGGTGTGAGTCTTGTGAACCAAACCCCCCAGTTTTGGATTACAAAAGCCAAAGGGAAACAAAGATGGGAGGTTTCACATTTCCAGGCCTAACTAGGCCCCTTTGTCTTAAGGCTGAAATTGCTTATTAAGGAAATTGAGGTCATGTTTGGGTTAGCAATGGATTGACACAATCCAAAGAACAGCCAGGCAGGGTTGGCTGGTACTGACTGCCGTAGCCACCCCAAACCAGTCACTCCAGGAAGCAACACAAATTTTCCTGGAATGTTACACTGCCAGGCTCATTAGCTGCTGAAACATTATCTCAGCAGACATTGAAAGTCATCCTGAGATGGTACGTCATGGAATAGAAGCCTGTGAAAATGAGCTGTAAGCTACCTGACAGTTATACCAAGTCCAATGCTCAGGGGCTAGAAATGGTCTTTGTGGTCTAAGAGAGGCTAAGCAATGGCTTGGCTAAATGGGGTGATCCAGTCAGCACACATTTTGAGTGTGATATCTCTCACACAACAAACTGACAACTGTGAATTATCATTTGTATTACTGTAGCACCTAGGAGCCCTCATCCTGGACCAGGACACCAATGTTCCAGGCACTGTACAAAACACAGAACTAAGTGTTAGAATGGAGAGTTTAGTGACTGGATTAACTGTGGGACTGGTGCTCAGATTACCAGAGCCAGAAACTGAGATTAGAGACACTCCCAACCCAATTCAAAGGGTGCCTGTACTTTATATCAATGATATGATGATAAATACTTTGCACTCATGAAGCATCCTTCATGCAAGGATCTCAAAGAACTTTACAGACAAGCAATTAATCCTCAGAACAACCTGGACAAGGAAGGAGGGAAAGTCGCTCACAGAAGTCAGAAACTCTCCCCACAAAGTTCATGGTTTGTATTGATCAGACTTGTTTCCTTCCAAGCAATGAACAGTCCAAGAGGGACAGTGCCCCCTGTGGCATGCAGTTGTATTGCATAGCCCCAGGCCTCTTCTGGTTTTCCTATCTTCATCCTGCAATGAAGAGTTTTGGGGCAGGTCTACTCTTAAAACACTTCACTGGCGCAGTTGCACTGCTGTAGCGCTTAAGTGAAGATGCTTCTACTCTGATGGGAGAGCTTCTCCCGTCGGCGTAGTTAACTCACCTCTGTGAGAGCAGTAGTTATGTCAATGGGAGAAGCTCTCCTGCCGACATAGCACTCTCAACCCTAACCCTGGTTAGGTTGGTATAACTACATTGCTCAGGAGTGTGGATTTTGCATACTCCTGAGCGATGCTGTTATACCGATGTAAGTCTGGAGTGTAGAGCTGACCTAAGCCCCTCACCTCAGCCATGTCAACAAACCAAGGTTTGGATTGAGAGTGCCGCAGGGATTGTGGAAGAATGGAGGGAGGGAAGAATCAAACACAAAGAACTTACATCTGTAAAGGTGGCTCCAGAGCGGAAGGAAGGCCATGTACAGCGCTACGTCTCCCACGGTTGGGTAGGACTTGAAGATAGAAATGATGGCAAGCTGAACAAACAAGAAGAAGATGGGGTGCTCCCTAGAGAAAGGAAAAAGGCAGTGACTGGACATAACAGGTACTGGAGGAGCAGCAGCATTTGTCTCTGAAAGCTGGTGCCCAGGATTGGCAGGACACATGAACATACACACTCTTGATCTGTTTCCCCAGCAAATCTCCCAGTGCGCTGGGATGCAAGCATTGAGTCAACTTGCAGAGGAGTATTCCAAGGGCATTTGTGTACCTACACATGGATACTTTGGGCACATACACATTGCACACATTTATACAATCATCCTGTTGTGTCCAGGCCTTTCAAGTGCTGCCTTCTGTTGTGGTAGGAAGAGCAACCAATGCTACTTCACTCGAAGATGCTTTTGCGCCACAAGGACTGTTTTGAGAAGCTCACTGCCTGACAGATTCACCCTATGGCATATGAGAACAGCAGCTGAATACATTCCAAGTCATCATATAACAGTCCCATCTGAAATCCAGACAGTTACTGGGCTGCTCTCAAACAGAATGGCACAGTTCTTATCACAACCCTTTAGTAACTTTCCCAAACCTTTTACTTTACTTTTGCAATGAAGGACTTTACAGAACTGGCTTTGAGTGTCCTGCTGTCCAATCCACAGCATGATCCATCTTAACTGCCAGCTGTGATCAAGCATCCCCTCCAGCTGCCCCCCCCCCCAAGTCCATGTTTTTGACTACTGTATGACATAACCCTACCTATGGGTCAATATGTATTAGGGTAAGAATTTCCTCAATCAGAAATATTCAGCCAGCTTCCTGCATAACTACTCCAACACAAGCATATGCATGGGTATTTTACAATTCACATTCCACAAATAGACCTCTTCCTCCAGGAATGAAAGTATGTGTCACAGTCAAAGGCTGTAGGCGAAAATAATGACCTATATATTGAATTTATGACAGTGCAAGCATTTGGTACATGTGTAAGAGACATATTTACAAGGATCTCCACAGTGCAGCTTTCTGCCTGTTTTACAAGCATAAGTAGCTGTAGCCGTGTCGGACCTGAAGAAGAGCATTGCGTGGTTCAAAAGCTTTTCTCTCTCATCAACAGAGCTTGTTCCAATAAGAGATATTACCTCACTCACCTGGTCTCCCTTACAAGCATGAGACAGAGGGCTAGAGTATGTAGAAAGCATCAGGCTCTAAAGCACAGTTTGTTTTTAATTAGGGCTGTTGATTAACTGCAGTTAACTCACATGATTAAAAATTAATCACGATTAATCGCTGTTTTAATCACACTGTTAAAACAATAGAATACCAATTGAAATTATTTAAATATTTTGCATATTATTCTACATACTTCATATATATTCTATTCTGTGTTGTAATTGAAATTAGTGTATATTATTTTTGAATACAAATATTTGCACTGTAAAAATGATAAACAAAAGAAACAGTATTTTTCAATTCACCTCATACAGGTTCTGTAGTGCAATCTCTTTGTCGTGAAAGTGGAACTTAAAAATGCAGATTTTTTTGTTGTTACATAACTGCACTCAAAAACAAAACAATGTAAAACTTCAGAGCCTACAAGTCCACTCAGTCCTACTTCTTGTTCATCCAATCGCTCAGACAAAAGTTTGTTTACATTTACAGGTGATAATGTTGCCCTCGTCTTATTTACAATGTCACCACAAAGCGAGAACAGACATTTGGCATGGCACGTTTGTAGCCAGCATTCCAAGGTATTTATGTGCCAGATATGCTAAACATTCATATGCTCCTTCATGCTTCGGCCACCATTCCAGAGGACATGCTTCCATGCTGATGATGCTCATTAAAAAAAAATAGCGTTAATGAAATTTATGACTGAGCTCCTTGAGGGAGAATTGTACATCCCCTGTTCTGTTTTACCGGCATTTTGCCATACAGTTCATGTAACAGCAGTCTCAGATGATGACCCAGCACATGTTCGTTTTAAGAACACGTTCACAGCACATTTGACAAAACGCAAAGAAGGTACCAATGTGGGATTTCTAAGGATAGACACAGCACTTGACACAAGGTTTAAGAATCTGAAGTGCCTTTCAAAATCTGAGAGGGACAAGGTGTGGAGCATGCTTTCAGAAGTCTTAAAAGAGCAACACTTCGATGTGGAAACTACAGAACCCGAACCACCAAAAAAGAAAATCAACCTTCTACTGGTGGCATCTGACTCAGATAATGAAAATGAACATGCGTTGGTCCACACTGCTTTGGACTGTTATCCAGCAAAACCCATCACCAGCATGGATACATGTCCCCTGGAATGGTTGTTGAAGCAGGAAGGGATATGAATATTTAGTGCATCTGGCAAGTAAATATCTTACAATGCTGGCTACAACAGTGCCATGAGAATGCCTGTTCTCACTTTCAGGTGACACTGTAAACAAGACGCGGGCAGCATTATCTCCTGCAAATGTAAACAATCTTGTTTGTCTGAGCAATTGGCTGAACAAGAAATAGGACTGAGTGGGCTTGCAGGCTCTAAAATTTTACATCGTTTTATTTTTGAATGCAGTTTTTTTTTTGGACACAATTCTACATTTGTAAGTTCAACTTTCATGATAAAGAGATTGCACTACAGTACTTGTATTAGGTGAATTGAAAAAATACTATTTCTTTTGTTTTTTTACAGTGCAAATACTTGTAATAAAAAAATAAATATAAAGTGAGCACCGTACACTTTGTATTCCATGTTGTAATTGAAATCAATATATTTGAAAATGTACAAAACATCCAAAAATATTTAAATAAATGGTATTCTATTATTGTTTAACAGTGCGATTAATTGCACGATTAATTTTTAATTGTGCGGTTAATCACAATTATATTTTTAATCTCATGACAGCCCTATTTTTAATTCAAACGAACTGGCTTTGCAGTACTGAAAAAAAATTAAAATAAAGGAGAGAGACACTGAATGTTCCAGAATGACTTTCATATTTGACTTTCAGACTATGGCACTGGAACCTCGCATGCTTTAGGCACAATGAGAGCTTTTTTCTTTTTTTGGTCTTTAGAGCTGTTTATACAACATTCAAAAAGCAAGGCTGAAACTGGACTGACATGTTCTTAAAAAGAGAGGACTCCTAAAGCACAGACAGCAGCCAGTTCCCAGACAGCGGTAAGAACGGGCCCAGCACAGCTATTCTTGGTACTGGTGAAGAAGGGGAGAGGATGCTGTGAAATATCCTGGAGAAGTGGTTCACCGCAGCAGCCTCTTGGGCAGGGGCGGGCAAACTTTTTGGCCTGAGGGCCACATCAGGAAATTGTATGGAGGGCTGGTTAGGGGAGGCTGTGTCTTTCCAAACAGCCAGGCATGACCTGGCCCCTGCCCCATCCAACCCCCCTGTTCCCCGATGGGCCCCCCGGGACTCCTGCCCCATCCAACCCCCCTGTTCCCCGATGGCCCCCCCCCGACCCCTGCCCTATCCACACCCCCCAGCTCCCTGTCCCCTGACTGCCCCCAGAACCCCTGCCCCTGACTGCTCCCTGCTGCCCCATCCTCTCCTCCTCTCATTCCTGACTGCCCCCCTGGGACCCCTGCCCCATCCAACCACCCCTTCTCCCTGTCCCCTGACTGTTCCTGGAACCCCTGCCCCTGACTGCCCCCATTCAACCTCCCTGTTCCCCGCCCTCTGACCGCCCCGACCCCATCCACACCCCACGCCCCCTGACCACACACCCCCACTCCCTGCTCCTTACAGCGCTGCCTGGAGCACCGGTGGCTGGTGGTGCAGCTGCACCAGGACAGGCAGCCACGCTGCCCGGAGCCAGCCACGCACTGCGCAGCACAGAGCACCGGCTCAGGCCACGGCTCTGCAGCTGCGCTGCCCCAGGAGCTCACAGCCCCACCGCCCAGAGCATCGCGCCGGCGGCGCAGTGAGCTGAGGCTGCGGGGGGGACAGCAGGGGAGGGGCCGGGGGCTAGCCTCCCGGACCAGGAGCTCAGGGGGCCGGGCAGGAGGGTCCCACTGGCCAGATGTGGCCCGTGGGCCATAGTTTGCCCACCTCTGGTCTTGGGAAACGCTGGTCCTGGGAAGCCCTGCATAGGGATGCTGGAAAGACTGCAAAAGTGGGGGGGAACAACTGGAGTTGTGACTCTTATGCGCCAGGTCACAACGCCACTCACTCTAATTTGGCCCAGCTGCCCTCTGTCATGCCAGCAGGGAAGGGACTTTGACATTACGCCACCCAGCTCTGATCCAGGGCCAAGTGGGGGGCCTGGACCCTCAGGGTCCCCACTCGTGCCCCTGCCAAGCTTAAGTTCTCAAAAGTGGAGGGGCACCGGCACTCCCCACTCCTCCCCCCGGCTCCAGCACCTATGGCCCCACAGTGATGCTAATGCCTTACAGCCAAGAGATACGGAGATGTTTCCTCACCCTGAATTCGCAGGGCAGGGTTGTGTTTGCCTGTCACCACCCATGATCACACACTATTCTTAGCCTTCCAGACTGGCAGACAGGGAGGGAATGGCATGGCTCCAACGGAGGCAGGAAACGCACATCAGCTATTACCTCAGAAAACTGCCTGCACTTCTAGGGCAATCTGCAATGAAACAATCTTCATAGCTCCATAGCAGAAGAGGACAGTGCATGCTAGGAGGGGAGAAGTGTGGGAGCTTCCACGATTCCCCATACAGGAGCAGCAACAGTCTCAAGCCTTGACACAGGCAACGAGGGCAGCACCTTCTTCAGAAAACTAGGTATTAAGACGATCTTGTCCTTGCACAGAGCATTTCATGAAAGCACTTTACAAACATTAATGGACTGAGCCGCACACAGCTTCTGCCTTGAAGGTGGTATATTATTATCCCCATTTTATCAGTGGGGAAACTAAGGCACGGGACGAGGTAGCAAAATTGTTCCAGGCCACAGAGCTGATTCAGAGCCAGGAACAGAATCCATGAAGTCCTGGCAACCAGTCCCTTGCTCTAACCATTCTGCAGTATTACCTCCCTGGAATGTTTGAGTATCTTGTACATCCCAGTGTTACATGAAGCAATGTGCTTCTCTACAGAAAAGGCTGCATCCCACTATTCTAGGGAACAAGTAAAAAGGTTCTTAAAGGATATGCAGGGTTCTTAAAGGATATGAGGTACATTTTCAGTACACCAAAGACTTAACACCCTTCCCTCTTTGAGAGAAGAGCACCATCACTTTAGGAAGTGAGAAGGAAAGAGCTGATATAAAACCTAATTCTGCTCTTTTTCATTTCACAGCTCCAGATGTCCGACACTGACCTACACGGGTCTTTACTGGACAGTAACATAACAGCGGGCTTTGTGGGCCGAAATCATTTTTGGTGTAGGAAGTATATCAAGAAGAGAAAGCCTCTATCATTCCCACTCCTGCCAACAGAGACAGAATAGTAGCGACTCCTTAGGTTGGCAGATCACAGAGACAAAAGGGATAGCAAATAAATACACTTACTTTAGCTTTACTGCTAAAGGAATGGTGTAGAAGAAGACATTGATCTGAAATACACACACGAAGAACAGACTGAAGTGTTCAAACATCTCTGCAAAGAAGTACCAGAAGAGGCCAATGTTGGGAGTCAGATCTGGAACGGAAAGGCTGAAATTTAAAGAGAAAAATCAAGGTAACATTTTAAAACAGTTGGTATTACTTGCTTCTATGAAATTACTGAATCATTGTGTGCCACTGGAAGGAGACGTGGTGGTGGGGTGCTATGTCTAACAACGCATTGTGAGGAAACCAAAGGGGAGAAAACTCAGGGAGGGAAATCACCCTCCATAATTGGCGTCAGTCCTTCTAACTGTCAGCACTAGTTGCATCTTTAACTAGTCGGAGAAAGTTCATCGCAGCAGTACAAAACTCTCATGCTCAAATAAATTGGTTAGTCTCTAAGGTGCCACAAGGACTCCTTTTCTTTTTGCGAATACAGACTAACACGGCTGTTACTCTGAAACATGAAATTGAGGCAGAGTGTACAAGAAAAAGGCTGTATCCACTTATTGAACATCTATGATCCCCAAGATATTTAAACGTCATCATCTAACTTTTTCCTTAATGTCTCTTTAAGGCCATTTTATACAGTTAAACACACTTACAGCTTTACTCCTGTGGAGTCCACCAACAGTGACACCTACTGGTCAATTTGGCTAATCCAAAGCACATGCCAAGAAACTTCTAGTTAATTAAAGGGAGACTGAAGAAACTCAGTACCTTCTCTCCACCTAGTTAGTCTTCTCTAGTTCAGTGGCTCTCAACCTTTCCAGACGACTGTACCCCTTGCAGGAGTCTGATTTGTCTTGTGTACCCCAAGTTTCACCTCACTTAAAAACTACTTGCTTACAAAAATCAGACAACAAAATACAAAAGTGTCACAGCACACGGTTACTGAAAAATTGTTTACTCTCATTTTTACCATATAATGATAAAATAAATCAACTGGAATATAAATATTGTACTTATATTTCAGTGTATAGTACATAGAGCAGTATAAACAAGTCACTGTCTGTATGAAATTTTAGTTTGAACTGACTTTGCTAGGGCTTTTTATGTAGCCTGTTGTAAAATTAGGCAAATATCTAGATGAGATGACGTCCCCTTTGAAGACCGCTGTACACTCAGGGGTACACGTACCCCTAGTTAAGTGCCACTGCTTTAGTTCTTGCTGTGATGGTTTAATGGAACTTGGGTTATATATTTTTGTTCTTAGTGTGTGTGTTTGTTTCCCCTGCATTGCTGGTACATTTTTCCTGAGACTGAAAGCTCTTTGGGACAGGGAATGGGTCTCTGGTATGCATGAATAATGCCTATCATAATATGGGCATTCCCAGAAAACAAATTACAACTACTTACATGAAACCATACACAGATGGGATAAAGTCCCAGGAGTTGAGGAGGAAGAACGAAAGGCAGACAATCACCACCAAGCTACAGAGATACAGCGCTGCATATTGCGTGGTGTACAACCAGAAGCCTTTGCTTTTCAGTTTCACTGGTATGAACTGACTCTGGAAACAAAACACAAACAAGGAAAATAAGAGGACATCCTGTGGCTTTCTATTAACAAGACCTGCCCTGCTGACAGAAAGCAGCAAATACTGGCCCTGCTACAATGGGAGTAGCAGCATTCAGCACACTCTGCTCCAGTGTGCTCTGCCTTGGCCAATCAAATCACACACTCTGCCTAGTACTTTCAGAACTGTGCCTGAAAAGTCAGGTAATTTCGCATTCAAGTAACCATAAGGGACCATGTGGTGTGTGTGATTCCCTGATGTATGTGCAGAATTTTGGTAACTGCAGCCAAGCAGGCACACCAGGTTTGGAAATCTGGGTCACCTCTGACAGAAGCTCTACCAGAATTCAGCAGCTCTAAATCAGTGAAGCTGCTTTGCCATTTGGCACCCACATTTGTACTGTACATGCCTTGCCAGGGTCCTGAGAGGCTATTCTGACTCATGGCTGTAAAGGGCTCTGATGGAAGGGTGCTCTGTTCCTCTGAACCATGGCAGATTTAACATCAGAAAACTTTCCGGAACATCTCAAGCCAATTTACACAGACTTCTTGGCAGGATAGACAGAAAGTGCAGGAGAGCACCCATTTAATTCTGCACTGCCTCCCTTGTGAGGTTTGTAAAGTTCAACAAGAAATCCTGATAAACAGAACATCCTTTGGCAGCTCTGAATGCTTTTGAAAGTCCCCTTATAAACCCAAAGTCATTAGATGTTCGCGTATCATCCCAGGTAACCATCTCTGGAAACACTACGCTTATGCTCTGCCACTGCCATGCAGATGTTTTGCTTAAAATAAAGAGAAGTGCATAACTGGGACCATATGCAGGGAACTCACTGCTCCCCAAAGAACAGCAGGGTCTCTTTTCAGATTTAACAAATAGTTTTGACTTTGTAGATGCTCCATTACAGCAAAGATTTAAAACAACAATGAAATTTTCTGGATGTTTTGGAGAAAAATGAAAGACATTTACACGGGGGAAGGAGGAAGAGTCTGTAAGTGACTCTTCTCCATTTTCTTTCAGAGTTAAAGAAATTGAAAATGGGCTTCAGGGAAATCTGTAATGAACATCCACTGTAAAATCACAGAGGGAGTCATGTCAGTAGAAAAGTATGACGGACAGTCATCTGGGACCTGGCAAGATTTTTTCAGACACTACTGATAAATCTCTGTACAGATGCTGGGTAAGAGTCCTTTCACTAGCATCCGAAGTCTTTCCTTGGAGCATCCCCTTGCTTTCCCAGCTAGATGAAATGAGCAACTGATCAGTTTCCATATGGCCCTTTATGATTTAGGCTCTTGGTCAAGTCACGTCTCACAACATCAGCAGAAGACTTAAGACAGGTATAAAGCCACCTGAAACCCCAGACAAAGGGAAAGGAAAGGGAGATACTGAATACCATGGTGATGGGTACGGTAGGAGCACCTAGAGCAGAGGTGGGCAAACTGTGGCCTGCAGGACCCTCCTGCCCGGCCCGGGAGACTAGCCCCGCCCCACCCCGCGCAGCCTCAGCTCACTGCGCTGCCGGCGCAATGCTCTGGGCGGCGGGGCTGTGAGCTCCTGGGACAGTGCAGCTGCAGAGCCGTGGCCTGAGCCGGTGCTCTGTGCTGCGCAGTTCGTGGCTGGCTGCTGCCTGTCCTGGTGCAGCTGCGTCACCAGCCACCGGTGCTCCAGGCAGCACGGTAAGGGGGCAGGGGGGGTTGAATAGAGGGCAGGGGAGTTCAGGGGGGTGGTCAGGGGGCATGGGTGTGGATGGGGTTGGGGCGGTCAGGGAACAGGGGGGTTGAATGGGGGTAGTCAGGAATGAGAGGAAGGGTTGGATGGGGCAGTGGGGGCAGTCAGGGGACAGGGAGCGGGTGGGGTGTGTGTGTGTGGATGGGTCAGGGGTTCCGGGGGGGGGGGTGGCAGTCAGGAATGAGAGGAGGGGTTGGATGGGGAGGCATGGGGCAGTCAAGGGTGGGGGCAGTCAGGGGACAGGGAGCGGGTGGGGTGTGTGTGTGTGGATGGGGCAGGAGTCTCGGGAGGGGGAGGGGGGGCCAGGCCACGCCTGGCTGTTTGCGGACCAGCCCTCCATACAATTTCCAAAACCTGATGCGGCCGTAAGGCCAAAAAGTTTGCCTGCCCCTGACCTAGAGAAACAGATTAGATTAGTAGGGAGACACCCATTTCCAGTGAATTATCATTTCTTCCAGTGAACATGAATAGTCTCTTTACATCATCCTCTCTATTCCACAGCTTTGTGCTCTCTGCAATAGCTATCAGCATGCATTTTCTTTTACATCATTACCAAAGAGTTGCCTTCGCTTTAATACCCCTTTCCAGGCTTGGGAAGGTGGCTCTTGGCCTATTGATGAATTAATCTGCTTTGCGGCTCAGTGTTCATCTTGCAGTACTTTGGGCATCCATGAATAATTAAGGATACCATCTTCTTCAGAATCCCTGGTGCAATCTGATCAACATTCTGTTAATGGAGGAGGAATGAGGCTGGGGAAAGCAGATGTTTGCAAGTACCGCAAGTGTATGCCTGGCACTGTGGGGCACGTTAGACATTATCACTGCCTTTTGCAGTGCATTGTTGGGCCTGGATAATTCAGGCAAAAGGACTGTCACTATACCTCATGGCACTGAGGCAGAGTCACTATAGAAGAAACTTTGCTGCTCCAAAATTCTCTTTGGTGGTCACGTAACACCAAACACAGCTTTGTGTTTCAGTACGGAGAACTGCCTGCAAATTTGCAGGCAGGGAGTAAATGAGTTTCTGCTTTCCTCCTCCTATCCATGTGACTCCTGCAAGATGTTAAATCTCCACTGGCCTGGGGAAGGATGAGATTTTTTTTTTCCTTCCAGATTTTGAGAACTGGCCATTGAATCTCACAGCAACCATCTCCTCCCTCCACCTAGACACAGGACCACCATTGCTGGCTGATAGGAATTGGCCCTGCATAGGATGTCAGAGGTTACAGCCAATACAGTTACTCTTAAGAGACTATTTACCTGTAGAAGATACAGCAATGCTGGTGCAAACAAGGTGAGAGGATACAATGACTGATATGTTGCTAAAGCCAGGAATATAGCACTGAGGAGGTTACTACCTGCAGGGAACAAACAAACCTCAGTTAACAAACCATGATCCTAAAGAGGGTCATATTCAAAGAGTCCTTTAAATATCGAGTCACTGCTCAAATTGGAGGAAGTACTACACAGTACCAGCTGTGATCATCGGAACATCACAACCAATTAGAAGGGGTAAAAATAACTATTTCAGCATGTTCTGGAGCTTGTCCCTCTCTGTATTTCAGGGACATTGAGACAAGAAGAATGGCTCTGACAAACAGCCAATAGCACGAAACAATAATTGATGCAAGTGGTTTATATCCCTATAATCTACCTAGAGAGATTCATATAACCCAAGTCTCATACATAGAGGTCAGTCACTATTTATGTGGGAGAATGTGTAGTCTGGAGTCATTTCTGCATGAAGCAGCTGTTTTACTAACACTGTGCACTTGAGAGCCCGTTTTCACTGGAATGTCTCAGAATGCTCTGCAAACATTACTTGAGCCTCACAAGTCAGGGTAGGGAAGTAGCATTAGCCCTATTTTACAGATGTGGAAATTTAGGCACAGAGCTGAATTAAAAATGTTAAAAGTGACCTCTAATTTTGAATGCCTACATTTTTGGTTGCCCAATTTCAGACACCTTTGGGCTGAGCTAACTGCTGAGTACCTGCACTGCTCATCAACTTCAACTGAAATTGTGGGTGCTCAGATCAGGCCCAAGGCATCTCCAGTTGGACACCAATAAAAGAAAGCACCCCTGACCAGGAGCTACTTCTGAACATTTTGGCCTAATTAATTTGTTCAAAGATAGTGGCAAAGAAAGGACTGGAAAGCAGGAGTCGTGGCTCAGTCCAAAGGGCTAACCAGTCTATCACACTAGTTCACTCCGCATCACAAACAGAAATAAGCTTCTCTCCTTCACTTCCATCCTCTTTAAGAGAATGAGCAGCACAGACCCTTCACTCGGATTTCTAAAATGAAGAATCCTCTCCCTTTCACAACTACATTCTCCTAGACAGAAACCTACATGTCCTCTGCTTCAGCGAGTATTAGATTAGAGATATCTATGTGCAAAGGCTTGCTATGCAGAAATCTATTGTTATATCAAAAACTTCCAAGAAAATCTTTTACCCATAATCTGGGTCTCCCCCTGAACACACTTTCAACACTAGAGGTTGCCACATACTGATTCAGGAAACAAGCACATGGGACAATTACTACAGAGCAGTGTTTCTTAACCTTTTGATACTGGGGACTGGCTTGTTGTCTTTCTAAAATATGTCAGGGAGCTCTGAAGGACTGGCGTCAGTCCATGGACCAGTCGTTGGGAAACACTGCTATAGAGCAGCTCACTGGGAATTATTCGACTTTGTGTATCACTAAGTAGGTGAACAATTATAGAGCAATACACCAAAGTGGATCTTGTTCACTTATTTTTGCAAATGTAGTTTCAAATATAAACGCTCCTGCTTCAATGGCATAGTCCAACCACTAACCAAATAGGGGTGTAGGAAGAACCCTCCCTTACAGGTATATTAGCTTGTAATTGTTTATTCTGAAGTTTGTCCCTTCTTCCTCTGAGGCATCCACTATTGGACACAAGATAACAGAATAGACTGACCATTGGTCTGGGCCACTAGAAAAATCCCTATCTTCTGATGCGAATATTACAGAGCCGCCCAGATGCTCTGCTGATGCTGACTTAGACTAGAAAGAGAAATTTAGCTTTAACTATGAGATTAAAGGAACATTATGCCAGTGTCCCTAATTTTTTTAAATAGTAGAAGATATAGAATAGATTACACTAGGCTGGCAGCTACCTTAGAGTTCATTTGCTCCTGCTGCTTCTCTCTCCTCTGAAGCTACAGATGTCTGTAACACCACAATTTGCCGATATCAAACAAGGTTATGATTGCAGGTGAGAGTTAAACAATAGAAACAGGTGAACTCTCATGCAAATATCCTTAAGAAGAAGAAGAAGAAAAAAAAAGGGAAGTAACAGTGCCCCACCTCCTCCCCAAAATATAAAAGACAGAGGCAGACTGGTTTCTAAATAGAAAAATAATCAAAGTTGTCCAAGAGAGGGCACCAGCCATAAGAATCAATCAATATTTAGGGAACGTCTTCACTGCATTGTGAACTTGTGTCACTGAGATCCAGGCTTGTGGACTCATTTCCCAGGCTGCGCTCGAGCGGCCACACTGATTGTAAATAACTGCAATTGCTGGACTTGAATCTAATAGCTGTTCCAATGGGTCCACAGTGCACCATGCAGACCTTTTGACTGGGGACTGTGGCTTGAGCTGTGTCCACACTGCAAAATGACAGGGGTTGGACTCGAGTCACTGCAGGACTCGGGCTCTGACCCTCCCACACCTACCAGGGTGTTAGGACCCAGGGTCCCAAGTCCTTGCTGACCCGATTCAGACTGTGTGCGTCTGTGTGGATGGAAGGATGGCTTCAGCTCAAACGTGAGTCCGAGCCTGAGCTGAGCGTGTAGTGTAGACACACCTCACAAGACCAGAGACTTTTACACATATTGGGATGACAGACCTTGTACTTAACTATGCATTTGCCTTTTGCTTCAGTGATTCAAAGCAGACCTTTGACATTGCCTTGACCCAGTCTGTGATGTGTCTAGTATTAACTGCATTTCCAATAGCTCACAGTTCGAATATTTATAGAAAGATGTGAGCCGGGGCAAGATTGTCCCAGTGCATTACCTTTTATTGTAGCCAAAATGAAGAATGCAATGACAGTATTGTTGATGGCACAGGTGGACTTTGCAACACAAGACATCACTGTGTACGGATTTAAGAGATAACTGAAAAAGAATAAAAACTCAATTACACTCATGCCGTTAAACAAAAAAGAAAAAAAAAAAGAAAAATACCAAAGCAAAGGGAGAAATATCAAAGGAAAATGGAAACGATGTGTTGTTTCTTTTTGATTATTTAAAACGTTTACATTGTATGGTTTCCTCTCAACCTCAAAGGGATGCAGCTGAACTGATGCCTTTCAAATGGTGCAAAATCAGATGCTGCACTTGTATGTAAACAGGACTTCATGTCATGGCGAAGGATGGGGTGATTGTGGGAGAGTAGAGTGGGAAGTAGGAGATGGCAGAAGGAAAAGAGCTCATTTAAAATGCAATTCTGTTCTGAAACGTGATCAAATAAAAATGGCCCTCGTTACTCAGCTGGTCTGCTCCCCCTTTGTATTCGAAGTCACATATGCTGACTTTAGTGACTGAAATAAGTTCCTGCTGCATTTTTTACTCCTGTCAGCCCTAAGGAGCCAACACGGCTAAACAGACAGCAAGATGGATTCTATTCCTTCTTGTGCATAAACAGAACTGTTTCCTATGTCCAAGTCCGTTACACCTGTGCAACCCCACTGAAGGCAATGTGACTGCATAGGTGCCCAGCAGGGCCTAATTTGATCTGACAAACCTTTATTGCAGGTGGGATGTGCAAGAAGCAGAGAACCCAGGCTGATGCTCAGATCCCAGGGTAACTCTGCAGGGCCAGCAGTTTAAAATTTTTACTTGTAAACTGAGCACATCTGAGCTGTAATCACTGAGAGATAGCAAACACAGAACCCCACAATGCTCTTTGAGAGTCACTCTTCAGAATGTAACCATATTTTAAAGATACCAGCTCCTCTCTGAAAATTTGAAATGAATGATGCAGCGGTCTAATTTATCTGGGCTCCAAGGAGCAAAGAAACGCTCTGATAGTTTATTGATTCAATAAACAAGACAGCAGATCAACCAACCTCCATTGTAACAAGTCAGTCCTTGGAGACAGGAGAGGGGATTATGATTTGCCAGCTGTTCTCTCCTATGAATATTTATCATACTACTGGGTTCTCACAGTACAAGGTTGGCCTTTTCATAGGCCTGAAGTTAATGGCTACTTCAAATACCAGAGAGATATTACATGCAGCAGGTGATGCTAAGATGCAGTTCCAGTATTCCTTTGTGATATTGTGCACCAAGTGTAATAAAAAGGAGAAATAGTCTACCTTGTTAAGAAAAAAAAGAGGAAAGTTTCAGCTTTCTCACCCTGGGGGAGTTGGTGGTTTACTGACCTATACAATTCATATCAGGACAGGAAAGAATCATTAATGTTTCTTTTATGAAAAACCTTCTTCTGATCAAAGGACATCAATGGTAAGGGAAAGCCAAGAGGCAGATCCCTTTTGATTAATTCCAGACTCCAGGTTTATCTGATTTATTCAGATCAAGAAAGATAGATTTGTTTCTTTTCATTTTAAGTACCTGCCTCCTATACTGTGTTTTAGTTAGAGCTTTACTTACTCCAAAAACTTAGAGCATGTGGTCTGAATAATGGGGTTTTTTATAATGTCTCAGAGGAATGTTATTAAAAATGACTAGGTGAAAACCGAGTACCCCAGACCCTTAAAAATAATTTCTGGGTTTTCAAAACAGTCATGTCCTGGGAATACCTTGCCCAATTACCCCTAAACTTTCACAAAAAAAAAAAAAAAAGCTCTCTTCTGGAAGGGGAACACAACAGACATTTTGGATGCACTGGTTTAGTTTTGAAGAAGTTAGAAGATGGGAAAAATTGGGCTTTTAACAGAAACCTAAACAGAGACACTACAATCTCTCCATATTAGAGACTGTACATTGTCAACCCCAATAGAAAGGGGTTGAAAAAATTTATTTTACTATGTGAAACAAATTTGGAGAAGCATTAGCGGTCTGTTGCTCGACTATGGAGATACAGTGCTTGGCACATTTTTTCTGTGTACCTAGAAAGAGAAAGCAACTAAAGAGAATACTTAACTAAAATGCTGAAACCCCTACATAGAAAAATTAAAACATGGGATGATTTGGAATCTAAGTTTCTTGCATCTGCTTACAAGAAGCAATACTTACAACAGTGCTACCTTGAGGGGGATGTAGTGCATTTCCATCGGGGTCCGGATGAGTTCAGCCACATCTGATGCATACCGATCCAGTTCTATTAGAAGTTTCTGTTTTTTAAACTGAACAAGAGAGAATGACCGAAAGCTGTCAGACATGGAAATACACTGTATCTATCTAGAGTCTTCAACCATGTCCATCACCATGATGTCTATGTAGAGATGCTAGTCACCTGATACTTAGGACAAAGGTATGCTTAACAAGCCCAATTTTGACTCCCCTCCCTACTGACTTTGCCTGACCCAAACCATTCTGCTTGAAATTGCAGAGACATGATTGAATGCCAGACTTGGATTTTTCTGTCAAGTCAGGGAAATCAGAAGAGGCACTGGGGAGATATAGGAGCTCAAATAAAAACAAAGTGTTCGCACTTCCTGGACAATTTCCTAATGCTTTTTCAGCTCATAGTTCCAAAATAGCTTCCAGTTTAGTTTATTTTGTTGCCCTAAGTAACAATAATAGTGATATTTGCTCGATTTGCGTGTGCAATGAGGGAGTTATTGAATCAGTTATTAAGAGTCATTTCGATGTACATTTTGAATGCCCAGTGTGTTTTCAAATGCAACATGGCAGCTTTCGTGCACTCTCTAAAGCCTGCATTGTCACCAAAGAATGGTGAACTTTACAAAACCCCCAATGTAACATCTAAGTTCTACACAAACAAAGCCATTCACTATGCTATACTCAGGATTGTGCATCTTTGTGTATGCCCGTTGCTTCAGAGCATCTGTCAGAGATCTCCTCTGGGCACCCAAAATATATTTCATATCTCCCCCACTAAAAATATATGTTCTCCAGAGAAGTGAAGAAGGTGATCTGTAAATCTACTGAAACTTCCTACAGAGAGTCTGAAGAACTGCTGTACTGGTGAGGATTTTTAGACACCAGGAACCATATCACCTTGTGCTATTATTTCTTCAGCTCTCCCAAGCTAAGCAAGGTTAGGCCAGGTCCCTGCTTAGATGAGAGACCTCCAATGAACACATAGGTGCTGCAGAAAATGGTAGTACCCTTCCTTTAAATTGGTAATGAATCAATGTCCCAGCATGATACTAGGGAACACTGTGCTGCCGTTACAGACACAGAGTCTCCTATTTGCAAAGATTGCCTCAATTAAGTTATTTATGAAAGAAAACACACCTTCCTCAGGGAGAGCCACTAGCTTCAAATTCCATATATTAATATTCTGAGGGGAATGATAGGGATTAAATCACTCTGGTGTCAGATTTCTTGCCCAGTGCAGCAGAATTATCGGTCCTCCACCATTCTGGATTATGTGAACTCAAACTACAACCTTCTTTACAGCTGATAAACCTTATAGTTACTGTTAGGTACTTTTTGGTCTGTAAATTAACCATGCTGCGTGTGGAGACAAAGCCAACCATGTGAGTAACTGGTTAAAAGCTGTAGTGGGAACAGGCCTAAGACTGAGAGCTCCACTGTCCTGCCAAATCCCTACAGCAGTAATTAGTTTTGCACACCTAAAATTCTCACTACAACTGAAAAGGAGTCCTCAATTCCTGTCTTAAACTGTTGTATCCCATCACTGTGTATGGTCATCCAGCTGCCATGTTTCACCCCAGAAGAGGCTGCATTTCACTTATGGTTGACCTGATCCCAAGGTATACTTTCAATATCAGTTTCTCAAATGCTTGAAGATCCTTTCAGATGAAAGGAGGTATGCATGTGAGAGAAAATCATTAAAACTATGAGTGCACAGCCATTACGTTAACTTGAGTAACACCACAATACCTACATCATGCTTAGAAGCCACCCTCATGAAACACATGTAACAGCAGAAGTTAACAGGGTCCATGGAGACTCATCCACATTCTGCATCCATGTTTGCTGACCTTTTTGCGGATTTCGTAGCTATTACTAAACAGCAGATATTGATAAGCGCATTGTCTGAGTAGACCTGGACTTGCTTCACATTTTCATTTAATGAAATACACTTGCACTGGTCGAGAGAACAAAGATCGGCAGATTCTGCAAGTCTGCTTACCACAACTTTGTTGAAGTCCTGGACGGCCAAGTAGAGGGCAACAGCAGTTAGCACATCAGTTATCTAAAGAAAGGAAAGCAAGCAAAGACTGACTGGTCACTCAAACAAGGAAAACAGTAGCAAATGCAACCACCACATGCCATATTGCACCAATACTCTGAATTGAACATTCACCATAGTTACTATTGGTAATAGTTCAGGGTGTGAGATGGAAACATCTCTGCAGATTCTAGCCCTGCGGGTCTTAAGCTATGGCCAATGAAGTAGTAGTGTTTCTTTAAGCCCTTCCTGGTGGGTACAGAGAAGTGAATATTTTGAGAAGCAAGAAGTGGGGGACTGGAAGAGGAGAAATTGTTCACAAAATAGGAGGTCTCTCATCAAGTGGCCCAAAAGATAAGAGAGTTACAGAACCGCTGATCTAGCCACAGCAGAGACAGCATGTTAGACACTGCACATATGGCTAAGAACACGTTCACCAATGAACCAGAAGAGCAGCCTCCTGAATTGACCCACTGCTCACCAGATAACAGTATCAATTGTCTAGGGCTCATAGCAAATAATTTGAAATGGTTGCCATACTTGTGTTAAAATCAATTTTTAGCCCTTGTGAGAGGTGCTAGATTGCCTTTGTCACCAGAGCTGCAGAGAACAGATGCAATCAGCTGGGTGATTTTTGTTTATTTGTATTATGGAATAGACAAAATAATTTACCGTTACACATGAGTGTTTTTAACTCTAATGTGCTCAGACAGAACCTGCTCCTACTCCCACTAAACTCCCCAGAGCATTGCCATTGATTTCTATAAGAAGCCCACAATTTGAAAGTATAATCTCTACATACTTCACTAAAAGTCACTTGCAGTGGAAAACCAGAGTTTGTACCCTATTTATTTAGGACAGTGGTTTTCAACCTGGGAGTCTGCAGACCATATCTAAAATTTCCAAAGGGATCCAAACCTCCATTTGAAATTTTTTAGGGATCTGCAAATGAAAAAATGTTGAAAACCACTGCTATAGGGCACAAAACTCTCCCTCCCCTACCTTTTCAGGTTAGCGTTAGGGGGTTTGTGTCAAGTCCCTGTTTTTCCCCTTGATATTTATCCAGGCAGGAAGTTCTAATTAAGATTAGTATTTGGAGGGAGAGGGAGGTGCAAACTGAGCATGCTTATGTATAGACATGTCTTTCTTTCTAAATAGCTCTTGGGCTCATTAGGGGCCTAATCCACAAAGCTGCTGATTGCCCTTAATTCTCACTGACGTGAATGGAAGCTGTGGGAACTGCGCACTCTCAACACTTCACTGATCTCAATGATCCCTCAACTGGGCTTAGGATTTGGTGGATAAAAATCAATAATTTAAAAAAATTAAATATATTTTTGCTTTTAAAAAGAAGGGCATTCCTGGAACAGGTTATTTTGTTTTTTAAAATAAGATTGAAGCAACACTTACCATGAACACCAATTCAGAATATTCAATCAGGAAATGAAACAAGTATATTATTAACGGGGTCTAAGAGAGAGTGAAAGAGAAAGACACAGTCAAATTTTATCAATCCCCTACAAACTCAGGCCCCAAGCCTGCAAACTCTTAGTACCATGAGAAGTACGAATTACTTCACTGAGACTATTCACAACATTAAGAGCTATACTCAGTAGCATTCACAAAATCAGGCCATTGAAAAGGAAAGAAAATGTTTGCCCCAAGAAGGCAATGAATTAATCAGTTTATAGGGTGTCACTACACTGATGCTGGCACCACAGGTTTATTTCTGAACCCTTCTCCTCCAGCTGACCATAGCCTTGATCTTGCAAGCATTTACACTTTTATGCATATGAGCTTTGCTGATGTATATACACTGCAGCTGGGATGTGTGATTCCCAGCATGGGTAGACAGACTTGCGCTAGCTCACCCTGAGCTAGCATGCTAAAAATAGCAGCGTGGATGTTGTTGCGTAGGTGGCAGCTCAGACTAGCTGCCCGCATCCAAGCCCACCCAATCCACTGGTCCAAGTTCAAGCAGCTAGCTCAAGCTGCTGCCCATGCCACAACATCTACAATGCTATGTTTAGCATGTTAGCTCGAGCTGAGCTAGCGTGAGTCTGTCTGCCCATGCTAGGAATCATACCTCCCAGCTGCAATGTCCACATACAACTACCCATGTGAACAAATTTTCTCATAGAATCATAGAATATCAGGGTTGGAAGGGACCCCTGAAGGTCATCTAGTCCAACCCCCTGCTCGAAGCAGGACCAATTCCCAGTTAAATCATCCCAGCCAGGGCTTTGTCAAGCCTGACCTTAAAAACTTCCAAGGAAGGAGATTCCACCACCTCCCTAGGCAACGCATTCCAGTGTTTCACCACCCTCTTAGTGAAAAAGTTTTTCCTAATATCCAATCTAAACCTCCCCCACTGCAACTTGAAGCCATTACTCCTCGTTCTGTCATCTGCTACCATTGAGAACAGTCTAGAGCCATCCTCTTTGGAACCCCCTTTCAGGTAGTTGAAAGCAGCTATCAAATCCCCCCTCATTCTTCTCTTCTGCAGGCTAAACAATCCCAGCTCCCTCAGCCTCTCCTCATAAGTCATGTGTTCTAGACCCCTAATCATTTTTGTTGCCCTTCGCTGGACTCTCTCCAATTTATCCACATCCTTCTTGTAGTGTGGGGCCCAAAACTGAACACAGTACTCCAGATGAGGCCTCACCAATGTCGAATAGAGGGGGACGATCACGTCCCTCGATCTGCTCGCTATGCCCCTACGTATACATCCCAAAATGCCATTGGCCTTCTTGGCAACAAGGGCACACTGCTGACTCATATCCAGCTTCTCGTCCACTGTCACCCCTAGGTCCTTTTCCGCAGAACTGCTGCCTAGCCATTCGGTCCCTAGTCTGTAGCGGTGCATTGGATTCTTCCGTCCTAAGTGCAGGACCCTGCACTTATCCTTATTGAACCTCATCAGATTTCTTTTGGCCCAATCCTCCAATTTGTCTAGGTCCTTCTGTATCCTATCCCTCCCCTCCAGCGTATCTACCACTCCTCCCAGTTTAGTATCGTCCGCAAATTTGCTGAGAGTGCAATCCACACCATCCTCCAGATCATTTATGAAGATATTGAACAAAACCGGCCCCAGGACCGACCCCTGGGGCACTCCACTTGACACCGGCTGCCAACTAGACATGGAGCCATTGATCACTACCCGTTGAGCCCGACAATCTAGCCAGCTTTCTACCCACCCTATAGTGCATTCATCCAGCCCATACTTCCTTAACTTGCTGACAAGAATACTGTGGGAGACCGTGTCAAAAGCTTTGCTAAAGTCAAGAAACAATACATCCACTGCTTTCCCTTCATCCACAGAACCAGTAATCTCATGATAAAAGGCGATTAGATTAGTCAGGCATGACCTTCCCTTGGTGAATCCATGCTGGCTGTTCCTGATCACTTTCCTTTCATGCATAAGTGCTTGAAGGATAAAGGCCCTCACATGGAGGAGCAGGAAGAGCACCAGGATGTCAAAGGTGGCATTGATATTACTGCAAAATATAGGAGGGACATGCAGGAGCACACCACCCAATAACCGTACCAGTGTTACTAGTGCTAGCCTGGATGACACACAGCACATGCATGATCACGGATAACCCAACACCGATATGTTGATGACGCCTGTGAATTGAGTCATAACCTGATGTTTGTTTCTTATCTTGATACACTAGTGCATTATGTTTAGAAAATGAAAATAATTCTGTCCAGAACAATTCTGTTCAGACTGCCAATAACACCGATATCTGCATTTCTATGATCTCTTTTCTACTAGGAAAATTTGCATGTGAACAGAATATTTGCAGCTAATGAAGTCCCCTGGTCTTAATTTTGCATATGCAGTAATAATCACCAGTTACAATGTCAATCAATTTTGCAGCAGCCAGCTGTGCTGTCATGAACGGTACTTTGTAGCAGGGCTACTCAATGCATATATTTGTTACACAGACAACTACATGATTCTGAAGTTTATAAATCAAGTTATTTATTTTTTGAAATTCACACAGTAGTACACACACACATAGCTGGACATTTAAAGGCACTGTGCACGTATATAAGATAAAATAATATGAATTATTATCCTAGAAAAATGAAACACGTTCACTTACTTCATGGAAGACATCTCCAGAATAGGGTGAGACACCCAAATCCAGCAAAGCTAGCCCTTCAACAACTGAAACACACAAGATATCCACGTTAGGATTCTGTGGACTGGAGATATAGCAAATCTCACAAATGGCAGAATTATAGCTTTTAAAATATCTGTGATCATAAGAATTTCAAAATGAATCTCTGTCTGAACAGATCACACAAAATCATACAAAACTGACAGAGCAACTAGAATTAGGTGTTTTCTGGTTTATTTCTACCATGCAAATTTGTCAAAACTGACACCACCTGCTATGATGTAATGATTTGTTTCAGGCAGTGAAAAATATTACAGTTGGAATGTTTTTCAATTAACTGTACACAGAATTCTCATGTGTCTGATTGATAAGGCATGCTACTGTCTCTGATTTTCTCACATTACATTTCTTCTGAAATAACAGCCACACCCACAAAACTAATACCTAGTCCATGCTGATAAAAGCTTCCATTCCCTAAGCAGGCATCAAGCCATTAGTAAGTTGCACATCTTGAAGGGAAACTACATTTTGAATGGAACTACTGTGTTTGGCTAGAGAGACATGGGACAGCCTTGAAAGTCACTTTTACAGTCCTGAACCAGATGCACACAATACAAAAAAATTATATTAATAATTATTATAGGTGGGGCTGGTAGCACTGCCTATTTTTAAGGCTGCCCACCACTTCCAATTATAAGACCCTGTTTCCAGTTGCTTACAATTCAGACAAACTTCAAGCATTCAGGCTGAAATTTTCCTTAATAGGTGCATACCTCAGGCTGAATGTTTTAAGGAAATTTCAGCTAAAATGGTTCAGCTGTTTCCAAGAATGGGGCTTCTGAAAAAAATATGTAGTTTTGCCCACATTAAAAAATTCTGGCGACCTTTTCTTTGAGAAACTCTGTGTTCTTATCAATGGCTATTAGCAAAGATAATCAAGGATGAAATCCCATTTTCCGGGTGTCCCTACACCTCCAACTTGCAGAAGCTGGGACTGGATGAGAGGGGACGGAATCACTCAAAATGGCCCTATTCTGTTCATTCTCTCTAAAGCGTCTGGCACTGGCCACTTTTAGAAGACAGGATACTGGGCTAGATGGATCACTGGACTGACTCAGTGTGGCTGTTCTTATCCCCATGCTTTAGTGCACGGTCTTGAAATTTGGCAGCAGAGCTTTAGTGTCAGGGATGTGTCTTTTGTTGAACCAGTGAAAGTTTGGCCAAGTTATAAGCCTTTGAAAGATCATAGATCACACATGTTCAGTAAGGACTTGCTAGAGCTTCACAGTTAAATTTCTCAAAGACTCCATCTGCACTGAGCATGCTCCAGCATGGAGCTGAGTACAACCTTCCTTATAATTGCAGCTCAGGGATGCTGCAACATGGGCACTGGAATTGAGACGGTCTCTCCTGTGCTCTCAATGACCTCCATACTGGGCTCAGGACATGGTGGATGAAAAAAAAAAATTAGTAATTAAAAAACTGACTTTTTTATAGAAAAGTAAATATATTTTTGCTTTGAAAAATAAAGCAATTTAAAATTAAATATGAAGTTAAGACAACTTGTTAAGGCCTAAACTTACTGTACTCTTAAAATTAAAGAAAAATAATGTTAAGATGTACATGATTGCTGCTGATGCTTTAAAGAAAGTCAAACCACTGAACTGGTGGAAGTCACTGGCCAAGCACCTGGAACCAGTTTGGTGAAGTGCTAAACCAGCTTTGGATAGCATTGGTCTCTTCCACAGGTACAGAGACTATTTTCTTCATTTCAGATCATTCAACTCGTTTAGTTCAAAGGTTATTTCATTCAATGTTAAAAAGCCAGCTAGGAAAGCTTGTTTTACTCTTCCAATATATGAATAAAAAATAGGCGTGAGGATGAAATCTACTAGTTGTAAAATCTTGAAGAATATGGGCTCAGATCCACAAAGGGACTTAAGTGTTGCAATGCTGAGAGTTGTGCGCCTAACTTTCAGGCACCTAGAAAACCACTGGAACAACAGTGGGATCCACAAAGCCCGAGTTAGGCACCTAGGCTCCGAATGGGAAGAGACAGGCACCTATAGAATGCAATCCATAAAAGCCAGCAAGCTTTGTGGCTTCCCACCTTGGCTAGCCAATGGAAGAGGACAAGAAGAGGGGCATATACTAAAACTCTCCTCTCTCAGCCAGAGTTAGCTACCTCTTTCTGCTAGTGATCCACAACTAGGAACCTCTCTCCTGGAGTCAGGCGGCTTAGGTGTCTAAGCCGTTTCTTCCGAGAACAAGCCGTGGCCGACACTGTAGAGTTAGGTCAACAACTCTGTAAGCGTCTATGCTACAACGTTGCTCCCACTGATGTGGGTCACCCACTACACCAACCTAATAACTCCACCTCCGCAAGAGGCATAGTGCTTAGGTCAACGTAGTGAGGTCGATGCAGCATCAGCGTAGACACTGTGTTGTTTACATCACCCCAGGCTCCGGCTGTCAGCCCAGGGTGACCATATGTCAATGTAACTTAAATCAACTTAATTTTGTAATATAGGCTTTCCCTGAGTTAGGCACCTATCATGCACCACACAAAATAGCAGGAGGTGGTGGTGCTGCCCACCTTATCACTTTAAGCCTAGTGGGATGTGGGAGACCCAGGTTCAATTTGCCTCCCCTCCCTGTAGCCAAAGAGAGAGAAAAGACTTGAACAGGGTCTCCCACCTCCAGGAGAACTCTCTAAACACAGGCCTATTCTGGGGTGGGGCTCACAAGCTGTTCCAGACCAGAAAAGAAGAGATGGCATCAAGCCTCTTTTGGCCACTGAATCGGGTTTTATAAGAAGAACCAGAAACAGTGAAATTACTCTGAGATTTCTTGTCTCCCCCCACCCCCGCGACTGCCAGCTCCAGTCCAAGGGCTTCTGCAAAGAGCCTCGGCCTCCTGCCTACAGGGGGTACTTTGATCCCGTCTCTACTCTCACGCCCAGGGTTTGCACCCAGCGACAAACACACGCGCCGGTTTCCAGCTCGAGAGAGCCGCATCTTGCAGGGCTCTAGCCCCTCGCAGCTTAGCCCCAAAGCCCCCGGCCCAGGAAGTCCTGCTGGCAGGGACCTGTCACGCTGCTTGTCTGCAAAGCGCTGCACGCTCGGGACCGAGTGTTAACCGACACTCCTGTCAGCGAGGCTCTCGGCCCTGCAGGGCTCGCCTCCGGCCGGGGCAGCCTCTCGCAGCCCATTCATCCAGCCCGGGGCGGTGCCGGGTGCTGGGGGGCTGCTCCCCCGGGGCCGGGGGGGAGGAGAGGGTCCGGGGCGGTGCTCCCCTGGGGCCGGGGGAAGGAGGGGTGCGGGGGGGGGCGCGGGGCGGTGCTCCCCCGGGGCCGGGGGAAGGAGGGGTGCGGGGGGGGGGCGCGGGGCGGTGCTCCCCCGGGGCCGGGGGAAGGAGGGGTGCGGGGGGGGGCGCGGGGCGGTGCTCCCCCGGGGCCGGGGGGGAGGAGAGGGTCCGGGGCGGTACTCCCCCGGGGCCGGGGGAAGGAGGGGTGCGGGGGGGGGGGCGCGGGGCGGTGCTCCCCCGGGGCCGGGGGGGAGGTGGGGGTCCGGGGCGGTGCTCCCCCGGGGCCGGGGGAAGGAGGGGGCGGGGGGGGCCGGGGCGGTGCTCCCCCGGGGCCGGGGGAAGGAGGGGGGCGGGGGGGGCCGGGGCGGTGCTCCCCCGGGGCCGGGGGAAGGAGGGGGGCGGGGGGGGCCGGGGCGGTGCTCCCCCGGGGCCGGGGGTGAGGGGGGGCGGTGCTCCGCCGGAGGGAGGAGGGGGGCTGCTACCCCGCAGGTCTCACCTCGCTTCCAGGCGTTTAAAGGGGACGCCACCTCGACCCGCTCGGAGATGAACCCGGCCAGGCTGGAGCGATACAGCACGGCACGGAGCGTGACGGCCACCACAATCCCCAGCACCAAGGGAGCTGCCATCTTAGCGGGGGAACAACGACCTCGGCGCGGGTTGTAGTTCCCAGCTTGGGCTAAGGAGCGGGGCGCCTATGGATCAGTCTCGTACAAAAGACTACAACTCCCAAGATCCTCTGCTACTCAGTCGCCTTCCGCTTCCCGAGACATCGCTCAAGCTACGGGCAGTGCAATGGGACAAGCCTAGGAGGGATGCGAATTAGTGGGTGGGTCCCCAGACCAGCTGCTTCCAATCCCTGCTGAGTGCGGTTGCAACACTTAGGGCAGAGAGGAGCCCTTCAGCCTCAAGGGGCTTCCAGGGAGAGTGCCCCTGGTTAGAGCCCTGCAACTCTATCTGTGGACTGTGCTTGCAGATCGGATGTAGATACACATTTCGTATCCATGGAGGGGTCTACCCATGGTTCTGCTCTCTTCTAGCCCTCTTCCTGGCTTCTCATTGCAGCAGCCTGGTGGGTGGCTCTCCCCTCTGCCATGGCCACAACCACTGCTCCCCCTCTCTGGATGAAGCACTCTCAGTAGGGTTGCCAACTTTCTGTTTGCAGAAAACCAAACACCATTGCCCCAACCCCTGCCCTGAGCCCCCGTCCCGTCTCCAAGGTCCCTCCCCCTGCTCGCCCTATCCCTCTGTCGCTCACTTTCCCCTACCTTCACTCACTTGCTCATTTTCACGGGGCTGGGGCAGAGGAACGGGAGGAGACGAGGGCTCCGGCTGGGGATGCAGGCTCTGGGGTAGGACCAGAAATAAGAGGATCAGGGTATAGGAGGGGGCTCTGGGCTGGAGCAGGAGATTGGGATGGGGGGGGGGGGGGTGAGGGCTCTGGCTGGGGGTGCAGGCTCTGCGGTGGGGAGGGGGATGAGACATTTAGGGCAAAGGAGGGGGCTCAGGGCTGGGGCAGGGGTGCTGGCTCTGGTGTGGGGCCAGAGATGAGGGGTTCAAAGTGCAGGAGGGGGTTCTAGGCTGGGGCAGGTGGTTGGGGTGCATGAGGGGTTGCAGGAGGGGGTGTGGGCTCTGGGAGGGAGTTTGGGTGTGGGAGGGGTCTCAGGTAGGCAGTTGGGGTGCAGGCTCCAGGAGGGAGTTGGAGTGCGAGCGGGGGTTTGTGGTGCGGGGCGGGCTCCAGGTGGCACTTACCTGAGGTGGCTCCTGGAAGTGGCGACGTCCTCTGGCTCCTAGGCCCAGGGGCTGTCAGGGAGGCTCTGCGCCCTGCCCTTGGCCCGCAGGCGGCGCCCCCGCAGCTCCCATTGGCTGTGGTTCCTGATCAATGGGAGCTGGCAAGCTGTGGAGCTGGCTCTTAGGGCGGGGGCAGCACCAGGAACCCCCTGACCGCTCCTACACCTAGGGACATGTCGCCGCTTCTGGGTACTGCGCGGATCCAAAGAGCCTGCCTTAGCCCCTCTGTGCCTCTGACCAGACTTTGAATGTGCCAGTTAGCGGCCACCAGGGTCCCTTTTCGACCAGGTGTTCTGGTCAAAAACCGGACACCTGGCAACCCTAAGGCCTGGTCTACACTATGAATCTAGGTCAAATTTAGCAGCGTTACCTCAATTTAACACTGCACCTGTCCACATGACGAAGCCCTTTTTTTCGGACTTAAAAGGCTCTTACAATCGATTTCTTTACTCCACGCCAACGAGGGGATTAGCGCTGAAATCGGCCTTGCTGGGTCGAATTTGGGGTACTCTGGATGCAATTCGACGGTATTGGCCTCCGGGAGCTATCCCAGAGAGCTCAGTTGTGACCGCTCTGGACAGCACTCTCAACTCAGATGCACTGGCCAGGTAGACAGGAAAAGGCCCGCGAACTTTTGAATCTCATTTCCTGTTTGGCCAGAGTGCCGAGCTCACCTGCACAGGTGACCATGCAGTCCCAGAATCGCTGAAGAGCTCCAGCATGGTCCGACCGGGAGGTCCGGGATCTGATCACTGTATGGGGAGACGAATCTGTGCTGGCAGAATGCCGTTTGAAAAGACGAAATGCCAAAATATTTGAAAAAATCTCCAGTGGCATGAAGGACAGAGGCTATAACAGGGACCCCCAGCAGTGCTGCGTGAAAATTAAGGAACTCAGGCAAGCCTACCAAAAAACCAGAGAGGCAAACGGCCACTCCGATTCAGAGCCCCAGACATGCCGCTTCTATGATGAGCTGCATGCCATTCTAGGGGGTGCAGCTACCACTACCCCAACCCTGTGCTTTGACTCTGTCCAAGGCAACACGGAAGCGGGTTTTGAGGGTGAGGAAAATGATAGCTCACAGCAAGGAAGCGGAGAAACCGGTTTCCCCAACAGCCAGGATCTGTTTGTCACCCTGACCTGGAGCCTGTACCCCCCAAACCCACCCAAGGCGGGCACCCGGACCCTGAAGGCGGAGAAGGGACCTCTGGTGAGTGTACCTTTGTAAATATTATACATGGTTTAAAAGCAAGCGTGTTTAATGATTAATTTGCCCTGGCATTCGTGGCCAGTAAAGCTACTGGAAAAGTCTGCTAACGTGTCTGGGGATGAAGCGGAAATCCTCCAGGGTCATCTCCATAAAGCTCTCCTGGATGTACTCCCAAAGCCTTTGCAAAAGGTTTCTGGGGAGGGCAGTCTTATTCCATCCTCCTCGGTAGGACACTTTACCACACCAGGCCAGTAGCACGTAGTCGGGAATAATTGCAGAACAAAGCATTGCAGCGTATGGTCCCGGTGTTTGCTGGCATTCAAAAAACATCCATTCTTTATCTCTCTGTGTTACCCTCAGAAGAGTGATATCATTCATGGTCACCTGGTTGAAATAGGGTGGTTTTAGTAAGCAGACATTCAGAGGTGCCCTTCCTGCTGGGCTGTTTGCCTGTGGCTGAACAGAAATCTTCCCCGCTGTTAGCCACATGGTGGGGGGAGGGGTGAAGCCATCATCCCAGAGAATTGGGTGTGGGGAAGGGGGTTAGTTGGGTTTCTGCTGCACGTTAACCCGGAAACTGCAGCCCCTCCTTTTAAAATGCCAACCCATTTTAAATGGCCAACCCAACGGCTACTTCGTATGGGAAATGAGGGTGCTGCTGTTTGAAACCATTTCCACATGTTATGAAAGTTAAAGAAGCCAAAAGACTGTGGCTTACCATGGCTGCCTGCAAGCCGAATTTTGTTGCCCGGCCCTGCGGGAGTGATCTCTCACACCAAACCGGCATACCCTCAATAAGAGGCAAAATGCAACCTTGTAATGAAAGCACATGTGCTATGTAATGTTAACAGCAAGGTTTACCATGAAAGAGTGTACCCATTGTTCTGTAAAATGTGTCTTTTTAACTACCACTCTCCCTTTTTTTCCCTCCACCAGCTGCATTTGTTTCTCCTTCCCAGAGGCTAGCGAAGATTAGAAGGCAAAAAAAACGCACTCATGATGAAATATTCTCTGACCTCATGCTGTCCTCCCACACTGACAGAGCACAGCAAATTATGTGGAGGCAGACAATCTCAGAGTGCAGGAAAACACAATATGACTGCGAGGAGAGGTGGCGGGCTGAAGATGGTAGGTGGCGTCAGCTTGCTGAAAGAAGGCAGAAGTCAATGCTCAGGCTTCTGGAGGATCAAACTCATATACTCCAGCATATCGTTGAGCTGCAGGAAGGGCAGCAGGACCACAGACCGCCACTACAGCCCCTGTGTATCCAACCGCCCTCCTCCCCAAGTTCCATAGCCTCCTCACCCAGATGCCCAAGAATGCAGTGGGGGGGCCCCCCTCTGGCCACCCAGCCACTCCACCCCAGAGGATTGCCCAAGCAACAGAAGGCTGGCATTCAATAAGTTTTAAAGTGCTGTGTGGCCTTGTCCTTCCCTCCTCCACCACCCCTCCCAAGCTACCTTGGCAGTTATCCTCCTATTTGTGTGATGAATAAATAAAGAATGCATGAATGTGAAGCAACAATGACTTTATTGCCTCTGCAAGCGGTGATTGAAGCGGGGAGGGGAGGGCGCTTAGCTTACAGGAAAGTAGAGTGAACCTGGGAGTGGGGGGGGGGGGTTTCCGTCAAGGAGAAACAAACAGAACTTTCACACCATAGCCTGGCCATTCCTGAAACTGGTTCTCAGAGCTTCTCTGATGTGCATCGCACCCTCCTGTACTCTTCTAACCGCCCCGTGTAAGGCTGCGCATAATTAGCAGCCAGGCGATTTGCCTCAACCTCCCACCCGCCATAAACGTTTCCCCCTTACTGTCACAGATATTGTGGAGCGCACAGCAAGCAGTAATAACAATGGGAATATTGGTTTCGCTGAGGTCTAAACGACTCAGTAAACTGCTCCAGCGCACTTTTAAACGCCCAAATGCACATTCTACCACCATTCTGCACTTGCTCAGCCTATAGTTGAACAGCTCCTGACTACTGTCCAGGCTGCTTGTGTATGGCTTTATGAGCCATGGCATTAAGGGGTAGGCTGGGTCCCCAAGGATAACTATAGGCATTTCAACATCCCCAATGGTTATTTTCTGGTCTGGAAAGTAAGTCCTTTGCTGCAGCTGTTGAAACAGACCAGAGTTCCTGAAGATGTGAGCATCCTGTACCTTTCCTGGCCATCCCACATTGATGTTGGTGAAATGTCCCTTGTGATCCACCAGTGCTTGCAGCACCATTGAAAAGTACCCCTTTCGGTTTATGAACTTGCTGCCTTGGTGCTCCGGTGCCAAGATAGGGATATGGGTTCCATCTATTGCCCCACCACAGTTAGGGAATCCCATTGCAGCAAAGCCATCCACTATGACCTGCACATTTCCCAGGGTCACTACCCTTGATATCAGCAGATCTTTGATTGCGTGGGCTACTTGCATCACAGCATCCCCCACAGTAGATTTGCCCACTCCAAATTGATTCCCGACTGACTGGTAGCTGTCTGGCATTGCAAGCTTCCACAGGGCTATCGCCACTCGCTTCTCAACTGTGAGGGCTGCTCTCATCTTGGTATTCTTGCGTTTCAGGGCAGGAGAAAGCAAGTCACAAAGTTCCATGAAAGTGCCCTTATGCATGCGAAAGTTTTGCAGCCACTGGGAATCGTCCCAGACCTGTAACACTATGCGGTCCCACCAGTCTGTGCTTGTTTCCTGGGCCCAGAATCGGTGTTCCAGGCCATGAACCTGCTGAACTGACAACATGATGGGCACATTGCAGGGGCCCGTACTTTGTGAGAAGTCTATGTCCATGTCCTCATCACTCTCGTCACCGCACTGCAGTTGCCTCCTCCTCTCCTGGTTTTCCTTTTCTTGCAGGTTATGGTTCTGCATATCCTTCTGAATAATGCGTACGGTGTTTGCAGTGCTCATAATTGCCGCGGTGATCTGACCGGCTTCCATATTCCCAGTGCTACGGCATCTGCGCTGAAAAAAGGCGCAAAACGATTGTCTGCCGTTGCTCTGATCAAGGGAGGGGCGACTGACAACATGGCTTACAGGGTTGGCTTACAGGGAATTAAAATCAACAAAGGGAGTGGCTTTGCATCAAGGAGAAACAGAATGCCCCCCCCCCCAAGGATAGAACTCAAAACCCTGGGTTTAGCAGGCCGTTGATTTCACAGAGGGAGGAGAAAATGAATACAAATGAATAAAAAACAAATCTGGTCTATTTCTTGTTTTGATCCACTTCATCTATCTTTATACATCTTGCTGGCAGCAGACGGTGCAGTACAACTGCTAGCCATCATCATCTCCTGGGTGCTTGGCAGAAGACAGTGCAGTATGACTGCCAGCAGGACTGAATCTCCATGAGACGAAACTTAAAAGGGAAATGACCTGGCTGAGTCACTCCCATGTCTGCCCAGGCGCCCCTGACCGACTTCACCGAGATCGGCTAAAAGAGCACCGTGGAGTACAGCGGCGATGGCTACCAGTCATACTGCACTGTCTGCTGCCAAAAGGCAATGAGCTGCTGCTGTGTAGCAATGCAGTACCGCGTCTGCCAGCACCCAGGAGACATACGGTGACAGTGAGCTGAGCGGGCTCCATGCTTGCCGTGGTATGGCGTCTGCAGGGGTAACCCAGGAAAAAAGGCGCGAAACGATTGTCTGCCATTGCTTTCACGGAGGGAGGGAGGGAGGGAGGGAAGGGAGAGCCTGATGATATGTACCCAGACCCACCCACGACAATGTTTTTGCCCCATCAGGCATGGGGATTTCTACCCAGAATTCAAATGAGCGGCAGAGACTGCGGGAATTGTGGGATAGCTACCCACAGTGCAATGCTCTGGAAGTCGACGATTGCCTCAGTACTGTGGACGCACTCCGCCGACTAAATGCACTTAGAGCATTTGTGTGGGGACACACAGAATTGACTTTATAAAAACGCTTTCTACAAAACCGACTTCTATAAATTCGACCTAATTTCGTAGTGTAGACATACCCTCCCTATTCTTAATGTTCAACAAGATTCTCAGAGGAATCAACTTCCAGTTGCCATCTGTCTACCTCCTGGCCCCATTGCACCCAACAAGACTCTGGGGCATATACCTCAGGTGGGATAAGAGCACTGAACTGCTCTCTGCACAGGTTGAGAGACCATTGCAGACTAGGTGCCCTTCAGAGGTCCCAGAAAGGAGGAAAAGTATTGAGGTCAACAAGAGATGAGTGGCTGGTCACACAGACAAACAAAACCTGTTTGGCTGAGTTTCCCTTTTCACCCTGGGCATGAAAGCTCATTCCAGTAAGGACATAGCTTCCCTCAGCTCAGGACAAGGCCATCTCAGGGTTCAGCTCTGCCAGGCAGCAACCGTGGATCTCCATCCAGCCCTTCATTCACCAGTATGTGAGTGCCTCTGGAACTGTGGGCTTTGGGCTTAGAGTCTTGGGAACCATTGTCCAAGAGGTTCCATGGTCTGCTGTCCAGGTGCTGGTATGGGTACTGCTAGGCATAGCCCATTGTGTTTCTCTCTCACACATCCAGAAACATTTTGGTCTTACTTGTAAATACAGTTTCTGAGTGGGATACCCCCCCACCCCAGTCTGTAAACCCATCTGAGTCTCTGTCCATGTAGTGTTGGGTTAGATTGGTAAAAGCAGTGCAAATTCTTTCCAGGGGCACCAAAATCTCAACAAGGAAGTGGGGGAAAAAAACAGTTCATTCCAAAATTGGTGGAGGGGCCTCACGCAGAAAATGAATCTACAAGGGTAAAAACCCAAATCCCACCTTTTCTAGTTTATCCTTCAGATGCTGATAAACAACCTGCCTGTAGGATAAACCTGGGCTGGAAGAGCTCTGTGTATGGCTGCTGCTTTGACGACAGGTGGCATCGTGTCCTTATTCTGCAGACCTTCCATAGAGGAGATCTCTAAGCCACAGCCAGCCAGCCAGCCAGCCACTGTAATCCATTTAATTCCTGTCATCTCTAGGTTGCAGAGACAGTATGGGGTTTGGAAATTATGTCCTTTATTTCTTTGCTGAATCAAGGTACTCAAGCCCTTTCATGTTTGAAGGAAATGATTCTAAAGAGCACAATTTTTATTCAGATCTCCTCAAAACCCAAGCACTGTTATATCCTTCCACAGACAACTGGTGATTTAGGATTGGATCTCAATGTTTTGTGAAGTGATGTATAAAGGTGGGTAGTTTGCCCTTTATTAATAAGTAAGATATATTTTCTTAATTTAGAGGCTTATAACTAGCAAATGGAAAACTCTGATGTTAGATATTCCTGGATATTTGTTAAGAAAGCTCTTTGGATTACATTTTCTGGTACTTTTGCCAAAACTAGGAGACCAATCATTTAGTCCGGAAACAAGAAGAAGAAGGGACTTAAGTAATCTGTTAAAAAAACATAAAAGACAGGGTAAAAACCTCAGCCCCTCTGTTCTACTCAGATGTTAGAAAACAGAGACATACTTCACATGATGGTAAATACTAAATCAGCCAAAGAAAATACTTATTTTCATAGCATCCAGTCGTCCTGTGGAATTCTCGGTCAAATAATGTGGCCACATTTATAAATCCTGACCACAATATTCGTACTGTAGTTATACAATCTTAGATCTAGATTGTAGAACTGTGGCCACTTGTGGGGATGGAGAGGGAGAAATGCACCATTTCTGCGCCTCTGCAGTTGCTGAGAAAGGCAGAATGCTTCTGGGACAAAGTCAGCACAGGTAAGAGCCTTTTAAAGGGTGCTGCATGCTTTCTCCCCACCACCAGCTGACAAGGGTTAATGGGTGTAGAAAGTAGATTGTTAGCCCTTTGGGGCAGGGGCCATCTCTTTGTTCTGTGTTTGTACAGCGCCTAGAACAGAGAGGCCCTCATTCATGATCAGAGCCCCTAGATGCTACCACAATACAAACAGTAATAATAATATGGTAGGCAGGGACCTGCAAACCTCCAGCCACTCCCCATTTGGGGCATGGAGCACTTCTAACGGAGCTCACCCATCTGCCCCATGGTCCGTCTGCTTCCCACATGGGTGTACAAAGAGCAGATGGCTCCCTGCATCCTGGTTACATTCCCCCTTTTGTGCCTGTACAATGGCAGATACAATCTGGCCAGAAAATAATAAGGATTATCCATTGTCATGCTTCAGGGGAACACAGTTCACTCAGTCAAGCAGGAAACGTTCCTCCCAAGGACCAGAGATGGCTTGGTGCATCATGATGGCGGTGGAAGCAATTTGTAGAGTTTGCCTCCTATTAGCATTGGGTATTGCATGGGCACTGCTGGAAGCAGCATACTGGACTAAATGGCCCCAAGGATGGATCAGGGCTGACAAATCCTAGGAGTCAGATTTGATTTATTCTGTAAAGAGCGAGTAGAAAATGCTGACTGTTTTGTTTGCAGCACAGCACCTTGCTCACATTTGTGAACCATGTTCCCCTGAGATTTCTGATCAGACTCACATTTGTCCTTTCTAGAACTGGTCGCTAACTGAATAACACAATTCTGAACCAGCTTCCTGGATAGCAATCCCCAAAGAACCCTACTTTGCTGGATAGCCAGAATACAGCGTCATGATTAAACCCACCACATTGATGTTGATTTTGACAGCCTCAGATATACCATGTGCACTGCGCAGAAGCACGGACTGACTCGCCCCTGAGAGATGGGGGGGAATAGAAATAACCCAGAGACGAGCCCTTGAGTCAGATGGAAAATCATGCCCCTAGCAGTTTTTCCTTAATTGGAGCAGAAAAGCCAACTATAGATAAAGGTCAAAATAGTAATTCATGACAAATGCAGCCATTATTTCTGGAGCATAGGTTTGCTCAGATATTCCTCCAGTAGGAGATCCCAGGGCTAATCAACACCTTGGTCCCTTGCAGTTATTAAAGACCCATGGTTCTTTTCACAAGACTTTGGGAATTGCCCCAGTTTCCTGCCACAGGTGTGCAGGAAAGATCAATTTCTTCCTCCTTAAAACTCCCTCATTTGGAGACGTTATTTTGTGCTTCATCTCCTGAAGAACCTGTTGTGTACCTTGCTGATGCACCTTGCTGATGCAGAAAGTTTGCTACCTATGAATGTTACAGTATTATTAAAAATGGACATTAAAATGGCACCTTTCATCCCAAGGTCCCAAAGCATTTGAGGAGTTTCACAGATTGGCTAGGTATGTACTGAGCTTTTTGTTAAAATCATTTTACTACTATCAGTGGCTGGAATGCTGGAAGTGCTTGCAGGCCCAGACAAAATGCCAGTGGCTGGTCTACATTTGGGCTCCCCCTAACTCTACCACCAATGGAAGATCTCAGTTTAAAGCTCCTGTAGGCAAGGCTATTCACTATAGCCTCGTTAGGAATTAGTTAGTTAATCCAATAGCCTTGTGTAAACGAGAGTACTCTGGTATTGCCAGCAGTGGTGAACACTGCCGAGCATGCCTGTAACGCACCACACAACCACACATAAAAGTGCCCGCAGTGGTGCACAGGGCTTCACATCACCATTGTGAATACAGTTGGGCTGTGTTTACGTTGAACTTTTTAGCATAGGTGCCAACTCTGTGGGTGCTCCGGGGCTGGAGCAACCACAGGGAAAAAATGGTGGGTGCTGAGAACCCATTGGCAGCCCCCCATCAGCTCCCTCCCACCCCCCTCAGCGCTTCATGCCTGCTGGGGGGCCCTGCAGATCAGCACCTCCCCATCCCAGCCTGTACCTCCCACTCTCCGCGATCAGTTGTTTTGCTGCGTGCAGGAGGTTGGGAGGGAGGGGGAGAAGTGAGGACCCGTTGCGCTCCGGGGAAGGGGGTGGAGCAGGGGTGAGAAGAGGCGGGGTGGCAGCAGGGCCTGGAGCAGAGCCGGAAGGTCGAGCACCCCCCGACACATTGGAAAGTCGGTGGCGTGTACTTTTTAGCTTTGTCCTTGTAGGTTGTAACCTGCCATCTGCCTTGGGTAGTCCCTCCATTGTTTGTAGCTGTCTCATCTTCATAAAGGGGCTTGATTGCTCCTTCTGTGTGGTATGTGAACACTTTGGGCTGGAGGTGTGATTTCCAGCTAAAGGAGACATACTGGCTGTGACCCTGAGGGCACCCTAATGCCAGAAGGCAAGGAGTTCCCTGGTATGTAGCAGCGAGTCTCAGCTGGTCTGACCATCTCAGTGCACCTCACACACTGTGGTCATGATATTTATCCGAAACGGGACGTGTAATATAGCATTGGAAAACCAGTAACTCACTGATCATTCATATTCTTGCATGGTGTGTGTACAGTTAACCTACAAAGAATGATACAGATGTGCTGGAAATATGTGACTAAAATGTGTTTAAACTAAGCAAAGGAAAAGGGCTGACACCCCAAGTGAGATGTGGCCAAGAACAGTGGGCTATTCATTTGTATTGGAGATTGGAGGAAGGTCATCTGCATTGGTGACCAATCTCCCCAATCACCAGTGGAGGAGAAGCCAGCATGGTGTCTACACCCAGCAGAGGAAAGGAACCTTCTTCTGAAGTGTATCCCAGATAACACATTTCTAAGGTTTACTGGACTATACAGAGATGGGGAGAGAACCTCAAAGTTATCCATCGCCTAAGGAGACAAAAAAACCCAAGAACTGTGAACTCTACCTTTGGATCCTGGCTAAGGACTACCCAGCCATGCTGGAAGATTGACTATGGTGAGGAAACGTCTGAACAAAAGACACTAATTCTTTTGGTTGAGTTTCAGCCTTAGTAGCATATTTTCACTTTTGTTTGTTTGTAACCATCTCTATCCTTATTCCTTCTACTCGGTACCAGTTAAATCTATGCCCTTTTGTTAACAAACATCTTTGACTTTTACGGTAAGCCAGCTCAGTGCTATGATTGAAGGGGCGGGTGTTTTAACTCCCAGTTAAGCTAAAAGGCTGCTGCGTACCGTCTTTTTAAAGGAGCCGTGAACTGGATAAGGTTTTGGGAGCTCTACAGTGAGAGAGGATGTGCACCGCAGAAGGACATGTTGTGGGAACAACTCGGGGATGGAAGGGTTGTTGAGGTCCCCCCGCAAAGAGCAACTGGGCAGTGGAAGCCTTGCTGAGAGCTCCATGCATGTCAGATAGCAATAGGTGTCAGGGCGGTGAGCCACAGCAGTGTAGCACTCTAGGCACCCAGAGTTACAAGGCCACTGTTGATTGAACCCCTTAATGGCCCAGGTGAATCTCAAATGTCACACCAGGGTTAGCTCTAATGCACTAAAAATAGAGCACAGCATGGGCGGTGGTGGCTGCCCAGAGTACATCCCCATCTGAGACACCAGGCAAGCGTTTGGGACCCACTGCTTTTCGACGCTTACAGTGCACTGTTTTTAGCACGCGAGCTCCATCAGAGCTAGCGCAGGCCTGTCTCCTCGAGCTGGAAATTACACCCCCCATCTCAAAGTGTGGATGTACCCTTAGGATTTGTCAGAGCCTGGGGCACATTCACTGAGTAAGTCTGTGAGTGTCTCTGAATCAAAGACTCACCTGAGGACAGCCATTGGCACCTTTCCATGTAACGAAGTCACACACACACACGCGCATGCCAGTTGAGGCAGTAATACTGTACTGACCCTACCAGTTCCACAAGTGAAGGGTAAACGAGAGCAAGAGCTGTAAGGCACGTGTCCGAGGTAGACGCAATCAGCTCAGGGTAAGGCTGCAAGTTACAGCACACACTCATGTTCCGGAATCCCACTGGTAATCAGATTGGAACAGGATGAGTTTTCATTTCTATTACATTCTTGCTCCAGGGTTTTCGAAAAAACATTTTGCAAGATGGTCATGGTGTTGTGATCCCAGGGCACGACTCAGTGTTTGAATCTGAATCTTTCCGAAAAGTTACGTTTCGTTACTCTTCTGTTCCAAATGAAAATACACTGTTACTGTGCAGTCCTTGTATGCAGTATGGGCAGTTATAGTGTTCTGCTATCAAAGTTGTGCATTCCCTGCATTGTGCGTGTGTGCAGTGTGGCAGAGCTCCGACCTTGTCCCCGTGGGTCCTGCGCTTCCAGGCAATTTATGCTAGCCTCAGAGGCTCACTGTGACCCTCCACGTAGCCCTTCTCTCTCTAGGGCCAGGGTACAGTCTACTGAGCCCTTTTCATCATAAGCCGGTAAGAAGGTTGGTGAGAGAACTCCCACAGTCTCTGTTGTCCCTACAAGCTATATTCAAGAACAGTTTAGCTTCCTGTCCCGACAGGGGCCTGTCTTCCCCTCCCAGATGGTGTTTCTGTAGTGGCAGGTTGGGGGGAACCTGGGCCCACCCTCTACTCCGGGTTCCGGCCCAGGGACTCTACTGGTAGCAGCTGTTGGCAGCCGACCTTTCACTGCCAGAGTTGTTACATTTCCCCGGGCCACTTCCCCACAGCTCCCCCACTTCTCTCTCTTAACACCTTCTTCACCCTTACCTTAGGGCTCCCTTTCCAGTGCTTTGAGGGTGTCTTCATTACCCAGCCCTTCAGCTGCACTTCCTCTCTTCTGGTTCCCTGGCTCTCTTCGGCCTGACTGGAGTGAGCCCTTTTATTGTATCAGAGGGGCCTTAATTAGAGTCAGTTGTTCACATTAGCCTAACTGCTTCAACTGACTCTTTGCAGGCTAATTGGAGTCATGTGTCAACCATAGCCTGAAGCAGCCCCTGCTCTGGTCAGTCAGGGAACAGAAAACTGCTTATCCAATGTCCAGTATATCTGCCTTCGAATACTCTGCTGTACCCAACTGGCCTGAGTCTATCACAGCAGGGGTTATATTATTCTGCTATGAAGGACTAATTAATCAGCCCATTATTTAGGTCCTGATCTTACACCATTAAAGTCAATGAACAGAGCATCAAGATATTCTTCAACGATTAGCAAAATGTAATTAGTTTTTCAGGCATTACGTGAGTGGAAGGGATGGATGGAAAAAGAAAGGTATTGAACAGAGTACTGAAGTATGAGTAATCCAGATAGCCTGCAAACACAAATACACCTTTTCAATATGCTATTCATCTCTCTCTCGCTTCTTAACCACACTACCCAGTGCATGAATAATTCTCTTTCAGGTCAGTATTGTGCAATCCATTTACATAATAGGCAGTTTATTCAGAGTGTAACTTTTTTTTTTTAACAAAAGCATAAAAAACTGGGTTAGTGCTTTTGTTGTGTGGTGTGTAGTTGCTGGTGAGTATTTGCTTCAGGTTGGGGGGCTGCCTGTAAGCGAGGACTGGCCTTTCTCCCACAGTCTGTGAGAGTAAGGGATCGTCCTTCAGGATAGGTTGTAGATCCTTGATGATGCGCTGGAGAGGTTTTAGTTGGGGGCTGAAGGTGATGGCTAGTGGCTTTCTGTTACTTTCTTTGTTGGACCTCTCCTGTAGTAGGCGACTTCTGGGTACCCTTCTGGGGTACCTCACCAGCAACTACACACCACACAACAAAAACACTAACCCAGGAACCAATCCCTGCAACAAACCCTGTGGCCAACTCTGTCCACATATCTATTCAGGGGACACCATCATAGTACCTAACCACATCAGCCACACTATCAGGGGCTCATTCACCTGCACATCTACCAATGTGATATATGCCATCATGTGCCAGCAATGCCCCTCTGCCATGGACGTTGGCCAAACTGGACAGTCTCTATGCAGAAGAATAAATGGACACAAATCAGACATCAAGAATTGTAACATTCAAAAACCAGTAGGAGAGCACTTCAATCTCCCTGGACATTCAATAACAGACTTAAACATGGCAATTCTTCAACAACAAAACATCAAAAACAGACTTCAACGAGAAATTGCAGAGCTGGAATTAATTTGCAAACTGGACACCATCAAATTAGGCCTGAATAAAGACGGAGTGGATGGGTCACTACAAAAAGTAATTTTCCCTCTGCTGATACTCACACCTTCTTGTCAACTGTTGGAAATGAACGATGTTCACCTTGATTGCATTGGCCTCGTTAGCACTATAAAAGTAATTTTCCCTCTCTTGATATTCACCCCTTCTTGCCAACTGTTGAGAATAGGCTACTTTCACCTTAATTGAATTGGCCTGGTTAGCACTGACCCCCCCCCCGCCCACTTGGTAAGGCAACTTCCATCTTTTCGTGTGCTGTATATGTATACTGATTACTGTATTTTTCACTCCATGCATCTGATGAAGTGGGTTTTAGCCCACAAAAGCTTATGCCCAAATAAATTTGCTAGTCTCTAAGGTGCCACAAGGACTCCTTGTTATTTATAGGACTGTCATCCCAGTGTTGTAACAATACTTTATCTTCCCATAGCATCTTTCATCCAGAAGTTTCCCAGAACTGTTTGTCTGTCTGTCTATTTGATCTCCCAGCAGCACGGTACCTGAGTGCAGATTACCATGCATGACAACTACTATGCTCACCACTGATATACAGCCCCCGGGTTGTAGAAACCTTTATTCAGGTGGAGGGTCATCCACTGCACGGCACTGGATGTAGGGAGCAGAAACGGAAGGGAAGGTTAAGATGTATGTCTGGGATGTGTGTGCCATTCCACCATAAATGAAGGTTTTAAGCTACATAGGATCTTTTTCTTCTACAGAAGGAATTCAGCGTTGGCCACAGTGGGGCTCTTATTTGATGCCAAGGGAAGTTGACTGATGGAAGAGAAGCAGGCACTGCATCTGTTAAAACTGAAAGTTCCTTTTCCTTAGTGTTCACAAGCCAGGATGGGAACACGTGGCTGAGACAGACAGAGCTGTATCTCCCATGGGAAGGAAAAGAAATGCGGAGGGAAATCAGAACGCCTCTGGAACCATATACCCAGTTGAAGGCTAACAAAACTTCAAGCTGCCTCAATGCCACACAGGCTCATCCTCAGCCCACCCACACATCTTGAATGTGTTCTCGGTGTTCTGCTCTGACAAGCGCTCACATCACAATACCAGCCTCTCTGCCATCTTTCAAATTCTCACCTAGTCACTTAATTAGCACCCTGCTACTTCTCCAGCTGCAGTGCATCCTCAGTGCTCCCACAACGGCACCGTGGTGTTTAATGAACCCTTGGTTGCGGTAAATTCTTATTCATAGCCTAGTGGTCAGTATGCCTGAGCCCTGCCTGTTCTACAGTTTCCCCTACTGCTCCCACAGGGTGGGCTGCAATGCTGAATTTTGGGTCCAGTGTTCATCAGCATAGACAAGGCATCCACCTGTTGAAAGCAGCAACTTGGTCCCTCATGCAGCGTGCTTGAGCGTTATTGTGATCTTCAGCCAGCCTCCGTACAGCCTGCTCCTCATCCAGCCTGGAGGAAGCTGTTACCTGCTATGAAAGGGAATCAGATTTTTGAAAATTGGCTGGTTGCCACTGGGGAAAAAAGGCTTCCTGGCAGCAGTAATAGCCAAGGACAGCCCCTTTGAATGTCCTGCTATGGCTTTGGAGTGCTGCCTTCCCATCACAAGGGGCTTTTATCTCATCTGGACCTTTCAATGATGACCCACCACCTCGGTGGGACCACAGCACTGATGAATGCTTCAAGCCCTGCTGAGTTGGAGTGGACAAAACAGCTCCTCGGAAAAACGTTAGAGCTAGTGGTACATCTTCTCTTTGTGTAGAGCCATATCAAGTCCCTGATCAATAAGCCTAATTGACTGGCCCAGGTCTCTCTCTAGATACCAGACATCTTTGCCATTGAGAGCACTGTGGAGGCCATGTGGACCCCAGGTGGATGCACAATTGGCAATTACATTAATACAGAGAGAAACTCCGGGAGCCAACGATTTTCTTTGAAATGATGCAGTACAATAGGTCTTCAGGGCCGAGCCTGCAAGCCGTACGTGTGTTGCTTTTAGCCCCAAGCTGAGCAATGGCTGCTTGCTTTGCAGGATCTGGCCCTTATTTTGCATAGTGTCTAAACTATAGCCCAAAATTGAAGAGGTGCAGGGGGAGAGGAGAGAGAGACCAGGGCTATGAGCATGGGGAGGAGGTCCAAAAACAGCAAGGGAAATTTTGAATGGAGCCATATCTCCTGCCACGGAGAAAAGGCAGAAACAGTAGCTGATCCTTTTTAGTGGGCCCAGATGTGGCCTCCAAGCTTTCATGCTGTCCTGGCTGGAAGACGGATGCATGGCAGTGAAAACCCCTTTGTCAGAAACGCAATTCCTTCCAGTCCCCCTAAGGGAATGGGCTGATGCAGAGAGCACGCTAAGAGACTTCTACAACAAAAAGACTCAGTCCGAGCTCCGCTGAGCTGTGCGCCCCTCCTCACCTCACCTCAGCAACCGGAGAAAGCGCAGCTCTTCTTCTTACCGGCCGCCGGACCAGAACCACGGTGCCACCTTGAGAGAGAAATCTTCCTCTAATTGTCCCGCCTCAAAGAATACAATGCAGAGAGATGCCAAATCCCACAGGTCTTAGTCTCATCTTAAAACCACCAGAGTGCAGCCCAAAGCATAGCCAAGCTTAAGCCAAGAGATCCAATTCTGACAGAACTGGAGGACAGACAATATAGGACACTTCCAGCTATCGTCATTGGGGATAGCAGCCCCCTGGTCCAAGCCAGAGCGGATATAGAATGGTTGAAGTAGCAGCCATCCATGGATGCGGCTGATCAAAGTGATCAGTAGAGCAGGAGTAGGAAGCTCCTTCAGCTGGTTCCAAACCCAGCTGCCATGAGCTTTCACTAGCAATGGTACTCACCCCACAGCCATAGCGAGGGGACCCTTCCAAACTGAACTAAACCTACAGAATGGGAGGCTACACCTTTGAGAGCCGAGACCAACCCTTCTGAAGGTCACAAAATGCCCAGAAATAGAGGAGCGAGGAAGCTGGTGATTTGTCTGGATCTATCATTTGGTGTTAAGTATGCATTCATCTTTTAAAAGGAAAATAAGTGGAGGGCATAAGATGGGAGGATGTGTGGGCTGTTTATTTAATACTCCAGCAGGAAACTTCCAGGCATGAGGAAGAGGGGGAGCTCTACAGCAAAGCAAAGAGAGACAGGGGGCTTGTCTACATGGCAAGTTGCTGCGCTGCGAGCCAGGGTGTGAATCTACTGTGGGCCAGCTTCCTGCCCAGTGACGTCCTGCGTAGACCCTGCTCCAGCACAGTGAAAGTCCCGGAGAGCAGCTCAGCTGTAGCAGGCATGTTGGTGTGTTGTGGAGTCACACCCTGGCTCGCAGAACAGTAACTGAGAGTTTGCCAGGAAGGTGGGGTGGGAGGGGTTAATCCACATCTTGTCCAAATTAATACACTTTGAAAATATTTGCGTTCACATGACCCAATTCATTGCAGTGCACTGACCCCACATTTATCGCAAGCTCTAGAGGCCTCTTTCAAAGTGAACTAACTTGGCTGTGAAGTGAGTTAATCTGGTCTATAGTTTGTGTGCATGCGAGGCTGCCGAGCACTGCTTTGGCAGTTCTCCAATGGCTATCCCACGCAGCTCTGCAGGCAGCTATTATAGATGTGTCTATTTACCTCTGCGTCCTCCCTTGCTCTGGGGTCAAGTTGACCAGATGTCCCCTCTCCTGTTTATAAGATGGTGCAGAGCCAGATTTTTGTCCATCTGCTCCTGGATTCTAGTTTTATCACGATTTCTGTGATAATACTCCAGAAGCCCAGCAACATGCCTCGAGCAGCCACCTTGAGCCGCACTGAGACCCCGAGAAGAAGCATAGGTGCAGGACACTTTTGTGGCCAGCCCCCTCAATAAAGATCTTTGTGGGCATACCTAGGCAGACATCCATGAGGGGCCACAACCGGGCTGCTCCACATGGCTGGATGACGAGCAAACAGTTCAGCAGCACCAACATGAAAACGAGGGCTAACTGGGAGATGTCCAGCAGGGGACGTGTCACCTGTCTATTTTGGGGGGAGCTGCACCAGATTTTACACAACTGGACCACCCATGCCGCTTGTGGAGCCTTGTGGTTACCTTCCCCCATCAGAGGATGACCAACAAGACTCATTGGGGCATACACACTAGGGGGCCAGTGAAGAGATCTCCCTGGAAAGCCAGGCTCTGTTTGGGACTCAGGACCCTGATGCCAGCCAGGTAGAAGGTGAGCCCAATCCCTGCCTCATAACAACCAGCCCCAATTCCCAGGTAGGAAACCAGATGGGGACTGAGGATGCTGATCCTATGGAGTGACCCTCGGCATGAAAGATTTTAATAATTTACTATTTACGTTTTAATTTATTATGATGATGCAGCACTGGTTTGCTAGCTTCTGTCCCAGGTGCTCCCCCAGCTGCAGCCATTGTAGATGGGTATGAGCTAGAAGGCTTTCTGAGTCCAAGATCCCTGCCTCCCTCCTTCAGCCCACGCTGTCCATTCTCCCACCCATGCCCCTCTCTTAAATGGTGTCTACTCACGGCCAGGCAATCGACCTCTGTCTCAAGCTAAAGCCCCATCTACCGACTGTTTTCAGGCCCATGCCGCGGAAGGCACATGCCCATGATGTACCTATTTGCCTTTTGCATTTCCACAGCTGTCCTGCCCGACGTACACCACCCTCTCCCTGAGCCCCGTTCACCACCTTAAAATGGCAGCTGGCAAGCATGATGCAGCCCTTGCCTCTACCCCACCCCATCCCGTGGCAGAGTTGAAGAAGAAAACATTCTTTTGTGTAAACTGCCAAGTTTACTGAGACAGGGGTTACAGGAAAGGAAGTTTGGTTGGTGTTCTCGCTGCACATGAGGCAGACAGGGACATTGTGGCCCTGTGAAGCCACACAGAGTACAGCTCCCCGTAAATGTCCTGGAACATGCATTCTTTCAGACTGGTAACAAGGAATGCTTCCGGCAATCGCTGCAGAACCCTAGCTGTTTTCTCTGCACTTTCAACATGGCTGCAGGGGAGAGAACGCAAAATCTCAGACTGAGAAATGTTTCTGTTTTTGTTTGGCGATTATGAGGAATAGCTGCCTGGCCAGCCGCATCGGCAGAGCTCGTGACTCCCTTCCACTCCTGCAACACTTCTGGAGGGACCCACCTTGGGGAAAGACTTGGCAGAGTAGCCATTCTCTGCCTCCCAGTCTCCTGCCTCAGTGCAGTGTCATGAAGAGTCAGGAGAGCCCAAAAGGAACATAGAAGGGATTGACCTTCAGCTCGCCCCAGATTCATTCCACTAACCTCTCCGACCCCGTACAGGAACCTCCAAGGCACAGCAAAACTGCAAAGCCAGGCCAGGAACAAAATTCCCAACCCCTTCCCCACCCCTGCGCGCCAAGGCACAATGGCAAAGCTGTACAGCACGGACACAAAATCCCAGCGCACGCACCACTTTCCATCTCCCAGGTTCCCCCAAGCCGGGGAAGAATCTCAGGGAGGTAAAGGCAGAAATGGATGTAAAAAAATATGTTATTACAGCCTCTCTAACAGTTTGGCATTTTTGGTAATACTCTCCACAGCTACGGCCCCTCCACTGGCCAGACCCTCAAGGGCAGGGCCCTTTTCAATGGCAGACAGGAGACCCTGGAAGACTCCTGATGAAGTGTTTGCAGACATCACCACAGAGCCCTCCTCAGAACACCTGAAGAACCCAGAGCGATGGTGGCAGCATCTGCGGACTGAGGGGGAATCCGACAAGGAGGCTTCCAGGGAGATGGCTACAGTGGCAAAGGACAGTGGGTGGCAGTTGCCAGGGAAAGCATTGCCATGGCCAAAGATAGTATGGAAAGAGGCAGGGAGATGCAGAGCCAATACAAAGCCAGACTTCCTTGCTGAAGCACATGGTATTATCAGGGAAGCAGGCACTGCCGTACCTGCAAACCCGCACCTAGCCATGTTATGCAGCCTTGGGACAACACAGGCTTCTGGGAACAGCTACAGCTCCTCCCTGTTGTACCCACGCTGCATTGCTCCCAGAGGCTGCACCCCTCCCAGACACCGAGAACGGTGATGACTGGGACCCCAGCTCTTTTGAAACCTTTACTACCCCTGGTAACGTCAAGCCTTAGCACTTCAGGCCAGAAGGCCCATGAACCAGAAGAGGCAAACATGAGCCAAAGTCACAGGTGAGTTTAAGCCTGGTATTATGCCCTGCCCTGTCGCACTTTACTGTTCTGTTTCACTTCTGGTGCAATGGAAGGGTTCTTTGGAGGCAGAGAATTGGCAGATTTTAATACGTTGTGTCATACTTAAAAGCTGTTTCATTTTCATTTCCTTTGAAGGTTGGTTTCTGTTCACTACTTAATCGATTGTCACGTAATAACAACCTACAAACTGTCATTCATAAGGAGTATTTTACACGGAAAATCATTACTTTACCACTAATTGATAAGGTTTTACACATACATGCAGACAGACACAAAGTACAACTGGGATTGCCACAATGCTGCATTTCCACAGCCCATAAAACACGGAACTGTCCAAAAAGACTTCCAAACTCTGCTCTCCCCCTCCCAGTTTAACAGCTGGAGGTTCAGCTGCACAGTTTCAGGCCTGAGACTCAGCACAAGAGCAATAGGCATCCTGGACAATATTTGCCCCAGTCATTTGCATTTTGTACTGGACGCTTTGCTGGCCACTCAAACGGCTGAGCAGGTCTCTGCGCCTCAGCATCCCACCTATCGCTAAGGATTTCTCCCTCACTCTCACAAATATTGTGCAAAATACAACATGCTGCTATGATCGTTGGCACTTTTTTCCTGCTGCTGCCACCCTAACCCACAAACAGCACCATCTCCCTTTCAAATGGCCAAATGTACATGCCACTGTCATTCTGCAGCTGGTAGTTAAACAATTCCTTCCTTCTGTCCAAAAGGCCTGTGAATGGCTTCCTTAGCCAGGGAAGCATGGGGTAAACCAGGTGTCCCAGGATAACTGGAGCAGTGTCTATTATTGTGCATAGTGTTTCTGGGGGGCAAATAGCCCATTTTCCACTAATTTAAATAGAGCTGAGGTCCAAAACATCCTGGCATCATGGACCTTCCCAGGCCACCCAGCATTTATGCCCATGCACCTGCCACAGTGGTTGACAAGCAGCCCTTTGAGCACCACGGAGAAATACCCCTTTCTGTTTACAAATTCTGAGCCTGATGGGCGGGGACAAATAATAGGCTTGTGGTTCCCGTTTGCCCCAGTACAGTTTGGAGATCCCATGTGTGCAAAGCCATCAATAACCTCCGGACACCGCATGCTGGTACACTGCCACTATAGCTCCGGGATCAGTACTGTACATAGCTCCAGAAACGTTGCCATCCGCATCCTGGAAATTCTCTCGCTGCTGCTGGTCATCCCAGATCTGCAGAATGATTCTTTCCCACCAATCTGTACTGGTCTCCCCAGCCCAGAAACGGCTCTGCAGGCCATGAAACCAGAAACCAGTCCTGTACTATCAGTGGCTCAAGACGTTCCTCTTCTACTTCGTCTGCATCCTGGTTCCGCCACCACGGAAGACTGTCCTGCTGCTGGAGAAGCTGCTGCTGCATATTACCTGCTCAGTGGTGCAGCTGGCCAAGTCCCAAGCTGAATTCATAGGCGCCGACTCCGTGGGTGCTCCAGGGCTGAAATACCCCGGGAACTGAGGAAGCCGGCACCTATGGCTGAATTCATCGGGCTTGGAGGGCTGAAATACAGCCCAGGCAGCCCCTGCATATTGGAGGCTACCAGCATAACAGCGTGGCGCATGGTTGGGTCCATGCTGGCCGACCACAACTTGAAAATGGTGCTAGCCTGCCCACAAAGAGTACCAGGCAGGGACAGATGAATCATGGGAACTTTTAAAAAATTTAAACTCTCCTGGCTTCTGCTCTGCAGCCCACAATGCCCAGAAAGAAAAATCCCAGAATGCACCCTGCTCAACTGCGAAGCAAAGGAGCATGGGATACCCGCTGAGAACACCATGCTTTCAGGTCGCCGCAAACTGCCACATGTCTACAGTGATGTGCAGTGAATGAGGGTGCACCGTCCCGTGGGCCGGCTGTTAGTGCGGCTTGCAGAATGCATGTTACTTGACACACAGAGAAAAGCTGTGGATTAGTCGCCCTCCCCGCTGCCCAGTGTAGACAAGCCCCAAGTTCTGCATCTCTAAGGAGAATGCTGTTTTCTTTGTTGTCAGAAAGTTCCTTGTTCAGAATGAGAACCGGGCATCTCTCTTTGTGATTCTTTGCCTTGGTCAGATGACAGCTCCAGCCCGTTTGAGCATGATCTCTGTGCCAGTGGTGCCAGCCTCTCCCTCCCCACTCCCCAGCCCTCTCCATACCCGGCACCTCCTCCTCCCCCGCCCCACGCAGTGCCCAGCCCCCGCTCCAGCCATGCCCCACGCTGGGGAAGCAGTGTGCTGGTAGTGCTCCCCCCGCCGCAGGGGTGCCAGCCCCTCTGCCCCGCGCCTTGCTGCCAGGCGGGACTTTTGACCGATGAGACGGCCGAGTTGCCGGCTGGCTTTGTCTCTCTTGGGGATCCTGTGGATCGCTGCTCTCCTCTTCTTCTTGGGGGCGAGGAGGAGACTGGAGGTGGCAGGACCCGAAGGGCAGATACCAAAGGTAACGAGCACCTGCTTCTCTTCGGGGACTGGTGGCTGGGGTCCAGCCTGGATCGGCGTGAAGGGGCTTTGCAAGAGCACTGTGGTGTGCCCAGCTGTCCCGCAGGCTAGAGCCCCTGCAAGTGGCCGCGGGGAAATGCCCCGAGCACACATGCAGCTTTGAGAACAGTCACATGTGGGAGAACCGCTTGGTTCGGTGCCCTCCCTCCCCCTGTGCTCATGCTGCACGCCAGGCTTGGGGAACTGAGTGCCAACTTCTTTGCAACAGTTTCCCAGTGAAGTCCTTTAGGCTCTTACTTCTGTAAGCAGAGTCAGGATGAGCTCCACCCTGACATCTGGTGGTGAGGTGTGGCAAGTTGTGGAAAAGAACTTCAGGGGCCGATCTCATTTGCATAGGCACACCCACCCCGCCTAGAATGAGACCATAGCTGCCCAAATGGTCACTTTGGCTGCTGTGGGATCCCCAGTGTCTCTGTTATTGGGGCACGAAGAATAAATTGTTATTACCCTGATTATGGGAACTGTACGTGGCCTTTTGTTATGATGGAGGGATTCACCATCAACTAAGTAGCACTCGCTAGGCAAAGGTCATGGGTTCCAAAACTGTGTGAATGGAGAGAGGCTGGGGACAAGTATTAATACTTGGTGGTGTGGGCCCCTTGGTGAGGGCCTTACATGCTAATTGCACTTCCTCCTCTCTCCACTGTGGAATATCAGAGCTAATTTTGATTTCATTAGAAGTCTAGTTATAGGCTGCTGAGCTCACTTTGGGCTGACAGTGCACAAGCACTAGGGCTCCCCTACTACAAGCTGAATTCACCTAAGAGCTGAAATCACTGAGTGTTGTGTTAAGTAGTGGGGGAGCCTGAAGATATATTGTGGAGCAGTTTGCGGGACGGCTGGTGAAGCAGTTCGACACGGAGCAGTGTGTGGATGGCAGGAGCTGCTTGTGGGTCGTGGAGCTGAGCGAAGGAGTTCGTGGGGCAGCTGGCAGAGCGGAGCGCAGCGGAGCGAAGGAGTTCGTGGGGCGGCTGGCAGAGCGGAGCGCAGCGGAGCGAAGGAGTTCGTGGGGCGGCTGGCGGAGCGGAGCGCAGCGGAGCGAAGGAGTTTGTGGGGCGGCTGGCGGAGCGGAGTGCCGCTATGGGGCGGTCAGCTTCAGATCATGTAAGGTGCCTCTTACCCCAGTCCCATTTCCACCCAGGTTGGGAGGTAAAGCTCCGCAGATAAACTTTCGAACTCTGGGGCTGCCCTGACCAGGGACAGAGACTTTTGGGGCATTGGACTTTTGGGACTTTGGGTGATTTGGGGTTGCTGGACTCAAGAACCAAAGGGAAAGGGGCATGCCCCAATTTGCCTGGGGTGGGTTTTTTATGCTCATGGGTTGTGTTATGAATCCTGTTGGTGGTGTTTCCCCAACATAATGCCACATTGTTTCTCTCTGTTATTAAAAGGCTTTTGCTACACTCAGACTATGTGCTTGCGAGAGGGGAAGTATTGCCTCTTGGAGGCGCCCAGCGGGGGTGGTATATATTTGTCCCAGGTCACTGGGTGGGGGCTCGAGCCGGTTTGCATTGTGTTATTGGAATGGAACCCCTAGATATTGAACCCGGCCCTTGTTGCTGCCAACTCTGACGGGCAGAAGGGTTACACTTCCCTTAGAGAAGGCAACCAAACCAGGGCATGATGCACTGAGAGCATCATCACCAGTGCCTTACATTTCTCCATTAAACTCCTGCCACCATCTCTTCCTGTCCCCCCCCAGCCAAGGGTTTTTAATGTAGGGCTGGAGGAACGAACAGGATTGCACGGCAGCCTAGCGATAGCCCAAAGGCCAGCCGCGTTTGCTGTGATGGGGCTGGAGATTAGCTCGCTGGGTTCCTTGCAATCCGTGGGAGTTTTGCCTGAGTAAGACCTGAAGTGCTCAGCATCTCTGAAAATCAAGCCCAGAATGACACTGACGCCCCTGTCCTGGGCCAGACACTCTGAGTAAGGGGCTTCAGCAGCGATTGGCGGGGGGCAGAGTAAAGCAACCAGGACGGTCATGATGGAGGCTGGAACTCTGTCCTCACCTCACACCTGTGGGGAAGACAGGCCTTCAGACACCCCCTCCCGCCTGCATTGCACTGTCCAGCCCAGGAGCAAGGAACCATTTCACACCTTAGTGCTGGGGGGAGCTGAAGCCCAGAACAGAGAAGTAACTTACCTGAAATCATCCAGTGAGTTGGCTCCAGGGTGGAGAATAGAAGTCATATCCTGACTCCCAGCTCTGTGCTCTGATCCCCGAAACAGCCCTTTCCAGATCCATGGCGGGGGGAGGCGGGAAGCAGGAGGGACTCTAGCCTCCTGCAGGAGACCCAAGGCCATTTATTTTCATTAAATATGTAAACTAAATAATGAAATTAATAAATTTTCAAGCCGAACGTACATTAATTTTAATGAACAATGCCACATTATTCAGTATTCATTTTTGAAAGTTTATAATAAGTGATGCTCCGGGGGGAGGGGACAGGGAGCACAAGGTGGAAGTTTCGCCTCGAGCGCAAAATATCCTTGCACCGACCCTGGCTGGAAGGGACCTCAAGGAGCATTTAGATCATTGTCCTGCTCTGAGACAGGATTAAGGATACTTGTCCAACCTGTTCTTAAAAACCTCTAATGACAGGGGTTCCAAAACCTCCCTAGGTCACCTGTTCCTGTGCTTAACTATCCTCAACTTTCCTAGTATCAAATCAAAATCTCCCTTGCTGCAAACTAAGTGGACTGCTTCTTGTCTGACCCTCAGTGGACATGGAGAGCAAACGATCACTGTCCTCTTTATAACTCCTTTTTACATATTTGAGGTTTTATCCATGTAGACTTTTTTAATACTTCTCTACCTATAGGGAGGGTTGTGAGCATTGTGACATGTCCAGGCACTATGGCAACAGGGCCATACAAGCACCCAAGGTGGCTCGGGTCACAGCTAGGATTAGACCACTGGAATCTCTGCTTTGCAGAGCTGTGCTAAAACCACCATGTCCTTGTGGAAGGGCTGGAAGAATGACCCTATTTTGCGAATAAGTGATTATGTGGCTTTGGCATTCCAGCAGGTCTCTTAGCCTTAGGTGGATCACTCTCCTCCTCCTCCCTGCCCCGCTCTCTAACCCACCGAACAGTTCCACAAGTTCCATCCCACTTCCATGGGACTCTCACGTCCCCAGGGTAGTGAATCTACACCAAAATAACCAACTCTCCCCACCGACTAAGGCTATGTCTACACTTGTGTGCGTGGCCCAATACTGGCTCATGTAGATGCTCCCTTGGGCTCCCCACACCTGTGCCTGAGAGTCCACATATGCTGTGCTGGATGCAGGTATAAAGCTGCTTAGAGGCGTATATTTGTGTCCACACTGCCACTATAGGTATGAGACATTAGTTCTACCATTACAGGGGTGGTATCTCAGGGTTCTGTGTATCACAGGGAGACACTCTAGGAACTGTTTTGTTGTGGGTTGTTGGTCCTGTCCCCACCTTGATGCAGTTGCTGATAGTAGTTCCTGATGGCAGTTCCTGACCACGTCACCCCTCCTTGTTATTCCCTACAAAACTGTGTAGAAGACATGGAGCAATGGGATGACGATGTGGTTCTACTCCTGCTCCTCATTGTGGGATAAATGGTCATGCAGTACAACAGGTGCTCAGTGTGGTGCTGGATAGAACTTGGGCAGCATTTACTGATCTGTCAAAGATGGCGGACCTTGAGGGTCAATGACAATTCATTTGGATTATACCGGACAGATAAGGTGAATGCCAATATAGCCACAGTAGGCCCTCGTGTGGAGCACTTAAACTTTTAACATGAGCTTATGACGGTTTGCTTTTGCAGTGGAGGGGATAGTATTGCAGCTATGGTGGTTTTGGACTTTTATTGTCAGCAGAGCTAGATGCAATCAATGGCTGTTACAGAGCACTGATCCCTGGTACAGTTTAAACTGCTTAAAGTCTTGGGGGCAGAAGGGAGATGCTTCTGTACAAGGTACTGGCAGATGTTGTTATTGACAGTATATTCCCCCTCTTGCTTGGTTACTCTTCTTGGGGTTTGATTTTCAACATGTTTGATAAAGCCACTAAGAGACTGATCAACCCCTTTTCTGTGTTTTAGGCATCTGCTATGTTGAAAAATAGTAGTATTTTTTAACGCACATAATGGCTACGCTGCACTGCCCCATCCCTCCCATGTATCCGTAGGACTTCAGAAAGATTTTAACACGGGGAAGAAGAGACTCAAATCATATTTGCATGATCATGGTGCCAGATTTTTACACACCATTCCTTTGTGTAGGAAGCTTGCAGCCCATTCCAGAACCCAAAGACACCTTCAGTTCGTCATCATTGGGAAGGAGGCCGCACACCCAGCGAAACAAAGCACAATTATTAGAAGTCTAAGGTAGAAGTTGTCATGGAAAGATCAACATATTTATAAACAAATTCACTGGTCACAATGGAGAACACTACAGCTTGCACCTGTCTCCTTCCCCTCATCAGAAGGGGTGAGCAACAGGGGAAGAGGACTCAGTGAAACCTGGGGACTTCTCTTGCAAGGAGCATCAGAGGCTGATTTTTGGTGGTATTCCAGGACTCCTGCAGGCTCAGCGTTCGCCTCCTGATTGGCCAGTTGGTTAATGCTCCAGTGCTCTACTCACACAGTGGTGAGTGAGGGGAGAACTGGGTTTCAGAGAGGCTTGTCCAGAGGGCGTGTACTGAAGGAAAAGGCACAATGTGCCACCGTAATAAAGAATTGACCACATGGGGCAGGTTGTTACAAATTGGCAATTCAGAAACATACTCAGAGGCACAGATAGCTTTGCTGAAAAGTGCCACATGGCAATACGTTCTCCTGCTGATCCTAAGCAAATTTTATCTTGTTCTGTCTGCAGCAAACAAGCTGAGTTTGGACAGATGCCGTTGGACACAATGCCCTCCTCCCAACAGAGCCAGAAACTGCCACAATAACTTAAACCTTCAAACACTGGGCCAGCCCTGGCATCTCCTTGATGCCTCCTGAGTTTTGGAACGCGGAGCCAAACTCCCTCCTCAACATTAATAACTTAATGATGGCAAGGGAGCCTCTCCACAGCTAAGGTTGCAACCACTTTTGATTGTAAGCTCTTAATTTATACTCGCTGTAACTTGGGCTTGGAAAATTACTTTGGCTGGAAATTGCCTGGTTTACTGTCAAGGTAAAGGAGATTCCTTCAGACTTTGCAGAAACAGACTCAGCTCAGGTGGTCTGAGTTACCAGTCACTGCAGAAACATACTTCTCTCTATTGTTTCCTTAGTCTATATATTGCAGTATGGCCCAGAAGCGCAAATTAGGCTCACTGTTCTAGGTGCAGCACAAATACAGATGAAGAGACAAAGCCACCATGCCAAGGGGGCTGCCATCTTCATTCCCTCCCCAAAGGGGACAAATGAGGCACAGAGGAAAGTTGTGGCAGACTCAGGAATAGAACTGGCACCTCAGCAGACCCCTTGCTATCCACTAGACAATGATGCTTCTCATTCCCTTTGGTTTAAATCTCTATACTTGGTTATAACTAACTATAAAACATGGCTAGTGATCCATGCTCACTTTGTTAACATGCTCTGAGGACTGCAGATGACAGAGCTCTGTGCAAGGGCAAACTAGTATTGCTAGTCACATTCGGCAGTCACTAACAGATGCTTACCTGCAATGGTAGTCAAGGTAAGATGGGCTGTGCTCATATGCATGGTTGGTTTTGCTGTTTATTGACATGATGGTGCATTTATCTTTTCAGGGGCAGATAGGAGACAGTGAGCACAGCAAAGATAGTGGGAAGAGGTGTTCCTTGTTCCCAGTACACTTTGCAGATGTGTGTATAATCCTGCGGCCAGTCACCAGCTAGGATGACATCAAAGGGTTGTGGACCACAACATGACTACCAGGGGAAGGCGAAGGGGCTGGAGGAGCAAGCAGCAGTCTCACTGTGGCCTGGCTAAGCAGATAATACCACGTTTTGCACAGCTTCCTGAATCATAGAACCATGATACAATTAGATAGAACTGGATACAATTAACTTAGGCTTGATAGAGATGGGGAGTGGATGGGTCATTACACAAAGTAAAACTATTTCCCCATGTTTATTCCACCCCCACTCCCCACCATTCCTCAGACGTTCTTGTCAACTGCTGGAAATGGCCCACCTTGTTTATCACTACAAAAGTTACAAAAGGTTTTCCCACCCCCACCCCCACCCCCACCCCGGCTCCGCTCTCCTGCTGGTAATAGTTCACCTTAAGTGATCACTCTGGTTACAGTGTGTATGGTAACACCCATTGTTTCATGTTCTCTATGTATATAAATCTCCCCACTGTATTTTCCACTGAATGCATCCGATGAAGTGAGCTGTAGCTCACAAAAGCTTACGCTTAAATACATGTGTCAGTCTCTAAGGTGCCACAAGTCCTCCTTTTCTTTTTGGTACAGCTCTGACTTCAATGGAGTTGCAGCCACTTACACAAGGTCTGAATTTGACCTTAAAAGGCTGAAGCTCAGTTACTCATATCTAAGGAGCAAACTGTTTCATGACCACTCCAAGAGGAGATACTTTGATCTAGAAAAGATGATAAAACGTTTAAGTAGCAGCTGCCCTTAATTATTTGAAAGATAAAAATTAAATTAAAAGAGAATATTTCAACTGGTAGTCATCATCAGTGTAAAATAGTGTATAATAATGTACAAATAAAAATATAAAAATGAAACAACTTGGAAGCAAATTTCAGAATTCTGAAATATGTTTTTCCCCCCCAAAACCTAATTTTTTTCTGAAATTCCAACTCATGGGAAATTTCTAGAATATTCATTTTGGTTCTGATTCAAACCAAAGATGAATTTTTTTGAAGTGTCAATATTTCCCACAAACTGAAAATTCCAAATTTTGACCAGGTACACACGAGACACCAGACAGTCTTCTTCCCTTTCCATGTGGCTATTGGGTAATTGTTGTATTAGGTAACTGAGCAAGTCTGTCAAGTAAAATCAAAGAGGTCACTGAGGTAGATGCACCTGTTGACTGAGGCAGCTAACTGTAATAAGCCTGCTTCCATAGATCAGGAAATAACAGGGCAGGCTGATAAGACAAGGAGACCCTGCAGAGAGGGTGAATGATCTGGAAGGGAGTGGAGGAGCTCTGCATTACATTGCCATTGTTTCCCTGATCTCAGTGCAATTACTGAACCCTTTGGAAACTAAAGCAAATCTTGAGTTTGTGGAAAAGCAATTTGCTTTTCTGGTAACTGTCCAGATTCCCAATTCTGGCCTTTTTATGAATGGTCTCGAGAGCTTTACTTAGACAGACACACTGGATGTATTTGATGGGATTGCAAGCACCAGAAACACAGGCAAGCTGGAAGGTCACATGCCGCATGAGAAGGGTTGAAAGCGGAGAGCCACGGTGAACGTTGCTGCTGTGCCTATGTGCTGTGTGCACGCTCTGTGCTGTGTTTGTGAGTGGCGTCCTTTCCTGTAACTAACCCTTAGAAATACATTGGGAGGTTGTGGGGGGGGAACTGAAAAGTGAAGATGGGGGAGGGGGGATTTTCCCTGTGTTACAGGAGACTGAGGTAAGACGGTGAAGCACTGAACAAGCCCGCCCCATCCTGCTTGCATGGCCGTATGAACTGCACCCTCTGGCCTGGTGTCCCCCTGGAGGGAAGAGCTCTCTGACCCCAGTAGGCAACAGGTTAGCCCACGCTGTTGTGAGGCAGCGTGACATCGTCAGCCATCTATGACGTCACATCCCTTGCACACACAGACGCTAAAATGAGCTTCTTTACTCCCACCCACTGGGCTTCCCTGAGTGCAAGGGCTGCTCTGAGAGTGAGGCAGAGTCCAGGCCATGGGCTGGCTCCACCCCAACTGCACTGGCCAGTAGAAGAACGAATGTTGAACACCTTCCTATACACCATCCCTTGTGCCTTCTCCTGGGGAGATAGAGCTCCATGCCGCCTCCAAAATGGGCTGATGCCATGCAAACCCTAGAGGCCTTCCTCAGCATAGAGGAGATCCATATTCACCTTCTAGCCAAGCCGTATGGTTAAGGACCCTGGGCAAGACAATTGTATTATTTGTGTTGCCCTCCAGCCGTAGGGTCCCATCTCACAGCACATGGGAAGGGCCATCGTGGGAGCCACAGGTGCCGACTCCGTGAGTGCTCCAGGGCTGAAGCACCCACCAAAAAAAAAAAAATAGTGAGTGCTCAGCACCCACTAGCCACAGCTGGTTGGCGGCTCGGGGAGGGCGGAGAGCAGCGAGGGGCAGGCAGGAGTCCTCAGGGGAGAAGGTGCAGTAAGAGTGGAGCACCCCTGGGGAAAAATAAAGTCAGCACCTATGGTGGGAGTGATGCCTTTTCCGCAGTTGCAGATGGGGTAGTGGAAGTGGTGATGTGATAACTAGGCCTACAGATTTACCCTAATTAGGAGCTCACTTGTGAAGAGTGAGTGAAAGTTCACAAAGTGGCACAAGAAAGGGTGCAGAAGGGCTTCAGAGTACAACAAGGCCTCCTGCTAGAACTCAAGGACTGTGTTAAGATCTCACATCTTGAACAAGAGAAGTGTGGGACTGGAAATCAATTGGTGTGTCAGAAATTAAGCCTAATTGGTGGACAAAATAATGAGCGTGGTGGGCTATTCTGTCCATCACTCCCTTTGGGGGTCCTTAAAAAGAGCCTTTGGGGGGAAAGGCTGGCTACTGTGACACTGGCTAACTAGAAGAAGGGGAAGGAACCACCACTGAATCCTAAGACTCAGCCTGACACATTGTGCTGATCCTGAGAGATATCCTGACCAGACCAGGCCAAAGAGAGGGGCCTAGATGACATGGTCATCTCCCCCAGCTCTGGGCTGAATCCTGACCACCAGTGGTCTGAGAGACTTTGTCACTCCCCACCCCCAATGTGTCCTTCTCTTTCCTATCGTTCTCCTTTTGCCTTCTCTCTAATAAAAGTCTGGCTCAGCTGGTGAAAACTGTATATTTTGCAACATTGCTGTAAGTCCATAACCGGAAAGAGGCAGCTGAATGAAAATCCCCTAAACAGCCCCATGTTTGCCAGATATCGGAATGACTTATAAGTCTGTGGCTGTGTTTTTCCACCAGTAAAACTGCAAGTAAGTCAACACCAAAGACAGAAGCTGCATTTTCTCTTTGCTGTTCTTTCCTCTCCCCTCTTGTGTATATTAGTCTTGTTTTATTTTCCAGAAAACAGGATCTAACTTCAACAGCAATAACAACAGCTCCAGCTCAGCCAATGTCTCTTTTTGCCAAAAAATTTGGTAGTCAGAGGTCTCTGCATGCCAAACGCTAAGCTTTGTTTAAAACTGTTTAATGTTGGGCCGTTTCAGGGTCATGGTAACACCTTTGCCTCTTTGGTTCCCTTTATTCCATCTAAGTTGATGCAACAGTGGATCTGCTCTGTAATTCAGGAGTACAGTTTGTAGGAATACATTGGTTTAATTTAATAGGGGGCTGCAAGAAAAAACAAGCATAAGGAAAAACAGCTCCAGCTAAGCCACTTCACTGTAAACACTGGAGGGCTGTTAAGGGGCAATGCCCCAACTGTTCGCTTTTCAGATTTTATGCCTCCCCAGCCAACCTTCAAAATGAGCTTTGTATGGAAGGGTCAAAACCCAGGAACACAGAAGAAAAAGAAGAAGAGGACTATAGCAACTTAAAGACAAATGGAAAGAGAATCATACAGAGGAACCCAGAGTAAGATCCAGGCACCCACTGGGGTGTTGGAAGAAGCTTGGCCTGACTGTGTTACCATCAGTGATGGTAAGCTGTTGGGGAAGATAGGCATGTTTGTAGATGGTTAAAACCCTTCTCTCTCTAAATGCTTTGTTCCTACTGTGAAAACAAGCAATACTTTGGTGTAAGAGCAGGCTGTCTGGTCACGATACTCACCACTAATCACAAACTCCCAGAGGGAAGGACTGCAGAGGTCTGAACTCAGTGGACCTGCTGGGTAAGCATGGCAGATAGGCAGCATCTTGTAGCCCAGGGTCCTGTCTAATAGTGAGGAAATTGTGGAATTTCACCCTTGAGGTATAAAAGCACAAGGCCAATGGTAATGCCCAAAGGGGTGCACTCCTAGAGAGCAGAAAGGGGACAGATGGTGCTAGCCCTGCAACTGTGACAATCATTTTTATTTGTACTGTGGTATCCCCAATCAGGGATCATGGCCCTATTATGCTAGGCGCTGTACAAATGCAGACCAAAAAGCACAGTCCCTAATCCAAGCTCCAGTGTGGCCTTACTGGAACTTTCTTGCACTGTAATCTTTAAAATGTTTTAAATGTAACAATATGCCCAACTCCTACAACAATTGATTTCTATGCGTCTATTGTCTGGCTGCACCTGAGAAAACACATTACAGTTGTCATCCTGATTCTGTGCTTTTGTTATGCCAAAAGCAAATTACAGTATTGGCTCCTGCTTTTTTAAATTTAAGTGCCATTGTTCACAACACCAGAAGAACAAAGCACAAGGTGGCAGAAGTTAATGTTCCCTTCAGACAGAAGTTCACTGTGCAATGCTTTTCGAGAACAGCTATCTACTTCTACAAGAGCGTTTAAATATTATCATGGTGATTTTAAAGGGACAGCAACTTAAAAAATAATCAGACCGCTGTCGGAAAATGGTGTAATCACTTTCACTGTGTCTCCTGAACAGCCATTTTGTTTTCCCTTGTTGTTTGTGTGGATCTTTCCCCACAGCAACAAGCGACAGAAGAGCATAGGAAGAGGGGACTGTGAAACCATAATAATCCCTTGTAGAGATACAGATGCAGGTGCCAGACTTGCAACTACATTTGACTCAGTGTTTGAAACTGACTAGATTTCAAGCAGATGGTGCCATCAGGATGCATCTTTCAAAGTGTTATGTTCATGGCATACACAGTGAGAAGTTAGCGTGTAACACTTTGTGGTTCAACCCAGACCAGTAAGGGAGTTGTCATAACCTGCCCTGTAACTCTGGTTCCCTCTGTGCTGTGCAACAGCGGCTTAGAGCCCTTATAATGTAACATTGATTTTTTTTTTAAATGTCTCCAGAGGCAATCCTGGCAATTACAGGCTAGTACTCCTAGCTTCAGTACCAGGTAAATTGGTTGAAATGATAGTAAAGAACAGAATTATTAGATACACAGATGAACACAATTTGTCAGGGAAGAGTCAACATGGCTTTAGTAAAGGGAAATCATGCCACACCAATTAGAATTCTGTGAGGGGACCAACAAATGTGGACAAGGGTGATCCAATGGATATAGTGTACTTAGACCTTCCAAAAGCCTTTGACAAGGTCCTCATAAAAGGATCTTAAGAAAATTAAAGTAGTCATGGAAGAAGATGGAAGGTCCTCTCATGGATCAGTAAATGGTTAAAAGATAGGAAACAAAAGGGTAGGAATAAATGGCCAGTTTTCACAATGGAGAGAGGTAAATAGCAGGGACCCCCAAGGATCTGTATTGGGACCTGAGCTGTTCAACCTATTCATAAATGGTCTGGAAAAAGGGGTAAACAGTGAGGTTGCAAAATTTGCCAATGATCCAAAATTATTACCCAAGATATTAAGTGATAATACCTCATCAAAAAAATGAAACCTGGTTTCTTTGTGGGACCTATTTTCCATAAAACTATGTTGAGCGGCATTGATTATATCCCTATCCTTTAGTTCTTTATAGATTGAATCCTGTAGCAGCTTTTCCATTATTTTGCCTGGGGTTGATGTCAAGCCAAACAGCCTATAATTACTGGAGTCATCCTGCTTGGCCATTTTGAATACTAGCATGACATTATCACTCTGCCGAGCTTCTGGAATTACCCTGCTACTCCAAGATGTATTAAAAACTAACATAAATGGGCAAGAGATCTCCTCAAACAACTCTTTGGCTGTTCTCTCAGGTAAAGACGACAACTGGAAGAAGAGCTCCGTGTGAGCTTGAAAGATTGCCAAGAAACAATATTATCCCCTGGGACCAACATGGCTACCACAACACTGCATACAGAGATTATTCTAGAAATTAATGGTGCAAGTTCTACTGATTCAGAAAAAATTGGAAAACCACAATGGGGAAAATGGTGGACTGGGGGCTTGTCTAATATGGAGAGTTAGTGTACAGTAAGTTAGGCTGTAAATCTACAATGCATTAGTCTGTTGCACGCTAACTGGCCATGACAGAGTCCGTGGCATGGAGAGGAAGGTGCAAATGGGGGCAGGGAAAGAATGAAAGCCCCTGAAATGGGGTGAGGCAGGAATGGGGGGGAATACTAAGAACTCCGAGTCCTGGTGAGGGGTCAATTGAGGGAACCAAACAGAACTCCCGCATGGGGAAAATGGAGTTGCACACAGAGCTGCTTGTATGAGGAAAAATGGAGGACCATGGTAGGGAAAAACAGAGAGGAGCTGCAGGGAGTCCCTGAAATATAGGGGCATAGGAAGATAGCCCACAGGGAGCTCCCAATGTGAGCAAGGAGCTCAGCCTATACAAGCTATAAAGTGCGTGACCCTTTAGTAGGGATCTTGGGTACAAGTTACCAGGGCCTGCTGATTTAAAAATGTTTATCCCTAGTAGATATATAACATCCGCCATAGTCACTAATGAACTGGAAAGTACTTCATTGTCTTGCAACCAGTATACCATCCTGTTTCTTTCCAAATACAGCACAGCAATATTTACTGAACACTTTAACCTCTTCTGCATCATTAACAAATTTACCATCTCCCACTAGTAAGATGGTATAATGGGCCTATATCAGTTAGAATTTCTTTTGTTCCTGACATACTTAAACTGCTTTCTATTATCCTTAGTCATCAATATAAGTTAGAAAATGTAGAAAATTGATAAGGGAAGCTAAAGACAGGGAAATATCCATAAGGCTGACTTCCCTCTTTTTCCAAATCTCATATATTTTATATATATTATCTATAATTATTTTTAATTGCTGCCTTCACTTCCCCCCTGAACAGGATGGGACAATGGCTACATTGCAGCACCATAGAATTTAAACCTGAAACTATGTGCTGTCTATCTGCCTCCAGTCATGGAGACAATTAATCAGTTGAATAACAGCCCCATTGAATTCAAAGGGATTATTCATGTGAGTAAGGTTACTCACACGCATGAGTGTTGGGATCAGGCCCAGTACTAGTATAAAAAAACCCCCCAAAACATTAGAGAACATGGGTTCTAGATATCAAAGACAGACATTGGCTGACAGTCCTATGCCAAGCCAGTGGCAGGTAAACACTGAATGAAACATTTGTAAGGCACCCATTCAGTGTGTTTCTCGTTGTCTGTAACTGGAAAACCATCATTTTGAATAATGGTGCAGTGATTGGAGCTGCGTGGGGAGTTCAGCGATTAACAAGAAACTGCAACAGCATATTTTAAAAGAGACTGTCTTTCTACTGAATGATTCATTGATTTCCAGTGCTATTAAAATCTCGTAACTATCAGCGATTTCTGAACATCCCTGTGATAATCTTCTCTTACCACTGATGTTACATAAATGCTACTTTCCATTCACTCTCCAAAGTGAAGCTCTTGGCTGTGACCATGTACAGAGTCAATCATTTTTCTGTCTGTTTTCAAGTGAAGATCTATTTTTAGTCTGGCCACACAATGACTGTCGCATGCTACTGTAGCCTCTTAAACACGTCTTCACTGATGTTATCTCCAGCACTCCACAAAAGGAGTAAGAAGCCCGTTCCTAGGGGCATTGGACCAGGATGGGGGGTGTGTGTGGGAGCACGCCCCCCCCCCCTTTTCACAGGCCATAAGGGTGAGTGACAGAGGGAGGGGACGGAGAGGAGTGAGCGGGGAGAGGGCAGGGTCTTGTCGGGGGAACGGACGGTGGGGGCAGGGCCTTGGTTCGGGCACCTGTGGGCCCTCTCCTCCCCAATTTTAAGGCGCTTCCTCTGCTCCTAGTAGAGCAGCATTTTTAAAGCAGAAGGTTTGGTATTTTTGTTTGTTCAGGACAAGATTTTTATTTGCCCAACATGCCCATGCAGGGTGGTAAATCAGCACAAAGTGCCTGGTTATCTTTACCTGTGAGGCACAGCACGGCTCACAAAGGAGGAGAGCAGGAAGAATGAAGCCGCTACGCCCCTGACATGCAGATAGCAAAAAGCGGTGGGCAGGCAAGGGAAAGGAATGTACAGAGCCTAGCCCCCACATGTTGCAATGCAGCGATGAGCAGTGCTTCAAGTGGTCTGAAAAAAGTGTGTGTGTGGGGCGTGGGGGAAGGTCTTTCACAATGTGGGAGCAGTAGCTTTAGAAGACAGTCCTTCAAGTGCAACCCTCAGCAAGTCAGTTCCATTACATTTTTTCCCCTGGGTTTGCAATCCACTTTAAGCATTCGTGACCAGCACAGCTGCCTGGTGTGGAAAGGGAAGTAACCCATCACTGGATGAGGGCAGCAGCAGATCAGGGAAAGAGGGCAACCAGGGAAGAAACTGTGAATACTTTAGTGTTTGCCAGTTTGAGACATTGGCACAATAAAAAGCACAACATGGAGAAAGCAATTCTGTGGAGGCCTTCCAAATTATAGCACAGTTTGTGCTGTGGCTGCTCCTATGTAAATATCCCACCCCAAACAGTGAGGGTCCCAGAAGCTTATAGACCTCAGCAGCAGCATTTAGTACATGGTGTCATATGTTCATTCAGATATTCCCATAAATCACCTACTACCTAGTGGGGTTGGTTCCAAAGTAACCACTGCCATGGGCATTACGTGGTCATGTTGTGGCATTTGCTATGGACAAGCACCAGCAAACGCTGGATTCAAAGGAACGGAAACAAGGACCTAGCTGGCACAATGTTAATTTAAATTAATGATGGATTTTCCATGCACAAAGAGTCAAGGATGCCCCTTTTAGGGCTAGCCGAAGTGCTGAACTCAGGGCGTTACTTAAAGCCAGTAGGAGCTTGGGAAACTCGGCAACTCTGAAAATCCGGCCCATGAGAGAGAAAGCCCTGCATGACCCTCACTGTACAATAAGTGCCCCTCATCTGCAGCCCTGTAGAACACAAGCAGGCTGCCTTCTTCTGTGTGGGAGAGCAGCACATACATAGCATTGGTTCTTGATTTGTTTTCAGACAGGCAGGGAGAGGAAAACTGTCTGTTTTCAGAGGCTGGAGCAAGATAGTGGAGACCATAGAGACTAGGGCCCAGATCCACAAAGGTTCACAGAGGTCTCGGTGCTTAAGTCTGGGCTTTAGGCACCCCCATGATCCACAAAACCCCTGTTTGGCTGCCACGAACCCTGTGGACACCTAAACTCACTCGGTGTCTCAATTTTCACTGTAAAAGGCACCAAGGTTTTGCCTCTAGGCACGGGCACTGCTGTTTCCCTCTAGGTGCCTGGATGCTTATCACGAGCCGGGGGGAGACAGGCACTTCTCCACCAAGCTCACCCATGGGCCACAATCTGGTAGGCTTGCTCAGAGGCCACCTACTGGATAAGGTCTCCCACTTCTCAAGGGACGGCCCTAATCACGGAGCTAAAGTTATAAAGGTCACCACCTTCTCCTTTGCCTGTAGTGAGGCCAATGCCTGACTCATTCAGACAGGAACAAACTCTGGCTCCTATCCTGCCTGGCGCCAGGCAGCGGGTTTCCATTAGTGGATTGCTAGGTACCTTCTGCATCCAAACTCAGAGAGAAGCAAGGCTGAGAACACACCCCTCGTCAGTATCTACCTTGGCTAACTTAGGCAGCTCCCCAGCTAGTGCGCTGGCTTGTGCAGATTGCATTGTAAGGCGCGTCTCTTCCTGTTCGTTGTACAGAAGCCTACAGGCCTATTGCAGGCTGTGTGGACTGCAGCGTTGTTCTTGTGATTTTCTAGGCCCCTAAGCCCCTTTGTGGATCCAGGCCTCAGAGTGTTGTGGAGAGAGCATCTTGTCCCCAAACCCCCTTCCTGTATAAGCCTCCTTGTTTCCCCAGGAGATTCAGACTTTCAGAAGGGAACACAAAAGATCAGGAGTTTCCCCCAAGGAAACAGAAGGCTCAGCTTGTCTGAATCACCCTGTAACTGACCAAGCAAGGCAGCAGCCAAGGGATTGGTTTTAAACCCAGACTAATGAGCTCCAATCCATCCACCACAACCATAGTCCATTCATAAGGTAACTGGACCACTAAGGACCTCAAGTTGTCAGAGCCTTCGATCTAGGCTCCACCTCCAACAGCCTAGTGCTTCTACCTTTGCAAAGGCCACAGCTCCTGCCAGCTCAGCGTCCCCCCATCACAGGGCAGGGCTGGAAGGACCCCGCATCCCAGAGGTGAGAGCGCCATGTGCCCAACTGAGCCCCTGCAATTACATGCCCATGTTCCCCATGGCAAAGGATACTGTCAAGCAGCAACCCCCATTGCTGTTTTAGTCTATGCATCGTGGTGGATCTTTTGTTGACTTAACTTTCGGGCCAGTTTCCCTCCCACCCCACAGACAATGCTTCGGTGATTGTTGCCAGTGGTAACTGCTGCTTGGAGAGGAGCCAGAGGAAAGCACTTTATCACAGCGAAGCAGGAGAAAAACAAGGTTTCACGCACATGCTCCCACCTGCCCCCAGCCCTCCAGCTGCCCAGTGCAGAATTCTTCCCATCGCTGTAATTACCAGCCTGTGTTCATGGCTGAGCACTCCCAAGGACTTGCTGGTGGGGCTTGAGCACAGACAGTGCATCTCCGTCAGTGTATCTGAGGTGCTTGGATTCCTGGCTGAAGGTAACTGGTGCTGGACCCAGGACCCCAATCCTGCCCCTCAAGGACCAGTCTGAGCAATGCAGTTGGAGGTTTTGGAACTTCGCGGCGGGGGAAGGGCTATAGCTGCCTAGGTGGCCATGGCTGCTCGTCGTCAGGGACGAAGGCCAGGGCAGGACGATTTGTGCAGAAGTGGACCTTCTAGCTTGAAGCCCCCATAGAGCAGCATGTGGTATGTGAGAGGGCTCCCCACCCCTTACACAGCCTCCTGGCATCCTACTGGCTCCCGGGCAGCAGAACTGGGGCAGTTGGTGTCTCCACAGCTGTCAGTCAGCTGCAGAGACTCCACCCACCCCACAAGAATGCCAGACAGTCCACTGCCATATATAGGGATAGGGAGCAGGGCCAAAGCCATAGGCTACCTTGGGTGGGAGGAGGGGAAAAGGGTGTGCAGCCACAGAGCAACTCATGGCTATAGCCAAGAGGTCCTGGCTCATGTAGGTCCACCTGTGGGTGCTAAGTTGGGCTGCGCCTTAGCTCCCGGCCCACCCACTGACAGGGTCAAGATTTACCCCTGGGAAATAACGGAGAGAAGAGTGAGGGGCTAGGAAAAAGGGACGATGCCGCATTTCTCCGAATACAGTGTGTACATGTTGCATGGCCATTTTGAAGTGTACGATCATCACTGCAACGCCGTTACCAGGGGACCTTTCCATTACAATCACTCTATGAAGTAGTTCTTTTGTCATGACGTTTCCTGTTATTGTGAGAACAGCTCCTGCCCTTTTTGATCCTGATTATTTTGCTAAATTAATTTGCCATAATGTACGGGAGCAGTTTAGACTATTTCCCCATCAGCAAACACACAAGTAAAGCAGCATTAGAGGCTTCTAACTGAGAGAGCAGTTGCCTCAATGAGCTTCAGGGTAAGAGGTCCTTATAGCGGGCCAGATTCTCAGCTGGTGTCTGGCTCTTGAGCAAGGCAGTGCTATGCCAATTGACAGCTTCTGAGAATCTGGCCCAGTGCCTTTAAGGCAGGGGTCCCCAACGCAGAGCCGGCGGGCGCAATGGCATCTGTCGGGGCAGTTGTGTGCGCCCGCAAGACACTGCACCGCCGAAATGCCGCTGGTGGAGAACCGCCTGCCGAAATGCCGCCTAGAAGCTTTAAGGTGTTCTGCATAATACTTTCTCCCTCCACAGACCAATCCCCAAGTTAGGTGATACTAACCGTACAAAGAATAATGAAGTGCTTAAAATAATCAAGCAGGATCTAAATTTCAAATAGTCAGCTACTCAACTCTATGTGCTTGACTAAATTTAGTATGTCTTTATTCGTGTAGAAACACCTGAGCACTCATCTTCGCCCCATTATTCTCCTGCTTCTGAATAGGGGTTTTAAAGCTGCACAGCTCCCTGCCTTAGCTTGTGTCATAGGCCTAGTGGTCAGCACCTGTGCTTTGCTTTCTCCCTGAGAGCTAGGCAGTCTATTGCCAGTAATTACTAGCGTCACACAACTCCTTCAAAGCCAAGCTTTGCCTTTATTCTTAAGGGGAAAGCATTACAGAGCAAATAAAATAAATAAATAAAATAAAATCAATATAAATTCCACTACACCTGCTAAAAGCTTATCAGTCTTATGGGGCCCTTGTAGGTCAAAGTCTTTCCAACCCTTCCAGAAGAGTTCGGTCCTTTGGACCTGTCCGTTTGCTGGATCAGACAGAACCCCCTGAATCAGTTTCAGCACGGTTGGTTTTTTTAAGCCAAAAGCTGTTTTCTTAGTCTCTGGAAACCCACTTAGAACCCATATGTGCGACTGTCTCCAGGGTGTGGAACCTCTGACACACCAGGCTGCAATCCAGACCAGCGAGGGGCTGGGTCACCACTTGTTCTACAACCTGGGGTACATCACAACATTTTGCTGCTGTAGCTCCCAACCTGGGCTCCTCACAAATGGCATGCGGGTCACCCCCTGAGTGTCTGTGTACAGCCATAGCCCTGGTCCAGCCGCTCTGAGCCCAGCAGCCTCTTGGCAAATGGTAGCCACACTCTGGCTTACAGCAGCCTTGGTTACTACTACTTCCCCTTAGACACCCCCATGGTTTTAGTTTCTGAAGCAGCTGGGGTACCTCACCCCCCACATGGTAGAACACACACAATCCCACCATGATACATAAACTTAATGCAATATGTTCCCCTAAAGATACTGCATGTAGTTGCAATCTGTCACATCACAGCCTGACAATTACACTCAGGCCAAGCCAGAGCAAGGCTGTAGAACAGGCCAGAGGTGCATCTGTGGGAGCCACAGGACTAGGTGATTGGGGCAGGTCAGGGCTAAGGTGCATTAGCCCAGCTGTGAGAGGTCCCTCCCAGGACTGCAATGACAGGAAGTGCTATGAGTCAGGACACTGCACAGGCAGAGCTGTGTGTATAGGAAGCCTGCGCGCAGCTGGGCTCGAAGCCATGCTATTTGTGCACTTTAATGACAACTAAAATAGTGTCCATTGATAATAAGAGCTCAATGCATCGTGTGGAACTAGCACTATGATGAAGCTGCAGAACAAAACTCAGAGCAAGCACAGTCAGCTGGGAAACATCTTCATTCAACTCTCTCTATTAAACCGTTGCCAGTAGCAATGGGGACTCAGGCGTGCAGCAAATCAGCAGTGAGAGCACAAGGCTGTAACGCCTTGCAGAGACCTCAGTATTCGAGACCTCCTGCATTGTTATATATTCAGTTTTTGTCTAATGGTGATGCACAGGTATGCATGACATAGAGAGTCCACCATCTCAGCTCTCTTTGGTACAAGGGGATGCTTACTGGCTTGTGAGTCATTGGCCATCATGGGAGAAAAAAAACCCATTGTTATGAAGCTGACTAATGAAATGCAGAACGGGAAGATATTCAGGGCAAGGACTAGTTCTGTACAATGACTAGTGCAATAGGGCACCAAGCCTGATGGGTGCCTCTGGGTCTGTTTACACTGCAAATGGACACCTGCAGCTGGCCTGGGTCCATGGGGCTCTGGCTCACAGGGCTGTAATATTGTGGTGTGGATAGTCAGGCTCAAGATGGAGCTAAAGCATTAGGATCCCACAAGAGGAGAGGGTCCTGGAGCAGAAGCCCACTTGTCTACACTGCAATTTCATAGCCCTGCAGCTGAGCCAGCTGACACATGCCAGCAGCAGGTGTTTAATTGCAAGGTAGGCCCTCTTGGTCCTACTGTAACGTACCAATAATAAGTGTAGGTTATTCCATACAAGGCAAGAGTGGATGTGGTGGGAAAGATGTCCTGCATATACTGCAGGGATGATGGTGAGCTGAATCAAAACAAAAAAAGGGGAACCATTAACTTGAGAAGCACCACAGTATACTTATGCCCTATCGTACAAGTGTATGAGATGGGTCATATGGGATACATGCATCAAATTAGCTTGATGCAGAAGAAGAAGATGAGGGAAACTAAATAAGATGGCTATTAATACTGCCCGAGGAGAAATCATAGCCCAATCCAATTCATTCAGCACTGCATGGACTGGATCCAAAACTCATTGAAATTAATGGGAGTCTATTGACTTCCCTGGGGTTCGAATCAGACCCCCATCTGAACAAGGATAATCCATAGCTAGGTATCATGTCCCATGGTTACCAACACTATGCAAGCATTTGGTAATTCTCTTCCCCCATCCTAGCAAGGTGGATTCTGGACTCAAAACATTTGTATAAAGTCTGTAAACACTTTAAACAAGATATAAAATGCACAGGGGCAATTGGGTGTTTTCTCTTTTCACAGCAGGAAAGCTGCACCACCTTTTGCTTAACAGTGGAGGGACAAGTAAATAGTAGACTTCAACGCAAAGCTAAAGTGACCTAGTCTATTTAATACTTTGCTCCGATCCTGAATGTCTGAAAGAGTCATGAATCAAAATTTCTCTGGGGAAAGTGACAAACACACCTGTAATTCCACATGGGCAGTTTCAACTTCAACTGCAAACTGGGGGAGTTAGAGCATTTAATGAGTATAATTAATTTTGACCGCTATAATCCTTTCGGGGTCAGGAATATTTCTGGTGACATGAAAAGAAATTCTTTCAGAAATAAGCAGGAATGTAAGTTAAACCTCTCTAACGGCGACTGTGAATGTCACACAGGGGGAGGGATAGCTCAGTGGGGGGGGAGGGATAGCTCAGTGGTTTGAGCATTGGCCTGCTAAACCCAGGGTTGTAAGTTCAATCCTTGAGGGGGCCATTTAGGGATCTGGGGCAAACACTGGGGACTGGTCCTGCTTTGAGCAGGGGGTTGGACTAGATGACCTCCTGAGGTCCCTTCCAACTCTGATATTCTATGATTCTATGATTATTCCTAGCCAGGGTGGGAAACCTGCCTTGGACACAATAATCAGCTCAATCTTTGCCGTAAGAGAATTCAGCATCTTGGTGCATCTCTGCACTTCCTGATTACATGTGGGATTGAAAGTTTTGCTCTTTTCCCCTGGAGATCTCACAGCCCATAGGTGATGCTTCTCTTAAGAGCCATGACAGAAGATTAGAGCAGCGTGGCAGCCTTTGTAGAGGTTCTCCCAGCTACTTTCTATTTACTAGGTCCCTTTTTCTCTCATTATGGCAGGAGTGACAGTCTGGCCTGCCTGCCCCACATCAGCACCTGCAGGAGCTCTACGAGCATATTACATGAAAACAACCAAAACAAAAACAGATTGATCAGTACTAGAATTAAAGTAAATCCAGAGTATAAATGCCACAGGTCAGTAGAGTAGCAGACGAAGGAATTGGTCAGGGTAGCCCTGAAAAACATCCCATGCCTATCTTAGGCCTAATTCCAGCCGACAGCAGCTAAATTAGCTGGAGTGCACGTAAATTGAACTTTGCCAGTGTGACTGATTTGTTAAATCCACCTGTTCTCTTGTCTCATACTTGGAATGTAAGTCCTGCGAGATGGAGACCTCTTGGCACCATTGGCTTGTACATCTAGCATGATGAGGGCCCAGATCAGCTGCTGCAATACAAGTTAATACTTTTTCAAAAGCAGAAGGGCAGAGAGACCCCAAGACAGGCTGTTAACCAGACAAGGCTGGACAGCTTGTGGGAAGCTGATCTAAGGCAATCCATCCAGATCCCCACATTACCGGGGGTCAGAAGACCCTTCCTCCTGTTCCCAGCTCTTTTAGCACTGCAGCTGCTCCTGGATAGCACCCCCTATGCAGCCCTACACCGCACCTGCCACAGAAGAATTCTCCCCAGCCACTGGCAGCCTCTATCCATTATCAGAGGGGGGAACTTTATCTACCTTCCCCCATGGGACACTACTGAGAACCTCTACTGGTTACAAGTCCCAGAATGAAGGAATCTCTTTCCAGCACCCTTTGCTGTCAGCCTTCCTGGATGATGGACGATAACATTTGATTGTTGACAGACAGGACAACCATGGCCCACAAATAAGGGGAGAGAAAAGATCAGCAAAGACAGAAAATGCAACTGCTATCTCTGGCATTGACTTTCACTTGCAACCTCACTACTTGAGGAGCACCGGCTCGGTACATGGTTTTACCAGCCACTCTGCAACCTGGCAAACTTGTACCAGCACTGGGCTGTTTAGGGCAGTGCTTTTAGCTGCTTAGAGGCTTACAGCAGTGTTGCAAAATAGGCAGTCTTGGCCAGCTAAGCCAGACTTACTAGACAGAAGAAAAGAGCAGAGGGACAGGAAAGAAGAAATAAGGTGGGGATGGAAAAGGACAGATGGGGGCAGGGCAGGCATAAAGACTCACATCCTAGGTGGGGTCTGGGATTCAGAAGGAGCCAGTGGAAGTGGCGATGTCCTCTAGGTCCCTCTCTTGGCTGGGTTGATCCGGACATCTCTCTGGAGTAGGACAGAGTCCCAGCAGTGTCATGGTGGATCCTGGGCTCCCTGGAGACAGCGAGAGTGGCAGCCATAACAACAGTGAAGCTCTTTCTGTCAGTGACTGCTGCGTTCATGCTCACTTTGCTTTTAAGGGAGGGAGTGAGGGGCAGAATAGCCCAGCCTCATTATTCTGTCTCCCAGGTATACCTAATTTCTGACATGCCTGTTTTGATTCACTGATCTCAGGTCCCACACGCCTCTTGTTTGAAACATGATCTTAAACAGTCCTTGGGCTATAGCCAGAGGCCCTTTTGCACCTTAGCCAATCACGTGATGATTGATGTAAGCTTTTTTTTTTTTTGGGGGGGGGGGGGCTGTTGATAAGATATTCCACTTTCCCCCACAGTTAAGCCTATGCATTTACCCCCAATTACTACAAGAGACCATCACTGCAAATAAGGCGGTGAAGTTTATTGATTGGATTAATACCAGTGCCACCAGACATTAAGCACTCCACAAATTCATGCAGCTGAAGTTTTGTGACCCCATAATTTTGCAGTGGGAAGGCACATGCATCTGATTGTGCTGGAAGTGAGTGAATTTGCAATGGATTGAGAGGCTCTTTCGTTAGGGTCTATTGCATACTCACTTGCTAACATATGCTGTCAACTGGATGAGACACACAGAATCCTGCCTCCCGCTTCGGCGAATACTTAATGCTTCAGAGAAATGACAAGGGACATCATAGTGCTCCTGACCCATTGAGCAGCACTGCTGAGTGGGTATAAGAATGCCCATGGCAATCAATCAGTTTGCTCACAGAATGATGGGATTTGATTACTTTCACTCAAATACAGTGCTTTTCACCAGGTAAAATGCCTCACTAATATAAATGGAAGAGCTCACCCTCTGGGTACTGTGACGAAGTGGGACTGTTCTTAATGTTTTCTCTGAATATTGTGGGGGTGCCTCACTTTCCCCTATGCAGTTCTTAAGTATCTAGGTGGTGGGATAAGGGTGTATGATCGTTGCAGAGCCCTAGAGGGCAGGTGTGTGCAGGGGTCTGGACACAGAGAATGGCCAACACCGTTTCCTGGCAACTGATGGCCTGGCCCTTCCCCACTGCAAAGTGATAGCTAAAGGGTTAAAGACAAAGAGATCAAGTGACCTCCTGGCCCGGGAAAGGGACAAAGCCCAGAGGAGGAGGGGTGGGAGAGAGTTTCAGTGTGGGCTGGCTGGGGACATGGAGTGAAGTGCAGACGGGGTTGTCTGGCTCACTGCCCCCCAAAATGGACCCGGCTGAGGGGTCCTGTTCTCTGTACCTACAAGCTCTGTGTTAGACCATGTCTCTGTCATCTAATAAACCTCTGATTTACTGGCTGGCTGAGAGTCCCGTCTGACTGCGAAGTTGGGGTGCAGGACCCTCTGGCTTCCCCAGGACTCTGCCTGGGCGGACTCACTATGGGAAGCGCATGGAGGGGCAGAGGATGCTGAATGCTCCGAGGTCAGACCCAGGAAGGTGGAAGCTGTGTGTCCTGGAGACAGTCTGCTCGCAGAGAGGAGACCTCACCAGAGTCCTGACTGGCTTCGTAGGGAGCAGTTCCAGAGCATCGCCCTGGGACTCCGTGACAGTTACCAACTGGGATATAGATACAATGGACCTCCATCCTAGAGAGCAGATCTGTTTGTTGGCAGGGAACTTGCCTGATGAACGGTATTCAAGTAACCTGCACCCCTGCTAAAAACAGCATGAAGCAGAGGTGCCCCCATTGCTGTGATTGAGCCCTTGTCTTCAGGCAGGAGCAGACCATTCACAAGAGGACAGAGATGGGACATTAATATCTCAGTTATCAGACTGAGGCAGGTTAAAGGATATTTATCAAATGGCTGTTTTAAAATGTGCTACAATGTGTTTCTGGCCACTCCAGCAGAGAGTGCCTTGATAAGCAGACAGGTGAAATACATACCTGGAGAAACACCCCATGGGGGTTTGCAGAGCACCCAACAGGGTTTGCAGGGGTGGATTCAGCCATTAGTGACAGCCTAGCCTGAGCAAAGGGAAACAGCAGAAGGCAGGGCAGACCGAGATCAATTTAAGAACTGAATCTGCTCCCCTCATCTATGCAACCCACTGAAGAGCTATTGAACCAGATCCTCAGAGGTTACCAACTGGCATAGAACTATGTTGATTTACACCAGGTTTGTGTTTGGCTCTGTACTTTGTCCTTCTGTAACTCCTTCCATCCACAGACCTAAGAGCACTTTACCAACTACAGCTATTAACAAATTATATCTCAACACCCCTGTGAGGCAGAAAATTAACATGTCAGTTTGCAGATGGGGAAGCGAAAAGGCTAAGGCACATCTTCAGGCTGAGTGCAGGAGCACTTATCACAATTGCGCATGCTCCACTTCATATGAATATTTAAATAGCCATTGAAGCAGGGACTCCTAAGTCTCCCAGGCAGAGCACTAACCACTAGACTGTACAGTCACACACTCTCTGACGCAATGAATAGTGAGGTATTTTATACCAAGTGGAACAACTTCACCAGGACAAATTGAGAGAGACTCACCCCATAATTCCCCATAGCCCAACTCAGTAAGGAAGCAGGAGACCAAACTTCAAAGCCCTGCTCCAAATCAGGCAGAGTGGGGATTTGAACCCTGTTTTCCCATATCCCAGCTGAGTTCTTGACCCACTGGGCTATTGGGAAGGAGGAGAAATTACCATCTGTCATGAATATGCGTGGGGGGGGAAAGAGTAGCAATCTTTATGTATGCCAGCCATTCAGTAATATAAAATCCCTCCTTGGCAGCTGTACTGGATTGCCTTACCTGTAAAGGGTTAAGCAGTTCAAATAACCTAGTTGGCACCTGACCAGAAGGACCAATGAGGAAGAAAGATACTTTCAAATCTTGTGGGGGGAGGATTTATTTGTTGTTCTGTGTGGTGTTCTCTCTCTGGACGGAGGGAGAAGCCAAGCAGGTAAAATATCTCCTGAAACATACCTGGAATAATCCATCTAAAACCACAGAAACCGAGTAGGACAAGGAAATGCATTAGGTTATCTCTTGTTTTGGCTTGTGAATTTCCCTATGCTAAAGAGGTAGTTTCATTCCTGTTTTGTAATTGTGAAGCTGAGCCCAGAGGGGAATCCTCTGTGTTTTAAAATCTTATTACCCTGTAAAAGTTACCTTCCATCCTGATTTTGCAGGTGTGAGTCTTTTACTTTTTTCTTTATAAATAAAGTTTTTCTTTTAAGAACTTGATTGATTTCAGTGTCCTGAAGACAAAGGATCTGGTCTGTGCTCACACTGCTAAGGCAACTTGTTGGTATTTTATTCTCAAGCCTCCCCAGGAAAGGGGAGGACAGGGCTTGGGGGGATAGGGATTCCAAATGACTCTTCCCTAAATATTTTGTGTAAATCACTTGGTGGTGGCAGCAGTATCAGTCTAAGGAATTGGTGCCTTTAGAGAAGTTTTAACTTGAGCTGGCAGAATATAAGTTTAGGGGGTCTTTCATGCAGGTCCCCACATCTGTACCCCAAAGTTCAAAGTGGGGGGGGGACCCTGCCACCACCACACCTCAGATGTGTTTTGTGCAGTGCCCAGTGGACCTGCTCTGAGACGGCCTCTAAACACACCTCTGAGATGGGGCCCTACAAGCAGGATAGGCAGGGAAATGCCTAGCTAAGGATTCTGCTAGGGTTTAAGCACAGAGCAGCTTGGCAGGGTCAGGACTTAGACCTGGCGCACACACCCACCAGCAGAAGTTTAGGTGCCTAAGGGATTTTAGTATCAGAAATTTAAGCACGTAGGGAATTTAGGTACCAACAGGGTTAGGGGGGCACCTGAGCAGCAGTTTTGAGGATCTAAATTTTGGACTTAGGCACCTAAACTCTTTATGGAGCTAGCTCCAGGCCATCTTTCCTCTCACATAATCAGACCAGACATGTCATGTTTAGGCAATACAAATGCAGCAACATCATATGAATGGCTTGATTTCCATCACCTCCCAATCCCATTCACCACAGTTCTGTTTCATGGCTGAGAAAGCAGTTTCCACTCCTTTGTCTACCTACCCCACTCCAGGACTTGTGCAATATTCCTTGTTTACTCCTGCACAGAGCACCAGCTGCAGGCCCATGTGCCACTGAACCCTTGGTGTTTGCATGGAGCTCAAGGGATGCTTTGAGGTGGCGAATTCATACCAGCCCGAGAGAGTTTAGCAGACAGCCCCCCCAGCTCAGTCACAAAACCCCACTACTCCAAATGTCACCAATCCATTGCCAGAGTGACCAGACCACCACAGAGAGGATGGTAGGGGGAAAGAAAAAAAACCCAACAAAACAACAACCCAGAAATAACAAAGTCACTAAAAAAAGTGGGGTAGGTAATCAGTCTTTAGTACCATTATCTACACCCAAAGTCTTCAGCCCCATTTCCATACAAGTTCACAGTCTCCTAGGGAGGCGGGTCCAGCCTATACCCCCTCCCTCCAAAGTCAGTACCTTTTGTCCAAGGTGATTGCTTCCCCTCCTGACCCTTTCTGGGGCAGCTTTCCCCCCTTAGTGTGCCTACCACATCCCAACCTCTTTGGGTGTTACCTTTCCTGCTCTAGGCTGTGCTGCATCTCTCTTTTAGAAGACCCACCCCCTCCCACTCTCAGCAGCCTTAGAAAGTTGGGTCATTGGGGCCAGCTGTGTCGGATTGGGGTTTTTTCTCCCACTGTGGGACAGTTCACTCTGTCACAGATGCAGAGGCTTTGTGCTAGCCCTAAATTCCACTTAAACCAGGGGCCAAAGGCTCATGCTGGCTCTCTGCACAGGGCTGAATTTCAGCTTTGCTAAGCACCTGAGCAGCCTTTAACCAGCTACTAAATCTTCCCAACCAGCTACTAAACTTTCCTGGCCAATGTAAACCACCCACCCACCCTCCTTCCAGCCTAAACAGAGCTCAGTTGTTGCAGTCTTGCATAGACTAGAAGGGACCAGCACGACCATCTAGTCTGAACACCTGCACGTTGTAGGCCACAGAACCTCGCCCACCCACTCTTGTAATAGACCCCTAACCTCTGGCTGAGTTATTGACGTCCTCACATCATGATTTAAAGACTTCCAGTTACATAGAACCCACAATTTACACCAAGCTTAAACCTGCAAGTGACCCATGCCCCATGCTGAAGAGGAAGGTTGACCCCCACCCCAGGCCTCTGCCAATCTGACCTAGGGGAAAATTCCTTCCAGACCCCAAATATGGTGATCAGTTAGACTCTGAGCATGCAGGCAAGATCCACCAGCCAGACATCAGGGAAAGAATTCTCTGAGGTAACCCAGTGCCTTCCCCATCTAGCATCCTATTTCTGGCCATTGGAGATATTTGCTACTAGCAGTTGCAGATTAGCTATATGCCATTGTAGGCAGTCCTATCACAGAATCATAGAATTGTAGGACTGGAAGGAACCTCAAGAGGTCATCTAGTTCAGTCCCCTGCACTTGAACAGGACTAAGTATTATCTAAACCATCCTTGACAGGTGTTTGTCTAACCTGCTCTTAAAAATCTCCAATGATGAAGATTCCACAAACTTCCTAGGCAATTTATTCCACTACTTAACCACCCTGACAGTTAGGAAGTTTTTCCTAATGTCCAACCTAAACCACCCAACTGCAATTTAAGCCCATTGCTTCTTGTCCTATCCTCAGAGGTTAAGGAGAACAATATTTCTCCCTCCTCCTAGTAGCAACCTTCTATGTACTTGAAAACTGTTTTCATGTCCCCCTCAGTCTTCTCTTCTCCAAACTAAACAAACCCAATTTTTTCAGTCTTCCTTAGGTTATTTTTCTAGACCTTTAATCATTTTATTGCTCTTCTCTGGACTTTCTCCAATTTGTCCACATCTTTCCTGAAGTGTGGCACCCAGAACTGGACATAATACTTCAGTTGAGGCCTAATCAGTGCATAGTACAGTGGAAGAATTGTTGTGTTGTGCTTACAACACTCTTGCTAATACATTCCAGAATGATGTTTGCTTTTTTTGCAACAGTGTTACACTGTTGACTGATCTTTAGCTTGTGATCCACTTTGACCCCCAGATCCCTTTCCTCAGTACTCCATCCTAGGCAGTCATGTCCCATTTTGTATGTGTGCAAAGGATTGTTTCTTCCTCCATGGAGTACTTTTCATTTGTCCTTATTAAATTTCATCCTATTTACTTCAGACCATTTCTCCAGTTTTGTCCAGATCAGTTTGAATTTTAAACCTATCCTCCAAAGCACTTGCAACCCCTCCCAGCTTGGTATCTTCTATGCCATTGTCTAAATCAGGGATTCTCAAACTTCATTGCACCGCAACCCCCTTCTGACAAGAAAAATTAGTACATGGCCCCAGGAGGAGGGTGTGACATTCTGTACCTCAGGGGAACACCCTGAACCCCCATGTTCATCCTTATAATATGATTGTGTGGTATCCAATTCAAAGTTTGTCATGTCAGGTGCCTTCGGAAGGCTCACGATGTACTGAGCATTGTTGTTATAGTAATGTTATACGTTGTAATTTCACGTATATAGTTATGAGGCTGAAAATGTGTCCTCATCACTTAAAACAAGCCCAGGCAAAACTCTCCAGGAGCAGAGGGGCAGTTCACACCTTATCAGGGCATGTGTGGGACAAACCCAGCACAGCCTCACAGGAACAAAGGATCTATTGGACTCTCGAGTGAGTCACCCCCCTTCCCTTGGTCAGTTTGGGACTATGATGAGGTAATGCTCACCTGACTCTGAAGGGGGGGCAAAGCCAAGAGGGAAGAAAGGACATGATAAAAGGGAGAGACTTTTGCCATGCTCTTCCTCCTTCTTCCACCTCTATCTACAGACACCACCACAAAGCGCTGATCAAAGGGGACAACCTGGCTGAAGGGCAACCAGCCAGCATGTGGTGAGAAGCATCTAAGTTTGTAAGGGCACTGAAAATGTTCAGATCAGCTTAGAATGCATTTTGCTTTTATTTCATTTGACCAAATCTGACTTGTTGTGCTTTTGACTTATAATCACTTACAATCTATCTTTTGTAGTTAATAAATCTGTTAGTTTATTCTACCCAAAGCAGTGCATTTGGTTTGAAGCATGTCAGAGACTCCCCTTGGGATAACAAGCCTGATACATAGCAATTTCTTTGTTAAATTGATGAACTCATATAAGCTTCCGGGATCCAGCGAGCATAACTGGACACTGCAAGATGGAGGTTCCTAGGGTTGTGTCTGGGACCGGAGATATTGGTTAGTGTCATTCGGTTGCACGATCCAAGCAGCGGCTGGCCAAAAGCACTCACTCATACAGCTGGGACCAGCTTACATGCTAGAGGCTGTGCGTGAATGGCCTGGGAGTGGGGGTTCTCACAGCAGAGCAGGGTAAGTCTGGCTCCCAGAGTCGAGGATTGGAGTGACCTAGCAGATCACCAGTCCAGATTACACCAGGGAAACATCACAGTGACATAGCGAGCAGGGTTTATGTATGGCTTGTTACTCCAAGTGGAGTTTGTGATGGGTCCAGTCACAGAGACCCCCTTGAGACTGTCACCGGATGTGCCAAGATTACCTCTGAACCTGTTTTCCCTGCCAGCTTGGGACTCCAGAAACCTGTTTTGTTGAGCCAGACACATTAGCCTGCTGCAATCCAGACCCAGGGTCTGGTCCTTGCCCCCAAAGCTGCAGACTTTAACCAAAAACTGGTCAGCATGTCATCTATCTCCAGCACCCAGACACCCAGCTCCCAGTGGGATCCAAACCCCAAATAAATCTGTTTTACTCTGTATAAAGCTTATACAGGGTAAACTCATAAATTGTCCACCTCTATAACACTGATAGAGAGATATGCACAGCTGTTTGCTCCCCCAGGTGTTAATCACTTACTCTGGGTTTATCAATAAACAAAAGTGATTTCATTAAGTATAAAAAGTAGGATTTAAGTGGTTCCAAGTAATAACAGACAGAACAAAATAAGTTACCAAGCAAAATAAATCAAAACACGCAAGTCTAAGTCTAATATATTAAGAAACTGCATACAGGTAAATCTCACCCTCAGGGATGTTCCAATAAGCTTCTTTCATAGACTAGACTCCTTCCTAGTCTGGGCCCAATCCTTTCCCCTGGTACAAAGTCCTTGTCAGTTCCAGCTCACGTGGTAACTAGGAGATTTTTCATGACTGGCAGCCCCCTTTGTTCTGTTCCACCCCCTTTTATATCTTTGGCACAAGGCAGGAATCCTTTGTCTCTCTCTGGGTTCCCACCCCTCCTTCTCAATGGAAAAGCACCAGGTTTAAGCTGGATTCCAGTATCATGTGACATTTTCACATGTCCTGTGAGACTTCATTACCTACTAGCTGGCACACAGGTATACAGGAAGGCTTACAAGTAAACAGAGCCATCTACAACCAATTGTCCTAGTCAATGGGAGCCATCAAGATTCTAAACCACCATTAATGGCCCACATTTTGCATAACTACAGTAGGACCTCAGAGTTATATTTCATATTCCTAGTTTCAGGTACAAGAAAGATACATTCATACAGATAGGATGACCACACTCAGTAGATTATAAGCTTTGTAATGATACCTTACAAGAAAACTTTTGCATAAAGCATATGCCAGTTACATCATATTGACACTTATAAACATATTTTTATAAAACGTATGGAGTGCAACGTCACAGAGTTCACACTTTAAGCACTGATATTTGTGATTATAAGTGAGTCTTAAGTGCAGTGGCTAAGAACAGTCAGGAGGAGGTCACAGTTTTGTTATTTTCTGTTTGCTTCTTTCGGGAAAGGGAAGTAGGAACAGAAAAGCAGAAAGATGAGTGAAAGCAGTGAAACAATTGTGAAGTTGGAGCTTTTTAGGCTGCAGGTTACAGAAAAAGAGAGGGAGCACCAGAGATTCTTGCAACTGAAAGAACTGGAGATAAAAGAAAAAAGAGAGAGAGAGAGAGAGAGAGAACACCAGCTGGACCTGCCAGAGAAACAGACCTAGAGGCCCCCAAACCCAATGACTCCCATCGCTCCAAAAAATCCACAAGTGGGAACACTTATGTCCTGCATACAGTGAGGAAGATGATATTGCTAAATATCTGACTACCTTTGCAAGGCTGTGTGTAATACATGAAATCCCTGACGATAAGACAGTTCCTACCCTGATTGCAAAATTAACTGGTAAAGCTTGAAATGTATTCAATGGAATGCTTATTGAAGATGCTTTAGACTATTGTAAATTTAAAAATACTGTTTTGTGAAGTTTTAAGATTACCCCCAAAACATATAGAATTAAATTTAGGAATCTTAAAAGGGATTTTGGGATGAGTAATGGGGAATACGTAAAGAAAATGAAAGATTTGTTGAGAAAATGGGTGAGGGGTAAAGAGGTGGCAAGTTTTGAAGGAATACTTGATCTTGTTACTCAAGAGCATTTCCTAAGCATATGTAAGGCCAAAGTAAAGCAGTGTCTAGGGGATAAAAATGTAAAGACTGTGGCTGAGGTGATGTTATTAAGCCGATGGGAGAGCTCTCTCCTGTCACCTTAGAGTGTCTTCATCAGACGTGCTACAGTGTGCAAGTTTGTAGGGTAGGCCTGCCCTCTGTGATTCAGCTTAATCACCTCCCACTGTTTTTAGTTCCTGGAGGAGCTGTGGTAACCCTCCCCACATGGAGTAGAACACAATCAAACCCAAACCATTAATAGATTTAGTACAATATGCTCCCCAGAGATATTGCATACAACTGTCATATCTATACACAGTGATCAAGTCACCTCTCAACCTGCTTTTTGACGAGCTGAATAGGCTGAAAGCCTTCAGCCTCACATTGTAAGGCTTGTTTTCCAGCTCCTCAGTCATGTCTGTGGTCCTCTGTTGAACTCTATCCAGTATTTCCACATCCTTCTCAAAGCACAAACACTGGTATTCGACATGCTGTGTGAACAGATAGGAAAGACCAGGATGAAGATGATGCCCGGGTTACGGGCTGGAGTGACAGACAGGATGGAGTAGTGTCCACAGTGACTGAAAAAGGAGGAGTGGGAAGGGGGGTTTTATGGGATGGGGGAGATTAGGATCTCTATATTAGTTATGTTGAACTTGTGTGGCTAGCTAGACAGCCACAAGGAGGTGTCAGAGAAACAGGCCAGGCGTTGGACTGAAGGAGACATGTCTGGGGTAGAGATGTAGATCTGTGAGTTGTTGGCCTAGAGATGGCAGTTGAATTTGTGTTTGGGGGTGAGATTACTCAGGGATAAAGTGAAGACTGAATAGAGAAGAGGACCAAGGACTGAGCCCAGTGGAACCCCCTCAGAAATTTAGAAGGGGGATGTGGAGGATCCTCTGATGGACACGCTGAGGGAGCAATTAGAGAGGTAGGAGAAGCAGGAGAGCACACTATCATGGCAGCCAAGGGGACAAAAGTGTGGTTGATGGGGTTGCAGGCAGACGACTGGCCAAGGAGAATGAGGATGGAGTCCTAGTTCTGACCTCTGGCAAGGAAGACATCACTGGAGACTTTGGTGAGAGTGTTTTTTCCATTCTCCTTTTGGCCCGCTATCAACTCTAGACCACTGTCTGCCAAAGCATCATCCCATTCCCCTGCCCAGGGCATATCCCTTGGGCCTTGGTCTATTAATCACAATTTTAGGTCAGGGGAGCAGCGTTTATGAAATTGCTCCAGACTTATAAGCCTCTTTAACATGTGGAGCTCCCCAACCAGCCTCCCCTCATTTTCACATGTAACCCCTTATCTGGATTGCCCCTCAATATAGCTCACATCCCTTTCCTCTGACCCCCCTGGGGTTTCTTCCTGTATGCCTCAGGTGTCAGTTTGAACTTTTGTAGCACAGCCTGTTTACAGTGTCCATAACTGCCACAGACCTCCGTAGGCATCTGGGTGAACGCGTCTAGTGCCTGGAGAGCCACTGGACCTGGTCCTTGTCAGCCACTCAGTTTAACTTACAGCTCCGCTCAAAAGCATTTATAGACTCATCCATACCATCCCCATCCCTATAGCGAGGTAACCATTCAGAATTGATGCACCTGCAGGGCCAGGTGACTGTGGTCTGGTCCCACCTACCGCTAAGGGTGCTGCTCGCATGCTGTCTCCATGTCCAGTCCATGTGGCCTCTGCCTCTCTCGGGCACTGAGCCATCTGGCCTCCAATTGCAGCTGATCTATCTGAAGCTATAGTGTTTTTTTTCTGAATCTGCAGTCTCTCCCCCTCCAGCCTGTGCTTAGAGCTGACACGCTGTGGTCCTGACTGCCTAGCCGCAGGAACCAATGCTGACCCCTCAGGTTCCATTTGTAGCCTAAACGTATGCTGTCTCAGAACTCCAGCTGTGTAGGGCCTCTGGTTTTCCAGTTTAACTCTTCAGGTATATGTGAGGGTGAAAGCCAACAGACACACAGACAGACTTTGCACAGGATTCTAGACACCATTACTCTTTATTTAGCAGCACGAGACAGACACAGATTTCGACAAAAATAATAAACACACCAATATGCATTTCCGTGCCTCAGTTTCCTCACCAGTCTGGAGAGTTCTTGGGGATTGGGCAGAGTCTTCTGAGGTGTCCAGGATTCCCTTCCTGCAGCTCATGGTTTCATTTCAGAATCACAGAGCCTGTCCACGTAAGCTCACTTTCTCTGATCTTGGCTGGTCCCTCTGTTGAACCAGACCCCGCCCCCTCCCACAATGAAAGCATGCGAATCTCTTCCTACATTCTGCCAAAATCTTCATACAGGTCTCTCTGAGTCCATCGACTTTATGTGTCCTCCCCACCTCAAAACCAACAAATAACAATCCTGGTTCTTTAGTTTTGCTGATGGTGATTTTCCGCTTCCCACTTCACCAGCCCCTTTCAGAAAATCTTGATCAAATTGGTTTCCCCAGTCAGGCAACCTCCTTAGCGTACCAATTGTTTGATTACAGAACAATCATGGCAAGTATTGTCCCGGATCTGGCAGGGACATGCTACAGCACATCAGCAAATTGTAGATTCCACATCCACATAGAGGCATTCCATGATACAACCATTTCATAATAACAACGCCATGAAGCAACCAGAACTCATATGACAGATTCCAGGAAGAGGCCATTGGAGACTTTGCTCAGAACATTTTTGCAGGAAAGATACAATTTCTATCAGACAAAAGATGTGTGTGTGTGTGTATATATATATATAAAACCAAAATGGGATGTGGAAGGCAGATATAGAAATAAAGAGGAGATAGAAATGGTGAGATCTTTAAAGGAGAATAAATAACAAGGTAGCAAGCTTCTAAGCCACCAAACGGGTACTTCTAAAGTGCAATTTGCTGTAATCATTGGTGATAATCACTTGCAGTAAGTAGGTATGACCTTCTACCAGATGGATCACAGTAGAGAACAGTGACAAATATGCTATTACAGCAGAATTACATCATTTCTGATATGTTCAACGTAAGCCTAAGAATTTTACAAAGCAAAGAGCAAGGGTCTGGAACAAAGTTATTTTTATGTAGCCAGTGCAGCAGCCATTATGTGCTCAGCAGCAGCTCACACACTGCTCTAGACATTAGAACCAGTTTTTTTTTTTTTTTTTGCCAAAGGCTTAATCTTTATTGTATTTGCTTATATATAAAATGCCCCTCCAGTGCTCAGGGCATTGTATAGTCTTGGCACAGAGTGCAAACGGTGGGCCTGTCCTGCTATCAATACAACACATACTCACAAGAGACCTCCACCCTTCCAGGAGTTTTCCTTCATTCTTAGGAAACAGCAGATGTAAACCTTAGCCAGAACCCCCCCCTGAGTCGGCTCTTGGTAGGGTTTCTCCATGCATGACCTCTTCATCCCTCCCCCAAAGCTTTCCATTGCCTTAGAGCAGTGGTTTTCAAACTTTTAAGGCTGCATATCCCTTTCCAAATAATGTAGTCTACCATGTACTCCCATCTGAGATAGGGTCATAATATACCTATGATTAGCTTGCCAAGTCTTACTAAATAAAGTGTGTTGTCCGCCATTACAGGATATTTCTTGCGTATCCCCGACAAGAACATTCATACCACTAAGGGTCTGCATACCCCAGCTTGAAAACTACATCCTTAGAGTGACACTCAACCAGTTAACTCCTCCACTAGGGCTAAGGAAGCCCAGTATGACTGCCAAGGTGAATCAGTAAAATCAAGAAGAAAAGGAGTCCTTGTGGCACCTTAGAGACTAACCAATTTATTTGAGCATGAGCTTTCGTGAGCTACAGCTTTATAAAGTCTGCTGCAGTTTCCACGGTATGTATCTGATGAAGTGAGCTGTAGCTCACGAAAGCTCATGCTCAAATAAATTGGTTAGTCTCTAAGGTGCCACAAGGACTCCTTTTCTTTTTGCGAATACAGACTAACACGGCTGTTACTCTGAAACCAGTAAAATCAAGAGATACAGGGAGGCTGTTAGCTGGCAGTTGCTACAAAGGAGAAGGCTCTTGCACCAATAGTGACAAGGTTGTGAAAAGGGATACTGGTGCCAAAGGAGCAGAAGGAGATGGGGAGGGGAGATGAGGAAGACGAGAGCCTTAAGACAGGATGGGGAACATTCATGGAGGGTTTTAAAATCCTTGAACTGGATCCTGAAGTGAATCCCAATGTGACTGCGTTTGAGGGTGAAGATGATACGGTCCCACTTCTTCACCTGTACAGTGGTTGCAGCATTCTGCTCACACCAGCTGATGTTGGGAAGATCACAGAACACGGCACTTCAATAGCCAAGGTGAGAAAAACTGAAGAGGTGGTTGAGAATTTCGGTAGAGATGGAGTAGAGCAGCCACAGACAATGCTGCAGAGGGGGAGTTACAGACATGGAAGATGTGATGGAAGAAGAAATGTTCAGGGTCAGGAATGATGCCAAAGCTATGGAGAGCTGAGGCAAGGGGAAAATCTGTGTCAAGGAGAGTGTTAAAGGAAATAGATCGATCTTGAGGAGGCTTCTCTTGCCCAGGAGAAGCACTTTCGTCTTCACACTATTTTGTTAAATAAAGTTTAGATGAAGCCACAACTTTAGTTGATCATGACAGGTGGCATGGGTGAACAAGGAGAACTGACTAATGGTGTCTGGCAACTCCTGCCATCCTTGGGCAGGGATTGAGCCACCCCATGCTCAGCGCAGGACTCAAGAGTTGACTGCAAAGGTCACTTTAAGCCAAATTTACATCTCATGGTCCTGGAGCAAACCAAGGGCCAGGTCACCCCCTGGCACAAGCCTGAGCAGCTTCAGGGCTGCACAAACTTGGGCTGGTCTATAATAGCCCCAGAGGGGATGTCATGGTGACTGAGGATTACTAGACTGCACTGGCCACCCTTGGCCCTTTTAGTCACACCCTCATACCAAGGGCTGAAGGGGTTGGCATAAAGGTGGCCCACACCACCCAGGGGTTCCCCTACATTGTGGGAATTCCCATGTAGCTGCTGATGCCAACTTTATGGCTGCTTGCCACTGCTTGTACAGGGCCAGGCATTGACCTATACGGAGTCAGAGGCCTGAAAGAACTAACCTGGCCCCTCCACCCAAGTGGGAGGGAGGGGATTTGAAAACAGACTGGAAAATGGTCAAATCTAACCCTAAAGGCCAGCCAAATCAAGGAGGAGAGATTTAAAGTGCAGGAAAGGCCAAGCACCCAGCCTCAGGGCACCACCCATGGGATCGCTGGGCAGCAGCAGAGTTAGGGGGGGCCAGCCACCTTCTTCCAGGAAAGCATTTCAAACGCAGAGACAGGATTTGCCCTCCAGTGGCTCACCTGGTGGGGCCGGGGGGAATGCTGGGGGACCTCAGGGGGCAGTTTTCTGTCTAGTTCTGCCAAGCCCCGGATTGCTGGACTCGGAACCTCTCCCCCCACCTCCCCTTCGCTCCAGCCTCTGGCTGCTTGCTCCGATCTGCATGTGAGCTTGGCTCGGGCCCCAGCGGCTCTGCCGGCTGACGGCGAGTGCGTGGGAAGCCCGGCTCCAGCATCGCCGCCTTGCAGCCCTGCAGGCAGGACAGCGAAGCGCAGCCGGCTCCGCTCCGCGGCAGCCCAGGGTGAGCGCGCAGCAGGGGCCAGAGCCGCAGCGCCGAGCAGGGAGCTGGGTGCAAACTCCAGAGTTGCTTCCGCCGCTCGGATGCGCCTGGGAGCTCTCTGCAGCCGGGCGAGGGAGACAGCTCTCGGCCAGGCACCGCTTGCCTGCGCTCTTGGGAAGAGTTGGCGCTGGAAGACGGCGAGAGCCCCTGCCGTCAGCCTGAGCACCGCCGCGGGGCGTTCCGCAGCTCCGGGCGGCGTGTCAGAGAGGCGTATCGTAGCCCTGCACAGCTGGTGAGGGGGCGGGAGAGGCGCGTGGGGCCAGAGCCCCGAGCGGGATGGGTGCGGGGGCTGCAGGGTGTTTCCGCGGGGGCACGTGGGGGGGAGACAGGGAGTGGGACCGCTCGCTGCTGGAGTGCGCCTGTTGTGGGACGCTCCCAGTCCCAGTGCAACAACCGGGAGGTCTTTGTGGGGCTGCCTGTGTGTGTGTGTGAGAGAGAGAGACCCTGAATGTACAAGCCCAGCGTATGTTACCCTCAGTGTAGTGGTTCTGTTTGTGTGTATGCCCATCTCTGTGTCTTGGGGGGAGTGAGTGTGAGAGAAAGAGAGTAAGTGAGTGTGTTTGAGAGTGTGTGTGTGTGTGAGAGAGAGAGTGTGTGTGTGTGTGTGTGTGTTGGGGAGTGTGTGTGTGGGAGAGAGAGAGAGATTGTGTGTTGGAGGAGTGTGTGTGTGTGTGTCGGGGGAGTGTGTGTGTGAGAGAGAGAGAGAGATTGTGTGTTGGAGGAGTGTGTGTGTGTGTGTGTGTGTGTCAGGGAGAGTGTGTGACTGTGTGTGTGAGAGAGAGGGAGACAGTGTATGTTGGGGAGTGAGTGTGTGAGAGAGAGTGTGTGTGTGTGTCGGGGGAGTGAGTGTGTGTGTGAGAGAGAGAGAGATTGTGTGTTGGAGGAGTGTGTGTGTGTGTCGGGGGAGTGAGTGTGTGTGTGAGAGAGAGAGATTGTGTGTTGGAGGAGTGTGTGTGTGTGTCGGGGGAGTGAGTGTGTGTGAGAGAGAGAGAGATTGTGTGTTGGAGGAGTGTGTGTGTGTGTGTCGGGGGAGTGAGTGTGTGTGTGAGAGAGAGAGATTGTGTGTTGGAGGATAGTGTGTGTGTGTCGGGGGAGTGAGTGTGTGTGAGAGAGAGAGAGATTGTGTGTTGGAGGAGTGTGTGTGTGTGTGTCGGGGGAGTGAGTGTGTGTGAGAGAGAGAGAGATTGTGTGTTGGAGGAGTGTGTGTGTGTGTCGGGGGAGTGAGTGTGTGTGAGAGAGAGAGAGATTGTGTGTTGGAGGAGTGTGTGTGTGTGTCGGGGGAGTGAGTGTGTGTGAGAGAGAGAGAGATTGTGTGTTGGAGGAGTGTGTGTGTGTGTCGGGGGAGTGAGTGTGTGTGTGAGAGAGAGAGAGATTGTGTGTTGGAGGAGTGTGTGTGTGTGTGTGTGTCAGGGGGAGTGTGTGACTGTGTGTGTGAGAGAGAGGGAGACAGTGTATGTTGGGGAGTGAGTGTGTGAGAGAGAGTGTGTGTGTGTGTTGGGGGAGTGAGTGTGTGTGTGAGAGAGAGAGAGATTGTGTGTTGGAGGAGTGTGTGTGTGTGTCGGGGGAGTGAGTGTGTGTGAGAGAGAGAGAGATTGTGTGTTGGAGGAGTGTGTGTGTGTGTCGGGGGAGTGAGTGTGTGTGAGAGAGAGAGAGATTGTGTGTTGGAGGAGTGTGTGTGTGTGTCGGGGGAGTGAGTGTGTGTGAGAGAGAGAGAGAGATTGTGTGTTGGAGGAGTGTGTGTGTGTGTCGGGGGAGTGAGTGTATTAATGCGCTGTCTCTCTAAGAAGAGGCACCAGGACACAGACACGCTCCCCTTGACCCCCACTGCAGCTCAGCAGAGACCAGGTACAAAGGTTGGGGGAGAGGGACACTCCGACGTAAGCAACGTCCCCCCGCCGCCCCCCACTCCCACAGGCTCCAGCTCCTGAGCTTGGTCAGGGATGGCTCCATGGATGGGGGGCGGGGGGTGAGGCAGGAGCAGTGGGGGCTAGAGATGGCCGTGAAGCAGGGCAGTGGGGGAGTAGGTGCCCCCCCTGCAGCTCAGTCTGTCCACTCTCTCCAGGTGCTGCTGCACCTGCCTGGTTCCCTCTAAGCCCCACGGGCTGTCGGAAGGTCAGATGAGGAGGTACCAGCACGATGCCACATTGAGTACCATGCCCTGGGCAGCAGCCCAGACTGCTCTCCCCTAAGGCCGGCCCGGGTAATATCTCTGTGTGTGGGTGTGTGCTTGCCACTCCCCAAGTGTAATATTCTCAACGCACGTGTTTGTGATCCAACAGGAAGTGGCCTAGGCCCTTCTCTGGGGCACCCTCCGGATCACTGCAGGAAGCCTGGCCACGCCAGCCCTGTCTGTGTGTGCGCATCGTGCACCGATGTGACCCGTTTGTCTGGATATTTGCCCATGGCTCGCCCCTCTCAGGAGGAGTTTCTGGAGACTCAGCATGTGAGGAGTCAGAGAACCAGCACCTGAAGAGAACTGGAGGAGCCCAGCTCACCACCCTGTCCCAGCCCGTCTGCCTTGTGAAGAGAAGAACCTGGCCAATGTTGGGTAACAGCAGCAGCCCCAATTGCACTCTCTCCAGCCCACCTCTTCTGGGGGAGATCTGCAAGCTCTTCGTCATGGTCCTGCTGATCGTTGCCATCCTCCTGGGCAATGTGGTGAGCCTCCTGGTCTTCCTGCAAGCCAGGCAGTTCAGGACCTCTCAGGGCTACCTGAAAACCTCCTTGGCCGTGGCTGACCTGGCTGTGGGGCTCATTGTGGTGCCCTACTCCATATACAGGGAGGCGAGCAGTCTAGCCTCTGGCATGGGGCAGGGAAGCAGCAGTTACTCTATCCCATCCTTGCCCTGCTTCATCATCGGACCCATCTTCGCCGGCTGCACCTTCGTCTCCATCACCACCATCTTCCTGCTGTCAGTGGAGAGGAGCGTGGCGGTGCTGAAGCCCCTGCACAAGAGGGCGGTGATTACCAAGCGGCGGACGGTCTGGCTCATCCTGCTCTCGTGGTCCGTGAGCTTCTTGCTGGCAATGGTGCCTATGATCTCCAGGTCGGACATCACCTTGCAGTATAACCCCTGCAGCAAGATGTGCACCTACACCTTCCCAGCAGGCAGGCTGCCTGGCTCCGCCTGGAACGTCATGCTGCTCTTCCCAGCCTTCGACTTCTCCCTGCTGGGGGGCACCTTCGTCATCAACTTCATCACCTTCACCGCCATCCACCAGTACTGCAAGGCCCGCAGGCAGCTGGGCAGTGAGGCACAGCATGGCAGCCACCTCTCCTCTGACATCACCGCGGCCAAGACCATTGGCATCCTGACCTTTACCTTCTCAGCCTCCTTCAGCCCTGTCGCCGTCTTCGTGGTGGGCTCCGTGCTGGGCTACCAGTGGTGTCAGTTCTCCTTCTACGCCTTCTGGATTCTGACCTCCAACAGCTGCTGGAACGTGGCCATCTACAGCGCCTGGGACCCCAAGTTCCGGCAAGGAGTCAGGGAGCTGTTCAGCAAGCCGGTGCTGAACTCTGCCTCCCAGTGCCCCAGCCGCTCCACGGAAGGGGACAGCTCAGCTCCAGCCTGTGTGGCTGTCCTCAAGGAGATGTTTCACCCAGAGAATGCCTGATGTGAGCTCTATGCACAACACTTTGCCAGGAAGGCCCCTGTGTTCCTATCATACAGGCACCTGCAGCCACAGGAAGTCAGTGCAAGCTGGGTTTGTGCCCCAGCTCAGCTCTGCCCTGCCCCACCAGCTGGGGCTGATGGGGAAGCCTTTATTAGGCTACTTATTTTTGCAGAGTGATGTCATGAGCTGGGATCTTGGGGAAAGGCATATTTTCAGTGCTGTTATGTGTGTATGGATAACTCGGTAACCATTTAACTCTTGCAGAGACAGGTTTTGTACCCCATGGATTGAAATTGCAGGAGTACATGGCTAAAACATAAACAAGGAGGGGGCAAAATATGATTTCAGATTGTTTGTGACAGCACTAATCTTCCAGAAATGAATGGAAATATGTTTGTCAGGGTTCCTTCCCCACACTGAACTCTAGGGTACTGATGTGGGGACCGGCATGAAAGACCCCCTAAGCTTATTCTTACCAGCTTAGGTTAAAAACTTCCCCAAGGTACAAACTTTGCCTTGGCCTTGAACCCTATGCTGCCACCACCAAGCTTCTTACACAAAGACCAGGGAAAGAGCCCACTTGGAGACATCTTTCCCCAAAATATCCCCCCAAGCCCTACACCCCCTTTCCTGGGGAAGGCTTGATAATAATCCTCACCAATTTGTACAGGTGAACACAGACCCAAACCCTTGGATCTTAAGAACAATGAAAAATCAATCAGGGTCTAAAAAGAAGAATTTTAATTAAAGAAAAGGTAAAGGAATCACCTCTGTAAAATCAGGATGGAAAATACTTTACAGGGTATTCAGATTCAAAACACAGAGGATCCCCCTCTGGGCAAAACCTTAAAGTTACAGAAAACAGGAATAAACCTCCCTCTTAACACAGGGAAAATTCACATAAAACAAAAGATAAACTAATCCGCCTTGCCTGGCTTACCTATACTGGTTACAATATTGGAGACTTGGATTAGGATGGGTTGGAGAAGATGGATTTCTCTCTGGCCTCTCTCAGTCCCAAGAGAGAACAACCACGTAAACAAAGAGCACAAACAAAAACCTTTCCCCCCCCCATCCCCCTGCAAGATTTCAAAGTATCTTGTTTCCTTATTGGTCTTTTGGGTCAGATGCCAGCCAGGTTAGCTGAGCTTCTTAACCCTTTACAGGTAACAGGATGTTGCCTCTGGCCAGGAGGGATTTTATAACACTGTATACAGAAAGGTGGTTACCCTTCCTTTAATATTTATGACAATGTTTCTGCTCTGTGCTGAGCTACAGGGTGGCCATATAATGTAAGGAATCCACCATACCATGTAATTAACATCCCTTACATTGTTATTGCTAATTTTAAAATGGTTTTTAGAGATGCCATAAATGTGCAAGATCCTTTACAACTAGGGGGAAAACAGATTTCCCTACCCTGAGCCAACTTCTCTCTTTCCCCCAACCACTCACACTTCCACTCTTATAACACCAATAAAGCATTGGCAGGGTTTACCTTGAAGGTCCTGTGTACAGTAACAGGCTTACAGTGGCACAGCTGTTAGATGAGATAAAACTCTGGACAGCGGATCAGGTAAGAAAAGGAGAATGCAATTCTGGGGCCTGCGGTGTGAAGTGGTGCTCGCTGATGTTGACAGAGTGGAAAACATTGCTGGAAGAAGGAGGTTTTAAGTCTTCTGTGAAATGCTGCTCTATAGCTGTTGTTTGTAGAATGCCTATTTGACATGCCATGGGACAGATGCAGTATCTTTGGGGGACTATATATTGTATTAAGTTTATGGATGTTTCAGATCTCATTGTGAGCCAGAGAGTCTATGCAACTCTGTGGGGGGTTACCACAGCTCCTCTGGGAACTAAAATGAATCACTCAGGCTGTAAACACCTCCAGAGAGGTACCACCCAGTAGGGAGGTTTGCCTAGACTGGTTCAGGCTGGGTGTTCCAGGAAGCGAAGAAAGGGCTTTTGGTATACAAAGGCTGAGTTTGGGGTGACTCAGGGGCCTCCTTTATGATTCAACAAACAAACAGACAGGACCTTCTGTCCAAGGGGGAGCCAATGCTTGCAGAAGGGTTGGAAAGACTTTGGCTTGCTACAGCCCCATAAGACTGATGGGTGATCTCGGAACAGTCATTGTTTTTTATGTATTTTCTCAGTAATGATTTTGCCTTAAGAACAGATGCTTTGCTTTGTTAAGGTTAGTTGGTAACTAGTGTACACTTCTTGTAGCCCACAGAGAAAGGTTAACCACAAGAGGAAATCAGAGTGAAGTGCAGAGGGCCTACTGCAAGCCCTCTGTCTGGAGGGAGCTAGAGAAGCAGGTCTCTGCCTTAGAGAGGTGATGTTTAGGAAGCCTGAAAACTTTAAGTGGGTGCCCTCGAGGAAGACCAGGAGTGGAGTCAAAGGAACAGTTAACCCTGCAACTGTGACATGCTGTGGCAGCGGGACAGTGGGAAACTGCTAGTAAAGGGCCAACAGCAGAGAACGCAAGTACTGTAGAAGGGGAAAGCACAGTGAAAAGTCTCATTGTCTTTTCTGGAAAGAAACAGTGAAGCTAGAATCAGGGGGAAATAAGAACATAAGAATGGCCAAACTGAGTCAGACCAATGGTTCATTTAGCCCAGTATCCTGTCCTCTGACAGTGGCCAGTGCCAGGTGTTTCAGAGGAAATGAACGGAATAGATCCATCCTACGTCATCCAGTCCCAACTTCCCCCACGGCCCCATGTCATGGAGTTGTACTCACCTCTCGTGAGCGCCCCCCCGGCTGAGTGCATGTGTTTGCACTCTCTCTCTCTCGGTGGTGTGTCTTTGGAGACTCAGCCTTCTGTCCGAGTCACACACAATCTGTCTGTGCGATGAAAGCAAAGCAAAACCCCTTCTGGGGTACAAGTCCAACAGGGATCTCTCTCAGTTCCCCCTGTATGTCTCCCACAAGTTGTCCCTGCTCTGGGATAGAGCAGTGCTCCAAGGCTCTCTCCCTGGAGGTAATGTCTTTGCCCTTTTAGGACCTTTCTGGCCACAACTCTCTAGCAGGGCCACTGCAGTTCAGTTCCCACCTCTGGGGGTGCCTCAGTGGCCAGGCCACTTATCCTAGTGACTAATGGGAGTTGGGGGGGACCCAGGCCCACACACTACTCCAGGTCAAAATCCAGGGACCCTGTAGAGAGCAGCCATCTGCTGTGTCCCTTTAACTAGATCACACGGCTTCTCTAAATTCCCTGGGCCACTTCCCCGTGCCGTCTTCACCCTTACCTCAGGGTCTTGTTCTAATGGGAGTCCCAGTAGCTAGCCCCGAGCCATCCACTCTCGTCCAGCTCTAGCAAGGACCTGTTCTCAGTCTGGCTCTGCAGATCTTCTTATACTAGCCTGCTTGGTTGCTTGGGCCTTGATTGGTTGCTTCCCACACAGCCATTCTAGGCAGCTTGGAGGACATCTCTACTGCCCTTTTCTGGGGTGGGGTGTGTCGGGGCCACAAGGCCTCCAGCAGGGACATCAGGGCCTAGTCCACCCCATCACACCCCCACCCTTGCTCCACCTCTTCCCCAGAGGCCTCGGTGGACAAGGTGGAGCAGGAAGGGGTGGAGCAGGGGGAAGAGGTGGAGTGGGGAAGGACCTTGTGATGGAGCAGGGGGCAGGGCCATCATCAAGGTGCCGGGGGCCCCTCGCATTTCTAGGGAGCTTCTGGAGCTCACGTCCAGCATCCCCAAACTCTTAAAAACTTCCTTTTGGTCTGTGCTGAATTACGGCTGTGAAACATGGGCATTCAAACAATCAATAATGAAGAGACTACAATCCTTCGAATTATGGTGTTCCAGGAGAATTCTGAAAATATCCAGGCTAGACCATGTAACCAGTGGAAAAGTACTGGAGATTATTGGAACTCAGCAAATGGTAGTTAGATATTTTATGAAAAGAGAGGTTTGATTTGTAGGGCATATTTTAAGAGGGTCAGAGGGCAATGCATGTGTATGGGCACTGGAAGGGAACGTTGATGGCAGAAGAACACAAGTCAGGAAAAGATGATCTTCGATAAAAAAATGCGGTACCCTGGGTTGATCAAAGGATTATTCATCCACAAAGAGATTAGCAGAGGACTCTACAGAATGGGTTACCATGGTTGCAAACCTCCAGTAATGGAGATGTCACATAAGGAGGAGTAAGCAGTGTAGCTCCACTGAGGTCAAACGGGCTATGCTCATCCCCATCAGCCAAAGAGCTTGGGCTACCTGTTTGTCTCTGGTTCATCAGTTCTGCTCATTTTTCTAGTACAACGACACTGCCAAAATATGACGAGTGCGGAGTGGTCTGCATTCCAGCGGCAAAGATCAGATGCCATGGACTGCGTAGAGTTACAGATAAAATTAAGGTTTCAGAGTAGCAGCCGTGTTAGTCTGTATTCGCAAAAAGAAAAGGAGGACTTGTGGCACCTTAGAGACTAACCAATTTATTTGAGCATAAGCTTTCGTGAGCTACAGCTCACTTCATCAGATGCATTCAGTGGAAAATACCGTGGGGAGATTTATATACACAGAGAACATGAAACAATGGGTGTTACCATACACACTGTAACCAGAGCGATCACTTAAGGTGAGCTATTACCAGCAGGAGAGCCGGGGGGAGCGGGAGGGAAGCACCTTTTGTAGTGATAATCAAGGTGGGCCATTTCCAGCAGTTGACAAGAACGTCTGAGGAACAGTGGGGGGTGGGGGGTGGAATAAGCTATTAATCAGCATTCAGAAATGCCCTAGTCCCTACATAATTTGTGTTTTGGGGACTATATCTCCCCCTTCCACGAATACAAAAGTAGCAATTAAGGATGCACCTAGGTGACCAGAGAAGTGTGAGAAACCAGGACAGAGGGTGGATGCACCTCCTATTGAAAGACAATGAGAGCTGGGTGCCTGCTGTACTTGAGTGTCCCTGAAAATCTCCCCCTTCCTGCCCTGCACACCATAGACATGGGGAGCACTTTTAGCTCTTTATATGTGTCAAGCATCTTACATGTTTCCAGGCTGGAGCCAGGAACTTGCTCTTGACTGTGAGGCATCAATGGAAACTTTGCAATCAATATGTCACGGTCATCCATTTGTTCTGGCAGCCATTCATTTTCACATTAGAAGAGGTTATTTCAGAAGTTCATCTTCTAAGGGATTCCCAGCTTTCTGAAGTTAGCTGAGCTTCTGTTCACACACACGGACAGAGAGACAAGGAAGTGTACATTTTTCCTTTGACAGCTATTAAACCTGAGCTCATCACGGAGCTAAACCATTGTATTAATTTCCATTGCAAATGAGATGAGTGTCTACTCTAGTGATAAAAGGCCAAACATTTCTACTACTTAATTAAATGAACACATGTTTGAATCATGAAGCTGGTAAGTGATTCCATCAGAATAGCATCATTACCAATTGTAACATATTGTTATGGGTAACTAGACATCTTTTGAATGGTTTTGGCAGCAGCATGTAATACTGTCAAACTTTGTCATTCCTTTCACCTGGTATACAGTTGATGTTCTTGTAAAATTTGAAATGCAAATTTAGATGCAGTAACCCTTGGAAATAAAACCAGCGAGGATGCAGATTCATATGCTGGATACTTGTACCTATTTTGATTTATTGTGGGCAAATACTGTTTGTGTTACAATAATGAAGGGATTGAGGAGATAGATTTAGTACCACAAAATCATATGTACAAAGCTGAGAGCCATACAGTACAGACATAGGGTCTGATTTAGTGCCGCCCTATACCTGGTGTCATTATTTACACTAGTGCAAAGCTACCATTTTGATTTGCACTTGGTTTGAACTGACAAAAATGACAACATGAGATGCAGAACAACAATGAAGTGGGCCTACATTATTTAAACTTAACTCTCCCCATTTTTACAAGCAAAACCTTAATACCCAACAGTCAAACAACTGACCATTGCTGCTACTTGAGTGTATCATTTAAATGTGATTTGCTTACAATGTGTGCATGTTCCTTTCTAGTATTTCTTTTATTCCTGCCTGGAAAACATCTTCTTCCCCCCTCATCTTGAAAGAGAACCATTTTTAAGCGGAATAAAGTGTCTCTGAATAGCTTTTGTGAACCACCAACATCCCACAATGAACAGGTGAATTCGGAGAGAATTGGGGGTTTCTAAAGAGCGATTCTAGAAAGAGCACCAGATTACCTAGGAACTTATGTCCAAGAGCAATTCAAAAGTACATTACAAGCAAGTTATCAAAGTGCACTAGACTTACTAGCTCATCCTTGATTATAATAGCCAACAAAAAATAATAATAGATTCTTATTGGAAATTGTTAATATACCAATTTCTTACCTTATTTCCTAGGATTCTTTGTATCAGTTATCAGTTTCTGTGACCTTAAAGTAATTACTTTGGGCCAGATCCTGCCACCCTTACTTTTCCACACTCCTATCTGATATAGCTCTGCCAGCAGAACTTTCCAGTGGCTGAATGTCAATGTCATTGAATTTCAATAAGACTCAGGAGCCTAAGGCCCAGATCCACAAACAGATCTGGGATTTGGGTGCCACTGAGATTCTCAAAGCCCCACTCAGCTGGCACCTGCACATGGAGGTGCCTACATTTCCACTGTTAATGACCCGGCGGCACCTAAGTTTGTGCTACTGGGCATGCACACTGCCATCTCAGTCCTAAGTCCCAGTAGGAGTCTCCCTCTAGGCATTCCCCCACCTATCTCATCTCTGCAGCCCATCCTGGAGGCATTCTCAGAGCACACCAGGTGGTGGGCAGGCGGGGGAGGGTGAGGCAGTAGCCTCACTGAGCACACTTTAGCCCAGTGCTTAAGGTACTCACCCAGGATGTGGGTTCAACTTCCCTTTCTGCCTGATGTGGCAAAGGGATCTGAATTCAGGTTGCCACCTCTCAGCTGACTACGCCTCAGCCACTGGATCACAGTGTCTTTCTCACTTTCATTTTTGCCCAGAACGTCCCATAGTTCAGGCACAAATGTCAGGGTTTGTTTACATGTGGAATTACAACCTTGTGTTAACACATGCTAATGATCACGCTTGTCAGGTCTAGCATAAGCAGGGCACAAGCATTTGCTGCTGGTCCATATTTAACCCTAGGGGAGCTGACTTGACTAGGAAAAAATGGGGGTTTAACATTCAAAGTAGCTACAATATTTCGAAACACCATTAGCACCCAGTGTGGGCACTGTGTAACCCCTTTAAAATCCTGCTAGCTGGCTGTGTAATGACAAGGTTGGCGCCACAGTTTAAACACAGCTAGCAGCAAACGTGTCTGTCCTCTGGACTGTGAAGTGATGCTCTCAGCTCTGGCATCCCTGTCTTGCTTAACTTTCCCGCAGCCCAGCTGGATCCTCATGCAGCCAGAGGGGCATCAGGGATGGCCTGCAGCTTCTGCTCCCCATCTCTGCTGGAGGCTGCTTCAGCATCTGTTCTGCAGGTAGCAAGGTTTGCATCTCATCTCTCTGTTACCCTGCTGGATCTGAGTGGGCAAGGAGCAGCTGGAGGGGAGGAGGAGACAGAAGGAAAAGATAGACAGTGAGGGTCTCAGTCCTGGCCCTAGACTCCCAATTCTAGGCCTGCAGATGCTGTCACCCAGCACCTAGCCACAGCCCCTCCAAGTACCCTGCCACTGCTGCCTCAGGCAGGGGGTGTGCCGGAGGATCAATGACTTGTCAGGCACAGAGCTGCACAAAACTAGGCAGCTGTGTGTCTTGTCTGCACTAGTTGTTACAGTTGCATTAGTTACCAAGATTATAATTCAAGATACATAGACAATTCCCAAGGGAAGAAGGAGGCCCCAGGTATGCTCAACTCAATTTGTTCTTTTAAAGGCCACATCCTGACCCCATCAAATTGCAGTCAATTGCAAAACTCTCCTTTGACGTCAAAAGAATCTGGATTTAGTTCTTATTGCTTTTATAGTTTATTGATTTGGTTTTGCACTCTGACAGCAAATGTATCTGGATTGCAACCAGATCTTGAGAAGGAGAGAGAATCCCTCTGGATTCTTCTCCTTTTCCCATTTAATAGGGCACAGTCAGATTTAAATCAAATCAAATCACAGGGTCAAATCCATCCCTGCTGTAAGCCCCAATGGAGTTACAACAGGGGTGAACTTGCACCATGCTTTAAAATCATTAAGTGTCTATGCTACTAACAACACCTTCAGTCAAAATTTCCAAATCTGGCAACCTAAAGTTAGACTCCTGTCAAGGTTCCTTCCGCACTCCGAACTCTAGGGACGTGCATGAAGGACCCCCTAAGCTTATTCTTACCAGCTTAAGTTAAAAACTTCCCCAAGGTACAAACTTTGCCTTGTCCTTGAACCCTATGCTGCCACCACCAAGTGTGTTAAACAAATAACAGGGAAAGAGACCACTTGGAGATGTCTTCCCCCAATATATCCCCCCAAGCCCTTACACCCCCTTTCCTGGGGAAGGCTTGGTAATAATCCTCACCAATTTGTACAGGTGAACACAGACCCAAACCCTTGGATCTTAAGAACAATGAAAAATCAATCAGGTTCTAAAAAGAAGAATTTTAATGAAAGAAAAGGTAAAAGAATCACCTCTGTAAAATCAGGATGGTAAATACCTTACAGGGTAATCAGATTCAAAACATAGAGAATCCCTCTAGGCAAAACCTTAAGTTACAAAAAGACATAAAAACAGGAATATACATTCCATTCAGCACAGCTTATTTTACCAGCCACTTAACAAAAGGAAATCTAATACATTTCTAGCTAGATTACTTACTAACTTAACAGAGTTTCTGAGACTGCATTCCTGATCTGTTCCCGGCAAAAGCATCACACAGACAGACAGACCCTTTGTTCCTGCCCCTCCACCCCAACTTTGAAAGTATCTTGTCTCCTCATTGGTCATTTTGGTCAGAGAGGTTATCCTAGCTTCTTAACCCCTTACAGGTGAAAGGGTTCTGCCTCTGGCCAGGAGAGATTTTATAGCACTGTATACAGAAAGGTGGTTACCCTTCCCTTTATTTTTATGACAACTCCCAAACTCATATTTAGCACCAAAGTAAATTTTATTTGTAGATGCCTAACTATAGATTTAGGAGCCTAATTTTAGGCACCTAGATTTGAAATTTTTGTCTTTGGGGTACTAAAACTGAATTAAAACCAGATTAATTTACCTTTTACCATCCAAGCTGTTGGCTTACTTTCTACATTTCTTTCCATTTAGACAGCAAAAGCAACCTGGTTGGTTTCACCCGTGAGTATATGTTTCATTTTCCGGCTCTCCTGCACTAGCTCAGTGTTGCAATGGTTGCAAGGGAAGGCTTACATTGGAATTGTTCTTCTTCCACTTAATTTAAACCCATTTGCACATTAATTGAAAGATAGGGTAAGAAATGGAGCAGAAACAAGGCAGAGTGAAATAACACAGGGACACTGAAAAAAGGAGAAGACAGAAAAACCTTAATGAGAACATAAATAGTCTGTATATTGTACATAGGGTTTCTGCTTGTGGCAGTCTCACTGGGAGAGTTCTGGCCCTACACAGAACAGCCTTTAGTTAGGAAGACAAGGAGAATGAGAGAATATCTTTCATTGGACCAACACATTTCAGACCAGATGCTGACGTGCTGGAAATTAGCGTATGCCAATTTGCACCAGCTAAGGATATGATGCTATATTTTTACACTGCATCTCCTTTGGGGGAAAAATGGGTTTACATTAAAGGATGGAAAGGTTTGCAAGTCGAGCTAGGTTTGTGAACCCTGTGACCCTCCCTGCAAAAAGAGATAGGGACCGACTTTCAGCAGTGCTGAGAATCCATGGCCCCAGTCAAACTCTGTCGGATTGGGGGCACCCAGAAGCTCTGAGAATCAGGCCTGTGGTTGGTATAATTCACCTAAGCATGGTTCAAATCCCAACTTCCAACCAAAAGTATCTCCACATGTTCTCACTGATTTGTCATGAAAAGACCATTTTTAGTTCCAGGGAGCTTCCGACAGAAATTCAGTTCACGCATTGATCATCAGAATGTGCCATATGGGTTTTCAAATGGCCACCGGGCTGTTATGATAACAACTAAGTGGTGGGATTTGGTCCAGCACAGAACACAACATTATAAAGGCTGTGAGCCCTAATGCTTTTAGGAATAAGCTGATCACTGGCTCGGCTAACGAAGAATTTCCCCTCTTCTCCGGTGTTGTTGTAGGTTGCAGGTTTTATGCTTTCTCCGAAACATCCAGCATTAGCTGGAGTGAGAGACTTACTAGACACTGTGTAGTAATACCTCTGCCCTTATATTATCCCATCTTGAACCATTAGCCTCCCTGTGGCGCTGGCTCAGAAGCGGTGGAAAGGTGCGGAGTGGTGTGCACACAGACATGTTCAAGCTACTTTCTGCTATTGTCAGGGATGATCTGACAGCTGGAAATGGGGTTGAGTGGCTGATGTCGATCCAGGGACAAGTAAATGGCCACCTTCTTCAAGGCAAGAGACACATTTCTTTATAAAGTGCTCCTCGCTCACATGCTCGGAAATTACTAGGTTCAGGCTTTGTTTGTGAAAGGTGCTTGCTTTACAGCTCCGGAATCCAGAGTGCAGTATTTATCCATAGAAGAGCATGGACAGCAGCAGAACAAGCTTCATGCCCCTACACCTTGCCTCCCTCCTTGGTCAACATGCCCCACTTCTTACCTCAAGGATCAGAGAGGTGTTCAAACCTCAATGCCCGTTCAGTGCTTGAGCTCTAGTCTTAGCTAATACTGCTGAGGGGGGTGGGGCATTGTAGTGTTGGGTACTGTGATGTGGTCACTCATTCAGGTGAGACCACCAACTCGTTTCACACAGGATTTACTAAGGCGCCACTGGAGGTCAGCAACCCCCAGCCGCTACTGACCTGTTCCACATTCAGCCATGTGATCTTCTAGAATAGACACAGTATTCCATGGCCAATCGCCATAACTATCCAGGCTACCGAGCTACCCAGGCTTCACCACTGAAGTGCATCCCTAGAAGTGGATGGTGAGAATTTAAATACTAGTGTCACATGATGGGCCCTGCCTGCAGCAGACTATGGCACAAGTGGTGCCCCTGCCTCAGTTCCCCTTTTCTTCCAGAGACTCCAGGAACTCCATGGCAAGCTTTCAGAGCATACGTAGCCCTTAGTGGGGTGAATTTATTACAAAAGGTCCCACAACCATACCAGTAGTGCCCAGCACAGTCAAAAACAAGTCCCAACAGTCCATCAACACCAAGAAAAGTTCTGGCATCTCTCCCCACAGTCCAGCTCTCAGCTATGGCTCTGATAGTTCTCACCCCAGCCCCTCTAGCTGGGGTGCTTCTCCATCTTGTCTCCTTCTCAGGTATGTTTCCACCTCTTGCCTGGAGGCACAGCAGACTCACCTCTCCATCCTTCCCCCATCATCAGCCCTTTGGGGCCTCCAGCTTCTGGCTCAAAGAGCCAGCAGGCATCTCCCTCTGCATCTCCCAGCCTTCAGCTCCCTCTGGCCTGGGGAAGTTTGTACGTGGGCCCCACACAAATGCCTTCTGCTATGACCTCTCTCACCACTAAGCTCTCAGGCCAGCTCCACTCCTCTTCTGCACTCTCTCCCCTTCACTGGATGCCCCCTGGTCTTCCCTCACTTGCCTTTGTGCTGTTGTCTCTCATTTATAACAGCCCCGCCCGCGTCATCACACTAAACTCAGATGCACCTGGTAGAACCGGAGCTCTGGGCCCCATTTAATTTAAGGGACCAGTAACCCTGTTTCAACTGAGGCATCTGAGATCACAAAGTGCTTTGAGTCTCCTGCAGTGGGAAGCAAGCTGATTTTAGGAGCTGGAGTGGCAAAGGGCCTATGAAATCACATGAGCTTTCTGGTCACCCTTTCGTGGAGGTTGGCATAGATTTATTTGAATTAAATAGGGAAAGATGACCTCTTATTACGGAACTACTCCTATATGTTTTTAATTGAGCCATTTCACCACACAGTGTGTAGCTATGTAACAAGGCATTGCAAATTGTAGCTTCCTTGTCATGGAATTCAGGCTCTGTTAAAAAACCAGTAAGGGCCCACAATTCACAAATAAAAGGCCAGTGCTTATGCTGAGAATGCAGTGGGCGCCCTACTCAGATTATTCTGTCAATACAGCACTGTTTGCAATCAGGGAGAACTCCTTTCTGACACAGATATCTCTCAGCAGGTATTTCATCCACCCAATTACTCCACTGACAAAAGAGGCAGCTTGCTGGGCCAGATTCTGCTCCCACTTATCTTGGCGTAAAATCAACAGAGCGACTCCAGATTGGTAAAAGTCTGGTTTATGGTGTGTTGGTTTCCCGGAACATTTGCTCCAAGTCCCGGAAGGGACGGACAAACAGAAGGACATCAGAGAATGCCTAATTTGGGGTTTGAAGCACCTTCATGGGAGGCTGTTATAGACCCAGCTATTCTCATTAGGGTTCTTACTCACATTGCCAGCAACCTGTAAGGAATAATCAGAATTTATTTTGTTCTATTGGGGGATAAAACCCCTTATGCTGACGAATGGCTCAGAGGCCCTTCGTTTGGGTTAAATGTAAGAAGTGATCTTCAAGAAGCAGTAGCGGTCTCCAGGACAAAGGCCACACGGGAATGCTAATGCCTCGGGAGGAGGGGTGTTTACTGAATTTGCTTTGGGGATAAAGAGGTGTGGGGGACAGATATGGGACAAGGAGAGAGAGAGAGAGAGAGAGAAACAATCAGAAACAGACTGAGAAGGGTAGAAAACACACACAGCGCCTGGAGAAGCTGGCTGAAAGAGGCTGGGGGGGTGGGGGTGGGAGCAAGGGAATTATCTCCTGTTGTTTGCGTTCTTTCTTGTGTTCAGGGAAATAAGGCTTCGTGCATCCTCTGTAAATCCACAAGATTGCATCAAAGGTACCACACTCCTTCAATTTCTCCTCCTAGCAGAGGCAACCTGGAGGGCCTTGAACTTTCACTAGCCGCTCAGGTCAAAAGGGGTAATAATACCGTACAAAGTCTGCTGGAAAAACGAGTCTTCTCCTGCTGAGCTGAATCCACAGGTATGAGCAGTTCTTCTGAAAATGAAAGCCATCGCTCTTCTCATCTCGCTTCCCACCATGTCTGTCATGCCGGGCCCTGTGGAGATGCTGACACCCCGAAATCCTGAAGAATAGCCTCAGAGAAAGTAGGGCAAGAGAGCAGAACAGCTCCAGCTCCACCCCTTAGCAGAACCGAGGGACTCAGAAATGCCAGCAGCTTGGGCTTTGGAACGTCAAGACAAATGTAGTGGTCTGACTGCGCAGTACACCCTGGGATGAAGACACAGCACCCACAGAACCATCCGTGCAGAATACGTACAACTTAGAGTTACCAAAGCCCTGGACTCGAGCAGCTCTGAAACGTGGGGGCAAGTGAAGTCTGAACCTGGATTGGATCCAGAATTTGCGCACAGTCCTGGAACAAGCAGTGTAGACCCTTTGGGGCCCCCCAAAGGAGGTGCTCATAGTCATGGTTCCCCACGTGCCAGTTTCCAACACAAAAGGAGGCAACAGCAGCCTGGAAGCTGGAAAGCCAGGACCCTGAGGAGTTGCCTCAGCTCAAGCGAAGGAGACAAGAGAGCTGCACAGTGTCCACACACACACCTGTCTAGCCAGCCCCTAGGAAGTGGGATGCTGCTGCTGGATGGAGAAAATGCTGTAGAGCGGGGTGGGCAAACTTTTTGGCCCGAGGGCCACATCTGGATATGGAAATTGTACGGCGGGCCATGAATGCTCACAAAATTGCGGGATGGGGTGCAGGAAGGGGTGAGGGCTTCGACTGGGGGTGCGGGTTCCGGGGTGCAGCTGGGGATGAGGGGTTGGGGGTGCAGGAGGGTGCTCTGGGTTAGGACAAAGGGGTTTGGAGGGCAGGGGCGCAAGAGGGGGTCAGGGGTGCAGGCTCCAGGTGGCGTTTACCTCAAGCAACTGCTGGAAGCAGCAGCACGGTCCTCCTCTGGCTCCTACGCGGAGGTGCAGCCAGGCGGCTCTGCATGCTGCCCCATTAGCAGGTGCTGCCCCTGCAGCTCCCATTGGCCACGGTTGCCAGCCAATGGGAGCTGTGGGGATAGTGTGCGGAGCTGGCTGCCCCTATGCGCAGAAGGCAGAGGCGGGACATGCCGCTGCTTCCGGGAGCTGCGCGGAGAAGCTATAGGAGAAGTCACGGTTGGGCATTCGTGGAGAAGGGAGCGGGAGCTTTAGTTACATCCATATAATTCTATAGAGAAGTTTGCAAAGGGAATTCTGAAAGCAAGGAGCCAGGTGAGTTTCTTGTGGTGTAACCTGTGAACTGCCCCTCCCTGGATGCCCTGCTGTGCTGTAAGTGACCGTAGAAAGGAAACCACCCTCACACCAGGGTTTGGCACTAAGGGCTCAGTCCTGTCCCCAGCGTTACTGCCCACCTGCAACTATTTTAAAGGCACCAGAGCTGCCCATCTGCAGGCCAGCAAGCTGGGATTCTAAGCCATTGAAAGCCGGGGCGTTCAAAGTGAAGGCCGACGCTTGGACTGCAGCCTAGCCCTGAGAACGAGGCATGGGCTTCCCCAGGGCTGCGGGGCCCAGCACGGTGCCTGAGCCGGGGACGGAGCAGCAGCCTCGTCTCTTTTCTGTCTGAGACTGTGAACGTCGTGCTAGCGAAAGGCTGGATTGTTAGCCCCGGAGACCAAGCTTCTGTGCCTAGAATAGGGGCGACCGGGGCTGCAGCCATGCAAGCTTCCCCCAGGCCATTGTGCCTCAAGCGCCTGCTCCGACTGCCCGGCTGGGGCAGTTGCCTCTCCCTTCCCTCCTGTCATAGGCCTCACCTGCTCCCTCCCCAATGCCCACTGCCCTCCACACACCTGCCTCCTTCTCCCCTGCCCTCTGGCGCCCCTTCCACCACACTGCCTTCACCCCCTGGCTGTCCCTTCTCCCTCACACAGCACAGGAACCTCCCCACCCCACAGCACAGCCCCCTGGCTCACCCCCCAGCTGGATTCCCCTCAGTCTCTTCCCCAGGCCAGTTTGGGTTTCCCTGTAACACTCAGTTTATCCCCCTGACACAGTCACTTTCTGAGTTGTCCGCAGGCACGTTAGATCCGTTGCTCGCCAGCTCCCGGCTGGGGGGAAACCCGTAACACGAGGCCTCTGTAACCACTGATGCTCGGGGAGCCAGTTCAGCACATTAGCACTCATCAATACCCCGCGGTGTCCACCCCAGGGAGGAGCGCTGCTCCCTGCAGACTGCCTCCTAGCACGGATGCTGCAAGGCACCGACCACCAATCCGGCAGCGCTCTGATGCGTTACTGTGGCCTCGACTTCACTGCTCAAAACGGTGCCTTTTTTTTAAACCTCAGGGTAAGTCACACACGTAGGACAGTGAAGCCAGCCACTGACGTCAGCTCGGTCTGCACGCAGAAGCGTATGGCGTACAGGCATGGCGCGTGAGCTGTACGCCCCAGGGAACGGCTCTGGCTATGGGGCAGGGCACTAGCAGTTGGGCAGGCCTCTTGGCTGGTTTGAAGCCAGCCAGTCTCAGTTTTCTGAGGTTTGTCCCTGTCCGGTACTGATAGAAAAGGGGCCATGGTCTGGGTTCATTGTGGGAGACACAGGATGCCATTTTGCAGCGCACGCTGCTCTGCCCCCAACCCCACTGGCGTGACCTGGCATGCACCATGCATGCCGAGCCACACTGGCAGGGCTGGGGCCATGCCCTTCCGGAAGTACCTGGATGTCCTGTATTCTGGGGCTGCATCACCCTCCCGTGGCAGGGAAGGAAGGGACAGCCGGAGGCAACAGGATACTATCCTGCTAAAAATAGCAGGGTAGGCATGGGAAGCCAGGCGTGGGCATGTAGAGAGCCGGGGAGGGTATATATCCGAGGGGTTCGGACATGCAGGGCACGCAACTTGCCAAAGCCGTGTCTGACCGGCTACGCTGCTGTTGATACGTAGGCCTTCTCTTCACGGCTTTGAGTCGGGCATGTCCTTGTTCTACTGCAATGGGAGTTTTATTTCAGTGGACCGTGATCTCTAAGTAACCTCCAGCAAGAGGTTGTTCAGGGAAGAATAAGCAGCCGTGTACTGCTGGAGTGGACCAGTATGCAGCAGAAACTCTTAAAAATGTAGGCTAGATTTCGGACAAAGGGAGGGGCCTGTCCCTTAAATGCTGCCACCGGGGGTAGCTGTGCATTGGCTCATTTGTAGGCGCTTTGGGGGTGAGGACTGTCTTTTTTATCATGCGTGTGCACTGCACTTTGCACAATCTTTGGTCAGGGCCTCTGGGTGCCACCACAATACAACTCCTCCTGCGGAGGCTTGTACTGCCTGGAGGTAATTGTTCCACGCTGCTCTGCGCTGGTGAGGGCTCAGCTGGAGTACTGGGTCCAATTCTGGGCCCCGCACTTTAGAAAGGTGGGGACAAATTGGAGAGTGTCCAGAGGAGAGCAACAAAAATGAGAAAAGGTTTAGAAAACCTGACCTATGGAGAAAGGCTTAAAAACCTGGGCATGTTTAGTCTTCAGATAAAAAGACTGAGAGGGCATCTAATATTAGTCTTGAAATCCTTTATGGGCTGTTCTAAAAAGGACGGGGATCAATTGGTCTCCATGTCCACTGAAGGTAGGACAAGAAGTAATGGGCTTAGACTGCAGCAAAGGAGACTGAGGTTGGATATTAGGAAAAACTGTCTAACTATAAGGATAGTTAAACACTGGAACAGGCTTCCAAGGGAGGTGGTGGAATCCCCGTCATTGGAGGGTTTTAAGAACAGGCTGAACAAATATCTGTCAGGGATAATCTAGGTTTACTCAGGGCCGGTGTAAGGATATTTTGCACTCTATGCGAAACTTCCACCTTGTGCTCCCTGTCCCCTCCCCCCGGAGCATCGCTTATTATAAACTTTCAAAAATGAATACTGCATAATGTGGCATTGTTCATTAAAATTAATACACGTTCAGCTTGAAAATGTATTAATTTCATTATTTAGTCTACATATTTAATGAAAATAAATGGCCTTGGGTCTCTTGCAGGTGGCTAGAGTCCCTCCTGCCCTCCCCTCCCCCTGCCATGGATCTGGAAAGGGCTGTTTTGGGGATCAGAGCACAGAGCTGGGATCTGACTTCTATTCTCCACCCTGGCGCCAACTCACTGGATGACTTCAGGCAAGTTACTTCCCTGTTCTGGGCTTCAGCTCCCCCCAGCACTAAGGTGTGAAATGGTTCCTTGCTCCTGGGCTGGACAGTGCAATGCAGGCGGGAGGGGGTGTCTGAAGGCCTGTCTTCCCCACAGGTGTGAGGTGAGGACAGAGTTCCAGCCTCCATCATGACCGTCCTGGTTGCTTTACTCTGCCCCCCGCCAATCGCTGCTGAAGCCCCTTACTCAGAGCGTCTGGCCCAGGGCAGAGGCGTCAGTGTCATTCTGGGCCTGATTTTCAGAGATGCTGAGCACTTCAGGTCTTACTCAGGCAAAACTCCCACGGATTGCAAGGAACCCAGCAAGCTAATCTCCAGCCCCGTCACAGCAAAAGCTGCTGGCCTTTGGGCTATCGCTAGGCTGCCGTGCAATCCTGTTCGCTCCTCCAGCCCTACATTAAAAACCCTTTGGGGTGGGGTGGGAACAGGAAGAAATGGTGGCAGGGGTTTAATGGAGAAATGTAAGGCACTGGTGATGATGCTCTCAGTGCATCATGCCCTGGTTTGGTTGCCTTCTCTAAGGGAAGTAAGAGCCTAAGGGACTTCACTGGGAAACGGTTGCAAAGAAGTTGGCACTCAGTTCCCCAAGCCTGGCGTGCAGCATGAGCACAGGGGGAGGGAGGGCACCGAACCAAGCGGTTCTCCCACATGTGACTGTTCTCAAAGCTGCATGTGTGCTCGGGGCATTTCCCCGCGGCCACTTGCAGGGGCTCTAGCCTGCGGGACAGCTGGGCACACCACAGTGCTCTTGCAAAGCCCCCTCACGCCGATCCAGGCTGGACCCCAGCCACCAGTCCCTGAAGAGAAGCAGGTGCTCGTTACCTTTGGCATCTGCCCTTCGAGTCCTGCCACCTCCAGTCTCCTCCTCGCCCCCAAGAAGAGGAGAGCAGTGATCCACAGGATCCCCAAGAGAGACAAAGCCAGCTGGAGATTCGGCCGTCTCATCGGTCAAAAGTCCCGCCTGGCTGGGCGCTGCATGGGGCGGGGGAGGAGGAGGTACCAGGTGTGGAGGGGGTTGGGGAGTGGGGAGGGAGAGGCTGGCTCAGAGCAGGAGCTGCAGTGCCAGACAGTGTCAGGCTCTCCGGGAGGCAGGAAGATGTCGGTGTGTGTCTGGCTGTGTCACCCTGGCTGGCAGCCCCCCAGGAGCAGGGGGAGGTGCTGCCGGCTGCACTGTTTCCCCTGCCGCTGTCAGCCACGGCATCCCCCAGCTGGGAGCTATAGTGTAAAAAAAAATTGGGGGGCACCGCTTTTTGTCACCCCCAAATCTTGGTGCCCTAGGCGGCTGCCTAGTTCACCTAGTGGTTACACTGGCCCTGGGTTTACTTGGTCCTGCCTCAGGGCAGGAAGCTGGACTAGATGACCTCTGGAGGTCCTTTCCAGCTTGACATTTCTATGATACTATGATCATCCCTATCAGCAGATCAAGGCCGGCAGGACCTAATTACATGTGATTAGGGACTGGAACAATAGAGACTGCCATTAGAAAACCAATCAGAACCATTCTGTATCTTATCTGCACAGAAAGCTGGCAAAATGCCAAGGAGGCAGTTTACAAAAAAAAAAAAAAAAAGAATTAAAGCAACAAAAGAGATTAAGGGAGAGGGGGCACCGACAGGAGAAATCAGAACAGGAGACTGGTTCACGTCAAAGTGAAGGCAATTATGAGGAATTGAGAGTCGGAATGTCAAATTCCCCCCATATGCATTCAGATCACGTCCCACTCCCTATTTCTCAGCAAAAGGGACTGTTCCAAAATGAAACGGCATTCATACATCAGAGTAAAAAACACAGGGAGACCCTGAATGCTACATTCCACCTCCAAAGCAACGCTTTATGGACAAATGATGATACAGGAACATCGAGCTCTCTATACTCAAAACAGACCATTTAATATTGAAGGTAGACAGGGGTACTGTTTCTTGAGGAAGTGGGTGCAGCCATGGCTCTGCCCTTGCCCCCCCCCCGCTTCGCAGACTATACCACCAGCAGCAGCCCTAAACTATCATGGTTCTTGCATTCAGTCCTTCCTTTGCAATGCTCCTGTTAACTTCAGCAGGGTTTTGTCTGAGTAAATGCTGGAAGATTTGGCCCCAAAGCAGACTAGGGTAGGACTCTGCTTCCTGGCCATTCCAATACCTCAATGAGTTTTAATAGAGGGGTTGTCTATTGGCATTACTAAACACAGCGGTCCAAGGATCCTACAGAGCCTGTGAGAGAGCTCTCAGTGATTTCTATCACTTCCGCTTCCCCAGTGGGACAGGCCTGGTGACATGCACAGGACAGAGCCAGATTCTCCACTTCAGCTGTTGGAAATCAGGACAGCTGATAGCGTAACACATCTGTGAATAGCCAGGATTTCCTAGTTGTCTGTATCCTGTTCCCTGTGATCACTTGGTACATCAGTGACAGCCAGGGGAGCACTCCAGTTCTCCTGCTCCATAGAGCACAAGCTGCTTGAGCTAAAGGAGACGCTGAGCAGCAAAGAGTCAGCTGCCATACAGCCAAGCACTTCTGATTCTATCCAGTGGAGGGCGATGGTGTGCAAGCATGTGCACACACGTGCATGCCAGGTCAGGACAACTGGCTGACAAGAATGACGCACCAAGACTTGCTGAGGAGCAATCCCAGCACATATCCTAGAGTGGGGCGCTCTTCCCCACGCCCTCAGCAATTCAATACAGAGTTCTTCAGGGCCGAACTTTCCAAACAATGAAGGGCTGGCGGACACATGTGGGGAAAATACCATTCACTGTTCTGGTTTGCAAACCAAAGGAGGACAATCCCCCAGCCAGTGCATGAAATACATCCTGAGCATTTGCACAGGGAGTGAGAGGTTCGGGGAACTCTTGGGCAATGCAGCTACTCAGCACAGCCATCAGATGCGGGGGTTCATCCCTGGCTGCTCCGTCCTCCGTGAGAGGCAGCTCCTTGCTCTCCAACTTGGTTAATTGACAATGGTAACAGGGCAGATGTGTTGTGTGCCACCCAAAGATGGGGAATGAGGTCACAAGACAAGTTTCCAGTGGGGACCCACGATTTAAAGTAACAGAACAGAAAATACCCAGGCAAGTCTGTGCTGTCATGTCAGCTTTCTTTTTGGGCCTGTCGTATCTGGCTGGAGCTGCAGCTTCAAACAATTTGCATTCAAACATGGCAACACAAAGAGAAGGTCTGAATTAGGTACAATGTGTGCTCTGCTTGGAGCAATACAAGCCCACCAGTGCTTTAGAATGGGGTGGAAGGGTGAAAAGGGAGGAGTTTCCTCTGTCGATCAGAAGGACAGACTCATGGAAAGCCATTTTTTGAACTCTTCAAGGCAGAGGCTGCCTCTGTCTGCTTGCACCTAGCATGACAGGGCCTTGATCTTAACTGGGGCTTCTAAACACTACAATAAAACAAATAATTAATAAGGTTATGATGGGTGGCATGTTACACATGGACTTCAAAGTTCTTTTTCTTACCGTGCGAGCAAATGTTCAGTCTTGGGAAAATGTACTGTGGTGTTAGTTGGGTATTTTCATGGTTCCATGTAGAGGGAGCCACATGAACAGCAGGAAAATTTGCACTGTCCTGGGCTTTGATCAGAGTCCATAGGTCCTGGAACTAGGGGTGCTGGGGCTGCTGCCGCACCCTCTGGTTTGAAGTGGCTCCCATCATACACAGGGTTTACAGTTTGGTTCAATGGATCTCAGCACCCCCACTACGCACATTGTTATACCACTGCTGTCAGAGTCAATTCTTGAGGCAGAGTTACTCTCTGGCAATTGGACATTGATGTTGGGCTGAGATTCCTAAAAGAAGGGATTCCCTGCCTGCTGTTTGTGACCACCTCTGTTCCAGGACTAATGTAAATAAAAAGCTGCACTTAGAATATACTGAGACTCCCCATCATTGAGTGCTGATTTCTTCCCCACTGGGATGCTTACCTGCAAGACCCTGGATAACTGATACCACTTAGCAGCGGGGCGAGAATAATCATCGTAATTTCAGCCACACCTCCTTTCACGCTTACTGTTTGGATCTTTAACTGCACCATGAACACTTGCCCTGTGCCCTTGTGAGGCAAGTGTGGTGAATGCTCTCATCTGGTTCTGTACCTGCTGTGAACACCATGCAAACACTAACTAATTCACCCTCACCGTGGCGTGTGCGGGAGGTAAGCATTGTCACCATTCGGAGGGGAGAGCCGAGATAGAGAAGTGGTAGGCTGCCTCAGCCAAGGTCACCCAGTGAATCTATCTTATTGGAGGATTTTATACTGCCCTCTATCACCACGCCAGATTTCTCAGTCTGGTTTTCTCTTCTCTTACACTTTTCCCAATCCCTTCCTCCTCAACCATCTTCACTGGAAGAGAAGAAAGACGTTACCCTTCATGTAAGTAGAACCGAATAATACAGAGCAGTTACTCATGTCTGCAAAGCACTTCCAACAACAGCTGGACTACTGAGACTAGTAATTCCTTTCAAGTAGTTCCCCAAATTGCTGTCAGACCAGACTAATTCCAAATCACGACCAAACTGGCCTGGATCCAGATGGTGACTTAGAGGTGAAAGACTTTGCAGATACTCAGGTGCTTGTTTATCCATTTGGCATAGCCCTGATTTAAATGTTTGCTAAATACCCTGGAGCACGGGAGTGAGAAACCTATGGCACAGGTGTCAGGCTGCAATGTTTGTCAGAGAATACATAACAGACAGCACTGCCCAGTGCTCACGTCTTTAATCTACACTTCAGGAAATAACTGGAAGTGGAGCCTTTTGGAAAGATAATATCCTTAGACAGAAATTAAATTGCTCTGGCTCGATACAGATTCCCCTTGCATTTTTCCTGGTGGTAGGGTCAGAGTATTCTTGTGATGTGAAGCTTTTTACAAAGCAATTTAAAAAAAGACTATAATAAGCCATGCAGCACCTGTATTTATGTTCAGCTTCAGCAGCTATCACCTTTCCCAAATCCCTAACAGCATTGATGGAAGGAGGGACTATGGTTCAGGTATTGGACAGGGCCTCAGGAGGTTTGCAGTCAGGTCCTGGCCCTGCCACAGACTTTGTGGGTGATCTTGGGCAACTCACTTAGACCAAGATTTCCAAAAGCAGCTAGTGATTTTTGGTGCCCTATGAGACCTATTACAGGGGCTGATTTGCAGAAAGCATGGAGCATCCACACCCTGACAATCAGGCCTCCTTGGGTCTCAGCTAGGGTTCTTACCGTGCATTTGAAGTGCCCTCAGGGAGTTTAGCTCTGCACACTTTTAAGAGCATTATGCTAAAGCAGACAAAGGCACTTTTAGTGTGCAATGAGTGTCCACAGGAGGAGTTAGTGCAGAGCAACTAGTGCAATGCAAATTCACACCCTGCCTTGCTACTCCCATTTTAAAGTGGGGCAAATCAAAGCATACTAGGGAACTGGTTAGTGTGCATCAGCAGGGTCCACATGGATTCCTAGTCCGCAGCCAGCTGGTGCAGGGTACATTTACATCCTGGTTTGCATGAATTAAGCAATAGTGTAGATAAGTCCTTAGTCTTTCTGTGCCTCACTTGCTCATCTGTAAAATGGGGATGATAATCTCTCCTTTCTCCCACACATTATCTGCCTTCTTACCTTGTAAACTCTTTGTGGCAGGGGATGTCTCTTACTGTGTGCGTTCAGCCTTGATCTGGGGCACAGCCTCTAGGCTACTGCAGTACTAATAAATAAGAGTAACTGGAAATATTTTGGCCTGAGGACGCTATTTAGAAGATCCCTGATAACACTAATACATTTCACAGGGAGAAGGTCACCCAACTTTGTCCCATCCCCTGACTAGCGGTGCAGCACCTCAGGAAGTCATTTTAATAATCAGGATCTCTAGGCTTGGTCTATTTGCTTCATTTAGTGTAATTCTTACTTGAGACTCTATGCGACTCTTCTTTTCCCCCCTCTTCACCTATTGGCTATGTTGTCACAGCCCTGCTGACAAAAATACATAAGAGAAAGGCATTAGATACAGTTGCTCCATGGAAACATAAGCTTCAGGCAACTCTAAGCTGTTTCTTCACTGTTCAGTGGTTGTGAGGTTGCCGCTTGTCCTGTTTTGGAATAGTATGTGTTTTATTCACTACAGCACCCTAGGGGCCTGAGCAAATCAGTAAACTAACACTGAGATTAAAAATGAAAAAAGGTCTGGAGAGTTCAGGAATAAACTGAAACAGGAGAGAACCACAGGGCTTGGGAGGCAGTGTTTTAGAGACAACATGGTATTTTTGGACTTCACCCCAGCACTCATTTTTCAGGAGCCCTTGGACTTCTGGGGGGCAGTACTGCTGAAAAACGGATGGTGCTCGTGTAGAGGAGGGGACAGCTGCTCTTTCACTCAGAGCCCAGGCTGGAACCAAAGGTGATGAGCGGCAGGTTGTTTTTGCTGGGGAGCTGTCATAGACTCCTCCCAGAGCGCCCCCTGATGGTATGACCTAGCACTGCAGCACTCCCACCTCAGTTTCCCACGCAGTGACCAGCCAACTCCTGCCATACAGGTGACCTAGCCAAGCAGCTTTAGAGAGTTCCACCCCTTCTGGGCTAGCAGCATCCCCAAAGTAATCACAAAGTCTTCACTCCAGCATCACACCAGGCCCAGCCCATCCATCCCCATGTGGCTGCGTTCTCTCCTCAGCCCCTCCTGGGAGTTACTCCCTGGCCTTTCCACAGGCCTCTGCCTGCCGTGTGCTCCTGCCTTCTGGCTCTGCACAGCCTCTGCTCTCCCCCCAGCCAGCCCTTAACTGCCAGGCTGTCCTCCTTCTAGCTCAGCCCACAAGTCTCTGACTCCCCTCTGGCCCAGTCTTTATACCCCTTCCCCCATCTGGCCTCACCAGCTTCCTCCTGGCCCAGACATCCCAGCTTCAGCTCCCCTGTTCTTCTGGTTCCTCAGACCAGCACAAGCCCATATGCTCTCCTCCCCCGCCAACAGCCATCCCAGGGCTTTGCTCCTCTAATCTCACGCCTTGCACAGGTGTAGCAGGGCAGGACCAATGGAGCCAGGCAGACTGGCCCCAAGCCCCTTGGTCTTTAAAGGGACAGGCCACCCCATTACAGACCCACGCAACTTTAGTTCATCTGGAAGATCCAGCACAAGCAGATATTAGGGCTGCTTGTAGATGTAAGTACAACTCAGGGGCCAGATCCTCCAGGCCATTAAGGCTGCTTCATGCTGCTCTCTGAAGCCAACTTAACCAGCCACTTGAGGATTCCCCCAGTGCAAGGGAACCCTTTGGTGGAGTAGAGCTGCTGGAGCAATTTCTGTGCCACCCCTCCCTCTCAGCGACTCCTGGCTGGCATGGCACAGGTGATGTGACCACCAAGTGCTGGCGATGTAAAGGGAAGGGTCTCCAGCAATGACCCCGTGACATTGGGATACCAACCCAGAAGAGCCCTGCACTGTACAGCCCACCCCCAGCATGCAGGGTTTGGGAGGCGCTTGGTATCTTCACCACTTACCCAGTGTTCTCCTGGTCCCTGCATCCTTCCTGTCTGTGCTGGAATCCTCAGCTCCGGCTGGGCATGGCCCCACATTGCCAGAACTTTGCTTCTCAGACTCCCTGAGGGTCACCCTGCCCCGGGTCCCCAGTGTCCAGGTTACTATTTCATTTACCCCTTTGCACCAGACCAGCAGACGGTGTAAACCGGCCTTGATTTCAGTGGAGCTGAGGATTGGCCTGCTGGATGCTTCCTGAGCAAACCTCTTAGATTGCAGCTTTGTCTCCGTCACATACGCACTTGTCTGTAGTTGTCAAGCCGCTCGCATCCCCTGCCTCAAATGCTGTGCCGGGTTCCAGATGTAATTGGACAAGAGTGAGGGACAGGCTCAGACTGTATGCGCCACGGGGCTTGTTTGCCTCCTGTCACCATTCAGCTTTCTACCACCTTCATGCTCTGCAATCAATGCAGTCCTGCCGGGGTGGGGGGGGTGATCAATGCACAGGAGGCTCTGTCTGCCCTCTTAGTAGGGCCAAACTGAAGCCCTGGAGATTGACTCTGTCTCTGTACAGAACAAGCAGAGCAGAGGCAAGCTGCCCTTACCCTGCTCCAGCCCTGTGCTTCAAGGGGATCTAGCTCTGTCTTGCTGCATGAACTTGGGCTGCATGGACAGTCGTAGAGTCACAACTGACTCTGGACTCCCAGTTCCATGGTCCCAGTTCAGGAAACCATCCCTAGTTAGGACGGCATTTAAGCACATGCTTAAGTCTCAAGTAAATAGTACTTAAATGCATGCTTAAAGTTAAGCACATGCATATGTGCTGTCCCAAATAGGGGTGGTGTCCGGCATGGGGGCTGAGATTAGTATAGTCTCCTAGCCCCTTTAATCCCAAATCACTTCACAAGCTATCTACACACAGGTACAGCTGCTGCTGAAATGCAGTCTCCCCTACTGTGGGAAGGGACCAGGCAGGACCCCACAGAAACAGCGGGGAGAAGAGGGGTTTTTTTCTTGGCCAGGATGACATCAGAATCTATTTAGATTCTAAAGCTGTTTGGGGCAGGGACCGTCAGGGCCCCATTCTCAGTGGGGCCTTTGTCATTACCTTAATAAATTTGATTAACAAGCAAGCTGAAGGGGAGGAATGGCCATACAGCTTTGGGTTGTTTCTAGCTAATATTTCTTTCGCTCTGCATCCTCCTGGCGCATCCCACTTTGCTTTTTGGCTGCTGTTATTGCGCTTGCAAACAGCACAGCCTGTTTTACTTCTCTGGCCTTTCAAATAAGAAGTTTAGTCCTTAATATACTTAGTATTAAATTCAGATTTCATTTCAAAACAGATTTTCAAAAACTATCGTCGATTTTTATCCAGCCTGGGGGAGACAGAGAGACAGGACAGACCATTTTCTAGCAATGTCTTTGACAAGATGTGAAATCTGATCTTCATTTTAAAATGAGGTGCAGAGATGCCTCTTCAGACCTGAAGAAGAGCTCTGTGTAGCTTGACCGTTTGCCTCCCTCAACAACAGAAGTTGGTCCAATAAAAGACATTACCGCCCCCACCTGGTCTTTCTATAGAAAAGTGACCATTTTCTATTGAATTTTATAGGACTTTCTCATAATTTAATTAAATCAATTTAGTTGCATCTGTGCAACTCCTTGTGTGGGCACTCAAACTGCTTTCAGAGTGGCTGATACCAATTTAGCTTAATTTGATAACCCTTGATAATCCTGCCTAGGTCTTGATGGTGTGAAGGGTTGGGTTCTGGTGCCCTCTTCTGTTCCAAAGCCAGTAAAGCCAATTGCATAAGGAAAGCGAAGGCTTTGTTCACACAGATCTCACTGGAGGCTGCACTGACCTCATCAGAGCTCTCTTTGGCAGGGCTCTAGTTGGGTCACTCCCTGGCAGGAAGCAGTAGCGAAGGGCCTTGCAACTCATGGGACTTTTTGACCTATGATCCGTTTCGGTGAGCAGCATGAAATCCCAAACTGCAGGGCAACCCCGAGTTTTGGGACTGAGCACGTGGGAGGCACGTTCTTGGAGATACAAGGAGGTCATCCCTCTCCTTGGTGTCCAGATGACCCCATCACAGGAGCCTTAGCTAACCTCAGAGTAGGCAGACACCAGGTCTCCCATCGTCAGAGGAAATTCACACTGATTATGCCAAGATCCACAGAGAATTATAATGCACCAAGGACAGAGAGCCAGAGATGTAAGGAAATGAGGCCCTGCTAGAGAGTTGGCCAGGTTCCTGGGGCATGGCCGCCTCCTGCTTTTTTCCCCAGGCAGGGGGTGCTGTACCAGGGATCATGGAGGGCATCCAGTTGTGGGGAGGTACAACATGCCAGTACTCTTGCCTGGAGTAATGAACCATCCCCCCACATGGCAGCAGCAACCCCCCTGCCCTGCTTGCCCTATGAGACCCACCTTTTACTGATGTTGCTTCTCAATCCAGCCATTAGGCCAAGGCCCAGTAGGTAGGAGGCGGGATAGCTAGGAGCACAGGATGGTGTGGTTGCAGAAGGAACCAGCGGGAGAAGTGCAGTGGGTAGCTGGTGGGGCAAGGGATGCAATTAACTCCAGGATCCTTCAGGCTGCGGCCATGTCTGGAGGTACAGCAGGCTCAGATCTTGCAGGGGAGGAAGAGGAGGGATTAGAAGCTGAGCGGGGCCCGGGCAAGTGCTGGGGACAGGAAAGGAGGGTGAAACAAAGCATTCAGTTCTTGAACGAGCTGTACAGCCAACTCAAATGAGTGTGGAGGAGACGGGCCCATGGTCTTACTCCCTTCTGCAGGCACCAGGGGCACAGACCCAGCACCCTGCTAAGGGGTGTAGCAGCAGGCAACCTCCTCTGTGCACTGGGGAGCCTGACTTTAGCTATGGGCCAGTGCAGAGTCTGGGGGAGATTGCTGTTGCCTCCCTTAGCCTGGGGTTATAGAAGGCCAGTCCAGCTGAGCAACAGCCACGGCTGCCATAACTTGTGTCCCTGCAGCGATGGCCCTGTGCAATGCTACAGAGGCACATCCCGGCCATTCCACCTGCTGTGCCTGACCCGGCCTGCCTCCCACACCTGGCAGAATTCCTCAGGGCAGCTTTGTGGGTGGTGCAAAAGGTACTAGAGAATTATCCGCATTGTAGACACAGCCCCAAGTTGGGACACAAGGCACAGCCTAGCAGGGTGTTGTGAATGTCAGCCCACAAGGTGATGTAATACGCTGGTATGTGTTATGGTGTAAGGGTTTGATTAACATGTTTAGAGTGTGCAAAGGGCTCGGGTGGAGCATCCTGCTGTGTGCATCGGAATTGTTGTTATTAATCACACTCAGCTGTTATGTGTGGAGTAACAACAGCGATTCACCCAATGACCAAAGGCTTCCTGGTGGAGATAACCCCAGAGACGCACCTGCATGTGGCCAGAATACACAGCTGCTTATCGTCCGGTCTGACTCGAGCCTCCTGCCTGCACGGCCCTGGGATAATGAAGCGGGTGGATTAGATTTCAGCCTTGGCTGTGTCTCAGCAGATCCTTGAGGTCCTCTGGGGGGAGCCTACTGAACCTGAACTCTGAACTCGTGTGGGGAGATAAGTTCATGGAGGCTAGGTCTATCAATAGCTATTAACCAAGATGGTCAGGGAGGCAACCCCGTGCTCTGGGTGTCCCTAAGCCACTAATTGCCAGAAGCTGGGACTGGATAACAGGGGATGGATCCCTTGATAATACCCTGTTCTGTTCATTCCCCTTTGAAACAGCTGGAATTGGCCACTGTTGGCAGACAGACTACTGGGCTAGGTGGACTATTCGTTTGACCCAGCATGGCCATTCTTGTGTTCTTATGGGAAGTTGCACGGAATTAATATGCCTGCGCACTGCTGCCCTCTACTGGATGGACTTCTGTGTGATGCTCCCACTATTGTGTGGCTGGAGGGCAATAAAGGGGTACAGGGGTTCTCAAACTTCATTGCGCCGCGACCCCCCGCTGACAACAAAAATTACTACACAACCCCAGGACGGGGACCAAAACCTGAGCTTGCCTAAGCCCCGCTGCCCGGGTGAGGGAGCAAAAGCTGAAGCCCAAGGGTTTCAACTCCAGGCAGTGGGGCTTGGGCTTTGACCCTGGGCCCCAGCAAGTCTAAGCCAGTCCTGGGGACCCCATTAAAATGGGGTCATGACCCAGTTTCGGGTCCCAACCCACAGTTTGAGAACAGCTGCCCTGGTATGATGCATTAGTAATGGGAATTCTCCTTTAGCTCAGGTAGCCAAGGTCTGTGTTTTGGAAATGAAGGTCAGGTGAGGTCTCTTTTCCCCCTGCAATAGAGGAGGGATGTCTAGAGGAAATAGAAGCAACATCTATGTCCCAGCTACGGGGCAGACAGGCTTGGTCACAGTTGTACATTAGGAGACAATATTCCTCGAGGCAGGAATGGAGTGTGCTCTAGTGCTTAATGCAACCAATAGGGAGGCAAGATTCCAGAGTTTTAATCTTGTCTCTGCCATTGACTCGGTCTGTGGCCTCCTCTGCATCAATTTACGCCTGTGTAAAACGGGAATACTAATATTTATGTACCTCACACATGTTGTGAAGTTTAATCTTCGAGGGCCTGGTTCTGTCACCCTTACACTGAGCAGTTGCCGAGTTTGCAAAGCCCCCTATGAACTGCTCTCAGAGTAAGTGGCTACTCACATTAAGGCTCGCACTGCCTGAGAATCCAGGGCTTTGAAGTGTGCAGTAATTTTATTATTACGCAGCAGGTAACCCAGCCAATAGACTGCCTTGGGTGGAGGATGCTGTGAAATATAAGTCATTCATCAATTGTGGACCGTGGTGCCCACTAGCTCTTTTTTTCTCCTTCGAAGGAGATAGAAAATTGGGCATGAGGCTACAGCTGTATAAATGTAAAGGTACCCAAATGATCAGTGTCTGATACGGGACTTCCATCAGGACCACACGTGCTCTACGTGAAGATCACACCCCTATATCAACAAGCCACGGCAGAGGTGGTTTTTGTCTAGGTGGGAAGGAGTATATGGATAACATCTATCTTTGTCACCAGCTTGAGACCCCCCCCATAGATGAGATGACAGGTGGCCAATAACACGCCTGACTCTGCCTTCGCTCTTCAGCACTGCCTTAGTGATGGGTCTTGCAGGCCACAGACTGCTTCGAAAGAAAGACATTTACCTTGTAACGACAGAAAAACCTCCCTCTCCCAATTCCCTACTTTGGGTGCACTGAGCACACTCACCCAAACTGAGCATGCACAGTCATCTTCACCGTTGTCACTGCCCTCTCTCTGCTGAAGCAGGCAGGTCGTTGGGGGGGAAGGGAGAAGTCACTGTAACGGTTTTCCCTTGAAGAAACTGAGGTTCTCCTGAAGCATCTGGAGTTTGTGTCAATAGAAACCAGGGGTAGAAATCGGGGGGAACACGCAAATGCTTTGTTTTGATAAAAATTGAAAGAAAAATCTGGCCGCTTTCCTGGCAAAGAGATTCCCACCCACCCCCTGGCTTTTGCGGCACACTTATAAACTCTCACGTTTTCTCACTTCTGTCGATCGTTATTTGTGTTGGGGTAGCACCTTGGGCCCCAGGCAGGGATCAGGTCCCCACTGTGCTAGGCACTATCCCAACAGATAACAAGGTGGGCCCTGATCCAAAGCAGTTACAGGGCTTGTCTGTGCGTGAGTCCGGACCAGAGGGGTGTAAATTCTAGTGCACACCAGAGTGTCACGTGCTACGTGGCCTGCGTAACCCCTGCTGATGCACACTGAAATGTCCTTGTGCACAATGCAGTACTGTTTGAAATGGGACGAAATTCCTGGGTGCTAGGGAACTTTCAGTGGGTGCCACATGGGCCAATTAGTGCACAACACATGGGTGCATACTAGAATTTACACCCCCTCTGTTGCAGAGTCACGCACTGTTTAAACAAGCCTATAATCGAAGTAGATTACTTCCAATCTTCCCATAGTATGCCTGCTAAGAAACCTCTCCTCTTGGAAATTCCCAGGGTACCATTCTCCTCCCAGTGAAACTGGTGTAAAACTCCACTGATTTCAGTGGGGTTACTCCTGCTTTACACCAGTCTAAATGAGAAGGCAAATCAGGCTCCCCAGGCCTTGTCTACACTGGGGAAGTTCCTTCCCAACTTCAAACTGGTATTAAAACCAGTTTGGGAAAAATTTCCCCAGTGTAGACAAAGCCTGAGGGTCCCATTCTGCTCTGTTTGCCTGACATCCCCAGGTATCTTTAACTAGACCACACATGGCCACAGTTGCCAACTTTCATGCGGTAAATAAGCATCCCGACTTTCACAATAAACCACAAAACAAGCTAATCCCATTTCAAAACAAGGCCAAACTCAGCCAATCCCTAAGAACCCCAACACTCTATGTGACTAGATCCCCCCCAGCGTGCAGTCTGGGACTGTGGTGGGCCCGCTGTGCACCCCTGACTCTCTCCCCGGCTTGCCCCTGGCCCCTGCTTGCCCCCCCCTTGCCGGTAACCAATCAAAAAAAAGAAGCAACAGGCTACAAACCAAAAACTAGCCAACAAGCAACTCACAAGCCAATTAAGCCAAAAACAAGCCCAATTTTTGCATTTTTTCTGCAGGTTTGGCATGTCTGCACGTGGCACAATCATCTTGTGACCTGCTCTTTGTAAAGATCTGTTTGTTGGGTAAAGAGCTGTCTGTGCCTCTCCAGCATAGCATTATCCTTTGCAGAGGCTGAGCACGGACGGGTCAATACACATTCAGCACCCCCCCCCCTGGATGCAGGGCCACATGTTCAGTGTTTATGTTTCACTGGATTACGGTGGGTCATGCCAACAGCAAAGCCTAACTGATCGTCTACTAGTGCATTTCTCAGCTGGTGCATTTCTTGGCCTAGTGTGCCAAGCCTATGCCAAAAAATGCTTGCAGCACTCTGCTAGGAAGGAGAAGAACAAAAGGATACTGCAGCTTCTTTCTTCTGTCATTGCATTTTCATACCCCGTTGCTTTCCTGCTGGTCTCCAATGCAGCATCTGTGCATTAGTACATTGTGGTGGCAACATTCCTTTACGTGCCCATGTTCCAGTGGGGCCTATCAGTGGAGGGAGGTATGTTTTGCCCCATGTATATGACACTTTAGGTAGCACTGAAATGATTAGTCCAGGGTGGCCAAAACCTTCCAGGCTTATGGAGCACACATTGTTACTACTCAGCCTCCTTCTCACTAACTCCTTCCCCTCACATTCCCTCCCTTTCTTCAGGGTCAGACACTTTGTTATGGGTTGAGCCTGTTGTCTGACCCTGGTCCCATTAACTCACAGCAACAGGAGCAGTGAGCAAAGGCAGGGAGGTAGTGTTGCTTAGTGGATAGAACACTGGACTGGGCTGCAGAAGACCTCGGTTCTAGTCCTGGTTCAGCCACTGGTTTTCTGGGTGACTGTCACTTCCCTGTGCCTCTCTTTCTCTATCTGTAAAAAAGGGGATAATGACACTGACTTCTCTTGTAAAGCGCTTTGAGATCTACTGATGAAAGAGGGGGGTATTGTTGTGTGCACTCATGCTGTGTGCTAGCTTCTTCCCTATGGCTGCACATGTGCGAAGTTCTAATGCCGTCTGAGCGGTGCACAAACCCCGGCAGCAGTGCTGGTCCAGAGATTAGGAGCGGGAATGTAGCATCCCTGATTTAGGATGGTACTTCAGCATATGTTTAATTTTAAGCAAGTACTTAATTCCTATTGACTTCATATGCAGCTGCTTAAAGTTGAGCATATATTAAAGTGCTGTCCTGAACACTGCTGACTTCCTGAATCAGAGCCCCTGCCATGAGCCTAATAACAGAAGGTGACAAATGTTACTATCCCACATTAATGCTTTATTAGATTAATCCCTAACATGCAGGCACTTCCTGGATGGCTAGCCAACCAACTGCTGAGTCAGATATCTGTAGCTACACACACCCCGTACTCATGGGTAAGATAATACAGCACTGTCAGAAAGAAGAGGAGGTGATGGCTCCACTGTCAGTCAAAACCGGTTCCCGGATGCATTGTGAAAGAAGTCATTTCCTGGATGATTTTTTGGTTTGTTTTACGTTCTATTGTGAGTTTCGAGACATCTGCAAAGCACTGTCATTTAGGGAAAGAAAAGGCCCAAAGGGAGGTCCTAGCATACGGTCTCGTTTCTTTGCTAAGGTACAGCCTGATCCCATGCCCATGGAAATGAATGGAAGTCTTTCCTCTGACTCAGTGGGCGTTGGATCAGAACCTTGGCAAGGCATTGTCCATTTTGCTTGTAACACTTAAGGTGTGTAGGACTAGATCTGCAGGCCCGGTCGAGCAGTGCTCAGCACAGGACCAGAGAATGTGGGAAGCAAGTGACTGTACACCACCTTTACACCCCTTCAATCCTGAGGTTATGCCAAGAGGAAAACCTAACTGACCCTTTACAATGTTGCCAACTCTCATGATTTTGTCATGAGTTTCCTGATAATGATTGTTTTCCTTAAAGCCCCAGCTCCTGGAGTCAAGTGGATCTGTGATGATTTCAGCCTTCATTCTTAAAGAAAATGGAAATTTCTAGCCCTCGTGGCTGTGGAGGAAGCATCCAGATATGACCCCAGTGTACCCAAAAGGCTCAAAAAGCAGAAGGCAAATAAAAAGAACCCCCAATCTATTATTTTTCCATAATCTCATGATTTGAAAGCCAATCTCATGATTTTTGGCAAGTCTGACTTGTGATTTTTGAACATTTGGGGTTGGCCGTACTGCTTTTACCAGTGTACTTCCTGGCTGAAGATGGCAGGAGTAGCGTGCCAAGCTTGTGCCTGTGTGTTCGCACTGGTTCAAGAGTAGAAGGATTTTAAGTCAGTATCGTCCCAGAAATTCTATCCCATGCATTTCCTTCAGTAGCTCCCCTGGTGTAATTGTTTTAATTCAGATGAGACCAGAGAAAGATTTTCAAAGATAACAGTACTGAAGCAAGCCCTGTCCCCGCTAGCACATTAAAAGCATGCTACAGAACCATTAGGGGCAGTTGTCCAGTGGCTTTGTGTTGCTTGAGCAGCACAAAATGGCCAGAAGTGGAGGGCCAAGGCTCTGGCCCTTATTTTTCCTTTGGACTCCCTTATTTTGGATGAACCTCCTCTTGTAATATCTTACCCCCACGGGCTATCCCCTTTTTCTTCCCCAATTCAGCAGAGCACGGAGTAGCTGTACATTGGAGTCAGAGACTGGAAGACCCCTTTGCGTCTCTACCGTACATTGCATGGCAAATGAGAGGTAGCACATAGCACTATCAGACCTAACAAAAGCACTTCCTGCAAACCTGATTCTAGCCTAGAGCCAGGCACCAAGAGCCCAATTCTGAGCACGTTTACACTGGCTTTACATCCATATAATTGCTATGACTTCAGTGGAGTTATTCCTGATTTGAGGCTTGATCCTGCAAGAGTGCTGAGTGCCCTGTCCCCAACCCAAAACTGACATGCTTAAGTCCAAGCACAAGCATCGTCCCCCTGAAATCAGCACTTCATTAGGACTGCGCACTTCCTAGTGTTTTGCCAGAACGCTCTGCACCTTGCAGGATGTAGCCCTTGTATGGATCTGAGGTCAGAATCAGGCCCAAACCTTTCCAAGGTGGATGGAGCAAAGATCTGGGCATCAGAGGCTCTATTTCTGACTCAGGCCATGATTTGTTGTTTGATTGTGGGCGAGTCACTCCCCGCCCTGTGCCTGTACAATGAGTGATAACAACATACCTAACAATCTCACAAGGGCGTGGAAGGATTCCTCAATAAACGTTGGTGAAGTACTCCAAGATCCACTGAGGAAAGGACTTTAAAATTTCGTTGCTGTTTTACTATATAACATTCCACTCAATATAGATTGGTGCTGTAACACCAGGCCTCTCTGAAGAGCAAAGCTGAGATGGAAGGAGGGAGACAATGCCGAAGGGTGAGGGCCCAGGATGGAAATCAGTGACAGGCAAACTTCTCTGGGGAAGGCAAGAGCCCATCTGACCCTTCATCCCCAGAAACACTCCCCGGGGGCGGGGGGAGGTAGAACAGAGTCCAGATCTAAAATCACCCCAAGTTTGGCTTTGCAAAACTAAAACCCAGCTGGCTAAAGTTTTTGCACAATCAGTCCCCTCCCCCATCTAGGTTTTCTGTCTACTTCTAATGCTACTTAATGATTCGTAATAACTGATCACAATAGCGCTAAGCAGGCCTATCATCCCCAAAGTACAACACCAACATTAACTCATTCATAGCACCCCAGGATGCTGTCAAGTTACTGTGCTCCTCATTTGATTATTGAGGTGAAGAGATTTGCCCGAGGTCATAAAGCAAGTCACTGAATGGACATTTGCCCTGGCTTAATTATTTGAGTGACTCAGAATTTTTCTCCTCTTAGCCTCTGCCCGTTCCTCCTCCTTATTGGGTGTGCATGTCCTCTGTTTGTCAAATACCTGTGGGACAATAACTCAGCTACACACAGTGTGACTGTGCGACCTAGGACAGTAACAAAAGGAACCTGCTCGGCAGTTCACACAACTGGTGCCTCCTGTCACATTCTTTCCTAGGGTTCTTATAATTATAGGGCATTGCAATGTTGACAGAAAGAACAAGAACAGGCATGTCTGCCATATGACACCGAGAGTGTGAGCTGATCCTCTCATCGTGTCAATGAAGTTTTGAAAAAAACAAACAACTCCCCCCCTCCCGAAATGTGTAGACGGACCCTCAGGGCTTAAGGGATCAGCAGCAGCTTCTGGCCTCAGACATTACTGTCTGCACTCAACCCAGGATGCTCGTGTGATCAGATGAGCTCTCCCGACAGAAGGAAATATTTATCTCTGTCCCATCCACGAGTAGACACATAAGCATTAGCGCTGGTTCAAAACTACGACAAAAAATAATCTGCCAAACTAGCAGCTGTTGGTGATGGAATTCAACATAGGAAAATTTCCTGCCGATAGTTGGTCAAAAACAGGGAGGGGGGAAAAAACATGGAATTTTTTCCTCAATTTTTCCCACTGAAATGTTGATGATTTTTTAAAATGCAATTTCAGCATTCAAAATATTTTGACCTGCTGCAATAACACCACCATCACCACAGCGTTTTTGCCTTCCAAGCAGGAAGGTGAAGGAATCCTCCCTGTTTCAGATGGGCGAACTCTGGCAAAGAGAGGTGACACCACTTGCCACAGACTAGACCATAAGCTTTATAACAGGGGTTCTCAACTTCATTGCACTGATACCCGCTTCTGACAACAAAAATTACTACACAACCCCACAAGGGGGGACTGAAACCTGAGCCCTCCCAAGCCCCGCTACCCCAGGGTGGGGAGACAAAACCAAAGCCCAAGGGCTTCAGCCCCTGTAATTTGAGCCTCACTGCCCAGGGCTGAAGCTGAAGCCTGAGCCCCACCACTCAGAGCTGAAGCCCTTGGGCTTTGGCTTTGGTCCCGGGACCCAGCAATCCAATGCCAGCCTGGCAACCCCATTAAAACGGGATCATGACCCACTAATACAGCATCATCCGAAACATCCCCTGTCCACAGAAATGTATGTCACGTGGCTTCCACCTTTATCATAAGGGGACACATGTTTTGTTCGCATTATCTGCCCATTGAGGACAGTGTAAAAGACATGGTTGCAGATGGCATGCTCCAAACTGGACCCACTTCTTTCCTTAAATATATGTTTGTAAAGTGCATACGTAAGTGTAAGTTATCTGATGAAGTTCGCCTCTCTTTCTGTTTGTGACTCACTCAAGAAGCAAGCCCGATTGCTACAGATGGATTCATCATCCACAAGCATTCGCCAAATAGTTGATGCAAACAAATTCCAGCTGTTGGGTTGTCGGAGATCTGTTTGCTCCAAATGGGTCACCATTCATTGCTATTAGCTGTTTGTTATTTGCAGCATTTGATTTGTCACCTAAATCATATGGCATTGTCTCTGGCTCCTGATTGGAACATTTTAAACAGAAGAATAACAAAAAGCGCTGAATAGGAAATAACCAATAGTAATGGTTAATTAGGCTTTGCAGAATATGATTATTTTAAAAAATTGTAACACATGCATGGATGTTTATTTTTAAGCTTTTTTTCAATTTTTATTGATTTAAATTGTCACAATTGTGGGAAAGTAGGGGTGGTGTAGACAATAATTATTTAATGACAGTCCACACTGAGAATCACAACTTTAAAGTGTGATAGCCATTAAAACACAAATTGTCAACAGCACATGGCAAAATATTCAAAGTCAATAGTCTTAAATCTAACACTCATGAGTTCACAAGCAGCTTTTTTCTTACTTTGTCTGTCTGTACATTCTGATGATCACTGATGGAAATATTTTCTCATCAGTTTGGGTGTGTATAGTGAAATTGACATTTATCGATATAATAATTTAATGCTTCCAAGCCTCTGAATAGTGCACTCCCTGGTACGAATGTCCATGTATGCTACAATTAATGAATGTTGGGGATCTGCAAACGCCAGGGCCCCCCTCATACAGACCCAGAAAGTCCTTTGTGGGGTACCAGGCCCTATGATCTTCATTCCTCCTGCACAAGGGAAGCAGCAACAGGCAGGCGGTGCTTGCAAGGTGGACTATTGAATTTGGAGCACCATCTCTAAAGCAGCACACACTAGCTCCTGCCATGGTGTACGGGGTAGGCCTGGGCTTTGCCACCTGTCCTCGTTCTACCATTGGACTCAAATGGACACACCAGGTCCAATGGCCCTGTCTCCACAGAGCCTGCCAAGGGGGGAAGACTATTAAAATTATAGAATCGTAGAATCGTAGAATATCAGGGTTGGAAGGGACCTCAGGAGGTCCTCTAGTCCACCCCCTGCTCAAAGCAGGACCAATCCCCAACTAAATCATCCCAGCCAGGGCTTTGTCAAGTCTGACCTTAAAAATATCTAAGGAAGGAGATTCCACCACCTCCCTAGGTAACGCATTCCAGTGTTTCACCACCCTCCTAGTGAGAAAGTTTTCCCTAATATCCAACCTAAACCTCCCCCACTGCAACTTGAGACCATTACTCCTTGTTCTGTCATCAGCTACCACTGAGAACACTCTAGATCCATCCTCTTTGGAACCCCCTTTCAGGTAGTTGAAAGCAGCTATCAAATCCCCCCTCATTCTTCTCTTCTGCAGGCTAAACAATCCCAGCTCCCTCAGCCTCTCCTCATAAGTCATGTGTTCCAGTCCCCTAATCATTTTTGTTGCCCTCCGCTGGACGTTTTCCAATTTTTCCACATCCTTCTTGTAGTGTGGGGCCCAAAACTGGACACAGTACTCCAGATGAGGCCACACCAATGTTGAATAGAGGGGGACGATCACGTCCCTCGATCTGCTCGCTATGCCCGTACTTATACATCCCAAAATGCCATTGGCCTTCTTGGCAACAAGGGCACACTGTTGACTCATATCCAGCTTCTCGTCCATTGTAACCCCTAGGTCCTTTTCTGCAGAACTGCTGCCTAGCCATTCGGTCCCAAGTCTGTAGCGGTGCATGGGGTTCTTCCGTCCTAAGTGCAGGACTCTGCACTTGTCCTTGTTGGACCTCATCAGATTTCTTTTGGCCCAATCCTCTAATTTCCCTAGGTCTCTCTGTATCCTATCCCTACCCTCCAGCATATCTACCTCTCCTCCCAGTTTAGTGTCATCTGCAAACTTGCTGAGGGTGCAATCCACACCATCCTCCAGATCATTTATGAAGATATTGAACAAAACCGGCCCCAGGACTGACCCTTGGGGCACTCCACTTGATACCGGCTGCCAACTAGACATGGAGCCATTGATCACTACCCGTTGAGCCCGACAATCTAGCCAACTTTCTATCCACCTTATAGTCCATTCATCCAGCCCATACTTCTTTAACTTGCTGGCAAGGATACTGTGGGAGACCATGTCAAAAGTTTTGCTAAAGTCAAGGAACAACACATCCACCGCTTTCCCCTCATCCACAGAGCCAGTTATCTCGTCATAGAAGGCAATCCCCAGACCCTTGGAGCTCCCTTGTCAAAGCAGTCTACCTAAGCCAGTAACTCAGCACCTTCCAAGCCTTTCTGCCCAGACAGGGACCTGGTGACAGAGATTGAAGTACTCATCCCAGACACGGCTGCTGTAACTCACTAGATCTGGATCTGAGGGTGGAAGCAGTGCAGAGGCTCCAGAAGGCTGATTAATGCCTTCAACAGGTGCCACAGCCACTCACCGTGCCCTGTGCTATGCTCTGTTGTATGAATTCGGATGGACTACATGGGCCCAAAAAGTCAACAGTGTTAATGTGACCCTGAAACTGTCCAACCTTAAACAGTGTGTTCGCGGTTTGGCACACAGAGACCTTCGCCTGGTTAGTACGATGGCAAATGCACCATTAACAATCTTTTCAACTTTGTATTAAAGATACAGAAAAAGTGGGGAAAAACAGTTAAAACATTTGAAATGTCAATGATTAGGTGAGGCTGTAATTTTAAGAGCAACCCTCGTTCCCTTTCTCTTTAGCTAGAGAGAGTCTTTATACGAAACCCCCCCTTGTTTGACAGTCTCTTAAGGCTATAGCTATGCTAGAGAACTTACAGCAGCCCCGCTGCACCGCTGTAAGCTCTCCAGTGTATCCATTCTATGCTGATGGGAGAGAGCTCTTAATTAATTAGTCCACCCCCAACAAGCAGCCATAGCTTTTTATTACAAGTCCACTCTGAGACCTGGCAAACTTGTTCCAGCATTGAACTGTTTAGGCATTGCTTTTAGCTGCCTCTTTCTTGTCACAGGCTTAGAGCAGTCTTGCAAAGTTACAGTCTTGGCTGGCTAACGCAGACTCTGAGACAGAAGGCACATGGAGAAGGATAGGAAAGAGAAGAAACAAGATGGCGATGGAAAAGGACATCCTGGGGGTTAGGTGTGGGTGTGACAAAAGTCATATCCCTGGTGGTGTTTGGGATTCAGCCAGAGCCAGAGGAGGTGGTGTTGTCACCTGGGTCCCTCTCTTGGCTCAGTCTGGTCAGGACATCTCTTAGGATCAGGGCAATGAAGGCCCAGTGCTGTTACTGTGGATCCCAGAGTCCCAGGAGATGTTGGTGATGGAAGCCATGATAGTGAAGCTTGCTCCTTCCCCTTCTTTCAGTCAGCCATTTTCCGCTTTTGCTTCCTCTCTGCCAATTTTCCTCTCAAAGTCTCTTATTTCCAAAAGGGAGCGATGGGCAGCACAGCCCATCCTCTCATTATTTTTTACCGACAGGCCTAATTTCCAACACACCCCTTTTAATTCACTGGTTTCCAGTCTCATGCTGGGCTTGGTTACCCAGTGTGTTCTCCACACAGTCCTTGAGTTGTAGCAGTAAAGCCAAACTCAGTCTGGTTTTCGCTTTTTCTGAACAACCTTGTGTAACACTCCTAGCTAGACCTTTGTTACTTTTCTCCCAATCAAAAATGTGTTACCCTTTGTTATTACAAGGGACTAAACCATAGACTTCCATCCATTTTCCCCACAGATGGGCTCACAACTGAGGTAGGCCTTCTAGGTCCCAATTATTGCAGCAGGTCACTTTCCAGATTCCCATTCGTTCCACTTCCAGTGTTAGTCCTTTAACCCTGACCTCTAAAGCCATTGAGTCAAAATCTAGACACATCAGCGACTGTCCTCTGGGCTCCCAATGGCTGCACAGCTCCAGAACCATGCAGGACAGCTGTACCAAGACAGGGGGAGGGGAAGTGGTGCTAGCAATCTAAAACCTGCCTAATCATGGGGAAATGTTGCGCAAGGCAGCTACTCCCTGCTCCCCCACAGGACCCTGGAGCATCTGCCAGGTGAGAGCTTTCTGTTCTGTCTGGGAAACAGACACCTACCTTGGTGCTGACTAATCTGCCAGGGACTGAGCATCAAGAGACACTAGCGGGCAGACTGAGCCCTAGGCGGTAATGACAGGCAGGTAAGGGCACCATAATGACTGGGCTGCTTTACAAAGCATCAAGGGGCAGATTTCCAAATGGTCCCTCAGTGCCTAACACTAATTGATTTCAATGGGAGTTGAGTGGCTCGTTGGTTTTTCCAAGCTTCTATCTGGATCTTCAGACTCTAATTACCTTTGGAAATCTGGCCCAATGTCTCTACACGCAGTCCTCCTGCATCCCCAGCACTTTGAGACGGACCTCTGATGACTGGGTAGCAGCCACAGGGGCAGCTGGAGGAAGAGGTGACAAGCCAGGTCAGAAGAGTATGACTGGGGTGAGATGAGGTGAGGCAAGCCATCATGTGGGCTGTAAGCCAACCATCGAGAGAAACTCAAAGTTGCTCCCATCCCAGCCCAGCTGAGAGGCGAGAGAGTCCCGATAACCATAACCACAAGGTTATATTTAGGTCAAATGTGCCTCTGATTCTAAAGCTGCCCTCACCCTGTCATAGCTAGCAGTGTCCTTCACCTCCTCCCGGGAGAGCTTATCACACAACTATAAACCAAAGTGCAACTACAAAAATAAACATTCTCCGTGGAACAGCCTCAGGGCGAGATCAGAACTTTAAAAGGCCATGGAAAGCCGATCCCCCCAAGGACAAAGCAATCAGCAGTGCTAGACACTAATCTGAAATGCCACCTTAACATTATTTAAAATCATTTAAACAGGATCATAAAGTTACCTTGTGCTTAGCGTAGATTAAGATGAATTTCCTGCACTGAAGGCTTTACAGCCCAGGAATCCATTTTCATGCACTGTGTTGTATAACATAAATCTATATGGAAAGTTTTATGTTTTATGCTGTAAAAGGGCTGGGTGAACTGGTTCAGATAAAATGAGAACCAGCCTGATCTTTCATCCTAGGTTAAGTGGCCATTGATCCCCTTTCTGAGATTCGAATGGGTTCAGGAAACATTTCAGCAGTTGGGCTTTAATTTTTCATGTGCAAGGTGGGACTAGAAGCCAAGACTGCCAAAAAGCTAGTACAAGCAGCCACATAGTCCAGCGACTCCAGCACTAGACTAGGAGCCAGGAGACCGAGCGGTTCCAGTCTTGTCTCTGCTGGTTTAGCATAATGTCTCTGGTTTACTCATCCCAGCCTCCTTCTGTTCTATTTCCCCGACCTGAAATAAACAAACAGCAAATAACAAACTGTACCTTTTTCTTTATTTGATTCCGACCTTCTCGCTTGTGAATCTCTCACTATCTAACCAGCAACCTGGGTGTAGATCCTGCTGACTGTGCCACTGTGACAATTCCCAGGGGTACACAGGATTCTGAAGCAACTGGCTGCCACCTGCCCTTCACGTGAGGAAACCTGGTGTGTGTCTGGCAGGGGTCAGCTCCCTGACTCTCCAGGCCCCTCATCCCATGTGAGTTCCGCTGCCCTCCTGCAGGCTAAGGATGGACACACTCCAACCTGAGTCCTCTGAGCGTCCCCCTGCAGCATCCAGCCCTTTATCCACTGCACAGTCACAGAATCACTCTTCCCAAAGGCACAGTACACCACAGATTACTAGCTACAGTTTAGACACGCCCCCCCACCCCGCTCCACTCAACAGACAGCCCTTTGACAGGTTTATAGTGAAAACAAGAATAAGTTTAATGAACGAATAGAGAATTAAATGATAGCAAGTGGGATTAATGGAAGCAAAGGTTTAAATATATAATACAATCATAATGCACATTCTAGATCTTACACTTTAATTAACACAATGCCCTCCGGTCTAATAAGGTCCTGCTTACCCAAAGTCCTCCTCTCCCAGTGGTTTTCAACCAGGAGGGCTGAGACCCTCCTTTCACAGGATCAAGCCTGCTGGCAGCGTGTCTCCCACAGATGAAGAATGTCAAGGCATCTTTCTGCACCCCTAGATACATTAGGCCAGTCCTTTGTTCTATACCTGTAAACAGGGTGCCCTCCACGGCTGTTCACCTCTTCCTGTTAATTTTTTCTCTTCAAGTCCCCACCATGTGTCCATTAGCACTGGACTCAGTATGCAAATCATCTGCCATCGTAAGACGCACAATGTGCAATGGTCACCCAGGGAGAGAATGTCTCCCAGCACCTCCTGCCTGGTGGAACCTGTAACGAAGTACGCTGTCGCTGGATGACCTGCCTTTAAGAACAAGGCCTTAGGAACGAAATTACCAATATACGTATCAGCCGCACTTACATGTTGCAAAGGTTATGATGATTTGTGTGAGACAGGCTTTCAGTAGAAACCTTACACAATACTGTGGTGAACTTGAATGTAAATATGAAACTCAGAGGCTCCCTGTAACCCTTGTGCCCTCTGGCAGTTGGCATCAAGAGGTCTGAGGGAGCGTCACAGCTGGTCACTCATTCTGTGACCTTGGGCAAGTCACATAGGCCAAAATTTTCAGACGTGACCTCTCTCTGAAAATCCCTCAGTTTCTGAGTGCTCAACCTGAGCTGCTTTGGGCCTGATTTTGAGATGCAGTGAACACAACTCAACCCCAGTTAAAGTCAAGGCAAGTGGGGAGGGTTCAAAATCTCAGCAAAATAACCCGTTTCAAGGGGCCTCAAGGTGGGGACCCAAAATCAGCAGTTCCTTTGGCAAATGTGGGCCTCAGCCTGTTTCTGTTCCCCAGTATCTGTAAAATGGAGACAATAATGTTTAGCCACCTTTGTTAAAAGCTTGAGATCGAGGGATTAAAAATGCGAAGCAGCATCAAATTATGGCACTTCTGATCCAGCCGCTGCCAGAAAGTGCTAGATAACTCGCAGGAAAATGTTAATTTCAGACCACTTTTGAGAGCAACATGCAGCCTTTCAGGTCTTTATCCTAATGCAACCTTCTGAAATTTCCCCATCATCATCCATCAACTCCACTGCTGTTAGAGTTTGCATGAAAAGGGGCGGGGGGCGGGGGGACTGGGAAATCGGTAGTTTTTTTACACAGACACCTGGGAAAACATTTTTGTTTTGATCCACATGCATTCACACCTCCCATGTCAGCCCAAAGCTCCAAGTTGGAGCTGCTGGGTTTCCTCTGCTTTTGTGTCAGACCCAACAATCCGAGCTTCACTTGAAACGAGACCCAGCCTCCCCGAAAGGGTTGTGAACGGTAGTGAACCTTTTGGTGAATCTGGTGTGAGTTTGCAGGCTGCCCCAGTCCCTCGCCAATTAAGGCTGCAGTTACAGCAGAAGGCTTTTGTGATATGAATAAACCCCTGCATGGTTCACATTCATAACTTATCATTTGCCATGTCCCCAGGACCCTCTGAGGATACAAATATGCGGGAGTCTTTCATCGGACTGTTGAGCAGATCATTTTTTATATCTGTGTGTGTATAAAGAATGCGGGATGGCTGATGCCTGTCTACAAGTGACTACAGGAGAGAAGATGACCGAGTTTCCCTGTGCTTTTGCTTCGAGTCTAACTGTATTGTCTATATTTAGTGCATTTTAAAGATAACCCTTTTGTTCTATTTCCAGCCCCCCCGATTTCCTGGACTTTTTGTATGTCGCTGGATTGCAGCTTCAGAGTGTACAAAGACTTTTTATTTTCTAATATCCATCCGTAGCGGGGGGCGTCACCCACTCCTGCCCTGAAGGGCTTGAAATCAGCCCTGGAAGAGGGCTGAGGCTGCGAGAGGGCTGCTGCTAGGGAAAGCAAAAAGCCTTGGCTGTTTGGGGAAACAGCCACAGCTGCGGCCACGCCTCAATCAGGGCCCAGCTGGCCTTTATAAGAGGGCACTTGGCCAGGAGGACACAGTCTCTCTCTAGATGGTGAGAGGGAGGGGCCTGACTGTTGGGAGCAGAGTGGAGCAGGGCTGGGGAAAGGCCAGAGGAGCTGGGGAGCTCTGGCCTGAGAAACCCCCAGGCTGCAGGCCTTGATGAAAGCCTAGGAAAAGGGTACTTGGGGTTGCAGAGGGCAGCCTAAGGGTAGGTAGAAGCAGCAGGTCCAGACTCTCCTTGCCGATGATGGGTGGCAATTATACTGCAGTTCGCTCCAGGGAGTGGGGGCTAGATGGTGACTGGCAGTAACCAAAGACTGAGGTGAGGTGGGGATAGAGGGTTGGGGTTCCTGGGGGGAGACCCAGATTTGTGGGGGTATTGCCAGGGGGCAGCACCCTGGTGTGAAAGGGGCATTGGGGTCTGGGAGGGACTCAGGGCCCAGTAGCAAGCAGGGCACTGGCCTGCAGAGGGTGCTCTGGAGGCTGGAAATGCTAATTCTCTGGACTACCAGCAGGAGGTGCCGCAGGGGGGAGTCCCACCCCACTACACCATAGATTTAAACATTTAAAGGTGACTTAAAAGGGGGAGGGGAAATAGGGTTTGTGCTATTTTGGGCTTCTTTATAATTTACAGAGAAGGCCAAAAAAGAAGTAAGTTGTTTTTTCCCTGCTTGATTTTTTACAATAAAAATTCAAGTCTTGCCTACCCTGCTTTTCCTGGAAGTTTCTATGGATGACTAGTAGGATTACAGCATCATAGGTACTAAGCCAGCAAACCTTGCTCAAGTGACAGGGGACATTATTTTTGTTAAAACTCTTTTAAATGGGTGGGGTGGGGGGGAGAATTGTGAATATGTTTTATTTAACTCCAATGCCTGCCAAAGAGCTGGGAGGAAAGTTCTCTATGTTAAAGATACAACATCCCATCCCTTCGAACAGGGACGTGAAAGCTCCCACCCAGTCCTCTAGTTCTCCAAAGAGATCTCCAGCAAAAACAGAGCATACAAGGCTTGATGTTCCTGATTGTCCTAAAATAAAAAGAAAAGGAATTTTTTTGTTTTTGTAACAAAAACGTTCACACAGATCCCTGTGCATCATGAAGAAGGACTCAGGCTCTCAATTTTATTATTCCTTTAAGCTGGTGCTCAGAAGTGACAAAACCTCCCTTTCAGCAGTGTTTAGATGAAGCTGCTGCTAGGGCTCTGTGCTGCCCCTTCCCCCTCCCCCACCCACAGGAAATGTAAATGTAAAAGCTTTAAAAAAAATCTTGCTTCCCAGTTTTTGTTCTTTTCAATGACTCTATATTGGAAAGATTGGGACTCAGGTAGGGTTGCCAACTTTTGTAATATTTAAAAACTGGACACTCCAGCAGGAGTTCTGGAACCTCCCTCACCCCACCTCTTCTACCCCCCAAGACCCCACCCCATCCTGTCCCTTCCCCTCAAAGCCCCACCCCGATTTGCTCCTCTTCACCTCTCCCCGCTGCTTACTGCTCTTCCCCTGTTTCCCCTCTCTCTCCTTGGGTTGGGAGGGACTTATCTGTGGAGCCAGGGCTGGGAGCTGTAGCTGCCTGACTCAGGTAGGATGTGGCCTTGGATGATTAAGGGCTGGTGTGGGTGATGACCCAGTGCCTTCCTACCTCCCCCGCCTGCAGTAACTGGACTTTGGGTGTCCAATCAGTAGATCTGTTATGTTCCCTTTTCAATCAGACTTTCCAGTTGAAAACTGGAAACCTGGCCACCCTAGACGCAGGTGTTCCATCCTCTGATGTGAAACCTGAATGGGTGGGGATTTGTGCATACCTCCAACACCAACCCCCGAAGAACAGAACCTTCGGGTGGGAACAGATTATGTCACTTCTAAGCTCCTGGTTTTCTTTCTGGTTAGCTGCTAAGGGAGTATTACTATCTTAGAACATTGAAGTGGGTTCAATGAGATTAGACAACGATAAATGGATAGAAAAAAATCAAACTAAGTTAGAAAGCTGGGGTCTCCATCCAGCTATTCTTGTAATTTTAAATTTATTATTTTTTCTTAGTGCTGCAAAATCCAGACATCTGCAAGTCACCAATTCTCACTGGGCATTACAGCTGATCAAATCATAGAACCATAACAATAAATAAATGACTGAATATGTCAAACGCTAGACTTTTGGTTGATTCAATCGCTTTAGTATTGGCGGTTCATGAACCATTGGAGGTGGTCTGGATGATTCGAGATTATGTGGTGATGGATAAATGTACGTGTGCATTCAACACTGAATTTGTGTCTTTGACTGGGCCCTAATGGGTTGTGTTCCAGCACCGCCTCGTGTGTAGGTCATCCAAGCAGGAACCAGAATAAGTCATGTGACGTGAGTGACAATGTTCAAAGTTTGAATAGCAAATTGGAACCTTTTCTTGCGATACTTGTGGGATATGTTGTAAAATTATTGTTGTTTATTATTTAGGACGATGCCCAAAGACCCCAATCAGAATCAGTACAAGGCACTGTACAAGCAAGTAAACTGACAGTTTCTGCCTTGAAAAGCTTGCAATATAAAGCCAGAGTGTCAAGAACCTTGAGTTCTAATCACAGCTCTACAAAGACCTCCTTTTGTGACCTTGAACGAGACAGCAGATTTCTCTCTCTGTGCTTCAGTTTCCCTAAGTTCAGCATGATAGCCATCTGCTTTCCAGGGGTGTTGTGACAATGAGACAATGTCTGCACATAAAGCTCTATATACAGTAAGCAAAAGTGCCAAGTTCTGTACGGAAGCTCTCTGACTGGCAGGTAACCACCTAAACTAGTCATTTGGCATGGGATTTTCAAAAGCACCAATGATTTATGAGCAAAGTCCCATTGAGTTGTATGCCTAAATCACTTAGGCACTTTTGAAAAAAATCTCACCCTTAGTGCTGAAGCCAATCTGAGCTTCCAAATGTAGGATCAGGCGCCCTGACTTAGGCGCCCAAGTCCAGAAGTAGGGCCCTAGGTGTAAATGGTTTGGATACAATTAGAATCAGCCCAAGATTCAAACTCACCTTGAACCCTTTGTGAGGTTTGCTTCATCTTTCCTAATTGCCACTTTTCTCTGTATGCCTTGATTTCAGAAGGGAGGGGCTGTGTCGGTTCTGAAATACCATGCATCAGAGCGACAAGGTGGATGCACTTCTGTTGGAGAGAGACGCCAGCTTTCAAGCTCGAAAGCTTGTCTCTTATTGGACCAGCTTCTGTTGGTGAGAAAGTTATGACCTCAGCCCCCTTGTCTCTCTAATAGCCTGGGACTGACACAGCTACAACACTACATACGTGGATCAAAGCATCTGTCCTCACAGAGTGGCTGTGAAAGCTTTTTGGGCCTGATCCTGAAAAGCACTGCTCACGCACCTGGCCCTAGCCTGCTTCCATTGCCATGAAAGGCAAAACTCCTGTGACCGTAACAGGGTAAAAGCAGTTCAATTCCTGTTCTGGCACAAAACCTGGGGTAGTCCCTCACTCATGCTGGCATTCAGTTTCCCCAGGGATAAAATGGGAATAATACTTCCTTTCTCCCCAACTTTATCTTCTGCATTTAGCAATCCCTAGCTCTTATCAGCACTTTTCATCCATTTTTAATGGATGATCACCCCCATTTTACCGATGGGCAACTGAGGCAGAGAGGCTAAATGACTTGGCCAAGGCCATGCAGGAAGTCTGTCTCCCATGTCCTAGGTCACTGCCTTAGCCACTGGACCTTTCTTCCTCTCCTGAGTCCTTCCTCTGTTTAGATCATCAGCTCTGCAGGACATTGACTGGCTCTTGGGATGTGTTTGTGTCTGCTGTACTCCTGTAATACAAATCATTAGTCATCACAATAAAAGGGGCCAGCGAGAGCCTGAGCCTGCTCCCATTGATGTCTCTGGCTAGCTTCCCATTGATTTCACAGGGTGCAGCAACACAGACAGCAGCCCAGGATAAAAATGGCCCGTTTCTCAACGTCAGTATAGACGCAAGTGTACTCCATGCTTGGGCCCCTGACAGTGACAAGGTCACAACTCCCCTGGGGGTTTAATGGCAGTGACAGAGCAGAAATGGGCAGTGCTTCCAGCCCCCAGCGGCTCTCAGATCAGAGTAACTGTGCTAATAACCAAGTTCCTGTCTGCTTCCTGCTGCTATTCTGGGGAGTGCAGCTTTTCATGTCGAATGCGCCAGACTTTCACCAACACTACAGCTGGCTCGCAAGGTGGGAAATGCCCCGTGCTGCCCACCTGGGGTGGGAGGGTCTGGTTCCATGGCCCCATTTGCTTTTTAAACCTCAATTCCTCTACGCTCAGTCCATGGGAAGTAGGGGCAGCAGGCTTCCCTCGTGTACTGCCCTGCCAATGCGTGCCAGCCGCCTCGAGGCAAAAGAGGGATTCGGCCTCCATTGCTTTTTAGTCCTACGGCTCCTCTGTTGAGACCACTAGGCAGTGTGGTGGTTTTCCTGAGGAGGCATTTGAGCTTCTCCTTGGAAAACTCCAAATCAATGTCGCTGCTTTACCCTTGTCTTGACATTTCCATACCAAGCGGGACTGCCACAGCAATACCAATGGCAGCCCAATGGGTCTGTGTCAATTCCATTGGGACACCAGTATAAAAACACTATGGGCTAAAGGAATCCCATGTGTAACACTGATGAAGCCAAAGGAGTTACACCAGTGATGAATTCAAACCTCTGATGCCACTTGGGCCAGTAGTAGTAAGAGGAAGGGGCGTTCCATCTCACTACTGGGGTTCCCTTATGTTTAGTCTTATCCAGGATGTGTGGGAATGAGAACGCTCTTATGCCCACTAACCACCACCCCACCCCTGCTCCTACAACCTGCCCCTACCTTTGGCTACTGGCGTTCCACTGGCTAGCAGCGTTACGGGAAAACCGACTGCTCGGCAACTGTAAGGCCACGGCTTCATGCGTACAGAACAGCCCATGTCAATCAGGAGCCGTATATTTGCAAATTACCAGCTGCCCCTGGATGTGGAATGAGAAGCCCTGGCAGCAACCACTCATTACGAGAAGCCGCATAGTCAGGTGGTTAGAACAGGTAACGGAGATTCCAGCCACCAATCTATGTGAGTTTGAGGCAAATTGCGGTGATGTGGTTTGCCCAGTTTCCCCATCTGCCACTCAGTGATCATACCCAGCTAACGGGTGTTGTCAGATTTAATTCAGTAATGTTTGACGATTGCTTGAGAATTCGGGATGGACGGGAGTCTAGAAGGGCAGAACAGGATTATACCAACACAACTAGCTCTTTCAATATCCCTTTCACCTTGACTTCTATGTAGTATCCAAAATAACTCGGGCAAACACTGAGTTCAGCAGACTTCACCCAACTCCTCTTTTCCAAGGATCATTATGTTCATTTTCCAAGATACCAATATATATTCTGAGTCACTGAATCAAGCAACTGATAGAAATGATACTGGATAAGCAGGAGATACTCAATCCCTGAGCACTTCTGCTTTGGCTGGGAACACATAAGGGCAGCAGGAGAAGATCTCAGACATGACCTGCATGGCAACAGCATTTCAGCCTGCTCACAATAACACTAGCTAGGCTCAGAGCAGAGGATGCGATAAAAGGAAGCTCATTGCCAGTGCCTAATAACAGGGATGACAAATTAATCACATAGGGTCGAACCCTGCCCTCCCGCTCCCCAACACCACCGCCACATGGGGCCTCATGGAATTGCTCCGATTCCACTGCAGAAAGGGTGGCAGGATATGGGGACCCCATGTCAGGGGCTGTATCACCCTACATGCTGCTGAGCTCTGCTGAGGCTCCACGTGTATGGGGGCTTGGGGGCCGCACGTCGCCAATAGCCTCATGACTATGCAGATCCATCAGCTGTTCCCTGCCTGTGAAGGAGAAGCACACAGCTGCTAGAGACAGGATAGCCTTTAGACAACTGCCTGCGGCCTGAAGTTTCCTTTCCATGGAGAAGGGTGGCCTATGGCTAGTGCTGGGCTGAGGACTTGGCCCACACTCATTGCTGGGTAATAACACACATTATTAAGCAATAACACCCCAGTTGCTAAATGGTCATTGCCCTGCAAGGGACAGTCACTGAAGGGATCTCCTTGCCTGAGATCTTGGAAGAGAGATTCTTTTGTTGAAAAGGCCTCCTGGGAATCCCTAGGGACCATTCTCTGCCCACAGCATTCCAGAGCCGGGTTGCAGCCGGGAGTGGCTCTGGGATGATTCACAGCTAGTGGACCAGACTCCTTCCTACCACATCCAATAATTCCCTGTGGCCCAAATCTGAAGCCCTTAAACTCCCCCTGCAGTCAATGTCAGTCAAGGTGGAGACTGGTAACAGCTAAGTCAGAGCCTCAGGATCTGGCCCAATCAAACAAAGACACGAAAAGGCCAGTGTGCCCAAAGCACCAGGAGGGGACGTAGGGACTGCTGGGCACCTCAAGCACCATTCTGGGATGGCTGGTGAGGGCAGCAGCTTGTCCTAATTTGGTCACCCTGCAGTGCCATGTTTACAGGTAGAACTATTTATAAGCGCTATCCCAGGACACATGTCTGTGACCTTCACAAGCACAGCCATCAAACTGAATAGCTGCTTGCTTAGCATTCACAGGGACTCGCACCGGCCTTTTAAGAGCCAGACCGTGCCATCAGGGCCCAGTCCCGCATTGGGGGGGCTAGAGGGCAAGCTCCAGGAAGCACAATGTTCCCAGGTGGGCAGGCAGACAGCACCTTCAGCACCACCCTGTAGGGAGAGGCAGTGTGCACCCCCGCAGTGACCTTTCGGTTCCACTGGCTGATATAAGGGGGGCCGGAACCCTGCCTCCTTTGGGGTGGCTGCCACCTCCAGGGTCCTTGTGCTCTGGGTCCTTGAGGTGGTGTCTGGCCCCTGTATGGGGGCACAAGTGGGGCAGGGCTCATTAGACACCCTATGATGGGGGTAGGCACCATGTGGCCCTAAACAGATGTAGTACTGGTGAAAAGTGCAAGGGTGACACCCTTTATTTATCCTTGGGATAAGCACAGTGCAGGCAGCTGCAGTGCAAGCTTTCATCATACTGCTCTGCTGGCATGTCTCACCCCAAGTGAGCTAGAGGAGAGCAGAATTCAGCCTACCTTACCCAGGCCAGGCTCATCCGCCCTCCTGGGACTGAGAATCTCTCTAACTGTGCTGAGACCCCAGGCTATTAAATCCTGACACCACCAGCTCAGTTTGCTCAGGACACCGAGAACACAGCAGCGGCTGGTAACTTTGCCTCACTGTGACAGAGGCCTAGATTTGAGCCCTCACGCTACCATTGAAAAACCTCCAACGCTCAGGCCCAGCCCCCCAAGCCACCCAATCTCCGCACCTACTGATTACTAAACCACCCCCCCCATTTATGTATCGGAAATCACCGGAGATTTAATCTACCTTGATTTCTCTGCATCATCTCTGATATGGAAACACAGAACCCTTTGCAATCATGTCAGAGGGTCTGTTCAGAAAGCTCATCTGCAGGGTCAGAAACTAACAGAAGCTGGCAACATATGTTTCTATAAATGCTGAAATAGAGAACTCGCAGCTGTTTGAGCAAGGCAAAAGAAGAAGGCACTATGTGGGGGGACGGGGAGGGAACCAATAGAAAGTTTGTTCAGCAAAAGCTTTCCATGGGAAAAAAAGCATGGAATGCAGAAATCAAGGGATCAGATGATGTCACTTTGCAACTGTATATCCCAAAGAGCTGGTTAAGGGTTGTCCCCATTTAATCAATGGGGAAACAGAGGCACAGAGAGATTTAACAGCTAGACTGGCACTTTGCAATCCACGCTGAGCTAAAGGCAGAGCATACTTGTGCTGCCCCAAGAAGGGTAGAAGTGGCACCAGTCCTTTACCTGGCACAGTTTCCATCCCCTGCTTTGCAGCTCAGCTGCACTAGCCAGAGCGCCCAGGGAGGAGGCCCACCACTTCCCCACCCACCTAGGTAGCATAGGGAAAAACAGCCTGGCAGCAGCCAATGCTCTTCTTCCTTCCCACCATGATGGCTAGCAAACACAAGGGCATTCTCTTTATTGACACTGCATAAGCATCCAGCAAGGGTCACAGTCTGGACAGCCCCAGGAAACTTGTGCAAGGTCACACAGCAAATCAGTGAGAGAGCTAGGAACAGAACCCATCTCTCCTGGGTCCCAGCCCAGTACCTTAACCTCTGGCCAGCCCACCAGACCTCTTGCACCTCCGCTCAGAGGATCTCCATTTTTTTAAAAGACAAACACAGGGGTTATCTCTCTTTTAGGACCTGCATTGACTGCACAGAAAGGGTTAAAAGTGCATTTCCTCTGGTATTTTTACTGCAGCCGAGAAATGTCACTGGCATGACTCCAAATGTTCCAAAGTTAATTTTAGCCCCACAGTGCTACATTTTTCAGCTCAGACAGGACGGGTGGTGGGGAGCAGGCGGGGGCATGTGTATGTGTGCGGGGGGAGCGAGTAGGGAGTAGTCTGTGCACACATGCCAACAAGTACGCATGATGCACACATCATAAAATCCACTTCTACCTTCTGAGCACAAGCAGCTGCTGGATTAGGCAAGGACTTTAGTGTTCCTTTCCTGCCTTTTCTGTGGCAAAGGCTACTGAGACCTGGACATTTATAGCTACCCAGATCCTGGAGTTGCTGTCTAATTCTCTTAGGTTTCTCTCCTCAGTGGGACCGTGCAAGCAGATGTGTCTCACCAGCAGTGATGTTGGAGACTTGACCTGAAGGCGACAGTGAGCTGGAAACAGATGACTGCCTTTTCCTGTTTTGGGCTACAGCAGCGGGCCGCTCTGCAGTACATAGGGCCAGAGTGCCCATCATGCCATCTGGAGCTGCTCTACCAGGAGAGAAGTACCCGCTGTTTAAAGAGAGGCCATGCACAAAGGTCTTGATTTTCCCTGGTTCTCTGCAGGCCCCCAAGGATCCCTTCTCCATATTTTAGTCTGGTTTCCTCCTTCCCAGACCTTGCTTTCTGGTTACCGTCTTCCTGGGTAATGAGGACCGGATAGGATCCCAGCAGTGCTTTAAGATTAATTGTATGGTAGAGACCCTATGCAGATGGTCCCTGCTCCTATAAGAAAGCTGTCAAGAGGTTTGTGTGGAAAGAGAAGGGCAGGGACACGCCAAAGTCAGAGATCAAAGCAATGACAAAGCTGGGAATACAAGGCACGTGTCCCGAGTCCCACTCCCGTGCCCTATCCACTAGACCACTCTGCCTCTCAGTACTGCCCTTGCATTAGCTCGAGGAGACACTGCAGAGCAGTGCAAGTTGCTCTTCCTTCTCCTTCACCATCCCCAAAGGTCACACATGCTGCCACCAGCATTCTTCCAGGCCTTGATAACCAGTGGCTAGAGCAGGGGGATGCTCTCACCACACTGGCGAGGGAGGAAGGAAGGTGGGGAAGTATTGCTCAGCCATGCCAGGGAGAAGAGATGGAGCTGTGCTCTCCCCATCTTCCCCTTCCTTTAACCACTGCTGACAAATTGAGGGGCAGACTAAGAATTTGAACCTGGGTCTCACACATGCCATGGCACCACCCCAGAAAAGGGATTTTTTTTTACCAGATGTTATTCCCATTGGGTTGCGCCTCTCCCCGTCCAATGCACTGCCTTTAAGGAGCCCATCTGCATTCACCTGAAGAGGGGAACAAACTGCACCTGTTCCCAGGGCCGCTGAAAGGGTACGTCGATGTGGGATTTCAGCTCGGTCAGATATACCGGCACTAGCTGTCATAGAGCTAGCAGGCTAAAAATAGCAGCGTAGCTGCAGCTGCTCGGGTGGCAGGCCGAGTTAGGCACCCTGAATACGCACCTAGGGTGTCAGACGGGGTCGTCTGGCGGCAGCCAGCCTATCTCACTGTCTGTGCAGCTGCCTAGCTCAAGCGTGGACAGAGGTTCCCTTAGGAAACGCGGTGCCTCTGAAAGGTGCCAGCTTGGCAGCCCTGCAGACTGATGCCCACTAGTTGTTCTCAGGACAGACGCAGCACAGGGAACACAGTGCAAGCTGCCCCCCACTACCCTGACAGTGTGCCTTACTCCTCCCACCGTGTAAGGGCCCACCGCCAGGTCACAAAGGCAGCTGGCCATATTTTGGGACAAACAAATTGCCTGCTATTGTCATATCCCTCCCCAATCTCTCTGCCACAACTTGACACACCACTAACCACCAGGAGGTTGTGGGGGAGCAGGCAGAGGACTACACTAAAGCAGCTGGAGGAGGCTGCTGGGTTTCAGTGAGAGCCAACCACATGGCGATGGCTTGCTGCAGATTGTTCTGTGCAATCGTACATGCGAGTCTGTTAATCAAACCAGGACTTGCTCCATCTGGGATGTAATTGGGCCTCAGAAATTGCAGATGAGTTCTCCACTTTGATACTATTCAAAACACACACACAGGCCACGGTCCAGGGAAACAGTTGGCCAGAAGGGCAGATGTTCTGAAACACAGATGCGTGCTCAGAGCCCTGCTGCTCTTTCATGTACAGCATTTCACGGGTTAAAGCCAGTGGAAAAGGAAATGGAGTAAACATTCTGCAAGAATTTAGCTGTGCAATTGCCTGCTCAATGACAGTGCTACTAAGGCCCCCTGTGTATTGCACTGAAGAGTTATTTCAGTATTATTTGCTGAGGTCCTATGTTGTCCTCTGCATTGGAAAAGCCCATCCCTGCCCTGAGGAACCTAAGATCTAAGGGTGAAATCCTGGCCCAATTAAACTCAGTGGGAGTTTTGCCATTGACTTCCATTGTAGCCAGGATTTCATCCTATTAACAGGAAAACACAGAACACTCTGGGAGACCCTGAGTCAGAGATCTTGTTTTTCTAAGATAGATTAAGGGCACCAGTTTTTACTGACTATGGTTAAGGTTTGTGGGCTTCACAGCAGAAGGCCAACAAAATCAATTGGACCAAACAAGACTGATCAGAAAAACAACTGTCTGCGCCAGGTGATAAGAACCTTCCTGAAAGCAGCTTTAGCAAATTTGGTGAGCTCCTTAGTCAGCAGCCTGCCAGTCTCCTGAAATCCTTCTATCCCTCTTAAGAGGTGTGTGAGCAGCGAGGCTTGGAAGCAGCAGTTAGGCAGGCACGCGGGGTGGGTAGGACAGAAGTCTTGCTCATTCAAGAGGATCTCTCTAGAACGCCCAGGATCCAGGGACTTTCCCACTTCTGTTTCCTCCTTGCTCTTTTCCCCAGTGTTGCTGTTAAGCCAAGGCAGCAGGAGATAAAATAACTAGGAGCTACCTGGCTGCTGAGCGAATCCCGGAAAAAGCCGCAATCTTGGGCGCTTACTGTTCTTTTTGAAAGCCAACAGCCCCAGGCTTCAGACACAAGGGAGGATCGAAAGAGTCCTTTGAGAACATGCCAGGGCTTAGGGAAGAAAGAGGAAGATAAAAGCCCAAGCCCAAGAAAGGCAATTGTTTTAGAGATCAATGTGTCAAGCATTTGTTCACTGCAGCGAGCTCAGCTTGTAAGTCCATGACCAAGCAGCCCAGTGGGAATGACTAGCACCAAGAAATCAGCAGTGTTACAGAAGAAGCATAGAGAAGCAGGGCCAGTGCATTCCTCTACCATCAACACAGCCAAGAGCAAATAAAGACAGAACTCTCAAGAGTGAAAGAGAAGGAGTCCTACAAAATGGGCCAAACCTAATGTTGGTGAAAGGGGCTAATATGAATGGCTGGGGCAAGTGATAACATGGGCAGATGCTATGCAATCTTCCCTCTGCCAAAGCACCTCAGTCTTGACTGGCCACAGGTCCTTGTTATTCCAGCTCCGGACTCCTTTACTGCTTTGCCAATATACTTCAGCACTGAACTGCAGCACCTCTCTGCTATCCTAGTTATAGGGCCCGCCCACAAACTTCTGTCAATACGCCTCAGTCCTGACCTGCATCATCCCTTGCTATTCCGGTCCTGGGCCTCCACGCTTCAATCCTAGCTGGTTGCTAAAGCAGTACTGGAAGTGTCATGCTGCCATTGTGATGTCAACAACTGACAACTAGGATGAGGGCAGTGAGCTCATCTTGCTTGTGAGCAGAGACAGGATTTGTACTCTTGTCTCTGTGGGTAGAAGTCAGTGCTGCAGCTGATCGGAAAAATTCCGACAAACATATTGGGTAAGAATTTGCCAATTTGTTAAAATCTAAATGTTTTGTGAAATGGTTCTGTTGGGATGAAGTTGCCTCATTAACCGGGAGGGAACCCAGGGCCTCCAAAGTGCACAATTCCGGGGCATCCAGCAACTGGGGCTCTATGACAGCCCACCAGGTGGACAACCCCAGAGCTGGGGCTCCATTACCTGTCCACTGAGAATTTTGAAATTTGGGGGTTTGGGTCCAAATCAGAATGAAACCAAATTTCAGAATAGTTAAATTCTCTGTGAAACCCCATTATCTTTCTCCGCCCAGCCCACATTAGTGCTCTGGGACTAGGATCCCATCAGCAAGTAGGGTTAGGCCAGGTCACTACTGAGATAGGAGACCTCCAAGCAGAAGCCAGGTACTACAAAAAGCAGCACTGGCTATTTGTTAGGTAGCGCTCTGTCATGCAAGTCAAAACTGAACCAATATCCCTTGCAAGGCGGCAGGCACTTGGAGCCACCATCCTTTCGATAAGATGCAAAACCAATATAATTAAACATCATGTGATGCTTTGGAAAGAGAAGAGGTGCTAGTTCCCATCTCCTGATCAGATTCTTATCTGGGGCATTAAACCCTGCCTCCTTGAATTCCCCTGCCGTCACATCTGGATACGGTATACTTCACCACTTCCAGTCCCAAGCCATCGTGTAATGCCCCTGTGTGCTGTAGAGCACTTGATGTGTTTTTAGCCGAGAGGTAGCTGCATTTCGGTGGCAAATGAAGCAATCCCTCGGTGTATCCATTTGTAAAATGCTTTTGCATCCTTCTGGCTGGCTGGTGCTATAGAGAATGTTAAGAGACGATTGTTATTCCCATGACTGCAGCAAAGCAATCTGCAAACCACTGAGACCGGATGAAATCGACACAGGAGCAGGTCACGCAAAAGAGCTGAACAATTTTCTCACCTGCTGGGAGAACAGGGTCATTTCATATAGAACCGTGAAATGGAAAAAATAAGCTTGATGTTATTGGTTCCTAATTACTCTAAGGGAAATGTTGGTCCGGGGGCATCCCCCTTGCTCCAAACTGCAAGCAATGTAAAGTAAAATTAAGCATGTTGATGGGAATATGTTACCACTCTACTAGCTAGCACTGACCACGTTAGATCTTTGTGTCTCTCACACTGACTGCACCCCAGCAAGCATGTCACCATTCTGGCTGCGTTCTTTGTAGAGCTGCTATTACTGTTTCTCTTTACGTCGGTGCCTAACTGGCACTCGAATTGAAAAAGAAAAATGGAAAAAAGGGGGCGGGGTTCATTTACAATCACAGCATGCCAGAGCAGGCCGCTCAGGGGTTCGCCGCTCGGTACATTTGGGAGAGTGTGCAGAATTGGACAGACCCCCCTCAGAAATTGGTCCTTTTAGCTGTAGATTCTTCCTACAGCTTGGTTTAACTTTTGCCCCTTGTACCAGGGAAGCAGTGAAATACCACAGGCCCAGTTCTGATCTCAGTTAGGTCAGTTTTCCCCAGGTGGAATTCCATTGATTTCAGTGGAGTTGCTCCTGATTGACATCAATGTGACAGAGACCTGCCTCAAGCCTAACGAGCTGGCACTGAACTCCTGCTCTAAAAAAGTCACCAAAAGTGCCAGTGATCCTCTCATGAGAGCCCTGACCAGATCTGGTGGCTCAAGGAAGGCCTCCATCCGGGCCCAGAAATGCACAGGTCTAGAATCAATCAGGATCAGCTCCCGGTATGACCCGGCTTACCCCAATGAAATGCAAACACTGACCATGTGGTAAGGGAGACGTTGAACTTGTGTTGACCCTGCCTCACCTTGAGCCGGGGTTAAGCCCATCCTAAGGGCAGATTGAGAGTTGAGTCTGGGGTCAACATTTGAACGAGGAGCCTCAGTCACCTTTTGTGCCACTCTCCAGCCCAGAGCAACTGTCAGCAGCTGCTAATAAACCCTTGAAAATGAGGGGTTTATAATGGGAGTGATGGGACCTCTAACCAGCATTAGAGCAAACCCTCTGCTATCTCTCGCAGGCTCAGGGAAACAGGCTCCTCTGGCACAATGCAGGTCACAATGCTTGGACTGAAGCAAGCAAGAGCTGGAGGTCAAGTATTCTCTGTCAATGGGATCTGGGCTATAGACCGAACTTCCAGAGCAGAATCAACGAATCAAGATGCTGATCAGCCTCAGGGAACACGACAGAACTTTCCCCTCACATAAAGCTTTTCCATCATAAACGACACAACTTTCACAGCAGCCACTGCCTTCCTCCAAAATAAACAGAAACCCTACCTAAGCAGAGCTTCCTATAACACGGAGAAAGGGAGATGTCTCTACCGAGTCCACTAGGGACCTTGCTATGCTGATCTAATCTCCAGGATATCTGTGCTCCTCCCATATTAATGGGCAGCAGCAGGACAAAGACCTTCAATCAATAGGAGATCGGCATATATCCATCCATCCTTTCACCCTGGCTAAGGCACAGCAATTCTATTTGTTCTGATTTTATCCTGCTGACAACCGCCACACATACTAAATAGGGCCTGCTTATTGCCAGGCATGAACTCTCTACCACTTTTCATTCCACTCAGTTTTCAGTATACTGGAAATCTCATTTTTGCTGGGTTCCCAGGTGGCATGTGTTATTTCTAAAACCAGACAGAGCTGGGTACAAAGGAAGGAGAGACTCTTGTCTTCAGAACAATGCACATGACACATTCTTGCTACGATGACTAGTTCAAACAATTTGTTTTTAAGTTTCAAATGAAAATAGTAATTATAATACCAGCACTTTTCTTCCACAGATCTCCTTGCACTTCCAAGAAGTGGAGAAGTATCATCATCCAGCTTTTTTCCTGCTATGGAAATTGAGGCACAGGAAGGTTAAGTGTCTTGCACAAGGTTATAAAGCAAGGCAGTGGCAAAGCTGCAGATAGAGCACAGGATGGGGTTCTGACTGCTATGCCATGCTACCTTTGACCTATCCACTGAGCCGGGCTCCATCCTTGTACATAAGCTAGAAAGGGGAATTTAAAACGGAGGTGTCCGTGGCTATTAACAGTCTCATAATTCATCCAGATTAAAATGAAGTACTACTTTTCAACTTTATTTCACCTCCCCCTTCCCCTGCATTTTGCTTTCTGTGTTGGGTTCACACCCAAAACACAAACCAAAACTCAGCTGAAACTGCAAAATTTCATCGGCAAAATTTTAGCTTAAATTAAGCCTCTGTTACATACATTTCCAGGAGAAACCCTGCACCAGTTTAAGGCCACTCAAAACTCAACACAGCTTTGCTGAGAAGTTTGTAAATATGGATGAACCTGGCCTGAGGTTGGGCCTTTGAATTTTAAACTGGTGACAAAGGAGCTTCCCTAAAATGGAGGTCCTTTTCCTTTGGGGAATAAAGGTCAGTTCAAAATAAAAGTCCTAAAGTGAACAGATGGTCCAAGGCCCTAGTTCTGCAATGTCTCGGTATTGTTCTCGGACAACTGTACGCCAATTTCTGCCCTGAGACACAGCCAGGCAGATCCCCCTAGGACAGGGGAGTCGTGCAGGAAGCCTTGGGCACAGTCTGGCTCTGGAACCAGATATGTCAGCCAGAGAGATTCAAAATCTCCAGCAGCAATCCTCCAAACTGATTATTCTCGGACAAGACAGGGATTAGGTACCAATGGTTCAATCCTGGCATTAATTTTACACGTCCAAACCAACAAGCCTCCCGTAAACAAAGCCCACATTCAACGACAAGAACAAAGGGAGTTGTATTATGAAGTTATCGGTTGCCTTTTTGCTTTTCAGTACACTATAAACTAGAGAAGGCAAAAGCTATAAACTTTGCTGATAAATTACTCTCATTTTCAAAACAATTGACAACAGGTGGGCAGCTGTTTAAGGATTTTTCCATTGCAGGTCATTTTCCCAGACTCGTTTATGCCACCATTATCCTGGAGGTGGTTTTTTGTGCCTCTTATGAGAGACAACTGCATATGCCGATGGCACTAAGTTATTCAACTTTCTGCCTGGGGATGGTTCCAACTCTAAGCAAGGCTGAATGCAGAACAGTTTGCTTTACTATTATTGAATATTATCCTACCCCTTTCCACTGGGCTCAGAACCTCCATTTGCCATGGAGTCCAACCAACCTGTGTTTCAAGCCTCCAGACCGGCTAGCTAGATATTCAGATAATGACCATTACAGCTATTTGTCATAAGAGGAGCAGCAAGAAGAGATAACTCCATCTTTTTGCCCTCCCCAGTCTAATCTTAAAAAGGCAGTGTGGTTTAGCAGTTAGAGTGGAGGACCTGGCATCAGGAAGCATGGGGGGGGGGTTTCTATTCCATACTGACACTCACTTGCAATGCAAGCTGAAGCAAGTCACTGTACTACTCCGTGCCTCAGTCTCCCCACCTGTAAAATGGGGAGGACACTTGTCAATCCCACAAAGTTTATCAAGTGAGTTGAGAATGTTGGAGGAAAGGTGCTGTCAAAGAAAATGCAACTCAGGACGCACCTCTGGAGCCCTTTCTTTTCCCCCTCCCCCAGCGTTAAACCTATATCCATGAACAGGAGAGAGGGAAATGGAGGTTAAAGATTGAAGCTGAGTGTTAGACCAACAGAGAAGCCAAGTAGAGTTATAGGTAAACCAAGGACCAAATTCCAGCCTTGGCTGCTAGCAGAGATCTCTCACTAAAGTCTATGGCAGGGGTTCTCCACCTTTTTCTTTCTGAGGCCTCCCCGCCCCCAACATGCTATAAAAATCCCACGGCAATTGCCCAGGGCCCCACACCACAGGGGGCCCCATGAAGCTAAGTTGCTCCGGCTTTGGCTTTCAGCTCTGGGTGCTAGGACTTGGGCCTCTGCCTTTTGCCCTGGGCCCCAGAGAGTCTAACGCTGGCCCTGCTCTCTGGTTTATTTTGGCAAACCCCCTGAAACCTGCTTGCGGCCCCTCATGGGGCCCCAGACTCCTGGTTGAGAACTGCTGGCCTATGGGGTCTGTGCCTGTACAGAATTTGGCTGAAGGGTCTGCTGGAATTTAGGACACATTGCCGAGGGAGCACAAGGAAGGACCCACAGAGATCAGACTGAGGATGATGCAGGCCTTTTAAGAAAGGGAGGATACAAAAGCCATTGATATTTTTATAGCTGCTTTTGGCAACATTCCCAACTACACCCCAACTGGTTATCATTTATATGCACAGAGAAAAGGGATTTAGGTGCTAGGTGTAACTAGAAGGTTAAGAGGATGAAGTATAGAGATTTGGATTTCCAGGACTTCTTCTGGAGGGAATAACTCATGGTCTAAGTATCAGGTTCCAAGTAGCTAGATTCCTGGATCCCATGGCTTCAGTCCCACTAACATCAACTCAGTCCTGCATCCTTCCAATGTAGTTAAGTTGAATTGCACACAATTTAACATGTTCGGGAGACTTGGGCACGAGACTTTAAAATGCATGGTCAGTGAAGATCCCATGGCACTTTTCATAAGGGCAAAATTTACCCATGTCCTTCTGCAAAATTTCCCTGTACAATGCTCTTGATAGTTGTATAGCTGATAGTTGTGTTCCACACCAGAGCTAGCTGCATTTCAGGGGAAAAGTGATTATGTATGGATCGTAAAGCACTTTGGGATGCGAGCAGGTGCTATGTAAATATAAAACAGAAGAGCTTAGGGGCCAAAGGGTCTGTTTCTAGCCCTTACTTTTCCCTCCTCTTCCAGCCTATCAAATCACAAGAGATTGAAAGAACGATGCCTGAGTAATGAAAAGATTACAAAGGGCTATTCAGTCAGCTACTTTCTGCTCAAACAGGTTTTATCTAGACCTATGAGTTCATAACCCTTCCTTATACTGTACTGCCACTGTTTACACAGAAGTTATTGTACATGTACCTTTCCGTCCTCCAACAAGTTTTAGTGCAACAAATAAAAACCACCTGCGTTACCATGGGGAGCCAAGCACCCGGTAGAGGAGCTAAGCACAGGCAGAAGTGGTGGAATCTGTAAGATAAATACCGGTGCCACATAAAAGACAGACACCCTTCGTAAGAGAGGGAGCGATGAGGGTTCAGGACAAGGACGTCAGGAATGAAAAACAAAGAGGAGGACAAGGTAGCCACCTTTCAACGAAGGGAGGGCGAGCAGACAGTTAAGGGATGAGACCAATATAACAGACGACCTTTCATCTGCTACAATTACGTTCCCGCTCCATTCCTTGTTGGCCAACTCTGGGCCTTGTTTGAGGTGTTGCAGTGCCGCACAATGGGACTTCTGGAGCGTGTACGTGTCTGACAAATCCTCTTGAAAGCAACAGAGCTACAATAGGCCCGGAGTTGGAGGTTTCTAAAGGTCCATGCCTACTGTGAGACACTCTCTCCTTTATTCTGCCTTGTGGGCTCAGAGAGGACATAAAGAAAAGTGTTTTCATTGCCCAGGAAAGCTACTTCATTAGCAGCACCAAGAAGCAAAGTCTTGTGTTTCTCCCCAGAACAGGAGCAGCATGAGCAGCAGCAAAGAAGATATCCCCCAGCTGTGACAATATGTCTCTGCTATAGCCTGGCTGGACCAAACCAAGTGAGGAGTTCAGTCTCTGTGACCCGTGCAGCCATTGGCCTCTTTGCTGAGGCTGCCAATAAGATTGCTGATTAATGCCAGCTGGGAGGTGGGCAGTTGTCACACACAAACAAAAGACCATTAATTTATTTCGCACAAAGCAAGGAAAAGATCAGAGCCAGAGAGATGATATGAAAGGAAAAAACACCCATCCCCCTTCTCTACCCTATGCTTCCAACACTGGGTGGAAGATGCATCAAAACATATTATGCAAAGGATGTAAGGTTATGCAGCATCAAGATGCGTGCCCCCAAATTGCCCCAGGTATAATTAGTGGGATCATCTCCCTGGCTCAGGTTTCCTTTTGTCCAGGCGCCCAAAAGAGGCTTGTACAGAACAAGACGACATTGCCAATCCAGCTGCTTAGAATGCTTGTCTACAGAGTCAACCAATCTTGTGCTTGCCTCTCCCCATCATGCGGCTCCAGCGCAGCCTCTGTGAAAGGACCTTTTGCAGAGGCCCTAACATGGAGAGAATCCAACTAGAAGGACAGCATACTATTGTGTGACTCCCCGCCCCGCTTTTCCATAACGAATCCCCAGAAATAGCTGCATTTGACTGTGCAGACTTCACAAAGGGAGCCTTGTGTTCATGATTGAAACGTGTTTTACAATCCTTATTTCTACAGGCATTTCAATGATGGATGGCAGAAAGCTGCTGTCATCTCAAATGAGTGAGTGTCGGGACAATTGACCAAAGCCGGAAACATGCAAGCTACATTTGAGTTTAGGCCCTGCCACTTCACATTAAAATATGGGCATAGGGAATGGCAAATACTCAGGAGAACATAACTGTAGCACCCAATATTATTTCTAGGAGCATTTTTAGCTCTTTGCTGTATGTAAGCTCCTTAGCACCATATCATTGCGAGAGAGGTATATCTGGTGCTTGCCAGGGAACACTACGTCTCATGGAACGAACATATGCTGGATTTCCCCTCTTTCGTTTGATGGAAAACTCAAACAGTTGAGCTGTTGACCAACGGTTGCACAAACTGTCACAGACACTAGCTAAAGCCACCACGGCCAGAAGGAGCCGTTCACTCCAGACCATGATTTGAGGTAGACGTGACCAGAACACCAGATCTGATCCAATCCCCCACACTTTGGGGACGTTCAGATTCAAGCTTTGTGTCTGGGGTTTCTCTCTCTTATGGGCCCAACTTGAACATTACACCTTGAGTCACTGCCCTCCGGGAAGATCAGAACTTCATGACTTAGGCCCATCTCTTAGGTTTCCAAGTGGATCCCGGTTTGACTGAGTCTGGCCTCTTCCCACAGTAAAAGCCAAATGGAGGTTTCTCGGGGCCAAATGACCCGAAGAATAGCCAAGATGTATCCTAGAGGTGGAATCCATTTGTCACTGAGAAACCTCTATCTGGACATCCCGGTCTTGAGAGCAGAAACCAGCAGAGCAAGATTCCCATCCAGCTGAGCAGAGTAATTATCTCGGCTGAAACATCTTTAAAGTTTTGACATCTAATTCCCTTCTACAAACATGCAAGGTGTCACAAGGTCAGGACTGAGGAGGAGCCCATTACATAAGCCATCTTTGAAATACTCACTGATTTCCCAACTACAATATGGGATAAACCCCAGGCCTAACAGAGTCTGAGGACAAGTTTCCAAACTGTCTCTATTGAACACAATGGCCTGGACCAGAGGATGGATGACCTGGACACACACATGGGGAGAACTGAGAAGATGATACCAGCACTGGAAGAAGTGGAACAGGAGGGTAAGGGCTTTACCCTCTTGGCTAAGGAATTTGGTCATATAGCAAGGAGGCTGGAGGAAGAGAAACAGCTGAGAGATGGGAATAATAGACAATTAGCTTCCCTGATAGAGTTGATGGTACTTGTTTATTACTATTTTTATTTAATAAGCACCCCCAGGCTGCCAGTCAGGAACAAGGACCCATTGTTCTGGACTCCGTACAAACACATCAACAGACATGGTCCCTGCCCACAAAAGCTTACAATCCCTCACTGAAAAATACCTTATTTATTTCGGCTGGAACTTTTCAGAGCAGCGTAGCTCACTTAAGCCCTTTGAAAAGCCTCTATATCTAATTCTTTGTACTTAATACATCTCTACATTAGAGCTGGGTGTCATTGTTTTGGTGAATAGTAAATTTGCTGAAAAATGCAATTTCGGGCAGCCAAAACTATTCACAAATTCAGGTCGAATTCGGCAAAGAGTTACAGCTGAATTTTTTTTAAAAGGGGACAGTTTTTTTCCAATGAACCATTTTTTAAACAAAGTGGTTCAACATTTTGTTTTGAAACTAACATTTTCAAAATGAAATGGTTACTTTGTTCAACCCCAATGAACTTGTTTTCGCTGTTTTATTTCAGTGAGAAAAATGGGGGCGGGGGGACTCAGTTTCTGTTCAAAAGGAAACTTTTTGTCCCCTGGATTTTTCGGTTTGGCCGTTGAACTAAATGACCATACTACATCTAAGGGAACAAAAGCCAGACTATGCATGAAGGGTGTCTTTTGTTTCATAAAAAAATGTTTGATTTGCTAAGGATAAATCAATTACTCCCTCTGCAGAGAATTTATCTGTTATTTTACTTGCAACGTTATTCAACGATCACTCCAGATTTACATGGTTTTCTCAAAAGGGCAGAAGGATGAATTTGTGGTTAGAACACAGGACTATGAGTCAGAAGATCCTGGTTCTGCTACAAGTTCCCATGTGAAATGAAGCAAGTCATTTAATCTGTTCTCAGTTTCCTTCATCTTTAAAAAGAAGGACAACACCCCCTTCCTAAGTCATGGATCCACTTTAACAGTAGAAGGTGTAAATTCTCATCCTAACAACCCACCACCAGCCTGTTTGTTTCATCCACGTAATGCATCCTGCCTATGAAGTAGATTGTAGTCTCTCTGAGGCAGTGACGGTCTTTCTTATGACATGTCTGTACAGCGCCTAACACACTGGCATCCTGACCCTTGACTAGGATTCTTAGGTGCTACCATAATACCAACAATGAAGAATCTTTTGGAAAATAGGTCTAAACACTCCTTAAACCAGGGGATCTCTGCTCTACTAAATACTTAAAAATTTGAAAAGAGATAACGTGTAGGGAAATGAAATAATGGAACTAGTTTTCTTTTAACAGGACCCCAAATGGCATGGATGATGGAACAATCACAGGCTTTTTGGACACTCACATAATGGGTGACTCAAGACGCCATTACAAAGAATAGTTCAAACATGCAATAAATATGTCCCTTTGGGGAGCAAGGAGTTGAAGGTTGTTCATTTCATTTTCCTTATTTATTACTCTGATATTGTATGGAGTGTGTATATTTAAGCTCTAAGTATGTTGTGTGTGTAAATTATGTATATCAACTAACTAAAATATCTGACCACTTCTAATTGCGCGGAACAGCAATATGGTCTACACAATTAATAGAGCAGACTCCAGACACAAACATCAGATCCAGAGTTTGAATAGCCCAAAGTTCAGAGCTGCTAAGATCCCAGGTTTCAGTTCAGACTCATCTATGGGCCTCTGTTTCCAGGCCAGATTGTGAACCCCTTCCTCACAAAATGAGCAGTTACTCTCCACAAGTAGTCCCATTGACTCCAGTGGCATTACTTGGGTGAGTAACTGCTCAACAGATTGAACAATGAGTTTATAATCTGCCCCACACAGCTAGCAGCGCCCTGAACAGCATGATGTTACGGCCAATGTCTTTAGAATCCTACAGTAGGGACTATCATGGTACTGGCTTGGGTGAAGTCAGAGTAACCTGATATGATATCTACAAGACTAGACCAGACAGGGAATATTTTATTTGACCTGACAGTACCAAGCCCTGAAACCTTATTCTTTGTGGGCTTAGTGCAAACCTAATCAAACCATTGTTTATAGGGTCCCTATTTGTACATAAGTGTATGGCTAAACTACTCAAACTTCCTTGTGCATTTTTTCTTTTCTTAATTAAAGGGAAAATAACATAGAGGGTTGAGACTGTGATGTCTACCGGTTTGTTTGGATGTCACTATTAAAACAAACCAGAGAAGCACACGTTGGCCCCAATCCTTCAATGATCTCCAGCTCCTTTTGCCCACAAAGTCAGTGGGGGTTGTGAGCAAATGCAGAGGTCTGTCCATTTCATTGCCAGATCAGTGTCTTCGTTGGAACTCTGCAGCCCCTAGAGTAGATTCTATATGAATTCTTCCTTGCAAATTACAACATGTTTTATTACGATTAAACACTTATATCGCGGCAGCCCCCAGAGGCCGCTCAGCTCGGAGACCCATTTACAACACAGTCATCCAAAACGTTCTGCACTGAAAATATTTTTTTAAACCCTGTTAAGGAGCAAAATGTTATACACCATAGTCTGTCTGTGCAGGAAGCTTGCACGGAGGCCCTTAGTATGAACTAAGAAAACCTCTTCGGCCCTGATTCTAGAATCCGATCCACCAGCATAAATCCCTGCATGCAGTACCCAGTCCCAGTATCCTCAGACTACAGGAGAGGGGCTTCAGTCTGAATGTGACAAACCACTACGCCTGTACAGGATTTTTATTCCAACTCACCGTATGTTTCTGCTGCATTCAGGGGATAATAGGGGAACCTTCCTAGAGTAATACATTGCAATGGCCAATAACAAAAGACTTAGTAGTCAACTGGTAAAGAGTCTGCCTCCTCTTACAAACATTAGGGCCCAATCCTCAATTTGTGTAAATCATCAGAGCTCAGTTAAAGTCAATGGAACTACAACAACTTACATCCGCTGAGGAGAGGGGTTCAAATCCCATTAAGGTTATAGTTTTAATACGGTATTTTCTATTCACTCCCCTGCATACCAATATGCCTATAGACTAGTTTCTACCACTCTTCTGAAAGCAAAATGAAATCAGATCCCCATCATTTGACTTTATTAGAAAAAACTGAAGTGAATATTTTAGTGCAATAAAGCCAGGGTACTCTCAAAACAGCCTAATCCAGTGGTCCTCAAACTGTGGGGCATGTACCCCTAGGGGGTCTGGAGGAATGTTCGGGGAAGAGGGGTGGTGCGGCAGGGCCCAGGCCAGACCCCATGGGGAAGCGGGGAGGGAGCGCCATCCAGCCCCCAGCATCCAGCTGCAACCATGGTCCCCACCCCCGTCCTAGTGCCCAGCCATGGCCCTGCTCCTGACTGTAGTCCCGGCACGCGGCTGCGGCGCCCATCCGCGGCCCCGTGCTCAATCCCACTCCTGATTCCCCAGGTGCAGACCAGGTAAGGGGTGGCGTGCCAGCAAAAACGTTTGGGGACCACTGGCCTAATCAAAGAAGGCTGCAATGTGACCTAGTGCGTTAAGGTGGAGAGTGGGGTGCAGGACTTCTAGGTTCTAATCCCTATTCAGCCACTGTCAAATTGTGTAATCCTGGGCAAACTACATTAACTCCCTTCATTTGGGGGCTCCACTACAGACACCCTGGGCATAATTTTCAGTGCTGCTGGGCACCTACAGTTCCAATTAGTCACCAGATCATCATGCCCTAAGCACTTCAAGGGGAGCACCCAAAAGGAGCGACACTTGGACTTTAGAACATTCTGATGTTAGCTTTCTGTGCCTCAGTTTACCTTGCAGTAAAATAGGGATAATAGCTATCTCACGTGGCAGCAGCAATGCTTAACTGGTGTTTTTACACCGCTTAAAGATCCTTCAATTAAAAGGTGGCAGGTGTCCAAAGTATTATTTAAATTGTTAAAGTTAAATAAGACTCAATTAGGGTTAATTTGGCCTTGTCTCCCACTCAAGGAATTCTGGCTTGCAAAAGAAAAGATGCCCATTTAGCCCTAATGCTACCATATTTGACTCAGCCATTTAAATGGCTTTGCTAAGAGGGTTGTTTTTACAGACGTCCCATCCCTGTATTGCTTCCTGCTGTCCTCCAGCGCGGGAAGCGTTCAGGATCAGGTGAAATAACATATAGGTTTGGCCTTTGATCAAACAGTGCTCTAGGCAAATCAGAATCTGGGGCCACCAAACATGTCGAGTTCTTGTTGTTACTGTGGTTGGGGCACCAAAGCCAGGACGAGTTGCCCAGGCTGCAGTTGTGGGGGCAGAGCGGGGGGTTCGTGAAAGCACTTTGCACGTTCCCTCTGAAGCTCTCAAAACTCTTCCCATTAGCTCGTCTCGTCTGACCTCCTGTATAGCGCAGGCCAGAGAATCTCGCCATTTACCCCTGTGTTCAGCCCAGTGACTTGTATTTGACTAAGGCAGACCTCACAGAACGGTGCACTATCGTTATCGTGGTTTTAATCCTGGGGAAACCGAAGCAGAGCAGGGAAGCGAGTTGTCCACCATGAGTCTGGAGGCTGTTTCGCCCCAAGAAACCTCATGTTTTTGTGCCTTGCAGTCCACACCCCGCACGCACACCGCTTTCTTCGGCTTCTGGCCATGCAAGCTGGGACTCGCCTGAAGTGCCCAGAGGGATAATGGGAGATTCACGGGGGAGACGTAGACACCAAAGTCCAACATCTAGGCACCTGTGGAGTTCATAACACCCTTGCTCAGATGCTGCCAGACGCTGCAGGCGCCCACGTTTCCATTGATGGAGTCCTCAAGGCTACTCATTTTGGCAGCTGGTCACATGTACAGCCTCGTAAGCCCTGACATTGCGCACCTAACTCATGCTTAAGCCCTGGAGGGATTCACAAACCAGGTGTTTCCCTGCCTGTCTTGAGCTCGGGGCCTGATCCAGTGGGCACACACTGAGCACATCTAAACCCACACCAGAGACACCCATGGAGGAGGAGGAGGACGACGACGAAGCAGGAGCACATCCCCCTAATAACCTTTAGCCCAGTGGTTCGAGCACTCATACAGGACATGGGAAACCCAGGTTCAAATCTCCACTCCGCCTGAGGTAGATTAGGGATTTGAATGTGCGTCTGCTACCTCTCCCGAGTGCGCTCTGACCACAGGGCTATGGGGTACTCTGAGGTATATCGCTCTGTTGAAGATGTTCCACGATGTATAAATAACTAAATATTCACTGGAGCAGGGAAAGTGCTGGGTCTCCCATGTGCAAGATGAGCGCCCTAACCCCAGGGCTATAGAGTCATTCTCACTCCAGCTCAGGGCATACTGAAGTATTTCTACACAGTGGAACAGAGATCACAGCTAGAGATAGCTGCTGCCCTGTCTGTCTGGCACCTAACACCCAGCTCAAAGGGAGTTAGGTACCTAAGCCCCTTTAAGGGCAGGGCTTAGTCATTATTGCCCCTCAGTCTCCCTTATGATTCCCACCCTCCCCGAATGCACAGCTGGTTTCCTCTGGGAGCTGCATTCCCTGCCTGTCATGGACACAGAGCGGGGGCCAGCAGGACAGGGTTTATCTCCTCAGCAGTTTCTCTCTCTCTCTCTCTCTCCCATTATTTCCCAACCCATGTGATTTCCTTTCTCCACTCACCCCCACCACTTGCTTCTTCTCCCCTGACTCTCCTTGTGTTAAACAGTGGCTGATTAAAGTGCAAGCGACCAAGATCATTGATAGATTTAGGCTGCCTGCTCCCTTTCTACTATGGTTTGGCTTAGGCTCCTTGCTTGGGAGCTGTGGAAATCCTACTAGGCTTCCAAAAGCTCACACCTTTTCCTCCAGGCCCACTAATGGACAGTGAGTTGTTTGCCTCTCAGGTCTTGCTGCTAAAGAGACAAGAAGAAATCTGGCTGTGGATCATAGACCCTCTCCTTTATCTCCCTTAAATAATAATATTTCATCATCAGTATAGCACGTAGGAGCCGCAGTCATGGACCAGGACCCTAGATGCTGTACAAACACAGGAGGGAGGAAAAGGCCCTACCTAAAGCACCTCCCCTAGTGCAACGGCAAAGCACTTCACAAACACTAGTGAATTTAGAATCACTGCAAGTATCATAATACCCATTTTACAGATGGTCCAGCAGCCACTCTGGGCAACCTTGCTTTGGGGTCCATACAAGGGTGGGGAGTCTTTGGTGTGGATTCTGTATCTCAAAGCCCATACTTTTAAGAGTCCACCTGACGACACAATCACTCTTGAGCATTTTGACATACTGAACCTTTCCCACACCATCCACCCTAATGAGGGAGAGTTTTTATGATTTGGGGCATACAAAAATCTGGCAGAAGCGTTCCCGTACGTGAAATGCAGGGTCAGTTAACATGGTCAGTCTCAATAGCAATACGTATTTGAATGACAGGGACAGAAAACAAGAGAGACTGGGAGTACAGCACAGGCCTCAATTTTCATTTGATACACTGACCCCTCTTTTTAAGGTGAAAAATGTTCAAACGATAAATGTATATCTTCAACAACAACCATGAATTGTAACCAAATATAATGATTCCAAAATGCAGTAAATGATTACTAGTTTCTCTCTCATGCAAACTAGAGTTGAGTGTCCGGATAGAAGTAATGTGGGTGAGTACTTGTCACCCCCATTTTCATCTGCCAATGCTAAAGCTGATTTTGTGAGCTCATTGCAACACACCATGCCTCCTTCCCATGCCCAGAACACAGTACATGGCAGTTTGGTACAGCTAGATCCACATCTAGAAGGTGCATCACGCACAAAAGAGCACTTGCTTAATTTCAAAATATCTGGAGGAACAAGCCGGACGTTGTCAGGTACAGTTTTTGGAAACAGACACCGCGTACCCATCCGCACTGCAGTGGGTCAGGTGGTGGTGCATCTAGATCCAAAGCACTTTTCCACACGCATGTCTGAAGATGAGCTCGTTTTCTAGAAATGCTTCAGTTGGTGGTAAAGTGCTAAGCTCTGGTGTTGATGAGGTACGCTTGCTGAATTTTGCTGCCCGTGATTTCTACCATGCTTCTGACATGGTGGCACAATTTAATTGTCCGTAGCCTGCAGGCATGAATTCAGTTGCCTGTCCAATGGCATCAGGCACTGCTGCACTGATGTCAGCAGAGAGAGGGAGTATCCAGTTCACACAATCTGCAACACAGTGACTTTGCTGAAGCCAACATAGGTAGCTACCATCTCACAGCCTGAGTGTGCAGTCCTGGTACAGTGTTCTGGTGGTGCTCTGCAGCAGCATGGGATGTCTATTACTGCTCGCTCTTGGACTAAGGGTTCTATCATCACTAAAGATGTTAGGCCCTGTTCAAGGTAATGGTGCAAGAGAAAGATATACGTCAGTGTCATCTGATAATACATCTACCATTTGCTGTACAAGGATGTTGTCAGCTTCCTCATGCAAGATGGCCACATCTTCCCTGTTGATCACCACATCTTCCTGGTTTGTTTCAGCGGGGTGTTGTGTCTGCCTGTGATGACTAGCTTGTGGTTTAGTGTGTCATTGCTGCAACTTGTTGTCTTGATTAAGTTCTGTACCAAACGTGCCAATCAACAGTTTCTTATTTTCAGTAACTGTCAAGATGACTTTCTGTGGGGGGAACTGTGTATTTTGCACTCAACTCAGGCACTCTGCTTGCTTCTGTAGCTCCGCAGCTCTGTAGATTTCGTGACACCCTTTGTGCTGAAGTCTTTGTACTTGTCAAAAACAAGATATGCAACATCTTCTACTAACTCGTGTACAGTGTCGACTCTGAAATCAGTCACAAAGTCCTTGAAACAATTTGCTGGCCAGTGTACTACCCAAAGAACTGTGGAACTGGCAATGACTATGCAAGGGACTTCTTCTGAAGTTTGTCTAGTTGACACCTCTCTCTTCAGCTGCTTCTTTAGGTTAGACTTAGCCTTGGCAGTCCTCATGTCACCAGTCCCTGCACACTGACATTAGTACAGGAGCCAACTCATGGTGTTGAAATATTCTTGATATCAATCTGTCATGAACTTGCTTATAGGCCTAACATTCTTTAATATATAAGGTTAGTGTCAAATACCTTTGTTGGCTCAACAAATTGGGGGGAGGGATAGCTCAGTGGTTTGCGCATTGGCCTGCTAAAGCCATGGTTGTGAGTTCAATCCTTGAGGGGACCATTTAGGGATCTGGGGCAAAACTTGGGGATTGGTCCCCCTTTGAGCAGGGGGTTGGATTAGATGACTTCCTGAGGTCCCTTCCAACCCTGATATTCTATGATTCAACCTACACATGCTTTTTTTGTCACTGCCAGTGTCTCTAGTAGCCTTGGCATTGTGTCATAGAACCCTGTAGGCCAGCTAAGTTCAAATTCTTGCATTTGGTGAATTCAAACTGTAAGCGTGTCATCTACATAGAGTGGCACCACCCGTCAACCACAGACAATGTTTACTATTGCCTCTGGGTGCTTAGTGGGGTCTCAAGGACCAATGCACAACTCTAGCCTCTTAGTAATGGCCTCTCTATCAACTGCATCTGCAGCAATCCTTGACTTCACTTCCTCTTTGAGGATCTCCTGTATTTGTGCCTCATTGGTGTCATTTATGTTTGCAGTGTCTTCCACCAGCCTGCTGCCTGAGTGGAGGCTAGGAGCACGGTTCTTGATAGTCTCTGGCTTCACGAAGGTGGTTTCAATGTACATGTCACTCCATATATAATATTCCATATTCCTCAAAGTGGTTCATGATACGGTACGTGCTCATCCTTCAGAGAATCATGGAAATGAAGGGCTGGAAGGGACCTCAAGACGTCATCAAGTCCAGCCCCCTGCACTGAGGCAGGACCAAGTAAACCTGGACAATCTCTGTCAGGTGCTTGTCTATCCTTTTTCTTAAAAAGCCTCCTGTAATGGGGATTCCACAACCTCCCTTGGAAGCCTATTCCAGAGTTCAGTTAGAAAGTTTTTCCCTAATATCTAACCTACATCTCCCTTGCTGCAGATTACGCCCATTAGTTCTTGTCCTACCTTCAGTGGACCTGGAGAACAATTGATCCCCGTCCTCTTTATAACAGTCCTTAATGTATTTGAAGACTTAACAGGTCCTGCCTCAGTCTTCTTTTCTCAAAACTAAACATGCCCAGTTTTTTTTAATCTTTCCTCAGAGATCAGGTTTAATAAAACTCTTACCATTTTTGTAGCTCTCCTCTGGTCTCTCTCCAATCTGTCCATATCTTTCTCAAAATGTGGCACCCAGAACTGAACCCAGTACTCCAGCTGAGGTCTCACCAGTACAGAATAGAGCAGGACAATTATCTCCTGTATCACACTCCTGTGAATACACCCCAGAATGATATTAGCCTTTTTTGTGGTTGCATCACATTGTTGACTTGTGTCCAGTCTGTGATCATAAACTATTCTAAGACAATCACAAGATTTGAAGACAAAAATGCATCTCCCTACTCTATATTACAATTCTGTAAAAAAAATTATATAAATAGGATTCAGCCGACCCACATTATTCAAATCAAATTATTTTAGTAGATAAAACACATATACCAAGTGAAGAGCAAACAGGCCTGCAAATTGCAACTAGGTAGTGATAGCTAGCATGGAAATTAATGAAAAGCATAAAACAAAACAAAAACAAAAGGGGAATGAAGAAAACAGCTGACCATGGGTTTGGTTTATAATCAGTTAAAGTCTATAATTTTCCAATATTTCCAAATTAATTTGCAGAAGTGAATATGTAAGAATTTGTTAAGTAAACACGTTCTGAGAGCACAAGACAAGTATACCTTGTGTCTCAGTTGCGGAGGGGAGGGAAGGTGTTGTATTAGCAGCTAGGTGTATGGCTTGAACAGGGACTAATACAGACCCATGTGCCTCCTGGCTAATTATGTTCCATAACAAAATACGAGTGCGAAGTTTCCATGAAAAAGCAACTGAAATTCAATTAAAGTGGTTTCACTCTCACCTACCTTGGGACTGGGGGGTGGTAATAAGTGCTCATATTTCAAACCGCTCAACAGTCACAAGATGGCAGGAGGCAGTTGCTTCTACATTCAGCATCCACAACCACACACACACACTCTATGGACACTACAACAAGGTACTGCCCAAACCCCGCATTTGGCTACTGGGCTGAAATGGGAAAGCAGAGGCCACCCAGCGTGCCCAAGGTCAGACAGAGAAGAAGAAGGGAGTCCCGTGTGGGTGGGACGGGCAGAAGGCGGGGGCTGGGCTGCCCTTTATCCTGCTTGCAAGGGGGCGAAGGAGCAGATTCCTGGGGAGCCCACTGAAGACCTGGCATTTGGGGTCAGGGGAGGCTGCTGCTCTCTCCCGAAGACAGAGTGGGGAGGAGGCGCATGCTCAGTTCCGCACCCCCAGCCCGGACCTTGCCTAGTGCCACGCTGCAGCCGGCAATCGGAAGCCCCCCACAGCCGCACCCCAGACTCCACACGGGTCCCGGCTCTTACGAGGAGCAGCTCCGACTCCGTCCCCATCCCCTCGGAGGGGCGCGTCCTTGAAGCCCAGCCCCAACTCAGCTCTGCCTCCCATTGGCTGCTTGTCCGCCGGGTTACGCCCTCGACGGGCTGGCCCCTTTGTGACGCCACAATCAGCTGTTTGGACCTTCTAATTTCTGATCTGGTCTGAGATCAGCAGCAATAACACAAAATAATAATAATCACCCTGAAGCCAGTGGAGGGAGGGTCCGGCCCCAACTGCAGCCGCCGCCAACAGCTTGCAATGGTGCATATCTTCTGAGAAGAACAGACACACCACCACCACCACCTCCTGCATCTTTTTTTTTTAATTTCCATTTATAATATTGTTGTTGATTTTAATTAAAACTACCTCACAGACTGCCTGAAGCTGGTGCTTTACGATATTTTAAAAATCTTGTGGGTTTCTTGCGGTGTTGTTTACAAAATAATTGCTGACATTAAAGGCAAGGTAAGTGCCATCCTCTGTTCTGAAATGTGGCCGGCTAAATTCAAACTTGAGAGCCATCTCTTTGTACTGCGGGCAGTGTATGTATATATATATATATATAAAATGTTGTTTACGTTTTTAAGATCTCTCTCTCTCTCTGAATTGAACGGGTTGGGTGTTTGTTAAAATCTCGGTGTGAGGGTGTATTAAGATTTAAGAGCCATCTATTTTCTCGCTGGTGTGTGATTTAAGGTCCCTTTGTATTTAGCTGGCTGTGTGCAGGCAGGAGCATCTCTTTGTGTTTTAGTACGTTGTGTGCATTACATTTGAGGTGGCTGTTGGGTGGAAGGGAGAAAAGAGCTCATTACCTTGTTGGGTTTCAGAGCAGCAGCTGTGTTAGTCTGTATCCGCAAAAAGAAAAGGAGGACTTGTGGCACCTTAGAGACTAATAAATTTATTTGAGCATAAGCTTTCCTGAGCTACAGCAAACGGAGACTATTAAGCTATGAAGAGGGGTTGGTCTTTTGTTGTTTCTATACATCAGCCGTGGCCTGTAGTGACTAGGGTGAAAGAACAGGGTCATTTTGGATCTGGAGAGAGGCTCTTACTTACTTCAACCACACAAGAGTCTCTCTCTCTCTCTCTCCTTGGCTTCCCAATAATGGGGCGGGGGGGGGGGGGTGATCATAATGTCGAGGCAGGTTTGTGAGAGCAAATGGCCCCAGCGAAACCTCAATCCTCCTAACTACATAAGATGGTGATTTTGCTTGGATTTGGTACTAAACAAAAGACATACGAGGTCGCCAAAAACAATGCACTGGGACTCGGGATCCGGCGGGTGTATTCCTCTCTTTCCAGCTCATATGCAGGAGGAGCCGTTTGTCTCGACTCCCTTTTGCCACAAGCAGTGGGATTTAAATCAGTACTGCACACGAAGAGAAGGGGAGGGGAGCAGAGAGCCCGTTTAGGTCATAGCAGGCGAGTGGGAAGTGTACACCCCAATCAACTGCAGGTCAGAGGGGTGACGTGCTGCGGCTGCTGCTTTGGCTCAAGCTGTTTCTCCGAGCCAGAGACAGCGGCTTATGCTGAGACGATCCAAATCGGGCCTGTCTCTGTTCGGCTAATACACTTCTCTCCCGCAGGCGTTTACAGTGGATGGGCAAAGCGAAGTTGGTGTCTGGCTTGTTTCCTGATCGATTTCCCATTTCTTCCCTCCCCCCGCCCCCTGCTTCACTGCAGTTAGCATTGCTCGCTTGCATGCACAAGAGAGCGCGAATTGCACCAGATCCGCTCGGGTTTTGGCAACCAAGCCTGCCTAGGGAAGGACAGAGGCTTTCCAGAGCCGTGGTATGGGCACCACGGGGCTGGGTGTTTGTCCAACCCTTCTTTGGAAACTGGCAGTGGTGCCAAGGAGGGTGGCTCCTGGCTCGCCTCCTCCTCGAGAACATAAACAGGAACAAAGCCCCGGCTCCTGGAAGGGGGCAGATTTCTCCACCCCCCGTCCCCCCCCCTCCCCCGCGTCTGCAGAAAAAAACAACTGGTGGCCAGTTGCACCGCTCCAGTCAATACCCCCTTGTCTCTATTTGTTGTTTGTTTCTCCACCAACGGATTAAGATTAAAGGCGGATCTCTATTCCCATTGGCTGGAAGCCTGTGGTGACGTGCGCGTGATTTGCATATGACATTGGAACCCAGCCCTCCTCCACAACACATACTGAAGTTGTCCTCTTTTGACCTGTGCTGAGGGATGTAATGTCCTCAGTGCTGGTTTGCAGAACATTCCTTTGACAGCTTTGTAGGCAAAAGACAGTGGGTAATATTTTTATCTTTGCCTTACCGAGCAAGGCAAGGTCAGGCTGCTCAACTGAATAAGGCTGAGCAAGGGGGGAGGGGGGGGAGATATTAATGCTCACCTTTGATCTAGGAAGTTATCCTTAGCACTAGCTACACTGCTAGCCAGAACTCAGAGGTTGCTTCACTGAGCTATATTAATGGCTATATATAATTTGGTACTGTCATTGGCAGATTAGCAAACCTAACCTATTTTTTTTCATACCATTAAGATGACAAAATGTTCACCTATGCCATAGTACTTGAGTGAAATGAAACGCTACGGCTGGATAAAAATGTTCCACATTAAATATCCTTTAATACCTAATCAGTAATGCAGATCCTAGATTGCTCCATTAACTAGAAAAAATAAATAGGAAAGTTATTTTAGTGGTATGGCGGCTCCATAAATATAGCTAATACGGGAGGGGAGTGAGAAAATACTTTAAAAACATTATTTGCAGCTGCTTGAGTAGGTCTGAAACTCAAAAACTTTTTGAGATCAAACAACTTTCAAATGGATCCCATGCAAAACTGGTGTAATCCCTTTCTTATAAGTTATTTGGGCTGGAAATGCTGCCATCATGAAATGCTAGTTATAGATTTATTTAAGCTAAATCCTGTACATCCCATATTATTGAAGTTTTGACTAGTTAGATTTTTAGACCCCGATTCAGCAAAGCACTTAAGCGCATGCATGAAGTCTTATTAACTTCAGTGGGATTTAGGCATAGGCTTAAATGCTCTGCTGAAGGCCCTGGTGTCTTTCATGTTAGGCCTTAGCAGATTGACCGATGCAAATACCAGCACTGGCCCATTGAAGTGTATGCTACAAACCTCTCTGCACTATGGAAGTTTACAGAAACAGCCACAAATCTCACTGTTCAGCTGAACTTGTTTAGATGCACATTAGCCCTACGGCAGGCAAATTCTGGCTGCTGGACTTGTTCTTACCACTTGCTTTTCAGGTGGTTAGAAGTCATTAGATCATCGTCTACTCTAGGGGCCAGATTTTCATAAGGGCTTAGCAGTCAGCAGCTTCCTTTAAGTCACCTACATTATTAACTGGCCAGAGCAATAGAAGCTGCGAGATGCTGAGCCCTTGAAAATCTGGCTCTAGTTGTGGGTTCTTAGCAATGGGGAAAGGGAGTTTAGCTTCGGTTCAGCAGTGCTAGAACTAGTAGAAGCCCTGGGGTCAGAAGTGTGGGGGGGAATCATTTTGTAAATTTCCCTATTGTAGACAGAATCTAAGGGCTAGATACATCCCCCACCCACTCAGAGCCCAAACCAAGGGCTAGATGCCATTTAAGCATAGGGAGATTAAAGCACTGTCCCCGCTACAAGAAATACCCACTGCTGACCAGGGATGTCAATAATGGGCACAGCTGAACAGGTATTGACCATGGTTTTCTGCAAGCGTAGACAAGGACATGCTCTGTATCAGAAGCCGTGATTAAAATTTCTGTGGGGCTTTGTGTTCTGCCCAGGGGCGAGTTTCACCCTAGTCCTTCCCTTCCTTAAAAAGCTCTCCTTTTCCACAATACCTACAAACAAAAAACTTGACAATGGTTAGGCCACTGGTGCACTGGGACCACAGCCCATCAAACTAACCAATATTGTCATCGTGTTTCCTTGTGTTCCCCCATCAGCTGGTGTCCATCTGTTGGATCATATTTCGATTGTAAACTCTTTGGGGCAGGGATTGTCTTTTTGTTCTGTTTGTACAGCACTTCACACAGTGGGGACCTGGTTCATGACCAGGGCGCCTAGGTGTTCCAGTAATAGAGTAATCTAGTTTATAATTCTGCCACATTTAGTCTCAGATGTATTAAAAAAACAAACAAAAACACAGCAACTTTGCCCTTCAGTAAGTTCCCCCCCACCCTTCTTCCCAATAGCAGCAGAGACCTGCTTAAAAAAAAAAATTCCAATTGTCACAGTAAACATTCCATGGTTTACATCAAAATCACTGAATATCTGAATGAATGTATGAGATGCCAGCAGTTTTTCTTTAAGGAATAATTTTGCACTAACATCTAGTGCTTGCCACCAAGAGTAAAGACATCTGAGTTATAATAAACCATGCACCCACAGAGCCCTACTTGGGTGCTATGCAGATACAGGGCTCCAAGCCCATGGTACTCATTGCAGGATTGAGACCTTTGTATCTTGAAAGTAAAATGTTCCAGATAAGCATTCAGGCTTATGCTTTTACATAAAAATGAGCTATTGGCTTGTTCATCCCTTGCTATACATATACACAGGTACTCCTATTAATATTGTTACATATCTGCATCAAAAGGAGACCAAGGTGGCTTCCAAAAATCCACACGCTAAACCATGGTGCTTTTAGAAAAGGAGGACTTGTGGCACCTTAGAGACTAACCATTTATTTGAGCATAAGCTTTCGTGAGCTACAGCTCACTTCATCGGATGCATTCAGTGGAAAATACAGTGGGGAGATTTATATACATAGAGAACATGAACCAATGGGTGTTACCATACACACTGTAAGAAGAGTGATCACTTAAGGTGAGCTATTACCAGCAGGAGAGCGGGGGCGGGGGGAGGGGAACCTTTTATAGTGATAATCAAGGTGGGCCATTTCCAGCAGTTGACAAGAACGTCTGAGGAACAGTGGGGGGTGGGAATAAACATGGGGAAATAGTTTTACTTTGTGTAATGACCCATCCACTCCCAGTCTCTATTCAAGCCTAAGTTAATCGTATCCAGTTTGCAAATTAATTCAAATTCAGCAGTCTCTCATTGGAGTCTGATTTTGAAGTTTTTTTGTTGAAGAATTGCAACTTTTAGGTCTATAATCGAGTGACCAAAGAGATTGAGGTGTTCTCCGACTGGTTTTTGAATGTTATAATTCTTGACGTCTAATTTGTGTCCATTTATTCTTTTACATAGAGACTGTCCAGTTTGACCAATGTACATGGCAGAGGGGCATTGCTGGCACATGATGGTATATATCACATTGGAAGATGTGCAGGTGAACAAGCCTCTGATAGTGTGGCTGATGTGATTAGGCCCTACAATGGTGTCCCCTGAATAGATATATGGACATAGTTGGCAACAGGCTTTGTTGCAAGGATAGGTTCCTGGGTTAGTGGTTCTGTTATATGGTGTGTGGTTGCTGGTATTTGCTTCAGGTTGGGGGGCTGTCTGTAAGCAAGGACTGGCCTGTCTCCCAAGATCTGTGAGAGTGATGAATTGTCCTTCAGGATAGGTTGTAGATCCTTGATGATGCGTTGGAGAGGTTTTAGTTGGGGGCTGAAGGTGATGGCTAGTGGCGTTCTGTTATTTTCTTTGTTGGGCCTGTCCTGTAGTAGGTGACTTCTGGGTACTCTTCTGGCTCTATCAATCTGTTTCTTCACTTCAGCAGGTGGGTATTGTAGTTGTAAGAACGCTTGATAGAGATCTTGTAGGTGTTTGTCTCTGTCTGAGGGGTTGGAGCAAATGCGGTTGTATCATAGAGCTTGGCTGTAGACAATGGATCGTGTGGTGTGGTCTGGATGAAAGCTGGAGTCATGTAGGTAAATACAGCGGTCAGTAGGTTTCCGGTATAGGGTGGTGGTTATGTGACCATCGCTTATTAGCACTGTAGTGTCCAGGAAGTGGTTCTCTTGTGTGGACTGGACCAGGCTGAGGCTGATGGTGGGATGGAAATTGTTGAAATCATGGTGGAATTCCTCAAGGGCTTCTTTTCCATGGGTCCAGATGATGAAGATGTCATCAATGTAGCGCAAGTAGAGCAGGGGCATTAGGGGATGAGAGCTGAGGAAGCGTTGTTCTAAGTCAGCCATAAAAATGTTGGCATACTGTGGGGCCATGCGGGTACCCATAGCAGTGCCGCTGATTTGAAGGTATAAATTGTCCCCAAATGTGAAATAGTTATGGGTGAGGACAAAGTCACAAAGTTCAGCCACCAGGTTTGCTGTGACATTATTGGGGATACTGTTCCTGATGGCTTGTAGTCCATCTTTGTGTGGAATATTGGTGTAGAGGGCTTCTACATCCATAGTGGTCAGGATGGTGTTATCAGGAAGATCACCGATGGATTGTAGTTTCCTCAGGAAGTCAGTGGTGTCTCGAAGATAGCTGGGAGTGCTGGTAGCGTAGGGCCTGAGGAGGGAGTCTACATAGCCAGACAATCCTGCTGTCAGGGTGCCAATGCCTGAGATGATGGGGCGTCCAGGATTTCCAGGTTTATGGATCTTGGGTAGTAGATAGAATACCCCAGGTCGGGGTTCCAGGGGTGTGTCTGTGTGAATTTGTTCTTGTGCTTTTTCAGGAAGTTTTTTGAGCAAATGGTGTAGTTTTTTTGGTAACCCTCAGCGGAATCAGAGGGTAATGGCTTGTAAAAAGTGTTGGAGAGCTGCCGAGCAGCCTCTTGTTCATATTCCGACCTATTCATGATGACGACAGCACCTCCTTTGTCAGCCTTTTTGATTATGATGTCAGAGTTGTTTCTGAGGCCGTGGATGGCATTGTGTTCTGCACGGCTGAGAATATGGGGCAAGTGATGCTGTTTTTCCACAATTTCAGCCCGTGCACATCAGCGGAAGCACTCTATGTAGAAGTCCAGTCTGTTGTTTTGACCTTCAGGAGGAGTCCACCCAGAATCCTTCTTTTTGTAGTCTTGGTAGGAAGGTCTCTGTGGATTAGTATGTTGTTCAGAGGTGTGTTGGAAATATTCCTTGAGTCAGAGACGTCGAAAATAGGATTCTAGGTCACCACAGAACTGTATCATGTTCGTGGGGGTGGAGGGGCAGAAGGAGAGGCCCTGAGATAGGACAGATTCTTCTGCTGGGCGAAGAGTATAGTTGGATAGATTAACAATATTGCTGGGTGGGTTAAGGGAACCACTGTTGTGGCCCCTTGTGGCATGTAGTAGTTTAGAGAGCTTAGTGTCCTTTTTCTTTTGTAGAGAAGCAAAGTGTGTGTTGTAAATGGCTTGTCTAGTTTTTGTAAAGTCCAGCCATGAGGAAGTTTGTGTGGAAGGTTGTTTTTTTCTGAGAGTATCCAGTTTTGAGAGCTCATTCTTAAACTTTCCCTGTTTGCTGTAGAGGATGTTGATCATGTGGTTCCTCAGTTTCTTTGAGAGCTTGTGGCACAAGCTGTCAGCATAGTCTGTGTGGTATGTAGATTGTAATGGATTTTTTACCTTCAGTCCTTTTGGTATGATGTCCATCTGTTTGCATTTGGAAAGGAAGAGGATGTCTGTCTGTATCTGTACGAGTTTTTTCATGAAATTGATAGATTTCCACTCCATACGGCTAAATTCAGTGTCTTGCATAATGACAGGTTTCAGAGTAGCAGCCGTATTAGTCTGTATTCGCAAAAAGAAAAGGAGGACTTGTGACACCTTAGAGACTAACCAATTTATTTGAGCATAAGCTTTCGTGAACTACAGCTCACTTCATCGGATGCATACTGTGGAAAATAGAGTGGGGAGATTAATATACACAGAGAACATGAAACAATGGGTGTTACCATACACACTGTAAGGAGAGCGATCACTTAAGGTGAGCTATTACCAGCAGGAGAGCGGGGGGTGGGGTGGGGGGGACCTTTTGTAGTGATAATCAAGTTGGGCCATTTCCAACAGTTGACAAGAACGTCTGAGGAACAGTGGGGGGTGGGGGTGGGGGGAATAAAGATGGGGAAATAATTTTACTTTGTGTAATGACACATCCACTCCCAGTCTCTATCCCAGCCTGTTGAAGAAACCCCAGACTTCTGGGTAATAACTTGAAGTCCACTGTTGACTTTTCTCTACATACAGCATGTAATGCATTAAATTTATCCTCCGTGAAGTGCCACTGACTCCAGTGGATTTATATCAGGGACAAATTTGACCCATTGGGTGTTGCTTTCAGCAAAGCTGTTTTCACTGTGGGAGTTGCAGTGTATTTGTGTGCCCAGGGTTTGTACTTCCCTCAACTTCTCACCCACAAGGGTGAGAATACCCCTGTGCCCACTTCAGTGACAGAACAAAATCTATCAACTTCAGCGAGGTGTTGGGACAGGATTCTTAAAGGGATGCTGCCAAGCATGACATTTCTGGGGAGGGTGTAAAACCCCCCACACCTTTCTTTCCCTCCACCACAAGTTATTTAGAGTGGTTATTTTGTCACTTGAAATAGCTATAAAACTCATGTATGATGTTTGTTTGCGTTCTGCATTTCACTCAGCTTGGGGAAAAACTCAATAGTTTCATTTTTCTGGTTCTCCTGCACAATGCCAGAGTGTCTTGGTCCACAGTATGTGAGCGATCAAAGCAAAAGTGGTCTTCTCCACTGAATGTAAAACTTACTGATAAAAAACATTTTTCTTCATATTAGATTTCCCAACTTCAGAGCATCTCTTCAGCATTTAATAACTGATAAGGCCCCGAGCCTGAATTCAATCTTCACAGACTGACCCTTGAGCCCAAGTGACATGCCACTGGAGTCGATGGCTCTACATAGATCCTAATCCTGAAATTGGCTAACTTTGGGCATCAATTAACATGGACAAAGTTCCCTTTGGGAAATGCATTAGTGGATTTAGTTCACTGTTAGTTGGCAGCCACTTATGGACACTGAGGTTGAGCTGCAGAGATTTTTTAAATAATGATGGACTAAATGCACTAACCCAGCCTTGCAAAGCTGCTCTGAAAACTTACGAGCCCAGGAACAAGGTCTTCTCCCCCACCCTTTGCTGTGAAGACTGATGCTAATGAAGATATTGATATGTCACTCACCCGTCCAAAAAACTTATTACTGTCTGGGTGACCACAGTGCTGGAAGGCGGCATAGAGCTCCTCACCCTATCTCGTTTGCTAGAGCAATAAACGTAAAGTATGTATTGCATCCCCCTTCAGCGGCTATTAGCCTTACTGCTGTTGCCATATAATGGAGTTTTTCCTTTAGCTAGTGGTGTTTAGAGGTGTGTGCCATGGCATCAAAGGTCCCATGCTCAAGTGCTGCTGCTGACCTACGGGTGAGGGCAATTACTCAAGCACATAAAACACAGGTGTGGTCTTGAAGAGCTATGGGGTTAATATAGTTCCCAAAACCATCTGCTTAAGAATCCTGTTCTAGTTAAATGTCACAATCCCAAGATGTTCTTTCATGGCATAGCATTTTGATCTCCAAGAATAGGACGATTATAGGCACCAAAGGGAAGAATTATTTGTGTGTCTTTTTTTGTAGACATAGCTGAAAACAGCATTTCCCAAGAGCATCATAGGCATGCACTCGATTGGTGCCTCCAATGCATTATACCGACGACTGTACGGGGTATTCTTAGCTCAGCTTCGGAAGAATGTAGTGTTTGTCGTCAGTCCCTGTCCTGCTGTGTAGTATTTATGGAAAGTTTCTGGGATCCTGGTGCCATTTTCTGAATAGTATTACAGCCTGCCATTCGAAATCTGCTGCCCCTGTTAGCTACGAAGAAACAGACTCCCACTCCTAGCTTCAGCAGCATTCCTATGCATCATAGGTCTTTGTTGCCATTCCTTTCTCCTATTCTTAGCTTCTAGGGCTATTTGCAGAGACAGTGATTCACAAAACAAAGCTAATTATGTATGCAGATCTACGGGAAAAAATAAAGCCTATAAACAAGCTCTTATCTGAATCTGTTTAAGTGCTTAAAAATATGGAATGGTTAGAGTTTTCAGAAGAGTGATGACAAATGTAACCCTTAAGAAGCAAGTTTAACCTTCAGGGGGTGTCATTTGAAGACTGCTTATTTTCCGCGATGGGTCTGACCACTGGGAATTGCTGTGGCAGGGAAGAGGTAGCCTCTTGGTGCTGGAAACCGAGGGCGGGCCAGGATTCAGAATTCTGACTGGTCCTCTTCCTTCTGTTGGGGCCACTCCAGTTGGCCCACCTTCCTTTGCTGCCAGTTCCTGAGTCAGTCTTAAGGGTAAGGGCCAACCTAGGGAAAAGGCAGTACTGACTGGAGAACAACCTATACAAAACTGTGGAAAATTCTGCATGGGATTAGCAGAGTGGCACGTGGAGAGGAGAAAAACCCAGAGGAATTTATAATCCTTTGAGGGCAGATAAGGGTTAAGGTAGGTCAGGTCGTATCTTGTGCCTTGAGACCACAATAACAGTCTCCCGCCTCCGGAGCCCCAGCCAAAACCAAGTGTCAGCCAAAATGTTGTACCACAGTGATTGTACTTGCTCGTATACAGGGGAGAATGGGGTGTTTCTTCTGCATACAGTGAGTTGCCGCTCTGAGGCTTGAGGTCGATGTCTCACAGATGGCACCTTGTATCACACAGAACTTGGTGGCACCAGCCCCATCTGTGTTTGGTTTTTTCCCCCCTCTCTCTCCAGACCAAACACAACGAAGATTTTGTCCATTCACCCTTAACTGTCAGACTGTGAGCAGATGTCCCCTACCCAGGGTCATCCACAGATAGTCTGAACTGTCACTCCATGGCTAGCTTCCTTTGCAGCTGGGAAGGGGGAGTAGATTTATGTACTCCAGTCCCTACTTCACACTATGACACTTTGCTCCTAGACTCGAGGAAGCGATGCACAGGCAGGGCCAAGGCTGGACTGCTCACCTAGCCAAGTGATGGGATGCTGTCCCAAGCCTACAGGAGTCTGCAAACCTGTGCGGTTTCTTGGAGGAGTTTTCCCTGGGTGCCCTACACAGTGCTCCACAAAGCAGCTGTGGAGTTCTGTTAAGAGAGAAGAGTTTGTGGGGAGTTTATCACTGTCTTTTACACTGTGCTAAACACTAGAACTGGTTGGAAAGAATTAGGGGAGGAGTCTTTCCCCTGTGGAAAAAGTTTGACTTTTTTTCCCAATCAAAAGTCAAAAATTGGAACTGTCCATTTAGGAATGCCATCATAGTGCCTCTTGGAAGTTGTAGTTCATTCTCCCATTCTCCTCTGTATGCTGGCCTCAGTGATACGACTGCATCTCCCACAATATGCCAAAAAGTGTGTCCCCTTTTAGGGAAGTTTCCACACACCCACCTTTAATTTCAGTTAGATGGATGTAGGTTTTGCAGTTGCCAAATGCTGTTAAACCATGTTGTACCCCAGAATTAGCTGCATTTCACCGGTGGGTGAACTGATTCCTGCGTATCTATTTGGAGACAAGAGACTGTCGTTACTCTGAACACTGGAGTGGACAAAGCATCTAAGGCCATCTACATTACAAGAACGAACTTTGGGGACCTAGTTACAACAGATGCATCTTAGTGTAGACAGGACCCAGCAGCGTCTCCACAACTGCGATAAAAACCCAGACAGCAGAAGAGCTGAAAACCAGCTCCCTTTGACAGAAGAGAGTATTTTTTTCAGCCATACTGGCAACCGAGCCCCACTCTGGCAGCTCCTCTGGCACGGCTATACCATCCCCAGCCCTGCTATGCAGCTGCATCTTCTGAGTCCTGTCCGGGGTCTGTACAGCAGCCCCGCCGGAGGACAGGGCTCGGGGGGAGGGGAAGTGGTACAGCTGTGCCAGAGGAGCTGCCGGCATGTGGTTCTGCTCCTTTCGCCGCTGCGGTTCCCAGGATCGCCCTGAACCGCAGGCCTCTCCTGGGAACTGCGGGCCAAAGGAGCAGAACGTGGGACTGCTGGGTGGCTGCACGCCAGTAGCTCCTCTGGTGGGGCTGCTGTACAGACCCCGGACAGGACTCAGGAGACACAGCTGTGTGGAAGCCCCACCCGGCAGCCCCATGTTCTGCTGCTCCTTGTCTTTCCGGTACGCCGTACCGGCTGTAAATAACTTATTGGTACAGCAAACTGCACTACCCTACTTGCACCACTGGTGGGCTGTACTGGCAAAAGTGCAAGAATCACACACGACACAAACATGCCCGGAAGCGTCCTTCACTAAGCATGACCCTTGTGCATTCTTTACAGTCAACCTTGAATGACCAAGCTTGGCATCAGCTATGCCTGATGTTGCAATAGGAGTTAAAAAAAACAAACAAAAAAACCCGCTGTTTTGGCCAAGGACACCCAAGCAACCCTATCTCTTATGACAGGTCTTTCAGGCTCTTATCTCTCTGTGCAGGAGAGATAAGGACCTCAGTTTGAGGTTTCACTTAAGAGATCATCAACTAGATGGAATTCAGTTTCTCTGCCTTGGAAGGCTGCCTCTGAAAGCCCAAACCTGAGATTCCAGGGCATTTCAAACCTGATCCCTAGGCAACTGAGCCACCCAAGTCATTCTGCATTATCTTGTAGGGCATCCCCTGGATTACACTATGTAAGATTGGCAGGCCACTCAGGAGGTCTTCACATAAAGTGGAACCTGTTGCTGTAAGTGCCTTTTGTTAACTACTTCCCCCTTCCATTCATTGTGGAGGTTCATAGATGGGGGTAGGGAGCAGGAAATGAAAGGAACCTGCTCACCCATAAAGTAGTAACTAGTCTGCTCACGGTGGGCATGTCTTCACTGCAGAAGTAACCCTGATGGCTGGCACCTGGTTAACTGAGCTTAGGTGTGAGCAGCCATACTGTCAGGTTCTACCCAGGTTACCAGTACTGCACTCCCCCCATGTGTCATTAGGACTCCTGGGGACAGGGCTGATGAAAGGGGGACAACTTTACTAGGGCCCCAAGCTAAACAGCCCCCCCCCCGAACATCTCAGGTCTGTGTAAATAAAGTGGGGGAAGTGGGCCCCAGATTTCTCTCGATGGGCTTGTCTGGGGGCATATCCCATGGGTCTTTGCACTACAATAAGCTTAGCAGCTGAATTCCTGGTGAATTGTCAGATAACTAGTCTGTTTGCCTGGGCCCAGGTGGAATTGTGGAAGGCTCTGGAGGACAATCATAACTTAAGTGATTTAATTTGTGTCCTCAATGCTAGGTGATCCAGTTACCAGCCTAAGTGAAAGCAGCACCTAGGTTTTAGTTTACAGCTCCAGCTGGGCCAAAAGCACCACCAAATCTGGGCAAGAGGATGGCGTGTGGGGAAGGAGGAGGGCTCAGCAGCAACTCCCAGGTTTACTTTGCAGTGAAGACAAACCTTGTGTGTGTAGAAGTGGCCGTACTAGTGCCCCATCTTCTCTCCTTGTGTTTATTTTGCTTTAGGCTCAGGTAATTGTAACAAACCATGTGGGTCTAATTCCTTCAGGCAAGGAGCTGAGACCTACTCACCAGGGGGGATTCCCTGACTCTATGGGAGAAAGGAGCAAGTTGGAGGACTTAAGTGTTAAACTCTAGCTTGGAAAAGTGCAGCACTCAGAATCCCCTCCACCAGGTGCATCACCAGGGTTTTTAAGGCCCCTTTACAGACAAACTGAGGAAACAATTTGCTGCTCTTTCTTTAGCATCCAGTGGTTCAGAATAAAACACTTGGTGAGGGAGCGAGGCGGGGCACAGTCACTTTAAGACACAAGTAGCATGTTACTGCTATCCCATCTTCCCCAAAGGGGGAACCAGTCGACAGCAATTTCTGAGGGTGTTGCTTAGTTGGTGTCAGTATGGGCAGGTTCCATAAGAATAAGCCAAAGGCCACCCCACTTTCCCTTTTGCCTTGAGCCAGGCCTGGTGACTATCCTCACACAACCACTTATTTCACACTAGCAAGACCCCCCGTCAAGCCAGTCTACAGTTAATACCATGGGGGCCAATTCATCAGCTGGTTTAAGTCAGGAGAGCTCCATTGAAGTCAGTGGCACTATACTGATTTACAACAGCTGGAGATTTGGCCCAGAGTCTGCATTCCCATTAGTAAGAACCCCTTGTGCCCTTACTGAAATCGGTCTTCCACTGGACACACTGACTGGTTTGTTGTTCCAGGATTGCTCAGAAACATGATTGCCTACACAGGTTTGTTATTGTAGGGTTGCTCATGGCAAGCACTGGGCTACTGATAATTATTAAACACTTAAGACATCGTTCCATGGCCTTTAACAACGGATAAGAAAAAGCAATTTTGGGGCCTACTAGACCTAATTGTAGCTGCCTAGCTGGCAAAGGCAATAGCTTCAGGAATATAGAGCCTTAGACAGTGGCTAAAGCAGGGGTCCGGGAACCAAGAATTTTAGTGTCCGACTCTGCCAAACTCACTGTGTAACTTTGGACATCCAACTTAACCTATCTGTGCCTTGTTCCCCCCCCCACCCCCCAAACTGAGAAATAGGGATACCACTTCCCTGCTTGGAGGAAGGTTGAGCATCAGTTAAAGTCTATATTCCAGAGTGTTGGGGTTTTTTTTGTGGGGTTGGTTTTTTTTTGGGGGGGGCATAGAGGGAAATGAGATTTCCATTATATACTCAGATGGCCTAGTTTATAACTCAGCCCTAAAATTCACACAGGCAAGAAACTTGCTATCTTGGGGGGCAAATCTCTGAGCAAAATGCAGACTTTAGAGCAACAAAAGAGAAGGTCTGTGCTTTCAAACACTCTTCCGTTCTAGGATCTCAGAAAACTCCTAGGTTCTTTAAACCAGAATGCTTTGGGCTATTCGTCTGGTGTTTCCAGAGAGGCCATGTAGAGCTGTGTTGCATCTTACAAAAACCTGGACAAGATTGCCCCTTCACCATGGTATCCAAGTGCATTTCGTTTTTATTCCAGTGATGGACTGATTTTAGATGCATTTCACATGGCTGTAAATTATAAGACAAAAGACTGCCTCCTACTTTGGGCCCCGATTCAGCAATGTACTTAAGCACCTGCTAAGCTTTACAAATATGCTCAAGCCCATCCCTATTTAGCAAAATGCTTCAGCCCATGTTTAAGTTCTGCTGAAGCCAATGAACATGCTTCTGTGCTTTGCAGAAGTAGGGCCCTTGTAAATTAACTCGTAGAGGACCACCAGACTCTTCCTCTTCACAGACTCGACCTAGCTCTCCATCCCCATCTTCCTTTTGCAGGACCAGTCAGTGTGCAGTAGATTGCAGAATGGGCTAGACGTTAAGTTTGCATGTTGTTCTGCAGCAAACATCAGTTAAAAAAAATAACCTATGGCTGCAATTCAATATGGGACAACTGCCAAGGGAAGTCCACGTGTAGGCCTAAAAGATTGTCAGTGACCTTATAACTTAGGCCATTTTCACAAGCAGTGCAATTTAAGGACACAGCAACCCCTGTGGCCTTGGTTATCAACCAAATTCAACCCCGGTGTAACACCTCTGAAAGTAATGGAGTTACACCAGGGATCAGTTTGGATTTAGAAGTATACTCGTGTACAAACACCATGTTGTTTAACAGTTAAGGCGGCTCAAGATAAACAGCCAGCAACATAAGCAGAAAAGAACCTAAGCAACCAACAGTTACCTTCTGTTGTATAGTCAACAAAACACCGAACCTGTGACAATTGATAGAAGGCATATGACCAGGTCCTCATCCTGCTTAAACCAACTGAGGATCTGGCCCATAACCCTTAACCAAGCCTTTCAACATATTTGTTTTAGATCTTCTCTCCTGATCAGTTTTGTTAATTAGAAGGAAAAATCTTAAGATTTAGAGGGCAATTTAATTGGAGTGATAGAGAGAGAGAGAATTCTCTCTCACACACACCTATCCATCACTAGGGTTGCCAATCCTCCAGGTTTGTCCTGGAGTCTCCAGGAATGAAAGATTATCATGTGATGAAGCCTCCAGGAATACATCCAACCTAAACTGGCAACCCTACGTTCACATCGGGCCACAGATTGGGCTGTGTTAGTTCTAAACTTTCTGTACAACTTGCTCACATGACAGAGGACATGCAAAAAGACATGATAAAGTTTCAGTGCTATATTGCTAGAAGGCAGGGCACAGTTCCATGGTAAAATTCAACTGACTTCTGCTCTTGGCAACATGTGCCTTTAGCAAACGTAGACATGTTCATGAGCCTTCAGATGACTTGCTGATGGAATCTAGTACCTGCCATGCTGTAAAGAGGAGCCACCCGCATTAAGCCATTGTAACAAAACCATGGCAACTCAGGAATGATCACTTAGATCTTCCAATGCTGCTGTTGATGGGACCTTAGATCCTCCTGCTGCAAAAGCAAGCTGCACTGCGCTTGGTCTACCCTGCACACTTTTGTCAGTATAACTACGTCCACTCCCCCACCCCACAAGGGACACAACTATACTGACCAAACTCCCTATGTAGGCAGTGGTACGTCATCAGGTGGGCACTGCCCATTGACATAGCTATCGCTTCTCAGGGAGGTGGAACACCTACACCCATGGGAGAAGCATTAGATAGAGTAGTCATCAAGCTCTACTGCAACTTGTATGTGTAAACAAGCCCTAAAGCAGGGTTGGATTAAAGCAATCTGGCATCCTAGGTACACCCCTTGCCACACCCCTGTTTGGGCTCCTACTCGCAAGCCATCTGATGGGTTGGTGGGATGGGGTGGGCAGGTTGCCACATCATCTCCTTTGGGGGCCTGCTGGGTCTCCCTGGACCACCCAGGCATCAGGGAGTTCGGGTCTGTCAGGAAGGAGGGGGAATTTGTGCCCCAGCCACCCACAGGCCTGTGTGGTGTGTGAGGGCTCCGGCAAATACCAACCTAGTACAGCCAGGATGGAGTGGTGGTAACAAGGGACCCCTGGAAAAACCCCAATACCACTCACCTCATTCTCTGCTGGGGCAGTGTTGTTAGGGCTCCTTAGAGCAGCACCTCTGAAATCAACACCGTGGAGACACATAGGGTAGGACACACCTCAGAGCTTTTTTCCAGGCTTCCAGCGCAGTCAAGCAGGCAGCTCTATATCAGTTACGCTCAGGTTGTGTTTTCAGGCTTGTCTTCGCCTCCATGAGAACTAGTCGTTTTCTCCTTTCACCTGAAAGCCGGGAGTCAGACATTGCCTGACTCCATGGCACTCTGCATAGCCTTGTGCCTCAACCCAGCTCTGCATGAAGGAGCTGGACAGGGGATAGCATGCAGATCACCGTTCTCAGACTAACTACAGACATCTCTTGCTGGTGGGCAAGATGCTTCCAGGCTGTGTCCTTGGTCCACTCAGCCTCCCTCCCACTCTGGCAGGGCCTCCTTCACTTTGCTGGCTGCTGTAGCCACTGCATGTGGAAGAGGAGTTGAGGAGCCACTGCTCCTTTCCCTGGGTGTGTGGATGCGGAGCCATGCTGAGGAGCAGCCAGGAGCCACTGAGGAAAGAGCCAAAGGAGAAAGGGAACCAGAGTGAGGAGAGGTGGCTGGATGGGAAAGACTGAGGGGCTAAATAGGAAAGGAGAAGAGAATGAGACATTTTTAGGGGAGGTCCTGGAGAAAGATGCACTTCCCTCTTTCCCTGCACTGAGCTAGACGGAGGGAAAGAGAGAGGAGTGAAAGAAAACCAAACACTAGCTAGGAAGGACGCACCATGGTAGGAGCAGAAGGAAGGAGTGGGGTGAAGGCTGGGAAAGCAGGTATAATGCAGGATATAGAGTAAACTCAGTTTAAAACAAATTATTCACTAGACACTCAGCAATGTGATATTAGACCCAGGGCATGTGGAACTGCAGACAGCATGTGGAGCTATCTGCCTCTGGAGTGTAGCAGATTGGACCAATGCCACACATCACAAAAACAAGAGTCCAGGGAGCAGCTTACAAGCTTTATTTCGTCCTGCCTCCTACACCCTGCAACTTACTAAAATACTGTGGCTGGACTGCTTGGACCTGCCTGTGTCCCATGGACTCACCAGGGGGCTGGCAGCTGCCCCTCTGATCTCCTGACTGGAAGCAGGAGTGCTACAGGCCTGTCCCAAGAAGGGGAGAGCCCTCTTAAGTCAAGCCTCTTTTGGGGCCTGACCCTTTGCCCATTGATGTTAATGGTGCAAGATCATACCCAGGCGGCAGCAGGGGTCTGCCACACACCCCTAGAAGTCAGGGGAAGACTCCCATTGATTTCAGAGGCTTTGGATCAGGCTCTAAGTCTGTGTGCGCTCAAAAGCAAGGAACCAGCAACCCAAAGTAGGTGGCTCCTCTGAAGGTGGATAAATGCCGGTAGCGTTGAAGCCTGATTAAAGGAACAACTGCCTGAACTGACAGCACTAGTAACTGACTCAGCGTTAAGCTCTTAGACTTTCTGGGGCCAGTGTGAGGGCACTGGGGTGTAATCAGAGGCAATGTTCTAGACGCCCTGCCCCCCATGCCAATGTTCACACTGCAGAACCACTATGGGGACACCTATAAGAACAGACAAAGGGTGCTGGATTTTTCCACCACTCTTTGGTTGGAAGGAGCCAGTCTCATGAACAAGCTGGATTCATAGGAGTCCAGCGTCAGTCTAGTCCACTCAGAAGCGTGGAGGCTCACAAGCCAAAATGCAATAGGTTGGTCTTATTTCCACCCTGAGCAGCTTGGCATGTTCCCTTTCAAGGGCTGGTTATGTGCCAGCTCTGAAGTCCACAGGAGCCCACCATGAACAGCCTCTGTCGTCTGCATCAGGTCAGAATGGGTCAGTTCCTTACCTCTCATGGAAATGGCTTCCCCTTCTCCCCCAGCCAGGCCAAGCACTGTGGGAGAGCCACGTTCAGTTGCATCCCACTCTGCTCAGGAAGTTGGTAGCCAAGGCCTCTCTATAATGTGAACCACAGATCCTATTCCAACCCTCCCTATGCCCTTCAGAGGAGCTCTGTGCTCCGGACAGGTGCCAACTGCGTTACCCAAGTTGCTACTTCCAGCCCAGTCCACACCATGGCACGAACGCAGCTCCTCCCTCCATCGCCTTTTCCAGGGTCACTAAGTAATGGTGTCAGGAGGGAGTTGCTGACTGGACTAAGGGCTTAAAATCCTTCACTGCCCTTAATAAGGGCCCAGCTGGGCTCGTTGTAAGCAATTTCAAAGGCTGGGATAGAGCAGGTTTTAAAGAGACTCAGAGACTCAGAGAAGAGTCATTTCACTCACCAACATCCTTTCCTCCCAGCCCCCCTCATTGCTGATCTGAGCTGTCAACAACTGTCACTTCTGATCCAGAACAGTGCTCTGCAGTTATCTAGTGACCTCCAGCTTCAGACATGGGGAGTGGAGGGGGAATTCATCCCAGGGCAGAGGGCCCATACAAGCAACAAGTCACTGCTTACGCCCTGCCCCATGCTGAGGCCTGTTCTGGTGCAGGTTTCACTCTTGAGAGGGCGCTCACTTCTTCCCCCTTGCCCCTTCTTTACAGATGGGGATATGTGTGTGTGGGGCAGGGGGGTTATGCCAATATTTTCAGAAGTGGCCATTGATTTGGGGCATCTGAGTGCTCAGCTTGTGCCCCCTGGGAGGTGGTTTGCAGAGCTGTGGAGCACCCACAGCTCCTCTTCAAGTCAGTGGGAGCTAAAGATGCTGAGAACCTCTGCACATCAAGCCCAAACTGTGTCTTAACACCCAACACCTGAGCTGCTCCCCCAGAATCTCCCCCCCCTTTGGAGGACTCAGCAATAAGTGACTTGCCCAAGGTTGCACAGAACCCAGCTCTCCTGACTCATGGACCAATGCGTTCACTGCTGAACCAGCCTTTGCTCTTCCTGCAGCCTCTGCCCAGTTCACCTACCAATGCCATGTGCCTCTGTATGTGGTCATCATGATTGCCTCCCTCACAGTGCTGCACTCTCTGGGCTTTCATTATGCCCCATCATGTCCATATAAAGCACCAGCAGACACTTGACTGACGGGTTTAAGAGGCAGGAGATGGCTCATTGTAAACAAGGAAGTGTTTCTTTTCGGGCTGAATCTTGCCATTGTTCCATGGAAACCCTACGAAGGCAGCAAGAGTTTGTGGGATCAGCCACTAGTGATGGGAAAAGCCAGGAAGACACCAAGTCAGGGACATCTGGGTCAAGTATTAATCTATTTCTGAACGGTTGCCAGAGCGAGATGGTGGTTCTTCCATTGGCCTGGGAATGAGAGCTGGGTTCTCTAATGCTAAGTCCCTGTACGAAGCTGGGTTGGCACTTTCTGTCTCGGCCTCACAATACCCTTATATAGGATTGGTAGATTCACGCTTCTGAAGGACTGTACTGTCTGCATTTGCAGAGTAAACTCACAGAGTGATAATCCTGGGGCTGATCCTGCAGCATGAGCTCATGGGAGTAATCCCGTACATGTCAGTGGGCCTATTCTGGATAGAGCTCCATGCAAGGAATGTTATATGGATTCTCCTCTTCTCAGTACATGGAGGGACTCCACAATTTAAATGAGACGCTCTAATGGTTTGTAACATGCAGAGGGCTGCTACAGGAACCCTAACAGGGGCAGCTTGAGTGCATGTGTATTGAGATCAGGAACTAACGTAGACCAAACGTGTAGAATCAGGCATGTGACGGTTGGAGATACCAGCAGCTTTGTAGACGAGAGAAGATGGCCCTCTTCTCATAGGGAGAATGACATTGTTACTGGAGTGATGCGACCCTCCTTCTTCCCTAGCTCTACAACCCCATTTCTCAAATTCTGTAAGACTTCAAGCACAACTTTTTTCTAATTGAAAGCTGAGTTCCACCCATCTCTTGTGTCCTCTCCACGTCGCCTGCATAGCCGTTCCCATCAAGGTGTTTACGTGCCATATTGATTAGCTTTGATGCTGCCAGTTACACAGTGTTCTCCAGCCTTTCATAAACAACGGAGCAAGTCATTAAAGTGCTCCATTGTGCTAGTTAAATAGACTGTGCTTAAGCCGTGCCCCTATCTGGAGACCAGGCCTGAAGGGCATTTGTAGCCAGTGAATGGAAAGCTTCCTGAATGCTTTTTTAGAATAGTTGAATGCAAAAAAGTCCAGCTTTACTGCAGCACCAGGGATCAAGTGCTCCATGGTCAGCAGTTCAGGTGGTTCATATGACCACGTCATGCCTCTGCAGTATTTTTTGTTCCTCTGTGTTAAGTGTGAGCTGTAAGATGTCTATCAGGTTATTAAATAGGATGAGGTTTAAAGCCCTAGATTTGCAGAAGGCTGAATGTCAACATTTGTGTTGACACAAACCTGGAAAGTGTCAGGTGGCTTTACACCCAGAATGAGTTTATAGACCAAATGCCCACAAACAGGGATGCCAGACCTTAGCCTTCCCAAGGAATGCAGCCCAGAGCCTACGGCGGGGGTCAGGGCAGATTTAAGGGCCAGTCTATACTCCAAAGTGGAACCATGTCAAACAGAGAAACCATATTGTAACTAGCTCCCCCAAAGCAATTACATCTGCACTGGAGATTGGTACTACCAGGGCACAGCAGGCCTTTGCAGCAGATAAGAGGAAGCAGAGTGCAGTGGGCTAAATCCTGGCCCATGGCTCTATCCCCTCTGGACACACAGAGAAGATGGAAAGTGGCTCTAACCGGGCAGCTGGACCTTCATAAGAATAGCCATACTGGGTCAGACCAAAGATCCATCTCGCCCAGTATCCTGTCTTCCAACAGTGGTCAATGCCAAGTGCCTCAAAGGAAATGAGCGGAACAGGTAATCACCAAGTGATCCACGTCCTGTCACTCATTCCCAGCTTCTGGCAAACAAAGGCTAGGGACACCATCCCTGCCCATCCTGGCTATCCACTGATGGACCTATCCTCCATGAACTTATCTAGTTCTTTTTTGAACCCTGTTATAGTCTTGGCCTTCACAACATCCTCTGGCAAGGAGTTCCACAGGTTGACTCTGCATTGTGTGAAAAAATACTTCCTTTTGTTTGTTATAAAATGATGAGGAGCAGGTTTAAATATATAGTTGGGATTATATTTTTCAATGTGCATTACTTTGTCAGGTAGTCTGCTGTACACTATGTTACTTGATTTACTGGACCTGGGAGAGGTGTGCATACATGGGTCTAAACCTGGGACTCAGCCTAAGGTCCTGTGGCCACAGCATTTGCCCGAGAGCTGTGCTTCAGTCTCTCAGCTTTGTTATGTTTCTAGCCCTCATAGTTGAGAAGAAAGCCTTGAAAGCGTGAACTGAGTGTAACTGGTGCAATATTATCTTTCTGAGCCTGCAAGATTCACCACAATGACCTAGAAGTCCGTGTACAAAAATCCACATTTGATTTTTTTTTTTTTAAAGAGAGATGAGGCTAGTCTAAAACAAGTTGAATTTACTAACACAAGAGGTCCTGCCTTCTTCATTTCCATGCTTAGTACATTAAGCCTCTGTTTGTAAATATTTAGATGAAGTGCTGCAGAATTTCCAGCCTGCTGCTCCAGAGCACCTCAGAATCCTGGAATCTTGTTACATCTAGATTTAGCTCATCTCAGACTACCCCGGTACTTACTGCATGCTCGGTGGTTTCATGTGGGCCAACAATCCACCTCTAAGAAAGCACTGCACCCTGCAATAGCTCAGTCCAGGTTGGTACCATAACCCCCCACCCCCATAAATGTACAAATATATCAAACCATGGCCACAGATTCTCCATTGTTGGTGAGCCTTAAATACAGAACCTTAGCACCACACACTCCAGCCCCTACCACATGAGGTAGAAAGCCAGCTTGTAGGAGAGTCACAGTTCACTGAACCTCATTACGGACCTGATCCAGAGCCCATGAAGGTCAATGGAAGTCTCTCAGTGGTCTTTGAATCAGGATGCTTAAGAGGAGAGGCAATGCAGTGTTAGTGGAGGTTGCTCAGGTGAAGGGACAGCTCACCTGGGGTTTGACTGTGCAGGAGAGGTCATAAGCGTGGAACGAGAAAAGCACTGAGCTGCTGCCCAGTTGCTCTTGCAGCCCCAACTCTGGCTGCACATGCTCAGGAAGAGGCTCTGAAGAGCTGCTTTGCAGGCAGGGCAGGCTGTAAGTAACAAGTTCTGGGGCCAGACACTAGCAAGGGACAGGGACACCATCAGGCCAGCGTGTTACACAAAGCTGTTGTGGGATGGCTGGTTACACAAGCCAGTTACCACTTCTGTCCCCCAGATCTTTGTGTTAGCAGCTTTCAGGTCACTCTGCCTCAGAAGGGATAAGGGCCAGTGCCTCACCTTCACCTGCTTAGAGTACCCACTTTCCTTCAGGTCCACCATCTCCCTCGGCAGAATGGGTGGGTTGGTGCACTGGGATCTCTGGTTATTTCATAAGCTCCCCTTCGCAGGGATGCGGGGGTGGGGCGCAAGGAACAAGAGAGTTCACACAAGGTATAGAAACAAGTTCTGTCACTTGCTGTCATGGCCTCAGTGGTCTGTCTGGCCCTCTTCAGACCCAAATGTCTATCACCTGAGGGGCACTGGTTTAGTCCTTGGCCTCTCAATGCGAGGACTCCCCATGCCTCAGGGCTGGGCTGCCATTCTGCTCAAGAGTCCTTCTCACCCTCTCCCCTGCCTCAACAGTCCCTCAGCCCCGGATGAGAAGCTCCAACAAGTCACTCTGCAGGCAGGGGTCCCTCACAGCCTTCTCCCTAGGCCTGTAATCCGTCCACCACCCTTGGCCAGCGTTGTCTACTCACCCCTCCAGGAGGCACAACTGAAGGTGCAGGGGAGTCTGCTCCCTCCCTCTACACCAGGCTCCAGCTCTGAGGCCCTAAATAAGGGAACAGCCATCTACTCCAAAGTCTTCCATCCCCACAACTGTCCCCTCAGGTCTGCTTCCCACACTGCGCAGGTGGGGCCTCTTTGGCGTTTACTTCAGGCCTTCTTCCCTCCACACTTCCCTAAGTCTGCCCCAGACCCTTCCTGGCTAAGCCCCCGTCACGTTCTGCCCTCAGGTCTCTCTCCACAGAAATGGGGGGGGGGTTAGACCAGGCAGCATTTTTAATAGCAAGAACGGCATCCAGCCCGATCATCAGACCCAGCCACGTGACCCCACTCCTATGCGGGATTCAGGGAACCCCAAACACAAGGGACCCAATTCCCTTTGAGGGGCAGCTCACCCTATGACAGCCACCTTCTCAAACTAGAGTCCTCACTTGCACAAACATATGCATGCAAAGCAGGGAAATACATGCAGAACTGTGTCTTGTGGATGCAACTTCAATTTCCCAAAATCTAGCCCCGACGTGGTTTTAAATTAACTTTTAATCCCTGTTTTTGTCTCATTTGAATGTTTTTTTCCTATTAATACGTCACACCTCCCTTCTGTAGGTCTTCAAGATCTTTATTGACAATAATAAAGTTCACCTCACCCCCCTCTCCAAGTTAGAGAATTAGTTTCCCCATCAGTAAAATTGGGATGATAACAAGGCATAATATGGTGAAATGCCCTGCCCAGGGCTAGAGGCAGGAACTGAACAATGATTGCCTGGCTCTGAACACTATGCTGTAATCACTAGACAATGCTTCCTCCCAGATCTAGAAAGAGACAGACAAACTCAAGTATTCAGCATTGGAGTGTAACTCTGTTTATTTGACCTTCTCTCCCCTTTAACGTAATGGAGTTGTCAGAGGTCGTTCTGAAGGAGCCAATTCTATGCTGTGCCCCCAGGAGATGCAGCCACGGGGAAGAGGCAAGGGAAAGGTGGCATTAAGTCATCTTTACACTCTCTGAACTCTGTGGTGTTCAAAGGATTCAAATGACCCCTGATATAAATGAGAGCAGCCCCAGCTGTTTAAGTTATCGCAGTCCTTGAGCTGCCTATAGACTGTAGTGCACCCCAGAGTCCCTGGAGCATTACAGGCCTGGCCGAGTCTCATTCCTAAGCTGTTCTCTCACCTTCTTTTGTCTTTCCGTTCAGTTTGTCTCCTCCTAAAACCATCACATGCAAAAAAAACCAAACCACCAGGATAGTCCCACAAGTTCCATCAGGACATTGACAAACCACCACTCATTTCTCTCTGCTTGGGCATTAGACCCTTTCCCCTAGCCCCTTTGTCTTGTTTATTTAAATGATAAGCTGCTTGGGGCAGGGATGGGACTACTTTGTTTGTCCTAGTACAATGGGGCATTGATCATGGCTGGTCTCAAGGCACTACCATAATAGACAATATCCCAGGGTTTGGCACAGGGGCATATTGGGGCTGCTTATGGCAGGCCAGTTCTTGCCCAGCCACCTGGGACACATTAACTGGCCCTTTGCTCTGCCAGAGGAGCCAGATCTTGTCTCAGTTGTTCATAGAGTAGCCGAGACTCTGCTCTATTCTGCTACGTAGTTTATTGATTTGGGAAGAATATGTACGACAAGGTTTGTATTACACACCAAGGTCGTTGTAGAACTTGACTATAACATCACTGTAACGAACTAGCTCATGGGCTTTTTGTCGGGTTATTTTCTTCTTACTACTATACAGAATTCTAATTACATGCACAAAACCGCATTACAAGAGTGGTATTAAAGTAGCATAGCCAAGATTGCAGTAGCTAGGAAATGCCAGGCATTGCCTATGCATTTCCTGTCACCTCCTCATAGCCTGGGAAGGTGCTGCAACTCCCCTGCCTTAGTTTCCCTTCACTCAGAGCTCCTCAAATACTCCACACAGGCCAGAGGTATCAAAACAAAAAGTGTCTCCCTTCTGGGGTCCTCCCCCAGTCAAGGGATCCCACAGCCCTCCACCAGAGGCTGTCCTCTGCTCCAGGCCACCTTCTTCCAGTTGGCCCCTCTATCTTCCTCTACTCCAGCTCCCCCTGGCCCTACACAAGCAGCAGAGACTCACAAAATAAGCTCAAAAGGAAGAGTCCTCACCCAGCGTCTAGCTAGCAGAGCCTCTCCTTCCCAAGGGTCTGTCTTCCTGCTCGCCAGCAGCAACTCCTCAACTTCACCCACAGAAACCTTCTTCCTCTCTATAGCCATCTGGTAGCCCAGGCCTCTTCCTTATCCACCAGAGACCTGATCCAGTGTGGTGGCCCACAGGTCACATGACTTGGTTAATTTTCCCAACCTGGGGAGGAGAGTTGGCCCCCAGTCTCCTTGCCCAGCTAGTCCCAGTTCCTTTCTTCCTTCCTGGTTCCTTGTCCAATCGCTCTCTTTCCCTCCTCTGGCCTCCAATCTCCCCCACCATGTTCTCCACCTCCACAGGCTCCTGGTCCCAGTCTCACCCTCCAATCTCAGTGTGCCTCTTCCCGGCCACTCCCATTTCTCCCCCTGTGCCCCAGCTCATCAGCAGATCCATCTCAACCCCTCCTTCCTCCACCCCACAGGTTCTCAGTCCTAGTCTCCATGCCAGGCAGTCTGACTCTTTCCTCTGGATCCTTATCCGGTCTCCGTCTCCACCCCACCCCAAGCTCTCTCTTTGATCTCCCCAGCTCCCAGGCCTAGTCTCCTTGCCCAGCCAGACCCAGCCTTCTTGTCTGATTCCCACTCCCAGTTTCCCTCCCACCCCAGGCCCCAGTTTCTCACTCAGCCCTGCCAACCTGTATTTAGTCTCCCCCTTCCCCCAGCTCCTTGGCCCACCTCCCCCCCGACATTGAATGAGGCAGCTTCCTCTTCCACACTGTTCCTTTCTGTCCAAGGTATGAATGCAAATGCAATGGAGATGGGCCAGCACACACATGCTTTTGGTTCTGCAAAACCCCATTGGTTCATTTTCTTTCCAAACCCAGGGTGTCTTGGATGTGGGTCCAATTTATATCAGCCTGAAAAATCTGGGCAAGAGGGTGGTCAGATTAGTGGCTATGCCATGTTTTCTGCACTCCAGCAGGGAAAGGACTGCTTTGAGGGCATGGAGCAATGAAACACTTTTCCTGCAATCTTTCATTACTCATTGTTCCCAGGGTAGATAAATATTAAATTAAAACCCGACCTCATCCCTTAGCACAGCCATTGGTAGAGGTAGTTAGCTCTTGGGCAGCAGCCTATCCAGTGGAGAGAGCAATGGACTAGGAATTGGGAAGTCTGTTCTCACTTCTGTCACTTAGCAGCTCTATGCCTCAGTTTCCCCAGCTGTAAAATGGGGATAATGATACACAGCTTTGCAAAGTGTTTTGAGGTCTAAATATTTATTAGAACTGGACAGAACTGGTGGACTGACTCAACACATTTCAGTGAAAAATGGGGAGAACATGGCTATTTGTAGTTGCTATTTATTATTTCCTTGTGTGAAGCTACTTCTCTGTCTGCAAAAGAGACATTTAGCCAGTTTAACAATCCTGCCGGCTGAGATTTACAGGCCAGGAGTTGCCTGTCAGTAGATGCCTGCTCCAGGTGTATATATTTAGTGTCTCGTCTGTTTCCTCTTGATAAGAGGTGAATTCTGTTGACCAAACCCCAAGACCTAATTCTAATCAGCTTCCCAATAGGATCATGCCGTTATGTCCTTTCAAATCCCTTTCCAGTTTTTCATCTGCTGCCACAGATTCTGCTGTGTAAATCTGGAGTAACTCCATTGAAATCAACAGGCTCCAGATTTATGCCAGGTGGATGGAGATCAGAACCTGGCTCAGGGTCTAATTTCCACCACTGTAATTAAGATTTATTGGACCCCCCTCCCTCCAACACCTCCAACTCTCACCCAAGTAGGAGCACACAGTGGGAAGACACGAGGATGTGCATGACTCAAGGGGTGACTATCCCCCCCAATAGCTGTGAACCAAACCTTAAGCCTTGTTTGGTTAACTCACCGTGGGGGAAAGGGATAGAGGGTGGCCTGGTCATTTTCACTGCCTTTTGGCTTCCTGCTGCTGCACAGAGGAAGCAGCACTGACATAATACAGGAAAGTCTGTTCTCATGCGTTTTCCAGCCCAGCTCTGCAGTTAGGACTGCATCATGTGCTCCATGTGACCATCTGAACTCTTGAGTGTTTGTCCAGTCCAGCCCCTTTGCCCATTCCTAGCTTTTCATAATGATAATATTTGCCACGATATCATACTTTTCACCCCTAGATCTCACAACACTTTTCACAGATGGGCAAGTGTCAACAGCCCCATTTTACAGAGGGAACTGAGGCACAGCAAGGGAAAGTGACTTGCCCGAGGTCACACAGCAGATCAGTGGCATGGCGAGTATTAGAACCCAGGTCTCCTGACTTACAGTCTGCTCATCGCTTATTCCTTATATAGTGCCAGAGAGCTAGACTGCACTTTGCAAACTCTGTGTGAGCACCAGTACTAGGCTGGTTTGTTTGCTTTCGAGGAAAATAGGTCAAAATGAATAAAAGCAAAAGGGAGTAAGGGGAAGGTTATTGCTTGAGGCACGGGGAGGGGAAGGGGAACGCTGAGTGAACTCGGCATTGCAGGAGGTGTCTGGGTGGTAAAAGGGTGATGCTATCAGAGAACAAGGGGCTGCAGCGACTTGTCCTTGAGATCCACATCAGGGTTTCTTCTCCCTCCTCCCTGCAGCCCATCTGAATCCCTCGTGATGCAGGAAGCTTTGGCTTTCCACAGGGCATGAATGAATTTCTCCTTTCTTCGCAGGCCTTTGCACTGAAGCCAAGTGAAGAACCTCATGATTGCACTATACATAACTAGACTCAGCTAAGCTTTCGCTAGGAAGGAAGGGGTTCCTGCCCTTCGGAAGGACTCGCCCACCCAGACAGGACTCTTAAGCGTCACTCTCCCACCCGGCACCACCAGCAACGTCCATCTCCATCTCTGAGGCAGGCACTGGACACTGGGTTTTCCCTCTCTCTTCCCATCAAAGCTCACCTTGGAAACCATTCCCCAGCCATGTTCCAACGCCTCACCAGCCTCTTCTTCAGTGACAGCAGCACACCCGAGGGCCTGGAGGAACCCAAACCCTTTGTCTCTGAGGAGGAAGAAGAGGATGGATGGCTCATTATTGACCTTCCAGGTGAGAAAAGCAGAGGGCGGGAGAGTGGGGGGCACCACTTAAGAGGCCTCTTGTTTCACCATAGGCCTAATAATGAGTGAACAACTTCAGATAATATCCATCCCTTCCCACCCCTGCCTCTGAAGCTTTCACCCAAGCCCCAGCTGAACCTCCAAGGTTCTGAAGGGTCTGGTTAACTACCCCCATGCCCCATTATTATCTTTCATCCTTACTCTTCCTCTGGCCATGGCAGGTCCCACTTCCAGGTCAGTGAGAGGAAGGGTGGTTCAGTGGTTAGAGTGCTAGTGTAGGATTTGGGAGGTCTGGGTTCAAGCCCCTGCACCCCAACAGACTTCCTGCGTGACCTTGAGCAAGTCACTTAGTCTCTCTGTGCCTCAGGCTGCCAGGGGTGTTGCGGGGCTAGCTAAATATTATGAGATGCTGTGGTGATGGAGACCACGCATGTACAGGAGAGAGCTGATGGGCAGTGAAGGGGTAGCTTGCCCTGCTGCTATCTGGGCTACATATGGAAAAGCAAAGCACCTCATGGCAAAAGTACTTTAGGTTGGTACCGCGGTCGTTCCCAGCCCTACAGCTCACAGTAGTGACGCTGCAGCCCTTGGGGCTGTAGTAACCCTGCGGACTTTGAGGATTACACAGCTGTGAGTGCCGGACCTTGCGACATGTCTCTTTTGCAGTGCCTGGAGGGGGTGTTTGAAGGAGACAAGAAGAACGAGGGGAATTTCACCCAACACATGTGCTCTGAGTATGCGGAGAGAATGTGGGTTTCTCTCCCTATCTGCCCTGCCCCACTATCCCTCTGCTGGTTATAAATCATCTGGAGGCTAGTGCTGCAGGAGTTACCTCCAAGGGGTGTGAGGAGAGGAGACCTTGAGGATCTTGAGAGCAGCTGGGAGCCTGGGATCAACCCCACTAAAGCTGACAGTGCCACACACCACCTGCTCCTGGTTTGTTTGCTTGGAGAGTTCCTAGCACGGCAGTGAATTGCAAAGCAAGAGGCTGGAGTTACGCTTCTAACTTCACTGCCAAGCCAAACACGGTGAATCTGGAATCACTCATTCGATCGCTCTCCTAAACTGACCCAATCAAGAGCAACAGTCTGGGTTGGACACTCTGCAGCTGGGTCATTCAGGATTGCGCAAGAGAAAGCTACAAGCTCCCGGTGGCATTACTATCACAGAGAGCGAGAGCATGCAGGCAAAGTGCCAAGGGATCTCTCACCCGCGCTGGGGATGCCCAGAAAGCATTTTCAGTTTAGCATCTTGCCTGAAGGATGAATATCCAAAGGATTCTGAAACCCATCCAGAAATCGAGGCCCCCGCTAATTCACATACAAATCAATTGGGCAAAGGTTCTGAGGTATTAACTTTACCTGTACGATGAGCCCTCTGTTGGGTGTAATCTGATTTAAAAGGTTACCGAAGATCTCTTTATGTTCGTTTAATCAAAGAGTATTTTACCCTGGTGACCTAACACAAACTCATTTGGCACTTGTTTGTGGACTGTTCTCCCAGAGTTGGGAACAGACATGAAGGATACGGAGAATGCCCATCCTCTCCCATGACCCTTTTAAAAACCAGTGTCTTATTGAAAGCTAATGTTTCCCAGGCCTTTCATTTCTTATTGCTTTGTTCATTTAATAAGAAACAAATTTTAAGATTGGAAAATACTGTTGTTTTTGCCAATATGTTTGGTTTTTTACCCTATTTTCATTTTCCAAGCCATTGGGAGCGAAGCATGATTTAAGAACAGATAGCAAGTTTGGCTGCACCCCACAGTTAGAATTTATATATTTTATCCAAGCCTCTTAATTAAATTGTTGTGCCCAGAGCAAACTGTGAACACAAATGAGTAGTGTGTAAACACTTATCTGCCAAATTTGGGGGTACAAATGGGTGTCTTAGAGCTGCCAGCTGCCCAGGTAGTTTGTTGTGGGCAAAACGTTGTGATCAAAGTTCGTGGGCCAAGTTGCTCCTGGGACAACAAATGATTCTATCTCTGACCAGAGACTCTATCAACTCAAAGTCACAGATCTGAGTCTTCTTAATTTCGTGACATATTGCTCTATAGTATCATCAGTTTTTGCATGCATGTAAAAAAATGGTCTCTCTCAAAGGTTTTATTCCTTTTTGGCATGCAATGTTCCTCAGATTTAGTCAGTATTTTATTTAACTCCATGCTTTAACCATCTTCAAACATTCATTTGTGGCATTAAAGCCAATGTGTTAAGAGAGAGACTGCTCTGTGAAGGAGATTTAACTTTAGAAAAATTCTCCAGATATGCAGGGCAGCAGAAGCTGTGAAAGCACAAGCTAAAGAGCTGGATTCACCAGAAGAGGTGATCCATGTATTAAGTACAAAAGAATATAGCTAGAATAGGTCAAATCAGAAAGTGGAACTACTTGTTATGAAAACCACTGCTAGGGGGAAGACTGGGTACAAACTGTCATGTGGAAGGTGTGGATCACAGCATGGCCCCAAATAGTGTGTTGCCTTTGGGAAATTCTGTCATAAATGTGGGGCAAATAATCATTTTGCAAAATGCTGCAGATGCCAAATGCAGAAAGCATTCGGTTGAAGACAACATGGTTGAGGAATTTTTCATAAACATACTGAAATCAAGCAAGCCTGATGAAAGGGACTGGATACTGCCTATGACAGTGAATGGAACGATTATTCCACTGAAACTGGACACAGGAGCTCAGGTTAACATTCCGTCTGAACAAGATCATGAGAGACTGAAGATGAGGCCAAAACTGGAACCAACAAAAATAAAAGTAGCTGGTTATTCTGGAACAAATATACCAGTGAAGGGGAGGTGCATTGCTAGCATCAACCATAAAAACACCACGTACTGGCTCCCATTCATTGTTGTGCCAAAGGAGGTGACACCAGTTTTAGGCCTGGCTGAGGTTGAAAAACTCAGTCTGACAAAACAGGTGCTCTCACTACATGATCGTACCGTACCTGGCTAGGAGGCACTCTTTTGGAAATACCATGATCTGTTCCAAGAGCTGGGCTGCTTGCAGGGTGAACATACAATTCGGATAAACAAGGAGGTCCCTCCAGTTGTCCATCCATGTAGAAAAGTGCCATTTGCACTCTGTGATAAACTCAAGATTGAGCTTGCAAGGATGGAAGCAACGCAAGTAAGACAAAAAATTGAGGAGCCAACAGAATGGGTGAGCTCGCTGGACATTGTGGAGAAAAGGAATGGCCACCTACGCATATGCTTAGAACCTAGAGCCCTCAAAAAGGCTATAATAAGAGAACATTTCAAACTACCAACCAGAGAAGAGATTATGGCTCAATTTGCAAATGCACAATATTTCAGCAGAGGGGGCTGGAATAAGTTGTATAGTGGGGGTGCTGAGAGCCATTGAACCAAACTGTAAACCCTGTATATGATGGAAACCACTTCAAGCCTGGGGGTGCAACAGCACTCCCAGCACCCCTAGTTCCAGCACCTATGTTTCAGTAAATTGGATGCATCCTCAGGATTTTGGCAGCTAAAATTAACTGAAGAACGCTCAAAATTATGCACATTTAATACCCCATTTGGAAGATATACATTCTTACGCTTACCCTTTAGCAAAGCTTCAGCCCCAGAAGTGTACCACAAAACCATACGTATGATCTATGAATGTATTAATGGTGTTGACACCTCAATGGATGATGTCATCATCATCTGGGGCTCAGCGTAAAAGGACTTTGGGAAGTACTGGATGCAACTGCAGCTGCAAACCTCAAACTAAACAGGGAGAAATGTGTTTTAGGGGTTACAGAACTGACTTTTGTTGGGGATGTTATTTCCAATGAAGGTATAAAACTTGATAAGAGGAAGATTTCAGCCATTGAAATGATGCCACATCCCCAGTTGAAGAAAGATGTCCAGCAGTTCTTGGGAATGGTGAATTATCATGGAAAGTTCATACCTAACCTATCTACAAAAGCAGCAGCTTTGAGAAAACTCCTAGAGAATAAAAATGAATGGTGTTGGGGTGCAGAACAGGAGGAATCATGGGAAGGTTTAAAACAACAACTGATACAAAAACCAGTGTTGAAATTCTATGCACCAGAAAGCCCTGTTAAAATCTCAGCAGATGCTTCACAATCTGGGTTAGGTGCCATGATTTTACAGAAGTATGAGGATTGTTGGCAACCAGTGGCATATGCATCCCAATCACAGACTGAGGCAGAAACCAGATATGCACAGATTGAGAGGGAGCTTTTAGAAATATTGTTTGCCTGTGAGAGATTCAATCAGTATATTTATGGACAGACAGTGGAAGTTGAAATGGACCATAAGCCCTTGATAGAGTTATTTAGTGAACCGCTAAATGATTGTACCTTAAGGATTCAAAGAATGATGGTAAAGCTGCAAAAGTATGATTTGATTGTGACCTACATGCCCAGTAAATTCACGTTCACTGCAGATGCACTTTCCAGAGCAGTGCCTCCCACGAAACCAGAGAAGACTTTAGAGACAGAGATACAAATCTATGTAGATCTGATTATAAAGTCAGTTCCCGCAGCTAACAGGAAACTGCGCCAAATAAGAGGGGAAACAGAGAAAGATGAATCACTGGGGCTAATAAAAGAAGTGATCGTTAAAGAGTGGCCTGAAAAAGTAAGGCATTGCTGTCCAAGTATGAGGGACTATTGAAATGGCAGACATGAACATCCTCTGATAGATGGCGTGATTTTCAAGGGCAGTAAGGTCGTAATTCCAATGAACCGCCAAAAAGAAATGCTACAGAAGATCCACGAGGGTCATTTATGAATTGTTAAGTGCAAACAACGAGCACAAGAAGTGCTGTATTGGCCGTGGATCAATCACGGCATTACTAATTTGGTAGGAAACTGCTTTTCCTGCTTGAAATACAAGCCATGTCAACCAGCAGAGCCTCCGAGACCTCATCCAGTTCCACAAAGGCCTTATGAGAAGGTTGGCGCTGACTTATTTACCTGGCAATTAAAGGATTATTTAATAATCCCAGATTATTATTCTCTGTATCCAGAAATTCACTCACTGCACCGTACTAATAGTAAGTCAGTGATAGTCAGCATGAAGGGAATCTTCTCCAGACATGGATTCCAGATGAAATCTTTAGTGATAATAGGCTGCAATTTTCCAGGGCAGATTTTAGGCAATTTTGTCATAAATTGGAATTTTCATCACAAAACATCAAGTCCAAACGATCCCCCATCAGACGGACTTGTGGAAAGGTCTATATGGACAGTAAAGAACCTTATGAAAAAGATTTTTAACAGTGGGGGTAATTTGTATAAAGCTGTACTGGTTTACTGAAGTACACCTCTGGAGAATGGCTTTTCTCCAGTTCAACGGTTAACGGGAAGAAGGATCAGACCTAATTTACCAATCACTGATAACTTGCTGAAATCTCATAACAATGAAACCATATGGAAGGTGAAAGAAAATCATAAATGGAAGCAGATATTTTATTTTGACAAAAGGGTCTGTGACCTCCCCTCTCCTAACCCAGGTGATAGAATGTGCCTGAGGAATCACACCTCTATTGGGGCCAAAGAGGTAACATTAAAGAACAGCTGCATCCAAGGTCTTAGGTGTTCCAGACAGACTAGGAGGACACATTTCGACAGTAATCGAAGGGATCTAAGACTAATCCCAGAAAGTTCCAAGACATTGACAGTCAATGTGGACTTTGGCATTTCCCAACTGACTGATCATTTATCATCAATGGGAGAAGGAGAAACGGGCTGGAAGCAAGAGAACAACTCAGCCTCTAATGAAAGGCTGATACTGAGAAGATCAGAGAAGGAGATTAAACATCCTGAAAGACTCAGAGACTTGCCAACCTGTCAGGAGAAGGGGTATTTGAGGAAAGTGAGTGGTAAAGACTCACTCCAGAGTGATGTGCTGGTAATCTCTTCTCTCTAGATAGTTGACATATTGGTTTATGGAAATGTACTAGATGGGCTGCGAATTTAATGCATGTGTTATTAGATAGTCGTTAACTGTTTATATATATGGATAGAAGAGCTAATTGGGCTTTTTTAAGAGGGAAGATGTAGAGATATGTTTGTGGAAGATTATAATTTAGAGACACTCCCTTATAAGGGACAGTATTATGAATAGAGGAATTTAGAGACGTGCCCTGGAAGCTGGGGTTGAGAACCCAGTGCAGCTGTGCACAGCAGTTCACCACAGAAGTTCTCTAGTTTATTTGATTCCTTTTTCATTCACTGGTTTGTTGTTTAATGAACCCCAAGCTCATTACATGCATCAGCTGATCTCTGTCGGGATGGTGCACAATGGAGGCTCTCAGAAATCATGCTTCCCCTCCCCCGGAAGCTCTGGCACTGCCCACAGGTTACTGGGCTAGATGGACCATTGGTCCAACCCAATATGGCACTTCTTGTGCGCTTATGAAGGCAGTTTTGTTTGTCTAGAAGTGAAACTATTCCCAACACCGCTTCAGGCCGCACGATGGCTGGCAGTCCTTTGCAGCAGTGATTGGGAATAGTTTCACTTCTAAGGCCATTTTGTTCCCCTAGAAGTGAAAGTGAAACTATTCTCAACACAGCTTCAGGCCACGCTGCCGTGTCTAGGTGATAACACTGAGTCCCACTTAGAGATTGCTATTTAAGGTTTACCATTTTCAGCCCTGACCTTGCCCACAGCAGTTGTCAGCAGCAGGTCCAGGGAGACGGGGCTTCTCCATCTTAATTAAAATGGTTTGTGCCTTTTCATTTTGGCGGTAGATCAGCTCACTCAGCCATTTGCAATGACTGCTTAGGACCGTTTGCACAACTTAAGCAGAGAACTTGAGAAACAACCCTCTGTGCACTGCCTTTCTATTCCTGCCGCTGCCTCAGCAGCCTCTTTATTACCAGAGTTACTCTTCCTTTTCAGATATTTTTAGATATCCTGGAAAGAGACTAAGAATAAAGCTACCAACTGGCACAAAGAGCAAGTCCTGGTTGTCTTATCATCAGGGCACCCTTTGCTTGATGGAAGGAGACTGAAGAGAGCTAGTCTCTCTAACCGTGAGCTAGACCCCTGGGATCAGGTGTTGCCCCTCCCTCAGAAGTATTGGGCTGGCCTCGCTCTTATGAAAGTGCCCAGGTGGTGGTGATGGGTCTAAAAGCCACAGCACGGATGAGACTTTAACCTTCCCTCCCAGTTTTTTAGCAAGCACTGACATTTGACACCAGAAACAAGCTGGAACAGGGCGACCAGATTTTTCCAAGTGAGAAACTGGGCTACATGTCTTGGGAAGGAGGAGACAGTGCAGTGCATGGCTCGGAGAGCGTTCCTGGGGAATCAAGAGGGTGTACATGGGACTGCGGTGGGCAAGGACTGACTGGGAGGCTGGTCTGGCCTGCAAATGCCCGATGATTCCTTGGTTCTGTGGGATGTCTGATGACTCATTGGGTGGAGGAGGTGAGGTCTGCAGCATGTGGGGAGGTCTCTGAGGCAACCAGGCTCAGCCACCCTGCTGTGAGTGTCTCTGGCTCAGCGAACCAGAAGCTCCTTCAGGTAGCCTAAGCCTGTGATGGTTTACAGGGATGGGGAGAGGAATGGGGAACATCAGATTTTGTCAAACTGACAGAAACTCCAGGACAGGCCCTGAATGCCCACGTGTCAGGTGCATGCACGCATCCTAAACAGTCCCCTTAACAACCAGCAGTTGATGTCGTGCAGGCCACAGCCTTCTTGCTAGAACCCCACCAATGGGCCCCTGAATATAAATCCATGGTACACCCATATCTTCAATACTTCATTCAGATGTGGTCACCCCATCTCAAAAACGATATATTGGAATTGGAAAAGGTTCAGAAAGGGGCAACAAAAATTATTACGGGTATGGAACAGCTGCCATATGAGGAGAGATTAATAAGACTGGGACTTTTCAGCTTGGAAAAGAGACAACTAAGGGAGGATATGATTGAAGTGTATGAAATCATGACTGGTGTAAAGAAAGTTCTTATACATCAAAGGCTGATGAGCTTTTCCTCTGCATTCTGCCTGCCTGTCAGGGATAAATTTATTCCAGCCCTCTTTTGGAGCCTGGAGTTATTCAAAACACTTGAAGGCTAAGCTGGCCAGGTCCACCCTATGAGCTAAAACTGTAAGGACAAAGGCCCAATAAGCCACCTACATAGGGTTAAACGTTACTCACGTCTTTGTCCCTTGCTCACTGCCTCGTTTCTGTGTGCCGAGTCACTTAGCTAAATCATTTCAAATGGGTCCCTCCTTTCCTTCTCCAGCCCCAACCTGGGCTTCGCTTTGTGAGACCCTCACACAACTGATGAACCACTTGGACCCTGAGGGTCCAGGCCCAGCTTTCAGAGGGGGTTGGGTGTAGCAGCCAGTAGCGAATTGGGGCAGACCAGGAGAGCAGCAGTAGGCAGCTTGAGCCGGGATGGACAGAAGCATCTTCAAGCTTCAGTGGGGGTAGGATGGGGAAGAAGAGTCTATTGGGATAGGTGGAGAGAGGGGAAAGTTATGTGGCTGGGTATGCTGCCTCCTAAGCACTCCTTGTGGCCCAGAGTGGCTCTGCCGCATCCTGCCTAAGTTTCCCCTTCTGCTCAGGACCCCTTAAGAACTCCACACAATCCAAAAGGTTTAAGACAAAATTCCTCTGCTCAGCTTCTACTTTGCTGAGCCCAAATAAACTCTTTTCCACGCAGACGCCAGCTGCGCCCAGTTCCCCCTACTGGAGGGTCTGTTGTCTGTAGTTCTCCACCATCACTCCCCATTGAGGCATGTCACAGGCCTTCTCCCCCAAGCTATGCAGATTCACATAGGTTCCTGATCCTGGAGAGGAGCCTTCTTCACCCCAACATCAGAGGCTGCCTCTTCCTGCTCTCTGAGCTGCTGGAGGTCACACCCCACATCTTCCCTCTTCTCCAGCTTCTGACTGTCTCCCCCTGGCTCTGTTTGTCTAACCCTCCCATCCTGGTTTAATCACGTGACCGTCTCTCACATGACTGAATTCATTCTCTCCACCTGGGGCAGCAAATCAGTGGTGTCACAGGTGGGCTGAGCCCTTTCTCCCTTTAAAGGGCCAGCCCCCCTGTCCCAGGCTGGGAAAGGAGGCAGGAAGAGTCTGTGCAAAAAGCAGAGTCCTACATGCCCGTGACCTGGCAGGATCACGCACATGGTGCTGGTTGCCCAGCCTGAATGCCTGAGTACCACAAGCGCAAAACCAGAGGCCAGTCTGACCTATGTGCCCAGTGGAAACTGCAGCTCACCTGGGAATTTTCGGTTCCTCTTCCACTTCCTGTCACAGTTACACTTATTGCCTGTCTGGAAGGAAGCCTCCATGGGAACCCAAGTGCTTGGGGGATCAGAGGGTTGTTTAGCCAGGATCCTCCCCTCTCCTCTCAGTTACACAACTGGTTTGAGCAGTAGAGGTTCCAAGAAGAAAAGAAAAACAAGCAACCCGAACCACTCCAAACTTATCTTTACGTCTCTAAATAATCTCCAGACAGGCCTCTCGGCAGCTATTAATAGCCCAATATCCAGGGACCGAGAGAATGACTCCCTGCTGCATGGAAGTCTAATTCTGGACCAGCGTAAGCCCTTTGGAAATATGTCCCCTGAAATGAAGTCTCCCATTGGCTGCGCTCTCCCAGCCCAAACGGCATCGCCCCTTTCGCCCTGGCTGATGAACAATTGACCCAGCATTTTTGAAATGATTATTTTCCCAGAATTTAAAAAAAAGACGATGGCTGTTGAGGATCTCCAGTCCTTTTACAACCGCCTGTAAGGAAAGAGTTATTCTGCCCTTTGTACAGAAGGAAAAACTGAGGCATGGAGGGTATAAGTCATTTGCCAAAGGTTGCACAGGAAGTTAGTGGCAAAACAGAGGGTAGCAGCCAGGATTTTGATTGTGACTTGACTTTGCTTTAACCACTACTTCACACTGCCTCCCATTGTTATTATGGTCATCCATAAAATTCATGCTGGCCTTAAAGAAATTAATACAGAGCACCTATATAGCATTTTTCATCCGTCGATCTCCAAGCAGTCTACAAAGGAGGCTAAGGGTTTCTAACCATGCCTTACAGCTGGGGTAAGTGAGGCAGAGAGATCAATGGTCTTTCCCAAGGTCACCTAGTGATTCAGTGACAAGGGCAAGCAGTAAATCCGGATCTCAGCTCTCCCAGCCCCCACTGGACCACAGTGGCTCACTGTAGGCAGATGCATCATTGATGGGACTAACTGAAGCCATCAGTGTCAAACTAGGGATGGAAAGTCTGCCCAGCACCTTGTGCTTTCATATTTCTTTCTTCCCTTTGTCCTGCTGCAGACATGCATTCCGCTCAGATTTCACTCATCCTGCCAACCCGCAGAGGGGTTGAACACTAGACTGCACAAGTAGATCTTTGCTCTGGGCTCCCCCTTCCCTAGACCAGCCCTCCAGTAATCTCTTGATGCCTGAAGCACACTGAGGAGCTCAGCAGAGGTCAGGGCAGTCCTGACTGAACCTAGCCATAATAACATCTTCCTTCGCTATAACACAGCCAATATGAGAGCGAGAGCGCCCTGGAATCACACTCTTCCACCGGAGCTGCAACAAACTGATGACGAGAAACAGGGAGAGGAACTAACAGATTAGAGACAGTCTGAGCAGCTCCATAAATTATGACACGGCTGCCATTTAGGTTTAGGAAGGCCCCATCAACATCACAGCTATGATGGGGTCCGGGGACCTGGTTAGAACACAGTGCTAAGTTACAGTGTTGGCCACATCACCTTAGACTGTCCAGGTTTAGAATCCAGTTCCAATATGCCGTTAAACTCCATCTCCACCACCAGCTCAGGGAGCACGCGCCTTGGAAGGGAGTCTCCAGTCTCGAGTCTGGCGCTGCCATAACCATGTAGCCTAGCACTTGGGAATGCTCCGCTTGGATACAGGAAGGCGGAAGAAGCCCTGCAGGCACAGTTATGGGATAAGGTTCCTCCTGACTCCTGCCAGTCCGCGACTGGGTTAGGTGGGCTGGACAGAGCACGTCTGTCCGAGAGCAAAGCACAAGCGAGACCAGTCCCCCATGCTTTTCCCTATTGGTGCTCTCATCATTCTTAGCGGTCCCTCGGGCACACGGATGCTTGGCCGAATCGAGGTGGCCGTGCTCTGCTGTGGTGGTGTTTTTATTTTGCATGGTGGTTTATACTTCAGTAAAGGTTTTAATCGTTTGAAAAGAAAGAAATCAATAATGCAGTTGGGGTGTCATTTTTACTAATAATGCCCCCTTTTTCTCCCTCCCTTCCCCCCCACCCCCACTGTATATTGTATGTGTGTGTCTCTCTCTGCTTCTTTATTCTTCCCCCTGCCTGCCCTGCCCCCACTCTGCATGGCTTCAAACTACCGTGGTTTTTTTGGCTGCTCCCACCTTGTGGATGGTGGTTCTTGTCTCTCATTAGATAGTTACACTTCAGCCCCAAGCAAAGAGCAGCGGGTAGGTGAGAGGGATTCCGTTTGCACTTTCAAGTCCCGTCCTGGGTCCCCCACACCTACCACTTCGTCGCCCCACTCACTCAGTGACTGTGTCAGCAGGCCTGTGCCCTCCCAGCCCGACCCCTGCTTGATGGACGAGAGTTGGTTTGTCACCCCTCCCCCCTGTTTTACTGCAGAAGGCCCTGGCCCCGTCAGGTTGGAGAGCAGCCCCATGGAGGACCTCTTGATTGAACACCCCAGCATGTCCGTCTACGTCACCAGCAACAGCATTGTGGTGGAAAGGGAGAGCCCTGACGAACCGATCAGTGAAGGGTGAGTCCAGCCTGGGTCGCTGTGGATAGTAATAATAGTACATGGTGTGTCTGTAACTCATGGCAAAGGCAGACAGGTATCATCATCTCTGCTTTCCAGCTGGAGAGGCAGAGGAATGGAGGCGTTAAGAGACTAGCCCAAGGTCACACTGCAAATCAGTGGCAGAGCTGGGATTAGCGCGGCAGTTTTGGGGAACAGGCCTTGCCCAGTGGCTAGGGCGCTCTAGGTATCCAGGCAATGCCATCTGGCTAAAACACTAAAGAGAGACTTTCATATTAAGGGTGGGAGGATCGTCCATGGTCTCTACAACCTTGTCTCCAGGGGAATGTTCTTTCCTTACAACATTAATTTTTGGCCCCCGCAAAAGGATTTTTGTTTGTTTTGCTTTTTTCATCTGGGATCCTATCCCACTTTCATTCATTGGCTTCGAAAGCGACCGAACTCTACACTGGAAAGAGTTAACATGGTCTAAGATTCATGCGGGTGCCTTCCTATTTCGGATTAACTACACCAGTCCTGGCAGTTCTCCCACTGCTGTCCCACATTGCATAGCTCCATGCCTGGACTGGCTTGTCTGTTTCCCTGCCTGCCCTCTGTTGCTCTGGGGGCACCTGGGCTGGCTGTCCTCTCCCTGTTTAACTGGCAGCCAGGCATGCCCCTCTGCAATTCCAGCTTGTGGAGAGTTTACACTCAGTCACATACCAAACCATGCCTTGTGGTTCCACACGGACCTGTCAGGAGGGCCTGGACGTCTCGCTTTCTGGGGAGAGGAGCATGTCCAGGACCTTCTGAACAGCAGTTAATTGAATGCCAAGATCAACAAGCTGGCAGAGAAAATGCAGGAGATGGGGCACCCCTTGGTCATGGCCAGGGCAATGGGAAAGCAAAGGAGCTCTGCTATCATGGACCTACCCAGACCACCCCATATTCATATTGGTGAACGTTCCACAGTAATCACCTTGACCTTGCTGTTGTTGAACTTGGAGGACTGATGTGGGGGCAAGGAACAGGCACATGGGTCCCATCCGTGGCTCCTATACAATTTGGGAGCCCTCCATTTACAGCCCTAATAGTTGATCTACCCCCACCAGCCTGACCAGCAATTGAGAGTGGCAAGCTTCCAGATGTTGGTGACCCGGCACTTCTCCGTGCCGAGAGGAGCTCTCCTGTTCCACCACCGCAGCTCCGGAGCGAACTCCACAGAGATCTCCGGGAAAGGAGCCTTCCCACAGCCTGAAGTACTGCCTCCACCAGTTCTCCATTACTCTCCTGTCCCACCAGTCAGTGCTATAACGTTATTAGCAGGCCCCTGGCCAAGCTGTCAGGATTGTCCTCCCCACTTCCTGGGGAGTTAATGGTAGAAGCCAGCATGAAGCATCCTGATATGCCCCCCATGTCCCGTTATGTTGTGGTCATGGGCAGTTTAACTTACATCTTTACTGTGTGGCTTCTTGATCTCCCTGTCCCATCCCTGTGGAGCTCAAGAGCAAAGAGCCTGCCATCTGGTTATGGACTTCCCTCCTTATCGTCTTGATGATGGATGGATGCGTTGATGTCCCTGGATGATGCTACAGTGACAGAGTGGCTACATCACTTACCCAACATCTAATTCATTGTGCAGTCAGAAGTCATAAACCAGAAGAAGTCAGGACTAGTTTGCCAAGCCCAGAAGCAGAGCTCAGTCCGGTGAAGTCACTCCAGGAAAGAGTCATACCGAAATAACTGTTCAGTTTCATCCTCCTCCTCTAGCCATATTGACACAGCATCACTGTGTGTGAATGATTCCCCTTTATCCCCAAGTGCCCCTTGGTACCCTAGCACCTTGCTTACCATCACTTCCCCTCTCAGCTCGAAGGACTCCATGACAGGCTGTCTTGCCTCAGTCATAACTGCCCCCCCCCTTGGGGCAGGTTTATTACAAACAGTGAAAATAATCCATAGCAAAAGTCCCCAAACATAGTCCATTTATCACCCCAGTGCACCTAGTCCATTGACACAACACGTACTGCGCTCCAGCATCTTCCACAGCACCTGGGCTCTTCATAGGTCCTCTCCTGTCCTTCTGTCAGGACACCCTTCCAGCTGGAGTGCAACTCTGCTCTTCCCAGTGCCAATCCCCCCTGTCCCTCGCTGGCTTCTCAGCTGGGAGTTCGTCCTCACTTGGGGAACATTCGTTATCCCCCCGTTTCATTAATCTCTCATCTCAGGCAAGCCAGCAGGGAGATGCTTCCACTGTTCCCCTGGGTCCTCTGGCTCCAGTTCTCCAGGAAGGAGAGGTCAGCTGATAAGCCCCTCCGGCTGCTCCCCTGCTCTCTTCAGAGATCTCCTCCCTCATCCTTATTAGCCCCAGGTGCTGCTCCGCCCTCTGAACTGGCCAAAGGTGGAGCACCTGTTCTGGCACAGGGGGACTGGACCTGCTTCATTTAAAGGGGCCAGCACTCCAGTGACACTGCAGCTCTCCTAACCCATCCAAAGCTACCTGGCTGTGTGGCTGCCCGTACGTGTGTGGAGCAGTCTGTTCATATTAATGACAGTCAGGGTCACAGCACTCAGCCGTGTTTCCTCCACGCTGCCGGGCAGCGCTTTGTAAATAGTCCTTGTTCTCAAACAATGGACCAATTATGGGATACTAGGGAGCTTGTTCGTTTGAGCCCAAATCCCAGAATTCCAGTGGGTTCCAATAGACACCCCACAATGCACTGCAAGAAAAAGCCCAGAATGCCGGGCTCCTAGCCGCAGAACATTGCACCGGGGATATCTGTCCAGAATGGTGCGCAGTTATTTCCAGAAAGTACAAAGCTTTGTGAATGCAGTGATTGAGAAGGGAAGTAGCTTAAGATGGCATAAACAACGCAGCGTGGGCACACTCTTTCAGTCATACCACCTGTATCATTACAGCAGAAAACCAGACGCCGAGAAAACGATCCTGTGGCAATAAGGCTTTGGAGTAGACATGGCTCCACTCACTTTTCGCTGGTGTCTCGGAATTTACCACGTTTGCTCTTTAGGAAGGATATTTATTGGCTTTTCCTCCTCTTCTCATCCACATCTCCTCCACCCTGGTCCTGCAGTGCAGTTCTAGTTCTGAGTGCAAAATTATCCACTCTGGAATGCTGTTCTTCCTGCAAATTGAGCTCTCCTGGGCATCGAACCTTTCCCCCCCACCCACTTCTAGGCAGAAAAATAACCCCAGAGAGGGGACTAAAGCCCACTCCTTTTCCAGGAAAGGGGACCCTCCTGGGAGACAGCAGCAATCCTTACTTCCAGTCCCACACATTCTCCCATCAGCAGCCTCAGAGTTCACAACCAATGCCCGGAAGTGCAGCCACATGGCAAGTTACAAGCCACACAGGCTGCTCAGTGTTTCGGGACATGTTACCAGAGTATCGCAACAGCACATACACACCAAAGGCAAACTGGGCTAAGGCCCAGCCGTGAGCTCAATGGCTTTTGGCATTAACACTCCATGGGAGTGTGGGCCATATACATCGTTATTGTTTATACAGCACCACAGAGGGGCATTGCCCAGTTCAAGAGCAAATTCCCCAGGGCAAGTCTCAGAGGACGACGCTGAGCATCATTGGCTGGGATTTCATTTGCCCTTTGCAAACTCCGCTTTCATCGGGCCAAATTCTGATCCGGCTGGAGTCAGTGGAAGTTTGAAGGCAGAGGGTGAAATATAAAGCAAAATGGCTACAAATAATAGTTAAAAGTAGGGAGGAAATGAGGAAAGCTCAATTTGCCCTTGATTTCTTTCATTGTTGGAGGAGCACTTCTGCTGACCCAGCAGCTGGCTTGGAACCTTTCTTCTCCCCCTGAGTCATCTGTGCTAAAGGAACCTGGATTAACCACGCCAGTCATTTGATCCGGGCAAGTCCTGTTCCTTTTAACAACTCTGCTTATTGCAGACTGGCCTATGGACCAGTTCACTCGTAATTCCATTGGCCTTGTAAGGGGCTTTTAACAGCATTGCTTACAGGAGACAGCAGGCCAAATTCAGAGGTGATGAGTAGGGGAAGGGTCTCAATTAAATGCCGATTACTAAATCAAAGGGAGCGTAAGATGGAATAATTTGCATGCTGAGCGGTTAGAAGAAACCACCTTAGAATCGCCTCTAAATTTGTCCCTGTCTGTGTGTTTGTCTATAAGACACGCGTGCAAAGGCAGCTAAGTGGCTATTAAGGGGATGTCAGCCTGGTTAATACGAGCATTTTAAAGAATTAACCGCCATACTGATCTTGGAAAAATAGCTTTATTTCCATGATGCTATCACCATAGTACCACATGCCACCTCCAACGGAACGATTCTTGGTTGTGCTGAGCAGGACGTGGGGCTCATCTCTTCTTTTGTTGTGTGAGCATTTTCACATTTGACTCAGAAGGGAGCTGTCAGGAGTCTCGTGTGACTCCAGTTGGCAGTTGACCCCTTCGTGCCCAGGGGAAATGCAAAGCGGTGTCTCTCCTATCTGAGGGCATCTTGAGCTTGACCATTAATGAGCGTGTCTCTCTCTCTAGGGACGTGCCTGAACCCCGGCTGGAGCGCCGCACCCCGCACCACCCCACCTCCCTCACGGCAAAAGCTGCCATCTTGGAGAAAGTCAGCCAGGTCCGTCGGATCCAGCGGGCAAAGCAGCTGGCGGAGAAGCACAAGCTCAGTCAGAAGGTCATGCAGCGGCAGAACCGTGCCAGAGAGCGCCACCCCCGGTGGGCCAAACACCAGGGCAGCTTTGTCTACCAACCATGCCAGCGCCATTCCAACTACTAAACTACTGCCGGAAGTCTGCACCGTGGGGCATTACCCTTTTAACTCTCAAGCTTCACCTCCCCTCTCGCGATGCTTTCCCCAGCGGAGGTGTCTTCATCCTTTCTCTGGAATAAACCTATCCTCATGAGAGACGCGTTTCAATTTCTTCTGAACTGGTGATGCTCCACCACGGATCCTTGCTGGGCTCTCCTTTGGTTTCACTCCCCTTTTTACACTAGTGTGTACATTTACTTACCTATTATTTTCTTCCTTCTCCACTTCAATACCTTGCCCTCCTCTCCTCCCCACCACTGCAGCTTTCGCTTTGGTGCTGAGCAGGAGAGAAAGGCGGCACGTCACCCTCACGTAACCTAACAACGTGGGGGGACAGCTTTTAAATGCCAAGGAATGGTTTAAAAGAATCAGTGCTAAAGTGTCTGGAAAAACTTGTGTCCAACCAGTTACCCTCAGAAAAACTATTCCTAATGAGAGGTATTTCCCCAGCTCCCTGCCTCTCTCCTCAATACTTGAGTAGGTTCTTCCAGCTACTCTTGCAATGCTTACCAGTATTTGAATTCGAATTTGGTGTTCCCAATGAATGCTCTACTTTTCACTAAGCTTAACACCAATGTTACACTGAATTTATGGGAAGGTGAAGATGCCCCATCATTTCCTTTGTCCCTTACCGTTGTATTGGGAGCCTGTGACATCAGTGCCTTTCTTTATGACATCACACTCTTCTCCACGGAACAGATTGTGATGTCACAAATGGAGATACCAGGTTCAAGTGCAAACTGGAATGAAATAACAAAATTGGCCCAAATTCCAGGAAAATGTAACAATTTATGTGGAATAAGGACCATTCCCCTCTCCCACTTTAAAAACTGGACTGTATATCAGATCCTGTCTTTGAATTAACCTGGGAGCTGGGATTGTGGTGTCACTGATGATCCTTACTTGCATGCTGTTATTATCTAGCTGTCTGTTCAGAGGTGCCATGCTGGAGTAAAAGGAACCCTGCGTGAGCATCTCCTAGCAAACCTTTAAGACCTGATTTTCAGAAGTGTTGAGGATCCACAACTCCAGCTGAAATCCGTGGCAGCTGCAGCTACTCAGTGCTTCTGGAAATCAAGCCTGTGCAGTATTACTGTAGCCCTTAATTCCCCACAGCCTTTTAAAAAGAGTGCAAAGTCCATTTTATTATTCCGGTGCTTTCAGGTTACAGTCAGGTGTCTTACAATGTGTTTGGCCCACCCACCCCAAACAGCTTTGCTTAATGGACAAGTGTCACAGCTCTAAGCAGATTATTGCGTGTGGAACACAAGGTAGAGATCAGGTGGTCTTTAGAAAGGCTGAACAAATCTGCCTCGTGAAATGGTCAGGAACATTCACTAGCTTAAGCAAAAAACAACAACAAGAACCAACCCCCCCACAATGACTTACTTTCATTTTACAATGATGAAGCCCTTAAAAAGCTCTCATCCACTGAAATAAATAATTCTCATCCCAGGCAAGAGGCTGGGCAGAAATCTGTGGGGGAGGATTATCTGATTGATTGTAAACACCATATTAGATCTTCAGAGCCAATGGCTGAGCAATGAAGGAGGCGGCCTACCCACTAGACTGGGTGGTCGTTTCCTCGGTCTGTCCAAATCACTGGATTTCTGGCAAAAGGCTCTCCCTGGGCTTTTCTGGTTTTGATGCCCCAGGGAAGCCAATGATCTGTATGTGTCCAAACAGGTCTTGGTGTTTTTTACTTTCAGTCAAAATCTGGACCCTTGGAAAACAAACCCACAAAGCACATTGTGTAAATCCCACCACCTCCAGGGAGCTGTTAGAGGAGCCACTGCCAGCGGACGGGTCCAGCCTCAGTGCCAGGGAAGGGCTAGGGGAGAGCAGTCCCACCATCCAGCTCTGAGACATCCACAGAGCAGCTGCAGGGCCACCACAGCACTATCGGGCCACGTTAGTGCATGGAAATATTGGCCTCTGAGTAAACCCCAGCTCCCTTTGTGTCCTCCCTAAGGGGCCCTCTTTGGGCTGACGCATCTTTCTGACAGAAGAGAACTGGGCATAACTCCCTCCCCTGGGCATAACTCCTCCCTCTCGGATTGGCCAGAAGGCTTCACTCAAAAGAGACACAAGGCAGCAGTGAATCCCAAGGGCTCCTAGCATTGTCATCTCAGTGCTTCCAGCCCACCATTCGGATGATGATACTTCTTCAGCATGATCCTCAAGCTAATGCTAGGACATAACCCATCACTCAAACCTCCAGGCGTGGCAATTCTCCTTCACGCTAGTATAACGGCCTGTGATTTGCTGCCCCGTCCAGGGCTCGAGAGGACAGTACAGAAAGGGGCTTGTGCATTAGTCACAGAGGTGGTAAAGTATGTCGAAGCTGGTAGCGAAAGGATGTGAAACAAGAGAGGAAGCAAGAGAGATTGGGGAGAAAAGAAAGGCAGGAGAGAGAGGAGGAGACAAGAAACAAGGATGGAAACTGGAGCCGTTGAGAAGGTGCAAGCCCAAGGCTGAGAACTGCATAGCACAGAACTTGTGCCTACTTGGATGGAAAAAGATACAAGTCTCCCAAGAAGAGGTATATATGGCAGCGCCCCTATTCCACAGTTACAGGCAGGGCTAACGCTCACTAGACTGATAGTCCCTACAGGACTATAGGGAGTTTCTGATGGGAAATAAAGTTCCAGGCGTTCAGCCCAGTTGAGGAATTTCATCTCCATAGTCAGAATGGGCTAATAGAGTAACCCCCGGTTAACTGCACTAAAGATTGTGCCCTGTGACATGAATAGCCATATTCATCCCTGGTGGTTTTAATACTGCTACACCACAGCTGGGTTTGGACCAACATGTTTATCCTTAAAAGGCCACTGTCAAGATTAAAAAAATCATACATTAATAATACGAGATTAGTAAAACCACAAAGCTGTCTGAAAATCACATTCCTCCATTAATGCTCTTTCTTTACTGCTTGCACTTCACTCCCCGGGGGAATGAAACTAGACTATCCACTTCCCATTCACAGGCAGGCTCGCGTTCCAGTGCTCAGCATTTGCACAATGCTGTTGAGTTTGAGTTTCCACCATGCAAGGCCATGTTGAGCTCCAAAAATAAACCACTTTCACTGGAATTTCTTCTATGAACCGTGATTCAAACCTTTACCTTCATAGTAGGTTTTGTGAAATTGCGTTTTTAAAAATAATTGTAAACAGTGGGCCTCCACCATGTGAGAGCAGCTTTTAAAATGTCTAATAACTGAGCTCTTGAGACTTTTGAGAGGCAATAAACTTACAATTACCAGCCTCCAGGAATGGAGGCTAACAGACCTGGTTAGCCCAGAGAGTGGCTAATATCATTGTGCCTGCAGGATCTAGCTAAAATGCCGGTGCCATGGGAGCTTCTAAAAATACGGAGACAAATGGGATTACTTTAAACATATTTTATATTTGTTGTTCTTCAGCGTAATCAACCACTGCTTGAAGCAGCCCTACTGTCTCTATCACTCTCCCAGTTTGGCTTTTGTTAAGTTCTGCACACGACTATTGTTAGTGTCTCCAAACTCAAAGCCCTGCGGCCCTCATGACACAACTGAACAGAAAGTTCTCACACAGCATGGAAATAAATTCTAACCCGCCTAGAGAAATAAGAGCAGTGCCTGGCAAAGATTAAAAACCAGTAACATCATCCTGTACTAATGGAAAGGATGCTTGAGGCAGCTATTTCTGATTGAATCATTGGTGACTATAGTAACGAGAGATAGCTCCCAACCAATATGCTGGACCCGAACACCTCCCCACCCCCAACACATACAAACCTTGTTGACGTTCCAGCTGGCCCAGAGCTCTGTAGCTTGGGCCCCTATCTAATAGGGACCTGATTTTTAGAACCTGATCCCTGCTTTCATTGAAGTCAACGGCAAAATTCCCACAGAGCTAGCTAGGATCAGCTGTTTGTTCCTCTTTGCTTTTGCACCCTTGTCAGCAACTGGAGAGGCAGCTGAGCTCATGTGCACAATCTCTTGGCAAGACGGTTTAACAGCAGTTAAGAGAAAGAGAGAGAAGCCAGTGTTATTTCCCACGGTCTGGATGATCCCCACCCCTGTCGGTTGTTTGATTCCAGCTCCACATTGTCTCCACGTGTTGGAGCAGGGAGTAGCGTGATAGAACTTCATCTGCTCACTGCTGAAGGTCCTACCAGGTTAAAGATGGCAACACGTCTATTATTTCATTTGCAGCCAACTCCTTACCGGAGACTGGCAACGTCTTGACTTAATGGGACGTTTACAGCTGTTCACATCCTTGGTTTCCTATTAAATGCCTTTTTCTCAAGTGAGCCCTGACGCAAGTTGGGACTGGTGCATTTTACATGAATGCCGACTCAAGTTCCTGCAGAGGCGAGGAGAAGCTATTGCCTAAGCACGTCAATGTCCATAGTAGAGTTAAGAATTTTTTAAGCAGCAGTGTAGGAACAGGGTTAAATTTTGGATGCTCATCAAGTCTCCTCCCCCCTGCATCCCCTGTTCAGTTCTCCTTTCCATAGGCTGTTTGGTCAATGTGTTTTGCAGCATTAGGCTGTTCCATGCAGATAAGGTGGCTTTAGAGGGAGATTTCCTTGCTGGAGCAGCCACCAATAAAGAGCGGTATGAGGTCAGTAATTTTCTGCCTCCCGGCCAGCTACCACCTGTTACTGATACACAGTTCTACACCTCCACTTACGACATGCCTCAGGCACTCTGCAAATGACAGTGATGTCACAAATTTAACATGCTGATGTCACCCGGGCCCAGAGCCCAAAGCCCCCATAACGCTTGTGATATTTGGAGCTGACCATTGTGTCTTGCAGACCAAACAGGTGCCGAATGGCTGCAAGAGAGAGAGAGAGAGAGCAAAGCTTCTTAGAAACACAAATTGCTTTGGGGAATGCTACTCACCTTGTACACCTTACAATGCCCGTGTCTGCTAAGCTGCTCGCAAACATTTCTCCCAGTAAGAGAAGTCCCTCTTTAAAAGCCTCCCACCCTCGCTAATTGTCCAAGACAGTGAAGCAGAAACTACCCAATTAGGACTTGATCCAGCAGCAATTGAAGTCAATGGCAAAGCTCTAGTCACTCTCAGACTAGACCTTTAAGTGCTGTTAAAACAGAGGCACTGAGTCCAATAGCCCGACAATTGCCTGTTTCAGTGGTGGTTCATTTTTAATGTTTAAAGTTGTTACTTAAGTTCTATTCTTTTTAGACGGAGAATGCAAGGAACTTTGCTTGGATGTCATCGTTCTGCACAACTGCATCATATTATCCCTAGTCAGCAGGGGAAACCAAGCAAAACTACCATCCCACTTTATATTAAAAGAGTTCAGAAAGGGTTAATCAATGATTAATAATGTTTTACTGAGCGGTCAAACCATTGTTAGACAGGTCACTAGGTTACTATTACCATGGCTTACAAGCATCTAACACAGACTGTCCTCTCTGTAATGTGTTTACAGTATCTATGAATCATGTATTAACCCTTTATAAGTTGATTATAAATGCACCTGCTATAAAGTGTGACCAAATATCTAATGCTGTGGCAGAGGTGTGTTCACACTGTGCTTGGAGGTGCCCTGCAATTTGCCTGTCTTATAAAAGAGCGATCACTAGGAGTATTGGTCTGCTACCAAATTTCCTGTCCTAGTTCTTTAACGGTCAAGCAGAGCCCCTCATGCTGAGGTTGGATGGCTCTCCTTTTATCTTAAAGCAAACAAAAGGTGCTTAAAACACAGAACCTTTGTGTTCATGTGTGTACATATTTTAAAAACCCAGAGTGGATGTACGGTGTTGGTTTTGGTTTTGCGTTCAGTATTTCCAGTTGGCGGTTAGTTGTGTGATTCTCCCAGCTGAAAGGTTAAACAAACCAACCAACCTCTGGCTGGGAGAGTGTTGTTCTGATCTCCTGCTTTAATGGCTATGCTGAGTTTTCAGTTTCTTTTTTATTTGTGTAGGGGAAATTCCAGCATGGACTCAGGGACAAACACGTGCATTGGGATCTTTAAAAGTCCATATTTCAGAACCATTTGATTCTGATGCATTCTTTTATTTCCTGGGAGGCTGTAGATAGTAATCTGCATGTCCTAAAGGAATCTGTGAAACCTACTGGGATGTCTTTTTATTTTCTTAGCATGAATTGCTAGTACAGGCTTCCTTTTGGAGGAGGAAAAGGATTCGATTGGCACCAGTGTAACAGATTTAAAGTTACAAGTGTCCACATACTAGCTATGGGGCCACCCAGTGGCACACCCAAGTCACTCATGTGGGTCCCAGGAATCACATGGAAGTTATTAAAATGCAATTTATTCCTCCTCTAGGCCAGTGTTATTGGAAATATCTAGCTAGCTATTTTTAAGCAATATATTTTGAGAGGGCATCAAAGCCCCCAAGGGTTTGGGGGCAATGCCAAGAGCTCAGAGGCACAGGTAACAACGGATCTGTGCTCTATACAAATCACAAACTCTGAGCTAGATCTTGCTCCCAGCGGAGTCAATGGTCAGGCGGGTGCAAAATGGTTTGGAAAAAGTGCGTTGAGAGTAGGGAGGGAGCACTGCGACGGTTGTTCGCTCTCTTAGGAATAATGTCATTTCTGATTTTTTTTTTTTTAATATTTAAAAAAAAGACACTGGATGGAAAATAAAGTGCTGGGGGCACGTCTGTTTAGAAAGTAAGGTTGGTTTGGCTCTTGCTTTCTCAGCGGGCTAGTGCCGAGGACACAGCTGGCATGGGCAGTGCAATGGAGTAGATCCTCTAATAGGTCTTGCCCATCTTTAGAGCCCAGGAGCCAGATCCCTCTGAGGTACTATCTCCCCCACATGACCCAGGAGAGCTCTCTCAGCCTGTCAGGCTCTATGCAAGGGGCGGGGTAGACGGGGGGGGGGGGGGAGGAGCCAGGGGGATGACGGTCATTCCCCCTCCAACTGGGTGGAATGTACATGGAAAGGGCAAGATGGCCCCAGGCCAGATTCTCTCTTCTGCAGAGCTCCTCTCCAGGGGAGCCAGGGCCAGAGCCAGTGTGGAAATACAGCCTCTGCCTGGCTGACCCTGGCTGCCCAGAGATTCTCCCACAATTAGCCTGGTGTAGAATCAGAACCCACATCCTCTGCCATGCAGCAGTAAATCCTGCCCTTCTTAATAGCAGGGGGTGTGGGAATCTCACCCTCTTCCCCCGCACACCACTGGCCCTACTTTTTTGAAGTCAACAAGAGGTTAGCCGTTGACTTCAGTTGGGTCCCAGGCAGCCCTTCAGCATCCATCAGAAAGCTGGCGAAATGCGCCCTCCCCCCCCTTTTTGTTTTAAAACATGAATGTAGGGCCAAGTCTGAAGCCACATATTCTAGCATTCTGCATATAACATACCTCCGAGGCAGCCCTAGCAAAGTGATCCTGGTTCAGGGGCTGAATTCAAAAGCAGGTCACAGCAGCCATTTCAACCACTTGGTCCTTGGTCACAAACGCACAAGCAGTCCGTGATGCTAGAGTCTGCCTCCTACATTTTGCCCGTGTTCCATTTGCATTTAAAGGGTGCTGAGGAGCTGCTGGGCGACAAGCTGGGTGCCATGGAAAGCACATCCGCCAGCAGAGCTGTCCTGGAAATCCAGTACTTCAACACCAGCACCTACAAGTACCACTTCTGTGAGGCATCCACGCTGCTGGGAAAGCCCAGCCTTGAGGAAAGTCAATTCGTTCTAGCACGGCCCCTTTCTTTCAATATCGCAAAGTATAAGTTTAGGTATGTAGCTCATCCCAAAGTTCCTCTCTTTAGGACCCTGTTATTTCTCTTTGTATATTTTAAAGTAGTGTATAGCTGTATGTGGAGCAGTTTTCTTTTCTCCCCCCCAACCCCATGTGGGGAGGAAATCCATTAATGTTTCGTGAAGACCATGCAAATTCCCCTCAGATGTAAAAAGGCCATGTTTGCAAGGGCGCCTGGCTAGGATAATTCCCAGCCCAAATCCCTTGCATGGACTGGAGCTGAAATTGGTGGTTTCCAGTTATGGAAGACGTGGGTTTTTTTTAACAAAAGAGAAGGGCAGATATTTTTGTTATTTAATAAATAGACAAATATGACTGCAGTAAAAAGTGAAGGTTTGGCAATGGTCACTAAACTGTAGCTAACAAAGCGGTCACTTCCCTTGATAGTGGTTCTCCACCGTTTCCATAGTGTAACGCTATATTACAACTGAAACAATCTTTGGGACACCTCACCCATCTAGCTAATGACACACACGGCTTGTTGGAGAGCCCCAGGTTAAGCACACATGATTTAAAATAAGATGGGAGACCAGCATATGTCTGGATGATGCATCTACTCCCCCAAGCTCTGAACTTCTTCAGGAATGCGGCCATTCTTTCATGGCATGGATACCTAAGAGTACAGAGAATAGTATGATGCCATTGCCTGCACTGAGGGCTCACCGCTTGCTGTAGTCAGCTGGTTACTTTCTTTTTAAACAGATTGAATTGGAAAAGAGGAGGAGAAGTTAAACTGCTTGAGGTCAAGCGTGTGGAATTTCTTCTGTAGCCCTAGGGCACCTTTGGAGCCTCTTCTGTAGACTCTCTGGGCCGCATCCTCCTTGTCCTCCACTTTAACCCCACTGACCTCTCTCTGGCCACTTTGACTCCCATGTAGGATCAAAGTCAGGCCAACCATAGTCTGTCCTCCTTTAGTTTCAGGTGCTTCCTCTAGGCCATTCTAGAAGAACCTTTGACTATTATGCAGTTTGGTGACAAAAGTGGTTCATAGGCAGGGCTTGCTTTCACATCAGGATTGACCCGTTCTGGAAGGGAAGTTAAAGTAATTCCCCAGTGTGGTCAAAGCTTGAGGGAAGGGGCAGGCAAGGGCAAACTGGTTATGTTCACCGCTGTCCATTTCTCCTGCAGTGCAGCTGTTCCTGTGAGCTATCAGAGATACAGCCATTCTGTGAACACCTCCTTGGCCCAGCTCTCATTCCACTGAACTGTCTGGGAGTTTTGCCAATGGGAGGGGGAAGAGGGAGATCAGAAGAAAGTCTATTTTTAAATAAAAATGGGGGGGGAAGAAGAGGAGGAAGTTCTCTGGCATAGTTAGTAAATCACTTTTGTTTTGACGTGTGAGAGTTTTGTGAACCCTCATAACCAGAGGAGATGCTGCCTCCCCGTCTGCTCACCCCCCAAAAGGCAGCCTGGCACCTGCAGCCTGGCAACAGCGGGCAGCTCTCAGAGTGCAGAAGTGAAAGGGTGATAGCACTCTTGACAATCAGAAACACAGGGTCAGATTTTTAAAGGGCCTCGCTGTAGCCTCTGGCTTTATGCCTTGATGCAGGTGCAAAAAGGCTCTTTCTAAAAACGTTAGCTCATGAAACTTAATTTAAAAAATAAATCTTTCATTTTCCCCAAAAAGACGGTTATACAAAAAAGGAACGGCTCCATCTAGTATCCAAGCTGATGCTGACTTATTCCTTCTTTGCTCAATAAACACCTGCAGCTTCAAGTTCTTTCCACCTCCCTACCCCCTTTGTTTACAAGGAGGTAGAGGATGTGGGTTAGTACCTGATGAAACATTCAGCCCTTACCAGTCTAAACCCACTTGGGCTGCACCAACTTCCCTAATAATAGGTCTGCCTGATTAGGCTTGGAGATCTGTCAGGCTCATTGTTCTAGCTCAGCACCTGCTGCTTCTCCACACTAGCTGCCTGCACCTAGGGGGTTCTTCTGTCAGAGGGAGTCTACGCTAGCCCTCGTCGTTAACAGCCTGCTCAGCCTTCCCCCAGGGAGACTCAGATTCTAGATGAAAGCCTGGCTCCAGTGAAGTCAATAGCAAAGCTTCCTTTGACTTAAGTGGAGCCAGGGTTTTACCCTTTATCTCCAGGATGTGGGAGATCCTATTCCTTGTGGGTAGAGCAGTAGCAGGTAACTTATACAGGGTTCACCTGTATGAGAAACCCCAAACATCTTTGCTGTTCCAACTCCTTCGTGCCTAAGAGCGAGCGGGGGAGCAAAGCAGACCATAAATACAAACTATTTTAAACACCCAATTCTCACTGCAAACATGTATCTAATTCACTTTTGTGCTTTCAAAATCGGGCTTTTACCGCTCCTGAGACAAGGGTACAGCTCACACTGTAACAGCAACATAGTAATATTCTTTTCTATTGTATCATAACTGTATCTGTAATGTAGCATTTGAGTGTTGCAATATCTTGTGTGTATATATATATATATATATATATATCTACAAATCTATAGATATATATATATCTATCTCAACGCCCACAACTAGGTATTATACTCATAATACTCTCCTATATGCATTATACCTCTTCATAGTGTATTGACTGTGTATGTGCCTTTCACCCTTTTGCATGGTTTGGTAACCAATTAGGGAACCATAGTTAAAAGTCCTATGCAAAAAGCGACTGGGAATTTAAATTAAAAAAAGAAAATAAAAAGAAATAAATCTGCAGCTGTATGTTATTTTGAAAAAAATAGATCTGGGATTTTCAAAGGAGCCAACAGAGTTAGGCCCCCAAATACCCTTTATTTTGGTACCTAAATCCCCTATATACCTTTGGGAACTCTTGCTTAAAATTGGATTTCCCACCAGTTTGAGGGTGAAGAGAGAGTATAAAGATGACATGACTACCACCAGCGCTTTGCCAAAACACACTGTGTATTAAAAATCCATTTTTTCTCCCTTCCAAAGGCTTATCTAAAGAGAAGGTACTATTTGGTTTGAAAGGGTTGCCTTAGACCTTCTTAAAATGAGTTTGAGAACATTTTCTGGTTTTGCCACCTCCTTTCCCCTCCCTCCACACCACCCCCAACACTCTGACAAGCAGCACATTTTGAGTGTGTGCGCATTTGACCTGCTTAGAGCACAACCCAGATGACCAAGCAGATTAAACTCCTAGTAGGGTTTTTCCCCCAGCTCTGTTCAGCTGAGAGGGTGATTTAAACCTTAGAATCTATTGTATGCCTTACAATAGCAGGAGAACTTTTAAAACAGGGGTTTTGAGAAGACCAAAAAAAAAAAAAAGCCCCATTTTCTACATCACTTATACTGTAGGAACGGAAACCTAGTTCAAACCAGGAAGCTAACAAAATACTTCCTTATTGTGTGTTACATGTTAAAGCAATGCAAGCAAGGCTCGTAGAAAGAGGGAGTCTACTTCATGTAGAATACTGTTTAAACATTTGCAACATGTTGACAGAGTGAAGGACACGACTTCCTGGGATATGTTATGTGGTGTGTGTGTGTGTGTGTATGTAACATGGTTTTGGTTGTTAGATTGTAATGCTGTCCTGAAAAAAAAAAATCTAATATAAAGGAAAACCACAAGAAATTAAAAAAAAAATTCTATATATTTAAAGCATACTTTGTGTGCGTGTTTTAAATCATAAAGGGAACCAGGTGCAGTAAAACTGGTTACATCCACCATTCAAAATCCGGTAGGGTATTTCACTGACTGTAGCAAGTATTTGTTCCCTGAGGATGGTTAAGCACTGCCCTAATGAGGGAAGCACCAGCGTTTTACATGTCTCTACAGGTCAGAACACAGGATTTCAATTTCACAAGCCTGCAAGAAGTTTAAATAAAAAGTAGTAAAGTGTCATGCTGCTAATCACAGTTCTTGTCCATGCAGACAGTGGGAATCTGTTGGAAGATGTTAAAATAAAAACCTTCAGCTCAAAGTGATGCATTCTTGATAAAACACATCTCAGTCTGGGTACAATGGCAGGAGACCTTAAACTGAGTTAATAGCCTTCGTACTAATGGCCTTTTCTGAGGCTTGATGGAGAATACTGTCATTAAACAAAAGAATAGTAAGCTGCAGAATTTTGCTGCCATCCAAAGTGGAGGGTAGGTTTTTTTTCTAAGCTATCTCTGCACAATCATATGTTTATCTTTATCACAGCATCCCACTCACATGATGGGTTTCATTTTAACATGTTTACAAGAGGCATCTGGGCTTAGTGAACTCCGGAGAATGGCACACTGGCCTCTCTGGAAGGGAGACGGCACCCTCAGCAGTAGAGCAGGAATCAGAAACAAAGCTGGTTAGGCTGAATATGGACAGGAGAAGGCAAAGAAAATGGGATAGAGACAAAAGGATGCAAAGCAGACAAACCTCAGTGACAGGGTGGAAAAGAATGAACTTGACACTAGCTAGTAGACTGACTATAGCAGTAAAATTATATAGGTCTAGTAATATTGGTAAATTTCCCTGCATAAATGAGCCCTAAGGGTTGGTAGGAAACTCAGACTAGATTTGTTTTTTCCTCTCCCACAAGCCAGGTGGCAACCCTACACTGATCATCTCCACAAGGCTGCCTCTTTGATCAAACAATTTCCACCCTATGTAAATCCCAAACTAGCGCTACCAGCAGAGGTTCATCAGCTCCCCTTGCCTACAGAGCACACGGAGGGATAAATAATGCAAAAGGTTAGTGCATTTGCACCATCCACCACAGCCCAGAAGGGTGCAGAGAAGAAAGAGGGTGTCTACTTCACCTAGAATACCGTTTAAACATTTGCAACATGTTGACAGCTAACTGCCCTAGAGTCAGAACAGAACGTGGCAGTCCAAAGACACATTCTGCAACATTTTATATGTGGAAATCCTAACCACAGGTGCCGGTTGAGTTACACACAGTCAGAGTCTAGGATCTCCAACTAGTGGTGAGAGGTGCTTCAGGAATAAGGAGATACGTTTTATATTAGATATCCAGAACAAAAATGGGGACTAAGTCACAGCCATTCTCACAGGAAAAGCAAATTTAGGGGGATTGAATGACTTAGCGGACTGGTTATGAGATACAGCACTTCTCACCTCAAGGTCAAAAGTGTCCAAAATAGTTCACATCTGAGGGTGATTTAGGGGCCTCTAAGTCTTGTGGTTTTGCTACAGCTTCCATTCATAAAAAAATTCACCATAACTGACTGCCTTGCTGGCAACCTCAGCAGCAAGGCCAAGAATGGCACGGTAAGAAACCAGATTACCCCTTCCTCATAGGTCTGGTCCCTCAAGTTTTAGGCCCATTGGTAGGGTTGTGTGGTGAAGACTGCACTGCCATTACACAACTTGCATCTGTTCTGTGGAAAAAGGGGAGCTTAGTTTCCACAAATATCACCCCAAGAGTTTTCACCAGCATAACAAATAAAATGTAAGGCAACACTTAAAGAACCTATAAATAAACCTAAGGTTCCCACTTACACTAAGGTTTTAGGGAAACTGACACGTATGACATGTGGAGCTCTTCCTGGGTCTGATCCTGGTCTCATTGAAGTCACTGGGAGTTTTGCCATCAACTTCAATAAGAACAAAATCAGGTGCAGTGTTATCTCATAAGCAGGAAAACACAGAAATAATAAAACAGCTTAGTTTTACATCTTACCTCGTTGAAGATGGTAGGATTTCAAGGAAGCAGAAGTGTGGAGGTTGGAAGTGAAAAGGTAGAATAATTGCCCCTTTTCAGGGTTTTGGCAAAATCTCTGTGAGCCATATTGCCTGCCACTGGCTCTTCAATATCCCTGCATCAGGAGTGGGTAGATGTTTTTGGGGAGAAACTGATTTTATACAGTAATCCAAGGTATCAAAAGAGCATGACTGAATGTGACTCTCTGGGGGAAGTTAGCGGTTTCAGAACACAGGTAACATATACTGCCCTTTGGCCCTAGCCCAGGACAGAATTTTTCCCTCTGAAGTTTTATATGCAAAAAGTTCAGCTTTCTGGGGCAGCCCCTGACCAATCAACATTTGGCATTTTTGGCACAAGACAGCTTATTTGCCACTTGATGTTCCACAGACCATTTTTTACAAGGTGCAATATTTGTCAGAATCACTTGTGTGCAAGGTAACAGGAAACCTAGGAAGACTTGTGTCTGAGGCCATGCCTACACTTACCTAGATCGGCTGCTGCGATCGATGCAGCGGTGTCAATTTAGCAGGTCTACTGTAGACCCACTATATCGATCGCAGAGTGCTCTCCAGACAACTCCAGTAGGTACTCCAGCTCCCTGAGAAGAGTAAGCGACGTCGGCGGGCCAGCATCTCCCAGCGACACAGTGCGGTAAGTCAACCTAAGCTACGTCGACTTCAGTTACGTTATTCACGTAACTAGAGTAGCGTAACTTAGGTTGACTTACCGCGGTAGTATAGACAAGGCCTCAATTTCTTACCATGAAAGATTCCCAGCACACTAAGGCTGACCTACTTTCTCATGTAGTACACGTGAACAAGTCACCACTGAGCGCAGAATACTTATCCAGATAAAACTTCCAGGTACCAGATTTCAGAAAGTCTCCAGACCGCATTCTTCTGTGCAGTATCTTCCTCTTGGTGAACACTTGGACATGGAGAAAGCTATCTTTTGGGACTCTTTGGTCCATATTAAATGCATGCATCCTGAAGGCTGGGGCAGTAGGCTTTGAATATTTTCGTGCTTTGCAACAACAGCTGCACTAGTTAATTCATTTGTGGTTAAACAAATTCCTCTTTAAAGCTCCAAATAAGGAGCTTGTAGGCCTAGAGCTTCAAGTAATCCACTCAATCTTCCTGTACAGTACTATGCTGCTGCTAATAATAATACAACCCAAATTATAGGGCAACAACATTTATTTAGAGCATTAGGGATTCCACATTATACAAACCCTTCAATTTATTTGTATTTCACTGGTCCGTTTCTACAACAAATACATCAGATCTACTTTATAATAAAAATATTTACATTTCCAAACAAGACAGGGTTTGCCTGTAACCCTCTTACTGCTATTCACATACAGTACTTAAAACAACAGCACAATACATCGTTTTAATACCTAAAAATGGCAACCCTGTAATCTAATTTTTTTTTTTAATGAAAAGTGCAAACTTAGAAATAAGTTTACAACTGCCTTTCCCTCCCTCCTCCCTTGCATTTCTTACAACACATTATCCTAATGCGCTAACTCTGGACTTCACCTTCCCATACCAGAGGGTTTAACAATAACCCAATTTTATATCCATTTATTTGTTTTTAGAAAAAAAACTTGTACTTACTGGGAACAGTATAATATTCAGATGACTCTACTGTACATAATTTTATTCTTTTTTCAAAAAAAAGAAAAAAATCACAACTCAAAATTGCTACTGGTAAATTCACACTCATTTGCAAGTCTTGTGTTTCCATGCAGTACTTTACTTGGATTTTCTTCTTTTTGACTGCATTGCACTGGCATTCGTTTCTGAAATTAAAAGGAAAAACCTGTGGATGCTAAGCTAGTAAGCCTGTCAAGAGAGGCACACACATTGCTTTTTTTTTTGTTTACATGTTAAGAAAAAACACTGTGGGGGAGGGAAATTCAGACTGTGAGCACCAGAGAGGAGGGATTGTTTCTCATCTTGAGTTTGTACAGCACCTAACCCGATGGGTCCCTGATCCTGACTGAGGCTGTTAGGGAGATAGGACAATTCCAAATAAATAATGATAATAAACTCTAAGTAGCTTCTCTTACAAGGATGTGTGCAAACAGCCTCCCCGCTCACAGGGGTGTTTGAAGGCTTAACATTTGCAAAGCTCTAAGATCCTTGGCTGAAAGATGCTGTGTAAGTATTATTACCGTATTAGCTCTAGTTATGATTCTGCCATCTTGCAAAGCACTGCCACAAGAAGAAACCCATAAAACATTAAACATGGCTTCAAGAACTTGAACTACACAGTTACAGGTACAGTGCTTAGGCACTACAGAGATGGGTGCAATAGGAAAAAAGTGAATGGTTTTTGGAATGTGCCTTTTAAGTGCAGAATCTGTTGGTCCCACTACAGAGAGGGCTTGAGTCCTGATGTAACACAACTGTGTATTAAACTCTTGCTTTTGCTTAATGTATGGCTTCTGTAGGGAGAATCCACTATGTCTCACTAATAACTTGCATAGCAAGTTACAAAATACTGTAGCACTTCAGCAGAGGAAACAGAAGTACTTACAGAAGCTAGAGAGAAAGCAGAGGTCATTTCAAGTGCACTTAAAGTGCACTCGCAATTTCCATTTTAAAGTGGTAAGAAAAATATTGAGCAAGGACAGAGGGAATCTACATCCTTACAATTTTAACTAAGTACAACATAGTAAAAGTTTGTGATGATTCTTTGGCTCTTTATAATGTCTTCTGAAGACTATCCTTCTGTAACAATCTGCATTTTAAAACCACTGGGGAAAAACAGTGTTGCAAGGCAACAAAGCAAAAAACCAAATACTGTGTGCAATTCGGTCTCTCATGTTTAAGAAAGATGAATTTGAACTGGAATAGATGCAGAGAAGGGCTACCAGGATGATCACAGAAATGGAGAACCTTCCTGACAAGAGGAGACTTGGCCTGTTTAGCCTAATAAAACAAAGGCTTAGTGGAGATATGTTTGCTCCCCATAAATACATCAGAGGAATAAATGCCAGGGAGAGAGAGGAGTTATTTAAGTTAAGGGCCAATGCTGGCACAAGAACAAATGGATATAAACTGTCCATGAACAAGTTTAGGCTTGGAATTAGACAAAGGTTTCTAATCATCAGAGGGGTGAAGTTCTAAAACACCCTTCCAAGGGGAGTAGTGGGGGCAAAAAACCTAATTTGTTTCAAGACCGAGTTCAATACATTTATGGAAGGGATGGTACAATGAGATTGCCTACAATGGCATATGGCCCATTCGTGACTGTTATTAGCACATATCTCCAATGGCTAGAAATGGGACTCTAGATGGGGAGGGCTCTGAGTCCCCAACAGAACCTCACCCATTCAACCCCAACCCCAGATATAGCAGTCAGTTGTACCCTGAGCATTTCAGCAAGATTCAACAGCCAGAGAATTGTTTCCCAGATATCTATGTGTAGGAGCCAGAGGGGGGACATGCCGCTGCTTCTGGGAGCCGCACAGAGCAGCCCCTTACCTGGCTCCCTGGCTGGAGCGCTAAAGCGGGGCAAGCCTCAGACCCAGCGGGAGCTCGAGGGCCAGATTAAAATGGTTGGTGGGCCGGATGCGGCCCACGGGCTGTAGTTTGCCCACCCCTGCTGTAGAGCCACTTCTTCCAAAATACCTACAAGAACTAGCAAAGTATTTCTCTTCCAACGATCTCTTTTACTCCATCTTACTGTGCACTAGATTCTGTTTAAAGAACTTGCATCTCCTCTCCTATCCCTCACTGCACAGTGTCTGAAGTCAGTCTGTATGTTTCTTAGTGCACAGATTGTGTTTTCATTTGTAATGAAAGGCACCTAACACGTTCGCGAGTGCATTTAAAATAATAAATACACTTAAAAAAAAGTTCTCAATCACTATTAAAAGGTAGAACAGACAGGAGTATGCACAAATGACAAACTTCTTCCAGTTCCATCAGTTAGGTGAACGTATGTATGCTAGTCAAGGGTGTGAAAAAGCCATACCCTGACTGATGTAGCTATGCTGACCTAACTCCCAGTGTAGATGCTGCTATGTCAAAGGAAGAATGTTTATGTCAACATATGGCCTGGTCCACACCTAAAACAGGTCAACCTAGCTATCTCACTCAGGGCTGCGAAAATGCCCTGTGCAATGTAATTAGGTCAACCTGACCTCCACTATAAAACAGCTTGGCTGACAGAAGAATTCTTCGTCGATCTGCATATGATCTCTCAAAGGGGTGGATTTATTACAGAAATGGAAAAACCCCTTCTGTTGCTGTAGTAAACGTAGAGCTCCCCATAGCTACTGTCATTTGGGGATGTCGTGTTCTTAAACCAACAGGAAACAACGAAAAGCAGTACAGCAGTTACTCGAAGTATTCACCTATGGCTGCGATAGCTCCTGTACCTGCTTGTGCCCAGCTCTGCTCCTGCCTTTGACCCAGACTTGCCTCACTCCAGGTAACCCAGCTCTGACCCTCAGCTCTGGCATCTGGTCTCTGACTTCTGCTCTGACCTGCGACTCCAACCACTAGGACTGACCACCTACGTCTCACTCACTGAGACGTGAACCAGGCATTCTACTAGTGAACATGTATGTGCCACACACATGCTGCATACTTTGTTCTAGACCACAAGCCTTAGAGAAATAAGACACTCCAGCAACTGCTGATGCCATGGGTTAATATCTGTAACTTTAGGATTTCACGTATTCTTGGACAGAACAGCTGAGGATCTGTGTACTAGCACACGTCACTCTTAGATGGTCATCGAGGCAGAATTCTAAGAATGCCTGAGCAGCATAACAAGACAATTTGGATTTCCAAAAGCAGATCACACACACGAAGTGAGACAAATGCTTACATCTTCTTTCAGACTGTAGGAAAAATGTCACTGTCTTGCTTGAGTAGAGTTCTTTCAATGTCTGCCCATTACTGCAATAGTACTATATTTTAAGAATACTAAGTTTTTTTGGAATGCTATGTGAATGAGTACTGCAGAGAAACTTAACAGTGGAAAACGTGCATACAAACAGATTTACTGCAGGTACTGAACTATGTAAACTTCGAAACTCCAGCCTGTGTCTAACTCATCAGTACTAACTCTAGGGTTAGGAGCATACACTGCACACAATATTTACTGGCTGTAAAGTATAGACACGGTACACTTATTCAAACAACATTATTCTTTTGGAAACTACTTCACTTCCTACCCACTCCACAGTAAAGATGTCTGTGCATTTTACCTTTTGCGGTGCTAGAGGCAGATGATGGCCTGGAGGACCTCTTGCGCTGTCCATTCTCCACTGTTTCCTGTGAGGCAGCAGATTCCTCTGTTCTTGAATTTCTTCTACTCGGAGTTTTAGACTTTTCACAACTCTCTTTTGCCTCATTACTAATAAAGTGAGACAAAATAGTTCTGGTGAAGAGCAAGAATAATTTTTTAATGCAGTTCATTAGACAAGCATATTGGTACCAGTTCCGGACCCTTAGCACTGAAGATATGAAATGCTATGGATACGGGTACAGAATATTTGCAACATTCAAAAGACTGAGAAATTAGGTATCTTTTAAATGGTCAGCAGATATCACCATTCCTGAAGTCTAGGAAAAGCCTTAAGTTACATAAGAAACTGCTATAATAAGGAAATACAGAACTGAAGTCACAGATGAACACAAGGGAGAATTGTGAACTTTTAAGAAGGGACTGTTGTCAACTATTCTGTACAACTAAGAGTTGCTTCACTAATCTTTCTAAATGATTTATTCCCAGACCAAAACAGGCTTTAGTAAGGTGGGTTTAATGCTTTAAAAGAATTAACAACAAAGTGCAGTTCTGCCATGAAAAGTTATTCTACAATGGTACGGTGGGGCGCCACATTTATTTTCCCTCACACCAGATTAGCAGTGCCGTGATTACATTTAAAACTGTTTACTCATTTCTACCAGCCTTGCAAACTCATCTTGTGCTCTGGGAATTAAGCGAAGTTATTTTCTTCTCATACACAGACACTAGTAAATTTCACGGTTGTATGCAGTGGTTTTGCAGCCATGTCGGCCACAGGATATTAGAGAGACAAGGTGGGTGAGGTAATACCTTTCATTGGACCAATTTCTGTTGGTGAGAGAGACCCGCTTTTGAGCTACACAGAGCTCTTCCTCAAGTCTGGGAAAGGTACTCAGATTGTCACAGCTAAATACAAGGTTGAACAGATAGTTCAGCACGTATTCTAAGGGACCATTCAAGATGTAGTGCCCCGTCAACACCCCCTGTAATCATCGGATAAAAAGGGGAGTCAGTGGGTTACAGATTGTTGTCATAAGCCATAAAAATCCAGTGTCTTTATTAAGACCATGACCAGACCCTAGCAGAACAGATGCAAAACCTGCAGACATCTCTCCACTGCTACAATGATCAACATCCCGCACAACACACCTTTCAAGGTCCGTGGATCCTACACATGCTATGGTGTACCTTCTCCAGTGCACTAAATGCCCCAACAACAAGTATGTGGGTGAAACCAGACAATCTCTGTGCTCTTGAATGAACTCACAGAGAAAAATTATAAAAAAGACATAACACCCTTCTGCTTCCCCGTATCACCTATGGGTGAACACTTTTCACGAAGCGATCACTCTATGTCTGACCTATTAGTCCTCATCCTCAAAGGAAACCTGCACAACACTTTCAAAAGGTGAGCCTGATGCAAGACACTAAAAATCCTGATTTTAATAAAGATGCTGGATTTATAGCTTATTACAACAATCTGTAACCCACTAACCCCCCTTTTTGTCCTAAGACTACAGGGATGTTAACAGGCCACTTCACCTTTAGAATATGGGCTAACTACTCATGCTAAACTATCTATTCAACCTTGTATTTAGCTATGGCACTCTAAGTTACCTTTCCCAGACTTGAGGAAGAGCTCTGTGTAGCTCGAAAGCTTGTCCGTCTCACCAACAGAATTTGGTCCGATAAAAGATATTACCTCACCCACCTTGTCTCACCAGTAAATTTCAACAGGCCAAATGAAGCCCTCAGTGACATCTATGCAACCCTATTGTCTTCTGTGGGTTCACAAGGTAACTAAGTGAAACCAATTAAACAACTCTGTTGATTAACATACAAGGAACAGAATTCACATCATGCCCTCTTCATGTGACGTCTCTGCAGGACTAACAAGAATAAAAATGTATTTTAGTCAGCAGTCCTGAGTCTGAAAAAACACACAGAGGAGATCTGTAGAGTACAAAGGTTCTATTTTTACATAGTCACTTCTAAGAGGAAATCCTCATTTTAAGAGAGAAAACTTATACAAGTTCGTAATTTTAACAGCTGATGTCTGAAAGCCAAGGAATTCAACAGTCAAGTTACAAAGACAAAAAGGCACAGAACATTGGCAAGCATGGAAGGGCAGAGAGAACATAATCAGGTAGGCAAATAAGTATCCCCATTTTACATATGGGAATACAGTGACATAGAAAAGCTAAATGACTTGCCTAAAACATAAAACAAGTGTCAACACTAGGCTTCAACCCAGTTCGCCAGATCTCATATCTAACCCACTAGATCAGTGTTTCTCAACGTGTGGGCTGCAACCCCCAGTGGGGTCACCGGAAGGATTTAGGAGGAAGCAAGTAGGGCCAGCACTAAGGAGTAGGTTTCAGAGTAGCAGTCGTGTTAGTCTGTATTAGCAAAAAGAAAAGGAGTACTTGTGGCACCTTAGAGACTAACCAATTTATTTGAGCATAAGCTTTCGTGAGCTACAGCTCAGTTCATTGGATGCATTCAGTGGAAAATACAGTGGGGAGATTTATATACATAGAGACCATGAAACAATGGGTGTTATCATACATACTGTAACCAGAGTGATCACTTAAGGTGAGCTATTACCAGCAGGAGAGCGGGGGCCGAGGGGGAACCTTTTGTAGTGATAATCAAGGTGGGCCATTTCCAGCAGTTGACAAGAATGTCTGAGGAACAGTGGGGGGGGGGGCAGGGGGATAAACATGGGGAAATAGTTTTACTTTGTGTAATGACCCATCCATTCCCAGTCTCTATTCAAGCTTAAGTTAATTGTATCCAGTTTGCAAATTAATTCCAATTCAGCAGTCTTTCGTTGGAGTCTGTTTTTGAAGTTTTTTTGTTGAAGAATTGCAACTTTTAGGTCTATAATCGAGTGACCAAAGAGATTGAAGTGTTCTCCAACTGGCTTTTGAACGTTATAATTCTTGACATCTGATTTGTGTCCATTTATTCTTTTACGTAGAGACTGTCCAGTTTGAACAATGTACATGGCAGAGGGGCATTGCTGGCACATGATGGCATATATCACATTGGTAGATGTGCAGGTGAACGAGCCTCTGATAGTGTGGCTGATGTGATTAGGCCCTACGATGGTGTCCCCTGAATAGATATGTGGACACAGCTGGCAATGGGCTTTGTTGCAAGGATAGGTTCCTGGGTTAGTGGCTCTGTTGTGTGGTGTGTGGTTGCTGGTGAGTATTTGCTTCAGGTTGGGGGGCTGTCTGTAAGCAAGGACTGGCCTGTCTCCCAAGATCTGTGAGAGCGATGGGTCGTCCTTCAGGATAGGTTGTAGATCCTTGATGATGCATTGGAGAGGTTTTAGTTGGGGGCTGAAGGTGATGGCTAGTGGCGTTCTGTTATTTTCTTTGTTGGGCCTGTCCTGTAGTAGGTGACTTCTGGGTACTCTTCTGGCTCTGTCAATCTGTTTCTTCACTTCAGCAGGTGGATATTGTAGTTGTAAGAATGCTTGATAGAGATCTTGTAGGTGTTTGTCTCTGTCTGAGGGGTTGGAGCAAATGCGGTTGTATCGTGGAGCTTGGCTGTAGACAATGCATCGTGTGGTGTGGTCTGGATGAAAGCTGGAGGCATGTAGGTAGGAATAGCGGTCAGTAGGTTTCCGGTATAGGGTGGTGTTTATGTGACCATCGCTTATTAACACCATAGTGTCCAGGAAGTGGATCTCTTGTGTGGACTGGTCCCGGCTGAGGTTGATGGTGGGATGGAAATTGTTGAAATCATGGTGGAATTCCTCAAGGGCTTCTTTTCTATGGGTCCAGATGATGAAGATGTCATTAATGTAGCACGAGTAGGGGCATTAGGGGACGAGAGCTGTAATCACTCAATTACAGATCTAAAAGTGGCAATACGTCAACAAAAAAACTTCAAAAACAGACTCCAACGAGAGACTGCTGAATTGGAATTAATTTCCAAACTGGATACAATTAACTTAGGCTTGAATAGAGACTGGGAGTGGATGGGTCATTACAAACAAAGTAAAACTATTTCCCCATATTTATCCCCCCCCACCCTCCACTGTTCCTCAGACGTTCTTGTCAACTGCTGGAAATGGCCCACCTTGATTAGCACTACAAAAGGTCCTCCCCCCTGCCCCCCCACCGCTCTCCTGTTGGTAATAGATCACTCTGGTTACAGTGTGTACGGTAACACCCATTGTTTCATGTTCTCTATGTATATAGATGTCCCCACTGTATTTTCCACTGAATGCATCCAATGAAGTGAGCTGTAGCTCACGAAAGCTTATGCTCAAATAAATTTGTTAGTCTCTAAGGTGCCACAAGTCCTCCTTTTCTTTTCACTAAGGAGTAGGAAGCAGGGAAATTGCCTGGGGCCCTACACTACAGGGCCAATTTACATGTTTCAGTCCCATGGGGGGCTGAAGCCCTGTGCCTCCAGCTGTGGGGGGCTGAAGCCCGAAGCCCTGAGCTTAAAGGTAGGCCATCACAATTTTTTCTAGGGGAGTCATGGTTTTTTGTTTTGTTTTGTTTTTTTTTAAGTCCAAAGTGGGTTCCCAGCACAAAAAGATTGAGAAACATTGCACTCTAGACTAATCCATTAGATTAGCGTTCCACATGTAGGTCCCTTAGCTTCTGTTTTGCCATCTGTAATTAGTAAAATAAAGATAATGCTAATTATCTACTTCAGAGGAGTGTTGTGAGGCCTACCCAAAGAACATTTGTAAATGTTTGTAAGTACGATGTCTAGTCACTGGCAGAAGTGGAAATGGAACTCCAGAGGTCTGACTCCCCATGCCTGTGATTAATGCACAAGACTGTGTGACATCTGAAGCTGCCACTGCAGCCACCGCCCTTGTTGCTTTCCCAGGGATAAGGAAATCCAAAACAGCCAGAGAAAACCCTTCCTGAACTGCGTATGACCTTTAGTACTCTGTATGAGGCAGGGCTCTCCTAATGTGTGCGATACCTATGCACAGTTCTGAAAGTCCACATTCAGCTTGGGAGGATTCCTTAACGCCATAAAAACCTGACTTGCAGAACTTCAGTGGGGTTCATAAAGTGACACACTGCCAAAAAAGGCATTACCTGTTTCCGAGTCACTAATAACTCAGAAGAAAGTTCTCTTGAATGCTTTTAGATCAATGTCCTAGAACAGTGGTTCCCAAACTTGTTCCGCCGCTTGTGCGGGGAAAGCCCCTGGTGGGCCGGCCGGTTTGTTTACCTGCCGTGTCTGCAGGTTCGGCCGATCGTGGCTCCCAGTGTCTGTGGTTCGCTGCTCCAGGCCAATGGGAGCTGCTGGAAGCACCAGGGAAGAGTATGAAAATATTGCTTGGGCATGTAGGAATGAAATCAGGAGGGCCAAATCGCACCTGGAGCTGCAGCTAGCAAGAGATGTCAAGAGTAACAAGATGGGTTTCCTCAAGTATGTTGGCAACAAGAGGAAAGCCAAGGAAAGTGTGGGCCCCTTACTGAACGAGGGAGGCAACCTAGTGACAGAGGATGTGGAAAAAGCTAATATGCTCAATGCTTTTTCTGCCTCTGTCTTCACTAACAAGGACAGCTCGCAGACTGCTGCGCTGGGCATCACAACATGGGGAGTAGGTGGCCAGCCCTCTGTGGAGATAGAGGTGGTTAGGGACTATTTAGAAAAGCTGCACATGCACAAGTCCATGGTGCTGGACGAGTTGCATCCGAGAGTGCTAAAGGAATTGGTGGCTGTGATTGCAGAGCCATTGGCCATTATCTTTGAAAACTCGTGGCGAACGGGGGAAGTCCCAGATGACTGGAAAAAGGCTAATGTAGTGCCAATCTTTAAAAAAGGGAAGAAGGAGGATCCTGGGAACTACAGGCCAGTCAGCCTCACCTCAGTCCCCGGAAAAATCATGGAGCAGGTCCTCAAAGAATCAATCCTGAAGCACTTACATGAGAGGAAAGTGATCAGGAACAGTCAGCATGGATTCACCAAGGGAAGGTCATGCCTGACTAATCTAATCGCCTTCTATAATGAGATTACTGGTTCTGTGGATGAAGGGAAAGCAGTGGATGTATTGTTTCTTGACTTTAGCAAAGCTTTTGACACGGTCTCCCACAGTATCCTTGACAGCAAGTTAAAGAAGTATGGGGCTGGATGAATGCACTATAAGGTGGGTAGAAAGTTGGCTAGATTGTCGGGCTCAATGGGTAGTGATCAATGGCTCCATGTCTAGTTGGCAGCCGGTGTCAAGTGGAGTACCCCAGGGGTTGGTCCTGGGGCCGGTTTTGTTCAATATCTTCATAAATGATCTGGAGGATGGTGTGGATTGCACTCTCAGCAAATTTGCAGATGATACTAAACTGGGAGGAGTGATAGATATGCTGGAGGGCAGGGATAGGATACAGAGGGACCTAGACAAATTGGAGGATTGGGCCAAAAGAAATCTGATGAGGTTCAATAAGGATAAGTGCAGGGTCCTGCACTTAGGACGGAAGAACCCAACGCACAGCTACAGACTAGGGACCAAATGGCTAGGCAGCAGTTCTGCGGAAAAGGACCTAGGGGTGACAGTGGACGAGAAGCTGGATATGAGTCAGCAGTGTGTCCTTGTTGACAAGAAGGCCAATGGCATTTTGGGATGTATAAGTACGGGCACAGCAAGCAGATCGAGGGACGTGATCGTCCCCCTCTATTCGACATTGGTGAGGCCTCATCTGGAGTACTGTGTCCAGTTTTGGGCCCCACACTACAAGAAGGATGTGGATAAATTGGAGAGAGTCCAGCGAAGGGCAACAAAAATGATTAGGGGTCTGGAACACATGACTTATGAGGAGAGGCTGAGGGAACTGGGATTGTTTAGTCTGCAGAAGAGAAGAATGAGGAGGGATTTGATAGCTGCTTTCAACTACCTGAAAGGGGGTTCCAAAGAGGATGGATCTAGAGTGTTCTCAGTGGTAGCTGATGACAGGACAAGGAGTAATGGTCTCAAGTTGCAGTGGGGGAGGTTTAGGTTGGATATTAGGAAAAACTTTTTCACTAGGAGGGTGGTGAAACACTGGAATACGTTACCTAGGGAGGTGGTAGAATCTCCTTCCTTAGAAGTTTTTAAGGTCAGGCTTGACTAAGCCCTGGCTGGGATGATTTAATTGGGGATTGGTCCTGCTTTGAGCAGGGGGTTGGACTAGATGATCTCCTAAGGTCCCTTCCAACCCTGATATTCTATGATTCTATGAATATAAATCAGAATTTAGGAACCGTAGACAAATCATAGGGGACACAAGGAGAACTTTATGGACAGCAGAGTGAAGGACAATAAGAATTGTGGGTTTTTTTAAAGTATATTAGGAACAAAAAGAATACCTAACAATGGTATTGGACCATTACTGGATGAAAATGGTAGAATTATCAATAATAATAATGCAGAAGTGGAAATGTCCAATAAAAATTCTGTTCTGTATTTGGACAGATGATGTAGTCATATCATATAACACTCTCTCCATTCCATTAGTATCTCAGGAGGACGTTCAACAGCTGCTACTAAAGTCAGACATTTTAAAATTGGCTGGTCCAGATAACTGGCATCCAAGAGTTTTACAAGAGCTTGCAGAGGAGTTCACTAGACCAGTGGTTCCCAAACTTGTTCCACCACTTGTGCAGGTAAAGCCCCTGGCGGGCCGGGCCGGTTTGTTTACCTGCCGCATCCACAGGTTCGGCTGATCGCGGCTCCAGGCCAATGGGAGCTGCTGGAAGCAGCGGCCAGCATGTCCCTCGGCCCACACTGCTTCCTGCAGCTCCCATTGGCCTGGAGCAGCGAACTGCGGCCACTGGGAGCCGCAATTTGTTTACCTGCCGCGTCTGCAGGTTCGGCCAATCGGCTCGGCCTGCCAGGGGCTTTCCCTGCACAAGCAGCGGTTCTCAAACTGGAGGTCGTGACCCTCAGGAGGTCATGAGGTTATTACATGGGGGGTTGCGAGCTGTCAGCCTCCACCCGCAGACCCCGCTTCACCTCCAGCATTTATAATAGTGTTAATTATTTAAAAATGTGTTTTTAATTTATAAGGGGGGGTCACAGTCAAAGGCTTGCTGTTGAAAGGGGTCACCAAACAAAAGTTTGAAAGCCACTGGATTATAAGATGGCTAACTGATAGGGCTCAACATGCAGTTGTAAACAGGGAATCATCATCTAACAAGTGCGTTTCTACTTGGGTCCCACAGGGATCGGTTCTTGGTCCTACCCTATTAACATTTTTATAGATGACTTGGAAGAAAACAAAATCATCCCTGATAAAGTTTGCAGATGACAAGACTGTGGGAATAGAAAATAATAAAGAGGACAGGTCACTGAGTGATCTGGACTGCTTGGCAAGCTGGGAACAAGCAAAAAATATGTGTTTTAATAGGGCTATATGTAAACATATACATCTAGGAACAAAGAACATGGCCAAACTTACAGGATAGAGGACTCTACCCTGAGAAGCACTGACTCTGAAAAAGATGTGGGGGCTGTAGTGGATAATCAGCTGACCATGAGTTCCCAATGCGATGCTATGGCCCAAAGGGTAATGCAATCTTTGGATGCATAAATGGGGAATCTTGAGTAGGAGTAGAGAGGTTATTTTATCTCTCTATTTAGCAATGGTGTAACTGCTGCTGGAATACTGTGTCTGGTGTCCACAATTCAAGAAGGATGTTGATAAATTGGAGAAGATTCAGAGAAGAGCCAGGAGAATGATTAAAGGCTTGGAAAACATGGCTTATAGTTAGGGACCTACCAAATTCACAGCCATGAAAAATGCATCACAGACTGTGAAATCTGGTCTCCCCCTGTGAAATCTGGTCTTTTGTGTACTTTTACCCTATACTATACAGATTTCACAGGGGGAGACCAGCATTTCTCAAATTGGGGGTCCTGACACAAAAGGGAGTTGCAGGGGCGGGGGTCGCAAGGTTATTTTAAGGGGGTCGCAGTATTGCCACCCTTACTTCTGCGCTGCCTTCAGAGCTGGGCAGCCAGAGAGTGGTGGCTGTTGGCTGGGCGCCCAGCTCTGAAGGCAGCGCCCTGCCAGCAGCAGTGTGGAAGTAAGGGTGGCAATACAATACCATGCCACCCTTATTACTATGCTGCTGACTTCAGACCTGGGTGGCTGCTGTCTGACGGTCCAGCTCTGAAAGCGGCAGCACAGAAGTAAGGGTGGCAATACTATACCATGGCATCCTTACTTCTGCACTGCTGCGAGCGGCAGCTCTGACTTCAGAGCTGGGATCCCAGCCCAGAAGCCACCGCTCTCCAGTTGCCCAGCTCTGAAGGCACCGCCGCCGCCAGCAGCAGCACAAAAGTAAGGGTAGCCGTACCGCAACCCTCTTTGACAATAATCTTGAGACCACCCACAACTCCTTTTTGAGTCAGGACCCCGACAATTACAACACCATGAAATTTCAGATTTCAAGAGCTGAAATCATGACATTTATGATTTTTAAAATGCTATGACCAGGAAATCGACCAAAATGGACAGTGAATTTGGTAGGGCCCTACTTATAGTGATAGGCCCAAGGAGATCAATTTATTTAGTTTAACAAAGAAAAGGTTAAGGGGTGACCTGCTTACAGTCTGTAAGTACCTACTTGGTGAACAAATATTGGATAATAAGCTCTTAAATCTAGCAGAGGAAGTTCTGACATGGCTGGAAGTTGAAGGTGGAAAAATTCACACCAGAAATAAGGTGTAAATTTTTAATAGTGAGGATAATGAGCCATTGAAACAATGTACTAAGGGTGGTGGTGCATTCTCCATCGCTGGCAATTTTTAAATCGAGATTGGATGGTTTTTCTAAAAGATATGCTGTAGGAATTATTTTGGGGAAATAATCTGACCTGTATTATACAGGAGGCTAGACTAGATAATCACTATGGTCCCTTCTGGCTTTGGAATCTATGAAGAAGACAAACAAGCATATTTGGAGTTCCGAGACACTTTGGAGTCACATAATGTGCCAAAAAGAGTTAGGAAAATGTTCAAGTGTGGTAACCTCATTTTGTGAGCCCTCATATCTCCCATATATCTAGTTTGTTAGCCTCATTTTTTCAGAAAAATTCTGCACTAGAAGACTCTCTCACCCACGAAATTTCAATTTAGCTTTGCTGAAGCTAAAGGGAGATTATAACGGTAGGCAATCTCCAAACTTAACTATGCAATTACGGTGAGAGCCCAGTGCATGCAACAAGATCGTTTATTTTAAATAATTAACTCAGCAACAGCCCCTGGAACTCTCCATTTTTTTTCTGCTGCCTTTGAGGAGGGCTACCTAAGGAGGATTCTGGGAGGTGGCTCCGACGGCCGAAGGCAGCTCCGGTTCCCCCCTCCCGGCCAGGAGAAGCCCCAGAGCCCGCAGAGGTTTATAGCGTTAGCCCCCATTTAGAGGTTGGTTCTCCCCGCTATCCCAATGAGCCCAATGTGGGCAAGGTTTACCATTTGTCCTGGCTAACAGCTATTCTGTTGTAGTTAGAAAAGCATGAAAGATATGATCACTAGTCTCAGCATAACTATCTTCTCTCTGTCAAAAGTCTAGCAATATTTTTATCGTTAGATACTCCAAGAGTCAATTTAAGGTCCCCACTATTAAAAGGTGTGGCCCAAAACATCAATAGACCAGAACTATCATGAAAATCATACTTCATCCTGATGTTTAACCACCTGAGTTACATGGACAGGTGCTGGCTAGTGTATTCAGTATGTTTTACAAGACTCTGCCAATATCAGTTTTCGGCAGAATAAACGCTAGCAATCATACCCAAAGTTCTGTTCAGGCTGACATACAGAAGGGGTTCCCCGATCTGCATCTGAAGGAGGTCTCATGGTGACCTCCATGAGATGCTTCCTGAGGCAGAGAGCCCGACCCTTCTTCCGTATGGTTGAGGAAGTACTGACAGATACTGCACCTGGCCCTCTCCCAAGCAGAAGAGCCAGTATTGATGTTCGTCGCTGACAGAGAAGGAATGCGGGCAGGAGGCACAGATTTTAAAGCCTGGGGCATAGTACAGTACCCATGTTTGGGTACCGGGGCAGGGAGAGCAGAGGCAAAAAACAGGCCCCCAAACTAGCTATTCTACTCTAAAATGACTAGAAACTACCTAAAAACAATAAAAACAGTACACACCTATAAAAAACTAACTATATACAAGTTACTGGGTACAGGGGCGCGTACCTATAATCCCAGATATTTGGGAGGCTAGTGGATTGCTTGAGCTCAGGTGTTCTGGGCTGTGATGCGCTATGCCAATCGGGTGTCCAGTACCACTGACAGCCCGGCCAGTGGGTGACTGAGGGAATGGCTAGAACAACACGATGTGTTGTGATTAGCGCTCTCTCTCTGTGAGGGCTGATGGACCGATTGGACAAGGTGACAAGGCAATATGCAAGTTTGTTTGAGGAAGTGCATCACAAGCAAACAGACACCAATCATTCTGACCTGGACTGTGCAGTGATGAGAGGGAACTGGAGACGCAATCAGTCCACCCCACCCTTTATCACCTTGGAGGAAACCATGAGTCGAGTCAGGGTACCTGTGCAGACCAACGGACACTACTACTTTTAAATTCTTTGGCTCTGGACACATGGTGCACATGCATAAACCCTCAGCGAAATATAATAGGGACCATCACTCGAAGAAGAACTGATTAATAATGCTAAGGTATATAAACTACTTTCAAAATTGCCTCTGCAGATCCCCACTTTTGGGAAGTACACACCTACAATGATGCTGGTCTGGAATTTTTTGGAAAGCAGTGACCATTGGAACCCTACAAGGATCCTCACATAGAGTAGAACCTAAATGTATATAAGGGAATGCTGTCCAGAGGTGTTGGGGCACATTTGGGAGTCTTAATGCAACAGTATCCCACTTAAATAACACCTGGGCGAACCAGTCTGTTCAGTAGAGAAAACAGATGTGTGGCCAAGGAGAATAAAGAGGCTGTGGCAATAAAGAATTTCTTGAAAGTAGTGTGATTAAGGCAAAGTCAAAGAGAAACAGACATCCTCCAAAGATAGCTACATTCATCCTGAATCTATAGCGACTATCTACTTACCTTTGGCAAGCAACTATTGCAGCATTTGTTTCAAGTTCTGCAAGAGAAAAAGATATATTTCTAACCCTCTGCCAAAATATATACACATTAAAAATCAGATATCTGGAAGGTATGTGACTGCTACCCGTAATATACCCTTTGGGAGAAAACTATGAAACACACTGTAGGATTCTCTCACAACATTTCATGGTAATGTTAAAACACAGCAGAAATACACACAGGCACAGCTATAGTTTAAGAAACCTAGACTAGTTTTAAATATTCTCAGTGTAACATCCAGTATAACTTTTTTCTCATTAGAATAACTTGATCCCACCCTTTGCCTCAAAACACACACAACCCTTCAGGCACCATTACTTATCTCACATCACTTACCCTAAACTAGGTTGGTAAAATAATTTCCCCACTTTACAAGACAATCGTTGCTCTCAAACTAAACAACCCTATAGCTAGAAAATGCCATACTGGATCAGACCAGCGGTCCAGCTAGCCCAGTATCACATCTCTGACGATGGCTATCACCAACTACATCAGAGAGAGGTACAAAAAACCATGGAGAAGGCAACTGTAGAATAGCCTACTGACGGGGAAAGGTTTTTCTTAACCTTCATTTGAGTTAGTCTTTGCCTTATGCCATGAGGCATGAAGGCTTATATCCCTTCCAAAGGGGTTTCTTTTTTAAATCTTGAAAGTATAAGTCAGGATAGTCTTCATATAAATGTACAATCCTTTTTTGAGTCTTGCTAAGCTCCTAGCCTCAAAGATAGCTTGTAGCTATCAGTTCCACAGTCTTATTGTGTATTGTATGAAAAAGTATTTCCTTTTTTCAATTTTAAACTTGACATCTTTCAATTTTATTGAATGTCCTCCTTGTTCTTATATTATGAGAAAGGATGACTAGAAGCTGCTGGTCTACCTTCTTCATACCATTCATCATTTTTTATAACTTTTGCATGTGCTCCTCTTGTATGTCTCCTCTCTATGGTAACCAGTCCCATTTAATGAGATTTTTTCCAGGTCTCTAATCTTCTTGTTGCCAGTTTCTGAATCTCCTCTCCTTTAGCTAAGTCTTTACTGAGACAGGGTGCCCAGATCTGAACACAGTATTCCAGAGCAGGACATGCCATTGATTGATATAATAGTGTTCTAATTTAATATAGTTTCAGTATTATTTTCCACTCCATCCTTAAATATCCTAAAATTTTGTTCACCTTTCTTAGCCACTGCTGCACAAAGCACTGACAATCTTTTCCTTTAAGAATGCTTTAACAATGGCTGTTAACTTCTGAATTAAATGTAATTTTTCTACAGTGTGTATCAAACCTGACAGTTAGAAAAAGAATTTTTTAAAAACTCACCAAGAAATAAGGGGAGTTGGCTTATCAAACCATTGGATTTATATTCTTGTCTGACCCGCAACAATAGAAAAGCAAAACAGACTGAATATACTAATCTAGAGCAACAGACTGAATTTTGAAATTACTAGAAATTTTCCTTCCATGCAGAATTCTATGGGCAAGGATAATATTCCATAGTAAAAAATCAGAATAGCAGTTTCTTCATGTGAACTCCCTGTGACACCCACATCCCCCTGGCCTGATGAGCAGAACATAACCCCAAAGGCATGCCTGCCTGTAATTGTTTTCTTTCATTAAAATTGATGTTTTTGAACAAGTCAGTGCAGTCTTTTCTTCAGGTCCCATTTCCAATCACACTAAGGCCTCAATCCTGCAAACACACGTGCTAAACTGTACACATATTAATGGTCCCATCAATGAGAGTGGAGCGACTCACATGTGTGTGTTTTTAGGATTAAGGTGTGTTTGGGTTTTTAAACAGAATTTAATATGTTTATTATCTTAGATAATAGCAAATAGCTCTTCCCAAAGGCAGCAAGAAAAAATCGACCAGTGCAAACACTGCTATGGGCTCACTAAAAAAAGAGTAGAAAAGAAGTTAGATTTTAGGGCCGGAATTTCCAAAAGGATCAGGTACCCAGCAGCACATATTTAGGTCTCTAAGGATGCGGACAGATTTTCAAGAGCACTCAGTTTCCCATTTAGGCACCTAAATGGATTTCAAGGGTCTTCAGCACCCAGGAGCTCCCATTTAACACCTCTGAAAATCATCTAGGTATCTAAATGGGAGAACTGAGCTCTTTGGAAAATCCAGCTCTTAAAGTTGATGGCTGAGACTTTCAAAGCTGTCCTGGGAGATTTAAATATACCACCATTAAAATAAATGGAAAATGTGTCTAAATCCCCCATCACTACTTTGAAAATTTCAACCTACATTTCAAAAAACAATAGTCTGTTCACATAAACTAAAATTAAGGCATGCAGGACAAAATGCTTAAACAGCAGGAGCCACCCCAAGCTATCATGCTGATCATTCCCATAAATTTATGAAATAACTGTTTCAATGATTAACAGTATCAAAATTGTTTCAATAAGGAAGTGCTTACAATCAACAGAAGGCAACTGCTTCCCAGAAATGCAAAATAATGCAAAGTTGTATATATAACGCATAGGTATATGCTGATTTCCACAGTAAAAATTACCTGTTCTTTGAATAGCACTTTCTGGTGTTGCAACTGGAGTTTCCTTCTGGGTTAAATGTTGTGAAGACGCTAAGATAAAAGGGAGGGAAAAGTCAGCACTGGTTCACTTTTCTTTTGAAAGCAATTACAGAACTTTTTGCCTTGCACGATCCGCCCAGCCCACACAGCAATATGGTAACCTAAGACACTGCATCTAAGACTTTTCTTTTTTGGGGTCGGGGGGAACGGGTGGTGGTACAAAAACATAGGAGAAAAAAAATCTCTGCTTGTTTTTTGCATTAAAAATTTTGGATTTCTCCAATCCATATAGAGTTTGTTAGGTTGGAGAATTGGTGAAGTTAGACATCACAAGAGATAAAGGACTGAAAAAGTGAAGGGATTTTCATTTAGATTTTTTAAAATTCTGGTCTCTCTGCAGTTTTAACAATGATATGACTCTAATACCTAATGAACATTTGGGAGAAAGGATGTCTGTTAATGTTCAACACTCTTACTCTTTCAATTAAATTGCAAAAGTTCAAAATACATTGCAGAGATTCTCAAGAAGGCCTCCAGAAAAACCAACGAAGATCTGACTTAATATTCTTTATGCTACTAAGTTAAAAATAAGCAGGGGAAAACAGCCTTGTTAGAAAAAAGCATGCTACATAATTCAAAAAAAAAATAAACCCAAAAGTGTTTAGGTCCGATTTAAACAATTGACTATATAACTTTAAAGCCATAAAATTATACATACATTTTGAGAGAAAACTGAAAACTCAGTTCTTCCTTTAACTACATGGCAAGTCTAATTGAAATTCTGTGTTCTTCCTTCAGTGGCTGATCCCACCGCCAAAATCTAAAGCGGCACAGAATACGTAGCTATCTACCTCTGCTTTTCAAGTCGGTGAACTCAAGTTGCAGGATAAAGACAATCTTGAACTCAGCTTCTTCACATATAAAAAGGCTTTTGCTTTCACCTTTAAAATACCATCATCTCTGGTGTGGAACTGGTGCAGCAATCATCAGCCCTTTTAGTATTTCAAAGTTAAATGTTGCCACACCACATTATGGGTTTGCAATTACTGCCTATGTTACATAACCAGGTGGGCTGAAAAAGGTTACATGGCCTTCAGAATGTTAAAAAAAAAAAAAAAGGTGGGGGGTGGGGGGGTTCCTGTTACTTTTCAGTGAGATGTGGAGTTTTCAAGTGTGGAACTGCAGCTTTCTGGAAACATTAGAACTATCTATTTTGTACTCTTGATATAAAACCTACATAATTCCAGGGGTTATATTCCCACAAACTAACAAGGTCACTCTACCATATTATATTTTATGCTTCCAATGAAAGCTCCTCTCTCTGTAACTAGATTACCCATCTGCTCCCATTCCTCTTCTCGGTATTTATTCCACATACTGAAGAAAAGGAGCAGCAGCAAAGTCACTTGGAAAGTAACACAACATTGTTTGCTACTAATGTTTTAGAGGAAGATTGTCATGGCTAATTTTTGTTACCAGCTTTTTTTCCCCATTGTGGAATAATGTTAAGACATACTTCTAATTATCTGATAAAGCTATCAATAATACTTCAGGTGAAATTGTGGCCCCATTCACATCTATGGAAAAATTCCCATTCAATGGTGTCACGATTTCAATCCTGGTGTCCAAATATCATGATATAAAGCACTAATGGGAAACGCTTCCGAGAATTTACTTCAGAAGCTATTTTATTTCTATTCCATTTTCAGGGGGACTATGAAAAGGACAGCAAAAATTAGCTGGATCATCTTAAAACCTGTTCAGTTGCTTGAATAGTAACCGTGACCAAAAAACCCCAGGTTAGACATCTTTTCGTACTCAAATGAAATTTACTCATAATTACATCTCGCTGTTTGTCTCTCTGAAACGTGGATATTTAAACTCACTCCTTTTAAGTGAAAAAAGAGATTATTAAAAAAGGTGCTGCACATGTATGGGAATTAACCGGTTCCGGAAAGGGTTACCGTGTTTAGAATGGGGACCCCCCTGTGCTCATGCTCACAGTTAGTCTTCTTACCCACATTTACTTCTTTGGGACAAAAATTGTACTTCATATCGTACTTTGAAAGAAAAATCACTCTAAACGTAATACAAAAACATAATTGCGTTCTCTGGCAAGAATATTTCCAATCCATGCAGAGTTTTTCTGGTTGGAGAATTGGTGAAATTAGAGGTCACAAGAGATTAAACAACAGAAATCGTATGTACACCTTTTATCATCTTTACAGGTGTTCAAATACAACTTTTCTCCCTACTTTTGATCTTTAAGTGAAATTACTCATGTATTATAGCATCAGAGCATACCTCAATTGAAATCTCATGTTAAGTATTTTGCTTCACAAGAGGATTAAGGGGAAGAAATGGTTTTGAGCACGTAAACTTGTATTTTGAACACAAATATCTTTCAGAACTACTGCAGGTAGCAAGAAAAACTATGAATTTCACGTAATAAAATTATTTTAAAATTGGGACTATTTTCAAAAGCTCAGCAAGCAGAAAAAATTAATACAGCCTCTTAATACACTCAAAGACTCACATAAAACTGAACTGAAATCACAATTTTTATGAAGACACTTTTTGTTTCTGTTCCAAGAGGTGACAGAGAGCAATTCTCTTAGGTAAGAATTGAGTTAAATGTGGGAATGAGAAAGCTTATTTCCATTAAAAAAAGTGTATTTTCAGTGTAATGTTACAAGCACAGTTATACCATTCAGATGCTATAAAAACAATGCTCCAGGAGCAGCAACTGGGTTATATTACCCTCTGTTGAACTGTCTGGATTTTATGTTAATTGCAAATGCATATTCCTAAAGCTCCACGTATCAGCTGAATTTCTGATTCATAATTGTAAGAGGTGGTGGGAGAATAACAGTGCACACAGAGTACGTACCTATATTCTGTGGCAATTCCTGATGTGCTCCTCCTTTTTCCTCCACTAAGCCAATCCCAATTTGCTCATCTGGTAAACCACCACGATTACTATTAGTGCTTGGAGCGGTGGGTGCAAGCTCTGAGATTACAGGAGTGGTTACTACCGACAGTACATTTGTGGGAGGAGTGTTGCTTGATAAGCTTGGAGATACAGAAGCAGATACAGTAGCAGCCGTGCTAACACTCAAATTCCCAGGCCCAGAAGTGCTCTGTCTTAGAAGACTGAGTGCTGGAGGTGTTACAGTTCTATTGTCTAGTTCTACAGGTATTTGCTCTGTTCCCAGACTATTAGGGACTGATATTTCTAGCCCCTGGCCTTCAACTTCTCCATCCAAAGAATGTTGTTCCTCCCCTTTTTCAAGGGAGCCTGTAACTTTTTTACATGCTTTGGTCAGCAAAAATTGACCAATCTTGTCCACTTTTCCCTTTCCCTTACCGGATGAAACTGGACTTCGCCTGTTTCCAGAAGATCCCGGACTACTTGTTAGAAGAGATGAAACCACAGCTCCAGACTGTGTCACCGTTACAGAGCACTGATCAGCTGATACACTAGCTTGAGAACTGGACTCATCTGGGTTAAAATCTTTGACTTGTTGAACATGAGGATGTGGAAGAACATTTGAAGATGCCATAGACGGGGGAGAAGGAAGCTGAATAGGAGCTGCCAGTGGATTAAGAACCAGTGACCTGCTTGTTGGTATACTAGGGACAGGACTATTAGGAGGAGCAGGCCCTGATGAAAACTTTATGTTCTGTGGTATGTGCAGAGGACCAACAACTGCAACTGATTGAGGCATTAAATTAGAGTTAGAGGTCAATGGTGCAGTTGGAATTGTACTTGGCTGAGATCCTTTCATAACCTGAATGATTGAAGATGAGTTTATAAAAACTGGTGTAATGAACTGAGGCCGGGAATTAGACTGAACTGCTGATTGTCCCTCAGAAACCATAACTTTGTTACCTACATTGGGCATTGTGACGACAGTAGAGACTAATGTAGGCTGCAAATGAGATGGCAATGGTGTTGATGTGTTAGCAGAAGATGTAATGGGGTTTGAAGTTACAAAAACTGTTATCTGATTGGGTGGTAAAGAAGTCGAAATAGAGGAGGAGCTAACAGGTCTTTGTATTACTGGAGGGACATTCTGTGTAACATTTAAATTCATCTCTCCTAGTTCTTGGTGCACTTGAGTTGAACAAGCTTCATTATTCTGAGGCAAGCTTAAGGAACTAGAAAGTTCTTTACTTGAAGAGGAATCCTGTAGTGGAGGAACAACAGCTATCTTCTTTAGCTCTTCGCCAGAGGTTACCATTGATGGTAATTCAAGACTGGTGAGCCCAGGGGGTTTAATGGTTACATTGGGAGCTCCAGAATTATCAAGAAGTTGACTTAAGGAAGTTGGTGCCTCTCTCATAGACTTATTTTCCTCTAAGCCGGGAAGCCTGTTGGTATCTAAAGATGGCCCATCTTTTTTTGATTGTTCTTCAGGGACCAAAATTTTGATTTCTTGGCTGGGAATGCCTTTTAGTTCAATATTAGGCTGGTCTTTGTTACCCTGGACAGCCTGTGTACTCTGGCATTCATTATCTTGAGAAACATTAAGGGTCTCTTTGCTGTCCTCAGGAATGCCAGTCATAACAGATACAGAAATTGCAGGATTCTGAGTATTCAGCATGTTGTTATTTGGAAAACTTGTTGTCGCAGGCGTTGGCAAAGAAGTTGGACCAACTACCATGTTTCTTTGTAATTCCATGTTTTGCAAAAGTGATGGGTTCTGTGGAGTCGGCAATGCTAATTTAGCTGCTTTTGAATTTTGTCTGCCAGGACTTGGCGTGGTTTTCCTACTAGATCCAGGACTGGACCTTCTGCTATTGCTTGGACTTGCTCGCTTTGTTCCTCCAGTGTTGGCTTGCTTTCCTGAATTGACAACAACAGTATCCAACTTGTGTGACTGTGGAGCAGCAAAACCAGACTGATTGTTAATTGTGAGATTTGATGGGGCTTGTCCAATGGCCTTCAAGGTAGTTGGATTAAGACCCTGCTGATCAAATCCTCTGTTAAGATTAGGCCTTGGAGGCAAAGGAATATTAATTTGGGGAGGAAAGAGTCCCGCAATAGAAGCATTAAGTCTCTCTGGAGATAAGCTTATTTCTGAAGGTTCTGTGCTAGGTGGACGATTATTAGGAGTCTGAGGATAGTATGGTCTTGGGCTTGCTCTGTTTGGGGTTTTAGGCCTTGAAGTTTGAGATGGGGTGGCAACATTTGGGAAATGGTGTGTATGAGAGCCAGGTAAAGAATTAGATTGTTGTTGAGGACTTGCACCTTGGGAAGCTGAAAGTGGAGAAGGTCCAGGTTTTGGCCCCGTCATCATTAACTGAGTTTGTGAAACTACTAAATGAGAGGTCATATTATTTTGAGCCCCTGATGCTGGCAGCCCATCAGCTCCATTTCCTTCTGCGAGAGAGGGTACTGATGAAACTTCTCCCAGGGGTGAACTGGAAGGATTCTGTACATTATCTTGGTAAACCATCTTTCTTGCACTATTCCCCAGAGGAGGATTGCCTGGCAAAGAAATTCTCTGCTTATCAGGAGATGGAGGTACTGATCCAGGACCTTGTAAACTAACCATTACTGACATGTTACCACTCTGCTGCATTGGCATTCTTTGAGTCTCTGGATTTAAAGGGCCCCTAGGTGGATGAACACCATGTGGCACAGGAAGCCTGACTGATTTAGGATCCTGTTGCATCATAAGCATCATCATCATTTGTTGCTGTTGCTGCTGAGTTGGTGGCTGTGCCTGGGGTGGGGGCGGCTGCTGCTGCTGCTGCTGTGCATGTTGCATAAGTTGAGGTGGCATTTGCTGAAGAGGCCTTTGTTCAGCTGGCTGAGACGGATAACCTAAAAACAGACCCAAAAAGACCTATAAGTTATTCATTCTTAGACACTTCAGAAAAAACAGTATTTGTGTGACCAGCTCCAACAGATAAATAATGTTCCTTTTGTATCACTGTAACATGACAGTGTTCTCTTTAATTAATAGCTACAAGTTTATACTCACACCTGGGTTACAAACCACCCCGGACAAGAGCCATTTTACTGAGGGAAAAGATTTAACAAAAACAAATAAAAAACCCACATGGCATTTATCAGTGCCTTGACGGGGCTCCAGGACCATGAATTGCAGGAGGCATGTAATTTTACTATAGCAATCAGTGGCTATCACTCTGGGTCTACTTCACCTGAAGAGAAAAGTCTCTGCAGTGGCTTTTATACCGATGTTTTCATAGGCGAGGGTGGAGGTGAACATTGCCTGTATTTACACGTCTTTGAAATGGTGAAAAAAATTAACAGAAACTGCGGGACTCTGAAGATCACACTCGTGACTGCAATTCGATACCTTCAGGGGTACATTGCAAAATCCCACACCATATCACATAGCCAAACAGCAAAAATGGTGTGGTGGTCCTAATGGCCAGTATGGTTTAACATCTGAAATATCCTCTATCTGCGGTCTGTATCCTGTATAAGCTGGGAGGATAAACCCAATTAGGTCTTTTACTTGTACTTCTAATTTCTCCATGGCATTATTTAAGAAATACATAACATATCAATTTGATGTACTATAGGCCCTAATGTTAACAATTAGATCGCTTCTAAAAAAAGACAATGAGCAAGTCTGTCTCCATCAATAATATCTTTCAAAAATAAGCAACAAAAACAAAAACTTCTACTTTAGGTAAAGAAATCAGTCTTTAAAGACAAATGTTATCTCTGACTCTATGCCCTCTAAGACCAAGAAGAAGACAAAGACTTAAAAATACAAGCACAAAGAAAAAAAAACAGGTAAAATAATAAAAATAAGTCCCAAATGGATTTCCAAATCAAATACAAATCTCTAAGTTTCACTGAAAGAAACATGAAAGCAAAATGAATATTGGCCAAATAATTATAGTAAATTTCACAGGTTAAAATGTTATCCCTGTATAATCCTATTTAATTCAATAGGATACTCCAGGTATAATGCAGACCAGAATTTGGCCTTAAGTGTTCAAATACAGATTAAAGCTTTAAATAAAACAAAACATTTAGACAACAAGCATCAATTATTTGCTAATGCCTGATGTCAGTTAAGAAACAATATATATCCCCATATAAAATATTCCCATAGTCAAAAAATACCGTATCTCATATTTGTTTACTACATTATATGATCGTGTTAAGAAACTTATCACCTGGTGGTCTGTTTGTGAAATCTGAAAGTTTGGGGCCAGTGTTCTCTAAATTCATTCCTTGCTCTCCAGGCAACGGTGGCTGATCAGTCTCCTCCAGGCCAGCTGGACGTGTTTCTGAAGAACTTAAACAGAAATAATAAATAGTAATTAAATGAACATTCACCAGTTCCAGAGCCAGTGCCCAATTTTGTTCCAAATTTGCTTGAATTATTTAGGATTGAATAATAAAAAATCCTTAGCATTTATGTAGTATTTTTCATTCATAGATCTCGAAGTGCTTTACTTAAGTGGGTAAACATTCCCATTTCACAGCTAGGTAGACACAAACACAGGTTAAATGACATGCCCAAGATCACACACAGAAAAAGGAGTAGAGGAAAACAGAACCCATGTCCCCAGATTGCTTGAATAGTTCTCTAATAACACAGTGACAGCTATAGCGTAACTGCATATGGTTGGTAGAAGAGTTTAATTTTTGTAAAGGTCCTGTACCATGATTTCCCATATTATACTCATAACAGACTAGTTCCATATCTCACAGTCCTCTATCAAGATTCCAGAAAAAATTTGTTGAGATACTAGACTTCAAAGGCTGTTTATTCAGAATGTAGAGATCTGTAGATGGTGAATACAGAGGCTCTGCAACTTGGTCACCAGGAACTCAATTATATATGGTTAAATTCTGCAGAAACAGTACCAAAATAGTCAGTTTGGCCATTGTATCTAATCCTTTCACAGACACTGAAAACAGCCTTTTCCTAATATAGAAAACAGCCAATTCTATGGACATCAAACATACCCAGAGGGTGTCCACTGCCAATATAACCTATCTGTGAGAAAGCTAGGGCAGAGATGGAGACTGAAGGACCTCAGCTGCTTGACAGCTATGCATATACATTTAAGATGAGGAGAACCTTAACTATATGAAAGCTCCAAGTTAAAATTAAAGTGAGATCACTTCAGCAAAAGAGGGGAGCTGTTACAGTAGTGAAGAGGTTCCCCGCCCTTCCTCTACTCCCCCAATAATCTGAGCTGGAAGTGAATGTCAGTGGAATCCATTCTCTTCCTCAGCAACTTACCTTAGAGCCAGGGAGAGAAGTAGGGAGGTTGCAAGGTAGGGGCTGCAATGCTAGCAATTAGAGCTAGTACAATGGTCTATAATGTGATGCACCATTTGTTAAATTGGTTATTTTGCTATTCATAATTTTGACAAGTATAAAACACTCATATAAATGTTTATACTTAGGTAGCTAACCAGAAATTTCAAGTTTTTGAATTATAATAGGTAAAAAAAGCAACATGGCATCTCTATGCAAGAAAGAGCCTTAAACCCAACCAAATAACCCTATTTGTAAGTCAGTTCCTAAAGATCATCGTCAGACAACTGCTGATCTACAAAGTATGTTGTGGAGAGCTTTACAAACACACAGCTAAGATTTTTGTTTGCTGTGTGTATAGCAATGACTAATAACTTATTTGAACCTTAAATAGCGTGTATGGCTGAAGTTCACTATGCACACTAAGGCCATGTGTGCATTATGGGAACTATAGTGGCACAGCTACGACACCAAAGCTATGCTGACATAACCCTGTAGTGTAGACAAAGCCTACAGTGACAGAAGGGTTTTTCCATCACTGTAGAAACCCCACCACCTAGTAGCTAGGTTGACAGAATCCTTATTCTGTCAATCTATCTGCATCTACTCCAGCAGCTGGGTCAGCAAAGTTACAGTGCTTAGGGGAGTGGATTTGGCACATCCCAGTGCGCTGTAGCTATGTTGACCTACATTTTAAGTGTAGATTAGGTCAAAGAAACAAATGATTAATTACATACAGAAGTACTGACATGTGGATGGTAGAGAGGCAGAATGAAATATTGATTATTTGAATTTCACCCACACTCATTTGGATTTAAAAAACCCATTAACAGATTATGACAAATCCAAAAATCTGAACCTAATGTTTCAGAATATGCAAACCCTTCACTACAGAGCTTCAGCTCTGAAACAAAACATTTAATTTCAAAAATCCTATTCTGAGAAACAAAAGGCAGGGAGTACCCCTCCATAAAGGGAAAGAATATAATAAATAATAATAAAATCCAGCTGTTATCCAGTGCTTTTCATCAGTAGAGCTCAAAGCACTTTATGAAAGAGATAAAAATATCATTACCCCTCTTGTATAGATGGGAAAACAGACACAGTGAGGTGAAGTGACTTGACCATGATCACTCAGCAGGCCAATGGCAGAGCTGGGAATAGATCCCTGATCTCCCAAGCGCAGTCCTCTACCCACTAGACCACACTGCCCCACTCTCACTTTGGCTCACTAGGCACTACTGAAATATACATACAGCAATTAAAAAAAGATTGAATTAAGACATGCAAAAGTAAGATCAGAGGAAAGGCACAGACAGCAACAGCCCTAGGCATCCGGCATACACATGGCTCTAAAGTGACCCACCCTTTTGTAAGAGGGCTCACATTTGCAGCATTTGGTTGTGGTAAAAATCTTTGGTTTTCCATGCATTCTGGGAAACCACGACCTCCCCACACCAACCACCTTGAGTGTAACCAGGAACGTTCCCTTCCACTTCCAGTTAAAAGCACTCTGACCCTTTATCAAATGACAAAGTCCTCCAAAATCCTCCAAAATCCTCCTTCTGTCCAGCAGTGCTTATGACTCCATCACCTCATAGCTGCTAAATCCTTCTTACCAATATGTACTATATTATTGCAGGTGTCATCTCCACATAACTTGCTTCATACAGAGTTCTGCAAATCCTAAAGCCTTAGGTGCAGATTTATACAGTGCATTATTGTTTACATCCTGTTGGTGCCTTTGATGTGCGCTGTCCCTACACAGGGGAACATTCACTGAGCTGTAAGGAAAATGTCTAATTAAACTTAGATTTAGTAATACTAAGCCTATTTAAAAAGTTTGCACTAATGAGCAAAATTTCTCATAGCTGAGCTATGTAGTCACCCTATGAAGTAGCCCTTTTTTTCTCCCGCTACTCCTCAACATCCTTCTACACTGACCTCTTAAGGCTGCAGGTCAAATATTTCTCTTAGAATAAATCTTCATTCAAGTGTTCTGCTCACTCATGAACTGATCCTCAAAACTGCATATTGGACAAACTATTTTTAAAGACACAGTTAGGCATTTTCATACTCTAATATGGTATCAGTTCACATACCAATAACTATTATAACTTTTGGCCACTGAATTAATACAAGTGTAATTTCCAAAAGAAAAAAGAGACATGGAAACCTTTTTAAGGACCATCTTTTAGTTCTGTGTCTGTATAGCATCTGGCACCACAGGGCCCTGGTACATGATGAAGTTCCTTAGGTGCAATGATCATTTTATACATATAAAAATAAAAAAAGTGCAGATCACACTAGTACTGTTTTTAGTCAAAGTTCACTGCTCTACATTCTTCCCTATGACTTGCATGGAAACTGCTCTGTAGCTTTTAAGGAGAAACTCTCTGCAAAGAAATCCTTCTGGTGTCTGATGCATGAGGAGTTAATATAAGCCAAGTAAATTAAGAGTAAAAAATTTTAGGCAATCACTGGAAGGACTGATTTCAAGACAAACCAAGTATAAAGCTTCTCTAAGCAGCTCCAAGTAGCTAGATGGAGAGGAAGGGCAGAAAGAGAGAACAAACCTGTTTTAGCTATGAGAGTAAAACTATGCTGAAGGACAGCAAGGCAAAAGTTTGGAATAAAATGGAGTACAGCCATACTCTTACAATACTACTGACTGCTCAATACTAAGCCAAACAAAATTTAGAATCAAAATGCTATGCTGTATAAAGGTTATAGAATTGTACTTTGTAACAGCCAGGCAATGATATCAAAGCACTACAAGAAAATTCAGTACAGTAGTAAAACAAATCTAAAGATAGTAATAATCGTTGCCACAGCTTAATACAAACAAGGTGCACGTAGAATTTTTTATCCCTATTTAGAAGGCTATCAAGAGAACAAATAGCTTTATGTGGCATTGTAATTCCAGAGGACAGCTTTACAAATCCATATATTGATGTCTTCTAGGCTCATAATGAAGCCCAGTGACCATCAAGGTGGCAACCAATGAAAACAAAATATTAACATTGGCTTTCTTTAAAGTAATGTTAATTATTAACAACTTTACTTTTCAGAAAACATGCCACTTTTTTGTTCTATTCTGCATTATTATTTTGTTGTTGCTGAGGGAAACAAGAAGGGCAACTAAAGCTTCTGTTATTTTAAATTGCCGTACAGTGCTACTGGGTGCTGTTAAACAGCTGCTGTGTTTTATCCAAGTGGTGGCTGAAGTGATATCAACAAATTCCTCTCCTATAGCGAGTAATAATTAACTACTGTTTGTAAAACACTTGGAAATCTTTGGACGCCAGGTGCTGGATAAAAGTGAAACATTCTGATAAAAGGGAAAACAATTATTTGCAACAAATAAATCGGATCCTTTTCAAGAAGGTCATTGTATTAACTGAAAGTGTGATTCTTTCTATGGAATGTAGAAAGATTCAGACATTTCATAAGATTGTTAGAACGCTCTTTGATACCGGGATATGATACCATATTCGGTGCATTTAATTCCACTATAAGCCGCTTTTGTTGTAACACTTCAGTTGCTTTCGTTCTCAAGGATTAGTTCTGAAGAATGCAACAGGAGTTTGAGACACTGTACAAACATACATACACAAAATACATTAAAAAGATACAAGATTGCAAGGTCAAACACTCAGCAATTAAGATATGCCAAAATTAAGGTTGCCTGCGCAGCCTTGATTTGTCCCCCTTGTGCATATGCATTATGATGCAGCCTTAAATTACATGAACATATAGTATTCTTTCCACAGGACCCCTGCCTCATTCATTGCACATGATGAACCTGTTCTGGGGATAAATTAGGGTTGTGTAGTGAAAGAGAGTGTTGTCTGTAGGACCCCTGCTTCATTTGTTAATGAAATTGGAAAGCATGCAGTGAACGAAGCAGGGAATTGCAGGAAAAGAAAGGATGGGCTCATGGGTAAGGAAGTTAAATGCTGCCTTGGAGAAACTGATTTGATCCCTGCCTCTACCACAGAACTCCTACATGGTGCTGGGCAAGCCACTTGAACCAATAACTTTTCACAGGTGATCACTGATCAAGTATTCCTAATTTTCTGGTGCCTGATTTGAGACCCTGGAGTCTGATTTGCAGAAGTGCTGAGCACCCAAGGCTGCAACTGAAGTCAATGGGAACTGTGCTTGGCACCTGAAAAATCCATATCCTTAGTGTCTCAATTTGGGCACCCAAAATTAGTGGGTACTTCTGACCTTAATCAAGCTGTGCCTCAGCTCCCTATCTGTAAAAAGGCGATAAAAATCACATCTCAAAGGGGTGTTGTAAAAATAAATTCATTAATGTGTGTGAAGCACTCAGATACTGTAGTGATGATAACTATAGATCATCCCATGAGGAAATTAATAATTCTGTCTTCAGAGCAGGATTTGGATAGTGTGGAGTAAGGCAGATCCGGGGCCACATATTGAACAATGAGGAGAAAACAAAATATCCAACAGCTTCTCATTAAGTGAGCACCATGCATTCTGTGCAAGACAGGGCTCTTGTGGGGGAAAAAATGTGTGTGATATCATGTAATTAAAAACTGTACCATAATGCATATGCAGAAGAGGGACAAATTAAAGTTTTCACAGGCAAATTCTGGCATGTGCTAACTTCTGAGTGCTTGTCTTTGCAACCTTGATAATATTCTTTTAATGTAGCTTGTGTGTGTATGTAATTTCCAAGGTTTTTAAAAAGTAAACAGAAAAATCAGAAATTCTATCATGTGGCTTCATACTGAAACCAACATGGGTCACAAGCAAGGCTGAAACCCTCAGATCCATCACGGATCTTTTCACTTGAACTAACAGAATTAACTGATAGCAGTAGTAGACTATCATCCTGTATGTGGACCAGTACTAAAGGAGGATGGGATACTTTGCCAGTGGGTTGCTGACAGCAGAGGAATGGTCAGATTCAGGATCTTGTGGGCACAGACTTCTGACCATTCCTCCCAAGCATGACCCTTTGTGCCCTCTCTCTTCCAACCTGTCCCTGTCCCAGTCTTGTCTCTTCCCCACCCCTGACTCTTCATTCCAATCCCATTCCCCTCTCCTACCCATTCCTAGTCTCCACCCCTCAGACTTGTCATCTTCCAAGTCCCAGGCTTCTACCCCAGCCCCTCCCCCAATTTCCCTCTTCCCTGTCAGCCTCCACTCCCAGTTCCCTCTCTTCCCCGCCATAGGCCCAGCTCTTGCCCCTCTGCATTTGAATCAGATAGCTTCCTCCTCAATACTGCCTGGGCCCAACAGTGGGGATATTAAGAGTAGAGAAGAAACAGTCTCTCTGCTTTCACTTCAGGTGTCCAGACCTGGCACTTCAGGTGTCCAGGCCTGCAGCATCTCAGAGCTGCAATTGCAGGGAAAGCCCTATTTTGTCCCAGGCTGAAGCATGTCCAGTGAGCACAGAATCTTTGGAGAATTTAGCTGCTAAAATTTAAGAAGTTTCAACTGAGCGTGTGCAACTTTGATTTTTTCAAGGCTTATAACTTGTCCAAATTCAGACAGATATCCATGAGAACAACAAATGGCATATCCCTGACACAAATACCACTCGTGCCAATGTCCATCCCGGCCTCAAAGAATGGGAGCACCAGACCTTTCCAAAGAAAAGGTTGCCAGAACTGTTTTTTAACGTGTAAGCAAAACTATGTATTTTTCTTTAGCCTTTTTCTTTGAAATGGCTGAACAATTTTGGCTAAAGTTTTCCAAAACATTTTACACTTAGACATAGCATGGAAAGTTTGCCAAACTAACCATTTAGGTTCAAAGTTATATGTGATTGAAAACAGGATCTTATAATGGAATAAGTTGAGCAATCTTAATAACAGCCAGCCTAATTTTAAGAAGATTTGCTCATTACAATATTTTATAGCTACAAATAAGGGGTTTATTGATGAATGAAGCTGAGGTTCTATCCCTGATCCACTCTAGGGGGAAAAGGCACCAGGTTGAACAGCTTTAAGATAATGACGGCTCACGATCATTATTTTAGGTGTGGCATTGGAACCCTCAACAGATGTATGCACACTAATTAGCAGCACTTCTGAAAGTGCCCCTCAACCTTTCTCACTGTGGCTGTCATGCTGTATAAGCACGAATGCTCCCTCCAAAGTCCTGCAGAGCTGCTGCTTCTGTTGCTGTTATAGAACAACTTGTACACCTTCGATTCCCCTCAGTCGGGGGCACTGACACAGCAGTCTCCCATAGGCCCTTCAGCTGGAAGATGCCAACATTACGGTAACAGTAAAGTCTGCTGCAGTTTCCACGGTATGCATCTGATGAAGTGAGCTGTAGCTCACAAAAGCTCATGCTCAAATAAATTGGTTAGTCTCTAAGGTGCCACAAGTACTCCTTTTCTTTTTGCGAATACAGACTAACACGGCTGTTACTCTGAAAACTGGGATGATGGCCAATTTATTTTTGTAGTTTAATTCCCTACCCACGCTCACCCTGAATGAGGCAGAGCTGTATCATTTAATCTTCCTTCAAAAATGCTTTTGCTGCAACATGCAAACGTCTAGGATGGGGAGACACACACACACATGTCGTCTTGCTGAAAACAAGAGAATGTTAAACTTACTTAGTTTGTTCTACTTGCTGATTATTTTTCTTCTTCCTTGGAGGCTTTTTCTTTTTGGGTTTATTGGCATTCTGATTGTTCTGTTTGTTGTTCACACCAAAATGTCCAGCAGATATATCACTTTGTAGCAAGTTTACCAACAGCGGACTTGTTAGAGTGACATCTTTATTGACTGGAAAACCAGGATTTTGTCCACAGGAAATCTGATTCCCATTTGGTGGTCCACTAAAAGAGGCATTAAAAGGTAGCCCATGTCCAGTAAAATGACTCCCCGAATTATTATTGTTTCCTTGCATTGCCTGCAAGTGGGAAGGCACCATATTTGGTTGCTGTATGGGAACTTCAGGTAACATCTGTGTCAAGCTTACATCACTGTTTGTTGTAGTAACAGAATCCCCATGTTGCTGAGACACGTGGGGGCCAGGTACTGTGGGTCTTAAAACCTGTCCTTGAATTCCCATAACCTGAGAAGGATTGCCATTTACAGGGCCTTGCTGTGCCATGGTGAACTGCACCATGTTTCCTTGCATATTTGGGGTTGGTCCTCGCATTATTTGAGCTGGCCCCGTCATAACATTAGATTGGTTTTGAGTATTAAATGGTTGTTTATTGCCTTGCATCTGATTGGTCATCATCTGTTCCATCATTGAGTTTTGCTGTAGCAAGACCTGGCCTTGAGGTCCCATCATTTGATTATGTGTCGTCATCATCTGTTGGCCCTGCTGGGGAATCATTTGCTTGGGTGGAGTCATCCTTTGTGGTGAAGGACCAAGATTTTGGTTTTGGGGTGTTACCATCATTTGGCCTTGTGGCATAAGCTGGGCTCGAGAAAGTATCATCTGGTTTTGAGGATTTAGAGATCCTTGAGCCTGAATGTTCACCATTTGTGCTTGGGAGGGTACAATTTGCTGATGCATTCCCATAAGCTGAGACTGTGGTCCTTGCTGAGGCTGTCCCTGCATGTTGCCCAGATTAACTTGTGGAACTCCACTAGCACCAGCCTGCTGGTTGTTTATATTTCCATGAAGTCCCATTAAACCGGTCTGCATCAGATTTGGTGGGCCATGTGGTACCTGCATCTGATTTTGAGGAGGGCCTCCTTGACCGCCTTACAAAATATGAAAAATTAAAAGTTAAACATTAAAACTTGCACTGGCAGTAGACACACAAATAACTTAGTTAAAAGAGAAACACACCAATTTAGTTACTTTATCATTTATTTTACCAGTGATTTAAAATATTTGTCAACACATTCACAAATTTCTGCCACAACATTTGACACTATGGCAGATAGTCACATGGAAGTGAAAAGGGCCAGGACTTAATCCAATCCAGTAAGTGTGTTAGTTCCTACATAAACAAGCTTCAAATCTTGAAGCTATTCCATAATATGTTTCATAATAAAGACAGCAACATATGAGGAATACTGACAAGATGACATGATCAGAGCTTGCAGAACTGAGAAGAAAAGTCAGCCTAGAGGACTATATTTGGCTCGTGATTGAAGCATTAAAAAGGAAATTGCCTGTAATCAAAAGAGACAAAAATGTGACTGTCTCTAAACAGGGGTAGCTTTAAAAGTTTATTGGAAGATGAAAAGTTTTAATAGAGAATACGCGGGACTATATTTCTTCTATGACAAAGATAACACATATTGTTTTAAACTATACCCAAGATTCTTCTTGTGGGGAGGACATCCCTTCTGGATCTTCCCTTTACTGTTTCTATACTCAGAGACCCAGTGTTGAGGAACAATCTTCTTTTCAGACAAAGAAGGCTGGATGCAGTTACCTCTGGAGCTCACAAGCAACACCACTCTGAGCAATGGCAGATGGGGTTGTTTGAGAAATGAGGAACTTCCTGTGCTTGCTGTCACCCTGGAAGCTAAGCATACTGCCTCTGCAGTATTCCCAGCCCCAGCTAGCAGAAATTATATAAAATTGGCAAGAGTAGAACATTTTTGCTGTACAAAACTGCCTACATTAAAGGAGTAAAAGTTAATTACAGAATAAAGACAAGTAAACAAATTTTGAGGCGTACAGAAGAAAAATACACTTGACACACCTGGATGTTGCACATTTTGACTTGTTTGTAGCTGAGGGGCTCCACTGCTCACAGGTGTACCGGGTACTGTTGAAGGCACCTGACTTTGCATGAAGTTTTGATTAGTTTGCCCTCCAGGGAAGCCAGGTGGGAGGCGCTTGGGCATTCCTTAATACAAAACATTTATTTATTAGTTTCTGTAATTTGGTTACACGAGCGCAGACTGACAGAGTAGCTCTTCCCATCAAGTTAGCAAGGACAGGTATCAACAATCAGGAACCAATGAAAATCAAAATATTCTAGCAGCTCAGTTCTTGCCCATCTTCAGTTTAGGAATTTCCAAAAAGGCAATGTAATTTAAGATTAAACAGGAAACTATAGCAACTTTGAGTTACTGGAAAAAAAGATGTTTGTGCTGGTGTACTTATAACCTTGAGCACAGTTTATAACAGCTGTCTGCTTTAACAAACCTGGGTAAGAAGCTACTGTGTCTTGAATCAAGTTGTGATTACCTACACTGTATTTCCTACGTACACCATTATTCATTCACAAAGCGTAGATTTTCTAAAAACTGAAAACCAAGTATGATGCTTTACAGTACTCTTATCTCCTTATTTTTTATTGAATCTTTTCCTTCCTAATCACGCCCGGTATACAGTCAACATACACACTGAGTGTGTGGCAATTTCTTGTGTTCTTTAGCATTGATTATGAACTCCTGGGGGCAGAAACTTTGTCTGTTTACAAGGCCCCATGCACACACCTTTTGTCACTATTTGTGTGTGTTTGGAGGGAGGGGTAGTTTTGGGGGTTTTTTTTAAACGCAACTTCTAGCCCAGGGTTGGGCAAACTTTTTGGCCTATGGGCCACATCAGGTTTCCAAAATTGTACAGAGGGCCAGTTAGGGGAGGCTCTGCCTCCCCAAACAACCAGGCGTGGCCCAGCCCTCACCCCCTATCTGACCCCGACCCCGCTTCTCACCCCCTGGTGGTCCCCAGGACTCCTGCCCCATCCATAAACCCCCATGCTCTGTCCCCTGACCATCCCGGGACCCCCCACCCCTGACTGCCCCCTGCCACCCCATCCAACCCCTCCTCTCATTCTTGACTGCCCGCAGGGACCCCTGCCCCCATTCAACCCCCCTGCTCCTGGCCCTCTGACTGCCCCAATCCCTATCCACGCCCCCGCCCCCTGACCACCACTTCCAACTCCCCCGCCCTCTATCCAACCGGTGGCTGGTGGTGCTGCAGCCGCACCGCCCAGAGCACCAGGACAGGCAGCTGCGCTGCCCGGCTGGAGCCTGCCACGCCACCGCGCGGCACAGAGCACCGGGTCAGGCCGCGGCTCTGCAGCTGTGCTGCTGCCCAGAGCATTGTGCCGGTGGCATAGTGGCTGAGGCTGTGGCTGCGGGGGAGGGGGAACAGCAGGTGAGGGGCTGGGGGCTAGCCTCCCGAGCCAGGAGCCAGGCAGGAGGGTCCCGCGGGCCGAATGTGGCCTGCAGGCCATAGTTTGCCCACCTCTATTCTAGCCTCAGAAGAAGATGGAATTTAGCAGTCACTGCTTTCCATTTATCCCTATATATCAAAATAAGCACAATCTAATAAAAAGACTCAGGGATAGATTTAACTCAGATGTTGACAATTGCTTGGTCTTCCATCTCTATATTAAACATATTATTTTAACAATTTTTTCCTCACATTGATCAGGCTACTTTTGTCTTCCTTCACACAACAAAACATATACACAAAATAAAGACGTCTACTTTATTTACAGGTTATTATTTTTCAGGTTGGTAACTCTGCTTGGTTACACTTAACCTTTAAACTGTGAGAATGAGTGAGTTCTACTAATTGTGGTCATGATCTAAACCCAGTGTAAGGGGTAGTGCAGCATTGTGCTGCCCCTGGAGTAACCCAGGAGGGCAACTATAATTCAGCAAGTCACAATCTTCTTCCTGTTTTCCCTGCTACTCCAAGAGGGAGTAACTGTGCAGAATCTATACCTGGCATAGCACACATTCGCTGGTATGCCAGCACAGCTATGCCAGTTGGTATATTGGGGTAATAGAGCCAAGGCTCTACCTAGTCCCTGCCCCATTTTCACCCACCTTAGCGAGGGGTGGTGTAAACGACTCTGCAGGGCCCACTTCCTCCTCTTGCACATCCTGTGTTGTGGGTAGCTGGCACACAGGGGCATAAGGAGAAGCCTTGCACCTACTTAAGCCTCTGTACCATTGAGCTAGCAAGCCACAATTTGACACTCTGGCCCCACTGAGTTCCTTGCAAATTAACAACATTCTAGCACATTTAAATAAATCACTGGGACATATATAACTTATAAGTCAATCATTAATATTTCATGACATCAAGATTACTGGTCAAGTCTGAGACCTAGCTGCAAATCTTGAACAGACACTCTTTGAAATAAACTATGGAAGGACTGTCAACTCCTAGTAGTTTAGCAGGAGTTAAAGTTCAACCACTCAGAACTCAAACACAGAAAAGTAAAATCTTAAATAATTTTGCTATATATTAAATCTAACCTTCAGTTTTTACTATGCTAAATTAAGTAAGCATTGAATAAAATATATGCATATATTTGAATTATTTATAAAGCAACATAGATGTATATGGTGCTGTGTAAACAATGACAGATCCCTACCCCCACCCCGATGTGCTTACAATTTAATTCAGACATAATGCAGCAAGGGATAACTATGAACAAAGGAAAGAGATAAGAAGCAAGATCCTCAGCAGGTGTAAGTCAGCGTGGCTCCACTGAAATCAATAGAACTATGTCAATTTAAACCAGGTGAGGATACAGTAACCCATGTCCTCACCGTGGACAATAAGAAGATCTGGAAATAAGTTCAAATTATATTAATATCTTGCTAGTTGGTTGTGTCTTTATGTGAGATGTTTAAATAGTTATTAGAAAGAGTAGGATTTTGTGTTTTTATTAAGTTAACATATTAAGAATTGAGGGGAAATATTTGACAAGATTATAGGAGTAGAGGTCAAGGTTAAGACTACCTATCTGGAAGTAGTGAATCCTGATGAGGAATGAGGAGACGACAGTGGCTATTCTAGGTAAAAGGGGATCTGGCATCAGAAAGGGTAAAGAATTGCCTGTGGGTGTTGGAGATGAGGGAAGTTGCAAGACACAGGCCCATGAACAAGAGCATGAAGAATTTGAATCTGACACAGAAGGAAATCAGACACAAAGTGCAAAGACTAAACAGATGAGAGATTTGGTTGGAGCAAGAGGCATGGAACAGCCTATTGGATAGGCTTGAGGTGTACGATATGAGAACCTGGGAAGCCACAGTGGATGGTGCATTAGGCAAGGAAAGAGATTACTAGAGTATTGACAAAAGTTTTAGCAGTAGGGATGGAGTTAGATGGATGTTTTTGGAAATAAAAAAACGCAGCAGGATTTAGCAACAACTTGAATGTTGAGGAGAACAGATATGACGAACTGAATGCTGCCATTCAGGGAAATGCTGAAGGAATGTTCAGAGAAAGTATGAGATCCAGTCTAGCACAAAACTACAAACGCCTAAAAAGTAGAAAAAGTCTAGGAGGAGGCTCTTGAAGGCAACAGACAGGTGGAAGACAACAAGAAAAGGGATGTGGGATCTGGCCAAAAACAGGTCCTTAGTGCCTGTAGTTAAAGTAGTGTCTGGAGTGATGCAGTAGAAGCAGAGGACCAAGAAGAGAGCTAAAGAGGAGAAAACTGAGGAAGCATGAGTAGAAAAGAGAAGGAAGAAGATAGTGAGGGAGGTGACGTCAAAGGAGGTGTGAATTTTAGAAAAGAATACAGTAGCATACCTTGAAGGCAGAGAGAAAAGAGTGCAAATGTTAGGAAGGGGATGACATGGAGCAAAACAAGTGAGGAGAGAGTCATGGGGACACATCAGCAGTTTGAAAGGGGAAAGCTGAGACAAGTTATTTACTTATTCAATGGAAAGGGTTTTTAAACTACCTTTTTTAAAGTAACAGTCTGGATATAAATTCTAGCTGTCTTTTTATAATGTAACTTTTATTTTTGATGACAGAAAGGTCTGATTTTCTTACCTCCTAAGCCAGGATGTAAACCTTGTGGACCTTGGTTTTGCTGCTGCATCACCATGAAGTTGGGGGGTACATTCCCCTGTTGCACCATAGGATTACGACCAGGAGAACTGACAGGCTGTTGAAATCCCTGGGGAAGTGCATTATTCTGAGGAGGCCTTGGTCCCATCTGCTGCTGTGTTTGGTTAACTGTTGGAGAAGATGCAGGAGATCCCTGCTGGAAGGAGGAGGGAGAAGAAGCAGGAGATTTGCTGGTTAGGTGGGGTTGCTGTAGTGGTGTAGGAACCCGTGAGGGCCCTCCCTGGAGATTTTTCATCTGCGGAGCAGTAAATTGACCAGGGTTGTTCATTTGAGAAAAGTTTGGATGAGCCTGAGAGGCTTGCTGGCTTCCAAAAGGGTATGGAGGTGGAGGGTGGGAGGGAGTCTGGACTGTTGCTAAAGATGGCCTTGCTTGGAGTTGTTGCTGCATTTGTCCAGGCAATGGGGCCTTTTTCCATCCCTGGTTTACTGTCAAAGTACCCATTGTTCCTTGGCTTGGTGGAGGTTGAAGTGCTCCTGAAGGCAGCTGGTTCCAACCAGGAGGAACTGGAACCTGAGCTGGGGTAGTAAATGAAGGTCGAATACCCTGTTGTGGCTGCTGATGTTGCTGGGGGGGACGTGGCTGCAGCTGTGGCTGTTGCTGCAGTTGTTGAAAGTTAGCTGGGTTCATTTGTCTGTTTACAGGAACTGATTGCATTGAATGGATCTGAGGTGCTAAAGAGCCAGATGGATGATTTTGCTGCTGGATAGTTAGTCCAGACAAGAGTGGATCCATTGAATCTATTAAAATAGCAAACAAATGTGACAATAAATAATACACTGCAGCCAAAGATAGAAAACAAGAAAGAGTAAGTTACTTGCTTGCGTTTGTTTTCTCCTCTGAACTTGAAATCCAATAAAAATTCACATTCCAGCATTCCAATTTTCCGATGTATAAAATAATTAGTACACTAAAAGAAGCCAGAATTTCTGGCAACCTTAAGAATCTAATCATAAGCATTGTGAAAGGTATAAATACAGTACTGTGGTCTCCAAGAACCTATTCTTATATAAGCCTTATATATATTTACTGGGACCAAAAAACCTCCCAACTCTGAAGTGAAGATGGAATAACAAGAAATTATGAAGGTAGTGTAATTAGATAACATTTCCAGAGAAGTAGTTAATATTTTCTGTAAAGAAAAATGATAATGTTTTGCTTTTGCTTTGTGCCTTACATCAAAAGGATTTTAGAAGCACTTTACAAAACTGGACAAGAATACTGACTATTTTAAAAAGGGGCAAGTCACTTAACCTTTCTGTGCCTCAATAGTCCTAAACTCACACAACTTGCAGTGGCAAAACTAGGCAGAGAAAATCAGGCCTTCAACTTCCAGTCGACTTGTATTGAAAAATTGTACTTCCCAAAGAGGCGTATTTGCTTCTCATTGTTGCCTCAACCTACACATCCTTTTCCTAGCCCTACCTACCATAGTATTCATGATCGTTAATTTATTATAGATTCATATATAATTATATCAAAATGTAAGCTCCCCAAAGTGATAAGGTCCCCATGCTGAGAAGTTCCACACCCACCAATGGCAGTGTATAAAATAAGAATTCTAATGCAAAAGGCCAAGGAAAGGAGACTCTAGTAGGAGCTGCACCTCTGGGGGGTTGGGGGTGGGGGGGAAGAAGGGAAATCAGGCCACTTATTTAGGTGCCTAAATATCTTATTTAGATAGTAGCAAAGCTGAAAATATATTAGATGTTTCCAGACATAACATCCCTATCCTAAAGAGTCTAAAAAGACAAAGGTAGACAGATCCACATCACAAAAATGCCATCACCCTAGCTGGTAGTCTCAGTAATGAGACTAACAGTATGTCTATGCAAAAAAAAAAAAACAAAACAAAACAAAACAAAACACAAACACCCAAAAAAGAAAACACCATGGCATCAAGTCTCAGAACCTGAAGTCTACAGACTTGGGTTTGTGGGGCTCAGGCTATAGTGCTAAAAATAGCCGTGTGGATGTTCTGAGGCGGGTAGGTCTCATAGCCCCATCAGGAACATCAACATGGCGATTTTCAGAGCTGCAGTGAAAGCCCAAGTTTGTAGACCTGGGCGACACACCCTGGCATCCCAATATTCACCACAATCATTTAATTAGGATACGTTTTATACAAAGTGTGCCTTGTGAGATATCATGCTAGAAGTCTTGATTTGTTAGACATTAATATCTCGTTGGATTGTATGTGCTATCGTCATATGTGAAGTTATGAAGTTTGGCTATGAACGTGTTACTGAAACATGTTGTAAGACTGAAAACACCCACAAGCAGCCTTTTGGGTACAACAGTAAAAAAGACCAAACAATCCTAAAAGCTTATTGAGGAAATGCAAACAAGCACAAGGATTACCCCAGGAACTGTGTACAATAGAAACCTCTCAGAAACAGCACGACAGAATGGGAACTGTTTGACCCAGGTCACAGCAAAAGAGCTTTCCAGCAAGTGGAAAGAAGATATAAAAGGGGGACAATGACATCATGATAAGACCTCACTCTCCCTACAAAAACACACTTGGAAACACCTGAGGGGCAAGGATTGAACTGTTGCAAGTGATGATCCCAGGCTAGAGGAATTTTTAGCTTGTGTATGAAAACCTGGGAAAGCCAAGCTGCAAAGCCAAGGCAGCTTGTGCCTTAAGAATCTGCCAGCCTGTTTAGGGTGAGAATTTGCTAATTCATATCCTACCTGTCTACTGTGTTAAGCTCAATTTGCGGTTTTGTTTATTTACTAAGGTAATCTGCCTTGATCACTTATAATCACTTAAAATCTATCTTTTGTAGTTAATAAACTTGTTTTTGTTTTGTCTAAAACCACTGTGTGGGGAAATTATACCTTGGGGCAGAAAGCTGTTGCATATCTCTCTCCACATTGAGGGAGGGGGGCGAATTTTAGGAGCTTACGCTGTACAGTTTCCTGTGCAGTGCAAGACGGTACAACTTGGGGTTTACATTCAAGAGGGGCATGTCCTAACAACTGGGAGGTGCCTTAGCTAAGCCTTCCCAGGCAGAGCTGATCTCAGCATTTGTGTGAGAAGCTGCAGGGGGTGTGTCCCTATCTGTGTGTATGCTGGTGAAAGAGGAGAGCGTGGCAACTTATCACAGCACCACAGTGTGAAAGGAAGCCCAGGCTGGTGGGTCAGGCGGGCTCAGTGGTACCCTGGTTCCAAGTGGCACCCTGTTATACTGGGCTCTGGGATGCGCTGCCGCTGGTGTGTTTTTGCAGTGTAGATATACCCTAAGAATTGACAGCACACAAAAACTATATTATTCTCTGACCCTGAGTGGTGATCCCTCCAGGCAGAGAGGAGGAACAACAGTGTGGGGAAGCTTTCCTTTCCAGATGCAACTAAAAATATTTTAACAGTACTACAGTAAGAAACAATTCTGAAAATGGTCATCAAGATTTCTGTTACTAAAGGTTTTTCTAATGTTTAAAACCTGTAGAAGAAACCTTTCCAGGTAATGACAATACTTTCTTCCAGTGAAGAAATCATTCAAGGAGGGGTGTCTGTTAGAAAAGTAGGGGGACAGCCCTGGACCAAATTTTGGTGATATCCTTCAGAGTGTACTCATGTCTCTGTATGCTGAAGGAAAAAGAAGTCAGAAGTACTTTGCGGTAAAAAACTGTCAATAACAATAGTTGTATGTAGTGTTATTGTAATCTCTTTTATTCAACCAACTTCTGTTGGTGAGAGGGACTAGGTTTTGAGCTTACCGAGAGCTGAAGAAGAGCTTTGTAAGCTGTGTAACTTTGAAAGCTTGTCTCTCTCACCAACAGAAGTTGGTCCAATAAAAGCTATCGCCTCCCCCTCCTTGTCTCTGTAACAGCGATAGTGACAGACAAATGCTATTGCTGTACATGTTCTTTTTTACCTGACTGTGAAGCAGGTCGAGGTGTCCTGGGCTGCAGCTCTGCATTAGCTCCACTTGCCATCATAGAAGAGGAAACATTTCCACTCTGGGACATCATAACAGTTGCAGGGTTGTTCATTCTTATTAACCCTAGAAAATTAAAAATCATTATTTGTTAGATCTTAGATGCAGTTGGTCATATTACTGTACCTACAATGGATAACACTGGTTTCAAAACAAAAACAGTTAGAATAGCATTATCAATTTTTCATTAAACAAAACATTTCTTTAAATGTAAAGAATTCTTCCCCAAGAAAAGACTCAAATTGAACTTACTTAATGAAAACTCCACTCATTTTAGTCAGCTTATCAGTCTGAAAGTTTGCGAAGTACGAAAATTCTCACTAGTAATAAAAGGAGGTATTTATACAAAGAATATTTCGAAATACTATTGGAATTTCTGAACCTACCACTGGTGGCATCTACTGTGCTAAAAAAAAAAAAAAAAGTGATATCTGACTCAATGGCAATATGAAAGCTTCACATGAGAAACTGAAAAATGTGCTTAGCTACCAGAGCAGAGGTGGGCAAACTACGGCCCGCGGGACCCTCCTACCCAGCCCCTGAGCTCCTGGCCCAAGAGGCCAGCCCCCGGCCCCTCCCCAGCAGCCTCAGCTAACTGCACCGCCGGCGCAATGCTCTGGGCGGCAGGGCTGCAAAGCCGCGGCTGCCTGTCCTGGTGCTCTGGGTGGTGCGTCTGTAGAGCCGCCAGCCACCGGTGCTCCAGGCAGCGCGGTAAGCGGGCAGAAGGCAGGGAGCACGGATGATTGGATAGAGGGCCGGGGAGTTCAGGGAGGGTGGTCAGGTGGTGGGGGTGTGGATAGGGGTCAGTGCGGTCAGAGGGCGGGGAACAGAGGGGTTGAATGGGGACAGGGGTCGGAGGGCAGTCAGGAAGGAGAAGGGGGGGTTGGATGGGGTGGCGGGGGGCAGTCAGGGGCAGGGGTCCGGGGACAGTCAGGGCACAGGGAGAAGGGGTGGTTGGATGGAACAGGGGTCCCAGGGGGACAGTCAGAATGAGAGGAGGGGTTGGATGGGGCGGCGGGGAGCAGTCAGGGGCAGGGGTTCCGGGGGTGGTCAGGGGACGGGGGGTGGGGAGGTTGGATGGGGCGGGGTCGGATAGGGGGTGGTGGCCAGCCCACACCTGGCTGTTTGGGGAGGCTCAGCCTCCCCTAACCAGCCCTCCATACAATTTCGGAAACCCGATGCGGCCCTCAGGCCAAAAAGTTTGCCCGCCCCTGTACCAGAGTGAGGAGCAGGATATAAAAATAGATTAGATGAACTAATATTTCTCTAGGATGGAAACTTAACTGGCATAAACTTTTGATTAATTTTTAAAGTGCTTTATGACTGTTAAGCTAATATTTTACTGGGATGGCAATTTAGTCTCTTACATGTGACTTCCATATTGACATTGATTTGCTTATCACTTTTTCCAGCAAGATGGTCACCTCCCTTAGTGTGTTCAGAAATACCAAAAGGCCATTCAAAGCATGTTTTCATGTGTCTAGATCTGTAAATAAAACAAAACATCTACAATGTAAATAAAACATTTAAGTTTAACTTATTGCTTTGGTACTGAATCAACAGGAAAAAAAAATCTGTAGCAGCCTAAATCTTACAGTGACTGAACTATTAACCAACAAAGCTATATATATATTCCTCCTTTTATTTCTGGGGAGAAGCATTTCTTACCCTGAAAACTTCAGATTCTAGGGTAAACAGACAACTTTATTCCAAATGTATTCATTAGCTTCTCTCTTCAAAGAAAAATTAGCTTTAATTAAAGTAAAAATTTGAACTCAGAAGACCTTTGAAAAATGTGCAGCTGACGTTTTTGGTAATATTGAACCAAGTAATAATGTATAATGCACTTTACACATTCAAAAAGCTGTACAAACATTATCAAAATACACCTTGCAAAGTATTCATATGTATTTTCTTTGTTACAGATGAGAGGCAAAAGAGGTAAAGTGACTTGCTCAAAGCCACACTCCAAATCAGTGGCAGAACCAAAATTAGAACTCAGGACCTGAGGATTACAAATTCTCATGTCATTCCTCCAGACTACGTAGATTCCTCATTGACAGAAATATTATTTTAAAATCAGAATATGTTAATTCAAAGTGATTTCTTTCCTGAAGTCTTCAACCTCTCTGCAGAATGGATTTGTAGTGGGAATGGTAGATTCTTCCCTTTTCTTGTGTTAGGAAAAAATGGCCTCAAGCATCATTGGCAGTCCTATCCTCCAAATAATAAAAAAGTCATACAGTTCAAGGAAAAAAAGGGAATGGAGAACCAGTCTCACTTCCACGAGCCTGTGGCAAATATACTCTAGTTACAATAATGTACCTTTGATTTTTTTTTTCTGTGCTACACAGAAGGTAAAAACAAAACAAAAAACACTTATCTAAGTGAACTTTTGGGAAAGTATTCTGAATCCCACACATACAAATCTAGCTCCTAATCCCATAAAGCTTTAACCATGTGCATAACTTTACACAAATGTAATCCCATTAACTTGAACAGGACTACTCACTTGTAAGAAGTTACACATATACTCTGGGCTCTAGAAAAGCATTAAGGAGATGGAGAGAAAAGGACCATATGAAGAGATATTTGGAGAAAAAAACTTCATGGTTTCACTCAGGCTGAGATTTTTCAAAAATGTCTACGGGAATTAGGCACCCAAATCTCTAACTTTCCATGAAAAGTACACTGAGACCTAGGAAATGAAGCTCAAAGATTTTCATAGTGGAAGTAATAGTCTATTTTACATTTTTTGTTAATTACAGTGATTTAACTACTCTTAAATTAACCAGATTTCCACCCACAATTTGCAATATGTAAATTTCTTTTCCATTCATTCCAGTGGATAGCTACATTTCTCTTGTCCAAATCTACTGTACATTAGAATGTCAATGAAAGCTCCCTATTTGTTAATTTTTTAAAAAGTTGTATTAAATCCTATTTTAATTGTTTTAAAATTATTTACTTTGCTTTGTAATTAAATACAACTATTAGAATACTTTATTACAGAACGATTTTCCTTTAACTTATTCAGTAGTGTGACTTCCTGCAATTTAAGGGTTATACTGGCATGATAGGATAATGGATGGCATATATGCAGTTTTTGTTTAAGCATACAACTTGGATGAGAAATAGTTCTCCATTACAACAGTGTTAATGTACAGGAAAACAGCCATACTAAAGCAGCAGTAAAACTGAATGAATAATGCAAAAATGTATTGTGGGAATCTGTGCTAATTTTCATATGAATTCACTTTTCTGTGATCATGCACCTTTTGTATTCACTATCTGGACATTCAACTGAAATTTACTAGCATGGCTACTTGTGGGAAGTAACAACATACAAGTATTCACACACTGGATATTTTACATGGGATGGGACACTGACAGCAGGGAAACTGGTATGCATATTGCTTATTGAAGTTACAACTCTACTAGCAACTGTTGCTACAATCATGATAAGCTTAGTAATAAATGTAATAATGTGTAACACTAAATTTAACTTACCTTGGCCACTCTGAATGGGAAATCCTGTCTCCATTCGTATTGAATTGCCTGCTCCCATGGGCCCATTAATCCTGACATCTTGACTTCTATTTTGACCTAAAGCCAAGTTGATGGCACCTTCACCTGGAAGTAATACACAATCTATGGAGTTAAATTATATACATGGGGTGGGAGGACAAGGGAGAGGAAGGAACCAACCTAAAAAGCAGCATTTAAAGATGGTGTCAAATTTTGAGCTACTTTGCACTTTGGAATATAGGGTGATTATGTAACACACACTACTCTTGCCCACTCCTCAAGTATGCAGTCAATATATTGAAAATTGAATTGTGGCCTTTAATAAGCGAAGAATGGAGCATCCTGAGGCAAAAAGACTGACAAGCTACATGCCCTGGGTTTGAACCTTGCATACTGTGCCCTGGGCTTGTTCTTGTAGGATCAGCCAGGAGTGCAACTCTAATTATGAAAGCCACTGATTTTAAGAGGAAAGCTTCATCTTAGACAACAGCATGAAAATATGCAATTTTTTTTAAAAAAGATAATGGCTAATCTACATTAGAAGCACTACAGTGGCACCGATGCAGCTGCGCCGCTGTACCACATCTGGGGAAAATGCTCTATGATGTCAGGAGAGAGCTCTCCCGTCAACATGATAAAACCACCTCTACAAGACGCAGTAGCTATATCAGCGGGAGAAGCTCTCCTCCCGACACAGCACTATCCACACCAGAGCTTAGGTTGGTGTAACTTATGTCGCTTATTCACACCCATGAGCAACATAAATTATACTGACATAAGCGGTAGTGTGTACAATCCCTCAGTAACATGTTGGTAATGACATTCAGAAACACCTTCTACAGAATTTCAAACTCAAGTAACTATTACATGTAAACTTACCCCTGAAGGAACAAACAAAGTAAGTGTTGTTTCAATACAGCTACAGAAAAATGGACTGCTTCAGAAAACAAAGGAAGACATTTCTCGAAACTAAAGTTTCAGAAGGTCTGTGAAGCCCATTCTCAAGCACAAAAATTGCTTATCAATACTGCAGTTTTAGCACAGCCACAATTTTAGCGCCTCTTAACAAGAGATGTGACGTACCTTCAATCTGAACAGAGAGAATTCCCAAGTCACGGAGCTGCTGGTTGTTGCTCTGAGCCAGAATTCGCAGCCGCTCTGCAGCTTCACGGGGTATATTAAATGTAACACGTACACTGTTCCAGGGTTCTACCTTCTGCAATTTTAACTTGTTGGATTCTTAGTTAAAAGAAAAATAAAATGGAGTATTAAGTCATTTTTTAAACAAACAATGTAATAGCGTACCAGAACAAAGATGAAAACCGAGCTACCTATTTGGCTTTCAAGATTGTCAATGGTTATTCCAATATGTGGAGATGGGGAAGTTTTCCATACAGCTGTGTAATCATGCCAAACCATACCAGTTATTTTCCCAAAAAGTCAACTTCATAAAGAACCACAGAGATGAAAACCAGCACACCATGGCCAACATAGTAACTCAGAGAGGCTATCAGAAAATTAAAACTTTTTTTGTGTAGACTGGTTTGAAACGGTGTAACTATTCAAAATAAATGGCTATACAGAGAAGCAGAGTTCCAGACTGAGTCAGTTTTTCATTCCTGTAATAGTCTTCACTATATATGTGGCTCTGAAACTTACCAGTAGCATCTATGAAGAATACACATCCTTAACTTCAACTAACTTGCTTAACCTCCTTTGGTATACTCAACTCATATTTAGACAGCATATACAACAAACATATGTAAAACCTACAAGTTTTTCAGAAAGCTAGCTACATTGAATCTATTCAGTCCCCTCTACGTAGATCATCAAATATTGGAAAAGTAATAGGTAGGAACCAGAATAGATAGGTGAAAGGCAAATCATCCTGGATAAAGTTATTTAAGTTATACTTATCCAAAGCATGTCACTATGCAATACATTAAAATCATCTAAAAATTTTATTCCTAATATAGATGTACAGAGCTATAATTTTTAACTTGTTCAAGAAAGTCTCTTTACAATTTGGACCTATGGTTGCTGTTTCCCAATCACTTGATATTTTCCCCTAGTGACAAAAGACTTACTAAATTTGTTAATTATTTATTCCTTAATATCATATCACTTGTGAATGTAATAATCCATCACTACCAAGTGCTTAGTGTCTCAGCCAAATGATTAGTGTAACAGCAGAAAGACATCTCTATTGTACTGTTTATCCTCTTTCGTATCTGCAGACATTGCCTCAAGGGTAAATTATTTAATCCTCCCTTTCACATTGATGTAAAGAACTAATTCTTCTGCCATTTCCTTTTCTTTCATCAATAGCTCTTTATTGTTCTATCCTATTAAAAACCTTGTTGGATCTCATTTTATACTTCTAAAAAACATTTAAAAGATCTCATTACTGGTTTTAATATACCTAGTTATTAGTGATTCATTTTCCCTTCTTGCTTTTCAAATACTATTTATCTCAGGTTCTTATACACGTCTCACAAAGATGCAGTTTATATCCCCTATACTTTCGGAGCTCTATTTTGTTCTAAAAATCAGCTTAAACAATTTGCCACTCGTTCACATTAATTTTAAAAGTTTTAGTTTCACATAGAACCATGCATTTTTAAAACCAATTCCTTCACTTCTTCTAAAGCACCTATTGCCATAGTTTATAATATATGCTATAACAGAGTGGGATTTGCTCAAATTAAATACAGATCCACCCTAGTGCTTAAAGGCAATGAAAAGACTCCCAATGTTGGATCATATTAAAGAAGTTTTGTATTAAAATCACAAATGTGTTTGATTCCCCATAGTTTAAATTCCAGGGTATTACTAATTAAGAGGTCTCCTGGTTTTTGGTACTGTTTCTCTCCCTCTATGTGTGAAACTTGCAAGCTGCTAATTGTGTTAGTACATTCTAAGACAGAGTCTGTTCTCAAAGCAAGTCTCTGTAACAACAACTACTCACACAGAGAGAGACTCAAAGCAATACTCTGTAACAACAGAAACAGCACCCAGAGAGTCCCCACCCTTTTGTTGTATTCATCTCGCTTTGTTAACAATTGTGATTAAAATAGAGATAGAGCATGTATGTGGATGGATGCTTGGTGTGGATAATAACTGAATGACCAGGGAGGTGCCAGCCTAAGAATCCAGTGTCCATCGGCTGAAGAAGGCGTCAAGTGGAAATAACCAGGGGGCCCCGGGAGGGCAGACTGGAATCCACCCAACAGCCTCAAGAATGGGAGAACCAAAGAACAGGATAACATCTGGCAGCACAGAGCAGTCAGGAATGAGCCATCTGCTGATTGATTGAGCAACAGCACGATGAAGCAATTCCCATAGATTGGCACAGGAAGAAATTCCTATAAAAATGCACTCTAGAAAGTGAGAACTTTGGGGTCTGATTCTGCAAACCAACTTTCAGGAGCATCAGATGAGCATCTGGCAAGGCCCTGCTCCCTCCTCATGTCCAGGCCACTTGGCCAGTGGCTTGTCATGAGCAACTCTAAGGCTGGTAACTATGATAACAACCTTGCAGAACGTGTGTGTGTGAATAAATATGAAATTGAATGGAATGTTATAGCTGTAACTAACTGCTTACTAGAATTCTTTCTGTATTCACAATAAATGTGGCATTTTGCCTTTTCCCCTTTAATAAGATCCTGCTGGTTTTTATTTTATTGGTATAACACCAATTCCCACTGAAACTGATGGATCAGTTCCTGACTAAGGTACAGAAGGAGGAGATTAACACGAGGTGAAAAGGATTTTTTGGGGGAGCACTCTAGAATTGGTAGATCAATTACATTATAATTACTAATGACCCTACACTGCGGAAAGAGGTCCAGGATAACGCAGGAAATATTTAAAACTCTGACCGATAGCGTAAATGGGCCAATATTCAAACACACAAAATTGACTAGATGGAATAGAGGGGTCGAATCTTAATTCAAACATGTGGAGCGAGAAAAAGAACCTTCCACAGAATCTGAGACAGATTTCTGAGAGTCTACCTCCCAGAGAATCCAAAGGGGTGTAGCACAAAAATATTCCATAGGGGAAATGCATTAAGGAGAAAGAGCCTCTTACAATAAAGCATGTCTTCATGGGGAAATTATACTGGTGTAAAAAAAGGTGTCATTTTAAACTGCTATAGTTATATGGGTATAGCCTCCTTATTCAGTTTATCTTATGTTGCTTGGGAAGAGGTTTAAGCTAAACCAAAAAATCCACTTATATTGGAATAAGAACATCCACATAGGGGTTCATACCATTAAAAAACTTAAATTTCGTTTATAGCTTAATTTAATTATATGTGGTACAACTGGTAAAACTTTGTTTAGACAAACCCAAAAAAGAGTAAAATTCCTTACACAGATCTTTATTCTAGAGAACTAAAGTTCTCTAATAGCTGGAAAGAACCTTAAAAAGTCATAGTAAGCCTGGTATCTACAAAAAGTATGCAATAAAAACTATTTTAAAAGACTATAAGAAATGACTGACAAAAATAGTGAAGATCCTGGGGAAAACCAGCACATATTATGGACCTCTTTGCTGGTATTAATAGCTACATTAAACGGAAGCTGTAGGAAGTTTTCAGCTGCATACACAATTCCAAGGTATCTCAGAAAATCTATGGGTGCAGACAGGACATGGGCCACAATACTATAAAACAAATATGTATGTAACTTTTGGTGAAAAGAGAGTTAAAAAGTTGACAGTAGGATAGGGGAATTCAATAAGTGGGAGGAAAAATGCTGAACTAATAATACAATCATAATGATATTAAGCAGCTAAAGAATTTCAGAACACGTTTTCACTCTATGCTGTCCAGAGGAAAAAGTACTGTAAACTTTTACAAAAAAAAATAATCACAATAATTTATTACAGTCTAGAGCAGTGGTTCCCAAACTAGGAGGGGGCCGCTTGTTCAAGGAAAGCCGGTTGTTTACCTGCCACGTCCACAGGTTCGGGCTATCGCGGCTCCCACTGGCCACGATTTGCCGTTCTCAGCCAATGGGGGCTGTGGGGAAGCGGCACAGGCCAAGAAATGTGCTGGCCGCCCTTCCGGCAGCCCCCATTGGCCTGGAGCGGCGAACAGCGGCCAGTGGGACCTGCGATCAGCTGAACCTGCAGATGCGGCAAGTAAACAAACCAGCCCGGCCCGCCTGGGGCTTTCCCTGAACAAGCGGCGCCCCTAGTTTGGGAACCACTGGTCTAGAGTACCTTAATTTAGAATAGGATGTGCATGTGTGAGAGAGAGAAAAGGAAACAGAAGTTGAAAAGTGACAAGAAAATGGATTACCCATGTGTAAGAGACCAGGTACATTCTTCAATATGATATCCAGTTTCTGTTTAAAGTCTCTGTCATCTATATTTCCTTTAAAAGCGACAAAGATGGTGGAACCTTCACAAGTACCATCCTGTTTCAGGTCATCTTCTTCCAGTCTGGAGTCAAAATCCACCTCTAAGTCTTCCATAGTTGAGGAGAGCAAGGAAGTGTAGGTTTCTTTTAAGTTAGGTAGATCATCCAAAACCATGGCTATTTTCCAGCAATGCAAGCCAGTCAGACGTTAAGGAGATGCTTTGAAGGAAATAATAATAATAATGCATTGTAAAATAGGTACAACTGGGCAACTAAACCAAAACCATGATACATAATCTGAGCACTAGAAATTATTTTCTAGGGGAACAAGGACAGTAAAGTGCTATTGTGTTACATTTCTTACATGTGATCCCAGTGCAGATTATTCTAAGATACTGTGGTACAACAGTAACTGTCTGTTGGTCCAATAAAAGATATTCTTTCACCCTCCTGGTCTCTTCAAAAGAAAGCAGAACTGGAAGAGAGGGAGAAGGGCAGCAATCCTGAAGCTGCTCAGAAGACCACCAATGGCCTCCACTACAGCTGGAGATATCATTGCTACTCCACCGTAGTGTCTTCACCACTACCACAACTCCAAACACACCATTTTGAGCAACAGATGGTAGGATACAGGTAGCAGCAGTAGAACTAAGGCAGCATGCTTCCAATTTTTTTCCCTTCTCTCTCTAGCCACAAATATTTAAAGCGTTAAAGAGGAGACATGAATCAGGCAGGAAGAGTTATGGTAGACAGAATGGTCCTTGCACTCCGATGTAACTTTTCTTAATTTTATGCAGCTATATATGTAGCACTAACAGTATGCTTTATAATTTTATATTGATATTGGCCCTCAAAAACTTCTATTATAGCTAATACCTGTAGTAAGATTTTCCTAAAGCATTACTAGAGGGGGACCAGCCAGTTTGATAAAGAAAACCAATACGGATTCAAATTTAGAGGCAACCATTGCAAGAGAGTTAGGTGTGAGTGTCAAGGTGTCCTTGTCAACAGATATTTTGAGCAGTTCAGGGCACCTTGGAGAAGACTAATTATAAAAATGAAAACAATAGATGCCAAATCAGAGAAGGCTACAGAACTCTTTGAAACCCTGGCTGCTAAAGTTACAAAGAATACAGACAGAATAAAGGAGCCAACTTTTCCACTGCCACCATGGAAAGCACACAGAGGCTGCCAACAAGAAAATAAACAACTCACCAGGCGACCCAATATCAGGGGCTGCAAGACAAACAAGCTGATCTCGAAAATCGTAGCCATCGTAATATCAGGATTGTTGGTCTGCCAGAGAAAATTCAAGGGAGTTGGTTCACAGAATTCTTCAGAACTTGACTATCAGAAGTACTCAAGTTGACCTGTAAAGGTAACCAGTTAAAAATCAATTACACTCTCATCCCAGTACCAGAAAAGGGAGAGCACCTGGTATTGATCCCAAAGCACTACTTTGCAGACAAAATGCTTGTGGTTAGACACTGCCAGGAAATTGTAAAATTTAAAAACATTCCTTAAATAGTTAGTTAGTTCTCCAATATTTTTATATGGAGATAGAATGAAATGGCAAGTTTTTAACCAAGCCAAAGGCAATTCCAGGGTTTGAAAATGCAATAGGTACTCCTTTACCCAGGAGTCATAACAAAAGTCATAGCGAATGGAAGTCCACAATCATCATCTTACCCAACAAAGCTTACCCTTTGGCTAGCTACGCTGATCTATGAACAGATGAGACTTGAACCATCCTTCTTTACAAACTGCAATATACATATTTGGATTTGACAAAGATCTTCGGATTCCTGACAGACCTAGAATCTATTTGGGTCCTTAATGCTTGGTTCTTTCCACTTGGTTTTGCGTGGCTGACATTCTACTAATTCTTGTTCAATGTTCCTGATATTTTTATTTTATGCAATTTGTAGCTCCAGCAATAAACCCTACTAGGATACAGTTAGGTCACAACTGTAATGTAAGAGCTTGTCTAAATGGCAAGGTAAAGGGCATTAGAAGGGTGTGATTCGTAAATTGCTTTAATATGCTAAGCTCTGACTGTCCTGGGTAGACCGTGCTGGTGCAAACTAAAAGGTACCTAGAACACACCAGCAAGTTCTACATGGAGCAGTTATCACACAGCACATTACAGCACTTGACAAATCACACTCTTCTAATGTGCTTTGACCAGTTAAGAGGACCCAATTCCTGAAAGTCATTGTTAGCAACAGATGAAATTTCCTAACATAGACAGGATTGTAAGGAACACACCGTTTCAAGGTTAATACGATATTCAGAAGCTCCTATCAAAACCTTTATAGCTCAGAACTGCTGACTTCACGTCAGGATATACATCAGTTTTTGGTAGCAGTCCAGTCTCTTAGTCTGCATGAAAACTACAGGGCAGAGCTTAAAGGTCATTTGCGAAACGGGGGGGCGGGAGAAATGAGTTGACCCCTTTCTTAAAAGGAAAAGAAAAACCCACCACCATCTGGAAGAGCTTTTTAAAAAAAATAAGATGAGCTTAGACTTCTGCTGTATATATATTATGTATATATTTAAAATACACCCAAAAAGTATACCAACAAACTATTAAGGCTGTAAAGTCCAGCACTCAGAAGTTAGGAATGCCAGAATTAAGACTGTACCTTAGTTCACGCCCCGTGTGTGGATACATTAAGATACAGTCTTTAATTACATAATTGCATACTAATTTTACTATAGGACCTCTGCCTCATTCAAGGCACAGGATTGATGGTGTTCAGTGAAACCTTGTTCTGAAAACAGAATGATTATCTCCTCATGGGCTTTTCCATGGTGCTCATCACTACAGTATCAGAGTGCTTCACAAACACTAATGAATTTATTTTCACAACACCCTTGTGAAGTGAGTTAGTATATTACCATTTTACATATAAGGAACTGAGGCACAGAGCGATTAATGTCATAATGTCAACTAATTTTGAGCGCTTAATTAGGATCCGATTTTTCAGAATACTCAGCATTATATATTGCCAAAGAACAGCTTCCATTGACTTCAGTTGCAGCTGAGTGTGCAAGTCAGGCACTCAGAAAATGAGGAATACACATGCAGTGCCCACTTGTGAAAAATCTGGTTTAACTGACTTACGTAGGAACTCTGGTAGAGGCAGGAATAGAATCCAGTTCTCTAAGGCAGCATTTAACTGCTAGAACCATGAGATCATTCTTTCTCTTCCTGCCATAGGCACCGACTCCATGGGTGCTCCGGGGCTGGAGCACCCACAGGGAAAAATTAGTGGGTATTCTGCACCCACTGGCAGCCAAGCTCCCCCCACTCACCCCGACCGCACCACGTCCCTACTCCTCTGCCTACCTCTCAGTGCTTCCTGCCTAGCTGCTGCCAAACAGCTGTTTGGCGGCATGCTGGGAGGGAGGAGGAGGATCGGGAACGTGGTGTGCTCAGGGGAGGAGACGGGAAAGAGGCGGGGCCGGGACAGGGATTTGAGGAAGGTGTTGGACTAGGGGCAGGGCAGAAGTGGGAGGGGGCGGGGCAGAAGTGGGAGGGGGCGGGGCCTCGTGGACGGGGTGGAGTGGGCGCAGGGCCAGGGGCTGATGGGAGTTGAGCACCCGCCAGCAGGAGCAGAAGTCAGCGCCTATGCTTCCTGCAGTCCCCTACTTAATTCGCTACACATCTTTCAGCTTCTGCAGCAAACAAAGCAGGAGGCCTAAAGACAACATCCTCTTTCCCTATAGAACCTTGATTCATCCCCAGGGCGGGCCCATCCTATGTACTGAATGAGGCAGGGGGCCTGCGCAAAATAGTATGCGATCATGTAATTAAAGACTTTATTATAATGCATACTCACAAGAGAACTGAATTAAGAATGCACAGGCAACTATAGGCCTACCATTTCTTAACTTTGCAACCTTAATGTTATTTCAATATAGTTGTGTGTGTGATACAATATGCACACATATGCAGGTCTTGTTTATATTCCTCCTGGAAGACACTAGAGACAATCAAATGCCAAGGACCAGTAGCATGACAACGCACATATTAAAAGGAGTGAGGAAACAAAACCTGGAACAATTAAGAGATTTTTAGTTACTGTTTAAAACTGTGGTTTTTGTTTTATTGTGTATTTTTGTTTTGTTTACACTTATTAAACTGACTAAATGCCTGAATAAACTTCTGGGGGAAAACATCTCTAGAATTCAATACACCTGCCTTAAATTAAGACTTGAGAAAGCCCCACTATCCTTCTCTGCACCTTCAGCAGGAAAGTAATAAGAACATAAAAACTGCCATACTGGGTCAGATCAAAGGTCCATCCAGCCCAGTATCCTGTCTGCCGACAGTGGCCAATGCCAGGTGCCCCAGAGGGAGTGAACCTAACAGGTAATGATCAAGTGATCTTTCTCCTGCCATCCATCTCCACCCTCTGACAAACAGAGGCTAGGGACACCATTCCCTACTCATCCTGGCTAATAGCCATTAATGGACTTAACCTCCATGAATTTATCTAGTTCTCTTTTAAACCCTGTTATAGTCCTAGCCTTCACAACCTCCTCACATAAGGAGTTCCACAGGTTGACTCTGCTGTGTGAAGAACTTTTATTTGTTTTAAAACTGCTGCCTATTAATTTCATTTGGTGGCCCTTTGTTCTTATATAATGGGAACAAGTAAATAACTTTTCCTTATTCACTTTCTCCACACCACTCATGATTTTATATACCTCTATCATATCCCCCCTTAGTCTCCTCTTTTCCAAGATGAAAAGTCCGAGCCTCTTTAATCTCTCCTCATATAGAACCCATTCCAAACCCCTAATCATTTTAGTTGCCCTTCTCTGAACCTTTTCTTATGCCAGTATATCTTTTTTGAGATGAGGCGAGCACATCTGTAAGCAATATTCAAGATGTGGGCATACCATGGATTTATATAAGGGCAATAAGATATTCTCCACCTTATTCTCTATCCCTTTTTTAATGATTCCTAAAATCCTGTTTGCTTTTTTGACTGCCGCTGCACACTGCGTGGACGTATTCAGAGAACTATCCACGATGACTCCAAGATCTGTTTCCTGATTAGTTGTTGCCAAATTAGCCCCTCATATTGTATGTGTAGTTCGGGTTATTTTTTCCAATGTGCATTACTTTACATTTATTCACATTAAAATTCATTTGCCATTTTGTTGCCCAATCACTTAGTTTTGTGAGATCTTTTTGAAGTTCTTCACAATCTGCTTTGGTCTTAGCTATCTTGAGCAGTTTAGTATCATCTGCAAACTTTGCCACCTCACTGTTTACCCCTTTCTCCAGATCATTTATGGATAAGTTGAATAGGATTGGTCCTAGGACTGACCCTCGGGGAACACCACTAGTTACCCCCAGTGATGAGCTGCCAAAATCTTAACAACCGGTTCCCAATAAAAAGTTCTGATTTAAGGGATGTGCCCCAGTATGTATTTTTTGTACCAATAGGGTTACCATATTTCCATATTTTCCCAGGAGGAATTTTTAAAATTTAAAAATTTAAGCGATTTAAGAACCAAAAAGCCTGACCTGTCCGGGAAAATACGGATGTATGTTAACCCTGCCTAAAGTACTTTTTTTAAAAAGATGGGCCTGAACTAGAAATGAGCTCCGTTTCACATGTGTGGGTCCCCGCCACTCCCTGGGGGGTGTGCTAGGGTGACCAGATGTCCCGATTTTATAGGGACAATCCCGATTTTGGTGTCTTTTTCTTATATAGGCTCCTATTACCCCCCACCCTCTGTCCTGATTTTTCACTGGTAAATATCTTGCGACGACGGCTACAGCAGGGCCATGCGAATGCCTCTTCTCACTTTTAGGTGACATTGTGAACAAGAAGCAGGCAATAACTTCATCTCCTGCTGTCTGGTCACCCTAGGGTGTGCACATGTGTGGGTCCCAGCTGCTCCCTGCCCCCCTCATTGAAGCAGGTGTGCAGGGTTACTGTCCTGGGAACTGCAGGGCACCAGTGGACGTGGGGCCAGCTGCAGACAGGGGTGTGGGGCAGGGCTGGCTGTGGGCAGGACAGGGGGTGCAGAGTTAGCTGGAGGCAGGGGGTGCAGGGCTGACTGCGGGCAGGGCAGGGGGTGCGGAGCTGGCTGGAGACAGGAGGGTGTGGGGCTTGTTGCGGGCAGGGGCTGCAGGGGTGGATGGAGACAGGGGCAGGCTGTGGGCAGGGGCGGCTGGAGACAGGGGCTGGCTGCAGGCAGGGGGTGCCTGGAGACAGGGCAGGGGGTGTGGGGGTGGCTGGAGGCAGGGGCTGGCTGCGGGCAGAGTGGTGGGTACTCACAGGGAGAGCAGCAGGACACAGCCCAGGCCCAGCAGAGCAGCCGGGGACCCACCAGGCAGCAGCAGGAGCCCCAGGGCCAGGGGAGCAGCAGCAGCAACAGGGCTCGTGCCCAGGGCCAGGCGGCAGCCCACATGCCAGCACCCCTGGCAGCCGGAGGAGGAATTACATCACTTCCCAGCCAGAGCCCATCAAAGCCTCAGCGGCCCCTGCAGGGAAGCAGGTTAACAACCAGTTCCAAAACTGCTTCAAAATTTAACCACTGGTTCGCGCGAACGGGCTCCAGCTCACCACTGGTTACCCCTCTCCATTCTGAAAATTTACCATTTATTATTGGTCAGACACGATATTGCATGTATTTCTAAAGCTTTTTTTTTTCCCTCCCCAAAACAACTTTCAGGCCTTCTTAGTACTCATGAATAATTAAATAAATAAAATAAAGGCAAAACCCAATATTCCTTCTTTGCAAATCTCTTTCAATAGGCAAACAGGAAGAGGCGTTGGAGGTAATTACAATGATGCAGCAAGCAAAGTGTGGTGGAGTTCAATCAGTGTTCCACAATATACAGAACTCATTCCATTCTAAATAGCTGTTTAATCCTGTGATTTCTCTTTCAATCTCTCCCATTATATCTGAAGCAGCAATCCTTCACAGACTGTGGGTCAAACAAACCCATGGCCCTTTTAAATTGTGATATTAGAATCTTCAGAAGAATGCTGCAGCTCATATTGCAATACATCATCCAGATCTTAACATACCCAGATTTGACAGGATTTGTGAAAATTAGGGATGCCAAGCGATTAAATTAATCACAATTAACTGTGTGATTAAAAAGATTAAATGCACTGTTAAACATTAATAGAATGTCATTTATTTAAATATTTTTGGATGTTTTCTACATTTTCAATTATGTTGATTTAAATTACAACACAGAATACAAAGTATACAGCGCTCACTTTATATTTATTTCTGATTACAAATATTTGCACTGTAAAAAACAAAAGAAAGAAAATTTTTTCAATTCACGTAATACAAGTACTGTAGTGCTATCTATTTATCATGAAAGTTGAACTTACAAATGTAGAATTATGTACAAAAAATTACTATGTTCAAAAATAAAACAATGCAAAACTTCAGAGCCTACAAGTCACTCAGTCCTATTTCTTGTTCAGCCAATCGCTCAGACAAACAAGTTTGTTTACATTTGCAGGAGATGATGTTATTGCCTGCTTCTTGTTCACAATGTCACCTAAAAGTGAGAAGAGGCATTCGCATGGCCCTGCTGTAGCCATTGTCGCAAGATATTTACATGCCAGATGCGCTAAAGATTCATATGTTCCTTCATGTTTCAACCACCATCCCAGAGAACATGCGTCCATGCGGATGACAGGTTCTGCTCGATAACAATCCAAAGCAGTGCAGACCGATGCATGTTCATTTTCATCATCTGAGTCAGATGCCACAAGCAGAAGGTTGATTTTCGTTTTTGGTGGTTTGGGTTTTGTAGTTTCCGCATTGGAGTGTTGCTCTTTTAAGACTTCTGAAAACAGGCTGCGCACCTCCTCCCTCAAATTTTGGAAGGCACTTCATATTCTTAAACCTTGGGTCGAGTGCTGTACTATCTTTAGAAATCTCACATTGGTGCCTTCTTTGCGTTTTGTCAAATCTGCAGCAAAAGTGTGCTTAAAGCGAACAACATCTAGTGAGTCATCATCCGAGACTACTATAACAAAATCGATGGCAGAATGTGGGTAAAACACAGCCAGAGACCTACAATTCTCCCCCAAGGAGTTCAGTCACAAAAGTAATTAACACATTTGAGTGTCATCAGCATGGAAGCATATCCTCTGGAATGGTGGCTGAAGCATGAAGGGACATATGAACGTTTAGCATATCTGGCACGTAAATACCTTGCAATGCTGGCTACAAAAGTTCCATATGAATGCCTGTTCTCACTTTCTGGTGACACTGTAAATAAGAAGTGGGCAGCATTATCTCCCATAAATGTAAACAAACTTATCTGTCTGAGCCATTGGCTGAACAAGGAGTAGGACTGAGTGGACTTGTAGGCTCCGAAGTTTTGCATTGTTTTGGTTTTGACCATAGTTATGTAACACAAAAATTGACATTTGTAAGTTCAACTTTCATGATAAAGAGATTGCACTACAGTACTTGTATGAGGTGAATTGAAAAATACTGTTTCTTTTATTTATCATTTTACAGTGCAAATATTTATAATAAAAAATAATAGAGTGAGCAGTGTACACTTTGTATTCTGTGTTGTAACTGAAATCAATATATTTGAAAATGTAGAAATACATCCAAAATATCTAATAAATTTCATTTGGTATACTATCCTTTAACAGTGTGATTAAAACTACAATTAATCGCAATTAATTTTTTTTAGTTAATCGCAGGAGTTAACTGCAATTAATCGAAAGCCCTAGTTAAAATTAGAAGCACGGCAGACAACACTTCACAGGTGCTAATATAATATAGTTTCCTAAATCTGAAAGGATCACAGGCATTGTTTCACTTGACAAGGAAAAATCATGCTGAATGGGCGTTTTGAGCTTTTCTTTACATTTGGGTTATGATGTAAGACTACATCTATACTGTACCATAGTGCGGACTATGGGGTGTGATTTGCAGAGGGCACCAACGGGTTGTGCACTAACTGCCACATGTGGACACTGCTCACACAAACTAAAAGGTTTGCATTAACTACCTGGTTTGCATTAACACAGTCCTGTTAGAAAGAGAAAGAAAATGACTGTTCCACTGAAGATACATGTGTAAACAGCTACTGGACCAGAGGCTGCAGTCCAGTGATTAGGGCACCCACATGGGAGATAGGAGACGCAGGGTCCACTCCTTGTTCTCCAATCACTCTTTCATTATTTATCCACAGTGGAACAGCTCCAACAGGAGAGATTGAGGGAGCCCCTCATCAGAATATCTCACAGCTCAGTGGTTAGAGCACTCTCCTGAGGGGTAGGAGACCCCTGTTCAATTTTCTCCCCCAGCAGGGAGGAGAGACTTGATCCTGGGTCTCAGATATCCCAGGTGGGTGCTCTAGCCACTGGCCTAAAAAGTTAGAAAGTGGGTACCACAACCTCCTCCTCTTCTGGAGGTTTTCTGTGGATTGAGGCAGGTGCCTAACTCACTCCTGCTAAGAAACTACTTAGGCCCCTAAGCTGCCTGATTCTAGGAGAGGGGTTCCCACTTGTGGATTGCTAAAGAGAGATAAGCATGGAAGCCGGACAGCAGAGAGTTGCCTATCTCTGAGAGAGGGAGGGGGGTTAGCACACACCCCACTGTCAGTACCTCCCACTGGCTAGCTTAGGCAGCTCACCACCCTGTATACTGACCTTTTTGGATTGCATTCTAAAATGTCTCTCTCTCCTCTTTCACTGCATAGGGTGCCTAACTCAGAGTTTGTGGATTGCACTGTTATTCCTGTGATACTCTAGACACCTAAAGGTTGTAAAAGTTGCCTGCTGTGATACTCAGTGTTGTAAAGCCCAAGTTCCTTCCTGAGCCCCACCCTCACTACCTAATCAAGTCTACAAAACACAACACCACCACCACACTTAGACAACTGACTGTCCATGACCACATTGTATGGCTTTATTCCAGGCATCTAAGAGCACCACAGTTATAACACATCTAATCTATTAAAACTTTCGCCATATTGCATCACTTTTGGCACAAATCCTGTAAAAACTTTAAAGAAGTAAACGGCAGTCTGCTCTGTATTAATACAGCATGCACAAAAAGCAGAGGCAAAGAGGAACCAATGTTATAATGCATAAAAATTTCTGAAAAGAAAAACTCAAGTATATACTAGATTTCACTTTAGGAAAAAATGTTAACGAGTGTTTCGTTTCAGAAATGTATACAAACTGTCACTTACTGAGCTCTAACCTTTGCTCCCCATGGCAATAGGGACTGGGAACATCATGCAAGCAGCACAGTCCCTCTCACTGAAAGGAGGGTGTACAGGTACATACTTCATGTTGATCACTTGTAACCCCATGTGGCAGACTGAAAAACCAGCTCCAGAGAGAACAGATTCCTGACCTCCACTTCAAAAATGAAGTCACTGTGACCAAGGACCATCGAGTTGAAAAAAGATTTTTTGTTTTTTTTTAAGAATGGAAAACAGAAGACCTCAAAAAGCCACACATACGCTTTTACTTACCAAGATGATCCCCCCAGAGACTTCCTTAATTTATGCCATTTATGCAGCTCTTTGTTAACCCCAGACTACTAAGTATTTTTAAACAATAGTATTCTCCAGCAGTGCTCAAGCGAAAACCCTGAAAGAAAACACAAAACAAAAGAAGTAGTCTATATGATACAAATCTATCCCAAAATAGCCAGTGTTTTTAGTGAAAAAACTTTTTTAAAATAATAAAACACTGAAATATTTTACTGCAAAAACCAAAACTGCTTACCACTTGTATTTATAATACAAAATATTTTGTAGATGGTAGGAACATAATTATTGTGCTGATATTAGAATATAAATGGTATAATTCATAAAAATTGAAACTCAGTAATTGTGACAATTTCAGGATATTCTCTAGGAAAATTCTGTGCCTGCCTCTACTATTCCTCTGGAGTTGCTCACTAGGAAGGATGACCCCAAAAACAGAAACTGAGGAAGAGGTAAGAAGAGACTGAAAGCTCAGAAAGGTGGAGAGCTTCAAGTTTATATGACATCTACTAGCCAGACACCAATACAAAACAGGATCCAGGGCTACCACCAAAGCAGAAAGCCAACACTGTCTCCTTCCCAGCAGCTGGCAGCAGGGAGATAGGAACCTCACTAGAACACTGCCCTTGGAATTAGTTAGTGGAGCTCTGGTCTCCCTCCCTATCTTTCACATGTATCTTTGAGCTCTCCCTCTGGGTAGATGTTTAGTAAATTTTTCAAGCCCTGCATACTTAGAAACACGAGTCAAAAAACACTGCAGAAGAAGTTACCATCTTGGCCTGGGAGGTTAGGTATTAGGGCTGTTGATTAATTGCAGTTAACTCAAGTGATTAACTAAAAAAAATTAATCATAATTAATCGCAGTTTCAATCACACTGTTAAACAATAGAATAACAATTTACATTTATTAAATATTTTGGAATTTTTAACATATATTTTCAATTATATTGATTTCAGTTACAACACAGAATGCAAAGTGTACACTGCTCACTATATTATTTTTATTACAAATATTTACACTGTAAAATAACAAAAGAAACGGTATTTTTCAATTCACCTCATACAAGTACTGTAGTGCAACCTCTTTATCATGAAACTTGAACTTACATATGTCAATTTTTTTGTGTTACATAACTACAGTCAAAAACAAAACAATGCAAAACTTCAGAGCCTAAAAGTCCACTCAGTCCTACTCCTTGTTCAGCCAATTGCTCAGACAAACAAGTTTGTTTACATTTATGGGAAATAATGCTGCCCACTTCTTATTTACAGTGTCACCAGAAAGTGAGAACAGGCATTCATATGGGACTTTTGTAGCCAGCATTGCAAGGTATTTACGTGCCAGATATGCTAAACGTTCATATGTCCCTTCATGCTTCAGCCACCATTCCAGAGGATATGCTTCCATGCTGATGACGCTAGTTAAAAAAATAATGCGTTAATTACATTTGTGACTGAACTCCTTGGGGGAGAATTATAGGTCTCTGGCTGTGTTTTACCTGCATTCTGCCATTGATTTTATGTTATAGTAGTCTCGGATGATGACTCACTAGATGTTGTTCGCTTTAAGCACACTTTTGCTGCAGATTTGACAAAACGCAAAGAAGGCACCAATGTGAGATTTCTAAAGATAGTACAGCACTCGACCCAAGGTTTAAGAATATGAAGTGCCTTCCAAAATTTGAGGGAGAAGGTGCGCAGCCTGTTTTCAGAAGTCTTAAAAGAGCAACACTCCAATGCGGAAACTACAAAACCCAAACCACCAAAAACGAAAATCAACCTTCTGCTTGTGGCATCTGACTCAGATGATGAAAATGAACATGCATCGGTCTGCACTGCTTTGGATTGTTATCGAGCAGAACCCATCATCAGCATGGACGCATGTTCTCTGGGATGGTGGTTGAAACATGAAGGAACATATGAATCTTTAGCGCATCTGGCATGTAAATATCTTGCGACGATGGCTACAGCAGGGCCATGCGAATGCCTCTTCTCACTTTTAGGTGACATTGTGAACAAGAAGCAGGCAATAACATCGTCTCCTGCAAATGTAAACAAACCTGTTTGTCTGAGCGATTGGCTGAACAAGAAATAGGACTGAGTGACTTGTAGGCTCTGAAGTTTTGCATTGTTTTATTTTTGAATATAGTAATTTTTTGTACATAATTCTACATTTGTAAGTTCAACTTTCATGATAGATTGCACTACAGTACTTGTATTACGTGAATTGAAAAATATTATTTCTTTTGTTTTTTACAGTGCAAATATTTGTAATCAGAAATAAATATAAAGTGAGTGCTGTATACTTTGTATTCTGTGTTGTAATTTAAATCAATATAATTGAAAATGTAGAAAACATCCAAAAATATTTAAATAAATTACATTCTATTATTGTTTAACAGTGCAATTAATCCTGCAATTAACCACGATTAATTTTTTTTATTGTGAAATTAATCACAATTAATTTTTTTAATTGTTTGACAGCCCTAGATGTAATGTTAAACACAAATTGAGACTTGAAGTGGCAAAAATCTACAGGGTCTCCACCTAAGATGACACAGTGCCAGGATTAAGTAACAGTTTAGGTAGAAGGTCACGTGCATAAAGACTGATCTCTCTCTCCAAATAATGTAGTAAGAGGGATGGCCAGAGACATTGTGAGACAGTGAAATAATCTTAAAGATCTTAGGTAGAATTATGATACATTTGAGAGAAGTGCAGTTGATGTTTAATACTTTATTTTAAACACACATCAATATTAGATGTAACTGATCACTTGCCAGGAATTTGCTATGTGAACTGCAGAGGCTGAGGTGAATTGTTATGAAGTTCCCACAGTGGATGTTTTACACTTCCCCTTTATGCCTAGCATTAATGGTATAAGCCACCATGGCTAAACTTAACTTAAAATATTAGGAAAAGATAAGTTCTTGGCGACCATCCAGAAGTTAATGGCTACAATTAAGATTATCATAATGTTTAAATTAGAGTTTGTAGCAATAAATATTAAACAGGTTCGAGAACTGTTGACTGTTTATATTATTCAGCCAACAGCTCTTCCCATAATCCTGGTTTCAGAGTAACAGCCGTGTTAGTCTGTATTTGCAAAAAGAAAAGGAGTACTTGTGGCACCTTAGAGACTAACCAATTTATTTGAGCATAAGCTTTCGTGAGCTACAGCTCACAACTCACGAAAGCTTATGCTCAAATACATTGGTTAGTCTCTAAGGTGCCACAAGTACTCCTTTTCTTTTTCCCATAATCCTGAAACAATAAAATTTTGCAAAAAAATAATAATAATCTTTCTTCCATATTTCCACAATGTGTGAAAATGCAATTTGTTAGGATGTAGGTGATCTTGGGTGTGAGGCATATTGATATGCTTTAGTGGAATTGTATTATGTTTTAAAATTCCATAATCTTCTTTGAAATTCACTGAAAAGAGTGATTCTAGATGATGTCCCTTGACATAGTTCCATCACCTGAGACATTGTAACTTTTATTGTACATAAAGCCAACTGATCAACTCAAGGCGTGACCAAAGAATAAGGAAGAGAGGAGGTAACTTTGGAAACAAATTCCAATTGCAACTAGTCACTTACCTAAAAAGACTACTATTTTCACAGGTTAGGTCCAAATAAAGGGAGATTTCCCGCCTACCCTACCCTGCCCAACCCTGCCCATTTATCACAAATTAATTTGAAGTGTCACCATTGTTCTTGGAACTGGCATCCTGTAAAACTGAATACCCGAATTGTGAATTACAATTAGCCAAATTGCTAGCGTCATGTGAAAGAGAACATTTCCATTTGGAAACCATACAAATACAACTTTCTGTTCCATAAGAAAGCCAGGGTTTTATAGTAATGCAGCATTTCATTAAGATAAACAGGCACACTCAAACAGTCATTAAACATACACAGTGAAATAATCAGTTAATGTATTTTTCTGAAAATAAACTGTGCTTTAGTTTGATTTTCCAAGTGCAGCTAAGGAACTAATTTTTAATTATGGAGAGATAGCTTGTCACAACATTGACTATGGACTTTCTACTGAAAGGTCACTTTACCCACAACTAAACAGATTTGGCTCAAGGTTCTCGTAATTACTTCTGCCAGAAAAGTCTTGGTAGTATTTATAAAATTTGGGTGTAATCAGACCAGGAATTCATGTTTTGAAATAAAAAGGTTTTAACTGCAAGCTTTTTTGCCAACTATTAAGGACAACTTGGCTGAAGAACTCCAAATCTGATTTATTCTGCTGTCCCCACTGTGAAAGTATTCTATGAACAAGTCTGCAAAAGTCCAGAAATTCTAAAATAGTCCATGTTTTAATGTACAAAAATACAGCACTAAGATACTACGAACAATTTGAACATCAAAGCTTCTGCATGAGACTGACAAATCCAATTGCCAGCAGCAACTAAGAGAATTTTCCCTGACAAGTAAGAAGGCATGTCAATTTTTGCACAATGTTAGCGTTCATTTTTAAATACATGTATTTTTAATCTTCAAAGTTAAGGTCTTTTTGTACCTGAGCCCACATACTGATGTGTTCCTGATTCTGCAAACAACACTAGTGTCTTCTACTGCTACAGCTTTGTCAGACAGAGGAAGAGTGAAATTAGCAAGACTGTTTTAAGAAAGCTGTGATCAGCAGTGAAGCTGAGAAGAATCATGTCAATTTCATTTTGCCACTGTCTAGGAAACCTATGACCCATAGGAGAGGCAAACACTGAAGCTGTTCACATGAGAGGACCAAAAGAAACAGAGAGAGAGAGAAAGAGGGAGTAAGAGATTTTCCTATGCTGCAGCCAAGAGACTAGGCAAGGAGCATCATAGCAGAAAGCTCCAAATGCACAACTGTCAAGAAGCTCCAGAGTGGAGGGAAAAGAGTTAGAATTCTCTCTCTCTCTCTTCCCAACAACCAGAAGCAAGTTTGAGAGGACTGAAAAGGGAGAGGCGGTGAAGTGCAAGGAGACTTAAAATTTTTCAGATGCCTATTAGTGCAATACAAAAGGTACAGTCCCACAGAGGGCCCAGTACAATGTTGGATTTATTTTTCAAAATTATTTTATTTACACTTATCTAAAATTGCATATCCAAGGCTTGCAGTTACACAGCACTTAGTAGCCAGAGTGAAAAATATCTGTACCCCTCCCACACATGCACACAAATTGAACAAACTCAAAATAGAGCACTCTCAATCCAAAATAAGCACATTATACTAACAGGTGTTAGTTTTAACTTTTTAAACGCTAAACAAGTTGTCACCTGGTTATAAGAGACTGCCCTCCTTCCCGTGTCATACTGCATCAATAAAAGTAAACTGAGGCACTTAATCTGGAGCTCCCTCATGATAAAAAAGGAGACAGCTATTACCAGGGTATTATCCATGCATTCCCCTCCATTCTCAAACTTCCTCCAAGTCCATTCAGATGCATTAACCTTCCAGTTACACTGCAATGTTCCACTGTTTTTCTTTCTTTATTTTTGTTGTTGTTGTTGTTGTTGCAGTAGTAAATGTATTTACTGCTAGTGCAACCAGGAAGTTAGCAATTTAGCTATGACGGAATGAGCATGTTTTTGTTATTTTGGATTAAGGTAGGATACTGTCCATTTTAATTGTACGGGTTTCCAGAGCAAAGGATGGGGGGCCTGCAAAAAAACCCAACACTAATAATAGCATCCGCACTGAAAGGAAATAAAAAAAATATTGAACTCTGGTGGACCAGTGGGTTGGAAGGAATTCAAGAGTCAAGGATCTCACCTTAAAAACCCTGCCACCAGCCCTCCTGTTAAATCAGAATCTTGTCTGATCTCTCAACTCCAGCAGTTTCACACAAGGAGAGAGACTGATTTTAAAAGATAGAATCCAAAATAGTTAGAGCTTCATGAATTTAACACGCCACCTTGGATTAGACCTAAAAAAGCAATTATAAACTAGCATGCACCAAGGAGCACTGCCCAAAACACACCTTCTGCAAGAAGCACTGCTACTCTAGACAATCACAGAGCTGAAAAGGGGTGGCAAGGTTACTACTTGGAAGGAGAAGTCAGTGCCCTATGAAGCAGAGATGAAAAATGTATATGCTTGGCCACTTCTACTATCTAGACAGCAGCTGGAGGTGGGAGGCATGGTTTCTCAGCAGGGTGCTGCCCCCCTGGACTTCAGTGATGCACATTCATTGACATCTTTTGTATTGGCCTCAGGCTTACCAGATCTAGTATGTTTCAAGCCAGTCTTCCCCCAATGTTCTCAAAAGTTATTAAAGGACCTTATGCCTGCACACAGTATAATGGGGTATGAGACTCATTTTCAGCGTTGAGTATTATACTGTCCAATGTTCTACATATTAGCATGTATACAAATTCACCACGGGAACAACCTATATAACTACAAATTAGCTTCTAAATAATGTAGTCTCTCTTGCGTAGGACAGAAACAAAAGCATCTTACCTACTGTACTTCAAATACACACCAACAACCTGTGCAACCCCTCTTTCCCAAATACAACCAAGTGATATCAGAATCTTCCAGTCATATTAACCCTTTGGCATCCTCAACAGTGCGGTTCCCTGCCGCTGCACACATCACAAACCCAGTACACCTACACAACTCAACTATGATTCAAACCATTACCTAGAATGCAGTGGATCTAGTACAAGAAGTCTAATATTATAGACTTTTTAGATATTATAGATTAACTGACAAAACATACTGGTTTTAATATGTTTAAACATTCATACTCAAGGTATACAGGGTTTAGTGGTGTCAACTCGGTGTCTTACTCAGACTTTTACTTACCTTACATGGACAGTGTCCAGGGCAGCATTGAGGTTGTTTGTTGAAATGTAACTGTGCAGTTCCACATTTTTAAGTGTTAGGCCATTGAACGTTTAATCTTAGTTTAGAAATGCCTGGCTTTCCAAAGTGTTTTGATTTTTGTTTTTAAGGGAGTAAATAACTATACCCCTCAGATTTGCCACTGTTATTAATGTAAGATTACCACATAAGCAGCAAGGCCACCACAGACAGTTCCTCTCCTGTAAGTTCTACCGAGGGGCAAGTTTGTCAGAGCATTACTGCCCCCAGAAGTAGCAACTGCAGGTTTCTCTTTAGGGTAAGTTTTAAGCCTGCTGAGGGACACTTTTATAAGTCCCAAGAGAATAGGAGGACTGTGAGCAGAAGCCAGAGTATGGTGCAGAAACCATGAAATATGACCTTAGTAGCAAAAGTTAGGATCACAGAACTACCACGCAAAAATGTCATGGTAAAGCCAGGACATTCTACGTTAATGTTAAAAGGAAGCAATACAGTTCAATGGATAGGATAGTAACATAAGGAGTCATGAGATTCATGTTCTAATTCCCAGCTCTGCTGTGAACTTGCTGTGTAACTGTAGGCAATGAGCCCAAAATGATCAAAAGCAACCACGAATATTAGGTGCCTGACTTGAACATCGACTATGTTCCTGAGGTGTTGACACACAACACTCCACATGAAGTCTATGGGAGCTCAAAGTACTCACCACCTCTGGAAAACAAAACCAAAAAAATAGACCATACGTGTCTAAAAGCTGAGCACGCAGAAGTTGCTGTTTCCATAATTAGAGGCCACTTTTGATCATTTCACTCTTTGTGGCCCAATTTCCCCATCTAAGGATGAAGAATGATGCTTAGGTCCTGGATACCTTAATATCACCTTTGTAAAGCTACAGTGAAAAATGCTCATGAGGGTTTAATATCATTATGATAACAACTTCACCATTATAGAAAAGACTGTATCTGAGATATTTTCCCTTTAAACTTTAAGTTATGCTAAGTATTTGCATCTTAATTAAGATGTGCAATATCCAACTTTAAAATCCAGACAAGGCTCACAGGACTAAAATTGAACTTGTCATAACCAGAATAGGGAGCACAACTGCCCAAGCAGGACACCCTTATGAAATCAGAGAAACCCAGAACCCACCATTTTCTATGACCAGGTCACTTAACGCAGTTAACTTTCTAAAAATAATGCAGACCTTACAACAAGAGGACAGAAAGTTGCTCTATTAATTTATTTTTAAAAGGGGTGAAGGAGGATTAAACTAAATGCATGAAATATTGCCTGTATTTGTTCAGAAACTAGAAATAGGAAGGATAATGGATCAAGAAAGAAAAGTTACAGGATCCACCAATCCCCATATGCAACAGTGTCACTGACACAAGTAAAGGCAGGATATTGGATCTGAGGGTTGAACAACCTGTACCAGCCCAGCAATGCTATGTTCTTTGAAGTTTAAGTGATGACATGAACATGAATGGTCTAGCCAGTTCAACATTCAACACCCTCCTACTAAACTGTGCTGGATCCAGTTTAAGGTGTCCATAACTGCAAACTGCAGATGTAAGAAAGCCAGTAGACAGACTGACAAGACATGTACCGATTCACAAACAAAGCATACCAACTTTGCTGCAAAGCTACAGTGCTGTGTTAACCCCCTAGGGAGAATGCTAGGAAACTGACACAAGTCCTCATCTCCCAGGTGGCTCTGGCTCAGACCTGGTCAAGCTGCTGACTGTGAATAACTGAGCCAGCTTTGTTCAGGGATCCAGGAGCACCACGACAGCGCAGGTGTGGACACTGCTGGGGCACCGAGCAGGGGGGCAGCCCCATCTCAGACCTGCAGTTTCTATACACGCTGGGACTTTCACAGGACCCTAAGGGAGTTCGGCACCCAAGCCACACTGAAATTCAACAGGAGAAGGGCGCCCCACGCCCTTAGGGTCCTTTACAAATCCCCGCCTTTAGTCCACCTGAGGGGCACCCCGCAAGGGGTGAAACCCAAGCGAGAGCCCAGCCCCGCTACCCGCAGGAGCCGGGCCCGGGCAGCAAGAGCGGGGCCAGCCCCCACGCGCGGAGCCAGGCCTCGGCCCCCTCCCCCAGCCCCACGCTCCCCCCTTCCCCGGCCCGGGGCACCCCCGAGCCAGCCCGCTCTCCGGGCGCAGCCCCGCTCCGTGCCCGGCCTCTGCCCTCCTCGGGCCGGGCCCACTCCCGCTGACACTCCCGGCCCCGCCTCCGCCCCCCGGCCCTGTCAGGCCTACTCCCCGCGATCCCGCGGCCCGGCCCCGCCCTCACCTGGGGGAGCCTCCGCCGTGTCCGCGGCGGGCAGCGGACGGAGGACCCGGCCTTGGGCCCGTCGCACCGGGGAAGGGGTCGGCCCGCTAGCTGCCAAGCGCCCAGGACACCCACGGCAGCCCGGCCGCAGCTCCGCCTCCTCCAGGCCACGTGACCGAGCGGGAGCGCGCCGGGAGACTGGCCAGCGCGCGCGTCGCGGCCGCTAGGAGCGCGCCTGTCGCCGGCCCTGGCTCTGCGCGCGCCGGGGCCGGAGAGTCGGGGAGCGTCTGACCCCCCCCGCCGTCACCCCCAAAACACACAGCCTGACCCCCTCCCCCGCTGAGAACCTGACCGCCCCGCCCAGACACCCCCAAAACACACAGCCTGACCCCCTCCCCAGCTGAGAACCTGACCGCCCCGCCCAGACACCCCAAAACACACAGCCTGACCCCCTCCCCCGCTGAGAACCTGACCGCCCGGCCCAGTCACCCCCAAAACACACAGCCTGACCCCCTCCCCCGCTGAGAACCTGACCGCCCCGCCCAGTCACCCCCAAAACACACAGCCTGACCCCCTCCCCCGCTGAGAACCTGACCGCCCCGCCCAGTTACCCCCAAAACACACAGCCTGACCCCCTCCCCCGCTGAGAACCTGACCGCCCCGCCCAGTCACCCCCAAAACACACAGCCTGACCCCCTCCCCCGCTGAGAACCTGACCGCCCCGCCCAGACACCCCAAAACACACAGCCTGACCCCCTCCCCCGCTGAGAACCTGACCGCCCAGCCCAGTCACCCCCAAAACACACAGCCTGACCCCCTCCCCCGCTGAGAACCTGACCGCCCCGCCCAGACACCCCCAAAACACATAGCCTGACCCCCTCCCCCGCTGAGAACCTGACCGCCCCGCCCAGACACCCCAAAACACAGCCTGAACCCCCCCACTGAGAACCTGACCGCCCCGCCCAGACACCCCAAAACACACAGCCTGACCCCCTCCCCCGCTGAGAACCTGACCGCCCCGCCCAGACACCCCAAAACACACAGCCTGAACCCACCCACTGAGAACCTGACCGCCCCGCCCAGACACCCCCAAAACACACAGCCTGAACCCACCCACTGAGAACCTGACCGCCCCGCCCAGACACCCCCAAAATACACAGCCTGAACCCCACCCCAGCTGAGAACCTGATCGCCCCGCCCAGTCACCCCCAAAATACACAGCCTGACCCCCTCCCCCGCTGAGAACCTGACCGCCCCGCCCAGACACCCCCAAAACACACAGCCTGACCCCACCCCCGCTGAGAACCTGACTGCCCCGCCCAGACACCCCCAAAACACACAGCCTGACCCCACCCCCACTGAGAACCTGACCTTCCTACCCAGACACACACCCAGGGTACAGCCTGACCCCCCGCCCCGTGAGCCTGACCCCCCCCCGAGAGCCTGACCGCCCCTCCCAGACACCCTCAAGGCACAGTCTGACCCACCCCATGAGCCTGACCGCTCTGCCCAGAGACCCCCAAAACACATAGCCTAAATCCCACCCACTGAGAACCTGACCGCCCCGCCCAGACGCCCCCAAAACACACAGCCTGACCCCCCGCACTGGGAACCTGACCACCCCGCCCAGACACCCCCAGGGCACAGCCTGACACCCCCCGCACTGAGAACCTGACTGCCCCGCCCAGACACCCCCAGGGCACCGCCTGACCCGCCCCGTGAGCCTGACCGCCCCACCCAGACACCCGCAAAACGCACAGCCTGACCCCTCCCCCACTGAGAACCTGACCGCCCCGCCCAGTCACCCCCAAAACACACAGCCAGACCCCCTCCCCCGCTGAGAACCTGACCGCCCCGCCCAGTCACCCCCAAAACACACAGCCTGACCCCCCCCACTGAGAACCTGGCCGCCCCGCCCAGACACCCCAAAACACACAGCTTGAACCCCACCCCAGCTGAGAACCTGACCGCCCCGCCCAGACACCCCAAAACACACAGCCTGAACCCCACCCCCGCTGAGAACCTGACCGTCCTACCCAGACACACCCCCAGGGTACAGCCTGACCCCCCGCCCCGTAAGCCTGACCCCCCCCCCCGAGAGCCTGACCGCCCTTCCCAGACACCCTCAAGGCACAGTCTGACCCACCCCATGAGCCTGACCGCCCCGCCCAGACACCCCAAAACATATAGCCTAAACCCCACCCACTGAGAACCTGACCGCCCCGCCCAGACGCCCCCAAAACACACAGCCTGACCCCCCCGCACTTGGAACCTGACCACCCCGCCCAGACACCCCCAGGGCACAGCCTGACACCCCCCGCACTGAGAACCTGACTGCCCCGCCCAGACACCCCCAGGGCACCGCCTGACCCGCCCCGTGAGCCTGACCGCCCCACCCAGACACCCGCAAAACACACAGCCTGACCCCTCCCCCACTGAGAACCTGACTGTCCCGCCCAGACACCCCGAAAACACACAGCCTGAGCCCCACCAACTGAGAACCTGACTGCCCTGCCCAGACACCACAACGCACAGCCTCACCCCCCCACTGAGAACCTGACCGCCCCGCCCAGACACCCCCAGGGCACAGCCTGACCTCACCCCGTGAGCCTGACTGCCCCGCCCAGACACCCCCAAAACACACAGCCTGACCCCCCACACTGAGAACTTGACTGCCCCGCCTAGACACCCCCAAAACACACAGCCTGACCCACTTGCCACTGAGAACCTGACCACGCCGCCCAGACACGCCCAGGGCACAGCCTGACCCCCGCCCCGAGAGTCTGACCGCCCCGCCCAGACACCCAGGGCACAGCCTGACCCCCCCCCCCAGAGTCTGACCGCCCCGCCCAGACACCCCAGGGCACAGCCTGACCCCCTGCCACCCGGACAGCCTGACCCCACTCACAGACAACCTGACCGACCCGCCAGACACCCCCAGGGCACAACCTGCCCCCCCCCTCCCCGGAGAGCCTGACCGCCCCGCCCAGACACCCCCAGAGCACAGCCTGACCCCCACTGAGAGCCTGACCACCACCACCCCCAGACACCCCCAGGGCACACTCTGACCCCCACTGAAAGCCTAACCCCCCAATGTCCCAGGGCAGTGTCTGACCCCCCTGAGTGCGCCCCCGACACCCGCAGGGCACAGCCTGACCCCCCCACCGAGAACCTGACTCACCAGATTCCACCTGGAGCATAGTCTGACCCCCCTCAAGTGGGCCCCTGAGACCCCCAGGGCACAGTCTGACCCCTCCACTTGGAGAAACTCCTGACACCCCCAGGGCACTGCCTGACGTCCCCCCCCCCCCAGCATCAAAGACATCCCTTGGGTTGGGGACCTCCCCTCCAGCTGCTTGGGAAGACCCCTCAGTCCACACAGTGAAGAGGAGCAGGAAGGAAGATCATTCCTCTTCTCCATGGAGATAGCACCACTCCACAGCCACCTCCATTCACCCAAAACTCCTTCCCTCCCCCCCCCCATACACCACCCGCTTAGCCTGAAATTATGAGAGATTCCCGCTCCACCCCTGCTGAGAGATCTGCACCCCACCATACATCCCTTCACCCCACTGAGCCAGGCTTTGCAATGAAACCCACATTAAAAGCCCTTCCCCCACCAATGAGTGAAACTTGAGGAGAACACCCATCCTGCTCGGCACTTAGAGTGACCAGATGTCCCAATTTTTTACCAGCAGTCTCGATATTTGGGACTTTTTTTTATATGGGCTCCTATTACCGCCCATCCCCATCCTGATTTTTCACACTTGCTATCTGGTCACCCTATAGGCACCCCTGATAACTACACACCACACCCTATGGCAGAATTGTACCTTTAACAACAGTGTACTACGTGAGAGGAAAATCTCCCTCCCAGTCAGTGAAACAACAAAAGTTTTAAATACTGCCCTAAAATGTATCTCACTTGAGGAGCAGCCCCCCACAACTCCAAGCCACTGAGACTTGCCTCATACCTTATGACTTAGGATGCTGTTGGTTTTGTAACCAATTCTGTAAATAAACAGAAGGCATTTCCTGGACCATGCTGTAAAGGAAAATGGAAACCTTTACAGAAAACTAGTAGGTAGTAATATGTGAATACCGATAGTGCTTCCCTCTGAGGATCTCAAAGCACTTAATAAACATTATTAGATCATGCCTCACAACATCTCTCGGGGGTAAGTATTGTTAGCTTTGTTTTACAGATGGGTAAACTGAGACACTTAGGCCATGTCTATATTACCGCTTTTGTCACTATAACCTATGTCGCCCAGGGGTGTGAAAAAAACACACCCCTGAGCAACATAAGTTATACTGACAGAAGCGCCGGTGTGGACAGAGCTAAGTCAGAGGGAGAGCTTCTCCTGTGACATAGCTACTGCCGCTGCTGAGGGTGAATTTATGATGTCCATGAGAGAGCTCTCTCCTGCCTGCATAGAGCGTCTACACATGCAATCTTACAGTGGTGCAGCTGCATTGGTACAGCTGTGCCGCTGTAAGCTTGCTAGTGTAGACATGGTCTTAGACTTGTCAAAGGTCACAATGGGGATTTTTAAAATGTGTGTGTATGGAGCTAATTAGTAGGTCCTCAGTACTGCAAGCTGTTCCATATGGGCAGATCTCTGCACTTGTATGGAGAGCCAGTGACTTCAGTGAGTCTTTGCAAAGGATAAAGGTCTACCTGCGCAGAATAGCTTGAAAGATCAGCAGCTACAGGATTTTGTGCCTAATGCTACAAACCTGTATTCATATGAGTAGTGCTAAGGTGATACAGGACGTCTGTGACATTGGGAACAGAAGTCAGATCTTCTGCATGAACTCTCAGGCAACCAAGACTCAAATAGGGATTTAGGCCCAGATTCGCAGAGGTATTTAGGCTCCTAACTTCTGTTGAAATTAATGGAAGTTAGGAACCTAGCTACCATTGTGGATCTGGGCCTTATAGCTCAAGTCAACACCCTTTCTGGAGGTGCGTTCTTGGTGCTTTTCATTGGAGAACATTTGTTCATCTAGTCCCTTGGGCCCTGATCATCAAAGGATCTAGGCCTTTGGGAGTTAAGCACCTAAATACCTTTGAGGATCTGGGCTTTAGTACCTGTTTTTTTCCTCTGGGTCATACTGGCGGCCTTTGTCTGCCTACAGCCTGCTGAAAAATGAAGGAAAACTCGCTATGAGGGGATTCCTTCTGACATCTCAACAGAAGAGAGGGAGGGAGCCTCATTCAGAATCTGAGAAGAAGAGGAGTTTTAGGCACATTTAATTTTACGCCAGTGAGTTCCTGTTTGCCTGGAATATTGTTCATAAGAATAGCAGCTCCCTATGCTCTGGTTTATTCAATTTCCTATCTATTAAGGCAATGTACACATCGAACGTTTGCAATCCTGAGAAGCCAGCAATACTTAAATTTAGACCGGACCTCTTTAGGGTCTGTCATAAATATAAAGGGAAAGGTAAACCCCTTTAAAATCCCTCCTGCCCGGAGGAAAAATCCTCTCACCTGTAAGGGGTTAAGAAGCTAAAGGTAACCTCGCTGGCACCTGACCAAAATGACCAATGAGGAGACAAGATACTTTCAAAAGCTGGGAGGAGGGAGAGAAACAAAGGGTCTGTGTCTGTCTATATGCTGCTTTTGCAGGGGATAGAACAGGAATGGAGTCTTAGAACTTTTAGTAGGTAATCTAGCTAGGTATGTGTTAGATTATGATTTCTTTAAATGGCTGGGAAAAGAACTGTGCTGAATAGAATGACTATTTCTGTCTGTGTGTCTTTTTTGTAACTTAAGGTTTTGCCTAGAGGGATTCTCTATGTTTTGAATCTAATTACCCTGTAAGGTATCTACCATCCTGATTTTACAGAGGTGATTCTTTTACTTCTATTTCTATTAAAAGTCTTCTTGTAAGAAAACTGAATGCTTTTTCATTGTTCTCAGATCCAAGGGTTTAAGTCTGTGGTCACCTATGCAACTTGGTGAGGATTTTTGCCAAACCTTTCCCAGGAAGTGGGGTGCAAGGGTTGGGAGGATTTTGGGGGGAAAGACATGTCCAAACTACGTTTCCCAGTAAACCCAGTTAGAGTTTGGTGATGGCAGTGGATATTCCAAGGACAAAGGATAAAATTAATTTGTACCTTGGGGAAGTTTTAACCTAAGATGGTAAAAGTAAACTTAGGAGGTTTTCATGCAGGTCCCCACATCTGTACCCTAGAGTTCAGAGTGGGGGAGGAACCTTGACAGGGTCTGAAAATCTTCCTTTTACCACTCCTGTTTTCAAACCTTCTTCTGTGCTGCCCCCAATGTGGGAAGCCCCTCTTCATGTTCTAATCTCCACCAAACCCACAAAACCAGTCCATGCTGAAAGAAATTAAGTATTAGATTATAATCTTTTTTTTAAAAAAAAACAGCAATCAAAAAACCCCTACCTTCTCTAGGTTTCCTTCTGCACCCTGTACTCTCGTGTCTAGGTTGCAAACTCCTTGAGGCAGATACTGTTGTAATTTGTGTGTCTAGGTTAGCACCCAACACATTATCAATGCATAAATAACAATAACTAGCCAGATGCATTATTTTTCAATGGAAGAGTTTAACTGATGGTATGATACCATATGTGATGATTTGTCATCACTCTACCCTTTGAGCTAATCATGTAAATGCTCTAATTTCATGATCTGGCCCTGGGAGACTTGTCTATGTAGACAAGCTGGCTTCATAGAATCATAAAATATCAGGGTTGGAAGGGACCTCAGGAGGTCATCTAGTCCAACCCCCTGCTCAAAGCAGGACCAATCCCCAATTAAATCATCCCAGCCAGGGCTTTGTCAAGCCTGACCTTAAAAACTTCTAAGGAAGGAGATTCTACCACCTCCCTAAGTAATGCATTCCAGTGTTTCACCACCCTCCTAGTGAAGAAGTTTTTCCTAATATCCAACCTAAACCTCCCCCACTGCAACTTGAGACCATTACTCCTTGTCCTGTCCTCTTCTACCACTGAGAATAGTCTAGAACCATCCTCTCTGGAACCACCTCTCAGGTAGTTGAAAGCAGCTATCAAATCCCCCCTCATTCTTCTCTCCTGCAGACTAAACAATCCCAGTTCCCTCAGCCTCTCCTCATAAGTCATGTGTTCCAGACCCCTAATCATTTTTGTTGCCCTTCGCTGGACTCGCTCCAATTTATCCACATCTTCTTGTAGTGCAGGGCCCAAAACTGGACACAGTACTCCAGATGAGGCCTCACCAATGTCGAATAGAGGGGAACGATCACGTCCCTTGATCTGCTCGCTATGCCCCTACTTATACATCCCAAAATGCCACTGGCCTTCTTGGCAACAAGGGCACACTGCTGACTCATATCCAGCTTCTCGTCCACTGTCACCCCTAGGTCCTTTTCTGCAGAACTGCTGCTGAGCCATTCGGTCCCTAGTCTGCAGCTGTGCATTGGGTTCTTCGGTCCTAAGTGCAGGACCCTGCACTTATCCTTATTGAACCTCATCAGATTTCTTTTGGCCCAATCCTCCAATTTGTCTAGGTCCCTCTGTATCCTATCCCTGCCCTCCAGCGTATCTACCACTCCTCCCAGTTTAGTATCATCTGCAAATTTGCTGAGAGTGCAATCCACACCATCCTCCAGATCATTTATGAAGATATTGAACAAAACCGGCCCCAGGACCGACCCCTGGGGCACTCCACTTGACACCGGCTGCCAACTAGACATAGAGCCATTGATCACTACCCGTTGAGCCCGACAATCTAGCCAACTTTCTACCCACCTTATAGTGCATTCATCCAGCCCGTACTTCTTTAACTTGCTGACAAGAATACTGTGGGAGACCGTGTCAAAAGCTTTGCTAAAGTCAAGAAACAATACATCCACTGCTTTCCCTTCACCCACAGAACCAGTAATCTCATCATAGAAGGCGATTAGATTAGATTAGTCAGGCATGACCTTCCCTTGGTGAATCCATGCTGACTGTTCCTGATCACTTTCCTCTCATGTAAGTGCTTCAGGATTGATTCTTTGAGGACCTGCTCCATGATTTTTCCAGGGACTGAGGTGAGGCTGACTGGCCTGTAGTTCCCAGGATCCTCCTTCTTCCCTTTTTTAAAGATTGGCACTACATTAGCCTTTTTCCAGTCATCTGGAACTTCCCCCGTTCGCCACGAGTTTTCAAAGATAATGGCCAATGGCTCTGCAATCACAGTCGCCAATTCCTTTAGCACTCTCGGATGCAACTCGTCCAGCCCCATGGATTTGTGCATGTCCAGCTTTTCTAAATAGTCCCTAACCACCTCTTTCTCCACAGAGGGCTGGCCATCTACTCCCCATGTTGTGATGCCCAGCACAGCAGTCTGCGAGCTGTCCTTGTTAGTGAAGACAGAGGCAAAAAAAGCATTGAGCACATGAGCTTTTTCCACATCCTCTGTCACTAGGTTGCCTCCCTCATTCAGTAAGGGGCCCACACTTTCCTTGGCTTTCTTCTTGTTGCCAACATACCTGAAGAAACCCTTCTTGTTACTCTTGACATCTCTTGCTAGCTGCAGCTCCAGGTGCGATTTGGCCCTCCTGATTTCATTCCTACATGCCCGAGCAATATTTTTATACTCTTCCCTGGTCATATGTCCAACCTTCCATTTCTTGTGAGCTTCTTTTTTATGTTTAAGATCCGCTAGGATTTCACCGTTGAGCCAAGCTGGTCGCCTGCCATATTTACTATTCTTTCGACTCATCGGGATGGTTTGTCCCTGTAACCTCAACAGGGATTCCTTGAAATACAGCCAGCTCTCCTGGATTCCTTTCCCCTTCATGTTAGTCCCCCAGGGGATCCTACCCATCCGTTCCCTGAGGGAGTAGAAGTCTGCTTTCCTGAAGTCCAAGGTCCATATCCTGCTGCTTACCTTTCTTCCCTGTGTCAGAATCCTGAACTCAACCAACTCATGGTCACTGCCTCCCAGATTCCCGTCCACTTTTGCTTCCCCCACTAATTCTTCCCTGTTTGTGAGCAGCAGGTCAAGAAAAGCTCCCCACCAGTTGGCACGTGGAATCAGAGTCCAACTGTGAGGTTTTGAGTGCCCTTAGCATCTTAAAGAATTGGAGCCTTTGTAGAGAGTAGGGGATGACGCTTTTCCATATATTGTCTAATTGGGGCTCTGTAAAATACCTTTTCCTGTGGGCTGTATATCCCTGTAAAGAATGCCGGAGCTGCCATGAACACTATACGATTAAAATTAAGCAGCCTTTTTTTGACAAAGAACCAGTTCTCCATCAGAGAATCCAGAGATCAGCTTCTCCATGCAGGTGAGGGGAAACGTTCCCCAAGGCTGGAGTAGGGGGAGGTGGCATCAGGGTGAAGTGGGTTGGTCTGAATGGGAGACTCCCAATGCAGGACTATGTAGAAAGCATCTGTAGCTGGCAGTCCAACTGTGGTGTCTTGTTGACAGTCTGAGTTTCACCTTAATTTGTCAGACCAGCAAATCAAATGTGATTCATCAGTTGCAGACACACTTGAGTGGGAGTCAGGGCCATTGCAGGAGGCTCAGAGTCAGAGGGATTTTAAGTGGGGGAATAATAAGGAGTAATAGATGGAGGAGAGGGGAAATTATTTGCGGGGAGGGAGAAAGAAGACTTTCTGTCAGTGAACTAAAGGAGGGTTGCAGGCTGAGGCAGCTGTGAAAGGAGCAGTACTGGTTGTTTCTCTCCCAACAGTACATCTTTATGCTCAGACAGGCCACCTCTACAGTGACTTGTGCATTGTGGGACAGATTCCCAGAGTGCATTGCAACTGAACTGATTTAGGAAAGCACTAGTGTGTTCATGGGGCTGCAATGCATGGCTTCTCAAAAGGTTCAGCATGGCTAGTGTGGACAAACAGAATCATTTGTCCTTTAACCAGTTGTATCTGAGCAGGTAAAATACAAACCACTCAGCTCTCTACTATAGGTCTATCCAATGGTGTCACTTCAGTGCTGCTCCTCCGCTTTCCCCCAGTAGCTGAATTTCACTCCTGAGGCTGTTCTAATTTGAGCCAAAGGGACCCAAAATATGAAGAAGTACAAAGGTGGCCGAAGGCTCCTCCATTCTGTTCCTGTGCTGAGCACTGCTTGAGCCTATGGCTTTAGTAGGGTTACTCCTGATTTACCCAGGTGGGAGTGAGATCAGAATCAGGCCCAGTGTTTTTAAGAACAGCCACAGGGATGTGTAGCCTAGGAGGGAAATTTGAGCATAGTCCTAAGAGAGGCTCTTTCTCACCTGTTTGTAAGAAAAGAGTAAATATTTCTTTTTTTTTTAAATGTTAAGAGCAGTATCCCCTTTAACACGTCGACATATACCATTTGTTTTTCCATTTGAAACAAATGTACCACAACCCTGGAAAGACATTCGTGATATGAGAAATAGAAGTGCACATTTATTAACCTTGCAAACAAAATCTTGTTTAGTTTAGTTGAAAAAGTAGAGCCTCAAAATGTGGACCCAAATTGGGGATGTTTGGATCTGGGGCTCCTGTGCTGGCTCCTTCTATAAAATACACTGAGATCTAGGTTCTTTGGGGCAGGGATTGTTTCTCACTAGATCGGGGTTGGCAACCTTTCAGAAGGGGTGTGCCGAGTCTTCATTTATTCACTCTAATTTAAGGTTTCGCGTGCCAGTAATAATAATCCATGCTGAGCTGCACCCCCTCTTGGCCCTGACTGCACCCCTCACTGCCCCAGGCTGGGGCCAGAAGGCCACAGCTGGGGGCAGCTGCAGAGCCCAGGGCCAGCGGCCTGGACCCCAGGTCAGCAGCAGAGCCCCCCAGACCAGTGGCCAGGACCCAGGACCGGCAGTGGGCTGAGAGGGACCAGTGGCCAGAACCCCAGCTGGCAGGGGGCCGGCAGCTGGTACCCCAGGCCAGCAGTGGAGCCCCTGGGACTGGTGGCTGTGACCCGGGCCCAGCAGCGAGCTGAGCGGGGCTGATGGATGGAACCCCGGCTGGCAGGGGGCTGGCGGCCAGTATCCCAGGCCAGCAGCAGAGCCCCCGGGACCGGTGGCCAGGCCCCGGGCAGTGTGCCACTGAAAATCGACACATGTGCCATAGGTTGCCGACCCCTGCACTAAATGTACATAGAGTCCCTAGTGCAATGGGGCCCCGATCTCAGTTTTGGGCCTCTAGGTGCTACAGTGATATAAATAATAATACAATGCAATCTATCAATAGAACACTGTAAAGGATGAAACAAGTACATTGTGAGTGCATAATACAAAAAGAAAACTGCATTTATTTCAGCCTTTTTTCATTGTATGTGAAAAAATACACAGATACATGTGATTTCAATACAATCAAAGTCACGGCTATGATTACAATGCATTTTCATAGGTCAGTATTTTCAAAAAAAAAGAAATGATCCTGTACAGTAAATGTGACATCGTTACACTTGTATTCATGACCATGTATGGATTTTCGAAAATGAAATACTATGTTACAATTTTGTTCTAAGAACTTAATCTCTCCATGCCCCCAGAGGAACCGCAAAGAGCGATTCCTAATCTAGAATATGTACGTGGCCTCTTGGACAAATGTGGGGAGAGGGAGTGGGAGGCAGATATGTTTTGATGAGATTTTAATTGCTTTCTTACCAATCTGCACATACTTCTGTCTAGGTAGGAAAAAGGAAGCTGAGCATGTAGCTATCGAAGTGATGGGCACAGTATTGGTTAGCTATACTAGAAGGACCAGCTCTGTGAAGTGTTCTTGCAGCTGCTGATTTGAGACCCCTCTTGTGGAGGATTTGCACAAAGCTGAGGGACTGTCCTCAGTTGGATGAACTTCCTCATTATCTTGAAGGGCTTCAGCCTGCAAGAAGGTACTGCCATTGAGGGACTTTCTCCCTCCTAAGTATCCTTGTGGAAATCATTCCCTTCTGCACAAGGGCTGAACAGTGGAGGGCTCTTTGTTGGCAGATAGCCTCATTATTGGAGGTGCCACCATTGAACCTCCTCATCTGCTCTATACACAGAGGCTTTTTTTTTTTTAAGGCTCATTACAATCTATTACTCCTTCTGAAAGCTACCCTGGCCCTCCCAATGTGCTCTTTTCTCTGGCCTATAACAATGAGAAGCCCTTTGCTGATGTATAGAACTTTCTCAAAACCATTGCAAAGTAAACATTCACCCACTATAACAGCACTTTCCACTAAGTCAGATTTTTAATAGGTAAAAAAACCCAACCTTCTTATTGCTGATTTCTGCTATAATTTTGTCCTCTATGAAAAGGTTATGAGTTTTATCTAGTTATGCTTAAGAGGCCTGATTCGTCTTTCCCTCAAACTAATGTAAATCCAGAGTAAATCTACTGAAGTCCCTGGAGTTGCACTGGTGTGAAACTGATGTAAGTGAGGGGAAAATCGGGCCCCAAATCCTTCTTCAGTTTCTGGGGTAGGCCTTGGAGTCTACAACCTTTTTGAGCAGAACTGTTCTAGAGAAAAAAGAAAAAGAGTACTTGTGGCACCTTAGAGACTAACCAATTTATTTGAGTATAAGCTTTCGTGAGCTACAGCTCATTTCATCGGATGCATAAAAGTGGAAAATGCAGTGAGGATATTTTTATACACACAGACCATGAAAAAATGGGTGTTTATCACTACAAAAGGTTTTCTCTCCCCCCACCCCACTCTCAGCAGGGTGAGCTTATACTCAAATAAATTGGTTAGTCTCTAAGGTGCCACAAGTACTCCTTTTCTTTTTGCGAATACAGACTAACACGGCTGTTACTCTGAAACCTGTTCTAGAGAAAACCACCAGCAATTCAGAGAGCATCTCCACTGCAAATCTGATAGCTAACGGCTGAACCACTTAATACAGGAAAAGGGCTTCATAATTTTCCAGTCTTAGTCAAGGAACCAAGAGCTCACTAAGAAAGGTATTAGCACAGCTATTTTGAAAACCGATTGACGGTGCTCTGACTTCCCTTATACCATTTTACATCAACATAAACTCTACTGATTTCAGTGAAGTTGCTCCCGATTTACACAGGTGTGAAATCAGAATTAGACCCATTCACTGTTTGTAGACTTGAGTGGCGGAATGAGGAAGGCAAAATTCATAGAGGTATAGATTCCAAGGCCAGAAGGGACCATTGTGATAATCTAGTTTGACCTCCTGTGTAACACAGGCCAGAGAACTTCCCCAAAATAATTCATAGAAAAACATGCAATCTGGATTTTAAAATTGTCAGTGATGGACAAATGGCTGTACTCAGTGCTTAAGCTGTGCCTGAGCTGAGCTCTGGCATCTGTAGACTTGGCAGTTCATAGTCCCAGCACCTCTGGGCTTGCTGAACCTGTTATGAATATAAAAAAAATTTACTGGAGCCCCAGCACCTCTTTCATTACAAATTAAGAACAGATTCTCCAGAACAGAAGAGGGAATGTAAGGTAAAACAAAATAATTGTTACACATACACAGGTTGCTTAATGTCATTCTTACCCATTGTATATATCCTTACCTTTAGAGCTTTATACATAGCTGTCTGTGTTTCACACAATTGGGAGTGCAAATGCACTACTGTATTTAAAACCACTGAAATGTTGCTCTGAAGCTGCATTCATTAACTGCACTGAGCTTCTGTGGGAAATTATTAATTAATTGACTCCACGCTCACGGCCAGATTCTGATCTCCATCATTCCTGATGTACAATAGAGTATTACTCTAATTTTACAACATTGTAAAGGGGTGGTAAAGAGTTTGACCCTCATTGCTTTTTCGGTCACTTCCAAGATCATGATACAAATGGGAAAGGCATTTTTTACCAAAATGTAACGTCAATTGTCTTCATAACACTTCGGGCCATGTCTTACTATTCATAGAATCATAGAATATCAGGGTTGAAAGGGACCTCAGGAGGTCATCTAGTCCAACCCCCTGCTCAAAGCAGGACCAATCCCCAATTTTTGCCTCTGATCCCTAAATGGCCCCCTCAAGGATTGAACTCACAACCCTGGGTTTAGCAGGCCAATGCTCAAACCACTGAGCAATTATTGTTCTCTGCGGAGAGCTCCCCAGTGATATCAAGGCTGAATTCTGCATAAAGACAACAGGTCAAATTCTGCTCTCATGTTGTAGCAAATTGAGAATAACTCCATTGAAGTCAATGGAATTACTGCATATTAACATATATATTCCTAAAAGCAGAATTTGTCTCTAAGGTTAGAATATGGCCCTTTAATTTCACAATGTTTGTCTCATTTCTACATGAGGAAATACTACGCATTTTCTAGTACAATTAATTAAACTGAAATTAACTAGAATGAAATTCAGTGGATCTTGCCATACTAGATTGACTACCAAGATTAGAGATGCTGGTCCTAGCAGAAATTTTCTGACCAAGCTTCAATGACAAGTGACTCTTTGTCAAATATATGCTATCCTGACACCACTTTTTAACCAGAGTGAATAGGAAACTATTCATAAGACCTTTGTTTCTGTTAGATGTGGCCTTTGGGTATAATACCATCTCCCTGTTTCTTTTCATTTTCTCACCTTTGCAGTATAGGCCCTGATCCAGCAGAGCACTTAGGAAAATGCTTTAATTTTACTGCATTTGAATAATCCTACTGAAACTCCACATTGGGACACTTAAGTGCTCTGTTGGATCGGAACCAGTGTCTTTACTTGTAAAAGGACCTTCAGGGCTCAGCGTCAGAACTATACTGGTGAAAAGAAGAATTCAATTGGCACATAGGACTTTTATCTTTCCAACTGAGCTGTTAAGTAATGTGCACTCTTTTGGAGCACTATAAAGAACAATTCCTGGAACACTTGTTTTACAATCATGTTCAGTAAACCTCCATATATGGGGGATAGATCATTGCTGCCACTGTCCTAGAAAAATCCCAGATTTCAGCCCATGAGGATCAAGGCACAAAAATGCCTCCCTCCCTTCCCTAGTAAGCCTTACGAAGTCTGCTCCAAACCATGCGTAGTGTTATGAAAGCGGCATGCTGCTTTCACTACAGCACTTCTCCTTTCTCCTGCAGAACTTCTTGGCTGATGACTGACCCACACTGAGTCATAGGAATTAGGCTAGATAAGGGGGTTAGACTAGATGACCCTTGCAGTCCCTTCTAATCCTATGATTCTATGATTTGTGATGGAAAATATTTTTGTTTATTCATGTCTGCTTAATAGCCACCTTGTTCTACCTTAGAGGTGTCTGCATTTCAATAGTGCATGAAAGGGATCGCTCTGGTATGTCTTTCCTACCTCAACAGGGTGTTGTGTGACTTTATTAGTTAATGTTTGTAAAATTTTGAGATACTCGGCTAACAGAAACTACATAAGTGCAAAGAATTATTAGTTTGATAATCTGTTAGTTCATTGATCCCCTGAAGAAGATACTGCATACTCCCGTCATTAAACCGCACTTGAGCCATAAAAAGGTATAATACAGGGATGGCCAAACTTACTGATCCTCTGAGCCACATACGACAATCTTCAGAAGTTTGAGAGACGGGGTGCGCCTGCCAGGGCACAGGGCTTCATCCCCGCGAGAGGCGCCTGACAGGGCTCAGGGCTTCAGCCCTGCTCCTGCTGAATCCCTGAGCCCTGGCAGGTGTGCTCTGCAGGGCTGAAGCCCCCTCCCCACTGGGCAGAAACCCATACCCCACCACCCCGCTGCAAGGCAGAGGTCCCAAGCTCCCCTCCCCCAGTCTGGTAGGTGGAGAATGGGCAGGCTCCTCAAGCCGCACTATAACGGTCAAAGAGCCGCACGTGGCTCGCGAGCCACAGTGTGGCCAACCCCTGATATAATATGAACAAAACAGTATTCACAAGATTCCAGCTCATTGGTCTCTCCGGGGTGACAAGAGCTGGAATCCTTTTCATAAAAGCATCATATGAAATACCAAGACAACCATAAGCAGACATACATATATAGTATGTACAGTGGCCATAGATATATTAACATCATGAAGGAAACCAGTACACGATAGGCTGTGAAAACAATGACAAAAATCATTTTAAAAAAGCTTAAAGTGCTGGGTGACTGTCTAAAACTGACTGGTGGAAAGAAAAGGAGGTGCTCAAAAGGTGACCAGAATCAATCTGTGCAATGATCATGATCACGCTGTTTATTTCCTCATTTTTATTGACAGGTCAAATGCTGAATGCTTCCTTCAGCCTGTCTTGGATGTTGGGGACTCTAAAAATATTACGTAAGTAGTTTTTGCTTTGTTTCCTGTCTTATCTCTATAACTTACGTTATAACTTAAGCACTGGTTTGAAGTGTTGGCATGAATTTGGGGCTCAATCAAGCAAGGGACTCACGTTTTCAGAGCAGGGTTAGCTGAGACAGTGTTAAAAAAGCCCTGACTCTACATGAACTCTTTTTACATTACAACTTGCACTGTGACCACTCCCAGTGGACCTCTTTTGGGGGCACTAGTGGTAAATTCTGGGTGCCACTTTTGCCAGTGTAGATGTAGTCTGACTCCAAGTCCAGATCCCCAGTGAGTCTATGCAGTAAATTAATTCAAAACATTGAGGGTGAAGGAGACATAAGGGTACTAAAGATGTGTAGTGATGCATGAATGGGAATTGATATAGGAATATCCATGCTAGTAAAAATCAGCTGACTCACAGGGAATATTAAAGAAATCCCTGAAGTTCCATGTATGACTGCCTAGAGCCAGTACATCAATCTGTATTATATATTGATTTATATGAGATAAGGGTGTCAAGCCAGGGAAAGGAGGGAGTTGAAAATTACAGCCACAGCAGTAATTGTTTGTTTGGCACAAAATATTTTGTTCTCTTTGTCATCTTCTTTGCTAATGTTTCTGTTGGTTAAATTAAAATGTTTAATTTGAAAATGACTGAAATCACTAATGGGGCATTGTCAAAGTAAAAGTGTATTCCCTGCATTCCTTTAATAACAACTGAGATTATTACAACTCAAATTATTTTTTTACAAAATCAAAGGGCTGTGTTGTGGCTTTCCCAGTCACAGTTGCATTGTTTGAGGTGGGGAATGCAGAAGGTCTATTCAACAATGCAGAAACCCACAGCAAACATTGCTCGTTCCTCCCTGGGCCATTTCATAACATGCACATAATTTTTGTTGTTGTTGTTTAAAGCTTTATCCAATGAACGCACCAAATGGAGGTTGCTATAATATTGTTGCTCCTGCAGCATCCATGCTTCTTGGGTCTTTCACACCAATGATGAAGTTGTTGGTTCTCCTGGCTCCATGAACCAGGGAAAGCACATCGACTTTATCTACTTGATGACCCCTGGCTTCAAGGAATTTAATATCTTCTTCGGGAAATTCACCTGTTAAGATTTTAGACAAAGTTACTCTAATTGAAGCCATTATTGCATGAGTTCCAAGTTCTTACCTTAAATGTCTAATCCATTGTGCCAATGAACCTGCCCATCAGTGTCCTACTCTTAGGGATCTGGAAGGCAGAGAGGCATCACAAGAGTACAAATTCAATGGCCTAGTAAGAAGCAGTGTCTCAAGAGAGCACACCCAATCCTCAGCAGCAAAGACAGTGTCTAATGGGGCATTGTCAAGGTAGGCAGTGTTGAGTGAGGGTGGGGGTGGGAATGGGAGATATGTGAGGATCACTGAGGGATGTGGAGGATGCTCCTTCTCAACAAAAGGGGAAAATAAACTGCTGCCATTGCAAAAATTGACAATAAGATAAATGTGGGCAAGAAAATGAAAATCCAGCAGACAGAACTTCACTGTAGGCTTCACTGTAGGCCTTTGGGATTAATTCGGGATAAAATATTAGGGCTATCAGAATTAAACAGGAGTATGGGGAAAGCTATAATCCACCTTAAAAGTAGGTTTAGAAGCAGCACCATTCAGATTCTTCACATAACCAATAGAAACTAGCACCCCTTTTCCTAAGCTCAAGAGGAGAAGTCTTTCATGCCCCTTATAAACTGTGTGGCAAAAAGTACTAATGGGTGAACTTCAGAAGGTTCAGAGATTTGGGTCAAAAGTTGAGATGCTTCTCTGAATCTCTCAAGCCTGTAAAGCCAAAGTGGAAATCTCTTTGCCTGGAACAAGAAAGTGCTCCCTACTTGGCATGCTTCAGGTTTTGAGTGCCCCGCTTAAGATAACTGGGGCCTGATTTTCCAAGCAGCCAAGTACCTGCAACTTCAGTTGACGGCAGTTGGAGCTCCAGGTGCTCAGCTATTTCTGAAAATCAAGAGAGACTTTCTTGACTTTCAGGAGTCTCAAATTGGGCCCCCCAAATCACTTCTTGTTTTTGATAATTTAAGACATATTTTTTTATACCAAGATTATTTAAGAGCTGAGACACACCTGAATTTATTATTTGTATTCCAGTAGTGCTGAAGGGCCCCAGCCAGAGTTGGAGGCCGCACTGTACACACACAGAACAGAAGACAGTGCCTGCCCCAAGAACTCACAGTTACAAAGGCAAGACAGACACACAACAAAAAATGCAAGCTGCCAAGAAGTACGAGCCTTATAAACTACAGTGCAATTTCTTCCCTAGCTCTCTTCATATAACCCTGCCTTTCTCTACCTACCTCCCCTGCTTTGTTATTTGTTGTGCTTTCACAATTTTAATATAAATACTGCAGTGTGGTTGCAAATTGGCTCAGGATACAACATCACAAACTAAGTAGACAAGTAAAAATCTTATGGTAACTATACCTATATAAAGTGTAGGTAAGAGTATGGTTTAGAGTATTATCTACCTGAAGCATTCAAAAATCACAACTCAGGCCGCAAAAAAACCATGAAGTTTTTTTAAATAGTAAATTTTGGATATTTTTTATTGTCTTCTGGTTTCTGAGCTTTTAAATTACATTCCAGTCCCATTTTCAGGCTTTTCTCTGCAACTATGAGGGCTAGAAACTTTGGGGAGGGGGGTGGTGTTGTTTTTTAATGAAAGCAGAGATCTTCACATAATTACAGGATTCTAGGACATGGAGCTTCAAGAAAAATACCGAATAATGTGAAACTCACAATAAACTTGGGAAAGTTGGCAACATTGCAAGGACGTCTAGACTGGTAGAGTTCTAGGCACATAACAACCAGAAAGATATTATCATGGGTTTCCTCTTCCTGCCAGCTAGGTTGTAGGTGAGCAGAGATATGGGCACGGGGAATGGAAAGTAAAAGAAAAAGTATTTGGGGGGGTAACGCTGCCTGTAGCTAGCTCTAGGAGAGGCAAGCACCACTGTGTATGAAGACTGGCTACATTAAAGGACTGCCAGTTTGAAGACATGTTCTTGGTCTTGCCTCATTCATTTGGATACACATGGTGCCACGATCTCAGTACACTGGAGGTGTCTTCAGAGAAGAGCAAAACAATTATTAAGAGCCAGGTGAATGGTTTATGAGGAAAGACTGGAAGACGCTGAACACATACAGGTTGGCCAAATGATGATGGAGGGGAAAATGAGTATTTGAAGGGTGTGACCACCAAGAAAGGAGAGGAATTGGTGAGAATAAAGGGCTGTAGCTAGAAAGAGTGGGATGACATTAAGCAAAGGAGAAATGTGCTAATGGTGAGATCTACCAGACTATGGAAAACTCTTCAACAGAGGGATGGGGGTAACCCCATCACTTTGGGACATTTGGACTGGATAAAGCACTGGAGATTAGCCAGAAAGGACCAATCCGAAATTGATTGGGAAAATAATACGTTAGCCCAATATATCTTTGCCATCTCCAATGTCTATGATACTTCATTATTGTTTTGTTTCAATTCAGTGTGGTCACTATTATATCTCATTGCTGAGCATAATGTACAAGTACTGCTTATCCTACACACAAAGTGCTCAAAAATGCCCGCTCATAACGACTGTCTCTTTGGATATACACTTCACGGTTTGTATGTGATGAAGACTTAAAATGGCTAAGTATGGTGATGCATAGACACAGGAACAGAAAGCAAGACTTCTGCGTAAAACTGTCAGCTCTGTGGGATGTTTCTGCATGGAGGCCTCCGGGCTGTACTGAAACTGGACATACAGATAACACGAGAGCACAGCTCTTCTATGGCACGTGCCATCTCTTTTCTGCACACCAGGATTCATCCTAACCACTCCACACCAAGCTGGGAACACACAGTTCCTTTTATAATTCAAAACATTAAATTAGAACTTGTCTATTTCTTTAGCTTTTACCTACAGAAACAAAATCCACCAACTGGTGACTTGTCCTGTGATCTCCAAATCCTTTGCTTTCTTTGATGCACATGAGACAATGTTCTAAAATGCTGGATCCCATGTCCAACAAGAATGACAAGAAGGATTTGGGAATCATGGAATAAGTAATGCCAGTCAATTTCACCCATATTGGTGAAAGTTGAAGGAGTAAAAGAAATTGACTAAATTGCTAGAATTTTAAATTTGACTTTGTGTCCCTTAAATTTGTCCCTCCTACCCACCAATCCTTATTCCTAAACACGCTGTAATTTGAAATGGACTTCCTCTCCCCACCAGCCGCATTGTACATTTAAACAGATGCAGTCTCCTTGAGGCAGACTGCAGAGCAAACACAGATGTACAAGAAAATTCCCGTTCTTTTTTGCCATGATAGAAATGTTGTCTACCAAGATCGGTGCTGATCTCCATACTCACTGTCAACTTGCAGGATGTTGGATTGAAGCTGTGGGTGCAGCCGACCCAGTGACAGACTCTCGCTCAGGTTCTTGTTAAGTGTTAAAACATTTACTAAAACCTACAGAAGAAAAAGACTCCAAATTTAACAACTTGATTCAAACACTAAGGAATAAGCATCCAAAGCAGCTTCCTAATTTGCAACCCCAACATTTTCAAATGTTCCAACGTATACAGGCAAACAGACTTTTTTTGCACAATTACCCACTTTGCATGAACAAAATGCATGTTTTTATATATGTAAATAGGTGCACCTGAAGATACTGCAGGCAAATTTTTGGAGGCCCTTTTTAAAAAAAATTAGTCCCTAAGGGATATATTTCTAGAATTGCATGAGGTTTTGCAAATAGTTCCCATTAAATAAGCAGGAGTCATGAGGCTGAAACTCCAGGAAAATCTCTGAAAAGGTCTTTTTATGACCAAAAAGTGAACCCTTCTGATAGAACATTAGGAGGCAAGTGGGTGGCTTTAATCTTCCTCTGACTAATGCCTTCGATGAGGTAAAGTCACTCAGAGTAAAGTTGAGTTCTGCCTTGCCTTTTAATAATCCAGTGCTGTTATATACACAGTCATGCCATCAGCAAGTGCTCCGTCTCATTACAAGTGATAAATTAGGAAGAGCTATTTGCAGAACTCACAACAGGAAGGATTTCTTGAAGGAATGTGCTAAACTGAACTTCTATTGGGGATAAGAACCAAAATTCCATTCCCATCCTCCTGCAGTTCTCACAACACAACAGTTCTATTTTCTACAATTCTTTAAGAATATGATCTTTAAATAGGTCATAGAAGGTCATAAAACCTTTATGGAGGTTGCTAAGATTCTGTCTTCCCATATTTCTGAGAGCCGTCATCAGAGAAGGCACACAACTTTGTTCCAGGGCTTGTCTACACAGCTAGTTAGCGCGCAGCAAGCCAGGTTGTGGATGTACACCACACTAGCCTGTCCTGAACTAACTAGCCTTATGGACCTTGGTACCGTACACGAAAAGCTCCATAGTGCTGTACATTCACACCCTAACTAGCCATATAGACAAGCCCTTAGTGAAAAGAATGGACAAACCACAGCAAATGTAGCTTTAGTTTACCAATTAACCAGGACTGCATGGCTCAGAGGACTGATCTGACCACTTCTAGATCACCAGTTTGGATCCAGACTGACTAGTAGCAACAGAAAGTTGTTGCTCATTGACAACAGTTAACATTTTTCTTGGTAGCCTCAGCAGAAAGTACAAAGATTGAATGGGGGAAACAGAGCTCTCTTTTCTACCCTGGTGACTCTCCCTCTAGATCCGACGCGAGGTGCTTTGGGACAGCAGGTGGGGAAGAGGAAGCTTAACCTACGCTCACACAGTGTGGCTTGACCATATATGAGCCAACAGCTTCCACTGGACTATTAGACATGCTCCTTTAGCTCAACTAGTAGAGCTCATGCTTTTAGACCCACAGGTCCTACATTCATGCCCTGAAGATAACTCAACCGGGAGTATCGTTTCAAGTGAAACTCATCTGCCACATCACACCACCGCCTGTGTTTTACCAGAGGACTTCAGTCTCCATGGGCTGTTACCTTGAAGCAGAGCTAAATGCACATTAGGACAATATTCTAACCTCTTCAAAACCAGGAATTGTGTATTTCATGTTTGTTCTGGTAACCAACATGTTGGAGTAGGAAACCCTCAGGGCAGAGCATGCAGCTGTGGGACACTGAACTGGAGCTGCTCTGGCCCCAGCCTGGCTGGCATGGCTGGGACTGCTCCGGCTGGGGCTTGGATCAGTTGGCAGGCTGGAGCCGGCCCAGGGCTCCTCTGGAGGCGGGGGTTGGGAGGGCGGCTCGGGGTTCCGTCTGGCAATGGCTGGGAGAAGGGAGAGGCGTGGGGGCTCAGGGCTCTTGCCGTGGGGGCTCATGCGGAAGGGGTAGGGTTGTGGGGCTAGCCTCCCCGAAGGGGTGGTCCACCCGCTGCCCATGGGGCAGAGAATGCAAATGCCAACATGAAGAAACACTGGAAGATAGCTTGGGCCGTCCCCATTGCAGGTGGTTCAGAATATGCTCAGATGCAGTACTCAAAACTGACCTGCGTAATGCTGCTCAAGGCTTTGTCGCCATTGTTAGCTCCCAGACAAAGATAAGTCCCACACATCCCTTCTGATGGTCGAACAATAGTGGGCAGTAAAAAGGAAAGGGGTCTTTTTCCAGGCTGAATGAGATTCCTCTGTTGGTGAATAAAATAAAATACCCCCCAAAACTAGTAAACAGATCAGAACAAAGATTTTCCATAGCCCAAATTGCTTGTTAACTTGTTTCTCTTTTCATTTCTGAGTCAGTAACCCTAATACTATTGGCTTGATTATGATGCCATTCTCACTGCTATAAGAACATAAGAATTGCCATACGGGGTCAGACCAAAGGTCCATCTAGCCTAGTACCCTGGCTTCTGAGAGCAGCCAATGCCAGGTGCCCCAGAGCGAATGAACAGAACAAGTAATCATCAAGTGATCTACTTTACTAGTTTACATTTATCTAGTACCTTTCATTCCAAGGCACTCAAAGCCCTTTACAAACTATATACAGAAGTCATTTTACCCACTGCTAAAATACAGCCACCTCTGGGGTGGAAAGTGGCAACTGTTTAACAGTGCATAGCAAAACCACCCAACAGTTTAGCACAGGAAGTGACCAGCAGTGGTCAATGCTGTTCTCTGTCTGAGACCTTAGGATGTGGTTTCCATTGTTTATCACTTTTTCAAGCTGGAGAGCAATAATTTTCAAATATAATCCTTAATTCCAATTAATATAATGTGCGATCAGCCTGGGGGAAGTGTGCTTTCTACATGGCAGTCATGCTAGACTCTATATGGTTTCCTTGCAATACTATGATATTTCATGTAGCCAGATCACACATACAGGTAACCTCCTCCTGTAGTCTATATTCTATTTCTCTGCTGGATAGCATGGAAAGTGAAGAGAAAGCTAGAGAGCTCAGCCTGTATAAATAGCCTCTCTTTTTTTGTGTGGAAGTTATTTGAGAATAAAAATAGTCAAAACCAAAAGAGTTCAAATTCATGGAATTCATTACCAGGCCAGGAGAGGAGTAGTTCAATGTACTATTCAGCCAGGAAAAGTCCAACATCTGACTGTTTAGAAGGATTCCAGAGGGTGTTATTATTCCACTTCCAAATGGACGATTGAGGGAACTGAAAAGGAAGACAAAGAAACCCTCTGAAAAACCTTCCAATAATTCATATAACACTCCAAGACTTGGTACTGTCAGAGCACTACCCCAGATTCCCCCTTCAACCTTGGTGGGAAATCTTCCATAGGTTTTTTTTAGTGATGGTGAAAGGTGCCAGCCTGATAACCCCAAACAATGAAGGTCTCTGTGTGTCCATAGAACAGGTACAGCATGGGTAGCAGCAGTGCAAGATTCTTCCACACAGCCCTGTCAACAGGCCTGGAGCTGTCACCTCTAAGTGAGAAGCTATTTCAGGCTTCATGCTCCCGTCATCTTGGGACGCTCTGCTAAGGATGGCAGGTAGAGGTGGAAATCTGTGATATGAACACCTCTCCATTAGGAACTAGACTAAGACCACCAAGTTATTTCAGATAGGCCATTGAACAGCCATAGATGGCAATGACTTGCAATCACCAAGGATCTAGGCTGAACCAGTGAGCATTAGGTGATGGGGATAGGTCTGTCATGACCAATCTCTAGAGTCATTCCTCTCATCACTACACTGAATGAACTTTCTTTGCTCTGCTCTCCCATCTCTAAACCCACCCGGGCTGAAAAACTAAATCCTTTACCTTACAACTGCAACAATGTAGTCATCGGGTCCCATAACAAGGACCTGGCTAGCAGGGGGGCCACTCTCCATGGAGAAGTGTGGAATATTGATACCAGAAGGGAAGGACTGGGAGTCATTAATCAGCTGACGCAGGAAACCTGCCTTTGATTTACTGCAATGACAAGAGAGGATATGGGGGTGAAAAAGCAGTGAGCTTAGAAAGCAGAGCATCTTCTCTTTAGGGCCCATCTAATATATAAATCCATTGGGCAGTACTCAGCACAGGCCCCTTGGATGTGCCTGGAAGGAATGGAGGTTATTCAATTTCACTGTGAAAAGCGGGCTCCTCTGGCGTATCAAATGGAAGGAAATGAGACGTCTCAGCCACCACATCGGGGAGGCAACTCTGTGGTCGTTGCTCCGGACCATTCGTTCGCCGGACGGTAGGCTGAAGCACCTGCCCTGTTTCCCAGAGTTCAGTGAGGTTCAGTGGACGCGTGGCGGGCGAGAATGATGGAGCATCATTATGACTTTACCATGGGGTCCTGGTCCATGATAAGGGTTCCTGGGTGCTACCACAATATAAATAATAGTCATGTGAGGCTGTCAAAAGGAAGGAAGGTGACGACTCCCGCGGGTCTTTGTCGGGACACCCTAAGAATGGATACACAAAAGCAGCTGACACATAGTTGTGTTGTAAAAAAATGGTGCTGTGCTACCCTACTATGATTTTTGTAATCAAATGTATCCGGCAACCCCTGCCAGCCGGGAACACCCCACCTTCTTAGCAGGCGTTGATTCTGCTACAGCTTAATTTATTTTCTACTAACTCAGTGAGGCACACATTACTGTGCTCATGACCCCACCTGGCTATAAATGAGGTGGGAGGGCCTCTGAAGAAAGAGAATCTAGGGCAGGGGTGGGCAAACATTTTGGCCCGAGGGCCACATTGGGGTGCGAAATTGTATGGAGGGCCAGGTAGGGAAGGCTGTGCATCCCCAAATGGCCTGGCCCCCCCGTCTCCTATCCGCCCCCTCCCACTTCCCACACCCCTCAGAACACCCCACCCATCCAACCCCTCCCCACTCCTTGTCCCCTCACCGCCCCCTCCCAGGACCCCTGCCCCTAACCGCCCCCCGGGACTCCACCCCCTATATAACCCCCCCCCACTCCCCATCCCCTGACTGCCCCCCCCGAACCTCTGCCCTATCCAACCGCCCTCTATTCCCCATCCCCTGACCGCCCCATCCTGGGACCCCCTGCCCCTAAGTGCCCCCCCAGGACCCCACCCTCTATTCAACCGCCCTCTGCTCCCTGACTGGCCCCCAGGACTCCCTGCCCCTTATCCAACCCCCCGGCCCCCTTACCATGCCGCTCAGAGCAGCATGTCTGGGAGCCATGCCAGAGTCAGACATGCTACCGCTCGGCCCTGCATGAGCGCGCAGCCCCGCCGCCCAGAGCACTGCCCACACGGCAGCGTGGCTGCGGGGGGGGGAAGACAGCAGGGGAGGGGCCGGGGGCTAGCCTCCCAGGCCAGAAACTCAGGGGCCAGGTAGGACAGTCCCGCGGGCCGATGTGGCCCACGGGCCATAGTTTGCCCACCTCTGATCTAGGGTGTGTGCTGAGCAGCCTTGAGGGAGGAATGCTAGGAGCAGTCAGGTCTCGGAAGAAGGTTTGAGCTAATTTTATGTGGTATTATTGTTCATTTCTTTGTTAATAAAGCCAAACCCCAGGAAGGGCTTTGTACAGCATACAGGCTTTCTTTTACAGCAGAATGGGAAAGGCTTTGATTGATAGGGGCCAGTCGAAAGCATTGCATCCTGGTTACAGTTATCTTTGCAGTGGGATTGGGCCCTTAGGCCATATTTTAATGAGTTTGTAAGTAGGTTATAGCATAGTTTGTTCCTGATCAAATTATGTCCACACACAACATGGTTTAGGCACAGCTCCTAATGGTGTCACTGTGCTTTGGCCTATTCATGGAAGAGCTGTAGCATGTCTCTCCAACAGGAATCAGACCTTAGCATGATTCGTCTGATGTGTAAATAAGACCTTACTTCACTGTGTTCTTGTTATACAGAAAGGCCTTGTCTACACTAGCAAAATTACCCATTGTTGACCATAGGGGTCAGCAATGGCTGCCGCTGAACCAGCACTGAACACGGTGCAGCTGCAAGTGTAGTCATAGATGAACTGCATCCAGCACCATTGCATTGATCATGGCTAAAACCTGCTTTGAGATAGGAGAGAGAATGTTTCAATCCCAGATTTGGCAGACAGCATTAGGGAGACAGGAAGTGCCATTCTGGGCGTTGAGGGAGGGAGGGAGGGAGGGATCACAGACAGTGTCCTTTGCGTACAACTTCTGATTGGCACTGAATGGGCTCAGATAGGAGCTAGGTGCCTCCGCCTGAGCCTCAGAGAAGGGATTTTAGAGAATTAAAAATGGATCATAAACATCAGGGTTTAGCCTGTTACAGAAAGAATCTAAATTAGGAAACCACATTGCAACGCCCAAATTTGTTTTTGCTCCAGTGAATACGGGCTGTGAAATAAGTGGATACATTGGTCACCCCTGAACACAGCACAGCCTTTCATCAGTGGAACATAAAAAGACACACAGAACAAGGACCAGATTGAATTGTACAACAGGATTATTACAATGATTCATATTCATTTATTCACCAAAGCATTCCTCAGACTCAGACGTACCTGACCATGTCTTCTACACTATGGTAGACGGATGCGTCACAGACTGGGTCTCCCAAGCTGTTAGCTAGGTCCAGTGCTATTTTTAATGTCTAAATTGAACACAAAGAAAGAAACAAAGAGAAACATTTAGGTGGCCCTGGAAGTCTCACCTTCCACTGTCCAGATGGAGAGTGGCACTTACTCTTCTGGCATGTCGGATCCAGCTTCCATTTTGCCCCAACTCCCTACAGTAACCACCATCTTGAGCAGCAAGCTTCCACGGGTATTATAAAGTGTTGTTGCCTCAAAGGCAGATCTAGCTGACGAAGACTGCCTTTCCACAGGCCAGGTGTATGAAGCCAAGATTTCTTGCTACCCCTCAATGCGCAGAAGTAAAGCGTACAGACAAGACAACCAAGGGACACGAGCTTTACATTGCAGGCAGCATTACATGAAAGTGGGGTATACCCAACAACATTTGTACAGTTGATGGCCAAAGTGAAATGTACGTACGCACTATCTGGTCATCTGACTCGTGCTAGCACACTCCCGTGTACGAAACACAACCATTAGATCTGTTACCTTCCCTCTATCTTCCAGCTGGTAATCACCACTTCGTGGCGCACTCATCACAACACCAAATATCATGCCGGATTCCCGTGAGACTCCTGCTGCAGGAGCAGCACATGCTCTTAATGCACAGTTCCACCAGCATCCCATTGCCACAAAACAGGAATTCTTTTCTTTTTTTGCTACCACTATTTCTAATTATATGTCACCCACGTGGCTTGAATGGAAAATTTTAACCCCAGAACATTTAAAGGGCCAGCATTTTAAAAGGACAATGGAGACATGCATGGGCGGTGCGTGACTCCTGCATTTGGGGAGCCTGGGCATGAGCACCGGAAGCTCCCTAGAAGTGTGGGGGGGGGGCCCACTGATGCCTGGACCATGACCCCCACCCGCTCTGCCCTGAGGCCCTCCCCCAGCTTGGCCTCCTCCTCCGAGGCTCTGCCCACGCTCCACCCCCATGCCACCCCAGGCCCCACTCCCACTCAGCCCTCTCCCCCAAAGTCCCCCTGCCCGTGCCTCTCCACCCAGTGCCCCCCACCCACCGCTCGCACCTCTCTGTCCCACCCCCAAGGTCTCCCCTGACTACTGCTCTTTGGTGGGCAGGGGGTGGAGAGGTGCAAGTGCTGGGCGGGGGACAGTCCTTTGGGGAAGAGGAGCAATGCAGGCAGTGCCATAGAGGAAGAGGATGACTTGAAACGGGGCCTCGGGGCAAAGCGCGGGCAGGGTTTTATGGCCCAGGTGCCTCTTATACCCACCGCCTCAGAGACAGGACATCTTCACGAACACAGAAGCTTGCCAGGTAGGCCAAGCTTTCACACATGGGCAAAGAAGATGTGCCACCAAGAGCCAACTTATCCACCCACGTTTTAAAATGCAGTTTAGATTGATAAGCTGGTTTCAATTAACTACAGAAAGGAGGGAGAAGTGTTAGCCTACAGCTAGTGTACATGCACATTTTGTTCCCTTTGTGACGAAGGGGGAATGTTCTTAATGTTTTCTCTGAATACTGTGGGGGTGCCTCAGTTTCCCATATGGAGTTCTTAAGTATCTAAGTGGTGGGATAAGGGTGTGTGACTGTTGCAGGGCCCTAGAGGGCAGGTGTGTGCAGGGGTCTGCAGAGAGAATGGCCGACGCCCTGTCTTCCTGGCAACTGATGGCCTGGGCCCCTCCTCTGCAAAGGTGCCAACTGAAGGTTGGAGACAAAGAGATCAGGTGACCTCCTGGCCCGGGAAAGGGACAAAGGTGAGGAGGGGCTGGAGAGAGCTTCAGTTTGGGCTGGCTGGGGACGTGGAGTGAAGTGCAGACGTGGTTGTCTGGCTCACTGCCCCCCAAAATGGACCCGGCTGAGAGGTCCTGTTCTCTGTACCTACAAGCTCTGTTTTAGACCATGTTCCTGTCATCTAATAAACCTCTGTTTTACTGGCTGGCTGGGAGTCACGTCTGACTGAGAAGTTGGGGTGCAGGACCCTCTGGCTTCCCCAGGACCCGGCCTGGGCAGACTCGCTGTGGGAAGCGCACGGAGGGGAAGAAGATGCTAAATGCTCCGAGGTCAGACCCAGGAAGGTGGAAGCCGTGTGAGCTTTTTGCCCTGAAGACAGTCTGTCCACAAAGAGGAGACTTCACCAGGGTCCTGACTGGCTTCGTAGGGAGCAGTTCCAGAGCATTGCCCAGGGACTCCGTGACACCCTTCCACAACTGTTGTGATTTGACTCAGGTTGATTGACAGCTTCTTAGGATCATGACAGCTTTATGATCCATTGCCAAAGGCAGAGTTACAAGAACAAACGTGCTTTTCAGTCAAATGGGCAGGGGACTAAGACAATTTATTGAGAGATTTCAGTTTCAAGTTGGTGTTGCTTTCATTCTAGGTTCAAGTCACTGCTTAATCCTTTAGATTTATAGCCAAAATGTCTATTATGTTTTGTCATGTGTGGTGCCTAAACAATTCCTCTTTATGAGTCATAATTTATCTTCTGATGTACAATACAAAAAATTCACTGTTGGAAAACTGCTGCTTTCCACTAGTCCAGACACTATGGGAGGGATTTTCCTTTGTGCGAGCTAGCAGCCAAGGGCAAGGGTTGTAAAAGCCCCTTAGGCGCCCAGAAAAGAATTCCCCCAGCTCCCCCAGAACAGGCAGGACACAGGACAGCTAAGGCCCAGCCGGCAAGCCTTACTTAAAGGAACTTTTCCTTCTGCTGCACCTGGCCTGCACCTTCTGTGCTGCATTTCCAGTGGGTGCAGCACAGAACCTCAGCCAACAGCTTAGCAACTCTGCAATTTGCTTTAAGGCCCCAATACCAACAGGTGTGTTGTAGACATCTGTGCTCACAGATCAGGTAGTTAGGTGTCTGTGTGGCTGCATACGAAACTGCAATTATTTGCAGGGGCAAACTGCAGGCATAAAAAGGGAGACCAACAATATTGGCAACCCCAAGCACTCAGAAAACATGACTCAGGCCCCCAAAATCAGGAGATTGGCTTAAAAACCATGACATTTTAAAAATAATAAACATTGGTTCTTTTTATTTGTGCTCTGGGTTTGGTGGTCTTGGGGTGCACTCGGGTCACATTTTCAGGCTTTTCTCCACAAGTATGAGGGCTAGAATTTATTTTTAAAAAATGACAGCTGAGGCTCTCAAATGATCACATGACTTCAGAACCTGGGCTCTAAGGAAAAATAAACCCACACCAAATATTGCTAGACTCACAATAAAATTGCCAGAGTTGGTACCACTGGAACAAATTAAGGCCCCTTTAAAAATCAGGCCCCCAAAAGTCTTTGCATTGCCACTAATATTAGAATAGCTGTGTTTTAAAGGTAAACTGCAAAGCCTTAAAAAAGGTTTTTGAAAATCACCCACTGTTGTGTTCACTGAGTTACTTCTCTGACTATAGCTGCACTTCGAATATTGTCTATTTACATCAGCTTATTTTACTCCAAATACCTGTTACGTCTCTGGTTACTGCTTCCTCCTCAGTTCAAGGCACTGAGTCTGGATGCAAATCTCACTTACGCCCTGCCTTAAAAGCCAAATGCTTCAGACCTTGCTCAAGACTTATACAGGTCTTAAATAGTAAGGAGGGCCCTTTGCAAGGTGGTGAATTCCATCCTGTACGGGTACCTATCTACACCAGTGGTTCTCCAACTTTTGTACTGGTGACCCCTTTCACATAGCAAGCCTCTGAGTGCGACCCCCCCCCTTATAAATTAATAACACTTTTTAATATATTTAACACTATTATAAATGCTGGAGGCAAAGCAGGGTTTGGGATGGAGGCTGACAGCTTGTGACCCCCCATGCAATAACCTTGTGACCCCCTCAGGGGTCCCGACCCCCACTTTGAGAACCCCTGGTCTACACAGTGCTCACTAAAACTCCCGAAGTCCTATCCAGCAGGCACTGGGCTCACTGTAAACCTGGGAAGGATTGAACGGCATAGGCTTTCCTCTTGACTTCCAAATCCCAGTCACAAACATGAAGCACACAGGCTATAATACCGCCATCTGCTAAGAGTCCTCTGTTAAAGTCAATAACTAAGTGGCTCGTCACACTGATCTAACAATGAGGAAATAGACAGGACTGTCCTCAGCTGTGGCAATGACTGCATACAGGAAATAAATGGCAATATAGCTGCTCCTTTGCAAGGAGTTTTGTTCAAGCAAAAGGGGCTCAAATAATCAAGAGACTCAGTAGCTGCATGTGTCTGGTACAACGTCAAAGCCCAGATTTAAATCTTAGCAGGCTGTTTTCCCATAAACGCCAGCAGGAGTTACCTATGTAAATTCTCTGCACAATCTTTAGGCAAATAAAGCCTTTTTACATCAACACAGAAAACTTAGCCAAGTGGTTAGCCCAGTCTTACCTCTGCTATCCAATGGAGGGTATTTTCCCTGGTTACCTGGCTTGTGATATTAAAACCCTCCAGGATATTTAGAGCTGTGATCAGTGCAGGACCCGCATGTGGAGGTGGAGGGCTGAGAACAAGGTGACCTGTCAAGGTGAGAGGAGAGGAATACAGTTACTCACATTAGAAGCTACTTTGTCAAGGTTTTATAGGACTGTTCTATCTTTAACACTTTACTGTGAGCTGTCATCCAAGGAAAGGAAAACAATCATTTCAAATGTAGGAAGGTAATTATAGGAGATTTGAAAAAGATTTCTTAAAAGACAGGTGTCCCAGGGTAGCTGGTCCCTGTGAGTAGACCAGGCCCAGCTCCCCTGTGTCAGAGCAGGTGAGCCCAGCTGAGACAGGGGACAGAGCTACACCTGGGCTCTAAAGGCCAGTCAGAGGGTAGGAAGAGGAGAAGCAACTGGGGCAGATTGTGCCCGGGGGAGAGGAATCACAGAGGAGTGGTGCTAACTCTGGTGGTGGGTTCCTGGGGAGGTAGCCTTGGGGCTGGTATTCAAGAAAGGAAACTGAGCTAGCAGAATGAGAGGCAGGGGGCTACAGAGTGATCACTTGGCCACCAGGGAGTACTTGGGTGGCAGCCACCCTATTCCAATAGGATAATGACACATTTTTCTCCTTTTTGATGGATAAAGACAACCTGGAAGGATTTTTTCCTGCTTGTTTCTTATATCAGAAATTCAAATCTTGTCTATGTTATGGGGTGAGGTTGTGAAAGACACTCTGGGTGACTCCTGAACCTGTAGGTTTATGCCCTCACAGACCCAAGGAAGTAAAAGACAACTGAGTGTGAGGGAAGGGATTTGTATTCAGTTTGTTTAAAACTCTTTGAGTCAGGTTGCCAGTTGCTGCAAACCAATGTAACCCCATGGACTCCAATGAAGATACACTGATCTATACTAGCTGAGAATCTGGCCCTTTACCTTTTGTTTGTTTTTGTTAAGAAACCTGTGTCTCAAATGCCCGAATGAGCAGAAAAAGAAGAAAGGGTCATTTGTTAAAGATTCAACACCCTTCCTCTGCAATTAAAGGATGAGGAAGTTAAGGGATGTGTGGCCCCTCCAAGAAAGACCGCCAGCAAAACAGAATGACCAGATTTCACAGTTCTGTTATTTTTACAATAAATGAAAAACAGGATAAAATATTATTCTTCAGGCCTTCTCTATCCACCATAAAGAGGCTCAAAAGGGCATAACCCTGTGTTTTTCCCCTTTGCAGACCACCTTTAAGGGCCATTTGCAAGCTATACAAAATTCATGGGCTATGACATGGCCTGGCTTACATCAGGATACGATATGGCATCAACACGTGGTCAAGTTGCGGCTCTGTGTGATGACATTACATCAAAATGTCATCACTTGCTTTCACAAGTCCCAAAGCTATCTGAGGGCTTGCTAATATTTCACAAGCAAAGATCAGAGTATACGGGCTTGTTCTGTCCAGGAAAACATGAACCTGTGTCAAATGCTGGAAGCATCCTTAACTTACCGAGATGCATCACAGTCACTAGTTTGCAGCAGGAAGGTGACTGGGACAGTCTTAATGCCCTAGGTGGATCTGTACCCTGCGGACACAAGCCAGTACTTTGACGGAGGTTACAGCTCAGTGGGCTTTGCTGCCTCACACTCATTTCTCCCCTAGTTTGGGGGGCAGTTCAGATTTATAGTTGCTAATTGATGCTACCATGTGCCATAGGATGTAGCAGCCTGTGCATCGGAGAGGCAGGGCTGTCAGGACACTTTACCTTGATACACCGTGTGGACTGGATTCTCCACTAGAGCGTTGTAGTTACTGAAGTCTTCTTCTAACAGAACTCCCCCATAGTTGTGGACCTGAACAAAAGGGCAAGGCAAAGCAAACCAAAGCAGCCGAGTCAATGAGTTATTGCTGCCACCCCAGCAAACAACATTGTCTTCCGACTTTGGTTAAACACCAGTTCACCTCTTATTATGATTTTTGGCTGTGGTGTTCAGAGCCTAAGGGAGTTAGGAGCCCATTGAATTTCAATGGGATCTGAGTGCCTAACTGCCTTAGGTTTCCTTTGAAAATCCCATCCTTTATGACTAAAAACCTCTGTGGTCCCTCCCCCTATGCCCCAGTGTCAACACATTGAGAAGTTCTGTAGCCCAGCCCCTATAGCATGCCCATGTGATGGACACTATGAAACAGCTCTGCATCTCTCTCTATGGCATGACGGGGTGACAGGCACTGCTACAGCTCTGCAGACTTCCATGGGGTGACCCAAGGAATGAATCTGCCCCATTGCCTTTAGTATTCCTTCTCACGTTTTCTGGAGCATGCACTTTTCTTACTCATTCTTCAAAAGAGACCTTTCCCCCAGGTTCCTTGCAGCATGAGAGAGTTCTCTCTCCTTTCATCCTTGGTTCTTTTCCTGTTTATTTCCCAGTCTCCTCTTCTCTATAGCAATGCCAGTGAAAGAGGAACATCTGGCTCCTTTTGTTTTTAACTCCTCCTACCGATTGCTTGTTGCATATATCACTTGGCCAAAGCTATTCCATGGAGTAATGAGGCCTGCATCTCAGCCCTGGAGCCCGTTAGATACCTCTGCAGTAACATTATTATAATGAGGATACTTGGCTCTTCTCTAGTGCTTTTCATCTGCGGATCTCAAAGTGCTTGACAAATATTAATGAATTATGCCTCAGAACTACTGCAGAGACAGGCATGACCTGAAATGTTCAGCTCTGGTTCTGCTTGGAAGTGTCTGGATGTGGGGTTTTGGTTCTGGGAAGAAAATGCAATTTTTTTAAACAGTGAAGGTGATCGGAACAGATTGTCAAGGTGAGGAAGGCTGGTCCAGTGGTTAGGGCACTAGGACTTGGGAAACCCGGATTCAATTCCCTGCTCTGCCACAGACTTCCTGTGTGACCTGGGCCAAGTCACTTAGCTTCTCTGAGCTTCAATCCCACATCTGTAAAATGGAGATAATAGCACTGCCCTACCTCCTTGGCGTGGTGTGAAGCTAAATAGATTAAATATTGTGAGGTGCACGGATAATACTGCCATGGAGGCCATGTCAATGTGATACTCTGCGCCCCATAGTCACCATGGTGGTATAATTATTATGTTTGTACAAAATATGCCTTGTGAGATATCATTTTAAAAGTTTCAATCTGTTGAACATTAACATCCTGTTAAATTGTAAGTGCTCTCATTGCATAGGAAGTTATGAAGTTTGGCTCTGTATGTGCCACTGAAACATGTTGTGAGGTTGGGAACACCCATGAGCAGCCTTTCAGTTACAACAATAAAAAGGCCAAACAATGTGAATGGCCCATTGAGGAGAATACAAACACTTACAAGGATTACCCCCGGAACTGTGTACAATGGAAACCTCTCAGAGATAGCACGGAGCCAAATGGAGACTGTTTGACTCATATCTCAGCAAAAGATCTTTCCAGCAAGCTGGAGAAAAATATAAAAGGGGGAAGTGACATCATCACTTGGCCTTACTCGCCCTGCAACCCAACACCTGAAAACACCTGAGGAACAAAGACTGAACTGGGGGAATAAGAGTCCCAGGCGGGACAGAAGAATTCCTGTCTGTGTATGCAAAAGCTATAATCTGCTTATATAGCTAACAGGGTGAGACACTGCTTGATTCAAATCCTATCTACTTTATAAAGCTTGGATTATGTTTTTGTTTATTTCTTAGGTAATCTGCTTTGATCTGTACATTCACTACTTATAATAACTTAAAATCTATCTTTCTGTAGTTAATAAATCTGTTTTATATTTTATCTACAACAGTGTGATTTGCTTGAAGTGCTTAAGGGAATCTGCTCAGGAACAAAAACTGGTGCTTTGTCCTCTCCACTTTGAGGGAGGGGCAGACTGGGTAATAAACTTATACTGGTCAGGCTTTTGACCAGGGCAAGACAGTACAGCTCTGGGGTCCCAGGCTGTGGAGCTGGGGGAGAAGCCTTCATAGAAGTGCAGCTGGGTGTGCCCCGCCTGTGTAAAGGTCTGTGTAAATTCAGGACCGGAAGCAGTCTGCAGCTTGTCACAGCATCACAGTGAGTAAGGGGGCCCAGGCTGGTATGCCAGAGGGTTCCACGGTACCCCAATTCCAGGTTGTACCTCAGGGAAACCCATCACAGTCAGTACAAAAGACAGAAAGGCAAGAGATGTGATGGATGCTCCATCACTTGGCATCTTTGACTCAAGACCAGATGCCTTTCTTGAAGATATGCTCTAGTTCAAGTACAAATTTTTGGGCTCAAGAGGGCTTACCGACAGGGAAGGGAAGGACAGCTCCCTTCACTACAGGAGTGATTGTATGAAATTCCATGACCTGTGTTTTACAGAAGGTCAGAGCAGATGAATCTGGCCTTAAAGTCTGAGTGCGTGTACTCACAAAAACCCTCGGTCTTTTCCAACGACACACACACAGGCCCGGCTCCCTTTACTTACATCAGTATAAATGAGAGTAACTCCACTGAAGTCAATGGAGTGACACCACCGTAGGATGCGGTCCGAGACTCAGGCCCATGGCTGCTCTAGCTAGTGCTTTGGTTCTCCACCCCAAAAATCAGACTAAGCAGACTGTGCAGTTCTGGGATCTGGTTTTTCATAATGAAGCACTCAACGTAGCGAGAGGATGCTGTCTCAGGTGGAGCCATTAACAGATGAAGCACAGGAGCAGGAGAGTTAATGCTTTCCCATGCAGGGCATGTTCACCTAGAGCACAAATAGCCAGAAGGGCACGTGCAAGTCAGGGTTTGCACTCACATGCAGCGCTGCATGTATAAGCATCATCTCGTCTGCCCAAGAGGTGCAAATTCCCACCTGCGCTTGCCCCCTTTGAAAATGCGGTCTATAGTTTTAATCCCCACTCCCTGCACAAAGCAAGAGATACATCCCAAAAGATAAAGGCCCTAATTCAACTGTGTTACACTCCAGTAGCGCCACTGAAATCACTTGGCCACTGATTCGCACCAGCTGAGGTTCTAGCCCAGTGGAATTACACCAGCATAAAACTGAGTACAGCAGCTGCTCATCAGGCAAAAGGAGTGTGAATGATATGCAAAGGGGAGCAGGCATCTGATAAACAAACAGAGGTCATATCCAGTTCCCAGAACAACACTCTTCCCACCTGTGCCTTTCTGCATTAGGAGGGGAAAAAGGGATCCAGTGTCTTGCAGATTTACCCGACTGCACATCTTAAATGTTGTTTGTTCAATCAGAACAACAAACCACATTAAGCTTATCTGTGCACTCAGCACTTTGCTCTTCTGTGCAGAGTAGGCTTTAACTAGGAGCTTAACTCTATTGCCTGGCATATTTTTCTGTGCTCCCAATCCTTTGCTTTACTCCTGTTTACAGAGCTCCCTTTCTTTGCCTGGCAGCCACTTCTTTGCACTTCCGCAGCAGCACAGTGTTGCCGGGAGGGTGGGTAACAAAACGGGGATTAGCACAGCATAGAGATATGAGCTGTTCCCCCTTCTTGGAGATATAGAGAAAGGCCCAAGAACTTGTTGCAAGTTCTGTGTGATTACTCTACAAACAGCAGCTTTTCACACTCAGGCCATGGCATTTTGGGAGCACTTGCAAAATGAATGTAACCCTGGGAAGGAATAACTTTCAGGGTCATATGGATGGGATCACCACTCTCCAGTGAAATCTGGAAGTGCAGCTTTTGTGCGTGTGCTTTATTCTTTAGCGCTTATTTTAACACAGATGACAAAAGATAACAAAAAATAGCAAAGATAAGAAAGCTATCTAACCTGGAGTAGAGAGTCAATATCAGATTTTAAAAGAAGATAGGTAAGATCAAGCATCTTCATTACTAAAGGCAAAGAGTAAAATATAACAAACAATCTTTGACGGGTTAAATAGATTTGCTATATTGCGAAACAATGGTCATTTTGCAATTCAGCCCCTGTCTGGAGTTCTATGTAAAGAAAGATCATATGTTAATCTCCAGAATTATTCCTTTTCGGGAAAAGGAAGAGGAAGAAAAAGACCTAAGAAAAGCCCAATAACTAAGTAAAAGAAGATAGGAGAGGAACGATAGGACAGAGAGGAGAGGGGGGAAAGGGAGAGAGGGAGGGGATACATTGGAACTATGATCTCTGGGAGCACTACAAAACACAAGGACAGGTTTCAGAGTAACAGCTGTGTTAGTCTCTATCCACAAAAAAAACAAGAGTACTTGTGGCATGGCAACTTCCACCTTCTCTGTATGTGTATATATATATATATATGTATATCTTCTTACTATATGTTCCATTCTATGCATCTGATGAAGTGGGCTGTAGCCCACGAAAGCCCATGCTCTAATAAATTTGTTAGTCGCTAAGGTGCCACAAGTACTCCTGTTCTTTTTACAAAACACAAGGTTACCTGATGGGTACAGCTACGATTTAGTCATAGATATTTTTAGTAAAAGTTATGGACAGGTCATGGGCAATAAACAAAAATTCACAGCCCTGACTTATCCATAACTTATACTATACCCCTGACTAAATCTTGGCCAGGGTACGGGGGGCGGGTGCTGCTGCCTGAGGGCACCCGGAGGACACTACTGAGAGAGGTGCCCTGGGGGGATGCTGCTGTGGGAAGGGCTGGGGGTCCGCTGCTGGGGTGGGTGCTAGGGTGGTCCCCAGGGCCAGCCGCACTGGCCACTACTAGGGTGGGTCACTGGGGCCAGCTGCCCAGGGCTGTCCAAGCAGCAGCCAGTGTACATGGCCCCGGAACCAGCTGCTTGGGCGGCCCTGGGGTCAGCCACACTGGCTGCTGCAGAAGTCACGTCGGTCACAGAAAGTCACGGAACCTTGACTTCCGCAACCTCCGTGACAGACATGGAGCCCTGCTGACGGGCAATTTAATTGATTATTCTGATACTTCCAGAAATGGGGACCCTACATCCATACACTTATCTTGCTTGTGTCTACGGCAAACCGTTATTGGTTCCATTGCCGCCAGGCTCCCCAAGTCAGAGTACCGTTCTGCGATAGGTGGGTGCACTTAGGACTTCCACCAGGTGGAGTTAAACATTTGGCTCTGATCAGAGCTCTATGCAGCCCACATTTTTTTTCAAGGATTTGAGGTTCCAAGATGGATTGGTTAGGCCTAGGATGGTATGGCCAGCCTGCATTTCCTCTGGGGTGGAGAGAAAGGCATTTCCCTATTTACCTCAGTCCAGAAAAGACGGATCACAGGGCAATCCCATAATATGTGGTGTAAGTTAGCACTGAAGTGCACCAATTTTAAACATGAAGTCACTTAGAAACTGGAACTTTTCATCTTTGTTCCTTTTCTTCAGACCTCCCTTCCCACTGTGGCACTGCCAAACCAGAGGAGGCAACAGAGAACTTTCTGAACATGGTAGCCTCCTTACAGCAAGTAGAACGCAGCTCAGAGCAGTCCAAGATGATGGCTGAATAACTGAATGAGTCATTGAGGACAGGCTCTGAGACCACAGGCTATCCTGACCACTTGTTTGTGTATCAGCCTGGCAAATAATAATACATGCTGCTTCCCTAGTGCTGTTCGTTGAGAATCCCAAAGCATTAGCTAAACATCACAACAGCCCTGATTACCATCCCCCTTTTACAGATGGAGAAACTGAGGCACAGAGCGATTAAGCCCCATATTTTCAAAAGAGCCCCCTAATTTTGGTTGTGCAACGTTAGACCCTCTGGTCTGATTTCCAGAGGTGCTAAGCATTTATACATCCCATTGATCTCAGCTGGGGATGCAGGTGTCCGTGGTAGGTCGGGCTGTATATATATATAAAGTTAGGGGCACCTAAAATTAGAGGCCACTTTTGAAAGTTGGTGCCTAAGTGACTTGCGCAGGGTCACACAGTGAGGCAATGGCAAGGCCAGGAGAAAACCCAGAATTCCTGACTCATAGTTCAGTGTTCTAACCAAAAGGTAAGGCTCCCTTCTTTATAAATTAAGCCTGTATTTTTAGGACTCCTGGAATCTCCTGTCTTTAGAAGTTACTAACATATCAAAACTAACGCAGAGCAGCTGAGTAATGAATTGAGAGTGTGGGCAAAGGCCTGGGTAGCACGGGCACTTCTCTGAGCAGTAACTTACAGAAAACCACATCAGTGGTCCCCAGGGAAAATTTGGCTACATTAACTGTGGTTGTGACTCTGATTCAGATGCTTTGAAAAGGTTCAGGGAATGGCGTCTTCATGGGTGAGGACTTTCACCTCAAGGTCCCCAGTTCACATAAAGCTGTTACTGACTGAAAATCATTACCATCCGATAGCTTTTTGGTGTGCAAAGAGTTAGTAGCCCCATTTAGTGGCCAAATGGAGGACTGTTCTCTAAGGCTTTCCAGCACTTTTCCTAGGACCTAAATTTCCTCCAAAACTTTAATCATTCAATCCTTACAGACTAGTCCTATCAAATGTAATAGGGATTAATGGGGTTCTACAGACATGATTGTAAAAACGTATAAAATTTAAGAGAATTAGATCCTTTCTTGTGTTTCTCTGGGACATTTCGATAGAGGAAAGAGTAGATTTCATTTTCATAGGTGATGGTGCTGTTTCATTGGTCACTTATCCTGGTTTAAGTAGGATTTGCTCCACTGAAGTCAAGGGAGTTACGCACAGGAGGGAGAAAAACTGAGCGCCAAATTTTTATTTTTAATCACTCAAGTCAAAACTAGCTACTGCTCACCCTCCGCATGCATCCACATTTAAAACAAGGAACAGCTAGTGGCACCATTATCTGTGCTAGGTTGCACTAACTATGCAATAATCCATGTGCAGCTAAGTACAGACATAGCTCACCTCAGAAATGATCTCCTGGGTCAGGTTTCCACCATAGAAGGCCGAGACCCCTTCTGAGCCAACCAGATCCAAAATGGTGGCTAGATCAAGTCGCCTCACAAACATTCCAGGCAACAAAGGCTGGCCGTCTGGAAGGAAAGTCTCTCTGAATTTGTCAGAGTAGTTCAGCTCCTTCAGTTCAGTGATAGCTCTGGCTGTAGCAAGAAAGGTAACCGCAGTATTACAGGATGAAACCACCTAGGACATTCAGATCATTCCCAGAGACCAGCTGAAGAAGATGGCCGCCAATGATGCATCTGCAGCCTGTATAGTTCTGCTCGCTGGTTTGTTAAGAGGGGGGGGGGTGTGCGCGCGTGCATGCATGAACGTGAGAGGGATTCCCATCCATTGCCCTCTTTGAAAAGTGACAGATAGTCATGGATCATGAGGGCAATAGGACCATCATGTGACCAGTCAACAGTAGGAGATGGGTTGTCTTGTGGCTATAGTGTGAGATTTGGATTAGGGGTCTGGATTGCATTGCTGGGTCTGCCATAGATTTGCTGTGTGTCTTTGGGAAAGACACACTGGTCTGCATTTTTTGGGCACGCTTCAGTGCACATACTGCAATTTCCCACATTGCGCGCGGAGAGTGTTTGAGGCATGAGCATAAAGGCAAGCGTAAGCGTGCAAGTCGCCCGCCTGGAGTTGGACTAGTAGAGCCACACGCACTGTGCCTGGCACTAGAAGGTCTAATTTGCTTCTTGCTCTCCTAGCCTGGCCTGTTGCACCTTGACCTCCATCCACTAAGACAGAGGTGGCCAAACTACTGCCCGCGGGCCACATCCGGCCCACAGGACCATCCTGCCAGGCCCTTGAGCGCCCCGCTGGGGAGGCTAGCCCCCGGCCCCTCCCCTGCTGTCCCCCCTGCCCCACAGCTAAGCCGCCATGCAGGCAGCGCTCTGGGCGACGGGGCTGCGCGCTCCTGAGGGCAGCGCAGCAGCGTGTCTGGCTCCGGCCGGGCGGCACGGCTGCCAGACATGCCGCTCTGAGTGGCATGGTAAGGGGGCCGGGGGCGGTGGATCCTGGGGGGCAGTCAGGGGGCAGTTGGATGGAGTGGAGGTTCTGGGGGGGGCAGTCAGGGGATGGGGAATGGGGGGGGTTGGAAAGGCGTAGGAGTCCCGGGGGGCCTGTTAGGGGGTGGACGTGTGGATAGGGGGCAGGGCAGTCAGGGGACAAGGAGCAGGGGGGGTTGGATAGGGGCAGGGGGTCCTGGGAGAGGGAGGTCAGGGGACAAGAAGCAGGGGGGCTGGATGAGTGTGGGGTTCTGAGGGGGGCAGTCAGGGGGCGGGAAGTGGGAGGGGGCGGATACAGGAGTGGAGGCCAGGCTGTTTGGGGAGGCACAGCCTTCCCTACCCGGCCCTCCATACACAGTTTTGCAACCGCAATGTGGCCCTCGGTCCAAAAAGTTTGCCCACCCCTGTACTAAGAACTCTACTGCTAGAGGCATCATAGGAATGCCCAGTATAAGCGCAGTCCCTGCCTGCTACCAATGCTCATAAGAACGGCCATACCGGATCAGATCAATGGTCCTTCTAGCCCAGTGTCCTGTCTTCTGCCAGTGGCCAATACCAGATGCTTCAGAAGGGAATGAACAGGACAGGTAATCATTGAGTGATCCATCCCGTCATCCATGCCCAGCTTCTGGTAAATAGAGGCTAGCGACATGTCAAAGCATGGTGTTGCATCTCCGCCCATCCTGGCCAATAGCCATTGGTGGAACTATCCTCCATAAACTTGTCCAGTTTTTTTTGGAGCCCAGTTATAGTCTTGGCCTTCACAACATCCCGTCAATGAGTTCCACAGGTTGACTGTGTGTTTGTTGTGTGAAGAAGTATTTCCTTCAGTTTGTTTTAAACCTGCTGCCTATTAATTTCATTGGGTGACCCCTACTTCTTGGGTTATGTGAAGGAGTAAATAACACTTCCTGATTCATTTTCTTCACACCACTCAAGACTGTATAGACCTCTAGCATATCCCCGCTTCGTCGTCTCTCTTCCAAGCTGAAAAGTCCCAGTCTTTTTAATCTCTCCTCAGATCGAAGTTGTTCCATAACCCTAATCATGCTCTATTCCAGCAGGTCAGCTTTCTTTGGGTATGTCTACACTGCAGCTACAAACCTGTGGCTGGTGCGTGTTCACTGACTCAGACTCATGGAGCTCCGGCTGCAGGGCTGTTTAATTGCAGTGGAGACATTCAGACTCTAGGACCCTGCGAGGTGGGAGGGTCCCAGAGCTCAGGCTACAGCCTGAGCCCAAAGATCTACACTGCAATTAAACGGCCCCACAGCCTGAGCCCCACAAGTCCAAGCCAGCTGGCATGGGCCAGCCGTGGATGTTTAATTGCAGTGTAGACAGACCCTTTTTGACACAGTCTGGCCACCTGCAGCCTCCCCAGGAGAGGGGCCCTGTTCTAGTGAATGTGCCAGTGTAAAGTGAATCAGGACTCCAGCTTCAGTTCAGGAGAAGTCTAATGCTAGCCTAGGAGCGTCCACACTGAAAATTTATGGGAAAGATGTGTTTGAACATTAGGGTGAGAGGTGCCTCAGTAACAAGACAGATTGGATCAGACAGATACATGGATTTGCATTACACCCGCCTGCACTAACAATGGGAGAACTCCCAGAGACTCCAATAGTGCAGGATCTGACTCCATGTTTCCAACACGCTATTTCTAACTAGAGATCAGCCCAAACCAAAGAGTCCACCTCGGAAAGATCCACTCTGGATCTTTCATTCTCTGCTGTTCAGGTCTAGCTCGATTTCTAACCCTGACACAGTGCATTTCCCTGTCTGAAGAGCATTAAATTTCTGGAAGTTAACCCCCGTTCACATTCCAAACACATAAATGCAGTCCCCTTCTTCCTTAACATATGCAGGAGGAAAAAATTCCTGGCATACATCACATAGGACCCTTTTGCTGCATTAAGGCGCTCACCCAAGTCATGCGTGACATTGAATCCATCCTGAGCAATATTTGCAGTAAGGCCCAACAGTTCTGACCATGGGAGTCTGGCGAAGAGAAAACACAAAGAGAAATCTGCATTTGAAATGGAGCATAGTAAAAGCAGAGCTATCTTCAGGGGACTAGCACTGGGGCTAGGACAGGGGTACAGTCAGAATATGTTTTGTTGGAAGTCTCTTTGTTGCAGCCAGAGAACAGAACTGAGACACTGCACCCCTCTGTAGCCTTGGGAAGTCACTTAACACCTCCCCTCCATGCTCCATCTATAAAATGGAGGTAATACTATTGATCTACTATACAGGGGTGGATGCGAGGATTAATTGAGTAGAGCTGATCAGAAAACACAATGCTTTCCATGAACATTTTTGAACAAAGCGGGGAAACAATTTCATTTGAAAATTTTTGCAGAATTTTTTGAGAAAATGAAAATCAGAAAAAAAACAGTTTTTGAAAAATTACATTTTTTTCATTTTATACTCAGTTCCTCGGTTCTTTTTCCCCTGCAAATGGCAAAGAGAAATGGATGGATCCCAAACTTTTCAATTTTCATTTCTTTGTCAAAAACCCAGAAAACGTCAACCAAAATGAAATGTTTTGTTTTGGCCAAACATTCTTTTGGGGGGGGGAAACAAAATCAATCTGTTCTATTAGTTAATTAGACTTTTATCTGAGTTTGTGGTCTGGTTTTCACAGGGCTCAAGTGCCCTTAGCTGCCACTGAATTCAATGAGAGTTGAAGTGCTCGGATCATCTGAAAACTGGGCCACAGACATGCGACTGCAGAAGACACATCTGTGATAACTGCACATGCAAATCAGTCCTGTGATTGCATGTGTGAAATTCTGAAAACCCCAGCCAGTGTTTGTAAAGTGCACTAGGGACAAAAAGTGCTATAAAAGTGCTGCACTTCAAAGGGAGAGACCTGGTAAACAACATGTTCCAAAGAAAAGTGAATCAATAGCCTATCCAAGAACATCAAGAGAGTCCTGTGCCATGGTGAGCTGGGGCAGAGCTTACAGGGCCCTGCCAACAGCAAGATCTTTGGCCATGGAACCCACACGAGAGCTGAATCCGCCACTGACTGGAGATTACAGCATGAGCAGCTGACGAGTTGGAATAAGTGGGTGTTTTATCCTGCAACACCTTTCAGTAGACTGCACTCTGTGCAGAGCTAAACCATATGAAATATTCTTACCTCCCATGTAACTGATGTGCCTTGTGCATCCCTTGTATCATGCCTGGCACCCCCACCAGGAGACCCGGCTGGACAAAAGAAAGCACAGAAAGGAAGAGTCAAATCGCCCTAAGGACACCATCTCCAATTATCATAACGGAGAGGCCATCGCTCATCACACAGAGGGGTCCCAGCATATTTTCCATACAAAGTGAAAGACGCTAAAGATGCCAGAAATTTAGATACAAGGCTTGGTGACAACACAGTTAAGGAGTAAAAGCCTTTGGGAACAAAGTGGGGCAACTTCATTCCTGATGTAACCCCAATGAAGCCAATGGGATGAACTCAGTCCCATGACATGTAGCCTTTGCTATTTATCTGTCTATCATTTTGAATATTTCTAAAAGTATGTCAACATGGGAGCAAAAAAAAAAAATCCCAGAGCAGTGAGTCACAGAGCCTGGGTCTACAGCCTCTGGCTCACAATGCTTGTGCTATGGTGCTAAAAATAGCCATGTAGACATTCACGCTCAGGCTGGAGCTCAGGCTCTGAAACCCAAACCCCTCCTTGGGCTTCAGAGCCCAGGCCCATATGTCTACATGGCTATTTTCAACTCCATAGTGTGAGTCCAAATCTGTAGACCCAGGCTCTGAGACTCTCTACCACCCGGGTTTTTGCCATGTAGACATACCCTCAGGCTCCTATCTCCTTTGTATCTCACTTTCTGAAGTAGACTGTTCTTACTTAATTTCCCTTATCCCCAAGAATGGCTCAGTTTACTCATTTCCAGTCAGACTTGCTGGCTCAAGGGATTTCTACGTTACACATGAAATATTTCCCCTCTAGGCCACCAGGGCTAATCTGGACTGGCTCAATAATGGAAAGACGGTCGTCATCACATAAGTGTTCTGTGGCCTGTGTAGATCAAGTGAGTGAGTCTCCATTCAGCTCCTAGTGGACAAAAACATAGAGCTCTTTGTGGGCATTTACAAAAACCAACATCAGAACTGACAAACCCTCCCCTGCTGTTGGCAGGCTCAGGAGAGCGGGCCATGGAGACCCAACTCCCCTCTCAGCCCTGGAACAAACGGCTCCAGAGTCGGACTGAGGAGCAGTGTGGGGGTGAGGATGCTTGACCTGTGTTTGTACCTGTTCTATGAAGAGGGGATTTGATACGCCAGCACCTTTCAACAGGGCTAAATTCCCCTCTGAGTAACAGGCATCCCACCGCTCGCTGCACATACATTATTGCTGGGAATCGGGGTTAGTGGGGAATAGAAGGAGAAGACACGGGAACATTAGCAAGGAAGCCCCACGAAAGAAAATATAAAGGTTCTCTGGCGCACCTTCAGCTCCCAGGCCTTCTGAAGGCCTTCCTCCTGGATCCCAAAGGGGGCTGTCTCTCGGAAGTCAATCACCTGACTCTCGTTCTTCCGGATGTCGTGGACCAGCATCACTCCCCCGCTGCAAAGAGAGAGCGCCTTGGGCATACAGAGCACCTTGCTGTCCACTGGACTCCCCGAGCACTTACTAATGCAGCCCTGAGCCTGTACCCCACCCGTACCACCAAATGCCCTCTGTGGGTACATGAGGAGAGCACAGAGATCTGGGGTTTGGTGCCACTGAGCTTGTACAAATGGCATCCTCTTACTCAGCTGTTCAACTGTTCTGCTCCCTGCACACTGGGTCCTATCTGCTGACTTCATGGGTGCACACAAGCATTTACTCCTGGCAGGCAGGCACAGCCCTCACAGCCAGGGGAGAGTGACTTGGAGGCTGTTCGGTTCTGTGCAACTTCACCTAACCTGTTAGCTGATGCCAGTGACAGAATCTTTATCACCGGTGATGATATAAGAGGCGGAAAGAGCTCAATCTGCATTTCAGATCCCGATCTCTGATCTCGGATTTGTAAACTGAGTACATTTGATCTACAGGTGAGCACAAGCTAAAATCCTGGAGAGGGGGTGTATTTGAAATCTAAAGCAAGGCCCACATTTTGCAAACGGCCCTATTTTTATAGTGGGCCAGAGCAAAACACTGGCTCCAAACACATCAGCTCAGACATGGGGGTGTACGAAATCCAGATCTAAAAGGTACTTCATGAGCCTATTTCTAACTTGTTCTGGAATCCTTATTAACTCTGATGATGACTGGTCGTTTGTTAAGCATCACCGTTATCAGCTCTGCACAACACACGCAAACCACAATTATTTGTCACTCTTAATTATTTACAGAACAGGGAAAATCCCAATGTCCTTGGCAGATGCTCACAGGGAAAAGCAGGGTTTGGTGTGAAGGCATGGACTGGGATTCACGAGACCTCAGTTGACTTCCCAGCTCTGTCACAGACTTCCTGTGCGATCTTGGCTGAGACCCCAGATCTGTGTCTCAGTGCCCTCTCTGTAAAACAGAGAGGGCAGCACTTCCTTTCTCCCGTTCTCTGCCTGTCTTCTCTGTTTCAATGGTAAGCTCTTTGGGGCAGGGACTGTCTCTCCTATGTGTGTGCATAGATCCTAGCACACTGGGGCCCGCTCCTTGGCTTCTATGGCTATACAAACAACAATGCAACTCCACTTTGCGATGGAGTTATTACAGGAACTTGTTCAGCTATGGGTTTTACCAGGTTCCTTTAATACAAACTTCCCTTTACACCAATATAGCAACTCTGTGTGTCCTAACTGTTTATATGACCCAATAGAAATCAGTTTCATCCGAGAAATGATTTATTTATAATCTCTACCATACTCGAGCTCCAGAATAAACATTTAGATCAAGAATGGGCTTGTGTCATCCTAGGAAATTATGCTTCTGTGTGTACAATGTGGCCTGTTCTGCTGCAGCTGAGATCACAGGAATCATTTTACATTTAGTGACCCAAGTACTCAGAGGGCCACATGTCATAATGGGCACAATCTACCATGCATTAGAAACCATTACAATACATCTAAAAGTTTAACAAATAAAACCTGGTGTGTGGGGTGGAGGGGAAATCAGGAAGAAAGGTGTGAGATATTAGAGAGGAAGGTGATGAACACAGGACCAGCAGCACTGAAACTAAAAACACCTTCGGAATCCAAAACGTTGAAGGTTTTTTTTGAAAGTGAGATTATTCATTACTGCTCATAGATTCAAAGACCAGCCTAGTCTGACTTCCTCCACAACACAGACCATAGATTTCACCAAGTGATTCCTGCATTGATCCCTAAAGCTTGTGGTTGGACTAGTGCATATTTTAGAAAGGCAACTAATTTTGATTGAAAGACTGCAAGTGATGGGGAATCCACATCCCATGGTACATTGTTCCATTTGCTAATTATTTGTGCATGTCGGTTTAAAATTTAGTTGTTCACTTGATGCTTTAATCCCCAGTTAGAACACTGGAACTCTGTGCCTTGGAAGTCTTGGGTAAATTGCACATTTCCTAAATCCATTCCCAAGTAGTCCATCCATTTGTGGTTTGTTTTGTTTTGTTTTTTAATCCTAAACAGAGATTTAGTAACAGGCTTTGGGATCAAACCGGGGTTTCCACTTACAACAAAAGATTCTCAAATCCGAGTTGATGAGACATTATCAGGTGACAGCATTTATGTAACATTCCCTGGGATTTCCTGGTGTCCTGGCCAGTGGAAGGTTCAAGTCTCACTTGCATAACATCTTTCGAAACTGACATCAAAGGGAGGCAGCAGCTCCAGACAGTAGGCTAGACTCAGGGGTACGGGGGTCACATGGAGTCCAAGATGGTGCAGTTGGCACTTTCCTCCAGCCCCCTCACTCTGCACATTCCTCCAGTTTAGATCTCCTTACATTCACTTTGCCCCACCATGAGTTGAGGGAACCCCCATACAGTACATGCTGCTGCTGCTGCTGCTGTTGTAACAGGGCCATGATTTACAGGTGTAACAAATCTTATTCAGTTCTCCAAAAACACCAGGACAGATCCACTCAGCATACCTGGGGTTGGGGATTAGGGAGCATTCCACCACCTTTTAACCTCTGCCGATCCTGGAGGCCAGATCCACCCCTACACATGCTAGAGCAGGCTCAGGGCTGCTCTAGCTTGTGCTTGCTGGAATAACCTTCTGGGGACCCTTCAACTGGTCCTGGATCACCAGAGTGCAGCACTCTCCAGCCATGCCTCTCTCCTGCCACTGGCCCACCTTAGTAATGCAAAGCTGCCAGAAGGATGGGAGAAAGGATCTGGTCTACCACTGTCACAATGATTTGGTAGCCACCCTTGCCTCCCTACCAGCAGCCAGCATGACAGTTTAGACTAAGGACTAGATTGCATCTGTAAAGCCACTAACTGTGTTGGGGGGCGGGGGTGCAATGGCAAACCTCCGCAGCAGGAGATCCTAGAAGCAGTATGCATGACTCAGGGGAGCATGTGTCAGACTGGCTCCCAAAAACTCTCCCCACACTCCCCCGGCTCTGCTGGCTGCTGCAGAGGGGGTAAGGCCATAGCCCTCTCCCTTTGGGGAGGCTAATATCACCATCAGCACTAGCCTTGAGCAGTCCTTTTGCGCAGGAAGAGCAAGCAAGGAGGGATAGCTCCGTGGTTTGAGCATTGGCCTGCTAAACCCAGGGTTGTGAGTTCAGTCCTTGAGGGGGCCGTTTAGGGATCTGGGGCAAAACTGGGGACTGGTCCTGCTTTGAGCAGAGGGTTGGACTAGATGACCTCCCGAAGTCCCTTCCCACCCTGAGATTCTATGATTCTAAGGACAGAGCATTACCAGCCAGTAGGGAGGCACACAGAGGAGAAGGATCTTTGTAGCCTCTCCCCTGCTTTCAGGGCTGCGAAGGGCTCATCAGGCTCCATCCCTGCAATGAGGATGTAGTGAAAGCATTCCCCATTTCCAGCCGGCAGGTGCACAAAGGAGGCAAGAAGCACTGAGTCAAATGACACTTTGTGATCCCAATTCCTCCTGTGCCCATCCCTGGAGCACAGGGTAGCCCTGGGCTGCAACACAGAGAGGAACCCTGCACCACCTGCCTGAACAGACTCCTGACCCAACACTGGCCCCATTGCCCAGACCCAGTGCCCTCCTGGTTCTGCCCCCTCAGCATGCCGCCACACCGAGCAGGCCCTCTCAGCAAAGGGGAGCACAGCGACCGGTTTGCACCTACCCGCCAATGCCGGATGTGTGGGGGTTGATTATTCCTGCGCACAGAGCTGCGGCAATGGCTGCATCCACGGAGGATCCCTGCTTGTTGAGCACCTCGATGCCCAGCGCCGTGCAGCGGGCAGCATCGGTGACCACAGCACCCTGGTGGAATATCTAGGAGAAGCAAAGCCATGCGGTACTGTAGGAGAAAGGCAGTGCCATCTGCTAGCAGAAGGAGCATTTCCCACACTTTCATTCAAGCCCACGGCAGGGCCTGGTCTGGGGCCCAGAACGAACATGGGCAGCAGAAGATGGATTGTGTCTGGGTGCAATTCAAGGGGTTGGTTTTGACCTGTGAATTGCTGAGCAGCTGGATTCCCGACTACGCCACTCCTCGGGCTGGAGCTAAGTCTGCCCGGAGACAAAAGGCCTCCAGCCACTGCTACCGGTGAAGTGCCCCCTGGCCAAATGTTCTAATGCAGCAGATCGTTCCTACAGCCACGCTCTAGCCCTAGGTATACCATGTTATGTCACAATCACAAATGGCACCTGGACAGGGCTGAGAACAGCTAGCCTCTTTGTTCTACTCAAACCTCTTCATGTTTTGTATGTTTTCAAAATCCCATAAAAACTTTTAAGAAAACACAAAGGCAGACACCACAAGCAACCCCCACAGCACAGCCTTCATCCCACGCACACACCTAAACACAACCCCATAGCAGGGCCCCCATCCTCCCCCCCACACACCTAAACACAACCCCGATAGCAGGGCCCCCATCCCCCCCCACACCTAAACACAATCCCCGCAGCAGGGCCCCTATCTTCCTACACACACCTAAACACAACCCCCGCACCCCGGCCCTCATTTCCCCCCCACACCTAGACACAATCCCCACAGCAGAGGCCCCCCATCACCTCCGGGCACCTAAACACAACCCCTGCAGCAAGGCCCCCCATCCCCCTGCACACACCTAAACACAATCCCCACAGCAGCCCCCTCCCCTCCCATCATCCCCATGCACCTAAATAAAACCCCTACAGCAGGGCTCCCATCCCCACACACACACCTAAACACAACCCCTATAGCAGGTCTCCTCATCCCTCTGCACACACCTAAACACAACCCCCGCAGCATGTCCTGGCTATTTGTCAAGGGTGATCAGGAAACAGTTTGCTTTTACTATGTTCAGCACCTAGGTACAGTACTCTAACTGTGGGCACTCTAAAAATACACGACAGACAGACAGACAAGTGGTTAGACAGACTGCTATCTAAACAGATATCTATTGCAAGTGAACTTTGAGCATCAGCAAAAGTCCAAATAATTGAAAGAGCAAGGATGCTCCTTTCCCACTCTGAGACCTGCCCCAGGACATCTAGCCAGGACCTCCCCTCTCATTGAGCAGTATGGGGAGGACAGCGTGGTCAAGACCCACTGACACCTGTTTGCGACACACACACCCCAGTTACCTGACATCACAGCACACTAGTAAATGTTCTGTAGCCTTGTCATAAATAGAAAGGGAAGGGTAAACACCTTTAAAATCCCCCCTGGCCAGAGGAAAATCCCTTTCACCTGTAAAGGGTTAAGAAGCTAGGATAACCTTGCTGGCACCTGACCAAAATGACCAATGAGGAGACAAGATACTTTAAAAGCTGGAGGGGGGGAGAAATGAAGGCTCTCTCTGTCTGTGTGATGCTTCTGCCGGGAACAGAAAAGGAATGGAGTCTTAGAACTTAGTAAGTAATCTACCTAGATATGCATTAGATTCTGTTTTGTTTAAATGGCTGAGAAAATAAGCTGCGCTGAATGGAATGGATATTCCTGTTTTCTGTCTTTTTGTAACTTAAGGTTTTGAATAGAGGGATTCTCTATGTTTTGAATCTGATTACCCTGTAAGGTATTTACCATCCTGCTTTTACAGAGGTGATTCTTTTACTTTTTTTTTTTTTTTTCTTCAATTAAAATTCTTCTTTTAAGAACCTGATTGCTTTTTCATTGTTCTTAAGATCCAAAGGTTTGGGTCTGTGTTCACCTATGCAAATTGGTGAGGATTTTTATAATGCCTTCCCCAGGAAAGGGGGTGTAGGGTTTGGGGAGGATTTTGGGGGGAAAGACGTTTCCAAGCGGTCTCTTTCCCTGTTATATATTTGTTAGATGCTTGGTAGTGGCAGCAATAAAGTCCAAGGACAAAAGGTAAAATAGTTTGTACTTTGGGAAAGTTTTAACCTAAGCTGGTAAAAATAAACTTAGGGGGTTTTCATGCAGGTCCCCACATCTGTACCCTAGAGTTCAGAGTGGGGAGGGAACCTTGACAAGCCTATTTTGTCAAAGCAACAAAGTCTCAGTAAAATGGGCCTGCACAACAGTGCTGCCTTTCCTGTGAAACCCTTGCAGTGAAGTGGGGCGAGACCGCCCGTATGTAAAATATGAGACACGGGCAGGGAATAGCAGGGGGTTCCACTGTCATTTAAACTATTACACTGCCTAATCCCAGTTAAGAATTATACCCCTCAATGACAGATGTGCCACACAATATACAGACCAGCAACACTATCATTTTGCCCTGTGATTGTCAGAAAAGTGACTATGTACCAATGGTGCCTTCTGCCTTAATAATAGAGCTGCTCGCTGCATTTATTCAGGTTCGGGTTTTTCTCCTGCTTGAACCACAGAGCCAGCCAGGGCAGGATGAGCTGGATTCTGTTCTCTCCAGTGCATCATCATCAAAACCTCACAGATAAATCTGGTTGCATAATCTCTGCCTGCAGCGATGATGCAAAAGCAGAGAGTACTCAGCTTGATTCTCAGATCCTGCAGGGAGTTTACAGCATTGGCTGGTAGAAAAAGCTTTTGCTGTGTAAACGGTTCTGATTTGATGTGGAATCACTGAGAGGGAATCGGTATGGAGGCTCCCAGTCTCAATTCTACAGTCCCTTTTTGACATTACCAGCATTTGCTGGGTTTCTTAACTGATAAGCACAAAGGAGGAAGCTGTAGTTCCCAGCAGGCAATTGTTCCCATAGCTAGATTATCGTCCTTTTAAAAAAAAAAAAAAACAAAAAACCCACCGCTTACCTGTGGGTCCCCAAAGTAGATCTGCATGATCAGGGCCACCGTGACTCCCATCGCAAAGGTTAAGCAGGCTGTGATGATCACCGTCAGCCCATCCTGGCGGCAGCTGCAGTCTGCAGAGAATGGGTCTTTGCTGGTCTCCCGCAGCGGCGAGACATCCTGACTGCCCATCTCTGATGAAGATGACGGCAGGCGCTGGAGGCGAGCTGATTTCAGGAAAGAATCTGGATCTTCAGAGGCAGGAAGGAAAGGGAATGAGGGTTAGGTATTGAGGAAGCTTGGGTTCTTATTCCAGTGCATACACTGCACTAGTATTACACCTGTACCTGTTCCAACAAAGCTATTATCTTCCCTATTGAGCTTTCAATAGATTTTTCTGGCTCACCTAGTGCTTTGGGTTGTTTTACTCCTACCTTCCTTTAACACTTGTTAGCCTTAAGGGGACTTTTCCCTGGAAACAGTGAGATTTAGACAGCTAAGTTGTCTGAATTTTTCCTGATGCAGCAGATGGATGGACAGACTGAGGGCACCAACATTTCCAGCAATGAACCCATGATTAGTGCCCTTTTGGGCTTGGTTGTAACACAGATCCCATGTTATTCTGCTTGCAGATCAGTCTCAGAAATGCTGCAGAAGATGCAGTTAAGACCAAAAACCCATTGACATTACTTGGGCTCTGTGCTTAAGGTAAAGCAACTCAATCAAACATACCCACATCAAAATAGTAGGCACCAACATTATAATTACTGTGATCAAAGGCTGGCAAAGTGGGAGTAGAGGGAGTAGGGAAACTCTATCTACCTGTCTGTCTATCTATGGTACATTAGCGGTTCACAGCAACTCAACTAAATCTAAAGGCATTCAGGAAGCAAGGAGACTGTTTCACTTTCCCACTACTTAAGGCTTTTGAACAATGACGAGGAGAAATGCAAAATCTGGTGACTCAATGTAATTACAATATCAGAAATGATACAGTCAACAGAAGGCAGTCATGTGTCCCACTGCCAGGATTTAACCAGGAGGAAAAGGCCGGAACAGCAAACAAAGTGCACATCACTTCCACGTGACTTTGAAAACAATTTACCTTACTGTTCAAGGTTCTTCAGATCTATATTTTCTTCATCTGTTATTTCCCCAGAGTTGATGATTGTGAGAAGAGCCTGCACAGAGGGCATTACCTGGGAGTTAAAATAGCCACTTGGGACATGGGCCGGACTCAGCTGCTATTTAAATCCTGCTTCAAATAGAGATTTATGAGAGGTGTGCTGTCACCAGCATTCCCTGCTCAAACACACTCCAGTTGGCTGAGATGAGGTCATGTGCCCAATGGAAATTTTACACCATTCCAAGGCTGACCACATTATTTACCACTTAGTCACCATTGGCTGCCTTTTTAAATTTTTTTTACCATGTCCTAGCCAATGATTGGCTGAGATTAATTAGATAGGCCTATCACACCCAATCCAATTGTCTATGGTCATCTAAGAGTGGGACCTTTCAGTGCTCTCTTGTTCCTGTCCCTCCGGGTGGTTCTGGGGGCAGTGGGTATTAGAGCTGTTACAGTCGTCTTCCCTGTGCTTCCTCTCTTGTTCAGGTGAAGCAAGTTCCTCTTGAGTTGCAAATGCTGGCATCGTCAGAGCTCAGGTGCAGCTAGGGTTGCCAACAGTCCCGTATTACAAGGGACGTCCCTTATTTTTCCATCTCTGTACAAATAGATCGGGAGTTGCTGAGTGCTGCAAAAAGCAGCAAGAAATGCCCCTGGCAAATATAGGTGAGTACTGCTTATTGATGATGATAATAATAATTAATTATACATAAGGTCAGATTCTCCTCCCACTTATACCAGGCTTTCATCAGTGAAACACCATTGATTCGAATGGGATCACTCCTGGTTTGTACAAGTGTGAGAGGAGAGTCAGGCCCGGAGACGCCTTTCGAGAGTGATTGTGTAGCAGGTACAAACGTTCCTGGGGACAGCATCCCAGCCTGGAGGATGCTAGGATATGCAGCCCAGCAAGAAACCAGCCTCAGAGCCACAACAGGTGTTCTGCAGAAGTGAACTGGCTGGCAGCACCTAGAGCAGAGAAAGGGGGGGATACGGGGGGCTGGGGGGAGGAGACTGTGGATGGAAGAGAAGAGCTGTTCTCTCGCCCTGTGGTAAAAAGGCTGCATATTAACGGGATTTGGTGGTTCACAATTAAAATGATTGGCTCTTGGTTCGAATATGTGATCAGCAGGCCTCCTGCAGCTGAGTACTATCTGCAACTAGTCATCATTTTTATTAACCCAAGGGACAGCAGGTTCCACGCCATCTCCCTGGAAAAGAGAGAGAGGCACAGAGCTGCCACCAGTCACTGCAGGGGGAAGGGACTGGCCAAGAGGGGCCTCTGCCCCCTTGCCCCTGGGGGAGTAGGCCAGGAGCCCTGAGACATTCTTTGTTAGTCTGTAAAATTGTAGCTATTTTTCCTCTTGAGCCTAATGCTATTTCTGCGGGGTGAGCAGATTGGGATGAGGGGACCCTGCATCAGCAATATTTTAGCAGGTTGGCTGGGGCAGCCCAAGAGAGGGGAGGGAATGGAGTTGAGGGGTGATCTGGAAAATAATAAAATAAAACCAAACGTAACAAGTTGTGTCCCTCTGCCCTTTTATTTCACTCGGCTGTTATCTGTCTGGTACTGTCGGTCAGTCTTGCCAATGCAGCTTGTAAACTCTTTGAGGCAAGGCCTGTCTCTTCCTATATGATTGTACAGCACCTAGCCCAATGAGGGCCCTCATCCTGACTGGGGCCTTTGGGCACCACTGTAATATAAATGATTAATAAAATACATAATAATAATATGCCTCAGCTCCAGTCAGTACCTAACTCAATCAGCTAAGAGGGAGCATGACTGCTGGCAGCCTGGTCTCTGCCTCATCTTCAGCCCCATTTGTCAGGGGAGCAGGAATAGTCCGGGGCTAACGTTAGGCTGTCCCTGCTCATCCTGTACTAAGGACACATTCCCCTGTCCTCACTGGTGGGCTTGGCTCACTAGCCAAGCTGAACAGGTGGAGATGAAAGGCCCCAATTAACCTCTTAATGTCTTTACCAGCCTCCTCCCACATGCTCCTGGGGAAAGCAGCAGTTATGAGTTTCCAGGTCCTGTCTCATTCCTGACATTTAAAAACCACTAGGCCAAATTGAGACCTGGGGTAAACAGGTGCAACTCCACTGGGGTCAGCATGGGCCCCAATTCTAATCTCAGTTACACTGCACTAAATCAGGAGTATCTGCACTGGAGTTAATAAAGTTATAACTTCTTACACCAATCTCATTTACTCTGGAGCAACTCAGGAGTCAGGGCACTGCCAGGGCAAAGCATAAGAGATCAAGCTTGGCCCGCTGTATTTATTTACCAACTTATAAAAGCACCCTTATCCCCTAAGGCGGGGGTGGGGGAGGCATGCAACCTACAGCCCGTAAGCCATACACAGCCCACCAGAGCATTTCATAAGGTCCCAGCCTGCTTTGACACAATATACTAACAGCCAATTCATTAGCTTTTTGTGGGACTGTTTACATCATTTTTCCTGTTTTCTATAATTGATACACATTTTATGCACTCATTTCTTTATTTGTTTTTAAATAGACAATACTGCACATAGAAACAAGCTATCTAAATACATACAAAACAAGACAAACAAACTAATAATCAGTACAGGTGACTTTAAATCTTATTGAAATATGTAGAATCCATTTGGCCTCCACAAGGTGGTGCTTAGGTTTATGTGGCCCTCCTGTGTAATAAGGCTGGGCGCCATTGCCCCAAGGACTAGGCACCTATACAACCTTCAACCAAGACATGACTCGTTAATAATACCAGACAGTAACTCAGTCAAAACCCTCCCCCTGCATTTCACCTCTAGAGACCAGGGCTGCAATCCTGCCTCAGGTCACCCATGAAACTGTGTTTGATGTTCTCATCTGAGTCCCCAGTGGATGTTGGTCCATAGCAAAGAAACCCCACACAGTGCAACACAGCTGGGTGCCTCTTCTCAACAGGAGCTCAAGTTGGACAGGGCAGTCAGGGCGGGCAGTGGCTGCGTATAGGCTGGGGCGATGGGAAGAGGCCCAAGACTGGAACATCAAAAGATGCTGCAGGTCAGGATTGGAGTGTTTTGGCAGAGCCAGGTGGAAGCCCAGAATTGGAAGAGTAGAAGGGCATAGGTCAGGATAAGCTGAACTGTATGGGGGGGCCCACAACTGGACTAGCAGGGGAGGTAATTACTTTTGCAGAGCTGGGGCAAAAGTGGGGGGCAAATTGTGCACATCCCCTGGCTCCAGCCAGCATTCACACTTCTCTCAATTCCACCAGCACCACATTCATCTATAGCAAGAAAATCAAATGACAACTACCAATGCTCTCTCACTTGGAGAATAAAAGCAGCAGGAATCTCTGTGCAAAACCGTGGATGTCTCCAATCTCAATGCTAAGCCACGCTTCTCTTGTACTACTATAGAGCTCTGGAACTGAGACTGCGGGACTGAAAATTAGACCTCAGCCATGCCTATAGTTGGGATGACAGAGCTCAACACATGCCCCATTCTTTCCCCAGTAAAACCCAGACCCTTGGTGCTCCTTCTACCCCTGCTCAAACATTGCCCATCACTTGGGAAGACACCCCCTGTGGAGACTTCCAAGGCAAACAGTTACACCAGGGCGGGTCATTTGTTCCTTGGGGCCCCAGGCACACTTTGATACCCCACATATTATACACACAGGAGTTGGGAGGAGAGGTAGGCAGGTGAATGTGGGAGGGTTTTGCAGCTGAAAAATGGGATTTGAGCACTTGTCAGTAAGGGGAATTTCAGCAACTGGTGGGGCTTTGGCATCTGTCATGGGTCAGTCTGAGAGAGCCAGGCTGTGGGGCTGGTCCCGAGGGAGGATCCACGGGGAGCCAGTGTTCAGAGGAAGTTGAAGGTGAATGTAGGGAAAAGCTGCTGCAAGAGCAGCACCCTCCAACAGGTAAGGCCTGGAGTAACCACCCTTTAGCCCAGGGGTTCTCAAACTGGGGTTTGTGACCCCTCAGGGGGTCCCGAGGTGGTTACGTGGGGGTCATGAGCTGCCAGCCCCAAGCCCAGCCATGCATGGGGCTGAGAGCCCAGAGCCCCAACAGCCCAGATCCACCCTTACCACCATTCACCTCCAGCCCCGCTCCTCCTCCAAAGAAAGGACGCCAAAATAGAAATTTGCCCAGAGCGCCATTTTTCCTAAGGCCGGCCCTGAGACTGACACAGCATTAGAGGGTTTGATTAATTCAGCTCTTCAGCTGCTGAATAAACTGCATGAATGTGTTTTTAATTTATAAGGGGGGGTCCCACTCAGAGGCTTGCTGCGTGAAAGGCGTTACCAATACAAAAAGTTTGAGAACCACTTCTTTAGCCCATACAGTATTGGCCTGTCCCTACACCGCTCAGAGCTCTAAACCCTATGTCACCCTGCAGCTTTTAATCCTTGTTTGGCCCTGTACATTAATATAGTGACAGGCAAATAATCCAAATACTGGGCGGGTGCACAGTGCCTGCTATCCAAGGATCTCAGAGACCTTCACAGGCATTAATGAATTCAGCCTCAAAACACAACTTGCAGGCAGGGATGCACTTGTACCCCAGTGTAGCGATGGGGAAACCAGAGAATAGAGAGATGACCTTGGGCCAGTCATGTCACACGGGATGTCCATGGCAGAGCTGGGAACAGCCGCCTGAGAGAAAGAACACTCCAGTGGTTTGGGCATTAGCCCATGAGCTGGGTTCAATTTCTTGCTCTGCCACAGACTTCCTGTGTGAAACTGGGCAAGTCATTCAGCCTCAATTTCCTATCTGTGAAAGGGGGATAACAGCAATGCCCTGCCTCACAGGGATGCTGTGAGGATAAACACATTAATGATTGAGAAGTGCTCAGATAATGTGGTAATGGGGGGCCATATAAATACCTCAGTTAGAATCCAACCCTCCTCATTCCCCGCACTGGAGTGGCCTGTCTATAGGCTCAGAAAGACAGCGCTCGTCTGGTTCCATCTGATTCTCGCTGGAAGGTGCTCTTCACAACCACAGGGAATACAATTTTTTATTAAATGAGAGCTTAGATTGGGCAGACAACGAAGACCTAGATTACCACTTCCTCAGTCTTCCAAATAATGTCTCCTAGTTGACACTGGTGAGTGCACAAGTAGATTTTTCAAAGCCACTTGATGTTACACTCATGTAAGCTTTTAGATTTTCATTTATACAATGGAATACGGGAGTAGGACCATGAAACATTCAAAAATGTCAGCTGTGCAATTGTGTAACAGATTTCTGCATGAAACTACTGCAGCCTGGTGGGGAAATTCAGTACCTGTGCACACAAATAGCCAGATTTGCATGCACCATCACGATAATGGCATACATCAAATCATAGAACTGTACGGCTGGAAGGGGCCTCAAGAGGTCATCTAGACCGGCCCCCTGTACTGAGGCAGGACCAAGTATACCTAGAGACCATCCCTGACAGGTGTTTGTCTAACCTGTTCTTAAAAACCTCCACAACCTCCCATCGAAGCCTATTCCAGTATTTAACTCCCTTTTAGTTAGAAATCAGAGGGGTAGCCATGTTAGTCTGTATCCACAAAAACAACGAGGAGTCTGGCGGCACCTTAAAGACTAATAGATTTATTTGGGCATAAGCTTTCATGAGTAAAAAAACCCCACTTTAAAGCGTTTTTTACCCACGAAAGCTTATGCCCAAATAAATCTGTTAGTCTTTAAGGTGCCACCAGACTCTTTGTTTTTTTAGTTAGAAAGTTTTTCCTAATATCTAACTTAAATATCCCTTGTTGCAGTTAAGCTGATTACTTCTTATCCTACCTTCAGTGGCCCTGGAGAACAATTCATCACCCTCCTCTTCATAACAGCCCTTACCTTATTTGAAGACAGTGATCAGGTCCCCCCCAGTCTTCTTTTCTCAAGACTAAACATGCTTGGTTTTTAACCTTCCCTCAGAAGTCAGGTTTTCTAAACCATTGTCATTTTGGTTGCCCTTCTCTGGACTCGTTCCAATTTGTCCACATCTTTCCTAACGTGTGACACCCAAACGGGACACAGAACTCTAGCTGAGGCCTCACCAGTGCTGAGTAGAGCAGGACAATTACCTCCTTTGTCTTACATACAATGTTCCTATTAACACATCCCACGATGATGTTAGCCTTTTTCACAGCTGCATCACACTGGTGGTTCATATGTGATTTGTGACCCACTTATAACCCCAAGATCCTTTTCTGCAGTGTTACTGCCCAGCCAGTTATTCCCCATTTTGTAGCTGTATATTTCATTTTGCCTTTCTACGAGTAGCACTTTCGTTTGTCTTTATTGAATGTCATCATGTTGACTTCAGACCAGTGCTCCAATTTGTAAAGGTCATGTTGAATCCTGTCCTCACAAAGTGCTAGCAACCCCTCCCAGCTTAGCGTCATCCGCAAATTTTATCAGCATATTCTCCACTCCATCATCCAAGTTATTAATGAAAATACTGAATAGCATTGGACCCAGGACAGACCCCTGTGGAACCTCACTACATAGGTGACGCATGAAATTGTGCTTGCATTTTGCACACACAATGATATACCTAAAGTTTTTGGAAAATCTTTCCCATAGACTCCAAGGTAAAGTAACTAAGGAGACATTTCTCTCTTGGGCCTGAAAGTGAAAGTGACATGGAATGGCATGAAATGAAAATGGATTATGAAAACTTAGTCATTTATTAGAACGTGATCAAGGAAATTAAAAGGTAAAAACCATGACCCCTTGCAAATTAGCTTTCAGTCCTCAAAGTCAGTGGGTCAAAGACTTGACTGGGAGCTATACAAAACAGTCCTTGCCTTGACAGAGAGATGCATGTACAGTATTTGTTCTCAGTCTGGTGACTCAGTGGTAGCAGCCCTGACCATCTGATACTGTCCAGTCATCACTGGGAACCAAATACTTTGCTGGTCTGAGGGAGGGAAGCAACAGCTAGTTACATGGATCATTGTCACATCAGGAAGGTATTAATTGACTAGGGGCCAAATTAATCCCTAGCGTAAATCTACTAACGTCAACAGAGTCTATAGAACTCTCTATAGTTACACTGGGGATGAATCTGACCTACAGTCTCTATACCACTTGGTTTCACTTAGACATGAGTTGGAGCTGGGGTGTGCGTGGGGCAGGGGACAGTCACAGAGGCGGCGCTGGGGCAGGTGGAGGGAGTGAATTTGGATCCATTGGAGAAAAATATGACTTTGATCATCTGTAAGGAAACAATTTTTTAAAAAGAGTTAATCAAGAATAATTTAAAACCCAACCAATTTTATTAAAACCAGGCAGTTGACAGGAACAATTCACAGCTCTTTGCAAGTGTCTGTGTGTCTTTGCAGCTGCTATTACACTACCAAACTGGAGACCCCAGCAAATTAAAGTGGGGAAACAGGGCAGACGATGGTAAAGATGATGACACAAGATCTTAGCAAGACCCTCCTGAGCCTAATAAGATATAGGGAATACTAATAATTAAGAATAAAAAGGGTAGTGACATTCCATGTGCTTGCTGTGAATGAGAGGGGGAGATGGGCTGATCAATGGGTATGAGGATGTTTGGATGAAGGGATAATGCAGGGCAGTAATGAACTAAGTGGAGGGGCTGGTAAGAGTGAGGGGAGTCGAGGGCAGGGTAACACAAAAGCAGATGAGGTGTTCCCCTAGGAAAGGCTGAAATGTCAGACTCAGTTGCCTAAATTCTAGAAGATTCTGAGAGTGAGCGACACGCCCCAGTGTGGTATTTTTTGGGAAAGTGAGTAACAGGACATAACTGTGTTTTAATTATGACCCCAAACCATTTCCAAGGACTCAGCATGGATCAAGGACGTAGTTCAGTCTTGTCTACAGTACAAGACCAAGCTGTACTTCAACCATCTTGGGAGACAGCCACAAGAAAAGAAGTGATCACTGGGTGGATCTGGGCAGTATCTGCCATGTTCTGGCTAGCACTGGGAGGTAGGTTTGGGCCTGCCTTGTGTCAGAGAAAGCCCCACTCACCAGTAGCTGGGTTTTGCCTGCGTTCTGAGAGCTTCTCTCCCTGCATGAGGAGATTCCCCACTGCACAGGGAAATCCTACCTCCAAGGGCGTAGGACTCCCACAGGCTCTGGCCAATCTGCCATGCAAGGTGAGGGAAGATCAACAGCCCAGCCACTGAAGAGGGCCAAGTCCTGTGTGAATTGAGAGAAGGAAAGGGGTGGTCCCCTTGGCAGATCCCTGAAGGGCAGGGGAAAGACCAGCCAGCCACACCCCGAAGACAGTGGGTGAAAGAACACCCAACCCCGTTCCCCAAAAGGCTCCAAGAGTGAATCCTGAGTGGAACCAGGGCCAGGGGCTTTCGCGAGACCTGAAACTGGGAAACTGAGGGGGCTAGTGAGGGGTGGGCTGCCTGGTCCAGATTTGGAGCAGCTGCGATGGGAGTGCTGGAGTCTTTGGGAGCCAGGCCCAGAGAGGAGTGGGGGCGAGGGAGGGGGCCAGCAGTGAGAAGGGGCAGGGAGAGGAGAGATGGAGGCAGGAATGAGGGAAGGGTCTGAGGAAAGGAAGGGATCGGAAGAAGCAGAAAATAGGGAAGGGGGGAAGGAGGCAGCAGCAGCCGTGGAGGCGGGCGTGCATGCAGGGGGCGGGCTGCAGACGGGGATAGCGAGGGGTGCACGGCTTGGTGCAATGGGGGGGTGCGGGTGGGCGAAGCTGGATACAGAACCCTGTGAAGGGCAGCCCCGGCTGGAGGCGTGCGGGGGAAGGGGGCCGGTCCTGGAGCGGGTGGCTGCAGGGAGGGCCGGCGGGGCGGGCGCTGCAGCGAAGGGCGGGCAGCCGGGATGCAGGGAGCAAAGCAGGGGCGGCTGCCGGGCTGGCTGGAGAGAGGCGGCGCGGCGCGGGAGGGAAGCGGCGGCGGAGGGATGCAGGAGGCGGCCGGGAGGGAGGGACCGGAGGCGCGGAAGGATGCTGGGCCGAGGGGAGGGGGCGCCGGGGGCTGCCGGCCGGCTCCTCTCACCCGTGTCCTGCTCGCCCAGGAACGCGTCCTCCTCCTTCCTGGAGCGCAGGCAGCCCTCGGCCGCCGCGCCGGCCGGCTCCTCCTCGGGCAGGCGGGGGAAGCTGGTGATGCTCATGTAGTCCACGGGCGAGTAGGCGCCCAGGGTGCTCTGCTGGCTCGCCTCCTTCTCCGCGGCCGCCGCCGCCATCCTGCCCCGGCTCGGCTCGGCTCGGCCCGGCCCGGCTCAGCCCCGCTCCGGAAGTGACTGAGGCCAGCGGCAGGGAGGGGAGGGAGGAGCGGCCGCCCGGCCCCCGGCTGCGTAGCGCAGGGACAACAGGTGCCCGGGATCCGCCTCTGCAAGGGAAAGCCCCGGAGGTGGGGGGCTCTCGCACCTGTGAGGGAGGATCCCCCGGGGAGGGGGGATCCCCCAGCCTCTTCACCTGGCAGGGATACCCCTGCCCCGGGAGAGGGGAGATACAGCTGCCCCTAGCCTGGAATCCAGCTATTATCCTTGCCTGGAAGCAGCGCCCCTGTTGCTGGACCAGGGGCATCCAAGGCACGATCACCCGCGTTTCTGCACCCTCTCCCCAGCCAAAGACACCACCAGGAGTCAGGGGCCATGGAGGGTGCAAGGGAGCTAGGTGTCTACCTGCCCCTTGTGCTGGGTGGCTAACCAGGCTGGTGAACCCTGGGCCCTTTGCAGTTAGGGGGAGTTCTGCCCGTGACTGCACTGGTGCCAGGATGTCAGTCCGGGCTAAGCAGATGTGACCCCTCAGTACCGCTGTGGGCACAGTCTGCACCTACCTTAGGGGAGCTGCCCTGGTAGAAGTGTGTTACCGAACGGCCTGGCTCAGCCTTTGTACAGGCCTCAGGCAGTGGGTAACAGTGTAATTAGCTGAACTTGTCCTTCCCGCCCTTCCAACAGGAGCCATATGGTTGTGTCTTCTGGCCCAAGCTGCTAGCCATGCGGGGTTGTTTCCATTATGATGCCCCAGGTATGTTGTTTGGTGCAATCCTGTTTATGGACAAAGGATAGACACACCAGCCTGGTTCCCTGAACGCAGTAGAACCAAACAGCAGCACGCAGTTCCCTTGCTCAGAAATCCCCAAGCCTGCCTTTCCAAAGTATTCCATGCTCAAGGAGATCTGTCTGTCTGCTTCTCTGGCTCGTAGTTGGCTTTCCTCTCACCCATACAGCCTGCCAAACAACCCCACAGCCTCTGTGTTTGCAATCAGGGAACCCCACAGCCCATATATATTACCTTCTGCTCAGACCTTGCCCTCTGGCCCATTGCCTTGGGCGGTAGCTTCTTTTGTTTCCAGATCTCTTTCTATATAAAGGGGCTTCCTTGCTGCTTCCACTGAGTCTGAAAGAAGAGTGCTTAGCACACCTATTGACTTTAACTGGGATGTGATTGTCTAGTCTAGTGATCAGAGACTCACCTGATGGCAGCTGTAAGCACTTTCCAGCATAACAATATCTATTTATCCTTTCCCCATTCAGGAAGGTTAGGCCTGGGGCAGGCTGTGGCTTCTCACATCTTCAGTACAGACATATGGCCACTGAGCCTATGGGCCCCAGCCTGCAATGCTCCCGCATATCTGAGCAGCCAGCCTAGCCACTTGGGCCACACACCTTTCAATATGGAACTTCACTTTGAGGCCCAGTGTTGCAGTACAGTTCCTTCTGGCCAAAGAAGCCTAAAGATGCTTGGAATGTACACATAGGGCCACATTTTAACACACCAGCTCCTAAATTGTACTTCCAACACCAACACATTATCACAAAACAGACAAGAGGTGTGCGTGCACACAGACGTTCCCATGCACACATTCAGTGGCATGTGTAGTGTGCACAGTTGCTTCTCCACAGCTGCTTGTTTCACATATCTGATGCACGGTTAAAGTGACTGTTTGCACAAGCAAATTCTGTTCTGGGGTTCATCTTAGCAAGTGTGTTTGGAAATGTGACCCCTCCTGATCAGCATCGCAGACAGCGAGCAGCCCACAGCTGTCAACTTTTACATCCAGAAGGGGAACAAATCTAGAATTTCAGCTAGAGTTTGCTAAAACATTTTTTCCACAACAAAGGTCAAGAAAATTTGTCTCTCTTTGACCAGCTCTTGTTTAATCTCTTTTTACCCATCTGAATATTTTAATCTACATTTTAATAATAAAATGTTGCAAATTAGTAGCTCCATGACTTAGATTGGATTCTTTTATAGTTAAGCCCCACACATGACGAGCCTAAACTGAAATGGCATGGTTTTGTAAGCGATCAGAGGCTAATGGGTATGCACAATAACTGCACATTGCATTTTATGACTGAGCAACATAAACTAGCCTATGTATCCCCATGTAAATTATGATTATGGCTGCTACTTATTACAATCATTCATGTGCACAGTATGCAAAACTCCCACTGAATTAATTGACCAGAATATTTTGTATTGTGGGTTACATCAAAACAGGTTCTACTACCCTGTCAGATTCCACAGGATTTGCATAATAATTGGAGAGGGGAAATTTCATTGTCATGGTGGGATTTAAACAGCCTTTAAGTGTATCCCAAAAGGCCCAGATGGCTCAGGACTGGGAGTGAGATAAAGAGCCTTTCATCTGCAACGTAGGTCAAATAGTGAATGAAACATGTATTCTTTTTATTATTTGTTTTATGGTATCACCCAAAGTCTCTGCTCAGGATCAAGATCCCGTTGTGCCAGGTGCTGTACAAACAAATAGGAAGACACAGTTCCTGCCTTGAAGACCTTGCATGATAAGGCTCCAATCCTACAAACACTTTATGCAAGTTAATAGTGGAATTTAAGCACATGCCTAAGTGGTTGTAGAAGCCAGGTTGAATTTACAATAGGATGGTTGCTGAGTGGCCTCCATGGGAAATAACCTGTTTTTGTGTGGGAGTGGGGGGGGGGGTCCTCAGTTCATTTCTTAGCAGACAGACATCAGCATCACAAAAATCACGCACTTCTTGTCAGTCTCAGAAAAAGGCCATGGACTGAATGAACTACAGAGCCTGGACTCCACCTCTTGGTGCTCCTTGCAGCTCAGGATTGAGGTATGTTGCTGGTGCCAGGCTTGCCCTGCCACTGTCCATCCTGTACCTAGTGGGTGGACAGAAGGGTACAGTTTACAAGGCATCAGCACCTTTCACCTGCATTAAATTCACATATAAAAAGGAGCAGGGTGAGGGAAGGGAGACAGAAAATGCATTTCTGAAGGAAGCCCAAAATCCCATCCAATGAATTGAATGGAAATGGGTAGAGGAAGGAATACGTTGCAGCATCTGCATGAAAGGTTGTAATATTAGAGGGGAAGCAGAATAGCTCCCTTCACATCTTTCTTGGTCTGAAGTATGCACAGATCCCATAAAAGGCCTGGAAAACTGGGGATATTGTACTTTCCGTAAATGTAAGCTGAGATTTAAAAAAAGTAAACAGAGGGGGGGAGGGAGAGAGGGAGAGAATGAAATACAATCCACAAAGTCAAAGCCACGTTAAGCAGTGCTTGCATTTCACATCTGGATTCAGCTATTCACCTAGAGATGTCCGTGCACCCCTTGCACCTATAAAATCCTCTCTTTGCATGCACAAAGACGAGGTTTCTTAAGAGCCCTCCTTTTGCATGTGCCCCATTGCACAAACTTTGAAATTTTGATTCAGAGAAGCAAAAATTTGGGCCTTTTGAGGCTGGCACTTTTTCTTAATGGATGCTCACCTGTTTATAGACTGGGACTGCATCTCATACTGTATAAGGAGCATTTTCTCTTCTGGGATCACTGTGCCTAGCTTCCAGGCAAAGCACCGAGAACTTAAGAGGCTTTACTACTGTAACTCCTTCATAGTGGGGATTCCACCAGGGCTCTTCTGATGCATGCAGCTTATGCAAGATGTACATCAGCATCCTGTCTCGCGGGATGGAACAGCTATGGTCACACTATGCCTGCCAGGTGCTTTCTGCAATCACAGCTTAAAAGGGTAGGTTGGCTTTAAAACAATCCTTTTGGTTGGTTATTTGAAACCTGAATGGGACAATGTCTAGTCAAATCTGGCCACAACTTCAGGTTCTGCAAAAATAAATTATTACAAGAAACAGTCAAAATGTTCGGGGGAGGGGGAACATTTCTACAAGAAGAGTTTCTGTGAAACAAATAAACCCTATGGTCCAGTGTTTGCAACTCAGACTTTGCAGGGTCTGCTGGGGTGGGAGAACCTGACAGTAAAATTAACTAAAAATTTACTATGACCTATAGTGAAACTGACTGGCACCCATTGGGAGGAATGCAGCATCTGTGCTCCAAGCAAGAAGACAGTAGCAGTCTTCTCCCTCTTCCTAGACTGTTGAGCAGTGGTAGAGATGTATCAAAATGACTGCTGCATCCTGAGGTCTTCAGGAGCCTCCATCACCAGGAGGAAATTAACCCCAATGTGGAGGGCCAGCATAAAGTCTATGTGCTACTTAACTCCTGTTTAAGAGCTCTGGGTAAGCTCATTTCCCTCAGCAACAGAAGTTAGCCCAATAAAAGATACTGCCTCGCCCACTTTGCCTCTCTAATATCCTGGGACCAACACGGCTACAACAACCCTGCATTAAAAGGGCAACACATTTCACATAGTACCACAGAGATTTCTTATATACAGTGGAGGCAGGACAGTGAGATCTGACATACTACTGCTAAACTGAGTGGTGTTTTGGTGTAACTTCATAAATAGCCCACAGTACCATAGCTTGGCAAGTCCTTTCATACTCCAGCTTTTCTCTGGATCTTCTTCATGCCGTGGTCTCCTGTGAACTAGCTGGGACTATAGCATAAGACACTGCAATGGTGCTCATTCGAAAGGCTCATTTGCACGAGAGGAGTAAGTGTATTTAAAAGAGAGAGAAAGAAAACAGGCAGATTTTATCACCACCTGTTACAGGAGTGATTCGATATATAGTTAAGGTGCCAGTCGGTGATGCTCAAGAACATTTTGCCAGTTCCTAGGTTTCATAGGACAAAGCAAAGGTTTTAATGCTGGTGTCTAATGTTGGGGCAACAATGCCATGCATTTCAGCATGTCTGATGCTGGATTGGACTCTGAAATACTGACAAGGCCGCATTGCTGGTCTGATGCCCATTTCAGTTTTTAGAGCCAGAGGAATTCTTCAAAACACTCCTGGGGGACAACCTGGCTGTCAAACCCTTGCTAAAAGCCAGGTTTGCTTTGTTTGCTAATCCAGAATTGCCCCCACCTTTTCTTGCTCTTCCCACCCTATTAATACACATGGACTCGAGTGAATAATTGATTTTTCTTTTGGTGTCTGAACCAAAATAGCTGAAAAAAGGTCAGTTTTGAACCAAAACTGAGTTTTCCTGTCCCAAAAGAAAAATCAAAGAAGTTGTCAATGAAACATTTTGAACGTCTGTTCAAATAGATTGGAAAATATCATTTCAAAGTGGACATTCCCAAAGTTTCCAAATTCACAAATAGCTTCATTCCCCCCAAAATGCAATTTACGATTCATCAGAAAAAAGTTTCACCCCAGTCCACACACAAAGGCTACTGATTTTAGAACAAGGGCTGCTGTCTACCATAGATGTGGGAAGTGAGTCTTAGTGGCAGACTAGGCAACAGAGGTACCATTTTTATTCATGTGTTGCAGGAAGGCTATAGCTTGCATTGCCAAGGATTGGATCACACATTTATTAGCAGGGGATTTGTTCTTGCTGTTTCACTGAGCATGCTGGGGTCATCCACTTGAAGGGTGTCTGCGTCTTTGTCCCCCGCTGATCCAGATCTGAAGTTGGAGTCTGCTGTTCCTGCTAGTTAATGCACATAGACCCAGGTTTTTAGCGGTATTTACATGTTGCTCTGCTCCTTGCCAATCCCCTGGAACCCATCCAAGACATTGCTAATGGCAGTTAGAAGCAGATACACACAGCTGTCAGAGGAAGCAATTTGTGATACACAAGGACACGTTTAATTGGCCCTACAGAACCCAGGAGCTGTGCTGTATATTCTAGAGAACCATCTACTGGCACCTTACCTATGAACTCTATTTACATCTATACAGACTCTTGTACCAGCTGTAAGTCACCTTGCTCTCTGCATGCACCCATTCCCCTACCACAAACACCCCCTCTAAGGAGCAAAAATAGACTTTGCAGCCTTCAGGGTGCTTCTCCAACTGTCACTAGCGCCTTTCAGCTTTTGCAACGAGAGCGTTCCCCTTCCTGTTAGCTTAGCCTGTCTCCCCCTTTAGGGGATGAGAAAGCAATCAACGTCCCCTGGTACAGGCCTGCCCTCAACCTGGCCTCAACTCCAGAAGAGTTTGCCACCATGGATCTCAAGCAGGTGGAAGAGTTTTCAAGGAGATTCTTCGGAGATGTTTCACGTGCATGTATCTGTACCTTACACACTGCTTGTTCAGACAACTATCCCGAAATCAAGGTGGTCTTTCACTTATTGCTACCAGACTTTGTTTCATGGGGCTACAGGTACTAAGTGAGGAGTGCAGTCTAAGAACCTACATAGAATAGAATGTAGAATAGTCATGGGAGAAAATAGCAATGAAAGCGTAGCAGGGCCAGCAATTCACTTCTGAGTTTGTGAGAGATCAGCAGCATTATAGCCCTACTAAGCTGAAACACACAAAGACTATGTTGTAAAACAGATTTATGCTTCACAATTAGAAGGGCCTTTTGCATTCTGAAGGCAACTCCTGCGGCTTGGGTTTTGGCTGGAGCCCCAATTGTTTACGCAGTGGGATCTGTGACCACCACAAACAGGCCATTGAATTCCCTTTCGTACCAGACTTGGGTACGGTCTTCATTTGGTCAATCGTTGGAAGGACAGTTCGTTCACTTCTACCTAAAGCGATATGGAGTTGGAGAGGGGTGCTTTCTGTAGCAGGAATAATTTTAGTGCTGCGCCTTTTGAGTATGACATCAGGCCAAATTCAGCCCTGGCACAAGCAGCTGCAGCTCCCATTAACAACAATGCAAGCTGAACTCCTGCCAACATTGAGCCAACACATGGTGTAGACTCATGCTGAAGCAAAGCAGCATGGGACTGGGAAGCTGGAAGGGAGGGACAGCTCAGTGGTTTGAGCATTGGCCTACTAAACCCAGGGTTGTGAGCTCAATCCTTGAGGGGGTAGGGTTCTGGGGCAAAAATTGGGGATTGGTCCTGCTTTGAGCAGGGGGTTGGACTAGATGACCTCCTGAGGTCCCTTCCAACCCTGATATTCTATGATTCTATAAGTGCTGTGTTCTAACCTGGCTTTGTCTCTCATCAATCCTGGCTGAGTCACTTAAACACTATGGGCTAAATTCATGTTTATGGGGCTCCTGAGTCCCAGTCCAGTGCTCTCTCCCGTAGGCCACACAACCTGATGTTACAGGAGTGATTCCTGCATTTATGGGGATGACTTTAAATACAGGGCAGGTCTCCATTGAATTTTGCAGTTTATTAATCTAGGGCATCAGTTGCTTTTGGAAACAAGACAGGGTCGAACATCCAGCTGCTTGCTCTTGAGGAAGTCACTTAAGTTAGCCACGTCTTGGTTTCTCCATCCTGAAATGGAACTGCTGCTGCTTTTTGCCCTTCTTTGTATAGGGCTGTGTGATACTCAAATCACTGATGAAGTGCTCAGGATCATTTATTAATGGGGGATGCAAGTCTTCCATTGCTCAGCGGAGTTCAGTTTGTGCTCTTCAGTAGCCAGAGAATGTCTGGAAAGGCCCATCACAGCAAGAACTACATCTCTAACTGAGCTGTGACATTGCTCAAGGGCAGAAATGGGAGCAGGTTAGAAGCTTATCTGGCAAAGGTGCCAGCACCGAGCTGCAAATCCCAGGAAGGGAAATTTATAGCCTTATAGCTTCCTGCCCCCAGCCGCCTCCCAAGCTGAACCAACACAGCTCCTTGTATTGGCATTAGAAGCACGGCCAAACATGGGCCAGATGACTTCACTGCTTTTGTAGCAGAGACGTAATAGATTTACCCTGGGGTGAACCTACTGTAATCACGTGTTTACCTAAAGCAGAGCTATGCCATGGGGCAGTGTCTCACTGCCACCCTCTTGGTATGCTTGTTACTCACTGATAATGTGCCTGGCAATGCCACTTCCTCAGCGCAGCTCCTTACTATATAATTTGCACGGACCAGGGCTGTTTGCTTTGCTGCCGGCTCGAAAATGCCACCCTGGAAGGGTTAATAGATTTTACACTTGGCTTTCCATCCCTGCAAATTTCCACATCCCAGCCAGCACGCTTGGCTGAGTGGGAGGAAGTCACCTGATTTCATCTCATGGCAGAAGCTGAGTTGGGCCCAGATGTCGGACACTCCCCTTCCCTCCCCCCAACCATCTGCTGCCTTCTGCAGAGGCACAATCCCATGGCCATGCAGCTGGCAGAGCGATTCATTCCTTTGGCCTATAGACTCATCCCAGTTCCTGGCTGCGTTTATTAGGGCTGGCTGGAAGATGGAATGCAGAGAGCCAGTCGGGACTCGGGAGACTCACTTCCACAAACTCAGCATCTCATTCCTGCTGCCCACAGCTTGGTTGTCAGTAGCTGGAAAGGTCTTTATTCTCCCCTTAACTCTGCTTCCAGCTGAGGCAGCGTTGGCAGTGTGCTCCTGCCTGCAAGTCTCTGACATCAAGTGGCTGCTGGGTAGCGTGGCAGATACATTTATTGGTTCCATATTAAGTGCTCTGTAAATTTATACTACCTCTTGCTCCTGTGTTATAGGCCCAGGGTGCAGAATCAGGGACTGCTGACCTTCGGCTATTTGGAGTATAAAAATCCATCTCCCACTCAGACCCACTCCACTTTGTCACCACCACAAACAGTGCTGCCCTTTACAGACTGCCTTTCCCCAGAGGACCTCAGTGATACAAAGGAGAGCATTAGGCTATGGCTACACTAGAGTTTACAGCTGCACCACTGTAAGCTCTCTAGTGCAGCTGCTCTAAGCTGACAGGAGAGAGCTCTCCCGTTGACATAATTAATCCACCCACAATGAGTGGCCATGGCTACGTTGGTGGGAGAAGCTCTCTCACCACCATAGTGCTGTCCACACTGGCGCTTAGGTTGATGTAACTTACGTCGCTCACGGGGGATGGCTTATTCACCCCGCTGAGTCACGTAAGTTATACTGGTTTCAGAGTAACAGCCGTGTTAGTCTGTATTCACAAAAAGAAAAGGAGTACTTGTGGCACCTTAGAGACTAACCAATTTATTTGAGCATGAGCTTTCGTGAGCTACAGCTCACTTCATCGGATGCATACTGCGGAAACTGCAGAAGACATTATATACACAGAGACCATGAAACAATACCTCCTCCCACCCCACTCCTCCTGCTGGTAATAGCTTATCTAAAGTGATCATCAAGTTGGGCCATTTCCAGCACAAATCCAGGTTCTCTCACCCTCCGCCCTCCCCCCCCCACAAACTCACTCTCCTGCTGGTAATAGTTATACTAATAAGTTATACTGATGTAAGTGGCAGTATAGACACAGCCTTAGCTCCATTTTCAAGGCACAGAGGCTAAGGCCAACATTTTCCAAACTGGGGTTCTTAAAGGTGGGCACCTATCTAGAAGACACCAGACTCCCCAGAGGTGCTAAACAGTCGAGTTTTGCTGGGTTCTGCAGGTACTCTGTCACGGAGATGGGTGCTATTTATTTCATTTGACCATTCGGTGCCCAAACTGACCTACAGTGACTGGCCTCAGTTCCACAGCCTCTGTTCCCACTTCTCCAGCCTCCCTCTCTACTCCAGCTTCTCCCCAGGCTCCTTTCCTGTCTCCACCACATCCTCCTACCTCTTCCTCCAACACCACACAGCTAGAACAGGGCTCCTGATTGCTCCTAAGCCCTCTGCATTGTCAATCCACCAACCTCCTTGCTCGCCAGGCTCACATTCATTCATGGGGTTATTTTTAAATCCAGGCTGTTGTCAAACCTCTCCACAACAACATCTCGCTAACACATCTCTGCCTCACTCATCCTTAAATGAGCAGTCACCTGAGTTATTTACTACCTAGACTAGGATACGCCTCCTCCTCCTCCATCCAACTGCAGCAGCTGAAATCCGCTTCATTGTGGCTACTCAGACCGTGCTGCTCTCCTCCACATCACCTACTAAATCAGCGATAACATCCCTGACCTCTAAGACACTGCACAGTGCTGCCCAGCTTTCATATTGTTTCACTGACCAACGCATGCTCTCTTTTCACTACTACTGCCCATCACCGAGCTCCTCCTTTTCCTTCTCCCACTCTGAGATTCATGATCTCTTCCAGGCTGTCCCCTATGCCCAGACTGACCTACCTTGCCCAGTGCTCTGGGCCACCACACTTCTTCCTTTAAATCTCTCCTGAATTCTCAAGACATACCCCACTTCCATCTCTCTCCACACCATCCTCTGGGTCACTCAGGGCATTCTTATCCATCTTTCAACTTTTGGGTGGTAAGCTTCTTGGGGAAGGCTTCTCCATCTTTACACCCTGAACTGCACCAAAAATGAGCTTTTAATAATCAAGAGTTGGCAATAGGACCTAGCAGGTCTGCCTTCTAGCTCTAACCATTGGAGAGCACTGCATCAAGACAGATTGCAGCTACTGTCCCCAAGCATCTCCCCTTCCTGAAAGGAATAACCCTATCAATACATTTCAGTCCACTGGGGTTTGAACACACGGGACTGTATCTGTCTCAATCATGGTTGTATTTTTGCACATCATGTTTCTGTATCTATTTCACTTTGAAAAGTCAAACCAGAAGACTTCATAAAAATCCCTTCCTATGTTTACCTCACTTTTACCATGAGCATTCACTGGCCAGTTCTTGGGTGTTCCAAAGTCAGTTGCCATGTAAGGATAATAGCACGGCTCTACCTCACTGGGGTGTTGTGAGGATACATACACTAGAGACTGGGAGGTGCTCTGGTACCAAAGTGATGGGGGCCAGATGAAGTATTTCAGATCTCACTCAGTCCAACAGCAAGGTAAGGAGATGGGCAGAGTCATTCTCTCCAGCTCCTATCTTCTCCACTCAGGATGATAAAAAGGGACAGTTCATGGGTCAACAATAGCTATGCACCAATTTACACTTCGCAAGTTTTACAGCAATGCACGGAGTCACAAAGAAAATGCACAAACCTGGGGCAAACTTACAGAGAACCCAGCCTGCAGGGCTCCCACAGCGCTTCTGTGCCCAGCTCCAAAGCGCCACCAGAGCTTGCCAACCACAGCACAAGAACCGGTATGCTACAGGGATGCAAGGCTTGCAGTGAGGGAAGTGGTCAGTTCTCGTTTCATTACCAGTGAAGATGAGCTTTTAAATCCCAGCGGCTGCCTTGCCCCTCTGGAGGGTATATGTCGACACAGATCTGAGACACAGATCCAAGAGAGAAATTATACACCATGGGCTCCAGATCAAGATTAGTGGTCACAAAAGAGGGTATTAAAAAAGCCCCATGCTCCCAACATTCTGTAATACTCAGAAGACAGAGGATAGAAGCCACACAACTGGTTAGTCAGGTGACATTATTTAATAGATTGCTTTCAAGTATACAATGGTTTATTTTATTGATGGGTGGGGATAATTAAGGAAACGCACAAACTGATGATAGCAAAGAATAACTTAAAACTAGTGGACAGGTCATTTCTCAAAGGAAATTAATGCTTACAGCTGAGGAGGAGAAAATCATAGCAGCGTTTAAATCTTACACACACACAAGAGAGCAGCATGTTTAGGAGTCTGCATGAGATCATTCACTTTTTAAGCTGGCAACTCAGACTGCAATAGCAGCAAGCCTCAGCTCCTCTTTTTCCACAGCTCGCAGGGACCTAGTAGTTAACCATCCCTCCCTTCCCAAAGTAGATATCCTCCCTATTAAAGTTTGGGGGGGAAATGCATGGGAAACTTTCCTACTTTCAGCACTGAAAACTGTTATTTAGGTGCCTAACTTTATATGCAAACATAAGAATTCTGGGCTCTTGAGCTTTCAGAAGAGAGGGACAAGGAAACAATGTAGGATTTCAACAAGAGAATATTAAAAGTAGGTCAAGTTCTCATCATAAGGCAATCTTGGTACAAACCTTCCCCAAGTTTATGTGAACTATAGGTTAGAACAGCAGGGATGATTCTACAACCAAACCACATGGTGGCACTGCTTCCTGGAGATAACTGCGTAGGCAGCACTGTGCATGTTACTGCTGTCAATACAAGTTGTGAAAAGATATATACTTAAGCATTTTAGAGAAGTAAACAGCCCCCAGCTTACCTCTATGGCAACACTCAGGAGTAGCTCTAAATTGATGGGAGAGCTCAGCAATATCTGGTTTAGATGGTGCTTTGCTCAGTATCATGAAGAGATCAACACTGAAATCTGGAGGCCATCTGCTCCTGGGAAAATGCCTCTTTTAAAAGAGTTCATAATTCTGCATCTATGACATTAGCTGCCTCAATTGTACTTATTTTTAGTCTCCTGCATTTGTCAATAAACAGAATTTGAACCCCGTTAACTTATATATACACCATAGAAAAAAATTAAGATTTTAAGCAGTTAAATTCAGACATTTAAAAGTATGCCTCTGGAATTATTTTGTCCGTCTAGACTACTGAACTCTGAGGTAGGCTCCGGGAACGGAGTTAGTAGCCCTCTGGGCTAGCAGAAACATGATGAAGGTCCTAAACATGATGAACACTGTTTACAAGTTAAACATTCCCAAAGCAGATGACTAACTCTCCCCAGCAAAATTATTTAAAAAAATCCATGTTTTTAGCCAAGAGCATTTGAAAATTCTGGTGAACAAATGATTCTTAATTTAAAAAATATGGTAACAATAGTCATTTTACTCAAATAAATCACATCTTTAATTATCTTCAAAGAAGCCAAGGGCAGCCATTGAACTCCATGTACTACTTGAATGCTGCAGTGTTCTCCACTGAAAGTAACTTAGTGACTGCTGTTTTAAAACTATGTCTGAAGGACAACAATGGAAGACAAGTCACAATTTAATGACAGATTTCATCCAGAGGGTGAGGTAACTTACACAAATTAAATTAATAGATTCACCCTTTAGCACACAGGAGGTTGTTACAGTTATTGAATAAAGTCATGGAAAAAGTTCAAAAGTTGAACAGTCTTGAACGGCTTTCAAAAATTGTGATGGCTTTTTAAAAAGTTCCAATAAGCAACACTTGTATAAAATCAAGACAGACTGGCTTCTCTGTTAGGGGAGCTGGGGCTGTTCCAGGCTCCTCGGACCACTGGTACAAAAAGGTGGCTGATTTTCATCTCCCACCAGTCCATTACAGGCTCTGATTTATTAAAATGTTCCTGGATTTATTGAAGACCGGAATGGGAGGCAAGGGCTGCAGGCTGTCAGTCGTAGTGGATGGCAGTGTAAAAGATTATCCAAACAACCTGAAGAGGGTACAAACAAGGAGAGAAAGTGAAGGTTAATCAAGCCCCTGTGGAAAAGTTTCAAACATTTACTGCCCTCCCTCTTATCACAAAAAAGGATGAATTTTTCCATGAGCCCTGCTAGTACTGTGAGCGGTGCTAGAGGCACAACCACAAACAGAATCCAAGCTGCAACTTCATGGGGCGAGTCATTTTTACCATCAAAAATCCCTCACTGTTCTCAACAAGAGGCCACTTCACTTGACAGGAAACTCAATTTCAACTCTGGGGCCACTGCAGACAGCTATAAGGAATGTCACATACCACAGACAAGTGCCGTCTGCCATCTGATTGGCTTGCCCCAGACTGAAGTGCCACCAAAGAATCTATGCAGCTTCAAAACAGCCGCAAATGGGATCACAGGTACTTTTTTTTTTGGGGTGGGGTGGGGGAGGGGGGAGAGGTGCACAGAAGAAAAATTTTAAAGGTGCAGTATTACCGAGTCATAGCAAAGACCCTGAAAGATAAGAGCAGTGAATTCAATATAACACATGCCAATGCTCTAGATTACACCCTGATGGAAATGGGGAGCAGATTTTAAAAATAAAGTTGCACTGCCATCATCATAGAACCACAGGGTTAGAAGGGTCTAGTCAACCCCCCTGCCAAGATGCAGGATTTGTTGTGTCTACACCATCCAAGACAGATGGCTACCCAGCCTCCTTTTGAAAACCTCCAATGGAAGAGCTTCCACAACCTCCCCAGACAGTCTGTTCCATTGTCCTACTGTTCTTACAGTTAGGAAATGTTTCTTGAGATTTAATCTAAATCTGCTGTGGTTTGAACCCATTGCCTCTTGTCCTGCCCTCTGTGGCAAGAACAACTTTTCTCCATCTTTTTTATGGCAGCCTTTCAAGTATTTGAGGACCCCTACCAGGTCCCCCCTTAATCTCTTTTTCCATACTAAAGATACCTAGTTCCTACAGCCTTTGCTCATATGGCTGGCATTCTATCCCTATGGCTGGCATTCCATCCCTTTGATCTTTGCTGCTCACCTCTGGATCCTTTCCAGTTTCTCTACATTCTTTCTATACACTGGTGACCAAAACTGGACACAGTACTCCAGCCGAGGCCTAATCAGCACTGAGTAGAGCAGTATTATCACCTCCTGTGACTTGCAACCTAAAATTGCATTTGCTTCTTTTGCAACAGCATCACATTGCTGACTCGTGTTGAGGTTGTGATCCACCACAATCCCCAGATCCTTCTCAGCAGTGCTGCCACCAAGCCAGTTATCCTTCTGTATTTGTGCATTGGGTTTTTCTTCCTTAAGCGTAACACCTTACATTTCTTTGTTGGATTCATTTTGTCGTCTACAGTCCAGTTTTACAATTTATCAAGATCCCTCTGAATTTTAACTCTATCCTCCAAAGTGTTGGCAACCTCCCCTAGCTTTGTGTCACCTGTATGCTGGAGAGGGGGAACACTAAGAATAAACTGACCTTACAACTGCTAACGTGCAGCCTTTCCCCTTGCTGTGAAGTTTCTGCTCCTTATCCCTCCCTTACCTAGGATTCCATGGTGCGTTCCTACTCACTCACATCTCATCTCATCACTACTACTCCACAGGCAGTAACTGGAACAACTGGAAAGGAAGCGGGGAGGAAGGGAAGGAATTACCAAAAACAGTGCAAACGATGTCATGAATCCTTCTTTCGTTAACTCCCATGTGCCTCCATACTCCTCCTCGTCTATCTGCTGAAAGCTACTAAAATAGAGGTATAGGACGCCAGCGTTGATCAGGCAGAATCTGGGGACAAAGATATTACAGGATAAAACCGTCTAATGATCTAATCAACATTACAGCCAAGGAGTAGGATGTTCTCCTCCTGTCCCCAGCTTGCTAGAGGCTCCAGTTCAAATTCTTCCGCCTTCTGGAAAGAAAGCATACAAGAGCGGATTCTCTCCAGTGCAGGGAATGTTAACTCTACCCACTTTTTCCCCAGCCTGTCAAGTGCTGGATCTACAAGTACATGTACAGTCTGGCTTCATATAGTTGTAGCAGGGAACAAGTTCTTATCCAAACCTAAGATTACCACCATCACACACTGACAGTAGAGCACAGATTTGTGGCCCTAGAGGCAGGGATTGGTACTTAAACGCTCAGGAGATCACCAGCATAAAAGCTAAAACCCAAGGACTTAAATACACTATCAGCCTCTGTCTTAGCACCAGTTGAGTTTAGTAAAGTAAACCCAAGCCTAACAGAACTCATCTCACCCTAAAACACCCAGGGCCCAACCTGCTGTTTTCCTGGAACCACACTTTATTGCCTCCTAAGCTAGTGTGAAGGGGGTCCCTACAGCCAGGTACAGCACGGAGACAGGCATGGACAGGCCAGAGGGGGGATCTGATGTGGCCTGGGCACATTCTGTGCTTCTGGCAAGCACTAAGGGCCACCACAGCTAGGGTGTAACTTCGGGCAACCATCAGCCTGTCCCAGAGATCACACAAGCTCCAGTGCAGAGTTAAATCTGGCCTCAAGAGACTCAGGATTGGGATAACCTGGGAAGTGAAAGCTTGCCTTCAAACAGTGCACTTCTTGCAAGAAAAATTGTGTGGGATGAAAGGATAAGGGTGGAAAAAGACTGGAGCTCTGTGCCAGATACACTCAGGACTCTTGCCTTCCATGTTGCTCTTAAAAGAGAACATGCACAACATTTGCCAGGGAACCTACAATAATCGTAGTTGCATTAAATGTTTCTGGCACATTAAGAAACTGTTAAACACAAGCTCCCCAGTGTGGAAGATTCCACTGTTCACCAAATATCAGCTTCAGTTACTTTTATAACCTTCCACACGAACTCATTTACACAAACAGATGGAAGACACACTAAACTAGTAAGTGAACAGAAGCAAGAACACAGTGTATTTCTCATCTATTGTAACTGTAGTTTAGTTTTAACTATTTATAACAGGGACTGAAAAAACAGTTCTCCGGTGGTTAATATAAAGCTTTCCCTGGGGCTCTTACCCCTCAATTTCTGCAGAATTTAAGCTTCCAGTAAAACAAAGTGTTTCTAGCCCTAAGAGTTGTGAAGATGATCTTCAAGATGCAAAACAATGTAGCATTTTCTTCCGGAGTCTGCAAACAGCCTCAATGTCTCTGCTGCTCAGAGCTTTCCCATGCGGTTTCACAATGGTATTAACAAGACTAGTCAGGTTCAGTGCTACTGTTATGAACCATGTGAGCAACAATGCAACTCTCCAAAATTGTATCAATGTCACACTGCTGCTGCTGGGAAAAATAGGAGCACCAGCAGAAGCAGGAACTGGAGAAGACCGACCCACCCACACCCTGCCCCATGGTCAAAAACAGTCTGAAAGTGTAGAGAACCAGAGACTACCTTCTCTCCCCCTTGCCTTCTTGCAGCACCTAAGATGTGCTGAGAGAGGGGAGGAGACAGAAAACTTCCCTTCCAGCACCTAGAGGGGAGTAAAGCTAAGTTTTCAAGACATCAACTAGCCACAGGCAGATAGAAATACGGAGTCCCCCATCAGAACTGAGGGACAGCACCCCATATGAAATCCCAGTACTACCCCGCTTCAACACCTAGAGCACCGCCCCTGGTGCCCCTCCCATCTTCTGTGTTTACTTCTGTCTAGCAGGCTTTGTCCTTTAACTCATAGGTGGCTGGTAAACTTTCCAAACCCTGTTATAACATTTTTAATTAATTAGTGTGCTCACTATAACACTGTGATATCTTTGCTAAAAGGGGAACAAGGATCCCATACATCTAGCCAGATTACAGGTTTTACTATATATATGCATGGATATAATTTTTCTTTTTAAAAAAAGAAAATTTTCGATGCCCCTTCCCCTTACAATGATATTGAAGGTACACATTTTGGTAAAATAGTATCTCTCATGAGAGAACAGCAGAAGACCCCCAAGAATGATGTTTTGCTTGTTACAATTTACATTTTCTACTGTTTTGGAGACACTTTTTTGATTTCAAAAGGAATAAACACCCTTCGTGGGATTGTACAGAACATATTGTACAACAAGGGTACTCAACTGGACGCTGCAAACAATTATCGGGGTCGTAACCACCCTGCCTTTCCCATACGGATCCCAGTTACACGGGACAGGGGGTCCCAGTATGGGGAAAAGTCATCATGGTATGGAAAATATTCAGAATCACTGCTCTAAAAGACAGAAGTTGGACATTTCTCCAGTAATTCCGAGAGGTTTTTAAAGCAAAAAAAGAACTATTCAGAATGGGGGATGGAGGGAAAGAGTTACAGGTACCAATTGGCTCATGAGGTCACATGATTTATCCTTTGGACTATGAAACAGTATTTAAAGGAAATGTCAGACTTTAATGCATTTCCAGCACCCCATTGCTTTGATGTTTTAAAATGGCCTAGAGTTATTGTGACCGCCACATCTGAAAAAAAAAAATAAAATACATGTCAGATAAGAGGAAAGAAACCTTACATTGCTATTCCCACAAATCCCTTCAGCGGAACTACGCCCCAGATGACTCCCAAAATAACTGCAATGATCTGTCGGAACCAGTAGATCACGTCTAAAAACTCATCCTGAAGAGAGAGAAAAAACAGCAAAGTTTGATATCTCACATATAATATCTAGTTTAGATAAAACATTTATAAGAACCCCTCATGCAACTAACTTGGAAAAAAATCAAGGCTCTGAACACAGATTGCTTTTCAAAAGAAAAAATATTTTAAGAAACTATAAAGTATCTGAAAGTATCTAATGGCAATAGACGGATCCCCCCCACCCCCTTTTCTAAGTTCTGGCTTCAGTTTACAGTTCTCCCACTAGTGGGACACACAGAGAACAGATATTTAGTCCATTTGTTTTAGAATTAGATACTAAAAATGTTCATAGCTCCAACTTTTCAGCTATTTATATTCTTTACCACTTGTAAAAGCCTACATCGTTCTTGAATTCTTTCCCATCACCCACAAACAACCGTTGCCAGCAAATCAGCACTCTCAAGCAACCACAAATGACAAACAGGTGTGTATGAATCATGGAGATAAAAAAACCATCATCAGCAAGGAAAGATTTTGATTTTGAGTCTCCATGGGACTGTTAAAAAAAAAAAGGGGGGGGGGGAAATCAGTTATGAAAAAAGCACTGTTTAAAATTCAATTCTATTCCAAAGAGACTAAAAATGGCACCTACCGGTACCGAAAACTGCATCCCATGTCTGTATTCAGAGTCATAGCTGAGTGACAGTAATGTGTAACTTTCTATTCCTGTTCTCCTTGTAGACTTCATGAAGCTATGAATGCTTGTATCCTATTCTGCCACATGCTTCAAATCAAAATTCAATTCTGCTCTCAAATACACCTTTGCAACTTCACTAAAGACAGGATGCACTACCATAACTTAATAAAAATTCTGTAGGCCAAATTCTGTCCTATGGGGTTGTAAAAGGTAGTTTGGGTTTCCACACTTCCCAGCATCTCAACTTGTTTGAAGCCAATTAGGTGAAATAATGCAGTAACATCCTCTCTCCATGCACTGATATTATACTGAAGTCAATTTTTCCAAAAAGCTCAATATTTCTTATTTGAATGATGCAATCTTCATAATCAATTCACCTTCTATCATGTTCAGAGTATTTTTGTTTTTTTAAAAGAAACATTTGCACACAGAAGAAAGATGCTCAGGTGACTCAACTGTGGCAGCATCCTCAGGCGCTCTAATGATTCCTTTGCCATGTTGGCAGTGGCACCTCAGAGAAGGCCTTTTATGTGCACGATGACTGACAGCACTGAAAACTCAAGCCATTGCCCTGCTGACTGCGCTGTTACAACAAAGTGCTCCGAGGCACAGCTTGTTTATAGCAAGAAATGCAAAAATGTCACAATTCTAGCTAAAAATCACAGCCCACATTCTTCCAAATGTATTGTTTTTTTTTTAAATTGCTAAAAAGTATCTGATTCAAATAGAAAAAATACTGATTTTTAATACAAAATGATACTAAGGCTTATTTTAATAGGAATGGGTAACATGCCTAAATTACATGGTTTTACAGGTTTTCTGTCATCTCCAAATACAACTTTACAAAAACAGAAAATAACTGCTCTCGGAGTTACAGCGGCAGCCTGCATTATTCACGCTCTGCTCCCATTTGGAAGATCACAGCTCTGACTCTGCAAACACATATGCATGAACTTAATTTACACATGCAAGTAGTCCCAGTGACTTCAGCGGAACAATTTATGGTACATGTATCCATGTTGCAGAATCCAGGCCTTAATGTGTTGTTTTAATGAAAGCTTAATGAAAGAAAATCACAACCAATTATTGAGCAGTCATGACATTTATAATTGAAAAAATCTGCAGAAGAGTTAAGTCATGACAGCATGACAGACACTCTGGCAGCATCAATTTAGCAGGTCTAGTGAAGACAAGCTCAGTTGATGAAAGAACGCTCTCCCATCAATTTCTGTATTCCACCTCAATGAGAGGCGGAAGCAATATCGGCGGGAGAGCATCTCCCCTCGACATAGTGTAGTGTGAACCCTGCAGTAAGTAGATCTAAGCTGCGTCAATTGAGTCACGCTACTAACATAACACAAATTGCGCAGCTTAGATTGACCGGCAGTGGTAGTGTAGACCTGCCCTCAGCCTCACCAGTTACCCTGTGCTACTCCCCAAATAGCCCACCTGGATGACCATCATCTTACAAGAGACAATCAAAGGAAACATCCAAATGTTTATTCCTAGTTTTGATTTTTGGATTGTGCAGGTAGAAATCTGATTTAAATTTAAAAACAGAGTCAATGAGCTGAATCCTGCTCTTAGGGCTTCTCTACACTACCCGCCAGTTTGGCGGACAGCGATTGATCCAGCGGGTGTCAATCTAAAATCGACTGCGGAGCACTCTCCTGTCAACTCCGGTACTCCACTAGAATGAGGAGCGCAAGTGGAGTCGATGGGAGAGCGTCAGCTGTCACCTTACCGCAGTGAAGACACTGTGGTAAGTAGATCTAAGTAGGTCGACTTCAGCTACGCTATTCATGTAGCTGAAGTTGCATATCTCAGATAGACCCCACGCGGTAGCATAGACAAGCCCTTAGTTATCTTTGTATAATCCAGAGTCCACTGTGGTCAGTGTAGTTACTCTGGATTTATACTGGTGTAACAGAGCAGACTTTGGTCCTCTATAAATACGTAAGTTGTAGAACTCACACTGAACATTTGTAACCAGTTACATGCTAAGATCTGAACAGGAGCAAATAACCCTTTTAAACCAGTAGTCTAAACAAATGATTGACATAAAAGGGGTAACTGCACTGAGAACATGGAGTTGTATTCACTTGGGACACTCACAAGGTGACAGTAAGACTAGCCTGATGTACAGACAGAGCGCGAAGCAAAAGGAAGCTGGAGATCTACTTATATCACCGCCATAGTATCTGAGCACCTCACAGATAATAAGTTCATTCGCACAACACTCCTGTGAGGTAGGAAGGTATTACTCTCATTTACTACAGATAGGGAATTAACGCAGAGAAAGATTAAATGACTTGTTTTACATAAAATTACAGGGGAACTGTCTATTTCTGTAGTAGAGGTGATATATATGACCAAATGAAACTCACCTAGCCTTAGGTCTGGTCTACAGTTTAAAAGTTTGCCAGTACAGCTATGCCAGTCAGGAGTGCAACTTTTTCACCACTTCAACTGACATAGCTATATCCTAATGTAGACACAGTCCTACCAGCAAAGAAGCCCTTTTGCCTGTACAGACCACCCTGTTCAGGTAACTGGTTTAAGCTATACTGACAAAACAACTTTTGCTAGTACATGCCATCTCTCCACTAGCAGGGTTTGCCAATATTCCACTACTGCAGCAAGCATTTTTAAGCCAAGACAAGTCCACTGCAACCACTAGTGCAAAGGTGGGCAAACTACGGCCCGCGGGACCATTCTGCCCGGCCCCTGAGCCCCTTGCTGGGGAGGCTAGCCCCTGGCCGCCCCGCCACCCCCCCTGGCCGCCCCCCCACCACATCATGCCGCTGCACAGGCAGCGCTCTGGCCTGCCACTCCTGTCCGGCAGAGCAGCGGTGTGGCTGGCTCCAGCTTGGTAAAGGGGTGGGGAGCGGGGTTGGATTTGGGGTAGGGGGTCCCCAGAGGTAGTTGGATGGGGCAGAGGTTCTGGGACAGGGGGCGGGCAGTCAGGGAACAGGGGGAGTTGGATAGGGGGTGGCGTCCTGGGGGCGGGGACGGGGATAGGGGTCATGGCAGTCAGGGGACAGGGAGCAGGGGGGGTTAGGGAGGGGGTAGGGTCCCAGGGGCAGCTAGGGGTGGGGGTGGGGGGTCCTGGGACGGGGCAGTCAGGGGTCAAGGAGCAGGGGGGGTGGATGGGTCAGGGGTTCTGAGGGGGGCAGGAAGTGGAAGGGGGTGGATAGGGGGCAGGGGCCAGGCTGTTTGGGGAGGCACAGCCTTCCCTACCCAGCCCTCCATACAGTTGCGCAATCCCGATGTGGCCCTTGTGCCAAAAAGTTTGCCCACCCCTGCACTAGAGGCTACATCTATGCTAGAAGTTTTCTGAAATCCACCCTCTGTTCTTTTAGCACTGCTGTAGCATTATCAGCACCAGTAGGAGGGCCAGTGTAGACTAGCCACTGACATTTTTTTTTTTACTAACATTGCATGCTTCAGAACTAGTCTAGACCACCATGCAATACTTAACACGTTCCCACATATGCCTCTCGTTGTGAAAGAGACATGGTGGGAGAGGTAATATCTTTTATTGAAAGATTTATTGCAACTTCTGTTGGTGAGAGAGACAAACTTTCAAGCCTCACAGAGTTCTTCTTCATGTCTGTGTGGTTCAAATGCTTGTCTCTCTTACCAACGGAAGTTGGTTCAATAAAAGATCTTACCTCACCCACCCTCTCTCTAATATCATAGGACTGATATGGCTACAACTACATCTCATTACGACAGACGTGCATGGAGAGATTTTTCTTTTAACAATTTCCTTCCTTCCCTTTTTATGCATGCAAAACATGAGATTGCTTGTATGTGTGTGATGTTAGGTGCCCTATTCAGTAAGCATCCTCTACCTGCTTCTATATCATTCTAAAATCTCAGCTTCCTCCCAGCTCACACCATTCATCAGACATGGCTCACTGATACAGGTAAGGACAGGTCTACACTTAAAATGGTGCAGCTGTGCCACTGTAGTGTTTAAGTGAAGATGCTGCTATGCCAATGGCAGAGCTTCTCCTGTCAACATAGTTAATACACCTCCATGAGAGGTGGTAGTTATGTGGACAAAAGCCCTCCTGTCAACAGCACTGGTTAGGTTGGTATAACTGCATCATTCAGGGCTGTGGACTTTTCACACCTCTGAGCAACGTAGTTATACCAATATAAGCTCAAAGCATAGACCCGGCCTAAATGAGCACAAATTAATTCATAGTGTCCTAAAGAGCAGGGTCGGTTGAAAATGCCTTTAGCTGCTTCCATGGGAAGTTTTATAGCTCTAATTATTAAAGAAAAGTTACAAAATCAGCACATAGACTGTCTCCAACACAGAGCACTGCAATTTCACCTCAAGTCTCTGTGCCTTCGTCTCACCGGGAAGAAATGACTAGTCTGATTTCTGAAAAATACTCAAAATAGAGTTTCTGAGGATGTGCCAAAAAAAAAGCCAGATTAAAAAAAAAAAAAAGCGGCTTCCCCAGCTCATGGGGCTACAAGTATCCTCAACCCGCCCAGCGCCCACGGCGACGCCCAGAGGGCGGCGGCAGCAGCCCCCCCCCCCCCCCCAACCGGCCCAGCGCCCACGGGCGACCCCCAGCAGGCGGCGCCAGCAGCAGCCCCCCCCCCCAACCCGCCCAGCGCCCACGGGCGACCCCCAGCAGGCGGCGGCAGCAGCAGCCCCCCCCCCCAACCCGCCCAGCGCCCACGGGCGACCCCCAGCAGGCGGCGGCAGCAGCAGCAGCCCCCCCCCAACCCGCCCAGCGCCCACGGGCGACCCCCAGCAGGCGGCGGCAGCAGCAGCCCCCCCCCCCCAACCCGCCCAGCGCCCACGGGCGACCCCCAGCAGGCGGCGGCAGCAGCAGCCCCCCCCCCCCCAACCCGCCCAGCGCCCACGGGCGACCCCCAGCAGGCGGCGGCAGCAGCAGCAGCCCCCCCCCCCCAACCCGCCCAGCGCCCACGGGCGACCCCCAGCAGGCGGCGCCAGCAGCAGCCCCCCCCCCCCCAACCCGCCCAGCGCCCACGGGCGACCCCCAGCAGGCGGCGGCAGCAGCAGCAACCCCCCCCCCAACCCGCCCAGCGCCCACGGGCGACCCCCAGCAGGCGGCGGCAGCAGCAGCAGCCCCCCCCCAACCCGCCCAGCGCCCACGGGCGACCCCCAGCAGGCGGCGGCAGCAGCAGCAGCCCCCCCCCAACCCGCCCAGCGCCCACGGGCGACCCCCAGCAGGCGGCGGCAGCAGCAGCAGCCCCCCCCCCAACCCGCCCAGCGCCCACGGGCGACCCCCAGCAGGCGGCGGCAGCAGCAGTCCCCCCCCCCCCCCAACCCGCCCAGCGCCCACGGGCGACCCCCAGCAGGCGGCGGCAGCAGCAGCCCCCCCCCCCAACCCGCCCAGCGCCCACGGGCGACCCCCAGCTGGCGGCGGCAGCAGCCCCCCCCCCCAACCCGCCCAGCGCCCACGGGCCACCCCCAGCGGGCGGCGGCAGCCCCCCCCCAGCGCCCGTGGGGAGACGAGCACCGCCCCCTCTCTCCCCGCCCAGCCAGGCCGGGCCACCCCGCGCGGGCCCCGGCCGCACCTTGTCCTCCCAGGCGGAGTCGCTCCGCAGCGCTTTGCCCCACACCGAGCCGCGCAGCGCGCCGCCGCCGTTGGCCACCAGGTGCTGCTGCGGGTGCGACGGCGGCGGCTCTTCCTTCCGCCGGGCGCCGCTCATCTTCCCCAGGCCCCACCACAGGCCGCCCCGCCACCCTCAGGCCCCGCGGTCACTGCAAGGGAAGCAGCGCACGTGACGGCCGGCTTTTGGGCTCAGCCAATCACACCAATCCCTGCCGGGGAGGGGAGGGGCGGGGCTGAAGCCGGACCGCCCCCTGTCGCACGATGGGGAGGGGCCGTCTCCTTCCCTACGGCAAGAGGGAGGGGTCATTCTGAAAAGCGTTGCTGCTATTTCCTGGAGGGTGGGACCTGAGAGACGAGCTGCAGAATGGGGCGGGGCTTCGGGAAAGAGCGGAGGGGGCCTTCTGCCAGAGGGAGGAGGGGAGCTGCAGGGGCATAAGGGGCAGATCATAGAATAGGGACCATAGGAGGTCATCTAGTCCAGCCCCCTTCTCAAAGCAGGACCAGTCCCAAATTTTTGCCCCACCTTCCTAAATGGCCCCCTCAAGGATTGAACTCACAACCCTGGGTTTAGCAGGCCAATGCTCAAACCACTGAGTCCACAGTCCCTCCTGAGCTTCCCATGCTCTCTGATCCCTCCAGGGGAGCTGTACTCCACACTGGGGAGCTGCCCCCTCTGGGGTGGGGCGTAGCCACACGTTAACCCCCCCACAGCAGCTTCTCAGATCACTACTACCTCTGCCAGCCTCTAGCGCCTCCCCTCCGCTCCCCTCCAAGCCTCAATTCAGGTAAGAACAGAAGATGGGCCATACTGGGTCAGACCAACGGTCCTTCTAGCCCAGTATGCTGTCTTCTGACAGTGTCCAATGCCAGGTGCCCCAGAGGGAATGAACAGAACAGGTAATCATCTAGTGATCCGTCCCCTGTTGCCCATTCCCAGCTTCTGGCAAACAGAGGCTAGGGACATAGGTGCCGACTCCGTGGGTGCTCTGGGGCTGGAGCACCCACGGGCAAAAATTAACGCAGGACAGCCAAGCTCCCCACTCCTTGCCTCCTTCTCCCCCTCCCCCCTCCCCCCGCCAGTGTGCCATGTCCCCACTTCCCGCCGTCTAACAGCTGTTTGGCAGTGCTTAGGACTTTCTGGGAGGGAGGTGGAGGAGCGGCGACACGGCACGCTCAGGGGAGGAGGCGGAGAAGAGGCAGGGCAGGGGCAGGGACTTGGGAGAAGGGGGTGGAATGGGGGCAGGGTGGGGCAGGGACTTTGGGGAAGGGGTGGAATGGGGGTGGGGCGAAGGCAGTGCAGGGGCGGGAAGAGGCAGGGCAGGGACGGGGGTGGGGGTCAAGCACCCACTGGGCTAGGGTGACCAGATATCCCGATTTTATAGGGACAGTTCCAATATTTGGAGCTTTGTCTTATATAGGTGCCTATTACACCTCCACCCCGTCCCGATTTCTCACCCTTGCTGTCTGGTCACCCTACACCTGGCAGAGGGGAAGCTGGCAGCTATGGCTAGGGACACCATCCTTGCCAATTCATAGACACCAACCGTCCCTCCCAACAGAGACCTTTTGTAAGGGGGTGCTCACAGGACAGGCAGCACCAGTCATTTGCCTGGGAGGTGGGGAGGAAGTATTTGTGAGAGATATGGCAATATCATTAAGAGATCATATTGAATTAAGTTTAAATAGCTTTGGGGTCCATGGCATTATAAATGCAAAATTTATGTATTATTGTGGGATTGCACGTAAATTCCCTAGGGGAGACATGTGGCCAGTGTATACCTTGGGAAGTGTTCAGAGCTTCAAGGGACTGTTTTAAACAATGTGCCATGCAAGAGGGAACTTTTAGGAAAAACAAAATTAAGTGGCTTTCCTAGGAAATATCTGAGGGGAGGAAAATGCAAATTCTCACCTCCAGACCCAACCTTTTAAAGCTACGCCCTGAGAAGAGAACTACTGTCTGACTGATTACCTGGTCATGGTCTCTGACGATCAAAGACGATCAAAATTGGGTTGCCAGTTTTGGTTAGACGTATTTGTGGAGATTTTATCACATGACATAATCTTTAATTAAAGATTAATCTTTAATTCCTGGAGACTCCAGGACAATCCTGAAGAGTTGGCAACCCTATCAAAGACCCAAGCTATATAAAGGAAAGGTTAACCTATGCAGGAGCAGCAGGTTTGTATAATTTTTGGTGGTGCCCAGAATGGGTCCAAGTTCCATCCCGACACACACACACCTACCTAAGGCTCTGGGAGGGAGTTTGGGTGCGGGCTCTGGGACGGAGTTTGGGAGCTGGGTGCAGGATCTGGGTTGGGGCAGGGGGTTGGGCTGTGGGAGGGGGTGCAGGGCATGGGGCAGTACCGGGGATGAGGAGTTTGGAGTGCAGCAGGCAGGCTACCCCAGGGCTGGGGGCCAGAGAGGACTCCCCCCAGCTCTCTCCCTGCTGGCAGCAGTGAGTTCTGAGGGGGAGAGGGCCCTCTCCCTGGCCCCCCCCCAGCACGACACTCACCCAAGCCGCCCCAGGCTGCTGCTCAGGAGGCCCAGCCAGGATAACCCTTCCCCCGCCCCCGGGGTCAACTCGGAGTCGCCTGCCGGGGTGTGTGGGTGGCTGCCATGCGCCTCCTCCCCTCTTCCCTCCACAGGTGCCTCAGCCTGCCCCCAGCAGCACTCCCTTGTAGCCGGCCGCAGCAGCGAGGGAGCACAGCGCGGAAATGTAGGGGGCAGATGCCCGCTGCCCCAGGCAGGCAGGGATACTCGGGGGAGGCACGTGGGGGTGGCAGGCATGTGGGGGTGGCAGGCGAGGGCTGGGGAGAGACCCAGCCCTGAACACTGGTGGATCCGGGCCCCTTGGGCCCTGAATTTGCTGGAGCCCAGGCACCACGGGCCCATATAACTCGCTGCCCCTTAACTTATGCATATGTGTTCTTGTTCTGATAAAAAAGCATGCATCCGATGAAGTGAGCTGTAGCTCACGAAAGCTTATGCTCAAATAAATTGGTTAGTCTCTAAAGTGCCACAAGTACTCCTTTTCTTTTTGCGAATACAGACTAACACGGCTGCTACTCTGAAACCTGTTATGAAGTTGTAACCACAAAGGTTTGAATGACTGATCACCTACCACAGCTCTTGATGGAGTTGGGGGTGATCCCCAGTAAGCTTATTAGCATGTCTGTAATTTATTTTATTGTTTTCTCTGTAAGGCTTTCACCTTAAGAATAAATATGCTTGCCTAGACAGGGCTTTTAACTGTGGGCAATTACACTGTTTATAACCTCTGGAGAGAAAACAAAGTGCAGACGCTTGCCATTTAGACAGTCTGACTTGCTGGGGTACTCGCCCTCTAGGCCGGGAACTGTGCACCCTGGAAATATCCCTATCAGGAGGGAGAGAGATGTGGATCTCTGGCTAAGAGAGGTGGTGGCTGAGGCACCGGGAGTATAGAGTGGATGTCCTTGCTGGACCACAAGGGGGAAATACAAGTGCAGTTGCCCTGAACCATGACAGTATTATTTATTCCTGTTTTACAGATAGACTCTGAGGCACAGAGAAAAAGCTATTTGCCCAAAGTTACACACAGCCACTGGCAGAACTGGTAATAGAATACAGCAGTGCTGACTCCCAGTCCTACAGTCTAAACATTAGGCCACATTGTCTTCCCTCTGCAGCCGCTATAGGACATTCAGGAGAGGCCCCATAGTTGATTTACACTATTGGGTAATTTGGAGAAGCAGAATGTAGTTTCCTACAAATCAAGGGCAAGGCATCTGCATTAACACTCCAGTTTTGACATAAAGTACCCAGGGGTTCTGAAGAACCACAAGCAATCAGGCTCCCAGTATGATGTGTCTTCCAACAGATGACACCTCGGACAGGCTATCTGAGGAAACAGAGGACAACTGTATGAAAAACACTGGACCAGGCTTATTCTGAGGTATTAAGAAGGATGGTTTAGTGATTTGAGCACTCAAGATACCTGCCTTCCATTCCTAGCTCAACCATAGACTTCTTGTGTGACCTTAAGCAAGTTGCTGTAAAATCCAGATAGCACTTCCCTATCTTACTGGGATATTGCAAGGATAAAATCTCTTAATGATGGTGAGGCACTCAGGTACTAAGGTGATGAGGATCACATGTGTGGAGAAAATTTTTTAGGGGACAGCTCCCCACAATGTTTATTCGTATTACAAAATCCTGCATGTATATCACCGTGTATGGTCTGTTACACGACTGTTACTTGAAATGACACGCATTTAATCTGATCAAATGTTTCTTAGCAGGTCCTTATTGAATACAGGACTTGAGGCACTCAAGAAGGAATGTCCTTTAAAATAGAAAATGTGGGGTGAGTCAAAAGGAGTTCTGTCTGTGTCCCAGTTAATTCAATCAGACACCCATGCAATCAATCTGAGGCCTGCAAGGCACATTCCAGCTCCAGAAATCATGCTGCTGGTTGTATCTGCAATTAAAGCAATAACCGGAATATCAATTGGGTCCTAATAACTTGGCCATTATTATATAATATTCCTGCTTTACGAAAGCAACAGCATTAAGCCTAGATCAGTTGTATTTCTCGAGAAAGTGAGCTGGGAATCACTTTAACTGCATCCCAGTGGAATAATATGGGAATAATAAACCGTCCTTGGCTGACCTATATTATGGTTGATTCAACTGAAGATTCTCTTTAGGATGTACTCTGCATCCTCAGGCAGTCATAAAAGAGGCTGATAGAAATTGTTGGGTGGAGAGGGATTGCAGATTTACATCTGAGCTGAAAGCTATGTCCACAGCCACAGACCAGACTTGCATGGTTTGGGTTTGTCTTGACTAGGAAAAGTGCTTGAGTTTGTGTCAGGTTTAGCTCAGATATGCTACTCAGACATGCTAGTCCTCACCTGAATTTGACCTCTTTTCCTAGTAGAGATGCAGGGTAACTGCAAGTGACAAAGTGTTACCTTGCATCTACAAAAGGAAAATGGACAAGTTTAGTTCTGACTGAGCTAGCACATGGCAGCTAAGCCCGGTCCAGACTCAACCACTTTTCCTAGTCAAGACAAACCCTTTAACAGAGAGGTGTCTCTCTGATACCTGAATCCAAATGTCAAACCTTAAGGGCTGATTGGGGATGTGATCTGGCCCTGAAGCATCTAAGTATGCTTTTCAGCTCCAGCAAACCATAATTTGGTGACCAATGAGAGCAGCTGAGCTAGCTCAGAGGGTTTCACATGCATCGCATCTTTGCTGTTGTTAAGGCTTACTAGGTTTGGGGAGGAGAGGGGCCCCATTAAGCTTGCTTTTTGGCCCATAATGGAGCATGCAATATGTTTATAAACTATATGGCTGGAGAGAGAAATGTATATGGTTCTTCCATTGATCTGCTTATATGACACTCATCACCATAATGTCTGAGCACCTCACAGCACTCCTGGGAGGCACGAAGGACACACACAATCTGTGGCAGGCCAAGGAATGGAATCCAGATTTCCTGAGTTCCAGTCTGGCACCTTGGCCATGAGATTATCCTCCCTGTTTTTAGCAGGCCTACCAGTCTAACTCAACAAAATGTCCAACTGGTCTAAATGGTCTTGGGGTTAAATCAGAGGACTAGGAGTCAGGAGAGCTGAGTTTTATTCCTAATTCTGCCAACTGCTTACATTGTGACTTTGGGCAAGACATAGAGTCTCTGTACCTCTGATTCCTGATCTGTTAAATGGAGATGATGACACACATCTGCCTGGTTGATGCTGGGAGTTACTCTCCCACTGTGGGGAGAATCAGGCCCATGTGACCTGTGCGTTACTACTATCGAGCAGAACCCATTTGTCCGCTAGATGGCAGGAAATTTACATCTTTAGCTGCCTGTTCCGCTAACTGCTCTGCTGTCTCACCCTGGGAATTTCTTTCAGCTGGGATCCGACATGCAGTCATTAGAGTAAAAAGATACCCTGGAGTCTGCAGTATTTGCTTAAACTATAGGTCACGCAGTGAGAAGGAAGCTGGCTATACCTCTGCCATACAGATCAATTAAATGGATTAAGAACTGGCTAACTGACAGATCTCAAAAAGGGGATGTCAATGGGGAATCATCATCAAATGGGGGTTTTCTAAGGGAGTTTTGCAGAGATCAGTACTAGGCCTGATGCTAGTCAACATTTTCATTAGTGATCTGGAGTACATATAAAGTCACTGCTGGAAAAATTCATGGATGACACAAAGATTGGTGGAGTGGTAAATAATGAGGAGGACGGGGCAGTCATACAGAGTGATCTGGATCGCTGGGTAAGCTGGGCCCATTCAAACAAAATGCATTTCAGTGCAACGAAAATGCAGAGTTTCCCACCTAGGAACCAGGGCTACAGGCCACACCTACTGAATGCGGGACTGTCTCCTGGAAAGCAGTGACTCGGAAAAAGAATGAGGAAGCAATAGTGGACTAGTAACAGAACATGAGACCCCACTGTGCCGTTGAGGCAAAAAGGGTTAACACGATCCATGGAGGTATGAACAGGGGAGGAGTGAGTGGGAAGAGGGAGGTGATTTTACCTCTGTATCCAGCGGTGGCGAGACCAATGCTGGAATATTACATACAGTTCTGGTGTCTACGTTCTTAAAAGGATGTTGAAAAATTGGGGAGAGTGCAGAAAAGAGCCACAAAGGTGATTCAATGGTTGGAAAAAATGCCTTATAGTGAGAGATGTCAAGAGCTTAGTCTGTTTATTTTATCAAAAAGAAGATTGAAAGGTGACTGGATTACAGTGTAGCAGTACCTTGATGAGAAGGAAACACTGGGGTGCTAAAGGGCTCTAATCTCTCAGCAAAAGGCATATCGAGAACCAATAGCTGAAAGCTGAAGCCGGACAAACTCAAATGAGAAATTAGGCACATTTTTAACAGTGACGCTCATTAATCACTGAAACAAACTCCCAAGGGAAGTGGCAGATTATACAGCACTTGATGTCTTCAAATCAAGATTGAATGACTTTCTGGAGGATGCTTTAGCCAAACACAAGGTATTAAGCTCAATACAGGGATAACTGGGTGAAATTTAATGGCCTGTGTTATAGAGAAGGTCAGTTTAGATAATCTAATGGTCCGGCCTCACCTTAAACTCAATGAATCTATAAAAACAACACTGCTTTCAGGTACTGTTAAAATGCCAAATATAAAAGAAATGAGAAAGCTGATCTTCCTACAGTTTCAGGCAAATTAAAACCATCCCCCTGCATTCTGTGTGATGGCCTCTGTGTGCTGAAGGAGCTGCAATAATACAAACTGGAACATGTCAGAAGCTCTTTGATGATTTAGGATTAAGGGGGGGAAGGACAGAGTGTGCCAAGGCTGCATCGGCCACTTGCCAGGAGCCCAAAGTGTACCTACATTTTACAGTAAACAGGTGCACATAACTAAGATTTTTGCTTCCCTTTGTAGCGTCCTTGAGAGATGAACAGAAAGAGTTTTGTGTTTGAATTCACCAGCCATAAAGTATGTTATGCGTAGGGTGCTCAGCTGTAGAACAAGCTACCTGGGGTGGGAAGGTGAGACAAAACCAAAAATGATCTGTCCTCAGTGCACACTGCTAAATATAGGAATTGCCAGACTGGATCAGATCCAAGGTCCATCTAGCCCAGTATCCTGTCTCTGACAGTGGCTAGTACCAGACGCTGCAGAGGAAGGTGCAAGAACTCCATTGGAGGCAGATGTGTGATAACCTGCCCCTACACAAGTATCATCCTGGTCTCTAATAGATAGATTTAAATGCACCTGTCCACAATGGCTTTCCCACCCGAACAAAGACAAGGTACTTCCAACACTCCCCATAACTGACCCACAGGAACCAAAGCCTCCCAGTCCATGCGAGAAGTGAAGAGCAGAACCCTCTGAGGTCCTCTATAGAGAATGCTATGCAAATCTGAACCCCTGTATTTAACGCCTGGATACTCTGTTGAGGGGCCCTCTATAGATACTGAGGTGCTGAGCACCCAACCTCACCCAGCTGGGATGCTAAACGTCAATACTGCACCATTTGTTTGCTTTCTTTGTGGTTCTTTTTGTCCATCCACCATTTGTTCAGGGGGAGGAAGACAAGGATATAAAAGGCCAGGCCAAACTGTGAACCGGGGCCTGATTTGCCACAGCACAGTGGGATCACACCATTGTCAGAGGAGTTAGACCAGCATAGAACCCCTGGAATGCAGGAGGCCTCAGGCTCCAGGGTATTCTTATGCTCACCTCTTACTCGTGTTCCTGTCTGTCTCAGCATCAGAGAGGCCCTCCAAGCCACCTGCCCATCTTCCCTGCTCTTCTCTGAGCTAGGCACGGTTTAATAACTGATGGGACTGCTCAGGTCTTATGTGCACTGGTCTGTTTTGGGAGCACCCCTTCCCTGCACGTTTGCACACACACACCCCCCCTCAGTTCACTAGCAGTACTGCAGCTCCACCAGAAGCAGCAGCAGTAATAATCCCCAGCTCTTACATTGTGCTTTTCACCTGTAGTGTGGATGGGCCTGAAGTGGCTGCATGAGCTTTACCCCTGTGTCACCTAGGTCTGCCCTGAGCAGGATTTGGCGACATGGTGAAACAAACGCTGGTGACTTCTCTACACTCGTTCTCCCACCTCCCTGGCTACCACCTGTGGAGATGCACAAGCGCTAGTGTAAGGCTCCAGCGTGTGCAGTGCACTGCCTATCAGTAGATCTCGTAGCAGGTCAGTACCATTATCCCCATTTTAGAGATGGGGAAACTGAGGCACTGGGAGGCAAAGTGACTTGCCCACAGTCACCCTGCAGGACAGTAGCAGAGCCAGCAATAGAACCCATTTCTCCTGAGTTCCGGTCCATTGCTCTATCCACTAGCCCACACTGCCTCTCCATGACATTGGCCCATCACCCTCCTGACTCTGGCCTTTCACTACTCTGTATTTTGCAACTGAAGTCAAAGCCGTCAGACTTGTAGCCTGGAGACCAGGGTACCTTCTGTGCAGATCAGAGAGGAAAAGTGGCCCTGTGGGCCCAGTCCTTAAATCCTTACTTCTGTAAAACTCCCCAGGAAGTCCATGGATATGTTGTTGGAGTGATGCCTTTGGTCTTTTCTGGCTGCCCTGGCTTCACGAGAAGCAACAGGATGTCTCAGAATGACCAGTAGGTGTCAGCATTGATTTTCATTTTCCCTATGATGTTTTTAAAGCCAAAAGCTAATGTTATAGAACAACCACAGGACAGAGCTCAAATGTAACCGAGGCTCTGCAGTGGAGAGAGATAAAGTCTGGATCTCTGAGTCGCTGGCCTGAGCCAACGGATAATAATGACTAACCACCCTCTGGCTCTTCCTGCATCAGTCCCCCACACTGCAGAACCATTGACATTTAAGGGCAACATTTCCTGGAACTCCTCAGGCTTGTGTTTCATTGATGCTTCTCCTGGGGGCCGTCCATCTGCAAAGCCTGGCTCATCTTCCAGCCAGGCCTCTTTCATGGGAAAGGATACTGTCGAGCAGAGCACTGAATTGTTTTCATTTGTCATCTGCTTTCCCTCTCCGCAGTTCCTTGTGCTTTGAATGAAGCCGAAAAGAATCTGTTTGCTTTTCTTTAGCAGCAGCTTCACCATATGGGGCATGAGCCATCCAAAGGCTGCCCCCTCGGGCAGCAGTCCTGTCAGACTTCGCAAGGGATTCAGCATCAGGCCTTGTCATTTCCTGGCTAGGAAGCCTCCAAAGAAAACCCAGGGTTTGGCAGGAAGTGGTTGTAGTGAGTCAGTGAGCAGGGCTCTTCCCTGCGATTCAGTCAGCCCTGAATCACTGGCCCTGTGTGCTGGAGATGGTGTCTTTTGTCTGAGACATAAAACACAGGCCCCCATCACTGCTCATTGAAGAGAAAATGGTTTGGTTTTTGTTCGCTTTTTTACACAAGAGTAAAAGTGCTGAGCACAGTGTCCTATCCAAATCCCTATTTATTTAGGTAACTGCATTTTTGCTTCTCTAAAATTCCCCTGGCAGTGTCAAGAGTGCTATACTATTCTCAAAAAGAAAAGATGGACTTGTGGCACCTTAGAGACTAACCAATTTATTTGAGCATGAGCTTTCGTGAGCTACAGCTCACTTCATCGGAAGCTTATGCTCAAATAAATTGGTTAGTCTCTAAGGTGCCACAAGAACGCCTTTTCTTTTTGCGAATACCGACTAACACGGCTGCTACTCTGAACCCATACTATTCTCAAGTATTTGTATCAAGGCAGCACCAAGAAGCCCCAACTGCGAGAGGGTCCTGTTGCACTAAGCACTGCACAGACACATCGTGAGAGGCAGTCCCTACGCCAGAGAGTTTATAGCCTTACAGCTCTGATCCAACAGTGCATGGGTGGGCTTGCGGCAGACAGACAGAGTAGCATTGATGTCAGTTTCAAAGTTGGGGGGGTGGGGGGAAGGAATCTAAAAAACCCCAAACAAACCAAATCTCAATAGCATGTCCCCCTTGGCTCCCCACATTTTTCTTCCGCTCTAATTCTGGTCCTATGAGGCGCTGAGCATCCTCCACTTCCATCAGAGTCAAAGGGAATGGAAAGACCTGCAGCTGGCAGGATCAAAACCAAGAGGCCTGATCCAGCAAAACCACCTGGTGCCATCTCAGTGGCCGTACCCCTCACTGTGGGCGTTTGCAGGATCGGACCCCACATTCCTCACTTTCAAAATGTAACCCAGTCTCTCGGGTTGAACGGCTGGGGCTGCAGCAGAGCAAGCCAGCCAACAGGAAGGGAATGTGGGTGACAAACTGCTGCCATCTGGATCTGAGTCCACTAACCACCAGCTTCGCACACCCTGCCAGTTTCTCTGAGCTGTAAACAGGAGTGTTGGAGCCTGCAGTGCAATGGGAAAACACACCAAAATCAGCTCCACTGGGGCAGGACTTCTTTAGCACTCCCCAAGAGTTGCCTTGGAGGCCTGGACAGCACAGCACTCCTCAGAGGGGACATGGGCCCGTAATAACATTGCACATGGACTGGAAATACATAGCACCAGGACCAAGTTGTCAGAGGCAGATTAAGGTTTCCTGGGGCCCTGAGCCACAGCAAGTGCCCCCCATTCCACATGCAGCCCCATCCCTGTTCCACCCCTTCCGCCCGCGGCCCACCTCTTTCTGCCCCTTCCCCGGGGGTGAGGCCAGCTCCTGTTCCACTGAGGGTCCCCCACATTCTGCCCCCCCCCGCAGACCCCCCCAACCCCCTCTAGTGGTCAGGTCACTACAAGAGGTTTATGAGTAGGCCTGGAAGGATTAGGTTTTTATTGGTAAATGTTGATAAATGTCAATTTCAAAGTGTGCCCAGTGAAAAGATATTTCCATCTATAATAATTGAAATTTACAGATAGGCAAAGTAAGAAAAGTGAGAACCTTGAGAACCTATTAGAGTTTGATTTAAGGATGTTAACTTTGTATATTTTGCCATGTGATGTTGACAATTTGTGTTGTAGTTATAAAGTTTTAACTTTTTTAATCTCAACATCTACTCTCATTAAATAATTATTGTCTAACCTCCTCCCCACATCATTTCCTGCAACTGTGAAAATTTAAATGGATACAAATAAAAAAACTATGAAAAATTATATCGATAAAAATTGGGGGGAAATGCTTAAAAATAAACATCAATATCTATCACAATTATTTTAAAAATGAATTCTGCCAAGCCTGTTTATGAGTCTAGTACTGTCATCAAGCTAACACAGCTGGTCCGTTAACTCAAGCATGAGAAGCTTTCAGATCCAGACATTTCAAACAGGGGCATCAGTGCAGTTTTAGAGGAGTCTATAGCTGAACCAGGTGTTTAGCGCAGCTATTAATGGGGAAACACGTGCACATAAATAAGGTGTATTTATGTACCTCTACGTACTTAAGTAGCATTCTTCACTGTAGTGTCTCTCACTCATTAATGGATTTTATCTTCACATCTGTACAATGCAGGAAAATATTATCCCCTTTGTAGAGATGGGGAAACCGAGGCACAGGTTAGTTTAAGTGATTTGCCCATGGTTTCACAGGAAGTGAGTGGCTGAGCCACAAATGGTACCTGGATCTTCTGAGCCCCAGTCCTGCGCCCTATCCACTAGATCATCGATCCTCTCATAGACCAGCATGAACATGGAGAGCTATATATCGCAAATAAAGACAGGCTGCTGACCTGCTAGGGAGCAGAAAACTTTCTAACAGTCTGCAAAAGCCTTTTCTACACCAGGTTTCTTTGCTCCAGATTTCCCATTGTTAGCCTCAGTGGTTCAACTCCCCTGGAGGTACCAGCAGTTCCAGCACGAATATAGACAAGGTACTGGCAACAGCCAGCATTTTGACCACTGTGTTATGTAATAATGAGAATACCTACCTCTTATACCACACTCTTCATCAATAGATCTCTGAGTGCTTTACAAAGCATCATTGCCATTTTATAGATGGGGAAACTGAGGCACAGAGCAATACAGAGACATGCCCTAGGTCACCCAGAAAGCCAGTGGCAGAACTAGGAAGAGACCCCAGGTCGCTTGAGGCCCCAGGGTCAGATAGGGAGGTCACCCATCTGGTTTTAACATGGACAGTCTTCTTTTTGGGTAGCTTGTCCCCACCCAGTACTCAGATAAAAGTGGACATGGTGTTGTCCGGTATCGGATGGGGGACACCATTTGAAAGAGCACGCTGCTCTGCCGCCCCCACTAGCGTAACTTTGCATGCACTGTGTGTGTGTGAGGTCATGCCACGGGGGAGGGGGTGTCATGCTGGCTGGGGAGGACCCATGTCATTCCTGGAACGTCCGGGAATGTGAGAGTGGCCACCCTAGGCTTAGAGGACTTGGTGCTTTAACTCCCGATAGACACCAGGAATCTTATCTATGGGGAAGCTCGCAGCTACTCCACTCCCAGTGTCTCCCAGCAAGAGTCGCTGCAGGTAACGGAGCCGGAGCACTAGCTGTGGGGCTAATATAAACCTGACCTTTTCTCAACAGCACCTTTACTGTGCAAGGAAACAGCTGGAAGACCCTGCACGCTATCTATACACTGGAAATACCTCTCCGAGCAGCACGTCCTTTTATTTTTGGACTTTTGTTTAAAAGTCCCGTACTAAAAAAACAACCTGAAGTTCTCCTTGCAAGCCCCTTATAAAGGAAGCTGCATCTCCCCCGAGGAGTTGGGCTCTCACTGCAGAGCATTGCTCACCAGGCTGCCTGCAGGCCCTCTGCTGCTTTTTCCGTCAGCATTTCATCTATATAAGGCAGAATCATCTCTTTCCCTGGAGCCCTCTTTCCCCCCCTCCACTCTTGTTCTCATATCCCAAACTCCAGCGTCCCACAGCTGGGCTGCTGCCACAGGCTCGCAGCATTCTTTTGCCTTGTATGGCCAAATCCTTGGGGGTGGGTGGGAACAATTTAGGTAAGCTCCATTCTCCATTGGCTGCCTTTCCCATATGACCCAGCTCCTTCCAGCCAGGGAGATTAAAACAGCTAGTTAATTTCTTCTATTTGCAGGAGTCAGAAACGCCTTTGGGATCTCTGGGTTTTTAACTGTTTCTGACACAGGTAAGAGCTTTTTCCATTGATTCACTTTCCATGTGGTGTGGTTTCCTGGGGGCAGCTAAGGTGTGTCACGGATTAAATCAGAGGGTGCGGGAAGATTCCCAGAAAACTGAGCGCTTACATTTTCCGGTCTCAAGTTAAAAGCTTCCAGCAGTTTTAGGGATGAACGCAAGTTAGTGGACCAAGACCAGAGCTCTGTAGCATCAGAACCTCTCAGGGAAAGAAGTAGGATCCAGTCAAGAACACCCTCTTTGCTGAAATAGACTCTGATATCCTGAAATGGGTTGTGCGAGTACTTGTCCTCCATCACAGGAAGGGGTATTTTGGCAGAGGGTTCCTGGTGCTTTTAGCATTTCACTGCAGAAAAGGAAAGAAAGTTGGAGTCAGATAAGAAGGCTGCCCACTGTGCTGTCAGAAGTTACATGGGAGGAAATGCATCTGTGCCGTGGCTAATTGTTTATCAGTCTAGGGAGCAAATACACATGCATGGAAGGAAATAAACCCCACCTATGTCTGAGTTCTTATACAGCTGGCATGGTCTGGGACGTGGGCAACACCCTGGAGCAGAGCCCTCAGCAGGGGATGGGAACTTGAGGAGTGCAGACACTTTGCTGGTTGTCTTCTCACAATGCCAGTTGCCCGGTAGAGAGATTCACATTCCATGCAGTCCTGTCTGAGCCTGCATGAGAAGGGAAGGAAACCTCCAGATCTGTATTCCAGCTGCTTAACCTCTTACCTTTCCTCAGGCAAGATGTTGAAGCAAGGTGTGCTTTGGGGGGCAGGTGTATGGTCTTGGGTGCTGCCGTGGCGGGGTGTTTGCCTACCAACACCTGTTACGGCAGCAAAGAACCCTGGCAGGCGTCCCCAGGGAGCGAGAACAGGCGGGCGAACCCACGCAGCACCGTCACCGCTGGGATGTGACAGGAGGGAGACAGTGACAGTAACAGGAGGAGCTCTCCACTCTCACAGCAGGGCCCTTACCCTGCGGCGCACTTGGCTCCCCCAGACAGTCCCACTGACATCAGTGGCACTGTGTTTGGGAGTAACTACTTGCCAGAGTAAGTAAAGGCTGCGCAGCCTGGCCCCGTAGCCGTAACAGAGATGAGATGAGCAGGTAGAGCATTGATGACAGAGCAGGACACAGCCGTGGTTACTGAACCGCTGACATGCGGCCTTGGCAGGCGTTGACTGTGCTCTCTCTTGGGGACCGTGGAGCGCTCTATTAGTCAGGGGGGCTTCTCCCAGAAAGCGTCAATCTCATATAAGCAAAACCGGGCCTGGAATCAGAGCTGTTGTGAGCACACTGCAATGCACTGAAACAAGCTGGGCTTTTCCGTCTGCTTCCCTGCTCTGAGCTTGCTGTCGGGGCCTGCCTCTGGGTTTCTTGGGCAAGATTCATTTTTGTCTGGAATGTTGTTTTCTCCCATGTCCTTCTGCAGATGGCACAAGACAAGATCCTGGCAAACATGTATACTGCCCTCTCTCAGGTGATCCCCTAGTGATCTTAGAGATCTCCTTAGTGCTCTATTGAGTGATCTGATGTTAGTGGCGGATTAGCCACTGGGGCAACGGGGCCTTGCCCAGGGGCCCCAGGCATTTGGGGGCCCCTGGAAAAATGGGTGCCCCTGCACCCCGACCCCACTCCCCAGCTGGAGCGCCTGACGGGCGGAGTAGGGCAAGCCCCCAGGCCCTGATTCCATTTCCCCAGCAGGAGCATGCTGGGGGGGGAGGGAGGGAGGAGGGAATGACTGCAGGAGCAAGGGGTGGGGAGGGACCCTAGCTTGCTCTGGCCCAGGGGCCCCACAAAACCCTAGTCCAACCCTGCCTGAAGCAATAAATTCTCTTGCGTAAGAAAAACTTCATTTACCTCCCTTTTGCTCTCTCAACCCTAAAGCCTGATCTACACCTAAAACTTCAGACAATCTAGCTAAGCTGCTTAGGGCTCTGAAAAACATTGCACGCTGAGCAGTGAAGTTAGGTCGACCCAACGTCCTGTGTAGGCACAGGTAGGTCACTGGAAGGATTTTTCCATCAGCTTAGCGACCCCTCCTCGAGGAGGTGGATTTACTGCAGCGACGGGAAAAACCCCTTCGCTCCACGGCAAGTGTCTCGCGGCGTTGCTGCAGCTATGCTGCTGGAGTGCTTGTAGCGTCCACCGCGCCTGGGGTAACTTTTCTCCTGTTCAGACAAAGCCCCTCAGAACCCGAGATCAGGCGGCTTCCTAGTCCCAGGTGCTTTCCACCATCGGGCCCCTTGCTGAGTGTCTGTATTTGCGGAATGTTAGAGGGGTGTTAAAATAGCGTTGAGAAGGCTCTGTAGCATGTAACCCTGGGAGGAAGAGGAGGCAGGGATAGCGTTGGCCAGTGTGCGGTGCCTGTATGAGACAGCTCCAGGAGTGAACAGTCACTGGTTACCAAAGATGGCTGTGTTTCCTTGGGCATTTAAATTCTTTACCCATTGCTGTTGGCATTTTCTGTCGCCAGTGGGAGGAGCTAAATATCTCTCTGTGCTCCCAAATCAGTGCTTAATTTGTACCAGGGCTCTGGGCCTGGCCGGTCACAGCCCCGGCACCTCTGGGCCTGGCCGGTCACAGCCCCGGCACCTCTGGGCCTGGCCGGTCACAGCCCCGGCACCTCTGGGCCTGGCCGGTCACAGCCCCGGCACCTCTGGGCTTGCCGCATCAGTTATGAAAGTAAAAAAGGTTGCTTGAGCCCCGGCACCTCTTTCATTATAAATTAAGCACCGTTCCAAATCAGCCCTCTCTCTCATTTGCCTGGGCCAGGTTCCCCTCCCTGGGCGTAGCCCAGTATTTCTTCAAGGAGGGAATAAAAATCCAAGTTCAGGATCTTCTGCATGGCAAGGACAAGGTCAACAGAAGCCCCTCCCTTAAAACCCAGGGCAAACCGGTTGCCCTCCAGAGCTTTAAAAGGAACATATAAAAGGTTATTTCAGACTGTTCGGAGAGTGGCCAATAGCACACACCCATCCCCCTGCTCCCAGGTACTACACCCAGACCCTCATGAGGTGGGCACAGAAATCCAGCTTTGGTTCTTGGCTCCCAAAGATCTTGCCCAGGAGCTGGCTGCATGAGCGCACAGAAAAGGTAGTCGGGGCCCTTTCCTTCTTTATTCAAAAAGAATTGACCGTAGCGCAGATGCCTCCTGCTCAGCTGGCGCTGCGACTGTGGGGGCTGTTCCTTATGAAACAGGCACAGGAAAAGCCCAGACTGGTCTATTTTGTGCTCAGCTGGAATCCGATTGTGGCATCCCACACAAGGATCGTAGAAGGCGAAGGGTCCCAATAGGCTTTCGTACAGCAAGGATCCCCAAGGGAGGGGGGTGGCAAGGGCAGTGGCGTTGCTGGTGAGGAGTTCCTGTTGATTTCTGGGGTGGCTTCTATCAGGTGACACTCCCCGCAGCAAGGATGATCGGGCCCTCTGAAGACACCGTTTGTGTGGATCATGAAAGAGCCACAGTCACGCTCTGGCAAGCTTTGACTGGTGTATTATTTTATCAGCAACCCCATTAATCTGCCCTGAGTTTCCTTCCCCGAGTGGGGCTGGCAGCCTGCAAGCTGGGGTTAGCGGTATTTTGTACCTTTAAAGTGCTGCCTACACAGTAGTAATTCCTCTACCATCTCCCCGTTTTACTGAGCCACAGAGAGGGGTCACATCCTGACCTGGGGCTACACAACGAGCTGGGATTAGGTTTTTGGGGTCCAGCTGCTCAATCCTGCACTCATCCCATGCATCCACACAGCCTGCTTTGAACACCTTCATCTTCCTACCCTGCCTCCTCCTGATTCTCACTGCATAGTTAGCCTGGGCACTTACCTTGGTGTTGCCCCTAACCCTCTTCTCGTCCACACACAAAACCCTCTTACCCAAGTTCGATGGTGCTTTCAACCTGAGCTAGCTGGCCCGGCGGGGGGTGAGTTAGAGCCTGGGTCCTGCTTTCGCTCAGAGCTGGTAACCCGCCTGCTTTGCAGTGTGGATGCAGGCTAAATCGTTGGAGGGCTGGGTGTGCTCCTGTGCCTTCCCACAATTCCCTGTGTGCCCAGAGGACAGACAGGATCTCCCACAGTTCACTGGGAAAGTGTCAGAGAATGGCTCAGCTCATTGCAGCACAAAGAAATGTGGGAGAGGCCCCCAGAAGCCCTGGCTGACACACACACGGGAGCACAGCACCAGTGAGGACACAGTCGATCCAGACGGACTTTGCAGTGTGGCTGCTCACACCCAGGCCAGGCTAGCCCTGGTGCCAATCACCCAGTGAAGACACTCTCTCAGCGACGCCACGTTGCTGTGGCTGATGTCACAGTCGTTTGCCACAGTGAGGGCAGATTGTGGCATCAGTAGCTGGGGAAGGAGAGGAAACGACTGGTTTAAAAAAAAAAAAAGGCAGGGAATGATGCGGGGGATCATCTTGGTGCCCAAATACCGTCCTAGTTGGGTCTGTGAGAGGTGTCTCACTGGAGCAGTCAGCAAAGCATGATGGGAAAAGAAGCACATCTCATGTGCCCCAGCAGGTCACACGTGGTCCCCACTGCCGATATCTGAAGCTTCAAAGGACAACAGGAATCCCCCACCATGCAGCTTTGGGGATAGTGCTCCCTGCCATCGTGCAACTCAGTGCCCTGCAGCATGACATCTGGTGACCCCTCTGTTACCTGAAGTTACTTGTCATTACACTTTACAACCCTGTTAGAGTGGGTGGCTCAGACCTAGGGCAGCAATGGGGCTTGCTCACTACGGCCGATCTGACAAAATACTGCTTGGTCCTGGTTTTGAACGTTCTGGCCACAAACTTCATTGATCTGCTGAGAGTTTGACTGGGTTTTAGTAAGAGACCAGATTGTTTCCCCCAACACTTAGCCGAAAGTGTCACTTACACTGCAAGAATCTAAGCTTGGGTCATCCCGGTCGTTTGGTTATTTATCCTCACTACCCCATGAAGCCCAGTGGAAAGTTAGCAGAAAACAAACCCTGCCTTCCACTGGCTTTAGATGCCGACTGTCCAGCCTAGCCAGGCGGAAAGGGGCTTTCAGCAGCACGTGGCAGCAGAAAGAGAGGGGCTGTCAGCAGCGACGTGCAGAGTGCTGCATGCAGGCCCCAAACTGCTGGAAGCCCACGGTCAACATTTTCAAAAGGGAGCCCGGCCTGAGGCTCCTTACAGAGGCCTCGTTTCCCAGAAGAGCTGAGAAGCTGCCCACAGAAAAGCAGGTGTTTAAGGTGTTTCACATTGGGCACACAACCTCACTAGCCGCTTGAAAATCTTGACCTATATGCCTATATCTGTGGGCCATCTACACTCCAAGTCTCACGGTAGCAGGGCACAGCTGCCTTGCAGTGCTAGGGGTGCCCATGTTCTAACCTCCCTCTTTGTTTGTAGCACCGATGGGATGACACAGTGATAGGATCAGGGCAGCTTGGTTGGTATTACAGCTCAGTCCAGCTGGGTTGTTAGACTGCACCCCAAACCCACCCTCTCCCATAACTGTGTTGTCCCATCCACTCCACAAATAGAAACTCTGGTAGAATAGACCCCCCGCCCCAAGGCTGTGTCTACATTAGAGGTTTTGCCCTTTGAATTTCCCACCGTTGCAGCCCCAGAGGTGGTAGCAGTGGCTGGCGCCATAGTGTAGGCTAGGCACTGCTTTGATTGACAGTAGAGCTATTCTGAGCTGGGTTAGATGACTTGGTGTTAAATCCACCAGTGGCAGCCACTAGGCCACCTACCCTGGGGCTCTGAGTGTTGCTTGCACTGGTGGAGCTGAGCCAGCGCTGGCAGAAGTGGGAAAGGTTTGCAACATTTCTCTAGTGTAGACAAGGCTTGAGTGGGTCCAGGTCCAACCCCAGCTACCTTCCTCCTCACATCATCAAAGCAGAGGGGGGGAAGCAACTGAATTACTGCTGGTGGCTTTCTTCTCCTCCCCTTCCTACCTTTGTGGGTGTTTGTGATCCTAGAGAGACCTCCACCTTGGCTTCCTAGAGGACCTGTACACCTGACTGCAAATATCAAACCGCTTTCCTGAAAGGGATCTTGTAGCCATTGAGCTACAATATAACCAGGGACGACAGAAAATGGGAGTACACATGGCAGACTCTATAGCCAGGCCTACTGACACAGTGGCTCTCAGAGGTGTGAACTCCCCTGCTCTCTCATTCATCACAATGACACATTAACACTGCAGCCCACTTATTAACTTTACCTCTGAAACACTAAGATTGTTCACCATTAAATTGCTGATCCCCATAGGAGGAATGCTCAGCTCAGGGGCTTGGCAATTTAGACCAGATGTCGCCATCATATTTTGGCCTCCTTGGTGCCTGGTCCACACACTCACCTCCCGCATCCATCCGTCTGTTTTGTTTGTTTAGAGTCACTGTAAGCTTTTTAGGTGCTGTACAAACACAATGCCCCAGCGTCATGGGGCCTCCATCTTGGCTGAGGCCTCTAAGTCTCTCTGCAGTGCAATTAACTATTAACAACCGCAGCAAAGCAATAACGTTGCACATTTGGACTATGCCAGTAAGCAGACACTGAGTATTCAGATAGCTGAGATCTTCACTACTGCTCTTAGAAACTAATTTACAAGCTTTTGAGGCTCTAGCTCCTGGAGTTGGAATGCTCGGTCCTAGTAATATTAGGAGCAACGTCTCCATGGGTTGCTCCAGCGTGGGGCCCTACTATTGAGACAGAGATAACATACTGCAGAGGGAGCGAAGCTCCCACAAAAGAGAAGAGAATGATGGCTAGATACAGTACTTTGGAAGTGCTGCTCACAGAGGAAGCATGGTCAAGCGGATTATGCATAGGGCTGGAGACGTCTGCGTTCTAATCCCACTCAGCTGCTGACATATGGCTTGACCCAAAGGCCACTGAAGTCAGTGGAAAGTCGCCCTTTAACTTCAATGGGTTTTCGATCCTTCCCTACCATTTGGCCGACATGACTTGTCTATTTTCAAGCCTCAAACTGGGCACCCAAAATCAGTGGCGACTTTGGAACAAGTTAGCCTTCCCCTGTCCAGCATTCACACTGGGTGAGAAGGTACTCTATTGTAAATAATACCCCACCAATTACAAGCCCTTCTTCGAAGTCTGGACATCACAGTTGTCCCAGATGATTAGCAAGTGCTGCTTGTACCCACTGGGCACAATACCTGGGATGAGGGCTTTTGTTCAGGTCTGGCTTAGTGGGTGGCATCTACTTCAGTTTTTCCCCATAGTGAATGGGAAGCCACAGGGTTTACGGCTACACCAGTTCATCTGGTCCCCTTAACTCTGCAGCGCAGGGTGTTTGGAAATGACTCAAAAGTCCCTGCTCCCAGACACAGTGCTGGACACTAGGAAAAGAGTCCCCGAGAATATCGGTACAGACACAGTTGGGCGGCATGTGGACATGCCAAAAGAGGGCTGTTGAAAATCTCATTGCTGCATGGATGTGTTGACACAGTCCAAGAACAAGCCAGACAAATGGCACTTCCCTGCCATCACACCCCTCCTGCTTTAGGAAATTGACCCGTTTATGCCATGTGATGCTTAGAACTACTCACCCAGATGGCACCAGGTTTTCAACACCGGTACAGAAGAATGGTCTTCTGCCAATTTCCTGCATGCATGAAGCTGTTTCCAGCACTGGTTCAGGAGAACCCATTATTAATTACCATTGCCAATAGCAGGCTCAACTTCCTAGGGTAGCTGGGATGACAGCGTCCCATTGACTGCAACGGTTTAGATGCTCTGAAGTGCAGTTGAGGTAAGCTACTTGATCTTTCCCTGCTCAGCCACATCATTTATTAGGTGGGTCTGTTTGCAAAAACCCTCCAGGAATTTCATTTAAATAGCTCTATGGAGACTTATGGTGTTGTTTTAAAAAGCTAGAATGTTGTGAGTAAGCCAAGCCAGGCCCAGATATTGAGCATTCTGCCAGGGAACATTTTGGTCTAAGGCCCCTGAGGAACAAAAATCTGTGCCATCAAAACCACGTTCCAGCAACATAACGAGAACCATCAAGCAGGGAAAACAATCCAAGTTGTTCTTTTGTCCCCAAAGCACCAAGGGTGCAGGGTAAATATTTGGATAATGTTAATTCACAAGGTTAGAGCACAACTGGTGTTTATTTTCCTAGCCTTTTGCTACTTTTTGCAGTGTATTTTTAAGGCCTGGTCCAAAGCCCGTCATAGGCAACAGAAGCCTTTCCGGTGACTTCACCAGGCTGTGGATCAGGCCCCAGGTGATTCGTGCATCTCAGCTGAACTCTCCTGTTGGCAGACTGGAGTCTCTGCAGCCATCTGGACCTCCAGTTATTGTTACAGGGACCCAGCATGTCCTGGGTGCTCTCCAAGACATGCAGATTGACACTGTCCGTACCACAAAGCGCCTGACAATCTAACTGGGGCATGACGAGCAGGGGCATCAAGCGTTGGGAAGAGGGTGGGATGAGGAAGGAGGAGATCAGATGTGAACATGTTAGTGCTTCAGTTATGTTATCATCTCCCCGTGGGCCTTGGGGGAGGAGCAAGTGTTCTAGGAGGAATCTGAGTGGACCAAGGTGGCAGCTGGGAGGACTTGGTTACTGTCCCTTATTCATTCTGCGCCATAGATTTGCATGGTGCTAAGGGATGACCGCAGCCAAGGAGTTTGCCACTCAAGGGAGCCCTATTCCTACACCTTTCCTCCCACTGATTAGCACCCGCTTGCCTACTTAGTCCCTCGAGTGCAATGCATTGCTCATTGTAAGTGAGGGCTGCAGAGTCAGGCCCCGTGCTGGGCACCACATCCCGAGGTGACGACAACCAGTGGGGAGGGTGGAATAAGGAAAGGGGAAGGGGTTACCTCCATTTGTGAGCCTCCAGATCGTTAGCAGCAGGAATGCAGGATAGTCTGTAAATGCTACTGCGCTTCCTCCAGCTCGCCCCATGGAGAAGGGCTCCTGGTACACTTCCCGCTGCCCCCCCCCCCCCGCCCCCTGCAGCTCTTGGCATTGTGGGTGAACACATGTCTATAGCAGGAGTGTATTCCCCAGTGCCCAGCCAGAGGGCAGAGAGCTTCTCCTGGGAAGTCACTGTTAGGTGCTCCAAGTCTTCTCCCTGCAGTCAGTGATGTTGCACCGAGAAACATACCCCCACGTCGCAGTGGGCATAGGGCAGCCCCCAGGCCAGAGATGAGCCGGCACCTCTCGGAGGGAAGCTGTGTTACCGGATTGGCACTTAAATGTGTCATTCCTCTGAAAGGGGCTAACTCGCAGTACCATTTCCCTGGTCGGAGCCCTCCCCAGGCTGTCCAAACACTAAGGTCTCTTGTAGCGTTTCCTCAGTCTAGAGCTGGGGCCCGGGGCAATAACGGGTGCTCTTCATGTAGCAGATATAAGGGGCAAGAGCACCAGAGCACGGTGGTAAGAGGCAGGATGAGCAGATTGGTTCAGGGAAGCAGCAGCAGGAGATTGCTGCAGTCACGACAGCCCTGCCCCAATGCAATACTCAGGGGCACCCTAGCCATGTCAGTAGGTACTGGGGTGCAGAGAAGTAACGGCGGTAAAACAGCGGTTGGGGCTCGGAGGCCTGTTGCGCCACGTCGGTGGGGCCGTCTCTGGCTAACGCAGCTCCAGCGAGAGGAGGCTGCTCCCAAAGGATGTTCGTGTGAGGCAAGGGCCAGGCAGCGGGGAGCGCTTTCAGGCTCCGTGGTGTGGTTCACGCCCCTGCACCCTGACTGCCCTCGCGCCCCCCACCAATGCAGCTTCGCTGGGAAAGGGAAGGGGAACAGGAGCCGCGAAAGAAGAAAGAAAGGGGGAAATACACCACAAACGGAGGAGGAGAAAGAAAATAGAATGAGAGAAGAAAAAACAGGAGTGAGGGGCTAGGCAGCGGCAGCTGTGCCACGGCATGGCAGGAAAGGCAAGAGAAGGGTGCCCACGTGCCAGTCCATCACGTGGGGACAGGCTCTCCTGCTCTGGGTGCATCCTGTCCAACCTTGGCTTGCAGACTCTGAGGAGATCCTGGTCCTATGGTTGTCCCAAAGGCCTTGTTAGGTTTGTCCGTAGCAATGCCCCAGTTGCAAAGCGTGGATGGCCTTTCCCAGAACAGCTCACATGAGGTGGCCAAAACAGCCGGGGTGTGTTTTCTGGCACATAGCACTGAGCGACATCGTGCAGCCTAATGCAACATGACATGGTGCCTTAACTGCTTTGTGTCCCATGCCACATAAGCCAGGAATGCAGGTGGGCGTGCTCCCCAGCCTGGCATAGGGGGCACACACCAATCATAACAATACTCTACACTTCCCCCCATGGAGCTCAAAGCACTTTCCAAACAGGCATGAATTCAGCCTCACACCTCCCCCCGCACAGCAGGTGCGTGCTAACATCCACGCTTCACTGATGGAGAAACTGAGGCACAGAGCAATGATGTGACTTGCCCAAGGTCATCGCATGGAAGGCTATAAACAGCATGCAGATCTCCTGACTCCCAGTTCTGTGCTTTAACCACTAGGACATTCTGAACTTGATCAGCCAGCAGGCCTGAGGCACAGATCCATGCACAAGGGGCTCGGAACCAGGAGGCCCCCAGTTCTCATCCTGTCTCTCCTGCTGGTTGTTGAGTTATGCTAGGCAAGTTGCTTGGAAATGTGGGGCTAACCATCCGCATTAACTCTGGGTGCCCCACTTGAGACATCTTAAAGGAAGCAGTCTGGCTTTCAGAGAAGCACCCTAGTCTCCCGCTGAAGACAATGGCAGTTGTGGGTGCACAGCACCTCTGAAAATCAGATCCTTGACAACTCAGTTTGGGCACCCAGAATGAGGGAATGCTTGGAAATATGGGCTCCCGCCTCTGCCTCAGTTTTCCCATCTGCAAAATGGGGGTAAAACGCACTTGCTGCAAAATGGGGTGATGATACCAACCTACTTCCCCAGAGGCGTTGGGAGGACTCAGCTGTGTGAAGCACAATATAAGTGCCTGGTATTATTGCAACTAATCAGTTAGTAACATTACTGGGTTATGGTCTCCTGCGATGACGGTGAGGGAGAGGAAGCAGTTGTGACTCATCAGTGCCATCCTGTGGCAAACATAACAGTGGATTCATCCCTAGCTGTGGGCTGTTACCTGCATGTAGTGAGAGGCTGTCGCAGCCTTAAACTAAGTCTCTACCTCCAGCTGCTATGAGATTGACTGAATGAGCCTCTCCTGGAGCCCTCTTGCTGCATTAGGCAGCTGGGCTTTGAACTTGCTATTGCCGTGGGCCTAGTGTTTGCTCCTGCTGTACAGGCCTAGCAGCCGCCCCAAGGCCTTGTCTACACAAGAATGCTGCACTGGTTAGTAGGTGAATTTGTTTAAAAATTAGGTCAGTTAAATAGGTGCCAGGTGCTGGGTAGATGCTCATGTCCCGGTTTAAGAGTGGCTTACTGCAGTTTAGCTGAAGTCAATAAGGAAGACATGTGCTAAGCGGATATACAACACTCTTAAACTAGCACCAAACCCTTTTCAGTATAACAGAGTCAGTTTAAAACCACACCTGTAACCAAACCACTGCAAGTTTGTGTGCAGACACGAAGGTAGAAACCTCCAGGGGTCAGGAAGTTCCTGTGACCTTTGGGATCATTGACCTTCCCCCACCCCAGCAGCAGAGTAATGAGTTTAAGCTCTTTTGACAGTGCTGTGCAGGTTTCCTTTGCAGCCGAGGACTGAGAGGTTTATGGAGAGGTTGCTTTGTGAGAAGTGCTCACCCACAAATGATAGGGTGTTTGTGTCTTTTATCATGGCCCATGTGAGTTCATTTGGCAGCCACAGTAACTCCCACTCTTGTTACAACAGCCACTGCGGGGTGCTGGTATTCCCTGGCCATGATTCCTGCACCCACCCACAGCTCTCTGTGGAGGTAATGCATAGGCCCCCCGGAATGAAGGATTTTTCCCTGGAGAGGCAGGTGACACCTGTCCTACCTCCCCTGTGCAGGAGCCTGAAAAGGGGCAATGATGATTCGAGTCCCTCAGTTGGCAGGTGAGGTGCAGCCATGTGGGAATCAGTCAGTTAGGGTGGGCTGATGATGGTACCCTGAACTGAGCCCTTGGGCGGTAACTGACCAGGTGAAATGGACCAGGTAGGTGGGGAGTCCATCCAGCAGCAAGATGCGTTGCACCATTAGGGCATACCAAGCAGGTGATGTGACTGGAACTTACCAGAGCAATTAAATCCCTAAGCAGATGATCAGAGGAAGAGCCACAACCAGGCTACAGGGAAAAAATATTCAACTATGTAGCAGACTGCGGACTGTTCACCTACTGAAGATCTGGGGAGAGCAGCCTGTTCCCACCCAGCTGATACAGTAACAGGATAGCGAGTCACGTGACCCGTGCAGGAATGATGGGCAGGCACCTGGCTGGGGGCAATCCCCAGCCAGGGGAGTTGCTAGGAGACTTGCTGGGGTTTAGAAAGCAGGCCTGGCATGATGGTATCAGCAGCCCCCATGGCAAATGCTCAGCAAAGGTGCTGGCATGAAGGGGCCAGGCCTCTCCCCTGCAGGCTGCAATGCCACACCCTGCTTAGGAGCTGGGAGACATAGCGGCTGTTCTCTGAGCTGAGCTCTCATGGCCTTGCTAGGGGAGGGGATGGGGGCAGCGTGAGTGAGCTCAGGGCCAGGTGCTCTGAGATCTGTAACTGTTAACCCTCTCCCTGCCGTGACAGAGCCCACCCATGCAAGAGTGGCTGCTGCTGTCCTGCACGGGGCTGCTGGATATGCTCATTAGGCCATCCTGGGTGTAAATCAGAGCCCCCCCCCGTCCCCTGCCCCAGATTACAGCTCAGTGTGCTGGAACCCCCTAGCCCTAGGTCACAAGCTGCTGCTGCGGGGGTGAGCCCAGCTCGGCAAACGGCTTTCTGGCGAAACAAAGAGGGCAGGGGGCGGGGAGTGGAATGCTAGGAATCTGCAAGGAGCAGATAACCAACTTCCTGCTTGTTCCTAACAGGGCCTGCACTGGGAAGGCAGCCCAGAGCCCAGGTCTTCGTTTGTGAGCCTTTCTTTGTGTGTTTAAAGTGTACAAGGCAAGCAGATCACTGCAAGGCTTTGTGATGGAGGGGAGGATGGCCGGGCTCTTGCCCTGGTATTGGGAACTCTCTGCACATCTATAACCCCTTCCGTGCAAGAATCCTAAAGACGGGGACACTCTGCCTGACCTGAGGGGTTGCCCTTGGGCTCAGGGGACTGGGGTCAGTAACAGGTAGCTCTGCAGCACGCCATCTGCTGGGCCCCCTCTGACCAGGGAGCCCCCCTCTCCCCAGTATCCTGAGAGATGCTTGTCTATTGCACAGGGCTCTTCTGGTTAAGGATGGGCCAAATTCTGCTTTCAGGCACATACACTAGGGGTGGTGGGGTTACACCGAGCTTACACCCGCAGCAAGTGGGGCAAAGTCTGGCACACTCCAAGTGCCCATAGCGTGGAGTCCCTCCCTGGAGGGGCGATGGGGGATTTGTCACATAAGCCCCATGACACTTGAGACTTGATCCAGGACCCTCACAGTCCCTAGCAAGCTGCTCTAGCAGGGGAGGCGGGTCCCCATGGCGGAGCCAGGGGCAGCTCTACCAATTTTGCCGCCCCAAGCAGCCACCGCTGAATCGCCGCCTCCACAACAGCAACGGAGCTGCCGCCGAATTGCCGCCGCGGGACACGGACGGCCTCCCCATTCTAAAAGCCGCCCCGAGCACCTGCTTGGAAAGCTGGTGCCTGGAGCCAGCCCTGGGTGGAGCTGCTGGATGCTCAGCTAGAAGCCTCTCTCTGCAGACTGGGCTAAAGAGAAAGGCCCCAAAGGACAGTTTGGAGTCTGAGACCAGCGGGTACAGCTGGTGGCCTGGTGACTGCACACCAGAAGCGGCTGCAGGGGCAGATCTCGGCCGAGAAGGCTGCTAGCTCGCTTCCTGGAGTATTTTTCTCTTCTCACATTCTTAATGTCTTACATGGAGGGAGCGTGGGTGGGTCAGTGTAAGAGCGGACTCTGGAAAAGGCCTAGAAAAAGGCCAGTGTCGATGCAGGCAGAGGAGCGGCTCCGCCTGTCCATCAGCAGCTGTAGGGCCTAGAGGCGGGCATGCTAGTCCCGGCTCCTCACAGTGCTGTCACCATTAGCCCTGCTCAGCGTCAGCTCAGACGGCCCTGGGGCCTACCGAAAGCAGCGCTGCTACCAGGGCTCGGACTGGTGCTGGTGCAACCACGGGGAAACTTATCTCCAGTTCGCTGCCCTGTAGGAACCTCACATCAGGCTGTGGCTGTTCACGTTCACGGCACACAGAGAAAAAATCATAAATACTCTTGTCGGAAGGTTGCACCGTAGCACGACGTCATTTCTTAGAATTTAGAATCCTAAGGCACACGAACCAAAACCAGAGCGAGACAGCGCAGAGAGCCACCACTCACCTCCACGCTGACTCTCTGCAGACTGCACCAGGAAACCCAGACCACCACATGGCTTCCCTCAGAGACCCCTGGGCTGCAAGCAGGACCCGGAAACCCCTTACAATTTAAAGTGATGTCTTGTCATTTTAACAATTTCCAATACATCACAATAACTAAACTTCCCTGCCACATACAAGAGCAGTGGAGCTCACCCTCTTCCATACCACCCCCCCATGCAACCACAGAAAACAGCTTCAGCCCCACCCCACCCCAGAGCTATGAGGAGACAGATGGTCAGGGGGAACCCCATTTTGCAACACAAAGGGGCATGAGCCGCTGAAATTCACAAGGGACTGTTTTACCTGCCGGGGTCAATGTCGGAATTCAGGGTCTTCTTCGGGGGGGAGGAAACAGGTGTTTGCTCTTGCATCCATGCACCAATTACAGCAAAACTGAATCTAAGGGAGTAGTCACCCCTAGCTTCCCCTACAATCATCACTTTGCAAGGATCACAGGATGATTTACCAGCTAATTAATTAAATCACCCCCCTCCTGTGTGATGAAAGTTAGGGAAATATGATTATCCCCATTTTACAGATGGGGAAACTGTTAAATGACTGGTCTGATTGCAAGGCCAGCAGCCAAATCAGGAACAGAACCCACTTGGCCTGTCTCCCAGCCCTGCCCCTGCTGAAATCACTCAGATAGATTGCTCCACTCCATTCCTGTTGAGTCTGTCTGTTCCCCTGGTTGGTCAGTCTCCTTTCTGCTTTCCCTGTCTCACTCAGGAGGTAGATCACCAGCTGCCAAGATGTCCAGCAAGAGAGCCAAGGCCAAAACCACCAAGAAGCGCCCCCAGCGTGCTACTTCCAATGTCTTTGCCATGTTTGACCAGTCGCAAATCCAGGAGTTCAAGGAGGCTTTCAACATGATTGACCAGAACCGCGATGGCTTCATCGACAAGGAGGATCTGCATGACATGCTGGCGTCTCTAGGTAACAAGTGCCAATCCAACAGGGTGCCTGCACTGGTCAGCTGGTAGGCCACAGGGACTGTGCTTGGGGAACGGGGAGTAGCCCTTTCCTCCTATAGGTATTTGACAGTTACTCTATGTTGAAGGTCTCTGACCTCTTCAGCCCTCTCTTCTGCTTCACCCTCCTATTGAAATAAACGATCCCCTCAGGGAAACTGGCAGCACAGTTCAGTAAAGGCTGGGGCTTGTCTATCCCAGGAACCCTTTGTGCTGGGGAAGCAACACTAACACTGCTCCACCAGTGCAAATCCCTAGTGCAGGTGAGCAACACAGGTGAAAAAAGTGACTTGTCACTTTTCACACTGCTGCAGTGTGTCTGCACAAGGAATCTGTGCTGGTACAGCTACGTTGGTGCAGAGGTAACCTGTAGGTTACCTGTAGGTAACCTGCAGGTACCCTGCAGAGGTAACACTGTCCCTGGGTTGGTGTGTCTTTGGGAATCAAACATGGGACCTCTGGGTCTGAAAGCAGGAGCCTTTACTCCTTGAGCTAACAGAGCAGAATCAAACTGCTATTCACACGATGGCCACTGGGGGGTGACAGCTACCTGTTCGTTGTGGGTTATGTAGGTGAACCGTTGTTCTGCTGCTCCACTTCCAGCACCATCACCCTCTCCAGGGAGAGACCCTCAGGAGTAGGGGTGGGAAAACACTCCAGCCCAATCCCTGTCACAGTCCCCTCTATGCAGGGAAATGTGCCGAGTTCTGGATCCGCACCCAGCTATTGAAATCTATTTGAGGCCACCCCAGGGTGCTGCCCCCCAGGGCCAGACAAAACCTTTTACCCACCCCTTTGGTTGTGTTAGTCCAGCACTCGTGATCTCTCCCTCCCTCTTCCACCGGCGGGGCTGGATGGGATGTGACTCAAAGCTCCGCTCCCTGCCTCCCACGGACCCGAGGCCCGACTGTTTATAGCACAGTCTGAGCCACGGTGGCTCTGAAGACTGTCCCTGGGTTTGGTTTACTCTAGGATCTGCCCTGACTACGTTGGCTCCCTGGTTGTGGCCCAGAGGGGGTCATTGGTCACTGAGGCCAGTCTGGGCTGCAAATCACCTGACTTCCCTTGCAAGAACCCTGAGGCTGAGTGGCAGCACCCTGGGGTGGGGGCCAGTATCTCTGGGGCACAGCAGAGCCCTCATTGGCACAGGGTTTCCCATCCCTGTCCCAAAGAAGTGTGTGTAAATGCAGCCCCCAGGCTATGCTAATACCTTATGGGTCCTGATTCCCGCTTGTTGCTAGCACGGGTCAAGCTGCAGGGCAGACAGGGCTCTGGGCTGTAAAAGAGAAGCCAGGTAGGCTGAAATACAAATATTCTGGCTGTGGTATAGAGCCAGCGCCCTGGAAATCTCACCACATGCTGCAGGGGTCTCTCCCCTCCCAGGGCATATAGAAAGTGGCTGATTATTGTTTACGTTTCTACTGCAGTAGTGTCCAGAGGCCTACAGGTTGGGCCCCCCTGTGGTTGGTGCTGCACAGACAGCTCCCCAAAGAGCTTCCTTCCTATCCCCCTCCCACTGGGTTTTGCCCTTGAATGTCTTCCCCTTCCCCCTTCCTTTGTCCTGTGTTAAGGCCCCCCCCCCCACCAAATATGTGCTAAACCATTCATCCCTATGGACCATCCTTTCAAATCAACCTAACCACGTGGGGGGAGCGTAATAACTGGAGGCTTCTCCTTAAAGTGCCAGCACTGAAATAGTTAATGCAGCTACTTCTCAGTTAGACCCATGTTCGCACCCCTTTGGTGTGGAAGGAGCAGGCCCCACCTCTCAGCTGTTTGTCTGTGGGCAGACGCAGGCCCAGTCAACACTTGAAAAGTTTTACTGGCATGGCTCTGTTGGGCAGAGGCGGGCAGCACACACACGTGTGTTTTTGCCAGCACGGTTATGCCAGTAAAGCTCTAGCATAGTGATAGTGGTATGAGGCTCTTTATGCCGGCTTTGCTGAACTGCAGTAAGCTACACTGGTCTAAGCACTTTAATAACAGTATAATTGCACCCACACTTGGATTTTGGGTTTTTTTTCCCCTTTTACTATAATTAAAGTGGCAAAACATAATGTAGACAAGGCTGCAGGAAAACAGCATTGCCTTGGGCCATGTTCTGAAGGTCTTTGGAAGAGCTAATACTCCTCCTCCTCCCTCCCCCAATTGCTTGCATTCAGCTAACAATAAAGGAAATGCCAATACTCCACAAGAAATCGCAGTGGTGGGTATTTCCAGGACACCGGGTGGGGAGACCTGGGTTTCTATTCCCAGCTCTGCCATCAAGTTGCTGTGTAACCTTGAGCAAATCCCTTCCCTTCTGTACCTCAGTTTCCCCATCTGTAGAAAGGGGACAATGATTCCCCTGCCTCCTTAGTAAACTGCACTGAGATCCATGGGCGAAAAGGTCTGCGTAAGCACAAAGTATTATTACTGTTTGTACCCTATTGCTCATTACTTCTCCGCTCCGCCCGAGCACTAAAGTTCACAGCCACAACAGCCTGAGCCGAAGAGGAAGGAGGGTTATGGGACTGTTTTCTTTGGAGACGCTGCTCTCCAGAGCTTTCGGAAAGGTGTACGTGTGTGACTGAGATTCCCAGCCAGCGCTGCCCTGGCTTGTTTAGCAGGTCAGCCAGCACAAAAAAGGCTCTCTGGGGATAGGAGCAGAGCCCAAGGCTCCAGCTCGTTTTGACTTGCAAGTTTTGCCAAGTTCCCCCACCCAAAGTTCTTTCTGCTTAGCTGCAGGCCAGGTAGATTTCAACCTCCTCTCTCCTCTTTCCTTCCTGCCTCCGCAGTCCCCCCCACTACCCAGGAGGTCTGTCAATTATTGACCTGGCTACCAAACCTGTTCTGAAGTCCTAGTGCAGCCAGGAGGCAGAGCTCCCCCCATTCCCCACCTAACTGCACACAAAAGCGAGGGGAAGAGGGGCTGGGCTCAGACTGTAAAACGTGTGTTTTGAAGCCGGGCACAAAGAGAGCTGTTTGCAGCCGCACCCACCAGAGGGCACTGAGCTGTACAGGCCGGCTCCCGCTGAGGGAAAAGCGGTCTGATGGAATGGGAAGAGCTGAATGAAGGGGTCTGGGTGAGGAATAGATTGTCAGACAAGGTTGCCCCTCTCTCTGGGCAGCAGGCAGGGGCAGACTGGGATTCTCTCCACTCTGCGGGTTAATCAAACTTCCTGGGGGACACGTGTCAGGAATTTAGCTTCCCCGGAGGCCAGCCGTTCCGAATTTGCATGCCAGCGCTCCAGCCCTCAGGCTGTCGGCAGTCGTGCGGTCCATGTCCTTGAGCGGGCTGGCGGGAACCCTTATGGTCCCGTACCTGTGGTGAACCCTGCTGGAAAGCAAGTGGAATGCTGGCACTGCAGGGACACACGTGCTGGCACAATGCAGCCTTCTGATTGTGACAAATGGATGCCCCGGGTGTGTGAACATGGCCGAAGCGAGCCCATTTAGAAGTGAAGACAAATATTCATGAGCACTTCTTTGCACTACTCAGCTGGCCGGGATACTCAGCGAGAAAGGCGAACCCATAATGTTTTCAGAAGGACCTAAGGCCCAGATCCTCATGGGCGTTAGGGAGCTGGGTGCCTTAATACCTTTGAGGATCTGGGCCATTGACTTCCAGTGAGACCCAGGCTGCTGAGTGCCTCAGTCACTTTGGAAGATGGGACTCGGGTGCTTTTGAAGAACTTAAATAGGCCCAATGGCCTGTGATGGGCTATTAGATGGAGTGAGATCTGAGTTACCCAGGAAAGAATTTTCTGTAGTATCTGGCTGATGAATCTTGCCCATGTGCTCAGGGTTTAGCTGATCGCCATATTTGGGGACGGGAAGGAATTTTCCTCCAGGGCAGATTGGAAGAGGCCCTGGAGGTTTTTCGCCTTCCTCTGTAGCATGGGGCACGGGTCACTTGCTGAAGGATTCTCTGCTCCTTGAAGTCTTTAAACTACGATTTGAGGACTTCAATAGCACAGGTGTGAGGTTTTTTTTGTAGGAGTGGTGGGTGAAATTCTGTGGCCTGCGTTGTGCAGGAGGTCAGACTAGATGATCATAATGGTCCCTTCTGACCTAAATATCTATGAATCTATGAACTTACCTGCTGCTTTTGTCCAGTCAGGACACATGGGGTTTAGAACAGGGGGGCCAGAGAAGATACAGACTGGGGGATCCTCCAGATGCACCTGGAATGCAGGCTGAGGGCCAACGGGACCAGCTGCTTAAGCTCCCCGTTTGTCTGACTACCCAGAAAGATCCAGTGAGATCCTGGCCCTTCCATGCTGACATTTCTGACCAGCGAACAGCTGCCTCCCAAAGAGCGAATCATTTCTGCCTCCCAAAGAGCGATTTTGGTGTCCCCGAGCCATGCGCTTGCCTTGGGTTTGGGTCTAATCTAGTGATTAGAACAGGGACCTGGGAATCAGGACTCCTGGGTTCTAGTCCTGGCTCTGTCACTGACTTGCTGGGTGATCTTGGACCAGTTGCTTCACTTCCGTACCTCAGTTTCCCCACCTGTAAAATGGGGAACAATCATTCCCATGTGTCATGAGGCTTTAGTCATGTTTCAAGTACCCACAGCCCCTCAGCTGAGCAGGCATAGGAGTGCAGCGGCTCACCCTGCGCTGGTTCTGTATGGCAGGGAAGAACCCCACTGACGAGTACCTGGAGGGCATGATGAGCGAGGCGCCGGGTCCCATCAACTTCACCATGTTCCTCACCATGTTCGGAGAGAAGCTGAACGGCACCGACCCAGAAGACGTCATCCGCAATGCCTTTGCCTGCTTCGACGAGGACGCGACAGGTATGGTAACGGGGGCCAGGCTGGCTGCTCAGTCAGCCCCACGCCAGCCAGAGATGCTGGGCTGAGCCAGCCAGTGGAGCAGGCAGCATTGCTCCCCCAGTGCCTGGCTCCCAGGCAGAGGTGTGTGGGGCTGGCCAGGGTGGCTGCCTTTAACCCGGGGCTGAGGGCCCAGAAGGGAGAGAGGCTCCTATGTATCATTGAGGATCCGGGCCTAAGCCAGTTTTCTGGGGCCCATCCAATGCCCAGCCCGAAGGAGGAGCCTTTTGCTCTAGTTCAAAAGCCTGGCAAGCTCATAGAGTGGGACCCAGCATCCTTGTCCTCCCTTGGTTTGTCTGCAGAACAAAGGCATGATGCTGCCTTTGCTCAGATCCACCTGGGAAGGGAATAACGGGGGGTCCCGAGAGCTGCGATTGAGGGGCACTGTCCAGGCTGCAGGATCACAGAACCACTGACTCAGAAAATGCTGTCTGCTGAGGGATACCCTTCCTGCAGGGGATGCTGATCCACTGAGCTCCTTCTGAGACTCACGCTCTCCCCTTCAGCCCCTCACGAATCCCCCTGGCAGTGTGAATCCCGGGTGCGGGCACTATCCCACTCTCTGTGGCCTCCAGGGTCGCTTTGCATACTGCGCTGACTGGGAAGAGGCCATCCTGTTCCTAAGGGGCTCAGATTTGAATCTCCGGCCACCTGTTCACGGCAGCTCTCGTCCCATTGCGGTGCCACTGTTAATATTTGCAGCCCAGTGTCCTGGGTCCCTGGAATCGCGACACCATGTAGCAAGGGCTGCCAAATCCTTGGACCAGTCTCTTTAGAAACACCCCGTTCTCCCGGTGCTAGGTCATCCTGGGCTCTCCCTGGCCAGTGCTTCCCAGGAGCCAGTTCAGAGTTCTGTTCCCCGGCTCCATTCGCTCGGGCACTCCAGCTGCATTAACTCCACCTCCTTTATCTTTCCTCTTCCCTGCCATTCATTGCCCCCTTGCAGGTTTCATTCACGAAGACCATTTGCGCGAGCTGCTCACCACCATGGGGGACAGGTTCACAGACGAGGAGGTGGACGAGATGTACCGAGAGGCCCCCATCGACAAGAAAGGCAACTTCAACTACGTGGAGTTCACCCGCATCCTCAAGCACGGAGCCAAAGACAAAGACGACTAGAGCTGAGAGGCGCCCGTCCCACCTTCTGTACACATGCTGTGCCCCTCCTCCCTGAGCACCCGAGCTGCCTCTGGCCCAGAGTCCCAGCAGGCCGACCCCATGGAAAATGCCTTAAAGCACATGACATGAGGTGTTAACCCTGCTCTGCATTAGGGACGAGCTGGCCCCTTCACAAATGCCCCTCCGAGGAGAAGATGAATCTTCACACTCCCGTCCCTCAGCCCTTTGAGCATGTCAACCATTCCTAGCCTCAGTCGATCCTGTTCGCAGCAGGTCAGTCCAGATGGCTCCCATTCCCCCAAAGATCTGACCTCCTGAATTCAAGTGCTGTGTGGAGGAGGTGACCAGAGGAAAGGAGGATAGTTACCATGGGCTCAGCTCACCAGTGCTGTAGCATCTGGCAGTGTGCATATGATCCATGGCCATCCAGAGTGTAAACCCCTGAGGGGGCCTGTTGAGGTTGCTGCCTACCCCCTGGCCATTGACTCTCTTCCCAGCGACGCCACCCCGACTCTCTCCCTTTATTTCAGAGCAGGCTTATACTGGAGCTACAAGTTCTGTTCTTCTAACCCACTGGGAATCCCTCCTTGCCCTGGCCCTGCCTGCCTGGCCCCATTCTGCACTCATAATAATTTGCACTTAGATAGCACCTTTCATCTGAGAATAGCAGAGCACATGGACCCCTGCGTATTTTCCCTGCCACGCTCCAGCCTGTCCTTGCAGTGAGGTGGACCGGGAGGGGTAGGGGTCCCTCTACTGGGTGGTGCTGGTGGTCGTGGTGGTCAGGGCTGCATGGCAGATGGAGCATTCACACAAGGCATTCTGGGGGGTGGCTTTGCCATGCAGAGATCTTGCAATCACACCAGCTAAGGGTGGTCAAACCATTCTGCTGGGGATTAACATTTGTGCATCTAATTAGCCCCTCTCAATGAGGAACAATAAAATCCTGCTCTGCATTTTACCTTGTTGACAATGTTTACCCATAATCCCCAGCAGCTAGCCTGCCATTTCAGAGCTGACTTTCTCCAGCGTTGCAGTCCATAAGACAAGAGCCCTCTCCACATTAAGCCAGTCACAGCTGCTGTCATCAGTATGGGTCTGTCACCCACTGGAATGAACGAATGGAAGTTCCCGATGTGCGCGCTACACTTGGACTCAAGAGACAGCAGAACATGGGATTTGCCAGAATGGATATGAGCCTTGATCCATCCAATCCCAGGTCCTGCCTCCCATCTCGGCCAATATCCAGGGCTTGAGAGGCAGGTGGGACCTACCCAGGACACACCTCACCAGCTGTGCCATGCTGGGTATGTAAAGTAGAAAACTTCCTGCATTCCACTAGACAGCCATTTTTCACCCTGACACACATGCTTTGATCACCCCCCTCTCCTTACACACATACCCTCAGATATTACCCAGCCTGATTCCCAGGGTATATTACGTAACATGCAGCGGATCATAAACCCATATAGACCATCTCCATTCATTTTCCAGCAGTTATTATCCAGTACAAATCCAGATCCTAAGAACATTGACAAGGAAAGAAATATACAACTGCCCCCTCTTTTTAAAAAAAAAAAGTTTCCTATTTGAATAATTGTGTTTTGTGGCTTTAGAATCTGTGATTTAAGGGATTCAGAAAATTGAAATTACTTATAAAATATAAAGGGTATAATACCAATGAGTGCATGTGCACAGTTACCTTCTTTACCAGGTCATCTTCTTGTTTTACGGCACATGGTACATTTCTGTCCTTGATTAACTTGTCCTAAGCAGTCATCTGTAGCATCAGCCGGGTTGGAAGAGCCCGCTCTGATGGGTCATCCACTGCGTCCTCCCAACGCTGTGCCCCAGTTGGCAGCCTCAATCCTGTGCTGTCCTGGAGAGATGGGTCTGCCCATGACTTACACCAACAACGTCAGCTTCACCTCCCCTCATGGCAGCGTGTTCTGTGGCAGAGTTGCTTCTGTACTCTAGCTGTGAACGTCTTCTGAACATTCACCCCACATTTTTGCTCCTGCAGCTTAAGCTGCGAGGTCCACCCTTGTCAACCAATGGAGCTGGTCACTCCCTGTACAACACACAGCCCATTGCAGAGGAGAGGCCGTTTTTAAACACAGGGAGCTGATTTGAAAAGCTGCCAGTTTAAATCAAGAGTCACCAAGGCGTGCTGAAAACTGGCTGTGAGACACAGACCCATCTCTACAGCTATGAGGGTTCCTAAGTGCTGCACCTGCCACCCAGCCAATTAGACGCCTCTATCTTAAGCTCTATTTCAGTGTCCATGGTTTCAGACCTGCTAGAATATTTGCAATAGCAAACGCCTTGTTAATGTCCAACAATGGTCTATAAACTGGATGCTAAGGTGATAGGCACTAGTGTGTCAGCCTGGATGGATGCATGCATGCAGTCCTTAATTTGTAATGAAAAAGCCATTTTTTTACATTCATAACTGATGCAACAAGTCCAGAGATCCTGAGGCTATGAACTGCCAGGCCTAGAGGTGCCGGGTCTCAGCCCTGGCAAGTCCTGGCACAAAGTAAGCACTGGATGCATGCCAGATATATGAACGTAGATAGCCCTGACTGTTTGCCCCACAGGGAGAAGACGCATTCTATCTCCTCTTGCATGACAGTTCCCCATAGTAACAGAGAATACACCCTAACTGTTCTTGCAAACCATAGGGAGATTATTTTCTGGGGCATGGTGAAGCACAGGGCTCACAGGGAATAATCTGACAACAGTGATGATAGAATCCACATGAAAAGCTCTCACTAAACACAGCTGCCTTGAGATGCCAGATCACAGCTTGTGGGCATTGAACTCTAGATCTGGCCTCCTCTGGACCTCTGCTACAAATTGTGGGTGGGTATCCTGAAGGGATGGGAGGCCACAAGTGTTTAGCAGGCAAATGTTCTTTTGCACCTCTTGGTCTTTGCAATAGCAGCATGAGCTCAAGCTGTAAGAAGACAAGAATCAGGTGACGTCAGTAACTCCTGTTAAAATAACTACAGCTCTCTTCCTTTCAGCAATTAAGACCCTGGACCTGCAAGGACTTATGCACATGATGAGTCCCATTAACTTCCCTGGGACAACTAACATGTTAATGGCCTTGCAAGATCTGGACTTAAGTCCCCTTCCACACTACACATCACCAGTTTGTGACCCCAGAGACTTGAAGTGTAGAGAAACCCCAGCTCTGTTTTAACAGCACCTCTGCAGCATGCTGAAGCCTTCAACATGTCCAGAGCTTTGGGTCCCACAAAATGAAGTCATATGGTTGCCAACCTAGGAGACGACAATGTTGTAACTTGGTCTCCTGGCTCAGCTGGAGTTGTGTAGACAGGGTCTAAGGGATGCAACTACAACTTTAGAAACAAAGTTCACTTTACATGCTTGGGGAGCTCCTGGGGGGTCTCCTCCTTTTAACGAAGCAGAGTTGTTCCACGTTAGATTAGCCAGAAACCTGCTGGAGGTTTCAGCACTGCACCTACGCAGATGCTGGAGTGCAGAAGGACGTGTTACCCAGCCTGCAGTGCCATGAGATGCCGGGATGTGGATTAGCCCAAGCACAGAAGTGTCTGCCCAGGACAATCCCCATGGGCATCAACTGAAAGGCACAGGCATTCCCTTGAACAAACACTCCTTCTTTTGACCTGCTCACGAAAGGACCCCGCAGGCTCCCTGGGACTGATTGCTGACTCATGGGCCCAGGTGTGGGGGAGGGGCAGAAAGGGTTCATTTCTGAGAGGTCCTTCCCCACAGGTATCTCTGTGTGAGAGCATGTGCATGAACTCAAGCCTTGCCTATAGTCAGAATTGCACCATTTTAGCTCAATTCCTTTTTTACACTGATTGAGTTAAACTAGCACAAACCCCTTTGGGGGTGCGCTTAGATTGACTTTAGCCTGGTTTATATTGATTTTGATAAATCCCGTCGCTTTCAGGCTATTCCAATTCATGACATTTTTACCTCACATTTCACACGCGTCTTCACCAGCTCCTTGCGTGTGCTTCTCGGGACCCCAACATTTCCAGGGCACAGGAATTCTCCATATCCCTCTCACCACCAATCACTTTGCAAATCTACTTCCAGCTCAATATTGCTCCATTGCACAGCTTGCAAATTTCACCCAGAAGCCCCCCCCCTTAATAACAAAGACTATTGTTTTGTCCTCTCTGCTCAAAGAGACAGGCAGCTGGTCAGAGTGGCCAGGAGTTGGTACACGCTAGACAAGGGGCTGTCTCTTGCTATGGCCCTGCCTACACTACGGGTGCTATTGCAGCACTAAGACTAATGAATACTAAATGCACTGTGGTCCCACCTCCAGAAGCAGCATGGGAGTCTGTGCTGGGCCGTGCACCCTCCTGCTGTGGGACCCTAAACTGGATATTTTGGGGAGGCCACAAAGGGAAAATCAAGATCCTCTTCTTCCCTGATCAGCCCTGCCCCTGCTCCTCCTCCCCCTGGTATCTGTGGCTCCCCACGCTGCTGTGCCCAGAGGGGTAGCAGAAAGCCAAGAGCACAGGAGCAGCCCCAAGGGGGGCCACTAGTGGCTAGAGGTAAAAACTGGCCAGAGAGAACTTTTATTTTTTATTCCTTCACTCTTTCCTCGGCAAATAAGTCCCAGAGCTGAGCGCTTCACTCTCACCTCTTCTCTCGGCAGGGAGTATAACTTGAGCAGAGGGTGGCCCTGAGAACCGGGCAGGCAAGGACTTCGCCACTGAGAGCAGTGCATCTTGTTAGGTCCTGCCTACACTGCGGCCTGTCACAGGACCTGGTTGCAAGAGTTAAATGAGGGACCGTAGCTGTAAATAGTGGGTTGCCAGAACCTAGGTTAAACCCCAGACAACCCCACTCCCACCCAGGTTTCCATATTGTGTCCATCACCCTAACATACATGGGCCTGAATGGTGACAGCTCACTTTACTGGGACGTAGCTAGGTCCTGTGTAACCTACAGTTTTGAAACTGTTGTAACCATGTCCCCAACTCGGGTATAACTGTAGTGCAGATGGAGGCTAGCTATATGTCCTCCTGTCTTCGCTGCTGCATCCAACAGCACCAGATAAGCCCATTAGCTGGAGGTTTGTGCTAAAATTAACAGAGACAGGGAGTTAAAAATATTGATGTTTAAAAATCAGGCATCTGAGCTAAAGACACAGTCAACTGAAAATAACCTCACTTCTGTTGATAGCATTGAGCCCACTGTTGATACAAGTAACCCTTGAAAACCCTTAGAACTGAAAGGGATTAGAAGGAAGAATATTTCTTCCCCCCCCCCCTCCCCCAGTTTGTTTATTTAGTGCATTTGACAGCACTTTGGCCTGGTCTACACTAGAAAAGTTTTGCTACTATAACTATGTTTGTTGAGGGGGTGTGTGATTTTTTTACTGCTACTTATATTGATATAAGCCCTAGTGTGGAAACAGTTATACCAGTATAGTCTTCAACTGAAATAAACTATACTAATATAAGCACTTCAAAGGCATTCGTACAAGGGTATTTTTAGTGCCTTAACTACACTGGTTTAGTTAAAGTGGCAAAAATTTTAGACACGCCCTTTATGTATAGTCAGTTTCACCGTTCCGCTTGTAGGGTAAGTTTCCTTGAGGGAGTGAAAAACACTTATTTAAAAATTAAGAAAATGTGATTGTAAAACCACAACAATTGGTCGGGGCTGCAGAGCTGGTTTAGTACCTGAAATACTTTGAACTCATTTATTAAATTGACTAGATTTCAAGGTGATGCTGTCCCTTTGACACTCTGTTGATATGAACGAGATAATTAACACATCTCAGAGCTACTGTTTTTTAGATTGTCTACATGGAACATAGTCATTCTATTTCCATTCTGGGTTGCACTCAGAAAGCTAGAAATTTAGGCCCAAATTTTACAAAGTATCCCCTGATTTTAGGTGCCTCCGTTTTTGTGTACCCTTGAAGCAGGAATGTGTCAACTTGATTTTATAGAGGGGAAACTGAGGCACAAAGAAGTCAAAGGATTTACAGACGATCACAGTCAGTGCCATAACTGGCAATGGAACACAAATTCCCAGCTCCTAGTTTCTAACGCCTACACCACACTGCCTCCCAGAAACAGCTAATTATAAAGTAACCTAATTCAACTACAGGAGCATCCCAAAGCAGGAAATCTCCTCCCATTCCCTCACTCCACCCAGACACTAGAGTGACAATATTCTCAACCCATGAAACACAACATAAAAGAGTTATATCCTCAGAAAAAACTCCCAGTGGATGAAGATAGCATGAGGATTGGACACTGTTCCATAGTAACTTCTGAGATCACATTTATCCAGGCATAGCTGTCACATACACCAAAACCAAAGCAAATATTTTACAGTCAATCCAAGGGCAGGGTTGGTTCATCCAAAACATTATGTTTTTAATTACAAAGCGCTCACATGGCTTTCTTTAGGCAAATGGTTAATTTACCATCTCCACACAGAAAAAGATCTGCAAGAACAAAGGGATCTCACTAAATTGGATGACTGGACAACAAAGTGGCAAATTAAATTCAGTGATGATAAGCACAAAGTAATGCACATTGGAAAAAAATAATCCCAACTATACATGCAAAATGATGGGGTCTAAATTAGCTGTTGCCACTCAAGAAAGGTCTTGGAGTCATTGTGGATAGTTCTCTGAAAATATCTACTCAATGTGCAGCGGCAGCCAAAAAAGTGAACAGAATGTTAGGGACCATTAGGAAAGGATAGATCAGCAATTCTCAAACTGTGGGTCGAGACACCATTTTAATGGGGTTGCCAGGGCTGGTGTTAGGCTTGCTGGGGCACAGGGCTGAAACACAAGCCCCACTGACCGGGCCCAAAGCCAAAGCCTGAGAGCTTCAGCCCTGGGTGGCAGGGCCCAGGGTTACAGGCCTCCCGCCTAGGGCTGAAGCCCTTGGGCTGCTGCTTTACCCCTGCACCTGCCTACTGGGGGCAGCAGGGCTTGGGCGAGCTCAGGCTTCAATCCCTCATCCTGGGGTCATGTAGTAATTTTTGTTGTCAGAAAGGGGTCATGGGGCAATGAAGTTTGAGAACCCCTGGGATAGATAATATAAAAGGGACAGAAAAGATCATAACACCACTATATAAATCTATGGTCTGCCCATCTTGAATATGGTGTACAGCTCTGGTCACCCCATCTCAAAAACCATATATTATAATTGGAAAGGGTGCAGAGAAGGGCAACAAAAATGATTAGGGGTCTGGAACAGCTTCCATATGACAAGAGATTTAAAAGACTGGGGCCGTTCAGTTTAGAAAAGAGACGACTAAGGGGGGGATACAATGGAGGACTATAAAATCATGATGGGTGCGGAGACAGTGAATCAGGAAGTGTTATTTACCCCTTCACATAACACAAGAACTAGGGGTCACCCAATGAAATGAATAGGCAGCAGGTCTAAAACAAACAAAAGGAAGTATTTCTTCACACAACGCACAGTCAACCTGTGGCATTCATTGTCATGTGATGTGATGGAGGCCAAAAGCATAACTGGGTTCAAAAGAGAATTTGATAACTCCATGGAGGCTAGGTCCATTAAAGGCTATTAACCGAGATGGTCAGGGATGCAACCCCCATGCTCTGAGTGTCCCTAAACCTATGACAGGCAGAAACTGGGACTGGACAACAGGGGTGGATCACTTGAAATTGCCCTGTTCTTTTCATTCCCTCTGAAGCATCTGGCACTGGCCACTGTCAGAAGACAGGATATCGGGTTAGATGAACCACTGACCCAGTATGGTCATTCTTAAGTAGAAAGAGATCAAAAGAGCAGCCTAACCAGCCTCAGAACAGCTTAAAAAACAAAATTTTTCTCAGCTTCTCTGCAGGCTTATACACAGGCGCAATGTAGATTATATGTTACAACAATGCATCACCTTTGAATGTCCCTGGGTGCTTGTAGCCAATCGGAATACAGTAGCACATATGAATTTAGTCCATAGGCTTCCTCTTTAGAACTCATTAACTCTTCAGGTGCTTGATTAAAACATAACGTTCTGCAAAGCACCTTTTTAAGCAGGTTTCCTTGCAAGGGAAACTGCTTTGAAAATGGTAGTGCATGTTTCCCTCTGGGATCTATACAAAATTCACGGACACAGCTAGTCGGGGTGGCTAATGAATGAACTGAAATTATGATGATAATAATAACGTCTAGCTCTTATTAGGCATTGTCTGTACTCAAAGGTTGCACCAGGTTAACAATGAATTTAGTTTGGCCATAGCAACCCCTTCTGTGACACACTTAAATCAGTTTACACCTGGTTTAAATCCATTTAACTTAATTCAGTAAATTAAATTGATTGAAACCAGGTGTAAACTGATTTAACTGTGTCTACATTGGAAGTTTACACCATTTAAACTGCAATGATTTAGGTCAGGCTTGTCTACACTAGAAGGCTTTGCTGCTTTAACAATACTGGTATAGTAAACCAGCAAAACACCTCAAAGCTATGTCTGCACTACAGCCGGAAGGTGTAATTCCCAGCTCCGGTAGATGTACACATGCTAGCTCGGCTCAAGCTACTTCACTAAAAAAAGCCGTGTGGCTGGAGTGACCTGGGTGTCGACTTTGGCTAGCCACCCAAGTGCAACTGAGGGCACGTCTACACTACAAACTTAAGTCGACCTACGTTAGGTTGACTTACAGCCACCACAGTATTCGCTGCGGTGGTTCATGTCCATGCTGCCCTCCTTCTGTTGGTGCGTGTCCTCAGCAGGAGCGCTTCCACTGACTTAAGAGGGGTGGCGGGGGAAGCCTGGGCCTTCAGCTTCGCGTAGCTCCCTGCTGGGAGCCCAGCTGCACTGAGGGAGTGCAGGGAGAAGAAGGAGCTCAGGCAGCAGCTCAGCAGGGAGCCGGGACCCCAGGGGCAGCCCGGCTCCAAGTGGGGAGCCCAGGCAGTGGGCAGCAGCTGGCTGGGAACAGGGAGCCAGGATCCAGGAGCTGGGGAGGGGACAGCTGGGCTCTGGCTGGAGCCCCCCACCTATCCCTGGCTGACAGCCCAAGCGGAGCTGTGAAATTGACAAGAATGACAGCGAACAGCTGATGTAAGTAACTGGCAGCATCTACAGCGACACTGCGTCACCCTACCTGCACCAACATAGGCCCTACGCCTCTCGCGGAGGTGGACTTATTACATCAGTGTAGAAGGGCATTTACATCGGTGGGAGCAGGCCTTAGTGTGGACACTGACATAATTAGGTAGACATAAACTGCCTTACATTGACCTAACTCTGTAGCGTAGACCAGCAGTTCCCAACAGGGGGGCTGCAGGGCCCCGTGGCTAAAATCCAGAGCCTGAGCCCCAGTACCTCCCTCAGGGCTAAAGTCAGGAGCCGTGGGGCTGAAGCCCTGATGCCCAGCACCCTCCGTGGGGCTGAAGCCCCGATCCTCTGCACCCCCCGCTGGGCTAAAGCCAGGAGCCATGGGGCTGAAGCCCTGATCCCCAGCACCCTTTGCGGGGCTGAAGCCCCGATCCTCGGCACCCCCCGCTGGGCTAAAGCCAGGAGCCACGGGGCTGAATTCCAGAGCCCTGGGTGCTGGTGCTCCCAATGCGGCAGAAGCCCTTAGCCCATGGGCTGAGTTGGGGGGACATGGGGGTGTTCCCCCCCCAACTCCATCTCTCCCTGGCCAGGTCGGAGGCAGGAAGCCAGAGCCGGGCAGTGCAGGGCAGCTGCTGCTCTGGTTGGTGCCATGAAGCAGGCACCCGCAGGGTTCCCTTGTCTCCTCCTGGTGCCCCGGGTTGAAACTGCTCCTCAGCTCCCAGCCCCCTTCTCTCCTGCAGCAGCGCAGAGGCAGCCAGTAAGAGCCTCCTGGATGGGGAGACCCAGCTCCATGGCTGGCAGAGCCCCCGGGGAACAGGGACCACAGGGGAGCCCTCCTGGCACACAGCCCCTAATACCCCTCTCCCTGCACCCTGAGCTACCCCCTGCCTGCACACAGCCCCTAGCTACCCCCTCCCTGCACCCTGAGCTACCCCCACTGGCTGCACACAGCCCCTAGCTACCCCCTCCCTGCACCCTGAGCTACCCCCTGCCTGCACACAGCCCCTAGCTACCCCCTCCCTGCACCCTGAGCTACCCCCTGCCTGCACACAGCCCCTAGCTACCCCCTGCCTGCACCCTGAGCTACCCTCCTGCCTGCACACAGCCCCTAGATATCCCCTCCTTGCACCCAGAGCTACCCTCCTACCCCTAGCTACCCCTTCCCTGCACCTTGAGCTACCCCCTGCCTGCATACAGCCCCTAGCTACCCCTCTCCCTGCACCCTGAGCTACCCTCCTGCCTGCACACAGCCTCTAGATACCCCCTCCCTGCACCCTGAGCTACCCCCTACCTGCACACAGCCCCTAGCTACCCCCTCCCTGCACCCTGAGCTACCCCCTGCCCGCACACAGCCCCTAGCTACCCCCCTCCCTGCACCCTGAGCTACCCTCCTGCCTGCACACAGCCCCTAGCTACCCCCTCCCTGCACCCTGAGCTACCCCCTGCCTGCACACAGCCCCTAGCTACCTCCTCCCTGCACCCTGAGCTACCCCCTGCCTGCACACAGCCCCTAGCTACCCCCTCCCTGCACCCTGAGCTACCCCCTGCCTGCACACAGCCCCTAGCTACCCCCTCCCTGCACCCAGAGCTACCCTCCTGCCTCTAGCTACCCCCTCCCTGCACCCTGAGCTACCCCCTGCCTGCACACAGCCCCTGGTTCCCCCCCTCCCTGCACCCTGAGCTACCCCTGCCTGCACCCTGAGCTGTTTTCAAACTTTTTGAGTTGAGCCTCCCACCTTTGAGTTATAATTTTTGGTTTATTCCCCGTCCCCCGCCCCAACCCAGACAGGCTGGGTGGCCTGCTGAGGTGAGTCAGGGGGTGGAGGTCGCACTCCCTCCCTGGACCGTGCCTTGCGGAGCTGGCTCGAGCCCCACTGGCCCCTGCCCACCCAAACTAGAAGTCAAACTACACCTCTGCCTGGGCCCCCGCCCCATGCTGGGCCCTGGTGTTTTTATAGCATGTTGTGGGGGGCCTGAGGAAGAAAAAGGTTGAGGACCCCTGGTGTAGACCAGGTCTGAGATCCTACATACTTACTTGGGGGCTAGCCCAAGCCTCTGCCTGTACCTGCATGGCCACACTGATATTGTTAGCAGGCTAGCTTGAGCAGAGCTGGAAATTACACCTTCCGCTGCAGTGTAGACATACCCCTAATGTGGCCAGGAATTTAAATAAGTTCTACCGGCATCAGGCACCTTTGTACTGGTTTAACTGTGTCTACACTAGGGCTTTTCCCAGTATAACCACGAGGACCAAAGAAACCACGTCCCTACTGACATAGTTATACCAGTAAAATATAAATGTGGACTGCCCCTTAAAGTGCGATTTATGTTTACAGACAAGGCCATAGGTTGGAAATGCCCCACTGGCAGGACTGAGTCGAGGTTCTGAAATACCCTCCAACACAGTGTCTGAATGGTGCTGCAATCCAAGCAGCTCACTGTCAGACTGATTCACCTCTGTTCTGTCCCGCAGTCCCGCTTCAGTCACACAGCTGTGGACGCCTCCTGTGGCCACTGAGCGAGGGTTCCTTTTCTGTGCTCGGTACGGACATGCTCAGCACATCACACCCTTTCATTCGGTTCTCCCACTGCTGTCTGTGAGTCACTGTCCATGCACCCACCGTCTACCTGGAATCCCCTACCTAACCTGATCCACCACAGCTCTGCCCTCTAGCACACTTCCCGAAATTCACTACTGCCAGCAGGGTTACAAGCCTGGGCCCACCCCTCTTAGGAATGGTACCATTACAAATACACTAGTTCTGTAATCTTCCTACTGAGGATGGATGGTCCAGTGGTCAGGACGCTGCTTAGTATATATGGGATTAGTTCGCAGCTTCCTGGGTGACCCTGGGCAAGTCATTTAGCCCTAGTCTACACTACGGGGTTAGATTGAATTTAGTCGCGTTAGGTCGATTTTAAAATGGATGCGTCCACACAACCAACCCTATTCCGTCGACTTAAAGGGCTCTTAAAATGAACTTCTGTACTCCTCCCCGGCGAGGGGAGTAGTGCTAAAATTGACCTTGCTGAGTTGAATTTGGGGTAGTGCGGACGCAAATCAACGGCATTGCCCTCCAGGAGCTATCCCAGAGTGCTCCAATGTGACCGCTCTGGACAGCACTTTGAACTCCGATGCACTAGCCAGGTACACAGGAAAAGCCCTGGGAAATTTTGAATTTCATTTCCTGTTTGGTCAGTGTGGCGAGCTCAGGAGCACAGGTGACCATGCAGTCCCCCCAGAATCGCAAACGAGCTCCATCATGGACCGAGAGGGAGACACTGGATCTGATTGCTGTATGGGGAGAAGAAGCTATGCAGGCCAAACTCCGATCAAAAAGAAGAAATGCAAATATATTTGCCAAAATCTCACAGGGCATGATGGAGAGAGGCTACAACAGGGACACACAGCAGTGCTGCTTGAAAGTCAAGGAGCTCAGGCAAGCCTACCAAAAGACAAAGGAGGCAAACAGGTGCTCCGGGTCAGACCCCCATACATGCCGCTTCTATGATCAGCTGCATGCTATTCTAGGGGGGGACCCTACCACTACCCCACCACAGTCCGTGGACACCTGCAAGGGGGGAGTCTCACGCAACAGGAAGGAAGATTTTGTGGATGAGGAAGAGGAAGAGGAGGAGGAGGAGAAGGAGAATGCACAGCAGGCAAGCGGCGAATCCTTTCTCCCCGGCAGCCAGGACCTTTTCATCACCCTGGAGCCAATACCCTCCGAATCCCTGACCCTGAAGCCGGAGAAGGCAGCTCTGGTAAGTGCACATTTGTAACTACAGTACAGGGTTTAAAAACAACAGTGTTTAATGTCTGATTTGCCCTGAAGAATTGGGATGCATTCGCAGCCAGTACAGCTACTGGAAAAGTCTGTTCACATGTCTGGGGATGGAGCGGGAATCCTCCAAGGACATCTCCATGAAGCTCTCCTGGAGGTACTCTGCAAGCCTTTGCAGAAGGTTTCTGGGGCGGGCTGCCTTATTTCGTCCTCCATGGTAGGACACTTTACCACAGCAAGCCAGTAGCACGTAGTCTGGAATCACTGCAGCTCAAAGCATGGCAGCGAATGGTTCTGGGTTTTGGTCACATTCAAGCAACATTCGGTCTATATCTTTCTGTGTTAGCCTCAGGAGAGAGATATCATTCATGGTCACCTGGTTGAAATAGGGGAATTTTTGTAAGGGAACAGTAAAAGGACCCCATTCATGCTGGGCTGTTTGCGGTTGGCTAAAGGGATCATCCCGGAGAATAGCCATGCGGCGGTGGGAGGGGTGAAGGAATCATCCCAGAGAATAGCCACGTGGTGGGGCGAGGGAGGTGCGTGCTGTGCATCCACCTGAAAACCACAGCCCCTCCTTTTAAATGTGAAACCCAACCCATTGCTTGCTATGGGAAAGGATGGCGCTGCAGTTTGAAACCATTCCCACATGTTATGCGTAAGAAGCCAACCCCGCGTACCCTGTTCCTTACCATGGCTGCCTGGAAACCAAATTCTGTTGCCCAGCCATGTGTGATGTGTCACCATACCGGCAGGCGGTCAATATAAAAGGCAAAATGCAACCTTGTACCTAAAGCACATGTGCTGTCTGCTGTGAATTGCTTGATTCACTGTGAAAGTGTCTCCCTTTTGTTCTCAGAAATGTATCATATTAAAATTTTACTCTCCTTTTTTATCTCCCCCCCAGATGCAAATGTTTCTATGCTCCCCCTAGCATCTCTGTCCCTGAGGTTATTGCAGATTAGAAGGTGAAAAAAACGCACTTGCGATGACATGTTTTCTGAGCTCATGCAGTCCTCCTGGACTGATAGGGCACAGCTGAATGCATGGAGGCATTCAGTGTTAGAGGCCAGGAAAGCATTACGTGAGCATGAAGAGCGGAGGCAGGAGCGTAAAGAGAGGAGGCAGGAGATGATGCTAAGGCTAATGGGGGAGCAAACGGACATGATGAAGCATCTGGAGCAGCTGCAGGAAAGCCAACAGGAGCACAGACCCCCGCTGCACCCATTGTATTACTGCCTGACCTCCTCCCCATGTTCCATATCGTCCTCACCCAGACACCCAAAAACATGGGGGGGAGGCTCCGGGCACCGAGCCACTCCACTCCAGAGGATGGCCCAAGCAACAGAAGGCTGTCATTCAAACGGTTTGATTTGTCCTGTGGCTACAAAAAGCAATGTGGCCTTGTCCTTCCCTCCTCCACCACCCCACCCCACATGGGCTACCTTGTCAGTTATCTCACTTTTTTTTAATGAATAAAGAAAGAATGCATGGTTTCAAAACAATAATTACTTTATTTTGAAGGAAGGAGGGAGGGTGGTTTGGTTACAGGGAATTAAAATCAACCAAGGGGGGCAGGTTTGCATCAAGGAGAAACATACACAATGGTCACATCGTAGCCTGGCCAGTCATGAAACTGGTTTTCAAAGCCTCTCTGATGCGCAGTGCACCCAGCTGTGCTCTTCTAACTGCCCTGGTGTCTGGCTGCTCAAAATTGGACACCAGGCAATTTGCCTCAACCTCCCACCCCGTTATAAACGTCTCCCCCCTACTCTCACAGATATTATGGAGCACACAGCAAGCAGCAATAACAATGGGAATGTTGGTTGCGCTGAGGTCTGACCTAGTCAGCAAACAGTGCCAGCGAGCTTTTAAACGTCCAAAGGCACATTCTACCACTGTAGCTCACAAAAGCTTATGTTCAAATAAATTTGTTAGTCTCTAAGGTGCCACAAGTCCTCTTTTTCTTTCTACCACCATTCTGCACTTGCTCTGCCTATAGTTGAACTGCTCCTTACTACTGTCCAGGCTGCCTGTGTAAGGCTTCATGAGCCATGGGAGCAAGGGGTAGGCTGGGTCCCCAAGGATAACTATTGGCATTTCAACATCCCCAATGGTAATTTTGTGGTCTGGGAAGTAAATCCCTTCTTGCAGCTGCTCAAACAGCCCGGAGTTCCTAAATATGCGAGCATCATGCACCTTTCCCAGCCATCCCACATTGATGTCGGTGAAACGTCCCTTGTGATCCACCAGTGCTTGCAGCACCATTGAGAAGTACCCCTTGCGGTTTATGTACTGGTTGGCAAGGTGATCCAGTGCCAAGATGGGGATATGCGTTCTGTCTATTGCCCCACCACAGTTAGGGAACCCTATTGCAGCAAAGCTATTCAGTATGACCTACACATTTCCCAGAGTCACTACCCTTGATAACAGAACGTCAATGATTGCATTGGCTACTTGGATCACAGCAGCCTCCACAGTAGATTTGCCCACTCCATATTGATTCCCGACTGACCGGCAGCAGTCAGGCATTGCAAGTTTCCAAAGGGCTATCGCCACTTGCTTCTCAACGGCCAGGGCAGCTCTGATCTTGGTATTCCTGTGTTTCAGGGTGGGGGAAAGCAACTCACAGAGTTCCAGGAAAGTGGCCTTACGCATGCGAAAGTTTCACAGCCTCTGTGAATCATCCCATACCTCCAACACTATGTGGTCCCACCAATCCATGCTTGTTTGCCAGGCCCAGAATCGGCATTCCACTGTATCAACCAGCCCCACTGCTGCCATGATGTCCCAATTGCCACAGCCCATGCTTTCAGGAACGTCTGTGTCCATGTCCTCATCAAAAATCCTCCTTGTGCTGGCATCTGTTAGCCCGGTTCTGCATATACTCCAGGATAACACGCAAGGTGTTTACAATGCTCACAACAACAGCGGTGACGGTGAGTTGAGTGGGCTCCATGCTTCCTGTGGTATGGCGTCTGCAGGAGAGCAGGAGAGCACAGTTGCAGCAGAAGCGGTGGATGACGACGGTTAGCAGCACCCAGGAGGACCAGAACAGATCCCCCGAGCTGCAGGAGAGCAGAGTTGCAGCGGAAGAGGTGGATGATGACAGTTAGCAGTTGTAATGCACCATCTGCTGACAGCAGCATCCAGGACACAACAGCAGCAGTGATGGTGAGCTGAGCTGAGTGGGCTCCATGCTTGCCGTGGTATGGTGTCTACACAGAAAAAAAGCATGAAACAATTATCTGCCATTGCTTTCATGGAGGGAGGGGCGACTGACGACATGTACCCAAAACCACCCACGACAATGTTTTTGCCCCATCAGGCATTGGGAGCTTAACCTGGAATTCCAATGGGCGGTGGAGACTGTGGGAACTGTGGGATAGCTACCCACATTGCACTGCTCCATAAGTTGATGCTAGCCACGGTAGTAAGGACGCACTCCGCCTACTTAATGCGCTTAGTGTGGACATACGCAATCGACTGTAAAAAATTGATTTCTAAAAATTGACTTCTATAAAATCAACCTAATTTTGTAGTGTAGACATACCCTTAGGCCTGAGTTTCTGTACTGATTTCACTGTTTTGATTTGGGGCATGATTTTGATCTGGATAGAGTTAAATCAGTACAACCCCTAATGCATTAGCTGCACTAGACTAAAGGGTACTTATATCAGGATAGCTTACTCCTAGACATTTCAGGACATGAGCTTTATATCACATCCCGAACTGACATCTTTATACCAGCCTAAAACGGTGTGCAGATCAGGCCTAAACTGATATCGTTAAAGCAGTACAAAAATAGATGTCTATGGCTCAGTTCCCCACGTGTCTATCAACCAGGATAATAGATAAATGGTCAGGATAAACACAGTAGATTGTGAGTCACTTAGTTACTTTGGTAATGGGGGACCAAGAGGGAGCGTTAGTAATGAAAGCAATTGTATGATCTTATTGCTGTTTCCCTGAGCTTCCCTCTCCAAACTTGCATCCATCTTTTTCTAGAGGTGCTCAGCTCCCATGGTATCCCATGGTATTCCTCCCATGGTATTGCCATGACAGAGACTCGATTAAAGCCTAGGTGGACAGATTGGCTCTCATCTTTTAGACTGTGCACTCTTAGGGCAAGAACATTGTGTCCCTTCTCTGTAATGTGCCCTACACATTCAGGGGGCTTTATAAATAATAATCTCGTTAGGTGTATCTAGAATGGGAAGTTCCACCTCCTATTTTACCAATACCAGTAGCCTCCGTGAGGCTGTAGTGTAGACAGGGTGCATGCATTTCCCCCCTGTGGTATCTAACCCACAGAGCTGTAAAAATGCCCGAGCCCTTTTTGTGTTACTTTTCCCACCGCTGTAACCAGCAATGGATAACGATGGGGTCTGATCTTTTTCCTGGAAAAGATCCTGATGAAAGCCCTTACAATCCAAACCGGGCCCAGAAGTGGAGTCACTTGACTCAAGTCACAGGCACAGGGCTGCCACTCGAGCTCTCCTGACTCCTATATGCAGAACTCCTAGTGCAGTGACTACACCACACCCCACTTACACCTCCCAGCCGCTCTGCCTGTCACTAGTGCTAGCAGCCAATGGGAGCCCAAGAGCATTCTCATTGGCCGATGGCACTGTGACCCACTCCTCAAAGCCCTAGGATGCTGTCATCTTGAAATACCCCTGGCTGTTTACAAGCCAGTCATCAAGGTGGGTTATAAACTGTCTAGGGCGGGGCCAGGTTCCTTTTATGTCCTACCTAGTGCAGAGCATATTGTCTGCACTTAAATAACAACAATAAACAATAATCAAGCTGCCCACACTCCATGCCATCTGCCTCTATTTATTTCAACTAGTTACCATTCCTCCATGCTGTTCATCTCAAACACTCCCCGGGCCCCAGGATTTCTATGGTGTTACTTGATGTGCCCCATTTCCCTCCCTGTACGCTAGTCCTAGCATTCCGATGCCAGCTGGTGTGTACAAAGAACACAGGTGCCAACCTGCCCTTTTCCTGCCAGGTACCCATTACTTTTTAAACACTTTTCTCTTTCTGTCCTCATGTTATAATAAAGACCAGCTGCTCCCAAGGCTTTTCAGAGGGAGCTAAATCTGTGCCCATTTCCCCTCCCAAACACCCCTATTAATTGCCATTCAATGTTTGGCATCTGTGCCAGCCATACGGGCACCCCTGAGGAGTTTATGGAGCGATGCTGCCAAGTTTGGATGGGCTCTTCCTTACCCCTTCAACGCTCTTTTGCCTCTCACCTTTCCACCTCAGGCCTAAAGTCACTCATTAACTCCTCAATCACTTAAGTCTGGAGCCCAATCTCCCCCTACCCTCAGGAGATCAGAAAGCAAACAGGGAGCTCTCAGGGGGCCATGATCTCCCAGCTCCTCAGTACACACAAAATGAATGAGCAAACAGAACCGGGGAAAACATTTGATCAATCCCATCATGGCTGTGGCATGGGAGGAGGCTCTCAGAAAGCTTGGGTAAGTCACTTTGATTCCCATGTCTCTGAACCTCTGGCTGCAAACCTGGTCCAGTTGTCACATGTGGACAGGCCTTCTCATGAGCTTTCTGTCACCCTGGCCCCTGCTGTAGCTGGAGCCAGGAAACGAAGAGGGGTATAAAATGTGGGCCCAGGCAGTGCCGAGAGGCAGAGCTAGGTTAGGGGGAGAGGAGAGGATTTTGGTTCAAGGGGGAATTGTGACCCAGGTTCAGGATTGGATTCAACAGAGCCGAAATGCTGCTAGCTGCTCTTAGGAGATGTCTGCCCCCGAATGGTGGAAATTTCCTGGCTCTAGCTGATCTAGCAAGGTCTCCGCCAAGTCAGATCTTGCAAGGTCAGATTCCCCTGCAACAGTTCTGCTGTCTTGGACCGTTCTGACGAGATTTCAGCCAGATCTGAAACAGAACCAGAAAACAAGCCTTTTCTCTTTGTGGGGCTGCCCTGGACAGGACCGTAACCAGGGCGGGGCAAGTGGGGCAGCCCCCCAGGGCGCAAAGCCGCCGGGGTGGGAAAACGGGGTGCAGTGCAGGCAAATGGGGTCACATGCCCCCTCAGATTTCTGCCTTCCATTTAGCACAGAACTTTTCAAACTGAGGCGTCCCCGACAGTTTAAAAACCATCTCCGCCTGCCAGGAGCTGGTAGATCAGAAGTCGGTTAGAGCTGTGCGGCCCACTTGGATCCCTGGCTCTCCACACTGTGAGAGCTGGTTGGCCCCCTAGCAGCCCTCCCTGTCACGTTCCCTTAGCCGGGCCAACCCTGCACTTCCGGGCACTCCCCTGGCAAGGCAGGTGGCAGAAATCTGAGGTGCGCCCCCAACACGCTCTTGCCTCTCCTTCGACGGCGCCCAGTGCCAGCCAGTGATGCCCCCTGGAGCTGGCCCTGGCCTGGCTGCCGTGAGATGCTCCCCGAGGTGTTCATTTGCTGCTGCCCTGGCACTCCTGGCTCTGCGGCTGTTCCTCAGTCCAGAGGCGACATGTGGGGTGGTCACATGCCCCCTCCTGAACCTTTAAATTGTGTCCCCACACCCCACATCAAGAGTTATTCTTCAGTCAACCTGGCTACCGCCTGTTGAGGGGGGTGGATTAACTACAGTGACGAGAAAGACCCTTCCCCTGCTGAAGCAAGTGTCTTCACTACAGCAGTGCGGCTGCCGCTGCAGTGTAGACACAGTCTAAACGAACAGGACCAACAAAGGGCGGGAGGGGAAACCGAGGCACACAGGTTCAGTGACTGCCTTGCCCAAACTCACACAGCAGGTCAGGGTAGGCTCTCATAGCGGCTGACCTTTTAAATACTGTACAGAGACCTGCTCTCAGTAAATATGCCCAAGTCCTCCCTCCACTACAGCTCTCCACGCCTGTTGCTATCACCAGTGGGGAGTTACGGGTTCCAGTAGGCCCAGAGTGGACAAGAACCTAAGGATGCTGCAGCCCAGCCAGTGTCCCTCTCCAATATCCCTTTTCAGGTGCCCCTTGACCCAGCTGGTTGATTGTTTCTTCAATTGCCTGGTCTTAAGGGCATTCGCATTTCAATGAGCCTCATTAGGCTTTGCACTGAGGTAGACAGGGTGTGGGAGGTGCTATTGTTTACTGGAGACTGTTTTCTGCAAAGCTGGGCTCAAGGCAGTAGCCTGCTGGTTTCATCAGGAGGACCCTGAAGAAGCAGCAACATCCTTTAAAGAAAATCCAGCCTGAAGATTTATATTCTGTGCCACCCTGGAACCCTGGGAAAAGATTGAATCTTCATGGCTCTTTACCAACATGCTTTGGAAAAGACCCTCCTTCTGCCCTCTCCTCTGAACAGGAAACTCTGACATGTCCACTGGTGAACATGCCACTCAGTGAGAGTCTACAGAAGCACAAGCCCTGCCCCAACTCTAGCTCATATTCTCCATCACTCAGTAACAAAGGTGCAGCTCAGCTTGCCTTTGTGACACTCCTTATATTTTCTCATCCGACTGAGATTCCTGTCTTCTTCTCCTTGCCCGTGCAGCACATAGACACCCGGCTTTTGGAGCTGATAATTTTCAAAGGCAGAATTGGCAGCTGGGTGCCTGGGCAACATTTTCAACAGCTCTAAGTGACTTAGGACCCTAAATCCCATTGCAAGTCAATGAGGTATGCGTTAAACATCTCCTTCAAAGTGCCTAGGACCCTGAACTGAATTGTAGGAGTGCCTACAGGGTCCACGTAACGGGTTATTAATAATAAGCAAAAGCTCTCAACCTAGCCACTTTGGGTCAGATTTTTAGAGGTATTTAGGCACCTAAAATGCAGACAGGCCGCCACTGAGATTTTCAAAAGCTTCTTCCTTCCTACCTAGATTTTCCCATCCTACCTTCTGTCAAAAGTTCTGCTGGCTGGAGCTCACATGATTGTGGTAAGGGCTAGGTAGAGCTCAGGAGGCTTTTGCCACGGCTAGTCAGACAGACATCTTTGGGTGGCTGAAAATTTCGCCTCTAATTTTTCTCCAGGTCTGATTCAATTTAGAAAACAAAATAGCTGGGGGAGGGTCGTTTGCATTGTAAGGAGAGTGGTCACTTTGGATAAGCTATTACCAGCAGGAGAGTGAGTTTGTGTGTGTGGTTTTTAGAAAAAGGGGCGGGGGGTGAGAAAACCTGGATTTGTGCTGGAAATGGCCCACCTTGATTATCATACACATTGGAAAGAGAGTGGTCACTTTGGATGGGCTATTACCAGCAGGAGAGTGAGTTTGTGTGGGGGGGGGCGGAGGGTGAGAAAACCTGGATTTGTGCTGGAAATGGCCCAACTTGATTATCATACTCATTGTAAGGAGAGTGATCACTTTAGATAAGCTATTACCAGCAGGAGAGTGGGGTGGGAGGAGGTATTGTTTCATGGTCTCTGTGTATATAATGTCTTCTGCAGTTTCCACAGTACGCATCCGATGAAGTGAGCTGTAGCTCACGAAAGCTCATACTCAAATAAATTGGTTAGTCTCTAAGGTGCCACAAGTCCTCCTTTTCTTTTTGCGAATACAGACTAACACGCCTGCTACTCTGAAACCTGCCAGCTAAAGAGAAAACCAGTGCAGTGATTAGAAACACGGGGCTGTGCCTGCTACAAGAGATGGTTCGGGGGGACTTACGGCCTTGTCCACACACCAAAATTGTGCTGCTTCAGCTACAGGGGTATAGTTACAGCAGTACAATCCCCTGGTGTGGATGCAGTTATACCAGTATAAATGTGCTTATTCACGAAAGTAGCTTTATACCCGTATGATTCTGAGACCTACGGACAGATTTCACAACGCAGGACAGACAGGGGCCGTGAGCGGGACACACTGCAGTGCAGGGTCAAAGGGAAGGAGCTGTGGAACGCCTGCCACAAGGCGCGGGAGGCAAACCACCGCTCCGGTGCCGCACCCAGGAGCTGCCGCTTCTACAAAGAGCTGGACGTGATACTCGGTGGCGACCCCACCTCCACGGCGAAGGCCACTGTGGATACTTCAGTGGCTCACGTGCCAGTCAAGAGTGGACCGAGCCAGGAGGAGGAAATCTTGGACAAGGATGTGGAGGGGGAGGGGACCCAAAGGCAGAGGAAGACTCGGAGGTCAGAGATGCATGCAGCCAGGAGCTCTTCTCTACCCCGGAGGAGGCTAGCCAGTCACAACAGTCGGAGCTTGGTGAAGGGCAAACAGGAGAGGAGGCCCTTGGTAAGTGGCTGTGATTTTGAGAATCGCTGAGGCGAGTTGTCAGAGGCAGGAGGGTTGCAGAAAGCAGGCTCGTGTCTGTATGATGCATGTACCACCTAGTCTGAGCGGTGGAACAGGGTGTTGATGGACTCCCTCACTTCATGGGAATCTGCCTCAGAGATCTCCATGAAACTCTCATGGAGATACTGGGCAATCCACTGCTGCAGGTTCTTTGGCAGAGCTGCTTTGTTTCTTGCCCCATTAAGGGTAACTTTCCCGCACCACTCTGCTGTCACTGGGAGGGGGGGACAGGACCATTGCTGCACACAGGTGAGCCGCATAAGGGCCAGGGCAGAAGCCACAGTCTTGGAGAAGACCCTCCCTTGAATCCCTGCTCACCCTCACCAGCGAGATATCTTCCATAATGAACACAGCCTGTGGAAAATGTGGGGACAGTAATGATTATAAGGCCCCCCCCTACAGTGCAGGCTCTCCCCAAGAGCCGTGTGCCCAGTGTACAGTACGGTCCTGGAACACTGATTTCCCCTGCCCCTGCGGTCACTCACCATTTGAGGGGGTCTTGTGGCTCATGTATGCTTGCCTGGGGTCAGCCAGTTAGTGACAGGTATGTGAATAGTGGCTGTGTTTTAAATCACTGAATCAGTGGTCTATGTGTTGCAAACAATACTGCTTCTGTAAAATGTTGCATTTTGGCTTCACAGATATGACCTTGGGAGCCCAGCCTCCCTCTTTGTTATCGCCAACTGAACTGCTTTACAGAATTAGAAAGCAGCCACAAAGAACTAAAGAGGACTTTCTGCATGAGGTTATGATGCACTCTGTGGCTGAAAAACAAGAACTGAAAGAGTGGTGGGACAGTGAGAAGAGGGACCAAAAGGACAACACGGCATGCAAGAACGAAGTCACGGAGCGGCTCTTAAATGTTATGGTGCGCCAAGTGGACATGCTCCAGGCCCTACTAGCATTGCAAACCAAGCAGCTCCGCACCTGCCCTCCCCTGCAGCTGCTGTCGCAAAACTCTTTCCCATGCGCCCCCCAGACACCGCCAACACACTCTTATCAACCTCCTGGCTCCAGTCTGTACCTGCTGTATTCCACTCCTGCCCATCACAGTCCAGCCCTGCAGACTCCCAGGACCCACTGCACTCAAAACCCATTGCTCTGCAGTTTAGCCCTGCTGAAGTACAGTACCTGCTGCACTGTACTCCAAAGGACAAGGTTGCATATGATACCTGGACATACACAAATTTTAACTGTCCCGGGACACCACCTCCTCCTGGAACCCTCCCTTCCCCCATCCCCCACAGTGTTCGTTTGTTTGTCTCTCTCCTCTGGTTGTTGCTTTTTAATAAAAGAATTGTTTTGGTTTGAAAGCAATCTTTATTCCATTAATTGAAAGCAAACAGAGCCCTGCAAACCAACAGGCAATATTCTTAAACCTTCATAGTGCATCGTCTGCACCAATCACAGTCACCTCCTGGCATTACAAGCACTGCACTCCTGAGGATAGCAACAAATATTAGTGAATTTCAGCTTCAAATTGCTGCCTCAAGGCATCCCTGATCCTTATGGCTCTGCACTGCACCCCTCTAATAGCCCTAGTTTCTGGCTGTTGAAATTCAGCCTCCAGGCACTGACCTCAGCGGTCCAGTCCTCAGTGAAGCTTTGACCCTTCCCTTCACAAATATTATGGAGCGTAGAGCACGCGGCTATAAGCATAGGAATATTGTCATCGGCCAGGTCCAGCCTCCCATACAGGCAGCACCAGCGGGCTTTTAAATGGTCAAAAGCACACTCCACAGTCATTCTGCACGTGCTCATCCTGCTGTTGAACCACTCCTTGCTGCTGTCAAGGTGCCCCGTGTATAGCTTCATAAGCCATGGCATTAAGGCAGAGTCTCTGAGGATCACAATGGGCATTTTGACTTCCCCTACAGTGATCTTCTGGACCGTGAAGAAAGTTCCTGCTTGCAGCTTCCTGAACAGGCCAGTGTTCCGAAAGATGTGTGTGTCATGTACCTTTCCAGACCAGCCTGCGTTAATGTCCACGAAACACCCATGGTGATCCACAAGCACCTGGAGAACCATAGAGAAATACCCCTTCCAATTAATGTACTTGGTGGCCTTGTGCCAGAATTGGAATATGCATCTGTTACCCCTCCGCAGTTCAGGAAGCCCATTTGTGCAAAGCCATCCACAATGTCACGCACGTTGCCCAGAGTCACGGTCTTTCGGAGCAGGATGTAATTAACAGCCCTGACACTTCCGACAACATGAGTCCAATGGTCAACTTTCCCACTCCAAACTGGTTAGCGACCAAGCAGTAGCAGTCTGGAGTATCCAGCTTCCACAGTGCAATTGCCACGTGCTTCTCCAGTGACAGGGCAGCTCTCATTCTCGTGTCCTTGCACCACAGGGCTGGGGCGAGCTCATCGCACAGTCCCATGAATGTGGCTTTCCTCATGCGAAAGTTCTGCAGCCACCGCTCGTCATCCCAGACGTGCATGACGATGTGATCCCACCACTCAGTGCTTGTTTCCCGAGCCCAAAAGCGGCGTTCCACTGTGGTCAGCACAAGCAATTTCGTGTCTAGCTAGTACACGTTGCGAGATCAATGTCGAACTCCTCTTGCCTTTGTAGTTTAAGGAATAACTCCACTGCCACTCATGACGTGTGGGTCAGAGCAAGCAGCATATTGGTCAGCAGTGCCGGATCCGTTCCCGCAGCCCGAAGAGGCAGAGCGCGCAGTGCACAAACCGTTGAAAGATGGCGCCAAATGCGGACGGAAGCACAGGGACTGCTGGGATGCGAAGCAATGCACTGGGACAGGACCCAGGATGCCCCGCGATCCCCTCCGCCTTCCCACAGCTCTGAGAGGCAGAAGAGGAAGAGGTGCTCGGTGGGATAGCTGCCCAGAGTGCACTGCTCCGAATACCGCCGCAAGTGTGAACACGCGATTGCGCAGGCAGCTGACAGTGTGAACACACAACAGCGGTTTCCCTTCAGCGCTCTCTGAGCGGCACCGTAACTGCCGGTGCTGTAACTCTGCCAATGTAGACATACCCTAAGCCAGTGGTTCTCAAAGCCGGTCCGCCGCTTGTTCAGGGAAAGCCCCTGGCGTGTCGGACCGGTTTGTTTACCTGCCGTGTCCGCAGGTTCGGCCGATCGCGGCTCCCACTGGGCTCAGTTCGCCGCTCCAGGCCAACGGGGCTGTGGGAAGGGCGGCCAGCATGTCCCTTGGCCCGCGCTGCTTCCCGCAGCCCGCATTGGCCTGGAGCGGCGAACCACAGCCAGTGGGAGCTGCGATCAGCCGAACCTGCGGACGCGGCAGGTAAACAAACCGGCCGGCCCACCAGGGGCTTTCCCTGCACACCAACCACTGCCCTAAGCTACCGCACTACAGCTGTGCTGCTGTAGCACCGTAGGGTAAAGGCTTCCTATGCTGGCCGAAGGGGTTTTTCCATCACTTTGCTAACCCATCTCTCCGAGAGGCAGTAGCTCGGTCAACAGAAGAAGAGAACAACCACCCCCCACTTGAGAGACAAGCTGTCCTAGTTACAACACAACTTTATGTTTCAGGACTTTACATTTCTAGGGACTTTTTTTTGTGATGTGATGCAACAGCTGGAATTTCCTTCTCTCCCCTCTGCCGGTCACTGCCCATCACCGCCCTCCCTGACTCACTAGGACTCCTCAGGAGAAGGCTTTTGCTATCTTCTGGTTCCCCTTCCAGACCTTCTCCGTGTAGCCCTCAGTGAATCACTCAGCACCTTCCCCACTCCCAGACTGACCAGTCAGCAGCACATTCAGGACAATCAGCTCAGTTTGCACATCCCTAGGCAGCCAAACTCCAGACTAGGGGCCGGGCCTCAATCTTGTTCCCACTGAAACCAATGGCAAAACCCCACTGTCCTCAAAAGTGCATGGTTGGCTTTACATGAGCTGCTGCCCTGAACAAGCTTTGAACCAGACCTTCAGAAACAGCTGCAAGTTTACGGCTTGTCCATTTTCACTCTTTCCCTAATGAGCCCGATCCTGCCAGGTGTTGAGCGCCACAGACGGAGGGGAGCAACATTGTGCGGGATTAGGCCCCAAACCACTGAGGTCAGTCTCACGCTGCTGCTGCTGTGGTCAGCCCCCTCAATCTAAACTGAGCTCTAAACAGCCCGCTACAGTTCTGAGATGTCCCAGTGGCTGTACCATGCAGGGAACTCAGACCATCGCTGGTTCTCTTTTTTGCTGAGTGGCAGGAAGGTGGCAAATGATAATGTAACAAAACCTCTGACCATCCAGGACTTCAACATAGTTGCTATGCTGGCCACTGGACACCTAGTACAAGAGCAGGGATAGAATCCCAGGCCTCCTGGTTCAAAGGGTACAAGCAATTTAGGCCCAGATCCTCAAAGGTATATAGGCACAATGGGAGTTAGGCGCCTGACCCGAAGATCTGGGCCCTAGGCTAAAGGAGAACTTCTGCTTGCATAGCAGAATAGTATTGTGTGGAGATGGTCTTGTATCTTGGTAGATGAGGTTATGACGATCCATGTGTGTAGCCTGTCAAAACATACGTCTTCCTTTGGGCTGCTCTACGCTGGAGAGTTACACTGGCAGAGCTACGTCTCTCAGGTGTGTGAAAAATCCACACCCCTGTGAGATGCAATTAAACCGACCTAACCATGGTACAGACAGGACTAGGTCAACGGAAGAATTCTTCAGTCAATATCTTCGGGAGGTGGGTTAACGACACCGACGAGAGACACCCCTCCACCCCCGCCATCGCTGTAGTAAGTGTCTACACTGAGGTGCTTCAGCAACACAGCTGCAGCGGGGCCACTGTAGCATTTTAAGTGTAGATATGGCCTTAATCTGACTGCTGTCGCAAGGCATAGCAAAACTTGCAGTGATCGCTTCACCTTTGGGTCTCTATTTATTTTTTTATTAAGCTACCATAAGAGAATGCCCATTCAATACTCTGGGGGCCCTTAATAATCTTTTAAAAATATCGCAGTAATTAAACAGACTCAACATTTATCCCAGTAACAAATCAAATAATCCAGGGACAGCATAACTAGAATGAATCAGCCCCTCCACGCCATCACCATCGGAGTGCAACACCAAAGCTCGCCCGTCCTACCCACCTCCTCCTGGGCCAGGGAGAGAATGTGGGCATTGCAGGTCCCGTGATGACTGTCACAGATCTCTGGCCAAAGTGAGATCCAAAGGTCTCATATCCACATTCCATTCCATAATCCTGTCAAACATCCATGGCTAACAAGTGCCTACTCTTGAGTCTTTACAAAAAGAAAATCATCTCCACCCCAGCTTTGCTAATGACTCCCTGCCACTGGTCTTTCTTTTCAAAAGTCCTTTAATTTTAATGCAATCCAGTGATGTACACAGAGCTCTGATTTTCCATGTTAATGGATAAAAAGTGACAAAGCTAACCCCCGAAGGCCAGGTTTTTACTATTCAGTTAAAGAAAAAGGTCTGTTTTTACAGAGAGAGATTTTACTCAACTTTCTTTTGCAAGATTCTGTCCCTGAATTTGTTGTTGAGAAGTTAGGCCTTACTCCTGAAACACAGCAACCTGCTGCTCCACCCAGCTCCCCAGTGACATCAAAAGAGTCGCATGGATTCCCTTGCAGGGTTGGGGCCTTCATAGGCCTAGAGATGAAGGAAGCTGTGTGATGCAGTTTTGCTGCTGTCAGCTTCTCCTGCTTTAAATGCCTTGCTGCTGCAAACAGTTATGCATGGACTTCATTTTAAGCACAGGGGTAATGGTCTTGAAGTCAGGGGGACTGCTGTGGGGCTTAAAATGAAGCATGTGCATTCCTGAATCGGGGCCTGAAGGAGACCGCCTCCTCCCAACCGAGAAGTGATGGGAGGAAAATCTGGGCTGAAAAGTTTGGAGCATGCTTTGGGAAGAAATGCTTTCCATTAAAAACAACCCAATATATACAGCTTGAAAATTGCCCACGATTTGCATAAACTAAGCACCAAAAACACAGGTATTATCGGAACCTTGTGAGCTCCTCCTCTCAAGCTAGTTTACATGGGTTGGCTCCAGTGCAGTTAGTCCGGATTCGCAGGCGCCCGCTAACAATCAGACCTCGTGTGCTTACACTGCTCTTCTGCTGGGTTTTATCTGTATAATGTTCTGCACCGAGGCTTGGGCAGCAGCGGCTACACGAGTGGGCTGGTGGTTCCTCTCTGACAGGCTAGAGGAGGCAACTTGCCCTCTGCATTCTCCAGAGAGAGGGGAGGAGGAGATTCTCTGCCGTGTACCACCCACCCTTCCTCCTCTCCCCTCCCCCACATTTCAGATCTCATGGGGGGCGAACTGCCTGCGGTTGCTTTGCTGCCCCTAAAACTGTGAACCAGCCCTGGGAAGGGGGGATCTGACGTCAAGCCCCAGAGGTGGCTTCCAGCCGGAGCTGTCAGGCAGCGTGTCAGGTATTAAAGACCCAACCAACAGCCCCAGACCCCTCCTCTTTAAAAGCCTCCGCAGGCTACACAAAGGGAGAGGGGGGCAACTCTCCTCCCCGAGCCAGGAGCACCCACCAGCTGCGCGGACTCCCCTCCGGCCCAGAGCTGGACTGAACCCGGGCGGGGACATGAAACCGACGAGGAAAAGTAAGTCTGGGAAGTTGAGTGTCTTTCGGGAAAACTTTGTGCTTGGCGAAGCGTGGCTTGCCCATCCGGCTCCCACGTACTGGTTGCCTGGGGGGGGGGCAGCAACCCCCCCCCATCCTCGTGGTTTGGAGGAAGCCACCAAACTCTGCAGAAACTCCTGCATCGCCCTGAAAAGAAAAGGCACTGGGGGGAGAGGAGGGGAAAAAATACCTTCAAAGCACTGAACTATGGAGAGCGGGGATGGGGGAGGAATCTTTTGTTTGATCACACTTCTTGCAACATTTCAGGAGGACCAGCAAACCTGACCGCATGCCTCCCCCTGCCTTGCTTTCCCCCGAATGAATGATCCTCTTGCACAGCACCCCCCCCTTCCAGGAAAAAAAAACCCACCAGGGTATTTTTTCCTCTTTGCGGATTTTTTATCCCCTCTGGATCTCCAAATCTCTCGCCCCAGCCCCGTCTTAACTCAGCAATCCATGTTTGCGGGGAATTTTTGTTGTTTGCTGAGCTTGTAAAGTGACAGCTGGGGGGGGTTGGAGAAAGGGGGGGTGGAGGTTAGGTGGTGGTGTGTGTGTGTGTGGGGGGGGGGAAACCGCGCAAGTTCCTGTTTCTTTTGGAACAAAGAGAACTCTGTCTAGGCATCTGTCACTCTGGGAAAGAGACAGAGAAACTTTCTCCGTGTCTCTCTGCCTCGCCCTCCGAGCTCTGCTCCCCTCTGGGCGTGTTTTTTTGGTTTTTTGGGGGGGAATCCCCTTTTTTTTTTTTACCGAGGGAGGGGTGCAGCTGGACCCGGGGGAGCCCCTCCCCATGCCATGGAAGGGCCGAGGAGAAAGAGGAGGTCTGGGGGTAAGATCGCAGATGTAACAGGCAGAAAACATGGAGTCCCAGTTTGTTTTGTGTGTGTGTGTGAGAGAGGCAGGGATTTAAAGAAAGGGGGAATTCCCCGCCCCCCGCCTTGCACCCGGATTCAACCCGCAACTTTCCAAACTAGCCAGCCCCCTCCCCGCACCCAGAGCTGGGGGTTCGTTTATAAACTCAGGTTTTGAAGAAAAAGGGGGATTTGATTTTGCTTTGGCTGCTTTTTTTGGTCTCTTACCAAGAGGGGGAACTTTACTTGGGACACGTGATTTCTCCTTTTTGTGTGTGTCTCTTTCTTTTGAATCCAAGCGGAGGAGAGAAGTTTCGGGGGGGGGTCTGAAGGGTCTCGCCGGTCGGGAGCTGCCCGGGCTGGTGTGTCCACTCGCACTCCCTTTGTGCGGGGGGCGCGGCCGCTGGCTGGAGAAGATGTTGGACTTTTGGAAACCCGGCTTTGCAGAGTGTTTGGGGTTTTGCATGTGGAGGGGCTGGGCAGAACTTAGATCAAACCAGCGTGTTTTAAATCTGCTACTGCTATTAACCCCCTGCCCCCTGGGTGTTTTGGATTTCTCCTCGGGCTGGGTCGCGCTTCCCCTGGGCAGCTGGTGGTGGGGGCAGCTCAGGGCCAAAGGGAACCAGCAGACCCTCCTCCATCCCGGCTCAGTTACAGAGCGCCTTGAAGCGGAGCACAGCAGAGGGCCTCTCTGTCTCTCACGTAGCCAGCAGCTCCCCGTGGTCCCTGGGCCACTCAGGGCTGCAGGCAGGAGCCGGCCAGGGATCCATTTGCTTTTCTAATTAGGGAGACAGCTTTGCCATTTTCTCTTCTTGAAGGGAGGAAGGGGCTTGCATGGCAGTGGACTTGAATCTGCTTTGTGGTGTGCGTGCGTGTTGGGGAGCAGAGAGCAACGCCGCGGTTTTGAATGCCATCTCCAGACCAACTCTGCCACATGGCCGGGAAGGGTAATGAGCTAACTGGAGGAATCAACCTTAGGCCAGTTTGAATTTTGCCCATTGGGTTGTGTGTCAATTAACGAAGATGTCTGCAGCTGCACGGGGGAGGGAGAGTAGCAAATGAGCTTGGAGACTTTTTTTTGTTTAAAGCAAACCAAGAAATGACTTTGAGCGTTCTCATGTCTGCGCTCTGCCGAGGGCTAACACGCTCAGGGGGTGACAATGGGCTTCTGTAAACACTTTGCAGGGTAGGCAGAGGGGTTTAGATTTATATTCAAAGTCTTACCTCGAATTATATGCAAGATCAAAGGGTATTTCTTCTAACTGCTGTCACAACTTTGAATTGTGAGGCTGACTAACACAAGTTTGGCACATTCCTTGGAGTCCAGACACTCATAATGCATGGTTGGCTTTGTGTTGTTTTCTTAAAGCGGCCAGTGCTGGGCCCTGATCCTGCAAAAGTTTACAGGTGTGCTTAACTCCTTAATACACTGAGTTGTTCCAGGGGAATGGGAGTGTTAAGCCCATGCTTAGCTTGAAGCACGTGAAATCTGCAGGATCAGGGCCTTGGGGACTAATGTTAGGCTTCTGAACAAATGGTCTGTTGTACAGAGCACCCTGTAACTTCTGTTTATTTCAGATTTTGGCCTCTAAGGGGGTTATATTATAAATGTGAACCAGTTACTGTGGGGAATACAAGGCAATAAACCCCTCTAAAGGAGGAGATGGAGGTGCAGTGCCTTTGAGTTGCTGTTTGGGGTCTGCATGGGACTAGATTGAACATGATGGCTTCATCTTGATCTTTGAGCCACTCTCAGGGTTGGGATTCTGCCCAAAACAGGGCTCAGCTGAGGGACTGCTTGTTAATTTAACCCCTTTGCATCAGGCCATTCACAAAATGGAATGCGGCATAACCTGTGCCTTGTTTTGTTTTCCCTCTGCTAGGCTTTAACCAGGAGCGGTCTGCAGGCAGCTCCACCATGTCAGACAGTGACCTCGGAGAAGATGACGGGACTGCCTCTCTGGACCTGTTGCAGTCGAATAAGAGGAAAAGAAGGGGGAACCTCCCGAAGGAATCAGTGAAGATCCTCCGAGACTGGCTGTATGAGCATAGGTTCAATGCATATCCATCTGAGCAAGAGAAACTCAGTCTGTCTGGACAGACCAACCTCTCTGTGCTGCAGGTGAGAGCTTCTCTCGACCTTTCCTAACCCCCCAAGAGGATGTATTTCTGGTGACCGGAGGGGGTTTAAATGTATGGCACATGGGGGTTGGGACCTGGCCCCGCCTAAAAATATTTGGCAGAAAAGTGCTTTGCATTTGTATTGTGCAAGGAGAACTCGTTTGAAGATCTCCAAGAGCATTGCGTACTCTAATGCTTTAAACGTGGCACCACTCCCGTGAGACAGGTTGTAGGTATTGGGGGGGGCCCATTTTACGGCAGTAAACTGAGGCAGAGAGGTTAAGCAGCAAAGCTATTTTTACATGTACAGCACCTTTCCTCCTGAAAGACCCCAGAGTGATCCATAACCCCAACACCTGCTGCCCAGTTCTGTGGCAGTGGAGTGCAACCACAATGCAAAACTGTAAGGGGGGCGGGGTTGGCCTTTTGGACAGGGTGTAACCTCTACTCTTACAAATATTGCCTTGGGGTCTTATTCCTATTTGTTTATAAGGTTTTTCTAGTGAGTGCTACTGGACTATTGCTCTCATGAGTGCTAAGTTAAAGGGCAGATGCTGCTACCTGTACTCCTATCAAATAGTGCCTTTGAAAAATTGCTGGATTTGCTAGAGGAGACAGGTGAAATGTGATTAGACTTTAGTTGCAGCAGCAGCTCCACTGGAGGGTTGTGCAGTGACACCCACTCGCACCTGGTCTGAATCTGAACCCACTGCATTAGAAGAGGGTGCAGCGCAGCTGGGGAGTTACTGTGGGCAGAGTGCTACTCCAGAGACTCGGATATCAGAATGAGTGTGATGGTTTCGTCCCAGTAACCTAGTCTGGGGAAGCTGGCATGGGGAGCAGCAGCATCCCAGAGCAATTCTCCATCCATCTGTGCAAGGCTGGAAGATTACGATGCCTCTTTTTGAATGTGGGCTGTGCCAGGGGGACCCATGCCTTGGTCACTCCCGCAGGGTCACTGCAGAGTGATTCACATTAGGCACATCTGAAGGCAAATGTTGGCTAGTGCAGGAGGAGGCTGGGGCATTAATGCCTCTTCTGCACTCAGCACTGATTTCTTAGCCATCTTGGGGTGCAGTTCAAGGTGCTGGGTTTGACTGGGTCCCTCCCTGTTCCCTGTCTCCCTGTGTGGTATGATGGCAATTGAGATCAGCTAAGGCATGCTGGCTGCCAGCCCCCAAACTTAAATGGGATGGGGCTGTAGATGGGGAGGGGCCCCAATCCTATGATCCAACAGAGCTAAAGCCCATTGCTGGGTGATATTTAAGCACATTCAGGGCTGACCTGTCTCTGTGGGGCTCTTTCGCCCCACACTTTCCTTTTCTTGCCGTGGAACTCCAGCTCGGACATGTCCCAGCATCATGAGTATTCTCTGGACTGTGACGCTCTGAGAGACTTCCCTCTTCTTGCCCCCTGGAAGGCTTGATTTGTGCATTCTGTGGCAAACCATATCCCTACCGGTGGGGGTGGGGAGGGGGCATTCTGCAAGGTGAGTTTGAGTGCTGCTAGATTGTGGGATGTGCCCACTCCAGCCCTGTCAGTTTGGCCTCTCTAGAGATGTCCTGACAGCACCCGGCTCAGCAGGATCTGGGTGGTGAGGGGCTCTGGGAAGGATCACTCTGTTGGGGCAGAGGCTGAGCTGGCTGCAGCTTCCGTATGCCAGGCCCAGAGAGGCTGGCCTGTGCTACAACCAGTGGTGGACGCAGGTTCTTCCCCCCCCTTCCCTTACCTGTGCTGCAGGATGAGCAGCAGACTACAGGACATTCTGACATGCGAAGCTGCCTATACCCCAATTATGCTGGGGAACACCCCTCCCCTTGCGAATGGTGCGGTCCTAGTCATACCCCTCCCTTGTGTGGAGAATACTCTTGATCACAGCAGGAGTTGTACTGCTAGGTCCTCCCTCCAGCCACGCCACCCCCCCACCCCAACCCTGTAGGACAAAGAGAGAAGAAACCAAAGGGTGGTGATGGGGGTTTTCCTTGTAATGTGGACAGAGTGTAAGTCCCCCACCAGGAATCTGGACAGTGTGCTGCCTTTAATATCCCAACTCTGGTGAAAAGCGCTGGGGATCCTTCATGGCAGCAAGTGATGATTAACTGTGATTTTTGCAGAGTATTTTGAAGATGGCATCTCCAGTAGCATAGGGCTCCTTGGAGCCAGTGTACTGGTGCTGGCTTAGAGGAAAAATGCCACCTGCCAAATAGCCTCCACTCCTTCTGTAGTGCTCTGGTCTTCCTTCCATGTCTCCCAGCTACTTGCCGATAAGGCCTGACCCTGCCGAAGTGGAAGATCAGAAGCCAAGATTATGCTGTTATGCTCTGTCTTGCTGCTGTTCCTATAAAGACTCGGCTAATATTATTTGTTTTAAGAAAGAAAAGGAGGACTTGTGGCACCTTAGAGACTAACCAATTTATTTGAGCATGAGCTTTCGTGAGCCACAGCCCCACTTCATCGGGTGCAAGTGAGCTGTGGCTCACGAAAGCTTATGCTCAAATAAATTGGTTAGTCTCTAAGGTGCCACAAGGACTCCTTTTCTTTTTGCGAATACAGACTAACACGGCTGTTACTCTGAAACCTGTCATTATTTGTTTTCTGTCTCACTTACAACTTGCTGGCGAACAGAACCTAGAAGTTCAAGGTTCTCAAGTCTGAAAGGTGATTTCTGTTGTTGTTGGTTGTTTTTTATTCTTATTTAAAAACTGAAAGGCCAGATTTTTCAAATAAACCAGGTGCCAGTTATCACCTAATTTCAGGGCACGGTCACGTGACTGGATGTCCTAACTGTACATTTGGATGTGCACAGTGACTTGCTTTGCACATGCACTTGTGATAATTGTGTAGGCAGCTTCTGCACAACACTTGGACAATCTGGCCGTGTATTTTGTTACGGCTGACTGACCCACCCCCCCACCCCCTAGCAGCAGGGCAGACATACACTCAGCATGTGACTCTCTCTAAACTTGTCTTCCCTTTCATTTTGGGAACGCTGCAGCTGCTCTGGTGATGCTAGAGAGCTATGGAGCTGGCTCAGTGGTGCTTGGGCCAGTGGCTATCCATTATCTGGTGCAGACAAAGTTGATGATAAGTTTGGGATGTAGGCATAATAATAATACAAAGGGTATCAAATAGTGCATAAGTGCCCCAAAGCAGTGCCTTGTGTACTAACATTGTCACTTCCAGTGGCTCTTCTTCCCCCAGCCTTCCATGGCGGGGGGAGCTCTGAGGCAGCACCCGTCACATTGTGGTGTGATGGCAGTGACTCAGGGTGTGGGGAGGATCTGAGCAAACCTCTCTCTTTGCAATCACAGAGAAAACGAAATGTACTAAGCCCTGAATGCACCCCAGAGGTGGCATTGGAGGTTCAGACTTGACATTTCCATTTGAACCGCTGCCAGTCGCCCAGGCTCTTAGAGTCTCTTAAAAATCGGGTTAAGTACCAGCCACCACCCAGTCCAGTGCATGTGATTATATATTTCTGTCCACCATCTCTCAGAGCAGGGGGCCAGTGGCTGGCAGACAAGGAATGTGAGAGCAGCAGTGCTCGGTCTCCAGGGAAACCAGGAAGCCATGTATCTCAACTTTTTGCAAAGTAGATAAGACTCTTGTGCCTGGTCCCAGGAAACCTGCAGATTCAACAAAAGCTTTGTTGCCTGTGAGTTTGAAATTGACTTAACACCCCCCACCGGCTCCTTCCTTACCCATCCCCCAAACAAACAAACAAATCTAGAGGAACCCAACAGGCCTACTCCATAGAAGCGTGTGTGTACACACACCCCAGCCATCCATAATGGGGCCTGATTCTGAGAGGTACTGAGCACTTGTAACTCCCAGGGACCTCAGTGGGAGCTCTTGCTTTTGGCTTGTCTGGGGCCAGTAGTGTGAAGCGCTGAAACCGTCAGTGATTGCCAAGCTCCCACCTCTCTGTGTGCTGTAATGGTGAATAGCAAAAGAACTGGTGCTAGGGAAACCACTGGCCTTACTTAAAAATAAGCTGGGGGTTACCCTTTAAAGGGGAACGGGGTAGTTAAGGTTGGTCCCTGCGTTAGCTGGTTAGTTACAAAACCTACTGGATACTAATGCTTGCTTAAAGTGTGTTTTGTCTAATCCAAGCCATGCTGTATGGCAGGGGTCCCCAAAGCGCTGCCCGCCGGGCATTTTTGTGCACCTGCAGGACACCCCGCTGCCAAGTGTGGCTGCCAGAGAACCCCCCGGTGGCATTTCAGAGGTGATGCGTCTTAATTGGCTGCGGCATTTTGGCACCCGCCACAGTCTTCTGGGAATACCAATGTGCTATTCCCACTAGAAAGGTTGGGGACCACTGCTGTATGGTGTGAATCCAGGCACACCACAGCCTAGTGCCAGTGTCCAACACACAGAGGGCAGCTGACTAGAAACCGAACATAACCACTCTAATTACCTTGTTAGGGGTCAGATCCTCAGCTGCTGTTACTTAGCAGAGCCCCAGTGATCTCAGAAGTGTGCTGTAGATTTACGTCAGCTGAGGATCTGGCCCTAATCTGTTACCTGCAATTATCCTGGTAAAGCAGAGAGAAAACTCCCCTCTCTAGTTGTGCTATCCACACTGAGTTATATGTATAAAGGAAAACAAACAAGATGAATGGTACAAAGTCAATAGGTTTTTGGTATTTTTTTATTTAAAGGCTTTTTCTGTTGAATACTCTACATCATTGCTTATAGCCTTTAAGAAGTGTGGGTGTTAAATGATGGGTCCCAGTCCTGCTATGACTTAAGTGGGAGCACGGGATAGGATGGGGCCTATGATTTTTGTGACAGTGCCCCTTTAAGAAAATCAGACTAGAATCTAGAGACATTGTCTGATCCTTGAAGCCTTCCACATGCAGAACTTCAGAGAGAGCTCTCACACAGCTTGCAAGATTAGGGCCTGTGTGGCATGAAATAGTGACTTTTGTAAAAGTGTCAGATGCAAACTATTGTCTGAAAGTCACAAAAAAACAGAGCTCTTGATAATAGTGATCCAAGTTGCAGTAACTTTTCTGTCCTTGGCGGTATATTTTGCACAGCTGTTGATTCGGAAGAGATCAGTTGTTTTGCTTCATACTCTTCTAATTGCTTTCTATGTAGAACACAGTGATTTTCATCTAGCTTTTTATTGTTTTAGATCTTGATATACATTGCAGAGCAAATTGAATAAATGGCAGCTGCATTTCCAAGGGGCTTGCTCAGTTAGTGCACATATTTTTGAATGCTCCTTTGAGAGTTCGACCATAATTCTGCTGGTTGGCAAAATAAATGGTAATATGTTAGTACCACTTTTATAGTGCACTGCAGTATTAATTAGATCAAGGGTGGAAAGGGCCATCTTTCTGTAAAGAAATGGAAACCCTAAATAGCAAACAAATCCTTACTACTTCTTCTTAGCTGTAGAGTTGCTATGCACAGTTGACAGCCTCTGCACTTCACCCCAGAGATGGCCATATTTCAGTGGTCCGTGTGAAATGATTCCTACATATATACATTTTGAGAAGTGTGCTGGGATGAAAGGCATCGTATAAATAGACTTGCCAGAATTCAAGTTTTATGGATAATATCGGTTTGTTTTTAAGAACTCTGATCTATTTAAATCTTCACAACGATGGGAAATATGGGGGGGAGACAATTATTCATTGATTGTCGACATTGAGATTGAAAAAGTTAAAGCTTTATAACTGTTAAAAGCCACATTGTCAACATTGTATTAGCAGGCGAGTCTTGGATTGTGATTGCCCTAACAGCAGTCATGTGGAGGAGTGTCTCTTCCATGCCTGAGTGTTGCTGACCTGCATCCAGGCGGGCAAGAATGTTACACTAATCTGCCTGTGTTTGTTTAACAAAGTCCTTGCATTACGTGAGGGAAATCTGTCTCCGGATCTGGGATGTATGGGCCCATTGAGCTAGAGTGAGTCTTATGGCAGGAGTTGGCCATGTACAAATGCTGCATCCTCTACTTCCTATCCATCCTTCTGATCAGATCTGGAGCAAGGGAAAGCATGTTAGGCGTCTTGGAAGACTCCCTTTCAGCTTTGCCCTGGGTTGACTGGGTAGTATGTCAGAGTAGGAGACGTGTTCAGGTGACAAGGACACAGCTGGTCTTTTGGGCCAAACCAGTTGGACCTTACTGCCCCCCTCCTCCTGCTTATTTTGAAGAGGGACATACAGGAAAACTTGTGCAATCTGATTACTGCAGTGAGTGGTTCTCCCAGAATGGTTCAAATGACCTTTGTTCTTACAGGTTTCAGAATGACATGGTTTGCTAAGGGCCAATTGGCATGGATGGCAAAGCTCTCATTGGCTTTGGGAGCAGGACTGGACCCTTGAGCCTCTCCCCACAGTGGGCTCAGAGCCATGTTAGCTGCAGCCATCCTGAACCATTCTTGTCAGCGGGGCTCTAGCTTTGTCTGAGGCAGGGCTACAAGTGTTATAACCGTGTCCTGAATCGCTGCTGTAGAGTTACTGACGGAGGTTAGTCTGCAGCTCGGCCTGTATCAAAGTTTTGCCATGAGCCAGAGTGTAACATGGTCTTTGTAGGGGGGAACCCTAAATCCCTGCCCCTGAGGCAGCAGAGTAACAGCACAAAGAGGCACAGCCTCCCATCTGCCAGGCCAGCTGTGCACGGAGCTGGCCCAGGCCCCAAAGTGGGCTATGCTGGCCAGGAAACAGGTGAATCAGCTCCCCTGAGCAGCCTGGGCCCCCTGGAGCGCTGGCTCCACCTCAGACCTGCCTGGGTCATCAGCAACTCGAAGGGAAGGAGGGCAGATGGCAGCAGCTCAGCCTGCCCTCCCTGAGGGTAGTGCTGAAGGGAAGTTTACACCTCTCTGCTTGAGTTGGGGGAAGTGAAGGATAGGGAGGTGTCATGGCTCTGGCCGGAGGGCAGCCACATCCCTGTCATGGCTGTTCTCTTTCCCTCCGCAAAGAGGCGTTCTTGTCCTGCCTGGCTCCGTGGTGCCTTGGCCTCTCACCCGCAGGACTGCACTGGCAGACGACCTGACTGAGCTGTGTTTTGTCTCCCCAGATCTGTAACTGGTTCATCAACGCCCGGCGACGGCTCCTCCCCGACATGCTGCGCAAGGACGGCAAGGACCCCAACCAGTTCACCATCTCTCGCCGAGGGGGCAAGACCGCAGACGTGGCCCTGCCCCGTGGGGCTGCCACAGGCTCTGGGGGGCCGGTGATGCCTCCTGTGGCTCCTGCTACGGCTGCCACCACCCCCAAGGTGATGTCCATGTCTGTCTGCCCGCAGGTGATCTGCTCCTCCACGCAGCCGCTGGCCAGCAGCCTGACAGTGGTGAGCACCCATGGGGCTGAGCAGGAGAAGCAGGCTCCCTTCCCCAGGACGGAGCCGGACCTCCACCCCAAGCCTCAGCTGAGCACAAGCAGCACCATGGCGCTGCTGGCCAGGACGGACGCGGCCAGCCCCACCAGCGGACTCTTTAACACGCCGCCCCCCACGCCGCCCGAGCTCTTCGGAGAGGACTTCAGCAGCTTCCAGCTGCTGGTGGAGGTGGCTCTGCAGAAGGCGGCTGAGCTGGAATCGCAGCGGCAGAATGGGCAGCTGCCCCCGTTATGGCACACGGAGCCCCAGGCTGCCCCAGTCTCCAAGTAACCTGCTCTGTGTTGGCTCCAGCTGGGTCTGCCCACCCTTCCTGTCTTCTAGGGTTCTGTCGGGTTTGGCCTCTGCCGGCTGAAGGTGTGTTTTTTTTTTTGTTTTGTTTTGTTTTGTTTTTTTCCCCCTATTGTTTTTCTCAGCAGTGAAGATCCTCATCCCAGACATTATACGTCCTTCTCCCACCAGGAGGGAACCCAAGGAGCCTGACGGCATTCGGACCTCCGCAAAGCAGCCCTTGTGGACTGCAGTATCTTCATCTGGGGGGACACATGACCCTTCTCATTGTCACGGTGTTCGGAAGCTGTCAAGCATCCCTTGCACCTTTGATTCCACCCTGGGTTTCTTATATCATGCTGGTGACATCACCTCTCTTCAGGTGCCTAAAGGAGGGAGGCCTGGCTCCTTGGAAGGATCTTAGTGGCTGATGTGGAGCAAGAGCTTTGTAGCTGGCTGACCTCTTACTAGATGACTATTTTGCTGTGTAAAACCTGCTGACTTTATGGGAGAAAAACAGACGAAGTGTCCAGCCAAAACTACATCTAAAGGGGAGAGAAACCGTCTGGGTTTTGAACACCCAGGAGGAAAAGACTTTCCCCTAAACCTCTCTGGCCCACTTCTTTGTTTCTGCCTTGTATATATTTTGTGAACGGAGAGTTTAGTCGCAGAGCCTTGAGCAGCCCTGGAGAGCCTGTGGAAAGGCAAAGATCAAAGTAACTGGAAAACTTAAATCTGTGGCTTTTTTTTTTTTTTCCATTGAAACAAACAAAAACCCCTAATGTTGTTGTTGCCAGTAAAATCTCTGAGGTGCTGTTCAGCAATCTTATATGCTGAAAACATTTCTTGATTGACTCTTTTTCCTTTGGGAAACACTTCACCGTTTCTCGTGCGTTCCTGCTGAAGATGTGCACTTCCTATCATGGAAGGAAGACAGGAATGTACTGATGTCCTGGGAGGATACCGACCAAGAGCAGAGGAAAGGGCATTTGAATGGGGTTGGAGATTAATCTTGACTGTGAAATAACTTGTACTTTTTTTTTCTTTTATAAATACCCTCTTTCCAGCAGAAGAGGGAATCTTTGTGGGCGTGGACTGCCTGCTTGTTCTCTTGCTGTTGTAACATTCGCAGCCTGCATGAGGCATTCCCTGGAAAGCAGAGTCTTGGTGAAGCTAGTGATGTGCTAACAACAAACTGCCTACGTGCAGGTTGGAATCTTCAAACTCTTGCTTTCATCGTGCTGAATGTTGTTCCTGCCATACTGGTGAAGCAATGGTGACCTCCCGTGGCCAGCTGGCTTGTTGCGCAGAGCAGGGTCTCTCATGCGCTTTGAGCCTGCAATCTCTTCTGTGGCCACAACCACAAAAGCAAAACAAAAAACCTACGTAGCCCTGTGAATAGTTGCAGTTGCCAACGGGAGTATAGGGTTGGGGGTGGGGTGGGGTGGCGTGGGCCACAACCTGCACGCGGAGCAGTTATGAATCCAAATAGCTGTGAGTTACAGGCCATGCACCTTTCATTTGAATTGTAACTCTTGGAGCCTGCAGAAATGGGAACAACATGGGTTGAATGAACATCCCCGTGTTTAATATTGCTGTTTCACTGTAAATGTAAGTTAAATAGCGATATATACGTACCTATATATCTATCTTGAGAAACACTAATCCTAGGTTGTTAGCCTAATTATTATGTTGCATGAATAGTGATATTAATGTCAGCAGGATACGACTGGCATCCGTGCCTGATGCTCATGCAGATGGGAACTTGTGGGCAGTGGAAGGAGAGCAGTACATTGTGGGATTTGGGGCGATAAAGGGAAAAGTGGTGGCTTATCAGGGAATTCCCCCCCCCCCCCCATCTTTTTAAATAACCTTTTGCTTAGACCAAAATGGGGCCAGGAGAAGGAGCAATGCAACTTGTAGCAGTTGGGAGAAATCCCTTCCCATGTCCTGTAGATAAGTCAAGAGATCTGACTTCCTGTTACCCTACACCGTGTGTGCGGTCCTTAACAGTGGGTATAAGATGTTCCCATTCTGGTTTGATTAGTGTCTCTCACCCACTGTGTGCTGGTACAAAGGACCACACGTGGTGCAGGGCAGGGAAAGCACCCTGACTCTGTCCTGACAGATTCCTTTCCCAGAGGAGGTAATGCTGCAGTGCACCAGCCTGGGTTTCTATTCGTAGTGATGTTCCCTGCAGAGCTGTGTGGTGTTGGGGGTGGTTTTTTTTTTGTTTGTTTTTTTTTTAAGGGACAAAAGTGATCAATTTAGGCTTTTTTTTTTTTTTTCTCTCTCTTCTACTCTTTCCCCCTTCTTTCCCCCCATGCCGGTCCCATCTGTTCCTGGATGGAGGATGTGAACCTTGCTTTGCTCACAATCTCCTGGCCATCCTAGAAGGGAAAGGCTTTACCATTGGCTTCTTGGGGGGGAGTGGAGAGTTCTCACCTTCTTGTTTTCCTTCCTCTCTGCCCCATTCTAGAGGATCAGACTTCCTGGGACTGGGCTGAGAAGCATTGGGGCTGGTGTATATAATGGCGGGGGGCGGGGAGAGAACTGCAATTCCCACAATGCACTGCTCCATCCAGCATGGGCACCACACAGCGGTATCCTGTTTGGCATCTTGATGGTGAAGCCCCTCCTGGTTGGGCTTGGATGTTTGTGGAGATTGAAGCAACAAAGGGGAGGGAAGAATCCTCTGAATGAAATTTATGGAGCAAAAAACTACTGTAAATAACTTTTTGGGTTTTCTTGTTAAATAAAGGTGTTTTTTTTAAAAAAAAAAAAACATAATGGGTGTGCTGTGTCTTGTTTTCTAGGTTTCTAGCCGCTTATTAAATCCAGTATTTATAAATCAGGGCTAAGGGTAGGCCAGGTGATCCAAAATCTTGTGCTGAACTGCTGCAACTTTAACAAGCAGGATTCAGGGTTAAAATGCAGCTCAGATCTGAAAAGTAACCTAATAAAATGGGCACTGGTCCATATTATCCTCTGTCTTCCATATCAAATGCAGGATATGGACCTTGGACTTCAGGAAAGCAGACTTCTACTCCCTCAGGGAACGGATGGGTAGGATCCCCTGGGGGACTAACATGAAGGGGAAAGGAATCCAGGAGAGCTGGCTGTATTTCAAGGAATCCCTGTTGAGGTTACAGGGACAAACCATCCCGATGAGTCGAAAGAATAGTAAATATGGCAGGCGACCAGCTTGGCTCAACGGTGAAATCCTAGCGGATCTTAAACATAAAAAAGAAGCTCACAAGAAATGGAAGGTTGGACATATGACCAGGGAAGAGTATAAAAATATTGCTCGGGCATGTAGGAATGAAATCAGGAGGGCCAAATCGCACCTGGAGCTGCAGCTAGCAAGAGATGTCAAGAGTAACAAGAAGGGTTTCTTCAGGTATGTTGGCAACAAGAAGAAAGCCAAGGAAAGTGTGGGCCCCTTACTGAATGAGGGAGGCAACCTAGTGACAGAGGATGTGGAAAAAGCTCATGTGCTCAATGCTTTTTTTGCCTCTGTCTTCACTAACAAGGACAGCTCGCAGACTGCTGTGCTGGGCATCACAACATGGGGAGTAGATGGCCAGCCCTCTGTGGAGAAAGAGGTGGTTAGGGACTATTTAGAAAAGCTGGACGTGCACAAGTCCATGGGGCCGGACGAGTTGCATCCGAGAGTGCTAAAGGAATTGGCGACTGTGATTGCAGAGCCATTGGCCATTATCTTTGAAAACTCGTGGCGAACGGGGGAAGTTCCAGATGACTGGAAAAAGGCTAATGTAGTGCCAATCTTTAAAAAAGGGAAGAAGGAGGATCCTGGGAACTACAGGCCAGTCAGCCTCACCTCAGTCCCTGGAAAAATCATGGAGCAGGTCCTCAAAGAATCAATCCTGAAGCACTTACATGAGAGGAAAGTGATCAGGAACAGTCAGCATGGATTCACCAAGGGAAGGTCATGCCTGACTAATCTAATCTAATCGCCTTCTATGATGAGATTACTGGTTCTGTGGGTGAAGGGAAAGCAGTGGATGTATTGTTTCTTGACTTTAGCAAAGCTTTTGACACGGTCTCCCACAGTATTCTTGTCAGCAAGTTAAAGAAGTACGGGCTGGATGAATGCACTATAAGGTGGGTAGAAAGTTGGCTAGATTGTCGGGCTCAACGGGTAGTGATCAATGGCTCTATGTCTAGTTGGCAGCCGGTGTCAAGTGGAGTGCCCCAGGGGTCGGTCCTGGGGCCGGTTTTGTTCAATATCTTCATAAATGATCTGGAGGATGGTGTGGATTGCACTCTCAGCAAATTTGCAGATGATACTAAACTGGGAGGAGTGGTAGATACGCTGGAGGGCAGGGATAGGATACAGAGGGACCTAGACAAATTGGAGGATTGGGCCAAAAGAAATCTGATGAGGTTCAATAAGGATAAGTGCAGGGTCCTGCACTTAGGACCGAAGAACCCAATGCACAGCTGCAGACTAGGGACCGAATGGCTCAGCAGCAGTTCTGCAGAAAAGGACCTAGGGGTGACAGTGGACGAGAAGCTGGATATGAGTCAGCAGTGTGCCCTTGTTGCCAAGAAGGCCAGTGGCATTTTGGGATGTATAAGTAGGGGCATAGCGAGCAGATCAAGGGACGTGATCGTTCCCCTCTATTCGACATTGGTGAGGCCTCATCTGGAGTACTGTGTCCAGTTTTGGGCCCTGCACTACAAGAAGATGTGGATAAATTGGAGCGAGTCCAGCGAAGGGCAACAAAAATGATTAGGGGTCTGGAACACATGACTTATGAGGAGAGGCTGAGGGAACTGGGATTGTTTAGTCTGCAGGAGAGAAGAATGAGGGGGGATTTGATAGCTGCTTTCAACTACCTGAGAGGTGGTTCCAGAGAGGATGGTTCTAGACTATTCTCAGTGGTAGAAGAGGACAGGACAAGGAGTAATGGTCTCAAGTTGCAGTGGGGGAGGTTTAGGTTGGATATTAGGAAAAACTTCTTCACTAGGAGGGTGGTGAAACACTGGAATGCATTACTTAGGGAGGTGGTAGAATCTCCTTCCTTAGAAGTTTTTAAGGTCAGGCTTGACAAAGCCCTGGCTGGGATGATTTAATTGGGGATTGGTCCTGCTTTGAGCAGGGGGTTGGACTAGATGACCTCCTGAGGTCCCTTCCAACCCTGATATTCTATGATTCTATGAAATGTCCTGAATTTGCACCATTCTAACTGCCAGGCCTGCATGCTTCTCCTGGGAGGTGAGCTGGCTTCTTTCCTGGCCTCATTGCCATGGTGGGAAAAGGTCTGGCAGGGGGCCCGTCTTGCTCTTGGTAAGCCTGGTAGAAACCTGTTGCCTCCATTGCTGAAGTAGGAGCCAAAGTGATTAGCTTGCTCGCCTGTGGCTGTGTCCGCTCTCATAGCTAAAGCTGGCAGACCGCCCCCGCCCCCAGGCTCTTGGCAGCTGGGGGTAAGAGGGTTCTATTGTTTGTCGCTCTGCTGTGGCTCTGAATGGCACATGAAGCTACTGGGAGCCAGGAAAAGGGCCTAAAGCGAGCTGAACCTGTGAGTCACTGTGACAATATCATTATCCAGCTCCCTCCAACCCCAGCAACCTCTCTCTGCCCCAGGAACTCCAGGGCTGGGGCCTGGTAGAGAGAGAGGAGAAACAGGCAGTGAGGGCATGCATAGAGCTGCCCTTTTCCCATTCTCCTGTGCAATATCCCAGGTCCCCACTTGCCTTAGAACGCTGCCCACTAGGTCCAGGACAGGGAAGCAGGGTCAGCACTGTTGCTGCTGGAAGATGCCATCTTGGCCCCACAGGGATTGGACCTGGATGTGGCTGGGGTGTAGCCTCAGCCCCCATGCTGGCAGAAATGCAGCACTGCAGCCTCCCACTGAGACAAAAGGGAAATGGTAACAACCTAGCTAGGGTTGGGGTTCTCTTTTCTCTGCTTCCCCCTTTCTGGATGGATGAAGGGGGTTTCCCTTGGCTTTCAGTTACCTGGAACTGACTGATGCCTGGGACAAGGTCAACTGGCTTATAAATACACACCTCCACCACAGGTGTGAGCTCCTACCTGGATAATTTGCCTAGGGGCTTATAGTGAATTAATCTGGACTGCTGCAGAGTGATTTAATCGGTCTTGTTTCTAAGGCAGCTGTGAACCAGCCTATTGTGCATATAACAGCATCCATCCTTCTGTCCTGTGCTGAACTAACAGTGGTGTATAACCCTGGGTTCTGCCCTACATACCTGCCTTGTGCTCCCCGTAGCTCTGTTAGTTCTGGCTGTTCTGGGCCCAGGGCAGATGTGGACAGAGACGGGTGCTTCCCCCTGGAATCTAGTAATCAGCACATGATCATTTTGTTTCTCTCCATCAGCCACAGCCTAAAGGGCCTTTCTCCAGTGGGGAAGAGGCACCTCCCTCATCCTGAAATTAAGAGACAGCAGCATTGACTTTTAGGGCTTGGCTATACAGGGACAGTTGGGACACTTATGCTGATTTAACTAAAGGCATGACGTTAAAGAAGATTAGTTAAATCCCTGTGTGGATGCTCTGATTCAGAATTAAACTGATCTTAATTCAGTTCAGTTTAAGGATTCTTAAAAATCACTAATAATACCTAGGGGTAGCATTGGGGGTGGAGGTTGGGGGGATTCTAGGAGGCTTGTGGGGGCAGAGGCAATGAACGCTTCCAGGGGGAGGGAACTATGTAGCAGATAGGCCAGGGGGGCTCTCCCCACTGGCTCAACATCCCCAAGGTCCTGCAGGAGCAGCATTTTTGATACCCTGGCTGTGATCCAATGCTGGAGCTGAGCGGGCCCTGGAGAGAGATGGCAGTAATAAAGATGGCATGGCGGTGAGTGGAAAGGAAGAGGCGAGAGGACTGAGCACCAGAAGCTGGGGCAGGGGCAAAGGCAGGGCCAGCAGCACTCATTCACCCAGGGATGCAGTCTGGAGCTGAGCTTATGGCTGGCGGGAGAGGCGGCTCTGGGGCAGGACAGAGGAGGAGAAGGACCTGCTGCCTAGGCAGCGATAGCAGGGGGGAAATGATGAACATGTCAGGAATTAAACAAAGCAGAATGGCAGGCTCAGGGCACAGGGTCATGAGGTGCACCTCTCCTTCCTGACCCCCACTGCACCAGGCTTTCCCTGGCTTTAGCCCCTGGAGCCTGGCAGATGTGTTGGCTGGAATGATCTTTCCAGCCGGGGGTGACTTAGCTGTAGGCCTGTAGGGACTGCTTTCTACCGACATGTCACGCCCTGCTCTATACAGCCCCAGAGCATGGGATACAAGCAGCTACATAAGGCAGGGAGGTGTGTAAAAGGCATCCTACAGCCTACCTGCAGACATCTACCGCTCACTTACCCCCACTCCCATGGCAGTGGCTTAGCCTCACTTTAGTGGGAGATCTGTACTGCTGCTTGGAAAACTAGTACCTAATGGTAGGATGACAAATGGGAATGAGGCTATGGAGATAGATATTACCACATCCGCGGTAGAAGCCAAACTTGAACAGCTTAATGGGACTAAATTGGCGGGGGTGGAGGTCAGATAATCTTCATCCAAGAATATTAAAGGAACTGGCACATGAAAATTGCAAGCCCATTAGCAAGAATTTTTAATGAATCTGTAAAGGGGTTGTACTGTATGACTGGAGAATTGCTAACATAGTTCCTATTTTTAAGAAAGGGAAAAAAAAAAAGTGATCCAGGTAACTACAGGCCTGTTAGTTTGACATCTGTAGTATGCAAGATCTTGGAAAAAAAATTGAAGGAGAAAGTAATTAAGGCCATTGAGGTCAATGGTAATTGGGACAAAATACAACATGGTTTTTACAAAAGGTAGATTGTGCCAAATCAACCTGATCGCTTTCTTTGGGAAAGTAACAGATTTTTCAGACAAAGGAAATGCAGTGGATCTAATTTACTGTGATTTCAGTAAGGCATTTGATACAGTTCCACATGGGGAATTATTAGTTAAATTGGAAAAGATGGGGGAGCAATATGAAAATTGAAAGGTGGATAAGGAACTGGTTAAAGGGGAGAGTACAACTGGTCATACTTAAAGGTGAACTGTCAGGCTGGAAGGAGGATACTAGTGGAGTTCCTCAGGGATTGGGTTTGGGACCAATCTTATTTAATCTTTTTATTACTGACCTTGGCAAAAAAGGGGAAATGTGCTAATAAAGTTTGCGGATGCCACAAAGCTAGGAGTTATTGCCAAGACAGAGAGGGACAGGGATATCATACAGGAAGATCTGGATGACTTATAAATTGGAGTAATAGGTTGAAATTTAATAGTGAAACGTGCTAGGTCATGCATTTAGGGATGAATAATAAGAGTTTTTGTTACGAACTGAGGACGGGTCATTTGGCAGTAACAGAGGAGGAGAAGGACCTCGGTGTATTGGTTGATCACAGGATGACTATGAGCCGGCAATGTGATATGGCCGTGAAAAAAGCAAATGCAGTCTTGGGCTGCATCAGGCGAGGTATTTCCAGTAGAGATAAGGCGGTGTTAGTACTGTTATACAAGGCACTGGTGAGACCTCACCTGGAATAGTGTGTGCAGTTCTGGTCTCCCATGTTTAAGAAAGATGAATTCAAACTGGAACAGATACAGAGAAGGGCTACTAGGATGATCCGAGGAATGGAAAACCTGTTTTACGAAAGGAGCCTCAAAGAGTTTTGGCTTGTGTAGCCTAACCAAAAGATGGCTGAGGGAACATATGACTGCGCTCTATAAATATATCAGAGGGATAAATACCAGGGAGGGAAAGGAATTATTTAAGCTCAGTACCAATGTGGACACAAGAACAAATGGATATAATAAACTGGCCATCAGGAAGTTTAGACTTGAAATTAGATGAAGGTTTCTAACCATCAGAGGAGTGAAGGTCTGGAATAGCCTTCCAAGGGGAGCAGTGGAAGCAAAAGACATATCTGGCTTCAAGACGAAGCTTGATAAATTTACGGAGGGGATGGTATGATGGGATAGCCTAATTTTGGCAATTAATTGATCTTTGACTATTAGTGGTAAATATGCCTAATGACCAGTGATGAGACACTAGATAGGGTGGGATCTGAGTTACTACAGAGCATTCTTTCCTGGGTGTCTGCCTGGTGAGTCTTGCCCACATGCTCAGGGTTTAGCTGATTGCCATATTTGGAGTTGGGAAGGAATTTTCCTCCAGGGCAGATTGGCCCTGTAGGGTTTTTCACCTTACTCTGCAGCATGGGGCACGGGGGTGGGGAGGTCACTTGCTGGAGGATTCTCTCCACCTTGAAGTCTTTAAACCACAAGTTGAGGACTTTAATAGCTCAGACATAGGTCAGGGGTTTGTTACAAGAGTGGGCGGGTGAGATTCTGTGGCTGCGTTGTGCAGGAGGTCAGACTAGATGATAATAATGGTCCCTTCTGACCTCAAAGGCTATGAGTCTATGATAGGGGTTCGCAAACTGGGGGTTGGGACCCCCTCAGGGAGTCGCGAGGTTATTACATAGGGGGGTCGCGAGCTGTCAGCCTCCACCCCAAACCCCGCTTTGCCTCCAGCATTTATAATGGTATTAAATATATAAACAATTGTTTTTAATTTATAAGGGGGGGGGGGTTGCACTCAGAGGCTTGCTATGTGAAAGGGGTCACCAGTACAGCAGTTTGAGAACCACTGGTCTATGAGACTTGGCTGGAAAAAATCTCTTGGCGTCCACTGAACATAACATATGTGGTGCACTAGGGGGCAGCGTTCATCTGATCTCAGTCACTGAGCAAGTGGCTGTAATTTATGTTTGTGTTAGAAGGCATTAGCACAGAGGTGGGCAAACTACGGCCTTCAGGCCACATTCAGCCTGTGGGACCATCCTGCCAGGCCCCTGAGCTCCTGGCCCGGGAGGCTAGCCCTCGGCCCCTCCCGCAGCCGCGCTGCCGCGTGGGTAGTGCTCTGGGCGGCCCGGCTACGCGCTCATGCAGGGCAGCGTGGCAGCATGTCTGGCTCCGGCGCAGCTCCCAGACATGCTGCTCTGAGCGGCATGCTACGGGGGCCGGGGGGTTGGCTAAGGGGCAGGGAGTCCTGGGGGCCAGTCAGGGAGCAGGAAGTTGGATGGGGGGGTGCTTTCCTTTTGGCCACGCCCTGTGGCAGGCCTGTTAGTCCATTACCGTGCAGCACTTGAGCAGAGAGCCAAATATGCCAGATTGTAGAGCAGGCTTCTGACATGGCCAAATATCCCACAGTGACCTCGCTTCAGCTGCTACCCTTCTCTTGTGAAATGCCCCAGGCCTTCCAGCTATAAAAGGATAGTGCATTTACAGACTGGGTTGGAAATAATGCCCCTACTGAGTTTATTAAGGTTTCCACGCAGGCATGGCCTTTGTTAGGCCAAAGGACACGTGGTGTTCGTTACATCGATAATAGCAAGGTACGCATACACTCTCATCTGCTATACCCTAGCAACACCATGGTTACAGCACTGGTCAAAATCCAGGCCTGGGCGACACCTTCCCACCATGGCGTGACTCCAGAGGGGGAAGGAAAAGCTCTGACAAAGAACCCCCTAGAAACTCTTGCTTTTTATACACTGTAACAAACAAGGGATGATGTCATTGCTGGTTACTGACCCTTAGCTAAGGCCACATAACACAGCTCAGGAGGGCCGAATCTGTCCTCTGGCCTGGTCAAGACCAAATTAAAGACTGCCCTCTTCCCCCAGGCAAGGGCACAAAATGCAGAGGGGGCCCAACCGCTGCAGCTCCTGCAGCAGGGCAGAATCCCAAAGCCAGAGGCCTGCACAGTAGCAGGGAGGGTGAGCAGGGCATGGGAGCCAAGTGGACAAACTATCTGGCAGAGCAAATACTGTAGGGTAAGTAACTGTTCACTCTTGGTGCCTTGCAAACCATCAGCTCTCTGCTTGGTGGTGGGTGCCAGGGGTCCTAGTTCAAGAAGGATTGCAGCACAGCCCTACCAGAACAGGCCTCTGCTGTGGCCACCTCAGCTAAGGTCTAGCGCTGGGTAAAAGCCTGGACTGAGCTCCAGGGAGCTGCTCTACGGACTTCAGAAACAGGGACATTTTTCAAGCAGGCAGTGGCGTGCGCTCTAACGCTGCAGTGGAGCAAACCTAGCTACTCAGAACAGGCTCTGACCCAGTTTGATCATCTGAGGGTGGGACTGACCTGACCCATCGTCCTGTCTACCACCGCTAGAGACAATGTAGGGGAATGCCTGAAAGGTTTCACCTTCGTACGACAGAGCTCTCTCCCCGGCTCTGCCCCCGGCCCCATCAGATGTGTGAGGGTTAGTGTCCCCCAGGGTTGAGGTAGTAAACTGGGATGAGCAGCAGAGGGGTTGGCGGGCAGGAGGCCCAAGGGTTGGGCGAGCATAGCTGCTTGGGAGCAGTGGTACAGCAGGGGAGGGGGGGGATTGAGCCCTTCCATGTCTTCTCTCTCCTGGGGGTACAGGGGACTGCTCCTGCGGCATCAGCAGGTGTCCCTGAGATACAGCCGCTCCTGCCGAAGAGGTGCGGCACAGGGCGATTGTGCCCCCCACGTTCTCACTGACAATGCCCCACACGCCCCCTTGTAACCTCTCCTGTTATGGAAAGGACTAGGCTTGCCAATTTTGGTTGGACATATTCCTGGAGGTTTCATCACATGATAATCTTTAATTAACGATCGATCTTTAATTCCTGGCGACTCCTGGAGGGTTGGTAATCCTAGAAAAGACTCCAGGTGCAGGTTTGGGGTGAGGAAGTGGGCTAGTTTCAGCCAGTACAGAGTAGAGCTGGTCTGAATCTTCTTTCCCCCTGTGGAAGTGTTTAATGAAAACACAAAAAAACTTTACAATTTCCATGGACTAAAGTCTTAGGCCAAAAGAACAACGGTTTCCATCATGAGCAGCCACTTCCTGCCAAAAAATTCATGGTGTCAAAAACCCAATTTTCTGTTGGACAAACTATTCTGAGGGAAAGTTAAGGTTGCCAGCTTTCTAATCCCTTAAAACCGAATACCCTAGCCCTGCCCCTTCCCCCAGGCCTTGCTCCCTAGAGGGTTCCACCATCTGCTGTCTCTGGGGCTCAGAGCAGAACTGCCCCAGCTAAGGTGTGTGCAGCCCTTCTATAGCCTCTGGTCCCTGAACACTCAGTGCCACCACTGTGAGGTGCTTTAAAGCACCAGCATGGCACTAGGGACAAGCTAGCTCTGGTACTTATGTGGCCCTCACCACCTCACAATCCTTAGTGCATTTACCCTCATGCGCCCCCGGGAGCAAGGGCAGTGCTAATAGCCCCATTGCGCGGGAAACCAAGGCACAGAGAAGCTAAGGGACTTGCGTAGGGTCACACAGACCACTATAGGACTTTTTGTTTTAATGGTGATGGAAAAATTGAACTGAGGCCTCCTGCAGCCCAGGAAAGTGCTCTAACCGGTGGCCCGTTGTGCTACAGGCTGGGATTGGGGTAGCTCAGTAGGGGGTGCTCTGCCTTCAGACTCAGTGCTGACCCCCACACCCCCTCTACCTCTTCACCCTCAAAGTCTGGGACTAGGTAAGCTGTACAGGCGCAAACAATCTCCACCCCTGGGGGGCGGCTGTCCCGCCTCCACAACCCGCTGAAATCCTAGTGTGGCTGAAGCCCCAGGCAAAAATCAGGGTAGTGAGACTCCTGTATCAAAGGGGGATCAGCCCCAAACAGCTTTCAGGCTCCGCTTGCCTAGTGAGACTCAGACTTCACCCTCGTGCTCCTCCTTCCCATGGGCTAGCAGCAGTGGCCACAGCACTCAGCTGTTCGAGTCCTACATGCAAGTATCAGAGCAGTCACAATTCCACCTGGCCTCCGAGTGCCCCCTCGTGGCTGGGTGCAATAATACCAGGTAACCATCTTAGTGTCCCTTCATAGGATCCTTAAAGATGCCAATGCAAGAACTGGGGCGGGGCGGGGGGGGGGAGGGCAATATTACCCCCTAGCTGAGGCTGATTTACTATCCCATGTAGCAAAAATAGTTCTTGAAAGCCCCAACCAGTCCCGGTCTCTCTCATCCAGTGCACACTGACAGTCTCCAACCTCAGTCCAACAACATGCCTCGTACCCCAGCTCCAGCACCTCCTGGGCTTTCCTTACGAAAACTGCCACCCCAGCCCTTCCAGACGGCGTCCTGCCCAGGCTTCCAAAGCTCTGCAAGCTAGGGTCCCCTCATTTCTCTCCTTCAGCCTCCTGGCCCTGCTCCTCCAGCTACTGCTGCCTTGGTTCGTAATTGCCCTCATTACGGTCCTGCTGATGCATCACATGCCGGCCGCAGTCAGCGCACAAGGCAGCTGCTCTGTACAGCGCGATGGCACGTTCGTGCCAGGCCAGCACACAAAGAAATCAGACATTTGCTTTCATCTGCAGGGAACACTGAGGGAGGTGATACCGGGAAGGGTGGGGCGGCAGCTTGACTGACGGAATCAGTGCAGCCTTGGCTTCTGCTTCAAAGGTGGCCATGTTCGAGGGGGCCTTTTAAAATGCTGAATTTGGCAACTGCTCAAGATTTCCAATGAGGCCTTTCTGACAAAGGAAGTGTGTGTCCTAGGCATCGCGGTCATGCAGCCAGCCTCAGCCCCCAGGCATGGAAACTAGGCCGGCCTATGTACCACTTAGGTCCCGCTGAAGTCCTCAAAATAGGGCTGACACGGGATTAAATTGTGCACATGTCCTCTGTCTGGAGGTGAATTTCACCAAAAGTCTGGGACCTCATTCTAGCACACTATGATCTCTTACTGAGGCGAACAAACCTTCATTAGCAGCTGCTCAGAGATTGTGTTGTTATTAAAATACATAGCACCTTAGGGTTTATAAATTACATTTTAGACTATTTGTTTAACCAGATGCTCACACACTCATTATAATCTTACGGTTATTAAATAATCTTTAAGAAAATTTAAAAATTAGGAAAGGCCCAAATTAAGGATGGGCCTGCACAACCTTAACTCTGCTCCCTTGTGAGTATGCATTATGCTACAGCCTTTCATGTTACATGAGCACATATTTTCCCCCCCACAAGCCTCCTGCTTCTTTCAGTGCACAGAATGGACAGTGCTCATATTTCTCTTTATTCTCTTCATTCAGTGGGTGGTCCCAGGTCTTACAGACAGCATGCCATTCAAACCTTGCCTTAAATACAGAATTAGTGATTGCCTCATCTGCTTTGCTACAGTGCTCTATTGGAGTATCTTATGTCTCTCTCCAAACATTAAGGAGCGTGTCTTTACAGCACCCTGCTGAGTGAGGTGGCCTTATTGGTCCCATTTTACACCAGGTGATCTGAGGCACAGAGATGAACTTCACAGTGGTCATAAGTGCAAGCTAATTGTAGAGGTCTAATTTGAGCCACACAGGGCTTGATTTTTCAGCATACTTAGCATTACCTAGCACTTCATATATTCAGCCCAGCCCTCCCGCTGACCTCCGTTACAGCTGTGACTGAGCAGCATGTCTGGAAATCAGGCCCCCCAAGTCTCAAGTCAGACATGCAGAAAACAAATAGTTTGGTTTAAATGACTTGCCCAGAGGGCTGTGGCACATGTAGGGATAGAATCCAGTTCTCCATGGCAGCATTCCAGTGCCTTACTCATAAGACCAGCTTGTCTCTTCCTGTAATTCCCTGCCTCGGTCACTACTCACTCTCCAAGCCTTTGAAGAGTAGTGGGCCCTTGGCGAGGGGAGGGGGGGATGTCTGCGCAGGCTCCCGCTCTGGATCCCTGATTCTCAACCTTTGACCTCATTCCTGTCCCTGTTTTTTTCCCCATTTGGTGTCCCCAGTATTTAGTTGCAGCCTGCATCTAATGGCTCCTCCCCCTCAGTTGGGGGAGGAGGGGCAGGGCTCTAGCTTTGGGCAGGCCTAGACCCAATTATCTCAGTACCTGCAAATAGTGCCAGTTTCTACCCCCAATGAAGCTGGGTATCCTGGGGACAACAGCCTCCTTCCTCCACACCCTGGTCCAGCCTGTGCATGGAATGAGGCAGCAGCTGAATGGAATTAGAGTTGCACGGGCAACCTCAAGTCTGCATCTCCAAGTCCTGAGTGCTTCACTTTGCAGTTTGTTCCTTTGATGTGGCTTTTTTGGCTGAAGGGGGATGGAGGCAGATACAGCTAGTGCTCGGCAGCAAAGGGCAGGAGAGACGCTGGAATCCTGCCTTCCATGCCAGGTTCTGTAGGAAAGTGGGCTCTAGTAGTTAGAGATGGGTCTGCTTCTGTTGTCCCCTCCCCAGCTCCTGCCCTATTCTCTCCTCTGCTGCCCCCCCCCCCCAGGCTCCTGCCTGTCCCCCTTCTGCTGCTCCAGGTTCTCCTTCAGCTTCTATCCCCCTTTGCTCCTAATCTCAAGTCCTACCCATGGTTCACAGCCCCAGCTTCTCTCCTCTCCCCCGTTTGCTCCTGCCCCTTCCTCCCTGTCCTCCTCTTGTACCCTCCCCACTCTTGGTCTCCTGTCCTCCCCCCCTTCCTACTCCACTCCTCATCTCCTGGCCCTGAACCCCATTCATTGCTCAGGTCCCCCCCATTTCTCATCTCTCTCTATTTGAGTCAGGCTGGTTTCTCCTCCCCCACGCTGCCTGGATTCCAGCAAGGGGAGCACTGAGAGCACTGGACAGTCTCCCTGCTCTCTGCTCTGGTTCCTGGGGCCCCATGTCCCACCTGGCTGCTGGGAAGATGGAGGAGCAATTCCAGGGAAAAGTTCTGCTCAGCCCTGGACTGGAGCATGCTGGATCTTCTGAGACTTTAGCTGCCAAACTCTAACCAGGCTCTCTACTGGAAGCTGACACTCTCCCAACCTGCGTGTATAACATTTTGATGACTTAACTGTGAACAGTATCTCTCCTTCCAGTGATTATCAGGGCCAACGGTTCCAGCAGCAGATAACGTTACCTCGGTCTTCCCTGTGCAGGGCTGGAACCTTTGGCTCCAACGAGGCCGCCTGACTACCCTGGAAATTATCCCTCATTTTGGACAGTGGCGTAGCTGCACAACTGCAAGCTCCTACGAGCCAGGAAAAGCTACGAGTGGGAATTTAACAGTGCTTGAAACCTGGGTAGGCTGCACCAGTGCAATTAGCAGCTTTGCCAACTATGCCAAAGCTTTGCCCCAGTATAAATACACTGATGACTGAAGTGGGGGCTAATTCCCTCTGAAGGCAGGCCTAGAGCTCCCCTGGATGCAGCTAAAACCAGTGGGAGTCAGCTGTCGGAATTTTTTGCTAAAACTCCTTAGTATAGACCCAGCCACTGAGGTGGAATGATGGGTTTGCCCGCCAGCTGCCACTGCTGTTTCGCTGGAGCATGGCTAGGTTAGCAGGGCAGCAGCACCCACATTTCTAGCAGAAAAATGTTTGCGGGGGGGGGTGTTTCAGTTTTAAATGGAAGCTTCAAATTGGCCTTACACTGCAGAACGCAACCCAAACGGCAAATCTGCAATCCTCTCCCCAGTCTTCTCCTCTCCCTGAATGAGGCAGGGGTTTTGCATAGGACTCTGCTGTGTTTTTACAATGAGCTTTGTGCCAGTCTCTCTCATGCAAAAACTTGTCAGGGCGGCAGCAGCTCCTGCCATGGCAGGGGACCCAGCGCAGGCCAACCAGAGAGAACAAAGATGGAGAGGGTTGCTAACTTCCTGGCAGATACCCCATGCCTCCTCAGCTGCGATTGTTCTGTTTTTCATGTCTCCCCTCCCTGCACTCTCCCTCCACAGCCACAGGCAAAAGCTCCTGAATGGATTCACAACCCTCCTTGTCTTAAGTGGGGCTTATTTACACTTCCACTAATGGTAATTGAAGGATGAGTTCAAACTCAACCCAGAACAAGCTTACATCCAGCTCAGAACACATTGGTCTCCTTTCTAAATTCTAAGGCTTGGGGGCTGGGATTTTTTGTTGTTGGCATAATCCGGACCCCTTTGCCACCCGCCCCCACAGGTCCCCTCTCTTGCTGAGTGAGAGTTCCAGCTAGCACGCCTCCAGTGAATACAAGCGTGCAAGAGTTTCAAGCCCTAGCACAGGCCAGCAGGAGAGGGCAAGATCTAGGCTGCTGGAATGGGGCCAGGGCTGGCCCAGCTCCCTTGTTTCCAAGGAGCCTAGGCTACTTCTTAGAAGGGAGTTCAGAATAAATTCAAGCTGGCACCGTCTTCTTTAGTTGTACCTGCTGAGTTGTGACACTGATCCTTGAATAATGCACAGTGTTCTTGTGAAGTAGGAGCCTTCGGAAGTAAGTGAAGCCACTCTCCACCCCCAGCGAGAAGGCAGGCAGGTGACAGGGGATAAGCAATGGCAGGAGCAGTAACAACACAGGGCAGAATGTGTGTCATTCACACCTTCCCCACCCCCAGAGAGTCAAAGCCAGTGAGCAACGCTCTATGCCCCTTCCCCATACTTCACCACCCACATGCCTGCAATTTAACACGACTTAGAAACGCAGGGAGAGACCAAGCGTAGGACAGCTAGGAAACGTTCCACTGGCCAAGGGCTGTCCTCTGCAGCTGGGAGCAGGGTAGCCAAGCGAGCAGCAGCCGAGCCCAGCAATGTCGAGACTTCTCAACTGATACATTAGGACCCCGCTGACTCCCTTTCCAAACAAACTCCTGTGAATTATAGGGAGATAATGGCTGGTTAGCTTGGCACACTTCAAGCAGAGGGCCAAGAGCTGATGAGTGAGTTAAGTGAGATGGCTCAGTGTGCTCCCCTTTGAGGGGGACTTCCAGAAGACAACTCTTCCAAGTAGAGAAGCAGGGTACAGGGGCATCCCAGGAGTTAGTGGATGCTGAAGCCTTGAGGCCAGATGAAGCTTAGCTCATTGCTATGGCAGTGAGAGACCGAGAAGGGCATTATGAGAGCAGCAGCCTACAGCCAATATGCACCTGGACTGGCTATGCACCCTTGTTCTACTATAGTAGAACCTCAAAGATACGAACTGGTCGGTCAACCGGACACCATGTGAAACCGGAAGTAAGCATTCAGGCACAAGCAGAGACCCAAAAAAAAAAAAAAAAGCAAACATAGTACTGGCCTATACTGCATCTTAAAGGTAGGTAAATCTGGGCTGCCTGTCCCCACCCCCACGTGCAGGGCAGCCACTGACCCCTACGAGGTGAAGACACTGGGACTGCCAGGCCAAGGCAGCCAGAGCCAGCAGAGCAGGAGAGCGCTAGGGTCTCCACGTTTTTCACCCCTTCCTCCCGCAACCGGGAGGGGGCCCGTGCTGTTTGCACCTCCCCTCCCCCAGGCGGGACAGACAGACCCTGGGTGGGAGACAAGCTTCCAAACTCAGTCTGACTCAGGGAAAGAAGCTGCCTGCAAGGAAGCTGCTGGCGCTGTGGAGGGAGCTCAGCTGGTGCTGAAGCCTGGCCTAGAGTGTCAGCAGCTGGATCTGGAGCCCGAACTGCGCTTCGTTCAGAGTTATGAACATGTCAGTGTTACGGACACAACCTCCATTCCCGAGGTGTTCGTAACACTGAGGTTTTACTGTACGGAACAGCCTCGGCGTACGCCCGGGAGTGCCAAGGTTTAAGGGCTTTGCCGCCCACATTGTTTACTAAGATTGCTTCCATGTAAACAGAGCATTTGTTTCTTAAATGAGTCTGCTTTGGGAGGCCTACTCCCCTCCTGCAGTTGCAGTCCTGTGTCCCCGCCCCACCCGCAGTGTGACAGAGAAGAGCAAAGGCTACGTCTCTTTGGGGTGTGCCTGGCTGCGGAGGAGGAACAAAGACTATTTGAAGGTTGTGTTTGTAGCAATGAAACCACAGGTCAGAACAAAAACAGGACTCTGCAGCTGGAACTGGGAGCAGGGTAGCCTAGAGGAGGACTCCTGACCTGGGCCCATCCGAGGAAGAGGCAGAAAGGAGCCTGGGAAAGCAGTGAAATTGCTGAAGTCCCACAGATTTGTTCTGAACAAACCAACTGCTCCACTCACTATCTTGCAGCTGGGGGATAGACAGCCCCCTCCCAGAGCATTTACTGCTCTAGCATCGAGCTATTGAACCTCAGGAAACACAGCATGGCCTCAGCTCAGCAGCTGAGCAGGCTGGGGATCTTTGCGTCACGCAGAGCTATCCTACAGGCGGCGAGGGGCCCCCTCTGTGCTCTGTCCCTACCCCACCACAGCTTCTGGCAGCCTTCGGAGACGTTCCTTGAGTCTCTTGGTGGGTGACAGAGAACAGGTTCTCGGATAGTCGTCCCTGCCTATTAGCCCCCAAGGGAGGTCATTCCCACGTCTACCAGCCTAATGGTTGGGGATCATGCTTGAAACCTCAGGGAGTTCAGAGCCTGTGGTCAGCAAAGGAGCAGTGCCTCAGGCTGAGTTAGCTGGAGCTGCTGCAGTCCCTGCTGGTACAGACACTACAGAATTACCAGGAGCTCTGCCCGCTGCGAGAGGGTAAATTCCTGCCTCCGTATGCAGCTCGGTCTCTCTCCCCACCCCTGCAGCAGCCCAGCTTGCTCCCTTTCCTTGTGTCTCATCTCTACTTGCTGCTTCTTGGTCTGCCTTCCTCTGGTCACTGTCTGGGGCACACAGTCTTAGAGGGTAAGCTCATCAGTTGTTTAGGCAATACCCCCACTATTAAATAAGCCTGATATAGCCCCGGTCCTCCTCCCCCAGGGATTAACCTCAAGCCCCACAAATCCTTTATTTGCTATATGGTGGAGGGGAAAATGGTGGATAAAGGGATGGACTGTTGCCAAGCAACTATAAATCAGTTGTTCTTCCCTGTTTAGCGATTTCACAAAGGACATTCCTGTCCGGTACCGTTCCAGCAGAATGCATGCCAGAGGTGTCTGTCTTTGGGGTCCTCCGTGGGGCACCATGCTTTCCAAAGGAAGCGTGCATGGGGCGGATAGGCTGCAGCCTGTAAGCTGCTTCTGATGCTCCCTGCTTGGAGCAGCAGTTGTTGAGGGTGGTGGTGGGGGGGCAGGGGAGGGAGTTGAATATTATTTTCATGTACCTGCGTTTGCTACAGATTATCCTCGGTCAGGTTTCAGGAAGAAGCCAAGTGATGGCTCTTCAAATAAGACACAGTTACCTTTTCCGTAACTGGTGTTCTTGGAGATGTGTTGCTCATGTCTATTCCACAATAGGTGTGTGTGCTCGCCCCGTGCACTGGTGGTTTTTCCCCAGCAGTACCCATGGGGGGAGCGCCCCCCACAACCCCTGGAGTGGCGCCTGCCTGGTGCGGTATAAGGGGAGCTGCGCGCTTCCCCCACCCTCAGTTCCTTCTTGCCAGACAACTCCGACGGAGGGGAAGGAGGGTGGGATATAGAATAGACATGAGCAGCACATCTCAAAGAACACCAGTTACGGAAATGGTAACTGTCTTTTCTTCTTCGAGTGATTGCTCATGTGTATTCCACAATAGGTGATTCCAAGCTATATCCGTTGGAGGTGGGTAGGAGTTCACAAGTTCCCAGGACGGAGGACAGCCCTGCCGAACCCAGCGTCGGCCCTGGTTTGGGAAACGATCACATAGCGTGAGGTGAACGCGTGAACTGAAGACCACATGACGGCCCTACAGATATCCTGGATGGGGATGTGGGCCACGAAGGCAGCTGACGAGGACTGAGCCCGAGTCGAGTGGGCCCTCACAATGGGCAGCGGCGGGATCCCCGCCAGCTCGTAACAGGAATGGATGCACGAAGTGATCCGATTGGAAAGCTGCTGAGTGGAAATCGGCTGGCCCCTTGCGCGCTTGGCCGAGGCGACGAACAGTTACAGGGACTTTCTGAATGGCTTGGTCCACTCGAGGTAGAAGGCGAGAGCCCGCCGCACATTGAGCGCGTGGAGACGGCGCTCCTCACTGGATGCATGAGGCTTGGGGCAGAGGACCGGTAGAAAAACGTCCTGACCCATGTGGTAGGCGGAGACCACCTTCGGGAGGAATGCAGGGTGTGGGCAGAGCTGGACCTTGTCTTTATGAAAGGACTATGTACAGCAGCTTGGGCCCTGAGCTCCGAGACTCGCCTGGCCAACGTGATTGTAACCAGGAAGGCCACCTTCCATGAGAGGTGAGACCAGGAGCACGTGGCCAGTGGTTCAAATGGGGGCCCCATGAGACAAGCCAACACCAGGTTTAGGTCCCACTGCGGGACCAGGGGGGTCTAGAATACAGAAAAAGATGGTCCAAATCCTTAAGGAACCGGCCAGTCATAGCATGGGAAAATACCGTGTGCCCCTGCACCGGTGGATGGAAGACTGACAGGGCTGCCAGGTGCACCTTGACTGACGAGGGCGCCAGACCCTGGGATCTCAGGTGGAGGAGGTAATCAAGGATAAGCTGGATCAGGGCGGTCACCGGGGAGATACCCTGGTCTGCCGCCCACCTAGAAAACCAGGACCACTTCGCCAAATAAGTGCGGCGAGTGGAGGGCTGTCTGCTTTCGAGGATGACACGCTGAACCTGCTCTGAGCACGTCCTTTCCTCTCCACCTAGCCACTGAGCAGCGACGCGGCGAGGTGAAAAGCCGCCAGGTTGGGGTGGAGGAGGTAGCCCTGGTCCTGAGAGAGCAGGTCCAGGCGGAGCAGCAACGGCCAAGGCAGAGCTACTGCCAGGCCCGTGAGGGTCCCATACCAATGCTACCTGGGCCATGCCGGGGCAATCAAGAGGACCCGGGCCTTGTTCATCTTTATCTTCTCCAGGACCCTCCTGATTAGAAGGAACAGGGGAAAGGCGTAGAGAAGCTGGCCTGACCAGGACAGGAGAAAGGCATCTGAGATAGCGCCCCTCCCCAGGTCCCCCCTGGAGCAGAACCGGGGGCATCGCCGGTTTTGCTGAGTCGCGAACATGTCCACCTGGGGAGTTTACCAGCTGCGGAAGAGCCAGTGGGCCACTTCTGGGTGGAGGGACCACTCGTGTTGTGAGAAAAAGTCCCTGCTGAAGTGATCTGCCCTCTCATTCTGGGCACCAGGTAGGTGGAAGGCCTTCAGGTAGATGTCGTGGGCTATACAGAAGTTCCACACCCTGAGGGCTTCACGGTAGAGGATTGGGCCCTGCCTTGCCAGTTGACATAGAACATTGAGGCCGTGTTGTCCGTGAGAACCCTGACTACCTTGCCCTCCAGGTGCGAGTGGAGGGCCATACACGCCAGCCGCATTGCCCTGAGCTCCTCAACGTTAATATGTAAGGTCAGGTCTTGAGCCGATCACAGGCCTTGGGTCTGAAAGTTCCCCACATGGGTCCCCCAACCTAGGTCCAATACATCTGACACCAGCTCCAACGACGGGGCCCTGTCCCTGAACGGGATCCCTTGGAGCATATTGTTTGGGATGGACCACCACCACAGGGAGATGATCACAGAGTCTGGCAAGGTGAGGAACTTGTCCATCCTGTCTGTAGCCTGGAAGAACTTCGAGGCCAACCAGAGCTGGAGGGACCTCATCGTGAGTCTGGTGTAATGGACCACGTACGTGCACACCAACATGTGACCCAAGAGTTTTAGGCAAACCCTGGCTGTTGTCACCGGAAACCTCGTGACCAAGTTGATGAGACCTTTCAGGGTCTCGAATCTGTCTGGTGGGAGAGAGGTCCTGGCTGACACTGCATCCAGGAGCACTCCGATAAACTCTATGCGTTGGACCGGGACTAACATGGACTTGGTGTTGTTTACCAACAGGCCCAAGGTGGTGCACATGGACAGGAGTAGCACCACGTGATCCCTCACCTGCAATCAGGAGGTGCCCCTGACAAGCCAATTGTCCAGATAGGGAAATATCTGGACCCCCTGCTGTCTGAGGTAGGCTACCACCACTGGCTTGCATTTTGTAAACACCCTGGGGGCAGTGGACAGACCAAACGGGAGGACCGTGAATTGGTAATGATTCTGTCCCACCACGAAATGGAGGAAGGGCCTGTGCCCCTCGAATACGTGGATGTGGAAGTACACATTCTATAGATCGAGGGCAGCGTACCAGTCCCTGGGATCCAGGGTGGGGATGATGGAGGCCCAGGAGACCATGCGGAACTTGAGCTTCACCATGTACTGGTTCAGACCTCGGAGGTCCAGGATGGGCCTGAGCCCCCCTTTGGCCTTTGGGATAAGAAAATAACAGGAGTAATACCCCTTGCCCATGAACTCCTCGGGCACCGCCTCTATCACTCCTAGACCTAGGAGCTGCCCCACCTCCTGCTTGAGCAGAGCTTCATGTGAGGGTTCCCCTGGGGGGTGGCTGGGCAGGGAGGAAGTAAACTGGAGGGTGTAACCCTGGGAGATGGTGTTGAGGACCCATTGGTCCGAGGTTAGTCGTGACCATCCCGGGAGGAAAGCTCACAACCAATTGGAGAAGGGGAGTTTTATTTGGGGTGGATCCCTGATGAGGACTGCTGGGGTGCCCCTAAGCGTCCCGTCAAAAACGCCTTTTCCCCGCCTGCTTGCCCTTGGAGGACCCAGGCTCGGGGGCAGGCTGAGGCTGCCTCTGAGGGAGTCTCTTATAGTCCCGCTGCTTTTTATGGGCAGCCTCATACTTTGGGAGGGCAGCCTGGATGGGAGTCTGCTGCAGTTTGAACTTAGGTTTTGCCGGAGCCGGGACACAGAGGCCCAGAGTCTGGAGGGTCGCGCAGGAGTCTTTCATGCCGTGCAGCCTTGTATCTGTTTCCTCCGCAAACAGAGCTTTCCCGTCAAATGGGAGATCCTGCATGGAAGACTGTGCCGTGCTGGGACAGCCCAGAGAGCAGGAGCCGTGACGCCCATCCCATGGACACCGTGGAGGCCACTGATCGTGCGGCCGTGTCCGCAGCATCCGAGGCTGCCTGCAGGGACGCCCTAGTGGCCGCTGCCCCTTCCTCCACTAGCACTTTGAACTCCTTCCTATCGCGCTTCTGGAGGGAGTCCCGGTGACTAGTGAAAGCAATGCAGGAGATTTTAATGGGCTGTTTTAAGAAAATGACATTATGTCATGTTGCGGGGGGTGGGGTGGGGTGGAAGGAATCTCCCAGAATAGCTGCAGTCAGAGTTGGCAATTCTAGGTAAGAGGTCAGGCAGATTTTTCTTCTTTAATCTCATACTCACTAGAGTAGAGGGTGTTACACCTCCTCTTGGAGCGTCTGTTTTTGTCCGGTGTTGAAAGGGAGAGACCAGACAAGATGGAGGCACTGGCCTGACAGGAGTAAATAAAGGAAGGCAACCAACTGCTCTGTATCTCAGAGATGACAATCGGGGCCCTAATCCAAGAACTCTCACTGGACTCCCGATTAGTAAGGGCCAGCTTTGCAGAAGAACTCAGAACATTTGGTGCACAATGGACATTGAATTCTTTGGAAAACGTGGCTCCCAGTATTAGGAATAAATTGAGCATAAATAAATTGGAGAATTGGTCTGAAATGAACAAGATGAAATCCAGTAAAGTCCAGTGCAAAGTGCTATACTTCAGAAAGAAAAATCAAATGCACAACTACAAAATGGGGAACCACCATCCAGGCCAGGGGTGAGCAAACTATGGCCCATCAGACCTTTTAATCTGGCCATCGAGCTCTTGCCAGAGAGTGGGGTCGGGGGCTGGCCACGCTCTGCCCATCCAGCGCTCCCCAGCCCCCGACTCACAATTCCTTGATGAGCACCATCTTCCCACACGTAGAGCCACACTGCGCAGGCGTGACCGGCCCTGCTTACCCAGATTTCACCACGCTATTTCTGGAATTGGAACCCCGCCCCTAGGCGGCAGCACACTCAATCCCCAAAGCATCAGCCTCCTTGCTCCAGTGTCCACCCAAACTAGCCAATGATCAAGGCCAGCAGCATCACAGGACACCGCCCCTAATCAAGTCCAATTAGGAGCTGCAAGCTCCTTCATGGACCAATCCCTGAGGCACCACTCCTCCAAGAGACTCACCTCATTACTCATCAGCCAATCATTGCAGCCCAGACCCTCCCAGTCTCCTATGACCCCACTCTCGAAACTGCCCAGGGTCCGTACCTGTCCCAGCTACGGTGCCTCGGCCTGTGGTGGTGGTTGGTATGGCTGCCTTGGTGTCCCTGCTGGCCTAGGAGTCCCCAGTACTGCTCCTGTAGAGCCCTCCCCTCCCCCCACTGTGCCACACCCCATGAGTCCCCCTCCCCCCACCTTGGTAATTTTGTGAGCATTCATGGTCCACCATACAATTTCCATACCCAGTTGTGGCCCTCAGGCCAAAAAGTTTGCCCACCCCTGGTCTAAGCAGTAGTACTGCTGAAGAGCATCTAGGAGGAGCAAATTGAATATGAGCCACATGTGATGTATTTGCCAAAAAAAAAAAAGGCTAATGTCATTCTGGGGTGTATTTACTAGGGTGTTGTATGGAAGATACAGGAGGCAATTGTCCTGCTCTACTTGGTGCTGGTGAGGCCTCACCTGGAATACTGTGTCCGATTCTGGGCACCACACTTAAGATGTGGACAAACTGGAGACAATCCAGAGAAGAGCAACAAAAAGAAGTGATACAAAACCTGACCTATGAGGAAAGGTTAAAAGAAACTGGGCATGTTTAGTCTTGAGACAAGACTGAGTGAGGACCCGATGACCATCTTCAAATATAAAAGGGGTACTTGTGGCACCTTAGAGACTAACCAATTTATTTGAGCATAAGCTTTCGTGAGCTACAGCTCACTTCATCGGATGCATACTGTGGAAAACGTAGAAGATCTTTTTATACACACAAAACATGAAAAAATGCCTCCCCCCACCCCACTCTCCTGCTGGTAATAGCTTATCTAAAGTGATCACTCTCCTTACAATGTGTATGATAATCAAGTTGGGCCGTTTCCAGCACAAATCCAGGGTTTAACAAGAACCTCTGAGGGGAGGGGGTAGGAAAAAACAAGGGGAAATAGGTTACCTTGCATAATGACTTAGCCACTCCCAGTCTCTATTCAAGCCTAAGTTAATTGTATCCAATTTGCAAATGAATTCCAATTCACCAGTCTCTCGCTGGAGTCTGGCTTTGAAGTTTTTTTGTTGTAATATCGCAACTTTCACTGTTGTAATCGCTTAACCAGAGAGATTGAAGTGTTCTCCGACTGGTTTATGAATGTTATAATTCTTGACATCTGATTTGTGTCCATTTATTCTTTTACGTAGAGACTGTCCAGTTTGACCAATGTACATGGCAGAGGGGCATTGCTGGCACATGATGGCATAGATCACATTGGTGGATGTGCAGGTGAACGAGCCTCTGATAGTGTGGCTGATGTTATTAGGCCCTGTGATGGTGTCCCCTGAATAGATATGTGGGCACAGTTGGCAACAGGCTTTGTTGCAAGGATAGGTTCCTGGGTTTGTGTGTATAAAAAGATCTTCTACACTGTCCACAGTATGCATCCGATGAAGTGAGCTGTAGCTCACGAAAGCTTATGCTCAAATAAATTGGTTAGTCTCTAAGGTGCCACAAGTACTCCTTTTCTTTTTGTGAATACAGACTAACACGGCTGTTACTCTGAAATCTTCAAATATGTTAACTATTATGAAGAGGGCTGTGATCAACTGTTCACGTCCACTGAAAGTAGGACAAGTAATCAGTAATCTGCAGCATGGGAAATTCAGGTTAGATATTAGGAAACAAACTTTCTAACAAGGATAGTTAAGCACTGAAAAAGGGATTCCACAAGCTCCCTTGGAAGGCTGTCACTAGAGGTTTTTAGAAACAGGTTGGACAAACGTCTGCCAGGGATGGTCTAGGGGGTTACTTGGTCCTGCCTCAGGACATTGATGGCCCTTCCAGTCCTACATTTCTTGGATTCTGTGTGTATGAACAAATAGAAAAAAAGCAATACTGTTTTAACCTGAAACTCCTCTACCTTGAGAGAGAGAGAGAGAGAGAGAGAGAGAGAGAGAGAGAGAGAAAGAAGCTGTGTTTCTATAGAGGATAGCCATAGCTTGTGGCTCATTTTTAAGCAGCCTCCCTGATTATCCTCTGTCTTTGAATGTCCGACCTTTCGGTTTAAGAAATTTTTCTATCTTAACTGTATTTAATAAAAATCCACCTTCTAGTTTATTTTCACCGTATTACTTGATAAGATCCCCCTCGGTGTGGGAGGACAGATGTAATTACAGGCTCGATGACTTAACTCAGCTACATGTTGCCCTGCCATAAGCAGGAGACAAGGAAGTAAAGGATGGTGCAGGAACTGGTGATTATTAGTGTTGAGACAAAAAGCAAACAACGCTATTTTCAGTTGAAGTTACACTATCACAAAGGAAGGGACCAGCACTCAAAGAAGAAAGGAAGGTTACTTACCTGTCAGTAACTGCAGTTCTTCAAGAGGTGTGGTTCCTGTAGGTATTCACAGTGAGTAGGTATGTGTTTCAAGCACCCAGGACCAGACATTTTTCAATAGCTGGGCCCAGTGGTCTGTACCTGCGCCTTTCACTTCCTTACTCCCTCATCTGAGGGCATGGGGATGGCGCGGACTGACCACCTCTCCAGTTCCTACTTTACCACCAACCTGATAGAATCAGAGCAGAGGAAGGAGGACAGGACATGAATATCCACAGGGACTGCATATCTCTAAGAACTCCACTTACCATAAGGGAAGTAACCTTTTTTTCTTTTTGGAGCCCTGGTCCCCATGGATAATTCACTCTGGGTGACTCCTAAGTTGTATTAATTGAGGCCAGTGGGAGGATGTGCTCTGCACCCCAGTTTGGAGGATTGCTGAACCTTAAGGAAGCATCCCTGGCGAAGCTTAAATCAAGGCATAGTGCCTGGTAAATGAATAGGAGGACTTGTGGCACCTTAGAGGCTAACAAATTTGAGCATAAGCTTTCGTGAGCTACAGGAATGCATCCGATGCAGTGAGCTGTAGCTCACGAAAGCTCATGCTCAAATAAATTGGTTAGTCTCTAAGGTGCCACAAGTCCTCCTTTTCTTTTTGTGGATACAGACTAACACGGCTGCTACTCTGAAACCTGGTAAATGAATGGAGCCCCAGGTGGCTGCTCTACAGCTCTCCAAGAGTGGGGTTCCTTGCAGATGAGCCACAGAGGCAGCCTGAGCTCTGGTACAATGAGCCCTGCCAGACTGAGGGGGGAGGGGATTCCACAAGATCAAAGCAGAGGCGGATGCAGATGGATTGTCAGCTGAGGGCTGAGCCAAAAGTTGAATAATGAAGTCTGTCACTGTGGCAAACCTGTCTTGAGGTAAGTAGCCCGTCTCGTAGAGAGTCTAGATTTGCTCCAAACAATTTTATAGTAGTTGTGGGTGTTAAAGCTGACTTTCCTAGATTTCCCAGAAGCCCCAAGGAGTGACACAGGTCAAGTAAGGTGGTGACTGCTACCTGTACCTCCTGATACAATCGTCCCATGAACAGCCAGTTGTCTAGGTAGAGAAATACAGGGATGCAAAGGTGCATTGCCCTCACAGCCATGATGTTGGTAAAAACCCTCGGGGCCTCTGAAAGGCTGAAGGGGAACACCTTGTTTTGGAAATGCTCTAGGTCCACCGTAAAACCCAGGAATCTCCTGTGCACTGAGTGAAGGTCTATATGAAAATACTGTAGGCATCTTTCAAACTGAGACCTGCAAAAAGTCACCTTTGTTCAGGGAGGGGATTGTGTTGCCGAGGACAACTATCCTAAATCTTGAGGGGCAGATGAAGTCATTCACCTACCTTAGGTCCAGGATGGGTCTCCAGCCCCTCTTCTTTTGGGGGATTAGGAAGTATTTGGAGTTAAAGTCCCTCCCCTTGTAATGAGGAGGTACTGGCTCCCTAGCCCCTAAATGAATTGGAGAGTCCAGCTCCTGTTTGAGAATACTCTTGGCAGAGGAGTCCCTGAATAGGGACAGGGAAATGAGTTTTCGGTGGCATAGGGAAGGAATTTGATCATATTGCTGGATGCAATGATGTCTAAAAACCCATTTGTTTGATGTCAAACTGCCTCATCAGAAGGAAATGTGCCAGGCAGCCTCCAAGAGGTGGGGGAGAGTCATGATGTGTGGATTGGTTGATAGCTCTTGAACATCCCCTTGGTAGACTGCTGAATCTACAGAGGGAATAGTGGTGGGGTGGGTGTGTCTGCCAGACTGCATGCACTGGCATTTTCTCAGTGGGTCATAGGTCCTCTGGTGACACAATGATAGTGTTAAAAAGAAACTCGAGAGGCGGTCGGTCCATGCCACCTCTTATGTCCTTGGTTGCAAACACAAGGCGGTGAAGGCATGGATCAACAGACACTGCTACTGAAAAATTTCTGGTCCTGGGTGCAGCATGCATGTACAGCCACTACGAATACTCACAGGGATCAGCACATGAAAGTCTTTGTAGGATAGTTTAGCCTTCTTGATGTCTTACCATTCTGCGCTGTCCATCATATTTTGACCAAGGGTCTGAGTACACCTCCACCTAATTAGCACTTGTGCTTTTAAAAGCTGGGAATATATTCATATAAACTCCACTCCACCCAGCAATTACCTTCAGCATACTCTGATGTAACTACCTCAATACCATGTGCTTCTGGCATCACTGGGGTTGAAGACAGGGGTGAGATCTTTACACAGGAGAGTGATCACACAGATAGAATTAGACCAGGAACCATAGCCATCCATTCAGCCCCATGGTGAAAGCTGTGGCATAGACAAACTCACTACGTCCCCTAACCCTACCGATTCTGCTAGTACAAAAGGCCAGAGAACAAGAGCCAAGATATACGCACACACTCCTACTGATAAAACAGAAAGGAGCTCCAAGTAATAATGTAATACCATTAGAGTGGCCATGCGCACTGGAAAAAAGCTGATTACCATATCCATATAATTACCAGAGTTTTATTCATTTATTCTAAATGGCATATGTAGAGATTCAGTTTGAACTTGGAGAAGCCTTTCTGTTCTCTAAAGTAGCCGTTCGCAAGTCTACGTAACACCAAGTCTAAAATGCAAGAAATGGACCAGGATCAAGCTGGAAGAGACCTGCATTTTCTAGTCTAAAAACCTCCAAATGCAAGGACACCATCTAGTAGGTCGGCCAGGTCATTTTCACCACTGGGGCACAGTGCTTAGGATGACATTCCATGTATCTAAGCACTCCAGAAGCTTTGAGTCACATTCCACTGACTGTCCTATTTCCACACAGGGAGAGGTTTTCTTAAACCGTGTGGCACAGTCGGTTCTCTAACTCCAGGAGGGCATTAACAAGCACGTATCTGGCAGCAGGGAAGTGAGTTAAGGGCAAAAGAGCAGATGAAGGCATGGAACCTTTGATCCCTCTTTGCCATCCCACCATTATGCCCTGTCCAAGCTTGGCAGACGCGAACAGGTGTAAGACCCAGAGCTTTGCTTGTAGATATATACCAGGTTACACATGCCATCGTTACATTTTAGAAATGCACTTTTTGTTACTGCTAGAGCATTTTTTAAAAAAAATGTATTTGTTGCTGCTTTCGTTTCAGAGCGCACCCAATTTGTAGCGGCATAAGGGAGGGACCTACCAAAGCACACTATGATCACAGAAGCTTGTAGAAGCAGCCTTGAGTGAGTCCCATACGCTACAGCCAAGTAGAGAGCGAGATTATACATCAGAACATACAAGAAAGGGTGTCTAACAAACCATACATCGTATATTACTGTTTCCCTCCCCAAACACATTAAATAAAGACTACCTCTTTAGGCAGTGGGAAGTAACAGGCAGGAGGATACTTTCACCCTTTAAAACAGAGCGCTCTTGTGAAGCCAGTTCTTCAGTCTACACAAAGTAGGAGTGCCCAGTAACCAGACTGCTAGCTTCTTTACCAACAGAAGGGCCCCACTTACACTGACAAGTTTGCTACGGTAGAGAATCACAACAGAGACAATGCCACATCCTCCTTCATATGACTTTCCTCTCCCACAATGCCTAGAAAACTTTTTTGGACCATGGCTAGGCAGATGGTAGGTAGACTACTGCTCATTATACACTGCATCTTCCATTTACCATCACCTTATGCTTCTACCCACTCACAGAATATCAGGGTTGGAAGGGACCTCAGGAGGTCATCTAGTCCAACCCCCTGCTCAAAGCAGGGCCAAATCTCCAATTTTTGCCCCAGATCCCTAAATGGCCCCCTCAAGGATTGAGCTCACAACCCTGGGTTTAGCAGGCCAATGCTCAAACCACTGAGCTATCCCTCCCCCACTTTCTCTATCCCTCCCCCACTTTCTCAAAGCAGGACCAATCCCCAATTTTTGCCCCAGATCCCTAAATGGCCCCCTCAAGGATTGAGCTCACAACCCTGGGTTTAGCAGGCCAATGCTCAAACCATTGAGCTGTTCCAAGGCTGGGTCAGACACTGTTTTGCATGTTATCATAATCAAAGTGAGCAAGCTCTCTACGGAAGGGAATGTACCTCTATGGCACCTAGCGAACTAAGGCCCTGATCCTTGCTTGGGGCTTAAGCGCTACTGTAATACAACCAACATAACAGCAGCTCAGGCCAATTTATAACTTGTTCGGTCACCTGTGCAGACTGCAGCAAACCATTAATCCTCCTGTGTTAGAGTATGACTCCCTGCCATTGTAGGTTTTCCTATGCATATGGACCCACCCTAGGAAGCTGATGCGTAGATTGGAAGTCACAAAGTGCAAGAGACAAAAGCAAAAGGGCACCAGCAAGGTGCCATCTTTTTACTAGTCTACAATGGCAGCAAGGTTCGCATTACAAAGTGTTGGGCATCAGTCTAGATATAAGGCTTCCTGTGGAATTCAAGTCACATTTTAAAAAAACAACCTAGGGAAGATTAACAAACATGGGGCTAGACAGCTTCTTACTTCTGCCCTGGAGCTAAAGTGAAGTAAAGGAGACTAGATCATTGCAGGAAGTTTCGCACAATTCAAGATTTAAGAACAAGATCATGTTAATTGTAGCACTGTATGTACAATTAAAAAAATCACATCCACATACTATTAGATAATTAGAGCTATAGAAACCTCTATTAAGCACAGTTTCAAGAAATAGGCTTTAGGTTTAGGATTTTCATAACCACTATAGATTTCCTGTAATTCCAATCACTTCAGTTGTGGCTGTTTCCTTCGAGAATCTCCTTAGACTACTAAAAACAAGAAGCTCCATCTGTGAAAGGGAAAAATACTCAGCATTATTCCTTCTCCCTCCCATCCACCCCCCAAATTATTAACACTATTGCTATATTATTAGGCTGATCTTAAACTAGAGGTTGGGAACAGTCTTTCCTCTTTTCCCACTACCTTGAGAACAGAGGTTGTACCTACTTTCCATTCGGGGGCTGACTGGGGAAAATGAGAGTGGTCAAGCGGTAAGGACACCTGAAACAGAACTGTTTCTGCACTGAATGGACCAGAACCACTCCCAAGATGAAACAAAGTTGCCCGCCTCCCAGCGTTTATAGTCAAAATGACAAGGATCAGCACAGGGCTGTGGGAGGCACAAGGAGAGAGTTTATTTATTAGGTTTGATGTATTGCTGCCCTTTGAATAAATCAAAATGACTTGAGCCTAGGAGGCCAGCTGGATCGTATCTTCATAACATCTAAAACCAAATTTAATTCCTGGACTCAAGAATAATCGAGGTGGTGATAACATCCCCTTTCATGGTCAGAAGCCTATTTCAATGTCAATGACTGTGCTATTAGCTCTAGATCAGGAGGTAGGTCTGTTGCTACCATGTCACCCTATTAGGGGAAAAAAAATTAATTTGCATGTGCAAATTAAATCTCCCCAACTGTTGACTGGCTCTCAAGGGGTTACGAGGTATGCTGGAGAAATGGGAGACTTAGATTGCATTCAAACCCTTGAACACTGAAATACACTAGTACACAATCACGCACATACAGTACGTCTACAGACCCACAGTCTAGTGCATCAGTTCACAGATATTACAGAGAAGTCACGTCCATGTCGTTTAAACAACTCAGCTGTGCCCTAGACGTTAAGAAGCCCATTAAAAAAACAAAAACCAAGAATATGGTCTTTTTTTTTTTTTTAAAGGGGGGAAATATCAGAGCTATAAACTGAGGTTAGTTTTGAATTTTGTTTTATTTTATCAGCCAACTGTCCTTGCTTTATTAAACCTTATTCCTGCAGGAAAGTAAGGAGATACTGATATAACAAAAGTCTGGCAGAGAGGTATACACTTGCTTCTGATTATCTACCATGGCTTGAGACACTGACAATATATCTTACCCACCATAAACCCATTATACATGCCCTGCTTCACTGTGCCTGGCCAGAACCCAGGGAATATGCTTGGAACTCTTTGGGCAGTAGACCAGGTATGATTGACTGAGGCAGTGTGAATGGTCCCCACGCCATTTAAAGAGGTTTTTCAGCTCAGCAAAACAGGCTGCAGCCCCTAACACTGAGCCCAGAAAACAACTGCTCAACTGCTTTGGGGAGAGTACCCCAGCAGTCTGGGTACCTTTGGAAATGTGATTAAGATGAACTCACATTCTACATGTTCCTAGTTTTAGAATGCTAAGAAACTCTAAAAAGCCTTATTTAAAAAAAAAAAAAATCCAGCAAGTCAACATCTTCTACCCATAAAGTTAAAAGCCAATGCTAGATTTGAGCCACTGTTCATGGTCATTGCAGGCTACGAGATTTATATGGTAGGAGGAGAAATCTTTCATACTATATACGCATAAACACAGTATACAGTGTTCACTTAGATAGGATTTAGGTTTTTATTTTATTTTTTTCTCCTTTTTGATCACCAACACCCTGATTTAAATTCCTCTGGGATTTCCCCCACATGAAACAGACAAGATCTCCCCACTCAAACAACATGATTGCTTAACTTGGGGGCAAGAGTTCCTTTTGGGGAGGGTGGAAAAGAATGCGCTGCTGGCATTCAGTCCCGACTCCAAGAAGCTAAACTGAAAAGGAGGAGTGAGGCAGAAGAAGGAGCTAAAAAGGATCAAAATATTTAGCAACCCCTCCCTCCCCACCAAAAAAAGCACGGGATACAAGGAAAAATAATCTGATTACACACAGGGTATATATTTTTACACACACTTTTACACACATCTAGATATAGTACATGTAAAAATATATGCTATACATACATCCACTCTCACTGAGGTGCTTTTAATACACCACTTGCACGTGTGTATGGGTATGTATACGTGTGTATGCATTAAATATACAGATCCTAGTAAGTGTATATGTGCATATGTACACATACATACAGGTAGGCCGGCTGCCAGCCTGCCATTAGCCACCCTCCCCCTTCTTTTTGTAGAAAACCCAGTCCTCCACCCTGAAATACCCTATCATTACCCTCTTCCTCCCCCTTCAAACAGGTCTCCACTGTGTAGCAACTGCTTTTATAACAAGTGATTCTCAGGAAAATAAAATGTGTAGAAGGGGACAAAATAAGTGTATGTGTGCGTGTGTGTATGTACAGGGGTCACATTGTTCCACCACATCATCCTTCCCGCTCCCATCCTGTGCCTGGAGTGGGGCCCTCTTTCTTTTGGAATCAGACAACGAAGCGCTGCACCCATCACCATCTTATTGCACACATTTGCTTCCAGGCTGCATTAAGGACTCTGCATTACATTCCACAGAGCTTTTCCTCCTTCCGTTTAAAACAAATACATCGATATGTGAACCCTGCTGCCCTGCCCCTGCACTTTGCCCCTCTACCCTCCCCCCCACTAAAGGAAAAAGAAAGAAAGGCTGCTTGCTAGCAGAGTGCAACAACAGTACAGGCTGAACAGATGTTCTCTTCGGGAGCTCTGTGGAAGAGAGGTTATTTCTAACACAGTAAACAAAGCCATGCAAAAAGTGGGAGAGAGGGGGTGGACAGGGTAGAATAAGAGGTAGAAGAAAAAAACCCTAAGGATAAGGAAGAACAGAGCTGAGGAGAAGGAGAAAGAACACAGCATGGCAAGTGCTCAAGGCTTCATTTTTTTGTCGTCCTCTTCTTGTAAACAAGCTAATAATTCTCATTAGATTGAACAAGTAAAAAGATTGAAGTTCCAAGTCTGAGGGGCTGGGGCTTCCAGGAGTCTTTTCAGTCTGTTCAGCAACACCATAGCCAGTGAGAGAAAACAAGAGGGGGAATTTTTGTTCTTGTTGTGTGTGGAATTTTTTTAAAATCTTCATTACTTAAAGCTGAGAGAAAAAAAGCCGAATTGGGAGCCCTTTGCCAGGTTGGCTCAGCGTCTCTAGACTGAATAAATCACACTAAGTTCAGAGAGAATTTTTTTTTCCTCTTTAATGATTTAGAAAAACATGTGTTTCCTTCCTCTTCCCCTTTGCTCAAAGGCGGGTCTGTGCCTCAGGGACGTAGATTTCAATGCTGTCCGCACTCTCCGTGGCAGAATTCTGCCGGACAGAGGCAGCCCGCTTGGCTGCCATGAGACGCTTGCGAGCTTCCTGGCGTTGCTTATCCACAGAGTCAGAGGCTTTGTCCCGGTTCAGTGGGGTTTTGGGCTTGGCTGGCTTCTTTGGCACTGGAGGGGGTGGTTTCTTCTCTTCCTTTAAGAGACAGTAAGAAGACAGACAAAACATAAAATAAAAATGCACATACAAAAGTTCTCTCGCTTCTGAGACAACAAGGAGAGGGAATGGTTTGTGGCCCAAAGGGGGACATGCCTTTCAGCAACGGAGCATCAAGTGAATGAGGAGAAAGGATTCTGGTCCAAGAGACTTCTGTTACATACAGTTTTTACTCTCTGCTTTCCATTTAACAGACAATGCATTTAGTCTCACTCTCTGGTGGCACAGAATCCCACCCCAGGAAGCAGATATGGGTTTGAAGGTTGCTCCTAGGGCTTAATGATGGGTCAGAGCACATTGAGAAGATTAACACAGCTGGACTTTAAGAGGCAGACCTACAGTGTGCAATATAAGCTTTATAATACATAGTGAGCTGCAACTCATGTCCCCCCACATTGCAGAACTGATGTAGGCATAGAAATAAAGCACACACATGGGTTTAAAGTGACATGGTTCTCACAGGTACTGATTACAGCCTATTCAGTAAAAACTGAGCCTCTTTATCCAACATCCATTTAACAAAGAGCCTGTCACCTCCCGCTATGTAAATGTGTGCTATTTACTCATCTACCCTTGACCCCCCCAAACACTTTTCCCCTGAAGGTTTAAGGAGTTTCTAAAACTCATTTTAAATTTATTCTATAGGAATCTTCTTGATGCACCTCACAGGAGATTACATGTAGGGGTAATCTTTTCTGCTTTTGAACATGCAGGAAACATTATTATGATTACATGCATTAAGAAAAGGTAGAGAGTACGCAGCAAGCAGAAGACAGCAGCAGTTTCAGAAATCTAATCCATGAAATGGTAGTTTAAGAACACAGAGCTACAACAGAAGGGCTATTGCTGACTCAGCAGAGTGCACAATAGTTTGGCCACTCTGAACTGCCCCATGCTCACCTTCTTCTCCGGTGTTTCTGCCAGTTGCCAGCTGTTAGCCTTTAGGTGGTAGAGCTCATCAAATTTCATGCTGATGTCTTCAATGGACAACTGCAAGAGATCCCAAAACCCAGCCAGGTCCTGGGCTGTGGGTCTGGGATTGGCATTGGGGTTCTGCAAGGGAGAGGGTATCAACAAGAAAATCAGAAACAGCATGTCACCGAAGTCATGAGATTACAGTAGTCTGTGCTACATTACACTTTTACCCTTTGCAATTCTCAGCTCATGTCGACATCTACTGGCTGGGACTGAAACTGCAGACATTTCTCTAAAGTATCCATAGGAAGAGGACAACCAAAATGTCTCATCTTCACCACACAGTGCATGTTCTCTTCTCTATAGGTTCTTGTACTGTACCCATCAGCATAGTATGAGCACATTCCAACAGTGCAATAAGCAATGTGACTACATATTGGTCCTTTTCCCCCCCACTCTCATTCTCTCTCCAGGAGAGACGTGTGTGCAGTGGAATATCTTGTTTTGATAGGGATTTTCAAAAATATACATGTTGCTATATGTTTACATTACAGAAGACAGACAAAAAATTGTGCCTTGCACTTGGAGTGAAGGTGGTGATGTTTATGCTGTTCCTTAGTACTTGGGGGAGTTCATTCCACAGCTTCTGATCAGCCCCAGAGAAAGTTCTGTCTCCCGTAGACAGACAGATGTCACTTACAATGCCTTGGTCATGGCCAACCCTGACAACATTTTCCACAGGAGAGACCCAGTCTAGAATCCAAGTACATGTTGGTAGCAGGAAGAAAGATGGCTGCTTAGCCTAGTGCTAATCCCGCAGAGCTACCATACCAGAAGTCCTAAGTTTGAGTTCAGAGACCAGAAAATTTGTGGTTTCTTTTTTAGGCATCCAGATGCTATGGTAATACTTGAAATAACAAAACTGGACAAACCATAATCAGACCAAATGGGATAAAGCCTGAGAACCTGAGTGCCACTTGATATACAGAAATGCAAACAAGCTGTTTGTTTCTGCTAGAACTTGGTCAGAAGTAAAACACATTCTCTCTGAAATGGAACTGTGGGAGTTTAACAGTAACCCACAACTGGTTTGAAAGATTCTAAATAGATGACAGAAGTTTCTCCAAACAGCTAGCTGTTCCAAGTGAACTGGAGTTGGGTCCCTGAAGAATCTGAGCTCTACACATGGACCTGGTTTTCAGAGTGCTCAGCACACACATCTGGTGTCAGATTTTTAAAAGATCTCCATACTCAGCATGCACCCAACATGCTGAGCTTTCTAGAAAGTCTGGCCCCTGGATTCTCTGCCAGTGCAAATGTCATTACAGCTATCAGCACAACCAAAAGCAGTCATTCAGCACTACCCCCTATTTTCATGGCCCATAAAACTTTTCCAAGAAATGTCCACTGGGGCTGCAGTTTGACTCATACCTCACCCTGAAGGCTAAATTATTTTCCCCAGAAAGTTTCAATAAAAGCTACTGAGCCCTGACTGAAGTGTTCCTTAAACATCAGAACTGCTTTCACCCTCGGATAAATCTAAAAATACATTTTAAAAATTTTAAGTTGGTCCTGTTGAGACCTAAGCCAGGACAAGCAACTTCGCCACATTTGAAGGAGTCTGAGTCACACACAGCATTTTACAAGCAACTGGAATCAGTACTGTGGGGATGGTTCCATCAGCCATGCAGGGTAAGCGTATTCTGAGAGGGTTTGGGGGCTTTTTATAAACACTTCATTTTTGGCTAACCCTTTGCAGTTCATCTTAAAAAATATTTCAGAATAATAAAATACATGGCTCAAGCAGGCATTCGGAATGCAGAATCTCTCTGCAGCCTACCAGGATTCAAGCCTCGAGCAAATTACAGACAGACATTTGTTTCAATCCTCTCTGATAAATACTCGAGCCAAATTATGCCTCCCAATAGGTGTGTTTGGCTACCACTGATATCAGTGAGAATCACGAGCAGGCATCCCAGGGCAGAACATGGCTTTAATGTTGCACACATACAACAAGAAAATGTGTGAGGTGCCCAAGCTACCCCTCTTCGGTTGCTAAACTGACAGTAAGTGCATGTTAAGAAAGTCAGCCTCCTGTTACCGCATAGCTTGTGAGACCCACTTAGTTTTTATTTTAAAAAGCATCATCCATTTTTAGCACCAGGAAACAGCCCGGTTGTATTATACACAGAGCAGCTTCAGCTTAGCAGTACAGAGCTGTGGTTAGACTACTGCCATTTTACAAAGTTACTTCTACTCACCAAGTTTTGCTCACAGAGGCCCCGGAACTGCTGGAACTTTTGTGACATTAGTAACTGTGCGCTGCCCACTGCGCTGAGGACTTTCCCTAAGACTAAAGAAAGAAAAAGGAATTTGAGACGTTAGATACGAAATAAAAACATCTGAATGTAGCAAACAAGAATTTTTCAAAAAGTTAAGATGCTTCCTAGCATTTATACACATCGGCTTATACTCGTTCTACGAGCAAAATTGTGTTTTACACTCATGTTTTAAACAAGCCATGTCACGAACGATCTATTGTTACAAATGGATGCATTGCCCCTAGGTCTCTGTATACTTTGTTCTCCCTTGTTCTACTGCCAAGAGACCCATCAAGGATGGCAGACAGCCACACTGCCACAAGATTCTGTTTTTGCAGTAGAGTTTTACTGAAGTTCCTAGGCAGAGGAATCATTTTTGGGTATGCTTTACACTGCAAAGAGAGACCTGTGGCAGCAAGTCTCAGAGTCCGGTCAACTGACTTGGGCTCGAGCTACGGGGCTAAAAACAGCAGTGTAGATGTTTGGGGTTTGGGCCGGAGCTACCTGAGCCTAAACATCTACACTGCTATTTTCAGTCCCATAGTGTGAGACCGCAAGTCCAAGTCAGCTGACCCGGATTCTGAGACTCACCTGCTGCAGGTTTTTTGTTTTGAACCATAGACTTGTCCCTAGAAGCCAGTTTGATATCCTCTAGAACCCCTCTTCCCCAATATGTATTTAGAGAAAGTGAATTCCAGAGACCCCTAATTCTACAGAGAAGGGAAGCCGCATTCCAGCTGTGATAGATTGCTTCACTTATTGTCCAATTTGTACACAGTACTATTGGTATCTATAGCGCGATGCTTCCTAAGACAGAGGGCACTAAAATCATTAGATGAGAGCCTACAGCAAGGTTGAATGACAAGCCTTTTAAGGCACAATCTATAGGCGAGCCACCATTGAATGTGCAATGCCCCTGACCTGCAGGCACATGCACTCAGACAGACCTTAACCCACTCTTCCAAAACACAAGAGGATCATGAGGAGGGCAAATCAACCATCTCTTTTCACAGAGAGGTTTAAACATTGAGCAGTTCATAAATATTTAGCAGAACCAAGTGTTGAAGTCCCAGGATTTAAAGACTCTTCCTCAGAGTGCTCGGCGGTGCTCTTAGGTGTGGAAACATTGTCCTCTCTTGCCACCAATAGAAGCGTTTGGGCTTTTTACTACTGGAGGTTCAGCTGAGGACGAAGCAAGAACTCTCAAATGCACTGCAGGATCATATGGCAGTGAGGAACTCAATGACAGATCCTTTACCTATTCATTTTCTGGGCTTTAACTGTTTTTAGTATTTGGGTCTGGTTTGCTGGGCATAAGCTGGACTCTCCAAACACACTTTCAGACTTAGTTCAGCATTAAACAATTTGCTGGGAAATATTTACTAAGGGCTAGATGGACCCCATCCCCTATTACTCCCTTGCTCAAATGAGTAAGGGCTGCTCAGAGCACAGCTCCTGCCATGGGGGGGGAGAGCAAAGCTGGTCCCTTGATAGTGCCCCTGCAAGCAACCAGGTGAGGAAGGTCTAAGAGTAGGAACAGCCCTGCCCTGCTTGTCCAACTTGCCAGCCAGAACAGCTGCCTTGATGTATGGAGGCTGGGGGAGGGGAAATGAAGAGTAAATGGGATGATGTAAGCCATCCCATACCTCCCAAACAACGGAGCAGTGATTTGTGTCTGAGTCACTCCTAGGGCAGTGCAGCTTGTGGCGTTACAACCCAGCCCTAGGTAAAGATCATGCCCACTGTAGCAATACCACCCACATTTACTTTCCTAAGTAACCTCACTCTGTGCCTGCTCCCTGTGATTCTAGAATCAGACTAACACTTATCCCATCTCGTCCCTTCCTGGCCAGCACCACCCCTTTCCTTTGTCAGGGTGTTCCACATGCTAGCAAGTCTCAAGGTATGTCCGCTCTCGCAGAGTTTTTAGCCCCGCAGCCTGAGACAGCTGACTCAGCCCAGACGTGGGTTTTTTATCCCAGTGAAAACCTACCCTCACTGTCAGGAACATTCTCCAGTTTCTCAGCTTCAATTCTTGTTTTCTTAAATTTTATCCCACCACAAGTTTATCAGGCCACTACAAATAAGTTTTCCCCATTCCAGTTACACCCCATGTTCCTCCCGAGTGCCATGCAGTTCTCAACACCCACCTTCTTCAGAGAGATTGTTCTCTTTGGTCTCCTGGTCCATCTGACGGCACCATCCTTCTAACCTTTCTGTTTCTGCCTGCAGCAGTTTCAGAAACCAGTACCCATCCCGCCTGCAGGCTCCTGGTTGTGTTGGTTCTGATGGTGAGTTGGAGGATGTCTCAAGCCAAGGGTCTGGAGGAGGGAGAGAGGAAGGCTCTAGGGCTGGGTCACTACTATCTCCATAGGAGAGATTTCTCTTGAACTGGGAGGGCTTGGCTGGTTGCCTGGTACTGGCATCAACGCTGACGGAGTTGTGGCGCGGGGGACAATCAGCAAGGCTTCTCTCCGACGATTTACAGCTTGAGTGATTCGGTTCCTGTGCATCGGAATCGGCGTCCTGTTTGGAGGACATACTGCGAGAATGGCTGTTTCTGCAGAAAGAGCAGGAGCAAGAGAATGAAGGGGAGCCCTCCAACTGGCTGGATTCACACACTGGTACACAATGCAACGGGTTTGTTTACGGTGCCTGCAGCTGAGCCCTGTTCCCCCTCAGCCCCACCGCCTTAAACACAAATACCCACACCGCACATGCAGACAGCCAAAATTATAAGGCTGCCTGCTTACTGCACTAGGCCATTCAGACGAAATGACTGACGTGCATCTCTAATTACATCTTGGGTTCGGTTTTTATTTCAAGCGCCCATTGATTTAGCTGTTTACATTACAGAGCAAGTACTTTTTTTGATAAAAGTACGTGCTGCTGCTCAGCACAGTTAGTATTGAGACATGGGTCTCAGGTAATTGGCAAAGTGCAGTTTAAAGGGATAAAATAAAAGAGCCTGCGTCTTTCACTTACCGCCACTCGTCCTCTACCTGTACTCCGATGGACTGGAATTTGGTGGTTGGCGTAGGGGGCTCCTCCTTTGCTACCGGCTGAAGGCAGTCAACCTTATTAAACAAAAACAAAAAAACAAACAAACAAACAAAAAACAAACAAAAACTTGCTGCTAGAATTCATGTTAGTAGAACAAGAGAGTTGCAACCACACACACAGAGCATACAGATGCTGTAAACCAATTCAAAGGCTGTTTTAGGATGGATGGCACAATACTGCTAGCCTAAGGAGAAGTCACCAGTGCCCCAATCTGCTGAGGACATTGGAGTTTATCCCTAGCCCTGCAGTAATCAGACAGCCATTCTGGATCTGGCTTTAACAACTGCCACAATAGAAACACGTAGGCGAAGGGTTTTGGTGCCTCAGAGCAGCTGCATGTACAAGGCAGGCAGGCAGATGGCCGTTCTGAGGCTCAAGAGAGGGCAGCAGCCTGACTGTCAAAGTGGCATCCCTAGAACAGGGGCTCTCAAACTTTCTGAAGCCTAGTATCCTCTCATCAACTTTCCCTCTGCCCACCCAAGAACAACATGGAAGCCCTAAGGAGTTAGTTGCAGCGGCAGGTGAAACCCAGGTACTGGAGGTAGGGTAGGTCACAGCATGAGAACCTCAACCTGAGAATAGGGTCGGGGGGAGCAGGTCAAAACGGTCAGACTCTTTAAAAAGGGAATTCTTCCTCTACCCCTCTCCCGCACCATTGTTTGCTCCAACTCCCACTATTTCTGTGGGGAAGAATCAATATCAAAGTGACATTGGATGAAGTGAGCTGTTAGTCTCTAAGGTGCCACAAGTACTCCTTTTCTTTCTGCCAGCTAGATTTCAGCAGCAGAACAATTCACAACCCAATGTAAAGCCTCATGTTGAAGGTACAGTTTGCACTGCCGAACTTCCATGGCATTCAGAATGATTAACTGTGGACAAGATGGTGAGCAAGGACTAACTTGTTTGCTTTGGGTATGGCTTCAACACAGAAGAATTTAACCTGGTTATATCGAGATGCATATTACCTTGGATAAAGGGTTGTTTCTACAGGATGAAGAAAACTGGGAAGCCTGATGCTATAGAAGATGGGTTTTAAACTGCACTTTCAAACCCATAGTCACACCTGCCGAACCCACATGTTTTGCATTTAAACTAGCAAGTGGGAAGGTTACTACTTCAGCATGTCATAACGTGATGTTCAGCAGGCGCTTGTGGATACAACAGATGAACATAAAGCTTAGCCACCTGCATTTGAAAGGTTGTCCACAAGCAAAAGGCAAATAGATTAGTAGTTTTTTTTGTTTTTTTTTTAATTTATTAAACTTCTCCAAAAGAAGCCCTTGCAGGACAAAGCTTGGATACACACTCTTCTCCCTGAGCAGTTTTTACTGGGCTATAAAGCTAGCAACTGGTTTTCATTAGTTTGTATTTTCTGTTTGCTTTCAGCAACAGAAGTTCTCAGAGAACCAACAGGGGTGAAGGAGGGGCACTCCCACAGGTAGACTGCATCAGATCCATGGTGCCATAATCATTACAGCCTCAAACATGCTTACAGTTCTGGAATAGAAGAGTTGGAATTTTAAATGAAGCTTGACAGTATTGACAGTATGCAGACTGACCTGAAAATACAGTCCATGGTGCACAAACTCTAGCATTTGTGCATATGTACTTTTGGCAAGAAGCCCCTTTAAAGAGAATTACCCATTTAACAGAGCTCCATTATTTTATGACATTTTTATTTTGTACTAAACACATTCCTGTTATAGCAACATTTTGTTGTATTTCACCTCTGAGTGCACTGGATGATTGTTCTACAAAATGGTTAATTTCTTTAGCTATTTGGGGGGGTTCAGCTGCATGTTTAGTTACAATACACATGCTAAACAGATAAGTTAAGAACATTTAAGAACATTCTCTGTTACACAACGGAGTACAAACTATTCCATACTTGTATTCCTATAGACGACAGCTTCCTTTTGGGGATATTCTCCACCTTAGGCTCTTCACTTGTCAGAGTTCCTTTGTCACTTTTCAAGGTTGCATTTTTCTGGGGTAACTCTGGAGCATCTCTGGCTGGAGTCACAAGGCTGCCTCTTGTCACACTGGGTGTTCTGGTACTGTCTAAGCTGTCTGAAGAATTACTCAGTCCCGACTGGCTGTTGACGTCGCTCTTGTGGTCCTGGCTATCCAGGTAGGTGTCCTGGGCTGATTCAGTGCTGCTCTGCACGGTGACAGAGATGAACGGCTTTGAGGTGGTCCGAGGTGGGACGGGGGGAGGTGTCTTTTTATATGCCACTAGGCATGATGAACCTGCAACAGCGGAGGTGGGAAGGAGCAAGAGAATGGAATTGAAGAGAATGGGACAGAGATACAGTGAAAGAAAAAGAAAAAGCAGGTCAATTATAATATTCAGGAGAAATCTCCAAGTAGAAATTTGAAGAAATGCAGAAACACCAATCTAATGCCAACAGCTTGCACTGAGTGACCCACACCAAAGCATTTAAAGGGGGGGGAGGGAGAGGGAAGCCAGCACTATCCTGCAATAAAGTTCAAGAGAAACAACATGATGTGAGAGAGGCGGGAAGGTGGAAATGTAGTAAAGAAGATCCTGCCAAACTGCTAGAGTGTTTGACAGGGAAAGGCCACCACAAAGCAGAAGTTCTGTGGAACCCTGATTTTTTTTTTTTTAAATCGTGTTTAATGTCTTGGTAAAGCCAAATCGCTCAGTTCTTTGTTCCCATCAGTTGACAAGTTTCTGTATCCGGACCAGGCTGGCGTTTGTTCCTATAAAAGGGAAAGAGGCCATAAGGGTTTCTTCCAGCAGGCAGTAGCTATAACGGTCACAAAGCACTTTACAAACCCTGAAGGGTTGGTTTTTAATCTTTAAAGGTATTTAGGTGCCTAAAGATGCAGAGATGCCAGGATTTTCAGAAGGGCCTATCTACGCATTTAGGTCCCTAAATACCTTTACAAGTCTGGCTCTGAGTGCACAGTACATTATTTGCCATGACTGATTTGAGAGTTGGAAACAGGTATCCAGCATCTTCCCCAGCATGCAGCTCAGTTCAGGGAACTGAAAGTCATCTTGGATTCACGAGGATAAAACACCACCATCCCACAACACACGCCAGTACAGTGGTTCGGAATAAAGAAGAGTCCTAGAAATAAATTAGTCAGTGGCCATCCACATGTCAGCATTCAGCAAATCCGACATAGTAAAAGACTTAAAAACACAAGACACCCAGGAGATACTGTATGTACCAGTCAGGCTTTGGTATGTCCAAACAAGAGATGTAGGTGTACACTACAACCGCTAGAAGAGAGCCGGAGTCCTTGCAGAACCTCACACAGGAGGCAAGACTACTTTACTGCTCTAACCATTTAGGAGCTTAGACTAGGATTCTGAAGCTGTTAGTAGCCTAGTGTAGACATAACTGTGTGCCTTAGGACGCCCCAAGGTTATAACTTGATCATTTTAACGTGTTAAAGGCACACAGTTATGTCCAAATTCAAATCAGGACAAGGCTTTCATGTTAACAGTCTTCCTAATAGCATCTCTCGCGCACACCCCGGCTGTGACAGTAAAAATCTACTAGCGGTAGTAGGTGTGGGAATTTAACGATCGCTAAGAAACATTTTCCCAAGTCTGAGTACAAGAGGTCCAGCTTTCCACTTCTGCAAACCAAAAGTAACCATGTGCCCATCCTTCAGCCAGTTAGTTTATTCCCACTAAGTCACCCAAACTAAGTGCCGAATGGCACTGAAAGATAGCAACAGGACAATACCAGAGAATTAACCAGTGGGACAGAAATAGCCTAAATCAGCACTCACGCCTTTGCATGGTGGCACCCAGTAAAGATGGGCCAGTGGGCAGCCTTCATTGTGGAGACTGGAGTAGCATGCAGTCAGTATAGGAGAACCTGCATGTTTTGTTTCAAGTGTTTTTAGATACCCTGCTGGAAGGGCAGATTTTATTCTCCAGTCACCTCCTTTAAATTCCTGGCAGTTTCTGTAAACCGGGGTTCTCAAACTTCATCGCACCGTGATTCCCTTGTGACAACAACAATTACTACACGACCTGAGGAGTGGGGACCGAAGCCTTACCCCGCCTGAGCTCTACCACCTCAGGTGGGGCCAAAACCAAAGCCTGAGACCCAGGTGCTGGGTCTTAGGCTTTGGCTTCAGCCCCAGGTTTTGGGGCTCAGGCTTTGACCCTGGGCCCCAGCAAGTCTAATGCCAGTCCTGGAGAACCCATTACAATGGGGTCCTAACCCACTTTGGGGTCCTGACCCACAGTGTGAGAACCGTTGCTGTAGATGATTATGTGACAAACCATTATTTTGCTGTGACCAGGTCTACACTTGAAAAGTTTTGCCAACAATTCTATACTGGCAGAAGTTCCTGCATAGATGCAGCTTACACTGGCAAAGAAGTGCTTTCGCTTAAGTAGCTTACAAGTGAAATAAGCTATACCCACAGAAGTTCTTTTATGCTGCTATAAACTGTGCCTATGCTACGACTTCTTCTGGTATAGAAATATTGTAAGAGAAGTTACACCCCTAACAAATATGGCTATACTGACAAAAGTTTCTAATGCAGACCTGGCCTAAGTTTGGGACAAGCAGAAGCCATCCTGTCGGGCTTTTCCCACCCAGCCTGACAGTAATACTACTATAACCCCTTTCCTAAATACCTGGGTCTCTCCCATGCAGACTCTTCATCCTTCTGGAGCTAGATACAACACTAGTAATACTATTAAAAAAGTTGCTTAAGTTTAACCAGGTACTTTAACTTAGATGAGGTCATCTGCTATCGTAACAGTGGGGTCCTATGACATAGCCTGGATTACAGCAACATTACAATGAGTAGCTCCTGTGTTACTGCTGAGCTGTAAACGTATCCGAAGAGTACTGATCATTTTCTGGCTGCTGTTTCAGCCTACCATGCTTCAGTGTGATTGGGACAGTAAATCAATTACTAGCCTACTGATGTTAATCCTTACTTGTAAGCAAAACAAAAGAGGGTGTTTGACTTCTGCAAACCTGTCACTATTTGTGTACAGAACAGGAACATGCAGGGGAGGGAAACCTGCACTGGGAAAACATTTTATTTGGGAAAAAAGAAAAGGAGTCCTTGTGGCACCTTAGAGACTAACCAATTTATTTGAGCATGAGCTTTCGTGAGCTACAGCTCACTTCATCAGATGCATCTGATAAAGTGAGCTGTAGCTCACGAAAGCTCATGCTCAAATAAATTGGTTAGTCTCTAAGGTGCCACAAGGACTCCTTTTCTTTTTGCGAATACAGACTAACACGGCTGTTACTCTGAAACCTGTCATTTTATTTGGGGTTATCAAAGTAGACAAACATGAGGCCCAGTAGTCCAGCTTCCACAGGCTGCAAGGACACTGTTTTGGGTGCCCTGTAGATTCATTTTGAAGGTTGGTATTTCCTCTCAATCTTGTTCCCAGTGATCACCAAAGGAACTGGTCTTGATGTGTGGGACAGTGAATGCAAGACTTCACAGGGAAAGGAAGTCTATAGAAAGCGAGTAGGAAGATACTCAGAATGCGGACATTAATGGAGAATAAGTAATGCTATAAAGAGATTGTGAATTCAATAGTAAAAGCAGAACAAACAACTGGAAATGAATCAGGGAGTCAAGGGCAACAGAGGATATTCAGGGAAACAATACGATTAAAAGGTAAACATACTCAAGTACTTTGCAGAACCTTAGAACAAGCACTTCCCACCCCTGCAGCAAACGGAGCAAAATCTATGTTGTCAAGCAGAGGCTAAAAGAAAGTAAACTGCAAAGTAAATAGTTAGATCTTAGTCTCTAAGCCAGCATCTTTCCCTCCCTCAATTTATGCTAAATTAAACTACAGCAATTTTAGTCAAGTAAATTTCATAGCTCTGATATTCAGCAACATTTAGAAGACACTGGAGAGCATTTTTTGGAATGGTTAAGTAATTTCACAAATCAAAACAAAGGTGGTGCTTGGTCACTTGCAGAAACATGCCCACTTCATCATGCTTCAAGAAGCGTTTCATGTCAACTGATTAATGGGCCCATCCCAGAAAGGGTGGCTCAATTCTGAACAAGAGAATGCCAGTGGGATCCCCTCCCCACTGCAGACAGTCCCCTCCTCCCTCTTCTCCACCTCCCTGCACACCCTCATCCAGCAAAGTTGTTTCAGCTGCTGCCAGCTCTCCACCCAAAAATGAGCTCACTGCTGTTATATCATCTCAATCTAGCTAGAGCGGAGCATTTACAAAGGAAGAGGACTTACCATCTTTTGGCTGTGTGCGTATAGTGCCTAGCACAACAGCTCTCTGGTGGGAGCCTCTAGGCGCTATGGCAGCACAAATATGAAATGATTTTAAATTGCAGATTGTTTTGCAGCGATAACATAACACTGCGGAACTGTTTACAGGCCAAGTTAATTTCTGTCAGGGAGATGCTGAGTCTGGGGCAAACTGCAAGATAGGACAGTGTAACTAGGACTGGGAATCATGATGCTTAAAGGGTCCTCATCAGCTCTCTGCACTGCTGGCAGAATGTATTAGTTTAAAAAACTAAGAACAGTCCCAGGCAAAGAGCAAGAACAGCGATGAAAATGTTTCTACAGCAAGATTTCTGGTTTGCAGCATTGTAATATTCCCATTCAAAGGTATTTTTTGCTTTTGAGTCCTAGCTAAACAAGTTACTAAAATTCGTAGGCTAGGTCTACACTACAGCCTATGCCGGCATAAATGTCGCTAAGGGGTGTGAATTAACCACCCCCGTGCGACATAAATTACACCAACATAAGTGCTCGTGTGCATAGTGCTATGTTGGCAGGAGAGCTTCTCCCACCAACACAACTTCTGCGACTCATGGAGGTGGGTTTTTTATGCTTATGGGAGAGCTCTTTCTCATCAACAGAGAGGGTCTTCACCAGATGTGGTGCAGCTGAGCTGCAGTGCTGTACATATACACAGGCCTTGGCCACGCTGTAGTTAACAATAGATTGGCGGAAGGGGGTCTTTGGGCTTTTATAGCTTTCCTGACAGAGCTATTTTTAGAATGAAAAACACTCAGAAGTTGACATCTTCTATTTGAATTCATCTGCTGTTTCCAGCCAGTCTTGGCCAATATCTACTGGCTCACCCTCAGCCAATTTTAGTTTTTGCCTTTAAGATTCTGAACACAGTCTATGCCTAACCTTTATAATTTTCTCAATTCCTAAGGGACAGCATGCTGATTGCTTGTTAAAGGCTAAAGTGCATGAGCTCTTTAAAAAAATATCCAACACCACCTAACCAATATTTTCAGAGGTCCTTATTCTTCACAGCACCATTCCATGACTTGCCTGCAACATGCCTTTGTTCAAGGCTAAGCTGCCAGGATCACCACCAGTGTTTTATTTTCTATTTAAATAGATCTAAACTGCTGCTGCTGTAAAGAACACAATAGGCACCGCAGGATGTTAGCTTTGTTGTTCCTGTTTACAGAGCCAGCACAGTCACAGTGGATCACCTGCCCATTTCTCAGTGACTTCAAGGGACAATGGCCATTACTCTGAGTTTTAATTTTTTATTATTTGATTCTTTTAAGAGCACCAAACCCATAATTTGTAAGGTAATACAAAGACTTTCCATGAGTGATTTGTCACTTGGTTTCTTTTCTGCTGTATGCATCCCCCCCATTCAACTCACAAACATCTGAAGGAAACAAAAAAACAAACAAACATACATACATCTAATTTCCTGGTGCACAGACGCCCATCCACTTCCCCTGCCACACAGAACCTGCATGGGGGAAGTAGGTGGGGCTGCACAGAAGGGCCAAGGTCAGGAGGGGGCCAGTACTCATGGGGTACAGCATGGTTCGCTTCTCCTGCATGGGGTGGGGTGGGGAGGAAGTGAGACAGGTAGGGTCTCAGCTGTGGAGACACCCTACCATGGCAGGGAGTGGAAGGCTCTCTCATCTCCTACATGGTGACTACCCAGCCCCCCGGGGGTACTGGGCACCCCTCCTCACCACGGTCACCGAAGGACAATGGGAGAGGCATGTGCACGGGACATGGATCTCCAAAGGGGGACAAGCAAAAAAAGGTTGGGAACCTCTGTACTAGCACAGTGCTACAAGGTCTAAGTTGCAATAAACCAGATGTGAGTTTAAAACGGGCTGCGCCCCACCGGCCTCTCCCCCCACCAAAAAGCTATAGCAAAAAAAAAAAAAATATTTCCAATGAAAATTCTGAACATTCCATGGTTAGGGTTTGCAGCAGCAACCCCGCCCGCCCCACCCCGTGGTCAGTGGTACTAGGTTTGAATCCCCTGCCCCTCATGGCTGTGGAGACGGATTTGAATAGGTGAATCATAGCACCTACCTGAATCTACATACAGACTTGAAACAACTGCTTTAATACATGGCTTCTCGGATTAGGGGGTCAAAGTCCCTAGGGCTCCTGAAACCTACAGGTAATAGGGGAGAAGGGTATAACCACTCTATCCTTTGTGTCTTGCTTAAATGAGAGAGTGGTCACTGTGCCCATTCACCTGCAGCAGTGCGTAATGCCATGCTATATTGTATTTTATAAGCACCGTGCATCCTGAAGGATTGAAGATACATTTATAGTGCATCCCTGACATGAAGCCAGCGCTGTTGGTGGATGATGGCAACAAACTGGCACAGATCAAGGCACAACAGCATGTGCGAGGGAATTTTGGACTTGGAATTTGTAAAAAAGTTGAACGCGCTGTTTTGTTACGTGAGAATATACAAGTCTAGTCACTGAAGCATATTTATATAAACAGTTACACAGAGTTTGTCTAGCTTTTATATAGTGGTTTTCATCTCTAGCTCTCAATGTGCTTTACTAAATAGACAAGTATTCTCATTTTACAGAGAAAAAAAAAACTCAGGCAGATTTAAGCAATTTGTCCAAGGTTACCCAGTAAGCCACTGCCAAAACTAAGAACTGACCCGGACTTATGGGTCTCAGTCCAGTGCCAGCCACTGTATCATATATATTCGCAGGAGGTATGAAGAGACATCTAAGTATCTCCCATTAGCAGGTTCGTTTGTTTGTTTTTTTTTAAATAAAAACTGTCTGGGAGCAAGTTTAGTGTATCTATATTTGTGTGTGGAATGTGTGATGTGCTAAACTTCCTTAGAAATATAACAGAAGTCTGCCACCAAGTCTGCATTGCAAAGATTTTCTACAGTATACGCAGTCAGCCACTCACAGTAGCTTCATCATGCATGTAACCTGCCTCCCTACAGTTGTCTCAGCCTTTACTTGCTGTATCTGCTTGTTTCCTGTTAATTACATGCGGATGATTCAGATCTAGCCTTGCTTGCAAGTCAAATTACAGACTGCACTCCAAGTACTGCTGATTAACAATCTACCTCACAGGGAGCTGAAAGAAGGGAGAAATATATACACAGCTGAAGCCTGTGAGAAAGTCTAGCACTCCTGCTATAGTGTGAACACACTGGGGCTAGAAGAAATGGAGTACTTGTGGCACCTTAAAGACTAAAATTTATTTGAGCATAAGCTTTCGTGAGCTACAGCTCACTTCATTGGATGCATTCAGTGGAAAAATACAGCGGGGAGATTTATATACATAGAGAACATGAAACAATGGGTACCCATATGCTGAAATAAATTGGTTAGTCTCTAAGGTGCCACAAGTACTCCATTTCTTTTTGCGAATACAGACTAACACGGCTGCTACTCTGAAAACTGGGGCTAGAGGCACCCTTAATCTTCTGGCTTTCACCATAAATTTCCAGTACACCAGTGGCACTTGGCTAAGTGGTTGTGCAGAATGAGTTTTAAATTCTGCATCTCTTCCCACTTATGTTTGTTCTAACCATTTACTGATCTTCAATACAGTGACTTTGACATTAAATGGGGGGAGGCCAAAGGAACCAGTGATTGAACAACTCTGAAATTCACAGACCTTTCAAATGTGAGATATGATTTATTTATATATTACCCAAGACCCCACCTATCACCTCATTCTTGCGACATATGGATGTCAAAAAGGTACCTGGGATTCCCCCACCTTACTACACTCTGGGCAGAACTTACTCTCATATACAAAGTTTCAGAGTAGCAGCCGTGTTAGTCTGTATCTGTAAGAAGAAAAGGAGGACTTGTGGCACCTTAGAGACCAACAAATTTATTTGAGCATAAGCTTTCGTGAGCTACAGCTCACTTCACTGGATGTATTCTTATGTACAAGTGATCAACGGCCAGAAGGAGATGGCCCTTCCAATTCTCTTTGACTAGCACTGTAAAATTGTTTCCTCCCCCTCACTCCTACAGCCTCTACTGAGGAAGATGATACATTCTTGCTTCTAAAACAGATGCAAATGAGATGTGGAGCTGGTGTGATTTTTGTCTTTATATGGGCAAAACTGAGACTGTTTGTATATGTTCTTACAAGCCTAGCTAAGATCAAAGATGAAATATTAATCAGCATGTCACTCTAGGCACCACAACTCCCAATTAGAGGTGACAGCAACTCCAGAGAGCGACACAGTAACAGTAAAAGAAAGTGTAGCTAAAGAGTCAACAAGCAGAGCGGGAGAAAAGGAAAAAAACAAACCCAAACACAAAAAACAAGTCCACCCAAACCAAAGAGATTATTAGAGAAGCAGCCTTCCTCCTCCTCCCATCCCTATCTCTTCACATATATAAACTGAAGGTCAGGCTCAAAACAATTCCAAGCAGCAGATGTTACTAAAAGCAACTATGCAAGACACCCAAAGTCCATTTCTTCAAATCCCATTTATTCATTTCCTTGAATTAAATAACTATGGAGAGTGGCTATTTCCACCTTAATAAGATCAGCAACATTATCCCACCTCCTAAGAGGAGTGCATTAAAAAGGGAGGGGCCCAGCTGTCATTTATTTGTAATCTCTCCTCTCACAGACACACAGCACAGTGGGTTTAATTTCCTCTGGGTACACCCACAATAATTACATCAGCCTACAATGTCTTGACCTACATTCTCTGTTGCCAGGGCCTGTATTAGGTTTCTTCTCTGTTACCAACTACCTTGCTTTTCTTTGTAAAGAAGGACATCACTTTCCTCAGCCTTCAATGGAAGAAAAAGAAGAGTGGTTGCCATATATAGGGCCCCATAAACTACACCATGAAGGGAATGTCAGGGGGACAGGCCAAGAAGCTAGCCTAACCTGAATATTATAGAGCTCTGTCATTCCCTCTCCAATATGTTAAGTAGTTAGCACATTTCCTATATGAATATAACAAACCTTTCTAAAACAAGAGCTGCAATACACATAAAAATCTCAGCTTCCCAGCTGGGTAACAGCTCACCAGTGCATGGTGTTAAAACTTATGACACAATAGGTGCGTGTTACATATAGGTTTCCATTCTGCCTGCACCAGTTTTGTAAGTGTCAATACCCTGTCCTAGGTCAAACAGGAAAGCAGATCAGAGGGATAGTGTTTAGGGATCCACCAGCCTGTGACCAATCTGAGTGACTTTATGCAAACACAGCTGTCTCTACCCGTATCACTTACACCACTGCTTCATACTGTATAAACCCAAGAATGTGCTCTCTCTGGAGGGGGACTGGCCCTGTATTATTTGTTTGTACAGCACCTAATACAAGGGGCCTAATCCCCCATCTGGGATCCTTGGGCACTGTTGCAATAGAAATAATAGTGTACACACGCACATAAAATAAACCAAAGCTACTCCAAGTTTACATTTGCCAACCCTGATAGTGTCCTTTTCAAAGGAGAGGACATAGCCCCAGTAAGAGGTTTTCAACAAAAAGTGAAATGTTTTCTTAGAAGTCCAGGAACAAACATAAGGCTGCTCTGAAGGTTGTAAACCCCTCTATTTTCATACTATACCATACAGCTTTCATTCAGGAGGACCCCAATGTAATTCCCAAAAAACAGAAGTCATCTAATCCATGACTGTATGCAGCCACCTATATGAAATACAGTAGTAGCACACAGCAACTATACACAGAGGTTAAAAAAACACTGTACATAAGCAAAACTAAAGATGTGAGGATGGAGAAAGAGCAAAGTCTCTCCCTCCTCCCCCCAGAGTGCCATGGGACCCTCTTGTAAGGACTTAACAGAAGAAACACTCAATTCTTCCTATACTACAGCAAAGCATATACAATTCTCTGAAAAAGAGCACCTTAAAGATTCAAAAACATGTTTTGCACATGCCCTAGGTTCTCTAGGATGTTCCCAATTTGCCATCATGGTTTAAGGGTATTTGAGGTGTAACATCTTGTAAGGGAACAAGCATTTATGTTACTTTCTCTGCAAGAGATTTGTGCTGGGTTTCTGGCATTCACTAATGCCCCCCTAGCTCAGAAGTCTTCCTACCCAACAAGGGCCCGAGCTCTACAAGAACATTTCCCACCTGGTTAAAAAAAGAAGGGTTTTTTTTAAAAAAAAATCAGAACATTTCTAAGAAAATCCAGTATCCAGACATGTGCTTTTAACTGTTAGACACCCACAAACATCAAGGATTTAAAGGAGTGAAGTGTCAGATCATACTACCCATGAGAGCTTCAATTTAAAATATGCTATCCCACACTGCAGGGATTCACACCAATACGTTCATCTCTTTTCAGATGGAATCACAATTTTCTTTGGCAGGGCTGACGAGTGCCCCGTATGTGAAATCTTAGGAGAAACACTGAGGAATGAGATACATACTTAAGTGGCAAGTTAGCTAGCCACAGCCACTCCCAGGCCCATCTGCAGTAACTATTACTGGAACTTCTAGTGGCATTTTAAGTCTGATATTTTCAGTTCCTAACCATCCTTCCAAAAGTAGTTTTCAGTGCAGACTTTAAAGCAAGCTGGGGCAGAGGGATGTAATTCAACTCTCTACCCTAAAGTTAGGCTTAGCAGAATTTGATTTTTAATATTACTATTATATAATATTATATATATTTGACAGACATTGATGTTTATTTTAGGCTTTTTTTCTATTTTTAGAGATTTAAATTTTCACAGTTGTAGGAAATTATGGGGGGAGGATTCAGACAATTTAATGACAGTAGGTACTGATTTAAAAAAAAGTTAACGTTTTATAACAGTGAAAACACCAATTGTCAACATCACATGTCAAAATATACAGAGTGATCATCCTTTAATCAAACTCTAATAAGTTCTCAAGCAGCATTTTCCTTACTTTGCCTATCTACATTTCAATGGTCATCAATGGAAATATTTTTTCAGTGGTTTGTGTGTACGGTTAAACAGACATTTACCAACATTTACTGATAAAAATCTAATACTTCAAAGCCTACCTAAAGGTAACTTTTAGACATGAATCTTCATTTTGGGAAACAGACAGGGCTCTAATTCAGCTGGCATGCGGCAGTACGGCATATTGGCACCTCTCAAGCAGCTACCTTATTCTTCAGAATCTCAGCTTTCATTAAAAAAAACTACGTCTCTAGAAGTTTCAGTTGGAGAAAATCTCAATTGTGAACCAAACAACTGATTCAGCGATGCCTACTCACAGAAGTCTGCAGGAAGCCTGGAATGATATAGTAGAGATGCGATTTAATGTATTAAAAATTGTGAAGTGCTCAGATGCTGTGGTAATGGAACCAGGCAGGTACCTGAAAGTGATAGTACTGCCCCTTTCATCTCAACGAGCTGCTCCATTTTTATTACCTGGTATCAGAATCAGGTGTCCACATTGTTAATTTCATTCCTCAAGCAGAAAGCATGGTGGGTCACAGATCTGCACATTTTACTGGGAATGACTTTTTGGTACCGTGGCATTTAGGAGAGACACCACTAGCATCCCCACAGTAAAAGAGGAAGACCCAGGCTCAACTAGCCTAGCAGCGCCTAAAAGCACACTGAAGCTCCACTGGAGGGGAAGATAGAGCAGCATGATCATATTTTAAACACTTGCACAATTTGAGAACTCACACGGGTGGAATTTGAAAGAGTACCGTACTGCTGTCCCCAATGTGACCCCTGTATGCCTGCTAAAAAATGCTTCACAGACTAGAATCCCCTGGAGCTATGGTCAATAAGCGTACCAGACACACAGTAACCACTGCCAGAAAAATGTTAGCACAGTCCTCTGCCCACAGCAGGTTTTCCAAATTGTAAAAGGTTTGCAGTGTCAAAAGTTCAGCTTGCCCCTAAAGCTAAACTTAAGTGTGCCAACAACTCGATAGTTTGCAGAGGAGGATGGGGAGAGAGGAAAAAAGCAAGGAAGTGAGAGAGTTGAGAGAACCAATTAAAAAAGGACAGCCGTCCTTTAAAAACAGCATCGTCCACGTGACAGAATTAATTCCCTCATTCTAAGGCTGTGCACGGTTTGTTTACTACACAGTTTCTGCTTTACAGACACAACATGAGAGTTTATGCTAATATCTAACTCCCCCCACCCCTTACACACACACCAAAGTGATGCTTTCATTCAGAGCAGTGATGAGCTGGCTCTGTCCCAGCCATGAGTCACCCCGTCACAGAAGGAGGAAGTGATTTATTTGGCTGCCTTGACAGAGGAAGGATGCTGACAAAGGGACCAAGGAGTGTGGACCACTTAGCTAGAAGCCATTAGCACTCATGGGGAACCATACATTACACCTTGAGTGTTATCCAGATAGACATATTACTGTAGTTTGTTTCACTCTTCAATGTTTGTAGTAGTTCACTTGTCTACACGTTTTGGGAAATCTCTTGCTGTTGCAGCTCCAATGACCCCATCACAAATCATCAGCCAGGAATGAACCTAGGGACTTTTAGCACTGAAGTCACAGACCACTATAACCAGACCTAAAGCCATGGTTACACTTGGAGTGCTTTGTCTGGACAGGGACACCATGTGCTATACCAGCAAAGAACTCCTAGTATGGACAACTTACATCAGCAAAACTGTTCTTCCCTGCAAGCAAAATAAGGTACACCAGAAAAAGTGCTGTTTGATCAACAGAGCTATCTCTACACTAGGGGCTTTTGCCAATACAGCTCTGTTGGTCAGGGATCACACCTCTTCATACCCAGGACAGATAGATGTTTGTACTGTAGACAGAATCTAAAGGAGTAACTATTGGCTGGCATCAGTAGACAACTTATCTGGGGACTAGCTAGGGCTGGATTAACCTTTTTTAGCCCCCCCCACTCCCTGAGGCCCCACCCCTGCATGGGCTCGCTCCTCTCCCCCATGCGAGTGGTGGGCGGGGCCTCGAGGGGAAGAGGAGCAAGCGACAGGTGGGAACTTGGAGTGGGGCTCAAGTGGAGCAGGGCCACGGTCTGGGCGCTGGAGTCCCCTCTAAGCGTGGGCCCGGCGCAACTGTAAACCCAGAATTGGGACTAGCCACTAGACTGGGGTGGGGGAGACACACTTGGAACATGGCCAGTTCTACATTTATAAATCAGATCAACTAAACTACATCACACAGGGCTGTGAAAAAGTCTGTGTCCTGTGCACCATACTGAAGCTGACCTAATCCCTTGTGTAGACACGGCTAGATTGACAGAAGCTACCGCCTCTTGGAGATTTGGATTAACTACATTGAATGGAAACCCCCCTTGACTGACATAGGAAGCGTCTACTTTACGGCACTACATTGATACAGCTATAGTGTAGTGTAGACATATCCCATGACAGTAGCCAACATGGAAGTACAAGTATATAGACCGCAACAAGTTTCCAGCACTGACACTGCCATGCTACACAAACATCTCTTAAGAGAGACCAGTGATGGGTTGACATGAGTGTTCCTATCATTGCACCACAGGTGGGAGCAACAGTGAGAAAGTTGTATGCATTATATCATGTTGACAAAGGCACAGATATTGCAGAACAACTCCACTTCGCAGCCCGCTAGTCTAAAGGTGACTATGCAAATTCCAGTCCCCATTCACACCACCACTTTGCCCTCTCACTTTCAAATATGCTTCACAGCAATTTAAAAATATGCCTTCCCTAAAAATACACCTTCCCTAAAAAATATAGGGGCTCTGCAATAAAAAAATCCTTCCCAAAGCAGTCCACTGGGCTGCTCTTTTGTCCAGTGACATATACCAGGAGTCTTTCACCACCACAAAGGCCTTGTACGCACTGAGGACTGTAAGAGTTCTCAGCATTGCTACACTACTGATGTGCACATCAATGAGCGCACTAGTTTTAAAGTGTCTGACAGCATTTTTTACTGCCATGTCATCAGATGTGCTCTGAGCAGTGTTAAATGACGGATGCAAAAGAGCTGGAGGCCAGCCTATGTGAGCATTCAACTTCTGTGGAACTAAAGCTTTTGAACCTTTTTTGGTTGTGAAAGCTTTTAAAGAAATTTGGAAGGTTAGTTTATAGTCCAAGTATAAACTGATGCACTGTCATTTTAAGCTTGCAGATAGTTTTCTCCAAGGAACAGCAGGAATTGTAAGTTTCCCTGCTGCTGCCCAGAACTGGTCTTTTGGCTTTATCACTAGTTATTAGGCAAATGTTAACTTTCACTGACCAAAGCAAGATCACAAGAAGAAAAGTATAATCCCCCTGTTACTCCATTTCCCGTACAAAAAATCCCAAACCAACCCCCTTCCTCCCCCCGACATACACACAGAGGGATTAGCTGGGCAGAATTATGTCACTAGATAAATTTCTTCCTTACCCATGCCAGTGCTTTAAGTCAGTGGTTCTCAATCAGGGGTACGTGTACCCATGGGGTATGCAGAGGTCCTCCAGGGGGTACATCAACTCATCCAGATATTTGCCTAGTTTTACAACAGGCTATATAAAAAGCTCTAGCGAAGTCAGAACAAACGAAAATTTCATACAATGACTTGTTTATGCTATTCAGCGGTTCTCAAACTGTGATCATTTTAATGGGGTTGCCAGGACCAGCGTTAGACTTGCTGGGGCCCAGGGCAGAAAGCCAAAGCCTGAGCCTTGCTGTGTGGGGCTGAAGCTAAAATCAGAGTTTTTAAGTGAAGTGAAATGTGGGATATGAAGGCAAATCACACTTCTGAAAGGTTGAGAGTCACTGCTCTAAATATGGAATTGAAGACCTCACAATTTTATATCCTGCAACATAATCGAAGACAAACACCTGACATTCTTTATGCATTTAATTTTCAAAACACTTACTAAAACTAGCCAGTTAATTGTGTTTACTCCATGCTAATCATTTCAAGACTATCTTGCAGCAGCAGTTCCACCAGTTAGTTATGTGTTGCATAAAAATGCATTGCCTTTTGTTGTTTTAAAATTTGCTGCCTTTTAATTTCATGTAATGCCCTCTTATTCTTATATTACGGGATGGGATGAGGAGCACTCAACAGACCTTTGCTTTACTGCTTATTATTTTAACACTGAAAAGGGAATAAGAGGACAGAAGATCCACACAAAGTAAATAATCCCATTCAAGAAATGCAAGGAGGCTGAAGACCATTGGTAAATTCCAATACAGAGAAGGTCCGGCTTAGGTTAAATTAATGGTGCCCAAACTGTTCTTGTGGTCCCCCCGCCCTCCAGTAATGGAATCTGTCTGCACCTCCCCTCCAAGGGGAGGTACTGCACAGCCAAGCCTTCCTCAGCAGTGGAGCTTGGCCTTGGGTCGGAGCTGGGGGCCAGGCTGGGAGCAGAGTGGGCTGGATGGAGCTCCCTCCTCCCCCTGTTGGGAGCTGGCCTGGGCCCCACTGCACCGAACATTCCTCTGTGCCCCCCTCGGGAGGGTGTGTCCCACAGTTTGGGAACCACTGGGTTAAACAAAGTGACAGAGGAAAACTGAATTTAGTTTGAAATGTATTAATTCTGTGTAAACTACTAAAGACAGGCAGACAGCGCTCACTTTTTTAATTTGCTGGTCTCTTGAGGAGAGAAAGAAAGTAATTCCCCATAAAACTTTTTCACATACAGGTGGATGAGGTTTTTTTTATTTAGAGGTTCAATTATACAAAGATGACTGGGAACACGATTGCTAGACACCAAGGCACAGATGCAACACAATGAAAATCTAGGCTCTGACATCTAAGGAGAGAGCACTTCTCTTGCAAAGGTCCCTCTTCCTCATGTCAGTGGTTGTCCTTCAGCCCACCACTCGCTCAAGACCTTCTGTTCTGTAGCCTTCTTCCCACGGCCCCAGAAGCTTAAGGGAGAGTCCCAATTCTTGCACAGGAAAACATGTTTACACTAGCTTAGTCAGTCAAGCCTTAGCAACTGTGGGAAGTTTCTGAAAAACTGCGAAGTTGCAAAGACTACACTGGTTCAGTTCCACCAATATTTTGAATCTTTGGGACCTCTAGTGTAGATGGGTTACCATTACTTTAAGCCTAAAATTTAACAGCGCTTGGAGCAGATCTACCTGACAGTGCTAAAAAGGCTTGTCAACACAAGGCTCTCAGTGTTATCAGCAGTGGAGCTGAATCAGCGTTAGCAATGGTAGGAAATTTTGTGCAACTGTTTCCCTAGAGTATGCATGGCTTTGTGGAATTGTCTCCATTTGCTGAGAGAACAGAAAATAATTTGGGAAAGCCTGTAATTCTCCAAGCCACTTTAAATAAGTGATCCATCTAAGTTTCTGTTAAACTTTCTGGAAAGAGGCATATAAGGAAAAAGATGAAGAAATTTCTTCTCTTTGTTTATTCAGCACTGAGGTTCCCTACCCACTGTTCCACAAGTATATCCCAGTTCTACCCTTACAGGTAACCTTCCTCTAGACTCTGCCATTTGCTCACAGGTTGCAATTGCAGCTGCTGCGTTTATAGATGGGACCATTCAATAATGTCAATGTGACACATCAGCTACCAAAAGATATTGCAGAACTACTGCCAGAAAACTATGCCAACAGTTCTCCACACCCATATGACTTTAAATTCTTCATAAGCTAAAAATCCAAACCACACCCAGTAACAGAGAGAACATGTGTGTCAGCAAACAATATGAAGGAAAACAATGCAACAGAACCTCTCCACAAGCGAAAAAGGGAAATTCAGCATGTGGAGAACCCCTGCTCTCACCCACCCAATTAAAAAAACCCCAACATTAGTCAAGGCTGTCTGCCTAACAGCAAATGTCCAACTGAACAATCAATGCCCAAAATTTAGGTTTTGCAAGGTTTTTACCGTTCATAAAAGTTTTACGTTTTTGTTTATATTTAAGCCATTTCCCCCATTAAGTGTTTGCAACCCAAGACATGGCAGCATTATACTAGTGCAGAAGAAGTAGAAGCTGACTAGGATATCTTCTTTGCCCAAAGCTGACAGTAGTAAAGTGAGTAGAAAAGCAAATAAAATTAGTAGAAAAGAAAAACTTATAATTAAAAAAAAAAACCACTTTAACAAGCTAGCATGTTAGTTACAAAGGATATAAATAAAATAAAGGGACAACTGCTCACTAGACTGTAGAAACCTACATGATAACCAAAACGCACAACAAACAGAGTTCCCAACTTGCCTGACACACTAGTTCTGACAATTTTTAGGCCTTGAAACTCACGCACTACACCAACACTATAGAAAAGGACAAGCAATACATTTTCAAATGATATGGACTGTTTTTAGCAATGCAACTCCTTACTGTAACAGGAAATTGACCATGTACCTTGGCCCCACAACACCTTGGCAAAGGCTTTGAAAGCTGAGGAAAATGTAGCTACCTCCAACATACACAGCAGAGCACAGCTGGGTTAATTTGGAATATCCCTAATTTCTTAGTAGCATGGTACATAAAGTAGTGGCGCAGAGAAAGCTATAATCTAAGTCTGCTGAGGTTTTCTTGGTGTCCCCCAACTTAGATTTTCTAAGAATTTTAACCAAACATTTTAAAAAACAATGGTTCCTTGTTATTTAGAGTGGGGTAGCACCCAAAGCTTACGAGATGCTTTCTGGAAGTGAGGGGGCAATTTCATTTTACAAAGGAGCCACTGTGCATGCTGTGGCTTACAATGCAGTTTAGAGAACAAACCCCCAAGCATTAATTGGAATTCTAACACATCAGCAGAATACTTATCTGTGACCCAAATGGCCCTGAGCAAGAGACAAGTTTTTCATCTTTACAGCCTGTACTAAAGTCTCTCGTACTAAAGTCTCCACAAATGCCAAACTACTTGCTCACAATTTACAGACTCCCTATAACGTTTTAGGTAAGGACCCAGATCATCACATTTTACAGCAAGTGGAAGCAGCCGAAGAACGTTTGGCATCACATATGCACGCAGTAGTACATTTCCATCCACACCCATATCAAATTGAACCTGCAGCTTACATGAGGCTGGGTGCAGCTGTTTTAGTGCAAACCTTTCCAACAGGGGGAAGGCGGTGTTAGAAGGCTAACACATTTTCACCCCCTTATTTGATTTAGCAGATCTAAAGGAACAAGATTGAAAGATGAGCTCCCTGCCTCACTGCAGTGCTATTTTGTATTTGCTGTTATTCTGAGTTCTTTCTAGGACCTCCCCCATTTTCTTTCTGCCATTATGCATTCAGTGTCTTCTGTCTGACTTGCTAACCATTTGGCCTCCCAGGAGGATTAACAATAAACCACAGAGAAGGGCCATACCAGAAATATTAAAGCATCGGCAGCACTGTGCATATGATGGGTTGGTAGAATTTTACTTTTTATAATTGACAGATAATATAGATGTTTGTTTTTAAGCATTTTATTTTTACCAATTAATTTTGTACAACTTGCACAATTATGAGGTTAAAGAATTTTTTTTATTTGGATCTATTTTCACAGTTTTGGAAACTTACAGAGGTCAGATAATTATTTAACAGCTGAGCTGAGATTCAAAAAGTTAAAGCTTCAAAACCATTAGAACACAAAATGTCAGATTCACATGTCAAAATATACGAAGTAAATATCCTTAAATCAAGCTCTAGTAGGTTCTCAAGCAGCATTTTACTTACTCTGCCTAGCTGTAAATTTTGACTATTATCAGTGGAAAGATTTCTTCATTGTTTTGTACAGTGAAATAGATGTTTACTGACATTTAGCAACAAAAATCTAAATCCCCCAAAACTGTGCACATACTGCTTTTGGCAATTTACATATTCCCACAGAGCAGTCCGTCCCTCTTTCCTGACTTCAAAGAAATACAACAAAGGACTTCCAGCCTTCCCCATATTCTTATTCCAACTGCAGTGTTGCTCCCTTCCCCCCAAATCTTTTAGCTCCAACAGAAAACAGCTGTCTCCAAAACAAAGCCAATGGAATTCCATAGTTATTCTGCAGGGGACTGTGGAAGCTTTTTGCCCAAGACTGTAAAGTGCTGGGGAACAAGAGCAGAGTCTATCAGTAAGCACAGATCTATCCTAATATTATCAATCAATGTTGCTGACTTCGTTTTTCTTGATCTGATCCACAACATTAAAGTGTAATAGGTTAGTAGGACTGGGATTGGGGAAATGGGAAGGAAAAGTACCAGGACTCATTTACAGGGGGGTGAGGGGAAAGGTGCTGAAGAAGAGAGCTCTGGAGGTGGAGAATATTATAAAGTGACTCCAGAAGAAAGAATTCACTGTACAGGTTTTCAGAACTGAACCACTCCGTGCTCCAAGACAACTATGAAGCATCTCTGAAGAAAGCTGCTCATTGGTTGTCCCAGAGAAGGACATATTCTGGGGAAATAAGACTGAAGTAAAATAGCCTTTTGGAGGCTATGAATAAGGCTATGTTTTAATCAGAGTAAATTTTTAATTTTTAGTAAAAGTCATGGACAGGTCGCGGGCAGTAAACAAAATTTCACAGCCTGTGACCTGTCCATGACTTTTACTAAAAATACCAGTGAATAAAATGCCAGGGGGGCGGGGTGGAGGGAGGGGAAGGAGAGCAGAGGAGGTGCTGGGGGAGGGCGGCCTGGCTGCTAGGGGGGAGGGAGCATGCCGTAGCATGCGGCCCAGGACCCTCGCTAGTGCAGGGGGGCTTGGTGGGGCCAGCAGGCTCCCTACCTGGCTCTGTGCCTCCCCGCACCAGCAGAGTTGGGGTGTGTGAGGTGGCAGAGGGTTGGGGCATGCGACAGGGTGAGGTGGGCTCTGGGCAGCGCTTACCTGGTGGGCTCCCGGAAAGTGGAGCCCCTCCCCCTCACTCAGCTGCTAGGTGGAGGCATGGCCAGGCAGCTCTGCATGCTGCCTCTGCGGTTCCTGGGGGGGGGAGGGGGGGCATGCTGTGGGGGCCCAAGACTGCCCCAGCAGCAGCCGGTGCACCTGGTGCAGGTGCTGCCTGAGCTGCCCCTGAGCCAGGTACACTGGCTGTGGCAGAAGTTACAGAGGTCATGGAATCCGTGACAAACTTGCAGCCTTAGCTATGAATATGTATACAGTCTTCATATGGCTAGCAGTCTAGAAACCAACAGCTGAGGGGTGTCAGATCTGAGAAGACCTGTATATATTCTTTATCTATTCTGTTGATCTTTAGTTTTCTCTCTACACCCATCATCAATGTATCCAAGTGCTGTATAACCCATCTGCTTTTCGTAGTAATGCAAGCAATACACAAAAGTCAATGCTTTTTGGCTCGACAGGGCAACAGAAACTCTGTTGATTATAAAGTAAGCCTGAACCCAGTGGCAAACAGTGCCATGACAACAGTACAGCTCTTATTCTAACACACAGGCCATAAAATGAATGCTGAAGCTAATAAAATAGCTAAGATCCGAACTGCTGGTGCCACTCAGATTGGGAACTAGCCTGAAAAATTCTGAAGACAAAACCTGTCACAATGAAGAAAACTAGCAAAAGTCCCAATCCTACAAACAGTCGTGCTGTTGTTGCCATGAAGACCTTCATCAACATAATCTCAGACCTGTGACCAACTGTTAGGACTAATGCTCACCATGTGACAATCTGCCTCTTGCCCTTCTTTCTCTCCACAACCATGCATCCAAGCTGCTGTTAAAGCACTGAGAAACAGGCTTAAGGCTTGAAAATATAGCTCAGTTAAGTTACCCTCCAATCACTCTCCTTCACCATGAGAAAAAAAAGAAACTGTACCTTGCAGACTAGGAACGCAGCACTGTTTCCATAGAGTCTGCTTTGGAGATGAACCAGCTGGGATTTTCAGAAGAGCTTAAGGGAGTCATGTGCTGGACTCCCTTAGTGCATTTTCAAAAGCCCTGAGTGATAGCCTAACCCTGCTTCCAAAGTTGTGATAAAGCTCCCATTGACTTCAATATGGACAGATCAACACTGAAGACTTTTGAAAATGCCACCCTTTGAAAGTCCCAGCCATGACAGACATTTTGAAGACTGCCTGAGGTTGGAGGAATAAAGGAAAATTGTTGGCCCTGAGCATCTCACTTGCTTTCAAGCAGTTAGTCCTGTTCACGCCAATTGTTGCTCAATCGCCAGGCTGGTTTTAGGATGAAAATTCAAAGTCTCAGCAATTTATATTGCCAGTTGGGATGTCAGCCATCTGTTGCAGTGATTTCCAGAGTTACTATCAAGTCTCACAGCATTCACCTGGGGTACCCCAAAGGGATCGGTCTGCTTGAGAGAAGTGTACAGCAGGGGGAAATGAAGGTTTGTCCTTGTCAGGCCAGTTTGATTAAGGATTTAACACATCTTGTTTCTTATCAATCTAGAATACTTATACACTAACAATCGCTGTACTAGTCGAGAACCTGAATCTTTAATGTATTTATCCTCTCTACCGCACAAGGGTTTTATTAAGTGATATTATCTCCATTTTACAGATGGGAAACTGAACCACAGACACACTAAGGCCATGTCTACACTAGCAAGCTTACAGTGGAACAGCTGTACTGATGCGGCTGTGCCGCTGTAAAGTCGCTTGTGTAGCTGCACTATGCCCACAGGAGAGAGCTCTTCCGTCAGCAAAAGAAAATCACCTCAACAAAGGACGGTAGCTATGTTGGCGGAAGAAGCTCTCCCATCAACATGGCACTTCGCACACTCCCACTTATGCCAGCAAAACTTATGTTGTTCAGGGATGTGTGTTTTTTCACAACCCTGAGCGACACAGTTTTGCTGAAATAAGTGGTAGTGTAGAAGTGGAGCAAGTCACTTAGGCCAGGTCACACAGGAAGTCTGAGGGAGTAGGGAATTGGAGCTGGATCTCCTGAGTCGTAGGCTAGTGCCCTAACCATTGGACCATCCTTTCTGTGAGACAATATCAGGAGTTTTATTTACGTCAAATTTCTTAAATTAACAGAAACCTTCAGAGAGAAAAGAACAAACGAATCTCTAGGATCTAGTTGTCACAGCTAGAGTTAAGAGATAATTAAAAAGAAAAATTTGAGTTACCAACCACTGACTAACTGAACAAAGATACACCATAACCGATGGTTAACACTTCAGAATGGTGTCCCTCCTCAGAAGAGAAAAGTTATGCTTAAATCTCAGCCAAGATTAAGGTAGAAAGACCAGTGGGGCAGGAATGAGTCAACCTCAATCACTTGTGTCAACGGACTAGCAGATGTGATTTAAACTTTATTGCAAAAGCAGACTGAGAAGAGACCAATATTTCCAAAAAGAGGAACCCATATGAAGTATTCCTAATCTATTAGGGATAAAATCAAGACTGGAGTGCATGCAATGGGACTTTGTTTTTCTAAGAGGAGAAATTAAGGGGGAAAAAAATCTCCTACCCAGTCACTGACAATCTCCAGCTGAAAAACCCTTTGCAATATTAGTAGTAGAGGGCATTTACCACCAAAGAACATCACTGCGGAGAAATGAATAAACCAGGAGAAAAAAACCTGCAAAGACCATTGTTTGTCTAATTTCTATTGCCTTAGAATCACATGAACCTGCTAAAATGCTGAAGTTGTCTTTTCTTCCACTCTCAGCTACAACTGTATGTTAATTCTTAGCCAGCCAAATGGGCTGGTACATTCCAGGAAACACAAACTGGGTTCCAGATGGTTGTTGCCTAGCAGCAGCCCACATACTTGGTTGCTTAGGGAACGGGTTCCTTGCATTCTCATTACACAGCTGTCTGCTGGAACTGTTACTTTTGTCTGGGAAGATTACTCACTCAGCTACAAGCTGAGGCAGGAATTTCAGTCAGAACATGTCATTGAATAGAGATGTGGCCAGCCAGCAGCTAAACTGAAGCAGTGTTTGGGGGCAGGGTGGATGGCAGTGAAAGTGAGAAAAGATTACTCTTCCTATGTGAAAAATCAAACAATATTCGTAATGTCAAGTTTTTCTTTTTTAAAAAGGCCCACCACCACCAGTAAGAAAATTTGGGACGTTAACAACATAAATTAAAGACAGACTGACCTTCACACAAAAAGTGGCCCTTAAAGGCAGCGTAATTTATTAGTGCCTGCCCCCAGAATGGAGCATTTTTTATAGGACTACGTTTATATACTTAGAGCTAAGTTACGGCTCCCACATGACAGACTGAGAATTAATCCAATTTTTATACAGTGAGTTAGGGGCAGTCTGTTTTCTCCACTGATCGAGAGACGTTATGCATTTCATTACTTTTTGAAATTAATTAATATTTTTAAAGCTTGACACACTAATGCTGTGCCCACTCACACACTGAATTTAACAATTTTATTAAGATGTTAAAATAAAAAAAATGGTACAGAGTTTAATCGTAGAAGTTTCTGGTTATCAGGGAAAAAGGTACAGATTATCAAGGGGTGCAAAGTTCGGTTTAGGATTGGATGGCGTAAAGAATACATAATCTGCAATATCCCCAATTGGAGGTAAAAGGTTAACGGGTCAAAGTACAGACATTGAGATATGAGGGTATGTTCAGTTGTTGAGTACAATGAATGGATATGATGATGAGGATGGATTTACCCTCATTTGGCGAGATTTAATGTTCAGTGAGTTTACTACAGTCCAATCAAGACTACAGTATTTTTTAATTTTGCCATTCTGCTGACAGCTAGTTTAGCCATAGCCAAGATGCATTATTGCTGATTTTGTTAAATCAACAAAGTATTTTGCAGTAACTACACTTAGTAATTAGATAAGCATCAATTTACAAATCATCGACTCCTGGGAATGTTACGATTAGGAAGCCCTGAAAGGTAAAGGCAAAGCACTCCCAGGGTTACATAATCATGAGCTTTCATCAGCTTGCATCATTACAGTCTGTACATTTCCATAAGTCTGCCAGGCCAACATCTTACATCAATACATCTAGAGGAATTTTTGGTGTGCTACCTCCCTCTAAAGTGCCAGCATTGTCTATTGCTCCCTCTTACCATACCACCCAAAAGCAGCTCCATCTCTCCACCATGGACACTCTTCCTTCAGCTGGGAAGTTTACATGCCCTTTAAGGCTACTCTCTCAGAAGTGCTCCCTGTAGAGCCAAATAGCTCCCAAGATACTTACAAGTCTTGGTTGGCCAAATTTGACTTTGGAGGTTTTCCCTACCACATCACACAGCTGATGGGATGCGGCACTGCAATGTGTCCCTACCTCAAAAATAAATGTGAGTCATTCTGCATACAAAACCCACTCAATCCAATACTATTAATCGCTAACATAGTACCTTTCACATGCAGAGGTTACTACTGGGAATATTTTAGAGAACTGGGGATAAAAGAAAGAAGATGTACATAAAGAAACAAATTTAAGAAGCACTAAAGTCTTTGTGCTGATCATTTAGTGAGAAGAGAGCTAAGGACAGTATTAAGCTACACAAGGTAGTGTGCACAGGACAGAAATCCACAGCAGTCTACTGTTGACCACACCTGTGAAAACAAAAATATTTCCTGTTCTCTTTACGGAGTGTTTCTTTTGGGGTGAAGGGAGCAGAAGAACAAGAGTTCTCATTTCTGCAGCAAGACAGCTAAAACCTAAGAACTGGAAAGGTAGGACTACTAGAATAATCAAAAGATTTTCAGAGACGCTCATAACCCCATACCTCTTTCATTCTATCCCTACGATGGCCACTTAACTGTGCTGTAACTATCTTTGTCTCTCTGCCCTTCCCTGCTCTCCAGCACACATGCAGTATTGCTCAGTCCTTGGCTGAAGATGTTACTTAGATACATCACTGCGCACCACACAGCAAGAAATCACACTTGTTTGAAGTGCCTAGAAGTGTGGCAGCATGTGTGAAAAGGGTCACAGATGTTTCCAACAGCAAATGGAGAACAAAATAGTCTAGAGGAGAAGACTTGCACAATTTGTGGTCTTTGTCCTTGTGGATCAGGAAGATGGGGTATGGTTATTAAACAGCCTAGATATTAATATTTATGTGGAAGCAGCTTAAGTACCATTATATATTTCAATATGACAAGAATTCTAGTACCACTCTCCTCTAAAACACAGATCCTGCTTTTCTCTGGAAAAAACATTAAGTCCCCATTCTATCCCCTAAAAGTAATTATAAAAAATCCTTCCCATTCTACTGTCACCACACTGCATTGCTCAGAGGAGGAGCTCAGACACCACAATGATGGAGGCAGAAGTGCCTAGAAAGATTACACCAGAAATGGTCATCTTAAAGGAGGAATACATAATGAAAAAAGGCAAATCAGTAAACTGCTTACTCCGGTGCAGAAAAAAAATGAACTAAATTTACTTTTGTAGATTTTTTTAAAAAACTTTCTAGCAAAAGCTTTCATGAAGACATCTTGCAACAATCTAAACTTAGAAGAAAGTTAGTGATACTGTTCAGTCATGTCAGGTGACTCTGAGGTTAGAGTGTAGGAACCCGGAGCTTGTCTTTCAACCAATGCAACCTTGAAAACTTTACTACAAATGAATAACCAAAATTCAGAGGAAAGTATTGACAGACTGCCAAGAGGTACTGCTATTTGGAACTAAGAGCCAGATTTTTAAATGTATTTCAGTATCTAACTCCATTGATATCACCTTAGAAATCTGGCCCTAAGTTTTCTGTTCTGAATTTCTACTCACTTGATAGGAACAACCACGTTTTTGAAGAGATTCACTCCTTCAACAGTCTGGCCTACGTTTTATTTTGGAGTTACTTCTGAACAGAAAATGACAAGAAGCTACAAAAGATAACATTCAAAGATAGCGTGAGGGCTGAGATCGCTTTCAGTTCAGGGGTCAAAGATCTTAATCATAGAATCCCCTAAAAGAAAAGGAGTACTTGTGGCACCTTAGAGACTAACCAATTTATTTGAGCATGAGCTTTCGTGAGCTACAGCTCACTTCATCAGATGCATACCGTGGAAACTGCAGCAGACTTTATATATACACAGAGAATATGAAACAATACCTCCTCCCACCCCACTGTCCTGCTGGTAATAGCTTATCTGAAGTAATCGTCAGGTTAGGCCATTTCCAGCACAAATCCAGGAAATGGCCTAACCTGACGATTACTTTAGATAAGCTATTACCAGCAGGACAGTGGGGTGGGAGGAGGTATTGTTTCATATTCTCTGTGTATATATAAAGTCTGCTGCAGTTTCCACGTTATGCATCTGATGAAGTGAGCTGTAGCTCACGAAAGCTCATGCTCAAATAAATTGGTTAGTCTCTAAGGTGCCACAAGTACTCCTTTTCTTTTTGCGAATACAGACTAACACGGCTGTTACTCTGAAACCTGTCATAGAATCCCCTTGTTATTCTGTTAGATTACTGACAAGAATTTTTTTTTTTTTATAGTTTAGTTCAGCAGCTCTTACCAGAATGACTGAGTTTGCCTTGGGTTTATGTTCCTTTACATGAAACCTCAGAAGGACTATGAAATATTTGACACTTCCTTTCCATTTTGCATCTAGAATGCAATCTGTATGCATTTTAATACCAGACTGTTTATTAGTTTCTATTGGGCTTGTTTGTGTGAAAGTTACAAGTGCAAACAGTAATAGGATGTAGTAATAGTAGTATCAGCAATTTAAAGCTGGCCTCCACCCTGACTTATCCCTTATGAGAGACAAGTTTCAAGCTATCATGTCCCATTGTTACTTTGAGAAGTGCTTACTGCCCCAGCAGAGATACAGGAGTTGAGCTGACAGAGCCAGTGGTGACCGAAGGAAGAAACGGAGGATGGGAATAAACAGCAGAAGCCACAATTTCAGATTCTGCAGGGAAACTGCAGAAAGATTAAGCATTTATAAAAGAAATAAAGCATTTGAGGTTATGAAGTTACAGTTCCCCTTCCTCTCCTCGCACTTGTTAGTGAACCCTGCAAGAGATGGTGCACAGCCTAACAAGACCTGCAGCAAGTACCCACCACTTTTCAATCAAGTGAGGAACTTGAAGCCTAGATGGAAACATTTCAGTAACAGTTAATCCACTAAAGTCTAAGAAATCCGTGCTCAGCTAGAGTCATGGCATTTAAGACACTGAGCCAGATTCAGCCCTGGTGTAACTATGATAATCTGGACCACTGGCCAAAATTCTGCCGTGGGTGCTTAACAGGTTACAGAGTATATGTTTAGGTGCCTAAATAAGCAGCCTGGTTTTTGGAAGTGGGAGATGATCAGTGTTCAACACTTAATATGGATTTGAGAACTTAACTTTACACGAAGTTAATTTTCTTCCTTCCCTTCTTCCCCATCACCACATTTCCCTAGGATGCACCCTGTGTTCACTTGTTCTTTTACATGAGATTTTTCCCATCGATCCCTCTCCCTTAGATGGAAGTTTTTCTGAAACCTCATCCTGAAATAAAGCAGAAATTCTAGTCTCTCCTGGAAATAATGAGGATGGGAACATGGCTCTTCTTTTAAAAGAACTTCTGTATAAGTCCCCTGACTCTGCATTCATGTGTACACAAGCATGTGCCCTCTACTGATGTGGAGTCACAAGAACTCCCTGTAAGCAGATACTTAATGTATATATAACATTAAAGACAGAGTCCAAACTTAAACTTCAGTCTCTTGCTTTGCAGCCAGATAATGATAGTTACACAGAGACCCCTAGCTGCTGATCTTCACTGCTTTAAAAGATATAGAACGTAACACGACAGTGACTTTGAACTATTACCACACTGTGGGCAGATGTGCACAAAATTTTGTTTTTACAAGTTTCATCAATATTCTACTGGTCCTCGCAATAGTTTTCTTTAACACAATGATTTGTCTAGATGTACGATATACAAATGAATACACTGTCCAAATGAACAGCAACAAGGGTAGCCTTTGGAATTCTTTATAGGGTGTTGAGCCCGTAAGTACAGTTTCAAAGAATGATCTTTTGCCCAATATCTATTTGGGAAAGCTGTGGGATAACCATGGAAATGGACCAATATAGGAGCAGTGTCATCAGTACCTTCTTCCAACCAGAAACTGCGGATATCACTCTGATCACACATGCTCTAGGACCCAAGAGTAATTTTACACAGATTCTTCTGTGAAGCCAACTGTGTTTCCTGGCAAGGAGTCACAGAAATTACTCTCCTCTCCCCACTCTCCTGTTACTCCCAAGTTCTTGGCCCTGAATCCCTGACAGGATGCAAGGTCAGAGGCTGGGTAGGAGATACAGGAAGCCCCTTCCCCAAGGTGAAGACAATAGCTGCCTTCTTTGGAAAGAAAGTTCAAGGATTCAAGCCTGCCCCCACTTCTCTCCTTATGCACATTTGTGGCATACTTGGGGGAGGGGAAGAAGGCAGCCTGCTTCTCATCAGCCAGAGTGATGGAAGGAAACTGGATGGAGGATTTAGGAGGCTGTCATTGAATATTTTAAAAGCCTTCAGCTATTGGTAACTAGAGTTTAGAGTGTGCACTTGTTTTTTTAAAAATGTCAATTATTACAAAATTGTTTTCTGTGAAGGATATAAATTGTACTGCCTCATGAGAGGGACAAGCTCCCAATATACACGGGGAATCTATGGGGTCTACCAGGCACCCCCTTCCACAACCAACTTTCAACCCCACCAACAACTGAAGTGCCAGGTAATCTCACTATGAAAAACCTATTCAAGTGTTTTGCTTCAGGTGGTTTTTGTACGAGAAGTGTGAAAACAGAAACCCAATTGACAATATTCTTAGGCTGTGTCCATACCAGCCTTTTTTAAAACGCCTATTTTTGCGCTATTGAGAGTGTGGCACCAGGTGCAAATGATATGGTGGTTAAAAAAATAATCCCACCACATGTACCATTTGTCGACTAATGCTCCCACTGTTAAAGCTGCATCAGTGGTAATAAGCCAAGGAAATCTGAAAAATGAAGACAATCCGGTGCCTACCCTAGCAGTTTTGAACTTTCCCTTCCATTTGTCCCTCTATTAAGCAGGTTTCCAGACTTAAGAAATGGTGCTCAACTGCAAAAACTGGACAAGTGCAGACCTGCCCTGATATTTGTAATGCTAGATGACATATTGTCCTTCCAGGACAACATTTGTCATCCTAGGAAGAAGAGTTCTCAGCTTTGTTTTGGGTCATTCCCTTTTGCCCTTCACTGACCCTTAGTTACTGAATGGAGTTAAACAATCCACCAGAATCTATTTAACCGATTTGCTTGCCTTTCATTAGGAAGTCTTTTTGCAGCATAGCTAAAAGACAGCCTGTGGTAAAATTTTCAAACATGATTGCTTTTGAAAAATTTTACCCTTGGTCTACAACATTGTTCACTTAGGAATGTAAAATAGTACCTTGTTATACCACATCTCTGCTCTGTGTTTGAGAACTATTTGCTTACATTCAAACAAGTGTATACTATTATTAGCACTGCAGGATCAGACATCACTAGCTGCAGAATCTTTATCACAAACGACAGTGTAAGACAGATAGAAAAAGGGTTGATTTTCACAACACTAGAAGCCAGAGTACTTGTTCAGTTTGTGTGTCAACAAGTTACTCTAAGTACCGTCACAGTCTCATACCAGCTCTCAATGAATGAATGCCTGGAACCTCAATGAAGAGATACATAGAGCAAGTTGTACTGATTTCTATTTGTCTACCTTTCGGCAGGACAGTCATTTCCTGTTCTACAGAGTCACTTTGCACTATAAAGTGAAGCCAATACCCCATGTGTTCCCTAATGCCTCTAAGTTCTGAGGCTGCCTGCTGTATAGCAGGTGACGCTTCCTCCGATTTAAAAACATTTCTCTCTGCTGATTTTAGATTTCTAAACCTTTCATCTCAAGACAAACTACGGGCCAGTTTTTTTGAAGCCAAAATACAATGATTTCTAGAAGGCTTCACTAGTGTCAAGGTTCCTTCCCCACTCTGAACTCTAAGGTACACATGTGGGGACCTGCATGAAAACCCCCTAAGCTTATTTTTAGCAACTTAGGTTAAAACTTCCCCAAGGTACAAACTGTTTTACTTTTTGTCCCTGGACCTTATTGCTGCCACCACCAAGCATCTAACAAAAACAACAGGGAAAGAGCCCACTTGGAAACGTCTTTTCCCTCCAAAATCCCCCCAAGCCCTACACCCCCTTTCCTGGGGAAGGCTTGATAAAAAATCCTCACCAATTTGCATAGGTGAACACAGACCCAAACCCTTGGATCTTAAGAACAATGAAAAAGCAATCAGGTTCCTAAAAGAAGAATTTTAATAGAAGAAAAACTAAAAGAATCACCTCTGTAAAATCAGGATGGTAAATACCTTACAGGGTAATAAAAAAAAAGACACAAAACCAGAAATATACATTCCATTCAGCACAACTTATTTTATCAGCCATTTAAACAAAACAGAATCTAACGCATATCTAACTAGATTGCTTATTAACCCTTTACAGGAGTTAAGATCTGCATTCCTGCTCTGGTAAAAGACAACACAGACAGAGAGAACCCTTTGTTTCCCCCCCTCCAGCTTTGAAAGTATCTTGTCTCCTCATTGGTCATTTTGGGTCAGGTGCCAGCGAGGTTATCTTAGCTTCTTAACCCTTTATAGGTGAAAGGGTTTTTTCCCTGGCCCCATGAGGGATTTAAAGGTGTTTAGCCTTCCCTTTATGACAACTAGAATATGCATTTCCAAGCTACTGCGCACACCAGTGGCTCAGTGTGCAGAGAATGCACAGCTGCTAGCTCAGTTGTCTTCACTATTACTGTGCATTATTGCTTATGGAATCCAACCCATCCCAGTTTCAGAGAAAGCATTCACCTAAGATTCCTGTGACTGCAAAGGAAAGGGAGAGGGGATGCTGCATAGTAAGCCAACAGAACCACAGACTTCAATTCCTTGCCACAGAGGTCCAGGCAATAACCCCCTCAGGTGGAAGGAGGTTTGGGGAGCATGAACAGACCTTGAAATCTTGGGTAAGGAAACCTCCAGGAGTCCCTGAGGGAAAAGCATCTGATGGCCGGCTTTTCTTGGCTACCCATATGATGCCTGCTCAGTGAGGCAGCACAGCTGCTGACCCAATCAATCCCATTCACAAAACCAAATGAGAAAGGAAGTAAAAAAAACAAAAAACCACTTGGACTATTGAAAAGTTTGTTGAAAGCAGCATTTCATAAAATGTTTCAATTTTGACAAAAGCGTGTTTTCCGATGAAAAACTGTCAAAAACTTTTTGACGGTTCCATTTAACTAGTCTAATTTTAGTCCCTTAGATGTTTGATCACAATACACAATGTGGGCCAGCGGTGCATAAGTTAGCAATAGATAAACTCTAAGAAATCAAGTATGCACAGCGCCCGCCCCACTATGTAACACTCTCGCCCTACCTGGAAGCCTCACAACCTAGATATACTAAACTGTAAGATAAACACACATTGGTGACTCCAGTCACTATGACCAGTAATGGAAACAGAACACATTTAGCTTAACGTCTTGACCATAACAAGTTGAGACATTTCAGAAAGTGGTAAGAAAATGTTTTACAAAAGAAATTATTTCCGCAATCTCTAACCAATCCACAGTTGTAAGAGTAATTTGTAAACAGTATAGCAATAAGAGTCAAGTTCACCGCTACCATTCCCATCTCTATTCAGCTCATCCATTATGACATGCAGCAAGTTAAATCACGTTAGTATCTGTGACCTCAGATCACATCACAGGTACCTTGACAGCATGGCTTCTACACTGTGTGGGTAAGCATTATCACAGGGGAGATGGAAATCCTTCTACAATGAAGAGAAGGTAACAAAAAGCCACCCTGCAAACTACTTAACAACTGTGGTGTCCTTTGTCCCTCAACAAGTATCAAAGATCTGCTGTTTGTCTCTAAAAAAGCTGAAGTCAATCACGTACTGTGTCCAACTACTATAGCTGGAATGCAGCCTAACAGATACTTTTCATCAAACAAATAGTTAACAGGTTGAGCGAACCAGTATTTGGTTCTTAAGGATTTTGGGCTTCCTGCCATGTTCTCCTTTAAATGTGATTTCAACAGAAACTTAAAGGGCAGCGAACACGGTTTCCAAAGTAAGTGCAAAGTAACTATTTCAAACCTTCTTCCCCTCCACAGAAGGCCTTAAAACTAGAGTAATAACTTAAACAAATTTAAAAACTTCACACTTTATTTGAACTCCATTGATCCATTTTGTACTCTCTCTCCATCCATCAATTCCCAGCAGTGGGGGAAATAAACAGAAGCTTTGCTGCCCAACCAGCCTCCTGTCTGATTCATTCACTGATGCCACAAGTTTGACATCACAATTGTTTCCATGACGACAGACTGATAGGACTGAATCAAACAGGAAAAGGCAGTTAGAAAGAAAGAAAGCTCTCTTAGGGCACCAAGACCTTGGTAACTGACAGCAATGAGAGAAGATATTACAGAGAGTACATGATAGCTTAATGGTTTCAACAATAAATACATTATATTTAACTTTTGCCCATGTCCTTTACAAAAAAATCAAACCTTGGCTTAACAAAAATAAAACACCCTATAATGGAAACCAGTCATTTTAATTACACCATTAGCTTCAGCCTGACTCCATGAAGAGCAGGTGTCCAGGACCAGGAAGTAGCCATTGTTTTCTCTTAGCTCAAGCCAGGATCCTCTTATTCATAGATATTTAGGTCAGAAGGGACCATTATGATCATCTAGTCTGACCTCCTGCACTCTTTCCATCATAAAGAAAGCACAGGAGAAATATTTTAAAAAAACCCTTTGAGGGTACACAACAGGAACATGAGTACTTGTGGCACCTTAGAGACTAACCAAGTTTTCTTTTTGCGAATACAGACTAACATGGCTGTTACTCTGAAACAGGAAGATGGTTGATTCCACACAGAAGCTCCATGTATACAACAGTTTTGAGTGTAAATCTAAGATGGACACGCTGGACAGATTCTGATCTGGTGTAAATTGGCATGACTTCAACAGAGTTATGCCAATTTATATGAACAGAGAATCTGGCCCATTGACTACTTCTACACTGTTGCAAGCATCTTGTATACAATGCACCGCACCCACACGTAGCACTCTCCGCAAACATTAGTGGGCTTGTGGATTAGAGAGAGTGTTTTCTACATTTTATATTACCTTTGTGTTCCTTCAATGCTATTAAAAGCTAATGTCGTCTTGGGATGCATCAGGAGAGGTATTTCCAGTAGGGATAAGGAGGTTTTAGTACCGTTATATAAGGCACTGGTGAGACCTCACCTGGAGTACTGTGTGCAGTTCTGGTCTCCCATGTTTAAGAAGGATGAATTCAAACTGGAACAGGTACAGAGAAGGGCTACTAGGATGATCCGAGGAATGGAAAACTTGTCTTATGAAAGGAGACTCAGGGAGCTTGGCTTGTTTAGCCTAACTAAAAGAAGGCTGAGGGGAGATATGATTGCTCTCTATAAATATATCAGAGGGATAAATACCAGAGAGGGAGAGGAATTATTTAAACTCAGTACCAATGTGGACACAAGAACAAATGGATATAAACTGGCCACTAGGAAATTTAGATTAGAAATTAGACGAAGGTTTCTAACCATCAGAGGAGTGAAGTTTTGGAATAGCCTTCCGAGGGAAGTAGTGGGGGCAAAAGATCTATCTTGCTTTAAGATTAAACTCGATAAGTTTATGGAGGAGATGGTATGATGGGATAACATGGTTTTGGTAATTAAATATTTATGGTAAATAGGCCCAATGGCCTGTGATGGGTTTTAGATGGGGTAAGATCCAAGTTACCTGGGAAAGAATTTTCTGTAGTATCTGGCTGATGAATCTTGCCCATATGCTCAGGGTTTAGCTGATCGCCATATTTGGGGTCGGGAAGGAATTTTCCTCCAGGGCAGATTGGAAGAGGCCCTGGAGGTTTTTCGCCTTCCTCTGTAGCATGGGGCACGGGTCACTTGCTGGAGGATTCTCTGCTCCTTGAGGTCTTTAAACTACAATTTGAGGACTTCAATAGCACAGATATAGGTGTGAGGTTTTTTTTGTAGGAGTGGTGGGTGAAATTCTGTGGCCTGCGTTGTGCAGGAGGTCAGACTAGATGATCATAATGGTCCCTTCTGACCTAAATATCTATGAATCTATGAATCTATTCTGTGGGTAAAGATTTCAGAGGTGATGAGGCCAGATCAAGCTGAAAGCAGTTAAGTACTGCCTCAGCTGCCCTCAGGTCTGTCCTAAATAGGTGGGGGAAAGGTAGGTAAGCCAAGAGCAGCCAAAGCCTCATGCAGTCAGCTTTACAGGTAGAGCTAATGCCCAGAGCTGGCAAAACCGGTACTGAAGAGTGGGCAGGAATATTCTAGTTTGCACTGGGAGGAACAACTGCATTGGTGTAGTTGCTACTCCAGGAGACTGCCCTGTCAACAAACTAATGCAGAGTCAGGCAACAGTGGATGCGCAGAGCAACAGCAATTCTAAAAGTTGCATGAGCCTGTGCACCTCTGGTAGCAACTGTGTGGGTTAAAAGGATGTTAGGATGCAGTGCCATTTCGCCAGCATAGATTTGGCCCTGTAGAGGAACTGGTGCAGTTCTGCTACACAGGAGGTAGGCCAAGATTTGGGAATCCTAAGCAGAGGATATGAGGCCTCAGAAATACAAGGGAAGGACACATGGCTGTGCCACTACCCTAATCCACATAGTGCACATGCCAATAATGAGGAAGTTTCTCCAACCCGAAGGGAGGACAAGCAGCTCTATTGCTTCAGAGTGGCCAGGGCAAGGCCGAGCAAGGCTAAAAACAAAACCGAATCCAACATCCCACAGAACAGCCTGGCTGCTGAGGGTGCATACTGTGGTCAGGATTTAGGCTACTCTCTTTTCAGACTGTCTACACTACAGATTCAGCAAAGCAGCACTAGTTACATTCAGGGGGTTTTCTAATTTTTTGGATTCATTTTTTTTTTTTAAACAAATTGCTTAAGTATTGCAGAAACAGTTGTGTAAGCCCAAGCTATGTCTTCACTGTGGAGTTAACTTGGATTACCTACATTTGATTTATGCCTCTTCAGTTAGCCCAGCTCACATAATAGCAACCACACTCACTCAAGCTGTCATGTTCAGGGGCATGTGCCATGATTCTGCATGCTGCAATAATCTGAGCTGCCCTGAGGTCTTTCCCTGTGAAACATGGATGAACCTGACTGCCCCTTCTGGGCACGTATGAGGGGAGGGATTTTTCAAGCCACAATCAATACCTGACATTTCTTCCTCAAATACATGTATACATAGATTTTTAGCAGTACAAAAGGAGCCCATCACAACCATCGTCTGAACTATTCTTTACTCTCCTGAAGAGGGACATAAGTGGCAGCGCAGACATAGCCTATGCCAGCAAAGTCTTTGTTGCTCAGGGTTGTGAATATTCCACCCCACGCAGCAACATAAATTAAGCTGGCATAAGTGGTAGTGTGCACAACACTGCGTCGGCAGGAGAACTTCTCCCGCCAACATAGCTTACTGCCGCTCCTTGGGGGTGGATTAATTATGTCAATGGGAGAGCTCTCTCCATTGGCATAGAGCAGCTACATGAGAAATAATACAGCTGCACCACTGTAAGCTCTCTAGTGTAGACATAGCCGAAGTCTACACACAAAACAAGTTTCAGAATACCAAAACAGTTAGGAAATATTGCTGTGACACTGAACATAAGAATGGCCATACTGGGTCAGACCAAAGGTCCATCTAGCCCAATATCATGTCTCCCGACAGCGGCCAATGCCAGGTGTCCCAGAGGAAATGAACAGGTAATCCATTCCCTGTTGCTCATTCCCAGCTTCTGGCAAACAGAGTCTAGGGACACCATCCCTGCCCATCCTGGCTAATAACCATTGATGGACCGATCCTCCATGAATTTATCTAGTTTTTTTTTTTAACCCTGTTAAAAAAAACCTTGTTAACCCTGTTATAGTCTTGGCCTTCAGAACATCCTCTGGCAAGGAGTTCCACAGGCTGACTATGCGTTGTGTGAAAAAATACTTCCTTTTGTTTGTTTTAAACCTGCTGCCTATTAATTTCATTTGGTGCCTCCTAGTTTTTGTGCTAGGAGATAGAATAAATAACACTTCCTTCTTATTTACTTTCTCCGTGCCAGTCATGATTTTATAGACCCCCTTAGTCGTCTCTTTTCCAAGCTGAAAAGTCCCAGTCTTATTAGTCTTTCCTCATACGGAAGCCATTCCATATCCCTAATAATTTTGGTTGCCCTTTTCTGAACCTTTTCCAATTCTAATATATCTTTTTGGAGATGGGGCGACCACATCTGCACTCAGTATTCAAGAAATGGGCATACCATGGATTTACATAGAGGCAATATGATATTTTCTGTCCTATTACCTATCCCTTTCTCAATGATTCCCAACATTCTGTTCACTTTTTTGACTGCTGCTGCACATTGAGTGGATGTTTTCAGAGAACTATCCACAATGACTCCAAGATCTCTTTCTTGAGTGGTAACAGCTAATTTAGACCCCATCATTTTATATGTATAGTTGGGATTGTGTTTTCCAGTGTGCATTACTTTGCATTTATCAACATTGAATTTCATCTGCCATTTTGTTGCCCAGTCACCCAGTTTTGAGAGATCCTTTTATAGCTCTTCACAGTCTGCCTGTGACTTAACTGCTTCCCATATTTTTTATAGTAATATTATGATATGATTGTGTCAATTATAATGTATTTTGTACAAGATAAGGCACGTGAGATATCATTGGAAAGGTCATGATTTGCTGAATATGATTATCTTATTTGTATGCACGTGTCATTTTTCTATCTAAAGTTCGGAATATTGAACTATACATTCTGACTACAAAAGTGTTTGCATCCGGGGAATGCCCACCAGACAAAACGTAATCAGTCTGGCTGGCTAGCTGGGAACTAGTCAATGGACCATTAGGGAAAACAATGGATCTTTGAAGAGGCTAATCTCCCACCTTACTGAGAAGCTTTCCTAGGATGCTACAAACAGCCTTTGACTCATTGCTGCTTTGACACTGCAGGGTCATGTGATCATGTCACCTAGTACTGGACTCCATGACAGAATACCAGTTTGTTTTTTTGGGCCGGGGGAGAGAATCATCCCAAATAAATTTGCTAGTCTCTAAGGTGCCACAAGTTCTCCTAGCTGTTTTTGGAAAACAAAGGATTCCTGCCATATGTAATACCTATTTAGGGCAGGGGAGTGACATGATCAATGGTTGTTCTTCACTGAATCCTTACCCAAGATGACTGCTGTGAACATCTAAGAAACAAAGACAAGGGGGGAGGGAGGGGCGCAGAGAGAGAGAGGTGAGTCCAGGCTGGAAAAGGTGTCTGGCCTGTGAAAGAAATACCTGGAGTTTTAAGCTGCAAGCAAGAACAGCTTGCCTTCAAGAACTTCTGCAATCTGCCTAAAACAACATTTAGGGTGAGAAACCAGTTTCGGTAGTATCTTAAGCTTATATTGCATTTTTGTTTTATTTGCTGGGTAATCTGCTTTGATCTGTTTGCTAACCCTTATAATCACTCAAAATCTATCTTTTTTAGTTAATAAACTTGTTTTAGTTCTCTCTAAAACTAAATTTGTGGAATTCATAACTCGGGGGCAAAAAGCTGTGCTTATCTTCGTCCACACTGAGGGAGGGAACAAGCAAAATTTATGAGCTTACGCTGTACAGTTCTCTGTGCAGCGCAAGATGATACAATTCTGGGTTTACACTCCAGAGGGGGTGTGCACTTGAATGCTGCGCAGTCCTTTAGCTGAGCTTTCTCATGCGGAGCTGATCTCAGCATCTGTGTAAAATTGCAGCTGGGTGTGTCCGCAGGAAGGGGGCTTGAGAGCCTGTCACAGCAGTACAGTGTAAAGGAAACCCAGGCTGGTGGGTCAGGCAAGCTCAGTGGTACCCCAGTACATCAGGTGGCGCCCCGGAGGTGGGTGCAGGTAACTCATCACAAGTACTTCATAGCACTGAGCTGGACACAATTTAACATTCAGGAATCAGGAAAAGCTTATGTGCAAGTGAAAAGTACACAGAGAGGAAAACAGAGAAGTCCGGGTGTTTATTTTTCTCTATCAGCCTCTACAAATTTGTTCTAGGGAAACCAGAAGTAAAGGGATACAGAAGCTATATCCTTTCCTCCCTCATTATTTCATGAGACATTCACAGCCCCTTAGACTCAAGGTGGGAGCACAGACAAACTGAACTGCCAGAAGAAAGCAATCTCAATATAAAGATTACTTCAAAGCTTACAGTTGTCAACATCAGCCTTCATAAACAATTGGCCCAATTCTGTCCTATAACTCAAGAATGCAACTCATTAGCTCAAGTTTTGCTAAATTTAACAACTGTAAATATGCCACAACTTTGCTGACTTCAATGAAGTCATGTCGTACTTACACCCGTGTAACTGAACACAGAATTTTGCTCATTCACTTCAATGGGACATGTAAGCTTATGGGGGAGCAGAATTGGCCTCAGTGCTTTAAAGAAATACCATCAACTTAATAACATCAAATAATAACTTCCTTTGAAGATTTTGTTACCTTATTGCAAGTAACATCAAGATGACTATAGATGAGACAGAAAAAAATATTCTCAAATTTCCAAGCTTGATTACTTTGCATATCTGACAGCCCTTTGTATGTAGTCATTTTCACAATTTTCCCTGTATAGTCTGTTTGTTTGATCTCATCAAAGCTAGTAAGAAAAGTACCAGATACCTTATTCACCACTAGGGTAGGTCTGTTGTTGGTAGCAACAGAATAGTTGGTAGAAACTATTGTTATAGGCAGGTCTCTAGTGTTTGTCACCATGTTACCTAGTCCAACCCAAACTCTCAGTGCAGATGAGTTGCATCAGTGTAATAAGGGACTTGCACTGGTAGGCTTACCCTGGTTTGAAACATTTATGCTGGGGATTTGCACCAGTGGTAAAATGTCTGAGCCCTTCCTGCAGTGTAGCTTCCACCACTACAACAAGTTTATGGGTCTGAGTTTTGCTAGTATAGATAACAGCCTTTGGATCTCTTTACAACAAGAGAAAAAAAATGGGCCAAAAAAGAGAAAGCAAGAGACTACATAACTTGACAGGAGGATACAGAGGCAGGTGTAGTATCCAAAACCACTTCTAATAAACTGGAAAAATTAGTTGCGGTGACAGTGTCCCTTCAAGCTACCAGAGAGGAAAAAATAGCAGAGCAATGTAAGGACAACCACCTAAAAAACCAAACAGACAAATCCCTACTCTTATTGTAAAGATCAAACTAAACAGTGTTTCAACCAATGCATCATGTATTTAATCACATATTTATGAGATTTTAGTAATCACATCACATTGAACAGTATATTGGATTAAAAACGGATTATGGTGCATTTGACAATCTGTAAATGGACATCAACTATTCCAGGCTCAAGAAGAAAAGTTAACAAGAAGAGTCAATGATCAAAGCAGTTTTTAATCCTACATAATTACATTTTTTAAAATTTTCTCTACCACTGTTACTGCTATGTGTAGTCTGCAAGTGACACCACTTACAAGTAAGAAAGCATTTGATAAATCAAAAAACATAGCTCAAAGTAATTTGATATATATTTCACATACAAATAAGATATATGACTGCACTAAAGAAAAAATGTCACAAGACAATTTTAAGGAACTGAATATTATAACCCTTTTGAAACTTCTATAAATGTGATAGAATCCAGATGACAAATTTGGGTTGCCTCACAGGGACAGCAACACACTGTGTTTTTAGAAATATCTGGTTTATGGGATTCACTAAACAAGTTCTTATAAAAAACATCCAGGGAAACCAGTGATAAAGCAACAATACGTCTCAACGCCAACATTCTTAACTCAGTATTCTTGAAGTCCTAATAAATACTTCCTGGCTAAAAGAAGTTTTACCCATAAACATTTACTAACTTCATAGTCTCAACTGCTGCCAACCTAAGAGTTTCACACCTCCCAAGCTACCCTCTTGAAACACAAACACACTCACTACCTATTAGGGTATACCCTTCGGTTTTGCAACCACCACCCACTCTCTCCCTTTTCCCAGGAGTTTTTGCACAGCAACAGCATGCTCCAGATGAGCATGATGCAAACACAGGTAGTGTAGGCACCCGCGCCCACCCCCAACTCATACAGAGAAGTCAAACGGGGAGTAGGCTACCCCCACACCCAGAGGGGTCAAAAGTGGGGTGTGTAGACTCCCAACCCTCCCTTCCCACCCCCGCACAGAGGAGCCGGTGGTGTGTGTAGGCTACTCCCTCCCCACACGCATCGGGGGGGGGCGGGGGGGGGGCAGACGGACATCCGCTACCCCCCTGCACATGCAGAGCGGCGGGCGGGGGAGGGATGTACGCTCCCTCCCCCTGCACGGAGGAGCCGGGTGTGTGTGTCCAGGCTCCCCCTCGGCACATACAGAGGGATCAGGGGTGTTTAGGCTGCCAAACTCTGCCGCCCCCCCCCCCAACGCACAGGGGTCAGGGGAATGGACGCTACCCCCCCCCCCCCCCACGGGCCGGTGGGCGGTGCGGGGGGGAGATGTACGCTTCTTTCCCCCATACACAGAGGCCGGAGGGGCGTGAGGATGTAGCCCCCCCCCCCGGGCCTTCGTTTCTTCCCCCCGCGGGGAGAGGCCGGAGGGAACCCACACGCGCTCTCACCCGCGGTCCGCAGGGCCGCCTCCGGGCCGGAGCGGGGCTGGCTGCGCTCCGCGCCGGGCGAACAGGAACGAGAGGCGGGGCCGGGAGGACCCGGGGGCGGCCTCTGCTCCCCTCCCCGCTCGGGCCCCGGGAAACGGGAGGGGAGGGGAGGGGAGGGGGGGAAGCAGCGAACACGCTGCCGACCTCTCCCCTACTGCCCGCCCCCGCCGCGGGCCAGCCGGAGAGCGCGGGGCCCAAGCGGCGCCGGGCCCGAGCCAGGCAGCCCGTCCCCGGCGGGCGGGGCGCCGCTCACCTCGTTTTGCGGCCTGCTGTAAACTCCCTCCCCGACCCCCGGCCGGAAAGCGCGGAAGGGGGCGGGGGACCCAGGGTCCCGCAAGGGGAGGGCGGAATGTGAGCCGGGCCCGGCGGTGGGAGGGGGGGGGGGGGAAATGGACCTAAGCCCGGGGATGAGGGGAGAGAAAAATCCCACACGCTTTTTTGTGGGGTGGGGGGTGAGAAAATGTAGCCTGGAGAAGCCCCTCCCTCGCGCCTGCACATTTTAGGGACGCTGGCATGAACCCCCGCCCCCAGCACTGCCCCCCTCTATCCGCACAGCCCTGTTGGGACCAGGCAGGAGGGGCCCGGCCGGGGGCAGCAGAGAGGACAGATGGCACAAAATGCCTAGCAGCCAGAGAGGGAGGCAGATGGCAAGGGGTGCCCTTCTCACAGGAGCCCCAGCCCTATGAACAGTACCGCAAGAAGTGGAAGGGGGTTTTGTGGGATATCCACATAGAGCAGGCCCCATTGTACAGCACCTGGCACAACAATCCTGACTGGAGTAAAGCTTAGGGACCCCCGGGGCACGTAAATCAGGCTCAACAGCCACCTCACTGCCGAGGTTCAAGTGAACCCGTTATACACACCTGAGTTGGTCACTGCAGGGATTTATTACACCTCTTATCCAGCTTTTGATATGGTCATACACACTCCCTCCATTTATACAGGGTAGGATCTCATTTTATTCTTTTAATTAGTGGTCAAATATAGCATGACAGTTTTATTGTTCAGGAGCACCAGATGGTAATTGGCTAGTGGAGTATTAATTTTGGGGCCCATAACATACGCCTTTTTAAGTTGTATGTTAAAAGAAATCCTTAAGAGAAACAGTCTGGGTTTGATGAATGACCTATACACCTCTTCATTTTTTGTTCTTGTAACATATATAGGGTTAGAGCTAAAGGCCACTGAAGTCCGGCCGTCAAATATTTACAAGTGTGGCATGCTATATGATGGAGGGGTGTGCTGAAGTTGCAACTGGCATGGTACAGAATGCTTCAGAGGCATCAAGTCAAACATTCTAAGTAAAAAATAGGTATTTTCACAATATAGCCTAAAGACACTACTAGGATATAGCAAGGAAAATGCTAGTTTAAAGGATGTTAACCTATTTTAAGTCCCTATTTTTAACTTTCTAAATGGAAGCATACTCAATGTAGCATAGCAGAAGAATGAATGGTACAATATGTACAATTCCCAGACAAGAGCATTTACTCAGAGTGGGGATTTAATTAACTCATCTATGTTTACAGGGTTATTAGAATGTTGTAGTTGTATAAGCATGAAAACTGGAAATTGTATTACCCATATGGTGCAACTCTAGCGTGTCAACAAAATAAGATATTTGCAGGGAGGCTAGAAGTAGGACAATATTGGTATTTTGAGATGTGTAAGATGCCATCTGTATTTTAGCCAAGACATAAAACCCAAGACTCTGATCACTGTGTGATCAGAGGATTCCCTGGCACTTTTCACAAGAGTTCCCTGGCCAAAATTCCAGCTTGTTCAATTATGATCTGAGAGTCTAGGTATCCTACAGTTTCCATTGGATTTAGTGTCCTTTGTGCACAGAAAGAGTTTACATCAGAAAACAGTCTTAAATATTTGCACAATACACTGTACTTCACTGTGCTTACTACATTAAAATGAAGCGGAAGTTTCGTTCTAGGGCTTGTGTATTTCTTCATTTATCTAGCCATCATGGACATTCATTGATAATGATTCTAAATCCCGAGAGCCATAAAATGAAAAAAAACAACAAAGCACAAGATATGCCATCAGCTAAAGTCTCATTCTTTGGTGCCCTAGTTTCCATTTGGTGATTAGTTAGTGGCCACTTCACGTTTGAGTCTCAGGCCAGTTCCTGGTGGACAGGTATCCACTTCATAAACGGCATGCATTTTGTACCATTGCTTGCAGGCTTAGCAGCAAGGGCAGTCCTACACTTACTTAAAGGTAGTCCTGGTGTTCAGGTAGATGGGCAGGGCAGGAGAGCGGAAATTTGCGCTAACAACATTGCTATACCTGTCCTGTATATAGAGGATTAAGGAGCTCACATATGCAACGATTGCCTCTCCACTTTTACAGAGACCTCACTTGCACAAGCCATTCAAAGTTGTTACTGCATTGGGGAGCCAGAATGCCATCTACTCTGGACAGAGTGGATTGTAAGAGCTTACTTTAGCAGTCTCCACTTAGTAATCAGGAGTGTTTTTTTTGGCCTTGGCATCGCTCGTAAGCATACTGGCACAAGAACAATAAATGTTAACATGCAGTGTAATACTTAATGCCCATAATTAGCTGTGGAAATCTCCATAATCCATGAAGCGATTTTACTGGCACTTTGCAACTATACTTCCCAACAAACATCAGAACCTGGTGCAAAGCATAAAGCTGAGCCTGTTACTATGCATGACCCATGCTGCTCCCCACACAATGGGTTGGCTTGCTGATGAAGCAGCAATGCTAGGTGCCAGTACAATGTGCTGCCATTTGGCAGACCCCAGCTAGTTTCCTTGTGCCCAGGCTTTTGCTCCCAAGAGGCCCTGAACACCTGCAACGTTACTTCAATTAGAGCTGCAAGTGCCAAGAACCTCTCAGAATTAAACCCCAAATTGAAAGAGCTGAGATTGTTGTAGAGGGGGAAGCTCAGAAAGTGCAATCCAGGGTAGATGTGGCTTTAAACCATTTTATGCCTCCTGAGTTCTGGGCCTGCCCAGGCCGCAGCGTAAGATTACAGCAATCCCTGGGGTCGCTGTCAAAGCTTTCCACAGCCTACTGGATACTCCACTCCCAGAATGCTCTAGCTATGGTCCTGCCCATCCCCAGAATCTCCCCTTTTGTCCCTGGTACACTCCTAGAAGCTGCAAGGGATTATGCCAGCTCTATGTTGTCCAGGGAGCTACACTGCTCAGAGTAGCAGCATAAAGGGGACAGAATGCAGACCAGGAGTGAAAGAGATCACACTGGAGGGGACAGGAGTGTTGTGTCAGTCCAGCCAGTAAAGCTGCAGCACTGATGAGCTCCACAGGGCTCTTTACAGGCTTCATGAGCAAGGAGGACATGACTGTGACTCGGGCCTCATGGCTGAGCAGAGGTGGCAAGCTGGGAAGAAGTGAAGTTTCCAACACGGAAAAGATAAGGAGTCCGATCACAGGGTAGCTGGTCCCTGTGAATAGGCCAGGTTCAGTGCCCCTTTGTCTGAGCAGGTGGGGGCAACAGAGACAATTAAAGGAGGCAGGGCTACTTCGTGGGCCTATAAATGCATGTCAGAGGACAGGAAGAGGAGTGATTGGGGCAGGTTGTCCCTGGAGAGAGGAACCACAGAAGAGTGATGCCCAGGAACAAGAGGCCAGGTGTTCTGGGAAGCGGCCCTCTGGCAGGTGTTCCAGAAGGGAAGCAGAGCTGGCTGAATGAGAACTGGCTGAGAGAAGGGAGCTGGCTAAGACTGGGAAGCTGCAAGAAGCAGGATTACTAAAGACCCCTCGGAGGGGAGGCGGTGAAATTCCAGGACAAAGGGTGAGCTGAAGGACTGTTTTAGTCTATTATGGGCTTATATTTGGACAAAGAAACCTACTTAAAAGGAGCCTGGGCATTGCAGTGAGTGTTGTTAAGATGGGGAGAAACCCTGCCATGTCACACATGGTGCAGAATGCAGAAGGGGAGAGCGAGGTGGATCTCTGTTGCCTGGCGAAGAGAGGGAAAACGCAGGCAGGGGGATGCAGAAGCTATCTTTGGCCATGAGGTGGCAGCCCCTCTATTACAGGTCCCCCTAGAAAAGCCCAACTCTTTTCTTACGGGAGGACTAACTCTAAGAAGAGTTTCAGAGTAACAGCCGTGTTAGTCTGTATCCGCAAAAAGAAAAGGAGGACTTGTGGCACCTTAGAGACTAACCAATTTATTTGAGCATAAGCTTTCGTGAGCTACAGCTCACTTCATCCAAAAGCTTATGCTCAAATAAATTGGTTAGTCTCTAAGGTGCCACAAGTCCTCCTTTTCTTTCTAAGAGGAGTCACACACAGTAGTGCACTGTATATTAACACATGAACATAGCAATTACCATACCGTATCAGTGCTCCCTCTAGTCCATCATCCTGTCTCCGACAGTGGCCTTCCCCTGAAGCTTCTGGTACATGAATCTTCATATGGGACAATTATGGAATAACTTGTCTATTGTGGAAAATCTCTTCCCAATCTCAGGCAAGAAGTGGTGGCTTTATGTCCTGAAGTATGAGGATTTACATCCCTTCTAAGTTTGTACAGTGGCTAGCACAATGGGACTGTGAGCCACAACTGGAATCCTTAGGTGCTACCACATAAGTAACCATATAAATGTCTAATCCCTTTTTGAATCCTAAACTCTTGGCCTCACGGATATCTTATGACATTGTGCAAAATCATTTCCTTTCATTAATATTAAGTATGTTGCCTTTCAGTTTCATTAACATCCCCTATTTACCCTCTGTCATAACATGAGGAAAAGGAGTGTCTAATTTACCCTCTCTATACCCTTCATTCTGTATCTCTCTTTCATGTCTCTTCATCTCCTCTCTAAACCAAGAGACCCAGTCTTCCAACTCTCCTCATACAGAAGGCCTTTGCCTTTCTCCAATCTATTTTTTCCAGATCCATTGAGACAGGGCAAGGGGACCAAAGACAGGGGGTAGTTTAATAAGTGAGTTAGCCACCTAGGTGGCTAAATCCTATTGACAGTCAATGAAAACAGGGCTTACGTGATTTAAACATGTAGGTATTCCTGAACACTTTACCTAGTGTTCCAGATGAATGTGCATACCACCAATTGGTATCATGGCATTACAACACTAATTATTTCTATATCCCATTCTTTAGACATCCTAACGCTGTTTGCACTTCGATTTTTTTGAGAATGCCTGTGACTTCCTCAGGCTGTGAAGGTCAATCTAGTCTGAGATTTTTCACCATCCAGCTGGGGACGTAAAGAGAACTGACAGGCTTAACCCACAGAACGCCAACAGGGTAACGAGAATAACTAAGTTCCTGTGTGCACTGGCTGATAAGAGGAAGGAGCAGCAGGGCAGGCAATGGTATTTTGGTTGATGCAGTTCTAAGACAATGCTTCCCTCTGCATCACAGCACAGGCACCAGTGACTCTGAAAAGCCACTGCTACATCATTATCCTTTGTACTGCATTACAGACCAAGGCTAACAGCAAAAATGCAAGGGAAGGAGGGAGAGAGGCAGCAAAACTTTTTGCTATTTCCCTCTGATAACTGCCTCTGAATTATTTAAATGCTTTATAAAGAAGGATTAAGAAAAAAATTGGAGTCAAATCGCTCTCTCCTCCTTAGTGAGTCAATCAAACCTACCCTAAGCCACGAGAAACATCAGTCTTTTCCTAGCCTGAAGTGAAGTCTATTCTGTAAGTGTCAAAAGCTACAAGTGTCACTGTTCTATAGGTCACAGCTTAGATGGCACCACAGGCTCTGTTACTCAGTCTGTGAGCGAGAACCCCAGTGCACTGCTAATGCCTCAGCCTGCATCCAGAGTTATCTCTGGATTGTCAAAATCCTGTCCCTCTCATCCATGAGATGCTGCTGTATCCTTGGGGCTGTGAACTGCACTCATTGGAATGAACATGCAATTCCACTAGGGCAGTGAGTCCCAGACTTCTGTATGCCATGACCCTCTTTGGGCTCACCTCTGTTAACACACTCCCCATGGGTCTGACACAGAGCCCTGCAACGAGACACTACCTGACTACGAATGTTGGCTTCAGATCGGAAAAGAACCCAAGCCCCGGGGTTCAGATCTGGTGGGCTTCTCTCTTCCTACCCATAGGGTTGGCGCAGCAGCAGCTGCGGCCAGCTCACTGTGCCGCGCGTGCTGATGAGTCCCAGTGCCTTTCAGCGTGCAGCACACAGTGCAGCGAGTTGGGGGTGGCCAGGAGCATGCAGCCACCTCTTGCTCATCAGCATGCATGTCTCGGGGTCACCACACCCGTCTGGGAAAGGCTGCACTAGGAAGCTTTAAAGGTAATATGTCCTTTTCAATTAGGACACAGCTATATTAGCTCAGAGCAAAAGCTTTCCTACCTCCTCACCATCCTTGCATTGCAAACCATTCCAATCCATATGGATGTGTGCCATTCTGCTTTCCGCCTCGTCCCCCCCATGGGTCCTGTTATCTCCATATGGCTACCATTGCTGTAGTATCCACGCACTTTGCAATCTTTATTGCATTTATCCTTACATCAGCCCTGTGAGGCAGGACAGTGCTATTACCCCCGTCTGTAAAACGGAGACGTGAGGCAGAGAGGGAGTGACTTGCTCAAGGTCACCCAGGAAGTCTGTAGCAAAAAGGGCACATCTTTTTGGCACATCCTTATTGGCATATTTGAGGGGCCACTCAAGAGGACCGTACGGAGACTTAAATGCAATCATTGGGGACAAAGTGCCTACAAGTCATTAATCTGGCTGATCCCACCAGTCATGACAGCATTCCCACGCTGTGTGGACTTGCAGATGAAACAATTTAAAAAAAACACACACACACCATTTAAGCAAACACATTAAATTTCCACCCCCAATCTGATTTTTTTTTAAATGATGTGAGCCAGGGTACAGGTTGCAGAGAGGAGCCCATTTTTCAGTATCTTCCTGAAGAGCAAACCAGAGTTCATCACTGTCTTGATTACAACCCGTTGTAGAACTTGATCCTGACAGCATGGACTCTAATCTGCTTTCATAGGGAACTGCAATTATACTTATCGATAATTTTGTAAAATCTGCTTTGACAGACCGTGTACTGACAACTTTTCCTGGCAGAAATTAAAGTGGATTTTTCTTCAAGAAGGCCACCCGTCCACACAACCCTAATCCTCCTAGCTCACATATGTTACTGTAACTTGCACTGCACTGAATCCAATTACACAGCCTCAACCCAGGAAAAATCTGCAGCCGTTTAAGAGCAGAAAGCATCAGATGAAAGGGTGTGTATGGGGGGGAGAAGCCTTACTGCAATTTGGTTCTGAAATCTCACCTCTGCAGACAGGTAAATGGGCACTGTCATGAGGAAAATATACCATTCTCCATCATATTAACAATGTGATCCAAACTGCCTGGGTGACATACATTTGAGTGAAGCATGGACAACAGAAAAACCTATGGAAGCCAAGCTGGTGTTACTCCTGGGGGGATTCTGCGTGACTGCACGCCTGCAGAAAACGGGTTCCCCTGCAGAATTCCTGTGCTTCCCTGACAAAAACGGCAGGAAAGCCACACGAGCGGTGCAGGGGGAGACCATGGGCACAGTTTTTTTTTGGGGGGGGGGACTGCCCCCCTCCAAACAGAGGCAAGGCATAGGGGGCACATGGGGTTGTGTGTCACTACCTCCCCCTCATTTCTGCAAGCGCAGAGCTGCCCAGCTGAAGAAGGCTGAGTCTTGACTCTGATGCTGAACTCTGCCTCCTGGATCCTAGTGACAGTTGTGTTCCCCCACTGCCATGCTGGAGCCACATTTATGTACTGACAAATAAAATTTGCAGAATTTTAAAATATTGTGCGCATAATTTTTATTTTTTTTGGTGCATAATTCTCTCAGGAGTACAACTGCAATCTGGAAGTGCCTCACAATTGTTATTTATTCTACGTTAAAAGCAACTTTAAAGTACATTGCTCTGGCGGTATGAACAAGCCAGCAGTGAGCGCCACCAAGCAGCAGGTCTCACATACATTGTGCATGCAGGATTGAAGAAGCAGACAAATAAACTTGGGTTAAATTGTCAGAAATGGCCTTAAAAAAAGCGAGCAAAATTACATGCAAAAAGTGGGTAATGGTTTGTCTAACTATCTGACATGCACCTGGTCACACAAGCTAATGTAAGTTGTGGTTGGATGGTAAAAGGGGAAGGGTATAATGATTTTTGCCCGTTTGTGGACAGCTGAATTTTTTCCCTTTCATGTCCAGAAACTGTGGCTTCAAAATCACAAGTCAACCCTTCTTAAGAAGAATATTGAAGCCACCTGTTGACCTCAGTAGGGACAGGCAGTGTTGCCCTTAGTCAGTGGCTAAATATTACATTTGCAGTGTTCCCCGTATCGCAGAGACTTCTAAGGGCCAGATCCTACGACCCTCACTTACATTTAGCACTTACTCTGCCAACAGTTAAACTGAAAAGAGCAGGACTGCATGGGGAGTCAGGGGGAGGGGTTAGAATCTGTTCCTAATCTGGTTAGAGATCTAGTGGATTTTTGGCATATTGGTGGAAACACACCTGTCTATTAGTGCAGTTTACACAAGCTGAAGATCTGGCTCATTGCTTCCTAAAGGACAGGTGCATTTTCAAGACTCCAAAATTGCATGTTACCTCTTTGTAGGCAGATTTTGGACTGGAAGTCAGGACATCAGAGTTCCATTCTTGCCTCAGTCATAGACTTCCTGTGTGACCTTGGGCAAGCTACTTACAAGTCCGCTTCTCCAACTTGTAAAATAAGGATAATTATACTTCCTCTACCTGAAGGGACATTGTGAGGCTTAACTCATTAGTATTTCAGTGCTTTGGAATTCTGGAATGGAAACAGCTATCGAGATGCAAATAATTGGCAAATTTCCACAGTGCTTTTCAAGCAGAAGGACAGAGTGCTTTACAAACTGACTATAGCAAGGAATAATTCCCTCACCCACCCCGCATACTCCACTCAAGTAGTCAGTCACCTCTTTGGTGGAACATAGTTCCTGCATGACATTGTACAGCAACACCAAATAGTTTAAGAAAGAAATAAAAATCATACACAAGTGACTCTGAAGGCAGAAAGAAAAGGAGTACTTGTGGCACCTTAGAGACTCAAGTACTCCTTTTCTTTTTGCGAATACAGACTAACACGGCTGTTACTCTGAAATCTGAAGGCAGAATTCGCAATTGGTAAATCTGTTACCCCCTCTGGCCAGAGCACTGCTAACAGCCACAAGCACTCAAGGCCTCAACTTTTATGTTTCATCCATCACCCATCCTGCCCCCAAACAAACCAAACCCAAAACAGCACTTCCAACAGCAACCAGGGTCCTCCAGGGAAGAGTGCAACCTAATAAAACAACAATATCCCTTCTGCAGCACCTATATACCCCTAAGAGATCTTTAGTATTAATCTGGTATCCTGCAATATTGACTGGCATGACCCTGCTTAGCTCACGAGATGCACGGAAATCAGAACACACAGCTGGCAAAGCTTTAGCCTAGCTTCGGGCTTCACCATGTCTGAACTAGTCCAATATCTATAGCAGAAGTAGTAAACTAATGCATTTCTTCTTCATGCTGTTGATGAGTCTGGGTATTAGTTCTTGTATTCTACAAATACAAGGAGAGTACAGACAGACATCCTGAAGTAACAAACTCTATAGCATTGTAAAGCTCTCTCAGTTTCTCATGTCCTTTACCTGGGGAAGTACTGTCACCCACCCCTGCAAACAGGAGGCCCTGATAGAAGCAGCATTATGGAATGCCATGCAGGGCATCCCGAACCCAGCAGCAGAGGAGTCGGCATCGCAATGCACAGGTGAGTTGGGGAGACACTGGTGGATTCACCACTCGGCTGACGCTCTTGTTATTCCATCAATGTGACAGTAAGGCCATATGGTGGCCACAAAGCCTTGAGCCGAAAATAGCATACTTGGGGAAAAGGATGCTTTTTGCATAGGCTCTGGCAAGTCTCCCCGGCACACTGCCTGGCTTCTCACCCTGTGCACTGTAGACAATTTATTTCTTGGTCTCTCCTAGTTTGGGGGAGGAATGGGTCAGTTCAGAAGAAAACACAGGATTCCAACCAAAAATGTGAAGTATCTTCTGCTCAGGGACGGGGGTGTGTGTGTGAGAGATCTTAAACTGCTCAAGACACATTTTCATAACATCTCCACCCAGATAATAGGGTAGGAGGGACAAGATTAAGCCTTAGGCTCACTTGCCCATCCATAGTAACTACCCTTGTAAGCAACCTAAGAACGGCCCTACTGGGTCAGACCAAAGGTCCATCTAGCCCAGTATCCTGTCTTCCGACCTGGCCAATGCCAGGTGCCCCGGATGGAATGAACAGGTGATCCCTTCCCTGTCGCTCATTCCTAGTGTCTGGCAAACAGAAGCTAGGGACACCATCCTTGCCCATCCTGGCTAATAGCCATTGATTGACCTATCCTCCATAAATGTATCTAGTTCTTTTTTGAACCCTGTTATAGTCGTGGCCTTCACAACATCCATATATCTCCCTGAAGCAAGATTGTTCAGGGAGATATATGGGCGAGGGGAAAAGAAGAGAAACTAAATCAAAACAGAAGGCAATACAGTCCCATGTGGGATGTACTTAGCCAGCTATCCAAGCCTCATACACCACAGCCCCTTTGTGTGTACAGACTTCATCATGCCTTAGTTATACAGCAAAACACTAATTAGAATAGATGTGCAGAGCCAGAGTGATATCACCCTGGAAGAGTTCTATAGATTGTAACCCTACAATAATCCCACAAACTTCATTTAGGGGATTTAATAGAGACAGTTTCTAAGACCTGTATATAAAGAGCTCATTCTCTTAGTGTCTATAGAAACATACTCAGTTTTTATAGGAGCCTATTGTTTTCATACTGATTGGAGCCAGTCAGACTTTTCCATAAGGGAAACCAGGAACTACTGTCCTCTGCTTTTGTAAAAATATATCCCCCCTTTTTAAACCTTACCTCCTGTGTCAAGTGACAGGAACCCATTTCAGAGGTTTCCCATTCAAAAGAAAACCCGTATTCATTCCAGGTGACCCTGCAGCAGTTACCTTACAAGGGACCCGGCAGGACAGCAACGGCCTGAGCACTAACAGACCCAGCCGCCCCAGCTGGCAGCGGGAGGGCGAAACTCGCCGCGCAACCCAGGCAAAGGCGAGCGAGCACCGCGCATCCGAATGTCATTACTCGGAGCGAGAAAAATCCATCGCGGCCGAGCTTGGGACGGCACAGTACAAATATAGGCCAATGAGCTCACATCCTGCCCGGATCCGGGCGACCAGGGCCGGGTCGGAACATCGCAGGGAAAACACCAACCCGGCCCAGCAGCCCCTCGCTGTTAAGCGCAGAGCCGCGCGGCAAGGCTGGGGTCCGTCCCCCGCCCCCCAAGGCGCCACGCCACACAAAGCAACCCCGCTTCCCCAGCGCCGCTCCAGCCAGCGGAGCGGCTCAGGGTCCAAACCCAAAGCCTCCCGCCTGCGGCGGCGCGTCGCACCCGGGGGCCCGGCCCCCAGCCCCGGGGAACCCCGGCCGGCGAGCCCCGCACTCACATCGCTTGCACAGCTCCAGACACAAAGCCATGGGAGACACAAAGCAGGGGCGGCGGCGGCTCTTCCCTCCTGGGGGGGGCGGCGGACGGGCCACGGCAGCCGAGGGGGGAGTCGCTCTGCTCGCGGGCCCGGGCAAGGCGGGGGGCGGCAGGACAAGGGCAGAGCCGCACGGGCCTGGCTCGCTACCTCCCTTTGCCTCGCCCCGCCGCGGCAGCTGTGCACCGCCCCAGGGCGGGGCTCCGGGGGAGCCGGGATGGCCACGCCCCCGAGCCCGGCGCTGTTGGGGGCGGAGACGTCACGCCGGATCCAGCTGGACTCCCGCACGTGCTCACCGGGCAGTCCGACCTGAGGCCTCCCCCCACCCTCGCTCTGCCCTGGGGCTGGGCTGCCAGTGGGGGTCTCGGGGGGTCCCAGAACAGGGAGCTGGTCCACCGCCTGGTGTGGCAACAAAGCCCCTGGGCTTCAGGGCCCCCAAACACAACCTCCCCCCAAAAAGCACAGGTCCCCTGGTGTCCCCAAGGCAGGGTCAGCTGGTCCCCAACTGTCTGGCTGCTAGATGGGGAACTGGGCTTGGGTGCTCCAGTGGCCTTGCTGCCAGCAGCGCTTAATGTGCGTGTGGGAGAAGGGGGGTGGGGGGTTGTCCTAGACCCAGCAAACCAAAACTAAACGGGGAGCCAGGTGGCCAAGGGGCACGCTTTGATCCCAATTATGGTAGATCCCCCTCCCCCTTTTTTCAGACCACATTCAGCAGTGGCTGCTGGCAGGGGAAATCAGGGATTATGTCACTTCCCCTTCATCTGTATTTATTCCATGCATTACTGGGTCACTGAGAGGTTAATGACTCTGGCCTGGCCCTGCTCTAGGTACTGCTGATATATTAAGAAGGGGAGGACCCCATATTACACACAAACAGCTGAGATCTTACAGTAGTCAGTGAATTACCAGTGCAACATTCTCACCAACAGCTGAACAATCCAGTGGTTAGGGCCCAAACCTAGGACCCAGGAGATTTGTGTTCAATTCCCTGCTCCACCATCAACTTCCTGTGTGACCTTGGGCAAGTCACTTAGCCTCTCTGTGCTTCAGTTCCCCTCTGTAAATAGGGGACAACAGCACTGCCCTGCCTCACGGGGATAGTGTGAAATGCTTTGAGTGCTGTACTAGATAAGAGCTAAGAATTATTACCTACCTAATAGCAGCTGATTGTCCAGCTACCTCCCAAACTGGCGAAAATAAATGGGCTCTGCAGACAGTGTGCCCAGAAAGTTAGCCGTCCTGGGCTCTGTGGGAGCAAAGTCAAGGGGCCTTTATGGCACCTCCCTTCCTTCTCATTTATAACAAAGGGGTCCAGTTCAAGACCCCTGCCAATCTCAGTTGTGCTTTATAGCATGGAGAGAAAGTTGCTCTCCCAGGTTGAAACCATGTAGGGATTTGTAGGTTAAAACCAGCACCACCTGGAAACATTGGCAGCCCATGCAGCTCCCAGAGCACTGGTGTCATATCTTCCTGGTTTGAAATTCCACTTTATAAGTGGGCAGCTGCATTTTGCATTAGCTGCACATTCTCAATGATGTCAAGGTGTAGCATTAAGAGAGCACATTAGAGGAATCTAGCTTCAAAGTAACAAAGGATGGATGATTGTGGTTAAGGTCCCTTCATGAGCAAGAAGAGGATGCATATGGTGAAGAGCACTCCTGGCTCCAACTGACCCCTGGTGGCCCAGAAAGAAATAACCCAGGATCTGAACAAAGGATGCAAATGGCAGATACACTCCTTCAGTCAATGGCACTACAGTAAGCTTCTGCTCTTTTAGGTGCTTCCCCAAACCTACTAACATTATCTCCACTTTATCCAGACTGAATTGTACCCAGCTAATCTTCTCCAAGCCCCAAGCTCACATAGACACTGGATCATTTGTTCCACCGCACTGGCTGGGACAGGAGTGATGGAGACATAGAACAGAGTGTCATCAAGCATACTGAATACACTGCTGCCTGTATCACCTCATTAACTCTCCCAATGTCCTTGTACATATGTTGAACAGGAGGAATGACAAACCGGGCCATTCCGGCACCCCATAGGGGTCACTGATGCCACAGGAGTAAATGCCCAACACTATCTTAAGATAGGAGAGAACCCAACCACTCAAGTAACTCCATCTATATTTGCTGGTGACTACAGGTATTGAGGGCAGGACAGACAAGGAGGGTGACACACAGATATGTCAATAAAACCTCATGATTAGTGGTATCAAAGACAGCAGACAGATCTAGAAAGGACAGCATGGACTCTTGATCATCCTCCATCGTTCAAGGAGATCACCAACCAAATCCCCGCCCTGAATAGTTTACAGTCTACGGCTCAGATCCTAAAATGTATTTAGGCTCCTAACTTCCACTGATTTCAATGGCTGTTAGGAGCCTAAATATCTTTCAGAATCTGGACCAAAGTGTAGGTAAATGTGGACAAAGAAACAGGAGAAAGGGTGAGAAACAATTACTGATTAATTAAATCCTATTAACCTCTCTGATATTCCATCCAGTCCTTAAACTTTGCCCAAACAGGCTCTTCCCAAACTTTTTCACAATGTGGAACATATGTTAATAGACTGTCTTGTGGATCCAACCCTTCACATTCATACGTCTCTCAGATCATCTCCATGGCAACATTTTCTTACATGGAGCAGTCAGATTAGCGCAGTGTTTAGTGGACGTTTAACACTTCAGGGCTGTAAGTCTTGTCCTTTGTGAATAGTGTTAACCCCAGTGTCTGTTTTTTCTCCCCCTTCCATATATTCTGTTACTCTTACCTGGAAACCCGGCAACATGTAACCAGCCAGCTCCCAGTGGATCACTGGCAAGTGCTCCATGAACCCCGGCTTGGGAACCTCTGGCCTTAACTAACTTAGAGTTGACCCCAGATCTCATCAGCTTGGGTACACGGCACCTGGTTACATACACCTCACTCCACAGCCTGGCTGGGCTTATGCCATGGTCTGTGGTGCAGGAAAATACACCCGTAAGTAAGAGAGCGAGGAGGGAGAGAAGCAGCATGGCATCTGGAAGTGGGATACTGCCTGGAACTGGAGCCCACGCTCACGAGAACTGAGGCACTTGCAAGGAGGCTCCGTGCAGACTGGGGAGGGCAGAGGGAGAGTGTCACCGCTCTGCATGCACACACTGACTGAGGTGCAGGACAGTCGTCACGACACACAAACTGGCTTGATGTTCAAGGCGTTCTGTATCACATTTGGGATGGGAAAATGTGCGAAGATGGCTTCCAAAAACAGCCCTTCCTTGGGGGTTCAGTGGGTTTGGGGAGAGAGCGGGACACAGATCACTGCAAACAAAATTGGGAGTTTGGAGGTGAAATTCTGCCAAACAAAAACTGCCTTTCCCACCCCAGCTCTGCAGCCGAGACGAATTGTCCCGGAGCTGCCAGCCAAGCTCAGGCGCACTGAGCTGACAGCTCCAGTGAGTGACAAAGAGCGGGGTGCCATGGTGACAACTTCCTCAGCACGACTCTTCGCCCAGAGAATCTCGCACACACACAAAAGGCTTTTTGGCTGAGGGGCCGCTTCCAAGACCCATTCTTCTCAAGCTGCTCCTTTCCCCACGGATGGGGGAGGGGATATATAATCCCAAGATTTCTCAGTGGGAAGGGCTGAGTTCTGCTGGGGATGGCCCAACTCCCGGCAAGATTTCCTCACTACTCTCCTCTTTTGAGAGACAGGCACAGACTTTTGGGACTCGGTCAGACCTGTATTTCTACTCGTGGCTTTTTGTGCAGGGCCAGATTCAGGTCACACTTGATGCTGGACTTCATGCTCACACTGGGGGTCTGGATTCTGCTCACAGCTGCGGTGGTGTAAATCTAGAGCAACTCCAGTAAGAAGAATAGGGTTACTCCTGGTTTATGGTGGTGTAACTGAGAGCAGGGTCTGGCCTTTCAAGTTCTGGCATAGAGGAAAGTCTTTCTCTAGAGGAGAGACAGACAGACAGGAAAGGAAAGGAAAGTGGAAGTGGCTGGGTCTTTGTGTTCACTGCTTCTCCCTCCCGTGCACCTCCATCCAAGGAGGCCTCCGTCATGGGGGGAGAATTTAGCTTAATTCTCATTTGACTTGACACCACCTGCAGTCACATGTGGCCCTGGTTTTACATTAAACCCTCTGAGATGCAGCCCTGAAACATGAGGTTACAGTTAGGATTGATGGAGTGGGAGGAAGGGAATCCATAAAACAAGCTTCCAGCCCTTCCAGGAACACAATGGCTGACCCGAATCAACCCACACATAAGCCTCGCCCACCCAGGAGCAGAACTGAACCATGAAAACCCAAACAGCCCCCTTGGGAACAGACTCACTAACCACTGGAGTCTGGGACTCCTGGAACAGAGAGTTCCACCTCGGTAGGGTCCAAATCTGGGTGTCTAGCTGCTCCTGTCCTGGCTCTGCTGCAACTGCTCCTGAGAAATGAAAATCTATGTGCTGAGGCTGGTAGGATCCTAGTAGATGGGGAAGGTCTGTTTGATCATCAAGGTAATGCCCTTGCAAGACCAGGTGATTTTCTGACTACACCCATGCCACAGTCTGACCAGGATGGCTGCGACTATGTTCCTAGGCTGCCATGCCAGTGACCATGGTTGTGTGAGCAGCAGCTCTGCCTTGACAAGCTTGTTTACAGGAGGTCTTGCCTGTCATGGGATTCTGGCTCCACAGGTAGTCTGGTTCCCTGGATTGCCCAGGCAGGGAGTGTGTGTACTGCTTGAATTACTTGCTGTTACAATAAGTCCTTGAGAGCTCTGATTTATTTATGACTTTGATTGCACTACTCTCTGCAGAGATGAGCAAACTGGCTTTCGAAGTGAAGAGAAATCAGAGAGTCCATTGGTAACTGCCCCCACTCGACTCAGACACTTCCTATTCAAGGCAGGCATTAGTGAGATAGGATCTGTACTTTGGACATGCTTTCTGATTTCCAGCAATGGAATCATTATTGATGTGTCTGAGCGCGTATCAAAAGCCAAATAGGAAGATGGGCCCAAAGGAGAACCCTGCCTAGGACCCAGCCACCCTTTTCTGAGCTCTGCAGAGGCTCAGATCCAGACCTGAACCACACAACTTTGGATCTGAGTGTGATCCTAGCAGCTCCAGCACCTCACTACAGTTTGCCAAGGAAAACAAAGCACATGTCGATTCAATTGCTTCCTGCCTATGAGACAGGTGCAGATCCTAGAAATTCAGAATGACCCCTGGTGGAGGGATTGTTACATACACAGGGCTCTGTCTGGCTTTTAAAATATCTAACTTGTTCTCTTTCTGAGTCCTTATTGATACTCAGACAGTGACTCATCAGATGGAAAGAAGCAACAGGAAGGCACTGAAGCAAGAGAGAGAAACAGCCCAGCGGGAGAGAGAGGACAGAGCAAGGGAGAGAAAAACACGTGTATGCACGGGACAGACTCACGAAGAGTAACTCCCATTCAGCCTTACGACCCTGGGAGATGCATGCACTCAGCTCCTGCTGAATGAACTGGGAGGTACTTGCATGAATTTCCCAGTACGATCAGACTCTATGAACTTTAGCATTTCATAGCAGGCACATTTGGTTTTCTTAGGTGCCTGTAAGTGCAAAGTACAATCATGGCAGTGCCATAGCAGAGAGGCCCCAAAGTGGAGACACAGAGATGGAAGTTGGGCACAGCTCAGAGGAAGGCTGCACAGAAGCCAGTTGCGGCTCCCTGATTCTGGCAGCCCAGATCTCTTGGCCCCAGTGTACAGCAGAGCAGCACTGGGGCTGCTTTACACAATGCCAGCAGGCCATGGCCCTTAAGGGCCTCTACCCAGTTGAGAAGAGGCAGAGTGCAACTGCGGTGAGGTCAAGTCCCTTCCCACATGACCCCTGCAGGAGGGGGTGGCGTAGGAGCTGGTAGTGCTGGCCCCGCAGTCGCTGAGGAGATCCAGTTGCTTTCCAGCTCCTTTGTGCCACTAAGGCAGTGTAATGAGGCCAGATCACAAGAGAGAATCTGGCACAGGGGGACAGAGAGAAAGACCCATCTACCCACAGCAGCAGGGGGGACACACAGACAGAAAGGATTTGCATGCTGAGAGCAGAGGTAGAATTACATGAGGTAAGTGCAGAAGCCACAAACATGCCCATAAAGGGTGCGCACAGCACCTCGGACCAGCCACCTCCCAAACAGTGTGGAATGGTGCAGGCACAAGCAGCCCCGCGCTCACTGCTGTTAGAAGGTGAAAGGGAAGGCAGCTCATACCACAATCTCGGAGACCAGTTCAAGGGGCACAGCAACAACATGGAACATCACGAGCGGGACCCAGGCCAGCCTGTGACCAGCAGCGGGGAGTGGTGAATAGCAGGCTCGGACTCTGTCCCTGCTGGTAACTGCATTGGTCAGGAGGCAGCATGGCCTGGCGGTAGCAGTCAGGAAGAGACTGAGAGCAGCTCAACAGCACAGTGAGCTGCATCAAAGTGACACGTAAGTGCAACTTACGTGTACTGCAACTGTGAGCCTGGCAAAACAGCCATAAAGGCTACTCTATCTCCAGGCGTGTTAGCCCTGCAGACGCCCTGGAGGCTCCATAAGAATGGCCACATTCACAACGTTTCATCTAGCCCAGTATCCCATCTCAGAGTAGCCAGTTCCAGTGCCTTCAGAGGGAAGGAGCAACACAGGGCAATTTATCCATGATCCATCCCCTGTCCTCCAGTCCTAGCTTCTCACAGTCAGAGGCTTAGGGACATCCAGAACATGGTGTTGTGTCCCTGATCATCCTGGCTAATAGCCATTGATGGACCCACCCATCCTCCATGAACTTATCTCGTTCCATTTTGAACCAGTTATACTTTTGGCCTTCACAACATCCCCTGGCAACAAGTTTCACAGGTTGACAGTGCGTTGTGTGAAAAAGTACTTTCTTATGTTTGTTTTAAACCTGCTGTCTATTCATTTCATTGGGTGATCTCTAGGTTTAGTGCTATGTGAAGGGGTAAACAACACTTCCTTATTCACTTTCTCCACAACATTCATGATTTTATAGATCTCTATCATCACTCCCCTTAGTCATCTCTTTTCTAAGCAGAACAGTCCCAGACTTTGTGATCTCTCCTTGTATAGAAGGCCCTGGGATATTATACTACTGTCTGAGCCTCTGATCCCTCTGTGGCTTCCACTCTCCAGGGGCACCAGTCTCCCATAGTTATAACATCTAACGTAAAGTGTCCCCAGCTGCTTCATTTCCATCCTGTCTGCAATGCGCACACTGCTGGGGCAAACATGCAGTGCTGGCCTGGATCCTGTGGCCACAACCACTTTTCCCTGCGTGTGCTCCTTCTGTGGGCAGCTACTCTGCATGCTGAACTGATACTGTCTGTGCCTGGGGGTGCAATGCAGAGTCCCCTGTTGACTGCAACTTGTTACCATTTGCAGGGGATTCTGTGTAAGTTACACATTTTCCCCCCCACTGCTCCAGACCACGTACCAGCCAGGATGCTGGGGTCCCAGAAACACCCACACGGACACAGAGCGCCAAGGAGAAAACGTTCTCAAATAGAGGTCCAGTCCACACTAAGACTGAAACTGTGATAGCAAAGTGCAGTTCGAACTTGGTTTCACTGACCTGGGGGGACAGAGGTTTTTTTGTTGATGGCTGAAAGCGCCATTTTAACTATGCAACAGAACAATGCTATTGACTTCCTGGGGAAAGGGAGCGTTTAGAGCACAGTTATTGCTAGCCTAGTTTCCACCATCATAGGGAAAGGGCACAAGAGAGAAAAATATACATAAAAATACACACAGATCTCATTCTTCTACACACACAACATGGAACATACAGACCTCTCTGTGTCCCTTATACACACACAGCATGGAACATAAATTGCTCTCTCTCTCTCTCTCGCTCTCTCTCTCACACACACACAAAACCTAATCCCTTTCTGCTGGTATGCCAGAGAAAGGTATTTCTGGAACATGAAATCTAGGTCAACAAGAAGAAGAAAATCTGAAGGGAAAAATAATTTCTCCCTTTGAAGGCTGGCATGGGTCAGCTCTGGTTGATATGAGTAGTAATGGGGCTGCTATGGTCTCTGCTCCTGAGCTTCAGTCTTTCACCGACAGCTGCTGAACTGCGCTCTCTGATGAGTGTGCACAGTACAGCTGTTTCTCACTTTTGATTCCTCAAATGAGAGGGATTAGGGGACCCCCATTATATACCCAGACAGGCCAGGAAGGGAAGATCCCTTAATTCTGCCTCCTGTCACCTCATGGATGCTCAGCAGGCCCCTACATAGCCCAATGCTTCTGGAGCAGGGTCACGAGCACAGACTGGTGGGATCACATCATCATGTGGACCTGGGACCACCAGCAGTGGGCCCAGGAAGAAACTTTCACATGAAGAAAGCTACATTTCTGGAGCTTTATGAGCAGCTTGCTCAGAGCCTCCAGAGTCATGACACACCCGTGAGGGTGGCCTGGCCCATTCAGAAGCAGGTTGCTATAACCATCTCTGGAAGCTGATTACCCCACACTGCTACAGATCCATTGCTAACCAGTTAGGTGCTGGAAAGTTGACTGTGGTGGAGGTTTCTGACGCGTTCAGGCATGTGATTTACCCAGAGGTGGCTGGTATAATCAATATCCTTGAAGTAACTGCTGGTTTTGAGAGAATGGGGTTTCCAAGTTGTGCCAGAGCCCATTGCTTGCCCTTCTCAAGGAGCATGTACACCAAAAAGGGCACTACTCCATTATTATGCAGGCTCTGGTGGACTACAGAGGACGATTTACGGACACCAGGATGGGCTGTCCTGGAAAAAAGAAAAGGAGGACTTGTGGCACCTTAGAGACTAACAAATTTATTTGAGCATAAGCTTTCGTGAGCTACAGCTCACTTCATCGGATGCATACTGTGGAAAATACAGTGGGGAGATTTATATACACAGAGAACATGAAACAATGGGTGTTATCATACACACTGTAACGAGAGTGATCACTTAAGATGAGCTATTACCAGCAGGAGAGTGGGGACGGGACGGGGGATGGGACGGGGACTTTTGTAGTGATAATCAAGGTGGGCCATTTCCAGCAGTTGACAAGAACATCTGAGGAACAGTGGCGGGGGTGGGGGGAGAATAAACATGGGGAAATAGTTTTACTTTGTGTAATGACCCATCCACTCCCAGTCTCTATTCAAGTCTAAGTTAATTGTATCCAGTTTGCAAATTAATTCCAGTTCAGCAGTCTCTCGTTGGAGTCTGTTTTTGAAGGTTTTTTGTTGAAGAATTGCCACTTTTAGGTCTGTAATCGAGTGACCAAAGAGATTGAAGTGTTCTCAGACTGGTTTTTGAATGTTATAATTCTTGACGTCTGATTTGTGTCCATTTATTCTATTACGTAGAGACATTCCAGTTTGACCAATGTACATGGCAGAGGGGCATTGCTGGCTCATGATGGCATATATCACATTGGTGGATGTGCAGGTGAACAATCAATCTCTCTGGTCACTTGATTAGAGACTTAAAAGTGACAATTCTTCAACAAAAAAACTTCAAAAACAGACTCCAACGAGAGACTGCTGAACTGGAATTAATTTGCAAACTGGATACAATTAACTTAGGCTTGAATAGAGACTGGGAGTGGATGGGTCATTACACAAAGTAAAACTATTTCCCCATGTTTATTCTCCCCCCACCCCCGCCACTGTTCCTCAGACGTTCTTGTCAACTGCTGGAAATGGCCCACCTTGATTATCACTATAAAAGGTTCCCCCCCCGCCACAGGCTGGTAATAGATCACCTTAAGTGATCACTCTCCTTACAGTGTGTATGGTAACACCCATTGTTTCATGTTCTCTGTGTATATAAATCTCCCCACTGTATTTTCCACTGAATGCATCCAATGAAGTGAGCTGTAGCTCACGAAAGCTTATGCTCAAATAAATTTGTTAGTCTCTAAGGTGCCACAAGTACTCCTTTTCTTTTTGCGAATACAGACTAACATGGCTGCTACTCTGAAACCTGTCCTGGAAAAGTCGATGATGCCAGGGTTTCCCGGGAGTCTACCTTCATGGACCAGGCCAGGACATTATTCCCACCAAATGATGTTGCCATAAATAGAATTACCCCACTGTTATTCTAGAAGACCCCTCCTTTTGGCTAGGCTTATGAAGCTGTAACCCAGAAGGCCTGGCAAAAGCAGGTTTAATTACTCTCAGTAGGTGTATTTGCCATAGTCCATCAGTGGCTTTTGCTCCTGTGGCAGGAAGGCTGAAGGCATGTGTGTTTCCTTTCTGTCACAGGGCTGGGAGTTCTGAGAGCGGGCAGGTGGGAAGTTCCTTTTGTCCAGGTTCTTTGTGCTGTTTCAGGTGTTTGATGAGGAGATGGAGTCCGTGGAACTGGGATCTCACCTTGTCAGGTAACTGTCAAAGAAAATCTTCCTCCGCCCCCCAGACAGAAACATTCGGCAGCCCTCTCTGAACATGGCTCTCTCTGCTGTTCAGCAGAGGAATATTGGGCATGCAATTGCCCAGCTCTGCTCCTAATGAGAGGGAACTAGGGCTGGGAATGAGAGGGAGCTCTTTGTTATAGCAAAGCATCCAGAATGGCGGTCGGCAGAACTCCTGGCAATTAGCTGAATAGCTTTCACCAGGGCTTTGTTCATCTCACGCTTTGCAAGGCACAGAGACACTGTTTGAGGCTAGATCAAGGGTAGCTCATCATCTCTCTTGCTGGCTGTGAAATGTGAGCTAATTGCCATGTAATGTGCAACTGACACATGCATTTGCAGGAGGAACTGGAGTGGTACATCTGATCAAAGGTGTGATGGCTGCCAAACCTCACCCCCCACTCCCAACACACTCACACACACACACGCCCACGCCCATGCACACACCTACCCAACAGGTGGAAAGCTGCGAGTACTCCATGAAATCAGGCAGGAGGGAGAGCACGCAGGCTTTAATCAGCTGTGGACTGAGGCTCAGTGATGCTGTTCAATTTTAAAGCTTGACTCCCCGACATCACTTATATTCCCTTATCTCCCTCTTTCCCAAATCACCCCCAATCACAGAACCAAGGGCCTTGAGTCAGAGGTGTGAGTGAATGGGCATTTTCATGGCCATCCCTGATACAGCTCTGCTGATGTACACAACACTTCACAGCACACCCATACAGACAGGAGGCCTGCTTCTCCTCCCACCTACACTGGTGCAAAGCAGGGCCATTCCTGGACTCACATCAGTGTCACCCTGGCCCAAGTGAGAGGAGATTTAGGCTCACTCAACTAGTCTAACTCAGCCCAGCAGTGTACACAGATGACAGGTAAGGTTCAGCATGGCATAGACACTGTGCCTGACTCTGAGTCCCATACACTAGTCTTAGTCACTGATTTAGGTTGATACAACCCGGTTAAGAGGAACCTGTCCAAGGCTCTAGTTGCCCCCGCCAGCAGACATAGAAACAAAGCCAATTAATCCGGGGGACCCAGTGCAAGCCTCACCACTGGGAAGCACCACTGTGATGCCCACAGATGTCAGTGGAGTTCATCCTGATATACAGCAGTGCTGAGACCAGTGTCAGGCTCGCTTTGGGGGAGGAGATGGTGCTGGCAGGTTTGAAGGAGGAGAGGCAGCAGGCTGGGCTCACAGGGAGCAGCAAGCTCCAGGCAAACAGAGGGGCATGAGAGAAGGTGGGAAGCTGAGAAGGCGGGAAGCTGAGAAGGCGATAACCTAAGGGGAGCAATAAGGAGAGCAGATGCAGAGATAAGCAGGGCTGGGGGAGGGGTGCAGGCAGGAGTGGAGATGTGCAGGGCCTGGAAGGGGAGCATGCAATGTGGGAAGCAACCCAGCAGCTCCATTAGGGTGACCCGACAACAAATATGAAAAATCGGGACAGAGTGTGGAGGGTAATAGGTGCCCATATAAGAAAAAGCCCCGAAAATTGGGACTGTCCCTATAAAATCGGGACATATGGTCACCCTAAGCCCCATAACCTTCCTCTCTTTATCCCACCCGTCCCTGTTATCTCTTCCAGGGCCCTGTCTCACCTTGATTGGTATCGCCTGTAATCTCTTCGGAGGAGGGACTGTCATTACTCGCTAGGGGAAGTGCTGCGTGCAGCTGCGGAGCGATAGACAAGCGAAGAAGAAGAAGAGAAGCAGGAAAGGGACTGTGCGCGTGTCTCCGTGGGCTAGTGGGCATGGCAGCTGCCAGGCTCGCCCATCACCGCTGTTACTAGGCTGCCCTTCAAGTTCTTCGTTAACAGAAGGGATTGCTGCTGGCTCTCTGTGTTACCATAGTTTGGCATATGTTAATGCAGGGGTCTGGCATTGTTGGCTGTTCTTAGTGTTACTGCAGGATCCCGGGGCTGGAATTACTGTATGCTCCTGCATGGTCCCAGCACTGCTGTAGGTTCTTGTCAATACTGCAGTCTTCTAGTGCTCCTGCATGCTACAGGACCCTGGCTGGCATGACTGCAGGCCTCGGGGATGACCATGCCCCAAGTGCCAGTGGTAGGCCCTCTGGTTATTTCAGGTTTCTGATCCTGCTGTACATGGTCAGGTGCTGTTAGCATCTAGGCATCTCATCCCCTATCCTGTGTTCCCAAAACGCTTCCTTGCATGCTGTCATAAACATTCAGCTAAGGGTAGCATAAAATTCCTTCTTTACCTGTAAGGGGTTAAGAAGCTCAAATAACCTGGTTGGCACCTGATCAAAAGGACCAATAAGGGGAGAAGATACTTTCAACTCTGTGGGGGAAGGGTTTTTTTTGGTCTCTTTGTGTGGGTTCTCTTGGAGCCAGAGAGGGACCAGGGGCAGGAAAAACCATCTCTTAAAACCCTGCCTGAAATGAGATCTAGGATTACAAAAATTGTAAGTAAAGCACGGAAAGGTGTTAGATTATCTTTTGTTTTAGCTTGTGAATTTTCCCTGTGCTAAGAGGGAGGTTTATCCCTGTTTTTTGTAACTTTTAAGTTTTGCCTAGAGGGGAATCCTGTGTTTGGAATCTGATTACCCTGTAAAGTTACCTTCCATCCTGATTTTACAGAGGGCTTCTTTTACTTTTTTTCCCTTTATAATAAAGTTCTGTTTTTTTAAGAATCTGGTTTACCTATTTGGTTGATATATTATTCTCAAGCCTCTCCAGGAAAGGGGGTGAAAGGGCTTGGGGGGATATTTTAGGGAAACAGAAACTTCAAGTGGTCCTTTTCCTGAATCTTTGTCTAACTCACTTGGTGGTGGCAGCAGTATCCATCCAAGGACAAAGAAGGATTTGTGCCTTGGGGAAGTTTTTAACCTAAGCTGGTAGAAATAAGCTTGGGGGTCTTTCATGTGGGTCCCCACATCTGTACCCTAGAGTTCAGAGTGGGGACGGAACCCTGACACACGCCCAGAGCATGTGCTGTGGCCACCACTTGGGAGGACCAGAACTAGCATCTCAGAACAGCCGACTCTCTCCTTTCTGCAAAGCTGAGCAGTGGATGTTGCTGCTTCCCACTGGCAAAGTGACAAGCCAAATCTAGAAACTGAAAAGCCACAAAATCCGGAGCTTCTGTCTGCAGACAACACTGCTGTCTGCCATGCCAAACAACGTGACGCACCGTGAACTTTGTGAGGCAATGGAGAATGACAACAGCAAGTGTGCTGGGGGTGGGTGGGTGAGTGGGGGGACAAAGGAACCAAACCGACTGTGCTCTCCAGTTACCCAGGAACAGCTGAGAGGCATGACCAAGATGCCATTGCGTCAAGGGATTTAAAGAGATACACACACTTTTGGGTGTTCCGAAGGAAGTTGAGATAAAGGTACCAAACTGACCCCTCTCCCACCAACCCACTGGCAAATTAAAACTTTGGGGGAAGTACTCTGGTCACATCATTACCCAAGACATCTGAACGATTTCCGTATTGAAGAGGCAAATGTTGGTGGTAATAATCTGATCTCTCTGCAAATCTCAGTCCTATTATAGCATAGTCCTCTGAAACCTGGGAGTACTCCCTCCCCAGTTTGCCACATCTTCCTGAACATGTAGGGTGGCATTTTCCAAAGGGTGCCCAGTTGGCACCACTGACATCCATAGGAGCAGAGTTAGGCCAACAGTGGGCACTTTTGAAAATATCACCATTAGGTTGTGCTTACTCTGCAAACAGCTGTCAGCCCAGTCTGGGGAAACAGACCTTTCCATTTGGAGTGAGACCTTGGGGGGAGGGGGAGGGTGGTAAGATAGGAAGGTGTGCAATGAATCGTGCTCAAGATCAGTGCTTCCTTGACTAAGAAAAGGCGCACGTTAGTCCTTGTTCTGCTAAGACAGTGATATGACATTGATGCACATACAGGTGTGGTTCCAGCCTATCTCTGTGGCCATGCCGTCTTGAGGAGTGCTTGTCATAAGCTAAAAGCATCAAGATCAGTTACAATCGGAATGGGAGACCTCCTAGCTATACCTAGCAGCTGGTGGTGCCTGTCGTGCAATAAGCATCCTTCCCACGAGTCAGTACTGAATGAATCATCATTCCCCAGCACGGTGCTGGCAGGACAGGCAGGCTGCCTTTTGGATGAGACGTAAAACTGATGCCTTGGTCACTTCCACCCCGCCTTGATAGGGGGCCCATCACTACAGAATCGAAGTGCACTCGTAATCATTAAACATGCCATGACACTTTTTGCAAGACTGCTATTCCTGCTGATCTGGCCGAATTGCAACGTGGCTCATAGCATTCCACCTACCTAAATTCCCACTGTGGTTTCAACTGCATAGAGTGTTCCTCACTTCTTGCCCTACATTATTGGTTTCAGTATTCTTCACTTCCTATCCTAAATTGTCCTGTCCTAAAGAGTTGCTGTGTAGTGTTAACAGTGGCTGTGTATAACCACAGAGCTGGCTGCGTTTCAGTGATAAGTGAAACCATTCCTGTATGTAAAATATACCAAGCCCTTTGGGAGGAAAATTGCCATCTAAGTGCAACATAGTCTGAGCATCACAGCCACTTCCTGTGGACTGCCCGACAACAGAACCATTATTATTATAATCTTCCTGGAATACCTGAGAATTGCCTTTTGCTAATCACAACACAGATCAGAAGTATGTCAGGTCTCTTACATATAACAGGGTAATGGAGCTAATCCTGATTTACACCAAATATACTAGTAATTATAGAGACGGGTCTGTCTGGAACCAATAATGCTGCACCCAAGAGCAGTAAAGATGAGCAAAGGAATTTGGATCTGAACGTATTATTATTTGCTAAGTGACGATGATGAGCCAAGTTCGCGGGGCACTGGGAGTCTGAGGTTTGGGTTGTTTCATTGTTGCCTTGAAGTTTGGAGTTAGATCTGGCTCCCATCTGACCCCCAATTCAGGGATGTTTGTATCCAGGGCTTTGGTTCCAGCCCATCACACAGTGGATAATACATGTATTGAGTATGTAGCACTTCTACAGGCAAAGTTCACCACAGACATGAAGGAACTGGTGCCTGTTCAGCCAGCAGATAAATTCCCTGCTGTCTGATGGTTAAAGGGTATGTCTTCACTATCCACCGGCTTGGCGGGTAGTGATCGATCTATCGGGGATTGATTTATCGCATCTCGTCTAGACACGATAAATCGATCCCTGAATCGACGCCTGTATTCCACCTCGGCAGGAGGAGTAAGCGGAGTCGACGGGGGAGCCGCCACGGTCGACTCGCCGCCGTGAGGACGGCCAGGTAACTCAAACTAAGATACTTCGACTGCAGCTACACGAATAGTGTAGCGGAAGTTGCGTATCTTAGTTCGAACCGCCCCGCAGTGCAGCCCAGGCCAAAGCGACTTTGACAGAGGACTAGCCTCAAAGGTACATAAGGCCCTAACTTCCATTGATCTAGGCCTAAGCTATCACCAGCCACTCCCACCTTTCTTCCTCTAATCTGTCACCTGCTTCTCTGCCTCTTCACTTTGCCAGCTCCCCACATCCTGAGATATGCAAAATGTTCACAACAAACTGGGAAGTTTACCTGCATTTAGTCTACTAGACTCATAGAATTTAAGGCTAGAAGGGACCAACATGATCATCTAGTTCTAGTCTGACCATCAGCACATCACATGCCACAGAACCTCACCCACCCACTCCCACAATAGACCCCTGACCTCAGCCTGAGTCACTGAAATCCTCAAATAATGATTTAAAGACTTTGTGTTACAGAGAATCTACTAGTTATATTAGTTTGGGTTGTGTTGCAAACCCTGCCCAGGTCTGCCACCTTCAAGGCCCTGAGCCCAGCAAACATGGACTGGTTCATGTCTCTGCATAGGAATTCAAGGCTGCACTTGGAGGTTCAAGGGCTTGTTTGGCCTTGAAATTCAGAGTGAGACTCAGAGGGTGCAAAGGCAGGTGGTTCAAAACCTGCTGTTCCCACAATCTCCCTGTGAAGTGGAACCAATGAGTTTTGCAGGGCTCTCTGGTGGCCTTTGTGAAAGGAGAACAATAAGTCTTAGGCCAGGGCCTCGTGGGTAAATGTCCACACCACAAAACCATCCTCATCTCCAGTTAGTGCTAATGGGCCCCCTTGTCAAGAATGCCCTGGCTTGAATGGACCATGGAAGCTGAGCTCCCCCCCCATCACTAAAGGTGGTCCCTCTGGATCACAGCTGGGGCCCATTGGTGGAGTAACATGAGGGATGCTTTCACTGCTGCTGCCCGATCTGTTGCTGGATGAATACAGGGCTTGTCTGAAGGGCTGTCAATCTTTCACCTTTCACTAGCACTATATTCACAAGAAACACTTTAACTGAGCCCTAAGTGTGACCCACACAGAGCTCCTATGGGGAGACCCCACAGGAGTTACCATGCTAGTAACAAATGCCATCTCTCTTCCATTATCACCCAGGAAATGGGGGGCCAAACCTTCTAAACTCTACCCCGTCCATTATCCACATGCTTCTGCATCTTGTTTAAATGCCAGTTCCTTGTAGCCATGAGACTCGCTGAGATCTCACCCCTTGGGAAAACAGACACCTGGGGCAAAATCACTTTCACCCTCTTAGGTCTCAAGGTGAATGCTCTGAGCAAGGTTTCACCCTCTGTCTGCTGCACTAAGCTAGCTCCATGAATGACAGTCAGGCGCACGGGAGAGAGGAGGAGGAGGGAGATAAGGATGATGAAGGATTTAACTTGCTGGCTAGTGTATCCCAACCTGATCCATATACCCAGGTATATTAAGGAATGGACCCCTCCTTCTGGTTTCAAAGTCCGATGGTATACAAAATGGGGGTCATCTATGAAGCTCAGGTACAAGCATCCCCAATTATCAGCAGTGCTTGGAACATCTCTAACTTCAGCTCCTGTATCAATGGGATCCACAACCTCTGTCAATGGCAGGCAATACCCTGCGGTCCCTGACTTAGTACAGCTGCTACTGGCTCAGCCAGAGCCTCACACAGAACAGAGGCTTTCTACAGCCCCGGTTCAATCCCCAGCTGGTGTACAGAGCATGAGGCAAACTCAGCAAGTCTGGCTGTCACGGCAAAGGCTCTGTTAGGTGGCTAAGGACACGTTGGTGTCTGGGCACCCGTTGACGTAGACAGCTCAGTTGCACCAAACAAGGACATCTTGGCTGCACCTAGCACACCCAGCAGCATTGAAGTAACTAACCCCAGACCCGACAGCTCTGTTTCCATTTTGATGCAGCCCCAGGTAGCTAACTTAGTGCTGCCCAATGGGGCAACATTCCAGCAGGGTATCAGACACTAGCTGTTCTTGGCCCTGCAGCTCCCGTCTCATTCGGAGCCTGCTTCCCCAATGCCAAGTCCCAGTGCCAAGGCTCCCCTGCCACCCCAGGCTCCTCCACCACACACACCCCATGGCACTTACTGCTGTTGCTGGGGAGCGTCCTGCTGCCACTGATGCTGCTGGCGGGAGGCGGCGAGAGGGATCGGAGGGAGGCCATGTCTTCTTCCTGGGAACAGCCTGCCTGGATGGCTCGGAGGTAGCTGTGGCTCCGGGAGCGGAAGTAGCTGGGCAGAGGCAGATCCAGCACCTCCACAGCAGCTGATTCGGCTTCACTGTAGGCTGATTCACAGACTGTCTCATACTGGTCGCTCAGCTCTGCCTCCCTTGTCTGCAGGGGAAGAGAGGCAGGGTCAGCTGCCCTCCTATTCAGAACCTGCTCCCTCCCTTCTACCACCTGAAACAACCCTGTCTTGCCCAGTGCATAGCTCTATCAGGGCAGTTTTTATCAAGGTGTTGTATTTATACATGGATTTAATTTTATCTGTAGCAAGGCAGCATGGTGTAGTGGTCAGAGCCAGCGGGGGGACAGGTTCTATGCCAAAATCTTCCATTCACTGGGATTTTTGGCCTGACACAAGTCACCTATTTGCCTGTCTTGCTGGGGTGTTGTGAGACTTAACTCACTGGCGTCTGCAAAGTGCTTTGAGATCCTCAGTGGAAGGTCCCAGGGAAGTTCCACGCATTATGAATTATTGTACAGCACCCTGAATGGCTCAGCAGGGGCATGAAGGGCGTGGGTTACAATTAAATTCCTTGATCAGTGCTCAAAAACCTGCTGAGGTTCCTACCAATTTGCCTTGTGGGGGAGTCCCTTCCTGACCCCAAATCCAGTGATCAGTTTGATCCTGCATCCCTGAGTACCCCTGTAGTGAAGACCTCAGCCAGGCCATCAATGGCTAAATGAATGGCTGTGAATAGTCAGGTAGAAGGCGGGGACCCAGAGACCAGGCAGTGCATCCTCTCTGAAGGCTGCTCCATTCTCTGCTTCCCAATTCATCACTCCAGCTCCATCCCAGCTTCCCCTGCTTCCTGTATGCCCTGGGTCTATCCCAGGCTGGCATTTGCTTGCCCTAGAAGCAGATAATCATGTCAGATTTTAACTAAGGAGGGGTTCAGATGAAATAAGAGCTGGACTGAAATTAATAAACATACCAGTAAAGACAGATAAGTGATTAGTCAAAGAGGTGTTCTGATCTGCTGCAAGAATAATAATTATCTCTCTCTTAGCCCCACCTCTGTAATTTACCTCCACGCCCAACTGTCTGCTCTTTTTCACCCTTTTTCCAATGTCTCCCGGGAGTTATTCAAAGTGCCCCCTACCCTGATCTCCAGGGGTCTAATCAATTTTCATTGGAGCCCCACTGACCTCAGCGGGAGCTGGATCAGAAAGGTTGAGTGGGAGATGAGGCTCTGGGGTGTTCTCACACCTACACTCAGCCACACCCATTCCCTCTCTCACACATACACTCTTGTAGTCTTTCACATGCACAGAAGCACACTCCCAAGTACACACGCAATCTCATGGATGCTGCTTGGCTCCCATCTGAGCTCCAAAGCAAGCTGGGCTGGGAAGATCCAGGCTGGAGATTTGAATGCTGATCATTTTGGCTCAGTCAAATCCAGGACACCATGATCATGCAAGCACCAGACAGTACATGCCCTGCTCATGTCCCGAAGCTTTTATTGTGTCAAACGACTGGCTAAAGGGTTGTGACCAAGGAACACAAAGAGACTTTCTCTGAAGATGCATTAGTGGCTTCAGTGTAGCAAATATTTCACTCCCTGTCCTGACACCAGAGGCTTCTGTAGAACATTTATTGCGTCTCCCCCCATCCCCCCCGCAACATTTCTCTACCCCTCCCTACAGGCCACTCCCTGATACAATTTCTTATGACATGCTGCACCCTCAGACACACGGCCTTTATTAAACTGGTCCAGGGGGAGACATCCATAGAAGGCAACAGAAAAAAACATCCACAGGGGGCGACAGGAAAATGTCAGAGGGACGGTACCTGCTCTCCGTGTGTAAATATCTGTGGGATAAATGAGGACTGTCCAAATATCTGGAAGAAAGAGTTGGAGAAGGTTAAAGCACAAGACCTGGGGCCTTGTTAAACACAGAGTCATTCCACAGGAACTGCAGACAGTGGGGGACAAACAGATGTTCCCCCCGAGAACTGCAGCTGCTACCCTCTCTGTTGCCACCTATCTGGAGACCCCTTGAAGTGTCAGAATAGCAGAATCTGCCCCCTCCTTGCTGGCTGCTAAGATGGCTGCACAGATACAACAAGACAAAGCTCCACGGGACTCTTCCAGGCCACAAAGAAGCCGCTGGACACATTTAGTCGATCATAATACACAGATGCAAATGCTGAAGGCCCAACAACTACCAGTGACTGTAACAAACTGGACAAAATCCCAGCAGACAACCTGCACCGACAGGCCAGCATCCACAGGAACTCTCTGCACACAGGAGTAGAGTCAGGACCATTCCCACAGCTGATTGCAACATGTGCACGAAGGCTCAGCTTCTGGCACCAGCTCAGCCAACACTTCAGATTCTCCCTCCACCCCAAAGCTCTGCCAGATGCAAACCAGCAATCAGATGAGGAGACACTCCATTCTTACCAACTTGTGTCTGCCCTGAGCATTCGCAGCCCATCTGCTGCCTCTGCTCTGGGATCAGCTCAGCTCCACTGGCGCTAGCAAGAGTGGGAGCACTGGTGTAGACAGGGAGAGGGATTTTAATCAGCTTATCACCTAACCCTGCTCAGAACAAGGCTATACAACAGCCTGAGCCTGGTCTATGCCCACACTACCACCACTGAACCAGTGTTACCACAGCATGGCCTGGCCTGCACTAACCCCCCAATATCACAACAACGGTGCCACGACACAACCAATCCTATTCAAAGCCAAACAGTATTTGCTTCACCTTAAAAAGAAAACACACTGCCTGCTGGAGTGAACGCTGCAAAGACACAAAATGCTGGTTCCTCTATTCTAGTCTATTCGTATGTTGTGCCCATTACCACAGGATCTGAGACCCTACTCAGAATATTGTCTCCGGCAGATACCTAACTATAAGACATGGGCCCAAGATGCATCACTGTGAGAATCTGGATTCAGAATCTCCCCACAGTTAAGAGGGGTCAGATCTGGGGCTTTGGTTTGGCCTGTTACACAGATGGGGTCAGCTGCAAAATGTGGATGTTCTGAATTTGGAAAGATTCGGGTCTGGATCATTCTCAGATCAGAACTTGGCTGTCTGTACCCATAGCTAGAAAGGGCTGAACCAGAAACCAAAACCTGCAGAGCCTCAGACTTTAGGGAAGTTTGGATATATATCCAAATCTGCATAAAACTCGGTGACTTGGGCTCATCTCTGTTGGCTAGTTGGCAGCCTTGCAAATCAGCATGACATGAGAGACACTGGAATGGAGAGAAACTGTTGTCTGCTTCACTGGACAAAGTATGAAAAATGCTTTGGGGAGCTCTTAGAAATGGCCAAAGAGAGGAAGAAAAACTGTGCTCAACTTTGGGAGGACAACAGGCAACATCACAAACGGCCTCACAACCTGCCACCGAATCACACATGGCCAGACACACAAGATGGACAGGCTGGGACAAGTCCTGCATTAGCATCAGTGCTTGCTGTCACTTGGGGGGTGGGTCAATGGTCTACGGAATCCCATCACTGCTGCAAAACACATCTCAAGTTCAGAGGGACAAAGTCAGCCCTTGTTTAGGCAGGTGGAACTCCAGTGAAGCAGCAGAGTTACACCAGGGCTGAGTTTGATCAAGACACTTGGTGTGTTCCCTTTGGTAACATTGGTACCCTTTGTCATGCCAATAAAGCTATTGAAATAGAAGTGAATCCCCCCGCACATCTCAGAGATCATTCATACTTAGTGTCTGGATCAACTCCTAGTGAAGGCCAGGGAAAGTCTCCCATTGACTTAATTGAGAGCTGGGGTTGAGATTTTAGACAGTACTCTTAGTCTGAGGTTGAGCACAAGCTAAGTATTCCCTCTGCCCCTGCTGTTCCCACTAGAGATCTGGGTTCAAACATAGGGTATGGCTGTACTGGAGTTGGAAGGTGCAGTCTCCAACTCAGAACCATAGAAGTGTAGGATTGGAAGGTCATTAAGTCCAGTCCCCTGCACTCAAGGCAGGACTCCGTAATAGCTAGACCATTCAGACAGGTGTTTGTCTAACCTGTTCTTAAAACCCTGCAATGACAGAGATTCTACAGCCTCCCTAGGCAATTTCTTCTGGTGCTTAACTATCCTGACACTGAAGTTTTTCCTAATGTCCAGCCTAAACCTCCCTTGCTGCAATTAAAGCCCATTGCTTCTTGTCCCATCCTCAGAAGTTAACAAGAACATTTTTTCTCCCTCCTTGTAACAACCTTGTATGTAGTTGAAAACTTATTATGTCCCCCCTTCAGTCTTCTCTTCTCCAGACTAAACAAACCCAATTTTTTCAATCTTCCCTCATAGGTCATGTTTTCTAGACCTTTAATCATTTTTGTTGCTCTTCTCTGGATTTTCTCCAATTTGTCCACATCTTTCCTGAAATGTGACACCCAGAACTGGACACTGTACTCTAGTTATCAGCATGGAGTAGAGACGAAGAATTAATTCTTGTGTCTTGCTTACAACACTCCTGTTAATACATGCCAGAATGATGTTTGGGTTTTTTTGCAACAGTGTTACACTGTTGACTCATATTTAGCTTGAGATCCACTATGACCCCCAGATCCCTTTCTGCAGTACTGCTTCCTAGGCAGTCATTTCCCATTTTGTATGTGTGCAATTGATTGTTCCTTCCTAAGTGGAGTACTTTGCATTTGTCCTTATTGAATTTTATCCTATTTACTTCAGACCCTTTCTTCAGTTTGTCCAGATCATTTTGAATTTTCTTCCAAAGCGCTTGCAACCCCTCCCAGCTTGGTATTGTCTGCAAACTTTAGAAGCGTACTCTCTACGCCATTATCCAAATCATTGATGAAGATATTGAACAGACATATCCCTGCTAGCTCTGATCTAGCTAGTCCGATAAAAATAGCTGCAGCGACATAAGTGGCAGGAGAGGCTAGCTGCCACAAGGGCAGCCCTGTCCAAGACACTACTAGGTACACACTCAGAGTGGCTAGCCCGTCCCACTGCTCACCCCACCATGGCTGCTCTTCTCTTTTTAAGGCGCAATCTCAATCAGAGCTAATGCAGATATGTCTGCCCGAGCTGCAGTGTAGACATCCCCATAGATTAGTTCACATATGAAATGAGTGTGCTGGTCCCTAGCTAAGTGTCCAGATAGCCAAACACCCAGCACGTTGTTGGTGATCTACAAAGTATGATGAAGATCCAATGAAGTGAGCTGTAGCTCATGAAAGCTTATGCTCAAATAAATTTGTTAGTCTCTAAGATGCCACAAATCCTCCTTTTCTTTTTGCGGATACAGACTAACACAGCTGCTACTCTGAAAAAAGAATAATAATTAACTGTAATAAATACTCCCTGGTGGATAATGTTTGGCATCTATTTAGCATCTTTCCTTGAGGATCTCAAAGTGCTTTACAAAGATCTATCCCCATTTTACAGATAGAGAAACTGAGAGGTAAAGGAACTACAATCCTGAATCTGAACACCTGGATTTGAGTGTTTAGAGTGTTGGCCTGTCTTGCTCTCTGGCACCCACTAGTGACTGGGAACAGAACTCTGATTGCCTGATGTCCAGCCCCAGGCTCGAATCACCACACCAGGCTGCCTTCACCCAGCACATGCTATGGCAAACTTGGCAGTGTGTGAGCAGGGCAGGCTCAGGAGAAGCATGATGTGTGTGTGTCTGTGTGTGCATGTGTGTAGAGAGACACGGTCTGCTGTTACTGATGGAGGCCTGGTGTGACTGGGTAAAACAGTCTGGAAAGGGATAAGGGCTACCTGCCTGTCTAATCTCCAGCAAGGGATTTAAGGGAAGGGGGTGTCCTCTTTCTAAGGGCTGAGATAATGAGTTGTGTCCTGAGGCGAGGGCCTGAAACAGACAGGTCTGCACTACACACTTGGCTGTAGCTAAGTCACTCAAGGGTGTGAAAAATCCACCCTCCTGAAGGACGTAGTTATAGTGACCGTAACTCTCCATGTAGACAGTGCTGTGTAGGTGGGAGAGCTTCTCTCCCCGACACAGCTACCACCTCTCCCGGAGGTGGAGCTGACGGGAGAGCTCTCTCCCCTCCGTTTAGAGCATCTTCACCCGAAGCACGACAGTGGCGTAGCGGCATCAGTGCGGCTGTGCTGATGCAAGTCTGTAGTGCAGACCTGTCCTGAGGCAGAGCACTTACTCTTTCCTGGGCTGGTGAAGGAGCCCACCCATTTAGACCTGGCCTGCACACAAAGTTGCACCAGTTCCAGGGTTTCATTGTGTGCTCAAGGACACCCCGTTAGAACTCAGGCCTCCAGCCATCCCCCCTCTATAGGTGGCGACCCACGTCCCTCTCCCTTCACACTGGGACTTTAAGCTTGCCGTGCCCCTGCAATTCACTGTGCTTATCCCAGCAGGCCTAACCTTGGTCCAGTGGCTGCCGCTCACTCTCTCCCCGGGACAATGACAATGGTTCCTAGCTTTCACAAAGCACAGTACATTTATTTTAGGACAAAAGCATTACAGAGAAAACAGAGAATAAAACAACAGTCTACATGCATGCTGTGCTTACCAGGGGTTACCCAGCTTCCATAGGGAGACCCTAGGAGGCTTCCAGTTTTTCAAACCCTTCCAGCAGGGGTTTGCCCTCTTGGTTACAATCTCATGTCAGTCTGTGGCTCAGAAAGAGCCCCCCACCCCCAGTCAGTTCAGGCTAGCCCTTTTCATCACAAGCTTTTTCTTTGTCTCCTGGTCCTCTTGAACCCAGTCTGAAGCAGTCTCTGCAGTTCTCCCAGTCAATGGTACTTCCCAGGAGAGGGAACAGCTCCAGGGATTTGCAGTAATTAACCCCCACTGATTTTGGTTCCTGGAGGATGTTTGGTAGCCCTCCCTAATGGAGCTAGAATACAACATCTCCCAAAGATATAGATACCATTTCCAGATGCAAAAGTTTATTACTAATCCCGGTGGCTATGGCACCTCGCACATCTCACTATACTAGAAGTTTCCTCACTTCCAAGGTCTCACATCTCTCACAGCGTCAACTGAGTTAAAGCCATGCAGTGCTGTGTGCAGACACTCTTACATCTGTGTAAACTGGGCTCACTTCGGCATAGGCTGCACCTGTTAATTTGCAAGCTAAATGGATATAAACCAGGTTTAAAGTGCTGCACAGTGTTCCCACACAAAGCAGCACTGGTTTAAGTCAATCGCTGCAACATCACACCTTTAGCTAAACCAGTGCAACTCTGTGTGTAGACAAGCCCTGAGCTGGACTGGCAGAGATGTGCAGATGCCAAGGCCTAGGGCAGCATTGTAATGATGGTATTTCATCATTAATGTCCATTTACAGGGCTGTGGTGGGCCCCAGGACTGAAATCCCACTGGGTAGCTGAGTCCGAATTCAGCGGCATTGGCAGAGCTGTGTGGAGGCCCAGGACTGGAACCGGGGGGCTACTACAGATCAGGATTCCAGTGCACTAGCAGAGCTGTTTGCTGGCCTAGCCGGGGGGTTACATGCCTGAATTTGGGTGCGCTGGCAATGCTGAAAGAGAGTAGCTTCCCATCAGCTGCATGCACCCTGCTTGGTTTTGTGGCGCAAAGGAAAATCCCTTCCCATCACCCACCCTACTGTCTCCTTCCGCCTACCAATCCCCTTCCTCTTCCTCTGGGACCACCCCTACCTGCGTCCTGCCTGCCCTGTTGCGGCTGGCTCTGGGTGGAACTGATGCTGCTCACGCTCACCTGGCTGATGCAGCTGGACTCATCGATGTTGTCAGTGAGCTGGTTGTATTCTTCCTCCCAACTTGGGAACTTTGGAGGTAAGAGGATCTCGACAGAGTCCAGGCGGTCCAGGCTCCTGCAGGGCAAAGGGAGAGAGAGACTGAGAGGAAGCCCCAGCCTAGCAGGAGACGAGAGAGGCAGCCGTGGGGGTTGGCAAATAACCCTCAAGGCAACTAGCCAAGCCTTCCATCTGCAGGAAAGGGCAAGTGCTCAGGCAGACGTCACCCTCTGGCACCCTCCGCTGGGCTCATTTATGCAGTGCAAGGAAATCCAGAAGCCAATCAGGCTCCAAGAATGCAGGGCTCAGCCCCATATTCAGTGCTGGGAGGACAGGAGTAGAAGGAAAGCACCTTGCTGAGCTTTTGAGAGCTGCGTGAGGCTTGGCTATGCTGAGTTAGGGCAGACAGACCCATGGCTGGCACAGATGTGAGGCCTTTCAGCGTGCTGAAATGGAAGGGGGGGGGAGAGGATGGATGCCAGACCTCCCTCCCGTCCGTGTCCCTGTCCCCCAAATTAACCAAGCACAGTGATGGGGGTTAGCCTAGGCGCTGACTGCCACTCTGGACTCTCCTCCACTCTTCTGGGGCACAGCATGAACAGCAAGCATCAGACACAAAGGCAGTGTGGGCCAGTGGCTAGGGAGTGAGCCTGGGAGTCAGGGAACCTGGGGTCTTTTCCTAGCTGTGTTACTTCTGGCCTAGGCAAGTCATCTCCCAGCTCTGGGCCTCTTCTTCTGGTCAGAAAAAGGGGGGTTGATGGAAAATGGCTTATTCTATGAAATTCCTGACCACAACTCTTCTGGGCAGGGCCTCACTGTGTGTGTGCAGGGCACCTAGGACAAGGGGGCCGTGAGCTCATCTGGCACTGCGAGGGACTGCTGTAACACACAGGATAAAATGGGCCCACAGTTACCCAACGCCACGCACATTGCTTATCGACGCTCTTTTATGACAGTCTTCTTGCAACTTGTGCCCTGCCCAGGAGACAGGGCTCAGATCCAAGTTTGGATACTGGGAGGTGTTTGCCTACATGAAATGATACTCTGTTGCTTTGATGGGGTAGAGGATGTCATGGACATTCTCGGATCTATCCACCTCTAGCATTATATTGGCTCTCATGATCATTGCATGGGGACACACAGTGTTGCTGACTCTTGTGATTTTGTTGCAAGACTTGCAACATTGGTGGTTTTTCTTAAAGCCCTAGGTTATGAGCTGACCCTTTCAGTTTTCATCTCTAGCCTTTGTGGCTGCAGAGAAAAGCTTGAAAACGTGACCCCTAAAGGCTCCAACACCATGAGGCAAATTCTAAAGACGCCTCCCACCTCATGATTTTGGGGCACTGAGTCATGATTTCTGAATGTTTGGGGTTGGCATTGCTGGACACGCATTGGCTACTCACGAGGATTTCACCCCTCCAATGTGAGAGCTGAACCTAGGAAGGAGCAATCATGAAACAGGGCAACAGCTTATTTATCTGTGTTCATCTCAGTTCCTAGGAAGGAACAAGAGCGGGTGAGGGGAGGGGGAGGGTCCTCCTTTCTGCTTTTCAGGTATGGGATGGGATGTGGTTTGGGGGAGGGCGACTCATTTATGCAGGAGACAGGGAAAACAGCAGGTACAGCAGCATCTCTACTCCTGCCACATACATGCGAGGCCATGTTATACATGTCCTAGGCCATATCCCAGACATGCTAGGCCACACCACAGGTGTGGTAGGCTAATTCAGGTGCTGGTAAATATCTGTTTCAAATTAATTCTGATTTCTCTGAGCCACTGATCCATGATGGATAAATTCCCCTTGCCATACCATATAGACGGTGTTGGAACGAATCTGTGCCTAACCTGGGCAGCCCCTGGGATGATTCAGGAACACTGGGTTATCTCTTAACAACATAAGAACGGCCATACAGGGTCAGACCAAAGGTCCATCTAGCTCAGTATCCTGTCTTCCGACAGTGGCAATGCCAGGTGCCCCAGAGGCAATGAACAGAACAGGTCATCATCAAGTGATCCACGCCCTGTTGCCCATTGCCAGCTTCTGGCAAACAAAGGCTAGGGTGGGACACCCTCCCTACCCATCCTGGCTAACAGCCATTGATGGACCTATCCTCCGTGAACTTATCCAATTCTTTTTTGAACCCTATTATAGTCTTGGCCTTCCCAGCATCCTCTGGCAAAATTGTTCCACAGGGACTCCCTTGGGACGTTGGTTTATACAGACATATACACCTGGGCAGGATAACTCTGGATGGCCACTGGGTGGCAATACTGCTCCACAGAATTGCACCTCAGGCACTGCTGGGCATGCTGAAGCTGCGGGGAAGCGGAAGCGCAGAGGTCCCTCCCCAAACTCATCTTGCTAAGAGACTCTCATGGGCCGTATTTTAAAGGAACGCCTAGTGCCGCTTCTGGATGGCTGATCGTGGGCAGTGCCACGCAGTGACCCCCAGAGCCTGCAATGCAGGACACTCTGCTGCAGGCCTGGGAAAGCGGGCAGCTGGGTTCAACCTGCAGGCCTCTGTGCAGCCACCAGCACGTAACTCAGGGCCTCTTCAAGGATCCAGGAAACAAACTGGGCCTGGACCTGCGCCCACTGGAGTCCATGACCAACCTTGCCATTGAGGGCCCAGTCCAAAGCTCTCTGACATCAACAGGAGTTTTCTCATTGACTCTAATGAGCTTTGGATCTGGCCCCGACGCCCCTCGTCCTGATGTGATCGTTTGTCATGGAGGTCAGCGTAATCCCCTCCCTTCCGGTCAGAGCTCTGATGAATAGCCCAGCCCCCCAGCAGGGTACTTTGGCAAGTCTTTGTGTCCAGCCAACTAATAGAGGTGCTGATGGGCATGAGTAAGGAAGGATCCTGTGGCTGTTTATCCATCACTCTTCACTCATCCTGTTTCCAAACAGATTGCGAGGGAAATGCGCTGGGAATGGAGGCCACAGGGTTTACTTTAGTCCTAGGGTGTAATACTGTCCCCTTACACTGTCTTCGGGCTTGTCAGATGCACCAATAAAAAGTAACAGCAACATTGCCCCCCTCACGGTTCCCCTCCAAAACTCCCCACCACCTACCCAGGCCGACCGCCTACCAGGAGAGAGAGCTGGGCCCAAACTGATGGGTGGTTTACTCAGTCAGTGCTTCCTTAGGCAAATCTCCCACGGAGGGGCTTGCCTGAGTGTGGACAGCAGGGTTTGACTTCACGCTGTGCCCTGGAAGTTAACAGCCTTGGACCAACAGAGGAGGCAAGCTCCAGATGAGGGCTCTGCCCAGGACAGCTCGGCTCAGACAACGGGAACCCGCTGGCTGAGCTCAGGTGGCCTGCAGGGAGAGGTGTCCCTTACCCTCTGCACTACAGTGCTTGCACTGTCATCAAACTGCTGAGACGACTCTGCCCAAGGGGGCTCTCTTCAGCTGTTTGGGGAACACGGATACCTCCCTTTGCTGGAGCAGGAGTAGTGTGACGGGTAGGAGCAGTCAGGAGAATTAGCAGCAGCATTTTGCAAATGCATAGTGCCTTCCACTCCAGGATCCCCATGCACTTGATCCACACTCCCCCCGCCCCCCATAAGGTAGGTCAATACTACTAAGACTATTTTTCCATTGGGGAAACTGAGGCAGAATGTGGGCAAGTGCTTTGCCCAGGATCACACAGTGAGTCTGTAGCAGAGCTGAGATTAGAACCCAGGAGACCTGACTCACTGTTCTGCACCTCCATTCAATCTATCAAGATACTGAGGTTCCTCATCTCCCTATTTCTACTTGGACTCCACCCCTATACCGCAGTACTGCAGGTCAGATCCCCCTTTAGGTTGGCCAAGACTGGAGAGTCAACCCGCTGGTCTTGCTGCAGATAAACAGTCTCGTCCATTGACATTTTCATCAAACACAGGCCAGTTTTAATGGGAAACTCAGGGAAGGTTTCCCCAAAGCTGGTGAGAATCCCTGAATGGGCAGGAGCAGCAGCAGGTGCTATTTATGCTTGTTGGCCAGTCTGGATCTGAATGGCCCACTCCTGATAAATGACAGGACTCTAAACAGGAGGTACCTAAAAATAACTGGAGGTGATGGAAAAGCAAGGCAGAGCAGCCAGCAGATGGCGTTCGGCCTCACACGGTTGCTAAGAGAGGGGTGGATTCCTTTATTCACCAGTTAGTCCCGTGGCAGCCCTTTGCCTGGGTGGGGTGTTTTATTGAGTTTGGATACGTTCAGTTTGTGCCCAGAACCTCCCATTTCTCTTGCCCACTTGGGAATGAGGGAGCAGGGCAAAGGTCAGAAGAACAGAGCTAGGCACAGGACAGAACGTGGGACATGTGACTTTATTCACTCAGGTACAGGCGCTGGAGAGGGAACAGACCCAGGGCTAGTCTACACTAGAAGTGCTACAGCTGTCCCGGTGCAGCTGGGCCACTGTAGCGCGTCTGGTGAAAACGCTCTTCTGCTGGCATAACCACTCCTCCTCCACCAGAGGGGGTAGAGCTGTCCCTGCTGGCGCTTAGGTCGGTGTAACTTATGTCACGCAGGGGGTGGCTTATTCACACCCCGTGTGACACAAATTACACCGACCCAACCCGCAGTGTAGACAAGCCCCTATTCACCCCCCTCTAGTCCAGGCACCTAGGGCCAGTGCACAGGGTCTCTATAGTGCAGTGTAGTCATAGCCGGTCCGGTCCCTGTGATGCCCAGCCCTGAAGAAGAGCTCTGTGGCTCGAAACCTTGTCTCTCCCCCCAACAGAAGCTGGTCCAACAAAAGATATCACTGCCTCCACCTTGTCTCTCTAATGGTCCCTAGAGCACGTTTTCTAGTGCTTTGGCTTACCCACCCCAAGTGATAGGTCTTGCACCGCTCCCCTCGGGACACTCGAGCGCAGCCTGACAGAGCTCACTGCCTGAGAGCCAGGCAACACTTTCCTTGGTTCAGTGTCATCCTGTGCCTCCATATAACTCCTCCCTGCTCCTGGGTGGCCTTACGGAAAGCACCTCTCTTGCCATTCCACTCTTGATCTCGCCTCTGAGTCACGGCATTGCTGAACTCCCCCCAGTTTGTCCTCTTTTTCCTGGGACTGAGGCATGCAGAGATGAATGCGATACCCAAGGGCCGGACGCCCCAGAGCTGTGCAGGGCCTGATTCTCCTCTCCTACATTGCTGTGAATCAGGAGAACCCGTACGGAAGTCACTGGGTTCACAGCGGTGTAGTAAGAGGAGAGCCAAGCCCCTGTTGAGGTGCTGTTACCTCCCTGTTTGGTGACCAGATGCTCTCACAATGCCACCCTCCAAACCGCATTCTTGTTCCCGCTGTATCACGCGGTAAAGCTGCATCTAATTTGCAATCCATTACTGCGCCGAGGTCTCTGCACATTGCTGCTCCCCAGCGCTCCCCACCCTGCTGGCGTCTCTGATTACTTCCCCCCGGACATATTAGCTTGTATTATTCCAAGCCGAATCACATTCGGTTAATTTTCTGTCTCCACGTCTACCCCCTCCTGGTCCCTTTGTGCTCGCTGTCTGTCCTCACTGGAGTTGGCAGTGTCTCCCACTTTTTGTCTCCTCTGTGAATTTCAATCCAGTGCTGTTAAAGGGCTCAGGGAATCAGCACCAGGACAGTTAGTCAGGGGAGAGCACACGGGCTGCTGAGGGAGCAGCTGTTTACAGGGTGTATGTAGCAGCACCTACTCCATATACAGGTGGGACCTTCTTACATCTCACTCTCCCTTGCTACACTCCAGTTGCTTCACTTTCTGTTTGGGTCCCAGATAGCTGGTACCTCCCCACCCCGAATACTTGGCCTTGGCTCCCCTCTCCTGGTCTCATCTTTTCTTGCTGTTGTCCTCCATCCAGCTTGGCAACCCACCCGGTCCCCTATCCCATCCCATGCAAGTTGTTGTGCGTGCCTTTCACTTACAGATGCTCCCCAGAATCCTTCAGATTAGCTGCAGTAGCACATCAAAGGAGGTGAAAAGGGATTCTGGGATCCAAAGGCCGGCATATGAATGTGAACATGTGGCCATGCTGGGAGACACCCTGCTACAAGTCATCTTCCATGTCTAAGCAGCTTCGCCTTGTTTAAGCTTCACTCCTCTTTAAGAGTCAGATCCTCTTAGGTGTAAACCCGTGTAGCTCCACTGAAGGCAAGGTACACTGCCAAAATACACTGCCTCAGGACCTGTCCCTATGTCTTATTCCTACTCTCCGAACCAACACGCCTTGGGGACAGAGATCCTGTGCAATTTCACACACTTAGGGTTAGTTTAGAATCACTGGGGAACAATGCTCCATTCCTCCACCTTATCTTCGTCTTCCCCATTTTTATCCTCCTCTCACTCCCTGCTTCCCAACCTGCCCCTCCCAGGGTGCCCAACCGCTGCCCAAATGAAGGCAGCATTGATAACTTCCCATGAGGCTGAAGGTCACAGTCAGCTGGAAAAAAATGAAGGAGATGGCACCCCGACCCATCTTCAACATGGATTTTGGAAGGCCCAGCATGCAATGCTCCAGGTTAGATGTGGATGCCATTGTCAGAACTCCATGGACCACCCTGGGATTGACCCTGGAGCCCCTGGGTGCAAAGGAGCCCTGAGCTGGTTACCTGTGTGCAGTGCTCTGCTCACTCAGGGACTGTTGGGTGGCCTTGAGGTAACTCTGCCTCCGAGCCGCAGTTTTCGGGGAAGGTTTGGGGCTGGTTTCTGAATCTTCACTGTCGTCGTCCCCCATGGCTTTGATGTAGCTCCCACTCCGCATGCGCCGGCACGGGATCTCGTTGTCTTTGTCCCGAGACAGCGTATTGTTCCACTCTCCCTGAGGCACCTGGAAGAACAATGCAGCACCTGTGTCTAGGAAGGAAGGAAGGAACCTCTGGGGGGAAGAGGAACCTGGGAGTTGGAGGAACTATAGCTGGCCCCTGAAGTCTGGTATCCTGGCTCCAGCCATGGCTAATAGCTGATGCAACAGAGGAATGGAGAAAACCCCTCATACTAATATGCACCTGGCCAGCTATGCTATGTTGTGTATGGGCAAAGCAAGTCCTTCCGGACTCCTAGAGTCATCTCCTTATGGCATGAAGCATGAAGTTTGATGACGCATATCTTAGCATGTAGCATTATACCAGTTAGCCAGCCCCTCCTTAAGCCCAGCTACCCGACTTCCTGAGGCAGAAAATGCTGCAGGCTGGCCCCGCCCTGCAGATGAGATTCACCCTGGTGCAACAGGCCAGCACCTTCTGAGTCCCACCGGAGCCTGATTGAGCTAGTATGGGGTGCAGAGATTGTGCCGGGCCCGCAGCACAAGGGTGAATTGCACCTGGGCAGAAAAAATAGGTTGCTTTTCTGAATACTGCATTTCCTGGCCACTGATTTAATGGAGTGACGCTCTCTTGCTATGGGACTGGGTACAGGGCTGTAGAGATCTTCACCAACAGCCCTGAATTGTCAAGTAAGGCTTGATTCACAGAGCTGTCAGTGGACTAAAACCTGAGATGAGACAGATACAAGGAGAATAAAGGCCATTGGCTTAGGGGGATCTCAATTTCTAATATCCCCTAACAAGCTCACAGATTTCCAGCTGAAAGGCTCAGTTCTACCATCTTAAGGTTGATTAATCCCTTACTAGACAAACAGTCCCACTGAAATCAATGGGGGTAAGGGAGGATGAATTGGTCCTGAGAGCTCCTGATGGCTGTCAAAACCTTCTAATAAGGAAAGCTAGGGGCTTACTAGACAGAGAAGGGTGGTCCTGTGGATAAGGCACTGGCCTTGGACTTAGGACACCTGGGTTCAATTTCCTGCTGTACCACAGGCTTCCTGCATCACCTTGGGCAAGTCACTCTGTGTCTCAGTTCCTCACCTGTAACATTTTCCCCACCCTTTGTCTGTCTCTTTCCTTTAGATTGCAAGCTCTTTGTGGGAGGGACTGTCTCTTACTGTGTGTACTTGCAGCACCCAGGACAATGGGGCTCTAGTGTTATGGGGGGGCTGCTACGTGCTACCACAATGTAAATAAAGAATAGTCTGGACATGGGCCAAGGAGCCAGGGACTCCCGAGTTCGGACTCCAGCTCTTCCTTACGGAAATGTGCGTGACTGTAACCTTCTCAAGCCCTGCAGCATTGCTGCTGCTGGAAGCTGCTGGGTTGGGACCAGCACTGGAGAGTAGTGAAGTGCTGCCATTGGCCTTGGGCAAGTCACTTCACCAGAGCTGGTGATTCCGCCTCTGCAGAAGGGTGAGTCCAATTTACCTACCTCCAGGCTGTGGGGAGGATTAAGCAGTTAATGTTTGCTCAGTGACTAGAAATGCCGAGTGCGGTATCATGGCTAAGTGCTGTCAAACCGAAGGGCTAATCTGAAGCCACTCTCCTTTTCTCGTTTGCATCGTCCAATCCAAAAGCCTAGTTCCAGGAGAATGAGCTTTTCTCTTGAAATCCCCTAGGGATGTTTGTGTGCGCTAATCAATACCTGTGACACAGGAGTTCCCAATGTGGGGCCACAAACAGGTATCGGGGGTCACGGCCACCCCGTCCTCCCCATATTGCTAAACAGGAGGGGAGGATGCTGGGGTGGGGGTCCAAGTACGGGAAGGTTTCAGAGCTGCTGTTTTAACCAAGCGCGGATGCCATTTGCTCGAGCAGCATTGCTACTCTGTTGGCATTTTCTCACTCTGCTTTGTGACCACAAGCAGCCGGGTTCTTAGTCAGGCGGCTTGCCAGGCTCGCTATCTTTTTTCACTGAGAAAAGAGACAACCAGACTGAGTCCTGGAGTGTCCCCTTTGGGTAGCAGGTGGGAATTCAGGAGCCTTATGGAGAGCAACAAGCTTAAGGGGGAAAGAGACCCGAGGTAGGGACACAGGAATTGTCAGAGCAGATCAGTCCAATGGTCCATCTCATTTAGATCGGGTGTCCAAAGACCAGCTGCCTTCGAGAAGAGGGAAGATGCAGGAAAGCTCCAAATGGCCCAGGATGCACTAAGCTGACCTTGTGGCACTGCTGCCTGCCCCTGGCAGTTAGCAAGTGACCTATGCCTGGCGCAGGAGGGTGGAGAGTGTTATGGGGCTGTCATAAATATAAAGGGAAGGATAAACACCTTTAAAATCCCTCCTGGCCAGAGGAAAAACCCTTTCACCCTGTAAAAGGTTAAGAAGCTAGGATAACCTCACTGGCACCTGACCAAAATGACCAATGAGGAGACAAGATATTTTCAAAGCTGGAGGTGGGGAGAAACAAAGGCTCTCTCTACCTGTGTGATGCTTTTGCCGGGGACAGAAAATGGAGTCTTAGAACTTAGTAAGCAATCTAGCTAGATATGCGTTAGATTCTACTTTGTTTAAATGGCTGAGAAAATAAGCTGCGCTGAATGGAATGGATATTCCTGTTTTTGTGTCTTTTTGTAACTGAAGGTTTTGCCTAGAAGGATTCTCTGTGTTTTGAATCTGATTACCCTGTAAGGTATTACCATCCTGCTTTTTACAGAGGTGATTCTTTTACTTTTTTTCAATTAAAATTCTTCTTTTAAGAACCTGATTGCTTTTTCATTGTTCTTAAGATCCCAGGGTTTGGGTCTGTGTTCACCTATGCAAATTGGTGAGGATTTTTATCAAGCCTTCCCCAGGAAAGGGGGTGTAGGGTTTGGGAGGATTTTTTGGGGGGAAAGACGTTTCCAAGTGGGCTCTTTCCCTTCTATATATTTGTTAGACGCTTGGTGGTGGCAGCAATAAAGTCCAAGGGCAAAAGATAAACTAGTTTGTACCTTGGGGAAGTTTTAATCTAAGCTGGTAAAAATAAGCTTAGGGGGTTTTCATGCAGGTCCCCACATCTGTACCTTAGAGTTCAGAGTGGGGAAGGAACCTTGACAGGGGCCAATGTTATGGGGTACTATTATCACTCGTACGCAGTCTAATTCCTGGCGTGTCTCTTTACAGCTGGGCAAAGGGTACCTGGGGCCCAGCACAGTGTGTCAGTGCAGAAGGCTGCATTGGGCCCATATCATTGGGAGGGCTGGGCTGGATAATGTCCCCTGAGGTGCCCCTACAGCTTCTACTGGGGGCTCTGGCTGAAATCCCAGCGAAGTCACTGGCAAAACTCCCATAAAATCCAGCCCGGCCAGGCCCAACTCCCTGAGGGGGTGAATAGGCCCTGGCGGTTATTCCGCGCTGGGTCTCTCCCCATCAGAGAGGCAGAGGCCCAGAGCCAGAGAGACGGCACCATTTGTGCCAGATGAGGTCAAACCTGTGGGGCTTTACAGCGGTGACAAACACCACTGGGGAGTAGAGGCCTCTCCAGGCCCTCACTTTTGGGTGGGGTTTGGTTCCAGGTTTCTTGGCCTTCCTGAGACTCCCTGGCCCTCTCTCTGTCAGTTCCCTGCAAAACCCACTGGCCCACTGGGTTCATCCAGCTGTTTAGTATGTTGCCTCCCGAAGGGGAGGTGATCAGCTGCTGCCACAGCATTGCGCTCTGTGCCGAATCCCTGCTGGAGTCCAGGCTGAGGCTGCCCAACTCCCCACACTTGTGACACACTCAGTGCAAACCTCCAGTGGGGACAGGTTTGTGTGTCACCCACCCCAGCCTCAATTGTTAGCTCAGCGTCAGGAGGTGCTTTGCCTCTGTGACCTGCACTCCAGCTGCGTGCTCCGGCTTGGAGTGTGCGCCTCAGAGCAGGATGGCCGTCCAAACAGACCACAGGGCAGAGAGGCTATTGGGGAGTGGCCACTGTCTCTGGAACATGCTGCTGCTAGCTGCTGCATGTCCCTGGGGATGGCGAGCTGGCTCTGGTGACAGATCACCCTAATAACAGCCCTGTTCTCCTCAAATCACCGCCGGGGTGATTGGCTTTGGCCTTTCCTAATGAAGGTGACAAAAGGCTTCTGGAAGCACTTTTACACCAGCCACCTCCGAGTCACGTCTGACTGGAGATTGGATTTCTCTGCCTGCCTTGTCCTCACCTTGTTAATTGCACGTCAGGAGCACTCACCCGCCTGGCACTGACAGCACTTACGGCGCCAGTGTGCACAGCTCCGGGCCCACCGCGGGGCTGGTGGGTCGGGAGCAGAGGGAGTCCGAGACCCAGCTGGGGAAATGGAAATGCTGCTTTCTAGGCTTGCTACCTGCCCTGGACACACGGTGGGAATGCAAAGCAGAGGAGGGCCCATGCAAAGAGGCAGCTAATCACCCTCCCTGATGGACAAATGCAGGCCCCTGAATGTAGAGACTTGAGGTCCCAACCAAGATCAGAGCTCTATAGTCCTTGGTACATATACACCGTGAGAGATGGTCCCTGCCTCCGAGAGCATCCCAGCTGGGTAAGGCAAAGGCTGGGAGAAAGGAAGGATTGCTGGCCCCACTTTACAGGTGGGAGCTGCAGCACAGAGAGGTTAAAGCCATGATTTTCCAAACTGACTTGTGATTTTGGGTGCTCAACCTAAGACACCTTAAAGAGGCCTGAATTTACAAAGGCAGCTGCTCAGCACTTTCTGAACCCCCTCTAGGATGTACTGGGCTCACACCGTCACAAACCACGGGAAAATCTTGACCTATGTGACTCACCCAGATTCACCCTACAGGTTCAGTGGTAGGGTAGAGACAAGAACTCAGGTCTCCCTATGCCCAGGTCCCTGGTCTAAGCACTACATCATGCTGTGTCAGAATCGGCTGCTAGCTAGGCTTGTGCAGTGCAAGCTAACATGGCCACGTATGAAGCAGGGTGTTGGATATTCTGAGATGCCAACTGCCCCAATATCTCTTTTCTGGGGCAGTCCTTTGCCAAAGCCATGTGAAAAACCATCAGTGCCAGAACACCAACACACTATATTTACCATGAAGCACTGTCCTATCGACAATCTCCATCAACTTCACTGATGAGAAACTAACAGACACGCTGCAGCAACCATCCACTTCTAGCCACGTTGTCTGTCACTTCTCTCCCCCTCTCCCCCCACACTACTCTGTGTCCTGCAAAAGCAGAAATCCAGATGCAAAGTTCAAAGCCATCGTGAGGTGCTCAAACAACCAATTGAGGGGCATCAAAGGCAAAAAGCTCTTTTGATGGAAATCGGTTAAATTTGATGCATCAGAGTGGAACAAACAGTTTTAGTTGTTAGTGACTGCACAAGGCTGATAGAAAGCTCCTGCTCAGATTCCCAGATATCACTCGTTGGCAGAGCGGCAGGTTTTTAAAAGGATTTAGGCACCTCAAGATTCAGCGAGGTGCCAAGTAGGATTTTCAAACACGCCTAGGCACCGCAGGTGGTTTTGAGAATCCCACTGGGCAACTGTCTGCATCCAAATTCCTTTAAACACCTGGCTCACGGCCTCTAAAGCTCTGCTCTCTTGAGACATGGATGAAGATCCAGTCCCAGATCCTCAGCTGACGTAAACGGATGCAGCACCATCGAAACCTACGCTGACTGACAACAGCTGAGAATCTGGCCCCTAGGTGCAGCCTCTGGTGTTAAAGAAAACATGATAAGGAAACAGAACTCCAGTGCCCTAAACCAGCACACACACCTGCGTGGGACAAACAAGACGGTATTCATTGGGGTTCTGTTTCTCTGTTACACCATCTTGTTTTCTGCTTCCATTTCAATATGAAAAGCAGGGCTGATGCTCCTCTCACTTATACTGGAGTAAATCAGGAGTAACTCTCCAGAGGTCAGTGACATAGACTCTGACATAGCCTCTGACATAAACTCATAGACTTAAGATCAGAAGAGACCATCATGATCATCTAGTCTAACCTCCTGCAGGTTGCAGGTCACAGAACCCACCCACTCCTGTAATAGATCTCTAACCTCTGGCTGAGTCACTGATGTCCTCACATCATGATTTAAAGACTTCAACATACAGAGAATCCACCAGTTACACTAGTTTAAGCCTGCAAGTAACCTGTGGCCTGTGCATGAATTAGAGCAGCCTGAAGGGGATGTTCTCCCAGCAGGGGATGATAATGCACACACCACCCAGGGGTGGCTGTGAGGTCTTAGACAGAAGGGTGCTAGGTTTTTTCAAAAATATTAACATTTCTATTGCCCCTCACCTTGTACATACCCCAGCACTGTCTGCAATTTACCACGGGCCCATCCCTGCTCCCACTGCAGTCTGGAGAGGTTTTGCCATTGACAGGAACAGGGGTTCAGTCAGGATCCAGGTATCAGGCAAATCCTGATCCCAGTGACAAGCGGGAGTGGCAAACGCCCATGGACTCCCTGGAGAGCAGGGCCCCATGGGATTTATGGTGTCACCTTAGTTTCTTTTCCACTTCTTTGCCATTATTTGGCTTCCCCTGGACGTGGCTCTCTCTGACCCCTAGACCCCAGAGAGGGGGTCACACAAACGCTATTCTCCCTTGTAAACTGCAGCCTCAGATCTTGACTGCTGGCTGAAACCCTATCCCGGCGCTCGTGACCCTATCCCTGCAGAGCGCGGGGGCAAGTGGACGTGTTCCAGCACCACTACAGCCATTCAGCAGCTGTATTCTGTTTCTCGGGCAAATAGTCCCTCATTCTTAGCCAAAGGATAATGAGTGGAGGGGGGAGGGGGCTTTGAACACTGCAGAGGGCTCCCCTGCCATGAGTCTACCAAAAGCATTCCCTAATCACCCAAACAAACAGAGCGTTAACATAAAGGGAAAGGCAGTGAAGTGGAAAATCCACCTTCCAGGCTGTGGGCATATACAGAAGAGCCACTCTGTGACCATTGCTTCAGCTAGAGCCAGATAGACGGAGGAGTTTTAGGGACAACCAGCAATTCTGAAAGTGCACGTACACCACCCACACAAACATGCGCTCACACACGTGCATCCCCGCCATGTTTCCACACATAGCAGCATGCACACAAACACACGTACGGGTGCAAACATGCATACAGACAAAGGGACGCATCACATATACAATAGCATGCACGTATACGTTCAAAGGAACACATGCCCAGACACAAACACGCATGCATGCAAATATAAGCATGCACATCCGTGTGCACACACACGCATTCAGATGCATACATGTACATGCACCACACACAGGTGAGGAGAATGGCCCAGGCTTCCTGTGAGGAACAAGCAGGAAGACACAAAGAGGGCGCAGCCTGGTTGCGGCGGGCAGGTAGGGTGACCAGGTGTCCGGTTTTCGGCAGGAACACCCGGTCGAAAAGGGACCTTGGTGTCTCTGGTCAGCACCGCCAACTGGGCCATTAAAAGTCCGGTCAGCAGTGCTGTGGAGCCAAGTCGTGCTAGTCCCTACTTGTCCTGGGGCACCGCTCTGCGCCTCGGAAGCAGCCAGCAGGTCCGGCTCCTAGGCGGGGTCAGGCAGAAGGCTCCACGGGTGCGTGCTGCCCTGCTCCGAGCACCGGCTCAGCTGAATTCCTGCATTCTGAATTCCTTGACCTCATCCCCAGCCTGGAGCCCCCTCCTGCACCCCTACCCCTCATTCCCAGTCCCACTCCAGAGCCTTCACTCCCAGCCAGAGCCCTCACCCCCCCCGGCACTCCAACTCCCTGCCCCACTCCAGAGCCCCCTCCTGCATCCTGAATCCCTCATTTCTGGCCTCACCCCAGAACCCGCACCCACATTTAGAGCCCCCCCGCTCCCACACCCCAACCCTCTGCCCCAGCCCAGTGGAAGTGAGTGAGGGTGAGACAGAGCGAGCCACTGAGGGAGGGGGAATGCAGGGAGTGGGGGGGTGGGGCCTTGGGGAAGGGGCAGGGCCTCAGAGAAGGGGCGGGGCTAGGGTGTTCGGTTTTGTGCCAATAGAAAGTTGGCAAGCCAAAGGGCAGGGCTGGGTAGCCACTTGCAGGCCTGCTAAGTGTGGGAGAGGGCAAAGGGCTGCATGACACTAGGGATACTAAAACGAGGCCCCAGGGGCCTAGTGCTTAATGCACCCCAAGGAGATAAACTCCTACACTATGAAGCTGCTGCTTCCATACCAAGGGCCCTGCTATAATGGGGGGATCGGAGGGAACCACAGGAACAAAGTATCAGCCGAATGGTCTCTAAATGGGCTGCTTCTCACCAAGAGTCACCAGGGCCCCTCTTTATCAGGGCCACCTGACTACCCCACCCACACAGCCAAGCATGCCCCTCTCTTAGGCTTTCTGCCACCGCATGGAGGGCAGCCACGGAGCCCCAGCTCTCCCCTGGTAGGGAGAGAAGGAGGACGGACACCTGCTCCCAGCCCCATGCTCCAGTCCCAGACTCTGTCTCTGGGAGGAAGCTTGGCACCTTCTACTCACAAGCAGCTCTCTGTCCAAGGAGAAGCTGACGTGCTTTGTCAGGTCCCACCTTCCCCAGTGGTCAGCTCCCCTCCAGGCTTGGTGGGCTAATGCAGTCCCTATGAGTTTAACCCTTCCTGGCTCAGCTGAGGACAGGATATATCCCCTGGTCAGAGAGTCCGTCAAGCCCTTTGGGATCCTTACTGAGGAATCCTCCGCACTGCCAGCCTACCTCTCAGTCACTACATGCTTTATGCCCGTGGGCAAGCAGGGAGAGGGACTGGCCCAGGGTCATACAGCCAGTCTACAGAAGAGCTCCCCTGGCTCCCGGGCAGTGCTCTAACCCCTGGGCTGTGCACACAGTTGTCTGGGATGCTGGGCATTTGAGTGCTGTGGGAACCATTCTGATGGTCAGGCTGGTTATTCTGGGAGAGCCATACCCAGTAATCCTGGCAACCTGCCATCGTTTCACAAAGGCACGAAGCAAGCTCAATGGGGTGGGGGAGGGGAAGAGGCACATAACTGCCACTGAGCGTTCATAAATAAAAGAGGCTGGAGAAGTGCTGGCTGCAGCTCCTGATTGGCTTGGGAGCTCCCTGCTTCATCTGGGCCCATCGATGTTATCGCGGCCCCAGGGGGCGGGGCACTGAAGCTGCTCATCGACCCGCACTTGCATGCCACCGAGCCCAGACCAACAGCAACACGCAGCCCCTCGCTTTGGACACTTGCAGTCAATGTTCAATGCCTGCTCAGCAGCTTTATGGCTTCCGACGCCTCTCATTGCAGTAAAGCTTCTTCAGTTCCCGCCCCCACGCCCGCCTCCTTCCCCGTACACAGAGTCCTTCTTGTAACGGGACAGCCAGGTGCACAAGAAACACTCTCTACTTACAGTGCTGCAAGATGGGAACCTGCTGCTGCATGCAGTCATGTCAGGGTGGGGGAAACACCCCCCCTCCTAAACACGAAGTAAGAGAGAGGTAGAGCATAGCATAGCTCTAGCCCATAGTATTCTGAGTCACCCCATTAACCCCTTGATGACCACTTTACTACAGTCCTCCTAGCTAGAAGGGGAGGGGAGAGAAGGGGCAACAGGTAGGAATCAGTCATCAGGGACCATCCCTCTGCACCTGGCAACTTATTCGTCACCTCTTCAGTGTGAGGCCGATGACGTAGCTCTCATCCACAGGTCTCACCCAGGGCCCACTCCAGCGCCCATCGGAAGAGTCCCATGGACTTTGATGGGAACCAGATCAGGCACCGGCAGCTGGGTAAAAGCTCTGAAGGGCCAGAGGAACACCTGGCAACATGGCTGTGGAGCTGACCCTCACCCAAAGCCTTTGGGGCTTGAACCCTCAGGAAGACTAGCTTCCTGGTGAGACTTTGAGGCCCTTCTGGCCAGGCTGTGAATGACTCCAGGCCGGGCTCCTAGTGTCTGGGGGCCCTGTGTCCGAGCCTGGCAGCGCAGAGCATAACATGCCGAATTGAAGGGAAAGGGGAGGGTTTAAAAAAATTCAGTGACCTTTTTCAATGCTCAAATCAGGCCTGTGCCAGGGCTCAGGGTAGGGGCTTGGTGTAGCCACACTGTTTCCTGCCCCTCCCCCCAGTAACTGCTCCTTAGTTTTTGGAGCAGATAGCTCAGGATTGAAATTTCTCCTCTGAAGACCCTCTTGAGCCCAAGACCCAGACCTGCACACCCTCGAGCTGTGGGGAAGATTGGCTCTGGGTCTGGACTCTGGAGCCTGACTTTGCTCCTCGGGCCCATTTCCAGTTTTAACCACGACTCCTGCACAGCACAGCTGCCTTCCAGCCTGAGTTCGGGGCACACAGAGCTCCTTTGGGAGCCAGGGTTATGTCACCTCAGTCACCGCACCACTCCCCAGCCACTGGAGGGAGGCACACGAGGGCAGGGCACTCAGTAGCAAACCGGACAGTAGGGTCTGTTTGGATTTTGCACATGTCCTTGACCGAGGATGCTCCTCCCTGCCTTTTGGTGTTCAATGCATGACCTTCTCTGGCTGAGAATGACTAGACGGGGCTCTTGGCACTGCTGCTCACTTAGCTATTCATCTAGGTTACATGGGGGACGTGACCCTCTCCCGCCCACTAGATCTCCCTGAGAGGGCTGTACAGAAATTGGCCGGTTGAGTGCTCAGGGCTTGAAGCAGACTCTTTCTCTGGGTTGGCTTTGCAGAGGGTTATGCTTGGAATTTGCGGTTGGAACTCTAAAAGCCCAAAGGGAAACTCAGCCCAAACCACTAGGCTTTGCCTGGCTTTGGGCAGCAAGTGTGGGGGGGAATGCACATAATCACCAAGTCTCACCTACTGCCATCTGAACCCACACAGATGGCCCAAGGCCACTCCATGCTCAGCCAAGTTTGCCAGTGAACTTACAGAGCACAGTTTGGTAACAGCTTTTGAACTACACCTCTGCTCTGAGCCCCCCTTGGTGTGAGGTCCCGGTCTCTCTCGTGTCAAAGTCAGATTCAGCCCACGAATTTCATTTCCATAGAAAGTGTGGGGAGTAAACCCCCGATCCTAGGCTGATACTACCTAGCAGTTCAAGGAGCAGCCCCTTGGTGCACGCTGGCTGGTGGGATGTGGCCCTGGCTGCTGCTGCTCATACACTTGCAGGGACAGCAATGCCCTGAAACTATCCTGCCAGGTGTAGCCCTAAAGATTCTGTGCCCTGGGCAGCTGCCTATGCAGAGTGGAGTGGGACTAAGGAACCATGTCCCAGCTGCTGCGACTCTAACAGTTTCAGTGGAGCAGCACCAATTTATACCAGCCGAGGATCTGGGCTGGGGACACAGTTGTGGCCACAACCCAGGAGCGGTTCATTATTTATTTCACAAAGTAATGCGTCCTTTTACCCTGAGATCCTCTCGCAGGCCAAACTTCCAGTGAAGCGGTAATAACTTAGGAAGGGCCTGGAAGATCTGGCCAGCTGACTTCAGGAAGGCTGGTGGCTGGGAACCCTGGTGTGTTGGAGTGGTTTCCATTTCTCTCTGTTATTTCATTCTGCTCTCATCTGCACTCTGGCTTTTCCCATGTTGTGTATTTAGTGTTGGGTGGCTTGGAGTATTTTGTGGCTGCCTGTTTAACCTGGTAACACTTTAACACAAAGGAAAACAACTACCGACATTCCTGATCCAATAAATTCCTCAGTAATTTGATTTGCGGGAAGTGGAAAGCAAGACTTGAGGAGCAGGCTGCTTTTCAATAATTAATCGTGCCTTGAACACCACAAACCCACTGCCAGAAGAGCCACTGATACCTCTGTGTTAAAAATGCACTCTGTGATTTACAAACACAGCCCAGCTGATTACGCCCCCAGGCCTAGCCATTTATTTTTATTCCCCTGTCTAAGCATGCGTTAGGTTTTGTGTTCTTAAGTGGAGCCTGTTGAAATATCGACCTGTGTCTAAACATACTTATGCAATGATCCAGCACAATTTGAACCAGAGACCCTGCAACATTAAATTATCAGCTGCTACCACTAGAGGACTAACTGGTGGTAGCAGTAGGCTTTTATCTTTTTATGTGGATTAGCCACTTAGGGAAACACATACCACATAGTGAACCAGTGGTTTATAGTGCTGGTCCTGAACAGGTGTGTCATTGTGGGCACAACTCAGATGCCCCTTTATGGAACATTTGGCTTGTGGTAAATTATTGTCATTGTATTGCAGTAGGACCGAGCAGCAGCCCCACTCCTGCACCCAGCACCCACTGGACTAGATGCTGTACAGACGCAAAACACATCAAGTTAGTTTTAGGGATAGGTGCATCCTAGTGAGCCGAGCATAGAACTGGGTCATTTCCCTGGGAACAAGAGCTTTGCTCTGAAGAGTCACATTTGCAATGGGCCTTGGGCATGAAAAAGATATTGGGCAGGTGCACCTGAATCAGCCGAGGAAGCCACCCCCTTCCAGGCAAGCAATCTTGGGGCACCATGGGCACACATGGCTGCTCCAATGCCCTTTGCAGGTATGCTTTGAAAGGCCGGTGGAGTATTTGACTCAGACTCCACCTGCAGTTGCTGTTTATTCCCCTGGTAACACCTCCACGGGCTGCTCTGTAAATTATGCTGTTATAAAGCGGGAGGGGAGAAATCAGAATGACTTGTGCTGATGGATAGAGTAGCAGGAGTGGATTAATTTTTTGGTCAGACCAAAGCAGTGCCCCAGGGCTAGGGTGACCAGATAGCAAATGTGAAAAATCAAGACAGGGAGTGGAGGGTAATAGGCACCCATATAAGAAACAGCCCTGAATATCGGGACTGTCCCTATAAAATTGAGACATCTGGTCACCCTACCCAGGGCTCACCGAGCCAGAGCCCTCCTTACCAAGTGGAACATCACCCCCAACAGAGAGCAGAAGCAAACCCCAGTGCGGCACCCACCTGCAAGTAATGATAGGCTAAGTCTTGCTGGCAGGACTTGGATTTCAGCAGGGCTTTGTCGATGGTGGCAGAAGCCTTTTGGCACACTTCCCGGGCATGGCTAAGGGTGAGCGTGGACCAGGAGCCCCGTTTGATGTAGTTGGACTCGTTGCTGATGGGGATATTGGTGCAGGGGGTGACCTTGAGGTCGTTATTGCTCTTGGAGGATTTCAGCATGTGCTCACTGATGGTGTTATACGCGTGCATGAAGTACCTAGGCTGGCTGTGGTCAGGTTGCCTGCCCAGGGTCATGAGGCCCATTGGATTGCGATAGCTGCAGGTGTCGCTGTCTAAGTTGTCATCCGAGCTCCACCAGCCTGATATGTTGGACCTGGGCCTGCGTTTGGTCTCGGTGGTCTTTGCCCGGTCTTTGCTCTTGCTCCTTCGGTTCTGCTTCGGGTCCTCCGTGCCCTTCTTGCCATTCACGCTGCCCTTGGTGGGGCCCTCCAGGGACTGCGACTTGGCAAAGAGCTTCTGGACGGAGTGCACCAGGTGTCGGATGCGCCCGGGGCTCTCGCTCCGGTGCTTGGAGTCGCTCCTCTGGAACTGGAGGGTGCTGAAGCCATCCCGGTGGATGGGCAGCTGCTTCTCAAATTGGTCTAAGAGGTTTGCGGGGAGGCGGTTGATCTTAGTGGCTTGGGCATGGCTCGGGAAGGGGTTCTCGTCCGGGACCTCAAAGTGGGAGTTGTAATGGATCCGGGGAAAAGTGCTGCTGTTGGAAATCTGGTTGTTGAGTGGGAGCAGACAGTCACTATGGAGGGAATTCTGGGCTGGAAACCGGGGGTCCACGGGGTAGGAGTCAGTGGGACTGAGGAGGTAAGGGTTCCTGTCTTGGGCTGCATAAAGAGAGTCCTGAGGGGAGTCCAGGTTATCGGAGAGGTGGCGGCTTCTATTATCTCCTAACCCCTTCATGGTCCCGGGGTTTCCTACAGCATCACTTCACGGGTGACACCGAGGAGCCTTCCTGCTAGTTCTCCCTTTGGTCCCTCTCCCTCTGGAGATGATCCTGCAGCCACAGAGACAAGAAACACGCACACATCACTGAAAGGAAAGCTCTCCCCAGGCTCTCTCTATCCCTTTAAGCGTTTCCACCCTGCTCCTTCCCAAAGCATCCGAGCCAGTGCCTTGCAAGTTCTAAAAGCCAAGACAATGAAGGTTATTATAGAGCTGAGAGAGTCAGGAGAGGAGGAGGAGAAAGGGATGGGAGGCAGGACACAACGAGCAGAAGAAGGGAGCAGGAAGAGATGGCACATGGGAGGCTGAGATGTGGAAGAACGGTCAGGCTGAGGTGTTAGGGTTAGAACAGGAAAAAGGGATGATTAACATTCCCTAGCCACATTTAAGAGCCGTATAGACCCCAGAGCTCAAATTCAAACTACTTAATACAAGCAGGCTGCTATTTTTTGGCCTCTGCGTGGCTTCATTTAATAGTACTCGGTCCCCAGCTTAGCAGTTGGACTGTCAGCAAATCATGGGCGCCTGTCCCATTATCTTAGGAGGCTGAATAAAAACCTTCTGTCAAATACTGTGCCCAGGCCTTGCTGGAGTCGAGGGAAATGAGCTGAGGATCAGATTGGCTCTCTGTCATGTGGCCATTTGTGTTTCCGTGGTTACCGGACCTCTTAATGGGGACGATGGACCGGATGTGTGTGTTGCACGGAGCTATGGTAATGTGATGGGATGGCAAACGTCTCTTCTCGGACAAGTGCCCAGGTTTATGTCCATGTTAGCCTGTACCCCTGAGGAAAATGCTGCAACACATATGACCAGAACAGTGGTTTTACTGAGACACTCATGGGCCTGGCCTGAGAAGTCTTTTGTTGTTCAGTCACAGCTTCAAGGTTGAGGTCCCCACTGCCAGGCTAGATCACCATTGCTTGGGCTGCTTTGCTTCAGGGTCAGGGCTATAATTTGCCAGGTTTTCCTGGAAATGAAGACCCTGTTACATTGGGAAACAGAATCAAAAATCCCAGCCGGTAATATGGGCTAGTAGCTGAAGCACAGGCCTGGTAATCGGGACCACTGGGTTCTGCACCCAGCCCTGAAACACACCCGCTGTCTGACTTAAACTCTCCCTCCTCATGCATGGGATCTTGAAAGTGAAACTGATTCAAAGTGGAATTGATTCAGTGGGCAGCAAATTATGAAATAATCATAGCAACTGACTAGCCAGTTTCCCTTGCCATGCTGAGAAAAAATTGTATTAATGCTGAAAAGCAAATGAGATTTTTAATAAGTGTTTCAATGCTCGGTTTCAGAGTAACAGCCGTGTTAGTCTGTATTCGCAAAAAGAAAAGGAGTACTTGTGGCACCTTAGAGACTAACCAATTTATTTGAGCATGAGCTTCATCTTCATGAGATGCATCTGATGAAGTGAGCTGTAGCTCACGAAAGCTCATGCTCAAATAAATTGGTTAGTCTCTAAGGTGCCACAAGTACTCCTTTTCTTTTTGTTTCAATGCTAACACTCAAAGATGGGATTCCTAACATAGCTAAGGAAACTTGTTTATTTAAACGCGCACTGTTAAAACAGCATCCTTTTACCCCTCATTGCTCTCAGAAGAAAGATCTTCTTCAATCAGAGAGAAAGCACCGTACCTTATTCACCAGCTGAGATCAAACTGATCTCTGGCCTCCATTTGAATCCATATGATTCCCACCCAGTGGCAGTCCAGCTGATCCCTCCCCAGGGGGAATCCTGCTGATCATCCCAACAGTGATGCCGTTTGATCCCACTCCTTGGCAACTCCAGCTGACCCCTTGGCAGAGCCAGTTGACCCCCCAGTACTGTAAATTCAGCTGTTCACCCTCTAGTGTGACTCTAGTTGATCCTTGGAGGTGAGGCCGATTGAACACCCCACACAGGCAGATGATCTCACCTCATAGCAAAGATGGTTAAGCCTACCCTATGGCAACGCCAGTCAATCCCTCCCACCTTCAGCCTATTTTAGTGGGCAGGCAGGTGTATTTAATGATCATGTTTGGAGCATTTTGAGCCATAGATTAGAAGCAAACGACCAGTTAAGACTTGTCCCTGCAGTGAAAGTCACTTTACCCCAGCCCTATAAAACAGAGGGTTCTGACATTGCCCGGAGAGCTCACTTGAACCTCAATGGATCTGTCTTTCCAGGGAACCTTGTGTTCAGCCACTAGAGCTGACTGTGGGTGGGGGTGGAGAGAAGATGGGCAGTGTGGCTATACGGAAAACATTCGATGAATGGCCAAGCGTCCATTCCTCTTTCCACTCAGGCACCTTTAAGGAATTGCTTGTGTCACTAATGAAAGATACTGTTACCTGTCTATTTTGCAAGCCTGGAGCCAGCCTGTCACCATATGCAGAGCTGCTTGAGCAGCAAGGGTGGTGCGTTGATGACAACCCAGGCATGGCTTGCAGAAATACAAAAGGTGAGATTATCTTTTATTAGCATCCCTAAAAACCTTGGCTTTCACCAGCTTTCATTTGGCTCCTTTTCCTACCCCATCACATTGTTTTGCAGATTGGTGCGTCAGATGCTCTGGAGCATCTCAGCAGATGGGGACGCTCTCTCATGTGCTGGAAGGGCAATGATAGACCAGGAACAGGAGCATGCTGGAGAAGTGACAGGAAGAGGCAGTGCAGCCTCAGCTCAGACAATTGGATAGGCATAAAGGCCAAGGACAGTTGAGGAGAATAAATTATACAGTCAGGTTGTGGCCCAGCCAAATGGATGTGCCAATGCATATGCATAGAACAGAGAGAATAACAGACGACAGGATCCTACATTAGCAAGAACGTTTTCAGCTATTCATGTTAAGATAATAGCAATCAAATCTCCTGCTGCTCTGGGTGAAAGCTAATTGCTTGAGGCAATCAGAGAAGAATTAATTCCCCTGTGTGTGTGATTGGCCAGGTGCATTATGGGCATGTGACACCTGCCTTCTCCTGAGGTAGCAGGTATTGTCCACAGCCAGAGGTGGGGCAGTGAGCTTGATGGCCCACCCATCCACTCCATGCCCAGGACAACCCAACAGGCCAGTGGCAGAGCCAGGCCGAGAACCCAGGTCTCCTGAGTGCCAGTGCTGAGCTCTATCTTGTAGGACAAGGCTAAAAATAGCATCAGTGGGGTCCTATTATCCAGGGATGGAACTCCACTGACTTCCCTGGAGCTCCAACATTTTACAGCAGCTGAGGATTTGGCCCCTAGCCCCTCGTACAGACTAGGATTTCCCTCTAGCCCAGCTCTTCTGGGGTTTTATTTAACGTCTCAGCCACCTCCCCACATTGCTCACACTCCATTGCCAAACCACTTTTTGTCTGCAAGGCAGCAGATGGCCCAGCCCCTCTGCAGGGAAGATGCCCAACTAGTCTGTTTCCCCATATAAAGCACTTTCCTGGCTTTCTGGGTTTTATGAGGGCTCCTAGCAGACCAATGAGCATGGCTCATCCTGCCAGCCCTCCCACCGCGACCTGGGGACTGCCAAGCCAGTAGGAGGGCCATTCTCCTCCCCCTCCAGGAAGATATATAAAGGGGACTGGGAAACTGGAGGCTAGATCTGAACCTGGGCGTATCCTATGCTGCAAGCAAGCGCATCACACGTAAGCTGCCCTTGTGGAGCATGTTATGAGGCAGGGCAGCCTAATGGTTAGCAGCTAGGATCTTGGAGAATCTTTTGGTTCTAATCCCATCCTGAGTCCCTGGCTCTGTGGGTGACCTTCGGTCAGTCGCTTAAGCTCCTTGGCCTCAGTCAAAGCCAGCTGTACAGCTGGGTAAGAGCAGGAGCCCCACTGACAGACAGCTGCTGCCTAAGTGCAGAGCTTTCCTGAGGAAATAAATCACACACATGTTAGGAGAGGGCAGGAGAAGCACCAATCTATGGTGAACTGAAGCAGAAACTCTGACGGGAATGGGGTGAAATGCACAGCTCTGGCTTTATGACACTCTCCACCAACCGGGGAGGGATGGGTAGCACTAGGGATAGAGAAATGTCAACCTTTAATACAGCATTATTTTACCCCAATTGCTCCCCCCCATGGCTCACAGAAGAAAGATTTTCTTAAATCTTAATATACGGTAGGTGAAGGCTAGGGCTAGGGCTCGTCATTTGCAGTGTGTTTTTTAGAGGCACCAGGAACAGAGAGAGTGAACTGCATGGCAAACTCCCTTATCTGCAACCCATGCGGGCTCTTGCGGCAGAGTTTATCACACCATCTAGCAGTGCGGCATCACATGGCTTTCCCTCTGAACTCATCTCTCTTAGGGGGCACTTCAATGGTGTTGCTCCAGATTCACGTACCCTCCTCCCCTCATGTACCTGAGAATCAAACTTGAGTCATAGTGTTATATAGAGTACATACATACTCCACCCTCCTCATATAATGCGCTAGGCATAGTGTATATTCACTGTGCATGACGTGATGGGGGTATATATACTCTAGCCACATCACACAGCGCATGTAGGCACGGCAGAATTAGGTTTTTTTTAAAATAATTGATGGATAATATTGATGTTTATTTTCAAGCATTTTTTTCCCAATTTTTATCTATTTAAATTTTCATACTTGCAAGACATTGCGGGGGGTGTGGGGGTGTCAGACAGTTATTTAATGACAGGAGACAGATTCAGAAAGTTAGTTTTATAACCATTAAAATCCATGGTCAACGTCACATGTCAAAATATACAAAGGAAATAGCCTTAAATCAAACACTAATACGTTCTTAAGCAGCATTTTTCTTCCCTTTCCATCTGTACGTTTCTATTATCAATCGAAATATTTTTGTTGATTTGTGTGTATACAGTGAAATCAATATTTACTGATAAAACTCTAATCTTTCCAAGGACACGCTCTACCCCCATCACATCGCATATATACACTGTGCGTTATAGCGACATCACGTAGTGCACAGTATAGCGTAATGGCCATGATATACTCACACAGCAATTTTATAGATGTAGCTAGACACACACACAAGGCCAAGTAGAGAGAGGAGTCCGCATGAGACTAAGCTGCTGTTAATTTAACCTTCTTTCAGCCTCCTCGCTGTGCTTGTTACAATATCTTAGACTCACACGCAGAGCAGGAGTGTAATGGACACTCCCCCACACATGACCTCTGTGTCTAACCCAGCGCAAGGGTAAGTGGAGGTGCTGAAGAGAGATGTGCTGCTCCCAGGAGGGGCTAGGTGGCAGGGAAAGTAGTAGCCCTCTCCCTGTTTTAATTTACACCTTGTTCCAGCTCCTTAGCATGTGCCTCCACCAGCTTAGAGTCCTGTCCCGACACCTGGGTGTGAGTAGGGCTGAGAAGGAAGGGAAGGGAGTTGAACTTATCACATGATCTCACGCATCACCTGTGCACTGGGTCTGCTGCCTGCAGGAAACTCTGGGGTCTGGTTCTTCACAACACCAGGCAGGACAGAAATGGCATTACCCTGCCTGTGTCAGAAATTGTTCCCCTCATTCTGCCTCAGATTCTCCTCCCACTTGCTGCTACAGGTTTGCATTGCTCCTTTAAAGCAAGAGCCCAGTCCTGTGTTTCGGGAGATTTCATCCTCCTCCCCAAACTCCATATCTTCAGGTGGGTCCAGCAGGACCGTGCCACCTGGAGCCAATCCCTGGCAGGAATGGGAATCCGGGTTAGGTTTCTGCATCCCCTTTTAAAGGACTGGAAAGCCGTGGGATGCCCAGCAAAGGTACTCCTTAGCTAACACTTTTCACCTGTGATAGTCACAGAGAAATCCTGGACTGGAGTTTTTCAAGCTTGGTCTATCTCAGTGGGTCTCAAACATTTGTACTGGCGACTCCTTTCACAACAGCAAGCCTCTGAGTGTGACTCCCCCTTATACATTAAATTTTTTTTTATATTTAACACTATTAGCAATACTGGAGGTGAAGCGGGGCTTGAGGGTGGAGGCTGACAGCTCGCGACCCCCACGTAATAACCTTGTGACCCTCTGAGAGGTCATGACCCCCAGTTTGAGAACCCCTGGTCTATCTGCATGTAATAGCCACCTACTTGCAGATGCCCCTGCTCCCAGCACAAGGAGGTAGCCAGATCTGCTTTGGAACCAGCATGGGGACCCAAGGGCAAGAGACAGACCAGGCTGTAGGATCCCTTGGGGAGTGAAAGGCTCAGTGCACTTGGTTTCCAGCTCCTCCAGGGGATTTCTGTACTCTGGATGTCCTTGATTTCTCCCTCTCTCGCTCCAGGCCCAGCCCATCTGAGCTGCAGGAATTTTAGGAGCTCAGAGGGATTAGGACTTTACTCCTGATAGTGCAACCTCCAGCCTGATTCCTTGCTGCCCTTGTCCCTGAAGCATAATGAAACAACATAGTCTGCAGCAGGCTGAAATTAAACCCAGCTGCAGCGTGGCCACTCTCCTGCCCAGGAGGACCCAGTTCCACTGTGCCAGGGATGGAAAGGACACATTACCTTTAGTAACTCCTGCTCCAGCCTGGTGGACAGACAAGTTCCCATCTTTCAGGTTCCCCAAAAGAGGACACTGCAGGGGAAAAGGAGGGGGAGCTGGAGGAGGGGGTACAGTTAGGGGTGCTGGAGGTGTGTGTGAGTACTGGGAAGGGTATTTGGCGGCATAGGTGGATTTGGGGGGACATAGGAAGGCATTGCACCCAGGGCTGTCCCTAGCCATTTCGGTGCCCTACACAGCCCCCTGCAGGGGTCTCTGTGGGGCCCCAGGCCTCCACGAGGGGGGGGGAACTGCCCCCCGGCCCCAACCCACTCCACTCTGCTCCCCTGGCTCCCGGCCTTGGGGGGCAGGGGAGACCCACCCTCCAGTACTCACTGGCAGCATAGCTGGGAACCAGGGGAGCGGAGCAGGCTGGGGCTAGGTCGCTCCACTTACCATGTCGTGAGTGCAGGCCCGACCCCTGCAGCAGGCCTCAGGGGAGTAGGGGCGGGGCTGGGGTGGAGCAGGGGGGGGAAGAGGCGGGGTGGGGGTGGAGCAGGGGTGGGGGCTTGGGGAAGGGGTGGAGTGGAAGCGGGGTGGGGACACAGCAGGGGCGGGAAGAGGCGAGGTGGGGCAGAGCAGGGGCGGGGGCCATGGGGAAGAGCCAGAGCAGGGGCTGGAGCAGCATGCAGCTGCGCGCAGGGCACCAGGAAATGTGGTGCCCCAAATTTCCTGGTGCCCTGCGCAGCTGCGTACTTTGCGTATGGGTAGGGATGGCCCTGATTGCACCCCCAAATGTAATGAGTTCTGCAGAGGAGACAGGAGACATGCTGCTGCTTGCGCCCCTGAGGCAGGGAGTCAGAATTTTATTTATTAACAGGAGATTAAGATAAGAAAGGGCTGTTATGATATTTCCTAAAGTTAAATGATCTGTTCCAAGCTTGGTGAAACTGCGGAAAGCAAGTAGCCTAAATGATAGAAAGTAATTGTAGATTTTTCTACAATTGTTTCAATTGTTATATTCAAGAGGTGATAACAAAGTTACTAATATCTTTCTTTGAGACCATAACTGATTTTTTAGACAAAGGAAATGCAGTAGACCTAATCTAGCTGGATGTCAGTAAGGCATTTGATACAGTTCCACATGAGAAATTATTAGTTAAATTGGAGAAGATGGGGATTAACGTGAGAATTGAAAGGTGGATAAAGACCTAGTTAAAGGGAAGACTACAAGAGGTCATACTGAAAGGTGAACTGTCAGGCTATAGGGTGGTTACTAGTGGAGTTCCTCAGTGATCACTCTTGGGACCAATCTTATTTAACATTTTTTATTACTGACGGTGGCACAAAAAGTGGGAGTGTGCTAATAAAATTTGCAGATGACAAAATTGGGAGGTATTGCCAATATGGAGGAGGACCAGAATATCATACAAGAAGATCTGGATGACCTTGTAAACTGGAGTAATAGAAATGGGATGATATTTAATAGTGCAAAGTCCAAAGTCATGCATTTATGGACTAACAACAAGAATTTTTGCTATAAGCTGGGGACTTATCAGTTGGAAGTGACAGAGGAGGAGATAGAGTTGGGCGTAATGGTTGATCACAGGATGAGTATGAGCCGTCAATGTGATGTGGCTGTGAAAAAGGCTAATGCAGTTCTAGGTTGTAACAGCCGAGGTGTTTCCAGTAGAGACAGAGAAGTGTTAGTACCATTATACAAGGCACTGGTGAGACCTCATCTGGAGTATTGTGTGCAATTCTTGTCTTCCATGTTTAAGAAAGATGAATTCAAACTGGAACAGGTGCAGAGAAGGGCTACTAGGATGATCTGAGGAATGGAAAACCTATCTCATGAGAGGAGACTCAGAGACCTTGGCTTGTTTAGCCTAATTCAAAGAAGGCTGAGGGGAGATATGATTGCTCTCTATAAATACATGAGAGGGATAAATCCAGGGAGGGAAAATACCAGTGGGGGCAAAAATCTAACTGGTTTCAAGACTGAGCTTGATAAGTTTACGGAGGGGATGGTAGGATGAGACTGCCTACAATGGCACTTGGCCCATCAGCAACTACCTGTAGCAAAACCCCACAATGGCTGGAGATGGGTCACTAGATGGGGAGGGCTCGAAGTTACTACAGAGAATTATTTCCTAGGTATCTTCTTGGTGGGTCTTGCCCACATGCTCACGGTCTAACTGATCATCATATTTGGGGTCAGATTGGCAGAGTTTTTTCACCTTCTTCTGCAGCATGGGGTCACTTGCAGGTTTAAACTAGTGTAAATGGTGAATTCTCTGTAACTTGAACTCTTTAAACCTTGATCTGAGGACTTCAGTTACTCAGCCAGAGTTTAGGGGTCTATTACTGCAGAGAGTGGGTGAGGTTCTGTGGCCTGCAATGTTCAAGAGGTCAGACTAGATGATCATAATAGTCCTTTCTGACTTTAGTAAGAGTATCTAAGTAAGAATATACATTACAATTTTAAACCTAACCAGTGTCCCATAAGTGACTTGCCACAAAAAGTCAGAACATGTTAGTATAAAAGCTGAGTGGGTCTAATATTTCTTTAATTTTCTTTCTTGATATAGAAATTAGATACAATGCTCCTGTCAGATATTTTTAAGTTATTATCTGAAAAAACACTACAGTTTTCAGTTGCCTAAGTAGCCCCTGGAATCACAGCTGAAGTTGCCTCCCCCCAAATCTAAAATGGCACCCCTGTGGGCAGGCACAGAATTTCTCTCCCCCCCATGGCCCTGTTGGCCTGTCCAAAGCCACACACCCAAATACAGAAGTCAAACTACGCCTATGTTTGGCGGGTCCTGGAGGGGATACCTGGAGCCTCACTCTTGAGGTGGGGCACTGTTGCTCCTTGTCACAGTGGCAGGGCAGCTGGCGCAGGCCCAGGACACAGCACCAGCTGTCCATCAGTGCCTTCCTAGGGGACCCTCTCCCCAGGTCAGGGCGCTGAGGCCTTGGTGGGCAGGATCTAGCAACTGTAGGTAGTGGAGGGACCAATCGGGGCACAGAGCCAGCTCTTTCTGAGCTGCAACGTCTGCACCACAAATTCCCAGACATTTCTTCTCATTTGAGAAATCCACCAGAGCAGAGGATCACAAAAGAGGAAATGTCCAGGAAAACCCAGAAGTAGGGTAACCCCCTGGAGAGACTCCAGTTCAGCACCTGACCATGGGGCAAGGATGTCACATCCACACCAGAGGGAAACTACATCCCTCCATGTCCCTGTGACAGGGACCTGTCCTCCAGCATGGCCTCAGCTCCTTCGTGGTGCCTGCAGTCATTCGCTCAGACCCAGCACGCTCACTTATTAACGCCTTTCACAGAACATAAACACCCTCCTCCTTAGCCCCTCAAAGACAGTGCTTCTTCTGGCCCTGGGGCTAACGGTGAAAGCATCCTCTGCTGCATTCAGGAGACCCCAGTCCTTCCCCCAGAGTGGGGTTCCAAAACAGACTTACAGTCCTGCCCGGGGCTTGGTTACAATTTAGGCCAGTCATAGTTCTCAGTCAGCTTCTTCCCTGCAAGCCCCTTCTATCCAATCCTTTCGCTCACCAGCCTGGAGAGGCTAGCAGCCAGCTATGTTCTGCTAGCCTCTAGGAGCCCCTCTCTCTATGAGCACCTCCCGCCAAGTGACCATTGGTCAGCTTTTATCAGACTCAGGTGCTCATTAGTCAGTTAGCTGTCACCCAGGCAGTTGTTTGCTTACAGGTGGGCCAGAGGGATTTCTGGGGCCTGACGCCCCTTAAAGGGGTCCATCCCCCTTGACAGTCCCCCTGTGCTGCTGGAGAAGCAAAGCTCTGATTTTTTTTACTGTTACATTGTTTCTATTAGTGCTCTTGATGTTTGCTGGACGGATCACCCTGGAGATCTCAGGCCTACGCTCACACTAGGAGCAGAGACAGAGCTAGCTTCCTCCAGGTGGTCCTGCTGTCATGCCTTAGTTCTGATATGGGGAGATTGTAGTAGTAGGGTTTTATGTTTGTATTTTGTATAATTTAGAATGAAGGATAAAGAATAATAAGATATTAATGTAGCATGTATTAAATGTATTAATGTATGATTTGACTATATCCTGCCAGCCACCCTTTTTGAATAGCAGAAAGGAATGGCCTACACGTGATCAACCTAGCTGGCCACTAGATTGATCCAGACTCTGGACGGGTAACTATAACATCGACTGGTGGGAGAGAGTGTATGTGTGAGATTGAATGCATACGCTAAATTGCTGTGTCTTCAATAAACGCGGCATGTTGCCTTTTCCCCTGAAAAAGATCCCATGTGCTTCTTATAAGCATAACAAGATCACCTCTGGTGGGGAGAGGCTAATTCAATCCCCATGGCCCATTCTGTCCTTGGCCTCTATGCTGACTAGTGCTGGGGGGATGGTGGGTTTTGTGATGTGGACACCTGGCAACCTGGAACTGAACTGAGACTCTCAACTATCTCACAGCCTAGTGGATGTCTACTCTGTAATGTAAACCTGTGGCTCCAACACTCAAAGGCCAATTGAAACAGGCTCAGCTTCAGGCTGGAGCCCGGGCTCTGAGACCCCATGGGGGGCCCCGAACATCAGCCTGAGCCCCACGAGCCCATGTCAATTGACCCGGGCACCAAGTGTCCGTGCCATGGGTCTTCTATTGCAGCGTAGATGTACCCCTAGAGCCTAGAGATGGAAAAGGCTGATTGGGCTCTATCTAGTGCGTGCCAGGGGCCAATGGCTGCTTGTTCCCAGCAGTGAGTGTTTCATTAAGATGACTCAGGCAATGAGATTTCTACTAAAGATCAACCAGCAGCTATTAGGTGGCTATGACTTTTAGTCTCTGCTGCGCACTGGGTGGAGTTGGGCCGCACTGTGGAAGCCTGCTTGTCCCTTTACCAGTGCCTTGAGCCATCCAGCCATCCCAAGCTCTTATTTTTAAGGGGCCAGTGCTTTGGAAAGTCCCTTCCTGCCCTCTGAGCACAGCAAACTCAGGACACGGGAATGGGACATGTGAACTCCTGTGGAGCAAATGTTTCACTCCATTATCACTCCATCTGAGCTGAGCAGCTGCAGTCACTTCCTGCCATGGAGAAGGGGGCAGGATGGTGGGGTTTGTTTCCTTTCAGTCTCCCGAGAGGATCTCGGCCCCATCTCCATCAGGGGCGGTTTCCACCTGCATTCTGGAACACATCAGCAGGGATGAAGTGAGGTAAGATGCAGCAGCAGTCTGGCCAAGGGGAGAAGCAACTGAACGTACCTATTCACGAGAGGGACAAGTGACGGCAGGTCACTGAGTCTGGGCAGCCCCCAACTGGCTCCCTGTGGGGAGGGCTGTTCAGCACCGTAGCTGGGGAAAAGAGGGCACTATGGCTTGTTTTGTGACCTGGCCTAGCCAGGCCTAGCCAGCTGCTCCTTTCCTGGCTCAGTATGGATGTGACCAGTGACTGTACCTGAAACTCTGGAGTGAATTAATTATTAATGAAAGTGAGGGGGCCATGTGATATGTTTGCCACCTCCCCCAGCTCTGCTAATGCCCCCCAGTCCTGACCTGCAGCCCCACCTCCCCCAGCTCTGCCAATGCTCCCCAGTCCTGACTTGCAGCCCCACCTCCCCCAGCTCTGCCAATTTACCTCCCTCCTGACCCCCAGCTCTCCCAATACTCCTCACTCTGGACCCACAGCCCCCTGACCTGCAGGGGGCCCTGGGTGTGCACATGGTTTTAGAGGGATCCGCTAGGTCAGATAGCTGCATAATAGTTCAGCAAAGGGTGGCAGGTGAGGTCTCTACCGAAAGCCAGTACCCCCTAGTCATCATAAGCATTGTGAGATATATGTATGGATAATATTTATGGAGTTATGTATCTACACTGAAATTATCTCCTGAAGGTCTTGGCGTTAAGGCAAGTCACCAGGAGGTGATGTACCTCAGAGATCTTCCTTTCAGGCAGGAGGTAACTGACATCGCTCTCCCTGTCTGGCTGTCTGCATGTTGTCTGCCTCACACCGTTTGTCTTTTGCATACTGAGCCCGTCGCTGACTGAGAGATTGCAAAGTATCTCTCGGTGCCCTGGTTATGAATAAAGACAAAAGGTGGTCTGGTATAACTTGGAATGCAAAGAGACATACTGAGTCCTTCACCTAGGAGGCAAACTGACAGAGTGCTTTGGGGGCACAAAGGGAGGGTCATAGCCAGCCTAGCTGTAAACCACTGCAAGGATCTGGGGTGAGCAAGGCTTTACTAGACATGAGATTATCTTGTCAATTAAGTCCAGGCTCTAGAATGCGTGTGATGGTTTGATTTTATAGGAACCATTTGTTTCCAATGCTCCTATCTGCCATTACTCGACTCCCTCAGCTTTGTTAAATACGCCTCAACTTGATTTCACTCTAAACAAATCCAAGCGCCATGTGTTAGGTGGAGCAGTGACCTGAGGTGGCCCTGGGAAGCTGTGCTGAGCCGCTTCCTTGACAGAGCGGATTGGTGAACGCTGCAAGTGTCCAGGGATCAGGCACTGATACACCAGAGGACACTCGGCAGGCTCGAGGGATGGAGGGGGGCTGTCACTAACCTGCGGAGGGACAGCAGGGCCTGTCAGGCCTACGGGGGAGGGCTTGTGCTGTGTGTGGCTGGTGGTAACAGGGAGCTGACCCCTGGCAGGCACAGACCAGGCTTCCTCATGCTAAGGGCAGATGGTAGCGAGGTGCCTCTCTGCCCTGGTGCCCCCGGGTACTGCCCTGGTACTGTCCTCCTACCACATGCGGGGTTTTAATACATTACTCTTCCGTAGCACTGCCAACCCCGGGGCCCTGTGTGCACCCAGCACTGGTACAGCATGCGTGGGTAGTGGAGTGGGAGCTTTCCCAGTCCGCAGCAGAAGGAGCAGTGCTGTGTTCCCAAACAGAGCTTTGAGCCAGGTGAGGGTCAGAAACATACATATTCTTGTGAGACTTCCAGCTGGAGCTCACTGGCTCTAGGGGAAGCAGATAAAGTTCAGATCCAAGTCAGTCACAGCCCTTGCTGCCAGTCACAGCCACAGCCCCTCTCTGTCAGTCACAACTGCAGCTCAGCACTGTCAGCCGCAGCCCCTCACTGCTGGTCACAACTGCAGCCCCTCATTGTCAGCTGCAGCCCCTCACTGTCAGCCGCAGCCACAGCCCCTCACTGCTGGTCACAACCTCAGCCCAGCACCGTCAGCCGCAGCCCCTCGCTGTCAGTCACAACTGCAGCTCAGCACTGTCAGCCGCAGCCCCTCGCTGTCAGTCACAACTGCAGCCCCTCACTGTCAGCCGCAGCCACAGCCCCTCACTGCTGGTCACAACCTCAGCCCAGCACCGTCAGCCGCAGCCCCTCGCTGTCAGTCACAACTGCAGCCCCTCACTGTCAGCCGCAGCCACAGCCCCTCACTGCTGGTCACAACCTCAGCCCAGCACCGTCAGCTGCAGCCCCTCACTGTCAGTCACAGCCACAGCCCCTCACTGCTGGTCACAACTGCAGCCCAGCACCGTCAGCTGCAGCCCCTCGCTGTCATTCACAACCACAACCCCTCACTGTCAGCTGCAGCCTCAACTCCATTCTTGAGCTGAATTTTGATTCTTTTACTTTCTGTCTGCCCACAGACTGCTCTCCAGACATTCACGGGTCAGCACCCATCTCATGCATGGAACTCCTTCCAAGGGTCCAGCTTACCCAGCAAAGAGGCGTGATGTGTTTGAAGCTGCTAGGCAGAGGACGGGAGGATACATGGTGAAGAATCAGAGCAATCCCCCTCACCCTGCCCTCACTGACAGCCTGTCCTGAACTGCACCTGCCTGCCCTGGAACACTTTCCGCAGCACCAACTGCCTAGCAGAAGATGGGGTTCAAAGAGGGGCCTGGCTATCCCGTCCCCACTGGGGTTGCTGAGAACTGCAGCAGGGGCTGCACTGGCTCTCTCAGCCTCCTGTTCATAGATTCATCTATTCCAAAGCCAGAAGGGATCACTGAGATCATCTAGTCTGATCTCCTGTATAACACAGGCCAGAGACCTGCCCCCAAATAATTCCCAGAGCAGAGCTTTTAGAAAAACAGCCAATCTTGATTTTAAAATTGCCAGTGATCGAGACTCCACCACAACCCTTGGTAAGTTGTTCCAATGGTTAATTACCCTCACTGTTAAAAATTTACACTTTATTTCCAGTCTGAATTGGTCTAGTTTAACTGCCAGCCATTGGATCATGTTATACTTTTCTCTGTTAGGATGGAGAGCCCAGTATTAAATATTTGTTCCCCATGTAGATACTTATAGTCTGTAATCAAGCCACCCCTTAACCTTCATTTTGTTAAACTAAGCAGATTGAGCTCCTTGATCTATCACTATACGACATGTTTTCTAATCCTTTAAGCATTCTTGTGGCTCCTCTCTGACCCCTCTCCAATTAGTCAACACCCTTCTCAAATTGTGGGCACCAGAACTGAACACAGGATCCCAGCAGCAGTCGCACCAGTGCCAAATACAGAGGGAAAAAATAACCTCTCTATTCCTACTCAAAATTCCCCTCTTTATGCGTCCCAGACTAATATTAGCCCTTTCTGCCACAGCGTCACATTGGAAGCTCCTGTTTAGCTGGTTATCCATCACAAGCCCTCCAAATCTTTTTCAAAGTTGCTGCTGCCTACATAGGTATGGCCTACATTCCTTCTTCTTAGATGTGTACATTTATATTTAGCCCTATTAAAACACATATTGTTTGCTTGCACCCAGCTTACCAAGTGATCCAAGTCACTCTGTAGTAGTGACCTGTCCTCTTCATTATTCCCCCCCCCGCCAACTTCTGTGTCATCTGCAAACTTTATCAGTGATAATTTTATGTTTTCTTCCAGGTCATCGATAAAAAAAGTTCACTAGCGTTGTGCCAAGAACCGATGATCCCCGCAGGACCCCACTAGAAACACACACATTTGATGAAAAGTCTCCATTTAGGTACATTTTGAGACCTATCAGTTAGCCAACCTTTAATCCATTCAATGTGGACCATGTTCATGTTATATTGTTCTAGGTTTTTAGTCAAAATGTCATGTGGTACCAAGTCCAGCTAGTCTAAGCAGCCTCTTTAATGAGACTGATTCCACAATCACATCCAGTTGGGCAGGGGGTGGGGGACAACAGCCAAGCTACAGAGCAAGCACTATTCAGCCCAGCAGGGTTGGGAAAGCAGAGCTTGGGAGATTGTCCTGGAGGAGCTTTTGCTCACTTGGGCAGGAGATCAGGCTCTGGGGTGCACTCAGACCCACACTCAGATCAACCCATTCCCTCTCTCTCACACACACTCTTCTTCTCTTTCATATGCACAGAGGCACACTGCAAAATACATACACAATCTCCCTTTGGCACTCTCATTACTCTGGGAGACTTCTGCGCCACTGCGCATGTGCAGAATTCATGTCCCCCGCAGATTTTTCTCTCTGCAGAAAATACATTCTGTCAGAAAGGTGCTGCAATTATGCCTTTCTCCCACCAGGGGCTGTTCTGGCACCAGAACAGAGGGCAACTGGCTCACTGGTCACAGCAGGCAGCAACTGATAGGGAGGAGGGGAGGCTGCATTCCTCACAGTGCCCTACATGTGGGGCCAGGTAAGGAGGCTTGGGATATCAGGGGGATGGACAGACTGGGACACATGGGGATGTTGGGGGGGTCACATAGACTGGGGTTCAGAAGGGCTAGTCAGTGGGACAGACTGGGGCAGGGGCTGAATGGGATTGAGGTTGCAGGGACACCAGGGGTGGGGTATGGGTGCAGGGCCAAAGGGGAATGGGTGACAGGGGTGCGGAAGTGGCTGAGTGGGGGGTGCAAGTGCACATGGTGACAGGGGAGGGGAGTACAGGGACACATGGGAACAGGGGGAGGGGGTGCAGGGACATATGGGGCCAAAGAGGTGGGGGTGCATGGGAGAACAAGGGATTATTTAGTTAGTTGGCCATTTAAAAAAAACTAAAAAGAAAATTTGCTTTGGATCACAAACAAAAACAAAAATTGTCAAAATTTTCAGTGACTCAAGAAGTTAAAAAAATGGCTTTGGGTCCAATGAAATATTTGGTTTTTGACTCTGAGGATTTTAAAACATTTTCAAATCAAAATGACAGGACATTTCAAAGCAAAAAGTTGTTTCAAACCAAAACAAATCAAACCTTTCTGACTTTTTAAAAATTTTGTTTTAAAAACAAGCAACGCGGCGAAACCGACACAAATTCAGGAAATGTTTGGGTGGTGCCAAAGCTGCATTTTTTTTATTTAAAAAGTTTTGCCCCATAATTTTTGCCCAGCTCTAGTGGGGAGGAGACAGCTTCCTCCCCTGCCTGTGGGGTGAGAACAGATGGGCCAGGTACACCAGGGACCCGTGGACCACCTAGCAAAGCCCAGCCACTCTCTAAGTACACATCAACCTACCCCTCCAGAGATCCACCAGAGAGCACGGCTTTGTGGCATTCAGCTGGCTGCAGTTCCCCAATAGGGTTCCTTCTGCTGTCTGGCCCCTCAGCTCTACTCAACCCCATAGTCCTGCACAGGGCCGATGGCTCAAGCAGGGCTGACATTGAGAACGAAATGAAGAACTCTCTGTACTGAGCTCCCACTACAATTATATAAGCATTAAGAACATAATCGAAAGCGCTAGCCAGATCTATATATTTATTGGCTATAACAGGACCTGATTGCAATTGAGCAGCTTCCATAATATTGCCCTGGAGGATATTCCCTAAGGGAAACTTAATGCAGATGTTGATTTGCCTCTAATGGGATTTCTCTTGATATTGACAGTAAATGTGCTTTTTATGATCCAGCGAAAAGGAATCAATATTTCAGGCAGAAATCTGCTGATTAGTATTGTGAGAGACTTTAGTTGTTGCATGTTTAGCCAATACATGAGCCATATAGCACAATATTAGCTCCACTTGCTGTTGTCCGTCTGCCACAGGCACTGCGTCTCAGTATTAAATAAAACAGTAACAGCCTTAAATTAAGACTCAGGGCAGCAGTGGGAAAGAGAACTGGGTAAGGACGAGAAAGAAGGAAAGGCTCAGCTGCAATATGGAAAGGAATGTAGAGGCACAGAGCTGATGTTCCAGCTGGCAGAAGCTGCGGCAAAAATTTTTGGGCAAAACTTTTTCAATCAAAAAATGCAGCTTTGACACCCAAACATTATCCACTGATAATGCGGTAAAGGGACACAGGTGTGGGGAGGGGGCAGTGCTTGCCAGGTGAGGGGGGGCAGAGGGAAGGTGAGGCCGGTGCAGTGGGCTGGAGGGTTAGAACTAAGCTTGGCAGAATTTTGATTTTTACTTTGTTACAATTTTGATGAATAAGAAGCATCAAGGTTTAGTTTTAAATTTTGTTATCAATTTAAATGTTCAGTTACAGGAAATTATGGGCGTGTCAGACAATGAGGGGGGTCAGGCAATAGTTAATTACAGTAGATGTTGCAATTCAGAAAGCTAAAGCTTCATAACCATTCAAACACAAATGATCAAATGTCAAAAATATACGAAGGAAGCATCCTCAAATCAAAACTCTGATAAGTTCTCAAGCTGCATTTTTCTTACTTTGCCCATCGATTATCATGAATAGAAATATTTTTCTGCTGGTTTGTGTGTGTGCATGGTGCAATCGATACTTACTGACATAGACTGGTACAAATCTAATTCTTCTGGGCCTAGTTATACAAGGAGGGCAATTTTGAAATGAACGGGGAGCCAGTGGCTCTGGCCAGAGTCCCTAGCTGGCTCTCTAACTCAGGCTGAAACCCTGGAATGATGCTCAGAAAGCAACGGAACCACATCTGATTTCTGGCAGAGATTACAAGTCAGCTCCCCCTACACTGTCGGCGTTGCTATACACTACGGTTTTGCTTTCTCCTTAGGGAGGCGGCCCACCCCCCACCCTGAGCCTGCTCACAGCAACTTCCTAGGACAGGATCCTTCCCACACGCGTGAGGGGCTGTTGGTGGAAGTGTCAAGACACACTCACCCAGCCAGCACAGGAGCTCCGACCGACAGTCTCCTGCTCTCTCTCTGCACTGGCTATGGCTGCATTGCAATTGGAGGGGTGACGCAGCAGGTGGAGATCTCCCTGAGCTAGCTTCGACCTAGCAGCTCGGGTACCCATAGCGCTTGGCAGCACGGGCTTCAGCGTAGACTAGCTGCCCGAGTAACACCCAGCACCCTGGGCAGGCTTGGACAGTCCCCGCTGAAGCCCAGGCTGCTGCAGCTGCACTGCTACCAGCTCCTGCGCTAGCCGGATCAAAGCTAGTTCAAGTCTGTCTACACGCTGCACTCACACCTCAGGCTGCGGCACAGGCAAACCCTCAGAGTCTCGCTCTTATACAGCAGCCATTCCTGCAGCGAGGGCCTTTGGGCTCGGTTACAAGCTGAGTGCCCTCATTCAGGACCCCAAATACAGTGTTGCTTGCCATAAGAGGGCACTCGAGCTGGAGCCGTTTTATTCCCACAGTCTGTCTGTCACTGTGAACTGCTGGTTTTTATTCTTGTGATAGCCATGGGAATTGCGGGATACAATAAAGCCTTTGAATACATCCAAATCCTTCACCTTTGCTGTACACAAAGGAAAGAGAGACTAGATGCCAGGGAAGCCATTCATTCTAATGGAGACTGATCAGATGTGGGGACAATGTCTGCTCTTCCTTAGGCTGGTGCAGCCCCAGAGGAGTCAGCCCTAGCAGCAGGGAGGGCAGAAATAAAAGGATTAATCTTCCGGCCTGGCTGAGCTAATCCAAACCAGGTCTGTATAGCGTCATGTGAGAACATTCCAGCTGACAGGGGTTTGCCTGCCAGGTAAGCAGAGTGGATTAGCAAAGCAGGGCTGAGTACTGAAGGCCCTAGCGGACTCGCAGGAGACTACAAGAGCAGCTACTTACTTCACAGAGGAAGGGTACTGAGAAAGGAGAGCACCATCATCAGGCCCAGCTGCTGCAGGGCTGGGAAGGCCATTGAGCACCTCTTGCACTCATAACCTCCCTAAGCCCTCAAGAACAGCACTTAGTAGAGGACACCTGGCTGACTGACGGGCTGTTCCTTTAGTCACTGAGGCATTGTCTCTCGCACAAGCTCACAGGAGGGGTTTGTGTGTTCACACTGGGAATAAACTCTTGGCTCAGAGTCAGTTACAAAGCTCTTTGCTTGGCCCTTACGTCAACCAGCGCCTGCTCAGTTCCTGCAGGCATTTGCATATCCCCAACACGAGGCAATTCTAAGAGAATATTCAATGCAATCTCTGAGCACCCAAGAGGGTGATAACATTGATGCAGGCCATTTAAATGTGTATACTCATATACCTTCCCATCCACGCCAGAGGCAGGTTGGAAAGAAATTGACGGCACCCAGGCCCCACTCACAATCCCAGAATAACTGCACACCTCTAGCAAATAGTCAGCAATGCTGGCATGCAGTCCACTGCCATTAGGGTTCAGAGTTAACACACCACTGAGATGAATGGAGTGGCTCAGACTTTACTTAGTGCTACTGTTAGAAAGTTTGGGCCCAGTTACGGGTTAGCAATTTGGACTCTTTTTGGAATTTGCACAGTACAATGACTTCAGTGGGAGTTGCAGCACCTTGCAGGACTGGACTCTATATGTGCATGTATATATATATCTGTAATGTCCTTAAAGGCAATTGTAAGTTCTGCAGGCTGCTGGTGCCCCCAGCAATATGTCTGTGTGGCCTGCTGCTGGCTCACTCCTACCCCTGACATCTCCCTCCCTTCCCAGTCCAGTCGCCCCTGACTCGGGCAGGCTGCTGGGAAGAGCAGCAGTGAGTTGAGAGCCTGGCAGAAGGAAGGACCAAATGGGACATGCGTGCAAAATCCAAATGCAATAACCAAATCAAGAACTATGGGGAGGCAGCAGGGTTTATTTCTGCAGCTTGTGCAGCAGCTCTCTCCAACTCAATTTCCTGCGGTGGGAGAAGGAGGTTCTGCAGCCAGGACCATCTGGTCAGTGGGCCCTGCTGTGTCTTTGGGATGCAAAGCTTTGGCAGCATTTCCCTCCTCCATTCCTCCTTCCCCCCAGCTGGCCCTTTAACCTGGATATAATTCCCTCTCCCCCCTTGGCCAGTGCTAGCATTTCTTTTTCAGCAAGGAAAATGGAATTTGTCATTGATAAAAGGCCCACTGAGCTACAATGCCTCTGATGGCACATGGGCCCTGCCCAGCCACCGCTACTCCTCCTGACTGAAGAGGCTCATGGCATGTGGCATGACAGGACGTCTCTGTTTGGAAGGATCCCACGCCCCCCCTTGGATTCCCTTGGCACAGTGACTCATTTTATGAAGCAGAGATCCCAAGGAGGCAGTGGACTAACCAGCAACCTAATCAGTTGTTGAGAAGCCAGCACACGTCTCACTAGCAATGCTTGAACCGCTCTGCTGTCTCTCTCGCCTGTAACAGACTGGGGCTAATTAAACAGACGGCTTCAAGCAAGCAAAAGTCCCTATGATGTACCTGTTTTTGCTGCCTGGGGACTCTTCCAGCGAGCAGAAAGGGCCCCAATGTAGCCCATGAACATGAAGTCTAAAACAGCAACTCCTTAGCTGCTGGATTAAACACTACCCAAAACACACCTAGAAACCTTTTCACCCATAAATGAGGAAGAAGCAAATCCGGAGGCTCTTACTCAGTAAGGACTGAGTCAAAATGAATAAGGAGTCTAAATACATGCTCCTGGCATCTGGAAGAGCTTGCCAGCCCTTGTCCAATCCCGTAATAATTCCACCACTTTAAAATCATCTGGTACTTATTTTTAAAGTGTCCTGCAATGTAATTCAGGACCAGGGGTCAGACAGCTAGTCAGATTTTTTTTTTAATCAGGCTTGTGAGGCATGCAGAAAGCTGAGCCTTTCATCTAGGCACATCAGCTTTCAGATGTGTATGAGGATGCCTGGCTAGGGACATGTCTGTATGTGTGTGGGGCGGGGTGGTGGGGAGGACGGGAATGTCCACGCGGCTGGATGAGGATGGGGTGGGTGAGTGGAGGTGTACTTGTGGTTTTGAGGGTGTCTGACTGTAATGGGCTGTGTGGCTGGATGCGGCTAAGTGCATATGTAGAGGGATGCATGCATGGGTGTAGTTTTGTGGGTGAGTTGCAGAGGGCTGCTGGATGTTGTGTTTCTGTGTGCGTGAGTGTTTCCAGAGGTCTGTGGAGGGGCTAAGGATAAGAACATCTGTGAGTACGTATGCGTAAGTCATAGTCACGTCACCACTCCATTCCTCAGTTTCCCCAGCTGTAAAATGGGGAGAACACTAATGATCTCCGCTGTAAAGCGCTTTGAGGTCTATGGATGACTAGTGCTATGTCAGTATTACTGTTACTATTATTGATGTAAGGTGCAGACTTTCCTGGGAATTGGTGAGGCTCAGGACCACACAGGATTGGGCTCCAACTATACCACCAGCTGCATGAGTTTGGTGCTTTGGAGAGCTCGGCTGGGCAGGTGGTCCAGTCCTAGCCCTGCAGTGTTCTGTGGCTTTCTGGGCTGGGGAGGTGGACGCTGCTCTTGGCTACTTGCAGGCTGGGGATCAAATCTGCATGGTAGTGGGGACAGTTTAGCTGCAAAGGTTTTACTGGAATAACTCTCTGACAGGACTTCATATTTCAGCCCTTTGCTTTTCACCTCTGTTGTTTTCCTGAGGTTAATTGAGGACTTCAGACTGGCTGGGCCAATACCTAGGGGAGCCAGCCGAGCATCCTTACACCACACATAAACACTCATCACAAGTCTCCCAGGCAGTGCACCCTTGGCCTATCTCTTGACCCCACATTCTGTGCTGTGAACACAGCAGGCTGCACCAGGACGGAGAGCTGAGTGTGCTCCGGATCCCTGCCCCTATGTGGAAAAACTTGGACTTCAGAAAGTTTTCAGCTTCCCTGCAGCCTTCCGAAGTGGATCTTATTCTGAGCCATTATCTTCCCATGTCTGCCTGTGCCTCTGTCCTTCCCTCTCTGCCCCACCCCTTCCCTGGCTGTCTGTATGACACTATGTCCCTCTTCCCTCTGTATACCTTTTTCTCAGCTCTTGTCTTTCATTCTCTTTGGTTTGATGATGTTCCTGGGTGCTGGTGGCTGAGTTTTATTGGCAGCCTCTGGGTTTTGCTCCATGCAGAAATACCATTAAGCACGAACACGGCCATGTTCTGAAAGAGCTGTGCAAAGCAGCTGTTTGCCTTGGCATTCCCAATAGATTAGCTCCTGGTAAAATGGAAAGGCTGCAGGGGGGACCTGGCATTTAGTCTCTTTGGCAGCTCTTCAGTGTCTTATGTGAAGTCAGGTAGGGTGCCCAGGTACCATGGCTAGTGCCACATAAATAATCTAATGCACCATGGTACCATTGGGTCCCCATGAAGACAATGAGGAAAAATGAACATAATCTAAATCCATGAACAATCTGGTCTCCTTAACAGGGGGCAGTCACCAATTCGGGATGTGTGTGCACACTGTACTGGCCGTGCCTTGGTCTCATATGCCCATAATTGCCCGGAGGTAGCCATGCCGAAATCCTCCATTTGGACTGCTACCACGAGGGGGCGGCTTTTATATATAGCAACCTGGCAGCATATTAATAAATAGCCAGATAAGGAACAAACAACTTGCCAACTGGCATAAGGAACACTACCCACCCTGACCCCCCAAAATTAAAAAGACCACATGCGGTGGCATAGGTGACGTAGGTCTGCCTACACGAATGATTTCAAGGCTCCCCAAATTAGCCTAGAACACTGCGCAGAATTCAATGAGGCTGCAGCCTGCTTCCACGGCAATAAATTAATGATGAGTCAAAGAGTTCAGAATCTAATCACAGGGATAAAAATAGAAAATGTCTAACTTATAACAATTCATTATACAACAGGTTTTCCTCCAGCCGCTCATTATCTTGCTGTACAGTTCCCCCTAGCATCCGGGGCGTTTTCTCTTGTTTTTGTGTGTGTGTGTGAGATGTTGTGAGGACTAAAAATATAACTGGGTTCAGAAAAAGAATGGGATAAGTTCCTGGAGGATAGGTCCATCGATAACTATTAGCCCAGATGGTCAGGGACGCAAGCCCATGCTTGGGGCAACCCTAAAACCTCTGACTGTCCGAAACCGGGAGTGGAAGATGGGTGGAACCATTCCAAAACTGCCCTGTTCTATACACTCCCCCTGAAGCACTAGTATGGGTCACTGCCAGAAGACAGGACACGGGACTAGATGGCCCATGGTCTGACCCAGTATGGCAGCTCTTATGTTCTTATGAAACTCCTTTGCTTTGCTACTTTTTAAAATCAACACAGATTCCTTCTAGGCATGACATCCTGCTCAGCAGCAATGGATTTAAGAAGCAAGATGTGGCATTTGTTTCACAATCACACGTGGTTTTTTGTGGGGAGGGGCTGGGGAAAGGCAACAAGAGCAGCTACAAATAAACCAGATAGCTATGCTCGTGGGAGGCAGAGACGGGGTGCTATGCAGGCTGACAAAAGGCATCAGGCCGTTGGTAGCTCCCTTCCAGCCCTGTGGAGAAGGCACAAAGTCACACCGGTGAGGGACAAGGACAATGCAGGATGTTACAACCCGTGCTGGGGTAACACAGGTCGGCTGGCTGGGACGCAGAGTCCTGGGCTTGAAGGCCACCAGGACCATTATGATCATCTTGTCTGACCACCTGCACAACATAGGACAGAGAACCTCCCCCTCCCCCTCTGAGGCTCAGGCCCTCAAAGTACGAGACTGATGCACTACCATCTGCGCTAAGGAGGCATGGGGGGGGGGAGAGATAGACGATCTCTGCCTCCTCCCCCCTCCCCACTCACATGCTCCGAGGCGGGGAGCAGCCATGCAACACCTGCTGATCCCGGCCTGCTCAAACCCAAGGCAGCCAGACAGGGATATAAGAGGATTTCTTACTTCCCCTTGCCCCCCAGCGGGGGGGCAAGGGCAGACTGTGCTGATGATTTAAATGCCCTAGAGGTTTTGTGTCATAGTGATATTTTGTTGTGCTTATTAAAGCTGTCCACACAATTTGAATGGTGAGTCCCGCAGGAGGGCAAGTTTCCCCTATATTGGAATTGGAAAAGGTTCAGAAAAGGGCAACAAAATGATTAGGGGTAGGGATCAGCTGCCGTATAAAGTGAGATTAATAAGACTGGGACTTTTCAGCTTGGAAAAGAGACTACTAAGGGGGAATATGACAGAGGTCTATAAAATCATGACCGGTGTGGAGAAAGTAAATAAGGAAGTATTATTTACTCCTCATAACACATGAACTAGGGGTCACCAAATGAAATTAATAGGCAGGAGGTTTAAAACAGACAAAAGGAGGTTTAAAACAGACAAAACACACAGTCAACCTGTGGAACTCTTTGCCAGAGGATGTTGTGAAGGCCAAGACTATAACAGGGTTCAAAAAAGAACTAGATAAATTCATGGAGGATAGGTCCATCAATGGCTATTAGCCAAGATGGGCAGGGATGGTGTCCCTAGCCTCTGTTTGCCAGAAGCTGGGAATGGGCGACAGGGGGATGGATCACTTGATGATGACCTGTTCTGTTCATTCCCCCTGGGGCACTTGGCATTGGCCACTGTCAGAGACAGGATACTGGGCTAGATGGACCTTTGGTCTGACCCACTATGGCTGTTCTTACATTCTTATGTTCAGTGTACCTCACCGCTAACCCGGCAGAGATTACCTTGAGGAGAGCCTCGATTTCCCCTCCACCCGCTAACATTGGCTAAAATGTAACTTTCCCTGTCTACACTAGGGGTTTAAAACATCACAGTGAAATTATCTCCCATGCAGAGGTCTAAACACCACTCAAGTCCCCACAATAGGGCCCACCTGGAACTTAAAGTGGCGCACTGGCCTTCCGCACATTGCATTTCATCCTTTGTGAAAGGGTGGCTCAGTGCCCAAAAGCCATTCAAGCTTGGACTGCCAATTGCAATCAATTGTGGTGGTGGTGACTTTGACTGATACCATCATGTAGGATGGAAAGAATAATCTTGGATCTTTAGGAGCTTAAGTGCCACCAAAGCTGGTTGCTGTGGAAATACGTGGTTGCAATCTGACAAAGGATTTTGACTTCAGGTGTTGAGAAAGCTGCAGGAGCAGATGAACTCTTAAGAAAGGGGGAACCTATTTTCATACAAATGTCTCTGGTAATAAAATAAAATCTGAGGGAACAAAAAAGCCAGAAATGATCCTATCTATTTGATTGTCCCTAAATAGCATGTTTCTCAAAGTTCCCCAGGAGATGTCATCTCCTCTGGAGGGGGGAACATGTTAAGTAGGTCAGATCAGAACAGAGAGGGGAAAAAAAGGAGATATGAAAAAAGAGATTTGAAAATGAAAGACGGAGCACTGATGAACTGGAGAGGAAGGGTTGTGTGAGACCTACAACACTGTTAAACTTGGAAACTTAACTAGGCTCTCCAGCACATCAAAGGACACACCAGCAATAGGTCAGCTACAAACTCCTGTGTATTTAATTGCTCAGAAGAATCAGTAATGAAAGAAGTCAGGACTGGAACTGATTTTAACTGGTTGGTATAATTCCATAAGCCTTGAGGTAGACTGTTCAAATGGATGGCATACACTCTGCAAAACCACACGGAACTCTGGTCCAGAACAAACGGAAGACTCAAAGCACTCAACATGTGTCTGTTTTGAGTGTGCGGAGCTTCCATGACCATGCGAAGGATGTTTTTCTTGCATCAGCAGAATATTCACTGAAGTTGGGCATGATTTTTTTGCACTGTTGGGATGCCCTGGTTTGTGGTGCGTTCTGAACATCAGATTTCAAACTGGGGTGGGTAGCCTGGCTGGATTTGATCTGCTGACTGGCTGAATTTGCCCGTAATGGGGTGGTAGGGCTCCTAGATCCACTTTCTTAGAATTGCACATAAAACTTCTGGGTGATTCCTGTTGACTCATTGTGGCAGGTGAGGCTTGTGATCACCACTTGTGATATAAAAGGTGGGAGTAGGGCTCTGGGGAGAAGGAAGTAGGAAGCTAGGACAGGAGAAGTCCTGGAGGGAAACCTCTGAGACAGCTAAACTCAGGCTGAGGGCTGAGTTGTGTTATGGTTACTGAGCCACCAGTAAAGCCAAAGCCTAGGAAGGAGGGTTGGGACACTGGTTCAGGGTCTGCATGTTCCTCTGCAGCCAGGGTGCAGAGTCAGCCCATTCATCTACCCCAGGTGTTCAGGAAGGTTAGCAGAAGACACTATGAAGTGTTTTTTCAGAAGCAGTGGCTCCGTTCTACATGCTTTCCCTGAACCAGTGAGACATACACATATCAGCTCTGGATCTGCTCTCATGTACGTGGTACGATGCTGTTGATGTCAGTGGGGCCACTCCTGACTTACCCAGGGGGAAATGAGCAGCGAATCGGGCCCAATGTCTCTGGTATTTTCCAGGGACCTGAGCAAGGAGATTTCACTAGCAAGCCCTTTGTGAGTGCTTACTAAGTGGTGCAGCAATGTGCACTAAAGTGCACCATGTTGTATATTACCGGGCCTGTGCAGACCCTGCTGGTGCACCATGTTAACGTGCCCTGGGAAACTTTTCGCTTGCACCAGCAGGGTCTGCATGGGCCAGTTAGTGAGCAGCATGCTGGTGTACTTCAGACTTGGCAGCCCTCTAGTGCACACTGCTGTACTGCATGGAGAAGCCTCCAGTTCCCAGATTGCTAGACCTCGCTGCCTGTGACTGGGAAGCACTATCCAGCTTTGCAGAGGTTTGCTGTGGTTGCTAGACTGCCCTTGTGGCTCCTTCAGGCTCCACCCATCCATCCACCCTGCACATCTCAGCCCTGTGTCCCCACCCGCAAGGGAAAGCAAAGTCAGTTCATTTCCCCTAGCTAGTAGCTTCATAACTGATGATGCGACTAGTTTCCCTGTTTCTCCATGGGCATTGCCTTTTTACTGCTGCGGATCTGATGCTAGCTAACCTCATTAGGGATGCAGAATGGGGCCCACAGTTTTGGGATAGATTTTATGTTATGGCATGAGTCTTGTTTTCACAAGGGTCCCTGTGAGAGGGGAAGCGGGCACGGAAAATCTATACAGCATTATTCATAGCTAATAGAAGCAAATTCTAATCAATCACAGAGCCTGCCTTCCAGCAGCCTCTGGTGCGCTCAGATGCTGTGGAGAACTTCCTTTGTCTCAAACTAGGTCAGCACACAGATGCCACATTGCTAGAGCAATTTATAATAGATTTCAGGACTTTATGATAGTGACTGGTGATTTACATAGTTCCTCAGCTAGAGGAAGGGAAGGTCGCTACTGAAACACATTTCAGCCTCCCATTTCCACAGCTCCCCGCATAACCCCAGTCCTGCCTTCCCTGGTACCAGCACCAAGCCAGGCAGGTTGCAACAGCTCCCTCTCCCCGACCCTTCTGCTGTTTCTGACGGAATAGCTCAAACTGCAGACCTGGGCCATACTGTACCTCTCACGTCTCGCTGAGCTTCAGGGACAGACCTGACTCAGCATCCAGCACTCTTCCGACTCCTCTGCGTTCCAGAGATGTCCTGCATGAAGATCTAGGATTCGAAGAGAAAAGGGAGAAATGTCATTACATGTAAGAGAACGTGGTGGCATTTCCTCTCTGTACCGTCCGGGCCTGACCACCTGCTGATGTCAGTCTGTGTAAATCTACTGACTTCCATGGCGCTACGCTGATTGACACCAGGCTGAGAATCGGTCCCTCTTTATTTACAGCCCAACCAAAAACACATGGAAAATGCTGAAAAACATCCTGTGAAAAGGTGTGTGTGGGTGAGGGGGGGTCGGGCTCACATGGTACCTGTAAGGAAGATGGCTGCTGAGTCCCAGGCCACTGCACTCCCCATGTATTGATTTGTCTCTAGTAATTATGTTCCTAGCAAATTGGCAATAAGCTTCTGTCAAACAGGTTTAAATTAATCCCCTGGATAAACTTCAAGCTGTTGACTATGGATTCCAATATGAAAATGAAAGGCAACAAAAGACCTCAGCCTGCGTCATCGCAGCAGCTGAAGGGGGAAACTGCAAGGCCACAGCAGAACCTAGCCCAGGCCCTGGAAGAATTCCTCACAGACCAACTGGATTCAATCTCCAAAGATATTCATGTGCTCTCTAAAGATGTATATGATATAAAATCCCAAATGGCTCACTTAGAAAGTAAGCTACAAAAGATGGCTATTGAAACCAGGGAACTTAAAGAAGAAACTGGCTCATTAAAGCTTAGACTAGACAAACCGGAAGAAAAACACGATGACTTAGAAAACAGATCTTGAAGAAACAACCTTCGCCTCTTGGGCTTTGCTGAGGGTCTAGAGGAGGAGATTATCAGCTTCTTCAGAAGCTGCTCCCTGACATATTTAAATTGAACACCCAGCTGCCCCTAGTGGATATTGAAAGGGCTCATCTAATGCCTCACACTAGAAGGCAGGAGTCTGGCCGGCCCAGACCCATCATCTTCAAGCTGCTGATGTTCAGTAATAAAGTAATGTTAATGAATGCTGCCAGAAAAGCTGAAACCTCTATGCACAAAGGCCACAACATTTCTCTTTTTCCTGACTTCTCAGCTGAGCTTAACAAAAAGAGGGCTGCATTCAATAGCATAAAGCAAATCCTGAGGGGAACTAATGTCAGATACAGCATCAAGTCCCCATCCACCTTCACTATGGATTTAGCAGGCACCACAAGATTTTGCAAAACGTGCCTCTAATGCTTGGTAGACACTTGAAAGACTGAGACCAAAAATAGCAGAATGGTTTCTTCATCATGAAAAGCAAACCACAGCGAATTTAAACATCAGTTTGTTTTCCTATGTATCCTGGTAGATATGGTAATATTCACTTATATAATCTTCTAGTAGATAACCAGCTAGATTGAACTCTTCTGTTAATCTCCTTTGGAACTAAGCAATAACAATAACTGTATATCACTGCAATGCCTAGAGTAATAGTATGACACTAAGCTGGGGTTTACAGCACCGTCTACTGACTGAAGTATTATCTACACTAAGCATCACAACTTGCACTGCTAGACGGAATCTCTTCACCAGCTCTGCCTCTGAGGGATTGTGTTAGAGACATGGAAGCTAAGATACCCCAAAGAGCGTGACTATACATGTTTCTCTACACTACATTCATCTTACTCCAGAATTGACTTTTTTGTTGTGCCTTCAGAACTGATTCAAGCATGCCTAGAAGCAGCTATTAATAATATGTTAATTTCAGATCATGCTCCAATGATACTTACCATCAACACTGGTTATACCTCATTAATATCTTCTAGGTGGAAGCTAAACACTGTGCTACTAAAAGGTGCAAAGCTTTGTTCCACAATTCTCAGATACCGTCTTTTGGGAAGCTCTGAAAGCTACCATAAGGGGTGAATGCTTAAAGAATGCCTCCCGAAAGAAGATAGAAAGACTCAAATTACTAGATTCTCTGCACACAGAAATAGATGAGTTGCAGAGACAGCGTAAAATTGACCCAAACAATGAAAACCACCTACATTCCCCAATCAACGCCAAATGCAAATATAATGAATGCTTATTCAGCCAAGTCCCATTTTCACTCAGCAGGGTCAAACAAAGACATTATGAATGGGGTGAGAAAGCAGGTAAACTACTTGCCAGAAGACTTAAAATGGAACTAATCATCAACAGTATTTCTTCCTTATTAAAAGAAGATGGGAGTGCCATCCTGGAACCAATAGATATAAATCATCAATTTAAGCAATTCTATAAAGCTTGATATAAATCAGACAACCAATTTGATGCTAATAAATTTGATCATTTTGTTGAAGGCCTGCCTTTTAACACCCTAACTTCAGAACAAGTGTTGTTTATGGACAAAGCAACCACAGCACAAGAGATCGAACAGGCTATACAAATATGAGTTCTAGCAAAGGTCCCGAGGATGAATGGCTTTCAGGCACATTTCATAATCAACTATCTTCTATTCTTTCAAAGGTCTTCACTGAAACATTCCAAAAAGGAACCAGGACTTATGACATGATTACTTTGTTTACTTTAATGTTGAAGAAGAACAAAGATGGTTGCAAATGTGGGGACTACCACCCTATATCTCTATTGAAAACAGATTGCAAAATAATTGCAAAGATGCTAGCCACATGACTGATCACATCATCAATTACAGGCACAGGTCAGGTTGGTTTAATTAAAAGAAGAGTGGCTGCTGCTAATACAAGAAAAATTTCGCACTTGATCCATCAAGTTCAGCTGTCAGATATTCCCTCTATAGCCTTATCTTTAGATGCAGAGAACATCTTTGATAGGGTTGAATTGCCTTATCTAGTGGCTGTCCTAAAAAACTTGGGATTTGGACCAATATTCCTGAATTGGGTCAGCGTATTATACAACTCTCCCTTCGTTTCAGTATCAACTAATGGAATTATTTTGCCCACATTTCAACTAGAAAGAGGGACATAACAGAGCTGTCCCCTCTGGCAGCCCACCCCCTTTTAATGTCATTCTTGAACCACTGGCAATGTACATATGTCAGCATTCAGCCACTGAAGGTGTGACTATAAACAGGAAAGAATATAAAATCAATTTATATGCTGATGACATTTTTGTACTTTTGAAGAATCCATCCTCATCAAGCTCATAATATGCAAGGAAATAACTAATCTAGGTGTTAAAATTTGTCCTAATCTTCCCAAAATTGTTTTATAAATATGTACTATATATTAAAAGAAATTTCCAAAGATATAGAGAGATGGCATCTCCTTTCTCGATCCTTACTGGGAAAAACAGAAATAGCCAAAATGAATATCTGCCTCCAAATGACTTATATCATTAGCCTTTGCCTTTCAAGGTCTCTCTCTTGCTTTCTGCTCGATTAAATAGGCATATCATGCAATTTATATGGGATAAAAAACAACCTTACTTGTTACACCAGACCATTAAAAAAATCCTGTGGTTGCCATATTTGTATCTACATTATCTAGCATTCCAAATGAGTCATAATGTAAAGTGGTTCCCCTCCAGTTGCTCTGCATACACACCAGCGTGGTTTGAGATAGAAAAGACTTAGCTATGCCATTTGGGTCCTTCTCTTCTTTTATATACCTTAAGAAGCTACCCACACCCTTAAGGAAAAATCCAATCTTTGCATCTACACAGGGCATCCTGCAACACGTTAAAATGCTTACAGCATTACCGATCTTACTAATTCTCTTCTCATACCACTATGGAATAACCCATACCTCAGGATCCAGGCCAACGCTACGCTTCAGATAATTTGGATAGAAAAAGGATTTAAAAAATTAAAGATATAATACAAGATGATAGACTGGCCTCCTTTGATTACATATGCAACAAAAATCTCACAGTTCCTTCTTTCAGTGCCTATACTCAAGGATTCATGCAAGGATAGGGGACAAGTGGTCTGTTTCAACTCTCTCACCTCTAGAAAATGTTAAGAAATATGGACACTAAAGTCATTTTTGTAGGAATTACTTATAGGTGGCTTAACATTTTGCATTACCTTCTCAATATCAGTCTCAAAGAAAAATGGGGAAAAGAATTTAGCTTTATTATCACAACTGGAAGGATATCTGGCTTAATGTGACAGGCACTTCAAGTTCCTTATTCTAGCTGTCCTTCCAGAACAAGATGTTAAACAGGTATTATTGGTCTCTAGAATGCTAGTTTAAGGCTAGTTTGGCAACACATCCTCTATACTTGTCAAAAAATGCATGTGTTCTGGAACACCATATTTAGTGCTCTTTCCAAAACTTGATATGTTGCTATTTTTCCTTCTTCAAGCCTGTGTATTTTAGGGGTGCTGGATAAGTTGGTATTACCAATTAACATTAAGAAATGGATTGCAGTAACTATTTTAGTGGCTGTGATGGGGTGCACCTACCCTGCCCTGGCCCTGCAAGAGTTAACTGTGCATTGCAGGCCGAGGAAGCCACACCCTTTTGCCTCTGCTGGGCATGCTCAGCTGGAGCCAAGATATAAAAGGAAGCAGCCCAGCTCAGTTTGGGCAGGCTGCTGAAGGGAGAGGATGCAGATTGTAGGCTCTCACCAGGTTGCTGCTACAGCTCCTGACCACCCAAGCCAAGGCTTGCAGAGCTCCAGACAAATTCCAGGCTGCCTGATGAACCCAGAGAGGAGGCCGCGCCATCAGGAGCTACACTTCCTGAGGACCCCAGAGGTCCATGGGAACCGTGGACCATCGCTGGCAAAGAAAGGGTAGGAAGCAGCCCAGGGGACTTAGACCTTGCTCCGCTGGGTGAACTGGGGAACCAGTCAGTGTGTTTCAAGAGGATCCCCACTGACTCGGTGGCGAGTAACCCTGCCAGTGCCAGGGCCCTGGGGTGGGGCTTAGAGGAGCAGGGAGAGCCTGAAGTCCCCCTACCCTGGGCACCACACACCCTGCAGTAGCACCCCACTTCTCCAATGGGCCAATAGGCTATACAATCCCATGGAGGAGTGCAACTTTATTGACTCTGGCCATTTGGCCATGCTATCCTGTCTGTGAGGGGCTTCTTTATTGACTCATGCTGCCCTGAGCGGAAGGGTTGCTCTATTGACTCTGACCATTAGGCCACACTGGGGAAGGGCTGCCCTATTGACTTCAGCCATTAGGCCACACTGCCCAGAGCAGAAACATTGCTCTATTGACTCTGGCCATTAGGCCGTACAACCATGTTTTATAGTAAGCGTCATCAGCATGGGCCCTAACCCTCTTCCCTTTCTTTGACCACACATGACCTGACACCCCATGGTGGGGTGTACCTCCCCTGTGACTGTAGCAAAAAGTTATTCTGGGAGAATGGAAATCTGCAATTCCTCCCTCGTACAGACTGGTTTAGTGAGCTCTCTACTTCTGCCTTAATGGAAAAAATGACTTCATCAAATAGAGATGCTTGGAAAAAATGAGGATCTCTGGTCACACATGTAACTATTGCATACTTTTGCAGGTTAGTGTATATTAGTCTCTAGTACTCACAGGTTATGTTCTCATTTATTTATCTATTTATTCACTTTAACAGCTGATGCCCTGCATGACCTCTACAAGTTCAGGGTTTTGTTGGCTGGTTGGTTTTACAAATAATGAAGATTGAATTTTGTTATTTATATGGTATTTCCATCCTGTGAATGTCTATTTTTATAGATTTGGTTTAGCTGTGTGTTTATATTTTATATAAAAACAATAAAAAAAGAGATGCAGAAGCAATGCTTGGTGCTTGCTGCACCAGGGCTAACTCAACTCAGACTTAGGGCTAGATGGAAAACAAGAATTCTGGCTTGCACAGCTTTTCAAGATTTCGTTTAGTTCCTCATTGGAATGAAACCAAGACCCTTCTAAATTTTTCATGAAAAAAATCTGAGCGAGAAACTCAGTGCAGAATAGCCAATACCTGGTGGAGAGGGCACTTATCTAGAGTGGGCAAGAAAGATTCAAGGCCCAACTCTGCCTGATTCAGAGCAAAGGCATATTAAATATTCCTTGGGCTAGAGAATCAGGCAGAGGCACAGCTGGAATCTGTGCCCGAGATCACAGGTCGTGCCCTGACCCCCAGGTTTTTGGCTATTCTGGGGTGGGTCTCTCTCTGAGCAGAAATTTGATGCTGGACCAGAGAAACCTTCTTGAAAAAAGTTTAATCAGAATTGATGTGTTCCTCAAACCGTTCCCAACCAGCTGCACTCAGTATGCCCTCGCTCGGCAGCTCAGAGTATACACTGGCTGCTTGGGAGAGATAGGAAGGTGAATTTGTCTCAATGGTCATGAAACTGGCTCGAACCCCACTACTGGGAGGTTTTTTGTCCTCTTCTGCTTATGAGAATTTATTTTGCTTTTTTTGTTATACAATGTATCCCTTGGGAAAAGCCTTTGCTGATTGCAGCTGTGTTTTTTTTCTGCCGAGTCATTCCACCAGCTCTCAACCCTAATCAGGAATGGCTCTTGCCTAGGTCTGTCGCCTAGTCGCTGCTTTCTGATTACTGGGGACAATTTGCATGGAAACAGGATCTCTCTTTCTTAAGCGCTGGGAAGGAAGGACAGGCTTGTGGCTAAAGCTGTGGCGTAGGAGATCAGGATTCCATTCCTGACTCTGCCACTAGTTGTGTCTGACCATGGGCAAGTCACTTTTGTGTCCCCTCCCACCTTTAATCTACCTTGTCTATAAAGATTTTGAACTCTTTAGGGCAGCTCCTAACACAACTGAAGCCTACTTGTTCAGTATTACTACATCCTACTGGAACACAATCTAACTTTGTGGTTTTCCACTATAATTCAGCAGCTGCCGCCGCTGCCAACAGGAGCAGGGGGGTGGGGGTGGGGGAAGTAGTCCTGACACAAACAATAAGCAAATGAATGTTAAAAATAGCCAGTGTTTGATAAGCTCATTCAAAACCCGAATGTTGAAACAGAGAAGGGAGCCCAAGTTTCTTTATCAGTCAGATTAAACACTCTTGAGTTTATATCAGATATTTTCAAAACTATTTTCTGGGTGTGTTTCCACTGTGTTTGGTGCTACAGGAGTGGTATAAGTACAAGGAAGATATTGAAGTCTTTCCACTGTTCTTGTTGGACTAGGCATATGTAGAAATGATACCAGTGGGTAGCCAGTGCTCTTCTGTTGAGAATCAGACAATACAAATATCAGTGGCTGACCATTCTGGTGCCACTGTGCTATTTGACAAAACTGTCTTGTGATTTTGTTGCTATTGCTTCCCCTTCACTAACATTGATGGGACCAAGAAGCATCAGGATCTGGAACAGAACTTCCCAAAAGCCCAAGGTTTTTTAAAAGAGCCTTGGGGCTGTTTCAACAGCAAAGGACCAAGTGGAAGGCCAGATCAGCGTATTAACTCTACCCACCTTGGTGGTGGTTTGGAGCTGGGGATTTGGTTCAGATTAATCTCTGTTTGGTAAGAAGAGGAAGAACAAACATGCGCTAGATAAGATAATGGCATTTTTACCATTAGAAAGGGGAGCTGGACAGCCAGGTTTCCAGTGGAACATTCTATAGGGCAACCCTCCTGGCACAGAAATTATCTGGGTGTTTGCACTTTGCAAATGGATCCACCTTATTCAGTTTTTTCCTCCTGTTACCATACAGCATGAGACGTTTTTTTCCTGGGGTAACTGGCTCATGGCTGACTTACAAACATCACAGAGGGGGAAACCTGCTACAGAATTGACCATATATATATAATATGGGCAGGATTCCTTCCAGATATGCTCAACACCTTCCTAAAAACCTGGTCCAAGGAGTGAAAGCCCTGTAGCATAGGCCTGGTCTGCCCTACAAAGTTAGGTTGACACAAGGTGACTTGTGTTGACCTATGTGTGCATGTGTCTACGTTCAAAGTTGTCTCTAGCGGATGTAAACACCCCATTACAGTGACACAATAAAACCATCTCCCGAAACTGGCTTAGAGCCATGGTCAGTCCGCTGAAGTTGACACAGTGTGTGTACACACTGTGACCAGTCTCAATCCTAGAAGTCCTCCAGAAGCCGTCCCACAGTGCCTCATTCCTGGTGACAGTGAGTGCTCTGGTCACAAGTTTAAACGCTACTACCCAGGGGTTATAGACACTCGAAGCCACCCTCTCCCCTCTTTAACCCCTCCCCACGTGTTTTTGAAATGCCTTTTCCTAATTGCCCACTTTGGAAAGCACATCTAGCAGCTCACCTTTGTTATGTATCACTACCCAACCAACCACGCCAGCTCCACGCACTAAACACATTCCTGCTTGGAGGAGACTGGAGGTACTGGTCCTGGAAACAGGACCATCTACTAGCAGATTGTGGGGGGTACAGGCAAAGGAGTACAACAGGGATCAGCACCAGTGCCCCATGAAGCAAAGAAACTTTGCCAGGGATTGCAGAAAGCCAGGGAGTGCCACAGTAGAGCTGGTGGTGCCCTGCAGATCTGCCACTTCTACAATGAACTGCATTCCATACTTGACAAAGACCCCACCAGCACCCTACAGGCCACTGTGGATACCTTAGAGAAGCCAGGGACTGAGACCCCCCTGCTGTGAACAGGCAGGAGTGGGGGGACTCAGTCATTTCGGTCTCTACTACAGTTTAACCAGTCCTGCCAGACGAGCACGGATGAACCTGATGAAAGGGGAGGGACCTCGGGTAACTGCGTGCACAAATTTATCCTTATCATGTTTACCATGGAAAGATGGCAGCCAGCCAGCCCCCATATTCACAAGACACAGGTATTGACCTTTCGCTGCTTCCCTTGTATGAGAAGAGGTAGTGGTACAACAAACAGAGGAAGAGTTGACATCTGCTGGGTTAAGTGGGGTGGGAGGGGCATGCAGAGCTCAGTTTTATGTGCATAGGAACGTCCCTTTTATCCTCGAGATCTTGATGAAGCTTTCATGGAGATACTCTGCATTCCTCTTCTGAAGGTTTCTAGGGCTGTCTGTCTTATATCTCCCTCCATGGTGGGACATTTTCCCCCGCCACTCTGATGACTTTGGCTGGCACCATTGCAGTAAACAGGCTAATGGCATATGAGCTCAGGCAGCTTCAGATGCGAGCAGTGACTGTGCTCTCTGTGCCTTTGTTACCTTCAGGAGTGAAGTATCAGCTAAAATCACCATTGCCTGGAGAAAACAGTGCCAATATTCAGTGCCATTGCCCTACACTCCTACCCATGGAATAGGGACTGAAATCTTACTGTTTCATGCAATGGACCAAAGTCTGTAGCAGAGACGTGGCCTTAGATAGCATAGAGGAGGTGGGGTTAAGATGACAGTGTTTGGGAGGAGTCCAGATACTATGGTGATGGGTGCCAGTACAAAATCCTAATACAGATCAATAGACAGACTTTCCCACTAAATCCAGCCCTGATCTTTCCTCCTCACCCCATTCTTGTATGCTGTCCTCACCCACGTAGAAACTCTGTGCAAGCCCAAGTTAGAAGCAGAAATGACCAGAGGAATGTTATGATGCTTTGGAATCACGTTTATCCCTAACCTCTGATTTTCTGTTCATTCCCTCTGGGGCACCTGGTATTGGCCACTGTCGGACGACAGGATACTGGGCTAGATGGACCTTTGGTTTGACCCAGTATGGCCATTCTTATGGCATGTTGCTGCTGCCCAGTAGAGTCCAGTCATTGTCATTTAGGTAAGACAGTCCCATTGTCTTTTAAAGGTCACCTGACCATCTCACCTGTCTGACACTTCAACCAACCCTCTCCTTTTTATTGCATGCTGGTGCAAGGGGCTGGATTGAGAGCTCTTGAGAATGATGTCCCAGGCAACTCCACCAAATATGCCTCCCCTCTCTGTTTTGGAGCGACCACTTTTTGGAGACCCAGGGATGTTCTGTCTCCATGGCCCATACCCTCCTGGACCTCTCTGCTAAGACTGCCAGCAAGGATATCAGTTAGTGCTGATAGCTGGTGTGCACTTCTCACTAACCAACAACAGCAGTACCAGCAGGCATAACAACAAAAGGAATGAGGCCTTTGTTCTGCAGTGTCAATCTGGCAGGAGCTGCATTGACACCATCTATTCATTTAATAAACACCACTGACCAGGCACCACAGACAGTAATGATTTGAGCCACTAGTGGCTCAAGTTAGATTTGAACAGGTGACCTAGAAGTGAAACGGTGGTAGCACCCATTAACACCACCAGTATCCCTCCCTACTGCTACCAGGATCCAGGAGCAATGTTCCTGGCATTCTGCACAAATGTCATTAGCATACATCTCTAATGCTACCAGCCTCCATTTGCAAAGTCACCATTATCCCTTGCTACTACCAACCTCCATTCACACCACCACTGGCATCCAGCATCCTTTCTGATCAGCATCCTTTCTGATCAGCATCCACTGAGGCTGTCAAGCAAAGCAGCCAGCATGACCACCACCTTTGTCACGGCAGCCATGAGCATCCATCACAAATGCCACTGACACCCATCCCCAGTCACATCCATCGATAACCAGCATCCCTCACCACTGCTGCCCTCCAGCATCCATCAGCTACAGCCTCACCGGTGCCACCAGCAGAGCTTAGCACAGCTGTGACAGGGGATGGGGCCCCATCCTTCCACTCACCTTGGAGTTTTCTTAAAATAAACGCTCCATTGAGACTCTGAAGGAAGAGCCTATTGTTTGTAAGGTTGCCTTTGTCTTTGCATGCCGCAGTTGCACAAGTATAGCAGTGCTATAATTACCTTTAATTAATTTCAGCATCACCGCCCCAAGGAAATGCAAATTAACAACTGTGCCTGGGTTATATTAGCAACCAACTGTACTTTTCCCCTCAAACCCCCTCATTTCTGCTCTCCAAATCTGCCTGCTCACCCAACAGCTGTTGGCCTGAGGGGGTGGGAGCGGGGACCGTGAATGTTTGTGATACGGAAGGTGCATGTTTAACCTTTGCCAAAACACTTCCCAGCCTTGGGGGTCAGACTGAGTCCTCCATAGCTCCTGGATTTCCAGGTGGCAGTGGTGGCATGCCACGCCAGAAGGCTGTGATTGTTCCAGTCTGAGGAAGAACTCCCAGGGTGATCCACCCCTTTTTAAAGGTCAGGTCACTGCACGGTGCTGAAAGCACCAGGAAACTGCATGCAGTGGCTTGTCCCTGGAGTGGAGCAAGCTGGGATGAGGAGCACATGCCATTTGTGCTCTGCAGGGGTCACCAGTTCACATCCAAGAGTGGTTCAAGATGTGGGTGGCATCCTGTAAATGATTAGGATCCAGTTACACGGCAGCTCACCTCTCGTCATTATGATCCATGGGGGGCAGAGAGGGCTCACTCCTCCAGATACCAGGTTTGCCAGCACCCCGCCATAGCTGAAGTCTGGCAAGCTGCAGCCCAGATTCGGTGAGCTTCCAATTAGCCCAGAGGCTATTTTCAATAATGGGGGAGTGGGGCAGGTTTGATAGGGACTGCCCAAACCCGACCCACCTGTAGCCAATAGTAGTTCTGCTAGTGATGTCAGAGGGAGCAGGATTGCACCCCTGAGTCTTTTATTCCAAAGGACCCTCCAGATTGTTTTAACTGATGTCAGTTGCCAGCCAAAAGAATAAATACACAATAAACACATTATTCATGTGTCTCCAACTATCACCCTAGAAGAAGGGGGAATGGCCTGTCCCTAGCAGTCTATATCCCACATCATCTAACCTTAGTGCTCACAATGGAAATGAAGCATGATCTCGTTGGCCTTATGGGGAGGGATTAACCAGTGGAAGACAATCACCATTCCTGTTCAGCGTTACTCCTCAGAGGTGGCTGCACCTAAATGGTAGGTGAAGGGACTTCTGCATTTATAAAGGCTTCAGTTGTGCCCAGTCAGCTGCTGCCCTTTCCTGCTGGGCTCTGGCTTTAGGCCATGACTTATCCCAAAGCTTGCAAAGTGCTTTGGGATCTTTTGGGCTGAAAGGCCCCACAGGAAGCTTTCTATGAGAACCATGCACGCCTACTGTGCTGTATGAAACAAGGGGGCTGGTGAAAGTGCCATGAAATTTTAATGGTTTGAGAGGCAGATTTCAGTCCAGAGAGCCTTGGAGGAAGGAGAAAACAACTAGCTAAGAAGCAGCTGGAGACTTCAGTGCTTCTTCTCCAAACTTCAGAAGAACCTCAGCAAATTCCCTGTCTCTACTTCTCATTAAATGTGAAAGGAAAACAGAGTTCCTCATGCCGGAGAATCAAGCAAAGCAACCTCCCGTTCATCAATTTTTCACAATCAGACCCATGCTAGCTATGGCTGCAATGGGAAGAAATGAAAGAAAGTGACTGAATTAAGTCATCAAGCCATTTCAATATGTGAAAAATGTCTTTGAGCTTGTGTTGGAACATTCTGGGAGTAAGGTAACCACTGCAGAGAGAAGACAAGTGGCTATGCATTGCATGAAATGGGTTAGGATCATACACCGTGGGTGGGAGCTTAGATCTGCAGTGGGTTCAATTCAAAATACAACATTCACCTCTCCCCTCTGTCCGTACATAGTGTGTCAAGGCACCTCCTTCATCTCGCCAGACTTAGCACTTCCCCCTCTGGCAGTGGCGGGCCTGGGGTAAATCAGCCTCTCTCTGGGCAGTGTTTGTCTTCCCCCCATGTGCTCCTCTGTCCGTATTTTCAGGGTAAGCCTCGGGGTTGGCCTCAGGGGTGATCCTCCACCAAACAAAAAGGAAACAGTCTCACAAAAACAAAGGGGGATACCTTTCCCTGCCTCCTCGCTGGGGCAGGGTGTTGTCCTGTTCTTTACTCTGGGGTGTCAGTCCTTCCCCTAGCAGACACTCAGGTTTGGCTGTTTCCCTATGGGAAGGAGCACAGCCTCTCACCCTGGAGCAGCTAATTTCCTTGCTGCCACTAGCCTGGCAGCAGCTTCTCTCTCTCTCTCTTTCCTTTCTCTCACCAGAGGAGGGGTTTTAGAAGGTCTCAGGCAGCCCTTAATTGGATGCAGGTGTCCCTAATTGACCTGAGGTAACCCCTTCTCAGCTTGTGGGGAAAAAAGAGCCTTCAACATTCTAGGACCGTGGTTCTCAATCATTTGTACTGGTGCCCCCTTTCGCACAGCAAGCCTCTCAGTGCGACCCTCCCTTATACATTAAAAACACGTTTTTATATTTAACACTATTATAAATGCTGAAGGTGAAGCAGGGCTGGGGATGGAGGCTGACACCTTGTGACCCCCCCCCCACGTGATAACTTCACGACCTCCTGAAGGGTCATGACCCCCAGTTTGAGAACCTCTGGGCTAACATATCAGCCCTCCACCACTTTTCTGCAAGGGAGAGGATGTTGGCTGAGGAGGTTCTTTGTGACTGTGGGGCCTATTTCCGTTCCTCTGGGCGGCGTTCGCTGGCTCCCTTGACACCTTTGAGACACAGTGGGTGCTGTCTGGGGTTTTCTGCTCAGTGTCCCCTTCAAGTTCCCTACTTTTGACCCTCTGACCTTCACACTTGTCCTCGTTATTTTTTCTGTTGTCCCCTATACTTACTTGTGTCCTGGGCTCAGTGGATCCTCCCCATAGGCTGGGAGAGGGTCCTTTAGCTGTGGGTGGGCTTGTGTCCGCCCACTTCCCAGAACCCAACAGGACCACCCTCCTGCAGCCATCCAGCCTGACTTTGTCACAGTAACTAAAGTAGCTTCTAACACTCAGATTCACAGATTCATATGATGTTAAGGTTGGAAGGAACTGTTATGATCTCTAGTCTGACCTCCTGTGTAACACAGACCAGTTAATTTCACCCACTGATTCCAGCGTCAAGACCATAGCCTTTGTCTACTAGATTAAATGGTAAAGTTGGTCAGGAATCTTGCAATTAAATGATTGTTAGTGGAAAAATAGAGATTTGTCTAATCCAAAACTTTGTGCTGGAAAAGGTCAGTTTTGGTGAATTTCTTGGCTTGAAAAATATTTGGGTAAATTTTTTTCAAAATTGTTGAAATAACCCACTATGATATTTTCAAAATTAAAAATGTTGGCTATCCAGTTCAGAATAACTTTTGTTTAGAAATTTAAGCTAATTATAATACATTTAAAATGAAAATGCATCAAAATTTTTGCTTGTCCTGGAACAATTTTATTTTTAGGATTTTCAGTTCATAAACACTTTTGAACTTTCAACCTAATTTGGGATGGAAAATTATTCCAAAATCTCAAACATTTTTGGGGCACAGGAAAACCATTTCCTGCCAAGCTCTATTAAACAGTCTTCTAATGCCTGACTAATCTAATCGCCTTCTATGATGAGATTACTGGTTCTGTGGATGAAGGGAAAACAGTGGATGTATTGTTTCTTGACTTTAGCAAAGCTTTTGACACGGTCTCCCACAGTATTCTTGTCAGCAAGTTAAAAAAGTATGGGCTGGATGAATGCACTATAAGGTGGGTAGAAAGTTGGCTAGATTGTCGGGCTCAACGGGTAGTGATCAATGGCTCCATGTCTAGTTGGCAGCCAGTGTCAAGTGGAGTGCCCCAGGGCTCGGTCCTGGGGCCGGTTTTGTTCAATATCTTCATAAATGATCTGGAGGATGGTGTTGATTGCACTCTCAGCAAATTTGCGGATGATACTAAACTGGGAGGAGTGGTAGATACGCTGGAGGGCAGGGATAGGATACAGAAGGACCTAGACAAATTGGAGGATTGGGCCAAAAGAAATCTGATGAGGTTCAATAAGGATAAATGCAGGACTCTGCACTTAGAACGGAAGAACCCAATGCACAGCTACAGACTAGGGACCGAATGGCTCGGCAGCAGTTCTGCGGAAAAGGACCTAGGGGTGACAGTGGACGAGAAGCTGGATATGAGTCAGCAGTGTGCCCTTGTTGCCAAGAAGGCCAATGGCATTTTAGGATGTCTAAGTAGGGGCATAGTGAGCAGATCGAGGGACGTGATCGTCCCCCTCTATTAGACATTGGTGAGGCCTCATCTGGAGTACTGTGTCCAGTTTTGGGCCCCACACTACAAGAAGGATGTGGATAAATTGGAGAGAGTCCAGCGAAGGGTAACAAAAATGATTAGGGGTCTGGAACACATGACTTCTGAGGAGAGGCTGAGGGAACTGGGATTGTTTAGTCTGCAGAAGAGAAGAATGAGGGGGGATTTGATAGCTGCTTTCAACTACCTGAGAGGTAGTTCCAGAGAGGATGGTTCTAGACTATTCTCAGTGGTAGAAGAGGACAGGACAAGGAGTAATGGTCTCAAGTTGCAGTGGGGGAGGTTTAGGTTGGATATTAGGAAAAACTTTTTCACTAGGAGGGTGGTGAAACACTGGAATGTGTTACGTAGGGAGGTGGTAGAATCTCCTTCCTTAGAAGTTTTTAAGGTCAGGCTTGACAAAGCCCTGGCTGGGATGATTTAATTGGGGATTGGTCCTGCTTTGAGCAGTGGGTTGGACTAGATGACCTCCTGAGGTCCCTTCCAACCCTGGTATTCTATGATTCTACTTGCAGAAAAATTCACCCACGTAGGTACTTGGACTGTAATCAAGTCACCTTTTAACCTTCTTTTGGAGAAACGAAATAGATTGAGTTTTTTGAATCTCTACTGGTAAAGCAGTTTTCCAGACTGTGAATCACTCTTGCAGCTCTTTGCTGGCAAACTGGAAAGGTTGCAGCATCTTTTAAACAGTTGTTTTACTTAGAGTAGGTGGTATTGTGGGACAGCAATCACTGAAGAGAGGCAATTGGGGAGCCCCCATGCTAGTGCTAGACAATTCTTATGAGATTCCCCGACTGCAGGTAATGGTGCAGGAGCACTGGCTGGGGAGGAGCTCACAGCTAATCCAGTTCCAGCTTCTCCCAGCCAGTGTCGCTGTACGAATCAGTGCAGGAGTGCTGGTGGCTGCTGGAGGTGTTCTAGGAAGTGGAATGGGAACAGCGGCTGTGACGCGGCTGGACGTGCATGGCAGGGAAAGGGGTTGGAGTTAGATCGGCTCCGGAGGCGCTCACAGGTGTCTCTGGTCCCAGCCTTCCGTAGGAGAAACCGGGACAGGTAGTGCTGCAAGAGCATTAGCTCGAGAGAGGTCTTAGCTAATCCCATCCCTGCCTCTCCCAGTGGGAATCATTACAGCAATAAAGGGTAAAGCTATTTACTAAGTCTCCTATAAAGCAAATATTGTCCCCTCTGAATGACTCTGCTATTGATTATAAGAGAAAGGAATAAAGGACAAATACAGGGTAGCATTTTTGTGCCTGATTGCTGAAAAATGGTATTTACTTTCTCCAGTGCTTTAGTCTGAAGACTGTGTCACAGGGGAGGCCTCTGGAGACCACTTTGAGCTCTATAGTGACAAACAGTCTCAATGAAATCCCAGCTCTGGCCACGGTCAGGGTATCTGACAGCGCCTGGAACAGTATGCCCCTGAGAAAGTAGTCGGAGTAATGCAGGCAGCTGTCTCTCCAAAAACTCGCCTGTAGGAAGGCTGGCACGGCCAAGGCCTGTTGGGGTCCTGAAACCAATTCTCTTCTCTTCCATGGGATATTAATATACCAGAGTTGCGCAATCAGACTGAAATCCAGGTCCCTTGATTTCTTGGCTACGTCTTCCAGGAGACAGTCCAGATTTATGGTATCATAAAGACATGATTCATTTTCTTAAAATAGCATTCAGAGTGTCACAAATAAAGAGCAATACAAAACAGCAACAACAGCCCCGCTCAGCCAAGCCCCGTGGACAGAAGGGGAATGAAAGCCAGTGCCCTGGTGCCAGGAAACAAAGTACTATAAAGAACAGTGTGAGAATGCCCCTGCCCCTGGCTAATCTCAGCGGCCGTCCCGGGGGGATGGTGCAAGGGTGCTGGCTCTGAGGGAATTGTGGTATTGTTCTCCGCTGCAGCATTCCTACATTTCTGTAGGAAATGCTATCGGAGCACAGGCTGTTGGGGAGTTGCAGGGAGCTCACAGTTACACCAATTCATAGAATCACAGAATCATAGAATATCAGGGTTGGAAGCGACCTCAGGAGGTCATCTAGTCCAAGCCCCTGCTCAATGCAGGACCAATCCCCAACTAAATCATCCCAGCCAGGGCTTTGTCAAGCCTGACCTTAAAAATATCTAAGGAAGGAGATTCTACCACCTCCCTAGGTAATCACCCTCCTCGTGAAAAAGTTTTTCCTAATATCCAACCTGAACCTCCCTCACTGCAACTTGAGACCATTACTCCTTGTTCTGTCATCAGCTACCACTGAGAACAGTCTAGATCCATCCTCTTTGGAACCCCCTTTCAGGTAGTTGAAAGCAGCTATCAAATCCCCCCTCATTCTTCTCTTCCGCAGACTAAACAATCCCAGTTCCCTCAATTTCTGTTGGTCTCAGTGCGGAGAACGGTACGGAAGTGTTAGGGTTTTTTTATTTCTTTAAATCCTAGCTCCCAGCCTCATCCAGAAAGAGTCACATTTACGACATAACAGTGTGAGAGTCCATAGCCAGAGATTTCAGAGCAGTGTACACTCTGCTTTCATGCACATCTAGTAGCAGGAGAGCATGGCCATATAAACAGGAAGCTTTCAGTGGTTCTCAGCTTTTTCCTTTCTGGGATCCTGCTCCCCTCAAGCTGGGACCCCCTTCCCATCTAGCCGTATAGGAAGGCCGGGGAGTCATGACTTCTGACACCTGTTTGTGACCCCTCCGGATGTTCGGCACCCCAAGCTGAGAACCGCTATATTACAATGTAAACATTACATGTGCGCTACTGATCTCAGACCATATATGGTTGACGCAGTCTGAAAACTGATTTACAGCTCCTTCCATTGGACTCCCTGACTTCTTGAGTCACAAATGAGATCCATTCTCGTAGTGGCTGCTGACAGGAAACTCACACATGGTTAGGGTGACCATATGTCCTATTTTGGTTGGGACAGTCCCTTTTTTAGGCCCTGTCCCAGCCGCCCTGACTTTTTTTGACAAAACTGGGTATATGTCTCATTTACTCTTGCAAGAGCAATTTTTTTTTGTAAAAAAAGTGGGGTGGAACCCCTAACAGGGCATGGAGGAACCTGTGTGTGTGGAAGAGTGGCTAAGCCAGCCCTGCATGGAGGGAGGGCTAGGGAGAGCAGTTTGGGCTGGCCGGCCTGCCCTGCATGCAGGGAGGAGAGGGGGGCGTCGGGCAGCCCTGCGCACAAATGTGTGTTGAGGGGAAAGGACCACCAGCCCCATGGGCAGGCAGCCTCGAAGGACCAGCCCCGCATGTGGGCTGGTGACAGAGAGGCTTGGAGGACCAACCCCGCACACGAAGGGGGAAAAGGGGGCCACTGGGTGAGCTTGGAGGACCAGCCCTGAACACGAAGTGGTGGGGGAAGGGTGGCCTTGGACCAGCCCTGCATGAGGGGAGTCACGGGCAGGCAGCGGGGGTGCTCAGAGGATCAGCCCCATAAACAGGCAGCAGAGGGGAGAGGGGGGCTCAGAGGACCAGGCCCCCATATAGGCAGTGCGGGGTCATGGATCAGCCCCGCATGCGGGGGGAGAGGGAAAGGGTGCTGTGGAGGGGCCTCAGGCAGGCCCCGGTCACCAGTGGGAAGAGGGATCTCAGTCTGGTCCCGCATGGGCAGGAGGCAGGGAGGGCTCGGGCAGCCCCATGCGTGGGGTGGTGGCAGGGGTAGCAGCGGAGGGACGGGGGTGGGGCAGGGGTGTCCTGTTTCTCCTTTTGGGAAAATATGGTCACCCTACACATGGTGATTATAACGGGGTAGGTATTGGGGAGTTTAGGCTCCCAACTTTAGATTTTGTATAGAAATGGGATTCCCAAAAAGCTACGGTAGCTTTCATTATTACTTCCATTTTTGGATCTAAACGTTCCCCTGCGGTTCTAGAAACTAAAATACAACAGCATAGAGAACCCAGTCCAGCAAAGCTCTCCAGCACATCTTCACTTTAAGCACGAGTTCAAACTGAGAAGCTGCTTCTGTCGCCTGGCTGTATGGCTGTAAGTCTCAGCATCCGGCAGCCGGAGTGGACACACCTTCCTTCTAACTCTGTTACACTGCTGCTGGGTGAGAATGTTGAAATCCCTGGATGATGTATAGGTGCCAAAGCATTATCAATAATGCTGTCATATCCTCACGATCAGACACCCCTGCCACTCTCCTGGGGTCTCAAGCAAGTGGATGTTGACTCTACCATGACTGGGGCATCACCAGGGAAAGCGGATGGGCAGTGCACGGGAATGCCTTGTTTTGAATGGGTCCAGGGCTACTCTTTCACTGAGATTCTTGTAAGACACCTGCACCTTGTTTTTTTGCTCTGTGCAATGATCAGAAAGTTTGCACAGGGAAGCACTTTACTCTTTCCCTGGAGAACCTCTGAGCAGTGCAGAAAGGGGAGACAGGGAGGTGTCTGTCACAAGTGTTTGTTCTTGGCTGGTTTAACCCTAGGCTGATCAGAACCGAACACCGGTATCCTGTCCAGGTTAGAATTTACAGTGGGGTGAGTGAGCACTTGCTGAAACATGACTGTAAAGTCACATGTAGCTGCCCCTGTGGGGATGGGAGGGGGTCTGAATAGGAACCTTCTCCCAGGGAACAGACTCCCCTCCCCTGTCCTCAAGGGACAGACTAACATGGCTGCTACTCTGAAACCTCTCCTGTCCTGTGTCTGCCCAGACCTTGCTCTGCTCCGCATAGCCTCCCTTCCCACCATTGCCTGTCCCCTCCTTTGGTGTATCGACACTAAGATAATTAGTCCCCACTTTTCAGCAGCAGTGCAGGGACTCCACGCAGGTTTTCATGGCACAGGGCCATGTCTACACTAGTGCCGCACCCATTGGGAGCAAGTGCGGCAGCATCCCTGCAGCAAGAGGGTACTAATCTCCTTAGTGCAGAAAAGCCCTATGTGTTGGTCTCCTTCCTGTTGTTTCTCATCTCTAGTTCCTACCTCATTTCCCCGCTGCTCTGCCATTCACCTGCACCTGCGAGAAACAGGCAAGTGTCTGGCATCCCTCTCTGGAGCTGGGCGGTGGTAAGAAGCAGGGGGGACCATTTCAGCTCACAGGTTGCCTCAGAGTAGGGTGACCATATGTCCATTTTTGGCCAGGACAATCCCTTTTATAAGCCCCGTCCTGGCCATCCTGCCCTTTTTGGCAAAAGTGGGCATTTGTCCCATTTGCGCTTGCCAACTTGATCAGTTGGCAAGAGCAAACAGGACAAATGCTCACTTTTATCAAAAAGGTGGGGTGTGGCGGAACATGTGTGCGGGGGGGGAGCGGCAATGCCAGCCCCGCATGGGGGGGCGGGGGGCTTGGGTCAGCCCTGGGAGGGCAGGGGGCTTGGGCTAGCCCCACCACTGTGTCCTGTTTTCCCTTTGGGAAATATGCTCACCCTACCTCACAGCAAAGAGGCCGCAGGCCCACATCCATATCGGCATTTATCTCCCTCCGCCAGCAGCAGCTCCTGAGTTCAGTGTGTCAGGAAGCGGCTCACTGCTCCGGCTCACAAAAGCTGTTTCCCTAGAGAATCTCTTTACCCTCTTTCCACTCCCTCTGCCTTTCCCCTCCCTCCCCAAGGACCCGCTGCACTGTTAAGAGGCAAATTAACCTCGCAGTGCATTGAGGAAGCCTTGGAGACAGTAAAGTCCCCTGAGTGACACATGGGATAATCCCCTTCTCCTCCGATCAGGGAGATGTATGGAGCAAGGCAGCACTTGAGACACTTGGAGGCACCTCTCTCTTCTGTGCTCCCAGCCCAGTCTTTGATCTCATGAGGATCCCAGCTGCTTCTTCACAAGGGTGCGAGGAGGCCAGAGGCTAACAGCACCGTGAAGCCATCCGTGATGACGTGACTGGAGCGAAAGCAGAATCTACAAGGTTAGGCCAAAACGTTAACTCTTAAAGTGCATTGCTACCCTGCAAACGTGCGTGCACACGTGTGTATGTGTGTTCAGTGTCAGATCTGTTGACTCTAGTGACAAAAAATAAGGGTCTGATTCTCAACTGCCTTCTGCTGTACTTGATTTGTATCGCAGCCAATTGGTTTGTGGGGTGTTGCATTGCTCTGACTGGTGCTGTGTTATATCACTTTGCCTTCTTTGGCAGTTCATTGTTTGGCAGTGTGTTGTGTTTCGCTGATTTGTGTTGTGTTGTATTGTCTGGTGTTGTATTGTAGTTCATTGATTTGTGTGGTGCTATATCGACTGTCTTTCATTGTTTTGCGGTGCTTTGTGTTGCATTGATTAAAATTGCATTGCAGTGCTTCGTATGGCATTTGCATCTATTCCTTTGATGAGCAGGTGCAATCTTCATTCTGTGGTATGAGACGCCATTCCTCTGATAGCAACAGCAGTTCTGCAGGTGTCTGCCTTTAACAAGATGAGTTATTCCCTTTTACTCCTTTAATCAGCTGCTTTTAATTAGCGTAACAATTGTTTTCTTTGGTGAACAACTCTTTGGAGAAGGGATTTTTGCTGCATTTGCCAGTTTGGTATGAAACTAGTACCCTGAGGGGCTGCATCTTAGGTCTTTATCAGGAATTTATTTAAGTGGACTCTGTGGGGCAGTCCAAACATGCTGAAGATGCTGGGAAGCTGGTTTTTGGGACTCAGGCCAGCCATCTGGACCTTGGATCGAAATTTCTGCAGACACAATAAGCAAAGGATAAACGTCAAGGGAGCCAAGCTTTCTGCTCTTGTATCTCTGGGATGGAATCCATAAAATGTATGCATGGAAATAATGTGTCATTCCGGCCAGGTGCCTGATTCTATCTTCTTACTGACTTCAGTAGGGTCTCAGGAGGGGAAGGGCCAAAACACAGCATGAAAGACTGTCCCCTTGCTGTATCCAGCCCATCTGGATCTTGGAACTCTTAGGGAAGGGCCAGCTCTTGGGAGATGATTTGTCCTCCAGGCCCAGCTTCTGTCGGTCAGAGATTTAGAGACACTTGGAGCATGGGGCTGTATCCCTGAAAGATTGTATGACCCCTTTTAGTGCTAGCGGGCATTCAGGGGGAGTGTACACACTGTACTGTCCCTCCAAAGGGTGCTGCATGCATTCCCTTACTCAGCCATCCGGCAATACTGTGTAGCATGGAGGGTGGCTGGGATCCTGGCCATGCCCCTTCCTTCCTGCTTTGGGGTGGCATGTGCTTCTGGGGGCTTCTTGCAGTCCTTGCACTCCCGAAGCACAGGCAAAGGCATTGTCCTTGGTCCTTATATGGGGGCACAAGGGAGGAAGGCTTCATGTGCACTCTCTGGCACAAATCCATATCCTGACTGGGGACGATGGGGCTCCATTGTACAGTAATGGAAACATACACAGCATCCATCCCCAGTGTGTGCAGGGTCCAGTTCCACTGCCCATTGGGCACAGTGTCCATTCCACTGCACACAACGTCCATCCCCACTGTGTGCAGGGTCCAGTTCCACTGCCCACTGCACACAGCATCCATCCCACTGCACACAGCGTCCATCCCCATGTGTGCAGGGTCCAGTTCCACTGCCCACTGAGAACAGTGTCCATCCCAGTGCACACAGTATTCAACCCCACTGCACACAGCATCCATCCCTATTGCATACAGCGTTCAACCCCACTGCACCCAGAATCCATGCCCACTGCACCCCTCTTCACTGCACACAGCATCCTGCCCTACTACCCGTGTCATCCATGCTCATTGCATCCCTCTTCATTGCACACAGCATCCATCCCTATTGCACATAGCGTTCAACCCCACTGCACCCAGAATCCATGCCCACTGCACCCCTCTTCACTGCACACAGCATCCTGCCCTACTACCTGTGTCATCCATGCTCATTGCATCCCTCTTCACTGCACACAGCATCCATCCCTACTGCACTCAGTGTTCAACCCCACTGCCCATGGCATCCCTGGCCTTTTCACTGTGCACAGCGTCCATCTCCACTGGCCACTGCACACAGCGTCCAACCTCGCTGTACACTTCCCACAGCATCTATCCCCATTGAACCCCTCACCATGCACACTGTCCAACCCCACTGGATGCAGCATCCAGTCTTACTGTATCTCTCTCCACTGCACACAGTGTCCATCCCCTCTGGCTGCTGCATCCCTCCCCAAAGCGCATGGCGCACCCACCCCACTGCGCATGGCATACCCATCCCCACTGCCCACTAGCATGAGACTGGAAATATTGGTCACACAAAGGCTGCTTAAAGAGCATGAGTTTGTCTCTCTCACCAACAGAAGTTAGTCCAATAAAAGATTCCCTCCCCAACTGCGAATGTTCTTTTTTTTCCATATAACTATCTGATCCTTTTTGGAACCCTACTAAGCTCTTGTGATATCCTGTGGCTCTGAGTCCCACAGGTTAATTATCCATTGTATAAAACCAGATTTCCCTTTATCAGTTTGCCTTTTTTCCTCTTTCAGGGTAACCCGACTCCACCTTGTTCTTGTACTCTGAGACAGAGTAAACCATGGAGCCTGATTTACTCCTCTGGGCCATTTCTTGTTCCACAGACTCTCCCATAACCCCCCTCTCATTTGTCTGCTCACTAAACTAACCAGTCCCAGCCTTTATGTGGGAATCTTTCCATGAGCCAATCACCTCTGACCCCCCCGCCCCTATTCCTGCTCTCTCTTTTTTGAGACCCAGTGACACAGCTGCGTGCCATACTCCAGGGGAGGGCCCGCGCTGGATTATACAATGGCATTATCATTTTTTCCCGTACAGTTCTCCATTTCATTCCTTCTGCTCCCGTCTGTCCTGTTGGAATGTTACTGCATGCTGAGCAGTGCTTCTCAATGAGCTGCTCTGTGAAACCAGAGGCTTTTTCCTGAAAGCTTCTACACTCTGGAAAAGCAGATCTGGATCTGGCTCCAGACTTTGCCACTGACTCATAGCAAAGCAACCGCCCCATTGATTCTTTTGAGAGAAGACACTTCTGTGGTTCCTAATGTCCTGTAATCTGCATCCAGTGAGGGCTGTCCTAGGATGCATGTGATCAGATAAAAAGCATGTTTCCAAGAAATAATTGCACATGGAGTGACACAAATTTAGCAAAACATTATGGGGTAGTGGCCCTTCATAATCTCTCTTTTATGCCAATCTGCACAGAAATCAGGTGCTCAAGCTGCGTCCTGTCTCTTTCATACAATGCTCCTTTATTTCCTGGATACATACAAGGCCATCTTACCTCGGTCTCCACTTTGGGCTGGACCAAGAGCCTGGATCCAAACACCCCAACGTCAGCAGGGGCTTTGGGGTGCACAAAGAATGTGGGATCAGACCCTGCCAGCAAATGATTATGTGACAAGCTCCAAAAAGCAAATGTATGGAAAATAATAAAGTCGTATGTCATGATACACTTTTCCCCATGTGGGTGATATGTTAGTGACCTCTCAGCAATGAGCGCTTTGCAGTGAATGGACATCACTGTATAGCACTCACTCAGCACAGTGGGGTGTATTGACTGGCCTTTGTTAAACATGCAATAGATAAGTGCCCACTGGGGTAGTGCTGGTCATATTCCTCTTTGCTCCCCTATCAGATTAGTTGCAGAGAGGAGTAATGCACAGAACCATTATCAGATCAAAGCTCTATTCACTGGGGGCTCTCCACTTACTCAGATTCAGTGGAGAGTTCTTGGAGAGATGGAGCTTTTATATTTGCACGGCATCAACAAACTCATCCGTTGTGCTCCTCTTAGCCCTGTGGTTAGGGGGCCTCATGCTGATCTGTCTCGTGATGGTGTAAATCAGGAGTAGCACCTGTGTAATAGATGGAGCTGGGACAGCAAAAAACAGGTGAGAGAGAAGAATCAGGCCCTCAGTTCTCCAAAGCCATATTTTCAAAGACTGGCAGCTAAACTGTACCTGCACCTGCCAGTCAGGTACTCATTTATGCAAATATCCATCCTGCATATGGAAACACCCATTTCTGTGAGCAAACAACAGGCAGGTATCATGCTCTCAAGGGGTTTGCTGATCTTTGTGGTTTGGGTCCATGCGCCCCTTCTCCTCTTACTCAGCCACGGAGGTGCTCAAGCAATAGCCCGTAGCTGAGTTCATGTGAGCGATCAGCAGGGAGTTCTTGATGGAGGGTCTTTGACTCTGGACCCTGATCCCTTCCTTATTCCAGGTGACTCCAAGCTTGGTGACCTTGAGGGCTTCTGACAAAGACTATGGGTGAAATCCTGGCCCCATCGAAGTCAGGGGCAAAGCTCCCATTGACTTCAATAGGGCCAAGGTTTCACCCTATCTGGTCACTCAGGTGAAACGGGGAAGATAACTTACTGAGGAGCCCCTATTTCACACACATTTATCAAAAATATAGGGCCAGATCCTCAGCTGGTGTAACTCCATTGAAGTTAATGAGATTTTTGCCATTGACTTCTGTGGGACCTGGATTTCACCCATTATTTTCATCAGCTGTCCTAAAGGTTCCTAGTGGATAGAGCACTGGACTGGGACTCAGGTGACCCGGGTATAGATTCATAGAGTTTAAGGCCAGAAGGGATCATCAGATCATCTAGTCTGACCTCCTGTATATCACAGGCCAAGAAATGTCACCCAGTTACTGCTGGATGGAGTCCAACAATTTGTGCTTAGCTAAAACGGATCTGCCTGGACGGCATCCAGTCTGGACTGGAAGACTTCATGGGTTGGAGTATCCCCCACCTCCCTTGGCAATTTGTCCAAGGTTGATCGCCCTGACTATTGGAAATGTGCGCCTTACTTCTACTCTGAATTTGGCTGGCTTTGGCTTGCAGCCACTTTTGTTTCTTGTTCTGCCTTTTGCTACCAGATGAAAGAGCCTTGAGTACCCAGTACTTGGGTTCCATTCCTGGCTCTGCCACTGACCTGCTGGGTGATCTCAGGCAAGTCATAGCACTGCCTCTGTGCCTCAGTTTCCCCATCTGTAAAATGGGGGAAATGACACTGACCTGCTTTGTAAAGCGCTTTGAGACTAACTGAGGAGAAGTGTGAAGTCACCACCCTACCTATCCTTCTAAGAGAAGTCCCTTATTTGGTGCTGAATGTCCTGTGAGCTGTCTCCAGTGAGGAGCTACTGCCCCAGGAGGCATGTGACCAGATTCAAAGTAGGCTTCCAAGAAATAATCATATAAGATCTGGCCTAATATTTAAATGGCATCTCCACAGCTTCAATGTTTCTTTCCTCATTTGCTCACCAAAGTTTTCATTCACCAGGTGAAACCCTCCCGTGTCTCAGCAGCCTCCTCTTGCTGTCAAGCCCCAACTACAACGTGTTGGAAAACAACCCCACCCCTCTCCTAGGGACCAACCAAGATGTCTGAAACAACGGACTGTGGGAGGAGGAGGCAGCCCAAGGGAGACAACTTCCGTCTGTGCACAAACACTGGGAAAGGAAATGAGGAAAAAGATGTGCCTGGCTGTGAAACAGGATGTGCTATTAACAGGATCGTGTTTGAAATCAACCTGAGTGTAGCCACTGAGGATCTACTAACTCTAAAGAGGACTCACTGAATGATGGATCCCTGTTAGCAAACTCCTGTTACAGGGCACGCACGCGAGTTCTGGAAACCTGGGGTCTGCTCTGCTTCACCACTGTGTTACTCCAGTATTGCAGAGGCAAAGCTCCTTTGATCTCAGCAACAACCGTGCAAACCTGCAGTGGTGAATCAGCTCTCAGGGAACAAATGGGAGATGGAGTCACAGATATTACAGGTTGAAGAGACCTGTTAGGTCCCATCCAGTCCATCATGCAGGGGCTGATACAGCACTTTTTCCTAGGGGTTGATTCATTCTATTTTTCAACGGTCCAAGGGATGGGACTCCCTTCGCTTCCTTGGGAGACAATTGATTCACGGGGGAGCTGAGAGATTTTAAACGCGCCACAGCTCAGGAAGATCCTCTGCAAATATTCAGGCCCCAAAACATTTCATTTCAGCCGACTCTTTAGATCATCCTTCTCTCTCCCAGGTTACCAGTGCGATTCTATAGTTAACAACAGATGTCTGACAGAAATACTTCGGGATCTGATCCAAACTTATTGCCTTCTTGGGACTTGCCTGCCTGGGACTTAACCAACAACAAAATATAAAGTTCAGCCTAAGTTTCCCCCAGGGATTTTTCCTCTGCAGGATCTTTACCCCACTTTTGGTTCCCTTCTACCTCACAGAGACATTAAAACCCTTTTATACTCCTGGCTTGGAACTAGTAGGACCCCTAGAGTGAGTCAGCAGCAAAGCTCTGTCTCTTTATGCAGGGTCTGAGAACCTGGCCCCTGGTTAGAAGGCAATACCCATGAAAAGAAGTGTCCTATTTATAATGCTCATGAAGATTAACCGTGGCTCTCTCCCCTTTCTAACAGGAGTAGCCTTCTAAAGAAAGCAGATTTGTATGTAGAGAAGAGCAGGCCAGAATTCTGCAGGGCTGCTTCCTCCTCTGGCACTAGGCCAGGGGTGGGCAAACTGTGGCCCATGGGCTGCGTCCAGCCCATCAGACGTTTTAATCCAGCCCTCGAGCTCCTGCCAGGGTTTGGGGCTTGCCCCGCTCCACGCGGCTCTTGGAAGCAGCAGCATGTCCCATCTCCAGCTCCTACGTGTAGGGGCAGCCAGGGGGCTCCACATGCCACCCCCACAGCTTCCATTGGCCGGGAACCATGGACAATGGAAGCTGCAGGGGCAGCGCTGGCAAACAGGGTAGTGTGCAGAGCCGCCTGGCTGGTGCCACGCCTCTGTGTAGGAGCTGGAGGGGGGACACGCCGCTGCTTCCTGGAGGTGCTTGAGGTAAGTGCCGCCCCACCCTGCACCCCTGACCTCCTCCCACACCCCAACCCCCTGCCCTAGCCCTGATCCCCCTCCTGCCCTCCAAACCCCTCAGTCCCAGCCCGGAGCACCCTCCTGTACCCCAAACCCCTCATCTCCAGACCCACTCCAGAGCCTGCACCCGCAGCTGGAGCCTGCACCCCACCTGCATCCTAACCCCCTGCCCCAGCCCAGAGCCCTCCCCCCCAACACTCTGAAGTCCTCATTTCTGGCCCCACGCCAGAGCCCGCACCCCCAGCCAGAGCCCTGACCCCCTCCTGCACCCCAGCCCCCAATTTCGTGAGCATTCATGGCCCGCCATGCAATTTCCATACCCAGATGTGGCCCTCAGGCCAAAAAGTTTGCCCACCCCTGCACTAAGCAGAGGATTTTGGTGCACTGCACCATGGATTTGGTTTGCAGGCCCCCTGCACATAAAGGGGTAACAGCTTCCCAAAAGCCAGCATGCTCCTGCTTCCCTCCCCTGCATCCTTCCTCCCCTGCAGCACTCTGCTGCCGTCCAATCAGCTTGCTGACTTGTGGAGCAGATGGAACGGGCTGCCCCCGTTAGGCCAGACATCATGTACATCCCCCTGGTCCTGTTCCAGACATCTGCTGCTTCCACCAGAGCCTGAACTCCTTTTGCACAGCCTGCCTTCCTGCGTCCGCAGTGCTACTGAACATAGGGAAAGGAATGGAGAGGGGAAGGGGCACGGTTTCATCCTGGGCTTGCAGCAGCTCACTGCCGGGGAGGATGCAAGCTCTTAGACAAGGGACAACAACTTGGGTTGCCCCTGTGGGTCCATTTGGCTCAGGAGGAGCTCCAAAAGCCACCAACAGCTCTGGATCCAGGTCAGCTGGGTGAAGCGTGGGTGGGCGGGGGGAAAGTGAGGGAGAGAGACAGAGAATCTTTGTGAATCCAGAATGAAGACAATATGCCATCAGGTAGCTAGGCTGTGAACAGGGCTGGGAAAAGAGCACTCTGTACCATATGCTCTGGAGCCAATAACAACACTCAGCTCACACCTGGCATGGTTCGCCCACAGATTTCAAGGGACGGTTCCATTATCCCAAGTGTACAGGCTGGGAAACTGAGGCACAGAGCAGGGAAGTGATTTAGCAGCTCAGTAGCACAGACAGGAATAGAACCTCACTCTCCAGATGCCCTGCTCCACTGGAGCACACGCCCTCTCAGATGGAAGCCACCCGAGAAGCAGCGGTGAGGGCCCCAGTCCTGCATTCCTTGTGCACCCAGATCTCCCACTGACTTCCACAGGCATCTTGACCACTCAAGAAAACCAGGCTTGGTCTTAAGATATCGAATCTGCCCCCTGCTAGTGCAGGACTGTCCCCTACAGTACATCTTTGAGTGCTTTGGCCCGCCCAGTTTTAAACGTCCCACGCGATGGAGCTTCCCTCCCTCTCCCCCAGAAGACTTCCTCACACCCTGATGGATCTCACTAATATACTGTACCAGGGGCTGCCTTTTACAACATTTGCTTCACTCATTCTCCCTTGCTCTGCACATCCAGACTGCATCCAAATCCTGCCACTTCTTCCTTCCTAACCTAAGATCCTTCAATTCGTTTCTGTCCCAAAAACTAACTCTCTCATCCAGGCCCCCACATTTTATGCTTTGATGACAGCAACCTCTGCCTCCCTTATACCCCCTTTGCCACCTGAGCCTCTTATGAATTCAAGCACAGATAATCTCCCTTGCCCATCGCTCTGGCCACGTCACCTCCCTCCCCACTGGCTCAAACCCCTTCCCCACAGCGTGAGTTCAAATTGTTGTCCTCCCCTTCAAGACCTGCCCCTCCCCAGCCCTGCCACACCCTCTCCTGACTGAGGCGAAGGCAACTGCCTGAAACCCGATGGGAGAGAAATGGTGGCACGATGAGGAAATGGGGGAGCAGCGCAGCAAGGGAACAGGAGAGGGGGACTAAGGTGCAATGAAGGCAGCCAGAAATCCGGCCTTCTCTTTTACGTAGGGGAAGCCAGAAAGGGGGGAGAGCACAGAGGGAATGTGGGGAGTGGGGCTGGGTAGAGCTTGGGAGATGAGGACAAGAAGCTGCAGTGAGGGGCAGCCAATAATGGCATCAGGGAGTCTGGCAGCAAAGGGAGCAGCTTTCTGAGCAGCCCAGGGGAGAAGCAGGAAGCAGTTCTAGGAGCCAGGGCAAGCCATGGCCCAGGTGAGCTCTAGGCGGTTGCTGGCACCAACCAAGGGGAAGGACAGTGACTCAGAGGTGTTGTGCAAGTCGAGCTGATGGGAACTGCCAGGCTTGGATGTGGGGGGCAACCAAGAGCAGGGAATGGGTCGTGGTCCAAGACATGCTGGCTGGCTAGCGGGGAGGAGGAAGGCGTTGCTAACTGGGGGGACAGGGAGTGCAACGGGGGGCATAGTGAAGGGTCTAGCATGGAGGGGAATTAATTATTCCAGGTGAGGAATGAGGTAAATGGATGGAATCAAGAACAAGGAAAATTAGCCGGAACATTAAGAGAAATTTCCAAGCAGTGAGGTGGATCCAGCTGTGGAGCCATCGCTCAAGGGAAAGGCAGGGTATCCCCTTCGTTAGGGTATTCCCTTCATCAGGGCAATTAAACCTCTGTGGGACAGGGCACAGGGACACAGACTGTGAAGAGCAGTCCTGCACTGGCCCAGGAAAAAGACTGGGTGGTTTAATCGGCCTCTTCAGTCTGGATTCCCCCTCCTACTGGTTGTAAGTCAAGTCACTGGAGTTACTCCTGATGGATCCAGCGCAGGGGAGCAGAGGATCAGGCCCCGTGATATTTTGACTGGCAGAGATAATCCCTGTCCTGGCAGGGAGGGACAGGCTAGGGTGGGGGTGCTCACTGAGGTGACAGCTTGCCTGGTAGTTCATTCAGGTTAGTGCAATAATTATCGATCCCTTTAGAGCTGAGAGGAAATGAACAAGGAGGCCAATTTTCAATTTCCAAGCTGTGTAAAACCAGTTTCTAGCTAATAGCCTGTGAATAAATCTCTGCCAGCCCGATTACTCCTTAATTAATATTATTAGCTATGATAAACATTTCTAGGCCTTCACAAGGCTGGAGCTCATCTGTTGCTGACTTCCCACCCAGTCAACCTGGAGGTGCTGACACTGCCAGAAAGAACACTCTCTCTCTTGCCCCCAAGTTGGGGTCACCTCCCCTCTCAGAACCCTGGGCAAATTCCCGTTCAGGTGATTAAGTTCTGCCCACTTATGATAAATGGTTCCTTTATTTTCAGCTGGTAATATAAACAGCTGCCATGTTCCACTGCATTTCAGTGGTGGGTGGTGTCGATCAGAAATTGGTTTTGTGAAGGATTTTGGAATTTGACAGGTGTTTCCATTTTGCAGGGTTTGAAATGGAGCTGTTTTCTCGGTTGTGTGTGAAATTTTCCACTACATTTTAATAGAATTTTTTTGGAAATCTTTTGTTCACTGACTTGTAAGGAATCAGTGCTCAGTTTTGTATTTAGAAATGCAGTTCTCAGCAAATAAAAGATGTAGATCATTGTGGAAAATGACTGATAAATACTATGGTAAAAATATTGCAGAAAATGTCACAAAAACTTGAAAATGTTGATAATTTTTCTATTGTTTGGAAAAAAAAGAGCCATTTTTCAACACAAACACAGTGTGATAAAATTCGACCCACTAATGATGGCTTGAGTGATTCCTGGATATATAACTTATCATATATGCTAGGACCCCGTCAAAGACAATGCACTAAAACCAAATACAGTGGAGCCCCCAACCCTCTACAGGAGGCTCAAAGATGGGAAATCTTCATTCTCAGCACAGATTGTTTGAGGGGCCAGTGTTTAGATTCTGATCTGTACAAGGTGCAGACCAGGGCTGTTTTGGTTTGAGAATGAATCAGAGTTCAGCATCCTATCCAAAAACAGTGAAACCTCATGAGCTGCTTTCTTGAGAGCACAGCCCCAAATGTCTGAGATCCCGTGAGATCAGCTGTTCTCATGAAATTCTCACTGCCGGGAGTTGAAATTTCCCAAGGTTCCATCCACATCTGAGTCATCAACATCTTCAAATGCGCATAGTCTACCGAGAAGCCCACTTGACTATGGTTGATAGCACTGAACCAGTATCGGAATGGCAGACCAGAAATGAAGTCCCATCCTGGTGTGGATCCAATGCCCCACTCCAATCACCCACATTCCAGAAGTGTACAGATGTGAAGTACCAGGTCTGGCCTGTCTCCAGATTACAGTGAAGCTGAAGCCTGAATCCTTTGCATGAGCCCACATCAAAATCCAGATGCCACCCCCTAGATCTCTGGGGAAAGTCAAAGCCAGGGTGAGATCTGAACTCTGTACTTCGTTGCATTACTTCACACTGCGCAAATGTCAATTGCAGTGACTGTTAAACCTCAAGTGAAAGGGAAGTTTTTCTATGGGGAAAAATAATCCAGAAAGTACAATACAGTCACAGAGATCTACCAGACTATCTGCATTCTTATATCGGCACCCATCACTGCAGCACCTGAGCCTAAGCCACAAAGTTCAGAGTGGGATTCAGAACCAGACTTTCCCAACTTCTCCCCAGACTGGAGTGTTTCATCTCCAGCTTCTTGGGCCAGGCCCCTCTCAATACAAAAGCAAATCAATCTCTGATTGATCCATTTTGTGTGTGCATCATAGTGAACAGGAAACAAGTTGCTGGGTGAATATTTTCCACAGCAGAATAGTTTGCTCACTCTGATTCGTGGGGTCAGATTATTCAGATTTGGGCACCACATTCCCAAATCCTCCATGTTCTATGCATTTCAGCATGAAAACTCATGCCACAAAAGGTCCTGTTCCTATGTCTCCTGCCATGCATCCAATCAGGGCACAGCATAAGGCCTTGCTTATACATAAAAGTTGCACTGCTTTAACCATACAGCGTGGAAGCAGTTAATGCTGGTATAAAAGTGCTTATTCTAGTTTATCTTATTCCGATATGGGAAGGGGACTAAGCTATAACACAGAATAGCTGCATCCATACTAGGGGTTGTACCAGTGTAATTATATGAGTAGAAAACCACATCCCTACCTTAGGTAATCAACAACAAAGGGTCAACAAAAAACAGTTTACAAACATCCTATGGGCCCAAAATGATTTATTCAACTATTGAGCAGACAATTCTACTCTGACGCCATTGTCAAGATTCAGCTCTGTACAAGGTACAGACCAAGGCTGTTTAGGTTTGAGAATGAATCAAAGTTCAGCGTCAGATCCAAAGACAGTGAAACTGCAGCGACTCAAGATTGGGGAGCCATTGCTTATGCCTAGAAAACCAAGCAGCACAGAGATCCAGTTCCTTCTTGTTAGGAGGTTTTATCCCCCTCCCATGCTCTAAGCTACAAACTCAGCTGATGGAGGAATCCACATGAATGATTCATCTTCATGAGGGGAAGAGCAGAGCTACAAAGTCTTTTGCCCTCTTTAATGTTCCACAATAGTCTGTCTAGTGTTGATGGGCCTTCCTTCCTGGCCAGGACATAATACCTTCTGTTGGAGATCAGCGCTTCACACTAGTTAATGACTCTCTGCTGCCTGGTGAGTTGCAATGTCACAGAGGCTAATAACACAAATACTTAAATATTACCTTACAATATGGGATACAGACACTACAAGTGAGATTAATTCAGGCAGCAACTCACAAACATTAACTAAAGTCTAAACACTAAACATGCTCTTATCATTCTAATCCCTATTTTAACAACGCTACACACAGGGGAGCCAGACTGTGTTCAGGGAGGACATGGGGACCTTGACATGAGCTGGCACCTGGTCTGCCAGCATCACAGCCACAGTGACAGGTGACCCTATACAAGCCTAATCAGTTAAAAGGAAACTGGGATCAGTTCACAGACGATTCATTAACCTAAACAGGGGTGACATTCATTATGCACATAGCAAATAGTATGATAGTCTCTATTAAGTATGCACAATTCCTTAGCACAGTGAGTATTGCTGTGCATAAACAGGGCTGGAAAAGAAAGAGAGACAGTTAAGGAATAGTGTGTGAGGCAGCGTTTAGACAGAGAGGTATTTTAAGTGTTAGCCATGAAGATTCCTGCACCCAGAATATCCCTCTCCCGTACCTCCTTCTCTCCTTAGCTTGATGTTATACAGAACAGAGCTCCGTTGTTAGCACAAATCCACTCTCAGAGTTTGTTTAGAAAGTCTATTAACATGGTGTACATTCTTGCGAGGATGCACACGTTTGGTGCTGGACGTGCTCCGAGTTCATGCTTTACAAAGCAGATGAGGAGCGAACACATCTCATTACAACCTCAGCGCAACCTCACACCCTGTCAAGTTTTATTCCCTCTTTAATGCTCCCGGGACTTAGACTCAATGTGAGTGCCTATTCAATGTCTCCATCCAGCTCTCTGATCCATCTGGGTGTGCCTCACTGTCCGTATCAATCAGGCAGCCAGTATGTCAGGATCTGGAGAAGCAGAAGTCAGCCTCCATGGTTTATTCAAACTAAGGCTTGCCAACAGAGCTGTATTATCAGATCTCCACCACTCTCTTCAGCATGGCATACTGTACTCTCCACCAGTGCACCCGCACACTACACCACATGGGATGGCAGAGGGGTACATTGTTAACATTAGGTGAGCAAAAAGAATGGAGACGAGATGAAAAAATCCATTCCCACTACTATAATAATTATACTTAGCACTTATCTTCAAAGCACTGTACCAACATTAACTAATTAATCCTCCCAAAGCCCTCTGGGAGGAAGAGAAGAATTACAACTTCCATTTTAGGAACAAATATGAATGATAGATAGTTTGATAGATACATATATACACTGAGGCGAGATCTTTATGATAGTTCTGTACTTCAGACTGCGGGTTTTTAAATATTGTAAAAGTGCCCAGGCCAATTACCCTTATATTTGAAATGAAATAGAACAGGTTGGAGGGAATAGATAGACAGGATGAATAGCTAAATCAGATAGATTGGATAGGTAAATAGATCAGATAGAAAGGCTGGATAGGTAGTTAGACAGAACAGATAGATGGGATGGCTAGATTAGAAAGACGAGTCAGACAGACAGGTCTACAAGTCGGATCCAGTAGTGGAATACAAATAAGGTCAGTAACCCCCACCCCAAAAGTGCCAGAGGAGTGTGGAGTTCTGCGTGGATATGTCTGCTGGGTTAGAATGCAGCAGCTGGTATATGGCACCCGTTAGTTTCTACTCATCAGAATGTATGTACAAGCAGGAACAGCCCTAGCCATTTTGCTGGTTAGGGCAAAAAATGTTTTGAGTGCCCTCCCCCAAGCAGCTGAGCCAAGAAATCCCCAAAACCCATCCTCCCATTGCCAATCAGCCGAGCAAAAACAGCCAGCCAATCACAGCAAACTAAAATACCAAAAAAAGAGCAGCACTGCAGTCCGGCACCCCCTGGAAGCTGGCACCCAGGGCAGCTGCCCTGCTCGCCTGCCCCAGAACCGTCCCTCAGTACAGACCTGATGCCTGTTAGCAGAACAGTATTTTGTGATGCAGAGAGAGATCCTGGTAATCCTGGTAAGTGGATGGAGTCAGCCAGCGTGATCCAAGAGCCAAGCGGGCTTCACCAAAGGGCTCGTCTTCCAGATCTTTATAATTGGACTTGAAGAGCCCCAGCAAAACGCTGCTAACAAAGCCGACAAGCCTTGCTCAGCCTGGAGACTGGGGTGTCTCTTGCAGGAGAGGAGAGCCAGGCTCTGATGTAATGGTGACAGGGCCTGATCCAACACCCACTGAAGTCAGGAGAAAGACTAATTGCACCGGGCTTTGGATCAGGTCTATAAAGGGGATGTGCTATTCAGGCTGCTGGACAGAGCCAGGACCCTACAGTTCTCTCTTCTGGGCTCCCTAGTGCATGGACTGACTGCATTGCCCAGTGTCTTTTGTAAATCCTGGCCTGGATTTAGCAGTCATACAATGGATTGGTGGGTACACTACAGAGATCAACCATCAGGTGCACATTCTAGCTCCTCAGAGGCTTTGGACTATCATGGAGTGGATGCGCTCTGCACTGCTTCAGCCAGTTGTTCTGCCTCCCGACCCTGCCTGCTATGTCTGCAGATCAGGATGAGGCTTTCTTCCAGCAGCTCGCGGAAGCTACTAGATCGCATGCCCTGGTTCTCATGGGTGACTTTAATTTTCCTGATATCTGCTGGGAGAGCAATACAGCGGTGCATAGACAATCCAGGAAGTTTTTGGAAAGCGTAGGGGACAATTTCCTGGTGCAAGTGCTAGAGGAGCCAACTGGGGGGGAGCTTTTCTTGACCTGCTGCTCACAAACCGGGAAGAATTAGTGGGGGAAGCAAAAGTGGATGGGAATCTGGGAGGCAGTGACCATGAGTTGGTTGAGTTCAGGATCCTGACACAGGGAAGAAAGGTAAGCAGCAGGATACAGACCCTGGACTTCAGGAAAGCAGACTTCGACTTCCTCAGGGAACGGATGGGTAGGATCCCCTGGGGGACTAACGTGAAGGGGAAAGGAGTCCAGGAGAGCTGGCTGTATTTCAAGGAATCCCTGTTGAGGTTACAGGAACAAACCATCCCGATGTGTCAAAAGAATAGTAAATATGGCAGGCGACCAGCTTGGCTTAACGGTGAAATCCTAGCGGATATTAAGCATAAAAAAGAAGCTTACAAGAAGTGGAAGGTTGGACATATGACCAGGGAAGAGTATAAAAATATTGCTCTGGCATCTAGGAATGAAATTAGGAGGGCCAAATCGCACCTGGAGCTGCAGCTAGCGAGAGATGTCAAGAGTAACAAGAAGGGTTTCTTCAGGTATGTTGGCAACAAGAAGAAAGCCAAGGAAAGTGTGGGCCCCTTAATGAATGAGGGAGGCAACTTAGTGACAGAGGATGTGGAAAAAGCTAATGTACTCAATGCTTTTTTTGCCTCTGTCTTCACGAACAAGGTCAGCTCCCAGACTGCTGCGCTGGGCATCACAACATGGGGAATAGATGGCCAGCCCTCTGTGGAGAAAGAGGTGGTTAGGGACTATTTAGAAAAGCTGGACGTGCACAAGTCCATGGGGCCGGACGAGTTGCATCCGAGAGTGCTAAAGGAACTGGCGGCTGTGATTGCAGAGCCATTGGCCATTATCTTTGAAAACTCGTGGCGAACCGGGGAAGTCCCGGATGACTGGAAAAAGGCTAATGTAGTGCCAATCTTTAAAAAAGGGAAGAAGGAGGATCCTGGGAACTACAGGCCAGTCAGCCTCATTTCAGTCCCCGGAAAAATCATGGAGCAGGTCCTCAAAGAATCAATCCTGAAGCACTTACATGAGAGGAAAGTGATCAGGAACAGTCAGCATGGATTCACCAAGGGAAGGTCATGCCTGACTAATCTAATCGCCTTCTATGATGAGATTACTGGTTCTGTGGATGAAGGGAAAGCAGTGGATGTATTGTATCTTGACTTTAGCAAAGCTTTTGACACGGTCTCCCACAGTATTCTTGTCAGCAAGTTAAAGAAGTATGGGGCTGGATGAATGCACTATAAGGTGGGTAGAAAGTTGGCTAGATTGTCGGGCTCAACGGGTAGTGATCAATGGCTCCATATCTAGTTGGCAGCCGGTGTCAAGTGGAGTGCCCCAGGGCTCGGTCCTGGGGCCGGTTTTGTTCAATATCTTCATAAATGATCTGGAGGATGGTGTGGATTGCACTCTCAGCAAATTTGCAGATGATACTAAACTGGGAGGAGTGGTAGATACGCTGGAGGGCAGGGATAGGATACAGAGGGACCTAGACAAATTGGAGGATTGGGCCAAAAGAAATATGATGAGGTTCAATAAGGATAAGTGCAGGGTCCTGCACTTAGGACGGAAGAACCCAATGCACAGCTACAGACTAGGGACCGAATGGCTCGGCAGAGTTCTGCGGAAAAGGACCTAGGGGTGACAGTGGACGAGAAGCTGGATATGAGTCAGCAGTGTGCCCTTGTTGCCAAGAAGGCCAATGGCATTTTGGGATGTATAAGTAGGGGCATAGCGAGCAGATCGAGGGACGTGATCGTCCCCCTCTATTCGACATTGGTGAGGCCTCATCTGGAGTACTGTGTCCAGTTTTGGGCCCCACACTACAAGAAGGGATGTGGATAAATTGGAGAGAGTCCAGTGAAGGGCAACAAAAATGATTAGGGGTCTGGAACACATGACTTATGAGGAGAGGCTGAGGGAACTGGGATTGTTCAGTCTGCAGAAGAGAAGAATGAGGGGGGATTTGATAGCTGCTTTCAACTACCTGAGAGGTGGTTCCAGAGAGGATGGTTCTAGACTATTCTCAGTGGTAGAAGAGGACAGGACAAGGAGTAATGGTCTCAAGTTGCAGTGGGGGAGGTTTAGGTTGGATATTAGGAAAAACTTTTTCACTAGGAGGGTGGTGAAACACTGGAATGTGTTACGTAGGGAGGTGGTAGAATCTCCTTCCTTAGAAGTTTTTAAGGTCAGGCTTGACAAAGCCCTGGCTGGGATGATTTAATTGGGGATGGGTCCTGCTTTGAGCAGGGGGTTGGACTAGATGACCTCCTGAGGTCCCTTCCAACCCTGATATTCTATGATTCTATGATCACGGACAGTGCATGTTGCCCCACTGTTTGATAGGAGGCTTTGCTCAGACACCACCACAACAGAGGCTGACCAAGGCAAGGTCAGAGAAACTGTTCCAATATCACCTCCGAGCGTCTCAGCCCGGACCCTCAGTTACACAAAGGCCCCGTTATGCTGCTCTGGCAACATGAAGGGACCAAAATGAGACCTCTGAGAATGCCCCTGGCACAGGGGTCTCCCTGGCTAGTGTGGAGCTGGTGGGAGGGTTCTATGCCAGCCCCACGGCCAGCTTCTGCTGTGGGGGGTGGATGAGCAGCATGGATGGGTGCACTGAGCCATAGCTACTCCCTGTTTGCTCTGTTTTCCAGGGTCCATAAGGGGCCATGGGAAGCAGAGTGTAGGTTAGAGCAGCCCTGAGGGCTGGGGGCTGGGCAGGTCCTGCATGGCCCCAGAATTCAAGGGGTCTGATTCTCTGTTGCCCAACCCCTAGCAAAGCCATTCACACCAGAGTGTTTTACACCAACTTTGCACAGTGTAGATCAGTGGTTCTCAAAGCCGGTCCGCCGCTTGTTAGATGCGGTGGGATCTAGTTACTACAGATAATTCTTTCCTGGGTATCTGGCTGGTGAATCTTGCCCACATGCTCAGGGTTTAGCTGATCACCATATTTGGGGTTAGGAAGGAATTTTCCTCCAGAGCAGGTTGGAAGAGGCCCTGGGGGTTTTTTGCCTTCCTCTGTAGCATGGGACATGGGTCACTTGCTGGAGGATTCTCTGCACCTTGACATCTTTAAACCAAGATTTGAGGACTTCAATAGCTCAGACATAGGTGAGAGGTTTATTGCAGGAGTGGATGGGTGAGATTCTGTGGCCTGCATTGTGCAGGAGGTCAGACTAGATGATCATGATGGTCCCTTCTGACTATAATATCTATGAAAAGCTCCAGGCGTGCTGGACCGGTTTGTTTACCTGCTGCTCCTGCAGGTTCAGCCAATTGCGGCTCCCACTGGCCGCGGTTCGCCGCTCCAGACCAATGGGGGCTGCGGGAAGTGGCGCGGGCCAAGGGACGGGCTGGCCGCCCTTCCCGCAGCCCCCATTGGCCTGGAGTGGCGAACCGCGGCCAGTGGGAGCCGGCCGAACCTGTGGATGCGGTAGGTAAACAAACCGGTCAGGCCCGCCAGGGGCTTTCTCTGCACAAGCGGCGGACCGGCTTTGACAACCACTGGTGTAGATGACTCCTCAAGGGGCAGGCCCAGGCAGTGTTAGCTTGGCTTAAAGCCACCTTTGCTCTCCCTCCGCCCCTCTTCAAGCCCTGTCCCACGTGCAGGAACAGAGTAACTGAGAATCAGTGGTGTAGGCACCACTGACTTCAGGAGAGTCACCCATAGGCTGTGGTGGGCAGAATCAGGCCCCTGCTATTTGTGTGTTAGGAGCCCCCTGCTCTTTCAGATGTGTTTGCTGCGTGGGACTCTCCCATAGGCCACTTTCCCAAAGGAGACAACTGCCCCCCGCCCCCTCAAATCCGGAATAGTAGCAGCTCAACACCCAGCATGGAATGGAAACAGAAGTGAGGCAGCTTCTCTGTTGTGAGTGGTCACGAGACTCCTTAGCGAGTTTAACAGGCTGGCCTTTCTCGGTGGGATAAGACATGTTAACTGCTCCTCATCTCATGACCTGCTGCAGCTCCCCCCAGTCTGGTTAGATCCATGGGAAACAAAGGGAGACAGCGCTGCTAAGACAGTCCTCATAACACCTGCCAAAGGCCGTTTATGTGGCTCCTGCACTGTGGTGAGAAGCAGAGTCCTCCTTTCTCTCTCCTCGCCCCCCACCCCCATCTGCATAGGTTCTTGCCTGCTGTCCTGATGCGATTGTTGGCTGCCTGCTCTGACACTGGTCAGAAGCTGGTGGAAGTACAGCGCAGGGGATGATGTCGATGGGGAGAGTGGAAACAATTTTAGTCCCTGTCGCCACCAGCCCTTGAGCAGAGCGGAATGGGTTATCTACATAGCCCCTGACGGGTCCCCTGCACAACTGCCTGATTTGTGCTCTGATGGCCAGACCCAGAAATGCTCGTGATCTGCATAGACTCCCTATATCTGAAAAAAGACTGGAGATAAATTCTTCTGGAGGCAGGGTGGCTGCTGTGTGGGTGTTTGTCCCTTATTCCCTCCTTCCAGTTAATTATTATTAATTATTGTAATTTGTATTGCAGCAGCGTCTATGAGGCCCAGTCATGGACCATTGTGCAAGGAGCTGTGCAAACACAGACCTAAAGACAGTCCCCCCCTTAAGAGAGCTTGCAATCTAAGTGGTTTTAATTATATTTTGTTAGTCCCACCTTGACTTTAAGAGGCAACTTGTCCAGTAGAGACAGCTCTGGGCTGGGAGTGAGGAGACCAGGTATCTATTTCTACCTTGCCTTGCTGTGTAACCTTGGGCAAGTCATTTCAGCTCTCTGTGCTTCTTTCCCCCATCTAGTTAAAATGAGGAGAAGCGTTCTGTTCCCAGCTTTCTAAAACTGCAGAACTAGAGTAGAAACCTGCTACGGTTCATGTAGGAAGTCATATCGTTATAGAAATAAAAGGCAGCGTCATTATGGAGGAAGCATTGCAGGTGGAACACAGCTTCTTGCAGAACGATGACAGAATCCAAATTTCTTTCAGTGTTCGCATGAATAAATCTGCAAGGCACTGAGATACCACAGGGAGAGGATAGCTAGATTAGATAGATAAATTAGATAGATGTCCAGCAGGCATGTTCTGACATTCCAAACCAGGCAATGTGCAAAGAGAAGGCTCCTGCTGTCTGATGGTCTATTCAAGCTGGGCGGATATCTGGTATGCCACTATGACTACTACTTTGCACTTACATTGCACCTTTCATCCAAGGCTCGCAAAGTGTTTTACTAAATTAATTAATGAACGCCCCCCCCCAAGCTCCCCTTCATGCTGGTAAGTACCACTGTTCCATTTTATGGAGGATGGATCCAGGCGGCAGTCAGAGGTGTAACTGCACGCGTAGACATACCTGTGCTAGCTTTGATCTAGCTAGCTCGATTAACAACACTAGCGAAGAGGCAGCAGTATGGGCTGTATAACCCCACCCAGGATCCTGGATGGGTACTTAGGTGGCTGGCCCATGCTGCCACCCAGGCCACCGCAGTTTCACTGCTATTGTTCTTCAAGCTCGGCTAGATCAAGGCTGGCTCACCCATGTGAACACAAACTGCAGTCACACCTCTGATTACAGTGTAGACATACCCAGAGATAGGAAGGGCCTTGCCCAAGCTCAGAGAATGAGTCACTGAGAGCTAGGAACAGAGCCCAGGAGTCCTGATACCTATTCCACTGCTCTTGACTATTAGGCTATGTTGCCTGTACAGGCTCCTGCAGGTCTGCAAGATACCTGGCCCTCTCAGGAGGTGAGGCACTGGAATTATGCAGGTATCCAATAGACCCTGGCACCAGGTTCTGGTGCTACTGGTCACACAGAAGGCAGATGTAGGGCCTATTAATTGCTGACGTGTGTCTCTTTTACGCCAGCTGGGGACCATAGGGCAGCCATAAGTCACACCCTCTGGGAATAAGTTGGCGCAAGGGATCTCTTCATCCAGGTGCTGAACTAGGGTGTTCTGGGGGCAGGTTGGATGAGAAACGCAGCAATTCTGGGAGTGGGCCAGAGGAAGGATGGGTTGGCTAGGAGGATGGCCAGGCCAGACCTGGCAACGTTCTGCAGGGGTCATTGAAACCAGACTCCAACTTGGGCTGCCTTAGCCTGTGCTGGGGCTGCACCGGCTCTCGTGAACCCTGGCTAGATACAAGTGCACACTGCACCAATACAGACATGAGTCTCCCTTATAAAATTCCCTTTAAGAACATAAGAGCTGCCCTACTGGGTCAGATCATGGTCCCTCTAATCCAGTGTCCTGTTTTCCAACAGTGGCCTATACCAGAGCTTCAGGGGGAGTGTCCAGAACAGGGCAATCACAGAATGATCCTCCCACATCTTCCACTCCCAGCTTCGGGCAGTCAGAGGTTCAGTGTCCCCCCAAGCATGGAGTTGCATCCCTGATCCTCTTGGCCAATAGCCATTGGTGGACCTATCCCTCATGAACATATCCAGTTCTTCTCTGAACCCAGTTATACTTTTTGCCATCAGAGCACCGCATGGCAATGAATTCCACAGGATAATTGTGCAAGGTGATGAAGTGATGAAGTGAGCTGTAGCTCACGAAAGCTCATGCTAAAATAAATTGGTTAGTCTCTAAGGTGCCACAAGTACTCCTTTTCTTTGTGCAAGGTGTGAAAGAGCACTGCTTGTTTGTATTAAACCTGCTGCATATTCATTTCATCAGCTCACCCCTGGTTTTTGAATTGTGTGAAAGGATAAATAACACTTCTCTGGTCACTTTTTCCACATCATTCGTGATTTTATAGACCTCTCTAAAATCCCCTCTTTGTTGTCTCTTTACTAAGATGAACAACCATAAGCTTTTTAGTCCCCACTCATATGGAAGCCATTCCATATGCTTGATCATCTTTGCAGTCCTCTGAACCTTCTCCAGTTCCACTATATTCTTTATGAGATGGAGTGACCAGAATTGGACACAGTATTCAAGATGTGGGCTCACCATGTATTTATATAACGGCATTATGATATTTTCTGTGTTCTTTTCTATCCTTTTCTTAATAGTTCCTAAATAATGCTTAAGCTTTTTGACCACTACTGTGCATGAAATAGACATTTTCAGAGAAGTATCCACAGTGACTCCAAGATGTCTTTCTTGAGTGGTAACAGCTAATTTAGAATCCATCATTGTATATGTATAGTTGGGATTATGTTTTTCAATGTGCATTACTTTGCATTTATCAATATTGAATTTCATTTGCCATTTTGTTGTCCAGTCACACACCTCTGTAACTCCTCACAGTCAGCTTTGGACTTTACTATCTTGAATGATTTTGTATCATATGCAAACTTTGCCACCTCATTACCCCTTTTCCCATTATGAATATGTTGAACAGCACTGGTCCCAGTACAGACCCCTGGGGAACACCACTATTTCCCCTTCTCCATTGTGAAAATGGCCATTTATTCCTACCCTTTGTCTCTTATCCTTCAACCAGTTACTGAACCATGAGAGGACCTTTCCTCCTATACTATGGCTACTTAGTTTCCTTAAGAGCCTTTGGTGAGGAACCTTGTCACAGGCTTTCTGAATATCTAAGTACACTATATTGACTGGATCACCCTTATCCACATGCTTGTTGACTCCCTCAAAGAATTCTAATAGATTGGTGAGGCATGATTTCCCTTTACAAAAGCTGTGTTGACTTTTCCTCAACATATTGTGTTCATCTATATGTGTGATAATTCTGCTCTTTACCTTAGTTTCTACCAATTTACATAGTACTGAACTTAGGCCTGCAATTGCCAGAATCACCTCTGGAGACCTTTCTGAAGGTTAGCATTACATTAGCTACCCTCCAGTCATCCGGTACAGAGGTTGATTTCAGTGATAAGGTTGCATACTGTAGTTAGGAGTTTTGCAAGTTTGTATTTGAGCTCCTTCAGAACTCTTGAGTGAATACCATCTGGTCTGGGTGACTTATTACTTTTTAGTTTATCACTTTGTTCTAAAACATTTTCTATTGGCATCAGTTTGAGATAGTACTTCAGATCTGTCACCCCAAAAGAATAGCAGTGATATGGGACTCTCCCTCACCCCCATGCTTTTCAGTGAAGTCTGATAAAAGAATTCATTAACTTCCCTGCAATAGCCTTCTCTTCCCTGAGTCCCTCTTCTCTTTTTCTCCTTTAACACTGCTGTCATCTAGCAGCCCCTCTGCCTGTATGGTAGCAGGAAACAGGGAAACATGTAAACAAGGGAGTTTGTTTCTTAAGTAGAAAAGGAGTACTTGTGGCACCTTAGAGACTAACCAATTTATTTGAGCATAAGCTTTCGTGAGCTACACCTCACTTCCTCTACCCACTGTATTTTCCACTGAATGCATCCGATGAAGTGAGCTGTAGCTCAGGAAAGCTTATGCTCAAATAAATTGGTTAGTCTCTAAGGTGCCACAAGTCCTCCTTTTCTTTTTGCGGATACAGACTAACACGGCTGCTACTCTGAAACCTGTTTCTTAAGTATAATTGTGATTGTGAATTTAATCAGGAGCTTGTCCCTTTGGGGGCAGGCTCTGCTCAGGTACAGGGGTTGCCCTCAGCACCAGCAGGGTAACCAAGAGAGCTGAGAAGCCGGGGCGCAGTTTTGCTATGCAGAGTTCACAAGAGATGGTGCCCCCCACCCCTTCCCCAGTTAGCCAGAAGGTGGCCAGAGCATGCGCTGCAACCGGTAAAAAACCACTCTCTGTTATTTTAATGAACACTTTCTAAAGAATCCAAACTCCATGTTTGTGAAATAAAGACAGGCCAGATTCTCCAGTATGATCCAGCCCCTTTGTGCCACTCAGGGCATGCCAAGGGGCTGGATTTCAGCTATAAGCAGCCAGCAAAGAATGCTCTAAACCTGGCAGTGGCAGTTCCTGTACCAGCCACTCCTCACCCAACACAGGGAGGGGGGAGGCTGAGGGACACAGTGAGGGTATGTTGAAGGGATGCTCCACACTGCCAAACTTCCATGGGGATAGGGTCCATTAGCTCCTGGGCTGCTGTACCAGATGCCAGGACTGGGCTGGAGCAGAGTCAAGGACTTGTAACCAGCTTCCTGCCAGATCTCCCTGTCCTTTGTATGGAGTAGAGCTCAGGCCCAGGGACAACGTGAGCCCTAAAAGGTTCAGGGCCAGATTCAGGCACAACGCAAGGGAGTGCAGTGCTTTGGACTTCACACTTACACCAGGATGGGGCATCTCCCGTGAAGGCAATGACTCAGGCTACGGGTCTGAGCTGGCTTTATGCATGACAGGCCTGCTTGGCAGACCAACCTCATTGACACCCCTTAGAGCACAGGAGCATCTCGCACTTGTGGCAGAAATGGGCCTAGTCAGTTCTCCCCCAGGAGAAGGCCTAGAGCAGTCTGACCAGGCATCGTCTTGCTCCCTCTAAGCTCGCGATGCAGCATGATCCCACCCACCCCAGGACAGGGACTGTAGGTGTGTGTGCTGAGCAGGAGACCACCCACCCCACTCTGGGTGACCTATGTCCCTCCAGGGGTAATTACAGATATAACACAGATACAAGCTGAGTCAAACACTGGGTTTGTCAAAGGGCTGGCCCACGGGATGACCATCGGTGTGATCTGTACAGTACTTACACAAGCCAAGGAGTGGACATTGAGATCCCATTCTCTGGAGCTGAAGTTAATTGCCCCCAGGTGACAGGGAAGAAATTTCCTACCCTGCACAGCATGGCACAGCTGGGTGGAGCATTAGGAGGATTTATCTGCCTGGTTCTGAGGCACCAGAGACTCTGGACTGGACAGGACAATGGTTGATCTAGGGTGGCACATTTTGTGCTCCTATCAGAAAGGTTTTGTGGCACCCTCTGAGGCAGTGGCTGCTAATTGGCTTTGGTTCGTCACTGGATTTCTTCAAGGAAAAGCATTGTGGCCTGAAACCTGTAGCAAGGGGCTTAGGTTTCTAAAACCAGAAAGGGAGTGAGCCAAGTCAAGGATGGATGCCCTGTGAAGACAGGAACTGGCAGGGGATAGGCCAGAAGATCTAGTACAGGGGTGGCCAACCTGTGGCTCCGGAGCCACGTGCGGCTCTTCAGAGGTTAATATGCAGCTCCTTGCATAGGCGCCGACTCTGGGGCTGGAGCTACAGACACTAACTTTCCAACATGGGGGGCTGCTGACGTCTTATTGTGGCTCTTTGGCAATGTACATTGGTGAATTCTGGCTCCTTCTCAGGCTCTGGTTGGCCACCCCTGATCTAGCAGATCGCTTTCAGCTCTAACTTCTATGGTACCAGAGTCAAGGGAAGCCTGCTGAGCCTTGAAACCCTTTTATGCCTAACAAATGTAAAAAAGGGGGTTCTGGTTTGGTCCTTTTGCTGCCTTATTTCTGCAGGATGCGCAGAGGCACTGGGAATAAATTTACCAATGCTATTACTGCCCTGTCTTCTCTGCCATTTTATAACAAACACCCTAATTAGAACATAATAATCATAATTGTAATTACATCTCATTATTGGTACAATTTATTATTACTCTCTCACAGTCATCGTGTAACTGTAAGATTCATGTAGCAATAACAGAACATGGCCTCTGAGCCTTTGAAGGGCCATTTTAATCACCGACATTCCCTCCAACACAGACTTTGCTGTACCAGAACAGATCAATGGGCCATCTAGCTTGGTGTCGCGTTTCCTATCTCTGACTGTGACCAATGCCAGATGCTGCCACTGAAGACATAAAGCTCCCATAATCATCTAATTGTGCAATCCCATGCTGCGTATGCAAAGGGAATGTCTTCCTGACGCAGCTGGTGATCATCTTATGTCCTGAAGCATGAGGATTAATAGCCCTTGTAATTTTATTCCAGGAACTGTAACTGCAGCAGCTGCTGCTAGCTGTATAACTGTCTAATCTTCTTTGAAATGCGCTAAGTGGTTTTCCAGAATAATATACTGTGGCGGTGAGTTCCACAGGTTTTCATAGATTCATACATTGTAAGGCGAGAAGAGATCATCATGATCATCTAGTCTGACCTCCCAAGCACAGGCCAGAAAACCAACTCAATAATTTCTGTAGCAAGCCCATAATGTCTGTTTGCACTAGACCAACACTTTTAGAAAGATATCCAGTCTTCATTAAAAGACTGTGAGCACGGGAGATTCTACTACATCCCTCAGGAAGTTGTTCCAATGGTTAATTACCCTCACAATTAAAAAACACATCTTATTTCTCATCTAAACGTGTCTAGCTTCAGTCTCCAACCACTGGATCTCATTATGCCATTTTTGCTAGATTAAAGAGCCATCTACTCTCAAGAAAACTCTTCCCTATGAAGTTGCTTGTAGACTGCAATCAAGACACTTCTTAACCTTCTCTTGGCTAAAGTAAATAAACTGAACTTCTTAATGGTCTCTCTATAACGAGACTTTGAAAGATTCGATCTTTGTTGGTTAATGTCGGTAAATGTCAATTTCACTGCATGCACAGAACCCAACACCACAATATTTTCAGTGATGATAATTGAAATTTACGGATAAGCAAAGTAAGAAAAATGCTGCTTGAAAACTTATTAGCATTTGACCTACGGATATTTACTTTGTATATTTTGACGTGTGATGTTGACAATTGGTGTTTTAACAGTTTACAAAGCTTTAACTTTTAGAATCTCAACGTCTACTGTCATGAAATAATTAATCCTTGACCCCATTGTGTGTCCCCTGTAATTTACCACAAGTGTGAAAATTTAAATAGATGAAAATAGAAAATGCTTAAAAATAAACATTGATATTATCCGTCAAAATTATAAAAAAAAGAATAGAAGTCTATCAAAGGCATATTTTCCAGATCTCTAATCATTCCCGTAGCTCTTTACTGACCCTTTCCCATTTTTCAACATTCTTTTTCAAAATGTGGACATCAGAATTGGACAGTATCCTGTACAAATCTTACACAGCGGTAACACTACCTCCCTCCTCTGACTCAGTAATCCCCTGCTTATACAACCAAGCACTGTGTTCATCCTCTTAGCTAGAGCATTGCAAAGGAAGCTCATGTTCAACTGGTTATCTACAGACACCTAAGTCCTTTTCAGTGTTACGGCTTCCCTGGATACAGTCCTCCATCTTGTATGACCTACATTCTTTGTTCCCATGACCCCAGAAACTCATCATGCCAACCGACAAGGGGAAGGGGGGGAGGCTGAGGAGTTACAGAAAACTCCTGAGTCTGGTGAGTACATTCATGTTCACCAGAGTATGTCCTGGAAGGTCTCAAAAGAAAGTTGGGGTCATACTGGTCGTTCAGATCATTGTGAAATGTATGTACAGATACTGTGTAAGGACTTCTGTGAATAAACACGTTCTTAACATCTGCATCAAAGTATTAGTCACCAGCAAAGGTGAAAAACAGATTCTCCTCCAGACAGGAGGTAAGAAACTGTCTCTCTCTGTTGGGATGTAAATTAAGCAGTGTAATGTACCCCAATGGATGCCCATTTACATACAATGTCAAATGTTAATGAAGAGATGTGAAGTCAACAGGAATGGTGCACACAGGAAAAAAACAAGCCCTGAGGCAGTATCCTGTTTCTGAGGAAAGACAATGAACTTTGTGGGTATTTCTAGAAGGCAAAGATGATGCCCTGGAACCCGGCACCTAGGAAGTAAACAGAGCACATTTGCATTCATGAAAGTAGGGTCTCAGCCAACCTTGGTTGAAAACACTGCAGAGGACTTTGGTGGTGAGATCTTTCTTTTTTTAGTTGGAGGTTAACCTGTTAGTTAAGTTCAGTCTCTAGAAAGCGTGTTATGATTTTGTTTTACATGGAATCATTTGTTTCCAATATTCTTACTCACTATCACTTGAATCTTTGATAATAAACTTATTCTTGTTGCCACTATAAATATTTCTGTGCTGTGATGTTAAGCAAAATGCTGGTCCCAAGTTGACACTTACAAGCTGGTGTGTACTGTTCCTTTGGGAAAAGCAGACCTGTTAATTCTGCGAGTGCCAAGTGGATCAAAGGCTGGACAATGCAGGGAACAGTCCGAGAACTTGGGGATTGGTGTGTGCCTATCACTAACCTGTACAGAGGGGGTGAGGCCTGGGTGTCAGTACTGGTGCTGCCAGAGGCTGTTTGTTTCAGGGAGCTGATTCACTGCAAGCACAGACATGACTCCTTCATGCTGAGGGCGGGGCCCCCCGGTTGAGCATGCCGTTTCCTAGATGTCTGACCTTCCATTTAGCTGTGTTAAAACACACGGTGTTCAAATGAGCTACCTTACCAAGTGATCCAGGTCGGTCTATATAACTGACCTGCCCCCATCATTCCTTACGACTCCACCAAGTTTAGTGTCACCTGCAAATTGTATCATCCATATTCAGGGAAAGCAGCTTTCTCTGCACCATTCATTAGTTCATGTTCCTCTATCCCAGCTCCTCTTTTTCTAAGCAAAATACTCCTGTGGTGAAATTCTGGCCTTATTGAAGTCGATGCCAAAAGGCTCACTGACTTCAGTGGGGTCAGGATTTCACCCTAGTCTTTTTAATTGCTTCATATATGGTAGCCCTTCATGCCTGTAATTATTACTGTGGAGTATTTATACTGTAGTAGAGCCCAGAGGCCACAGTGGGGGATCAGAGCCCCATTGTGCGAGGTGCAGTACAAAGGCTGTACGTAGTCCCCGCACAGAGGATCTTACAATCTTCACATTGATTTTCGCTGGACATGGTTTTCTTCAGTTGCTACAAAGATCTATATGACTGGGTGCACATGTAGGAACTTGGAGAGATCCCTTGCATACAGCAGACCAAGCAAACTGTAGCCCTGACCCCGCATAGACATACACAGGTGGTGAACTGAAAGGATGGGAATAGTCCCACTGAATGGAGCCATGTATATCTTTTTTCAGCTCGTGGGCTTAGGTGGAGCCAATTCCTGGAGAATCCATTCCTGTTACTATACAAGACCCAGCGCCTTTTGGTACCAGGCCACTGATACACTTACATTGCTCCCATGGCCTCTCACTGACCACCCAGCTGCCATGGGATCATTAACTCCAAGGGTGCCACAAGGGGCTGTGCAATCAGCTCAGGAGTTTGCTCTGTCACATGTCAGTGCAATGTGCAGGCATTCAGCCTACCTTCCTTGGGTCGTGACGAGAGGTACAGGTCTACCGGTATCCCCTGCATGTGAAGGTACAGGGCAAGAGGTACAAGAGGTACAGGTCTACCGGTATCCCCTGCTGAATCCCTGGCACACCCTGGTCTAGCTTTGTCCCCATCAGAGGCCGCCCTGAGCCAGCCAACTACCTGTGGTTTCAGAGGTTAATTCCTACCCAGGGTTTAGATTCAGCTCAGGTGGCAGTAGCAGCTGGGAGCCAAGTGCAGCGGTGCCCATTTTAAACCAGGGGTGGATTGCTTCCAGCAGGTCAGCCCCACCTCCCTCTGCTGTGGTGAAATGCCCCTCATGCAGAGAGCCAGCACAAGGCCTATGCACAACTTAGGTCCAATTGTGAGGGTTTAAGTGGCACACAGCTTTTATGCAGCCCCTGTGCATGAGGTGCATTTCAGGGAGACAGGCTGTCCTAGCCAGGAGTGGGCTGGGAATCACAGTACCCCTGAAGGGTACTTTGGGCGGTTTGGTTTTTGAGTTTGCACGGAAAGAGATGCAGGCGGAGACTTGTGCCAGGCAAGTGTCAATGCTGGGGTCCCGCTAGAACCTCTGCAATGAAACCCCAACACAGGCAGGGTGATTTGGGTCAAACATGAACTTCCGGTGAACTTTCTCTTGCCGTGCCACAGTCCAGGAGCACCCCATTTCTGGGCATGCACTAGATGTCTGCACTGAACAGTGACATACTGTCCAGAAACAATAATGCAAAGAAATGGCTCAGGTAGCCACTCCTTGCATTTCAAACCCCACTGCTTCAAGGGATCTCCCAGATCTCATTATTTTCAAGAGGCCCCCAAGTCACACACTGGGTCTCTTAATGGACCGTGTGGGCTGATTACTTTTTTTAGGTGAATTTCATGCTGATGGAAGATGCCAGTTTGATGGTGCTGCCAACTGTAGACCTTTGTTCAACCACAAAGCAAGCTTCCTGCCTGCTACCCTGATGAAATGCACCAGACCCAACCTGGCCCCCACCAAGGATGTGCAATGGTTCCACTTCCACCTCCATGGCTGCTTGGTCCGTACCCTTCCTTCTGAGAGGGGCCAAGGCCATCAGCTGACATGGTGGGTCCTGTGACAGAGACACTTGCCTGCTAGGGCCTGATCTCAGAACCGCCCAAACTGGGGCTGCTTATACACATAGTCAGACTCAGTCCCTGCCCCAAAGAGCATGCAATCTAAATAGATGAGACAGACCAAGGTGGGAGGGCAAACAGTGGGGTGTCTTGTCCAAGCTCACACAGCAGATCAGTGGTGAAGCCAGCACAGACAGTTCTCCTGATGCCCAGACCAGTGCTTTACCCACTGGACCAGGCTGCCTTTCCAACACTTTCACACACTATTACCAGTCCCCAGAGCAACCCGCCCTGCCACCAGCTTGGGCATCCCACTCCAATTCTCTACTCTTGCTGTTTATCTAGTGTTCCTGTGTCTAGCTCTGAGGAATTAAAAATCCAGCCCATGTGCTGTATTTGTGTGACTCATGGGACAGGCTCAGTTTGGGAAAAATCTCAGCTTTCATTCAAAAGTAGGCGTCCAGCCCTCATGGTTGCAGAGAAAACCTTCTGAATGTGGTCTGAGTGACACCGCACGCATGGAGGTCTGCCTGAGTCTACAGCCTGCCTGGAACAATGACTCAGAGGTGAGAACTCTCCAGTCCCCTCTTGATTGCACTGGGGTAAACATTAACTATTTCATTGCTGACCATTTTATAGCAAGGAAGGGGGAAAGGGAGGAGGAACTGCTGTAGGGAAGGAAAAGCAGGGGGACAGAAGGCAGGAGACAGAAAGGAAGTTGGGGGAAGGGAGAGAAACACAGGGCAGAAGTAGCAGTTGCCCGACAGGGGGAGAGAGTATTTTCTGAATGTGACCAATAGTAAAGAAGAAAAAGCTTAGTTGCTCCACAAAAGCTGTGACCCTCCCTTGACCTCAGTGCAACGCTTCCACTGAGATCAATGTATTGCTAGGTATTAGGAGAGGTACGTCACCCTGGGTTTACATCCCGGCCCACACGGCATCCTTAAACATGGAATTCATCCCTCTGCTCCCAATGAATTTGATGTTCCTGAGCTAGCTCAAAAGGTGTCCTCAACACAGGGTGGGGAAATATGCTCGCGATGGGTTTTGAAGAGACTCAGAGGGCATCTCACTCACAGTTAAAGGCTCACTGCTTAAAATACTGTGGCCCAGCCCAGGAGCCTGCATTCAACAGGTTCAGCCATCACTAAGACAAGGAAAATGTAACTGGAAACACAAACCAAAGCAGCTTAAAATAGAACAAGGGCAGAGACAAGCCAAGGTGATGCTCTCTGTGTGTGGTGACTCACTTACACTTCAGCAGGCAAATACCCATGGTAACCAGCCTGGGCACATTAGACATTAAAGCACAAACATGAGAGGGAGCACACACCTCAAGCACCAATCAGTGTCAGGGGAGCTGCTGTTGAATCTGCTGGGATCTTTGCACTTAGCTGCCCACAGCGAGAGAAGGAGTAGTGGGCAGCAGCCTTCCTGAAAGAGATGTGGCAAGGAGGAGAGTCGGATGGGCCCATCAGAGGTCGTACTGATCATGTATACGGACACCTTGGCTCAGCTGTATCAAATCTAATGAGATAAGACATTCCTGAGGGATCTCAGTGAGGAAATCCCACCTGGGCATGAGGTGCATACCAGCCACACTGCCCTCTAGGGGGCAAGTCCCTGTGCTTCCCTGGCTGGAGCAATGCAAATGTTGGCATTAAACTTTGCACCAAAATTTTCTCTCTGTCATTTCAGGCCATTCCCAGCAAAGCAGGATGTCACCACCAGCCTGGGCTTGCTGGCAAGTCTGTCTGGCAGAAGCAGCCATGCTCGCCAGGCTCCAGCAGGAAATCTGATGCCGTCGTTTGCATTGTCACTGTGACAGGTTTGAGCACTTCATCACTGTAAACTTCAGTGCAGGCTGAGCCATAGTGAAACCATTCATCACTGGGATACAGCTCCTCCCACCCCTTCATGCAATCATCACCAGTGACTAAGCTGCAGACGACATTTTGGCCCCCTCTCTTCCAGCCACATCTTGTAGAGGACTCCATCTGCCTGCTTTTCCTGATGAAAACTCTCCAGCTCTGCAGTACATGGTGCTGCATTTTCCCCATCTCCAGCAGCTACCTCGCACGTCCCCCCAAGAGTGGTGGCCCTCCAGCTCCGAGGCGTCTGCCATTCCATCCTGTAGAGTGGGTGCTTTAGAAGTGAGCACTTGCATTTCGCTCTCTAGCTTCCTCCCACTTCACCCCAGCTTCTGGCTGGCTGGCTGGTTCCCCAAGAGACAGGGCACACGATGCTGAGAGCATACGGAGCCAGCACTGTGCACACAGGTATCAGGCTGTATGCAGGCTCTAGCCCGGACACCGTTGCAAGTCTGCTCACAGGGTTGGCGATGCTGCTTCACCATCCTAGTGTATGTTCCTTTACTGTCATGGGAAATGGGCAGTGGTTTTAGGGCACGGGTATTTTCCTGCAATAAATACAATTAACCTGCCTTTTCCCTGAAGAACATACACAGCTTTGTCCACGAGTCACACATACCTTTGGGTCCATACTGATGCCTGTGCAGTGACAGCCGCCTACTCTTTCTGTTCCTCAGCTGCAACCCTCTCTCTCTCTTTCTTTCTCACCCCCTTGCTTCTTTCCTCTGTTGCTAGGAAAGGACCGTTGCCAGGTGATGAGATGCTGGATCCAGCATGTGGAAACAGAGAACCCAGAGCATTCTAAAATGCTGAAGGGGTCTTCCCAGGCCCACATCCCACTACAGAACACCAGCCTCTGGGACAGGAGTTTTTGAGTGATGCTCGAGCAGAGAAAAAGCCATAGCTCTTGTGAGAGCAAAAATATCCTAAGCTCCAGGGCTGCAGATGGCCCTTGCTGTTTCATCCTGGTCATCAGAAAATGTAGTTACTCCAGGCCGCCCATTGCGAAATAGAGAAACAAACACCACAAACACCCAGTAGGCGACAGGGAAATGCAGTGAATGGCTCAAACACTCCAGGGCCAAGTCTGGATTCAGTGGGACCACATCAAAGTCAGTGGGAGCTTGCCAGTGAGAGGACTTATGTGATTTGGTGCTCAGATCACTACCAAAGGGCCTGATTCTGCCTCCCTTCCTCAGGTGAACGGTCCCATTGAAGTCACTGAGTACGTGATGCTACCCCGCAGCGAGAGTTAAGGACCTAACTAAGAACACGTGGACCCAACAACGCGGGGTTTCAGAGCCAGTAACAGTGCTTCCCAACCAGGTACCCAGAGAGTAGAACTAAGGGAATGCAGCTCTGGATTGAGGTGCATGGGAAACCAGTGAACGAGGTAATATCTTTTATGGGTCCAACTTCTGTTGGTGAGCGAGACAAGCTTTCGAGCCACACAAGGCTTCAGAAGACCTGAGCAAGAGCTCTGTGTGAGCTCAAAAGCTTGTCTCTCTCACCAACAGAAGCTAGTCCAATACAAGTTATTACCTCACCCACCTCGTCTCTCTAATATCTTGGGACCAACACGGCTACAACGACACTGCAACCAACAATGGGAAACCAGACACTTTCCAAGCTGTAGGGAAAATACTATTAAAAACCAGTGTTTTCTAACTCAGCTGCGTTTAAACCCGCTGTTGCATGAATGGCTTCCCGATGCCTCTGAATGGCCAGTTCTACTCTGGGCTGTCAAACGGGCAGTTTGCTGCTGTTTGTTAATCATTCTCCACTGTTATATTTAAACAACTGCGAAATACCCTGTTCTTGGGATTTCCCTTTTTCCCCGAACGAAACATAGTGACCAGAATGGGTTTATATTGCACTAGTGTTTTCTTTACTCTTGTATTTTTAAAGCATTAAGAATATCAGGGCTCATATAGGCTGTTTGGCTGAAAGGCTCTGTGGGTGACTGGAGAATTAGTGGGATTATGACATCAAGAGGCAATCTGAGCAATTGAGAAGGGGAGAAATTTTGAGTCAGATCATTTAAAAGGCTTTTTTGTTTGTTTTTGTCAATAGCTATTTAACTCAAACTCCTGGCAAACTCCCTGGAGAAAATTCTCTTTGGGAAAGGCTCAGTGTCTCTGCTCTTTAAGTTAATGGCTGATAACTCTCCAATTCTCTGGGCCTCCAAGGAATCCCTTCACAAAAACAGGGAAGATGAAACTCGACATTCCTGCTATTTCTAAAGAAAAAACCCAAACGGAAAGAAAACCCAATTTTTGTTTTAAACAGACACACAACTTTTCAGGCTTTCCTTATGGCACTGGAAAGCCATAGAGGTAACAATGTTCTCCTTCCCTGGTAACCTTTAAGCAATTCAGTCCATCATCACAGTCTCTTAACAGAATGGTGACTCATCTTGATTAAGGAATGTTTAAGACTGCCAAAGCTATAGTTTGCTTGGTTACGTGGAATGAGGATTTCCACACTAACCAGGAGTGCCCCACAACCCACTGTGCCCAGTCCTGCGGTGTCATCTCTGCCCAGCTCACAATCTGACTTCTTTGGGGCAGGGACTTTCTCCCCCCAGCCACGTTTGTACAGCACCTAGCACAATGGCATCCTGTTGCATGACTGGGGCTCTTAGCTCCTAACACAATCCAAATTCTAAGGATAATAATAAGTGTAATGGGAACCAGTGCAAAGGTTTGTGGATCTTATCAGAAGAAGGCTGTTCATATGTGGGATTGTGGGTGGGATGGGGAAAAGCTGAGGAGCGCTATACGCTCCCTCTGATTAGGAACCAGGAAAGCACAATAGCTCTCCCTCCAAGTGAAGCCAATTTCCTGCTGGTCTGGAAATGGAAGTGCTGATGAAAGCCCTGCAGACTGAATCCTCTCTTTATGCACAGAACTGCTGTAGAGAGAGGAGAGAACGCACCATTCTACCCTGGACCCCTTCTGAGACTCCCAACAAAGCAGCCAGTTTGCCATCCAGGCCACGTGGCCATCCGTCCACTCTGAACAGGACGGAAACTCCTCAGGTCATTTCATATAGGGCACCACGCACCCTGGACGTCAGGCATCTTTCACTGGCACAAAATCAAAAAGCCAGTCACATGGCTCTGGGGAGCTCATTCACTCAAGTTGTTTGGGATGCTAATAGTAGCTACTTCTGATTGTTACAGTAGGTCTCAGCACTTGTCACCTGGAGCGCTTAAAGCACTTCACACAAGTGAGTAATAACCAGTCTCCCCTTTTACAGAGAGGGAAACCGAGGCACAGAAAGGTGGAGTGATTTGCCCAAGGTCACCCAGTTGGTCAGGACTAGATTCAGCAAGGGGACACAGGTCCCCTGCCTCCCGCACTGTATAATCAGTCCAATACACAACAGTGGCCCCACTGGAGTCCCAAAAACTCTGGTTTCTTCTTTGTATTTTTAAATATGCCTTATTTTAAAAAACCACAATCCAAACCTACCCCTCTGCTGTTAAAACCCAAACCAGTGATCATCATTTTTGTGGGACCCACCAAAAACTAGTGTGTGAGCTCCCTCTGTTGGACACGCTCTAAGTAGTTACCTGACAATCTACTCTGCACTGCACACAGTCTGGCTGGTCACAGTGGCGCTGAGGCAGAAGCAAGGAAGGAAGCCATGTTGGTCTCAGCTGCAGTAGAGAAGGATAAGCCCACCTGCGCTATGGAAAAGAGCAGGTTTTAGGGAGGCAATGCCCAGCTCCCATCAGATCTCAGGTGATCCCTGTCATTTTCTCCTTCCCTCCTACTCAGGAATCTGTCTGCCAGCAGTGGAGGACTGGACATGGCTCCCTCCAGAGCCCAGCAACCTCATTCTTTGTGCTAACCGGAGAGTTCAACAGTCAAGAATATGAGGTTTTCCTGGCCTTGCCCCTCAGGGCTTGAGATCATTGCTTCTGAGGTGCTCTACATCTCCACTGGCATATGCAACGAGCCGCCACCAAGCCAGTGGTTTCTGAGCACTAACACATTGTAGACAAGCCCCGGTACTGCAGCACTTACGTGACTGCTCCTCCAAACTCCTCCTCCTTATCTTAACAATGAGCTTCTAGACTGGGTGCTGGTGTGTCCCAGCACCCCCCCTCCTTTGATCCTTCGTGCACACCCTACCTGGCAATGACAAGCTGGTATCCGGAGCAGCCTGAGCTCCAGGAGGGGTCAGAGAGGGGAGAGCTGATGGGGTTGGCAGTGGGCCTTAGCCTGGGAAATTGGTACAGTTGCCTGAGCTGATTGGGAACCAGTGCACCCACTCACAGGGCCAGTGGATTTAGGTATAGTGGCTGCATAGGTGACTGTCATAGCCTCATAAAAGTTAGAAAGAGAAAAAGGAACTGATTAGGGCCCATCCAGTCCATCTGCCTGAGGCCAACGCAGGATGCTTCCCTACTGCACTGGAGCTACGTGCTTCGTCAAGACTAGTTTTCAATGTCGCAGATCCACATCCTGCCCAGTGCCAGCCCACAGCCTTGGCCTGTCTCTGCTCCCGCTGACGTCAGCGGTCAAGCTCCCACTGGCCTCAGTGGGAGTAGGACCAGGTCAATGCTGAGCACTTGAAAGTCCCACCCTTAGCTCACATGTTGTGGACCTGAAGAGGCTTGTTCCCAGACACTAGGACAGTGTGATTTCTAGGCCCACAGATCTGCAGATTTGTGCTTTTCCACCAGGGATTCTCTCTCTGAGGCTGGATAAGCTGCCAGGTAGTAGCTGAGCCCCCAAACCAGAGAACAGACTTCCAGTAACAGTATTTAATATTTATGGACAGCAACAAACACACAATGCCAAAGAAACTCTTACAGCCATAAAGGAGGATTATCATAAGCAACACTAGATCCTGGGAGAACAAGGGACATTACATTCTGCTGAAACAAGCCCAAGGCACTGAACTCCCAAGCAGGGTAAGAAGTTTACAAGCCATCTATCTCCCTTCTCCCAAACTTCTCCCAGAAAAGCAGCTCTCTCTCTCTCTCTCTCTCATGCTCCTTCTGATCCAGCATTTAAATTCAAAAATACCTGCTTGCCTTAGGGTCCTTACAAAAGATTTCTAGAACACCGTGCAGTCCCCACACGGCACTAACATGACTGCAGGCAAAGCATGCTGAATACTTTAAAAAAAGAAAATAACAATAAACGGATTCACCAATATTTTTGCAAATAAAAGCACTGTATCCTCAGCTGGTGTAAACTGGCTGGAGTGACTCACCTAGACTTTAACCATGGAGTTGGTGTGTACTTCACACAGCCAGGGAAGGGATAAGTCCCACGGAATCATTGGGACGTAGGCTCCAAAATACCCTTGTGGATCTTGGCCTAAGGGTCTTTTAAACATTCCGGATGAGCTAATACAGGGTTTATGATCAAGATGGGATCCTCCACCTGTCTCTTACTAGTCACCTTATCAACTGGTTTACGTAAATCAGGTTAAATGTTATTCACTGGGTAACAAACCACACTTTAGTAATCTCAAATCACAGGAGCCCTCATGACCAGTTCAGTTTAACTCCCGGCTATCTCTTGTCTTTTGGCTGAAGTAAGGAGGGACTCAGTAGGATCTCACAGAGCTTGCTATTCAAGCTTGCAGCATTGCAATGAAGTTTTGGGGCCTCTTGCTTTCTGTGTACTTCCCCAGGAAATTCCCAAGCACTTTCTCCGGGTGCAGTGCTCAGCAGTCATTTTGTTCTCAGTGCTCAGCGCAGACTGTCAGAGGAGACAGCACTGCCAACTCTTGCAATTTTATCGTCTCATGGTATTTAGTAGGTTTACAAAGCCCCATCTCCTGGAATCAAGTGGTTACACAAGAATTTTAGCTTTCATTTAAAAATATAGTACGCTTCCAGAGCTCATGGTTGCAGAGTAAAACTGGAAAGTGTGACCCCAAAAGTCTCAAAATCTCAAAGGCAGACAAAAAGAACCCCACATTTATTTATTTAAAAAACCTCATCATTTTGAAGCTAATCTCATGATGCTTGGGGACCTGACTCGTGATTTTGGAACACCTGGAGCTAGCAATACTGCATGCATGCTGGACATTTGTCCTTTCTTGTTTTGCTGTTTCCCCTTAATCCAAGAAAGGCTGTCGGGACCGAAAGTGTCTAGCTGCTTTTCGTGGCCGGAGAAAATAACCCCCACGCTAACTCACCAGCTGTCATAACACCACCGGTTTGTCGTTCTCCTCTCTCCCTCCCCACCCAGCACCTTCTAGTGTGCTGACATCTGCCCAGCACACATTCACACCTGCTTTGTTCAACTAGGGCCTGATCCAAAGTCTTTCCAGAGTCTCCAAAGGCTTGGGATCCAGCCCCTTGTCTTGGGTGCAGTCCATCCACAACACTTCACAAGACATTCTATTAGCTCTTCCTTTTACACCTACACAGAGATGCTGAGAAGGCTGGCACGTCTCCCTGAGAGGAAACCAAGAGAGAGGGCACGAGAGAAAGCGGAACCAAGAAAGAGAGAGCACAGAGCCAGGAATCCACGGAGGGGACCCAGAGAGGGAAAGAGGCGGACTGGGGAAGTGAGATTTCTCCTCCTCTGAAGGAAATGCTCCAAGGCGCTTGATAACAAAACCTCTTTTCAGCGTTTCGAGCCATCCTCGTATGCTTAAAAGAAACCCAAGGCGTATGCCTGGAGATACCAGTCGCATTAACGAGCTTTGTTAGTGCTGGATGGTAACCTCTGTGCCACTGTCACCTTCCGTTTACGTGGCTGCTCATCCACTTGTGGGGCTGCTGCTCAATGGCACGGCGCTGGCTCTGCGAGTAGTTATTGACCGAGAGTGTGGGGGCGGGGAAGAGGGGAGAGCACTCTCTAATGGTGAATGATTCAGAAATGACCAGAGAGGTGAGACACAAAACAGACACAGATTCTAGTGTGTGTCAGTAGGTCAGAGTCCCCTGGGCAGTTACCTACCGCAGGACTGGTCCCGCGTGCCTCATGCAGACAAGGCTTCTTTTGAAGTCAACAAGAGTGGTGTCTGCAGACACTAGCTCTGGAAAATAGCGCGACATCCACTTATGTCAACGCCATTCCCTTTGTATGGCCAAGTCCCATTTCCCACACGCTGCATAGCTTTTACAGGCTTGATACAGCGTAGCAGGATGGTTGTGTAGTCAAAGCACTCGATTGGGAGTCAGGAGAGCATCTGTAAGATCTTGGGTAAGTTACTTCATCGCTCTGAGCCTCAGCACCCCAGCTGTAAACTGAGCATCATAATACTTCCTTGGTCTGTTTGGTCGGGATAGACTGTAGGATCTTTGGGACAGGAACCGTCTCTTACTATGGATTGTACAGGGCCTGACACAACAAGCCCCTGATCCTGGTTGGCGTTTCTAGGGGTTATTACAATAAATCAGTGGTTCTCAACCAAGGGTACACATACCCTTTGGGTACACAGAGGTCTTCCTTGGGGTACATCAACTCATCTAAATATTTGCCTAGTTTTACAACAGGCTACATAAAAATCCTAGTGAAGCCCGTACTAACTAAAATTTCATAAAGACAAAATGAGAAAGTCAGCAGTTGTTCAGTACCTGTGTGCTGTGACACTTTGGAATTTTTATGTCTGATTTTGTAAGCAAGTAGTTTTTATGTGAGGTGGAACTTGGGGTACACAAGACAAATCAGCCTCCTGAAAGGGATACAGTATTCTGAAAAGTGCAGTAAATCACCACACATACAGATCAGACCAATGTGACACTGTATAAAATGAGTTCTCTAGTGTTCCAAAAGGGAGTGCAGTGGGGGTATTACATTCCTCATTCATCTCAAAGTCAAAGTGTAATTCTAAGCTGGCTCACACGTGAAATGAGTTTGTTGGTCTCAGCTTAGTCCCTAACAGATATTTGTCCACATTGCAAAAGCACAGCACGCTTTCGCTTAATCGGTATAGTAGTTTCTGCTGATGGGCTCAGACCTATCTCTAGTTAAGAAATATGCTGCAGAAACTTGTCTGGTTACATGTATTTTACATACAAGTGCAACACAACAGACGAAACGTATAATGCATGCAAAAGAGATACAATCTGCTGGGTTTAATGTGTACCTCTTACATTTTCATTGCTCTTTTTCTTGTGGTTGTCTGCATGTAGGACATTCAGAAGAACAATATCTGTGTTGTGCCATGGTGAAATTACTATTAGTTTTTTAGAGGCTCTTAGGCTGGCTGGTTGGTGTGTGTGTGTATACATGTAAAAGCTAAAGCCAAGTAGCTGAACTGGCACAACTGGCCCTGAAAACAGCACCAGAGAAGCTGATTTTGGCACCTGATGTTATTTGTTAATGGACTTACATGTTGTGAGGATAATAAATCTATCCCTGCTTAGTCCTGCTGTGAAATTGCACATCACTGGAGCATTTTGTGCTGCTCACAGTTACGTGTAAAATATCATCAATTGAGCCAACATGGGCTAAGGATGTATTATTAGAAACACATGGTTGCATCTGAAGACAAGCTGCATGATGAGACTGCTGTCTGCACACCTGACATGGACAGCAGGTTTCAAACAAACATAAGGAAGCACTTCTTCATACAACGCACAGGCAACCTGTGGAACTCATTGTCACAGGATGTTGTGAAGGCCAAAAGTATAATTGGGTTAAAAAAAGAATTAGCTAAGTTCATGGAGGACAGGTCCATCAATGGCTTTTAGCCAAGATAGTCAGGGACAAAACCCCATGGTCTGGGTGTCCTAAGCCTCTGACTGCCAGAAGCTGGGACTGGATGACAGGGGATGGATCAGTCGACATTATTGCCCTGTCCTGTTCATTCCGTCTGAAGCATCTGGCAGCAGCCACTGTCAGAAGACAGGATACCGGGCTAGATGGACCATTGGTGTGACCCAGTATGGCAAGTCTTATGGTTTTTTTGTCCACCTCAATAATAGGCCTGTTCCCAAATTCAAACACCTCTGAGCCCAGATCTGTCTGTCTAGGAATTAATCTGGCTCTCCCCCGCAGAGTAGCTGAGCGCTTCACACTCCCTGGTGGATTTTACCCTCACAACACCCCTGGGAGGTAGGAAGTGCTACCCCCATTTTACAGGTGGGGAAAGGGGGTCCGTGGCTGGTGAAGTGACTTACTCAAGGTCATGTAGGAAGACTGTGGCTGAACTAGGAATTAAACTTCAGCCCCCCCGGTCCCAGCATCCTACCCACTAGATCCTTCCTCCCATTCCAGGGCTGAGCTTGGGGACTCTCTGGTTGAATGTTTAACCCTGAGCAGAAATGCAGGTTCAGTGTTACTTGGAGTAATGCAACTGCCTGAGAGGATTCCCCACCCCTTTACTGGCAAGTCCCATCAGGGCCTGGCTGCCTGTTAAGACGGCCAGCCTTCTCCTTGCTGATTAGGGAGGCTAAAAGGGGAGGAAGGGGGCAGGCTGGCGCATGGCTCTGAAATGATCTGCTGCCGCAGTTCTCGGCTCCTGGGCAGTATCCTGGGCATCTGTGCCCACTGGCCTTCATCTGTCAACAGCTCAGATAGCGTGATTTAAAGCCAACATCCAAACAGATGTTTGTGCACAGGGCATGAGGAGTGGCGGGTGGATGCCCAGAGATGTTTCCATGGAAGCTGACATTTAAAGAGGTGGGTGAATGTCAGGATTGACCGGAGGGTGCCTGTGTGTGACAGACAGACAGAAGCATGCATGCACATGCATAAATACATGCCAGGGACCGGGAAGACTTTAGAAGCCATAGACTCATTTGGGGCCCAGTTCTGCTTTTCTGACATCGAAACTGGTTCAGCAAAGGGCTTAAACGTGCTCCTGAGTTTTGCTGCACATGGGACTTAGACAGAAGTCCCAGTGACGTCCACAAGTGCTTTGACAGCAGTGGAAGATTTGCCCGATTAGGGAGTGCAGGATCAGGGGCAGAACAAGACCACGTTGCTTCTAAATTTCACAGAGCCATTTCAGCCCTCACCCAGTTCACAGCACCCGCCCCTTCTCTGAGGTGGGGGATAAAAGTGAAGGTGAGGAACTCGGTCATAAAATAAATAATAATAATACAAAACAAGGTCGTTTAAAATATTTGTAGCACTGCTTGATCCCCAAATACTGTTCAAACTAACTACAAATGATACAAGGAAACATCAATTTCCCCTTCACTGAGATGCAGCCAGCTCTGGGGTGGAAGGCAACAGACTTTCAAGTGTTTGTACCAACAGCATGCAGCGGTTTAGGCAGAAAGCAAAGAATGATTCAGTTGGACCTACAGGGGGGAATTCTAGGTGGGCCGGGGTATGCCAGTGGAATTCACCCAGGACACTGGGGTTGATTGTTTCTCTTTGTGAAAAGCACCATGGGGTTTTTAATGGCCACAAATGGTCAGCAGCTGGGTTTTACAGTTCCTCTGAAAGATGGTACGTCCAGCAGCACAGCACCCCACCATCAAGATGGGTCACTGATGAGGGAGAGGGAAGCATGCCATCCACTCAGTCACCAACACCACTTCCTGCTTCTGCTTCATTGCAAATCCAATGGATAATTACATCTGGGTTCAGTGAGGATCAGGGCTCTCAGGAACTACCCTGAACCTGGCATTCAGGCTCAGAAGGCCTTTAATTGACATGCAAAACTCTGGCACTGCATTTAGGGAGCGGCTAAGGCAGAAGATAAGCTGCTTTTGATTCCAGTTATTCCACTCCTTAATACACCAACCAGCTCTGGAAAATTGTGTGCTCACTCTTAGGCCAGTGGGAACAGACACTCTCTCTCTCATACACATATGCAGAGGGAAAGAGAGATGCACATATGGGTAACCCACTGGTCTGTGTGTTACTTGTCCCCCAGTGTGTCCAATCGAGAGGAGGTGTGTCTGGTATAATTCTCAGCTCTAAGGTTCTTTCCTTTAGCTTGAGCCAGAGGTGATGGACATGGTGTGAGGTGGGAGAAAGGGGGTTGGCACCTCACTGTGGAAATATTATGGGGGGGGTCTATGCTTATTTGGGGGGGCAGTGTCACAACCTCAGGGGTTCCCCTGGGGAAGGCAGATCAGCACTGCATGTTGCTAACGCTGTTGCAAGCATCGCAAAGCATTTTGGGGAGGGTCAAATGTGTGAATGGGGAGTGGAAGATTCTTTTGCACGCAGCAAGAGGCCAAAGGGGGAAGGAGAAAGAGATCAGAGAACGGGTTAACTCAACACTGCAGCTAGCAAGCTCAGTCCAACGATAAGACGCTGGCCCCAGTCCAAGGTCACAGCGCTATACGAGAAGTTTATCTCTCACCCAGTCACAGCCAGCCATGAGAAAACCAGGGCTACAGAGATGGAAAACACAGGTGAGACGACGAGGGGCGGGGGAGCAGAGCTTCGTGTCCCTGGAGCCATTGTGTTTTGGGAAAGCGAAGAACACCACAGAAAACCGGTTTGGACTGGCACAAAGAGCACCAGGAACAGAGGTCACGGAATGGAACATTCCCAAAGGAACCCAGGACTTAAAACTCTCCTAAGAGCTGGAGTAATTTGGAGATTGGCAGCAAACCCTGGACAACCTGTGCACACAGGACAGAACTCCCGTCCACCCCTCCCCCTCTTCTTACGTTACACCCAGGCCTGGCCAGCCTTGGGTAGTACGGGTGTGAGTATGAAAGTGGATTAGAGCTTGGGGCATTAACGCTTTCTTCCTTCCTCTGAGTGACGTGGTGGACACCCATCATGCTCTGCTGTTATTTTATTATTTTATCAATAAAGCTTTAAAACTTAGACACTTGGTGTGTTCCATCATCTCCTCCTTTAATGATCCTGTGGCCTCAGCCTGATCACCTGACGCCTCAGGCAGATTGGTAACAGAAATCTGTCACAGCGCAGGGGCAAAAGTGGGATCCAGAGGGGTTGGAACCTGCCTGTGAGCCAGTAGAAACCCTCGGGACCCTCCTTCCCAGCTGGGAGCTGTCCCCCCGCTGAGTCTCGTACTGCCTCTCATTCCCCCTCCTATCCGTCTGCCCCCCCATTTGCAGCGAGCTTCCTCCCTGCACCCAGCTTGAACTGTGGAGGCTCATGGCTTCAGAACTGGAAAGCCTGGTTCTGTCCCAGACCGTTACCAAAATGGTTGTCAGAAGTGAGCAAAGAACTGATTTGCCCAGTTCGCTGGCCGAACCAAAAAAATCCCCCCCAGAGGGTGTTTCATTTCAAACCAAAATGGAATTTTTTCATTTTTTTCTTGATGAAACAAAAACAAAACACACACACACAAAAATGCCATCCAGGGTGAACAAAACGTTTCAAATGTCAACTCGAAGTAACATTTCCTAAACGAAATGTCAATTCACACTGGCATTTCATTTCGAAAACGCTGTTTCAAAACTAAAATGTTGAAATAATATACGTCAAAAAGGTTGAAACGAACCACTCTGACAGTTCTGATTTTTTTCCCCCACAGGTTCCCCCCCCCAAGCTGAAACTATTTGCCAAATTCAACCTGAATTCATAAATAATTTCAGAGCCTCCCCCCACAAGGCATTTTTGGTGAAATTTCTACTCCCCCACCTCTGCTTGTCATGGCACACCCCCATAAAGAGCAGACATACTGAAGCGCTTCCCGGTTGCACCCCAACCCCACCACAGCAGCACTTCTGGCTCAGCCAAGCAGGCATGTCACACAAAATGGCACAGCAGCATTGCCAACCCCAAGTGCTCCAAAAGCAGGAGTCAGGCCTCAGGAGAACTGGGATACGTCTGAATAATTTTGAAGAAGGAATGCACGTGACTCAGTTTCCTTGCTCACATTGTACTGTTAACTGCCGGGTGTGAAAGAGTTAATTTCTTTCGCTTTCAGTGGGGGAGAGGTGACAGATATGAGACCTTAGAAGTGGGGTGCCTTCTTCACAGACTATCATATTGACATGTGCCAGCCACTATGAGCTCATAGAATATCCTCAGACTATTAGATCTATAAATGTTATATGTATCTTTGGGAGCCAGGGATGGTATTCTGGTTCTATGGAGAGGGATACTGAGCTTTCCCCAGGAACTAAAATCAGTTGGGGGATAATTAAAGCAAAAGCTAGGCCAGGTAAACAGTTCAGGAGAAGCACCACCCATTGTGGGGAATTTTATAAACTGGTTCAGACGGTCCAGCAAACAAAGGAGGAAGAATGATATACAGAGTCAGCCAACTCTGACTCAGGAGACCCTCACTTGATCCACAAACTGACATGAGACTTTAACCAAGAGCGCAAAAGTCTGCTGGCAGGGTTTGAAGGCTTTGGGGACCATGTGGAAGATGGGCGACACTGGTAAGCTAGGTGTGTGTCTAGACTGCCTATTGTTTTCCACAATGGTTTCTCTGTAATCCTTGTCCTAAGTAAATGCACTGTGCTCTGTGAAGGCTGGTCACTGGTAGACACCGTCGCAGCCTCTGGGAGAGAGCAGAATGGCTGGGACTGGACTAAGGTCAGATACGGACAGTGAATTCAAAAGGGAATTGCACCCTAATTCCTGGTCTGGAGGGAGAGGAACATGAGTTCCTGCCCCAAGGCCTGAGACCTGGGTCGAAGTACCCTCAAGAAGGCCACAAAGGGCTCCGAGGTGCAGTTGCCCTGGAACTGTGACAAAGCCCTCCCAAAAATCATAAGATTGGCTTAATAATCAGGAGATTATAAACGTTAAAAAATCTGGAGTTCTTTCCATTTCCCTTCTCATGATTACACCATTAGGGGTCACGTTTTCATGCTTTCAGGTGCACGCAGGTCACATTTCCAAGCTTTTCTCTGCCACCACAAGAGCTAGAAACTTCTTTTTAAAAAACAAGAAGGGAAGCTGAAATTCTCGCCCAGCCACGTGACTCCAGGAGCTGAGGCTTTAGGAAAAATAGCTAATAACAGGAGAATCACGGTGAAACCATGGGACTGGCCACACTGCATCATCGCTGTCTGATCCTGACCATAAACAACCGTCTCTGTTACTGTATTTCTCTCAGTAATTGAGCATATAATTTTGGGGAGAGGCAGAAAAGGTGAAAAAACACACACACACACACACACACACACACACACACACACAATGATGTTAGCTGGCTTCACTTCCTGTACATCTGTGCTTATCTAAGAACATCTGTTAATTTCATGCATGGCAAAAAAAGGGACCCGGAAACACGGGAGCAGAATGAAAAAAACAAATGAGTGTGCACGTGTGAGAGGAAGAGGGATCCAATGTCACGCCCCTTTAATCACTTTCCTTTCAACCCTGGCCAGCCATTTCCTGGGGCTGAGTAAGGGAAGGGCTACAGCAGAGAAAAGCGCATTTCCCCCTGCTCTGCAGCACACAGGCTGGAGAGGATGTCTCACTCAGTCAATGGGATCGATACAAGCTCTTCCTAAAAGACAAACATTGGAAGCAGCAGAGGTGAAGCCTCCAAGGGACAAGGTTTCGAATTTAGACATGAGTGAAACACGGAGTTAAGACGACCTAGAGAAGGTGAGACAGGCTCTGAGCACCTACAATGCCACTGACTTCAATGGGAGAGGAAGGGTTCTCAGTACCTCTCAGGTACACAGTGCTTGTGCCATCTTCTGCAGGCTGCTGAGTGCCCTCAGTGAAGACAAGCAACACCCAGGACGGTGATTTGACTCAGCAAAGCAGAGGGCAGACCAGCCGCTATGGAAGATAGCACTTGGTGGTATTAGCCCACTTGGAACACTGGACCCGTATGTCCTTTCCAGGACAAAGAGGTGGGGGCATCCTTCGTCCAGAGGAGCCAGCAGACTAGATGCTGCGGGGACAGAGAGAGAGAGAGAGGAAAAGCCCGGACAATGTCTCGTTTCTTAAGAGTTCCCAGAGCTCCCAGTGGCAGAGTGTGACGAGTTGCACAGTGGGATAGCTACCCACGATGCAGTGCTCTCTCTCTGTCAATGCAAGAGCACCGTCTGTGGGCGCGCTCTGCCGACACAAGGAGCATTGTGTGGGTGTGCACATCCGCTGTAATTAAAGCAGCTTAAGTCAATTTAACTCTGTAGTGTGGACATGGCCTTAATCTCCACTTAATTTATCCTTCTGAATGTGATGAGTTTCCAATATGACAGCCAAGCCCTGCGCACCGAAGAGCCCAGCTGCCTTCTTACCTATGCAAAAAAGAGCACATATAGCCTAACTGTTTTTAATTGGCTATTGACAAATGCAGACAGTAATTACATTAGCTGCTACCTGCCTTTTGATTAGGGCTCCAGTGCAGATGTTTCCTTTCTGATGCTGAAATAACCATGCTCATTTATCTTCATCAGAGGCAGAAAGAAGCAAGCTGCGCCCTCCAGACCTGGCCTGGCATCTGGCACTGCTTCTCCTCACAGACAATGCTGGCTGGCACTGAAAGGCTCTCTCGCCTCAGAAGAGGATGGGGAAGAGAAGGGGAAATGCCCCCTGCATGCTCACAGCCAACACCTTGACTTCACTTCCAACCTTCATCCTTCGGAAACAGGTAGCTCCACAAGCAAGATGCTGAGCCTGGTAGCAAACATATGCCTCTGCCCAAATGTTCATCTCCATGGAAGTGCGGGACAATTAGCGCTGGCCAGAGCCCGAGTTTGTGAGAGAGACGCTCCAAGCTCCCTTCCCCCATCAGCTCTGCCAGTGCAGCTCACTCTTGCTCTGCAGCTCCCCTGCTATTCAGCTCTGCCAATCTAACCTGCACCATCCCGTTATCCTGCTCCTCGGCCACCACCGACCTCTGCAATGCACCTCAGTTTCAATCCACATCCCCCTGCAATTTCATTCCTGAGCCCCTAAGCAGCCCTGTCAATCCATGTCTTCCCTGAGCTGCAGTGACATCTGCTGTTCCAGTCATCACCCTCTCCAGTGCAGGAAGAACCAAGGGTGCTGACCTGTGTGGTGGCGAGGGTCAGGTGGATATAGTCTGGCACTTCCAAGCTCACTTTGCTGTGAGCCAAAGCAGGCTTGTCCTTGGGAAGTGAAAGACTAGTGCACTGGGTAGTCGAGGCTGGAACTGTTCTCAGGAGATAATAACTGACTCCAAGAAAACCCAGCCCTTGCACAACTTCTGATTAGGGCAAGTAAGTAACCTCCTTCTCCCCAACATGCCCCTCCTGGCGGGTGATCCCCCTGGCCTTTCAGCTGGTCTCTCCGTTGTGACTAAGTTGGCTGCTCTGTTCAAATCATATGGGCCAGATCTGAAGAGAACAGCGGGCACTGGTTTTGCAGAGCTAGGCCAGTCCGGTTGAGAGCCTGGCATGCAGCTTGTGTCCTAATGAGGAATAAGGAAAGGCAAGAGAGGCATTCCCAGAAGGCCTCCTTAGCTGAGTTTGGTGGAGATCTGTGTTTGGGAGCAGAAGGTCCTGAGTTCCAGTCCCTGGCCTACCAGTAGCTCAGTATCAGACAGTGGCAGACGTATTCCACGTTGCAGCCAGAGGGACTGGGTATTATTAGCAAGGGGGGAAATGAAACCATAAGCTCTGGAGCCACGGGAAGAGCTTATTCCCACAACCCATTTTAGTCCTAGCAGATCAGCTAAAGCTGCGAGAGTAGAGTGTGCAGTGGGGCTGGGCACGGCTCCCTCTCTGCCATGTACAGTCGAACTGTGCGCTGGGCATGACTCCTGGAGGACTGATCACTATGAACAACGCTGGATGACATAGAGAAATGGGGAAAGGCGTTGGGGTGGGAACTCTGGGAACTCACTTTCCAAAGACAATGGAGCAACTAGGGGGCCCCGTCCTGCGCTAACTTAGGTAAACAGGAAATCTCCCGCTGACTTCTATGGTGGAGGAGCAGGCCTCACATCAAGTAGAAAAGGTTAACGTGGAAGAAATCCCACAGGAGAAAAGCTGGAGGAGAAAAGCTGCAAGACAGTTTGAGCGAAGGTCAAATGTAGGGCCTGGGAAGGATCAAAACCCTGAAGCTAATGAGAAGGCCAACGCCCCAAGTCCTGTGGGTGTAATTCCACGGAGCGCATCAAATGAATGACAAGAGCTATGAAGTGCTAGGGACACACCAATCCAGTGTCACACTTTAGTGCTCTGCCCACTAATTCTGCTCAGGCTATGCAGGGGGAATACTGGGGTCCTGGGACGGGGTAGGGAGCCAGGCTAATCTGCAGTGGCACATGACAGACATCAGGGTCTGCTTCCGACTCACTGATCAGAGTTCTCTTAATTCTGTCTGCTCCAGAAGTGTTGGCCAGTGCGTGCCCAGCTCTGCAATGCCAAAGCTTTCGCCCTTTCACGTAAAGCAGTGTTCAGCAACCTTTGGGGAGCTCGGTTAGGAAGGGGGGCACCGGACTTGTCTACGGGAGCTCAGGGCAGAGAGGAGGAGCAGAGGGGGAAGAGAAAGCTGCCTGAATCTGTATCCAATCAGTTCCCAGCTGAGTGCTGAACATCTCAGAACGGGACAGGGTCCCAATGCTGGCTCTCCCAAAAGCCCCATGTTGGGACCCCTCATGCATACCCTTACTCTGGGCACTACAGAGGAGCAAGTGCTATGGCTGTAGAAATGACTTGGGTCATTACACAAAGTAAAACTATTTTCCCATGCTTATTTCCCCCCCCACCCCCCCGCCACTGTTACTCTCACCTTCTTGTCAACTGTTGGAAATGGGCCATCCTGATTATCATGACAAAAGGTTTTTTTCTCCTGCTGATAACAGCTCACCTTAATTGATCACTCTCATTATAGTGTGTATGGCAACACCCATTTTTCCATGTTCTCTGTGTGTATATCTATATCTTCCTACTGTATTTTCCACTGCATGCATCCGATGAAGTGGGTTTTAGCCCATGAAAGTTCATGCTAAAATAAATTTGTTAGTCTCTAAGGTGTCACAGGTACTCCTCGGTTTTTTTGCTGATACAGACTAACATGGCTACCACTCTGAAACCAAAAAGGACTTGGGCGTGAGTTAGGAAGTCAAAGACAATGATGGGCTGAAGCAACAATGTCTGGATTCAGCTCTGGACCTGGATTTCAAATGCCCAAGGTGCTCAGATCTGGGATTTTGATTCGTCTTGTTATAGAGGGGACAGCTGCAGCAGATCTGGCTCCAGATTTGGGTTCCAACTCCTTTCAAAGTTTGGAAGGAGCCCACTTCCAGGGATGAGAGTCATGGCCCTTTGCGTCTGCTTCCATCTCTACAATAGTCTATGTTCCAGGCCAGGGCATAGGACAGTCACAAAGGAAGCAGGGACATCTAACTCTGCTTTGCAATGCCAAGGAAGATGAAAAAGGAATGGACCAAATTCCTGCCTAAGCCGATTCCAGTGATGACAGTGCGATGTTCCATCCCAGGTAAACCTGGCTCGGTTTCAGCCCCAGGCTTATGTTGCAAACATTGAGTAGCAGCAGCTCCCCATTCCCAAATTTGTTTAGAAAATTTCCTCACGTTGGCAAAGGGGAAAGTTTTTCCCTAGCAGCACAATTCCACATGCTCCTTAGCTGGAGCCTGCAACAGCCCCCTAAACTCTGGAGCAGGGGAGGGTGGGTGGGAAAGCCAGACTTCCTAGCTGACCCATAACTCCCAAAGTGAAAGGAGAATCACCCCCATGAGCCTGACTGTCAAACAGCCCCTTGGAAAAAAGGGCTATTGATGACAGATCTCAAGCAGAAATTGATTGCTTGGATGAAGTTGTATTTCTTTCTCCCACCACCATTTAATCTACAGCTTGGGAGAGAGAAAAAAAATTAATAACTATCGTCTTGCAACATGCCCTCCACAATATATTTCCCCATCTGCCTGGGAACAGGGAAAAGGTGCCATTTCTGCCTTTAGTGAGGAGATGTTCAGACCACGCAGCCTTCATTCAATATATTTCAATTACAATTTGTAAAAAAAATAGAAGCCAAGGTGAAAAACGAGAGGGAGGGAGCGAGAACACAGCGCTTTGAAAGGTTTGCTGCTTGCTTGGCAATGCTACAGGCCCACTGAGTCAATGAACTCCCCTCTGTGAGGGGGCTTTGCTTGGTAGCACATTATTTTAAGAGCCCCATCATTACCAATTCATTCTGTGTGCGTCGCGGTACCACCGAGCCTAATGAATTCATTTGGCCTTAATGGGAAAATCATATGTGCTTCCATAAGTATTCCAACACAATTCCACATGAACGCATGGACCATGAAATTAAAAATAAGGGCCCACAGCTAACGAAGAGTAATTCCACTGAAGTCAGTGGAGTTACTCCAGACATGCACCAGTGGAACTGAGAGCAGAATCTGGCCCTGGTAGCTTTAGCAATCACTAGTGTCAAAGGATCACTCCCCCTTACCCCACTCCTGAGGTCCCTTCCAACCCTGATATTCTATGATTCTATGTCACTTCATGATTTGCAATAAGCAAATCTGAGAAGCACGAATCATTTGCCATTTAGACACAGAGGTCCTGATCCTATAAAGTGCTCAGCACCTTCATTTCTCATTGGAGTTGAATGGGAGGGCACTCAGCATCTTACAGGACCTTGACCGTGGTCATCTGAGTGGGAATGGCCCCCCTAGTCCTCCCCTCCCCACTATGGCAAGTCTGATCACACTGTGCCCAAGATATCCTGAGCATGGTCTTTCTCCAGAGATTGTAGTTCCACTCCGTCCTGCTTAGCTGTCCACGTGGGGCCTGACCCTGTGAGGGGCTGCACAGCCGCAACTCCCATTCATTCCACCACCTCTCAGGATCGGTTCCATGGATACAGTATAGAGCTTTGCCTAGTAGTTAAACTATATATTCCTCACTGTGCCTTACGTTTCTAGCTCATCCCTCCTTGACGAATACAAAGGACCAACCCCTGTCCCAGCAGTAATATCGCACACTAGCTAAAGCGTTGCTGTAATTTCACATCCTTGCTGGTTTGTGTATGTTGGATGCACGTCTAAGGGCCTGTCTATACTGCAGTCCGAGGTGTGACGGCAGCATAACAGCATATGGGCGAGCCGCTTGAATACACGCCCAGGGCCCCAGGCAGGGTTGTGCAGCCCATGCTGCAGCAGCTTCATTGCTACTGTTAGTGGAGCTGGTTAGATGACGGCTAGCTCAGGTATTTCGACCTGTGCCGTCACACCTCGGACTGCAGTGTCAGCAAACCCGCACAGGTGGCTTCGCTCAAAACCCTCTGCTGAGAATGCCCCAGGTAAGGAATTGTAGAGTTCAGAGTTGAGCCAACACAGCGGGATGCTCTACTACCATCCTGGCTGATTGACACTCCAGATGGTTAGCAGCCCCAGCCTCCTCCTCATGCCATGCCTCCTCCAACACGCACATTCCTCCTCAGCCCTGCAGGGGGCGTCATTTCAAATTTTGGTGTCGGGGGAGGAGAGGCAACTTTAACCGTGAATCCAGGGGCCACTTAGGCACCTGAAAACTCTAGGTTTTTGGCAGATGAGTTATCAGTTAGCTGACAGGAGCACTGTATCTAATACCTATATAAAAGAAAAAAAAATTAAATACATATTAGACCCACTCAGTTCTAATACTAACCATGTTCTGACATCTTGTGGCAAGTCACTTAAGGGACCCTGGTTAGGTTTAAAATGTTAATGTACATTCTTACTTTGTTACTAACTGTGGAGAGAGAGACCCCCTCAGGATTCCTTGGTTAAATCTCAGCTCTGGGTGGGGATTGGGGTCTATTGGGTTACAGCGGGGGGCAGATATATCGAGGTTACATATAAGAACATCAGAATGGCCATACTCGGTAAGATCAATGGTCCATCTAACCCAGTGTCCTGTCTTCCGACAGTGATCAGTGCCAGGTGCTTCAGAGGGAATGAACAGAACAGGGAATCATCAAGTGATTCATCCCCAGACATGCCAAACCCACAAAAAAAAAATGCAGAAATTGGGCTTGTTTTTGGCTTAATTGGCTTGTGAGTTGCTTGTTGGCTAGTTTTTGGCTTGTAGCTTGTTGCTTCTTTTTTTTGATTGGCTCCCGGCAAGCAGAGGCAAGGAGGGGGTAAGCAGGGGCAAGGGGGGAGAGAGCTAGGGGTGCACAGCGGGCCCACCACAGTCCCAGACTGCATACCAAGGGGGATCTAGTCACATAGAGTGTTGGGATTCTTAAACATTGGCTTGTTTTGGCTTTGTTTTGAAATGGGATTAGCTTGTTTTTTGGCTTATTGTGAAAGTTGGGGTGCTGATTTACTGCATGAAAGTTGGTAACTGTGTTCATCCCCTGTTGCTAGGGTGACCAGATGTCCTGATAAAATCAGGACTGTCCCGATATTTAACCCTTTGTCCTGCGTCCTGACTGATGTACAATCATGACCCCATTTGTCCTGACATTCAGGTAAGGAGGCAACTGGGATGGGGTGAGTAGGTGAGTGGCAGGCTGGTGGGGGGGAGATGAGGAGGCAAGCAGCGAGCCAACGGCGGGCAGCGGGAGGCTGGCGGTGGAGTAAGGAGGTGAGTGGTAGGTGCGGGGGGGGGGGGTGAGAGGAGGCGAGGCGTGGTGGGTGGGGGACTGAGGCAGGATGCAGCAAGCCAGTGGTAGGCTGGGTGATGAGGAAGATTGTGGTGGCGGGGGGCGGCAGAGCGGGGAGGGGGCGGGACCTGGGGCAGAGTGGGGGCAGAGCCTGAGAGGAGCGGGGGTGGGCTGTGGGCAGAGCCAACAGCACCCCAATGTGTCCTGATATTTTACTGTTGTGATCTGGTCACCCTACCTGTCGCCCACTCCCAGCTTCTGGCAAACAGAGGCTAAGGACACTCAGAACATGCTGTTGCATCCCTGCCCATCCTGGCTAAGAGCCATTGATGGACCTATCCTCCATGAACTTATCTAATTATTTTTTGAACCCTGGTATAGTTTTGGCCTTCACAACATCCTCTGGCAAAGAGTTCCAGAGGTTGACTGAGCGTTGTTTGTTTTAAATCTGTAGCCTATTGATTTTATTGGGTGACCTCCTAGTTGTTATGTTATGTGAAGGAGTAAATAACACTTCCTTATTCATTTTCTCCACACCACTCATGCTTTTCTAGACCTCCATCATAACCCCCCCTTAGCCATCTCTTTTCCAAGCTGAAAAGTCCCAGTCTTTTTAATCTCTCCTCAGACAGAAGCTGTTCCATACCCCCCATCATTTCTGTTGCCCTTCTCTGTACTTTTTCCAGATCCAATATATCTTTTTTGAGATAGGGTGACCAGATCTGCATGCAGCATTCAAGATGTGGGCGTACCATGGATTTATATAGATGCAAAATGATATTTTCTGTTTTATTCTCTATCCCTTTCCTAATGGTTCCCAGTATTCTGTTCGCTTTTTTGACTGCTGCTGCACATTGAGCAGATGTTTTCAGAGAACTATCCACAATGACTCCAAAATCTCTTTCTTGACGAGTAACAGCTAGATTTAGATCTCATCATTTTGTATGTATAGGTGGGATTATATTTTGCCATGTGTATTACTTTGCCTTTGTCAACACTGAATTTCAGCTACAATTTTGTTACCCCATCACCCAGTTTTGTGAGATCCCTTTGTAACTCTTTGCAGTCAGCTTTGGATTTAACTATCTTGAGTAATATTGACAGGTTTCAGAATAGCAGCCGTGTTAGTCTGTATCCGCAAAAAGAAAAGGAGGACTTGTGGCACCTTAGAGACTAACCAATTTATTTGCGCATAAGCTTTCGTGAGCTACAGCTCACCTCATCGGATGCATTCAGTGGAAAATACAGTGGGGAGATTTATATACACTGAGAACATGAAACAATGGGTGTTACCATACACACTGTAACAAGAGTGATCAGGTAAGGTGAGCTATTACCAGCAGGAGAGCGGGTGTGGGAGCAGGGAACCTTTTGTAGTGATAATCAAGGTGAGCCATTTCCAGCAGTTGACAAGAACGTGTGAGGAACAGTAGGGGGAGGGGGGAATGTGCATTGGCCAAACTGGACAGTCTCTACGTAAAAGAATAAATGGACACCAATCAGACGTCAAGAATTATAACATTCAAAAACCAGTCGGAGAACACTTCAATCTCTTTGGTCACTCGATAACAGACCTAAAAGTGGCAATTCTTCAACCAAAAAACTTCAAAAACAGACTCCAACGAGAGACTGCTGAATTGGAATTAATTTGCAAACTGGATACAATTAATTTAGGCTTGAATAAAGACTGGGAGCGGATGTGTCATTACACAAAGTGAAACTATTTCCCCCCACACCCCACCCCGTTCCTCACATGTTCTTGTCAACCGCTGGAAATGGCCCACCTTGATTATCACTACAAAAGGTCCCCCTACCCTGCTCTCCTGCTGGTAATAGCTCACCTTACCTGATCACTCTTGTTACAGTGTGTATGGTAACACCCATTGTTTCATGTTCTCTGTGTATATAAATCTCCCCACTGTATTTTCCACTGCATGCATCCGATGAAGTGAGCTGTAGCTCACGAAAGCTTATGCTCAAATAAATTTGTTAGTCTCTAAGGTGCCACAAGTCCTCCTTTTCTTTTTGAGTAATATTGTATCATCTGCAAATTTTTCTAGCTCAATGTTTACCCCTTTTCCAGATTATTTATGAATATGTTTAACAGCACTAGTCCCAGTATAGCCCCTGGAGGATACCACTATTTATTTCTCTCCATTCTGAAATCTGAGCATTTATTCTTACCCTTTGTTTCCTATCTTTTAACTGGAGTGCCTGGCAATGCTTTCATGATCATCTAACAATCCTTAATTTAATTTAATGACAAGCCTTTCGTTATCTTAATCACCCTGCCTCTGTTTATAAACAAACTCCCTGCCCCACGAGCGGAAGCTGGGAGCAGCACAGAACTCACACTCCACACTCAAGCTGTGTTGCAGTTGAGCTCCGTCTGGGGCTAGAGCGTGCGCTGTGAACAGACCTCCGGTACGAAACTTGGGGAGGGGCAGGTGCCCCCTGCCCCCCCTAAATGGTGCCCCTGCAGCCCTGGCCACTTTGCTCACTCTCTGTGAGTCACTGGCCACTGCGGCTATTGTTCAACGCGCAGACGAGAACAACTGCTGTTGAGTTCCCAGCCACGCTCTGTTCCATTGGATCTTTTCTGTCTGGGCAACTGATTTAATGACGCAAGGCAAAACAAACAAACAAGCAAGCAAAGCTCTCTGAGATCCAAGACAGATGTCTCTGGAGAGGGGCTGGCTCGCAGATGAGATTGGGATGATTGTTAAGAAAGATAAACTGCTTAATTAAAACTCTTTTCCTACTTCTGGGGCTCTGTTTAAAACTAGGCTTATATTTCTCCCTCCCTCATATTGTACCATCTTCTCTGCTTCTACTTTTCTTTTGTCCTCACCATGGGACTCTCTCTGTTGTGAGCTTCCTTACGACAGTGCCCAGACCATCTGTTAATAACTCTCCTGACAAGCAGTTGTTAACCATGCAGGCATAGAAGCCAACTTCATGGGTGCTCTGGGGCTGGAGCACTCATGGAAAAAAAATAGTGGGTGCTTTGCACCCACCGGCAGCCAGCTCCCTGCCCCGCCTCGCCTCCGCCTCCTCCCCTGCATGCAACGCATCCCTGCTCTTCTGCCTACCTCCCAGCGCTTGCCGGCCGCCACCAAACAGCTGTAGCAAGCTCTGGGAGGAAGGCGAGAGGAGCGGGAACGTGGCGTGTTCAGGGGAGGAGGCAGGGAAGAGGTGGGACTGGGGCAGGGATTGGGGAAGGGGTTGGAATGGGGGCGGGAGGGGGTGGGGCAGGGGTGGAGTCAGGGCGGGCCAGGGGCAGAGAGGGGTCAAGCACCCACCAGCACCAGCAGAAGTTGGCACCTAGGCACGCAGACTCTAGGCCAATTCAGCAAAGCATTTAAATAGATGCTTAAGTCCATCCCTGTTCAACAAAGCAGTTAAGCCAGTCCTTAATTTATAGCACATGCTTAAATGCTATTGGAGTCAATAGGATCTGGTCACATTGTAAAACGGAAGCATGTGCTACGATGCTTTGCGGAACTGGGATGGGATGGCTCATCTGCTTTCAGTTAAGCGTATGGTTTGGTCCTGGGCTGTTGCTTAAGCAAAGCCTCTCGATCTGATTTTTTCCAGCCGTATGCCGTGGGTTGTCACTTACACCACCGCACCAGGGTGTGAAATCCTGCCAGATCAGAACGCTAGCCTTTCCCTCTTTCATCGCACAGGTGCAGATGACAACACAAGGTGCAAAGTGGGGGAGAATTAGGCCCACTGCCTCGGACTCCCATGCAGCGTGCAGCCGGGAAAGGAAGGCCCATGCTTGCCCTTTTCAAATTCTTCAAACAGCAGTACCAGTTCCTCAGATTTCTCAGAAAGCCATACAAGGTAATGACATAGTCACTTGCTTTTTATGGGGCTACTGCAAAGCCATCAATCACTTGAGCGAAGCTAGCCTAGATACAGGGGCTGATTGGACGGTCTTAGAGGATTTTTTGGCTCCCCTGTAGGCTGGGATACACATTTTTTCCAGTAGTGCCTATTAAAAAGCAAGCCAGTGCATATAAACTTGTTTGGTTGTTCTAGGGGGTAATGCAGATCCACAGGTGAAATAAAACATGAAAGGGTTAGTGGCAGACCTCAGGTTAGAGGCACCACTGCTCTGTTCACTCAGTGCATTGTAGAACAGTGGTGGGTTAATTGTGCAAAGAGGCAGAGAAAATGCAAGGGACATGGACTGAACCATACTCAGGGGAGTAGATCACCCCAAAGACCTGCCATGTGTAACTTTTGGCTCCATGCTGTGGCTGGCTTTAGGGTCTGATCCACAGGTCATTTAAGCCAATAGAAAGACTCCCACTGACTTCAGTGGATTTTGGATCAGGCCCCTAATGAAGCCAATGGACCAAATCTGAGATCCTGACTGCGCAAATTCTCACTGGCTTCCATGGGAGTTTGGCTGGATAAAGACCATGTGAAGACCTCAGGGTGTGGCCCAGTGCTTTTTAAGAAGCATAAACTGGCTCATCGGTGAAGATGGTGGAGCCAACTGGGATGGGAATCCCAAAGTTTGCTACCCTCAGACTCCTCCTCAGTGGGACAGACACATTGGCATTCTGGCTGCCTTTCAATCTATATTTCCCATCCCCAGGCTGGTGTGCCTTATAATGTAATTGCTTCTCGGAGAATCATGGGGCCAAAACCACCCCACACAACTGCACTGACATCAGAGGGTATAAGCCAGGCTATGTCTACACTACAGCTTATGTTGACAGAACTTATGTCACTCTGGGGTGTGAATAAACCACCCTCGTGAGCAACACAGTTACACCGACAGAAGCGCTCATATGCTCAGCACCATGTTGGCGGGAGAGCTTCTCCTGCTGACATAGCTTCTGCTGCTTGCGGAGGTGGTTTTATTATGCTGATGGGAAAGCTGTCTTCCATCGGTATAGAGTGTCTCCACCAGACATAATGCAGAGGCACCGCTGCAATGCTATATGTGTAGACATGCCCCAAGTGCAGATTTTGGCCCACAGAAGCTAGAGATGGAAAACACCTATTACATCCTATAAAGCTCATCCCCAAGGCCTGGCGCAGGACCGATCCCTACAGTACATTCTCCAGCACTTTGTCTTGTTCAGCATTAAATGATTCAAGTAATGTGGCTTCCACCCCTTTCTTTGGGAATCTATTGCACAGGCCGTATTTCTTTCCTCTTGATATGCTTGTAAAAACCCTTCTAATTACCCACAGCCCTTTGGCAAGCATTAAACCATTTGACTTTCTGTGCTCTACTCTTATCTTTCCCCTCTATGGCTTCTCTCCTCACTTTTTCATGTCTAATACACAGAGATTATTTACCCCTCAGATCTCAGAACACTCCCTCAGGGACCTGCAGTGGCTGGTTCTTGTTCTTTTGCTTTTTGCTTTTTCAGTGACCTTGTATTGCATTATGTCTTCATTGCGGTGCTTTTTAGTATTCCCTGTTCTTCTTCCACACAGGTTAGTTCTTATGCCTGCTCCACTGCACCATGAACAGTAGGTTTCTTAATTCCCTCACCATTGTCTTCCTGAACTCCAACAACTTTGTACCACAAAGTTCTCAGAACTTTTCCATTTTGAGTTCAAGAAGCTTTTGGCCAGTAGCACATAGCTTCCCCGCTTCGCTTGTCTCCTCAATTAGATCCTCTTAACTCATAAGAAAAAGACCCAGGATGACTTCTACTCTAGCTGAATTATCTGCTGTCCAGATCATAAGCTAATTTTGGAACCTTTTGATTATCCAGGTTTAGCTGTATTTGTGATGCCTTGTGAATTAACATTCCCCCCAGGAATAAAAATTGAGATTATCAACGGAATCTAAGGGAATTAGGCACCAATTTCCATTGAATTTCACAGGGATCTGTGCATCTAATTCCCTTAGGGTCCTTGCAGCTACAGTATCCTGCAGTTTCAAGCTCCTTGGATTTTTCATCTATTCTATCTGTCAGTGCTGTGGGGATGTCTGGAAAGTCTGCTCACTCTAGCTTTACAGCTATTTGTCATCTAGAACAGAAGAGCTGCCATACTGGGTCAGACTCTGGTCTATCTTGCCCAGTATCCCCCCTCCAACAGTTGGGGGAGTGTGCAGAACAGGGCAATTACGGAGTGATCCACCCCTGGCTTCCACTCCTGGCTTCTGGTAGTCAGACAGCTAGGGACATCCTGAGCATGGGGTTGTATCCCTGACCACCTTGGCTAACAGCCATTGACAAACCTGTTCTCTATGAATTTATCCAGTTCTTTTTTTAACTTTTCCTGTATCCTCGCCCACATGACCTTCCCCATTATTTAGACTATCTCACAGGCTGTGTAAATATTTCTGACATAGAAAGTGGATTTCTTCCCTTTTTAGCTCTCCTGGCTCTGCTTTTGCCATCAAAGATGATATTCCAGTTGTCAGAGACACCCCCTCAAGTTTCATCTCTTTGCCCTGGATCATACTCAGTCATTTAGTATCACTTCTAGTCCAGCTTGCTTATTTCCCATACTCCTTCCATTTGCTTATATCCATCTTTTATTCTTACCCATCTTCTGATTCGCAGCACTGGTCTTCTACTTATTGGTCAAGTTGGAAGCACGTACAGGATTGCATTCTTAGCCAAAAGCTCCCTTCTATCCCTGTTCTATGGGCTTTAAAGCCACCTGAGGAATCCATATCTCCCCTTTGGTCACCAACAGAAACAAACATATCAGACGGCTCAAGGCAACAGTCATTTGGTCAACTTTTGTCCTTCTGCAGTCAGGTGGCCTGGGTGTAACTGATGGCAGGATTTCAGCCAGCTCTCTGAACACAAAGAATTTACTGGCAAGCATAAATACTAGGGTGGAAGTGGGACAAAGGCACTGGACTTGGACCCTTCTTCACAAATGGGTCTTCTGCCCTTCTGTCTCCAATGCTCACCAAGCTAGCCTACTGGTTAATCCTTCCTCATGCTAGTTTAGTCTCCATCCTGTTCCTCAACGAGCCTAAGTATTATGGGGCAAATCCAACCCCTTCCACTGCAGCCCCTGAGGTTCCAACCTTTTGTTGCTCAGTCACCCAGTTTAGTGAGATCCATTTGTAACTCTTCGCAGTCAACTTTGGACTTAACATTTTGAGTAATTTTGTATCATCTGCAAATTTTGCCACCTCACTGTTTACCCACTTTCCTAGATCATTCATGAATATGCTGAACAGTGCACATCCCTGTATAGATTCTTTGGGGACTCTGCTATTTACCTCTTTCCTTTGTGAAAAATGACCATTTATTCCTACCCTTTGTTTCCTATCTTTTAACCAGTTACTGATTCATGAGAGGACCCTTCCTCTTATCCCATGACAACTTACTTTGCTTAAGAACCTTTGATGAGGGACCTTGTCAAAGGCTTTCTGAAAAACTAAGTACTCCATATCTGCTGGATCACCCTTGTCCACATGCTTGTTGACCCCGCCAAAGAATTCTAGTAGATTGGTGAGGCATGATTTCTCTTTACAAAAGCCATGTTGGCTCTCTCCCAACCTACTGTGTTCATCTATGTGTCTGATAATTCTATTCTTTACTACAGTTTCAAACAATTTGCCTGGTACTTAAGTTAGGTTTACCAGACTGTAACTGCCTAGATCACCTCTGGAGACTTTTAAAAAAACCTAGCTTTAAATTAGCTACTCTCCAGTCATCTGATACAGAGACTGATTTAAGCAATAGTTACACACCACAGTTAGTAGTTCTGCAATTTCACATTTGAGTTCCTTCTTGGGTGAATACCATTTGGTTCTGGTGGTTTTAATTTATCAGTTTGTTCTAAACCTCCTCTATTGACACCTCAATCTGGGACAGTTCCTCAGATTTGCCATCTACAAAGAATGGCTCAGGTGTGGGAATCTCCCCCACATCCTCTGCAGTGAAGACAAATGCAAAGAATTCATTCTCTTTTCTACAATTGCCTTGGCTCCCGTGAGTGCTCCTTTTAGCACCTCCGTCACCCAGCGGCCTGTTGGCTGTTTGACAGGGGTCCTGCTTCTGAAGTACTTAAAAAATTGCTGTTAGTTTTTGTGTCTTTCACTAGTTGCTCTTAAAATTCTTTCTTGGCCTGCCTTATTATACTTTTTCACTTGTTTTGCCAGAGTTTACTCTCCTTTCTATTTTCCTCACTAATATTTGACTTCCAATTTTTATAGGATGCCTTTTTACCTCTAACCACCTCCTCTACTCTGCTGTTTAGCCATGGTGGCATTTGTTTGGTACTCTTACTGTTTTTTTTTATTTGGGGTCCACATTTAGTTTGAGCCTCTAGTATGGTGTTTTTAAATAATCTTCATGCAGTTTGCAGGCATTTCAGCCTTGTGACTGTTCCTTTTAAACTCCGTTCAACTAGCTTCCTCATTTTTGTGTAGTTTCCCTTTCTGAAGTTAAATGCTACTAACTGTGGTGGGTTTCTTTAGCATTTTTCCTCCAGACAAGGAAGTTACATTTCATTACTTTAGGAGGATTATTAGAGTTTAATTATGTCAAAGGAGAGTGAGCCCCATTTACATTTCAAGAGGCTTAAAAATAATTCCTGTTACTCTCCTGCACCACATGCTGCTTTTCCCAGGCACCAAAGCTATTAATTAATCCTCCTAGACCAAGCAGATTGTGAAGAGGGGAGAACAAGCACATGTAGTTGACAAAGGTGTTGATGAAGATCAAGTGATGTAAATGGCTGGTCAGCTGTGGAAATGCTTATTGTTCCATACTAGTGTTTTCCTCACACTTGTGAGGAAATGCTCCTTAACTGTATGTATTAAATATAGGTACATTTCCAAAAGGCGTGAGCCATGCAGTCAACCCGACTACACAGACAAATTGGGTAATTGTGCATGCAAATTGGCAGCTAGATATCTAACTGGCCACTTATGTGGGCAACCAAACTGCACATGCAGTAGGGGAGGTAATAATAAAATAAAACAATAAAATAATAATAATAATTAAATGTTAGCTACGTATCCTATCTCTGATCTAGCACTTTTCACCAGTAGACCTCAAAGCGCTTTACAAAGAAGCTCAGTATCCTCTGTTTATCCACGGAGGCTGGCATAGCCTGGCTAATTTCCACTCCTACCCCTCCCACTGTAGTTTACCCCTTAGCTGTGGGAGCGCATCTGGAGAGGAAAGACCTGCTCATTCTCCAAACCCATTAATTACTTGGTATTTCTGCTGAGAACACCAATTAATGTCACTTGTCATCAGGGTCTTTGCGATGTGCGTCCTGTCTGCTGGGAACTAGACTGGCATAAGTAACTTATCACCCACTAGCCAGTGAACAGCCACGAGATAGTAAAGCCTTTCAATCATTCCCAGCCTGGATGAGGTTCAAGCTAGTGATCTAGAGGTTAGATGGTGCAGTATCCACTATCAGTCTCCTGAGCCACCTCATCCTGTGAAAGAATTGACAGATCCATCACTTCAGTGGCTCTTCACTGTTTTACTCAGCTGAGGAAGTGGCCCCACAGCTTTAAAAAATGCTGATACTGTGGCCCAGTACAATGGTAATCGACGTCTGTTTGCCACGTTGATGGTGTTAAGGGTAACGTGTGATACTCTATATTTACTACTGTTGCCAATAAGGATCCTGAGAATTATGCTACCGTATCCTACAATATTGGAATAAACGTGTGCTCGTGCTGTAAATTACCCAACAGCATGATATTACACAGGTAATCAACTCCTAGCTCAGCAGTTCAGAAAAATGTCCTATGCTTATCTATCTCTCTGTCGAACCGATACATACCCTGCTATCTATCTGATCAGTGTTTGGAATTTATCAGATTTTCTAAATATTTTTCACTGGCACTAGTTAGATTCCCTCCTCAAGTCTTCTACAGAACAGAGGCAAAATAAATTAAAAGTTCTGTCACATCCACTTTTGTGGGAGTCACCCAAACAATTATACACTCCTCTTCTACCTAGGAAGTAAAAGTTTAAACAATGAACCTCAATCCCAGAGTCATGGACATTCTTGCTGACTGCAACCACACTGGTATGGAAACAAGTAAGAAAACAGAAAGAAACACAGGTGGAAGGATGGAAAATGTGGTAAGGACAGAAATGTATTTGTAATATTGATTTTGAAGCTCTTGTGGGAGATATTACAAATAATAAATGGAACAAGAAACTATAACGTATGAACTTGACAGTACCCTTTTAATCAGATATTACTTCAAGTTTCTGAACCCATTATTTGTTTTTGCACTCCAGAAAGCGTAAGTGCTAACCAAGCCAAGGGAGAAAGAGGCAAGATAACACTAGTAAATTATTATTCCCTAGCAAACTTTTTAATGGTCTATTTTAAAACTGTATAGTGGAGCTTTGCAATAGCCTTTTAACAAACTGAAAGCTTAACCAAGTTATTAATTTACTCTTGGATTACAGTGAGCTGTCCTTCAGCACCTCGGACAGCTCTCAATGCAGCATTAACCTATCACACAGCTCTGCAAACTCTACCTTTCAAAGCAGCAAGCGAAGGTTAACTCTACACTTGTGTCTCCATAATGATGTAAATGATTTCTTTCCCTCCAGAAATGTTAGGTCAATAATTTCAACTGAGTCTTTCTAGTTGCTGACAGAACAGAGGAGACACGGTGCAGAATTCAGAATTCAAAGCCTCCCATTCACATCACCACAACATCCTCTGAAACAGAAGCACAGAGTTCGTAACTCCACTGGAATAACAAGCACTGAAATGTGGCACAGAAAGAGGAAGCATTCTGCTCTCAGGTTTAAGTCTGGGGTAAGAGTCAGAGTTACTCCAGTTTTATATCTATACAACAGAGTAGAATGTGACCCAGGGCTCAGTACAGCAGTAAATTTTTTTTAACACCATTAGAAATTATTTTAAAAACACAAAAAGCACAAAAAGTTTTTGTTCTTAATTCTATGGTGAAATTTACCCCTATGATGAGGTCTCCCACAAGGGCTGTGCACCACTTATGTCTTGCTTCCATGCCAGTTTCTAGCAGAGCCCAAGCTAGTGTGGCTTCTTTCTGTTTGTTTCCTTTAATATATGTGTAATTCATGTCTTCCAGAATACACCTAGGTCTGGAACTAAGGTTTGGTCTTCAAATTTGGTGCCTAGCCAGAAGAGGGAGTGCAGTGCATACATTTGTTTAGGTGGATCCCACAACAATGATTGCTAGAGGACTTTTCATTGTTCTGTCCTGTCAGAGACCTGGGGAGGCAGCAGGCTTGAAATTTAAGTGGTACATAGATAGCACTGGCATGAGCCCTCTTCACAGGCCTGACTTTCACCTGGAAGGAGAAAGATTAAAGGGGCTGCTTCATTTCATAAGCCATTTTGCATTTCAGCTATTTCTAATCAATTTTGCATATGACAACAGAAGGTAGCAGGTAGATATTTAGTCCTTAACATAGATTAGGTATTTGGGGGCACTTGAAAACAGCTGTTTTAATAATGCAGAAACAGGGCCAAATCCTAAGAGGTGCTGAGCACCTGTAACTCACTGTAATTGATGGGACTTGTAGGTGCTCAGCAGCTATAAGCATTTATCCCATCGTGAGATCTCAAAGGTAGCTAATGGACATGCATTCAGCATGATATCCTCCTGTGGATGATTATTATTATGATACTATCCCTGCACACTGTAATGACTCATGAAGTTCTATATATGTATACATATGGGAATAAAAGACCCATCAAGTGATTTACAATATTCAGTCTGGGAACAGAGGACACGCATTTCCCACATGGTCCTTAAGTTGTTCTTGCTTCTCCAGTTGTTCAGAGTACAATGGTGAATCCAATCTCTCTCCCAGCAACACTCTCACATGTCCCCATGCATCTTTGTGTCAACTGTACAGAAAAATACGTTTTTCCTCTGTTCAAAAGTTGACAGCATAACAGAGGAGAGAAAAAGATTCCAATTTTCAAGATACAAAAGAATTTAAATATTTAAAGTACTCTAGTAGGCTGAAGGACACCCAGATCTCCCGCTCCCTGCCTTTTCCCTCCTCCTTCCTCTCTCTCCCCCCTTCCCCGCCCCCCCGCCTGGCACGTCTAGGCAATACAAAACAACATGCAACCTTAACTACCATGACTGAGGTAAGATCTAGGCATAATAGGTAAATCTCAAGGATGTAATGGCAGCCTGTAGTGTCGGCCTCGGTTCTGAACAGTCTTGCATCTGTGGATGTGTCATAGCTTCAGTGTTACTTGAATGTGGTTTTTAGTGATTTAATGCACAGCACAGAGCTCTTTTCTGGGCGGTTAATGATATAAAAGATGCCTTTCCTGATTCTGGGCTGTGAACAAAGACTGAGATAGTCACACTTTATCAACAGAGCAAGAGCAAGAGCAAGACCCTTTCTGAAGAAGTCACTATAATTGCAGGTTTAAATAGAAAGCTAAATTTCAGAGGCCTTGATAACAGCTTCTTGGATCACAGCAGTGACTGCACTATGATAAGAAAAGAATTCAGTTGCTTACACAAACCTTTAATTGACTCAGGTAATCTCTTGGCATTTGATTTGACAAGCTTCTGAGCACATCCTGTCAAGGGCTGAGGTCCCTCAACTCCCATTGACTTCACTGGGCACTGAAGCAACTCAGCATCTGGCAAGATCAGTCCCCTTGGGATGAACTTTTAGCCCCATGATGTTGCTTTGTAAAGTCAAAAGGTAGAGAAAAATCAACATTTTGCTTCAATTTAGATCCCTTCATTGTCGTGACAGAAGGAAATGACAGCATACTTTTGGATCCCACCAGATTTCATACAAATTCTCTTAGGACAGTAGCAAACTGCTTCTCAAACGATCTCAGTGCCTTTACTTTAGCACTCTAGCCCAGCCAGCCATTTGAAACATTTTTTCAATGTAAAACGTTTCCATGTTGCTGCTGAAAATTTGTTTATCTTTATCTTTGGGTTTATGTCCCCAGGCTAACATCTATGCTGTGTTGAAAGCAGCGACTCACATTCATTCTATCACAACACTTGAAATTTGATACACTTGACTTAGACTCCCTTTTGAACCTTTGATTTTATTTCTGTTTGCAGACCTCTGATTAAGTTCTTTGAACTTGGCTCCAAGAAAGATGGCTGAGGAGATTTTTCTTAAATGATAAGTAATACAAAGGGAAATTGAAGATTTAAATTGGTGATAGGAAGCCAGTGTCCAAGTTACACATAATACATTATCCCACCACACACAATTTATCTTTTGACACATGCCACTGTAGCATATGGTGCATGTGCAAATGATGAAGATGCAGAATTACAGAAAGGCTGAGTTTCTGGAAGAAATCAGTCTTCATCTGGGCTATTACTTCATCATTATTTCTATTGCATTAGCACTTAAGGACTCCCAACAGGCTATCTTGTACTAGGCACTGAGCAAACAAACAATACAGAGACTGCTTCTGCCCCTGAGAACTCGGAATCTAGGATTTAGACAATACACAACACAATCCCAGTTCAGGAAAGCATTAAACCCTAAGTCCATCCATATTCAGCAAAGCACACTTAACTTGAATATACTCAAGTCTCATGGAAATCAGTGGGATTTAAGCACATCTTTAACTTTAGGTACATACTTAAGTACTTTGCTGAATAGGGACCTGGATTGTTGATTTGGGGCCAAGGTAACAGCAGAGACAGGTGCGATTGCAATAAAACTATTGCATTTCTAAGGGTATGTAAACTATGCACCAGGACCAAACTCCACCCCCCTCCCACCCCCCCAGCAACATTATAATTTTGCCTAATATTTCATAGCTGAATAAATAAGTTTCACTATAACTGCAATAAAAGTGACATTAACTCTCTGGAAAACACTGTCCTTGGGGCACCTTGAGCGGATGAAACAGGACTACTTTGAATGGCATTGCACAAGTACTCCTGACAAGCCAAACTGTTCTCTTTAGACAATTAAATCTTTATTTCCATTGGTATCATTTTGATATTTTGCCTCATGTTAACCATTTTCCAGATGATATTTTAACAAGTCTTCTTTCGCCCAATTAGATATGATGCTAGAACAAAGTCCAATGGAGGAAATACAGCTCCTAGAAACCCAGGAGCCTCGTTTGCATGCACCTGGCTCCTCCGAGTCATTGCTAAGCTCACAGAGCAGCCTTTGGTTGGCGTCTCTATGCTGATTTGTTTCCCAGTGTGTTATTCATAGGCTTCATTCTCCAGCACAGTGATAGCTTTGCAAATAATAATAAAAGACGATGAATGGAGTATAATGAACAAATAGGATTTCCAGAGTAGCGATCAGGATTGCCAGGGCTCTGTGCATGTCAGAAACAGCTAACTTTTAACACCAATTCAATTACAAAAGACAACACAAGAGTGGGCAAGATTCCTGCAGACACCTGCATGTTAAATATATTAGTAGACAATGGTTATCCAGTGACATAATGTCAAACCGTAGATTGAATTTGTATTTTTATAATCAGCCCCTTTTTTCCTTCTTACTGTAGGAATGCTTAGATTTATTTATGCTGTCTGAAGGCAGCACCAGAACAGTTGGGGTTTTATGCCACTATAATCTTTTTGGACTATAAAAAACAACTCATGTCTTTCCATAGCATATGGTTCTCTCCTTATAACAACATACCAGAACTTTCAATTAAGTTTTTGGAAACAGTGCTGCTATACACATGACTCATTTCAAAAGTGCATTAACAAGTGAAATAATCCCTCTTTGCCAAGTCTTTTTTCATCAGGAAACAAAACAGTACCTGGTGTCTTTCTTTCTTTATGCATTGACAAAAACACCCCCCCCCCCCAGATCTCGTTCCATTGACACTGAACCTGAGTGGAAATCATCCAGCTACATATTATAATATTTTATAATGGTCCTGCCAGCACTGACCTGATTAATGCAATGTGCTGTTCCCTGATGATTGCTTTTGAATACAGGAAACATTTAGCCTATTCATTCATCCGAGCTTGAGAATGGTCGATACTTACAGGACCCAGGACAGTTTCCTACTCCAAGTGGATCTATCAACCCCTGCAGTATTTTCTCCTGTCATGAATCTTATGTCACCCTCCTAATGTGTGTCCATGTGTGCATGAATGCACACACACATGCATATATATGTGGGTTAACATACAGTTCCTGTTTCTCAATCGCTTTTCCTGAATGCAGTCAGTAAAAGTGACCCTGGTAATCACCAGATAAGGCAACCCTAACACCCAGATCATTCTTTACACCAGTGGATCTAGAAGTTTTTATCATCAGGCCCCATTTCTGCAAAGCAAATGGCCTCAAGCTCCAGGCTCCCATATGCTAATGGCAATGGGCCAGATCCTCACCTGGTGTAAGGCAGCGTCACTCCACTGAAGTCAATGGAGCTGAAGCTCTGGTCCAATATTCATATAGATCAACTGTTTGTGGAACAGAGCATACTGCAAACTTAATCTTGATGTGTTTGAGTAAGATGGGGAGCTTGTTTCTGTGTGTGGTGCTTGCTGACGAACTCAGACTGGAACTGGAGCGTAGGTTGTGAAATTCCCGAGGGCACAGGGACTCCACGGGAGGGACAGAATGGGTGGGGAGGTGGAGTGGCATAGCAGGTGCTCCCCACAGCCTTTTCACTGCTGAGACTGTCTCCCTCTGGGTTTCCTCCTCCTTGAGGTCCCCCATTGCCATTCTGTCCCCTTCTCTACCAACAAGGCTTTCTGACTCATGGCTGCTACTCCTCCTTGCCCAAAGTCTCCACCCCAGCTGGGTACCCGCAGGTGGGGCAGTGGAGGAGAGACGCTCGCCTGCTCTTAGTGCTGGAGCCACGGTGACCCCGGCCGGGAGTAGCGGGTACCACAGGATGTGCCCACCTCAGACCCTGCCCTCTGCTGGGCATGTGGGAGAGATCGCCAGAGCTCTAGCTGTCCCAAGGGTCAGGAAATGTAAAAGAAAACCCTGTACAGTGATTGGCATATTTTTATACGCAACATTGTTAAGTAAAAATGTAAAACAAAGAATTTCAGGCCCCACACAGACATCATCCAGCTGCAGCATGGGACCTGACCCCTTGCTCGTGAAACCGTGCCTCCCACTGCACCTCCCACCAACACACTCAATAACCCCTCACATACCCTGCCCCCCGGTGCCCCCCCACCATGTTCACTAACTCCCCTCACACCCTGTCTTACACCACCCTGCCACCGACACTCTCGCTAATCCCACTCACACCCTGCCTTACACCACCCACCACACCAACGCGCTCACTAACTCCCATCAGACCCTGCCTTACACTGCCCACTGACACACTCTCTTACTCCCCTCACACCCTGCCTTACACCATCCTCCCATGGACACACTCGCTAACTCCCCTCACACCCTGCCTTACACTGCCCACTGACACACTCTCTTACTCCCCTCACACCCTGCCTTACACCATCCTCCCATGGACACACTCGCTAACTCCCCTCACACCCTGCTTTACACCCTCCTCCCACCAACACACTTGCTAACTCCCCTCATACCCTGCCTTACACTGCCCACTGACACATTCTCTCACTCCCCTCACACCCTGCCTTACACCATCTTCCCATGGACACCCTCGCTAACTTCCCTCACACCCTGCTTTACACCCTCCTCCCAAGGACACCCTTGCTAACTCCTCTCACACCCTGCCTTACACCATCCTCCTATGGACACCCTTGCTAACTTCCCTCACACCCTGCTTTACACCCTCCTCCCAAGGACACCCTTGCTAACTTCTCTCACACCCTGCTTTTCACCCCCCTCCCACCAACACTCTCTCTAACTCCCCTCACTGCACCACCCCTCGCACTGACATGCCTGCACATATTCTCTAACTCCACACACACTCCCTTTGAGCTCCAACAGATAGCCACCCCGCTCTGCATGTTCCGTTTCTCACAATCTTACTCAAATGAACGTTCTTAACTCTGATCTCCTGTGACCACAGGCATCCTGGGTGTTGTTAATAACAGCACTGTTACCATTTTCATATACTGCATTCTCATCTGTAGATCTCAAAGTGCCTTACAAAGTCAAAGTGAATATCATTACCCTTATTTTACAGATGGAGAAACTGAGGCACAGAGAGAGAGACACTTGCCCAAGGTCACACAGTGAGCATTATCATCATTTTATATGGTGAGATCTAGGATTTTTAGTCACAGCATTTAGGATATGCATGAGAAGGAGCTTAGCTATGAGGTCCTTGTTAATACCTCCATAACCTCTACCTGTTTATATTGCAATAATCAGACTCCACGTTGACATTACTATTATGACTCAGCAATTATGCAAATACACTGCAAAGGTAAGAAGTATTTGGATAGCAGCTGAGGACCAAACTGGTACCCTATCTACCTTGCCTTCCAGGTTTGATGGTCGGAAATGGAGGGGAGGGACTGTTTCCAGATCTAAACCTTGGTGTTTTGCAGCTGGAGCTCAGATGTAATTTGAACTTTCTCATCTCAAGTAATTCCTCTTGGAGAGTTTTCAGGAATGCTATCAGTGCTCCAGTCTTTCCTGGGGTGCCTGCATTTTAAAGATCATGGAGAGAAAAATGGCAGCTGCCATGCATGGGCAGCCATGTATCTTCCCTCTTTTGCAAGCCGAAATGGCGGCAACTGTCATTTTCCTTAGATTCGTGCTGCAACAGAAGATTTATTTTCATGCGTTTGTCACTGTGATCGTTGGTAGCGCTGAACACACTGGCCTCCCCGTTCAGACATACAGTTTAGCAATGCGCTTATCTGCAGCATCCTTGTAATTATTACCAAAATGTACACCATGGAAACCAGAATGAAGGGGAACTCCCTGTGCAATATGAGATTACCGTCTGTCTGTTTTAGGGGGGAGAGCGGAGGGGACCACCTACATTTTGAACACCTTTGGCATTGGCTCTTGACTCTTTCCAAAGGGCAACACACAATGCAGACAACAGCATGCGGGCCCCAGGAGCCAGTCCATAATGCAGCCTGAAGGGGAAATAATAAACAGGAGTCGGGGGGGTGAAACACCCTAAAACTAAAGGAAGCAGCCTTCCCTTCCTCCATCAAGACTGTGCCCACACCAGCTCTGCGGGGTGGTGGCAGGGAATAGTATCAGGATCAGCTGTGCTGTCTGGCATATCCCCCTAAAAGACCCCTGGATTCCCAGAAGAAACATGGATGGAAGGTACTGCTGCAATGGGCAATATTCATTCCCACACAGTCCCCTCCACAGCTTCTAATGCACATCTTCTGATGGCAACACAGCACAATGCCCCTAGGGGAAGGAAGGCCTCCAAGCCCAGTATCTGAGAACTGCAGAGATCTGGTGTTCTGATAATTTCCCCATGGTGGCTGGGGATTGGCACAATTTGAGGACATAGCCCCAGCCTCTGCGGTAAAGAGAGTATCTCTGGATCTCTGTGGCTTTAAAGCCAGGGACATTTCAGCTATGTACCTGCAGTGAAGCCAGCATAAAGTGACCACCCAAGAGACCAGCAAACATCCATTGCCTGGAATAAAGAGCAAGCACAATTGCCTGGGAACTCTTAAGGATACAGACTGGAATAGCACAGGCCAGGAGGTGGAGTCCTTAGGGCAGTGTTCAGACATGGCACTAGTGGGCAACGTCCCACACGTTCTCCCCACTGAGCTGTCCTTTACTTTCTCTATGAGCCAGTCAAGCTGCCTCTCCCTCCAGCACCTGTTCTCACTATGCCGCACAGGGTGATGAACTAAAATATTCATAAACAGCACAAGGCCAGATTGTGCCTTGACATTACTGGCGCCCACGAGGGGTGCTGTGGAGCTGCTCTGCCCTGCCACAAGCTCTAGGAGGGAGTGTACCTCAAGCAGGCGCAGAGCTCTAAAGCTTGCAGCACGTGCTCCCTAGTATGCGTTAGCCAGGGGCCGCAAGGTCGTGCCCTAGAGGGTCCTAGGAAGATGCAGTCCTGTCTTATGCTCCGTGCAGCAGGGGTCGGACAAGGAGGGTAGAAGGCTCCTAGTTCTGCCTACACTGCCCATGCACACAAGGGCCAGACTCAGCCTAGCCCATGATTTTTTGCATGTCTATAGAGCCTTCCAGCTGCAGCTCTCTATGCCCTTTACAAGCATGATGAATAACTCTTCCCAGCCTCGCCACTGGCAAAGATAGGCTTCCACCAGGAGCTAATTTGGCCTATTATCCCTATTTGGAGATGAAGAACCTGATGCTAAATGACTTGCTTACGGTCACATAGCAGGGCACTGGCAGAGCAGGACCAGAATGCAGCTCTCTTGACTCTCAGTCCTCTTCTTTATCCGTAAGGCCAGTTGAATTTTTGACAGCCCCATATTTGTTGCTCCTACTCCCGACTCCTGGAATAGGAATTAGAGTCCTGTACTGCCCTCGAAGGTTGATGGTTATTACTTATGCATTTTGACAAGCAGGGCTCGGAGTCATCTACTGATGAAAAGTGCTATATAAGCTAGGCATTAGTATTATTATAACCGTGTCCTGTCTTATGATGTGAATTGTCACAAATTGCGTAACTTTTCCATGCCTCAGTTTCCCTGTAAAACAGGGACAATTGTTAGAGTTGGTCAAAATTTGTCATCTGGAATGTGTTTTCATCATAAAATGGCCTTCAAAAAAACCAAAAAACTTTTTGCAAAAAAATTGATATCTTCTGTTTTTCACAAAATTGCACAATGGCATTGTTTTTTTTTGTTTTTGTTTTTTTTACCAAAATCGTTAACAAAATTGTGATTAAAAATTTTTTTAAAACTATTTTTTAACTGAAAACTGGCTTTAAAAAATGATTTCAGTAAAAGCTTTGGTAAGAAATATCACCAAAAAGGTCAGGAGAAGTATAAAATGGGTTCATTTCGAGCCCTGTGAAATGGAAACCATTTTGAATTTTTTGGCAAAATTGGTTTCCTGTATTTTGCACAGCTCTAACAATAATATTTGTAAGAATATAAGAAGAAATGCTAGACTATCTAGAGTTGTAACATTTAATGCAAAAACATAGTTTTGGAAGGAAAACCTCACACTTCAGGGTTAAAGCCAATCTCCAACTATTAGGGATTGGGATGAGAACTTCATGGGGACTGATTATCCCATTTCTCTCTATGGCAGGGTTTTTGCACTTTCCTCTGAATCGTCTGGTGCTGGGCATTATCTGAGCCAGGATACTGGGCTACGTAAATGGTGAGTCTGAGACAGACTGGCAATTCCTATGCTCCTTTGCACTATAAAAAATTGGCCGTTTTGCTATGGTTGTTCTGGTGCCCTGGTTGTGTTTGCTTTCCGCAGATATTTGTGCCGCTGAGTTTCAGCCATGGCATGAGTGTTCCTGAAGAGTGAATTTCAAAAGCACATGCCAAGCTTCCTGGAAAGCAAATAGTCTCTCTCAGTGAGAGCTGACTCCAGAAGCAATTGTGGACTCATCCAGACCTTGACTTAACAAAGCACTTAAACACATGCTTAACTTTAAGCATGTGAACGATCCCATTGGCATCACTTGGGACTACTCACACAGTTAAAATTAATCATATGCTTTAGGGCTGAAGCCTGCAAAGCACACTCTAACCCAGATCCAGCTGTGCTCTTAAGCACACGCATTCTTTTTAGGAAGGTAAGTAGTCCCATTGACAGAACCAGCGATACTCATGTTTAAAATTAAGCAGGTGTTTAAGTGGTTTGCAGGACTGGGATCAAAGTGCTCAGCACTTTGCAGGATATGAGTCTAAGGCCCAGATCTACAAAGGCATTTAGGCATCTAACTATGATTTCAATGGGAGTTAGGTACCAAAATAGCTTTGAGGATCTGAGCCTAAGTGCTTTGCTGAATCAGAGCCCCAGTCAGGGAACTGAAACAATGCCATGTGGCTTATCTGACCCAAACACAGCTTGACTATTGAATATTCACAGAGAACAGTTTGCCATTCCTTCTGCGTTAAAAATATTGACCTTCAACACTGGATAAATCAAAGGAAACTGCAATCAGCTCACAGGTATTCCATGGCAGAAGCAGCAGCAAAATTAACCCAGTGGTTATTACTGTGTAACATTTGTATTGAGGGACCAGGTGAATAATGTTTGCTTGGCTCTGCACACTGCGGTTGTGAGGCATAATTCATTAGCACTTGTAAAGTGACTTGTACTTGGGAGATGAAAGGGACTCTCCATGCGCCAAGTATTATTATTGCTCTGGTACCTCAGCTTTTTAATAAGGATATTGAATGTCTCCTCCAAGTCAGCACATTGCTTTTTAACGTCTCAATGGCTGTTTTCACAAGTGCCATCCTAGCGTGCCAAAAAATAAGTTACTAGCAAAAAAATCATAAACAATGCACAAAGCTTAATGCCTCTGCCAGTTGCTTCGTGGTAGGAGAATAAATGTCCCGCTGTTTACATTCACTTGGTTAAGAACCCAGACACAGTAATCTACCAATTAGAGAGTGACCTGAAACCGCACGTTCTACGCAAGTGGTTGACATTCATGTTGCACTGACTTGTGCTACCTACTTGGCACTAACCATGTGTTTAGATGATTGATTTCATTAGTCCTACCACTCCTTGCTTATTAAAGTGCATCCATTTCAACCTCTGGGAGCCCATCCAACTTCAGACGACCACGTTACCAACTGAAGGAGAGGCTCCAGCCCAGTCCCATCAGGATCCATCCTGATCGTACAAAAGCCAGAGTGAACAGTTCAGCCTCACATGATCATCTCTGGCTTTGTTGAACAAGCTGGGGGTAAGGGTGGGGGTGGATGAGTGCCAGAATCAAGGGACTCTGCTGAGAACACCTGGCCACTGGCACCCCTGACTGTCAGCAGATGCACGCCCGCTGATTGCAACTGCCAGAAGGGAAGGCAAGGAGAGCCTGTCTGGAACATGGGAAGGACTCAGACTATTAGAGCTATATAATTCAGCTGGAAAACTAAGCAGAGTGACTGAGCTTTGTAGAGAGGAGCTCCAGAGGGCCCTGGGGGAAGGAGCGGAACAGAAATCTAGTCTTAGAAGCTGTGGAACTCCTGTGCAGATTTCGTTCTATCCTTTAGGCTGTGATGAAGGCTGGAACCCTTGTACCTCCCCTTACATGAAGGATTTTGGCCTGTGTGGGGATGGCTAGCCATGGAGTCTTTCGTCCTAGGTCACTTGCTGAAATCCAGCCGAAGGTGGTGATGGCTTTTGGCTACTACCTTCTGATGGCTGCCTGTATGAAATGCATTTGATGTCCAGTTCTAAGGGGACAGGAGCCTGTAACACAAAAACCCAGTGGCACCGATTAGCCCCCTTGTTGGCAGTCCCAGCAAACAGGCCATGGATAATAGAAACTGAACTCAGCTTTCTTTCCTAGAGGTGACCCCTACAGGGGGATGCTAAGGGAGTAGGGGAAACTTGCCCTGCTTCTACCCATGCATCTTACCCATCCTGATTTAGGCTGACTTCTGTCTCCTGGGCTGTCAAGTCAATGACTTTCAATGCATTCACTTCAAATTTGTTTTTTGAAGGGATGGGCTGGATGCTAATATCCTTACTCCAGTTTAGTGGTCCCTTACTCCACTGACATCACTGACTAGGAGGGTGGTGAAGCACTGGAACGGGTTACCTAGGGAGGTGGTGGAATCTCCTTCCTTAGAAGTTTTTAAAGTTTGGCTTGACAAAGACTTGGCTGGGATGATTTAGTTGGGGATTGGTTCTGCTTTGAGCAGGAGGTTGGACTAGATGACCTCCTGAGGTCACTCTTCCAACCCTGATATTCTATGATTCTATGATCATGCAGGGAGGTGCTATCTGGAGAAAGTGCAATTCTGCATAAGTAAGGCTATTGGAAACTGACCCTACGTGATTCCCAAAGATCATGGGGCTCTGGAATGCTAAAGGCACTTGGACTTTGAATTATTCTAGGTGAAACATACTGAGATTCCACTGGCCTCCTCCTGGTTTATTCTCAGCCAATACAAACCTTGTTGGTCTACCTGCTTTATTGGCTCTGGAGACATTTTTATGCTATTTGAATTGCCTCATGCCCAGTGTGGACTTTTCTGGGCTGTCTGCTGAGATTTTATAGCAATATCATTCTGCTGCACAACCATTTTGCTTCACAGCAAACCCGTTCTAACATGGCAAAGCTTCACTGAGCTAAGACGTACTGTGGAATCCTGACTTGTTCTGCTTTCTAAAATCCATTTCCTCTACATTTATCTTCCCAGATCTAACATTTTCCAGGTAAGAAGCAGAGGGCTATGAAACCACTGAAAACTTTTCCCCTGCCTTAGCAAGCATAGAGGGGTTCTCCCCTATCTAAACTTCCACATATTGAACTTCTAAATGCCAATGGTTTCCCATAAACAGCGATTAACATGGGGTTTTCAAAACCCTCTTTCTGATGCTTCCACTGTCTGAGTGGAGCAGAAAGGATCAGCCAAGTGCACTGAACAAAGCAAGGCATCAACGGTGCAAACATACTCTCCAAATGACCAAGGGAATAGCAGCTGCTTTCCTCTAAGTAGAAACGAAGACTCTGCAAAGAGCAGTGACCTTCTCATCTGCCTTTTTCTCCGCCCCCTGCAAATGTTGCTGCATCCAGCAAAACTCTCTCTCATTATCCACAGAGGCATTTTCTACAAACTGTCCAATAGGGCACACTGAGCAGAGAAACAAGCTGGCTGGTCTTGTGCTCATCTTGCCATGCTGATGATAATGCGAGAGAGGGAGAGCTCTGTGCTGAAAGCAGATGCCCGCAACTTGGGTTTGAACTGAACGAAGGAGCTGGCATTCTCTTTAAATATTCCAAACCGTCTTTGCTTGGAGGGAAATAAAATATTTAACAGAGACTCATGGTTTTTGCAAAGGACATTAAAGATAAAATTTTTGATGCCTGTAAAATTTAATTGGCTTCAGTGTATGATAGTTTGTGTCTCTGAAGGATACCCTGGCCAATACCATCAGCATTAACCTCATCTTGGATCATCTGCACGTGTCCTGAGAGTTGCCAGTGAGTCCTCCTGTTTGTTCAGTTGTCTCTTGTAACCACACCTTGGCATGTCCATCCTTTCAAAAGGTGCTGCAATCACAGACTGAAGCACCATCAAATATGGAAGAGATGCTGCAGGGTGACAGGAGGGCCTTTTATCTCATAAAAGATTATGATCGACACTTGTTATTAGAGTATGTAATCATGGCACCAAACCTCCTGGGGAGAGTGCTAAAATAGGAGTTTTCTGAATTGATCATGGGATTGCCATACTAGATGACTGATCTACTATCTGCCTGCTTTTGTCGGCTGCAACAGCCTTCACAGTGCAACAACTGAAGCAGCTACAATCCCAGCTCAAGTCAATGGGGAGTTTTGCTATTGATTTCTATGGGGCTGGGAATTGGGCCTATTTGCAAAGACCGTCTATGGCTCTGCTCCTGCCATCTGATCTACCTGGGTGGACACCTGCACCCACGCAGAACCCAGCTGAGGTCTAGTGGGCCCTGGATGGGCTCGATCCTGCAGAGTGCCTAGCCCTCTGGCCACGATTTAGCAAACATACTGGGACACTGATGCCAGTGGGACTATTCCGGAAATTAAAGACTTTGTTGGGTCAGGGCTGGAGTACTTGGCCTCTTGCAGGGTCTTCAAGGTCTATGCGTGGTGATCAGAGCAGGGTTGAGGCCCATTGCTGTAACGCCTACCTCTCTTCTGAGCCTTTCGGTAGTGGAGGTGGCTTGGGCGGGTGGGAGAGAGCAATGGGAAAGTTTCAGTGTGGGTGGGTTGAAAAGGATCAGCCTATGGACACGTGTCACTTGAAGTGTGCATGTGCCTAGAGGCCTGGCAGGTGAACTTTTACAAAGCAAAGCAAAGCAAAGCACATAAACAGATGCAATACACCAGCATTAAGCTACTTAGTACAGAGACAATAATTCCTCTGACACTTTCATTCCTGGCTTTCTTAAAGTCGCTTTTAGCCTCTCTCACAAATTAACCTCTCTCGCCTTTAATCTGGCTCACCAATTAATTCATCCCAAACCTTTTAAATAATTGATCTTTCTATCTTTCAATGTAAATGCATCAGTGCTGTTGTTGTGGCATCCGTTTTAGCACAGCAAACTGCACACAAAGAATGAGAACGCCATCTAAATGAATGAATAAAAAACAAACCCTAACCCGACAATTGTACAGCAAAAGCTGTTAGTGCAGGTGTCCTGGGGCAGCTGTCTATTGATTGGCAAAAGATCTGAATCTGTGATTGTAAGTCTATGTGATGGTACATGCGGAGCCCAAACAGAAAGCAGGGAAACAAAGAAAGTGCCGAGGAATTCCCAGGACCTGGGTCGATCAGGTCCAATGAGACTGGGCTGTACAAGGGTTCAGTGTTGTTAAAATTTGTACTGATATAGCAACTTTTGCAGGAGGATCTCAAAGCATTTCCAGTCATTGACTCAAGCAGCTCTATCTATTTGGCTTAACAAAGAGAAGGTTAAGGGGCGATATGATCCCAGTCTGTAAATACCTACACGGGGAACCGCTTTTTGATGATGGACTCTTCACCCTAGCAAAGGCCTCACATGATCCAATGGCTGGAAGATGAAGCAAGACAAATTCAGGGGGGAAATAAGGTGTGAAGTTTTAACAGTGAGTATAATTAACCATTGGAACAAATTGCCAAGGGTTGGGGTAGATTCACCATTGCTGGCAATTTTAAAAACCAAGACTGGATGTTTTCTTAAGAGAGATGCTTTCATTCAAGCAGGAGTGATTTTCCACTGTGGCCTGTGCTATACAAGGGTCTCTCTAGATGATCACAGTGGTCCCTTCTGGCCTTGGAATCTAGGAATTAGGGGAGCCCCTCAGCTCATTCTGTTTGGGGGAGGAACTGGGAGGAAGTGCTTGACCTCCCATGGGACAGGCTGCAGAACCCCATAGAAGCTCTAGCTCTGGGCGGCACCATCTGGTTACTGATAGCAGGAACCCCTTCTAAAGGCAAATCCCCACTGCACTGGCTAAGATAATACAAGCCCCTCTGTGTAACTGGAGGGAGGAAAAAGCCTTTCTTCCCAACCACCTCTGCACCCCTGTCCTGGCCACTTCTCCACTAACCTGCCCAATTCCCTGAATCTCTGTCCTCTCACCCCAAATCCCTGGAGCAGCAGAGAGGCTTTGGCAGGGTCCACATGAAAGGGGGATAGTGCAGCCAAGTGATCTGAGCCCCCCACTCCTTTAGTGCAAGGGGCTAGAGACCATTGCACAGAAGTCTGGGAGATATGATCCACCCAGGGAGATGGAATACTTCAGGGAGCAGAGAGATGTTCATTTGCTGTGACTGTACAGACTGGGGTGGGGTGGGGAATATCAGATTGTAGCAACTAAACTCCTAATTATCCTTTGCCAGTCTTGCAGAAAATCTGCTGGCTCTCTCGCTCTCGCCTAGCAATGCACTCTCCCCTCCTTTCCGGAACCCCTTATGTCTGAATAAAGACAGGGGAAAGGGAAATCATGCTATTCAAAGTGCTGGAGACCAATTGTCTTTCTCTGGGATTTTTCCTTTCAGGCAGAGTTTCTGCTGATGTTGTACTTATCCAACTGCACTCCGCAGAGAGCCCAAGCCGGCTGATTATTCTCAGCTTGCCACCGCTGCATCAGCGCAGAGAGGAACTGAGCTCTGTCGACCTTCAACCAAGTTGCTCTCATAACATACATTTCCTGTTGATGCCGTGGGCTTTGCAAAAGCTTTAAAAAAATTCCACCACTCCTGTCCACTGAGCAGAAACTTACAAGTGCCAAAATAAATACCTAGGCAGGCTGTACTGCAAACCCCACAACTCAGTCAGCTCCAAAGCCAATGCCCTGGATTCAGATCCCTGGTGCAAATTAGCAGTTGCTCTACTGAAATCAGTGGAATGATCCCAGTGTAAGAGAGATCAGAAACAGCCCAAATGAGTTTTAAAAGGTATCACCCTTCACAGTCTATAGTCTAATCTTCCCATAACCCTTATATTCCAAGGCCTACATGTGCTACTTTGATACTCTATCTTCCCCTCAGCAGCTGGGTTTCCAATGTTTTACTGATTTCCTTTTTCAGCCAACCTTGTCAATGCAAACAGCAATTTTTTTGCTTCGAAATTAATCTCTCGCTTCTTCCTCCTCCACTTCTGAAGAAGGCTTGCACAGACCTCAGAGAAGTAACTCTTTGCTTCCCAGCAGTCAAAGCCCTCCCAGCTCCACATAATTGAATTTGTAAAAAAGCCATTGAGAGAACATGTCAAATAAGATGTGACCAAACAACTAGTGGATGTCAGATAAGCATTAAGGCAAAGCAGATATTCAGGGTGTTTTTCCTGGAATGACTTAAAAGGAGAAAATCCCATCAATATTTATACTCTTAAAGCATAAATACTGGGCAGGAAAAATAAAATAAATGTGTAAGGAATTCAATAGATTATTAATTTTAATTATTATGGTAACACCCCATGGCCCATTGTGGTAGGCCCTGTACAAACATATAACAAAGAAACAGTCCCTGCTGTGAGGAGTTTACAGTCTAAGCTCACTAATACTTTACATCTCTCTAGTACTGTCCATCTGAGCAGCTCAAACCTCTTTACAGACAAATGAACCTTCCCATCTGCTCCAAGAGGTAGGTCAGTGTGGTGATCCCTATCGTACAGATAAGGAAACCTAGGCACAGAGAGGAGAACTGACTTGCTCAAGGTCATTCAGTAGGTCATTGGTGCTGCCAGAAGTAGGACCCAGAAGTCCTCGCTTTCAGTGCCCTGCACTGACACTAGCCATTGCCTCCTGGTCTCATAATTCCAGTAGGATCTTCCCCAGGTCAACAGAGCACTTCACCATGCACTGAGATTCCACAGACATCAAAATAAGCTTAAAACTAAGCATGGTCTTAAATGTCTTCCTGCATCACAACTATAATCCTTTCCCAGAGTCATAGAGGTTAAGGCCATAAGGGCCCACCAGGTCATCCAATCTGACCCCCAGTATATCTCCGGCCTCCCCACCACCCAGCCCCCGCATACCAAGCCCAACAACCAGAATCAGATCTAAGCATTACAGCCCTCAAGGGGCTGTACTGAATATACCACACAGCCTGCCTTGCTGTAAAATGTTACTTATATGAATATAAAGCACATTTTCTAAGGCCAGATGAGGCGAAGCAGAGAGGGAAGGATGGTGAGTACTGAGGACGTAATAACCAAGCTCCTCCTCTGGACTGGCGGATATGCGGCACATTCACCCACTGCTCCTCCCGTGTGTGTGCAGCAGTACTGATTGCTTATTACTTGCAGTGCAAATCACTGAGAAGCAATGGAGTTCAAACAGAGAGGGTGATGGGAAACTGAAGTGGGTGAGGCTTCCTGACCTTAGTGGGAGCTGTAAAGGGCTCAGCATCTTGGGAAATCAGCCAGGTGCCCAATTATGAATTTAGGGCCTAACTTTAGACTCCTATTTTTGAAAACCTTGACCTCCCTTATTAGCATTATGATCTTTAGAAAGGTAATCAGCAAGAATCTGACCAACCTACCCCAGGTGTGCAGAACGGGTTACAGGGACGAATTCATTACCCTCAAGCCCTACCTCTTGTGAGGCAGGGGACTGTTATTGTCTCGGAGTCAAAGAGGAGCAAACTGAGGCACAAGAGAGATTAAGTGACCTGACTGAGGTCACAACAGCAAGTCAGAGGCAGAGGCCAATGAAGTCCTTGAACTAGTCACTTGGTCCAAGCAGTAGATAATATCCAATGATACCCAATGAATATCAGAGGCATTCAAAAGTAACAGCAAATTAAAGGAGACAGGAGGGGACAGTGGCATCAGAGGCCTTAATTATTCCATGTGACAGGGAAATCTCTATTTATTTTCACAAGTTTGTAAGCTCAGTGTGGCAGGGACTATCTTTTTGTTCACAATGGGGTCCTGGTCCATGACTGGGTTCCTAGGTGCTACTTAATAACAACAACAACAAACAGGGAGGTCAATAAAGAAGTTTGTTGATCCCTTCACAATCCAAAACATCTACAGAATGAAAACTGCCAATCATATGACTCAGTGTCAACATGATAGTTTCAAATCCAACAGCCTGAGATTAAGTGCATTTCCTCTTGTACGAGGCTTTATCAGCAGAGCAGTGCCTACCTCAGCTTTGCAGGACCACAGACAGCTCCTCACATGTCACCAGAAACTGTTTCAGCACTTTGGACAGGTCAGCACAGAATTTCCACTGCAGCCTATTTGCAAACTTTTTTAAAAAAAAGTGTGTGTGTGTATGCCCGTGTGTGTATATGGGCCATAATGATAAAAGATCCCAGAGCATGAGATTCCTGATAATTTACAATGTAGAAGACTGGATTACAGAAACCATTCTGCATGAGAGAAGCCCAAGGGTTGCAACAAACCTCCCTCAATAGCTTATTCTTTGGGCCCTCGGACACAAAGTGAGACTGGCATACGCACCAGTATATTTGCGGGTTGCATATGGCCCTTTATATTGTAGGATTGATTATATATTCTAGCTAATCTGCCCTATAGGATCACTGGGATATTATTTGCATAAATTATAAAGTTAGCTTTAAAACAGCAAGCATTGCTGGGACTGGGATTTAATTTTAGGGGGGGAAATATGAATAAAACAAAATGTCGTTGCTCAGTGCATCTGTTTAATCTCTGTTAGATGCTTGTTACTGTCCAGGCTAAGAACACAACCAACAGTGACAGTCCCTTCACTCCTGCCACATAACATTACAGAGATTAAGATTAATTGTTAACAAACTTTCCTTCCTCTACGTTCCTAGCCCACTAGCCAGGTCCTTAGCACAAAATGTCTCAGTGCTCCTGCTACAGTGGTGGGTGGCTCACAGATGTCCAAGATAGACAGAACATGCATTTTAATTACAGTCATTTTTAGTAACTGGTTCATTTACAAATTCTGGACAAATCAGTTTCCATTGGCCTTTCACTATATAATCTCACCCACGGGAATTCTTTAAAGCAGTCTTTCCAAAATGCTTAGCAGCCCCTCACCCTTTAGAAACCAATCACATACACTCATCCCTTCCCCCCACCGCCCTGCCACATGCTACCATAGATGGACACATCTTAATTTAAACACCTTCCACAGCCCCCTCAGCTAGTCCTTCATGCCCCCTGCCCCATGACAGGGCATCCTATCCTTTGGGAAACACTGGAGTATATTTTCATAAGATAATCATTCTCTCCTTTTCTTATGTGGTTTGCTGAACAATGTTGACATTTAATGCATCACCACTGACATCAGAGTTAGCACTCATGGATATGAATGGAGCAGTTTAGACTGCAGAGATATTGTTTCAGGCTCTCTGCAAACTCAGGCAGACATTGTTGAACTGGTTACATTTGGATCATGTTTTGAAGGTTTGTTCAGAAACCGTCACAGCTAAAGACTAACTGATGTGACCAAAGACAAGGAGAGAGAAGACAGATGGCTTCATTCTAATTATAATCCCTGGTAACAGTGTCTGTGTTGCCAGGATCCATGGGTGGGTGGAAGGCATTGAGAGCATCTTCCTCTGCCACCTCCCAACCCAGCACACTCATATGGGAGCAGGGCAGAATATAGAACTAGCTCCCTTGAGAGCTAGGCAGGTGCCTGGCTCACTTACCCTCATGGTGCACCACAGCCCCAGGAATGCAGCTGACCATCTTGGGTGCATGGTGCCCTCAGCAGCAGACATTCTGGGGAGTGTGCATGGTGGAAATAAGTGCCATGGAACATATTGGTCCCCAAACCATCCTATTGTGGGCAAACAGGGTGGCTCTGGGCTGCTGCACTTTGTTATGGTTGTAGCAATCTCACCGAGGACTTTATGGGGAATGCGGTGGGTGTTTCCCCCTAAGAGACTGGACTGAGAGCAGTGATCAATCCAACAGCGGTCTGCATGCCCCAGGATGATATCGCTCCCCAGCCACACATGGCAGCAGGCTTTCTCACCCACAAACAATCGCCATACAAAAGAGCATATGCGAGCGCCAAGAAATGGAAAACTCCCACAGCCATAATGGATTGCGTTGGTTATTGTCACCTTACCCTGCAAAGGACTGACACTGAGATCCTATAGTGCAAGAAGGATAATGTATGGTGTGGATGCAGGCAGAGGGAGGGAGGGAATGGATCTTTATTTACAAAGCAGCCACGCAGATGGATGATACAGCGACTACAAGTTTGCAGTCTGATGCTGGCCCACTTAAAGGCTGAGCTAGAGGCATGTAAACAGAAGGACAACACAGGTTATAGTGCCGTTTGGATAGTGTGATTGTAGGCATGCACCTAGAATACTCAATGTGGTTTGCAGCTTGGTATCATACAGACAGAAAAAAGCAGAGCAACTGAAATGATGGAAGGACTAGAGAGGCTGACTTATGAGGAGAGACTAAGGGAATTTAATTTGTGTAGCCTAGAAAAATATGCCTAAGGGGCACAGGATAACACTATATAAATATCTAAAGGGCAATCATATGAAGAAGGGGAAGGAGTTATTTCGGCACTAGCAGCAAGGTGAGGAGAGATGATGCCGGAGCGGAGAGAGGGAAGAGCGCAGCCTAAATATCAAGAGAGACTTTTACTATAGGGCTGAGGAGGTAGCAGAACACTTTGCCTGTCTTATGGCACAGTCGTCAGAAGAGTTCAGAGCCGGATCAGCTAGATTTAGGGAAGGAATAGTGTAGGGCGATGGGTCAAGCTGCTGTGCCAACATAGCAGGGTATGACGGTGACTGGCCCAGCCAGTGTTCCCCACCTTTCAGCTGCTGAAGTCAGACATCAACTATGACTACTGGACAGACATAGGGCTGAATCAGAATTTTTCCAAAGTCCAAGATTTTGGGTTTCAAGCCCATCTCTAAAGTCACCTTAGTCTGGAGCCTTCTAATTGCATTGCCAGCAGTTTAGCTACTAAGGCTGGGATTTTCAAAGGATCCTAAGGGACTTAGGCACCCAAATCACACTGGATTTCAACACAAGATGAGCACTTAACTCCCTAAGCCTTCTTTGAAAACTCCAGCCTGCAAGAACCAAAAGGCTCATGTGCATAGACATCTGGCTCAGCCAATATTAACCCCCCTTGGGCAGCTCTTGTAGCACACCAGACACTCAGACCTCTTTTGGGATGACCTTGGAGCAACATGGCAAGCCTCCATGAGATGTCTGTCCCAGGATCTTGGAAGGGACACCAGCAAAAGAAATCTAGTCAATTAAAAAAAAAAAAGGAATTAAAAGTAATTTCCATCCCTACACCTGCCATGTTGGTTTTACAGATGTATGGGCCTATGTATATGTATATAAATGTCTATTCCCTGTTGTCCTGTGAAAAATCCACACAAACAACACTAACTATTGGCAGGACAGAAAGTGCTGTCAAATGCACAATGGAAGCACACTGGAAAAAAAAAAAAGAGAGAGAGAGAGAGAATAGATTTTCCTTTAAGCCCTTTTAGATACATGACTCTCTTGAGTTTTCTTTTAATAACAACATATGAAAGACCTTCAGACAAAAGGGTGATACTTTTACACTCACAATGTCCCTTTAGCAATTAAGGTCCAAAAGTAAAGATAATGGGACCAGATTCTGGTCTCAGCTACTCTTGTGAAAATCTAGAGTAGCCCTGTTCAAGCGGAAGGAGTTACTCTGGATTTACACCAGGGTATCTGAGATCTGACTCTGGTCCTTAATATGAGACATGCCCATGTTGTAAATCTCACATAAACCTGCCATTCATTGTTTTACACCTAGAGTAGCTAATTTACTTGGAACAGTGCCCAGAACATTCTTTGCAAACCACCAGTTTACCAAACACACAGATACAAAAGCCCCATGTGCCAGCTTGACAGACTGTATCCTCCTCCAGCCAAACCCTTTGAAGAACATACAGATGGGATTTCACCATTAAAATTCATGGAAGAAAAATGACCATGGGGCAGCAAACTGAAGGAAGCCAGGAAGAAAAGATCCACTGGAAGAAAAGCTTTTTGGATTATTATTCCTGCATTAGTTTATCTCCAAAGGGCTCAACATGAGAACACGTTTGGATCTGAACATTTTCATGTGCGCCTGTAATTATCAAGTTACTAGCACTAGATTAAAGCAAGTGTGCTGACACTTCATGGAAGTGGGTTGCCCTTTCATTCCTTTCTAGCCAGCTGTGGGGGTTGTCATGGCGACACTACATCTGTCACCCGTTTGTTCATGGACTTTTCAAATTAACCAAGACCAGAGACTTTTTTCCCTGAGGTTTGCCTGTCCTGGGTTCTGTTTTCCCCATCCCTTTTATGTACAGAAGTTAACAATACCCCTGATGAACAGAGCCTACTGCCACACTGAGGGAGGCAGGTCCAACCTGCACATGGGCACAGTCACCGCAATCCACACCGGAGCCTTTTCTTGGGACCGATATCGGAGTCTGGGATGAGGCATCGGTCCCATCACAATATCTGGTCTGGGTGAGGCCTGGGAGAATCTATGGACGTTTGTTGGTGCTTTCAACGGGAACATGGTTTAGTGTCATCCTCTTTGTGGGCAGCCACGTCCTGCCCAGAAACACAGCGATATTGTGCCAGCTGCCGCCCTCATTCATAATGAAGTCCAGTGGGCTACTCTGAATTGACATCAGTGGAACTGAGAGCAGAGTCAGGCCCAGCGTTTCTGTGTCTGATGCCAAAGAAACCATTCTGAACTAGAAGTGCTCCACCCTCATTCTGAGCTTTTGTACTATGGGCTCTTGTATTGATTCCCTCTATCCCTTCTGCTCACTGAATACTAACCATGGGATCTTCTGTGGGAGCCTGAATCCATGGTTCACAGCAGCGCAGTGAGGTGACGGGATATAATTATAACCTTAGTAAGGCACCTTGACATCCTTCCATGGATGGTGCTACTAAAGTGCCAGAAATTCTTATTCTGAGAGCGGTGATGCTCTGTGTCAATACCAAGACTCATTGCTTCCCATGATGATAACTCAGTGACACAACAAGCGACAGCTAGGTGCAAATGAAAGTTTTGTGGCTAGTGAAGATGGTGGAGAGGCAGGAGGCCTGTATTCTATTCCTGGGTGGGCCACAGATTTGCTGGGTGACCTTGGGCAAGTCAATTCCCCCCCCACTGTGCCTTAGTTTCCCCATCTGCAGAATGGGGATGATGATACTGAGCTACACGACAGAAGGGCTGTAAAGCTCTTTGAAATCCCTGGATGAAAGATGCCACAGAAGTACCAAGTGTTGTATATATTTCCAAACAGCTGCCTTACGCCAACACTGTTCAGGGATACAGGGAATAAAAGAGCTTGAACCCTTAGCTACAGCAGGCAGTTTATAGCCTGATACTAAAAAGAACATCAGCAACAACTAAACAATACCAGGGAAACTTCACTCTTCATTTAATCTGGATGGATCTGTTGCAGTGAAGCAGTGAATAAAAAGGGTCGTGAACATGTTTGGGTTTCTCTGGGCAATACTCAGACCCCTTTGGTTTTATGATTCAGCAGCACTTGCCACTTAACGCTCCTACTGTCCAGCCCAGCAGCAGCGCTCTGGAGGGGGGGGGAGGCAGCAGTGGTGCGGGAAGACAGTGCACTCGCTGCAGCTCAGTACAGCACCACTTTGCAACTACAGGTTCCTACAGGAGACTTTAACTCTTTCTGTGCCTAGTGGCACAATGCCCCCAGCTCAACCCCTCTCAATTTCATTCAGTACCTGAAGGGGATCTAACGACTACAGGCAGGGTGCCCAGCTGTCATCATCTCTTTTTTTTTTAAGTGCCAAATTTAAATTGGATCTGTTCTAAGCATTTACTCAAGGCCAGTTTAAGTGCCTATAAACTAGACTCAACGAAGGCAGACTTTTAAAATGGGGCTCATGAGAGCATAATTAGTTGGCATGGCTCTCCATACGGTTTGGGAATACCCAGGTATAATGTGAATTAGATTCTTAAAAGGCTGTCATCAAGGTTGTTGAGCCAGGACTTTTTTTTTTGCTCTGTTAGTAGAGTCTTTGTCGTTCTTCAACTCTGGGTGTGGCTGTTTTACCAAACCAGTGTTGCAGTATTCTTTTATTTAATTAAAGAGTCTGTAAATGCTGGCAACCAGGCACTTGTGAGCCACCCTACAACGACAAACCAACACACATGGCTCACCGCTTACGAATAACCCTGTAATAATGGACTAGGGTATGCAGCAAAGCTCTCCTAGGCAACCCTACAATAACAGAGCAGGTGCACAGCCCCGTGTGCAGTCGCAACCCTACAATAACAAACAGTGTACACAACATTTGCACAACTTACAAAAAACCTTATAATAATCCAGTGTGTACAGGCCAGTGAACTTGAGTAAACCTACAATAAACTAGTATGTACAGCTAAGCCTGCCCGGGCAACCGTACGGTAACACAGTAGGATGTGCATCCCCGAACTCATGGTGTAACATACCAGTGTGTCCAGCCCAGCTTTCATGAGCAGCCTGACAACAAGAGAACAGCACAGACAGTTCAGCACCCATGAGCAAGCCCCATAATGAACTGGTATTTATATGTGATGGAGGTGGGGCTGAACTGCAGTAAGGGAACATGTCAGCTTACAGACTTCTAGCAGTTCTCAGAAATACCCAGAGGGGAGAAGCTGCTGCTTTTTCAATGATGAACGACAGTGGGTTGGTGTCCTTCCCTGGTGGTGGCAAAATGACTAAATTCTGATCCCCGGAAATCTTTGTTGTGTCTCGAGTGGGATATCACCAGGGAAGGGAATGGGACATTTGTGGCTCCTCATGGTTGCTGGATTTACACCCATGTGGAGGAGATGGAAATCTGATCCAGTCAGATACTGGGTGGAAGACATGAGACCTGATCCAGAGTCCACTGAAGTTAATGTGCATCCTTCTATTGGCTTCAATGGACTTTGCATCAGGCCCAGCTCCAGAGAAGTGCTCTGCAGAAGCAATCGGGCCTAGAGGTCTAGGGCAGAACTGTCTGGACTCAAACCAACCGGCTTCATGCATGTGAGAGGTTTCGAGATTAAGGAGCACACTTTCAGCCCTGGCCAATAGAGTGAGAACGTATGGTGTGTCTTTGGGGGGAGGTCTGTCTTTTTTAGAACCTGACCCCTCTATGACCTTACTTGTGTCTACCCCACCACTCCGTCTCCTCCTCTGTGTTAGGGTACTTCTGTGCTGCACCTGGGACTGTGCTTCCCAGCTCAGGTAGACAGACACATGCTAGCTCGGCTTGAGCTAGTGTGCTAAAAATAGCAGGGGAGCTGAGGGTAGCATGGGCAATGACTCAGGCCAGCCACGTGAGCACATACCCACAGGGTTCAGACGGCTTTGTACTCAGGGCAGGCGGCCCATGCCGCTGCTCCCTGCTCCTCATGCGACACTATTATGTTTAGCATGCCAGCTTGATGAGAGCTAGTGTGAGTATGTCTACTCAGCTGGAAATCACACCCCTGGTTCCAAGTGCAGATGTAGCATTGGTGTTGTCCTTGTTAACTCACCCTGAATCTGCAACGCGCCTCTTTCCCTGCTGACATAATAGCCTCCTCTCCTGCACCTGCAACAATGGGCATGCTTCTAATGGGCATGCACAAATGGGGCAGCTGGCCACCCCACTACCCACTTCCCATGCAGAAGTGGGCTTGTTTTCCATGCATCATTAGGTTTGCTGATGCCTCTCTCCCGGGGAAGAAGTGACCAGGCAAAACCAAAGGCCAGCTTCGGGATGGATAAAATTTTGCCCCACCCACATTTCTCTTCCAGCTATTATGAACGGTAACTTCATATACTTGAACACCAGCACTCATGCATACAGGGAAAGCTCCCACCTCCACCTGCCTGTCTCAGGTCAGCACATCAAAGGAAACGGGGAGAACAAAGTCCTGACAGAAAAGTCCTCAAGGTGCATAGCACATACATGCAGCTGGGGCTGCGGAATGTGAAATATAAGAAGCTTTCAACAAATGTCTTTGGAGATAAAACTCAGGAGAATTCCCCCCTCCCTTTTTCCCCCTCTCTTTTTTTGCAACAAAAACACAAGAGAGTGACAGTGGAGTCAAATATCAGTGAGAGCCGGAGAGGGTGAGACAGCGAGTGAACGACAGCCCATCCGCCTGCCAAGGGCTCCTCAGCGAAGCATGATCTGAGAGATGTGCCGAAGGTATAATCCAGCACTGACTTTAAGCGCATGCAAAGGCAGCAGCCCCTGATGTCCCACCGCAGTCTCTGCAACTCACGCGCCAGGCCATGCCTCATTCTGGAATGGGACCAGACAGGAAGGTACCAACTCATGTGCTAAGCCATGCCTCATTCTGGAATGGGACCAGACAGGAACGTATGAACTCATATGTCAGGCCCTCCCTTTTACTGGACCGGACATGGAGCTAACAATTTTTTCTCCCACTTCTACACCCTGAACAGGTTGCAGGTCTGCTTTGTAACAGCCCCTGTAGTTATACCACCATTAATGCGGTGACCCTCTGAGACGCTGCAAGCTAAGCAGTGTTAGGTTAAGTCAAAATATGGAAAGGAGACCTTAGAAGAAAACTCAGTGTGCAGCAGGTGGTTTTTTTGTTTTTTTTCAAAGGCAGTGCTCTTCCCGTGCTGCACCTGGATACTATTATGGGGTACTCTGCAGGTAGGTGGCCAGAGACCATGGTGATGGGCATGATATAAGAAGCTGCACAGAATAGCATTTTACAGAGAGACACAACACTGGGTCACTGGTGATCACTAATGTTCCCAGGCCACTTACCCTAAGAGAGGGCAGGAACTTAATCCTGATTTCTTGCCCAAGCCCCAGCTTGGGTCGGTATGTTCTGACTCCATGAATCCCCCCTCCACCCAACTGGTCAAGTTGTTCTCCTCTGCTTTCCTGTCCTAACACTTCCATTGGCTGCTGCCTTCCTCCCCAGAGATGGCTGCATTTCAGCAGGCCAGGGGAAGGAAACAATCTCCATGTATCAGTTAAATGAGGCACTTTCAACTCCTGCAGAATGTGAATCTAATCAGTTGCAAGCCCAGACACCTCCTGCCAGTGAGACCACTGTGCGTGGTTCCCTTGTCTCCCTGGTCTTCCAGCCATTCCTTGCTACTACCTTTTGATAGCATAGCAGTGGAAAGGACACATCACAGCTCCCTTTCCTCCCCCACCCTGATCTGTGACTGGTTGTTTACATAGGCTCTACAAAGCTCAACAGAAGAAGGCAGTAACTCTGGGTGTTTACAGCCCGATGGCTGGGGGCCTAACAAGACTCTGTTTGAGCATCTAACTAGATCAGAGTAAACCTCTGGAGTGGCAAAGTTACAGTGTTTTTCCCTGGAGACACTGGGCCCTGTCAGGATTGCAGTTTAATTCTGATCTACATAATTCGCAATAATCCTTAGAACTGACTCAAGCAATGAGATTCATTGCACAGCTCACTGGATTTAATCCACCACTCTTGCGGCTCTAACGAAGCTAATGGCACAGACAGTGCCGGAACACATGTATAGCTCGGAGGCAGAGATAAAGTGCTAATCCTACCATATGCGTCCAACCTGCTTTCTTCTTCGGCTCTCAGCCTGATGTCCCTCAAGAGCAGGAGGAAAGAGGGAGATGCTGCGCCAAGAGAAGGAGATCAAAGCAGATTCCTCCGTGTGTGCGTGCGATCGGCCTATGACTCTGGAACCAGTCCCACTCCTTCATGGTGCTGTTTGTTTCTTGGTCACATCAGCACGTCGTTATCGGGGCGTGGGGTGGCTGCAGCATGGCCCATGCCCTGTCCAGGATGGTGGGCGCAGACAACGAGGGAGGGTCCATCCACTAAATGGGTGATGGCTTCCAAGCACCTCCACATGAAACTGCAACTTTGCCTGAGTTTAGTGAGGCACTCTAGGCTGGTTTGGTGTCCCTGGAAGCCCAGCAGCTGCTCCACAGGGCTAGCCACAGCTAGCTAACGTGTTCTTAAACCTGACTGTGTTTGTCCACCCTAAGCTGTGTTAGTTAAAGTTCCTAATACAGAGTGTTCCCCAATGCAGACATATAGCCAGGGGGGCATTGCCTATTTAGCATCTTTCATCTGTGGATCTAAAAGAGCCCTGTCAGCATCAAGTCATTAAGCCTCAGCACCCCTGTGGGGTAGGTGGCTTTGTCTCCATTTAACACAGTGGCACAGAGCAGGAAAGTGACTTGCCCAGGATCACCTAGTGAGTCAGCGACAGAGCTGGGAACAGAACCCAGCTCTCCTGACACCTAGGACTGTGCTCCACAAAGCCACCTGTCCTCTCCCTCATGTACCTGCCTGCTTGTGCAAAGCTGACAACGGGGAGAGTGGAGGTGGATTCCTCTTGGATCCCACCAGCCCTGCAGTGACCAGTTTACACCCAGAGGTACAAGAACGGCCTCTCTCCCTCCACCCCTTTATCTAGCAAGCACAACTAGAAATATCCACCTTTGGATCAAACAACTACAGTGTTTGCATTTCTCTCCTCCTGGGGAAGTGAATCCCGCAGGCAACGTCCCACAGTGGTTCCCTTTTGTTGGGGTGGCCTTCCCCAGGTCTCACTAAGAACTCAGGGATCTAGAAGAAGCTGAGGCAGGGAGGTGGCTCAGCCTAGGGTCTGAAACTAATGAATGGGGTCTGGCTGTGGGGGCACCGGGAGGCGAGCTGAAGATGAACACACATGCATGCACGGTCTGGGATGGGAAGTGAAGCTGCGAACTCTCTAAAGGCCAGGAAACCATCCCCATTTTAATTCCTCCTGCTAACAACTTTGCCCTTTGAAACCTCCCCCATCCCCACCAGCCAGTCCCTTCTCCCACCCCCAATACTCAGGGGAAAGCTTGTTAAATGCACAAGGAAGATACGGGGCCAAGAGAATGCTAAAAGGAGCAGCACACACAATAACCTCCTTGGGGGGAATTCGTTTGTTTAAACCAAAACGTAGAGCTGGCTGAAGACACTGCAAGCATTTGTTTGGCTGCTGGAGAGCAGAGCCCTCCTGGTATTCTCATGAGCTGCTTGCAAAGTGGTGCGTTCGTTTCCCATAAATACGAGTGGAAAAACAATCATGGGAGATAGCATTCATCTTAAATCTAGGAGCTTTCAGTTCCCAGGGCTGCAGCCCCGGGTTTTGCTTTTTCGGATTTCCCTTTATATTCTAAATGTGGGTAACCCAGAGATGGGTTATGGACACTGTTGGACCAGAGTCATGGACACTGATTAGACTCGGTGGGAGCTGGGACCCCTGCTTTTCTGCTTGCCTTAGTGGTACATTGTCCTTTCTACTCACCTCCATGTGTCTGTTTTGTCCATCTAATGTGTGCTAGACCTAGATTGCAGGTAATCTGGGGCAGGGATGTCTCTGTACAGCACCTAGCACAGTGCAGCCCCGATCCTTGAGAGGTGCTAGGTGCTCAGGGTGCACTCACACCAGTTCTGTCTGCCACTGATATGGAGCAAGGAGGGCCATGTTCCTCTTCCAGGGGAGTGGTACCTATCAGGGGCCTGATCCAAAGCCTGCTGGTCAATGAGAGTTTTTTGATAGATTTCAATGAGCTTTGGATCAGTTCCCAAATGCACCTCCGGAATGCACAAGGCACCAGTGTATCCACCCCCTCTGCTCCTCATCTGTAATCTGCTCCTGGGCTGCTCGCCATATAGCTGGGAGCCCGGGTGACTGCAGGATGTAGCCTGTTTAGGCTCTGGGGTGCTGATTTGGGGCTGAGAGGGACAGGAATCTTGCAGGGGCCCCTGTTGGAAAGGCTGCTGGGCAGTAGCGTGCTTTGAGGAGGGATCTGGAGGAGAAGGGAAGTGGGGTGGGTTTGGTGCCTGAGAAAGAGGAGACTGTTCCAGCTCTTCCCATGAAACATGTATGATCATATGGCAGGGCAGAGGTGGCAGAGTTTGTGCCTGTCTGCTCCTTCCATCTCAGTGCCACACACTGGTTTAAACCAGCCTGAGTCCTGGAGGACGGGGACAGCCAAGAACGGAGGGGGAGGATCAGGAAAGGTAAACCCCAGGTGGGGCCCAGATCCAAGCCCCATGAACTGATAAGCCTTTGGTCTCAATGGGAGTCAGCTCACGGCCTCAGACACAAGCTGGCAACCAGCCTGGTAAGCAAAGTAGATACTTCTTTGAAAATGTGGCGTGTAAAGACTTGCAATCATATTCCCACCAAATCTGGGTCTGCTTGGGGTCTCGCAGGCTTGCACTGGCTCAGCGTTTGGATGGGAGCCATCCGAGGCAGAGCCAGGGCACTGGAGAAAGTGGTTCTTGTGACTCTGTAAGAGGTGCTCTTCCGGCTGAAGCCTTACTGACCTAGTGCCCCAGGAGGGTGCTATGCTGCAGACATTGGTGTCTTTTCATCACAACTGATTGTCGCAAGGAAGGCTGTTGTTCCTGGAGTCCCAGCCAAATCCTGACACAGGGCATTACATCCTCGCTGCCTGCATTCGCCCTGCGGTGTCAGCTGGAGAGGGCACCCTTCACTTGCTCGTGATGAGTACTGCTGAATATGCCACCCAAATGCTGCATTCCAGCCCAGAGGCAGCTGCATTAGAGCACCCGGAGAAGCCAGCCTTGTAAGGACAGCATTTGGGAGCCTGCGGCGTGAAAGGTGCTTGTCAGCTGCAAGCCATTCACATGATCATTAAGCGAAAAATCACCCGTATTGTGCTCAAGCTGAAGTTTCGGCAGCCGATGCCAAATTTATTTCTAACTCTACTTGGGAGCATATTTAAGCTTCCTTTGGAAATGTCAGTGCGCTGGTCGGAAGAAGTTGGGGACAATTTCCTTTTAAATAGAATCTAGCATATGGGAGGAGGATGATTATATCTGTCCCAAGCTGCCAAATTTCTTCTATGGAGCTAAAATCTTCCCCAACGTGTCCCAGCCCACAATGTTCCTGAGTGGTGATGCTGGTGCTGAGACTTTTACATTAGCAGATTACTGCGTGTGCGAAAATACATCTATCCAGCCACCTCCCAGGTGGCTCCAGTTCTGAGAGGGTTGCAGTGGTTGAGTGAGTCCCTCCCCTTACTGGCTGGGATAACTTTATCATCTGAGATGACTTTAAATTAAACTGGTTTTAGGCCATAAGAATCCAACAGAATGGTGCCTTGTACTATAAAACACACTGGCCCCCTTCCCCTACACACCACTCCAAAGAGATTTAGGGGCTGCTGTAGGCTGGGTGAGAATTCCCCCAGTGCCCAGTGCAGGAGCAACATGTATGTAGCCTCTGGCACAAAGGAGCATGGGGCGTGGTCGGAGGGGATGTGCAGGACTGCTCAATGCTACAGGGATACCGGAAGGCAGAGCAACCCAGAGGTGCTGCAGGGAGGTTGCCATAAGTTGGAGCAGCCCTTGTATCTGAGCAAACCAACCCCCCAGTTTGGGGATCGCACAACTTCAATGCCATACTGCAGGAACCGATGCGGGTATTGTTAGTAAGTGGCACGTTTCTCTCTGAGCCAGTGCGAAACCTGTGCTGTAGCTGGGCATGAGGAGGTAATGGGGGTTCCATAAGTTCTCATTCCATAATCACTCATCATCTAACCACCTGTGTCCATTGAAGATCTCATGGCATTTTTCAAGTGTCCTGGCTGGACTGTGTTTCAGTAACGGCATCCTGTATCGCTGATTTCCCCCTGTAATTTCAACAGGATACAACAGTGTTCTCCACAGCCCCGCCCAGATCATGTGACTTTGCTGTTGTGTGATGGAGAAGGTGATCCCAAAAGGTGTGTTTCTTCCTCTGTTTATAATTTTATAATAGTTTATAAAGTGCTCTGCAATCTTTAGGGCTGAAATGCAGTGTGTGAAATATTATCAGCTCCCATCACAAATGGTTTCTGCTAACCATCTTATCCACCATCCGATGGCAGACTTTACTTCCTAAGTTTACTTAGTTGAGATGCCATCTGCTAGTTATCAGATGTTAAGAAACAGTGGGTTTTTGAAAGCACATTTATTGCTTAGTTGTTAGAAGTGACAAAACCCAGGTGTTTCAGTATATACTCACTCAACACAGTGACTTCTGCAGTTAAGAACATAAGAACAGCCATATTCCATCAGACCAAAGGTCCATGTAGCCCAGCATCTTGTCTTCTGATAGTGGCAAATGATCGGTGCCCCAGAGGGAATCAACACAACAGTTAATCATCAAGTGATCCATCCCCTGTTGCCCATTCCCAGCTTCTGGCAAACAGAGGCTCAGGACACCATCTCTGCCTATCCTGGCTTATAGCCATTGATGGACCTATCCTCCATGAACTTATCTCGCTCTACTTTTGAACCTGTTAAAGTCTTGGCCTTCCCAACATCCTCTGGCAAGGAGTTCCAAGGTTGGCCATCAAAAGCAGCCCGACTATCCATGGCAGTCTTGCAAGTGTCGATGCTAGTTTCTCAAGAGACACAAAAACCCACATGGCTCCTCCCAAGTCTCAATGGCTTGGAAGATGGGATCGGAAGTGCTCCCTCTGTTTCTGTTGCTGATAGCAGGGATTCAGGGTTTGTGTCATGATTAGGATGGTAACGAGGATGGTGGAAGGGCTTGGACCATTCCCCTGACCTCCTCAGCTCCCATCGTTGTGAGACTAGATTCCTGTTCCGCCCTTTCTGGGTCTCATCAGGGCCTGGGCCAAGCAAACGTGGTGTTTAACCCGGTGTATGATGACTTGTGGCAGCCTGCAGTAGGCAGCCATGCAAAAGGCAATGGAAGGCCCCCCCCCCGGCCCCAGCAGTTGAGCCTGGTTCCTCCAGGTGGGGAAAGCACAGCTAGAAATGGATCTACCTACCACACAGCTGCAGATGCAGAATAACTGACTCTTCACAGTGCAGAAGGGGAGCTCCTCACCACAGCCCCAGCAAAAAGGCTGGAGGGGTCATTCTTGGGAGCTCCTGGTTCAGTTTCTGCCTCCAAACCATTGTGAGAGTTGGGGTGATTTCCCTGCCTCTGGGGTGTTGCCCTCTCTGTGGATATTGCTGGGCCACCCCTGGCAGAGAGGACTTATGCTGGGGAGGCTAAATATAAAATAGTTCTGAAAAGTAAATGTGCCACCCCTTTGGAATACATCAGCTTGGGGATTTTCTGGGCAACGTTTGTTATCCCTACATTCCTCCCCCCACTCCCTCATCACCCGAGGTCAGTGCTGCTGTTCCATCAGGACCCTCAGTCTGCCTGCCAGGACCAAGTCCACAGAATGTAGCAGTATTGCACTCTGCAGTGTTTCCCATCCACAGATCTCCCAGAGCTCAGCAAAGGAAGGAGCGGATCATTCCCCCAAACCCCGATTTTACAGACAGGGGAACAAGTACAGGGAGGCAAAATGACTTGCCCATGGTCACCCAGCAAGCCAGTGGCTCAATCAGAGCTCCTGACTCCCAGCCATGACCACTGGACCCCGCTGCCTCACTTCTTGAGAGTCTGCTTAAGGGAAAGCATTTTGGTTTGGCTGGGAAAACACCGGGCTAGATCCTCCCTGTTCATCACCCTGGCTTTGCAGCAAAGCCCAGTAACAGCCTGATCTCTATGCTAGGGGGCTCCTTTCAGCTGGCTGGGCAGCCTCCTGCCTCCCAGCAACAGAGAGATGTCCTATGAGTTCTTCCAGTTGGATGCTTGGAGGTGCAACCTGTCCTGGAGTCACAGGCTAGGAAATGGCTGACTGTCCTCCACCCGAGCCTCACCAAGAGAAGCTCACTCACAAGGAAGGTTAAATCTTCTCAGCCCTGCCACAGATGAGACCACAGGGTTGTGAATACTTAGCCAGAGCACCCAGGTCATCTCTTGGCTACAGTCCATATATCTAGCCCCCCAGCAAGGATTGGAAGGCAGAGAGCCCTGGGAATGGGCACTGAAGGACTGCTGTGAAGGCTAGCTTCACTCAATTGCATTATCGCCTGTGAATTCTACAGTGAAATGTACAAAAAACCCACAAGGGACAAACAAAGACATGCATGTGGAATCTGCAGAGATCCTGGGTCTATATTCAACCATCCTCCCCAGCTGCCTACATGATCCTGAGGGGCCAGCAGGTGATGCTTTCCCTTTGAACTCAGAACTGAACCGGAGTGGCAGCATGGTGCTGGGGGAGCAGAGGCCCTGCCTACTCCCGGCCATTAGAATCCCATGGCGCTCACGACAAGAGTAGGGATTTTTAGTTCCGGGGGTCTTGGCCAAATGCCAGTTTGGGATTTCAGACCAGCTAATTTCCACCTATATTTTCAACTAGAGGAACCGTTTTTCATTTTCCCCGCTCAATAACTGGTGAGTTGCTGTGCGCTCTTACACAGCTGTCACTTTGCACCTAGAGACAGCTGTATTTCAGTGCTGGGTGAAGGGAATTCCATCTATACATCAGGATGAAACACACTTTGTGAAGGTTTATATGTTGGGACTCATACCCGCCGCACGCCCGTACACTCATCCCCTTCCTGGGGTTCATCTTTGTTCCTAACTTAAGCAATAAATAACCAAAGGCAGATGTTAGCCCCAAGCACCCTCCTGAGCCGGCTTTTCTCTACAGGACTCCTGTCCTTTCTTCTAGCTATTTTTTGCCTTGGAGATTACCTTCAATGCAGTGATGGAGTTTTAATCAGCGACTCCTATTCCCCCAGTCCAGCATTTTATTGCTCCAAGTGCTAACCACTGTGCCACCAATCTTCTAGGAGGCTGTAGTCCAGATAATACAATACAATACTAATACCTAATTTTCATATATTGCTTATCACCCATAGTTCTCAAAATGTGTTCTCATTTTACAGATGGGGAAACTGAGGTACAGAGCAGTGATGTGACATGCCCATGGTCCCTCAGCAGGCCAGTGGCAGAACTGGGAATAGAACCCAGGCCTTCCAAGTGCCAGTCCTCTAGCCACTAGGCAAACTGTCTCTTCAAATGTACATAAGGGGCACAAGGATTCAGATTCATCCACCCACTCGCCTGGCTTACACTGCATTCGGTCTCAGGAACTGCCCCGGGGCATGCTGCAGTGGGTCCAAGTCCTGCTGGCCCAGGCAGCCCCAAGGGGAACGGAAGGTGAACACACTGAACAAAACACAGCAAAACCAGAGTCTTTTTCCAGCAGGTCTGGTGAGAGGGTGCCAAGCAGAGCAGCTGTGCTCCGGCTCCTCTCCCCTCCCACCAGCTACTCCTGAGCGTGTGGGCTGCTTTTCTCTGCGCTGCAAATCCCTTCGTACAGTATTTGAGCTGATAGCATTATACCGCAGTGCTCTGCGAAAGAGAAGGGAAAACAGAACTCCAGGTAGTGTGATAAGAATGGGGATGGGGGAGGGTTACAGAAATATTGCCTTCAGCTTCTCTCCTCCTCCTCACACACATCCTGAAGCTGGCCTGTGCTGGTGAGAGAAGGCTCCTGATCCATCACAATGAATAGGATGGTGCTAGAAACTCTATCCAGCCCAGGTTACACGGATACTACAGGGGAGAGAAGGCATGAGGGACAGCGACGCCTTAGGTCCAGCCTCATTGACTCTATCTTCAACCATGAAGTAAATGATCCCAGGAACAGTGGGAACCAAGTGGGAAAGTCAATGGTACCGTGATCCACTAAGGGCAGTGGAAGTTCCTCTAACAGGTGTGGGCAAAGCATGGCTGGAGGTGTAGGAGCAAAGGGATTAAATACCATGGAAACACAGTGGGTCCACATCACCATCTCCCTGCTACTGGGCTCAATCCTGCCCAATGTTCAAAATCAATGGGCCGACTTGCAGAGCCAGGTGCTTCTCAATGTGAGTGAGGGTGGCAGGATCTGGTCCATTATGAGTAAGGCCCCGATTCTACAACTGGATCTACATAGACGAGGCTCACCGAGAGGATTGGGACCTATGTGTGCTCCAGGGACTGAAGTAGGGAACTGGAGTCAGGATTATTGGGTTTTGTTCTCAATTCTCTGCCACTTATTCACTGAGGCACCTTGGGGAACTCACTTCACCTCCCTGTGCTTCAGTTTCCCAACCGACAAAACGAGGATAACACCTCTTTATTGCACAGGGAATGTAGTTGTATGTTTTGCCACACACAGGCACTTCCAGTCCGAATGACGTCTATTTTAGATGACGGGGAAACAACAAAAATAAAGTCTCTGCAAGAGAGAGCACAGCATGCATGTCTCTCACTGCAACGTGCTACAGCTGTATTGAACACAGAACTGCAGCCACCTCCAGCAGGAATCATGCTAAAGGGCAGGGCTATCACAGAATTGCCATCCCAGCACATGCCATTGTAGCTGGGCATGGCAATGCGGAAGCTCTGCTTCAGTGTGCCCACAATGATCCAAGCCGCTTTAATGCATTCAGCCCCTTCTGGGGTAACGGAGTCCCTGAGCCCAAATCCAATAAATGTACAAACAAAAGACTCCTCAGTCCAGCCAGGCTCAGTCACCCGCTTCCTAGTGGACAGCCCCAGCTACAATAGCCTGTCTTAGCAACTGGCTCTGTGGCTCTTCTCAGTCAAACATCTGGGCTCAGCCTACCCTCCTCCCCAGGGCTCCAGCAGGCCACGCTCCTCCTACATCTGTGGTCTGCCCCACACAGGAGTAGCCTGTCTGCTCTCCTCCCCTGCTAGCCCTCTCCTGCTGGAATTTCCTCTTCTAAATCCAACACTCAGAACAGGTGTAGTGGGCGGGGCTAATTGAACCCAGGGCTGCTCTTTAACCCTTTCCTATCTGGTGCAGGGTTTGTCTACCCTGACACGGAAAGCAAAACCGTGACCGTTACCTAGATACAGTCACGGTAGTTAATAGATGCGTTCACAGATAAATAATGTTTGTGATGCACTTGGAGAACCTCTGAAATATTCAAAACCAGCAAACAGGGAGGGGCAAATTTCCCAAAGAGCCCAGAGCCAGACTGTCAAACCTTCAATACTGACAACCAGGGCCAGATTTTTCTGAGAGCTCAGAAGCTGAGCTACATCCAACATACTGACAAACTCTGAATAGCTGGCCACTTGTTTTGGTGTGTAAGTGGAAGGTGTGGGTGCTAAGCCCTTTGGAAATTTCTGCCCTATGGTGACTAAAGATGGGCCAAAACTGTGAAATCTGGATCCAGTTCCATACTGAAAGTCCAAGGTGGTCCAGTTTGGATCAACATCTGGCAACCAGGGTGCTGTCCCCAAAGGAGCCATCCTTCCCAAATTCCATCCTGATCAGGGACAAATAAAACTGGGACATAGAAATGGACCAATGTTCTCTGTAACTCCTCCCAGCCAAAGGATATAAATTGGTTATGCAGTGAGCAGGAGAGACTTTCTGTCAGGCTTTTCATTAGATTTGACTGTCTCAGAATGGGCCTGTTCCTGCTAATGGGAGCTCAAGGTGAAACAGAGTTATCAAAAGAGAGTAAGATCTGAGAGCAAGCATGAAATGGACTCTGCTGGAAAATGCAGCAGGAGAACACAGGCAGCAACCCCCAGCAGCAGGGACTGCTCTTCACTGGAGGAGACTGAGGAACATGGCTCCAAGGCAAGTCCTTATTCTCTCTCTCTTTCAACAGGAACCAACACCAACAGGCCACCTGTGCTGAGTTATACATGGCAGGACTGCACTTGGGTCTCTGCCAGCAGAGGACACCATGTTCATGGTGTAGAAAACAAATGTAGTGATTGACAGGCAGGTGCGTTCTCCAGCTTTCTGTTAATGGCATATTCCTTCACTGTCAGTCAGAAGGTGGAACTGATGGGCTAGTCCTGGATTTAATGCACTTGTTTCTTTAGATGCTCTCAACAAAAGCATGACTCGGTCTTGAGGGGTCTGGAGAATCTACCTAATCTATTTTACCTTATCTAATCTATCCCTCCAGCTTATCCTTCCTATCAAATCTAGCCATGCAAATCTGTCTCCCCATCCAGCCCACACCATCATTTCAAACGCAGCCATCACTTTCACTTATCAGAATTTATTCTGCCCATCTTGTTAAAAAAACCATCCATCCATCCATCCATCAAGTTTTTTATATGCAATCCAAATCCCTCCACCTGTCTAGATTGTTATTTATCACACAGCGCAGCCAGACAACTATCAGTATCCCCATCCATCAGGCTGGGAAAGCTTTGCCTGCGTGTTAGGCTTCTATACAGGAAAGAAAATGTGCTCTAGTGTTGGACCCCGATATAAGCCACTGTCTGGAGTGTTGCATTCAGTGCTGGTCATTGCATCTAGGAAGAATATTAATATTGCTTTGGGAGTGAGCAGTGTGGGCAATGAAGTTTCTATACTCCTGAGCCCTTATTTAATTTTCACTAAGCCTCTACTCAGGCAAACTCCCATAAGGAACAATGGATTTGCCATATACAATCACACCGGGCAGCTTTACTCCACTACCCTGCCTCCAACAATGAATATACAGCACTTCAGAGGAAGGTGCAAAAAACTCCTCATAATGAACCAACTGTAGCATAACTTGCCATAGCTATCCCTTCTCCATTAGCGGTTGCCTTATGCTGTGATGCATGAGGGTTTATAGTCTATGTTTTAATCCTACCTAATACAACCACATGGGTAGTCCAGTGGGGTGCAAGGGTTGATGCTTTGCGGATCAGTGGCCAGTGGTTGTCTCCACCTCAGTCCTAGGAGACCTTTCCTGATTTCACACCACGGCTTTGGAATCACCTCTCTCCGGGCAGCCCCTGAAGTAACCCGGGCACATTACTGAGTCAGCGCTACACAGCCCTCCAGCCTAGCTGACGCAGCCAAGAAAGTTCCTACCCTAAAATACTGAGTCTTATACCCAAACCTGCCTTGTTAGCATGAGGGATGGAAGAAGGGCTAGGGCCCCACCCCAGTCCTGTGCACCCCAGCAGGAATCCAGCCGAGCACTCAAGGGAGTGCTGGGAAGAGGGCCCTATTACCAGTGCCACCAGCGCTCCATGGCTCCAGCGGAGGAGGATTCGGAGAGGCTTCCCATCCCCAGTGGGCATGCTGCTATTGGCAACAGGGGCTAGCCAGACCACAAGCACTAATAAGGTGTGCCCCCCCCGTGCCCATCCCACCCAGCTCTGCAGCAGCAGGATGCTTGTAGGGCCACACCGTGGCTAACAACGCACTCTTCCCCAGCCGACGGTGCCAGTGGATTGCTCCAGAGTGTTCATTAAAAGCTCAAAGTCTCTCAGGGCACAACACGAGGTTCTCGTTTTCAGCTGGACGCAGGAAATGTGATGAAGCACCAGGCTAATGCAGCAGCTTCCCCCTTGGGCTCATTCAAATCACAGTGCCACACAGAGAACCAGTCTGGGGCTCTCATTCTGGTGCATTTGGCCAGGGGCAGCAGCATGGTCTGGTGGTAAGAGAACCTGGCTTGGTGGCAGAAAACCTGGGTTTTAATCAAGGCTTTCTCAGTAGCTCAGCGTGATGCCTTGGGCAAGTCCCTTACACACTCAGTTTGGTGTGATGTGCAGGCATCTTATGGAGCCTCAGTTTCCCACAGGACTGATACAAATGTGGGTACATTGTAACATGTTTTCAGCCCCTCCAATGAAAGGTGTTTGGTGTATACACACTATCTTTATTTGTCTGGCCCTTCACCCCAAATTTGACGTGATTGGCTATCCTCGCTCAGGGAAGCGAGACCGGGGGCTGTTGTAGCGTGATGCCAAACAGGGCTGCAAAGCCTTTTCTCTCTGGAGCAGCTTGCAGGGAGCCCACAACAGAAACACCAAGGAGAGGAAACGGGACCAAGAGCTCATTTCAGCCCCTGCCTCCTGCTCCATTACCTAGCTCTGGCTGCTCCTCTACCCCGCTGCAAACACCTCACCACTTATGGCATGGGAGCCTTTTCCTCCTCCACAGGCCCGACGGAGCTCCCTGCCTCACCTCTCCTTCTCATTTCCGACCTAACCGAACAGATCTCTCATCGCCCTGGCCCGTATCTCTTAGCCTCTGTCTCTCTCTGCTCCGCTTCATTATTAACTCAGCGAGTGCATAATTGACACACAATCGGCGTAGCGGCTGAGTGAGGAGGCCCTGAGCCGCAACATACCTAGGTGCCTGTCTCCCACTGAAATCAATAGGAATCAGCCACCAAAATACTTCAGAGGATCCGGGCCCAAGACCCTAGCTGCAGCCTCTGGCCAAGCAGGAGGAGCAGCAGAGCCCTAACCCCGCCCTGCTCCGGGGGGCAGGTAATTACATCTCCCCTAATTAGGATGTGGCTTCCCTCCCACTCATGCCAGGAGATCTCTGGTGGTTGGTGCATGGGGGTGGGGTAACACCAGCCCTTGCTCTGCCTAGAGTTGCCAGGCATCTGGTTTTTGACCAGAATGCCTGGTCAAAAAGGGATTCTGGTGGCTCCGGTTGGCACAGCCAACCAGGAAGTTAAAAGTCCAGTTGGTGGCACAGTGAGGACCCAGGGCTAAGGCAAGCTCCCTACCTGCCCTAGCTCCGCGCAGCTCCCGGAAGCGGCCACCAGGTCCCTGCAACCCCTAGATGCATGGGCATCCAGGGAGGCTCCATGCGCAGCCCCTGTTCCGAGGGTCAGCTCCGCAGCTCCCATTGGTCGGGAACCATCTCCCACACCCCAACCCCCTGCCCCAGCCCAGAGTCCCCTCCTGCATCCGAACTGCCTGCTGGAGCCTGCATGCCCCAACCCCATGCACCAGTCCCCTCCTGCACCCCAAAACCGTCATCTCTGGCCCCACCCCAGAGCCTGCACCCACAGCTGGAGTCCTCACCCCCACAACCCTCTGCTCCAGCCCAGAGCCCTCTCCCTCACCCTGAACGACTCATTTCTTGTCCCTCCTGGAGCCTGCACCCCCCAGGCCAGAGCCCATACCCACCCCTCACACCCCAACCCCCTGTCCTAGCCTGGAGCCCTCTTCTGCACCCCTCATCCCCGGCCCCACCCCAGAGCCCACACCCCCAGCCAGAGCCCTCACCCCCCTCCTGTACCCCAACCCCCTATCCCAGCCCGGTGAAAGTGAGTGAGGGTGGGGGAGAACGAGCGACACAGGGAGGGGGATGGAGTGGGTGGGGGCGGGGCCTTGGAGAAGGGGCGGGGCAGGGGTGTTCAGTTTTGTGTGATTGGAAAGTTGGCAACCCTAGCTCTGCCCATTTCCTTGGTAGGGGTGAGTATCGGGTGCCCAACTCCTCCCCCACCCCTCCTGGAGCCCCAGCTGCCATCTGCGCAGACGCAACCAGGAAGAGGAAAAAGCTTTATCCCCCACTTCCCTCCTGTACAGCCACATTAGGGCTCACCCCAAAACTGTGTCCCACATGGCTGCCCGCCTGACACCCAGCCACAGATCAGTCACTCCCAAGCACCTACCAGCACGCGGGGGGTGCTGGCAATCAGGGAGCCCCCCCTCTCAGCACCTAGCCCTCCTTGAGGCCAGCTGTGCCATCACTTCACCACCCACAGAGCTGAGCCGCCCAAGGGGGAGCCTGTGCTGTGACCGAGGGAACGTTACGCAGAGAGCACCTAGGGGAGGCTGCCAATTTCCCATTGACAACCCTCTGTCACTCTGTTCCTATGACTACAGATGGAAAAGGCAGGTGGAGGTGGCTTTAAGCCCTCTGTGCATGGCCTATTGTCTGGGGCTGAGCAGGGGCCGTCGTGGCTCCTGCTGAAAGTTACAGCAGTCTCAGGGCTGCTGTAACCTTCATGTTACTTTGCCTGGCCCCCACTGTGCCCTGAGAAGCAGAGGAGAGCTGCAGCTCAGCATATTACCTGCCCCTAATCCACCCCTTACGCTTGGGCTGACAGCAGCGCTGGCTGCACAGGGGTTACTCTTAGGAGGGCATTTCTGCCCATTTCAAGGCCCCTTTAGGCTTCCGGGGCAGTATCAGAGCCTTGCTGTAATGGAGACTCAAGCGCAGTGCTTGGAAGAAGCGAGAGAAACCTGTATGTATCTGCACATATAGCATGAAAGACTAGAGCCAGGAAAGACCAAAACAGACCACTCCATTGCACTTCCCCTCCCTCAGCTCCTGCATCTCTTCACAGGAACCACAGAACCAGTGTGCAGGGACTTAGGAGCCTGGGTTTGCCTCTCCACTGTTCTTTTAAGACCCACATTGTGATAGTCACCTAAAGTTCTGGGAGACAATTCTTCCCCTGTGGTGCCTACTCATGAGAAGAGAGGGAGGGGTGGCCAGACTTGTGGGCTCTATTTCCTAGAGCTGACCACAAAGCCGTGCAATCACATCAATCCCATTTGTTTGCCCAGCTCCGTTCGGTGCACCCTACGGGCTGGCTCTTTTTGGTTTCTTCTCCGTCAGCGCGCCAGTCGGATTGAGGTCGTCGGCAGGAATGCATGCAGCTCTGGGGAGAGTGTTTGCTAATCAGCAGCCGCTGCAGAGAGAGAGAGTCATCGACCTCCAGGAGAGCCGCTCTCAGGAGCAGGCCTGGGGATCTCTGGACCAGTTCTGCTCCTAATCCCTAGCTTTGCAGTATGAGCCTTTCTCTAGGGTCAGGCACGCTAGGAAGGGGCAGGCTGCTGGCTGGTTACGGCAGGGGAGGAAGGTCGCCTGTCTGCCCTTCTCCACTAGCCCTACCCTCACGCGTGGAGCAGCTCCCCTGAAGTCAATGAGGTTGCAGATCAGAGGTGGGGGAAGGCAGCAGAGTCACAGGTTGGGTGGCAGCTCAGAGTTAGGGGAAAGATCAAGCCCTGTAAGTGCTCTGCTCTCTGGCCTGGTCTACACTACGAGTTTATGTTGGATTTAGCAGCATTACATTGAATTAACCCTGCACCCGTCCACATAACAAAGCCATTTTTTCCAACATAAAGGGCTCTTAAAACCAATTTCTGTAGTCCTCCCCAAGGAGGGGATTAGCGCTGAAATCGACATCGCTGTTTCGAATTAGGGTTAGTGTGGACACAATTCGAAGGCATTGGCCTCCCGGTGCTATCCCACAGTGCACCATTGTGACCGCTCTGGACAGCACTCTGAACTTGGATGCACTGGCCAGGTGTACAGGAAAAGCCCCGGGAACTTTTGAATCTCATTTCCTGTTTGGCCAGGTGAGCTCATCAGCACAGGTGACCAGGCAGAGCTCATCAGCACAGGAGACCATGCAGTCCCAGAATCGAAAAAGAGCTCCAGCATGGACCAAACGGGAGGTACTGGATCTGATCGCTGTATGGGGAGAGGAATCCGTGCTACCAGAACTACGTTCCAAAAGACGAAATGCCAAAACCTTTAAAAAAATCTCAGAGGCCATGAGGGACAGAGGCTACAGCAGGGACGCAACACAGTTCTGCGTGAAACTTAAGGAGCTCAGACAAGCGTACCAGAAAACCAAAGAATCAAATGGACGCTCCGGGACAGAGCCCCAGACATGCCGCTTCTACGTGGAGCTGCATGCAATTCTAGGGGAGGCCGCCACCACTACCCCACTCCTGTCCGTGGACTCCAATGATGGGGTACTCTCTGCCATGCCTGAGGATTTTGCAGACGGGGAAGATGAGGAGGAGGAGGACGACGAGCTTGAGGAGCATACACAGCACACTGTTCTCCCCGACAGCCAGGATCTTTTTATCACCCTGACTGAAATACCCTCCAAACCCAACGGAGCCGGAGAAGGGACCTCTGGTGAGTGTACCTTTTTAAATATAATATATGTTATAAAAGCAAGCGGTTTTTAATGATTAAGTAGCCCTGAGGACTTGGGATGCTTTCATGGCCAGTACAGCTACTGGAAAAGTCTATTAACGTGTCTGGGGATGGAGCGGAAATCATCTAGGGTCATCTCCAGGAAGCTCTCCTAGAGGTACTCTAAAAGCCTTTGCAGAAGGTTTCTGGGAAGAGCAGCCTTATTCCATCCTCCATGGTAGGACACTTTACCACGCCATGCTAGTAGCAAGTAATCTGGTATCATTGCATGACAAACCCTGGCAGCGTATGGTCCCAGTATTTGCTGGTATTCAAGCAACATCCGTTCTTTATCTCTCTGTGTTATCCTTAGGAGAGTGATATCATTCATGGTAACCTGGTTGAAATAGGGGAATTTAATTAAGGGGACATTCAGAGGTGGCCGTTCCTACTGGGCTGTTTGCTTGTGGCCGAAAAGAAATCCTCCCCACAGTTAGCCACGTGGTGTTGTGGGGCGGGGGGGCATTGGTGCTGAGCTGTTTGCATTTGGTTAGCAGGGATCTTCCCTGACACCAGCCACACGATGGGGTGAGGGGTAAAGCAATCGTCCCAGAGAATTGGATAGCGGGGGGTGAGGGGGAAGAGGAGCGGGAGTTAGTTAACACATTAACAGGAAAACCGCAGCACTAAATGGCCAACTCAACGTGCTTTGCTTGGTATGGGAGAGGAGGGCGCTGCTGTTATGAAGGTTGCAGAAGCCGAAAGACTATGGCTTACCATGGCCGCCTGCAAGCCGAATTCTGTTGCCTGGCCCTGCGTGTGTGATCTCTAACACCAAAGCCACAGGCACTCACTATAAGATGCAAAATGCGACCTTGCACCAAAATCACATGTGCTATGTAATGTGAATAGCGTTGTTCACCGTGAAAGAGTATAGCCATTATTCTGTAAAATGTATCTTTTAAAATACTTCATTCCCTTTTGTCCTCCAGCAGCTGCAAATGTTTCAACCCTCCCTCCTCTGTCCCAAAGGCTATCTCAGATAAGGTGGTGAAAAAAAACGCACGCACAGCGAAATGTTCTCTGAGCTCATGCAGTCATCCGGCACTGACAGAGCTCAGCAGAATGCGTGGAGGGACACAATAGCAGCGTACAAGAAAGTGGCCGAAGAACGTGAGGAGAGGTGGCGGCAGGAAGATCAGAGGAGGCAGGAGGCAACACTGAGGCTACTGCGGGATCAAACGGACATGCTCTGGCGCCTGGTGGAGGTTCAGGAACGGCAGCAGGATCACAGACTGTCGCTGCAGCCCCTGTTTAATCACCCTCCCTCCTCCCCAAGTTCCATCGTCCTCACCCAGACGTCCAAGAATGCGAGGAGGGAGGCTCCGGGCACCCAACCACTCCACCCCAGTGCACAGCCCAAGCAACAAAAGGCTGGCACTCAACAAGTTTTAAAGTGGCCTTTTCCTTCCCTCCTCCCACACCCCACCCAGGCTACCTTGTGCGTTACCCTATTTTTATAATCAATTAATACATGTTTTTTAAACGATAGTGACTTTATTTCCTTTGCAAGCAAGCTGTGATCGAAGGAGGGAGGGCAGGTGGCTTACAGGGAATGTAGAGGCAACCAAGGGGGCAGGTTTTCATCAAGGAGAAATGAATAGAAGTGTCACACAGTACCCTGGCCAGTCATGAAACTGGTTTTCAAAGCTTCTCTGATGCGCCGCGCTTCCTGCTTTGCTCTTCTAACCGCCCTGGTGTCTGGCTGGTCATATTCAGCGGCCAGGCGATTTGCCTCAACCTCCCACCCCACCATAAACATCTCCCCCTTACTCTCACAGAGACTGTGGAGTACACAGCAAGCAGCAATAACAATGGGAATATTGGTTTCGCTGAGGTCTGAGTGAGTCAGTAAACTGCGCCAGCGCGCCTTTAAACGTCCAAACGCACATTCTACCACCTTTCTGCACTTGCTCAGCCTGTAGTTGAACAGCTCCTGACTACTGTCCAGGGTGCCTGTGTACGGCTTCATGAGCCAGGGCATTAAGGGGTAGGCTGGGTCCCCAAGGATACATATAGGCATTTCAACATCCCCAACAGTTATTTTCTGGTCTAGGAAGTAAATCCCTTCCTGCAGCTGTTTAAACAGACCAGAGTTCCTGAAGACGCGAGCGTCATGAACCTTTACCAACCATTCCTCGTTGATGTTGGTGAAACGTCCCTTATGATCCACTAGTGCTTGCAGCGCCATTGAAAAGTACCCCTTGCGGTTTATGGCTGCCATGGTGGTCCGGTCCCAAGACAGGGATATGGGTTCCGTGTATAGCCCCAGCACAGTTAGGGAATCCCATTGCAGCAAAGCCATCCACTATGACCTGCACATTTCCCAGAGTCACTACCTTTGATAGCAGCAGCTCAATGATTGCGTTGGCTACTTGCATCACAGCAACCTCCACAGTAGATTTGCCCACTCCAAATTGATTCCCAACTGACCGGTAGCTGTCTGGTGTTGCAAGCTTCCACAGGGATATCACCACTCGCTTGTGAACTGTGAGGGCTGCTCTTATCTTGGTATTCTTGCACTTCAGGGCAGGGGAAAGCAAGTCACAAAGTTCCATGAAAGTGCCCTTACGCATGCGAAAGTTTTGGAGCCACTGGGAATCATCCCAGACCTGCAACACTATGCGGTCCCACCAGTCTGTGCTTTTCCCGGGCCCAGAATCGGCATTCCACAACATGAGCCTGCCCCAGTAACACCATGATCTCCAAATTGCGGAGGACCGCGGTTTTAGAGAAATCTGTGTTCATGTCCTCATCACCACACTGCCGTTGCCTCCTCGCCTGGTTTTTCAGGTGCTGGTTCTGCATAAACTGCACGATAATGCATGAGGTGTTTACAATGGTCATAACTGCTGCAGTGAGCTGAACAGGGTCCAGGCTTGCCATGCTATGGCGTCTGCTCGGGCAATCCAGGGAAAAGGGCGCGAAATGATTGTCTGCTATTGCTTTCATGGAGGGAGGGAGGGTTGACTGATGACATTTACCCATAACCACCCGCGACAAATTTTTGGCCCCATCAGGCATTGGGAGCTCAGCCCAGAATTCCAATGGGCAGCAGGGACTGCGGGATAGCTACCCACAGTGCACTGCTCGGAATAGCGACGCTTGCCACGGTACCGTGGACGCTCACTGCCGAATTAATGTGCTTAGTGTGGACACATGCACTCGAGTTTATACCATCCGTTCCCAAAAATCGACTTCTGTAAAATCGGAGTACTTTCCTAGTGTAGACATGACCTTAGTTCCAACCCCCACCCTGCCCCCGCCCCCGCCACCTGCTTCCCCTTTGCTTCCCTCTACTGCTGGCAGCTGTCCGGTGAGTCCCAGAAGACCAGAAGGGGACCAGGAGTATGGCTTTATTCCCCCGCGTCCCCCCAGCTACCTGCTGTCATGTGATATTGCGGGATGAAGGGGAGGCAGCATCCTACGTGCTGGCTTTGTCCGCAAGAGCCAGTGGGCAGCTCTGGCTCTCTTGCAAGGCTGCGAGCCACACGCCAGGACATTTGGCACCTGGCTCCCAGTTTCTATGCTGGCTCTCGAGTGGGGGCTTGGCACAAACCAGTGACATGATTCACCTTCCAATTTGCAGTGGCCTCTGCCTGCCAAAAAAAGACACTCCCAACCTCACGAGTGAGACTTCATCTCCCCGGGGCGCTAGAGCAGCCAGACAGAGGAGGTCTCAGGGAGGCTGGGAGTGAGGGGCTGGTGGGGGGAGAAAGAGGGGCTGGTCAAACAGATTTATTTGTTGAAGTTTTTTTTTAAAAGGGGAAAAATATAGTAAAATAAAGTGAAAGCGACAGCTCCAATTTCTGCGTTAATGAATAAATGAAACACATCCCAAGAGGATAATTAAAACGCTTTGAACCAAATATGTGTCAACTAAATAAAAAAAAAAGCCAGAGACAAATCAAGCAACTGCAATTAAGGGGAAGAGACGTATGTGTGATTACAGGGGGGAGGGGGAGAAGACAGAGACTACCCGCAAGCAGACGCGTGGCTGCGAGTCACCCCAGCCTCCTGCAGGGCCCGTGCTCTCCACTCTCCAACCATTACGCTGCATGCTGAGGTTGGTAACTAGGGTAGCTTGTGAAGATCCTCCCTGTCCCATAGTACCTGCATTTTGTTCCCATCTGAAAGGTACCAGCAGGAGCAAAGGAGTCAGTAGGAAAAACTTTTTCACTAGGAGGGTGGTGAAGGACGGGAATGCGTTACTTAGGGAGGTGGTGGAATCTCCTTCCTTAGAGGTTTTTAAGGTCAGGCTTGACAAAGCCCTGGCTGGGATGATTTCATTGGGGATTGGTCCTGCTCGAGCAGGGGGTTGGACTAGATGACCTCCTGAGGTCCCTTCCTACCCTGATTTTCTATGATTCTATGAATTCCAACCCATTGGGTAGAATTAAAAACCCTGGGAGGAAAATCTGGTGTGTCCTCCACTTAACCCTACCCCCTCATATTTTCTTTCCCTCACCTCTGTCCTCAGACCCATGCTCAAGCCCCTGTACTGTGACAAACATCCACGAACTACCCTGCAGTCTCTCAGTCAGCTAATGGACGTTCCCAGGTAACGCTCCCGCCCGCCCTCTTGTTCCAGATCTGCAACAGGCAGCAGTGTTCCCCACCCCATTGTGCTTTACATTTCTCTGCCCTGCTACCACTTTCTCACTGCTGTTGCAGCCTGTTCCAGAGGAGAGCAGCACACTGCATTCTCTCTTATGGAGACTTAGCTTTTGTTCTTTCTTGTGGATTTCCCTTTGTTTAAAATAAAAGTCATTTTCATCTGAAGAGACAGCTTTTGCTCTTGGGCTATGGAAAGCATGACAAATGTGGCACAGCACCATCAGGGACCGCACAGTATCGAACAGGAAGCAGGCTCAAGCAAGACTTGGGGACAGACAAGACTTTAGGAGTTCTCCCGGTCACACTCTGAATTTGGTCTCATCCATTCTGTTGCTGATGGCACAATTAGACTGCTCCCATTCTACACAGGTTCTTATCCACCTTGAACACCACCCTATCTGAGCGCCTTCAAGCAGTGCATTAAGCAATGGGACTAATGTCGGTCACAGGTGGTTCATTCTTTCACGTCCGCTCCCCACTGGAGGACTGGTTTGGCAGGTGTTTTGGGGTTTCGGTCCACATCACTCTGGATTTATAGCAGAGAGCATGGGTCCAAGAAGCAGGCCTGGACCTCGGAGCAGAAGATGGCAAGGTTTGTGATGGTGCTTAGGCCCAGTTCCTTAGTCACAGACACCCAATACTCCCTGCTTCTTTGGAACCCATCTCCCTCAGCCACATAAAAGAATCTTTCCAAAGGACCTTCCCACAATTTCAATGTCACAGTTGGCAGGCAAAAAAAGAAAAAGGAACCATCCAATACATTAACACTACACTTGCTATAAAAGACACACACACACCCTGTTAATCATTTTAAATGACACTGTGGGACTACAAATAAGTCCTTTTACTGGCACAGGCGGTGGGCAAAAAAAAGTAATTCTGTGCAAAATGCCATAGATTCTCCTGCAGTGATAGCTCAGGAAAATGTGATGAGAGGTTATAACTGCTGAAGAAGCAATTTGCTGTCAAGGATGCAGATCTAAATTGTTCTCCGCTTTCTGGGATGAAGTAATTGGGCATCTCACCTGCATACAAGGCAGCGTCTTGTTCAGCGCTGCCAACTCTCGCGATGTTAGCACAAGTCTTGCCATTTTTACTGCTCATCTTAAAACCCAAGCCCCCAGAGATGAGAATCTCAGCTTTTATTAAAAAGAGTAAGTTTCTAGTGTTAAGGAAAAGTTAGCACATGTGACTCCATTTTGGTTTGGGGCCCACCATTGTTTAAATGCCAGCACATCATACACCAGGAGGAGTGATCCTTAGATACTGAATCCCTGTGAAAATCCTCCTCCTTGTCTCCAGCCTGCCTTCACTCCCAGTATCTGGTTTTTGTTAGTCTCTAACTCCCTGTCTCTTGGCCTTGATGTGAGGCCTCCCATTCTGATAATAAAAGTTACTGATGCATGGCTTTAGGACCATGCTGTGTAATTAACAAACTGGTATAGCACGAGGAATGCACCAAGCAGGGATAGATGGTAGATAAGACAAGGGTTTGTTTATTGGCTAAGGTTTCCGATGCCCGAGGGCAACATGCTTTGCTAAAAAGTATATAACCTTTGTATAATCTGTATTCAGGGTCCCCCCCCGGCTAGCAGGGGGGCACCACGCTCAAGCGTAATAAACTTAGTGTCTTTTGGGAACTCTGCAGTTGTGGACTTTGTTTCTGTGCCTCAGCCTAGATTCGAACTGTGCGTGTCCTATCAGGTATAATTCGCAGCATTGGTGTGCGTGTCCTACGAGGTGTAATTCATAACACTAGTCCACGTGTTTGCAGAGAAAAACCTGAAAATGTGATTCACGTCCACCCTGAAGGCACAGCAACGATGTAGGCAAACAAAAACCCACCATATATTATTTTTTTTTAAATTTCATTATTTTTGAGGCACTCATGATTTTTGGAGTCCTGGAATACTTGGGGTTGCCTGGAGCTGGTTTTGCCACATGGCAGGAGATTAATTTGGAGGCTTTGAGTCTGTTTTGTAGATGTCATTTTTCCTCCTCTTTATTTCCTTCGCTAGCCCTTGGAAAAGCACGACTAATGAATGCTCCTTATCAGGCTCTGTAAGGCCTATTGATCCCATCATGTAGATCCCATCATCACTGCGCCTCTGTATGGATCTCACAGGCTCCGGGACAGAATACGTTGTTAGTGGGCTTCCTCGTACAGTTCCCCAGGCTTTGTTCTACATTATAGGAGCGATCGCATTGATCCTTGGGAAACGGAGGAAAACGCAAGCAACAAGGCTGAGTGGGCTGCAACATTAGAAAGACGGGCTCACGGGGCTTTTTGTAATAACCCTGCTGGAGGCTGCTGTGACCAACCATTTCCCACACCCAGACACCATCTCAGTCCCCCAGATACACGTCTAAAGCACACGGCTCTGTTTGGTCATCTGAGGGTGCAACTCAACTGGCAGATGGTGGCACCACAGTGGTTCATAACCGCGGCATACCAGGGCCCTCCTCCACATCGCCAGAGGCCTCACCCCATTTAGCAACATGGGAGGGGCAGAGTGCTCAGGAACCCTGGACCCACCTGCCCAGCACAGAGCAGTCTGTGCAGCTAGAGAAGCCAAAGCATCCTGCTTTTCCCCTCGGGGAAGAGATGGCCTGGCTGGCATTTCACACAGCTCCTTGGCAGGCCACTGGTATCCGGGGGGGCGGGAGGGGAAGGGAGACAGGCACCTTGGTATCCAGCCAACAGCGTGCGCAAAGGTGTAGAATTTGAACTCTGGGCCCCTGGCTTCCACCTTGCACGGCAGGAGCAGGAGAGCCGGGTGCCCAGCAGAAACGGGGCCATGCTACCACATGCTGAGCACAGACCCCGCTGCTCCCGGTGCTCTGCTCCACCAGGAAATGGATGGCTACCCCCACCCCCCACAGCACAGCCACCAGGAACACAGAGCCCTCACCAGCACAACCCCCTCTTGCTCACCACACCCTTCGTGGCGCCACTCTCTAGGCCTCGTCCCACCACGGCTAGCAAGCCAGCTGGTTCATGCAGCCAAGATATATACCCTGCCGGGGGCTGTCTTGGTGTGGGCAGCCTAGCCACTGCATGCGGAGCAGAGACAGGCCCCAACTTGCAGGATTACTGCAGCCTTCCTGGCTTCACACATCCCACAGCAGATCCCTTCAGATGTAGATCTAGCACACGGACACCCCAATGATGAGCTCATTAGAAGACCCATCTGCTCTCTCCTCTTTGACCCATGCATACTCCTCCTTTCCTGATCCAGACTTCCCCACCAATGCAGCAGCTATTTATATAGGCCCATCATCTTCAGAGCAGCACTTCAGTTGGCATCTCCTGACATTTGAACCCAATGCTTTTGCCTGCCGGTTTCCTAGGCAATGCTCCGGCTCAGTCCCTCAAAACTCCTTGCTATGCTACGGGCAAGAGATAGCAGGAGGATGGCATGTGGGGGTTGCATTTCCAGTCGTGGGGGAAGGGAGAATAACCAGCAATCACTTTAACCCTCTTCCCCACAGAGAAGCCATCCAGGTGCTGGAAACACCTGGGTCAATGGCACCGTGTGTCTGGTTCGGTTTGTGCTGGGGATCACACTCCCCAGCTGGCCGTGGATGCCGTGCCCCCAACTAACAGGAATCGCTCACAGCCTGAGGGACTCTGCAGGGGGTGCCTACCTCACACCAGGGTCCTGCTCTCGTTCACAGCCTGCAGGTTGTGCATGTCCACATGGTCACCGTGTGGGGCCCCCGGGGTGGGCGGCGAGCGAGGCACTGGCTGCCACAACAGGGCCAGCTGCTGTCCTCGAGCTGGGGAGGAGAATGGAAAACAAGAGTCAGAGGGGTCATAAAGCAAACCCAGCATGGGAGGTGTAGCTGCACTGATCACCCCAGGGCCCTCTCTGCCCCCTCACATTCCCAACACCCCCTCCACCCCACACAAGGAAGGGTGGTCTTCACCCCTCTCTCTCAGACACACCCTGGACCCACATGCGCAGGGGTCTGTCTCCTCCTCCTCTCACCCCCAGAACTCTCACCATTTCTTAAGGGAGCAAATTCGTTCTGTTATAACCTCTGTCCTACATTGGGTCCCCAGCCCCTCGCTGCATCTCGGGCTGCCCTCACCCCCAGTCCACCCTTCCAACAGGCCTGCACAGGCACTTGGCGTTACTGAGCAAGCACCTAGCGTGTTTGCTGACACCTGGGGAGGATGAAGGGACACGGGTCTGGTTTACCTACCCTGAGGGGCTGTGAGCTGCCAGTCCAATGGGAAACATTGCTACCTGTGACAGACAACCACTCCTCCGGATACCCCTTGTGGCATGGCTTGGCCTGGCCGGTGCGCTGCCCTCTACTGCCCTGGCTAGCTCTTAGAATATCATAGAATCTCAGGGTTGGAAGGGATCTCAGGGGGTCATCTAGTCCAACCCCCTGCTCAAAGCAGGACTAATCCCCAATTTTTGCCTCAGATCCCTGAATGGCCCCCTCAAAGATTGAACTCACAACCCTGGGTTTAGCAAGCCAATGCTCAAACCACTGAGCTAGCCCTCCCCCCAGACACCCCTCCCAAGCAGAATAGTTTAAATGGAGACTCCCCCTGTGAGAGTTTCATTGGTTAAGTCTCTTACAGCATATCAATTAGACATTAGCCTCTCAAGTCCAACACTGGTTTCCCAGAGCCCTCCTTCTAGGGGCGGGGAGGGGGAATTTAGGCTAGCTATAATCATCACTCATCTATTCTGGGCGAGCCCCTGTTAACTCTGTCTTTCCCCCTTGCAAGCTGTCTGCCCCACTCTCTCTCCTCCTCCGTCTCCCAGGAGGCTTCTCTTTAATCTCCCGGGCAGGGCTGATTTAGCCACCTATTGCTATGGAGCACTGGTTTTCCCCACCTGGGGAGGAGAGCCAACTGAGCCACAGGTGGGGCAGGGCCCATCACCCCTTAAAGGGACCAGTCATCTTCTGACACTTCCCTTTGCCTCCCAGCTGGTGCCTAGCCCCATAGCTTTAGTTCTTGCTCTTGGAATCAGAGTGCCTTCTTCACCACCTCCTGCTTTGCCGAAGCAGCAAGAAGTGATGGGAAGCAGGAGAGCTTCTCTTCCCAGGATGGCTGGTTGACACAGCAGCTCCTCGGTTCTCCATCGCGAAGGCTAAGGCTCCCCTGGCCCGCACGCCCCTGGTGTTTTATGAAGAGCCTTTGCAGCTAGATCCCCACAATATGGGGCGGAGTTCTAAGCACCCCAGTGCACAGGCACAGCCTGAGACCAAGGCAAGGAGCAACATGCTCAGCCTGAGTCTAGGCTCCCAAACCCCAGCTTCTCTAAGGAGAAACCTTACTGCCCCACTGCAGCAAACCCCACCCTCCTCCCCTCACACCCCATCTAGCCAGCTGTCTGTCACCTCCCCCCAGGACTGTGCTTGCCCCCTCATTATTATGCCCTGTCTGTAGTGAGGTATAATCCAGAGGCCTCAAGCATGGTAGGAAGCACTGTACTGACGCTCACTGAGAGACAGTCCCTGCCCCAAAGGGCTTACAGGCTAAACAGACTATCCTACTTCCCCAAACTCCATCCCCTCCATCAGCCCCAGGCCTCCCTCTCCTGGGACCATCACCTACAGGGCTCCAGCTTGGCCAGGAGCACTAGAAAAAACAAATGGCTCTAGTTCTCTGGACAAATACTAATTCCTCATGAGCAAGGCAAGGTACTGGGGTCCCATCCAGCTCTGGTTCAGTGGAGTTACTCCCACTTTGGCCGAAACCGACCCCCTTCCTTATTTGCCTGTGAAGTTCCCAGTCCCCTAAATGACACTGTATCAATCCTCATGGGAATAAGAGCGAGAAGATTGCTGCCTAGGAGAATAGTGCCCTGGAAGGAGTGGGAGGGGTTCCGAAAGGATCTGAAATATGCCCCCACCTCAGAGAGTGCATGGGAGATGGACACACAAAAAACTATCAGCCCCCTTCTGCTTCCGCTGGCCCTCCCAGCTCACGCTATGAACACCCGTTCGCTTCTTTCCTATGCATTCAAAGAGCCTCTTATACCATGCCCACATTAGAAAGAGCAAAGTACATAGACACAGACCTGCCCTGCTGCAATTTAACCTGTGCTGAGTTTTCAAGACCAAATGTTGCAAATGGGGCAGGAGCAGCCAACCATAGCTAATCTAGTCCCAGCCTCTCCCAGCAGGCATTGCTGTGGGGATTAGTGCAAGAGCACTGGTTGGGGAAGACTTGTGATCTGAGATGCAGGAGCACCAGCTCCTGGCACCTGTAAGCTGCCTCTTTTCAAGTACCAATCCTGCTCCTGGAGCCTCTGGTGAATCCACTGGAACGGTAAAGAGAGTGGATCCCCATTCAGTGTGTTCTGTGAAGCCTCGGCACCTCACAGTGGAAGGCTCAAAGCCGAGCATGGAGACGGGGTGTCTTTTCTGTCAGAGCATCTCATTGCAAGGAGTGCAGGGTAAGTGGGGCTGGTTCTGAGATCGGCTCTTTTATTCCACAAGGGATGACTTGTCCTGTTCACCACCCCTGCCTCCACGTCACCTAGCACGTCTCCTTGTAGGACAATGCTGTCGTTACACTGCTTTTTCCCCACCAAGGGCCCCATCTCTCCCCCCAAAGTTAGTGACAAGCTTCCACTACCTCCCTTGGGAACAGGACTGCGTCCCTGCCAGCCTCTACCCTGAACCAACAACAGACACACTCCTCAGCCGTCACTTAGGGGTTGATTCTGCAGGGCACAGGGGGCCCTGATCCCCTGTGAGTCAAGGGCTCTTAGCACCATGCAGGACTGGGCCTTGAGGGGCAAACTGACTCTGGGTTACATACATGTAAATCATAGAAGATTAGGGTTGGAAGAGACCTCAGGAGGTTCTAGTCCAACCCCCTGCTCAAAGCAGGACCAATCCCAACTAAATCATCCCAGCCAGGGCTTTGTCAAGCGGGCCTTAAAAACCTCTAAGGATAGAGATTCCACCACCTCCCTAGGTAACACATTCCAGTGCTTCACCACCCTCCTTGTGAAATAGTGTTTCCTAATATCCAACCTAGACCTCCCCCACTGCAACCTCAGGCCATTGCTCCTTGTTCTGCGGCCGCAGCAGCACTGTGAGGTGGGCAGTGTAGTTACACTTTATCGCTAGGGGACAGCTCTCCCAGCGATCAAAAATAACCATCCCGAACGAGGGGTGGTAGCTTTATCTCCAGGAGCGCGGCTCCCCTCACTAAAGCGCTGTCTATACTGGGGCTTTTCAGTGCCAACATTTTGTCGCTCAGGGGGGTGGTTTATTCACACCCCTCACCAACGATAGTTTTAGCGCTGAAAGTGGCAGTGTAGACATTGCCTAAACAAGCCCAGTTCCCTCAGTCTCTCCTGGAAAGCCATGTGACCCAGCCCCCTAATCATTTCCGTTGCCCTCCGCTGGACTCTCTCCGATTTGTCCACATCCCTTCTGTAGTTCCCCAAAACTGGACGCAATACTCCAGATGTGGCCTCACCAGTGCCGAATAGAGGGGAATAATCACTTCCCTCGATCTGCTGGCAAGGCTCCTACTAATGCGGCCCAATAGGCCGTTAGCCTTCTTGGCAATGAGGACACACTGCTGACTCATATCCAGCTTCTTGTCCACTGTAATGCCCAGGTCATTTTCTGCAAAACTGCCGCTTAGCCAGTCGGTCCCCAGCCTGTAGCGGTGCATGGGATTCTTCCGTTCTAAGTACTCTGCACTTGTCAAACCTCATCAGATTTCTTTTAGCCCAATCCTCCAATTTGTCTAGGTCACTCTGGACCCTATCCCTACCCTCCAGGGTATCTACCTCTCCCCCCGGCTTAGTATCATTTGCGAACTTACTAAGGGTGCAATCCATCCCATCATCCAGATCATTAATGAAAATGTTGGACAAAACCAGCCCTAGGACTGACTCCTGGGGCACTCCGCTTGATACCGGCTGCCAACTAGACACTGAGTCGTTGATCACTACCCTTGCAGGTGTAATGCTGACAGACCCCAGACGTCGGCGGGTGGGATCAAAGCTGGGACCTTTGGAGATTAGTGCAGGAGCCTCTACCGCATGAACTAAAAGCTAACTGGCTGTAAAGCAGACTCATTTAGCTCTCTCTCTCTTTAAGTGGTCTTGGTGCCACTAGATGGGACAGAACACCACACCCAGAAGATGTGTGGGTTACAGAGCAGCCTGGCATGGCACTGCAGGTGCGCCCCACCTTCATCTTCCCCTATGGGGGCAGCAGTAGGTCCACTTTAGCAGCCTAGAGCCAGGAGCAGCCAACACAGACTAACAAAACAGCACGTCCCTTGTTTAATAAGATTTCAAGACAGGAGCAAGCACAATAAACAGCTCACAAGGGCCTCAGCTCAGGACCCTGCTTCACAACTTAAAGCCCACAAAGCGAGCCTCTGGTTAGGCTGGTCTGGAGCCTGAGATGAACCAACCATTACTTACTGCCACCTACAGAGCTTCGACTCCCACTTCTCTTTTGCTCGGCTGCCTGTAGCTGTTTACGTAGCCCAGCTGTAGGGAGGGTGGCACCTGCTTGATTACATCCCAGGCTGACCCAGTTGCCTTTAAAGGTGTAGTACGCTCCTTTGCAACAGGTGTAAACCACTGAAATCATTTGGGTTACCCCAGTGTAACCGAGATCAAAATCTGGGCTTAGGCCTGGCCTGCTGCCATGGAAGCCAATGGAAATTTTTGCCAGCATCCTCAGTGGGAGCAGGGCCAGGCTCTTAGGGTCTGTCTACACTGTACTTAGACATCCACGGCTGGCCCGGGATCTAAGGGGCTGTTTAATTGTGGTGTGGCCATTAGGCTCAGTCGCATCCCAAGCTCTGGGACCCTCCTATCTTGCAGGGTCCTACAGCCCGGCCTCCAGCCCGAGCCTGGTCGTCTATACCACAGTTAAACAGCCCCTTAGCCCGAGCCCCGTGAGCCCAAGTCATCTGTCCCGGGCCAGTCACGGGTGTCTAACTGCAGTGTAGGCATACTCTTAGTTTCTGTTTTCAGCCTGTAGCTTAGGACTTAGTGCTCCAGAGAAACCCAAGCCTGAGAAACCTCAGAACTAACCCTTCCTCCCCACTGTCCTTCTGACAGTTCTTAATAAGGTGTTGCCTCTGGATCTGCCCAGTGAGGGCTGCAGTGGGCTCAGAGGATATAGGATGACTTTACAGCTTGGACTATGATGCAGGCTGCTCCTTTACCAAACACAGGCTGAACCAGATTCCACATCACATGGTCAGGGGAAGTCAGGCTGGAATTTACCCAGCATGGCCCTCACCAGCAAAACACCTGAACTGGGTCCAGGCGTCACAAAAATGTAAGCTGCTTGGCACATGCAGGAGGAAGACAAGAGCCAGGGCTGAATGGTGGGGCCTTCCTGGGGAGGAAATGAGTGATCTTCCGGAACGCTGTGTTATTCAGTGAAGTTGCCAGGCCCAGCGGACTCCTCAGTGCCGATCTTTCTTTCGCACTCCAGTGATGAATGGAAGGTCCTGCAGCTTGGGCGAGTAACTGAGGAAAGAGTATTTGTAAAGCAGGAGACCGCTGGATTCAAACAGGGAGACCCACAAAGCAGATGAAAAGGGAATCACTGGTGATGGATGAGAAAGTGGCACCGTCATAAGGTGCCCCCCACCTGGAGTGCTCTCCTGTGGCAGGCTGGGGCACGCCAGGTGTGCCAGCCTCACTATCCCTCCTTCAGAGCCCCCGGAAATAGTCCAGTCTTTTGAGTACAAATGGCTTTTGTGGCTTAATTTATTACAAAAGAAAGCCCTGGGCACATAGACCGTAACAAAGCCAGTGCCACAACTATAGGTCAGACAGTAGACCAAGAAGAGCCCAGGTTCACCCTGCCCCACTCTCTGGTACGACTCCGGCGCCCCTTGCCCTGCCCTGCCTCTCCGGTATGGCTCTGGCACCCCTCACCCGCAGCCCCGGTATGGCTCCAGCACCCCTCAACCCCACCCCACCGCTCTGGTATGGCTCCGGCACTCCTCGACCTCCCCCAGGTATGATTCCAGCGCCCCTTGCCCCACCCCACCTCTCCAGTGTGGCTCCAGCACCCTCAACCCCACCCCACCCCCAGCTCTCCGGTATGGATCCAGCACCCCTTGACCCTGCCCCGCCTCTCCGGTACAGCTCTGGCACACCTCAACCCAACCCCACCTCTCTGGTATGGATCTGGTACACCTTGACCCCACCCCACCTCTCCAGTATGGCTCTGGCACCCCTCGACCCTGCTCCGCCTTTCTGGTACGGCTCCGCCACCCCTCAACCCCGCCCTGCCTCTCCAGCATGGCTCTGGCACACCTCGACCCCACCCCACCTCTCTGGAATGGCTCCGGCACCCCTCAACCCTGCCCCTCCTGGCCGGTCTGTGGATCTGGTTTGGGCACTGCATGTTTCCAAGCCCACACATGGGCATAACACTGGATTATAAACCTGATTTTACAATGGCTGGATCCAGGTCTCACAGCTGTACTAATGTGTCCACACTGAACTGCACAGACTTTCTGACTTGGGTCTGCAGCTTGATCTGCATCCACACTAAAAAATGACAGGGCTTGGACCAAAGTCGCAGTGGGACTTGGGCTCTGACCCCACCCCTACTCCCGAGTGCTTGCTGATCAGAGTTGGACTGATTTGTGTATGGACAGAAGGGGAGCTTGGGCTCAAACCTGAATCAGAGCCCAGGCTTAGGGTTCGTCAAAAGAATCCCCCTCTCCTCCCCTTCAGCAGCGAATTTCAGAGCCCAGGTCAACTGACTTGGGCTTGCACTACAGGGCTGGAAATAGCCGTGTAGGGTAGGCCCTTCCCCCCGTGCTTAGGCCAAGACTTAGTGCGGTCCAGTTTCAACCGAAACTCAGTCCCAGATGGCTCCCTTTCCTCCTACATTTCTGTCCCCCTGCTTTCATCTGGGACAGGAGACTGATCTTCCTTTCAAACCCCAGTGAGAGAGGCTAGGGAAGGAGAAGAAATCAGTGCTTTGACGAGGGCACACGATCTCATCACACTGGACAAGTGGAGTCCCAGCCTGTGATGAGAGAACGGCAATAAGCCAAGGCCTTTCTAAGAAGCCGTCTCTGCTTCACAAGCATGATCCATGTAAGGCTCCCAAGTGACGGTCACACCTCAAGCACGCCACAGCCCTATCCCAGGCAGGAGTCTGCAACAGGCCCCCAAACCATTCAGCCTTCGCCGAAACAGCCTCATCTTCCCTGTGTCTCACAAACAGCCATTTCCATACTGCAGATCTGAACTGGATCGAACACCTAACTCCCCCGCCCCCCCCCCCAAAAGCTCCTCTAGCTCAACAGAAGCTAAACTAGGATGGCATTGGGCCTTCAAGGCCCTGTGCATGGATGTTACGAGGGTTATTTAGCATTCCCAGAAGAATGGTGTCTGGGTAGGAGGAGCTCTGAAGTGACACAGCTGCTGGTTAGGGTCAAGCTCTGTGCAGCAGGATCCATGGCCCAGAGAACCAGTGCCAGGACTCGGACTCTGAGCTACTGAGCACAGCAGAAACTGTGTGTGTTGGTGCAGGAGTCAGGATCCGTGCCACAGCACTAGTGCCCGGATTTGGACTCCCAGCATCTGAGTGCCCCACGATCCACCCACTGGAGCACTCGTGCCAGGATCCTCTCACCGGCACTCCTTACTCAGGCAAATCTCCCATTGATTTCAAGTGGCATTTTGCCCGTGTAAGGAATCCAGGATCAATTCCCTCCATTTCACTGCAGTGCGATCCACCCAGCAGGACGCGACGTGCCGGGATTCAGCCCGCCAGCCAGCCTCCTAATGCAGTAGCAGCCGCTCCAGGAGAGACCGTTTGTGCTTAGTCTGACCAGCTGCTTGCTCCTTGCTGTAGCCGATGTTTGATTGTGCCTTCCACCAGGCAGCTAGCTGCTGACACAGCAAGCTGCAGTGCCTGAGTGTGCCCATTGCAGCACTCCATCGAATAACGGCCAGCACTTGCAGCGAGACAGGAAGTAAGGAGGGGGATGGCAATACGGGCAGCGCCAGAGAGGAACACGACAATCAAAGATTTAAAACAACAGTATGGTCAATTGGGGAAAAACACAGCGGGTTGGATCCTGCTTTCATCCACGCTAGCGTAAATCCAGAGTGGCCCTACTGAAGTCAATGGAAATGCTCCTGGTTGTGCCAGTGTAACTGAGAACAGAATTTGGCCCCCTAGCTCTCCAGCTGCTACTGGGCTGGAGTGGGTGGCTAGAGCTCGTCCCATGCTGCTAGCCCAGCATCCCCTGCTGCCTACAGGAAGACTGGACCGCTGCTGGAGTCTCCTTGGCTTGTGGATCACACCCGACTGTAGTGGTCACTTTCCCTGGAGCAGGAAGGGACAGATCCCCCAGGCAGTGGGAGGAGTGGGATGCTGAGGAGATGTTGGGAGTCACTGCAGGAGTTGCAATTGGGGCAGGATTTCAGGATCAAGTCAGTGCCTAGATATCCCAGGGATGGGAGCACAAAGATTAGAGCAGATTAATTAGATCAGATGATGCTAGACTGGACTGAGCAGGCAGGCAGTCATGCTAGCCTAGGCTCGATGGGACTAGATTAGAGGAGGACTAGAGTTAGACAGGGTTAAACAGCTAAAGGAGGTGAGAGCAAACGGGGGATTTGCCATGCTAGGATTTGGCTTGGCAGGATTTTCTCCTAGTCAGGCTGGATCTGCCTGCCCTCTCGCTCAGCGCCCTCCCAACAAAACCACTCAGAAATTAAGCCCCAGCATGAGAAGACCTAGGCAAACACACACCTGTCTCTGCTCTACCAAGAATGGCCCCAGCAGGGCAGGGTACAGCAAAGATGTGATGAACAGATGGGGGAGAGTGGCTTTGAAAGAAAAGAACATCAACTAAAAACAAAGATCACCAGCAAGAACCAAAGGTCTCTCTGGGCAGATGGAATCTGCTCCTCCTTCCCCTCAGGCCAAGACAGAAAGATCCCATCTCTGCGAGGCAATGGTCCCAAGATGCTTCTGCCCTCAGGAAACCAACATGCAAAACCCAGGAGGGAGAGAGGTGCTAAAGCCCCCAAACTGTGGCTGTGAGCTAAGCTGTGATTTGCGAAGGGGCATAAGGGAGGTGCCCAAATCCCACCAAAATGCTGTGGGACTTGGGCACCTAATTCCCGCAGGCACCTTTGAACAACCCAGCTTAAAGACCTTCTCCTTAGCACATCAAACCAAGCACTGTGCTCGGGAGCATGGTGAGCCAGGGAGCTGCATCCAGCAATTGAAGGGGGGGATGCATCTTTCCTTCCTCAGCCTCCTCTCAATCCCTGCCCACTCACCTCCTGTGCGTTCCCTTCCCCCAGCAGAGCAGGGAAATCCCAGCCCAGCCGCTATTGTGGAAGTTGTACAAATGAAGGCCCCAACACCACCAGATGCAGCGCTCCCTCAACCCCCCTTGAAGTCAGTGGGAGATGAAAGAGCTCAGCATCTCAGACTCTGGGGACTATATTATGGTCCCACCGTCTGGGACATGAGTGTTCAGAACATCACAGTTATTGTGCGATCAAGGTCCCTGGTCAAATCCAGGCCTTACTGCAAATGCAGGGGAAATTTCCTTTCAACTGACACCTTACGTGACTTTCATCTCCCAATGGCCCAGGGAGAATTCAGGTCTGATGGCTCATATTCCTCGGTATAATTTTCTTTCTCCAGTGGAAAGATGAAACACACCTGATTGTACTTTTCCCCCAGGGCTCTGGGGACATTGCGAACCATGACAGCAAACCTGGTGGCGGTTCTCTGTGTTGCAGACCCTGAGAAGGAAGTACAGCTTCCAGGGAAGATAGAAATGAACAAAAGGCACGCTCTTCACTGGATAAATCTTGATAGATCCCTTGTTGATGGACAAGGACTTACTTTCCCACTGATATTTGGGTCTTAACCAGGCAGAATATATTAGGTTCCCATGAGAAAGCAGGCACAGCAGAATTCCTTTAAGCTAAACCACATTCGCAACAGATTCAGAGTTCTTTAGGGCAGGGACTCGCTTTTTGTTCTGTGTTTGCAGAGCACCTGCCCAATGGATTCCTGCTCCAGTTGGATTCCAGGTCCAAGGTGCTATGCTAATATAGATAGCTAGATAGATAGATGTTCCTGCAGAAATAAGTTAATGTATAGATACTGATGCGTTCTACTAATTGATTTCACCCTTGAACATCAAATAAAATTCTAGCAAATCAACCAACATGCATCTCTCAGTTTGCCTGTATGTTACCGGCAGGTGGATCATTAACATGCTCATCATTACTAAGGTCCATCAGCAAATCTGAATCCTTATTTCACATCCAAGGGGAAAACTACCTTTTGTGGCATATGGTACTGCCTTCACCTCCTAACAGTCCAGGAGGCATTCAAGTCCAGCTGTTCGTATGTTCAGAATGCCCAAATTAGACACACAGATAGATCGGGGGAGAGAGAGAGAGCTGGAAACATGTGGACAAGGAGGAATGCTGCAAAGCAGCTGTTGTGAGAGCGCGCTGTGGGTTTCTGCCATTATTTGGATGTTTTACCAGACTGTTTCCTCCATCTGCTGAACCTGGCAAGTTTATTTTAGTACTTTGTTCAGATCAACTCTTCCTCTTGCATATAATGGGAGCACTGGGCTGAAGCAATCACAGTCCATCTACTGAGAAACCTGGGAACAATGGGGAATGAGGGGGGGGGCTTCAAACCCAAGGAGACATTGGGGGTTTGCAGTTGCCCTGGGGAGCTGAAGGAAACCATTTTAATGGTGAACCCTCCTTTCAAACCCCCACCCCAACTGTTTGAGATTCCAAATCATGAACAGAAAAGGAGGCCAGAACCTCATCTGGTGTAAACTGACACTGACCTCAGTGAGCTGTGCTGATCTGCACCCCACTCATTACAAATGGGCATAGTTTAAATCCAAGTCGTTTAAAAGCAATTCCCCCTTCACCCACCTAATTCATCATACTGGGAAAAATGTTTTTAGGCAAATGTTGCCTTTTTGTGAAATGTCTGAAATACTGGTATTTTTTTCATCCTTGCAACAACTAGTGACCCCCCCCTCACCCCCCTGCAAAGGTTTTTCACTCTTGGGATGTCAGGGACATACCAAATATACTTTCAGCCAAGGCTTCCCACCGGCAAATTTCTGACAGGGAGGGCAGAGCCTCCCTGACTAGCCAAAAGGTCTGATGGAGTGAGCAGAGAGGTCTAGGAGACAAAGCAGCCTGAACTCTGTTCCCACAGCTTGGGTTTAACAGCAGTTTCTACTTATATGTCTCACATTACTGGGAAACTGAGGCATGGAGAGGCTAAATGACTTGGATGAAGGACTAGGCAACAGCAGATATAAGGTTCTAATCCTGAGACAAATGTCTAGGTCTCCAAAATTTGACAAAACCCCACCCCACCTGTGTTTGCATGGACACCCGAACCAGGGAGGGAACTTGCATCCTTTTATTTCATCACCGAGAATCACAGACCCAATGAGAGAGAAAGAAGGGGATAAGCTGCAGCCGCTGCTGTGCTTCCTTCAGCTGTTAGAATGAGACACATCGGGGGACCAGGAGGGTTCAACAAAACAGGAATCGCTGGCAGAGGGCAAAGAACAGACCATATGGCTGAGCAGACAGCTGCACATACAGAGAGGTTTGTACCTTCATGCCATCACCGGGAGCTGAGAGGGAGAGTTTGTCACAGTGATGACCCAGACTTATCCCTGCTCCCTGCCATAACACGCTGGAACTTCGTGGCTCATGCACCCCGGAGCTCTGGGTCCCCCGATGTTTGGAGGGAACTTGCATCGGATTGGCAGCAGCTACCAGCACCAGAGCCATGGTAAGCTCCCTGTCGGCCACTCAGCTGCCTGGCAGCAGCTCAGCTGGCTCCTCCACCATGCTGACCATTCGGCCTCCAGCCACAAGTGGGGACAGCTGGGTGGAGAAGGCTCAGCTGCAAGCAGTTGGCACAGTGGAGGCAGATGAGGAGGAGGGCTGGCCTTTCCCTCTGCATCAGCTCCTGTGGGGGGCTGATGGGTGGGAGAGAAAAGAAGGCGCATGGGGAACAGCCGAGTCCCCACAAACCCTCAGCAACCCTCCCACGAGGGGATGGAAGAAAAGGCAGCCCAGGGACCAGTGACAGAGACCTGCTGTGGGGAGAGGAAGGCAGGGCCAATCCCCCCCACAGAGGAGGGAAGAAAGGGAGAGCCCTACTGAAGGGAGAGAGCAAGGGGCCCTGCCAGGTGGGGGAGATGGGGGACGAGAGCCTGGGTACCCGAAGGTGCTGAAGAGAAGAGCTGGGAGAGGCCCATGGAAGGTGTTGGAATACAAACAGCGTATGCAGAGGAGAGGGCTCCTCATTAGCATTTGGGGGCTGGGCTTGAAAAGAGTGTACGTTCATTGTAGGTAGGGCACTGGCTGAGGACTTCAGAGACCTGACTTCTAGCCCCAGTTCTGCCACTATCCTGCTGGGTGACCTGGGGCAAGTCCCTGGTAGCTTCCATTCCCCATGCGTACTGTGGGGATAACACAGGGGTGGGCAAACTTTTTGGGCCGAGGACCACATCTGGGTGGGGAAATTCTATGCAGGGCCAGGGCAGGGGGTTGGGGTGCGGGAGGGGTTGTGGTGTGCAGGAACGGGCTCAGGGTAAGGGATTGTGGCAGAGGAGGGGTGTGGGGTGTATGACGGGGCTCAGGGAAGGGGGTTGGGGTGCACGGGAGTGCAGGGTGCAGCAGGGGGCTCAGAGCAGGGGGTTGGAGTGCAGGCAGGGAGCTCAGGGTTGGGGGGCGGGGTGTAGGAGGGGGGCGGGCTCCAGCCCGGCACTGCTTACCTAAAGCAGCTCCGGGGTGGCAGTCGTGCACACCAGGGCCAAGGTAGCTCCTGCAGGGGGTGGGGGGCACAGGACTCCGCGTGCTGCCCTTGCCACGCCTCCAGGTACCTCCCCCAAAGCTTCCATTGGCCACGGTTCCCCATTCCCGGCCAATGGGAGCTGTGGGGGGTGGTGCCTGGAAGCAAAGGCAACGCACGGAGCCCTCTGCCCCCCCCACCCCGTGCTGCAGGGACGTGGTGCTGGCCACTTCTGAGAGTGGCGCAGGGCCTGCAGCACCAGGGGGGCAATCCCACAGGCCGGATCCAAAGCCCTGAGGGGCTGGATCCGGCCCGTGGGCTGTAGTTTGCCCACCACTGGGATAACAGCACTGCCCTACCTCTCGGGGGGGCTGGGAGGCACTCCAATTCTATGGTAATGGGGAGTCTCGTAGGTAGATTCTCATGCCATAGACATGCTCCCTCCAGGGCAGGGCTTGAGGCATGCTGACAGGGTGAGGGTGGCACACACTTGCACAGCCAGGGTTGTGTACAGAGGCCAAGGCTCCCTAAGGCTGGCAGCATGTCAGCTCTACGTTAACTTTTTTAAAAGATAGTTTTGAGAAGAACAAAATGAAGCTATCGACGCCTCTGGGTCTCCCGAACAGTGGTAACAGGTGCAGAAGCCTTCCTAGGGTGACCAGACAGCAAGTGTGAAAAATCAGGACGGGGGTGGGGGGTAATAGGAGCCTATATAAGAAAAAGAAATCGGGACTGTCCCTATAAAATTAGGACATCTGGTCACCCTAAACCTTCCCTATATTCACACACAGGTTTCAGCTTGTTGCATGGGATTGCCCTTCTCGTCCCTCTCAGGGCTCTCTGTTCTAGCTCACTCTGCTGCATTTACAAGTGAATTTTCAGAGGCAGGGTTTGTAGGCAGCAAAGCGGGGGGCTCAGGGCAGGGAGTTGGGGAGCGGGGAATGGATGCAACCAGGATACACTGCATTGGCACTTCTAGGCCCAGATCTTCGACTGGTGTAAACTGCAATGGCGCGATGCTGACTCACACACCTGGGGACCTGGCCCCTGACTGGGGTCCTGGTGAAACCATTGGAAAAGTCCAACACTACCCCCCAAGAGGAGAATCTGAACCAGGGAACAAAATAGTCTAGGGGGCTCAAATATTGCCCTGACCCAGATAGCACCATTCAAGGTTAGAACTAAGGGGAGTGGAGTGACCTGGCTTTGAGGTCTGCACTCAAATCCCCAGAGTTGGTGAGGACCAGACCTCAGGTTTCAGGGATTTCCAGGGATTTCCACATTGTTATGCAAAAAAAAAAAAAAAAAAGAGGAGGATTTCGCAGATCTAAGCCTCCTCGGGATTGCCATAGAAACGTCACTGGAAAGAGTTTTGTCCTTCCACGAGGAATGTCTCCCCGTCTTGAGAGGCAATTTAAAGTGATGGATCATGTCCCCAGCTGATGGGATTTGTAACATATCAAAGCGTCTCCTTATGGTTCATCCCCGGTGCTGATCTGCATGAAGGAGCAGGGGCTGCGGCTCTGGTCCCTGATCACACAGCGCAGTGCGAGGCTGAAATCGACAATGTACTGGCCATGAGTAACAGCCACCTCCCCCACCTTCTCCACACTGGCTGTTACCATCCTGACACCCTAACACAATTTCCTCAGTGCACCTCAATCCTGCCCTTTAGCACCCCTGCTAAACTGCTGCTTCCAGCAGCTCTGCCAATGGACCCCATTTTGACCCACAACCTCCTCTCCTATTCCAGTCCTTCCCAACCCTCACCTACTGCCAGCTAGGCTGATGCACCTCATCCCAGGCCTGCAGCATGCCGGGTCTCAGGTGCATACACAGCGCAAACCTTTTGATGTCCACTGAGGATCAGGGAGAAGCCACCAGACTCTCTTCACCTGGGATGAGTGAGGACGTGAGCTGAGGTCTCCAGACTTTCAAAGGAAATAAAAGTCCAGGGTGCGAATGGCCCCTTGCTCCTGGCACTGCTCTTTGAAGCACCTGCTTTGTGCTTTCTGGCTCTTATGCCTCACCTGGACGTTCTGGGCAACTTTGGTTCCATTTGTTTCTCAAAGCGTCTCAGTCTCCAAAGGCACAGAGGGCGCACATGGAAGGCTATCCTGCCTCGGTACCCAGTGCTTCGCGCTTAGCATATGGCTGCAGCTGGTTAGCATGTGGCTGCACCATCCTGCTGGGTTTGCTGTTCAGCTCACCCTCAGCGGGGCACCCGTGTGTAAACGCACTGGAAATCAAGGGAAGTGCTGCTTGGATATTTGCTGAATCTGGCACAACCCTCCGTTCGCCTTGCCCCTGCTCAAGCTAAAACTGGGACTTTGGGGTTTCCTTTGTAGCTGGGAAATCATTGGTGATTATTATTAATTATCTTATATTTAAAGGCCTAAAGAAATACTCGCTAATCAGCCCCCACCTCACCGCATCTGAGACAGGCACCTAAGTATTAGGAACCCAATGTTACAAATGGGGAAAAGAGACCCAACGGGCCAGTTCCCCCAGGAGTTCCTGACTCCCAGCCTTTTACTCATTCGGTGAGATCACTACTCCTCCCAGTATCCATCAGCCCTGACCTGGAATCAAGACTGCTTCCCTCTCCTCTAGCCCACAGAGAAACTCCCTTTCATCCTGCACCACAAAGCCCATATCCAGGGTTGATTTAAATGGGCCACCCACTCGTTGGTGCCAGGGGTGGGGGCTTCCGTGTTTCCTTAACCCTAAGCCCAGATGCAGTCAAGCTTTGTGTGAAATGGGTAGAAAGGTTTTTTCCCCCCACCGGCTAGATCTAAACTCTCCAAGGTTCTCCCCTTGTCACTCATGCACAGTTTTCATTTAAAAAAAAATGCAAGGAGAGGTTATCTTGCTCTCAATTTAATAAAGGAGGGGACATGAAAAGGCCACGAGACAATTTGATTCTGTGGCTTCCCAGCATAATTTCAATCTCTGCTCTCTGTCCTCATTTCCTATTCTCCTTCCCAGGAGGTGTTTGAAAATCTTCAATAATAGCCTTTCCTTTCTGAAGAGCCGACAGTGTCCTTTCTTCCCTACATAGAAAGAGAAATGTCCCATTTTCCTTTTGATGTCAAGATAAAATATTACACACACACACACACACAGAGCCAGCTCTCTATCCCAGATCTGGTATTTTAGGAAGAAAAATGAAAAGCTATAACATATTCTAAATCAATTCCTCACACAAGTGACCATTTCCCCTTTAAATGGGAATGTTTAGTCCTCTTCCCCTTTAGTGGGAAATTCCTCCTCACCCTTTCATTCATTGCTTTGGTTTCCTTCCCCACAATTATAGCTCTCCAGGGTTGCATAAACCTGTGATCTTAGCCAGAGGAAGGCCCGAAGCTGAGTGGTCTCCTCACCTCAAGATCACGGGCTGCCAACCCTTCTGCTTAGCTACTAGATGTGGCTATAAGGGGTGAAGGGGACTTCAACAGCTGGATCAAAGGTTCTGGAACTGATATCCCTGGATCATGGGTGCTCTAGGGAGAGCTGTCTGCTTACATGGTGCTGGCTCTTTCCTCTTTATTTCCAATTCCAGCAGCTACATCACATTAAAAGACACTAAAACAGACTATATCTGAAGATCTGGCACAATACATTACCAATGTGGAATGTTGACCAATGAGGGGTTAAAGTCAGGAAACATGGGAAGGAAGGAGCTACTCACAGCTCTTCTTAAAGCTGGGCTTCCCTTCCCACTGGATTGGTGCTGCTGAGTATGGAGAGCTCCCCCGCCTAGTTGCTCCTACAATCAGCACAGCGGATTGGTTAGTTACCCCACCTCGAGATCCACCCCTGCCTGGTGTGCTGAGAGCTCCCACTCTCTTTTCAGTCTGTTTTAATCCCTGAGAATAATAAACCACCCTCTTGGACGGCCTTCCCCAATGGCTTAACTTTTCTTAAACAAAGTAACGATTCCTAAGGAATGACAGAAATCAGAACAGTGACTCTGTTCTACTGACTTCCGGAAGCTGCTTTCTTTGTCTGAGCACCGCTGGCTTTCGGGTCTTCTGCACAGTGATGTGTCCCAGATGACGGCATACAGGCAAAAACAAATCAATGGTTGCAACATTTTATCATGTTTATGCTGTTCCCAGATTCTAGCCAATAGGAACCAAGCAACTGTCATGGTCGCCAGGTCTGCTCATCCACGAACACGGGCCATCCCTCTTTTTGTTAGAAGATTAACACACTACGCAAAGCACACAGCTACTATGACTTTGGAAATGCCTGTAGCCCCAATGCCTAGATGTGATGCCTGTCTGTCTCCTTACAGGATTCCTTACCAGCCTGTGATCACTGGACATAGAAAACCAAACCACGTTAGTTGCTTCCTCTGACTTAGACATGAAGGGAATAGCAGAACTAGGAAAGGGTGGGATGGTTAATTGTCCTCTTAAATTTTATGCCTTTGTGCTTTTGGGTTATTGACCCGTACTGATATAGGTCGTCTTCAGGGAAGTAACAAAGCCATCTAGCAACTGTCACAATTCAAGTGAGGTGGTCAGGATGGAGTGAGTGGTTGAATCTTTCTCCCTTTCCTGGACACATTAGCAAAGCTGGACATGTAAAAAACCTGGAGAGTGGAAGCTTGTGTCTTTGTCTGCTTTGGTCTCATTAGAAGCCCAGTTGTTTCCTGCAATACAGATGTGAATTCAAGGGAGCTTTTCAATTGCAGGCTCAGCAGCAGTTTCGCAGGATCCCTGCACATCTGTGGAGTTCTGACCCAGACCCCACCACATGTGGCTTGGTCTACAAATAGGAACCATTTTCAACTCACTGAGCTGCTGTGGGGTCTGGCCACCAGAGACACTGGCACAGATGCCCAGGAGCGGGAGTGAAATTGATTAATATTGGTTTCTAATTCTGTACCACATGGCCTTGCCATTCCCAGTCCTTTCATCCTCTCCTTGAACCATGAAAGCCTCCTTCTAGCTCATTCCCTTGACTCCTTTTGATCTCTCCCTCCTTCCTTCCGCACCCCATTCCAGGCTTTTAAGAAGACAGGGTCGTCTTGTGGTTATCATGGGTATAGTATCATAAGGCAGCCATCCAGGAGCACTCTCCAGTGGTAGACCATAGCAAGACAAGTGTGCATGCCTCAGTTTCCCCTTTCTTCTGCCCACTAAAGGAACATAGTCCCTCAGAATCTGATACAAAGCCCTCCTCTCGGCATAATTTATTCACCTATTCAGTACTTCCTCCAAGCCTTGTAATAAGATCATTTTCCAGTCACCACAATAAACAAACACACAGCAGGTTTTTCTCATTCCCCTCTCCCGGGACAGCACCAGCAAGTCACCCACGTGAGAGTCAGTAGCAGCACTTGGATCCCACTTCCTTTGGCCCTTGCCCCAGGCCTCTCGCCTGAGAGTGACCAGTCTTCCCAAGGCTCTGCACTCAGGTCATCAACCCGAGGGTTCCCCTTTCTGCTATGTTCCACTCCTACAGGCCTCCCTGCCTGTGAGTCCTACCCCTGATCAGGGGACCCCCCCTTCTTGTTTCTGGGCTCAGCTCCCCCTGAGCAAGCTGGATCTTCCCTTCCTCCTCTGGACCACTGCCCAACCCTTCCGCTCCTCAGGAGTCTCCAGCTTTGGTCAGTTCTCACGAGCCGCTTTCCTCCAAGCTCCTCCTCTCTTTCCAAACTCAGCTTTCCCACGCAGCTCCTGGTTACGTCCCGTTCCCCTGGGTTTCAGACAGCTCGCACCTGCCCCGCTGACTCACCAGGTCTTCCTCTGTCCCCTCACACACCACAGGTGTTGTGGACCTTGCTGCCTCTTAAAAGGGACAGTGCCACCATGTGACCTATAGGGACCCAGGATTCATTCATTCCTGACTCTGCCGATAGTTTGCTGTTGGACCTTGGGCTGGCTACATAGGCCCGAGGTTTTCAAAAGTGGCTTTAATCTTGGGCATGTCACATTTGGGATGCCCATTTTGAGAGAGCAAGCTGTCTCAAAGCGGGCACTCAAAATTACAGGCCACTTTTGAAAATCTTACCCACAACCTCCCTGTGCCTCAGTTTCCTCACATTAGCAACGAGGGAACATTTTTTGGTAACAATCCCTTTGTGTAGACAAAGCTGGAAAGGGTGAGATGTAATTCTTAACAGTGTAGAGGGAGAGGGGGAGCCTTTTAATCCAGCCAGGTGATGTCACTTCCTGTGTGCGTGTCAGAGCATACAACTGATGGGGTCATTGTAAATCAACCTGCTAGGGTAACTCCTGGGAGCTGCAGCAAGGGATTATCCCAGGTACAGCATGGGGCGGAGGGGGGGTAGGAAAAGAGATCAGCAGAGGGAATACCATGTGGCAGATCTCTTTCTTTCCAGCCTTCAGAGGACATGACCTCTAGAGACACCCAGGGATGGATGAGCTCTCACAGCCAATGGGCTTGTATGTCATATTGATCATGGGTGAGATTTTCAAAAGTGCCAGTGGGATTTAGGAATATAAATCCCACTGATATGGCATCCGTCCTCCTAAGTTACTTAGGCACATTTGAAAATCCCCCCCTCTATCTTCATCCGTTCCTTTGTACCTAAGCTTCCTGCCAGCATTACCAAACCTGTAGGGCTGATTTGCAAGAATCCATTTTCTGTACATCCTCTTTATTTTAAGATTTCCTCTGCTTTGCACCTCGCAATCAATGGGAGGGACCGGGAGTCCCAGATCTATCATCCTCTCGGACACTATAGTATGCTAAGTCTCTCTCGTCCTCCCTCACAAAAACACAAACCCTGCTCAGCACGGACTGAGCTCTCTGGCTCTTCATTAGCTCGAACGCTGAGGAAATTGTTTGTCCTAAGGAGTTTAAGTTCAAGAGAAGCCAGGGAATTTGGTCTGCTGTGGTGTAATCATGTGTGATGCAGTGGTTGGGGTGTATGTACGTATGGTATTATCCTTTCTCTAAGTAAGGGATCTGCTATTAGTACTAGCAGCTAGGATATAGGGTACTTGTTTAGCTCAGGAGGTAAAGGCCTGTGTTTGAAGTGCTGTATAAAGCAGGGCTCTAGTTCTGGACACCTATCTATCATCCATCTATGCCCCCCCAATCACCCTAGTATCTGAGCACCTCAGAACCTTTACTGTATTGATATTGTGGCAAATTGCCGGCACTACTATGATGGGTCTCACGCTTTCTCTTCTTGGGGTGTGGGGGGGGGGAGGTTTGAGGGCACCGTTTCTTGCCCCTGAACTGGGGTATTAACTGCCCCACTAGTGTCCTCGAGGAGGGGAGTGGAGAGGGAGAGACCCGGGCCCGCCCTCTCCTCCGGGTCCCAGCCCAGGAGTCCTAGGAATAGCGGTAAACCACTTGAACTAGCGGTTCCTTCCCCTGGGCTACTTCCCTCTCCTACCCTTCAGCTTGTGGGGCTTCCTGCCCTCCCTCTGCACAAACCAGGTATCCCTTTACCAGGTGTCCCTTTATCTTGGTCTTCTTAGCTCACCATAGCACTTCTCCAAACACTCCTCTGCTCCCCTCCAAACTGATTTCTGCTCTAACACCAATCCACTCTGCTTCAACTCCACCTCTTGTGATTGAAGCAGGGGGGCTTTATCAGGTGACTGGCTTCAGGTGCTCTAATTGGCTTTAGGTGCTTTAATTAATCTATAGCAAACTTTCTTCCCGCTATAGGGAATAAGGCTCCCTTCTAACACTCTCCGGCTGCCCTCTGGCCATGCTGTATCACATAACTAACAATGTCCCTGTAAGGTAGGGCAATGCTACTATCCGCATCATACAGAGGGGGAACTGAGGGGCTAAGTGACTTGCCCAAGTCACACAGGAAATCTGTGGTGGAGCAGAAAATTGACCCCGGGTCTTCCAAGACCTACGTTATGCCCTAACCACTGACGCCCCTTCTTCTCCCAACCATCTGTATGATTTAGACTCGCAATTGTGTCTGCTACCTGCCACAAGGCCTAAGCATAACCCATTGCTTTATCTACATAAGAAAGTTGCATCAGTTTAACTTAAATCACTTCAGGTAAAATGGCACTAAACCCTGTGTGGACACGCTTGTTTTTGTTTAAGAGTAGCTTATTTTGGTTTAGCTTAAATCCATAAGGAATCAACTTAAGCGAACTCAGTGTAGGATGCTAATAAGCTGAAAAGTGTCCACACTGATTTGGGCACTGGTTTGCCTAAACCAGTTTCAAACCCACTTCATCATGAAACCTTATGCTCAGATAAAATTTGTTAGTCTCTAAGGTGCCACAAGGACTCCTCCTTGTTTTTGGTGATACAGACTAACATGGCTACCATTCTGAAACCAGTTTCTACCCGTGATTCTTGTCAGACCAGTGCAAAGTCTGCATGTAGCCAGGCCTTACACGTCCATCTGTGGTTTCAGGCTGTCACAAGGGTAAGCGTTGAAGGGCGAGTGGGCAAGGTGCGGGGGAAGGGTGAAGCCAGTGACAGCAAGGCCTTTTGTCTCTCGAATACCTCTCAAGCTCTCTCTCACCCCGGCTTTCTGATTCACCGCTCGAGTACCGCGCAGTGGGCTAACAGCCCAGGCTGTGCCAGGTGGAGGGGAAGGTGGGTGTGACAGGAGTGACACACCACAGCTTGTAATCATGCTCAGCGAAGAGGAACGAGTCAGGCAGCCTGCTGGGAACTAGCGAGTGAGTTGTTCCCCACTGCGCTATGCTGATTAGGGGAGCCAGAGTTCACATGAAACACCTGCCCACCGATCGCTGACGGGCCCCCTGGCTGGCCAGGTTCAGCAGAGAAGCTGAGCGGTGAATGAAATATCCTTTTGGCGGCAGGGGTGATCTCCCCAGGTCAGGGCTGAGGCTCCCTCGCGGGATGAAGTGGGGGAAGCTTGCCCTGGCGGAGCCCCCCTTCCAGCCTGCAGGGTGTGACTCTGAAATCTTTCCTTGACTCAATGGGCGACATGTGCTCTTCTCCACCGCCCCTACAAAAGGGGATGGCCTGGGCGCGAGGGTCTGTGTGCAGGGGCTCTTGAGGGATGAGCAAACCTCCAGAGGGTCAGAGTTTTAGTCTGACAGCACTGGAGATGAAAGCCCTCAATTTGTCCATGGAACAGGTATGGTATAGGGCAGGGCCAGTGCATGCAGTTCTCCCACCAGAGTGGCTCATTCCTCCTCCAGAGGGGCAACTCTCTGGCTGAGAAGGGACTTTCTTCTCCCCTGTCCATTCAGCCCCAAGCCCCTCCACCGAGAGTGCCTTCAGCAGCGGGGGTAACTGTGATGGGGATACCTGTCTCCTGGGAACTGGATGGAAACCACCAGACTCATTCCACATAAGCCACTCACAGCAATACAATCTCTAGTCACTACCAGTCATGGCTGGCTTTGAACTAGCAGTGACAGTCTTTGGGAGTCCGTTTTTAGCCCCTGGGCCATCCATCCCCTCAAGACTCAAGTCCTTATTAATCCAGAGCTTCCACTGACTTCAGTTGAGCCAGGATTTCCTCCTAGGTCTCCTGCCTCTCCTGTTCCCTTCCCAGGCCCTCCTGCTGCTGCTCCTCCATGCCTCTGTGTTCTTTTTCCACTTATTCATTTCCTGATGCTCGAAGGAAAAGCTCCTCTGGGTTCCTGGCTTCTTTGGTCTGCAGGGAGTTTGTTTTCTCGGCTCTCGTTTTTCTACTCTCTTTTCTTTTTAAAAGAAATGAAAGCAGTCGCCCCCCTGAGTCTGGGCAGGCCTAAGCCACACGCAGCTCAGCATACTGTGCAGTGTTTAACTGACCAGGAGGGTGTGTATTCTATGGAGACTGTGGGATGGGAAGTGGTGCTTTCTTCACACGCTTTGTATACCATACTGTCAACTCCCTCTAACTGCATCTGCTGGCTGAGTGTCCAGACTGCGTGTGGCAACATGTCCACCACAGGAGATTACGGAGATCCCGTTTGCAAGAAGCAATGGCTCAACCTGAGTGTGAGAACACTGCAGGTTGCTAGTCCAGTCTTCACATAAAGGACACGGCCTACTGCAGCTCTGATGCAGGAACTGGCAAGCACTGCAGCAGTCCACTGATCTCCAGCGGAGGAGCCCCTCAGAAGTATCAAGGGGGCTGTCAGGGTTTTGTGGTGGCAGAGAAGTTGGACACCGTAGTTCCCGTGCCCAGGATCAGAGCTTTGCAGCAGGCCTGTCTGGAATGCAAAGTACTGCAGGGAACTGCTCACCACCCTCTGGAGAGATCAGGAACAGCTCAGATTGGATGAAAGAAGAATATTAATGGAAATCTGGGCGAAAGGATGAGTTTATTTAAGCCAGAGTAGCTAAGAGCCCTTGAAACTCTGCTCAGTCATTAACTGGTGAGTAAAGAGCTCTGAATGAGTCACTGATGCTATTATAAACCATTTATTTTAAAGGTTGGAGAAATGCAATTGAAAAGTGAAGTGTTCCTTGAAGTCACTGATAGTTGCTCCTCCTCTGCATCAAGATCCTTTCCCTGGGAGGTCGCAAAGGACTCAGTTCTTGAACCTCGGCTCTTTCCATCTCCCTTCTCCCTGCTGGTCATCGCGCCTCTCCTTGTAACCTTAGCTCCTTCTTCTGTGCTAATGGACTCCACTGTCCATGTTCTTCTCCTCTGATGTCTCCTCTCTGTCCACTCTCTCTGCCTTGCAGAACTTGCAACTTCACCTACTCTTCTTTCAGGCACAGCTGAAGTTGAGGTTTCATTTATAAACAGTTTATAAAGGGTTAATGGATTTTGTAATAAACAGTTCATCTATTGTTATAGAGTGCAACAGGTCATTAAGTTGCTTATAACCCAGCCTTATAACCATCTATATCATGTACCAGCCGTGTCTGTAACATGCTTAGAACTGGCCAAAACATGGGGAAGTCAGACTTTTGGAATTGAATTGGTTTCATTCTGGTTTGGGGATGGGGCAGCATGGGGACCAAGCTCGCCCAGGGGTCTGGAAGCTCTGGGGTCCCCAGCCCTGGGGACAGTCCACAAGGTGGACCCTGGGAGCCTGCCCCAGAAACTCTGTTGGAAAATTCCCAACCCGCTCTACTTGTACCATCTGTATAATCATCCGTTAACCCTTTGTAAGCCTTTCTAAATGGCACCTGAATGCAAAGTGTGACTCTACCTTCAGGTAAATGTCAGACAGAAGAGCCTCCGTAGACACAGCTCCTCTATTTTCCACCCATGTCAAAGTTTTCACTTACCCCCCATCCATGAGCTTGGTTTGACCCTCGACACTGAACTGTCCCTGTCCACCCATGTCTCTTACTTCAGCAGATCTGCCTGGCCCCACCTCCCAACACCATCCAGGTTGCCAGTGACTCAGTGCCCCCTCTGCTCAAGTCCTCACCATCCCTTTAGCTCCCCACATCTTGACAGCTGCAACCCCTTCATGACGGCCCCCCTGGGCCCCAGCTCTCCATTCTCCAGCTCGTGCAGAATCCCTGCTTGCCAACCTTCTCACACATCCTTCGCCCCGGCCCAGCTCTTTGGAGCAGGGTCTGTCTCTTCTAAGCGTATGGACAGCACCTAGCATAATGGGGCCCTGATCCCGACTGGGTCCTTCAGCTGTTCCCGCAAAGCAAAATAAATAATAATAATCCTCAGACAACGTCACTAGCTCCCCAGCCATTTCAGAATCCAGGTCAGAATCGCCCTGCTTAGGTGAAGTCCAGACTCTGTTGAAGTCAATGGGAGTTTTCCTACTGACATCAATGGAACCAGAATTTCATCCTTTATTTTTAAGAGCATCTCTCCCACTGTTTATCTGGCAATAGGCCCTCCTCACTCAGTGTGGGAGGCTTCTGCACAGCACCTGCAATCTGAAGTGTGCCTCAGGGGTGGGGACCTCAGGGTGGAAGAGGCAGAGTGGAGGCAGAAGGAGGTGGGCCTACGGGGAAGAGGTGGAATGGGGAGGGGCCATAGGCAGAACAGTGGCGGGGCTGTGGGGAAGGTGCAGAATGGGATGGGGTCAGGGGCTGGGCCATGGGCAGAAGGGGCAGGGGGCTAGCCTCCCCAATGGGAAGCTTCACCCACCACCCCTGGTAAGCACCAAGTCTGGTAAGTGTTTGCAGGATCAGATCTTGAAGTTGTATCACATTACACTACTGTTAAACCTTGCCTGGCAGGTAACATCCAGAGAACCCCAGTTCCTGAGTTCCCTGGAGCTGTCTGCCTGCAGCGTCCAGTCCCTCTCACTGGACGCTCACAGAAATTATTACGTTCGCTGCCTCCAAAGGGACAGAGCACAGCTCAGCGTGTTACGTTAGCTGAAGACTCAACACTTCACTTTACTACACAGCACTAAGCCGGTTTTGTAATTAAAACAAAAATAAGTTCGTTAACAAAGACCAGTGATATAAAGCAAGAATAAGAGAGACAGTTATGGTTATAAATAAAACACATCAATACACAATAGTCTAGTGTTTAAAACTTAATTTTAGCAAATTTTAATTGCCTAAGCAATTTTCTTAATTACATCAAGTTATCAGCATCCCCAGTCCTCCAGACTGAGAGATCCAACTTTCACAGGGTGCTGTACCCTGTGTGGGTACATCTATACTGCAATGAGATTCCCATGGGTGGCCCATGCCAGCTGACTCAGGCTCACAGGGCTCGGGCTAAGCAACTGTCTAACTGTGGTGTAGACATTTGGGCCCAGGCTGCCACCCAAGCTGTGGGACCTTCCCCGCTCACAGAGCCCAGGCTCCATCCCAAGCCTGAACGTCTACACCACAATTAAACAGCCCCTGAGCCCAAGCCCCGCAAACCTGAGTCAGCTGGCATGGGCCAGTCATGGTTTTTAATTGCAGAGTAGATATACCCTAAGTCTCCTCAGTGATGGATAACTAGAATGCTTTTTGCTCCCCTTATATTACGCACTGTCCATTGTCTCTGCCTCTAGAGCCACAAAGAACTTCCTGGGGTGCAGATTCTGTCCCCCAGCATGATTCTTAAATGATCTTCTCCCCTGCATGTTTAGCTTGATGACTTTGTTTACCTTATAGGTAAATATCCTTCCATTGTCCTCTGCCAGTACAAAGTCGGTCAGACAGGTAAATACACATTCCTTTGTCTCGGGCAGGCTGGGTTTTATGCTTTGCCTCCCAAACACATTTTACAAACCCATATCTTTTTGTACACCACCCAGCACAAACCTCATAACTCTTTGTACACCACCCGTACAGATGTCACGTCATGATTTCTGGGATCAGTGTGTCATCGGTTTACATATGGTACCTTACGTGACACCTCTATATTATAACAATATGCTGGGGCAACGAGTGTGTCAGGGCTGATCTGAACTACAGCATACGGGGGCCCTCTGCCAGTTGGCCTTGAGGGGCTCCTGGAGTCACAACTACATTGTAGGGAAGGTTGGTGCTGCATTGCTGGGCCTGGCTCTTTGCTCCTCTGAGAACAATCATGGCTCAACAGGCCAAATTCTTCCCCCCTTCCCGTGTTAGCAGCACATTCCCAGTGTTGGGGGGGGGGCGCCTTTTCACGTAAGAGCTATTATCACGGCACCATCGATAGGAAATGTAAAAGATATCCTCAGAGGCAGGACTGGGGCAGTGAAGAAATTACAGGATAACTGAAATCCATAAGGAAAAGCACCTGTTGGAATTCAACATTCAATACCACACATGCATTCTCATAAGATAGTCCCAGATAACTGGAGAATGTTGTTCAATAATATAGGCATCCTTCCACGATCAGTATGCTGGAAGGGCTTAAGCCAAAAGCAATGCAATGGGCCCAGCCTGCTGCTGAATGGCATTTGCAATCCCCAGGTTCAACTCGCTTTTCTATGCTTGGCTGCTAAGCAAGGATGGATGAGCCAGTTTGGATGAAGGAGAAACAGCCCAAACTTTTGCCCCAAACTCAAGCTGAACTTGAACCTTATCTGGGGTTTGGAAACAATTTTTCTTTATTCCCCATTAATTTCTTTCAAATCCCTCCACGTCCCCCCACTCCATCTCTCTCCCCAAATAGTGTTTATTTGTAGCCTTTCTGAACCTCTGGCCAAGACCAAATACTACAAAAGGATTTGCAGCTTCTCTGAAGAAAAAAAAAGGTCCTGGAAAGTGCAAGGATTTCCCTGTCTGGAGATGTCCAGCCCCGTTTTGTAGTCTCAACAGGCTCAGGTACAATTTGGATAAGGATCAGAACTTTGTGGGGGTAAAGGTTAATTTGGGTTTGGTTTGAAGACAGCTTCAGGTCCCTTCTTATTTAATGCAGAGAACCAAGCAATGAGGCACTCCCACTACATCCCACACAAGTGATTCCCCTGGCTAGGGCTTGCAGGTGAGAAGACCTTTCAGTCCGTGGCCTCTCCACTGAGGGGGAGAACTAGAAAGCCAGTTAGTATCAGCCAGGATGTTGGAATTTTTGTCTATGTGAATACCTCTCTACCTGTGACAGGAGAGAGGCCACTGGTTCATTACATGCAGGCCACTGAGCACCTGTTGGATAGTAATGACTTTGAGTTACAACCGACCTGGGCTGGGTTGAAGCCATGTGATCTACTTCGGGGATCTCTGATGCATTTTTATGATGTGGACCTTAGTTTAATAAATACTGTCTTGTGGGCACCACCCTTCCTCCCAGTCATAATCACAGGGACCTGCCTCCCCTCCCATTCACGATCGCATGGTCTCCAGCCTCTCTCCATTCACAGTCACACGGACCCCAGCCCCTCCCATTCATGACCCCACCCCTTCTCCATTCACAGTCACACTGACCCTCCCCCCATTCATGATCACATAGGCCCCACCCCCTCCCCATTCACAGTTGCACAGACACCCCCTCCTATTCAGAGTCATGTAACATGCCAGTGGCAACTATGATTTAGTGTTTCAGATCCCACTATGCCAAGCTGCCTCGTGCCTGACCTAAGCCAGCGTTATTAGTCTTCCACTTTCTTGGAGAGATAGTGGTCTGGTAGTTGGAGCACGGTGGTGAGAGACAGGCCTCCCGAATACTATTCCCCATCTCTGCCCCCCAGATGGATCACTGTGTGCCCTTGAGGAAGTCACTTCACTCCCTTTGTCCCGATATAAAATTGAAACAACATTTCCCAGCCACTGGTGCAAGCTGAAGGCCTTAATAAATTAATGTTTATAACGACCTTTCAGATCCACACATGACAAAGCAATATTCTGCGCCCTTAAATCACATGGTTTTACACCCCCTTTTATATAGCGCTTTGAGATGGATCGATGAAATATGCTACATACATACTAAGTAATATCAATTAAATTGTACACAAGAGGAAAATATGTTACCAGCCCACATTACAAGATCTGAGAATTACTTGGGAAGGCAAAAGGAGCCAGGCAGATTGCAGGAGGAAGTTCCTGCCTGGAAAATAAAGTGTTTTATGCAGCATGCCCTCCACCCCACCTGAAAGCCAGGCCCAACAGGGCAACTCTGCCTCGTGTTTATGCAGCTCAAGTCCAGACCAATTTACAGTGCTAGACACTGAAATCTGCCTATTCAAAAGATTATAAATTACTGTCTGATCTACTAATTAGGAATGGGAGATATGACAGCCACTGTTAACAGCCATTTAGAAACTGTTCAGAAGGCATTTAGGTGTCATTAGTGCACAGCATTGTGGCTCTGCATATGCTTTCCAAGAGATTAACCATGGATCCACGAGGCCACCCAAGTGCCCCTGTGTCCCTCTGCTCTCCAGCTCAGAGAAGGCTCAGGAGCTGAGGCTTAGTTCTCCTCAGGGGAGCTGTGGGCAGGGACCGACAACACTGGGCTTGGGATGCCTCCAGGCAAGCTGGCTCCCAGCCCCACTGCCATTGCTTTATATTTATTTAACCAAATTAAAGTCTGCTAAGCAGGGCCATCTCAGGCAAGGGAGACAAATCCCATCTTCATGCTGCTCCCAAAGCCCAGAGATATTGGATGGATCCAGGAGGCAAGGTCGCCTGCATTTCACCAGCAATAACATCAGTTCCTGGGGGATTCGAAAGCCCGGATTTACAGTCTTTCCCAAGTTGCACAACTCTTTCCCCCTCCAGGCTCTTTCTAATGCTCTTTCTTCCCCCAAACAATTTTTTGTCCTTGGAAGAGAACAGAGACGGGTCTGGCTACTGAATGATTCAAAGTACCAAACAAAGAGGCTAATTCGCCACTGTCCTGAGCCTGGTGGTGTCATTCACACTAAGGCAAAGTGGGTGTAAATCACTTCCATTCTGATAAGCGTGTATTTTAACGCCCCCCCCCCCCCTTTTGCACTGGCATCATTTGTTATCTATATTTTCTATTGTGGGGGCAGCCAGCTATAATGGTCAAGGGCTCAGGACTCCATTCTGCCAGGCACTGCACAGATACGTGCAGTCTTGCCCCAATCTGCATGACAAATGGGATGATACCAAGTGCAGGACAATGGATAATCAGGCCCCATGTGAATGTACTTGGCTGATCAATGGGAGCTGGGTTCTGCAAGGTGCTAAGGGCCTCCTCTGAGCCTCACCTACGAGCTCATGAAGATACTAAGGAGCAGAATGGGTCAGGGTGGTTGTTGCATCAAACGCTAATTGAATACAGAGGGCTGAGGAGATACTACACATACCTGAGAACCCTAGAAGCAGCAATCCAGGGGGCTAGAACCAGGAACTACAGAGATTCATTAAATACCAAAAAAAAAAAAAAAAAAAAGTGTGGCTGAAATGCGTCCTCACAGTGACAGCTAATAGACTGTGGAATAGCCAAGGCTGTCAGGAGCTTGCAGTCATGCAATAGACAAGGGGCGGTGGACATGACATGATCCATTAGTTTTTTTCCTGCTTGAAGTTCTATGGTTTGTAGCAATTGATTCCTTCACCCCTGTGTTTGGGCTGAAGGAGGTGAGAACACGGCTCCAGTTTCATTGTGCACTGGCATCATGAAAACCGTCAGCTGCACCGCTCTGGGAACTGTGCTTCCTTGCTACTGGCTATTCCAACACCAGGCTTGTGAGCTGGGCTCCGTCTGAAGAATGGGTATTTTGGAGGGGAGGGTATTTCCCTTAACTATGGAGAACTGGGAATAGTAATAATAATCCTTGCACTTAGCGCCTGTCATCAGAGTATCTCAGACACTTTACAAACACAACCCGCTTTGTATGGAAATTGTTAATGCCTCCTTCAGAGAAGCACATCTGCCAAGCTCCTGGAACAACGCGATGGTTTCCTGGTGACTGGGCAAACTATCACTTGACCCTGAGGATCTGTCCAAACCACCATCTTGTCTCCACCTCCTGTTCCTAGGCAAAGTAATAATGAAAGGAATAACCACCAAGCTCCAACAGCATGTAACATCAGCCAACATCCCGGATGTCTCAAAATCAGGGCTCAGACTGGGTCACAGCACAGAGACGTCTCTAGTGGCACTAAAAGATGACTTCCTCATGGCCATGGGCACAGGTAAGATCTCCACGCTCAGACTCCTGGACCCCTCTGCAGCCTTTGACACAGTGGACCACAAGGTACTACTACCATGCCTACGTGACACAGCAGAGGTAGGCAGTCCCATGGCCCTGATCATTCCTCTCCAGCAGAACTTAGAGAGGTGGTGCTGCTCCTTGCCAAAGGCCCTCACCTGTGGGGTCCCACAGGGATCCAGACTATCCCTGTTCCTCTTCAATAGCTACATGAGGGCATGGGGAGAGCTTGTGAGATGCCACGGGCTTAGCTGCCAATAGGATGCCGACAGCACTCAAGTGTAAACTTCATTCTCCACCAATGCAACCGCCACCACGGCAAAGCTTCAGAATGCCTCCAGGAGATCAGCTCTTGGGTGACAAGCAGCTGGGTCAAGCTGAACCCAGGTAAAACTGACGTGATGCTGGTCTGAAGGGGACATCGCTTTGAAGAACTAAGGTGGAGGTGCACAGCCTCCATTCATCAAAGAGATGCAAAACCTCAGAGCCCTTCTTTCATCACAACTCACTCTGAAACTCTGCCCCTTTCTCTGGGACGAGAACTTGGCTACCTGACAAACTTCCAGAGGAGATTAGGCAAATCCAGTCCCATCTTTAGGAGACACTCTAAAACAGGAATGTCACTGCAAGAACGTCCCCAATACCATGGACACCCCTGATAACTCTCACACACCCCTCAAAAAACAATCAACAGATCCATCAACCAATGAACAAACCCCTCATAACCCAACATAAACCCCTCATACCCCAGGCGGAAATTTGACACCAAAAAGAGAAAACAGCCAGAGACTGCATGAAGTCATAGAATCATAGAAGGTTAGGGTTGGAAGAGACCTCAGGAGGTCATCTAGTCCAACCCACTGCACAAAGCAGGAACACCACCAACTAAATCATCCCAGCCAGGGCTTTGTCAAGTGGGACTTAAAAACCTCTAAGGATGGAGATTCCACCACCTCCCTAGGTAACCCATTCCAGTGCTTCACCACCCTCCTCATGAAATAGTGTTTCCTAATGTCCATCCTAGACCTCCCCCACTGCAACTTCAGACCATTGCTTCTTGTTCTGTCATGTGCCACCACTGAGAACATTCTAGTTCCATCCTCTTTGCAACCTCCCTTCACGTAGTTGAAGACTGCTATCAAATCCCCCCTCACTCTTCTCTTCTGCAGACTAAATAAGCCCAGCTCCCTCAGCCTCTCCTTATAAATCATGTGCCCCAGCCCCCTAATCATTTTTGTTGCCCTCCGTTGGACTCTCTCCAATTTTTCCACATCCCTTCTGTAGTGGGGGGCCCAAAATTGGACGCAATACTCGAGGTGTGGCCTACCAGTGCCGAATAGAGAGGAATTATCAACATTTCCCTTGATCGGCTGGCAATGCTCCTACGAATACAGCCCAATATGCCGTTGGCCTTCTTGGCAACAAGGGCACATTGCTGACTCATATCCAGCTTCTCGTCCACTGTAATCCCCAGGTCCTTTTCTGCAGAATTCCTGCTTAGCCAGTCGGTCCCCAGCCTGTAGCGGTGCATGGGTTTCTTCCTTCCTAAGTGCAGGACTCTGCACTTGTCTGTGTTGAACCCCATCAGATTTCTTTTGGCCCAATCCTCCAATTTGTCTAGGTCACTCTGGACCCTATCCCCACCTTCCAGCTTATCTACCTCTCCCCCCAGCTTAGTGTCATCTGCGAACTTGCTGAGGGTACAATTAATCCCATCATCCAGATCATTAATAAAGATGAACAAAACTAGCAACAGGACCAACCCCTAGGGCACTCTGCTTGATACCAGCTTCCAACTAGACATCGAGCCGTTGATCACTACCCGTTGAGCCTGACAATCTATCCAGCGTTCTATCCATCTTATAGTCCACCCAGGACTTTGCTGTTGCTATTGATTGTACTTGGAAAGCACTCAGCTACTTGGGCAGCAGTATAAAACCCTATGGTAGATATGCCCCAGCCATGTGCCCATGATTCTCTGGTTATGTAGTGCAACTGCGAGCATTAAAGGCCAGATTTCCAAACGAGCTCGGTACCCAATATGCACCCAACATGCTGCGCTCTTTTGGAAATCTGGCTCTCATTTACGAAGCCCTCTAATATCTTTATTATTCATCTTTTTTATGGCAGTGCCCAAGGGCCAACCAAGAAGGGGGCCCCATTGTGCTGGGTGCGGTACAAACACAGAATGGTAGTTGGCCCTGGCCCATAGAGCTTACAATCTAAATGGATAAGCCAGACACAGGATGGGGGTAGAACGTGCAAGCAGAGTGAACAATGGGATGGCAGCAAATGCTCCCTTATTTATTTATTTATTTTTGATTGGGTTTAGTTCGCAGGCATCAGCTAAACGGAATGAATAAGGGGACAGGGCAGTGTGGAAGGGGCAGATGTGGAGTGAAGCAATAGCGAGGGAGGAGGAATTATTATCCTCAGTTGACCCAGTCAGGCCCAAAGAAGGTAGGTGACTTGTCCCAAACTACATTGAGAGTTGGTGGCAAAGCTGGGAATAGAACCCAGGAGGTCTGGTGACCAGTCGCATGCTCTACCCACTAGCCAACACTCCCTCCCTGTTCCTGAACTTTTCTCCTCAGTGCTCCCTTCTATCTTATGTATGTTCCACTCTCCTGGCAGCGGGTACCAAATCTCCCTGGGCGACTTCCCAGCAATGATCTATTTCCACTGATCCCAGACAGTGGGACTGAGAGGGGGCTGAAGAGACTCACGCAACTTGAACACTGACATGCTCTGAAAGGAGGGAGGAAATAGACCACCCATCATGACTGAGCAGGACTGACTGAAAGCTAAGTCAGAGACCTGCTTCTGCCTACCCTGATGGGAGGACAATCGAGTCCAATTTTATCTCCTCCAGGGTGATTGAGGGAGAGACTGCAATAGCCAGACTACAGCTTTGTGGCAGGCAGTATCAAAGTCAAACAGTTGCCTCACAGAGTATCTGCCTGCGTTTAAGAAATATCTCACTCTCGCTGTCAGTGGTCCGAGGCATTTAGATTCTATCAGACTCTCTTAACATTGGGGCCTGGTGGGCTGAGGAATGACGAGAGAAACTGGCAGTAAGGGATATATCTCGTTCCAATTTCTATGGCAAGAAACATGTCAGGGATTCAGGAACTAGCAAGGTCTCTCCTGCACATTTCTTGGCAATGGACAAGTCGTTCTCCCTTATTCAAGGTGATTTGCAAAGGGGGAAAAAATGGCCTCTGTAGAGGCCTGAAATAATGTCTTTTCCTTTATTTGTAATCTTTAGTTCCTCTTTTTTACTTCATTTAATTCTATTTTGTTTTGGAAGGGTTTTTTCTTGCTTATTCCACATTGAATATTCAGGCCTGGTCTTCCCCAAGTTTCTTCCTGACTCCATCCCCACTGGAAGAGTCTATGGAGGACTGGAGAGCTAACAGGATTGTGACTTCAGAGGTCCCCTGCAAGTGAAACTCATCAACTGAGGCCATGTGTACATCAGCCAAAGAAGTGCTTTTACCAACCACTGTAGTTCAAGAAACGTCCCCCCATTAAAACTTTTTGACACAGGCCTGGTCTACACTAGAAAATTAAGTCGTCTTAATTATGTCGCTCAGAGGTGTGAAAAATCCACCCCTCAGAGCAGTGTTATTAAGCCAACCTAACCCCTGGTGTAGACAACGCTTGCTCAATGATAGAATACTTCCTATCAGTGTAGGTAGGGTCTACACTGAAGCGCTATTGTGTTGCTGTAGCAGAGTGAGCGTAGACCTTCCAAAATTAAGCTCTGGGTGTCTAGGCTATGACTTGACTCACTCAAATGATATAAATGGTGTTAATCTGTATCTATATGGGTGTTTTCAATTAAATTAAGCTTATTCATTTGAAAACAAGTACTGTTTTGCTCCTGTATACATGGCCTGAGAGGGGGAAGAGTGCTCTAACCACCAGACTATACAGTCATCCTCATGCTTGTGCATTCTCCCATCTGAGCACGCCTACCAGGCACTGAGTGAATTTAGGCGCCTATAGAGTTTAGGGGGAGTTCTGTGCATCACAGTGGACCTAAAACCTAGACACCTAACTCCTCTTGTGCATTCAGGCCAATGTTTACAACTCTTTGCTTTTTGTTAATACTAGTTAACTCCAACAACCAAGCAACAGTTAGGAGAAAAGCTCTCTGCTGAAAATTTGATATCACTTCACTTTCAATGAAAGGCTGAGAAAGAGGTCCAGAGAACTGGAGCAAGAACTAAGGAGACTTCCAGCAAAAAACAGAGAAAAAGACTTGGTATTCCTGATATTTCTATGGTTAATTTTCTTCAAAAAACTGAATTAAAATTAAAACAAAAATCCAGGCCACTTTTCACATCAGAGAGAAGCCAGGACACAGAGCCAATGAGCCCAGTTCTGATCTCACAACAGTGAGAATCAGGACCAAGTCTACAGGAGTCAATGGAGTCTGGTGTGAGATCAGAATCAAGCGCAGTGTGTTATTTCCCCCCCCCCCCCCAAATGTCAGATCACCTTTAAAGACTAAGGAGCTTCACAGCAAGCTCTGTTTAGTTCAAGTAGGCCCATGTAAAATGGAGGTGGGCAGGTACAAATATTCCTAGGCCATGGCTTTGTTCTGCGCCTGTCAAGGTGTGAAACGCAGCCGCACCGGGGAATGTCCCCACAACACTTCCTGTTCAGCCACTGAGGTGGAGCTGCCAGCTAGATGCTGTCTGCTCCTGGTGTTTTTACTGGTCACTTACTGCTCGGGCATGTGCACTGTCTGCTCCATTCTGGATGTCCTGCAGAAACAGAGAGCAGTGTCCTTGGCGTTGTGAAGATGCTCTGTTCCTCCTGTAGGCCTGACCCTCCTGGTGGTCAGGAGGTGCGCCCGTGGTGCAGAGGGCAGCACTGGTACCTTGGCAGGTTGTCAGTCACTCTTTTGGAACCCAGCACTGTCTTCCTTGCAAAGGGGGTAACCCTTTGGTATGTTTGTTAGTGTTTCTCCACTGTCCTAGCACACAGCTGTTTAGTACCTACTTCAGGGTTAGCTGTCTTTGGTGGAAGACATTTATTGGATCCTGGTGCTGGGGCTCTGAGCTGGTAATCCTTGCAATGCACTGTAAGGTGTGTTCAAATGCTCTAGCAATATTAACAGTTGACCCCTTGAATCCACTAGGGCTCTTTTCAGATCAGGTTCCTTGCACTTTGTGTTGAGCAGCACACGCTTGCAAAATGGTTGCTTTCATTGCAGGCATGATCTCCCACAGCTTGAACTGTATTTTCTTACATACATTTTTAATTAGACACACTTCTGTTCTTTCACTCCTTGGTGACACACTCACTTGGGAAGTACAGTTGTCACTGGTCCTGCAAATACCAATTTGCTCTTTGCAACATCAAGTCGTTTCTCACTTGTCTTTAGTATGAGGATACCAGCCTGGCTATCAGTTATACCTCCACAAATAAATTCTCCCTCTGTTAGCTGACTGAATTAATGGATCTGTCCCTGAATGATCAATTGGCTCACCTGGCCCTTGGTTTCTTGTAAAGACAACATGTCTTTCCCAAGTCACATTACTTCCTGGATCAAAGTAGTCTCAAAAGTTCGGAACAACTTTGTCCAGCAGTTTTCATGCTTCTCCTAGAGCTTCAGTATTGCCAAAGCTTTGCCTCCAGTTTGTAGATTCCTCAGCTTGTCCAGTTCCATCCATTGATGTGAGCCATCACTGTTTTTTCCTCAGTCTGCCCCCAGGCCCACAGGTTTCCCTCAAGGTGCACATATGCTAGACTGTGCATCTCCCTTTGTCATATGTGTCAATGGTAGCCTTCCAGCCCTTTCAGCACATCCTCACATTTCTCTAGTGAAGTTGTGACAATCTCTGTCAGATCTTGCTGTATAGCAAAGCACTTGCCTATCAGATCCAACCCTTGGCTTGTCTCCCGGCCCTCTATAGGTGTTCTGTCCTTGTAACAACAAAGGTATGTCTGCTTATTAGAGTGAGATTGCATCTGCCCACTGTGTAAACATGGAGGCCTTTGTCTGCTTCACCAGCAGAGGTGTCTTTGACAGATTGCACCAGAGTCGTGCTGGGAGTATGTGGATTTCAGCACTCTTGTCTGCACCTTGTGGGCCATCCCTGTTAAATGCAATAGACCATTGTTTGTGGGTGATGCCTGGATCCCACGCACATCACTGCAACTAGCCTGGATTCCTTCACGCCACTCACCGGTTCGTTTTGTCCACCTTGGAGAACAAATGGTTGCAAGCAGTGGCAAAATCTGCACTGATGCCTGGATGCTGGACAGTGCCCCAATGCATTATTCACTCCCCCAGTCCCCACAGTTGTCTAGTCTGGCCGTCGGCTCTTCTTTGCCCTGACTGTTCAGTACGCCTCTTCCTTTTCTATGCCTCCGGTGTGCCCGCTGTGCAGTACCTCGCATGCTTTCTTGATTATCTTAGGCCCAGTATTTGTAAGACTCCTATTACCTTGGCATCTTCTGTATTCAGATGCTGCCTCGGTAATTTTGCCTCTTCCGCTGCTTGGCAGGTTCCTGTGGCTTTTTCCAGAATTAACTCAGTCTTTCAGCAAACACTCATGTACCTCCCCATCCCTGCCCCCAGCCTCTCTAATCACCAAATCTCTTAGGGGGGCAAAACTGCAAGACTGGCTGCTGAACTTCAAGTCAGACACATTCCTCAGTGCTTTCTCGTGCCTTGGGGTGTCACACTGCAGCTTCCATTCTTCCAGGGAATGCCCTGGGCCAGATTTACTGGCCTACTCCATTCCCTTTGGGAGACTCAGGCAGTGCAAAGGGAGCAGAAAGGCAGGGGTGCCTCAGGGTCAAGGAGAGGAAGCTGTATCCCAGCCAGCCCCCAGCTGTCTGACAGGCTGCACTATGGCAGAAGCCCAGTAGACAGTCAGGCAGCTGCATCTGACTCCCTTTAAAACCACCACCACATACACACTGTATCTAGCAGATCTCAGTCACAGCTGAGAATTGACTCCTCTTTGCCTCAGACTGTGTGATAGAACTCCATCAAAAGCCATGTTGTGTGCAGGAGAGAGCAGGAAACTAGTGGAAATGTCCAGGCTCGCCACAACGCGACTGGAGAACTGCATCCTCAAGACCCTTTTACTGTGTGACCTGATATGGCTACACTGCAGCCATGAGGTGTGACTGAAGATCAGGTACACATACCCAAGTTGGCTTTAATCTAGCCATCTTGGGGACTGGTTTCTGGGGAAGTTACGTGCTTCAGCGCAGACTGTACCAGCCCACCCAGGAGCTTGGGTAATTATTCACGTGACTTCGCTACCATGACTTCACTGGTCTGCACCCAAGCTAACTAGATTAAAGCTAGCTCAGGTATGTCCATGTAATGGGGTAGGACTCACCCCTGCAGCGCCTCCTGCTGGTCTCTCAGGGAATTAGCATTCCAGCATCCTGCACGCCCACTGCAGTCCGGTGTCCCGCTTGCCGCTGGCCCCCCATGTCCCTCCCAGACCCCCTCTCCCTGGGGTGCTGTCCCCTGGCAGTGCCCCCACAGTCTCTGGGTCTCCCCCTCCCAGAGGAACTCCCAACCCCTTATCCCCACCTCACCTCAGTATATGGCTACTGCCCAGTCACCATCTAGCCCCCATTCACTGGGGCAGACTGCAGTACATAAGCCACACATCACCAGCAAGGGGGGTTTGGACCTGCTGCCTCTGCCTACCTGTGGGCTGCCCCCTGCAATCCCAGTACCCCTTTTGGCCTTCCACTAGGCCTGCAGTCTGCAGGGTTTCCAGGCCAGAGCTCCCCAGCTCCTCTGGCCTTCCCCCAGCCCTGCTCCACCTTGGGTGCCCAGGTACGCTCCCCAGCAGCCAGACCCTTCTTCTTCTTCTTCTAAGGCAGAGAGAGAGCATCTGCTCCTGGCCCACTGCCCTTTTATAAGGGCCAGCTGAGCCCTGACTGGGAAGTGGCCACAGCTGAGCCTGCTTTCCCCAATCAGCCTGGGAACTGCTTGCTCCCAGCCACAGCCCTCTCCTGGGCTGTTTTAAGCCCTTTAAGGCCGGAGCAGGTGACCACCCCGCTACTGTCCCCCTGAGCTGCAGTCACCCCTCATGCTTGCAGAATAGACATACTTTGAGATGTGCCAAATGCAACCCAAATCAGCCGAAGCTAGAGACAGGCAATACAATATTGACAGATATTTAGGGAAAGGATAGCTGTCAAGATAGAGTCCTTGGGTCTGGCTACACTGAGGTTACACACCCACGGCTGGCCTGTGCCAGTTGACTGTGGCTCAGGCTAAGGGCTGTTTAACTGTGGTGTAGACGTGCAGACTCGGACTGCAGCCTGAGCTCTGGGATCCTCCCACCTCGTGAGGTCCTAAAGTCAGAACGTCTCCGCTGCAATTAAACAGCCCCTTAGCCTGAGCCCCGCAAGCCTCAGTCAGCTGGCACAGGCCAGCCACGGGTGTCTAATTGCAGCGTAGATGTACCCTTCGAGGCTAGCCTCCTGAACTCCTGTGAGCTGAGTGGCAATGGATGCCCCGTATCTGGCACAGGAACTGGACAGATTCTACTCTCAGTTTCTCCAGTATAAATCCAGAGTAATCCTCGAGAGTGATGGAGTATCAGAGAGGCATACATGGGAACTGCGTGCAGCCTAGTGAGTGTCAAGTAATCTCAGCTCTTATCAGCAAAGGCAATGGTGGATAATTTCATAAGAACGGCTATACTAGGTCAGACGAACGGTCCATGTAGCCCAGTATCCTGTCTTCTGACAGTGGCCAGTGCCAGGTGCTTCAGAGGGAATGAACAGAATAGGTCATCATCAGGTGATCCATTCCCTGTCGTACACCCCCAACTTCTGGCAAACTCAAAGCATGGTGTTGCATCCCTGACCGTCCTTGCCAAGAGCCATTGATGGACCTATCCTCAATTATCTTATCTAGTTCTTTTTTGAACTGTGTTATAGTTTTGGCCTCCACAACATCCCCGGGCAAAGAGTTCCACAGATTGACCATTGTTTTGTTTGTTTTAGCCCTGCTGCCTATTAATTTCATTGAGTGATCCCTAGTTCTTGTGTTACATGAATGAGTAAATAACACTTCCTGATTCACTTTCTCCGCACCAGTCTAGATTTTATAGACCTCTACCATATCCGCCCTCAGTCATTTCTTTTCCAAGCTGAAAAGTCCAAGTCTTTCTAATCTCTCCTCATGGAAGCTGTTCCAGCCTCCTCATCATTTTTATTGCCTTTCTCTGAACCTTTTCCAATCCCAATTTATCTTTTTTGAGATGGGACAACCAGAACTGCATGCAGTATTCAAGATGTGGGCATACCATGGATTTATAGAGAGGCATTATGATATTTTCTGTCTTATTATCTATCCCTTTCCTAACGGTTCCTCACATTGTTAGCTTTTTAGAGTCCCACTGCACAGTGAGTGGATGTTTTCAGAGAACTCTCCACCATGACTCCAAGATCTTTTCTTGAGTGGTAACCGTTTAGACCCCATCATTTTGTATGTATAGTTGGGACTATATTTTCCAGTGTGCATTACTTTGCATTTATCAACACTGAATTTCATCTGTCATTTTGTTGCCCAATCACATTGTTTTGTGAGATCCCTTTGTAACTCTTTGCAGTCAGTTTTGGACTTAACTATCTTGAGTAATTTAGCAGCATCTGCAAATTTTGCCACCTCACTGTTTACCCCTTTTCCAGATCATTTATAAATATGTTGAATAGGACTGGGCTCAGTACAGACCCTTGGGGGACACTCCATTCTGAAAACTGACCATTTATTCCTACCCTCTGTTTCTTATCTTTTAACCAGTTACTGATCCAATGAGAGGACCTTCCCTCTTATCCCATGACAGCTTACTTTGCTTAAAAGCCTTTGATGAGAGACCTTGTCAAAGGCTTTCTGAAAAACTAAGTACACCATATCTGCTGGATCACCCTTGTCCACATGCTTGTTGACCCCCCTCCCGAAAGAATTCTAGGAGATTAGTGAGGCATGATTTCCCTTTACAAAAGCTTGTTGACTCTTCCCCATCATATTGTGTTCATCTGTGTGTCAGATAATTCTGTTCTTTACTATAGTTTCAACCAATTTGCCTGGTATTGAAATTAGGTTTAGCAGCCTGTAATTGCCGGGATCGCCTCTGGAGCCCTTTAAAAAAATTGAGGTCACTTTAGCTATCTGCCAGTCATCTGGTGCAGAAGCTGATTTAAATGATAGGTTAGATACCACACTCCAACATAAAGCCTTCAGCACCAAAAATAAAGTGCAAAAGTAAAAGTACACTTCCAGAGTAAAGGAAGTGAGCAGGAGGTCAGCAGCCGGAGCAAGAAGGATCGAGCAGGGATCAAAGGAGGGGAGACAGCTAAGATAATCGCTGGTTAGGGCTCACTCAGGGGCACAGTGCAGGCTGCAAGGCACTGGCCCTGAAGGATGCAATGTAAGTGATCCTGAAAGAATCTGCCTGGGAGCAATCCCAGGATGTGGCTGCTCGTGCAGCAATTTCTGCTCTGAAAAGCAGCTAGAGGAGGAGTTGGGCTTTCCGGGTGAAAACAGGTGAATCAGAGCCTAATTCAAAGCTGGGATAACTCCATGACGTCTGCAGCTAGAAAGGATCTTGGGTGCCGGTGAAAACCCCCTCCCCTGCAATGCTCCCAGACAAAGCTTGGGCACCAGTTAAGTCCCTACGAAGTAGGACTTAAGTAATGCCCAGGCCTGGGCTGGCCCTCCACAAAGGCAGGGATTTCACCCTTGGTGTCTCTGTAGAACCTATACCTCCAAGTAGCATAAGGAACAAACAACCCCTCTCTACACTGTTATGTCCCTATCCCCCACTCCCGAAGCAGAGGAGGGCCCAGCGTAAAGAACAGAAATAACACTGACAATTCAAATGTCTGAAGGAAAACAGCAGCCTGTTCTGCCAGGGAAGAACTCCATGCTCCGCGGGTGCTTCCGGGCCTGGCCTGCGGTCTCACCCATTTGGGGTTTAAAGGGGATCTGATCCGGGCATAAATTGTGGGCCCCTCTTCTTCTTGGTAGGAGGAGAGCTTAATGAATGCTGGGAGGGGTGCTGAAGAAGAGGGAGCTGCATTCCAGGAGTTACTTGTGCCACGGATGAGCAATGGGACATTGCCAGGTGACCTGCTGAAGAGGGGCTCTTCAGAGCTACAGCTTGGCCCCAGACATGTTGCCTTCCATGGCTGAACAACCTTGCACCCCGATCTTCCTGCAGCCAGTTCCGCTTCACACTTTACTGCACAGCTGCAAGAGCCTCAGCCAGGGGGCAGGTGAGAGGCGTTGGATTTTCCTAACCTCCTCGCCATTGCAGAAGGGCCTTTTGCGAAGTAACTTCACACTGACCTAGCGCAAAAGCTCACGGGCCCAAATTCACTTCTTTGCTGGTGCAGGGACAGAGGGGAGGCAGCTGGCGTCTTCTCCCATCAGCCAATGAAGCCTGCCCTAATTTGCATCCATGCTGCCAAGGCCCTCTAGAATACTGCAAAAGCACAGCACGGCCAGGGAGTATGAACCTCCAGCCACTCCTGCTCCTGACCCTAGAACACACCCCATGCCATGGCCTCCTTCACCATGGCCTGTTTCCATATGGCAAGCCTGAATCAGGCCCACAGCACTCAGTTCTCCATTGCAGGGCTATAACTATCCACAGATGAGGTACAATGCAGACAGCAGCAACCCAAGCTTCCCTCTTCCTTGCTGCCCCACCTGTGTGCCTCACCCCTGATCTGGCGGTAATGTATCAAGGGGCGAGAGTGTAACAGACTCCATGGCTCCTTCGGTCCTTGGTCTGTCTCCTGAGACTGCCAACAACAGTGCCACTAATAATGATGACCGGCTCCCCTCCTCCGCCCAGAAACAGAACCTAGCCCATCAACGTGTGCCAACCAGCCTCCAGCTGGTAATAATGTGGGATCACTTCCAACTGGGTTCAGATCAGAACCAGATACCTAGAGGCGCAACTGGCCGGCTGCCGTTCCTCACAGCCATGACAAAATCTTTCCAGAAGCAGTAATTTGCACATCTGAAGAGTGAGGCACCAGTTGGGATGAAGGCACATTTGGGCAAAGATAAGAGAATCCAGTAAATGTTGAGAGGGGCGGGGTAGAGCTGAAATGTTTCATCACCATGGAAATATTTAAAACCAACCAGACTCAGATGAGCATAATACCATCAGTGAGATCGTAGGCCCATCAGCTAAGCTGTTGTCTCTTTAAGAGATGCCCCCTGCTACTGAATATTTCAGCTACTCTGGGCAGGAGCCCTGGAGAAGACCGAAGGCCTCAAGACAGTCCCGCTCCAGAAGAGGCACTGTGCGGGCTTATGCAACCCTAAGCCAAGGAGTCAGTAATTTGAAGCCTATGGCACATTTGCACGTGGTCATGAAGGATTCAGGTTTAAGGTCATTATCTCCCAAGTGGTAAAACCTTCAAAAGGCTGGTGCTGTGGGTGATCTGCTAAAGCAGCAGTTCTCAACCAGGGGTCCAGGGCCCCATCGTGGGCTATGAGCAGGTTTCAGGGAGTCTACCAAGCAGGGCCAGTGTTAGACTCACTGGAGCCCAGGGCAGAAAGCCAAAGCCCCGCTGTGCAGAGATGAAGCCCAGGACCCTGAGCTCTGCCACCTGGGGCTGAAGTTGAAGCCTGAGCAACTTAGCTTTGCGGGGCCTGCTGTGGCACGGAGCCCCGGGCAATTGCCCTGATTCCTAACCCTGGCCCTGGCTTTTCTATGCAGAAACCCAGTTGTGGTGGCACAGGTGGGCCATGGAGTTTTTATAGCATATTAGGCAGGCCTCAGACAGAAAAAGGTCGAGAGCCCCTCTACTAAAGTTTGGTCTCTGTGGTGCCACACGGAAAATGAGGTGCATTTTAGGGCCAATAAATAAGCAAATATTCCCTCCGGTAGGGAATATTTAAGAGTAAATCTGAACTGATGAAAGGGCCTGGAGGGAAGGTATTTGTGCTTTGGAAAAGTTGGCATTCCTCAGTTTCTCCCCTCCTTTCCTCTCCCTGCTGCTGGGAGGAGCGGGGCAGGGGGGTCTGCTGTGCATTCATTCAGCTCTGAATTGGGAACCCAATGAGGGAGGCCCAGGATAGCCAGGGAGCATCTTTGTTTTGCATGGACCAATCCAGGAGAGACCCAGCATTCAAATGCAACCACTCTGGGATATGCAGGAAGCTTTGGGGCAGAAATCAATCGATTGCCACTTAGTGCATAGGCTTGAGAATGGATTACTTTGTGGCCATTAATCAGTCAACAAGTTACCAACCAGGAATCACAATGGGTTTAAAGAAAAGCCTTGGCACAGACACAGAATAGATCCAGGCTGGGTCAGAGCCAGCCAAGGGCTTTTGCACCACCCACATAATGCATACAAGGCTAAGCAAGGCTACTCCATGCATCAGCACCACCGGAGTCACCCCAAAAGACAGTAATATGGACTAGGAGAAACAGTGCAATAAAAATGCAACAGGGGTGAATTTGGGATACTTTGCTAATGACATTAACAGTCTTTACTTATTTATATAAAGTATCACCACATCTTCTCACCCTTCCACTGGCTTCCCATTTATTTCAGGAGTCAGCCCAGCATGCTGCTGCTTTGCAACAAACACTGCATGGACTTGCTCCTGCACGCTTTATGGATCTTCTGCAAACACAAGATCCCTTTTACCCTGTCCCTGTTGGCTCCCGCAGCCACTGAAGCTCAGAGCTGGGCAGTGCCATTTCACTCAGGGCACTGACCTCCTATGCACTATTGTTAAGAGCGTCCATCGGAAATGCAGAATCATAAAATGGGGAGCAGAGGAAACATCCTCACACTGGACCAGCAGCCTGGAATTCGAACCTCCCTACTCTGTTATTAACCTTTTATCTGTCACTCTGGGTCTGCATCCCACAACTGGAACTTGGCGGGCGGTGACTGACGGCCAGTGGCCAACGAATCCCAGACATGCAGGTTGGCTGAGCCTAGGTACCTCTGGGACTGTCCTGCTCTGGGAAAAGCAGCCTTGCATGTGGCTCTGTCTGCTCCCTGCGATTGAGTGGCTGCGGCAGCAGCAGCACGTGGATTCCCAGAGCAGGGCAACACGTTGCTTTTAAGACCTCATCAAGGGCTTTTGTTGTGGCACCAAATGCCCGGTGAACACAGCGTACACCTCCTGGAGTGCGCCCTTGTGCCTCCAGAAGCAGGGCTGCTGCCGCACTTCTAGGAACAGCTGTGCCCAATGAAGGCGTGTGGTAACAGGGGACGTACAACTCGGCTGAAAATCTATAACCTTCAGTGTGACAAGCAGCCAGCTACCACAGGACTTGCTCTCTGCCTTTGGACCAGCACCAGCACAGGGGTTTCTTAGGACGCTGCACAGAACCCAGGGTAGTGGCTAATGATATCAGCTCCCCAGCTCACAAAGAGGAACTTGGGTGGGTGTGTGTCCTCCTTTCGCAGACTCTCATTGCTAATCCCATTGTGGTTTCTGCTGTAGTGCCGATCCCAACTGACGCTCACGTTATCTTTTAAACCCATTCGTAAGAAACTCTTCCCCGCCCTGTGTCCTGCTAGGGAGACCCGCTCCAACCACCCCGCGTCGCTGGCTGCAGCAGCCCAGGGCTTTGGGCAGAGTGCCACAGATGACCCCGTCGGACAGCACTAGGGACAGTCCTGCACTGCAGCTGCACGGGTGGTGAGTCATGTCTCCGAATGCAGACGAGGCCACGTGGACATCGGTGGGAGTTCTGACAGAAGCCAAGTGCAAAAGAATAACAAAGGGTAACCCACCATTTTCTCTGCCCCGGTGAGACTCTCTCTGAGTGCAAGGGAGGCTCAGATGCTACTCTCTTTGCCCGTCTCTGAGACGTGTATTTTGAATTTGCACCGGTTAGCGGAGTTAAGGACAGGAAGGGATGGATAGCACCAGTCCTTGCAGGTAGGTACCGTGCAAGCTCCCCATGTGCAGCATGACCAGCGTGTCTCCGTTCCAGCCTGCAGCACCCCAGGCTAGCCCACTGTTGTGTCCACACACAGTCTCTCACTCATAGGTGCTGAGTTTTTCTTTTCCCCAGGGGTGCGCCAAGGCCCTGCCCCCACTCCACCGCTCCCCAAGACCCCGCTGTCACTCAGCCTCTTCCTGCCCCGGCTCCGCCCCCTCCCCAAGGTCCCCATCCACTCACCGCTCTCCACCCTCCCGCAGGCCTGTTTGCTGGCGCCCTGATCAGCTAACTGGGGGGCAACACCAAACAGCTGACTGGGGGTGACGCCGAAGAGCAGGAGCTGGTGGGTGCCGAGCACTTACTATTTTTTTCCCATGGGTGCTCCAGGCCCAGAGCACCTATGGAGTCGGCGCCTGGGCTCTCTGTTTCGGTCCACGGCCATAACGCCGCCCTGCCAGCTCATTTCACTTCTGAACTCCAGCCTGTGCTGCTGTTCCATTGCGGGTCTCGCACGCAGCTCAGTTGATGCACCTGAACCCTGACCCGCAATGCCAGCCACTGTTCCAGCTCCGGGCCTCTCCTGAGCACATCGTGACAATGCCATTGAGCGGAGTGATGATTTTGTTACGTTTCAAACATGTTCACTGGTTGAGCTCAACAGACTCACTCCCCATTGGTCCTGTGTCTCCAGACCCAGCTGAGCAGTACTCTCCCCCGCCACTCCTGGATTCAACACTCCTCGCACACTCTGACTGAAATGGGGCTTCACATGCGATCCTGGGGCTTAAACAGAGAGATCCATCTCAAGGAGAAGGGAAAAGGCGCTCCAAGCACTGGGATGTGTGTGGTTGCTGCTGTGTTCGTTTCCAGCCACCGCCGTGCAGAGCACAGGCATTTCACTGGCTAGGGGGCGTTTTCGTTCACAGCACACGTGCTGCTTTGAGTGTAACTAGGCCAGCTCCTGTCAGTTCGTGAGAGCACTCCCTAGCCCAAGAATGACCATGGCTAAATGTCCCTGTGGCCTGTCCCCGCAATGCTGTGCACATGTGGGAAGGAGGGTGGGAGAAGGATTCAGCCAGCACTGCTGCTAAACGGCCCCATCATTCATTCATTAACAGCAGCAAGGGTCACTGGAGAGGAAGGGAGCGAGAGCAGGACCACTGTGCCGCTCCCAGGGGAGTCAGAGCTGGCACCTCACTCCCCCGGGGGCAGACAAAAGAAACGAATTCTAACAAGGGCCTCTGCTTCCCTGGCAGCGAAGGGGCACAAGGAAACAAACACACACAGACACTAATTGCTGGGGCTAGGCCCTCCCTTGGAAGGAGCCCATGTCAGGCGACTAGACAGTGAAGACACCAGGGCACTTTGGGGCTGGCTCCATAGTTGTGCAGGGAGAGAAGGGAATCCTGTGTTACCCAGCTTGAGACCCCCTTCCAGACCACACTGGGTTGTGAGGATCGCCTCCAAAGATCCCACTGTTATTGGACATGAGGTCCTCTCAACGACTCCTCTCTGTTATGGGGATCCCCTCTAACAACCCCATCGTTCATGGGCATGAGATCCCCTCCAAAGACCCCATGGTGCTATGGAGAAGTTGGCAACCCTCCAAATGCCTGCTGTGCTATTGGGGTCTCCTCCTATCACACCCCTATATTTTGGGAGGTCCCTGGGTAGTTTGTTGAGGCTGACCCTCTAAACCACCAAGTGCCTAGCAGTGGACTTTCCTCCCCACATCCAGCTGCATTTCAGTGGGCCCCAGTTGTTGGCTTTTAGCAGGGGGCGGGGGAGAGGTTACTATCCACTAGGGCTCCAACTGCAATACAGGAAATACACCCCAAGGCCCCCATTGTATTTTGGGAAGGGTGAGGCATGCTGCGTTACCCTCTGTGCCTCCAGTATAATTACGGGGGGTTGCAGTGTGTATTTAAATGGGCCTGGGAATCAGTTTGTGATTCACCAAGGACCCTGCTGCTGCTGTTAGGAAGGAATTGTGAGATCTGAATAGTTTGGGAACTGCTCCACACCTGACGTTAGTGTGGTTGCTAGGTGATTAAACCATCCATCTGTTTATGACAGCACAGGAGAACAGTGAGTCAGTCCCTTTTTGTAGGAGAAAGGGAATGACTCTTTCAATTCAGCATCATTCCCCACCCTGCTACTCCCCAATTGGGATGGGCCCTGTCCTCACTGGACATTCACAATGAGCTACTGGAAAGGGGCCCCTACCTAGCAGATGTGACTGCAGGCTGACACCTCTCTGAATGCACTGCAACAGCTACACGCCATCTCAACAGCATGCTGCTCCATCACCACTCAGTACCCCGGCCTGGCAACACAGCAGAAGAACCACGGTGGTCAGGGTTGAAGCCAACCAGCTATAAAATTACAGGAATTGAAAAACATTTATTCTGGGCGAGAAAGACTTAAAGATCTTGTGACTGAGAATGAAGCTGCTCAGCAGAAGACTACGGGTGACCTCCTAGCCCCATGGAAGTCAAGGAGAGTTTGACTGTTGGCTTCAATGGGACCAGGATTTCACCATCTGAAAACGTAGGAGTACTTGAGCAGTCTTAGCATTTGGCATCCATATGTTGGTCTCTGCTATCTCAGGGGCCCAAAGCGGATCCTTCTAAATCAATCAGAGTGTAGATACCTTCAGATACATTGGGCTGTTTGTAACAATGTAACTCAATACCAGAGCAGGGTGAAAAAGGGCAAGTTGGTTTAGTGACAAATTTCAAAGTTTCTCAAGTTTGACAAATCCAAATAAATGTTTCTGGTTTTGTTTTTAGTCCTCCCCCCTCCTCCACCCTTTTCTTTTTCTTCCTCCAACCACTTTGTAGTGGCAAAATGGACAAAGGATAAAGATTGGGAAAGGGAACAAAAACAACCGCCCAAAATTTGGTTCCTCAGTTTTGGGGCATTTTGGTTGAAAAACTGAAAAATTTCCAACAAATGAAAAAAGGTCCACCCAAAAATGTTATTTTTAAAGGCCACATTTCAACCACAAAAAAATTTTGAACAATTTTTTTTAAGAGCTCTACTAAATCACACAGAGAATATGATTGAAGGTCAGCCACAATGTGCAGACTCTGTTTGTATTTCGGTGCAGAGGCACGGTTGTGTGCAAATACGGACAAATCAGAAACCATCAAGACTTTATTGTTGTCACTTTACTGCACACTATGGGCCCAATCCCATTGAAGTCCATGGAAAGACTCCTGTTAATTTCACTGGCATTTGGATCAACTCATCTAAATATTTGCCTAGTTTTACAACAGGCTACATAAAAAGCAGTAGCGAAGTCAGTACAAACTAAAATTTCATACAATGACTTGTTTATACTGCTCTATATACTGACAGGTTTCAGAGTAACAGCCGTGTTAGTCTGTATTCGCAAAAAGAAAAGGAGTACTTGTGGCACCTTAGAGACTAACCAATTTATTTGAGCATGAGCTTTCGTGAGCTGATGAAGTGAGCTGTAGCTCACGAAAGCTCATGCTCAAATAAATTGGTTAGTCTCTAAGGTGCCACAAGTACTCCTTTTCTTTTTGCTCTATATACTATACACCGAAATGTAAGTACAGTATTTATATTCCAGTTGGTTTATTTTATAAATATAGGGTAAAAATGAGAACATGAGCAATTGTTCTGTACCTGTGTGCTGTGACTCTTTTGTATTTTCATGTCTGATTTTGTAAGCAAGTAGTTTTTAAGTGAGGTGAAACTTGGGGGTATGCAAGACAAAGACTCCTGCAAGGGGTACTATAGTCTGGAAAGATTGAGAGCCACCAAGCTAGAGCAGTGGTTCCCAAACTGCGACCCATGGAGCACTGGTTGGTTACAGTGTGATACCGCTCCTCCTTGTTTCCAATTGCTTCTGTAGTTGTCCAGGCTCCTCACTGCCGCCAGAAAGGGGGAGGAGGAGCTGGCCTTGCTACTAGGGGATACTACTTCCTAAGAGGAGGATAGGGCACAAGAGTTGCTCTCAGAGTCTATAGATACCATGTCCAGGCAGGAATGAGGTAGCTGGGCAATATGTGCAGGAAAGAAGGGGTGGCCAGGCAGGCGTGCAGGAGAGAAGGGAACTGAGTGGCGGGGATGCAGGTGCACAGAGGGGAGAAGTGGGCCAGGTGACAGAGGCAGGAGCAGGGGGAACAGATGAAACAAAGGGGGATGGGAGACAGCAGACCAAGTTCTCTGCTGCTGTAACTTGCTGACTTCAGCGAAAATATGTCAGCAGAGTCTGGCCCAGCGTGGGGCCAGGCCAAACCGGTATCACAGTAACAACAGTAGATCCTATACTAGATCCTTCCCTAGTGTTGGTTCCACCTAAGCAATTGCTGCAGCTGCAAAAGGCACACCCGGGAGGGGAGGAGGAGCCTGCCCAACCCCAAATGGGAGGATCGGTCTCCAGGAGACCATCAGCCATTAAACTGGTGCGTGCACCACGTGTAAGTCTGGGAACCCCTCCCCTAGAGCTACAGGTTCCATCTCTCTTTCCCAGTCCCCTGAGCCCGCCAGTCCCCATTGTCACCCACCTTTCAGTCTTCAGATGGCCCCATCTGCATTGCATTTGCTCCCTAGCGTTCCCGCAGAGCCAGAAATGCCAGTACTCAGCTCCCAAACGTGAGCACTGGCCGGGGGAGGAAGACAGGCCGGGCTGCGTGGGAAGGACATTTTTCTTTAGCACATCCATTCCCAGTTTTCAATCTGCCTCCAAAGTTACTGGCTGCCGCGTTGATAAGCGATGCTAACAGGACTGGGTGCTGGGAGGCAGGGAGTGAGCGGGCCCATCACTCAGCAGCTGCTGGCAGAAAGCAATGGGAAGGCGTGTGGCGCAGGCAGACGGAGTGGAGGTACTACAGACGGGAGGGAGCGGGGAGCAGGAGTTTGCATCACACCTGTGCATCTCCTGTGCAGGGCAGGGGAGACACTGAAGCAGCAGCCAGGCTCAAAGGAGGCAGCGTCCCTCTCCGGCTCCTCTCAGCTACGTGGAGGAGCAAGGCAGAGTGATCAGAGGCGGAAGGAAGAGCTCCTGGCTTGTCACCCATCTCCATCTGACCTCTGTTGAGAGGGCCCACAGTGCCGTTCAAGTTCCACTGTCCCAATGCCTTGAAGATACACAGCCTGGCGAAGGGTATTCCATGTGCCCGGCCCTCTGTGGTGTGGGAGAGGGAGCTTTGGAGCACGCGGGCCAGGAAGGCGTCACAAAATGAGTCTCCGTACTGCTCCACCTGCTCCTCAGATTTATTACTTGGGTTACTGGAGCCCCAAGAAGCCCCGTCACAGGTCAGAACCCCGCTGTGCTCGGTCCCTCAGGCTGCTCTGCCTGGGAAAGGGCCCCAGCGCACACTCACTGCGGAGAATGACTGCTGTGCTTGGAATGGCGGCAGCCGGTGATGGCTGAGCCACACACCTGCAGACTGGTCACCGCCGGCCAGCAGGATTCCACACACTGTCTGTCTGTCTGTCTGCCCGCCCTGAGCCCGGCCAGGTCTGACATCGTGTTAGCAACAGAGGGCGTTCCCCAGCATAGACAAGCCCCTCTGCACACATGGCATTGCTGCCTCCTCTGGCCACTGTTTCCCCCTCTCGGTTCTACCCTGTCATAAATATAAAGGGAAGGGTAACCACCTTTCTGTATACAGTGCTATAAAATCCCTCCTGGCCAGAGGTAAAATCCTTTCACCCGTAAAGGGTTAAGAAACTACGGTAACCCTGCTGGCACCTGACCCAAAATGGCCAATGAGGGGACAAGATACTTTCATATCTGGAGGCGGGGGGGAAAGGCTTTTGTCTGTCTGTGTGATACCTTTGCTGGGAACAGATCAAGGATGCAAGCTCTCCAACTCCTGTAAAGTTAGTAAGTAATCTAGCTAGAAAATGCGTTAGGTTTTCTTTGTTTTGGCTTGTGAATTCACTGTGCTGGAGGGAATGTGTATTCCTGTTTTTGTGTCTTTTTGTAACTTAAGATTTTGCCTAGAGGGATTCTCTATGTTTTGAATCTGACTGCCTGTGAGATTATCTTCCATTCTGATCTTACAGAGTTGTTCTCTTACTTCTTTTTTTTTGTTCTTCTAATAAAGTTCTGATTTTTAAGAAACTGATTGGGATTTGGGGTCTTAAAAATCCAAGGCTGGTTTGTGCTCACCTTGTTTATTCTCAAGCCTCCCCAGGAAAGGGGGTGTAAGGGCTTGGGGGGATATTTTGGGGAAATAGGAACTCCAAGTGGTCCTTTCCCTGTTCTTTGTCTAAATCACTTGGTGGTGGCAGCATACTGTTCAAGGACAAGGCAAAGTTTGTGCCTTGGGAAAGTTTTTAACCTAAGCTGGTAAAAATAAGCTTAGGAGGTTTTTCATGCAGGTCCCCACACCTGTACCCCAGAATTCAGAGTGGGGAGGGAACCCTGACACACCCCACTCTGCCTTTGGAGAGGAAACACTCCGTTTGTCACCTGGACCCAGGCTCATCTCAGTCCTATGGCTCATGGCAACAGGAGAGAAGGGGACCAGAGGGGAGGACATCTGCAGCTGCAAAGAGCCATGTGCCGTGACAATGTAAATACCTTGAGGCTGGGTACTCAGTACCATGTGGGGGCTAACAGAAGCAAAGCCAGGCCTGCCTTTGTACAAATACTGTGCAGGGAGCTCCAAATACTACACAAACAGCAGGCCTCAAAGCTAGAGCTGGGTAGGAAATGATTTTCCTGTCCTGGGAAACTTTTTGAGATTTAGAAAATGTTCCCATCCCAAATCAGGACAAAGAGCTGAAATCCCAAAAACGTTCACACAGAGACAATCAGGAAAAAAATCCAGCTGCGGTCAATCAAAACGTCCCTTTCTGATTTCAACCTTTGGGGATTTTTGCACCACAATTAGCTTAAACTTTGGAACAAAACGTCATTGTGAATAAAGAAAACAAGATTTTCAGTTTCAAACATGTCAGAACGGGGACACTGAAAGAAAAGGGGCTGATACCATCGCAACTGGTCTTTGGAATGAGCAGGTTGTTGCACCGGCCCTTCCCCATGCACAGCTGCAGTTGCAATGAAGCAGCATGTTCTGACGAAAAAATGTCTCGCCGAAAACTTCCCAACCAGTTCTACTCCAGTCACTCCAGAGAGGCAGGTCAATACCCCCATTTTACAGACTAGGAAACTGAGGCCCAGCAAGTTGCAGTCACTTGACCAACGTCTCATAACTAGTCAGCAGCTGCTTCAGCAGCGATCCCCCCCAATCCCTGATCAAACCACTAGCAAATGTCTTGTGCAAGAGCAGCTACGACTCTGGGATAACCACGGGAGGTGTCAAGGCCCAGCTAGTCACTCCACCACAGCACAGCTGGTTGAAGAGGCATATCACTCCATGAAGGGACCAGCCAGTTAGGAGCAATGCTGTCCACCCAAATGGCAGTTAAAAACCCAGTTGCAACGCAGTGTGGATGTTGCCATAGATTACTGTGCCTGGCTTAGTCCCTGAAATACTCTCTTAGGAACTTATATGGCCCCCATCACCACCGTATCTCATCACCTCACTCTAGCCTATTTATCCTGACAATATTCCGATGAGGTAGGGCAATGCTATTACCCCCCTGGAAAGCTGTCACTGAGAGACTCGGGATGCATCTGCACTGCAATCAGAGGGGCAGGCTAGCTTTAATCTCGTTAGCACAACTAAAAATAGCAGTGAAGACACGGGGAGAGGCTGTACAAGCCTTGCCGGGGTAGATACATTGCTAGTTCATGCTGAAGGGAGAAAGCTTCAGGGCTCACCTGGGCACCGCAGCCTACCTGAGATTGCAGTGGAGACGTACCTTAAGTGAATGGCCCAAGGTCACACAGGGAGTATGTCAGATCAGGCTTTTCCACAGCCCAAGCTAGCACCCTAACCACGGGACCATCCTTTCCCTCCAAGCCTTCCTAGTGTCAGCCCATGGGAAAGACGAGTTGGATTAAGGAACTAGTTAGCAAGGAAGTGTAAATTCCATTCCCCATGGTAAAGAAACTGTGCCATTAAAATTCTCTCTCCTATGACACACTCAGAGCCTATTTCAGTAATAGCTTGGCAGGGGAATAACATCAGTGAACCTATAAATATCTCCTGGGATGCTGCTTTGCTGAGAGAGATGGCAGGAGCCAGGCTTGCCAAGCACAAGTTCTGCCACGCCGGCAGCCTCCGTGGGGTTTAGATAAGCAACCAGAAATGTGGACACTTCCGCAAAGCTCAGGGTCAGCCCAAGCTATTGGGATGTCCTGGGTCTCTCCCATTGGTCAGGAGATCTCATGAGCATGAACTGCCGAAAGGCTGCTTCAGGATGGGACAACCATTCTGTGAGCAGCCACCTGGCTGTTTTCAGCTCCAAGCAAAACTTAGAAGGGAATCAAACAAGAGCTGAGGCCAAGGGCTGTGTAATGGGGAGGGCAGGAGGAGGGAGGGGCGGGACTTACTGTGGTAGGAGTGAGTGTGGAGAAGAGATGGTGGGAACCATTACAAGCTAGTTGGGGCATTTCCTAGGTGGCAGTCGTGCTGGCCTGGCTAGCTGGCTATGCAGACACCTTCATGGGCACTGCCAGTGCAGAGTGGAAGACACACTCATCCTAGAGGCTGATTTAGTGCAAAGCAAGACTCCTCTGGGATGAGCAGAGGGCTCTCGTTCCAAGTTCCATGGCTGCCAGGTTTCCCGGTTGGCGTATGAATATTCCCGAGCAGGGATGGGCTAGTCGGTTTGGTTACAATAACCCAGTGATACTAGAAATCTCCTGAGAAACAACTCACAAGATTTTTCAGACCAATCTGAATGTCCAGAATAAGCAGCAGGCTAAGTGTCCTGATGCTGCTTATCCAACCTGAACTGACCCTCCAAATCACCCTCACCTCCCAGCACAGGGAGCCCATTTAGGAGGTGGGAGCCCATTGAGCAGCGAGAGCTCCCCTTTCTCTGTTCCATTGCAGTCCTGAGGAGTGGGGCAGGCTTTGCTCAGAGTGGATGGGAGCCTGGGAGAATACTACCTCCAAGGGAAACATGGAAAGGAGGGGCTATCCCATGCTGAACACCTGACGTCAGGGAGGGGAACAATGACACAATAGCTACAAGTGCCATCAACTGCTGGGACCCTCTAAATGCATTCAAGAAGGAGACAACTTCCCCATTCAGATGGGTGATAAAGGAGCCAACAAGAGTACTATTGGCTGATAGTGTCCCTGCTGCTCTGTGTCTAATCTGTATTGCTGCCCAAGTTGATGGGGCCAGGTGGATGTTGCTCGCAGGCATAGCTCTTGTAACAGAGCAGAGCATGGAGGTATGTAATTCGTACATGTCCCTCGGCTCACCGTACCGTAGTGGGATGTAATTCATTGCTTTCAAAAGCATGACATAAAAGTCAGGACAGTGTTATCACAGGACGGGAGAAGCATGTAATGGCTTTGGAACTCACGGTACAGCTCCTTCACCGGAAGAAAAGCAAGGATGTGACCTGGATACTAAATCAAGCACAGCAGAGCTCTCCTAGCGATTTTCACAGCTAGGCCTCTTCCAGGGCAGGAAAGTGGGCAGGGGGAATCAAGGTCAAGAGGGTCACAGGTGGGGAGGATGGATTCTTTCCTATAAATGCTCCTTATTCAAAGGCATCTTAGAGGACCCAGGAAGTCACAAGGGAAAATTCTGCTTTCAGTTACACTGGAATAAATCCAACTGCAGTGACACCAGTGCAGATTTACAGTGGTGTAACAGCAAAGAGTTGGGCCCACTGCCTCCAGAACCACAGGGCTCAGAAATCAGCAAACAGCACCCTCCCCCCACCCCCGCCTATGCTGGGAGCAGAGAGTCCCCTGCAGAAGTCAGGAGGAAACTCTTCTCACTCGTTTGGCATGGCACAATGGCCACATGCAATGCTGTGATGGAAGGGAGGCTTCTTTCCTCTGAAACATCCGCTATTGTTTGGCCACTGTCAAAGGAAGGATACTGAATGCGATGAACCAGATGGGCTCCAGCGCGTGCTCCTTTACCAAGCGTACTTATAAACATGAGCTGCTGCTGGAGACAAAGACACTGAGCCTTGGGAGATGGAGAGGGAGCATTTCTCGAACACGTTACCCCAAGCCCCTGCCCGTCTGTGAGGGTAAATACGTATAAACAGGTGAACAGGGGCTCATGCAGAATGTTACAAGCGGCGGGGACAGATCTGCCTGTGCATGTACCAGCTGCCATCTCTGCGCTTTGTAAATAGAGGGGAGAATGGTCGGAGCCACCCTTACCGCCATCCATTGTCATCTCCCCAAGGAGATTGTGTGAGTAGCGCTCACCTTGCCAAGACACGTTGAGAGTAACGGCCACGGCATTTTTTATTTTTATTGCACACTCTACAGATGGGGTTTTCAAAAGCTCTCAGTACTGGCCTAGCCCGGCTCTCATTGGGCATTTTCCCCTTGATGTCAATGCGAGCAGCGTTAAACCGACACCCAGTGCTTTTGATAATCCTGCCCTTAACTTATAAATTAAAAGCAGGAAAGCGTCTGCAAACACGTTTCAGCAGCTACAGTGTTCCGAGCATCCCTGCCCAGGCCCACGTGTGGGATGCGCTGCATGACAAAGGCCCATCATGAACGAAACACAAGCATTATTACAGCAGAAAACTTCCTGCAGGGGCATAACTTTCCATAAGCTCAGTTTCAAGAGTCTTTATAACTAATATCAATAATTTGCAATGGTGGGCATGACTGGGACATCGGATTCACATAGAATGAATGATCGCTCTCATAGCTTTCATAGCTTTGGGACCAAGAGAAGTGGTGCCCCTCAAAATGTGGGACAGTTGAGACACATGGCATCAAGGTTTATGGACAATGAGGATGGACTCTTTGAAGGATCAGAAAGCCATACTCTGCATACAGAGGCATCTTGGTAATCTAGGAAATACAGGAGAATTTCCATTTAGCGCCTCACCTGGGACATACCTAGGTAAACATATGGTTTCAGAAGCTATTTTGGAGCTTTCTGCAAGATGACACAGAGAGTCAGACCTAGAGGAGCCAGACTTCTCCTCTAATAATTCTGGATGCTGTAATTCACTCTCTCAGCAACTGGGAAGTTTCCTAGGGAGTCACTGTGAGCCTAGCCCGATAGCCCTTACTCAGAGAAAACTCCCATTGAAGCAAATGGGCCATCAGTCTACGCTCCATGCTTAAACCAACTCCCAATGAAGTCAGTAAGAGCTCAATGGAAGCTTGTCTGAGTAAAAACAGAGGCTAAGCCTCAGGGTCTGGTCCATTGGGAGCTTTCCCTAAAGCTTGGTCTACACTAGAAAATTAGGTCAGTTTAAACCACATCAGTAAGGGATGTGAAAAATACACACTCCTGAGCAGTGTAGTTAAGCCAACTAAGTCCCAGTGAAGACAGCGCTAGCTTGACAGAAGAATTCTTCCGTCAACCTAGCTACTGCCTTCCGATTACCTACACCGACGGGAGAATCCTTCCCATCAGAGTAAGTAGAGTACACAGAAGTGCGACAGAGGCTGCTGTTGCGTTTTAAGTATAGACAAACCCTGAGTAACACCCGGATGAGTCAGAGTTCAGATATGGGCCCTATGTTTGTTTTCTTCTGGGTACAAACTATAATACAAAGCCACACATGGAGTTCATTAGGTTTTGTTATTCTCTCAGTCTAGTAACCAGAGATTGTATCCATGGAGGCACCCAGCTGAGCTTCAAAATAAGACAGTGGGAAGCATTTACAAAGCATCAAATGCAAATAAACGCACTGCAAAATGTCATGGTTTGGATGCAGCAGCCAATGGATTCCTAGGATCAATCAGCTGAACAGGACTATGTGATAGGAGCCATCTGAAAGCGTACAAACCAAGAATATTTTTAAACAAGGCTTTACATTCTCTGTTACTCACTTTCATGAGCACACAGCACCTTGAAATGGGGCTCATATTTAGAGTTTGCCTGGACTCCTCAGAGCTCCAGCACAAACAGCGATATCCAGAGTAATTACATCTTTATTTGCATTAATGCTTCAGTTGATCATGTGCTCCCTACTCAAAATAGCTCCCTTTGCTCACCCCGGCTTCTTCTGGCAAAAGCCTGAGGGTCAGACCGTGACACCTTTACTCACAATGAGTAGGGCCAGCTACACAGCCTTGCCCAGAGTGAATAAATTCACTTTACACCATGCCTAGAAGATCAACAGGCCATCAAGGGGGAGAAAACCCAAAGTTAAGGGCTATCTATTGAAAACATCCTGCCCTGAGCCCCCCAGTATTTCACTATCGGGGCAGTTAACCAGACCACTTCCACTGACTACAGCGGTAGTAATGGTGTCTGGGGACAGAGCTCGTCTTGAAGGCAGTTAGAACAGAAACCATGCAGAATTTATAGATCAAAGTCAACACCTTGAATAGCATCCAAAAAGCAAATAAGAAGTCAGCAGGAGCGTCTGGAGAACAGATGCTACAGTCCCTGGTGCTGACACCACTATGCACAAGCTAATGACCCCCGTGCAGCTAAATCCTACGCTCACACATCTGAAAAGGCACGTTGTGGTGAAAACATTCCTCGCAGGCATCTTCATTTCAGTATCCTGCTCTCCTCATGCCAGTGCCAATGGAAGTTCCATGCACGTCAGGAAAGCAGAATGCCACATGCATCCGGGCCCACAGTGTTGCCTATTTATCTTGGAAGGCCACGATATCAAATCAGTGCTCAGCAGAAGCCGATTGCAGACACATTCATGTGGGCCCCTTCTGCTCATTTCCAAAACCCCTGTGCTGTTATTTGCACATATGCAAAGATGCACAATGGGTTAACATGAGAAAACGTCACTCAGAATGCACTCAGGTGTCAAATCAACCTATCACATTGCTCCTAATGTCTGTTTGGTCTCAATTTTTTGGTGCACAGGAAATTTATTCTCCCAGGATGAAATTCACCCCTGTGCACAGGGGCCACCACCAGTCTGTCAGAATTCAGGGGTATATAAATTTCACGTTAACCCTGTCCACAGGCATGAATTTCACCCTGAACTAGTTAATTCCTTAAGCACTTCAAAGTCTCCATTTCATGGCTGTGTCTGGTACATTGTGTACAAAAACACCCAGGGGAGTTAAAGGGACAGACCTTCTACTGGCGTAAATCAACATAACTCCACTGAAGTCAGTGGAAGTATTCTGATTTACACCAGCTGAGGTTCTGGCCCTGGATGTGGAAAAGACCTCTTCCATCACCCAGTCCACTTCCCCGACAGCACTACAAAAAAACTAACCCAGAGGCCTTTCACGGCAGCAGGATTACATGATCAGCTGGCATATACCCTCCCAGAGGGATGCTTGTATGTTAGTTCTGCTGTTGTCATGTTTCATGCCAGGAGAGGCAATTTCAGAAGGATTTGCGATTATTAAGTAACTATTCTGAGATTACTTGATCCTGCTGCTTCCCCAGCATGCTCCCTTGTATGTTTTTGCCATTTGCTTCCATGGGGTGAGAAGTGAAATTCCCGTTTTCACGTTTTAGAATGGCGGTTAAGGGACTGGCCTACAACTCAAGAGCGCTGGGTTCAATTCCTGGCTCTGTCCCATGCTCTCTGTGTGACTCTGGGCAAGTCTTGGTGCCTGTGTTCCCCAATGACAAAACGGGCAGCGAGGTAGCTCCTTTCTTCCAGACTTTGTCTGTCTTCTGGTTTAGATGGCAAACTCTTAGGGGCAACGCCTGTTTCTCCTGCTGTCTTTGCACTGCGCCTAGCACAGTGCGGCCTGGGGCTTGGCTGTGGTCTCTATATGCCACTGAAATATAAACCACAATTTCACAACCCCAAACCCTTAAAACCAAACTGGTCCCACATCCACACCTAGGAGGACAGCCTCACGCTCTGTCTGGAGCTCATGTTCTTACACGGAGAGAATTCCCTTTCTCTTGCCTTCCCTCCAGGGTGAGGGATGCCCGCTGGGCTTTGCTTCCAGCAAGTCCGTCCACTTTACTTCCCTGCAGTTCCTGGTCCCTTCTGCCAGCTTCACAGAGCCCAGAGAGGTTGGGATGAAGGGCACCAAACAGGCCACAAAGCAATCCTGGGTGTATGCCGGCCAAGACTAACTCCATGGTTAGACATTATCCATCTTAGGTTGAGACTCCAATACCCTCCTCTGCTAGGATTTGTGAGCGTCTCAGACCACCTTCAAACCTTGCCGCCCACCTTCCCCGCCCACGAGAGCACTTTCCCCACAGCACCGGCTGCTGGCACCTTTATGGCACGGCACGTGTGTTTGCTATCCAGCCCAGCCACAAGAATACAAGAGAATAAAACAAACAGGAGAAGGAAGCGGACAGGAAATAGTTTGTTCTCTTTTGCTGCCCCTGTCAGCTGCTTTAGCACAATAGCTGGGCTCCTGCTGCTAGCACACATGGTGAGCTCATGGCATGCTGCAGTACCGAGAACCTGAGCTCCACTCAGCCTGCAAACGAAGCATGTTGGGAGGAGAAAGCATGCGAGCAAGCAAGGCCAGGCAATAGCAGCTCTGTACTTCCATCATTCCCCTGCGCCTTTGCTTAGCTTGGCACTCGCCACCCACCTCTCTTGAAACGTTTCAAGAGAACAGGTTTCCTTCGAGGCTTAAAGTCTCGCTCCTTCAGGTTTTCCATCCCCACCTCTCCCCTCCTACTCCAGTACGCGCTGGGAGTCCCGTGAAAGGCTGTGTGCTTGTCATGTCGCTCCAAGGTTACCCCCAGCCAAGCCCCCGCAAGCATGGGAGCATGAGCTTGCTTCAAACACCTCCTCCTCTCCCAGTTCATCCCCCAGCTCCACGATTCATTTGGGAAGTGTGGGGGGGGGGCGCGTTCAGGGCTCCTCTTGCAGTGCCGGCAGAACACCTGAAATCTGGAGTGGGCAGACACAGGCATGCTCCTCTGCACACACTCAGCTGCTCATTGCATTTGCACGCCTGCACACACACATACTTTGTGCAGTCAGTCGCTCATCACACACGCGCTTCACACATGCTCAGTCACTCCACCACATTTGCACACACGCGCGCGTACACACATACTCAATTGCTCTCATGTAAACATATACACGTTCAACTGTTGATCACGCACGCTACGATCCTGCATTAGAAGGCCTAAACATCTCAGACCTTTGAAGCAGGATGGAGGGCAGTTCTCATGCCTTCTTGCAGGCTCAGTGGGGAAGAACAGGCAGAAGGCACAGTACATGAGGCTTTTCTGCCATGTGGCAAATACCCTAGGGTTTCTCCCGCTACGCCGCACATTTCTCTATCTGCAATTATCTACTCTGATTGCAGCTGCATTGAGAAATCAAAGCCCCTGCTATGACTTTACGCAATATAGCCTTGGCTATGCAGCAGGAGTATATGCAGGAATATAGCCTTGGCTATTCAGCCTCCATCTCCTTCCACCAGCAGAACTAACGACTCCCAGCCTGTGGCCACAGCTACCTGCTTTCGGGGACTGGGGTTAAGTCAATGGGCTTGAACCTGAGCCAAGATAAAACCCAACAGACTGTACAGTGCAAAAGAAGCATAATAAATCCTCATCATCCCACCACCAAAGCTGTGCAGGGATCGTGCCATTTTGATGACAACTTCCTCCCCACCCCAACACACACACAATTTGGGCAAACACAAGACACTCCAGAGGAGCAGGCAGGTACATTTCAAGGACTTAGGAGTTGATTAGTTCCCTAGAGAGCCCTAAAAACTGGCCGGGGCTAGATCCCAATCCAAGCAAACAGCCCGCAAATAGCCCATGAATCATCTCCACCTGCAATCCCGCATGAAGGAGCATGGGGGGCTGCTCCCCCTTCCCCCCCCAGCCCCCTCCAAAGGCAGATGTTAACAGCAGCGACATCTCTCTGTTATATGCTTTGTTACCCCAAGCAACACCCCTCCGGCGGAGACCAGCCCCTTAGTCTCCAGGCCCTGCATGCTTTTTCCATCACATCACCCCCCACCAGGATGCCCCTTGCTAGGAATGAAAAATAAAGGCAGCTTAGGTCTCACCTGGCTCTCCGTGGGGGGGGCAGTAGCAGTGGCTCACAAAGGAGCTATTCCTTGCCCAGGTAGCACTTGTCCACAGAAGGCTTTGGCTGGAGCCCAGGATAACGGCTGTGGCAGTTCTCTCCTTTTTTATTTTATTTTTTTTTTTTTGTCCTCTTCCCTTTTGGAAGGAATCCTCCTCTTTCCCCCTTATGCAGCAGTCTCCGTTCTCCCTATGACGAGCACTGATGTGATGCCCATTCATTCAGATTTTCTCCCCCCCCCCCTTCCGCCTCTCTTTCCCTGTATTGAGGTTGTTAGTGATGCTGCAGCAGTGCTGAGAGCCCCTTGGGAGTACAGTGCAGAGAGGGGGGGGAAGAGATGCAAAAAAAAAAAAAAGGAGGAAGGCTGCCCCCAAAACCAGACCTGGATCTGCAAGAGGACTCTGGAATTTTACACCAGGAAACTAGGACAGGGAGCAGAGCTGGGCCCAAGCTGCCACTGAACGTTGCATTATCCAGCCACTGGTTGCTTGAATCACACACCAAGTGAACACACCCAAACTGCTGAAGCACTCAATAAGTTATCAGGAAGAAGCTGCAGGTTATATAAAGAGGCAGGCAGCAGCCAGGCCCTGCTAGAGGCTGTGTCGATGTTCCCGCTACACTCCTTTATTTTTAGAGGTGTATAGCTCGCCGGCTGCAAAGGAAAATCACCACTCAGAGGTGAGCTCTGGCATGAAAAATTCCATGCCAAGAGCAATTATCGTTCTGCGTTGTCTGTCGGGTTTTAACAATGGGAAGTGAAGTCGGTGCCAGGTGCCGTGTTGGCGGCCCCGCAGACTGGCGGTCCTTCTGATAAGGGAGGGAGAGAATATTTGGTGCTTTTATAGCACCTTCCCTCTTGAGATCTCAAAGCACTCTACAGACTGCAAGCCACCAACCCACTTATCACCCCAATTTTACAGAGAGGGACTTGCCCCCGATCACACAAGTGATCTGTGGCCAAACCAGGAACTGAACCCACATCCCCCAGGCAGCCTTGGCACTGCATCAGGCTGCCCTACCCCAAGCTTTTGTCATCTCATCGCCTCCCTTAACCACAGCACCTTCCTTTCCACCTTCTTCATACCACAGTGCAAGCTTTCCCCAGGCACTGCTCAGTTCGCATGCCCAACTACTGACCTGGAGGAACCTGGCCGTCAGCTGCCTGTCTGTGGCAATGTTTTAGGGGTAGCATAGATGCTTGCAGCAGCGACGGAAGGGGGTTTTCTGTCGCTGTAGTAAATCCACCCCCTCAAGAGGCGGCAGCTAGGCCAACCTAGTGGTGTTTATGCTATGGCTTGGGTTGGTTTAAGTACATCGCTCAGGGATGGGAATGTTTCACAGCCCCGAGCGATGTAGCTGGGTCAGCCTAACTTTAAGGTGTAGACCAGGCCTCAGTGCTGTTGCTGGGCTAGTTGGTGAAGTCCTCCTGGACTGAGCTCTCCATGGTGCCCTGGAGTGGCTGCCCCAACGTGGCTCCTTTGCATGCATCTGCAGCTGTGTCGGGGGCCCAGCACTGGGGTGAAGAGTCCCTTTATTTTGCTTTGAATTTATTTTCCGGGAAGGGCAGTTCCCCAAGTGCTCCAGCAGACGGAGCCTCAGTTGGCCTCACTCTTGTTACCCATTTGCAATGGTGGCTTTACTGTACCATGCCCATCTCTCTAGCTCAGAAAGGGATGAAGACTACTGGCTCATTTCACATAGGCCAAACCCTACACCCCATATCCCTCACATGATGCTTTCCAGTTCTGGGAGAACATATGAGTATGTGCAGAGAGTAGTTTTTTCAGAGTTGAACAGTTGGGCAGCTTATGGTTAAAGCACAGGTCTGGGAGTCAGGAGATCTTGGTCCTAATTCCTGGTTCTGCCACAGACTCACTCTTTGATCTTGGGTAAGTCACTTAGTCCTACATTTGCAAAAGTGTCCTCTAGTTTGGGAGGCCACTTTGTATGCCTGACCAAGGAACACTCGGGTGCTACGTGGAGCAATCCAGATAGAGATTGCTGATGCTTTGAGATCCTGGGCTGGAAGCCATTACAGACACGGTTCTTAGTGTTATTGCTTTAGGCCAGCGTTTCTCAAACTGAGAACCTGGTTTTCCTAAGGAAGGCTCCAATCTCTAAGAATAATGGAAATCTACAGATATTTTCCTTCCTGTAGCAGTTTCAGTCTGCATTCAGCAAAAGCACAACTGCCCTCAGAGCCATGAATACTGAATTGACCATTTGGCTTTCGCTGAGTCCTAAGGGGGAATAATCAAGCAAGAAAAAGTAATCAACACACACATGCAGCGCTGTCCATGCACTGAAAACACTCTCCCAGAATGAGCAATTTTTTCCCCAGTGTTTCAAAGGTGGCTGGATCTCTTTGTTGAGCCTTAGGGGACAAATGCTACCTCAGAGTTGGAAAAACCCTCCCTAACTGCCTATCATCTCCAAATGGCTTTTCTTTGGAAACTGAACATTCAGAAGGTTATTTGTTGGAAATGGAGACTGCGGCCTCGAGGCATTACAGCGACAGGAATAGAATTCGACAGTGCGGGCTTCTTCAAAAGGCAACTTTCTGCCACAGATGCAGAACGCATTTCATCTCAGTTAAAGGCAAGAGAGCACCTAGCACCCAGCCTTGGTACCAGCCAGTCCTGCTCCTTTTGGCTTCTGGAGAGCAGGGCTTTCTCTGTCCTCCTGCCTCCTCTGCATCCCTACAGCTCTTGGTGTCCACCCTGATAGGTGAGGGAATGAGAATAAAGGTATGATTGCCGCTCAGCCTGCCCTCCAGGCAGAAAAGGGACCGGCTGTGCTGCTCAGGGGATCATATTCTCCGTGCCAGAAACATGAGTCGGTTTCAGTGGTTTGTTAACAGAGAGAAGCACAGCAGGGGCAGTGGAGTGGAGCAGCTAGCGGCAAAGGAATTAGTCATTAGAGCTGTGAAAAGAACAGATTTTTTGGTTCACTGGTAATCCTGAAATATCAAAAATAAAAAATTTGGATAGAACAGAATTTTTTTTTTTTAATTTTTCAGCAAATCAAAAAATCCAAGAGAATTTCATTTCAGGCCCAACAGAATGTTTCATATTTTTATTTCAATTTTACCCATTTTTAAATGTTGATTTTTTAAAAAAATTAAGTTAAGGAAATTTTGAAACTGAAAAAATTGAAATGTTTCATATTTAAATTTTTTTTAAGGGTTGTTTGGGTTTTTTTTTTAGCTGAACAATTTGGCAAAACCAACCCAAATTCTCCAAGTGTTTCGTGTCACCAAATCTGCATTTTTCGCCAGAAAAGTTTTTTATGAAAAGTGTCACCCAGCTCACTTAGCAATACCATGGAACTGAGCGTGTGCGGACACACACACACACACATACACACAGACACACAGACACAGACACACAGCCTCTACTATGGCCATTTAGAGATAAACAATAGCCACCTCTATATTTAGGTTGCCTGGCGCATTCCATTATAAAAAATGATTGCACCCTTTTCTTGAAGTGCTCTAACCCCTCCCTGGTTAGCAACAGGACCTTGGTGTTCAGAGATGGATGCTTCTGGGGTCAAGGAAGTGTCTTTTTCAGGTCTCATAAAAATCTGCCCAGATTTGCTTGAGCTGATGCTAAGCTGTCAAAGATTGCCACTCCCAGTTTGTGCAGCATCGTTGGCTTCTAGGTGTATGACAAAAATACTTATCACTCTAACCCACTGCCCACGCACAGCCTCAGTGTCTCATTGCGGCATGGCACAGGGAAGTCAAAATCCCAATGGAACAAGGACAAAAGGGATCATCCTCCCACCAAAGTACCCTTTGGGAATATGCACTGCACTGGGAAGCAGAACTTCTCAACTCATTTCTACTGACTGGTATTAATAAATCTGAACCTTTACAACCCCTTGTTTCCCATTCAATCTCAACTCTGCCCTCTTTTGAATAGGCATATGTAATACTTAATTACATGCTCACCTGCTGTTTGCTCCACAGGATGGACATTGCTCAGTGGATGAGGCAGCTGTTCAATGTTTTTTTTTCTCCTCCTCATTCATTGTGTTGTCCTTGCCTTATTTATTGCACACCATCCAAACCACACACACATTGTGGAATTATTGATTTCTTCATGGATTTTTCTGCAGCAATGTACAACCAAGTGTTTCCCACACATTAATGAATTTATCTTTACAACTCTGATGCAAGAAAGCAGAGTACTATCCTCATTTTACAAAGGGGGAAACTGAGGCAGAATGACAAAGTGACTGCTTAAGGCCACATAGTAAATGAGCAGCACAGCCAGGCTTAGAACATAGGGCCTAAGCTCCCTGGCCTTCCTCCAGATCATGCTGCTTTACTGCCAGAGGCATAGAGAATGAACAACTTCTGTTGACTTCAACTACCGTCATGTGTATTCAACAGGCCTCAGACATCTCCGGTTGGGCACCCAGGAAATGAAATACACGCCGTTAGTGGCCACTTGTGAAAATTTTAAGTGGCATTCTCATCACCACACAGGGGGCCTGTAGGTTAGCCAGGGTCAGAACTCAGTTCTCCAGAGCAGCATTCAATTGCTTTAACCAGGAGACGGTCCTTTATCTTCCTGCAGGCCCTTGCCTCATTCACTACATGCCTTCCAACGTCTACAGCAGATGAGACAGGAGTCATACAGACAACAGCCCCCTTCACTCCACAACCCTGCTTCAGCCCCTGAGCCCATCCTGTGCACTGAACAAGGCAGGGGTCCTGTGAAAAAAAATATAATTAAAGACTGTTGTCCTAATTTATATGCACAAGGGTGTTGAATTAACATTGCACAGGCAACCCCAATTCTGACATTTCCTAACCTTGGAGTGCTTGACTCTGCAACCTAAACAACATTCTTTTAATGTAGATTTTATGTCTGTAGTTAAATATAGACTATCCCTAAAGGGATGGACTCGTGCAGAACAGGGGGTAGGCAGGTTGGTGGGGATGACGTGGGACATCTCAGCCATATGGGAACAAACACTGATTGTCAACATGAAAAGTGACCTGGCCAAGTGTTTGCCCATGTGCCGTACAATGTAAGGGGAGGATATGAATGGGGGATCAAGATCTCAAAGTGACAGGATAGATCAGCTGGTTAGTAGCCTGGGAGAAGTGGGGTGATGCAGCAAAGGGGAGAGGAGCTGCCTACCTTGGACACTGACACAGGGCACATGGGCAGTCATGTCACCAGGATGGAGTGCTTTGTTTTTTGCACAAATGTGAGCTCAGTGGAACAACAGAGACATCACTGAGCTGATGTAGCGTCCAAACCACCTGGGCTCAACTTATACTCTGGCAACCCTCCTGAACACACTGGGGAGCAGGGGGGTCCTAGATGTTATACAGGCAGAGCTCCCCCCGCAGCTACATGGAGGGACAGCCCCAAGAAAGCAGAAGGAGAGGTGGGATGGAATTGAGATTAATGGCAGTGAGTTAGCTTAGCTAACACTGCAGAGTTAGGATAGGAGAAAAGAACAATAAAGGGACCCAGGTGGCTTTTGCCAAGGGTCCCACACCTCTGGGGCATTTAGGCAGCACCGATTAGGAACAAGAAGGCTAGGAGAAGGCTGGGGCTTTGAGCAGGAGGGCATTTACATTGTTTGGCTGTTGTCTGGGAGCTCTGCCAAAGCTCAGGGTAAGCAAGATGTGTCTAGAGATAGCGCAGGATGGCTCTCCCGCTGAGGCGGTGGAACGGCCTGCATAGCACGAGGCTACTGCAGAGCTCCTCCTAGGCATTAAAGCACTGATGCTGTATAAGGACTGAGGGTGCAGCTGGCGGGGGGGATTCTCTGGGGATCTAGTGACCACAATGACATTAGACTAGATAAGACTGAAGGCAAAGGGGTGTGTGTGTGATACAAATACCACTAATGGAAGCAACACAAACGTTCTACTCCTCGCAGCCTGTTTTCTCTGGCTAGCTAGGTCTGTGTATAGCAAACCTGTCCCCATAGGATCTGTGGTCCTACTGACACGGCTCTTGCCCTCCTGGTCTGTATACCAGTCTGTGTCCAGTCCACTCTGACCCAGCTCCCTTTTTGCCCAACCAGTAATTCCACAGCTCTTTTCATCTCTGCTACTTTCTAAATTCAAAGACTGGTAAATAACAGCCCCTTCAAGGACAGCACAGAGACCTAATTGATACAGAGTGGATAAAACTAGAAACGAGCCCAGCTCAAATCCTGCAATCCAAACATAACTCGAAGTTCAGGTAAGTTTGATACAACAATGTGGATTGGCCCAATCTCCAGCCAAAGACAGACAGGTTTGTGTTTCAGAGTTCAATTAACAAAATGAAGAGACCGTAAAAGTGCAACACAGGAGAACCTTGGCAAATGCAGACGAGCTATTTCCATGCCTAGAAACCTCTGCAGATCCAGTACAGCTAGTTTACTAACTCAGTTACAAATAAAAGAATACAATATTATTTAAAGCATGGAGAAAGAAACTAAGCATTACCCTGAGGCAAGCCATGGCTCCAGCTGATCCTTTCTCAGATGGCATGTCAGGCTGCCATCCCTATAATGGAGTCTGTGACCCTCTCTGACATTCCCCTTGGGAAATTGTCCCATCTTGTCTGTGGGGCCCAGTTCATATAAAAAGCCTGTTTCACCATGGAATAGATGGGTATTGGAACAATACTATGCCACCCTTATAGATCAGTCATCAGAATCCATCCTGACTGGTAAATGGCCATTTTCCCACAGCCCACCCGGCATCGGTGGGTGCTTAAAATTAATGTTTTACTGATGTTCCCCCCTCCCTCTGAGAGAAGCCAGGGGACTTCTCTGCAGGGAATCTGCAGCCAGATTATGGGCCCTCCACAAAGCCGGAGCAAGGCAAAGGGACTATTATAAAGGCACCAGGCAGTCTGGTCCTGAGTACAGATCCCATGAGGAGTGGAACTGGATAAGTAGGTCAAAGCCTGTTGCATCATTGCTTGGGGGTGCCCCAGTTCTAGGAAAACCAGTACACTGGAGAGCAACCAAAGGAAGGGCACAAGAGCTTGGAAGAAGTGAGGCACAAAGCAAGGAGAAAATAACTAACAGGGGTAAACTTAGCAGCACTGTGAGACCTCCCCTGGCAGTTCACTGAATTTGGCCCAATATTTGAAGAGACAAGCAAGGGTTGGGTCAAGGAGGGGGAAGAATCATTGATGGGGACCCAGGAAAGGAAGATCTAGGAGTAATGGGATAAAAGTGAAGCAAGGAGCTTAGTAAGATTCGAAAAGGGATTAGACACGTATGAATAAGGACAGCATCTGCAGCTCCATTAGCGCAGACAGAAAACATCCAAGGGCCATCAGGCTCCATGCCGCAGAGCATACGCCGCTCCCCAGCGGGGGTCAGGGTGAAATTGCCCCTGTGGTGCAGCACTGCACAATGAGGTGCATTAGGAGAGGTTGATGATTTCCTCAGAAGTATTTGGCACTAGCCACGGTCACACGATTAGATTGGCCATTGCTCTGGTGCAACGTGACAATTCTTATGTTCCTAAAGAAGGAAACTTTAGACTGGACATGAGGAAACATTTCATGATCATGTCAATTAGGCTCTGGAATAGTCTTGCAATCCTGGGAGCTATTCGCATTTAGACTAGACAAAGCTCTTGGCAATATTCCAGGGGGATCAATCCTGCATTAACAGGAGACTGACGAAGGGAATCTAATACAGGGAATTTCTTCCTTCTTTATATCCTAGGAAGCAAATATTTTGGCTGCTAAACATGCTGGTTGTGAGCGAGCGTGGAATTAAGTAGCACGTGGGGACTCCGCTGTAGAGAAGGGGAAGAGCCTTACAGCACCCTGGACAAATGACCATGAGAACCCAGCTCTCTGGTTAAGCGTAACCTGGGCAAGGGCAGCAGAGGCCAATGTAGGCATGTGGGCCAGCCCCCCCAAGCCCAGTTTTCAGAGAAGAATCGAGCTGCACACTGAGGGTCCCACAGCACTTCACAAACACTAAAGAACTAAGACTCACAGGCCCCTGGACTTTCCAGGGTCTGAGTGAAACCTCAGCAGATCACGATGTAGCCAATACCCAGCATTGCTCTGCACAGCTTGTTTAGTTTCCTGAAACACTTCACAGTTCAATGACTGATTTACGAAGTCCAGACTAGGATTTCTAAAGGCACCAATGACGTTCAATTTCAATGGGATTTGGGTGCCTAACACCCTTTGGGTCTTTGGATAAATCCCAGCCCCAACCAATGGTGGAAGGACAGAAATGAAGGAAGAGGGGCCAGAAAGAGAGGAAGGAGACTGGAGAGTCAGTGAGGTCAAACCGAGGGAGGAGCCTGTTCCGGAAAGCAGGGGCTGCCAGGGAGAAAGCTCTTGTGCCAGCAACGGTAAGGCTGTGTGGAGAGATTAGAAAGAGACCAGTGGCTAGACAAGGGAGAGGAGAGGAAAGAGTAGAACTACAGAAGAGCACTTTTCCAGCCATACCTGCCTCAGGAAGTGTAATGCACGGGGCTTAAAACATATGATCTGATTGCCCATGACTGGCTGGCTTCAGAGACTGTAACTTTACTATCCCTTAGCTAACCAAATCTCTCTTTTAGCTCCAGAGGCAATGGCTTGTGGTTTTGGTGCTGAAGGTAGGGAGCCATAGTTCACTCACTAGTGGACGAGGAGAACGGAAGAGCTTGGCTTGTTCAGCCTAGCAAAGCGCAGGGTGCATTGATCTGATTGTTCTGTCAGTACATCGGAGGGCAAACTCCAGGAAGGGGGAAGAGCTATTGATGCTAAAGGACAATGCTGGCCCATGAACAAATGGGGAGAAACTGGCCATGAACAAATTCAAGCTGGAAGTTAGAAGGTTTCTAACTGTCAGATGATGAGGCTCTGGAACAGCCTCCCAATAGAAGTTGTGGGAGCAAACACCTTAATTAGTTTGGAGACAGACTGGTCCAGTTTGTGAGTGGGATTGTATGAATGGGTTGCTTGTGATGGTGGGGGGCAGGGCCAGGCCACTCTGGAGATCCCTTCTGGTTCCTCTCCCATCTTCCCAAAATCTTGTCCTTCATGGCTTTAGGCGGTCACCTTCAGAGATCAGGAACAGATTTTCCCCTTCTCCCCCCATATTGTTTTGTTTTTGTCTCCTTCCACTAAAGCATCAGGAATGGCCATGGCTGGAGATGGGACAATGGGTGGGTTGGGCCAGGGCTCTGAGGGGGCCCCTAGCATTCTCCCTCTCTCAGGTACCTGGCTGGCTGGTTCTTGCTCACATGCTCGGGGTCTAACTGATCACCATGTGTGGGGTCAGGAAAGAATTTTTCCCCAGGTCAGATTGTCAGTGACCTTAGGAGGGTTTCAACCTTCCTCTGCAGCATGGGGCAAGGCTCACTTGCCAGGATTACTTGGGTGTATCTCACTTAATCAAGTCCCTGCCATTTCAGGGGCCTCAGGCACTGTTGCACCCCGGTCCCTCCTATCCTGTGGACTGTAAAACTTCAGTGTCATTTCGGTTGTTGGGCTTGGTGTCCAGGTGGCTGGGTGGTGCTGGTGGCCTGTGAGATGCAGGAGGACAGACTGGATGATCTGGTGGGCCCTTCTGGCCTTAAACTCTATGATTAATGGTTAATATTCAGCCTCTTGCCAGCAGTACTGCTGATTTCCTGCACCACTCTGCTTTTGTTTCTCTCTCCTCTGGCAGTACTGCAGGGAGGATGTGTCTGGTGCTGGACTACAAACTAGTTTCCTTCTAGCTTTACAGCCAGTTTAACAACCAGAAGTTCTTTAGTATAATCAACAGTAAAATTCTCCTTCTGAATCTTTAAAACCAGTAATAAAAACAGAATGGAAATGCTACAGAACGGTCATGAATGATGTCACTTTCTCCATGCATGTTGCTTGGCAGCCAAAGGCTTAGAAATGTCAGTTTTTAATTTCCAAAAAACCCCAAGCCCTCTGTTTTTAAATAGCATTCTCTGCAGCTCCATGCGGCGGGATGCTTCCCAGCACGTGAACATCCAGAAATGTGTGTGCTGAGAAAATGAGTGCAGCTCTCTGTTAAGTAGAGATGTAAAATATAAGCACTGATTAAGCAGAAGGCAGATTAAAAAAAAATAGAAGCAATCTGGTAAGGAGGAGGACTGGGGGACACGTCCAATAAACAGAAGGGAGGAAAGAAAAATTAGAGTATGTAACAAAACAGACAGAATGGAAAAAGAAATTATTGCAGTTCAGTCTCACTAACAAGCAAGACAGAAGTGCCGTGGAGTTAGGAGTCAGATTTAGAGCGACCTGCCCAGAGGAGCTGACCTGTCTTTGGCCAATGTCTGAATCTGAACCAAAATAACTGGTGCCTCTGCCTTTGCAAGGTGGCTCCCCCCGCAGTGTCAAGTGACCATCAAGAGGTTCAGAAGTTCAGGTCAGATAAGACCACAGGAGAAGATTTTCCAGAGTGCTAGTGACTAGAGGTGCTCAGCTAAAAGTCAGCTGGTTTTCCAAAGGCGGCTGATCAGCACTTTCTATAAATCAGACCCTTTCGCTGTGTCCCTGTTTAGGCAACCAAAAATGGAGGCATTCAAAATCACTAATCCCAGTGGAAAACTCTTAGCCTCCAGTGTTTGGGAGTGTAAAGCTGGGCTGGAAATCTCCAGAGGACACAGCTTTAATGCTCAACTTCTAACAATTCCGTGGGTCCAGTTGGGCTGAACACACCAGAGCCACCTCCTTTCTCTTTTCATCACATTCCCTTCCAGCCGAGGATGGAACCAGGAAACAACACATGTGGCAAAACCAGGCCTTCAAAAACGACAAGTCAGGCTCCAAAAAACCCATGAGATTTTAAAAATAATTAATGTTGGCATTTTTTATTGCCCTTTTGACATTCGAACCTTTAGATTTCACATTTCCAAGCTTTACTCCACAAATACGAGGGTTGGCCAGCCAAGACACTTGGGGTTTTTTTGGTTTTGTTTTTAATTAAAGCTAAGATTCTCACACAATCACATATGTAGCCTCTCATTTGGAGTTTGCCAGCTCCTAGAACTCTGAACTGAACATCTAGTCCGGGGTGCCCAACTCATTTCATATGGCAGGCCTGATCCAATATCCTGCCACTTGGCATTGGCCAGATTCAGCAAAAATGATTAAAATAGATATAAAGATAAACCATGTTGGTAATTCCTTATATTTATTTCAGATTTTAATGACTGGTACTGCTGCTCCCTGATACCTGGAATCTCTTGGCTTGAACCAGTGTATTACCATTTGTTGACATTTATGATGGAGAACAGTTGTTCACACATGTACACACTCTCACACATGGAAAGAATTCTTCACGCAAAGGACTTCCGTTTGGGATAATTTGATCCCAGCTATTGATAAAACTTGCACTTCATCACAGTGTTGCACACTGGCTTACAAACTCTCCTTCGTGGTCCCTAAAGTCAAAGAATTGTTCTTGAAATTCCTTTCTCAGTTCAATAATTTTGCCATGTACCTTTCTGTGGTGCCATCATGTTGAGTCCCAACAGTGTCATTGTAGTGATGTCAAGGAAGGAAAATGTGCCAGGTTATGCAAGGAAAGTTGCTTCTCCCATAGCTGAAGCTTAATTTCAAAGGTGTGAATGTGGTCACAACATTCTGTCACTACTTGGTTGTGCCCCTGCAGTCTTGTGTTGAGTGAGTTCACGTACACTGTAATATCTGCCATGAAAACAAGGTCTTGAAGCCATTCATTGTCCCGTAACTCAGTGAGATCTTTCCCTTTCTGACCCATGAAATGTTGGATTTCACCACACAATTCCAAAAGGGTTTCAAAACAGCTCCCCTATTTAGCCACAGAACTTCAATGTGTTACTGCTGTCCATGCTGAATGTCACATTCTTCCAACAGCTGGCGGAACTGCAGATGGCTGAGACCTCTAGCTCAAACAGAAATTATAGTTTTAACAAGCACATTGTCACATGATTCATTTTCAAAGCTTTACTACAGAGAGCTCCTTGATGTAAAATGCAGTGAAATCTATTAACCTGCTAGTTATGGTTGATAGTTTGCAATCTGGTCTTCATTTTGTTGTAATTCCAGCTTCCTGGCCCACCACTGAGGGAACCCTGTCTATGGCCAGACTTACAGCTCTTGTTCAGTTCACATCCAGTTTGTTCAGAGCTTCCACCAAGTTGCTAAAGAGGTCATTTGCTGATACTGTGTGTCTCGTTGGCACCAATTCTACAAGCTTCTCTGCCATACACAATTCTACAAGCTTCTCATCAACTCCACAAATGAATGCTGCCAGCTGAGACATGCCACTTATGTCTGTGCTTTCATCAACTGCAATTGAAAAAGCAGCAAATCACTTTGCTTTGTCCAGAAGTTGAGTGTTCAAATTCTCAGCTAAATCATGGATTCTCTCAGCAATTGTGTTTCTAAGGCTGATATTTGCAAAGGCTAGCTGGACATGCTGTTTCTGGACATGGACATGTTGTTTCTGCAGCTTTTAGCATGTTCAAAATCTCAAAATGGTTTCGATGATACAGCTGTTTCATGGGTAATCACACAGCTCACCTTAACAGCAGCATCACTTACATGATGAGTGTTAGTAAACACGAATTGTTCAGTGACTGTGCTAATTCAGAGTATTTATCGTCAAATAACTTTCCTGCATACTTATTATATTTCTCACCATGGCTTACTTCATAGTGCCTTCAAATGTTGTATTCTCTACCACAGTGACCTGTTGCATAGAAATCAAGCATGTAGACTTTGCATTCATGTCCACAAAGAAATACAAAATTCTCCATTTCTCTTGAAACACACAACACTCTTGATCTACCTTTCTTTTCCTGAAAAGGACATGGTGGCCACTTTTCACAAGCTGAATAAAGAAATGAAGGAAGGGAAGGGTAGAAAGAAAGCCATCCTCTCTTCTTTTTTTAAATTTTTATTTAGAGGGAAGTATGCCGGTCTACCGGTTGCAATATGCATTCGCTCTTTGACTTATTTGACGTTTCCTGTTCTTTGACTTGCCAGATTGGGATATCTACTCTCCAGCCGGTGGGCAAGCATTCTCCAGTGCCATTTCCCCCTTGCCCAGACATGTATCAGCTTCTGCCTGACTTATGCCTCTCCAGGCCATCTTAAATCCAACCAAGTGTTTCTACACCTATATGCAAGGTTTTGCTGGATTGCTGTGCCAGAGTCTGGTCTACACTTGGCTGGTAGGTTGCTGATTTATCCCTTCAGACACGCAAACAGAGAGCTCCTACCTCCTCGCCAGTCAGCCCCCAATGGAGCAACGCTCCCTTCTTTTCTCCCCACTCCAGGCCCAGCATTGGATGCAGGTCTAGTGGGACAGGGATAGCTGAACCCAAAGGTTTTGTTTAACCCCTGCTGTGCCAGGCGGCAGTTTCTCTGCTCCCTCACACACTCTAACTCTCTCTGCAAGCATGCAGTAAATGTTCCTTAGTGCACATTAATGAAGTCCTGTTTGAAACAGGACTACATCAATGCGCACTAGCAGGGTCAACACAGGGGAGTTAGAACACAACACACTGGTGTGATCTACAAATCACGCCCCATAGTGTAGACTCTGAGCTTGTTTAGACGTGCCCAGGGATTCATGGGAACTTTGCAGGACAGGATGAAACTGCTGTACGTCTGACAGCCATGCTGTAGTGGATTCTACTGCAACAATAATAGCAAGCAGAGCCCTCTGACCCTATTTCCCAGCACACTTGGAGTCAGGGGCAAGGACACTCTGGCCTAGAAACTCCTGCTGAGGCCAATAAGGAGGCTTCTGAGTGCGGTGATCTGGACAAGCAGTTTGCTGGGCCCAACCTGAGCCAGGGCTGCTCAGCCCCTCAGTGGGAAGGACAGCCTGACTCAAAGACAAATACGAGTTTTTGTTTCAGTTTGGAGCTCTGAAGTTCGGCTTCTCTCATGGCTCCTGAACAGCTCAGGGAGTCTGATTGACTCCCCTTCCACACAAATGGAGTCTCTGAAGTGCTCAGGGATTTAGTGTATGGGTCAGGCAATGCCAGCTCCGCATAGACCACTGTCCAGCGTGGCAGAATTCTGACCTGGTGCCGGCTACTGAGAGCCAGCCTAGACTCCCACAGGACTCCAGACCAGGGAGCCAGGAGAGGACCCTGCCCGCCCTGGGGCAAAGACACCATAAGGGAACCCTTTTGGTTTAAGAGGGACAATGTTTGCGGCAGTCTCCAGACTCATCCTTCAAACACCTCCCTTAGGTGCCAGGGAGGGAGCTGGGCATTATGAAGAATTGAATGTGTTGGGAGGTGAAAAATTTGTTGTTTTAGTGCTTATTAAGTTAACTGTAAATCATTCCTTCCCCAGATCCTATTTTCATGGTTTAAAAAAATCTCCCTTTGTTATACTATTAGTTTTCAAAAAAAGAAGAGGAGTGCTAGTGGCACCTTGGAGCTGTCGCTCACCAAAGCTTATGCTCAAATAAATTGGTTAGTCTCTAAGGTGCCACACGTCCTCCTTTTCTTTTTGTGAATACAGACTAACACGGCTGCTGCTCTGAAACCTGTTGTTCTTTTTCAGTGTGTTATTTCTTGCTGGGGTTTGTATTGATGCACTTTATTGCTTCTTGTGTACTGGATTCTATACTCCTGGCCCAATGGTGCCCTGGGACAGCCTGACAGATGCTTTGGAGACCTTCTGCCACCATCCTTGGGAAATTAATCTACTTCTGAATAGGCCATTACGAGATCTTTTCATCATATTCCCTACCTCTTCTCCTACAACATTTGGTCTGTCTTATGGGTAGTCCTACAGATATTTCGTACCTACTCATTTTCTTTTAACTTTTCTACTTAATTTAAAGGTGACCTGCAAATGATATATATATATTTTGGCTTCTCAGTGATGGATTAATTACCCTGAACAATGTGTTGGTTATGGATTTTTTCTACTTATGTTTTATCTTAAAACCAGAAGATCAGAGTTGGTATGTCTGTTAGATGTCTCACAAGATATGTTCCATGAGTTCACTTTAATTGATCAGGTTTCAGAGTGGTAGCCGTGTTAGTCTGTATCAGCAAAAACAACAAGGAGTCCTTCTGGCACCACAGAAACTAAAAAAATTATTTGGGCATAAGCTTTCGTGGGCTAAAGCCCACTTCATCAGTGCATGGAGTGAAAAATACAGTAAGCAGTATATATATATTACACCACATGAAAAGATGGGAGTTGCCTTACCAAGTGGGCAACCAAGTTGCCTTACCAAGTGGTCAGTGCTAACAAGGCCAGTTCAGTTAAGGTGGAAGTGGCCTATTCTCAACAGTTGACAAGAAGGTGTGAGTATCAGCAGAGGAAAAATTACTTTTTGTAGTGACCCATCCACTCCCAGTCTTTATTCAGGTCTAATTTGATGGTATCCAGTTTGCAATTAATTCCAGTTCTGCAATTTCTCGTTGAAGTCTGTTTTTGAAGTTTTTTTGTTGAAGAATTGCCACTTTTAAGTCTGTTATTGAGTCCGGGGAGACTGATTTCAGGGTGGTAGCCGTGTTAGTCTGTATCAGCAAAAAGAACGAGAAGTACTTATGGCACCTTAGAGACTCTCTCCTACTAGTTTTTGAATGTTACAATTCTTGAGTCTGATTTGTGACCATTTATTATTTTGCATAGAGACTGTCCGGTTTGGCCAATGTACATGGCAGAGGGGCATTGCTGGCACATGATGGCATATATCACATTGGTAGATGTGCAGGTGAACAAGCCCCAATGGTGTGGCTGATGTGATTAGGTCCTATGATGGTCCCTTGAGTATATATGTGGACAGAGTTGGCAATGGGGTTTGTTGCAGGGATTGGTTCCTTGGTTAGTGTTTTTGTTGTGTGATGTGTAGTTGCTGGTGAGTATTTGCTTCAGGTTGGGGGGCTGTCTGTAAGTGAGGACTGGCCTGTCTGTGAGAGTGAGGGATTGTCCTTCAGGATAGGTTGTATATCCTTGATGATGCACTGGAGAGGTTTTAGTTGGGGGCTGTAGGTGACGGCTAGTGGAATTTACTACTTTCTTTGTTGGGCCTGTCCTGTAGCAGGTGACTTCTGGGTACCCTTCTGGCTCTGTCAATCTGTTTCTTCACTTCACCAGGTGGGTATAGTACATTTTTTTAAATTGATCAGTTAGTGATGTTGACCATTTAGAAAAAATGTCCCTTCTCCAACATGTTAATGGCTATTTAACCTTAATGACTAACAAAAGAAAAGATGCTGTATACAGGGACTAAAGTCCCATCCTTGCTCAACTTGTGACTCTTGTGGTTTCCCTAGTTCTCCAGTTACCAGGCTAGATGGGACCTGAATGGCTAATGCAAAAACAAGCATAAAAAGAACCAACATTTAGTGCTTCCTTTATCGATCACAATGAAACAAACAAGCACTCCCATACATTTTTTTCCCACTGGCAGGACACTTTTACAGGAAAAAGAGGAGAGAAATAAGGGTCAGTTTTTCTGATTTCCCTGAAGACAGGCAAGATTCCTGAGGACTGAAACCAGCAAGCACAGCAGCCAGCAAGATCACTGAGCTATCACAGAGCAATTAGCGTAACATCAGTGTGGAGAAAAATCAAGAAACTTTAGAAGCTATTTTGTTAAATGAATTGAGAGAAAAGCCTCTCAAGGGGCATCATTTGATTAAAGCCTACCAGCTTGGGTTTAGGAGACTAGGGCCTTTCTCTGACATGCTTCCAGTTCCATGAGCAGGGCCAGTCAGGCAGAACTGCAGGGTCTCAATGCGTGGATGAGATGATGGTGATTGGAGGAGGGATTTAGGTTTATTAGGAGCTGTGGAACCTTTGGAGAAAGAAGGAGCCTCTACAGGAAGGATGGTACCACAATGGTACCAGATCACTGCCATGTAAAATTAAAAAGGTCATAGAGGAGTTTTTAAATTAAGGCCTGGAGGAAAATCTGACAGGTGCGGAAGAGCACACAGTTCAGACTGAGACATCCCGTGGGGGAGAATCTGTTAGCAGTGATTCTCTATATCCTAATAAAGAGGAGAGAGGTAGGAATGGAAGAGAAACAGTCAAATGAAAATGAGTCCCATTCAGTTACATCACATGAAGGCAGACAATATTGACAAATGTTATAAGTGCTTGTATACATATGTTAGAAGTCTAAATACTAAGATGGGTGACCTTGAGTGCCTGGTATTAAATGAGAATATTGATATAACAGAAACTTGCGGGAACAATGGTAATCAATGGGATGCAGTAATGTCAGGGTACAAAATATATAGGAATAACAAAGTTGGCCATGTTGGTCGGGGAGTGGCACTATATGTGAAAGAAAGAAAGCATACAGTCAAAGATAGCAAAAATCTTAAATGAATCAAAACAGTACCATGAAATCTCTTTGGATAGAAATTCCATGTCTGAATAGTAAGGGTATAGCAGTAGGAATGTACTACTGACCACCTGACCAGGATGGTGACGGCGATTGTGAAATGCTGTGGAAGATTAGAGAGTCTACAAAAACAGAAAATCCAATAATAATAGGGGATTTCAACTATCCCCATGTTGACTGGGAACACATCACCTCAGGACGGGATGCAGAGATAAAAATTTCTGTACACCTGTCACTTCTTGGAACAGCTAGTCCTGGAACCCACAAGAGGAGAGGCAATTCTTGATTTAGTCCTAAGTGGTGCACATGATCTGGTCCAAGAAGTGACTATAGCTGAACCACTAGGTAATAGTGACCATAATGTAATTAAATGTAACATTCCTTTACGGGGGAAATACCAATGAAATCCAACACAAACATTTAACTTCAAAAAGGGAAACTACACAACAATGAGGAAGCCAGTTAAATGGAAATTAAAAGGAACACTTACAAGAGTGAAATGCCTGCAAGTTGTATGGAAACTTTTTAAAAAACACCATAATAGAGTCTCAAACTAAATGTCTACCCCTAATTTAAAAAAAAACAGTAAGTGGACCAAAAAAAAATACCACCATGACTAAGCAACGGAGTAAAAGAGATGGCTAGAGACAAAAAGATATCTTTTAAAAATTGGACGTCAAATCCTACTGAGGAAAATAGAAAGGAATATAAATTCTGGCAAGTCAAGCGTAAAAGTATAATTAGGCAGACCAAAAAAGAATTTGAAGAGCAACTAGCTAAAGACACAAAAACTAACAGCAAAAAAAGAATTTAAGTAGTTCAGAAGCAAGGTCCTGCCAAACAAACAATCAGTGGGGCACTTAAGGAAACCATTGCAGAGAAGCTAAATGAATCCTTTGCAATGGTCTTCACTGTAGAGGATGTGAGGGAGATTCCCACACCCGAGCCATTCTTTTTAGGTAACAAATATGAGGAACTGTTCCTGACTGAAGTGTCAATAGAGGAGGTTTTGGAATAAATGGATAAACTGAACAGCAATAAGTCACCAGGGCCAGATGGTATTCATTCAAGAGTTCTGAAGGAACTCAAATATGAAATTTCAGAATTAACTGTGGTATGTAATCTAATGCTTAAATCAGCCTCTGAATCAGATGACTAGTGGATAACTAAAGTGACACTTTTTAAAAAAGTCTTGAGAGTTGATCATGGTAATTTCAGGACAGTAAACCTAACTTCAGTATCAAGTAACTTGGTTGAAACTATAGTAAAGAATAGAATTATCAGATACATAGATGAACACAGTAGGTTGGAAAAGAGCCAATGTGGCTTTTGTAAAGGGAAATCATGCCTCACCAATCTATTAGAATTCTTTGAAGGGGTCAACAAACATGTGGACAAGAGTGATCCAGTGAATATAGTATACTTGGATTTTCAGAAAGCCTTTGACAAGGTCCCTCACCAATGGCTCTTAAGCAAACTAAGCAGTCATGGGATAAGAGGGAAGGTCCTTTCATGGATCAGTAACTGGTTAAAAGATAGGAAACAAAAGGTAGGAATAAATGGTGAGTTTTCACAATGGAGAGATGTAAATAGGGGAGTCCCCCAAGAATCAGTACTGGCACCAGTGCTGTTCCACATATTCATAAATGATCTGGAAAAAGGGTAAACAGTGAGGTTACCAAGTTTGTAGACAATACAAAATTACTCAAGATAGTTAGGTCCAAAGCAGACAGTGAGGAGCTACAAAGAGATCTCACATAACAGGGTAACAAAATGGCAGATGGAATTTAATGTTGATAAGTCCAAAGTAATATACATTGAAAAACATAATCCCAACTATACATACAAAATGATGGGGTCTAAATTAGCTTTTACCATTCAAGAAAGAGATCTTGGAGTTATCGTAGATAGTTCTCTGAAAACATCTGCTCAATGTGCAGTCGCAGTCAAAAAAGTGAACAGAATGTTAGGAACCACCAGGAAAGGGATAGATAATAAGACAGAAAAGATCATAACACGACATATAAATTCATGGTACGCCCACATCTTGAATACTGCATGCAGTTCTGGTTACCCCATCTCCAAAAAGATATATTAGAAATGGAAAAGGTACAGAGAAGAGCAACAAAAAATATTTGGGGGATGGAACATTTTCCACACAAGGAGAGATTAAAAAGACTGGGACTGGTCATCTTGGGAAAAAGACAACTAAGCCAGTGGGAGCGATGTGATAGAGGTCTATAAAATCATGAATGGTGTGGAGAAAAATTGTTATTTACCCCTTCACATAATACAAGAACTAAGGTCACCTAATGAAATTAATAGACAGCAAGTTTAAAACAAACAAAAGGAAGTATTTCTTCACACAATGCAAAATCAACCTGTGGATCTCATTGCCAAGGGATGTTGTGAAGGCCAAAAATATAATAAAATAATGAGTTAAGTTCATGGAAGATAGATCCATCAATGGCTATTACCCAAGATGGTCAAAGATGCAACCGCATGCTCTGGGTGTCCCTAAACTTCTGACTGCCAGAAATTGGGAATGGAGGACAGGGACTGAATCACTCGTTAAGCTCCCTGTACTGTTCACTCCCTCTGAAGCATCTGGTACCAGCCACTGTCAGAAGACAGGTTCTTGGGCTAGACGGACTATTGGTCTGACCCTGTATGGCCATTCTTATGTTATGGCCTGTTGTAAGGGGACAATGTCAGTGGCTGGTTAGGCTAGGTCCAAAATTTAACTTACAGGCATTATAAAAACCTAACTGAAATTGTGTTTAATCTCCATCTTAAAATTCAGTTAAAACTAGATGTCACAGGTCAGGGCATCTGTACCTGTATTCCCCCCTCTGCGGTCCAGCAAGGACACCCACTCAAAGGCTTTTGGTTCTCCTTTACCTCTCTTGGGGGGAGAATGTAGATGTAGGCATCTTTCTCCCTCCGGACAGGGGTATTTTCCAGATTCCCTACTTACATTGTGAGTTCCCCAGCAAGTCAGAAGGCCTAAACAGGCCAGCTTTGCTTTTCTCTTCAGAGGCTATAAACAGCGGAATTGCCCACAGTTTTATGTTACCACACAGCCTTTTCTAAGTAAGTACATTTATTCTTAAAGCATTACAGAGAAAACCTATTAAAGACAATAAAAGAACCTACATGCATGCTAATAAGCTCACTAGAGATCAGCCTCCCATCTCCATAGGGGCTGTAGTTAGTGTCAGTCCTTCCAACCTTTCCCTAAGGATTGGGGCCTGCCCTTCGGACAGAAGTGCCTGCCCATTTGCTGGATCAGAAAGCAGGCCCTGAAGCAGTTTAAATTCAGGCTATTCATCCAAAAATCCTTTCTTGTCTGTTGGTTCTTTAGAGAATCCACTCTGAACCAGTATATGTGAGCCTCTCCAGGTGGTGGTAGCTCTCCAGAGATGATACAGCTTGAGCAAATTTGCCTCACCATCCCTCACTGATCTTAGTTCCTGGAGGGTTGTGTTCCCCCTCTCCCTTGGAATTGAATACAATCCCTGGCCCACAATGATCCATTAACTTAATTCAATAAGGTTTGTCCAGGATATTGCAGGAAATTGCCATGGCTCTCACACCATGTTCTTCATTACAGCTAATCATCTCTTTGCCATGTTGGGGTCTCATATTATTTTTACAGCATTCAGAAGCATGCTCATCAGTCACTTTTTAAAGAGCAAATAAAGAGATGTGGTAAAATGTTCACAAGTGCCTAAGTTATTTAGGTTTCAGAGTAGCAGCCGTGTTAGTCTGTATTTGCAAAAAGAAAAGGAGTACTTGTGGCACCTTAGAGACTAACAAATTCATCTGAGCATAAGCTTTCATGAGCTACAGCTCACTTCATTGGATGAGCTGTAGCTCACGAAAGTTTGTGCTCAAATAAATTTGTTAGTCTCTAAGGTGTCACAAGTACTCCTTTTCTTTAAGTTATTTAGGAGACTAAGTCAATGGGACTTAGGCGACTAACTCACTGAGGCACTTTTGAACATTGTACTCACAGTCCCTGCCCCAAAGGTCTCACAGTTGAAGGTCCCAGTTCAAGAAAGGACTTAAGCATGTATTTAAGTGGTGTCCTAAATAGTGATGCTTTCCTGAACTGGGGCAGTATCCTGCAATCAGATCCCTGCTACCATGTGGGACATGAGTATGGATCCAGCTCCAGGGTCAGGGGTCAATTTGAGACACAGTTCAATGAGCAAGGGGAACAGCATGGGGAGATGTAGTGAGACAAGACAATGGTTAATAATAAAGTGACCAGGAAATGGTGACCATTTGCAAGTGCACATCCGGATAGTTCCGTTAAATGAATTTATTTTTTTAAGGGAGGGGATGAATTAACTCACTTCTTATCACCCAGTAGCACACCAGAGGTGAGCTTTGATGAGGAATTTGAACAAGGAGCGTGTAGTGGCTTGGCAAGAAGGGACCGGTGCAATGTTCCAGGCATGAAGACAGCTTGGAATAAGGTGCTGACACAGGAGGAGAAGGAAGCCAAATAACTATTCCCTTATAATGCTGTAAACCCAAACCCTGCAGCATTCTCCTAGCGGAGAGTGAAACCAACGATGAACAAAGCATAACTGACCAGCACAACTGCTGAGTCTAAGGTGAATCAGGTGCAAAAAACTTAACATAAGGGGTGGAGAGAATTAGATTTTTACAATTCTATCTATTTCAGTAGCCAGCATGGGTTCTTTGCAACATGGGTAAGAACCGCTCTCTTTTAAAGACATGATTTTCATTTTAACAATGTCCCTTTAACGAACTTGTTGGAGTTTTGTGTCTTGGCTGCCACAGTAGACAAAAGAGTTGTAGTGGGTGTTGTTATATAATGTACTTGACGTATCACAAAGCATTTGGCTTCGTGGGATGATTCTCACAACTGGAGTGCTAACACTGATGGGTGAGATCTCCATAGGAAGGATAGAAAGGAAGGAAGAGATGAAGGGGTGCTGTTGCCTGTCAGAAGTGTCTACAATGCCAGTGTAACACAAACCAATGCTGAAAAAGCTGGGTTAAGGGAAAAAGAAAAGGGGAAACCACAGTGAGGATCTGTTAAGCCCATAAGAACTCAAGGAGAATTAAAATTCCCTGTACCAACTACACTGAAATAACACACTAATGCACTCATGCGGGGGGAAAGGGGGACTTCAGACAGCTATGGGGTGAGGTTCAAGAAGGACAAGTACAGAATCCTGCACTTAGGACTGAAGAATCCCATGCTGGGAGGCTGGGGACCAACTGGCTAAGCGGCAGTTCTGCAGAAAAGGAACTGAGGATTACAGTGGACGAAAAGCTGGATATGAGTCAGCAGTGTGCCCTCGTTGCCAAGAAGGCTAATGGCCTATTGGGCTGCATTAGTAGGAACATTGCCTGTAGATTGAGGGAAGTGGTTATTCCCCTCTGGCACTGGTGAGGCCACATCTGCAGTATTGTGTCCAGTTTTGTGCCCCCCACTACAGAAAGGATGTGGACAAATTGGAAACAGTCCAGCGGAGGGCAACAAAAATGATTAGGTGGATGGGGCATATGACTTATAAGGAGAGGCTGAGGGAACTGGGCTTATTTAGTCTGCAGAAGAGAAGAATGAGGGGGGATTTGATAGCAGCCTTCAACTACCTGAAGGGGGGTTCCAAAGAGGATGGAGCTCGGCTGTTCTCAGTGGTGGCAGAGGACAGAACGAGGAGCAGTGGTCTCAAGTTGCAGTGGGGGAGGTCTAGGTTGGATATTAGGAAGCACTATTTCACTAGGAGGTTGGTGAAGCACTGGAATGGGTTACCTAGGGAGGTGGTGGAATCTCCATCCTTAGAGGTTTTAAGGCTCAGTTTGACAAAGCCCTGGCTGGGATGATTTACTTGGGATTGGTCCTGCTTTGAGCAGGGGGTTGAACTAGATGACCTCCTGAAGTCTCTTCCAGCCCTAATCTTCTATGATTCTATGTTTCTATGATTCTGTACAGCAACCAGGCATCACAGAGATAAGAGAATAACTTCATGACCCATAAGTAGTAAATCAAACAGGGAAGAAGCCAGCCTTGACTGACCTCTTATCAATGGGGAGGAGCTAAGTGAGATTGTGAGGGTTACAGGGAAGCTGGGTGCTAGGGACTATAACCACTTTAATTCAATATACCAGGGAATATGGTTAACAGAACTCAGCAGGATCAGGACACTATATTTCATGAAAGCACATTTGGGCCCTGGTGTGTCTGTTACAGTGGGAAGAAGTATTATTATCTATAAAGACCAAAGAAGTATCCTAATCCTACATCATAATTTAGGAGTCACAGAGCTGTCAGTTGTCACACGCCTCCTGAAAGCGTGGGGCCCACTGCAACTACATAGGTGACATAGGCTAAAGGTTGCCATTGGCTGTGCTCCAAACATGCGTACACATGCACACACACAAGCAGGGCTGGCCTTAGCCCTGTCATACAACCAGTAGGGCTACACAGGGCCCCTTATTTCTGCTTGGGCCTGCAGCATGTCTACACCCGGTGTCTGCCAGCCAGAGCACCAAGCTGACTGCAGAGCAGGCTCCCCACTCTCCGCCTGGGAAGGAGGTGTTTCAGTTCCATTCTTTCCTTCTCAGCCCTTGTGGGGGCTGCAGAGCCTCAAACAGGTGTGGGGCAAAGGTGGGGTCACGACAGTCTAAGTGGGAATCAGAGACTGGCAAGAAGGGACATGGGAAAATTGTCCAGCCGCAGGCAGGGAGAGACCTACATGGGCCCCACCAAACCTAGGGTCAGTCCTGCACACACCAACTCTTGCTTACCCGGATTGGTTTGTCCTGGGAGCCAGGTGGGTAGCCACTTCAGTAACTCCAGAGTTCCTCAGTATGGCAAAAGGGTCCACAAGGATGAATGAGAGAGAGGAAAGGCTTCAACTCAGAGCCTGATGGGATGCCTGCTGGAATAGCAACAGGCTTGGTTCTGTCTCAGCTGGTCCTACTGCTTTGTGTGCCTAGATTTCTAAATAAACATCCCCACCAGGAGCTCTAGGAGAGATCAGGGATTTCCCTGCAGAGAGAGGAGAGGGGAGGAGAGAAAATTAATGAAATCAGGCCGCTGTGGACCCTTGAGTTTGAATGGCCATTCCGTTCACAGTCCTACGTGGCAAAAGAAGCCAACAGAGTCACTCTTGCAATGGTGGAGAGGGGCTGACTGCTGCAACTCACAATGTGGCCCTTAAAGGAGAGCCGGGGCCTGGGTACATCCCCATGGGGGAGATCCCTCTTGCAATATCCTCTTTAAACAGGATACGGAGACACAAGGTCTGATTCTCCATTGCTCTGCACCACGTGCAGCTATTTACACCAGTGCAAAGTGGGTAGGAAATTCTACCAAATCCAAATGGTAACAGACAAGGTGAAGAGCAATGGAGAATTTGGCACCCAGGATAGATTCCTTGGGTTGTCCATATGCTGGGCCACTTTGAACCAGGAAAGATGCAAGTACACTCACTCTGTCACCTACCATAAAAAGTTACTGACAATAGTCACTTTAAAATGACAGATTTTTTAAAAAAGAGGACGTTGATTATAGATCTGTATTTAAGAATGGGATTTTTAAAGGAGACTAAGGGAGTTAGGTGCTCAAATCCCATTGGAATTCCATGGGAGTTGGGAGCATACATCTTTTAGGATCTTATGAAAATCGCAGCCTAGAAGCACTTAAGGCTTGTCTTCACGCCGAAAAAGCCTGGTATAGGTAAGTTAATCCTCTTTGGAAATGAGTTACACTAAAGTGGAATAAAAGTGACTATGGGGGAGTTAGTATGGAATAGCTGTTTCACCTTAAATTCACACCCTAGCTATTTCACACTGACTTCCCTGGAAATTCCCTGAGTAGATGAGCCTTTATACAGGGCTAATAATATCTTCCTTCATGAATCCATTCTGGGCCATACAGCTCCCCCTCTAAATGCAGACACCTGATCTCTTTGGGGCTGGTCTAATCTTTCTACATAGGAGGAATGCCTTAGAGCATTCTATGTTCCCCAATGGCACCTGTAGGGTACTGAACATCCTGGGGGTGCGTGTGATTCATGCATGTGCTCATGAGTTCCCTTTCCCTAGAGGACTTTCTATTAGTCCTGAAGTGATTTCCCCTTTATAGGGCCTGAGTCAACGCCCGCTGAAGGCAGAGAAAGGATTTCCATTGACTCCAGTGAGCGCTGGAGCAGACCTGTAGCTTGGAGAGATGACTTTAACTCCTTGCCTAATCAAATTAATTGCAGACTTGTACAACTTCTGTTTCTAGTCATCCCTGTCCGTTTTTACAGAAGCCGTCATTTCAACCAGCAAAAAATATAAAAAAGCCCATAAATCCAGATTCTGTATTAAAGAGACTGATCAGACTAAGGCCAGGGGCAGCAAAACAAGACTTTTCTAAATTATCTTGCCATTTTTATTGACCGTCTTCCCCCCCCACCCTCGCTTTTTTTTTTTTTTTTTTGCCTTTACTGACAGTCTGTAAATTTACTGACGGCTGGAGCCGCCTGTAGGGGATCGGGTGGATTAAAGAAGGCAGCCCAGCTGTGCTTTTTGCTTCTGCTGAGACTATTTTCCCCATTCATTCTTACCCCAACCCCAGTATCTTCGCTAGAGGTATCACCTGGCACTATGGCCTGATCCAAAGCCCATTGAAGCTTTCCATTGACATCAAATGGCTCTGGATCAGGACCTGTATCTTGAAGCAGCCTTTTCCTATCATTTAACTCTTCCTTTCCTTACTCACATCATGGCTGGCTCTTTTAGCAACATTTCCTTTAGCCAGGAGGGCAGCAGGCATGAAGGACAACACTTAAGTTTTCAAAGGCTGCCATTAACGCTGCTTTTGGGACTGTCCAGGACTGGGTGTTGTGAAGTCTTGTCTATGCTTGGGAAAATTACAAAAGAAGCTACCTACCATTGCAGCCGTCAGTTCTGCTGAATGGGTGTCAGCACCACGGGCAGTTCTCAGGTAACGAAATCTCTTGCTCCCAGTTTCTTTCTTATCCAACTTTTTTTTTTTTTAAACACAGAATCATAAAAATGCCAGAAGCCACATAAGTCTTGACTATACTATGGTCCCCATCAGCACTAATGCTGATTTGAATAACTTCTTGAAACTGGTTGTTTAATCCTTGCCCTTTGGTGTAGGGGCATGCATGCCTTCTTTGGCTCTCTTAGGGCATGGTTAAGTAGCCACCATGCTGAGGTTAAGGAGTTTAGGCTGGGATCATCAAAAGAACTTCAGAGAATTAGATGCCCAGATCCCACTGAAATTCAATGGGATTTGGGTGCCTAAATCCTATTGGCTTTTGAAAAGCCCAGCCTTAATTCCCTTACTTTTGTCTTTAGCAGAGCTGGCTGACAAGTTTCAGATGAACAGTTTATTCACCGAAACAGCTTTTTTTGGTCAAACTATTCACAAATTTCACCCGATTCGTTTCGGCTGGGAAAAACTTTGCCCTGGCCAGCTTCAGATGGTCATATGTCTGTATCTGTGTCCTTATAACCTTTAGCCAAGTGGCTCCTGCAAAATAAAAACTCATTTTCTTACTAGTTTCACACACTATCATTGTCCGCATCCAGAGGCTGGTTAACGTAACCTTGCTCTATTTGGACTCTTACGATTTAGGATTTGTATCCCTACTGCTCAGTCCTCCTTAGTCAGGAATGGCATGTCATTAGATCCTTTGGGATCTTTGAGTTGTATGGCTTCTTCCCCACCTTTCCACTCCATTGGTCCTTCCTGTATAGGTGACAGCCAGGTGTTACTGTGCCGCATTAATTCCTCCCTTCCACCATGGCTTAGCTCCTCTCCCATAGCCAGACATCACCAGTGTTCACATTTCAGCCTCTCGTGCTTGCAGAGAGACACTTGCCATGTTGATTTTTGGAGCTCCACTGGGGTGAAACGGATGTCCCTCGTGCAATCTTTCACACCGATGGAAAGTAGAACTGTTACTCCCCATTCACCTACTCTGCATAGGTATAAAGAAGCCCTCCAGCTGCAGGGCCCAGAAGAACCCCAGTGCCCTCCCTGCTCCACTCCAGATCACAGCTTTCCTCACCACCAGTAAGAGCTCCCATCACCATGCCCATGTTATACCTGGGTCTCCTCCCAGCAGCCCAAAGTGCTGCCACGCTTTAACGTAGGCCATATCACCTTGGAAGGGGGCACGTTTCAGCACACAGACTCAACCAGTGAGGCACATGCAGCGGAGGAGAAGGAAAAGGGAAAAGTTTGACATTCCTGATGCACATCAAGAATGAACTACTGGCCAGGGGGATCCTCATTCATTTCTAACACTACTTCTACACTAGTGTCAGTGGGAGGACAGAGGGAAGCCCAGGGGAGTGCTCTGGGATTCAAGCCTTCTGCACTGGTCTCTCCTTTGCAGGTATCAGCAGTAAGAGTTTAGTCATGCTAATTTCTCCAGATTCAAGGTGGAGGGGTGGGGGAAGGTGGAAAGAGGGATGGTCCAGTGGTTAGGACATTAGCCTAGAACTTGGGAGACATGGGTCAAGTTCTGCTCTGCCACAGACATCCTCTGTGACTTTGTACAAGTCCCTTAGCCTCTCTGCTTCTGTTCTCCATCTGTAGAAAGGGGATCCTTGCACTTCCCTACCTCATGGGGTGTTGCAAGAATAAATACATGGGTGATTGTGAGGTGCTCGGAGGCTACAGTCATGGGGGCCAGGTAAGTATCTAAGACACACAGATCACCAATGTATCCCAGAGCATTTATGGAAAATGGTAGTTTAACTTAATTTAATATAATTTAAAGAAACAACAAGGAGGAAATAGTTGTATAGAGGCTGTGATGGGTTGGATCACAGAAACCCCCTTGGGAACTGCCAACTAATGTGCCGAGAATACTTCTTCCCCTGCTTTCCTGCCCTGGCAGCTTGGGACTTCAGTGCCCTGCCTACGTTGAGCCAGACCCACTAGTCTGCTGCTTAACTGAAAGCAGCTTAAGAAGTGTTCATGTCTTTAACACTCAGATGCTCAACTCTCAATGGGGTCCAAACTCCAAATAAATCCGTTTTACCCTGTATAAAGCTTATACAGGGTAAATTCAAAAATTGTTTGCCCTCTATAACACTGATAGAGAGATATGCATAGCTGTTTGCCCCCCCCCCCAGGTATTAATACACACTCTGGGTTAATTAATAAGTAAAAAGTGATTTTATTAAATACAGAAAGTAGGGTTTAAGTGGTTCCAAGTAGTAACAGACAGAACAAAGTGAATTATCAAGTAAAATAAAATAAAACACAGAAGTCTAAACCTAATACAGTAATAAAACGGAATACAGATAAAATCTTACTCTCAGAGATGTTTCAATAAATTTCTTTCACAGACTGGATGCCTTCCTAGTCTGGGCACTTTCCCCTCGTACAGCCCTTGTTCCAGCTCAGGTGGTAGCTAGGGGATTTCTCATGATTGCCGCCTCTTTGTTCTGTTCCACCCACTTATATATCTTTTGCACAAGGCAGGAATCTGTTGTCCCTCTGGGTTCCCACCCCTCCTTCTAAATGGAAAAGCACCAGGTTAAAGATGGATTCCAGTTCAGGTGACATGATCACATGTCACTGTAAGACTTCATTACCCACTCGCCAGCCCACAGGTATACAGGAAGACTTACAAGTAAAACAGAAACATCTACAGACAATTGTCCTGGTTCATGGAAGCCATCAAGATTCCAAACCACCATTAATGGCCCACACTTTGCATAACTACAATAGGACCTCAGAGTTATATTTCATATATCTAGCTTCAGATACAAGAGTGATACATTTGTACAAATAGGATGACCACACTCAGTAGATTATAAGCTTTGTAACGATACCTTACAAGAGACCTTTTGCATGAAGCGTATTCCTGTTACTTTATATTCACTCATTAGCATATTTCCATAAAATCATATAGAGTGCAACATCACAGAGGCCTCCTCCCTAAAGCTATTATAACCATATCCCAGTTTATGTTGGAGTTTAGTACCGGACGTTCACTTGCCTTTTAAAAATAAACACACCACTGGCACTTGGAAGTTTCTAGGATGTTTGTGGGTGGCACTGGAGGGTGTGTTGGGGGTGGAGGGGGTATTTCTGGCTGAGGAATGCAGTGTGCATCTGGCTGGGGCCTGTGAGCGCTAATTACTAGATTCATAGAGTGGTCCTGTATAGCACATCAGCATTTTCCCAACTCCACAAACAGCCTAGACTTCTGGCATAAGCCCTTGAAAACAACAGAGGGAAATGGATTGCTACCCAGCCGAGGTAAGATGAATGGGTTACGTATCCCAGCCAGCAACTACCTGCTTAGCATATATATGAACAAAAGCCAGCTGAATGGAAAATGGCCTGCTGGCCTCTGCCCATCTCTGCTGTGCAGTAGGGCTCCTGTGCTGAGAGTGCAGCTCTCTGTGGGGAGTCCAACACAAAGCCCTACAGCAACACCTTTGTCTTGGTGGAGCTGCAGGTCTTTGGACGGCACCTGGTCACCCTAGCATCACTTGGAGTGCAGAGAACAATAGACTAGCTGTTCTGAGAAAGAAGGAAATAATTGCACTGGGGGTTCTGTGACATCGTAAACAGTTTTTTATTATGCCACCAGAGCACTTGAGATTCAATTAATGCCACGTGTCTCATCCTGGCTCATTTGTTGTTTGTTCACGCAGTGTGCGGGCTGGAGAATGTTTACTTTAATTAATGCAATAACTACGTTAGCAATGATTGAATGCTGGGTCCAATTCTATTCTCATTCAGATCGGTGTAAACCCAGATTAATTCCCTGACTGCATGGAGCTATCCCTGCACAGAAGAGAGCAGAATCTGGCCCAGTTACTGTAAGATAGAAGGTTAAAGGATTTTAGTTACTTTCAAAGGTAGACAAAACTGTAACAATACCCTAAATTTGTAGAGGATCACAAAGCACTTTACAAATGATACATAAATCACTGCACCTACCTCTGGGGTGGGAGACAGCCGCTGTTGGATTGCAAACAGTTTAAGATAAAAAATGGAGAATATAGTTCCAGACAGCAATGCAGCAAGAACTGGAGACTGCAGAATGCAGATACTCAAGTTGACATTTGATCAGGACCCTGGGACCAGGTTAGTGCCCCCAATTCTTGCACAAAGTGCCATTCAGTCTCAAGTGGGCAAAGCCTCCAGTTCCCACCTGCTCTTTAAGTGTGCAAGAAGTGACAGGTGAGATGTCTTCAGGTCTGGCTGAAGTCATGTGTGCTTATGTAACTGACAGGCCTGAAACCTCAGTTTTCTGAGCTGGTGTCTAAGCAAGGAACGTCTCAGTCAGACAGACTTGTGAAAGGAACAATAGCATGGAACGAGGTTCCTGAGGTAACTGCCTCTCTCCAGGGCCCATGGCAGGTGCATTCAGCGATCAGCCTGAGGCCAATTTCCTGTAACAAATATTTTCTGACTAGCCACTTGGGACAAAAATATAATGGTTTCAATAGAGCAGTCTGTCTAAAATGGCAGCGTTTACCTTAGGATTTGAGCCACCCTGTTCATCACTCAAGGCTCAGTCCGCTGCCCAGGCATCTCCCATCAGCAATGATGCCACCCTGGTCGCCCAAGTCAACTCCTCCCAGCTGGCAGCAGTGGTCATGCTCTCAAAGTTTGGAGGAAGGCCTCAGGGTCATCTGGGCCCAGCTTCACCAACCCAGTAGCCGGCCTGAGCTATCCTCCCCAGGACCAGCGGGAACCGCTCTTGTTGTTGAGCAGCAAACTGCCTCTTGCTGCTGCTGTCGGCTCTCCATGAGTGGCAGAAGAGTTGCCTAGGTCTGCTTCTGTCTGCTCCCATTGCTGCTGTGCCACCGCTATCGGCTATAGCATGTCCTCCGCTTTTCCCATTTGTACAAAACGCCCCATGGGGTGGCCCGCCAGACAATCCCTACCTGCTGTCACTTTGGCCCCTGCTGCCTCAATTTCCCCTCAGCTCTAGGGGACAATCAGTGCTACATTCTCCACCACGTGTAGGCCTGCTGGCCTCTCTCCCTGCAGCCCAGGAAGGTCTAACACCACAGCCAAATCTCTTTCAGGACCTCCCCTCAGGGTCCGGGTTATTCATTCAAACAAACACAAAACAAAGCTATTCCCCAACCCACACAGGCTGCAGGGGTCAGAAGCCTTTGACTCTGCACCCAGGCCAGTCACAGGAGCCAACTCTCCTCTTGTAGCTCTCCTCCAACTGAGCAATATCTGCCCCTTATAGGGATCACCTGACACCTTCCCAGCTGGGTCTGACGATGGGCCTAGGCCCAAACACCCTGTTAGTGTCCGGCTGTAAAAATCAGAGTCCTTTTTGGCTCCTAACAAGCTGCTGCTGTGGCATCTGCTAGCCTCCAGGCATTCACAGGCAGCAGAAGGTGCAGCGGGCTGAATGGTCTGGTGCCTGTGCTCGTAACACTATGGAAACAACACAATTGTGTAGCACCGCATGCCAAATGCTACCTGGCAGCGCGACAAGACCTTGAGCAAACACTGTGGGCTGCTACCCACACCAACAGAGGCAGTCGGACCTAATGGGTTGGATAAGCTGCTAAGCCTGCTATAATGCCACCCCACTGCTGGCTGCGGCTTCATCTGCACCTGCACCGCACCAGTGGAGAGGACGCCATTGGTGGCCATTACTGTGGCCCAGGGCACATCACTGAGAACAGGGCTTAGAGCTTATCAGGAGCCCATCTTACCTATGAGATCAGAGCAGCACTAAGCCAGTGGGGAAGATAGCCATGGTGACAGGTTACAAGTGGCATGTACACTTGGACTGGAAGGGGCCTCCCGGGTCATCAAGTCTAGGCTCCTGCTACTGCAGGACACTCAGTCATATAATCCTGTTAATAAATATACCAAGCTCCATCTTAAAACGAGTCAGGTTGTCTGCCCCCGCTCCTGCTATCTGGAGGCTGTGCCCAAGCCTCCCTCTTTGATGATTAGAAACCTGCTTCACATTCCCAGCCTATTGTTCCTGGCCAGTTTATTCCCATTTGTTCTTCTGCCAACATTGTCCTTCAGCTTCAATAACTCTTCTCCCTCCCTGAGGTGTACCCTGAGCGAGAGGCTGCATTTTGCTGTGCCTTGTCTCCTCTCATAAGCTAGGCTGTTAGGATGGGCAGGGAAATGCAGAGCCTTTCCCTGCACCTGTTCCGGTGGGAATTAGTCGTTCTCCAACATGAGTGACTAGAATTGTCCATAGAAATGTAACATTGCAGAAGAGTGGCTCTGCAGCCAGTGTGCCCCTTTGTGGCTGGGCACGGCAGAGCAGGCTGTCCTCCTCTGTCTCCCCCCTGCCAACATCAGTTCCAGCTCTGCACTGGGCTGCTGCTTCTCCTGATTCAGGCCTCCAGCCAGGTCATGTTCTCCTAGAGTAAAAGAGAGTCCCACAAAACAATAGTACAATGACCTTACACCAGGTCTTATTCTAGACTCAGCGGTCCTTACACCCCTTATATCAGGGGCTTTCACGCCACCTTCCTTGGTGGGTGTTAAAGGAACCCAGGCCCTCTTTCTATTTTGGGATCCATCCAAGGACCCTATAACAAGCAGCTATCTAAAGTCTGCTCCCTCACATTCCTTGCTTTCTGTTCTCCTTGGGTATTTTGTACCTCAGCCTGTCTCTAGCCCTTTCTCCCAGGGTTCACCACGCACCATCCCCTCCCCCCATCCTCTTCACCCCTTCCCTGGCTGTACAGCATTGTTCCTGCTCTGGCACAAAGCTCCACCTCCCATAGGCCTGGCTCCTTGTCTGCCTCCCACAGGGTCGTGATCTCCTAAAACCCTGCCTCCCTGGTGTCTGGCCCCTTTACCAAGGCTCACAACAGGAACTCGCTGCACTCCTGTCCTTTCCCAGTCTCTCTCCTGGCCTTTTGCCGGAGCTCCCTTCTCAGGAGAGATTAGGGTTGCCAGGCGTCCAGTTTTTGACCGGAATGGCTGGTTGAAAAGGGTTCCTGATGGCGCCGATCGGCACTGCTAACAGGGCCATTAAAAGTCCGGTTGGTGGTGCATCGGGGCTAAGGCAGGCTCACTACCTGCCCTGGCTCCGCACAGCTCCCGGAAGCAGCCAGCATGTCCCTGCGGCCCCAAGGCATGCTCCCTACCTGCCTCTCCGCATGCTGCCCCTGCCCCCGTTGGCCAGGAACCACGGCCAATGGGAGCTGCGGGGGCGGAGCTGGTGGGCAGTATGCACCACACAGAGCCACCTGGCTGCATCTCCTCCTAAGGGCCGGACATGCCGGCTGCTTCTGGGAGCTGCGCGGAGCCAGGGCAGGCAGGGAGCCCCACTGTGCCACTAACCAGGAGCCACCTGAGGTAAGCACCGCTCGGCCGGAGCCCGCACCCCAACCCCCCTGCCCCAGGTCGGAACCCCCGCCTGCACCCTAACTCCCGCACCACCACCCGCACCCCAACCCCCAGCCATCCCCACTCTAAACCCCTCAGCCCAGCCCAGAGCCGCCTCTTGCACCCCAACCCCCTCATCCCCAGCCCCACCCCAAAGCCTGCACCGCTCGGCCGGAGCCCGCACCCCAACCCCCCTGCCCCAGGTCGGAACCCCCGCCTGCACCCTAACTCCCGCACCACCACCCGCACCCCAACCCCCAGCCATCCCCACTCTAAACCCCTCAGCCCAGCCCAGAGCCGCCTCTTGCACCCCAACCCCCTCATCCCCAGCCCCACCCCAAAGCCTGCACCCCCAGCTGGAGCCCTCACCCGCACCCGAGCCCCTTGCCCCAGCCTGGAGCCCCCTCCCGCACCCTGAATCCCTCATCCCCAGACCCACCCCAGAGCCCGCACCCCCACCAGAGCCCTCACCCCCTTCCACGCCCCAGCCCCCTGAAAGCGAGCGAGGGTGGGGGAAAGCAAGCGACAGAGAGAAGGGGGGATGGAGTGAGTGGGGGCAGGGCCTTGGAGAAGGGGCAGGGAGCAGGGCAACGGTGTTCGGGTTTTGTGCAATTAGAAAGTCGGCAACCCTAGAGAGGATCCTGAGGCATACCCTCCCCCTCTGCCTTCTACTTCCTTTCTACTGCCCTGATGTCCTATCCTTATTAGTCCCCTGCTCCTCCCTAACTCAGACACCCAGCTCTTCCCTAGCTGGGCCTAATCCTAAATTGGGCCTGGCCCACCCTCCAAGGGTAACCAGGTGCACTAACTGCCCTCGGGCTCCAGTTAACTCTCTCTCTGCCAGCGTGAGGTACACACCTCATCACAAGCACTATCCTGGCTGCTCAGTGACAGCTGGCCCAAATAGGGCAAGTTGTCCATTACAGCCTCAGATTGCAGGACGTACTAAGTACGGGCCTCTGCCCCAATTGTTCGCTATGGTGATGTGACTTCAGAGAGAGTGTGTACAGCAAATTACAGCTTGGCCACGCCTCTTTTGTTTCAGACCACACTCCCTTTCTGTTGCCTCTGTGCATCACTTGCGTGCTGCGTTCCATATAGTGCCAGGTACACGGGAAGGGTTACAAAGCTCGGTGCTCTCCAGGCTACCTTTTGCTAGCACTGATGCCCGTGCCTTTTTTTCTTCCACTGCCTGGTGCACCAGAGATGGAATGGACAGACCACTTTCCAAACAAATCCATTAGCAAGCCTAGCCTACAGGAGGGCAAACCTTTCCATTGTGTACTGGCTCACTAAGGTTAAGCCAAAAGAGGGTGGCATCAGACCTAGTCCGCTGTCAGTCCCAAGACTGGCCCAACGTTTCTCCCTGGAGATTTGTCATTTTGCAGAATCTAAAGCAATTTCAATCAGCGTTTGATGATTCTGGCTAGAAATGCCGGCTTTGAAGAACATGGTATCACCCCCCCCACCCCCCCCACACTCTCAGAAACAAGGCCTCTTTCTCTTGGTGTGGGGCAGTCAAGGGACATTACGTGATATGGAGCCAGGTTTTCAAAAGAGCTTGGGTCAGATTGTCAAGGGCTCCGCACCCACAGTAGGGGCAGATTTTCAAAAGGGCTCTGCACCCGGCATCTCCCACTGTGACGCTTCTGGGGTGTAAGTCGGAGCTGAGACCCTTCCACGATGCCCCAGCATTCTTCTTTTTTACATGTCTCCTTAAAACCCATCTATGCCAGGAGCCCTGCACATCATCAGCCTGACAGCGGCCAGGCAGCCAGCGTCTTGCGACCGCTGCTTATTCCGCTGGTCATAACTGTCTCTGTTCCTTTGTACCCAACACCTACTTGTCATCTCAGGGCAGGCCCACACTACCGCTTAAATCGATGTAACTTACATCACCCAGGGGTTTGTGAGCGACACAAGTTACAGCGACCTAAGCACTGTCCACACCAGCGCTATGTCAGTGGGAAACACTCGCCCGCTGAACTAGCCTCCGCCTCTCATGGAGGGGGAGTAATTACGCCGATGGGAGAGAGCTCTCCCACTGGCACAGAGCATCTTCACCAGACGTGCTGCAGCAGCGCAGCTGGGCTGTGTAGTACTTCTAGTGTAGACTAGTCCTCAAACTTCAATTGTGAGGTCTTTTGAGCAGGGACCTCTCTTTGTTAGGTGTTTGCACGGTGCCTAGCAGGATGGGGCTGAGTCCTCCAGGCATGTCTGCAATACAAATATTAACAAAATAATACCAAACTTCTGGCCCCTAGAAACCTCTATGGCCATTGACCCGAGCATCCCTGGCTTCTAATTCTGGCAGGCAGTGTGATATAGGAGACTGAGAACAAGGCTGGAGTTCTAACTCCAGATTCGCCACTGACCTGTGGTGTGACTTTGGGCGAGTCATTTAAATTCTCTTGGCCAGGTTCTACTATGTGGCCTGATCTATGGATTGTGTATTAATTATATTGCTTACTTAAAAATTCCCAATTATCACTTTGAGGTTTGACAGGTCTTGTCCTATATCAGGCCCAGCATTATTAAAATTACTGTTTGACTGGGAACCCTGATGTGCATGGTTGCAGCACTCACATTTTAGGAACTTTTCTGTATTTGTAATAGTTTTATTAATACATTTAGCAAAGTCACAAACACTCTAATCCAGCAAGGTAGAGAGAGATAATACAGAATGTAAATCTGTATGATGGGGTGTTCACCCCACACCGGCAAGGAAGGGGTTAAAAGCAGCCTAGGGAGTTTGCACAGGGGGCAGCCAATCAGAGTGAGGCTACATGGAGCAACCAATCAGGGCCCAGTGGACTCATATAAAAGAGATCTGCAGGGCAGAGAAGGGTCAATGGCTGCTGGGTGCTCAGGGAGTGAGGACTGAGTCCCTGAAAGGCTAAGAGAATAGGATTACCTTGTCAGAGCAGCTGCCAGCAGGGAGCAGGAGGGAGCTCCTGGCTGGCTGCTGGACTTGCAGACTCAAGACCCTGAGAAGATGGAGAAGGTGGTACTGGGGCCACAGGGAAGTGGCCCAAGGAACTTAAGCAGTAGCGAAGGAAGTCTGAGAGTTGCAGCAAGAGGCTGTTATCCACAGGGTCTCCGGGCTGGGACCTGGAGTAGTGGGCAGGCCCAGGTCCCCTCCACTCATCACCGGGGAAGTGGCTAGACTATAGAACTGAGATACTCCTATCAGAAGCGGGAAAACACGACCCAAGGGCTGAGTGATGAAGAGGACACTGCAGGATTTGGACTTAGGCAGGTCTGCAGGTGGAGACGACGATGGGAGAGGCACTACCAGGAGAGGATGCACCAGCTGAGAGAGCTAATTCCCATAATGGCCAGCCAGAGGCGCCATCCTGGTGAGTGAACTCCATGACAATCTGAACATCCACATACACCATCCCCTGCAGAACAACCTAACAGGTTATCTTCCTCATCACCTTCCTCACCATCACCAGTGGTCATCCTGGTGCCTCCCAAGGGTGACACCTCTCTCTCCTCCAACACACGGGCTGGGATACAACTCTTATGATATGTTTTGCTGATGTCACTATGCCTAATGCATATTCAGTAGGGATTTTTCCCCCTTTCCTTATTTGTATTTCCTCCCCGTACTAATGTTTGGGTGCCCTTCTCCTATAAGTTAGTATATTAAGTATCTCAACTTATTATCATATCTGTCAATTCGTTGCCATGGCAGTCTTGTGGGAAGACATCTGCAGATGTTCCTATCCTAAAATATCCAAAAGCTGGTGTTAGTTCATATTCCTGTGGCTGCCTGGTGTCATTATATACAAAACTTCCCCCTCAAATATTCTATTCCCAGTTCCCCAAGACTCAGGGGTGACTGTTGGGCCATTTATCTGTGCCAAAGTTCAAAGGCCTTGAGCCTTATGCTAACTGCTGAAGCCAACATCCTACAGGATACAGGCCTGTACGTTTCTTGTGATACTGCTAGGTAAAATAAATGCTAAATCTAGCTCTAGAGGCTACAGCTATCAGTTCTATCAGTTGGGATGTAAATCTCAAGAAACTCATCATGTCCACGGAGCCAGTTGCAGTTTAATTATGTAACTAGGGTTGCAAACTTTGTAATGTATAAAAACCGGACACTCCAGCTGGAGTACCAGAACCTCCCATGCCCTGTTCCTTCCCCGAGGCCTCACCCCTGTCCTGCCTCTCCCCTGAGGCCCTGCCCCTACCCCACCCCTTCCTCCTGAGGCCCCACCTCCTGTTCACTCCTCTTTCCCCCTTTCCCACATCTCTCGCTACTCTTCCTCTCTCTCCCCCTTTCTGTGTGGGTCAGGAGGGATCGTATGCAGAGCCGGGGCTGAGAGCTGCAGCTGCCAGATGCAGAGAGGAAGTGGCCCCGGATAAGTAGGGGCTAGCACGGGTGATGACTTGGTGCCTCCCCACCTCCCTCACCTGGAGTAACTGGACTTTGGGTGTCTAGTCACTAGATCTGACTGGACACCGTCAGGTACCCTTTTAGACCAGACTTTGTGGTTGAAAACTAGACCCCCCCGGCCACCCTATGTGTAACAGAGCAGAATGTGTCCATCTGTGTTCCCCCATCCGGAAAATGAGGCCATGTCCAAGATTGTGGGTGCACCCCACTTTCGCCAAACTGTCCCTCCTCCATTCAACTCACATTAAGCCAGTCCATCAACCTAACATAAAACGAATCAACCAGCCCTTAAGCTCCAGGCATTGCAGTCTTCCTACTGTCCCCTGGAGGCAGGCTGGCAGGGGGCTGTTGCTCCTCTGTCGTCCTAGGCCCTTCTGCCTCCCCTTCTCTCTTAGGAACATAATTCTGCTGACCTGCTGTACTGGAGCAGACCATGCAGAACTACAATGGCTCTGCTCGTTCACTTCAGCAGGGACCCATAGAGAGGTGATGGACAACTCTTCTTCTTTCTCAAAGACCCTGTAGAGTCCCACAATGCCCCCCTCCACCCTGCTGTTCCACATACATATGAGAGCATTGAGAGAGATGGGGAGATGCCAACAATACACTGACTCCGAGCCATATATCCCATTACAAAGAGCATCTCAAGGCTATTGCAGTGCCTAGGTACCTACCAACACCTGCAGGAAGAGCGACTGGATCAAATCTTGTAAGCTGCTGAGAGGTTGAAGATGACCAAGATGTTCATTGCCATGTTGCAGGCCTTACAGTAACAATATCGCATTACAAGAAAAAGCAGCGAATTATAAGACAAATACAATATACAGAGACAAGACAAATCAATGAAGAAAAGAAATAGCAGTCAACCTGGGCCATCAGACCATTTCCCCCTTGGCCTCAAGCATGAGAATTGCAGACAGCCCTCCTATGGTATTTTCCTGAGGGTAATGAATCAATCCAGCCGTATGATCTTCCACCCTGTCAGTTATAAATGAGGTATTCTTCATCTGAGGCAATCTTAGCTCCTCTCCACTTTACCAAGCCTTCCTCACAGGATTTCAAAGATCCCCCTTCCCCCCCCCCCCCCCCCGCACACACACACCTTTCTCCTAATTAGCCTTTTGGCAGCAGAATGAGCTAGAAACTAGAAACCCATTTCTTGAACAACATATCGGCTCCTGTGCGTCATGGGGAAATCATTCAATAAACAGGAGTGCTGCAGAAGTTGCTTTTTTCCTGCCCTTTGTTATTTGTGGCTGGAAGCATCTTTGAAGGGATTCATCGTTCATGGAACGCAGCGACTACGCTAAGAGTAAACAGACCTTCACTGAAACTCCCAGACCGGTTTTCATTTCCACTGCTCTCCCTTGACTCCTTCTGCCAGGGAATGGTCTTTAAACTGTGCAGGAAATTAAAGCCCTGATTCCTGACCTGATCCAATCAGATGGTACTGGTGATGGGGATCCCATTCAATCAGTATTTAGAAGGATAGACAGGATTTGGCTCTTATGTAAGGGGAAATCTTTACCCTATGCTTGACAAAGAAGTCTTCTGCTAAAGCTTAGTTCATCATCCCTCATATTCCTCTGTCCCTGCTCACCATCTCTACGGTACACCCTGTCTCTATCTCTCAGACTACCCCTGTAGCATGCTCTCTCCTATGTCTACCCATCCACATATTTCTCTTTTTCTTCAGATCACTATCCATCTCTTCTTCTCTCTTACCCTCCTCTCCCCTGTATTTCTGTACATCTCTCCTTTCCACTTGAGAAGTGAGAAATGTTTAGAATGAAATAGAAAAATGCTCTCTGAGTTTTTTCATTCCTTATTATGAATGCAAGTATTGTCCTGTTTTCATGACAGAGTTGCCAAACGTTGCAAATATTTGTGCTCAGAAATGGCCCTGTTTCCCCATTTACCAGAAAAAGGTAAAAATGTACATTTTCACATGTTCTCAGTATGGAAATATCCATTTTGCAGAACTTCAGGGAACAGCCCAAATTTAAAGAATAAAAATCCCTGAAATGGCAAAAATGTTTGCATGAAATTTCACAATTAAAAATTATTCCACTTCTGCAGATACCAATACCCACCTCTTTGGATCTTCTTTCTCTGTTTAATATGGTCAGGTTCAGGCATTCAGGAGAGAAAAGGCATCGACTTTATTAATCTGGGACCTCACTGACCCTCCAAACAGATCCTACCAAAGATGTATCACTCACATTCCGGCAGCCCACAGAGAGATGCGCTCTTCCCCCTCCTGGTGAGATCCTTATTTATTGCACCACAAATGAACCATGAAAGCATCTTTAATATGTTTCCACCTACCGAGCAACGACTGTACCTATTAATTCTCTGTCTAGCTAACCTTGTACCTGCCTAGCTGTTGTCTGTCTGTATCAGTATTGTATCTGCCTAGCTAATGATTCACCGTCCTGTCAGTGTATTTAGAGATTTGTCAGTGTTACTGCCATTAAACAGGAGTTGTTGGGGGAGGGGGAGTGAGAGAGACTAATCTAATGGAGAAAAACACCTTATTCTGTTATTCATCGTTTCCTTGGCTGCTATCTTGTTCCTGGACAAAAGGACACTATACAAAGACTTGTATTGACATTTCTGACAATCTAGGAATTAACCATTGGGGAGAGGCAGAGCCATTTTGGGATCAGTCCACGTTTGTTGTCTCACATCTGGTTTGTTTAATGTGTGTCAGTGAGAGGTTTTGTCTAGACAGCTGCCTTACAACCGAGGGCTGGATTGCATGGATCAGAAGCGAATGCAAGTCAAAAGAAAAGCAATCAAATATGAGACAGACAGCGGACTCTCATGTGTGTTACAGCTGACATGAGAATGAGCATGGTGGGGAGAAGGTCAGTTAGCTTGTGAAGAACAGCACCAAGGAACTTCTGAGAAATGCCCATCGAAATCCAACATGCCACAGGAATGGTCTTGTATCAGCTAAGCAAATCAACCATCCAGACCCTATCGCCACAAATGGAAAGAGCTTTGTCCCAGAAAGCTGTGAAACGAACCAACCTATCAAAAGAATCGACTACCAGTATAAAGCCAAATCCTGAGCCCCCTGCTCATGGGCACGCAGCGAGTACAGGCCCCGTACATCATGCTGGATTAGAGAGGAGCAGTAGCTGGGCAGCTAGAGGCTAACCTGCAATGCTGGAACTTTGGGTTCAATTCCTGAATGCTGCTACAGGCTCTCGCTGCATCCTTGGGAAATCTTTTAACTTCTCTGTGCCTCTAGCTGGTCTACTTACACTGCAAGCTCTCTACAACAGTGACCATCTCTTCCCACAGGTATGTACAGCACCTTCCACAATGGAGCTCTGAGCTCAGCTGAGCCCGCAAAGCACTAACATAATACCGTAAAGTGCCACTGAGTTCAAAACAATGCCCCTTGGAAATGACCTGGCGATTTTTCCCACATCAGCTATTCCTGGGAAAGCTGTTCAAGTCCAGGCAAGGCTCTCCCCTGTAGCTCAGCCTGATCTGACCAGCAGAGCATGTCCCCTCTGCTTCAAACAGCATCACCTGCTCCAAAGGTCTCGGGAACTCTGGGGTGGATGCAGGAGGCAGGGCAGACCACAGTGCAGCTCTCCGCCTGTCCAGCTGGCCCTGCAGTAAAGCAGCCTTTTCGTCAGGACGCTGGAGCAAAGGGGACATGCAGGAAAGGGGGATGTGTAGGTGCAAGGGGCTGATCTCACAGGGTCCTTTTACTGGAGTCTCACCAAGACTCGCTATAAAGCAGAGCTTAGGCCGTTTCTCTGAAAGCATAGGGCAATTCACTACAGGAGACAGGAGAGCCCACATGGCTGAATTTCTCCATGCAGCTGCCAAAGGGGGGAGCTGATCTCCGCCCTTTGTCACAGATTTCTCTTTGGCTGGGCGAAGCAGGGTCTAACGCGCAACTCGAGGGCATCTCTCTGGCTGTGACACAATAAGTGGGACCTGTGAACTGAGGATCTCAAAGCACTTTGTGAATAGTAAGAGGCAGAGGCAGCAGATAGGGATGCATGTGGGACTCAGGAAACTTGGATCCATTCCCGACTCTGCCACTGCTCTGCTGCGTGGCCTTGCGCAGGTCATTGCCCCCCTTTGTGCCTCTGTTTCCCCTCCCACACTCTACCCATCTTAGCTATTACAATTGGAAGCCCTCCAAGGCAGGGACTATCTTTCACTGTGCATTTGCACAGGCCCCAGCGCAATGGACTCGTGCACTGCTGTGGTACAGTTAACCCTAATGTGTGTGCATGAGCAGCGTGGATAGGACCCTTCTCCATCTTATACCCAGGCACAATCCCAATCCCTGCATGACCGTGGAGACTGCTTCATGCCAGCGGCCCGAAGGTACAAGCCTCCCCAGCACAGTGGGAACATGGCTGTGCCCCCTCTCTGCCATCCTGCCAAGTTGATCAGAGATTCATAGAAGATCAGGGTTGGAAGAGACCTCAGGAGCTCATCTAGTCCAACCCCCTGCTCAAAGCAGGAACAACACCAACTAAATCATCCCAGCCAGGGTTTGTCAAGCCTGACCTTGAAAACCTCTAAGGATGGAGATTCCACCACCTCCCTAGGTAACCCGTTCCAGTGCTTCACCACCCTCCTAGTGAAATAGTGCTTCCTAATATCCAATCTAGACCTCCCCCACTGCAACTTCAGACCATTGCTCCTTGTTCTGTCATCTGCCACCACTGAGAACAGCCGAGCTCCATCCTCTTTGGAACCCTCCTTCAGGTAGTTGAAGGCTGCTATCAAATCCCCCCTCATTCTTCTCTTCTGCAAACTAAATAAGCCCAGTTCCCTCAGCCTCTCTTCATAAGTCATGTGCCCCGGCTCCCTAATAATTTTTGTTGCCCTCTGCTGGACTCTCTCCAATTTGTCCACATCCTTTCTGTAGTGGGGGAGAAGGGGGGCAAAACTGGATGCAATGCTCCAGATGTGGCCTCACCGGTGCCAAATAGAGGGGAATAATCACCTCCCTCGATCTGTCCTCCTTGAGGGTGGGGCAGTGTTTCAAGGGGACACGGTGTCACAGCAGTTTGGTAGCCTTAATTGGCCCTGGAGGGCAGGGCTCAGGTCTGAACAATCGCAGGCCACAAATGATCAGAGCTTGAGGCAGTGAAGCTATTCTGTAGAAAGCATATGTCTGTGTCCAGTATAGCATCCTGCAGCGCGGAGGGAAATCGTTGCTCCGGAGAGAGCTCTCCTGTTCCACAGAGCTGTGCTTCGCCCCCTCCCCCATGTCCTTCGCTGATGAAGAAGAGGTCGTTGTTTCATTCTGCTCCGGGGCATGTTACCAAGACCCAAGAGAGGCGTCCTGATGAGTCCCAGCTGCCTGACGAGGCCCCTCTAGTGCCAGCAGAGAGGGGCACGTCAGGCTTTGTACTGAGCAGCTTTTAGTATTTAATGTCTGCAGGAAGGTTTTGGCAGCAGAGGCCAAGGTAGATGGATGCTTCATCCGGGGCCTGTCAATCTCCCTCTGTTGAATGGCCCTGAGGCATTTCACAAGAGGCAAACAGGCATTTACTCCATGTCCAGCCTGTCTTCATTCCCTGGTCTGCATTTAGTGGAGGAAGGGGAGCTGGACTCCCCTGACTCACATTCCCCCTCAGGTTGGAGATGATGCGGGCCCAAGTCTCCCCGGGGGTTGCTCCCTGGGTTCTGCAGTTAAGGGAACAATGCCCCACAAACAGCTGGCTCCCTCAGACACTGGCAGATCCACAGGGAGGGGGTGCTCTCCATGTGAGGATGGAGAGGCCACAACTCAGCCTATGGCCCATCAGGCCAACGAAAGCCGAGATTTGACATAAGGAGAAGCAGTAAGTTCTTCCATGTATTGGGGCAGGGAGTTCCGGAGAGAAGACGCCACTTTGCAGGCTCACAGTCACAAGGCTCATCCTCGGACTCTCTGCTCCTCACTTCAGCTCTGAAACGTGTCAAGGATCCTGTGCTCTTCTGGACCAGGACTTGGGTGGAGAGACCTGGAAATGCTGCCTTTGCAGAGTCCAAGCCAGGTTTTACACAGTGCCCTGTGCATGCTCAGGCAGGAGGAGTGTTGGGGAGAGGGCTGTGCTGCTGTCAGACCTCCAGCCAGTTGGCCTCCTTCAATAAACCTTGCAGTTCTTTTATCTTAATACCAGGGCTTAGTGTGTTAACTACGGGCTCCCACTCACCTCGGACACACAGTACACACCAGAGGGGTACACACCAGAGGGGAGAACAGTCCCAAGATGCAAGGTGCAATGCAATGCACCTGGGTCCCTATGCCACTCAGTCTGGTCTGTCTGGTCAGAGTCTGGCCTTTCCATGACTGGTACACCTAGGATTTGCTGCTTTCTGCAAAAACGGGGTTGGAACAGAAATCCTGATGGGTTCTTTGCTGCCCCAGTGTAAGAAGCAGCACTGTTCTGATCCCAACAGGAAACAAGATTCATGGAGGTTGAGAGAGATCAGCTGAAAAACCCTGAATAGCGTTGGTGGTAATCCTAGCTTCTCAGCCAAGCTCCCAAATGCATCTGGATGTCTCAGAGCCTACGGTAGCGGGGGCTTGGCTAACCTGGGAAACCTTCGGCGTGGGCCAAGTCATCGCTGTTTGTACTGTACAGATATTTTAATTAGAACAGTGTCTCCAGTCTGGTGTGCAGGCTGAATGATCAAGCAGGGCCTCTGCTTCTGGTGTTCCTTATGCAATAGTGTGTGTGTCACACACACACACACCTCCAGGGGAGGGAGAACAGGTGCTGCCACCAATGTACTGGGTACTCAGAAGACAGCATAGGGACTTTATACTCCAAAGGATCTTGCACATGATACAACGTAGCCCAGGTTATGTAGAATGGGAGCGCTGGTGTTTGGTCCACATGACAGCTTGCCCCCTATGGAATTTGGACATCTGCTTCCAATTTCATAGCATTTGCTGTTCGGAAGGAAGTGGGACTGCTCGGGAGAATGAGATCTGGAGACTTTTGCCCGCTTGGTTCAAATGCAGCCAAACTTCGCAGTGGCCCAAAGTTGTTCCCGTGGTATAAGAGGAGTTGGGGAATCTCAGCGCAGTGGGCAGGTGAGCACATTGCGTTTAGCACTGACTGGCAGTCTGGTGCTCAACCTCAGCAGAGAGACCAAAGATTGAACGGACCGTGGAGACTCAGCTGCACTAGTATCCTTAGTGGAGGGCCTCCAGCTCTGGGATAGGACCAGCTGGCAGGACACCTCTGCTGCCTGCCCTGTCGCTCAATAGAGAAGTCCTAGGAGCTGACGGCACGCCTAGCGCTGTCCAATTGTGACGATTCACGAGCACGGAATTCAGTGAAACCACAAGGCAGAGTGGGTAGGTAATGAGTCCTGAACTGGCTCTGGGGTGCTCAGGAGCCTCCTGGTGGTAGGGGGTGTTTACAGCAGATCTCTGAAACCCTCTGGATCAGATTTACTAGACTAGGATCCTTACCTTTTAACTCACAGGCAAGAGAGAAGCCCCTGCTGGCTAATGTCAAGCCATTGGTGTCAGGACTTAGTGGCTTAGTACTGTTAAAACCCTACTCATACTGAGCCTTCTTTCTTACCACTAGCTGATAGAAGATATGGCATTCTCATCATCCCACCGAATGCTCCCCTCCTAAACTCTGCTCTACACCCGCGAGTCCAGGAGACATCACGGTGCCAAGCTTCTAGCTCTGAATCCTCTTATGGGAGAAGATGTGGGCACGAAGGAGGGAGGGACGGAGGGCGGCAAGGGGTGGGGAGGGTGCTGAATTGCCGAGCTCAGAGCTTGCATAGATCTGCTATTAAAAATCAACTAGGAAGTGGGATCCAGCCATGAACTGGTTATTACAGCAGCTCCTAGACGCCCCAAGTAAGATCAGGGTCTCCATCACACTAGGTGCCACACATGCACACAGTGTAATTTCCAGCTCAGGGAGATGGACACGCACTAGCTTCTATTGAGCAGGTGTGCTAAAAATAGCAGCGTGGCTGCGACGGAACAGGCGGCTGCTGTCCAAGCACAATCCCATCCCAAGTCCATATTCAGGGGTTAGCCTGAGCCACCACCTGTGGCCACACCACTATCTTTAGTGCGCGAGCTCCCGCTGCGGTGTAGATGTACCCACAGTGAATGGGGGACAAGGGAAAGGCACTGACGCCTGGAACGAGTGGAAGGGCCTTGGCTGGTCACAGGGCTGCTCAGGGCAGAATACGGTAACTCCTCACTTAATGCCCTCTGCTTTAACGTTGTTACGGTGCCGATCAATTAGGGAACACGCTCGTTTCAAGTTGCGCAATGCTCCCTTAGAACGTCGTTTGGCAGACGCCTGCTTGGTCCACTGCCTGCAGCAAGAGCAGCCCTTTGGAGCGAGCTGGGGGGGGCTTGGAGCCAGGGTGGACCGGCAGCCCCCCATCAGCTCCCCTAAGTTCCCTGTGCAGCAGCCGCCCAGCAGGCTAGCAATTGCCAGCAGTTCAGCTGACCCTCCCAGCACTGCCATGTGCTGCTCCTGCCCTCTGCCTTGGGGCTGCTCCCGGGAGCCTCCTGCTTGCGGGGGGGTGGGGGGTGGGAAGAGGGGTGCTAATGTCAGGGTTGTCCCCCTCCCCCCACTTCTGTACTTCATCTCCACAGAGCGGGGGACGGGGGGATGACGACAGGACAGGGCTCTCAGGACGGAGGGAGCTGGCAGCTGATCTACTTAAAAAGGCACTGTACTTAGAGTGGGGTCAGCGTATTTAAAGGGGCAATGTGCGTCTCTCTCACACACAGGGGGTGTGTGTCTCTCTCTCACATACACACTGTGTGTCTCTGTCTGTCTCTCTCTGCCATGCTGGGTCTCCTCCCTCCGTTTGTGCTGCCTTGTAGAGTGTGAGGCTACATTAACATGTTAACCCTTGAGGGCTCAGCCGAGTGCTCATTCATCACTTAGCAGTAAGGCATTCCCTGGGGAATATCCCACCCGCTGACTCCTCCTCAACCAAGCTGCACAATCATCATTGCTGTGCACAGTATTACGTTGTTTGTTTAAAACTTATACTGTGTGTGTGTAGTAATGTAAATGGGGGGTCGGGGGTGTCAGGTTCCAAGGAAATTTTTTTCACCAGATTAATTCTTATGGGGAAATTGGATTTGCTTAACATTGTTTCGCTTAAAGTAGCATTTTTTAGGAACAGAACTACACCGTTAAGCAAGGAGTTACTGTATACCAGAAAGGGAAGGGGGCACTTTCCCCCACTCCTGGCTGGCTAAAGAGGGGGGAATCCTCTGGGATGCAGCGTTGTCAATTGATTTGCTTTTTGTGTTTGTGACTCTTTTAAGGCCCTATCCTGCGGGCTTCTTAAAGGAGTGAGGCTTGGCACCATATTTCCACCCCCTGGCTGGCAAGCCCACCCACCAGTTGCGCCGTCCTAGCCCTGAAGGGCTTACAATCCAAACAAGCGAGATGGACAAACTATTCAGATTCCAAAGCGAGAAGGGGCCATTGTGATCATCTAGTCTGACCTCCTGTATCACACAGCCCAGAGACCTGCCTGCCCCAGAGCAGAGAAAAACATCTGGTCTTGATTTAAATGTGGCTAGTGCTGGAGAATCAACCCCGAGCCTGGGTAAATTGTTCCAGTGGTTAATCCCTCTCTCACTGTTAAAAATTAACACCTCATTTCCAGCCTGAATTTGCTAGCTTCAACTTCCAGCCATTGGATCGTGTTACACCTTTCTCTGCTAGAGTGAAGAGCCATTATTAAATATTTGTTCCCCACCTAGATAATTACTGGCTGTAATTAAGTCATCCCTTAATCTTCTTTTTGGTAAACTAAATAGATTGAGCTCCTTGAGTCTATCATTAGAAGGCAGGTTTTCCAATCCTTGAATCATTTGCGTGGTTCTTTGCTGAACCCTCTCTTATTTATCAACTTCCTTCTTGAATAAAGGCATGTCTCTCTTTGACAGAATCCAGAGAGAGATTAAGAGGCTTGCCCAAGGTCACACAAGGAATTGGTAGCAGAGCTAGAAACTGAACTCCAATCTTGTGAGTCCCAGTCTACTGTATTAACCACCAGACCAGCCTTCCTCTTTCTGCTTCAGCATTGCCTGGGTGGGAACTGAGTGTTATCTCATTCCTGGACATTACTGATCTCAAGCTCAATCTTCAAGCGGGGGCTTTGGGACTGCCAGCTGGAGCTGGCTGAACTGCTGTGTGTTGTATCTCTCATTAAAGAGGCATGTTTCACCTGTGAGTCTTGGTAAAAGGAGAGTTCTGGGTGGTAGGGAGAGGGTAGAGGGTCACTGCTGACCTCCCCAGCACCCTCCCAATCAGAATAAACTGATGCTGATCCAAACTGAAGCCAGGATGAGTAGAGCAGCCTTTAACCTGTCTCTAAAATCTGTATTAAAAGCTGTATTTCTAGAGCACATCTCTGACCTCATTTAATTGTGAAAGGCAGTTTGCTCTTGCTTAGCAGAGCATCTTGGGAAATGAAAAAGCCACTGACAGCCACAGACAAGAATTGATAGGAACAAGCCCTGTCGTAATCAGGAGTCCAGGAAGCCATGAACCTCTCAGCCTGGACCCTTGGGGCCAGGTGCAATTCTGCCATAATGGTGTTCCAGCAGGGACATATCTGTCCTAATAGCCAGTTCTCCAAAGAAGTGCTGTGTGTGGGACGCAAGGGAGCCTGGGGGTGGGAGGGAGCTGGCAGGGGGAAGAAGGCTCAGTTCTTGTATTCACTATCAAATCCTCTCCTCCACACCACTATGAGATAAGCAGAACGGGGAGGATGCCACCTATTCCCATTTTGCCTGGGAACCCTACTCTCCCAGACCTGGCAGAAATGTGAGATGAGATACCATGGGCCATGTTTTCTTCTTAAAATACAGGTGAGTTTTATGTCACAAGAAGCCAAATAATTTGTTGCCTTTCCCTGTGGCTCTCAACGCCTCTTACAATCACTAAGCTTCCCAACACCCTTCTGAGGAAGGTAGAAGTGTTATTATCCCTAATTACAGATGGGGAAACTGAGGCACAGGAGTAGGAGTGAGGGATGACTCACCCATGGTCATGAAGCATGGCAGTGACAGAGGCAGGAATTAGAACCCAGGTCTCCTCCTTTGGGGCATTAATAGCTCCATGCTGCCTGGCTCTCCTGTGTACATAATATGGTATTGCTTATATGAGCGGAACATGAAGGCTAGCAGCAGTAGATAATGTATAGCAAAATGGAACAGGAAAAGAGGCCCTCACTGATTGCCCCTGGCAAGGGAAGCAGAAACAGGACGAAAGCATCATCCAGAAAAACCCATGCAATTAGCAGCTGCAGCAGCTTGCAGAGAGAGGGATGGAAGAGTAATGTGCACTTCCGGCACTGGGAGCTGCTCTGTGAATACCAGCAATGGAAGGTAATGAACAAATACAGATGCAGGGCACCAGTGCCGTGTGTTCCCAGGATTAGGGCTGTGGGGGATTACAGCACCTCTTTTCAATAAACACCCCCTTTCCACAGTTGCACATGTGGTGTCATCACTGGACTTGTAGCAATGCTCCCGACTGGGTCAGCTGCAGGGACTGATCCCGGGGTCACAGCGGCCTGAGCTAATAGGCCAGCTGTCACAGTGCTGGAGGTGGTCCCGCCACTAGAGGGGGACACAGAGTAGACTGTGTTCGTGCCAGTTCCATACCCTTGGAAATGTTTGTAAGCACTTGTTTGTAAGCTGGGAAATGTTTGTAAGCACATAGAGAACTGGAGTTTGGTAGCATTCAAGCGCTCACTGTGCCTGCTTGGGATTGGCTTCCCGAGGGACAGGGGCAGGGAAATGCCAGGCCCAGGCCGTCTCAGTAAAGGATCAGTGAATGTAATGCTGGTAAAAGGGGCCAGACTGACAACCCGCTAGACATACGTTCCTTGATTAATCTCAGAAGAGGCAGTAGCCGTGCCACCCCCCTACCAACGCGCCTCTCTCTTGCACTGCAAGGGCTGTGCCTAGGGATGGGAGAGTTCAGCTCCTGCACCCACTGAGTCCTTGTTCTCACTCCTGAGCCTGTCCACAAGGGAGCCAATCAGTGCTGGCAACGGTGGTGAGGTTGTTTGTGGACACGGCCACCGGGGATTGGTCCGAGAGCCCTGATTCATTTCACACCCCTCCGAAGGCCACAGACCCTGGCCCCGGGCTGGATGAAGCTCAGTGACCACAAGCTCCTTAAACTGCAGTTTTTAGCCTCATCTTACAGGGATGAATTCCCACAGCACAGCTGGAAAGGAGCCCAGCAGGTGGCATGACCTCGGCCCAACCACATGCAAGGAGCTGGGCTCCAAATGCCAAACACCTTCCTACTTCCATAGCGTGCAAGGGCCATGTGTTGTGCTCCTGTTCATGCAAGGGGAACAAGTGGTGAGGGAATATGGCTGTGAAGGCAGGAAACCCAAACCAGCCTGAGGAGGGAAGGATGCATGGAAGGCGGGCTGGACAGTGGGAGTCATTTTGAGTTTACTGGCTGCTCATCAGCCTTGTCCTTCCCTGGCAGCCACAAGGTACACAAGCTGCACTGGGTCACAGGACTGCACCCTCCCTGCACAGAGCAGGGCCGGAGCCTGGGACCATGGAGCTCCATTCTAGAAAGAGCGCGGCCCGTCATTTAGCATCAGGGCCTATGGAGAGACTAGGTGAGAGATCATGGGTGCAGCTCACACCTGAACTGTGGCAACCTACGATTATTTTGTTCACTTCAATGAGCAATCACTGGATGATAATAACTTTTTGTCATTGCTGGATTCACAGAGCATCCCAGAGGTGAAAGAGTCAATCGCTCACCGTTATATCCTCCAAACCATCCAGCCTTTTAAAGCACAAATATTCATCTAGAATCTTGGGTTTGTTACACCCACAGACACACAAAAACCAATGACAATGTTTTCTATTTAAAGGCCATGTCTCTCTGTTCCTTGCAAGAGGATTCTCACATCATCATATTGCACCAGAAGCAACAAAGGATCCGAGTCACTTGAAAATTGAATCTGGATTTCAAACATTACACTTTTCTGGGGTATTTTGTTTCACTGCATTGCAGAGTAAGCAGTCATGGGATAAGAGGGAAGGGCCTCTCCTGGATCAGTAACTGGTTAAATGATAGGATAAAAAGGACAGGAATAAATGGTGAGTTTTTAGAATGGAAAGAGGTAAATAGTGGTGTCCCTAAAAGGGCTGTAGGGAGACCTGAGCTGTTCAACATATTCATAAATGATCTAGAAAAAGGGGTAAACAGTGAGGTGGCAAAATTTGCAGATGATACAAAATTACTCAAGATAGTTAAGACCCAGGCAGACTGCAAAGAGTTACAAAGGGATCTCACAAAACTGGGTGACTGGGCAACAAAATGGCAGATGACATACAATGTTGATAAATACAAAGTAATACACATTGGAAGACATAATCCCAACTACACATATAAAATGATGGGGTCTAAATTAGCTGTTACCACTCAAGAAAGAGTTCTTGGAGTCATTGTGGATAGTTCTCTGAAAAATCCACTCAATGTGCAGTGGCCATCAAAAAAGCTAACAATGTTAGGAACCATTAGGAAAGGGATAGATAATAAGACAGAAAATATCACAATGCCACTATAGAAATCCATAGTCTGCCCATACCTTGAGTATTGTGTGCAGTTCTGGTCTCCCCAACTCAAAAAATATACATTAGAATTGGAAAAGCTAAAGCGAAGGGCAGCAAAAATGATGAGGGGGATGGAACAGCTTCCATATGAGGAGAGATTAAAAAGACTGGGACTTTTCAGCTTGTAAGAGAAACCACTAAGAGGGAGATGTGGAGACAGTGAATCAGGAAGTGTTATTTACTCCTTCTCATAACACAAGAACTAGAGGTAACCCAATGAAATTAATAGGCAGCAGATTTAAAACAAACAAAAGGAAATATTCTTTCACACAATGCAGTGTCAACGTGTGGGACTCTTTGCCAGAGGAGGTTGTGAAGGCCAAAACTATAACAGGTTCAAAAAAGAACTAGACAAGTTCATGGAGGATAGGTTCATGAATGGCTATTAGCCAGGATGGGCAGGGGTGCACCCTATGCTCTGGCTATTCCTAAACCTCTGACTGCCAGAAGCTGGGAGTGGATGACAGGGAATGGATCACTCAATGATGACCTGTTCTGTTCATTCCCTCTGAAGCACCTGGCATTGGCCGCTGTCAGAAGACAGGATCCTGGGCTAGATGGACCATTGGTCTGACCCAGTATGGCCATTCTTATGTTCTTAGATAAGGAATGGCTGAAATAGCGCAGATGCAGGTTTTGATTTTACCCCTGGAGTGATCAGCTATGGGGTTTGGGGGTTGTGTTAGTGCAGTGGCAGAGTTGAGAACAGAACCCAGGAGTCCTGACTCCCATTACTGGAAGGGGAAGGGCTGGGAGGGAGTCTCTCCCCAGAAAACCTGCAGCCCAATCAATGGTGCAACCCAAGAAGCTTCAGAGAAACTTCCACACTTGCAGGTGTTTGATCCTGCACTTTACCATGAGTGATCCCCTCATCGCTCAGTTCCAGCTTCGTTGACTGATGGGGGAGGGGACAGAATGCCCTTTGGGGAAGCTCCTTGGAATCAGAGAGAGGCTCAAGCTGCAAAAATTCAGATCCATGGTCTTGATTTCAACCCCTCACCCCACCCCCAAAAAACCCCAGGCTGCTTGGGTCTGGGGTTTGCTCCGACCCCATCTCTGCTCACAATAAGGTTCCCTCTGAGGTTCTCTGTTTGCTTCGTTAGCCCCACCGCAAGGGGCAAAGGGGAGATTATTCCATTTCCAGCCTCATTTCATCCCACTCGAGTGTACTGGCTGCTACTCCCATGGCAAACCCTGTGGAAATGGCTTTGCTGCCCGGGCTTCCCTTCCTGTGCCCTGAACCATAGCCAGGCAACAAAGCCGCTGGAGGAGCTCCTGGAATGTTTAGAGACAGAAAACTGTCCCCGTACCCCCTCCCAGGCACTTCCATCTTTGTTCTGTTGCAGGAAAGACGTACCTGCTCAGTGCTCAGTCTGCTGCTCATGATGCTCCTGAAGATCACAGAGACCAACACCCCTGTGCAACTCTGTGGGCTGAAGCAGCAGTGCCGAGGCCTTATGCTGGCCCTCTGCACAGGGTCAATTTCACCCACGGAGAAGCAACAGGAAAGGCATGCGCAGGCAGATTTACAACTCTAGGCAGGCCACTGGGTTTATGCACTCCCACAGCTTACCAGGTCAGTTCCAGGTTACTTACTTGCCTCATGGATCACCTAGTCAATTTCCAGTGCACTGTGCAGGAGCTGGCTAGCTCTGGGGTGACTACAACCCTATCATCTGCCTCCAGGCAGCCTGAAGGTGGATATTTTTTCTGCCCAGCACCCAGACGGGCTCCAGGATGGACTCTGACACAGTGCAATGGAGAAAGCCTAGGCAAGGGTTAGATCTAGGCCAGATGTTTATTCAGTGCAGCGGGGAGAGCGGAGGGGGCAGGACAGCCCACTGGGTAGTTTTGTTTCTCTGCATTGTGTGCACAGCATTACAGACCTAGGGGCAGAACCTCAGCAGGTGGAAACTGGCATTGCACTGTTGAAGCCAGTAGATTTGCACCCTCTGAGATTCTGTTCCTTCCTGTTTCACTTGTACAATCTCCAGGGCCGGGTGCTGGAACCGTAAGGAGACGCTGAGAGGGAGGGAGGGATGAAGTGAAAGATTTGCAGGCAACCATGAATTTCTGCTTCACCTGACCATAGGCACTTGGACCTGATGCAGAGGCCACAGTTGAAATCGCTTCGTCCCTTGTATAAATGCAACAGTGGAATTCCTGACAATTGAAGAGCCATCTTCCTTGTGTGTTTCTGGATAGATCAGCTGGTGCACTTTGGGCAGGTGGATGCAGTAACTGAGCACCCACTTACTCAATCCACAGGCACGAATGGGGGGGGTTTCGTGCGCACAATCAGATTTTTGATACTAAGGAGACCTGTTGAAAATTTGGCCTCTAATTTTTCCCCAGTCTATCCATTTCTGCAGCAGTCTAGTAGATGAAATGTTGCCACAGTTTTTTGTGGGACCTAAAACTCAACTTTGATTGCACGCCCTGCTGGCTCTTCAGCATATGTAAACTCCCAAGTTATGGCCTCACTCATGGAACTCTTTCCAAACCTCATTCTTTACAGAATAGGCGACTCTCTTTACCGCAGGTGAGGAAACTGTTGTACACAGCAGTGCAGGGACCTGCTCAAGGTCACACAGCAGGTCAGCATCAAGACTGAGATGCTGGTCTCTTAGTAGGCAGCCCAATGCCTAACCCACCCTCTCTGTGTATTCATCTGTAAAATGGGGATAACGCTGACTGTGGATGTCTTCAATCCAGTATATCTTCAGATTTTGCCTGTGGTAAATATCATTCCCGCCTCTTACAAATGGAAACATTGAATTGTCTGGCTTTTAAAGCAATTTACCTGGGATGCATGGTCATCTAATGGATTACCCATCATGCCAGGAGCCATCAGACCTGGATTCTGCTCCTGGATCTAAGTAGAACTGGTTGTGTGCTCCTGGATAAGTCACTTCCCCTCTCCAAGTTTCATTTCCAGTACATAGGGGAGCAATGTGCTATATGGACAGTCTCTCATTGGTGGCAGTGGGAATGTAACTGTATAATGCAGGATCTCCTGCCTCTCAGCCTTACACTGCAGTCACTAGACCTGGTGGGTTTTGTGCACTTTGGTTGTTTTCAAAAGTTGGCTGTGAAATTTGCTTTTTGTGGTTTTATGCAAATATCCAGTAAGTATTTTGCACCTTTTTTTCTGGAACAGGAAATTTTAAATTTGTGTAAAATTGCTCCTGATTCAAAAAGGCAAAAGGAGGCAGATTTAGCATGGGAAAAAATAAATCCCTTTGGTTGCACATATTCCACTGTGACCAAATGCACCCTGTGTTCACGCCCAATGCACTATGGCATGATGTAATGATCTTTGTATAAATTATGCCTTGTGAGGTATCATTTGTAAACTAATGCCTCACTGGTCAATATTATCATGGTGAAATGTATTTAGCAACATTATAAAGTTATGAACATAAGCTGAAATTATGACAAATGTGGCTACCAGACAAGTCTGGGGAGTGGATAGTCCTTTATCTTTGAGAAACAGGTTAAGCTGAAGTCTCTAGCTAGGTGTCATCAAAGTTGAAGAGCAATTACCTGTCAAATGACCATTCTTTGGCAAGGAAGGGAGAAAAAACAGATCTGCATTTTAGCAAACATCAGCATGGAACTGCTTTAACCACAAGACTCCATGAGTCCAACCTCACAGCAGGAATGAACTTTATCTAGGGGTGACTTTGGGAAAATGCATTTCAAGGGGGACTGGGCTATAAAAGTGAGGGGCAAAACATGATATCTCTCTCTTTCACCTAAGACAACAAAAGAAGCAGCCATGTGACTTTGGAATAGGTCCTGACCTGAAATTTGGTTACTGGGAGCATGTGGTAACAATTTTACCTTGAACCAAGTCTAAGTTTGTTAAGTTTTATTTACTAGAAAGCATTTTAACTTTATTTCTCTTGTAACCATTTCTGACTTGAATGCCTTATACTTGTACTCACTTAAAACCTCTCTTTTTGTAATTAAACTTGATTTATTCTTTAGTCAAAACTAATCCAGTGTTGTTTTACAGGGGCAACAGACCTCCAATATCTGGACTGTCCAGGAGACGGCTGGACAGTGCAGAACCCATGTTTTGTTTTGTTTTGGGGGTGGCGGGAGATCCAGGACTGGGATTGTGTTGGGTTCTCCCTGCAAGTGGTAACCCAGGCTGGTGAAAGGCAGAGAGTGCTGACAGGCTGCTGCTACACACAGACACTCAGGGTGTGACCTGTAAGTGGCCCAGGTGGGAGCTACAGCAGCAAAGCATTGTGATGCATCCCCAGCTTCAAGGCAGGAAGTGACAAGGAATGTCACATTCCAGGGTGCAATGTAGACCAGTGAGGAGCTGAGCCCCTCACTCTGGAATGTGACATTCACCCAGATCAAATAAAACCTTTTCTGGGACCTTGAAAAAATCACTTCCAAGGCCGAGCATTTTTTTCATTGAACTTCGTTGTCTGCGACACCTTGTTTGTAGCCTAAAAACAAAAAATATTTCTGTTTTCATACCAGATTTTCCCTTTATCCTTTGATGCTGCTTTCCCCCCACCCCAGCACAATCAGAAGAGAATAACAGCAGCAGTGTGAAGTACAAGTGCAAATCTTATGTTTTCCATATACAACCATATACTTTCAATCTGAATGACCTATTCTAAGTTAAGGAAAACAGCAACTGAGAGCACGGGATGTGTTCTTCCTCTCTAACAGCTGGTACCAACTCTGAGAACACAATGGCTGCCCCAGGCAGAGTTCTTAGAAATGGAAAGGGACAGCACGCACCAAGCAAGGATACTACAGCTTCATAGCTGTCTGCACCAAGTACATGCAAAAAAGTCTTTTGGAAACTTCCCTAACAGGGATCTATAGTGTTTCAAAATGTGTGTGTGTGTGTGTGTGTGTAAGGTCTCACACAACCAAAACTTGCATTAATTGTTAACTATTATTATTATTAATAATAATAACAACAACAACTTGTATTGCAGCAGCACCTAGAGACCCCAGCTGAGATCAGGGCCCCATTGGGCTGGGCACTGAATGGGTACACACTAAGAGCTGGTCCCTGCCCCAAAGTGCTTGCAGTCTAAACAGACCAGGCAGACAAAGAGTGAAAGAAAGGGATACAGCCTTCTTTAGATTGTCAGCACTTCATGGCAGGGGTTGTGTCTTACCTGTGTTTGCACAAGAGGGGAACAGTAATGACTGGGAACTACTATAATAGTAATTAATAGCACACAATGAATTTTGGCAAGAAAATGGTCACAAATTTCTCCCAGTTCTGGGTCGCAGGCATTTCTCTTGCATTTACCCTTGTTGCAGTGGTGCACGTGCAGTGGGATGGGGGTAGACACATGGCGAGTGGGGAGCAAATAAGGAGCTGTTTGGGGTTTGGGGAGTGAATAAATCAAGTATGTGCACACATGCATTTTGTGTACAAGGCTAGGGATGTGCAAATCAACACCTGGAACTGTCCACGTTTAGCTTTAATTCCCTGGCCGTAGAGTTTGTTCCAGCCAACCTCAAAAGCCCCTGTGGTTTCAGCTGGAGAATGTATCCTCTGCCCTTTAACTGGAGCCTGATCCAAATCCCACTGAAGCCAACCCTCTTGTTGACTTCAGCGAGCTTTGGCTTAGGCCCCTGTTGTGTGGCATTGGTTGTGTGTGGTTAGAAAGATGTCACATTTCACCCATTGGTCAGACCATCCCTACATATACAGGACAATGCTTACAAAGTTTGCCAGACAGACGGGTATCACAATTTGATCCCTGGCAGAGGCTGTGCACAGAGCACAGGTGGATTCTGGGAGTAGTATTTTCACTTTAGCAGGTGACGGTATGACGCACAGTAACACCACCCTGAGCACTGAATGTACAGTCTCCACACGCCCCCTTCCCTCGTGGAGAGTTGAGCTGACACAGTGATGAGTTGGAAGCAGGAGATGCTTCCAGTGAATGAATGAGACAGCTAATGAATATTCAAAATTGGCAAAGCAGATCGCTTTCAGCTAAATTTGCTCACAATATAGGGTAAATTAAGGCGCAGGAGGAACGCGTTAGAAATAAAGATGAAAAGAACACATTGTACAGAGTCAGAAAAGTAGGATTAGCCAAAATCTGACAATGTACACAAACAGACTAAAATAAAGTTCCTTTCACACAGGAAATAATGCAGAGAATTGGATCGACGATCGCAGTGGGTTCCTATGGAAACATGATCTTTTTTACTTAAAAAAGGGAAGGATTTGGGGGGAGTGCCCGGGAAAGACGAGATACGCAGACGGTCTAAGCACAGAGGGCATGCACTCAGAAAGGGTTATATTGAACAAGACACCCTCGTGTGGAGGGAAGGGCCAAGAAGGAAAGGAAGGATCCACTGAGAGTTTCTCAGGCAAAAGCCGCTCCGTGATGGAAGCGTGGTGGCCCTGGGAGCTGCTGGGGTTCTCCAGCTCCAAGGCTGACTGAGCGGCCAGGCAAGGGTCCCAGCCTGGGGCCTGGCAGGTGGAGGAGTAAGCATCGTCTCGGACCTCGACAGCAAAGCCACTGGACCCCGCTGCGTGCACCAGCTGCTGCTAGGATGACAATGCTTCCCCCTCGCTATAGGCTTTAGGTGAAGATCTCAAAGCACTTTGCAAATATTAGGGCTTAAATGGGGCCTAAGCCCCATGCTGGTCCTCTGCACAAGGGTGAATTTCACGCATTATGCTGCACACCCAAGGGGAAGGTAAGTGTTCAGTAGACCTATTTAAGAGGTCAGGTTAAGTTACAAGTCATCCAGTTATCAAGAATCAAGTTATGACACTGAAACAATGGCACAACCCAGGAGTTCTGGCTCCTAGACCTATGTGCTAACCGCTGGGCAGTGTGCAGGCCATCTCTAGCTTAGGTTTGGAGAATCAGGCTAATTCAACCTAAGGAACTAGGAGATCTGGGTGTTTTCTAGAGCACTCTTGTAGCTCTTATCTGGGAGTGGGTGACAAGAGAGCTGGGTTCTTGTGCTATCACCACTATGGACTCACTGTGGCCACTCAGGCAAATCACTCACCTATCTCACTGTCCCGGTCTGTGAAATGGATATGAGGCATTGTCAGGGGAATGTGTTGTTGGTAGGCTGTGAAGCATGATGCAAGTATATAGGACATTGTCAGGCTTGTCATGGGAGCAATGGGCTCATCCATTGCAAAGATGGGAAGTTCAAACCATGCAAGATCCCAAATGTTTGTTCATTCCTCTGAATTATTCAGACCCTTTGGGTCTGCAAAATCAGGCTGGTGATCTCATCAGAACAGGGTTCCTCACAGGATGATGGTAGATCTGCCTCTGGTCTGGGCAGATCCAGATAAGCCAGAGGCCAGGCAAACTTGAGAGAGCATCTTCAGAACTGTGAGCAGGAACCTCTCCCTTGGTCAGAAAGAGATCTTGGTGGAGACCTGGAGAAGGTTCTGGTCAGTTCTCATTGTGTCCGGCAGAGGTTGCCACTGAGGAGAGGAGGAGGATATTGCAGTAGCACCAAGAGGCCCCAGCCAGGATCAGGGACCTTTATGCTAGATGCTGTACAGAGAGGGTCAGAGAGAGACTGGAAGCTGTTTGGAAAAGGAGCTAACTAAGCGAGCCAGGCAGGGGAGGGGAGAGAAGTATTCTCTTCTCCTCCCCAGTTACAGATGGTGAGCTCAGGCCCAGAAAGATTAAGGGCCAGATTTTTAAAAGAGCCCCAGACCCACAACTGGTGCCATGAGTTCCCAAAAAGCTCAGCAAGCTGGGTACTGGCTTTAGAGGGAACAGGCACACGGAGAAGCAAGGGAAAACCTGCCCCTAAGTGACTTGCCCAAGGTTGCCAGGGCAATCTGTGGCAGAGCCGGGGGGCAGACCCCAATTCTCCTGAGGCCCAGTCTGGTGCCTTCGCTGCAAGACTTTTCTTGCTCAACTCCTGCTCAGAGAAAGGGGCGGTCGCCGCCCATGGTGAATGTAAAGGTGTTTGGACAAATGTGGGCTGGCAGCTGGAGGCCTGTGTGCCCTGGATCTGCTCTGAGCGCCGAGGACACATGTACACGGCAGGCAGAGGTCTGACTGCAGCACGTTCAGACCTGCCTGCCCTAGCTCACTCCAATAACAAGAGCAGTGAAGCTGTAGCAGCATGGGCTAGCAGCTCGAGGGCATGCCCAGGGTCCTAGGCAAGGTCCCTGTGCAGCTGTAGCTATGGTCACTTGAGCTAATTAGATCAAATCTAGCTTGGGCTCATCTACACTGCTGCAGTCAGACCTCTGAATTCAGCATAGACAGACCCAGAGACGTGCTGGGACAGAGGGGAAGCCAGGAGCCAAGGCAGCTCTTACACCTGGCCAGAGCATGACACATGGCGCTGGTGGAAAGAGATGGTCCTTTAGTCCCTTGCCTCTGTTTTCACTAACAAGGTCAGCTCCCAGACTGCTGCACTGGGCATCACAAAATGGGGAAGAGATGGCCAGCCCTCTGTGGAGATAGAGGTGGTTAGGGACTATTTAGAAAAGCTGGACGTGCACAAGTCCATGGGGCCGGATGAGTTGCATCCGAGAGTGCTGAAGGAATTGGCGGCTGTGATTGCAGAGCCATTGGCCATTATCTTTGAAAACTCGTGGCGAACCGGGGAAGTCCCGGATGACTGGAAAAAGGCTAATGTAGTGCCAATCTTTAAAAAAGGGAAGAAGGAGGATCCTGGGAACTACAGGCCAGTCAGCCTCACCTCAGTCCCTGGAAAAATCATGGAGCAGGTCCTCAAAGAATCAATCCTGAAGTACTTGCATGAGAGGAAAGTGATCAGGAACAGCCAGCATGGATTCACCAAGGGAAGGTCATGCCTGACTAATCTAATCGCCTTTTATGATGAGATTACTGGTTCTGTGGATGAAGGGAAAGCAGTGGATGTATTGTTTCTTGACTTTAGCAAAGCTTTTGACACGGTCTCCCACACTATTCTTGTCAGCAAGTTAAGGAAGTATGGGCTGGATGAATGCACTATAAGGTGGGTAGAAAGCTGGCTAGATTGTCGGGCTCAACGGGTAGTGATCAATGGCTCCATGTCTAGTTGGCAGCCGGTATCAAGTGGAGTGCCCCAAGGGTCGGTCCTGGGGCCGGTTTTGTTCAATATCTTCATAAATGATCTGGAGGATGGTGTGGATTGCACTCTCAGCAAATTTGCGGACGATACTAAACTGGGAGGAGTGGTAGATACGCTGGAGGGGAGGGATAGGATACAGAAGGACCTAGACAAATTGGAGGATTGGGCCAAAAGAAATCTGATGAGGTTCAATAAGGATAAGTGCAGGGTCCTGCACTTAGGACGGAAGAACCCAATGCACAGCTACAGACTAGGGACCGAATGGCTAGGCAGCAGTTCTGCGGAAAAGGACCTAGGGGTGACAGTGGACGAGAAGCTGGATATGAGTCAGCAGTGTGCCCTTGTTGCCAAGAAGGCCAATGGCATTTTGGGATGTATAAGTAGGGGCATAGCGAGCAGATCGAGGGACGTGATCGTCCCCCTCTATTCGACATTGGTGAGGCCTCATCTGGAGTACTGTGTCCAGTTTTGGGCCCCACACTACAAGAAGGATGTGGATAAATTGGAGAGAGTCCAGCGAAGGGCAACAAAAATGATTAGGGGTCTAGAACACATGACTTATGAGGAGAGGCTGAGGGAACTGGGATTGTTTAGCCTGCAGAAGAGAAGAATGAGGGGGGATTTGATAGCTGCTTTCAACTACCTGAAAGGGGGTTCCAAAGAGGATGGCTCTAGACTGTTCTCAATGGTAGCAGATGACAGAACGAGGAGTAATGGTCTCAAGTTGCAGTGGGGGAGGTTTAGATTGGATATTAGGAAAAACTTTTTCACTAAGAGGGTGGTGAAACACTGGAATGCGTTACCTAGGGAGGTGGTAGAATCTCCTTCCTTAGAGGTTTTTAAGGTCAGGCTTGACAAAGCCCTGGCTGGGATGATTTAACTGGGAATTGGTCCTGCTTCGAGCAGGGGGTTGGACTAGATGACCTTCAGGGGTCCCTTCCAACCCTGATATTCTATGATTCTATGATTCTATGATTCATTACCAGACATGCAACAGGGTGACAAAAGATTAATACCCCAAGGCCGTGGCAGGGCTCAGGAGCTTCCGCTTCCAGGGACTGCTCTTCTAGCTGGACTTGTTTGGGTGGCAAGGAGGCATTCACCCAAGAGGCATTCAGTGCCATGCAGAACTGCCAGCTGCATGGGGAAAGGAGAGTAAGCCAGAGTGCGGGCAGCAGCGGGATGTGGGCGAGCATGCCCACGCTCAGGAAGCCCATCAGAGTTAGAGATGGGCCCAGCCCTCCCAGAACTGAACTGGGGTGGTTGGACCCAGGCTTCTGTTTCAGATCAGTCCCTTAGTGCTTCTCTGAATCCCCCCTTGTACTTTCAAATGGAGGCAGGATCCTTCTTCGGTTCCTGTCCTAAACTGTTGCATAGTGTAAGCAGCTGCCATGATCTACCTCAGAGGTAGCTGCATGTCAGTGGTGGGTGAAGCGACCCTTCTAGACTGCGTCGTCTCCCTACCCCTCACATGGGGTGCCATGAGGCTTAATTAGCGAATGCTTCTGTGCTGTTCATTTGAAGTATTGTTAGCACTAAATCGATGTAATTATGAAACCACTAGAATCCCAGGATCCTTCCATAAAGCTAGGAACCCAACTGAGGAGGTGGGAGTGAGATTTCTTTCATGGCAGGGGTGGATCTGGAAAGCTTTAGGGGAACATGTCTCTTGAGCTGACCCACTTTCCCCTTGGTTTATAGAAAAATCCTTTCCAGTCTGGGCCATCTCCGCACTGAAGGAACTGGAGTGAACAGGGGAGGACAGTAAGGCTGGGAGGTGGGGAGCTACCTTCACTCTCCTATGTGACAGAGTGACACTGTATGGGTCTTGGGGCATCTTGGCCAGGTCCTGCCTCCCCCTCTGCTTTGGAACCATGGGACTCAACCAAAGGGAAGAACGCCACAACTCCCGCTTGCCACCTCCTCATCTGTGCTGATTCCAAGGGCCCCGAGCCCCAGGGTGGCTAATGCTGGGAGCAGCGAGGAGAGGAGAAAGCTGCATGCAACTTACTGCGCCAAGCCCCAGCAGCAGCGCTGGGCTGTTGATTCAAATTGCAGCCACTTACAGCCATGCCCGGTGAGCGTGAGGCATTACCAGGCTGCTTGGCGTGCATTTCACCCCCACTTGGCACTGGTGTGCCCAGCTAGATGAGGCGTAGGCTGGTGCGGGATCAGGTGCACAGCAGCTACAGAACACATCGCCACAAAGCACCTCCCAAACACGGCCTAGCAACTCCCCACAGACAGCCCAGCACCGCCACTGTGCAGAGGGGAAACCAAGGCATGGCGAGGTGAAGCAAGTCACCTAGCATGGCCGTACAGAGGGAGCCAGCATCTGTCAGGAGTCCTAGCTCCCAGACTTGTGTTTAGGCCGCTGCCCGGGCCTTCCTGGAACAGGAAGGTGGCTGGTAATGCTGGCCCCCATCTCCACGGCTCCTACAGCATCCTGCCCCAAAGAGCAAACTTCTCCCCACCTGCCCCTCCAACACCTCACAAGGCGTGTCATTTCCACAGGGGACTTTGCCCCCTAACTTGTAGGTCTGCGGGGAAGGCCAGCTGCAGGCTGGGAGTGGGGACAAGAGCTCAAGGAGAATGGGAAAGAGACCAGACTGTGGGGAAAGGGGATCAAAAAAAAAAAAAAAAAGAGTTGGACGAGGGAGGCTTCTTGGGCCATTGGGTAGGAGAGGAAATAGCCCAGTCTGGTCCCAGCTGATCCATTTGGGGCTGGCTCTGTCCCCTTCAGGCTTGAATGGAAATGGGGGCAGGGGAGGGGGCCAGGCAATCCCCCTGGAGACAGCATGAGGGAGGCGTGCCACTGGCCCTCCTGAGCTGAGCAGTGTGCTCACGACCCAGCTGCTGTCCCAGCACAGGGTCGTGGAGCTGGATTCCCAGGCACTGAGCCCAAGGCGGCAGGCTCTCTTCCAATGCCCAGCCAGAGCAGGATTCTCAAGGTAACCCCCTCTGTGGGCAGTGCAGGGTGATGGGGCAAGCTCTAGGGAGCCCAGCGTCCTGGGCAAGTGCAATCTCGCTCCAGGAAGCCTGGAGCACAGATTCTAACACCTTTGTTCCATACATGCATACAACTCCTTACACACCGACCTTACGTACATCTCACCATGCTTGTGATGATCGGTGCGATGTAAGCGTCTGTTTGATACCTCATGCGACAGTCTTTATAGCTAAATAAATACAGCAGCAATGTGTTAGGAGTTGCTGACAGAGCAGTGAATCCCTGGCTAGCTGGCACCAAGGGGGCCCTGTGGCACACCCAGCAGCCCAGACCTCCTCTATGCCTTGGGCAGGTGAGGGGGGGGTAACTAGATCAGATCTGTGCAGCATTTTGGAGAGAGAACCTGTGACATCATTGCCAAGTGTCACTTACTCCCTAGGAAGGTTAACATTGCCCCTGCACTCAGTTACTATCACTTTATTCCAGTTTCATCAGCAGGATGGGCATAAACACTGTACCAGGCGCTGCACAAACTCATTGTAAAGTCTTGTCTGCACACAGAAGTTGTACTGCTTTAACTTTACCAGGACAGTTAAAACTTGTACAACCCACCTAGGAAAGAGAAAAAGCTGCACTGATACAAGGCAGCTTTATACTGGTATAACTGCGTCTGCACTGGCATCACTAGATAAGACTGTGATGGTTTTACCAAAGTCACATAGTTAAACTGACACAAAGATGTGTGTAGACCAGACATAACCAGATAAAGTTTGGGAGGGGAAACTGAGGCATGGAGCCATCAGGTCACCCAGCAGACTAGTGGCAGAACTGGGAGTAGAAGCCAGGTTTGCTGAGCCACAGGCCAGTTCACCACCCAATGCACCATGCTGCCTCTTGTGGCAGACTGCCTCACTCTTCCAGCATGTTTGCAGGATGAGGAAAATTAGAGGCCCATCCATCAGCCTGACGGTGAGCAAGTCTAGGAGCAGCCCCTGCCAGGTGAGATAAGTTTCAGCTGATGGCACCGGCGGAGGCTGGCAGGGACTCTGTCATCACGGTGCAGAGAAGGGAAACCAAAGAGATTACAAATGAATCCTATGCCCACTTTATTTTTTCTATCTAACAGTTCTGCAAAGTTTTTGACTGGTTCAGGAATTCTGCGTGGGTTCGTAGCAGCTGCAACCAGGCTGGGAAGGCCATTGAGATGACAGAAGAACAGAAAGGGTGAGGGAGTGGGGATCGGACTGCAGGGAAGGGGAACATCTTGTGGAAAGAGAGAAAATGCAATAAAACAGCAAGCTGTGACTGAAGGGGAAATGACCAGGACACTGGCATGCTTTAAATCAGCCTGCATCAGGAGAGAGGGGGAGTCCCATCCCGTCTCATGCCTCTGGGCAGGGGGCTGTTTTCTGGCACGACAGGCTTTGATCAGTTCCTATAAAGAGGATAAATTAATAGCTTTGTATAGCATGGTCAGTGACAGAGCACTGACCTGGGAGTCAGGACAGCTGGGCTTTGACTGGGACCTAGGGTAAGTTACTTCCCCTCTCAACCTTTCTCTGGCCTGCTTGGACTGTAAACTCTCCAGGTGTGTGTACAGCGCCTAGCACAATGGGGCCCTGACCTCAACTGTGGCCTCCTGAGGCTGCTGTTATATGAAAAGCAATCAACGTGTCAACGATTTCCATGTTTGTTAAACTACAGAGGTGACCCACTCCACCTTGCCCTCGGGAAACTTTTTCTTGCCCAGCTTCTCTAAGAGCTGCTTGAAAGATGTGGCAAACATACGGCCTGGGGCCGCGAAGAGCAAGAATCTGGTGTAAGAATCACAGCTGCCACGAGACTGGAATCGGGGAAAAAGGCAAGAAAAGCCACTGAATAGGATGGTGCCTCAGCCTTACACCTCCACCCTCCCACACCCCACCCTGCTACAGCACAGTACCCGCCAGAACCCTTAGCCAACATGCTGCATGCTCTGGTCCCACCTGATGCAGCTGGCTCCAGTCATCAGAGCGCTCAGGCACGCAGGGGGCTGGCAGCCTGCGTGACGCCTCCTTGGTGTCAATGGGAGTATTTGTGTGTTTCAGGCTTTGCACGTGCACAGGTGAGTGGTTGAGCTGGGGCCCAAATGCAAAAGTAAAGGTGCAAAAAGGTGCAACAGCCCCACCTGTGTCAGTTTGCAGATGGAGTCTGTGTGGGATGCAATGAGGCTGAGTGTGTCTAACCGGACAGGGGAGTCCCAGGTGCAGTGGTAGATGGGCAAGCCAGAACTTTAGGACTGGCAGATGAGGGCTGGATTATCCTCCTATTCACTCTGGTTTTACATCAGCTTAACTCACTGAATTCACTGCCGTTACCTCTGAGTGACACCAAGATCAGAGATCAGGCCCTCGAAGTCTTGCACAACCCGGCTTGCAGAAGAGACGGGGAAAGCTGATGCATGGTACAGACTCCACTAAAGCCATTCTCACAGCTGCTCTGGCCACTGCACAGAGGAAGCCCATAGGGGTCTCCATATTGGAGCCACACTGCAGGATCCAGGTGGGAGAGAGCCAAAGGGGCAGCACCTGTTTCCACCAATGGTGAATTGGGCCTTCCTCCACCTAACCACCACTGAGCCTATCCCCCATCCCGTATCCGAGGGTACGTACTGCTGCTACAATGCCCTGCTGCATGCTCCTTCCTTCAGTGGGCTGGTGCAGTGGGCTGTCAGTCAAATGGAGTGACAGCCTTTTAGATCAGGTGTGGGCTGTCCATTACTGCCCTTCACTCATTGATCATGGGCAGTTAGGGGTTTATTTGAGAAAACAAGGCTCCTGGTTTGCTAGAACAAATGCATCTATGTCCATCTCACTGTGGCTATTCACTAACTGGACCTTCTTGCACAGAGGAAGTACGTATGTAGTTGCACTAATTTGACTGCTCGGGGTTTACTGTGTATCAGTCTTTCCCGTGGGTGTGGATTTATTTTTAAATCACTGCCTGCGTTAATGTTTTTGGTGATCAGAGTTGTTAAATGAATATTTTTTAAAAAGCCGGGGCTCTGTAGCCAATGCAAGCTGCACTGTATAATTAGTACCAAGCCAGCCCTGTGGAGCTACAGCAATCAACTGCAGGAGTGGGTGGGTTTGTTGTTTTAGAGTCAGACGCCGGCATTCCAGTTAGATTATGTGCGCCACAGTATGAAGGTAACTAACAGAAGCATCCACATGCATTGCAGCTGGGATTTAGGCACCTAAAGGAGTTAGGTGTCTGAATCCCATTGAAATGCAGTGGGATTGGAGTCTAGCTCCTTTAAAAATCCCAGTCTAAAATACTGATCAGCAATAGGTATTGCTCAGCCCCACAGTTATATCACAGCAGACACACGCAACACCCCGATGAAAATTGTATGCATAGTGTTATTATATACGCACATGGGCACTGTTCCCAGCACAGAACATACTCCCCCAGCCAAGCAAACACAAGTAATTGTGTGCGCACAGGCACACTTGGATGAACATACTAGTGTGTACATACAGTGCACACTTGTATGGCTGTCTGTGACCTTCAGGAGAGCATGCCTAGGAATGTTTTGCAGTACATGTGAGAGATGAGTTGCATGAGTAGGTGTGCATTTGTGGACATTCTCTGAGGGTGTGCTGGCATCCATGGGTATTAGTTTGCCGCTGATGGACGTAGCATAGATGTGTGGATTTGCTGCTGGTTGTATTCGTAGGATGGTCTTTCGGTGGGCTAGTTTTTCCCTTCACTTATAGGCCAGATCTTCGGCTTCTGTGAATCAGAGTAGCTCTGTTCAAGTCAATGGAGCTATGCCAATTTGCACTAGTTGAAGATCTGGCCCATACAATGTAATTCCAGAGTAATTCTACCAACTCCAACACAGTTACTCCTGATTTATTATATCAGTGTAACTGAGAGCAGAACCTGGCACAGTGTGTCTGAACTGGTGTTGGCTGAGACTTCTCTGCATAAGTGAATGTACACTATAGGCCAAATTCTGCTCTCAGCTACACTGGTGTAAGGGCCAAATCCTCATCCCACTGAAGATGCTGGTATAAACTCCCATTGATTTCAGTGGAACCAGGATATGGAACCTGATCTCATTAGAATAGTCCAGGTTTATTCTGGTGTAACAGCAGGATATAGTCCTGTATGATTGGTAAGCATGCAAGTTTACTGCACCAATTCTAGGTACATACATACAATCATGAGTATCTTTGTGCAAGTGCATTAATGGCTATCTACATATGCATGTGATCATTATAGCGCGTTTTGGTAGGGTTTGCATGAGGGGACATGCAGGATTGTCCACAAACATGGAAACACCCGCCCCAGTTACAGCACAGCCATCCATGTTTCCCAACACTGGTGCCTAATCTGCGCTGCCCACTATGCATGTGGATATACAGCCAGGGCAGGTCTGCATATATAGTTACTTGTACGTGCAGGAGTACAAATAGATTTGTGAGCACAATTCAGCTGACGGTGCCAAAATATTTGTCCTGAATATATATTCACTGGTTGAACCCCAGGTGGCACTCAGATGCCCTGCCCAGATTCCAGAGAAAGTCACACGACACAAACGGTCTCCATTTATCTCCTCCCGCCCCTTCCCTCGGCTCAGGTCCGCTCTCAGTTACACTGCCATCAAGCTGGAGTGACTCCAGCATTGACTTCAACAGCTCAGAATCTGTCCTTGTAGAAGAACTCCGCAAGTTCCTTTCTACCTTCTGTGCCCACATTTCCTCGAGACACACCTGGGACCATCTCTGAAAGCACCACTGCACCATAAATATTTATCAATCTATTCTTTATTTTAAGTAGAGGTTGGAAAAACAAAAGGTGCTAATTATGCCTTTTCAGGAGCTCTCTGCAGTCAGGGGAAAGAAAGAAGTTCAAAGTGATTTAATGGAAGAATTGGCTGCAAGAGACTCACCTTTTCTAACTCAGCTTCTCTCAGCTCATTTCCATTTATCTCTGCTTAGCAGCTCCTTGCTCAATCAACACCTCTGAAGGCAAGAAATGTTCAGAGGGTCTCATCTCTCAGCTTCCTAGATATGCTTTCCTTCCCTTCATCCTCCTGGGTTTTTGTGCCATTCTAATCTAAAACCGACTTATTCTCCTCTCCTCTCCTCTCCTCTCCCCTCCCTGGGATTTAGCATTTCACCACCGCTGAGCCAGGGTGATAAAGTACAGAGATTAAAAATGATGACAGATTATATCTGTTTGAGTCCAACAAGGAGTTTATGGGCCGCTACCGTGCTTCACACCGCAAGGGAGTCCTTGAGATCTCAGCGTCTGTACAGCTTTTATTTATTGGCCTGTACCTGGAAGTGCTCACTGAGGCAAAGCTGCCCCTGGAGTCACTAGGAGTTTGCCTGAGTAAGTACAGAGTAAACACTAAGGACCTCACACCACTCCCCTTACTGAGGCTGAGTAACACTTTCTACCATGAATAGGGCCAGCACTTGAACCTCTCATGCCAGGGCCGCTTTGGGTGGGGATGATTTCAATGGGCCAGCTCAGAGAGCTAGGTGTTACTTCACGTCAGTAAGGGTGGCAGAGTCAGGACCCAAACGAGGAAGTCAGGATCTGGCCTATTCATTGTTCACAGGCAGTTTAGACTTGATATTTTACCAACCTGAGAATCCAAAGTGGTTACCCCTGGGGCTGTTCTGGCTCCAACCTCAGCAGAGATTTTAAGGCCAGAAAGGATCATTTTGAGCTCTTGCATCACACAGACCAGGTAACCCCACCCAGGCAGCCCTGCCTTGAGCCCCATGACTTGTGGTTGAAAGTTATTGGGTTTAGATCCGCTGGCTCCCTCCTCCTCCCACGAGTGGCCTGTGGCTGAAGAGATGCTCATCATAGGTCAGTTCTCCCTCTTGGTTCTCTTAGCACATCTTGGGGGTCTAACAGGCACCTGTCAAGTTGTCCACCATCCCGAAGGACACTAATTCCAGCAGCGCTAGGGCTGCAGGTGAGGTAGAGCACCAGACAGTGAGCTAGATGAACCTATATTCGGTCCTCAGCGCTGCCGCTGATCTGCTGGGTGACCTTTGTGCACAGTTGCTCTTCCTCTACTGAACCTAGTGAGAGAACTTTCCTTCTCCTTCCTGGCTGGGGTTATGAGCCATGGCCTGTTTCCAGCTGCCTTAATCACAGCTTTAGCAAGTCTCCCAGTTTCTCTGGGCCCCCCAGGCCTAACTCCTTCATAAGGAGGTTATGAGGCTCCAATGACTGTCCTTTGAAATCTTTGGGTGAAAGGAGCTATCTGTGGGAGAGGTTTTACTATCAGTCTCTGGCTGGGTTGCTGTGGTGCCCGCTAGAAGAGACACTGCTTGTTTTGTTTATTTGGAGCCTCACAGAACGATGCCCATCCAGCACTCCATTTTAGAGAACTGGCCAGGGAAAAGATGGAAGCTGCAATGGCATCCCGATCCACCAGAGGGCAGCACTGTGCGGGTGTCTGGATTAGTCCGTGGCATTTCCATTCGGTGCAGATTAGCGTCTGCATCGATAGTTTAGCAGGAACCCCAGTGCCCTACACATTAGCATAAAATCCTCCCCTTGCATAGGCACATGGAGACTACTGAACTCACCAATCATGGCTGCCCTTTGATTACAGTGGTGTATAACAGGGGGTTGCAGGCAGCATCCTACAGTCCATATCCATCACCCTTCCATCTTATGGAAGAGCCTGGCCACAGGCCACATTGTAGAGCTAGGAGCAGAACCCAGGAGTCCTGATTCCCCCACCCTCAGTCCCATCCACTAGACCTCACTCCCTATTTATCTGAAAAGTCACGGAGTCGTCCTCAGCTGGAGAGTCACAGTGACCTGCAACTGCTGATTTCTCTGGTTCCCGGCTAGTGACAGCCATTGAAGTAAGTGCTACATCAATTATTGCAGGGCTGCTATTTGCCCTTCAGGTTTGTCGTGTCAGAACTCTGACTTGAGCTGACATCTGCTTCTTGGACCTTTTCCGAACGCCCCCATTTCATTTATAAATCCCCATGGGCAGCTGGAACATGACCCAGCCGCTCTGCTCTCTCAGGAGCCAGAGGGAGCGGGTGGGGGTGGGAGAAAGGGGGGTATGTTTCATGCTGCAGCACAGAGGTACTTAGGCCCAAATCCTCAAAGGAATTCAGGCACCAGACAGACACGGATTTCCCTGGAAGTTCAAAGAATAAATGACTCGCAGGGTCTGGGCCTGAGTGGCTAGAGGCCAAGACAATCCCACCCCGGGGAAACGGCTGATGTCAGCACTGCCCTCTCTAGTCTAGCCATTCGAGAATGAGGCATTCAGGTGGTTTCTGCTTCTCCTCCAGTAGATGAGTGGCTGTCCCATCCTGCCCCTGCTTGGTGCGGCATTGGAGGAGAGAGCTCAGCACATCCCAGCATCTCCACTAGGATACAAGGACTTGGACTCCGCCGCAGGTCAAACGAAACCACCCTTCCAGGACAGCTAGGAGCATCGAGTCTGATAGACTCCAATTTCCAAGCTATATGCTCTTCAGCCCCTCCCCCTTTTCTAGAGCCCCATGCCTGTACCCACTATGGCTCCCACTCAGTGGAGAAGAGGGGACTGGTAGGAGAAGCATTCACCCCAGCTTTCAGGCCCCTGGATGCTGTCAGAATGAAGATGATACAGCTGCCCTGCTTTCTAACTAAAGACATACAGCAGTGCACTGCATGTTAGTATAGGGTATGAAAAACATCACTCTCCTGCCCAGCGTCGCTGTGCCAACCTAGCCCCGTTAAGGCTGATTCCCCACTCTGGCACTTCGAGTGCAGAAGGGGGAGGCCCGCAAGGATTCTAAAACTTAATACTGGCCACTCCAGGCTTGTATTAAATTCCCAAGATTACAGCTTCTCTCTGTCCTTGGATGGGTAGGTCCTGCTACCACCCAAGTTCAAAAAACCCCTTTTGACCCAGGAAGGCGCACTTGGGAATTCCTCCCTCTGGGATACCCTTCATCCCCACCTCCGGGAAAGAGCTGAGAAAGAAAAAGGAAATCAGCTGTTGCCACCAGCTAATTAAACAACATGTACAAACGTCTTAGGACACAAAAACCCAATCCTGTTCTTAAAAAAGAAAAATTTTATTAAAAGAAAAAAATACATCTGGAATGTAGGTTATTGCTAGATTTAAAAAAGAGCAAATATAATAATTAAGCATCAAGAATGGTTAAGGTCCAGCTTAAAGGTTACAAGAAAAACAAAAGCACCTGGGGTTAGCACAGAGAAGTCCACAAACCATAAAGAAATAAAAGAGAGAAACCTAATTGCATCTTTCTAGACATTCCCTGGTCTACTTATATATCTGGGGTTTCAGATAAGTAGTTTCGAGGTATGATTTGATGATTTTTCATACCTGATTTAAAGCTTCTTACAGCATTGCTGCTCGGTGTCTCCTCTCTCCAGAGAACAACAGACAGACCGACTAAGGGAAAGTTTTTTCCCAATTTTAAAAAGTTCTAGCCTTCCCATTGGCTCTTTTGGTCAGGTGCCCACTCCCTTCCTTTTACCTATGGGCTTTTTTAACCCTTTACAGGTAAAGCAAGTAGAGAACAGCTATTAAAAGGGATTTTGTAGCTAACTGGCTGGCTGGGTGTCCATAAAAGGGAGCTACCCCCCCCCCACTTCATTTATCACACCCCCAGTGTAGATGGAGCTATGGTGACGGAAGAGAGCCCCCAGCAATGTAGTTAACTTCGTATGGCAAGGTGATGTTCTCACACCAACGGAAAATCCCGTTGTGTTTGTCTTGCGGCTCTTGAACTTCTAAAGATTATTGTATGCGGCTGGGAGGATCAGTAAATTTGGCCACCCCTGGTCTAGTAGTTAGGCCACTAATCTATCAACCAGAGACCTAGATTCATTACCTAGTTTTGCCACAAATTCCTGTGGGACCTTGGGCGATTCACTTAGCCTCGCTGTGCTTTAGTTCCCCATCTGCAGGATGGGGATATTAGCGCTTCCCCACCGCACAGGGGTGTTGTGAGACTAAATACGTTAGTGATGTGCGGTGCCGGTACTGTAGTGATGGGCTCAGATAAGTAGTGTACATATTTGGAATGGGGGGGAAGAAAAAGCACAGCCCCGAGAGCTGGGATACATGACAGAGCTGTCACTTGGCAACTGGAAAAGGAGGGGAGAAAATGCCAGCGAAGCTTTCATGAAATCCACTTAGCGAGTGTCTAGTCTATGCCTGAAAAGAAATGACAAGGAAGAACCAAGGTCAGCACAGGCCGATTAAAGCAAGAAGTTCAAGTGCTGTCATTGCTGAAAGGTGCGAAATCCCACGGGCAGCACCTTCCCTTCAGGGCAAGGCTGGCAGAAGAAAGCTCCAGAGGCTGCCAGCTTGGTAGGGCCGGTTTTTCTTCTGTGTCTGCGAGATTGTGCGCCACCACAAAAGGACCTTCTAGACCAGTGCTCCACCTAATCCACCCCCAGCCAGGGCCGGCTACTTCACAAGAAGGTGCAGATGCCGAAGCCTTGTAGTGAATACTTTGTCAAATAACCGGCCCAGGAGGAAGTTCCCCACTGCCCCTGGCTTCTGCCCCAAGGCGTAGTCTTTTTCACCAACACGTGGGCTTGTCTCCCATTGAAATGCTACAATGACCACGGTAGCACGTCAGCGTAGACACTACCTTCACTGACGGGAGGGGTTCTTCTGTCAGTGTGGGCAATCCACCACCCCGAGAAGTAGGTTGATGGAAAGAATTCTTCCATCAACCTAGCGCTGCCTACAGTGCGGGTTAGATTGACTTAACTACGTTGACCTAACTTTTTAGCGTAGCCCCGGTCACGACATTACCCATGTGTTCGCCCTAGGACTAGCAGGCTTGTATGAATGGAAGCTCTTTGGCTCCCTCTATAGGTACATAGGGAGATTTAAGAGTGTGTTCCAACCCAGGTTAATTTGCATACACAACTCTCTGGCTCCCCCCACCTTAGGTAAAAGGGAAAAACTAAGAGGCTTCCTACTTGCTCACAGCTGCACTTTGCATGTGTTCTAGAAGTTCTAGGATGTGCCCATAGCTCACCAGTTGGAGTTTCCTCACTTTCCACACTCATCAACTGTGTTCTAGGGACTATGGGCAAGACTTTCAAACACGCAGGCACCTCACACCCGTTGGAAGCAATAGGTGGTAGGCACTGAAACACCTTTGAAAAGGTAGGCACTTGGATACCTTTAAAAATCTGGCCCTGCTGCTGTGTGAAAGGCAGTGCAAGTGTGAGAAGTCCAGGGGATTAGTTACTGGGGAAAGTGGGTCACCCTGATCTGAAAGTCTAGATTGGGTAGTCAGGCCCAGATGGACAGGAAGGCAGGAGAGAACACAAGCAGAGATTCATATCTTGCCTTTGGGGAGGGAGATGCTAATTAAGTGCCTTGGATTCAATGGGGGAAGCCGATACCAGGTGGCCTGGTGGAGGGGTAGAAGCCAACCAGATGGGCATTAATAGCCCTGTATCCAGGCTGACTCGGTACAGTGATGGCAGTGAAGTGAAGTGAGGATAAGAGACAACCACACTGGCTTCACCCACTCTACCCCTGCCCAATGCCAGGAGACTGAGGCACATCCTATGCCCATGTGAATGAGGAGGGGCTGGACTTTGACTGGGAGCCAGGGATTCTGGCGTGTGTATGGGGATTGGTTAATTAGTTTGTGTTCCCAAGGCTTCTGCCTGCACTCACCTGAGGGGAAGAAGAAATAGTAACAGTGTGTTTAGATTTTAGTTCCTAGAACTAAAAATATGAGTAGGAGGATAGGGGGCAAGGCACCCATTGTGTTTCTTACAGAAAGAGACCTCTAGACCCAATAGAGAGCCTGGACCTTGTTACTGCAACTGACACCTGGCAGAAGCACATAAATGTCTAACCCTTTTTTTGAACCCTACTAACTTTTGTCCTCTTGTGGCAATGAGTTCCACAGATTAATTATGTGCTGCATTAAAAAGCATTTCCTTTGTATTAGTTGTAACATTTCTGCCAGTCAGGTTCACTGAATTGATGACTATCGAGATGGATCGGGATGGAAGGGTGTCCAGGGACAGATTGGTGTTCTAGTTGCTGTCCATAGCAACCAAGCTGCAGTAAGGTATTGTTTATGTTGGTCTTTTCTCTCTCTAAGTCCCTACCATTGCCAGTACCAGCTCAGCTAGTCCCATTGTGACAGTGCTACGGTGAACAGAGCAGTGGCATATACAGCACTCTGTGTCAGGACCCTGCTTTAAGTGCCGTTCCCAGCAGGCCTTCCAGATTCTGTGATGGATCCTCTGGGACAGCATCAGTCTGGCTTCAAAACACTTTTGCTTCTTGATCACTCAGTGGGGCATGGACCGGATTTCTGTCTCTCTCCCGCTCCTGGGAAATAAACCTTTTGAAGAGAGTCTCCCAGCCTCACTAAAAGGCAATAGCCACATGCAATTTTCATATTCCCAGCATGCTTGGGCTAGCCTCAGCAATTTAGTAAAAGCTGATTGCTTCTTCCATCAGCAAGTTTAGGGGCAGACTGAGGCATCTGGAACATTCTCTACTGGAAATGCAGCAAACCCATCCCCACAGGGACTTCGTCACTTGCCTCTTCAGAGCCAGACATGCCATTGTTAGCCCTGTAACATTCTTGCTTACATGTGATCTGCAGGGAAGTGAGCTGTAGCTCACGAAAGCTCATGCTCAAATAAATTGGTTAGTCTCTAAGGTGCCACAAGTCCTCCTTTTCTTTTTGCGGATACAGACTAACACGGCTGCTACTCTGAAACCTGCAGTCTCGGATGTTTGTGTGTGAGTGCACATGCTTTCTAGGCCTAATTCACACACAGACGGGCCCCAAGGTAGATATTCCTCTTGGGAGGAGATTGCAGCGATGCAAAAGTGGCCTCACGCTCACTTGTGCAAGAGAAGCCAGGAAAGATGGACTAGGACAACTCCAGAGTGGGCGGGGCCAGCCAGAAAGTGAGTGTGGGCAGGACAGTCAGGTGAGGCATTGATTCAACGCATCTCAGCCACCTCCTATGGAAACCCAGGCATCAACTAGAGCTGCCGGTTCCAGACCCTCCAGAGGGACAGTAGCAGGCACCAGTATCTACCAGCCCTCCTGGAGCATGGGGAAGTATAATCTCTCTCACCCTCACAGATTTTGACCTTGCAACTTTGAGTTAAGACAAGCTCAGCTCAGCACCTTTGGGAGCTTCTGGCTTGAACCTCCTCTGGGGTTACATGCAAGAATCGCGTGCTGGGAGTCCACACTGGAGCCAGGGAACTCAGCTAGCTGGTTAAACCCCATGGAAACACAGCACCCCTTAGACCCAGCTTTATATTAGGTACCAATTAAAATGTAAGGAACAGGCCTCCGTGGACACGGCCCCGCTCCTGCTCTCCATGAAGCACCTGGACTCTGTTCTGTTTATTTCTGTAATGTACTTGTAGCTCAACTCAAATGTCTCATTTAAAAGGGCAGACAGGAACTTGGGCAGGCACCCTATGGAATATGTGCTAATGAAACAATCCTTCAAGGAACACCAGTCAATCCATTGGGAACACTCTTTAGAGGCCGAGAACCAGTGGGACCTTACACCTTAGTAATGCAGGGGCTGGGAAGCCTTTTCACTTGTTTTAAGCTCTGAATGCCTTTCTTTCCTAACTCCGGTCAGCCTGCCGGCACCAGCGCAGAGTGCGGATGTGTGGTGCTCTCTGTGACACTTCCCAGGGGTGCCTCTCCATCACCTGCCCTTAATACGAGGAAATCTCGTCTGTACCTGCTGCAGATCAGCTCCCTAAAGCCACCAGCCTCTGGCACTGCCTTCCAGGACTCTCCGTAGGCTTTGCTCGCTCTCTCGACAGGGTAGTGACAGGCGCATACCAACTGCCGAGTCCTCCAAGCATTCTCTGTAGCATCCAGCCTCTTATCCACTGGACCATCACTGAATCACCAGGTCTGCCATTCCCAAAGGAACAGCACATGCCAGTTTAGCAGCTATCCCTTAAAACACAGCTTTGCTAAATACACAGCACTGTGATATATTTATAGTGAAAACAAGAATAAGTTTATCATCAGATAACAGAGATTCAAGTGACAGTGAGTAAAGATAAGGGAAACAAATGGTTACCTATAAAACAAAATCATAACATGCTTTCTAGAGACTAAGCTTACTAACAAGGCATTCCCCTACCCCCCAGTTCTTTCCCCAACATTTGGCTGAGACCCCTTCTCCTAAGATCAAGTCCACTGACAGTTCGTCCTCCCAGGCTGAAGGAATAACTCAGTGTTCATCTGCCCCTCCTAGAAATATTCCCCCAAACCAGTTTTAGTTTGAAAACAGCATAACCCCCACATGTCTTGTTTGTTCCTGTGTGCTGCTTCCATATTGATTTCACATCCCTCCATTAGCATTTGACTTAGAATGGAAATGGGCCTGCATTGGAAAGCTTACAATACTTTATTTGCATGTAGCCAGAGAGAAAAATATTTTTAACTTCCTGTCTGGTGGAACTCTAAGGCATGTCACCTTACATGCTTTAAGAACATAGTTAAGGATTTATGCATCTGTGCAAAAATCGTCACCCATACATACATCTTGCAATGATTCAGAGGACCAACATGTAACAAGCTTTTATTAGAGACCTCACATGTCCCCTTTTGATGAACCCATGGGATTCCTGTATCCCTATGCTCTCTGTCAGTTAGCATCAAGAGGTCTTCAGGACACTCTCCAACCAGCTCACCCCATTCAGAAGGTTGGTAGCTTTATTCTGCACAAGCTGGAGCTTCACAGTGGCTTTCATTGTCAGTCCCAGGTAGACCTCATTGCTACAGTCAAGACAAAGGTAATGAAGGTGTGACTGGCCGAAGTGAGGAAGGGGGCATGTATTCGGTGCAGGAAAGCTGATAAAGTGGGCTGCTGGCTACGTAGGCCATTTGGGAGTTTAAGAACAATGATAGAGTCTAGCAAGAACCTGGACTTGTCTACTTTTAAATCCAGACACATCAAGCAAGATAAAACAGGAAGATAGTAAAGGTTCCAGCCAAATGATTTCCCATTCTTTCACCACTGGACTCACAGCCCACACTGGGACAAACCCAAGTCCAAGAATGGTGTTTAGCGTGTCAATGCCTATTGAGTTGGGAATTAATGAGGTCTGTCTCTATGCATTGTCAAGGGAGCTAATGGGTCCATTAATTCCGGGAACATGCTTTAACAAGTTTCTCTCTCCACAGGAAAAAGGTGGGGGGCTTGTCACAGCTTGGTATAATTTGGTAAGCAAAAAACCCCACACATGCAACAAATGGAGCTATAAATCTCAGAGCCAGAGCCACTAGCTCTGAAACAGAATGATATAGAGCAACTCTAGGCAGTGAGAATAAAAGCAACAAGTTCGCTTATGAAAATGCATGAGCTAGAGAACAGCCTGAAGGTCAGCATGTCCTGGAAAGCTCCCCTCCATGTTCCTGACCTGGACTTTGCCATAACAACTGCAGTAGAGACTTTGCTGGAGGGATCCATCCCAGTTCAATTCAAATTCCACCTGCAAAAGGACGATTGACCCATTGAAAGTTTAGCCTGGCGGATGTTCAACTGACCTAGCCCCAAAAGTGGGAATGCACCTGACTGGTATGTGCAAAGACAATGCTTTGGGTCCAATGACCAATTTTGCACGTGCAAATGAGTTTGTCCACCCAATATGAGTGTGCACTGTACTCCACCCAGCCCACTGCTGTAGATGGAATCAGTACCATGTGCAAGAGTGAGAAAATCCTCTAGCCCTCAGGGCTCTGGTATAAAAGGGCTGTCCTGGGAAGGCCAGGAGGCTACATTCAGCTCTGTAGATACAGTTTTATTTTCTCCAAGTCAATTATGAAATTACCTGAGTGCATCTCTGAAGTCTGGTCATATATACCTGAAGTGAGCATCATCATTAGCTTGGTTGTGCAACTCTGAGTCACTGAGCCAAAAACTCATCCCTTCTGGACCTCCACTCAATTCCATGGTGTTAGCCCCTGCAAATATCAGTTCATTAGATTTTCAGAGAATCGTGTGAGACTCATCAACTGCAGTGGATTAACAACCCCCTGGAGTAAGACTTCTTAGCATGAATACAAATCCTGCAGTTGTATTGTGGAACTTGAGCTCTTTGGGGGTTCTACATTCTTGCAGCCCTACCTTTTAGGGCTGCTGACTTCCTGCAGTGGTCTGCTTTGCTAGTAGACGCTAGGAAGCCTGCTGTGAGAAGGCATCAGCCAACAGCTCCTTAGATGAAAGCTCTGAGAGCCTGACTAGTTACTTTCTTCCCTTGTTCTTTGGGTTGATCGGCTCTCTCTGCCTGCTGCAGTTCTTCCGCATTGCTCCACCAGCAGCACTTCTGCTGTGTTGTATGCAGAGCTGAGCAGCTTTTGAGGGTGATGTGGCACCGCTTGTCCCCCAGGTGTATCCGAGCACGTCAAAACAATGGATATTGGCAATGCAGCGTGACTGTGCAAGCAAAAGGAACAGACATTATGGGCCCAGCAGCAGCTTGGACAGCCCTGGGCACTGTTGAGAGACAGGCGAGGTTGGCCAGGATTACCTTCCACCATTAACCAGAAGCACCATGGGATCTTTAATATCCATCTGGAAAGCCACCAGAGGTAGGCATGAGGGCCCGTCTCATCAAGATAGACTGTTGTTCCTCAGCTGTCTCCTCTGTAAGGCTTTGCTTTAGATCCTTCATGCTCCTGAGATGACAATCCCATTTATATTTAATACCTTTATTCTTTCAGGAGGAGGAGGAGGAGGAGGACATTCAAACCTGGACTTCTCCCAAGGAAATACATTTGCACGTTCCAGCCTGGCTCTGAGATGCTGGAGTGCTGACAAGTTACAGGACAAGGAAGGCTTTGAACATGAAGGGCAATATTTCATAGATTTGGAACGAGGGGGAAGGGGTCAGAGGTGAGGCAAAGCACCCTCACACTGGTTTGAGTCTGAGGAGCCCTTAAAAAAAAAAAAAAAAGCTTCATCTGAGCCAATTCTTCCCAGTTACAAGCACAGCTGTAAAGCTCGCAGTTTGCCATTCCTTAGATTTCAGCACCCACAAGCCAATGGCTATCTGCAACTACCTGAGTGTTGATGTGTGAATGAACCAATCGATATATGGAACCTATTTCCCCACTGATGCAAGAAGAATCCAATTCCCACTTGCAGCACTGGGAGTCAGATGCAGTGGCACTGTGGGTGAGCAATGTCCAATTTCACTTTGGGCTTTCACCTGCGGAGACCCAAGTTCAAATCTTAACCTAGGCTGTGAGTGAAAATGGGTTTGATGATTGTTTTATCCTCGTCCCCATTTCCCCCATCATTACAGAGACATCACCCTCATTTGGTACAAGTCAGCAGGGCAATTTTTTTTCAGAGGCCCATAGGATAGAAGTGTGTGTATGTGGAAATTGGGAGCAGGGGATGTCTGTGGTATGTAACTTATTTAAATCAGCTTCTCTACCAGATGACTCGTGGATAGCTAACGTAACGCCAATTTTTTGTAAAGGGTTCCAGAGGCGATCCTGGCAATTACAGGCCGGTAAGCCTCACTTCAGTAGTAGGCAAATTGCTTGAAACTATAGAAAAGAACAGAATTATCAGAATCATTAGGAAAGGGATAGATAATAAGACAGAAAATAGCATATTGCCTCTATATAAATCCATGGTACACCCACATCTTGAATACCATGCGCAGATCTGGTCACCCCATCTCAAAAAAGATATATTGGAATTGGAAAAGCTACAGAGAAGGGCAACAAAAATGATGAGGGGTATGGAACAGCTTCTGTCTGAGGAGAGATTAAAAAGACTGGGGGTTTTCATCTTGGAAAAGAGATGACTAAGGGGGGGATATGATAGAGGTCTATAAAATCATGACTGGTGTGGAGAAAGTAAATAAGGAAATGTTATTCACTCTTCTTATAACACAAGAACTAGGGCCACCCAATGAAATTAATAGGCAGCAGGTTTAAAACAAACAAAAGGAAGTATTTCTTCACACAACACACAGTCAACCTGTGGAACTCTTTGCCAGAGGAGGTTGTGAAGGCCAAAACTATAGCAGGGTTCAAAAAGGAACTAAATAAATTCTTGGGGGATAGGTTAATCAACGGCTATTAGCCAAGATGGGCAGGGATGGTGTCCCTAGCCTCTGTTTGCCAGAAGCTGGGAATGGACGACAGGGGATGGATCACTTGATTACCTGTTCTGTTCATTCCCTCTGGCGCACCTGGCATTGGCTACTGTCAGAAGACAGGATACTGGGCTAGATGGACCTTTGGTCTCATCCCGTATGACTGTTCTTAGGGTTCAATCCACACCAATGAGTAGCTGTGTTAACCCCTGTCCTTTCAGTTGGGGAGCCTTTTAGAATGCCTTGCTGCTGTAGCCTCCAACCTGGGCTGCTCACCAATAACCTCCAGCACTTCAGTCACACCCAGCCACATCGGTGTGTGCTGGACCCAGGCAGCCAGCCACACTTTGGTTCCTACCAGCCTTAAAGAAAACCCCAGGGTGACCCTCCCCCCCCAGATTTTCCCTCAGACATACGTCCTGTACTGCCCAGCACTAGCCTGGACAGTACAAATATACAGAGTCTGTCATTCCTTTAAGGGAATAACAAGTGCACAACCCTTGTTACCCCAAATGCAGTTACGCAGACACTCCAACTTGAACACACTGGATTAGATAAAACAGGTCTATTGACTACACACAGATTTTGAGTACAAGTCATGAGGCATAAAAGTCAGAAATGGCTGCAAGAAAGATAAAATGCTTACTGGTGCCTGGCTATATCATATTCAAAGCAAAGTTCTCTCACCACATGCTTTCAGCAGTCTTACTGACCAACCTCTTTAGCTCAGGACCCCTCCTCTAGAGACCAACAGCTACTTCCTCTGTCTCTTCAGGTGCATTAAATGTGATGGGCAGAGTGGGGGTGGTGCCTCTTCTTTTTATAGTCCTGTCCCCCTTTGAGAAGCATTTCCAGCAGGGAGCAAGGTGACAGGTAGTCTCCATGGAAAGAATCTTCATGCTGTTTCTTTGCTAAAAATGTAGATTTTTCCCCTGCCCCCTTTCCTGCCAAAGAATGGCCACTTAGCAGGTCCATCAGTCTTGTTTACCCCCAACTGATGCATCTGATTGCCCTTTGTCTCAGAGGAACTGGTTTAGCCACTCCCCAGACTGATCGGGAAAACACACTTTTGGTCAGGATTTCAGTGTGTGTTTATAACTTCACATATAACGCTGCTGCCTGCATTTTGCCATTATATCATTGATCAGCAAATTACGAGTTTTTAAGTTATACCTCACAAGGCATATCTTGTACAATCATTATTACAATCATGTGTAGGGTGTGAACACAGGGGTATATTCTGTCCCAATGTCTTAGGGTAGGCCAGTCATGCATTGGCAGAGCAGCGTGTGAGGTCCAAGACTACAACAGCAGGGGGCAGTGCAGTTAGGATTATTATTAGGTAACATTTGTATTAAGGTAGGACCTAGATATCGCAACTGAGATCATGGCCCCATTTTGCTAGGTGCTGTACCCACATGACAGCTCCTGCCCTGAAGAGCGAGAGGGGAAACAGGCACAGAAAGGTGAAGTGACCCACCCAGGGTGCCCCAGCAAGTCAGTGGCAGAAGACCTGGCTCAGTGGTCCAATCTGTTCCTGTAGCCATCACACCGTGCTGCCTTCATTTGGAAGTGTGGCAAATGGGCAGAGTTGTGGGGGGAAGGCTGATCAGTGCTGGAGGCATAGCCCCCTCTCCTTCCCTGGTACGACCGTGCCCACACACAGCATGCTCCCTGGGTCGCTATCTCCCCAGCGGGACGGGCCCCACGGTGCCTGTGTGAACAGCTTCTGAAAGGTCGTTATTATGCGCTGTGGCACGGCAATTGCTTTGGAGAGAGAGAAATGTGACCTTGTCCTAGATTTCAGAGGCTACTTTCATCTACAAGAGCATCCCACTGAGGGCAGCAGCAGCAGGGAGGAGGGGAAAGAAGTGGCTAAGTAAGGAACAACACTAACTCTTGGCAGGTAGGCTGCTGCGCCTTTCGGCTCAGAACCAGCCACTGGGGGCCCCCAGAGCTGAGGGTGTGCACAGCTGTACCCCCTGCTGGCTGGCACTGTGCACTGCCTTGCACGGGAGTTCCTCCATCAGCTGATGTCTGCCTCTGTCCAGGTCAAGTGGGCTCTGGACTCCCCTTCTATCTGTGGCTGCAGGAAGGGAGAAAGGGGGAGAACAGAGGGACTACCCTTCCCCCATCTCACCTTCCCCCATAGGAGGAGAGAAAGTGCCAGGCCAGAGCAATAGGGAACAGGCAGTGCTAATGAATGCGGAGAGAGAGAGAGAGAGAGAGAGAGAGAGAGAGTTGATGGAGAAGGAATGATGGGGTAGAAGGGATGATCGAGGCATCAGGAAAAGCTACTCTCAGAGGGGTTAAGCTTGAACATGGGCAACCATTTCTTTTCCCCCCCTAGAAGGAATGTAGCCCACTTCAAAAGACTGCCTGAGTGGGGAACAGAACCCAGGACACCTAGCTCCCCATCTCTTGCTGTAGACACTAGACCCCACTTCCTTCCTTAAAGGAAGAGTCCCAGTATCTCAACTGGGGGACCCCTCCTCAACTAATTCAGAGCACTGGACCAATGGGAACACATGATCTTCTTCCCATCTTACCGTGGCTATTGTGTCCCAGGTTTTGGGGAATCTTACATAAATCAGCTATGCACGCTCATTGGAGTACACAGTGCTGCCAACTCCCACCAGATTTAGTGTGTTTCTGAAAGCCCCAGCTCCTGGAGTCATGTGATGAACATCTCATTTTTTGTTTGAATTAGAACTCAGTTTCTAGCCCTCAGAATCGCCAAGAAAAGCCTGAAAAGGAAACCTGAGACCACCCTGAAGGCTCAAAAACCAGAATGCAAAGAAAAGAACCCAACATATGCAATTTTAAAAAATCTCAGGGTTGTTAAGTCAGTCTCAGGATTTTTTAAACACCTGGCATTGTTATACCAAGAGCAAGCAGATTTACTGACTACATTGTTTTACATGAGTTTTGCTAGGACTATGCTCCCAAACTGTCCCTTCCCTGTGTGCACTCGTGTAAGTCCTGGGGTGACTACTTTGGGACAGGACTTTACTAGGTTGCTCTGAAATGCTGGTCAGGGACTCAGACATCCGCTTGCTCATGAGAACACAGCCAGCAGGGAGAGTCCTCTATGACATTTGTCAGTGCTCCATATAGTACAATTGGGGATTTAACTCCAGATTCAGGAAAGCGCTCAAGCACGTGCTTAAACTTTAAAAGCATATTAAGTGCTTTCCTACATTGGGGGCTTAATGATGTTGCATCCCTTGTATAGTTGATCTGAGAGGATTTTTCTCTACCACTATCAACTAAACATTTAAGAAGAAGAAAGAAAAATAAGTCCCTGGAGGAAGGCGGCGTTCTGGAGTTGATACATTTGATTGTCTCTGACTTTCTAGCGGGTCAGGTTGAAGTGCAGGTCATTTGAGGGCAGAAGGAAAAGTGTCTCTTCTCTTTTTCCCCTAAGGAAACGCAAAACTCAGCATCTCTGCTGATTTGTATAATTCAAAGTTTCTTGAGAACCAAGGACAAGCCGCACTCATCTCTCAGCTGCTTGCCAAGGAGAACAAAGATGGAAGACAAGAGCAGAAGGGAATTAAAGGGAGCAGAAGCATCAAGCTCTTCGGAATGATTCTGAAAGACCTTTATAACTCACCCTGGAGATGAGGCAGCCTGGGGGGCAGATTGTCCCAGCCACACTGTGGGTCAAGGAAACTACAGGCAGAAATAGTTCGACAAAATCACAGACCGATTTTGGATTTATAAACGCAAAGCCAGGGCTGGATCAGATCTGAGTTCCCCTTCATTGGAACCATCCTAAGGTTACAGTTTTAGCCCATCTCTAGTCTCAGTGGCCTAGATTCATCCCTGCCAGAATTCCAGTGAAAACTGGAAAGACAGCAGGGAGATTACACCAGGGATGAGTTTAGCTCAACATGTGGAAACCTGCGTACTAGACCAAAGAGGCACAAAGCAGCTTTTCCAAGCTACTGCCCCCCTGAGAAAGTAGGTGTCAGCTGTGAAAGGGCTGTGGGACAGACGGGTCCGTGCAAAGGCGAGTGAAGCACTGCTGGCCAGGACGGAGAAGCACCACCACACATGGCGATGCAAGACACTGGGAAGCACGTGTCACACAGTTGTTCCAACCCCCAGAAACAGACCCTTAGCTCAAGCTGTAGCAGCTCACACTTTTAGCACTGGTCCCCCCAGTTCAATCCCCCATGAATCATAAATGATCTGGAGGATGGTGTGGATTGCACTCTCAGCAAATTTGCGGATGATACTAAACTGGGAGGAGTGGTAGATACGCTGGAGGGGAGGGATAGGATACAGAAGGACCTAGACAAATTGGAGGATTGGGCCAAAAGAAATCTGATGAGGTTCAATAAGGATAAGTGCAGGGTCCTGCACTTAGGACGGAAGAATCCAATGCACCGCTACAGACTAGGGACCGAATGGCTAGGCAGCAGTTCTGCGGAAAAGGACCTAGGGGTGACAGTGGATGAGAAGCTGAATATGAGTCAGCAGTGTGCCCTTGTTGCCAAGAAGGCCAATGGCATTTTGGGATGTATAAGTAGGGGCATAGCGAGCAGATCGAGGGACGTGATCGTTCCCCTCTATTCGACATTGGTGAGGCCTCATCTGGAGTACTGTGTCCAGTTTTGGGCCCCACACTACAAGAAGGATGTGGATAAATTGGAGAGAGTCCAGCGAAGGGCAACAAAAATGATTAGGGGTCTAGAACACATGACTTATGAGGAGAGGTTGAGGGAACTGGGATTGTTTAGCCTGCAGAAGAGAAGAATGAGGGGGGATTTGATAGCTGCTTTCAACTACCTGAAAGGGGGTTCCAAAGAGGATGGCTCTAGACTGTTCTCAATGGTAGCAGATGACAGAACGAGGAGTAATGGTCTCAAGTTGCAGTGGGGGAGGTTTAGATTGGATATTAGGAAAAACTTTTTCACTAAGAGGGTGGTGAAACACTGGAATGCGTTACCTAGGGAGGTGGTAGAATCTCCTTCCTTAGAGGTTTTTAAGGTCAGGCTTGACAAAGCCCTGGCTGGGATGATTTAACTGGGAATTGGTCCTGCTTCGAGCAGAGGGTTGGACTAGATGACCTTCAGGGGTCCCTTCCAACCCTGATATTCTATGATTCTATGATTCTATGAATCAAGATGGCAGCCACCACAGCAGCAGACAGCTCTCCTCTACCCATGGCCAAAACCAGTCTGCTTCTTCCCCAGGGGGCTCAGTCATGCCAAGTAGAGCCAGTGGGCAGGGAGACCACAGCCCCACCAACGGCGGGCAGGGGAGAGTCACGGCCAGAGAACTGGGATGGGCAGTGCAGAGGGAGCAGCTGCTTGCAGCACCAGCGCTCCAGCTAACCTACGTTGGTGCAGCCTGTGGCTCGCTGCAACACAGCAGAACAGCTGCTGTGCAGAACTCTATTGTTGCTAGTATCCACTGACCCAGCCCCCCGGCAAGAGCCAATGACACTCGGGTCCCCCACAGCAATGCACACAGATACCCTAGGCCCGATTCCCCACAGCCCTGCAGCCAGGGCTGCAGAGGGGGCATACCAGGTGCCCTGCTCAGTCCAAGGGTGCCTGGCACCCCACTGTGCACAGGTGTGAGTGGCCATGCTAGGGGCAAGGCAGGCCCCGGGGGAACAGAGCCACAGACTCAGCAAGACGGTGCCACAATAAGAGCCAGGCCCCTAGCAACCTTCCCAAGGGTGTATTCTACTACTCATATCTCGAAGGCAATCCTTGCTCCTGCCCCAGCAGCCAGGGTGGGCAGGACTCAGGAGGATCATGCACAGGGGTCCCTGGACGTGTGGATTCCTGGCTTGGACAGTACTTGCTAGCCATGCTGGGCCTGGGCACAAACTGTGTTTGGAGCCAAGTGGGCCAAAATCAGGTGACAACTGCAGGTGAAGTGACATGGCCCAATTCTCCACTGCATCAAGGCCTCTGTGAACTGCCCAGGTGGCACAAAGATCTTGAGAACACTCCCTGAGCTCCCAGATCTATGGTACAGTCTCTGTCTCAACACCACTGCCAGGCCCGCAGCACAGGGCTACCTTGGAGCATGGCTGGTACAGGGTGCCCTAGCTGGACTGCTTTGCAGGGCCCATGGGAAACTGAGCGCAAGCTAAAGCAGCTCTGAAAGTCCGTCGCCCCCAGCTCACTTTAATTACCAAATCCCACTCCCTTTGCAGAGCCAGGAATAGAACCCAGGAGTCCTGATTTTCAGCCCCCTGAAAATCTAGCCACTAGACCCATTCTCCCTCGCAGAGCTGGAAACAGAGCTCCAGACTCCTGATTCCCAGGGGGCTGGACAGCCCCCCTGCACAGCCCCAGTATACAGAGCACAGAATGGGGTCTTACAGATGTACCTTCCCTTCCCCAGTCTATGCCACAAATGTAGGATGAGAGGGACAGAAAATCAGGGCTACAGCACAGAGATGGAGCCGAGAGAGCGCCGATATTTCCCTGGGAACAAAGTGAGGCGTCTAAGTGGATCCAGAAGCAGTTTTGTTGCTAATTATTTTACAAGGGGTTAGGCTAGGTTCGTCATTAATATTGATGCTTTGTAAATTATCCATCCGGGTGTGTAAGCATCCCCCAGTGCTGCGCGTCTGAGGCCGCAGCTCCCTGTATTGTTATCCTCGTTCCCTTCTTGCTGTTCTCTGTTCTCCTCATCAGCCTCCTTCCTTTCTCACAAAACCAATGGCCATATGTCTAAACGCTCCATCCTGTTAAGAAAACAAACCCAAAGCAAAAATAAAAACATATTACGGGCAGGGGAAGATCCTCTCCCATTCGCGGAAAGTGGAGTGGAAGGAGTGGGGAGGAAATTAACGTTTCACCTTTCAACTCAGCCCCAGGGATTCTGGGAGCCGGCCTCAGAAGCAGACTGCTGGGTGGAGATGCACAAGATGAGGGAAAGGGACATTACAGGTCTGAATGGGCTCCTGCATTAGGACACAGTATTCTATGAGCCCTGGGCCCTGCTGTCCCACACAGGGACGGGCTGTCTCTGCACCTCTCTCCTCCCTCAGCTGGGGTCTGTCTATTAAGTGGAAGAATCCTGTTTGACCCTGGATTCTCTAGCCCTGCCCCCCCCCGGGGGCCACACCTTCCCCCCTCTGATGCCTCACTCCTTGGATTCTGCTCCCATCTCTCCTTGCCAAAGCCATAACCTCCCATCACTATCAAGCCCTGCCCCTGACTGGCTGGTACACTGGGCCCTCATCAAGAGGCAGCAACTCCGAGCTTAGCACTTGATTTGTTACAACTGAAGACACATCTTGTTGGGCCCGGTCTGTCGTCGGAGCGGTACTTGCAGACACACTCCATATTGGTGAGTTCATGGGTACCTGAGCCTCAGAGCCAATGCCCGGGGCCCGTGTGCTCGGTTTGGAGACTTGTAGGTTGGGTCCTGCTCAGGATGGCTGTGTACCGGGGAGTGCTTGTGCCACATTCACAGAGTTCTCATCCGAGGCCCATTGCGGGAGGGGGCAGCTGGGTGCCAAGACAGATCGCTCTGTGTGGAGCACAAGACAGATCGCTCTGTGTGGGGAAACCACAGATAGTCCAACCGTGACGTGCTAAGTGCTGACAAGACAGGCTTGGAGAACAACCCCTTGCTTTCCACCAGGCCACAGCAAGCAGGTGGAGGGAAGAAAACAGACCATGCCAGAGAGTCCAATCCTGATCTTGGCTGCGTATGCAGAGACAAAGGCAATCAAAAGGAAGGGACGGCTGGGTGAGAAGCCACCTAACCACAGGCTGCCCAGGGAGGACAAGCACCTGCCTGAGGCTCGGGGCTAGCTAGCTGGATCAAATGGATTACCCACAATTCCTTGCTTCCGACAGTCATCTGGATTAAAAAGCACCAATATTTTCACTTCTGCAACCTGCATTCGATACAGCTCACAGGCCACCAGTGTGACGTGAGCAACAGTCCCTGCTGCAGGGAGACCCCGGACTGCGAGAGCCGGGGGTACTGCAGGGCCATGCTGAGCTGCACTGATGCAGCTGCATGAGGTGCCCAGTGCTGGAACAACAAGTGGCCCTGCAGCGAGGAGGGAGGTGCGCTGGCAAAGCTGTACGGGTGAAGCCCCTTCCCATGTGATCCTTCGGCTCTGGGCAGCATGATCCTTTCTCACATCCCTAAGCACCAAAGTCACTCGATGTGAGAAATGGGTGTCACGCGAAGTAAAATAAAACCCCTTAAAATAAAGAAAGAAAGAAAGAAGCAAGCACATACTGGAGCAAGATGCGTTCTCTGCAAGCCAGCTGCTGCTCCCAGACTTCAGAGGGAGGTGCACCCAGGTAACCCAGGGCAGGGTTTGGCCCAATATAGAAAAATCAATTTTTGTCACAGCTATGGAGCAGATCCACCAGTGGATGGATTATGCTGCCCAGGCTCTAAGTGGGAATCAGGGAGGTACATGAAGTGGAGAGCTGGAGTGGGGAGGCCACAGGCACTGTGAAGTGAAATAGGCGAGGGAGATGGGAGACCGATGAGCGAGGCAATTGCAGTCACCCAGAAAGGTGCATGCCCTGCCCTGGGGCATTGCCGTAGGTGAAAGGCTGTCAGAAGGAAGCCATTGTTTGCTTCAGCTTGTTCATCTGCTGAATCCCACTTGTAGGGCTGCACGTCCATCCGTGTATACAGACAGTCCTTAATGACGGCCAGTGGAACGAAGGGGGCTTAGTCAGCGCTCCGAGAAGGCTATTTCTGAAAGGCGTAGGTGGAACAGCATAGCAATTCTTCCCCAGGAGATTGTGTTCTTTGCAAAAGTATCTTTTTTTTTTAAATAAAGAAATTAACATCCTAGCAATCCCGCCACATCTGCTGTTTTGTACAAAGGGTGTTCCCACTCAGGGCCGGCTCTAGGTTTTTTGCCGCCTCAAGCTCCAAGAGCGCAACTGCCCAAGCTAAAAAGAAAAGGGTGGCCGGAATGCTGCCCCTTGAAATGTGCCGCCCAAGCACATGCTTGGTTTGCTGGTGCCTAGAGCCAGCCCTGGTCCCACTCAGATGAGCCCTTAGCATACTTATCCACCAGCACAGGTGAGCTGGGTGTGGCTGCTACCACTGGGCCTCTGGACAACTTTGGCTAGGGCCGCCCCACTCAGGCCCTGAGAGCTGCCAGTTCCACCCTGATTTTGCCCCGGACAGATCCAGCGTTGACAGGGTCAATGACCTGACACATGGACATATCTTGGCCAGATTCAGTGGTGATGCAAACACTGGTGCGAGTGGCAAAGCCAGATAACTGGCACTGAAGATGGTAACAGGAAGATATCAGATAACCCAATGGGGAGGGAGCCTGCTCTGCCTCATACCCTCCTGGGCAGTGCTTTCCCTTGTGCCTCCTCAGCATGGAAGTTACACTCATTTGCACCCTCCCCAGTGCCAAGTTATTGACGGTTACAGTTCTCCACCATTCATACCCACTTCCTGAGCCAAGTAAGCCCACTGCATGCACCGCCACTCAGCTTAGCCCAGGGGTTTCCACAGGAGTTGCACCTGACAGGGTCGGGCCAGATGGCTACAGGAGAGTGATCCTATTGGGATCCAGGAAGTGGGCAGGCAGAAGACTGCCACTGCTAAAGGGTCCCCCCACAGCCTAAGGGGGGATCCACAGGACCTGGAAGCCAAGTGATTTCGGGGGACAACTAATAAAATATCAGGAATAGGAGTGCAGTCAAAGGGTCAAACAAAGGGAACCTGATGGGGACATGAAGCAGAGAACCCCAGACAGTGGGGTGATCGAAGGCAGATATATTAGCCCCAGGTTAAGGAGGTCCCTTTTCCCTGGTTACGGTAACAGGGTCAGTTCCAGAACAATCAGGAACTTGCTGGAACCAATTAAGGCAGACAGGCTAATTAGGACACCTGGAGCCAATTAAGAAGCTGCTAGAATCAATTAAGGCAAGCTAATCAGGGCACGTGGTTTAAAAAGGACCTCATTTCAGTCAGTGAGGGGCACCCAAGGAGCTGAGAGTGAGAGGGTGTGCTGCTGGAGGACTGAGGTGTACAAATGCTAACTGACATCGGGAGGAAGGTCCTGTGGATATAGAAGGTGTTGGGAGGAGGACATGGGGAAGTAGCCCAGGGAGTTACACCTGTGTGATAGGTGCTACATGAAACACTGTAGACAGCTGTGATCCACAGGGCCCTGGGCTGGAACCCGGAGTAGAGGGTGGGCCTGGGTTAGGGTTTCCCCCATCCCCCCAACTCCCTATTGGATACAGGAGGAGTTGACCTGGACTGTGGGTCCCACCAGAGGGGAAGTCCCCCGAACTACTAGGTGGACCAGCAGAGACTACGGGGATTGTTCTCCTCCTTTTCCCCATGCTGGCCAGTGATGAGGTTAGCTGAGTGAACAGCAGGTTTGAGCCCTAGCAAAAGTGGCCAAACTGAGGGCTGCCATGAATCTCTGAGGCAAGCAAATCTGCCAATGAGCTCAGGACCCACCAAGGCAGAGGAGGAACTTTGTCACACTATTTACACCAGATCTGAATCTGGCCCAGCATTATGCTGCATTACAGCTGGAAGAGTCTTGGAATCAGTCCTCGAAGGGGGCACGTCACAGGAATAGCTTTCTTCTAGTGCTGAACAAGGGACTTTGTAAGAATCAAGCCAAGTGGTAGGAGCCCTGCTGCTCTATCTCATTGTAAAGCTTCTGCCTAGACCCTTCCCCAGCCTCTGGACTTTCTGCTCTGAAGTTAAAGAAACAGTCCACACATCCTCACTGAGGACAATCCCTAAGCCAGGGAGAGCTAATTATTTTTTGTCAAGGTCCAAATTTCTTGGTCAAAGGTATAGTCAAGGTCCAGCCCCCAGAGAAAATAATAATAAAACCCCCTCAAAGATAAGGATGGTAAGTAAATTAAGAGATTTTGGGGTCCGTTCAAAAGTGGACCCTGGTGGTCCAGATTTGGCCCACAGTCCGGCTATTGACTACCCCTGCTTAAGCTCAGGACTAGAGGAGATGGACAGGGACAGAGCCAAAGGGGATGTCTCACACTGCACCCCTTGGAACTAGACTTAGAAGTATATGAGGAAGCTGCTCCTTGGAGGAGCTGTACCTTAGCACTCTGCGTGGCTGCCTGATTCACACTCTGCATTTGCCTCTCAGCTGCATGAGCTCAGGACTTCCCTGCTGAGCATCCCTCCTCCTGTACCATTAACCCCTTCTGTGCACATGTAGCCAATTCACAGCATGGGACATGAGTGGGACTTGTCCATAGGCCCTTCAGCACCAAAAGCCCAGACTTCTCGAGCCCATGGAGTTACTCCCTGAGCCAGTAGCAGTAGTAGACTGTTCTCTGTTATATGGATTAGCCATTAGAGGGAGACAACACGCACTACGCAAATGTGTTACTCTGGCACAAAGTGGCCAGACTGCAGCCACAATGGTGTCAGGCAGCCTAATAAAATTTCAAACACATGGTGCTCAGGGACCTTGCAGGCAAGCCAGGGAATGGGAGTAGGCAAATGTATGTGGTGTATGGGCTAAAATGGAAATGCACAAGAAGGGTCAGGCCTTCAGCTGGTGCCAGTTTGATCTGGCCTCTGCTCTTGGTACTTTGTCTCTGTAGGGTTTGTGTGTTTTATTTTTCACCAGACTTATTAAAGATACTGCTCGAACTCTCTAGCCACATGCACCTGCTACAGCAGTACCCAGAGATATGAGGATACGTCTTCCTTGGGAGATCATGGACAACACAGGCAGAGGGAAGGCAATGGATCGTTCAGCATGTACTCCCCTTGCAAACCACAGTCCCGGGTCAGCGTGTACATCCATAGGACCAGCCGCGCTCAGTACCGAAGGGGTGCGAGACAGAACTTCCGCCATGACGCACAGCTCAGATTTAGATTTTAATAGCTTGGAACGGCAGTGGTGCCTGTGGGAGTAAAGCCAGGCACACATGCAAGTACAGGCTTCCTGCTGCTGAAAGCCCCAGCAGACTGCTCCTCCCTTGTGCCGCTCCAGCACCAGACTGCCTTCCAGCAATGGAGAGGGGAGGGGATTCATGTCCCATAAACTCCGCTGCATTGTAGCCCAAGAGCAAAAGGAGGAAGGGTGCATGCTCCACATTCAGAACTGGGCGAGGTCAGGCCTCCCTAAGCAGGCACTGCTAGCGTGTGGTCCTGCTGTCATCAATGGAGACTTTGCCACTGACTTCAGTGGGAGCAGCCCAGCCCTGTCCAGTCAGCCTGGACCTCACCCCAGAGCTACCTCCCTGCTAGCCAATCATTGGTTTGAGATCTCAGTTCTATGCCACTGAACATGCTAGTCCCTTCCCAGGCCCAGGGAGGAAGGACTGCCCTTTTACCCCAAGGGAAGGCTACCACTTCACAGAGAGAGCATGGAGGAGTAGGATGGACCAGATCAGATTCACACCAGCTGAGGATCTGCCCCCCCTCAGTGCATTTCCATTTTGCCTCCCACCTAAAGCCCCCGAACTGATCCATGTGGTGTTTGTTGCTAATTCTGTCTGTAAATTGCAGGACAATAATGTTACCTGATTTTGCACAGGCTCCCAGATCACTTGGTCCACCGCTTAAAAACTGTTGCTTCTGGGATGGAACATGCCATCTTTAAGTGCTGCTGCATTAGACCCCAGAGATGGCCGCATCTCAGTCCTGGGATGTCAATCAGTAATGAATGACGTATCCATTCACTCAGCCGTCATTTGTCAAGTCACAGTGAAAGGTTACAGAGAAGCTTGGAAGGGTCTCTATCATGATATTTCCCGTCCTAAAATAAACAGGGAAGAAAACAAGCCTCCCAGTTGCAGATAGATGCTGGGCAGATTTGTAACCCCAACGGTACACCTTTTCCTCTTGCTGACAAAGCCCTGGGTCTAGCCTCCCTTGTAAAAGTCAAATCAGCAGGAAAATGCCATGCATGTCTTTTTTGCAGAGAACCTTCTGAAATTAACTTGCAGAACACATTTTAAGTGCAAGGTGGGAGTGGGCGGCTCAGAAGCCTTTACCAGAGAAAAACAGGAGACTTACAGCGATAGGAGAAACTATTTTGGAAACCAAGACTTCCCCCGTGCCCTGACACACACACTTCCTGCAGAATAATGAATGGTGTCCCCTACAGTTTGGAGTCTGAGTCCTTCAACAGCAAGCCAAACCAAGCTCCCAAATAATGCGCTATGCAAACACAGCAGGGCACCCGCTACTTCTCCAGTTCTTTTACTCCAAATTTAACAGACAACAGCAGCTAAGAGCAGCAGGAGAGCCACAGGGACACTTCCCTTTCCTACCATAGGAACAGCCAATCTCCTTTAAAGAGAGGACCTGCTGGCAAGCCGCCCTGCTTAAGATCCTATGGTAAGTAAGTAGCTAAATGGGCCTATTAGATGGTTTGGTGGCTAGGGCTCCAGACTGGGACCCAAGAGAACTTGGGTCTGCTTTCAGCTGTGCTATTTACTCACAGCTCAGCTTTGTCCAAATTGTTGTGCCTCAGTTTCCCAGTCTGCACAATACAGAGGGCGATGCTTAGGCCACCTTTGTGTGGGGCTTTGCGCTCCACAGGTGAAGAGTGTGACGCAAACATTGCTATTCACAGCAAACCCATCTCCCCGGAAACCAGGCAGAATCCCAAGAACAAAACAGATCGAAGTTGACGATGCTGTTTGCTAGTCTGCCAACTACCACGCTCAGGATTCCCCTGTCAAAGCTGACAACGAAGCAGATGCACCAAAATCCGAAGAAAAAGTTCCTTCCTCTGCTTTAGGCTTTGGAGTTCTCATCAGCGACAGGGAGAGATCCGCAGGACGTCAGCCCGAGCAGGTTCTCCTCTCTGGGAAGCTCTGACTAGGTTTAGAAATGACCATCCTGGGTCCTGGGCACCCCAAGAGCAGCCAAACCTTCCATCTCTTCCCCTGGTGACAAAGCCTGTTAGACCTCACGTGCTCATGTGGTTGCACATCATATTGCAAGGGGCGTTTCCTCAACTGATCTCGGGGGGATCTGAGCACCCATCCCCCCTCCCCCACCCCCGCCCACCCTGGCAACGACTCAGCATGGACTCAACACAAGCTGCAGGCACTTTGCAATGTCCAGACCAGGCCCCTAATCAGCCCAGTACCCATGCAACACACATGCAGTGACGGCGCTTGGACACTAGCTGTCATAAAGGTAAAATGAAGATGTTCACCTGGGCCCTGCAAAGCAATAAGCCTCCTGCACAGCACGAAGCGAACAGCAGAGCGACTGGCCCCGGGACTGTGCAGGAAGTGTCATCCGCCGGCCCGGAACAGCCAGGTGATTACAGGGGTGCGATGAGACCATGACAGACTCAGGCCATGGCTAAAAACACACATCCTGTCTTTTCACAGTTCCCTAGGTGGACCTGGGGAAAGGCCCAGCCATGCTGTCCGAAGCAGGCACAGCTCTCGCTGAAGTCAGGGGAACATTCGCCTGCGTGTAGAATGCATGATAAGGGCCTAACATGGGCCTGACTGTAGCAATCTAGGAGGATCCTCAAGTTTACTCAGAGACTGTAAAATGAGCAGGGACCATCAAGGCCATTTAGTCTGACCTCCTGTGTAACACAGACCAGAGAACGCCCCCATGCAGGTATTCGTGGTCCTTCCGCTGTGAGCTCTTTGCAGCAGGGACCCTCTGTGTTTGTGCAGGACCTAGCACATTGGGGCCCTGATCCATGACTGGGGCTCTTAGGCACTAGGTAATATTACTGCTACTAATAGGGATTGAACTGAAGGGGGTGGGGAGGGAAGATGATTCCATGTATGACTATCATCACTGCCCCCTACCAAGGCAATGCTGGACACAAGCAAGTGAAGGAACTGCCCTAAGCTGCCGCAGGGACTGGGTGGTACGTGGTGGAGTTAAGTCCTGCTAATGAGATAGATGCAATATCTCCTGGGCCTGACTGACCTTGCTAGGAGCAACCCATCACTTGCCCTCTGTCTGTCCAGTAAGGAAGAAAAATCTGCAGAAATAGAAACAGCAGGAGAAGAGGGAAGAGCTGGGGTGTGAGAGCAGCCTGGGATGCATCAGCACCTGTTCCAGGTACTCACCTGGTTCAGCGGCTGAGAAGGAAGGCAGGATTGGTCCATGCTACCAGCTCAGCGGGATTTGAGAGCGAGATGGGGGAGCGGGGTATGTGTGCGCGCGAGGGAAAGATCACAATAACTAGAGCAGGTTACAGTCTCTTGCCGCTTTTTTCTTTCCTTCTTTCCTGCCGTCCCTGCTAAATCCCTGCCCTCAGCATGCCATCTAAGGCCTCCTGTGCCTTCCTCAGGAAACTGAGATAATTAAATTCCAATACTGGGAAAGCCGACACTCAGCAGACCTGACAGACCCCAGCCTCCTTCTCCAGAAAGAGTCATTCATCATTTGCAGAAGAGTGTGAATTTAACCCCCACTCTGCTGTGGCGTCAGCTGGCTGGGAGGCTGTTATCAAGGCAGGTGTTTGCCCTGGTACTTCTCATGGGAGAGGCTGAATTTAATGACGGTGCTGTAAAAATGTCTGGCCATCTCTGAGCATCCCCATTTGCTTGTGCAAAGCCCCAGTCTGCAAAGGGGAGTGATGCTGTGCTTTTATAAAGCATCTTCCATCCAAGGGTCCCAAAGCACTGGGAAAGGTGGGATCCTTGGAAGTGAACAGTGGGGCACGCAAGTGCAGAGAGCTTAGGAGGCTGGCCCAAGGTCACACAGTGAGTCCCTGACACAGAGCTGAGATTCCCGGCTTGCAATCCACAGCCCTTTCTAGCCGACCTCACACACCTTTGCAAGAGGGCTTTAAGGTCTACAGTGGTAAGTGCTACTGTCTATTACTCAGGCTGTTCCAAAGTGCTTTACAGACACAGATTTTGGCTGCAATCATGCTGTCAAACACAGCAGCTACAGGACCCCGGGATTCTATTTTCGGCCCTTAAGGGGCACCAAACCATATTGAGCCTACTCCCCACTTCTGGGGGACCTTAGTTGTGCAGGTGAGAGCCTAAGGGCATGTCTACACTGCAGTAAAAGCCCCAGGGCTGGCCAACTCAATCTTGCTGGGCTCAGACTGCAGGGCTACAAAATTGCAGTGTAGACATTCGGGCTTGGGAGGAGTAGGAGGGAGGGGGAAGAGCTGTTTTCTTCCTTGCTCCACACAGGGTTGTGTGTGCTCCCAGCTGATGATGTGCTGGGACTCTGCACTACAAGGTACTTATTTATCCAGCATTCAAACAGTTTAAAGATGGGACAAATTAACCTGTGTTTGTGTTGTCCTGGCAAAGACAAAAGGAAAAAATGTTGTCTCTACCCCATGTAGGAGCCTATGGTACTGGAACTGAATTCTGCCAAGTACAGAATATATCGGGTACAAGTTGGACATGAGCCCACATGCTGCTCCAAAATTAGATCCAACTCTGATCTGCCCCTAAAATACAGGGAAGTTTAGATCTTGTGTTCCAGTTTGGGCACCATCTTTAGTCTCAGAGAGAAGAAAAGCAGCTAGCTGGTCCTCAGACACTTGAGACAAGTCTAATCAACATGACAGCAGAACAGTTCTTGGGAAAGCCATCTCTCTCCCCCCTTTTCCTCTCTCTTTCAAGTGCTGGATCTCAGTGCTGGATCCCATGCTTGCTTGGGCCAAGGCTCAGTACCTCACCACCGCTCAGTGACATGCTAACTGCTTGTGGGACAACAGAGGCCAGTGAGAAAAAGCCTTTCACAAGTTACATTTGCTGAATGGAAAGTTTTTGGAACTTCTACAGAAATTCCACTCACAACAGCTCTCCAGCAAGAAGTCAAGCGACAACACTCTCACCCAGCAAAACACCATGTTAGAGCATCACCACCATCCAAAGAGGCTTCCATGGGAGGGAGAGATAGCTCAGTGGTTTGAGCATTAGCCTGCTAAACCCAGAGTTGTGAGCTCAATGCTTGAGGGGACCATTTAGGGATCTGGGGCAAAAATTGGGGCTTGGTCCTGCTTTGAGCAGGGGGTTGGACTAGATGACCTCCTGAGGTCCCTTCCAACCCTGACATTCTATGATGTTTCCAGTGCCTTTGGAAAGCTGCCCTGGATAGTCCTGACACAGGTATTGCATGTTCCAGTCTGCAGGGGAGAGGCTATTTTGCTGCTCTGCCTATGGTGGTGATGCTATGAGACCTTACAAGTGCCACCAGGCTTCCAGGAAGACAGTTAGAGAGGTGGATTGCAGCCACTTGAACATGTACAAATGTACAGGTCCTTTTACAGGGATAGCTGCTCCTGGGCATAGTGGCTACATATTGGGCAGATCCAGCTAGTGAAGCGGGTTAATGCACTGGCCTGTGTTTGCTGGGGTCTAGCGCTCAAATGAACTTACAAGTGCAAGTGAGTTAATTGGGTTGCAGCCTATTTATCCATGTAAATGACTCTCTCACACAATTACTCACCCTCTGCCCAGTGTGCGATTGCTGATCTTTGCCCAGTGCTGCAGTGTCATGGCATCACAGGGTCCAGTAGACCACCATCCCCCTCCCGTTCTTCTGTGTATTTATTATGAGAAGCTGTTTCCCCTCCAGTGCGTTTACAGTCCATCCCAGGTGGGAAAGGCCGGAAGCTAGTTGGGACACGCAGCGTGAAAAAGGAACCTGACAGAAGTCAAATCACTTCCAAAAAGCTCTTTGGTGTTTATTTCTCAAATCTGAATTTCAGACACACTGTTAACCTCCTCCTCAGCCCCCCTCCAGGGGATTATAACAAGGCCCCACTGTTAGTTAGCATAAATAACGAGGTGTTATGTAGCTGGGATACAGGATGCAACAACTTTCTACCACAGATAACGGAGCCTTACAGAGATGGGAAGCTGGGTTTTCAAAAGCACGTTAGCAGGCGCCCAGACTACAGGCTTCCAGGAACACAGGTAGTAGATCAAGTTCCACAATCAGAGGGATCTGCTGCCACCTGGCTATCCTTTGTGGTCACTTCATGGGGCTTGAACATGCAGACAGAGCTTTGCACTGTCCTCTTCCTGCACCGGCAGCACAGGGAGTTGGAAGGCCTCAGTGGGCTGCAGACCCTGCCAGATGACCCACGAGAGTATGCAGGGAGACGCTATTAGTATCCCAGGCTCTATTAACCCTGGGAAAGACCAATACACTGCCATTGAGAGACACGGGGCCCCCGCCTTGCCCTCCCAGCGAAATAAAGACCAATGTGGAGGTGGACAGCACAGCTCTTAGCTGGGCTGGCTTAGGACATACCTGCTGCATGCACTGTTTGGGTCAGGTGCCCCCTCCTGCACCTCTCATACTGGGGCAGTGGTTTGTGGGACAGGGGCTGCAGATTGGGTAGAAGGAGACTCTTCAGCTTCAAACCCCCTTGCCCCAAGCACGGCATAGACCTGCTCTCCTTTCATGTGCTACCAGTGACACCCACCTTTACACCTCTCTCACCTCACATGAATACCCCACCTCCACAGGGAGGCACTGTGGCCTACTGAATAGTGCTGGACTGGGACTCAGGAGACCGGGAGTCTATTTCTGGCTCAGCCACTGGCCCGCTAGTGTCCTTGGGCAAGTCCCTGCCCCTCTCAGTGCCGCAGTTTCCCTATCAGTAAAATGGGCATGTACCTATTGGGTTCCAGGAAGTGAGTGGGCAGAGGCCCGCCCACTGCTGAAGGACCCCCCTGCAGCCTAAGGGGAGGATCTACAGGACCTGGAAACTAAATGAGTCCGGGGGACAACTAATGAAATAACAGGGACAGGAGTGCAGTCAAAGGGTCAAAAGAAGGGAGCCTGACAGGGACACTGAGGTAAAATGGGCATGTAGTGGTGCAGTTGCCCCACTCCATGAGAAAAAGGGCTGGAACAGGCCAGAAAGGCTTCACAGACCAGCAGCCTATCAGCAAAGGCCTGAGGAGAGCCAATCAGGGCAAAGGAAGAGGCAGCCAATCAGGGCCAGGCTGGGCCCTATATAAAGGCTGCCTAGTAAAGGTGAGGGCAGTCTCTCCTTGACTAGCAAGGGAGGAGGACTGGCTCTTGAGGTAAGGAGGTAGCACCTTGGGGAGAGCTCTGGCCCAGTTACCTCCCAGGCTGCGGCCCCTGCTAAAAGTGTCAAGGTGCCCGTGGCCCAGGGAAGATAGGTGGACAAGAGGGGAGTGAAGGAGGGTAGAGAGAGGCTGCTGCTAGAGGGTCCCTAGGTCAGGACCCAGAGTAGCAGGTGGACCTGGATCCCTCCCTTACCCAGCACCTGGCCATAGAGGAGTGTGGCCGAGACAGACTGCAACTTGCCTGGAGGTGAGGGGCTAGACTTTGGGGTTGTGGTTGGCCACTGAGGCAGGTGCAAGCCAAAGGACTGTAATTACCCTTCTCTCCTCCCTCCCCCTGGAAGGGGGAAAGAATGGAGTAGTGGGTGCTGCTAGAGGGCAATGTCCTGAAGCAGAACCAATGAGCAGGGAGCAAGGCTGTTCCCAAATCAGCAGAGCAGACAATAGGTGAGACACCATGTGCAGAGCGTGCTCTGCAGCTGATGAGCTAATTCCTGGAGCAACCAACAGGAGGTGCCAGCGGTGGTGAGTCATGACCCCGTTACAGGGCATAATGCCACCCTCCTCCTTTGTAGAGTGCTTTGCTATCTACTGCTGCAGTGTGCTAGATGAGCACTAGGTATTGTTTTGTGCTGTGTGTATGGGATGACCTTCCAACTTCTCCTCTGTGCTCCTTCACTCTTACCTCATTCCAGTTACTTCTAAAACCACCCTCCCACAGCACCCCCTCCCAAACGGCATACTTTTGGCTGTACAGAAGCACCAGCATACATAGATGTCCCTTAACAGGACATACACACAGACTAAGCTATTAAGAGGCATTTTCAAAACTCTGCTGACCTAATGCTGCTCCTTACAAAGGTCAATGGGAGGTTGGGAGCTACACCACCACAGCAGCTTTCAAAACCCCACCCTAGGTTTGTTTCAAACCATCAAGACTATTGTACAGCTCTGAGGAACCACGTAATCCTGCAATCAGCATCCTTCCTTGTCCACCCTCCTTGTTATGTAGAATCATAGAATATCAGGGTTGGAAGGGACCTCAGGAGATCATCTAGTCCAAGCCCCTGCTCAAAGCAGAACCAAGCCCCAACTAAATTATCCCAGCCAGGGCTTTGTCAAGCCTGACCTTAAACTTCTAAGGAAGGAGATTCCACCACCTCCCTAGGTAACGCATTCCAGTGTTTCACCACCCTCCTAGTGGAAAAAGTTTTTTCCTAATATCCAACCTAAATCTCCCCCACTGCAACTTGAGACCATTACTCCTTGTTCTGTCATCTGCTACCACTGAGAACAGTCTAGAGCCATCCTCTTTGGAACCCCCTTTCAGGTAGTTGAAAGCAGCTATCAAATCCCCCCTCATTCTTCTCTTCCATAGACTAAACATCCCCAGTTCCCTCAGCCTCTCCTCATAACTTGTGTTCCAGTCCCCTAATCATTTTTGTTGCCCTCCGCTGGCGTCGTTCCAATTTTTCCACATCCTTCTTGTAGTGTGGGCCCAAAACTGGACACAGTACTCCAGATGAGGCCTCACCAATGTCTAATAAAGGGGAACGATTACGTCCCTCGATCTGCTGGCAATGCCCCTATGTATACATCCCAAAATGCATTTGGCCTTCTTGGCAACAAGGGCACGCTGTTGACTCATATCCAGCTTCTCATCCACTGTAACCCCCAGGTCCTTTTCTGCAGAACTGCTGCTGAGCCATTCGGTCCCTAGTCTGTAGCGGTGCATTGGATTCTTCTGTCCTAAGTGCAGAAGCCAGATGTCCAGAATCCCAGTCCACTGGACCATGCCACCTCTCGTAGGCATTGGCCTGAAGCGCCTAGTATGCTTACAGTCATGATAAAATAACGAGTTTCAGTTCCTGAGGTTGGAAGGGTACGTTGCTAAGATGCAAGACAACATCCAAACCAAGATGGTGTCCAAAAATCTGCCTTGATATTCACTTAACAGAATGTGTATTGGCTGATCAATGTAGCAGTCAAAGCATGGTCCTTAAACGGAGGGTGGGGAGGGACAGCTGCTCGAGAAGCCTAACGCTTTTGATAACTGAGCCACTGGCCAGGGGAGGGGACTCCTGACTGCCTGGGAAACCAGAGTAATAAATACAAGGAGCTCCAGGCACTCCATCTATTCTCAGTCATTGATTAGGGGAACAGATTGGCACAGGGGAAGGGGGAATAAACCACAAAGGCCTGCCATTTCCTTGGGCTGGAAACCAGACAGCTCTGCACAGTAGTGGATGGGGAAAAACTCAACAGGCTAGGCCTGAATGGCGCCTGTAGCCCAATCCTTGGATGCCAATATCTAAACTGTATTCTTAAAGTTATTCACCTAAATTTGGGTTATTGCTGATTATGTACTCTGTGTACCATATGACTTAAAAACAAACTTTATTTGTGGATAATCTAAGCACTATACCCAGATGTACAGACACACTCTTCTCAACCTGTGTATTATAGAATTTTAACATTAGACTCCTGGGTTCTGTTCCTAGTTAGTCCATTCAGACTGGGCAAGCTAAGGACTGGTCTACACATGTAGTGTTTTGCACCAGTGTAGCTCAGCAGATTTAGTTTCACTGATGCAAGCCCCTGACACAGATGTGCATAAACCAGTTTAAAAGTCACACTGAAGCTGGTGATTTACCATGTAAGCTACATCAGGACAGGAGCAGGTCTGTGTTAGGGGTTCACATGCGACTAACCAGATTGAATTCAAATCACTCGAGTTCTGGTGCCAGTTTTCAAATACAGACAAAGCTTGGACATGCTGGGCCTGAGTCACTATTGTCCTTCACCTCGTGCAGCATTAAACACCAGTGCAAGGGCATATAAACCACTACTAATCAGCTTTAGTAGCATGAGGTGCAGCATTCTGGAGAATCAGGGCCAATGTCTCTACAACATCTGCAAACTGGCAGGAGTGGTTTCCCACCCCACAGCTCCTTGAGAATATCTACTTACACTAGACTGCCCTTGACATGAATTAAAACCACTGGGATTATTGCCCCCACACAACATTGAGGCAACTGGCCAGGAAGGAGAAGCAATCAGTCTAGCAGTGTTAGGACTGTGGGACCACAAGCATCACACCACTTGGAAACTTCAGACTGTCTCCCTTAGTCCACATGTTTAGCCACCTGGCAGTGTACCCTCTCAAGGCACATATGTGGGCACTGCTATTGTCTATGAGATGGAACGTCAGATCCGCTCCAGTGTTTGAGACCGATTTGAGCTCTAGGGTGGGATTTTCACAAATGTTCAGTGTTGGTTCAACTTTGCTTTCATTGACGAACACTTCAAAATCCTGTTCCTAGTGGCTGGAGCGAGTAAGTGTTCTAATATGTAATTACATGGAAATTCTCCAGTATGTCAAATAGTAAATGACCTGAATATCTAAAGCTGAAAATCAAATCTCTACTCCACAAATTGTTAACTTAACACCCCTTCCTCCCCCAGGATCTGGGCATGTAGGTGACTGTAGAGCATCACCGCTTCACTCTACACATAAAGGTGGCCAGTAACCACACGGGAAACATTTCCTGACACATGTAATTCCTCAAATCACCATTAAAACCAGGTGAAAGGATGTTTGCTGTGTGGTAACCAGAGCAGTGTATGGAAAAGAAACTATTCAAAATTTACAAGGGAAAATATTGGTGTGAAAATACTACAGTCAAATCTTTGACTCATAAGGGGATAAACACTTGGAGCATCCCCAGAGTTTGACCTGTCTTGAGAATGTCACTTCAGTGAGGAAGATCCTTCAGATTTTAAAGTATTTTGAATTCCCTTTTAAGAACCCACAACACTATTTAAGTAGGACCTACAAGGCCCAGTATTTTGTTATTGTGCCAAGTCAGCTGAGGAGATACAAGTTCCCTAACAAATCTCATTCCTCAACTTATATTGCAGATGATGCTGGTGAATATATAGGGCCAGATACTCTGCTGGCGAAATGTCACGCCTATTTATCCCAGATAATCATCTGGCCCATAACTGCTTGCTCCTTGTAAGGGTCTGCAGGTTATCAACTGCACAGAGAACATACAGGAATACTTCCACCACCACGGACGCACAATCGTTAGAGTGCTGCAACACGCCACAACAATTTAGAGCTAAAAGCGAGGAAGAATTCAGTAGGCAAGGGAAATGGCAGCATTAGGGAGATAGGATGTAATTAGCCATGTTAAGGTTTGGGTATGGGATGGACACACAAAAAGCAGGTCAGCTTCACCTCTGTTGAAAGTCACACAGAAGAAGCAGCAGCAATATTTTGCCTAATGAAAAGAACTGACAAAGGTCAACAATGAAAGAATTTCCTTCTTACATTTAGAAGGGTGTCTTGCAGAGAATAAGGAAGGCAGAACATGTAATATAGGCGCTATTGACCTGCCTACTTCTGTCAAGGAGGAGTGACTAAAACCCCCATAAGGAACATCACATCATAATGGTTATTAGCCTCGTTAAGAGAATAAGCCCGTTAAACGAACACCTCTAGTCGGCATGAACATCTATATGATCTACGCTGAGCGCCTCTCTCAAGTGGATGTGCGCTAATGAAGGAAACCTATTAAAGGCCCCAAATGAGCATGCATCATGGCTGGGTAATATGTTCAACAGATCCCTGCTGGATTGCAAATTGAAAGGCTTTTAAATGTTTGTAAGGCTCACGCTGATGCTCCACAGTAGAGTTAAAAAATCATAACTTCAGATAGAATGGCTGTTCAAAAAAAAAAAAAAAAAAAGGCCACATAAACAGATTTTGCTTAGTCCACAAGCAGGAGTTGCACAGAGCAACTTTTCCTCCTGAAGCAGTCATCCTTGCTGGCTGGTGGCCCTGTCAAATCCTACCCAGAGACCAAAGCCACCAGAGAAGTCACGCCTTTGGGGATACATACCTAACACTAGAATGCCCTGATCTTGCAAAGACTTGTTGTGTGTTAACTTAAACATGTGCCTGACCAGTCCCTGGGCCACACACTCAATTAGGGAGAGTTGGTGCTGAAGTCATCACCAGGTAAGGATCGGGCCCAGTGACTTAAATGGTACTACTCATGGGGCATAAAGTTAAGCACCTGATCGCAATCTGAAGAATCAGGGCCTGAGGCTGCTTCTAGATTAATTTACTAGAGAATGACTGGATGGCATGGCCTGGCCACACTGTCTCCCAGCTCCACTCACCTCTAGAATCTCTCAGAACATATCTTGGTCCATTGCCGTGAGGAGTACTTTGCCAGCCATACATGCACAGCTCAGCTGTCTCTGCACCTTTAGGCATCAATCAGCTTAATCATCATAAAAAAGGAGGTCTTACAATTCTGGCCTGTCCTTTCACTAAGGAAACTTGCCACTAAACCCATAAATAAGCAGATCACATTTAAGTATGTAATTAATGGCACACAGTACAAGGTTGCACATGCAAATTTAACTATTTGATTGCTTAACTGTGCAACCTGCTTTTGAAGTTTTTAAATGGCATTTCTTAGGGTTAATAGAAAAACTCTTATCTGGATCTACAAGGCTAGACAAGACCAAGAAATCTAAGGCCTCTGCCTTATTCATTGTGCACAGAACAACTCTCTTATAAAGATAGGTTTATACTAGTGTAGATGGTGGATTCTCTGTAACAATCTTTAAATCATGATTTGAGGACTTCAGTAACTCAGCCAGAGGTTATGGGTCTATTACTGCAGTGAGGGGGGGTGAGGTTCTGTGGCCTGCAATGCACAGGAGGTCAGACTAGATGATCATGATGGTCCCTTCTGGCTTTAAAGTCTATGGGATTGTTTCCCTTACAAGGGCCATGATTCAAGTGGTCAAAATAACAAACAGTGCAGAGAAGGCAGATCAGGCTCTTCTATTGATCCTCTCCCATAACACAAGAGTAACAGCCATTTTGGTGCAAGGCTGGTTATAATAAAATTTGATTAAAACAGAAATTTGTAAAGTTATGAGTGACTCTATTAAAACCCTCTTGGGGTTTTTCAAACACTTAGGCAACCCTTGCTGTTCCTAGCTCTCCAACTATAGTATTAGCTTTGTATACCCAGCAAACATTCCTACAAAATAATAAAGAAGGATGCCCATCAGAGCCCCAGTGAAGAAATACATGGTCTTGCAGGGATGAAAACCTGCAACCAGCTCACTTACCGGTTCCCAGAGGAGCTCTCTGCTACTGGGAGATCAATTCTAACCCAGACACCGCAGCTTTCTTCTGCCCAGGAGCTTATTAAATCATTATTGAAGAACTCATCCCTCCTATTTCCAATAAGAAGAAATGACTGTCTTAGAGGATTTCACACTGTAGCTGACACATGCATACAAGAGCAGGATGGCTCTTCCCTTCTAACTGACATGGAATCTCTGTTCCAGACCAAGTTTTCCATTAATAACGTACTTATTTTCTTAGTAAGACCCACCTGCTCCTAGTCAATATACACAGAACCCTCCCACCAGCTGGGGCCATGTCTAATCAGTGAACTAAATGTGCAAGGGTTTTCCCATACAACTTATTTACTCTGCTAAGTAGGTCTAGAGTGATTAAAACTGATTTTAAAAATAAATCAGTTTCTTTAAATTTAAATCAGCTTTTTAAATACATTTTATTTTTTAAAATCTGTTTAAAATTAAATTTTAAACTAGCAATGTATGTTGAGGCCTAAACCTCCGATACTCCATTTAAATAAATAATAAAATAAAATATGGTGCACCAGTGATCTCTCCTCAAATTTTAATTACATAGAGAATCAGGGGAAAGCATTTAACTTCTGAGGTCAACTCAAGATTTATAAATATGTTAGTGTTACTGCATTAAGTATATGATTTTGGAGCAAATACTGGTAATTACACTTTTCCAAATAGAAGTTATTTCAGAGTTTGCTGCTTCTGCAGCAAAGCTTTTGCTTTTAATTATTTTAGGTTTCAGTTTAGCTACTAGGTGCAAAAGTAGCATTTTCTTCATTTGGATTAGTTCACTCAAAGCTAAGAAACTGACTGGGAACTGAAAAAGCAGGAAAGCTCATTTTCCTCTCAGCTGGTGCCATTCATAGATTGAAAGAGAAGATCTGATCTACCAATTCTAAAAACTTGAAGGACATGAGGCCAGATTTGCAAAGGTATTTAGTCTCCTAAAGATGCTGACAGGTGCGTATTAGGGTTTTTAAAAGTGCCTAACTCCCACAGGTTTCAATAGGAGTTAGGCACCTAGCTTGTTCAAGCACTTTTGAAAATTCCACCATGTTCCTATCTGCATCTGAATACCTTTGAAATTCTGGCCTAGGCTGACCTGAAACAATCCATCAATTTACTAACTACAGTTAATACTTCCTTTGTTTAATAAATCAGTTTGAAATGCAAAAAATGTTTTTTAAACTTACTTTCTTATGTATCCAGCACATTTACTGTAGTTTTATCTAATAAAATTTAAAATGCTGGTTTTGCACATTTTGACTTCCAATTTCCATCTAAATGCAGCTTGACATAAATTCTAAGTAAAAAAAAATCATCTAGTAAATGAAGACTGAATTATTCACCATTTTCTAACATAACAAAAAATGTCAACTTTAAGAATCTCAGTAAGGTATGTGAACCTATATAATTGGTTAAATAAACAGGGTAGCCTCCTGGTTAGCAAAAAGTAGTACCAGATGTACTGTAAAGGCTATATTTAGCTGCAAATCAAATGGTTATATCAACCATTGAGAACGAACTTTTCTTTAGGAAAGCTACTAAAAAGTACAAATGCAAAACAAAATTAAAATCGATTATTTAACTGTTTCCTACTTACTGATTTAAATCAAATCACCTTAACTCATTCTAAACTGGCCCACCCATTCCCCTACTCAAATAATCTCCCTTCACATCATGCCTTTTTAGAGAAAGCTGGTGCTTGGGAATTGGAAGCAGCTATGGACAGTAATGTTCCCTAATTTTTTTCTTTAGCTCCTACCTTTTCTTGTATGGGAAGGAAAAGGGCATTACCCAGAGGCAGCAAACTTCACTAGGTGTAAAGGTGGTGGTGGGGCAACGTGAGTCCCGAACAGAGCCCCTGCCATTCCACTTATTAGCATATTGTATGGTTTATAGACCAGCAAAGAGCCTTTGTGGGGAGGAGAGGTCCAGGGAGACAGTGCTGTGGAGATAACTGCCGCCCCCCATTCTATACAGGACTGGAGAGATCAACACATGGAGCACCCTCCCCATATGAAGTTCCATGTGCCCAATACTGATCTCCACCTCCTTGTTTTTAAATGCTTAAGTTTTGTAGCTGACATGATAAATGACTTCACTGCTCTGTGACACATTTTAATCAAGTTGAAAGATTGTCTAGTGGTTAGGGCTCTTACCTTAGATATGGGAGGCCTAGGTCCAATTCTTGGATCTGTTTTTTCTGACCTTGGGCAAGTCCCTTAGCATCTAGCACTTTAGTTTCCTATCTGTAAAATGGGGACAATAGCACTGCCCTACCTCTGAGGGGTGTCCTGAGGATAAGAATACTAAGGTTGTGAAGTGCTTTGAGATTTACTGCTGAAAAGTGCTGTATAAGAAATAAGCTTTATTTATTAACTGGTTTATTAAATTACTCTTTTGTGGGGCAATTTTTACAGGATGGGCACACCATGGCCCAGAGGCCCAGCTCCTCAAAGGTATTTAGGAACATAACTCCATTAAAATCAATGGGAGTTAGACACCTAAATGTCTTTAAAACCCTTGCCCACAGAGACTAAAGTTACTCTCCAAGTCAGAGGCAGAGCTGCAAATGGAACTTAGGAGTCCTGGCCTAACCCTATATTCCTAACACAAGACCATCATTCCACATCACCGTTCAATGGAGCAAAGCCCTGACTCCCCACCACTGGATTGAAATACCAACCCCATAGCCATGCAAGTATGTGGGGTATGAAAACCCTCCAACTGTTCCAGCTTTGCATTTGCAATCTTGGAAACTTAAGTACTTGAGAAAAATGTAACTCTGAACTCAATTCGTGTGTGAGGGGTTGTTTATAGACCACGGTACAGGAATTACTATCTTTAAATAAAAAGGAGTACTTGTGGCACCTTAGAGACTAACAAATTTATTTGAGCATAAGTTTTCGTGAGCTACAGCTCACTTCATCGGATGTAGCTCACGAAAGCTTATGCTCAAATAAACGTGTTAGTCTCTAAGGTGCCACAAGTACTCCTTTTCTTTTTGCAAATACAGACTAACACAGCTGCTACTCTGAAACCTATCTTTAAATAAGTCTATTGAAAAAGCTGCCAGGATTGTAGAGAGAGGTTTTCTTGGATGTTACCCCTCTGTCAGGCTCGCCTTCCCCCCCAACCTGCTTCCTGGCTCCACAAATTTGAGAGCTGTCAGCAGCCAATTCAACTTACAAAGATGCTGTGACAAATGCGAGCCCAGCCTCTTTGTTTCATATCCCTGGAGGATCACAAAGCCCTTCAAGCTGAAGCTGATGAACACCACTGCAAACCGGAGATAAGCTCCGCTGGGAAGCGAGCAATGCTCAGCCCTGGCACCTGATTGGCAAAGCTTCAGCAGCGTGACCTATTTCTGCAACTGCAGAGCTTTGGTGGCAGCTTTCCCCCCCCCACACGTAAATGCAAAACCCTCCAAGCAAGTTACAACAGAGGTAGGTGATAGAGCAAGCTAAATTGATGGATTCAAAGTATCAGCTTGGGACTATGTGTGTGTGTGTATATATACATATATATATGAATGAGAGAGTGAGATTTGTCATATTGATTACTCTAACTCATTTGGTAAGGTTGCCTTGCGGCTTATTTACGGTCTCTTAATGAGACCCCTAAGGTGACAGGAGTCAATGTGACTCATACATTAATTACATGCTACAGAATGATCATGCTGTATTTAGCCTTCTCCCAAACATGCTCCAATTCCACTGTATAGTCTTTTACAATACATGCCTCAGCAGGCCAGAGCACTGACTGCAGGGCTACTGCACAGAGTCAAAGGCCAGTATTGTAATGAATACCGTAATGAATACGGAATGCAGTAAGAGAGCCTTGTAGTGAGGGGATCTGTATAGGGCACCAAGCATCGCTCAAGGAGGAGGAAAACTAGCTTTGAAATTCTAGCAGTTCACCTCACATTGGAACATCCCTCCACAGCACATATACTTTAAAGCAAGTCAAGGGGGTTAGCTTCCACAGTGTAGAGGGTAGTTGAATAAGTTGGTCCATAACAACACTTGGAAAGTTTCTTTTCCCTTCCTCCAAAGGAGGAAAGGACAAGACACGGATCTCCACTTTCCTAAAACTCTATGCTAGCCCTCCCGCAAAAGAATCAGATGCAGGCTTTATTCAGTGCTACTCCAAATATTTGCCATAACAGGAGAGAAAGAATTTACTCTAGAAAGGTATGTGGATATAAATATAGATGTTTTTTCTTGCCATCAGCTAAGCCACTGAGAGACTAAGGAGGGGGCTGTCAAAGGCACAAATGGTAGTCATGTGCTTAACCGCCATTTGTGCTTTTGAAAATTTCTCCCTGAGACTAAATATTTTTTTAAAATTGGGTAAAAGACAAAGCGTAAATATTTAATAGAAAAGACAAACAAAACAAACTACAGGACAGGCTAAGGTTAACTTTAATAAACAAAGAATATGGATGAACTGAAAAGGCTGAAGTTAATTATTAAGAAAATAGAAAGAGGCTACCGTTAAATATAAGCAGGAAAAAGACAAGGATTAAAAGATTTCTGAAGTTTAAAGAGAGGTTAAGTATTCAGAGAGACTTTTAAAAATATGGATCTTCCCTCCGACTTCTTTGCTTGTGTTTTACAACTAGTCCCCTCTCCCCTCACCCCACTGTTTAGATTACAAACTCTTTTGGACAGGAGCAGTCTCTTTTTGTGTGTTTGTACACCATCCAGCACAATGGGATCACAATGTTGTTCAAGCTCTTTGGGCACTACTGTACTACAAATGCCCATGCTGCTTAGAAAGGAAGCTGCCTTATAAAACAGCTTGTTCAGACAGGCTAAATGGATGGATCACTGGTCATCACTGGCACAAATCCACCTGAAAATACAGAGACAAATGGACTTTGCTTTTCAGGCAGATGGAGAGGAGATGGAAATCACAAAGAAAGCCTCATGCACACAGACAAGCTGAGATGTGCTATTCTTGTCACTGTTCAATTACACCTGTCTAAGGAAACCGATTGACTTGAAGAGTGACAGGCAAAATGAAAATCAAGCGTCACTGTTGCAAACTCCTCATCTCCTATGCTTCATTAGTTTCCCATAATGTATGTGCATAATGATGATCTAAGAGAGAGCAAGACTGCTACCAATCAAGCTTATCTGTAGCAGAAATGACTACAAAAAAGTGGGTGGCAGTTAATTTTTCTACCAGTAATTGAGAAAATAAAATGTTTATCTAATTTTTAAGATGTAAACAATAAAATAAAAATCATTTTTAAAGTTATTACCAGCCTGTAGAATAAAATCACATTAAAACTAACATCAAGCATACAAAGTATAAAGTTTTGACATGATCTACAGAAACAGAATATTGTACAGCCTTAGGTTGTAATGTATCCCTTGGGAAGGGGTCACTACAGCGAACTCTCCTTCCCCACCCCAGCACAAGGCACCATATTGAGCCTGCCTTCCAGATGAGGAGGGACTGGAGCTCAATGCTGCTCTGGATGAGGCATAGCAGTCACTGCAGAGCAATGTAAGACATTGCTTTAGCACTAAGACAAGCATGCTGTTTCTGCAGCACTCGCAGGTCAGTGCAGATGGAGAAATCAGATATGGTTCTTTGGCTTGGTACTGCAGAGCCCTATCAGGCCAGTGAAAACAAAAATAAAGTTATTTATGATGAAAGCATTGAAACACCAATTCTGGGTAATTTGACCGAACAATAGCTGCTGGGGTATAAATACAAGTATAAATAGCTGCTGTGGTACAAATATAACTTGCAAATACATGTGAAGGAGGAGGGGGGCGGGGAGGTATAAGAAATAGCACTTGCATTAACTAGATGAAATTGAGCAAAGGAAGATCTAGGCAGTAAAACTTTGCTAATGGTGTTACCTGTTAGATTGAAATGGTCTCCCGAGAACCCTCATTACTCAACTCATTTAAACGAGACAGAACAAAAACACTAGATAAATATACACTAGAGAACAATCCTACAATGGCTGACGATAGTGGATGAGATTGCACGTAACTACGGTGGATTGATTTAAATCACCCGTTTTAATCAACTTTTCCATTGCTACTTCCATTATTTTCGAAAGAAAGGTGCATTCTCATTGGTGATATAACAATTATTTATTTGAGCAATTATATAGCTTAATATTTTCAGATTCTTAACTATACATTTTTAGCATGTTAGAAAATGCTTATTTACTAGGTAATTAACTTTTTTGCATCATTTGTGTCAAGCTGCATTAGGATGATTGCTGTTTTGTGAGTTTCATTAAATTCCAGTTTTTAATTTTTTTAAAAACAAAATAACCTTAAATGCTTTAGATGCATAAACTTCTTATCAAGATTATTCACATTTATAACTGAATGATTTATTAAACAGAGGGATTAACTGTAGCCAGTGAATTAAACTGATTATTTCAGGTCAGCCTGGGAAATTTTTCAAATATGTTTCAGTGAAAGTAACTGCAGCTTAAGTTCCTACTCGCCTAAGTCTCTTGAAAATGACAGTCTCCTAAGTTACTTGGACTTCAAAAAGTTAGAATCAGGGGGAAAACATCTTTCTTTATGCAGAAAAGCAGTCTTTAAATCAAAGTATTTGATAGAGGCTTATGGATTCAGCATATTTATTTCAATTATTTAAGAAATTATAATAAATGTAGTCCTTAATATTTTGTATTACATTGATTTCATTTTAAACAAGTTTATTTTTAAAAAAGAAAAGCCATTGATTTTTAACAGAATTTTTCCTATCTTATTTCTGTGACTGGTACGTGGTTATTCAAAGGCACAGTATCACGTCTCCTCTCACAGACAACACACAGGATTTTGCATTATACTATGCTAGTTTACCTCCTCAGTCTGAGCTGTCCTTGGATGAGAGAAAAATCACTGATACTTTACTTCAAGGTGACGAGTACAATAACATTGACACTGCTGTGGTAAGGCTAGGACAATAATAGACTAACATAAAACTTGGCTAAAATAATTCACACACAAAAGACTGTAGAGGTATTTTTGTAGGAAAGTAACACAGGAAGATTTATTTTGAACTACTATTGTGAAAGACTAATAAGTAGGTTATCGTGTTGGGCACGTATACAACAAATTCCTGAAGGAATCTAACTATCTAGAAAGAAACATGCAAACTGAACACAGCCTAATCCCTACTTGTTTAAAAACAAACACAAACAAAAAACCACACTGTCTGACACAAGTAAGAGTAAGAACTACAGGATAACAATGATAAGAATTCAGTTCTGAATGAACACCAGAGTCCTCACATGATTATTAATGAGAGATAATTAGTGAGAAGCAAAGAACAATTACAGGAAGAGTTCCAGAGATCTCAAACCACAAGGACAGTCAGTGAAAAATCTGACCTTATATCTCATGGCTGGCTTTTTGTTCTGAATACCAGGTGACTACTGCCCAAAAATTCAACTTCTGGTTACTAAACTGTTCAGATTCTCTTACACCAGGCTAAGCAAATTCAGTCTCTCTGCCACTGCAATTATACAGTGTTACCAGTGTTTACGTAAAGGTGTTATCCTACTACTCTGATCTGGTTATTTTAGTGTCAGAGCTATGGAATAGGATGATTTAGTAAAGGATATTCTTTTTCCATCGCAGCATGCTATTGCAGAAGTACAATCAACATGGGTTGGGGCTAGAGAAGGATGTAGTGATCACATGGTAGTTCAACCTACCTCCTAATTTTAAAGGCATCAAGCTAGAATACAGGCTCCAGACTCTAGAAGGCAAATAGCTTCACGTGGGACTTCTTCAACATAAGATGGCTACGTCCATCCAACAGGTGGTTATGTCCATGAACCAGAAGTTGCAGGAAAGCTAAGGAAATAAAAGTTGCCCAAGTACTCAAAGTGACCCTGGATGCATGGCATCATGTGGGTATACTCTCTCCCAATGGCTTGTAGAACGATGCCCAAGCCCACAACGAAAGAGCTCTGGCCTGGAGACCGAATATGCAATGTTTCTGGGCTTCCCAGATCTGCTTCTATAGCAGGCGCAGGAATCGGCTGGGGATCACCAAGTTCATTTCAGAGGACAAGATACAGAATTAAGAAAGCTGGCAAATTCGGGAAGAGGGGAAGAAAAATAAGCTAAATAAAAAAAAAACAAACAGTGCTTGGTTCCAAGACAGCATTTCATTCAGTCCAATAGCACTCCTTCTGGCAGCTCCACTACCACGGGGGCACAGTCATCTGGTTCAGCCTCAAAGTCCCATTTGAATTTCTTAGTTAGGTGGGCTTTAAATTTTTCTGCCTTTTTCCTCAGTGTCCTGTCAACGGTGGTGCTGCAGGTGTAGGAAAAAAACACCTAAAAGAATACATTAGAAGTCAGTAAGATAATCACAGAGGTGGCATAAATGCACGTTTTCCCTGCCTTGACTGGGGTCAAAGAGCCCATCTATGGGGTGGGCAGATTTCAGTTTCAGGTTAATCTGGCTTGAGAGGAACTTTAGTTGCAGGGTTTCAGAAATGGCCATGGGGCTACAGGCGGCTCCTTAACAAGGCACTGCAGTCTCCATCTTCACTCTATAGCCAAGATAAACACTGCCTTCATTCCACAAACTCAGCGAGGGTCAGGGCTCTTTTAATCTTTGAAAACAGACGAATGAGTGGAGTCCTGTTTCAAGTAGGGATATGCATAGAGTTAAACATACACTCTTTTGGAAGCCCCACCATATAAGTGATGCCATTGAAAGTGAATTAAACCTTTACTCTTAAGTCACTTATTTATGGGCTTCTCAATGTCCCATTCACAAAAGACAACAGCAGTGGAAGAAAAGGCCAGCTCAATGACTAGAGGTTGAAAGCCAAAGGGCAGCCACGAGACATTTTGTCTAAATACACTTGACGCAGCTTTAAACAGCAATGATACAGGCACTACTGCTGAATTCTAGGCAGGCATTAGAAGTAGGGACTGTGAACCTTGGAGACTTGAGCCTTTTTTTGTTTTAAGGGCAAAGTCAAAGACTTGGTCTTGTTTATTCTCTTGAGACCAAGTTTCCTGCAGGTAATGGTTTATAGCTGCTAAACAGAAGGAAGTGGACAGCAGAAAGGCTTAGAAGTACCAATCTCCTTCCCTCTAGAGAATGGGATTCAAATAAGATGACCGCCTATGAAAACAGCATGCCCTTCACAGCAGTTGCCCATACCATACCATCGCTGAGCAGCTAGCACTGTCAGCTGAGGAGAGACCTAGGCCCAGACTGAGGTGCACTGATGAAGCTTTTTTCTGAGGGGAGGAGGGAGTGTGCTACAGTAGTGTCCCCTTTGGCCCAGCAGTTTTAGTTTCTCACTGTAACAAACACTTAAAAAAAAACCCAGATATTTTAGGCAGATGAAACCAAATCCAAATTAGAACTAGCTGTTGCATGATTGAGAGCTCATAGCATGAGTCATAAGCATGCATCCTGACCTGGGGGGCAGGACCACCTTCCCTTTCTTTATGGCTAGATATGGAGCAGATCCCCACAGTTTTGTCTGCTGTAACATGTGACCACAATATGGTTCTCCAGCATTTCCAGTGTCTTAGAGGACAGGCAGGGATCTCCTGTAGAAACTGCCGTGGAGACTGGAGAAATGGAGGGCGTCCCCTAGAACACCTGTTTGAAAATTCAAATTTCTAATCATCATGCACATTACGGACATCCCCTGAAGATCCTTGAACATAGGTAGCTGCAACCTGAAAAGGCCCTAAAGGAGGGATTTTCTAATGTCTCACTTACACATAAATCCATTAACTTTTCACACACACACACAGTTTTTCTGTGGCACTTCAGACAGTTATTGCAGTGTCTGACTAAACAGGATTTTCAGCCTCAGAGCCCCTCTCTCCTCCTGCTTGAATTTGTGACACAGAACTCATTTCCACAGCAAATTGATGCTCTAAGCTAAAGAATTTCATTGCAGGATCAAGCTGAAGGTAAATCCCCTTTGGGAAGAATGCTGTTATTCAAAAGAGATCTATAGACAGCAGGAGAAAACACTGAAAATGAATGGCAAAGTTCATTGCTTTGTGTATAACTGTTTGCTTTTTCCTTGTTCATCCTACTGTGAAACTGCCTCTTCACAGGGAAACAGTAACAAAACTCTCCTATAAAATGAGGCCAGTATTAAAAAAGGGACTAACAGTGAGATTCTGGGGTTCTACATTTATCCCGCTCAAGAAGTTACACATCAAATTTGTTCTTATAGAAGCCAAAAAAATATTTTTTTTAAACTTCAAGTGCTGCAAAAACTCTATCTAGGCCTAGGGTATGAAAATCAAGCTGTGTTCTTTCTGCCTCTTCAACTACAACCAGGAATAAGGATTCTGCAATTGAAGCTTAGGGATAGGTTCCATGCAAGAGGTGGAATACAGTCCAGCTCCCATTCCCATGGTTTCAATGACTCTAAAGTGCTAGCAGGAATAAACTTGATCAGTGAAATGAGCGGACAGGTTCTGTAAGAAGCAGACAATTTTACCATGTCACTTTTCTGATTACAATTACACTTTAAGATTGTTCTCTGGTGCCAACAGTGCTGTGTGTTTTACCCAGGCATGTGTGGTAAGAGGTGAGTTCACTACGTATCTACATCGAACACATCACCAGCCACCGACAGTACCAGGAGGTGTGAGCCAGTACGACATCGTGCATCAACTATGAGAAAGGGACCGAGAGACTTTTTCCATTGGACCATATGAACTGGAACCATAAACTCAGTGAACATTAAATCTCACCAAATGAAAATCCATCCTCCTCATCATATCCACTCGTACTCCACACCTGAACATAGCCATTATATGAACAACATACCCCCATATCTCAATGTCTGTACTTTGACCCGTTAACCTTTTACCCCCAATCAGGGAGATTGCAGATTATGTATTCCTTACGCCACCCATTCCTAAACCAAATTTCACACCTTTTGATAATCTGTACCTTATTCCCTGATAACCAGAAATTTCTATGCTTAAACTCTGTACCATTTTTTTTATTTTAACATCTTAATAAAAATTATTAAATCTGTTCTTTTCCTTGTGTTCCCCTGCCTGTCTGTTGTATATCCATCTTATGCTTAGAATGTAAGCTCTGTTTGTTCTGTCTTTGTACAGCAGCTAGCGCAATAGGGCCCTGATCCATGACTGGGGCATCTAGGCACTCCTAGAATACAAATAATTAATCACAGTACTCCACCGGCACCAAGAACCAGACAGCAGTAATGTCAGTAGAGAACCTTTAGTGACAAAAAGCTGGCTTTAACCCAAACGCATTTTTCTTTTGTGCAGTTATGAGTGCAATGACCACCAGCAGTGAGCACTGAACCCAAGACCTCTCACATAATAGCATCAGTTCTTTAGCTTCAGCAGTATAGGCTAAAGCTGGGCTTTCAAAAAGGCCTAATGGAGGTAGGTACCCAAATCCCATTGACAGTCAACAGGATTTGGCTTCAAGCCGCTCCTCTAAAAATCCCACTCCAAGTCCACTAGCTGAAAGCAGTAGCAGGCTAATATTTTCGTACATGGTCCACCACTAGAGGAGACAAAGACATACTTTGCCAATGGATTACATGAGGAGCTGGGCAGGAAACGGTTTTCCTGTCCCCCAAGAATGAGATTTCAGAAAGTTTTCCCTCACAAATTGGAACAAAAAGCTGAAATCTCAAAATTTTTGTGAACTGAAAATCCAAAAAAGTTTCAGATCAGATCAGCAGAACTGTTTCGTTTCGATAATTTCAAAATGCTTAACGTGTTTTGACCCTTTAAGATTTTAAATTTTTTCACATTTTTACTGTATATTAACTTACATTTCTAAATGCAAATGGTTTTGAAATGGAAAAAATTGAACTTGTCACTTCAAAAATGTCAAAACAGAATGTTTCAACTTCGAAACAAAATTTAATTTTTTTTTTCAAAAACAGAAAATGTATCAAAACTGACACTTTCGGACCAACAGTTTCAATTCTGATGAATCAGCATTTTCTGGTAAACAACTTTTCATAAAAAAAATTCCCAGCCAGCTTTAGTTACATGAATATTTCCTATAATTGGCAACTGTTGAGGACGTGTATCCTTAAATCAAAGCTTTTGCTCATTCAAAGTACATCTACGTTGCAAAGAACCCCGAGGCAGCGAGTCTCAAAGCCCAGGTCAACCTCTGAGAATTGTGGCCACAGGGGTTGTTGTTTTTTTTAAAAGCAGTGTAGACGTGCCTTAACATTCTAAAACAGCTAAGCAATGCTCAGCCCATCAGACCACAGAGTTAAATTGCATACGTTGAACCTAAGAAGCTGGCATGGAGGGACATGTTGCAGGTTGGCTAATTTTCATTTTACCGTTTTATTGACTGTAAAAATAATGTTCATTTTAATACAACTGATTATGTTAATTACCGGCTTCAGAATGTTTTTATAGCAGTAGAAGGAAGCTTTTAGGAAGTTACTTTCAGTTTGTGGGGAACAGGCCTATCCTGTATTGTGACACTGATCGAAACTGCTCGTAAGTGAGAGTTGTTAGGAGCCGATGGAGGAACTCGCTACACTGAAAACAGCACCTCTTAGTTTCTAGCCAACTGAAATATTCTATAGCAGCAGCAAAATAGTCACAGATACAGAAATGTGACCAATCTGACAAGGGAGGAGGTGGTTGGTACACAAGGCCTACAAATCATCTACAGTACATCTTGAACAATTATTGCCAAAAATAAAAATCTTCACTGCTAAACACGCATGTATGTGTCTTTGGGTTGTTGTTTTTTTAAAGAGGAAAACTTAGAGGCAGAAAATGGAATTTTGTTTAGCTATTAAATCTTTATGAATATTTACAAAGATGTTAGCATGTTAAATGAAGGGGAGGTATTTTATAGGCACGTCCTTCAGATCTTGCTGTGCTGGATTATAAAGCCTTGCTGTGGCTGCCTCAGCACCAATGCAGACTTTTTTGCATTCTGGGCAATTCTCTCTAAATTCCCACTGGATAACAGTCTGATTCAAGGCAAACAAGTAAGCATCATACAAAGCCCAAGACAAGGGGGATGGGGAAGGGTCCTCTTTGATACTGCCAGTGCTATAAGTTCAAAAAGGGCTTCACTCCAACTTCTTCATGAACAGAATCATCTGACAATTTAAACCAATCTGAATCAGTGTCAGTGGACTTTTAAACTGCTACAAAGGAAAATTTCAATTACAATGTGTCAAATTCAGAAAGTTAGATCCCCTTGCACTCAGGCAAACCCCCTTACTAATGTTTAGTGTAAGGGAGTCTAATGCCTTGCCTACGTTAAGAAAATGTGTACTTCTTCAACTACATTGATTTACTCACACGGGCAGATACCCCTAATACAGATATACTGCATCAGAATGGACTGGAGCTTAACTCTCACTTAAGATACATAAGGCCAGTGTTAATTGCCTAGAAGGTACAAGAGATTTAGTGTCCCCGCTCCCACGCCTTCTCCGGTTTGCTGCTTTTCTTATTACACTGCTCTGCTGGTCCTGCTATATATGGGTTAACTCCATTTACGCTTCCTAAGACTCCCATACACACAGTCTCAATGGGTCAAATTCAGAGGTGATGTGTAAGTGGGTTGTGTGTGTAAGCAACGTGTAACACAAAATTTTGTGGGGGTGGGGGGAGAGGGGAAAGAATGTATCTTACACAAGGTTATGTTCCCCCAGACTCCCTTCTGAATTTGGTTGAGTCTGGCTTTGTATGCCCACTCATTTCTCATGAGAATCCTCATACATCTGTTTCCCAAACCACCTGCACAGCTGGTAACTTACCTGTAAGGTGCTGGTTAAAAAGTTGTCTTGGGAGACTATGTCCACAAAGAAGTCAGCTGGGATTTCACTGAGCTGGTGGTACAGGACAGAAATAAGGTTGGTGTAGAGGACCTGATGCTTCCCTATGGCATCCTCTGATCTGCACAAAACATTCAGAAGTTTTTTCCAGTGCTCAAATGCATCATACACGTTCCCAATCAGGAAGCAGATGAAAGCAAACTGCAGCTCGGCTAGAAACACCCAGTCAAGGGAGGGCATGGAAAAAAAGAGACAGGGAAAAACTTTAGTCATTCAACCCTAAGTGGAACAGAGGATTATATTACTCTTGTGGACAATGTCGATTTTTGCATACATTCGCTGGGTTTGTCTTGCTGACATACAAATAGCTCTCTGTACTCCTCATGGCTATATTAACAGTCATCAGTCCTCCAAGCACTGACCACTCTCCACCCCCTTGACTATATGACTGAGAAGCAAGCATAGCACAATCAAAGAGGATATGTTATAGCAATGACCATTAACCTCATCATGAGCATTCATAAATGGAGTCTGAAAACAATCTCACTACCAAGTGATTTCCAGAGACTGTGCTCTGGTGTTTGGGTTGTCAAAAACATTATTTCTGTCTATTACTGAAATATTACAACACAAAGCCAAGACATCATATCAAGATTTTGTGGTCTCCTGTGACTCCATTTAAACACAATCTTGCCTCATAGCTGCTAGGAGGGAATAGTGATCTCTCTCTGGCTCTTCTTGCCTTTCCTGAGCCCACATGTCCAAAAAGAGGCAGCAAGGAAATTGCTGCTGCCACCATAACTAGACAGTGGTGTGGGTACCACAGCATGGACACAAGGAGACAGGCGACAAGAGCAATCTATGATACTACGTGCGCAGAAGACAATGTGATATTGCCATTACAACAGCTCTGCTTTCCTAGGCCTGGTCCATGCTTAAAAGTTAGGTTGACATCGCTATGGTGCTTGGGGTATGAACAATCCACACCCTGGAGAGCTGTAGATATGCCGTCCTAACCCCAGATTATGCTAAACTGATGGAAGAATTCCACTATTGATGCTCGAAGAGGTGGATTACCAACAGCAATGGAAAAATCCCCTCCAACACTGTAGGTTAGCATCTACACTATGACATTGCAGTGCATAGCCCTTAGTATAGATGTGGCCTTATTTTGCCAGGCAGGGCTCGGAATTACCAGATGTTTAGACACTCACTTTGCCAATAGTGTCGCCTCATGCTTCTTGCAGAGCACTAGGAAACGGTAGCTAGCTGGGAAGGACATTAGCTATTTTTACCTCCTAGAATATTTCAGAATAGAGTTCTGCTTTTTTAGAAGGGAGAGAGAGTTAACACATAAAATGAGGAGGACATGAGAAGAATTTCTAGTAAATACCAAGCATCCAGGGTTTATCTTGAGGGTAACAGTGTCATCTCATCTTGGTTTCAGAGTCCTCAATAGAGCTGGCATTAACTTGTAGCAGACATTGCCATTGTTTCCAATGGAGTTAGCAGCTAATTACAGCAATTCTATTGAGGGTCGCCAGCTGGTAATTTCTGATATGTCATTAAATAATGCATGTCACATTCTTCTGTACAATGAGCACAGTCTTTGTTCAAAGCTTTTCCTCACAACAATCCCCAAATCCTACCAGAAGGCGTCACCAGCGGTGCACAAGAGAAGGTTTCAACTTCCTATACTTGCTTCTTCCCTGTCTTTCTGCCACTGCTGCTCTAATATGGGAGGAGTGGGGGAGAGAAAAAGCTTACCATGTTCAAGATTCCCTGCTGCTTAGTTATTTTAATGAAAACTGGAATTTAACAATAAATGGCTACAGGTAAAGTGCTGTAGCAGCCAAAACCAACTGACCAATTTCTGTATGTCACAATGATGTCCTATTTGTCGCACTTTCCTATTTCTAGGATAACCCATTTTCTCTATTCCTAAATTGAACAATTATGTTGACACCCCTCTAGAGTGACCAGATAGCAAATGTGAAAAATCAGGACAGGAAGTGTGAGGTAATAGGGGCCTATATAATAAAAAGCCCCAAATATCGGGACTGTCCCCATAAAATCAGGACATCTGGTCACCCTATACCCATCATGCTGCAATTAATGATTTCAATGCACTGTTGAAGACCCCAGGGCATGGCCACTAGTTAAGTCAAGGGGATGGAACGCCATAAGGGTTGAGGAAGTCTCCCTGCTGAAGCCCTAAGGGCTTCTTCTTAACCCCCTTTAATAGAATTCAGGCCTGGTTGGTTTGAGTAAGCTCTTTTGCTCTTAAAAGAATGTTGTAGCCGCAGATAATGCCTTATAGTGTAAGGTTTGCTGATGCCAAGTTAAAGATAGTAGGAGATCGTTACAAGGCCAGACAGACTGTGCTGGTTGTTTAAGTTGCTAGGAATGCTTGTTAGAGGTTACAGGAAATAAACATTGTTGTAAACCATATAAGGAAGGCAGAGTATTTGTGCAAAGTTTTAATTGGCTAATATGTAGTGCAGTAGCGTTAAGGAATATAAAAGTGTGTGTAATGACCTGCTCTGGTGTGCAGGATTTGAGATTCTATTCTCCCTGTACCTTGTTTGCAGCTGCAAATAAACTTTTCTGCTTCTCCACCCGGTTGTGATTATTGAGTGAAACACACCGGGTAACGAAACCCTGCTGTTGTTTTGCCTCTCGACACTGGGTGCCGGCAACAGCATTGTAACTGCACCATCCAGCCTGTTCCCAGTGATCACCTTTTTCGATTAAAATATGTATAGATAAACATAAGGGTGGTGGTTTACTTCCTCTTAAAAAGCGGCATTTTTGTTTATTTAGTTAATTGACAGGTTGCCAGGAGAGGTGGAACCAAACAATGTACAATGGAGGAGAAGACCCCAGAGACCTTTGTGCAAGGAACATTAGGGGAAAAGAGACACACCCATAGCAATACTAACATTCCACACACTGCTCTGAAAATTCATGCACAGTAAGTTGCACTGTAAAGCACTTTTCATTTAAGGATCTCAAAATGCTTTACAAACATTAAGCCTCAAAACACCCTGTGAGACAGGGAATGTATTATCCTTGCTAATTGGAGGCACAGAGAGGCTAAGAGACTTGCCAAAAATCCAAATGCTAATTTATAGGCAAGAGTGGAACTAGAATCTAAGTGTTCTGATTCCCAGTTTCATACTATAGACCAGGGGTGGGCAAACTTTTTGGCCCGAGGGCCACTATCTGGGTGGGGAAATTGCATACAGGGCCATGAACGTAGAGCTGGGGCAGGGGGTTGGGTTGCGGGAGGGAGTGCGGGGTGTGGGAGGGGGTGCAGTGTACAGGAAGGGGCTCAGGGCAAGGGGTTGGGGCAGAGGAGGGTTGCACGAGGGGGCTCAGGGAAGGGAGTTGGGGTGCAGGAGGGGGTGAACAGTGCGGGAGGGGGCTCAGAGCAGTGATGCAGGGAGAGGTGTGGAGTGCAGGAGCTGGCTCACGGCAGAGAGTTGGGGTGCGGGATGCAGGAGGGGTTCGGGCTCCGGCCCGGAGCTGCTTACCTGGAGCGGCTCCAGGGTAGGCTCCGTGCCTGCCTACCTGCCCTGGCCCCACACAGCTCCGGGAAGCAGTTGGCACCATGTCCCTGTGGCTCCTGGGGGGGGTGGGGGGGAGAAGAAGAGGGCTCCACACATTGCCCTTGACTGTGGGTACCTCCCACAAAGCTCCCACTGGCTGTGGTTCCCCGCTCCCGGCCAATGGGAGCTGCTGGGGGCGGTGCCTGGATGCGACGGCAGTGCATAGAGCCCTCTGTCCCCCTGTCCCCCAGGGATGTGGTGCCCGCTGCTTCCTGGAGCGGTGTGGGGCCCGCAACGCCACGGCGGTGGCAATCCCACAGGCCAGATCCAAAGCCCTGAGGGTCCAGATCCGGCCCACAGGCCGTAGTTTGCTCACCCCTGCTATAGACTATAATGATTGTTGGACACCATTCTTGCTGTTAAGCGTTCAAGGCTGTTTACGATTACTTTGTTTCTGAGGACAGCCTTTATACTCACCAAGCACATCCTGGGGCTGGCTGGAGTACTGCTTGTTAATCACTGTTTCCAGAGCATAGCTAAGGTCCATGCTATGCCTGGTTATTTCCTCGGGAGTAGCACCATCAGGGTACATCTGCTTTGGCATCTCTGTGAACCGGATCTCAGTGCCAGCCTTCAGCTTCATTTTGGGCAGTCGGGCCAGGCCTTCTGCGTAGCTCTTACATTCTGAGTCATATCGGGGCAGGTTCTGTTCAGCTCTGTCTTTGGTGTGCTTACCAGCCAGAACCGGCAGAACCTCTGAAAAGGCACAGATCTGTCCACTCTCTGGCTGCAGCTTCTTCATCACTGGTTCACTGATGAAGTTAGTGAGGGAGATCCATTTCTTGAGGGTCTCATATGGGTATGGCCCAAGAAACTTGTCCATCTCCTGGAGGTTTGACCTCATTATTTCAATCTCTTCTTCAGATGCTGGGGTGAGGTCCACTTCCTCATTCGATGAGTTCCAGTGCAGAATCTGCAAGTCTCGCTGCTGCAGGCTTAAGAAGAAGCCAGTACGGGGACCCGTCTCTTTGGTGTTACACCTGTTGACAGAACTATAGTGGAAGAAATGGATACCTGGAGGGATCATCTTGACTCCCCGGAATCTGGGGCCCACACGCCAAGTGTTGTAATCAATGCCGAACTCTGTCCCCTCAGGCATGTTCAAAATGACAACTGTGGCACCCTCAAAAAAGAGTCTCTTGGCCAGGTCTGGATCTATCTGCATCTCTGCCATCTTGTCAGCTGCTCCTTCAGTTACGTCAGGCCTCTCTACCAGGAATCTAGGATAGGGCAAGCACATTGCACGTGTACTGCATAAACACACAGATGCGTCCATCCAGCATATTTTATTAAAACCTTTGCAAGTTAACATAGCCTGATGCTGTGCTTCTGGACTACCCTCCCTGAGGCAGGGCCGTTTTGATGTCTGTGCCTTGCACAGTAACGAGAACAGCTAGTGCTTAATAAATGACAGGCCACAGGTGCCGAGGCAGGCAGCCCTATGACCCCAGCCCCTGAGCTCAGAGCAGCACCTCACTGCACGAGGCGAGGCGAGAGGGGGGAAAGCTAGAGCAGAACCATGATATTCGGCAGCTAGGCAAAGTCCTAAAAACTTACCAGCGAAAGCACAAGAACTACGCACAGCCCTTCCAGTGCGGATCGTGGGAAGCATCACAGCCTACAGCCCCGTGATACGCCGCTCGCCGCAGCGCGTGTCAGTAAATGAGAAGATTTTACAAGGCGTAGTTATAGAAATACTAGGCAGATAACCCTCCCCCCCCCCCCGGCTTCCCCCTTCCGGTCTGCCCCCGACCCTGTGAACCCTTCCCGGGTACAACCCCGCGGCGCCCGTCACCCGCCGGGGACAAACCTACGTTGCTCAGTCAGGGCGTTAAATCCTCCGGCCCCGGGCGCTGCGGGGGCGGGTCTCAGCCGCGCTGCGCACCTGGGTCCCGCTCCGCGCCTCACAGTCAGCGCGCGAGCGCTGGGCCCGGAAGAGCGGCTACTTCCGCCAGCCCAGCGGGTCCCACCGGGAAAGCGGCCCGGGCAGCCCCCTTGCCCCCGCCGAAAGGGCCCCCCCACGCTCCAAGGCTGGCGTTACCAAGGTGACTGATTTCAAAGTAACAGCCGTGTTAGTCTGTATTCGCAAAAAGAAAAGGAGTACTTGTGGCACCTTAGAGACTAACCAATTTATTTGAGCATGAGCTTTCGTGACTGAGTGAGGGAGGCCGCACGTGTCAGGGGCCCTGACTCCATCCGCCATGTTCTTAGCGGCGGTGGAGGGTGTCTAGCTAACGACCCGGCCGCTGATACCTTTCCACAGCAGCGACAACCACATCTGGTCCAGGGCCACTGACTTGGGCTGGAGCTGGAGCCTGGGTTCTGGGCCCCTCCCCGCTCCCGGGCGTTCCTACCTGAAGGAGACTGAACCTCCGCCTGCTCCTTGTGAGAGGGGTCCCTGAGGAGGGAAATAAATTGGAGCGTATATCCCGTTTCCGCAGCGCTGAGTACCCAGTGGTCTGAGGTGATCCGGACCAAGCACTGAGGAAGTGGGAAAGGTGGTGTGCAAATATGGGGAAAATGAAATCTGGCATCCTGGGAACCTATCAAAAGGCCTGTTTAGCACCCCTGGGTGTCTAGATGGGGCAGGCATTGATACAGAGGCAGGAGGAGGAGAAGGTCTACCTCTGTAATCCCTGCTCTTCTTTCTCTGCAGGTCTTGCTAAGGAGCCAGGACAAAGTACCAGTGCTGTGGGCAGAAGTGCTTTCTGGGTGGGCCTGGAGGGTACAATCCAGGAGACTTTAGAGTTGCCCTAGAGATCTTTAAGCAATGAAGCTTGGAGTCCGTTTACTCCAAAAACAGAAAAGACCCTTCAAAGAGCTGATCCTGTAAAGTCTGTTGGACCTCTGGCAGAAGCCCCAAGGATTGCAGCCAAGAGCTCATGTGCAAGGCCACTGCAGAAGCCATTGAGTTAACCTGCAGGGAAGAAGAGCTCACTACACATTTCCACTCATGGATTAACTCTGAGAACTCCTGCCTAGTTTCCTCTGGCAGCATATCTCTAAACTTTAAAAAGGAGTCCCACACATTAAAATCATACCCGAGGGAGTTTGGGGGCAGCTGGGCCCTTTATACTGGCATGCAGTGACGTGCAGCTGCAGAGGGCCCTGGAGCCACCCCAGTGGGTACCACTGAGGGGAAAATTTCCAACAACTGCACGGGCTGCATGCACACCGAGGGTGGAATCAACATGTCCCCTCACTTGAAGAACTACCTTGAACAAAGACTGTAGCTTGTAAAGTTAGATCTGAGCCATTAGAAAGCAAATTTTAACTTTTGTTTGCTTGTTAGCCTCGTACTGGTCTGGGTTGGACTCCAAAACGTCATATCCACACAGCATTAATAATACACCCCGAGCATGAAACATCTCCAAAATAACGTTTCAACATAAATATTGTTAATAATTGCATGTCATTGACTTGACTAGTAGAAATCCACTTGTGGCTTTCCGTCATGCCATCCATCCTAGTCCAGGGAAGAAACAAAGACAAAACTTGTCCTTCTCCTACAAAGAAACTCTTCAGGGACAGGTTTCAGAGTAGCAGCCGTGTTAATCTGTGTCCGCAAAAAGGAAAGGAGGATTCGTGGCACCTTAGAGACTAACAAATTTATTTGAGCATAAGCTTTCGTGAGCTACAGCTCACTTCATTGGATGCACCTTCCAGCCCACTCCTAATTCCCAAATGGATGGCAATTTTACCCATCTTGCTCTAAGTTTCGATCTACCTACTACATCCCATCCAACCTCTTGGTCCCAGCTTGCCCCATCTCCAGGCTTGGATTCAGTTGGTACGCAATGGTTCAGTGTACTAGCACCTCTGTCAAACTGCTACCTCATTCTCCAGAATTTCAGCTTCCAGAAAACTATTTTATTCCTTATGTAAGAAAGAAGGAGGTTCACAGATCTACACAATTTACTGTATTGTCTCGTTTTGGTGCCACAAGTGGTTGGTATTTGGTATTATAAGCCCACAGGCCCCCCTTCCAACCCAATCAAATAGGAGCCTGACCCAAGAAGCCTAAGAAAGCCCATGGACATATTCAAGCCACACCAAGGGGGAACCACCAGCCCAGTGGAGCTCAGAGAGCACGCACCTTCATATTTTGAACATTGTAGAATGTAGTGTGAGCAGCATCTCATTCTGGTGACTTGTGTGGATGGAGCTTATTTTGTGTGTGAAGCTTGGAAGAAAATTAGGAACCCCACCCCATTTAACCTCTGCATTAAATAGACCCCTGAATTGTCCCCATTCTGCCCAGTCCTGTACCAAGATACGGAAGGTCCTGCTCTCACTCAGTGCTGCCCCCAGGCATGCTTTCAACCTGTAAAGCACCTGGGTCTAGAGCTCCTCTTCTAATTCTCCACTGTCCAGATCAGAGAAAAGTCAGTTTCAGGCCACAAGCTGGTTGAGCATCAAACACATTTATTTCACTTTTATTGAATACAAGAACAGTGAGCACACACGCATACACCACCAAGCACTGAAAAAGAATATGATTGAAAGGGCCAAGGGGGAGAAGAGGAACAGGGGAAGAGGAAAGGGGAGTTAGTGAAGGAACGACAGAGCATTGCAGTTGGTTGGTAAGGTGCTTTTCAAATAAAAATCATGTTTATTATTATCATCACTCATGCAACTGCAGGCAAGTTTTGAAATGAACTTGCAGATTTAAGGACAAACAGGCACTCGTGTCTCCCACCCACTTCAATGGAAAGGCCCCCAGAAAAAAGAAAAATAATGATCAACTATCTGAAACGTCAGCGACAGTGATGAAGAAGGTGGGAGGAAGCCAAGGCCTTAGAGTGATGTACGGCTTCAACACCATCACAAACAATATAGATATATAACAAATATATAAAGAAAAAGCTTGAGTCTATTGCTCACCTGGCAAGGTGTGGATTATATATATCTATAAAACCCACATCTTGCCAGGTGAGCAAAAGACTCATGCTCTCCCCCCCCACCCCCATTGTCACTCACTGTGAGGAATCCAGAGAAATGGGTCCACTGTTTTTTAGCTCTGAACCTGCAGGGTCTGTTTCTAATCTTGCTTCCACTGATTTTGCAGCAGTGCAACTCCACTGTCCTTAATGGAGTGACTCCAGATTTTACACTAGCATGAGCGAGATCAGAATCAGTTTCAAAGTAGCCTCCAATTCAGTTTCAATGGCATCAAGTTTCTACCAGCTTTTATTTTTGTTTGAAATTCAAAATGTGTCAAACAGTGTGATGCATGGGGGGATTTACTCCCTCTGATAGCAGATCAGACAGGCTCACTGCCGTACACAGCTCTTGGGAACAGGTCCTCTGAGTTGGGCTTTTCGTCCTGAAAGCATATGTGTTTTTTACAGCTGACTTGAGTATGTTTAAAAAAAAAAAAGACTTTGTGTAATTGCTGACACTCCTTTTGGTTTTGGTGGGTGTTGTCCCTAAAGCAGCAGCAGGTTATGGGTGGCTGTGAACTTTCAGGTAGAATCCAGGGAGAACACCACACATTTGGATTCATCAGAAGCCTGAAATGACCCTCACTGGCATTAGCACATGAATGAATGCTACTGTCAGGGAACCAGTGCTCATCCCTTTAATGCTTACATGAGAAACCCATGTGCGAAAAGGAGAACAAACTTCATGGTGACACAACAGAAGACAACTGGGAAGACCAAGACCCACCAGAGACTCAGGAGTCCCTGCTATGGTAGGAAATTGATCATATGGGGGTATGCCCACCGGATTCTAAATATTCAAGTTGTCCATTTTCAGTAGGATTCTCAGATCTCATCATGGGGACTAGTCAGAGGTGTTTCCTCTCCAGGCATTAAGTGTATGTGTGTGTGTGTGGGGGGGGGGGGGGTATAAAGACAAAGATGGTGCAATGTTTGTGGACCCTTATGTAGCTTCAGGAGCTAGTGACAATTCCATCTGGAAATCAGTTCATTTTCTTTTCTTTTTTTGGTTCTAAGTCTGCCCTAACTGCCTGTCTCACACAGTGCCTCAGGTCCCAGCCTCCACTCCAAAGGCAGCAGCAGAGGAAGACTTTATCTAAGTGCCAAGTTCTGTCCAGCTGTGGGGAAAGCAGCCTCTCTGCGTTCCTGCTGCCTTATCAGCATCTGCCCTCTAAGTTCTGGATGACTGGGCAATGCTATCCAGCTCTGTAAACCTGCTATTCCCTGCACGTTTGTCACATGGTATATTCCTCATCAACTGTCGGTGGACAGGAGTCAACCCTAAGCCAGAGTATCAGTGGACAGTACCATGGAGGAAATGGATGAGGGAGCTGCCATTCACCTATTCTCGCCAGGACAGCTGTTGCACCACCTACAGCCACCCTGGCAAAATGCAATCATACAGCTTGCTGTGGAGAGGTACTTGCTTACCTCAAACATTTCACTTCAGAAGCTCTCGAGCTGGGGCTGAGGTTCAGAAATGAAGCTAACACAAGTGACTAGACCAGTGGGGGGGATCACTGTATGGATCCCTATCTCAGCCCAGGTGCCTGGTTTTCAAGAACCTGCTGACAAGTGTGATATGATACCTCTACTGCTGCTAGGGCTCCAGATCTGAGGAGTCAAAGACTCCTAGATGCTGGAAGCCTGGGAATCAAACAGTCTAACCTCAAGGCTCCAAACAACCTCAGCATCTTTGGATTTGGGGAATGGGGAGACATTTCTGTCTGGCACATTTTGGTAATGGTAAATGGATGCAGTCCATTCCTTCTTTCCCAGTCCCCCACCCCTCCAGGTTGCTGAGCACTCTCTTACCACCAACCAACCAATTACAAACACCATACACTGTGTCACTACACCAACCCCTCCTGCCGCAGTGCATCAACTCCGTGGCAAACATCCCATTCCACCCTCTGAAAGAGCAGCAGCTAATGAAATGTTCCCTGTTCTCTTCTTGTGGGATATCAGTGTGAGCTAAGATTCTCATAGTATATCAACCACAGTCAACCAAACAATTATAATTTAAAAATGTCATCAGCAAACTTACCAGCACGGTTTAATTAGTTTAATATCGTTTCCCACCCGCCACTCCACACCCCCAGTTATATATAATATACATAACTTAACAGCACATTCATATGAAACCCCTACAGACTGCATTTTTATAAATGAGAAACCATATACATATAGTTTTGTTTTAAATGAGATCTGTTCTTAATTACCTTCAGCAGAACAAGAGACCGGACAAGTGGAGAGAGGAAAGAGAAGGAAGGACAAGTGGGTGGGTAAGAACAGAACCAAAAAATGATGTAACAGAACTAGCATGGAATGGGGAAGAGTGTTGATCACCACACATCCTGAAGCAGAAAATAATTACAAAGTAATCAAACAATTCAATGGTTCTCTCTCTTCTTTCCTTAGGTGGTGAATAGTTTTGCATTTGCTTGTGGGTTGTTGGAGTTTTTTTGTTTGCTGCTTTGTTGCAAAGCACGTTTCCTTTCCATTCAGTGTGCAACAAATGAACCCATGAGTTGTGTGTCCTTTAAATGTAACATGCAAAATGGCGGTTTATTGTATGTTAATATTATTATTATTATCATGATTTGTTGTTTGTTTTTCTGATAAATCCAGTCAATTCTTCAATTTGTCTGCAAAGACTAAAGTAGGCGGTTGGTTTTGTGTGTTATTGTTGATGTTGCTGTTTGCAATTCACCTCCAGCATATAGCAGCAGTGCAAGGATGCATTTTGTTTCCTGTATATATATATATATAATATATATATATATATATTATATATTTGCTATTCCTTTTTTAAAAAATTTTGTCTCTCGCCATTAATGTTGCAGCCAGGACGTCTAGGTCTCATTGAGGAATCCAGCAGGAAGGCCCCTTCTTCATTGTTCTCCAAGTTGGGTTTGAATAGAGATGCCAACTTCTGTAAACACGGCAGTCAAGATTCCTGCACAGGGCAGATGAAAATGATTGTTCATGGAGCATTTCCCTTCTCATTTGGTTAATATTATTTATTGGTTTATAAAGAGCTTTTTGCTTGTATTAAGGCACCAGACAATCAAGCTGCAAACACAAGGGGATATATTCTACTCTCATTACGCTGGTGCAATGCAACTGATTTAAATGCAGTTGCACTGATTTAAGGGTCCAATCCTGCAAGGTCTCATTGAAGTCACTGGTAGAGTCCCCATTACTTGAAGTCATTACATAAAGACTGGATATCTTTCTAAAAGGTGTACTAATTACTGGGTGGGTTCTCTGGTATTGTGTGTTACGCAGGATCAAATGATCATAGTCTTCAGCCTTATAATCTATTAAAGTAATTGGAATTGATGGCAAACAGCACCTTGCAGGATTGGGCCATGACTAAGGCTACATTTTAGTCATGGGTATTTTTAGTAAAAGTCATGGACAGGACATGGACATTAAACAAAAATTCACCACCTGTGACCCGTCCACGAGTTGTATTATATACCCTTGACTAAATCGGGGGGAAAGGGGGGAGGGGAGCTGGAATGGCCTGGGGGCACTGCGGGTGCTCAGAGAGGGGGTAGCCCAGGGGGTATCCCGGGTGCGGCCCAGGACCCCCGCTGGTGCTGGGGAAAGGGGAGGTTGGCGGGGCTGGCAGGCTCCCTACCTGGCTCTGTGCCTCCCCAGAAGTGGTAGCATCCCTCAGCTCCTAGGCAAAGGTGTGGCCAGGCATCTCTTCACGCTGCCTCCACCCCAAGCGCCGGCTCTGCATCTCCCATTGGCTGGGAACTGCAGCCAATGGGAGCTGCGGGGGTGGTGCCTGCAGGTGGAGGCAGGGCGCAGAGTCCCCTAGCCGTGCCACGCTTCCACCTAGGAGTGGAGGGATGTTGCTGTTTCCAGGATACCCCCGAGGTAAATGCCACCCAGAGCCCTCACCCCCTCCTGTGCCCCAAAACCCTCCCATGCCCAAACTCCTGCTGCTGCTATGGGCGGGGGGCACAGTGGCCTGAGAATGCCCCAGCAGCAGGCAGTGCAACTGGCCCAGGGGCTTCATGAGCTGCTCAGGCGGCCCCTGGGCCAGGTGCACTGGCCGCTGCAGAAGTCACGGAGGTCACGGAAAGTCACAGAATCTGTGACTTCCGTGCCCTCCATGACAAACTCGCAGCCTTAGCCATGACTGAGGAGATTTTAGCCCCACATTTTACCGCAGTGACCAAGCTTTCACAGTCTTCCTTTATTTTAGACTCCCATTTGCCTTTCTTTATTGTCGATATAATGGTGATGCATCCCCTTGCTGTTTTTCCCTTGTTTGAGGTCCCTGTGCTGCCTTATTAGCTCACTCTTGCTTTTTCCTCATTTATCTATTGTGATGAAAGCTTACGTGCTGCTTAGGTGCAAAAACAAACAAAACCCAAACATTTTAAACTTGACAGATCTTGTTTCCAGCTATCTGTGGTAACTGTGCCAATGTATCTGGACATCTGGCCAAATTCATCTGAGATACATGTCCTCTGAAGCTGACAGAGTCACATCAGGGTTGCATTTGGCCCATTGTGTCTAAGTAAAATAGCGTCTGTTTCATTTTATGAGCTCAGGATGCCTGTTTAATGGATGATTAAACACAGGAAATGGGATACTAATAATATCCATTTTTCAAAATTCCAACCTCCAGCCCTGAAATTTAAAGCACGGCTATCTAGATCGATCAGAAATAGAAAGAAAAACAAAAAGCAGAGCCATGTTTTCAAGAGGGCTCCAGAAACGCCGGGAGTTTGTGAGAGTGCACTGGGTTTGCGCGTGCAAAATACGTGCTTTGGCACTGACACATGGACATTTACAAGGAGGCAACTGTGAACCTAGTACTGGTGAGTGGTAGCAGGCTAGCAGAACCTGAAGACTGAAGTCCTCACTTTAGCCACAGAACAGGCACTTGCAATACAGCGCTCCGTCAACCTCTGCTGAGACAGACAACAAGGAGGACAATGGTAGTGGTGGATTTGGTCATGTGGTCACAGCAATCAGATGGTAAAAGCTCTCTGGGTCATTCCCAGTCCTCTGGACAGGACCGTCCAGTCTCCTGGAACATACACAGTTATCCCTCTCCAGTTGCAAATGTGGGTTCTTAGAATGTGCAAATGGGCTCAGTCACAAACATGGCCATTTTTGGAAGCCCTTTGCAAACCTGTCCCATAGTGTCTCAGAAGGAAGATGAGTGAAACACCACACACTGGGGAAACAATTAAGAGGACTGACAGAGGGTTCCTAGGAAGGAAATCTGAGGCTATTTGGAAGTAAGGAGGGGCTGTGCAAGAAATAAACACTGGGCCCTGAGATATGTCCTTTGGAACAGTCATTGGGACAACCCTAGATAAAGAACATTGAGCACATGGTGCTGCCCACAGAACTGCTTTGCAAGTAGCCAGGTAATTGGGCAGCAAAGCAGTCCCCATAGCACGTCTCAGAGGCTGCTCTAGGAGCAGCCTTTTAAAAAAGTGTTCATGGCTCTGATCTACACTATTTCCTACTGTAACTACAATATGAGAGAGGCTCCGCCTGTATCATCACCTAGACGTCATAGCTGTGAGGGGTTCCCTGCCTGCATTGTTGTCAATGAATTACATCTGTGAAGGACTCCCTGCTTGTACCATTTATCAATACTAGTATATTGCACCTATGGAGGATGCCCTGCCTGCACTGTAACCTATATATATATATTGTACCCGTGAGAGAGGCTCTACCTTGTAACTTCTATACATACCTGCGGTTTCTTGTCTCTTTCCTCTGGAGATGGTTCTGTTTCTCTATATACCACAGCTTTGGTTACCAGCATGTCAGGGTGCTGTAGTTTTGCCTCTTTGATTGCCAAAGCTAATGCCTGTAAACCAGAACAATGTCAGAGTATTTACCACAATGTCAGTTACATCTTTTGTTAATAGCCAAGATTAGCATTGCTTCTGGAGCAAGCCACAAGGATGTCAGAAAATGGGCCCAGGGCATGTGAAACTACTCATGGCTAAGGTTGGGCACGTAAGGAACTGGGTTTGGATTGAATTCTCAAGAAGTTTAACCATCCCTGCAAACCCAAAGAGAGAGATTCAAAGCTGAATCTGTGGGTAATGACCTGACAGTACAACTTGCCTACTAGCTGACCAAGGATTTGTAAAATCCTAGGATGTCCTATTCATCATTCTTTGCTGGACTTATTTTCTGTAGATTCATAGTGAATAGAAGGGACCAAGGGTCATCTAGTCTAACTCTCTGCCAAGATGCAGGATTTGTTGTGTCTACACCATCCAAGACAGATGGCTACCCAGCCTCCTTTTGAAAACCTCCAGTGAAAGAGCTTCCACAACCTCCCCAGACAGTCTGTTCCATTGTCCTACTGTTCTTACAGTTAGGAAGGTTTTCCTGAGATTTAATCTAAGTCTGCTACGCTGTAGTTTGAACCCATTGCCTCTTGTCCTGCTCTCTGTGGTAAGAAAAAACAACTTTTCTCTACCTTTTTTATGGCAGCCTTTCAAGTATTTGAATCATAGAATATCAGGGTTGGAAGGGACCTCAGGAGGTCATCTAGTCCAACCCCCTGTTCAAAGCAGGACCAATCCCCAATTTTTGCCCCAGATCCCTAAATGGCCCCCTCAAGGATTGAACTCACAACCCTGGGTTTAGCAGGCCAATGCTCAAACCACTGAGAGTGTCTACAGTGCAGCCGCAGGTATGCTTTATAGCTTGTGTAGACATACCCCTGCTAGCTGTACTCTAGCTAGCTTGCTAAACACAGCAGCGAGGATGCGGAGGCGCAGGCCCAACTTATCCCCCTGTACTTATAATGTACTTGCTTGTACAACCAGCACTGAAGCCCATGCGGTCACATCCTCACTGCTGTATTCAGTGAGCTAGCTAGAGTACAGCTAGGGCAGGTACCATTCGCACCCGCGGCTGCAGTGTGGACGTACCCTTCGAAGATTCCACAGTCTGGCTCCTGGTTTGAATTTAATCCTTGTTTTGGATTTCTTTTCTATTGTGCTTGTCTTATGTGTTCAGTCCACTCCCAGCTTTTGTGGTTAGAGTCTATTCTCAATTACAGCTATGCCACCCCAGTGGCCAGCCTCTGTTCACTGTCCAAACAGCTAGCTACACCCGAGAAGAGCAAGCATGTGCCGTTTCCTTGTTACTTAAAGCAACACTGGTGGGAGGCTCTAGACTGGAAGATGCTACTGGTCAGCATAAATCAAACGACCATGTTGTTTTGATTGTAGGCCCAAATGGGTAGCCCTTTCACGTCACTTGCTCAGGGCACAGATAGGCTTTGCTGTGAGTGCAGAGTTTGCTGTACCCATATAGCACCTCCACCCCAGTTGATCCCCTCTTCCACACCCTGGAGAGAATGATCCATTCAGGGAAGCAAGCACTGCCCAGTGGTAGCTGGGCTGTGGATGGACCCGCTTTCACAGCAGAGTAGGAAACAAGTGCAGGAAAGAGTCACCGTTGAAGGCCCTAACAGAATGGCCTCCCACAGGTTTCCCTCCTACCTGGTCTTGATCCACATCTTCATCTCCCGTAATAATGATCCGCTTCTCTATTCTGGTCTCTGCAAACCCTCCTTTCACAGTCTGGAATGGAAAAGGGGGCAGGATGAGTCCACAGAGTGGATGATTCTCATGCACTAGACAGGTGGCTGCCTTGGAGGCTGCTCAAGCTTCAGCTCGTGGAGAACAGAGCAGTCTAATTGCTTTGTGGGGAGGGCCAAAGGGAACATATTGCGCCAGTGCTCCACAGACTGCTCTGGCTTCCTGTTCACTTGGGGATGCAGTTCAAGGTGCTGAAGTTGATCCTTAAAGCCCTACATGGTTTGGGTCCTACATTAGCTGCTGAATTTGAGATTCCACCTCTTCCTGTGTGTCACCCCAAGAGCTGAGATCAGCTGATGTGTTTTTGCCCCAGTATCGGGCACCTGTGTGGGTGGCTCTCCCTGGAGGGCTCTTGGGTTTGGAAACGGCTCTCTTCATTGGTTTGGCATTAGGTGTGGTGGGTGGGATTTTAAAAAGTGCTCAGCACCAACCTAACTGCTCCCAATTAAATCAGGGGGAGCTGGGGCAATGCTGAGCACTTTAGAAATCCAACCTGACTCAGAACATTTCTCTCTGCATTGCTGGCAAAATCCCCCCCTTTCTTAGTAGATCTGATTTGGTACTGGTGTGTATAAATATATGACATGCGCACTGCGAACTGCCTGTACTCCTGAAATGTAGGACACAGCCAAAAATGGCAGAAACACATTGGCCCAAATTCCAACCCCCACCCATGCTACTGGCCCCAGTGAAGCTGAACCCACTTATACCAGGGCTGAATGTGCCCCATTTACTTTAAATGGTAAAGGACTCTTGCATGCTCAGTTGCTATGTAAATGGCGTCAGTCCTGGGCCACTGTGGGATGACGCATTTGTTGTTTCCAATTAGTGTACATTACAATTTGGTGCACAAGTCCTTCCTCTCCCAATGGAAGCTGTTTTCTTTAGGAACCCACAGCCTGCCCCCGAGGTGTTACGTTTCGGCGACGTCCCACTCCTGACTTTGTGCCTTCATCATTCTTACCTTGGTAACGTGGGTAGTGGTGGAGGTGGAGAGGGTTTCTGCAGTGGCACCAAATATGCTGGTGAGAACTTCCTTCCCAGCAGAGCTGCTGGTGATCTACAGAACACGCAAGGAACATCTGTCATCAGGACCAATGGAGCCCTTGTCAGTAACGCCACTTCTCCTAGTGCTATAAGTGTGGGGCCTAGGAGGTTGCCAGAATGCTTACATCCTCAAGGTTCCCAGGACAGATCATTCAAACCTCCCTATTCTTTCTTCATTCCTTTTCTCTCTTGCACTGTCTTCCAGACCTGCTCCTAGGTTGGTTTTGTGCTGTGGCTTGGATCACCCACCACCATGGCCTTTCTGCTACTCATAATCCTTCCACAAGGAGAGAGTGCAACCAGAGGGAGAGCTGTGCTAGCAGGGGCTGGCTGAGTCCAGCCCTGCCCTTCCTGTATGAGACTGGGAGCCAGCCCATGGTGGGAGAGGAAGATAAAAAAAAAGAGTGGAGAGAGAGAAGTGGGACTCAGAGAGCCAAGGCTATTACTCAGCCTGTCAGCCTGTGAATAGCTGCTTGGCTGCCAAACTATCTGTGTGCCCTGCAGAGGAGTGAAGAGTTTGCAAGGCAAGAGAGGCTTACAACCGGTCTAAGTGTTTTTGTGGGGACAGGCTGTCATCTCCAGAGCAACTGCAACAGCTGATGGAGCAGCAGAGAGGGCCCTTCCCAATGGGGAACACAATTCCATTCTATTGCATTTCTTTGGGGTCCTTTGTTTTACATCCAACTCCAAACAAAGAAGATTTAAGGACAGATACGACTTTCCTCTCAGTGTATGGCCGGGATGCGCATACCCCCTTCTCTGCTGCAGGCAGCCCAAGTGTCTGTGATTCTTTGGGACGTAGGCCCTGCTAAGTGACCGACCTGGAACGGGGGGGGCATCGGGGCAGGCTTCACCCTGCCCAGCAGTAATCAAAGGGGGAAAGCATTAAAAAAGAACGTGTTGCTCTAAGGGCCCGATCCCGCAGGTTGCTGAGTGCGCCCTGCAAATTGCTGACCATGGACATCGATGGAAGCCGAGTATCACCCCACAGGGTTGAGCCCGGGAAGAGGGATCTGCAGCTGGTACATGACATTGACCTCTTATGGCTTCAAGTCCTTAGTGATATTGGACCAACCCCTGCATGCTGCTGCTCAAGCAGAGCTCCCCTGGAGTCAATGAGACCTTTGCCTGAATGAGGAGTTAGCTCAGGGAGCTCTCCGGTCCCAATCTGTGTTTAATATGTGCTTGTTCTGGACAGTAGAGAGTTGCCAAGCGGAAGATTCCGGGCCCTGCCTTGCCCTGCATTCCTTAGGCAAGTGGGATGGCCAGCCTGTCCTCCCCTCCTGCTCCACAGAAATCTCTCAGCCCAAGGAGCAGGTGCTGTCCATCCCCATGCTAGAGGAGGGTGTCTGCGTGCAGGAAAAGATAATGCAGCAGGTGCATGAGCCACCAGCTGAGGACAGCCTAAACCCTGAGCCAAGGGCCAGCTCCAAGGGGTGGAATTTCACAGCCAGACAGCATCCCTGCAGCACCCCCAGGGCCTCTGTCCAGCACAGAAACCTGGGAAGTGGAAGCACCTTCTCAACTTACCGGAGATATGGAGCGAAGTTCAGTAGCGGGGCTCATTCCCTTCCCAGGCTTGGTACTGTGATCCTGGAGGAACAACATTACACTGGAACATTGGCATGGACAAAAGCAGGATAAACAGCTGGGAGGGGAGCATCAGAGACACAGCAGGTCTGTAGGCCTCTTCCTTTATTTGCTGGCATCTTCAAATGGCCAGGGACAAAGCACCCTTCCGTCCCTGTCCCCAGTGGAACAGCGTCCCCCACCAAGTCCCTCACCCAGCTCAGGGCCGCTCCCTCTCACCCAGCACCCAGGGATCAATCAATGAGGCAGGACACAATTAAATGCCACCACCTGGGGACCCCAGGAGAAGACAGCCTGGCTCTGCAGAGCCACATGCTTACTGAGGTCACTGATATGTTTTCTGTGGTGACGATGTGGGACGTGGTTGTTGTCTCTTTTCCACCCGTGGTGCCTCTGTCAACCTGCCAAGGGAAAGGGAGACCCGGTGAGTCCGTGCAGATACACGGGGAGTTAGCCAGCTGGAAAGGAGCGCTTGGTCTGCTTTGTCTGCACTTGCTGACAAAATGTTAGTGCCATGGAGCAGTGATGCACTCGGGGTAGGAAAGCCGTAGACAGGTCTTGAAGCCACAGATGTGCAGTAACTAGTCTGGTGCGATGTGTTTAATGAACAGGAATGCAAACCACAGGTCTCTGTTATATGCCCCCCACCCAGGCAGCCTCCTGGGGTAGGGCACAACAGCCAGAGAGCAATGCACAGCAATGCTGCACACCAATTTAGGAGAGGATGTGAATCCTATATTCAAGTGATGCACGCGGATGGGGGTGCGTGTGCGAGAAAAGTGCTGTGGGTTCTTTAACAGCCAGGAGTGGGATGGGGCCTTGATTTGACATCTCTAGATAAGAAGAGGGCTTGTCAGTCTTTGTCCCGTCTAGTCTGTGGTCTCTGCAGAGGAAGGCCTAGCATTTTAAAGGATGAAAAAGAAACGCTGCAAAACTGAGCAGTACATTTTAACCCTCACCTGATCTAAGGGTATGTCTACACTACCGCGGCTAAACTATGGCGCTGCAGCTGGGCCCCCGTAGCACTGTAGTGTAGATGCTACACCAACAGAAGAGGTTGTTCCATTAGTGTAGTAAATCCACCTATCCAAAAGGTGGTAGCAAAGTCTAGCCATGTCTGTACCAGGGGTTAGGTTGACCTAACTACGTCCCACAGGGCATTTCACAGCCCTGAACAATGTAGCTAGGGTTTTAGGTGTAGATCTGGCCCCAGAAATGAATCTCATTTGTGAGGCCAGGGGTCTCCAACCCCCAAGAGGTGAGAGGAAGAACCCGCATGGTTTGCTTTTATTTCCCCTGCAGTCTGCGGATTTTGCAGGGGATTTTGCAAACTCCAGAATGAGGCTCCGTAGAAAGCACGGTGGTGCAAAGCTGCTGGCTCTCACACTTTTTGAATGGCAGTGCCGTGCCGCGGAGTAAACCTCAGCAAGTGCAAAGGAGCAAGTCACCTGTGTTGTTTCCACCGTGGTGACTCTGTGGTGCACGGAGACCTCTGGTTCCGCCTTCTTTGTGCCAGCCACCGAGCTGACAGTCGCAGCCTCTGGTTTCAGAATGGATGACTGCAGAGGGAACATAGCAAGTCAGCAACAGACTGCGTGAAACTGGTTTCTGGAGTTCTGTTAAAAATGCAACAGCATCTTAGTATGTACTGACCTGCTCCTCTTTCCCTAAGTTGCATACGTTACTGCCCCCCTCCTGCAGTCCATGAACCACAGGGACACTTGCTGGGAAGAGCTGTGGGTGCTAGGAGGCCTGCATTGCATTTGCAAGGTCACGCTCTTGGATAGCTGTAGGCCTCTTTACACTGAGAAACAAACAGCACAGACCAGCGTCGCCCATAACGCACCCAGGCACTGTGCTGGCTTCTCCACACAATTAGCCAGTGCACCCCCAATTCAGGGCTGACGCTCCTGCAGCAGGCCTTCTCCTGAGCAGGCTTCGAACAGCCACTCGAGATTGGAATGAAACCCAACGAACTCATTGCACTGGTGGCCTAGGGAAGATTTGTAATGATGGATTAGGTTCACCCATGTGGGTGCGTGGAGCCAGCCTGACCCTCAGGGATGCAGGGTAGAGGAGGACTAACTCTGAGGGGCAGAGACACGTGGCCACCACCTGCCCATCCAGCTGGAACCCTGCTGGTGAAGGTTGCTCAGGGGATGTGCTGATCTAGCACTCACTCATTTGCCCTGGCCATGCCCCTTCCCTCACTTTATAGGCTGTGCTGGTCTCTGCAGCCATCCTGGCAGAGGGGAGGTTGCAGCCACTTCCCCACCTCTGCCGGCTGTATCCCGGTGCAGTACTGGGGTGAATTCAGGGCCCAGGTCTCCAGGATGTATTCTTCCCACGGCACCCATGTTTAGAGGATACTCTCTGAGCACAGGCGTGAGCTCAAACACCCTGAGGATGCCTGTGGGGATGCTGGTTAAATTTCTTGGCCTTGACCCTTCTTGTGTTTGGTCCTAACGTTTGGCTCTGCAGGGACCTAGTGTGAATTTCCTTGTGGGAAAGGGCTTGAGGGGGGCGCCACATGTCCATTACACACCAAATTGGAGCCTGGGCCCGGGTGGTGAAAAACAGCAACTCTATCAGGATGCTATTCTAGGGGGACAGGGGCATTGGCCGAGGGGACAGACCTCCCCTGACTTGAAAGGCAGGGATTTTGGTTCTCTGGATATCAGTGCCAATCTGCACAGAGTAAAATGTACAACTCTGCGGAAGATAGGAGGGACTTGGGAACACTGAAGGGCAGAAGACACAATCCATGGTAAGGAATTGAGGACTTGGACCCAGTTTCAGAAGTGCAGAGAGCACAGTGCTTCATTCACTGCAGTTCCAACTCTGCCCTGTTCTCTTTGGCATTTGGACACCTTTCGTTTCTCCAGCAACTCCATGTGCAGTTTGTTTAGCCTGATCATATTATAACTATTCCCCTCACAGGAATAATCACAGACCTTTTTGCCATGTCCCACCAGCCCTTATGTAAGTTGCTCATCCCCTTTATGACCACAGGTTAGTTGGCAGTACACGTTACTTCAACACGCAGGCTATTTGTTAAATTCATGCAACACACAGGAACAGAGATTTGGGTTAAGAGAAACACACCACTCACCCATGCATGCTGCTACAGTACAGGCATGGGGTAGCCAGCCAAACATGGTGAGTTAAGATGATGACGGCTTTTTCGGTTAGGATACGCATGGACACACTTACACGATATAATCATGCACCTGGAGGAGTCGAAAACAGCCATGCAAAACAGAGACAACATTCATTTGGGGAAAACAAAGACACTCCAGAGGATCTCTGGGTTGTCTGAAAGCTGGCATGCTCTTCCAAACAGATGCAAGGGGCATGCTGGTCAAGCAATACCAGATGCCAAGACAGATAACTCTGTGAGATGACAACACTGAAACACAAGTCTTGGGGCGTGTTTCCCCATTGTACCTCAAAGTGGGACACTTCTGGGATATGGTGGGAGCCCTGCTCCCCTTCCTTGGCATCTTCTTCTTGGCCAGGAGCTGCTTTGTCAGCATCCTGGGAGGAAATCACACCTTCAGCTTCCCTCTCACTCATGTCTTTATCGAGCTCAGGCAGACTTCTGGAGAAGTCTTCAAAGGCTGTGCCATGGAAGTCGCCGATCATAGTGAAGTCCACCTCGGCTTCCAGGCTGGAGGTCGAGCTGACCGTGATGCTCGAGCACTTTCGCTCAATGGCCAGGTGGTTGTCCTTCAGAAAGACTGAATCCCTCTCCTGGTCTTGCTCCTCATCCCCAGTGTCGCTCTCAGGAGCCCTGTGCCGAGGTGGCTTCGCTTTCTCCTCTGCTCCCTCCTTTGCTCCCGCTCTCTGAATGAGACACAATGGCGGAGAGAGGCTAAGACTGTAAATACCGAAGGGCAGGCTAGAGCCAGCTAAGCCAACAGGAGAGAGGGAGGAGGCGGCTGGGGAAATGTCACAGAGGGGGATTCAAACACAACTCAAGCATGAAAACTGAAACGTTTGACAGCAGCAACTTTGCAGGGGGAATTTATTTGGTCTGATTTGTAGAGAGGAATTAGAAAAGAAATAATAATAATAAAAAAAAGAACAACAGTCCCAAAGAAATTCTCAGGCATGTTGTTGAGCCTGATGGAAGCAGATATGTGCAAAACAACAGGTATGTTAAGAGACATTTATAAACGGCTCAGACTGCAATTGTGTGTCAGTAAGTTTGGCACCAAAACAAACACGGAAGGGAAAGGGGGAGAGGATAAGAGTTTTGAATGAAAGAAAAGAAAAAAGCTCCATCAGCTGCATGTATTCAAGGAGAAGTGAAGGGGCTTGTCAATTTCACTGAAATCACCCCATAAGAGTTTTACACTCACTGTATTGGAGCATCACTCTAGGTTTTTATTAATCAGATGTACGGGAGGAATGGTCAATGTTCACCCATGGAGACCCTGTGAATGGGACAGGGCAGGGCATCACCCTGCAGGGGATCCTGCTGGAAGCTGAACAGAGCACTTGTGTGAGAACGAGCCCGGACTCTGTAATGCTTCTCAAAAGCTTGCTGCACAACCGGAGCGGACCCATTCAAGTTTAATCAGCTGCGTGTTTAATCAGTGTAATTGACAATGGGATCAGAGCAAAGAGATAGCCTTCCTCTGCTGGCTCCTCTCGAATGACATACATACCTCTCAACTGTCCCAGCACAGGGTAAATTTCACCCCACCCTGCTTGCCACCTGGTTACAGCTCAGGAATCAGAAATTATTCATTATTTTTGTTTTTAAGATTTGCTTTTTGCTCAAGAAACAGTTTCACTCCTCTATAAAGGCTGAACCAAAGCTCAGTGTTCTCAGGATCAGGCCCTCACAAAGTCAGAGATATCCCCCACTTTGTTCGGACCCATTCCAATTCAGCTGCCTTTTGTCCAGATGACTGGTGGGTCGAGAGGTATGAGACATGGGGGTCTCCAACAAACTCGAGAGGAGCATATACATATACATATATATATATATAGCAGCTCTGCAATTGGGGAACGAGTCAAAAGCTTACAGTCCTCAGCTGGTTAAGGTGAGCTTTCATACTACAGTAAGAAGCAGTTAGTAAAACAGCACTGAGACCTGGGAGACCACTGGAATAGCAGTCCTTAAACCCTCTTCTTTCAGGGCGGCTTTTACTGACGGATCAGATAAATCCTTTTCTTCCCAAATTGGTTCCTGAGATTTGCTCTGGATTAGAGAAACGGGTTAGTCTTTAGCAATGAACTCCAAAAGGAACTGAGCCAGTGCCTTACAAGAGCAGCGGAAAGCTATTTCACCCTCCAGTCACCCGCCTGCCAAAGTGGGGTGGGGGAGGGGGGTGAAAGGGACTCACAAGCCAAGCAAGAGGGGACAACAAATTAAGAAGTGCAAGGGAGAAGCCGGAAGCGTGGGAATTTTGCTGCTAGGTGTGTGTGTGTGTGATATAAAAGCTCTCTGATCCACACCCCCATGCCCCCTTCTTGCTCCTGGGCATGAAGCTCGTGTGCCCAGTTTCACATTAGCAGTTGGCATTCTCCAGGGGGCCAAACTGTCAGGAGTTCACAAAACAAAAGCTGATGGACCGACTGGCCAGCGGGTCTGCATTCAGCTTAGGAGCCAGGCCACATACACATACATAAAGGACAGGGAATGCAAAGCGGCCGTTCTCAGTCAATGGATGTGTGAGGTGCCATTGAACATGATCATAAATAAAAGAGCCACGCAACATGCTTATGAACTTTCCATTGGGACAGTTCATGGGAGGAGTTACCACAGCTTCTGTCAGGGTGATTTCATAGCCGGAATCGGGGGAAGCAAGCCCAGTGTCGTCTTCTCCTCTGTGCTCTGAATCGGTGGAAACACCCTCCTTCAAAGACGGAGGCTGGGAAGACTCTCTTGTGGCTGCCCGTTGCGCAATGGTTAGGTATCCCACACCAGACACTTCCCCAGCATGCCTGGCTCTGTCATCTGAGGCAACCGAGGGTGTGGGAGACATGACTAGGCCCGTGGCCCGTGGCGGTTCTATCTGCGCCTCTGTTGGTTTAGATGCTCTCCTGGTTTCACTCTCTCGGGGCCGCTCTTGGGCTGTTCTTTTTCGCTCATCAGAGACTGGGCCACAAGCGCCACCTTGTTCAAACAGCTTAATTTTAGAAGCCACAGAGGCTTTTTCATACATCTCGCTGTCATGCCCCTGTGAGTCCTGCCAACCAGTGGTGTTGGAGGGTGAAGCCAGCTCCACGGGTGCCTCCTCAGGCTCCTGAGACACGACTTCCACCCCACCTCCAATGGACTTCAAAGGCCCAGACTCTGGCTTTTGTTTCCTGTTGGTAGGTTTCCTGCCTTCAGCCGTGGCAACAACAAGCTGTGACAATTCCTTGTCCCCATGAGGTGATCCTCTTACAGGAGAGTGTGTAGAGAAGGCTTCAGCTTCTTCTCCTGAAGGAGGTTTATCCTGCAGTGGCTTGTCCATGGCAGATCCTTTGTCCTGGGGCGGCCCGCCGGCCGTGGGGCCTGTGTCCTGGGGCGGCCCGCCGGCCGTGGGGCCTGTGTCCTGGGGCGGCCCGCCGGCCGTGGGGCCTGTGTCCTGGGGCGGCGCGCCGGCCGTGGGGCCTGTGTCCTGGGGCGGCGCGCCGGCCGTGGGGCCTGTGTCCTGGGGCGGCGCGCCAGCCGTGGGGCCTGTGTCCTGGGGCGGCGCGCCGGCCGTGGGGCCTGTGTCCTGGGGCGGCGCGCCGGCCGTGGGGCCTGTGTCCTGGGGCGGCACGCTGGCCGTGGGGCCTGTGTCCTGGGGCAGCCCACCCATGGTGGGCTGGCTTAGTTTCTCTTCCTCTGGACTTTCTGTCGTGCTGGGAGGATGCTGCCAGGGGGGACTCATGGGGGTTGGTTTAATCTCTATGGCTTCCATCTGAAGAACCATTTTTGACATTTCTCTTTCTCCCAGCTCAGTTGTTTCCCTTCCAGTCCCTGACACATTTGAAGTTGCTTCCCCTTTCCACGTGTCCTGTTTTTCTGACCCTTTCAGGCCTTCTGCCAGGATGGAGCTTTGTGCTGCACTGTACCTCTTGCCCCGCTGCTGAGAGAGCTCAGTCTCTCCACCTTCCCTGGGGAGGGAACCGAGCTTTAATTCTGCCATTGGTTCTTGTGGGTCCTTGTCCCTCAATTCCTTTGCTGCAGAGCATGACTCGGATTCACTTCCACCTTTCGATTCACTGCCAATTGACCCAGCAGACTCCTCTTCCTCTGGTGCATATGCCCCCTTCTCTGCAGTACAATGTCCTAGGGGGCGTGTCTTTTTGCTAAGCTCTAGGACCTTCTCAGCTTGGTTTGATTCTATACCTGGTTCATCTGTCTCTGACTTTCCTTGGTCACCTGCTGAGGAAGTGGGTTGGAACTTGTCCTTTCCCATTATAGCTGTTGGGTCAGATGCTGGTTCAAGCTCAGGGCTCTTCCCTTTTTCAACTGAAAGGTCTGTTTTGGGCTCCAGCCCCTCTTTTTCAGCAGAACAAGACTTTTCTTCCTCTTCGAGTCTGAGATGGATTTTACTCTCCTTTTTGTCTCCTTCTGTAGCTCCTAAGTAGAAGATCCTCTCTGCAGCAGAAGACATTGTCTCATCATCACTAAACTCCACATTAGCTTTAACACCCTCAGAGGTTGGGCTAGGTATTATGGACTCTTCCTTATCTGAAGAGGGTGAGACAGACCCAGGCTCTTGCACGGTAGCCTTGCTTTCTTTCTTTGGAGCTTCTGGCCCAGAAGGCTCAGACCTTGGTCTTTCATCTGCTTGAGAATCTTCAGGTTGTTGATTTTGCTCGGCTTTGCCTTCCAAAGAGCCAACTGGTTGTTCAAGTTCATTAGTTATCACCTCTTCTTTTCCCTCCTTGGACTTCTGCTCTTTGCCACTCTCAGATGGCTGGCCTTCTGCCTCCAAATGGGGGTCTTCTCTGATTTCGCTCTCAGACATTTCATCCTCCCAAACAGATTCAAAATCCTCTGGACTAGCAATCATTTTGTCTCTTGCATGAGTGTCCAGTTTCACACTTGCTGGTTCCTCTTTTGCTGCTGTTTTTTTGGCTTTCCCTACTGCAATGTCCACTTTTGATAAGCTCACACTTGTTTGCTCCTCTGAAGTACCTGCACGTGCGTCTTCTTTCTTGGTTCCAATAGCTTTCTCTAGAGCAAGCTCTTCCAGCCTAGAAGTTTCTCTCTCTACAAATACCCAATGCTCTGAACCCTGTATTGCAATTTGAGCAAGAAAAGTTAGCATCAAACATACTTTACCTAAATAGCTGATCACTGTTTAGTTAAGTAACAGAAGGCTGCATTGACTAAACCATTATTACTCATGCAACAACTGATGCAGATGTGTGTACAAAGGAGCTGGCAAGTAACCAAATGATAGCAGGTATTGAAATCTAGGGGCCTGATCTTGTGTAACTGGTGCTGAAGTCAATGGAAGAGAGGGTGCTTAGCTTTTTAATGAGTCGGACCCCGAGCCCTTTTTGAATGCTCGGGACCAAATTCTACTCTCAGCTACAGCTGATCAATTTTTTTTTTCAAAATTTGCAATTTCACTGGGGGGGGGGGAGGGGTCTAACTTATCCACTGATATATTAGTGAAACCATCACCATGTTTTTTGAACGGCTGTAGAACAGAACTGGTTGAAAGATGCTGAAATTCAAAATTTCAGCATTTTTCACTGACATTTTAAATTTGGATGAAAAACAGGATGAAATTTTCTAGAAAATGTTCATGAAAATTTTGCCCCATTTTTCAAGCAGCTGACCTATGCCCACGCACTCTGACTGCAACAGAGTCATGTCAGATTGACACGGGGTAAGCAAGGAGAGAATCTGACCCATACTCAGCTCTGTCAGCATTCTACAGCTCTGACTGGTTCCAAAGCCAATCAAAGTTTCGTAGAACTTCACAGGGGATTTTCAAAGGAGAATTAGGTACAGTCCTTTATGTATAGTGAGAATGTTTTTAACAATGCTAGAAATCTCTGATTTCCTCTCAATCCCTGATTTTTGCCACAGCTGTTTGCTAGAAAGCATCACATCTGTTCAAGAGCATTTGTGTCTCTGCTAATTCATCTGTCTATAGAGCCCCTTCTCCTTTGAGATCGAGCCCACCACCCAGTTAGCACAGGTCTGCGACCCTGAGTCAGTTCCCAAATTTGTGGTCCCATGATACCACCACTTCTTAGACATCCTTGACACCCGTGGAGAGTTTGGCATTGGCACACCAAGTCACATGAGCATGGACTGCTGTTAGATCTTCCCCTAATTTCCCAGCTCTCCAGACAAACCTGATCAGAGGGAACAATTTATCTGAGTTTCCAGCAATTCAGGAAGGGGCCCATCACAAAATACAATCTAGAAAAACAAGGATTCAGGTCACAACAGCTGGTATAGCTACCAACACTGCAGCAAGGACCAAGAACAGCAGTACAACAATCTACAGTATACTGCAAAAAGGCAGCATCCTGCAGCAGGGACATGGAAAGATATTTGCTATTCAACCCCATGCATCTAGACTGTAGAGATCTGTTGCTACACAGTGGAGTGGGCTGTCAGATCATTATTAATTATTAATATAATTAGTATACAGGCACCACATTTTACACTTTTCATGTCACAGGACAGCTAAAAACTTTACAAGCTACATAGACACAGCATTGCTGGAGTTCAGCCATTGCTAGGGTGGAAGGTGGGGGATCATAGAATCATAGGACTGGAAGGGACCTCGAGAGGTATTCTAGTCCAGTCCTCTGCAACCAAGGCAGGAGTAAGTATTATCGAGACCATTCCTGACAGGTATTTGTCTAACCTTTTCTTAAAAATAACCCACTGGAACGCAACAGCAAGAGGATGGGAATTTTCTTCAACAGGAAAGTCAAGCTAACTGTCTACTCTGATATCATGGGATTTGTACCGCTCGCCCAGAGCAGCCAGGACTTCAGGGTGTGTTTATTTAAAGCTCTCACTTGGTATGTAGTCTCTAATGACACTAGAATACTGCTTTGCTGGAGCACATCAGAACAGAGAGTGGATTGAGTTGCAACTGAATCAAAACTGCAGCATCGTCATGCAGCAACTGGTTTGCTAGAGCTCAGTGTAGCATGCTGCAGGGAGCCTGTGCGGGGATATGGATTGTACTGTAGTATATTCCCAGCACAGTACACTGTGGGGCAGAGAGACAGCATACCCTAGGGCGGCCTGCTGTAGAAGACGGTGTCTCTGAAGGCTGACCATGCCGATTTTCTGCAGCACAAAACAGCAAATTTCAGCACCAAAGGATTTGCAGTTGGCTGCACTGCTCCTCTTCCAATAGAGAAAAGAGTGAGTTGGAAAGAGACCTGAACTAAAATGAGCAGAAACTACTGTATCCACCAAAGCCCTGGGTACCGGCGGGCACTGATGGGGGCGGGGTAGCACTGTGTGTTCGTGTTGAACTGTGCACAACTTAGTCATGTGGTGTCATTCAGAGCAGAAGGTGGAAACATCAGTCCCAAATACTAACTGCAGAGAGAGTGAAAGAGAGAGAGAAGAAAACCGCCAAAGGGGAGAGAAAACGAAAAAGGGGAGAGAAAAAAAAGGGAAGGAGAAAGGAAGAAAATGCTGTATAACGAGAAAGCTGCCATGGGGACGGGGGAGAGAATAAGAGAGGACTGTTAAATTCAGGGATAATTGAAATGACCAGTGAAAACCCCCAATCCAGTGTCCCAGCCCTCTCCCACAACCTATACATATAAATGGCAGGACCCAAAAGAAAAAGACCTTGGGGATTCTGACAGAGAGAGCTCATTTCTCCCCCTTTATTTGCACCAGTTGGGGCAGTTATACTCCTAGTGAGTTGCCCCCAGAAGTGGGGGGTGGTTTGTGCACTAGAACTCTCCCTTGGGTGTTCTGTCAGAGGAGGCCAGCTTTAAACAGTGGCCGGCCCTAGCTAGAAGAACTGCCTACCTGGAGAATGCCCTGACTCAGTGTGTCTCCTGGGCACACGCTCCTCTGCCCTGCTGCCTGGCTGGTGTTGGGACTTTCAGGAAGCTCCTCCTGCAGGCAGTCCAAGGCAGAGAAGTCAGGCTCGATTGGGCCATGTAGCAGGAGGCAGCTGGGGCCAGACGTGGACTAGTTAGAAGGTCACTCAACCGTCTCATTAGGAGAGAAGCAAATGAGATACTTAGAGGAGGAGGAGATACCAGCAGAGGAGAGGAGGAGATACCAGTAGAGGAGAGGAGGAGATACCAGCAGCCAGGGGAGAGAGAACTGGAGCTGGCAAGTCCAAAGTAGTTTTAACAATGGATCTTCTTTCAGTGGCAGGTGCTGCCACTCTTGGCATGAATGGCAGAAGGATTTTGCAGCTGTGCTTTGGTCACCATGAATTCCTCAGTGAAGACAGATCTGGCTAAAAAGGAGGTAAAACAACAACCCCAGTGGAGAGCCCTGGGCCCCACGAGCCAACCTGTGTGAAGACGATCAATGGCTCCTCTCTGGCTACAGATAAGGCTGTCAGATACCTCCGTGGCCCCCTTCTCTGGCGACTGGGAGGGTGGCATGAGAAGCGGAGGGATCTGGTCAGACCAGGTTGCACGACCTCACCAACTCAGTGTACAAAAGGACCCGCTTGTTCTTTTCCCCTCAGTCATCTCCAGCGTGTCGGCCATCTGCCTAGGCCCAACTGGACTGAGAGAAAAGAGCTAGTCTGACCGGAGCTCTGGAAAGCTGAGGGGAGAACAAGTCGCTCATTCTCATTCCTGAGACAACCTGCGGTGTCGCTCTGCGGGCCTACTGGCATCCCCATTTAGCTGGAGATGAAGCCTTGCTAATCAGACCATGTTTAGTTGCCTGGCTGTTGCCTCAGACCCCAGCACCACAGAGAAAGTGGCATCTGGCCCCTGAAGTGTTCCTTACAAACAGCATGAACCCCAAGAATTACATCCTGTAAAAGGGGACTTGGTGGTGGGGGGGGATTGTGGGAGGAAGAGAATCCAGTTTCAACTGGCCTTAAAATTGAAGGCTCCAAATGATTTCCCTGAATACACGGTGGACTTGGACATTTGACTCCACAGAGAGAAGGAGAGGGGGGACAGTACGGAGCACTATGGCAGGGGGCCTCCATCCATTTCTTAAACACACTCCAAACTAAAGAACTTGGTGTTACCCATTAAGAGCCTGGATTGCACAAGGACAAAGCCGCATCAGCCATACATCAAACCCTCAACTCACAGCCATAAACACTTGGAATTAAATAGAAAACAAAACTTGAAATCAATCCAGCTCTGCACTGGAGTGTTTCAAATCACCAAATGCTTCCAACAATCAGAGTGAAAGATTACAGTGCTAAATGCACTCCATGCTTTTATGGCCCCCCATTCGTGCTGGGTTTTTTATTTTTTTCAAAATAAACTCTATGACGGAAGTTTTGCTTCCAAGCTCCATTTCCATGCTAGGAGTGCACAGAGCTAGCAAGAGTGGACACATTTAATAAAAAAAACAACCCACAGCATGGGGACGCAGAGGAACACACCTCAGATGGGGGAAAGCTGCCGTGCAGCCTGTATCATAATCTGATCAGCCTCTCCTGGGGTGATCAGACCATTTCAGTGCAAACCTGCTTGAATGATAATGATTCTAGCCCTGATTCCCCATGGTGTAACTCCACTGTTATGCTGGTAAAGTCACTGAAATAAAAGGTGCCAAACTGGAGTAAGGCAGTGGCAGATCAGGTCCTTTTGCTAATAAAAGCCACTGGCCCACTGCGTTCCAACAGCTTTCTATTAGCTAGCTATTGTTCAAACAGCCACCAAATCCAGACGTGAGGCCCACGTTCCCAAAGGACTGCACTTGCCTCTTTGCCAGTGCATCCTTTTGGCATATTGAACCCCCTGCACTTGCCTGGCCAGAGCTACCTGCTTTGCACAAATTCACCATGTACAGTTAGCAAGGTCTTTGGAAGGCGTTGCCCCTGTGGTTTACTGGACAGCCAGTGCCAGGATTTTAAGGAGCTGTTTCCAGTGGGCCGTTGTGATGAGTCCTATATTGCAGACTTCTGCCTTGGTGTGCTGTTCTGAATGAGCAGGGATGGGGGAACTCTTGACTTAAACGCTTTTGCAGTTGGTGAGCTGGATACAGACACAATTATGTACAAGTCTGCGGAGCAGGGTGGGGGAAAATCCGGAGCATTGTTTGGATAATCAGATGCAGGACTAACTGGCGTGAGGCATCCGACTGTCCTATCAAAGAGCCCCCAGGGCTCCTGAGAGCACCAGAAATTAAGCCCCTTTCCTCTCCAGAACAGGGCTGTTTAATTGCAGCATCTTCTATCCTACCCTTGTGGGCGCCTCTGCAACTGCACTTTGTTACATCAGACCCTGCTTTCGGCTCTGTCCTCACCCTGGCTCGAACTGCACGAGAAACAATCAGATTTAGAAAGAGCTGGCAAGCATTGGGCTCCCAACGTATTTTTCCAACACAGTTGTTCACAGAAGATAGGACGTTTTACCAGCCATGCTGGCCCATGGGGGGCTAATCTAGGGTGCACTTTCTCAGCAGGGTTATTGGTAACAACATTAGGGGCGGATGCAAAGCAGGCTGCAACTGTGCTAGGTTGTAGTAGGGTTTGCAAACAATCCCAAAGCAGTTACAAGCTGCCAGGTCCACCAGGAGATAACTGAGTTAAGGGATAGCATCCCAAGGCTCCCTGTCGCACAACCATATCTTAACAGCGTGCAAAGGCCCCAGGCTCCCCTCTCCCTCTCCTGGCTCCAAGCACTGACAGCCTCACATCTTCCCCCCTCATCGAGGTAGGTTAATCAGAACATGTCTCTCAGCTCCCCTTTGGATCCATCTAGGTGGCAGAAATCACCATGTTTAAGCACGGCTCTGCCCCAACCAAGCTAGAATCTGATTCACTCTCCCCTGTGTGGACAGAGCAAACTCACATTGGGGGAACCAGGTTGAAGCCTAGTTTTCTTCCGCCTAGTGGAAAATTCCACAGTAATATTCCCCCCCATGCACATCCCACCTCGCCATACCAAGAAATCGATACCACGAGAAACATAAAGAGCAAAGGCACCGACAGACTCATTTCCCTCCCTGAAGGGCAAACACCTGAGAGCGAGGGCATACTGGATTCCACAGAGGCACTCACTCCACTGCATGTGGGGGAGGGGGCTCTTTTATGAGGGTTTAATATGGGTATAAACCAAATATTTCAGAAGCATCCACTGAATTGCGGGTGAAAGGCCAATGGCTTGATTATGCACTGTGCCGAGAGGCAGCAGCTCCATTTAAGGTGAAGAGGCAGGAGCCCTGGTCCTCTGGAAATCAGGCCCCAATATGGGGTAGCAGCAGGCTCTACCTCGCAGGGGTGTGGTGAGGGTAACTATCTAGGTGATGGAGGCCATCTAACTACCTAAGACAGACAGTAACTGCTCTGAGTTGTATTCTGTTCTATACCACGCCCATCACCCTGGTATCTGAGCTCCTGAACTGGGAGGCACTCTAAATTAATGGGCCCTTGAAGAATGATGGGCATAGCCCCATACGTTCCTATAAGACCCTTCATCCAGAAGGGTCCCACTGTGCTTCACAAATGGTGGGCCAAACCCTAGGGTCCTTGCTCAGATTTTACTCTGGCAAACCCCCTTTTCTGGGATGGAAGCTTTGCCTGAGTGAGGACTGTGAAAAAACAGCATCCGCAAGTGTCTGCCCACTATACATCACTTCCCTCATCACCCAACTGGACCTATCTCCGGGGAGCAGGGCAGCAGCTGGTTAAAAGCACATAGCAACAACCCTACCCAACCATTTAGGATAGGAGGTGAAGAAAGCCATCACAACCAAATGCAAACGCAGCAGAGCTTTAAGTGGGTAGAATGTCCCGTAATTACCCAAAATGGACTTTGGCCAGCACACCAGGATTAGCACCTCCTCTATGGAGAAAAACACTCAAGGATCATCAGGGAAAAGTGGTCTGCACCTCAGATTTACATCTTTGAGAAGACAGAGCAGCTCCAGCATAGTACCTAGCTCTGTCTACCTCTATACTGACTTAAAGAGAACCATCTCCTGATTGAATTACCAGCTCCAAGGTTTTCCTTGGAGGGCTCGGCTCCCAGCCAAGAACTGACTAGACCCAGCCCTGCTTAGATTACCAGCTTCAACACCACAGCTCTAGGTGGTATAAAGGAAGAACTGCTCAGCCTCGCTGCTTGGTTTCTCTCACCAACACCACAGCCAAACCAGTATTTTCTAAGACAACGTAAAGAGGCTCCCAGATCAGTATTGATGACTAACCCTGCTCCAGAGATCAGTGCTGGACCTGTCTATGCCTTTAATCCTCCACACACACACCCTTATCACTTGGTTACCATGGGAGAACCAGTTCAGAATATGCCCCGTTAGCAGTTGACTGGCTGCCCATGCATGGCTGGTGCATTGGCAGGAAATCTTCCCAGGAGCCCTGAGGTGAATTACGCAAGGGGCTACAAACGGAGACAGCCTGGCAATGGCTGTCCAGTAAACAAACGGAGACAAAGAGTGGGTGGGGGAAAGAGAGAGAAATGGAAAGGCTGATGATAACCTCAGGAGAAGAGGCAAGACTTTTCTGGGTGAAAGACTCCATGGATAAGGCAGCTCCATGCTCAGCTGAAAACTCCTCTAGGAAATCCTCTTCCATCCTCTGTTTCAGCAAGGGAAGCCCGAGCACCCACAGCCGGGAGGGGGGGAAGGGGGGGGAGAGAGAGAGAGAGAGAGAATGAGAACGAATGAATAAATGACCAAATGAATGAATGACGGTCATGAATATTCCAGCTCTGCAGTCCCCAGCTGGGGCTTTGTGCTTTCTCCATTTGTTTAAAAATCTCAACCTTGTCCACTGCCACCTGCTGAGCGATGCACTCCTTCCTGCTGACCTCAGCTGCCCCGCGGCCTGCCCGCCAGCCTGAGCCCCGGCACAGGGCGATCTAGCCCAGCACCCACCGGGCAGTGTCAAGGCTGAGCGCCAGAGGGGCTGATCTGCAGGTAGTTACTCCCACACCAGTGACAAGCACTCCCACCCTCACAGCTACAGAACCCTCTCTCCGACAGGTACAATGGACCAGGGTGCCTGCCCCTCTGAGGGCCAGAAGCCTGAGGCTAGGCAGCCCTCCTCACTCCTCCGATCCAGCTGAGAAGGGGATGGGGTTTCCCTTCAAGAGCTGCGGGAAGCTGCAGGGAGAGGGGGGCTGTAGGAGAAGCCAGGCTTCCGCGGTACCCCCCAAGGAAGGGAGATACCAGGTGGAAGCTGCGGGTAGAAGGCCCCACTTGGAAGTTTTGCTTTCTGTTCATGGTGGTTTGGAAGCAAGGGATAACGACTGGGTATGGCTGATAGTTCCCCAGGCTGGCAAGGCTGCCAGTTTATTGCCCCCGTCCTCTCAGCCACCCTCACTGCTGAGCCACCCTGACTAGGTGCCAAAACCCGCCCCCACACACCCCAGTGACAGGATCAGCCGGAGATCAGCACTACGGTATGAGGAGCCCACGTCAGAGGGATCTCAGGCCATAAAACCTCCTTAGCCTGGGTTAAACGCCCGTGTCCCTTACCCCCCTGCTGCTCTACAGCCTCAGTCAGCTGAGAGACAGCAATGGGCCTGCCTCACGGTCCTGGCAACTCCAGTATGAGGCGTGCCCTGGCAACTTGCTCAGAGAACCCTTCCGCATCTCCAGGTCAAAGGGCTGGGGATCACCAGCCCCATTATGGCTACGAGCAGTACTGATACAGCTCCACAGATGTGCACGGCACTGTACAAAGCACAGATCTGGCAGCCAATCCAAGATAAAGGGGGCCCTGCAGCCGGGTCAGGGAGCGGGACAGAGAGAGGGCCTTGCCATTTAGATGCTGCTCAGGTCTTCTGTCCTCAGCCAGGAATTGAGGGAGTCAATGCTCAAAGCTAACAGCAGGTGGCATCCTTTACCAACAAAGCCCAGATGCCTGCTGTGGCTTTTCACCCATGTCTTGGTTGAAACAGCCAGTCTCCCGCTCCCAGCTCACCCACCCAATCCACCTCAAGCTGCTTCTCCACAGGTGAATGTCCAAGCCATTGCCCAGCAGAGCACAGTGCTCACTGATTTCACCTGCCCTTCCTCATCTCTGGCTCACAGCCCCAGTGGGGGGTAGCTCAACATGCTGCGGTATCTGCAGCCCCGTTCCCCTAACGCCGCAAGGGGCTGTGTACAAGATGCCAGGACTGCAGAGCCATCTCCAGAGCTCCCCTGCAGACAGAACAGAGCATCAACCAGAAAGCACAGAGTCTGTGAGGCCTGCCACACCCCACTCCCAGCACTTCTGGAGCAGTGAGGGCCGGAAACCCTCAACATCAGCCAGAAGCAGCCAGACTCTCCCCTGCCTACCCCAGCGAGCCCAGAGGACCCACTTCTCAGCTCCCTGTCACGCATGGTGGACGTATGGAGAATCTAGCACAGAGCTGCACTCTGGCACCACAGACAGCTCAGAAGGCATTATGCGCTCACTTCCCTCCACGCTGCAAGCACGGGGAGATTGGCCATTGAGAGTCCTCAGGCCTGACTCCTCCGTAGCATCCCTGAAGCAAGCAGAGAAGTCATCACGATAGGAAGGACGAGGTAAGACATCCAACAGGGGTTCCAGATAGGACCACTGGCTCCAGCCATGGGGTGGGCTACACAACCCACTCCCCTGGCTGGAGCAATGGAGCCATGTTGGCCAATCCCTGCATGAGATGGAGGTTGGGCTTTAGTCCTCACTCAAATGCCTGAGCGTGGCACTTCCTGTGGTGTCGGGGGGGTAAGCACTGCCAAAGGCTAGGGAAGAGGTCAAATCCACAGGCCAACCCAGGGCCGCTGCCGTATGCACACCCTCCACTGAACTCTTTCCTGGGTGGCACAGAGCACAGGGACCCTGGGGCACCAATTATACTCGCCTCCCACCAAACCACAGACACAAATCAACAGAAAACCCCCTTCACAAAACTGACAGGACAGAACGAACCTCACTGGCCTTCTCCGGGGTCCCCTTTGGCGTCTCATCCTCATTCTTGGGTGAGGAAGAGGCTGGTGATGAAGGCAGCCTCCTGTCCCGGTCCCTGTGAACTAGCTTGCTGTTGGGCTCCTTCAGCGTCCTCTTCAGCTCGTTGATGCTGGCCTGGTGCTTTAGCAAAACATCTTCTGGTTTGTCTAAAAACTTTGGGAGGGAGACGGGAAGGTAACTAGCGAGGCAGAGATCGGATCGCTGTGGGAAAGGGAGGGCCTGCTTCATGCTGAGCCTGAATGTGGGATCTCAAGAGCCAAATGTGCCGGGAATCACCCCGCAGACTAGGGCAGCTCCAGGGAACAGCTGAAAGTGACCAGCAGAACTTACACGTACTTCCTGGTACTCATCAATGTACCCCTTTCCCATCCTAAAGCCCAGGTCCCTGGGATCCAAATGTAGGGTCAGGGTGATCCTAGATGATACTCAGTAGTAGTAGAACGGTGGGACTCAAAGGGGAGTCACCTCCATTCCAGTCATCTATAGTCTCTACTAGATTCTACTGGCCTCTGTTGATTTCTGCTGGAGGGTCATCATGCCTCAACACCCCTTAAGCCAGTAGGCCAGATCTGTTCCAATCTATTGTACAGAGTTGCCAGTTGGAACCAGTTGAAAATGTTCTACTGGACTTTCCATAAGGCTTCCCTGGAACTGGATTCTGGCGATTGGTCCAAACTTGGATTTGGCCCTCCCGCGAGTGCTACGGTGTCTAGAGGTTTGGGTTTGGCCCATTATAAAGATAAGGGTTCAGGGGTGTTCAGGTCCACGCACTGATTCAGGCCCTATCTTTATAGCAGACCCAATCCTTTCCATGACATCGTGAGGGTTGTGAGACCCCCTATTTCTGTACTAGGGATGGGCGAACCCATTCAAAAAGAAGAAGAACCAACTCTAATTTTTGCCCCGAACTCAAACCTGTTTGGAGGTTCAAAAAGGTTCAGATAAACTTCTTCCTTGCCCTTATTTTGAGTTCCTGTAGCAGCCTGTACATTTCTGGGTTCTGTGCAGGAGTCAAGAGGCCTGAGAAAGGCCCTTCTCATGAGAAGTCCAGCCAACTTTGCAGACCCAAGAGGCTTACAGAAGTTTAGGATAAGAATCCAAAAGTTATCTGCATCCTAGACCCAGCCGTTCTGAAGTTCGCCGATCACTAGCACAAGGTGTTACTGGGGTGCACATGACAGCGATGGAGAATGGCACATGCAGAGAGGAATGAGGGATGAGACAGACCATGGAGGGAACAGGATCAGGCACCTGCAGGAGCTGGGAAAATAAACCAACTACCTGGGGCTGAACAGCAGATCGCTTGCCAAAGGGGCTTACCCTTGTGCAGGATATGATGGCAGAGATTTTAGTTAGAGCGTCTCTTTGGGAAAGACTCCCCGTCTTGATTTAAAGACCACCACATCCCCATATAAATTGTTCCAAGGGTTAATTACCCTCACAGACTCCTAGCGAAGACTAGGCAATAGCAGCCTGGTTCTGAGCTGACACTGAACCTTGCAATAACCCTCCCTAGCAAGACCCATCTTCCAAGAGCATTATGCACTAGCCCTCATGCTCCCCATTAACTGATGGGTGAAACAGACAGAGAAAGATCTTAAGTGACTTCCTGAAGGCCAGTGCTGGAGCTGGTCCTGGAACTCAGCAGGCCACCTGACCAAAGCTCTCGCTAGGAGAGGAACCCTAGTAACGGTTCAGTTGGCACGAGGGTTTGTATCTGAAATAATGCCTAACGGGGGTGCAGCATCACTCCATGCTGCCCCACGCCTCGCCAGTGGAATTACAGAGCTCAGGTAGGAGCCGCCATGTGGAGTTCTGAGCTAGGCTGGCATGGAGATAACGCTGAAAACTGGAAGTCACGGGGCTGGGGGCTGTGAGTCTTGTTCTGCTCCGTGTGAGGGAGCTGGGGCCCGCAGGAGAGGGTTAGACACAGAAGAGACACGAGGAGAAGATGTAGAGGAGTCAGTAAAGAGCTCAGTAGCCAGGACATCCCAATGGCACGATGACCCGGCTGTAGCGCCATGGGAGGGCTCTTGCTCACACACACAAGGCGAGGAGAGCTGCTTTACTTAGTGGGATAGAAGATGCTGCTTGTGCTTCGGGGAAAGCATCTGTGTGCTTGGCTACGGGGTTTATCTGACAGTTCTCCGGAGTGGAAGGCTCCCCACTGACGCTTGGGTGCATCTTGTATTCCAGTAAATAGGGTGACACATTTTATGGGGGGGGAAGAGATGGGGTGCTTGTTATTTTAAAGGAGATGGACAATACGATGCACCAATGGGCAGTAAGATGCTCCAGAGAGAGAATACCTCCTGCTTGTGCCTGGGGGTGGTTTCCTGCTCCGGCTGGCAGCAAAGAGAAGGTGAAAGGAACCGGAATGGTCAGTCAAGGGAACTTGTCACATACATCACAGTTCAGTTTAACACAGGACCCTGGGCAATGCCAGGGGCAAAATCAGCAACATAAGCTTCCCCCCAGAGGTGCCCTAGCAGTGCCAGCTGGGACTCCTGCAGTGTGAGCTTCCCCACAGCAGTGCCCTAGCAGTGCCAGACAGGACTCCTACGGTGTGAGCTTCCCACAGCGATGCCCTGCTGACACCACTAGATTTCTAGTCACAAACTGATGTGGAACTTCAGAAAACCCACCTCCCTGTTCAGTGGGAAAGGAGGGCAGGGAGACCTTGAGGGCCAGGCCCCTGAGAAGTGGAGATAGAGAGGAGAAGCCACAGGCCTGGATGCCTCCCCTAAGACACGACTGGTGTCACTAGGATAGTGTACTTCAGTGTGTGTGTGTGTGTGTGACAGCAGGTGTATTTGTAGGTGAGTATCTGGTGTCAACGGCCATCTTTGGGGATGTCTACGTGTGCAGTGTGAGTGTCTGCAAGTGTCTGTGTGCAGTGTAAGTGTGCCTGCATGTGCAGTGCGAGTGTTTGCATGTGCCTGGGTGTGCAGTGCAAGTGTCTGTGCGTGCAGTGCAAGTGCCTGCATGAGCAGTGCATGCATCTGTGTGCCTGGGTGTGCAGTGCGAGTGCCTGCATGTTCCTGCGTAGGCAGTGTGAGTGTCTGCGGTGAGCGTGCTTGTGTGTGCAGTGCGAGTGTCTGCATGTGCCTGTGCATACAGTGCAAGTGCCTGCGCATGCCTGCGTGAGCAGTGCACGTGTCTGTGTGCCTGCGTGTGCAGTGTGAGTGCCTGAGTGTGCAGTGTGAGTGCTTGTGTGTGCCTGCATAGGCAGTGTCTGCAGTGATCATGCTTGTGTGTGCAGTGCGAGTGTCTGTGTGTGCAGTGTGAGTGTCTGTGTGTGCAGTGCGAGTGTCTGTGTGTGCAGTGCGAGTGTCTGCGTGTGCCTGCGTGTGCAGTGCAAGTGTCTGCATGTGCCTACGTGTGCAGTGCAAGTGTCTGTGCGTGCAGTGCGAGTGCCTGCGTGAGCGGCGCATGCATCTGTGTGCCTGGGTGTGCAGTGCGAGTGCCTGAGTGTGCAGTGCGAGTGCCTGAGTGTGCAGTGCGAGTGCCTGCATGTTCCTGCGTAGGCAGTGTGAGTGCCTGCGGTGAGCGTGCTTGTGTGTGCAGTGCGAGTGTCTGCATGTGCCTGCATGTGCAGTGCAAGTGTCTGTGCGTGCAGTGCGAGTGCCTGCGTGAGCGGCGCATGCATCTGTGTGCCTGGGTGTGCAGTGCGAGTGCCTGAGTGTGCAGTGCGAGTGTCTGCATGTGCCTACGTGTGCAGTGTGAGTGTCTGTGTGGGGAGCGGAGGAGGACTGGGAGAGCGGACAGTGCTTGGTCCATCCCTTGGTCAGGGCTACATGCTGCGGCTGCCGTTCCCGGACCCAGACAGTCCTCTGCTCAGACAGTGACCAACTCCGAAATGCTCTGCCTCTCCCCAAAGGCAGCTGCAAGGTGCACTGCACTCTCCAGGTATATCGGAATAGGAGCTACTCCCTGGCCCAGCTTGAGCAGTGCAACCCTGAGGCCAGCAGAACTGCTACGGAGATACCTAGGGATGGGCCTCCTTCCCTGCTGTCACCAAGGAGTCAAGCAGTGCCAGCCCTGGCAGATGCCCTGCGAGACCCCCTGGGAGTCCCGCTGGGAAAGCCCTCCCTGGCCAGCTGTATGGGAGACATCTCATGGGTGAGCCCAAGGTGGATTAACAAAGGCATGAGGCAAGGAAAGGAGGAGAGTCCCCCTTCCTGACATAAGACGGGCAAGCCCGTACCTTGGAGTCCAGGGGATTGGGAGCAGGTATCTCAGGCCAGTGCCAGAGCCTCACAGGGAGGTCTTGGCATCTCCCAGCAGGGAAGGACACCGCTGTGTGACAGACACAGATTGTGGGAGGCAGCCCCTCCCCTCTAGCATCCTGGGATCCTTCTCTCTCCAGGTGCAGGCTGGGGGTTGCCCTAGCCAATCCATAGAGCGGGCACCCCTCCAAACCAGCCTCCGACACCCTCCTGGTCTCTGCCCAGTGGGTCCTGTACCTTCAGCTCCTTGATTTTCGTCGGGGTCGTCACTTCCTCAAATTCATCCTCCGCCTCGGAGCGTTGCCACCCGCTGTACTCACTGTCCTCGTCCCGCCTCTCGGACCCCGCCCCTCCGTCGTGGTTCTCGCTGACGGAGGCCGGGCGCGAGAACTCTACAGGGTGCAGAGGGGAACACACCCATCACAGGGGTTACAGGTGGAAGAGGACGAGATGGGCCCAGCTGGCCCCACCCCTCCCCCAGCCACAGCCAACGCAGGCCTGGTCCTTACAGATATGCTCGTAGGATTACGGCCAGCCTCGCCTTAAACGTCCCAGGCAACGAGGCTTCCAGCCTTCCCTTGGGAGACAATTCCACAGCCCTCCATGGCCAGGGTACTGCCCTGATGTCCAGGCTACGTTTTCCCTCCCATTCCTCTCCCTCCTTGAGGTATAGACTCTTCACTGACGCCCATTCTCACACCGCTCCGCAGGCCTTGCCGAGCCCGTAATGGGGCTAGCTTAACTCATCAAGTGAGGTCTGCAAGCGAGGTGAGCGCGCTCAGCTGAAAAAAGCACCTTCCCCCCAGTCGAGGCAAGGCTGTAGGGCCCCCTTTTGCAAGCGGCCACGCCTCGCTGACTTCAGCTGGGTCTCACGGAAAGTCCGCAGAATTTAGGCACCTGAATCAGTTAGGCTTAGCAACGCCGAGCAGAGCGATGCCTAAATACCATTAAAAATCTGAGCCCGAGCTGAGTCAGGCAAACTGGACGTGGGTCTGCTACACCTGCACCTCACGTCACCGCTTACCCCCCTCTGAAATGAGTATAAAGTGGGTGCTCCCAAATCAGCGTGGGAGGGTTTTACATCCGCTCTGCGCAGGAGTAATTGACCAAGGTGCAGAGCAGAGGTGAATCCGGCCCATTCCCCAAGCATGCAATACCCCAAGCCAGCTGAACACTGGGAGGGGCGCTCAGGAATCAGACTAGTCTGAGGAGGAAAAGGCCTTTTTCAGACCTTGAGTCCACCCTCCAGCTGTGAGCTTTAGCTAAGGAATTCCCGGTGCTCTCTGCTGAACAGACACTAAACAGCCTCTGGGACTTGCCTGGCTGGGCTAGGCCAGATCCTTGCCGTGAGCAGTGTCTGGATTAAATGGTTCCTGCTGAATAGAGGTGGGGGGAAAGGCTGATGTCCTGCCTTGGTCCCTCTCCCTTTACTGCCCTCTTGCTCCCCCGCCATTCTGCAAGCCCCCCACCCTGCAGCATAAGGGCTGTCGGGGGCGTGGAGGAGTCTGCGAGCAGCTCGTGAGCACAAACTCATCAAGGCCCAGGCCTGCCTCTGGCAGAGGGCTTGTCAACTAGCCAGGGCCAGCAGCTGCCTCTAGAATCCCCCCAACCTAGGGGGTCTGCAGATTCCACCCCAGACAGCCCCTGAGAGAAGCTACAGCTGCTGTCATCCATGCAGCTCACAGAGAGACAGGGGAGGGGAATCAGCAGTGACTGCTGGCCTGGGAAGTGTGCTGGGGATGGGGAGAGGGAGGGGTAAGAGGGATGCAGTATGTCAGCATCCTCTGCCCCAGTAAGAGCCAAACACTGCCTGTGAGTGACCAAGGGAGGGGACAGGGTAAGGAGGGAGGAGCTCAGAGGAAGGGTTGGGGGAGAGGAGGCGGCAGTGCTGGTGTTCAGCCTAACTCTGCCTAGGGTGACCAGATGTCCCGATTTTATAGGGACAGTCCCAATCTTTGGGTCTTTTTCTTATATAGGATCCTATTACCCCCCACCCCGTCCCGATTTTTCACGTTTCCTGTCTGGTCACCCTAACTCTGCCTATCCATGGGACAGAAAGAACCCAGCACCAAGGGTCACTCGAGGATCTGAATTTAAAACATTTCCAGTGCCTTGGCAGATCTGCATGTGTAACACTGACAGATCCCGGTCATCGGGATCGAACCGGGGACCTCTGGAGCTTAGTGCAGGAGCCTCTACCGCACGAGCTAAATTGGCTAAGGCTGTAGAGCGGGGCTCAGAATCTCCCTCTAAGGCGCCACTAGAGGAGACAAAACACCACGCCCAGGTGGCGTGTGGGTTACACATGCACACCTAGCACTGGGGCAGCAAGCGAGGCTGCAGGTCTGGGGCGAGTAGTGATGGGGACATGGGCTGGAATAATAGGGGGGAGGGGCGTGGCTTGCTGTGGGTCAGGACTGGCGTGCACAGGCAGAGAGGGGGAGGTGCACTGGCAGATCTGTGGGGAGGGGCTGCGGATCAGGTCTGGGGAGAACTGGCAGAGCTGGGGGAGGGGCCGTGGGTCAGGACTGGGAGAACTGGCAGCGCGGTGGGGGTGACATTTGCATGATTGTGCCTGGTCAGTACCAATCTCCCAGCTTCCTGAGGGCTAACCCCCTGACCCCTAAGAGTCGAGGATAGCAGCAGCAGGGAGCTGTGAGCTTGCAGTGCCAGAGCCCAGCCGCCCCTCGCCCACACGGCCCCGTAGTCTAAGCCTGTCCTCCCGGCTCCCACCAGTGAACCAATCTCCCTCCCCCTCCCCAATTTGGGGCGTACCTCCATCGAGGCTGCGAGACATGGTGTACCGTTTGCTGGAGGAGCGCTCGAAGAAGGGCGCAGGCCGGTCGATCAGAGCACTGGCCTGGCGGGTCTGGGCCTGTGTCCGCCCACTGTAGCGGAACTTAGAGCCCATCACCAGGAAGCCCTTTGGGGGCGGCTCTGGGGACACCAGCCTGCAGGTGGAGGGGGGAGGAAAGCAGAGTGTCATTGGCAGGCCAGCTCCGTTCACACATGGGGCAGGGACTGATCAACATGGAGACAGGCGGTCAGTGGGGGGCAAAACCAGGAAAAGACCAAGAGGCATCACCAAACATTGTCATTGCAGTGAGGTTGTTGTTCACTCTGAATCCTAATGGTGGCCATTTCATTGTTTCACTGCAGATCATTTCAGCAGCAACATCCAGCTACCTGGAGGCATGGATGGAAACTATGATTGTAGATGGAGCTCAAATAAAGAGCCACTCTTCCCCCAAGACCTGGGCTCTTAACCCTGCTTCCAGGAACAGTGTTGTCCTGTTAGCAGAACTCCCCAGCCCTCTGCCTCCTTGCTGGTCTCTTTGCCTCCATCTCACTGGCTGTTCCCATCCACTGTACCTCTCCCAAATGGTGAAGGTGCAAATTGCCTCACCCTACATCTCAGCGACTTCAGCATCAAATGTAGAAGGTGAGGGACTGGACGGCAGTGAGGTGAAGTGAGAGTCAAAAAGGCATGTGCCTAAATCAGATAATAACGTGGGGGGCAGGTGCGTATAAATGAGGGGTACTCTGTGTATGGGTGGGGGGAGCAGTGGGCAGGGGAGATACAGGGACTACAGCCGGGAGACATCTTTTCGGCGACACAAACATTTTGCGAATTGGTGTTGCTTTTGTTACATCCTTCACGTCAAAACAAAAACAAAGGAAAAATTCTGAAAAAAAAATCAAAACATTTCAATATTTTTCTTGCAAGCGACTTTTCGTTTAGAAATTTACTTTCATATTATTTAGGAATTTTTTTTAAATGTTAAAAAATGCTCAAAACTGAACCCAACATTCCACTGCAGGGGGAGCAGAATGGCTCCTTCACCCCAAACGGATTTTTTTTTCCCCATTCGCCAAGAATTTTGGAAAAATTCATTTTTGGTTTAACCCCAAACTAATCTTTCCCTCCCCAGCACTGCCAGTGAACCAAACTGTCTCTACTAGAAGCAATTGAGAGCACCGTGGAGACCATGTGCCATGTGTGGGCATTTTTATTTTTTTTTGCCCATCTAAATAAGCAAAGCTCTAAAGGGGCTGCGCTGGCCTCTTGAGGGCTGACACGGCAAATGTAGCAGGGCGAAGGGTGGCGCCGTGTGCCTTGATGTATTAAACGCTGGTTTGTCAGCCCTGAAAGCGTGTCAGATGGAGATAAAAGCAGAGACTTGTGCAGCATGAGACCTGGGAAATCCAGCATGGGCATCTCAAGACACAGGCTCTCTTCCCCAGTCCACGTGCCATTCTGCAAGCGAACTCTTCCCTACACTCCCTGCACTGTCTGTGCAAGTATCAGGGGTCAAGAGTGGCCATGAATTCTGGGAGCTCAACTTGAGAGTCCTGGGGCCAGGTCTGACCAGGCCTTGGGGTTCCTGTGGGTGCGCTTTCTCTGTCAACACCTGATTTGCAGACACAATCAGGGATGGGCATGCCCAAGTGAAAGTGACAGGGGCCCATAATTTTTGTACTCACAACCTCAGTCAGAAATGCAGAGGAGAGCTGAAAATCTGGCCCCTCGAGCCTGGTTATTAGAGGCGTCAAGAGTCACTGACCCCAGCTTGATCTGCAGCTGCTCTGAAAATCAGGCTCCAAGGGTCTCAAACTGGGCCTTCAAAATTGGTGGCCTCTTGAAAATCAAGGCCTCAGTCTTCAGTGCAGCCAGCTGCAGGGACCCTGCAGTTACTAGTCTGGAGCTGGAAGGCTTGTGGGGGGGCAGAAGGCGAGGAATCCTGGCCCCTGTGAAGCCAATGGCAAAACTCCTGCAATGAGGCCAGGGCCTCAGATGCAATGGTTGTAAAAAACAGTCTGTAGGACGCGTTGTCTCTGTTTAGAATTCGAGCTCTGGAAACCATGCGGAGCACCAGCCAGGCACAGACTGGCAGATAAAAAAGCAGAAGACTCCAGAGTGAGCATAAGTATTGCCATGGCAGAGCAGAGCAAACAGCAAAGACCAGGCCTGAGTGCAGCTGTCCCAACCCGCACAGGATGCAATTTACTGCCATGCAGAAACTGAGCCCATCAGCAGATTCTTTTACATATTAGATCCGGGAAAACTCTCCATTAACGCAAGGAAAAGATGGCCTTGTGGGTGGGGCACCAGATTGCAATTCAGGACAGCAGGGCTCTATTCCTGCCGCTGCTACAGACTCACCGGGTGACCTTGGTCAAGTCACTTAACTTCCAGGAGTGCCCTGGTTTCCCCATCTATGAACTAAAGATGCTGATGCTTCCCAACTGCACAGGGGTGCTATGAGCTGCTGTGATGACAGAATATAGGTAGCTAGACAAGACCACCAAACATCAGACAATGCAGAAGGTCAGGTCCCCACAGAGCTAGAAGGGAGATACGCATCTCCAGGCGGCTTTTCTTTCTCTGAAACCCTTAGTGATGACAGCATTACGGTTACAGTGTGTTCCTCACGGCAGTCTGCTTGGATTCCCCTTGTACGAAGCAGGGCAATTGGGACCCCGCTCTGCAGGGCACAGGGATCTCTCTGCTTGGGTTCAGCTGGAATATGCCACGGTTTGGCTGGGCGAAGCCAAGCCAGAGTGCGGTTTCTGTAGTTGGGCAGCTCCCAGGGATATCAGGTAGGGAGGACCATGGAGCTCAGGCTGAAAGCAGGCCAGGGAGAGAGTGCTGGGAGGCCCAGAGACTACCCCGCCCCACGTGGGGCAGAGGGGAGAGAGGTATCAACAGGGCAAAGGCAGCTGAGGGGGAGCACTAAGGAGACAGACCGCTGCCCTCCCTCCATGTGGATCCCCCGTGGGGCATTAATGAAGAACATCTCCCCCAGTGAAAAGCACAAGGAGGGCAGGAACGGACAGCACACCCCGCCTCCTCTCTGTGAGTCCTGCCCTGTCCTTGGCGGTTTCTTACAGGGACCTTCCTCCTCACCTGAAGAAGGTGTGGTGCTCAATGCAGACCTTCCAGAGCCTCTTGGCGGAGCGGTGGTTGGGCAGCTTGAAGCCAATGGTGCTCTCGAACTGCTCATACTGGAAGCACACGAGACAGACTCGTGTTACAGCCGGGATTCTTGCTCGGGAGCTGCCTCAGACTATGGCCCTGGGAGATGGCTCAGGCTGGCGACAGCCTCCTAGCCAAGGTCCCAGCAGGAGAATGACAGACCGGGTGTCTCTATCAACGCTACCCAGCATGCTCTGGGGCCCCGGCTGGGGTGGCTATTCTGTCAGGACTCAGCTGGTGGCAGGGCAGGGTCAGAGCTCACACGGCAGCAGGATGGCATTTGTGGATGATCACATTTTCCTCAGCACTAACCAGCTTTTGGCTGGGAGGGGAATTCTCTCATGTAAGGAAAAGAAATTTCAAATGTTCCATTTCCTTTGGGGGGAATAATCCCACTTTTGCTCCCTTTTTCAGACCCTTCCCCCCTTTTCACCCCACTGGATAAAACACATGAGAGGCTGGGTTTGGTTTGTTCTTCGCTGAAATGAATTTGGGGGCCTCCTTGCTCTGGTGCGATGCAACAACAATGGACCTTTCCAGCACACGAGCACCCTTGGGAGAGAACAGACTTCCTGACACCCACCCGGGAGGTAAGGATGGACTCTGCCCTGTGTCCCCCCCAACTCCCGAGGGACGGATTCTCGCAAGAGACACCCACCTCACCGGGGCGGATTTTGATGTAGAAGTTGCTCCTCTTGTAGGAAATCTTGAGGATCTTGGGCCAGGCAAAGCGGTTTATCCTCAGCCTGTCCCTGTAGATCAGCAGGCCGTTGGCACAGACGCCTAGCATGATGTCAATGCCTTCCGAGTCCTGATGGAAGCCAGAAGGGAGGGTTAAGGACAAGGTAGGAGGGTTAGTATTTGGCCAGCAAACAGCCCTCCAGCTACCACCTGGCAGTGTGGTCTAGCAAGGTGTCCAGAGCCAGCACCACGCCAGGGGCCGTAGCCTGGCTGGTAATTTGTACCTGCAGCCAACTGTAAAATGCGGCCACTGCATTCCCTCCAGAGCATGCAGTGCCACTGGGCTGCTACCACACATCACGCGGTACCCAGGTCCCCTGCTGGAGATGCCAGTGGGGAGATGCTGCGGGGAGGGGAATGTTCCCACTCAGAATGGAGCAGGAGGTTTGGAGGAACACTGGCTGCTGTTCACAGCTGTGAGACACCTGTGCTCTTTTGTGGGGGTTTCCTGCCCTTAAAAGGCAATTCCATCTTCTCATGGCTTTGAGCTCTGGGGCAGCCTCTGGGGTGGAGAGACAGGACCACGCCCCCAGCAGCTCAGCCAGCACAATGGGGCCCTATCTACAACGTACTGACCAGGTGAGGTTTTCAGAAGCACCTAAATCACTAAGGAGCCCAAGGCCTTGTCTATGCGAGGTGTCCACTGTCACTCTCAGGGTGGAGGTGGGATCCTGGTTCAGATGGCATCAAGCTAGCCACAATAGGGGCAGGTCGTGGGGGCAGCCCCCTGGAGCTGCAGGTTCTCCACGGCCTTTCCCAGGGCAGAGTACGTATCTGTAGTCCTGTGGGAATGCCAAAGCTGCGCTCTGCATTCCTCCCCCCACAGGCTGAGGAAACCTAGGACCTGGCTCCTGGACCACACAGCTACTGGAGCCGGAGCCAGGCTTGTCCAGGTGTGTTTGTAGAGATGGCAGGGAAAGAAGCCTTTCTAAAACACACTGGAGATCTTAAATGGGGGTCCCGCTTCCCTGCACAGTGAGCCCCGGCAAGCAGAGCGGTCACAGCTGCAGCACCAGGTGCATTGTGGGCTTGTTGCTGGAGGACTGTTTATACCGGTTCAGGCACTTCGGCGTCCACACGTGCCTTGCACCAGTAGAACTGTGCCTGCTGGCGGGGGTGAATGTTGCCTGGGGAGCTGGTTTCACTTTGCCAGCAGGAGCAGAGCGTTTTGTCAGCAGGACGCGCGGCTCAGTGCGCACAGAGGCAAGGCCGTACCCAAAGAGGTAACGCTGGCCAGCTTGTTCTGCAAGCTCTGGCACCAGAGGGCAGCACAGAGCTGTGCTGCTGGCTCAGAGGATCTGGGGGCAGGGGTGTAATTAGCCTCAGTTGTGATGTGGGCACTTGCCGACTGTGAACTGGACTGAGACCCACCCACTCCATTTTATAGGCTGGTAATTGCTATCAGCCATTACCAGCCTGGGCTGGATACAAACACGTCACCCTGGAGGTGAAAATGACCATGCTGCCCCTTGCCCGCTGTGTTCTTGTGAGCAGGGCAGATGCTTCCCTACTTCGTTCTTGGACAGGCCTAGTGGCTCGACATGGGACTGGCCTGCCAGCTGCTGCCTGCAGCTCGCTCTGCAATAAACAGCTAAGGGCATCCCCAAGTGGGCCCCAAACTGGCCAGCTGGCTCTGCAAGCTCAAGCGCCAGAGGTCAGCACAGAGCTGTGTTGCTGGCTCAGAGGATGGGGGGCAGGGAGTGAGCTCAGGCCCTGGCGGATGGGTCACATTTCAGGACTGACAGCATTTCCTAGATGATAGGGCAGCGAGGCCCCACATGAGTGCACCTGGGACTCTAGTTCTGCTTGTCCCGGCTTGGATGAGACGAACGGCAAACTTCTCAGTGCTGTCACCTCCTGAGAATGGAAAACCACTGGGATCCTTGGCACCGGGAGCAGAGGGGTATCATGTTGTCCGGAGACATCCACAAAGGTCAGGGGGGGAGAGACGGAGAAAGGAAACGAGGGATGTCCCCATTGCAATCGGGAGTGGGATTGCCTCACATCTAGGCATACCCCACGCTAGCGCTGATGTAGCTAGATCAAAGCCAGCTCCGGTAACAACAGCAGTGAAGCCCTGGCAGCAGCACGGGCTAGCTGCTCCGGTGTGTATGGAGATTCCTGGGCAGGCGGGGCTAGCTAGACCAGCGCTAGCGTGGGTCTGTCTGCATGCCCTGCAATCACACCGCCTGACAGCAGCGTAGATATACCCAGAGTGTGCGTGTGAGACAGAGGGAGAAAGGGAGCGAGACAGAGGAGTGAGGAGCTCTGAGGAGAAGCACAGAGAGGGCCTCAGAGGGCTCCTGTGCCCTGACTCTGGGGGCTCAGGTACCTTGGCGTGGTGCAGGTCGACTCCGTACATGGAGAGCTTCTTGGCATTCTCCAGGAAGTGGATCTCCGCTTCGCCTGGCGTCATGCCCCTTGGAAGGAGACGGGGAGCAAAGAGAGGCTGATTAGAACCATGCCACTGCTGCCAGCTGCATCCTGCGGGCATGGAGGGATCGGGGGTCTGGTCAGCAGGAATTGCTTGGGAGATGAGCACTGGGATGCTATTAGCAGGGAACCCAGGCCAGCACCAGGGCTCCCTCCCAGCTGCTGTACAAGCAGCGCCTGGCAGGGCGCAGCTGCTTGGATCCCTGCCCACTAGAAGGGAGGAATGGCGGGGCTAGAGGGGTGCCCAACCTGTAGGTCTTGTGCAGCTCCATGATGCGCTCCTCCAGCTCCCTGGTCTGGTTGGGCGCGAAGTGCAGCTCGCTGACGTAGTTGCCGACGTGCTCCTCAGCGTCGTAGTCTCCCAGCTCGGCCTGCACGGCATAGGAGCCCAGCAGGGCATGCGTGACGAAGGAGCAGGGCAGGCGGCCCGTGATGATGTCAGCCCGCAGCTGCAGACACAGGTAGTATCTGGGGGAGAAAAAGGGGGAGGCTGGTGAGATGGGGGCAAAGACAAAGGGAAACGCCCTGGTGAGCTCTCTGGGGGCCAGGCAGATTCTAAATAGCACAGGGGTCTGCCCATCGCAGGGAGATGGTCACTGGGGCGGGGTACATGTACATGGGGCAGACAGTCAATAACAGTTCAGGCCGTCACTGTGCCCCCGTGACAAGGAGCAACCCCCCCGCACCACACTCAGGATGAGCGCCCCCCGTCTTGTGCCCCTGCACTCAAGACAGACTCCCTCGCCCTCTGCCAGGGATGGACCCTCCGCCCCAAGCCCAAGATGAACCCCATTGACCATGGCCACAGACCTGGGTCAGACCCTCCCAGCCAGGCCCCCCCACAGCACACCCAGAGGAACACAGTCACACCCTTCACACGCACACCTCCTGCACTCCGCCAGACTACACACTGGGCCAGTCCCCTCCCTGACCCACCCAACACACACAGGTGGCCATATCCTACACACAGGTGACCTTTCACGCACACACGTGGTCCCATCCACCGTGCAGCTGGCTCTCTGGACAGATGCTGTCTGCCAGGGAGGGGAGGAAGAGCCCTGGGGCGTGGCAGTGTACCGAGTGCCCCATGGCCCCTCACCTTGTGATGTCCTCTGTGAGTTGGGCAGGGTCTGGTGGGTAGAATTTAACAGTGAAGGCAAAGTTCCAGGGGCCACCTAGGGAGAGGAAGAAAGAGAGAATAAGGGGGAGCATGTTCCCCATGTGCCTAGGACACGTCCTCCCTGAGGGCACCCGCCCCGCAGCCTGGGCTCAGTGTAGGGAGCCCGTGCCTGTGTCCCACCCCTTCTCAATGCCCAGGGCCCCTGGGACAGGCAGAAGGAAGAGGCGACTCCCCTGGGGTTACTACCTGAGTGCCCAGAGAGATTAACCCGCCGAGCATGGGTTGCTTTGGGGATCTACAGACTGTGCTTCCCGCAGACCCCACCACCGTCGGCCCAGCCAAGATCTGCCCAGTCTCCACCATGCAGGGACACCACCTCTTCCTGTCGCCACAGCAACAAGCCTCACATTTCCCAGCAAGGTTCCCTGAGGTCCACAGTTGGTGAGGCCCCCCTCTCCTGCTCCACAATGTCTCTGCAAGCCACTGCCCAGCCCAGCTAACCAGCCTGCCTTGCCACCCCTACTCTCGGCCAGCCCGGGATCTCCTGCTCCTCCTCCAGCTGACCAGCCCCCACCCTGCTCTGTCAGCCCGGGAACCCACTCCAGGCCAGCCCGGGCTCTCCTGATTGCTCAGCGGTGCAGAACCAGAGCCCCCTCTGAGCATCACGTAGATCCAGCCCCTCCCCACCCATTCTCCAAGGGAGCCAGGGACGGTTACAAGGACGTCTGTTAGCAGCTGGGTGGATCCTAAGACACTGCGTTGGATGCTGGGCAAGGTCACTGCTGTAGATAAGGACGGGGATCCCCACCCAGCTAGAGAGGCTCTGCAGCCCCCCATCCCACTGTGGGTAACTCTAATGACTCATGGGCATCGTATGGTAGCCAGGAATCCCGCCGCCAAGGAGCCCCAGGGCCTGCACACCTCAGCAGAAGAAGGCAGCCACACACCCTCAGCAGAGGGAGCAGACAGCATCCCCTTCATTCACAGCACCCTCTCCCAAGCCCAGGGGCGTTGTCCCGACCCAGCCGCAAAAGACGCAGACACGAGGCCTGATTCCCCATCTCACGCCAGGACTTCAGGGGAGTGGCCCCTGACTGACAACGGTGCGAGTGAGGGGAGAACGCAGCCCACAGAGACCCACAGAGATGCCCAGCTGTGTGTTCACTGCAGGGCTAAGGACCAGCAAAGCCATCCAACCAGTTGCCCTAAGAAAGGTCCTCCACAGGAATGGTGGCACATGGTCCATAGGCTGCTGGAGCCCTGCTCTGGATGCCAGCCTGCCCCTTCTGCCAATGGCGCACACAGTCAGGCATTCCCCAGCTGTCCCTGACCGGATGCCAGTGGCCTGGTTTTCAGAGGTGCTGAGCAGCATCTGCAGCTGACATCCGCCTCCAGGGGACTCCAGGCGCTTGGCAACTCTGCGAATCAGGCTCGTATTCCTGCCGCAGCCACCACATTTCCCCTTGCTTCTCTTGCTCTCCTTGGGCTGCACCAAGGGGCTGGAGTTCCCACCGGGATAGGCAGAATGGGGAGGTAACATAACTGAGAGCAGTGGCAGCTGCTGAATTCCTTTGAAAGCCTGACCAGCCTGAAGAGCGCACTGCCCAGGCCTAACACATGGTGGGACGGCACCTCCCCAGCACACACACTGGGCGACTTACTGCGGATCTGCTTTTTGATTTCCTTGGAGGGGTCCAGCCAGTTCTGAAACAACAAGAAATAACACAAACAGGGGTCATGGCTGCGGCCTGGAGGGAGGGGTGGGACGGGACTGGGGAGGGGGGCATCGAACGGGCCCGGCAAAGAGCTGGGTGCCCCAGCCTTACCTTCTGGCTGTCGGAGTCGCAGAACGTCAGGCCGAAGTAATCCTTCTCCAGGAGGTTGAGGTGCTCACACACCATGTCGAAGAGCACCTGGCCCCGGGCATGTTTCTGCAGGAGACACAGCCGGACAGGGGAGTTGGAGCCAGGATCCCCCTCCCATTTTCCAAGGCCAGTCATGCTGCAGCTGTCCATCAGAACACAGGCAAAAGCAGGACCCGGGGGATGCAGGAAGTCTCTGCCCCTTGCTTCCCCCTCCCAGCGACCAAGCACAACCACAGCCCGTGCTTGCCTGGGCTCGGCGCTCTGGGAGTGTCCCTGTGGGCATGATTGTCACCCCGAAGGGGACAGGGAGGGCTGGGGAGAAGGGGAGGCAATGGCTCTATCAAGGGAGTAGCTGTAGGCATGCTCCCCCTGGCCCAGAAGGACAATGTGCCTTCTAGACTGTCCCCTGGGATATCCCGAGTCAGTATCCAACTCCCTGAACCCCCTCTCTCCTCTTCCTGGACTTTGGCTTTACTGGGGACTCTGAAACAATAACAAAGCACAAAACTCAGCCTGAGTTCCCTCCCTGCGCTCGGCTGCCCCTGGGGTTTCCCTCTAGGACATTCCTGTCTCAGCTCCCTAATCCCCTATCCTGAGAGAGCCAGCCCCACCTCCTATAGATTCATGGGGCAGATTCATTCGATGAACTGATCCTGCAACAACCAGTTTCAGCAGCTTGGTGCAGAGTTTTAACACCGGCAAATAGGGCAGGTGCACAGAAGAGCCCTAGCACCACATTACAGGGCAGTGTAACTGTTTACCCCTCTAATGTGGGATGCAGCCAGGATCTGGGTGATGGAGACCCACCCAGCTGCTGGCACACCTTCCACTTTAAAGCAACACAGGTGCAGAGTAGCTGCTATACTGGATCTGAGCAGTGGTCCAGCCAGCCCAGGAGCCTGTCTTTGCCGAATACAAGATACCTGAGCGGAATGTGCAGGAAACGGCACAGTGGACAATTCTGCAATAACCTGCCTGCAGGGGTAGTTCCTAACTGACCAGGACAGTTAGTGGCTGGCTAATGCCCTGAAGAAGGACGGTTTATACTGCTTATATTCCTATATTTATCCTGTCTAATGTAATAGTGGGTGTTCTCATTATCCAGTTAAATGTTCCATCCTCTTCTGAATCATACCAAGCATTTGGCCTTTTGCTATCTTGTGGCAGTGAGTTCCATAGGTTAATTATGTGGCTAGAAGAATAATTTCCATTGACCAGCTTTACATGAGTCACTCTCCAATTTCACTGAGTGTCACCTTGTCCCTGTAATATGAGACTGGATAATTGGGGCACCTGATTTCCCTTCTCTAGACCATCCATTTTTCTATATACCTTGATCATGATCCCCCTTTTTTACCTCAATTCTAAATTAAAGTCCCCATCTTTTCAATCTCTTTTGGTAAAGAAATCTTTTTATGCCTCTAATAGGTTTAGTCTTCCATCTCTGGACCCCTTCTGTTTCTTCCTATATCTTTTTTGATATAGGAGTACTGCAGAGCTGAATTTGTTCAGGCAAGGATATTGGATTTGTGTGTTTCATCCCTGCTTGTTTTTAATGGATATAAGTATTGTCTAGAATGCACAACTAAGGCAAAATATACATACAGGGGGTGGGGGATGAAAAGGGGAGAGAAAGAAACCACAAATACAGCACAAGCCCCCTTTTAATAAAGCAATTTCTTTTTTCCCCAAAGGAATTTTCTCTGAGCAGAGGTTCCTCGCTAGCCAGAATTACCATTTGCACAACACAAAAGATTGCAACAATCTAGGACTTTAACTTGACTCCACTGTGAATGGAATCTCATAAGATCAGAGTTCACCACTGACAGCTTCTTCTATAAACAAAGCAGCAGAAACAAAGGGCAATAACATATCAGGAGATTACTGTTTCCTAAGGTACATGCAGAAGTAGTATTTCTGATAAGGAAACAACAAGATATGGCTTATATATCCGGTATGAGGCAGATATTTGTGGGCGCACACTTGTGTCTGTTGTTTGGTAAATATTAATCAGTCACCCGGGAAGGGTGAGGAAATCCATGTGCTGCATCAGGGCTCGGAAAAGCTCATCTCTCCTGCTTTAAGAGATCATTTCAGTTGCTATAATGACCCATTCTATTTATTGCTTTGTGACAATGTTTCTGCCGTAAATACAAATGCAGTTATTAAAAATGACAGTTAAAGCCTGGGGCTGCTGGAAGGTTGAGATCAATGGAACAAAGCTGACTCGGATTCCTTCACCCACTCAGTCCCAGGAACAGGCTTTAATATTCCCGTTCATCTAGGGAAAACTCAAGGCCTTGGTTCTGACATGAATTAATCTCCATGCAATAGAGAACTCTGAGACCCATGATCTAAACACAGACTGATGGCTTCTCTGTCTGCTGAGCTCCTAGACCACTGACATCAGGGTTCAAAAAAAATCCAGTCACAGTCTTCCAGATGAGTGTGGGGCACTGAGGATACAATTGCAGCAGAATCTCAGTTTTTATATTGCTAAAAATAGATTTCCAGCCCTCATGGCTCTTAGACAACCTTCCAGACACAAACGAAGTGCAACTCAATTAAGTGCCATCTTCCTGAGTCTGCAGACAGGCAGCGTCAGTGCCTCTACTGCTGCTCAGAGCCTTGTGGAGCAGCAGCTGAATGACATTAACAAGAGGGGTCAATTTCATGACTGCTGTCCCAAACAGGTGAGGAGCAAGGAGGGCAGCAAAAAAACCACTCAGTTTTATGTCACAATTTATGTTGCTTGGGACAGCTCCGAACAGCAGCAGATGCAGGCAGGAAAGCTATTCACAGGGGGGCGGAAGACCCAACAAACAGAGATTAGGGACGGGGTAGAGAAGTGGAATCACCCTATTGCAGTGCAACAACCAATATGCTTTCCACTGCATCACTCTGCTGCAGGCGAGCAGCTAACAGCACTTCTGCTGAACTATTTAAACTCAATGGACACTTAACAACTCTCCCTAGTAGTTCTGAAAACAGGAATCAGGCACTCTGCTGACAAGAACACACTTTATCTGGCCAGGAGGGCTGGTGACTAAGTGGAAACTGATGCCTGAAAATCTCACACTCTTAAAACGTTCACTTTTCTGTGAACATTTTCATATTGTTTGAAATTTTTCAGTTTTCCATCGAATCAAACCAAAGCAAAAAATTGTGTTTTGATTTGATTTAAAATGAAAAAAAAAATCACTGTACAGATCTGGCGATTTCCCCCCTCCCTCCTTTTTTACTTCTTATCCCCTTTTTCCAAAGGAGGGGGAAATGGAGGGAGTGGGGGACAAAAATAAAAACATTTGAAAATTTGTCATTTCAGTTCAAATCAAAATGATTTATTTTTTTTCTAATTGACATTTTTCATTTCGTTTCATAAACTTCAGTGACAAATTTTCATTCCTTTCAAAAGGGCCTGGAGCAGAGCAGGGGGTGAGCCCCCGCCGGCATCTAAGAAAGATGGTGCCTACGGCTTTGTCCACGCTCTCTTCCCTGCGATGGGCTGATCACACTTTGCAGCAGTGATACTCAGTCCTCAATGGTTCAGGATGCAAATTAGTGGTCAACATAACCCAGAGGTGAAAGTAAGCCGGAACGGTCTGGTACGGCATACCGGCAAGTGCCAGTACGGCGTGCCGGAACAGACCGGCTTCCCCAGGCTGGCGCTTTAAAGGGCCCGGAGCTCCCCGCAGTGGCCAGAACCCCTGGCCCTTTAAAGCGCCGCCAGAGCCCCACTGCCGGAGCCCTTGGGGTAGCGGCGGCAGGGCTCCGGTGGCGCTTTAAAGGGCCTGGGGCTCCGGCCGCTGCGGGGAGCCCCGGGCCCTTTAAAGAACTGCCCAAGCCCCGCTGCTGGAGCCCCTGGGGTAGCCCTTTAAAGCACCACCCGAGCCCCACTGCCGGAGCCCAGAGCTCCGCTGCGGTAGCAGTCGGCTGGTGCCCAGGGCCCTTTAAATCACCCCTGAGCCCCTGGGCTCCCAGACCCCTCTGTAGCTGGTAGCTCTGGGGCTGATTTAAAGGCCCCCACTATTTAAAGGCCCCGCCTCTTCCAGTTGAGGCCACGCCCCCCTGCTCAAGACTCCAGAGTACCAGTAAGTCCTTTAAGTTACTTTCACCCCTTACATAACCCAAAGGAGCCACAGTAGTGACAATTCACTGTGTCATTTACTATTTTTATATACCTATCTACAGTATTATCCTCACAGCAAAATGACTGGGGGGAGGGATACTCAGTGGTTTAAGCATTGGCCTGCTAAACCCAGTGTTGTGAGCCTTGAGGGGGCCATTTAGGGATCTGGGGCAAAAATTGGGGATTGGTCCTGCTTTGAGTAGGACTAGATGACCTTCTGAGGTCCCTTCCAACCCTGATATTCTATGATTCTATGATTGACCAAGTATTCTAAATTGGTTAATAGCATAGTAAACGCATCCTGACTGGTTAATAACTTAGATTGGCTAATAATGAAATCACAGTGTTTTAAAGAGCTGCTTGCGGCTCGCAAGCTTCAGTCTGAGTATCACTGCTCTGCCTGCTGCATGAACTCCCTTGCTCTCTAACAAAGCCGACCGCTATCACAGTGACACAGGCTCACTCACTCTCTTTCTCGCTCTCTCTCACACACACACATACACACATGCCAACACTTCATTTTTGCCATGATACACAAATAGCAGGCAGCCCCCGTGCAGAAATGCATGAGTCAGACTTGCATTCTCGCTTCATTCTTGTGCGTGTGTGTATGGACGTGTGCACTTGGGGATTCGTCTGTGTCTACGTGCATGTGTATTTCTGTTAGTGACCCAGATAGCTCACGGCACCCTTGGTGCCTTACTGAGCTAATAAGCAGAAATGGCTTCCGGCAAGGGAGAACTCTGCTTTGAAGATGGGAAATCAGAGGATGGGGAATGAGACACGGAGCTATGCCACCGGCTTGTTCCCAAACCTGTGTGCTCATGTATCTGTGCATGCAGGTGTGCAAATGTGTGCCTTGGCATGCCTGTCTGTGCACTCATGCCTCTGAAAGTGTGGGTCTGTGTGTGTCTATCTGTGCTTACGTACACACGTGTCTCTGGTTGCACAAGCGTCTGCCTGTCTCTGGGTGTAGGAGTGTGAACGTCCACATGTGAAAACGTCTCTGTGTGTGTCAGTAAATAGGGGTGGAGGGAACACTGTGATTAGACGACGGGGACTGGGACTGGGAGCCAGTGAGGATGGGAAATGTGGGCGGGGAGAGTGTGTGACTGGAGGCAAGGCGGAAGGACAGAGACATATCACATGAGGCACTGGGAAGAGGGAAACTGGAGCTGGCTGGACAAGGAGATCGGGGCTGGGATGAGAATCCTGAGGTGTGGGAAATAAGACTGGCTAGGTAAGAAGAATGTGACTGGGACGAGGAGCCAGGGATAGGGAAGAGACAAGACTGAGACAGGGACAGGTTGGAGGGGATGGGGCAGAAGGGGTCACGCTTGGAGGGGCAGGGGAACGGGCAAAAGAGTATGCGCCCACCAGAGCCTGGAATGGAACCCAAGACTCCTGAGTCTCACCATTCCTCTGCTCTCAGCAAACACGAGAGAAACCCACTGGCAAAGCGTGTGTCTCATCCCCCTCTAATGCTGGCCCACGTACAGGATAACAACCTACCACTGCTATCACTTACTCTAGTAGCTCAAGTAGCTGAGGTCTCTGTGATGGAGCTAAAGGTTCTATCCCTGCTGATGGACCTATGTGGGTGTCAATTCGATACCACATGAAGGAATTTCTGTTTTTTCCAGTTTGCCTTTTGCAAAACCTAGGAAATCTACATCCAAAAAAACTATGTTCAAAGAACATTCTTAAGGTTGCAAAGTCAAGTGCTCAGAAGTTAGGAAATGCCAGAATTAAGGTGGCCTGCGACATTGTGAGCATGCATTGTGATAGTCCTCAGTTACACAATCATATATTTTGGCCACAGGACTCCTGCTCCATTTCATAGACAGGATGGACCTGAATCAAGGTTATTAGTGAAGGAGACTGTCTGCAGGGCCCATTTCATTTGTTGCAGAAGTTGGAAGGCATGTCGTGAACAAGATAGGGGATTGTAGGGAGTGAAGGGACAGTCTCATAATTAAGGCAGTTGAATGCTTTCCTGGAGAACTGGATTCTATTCCTGCCTCTGCCACAGAGTTCCTGGGTAATGCTGGCCAGGTCACTTAAACCTAACTTTTCACGGGTGGGCACTAATTGCATGTTCTTCATTTTCTGGATGCCTGATTGAGAGCCTGCAGTCTGATCTGCAGCAGTGCCGAGCACTCACAGCTGTCACTGGAGTTGATGGGAGCTGTGCTCTGAACACATGAAGTGCTTTGTAAGAGAAAGTTTCTTATCTTACAGTAACCGGTTACTACGATAGAGGACACCTTAGTAAAGATCCTGGGGGTGGGAGCAATGCTGAAAGGGAGCACTCTGTACTGGAAGTGTATGGAGCTGACTATGAATCTGAGAAAGCGCTGAGGAGCAGGGTGAATGTCCGCGTGACAGTAGACATCCTTCATGTCAAGAGCTGTAAACCACAGGCCTTTTTCCAGGGGTGGAATTACAGATGCCAACGTGACTTCACAAAACATGGAGTTTGTGCACAATGCGATTGAGATGGTGGAGGGCGAGAATGGATCTCCAACCACCTCTCTTTTTGGGGACTAGGACACATGTTGAGTAAACACCCCTCCCTTGGCACTGAAGAGGAACCCGTTCTCACTCCTCACTGTAAGAGAGATTCTGCTTCTTGTTTGAGAATGTTTTTATGAGAGCAGCCCTCAAGGGAGGGTGAGCGAGGGGGTTTTGGAGAGGGTAGGGATGCAAACTACATCATACAGCCGGAATGGATGATGCAGAGCACACATCCGTCCATTGTTATGGTACTCCAGGTGTTGACAAAGAGTGCTAGACAACCACCACAGGGTGTGTAGGAGTCAGGAGGTGTTGGACTCAATGGTTTGCAGTTCTCAAGCTCCCGTCAAAAATAACATTTAGCCGAGGGCTAGAAACGCACTTCAGAGGTGTGGGGAAGTGAGTCTTTTGGGCTCTCTGCCTCTTATGGGATGGCTTATAAGGTCTCCTCTGGTGGAAGAACTGTTGAGCCATCAGTCTAGGCTTGTATTATCACTGGCGGAATTTTCTCTTTGGGGCAGGTGTATATTCCCAGGGAGCAGATGGTGGCCCTGCAGTCCTTTAAAGTGAGTAAGGACTCATCCATCTTTGGATTGAACAAATGAATCTCATCAAAGAGCAGGTCCTCACTGGGGTTATGAACCTCCCGGGGAACCCCAAAGCATGGAGAAACGAGTAGCCGTTGCCCTGCAAGTTGTATCAGCTGTTGCCAGGGCACACATGCAGAACAACAGATTCTGCTTTCAAAACTCTTCGGCGCCAGGAGCATGAAGCACATGCATCCCCACGGTGGAATACAGCTAGGGACCAGCTCTAGAAGAAGGCGGCTAAATACTCTAAAAAATCAGGTCCCAGGTGCCGGAAATTGGACACCCAAAATGAGTGGGTACCTTTGACTTTAATATCTTTATGCTTCAGTTACCCATCCATAAAACAGGGATAATCCCCCCTCGTCTTAAAGGGGAGTTGTGAAGATACATTCATTAATGTTTGTGAAGCACTCAGAACTGTAGTGATGAGCAGCATAAAAAAGCCCCTGTGGAAACTTAATTCTGGCTTCCGACCAGGGTTGGAACAGTGGTAGTCAGCGAGGTCTGGGGCCACACATTGAAGAATGAGGAGAAAACAAACCATGGAAGAGCTGCTCACTAAGGCTACGTCTACACTTTGGGCTTATCAAACTAGCGTGAGCCTAAACAGCAGTGTAGTCTCAGGTAACGGCGGTGGAGGCATGGCTTAGCTGTGCTGGGTATATACCCACCAGTTTCAGGCAGGTTTATACGTGGCTATGCCATGCCTCGACTGCTGCTGCCGCCGACGCTACTGCAGGTACAGTTATTTATTCTCCCGCTAGCTCAATGGGAGCTAGTGCGACTCTGTGTACATGTGCAGGGAATCACACCCCTAGCTTGCAGTGCATATGGCAGCCTGAGCATCCTCCATTCTGTGCACTGGGTGAGGCAGGGGTCCTGTGGATGTGATCATGTCATTAAAGACTCTATCAGAATGCATCTGCATGAAAGGGATAAATTAAGGCTGCATAGGTAACCTTAACTCTGGCATTTCCTGACTTCTGAATGCTTGACTTTGCAACCTTACTAACGTTCCTTTACTGTAGTTTTGTGTGTGTGTGAGCACATATAGGCGTGTCTGTCTACCAGTGTGAGTGACTGTGAGCGTGTGTCTGCTTGCATCTGCCTATCACACGTTTCTCTTTCCCTCTTTCTCTCCTGAGTCCAGTCCCTGTTTCCATTTTATACCTCCCCTGACAGCCGCACAAGCACCATTAATTTGTTCATCTGACATTGCAGTGTTGTGAGAGGAAGGAGGCCCCTTTACCGTGCCCTGCTGCAGCTCGGCAGTCACCTCCTTCCCAGATCACGAAGGCTGCCATGCTGCAGTGCAAGGACTGGCCCTGTTACACAGCCTGAGGAGTGGCCCAAAGCCAGGGCCTGTCTAGACCTCTCGCCTTGAGAACTGCTGCCATGTCGGAGGTGCAGGGTCCTGGATTCAGCCAGCTGCTGGCCAAGAGCGGGGAGCAGCCTCCCCGTCCCGCGCAGCCTCCGGTCTCCTCTCACACAGCTATGGGGCGGAGACGGCTGCACCTGAGTCCCGCTGAGCTGCCAGAGCCATTTCTCTGGTCCAAAGCAGGTTGGCCTTTGGTTTTATAGCGGGAGAAGTCGCAGATTACAAAGCCAGGAAGACCTGCTGGGATCGTCTAGCCCAGGGGTGGCCAAACTTACTGACCCACCAAGCTGCATCCAACAATCTTCAGAAGTTTGAGAGCCAGAGCACACCTGCTGGGAGTCGGGGATTCAGCCCCTTGGGAGGCACCTGCCAGGGCTTGGGGTTTCAGCCCTGCTCCTGCTGAAGCCCCGAGCCCCAGCAGGCACACCCTGTAGGGCTGAAGCCCTGAGACCCACCTCCCCGCTTGGCAGAAGCCCCTATCTCACCACCCTACTGCAAGGCAGAGATCCTGAGCTCCCCACAAGAGCTGCACTTTAACTGTAAAAGAGCCGCATTGGTTCCCGAGGTCTAGCCTGAGCTCCTGTGTGACGCAGGCCTTAGGACTTCCCTGAATTAAATCCTGTGTGAACTAGTGCCTCTCTTTTAGAAAAATGTCCAATCTTCATTTAGAATTTGCCAGTGACAGAGAATCCCCCACAGCCCCAGGTAAGCTGGTCCAGTGGTTGGTTACCTTCCTTTTAAGGGTGAGAAAGGGGGCGATGGCCAAGCAGAGCCAGGCTGGGAGGCGAGACAGGGTGACACAGACAGACACACAGGGTTCAGGCAACACACCCCAGTCACTCACCTCCACTTCACACTCATACTCGGAGGCGTCGAGCAGGGTCACCCTGCAGATGGCGCTCTTGAGCTTCTTGGCAATTTTCTGGGGGGATTTCTGGGTCTTGCTGGGCGTGGTTTTCTCCGACAGCCCGTCTGTTTCGCTGTAGTCCTTCTCCTCCAAATCCATGCCCTGGAGGATGAGAAACGTGTGTTACCCTCCTACACCCGCGTGGGGGTCCAGCCGGTGCACCCTGCCCTGTCACAAGGGAGCTGTGGGGTTTGGGAGCTATCTCAGGATGAGGCATGCTGGGCCAGTGGGGAGCAGAAGGGGTGGGAGCCGCATTGTCCTCAAACTGGCTGATCCAAAGAGACCCCTCTGGCTTTGGCCTGCACTGAGGGGCATGGGGGGGGATCCCTGTGAGGAGAGAGGAGGGTGGGAAAACCAGGCAAGGGTGGAAGGAATCCCTCCCTCCTGGGGCCCCTCAGTGAAGTGGGAGCTGGTGGGAGAGACCGCGAGCGACCCCTCCCTCCCTGCCCTCCCGGTGCTGGGCTGCGGCTCTCGTTGGCACATTCCAGAGACGAGGCATTTTCAAAGCCCAGCCTGTTCACCACCAAAGCGTGTGCACCTCCCACCCCCGTGCACGGCCCCACCCTCTTTCACCAGACTGCCAGTCGCTGAACTCTCTGCAGGGTATCACCACCTAGCTCTGGGCCTGGGGGCCTGTGCTACTGGAGGGCTGTAAAGAGGCAGGTGCTGAGCGCCATCCGGCTCTGCAGAGCACCTGCCCTCACAGGAGATGAGCTAGCTGGAGCATAGCATGATAATGCCAGCAGGTGCCAGCCCAGCTTCGTCCTGCCTGTGCTCTGGCCCTGGGGGATTGGAAGCACAGCCTCTGAAGGATGAATCCGGCTGTCACCTCCTGATATCGGGGGTTGAGATATACCGCGGAGGGACCCTCAGCGCACAGCCTGCTCCCTGGATTTTCCAAGAGATTTCCCCTGTCTCCCTGCATACCATGGAGCATCGTGGCGGGGCTGCAGGCAGCAAAGGAAGGTGGAGACCTGGGCCAGCCGGAAGCCTCTCCCATACACCAGTGTTGATCAGAATGCAGCCCTCAGCCCACTGGCACTCGATACACAATAATGCCTGCCAGCAAATCAGTGCTTCCTGGGGCTTGGGTCACGGCTGCCTGACGCTCCCCCAAAGTAATGCACTGAGCGGCCCACAGAGCCCTCTGCTGAAAGGATAGGATCTGTCTGCCCCACAGCAGCTGAAAAGACACCACTCTCCCACTGCTGGGACTCTGGGTACCAAGCTCAGGCTCAGCAGCCCGGCACACCCAGAACTCCCTACAAGGACAACATGCAGGAACGCTTTCTCCGAGCAGCTGCACAGCAGGTGACCCTGAGAGGTGAATGGCGCAGTAGCATCGTGAGCTCCCATTTCTCCTTCCCAGATGGGGATTCAGGTCCCAGTCAAGTCCTTGCTGCCCACATCACGAGACGAGGGAGGACGCCAGACCAGTGCTCTCTGCTGAACAGACTTCAAGCTCTGCTCTAGGGCAGATTTCAAACGGAAGCAAGCTTGGTGGGTTTCTCAGCCTACTCTCTCCTTGTCCACATGAGCCAGGGAGCTTTCCTCTCACCTCCCAGTCTGGGCAAGGCAGACTGATAGGGCGGGGTGGAGGCGCTTTTGTCACCGCTGCCCATGCTGTGCCTCTGTGGCTAAGGGGGTCAGGCAAGACTCTCACACCACCCCGAGAAGAAACCTTTTCCTCCCCTGTGTTTTCCTCCCCTTCTCTGCCTTAAGCAGCTTCCAAGGCCCAGCCAACCAGCCCAGGGCAAGCAGTGAGGGCCTCGCCACGTGGCCGCAGGAAGTGAGGACTGTCATGGAGCTGGCAAGGGACCACAGAAGCTCTGACTGCCCTTGCACCAGCTGCCTCTGCTCACCAGTGGCCAACAGCTCTTTGCAATCACCTGCATTAGATGTTTTCTGAGCCGACAGTCAAACCCTTTTGCTGTTGATCTCGGTCATTCTAGCACAGAGAGGCTCTTGGTCACAGCCCTGTAAGTCTGGGGTGGGCTGGAGTCGGCCCAGGATGGCACCAGTGTGACCAAGAGAACAACGTGGCCTGTGGCCAAGCACAGAAGACAGGATTGTGGGGACTGATTCTCCTGTGGGTCTAAATGGCTTTTTCTTGGCAGCTGGTGCCTAGCATGCACTGTGCATCCCCTCCACCAGCTGCAATTAGCAGCTATCCTGGGTTTGCTTCAATTATTTATCGGCTTGGAAATACTGTTCACAATTTCCCCCTGGGCAGGGTATGGACTGTCCCTTTCCACTGCAACAGGAAAGGCCTTACCTCCTCTGGTGACACAACTTCCCTAGCCATGATAACTCTGACTCATCGGCCTGCTTAGATGTTGCCCCTGACAAGCTAAGACTCCCCATCCTAGCTCATAGATTCCAAGTCCCCTTGTCAGGTCATCACAGTTCCCCCTGGTCCTTTCCCCCAAGAAGCGCCCCAGGGTATGTCTATACTGCAAGGCACAGTGGGGCTGCAGCTTGGGCAGAGATACCCCCCCCAGCTTTACCCGCACTAGCGCAGCTCAGCCTGGCAGGACAGAGGCTGCGGCACAGGCTTCGGCACCATGAACACGTCCCTAGGGTTCTGGCGGGGCTCGTACAGCGTCTCTGGGCAACGGTGGTTTGAAATCTCGCTCCTATCTCTTTGTGCATTGGCGGAGGCATGGGACTTCCTTTCTGGCCCCTTTGGGAGTTATTTTCCAGAGGCAAAGGAAAGGAGCACGGTCTGGGGACGAGAGAAGGGGTAGCGGCTCAACGTGCTGAGTTACAGGTAGCGGAGCTCTCTGTCGGCAGGTTAACGAGCGCGGAGGGAGGCTATGCAGCACTTTCGGACACGAGGAATCCTGCAGCCAAATGAAACTGCAGGATTATTTCGGTCTCTGACGAGCCAGGCTTGATTCTTCCATCCGGAGTCTTTGTCTGGCTGACAAACAGGGTCAGAAAAGTGACTCTGGGAAATGACACCTGTGAGCTCCACATTTGTTCTCCATCACAGGCTTCCTCACTGAGCTGTCTCGCTCTGCGAGTAGGGGCATGATGGTATTGCCGGCAGTTCAGCCATGTGTGATAGAAACAGAGCTCTGCCCCGCCTGCTTCAGACACCAGCCTGGCACTGCAGATCCTTGCTTGGGGATTTGGCTGGGAGCAGGGTTGGTGGCGGGAGAGGTGGGATCATATGGAGCTCCCTCCTCCACAGCTAAACAGGCTTCACCAAGGGGTCTGAGGATTTGTTCTCAGTAAACCTCTCCCAGAGAAGCCCTCGTCTGTGTGCATGAGAAGAATGGGCTTGTCTGAGGAGATACTGGGTCAGCTCCCATTTCTGGTGCTGCTCTGGCAGCTCAGAGCAGCAGGAGGGAATCCCCCAAAGACACGCAGTGAGATAGCTGCTCCACCCCACTCCCTCCTTTCCACGCTAGTAGAGAGGTGTCTGGGGCGGGGCTGGAGAACACAGGACTTCTACAGCAGCACAGGTTAGAGCAGCCCTTAGGCAGCTTTGAGCTTGGCCAGGGACTGCATCAGTTCATTGAGGCACATGGCTACTTGCCTCCCTCAGCCCCTGACCCTGTGGCTGGGTGGGGACCTTGGCAGCTGCTCAGTTGCACTCTGTTTCCTGCATGGTCAGGTTGCTTTGGGCTCCCAGCTTTGCTCCTCACTCTCTGCCAGGAGCTCTCAAAGCCAGGACCCAGCACTGGGCAAGACCAGGTCCTGGGGGAGTCCCTCCTGCTCTGCTCAGGGGGTGGATGGAGATTGTTCTGCTACTCTAATGGGGAAGGGAACACAGGGCAAGCTGAGTTTGTAAAATGATGCCGATCGTGCAGAGCCCTGCAGCGCTAGTCCCTTGTAGGGTGGCCTGGGGTGGGCCCCCCACCCACTGAACAGGCCCCAGCCACTCCAGCCTGGATCTATCCCATTATAGAGCTTGGAGAGCCAAAGCAAAGGCAGCTGGTCTGGGCAGGGGCACAGACCGACTTGGCACACATCAGCTTCTGGACCACTCTCCGAACTCTCTTCAGGGCAGATAAGCAAGAGGGTGTGGGCTATACACGCAGGGGGACCCAGTGCCACCAGCCTGCCCTGATGTGTGGGTGTCTCCTAGACATGCACTTCCTGGAGTGGGTCTGAGCCCCGGCACAATATGGCAGACAGCAGGCAGAGGCTGATGAGCGGAGATCCTGGGGGCCAGCTCCAGGCTGCATGGTATCTCTGTGTGCAATGGCTGGATGGATCCACTGGGCACTGCCCAATGGCAAATGGAGCAGCTGGCTTGTGTGAAGTTAATAATACCACTGCTCACATCCTCAGTGCCATCCTGGTGGCTGAGGTGCAGAGGGGCTCGGGGAGACAGAAAGCCCATCCACGCCCAGTGGGTCTAATCACACTCTGCAAGGAAACTGCCTTTATTGGCAAGAGGGAAGGGGCCAGATGATGCCAGCCGTGGAGACCAAAGGCCTCCACAGAACAGGAGCAACGTAGGAAGGCTTTTCCCTGCCTGCCCTGAGAGCCCCCTCTCCATCTCCATCCCCTCCCTCTGCTGAGAGTGGCCACCGATAGGGTGGGCTCCTGCCCACTGGGACCAGGCAGCATCCTACCCAATACCGAGCGCTCAGTCCCACGGGTCCGAGCAACTGACTAGCACTCCCCGGCCCGCCACCCACTCACCGGCTCTGCACTTTTGGAGTCGGCCTGGGCTCTGGGCTTCTCGTTGGCCTCAGCTTCCCGGTTGTCGGCCGTCGGGCCGGGGCCAGTAGTCACTGTGGTTGGGCTGGTTGCCGCTGCCTCCAGCTGCTGCTGTGGGGGCTCCTCCTGGGCATTCTTCACCTCTGAGTCTGGGCCGGTCTCTGTCGTCATGGTGACTAATTATTCTGCAGCTGCATAGGTAAGGAGAGGAGAGGCGAGGAGAGAGAGGGGGAATTAAATGCCATCCTGGCCTTTGAAACAATCTCCCCAGAGTCTGTGGGAAGGCACACGCCCAGCAGCGTTCCAGGCACTAATGATCGCTTGGTAACAGCCACGCAAGGGCTTCCAAACTTGATGATACTTTGCATGCTGAACGAGCCTCCTGTCTGGGCACCCCAACAGCAGCCCCGCAAGACCCCAATCCCAATGGGCCCTGCCAGGCTCAGTCTCTCCATGGAGCTGGGCAATCACAGCCATACCCTTGATTGGTTACAAGCCCACAGTGCGGCCAGATGATCACACTCACCGGCGCACTCCCTCCTTCCTTTAGCAGCTGATCCTGGAGATCAGTTCTGCAGGGAAGGAAGGGGAGACGGGGAGACCCTCAGCCAGCATGCAATGTGCAAGGGTGGGGTACATCTGACCAGTGCAGGGCCCTGCTGACTTGTTAGTCACTTGGAATAGGAAGAAGAACCTGAGCTGGAAGGGACTCTAGGACTAGACCCTGGCTCGGGGAGAACCTGCGCTGGATTCCTGTGCCCTCCTGCAATGGGCTCTGGGACCAGCCCCTGGCTCGGGGAGAACCTGCGCTGGATTCCTGTGCCCTCCTGCAATGGACTCTCCATGGCCCTGTCCACAACCAGGTTTCCGTGACATCCTCCCACATTGCTGTAGCACCGGTGCAGCTGGTGGCGTGAGCCCCTGGGGGAAGCACCAACAGAGGCTGCTGGCAGCAGCGTCATTGATGGGTGTCCTGTCCAGGTGCTAGAGCGGTGGTGGGAGAATGTCACGGAGCCCTTGGGGCAGACGCAGCCAGCGGGCCCTCAGGTGGCTGAGGGAGGGCCATGAGGCACAGCCCATATGGGACCCCCACCTGGACAGGAATAGGAAGACTTGGCCACGTGACATCCAAGCTCTCCACTGAGCTGGAGACAGAGAAGCCATGTGGCGATTAGCTATCAAAAGCAAGCACTGCTGTCCCTGAGCCCTGAATTTACAGCATCAGGCCTAATGCCGCCTGTCCATTGTCAGGAAGGCTTAGCGAGATGGCAAACGCAACTGCACACAGCGATGGGGATTAACATCTTGGAGCGTCAAGCCAGCAGCAGCCACCCAAATGATCAGTGTCGCTAACAGGTCCCCCACACTAGGGCCCTCGTCTCCAATATAGCCAGCACTGCGGGGGTCACAGCTCCCGGGGCCATCAGATCCAGCTGCCCTGCTGAGAGATGCTCCCACCTACCGTGCCTCAGATCTACCACAATACAAGGGCCCCCCAAATGAAACCACTTCCCAAGCCCACCCCCATGGATTCTTCTCTCCCTCCATCCCAAGCAACACAGAGCAACCCAGCAGGCGGGAGACGGGCAGAAATCTGCCTGAGCCCTGCTGCAGTTTCACCCTCAAGTTCCCTCCAACCCGCAGACATGGATCCCAAGGATCAAAGGACTCAGTCTTAATCTGCCATGGGCAACATTGGACTTTTCATTTAGCGAAATCAGGGGGCCAGTTTCAGGCATTTCCTGAGAACGATCCCTACAAACGGAGCCCAAACCAAGGCTCAGGGCAACTGGGCCCAAATCCTGGGCCACACAACAAGCAAGATGCCCCAGCTGGCCGGCTGCCGGTCACATCAGCACATGGGGAGTATCTTAACTAGTGGGATTGCCTAAAAATGCCCAGAACACCAGGACCACCTTTCTCAATGGGGGTGGCTGCAGCCCCTTCCCAAAGGGGGCTCTGACGCCCTGGGAACTAAAAGGGTAAGTCACCAGCCTGGAAGGATCAAAGGGGAGGGTGGGATTTCAAACTCAAAGCTAATAATCCAATAGATTCAGTAGGAAGCAACTTCAGCCCCACAGCTATTCGGGGCACTGACCTGGCCCAGGGCCCACGTGGTGCCGTGTTCCAACTGAGCCTGCACAGGGCATCTTCCATAGCAAATTCATATTCCCCCCAACATGCAGTAAAGAAAAGCCCCCAGGGCTCCAGTCAGTCCGACCCAGATGCATAATCACAGTGTACCTTGCGTTCACTGCTGTCTGACCTCCACCGTGAGATAGTCCCCCTGCAGCATTGGGCTCCGTGAAATGACGTGCATGGGGGCACAGGGCCAGTCTATACAAGAGGCAGCTGTGCGCCCCTGTGGTCCCTCCTACCCTGGCAACAATTTAAATCACTCTGGGAGGAGGGAGAAGGCTTGCACTTATGACTCCTGTCTGCAGGACCCTGGGAGCCAGGGCCAGACACCCAGGAATGGGATGCCTACGCTGACCATGCTTTGGCTTTGTGTTCAGGCCTCTAATCTCAGTGACAGGGAGCAGCAAGTCTCCCAGCCCCTTGGCTTTCGTTTCGCTGGTCTCCCTAAGTCACTGTAGCTCCGCAGCAAAGCACTCAACAGGAGTCTCCCTAAGGTAGCAGCGAGAGGGCCCATCTGGGCTGGCCCCCATCCAGCCTAGGTCCAGCTCTCCTCAGTGCAGCTGAGGGAGACAGAAGCAGAGATCTCCTGTACCTCTCCCAAGAGGTCGTGCAATGACAAGATTTGAATAACCAAATCGTTATCTGTGTTCGGGCAACTACCTACGGGGATCAGGAAACCATGCAGCCTTGCTCTGAAATGCAGCCCCAGCCCTACTCCTTAACAAGCTCTTGCAGGGCTGACTTCCACAGGCTCGCTACACCCTGCAGGAAAACCTGCTGCTTTTTAGTCGGCTGCTTTTTAAAGGTGACCGGAAGAAAACAAGGCCTGACCCATTTCATGATGAGGTTTTTGATTTGGGTTGGTTTTTAATTTTGGAAAGCTCAACTCTTGTCTTTCTCCTTTTTGCTGGAGGGCTCCTTGGAAAACCGGAGAATGAGTGGGATTCCGACTTGGCCAGAGAGTGACATTCTGAGCCAAAGGGAGGGAAGGGGGAGAATTTTTAGTCAGACTGTTTAAAACTCACTTTGCTGACACCTATTTAATTCAAACACCTGACACGCAGCTAGGAAAAGGCTCTCTGTGTGAGAGAATCGCCGGCCCCCAGCTCCTTCATCAGAGGCCTGAGGATCTGCCACTGCTCCAGCAACAGAGAAGGAGGGCAACACACGGTAGTTGGATTTTTCTAGGTAAATCCGGGGGAGGGGATGTCACGGAGTCCCCGGGTGATGCTCTGGAACTGCTCCCTACGAAGCCAGTCAGGACTCTGGGGAAGTCTCCTTTCTGTGAGCAGACTGTCTGCAGGACACACAGCTCACACAGGTTCGACCTTCCTGGGTCTGACCTCAGAGCATTCAGCATCCTCTGCCCCTCCGTGCGCTTCCCACAGCGAGTCCACCCAGGCGGGGTCCTGGGGAAGCCAGAGGGTCCTGCCCCCCAACTCCACAGTCAGACGTGACTCTCAGCCAGCCAGGAAAACAGAGGTTTATTAGATGACAGGAAGATGGTCTAACACAGAGCTTGTAGGTGCAGAGAACAGGACCCCTCAGCTGAGTCCATTTTGGGGGGCAGTGAGCCAGACAACCATGTCTGCACTTCACTCCATGTCCCCAGCCAGCCCCAAACTGCCTCCCCCTCCAGCCTCTCCTCCTCTGGGCTTTGTTCCTTTCTGGGCCAGGAGGCCACCTGATTCCTTTGTTCTCCAACCCTTTAGCTCTCACCTTGCAGGGAAGGGCCCAGGCCATCAGTTGCCAGGTAATAGGGTGTTGGCCATTCTCTGTGTCCAGACCCCTGCACATACCTGCCCTCTAGGGCTCTGCAACAATCATACACCCTTATCCTACCACCTAGATACTTAAGAACTGCATAGGGGAACCTGAGGCACCCCCACAATATTCAGAGGAAACATTAAGAACAGTCCTGCTTCGTCACATGGGGCATTTTTAAAAGCCTCTTTCTATGGCATGAAGAAGTGAAACACAAAACAAAGAAACAAAACCAGCGCTGTGCCACTGACCGGACTTTTAATGGCCCACTCGGAAGTGCCGACCAGAGCCACCAGGGTCCCTTTTCGACCCCGTGTTCCTGTCGAAAACCAGATGCCTGGCAACCCTACTGGTTGTAAAGGTCATGATGGGAGTGCCAGGTGCTGAGTTCAGCTGAGAGTCTGGCCCCTCCGTACCATCCCTCTTAAAGAGACAACTGGTGCAAGAGGAAGGGGGTGGAGGGGGCGTTTGTATTCAGTGATTCCACCTGAGGCCACATACAAGTCCATTAATAGCAAAACTAACAATGGTGCTTTTCACTCTCACCTGAGGATCTCAAAGTGCTTTCCAAGGCGGCTAAGCATCATCTTGCAGAGTTTGCAAATGGGGAAACCGAGGCACAGGGCAGTCTAGGGCCTGCTGCTGTTCTTATGAAACCCAATGACAAAGCCTCCCTGGACTGAAGGGGGAGCAGGACTGGGTGCTTGAAGGGCCTGGCTAAGTTCACATGACGAGTTGGTGGCAGGTCTGGTTAGGTTTCTTGACTCCTAGCCTTGCGCCAAACCACTGGGCCACAGGGCCCAAAACCATGCTTGTAACAGAAAAAGGGCCCACCCAGAGCTCCGTTATAACAATGCAGCATGATGCTACAAAGCCCACGTGCACTGATAAAGTTGGAAAGGGAGCCCTGGGTGCGTACACATCCTGGTGATTGGTGAAAGCAGCAGGTGGCTGGCATGGACCCGTGGGGCTGACCCTGTCCTGTGGTTTTACTGGAAAGTGCCAAAGGCACCCATATGTATGGGGCACTGGCCACCATTCCAAACTCCTCATCTGTCACTCTGAAGCAGTTGCCAGTGTCTCCCAGACTGAGGATAGGAAGATGCCACGGTTACATCAAGGACCAGGGAAGGGAAGGTTGCATTTTAACAGTTCCTGAACCTGGAAACATTCCTTCTAGATTCCAGCTCTACTGTAGGTTCCTAAACCCTTACTCAGCTCGGTGCAGGAGGCAGCGTTAGACTCAAATAGAGGCTAAGTGCATGGCAAGGCAGAGCAGGATGACCTGCTGCAGACAGAGTGAGCCAAGGGGAATGGAGGGCCCTCGGAGAGCATATGGGATCTATCACTAGGGCCCATGGTGGGAGATCTCCTTTAGCTCGAGTGAGAGGTTTATGCTTTTGGAGCTGAAGGCCCAGACTGCTAGTCCAAGCTCCATGTGTGTCTTATCTGCATGCAGGGGTTCATATCTCTGTTCCCTTGAAGGGGGCTCTCTGAGCTAGCCCAGGGCTCACCCTGAACGGGCTTTGCACTGGACTCTGCAGCAGCTGCTGTGCAGACAGACTGGGGCTCTAACAGGTCATTCCCACGGGGGAGTTGAGTCAAAACCCCTCAATAATTAAAAACCAAAGCAGTGATCTGAGAGCATCAGGCCAGGCCCGTGATGTAAGGGGCAGAGACCAAGCCATGAAACACTGATGAAACATCTGCAGGCATGACAGGTGAAATGCACTCGGCCCCATCAGCAAAGGTACATGGATCTCCAAGCACCCATTAGCCTCCCACCGGGGGGCTGGGCTTGGGGTATCCAGAGCAGGGCGCTGGTCCTCATTCTCTGAGGGGAAGCAGGACACCTTGAAACACCTACCATGGTAAATCAGATATAAATTCCATCCCCGCCCCCAGCTGTTTGGGCAAGAAACCTCCTTACACATTCCCTACTTTGACCCTGGTCTCCCCACCCCCTTCTGAGGGATGGGCGGTAGGTTGCACACGGCATGCTGGGTTAACAGGCACGGTGACATGGGCCATCTGCTAGCAAACCCAGCTTCTTAGCCCCAGCCAGTCCTGGACACATCCCTGCACTGCATCAGGGGGTAGCCGATGGTACTCAGGATGAGCCCCATTGAGCCGTGCCCTAGAGGACAACCAGTGCCTCACACCTTTTGGAACACACCTTCCCAGCACCACTCAGACCCTGTCTACAGTGGAACTTCGATCCCTGGCGTAGCGGCATCGGGGAAATCACGTCCACACTAGGTGCTAGCAATGGTGCAGCTAAGCCAGTGTCTGCTGCCATGGCCTACAGCAGAAGGCTCCAGAAGGTCAGGTTAGGGCAAGCACTCAACTCCCAAGAAGTTCAGGCAGCAGGCAGAATTGCTTCCTATTCACCATGGTTCCATACCTACTCAAGCCTCAAATACGGCCCAACCCATGAAAGCAGATCACTATCACTATCACCAATATCACTATCGCACCCAGCCCTTTCACCATCCGAGATTGGTGACATGAACTGCATGGTCTGGACCATGCTCTGTCCAAACCATCAGTGGGTGCTACCGTGCGCCATGATTGGCTGTTTCTGCTCAGGAGGGATCCAGGACTGGAATAGCAGGGGGCTGCAGGGGCAGATTTGGGTGCATCAGCAGAGCTGAGTAGAGGCCCAGCTCTGGGGATGGGTAGCAATGGCGTGCCTTAGCAGAGTCCACATGCACTTGTGGGCACCCCGGGCTAGAAGAGCAGGGGAGGCGGATGGAGGGCTGGCAGAGCTGAGTGGGGAAGATTTGATCCCCACGGTGTGATAGTCAGCACAGTCCTGTCTCTTCAGCTCCAGGCTTTCCCAGCACAATCCCCAAAGTGGCTGTAGGTCAGGCCTGAGCGTGCTGTGCTGCCCCTTCTGTGTGCCACCCCATCTTCAAACCACCCTTCGCCCAAAGGCTAGATCTGTGAGCCTTTAAACCATCCCCCCATGAGGGAGGGAAAGGGGGAGAGGAAGGACAGGACAAAAAGACAGAGTGACTTGATCAATGCCTCCTGGCTGCCACCCCGACCAGCTGAGCTAAACTAGCCAACAACTTCTCCCTGCCACACCGAGGCCCCACTCCAGCTCCCACAGCTCTGTGTGCTTTGGCTGTCTCTGCCCAGGGAGATGACACTGCTGCTTCTGGCAGGCTCCCGGCTGTGCAAAGGGGGTTCTGGAACATACTGCGCCACGCCCCCCATTTCCTCCATGCTCTCTCACCTTCTCTGTCAATCCCTCCTTCCAGCCCTTTGCTCTTGCTCCCTCGCTCTCCCTGGCTTTTCTTCTCCTCGCTCCCTGGGCTTCTGCCTTTCCCTGGCTCTCCCCTCTCTCCTGTCCTTCCGCCCTCCCACCTCCCACTGTCTGTTCCCTTGCCCAGAGCCCGTGCGGCTCACAGGCAAGCAGGGCTGTGTGGAGCTTTAATCACCAAAGTTCAAATGAAAGAGAATCCATGTAACAGTATTGTCCCAGCTCATCTTCTGAGCACTCAAGGGGCAGGCCCTGCCAGCGGGAGACACGGACCGTTTTCTGTCTGCAGCAAAGCTGAGCTTCTAGGTTTCACCCCCTCACCGTCCAGCACATACACAGACAGACAGACAGACACCAATAACAACCCTCCCTGGGCAGGAAAGACTGCTTATTTTTACTAAAACATTTACCATGCTCCCATCTCTGCCTCTCCAAGCTCTGCCCCGCCCCAAGGATTTCTCATGCGCTCCAAGGCCTGTCCTGATTTCCCTCCCTGAAATGTCCCTACGCACCCATGTCAAATACTGACAGGCATGATAACATGTCTGGCCTCTAAGGGCATGTCTCCACCGCAGTGACACACCCGGGGCTGGCCCGCAGCAGCTGGCTTGGACTGTGGGGATGTAAAATTGTGGTGCAGGCCGAGCCTGAGCTCTGGCCCCCCAGACGGGGGGAGGGTCTCAGAGCCCAGACTCCAGCACAAGCCCGAATGTCTACACTGCAATTGTACAGCCCTGCGGCCCAAGCCCGAGTCAGCTTCCATGGGCCAGCCCAGGGTGTGTGTTTGCAGGGTAGACATACCCTAAGAGTACAGCCTTGAAAACGGTGACCCTTTTATGTCCAGGAAAGCTATTTTGGGTTAGGGGGGTTCTTCTGAAAACAATGATTAGTTCTATTTCATTGTGTCCCTTGCCTGTCTGGGCCGTCGATAACATTGCCCCTGGGCCTTATCTCTGGAGCGATATGAAATACAGTCCCCAAACTCCCCAAGCCCTTTCTGAAATTGCTGTTCTATAATGTATGTGGCACCCAGAGGACACAGGACAGGGGACGTCATAGGTTAGTATAAGTAATTGTTCATATTCTGGTAGCACCCAGAGAACACTACATCTGACCCCTTCACTGTCCATAGTCCAGTACCCGCACTGCACAGATCATCTTCTGCAGGGAGAGCGAGGGATTTCAGGGTGCCCATTACCAGCCCACGTCAAGCACCTCTACAGTATCCCCTACCGTCCTCCTTCTACCCCTGCTGAGTCTGGAGCAGATGTGACTGCCTCTGTGGCTGGTGTTCCTGCTGCATGCCCCACACTGACTCCTGCAGGGAGGGGCAGGTACTGCAGCTGCCGGGAGCACTCTGTGCACACCAATACGCCATTCCCGATAAGGCTGGCACATGCTGGGAGAGAGCTGAATTCTTACTCTACGTTGAACCACATCCTCTGTGCTGTTCATGCTGTGGATTCAAATTCCGTACTGACGGCTGACAGACAGCAGAGTTTATTTCTGGTCGTCAGAACTCCTGAAGCCGAGCCGTGGAACAGAGTGTGCACCTGGCCTGCTCCCCACCTGGCTGCAGGGCTGTGAGCACATTCACGTGTTTCCCACCCCCAAAGGGAACGTATTTCCTTCAGAGGCCAGTGCTACTGCAGAGGAGATCTTCGCAGGGCACAAAAGCCTGCCAACAGAGAATTGCCCAGGGCTGGCATGTCAGAGCCTTCAGAAATGGCAAACATCACAACTATTCCTGTGAAGTAAATTCTGAGCACTCCTCTGCCTGCATTCCCCCATTCCTCCTCTTCTCCCCTGCAAACCCTGCCTCCTCTCCAGCCTACCTAGCAGCTCCCCTCACAAGCTCCCAAAAAATAAAGGCCGACTGGATTGTCTGGTGAGTTTCTGTCAACGTCTGGGCCAGCGAAGCTGTGAGACAAAGCACAGTTATACAGCTCCCCCAAACCTGGCACCTCCTGGCTCGTGGCTCTGGTGGGGGGCATCACAAAGGAGCAATAGCTATGCGGGAGCCCCCACCTACTCCAGTCCCTGCTTCTCCCAACAGGAGTCACTGGAGGAAATATCAAAGCACCCATTCAAGGCAAAATCCTCTCTCCTGCTACCTCCACACTGCAGCCCAGGCTGCCTGCCCCCTAGAATCCCCCTTGGCACCTGCTCCCAACCTCGCCCCCTTGCCTGGATCTGTCCGAGACCAGACCGATTAAATATTGATGTGACAAGGGGGGGTGGCAGAGGAAGTTGTGGTCTGTGCCGTGCAGGCTGGGCACCCCTCCATTGGCAAACATGCCGCACAGAGCAGGGCTGCCCCTCCGAGCCAGCACACAACCAACCGGGGTGCCCAGAGCCAGGTTCCCTGGAGCACCCCAGCATTGGAAGGCAGGAGTGGAAAGAAAGAGTGCTCATCTCCCTGAAGGGGGGAAATCTCCTCCCTACAGTCCACACGATGCCTCTAAGCCCCTCTTCCTCCTTCCCAACATGTCCCACGAGACAGCCCCTCCTTTCCCGCACTCCCATCTGCCTGCCCGAGCCATGCCCCTCCCTTTCAGCGCTACCCATCCTGTGCCCCCAGCACTGTGCCCAGCCTCCTCTGCGGGCTGCAAAACTGGCGCTGTGTCCCCACCTCACAGCCATGTTGTTCATAAATAATGAGTGTCTGGCTTTTATCAGCTCCCTTCACTCCAGGCTCAGCCATAAAACATGGAGAGCCTCTGTGGCGGAGATGCGGATGGCTGGCAGAATCCAGCAAGCTGCAATCCAGGGCTCAGGCACACCCCACCCAGCACAGCGCAGCACGCTCAGGTGGTGTGGAGGGTCTCAGATAACCGGGGGATGAATCTGCACAGGGCTAGCATTGTTATCTTCTGTATTCCAGCCATGGCACATAGCCCCGACTCCAATCACGGAGCCAGGGTTCTGGGCCCTGTGTGCACACATGGTAAAGAGACAGCTCCAGCCCCAGAGAGCTTGCAACTAAATAGATAAGACAGAAAGAGGATGCGTCCCTTCCTATGGCACCTCATGGCTACATAGTTGCATCGTCTCCTCCTCTGCTCAGCAAAGACCTTCTAGCATCAGGCAGCACATGGCACAGACATGGTGGGGCATTCAGCATGAGGGCTTCTCTAGCCATAGCTGTATCGACACAAACAAGACCCAGTCCTAACCTAGGGTTGCATGGCATGGCAGGGCAGATGCCAATGCTTGGCAGCTGAGCGAGGTTCTTGTGGGGTTTGGCAACATGCTCTCCATGGGCATCCTCAGTAACATGTCACACTGCCATGGCCCTTCTGTCCTCTAAGTACTGACATGGCCCCATCACCGTCGGATCAGAGCACCAGGGCAGCACACTCGGTTGATGAGGCGAGGTCATGGTTGGGGTCCTCCTGCTGGTGAAAACACTGCACAGGTATAAGCCAAAGCAGCCAGAGGCATCTTTAAAGTACATGCTCAATGGTAGTGAAAATAACTGGGCAGCGTGGGTGACATGGACTCTCTGTACCCGATCCCGCCTTACTCTTTGGCTCAATTTGTGCTTTTAGCTTTGGAGATGCCTGGCTCACTCCCCAGCAGGGGTTAATATGGCAGCAACCAGCACTTTCTTGCCTTCTGCTGCACATGACACTCATATGCCATCCAGATACTGGGAAGGGGGGGATGCCTTCGCTGGAGTTTTTGTCCTTATCAGCTCTCACTCTGTATCGTCAGATCCCAGCTTGAACAGCCGCATTTCTCTCACAACATCACTGTCTCTGCCAGGTAGCCAGGGTACATGTGCAAGGGCCGTTACTCCATGGCCGGAGTAATCTGTGCTAACACAGCTACAACTGAGCAGGCTGGATTCCAGTCTAGCTTGGGAGTCACCAACAGTGACTTGGCTAATTTTGCAGGGCAGAGTCCTTGTTGGTGGTGAGGGAACCCTGCTGGAATCTCAGACGCAGACTTGGTTTGCAGAGCTGGAAACTCAGGGGAAAGCCCCAACCTTTCACCTGTGAAAACCAAGCAGATCTGATGTGGAGTCCCTGGGAGAGGATACAGATGAAAGCCATGCTGCCATTTTACAGAGCAGGGCCGTGCTGTGCAGCGTTTGGCTGGTCTCATGAGCTTATTCACAGAGTTCACCTTACTGCTCCCTCCCCCACCGAATCATCCTCCTCCTCCAGCTAGATCTTTCTTCCTCCCTCTGCCCGACTCCCTGCATGGCCCTCTCCCCACAGAGGGCCCCTTTGGTGATGCTCTGTGCTGACGTCACACAGCCATACAGTGCGTGTTTCCAAACAATCCGATAGGCAGGAATGTCCCAGCTGGAAACGATCCCAGCTTGGGTTTGGCCTGTCCAAGCAATCCTACTAATATTGACGTGTCCTGGCCTAACAACGGCGACAGCAAGACGGTGCGCCACGGCACGCCACCCTCGATGGTGCCTGCTGGGCTGCGGGAATCTTCAGAAACACAAACACCCTCCATGTGTTGTTCCCAAAGGGGAGGAGCTTCAGCCACCTACCTGCAAGGCCCTGAACTGAAGGAGTCTGTCTCTGGGATGGGCCTTCACTGTACCCCTCTAGTACCCTCGTCCTTGAGTGATAGTGGAGCCCTCATGTGCTGGAGTGACAGCTGGGCCCTCCCTCTTCTCCCACTCATTCCCTGCCCTGGTAGACTTACCCCCACCTTCTCTCCTGTCCCTTTTGGGCTCGGCTATTTCTTTTCCTTGTCAGCTTTTTTCTTTCCTGTATGGGTTGGGGGTTTTTTAATCCTGGTTTCTTTCCCGTCTGCTGGCTCCTTCGCCCCCAGACATGGGCACGGGTCTGCAGTGCAGGCAGACTAGATCCTATATATTGGATATATATATCATGGAGCTTCCTTCATCCTCAGGTCCTTCTCTGCCAGGACCCCTCCCACTCAGCTCTGCTATACCCCAGGCAGGGTAGCACAGCTCTAGTACAATGCACATCTTGCTGTAGGTGGCCACGCCTGGCCAAGGTTCCTCTGAGCAGCCAGTGCGGAGGTTGCACCATCTATGCACATTTCTAGCTTAGCCAAATGCTTATACGAGGCCCATCAGGATGACTCTCGGCACCCCCAGCTGGCCCCAATTTGACCTGTCGGAGCAGGGAGAAGGCAGGAGCCAGGCTCACTTCCCGCAGGTGAGGATCTGGCCCCAGGTACGTGTCTGAAAGCTCTCGGCACGGGGCAGGCAGAGACAGGACAGCACAGGTAAAGACACTCCTTCTCTAACCATATTGAATCCTCCTGGACCACCCTTCCACTAGATCCGACACCGCTCCCCTCTCCCAGCATGGGTGCAGACCCCTGACTGCAGCGCTGCTCCCCCTTGTTGGTGGTGTCCTTGTTGGTGGTGAGGGCAGGGTGCTGGGAGGCCATGCTGATGGGCGAACACTTCCCTGTCTGCCATAAAGCAGAGTTCCAGGAGGGCGCCGTTGTGAGTGAGTCAAAGTGGGGTGTGGGAGACCCAGGCAGATTGATCAGACCCCCTCTCCTCTAATCGCTTCCCCCCAGAGCGGGAGGCACAGCACCCCAGGGTCTATCCTGAAGAGGAAAGAATTCCTTTCCCTCAGATGTCCGAATCCTGAACCTACCTCACCCCTGCTTTACAAGCCCTAGGATCAGACACTGACCCTGCCCAAAAGACCCAGCACCCTAACAGACCTGAGCCGGCAGGAGCCAGTGAGGGTGTGGAGAAATGGCTGGAGGTGGGGGACACCAGTGTGGGAGGGCTACATGGTGGGCCCACCTCTGCTCTCAGTTACATCACTGTTTGGGGTCAGGGTGAATAATCAGGTGAATATGAGGCTGTGGTCAAAAGGGCTACAGCATCCTTGGATGCATAAACAGGGGAATCTCGAGCAGAAGCAGAGAGGTTATTTGATCTTTGAATTTGGCCTCTGGTGTGATCGCTGCTAGCATACTGTGTCCACTTCTGGAGCCCACAAGTCAAGAAGGATGTTGATAAATTGGAGAGGGTTCAGAGAAGAGCCATGAGAATGCTTAAAGGATTGGAAAACCTGCCTTCTAGTGATAAACTAAATAGATTGAACTCCTAGAGTTTAACAAAGACAAGATTAACGGGTGATGTACCTACATTGGGGACAAATATTTAATAATGGGCTCTTCAGTCTAGCAGAAGAAGCATAGCATGAGCCAATGGATGGAAGTTGAAGCTGGACAAATTCAGATTGGAAAGGAGATGTACATTTTTAATGGTGAGAGTAATTAACCATTGAACACTTTGCCAAGGGTCATGGTGGATTCTCTAGCACTGAAAATGTTTCCATCAGGATTTGCTGTTTTGCAAAAACATCTGTTGTAGGAATTTGGGGCAGGTCTCTGGCCTGTGTTACACAGGTGGTCAGATTAGATGATCCAGGTCCCTTCTGGCCTTGGAATTGACAAAAAATCTGCAGTAACGAGAGGAAGGATGCTCCAGTGATAGGCACAATGGTCTAAGAATGGGGAAACCTGTGTTCAATTCCCTCCTCTACCACAGACTTCTGGTGTGACCTTGGCCTAGTCACTTAGCTTTCCTAGGCCCCAGTTCCCCATCTATACAATGGGATAATAGCACTGCCCTGCTTCCCGGGTGTGCTGGGAGAAGAGAGACATTACAAATTGCAAGATGCTCAGCTACCACAGTGACGGGGCTATATAAGTACCACAGATTCACACCACATTGAGGTAACCCTAATGACTTCAGTGGAGTTAATGAGACCAGATTCCAGCCCCAGGGAAGCAGTGGGTTTGAAGGAGAAGGGAATGCGCCCTCAGCAAACAGGAAGAGGAAGCCTGCTATGAACACTGGGGCAGCACAGTAGATGCATCCCCATACATCGCACCAGTGATTGAGCTGGGATGGTCCCAGCCAAGGTCCAACGGAACAACGCTCTTGGAGCTAGGGATAGCAGAAAAATGCTCATGGAGACCACAGAGGAGAAGGAACCAGGACATCCCCAGCCATGTGCTTAGAACCAGGCAAAAGAGTTTGGGGAAGGGGACCATCTCCCTGGCTCCCACCAAAGAACAAACATGGCGGTATCCTCCCAGGAGCTTTGTTACCATAGATACCAATTCCCCAGCCGGCACACGTACGTGGCCTGCACACACAATCCCATTATGCCAAGAGGAAATCACTCTGTGACCAGCTCTACCTGCCTCCCGTGCCTGCTCCCCGAGGGCCAATTGTGCTGTTGAAGGCAGGTCACAGGGACAAGAGGAGATGCAAAGCAGAGACACAGCATTGGACTCTGAAAGCCTCTATAGCCGCTAGTCCACACAGGAGGAATCTAACCAATGTTCCACTCAGGTTACTGGGTTTGGTTTGGTTTTTCCTTTGCAAAAAAACATGAACAAGGGCAGCCGCTGTGCTGGAGGGTAAGGCCCTGCTCCCCACCTGAGTGCCCCACATGCTGCCATTCCTCCTCTTACCAGTGCCATAGCTGCCCTATATGCCTGTCAGAATATGGGCATCTACCCATCTAACTTGGTAAGACCCCACCATGAACAGATACTGCCCCAGCTCATCCATTCTCTGCTGGGTCTGTCAGAACCAGGCCCCAGGGATCCATCCCACCAGCCCATCCATTCTCTCCTGGGTCTGTCAGAACCAGGCCCCACTTCTTTCCTCATCTGAAGCCTTGGGTTTCTCTCGCTCCAGTCTGGCCACACTTCCACTCCACTGGCTGTGCTGAAGACTCTCCTGATTGACAGCGGTGAGAGTAAGTGGGGAAATCATGCAGCGACTCAGGCCAGCCCCCATACTTGTTCCCATGCAATAAGTTACATCTGGCTCTAAACATTGTGAAAGCCAGTCTCCCGGGGTGGGATGAGACTCAGCTGATATAGGCTGGGGAGACAGCAAGGCTGTGGCAGGCTGGGAGCAAGAAGTGTCCCAGGGAAAGGGTCACCACTGGTAAGTCTGTACCCGTGACGCCTAACTAACAATTTCCCAAGCCTCCAGGGGCATCTGCAGCAGCTGTAGCATGCCCAGTCCCACCTTCCGTCCCTCACTCTGGCCCTTGTGCCCAGCCCGGGAGGGCCCAACTCTGCCCTGCACTGCATCAGCATGCAGGAGGAAGTGAGTCAGAGGTGGGACGCAGGTCACCCCTGCCCGGCCGCTGAGCCCAACATCTCCCTGGATCCTTGTGCTGCTTGTTCAGCCCCAGCATGTCTGAGCAGCCCTGAGGCTGCCCTAACTTGCCCCTGACAGGCAGTATGCTATAGGAATGCCCCAGTCATGCCCCTAGCACAAGGCCTGCGTAGAGGGCTCCTGCAAGGCACAGAGCCAGCTCCTAACTGACTAATGTGGAAGGATTCAGTTAGAGGTACAAGCATCAGGTTAGACCCCCTGGAACCAGCAGGGTTCTTCCAGGCAGCTACGCTGAGGGCCGAGAGCCCTCAGTACAGATAAAGTGCTGACAGCAAGCCAGAGGCTCTATACTCAGGTGCGTGGTGAGGGCAGCTCACTCAGAGGGGGTGCTAAGCCCCACATCCTCCCTGCTCGGCCAGGTCATTAAAGATCCCAAGGAGTTTGCTGGGAAGAGCAGGGCTTTGTCCCACAATCCTTAGCCAGCCCTTCCCTGCGCTGAGCGCTCTGGGCAAACAGGGTGGGGGGATTGCCACAAATGCCTGAGGGAGCTAGTGCCCAATGCCCATTGGCTTTTGAGAGAGCTGGGTGCCCAACTCCCAATGGCTTTTCAACTGCCCCTTGTGCCTTGGCAAGTCTGCCCCAGAGAAGGCTGCATTGCAGAGGTGGCAGGTACCCGGGAAGAGAGTTGGAAGAGAGCCTCTCTCTCTCAGTGCAAAGGCTGGGTGGCTAGTGCTGGCTGCCACACCAAGAAGAGCAGCCATTTGCCACCCGTGGCAGCCTCCTGCTCCCCCACTGCACATGCTTTTTTGAGACAGAGGAGTTGCTGGAGCAATGTGCATTGGGCACGGCAGCCACCAGCCCCACCCATGTGTGTAGGGCTATTAGCTGACCCTGCAGTGAAACAGCGCATCGTGGCAAGCACTGTCTGGGACCCACGTTGGCAGATCCACATTCCAGGGTCCCAGCGACAAGGGCTGCATTCAGGCCCAAGCATACTGCTGGCTGCCAGCCCCAGGCAGCCAGCGATCCTGCTGAAGGTGATCAAGGGCTCGCTGTCCCTCTTCCTCCTCCTCCTCCCCCCGTGGCCCCTGTGCTGAATGAGGACTGCCGCCCCAAAGGCAGAAAGCGCAAAGAGCCCCCTGCAGACCAAGCCACTTGCCTGGCCTCAGCCCATCACTAAATAAAATCCAAATGGGCCCGAAGAAGCACAACATGGGCACAGCTCCTGCGTAAGCACCGGGGACCAGTCTGATCTCATTCCCATCCCTGTCAATCCAGGGCAGGGACTGCCCTTAGATGCTGTACAAACAGAAAGCAAACACAATGGGAGGCCAGTCAATGGCTAGGGCTCCTGGGCACTCCCACCAGACAAGTAATAGTGATAACACTGACTTCAGCGGCTTTGCACCGGGTGAGGCTGGCTCAGCTAGGTAGGTGCATTATCCTCTGTCTGAAACAACCCGAAGGAACTGCCCCCTTCTCTCCAGCCGTCGTCAGCTACTGCTAGCTGGCAAACCCACCCAGACCATAAAGGAAGATCTCCAAGCCAAGCTGTAATTCAATGTATGGGAATTCGCTATACAGGCCACGTGCCTACGCTCCAGGAGCGAGAGCAGGTTCACTGCACGGAGGACAAGAGTGCCCACACCATACATCGGGGTTACAGACACAAGCCCTATCATACCATGGACACCTTCACACCTGCCCCTTTGGAACAACAGCTCCCCACTAACAGCACATCTCCCAGGACTAGCTCTTCAGGCTCTGGGGATGACAGCTCAAGGCTTCTCGTCCCCACCATTACAGCCCTTGCCCACCTCCCATTCCTTCCTGGGCCAGATCCAGCGCTGACAGCACAGAGACATAGCACCAGCTTCAACCAGCATGGTCTATGGAGATACACTAGCTGGGGACAGGTTTCAGAGTAGCAGCCATGTTAGTCTATATTTGCAAAGAGAAAAGGAGGACTTGTGGCACCTTAGAGACTAACCAATTTATTTGAGCATAAGCTTCCGTGAGCTTTTTCCAATGAATGCATCCGATGAAGTGAGCTGTAGCTCACGAAAGCTTACGCTCAGATAAATTGGTTAGTCTCTAAGGTGCCACAAGTACTCCTTTTCTTCTTACTAGCTGGGGACGTGGCCCTTGAAGTTAACTTCCTTTCCTAGAGAGCTCAGACTTCTCCATGCCCCTGTTCGCACCATTGCTTCCCCAGCTCACCCCCTCTCTGCTTCCTTTACAGTATGCCAATTAACGCCCATTACCCCACATACCAGCAACTGCTCAGCCTAAGAACTCTGGATGTGCATTTAGCCCCCTGTTTCCGCTGCCAGCCTGTCTTTTCCCAGGGAGCTCAGGCCCCTTGATCACACTAGTCTTTTGGAAGCCTGCAGCTCCCCGGGTGGCATCACTATATATTGGCTCGGTCCAGTTCATCTCTAATGGCTGGGAACGAGGGAAATCCTTCATTCCCTGGTGGAGGAATGATGGAGGGGAACCAAGCACATCCACAGTGGGTTATTTCTGCTATGGCTAGTGCACCGAATACCTGGGGAAAACGTGAAGAAATAACTGGGGGCATGAATGCAGTACTGCCAACAGTGGGCCTTCTGAAAGTATGAGTCAGGCTCCCAAAGTCATGCGATTCACTTAAAAATCATGAGGATTTTTTTTTAAAATAATAAACTGGGGTTCTTTTATGGTTTCTGGTTCTGAGCCTTTGGGGTGCACTTGAGTCATGTTTTCCAGTTTTCGTCGGCAGCCAACAGGGCTAGAAACGCACTTCTTTTTAAACTGAAAGCTGAGATTTCACATTACTCCAGGAGCTGGGGCTTAAAAGAACACCACCTTGTGATAAAGTCATAAGTGGTGGTCATATTGGGTCTAGTACAGGACAGGATCCAGGGATATGTGGGACCCTGGAGCAGGGGTGCTGGAACAATTTGTATAGAAATCTGAGAGCCATTGAACCAAATTGTAAATCCTGTATATGATGGAAACCACTTCAAGCCCGGGGATGCTGCAGCACCCCCAGCACCCTTAGTTTCATGATGGGGTGAGCCAACTGGTTCCATGATGTACTGAGTCTATGCAGACCACAACCAGCTCTATGTTTGGTGGGGGGGCACCGGGCCAGTTAGGCTGTCAGTTCAGCAGGCAGGGATGGTGTCTGTGGATCAGCAGTTTGCACTGTGCACCAGGACACAGACATTTCCAGTGTCTCCATGGAGTACTGATGATCACCGGACGGATCACGGATCAGGTGCAGATCGCTCTAATGATCACTAATACTGAACATGAGGCCTCCTCCAACCCAAACATCACAGGTGGGAAGGTTTTTGCATCTCGGCAGGTTAGGAGATAGGAGGCAAAGGTTTGAGTTGCAGGAGGGGAAGCGGAGTTAAGGCCTGGGGCCCCGACAGTGTCCATCACCGATTCCATAATTTGGGGATGTGCTGGGATATATTCCTGGGCTACGTCTAAGTAGTAAGCATAACATTTGCAGACAAATCCATCTGCAAAATGAAACATCTGGGCCAGATCCTCCATCAGAGTCATCTGGTTCAGTCAATTACAATTCAGTGGGAGCCAATGGTGCTATCCCCATTCACACTCACTCAGGATTTGGCCACATAGATTATATCCAAACAATGACATCCGAAGAACATTTAAGTTGCAACGTCAAGCACTTCAAAGTCAGGAAACGCCAGAGTTGGGGTTGATGGTGCAGCCTTGATTTCGGCCCCCTTGTCCATAAGCATTATGAGACAGCCGTTAGTTACGTGATCATAAACAAGGAGACAACATGGCCTAGTGGCTAGACCTTGGCACTGAGTCTCAGAGACCTTCATTCTATTCTTGGCTCAGCTGCTGGGTGACCTTGGGGGAGTTACATCATCGCCTTTCTGTGCCTCAGTTTCCTCATCTGTAAGATGGGAGTGATGACAGTGACCTCCATTGTAAAGCAATTTGAGGTCTGCTCACGACTTAGAAGAGCTAGGTATTAGCATAGGAGTCAGGACCCCTGCCTCAATCAGTGCACAGGACAGATAATGCTTACTGAATGAGCAGCTCTTCAACATTCTGTTTTCGTTGGTCAAGATGTGGCCCAAGGTCTTATTTACTGCCCACTATTCAAACCCTGATTGCAAGACAAATGGATTCACTTCCTCGTGGGCTTTTCCATGGCGCCCATGACAACAATATCCAAATGCTTCACAAATATTAATGAATTTATTTCTACAGCACCCTGTTCTACAGAGACAGGGGGGTTAGTCCCATTTTACAGAGGGGTAGCTCAGGCACAGAGAGATGAAGGTCAAAAATATTCACTAATTTTGGGTGCCCAATTTGGGACACCTAGGAGGTTTCTCAGAGTACTCAGCCATTAAACCGCATTTTATACGTTCAAAGCCCAGGGCCCGCTGACTTCAGTTACAGCTGTGAGCGCTCAGCACTTCTCCAGATCAAACCCCAGGGTCTCAAGTTGGGCTCCCGGAAAATGAGGAACGCAGAGTCAGTGACCACCTGCAAAAGTTTGGTTCAAGTGACTCTCCCAGCATCATACAGGAACTCTGAGGGCAGGGACACAAGCCAGTTCTCCAGATCAGCATTCGACTGCCTTACACGGAACCATCCTTTCTCTTCCAGCCATCCTCTGCCCCATTCACCACACACGTTCCAACTTCTGCAACAGATGGCATAGGGGTCCTACAGACAATAGCCTCCTTCATTAAACAACCCCGACAGATCTCCACAGCACAGTCAGTCCTGTGCACTGAATGTAAACAAAAATGGAACGTGACCACGTAATTATGTAATTAAACACTGTATCCTCCCAATGCATATTCACAATGGCACTGGCATCCTTACTTCTGGCATTTTCTAACTTTTGAGTGTTTGACTTTGCAACCTCAAGAATGTTCCTTTCACATAGGTTTGGGTTTTTTGTTTTTTTTTCAATATACTTTTCCTAGGTTTTTTTTAAAAAAGTCAACTGAAAACACAGAAATTCCATCATGTGCCAACATACTGACACCCACATGGGTCATCAGCAAGGTTGGAACCTTTCGATCCACCACACAGACCTCAGCCATTTGAGCTAACAGAGTAAAGGAGAGCAGTAGTAGGTTGTCATGCTGTATGTAGACCACCTCTAGAGGGGGATGAGACACACACTTTGCCAGTAGGTTACACAGATATTTGCTGACAGCAGAGAAATGGTGAGACTCAGGAATCACAGAATCATAGGAGTGTAGGACTGGAAGGGACCTTGAGAGGTCATCTAGAATCTTGAGTTCTATTCCAGGCTCTAGAAGGAAGTGTTCTCTAGCAGTCACAAACAATTCTGCCTCTGCCCTCCCATGCCCAGCTCCTTGCCCCCAATCCCAGGCTCCTTATCCAGCTAGTTCCAGTCCCTCCCAACCCTTACCCCGCTAGCTCCCATCCTATCGGTCTTCCTTCCCTCCACAACCCCCAGTCCCAGTCTGCCTTCAGCAGGCTCCTTGCCCCAAGAGGTCCAGCTCTAGTCCCTTCTGCATCTGAGTCAGGCTGCTTCTTACTTCATGCTACGTCAGTGCCTACAGGGATAGCACCTCTCACCCTCAGTTCCTGTGCCCAGCCCACAGAGCCCTGCAACAGCTGGGACAACAACTGCGGGGAAAGTCCTGCTGAACCCATGCAGCCCTGAGTTGGAGCATGCTCACTGCAAACAGAATCGTCGGAGAATTTAGCTGCCAAACTCTAACAAGGCTCTAGTGAGCCTGTGCACACAGATTTATCTCAAAGGCTTATAATTTGGCCAGATCCGGGCAGTTGTTCACAGGACTGTCAAAGGAGACATTCCTGCCACAAAGGCCATCCCCATGCAAAATTTAAATCCCCTATTCCACAGCATAGAGCTTCTCAGCCAAATTATCGTAATTTCCTTTTTTCTTTTCTTTTCTTTTTTTAATATGGCAAAACAATGGGGTTTTCCCTCATCTCATTCTTGGAAACAGCTGAACAGGTTTTGCAGAAAATTCAGCCTGAGACAGATACTAGGCATGGAAAATTTCAGCCCTAAGGAGTCAAGTCTGGCAAAGTTATAAGCAAATGAAAACAGGGTCTTATAATGGAAAGTGTCAGGTAACCTCAATGACGTGCAATGCTATTGGCTCCACTTATAACCTATTACTGCTGTCTGCCTCCTTGGTTTGTTTTTTCTTCCTCTCTCCTTTGTTTACTTTCAGTCCCTTTTCTCTCCATGTTTCCCAGATTCTCTCTGCGCATGTGTTTCCCCAGACAGATCTCACACCATCTCTGACAAATTTTAATTGTCTACTGTATCTATTCCCTCCAAAACCCTTTCCTTCTCCTCTTCCTTTAAGACACAGTTTCTTCTCTGATCCAGCCTTTCTATTTTTATCTTTTCTATCTCACTCCCTCACTCTCATCTGGGTTATTTTTGAATCCGTCTCTCTCTTCACTGTGCTAAATTTCTTCCTTCTCTGCTCAGCCCTCCCTCCCCCCCCCCATTCCCACACACCCATTCATGCCTGATCTAGCCTGCTTCTAGCCTCTCTCTCTCCCCGCCATCTCTCTTTTCTCCAGCCATCTTTCCATCCTCTTCTCTAATGTAGCTTACCCACCTCTTATCTGCATCTCCTTCTCGTGTGCCCATCTGTGGGACATCTGGGCACTAGAGTAAAGCCAGAGTCACAGGCAGGACTGTGTTCTCTATACCTCTCTTGTTATACAATTAAGGGGTTTGAGGAAGTGTCAGAGTTCCTCTCTCTTCTCTTTTGGACCCTCAAGCGTTCTCCCCTTCCCCCGATCTCTCTCTCCCAGTCTCTCTAGTCCCTGAATTTCCCTCTCCCAGGCATCTGCTCCTCCTGCTAGAAGTCTGAGCACAAGTCTTTTCTGGCCAGTTAACCCTAGACACAGGATTTGGGGATCCCGTCCCTAAACTCTGCGTCTTATGTGGCTGTGCATTCTGCACATTCCTAGTGCATGGTCCTGAACAACATCATTACAATAACAAACCTGTGCCCCTTCTCCTTGCTACCTCTTAGAACCACTTGACTGCTGTCAAACATTCCAGCTACCATCTGGGCAAAACACCTCTGCCGTGCTGCCGTCTGCACTAGCTGTGTCTGTGCAGGGCACCTGTGCTGTGCTGAAGTCTGGACTGGGAACATCCATGGCCCAGTGCATCTACCATGATGCCGACACACCCACCAGAGCATGTCAGCCTTGCGCCCCTGCAGTGAATACGCCTGCACCTCCTGACGTCCCCCTGGAATGCTGACAGACAGCAGCAGCATGGCAGGGACAGTGAGGGAGCCAGCAGTGAAAGGGTATAGTCCCTTTTAGTCCCTCAGGCCTGGTCTACACTTAAAATGTAAGTCAACTTAGCTACCTTGTTTTGGGGTGTGAAGACATTCACCCCACTGAGCACCATTGTTAAGCCAGGCTAGGCCCAGGTGTAGACGCGGCTAGGTTGACAGAAGAATACTTCCATCTACGTAGCAACTGCTGCTTGGGGAGGGGGGCAGTGACAGAAACACCCCTTCCATCAACGTAGCAAGTGTCTACACTACGGCACCCCAGCCTCAGAAACGACCGCTTCCCACAACAGCAGGCTGGCCCTTTAAGAAGCAACAGTGAGTTTGCAAGGTTACTGCTCACCGCCCTGGCAGCAGGGAATATCCCACTCGGTCCACAGCTGAGCGGCTGTGCTCAGGACCTGAGCTGAGCTGGGGAGAGGAAGGCGAGGCAGCTTAGTATGTTACCCCGCAACCACCCCGTGAGCTCCCGAGGTTGCCACCCCGCTTCACATTCACACCAGCCCTGCCCGGCTGGTAGCACAGGATGTTCCAGCCCAAGGCCTTGCAGGAGGTGCAAAGGGGAGCCCCTCACCACATGAGGCAGCTCCGAGGAATGCAAGGAAAGCTCCTTGCTCATCCAGCCGAAGGGTCTGAAACCCCCATTCCTGGAAGGTGCTGAGGAGCAGCGCCCAAACCCTGCACCACAGGAGGGACCCTGGAATAATTGATGCTGAGCTCCCAGCACAAAAGTCGCATCGCTCTGTGGCAGTCAGGGGAAGCTTCCTAAAGCCCCCAGCAAACCCTGAGTTGGAGTCCAGTCAGCCCTGAGCCTTCCCCAGCACGAAGGCAGCCAGAGAGAGTTGCTTTGCGCTGGGCAGGACAATCTCTCTTGAGCCGCATTGGCTCTGCAGCGGGTCCCACAGCAAAACAAAGCCATGAATGTGCTCCCAGCTCCTGGATAATAACTGCAGCTGCTCCTGCCCGGGGACCAGCAGGAGCCAGCGAGCTAAACAAGCCCCGAAAGCAGAAGTGCAGCGGGAAACCTGCCTCGGCCGCTTCTGCAGCGGCAGCTCAGGGAGCTGGGTTGCAATCAAGGACATAACTGGGTACCAGGATACGCCTTCCCGTGGCAGCTCCTGGCTAACCCCAGCCCCTGCATGTGCCGGTCTGTGGGGCATGGTCTTGGGAGGACAGAGCTGGTACAGCCCCAGCGCAGAGCAGCAACCGGCTGTAGAGTTCGTGCTGCCTAGAAGAAGTCCTGCATTTGCCTTTCCTCTCCCTCCCCCTCGCTCCCGTTTGCTGGGCAGCTCCTACCTTGGCAAGCGCTGTCTGTCCCCATGCCTGCAGCGTTGCTCCTCTCCCCCGGACTGGTGTTGCGTATACACCGCACTGCTTTCTGCGGAGCAGCCTCTTCTCTAACTTTAACACCCCCGCGCACTGATTGATGCCTACTGCAGTCACAGCAGACCTCACCGCACAGAGCGGGGAACTGGGCTCCCTTCCTATACTGCCACGCCAGCTCCCTCACACGAAAACCCTCAGCGTCATCCCTCCTGGGGACTGCCCTCCTCAGACAAACCAGCAGGCAACGGAAAGCTTCGCACCCAGACCAGGTACGCCTGCTTTGCACTGCGCTGGGTATCAGCCCACTGCCCCTCCACGAGTCTCACCTCCAAACATCTGACTCATTACAGGTCAGTCCCCAGGGAAGGAAGGAGTGCTGATCGGATCCTAGGAGAGCATCCTCACCACACACACACTGGCGGGGAAGGGAAAAGAGGGCTTTCATTATACAGCATCAGCCCGGATGTTTCAGCCACCAAGGGGCTGGTGGGCAGATCCTGCCATAACAGGCTATTTAAGCTGGGAGTTCGCCACATTACCCACAATCTTTGCCCATGTTCTAAGGAATAAACAAATACCTCCAACCGAAAAAAGGGCCAGAGGACAGGAAGGGCCTGCGTCATCAAGTCTGGTCTCTGCTACCACAGGCAACCTGGTAACATCAGCCCATCCATAAATCTACCAAGCTGCATCTTAGAATTGAGTTGTTTTGCCCCCACTCCTCTGGGGTCCTGTTCCAGAGCCTCCCTCCTCGGATGCTCAGAAACCTTCTTCTCATTTCCAGCCTAAATTCCTTCAGGGCCAGTTTATCCCTATTTGTTCTCATGCCAGCATTGGCCTTCAGCTTCAATAGCTCTTCATCCTCCCTGGTGTCTACACCCTTGAAGGATCCCCAAGCATTTTACGTTCTGTATTACACAGGCTTGGCAGGATTCGATTTTGATCAGTAAATGTCAGTAAATGTCGATTTCACTGTACACATGGAAACTATTTCCATTGACGACAATCGAAATTTATGCATAGGCGAAGTAAGAAAAATGCTGCTCAAGAACTTCTTTTGATTTAAAAATATTTGCTTTGCATATTTTGATGTGTAATGTTGACAATTTGTGTTTTAATGATCATAAAGCTTCAAGTTTTTGAATCTCAACCTGAGTGACATTAAGTAACTGTCTGACAACACCCCACCCCCACGGTTGTTTGACACCCCCTTCCCTCCCCCTGATTGTCTGATCCCCCCATAATTTCCCACAACTTTGAAATTTTAAATTGATAAACACTTAAAAAAGGCTTAAAATAAACATTGACAACCACTGAAATGATTAAAAAAAAGCAACCTTGAATTCTGCCAAGCCTGTGTAGACAGCATATACCAGAAAGATGCAATCTGCTTTGAGATCTATCTATGAAAAGTGCTATGTAAGAGCTAAGTATTACTATTATCCTCCACTGAAATGCGGCCATCTCTGGGGTGGAACATAGCAGCCATTATGCACCAGATTACAGTACACATCATTCCTTAGTGTATCCTTTGCTGGAGATAATAATGTAAATCATAATTAATGGGAGTTGTGTGGCTAATTCCCAGGGCAGCTGAAAATCTCAAGCAACAGCACTTAGCCCCTACAGAACACCTTTAAACGGGGATTTCAGAATGCTTTCCACAGTTTATAACATTGCCCCTATTTTAAGAAATGGGGAAATTGAGTGGGGTGAAGGGCCTGATTTCCAGAGGTGCTGAGTACCCACAATTCCTAATGGAGCTGAGGGTGCTGAGCAGCTCTGTTTGTCACACCCTAAGGGCCAGAATCTAACCCCCTTTGTTCATGCTGGGTAGTGCCTTCCTCCACCAATACTCACCATGGAATCAACAGGGTACGAATCAACATCTGGCTGGCAGGATCCAACCCTAAGTGACTTGCCCATGAGTCAGTGACAGGGCTAGGCAGAAAACCCAGGAGTCCCCTGCACTAAACCTGAGGCAGGTTACACTCCAGTGCCCCTGCAGATAAACAGGAGCAGCAGGAATGCGCCTCTCTACCCGAGTTTTTCATTGTCCCTCAGCACTTGGGTCCCTAACACATTCTGAAGCAGCAGGGCAGGTGGCTGGCCCTTTCACGGTCCCCTCCTGTAGCAATCCTGCTCCATCCCTGCAAACACACTGCTTGTAAGTCACTTCATAAACATGACAATGAGGTTATTTCCCAGTCACTCCTAATTACAGCATAAATGATGGTCCTTGTAATAGGGCAGCACAGAAGGTTCCCAGGCAGGCGCTGGGAACTTGATGCAAACAACATGGGACCCTCGAATGACAAGGGTTGGATCCAGAGTTATAGGGTTGGATCCAGCCCTCGGTTACCTGAGGGCAAATGTGGAGTAACTGCGTTGTTACTGGCAGAGTTCCTGCCGGTGTGAATGGCGGGTGGGTCTAGCTCCTGGCCTTGCCACAAAGGCCCAAGGGATGGCAAGTCAATCCGCACAGAGAAATAGCAGAACACGCATTCACCCTGCAGTTCTACATCTAGCACGTGCCTTGCTGAGGAACTAACGGGCTGAGCTTGCTCCCCATCAGAGCAGCTGGGCTGGAATTTCAGTCTCATGGAAGGACAGTAAACCTCATTCAATGGAAACATTTAATTTGATGCAACTTTCAGATCAGGGTCCTGGCTCCTTTTCGTCATCACAACAGAGATCCCTCCATTCACTAGAGCAGGAGTATTAACCCCGATCCCCAACATTATTCCAATTCGACAATGACAAGTTGCTACCCTGGAATCCCTCTGGTGTTCCTTGCTTTTTGTTCTAAACTGTTTCTGTGCAGCACTAAACAGCTGCTGTGTTCTACCCCAGCAGTGATTGCATTTCAACTTCTGGTGAAATGTTTCTGTGTTTCTATACCCCAGAAGTATTTAGGAGACACTTTGTTGTGTAACAAACAGAACTGCCCTCAAGCCACTGAATTACTGTGTATCTGTGGTGAAGCCCCAGAACTGTGCTTTCCCAGCGCTGCACCTTTAATCTTCACCCTTTTATTTTTGCAGCCATATGAAGGTGGGGTCAGCTGCAATGTGGTGTAGCAACCACAACATAGGTACAGAGTAGACAGAACACATGATAGTGCATTTGAATGTAAAGATTTCACCAGCAACCATGTGAGATGGCCACATGACCCCCAAGCAGCACGAGTTATGCAGGTAAGTTCACACAAGAGCCAATGAAAGCTTCAAAGCATTTCATGACATTGAGAGTCCTGCAAAAACCACGTTATATAGGAAAGCTAGTTTCGCAGTGCTCTTAAGTGTGTGAAGGGGTGTTACTGGGACTATTGTGTGTGTCCTGTAGCCCGTCAAGGTACCCTATCCTGTCACTGCAGGCACCCAGGCAGAACCTGCTGAAGCTAAAGGGCTCCTGATAGCACAAAGGTCACCCATGTGGATCTGATTGCAAGACTGGGGCCTTAAGTTACTAGCTGTCCAACCATGCAGGCCTCTAGAGAGAGCACGTAATTGACCAGACTTCTCAGACACAACTGTGCCATGGCTGTCAAGATCCAACAGTTCACAATGCACCAGGACCAGACCCACTGAGAATCTCCCCTTCACTCTGATTTCCAGCCCTCCAGGAGCAGAACGAAGGGCTTGTCTACACTTGAAATGCTGCAGCTGCACCAGTGTAGCACGTCAGCATAGACATTACCTATTCCAATATTGGCGTAGGTTAGCCACCTCCCCGAGAGGCAGTAGATAGGTTGAACGAAGAATTCTTATGCTGAACTAGCACTGTCTACACTAGGGGTTAGGTCGGTATAACTGTGTCACTCAGGGGTGTGGATTTTTCACACCCCGGAGAGATGCATCTGGATCATTCTAACTTGTTTGAAGCAGGCCGAGGGTTTGGAGGGTTAGAAATGATCTCCTGGGGGACGGGGCAGAGTGCAAGGAGCATGCACAATGCTACCTATCACATGGTTCTGCAATGTATCTGTTTATCACATGGGTATCACCCCCCTTATGCAGGCTGTGTACAAGACATATATGCAACTTGAACGACGGTGTTGCAACCGGCTTCATCATAATCTAGAGTCTACAGAGATCTGTATCCCTCTATATTACACACACGCACACACTTGCAATACACATACCATCTGCCTCTCCTGTTTAAAAGGCGGCAGCTGGAATTAATTCCTCATCAGTTCCTGGCCGTCTCTGGCTCACCTCCGCAGTGGAGTCTGCCTCTGCACTTCTTCCTCAGTGCAGCAACGTAGCTGCACAGTCTGCGCTGATTTCCCCATCCTTCCCTGTAGGATTTCCATGGCCTCCAGCTGGCTCACAAAGGCCCCGCTCTGTTCTGCCGCACAATACACACATCTGTATGGCAAACCCACCCCTCGGAGCCTTGCTCGGTCGGCAGGAATTGCAATGCACCCAGGAGCACTGCAGTCCCAGGCACAGTGAGTGCCATTTCACGTACTGTCCGCAAAGCTCTGGCCCTCATTATCCCTCTCTGGCTCGCACTGTGCTGAACTGAGACACTGTTCGTCCCAGCCTGGCATACGTGGTGCTGACAGGAGTCAACTGCATTCTTGCAGAGGGAATACTGCACATTGCCAGCATCATGAGATGATGATAATGATAATGACTTGACATGATATAAATGTGATTCACCCCCAGAGGATTTAACAGCCAGTATATATAGGGATTGCCTAACTGAAATGCAGCCACCTCTGGGGTGGACCATGGCTGCTGCCTAACAGCCACACAACAGCATCACCACACAGAGTTCAGGGTGGGAAGTGAAGTAGAATGCTGTATCCAACTGAAACCCAAGGAAGAATTTTAGGTGCACAGACTATATGCACTCAGACTGAAATCTGGCCAGTACACGGGGGCTAAGGTTCTTGCAAAAGAGTCCTGGGATTTGTAATGGCCAGGAACTGGTCAACTGTAAATTGGTGGAATGACTCAACAGAAAAAAGGTCTGCCTGATGTTCTCCTCAAAGCCTTGTATCAAGAGAGCAGAAGGACGTTAACGTCAGAAAGTAAACAGGAAAAATCCCCAGTCTGGAGTTGGCCCCAGTGCTGTGATCCCTGGAAAGGCAGGCTCCCACCTTCCCAAAGGCTTCTCACCCCAATCTTAGAGCCTGCCCCAAAGCCCACTGGTCAATGGGAGCCTTCCCGTTAGTTAATTGGCTTTGCATCTGACCCGGAGTCTCTCCCCTGAGCGGAGCAGGAGAAGCTGAGCTGAAGTTAACACTGGGGGATCAGGTAGCAAACATGGAGTTTACAGGCCAAGCCATCCCAGAGAGATGACGGGCCAGAATAGACAAGTCAACATCTTCACACTTGAAAGCCACTGCGTTCTTTTAATCCCCACGGCCTGTGTCGCGGCTGGTGGAACTGGGGGAGCCCATCTCAGGCAGCAGAGGGCGCCAGTGCAGCTAAGCAGGTGCCCTGCTCTGTCCAAAACAGCCTGCTCGTTTTGGAACCAAACTGCTCCACCACCGCTTTGGGTCAGCCTGGGGGCGCACCAGAGGCACTGGTTTAATTTCTAGGTAGGTTAGACGTGCGTGTGGAAGGGAGGAATGTAGAATGAGACTCAGTAACATGGGGCTAGTCACAACCTTGATGAGAGAGACTGACATCTCTGCCAATGATGTCCCCTCCAGAAGAGCACACGTCCCCTAATCCCATATCAGGGTACTGGATCAGCAGGAAATGCGCCACATACTGAATCGCCAACCCCATGACATGTGTAGGAGGTCTCCCATCCAAGTGCTGGCTGATGCCACACCTTCAGACAGTAAGATCTGACACAATCAGAAAGCCCGTATGACTGAAAAATTGTTTGAGGTTGAACAAACCCTTGCCACTGTAGCCCAGGTGAGCTGTACACTGTGGGATCCCCACCCAGTATTCCAGGGTAGAACCTATCGGAATACAATGGGAAGTCTGGTGAATAAATAGTCAACCATGTGAGCGAGAAAGGAGGAATTAACCCCTGCATGCCAGAAGGCAGTGCTTTCTTACTGGGCTTAAAGAGTCGCCCCATGCTTCTGATCCAAGGGAGAATCGAAGAAACAGATGGAATCAAAAAGGAAGAGTGGGAGACGGGTTGGGAGACAGAAAGATGCACAGAAAGAAGAGAAACTGGGGGGAAAGCACAGAGGATGCAGAAACAGAAGAGAAGTGAAAGAGACCAGACAGAGAGGGGGTAAGAGGCAAAACAAACAACAGAAAGAGTGAAAAAGAAACAAGGGAGGAAAGAGATGGAGCCAGCCAGAGACCCCGCATCTATTGCACTGGGTAGAATTGGTCTGACACCTGATGGGAGAGATGTAATTAACTATGTTGTTCATATCAACCTCCTGGCTAAGTTCAGCCCCTGCTCAGTTTCTTCTGGCAGCGATGCTCTAGGGGAGAACTAGCATTTGTTATTTCTACGCAGTAGTAGGAGGCAAGGTGCACCCCATGCAGGGGCATCATGTCCCATCAGCGCTGCCTCCATGGGGCAGGTTCTCTGGGAATGAGACCTTCATACTGCAAGCCAGCCTCTGCCAGGGGCTAGGAGGACCAGACAGATCAATAATCCCCACAGTGTGCCCCATGACTTGACTTTTCGCTTTAATAAAATGAAACATCTCCAGTTTCCCTGTCCTGTGCGGCTGCCATCTCTCCGGAGCAGCATGGAAAGAGGTCTCTGAACTGCCCTGGGGCTAAGGTTCTTGCCTTTGGTGATTCGGTTCCCAAGTGCAAATAGTCACCTTCTTCCCTGGGGGCCAGGGTTTCATTCATGATTGAAAGTGCTGGGCCTCCCCCAAACTCATTCCTTGTTGCTAGGGGACACTGCAGAGAGCTGAAACGGTAGGTGGGGTGGGGTCAGCCTGGGACGGTCATTTGTACAGACCTTGATCTTGCTTGGTGCTGAGCATCCTCAACTAGCAATGATTTCTAGAGGCTTCCAACCTCTCGCAGGACTGGGCCCTTCACTCACGCAGCGCTGTCACTTTAAAGATTAGCAGGAGGAGCAGCAGTGCAGGGGGGGGGGGGGGAGGGGAGCAGGAGAGCACCAGGCTGTGCCTGGTGAACTCAGCTGGGTGAGAATCAGTCACCAACTGCGCCTTGAGGTGCTGCTGTCACAACAGCCCACAATGAAGGGGGCGCCAAAGCAGGAGCAGGGATTTGTCCAGGCCATCTCCCGGGGGTTAGGGCTGGAAGAGTCGTGTTTTTCAGTGAGAAGACAGGGACCTTATTCTGTCCCAAGTCTGGTGCCCAAGCTTTCCTCTCCCCTCCCGAAAGGATAGGGCAATGGACGGCTTGAGTGCAGTGAGGATACGCAAAGTCATGCAGCTATGGGGGACAAATCTGAAATGACACAGAGGAGGGTTTCCAGCCCTTGGCTGGGCTGGCTAATTAACGGGGGGGGTGATCGTCCATTTCAGCTCAAAGATCTAAGTCACTACAGCAAAGTTCTGGGCAGGGGCAGAGGCCGGGGTGAGGGTGATACACTCAAAAGGAGAATATGGGAAATAGGGCAGATGACAAATGGTGACGCCAAGGGGACTCTGAGGCAGAATGGCCAGGGGGGTTGGGTTTTTGTTCCGGCTGTTTTCATTGCAAGATTGGCGTCCAAGGAGGACAAAGGCAAGGGGAGCGCCTGAGTCGGCCTGCTTCCCAGTGACTCAGCCATTGGCCTGACCCATCACACACCAGCTGTTTGGCAAGGAACAGGCCTGAGAAATGCAACTCTCCCCCCCGCAGGTCAGAGCTGCCTGAGCTCTCTGTGGCTGTTTGCAATCAGGATGCTGCGTGGGGTGAGGTGGGGGGAAATAAGACTTTTCCAAATATAAAACAGCAGAAACAGTGGTGTCTGGTGCGTTCGCCTCTGTCCAGTGCGGTGTGAGTGTTGCAGAAGCATTCCAGGCTGGCGTCCCAGGCTGCAGTATTCATGCTGCATTCCCCAAACCCAGACCTGCTGAGAGGCTGGGACTGGCTCTGGTCTGAATCCTCTGCATCATTTGTTAGAGCGACTCCTGCTGGGAGAGGCTAGCACTAAAGCAGCTGAGAGCTCTCCTGCGCCTCCCCTCCAGCACCATCTGCTGGCAGCGTGCGGTACGTAAACACTACTTAACCAGCATCGCATGTCTGTTCCAAATCAGGCTAAGAGACTGTTACAGAACTGCCTGCTGAGTGGCCAAAAGAGACTGTATACAGCTGAATGAAACACCCTTTATTCATGGAAACGGGGCAGGAGCAGGTTCCAGATCGTAGGGGCATGTGTTGCTTGACAAGTACCAAATAATCACCTGATTAGTTGGGAGGCAGAACAGATCTAATCTATAGTGTGTCTGGCAGATCGCACCAGCTCGACCCTGGCGTGCTGAAGCCTGGCAGCAGGTAGAGTGTGCCCAGATGACTAAAAACAATGCTCCTTCCTGCCCAATGGCACCACCCGCTCTCTCCCTTCTCCCACCCCCCAGCACCCCACTGGGCTGTCAGATGACAATGGTGGCATCCAGACAGTGAAGTACAGAACCTCCAAGGACTTGTTCTTGGTCTCCCAACCAAAGCCACAAGACCGGGGTTCGGCATGAGGGACAAAACCTCCCCTCACACTGAGATCCAGCTCAAGCCTTTCTTGGGTGAAGAGATGACTGGGGCAACCTAGAGATCTGACCAGAGCAAGAATGGGAGAAGTTCCATCCCATGCGGAGCATAGGCCAGGGAAGCAGCATCTCCCTGCCAGTGGAAATGAGTTAGCTGGCTGGCGAGGCTGCCCTTGCTGTCCCCTGGCTCTGCTGATATGGCTGAACAGCAGCATAATGTGTGTCCTTGCAATCATAACCTATGCAGGAGTCGATCATTTGTATTCTCCATTGCAACCAGAAATGCTTTTCGATGAGTCAGACGCTGTGAAACAGAGCCAGCTTCCTCCAGCCTACGTGGGATACAACTTAAGCTCTCAGGCTTTTATGGAGGATCTTAGCTGAAATTGGGTTTTGGGTTGTGTTCAACTCCAGTTACACAGTAGGGGCAGACCAATCACACTGGCTCTGATGGCAATGCGTTCAGCCTTCGGGGAATATCGCAAGGTATCTGGTCATTGCAGAAGACCGGGGGTGGATGGGAAGTGAGCTGGATCTGAGCGGGCAGGTGAAGAGGGAGCCAGGTGCTCTCTGTCAGTGGTTGGAGACCAACATTTCTGGGGACCTCACAATAAGAGGAAGCATCTGGCAACTTCTGCATAACAAGCATCTGGCAGCTTCTGCTTTAACCTGCAAGCTGGACTCACGAGGTTGCATCACCACCATCATAAGCAATGGCTTCCTGGGGAGGGCTGGCAGAAAATGTTCCCTTCAAACTTTTTTTTTCCCAGTGGAAAACAGCTTTCCTGGCCAGATGGATTTTATACAAAAAAATGCCCATTTTCACACAGCGTTTTTTGGGTTATTGGTCAAATGAATGGTTGGGGGAGGGGGTTGTCAGCTATTTTGATGCAAACGAGAGCTGTCGTTGCAGGACCAGTGCAGCAGCGTCCACAGTGAGATGGTTAGAGAAAAGATAAGGGGGAGGAGACAGCCCCAGAGCAAGAACTGGCTGAAGCCTGTGTGCAAGAGAGAGATGTTGATGGGGGGAGCAGACAAGGTCACAACTAACTGATCCATCCTGTACCAAGCCCCACAGCCATGCTCATTTCAGAAAGCAGCAGGCTGCTCTCTGGCCCAGTCCAGGCACGTGAGAGCTTCCAACTCTACATCCATTACAGAAACGACCCTGTTCAAGCAAAGAGGTTCCTGCCAAGAAGCCCCAGTGTGCTGCCCTGCGGCGCTGCCTCTGCTTCCCAGCTCCTGATACATGGTTTATGGATTTTGGAGAACCACGAACTTCACTGGGCAACTGTCACGTGACTGGAAACCTGGGAGGTTAAAGGCGACTCCACAGCCGTGCCTGAGGGGAAATTGAGGCACGCAGCGGAAGAGTGGTTTGTCCAGAAGAGTGAATTTGTGGCAGAGCACAGAAAGCAGCCCAGGTCTCCTGAATCCCTGCCCAGTTGCCTGTCTGTAAAGGAAAGAAATGTCATCCTGCTAACGATGTTTTCATCCCCCTGGCAGCTCTCCGGCTCATAATCTGTCTGACGATCAAGAACATGCCGGAGGAGATCAGACTGTTAGTCCATCAAAGCTGGTATCTTGCCTCCAGCACTGACCCATCCTTGACACGCCAGAGAAAGGCGAAAACCCTCCACGACACACACAGCCACCTGTGCCATGCATCGGTGGGAAGGGGAAATTCCTCTTCTTCTCATGCTGAAGTCGGAGCTGGGAGCCAGATGCCTACATTCTGGGAAATATCATTTCACCCCAGCTTGTAGTTTTCCTAGCGCAACAATCAGGACAATGATCCACACCCGCCTTCTAGATCATGGCAAGGGAGAAGCTCCTCTACACAAGAGGAAACAGGGACAGCACGTTGGCAGAGTGGCCTAGCACAGTGACTATAAACAGCTGTCAACATCAGCCAGGCTCTTTCTTCCAGAAAACCCATTAGCATATTACAGAGGCAGCGATGTCTAGTGATTAGAGCAAAGGCCTAAGAGACAGGACACCTGGCTTCCATTACCAGCTCTCCCACTGACTGGCTACATGATCTTGGGCAAGCCATCGAGCCACTCTGTGCCTCAGTTTCCCCTTATGTAAAATAGAGATAATACCCACCTCTCAGAGGGGTATATACTAGGGGAAGGGGCGTGTGAGACACAGAAAGAAGTTTAAGAAATGGATGCTAGTAAAATGCTTTGAATTCCTCAGGTGAAAGGTGCTAAGCGTTATGTCTTATGGTTTGTAACCTGTAATGGTTACTGCTGACCCCCACCAGGGATTTTAAGACCAGAAGGGACCATCCAGCCTGATACAGGCCATAGAATTTCACCCAGAGATCACTACATCCAGACCATAACTGCGGGATGAGATTGGGCTTCTCTCTCAGACAGACAACCAACCTGGATTTAAAAGTCACGGCAAGCGAGCCATTAATTTGGGGTTGGTGAGTGCATGGGTGGGGAACGAAAATCAATTTCTCTCTGGCCTGCCTAATCCTTTTTCTATTCATTCCCAGGTTTAATGCTGTCCATTCTGCAATGGAAAGGAACAGGGAGGAGGGGGAACTGGGAGCCCCGCACTGAATTACTGCCACGGCAGCGACAAAAATAAAAAGAGAGCTGCCTCTTTAAAGTCTGGACTGGAGCCAGCTTGAATATATAACCACAGTAGCTATGATTCAGTGGGTTTTTCCCATCATTCTCCTATTTGGGCTGCCAGGAGCAAAATGATTGAAAAATGCTTGAGAAAATAGCCAGAGCTATACAAACCTACGGGAGGAAAACAAAACATATAGTTCGAATGTCTCTCTCACACACAGAATGGTACACACTCAGATACACATCCACCCACCAACAGTTACATGCACAGAGAGAGAATGGTACACAAGCAGGTACACACACACTATTACACACAACGCACACACAGAGAATGGTACACACACAGAGAATGGTACAAACAGGTGTACACACATGACTTTTACACCCACAGACACCAGATGGCACGCATACAGTTATTTGTTCCTGGTTGCACTGTTTTGGGGTTTTTTTTAAAACCAGCTCACAACTTTGTCAGTCCATCGCCCTTCTCTAGACGGGTTTAGTGTCATCACTAGCATTCCAAACAGTGTCTGACTGCGGTGGCTCCCGTCTCCATGTACACGCTGCCAAACAGTGATGCTCAGCTTCAAAAAGCTGTCGGCACGCAAAGAAAAGATACGGACGAGCGAGAGACCGCTCGTCTGAAAGGCTGTCGAGGTGATGCCGCAGAGAACAGTGCATCCAACCTGCATGATTTTACCTCGAGAATCCTAATATTTGGTGGGTTTTGTAAAGCTCCAGGTCCAGAAGTCCTGTTAATACATCGGAACCAGTTTTTTTAAAAAAGTAAGTAGCCCTTGTGGTGAAGAGAAATTCCTGAAAATCCGATAGGCTCATAGAATGGAAGGTGAACAAAAAGAAGCAAGCATTTATTTCTTGTGGGTGAGGGAGGGGGTCACTGCCTCCTGCTTTTGAATGCTTGGGCCTAGTCCTACAGGAAGAGTTTCCAACCCATTGGCTTGTTCTTTTCTGGACCCTCTTTTTAGTTTGGCTTTTGACTGCGAGGAACTTGCGTTCTGAAGATGGAAACAATAAAATCCCTGTGGTGAGCCAGCCTCCCCTGTGGTGAACTCTCTGTGCTGCTATGCAGCAGATCTAGGCTCGGTTCCCATGGCCCAAGCGCTCACTTTCCCGGCTAGGAATGATGTGGGGTCCTGCTTGCTGCTGGCTAGAACTGCCTGCTCAGAGGTGAGAGAGCTGACTTCGATTCCCAGTTCCCAGGGCCAGAGTCTGCTCGCACAGCAGCTTTGCGACCCCTCTGGAGCTACTCTGGATTGGTGCTGTGCAAGCTTTGGCACAGCCCAGCTCCAGTAGTGCTAGTGAGGAGGTAGAGGAAGAACAATGAAGAGGGAGAAGCAGAGCAAGACACACCTGGTTGTGCCTGGTGCAGGCAACTGGTGCTTTCCAGCTGTCACGTTAACACGAGCATGATCCAGAGAGGGCGAAAGGTGACTGTCAGTGAATTGTCCCACGGCCCCCAGTGAGGAAGAACAGCAGTGCTGAGCAAGAGGGCTGGAAGGAGGAGCTTGGGAAGAAGGTCAAACCCTGACCACCTGTCAGCAGTCACAGCCTTCTAGATATGTCCCATTAGGTAATCAGCTGCTGTAGAAGAGCATGTGCGGATGGACCAGGGCATATGTGTGAAGCTGAGAGGTCTAGTGGTGAAAGCCTGGGACTGGAAATCACATGCTCTGTCCTTGACCCTGCCTCCTCACCTATAAGTGGGCTCGATAATGTTTCTCCACCTTTGTAGAGAGCTTGGAGATCGCTGGCCAAGAGGTGCTAAACACAAGATGTCATTGGTGGAGACTCCAGGCTGGCTTGGGGTGACCAGCCAGCCAAAAAGGAGAAAAAAATGGTCCCCCATCAAAAAAAAACTAAGTCCTTCCAAAGCGTTGATGCAGCTGCAGGAGAGCTCCCTCCTCATGGCAAGTGGCTGCCCGTTGGGCAGATCCCCGTCAGTCCCTTGGAACGTGCCGTTCCAGGCTCCCGCTTGGAGCATGCATGGGGGAGTCTCTCCTCTTCCATTCTAACTGGAGAGTTCACAAAGCAATGGCAGCACAGGGCCCAGCTGAGGTCTGGCCAGGTGGGCACTGAAAGCAGGGAGACGGGAAAAGGAAAGAAGAGGAAAAGGGCAGAGAGGGAGCAGAAGAGGAGAGAGTGGTAAAGAGGAAGCCAAAAGAGAAGGGAAGAGGGAGAGGAAGAGAAGAAAGGATACAGACCGTGGGCTCTTTGGGGAAGGGACCATCTTTGCTCTGAGCTTGTACAGCACCAAGCACAGGTCCTAGTCCATGTCTGGGGCTCCAAGGTGCTACAGTAACACACGTACTAAACAACAATAAGAGCCAGGGTGATGGGAGGGGGAAAAAGAGGAGAAAAAAGGGAACTGAGTTCAAAGTTCCTGCAGCTAAGCCCTGCTCCTCCCCTACATGGCAGCAGCTTCTAGCAGTGGGGGAGCCTGCAGCTGATCAGCTGCGACCTTCGCTCTGGGGGTCACAGCCGCCAGTGGGAAATCCTATCCAGGGACTCAGGGCATATGAGCAGATCTGGGTCAGGCCGCGATGCTAATGAGAAAAACAAAGGCCTGGCTTTTCAGCTGCAGTGAATGGGAATGTGCCTGAACTCTGTAGTGCATGGTGCCTATACTGAATCTTCCAGGCAGGAATTAGCGGAGGTGGGGATGGGAATCTGCTTTTGGTACAGTCCTGGGAAATGAAGGGCCGACATGGCTCCCTGAGCTCCAGTGTGCCTGCACCCAAATGGTGCTTGGGACATTTTATGGGGTTAACCGAGGTGTCCGGGGTGAATCGCCATCCCCTGTTTACAGCGTGCGGGAGCCTGGTCTGGACCCCCGGGGGAAACTCTCCCAAAGCTGCCAGCGAAACAAGCGCTGCACACTGGGCAACCGCAAGTCCAGCTCCTTCCCACCACACACTGGGGATTTACACCCCCCTGTGGTGCGCTCGACTGCCCACTCTCTTGTACACAGACCCCCCCGCTGCCTCTGCACGCCCCGTTTATTGGTCCCCCTCAGTTCAGCATGCTCTTCAGCCCAAGGCACTCAGCTGAGTTCATTGTAAAACCAAACTGCAGATTATTCCACAAAGGCCGAGTTAAAGAGTCAAACAAAAGCACATAAAAGGGTTTCTTGGAATCATAAGGTTACGGGTAAAAGAAAAACATCAAATACAATCTCGGGTCTCTACTTAGTGACCACTCACAGGCCTGGGCAATAAGGTATTTCTCACCCCATGGCCAGGCCTGAGAGCTGGGATCCACTTTTCATGAGACACTGGGGCTGGCAGTGTGGCCTCCGTGATGGATGACATCTTGTGTCCTTTCTTCTCCTGTGCACTCCCAGACATTTTGTCTCCTTTCATAATCAGGGTGTTTCATTAGCTTCAGCTCAGCATGGAGAGTCCCCTATTCAGAGTCTTTTCTTGGGGTTCTTTTGCCTTCTTGCATGCTCAGGCCTGCACCTGGTCCAGACAGGGCTGGACTAGGCTGAAAGATGTTGATTGTTCTCTCTCTGGACTGAATCAGCCAAGACCTGCCCCATGTCTCCAGCAGTTTTGAAACATACTATTTTACATTTTACACATTTCCCATACAGACATTTCACAATAACCAGGCCGATCAGTTCGTCCTTAGCTTTCGGCAGAGACCCCACACGACCCCCTTTGGCTGGACACGCAGGTAACATACCTGCCTGGGCGTGTCTGTGTCACAGTGTGGCTTTGGGCTCTGCTAACAAATCGGCGGCAACGCATCACCAGCCTAATGCCAGCAGCGGAACAGCAGGGATGCTCAAAGGGAAGGGGCATGGCGTAGCCAATGGCAACCGCCAGCCAGGCTTCTCTTGCAGCCTGTGGTCTGCAGCGACAGGCACTATGATTAGTTCAATCGTAACAGTGACTTCCCTGGAAAGACCACCTTTCTGGCAGAAGGATCCCACAGTGTCCTGCCACTCACCCTCCTCCCCCCTCGCCCCCCACCTCCCCAGCAGCAGGCAGCTGTTTCCCAGGGCATCACAATGGTGCACACTCTTATGCTGTCCTATGGAGCCGCATGTGCACTAGCTCAGCATGGAAGCAGAGGATAAAGCGCCCTTTGCTGAATCACCAAATATTCAACCCTCCCTTCCTCTAGCACTGCAGGGCGCAGCCTCTGCTCTGTGCTGCAGGGCGCTCTCCCCTTCCCCTGATTTGTACAGTGTGGTGTGGTTCCTGGGAAGCCTCCCAGGGCTTCCCAAGGGGACCAGGCTGCAAAACCTCACATTCCTCATCGTTTCCAGTTTTGGTTGGAAGCTCAGAGGAGCGAGCAGGAGCCTGGCCATCAATGGAATCAGGCCCGTGGCACACATTCATCTGAGGGCAGATTCACTGGAACGAGCCAGCCAGAACATTACCAGCCACTACCTCAGCCTAGCAGGGGCATCCCAGCACAAAGCAGGGTTGAGAGCCAGTTGCTCCCGGGCTAGGGGTTAAACCAAGAGCTTCACTATCCCTAGCCAAGGTTGTCATTTAATCAGACCTCTCAACGACCAGGCTACAGGACACTGGGCAGCCCCTGGGCAATGTGGTGATCAGGCAAGGAATAGCCTCAGGGTCAAGAGAGAGCTCAGCCCCCGGTTGCGAGCATTCACTAGAGTGATTCCTTCTGGACACATATGGGAAGTTGCCTCTGACAGGGCAAATCTTCCTGCAGCTCTTATTCTGGGAGTGGGCATCTCTATGTGGTGGGCCGAAAAGTGGGGTTGGAGGGGAGCAAGAAGGGGCCATCTCCGCCCCAGAACACACCCCCGTTAGAACAGGGTTTTCATAAACGCATGCAGCCTGGGGTTCCACTGGCCTGTGCGTCATACCAGGCATTCTTCACTCTGATCCTCAGCCTGTCTCCTTTGCCTGCAAGGGTTTGTTCCCTCCTCCCCCGCACACTGTGGTTCTCAGGAGGATCTGGGATCCAATTTGGTTTTTTCCCCCGAGGCCCCAGCATTCTCCAGGCTCCTGGGACATACGTTCCCCACCCACATTTTTAGAGAGTTGTTTGTCTCACGGCTGTTTTGCATTGTGTCTCTCTCTCCCTCTTTGTGGCAGCCCAGCTCACCTGTGTATTTAAACTAAGAGCCCTGAGGGAGTGAAGGAACTGGAGGGAGGTGGACTGGTCCATCCAGTCCCTTGCCCAGCAGGAAGTGGCAGAATGCAAATGAAAGGCCTGGCTCCCTGGAACAAGGTTTGGTGTTTCTCACTCCTCTCTAGCCGGGATTGCAGCTGGCCCACAGCGCATGCAATGGAGCTGGTGGAGATATTGGAGCGGGGGTGGGGAGTCCCCCATACACTTGTTTCACTGTAGCACAGGCAGCAGAAAGAATCTTTCCTGCATAATATGATTTTTTAAAGAATTTTGGCCTTACTTTTCCAAAGCCTGAAATCATACGTGCTTAGGAGCCAGGGGACTGGCAGTCACGCCTAGCCCCAGCTGTGTTACCCATGTGGTCTGATGGGGACATGGTGTGGGGGCATTCCCTGATCGACAGTGGGTTAACTTCAGCTCAGGTTCCCCGAGAGGCCGCAGTCTCACAAAAATTGTTTTAAATCAAGCTGGGTCACTGAGGGGCAAACTTTAAACACCATCTCATCAAAGCTGCCACTCCCAGATTATAAGAGATGCCACCGCCACTTTTCTCTGGCCATTTTAAGCACTGACTAAGCTGAATCTCTACTTGGAAAGGTTTCTGCTTTGCTGGCTTGGGGCTGTTTGTTGGTTTCTGCCGAGCCTGTTGACCAGCTTACAGTGATGCTGAGCGGATCACTTAACTTCTCCGCCATGCCTCAGTTTCTCCATCAGCAAAATGAAGGCCAACAGAATGGAGTTACACAGGAATGCAACTGACCCATACCTGTAGAACACTTGGATCCTCTGGTATAAGGATGCCACAGGAGAAGAATTATCACACCTAACCCCGCTCTGTCTAAGCACAGGCACTGGCTTCTACCCCTAGCAATCAGGTCCCAGGTTACTCAGGGCTTGTCTACACACAAAAGTTGCATGGCTTTAACTATACTCACATAGTTAAAGTGGTACAGCCCCGCTAGTGTGGATGCAATTATACCAGTATAAATGAGCTTGCACTGATATAATTTATTCCCATATAAGATTAGGCGAGGGTGACCAGATGTCCCAATGTTATAGGGACAGTCCCAGTTTTGGGGTCTTTTTCTTATATAGGCTCCTATTTCCCCCCACCCCCGTCCCGATTTTTCACATTTGCTGTCTGGTCACCCTAGATTAGGCATATAACTATGCTGGTCTAAGACACCTTTATACTAGGATAACGGTGTCCTCACTAGTGGTTGTCCTGGTATGTCAGTTAAAAAGACCACATCCCTAACTGACACAGTTCTACTGGTGCAAAATCAGAGTCTCCAGTTTTTCAGTTTTCTTATAGTTCCCTCTCTCTCCCTGGATCCCCTTTGCCTGTCCCCTGGTTGTCTTTCAAGAACAATTAGCACTGCCTGTGTTGTTATCTGCCTTTCTTTAACTACTGTATGTGCGTATTTTATACTCAAGGCAAAAATAAAGCCACATTAATGTAGCACTCTGACTGAACAGTCAAGTGCGCCTCAAGCCAGCAATTCAAAGATGGCTCCCAAAGTCGCTGCAACACTGCCCTCTCCGCCCCCATGAGACTGCAGCCGTCTGGATTGCGGTATATGCCGTTAAATCAATGCCCTAATATCTATGTGCCATGTGGCCCAGTTATATCTACTGTGGGAAGAACAATAACTTGGAAATTTCCATGCTCTGAAACGTTCAACTGTTGGCATCCTGCACAATACACAAGCTTGGGCAAACTGAATGCACGTGCAGGGCTGTGTTATGTGTCTAGTACAGCTTGACAGCAGGCGCGTCAAAGAATGTTCCTGCCACGCAGGAGTTAGAGTGGCATGGAAGGGGTTAAATTCACACAGCTCTGGCCTAATGCATTTATTTGCATTGGATTTCCTGGGCTTAAAAAACAAGCGGAGGGGAGGGGAGGGGAGGGGAGGGCAAGGAGCGATGGGTAGGGCCCTACCAAATTCACAGCCCCAAAAAACTGCGTCAGGGTCTGTGAAATCTTGTCTCCCCCCATGAAGTCTTGTCTCCCCCCATGAAATCTTGTCTTTTGTGTACTTTTACCCTATACTGTAGAGATTTCACAGGGGAGACCAGCATTTCTGTTTTAATTGTAGGAGCCCTGACCAAAAAGGGAGTTGCAGGGGGTGACAAGGTTATTTTAGGGGGGTCATGCATTGCCACACTTACTTCTGCACGGTCTTCAGAGCTGGGTGGCCGGAGAGCCGCAGCTGTTGGTCGGACGCCCAGCTTTGAAGGTAGCACCCCGCCAGCAGCAGCGCAGAAGTAAGGGTAGCAATATCATACCATGCCTTCAGAGCTGGGCAGCCAGAGAGTGGCAGCTTCTGACTGAGGGCCCAGCTTTGCAGACAACAGTGCAGAATACCATACCAGGCAAGGGCGAAGGGTGGGAGGGGCCCGGAGGGTCACATGACCCTCCCCAAACATGGGGGGTGCAAGGGGCCAGCAGGGCCAGAGCTGGAAGGGAAGAGGCAGGGCCAGAGCCTCTCCTCTTCCAGCCATGCTGCCTGGTGGGGGACACTGCCCGGCAGGGTGCGGCAGCTCAGTGCAGCGGGACAAAGCCCCCCACCCCCACACGCCAGGTAACGTGGGATGGGGAAGGGACGGGGTGGGGAGAGATTGGGGGCCCCAGGCTGGGGAGGAGTCACATGGGGGTGTCACATGATGAGGCCACGCGTCCCCCTTTGGCTGGTGCCTCCTTTGTGTCCCTCCCACCTAGTCGCCACGGATACCAGGCCATCCTTACCTCTGTGTTGCTGCGGTTAGCGGCTCTGCCTTCGGAGCTGGGCTCCTGGCCAGCAGCCGCCGCACTCCAGCTGCCCAGTAATGAAGGCAGCGCTGCCGCCAGCAGCAGCCCAGAAGTAAGAGTCACAGTACCACAACCGCCCCTACAATAACCTTGTGACAGCCCCCCTCACACAGCTCCCCTACAATTACAACACCCTGAAATTTCACATTTAAATAGCTGAAATCATGAAATTTACGACTTTTAAAATCCTAATGACCATGAAATTGACCAAAATGGACTGTGAATTTGGTAGGGGATTCCCCTAGTGATGGGGAATCAAAATGAATGCATTATATTAATTATTTGTAATGCAATAGCTCCTAGGAACCCCACTCCTGGACCAGGCCCCTGTCGTGCTAGGCTCTGCATAAACAGAACAAAAAGACAGTCCCTGACCTGAGAACTCACCAAATGAGTACATGACACATCCACTGTGGATAGCTGTAGCCCCTCCTGTTGGAGGATCTCAACATGCTTTTCAGCACATGTGGCATAAAGAAGTATTAGTATCCCCATTTTACAGACAGGAAAACTGGAACCATAAAGGTGGTGAAGTCACACAACAAGACAGCAAGGAATGGAACTGAGGAGGCCTGGCTCCCTGTCCCCCTGTTCTAGCCACTGAACAAAGCATCCTGATGGAAAGAATGAGAAATACCTCACATTGATATAACACTTTGAAAGAAACAGCTTTGGCTCTCAGTTACCCACTGGGGTTGCATGAAGCTACAGGCAAAACCTGGTCCATTACCTGTGTGAAAATGGAAGAGGCAACTGATAACAACTAATCCTCACAGCTAACAGAAACATTACAGCTATAAAGTACTTCACAAGCAATGGATGTGCAGGCGTTTATCTCACAGTCCAAGAGTGAGCGTACCGGGGCGGGCCCCAACTGCCATTAAAACTCATGGAATCTTTCCATTGACTGCCCACGTACTATGCTAATAGGTGCCGTTGAAACATCTAGACAATGAGAATATTTGCATTTATTTCACTGTGCAGAGCTCCATGTACACAAGGGGTGAATTTCACCACACAGGCTCAAATATGGCCAGGGAAGGCCACATGCTCCCCAGTGCATAATTTTTAACACGTGTAACCCACTAGTGAGTATGTCACGTCCTCCTCTTCACCTGATCCACAGCAGGTGTGATCTCTGACTGACACATATAGGGTACTCTAGATCAAGCTGTAACAGCTCATGCTTTGTGCTCTAGAGGTCCCCAATTCAGGCCCTGGTGCACTGGCCAAGATGTGCCCACATCACCTTGTCAGTAGCTGAGTTAATGGTAAATTTGACTCTTCAAGATATCAAAGATGGGACATGTCACTGAGGATACAGTCTGTGGCAATTCTGACCATTTAAATCCCAGCTGGTTTGGAGCTAAGCGAGCCCAGAGGAGGAGAAGGCAGCCAGCTCCATCTCTTCACCACTCTAACCATCACTGTCAGAGCTCCAGTTAGGAGAGACACGGCAGCACAATGCATCATCACCTCTCTCAACCTGCTTTTGCGTTTGTATCTCAGCACCTCTCTCAACCTGCTTTTGCGTTTGTATCTCAGCTTTCCTTTTTAAAAATATAAAAATCTATGGACTCATCCGGCCTCATTCCTGTAGCGTCCAAGCACCTGACAACCTCTAACTTACCTACCCTCACACCACGTCAGTGGGGTAGGGAATTGCTACTATACCCCTTCTACTGGGGCAGACGGGGGGGGATAATAGCAACTCAGGCAGAGAGAAACTTAGCGTTGTCGACATGGGGTTTAATTTGCACCAATTTTTTGAGCACTAAGTGGCATGTATTAGATGGAACGCAATCATTTAATTCACATTCTCAACTGTTTTTGGATTCAACACAGATCGCTGTGTCTACACAGCAGGGATGTTGTGCAGAGTAAGCGCACACCATTCTGGGCTTGCCCGAGGTCACACGTGAAATCTGGCTGAGCAGGGAATTGAACCTGGCTCCCTAAACATTGGGCCGTCCTTCCTCTCTAACCCTTATGGTTAGGAAGAAAACCTTCACATCATGAAACAAGCCAACTGACAGAGCAGTGTACGCAGAGCCTGTGACAACAGCTCTGAGAGAATGCAAACAGCCCTCATTCATCCAAGCTCCATCAAGGAAGAGCTAAACAGTAGCCCAGCAGATCATACATCACCATATTTGAAACATCTGTATAATCTGTGGGTCAAATCTCAAGTGGATGGGGCTTATTTTGTGGGCGTGGCTTGGAAGAATACACCTACCTTTGTTTCCCCCCACCCACTTCGACTCCGATTGTTGCTACACATCTGGCCAACGTTTTGGAAAGGCGGATAGGATAAAATAAGGAGAAGTTAGACTGCCCCTCTCAGTGAAGGACTGCCCTCATTCCAGAGGGAAATTTATATCAGTCCCACTCCCATCCTGCGCTTTCTCACTCTTGTCACTGTGAATCATTAGCCTCTGAAATGTTGAATCAGGGAGCTAAGGCTGTTGACAATGCTGCAGCTGCTAAATAAATCTTTCCCACAACTTCTTGCACTCTCATGTCCCACGCCCCTCGTTTTGTCTTTGCACCACATTGCAACTTTAGCAGACCAAGGAGTACGGCCACTGCATCCTTTCAGCCTTCAGTAACAGCACCTCCCAACCTTGTTCTTACAGACCAGGGAAACTCTGCTTTGAGCCGCTTCATCAGAGGCAGTCACAAAAAGAACAGCGCCAGGTGTCATGTAACCATGTCCGCACTGGGACCTATGGAGTCAAGCTTGGCATCCACATAGACTGCCAGGTTACAGCCAGAAAGGTCCCAGCAGCTCTAGGTCACAACACTGCACTGTGAGGTGGGCCCCGTTCTTAGAGGATCAGGCTTAGGGGGCTCGGGTGGATCCCAGTGACAATGGTCACTTTACTCAGCACACTCCCCCACTGCCTGGTTTCAGGAAAGTGATGAGGAGTCCCAAAGAGATTCCTGACCTTCACAAGTGCCATTTCTGGGGCCCCAAAGAGATGTGCACGCAGCTAGAGAGTCCCAGGGCCAGCAACATTGCACAGAGCCAGTCATTAGACAGGTTTCAGAGTAGCAGCCGTGTTAGTCAGTATTCACAAAAAGAAAAGGAGTACTTGTGGCACCTTAGAGACTAACAAATTTATTTGAGCATAAGCTGTCGTGAGCTACAGCTCACTTCATCGGATACATTCAGTGGAAAATATAGTGGGGAGATTTTTATACATAGAGAACATGAAACAATGGGAGTTACCATACACACTGTAAGGAGAGTTATAACTTAAGGTGAGCTATTACCAGCAGAAGAGCCGGGGAGGGGCGAGCGGGGGGGATCTTTTGTAGTGATAATCAAGGTGGGCCATTTCCAGCAGTTGAAAAGGTCGTCTGAGGAACAGTGTGGGGTGGGGGGCAGAATAAAGAAGGGGAAATAGTTTTACTTTGTGTAATGACCCATCCACTCCCAGTCTCTATTCAAGCCTAAGTTAATTGTATCCAGTTTGCAAATTAATTCCAATTCAATAGTTTCTCGTTGGAGTCTGTTTCTGAAGTTTTTTTGTTGAAGAATTGTGACTTTTAGATCTGTAATCGAGTGACCAAAGAGATTGAAGTGTTCTCCAACTGGTTTTTGAATGTTTTAATTCTTGACGTCTGATTTGTGTCCATTTATTCTTTTGCGTAGAGACTGTCCAGTTTGGCCAATGCACATAGCAGAGGGGCATTGCTGGAACATGATGGCATATATCACGTTGGTAGATGTGCAGGTGAACGAGCCTCTGATAGTGTGGCTGATGTGATTAGGCCCTATGATGGTGTCCCCTGAATAGATGGGTAGTGGCATTCAATCTCTCTGGTCACGCGATTACAGACATGAAAGTTGCTATATTACAACAAAAAAACTTCAAATCCAGACTCCAGTGAGAAACTGTTGAATTGGAATTCATTTGCAAATTGGATACAATTAACTTAGGCTTGAATAGAGACTGGAAGTGGCTAAGTCATTATGCAAGGTAACCTATTTTCTCTTGTTTTTTCCTACCCCCCCCCCCCAGACGTTCTTGTTAAACCCTGGATTTGTACTGGAAATGGCCCACCTTGATTATCATACACATTGTAAGGAGAGTGGTCACTTTAGATAAGCTATTACCAGCAGGAAAGTGGGGTGGGAGGAGGTATTTTTTCATGCTTTGTGTGTATATAAAAAGATCTTCTACACTTTCCACAGTATGCATCCGATGAAGTGAGCTGTAGCTCACGAAAGCTTATGCTCAAACAAATTGGTTAGTCTCTAAGGTGCCACAGGTCCTCCTTTTCTTTTTCCCTGAATAGATGGATATGTGGACACAGTTGGCAATGGGCTTTGTTGCAAGGTTAGTGGTTCTGTTGTGTGGTTGCTGGTGAGTATTTGCTTCAGGTTTGGGGGCTGTCTTTAAGCAAGGACTGGCCTGTCTTCCAAGATCTGTGAGAGTGATGGGTCATCCTTCAGGATAGGTTATAGATCCTTGATGATGCATTGGAGAGGTTTTAGTTGGGGGCTGAAGGTGATGGGTAGTGGCGTTCTGTTATTAGACAGTCATCAGTGTGTCCGTTTCAAGTGTAATGAGTGGGCTTGTCTGTGTGCACAGTACTGCCCTCTGCTGGGCAGACCCAGAACGACTTAGCTGTGGATCATAGGCCCTATTTGGCTAGCAGCTAATGCAGGTTCTCTTTTAGCTCAAGTGGCTGGGGTCTCTTGCTTTGGAGCAGTTGGATGTCAGTTCTAGCTGCCCTGTCACTGCAGAGCTCTAGGTATCCACAGTTGCAGCACACTGATGCTCAGTAGCAGCTATGGCTGTGGTGCGGTTATACTCTCTGTAACAATGTATGCACCTCTCTGTCTAATTATCCAGCTCCCATTACCTTTAGTCCATCTCCTCAACAGTAGCCATCCTTTGAGTCTATGGTCAGTCTAAGGTAGCCATCCACCTATCAATCTATTCATCCCACCATCCATTGTCTAGCTTCCATTATAGACAGCCCTCTAACTTCCAAAAAGTGGTTACCATTTCTTCATTCCTTCTCTCCCCTACAAACACCTCCATGTTCCAGAGCCCTCTCTGGGCCTGCATCTCTGCTGCCTTGTGGTCATTCCCACCTCTGCAAGGGAAGTGTAAAACATTCCCATTTGCGCTTGGTAGGGGTCATCAAGGGATTCCCTCCCCTCTCCTCCCACCCCCCGCCCCACCCAAGTATTCTGGGAAGTATATTTTATCTCTTTCCTCTGAACATCAGGAATGGCCATGGCTGGAGATGGGCCATAGGACAGGGAGTGCCAGGGCTATGAGGTGGTCCCCAGCATTCTCCTTCTCAGGTGCTTGGCTGGCTGGTTCTTGCTCGCATGCTCAGGGTCTGTCTAACTGATTGCCACAGGTGAGTCAGGCAGAAGTTTTCCCCCAGGTCAGACTGGCAGGTGCAGGTCACTTGCCAGAATTATCTGGCCTTATCTCACGTAATCATTCCCCAGCCACAGCATGGGACTCAGACGCTGGTGCACTTCGGTTCCTTCTATTCTCTGCCTGTGACACACAGTCTAGTCTCCTGGGGGCTGTAATACTTTGGTCTCACTGCAGCTGTTGGGTTAGCGTGCAGGTGCTGGGTGGCCTGTGATATACAAGGAGGCAGACTGGATGGTCCGGTGGTCCCTTCTTGCCTCAGACTTGGTAGTAACGTTTTATATCCACTCTGCACACGTGAATGATGACAAGCAGCAGGGCAACAAGTAATCAGGCCCAGCAATGTATTCATCAACCTTAATCCTCTCTTCATCCTTCCATACACCTTTCCCTTTATGTGCTAGAACCATGAGAGTGCCTAATGTAGCCACCTCCCAATCCATCCAGTGGCTGAGCCCTTACATTAGCTGTAACCATCTAGTTACTTACCTCTTTGACCATGCACTCATCCGGGTGAATTGATTTAAACCAAAGTGATTTAAATCACCATTTTAATCATTGATTTTAAGCAACAAGCAGGAAAGCTTGATTTAAATCACTGATTTTAATCATGTTTAGTTATTTTCCTAAAGAAACACTGATTCTCACTGGTTGACAGCCATTAAAACATACTGCTATGCAACTAAATATAGCAGTTACACTAAACTTGGTGCTTCTTTTCACTAACCAGGAAGATACACTATATTTATACACATTTATTTAAGCAAGTATAGATCTTAATTTACATTTATTAAGATTCTTAAGGTTACATTTTTCATTATGTTAGAAAATGGTGAGTGATGCATTTCTTATTTACTTAAATTATGATTAATTTTTTACTTGCAATTTATGTCAAGCTCTATTTGGATGGAAATTCAAATCCAATTAGAAACGCATAAAACCTTTTTTCATTAAATAAATCTGCCTTAAATGTGCTGGATACATCAGAAGAAAGTTTTAAATGCAAAACATGTTTGATAAACCTAACTGATTTATTAAACAACGAAAGTATTATCTGTAGTTAGTGAATTGATCAGATTGTTTCTGGTCATCATGTCCTTCAAGATTTTAGAACTAGTAGACCTCATCCTCTCGTACGTAGGTTTTATTCATTGAGTGAAAGAGAAAAACAAGCTTTCCTGCTTTTCAACTCCCAACTGGATTCTTAATTCTGAATGATTCTGTCACTGAACTAAACTAGCTGAATAAGCTGAAATAAAGAAAACATTCTCTCTGTACCTGCAGAAAAGACTACTTCTGTCAAAAAATGCTTTTAGCACTTCAACAAACACTGGATTCCAGGTGCCTAGCCAGTGACTTCCACCAGTTCCGTAGTTTGACTCTCTTTAAAGTTTGGCAGCAAACATGGGGGGTTTTGTATTTAAGTTATTTTAATAGAGTACAGTAAGTTTAAACCATAACATACGTTGCCATTTTCAAATTTAATTTTAACTTAAATAAAAATCTGATTTACATTTTTTTTAATCTGATTTTTTTTTCTTAATCTCTGATTTTTATCCACCCTGGCACTCATCCCTACACCCCTCTGTCCACCATAATCAGCTGTCTTCCTAACCATCTCTGAACATACTTGAAGCTCATTTCTCTTTATCTACTTTTTAAATGGGCCTTACAGGGAGTAAGCTCTTTGCAAAGAGACAATTATCTTCATGAGTAAGACATTAGGCAGACAGTTGGGTTTCTCTTTTCCTTCTGGTGTGAACCAAAATTGGTCAGGACAGAGCACCATACATTGCACAAACATGGCTCGCTTTATTAGTAGGTAAAAGGTTGCTATAAAAAGAAGGCGGTGATCAACTGTTCTGCATGCCCACCAAGGGTGGGGTGAGATGCAATCAGCTCAATTTGCAGCAAGAGAGATTTCTGTTGGATATTAGGAAAAACTCTCCAACTCTCAGGATAGTTAAGTACTGGGAACAGGTTCCCTAGGTTCAAGGCTGCGGAATCCCATCACTGGAGCTTTATAAGAACAGGTTAATCCTGCCTCAGCATTGCAGGGGGTGGGGGAAGCGGATTAGATGGGTTCTTGAAGGCCCCTTCCAGCCCTATATTTCTGTGATTCTATCCTCTCTTTGTCCTTCCACCAGACTACTTTCCTCCCACCTACCAGCAGATGTGGGCCTGTAGGATCCTGCATGGAGCTGTTCTGCTGACTTGCCATACCAGCCAAGAGCAGGAGGGTCTCATCACCACCACTCATGAATATAACAGACTGAGTGACAGCAGCACTGCCCAGTCTCCTGCCATGGCAGAAAGGAATTTTAGGGCAGTCCCCTGCTCCTGTGACAACAGGAAGGTAGGAGCACTGTGAGAAGAGTTCAGCCCCTGGGGAGAAAGAGAGCCACCACCAGATTGACAGGTTTCAGAGTAGCAGCCGTGTTAGTCTGTATTCGCAAACAGAAGAGGAGTACTTGTGGCACCTCAGAGACTAACAAATTTATTTGAGCATAAGCTTTCATAAGCTACAGCTCACTTCATTGGATGCATCACCAGATTGTCACTCAAAAGCAATCACCAAAACAAACTCAGGCGAGGAGCTGACAGGCTTCATGTGGAAGAGGAAGAATGGGTCAGCTTGTTTCCACCTACCCCGGCATAAGGGATGGAGGCTGGGGTGAGGGAGGTGTGCTCAGAGCATGCTGTTTGGCAATCCCTGGCCAGTGGAACAACCCCTAGACCTGACCAGAGGGCCACTCCTGTCAGTTTAGCTTAGAGCAGCCCATAGGGAGCTCTAAATTAACCTGGCCCCAGCCAGCTCCAAGACTAGGGTGGGAAGCAGAGAAGTGGCTTATTAGAGCCACCCTCTTCCTGAGACCCTGCACTGAGCACAGCTGGATCTGGGGTGGGGATGTGGCCTGAGGTCTTGAAGGACAAATAAAGAAGAAATATCAGGATCCCAATATGGGGAAAAAAATAATGCTTGGAGCCGAAGAATGCTGGGCCAAGATCTCCAAACCTGCCTCATCCCCACAAGGGCCATGGCCAACAGCAGCAATGGCATGAGGTCAGCTGCTTCACAGCTTTGAAATCAACCCTGGCTTGTTGCTTGGGCCATGCTGGGACAACCTACACTTCTCTCATCAGGGGTCTCCTGGGAGAGAACACTGAATGCCACCCTTTGTGCAGCTCAGGGAGGGGAGGGGAGGGGATGGGATGGGATGGTGAGCGTGTGCTGGGACCATGGGCTTTTTAACCTCTTGGAATAAACTTAGCAAGGCAGCGCCAACGTAATGAGATCAGAATTAATTGACACGTGTTGCCTTTGTGTTTGGGCAATTATGTATTTATATTATGTCAGCAGTTGCCAGGAGCCTGGACATCTGCTTACTCAACATGCATGAGCAATGCAGCTAGCGAACATTTGACACTGGAGCGTGAAACTATTTATCTGCACCACGTCTGAGGCAATGAAAGGAAAACCCCTTACCACACACACCCAGCATGCCAGACCCCTGCAGGCTACTGTACTGTGTTGTGGCTTCATAGTCCTGGAACATTTGGCCCTCCTGTGTTCAACCCTGGCAGCCACTGGTGTATCTGTAGCACTGTTCCAGAGGGCAGACTGCAACCTACCTGTACTCATGGCCTGCTAGATTCCCCTCTCTCTATCTCCCTTGGAAGGGAGGAGGTAATTCCTTCAGGTAACACAAAACAGTCCATCAGGCATAAAACAGTCTGTGTGAATTCTACTGAGATGAAACAAAAGAAGCCAAAGTCCATCCCCTGCACAACTCCATCAAAGTCACTGGAGCAACAGCAAAAACGGATTTGGCCCAACAATTATTCACAGAAAACCCAGAGGAGGAAAGGTAAAGTAAAGGAGTTGCTGCATTTAAACAGCTGAGATGGAAAGGTTGGTGCATCTCCTCAAGCTAGCCTGGCACTTCAGAGGGACACCGTCATGCTGAAAATCCCATTTCTCCCTGAAGATACCTGCCCTGCTATAGTTATAGCTGACCCCTCCAGTTATAGTCAGAGAAAGAGCAGTTAACAGGAGAAAAACATTCCATATTTCAGTTTGTTTCTTTTGTGCATTTGACAGCACTTTGTGTCTAGTCAGTCTCTGTCTCCCTGTATAGCCAATTAATCACTTTCTCCTTTGCTTAAAAAAATAAAATAAAATATAGACCCTTATAAACATCAGTAAGGGAAGCAAAAATGCCACTTATCTAGGTGTCTAAACATGGACTGAGAATAAGGAGCCAAACTTTGGGCATCCATTTTTAAAAATCTTGGCCATTAGCATTTAATTACAACATTCGCCTCTTTCAAATCAGTCAGTATGCAAAAGTATCATTTCTTCCTTCCTGATATCGGACACAGAGCAACACATGATTACAGCAATCAATCATCTCCAGGGCCCAAGTAGTTTAGGGCTGTTTTAAACAAATTATTTAGCTACCAACGCTTTTATCCTTTCGGGTGACATCTTCCAGCTGAATAAATAAATCGTCATGAATAAACTGCAATTCCCTTTCCTTGTAGTTCACTGGAGATCCCAAGTAACTCCTTCCACTGAACTTCATTAACATGTAAATGAAGAGTCCCTTAACTGGTAGGCCATAGGTACAGAGCACAATTCAGCTCTCTAATAAATGCACAGTTCTCAAGAGAGAAGAGGAGGAAAAAGCAGGTTGGATCAGTTCCGTTCTTGGCTCTGCCAACAACCTGCTGCAACAGCTCGTGCACAAGTCACTTTACTTCTTTGTGCCTTTGTTTCTCTTCCCACTCTCGACTGTCTGTTTGGATTGTAAGCTCTTCAAGGCATGCATTCTCTTTCTATGGGTTTGGACAGTGCCTGGCACACCGGGATCCCAATCTCACTGGAGGTTTCTGGGTACTACTGTAATACACACAACTATCATACTGTTGGGGCAGACGAGGGGGAGCCTGGATTGCACGGCCCATGCTTTGCCCCTTCTGTGGCTAGATACAGAATTGGTCTCTAAGGCTGTTCCCCCGTCTGGTTCTTTTCTGCCAGCACAAGATATACTTTGCTGGCTTGCGTTTTTTTAATGTTCATGTGGCTTTAACGCAATCTGCAGCCCCGGAGAATGAAGGCCTCTCTGTAAAACAGGCAAAGCAAGAGCAGTGACCAGGCCTATCTCCTTGCACACATGCCAACTTGCTTCAGGCCCAACATCAATGAGCTACCATTAAGGGCATGAATGTTGTTGAGTCTCTGTGTTTACTCTGTCCCAACAAGCCTGCCAATCAGGGCCAGCAACGGTGGCAGTCTTCACGGCTTGGACACTAGCCCCTGGGAACTCGACCGACGCCAAAGCCAAATGATTTCTCAGCTGCCACTGAACTGCTGTCAGTGGAGGTTTCTGGGTACTACTGACCTGTGCTGGATTGAAGCTGTCCAGCCCAGAAATTAAAGGCTGTATGCCCCACCAAGGAATTCCCGAGCAGAACATAGGAAAGGGACCCAGACATGCCATGTTCTTTGCAGGGCACCAAGAAACCCTATTTGACATATCTGAGCTTGTATTTTTACACCCTTCTATGGGTCTCTGTGTCTTCCCATTTCTTTGCCTTACGAAGCAGCCGCCCAGTGAAGCACTGAGCAATTTCCACTGGAAGGGTTGGTTATTATTCCAAAGCACTCTAATTTAAACCTGACTTCTTCATGCTTCATCTCCCCCTCCTCCTCACCCTGACTAAAGTCAGCTGCTTACCAGAGAGTGCAAATGCTTACCTGTCAGCGGTCTGGGGGAAAACAATCACCTAAAGTCGCAGGCACAGCTCCCCTCCCTGTTTAACTGACGCTTTGAGCAAGAAGCACCCCTGTGTCATGATGTCCTATGCACATCTATGCATCAGCTCCAAAGCATTTTGATAGAGCTAAAGAGATGTCCCCATGTGACCCTCCAAACATCCTTCTTCACAGCCCTGTGGCAGCCGCGGAAGGCTTTCTGACGTCTGCCCTTTTTGTTTTACATGTCTGGCAACCCAGTGCCTCTGGGAACAAAAGAGACTCAGGGCTTGTCTACCCTAGGAAGTTGTAACACTTGAACTCTCAGGAAACATGAGAGCAGAAGAATTCCCTCTTTTGCCCCCAGTGCCTGGTCTATACCAGAAAGTTCTACCAACATAACTACGTTGGTTGGGGTGTCAATTTCATGGAAAGAGTTATCCTTGAAAACGCCCTAGCGTGGCTGCAGTTATATTGGTACAAGCGTGCTTAATGCCGGTACTTCCCTTCCTGTACAGGAGCCGCTCTCTCGATACCAGTATAAGGCACCTTTGTAATGGTATAACCTGTGTCCACTTTCCAGGCTGTGCAGCTGCGGACTCAGGGAGACAACGCAGCACCAGCTGCGCTCAGAAAATCTGCTTTTGCAGCATTTGCTTATTTAAAATTCTGCAGAAGCTGAAGAGCTCACTTTCCCCACCCCCCCCGGGAAAGCATCCTACCCACCCCTACTGGCAAGGGGATTGGTCGAGCCCCAGAAGCACCATTATCCTCATGCTACAGGTGGGGAAGACCGAGGCACAGAACAGGCTATATCTTGCCCACGGTCTATGGCAGAAACAGGAACAGAACACAGGCCTTCTCCGACTGGGGCCTGTGTTTTCACCACAAGATCTTCCCTCCCAAGGCAACAGACCTTTAACAGGATTTTCTCTTCTCTGGCTGCCAGTTTTCTAAAGCAGAGAGGGAAGGGCAACACACGGTGCTTGAAGGTTTACTAAGGCTTCTTTTTGCCGAGAGAAACGCTGTACAGCTCACCTCCTCTGTCATGTCAGGCAGCCCTGAGCTGCCAGGAATGTGCCAGTTTGAGGCAAACACATGCTTTTAAAAGGCATGTTTTCATCCATAGTGCAGTTCAGAGAGGGCTAGGAGCCAGGAGATGGGAGTCCTTCCACCACTGAGTGTGACAGCCAGTGCCTTCAACACCGCCAACACAAGTCAGTGCATGTATCCCATAAAGCAGCGCTGGTTCCAGGCAGTGACCCCAGGAACATCACGGGGGTTGCTTAATATTCAGATCGCAGCTTCCCAAGAAGTCACAGTGCAGTCCCAGCTGCTTCACTACACAGATGTGCTTCACTGATGGATTTGGATATTTTCAGCCCCGGGTTAATGCTAATGGTGCCACCACCCAGGAGTACTGCCCTCTTGGTACAATCCTGGGCACGTCTACCAGTGCTTGGCCTAGTTCCTTGAAGCAGTAACTCCACTCCTTCTATTATACTCTCTGCTTCTATCACAAGATCTCCAAGTCCTGTACAAATGCCAATCTGGAGGGGTGCGGAAGGGATTATACCCATTTCCCAGATGGCAAAACAGAGGCACAGAGAAGTAAAGTCACTTACCCAAGTTCCCACAGCAAATCAGTGGCAGAGCTGGGAAGCCAGGAGCAGGGGAGGTTGGAGCGATGCAGCTCCACTCTACCAAGGGGACATAGAAAGATGCCAGGGATTTAGAGGCCTTGAGACAAGGTATTTACCAGGGACAACAAACAGTCTGGGGCAGAGAAGGACTGTCACCCATCTGTCCGCAATCTCTCTCTAATCTGCTAAGAGCAGAGGGTGGTGCTTTTACTCCTTCCGCCAGCCCACAAAAGCAGCCGCACCCACCCACTCCGGCACAAATATCAACAGAATTCAGGTCATTCTCGAAGCAGGCAGACATGCCACTGGGGCATCACACAGCTCTGGAGAGGCTGCTGCCTTTGACAACAAGCAATCTCTACCTTCCCCCGTTGCCTGGCAACCAGCCTCCTCACAGGATATTAAGGCAACCTCTGCACCCTCCCCAGCTCTGGTCCCCTGGTGGGAGCCGCATCCTCTGGCTGGAGCCAGCCCACTCCTCCCCCAGCCGGCACCACGCCGATCTGGCCAGGGGGGCAAACGAATCTGAATGGACATGGACAAGGCTTGTCAGGGGAGATTACAGTCTGAGTGCCATCTTGTGAGCATAGCACAGCTGTTTGCCGGGTCCCTTGCACAGCCTCTGGATACGCTCCGTAAAACACATGCCGTGGGAGGCTCCTGGCTCTGCAGACAGAGATGGCTCAGCCATTCTTAGGCTGGGCTTGCTGGCCTTCCCATCTCCTCTCCTTTACCATAGGAGGACACCATCCTTTTGCTTGGTTTAGGGGCACTGGAAACGCTCTGCTGGCACCAGCTTCATACTTTACAAGCCCAAATACCATGGTGACGGGCAGGAGATATTTAGATCAACAGGAGGTCCGCTCTGGTTCCAGTGGTCCTCTCCAGTAGCAGACTAATGCCACAGAGGGAACCAGGTGGAAGGCTGACTTCAAACCGTTCCATCATAGAGGAGTATTGCCCCGGCATCACTCTGTCTACCCAGCTGAGAGCCCACCAACCTGTGCACTCAGGTGTTGATATTACTCCCATCACCGCAGTACTGAGCCACTTTCACAAAGCCACACTCAGGTTCACAGCCGGATCCGAATCCCTCCACTCCCCATCCAGGGGCAGCTGGCTATTATCTAACACCTCAGTCCTTTCTCTCAACCCCCCCAGGCTATGGCACAGAAAGCACCGAGCTCCACAGGAAAGCCCCAGTAAATCCAGCCATTTGATGTTTCCCCACTTTGGAGAGCAAGCTTGCTCTTTATCCAGCACCAAAATCAAGCACCTGCTAAGCCTTCCTTTCCTCTCTTGCTGCCCCCATGGAAGGGATGAAGCTCTGACCACCATCCTCTTACCCCCTGTGTGTTTTCCATTTCTCCACTGGGCAGCATTCACACTTTCTGCTTTCTTTACTGGTTGACAAGTTCCCCCATGCCCTCCCTTTTTTTCCAGGGTCCCTGTCAACTTTTAATTGGCAGTGCCTACAGCAGTAGCAAAATCTAGTCTATACAAGTGCTTAATTTGCAATGAAAGAGGTACTTGGGGTCAAGCAATTTTTTTACATTAATAACTGATGAAGAAAGCCCAGAGGTGCCAGGGCTACGGACTGCCAAGCTTAGAGGTGCCGGGGCTCAGCCCTGGCACAAATTAAGCACTGGTCCATACTCTCCATGAAAATCCTTCCCACAAAGCTCATGCACCTGTTCCATGGAGAAAACCCAGGACATTTTTTGCTAAGAGTAAATTACAGATGTCCACCTTATTTTTCAATTGATAAAGGATCAGGGCTTGGGGTGATCCCTCTAACTTACTGCAGACTCCTCAGTGCGGGGGAGGTTGACAGAGGGGAGGACAGATTGTAGTAACAATCACACAAAAAAGCAAAAGAGCAATACATTAAATAGGAGAAGGTTGAGTTAGGTTTGCAAAATGATTTAGCTTCTCTTCCTTCTTTTGGATGGTGGCAGCAATCTGTGCTGAATTTCAGCCCATCTCAGAACGAAGACTGATTAGCTGGCTGGAAAGGGTGAAGCAGATTGCTATGCTAATCATGGCAAAAAAACCGAGTACTTGTGGCACCTTAGAGACTAACAAATTTATTTGGGCATAAGCTTTCGTGGGCTAAAACCCACTTCATTGGATGCATGCAGTGGAAAATACAGTAGGAAGAGATATAGATATAGATATATACACACACACACACACACACACACACACACACACACATAGAGAACATGAAAAAATGGGTGTTGCCATACCAATTGTAATGAGACTAATCAATTAAGATGGGCTATTATCAGCAGGAGGGAAAAAAAACTTTTGTAGTGATAATCAGGATGGCCCATTTCCAACAGTTGACAAGGTGTGAGTAACAGTAGGACAAAAATTACCATGGGGAAATAGTTTTTACTTTTTGTAATGACACATCCACTCCCAGTCTTTATTCAAACCTAATTTAATGGTGACCAGTTTGAAAATTAATTCCAATTCTGCAGTTTCTCATTGGAGTCTGTTTTTGAAGTTTTTTATTGGAGAATTGCAACTTTTAGGTCTGAAATTGAGTGACCAGGGAGGTTGAAATGTTCTCCGACTGGTTTTTAAATGTTATAATTCTTGACCTCTGATTTGTGTCCATTTATTCTTTTGCGTAGAGATTTTCCAGTTTGGCCAATGTACATGGCAGAGGGGCATTGCTGGCACATGATGGCATATATCACATTGGTAGATGTGCAGGTGAACGAGCCTCTTATGGTGTGGCTGATGTGATTAGGTCCTATGATGGTGTCCCCTGAATAGATATATGGGCAGAGTTGGCAACGGGCTTTGTTGCAAGGATAGGTTCCTGGGTTAGTGTTTTTGTTGTGTGGTTGCTGGTGAGTATTTGCTTCAGGTTGAGGGGCTGTCTGTAAGCAAGGACTGGCCTGTCTCCCAAGATCTGTGAGAGTGAGGGATTGTCCTTCAGGATAGTTGTAGATCCTTGATGATGCGTTGGAGAAGTTTTAGTTGGGGGCTGAAGGTGATGGCTAGTGGCGTTTGTTACTTTCTTTGTTGGGCCTGTCCTGGAGGAGGTGACTTCTGGGTACTCTTCCGGCTCTGTCAATCTGTTTCTTCACTTCAGCAGGTGGGTACTGTAGCTTTAAGAACGCTTGATAGAGATCTTGTAGGTGTTTGTCTCTGTCTGAGGGATTGGAGCAAATTAGGTTGTATCTTAGAGCTTGGCTGTAGACAATGGATCCTGTGGTGTGGTCTGAATAAAAGCTTGAGGTATGTAGGTAAGTATAGCGGTCACTAGGTTTCCAGTATAGAGTGGTGTTTATGTGACCATCGCTTATTAGCACTGGATATGAAACCCATTGGCTCTCCCAGTTTGCTCCTGCCATGGAAGGATAAACCAGAGGGTCGGCCTATCATTCATACAGCGTGCACTCCAAAAATTAAAAAAGAGAAGAGTGTTTTTCCATTTGACCAGCATTAAAAAAAAAGGAGGAGGAAAAAAAACAAAGAAAAAAATAGTTGTCCCTCTTGTGAAAAATTGGTGTGATCATAAGTAGTTTGAGATGGGCCCTTTTTAAACAGGGTCAGGGGGTTCAGCACTTTCTAGTTTTAAAATAAAACACTTTATCATCATAAATTCAATCTGTGAATGGATTTCAGAGTTAAAGAAAGCAAGGTCCCAGGGAAACTAAAGGGAGCCTGGGCTGGCATGTAAGCCTTCCTCCACAGCTGTCCCAACCTACCCTGGGGTTGACTTGCAACACCTGTGCTGGGCTGCTAGCACACAGTTCTGTCAACGTACAATCTGGATCCCCAGCACCCCTGCTATTCCAGTCTTGTGCCACTAATTAGAGCTGGTTGAAAAACTGGTTCATTTTCCTCTGGAAAATTTCAAAGAAAAGGAAAATATATATATATATTTTTGTCTAAATGTTCTAAGGAAAACTTTGATTTTTCAGTCGAAGTTCAATACCAAAAAACTCTGTCCAAAACCCCAAATCTCTGTTTTCAGAAAAAATATTTCAGTTTTTCAAAGAAAAAAAAATCTGTGAAAATCAGATACTAGTATAGCTGAAAAATCAATTTTTCATCAAGAGATAATTTTCAAGGGAAAGTTTTCAGCCACAGAACTCCTACTTCAAGCAGCTCCCAGAAGCAGTGGCATGTCCCCCCTCCAGCTCCTATGCGGAGGTGCAGCCAGGCAGCTCTGTGCGCTGCCCTGTCCTCAGGTGCCGCCCCTGCAGCTCCCATTGGCCATGTTTCCCAGCCAAAGGGAGCTGGGGGGTTAGTGCTTGGGGCGGGGGCAGCGTGCAAAGGCCCCTGGCTGCCCCTACTCATAGGAGCCAGAGAGGGGACACGCAGCTGCTTCTGGGAGCCGTATGGAGCCACAGCACACGTGGAGTGGGGCAAGCCCTTGGCTGGAGCGCTGGAGCGGGGCAAGCCCTGGCGGCAGCTCAAGGGCCGGATTAAAACATCTAAAGGGCCGGATGTGGCCTCCGGGCCATAGTTTGCCCACCCCTGCTCTAGAGGTCCACTTGAAATCTCAGCAGTGTGCAACAGGGGTATGTTAAACCCCTTCAATGAGTCTGGAGATCCCTGAAATAGATTCAATCCACCACACACACGTGCATGCAGACACAGAGATTCTGATCTCACTCATGGTACTGAAATCAGGAGTAACCCCATTTACGTCAGTGGGTTTACACAGGTGTAAGAACAGTGAAAGGAGAATCAGAGCTGCCGAGCAGAAATAGCACAGAAGTTTCCTTTTCAGCATCACTTGAGAATGAATCATCATCGGCAGGGCCAACGCACTTTGAAGAGTGACATTTACCTCTTTATTATTCTGAGGAAAATGCTGAGGCAGTTATTGTCAAGGAAAAACATCTGGGGTGGGAGGAACAATAATTACCAATTTCTATACATCCAGAATCCCGTTACAGGGTCTAGTGACAACATAAAGAACTGGAGCCAGAACTCAAATCCCCAGAACCCTGCAAGGAAATCAGTGATGGAAGGGACCCATCGAGTTCCCAAATCCTTCCCCTGGTCACATGGCAGGACTGTTCCCCAGGGTCTGTCTCAGTCTAGTTTCAAACATGCCAGTTAATGAAGCTCCCCCATTTCCCTAGGAAGACTACCCACTACTCTCTGGCAGGCCTACCTGGGGAGCAGAGAGGGTGGATATTTTTGGATATTCAGAGTGGAATAGCCTTTGCTCACTTTCATCCCCTTACTCCCAAATTACAGCACCCTCGTCCCATCTAACAATTCCCCCGGTTGCTGTTTTCACCACCACCTCCAAGCTCCCCTGTAGGTGCTATTAGGCCAAAGCATATATGTTTAGGTCTGTCAGACATCCACCCTGCAATCCTCATTGTTGCTCCTCTGAATTCCCCTCCAGGATGGAGGGCAGGAATTCAGGAAGCTCAGGAAGCAGAGACTGAGGATCATCTTGCAGGAGGCACGTGATTAAACCCCATCTCCTTCCCTCCCCACCTCTCCTCCGAGAGCAGACAGGCCAGAGAGACCCTGTACTGGAGCAATGATGGATATTCTCTCTCCTTCCAGCCAATAGGTGATTGTTTTTTAAGTGATATGGTAAAAATGCCAACCAACGTCCCTGTCTGTACTACAGCAACAGCAACGTCATACAAAAGTGGCAGGGCTTAAGCCCAGCAGAGGATCCAGAGCTCTTCCGCAGAGAAGTCCCAAACTCAGGGAGGGGGTAGGATCCTGCACAAAGACAGCAACTTATGCTGACTCATGCTGGCAGGAGCTCTTGTTAGCTCCATCCAGGATATAAGCACACTGAAAGTGATCTCTGTGGCAGAGATCATTAGAGGCTGGCATGGAGGAAGTGCTGTGGGGCAGCCCTGGGAACAGGCAGACAGGAGGGACACAGCTTAGACTGAGGGTTATGTTTGGTTATTGGAGTTATCAGTAAAGCAACTCCAGGAGGAGGATAAGTTCGGGCTATCTAGGGCGTGAATGTCACGTGCTCACACGTTTAAACATGACTATATCCAGACCAAGTGATAATATATGGGCTTTTTCCTTGACGTTATAGGCAAGACAACACACACATAAGCATCAATAAAAATCTGTGTTTTAGCCAAGGTGTCTGTCTCTGACGGTCAAAGCATGGTTCTCTGACATAAGAGGTCTGGTTGGCTTTAGCAACACCAGGAAAGGGAAAAACAAAACAAAACACCAAAACGCACACATCATAGGGTGGCTTAGGTCTCAGTCATGTTTTTGTAGTGTAGATGGGACCGGAGAGAAGGCCCACTTACCCTACCATCTTACCTGAAGCTATTTTACGCCCAGTTTGAAAATCCTTCATACTAACTTGATCCAGACACAGGTTCGGTCCAGATGAGGCTGGTACAGAGCAAGTCTGATCCCAATTTAGAGGATGTGATCTAGCCTAGGTAAAGCTCGAACCTCAATTCTCATTCATCTGAATGGTCAGTCCTGAGAAAACCTCCCCCTTTCAGGCCTCGTCTCCAGTGGGGCTGAGGGAATGAAAAAGGTGTTTCTTAGCTCGAATCAGCGAACAGGAGGTAAAATTCTAGCGACAGTGAGACAGTTTCTAGTGATCACACAAGTTAGCAAGTCCAAGTACAGACTGTGGCAGAGCCTAAGGTTACTTCAATCTAACAAACCTTCTTCCGAGTGCAGACACACACCTCAACTCTGCACTACTCAAACTAAGTTAGGCTACATCTCCACCACAATCAGCGGTGTCACTGCAGTGTGTGTAGTGTAACCCCACCCAGGATCCCGGGTAATTTCTTAAGCAGCTAGCCTGCACTGCAACCCATGTGTCACGGCCACTGGTATCCCAGCTAAGTCAGAACTAGCTCGGTCATGTCTCCACATGGTGCAATCGCCCCTCTGATTGCCATGCAGACTTATCCTTGGTTCAAACCAGCCTCAAGCCAGGTCGAAAGCCAGTTTGGCTAACGTGGCTGCTATAGACCCATGCACCTGAGGCTAGAGTGGCAAAAGAAAAGATTCCAGGCAGATAGATGCGCGTGCATACACACGCACGTGCACCCCCCCCCCCCAAGGAATTCTGATACCATCGTGGTAACCATGAGAACAACGCTTGAGCACTTCCAACAGGGCCGCAGCCGCGGCTCAGAGTACGGCAGACCAGCCAGACACCTCTTATAATTGACAGTGATTGCTGATGGGTCACAAAAGGACACTGCCTTTACAAAACAAACCTTCCAAGAGCATTAGAAAGGCCGTCAATCTCTTGCAGGTGTGAGGAAGCTGCACTCAAATGAGAAACAGCAGCAGCAGCATCCAAAATAAGGTCCCTAGCCCGAGAGATCTGCAGGGCTGAGGGGCACCCACTGATGAGATAAAGCACTCCAATCCAGTCTGGTTGTTTGACACATATGGACAGCCACGTGTCTAGCTGACATCTCCCATGTCCCAGAGGCAGCGTGTATAAACTAAGCCCAGCCTGTTTGTATCCAAAGGACTTGGGTGACCATCAAAGCTGTGACCTCATAACTGGACTGGTTGGTAGCAGTCACCAGAACTCAGATCGACAATACAGCCTTCGAACAGATATTGGCCCAGATCTTCCAAGGGTGCGGTGGTGCATTATCGATTTTACAGATGGTGAAACTGAGGCACAGAGAGCTGAAGTACCTTGCATGAGCTCACGCAGTAGGTCAGAGGCACAGCCAGAAGCCAAATCCAGAAGCCCTGTCCTGTAATCACAGAACTATTCTTCCTGCCAAGTCAGATTCCTTAGTGGCGCACAAACCTTGAGAGCATGAGCATGGAGGGCAGCATACAAGCAGGTCAGGTGCTTTTCAAAAATCTTGGGGGCTCCAAGGAAACTTTAAAACTATTGACTCAAGATCTGTCTTTCTGAACATGTTCATATTCATTTAGTCTCCCATCAGTTGTGCTTTCTCTTGAATCTGGAGGCTTTTGAAAGCAATTGGACAATGTATGAATAACGTACATTCTCTTGGAAGCTTGAGGGGGCTAGCTACATGAACGAGACCTAGCTTGCAGGGATGTCAATCATTAATGTGTATATGAAAGTGTTGGGAGATCCTCGGCTGGAAGATGCCAGAGCCATGCTGAGCCTTACCCCAGCACTGTGTGCCTGGCATCATCCTTTGACATCATCCTTTGATGAGCTGGGATTGGTGTATTTCTTGACATCATGCTGCAAAAGATAAAGGGGCGGGGCTTCAATTCATAAAAAGAATGGCTGCAGAGCCAATCAAGTGTCTCCTAATGGTCTGAAAGCCCTGGTTACCGTAGCAAAGCAGGCAACGGTACCTTCTTGCAGGCAGCCAAGTTGTCTTGCAGAATAAGCCACGCTGCATCCATAATAAGATTACAACAGCCCCCCTTCCTTCCTCTCACTCCTCACATCCTTTTCATCTGCAATTGGCTATTAATAGAAAATCCTCTGGTGAGGAAAAGGAATTATTTTGGGGGAATGCTGAATTCCCCCCGCCCCAGACCCGGAGCTAAGCAGCAAGTGGGGATGGGTTTCCCGCTCCTCAGCCAAAGGGCTGTGGAGAATTTAGACCGGGGGAAGGTTTGTACATGAAAGGCAAAGAGAAGGTGTGTTTTGGGGGGGTTAACATGACTCTTCTCTAGGTACATCTACACTGCACACGTCTTTAGGCTGCATCCAGAGAACACACTCGCATAGGCCCCCTGGCCCGGGATAAAATAGCAGTGTATCCGATGAGGCACTGCTTAGTTGAATAAAGACCCGCCTAAAGGGTACGCAAGTACCCTCCAACTGGTGGCTTCAAACTACTTGCTTTCAGTCCCCCTTTCTGCGAGAGCCCCCTCACTGATGTCCCCTCCTCCCCCACCCCCAAGCTCAGGTGGCTCCCCCCCATGGAAGCTGCACTCCAGGTAGCATCCATTCACAGGTCTTCCCCCAGCTAGGTCTGGATTGCTGGGCCCTGGCACCAGTGGCTATTTTCAGATAGTGAAGGGTCCAGGACAAGAAGCCAATATGGCAATTGCACAGCAGGGTCCCGGTCCAGGACTGGGGATGTTATGTGCTACGACAATACGGGTCATAACTAACAGCCAGGATTAAAAGAGGCCTCCCTTAACAGACTGCTATTTGACTGCACGCAGCACCATGCCATGCTCTGGCACTGGCTAGTGACACCAAGCACTATCCCATTTGGCCATTCTGACTCAGCCACCATCAGTCCTCACTCTCGGGTTGCCAACTGTCTAATCACACAACCCAAAACACCCTTGCCCCGTCCCTGCCCTGAGGCTCTGCCCCTGCTCCGAGACCCTTCCCCGCTCACTCCATTGCCCCTTCCCTCTGTCACTTGCTCTCCCCCACCCTCACTCACTTTCACCAGGTTGGGGCAGGAGGTTGGAGTGCAGGAGTGGGTGTGGGGTGCAGGCTCCGGGAGGGAGTTTGGGTGCAAGAGGGGGCTCCGGGCTGAGGTAGGGGAGCTGTGGAGTCAGTGCTTGGGGCAGAGTCAGTGCGCTGAGACCCCTTGATCTCCCCCATGGGCCGCAGGGACGGGACAGCCACTTCTGGGAATGGCACAGGGCCAGGGCAGGCACGGAGCCTGCCTTAGCCCCACTTGACTTTTAGAGCCTAAAATCTCCTGGTTTAGCTTCAGTAGCCTCCAGGAGATAGGGCCTGATTTCAGGAGAGTCCTGGTGAAACTGGGAGGGTTGGCAACCCCACCTAACTCTGGGCCCCATGGGGTTAGCAGGCAGGAAAGAGCTACCTGTCTTAATGATGCAAAACAAGCTCTCAGCAGGGGCCAGCACACCACAGGGAGATGGAGGCAGCCAGGCCCCAGCCTCATGGGATCTTCTCCCACACAGCTCTTTAGCTGGAGGCAGATGAGCCTAGCGCATCCTCAGGCCCCTGAGCTCCAGCACCCAACGAATGTTGCCAGCTTGCAGAGAACACAAACACTGGTGCAGCCTGCCCTGCTTCACACTGTGAGGTGTTTATCAGCCAGGCCTTTCATCAGTGGAGGATGGGAAGTGGCCCAAGTTCTCCATTAACCTCAGCAACAGAGGAGGGGAGAGAAGAGTAAAAACCTCCAGGCAAGGAGAGAGGAAGCAGAGAGGGGTGTGCAGGGTCGGGGGAGTGCAGCAAGAATAGCCCCAGCCCGATTCCCTGCCTCAACTTCCAGCTGGTGAACGCCCATTGGCAGCTATTCTAGTTCTGCCCACGTCAAGGGCGCGAAGAGACTGATAGTCTGCCCCCCAGTGCATTCCCCACTCCCAGGCCAATGCAGGTGGCCTCCAGGGCCTTGTCCAGGCTCAGTGTCAATGACTCAAGTCAGGGGTGGCCAACCTGTGGCTCCGGAGCCATATGCGGCTCTTCAGAAGTTAATATGCGGCTCCTTGCAAAGGCGCCAACTCTGGGGCTGGAGCAACAGGCGCCAACTTTCCAACGTGCCGGGGGGTGCTCACTGCTCAACCCCTGGCTCTGCCACAGGCCCTGCCCCCACTCCACCCCTTCCCGTCCCCTCTCCTGAACCTGCTGTGCCCTCACTCCGCCCCACTCCCCAAAGAGCTTCCTGCATGCCACGAAACAGGTGATCAGGAGGGAGGGGGAGGTGCTGATAGGCGGGGCTGCCAGTGGCGGGGAGGTGCTGGGAGCTGGGGAGCTGATAGGGAGCTGCTGACATATTACTGTGGCTCTTTGGCAATGTATATTGGTAAATTCTGGCTCCTTCTCAGGCTCAAGTTGGCCACCCCTGACTCAAGTAATGGGGCTTCAGTAAATCACTGCCCCTAGGAGACAGCCCCACAGATCTCAATCCCAACCTGTTTTTCCTGATATTCGGCTTACCTTTTTCCATTCCTCAGGGCCTGCTACATAAATGCAGCCACTGGACACCAGCCTAGTGGTGTCAGAGAGCAGGTGGGCCCCACATCACACATGGTGCTCCAAAGGGAATTTAAAAGGACAGAGTTTTTCCACCCCACCCAGCCCTTCCAGGCTTCTTCATGCCCTACGGGAAACAGCTCATTGCAGCCCTTGCTCTCACTGCCAATTGAGATGAAGTGTTATTGTAATGCAGGCATCTCTCTATTTGGCTGAGACTGGACAAACTCATGTCACACAGGCAAAGCCCGAGACTGGACAAGATGAAGGCAGTTATTTGTTTCATAAATATGAGAGCGTATAACACGCACACATAGGGTCACAGAGGGATGTACACTATGGACCAAAACTTGTAAGTGGGACAACAGCTCAGGTGCTCAGTCATTTCCCAAGATGGGGGCTGGTGGTCTCTGATCCTAGTCCTTAGCAGACAAGCATCCACAACCCAAAATTTGCACAATTTGCTCAGGAGAAGGCAAAACTAGCAGAGGTGCTTGCAGGTGAGGAGAGAGGTGCATTGACAAAGCTGTATGTCACCTCGGGGCTAGAGCAGCAGGAGGCGCTGCGGGTCAGGACTGAGGTGCACTGACAGCGCTGAGCCAGGTAAGGATGGAAGCATGTACAGCATCTGCCTTTACCACCTGGGCCCAGCCAGAGCGATCAGTCTCGCTGTTCTTTATACGACAAGAGAAATCAAATGCAACTGCTTGCTTTGTGCATTTGCAGCCATAGCACCTTGTACTGTAGTCCTGCCAGGTCTCACAAGCTAAGCAGGGTCAGGCCAGGTTGGTACTTAGACCGGAGACTTCCCAGGAGCAGGTAGGTGCTGCAGGAGCAATGGAGGCAGTTCAATAGGTGGCACTTCTTATGCTGATTGGCCAGTCTCATAATGCAAAGTTTTCAAAAGAAACAACATTATACCACTGAAATCCACATGGTCTCCTACACAAAGTTGTCCAGACAACCCCAGATTACTCCACCAACGTGCCACCACTGGGAGCTATCAGCTGTGACAATTAGAGCCGCTTGAAATTTTTCATTTGACATTTTTTTCCAATGAAAAATGTTTTTCCCCCACCAAATGGCCATGTGCGGTCTTTTGCAACTAGGCTGGGGCAAGTTTTCACTAAAACTTAACATTCTGCTTGACCAGTTGTAGTTTTTCAGTTTTTGGCTGCTGTTTGTGAGGCACTGGATTATCCCCTCCACCCTGATGGAGATTTCAGCAGCCCATCCCCCAGAGAGGCAGAGCAGGGAGGAGTGGAGTTCACACCTGCAGAAGCTACCCTGCATAGGGCCCAGCCAACACCACTGGACCTGTCCGTCCGCACCAGTCGGCGCCTTCTGAGCTTCTGCTAGTGCAGGCAGAAAACAACAGGCAGCTTTGACTGCATCAGGGAAGCAGGGCTGGGTCCGAAGGAGAAAGAGAGCTAAGGCGGGGCCTATCAGGAGCTCACTGGGCTTTTGTTTGGGTCGATTCAAATGCTTGGGTCGGAACACCCAGTCGAAAAGGGACCCTGGTGGCTCCAGTCAGCACTGCTGACCAGGCCATTAAAAGTCCGGTTGGCAGCGCAGCGGGGCTAAGGCAGGCTCCATGCCTGCCGTGGCTCCATGTGGCTCCAAAAGCAGCACCATGTCCCTCCTCCGGCTCCTAAGTGTAGGAACCCCCGCAGCTCCCATTAGCCAGGAACCCATTAGCAGGAAGCTGCAGGGGCAGTTCCTGCAGAGGGGACAGCACGCAGAGCCACCTGGCTGCACCTCCGTGTAGAAGTTGGAGGGGGGACATGCTGCTGCTTCCAGGAGCTGCTTGAGGTAAGCGCTGCCTGGAGCCTGCACCCCAAATCCTCTCCCATGCCCCAACCTCCTGCCCCAGCCCTGATCCCCCTCCCACCCTCCAAACCCCTCAGTCCCAGCCTGGAGCACCCTCCTATATCCCCAACCCCTCATCCTCAGCCCCACCCCAGAGCCCACTCCCCAGCCAGAGCCCCTCATGCACCCCCTAAACACTAACCCCCTGCCCCAGCCCGGAGCCCCCTCCTGCACTCCAAACCCCTCCGCCCAAGCCCAGAGCCCCCTCCTGTACTCCAAATCCCTCATCCCCGGCCCCACACCAGATCCCCCCCAGCCCAGAGCCCATGCCCCCTCCCACACCCCAACCCCCTGCCTCAGTCCAGAGCCCCCTCCTATACCCTGAATTCCTCATTTCTGGCCCCATCCCAGAGCCTGTACCCCCAGCTGGAGCCCTCACCCCCTACCGCACCCCAACCCCCTACCCCAGTCCAGTGCAAATGAACAAATGACTGAGGGTGGGGAGAGCAAGCGACAGAGGGAGGGGGAAGATGGAGTGAGCGGGGGAGCCCTCAGAGAAGGGGCAGGAGCGGGGCAAGGGTGTTCGGTTTTGTACAAGTAGAAAGATGACAACCCTATCTGAAATCTAGTCAGTCTGTGTTTGGGCAAGAGCTAAACTTTAATAACCACAGTTGGAGGCAGATGCACTCCAGAGTGGGGTCAAGGAAATCGCAGAGCAACTGGCCCCTTGGCAAACCTGGGACTAACATTTCCAGGGGCAGAGAAGGGCTGATGTTTCTTAGCTATTGGTCACACGCAGCCCAGCATTAGAGCAAGGCCTCAGAGAGAAGAGCTTATGAAAAAAATGTCGTAGACAGCCCCCCTCATCCCAAAGCCCTTTCTGAATCACACCTAGGAACCATTCTAATCCCCAGCGGAATGCAGTCACCCCTGGGGTGGGGCTCAGCAGCTGTTTGACAGGACACAGCGACACCATGTAATCGTTTAGAGTGAAGAATATTGGATCCAATGGGAATTAGAGGGGAATTTTAGGGACGCAGAATATAATGTGCGCTGTAATTTGGCCAGGACATCAGGATGACCCAATCCTACTCCACTCCTATGATATCTCTGAAGACCAGTGGGCAAACATTTGAAAGACTGATTTCCTGTGCATGAATAAAATATAGCAGGAAATAATAATTTCTCTTAGATATACTTATCTGGCCCTCATTCCCATAGCATGTAAGTATCTCAATCTTTAACACCTCTGTGAAATAGGGAAATTGAGGTACAGAGCAACTAAGCGAGTTGCCCAAGGCCACACAGGAAGTTTGTGGCAGAACAGGAAATTGAACCCAGGTCTCCCAAGTTCCAGATAAGCACCCTTGCCCCTGGACCATTCTCACCTCCCCCCGCCTATGGCACTATCAAGTACTGTCTACTTTAGTCATGGAGTTGCTTCTGGGGAGCTTGGACCAGCGGAGCAACAGCCTTAGAAGGCTGAGGACACAGCCTCTCAGGAGCAGGCTGAGCCAGACGGCACGATATACAGTTGCTCAGTATGATTAGGCCTCTCTAAGGACCCAGGGAATGTCTGACAAGCAGGATGGCTGGGATTGAGGGGAAGTGGGAGGAAAGCATGGGAAAGGGGTGCTTCAGACAATCTGGATCACAAAACATTACTGAGTTTTCTCCCTCCCCTTGGCAATTGCCCTGGCCAGCTCCTCTCCCTGGTTCAGGTCATGTGACACCACTGTGACAACCCCAACAGTCTCTCACATGGAAAAGATTAGGAAAGTATGTAATGTGCTTGTAGCTGTCTTGCAATGGGACATAGCAGCTGGAGAGGAGGAGGAAAGCTAGTATGAGCCACGAGTGTGAAAAGGTGATATCCCTTTAAAAGCAAAGCAGGCTGGGAGCCATCTCCATGATATAAACATCAGAGTGTTAGAGGAATGCCAGTGGGACAGGCAGTAGTGGAGGAAACACCTACAGGAACTGCAGTAAAGGGGGCATGGGAACCCAGTTTAGAAGAATGGGGTGTGCCTGGTTTTCCCCTGTCTTTTATTTGGTTTTTATTTTATTGTTGTGATTATTTTTTTCCACTATCATAAAGGATTCTGCTTTGCATCCCCAAGTTTATGCTCTGGGATGTGGACAGTCCCATGTTACAGCCAGCAAGCATTCCACAGGCCAATGGTGGTCTTTAGGCCATAGCCTGGGAACAGCTGTGTTACGAAATTTGACATGCCATGCACACAGGTGCCTTGCAGGCTAAAATAACGTCCCATGTAACCTCACAGGCAGCATCCTCAATGGAACATAACCATCACCTTAGAGAAACTCTGCCAAGGAGACCCAGTCCTTCCCTTTATCTCTGGGCCTTGTGATATACGGATGCAATAGCAAGCCCTACATGATATTCATGCGATGATAGGATATTATATTGGCCGTGCAGCAGCTGTAGAACGAACTCAGAGACAGATAACCAGCTCATCTGTATGCTAATAAACCTGCCAAGATAGGAACATTGCTCTGCTCCTTATACAAAGGCACGGAGATCTTTCTTAAACAGGATTACAACTTCCCCAGATCATTAGCACGCACCCACCCACCCACAAACACATACACACACACACCTCACTCTGACAGAAACCCCACCCAGTGAAAGGTGAATGAAAAGGCACTCGACCTGCCCAGACCTGAGCGCAGGCCCTCAGGGCTCTGTGCTTCTCCCACAGCTGTGATCCCAGAACACTATGGTGCAGTGCGTGTTGTGGCGGTTTTCTCAGAGCTCCCTTGAGTTGATGAGTGTCAAATTAGGTCTGTTTTAACGTGTGTGTTCTCTTGAAACCATCACCGCGTTTGTGTCTCGAGGTGCCGCTGAGAGCATCTTACTAATTGGAGAACAAAATGGACAGCACCCAAGTGCCACCCTGCTTGCACTGCGGTAGCATTCACCAAGAACATCAGCTGGAGCAGGGATGGGAGAGCAACCAGGGTCTACGCCAGGGTCTGATCCTGCAGACCACGTAATCTTAACTTTACTTATGGGAGTCATCCTGTTGAACTCTGTGTGATGATTCACATAAGTAAAACTGCTCAGGTATTTGCAGCAGGGTTACCACCTGGATGATATTTGACCAGCCTGGCTGGGTTTTTTTATGAATTTGCCAGTTGCATGAAAAATAATTTAATCTGCCAGGTTTTGGGTTTTTTACGTGAGTCTAAAGATTTGCATTATTCTCACAATACACTGGGATATCTAATGTTAAAAGTTTCTGTGTCCAGCTAAAGATGCTGCAGCGTTCCCACTTCCGCAGTTTAAGCATCAACAGATCAAAACTGTTGAAAATACAGCAGCTGTCTGTCCACCAACATGCAAGCACACCATGCACGTGAGAGAGAGAGGGTTTGAGTCACACAGAGGAACTGCAGTGGCTTTGCTGCCCTTCAGCACTCATGCACTTGCGCACGGTGAGGGAAGAGCCTAGATGTGGCCCTCAAAGTATTCCCACTGGTAGCACAATGCTGGTGGAGTAGATAGAAGCCAGCAGGAGTTTTAGCCGGGTATTTATTTGCATGTCCGACTGTAGTTTAGCTTTACAGCTGAAAGGCAGCAGTGGAGAGAAATGCCACGTACTGAAAGAGACGCATTGGCACAGACGCTATACACCCACCAAAAACCCTTTGAGTGTCATGATGATGATGTGAAGCAAGAGCACGAGAATAAGCCAAACAACAAGAACACTGGGCCGGGATCTCCCATGCGGCAGGGTAACAGTACTATTGCTGCCCATGGTATAACAGCAGGGCTGAATCCAGCCGTGATCTCACATGGGCACTGTGTGTTCCATCCCCAAGGATCTCAGAAGGCTCTGCCCAGGGAATTGATTCCCCCTCCCCTGAGGAACATACTCGCCCTTTAGCCTCTTCCAGCAATGGGAGAGAGGAGTTTGGGACAGGAAGTGAAGAGGAATGCTCCATACAGCTGAAATAGCAGGTGGAGCTTTAGGCCAATGGACTGGTCCATGATGCCTCCATCACCCACTTATTAAATTTTCAAACAAGCAAATTCCTGCTTTCTCCCATGCTGCCCCTCACACCTGAGAGGAGCTCCAGGTAAACATCTGCAAAACTAGCTCCCTATCCTGCTTCAAACCCCTCCTCTGAACTCCCCTGCACCATGATGCCTATAAAAACCTTGACCACAGCGAGGCTGCTGCTGGACTCTGACCACCACCCATCACGGTGATCAACGCTATCTCACCGTTTCCTTGTGCTCCCTGTCAGTCAGTCTGTACCCATCTGTAGTTGCTTGTCGTCAAGAGGGGCTGTTTTCCTAAAAGCTGTGCTCTGGGAATTATTTAGGGGCAGGTCTCTGGCCCGTGTTATACAGGAGGCCAGACAAGATGATCACAGTGGTCTCTTCCAGCTTTGGAATCTATGATTGGATGTTTCGAAAGTCTTATACTTAGATTTTAAGTTCCTTGACAGGGACCATCTTTTTGTCTGGTGTTTGTACAGTGCCTAGCACCCGAGACCCTGTCATGTTACAGTAACAAATCAAATAAGCCACAAGTGATGAGAATATCATGCTTCAGCATGGTTTTATAACTCACGAGTAAGGGCAGTACATGGAACAAACATGGCCAAGACAGGGCCAAACATGACCACCCAGGAGCCACCCCACTAGCTCCTACACCCTAGGCCTCGTTCTGCCCCATCTCTCTTCTCGAACACCCTGCCATGGGGGTCACTACACCTCAGGGTCCTCCACACTCCATGCAGGGAGGGGGCTGTTTCTCCACTGTCTCCATAGAGAGATTCATTTGGGGAGGTGCTTGTGGTTAGCACATGCTTTTGTAAACAGGCGAGAAAGCCACCCTGAGCAGGATTTGGACCACATGGGGACCCCTACATACAATCACAGAATTGTAGGGCTGGAAGGGAGCTCCAAAGATCATCTAGTCCAGCTCCCTGTGCTGAGGCAGGATCATGTAAACCTAGACCATCCCTGAGAGGTGTTTGTCCAACCTGCTCTTAAAACCCTCCAATGATGGGGATTCCACAACCTCCTGTGAAAGCCTATTCCCAGAGCTTAACTACTCTTAAAGTCAGACAGCTTCTCCGAATATCTAACCTACATCTCCCCCACTGCAGATTAAGCCCATTGCTTCTTGTCCTACCTTCAGTGGACATGGAGAACAACTGACCCCCATCCTGTTTATAACAGCCCTTAATGTATTTGAAGACTGTTATCAGGTCCCGCCTCAGTGGTCTTCTCTCAACACTAAACATGCCCAATTCTTTTAAAACCTTTCCTCACAGGTCATGTTTTCTAATCCTTTTATCATTTTGGTTGCTCTCCTCTGGACTCTCTCGAGTTTGTCCATATCTTTCCTAAAGTGTAACGCCCAGAACTGGATACAGTACTCCAGCTGAGGCGTCACCAACATTGATTGCAATGAGACAACTGCCTCTTGTATCTTACGTATAACATTCCTGTTAATACACCCCAGAGTGGTATTAACCTTTTTGACAACTGCTTCACACTGTTGACTCGTATCCAATGTGTGATCCACTATAACCCCACCCCAGATCCTTTTCAGCAGCACTACTGCCCAGCCAGCTATTCCCCATTTTTTACATGTGCGTTTGATTTTTCCTTCTTAAGTGAAGTACTTTGCCCTCGTCTTTACTGAATTTAATCTTGTTGAATTCAGACCAATTCTCCAATTTGCCAAGGTCATTTTGAATTCTAATCCTGTCCTCCCAAGTGCTTGCAACCCCTCCCCACCTTGGTGTCATCCACAAATTATATAAACATACTCTCCAACCCATTATCCAAGTTGTTAATGAAATTATTGACTAGAACCAGAGCCGGGACAGACCCCTATGGGACCCCATTAGATACACCCTCCCAATTGTGCACCCACCTTATAGTAATTTAATTTGGACCACATCTCCCTAATTTGCTTATGAAAATATCATGTGGGACTGTGTCAAAACCCTTAGTAAAAATCAAGCTATATCATGTCTACTGCTTCCTCCCTATCCACTAGATCATTAACCCTGTCAAAGAAGGAAATTGGGTTTGTTTGATAATGATTTGTTCTCCATGCTGGCTATTCCTTATCCTCTAGGTGCTTACAAACTGATTGCTTAATCATTTGTCCCAGTGTCTTTCCAGGTATTCAAGTGAGGCTGACCAGTCTATAAATCCCCAGGTCCTCTTTGTTCCCCTTTTGAAAGATAGGCAAACATAGTACCTTTCTCCAATCCCCTGGGACCTCACCCATTCACCAGGAGTTCTCAGAGATAATCGTTAACAGTTCCAAGGTTTCTTCAGCTAGTTTCTTAAGTACCCTAGGATGACTTTCATCAGGTCCTGCCAACTTGAACACATCTAACTTATCTCAATATTCTTTAATCTGTTCCTCCCCTATTTTGGCTTGTGTTCTTTCCCCCTTGTTGTTAATATTTATTGTGTTAAATATCTGATCACAATTTACTATTTTAGTGAAGACTGAAGCAAAAGAGGTGTGGAATATGTATCACATTTCCACTGACAACAGTCCCTGGGGAAATTAAGCAGGCTGTATACAGCCCTGGACAGTTTCCTAAGTCTGCTGGGAAAGACAGGGTTAAGAATCAGAGTCTCACAGCTCTCATTTGTCAGCCAGAAAGCTGATCAAAGTCTCTCTTCATTCCAGCTGATTTTTACTAGTCTTCTACTGGGACAACTTCCCTGTAACCTTCCCAAAGCTCAAACATGCTCAGCTATGCAGTGTTTGGTGGGGGGAGGAGGAAAGAGAAAGTGCAGTGCATTCTGGGACTTGTCACGGGGATATATGAATATGCACCAAAAGAAATTACACCATGCAGAACAAGTAGGAGACAACATGGGAGCAGAGAGGGAGACATATGCAGGAGGGAGGAAGAAAGACACACATACACACAGGGGCAGGGGAGAAAAGTCACACACACACACAGGGGAGGGGGCTTACAATTCCTGTGTGTTATAAGCAAGTCTCATGGGCTTGTTACACCTGGCGTATGGGAGAAAAGTGGACCAAAGAAAGCCAGAGAGAGCACTGTGGAGACAGCTACACTAGGGAAATGTCCCTCTCTTGCCCACAATGGCTCAGCTCCCCCAGTGTTATCACCTTCAAGAGCCTGGTGCAGATAGGCCATGTGGGGCTTCCAGAGCCATTGGCCCAATCCCACTCAGAGCAGGCCTGACCCACACGATGGTGGCAGCAGAAAACCCATCTACACATGGGATCCACCCCCATGCTGCCAACCCCTGTGGAGCCAAATCAGTGAGTGAGAGTGCGATTTGGGGGTACCGGTCCCAGTGTACATCTGTTTTCTGTCCCCACCACGTCCGTCCATCTGGGTCTCTCTTTCTATACCCAGCTCCACCTTCCGAGTACCTTTCCAGAAAATTCACTTACGGGAGATGAGGCACATCACCTATTGCTAGCAACCACACAGAGCTCCCCATTCACAGATTCCAAAGCCAGAAGGGACCATTGTGATCATCTGGTCTGACCTCCTGTATCAAAAACCACTTCTCCCTTGTCAGCTGTAACATGTGCAAGTTCAAAGCATGGCCTTTCAGCATAGGCCTTTTCACCTGGAGACCTCAGAGCAGAGGTCAGCAAGCATGATCCACATCAATAAAAGGGAAACTGAGGCACATACAGGCCACATAGCAAATCCGTGTCAGAGCTGGGAATAGAACCCAGAGCCTCTGATTCCCAGCCTGATCCCGCCACTGAGCCATGCCACCTCCCTAACACAGAGAAGGACTGAATGAGACTCAGCACATCTCTTTGTAGTCTCTCCCATTCTCCACCTCTTCTGTATATCCCCCTCGTGCCCTGGTCACAGGTGCCTGCTGCACAGGCCAGACAGACATACTGCACCCCATGTGGCAGAAAGAGCTGCCAACCAGTACTGAACTATGACAGATGCACCCGCAGACCTCCTGAAGGATGAGCTGCTTGGAATTACTGAGCAGAAATTTCTCATAAAACTTTACAGGCGGCCTTGGCTCAGAGAGAGAGAGAAAAATCCACAGCCCTGAGGGGCATGCTTGCTTTACACTTTAATCAATGACAGTGACCCACTTACAGTTCTCCTCAAAGACATGGATTCTCCCGCCTGGGTCACGTGCCCAGTAGGAATTTGCTCTGACAACGCTGCGTCTACGGCCCCATGTGCAGTGAACAAGCCCTGCACCTCGGGAGCATGCAGTTCAAACCCTGCCTGCAGGCTCCAAAGAGAGGGAGCTGCCCATGGGGCACAGCTGCACCCCACAGAGTCACACTGCCTCAGCTCAATATAGGTCAGGCTGGATTGGCAGGGAAAGCTGTAAGATGGCATTGGATTGGTGCACTGGATTGGTGGGGGACCCACCAAAGGCTGCATGCTGTCCAAAGACTTGAAGGGATGAGTATTCCAAAGAGTTGTTTTCTCTACAGGGTGGAGGAGAGGCATTCAAAGCCCCTAATTTAATCACAGGCTGAGAATGGCACATGACTGGGAACATACCGTCCCCTCCCCATTTCTACCTCACCTCACCTGTATCTCGTCACACGGGGTTGCAATAACATCCTCACCATGTTCTACCAGCATAAAGAACCCTCCCAAACTGGCCACATAGAGAGTGAATTCACTCTCCGAGTCCCTGGGTGATGCTAGGGTTCCTGCTCAGAACAATACATTCATTGCACTCGAACAGAAAGGGGAACTGCGCAGCTATCCACAAAGAGGCGCAATAACCCAACAACCAGCCGCAAGCACCTCATCACCCGTGGGTTGAACATTTCAGGCACCCCTGTGATTTAACAGAGAGGGTTTCTACATTCGTTCCCTCGCTCCGTTCCCAATCCCAGAGCACAGTCAGCATTCCTAGAATAAACATAAAACTAGAGGTCGAGCTAAACCATGCTTACACAGCCTGACCCGAAATCAGGGAATCCACATTCCAAGCAGCTCAACAATCAAAGACAAGGTTTCATTTCACAGAATTTAATGCCACATTTTTGCTGATCTGCACCGATTTTGCCTTCCTAAATTTCACTTTGTGCAAAATTTTGCACTGAAAACACAGAAAAATAGTTTGAATTTCTGTTTGTTTTTAAATGCAGAACTTCAAAATAGCCTCATCCACAAGAATCAGCCCATTTTCAAGTTGATAGCTAAACGTGAATAAAAGCACACAAAGAACCTTAAAAAGCACCATTTCTGAGCTTTGCATTTGACCCATAGCATTCTGCACCTCTATTTCCAGTACTCCCTTCCTGTGGGTTTTAGAGATCTAGTCATTTATCATCAGGACCCATTATTATTCACACTGCAGTAGCACCCATAAGGCCCTAATCAGGATTGGGATCCCTTCGCACCACTGAAAACCTGCTTGCTCCTAAAAGCGTGAATGTACATGTTGCCTTTGGCTAGAGAAAGAGACTCAACGGTCACGAACAACAAAGACAGACTCACCCTGTCTCCGATGGCAACTCCTGGCTCTTTAACTTCTGTTCAGGCACCGTTCAGAACCTGGGAGAGAGAGAGAGTAAAAAAAAATTATCCGAAGGGTCTTCTCAAAAATGATCAAAATCATGGATGCTGTGAAGTGACATGAAATGAGCATCGCTCATTTCATCATGAGCTCACTGGTGTCTTAGTGATTTGAGCACTGTATTCAATTCTATAAGAATTGGTTCATTTATGCGCACTCTACTCTGAAACAGGTCTAGATGAAACAGCACCTTCTAACTGAGCAGGTCTGCTCCCTGTGTATTCAGAAACAGAACTGCTAATCTGAGTGATAAAAGCCCGCCTTTACTGCAGGCAGCCCTGCAGAACCAACACTGCTGGGAGAAAGTGAACTGGATACTTTCCTGGCTTGCACAGTGAATCATTAACCAAGTTCTAATTTCATGGCCATCTGTGCAGTGCCGTTGTCTTATAACCCTCAGTTTCACCTGTACAACCCCACTGAAGACAACAGAGTTGCCCAGGTGTTGCTGAGGACAACATTTGGTCTGCAGTTTTTATTCTAAATGATAATGCATGAGCAACAAAGAACCCAGCTGGACTCGCAGATGTCAAAGGGAGGTTTGCAGGACTGGTAGTTTACTGGAGAACTGAGCATGTTTGATATGAAATGCACTCACAAAACAAACAAGTTCCATAACAGCATGAGCGGTTTTTAGAGTGGTCTTCTCCAAAAAATGACTACATTTTATGGAAGACAAAGATCTGCAAGGTCTGAGGAGCACTTGCATCCATGTAACTGTATGACACACCAGAACAAAATCGGGATGTACACATTACAGGCTCTGAGTAAGACTGGAGAGAAGCTTATGAGGCCCATCTTGGGAATGCTACAGAAGAGCTGGGATAGCTCCTACTTTTGCACAAGAAAGGTCTTTTACAATAAAGGGTTAATTTTCCAATGGGCCTCCAACACATGCATGGGTAAAATTTGTGAGTAGACTCACATGCAAGGCACTAATGCAGATCAGGTAGGATGGCACATAATCCATTGCTCCAGCCACGCAAAGTGCCATTCATATGCACAGAGCCCACAAACAGAAGCATGTGTACTAATGGGAACCCCCTTGAAAAATTTGACCCCCACGACCTAAGCTGCACCAGCTCCAAGTTTCATTTTAATTTAATGAGACCATTTAACTGCATCCAATGTATGCCATACACTTTAACAACCACCTCGCAGACTGACTGAGAGCAGACTTTAGCCCGGTATCATCAGTATAAATCCACAGTTACTTCACTGAAATCAGTGGATGTATACTGGATGCAACAGAGCAGAATTTGGCCTGCTGTCTGCCTTCTGGTGTGATGCAGTCAGGGTCCCACCAAATACAGCCCCATGGAAATGTCATCGGCAACATTCTGGCTGCCACCGCACGGCCACGTTTCAGTCCCATTCAGGCATGGATTGTCTGGTGCCTACCCTCCAAAAACCACACGTGGCACATTCAGTAAGAGAGGATGAATCCTTCCTCCCCCCACGTCAATGACCCATCAGAAGACAGCACCGCCAGCAGAGGCAGGGCTTAACATGTGTTGGGACACAGTTGACTATGGATATGGGGCTCTATGCAGAACAAAAAATAACGCAAAAAAGCTGAGAGAGTTTTACTCAAGCTTCCAAGGAGAGAAATTCACAGATGGGCTAAGGAAAAGCCTGGAAAGTCTCAGTCCCCCAGTGTAACCTTCCCCAGCAACATCTGAGCAACGGAAAGAGAAGGGGCTGGACCGGGAGTGAGAACTCCACCTGAACTACAGAACTCAGACAATAGTGACCCAGGCCTTTCTCCACTTCTGTGTCAGTGCAACTCCTGTGCAACCAGGAGCCCAGCAGAATGACACCAGCGTCCATCTACAGTAAGGCGGGGGCTTGGGCCAGAGGTGGGGAGATCAGGACGGTTTTATACGCTAGGATTTTTTCAAACCCATAATTCCCATGACCGGTAGCCATAGAGTGGAGAAGGCTCAGGCGTTTACGCTGCTCCGTTGTCTAGCTGTGCTCTAAGAGAACCTCCCCACCCCACCCCCCGAGGCTTATGCTACATTATCACCAGTGCATCTGCAGTTTTGGGGAGCGAGTGGTCTGAAGAAGCCTGATGCTAGCTTGGCCAGCGCACCCACTGTACTAGCCATCCAGTCCCTTCAGCCTCCTGAGGGCATGAATGATTGCGAGAGGCAGTTCGGTACCTTGGATAACCACTGGCTCAGGATGCCCAGGCAGTTACACCAGCTACCTTCAGGAGCCAGTCTGTGGAGCGAATACCACTGACTTCATCCAGCCAGAGCGCGATGCTCCCTAGTGGGGCTCTGCCGACATGGTGACAGCCTGACCCACAGCCAGCCCAGCTACTCCTGTTATTAGACCTCTGCAAGCACACACTGCCCTCTGCACTCAGCTGCTTGGGCGTTAGTGAAGTGAACATCAGGGACGAGGCTTAGAGCTCATCAACCTCATTATCAGTGGTGACCTGAACTGGGATTTGAACTCCTGGTTCCAGTAAAAAGATCAATGCGCTATTCCCTGGACAGCAAGCACCATTCCCCAACCCCCCTTTTTTTATTTTTTAAATAAATATTTCCCCGACTGCTTCTCTGCTGCTGGATGCAGATGATCCTCACTGATTTAAATGAGAAACCTCTTAAAAAGGGCCGGACAGATAGCGTTTGCATCCAACATCAAAAGGGATAACGTGCAACAACAGCCTCACTATGTTTACATGAGAAAGCGTCTGGGTGGAGCACTTCTAATGGGACCTCTGGCTCCTGTCTGTGCTTGGAGGAGGTGCACGCTATTGGAAACTCAGGACAACACTGGATTTCTAAGGCAGAGCTGAGCTCTCTTCAAAACTGGACCCTACCTCCCTGCTGGGCAGTTTTGTACCATCCTGTCCCTCCTTCCCCCCACCCCAGAGGGCCTGCCACCCCACACCCAAATATCTTGAGAGGACCCAACCCTTGGTTTCTTGCTTGAGAGGTCAGGAGAATTAAGATGTGGAGACCCAAATTCATCACCAATCAGACTGCTAAGACCCAGCCATTCAGGGCTACCCCCAGCCTCCTGGGATTAGTGGTTAGACATTGAAATTTAGGGACACCTAGATTGTTTCCAGCTTCACCACTGACCTCCTGCGTGGCTTTGGGGAGTAATCAAGGCCTATACTGGCAAGAGCCTTAAATAAGTGAGGCAGCCAAAGAGCTGGGGCTGAAGCAGCCTGTTTCTGATGTGCCACGTGCCCACAGATGCCACCAGCGCGGCCAAGTGGGTGCTCAGCATCTCCAAAAAACAGGTTCTAGGTGTCTAAAAATGGGCCCCCAAGAATGGACACAGACAGAACTGGTGAATACTTGGAAATTTCAAGGTGGAGGAGGGGAACCCGCCATGCCTCAGTTTCTTCATCTGTAAAATGGAGAGGAGAATATTCTATCTACATCACAGGGGAGTCGAGGGTAAATTAACAAGTGTGCACACAGCACTCCAGGAGCCTCAGGCAGAAACAATTCTTCATCATCTCCCTGTGCTTGTGCCCCGCTCCATCAAACACTACGCCTTTGAACTGCTGCCTAACAACGGGACAGAGACAAACCAACTCATTGCACACAGACCCCCACCCCCCAAACATCATTCTGCTAACCAAAGCTCCCTTGTGCTTTCAATTAGACACACACATTTCCCTCCCTTCCTGCCTTATGCAGCTGTGTCAAGTTGTTATCCTGGAGGCTGGCTGAGCTAAGAGATCCCTGTGCATGACTGCTTGGGAAGTGCTTTGGGATGCTTCAGGGTGAGCGTCACTGTATCAGTTAAGACAATATAATTACCTGCCCTAGGACTTTAGCCACCTAGGAAACAAGACCCCCTGCCAGGGTCTCACTATCTTTACTGCCAAGCAGCTCCCTGGACCACTGGTGCTAGCGGCGCTAGGGAGACCCACGCCGGCAGCCGCAAACTGCTGCCATTCAGCTCTTTCCCTCCATCGTGCGGTCTCAGCCAGAGGCGAGCGTTCGCAGGCCTGCCGAGAACGTCCTCATGTGTCGCATGCTGCCATGCCGCCTTAGCAAATAACCAGCCTGCCTCAGCTGCAGACAAGGGGGCTGGAACAATTTGTATAGCGGGGGTGCTGAGAGCCAATGAACCAAACTGGAAACTCTGTATATAATGGAAACCACTTCAAGCCGGGGGGGGGGGGGGCAGCACCCCTAGTTCCAGCACCTATAGCTGGAGGAGGCATACAAGCGGATTGGTGGACCAGCCACTTAAATCCTGGCCAACGGTCACTGCTGGATGGAGAACAATTGAAGCAGGGCTCTGCGTGGCATGCCAAATGCTAGGCGCCATACAACAGACATAAGCAGACCCAGGCACTCACTGAGATCTTGGCCAGTGCACTGTAGAGTAGATGTTTATCACCTTAGCAAAGGACAGGCAGGAGAACAGGGATTTACGCCACCTCCCCTTCTATCAGCCATGGGAGTGGACAATGTAAATGATAGAGAGCAGCACCTCAGCCCCGAGAGCAGCTTGCCCAAGCATTAACCGTTCAGCTGGGTCTGGGAGAGGGTCACCATTGCAGCCACCCCACATCAGGCTGTGACCACATCAGCTCTCACCCCCCCAGAGGGAACGACCCCAGACAGTGCTCAGATGGGCAGAGTCAGTGCTGAGGCACAGCTGATACTGTAAGAAAGAGCATCTCGCAGATAAAAGCAAAACGGAGGTCCAGACCACCACTTGGGCATCAAGGACGCAGCTTTCACAAAAGTAAGGGTGCTAATTGTGGTGTCCTGGCCAAACTGTAACTTGGGCAATTACAGGTGACCTACCCACAACTCACTTGGCAGTTTCAACTGGACATATTCCTCACTGCTCCTCCTACATAAACCTGCTGTTTACCATTGCTGCCTTGACAATGAGTTCCACCCCAGAGTCAGCTGCATTTCACCAGCAAGTGACAGACACTACTGAAAATATGCCTAGATAAAGAAGTTATACAGACATATTATATGCTGTGCCAAATTAATTCCTGACCTCAGCGACGCTACACCAGGGATGAACTGGGGCCATGGTATTTGACAGTGCTTTTCAGCCTTGGGATGAAAGACTCTATACAACACAGACTTTAGACATGGAAAGATGTAGCAAGTCCTGTCTCATCCAGGTAACACCCACTCTCATTCAGGGCAGGATTGCACCTGATAGCAAGTTTTCTTTTGTTCTGTCCAGTCTAAATTTAAGAGTCCCAAGAAACGAGGCTGCTACATCATCCCTTGAAAGATGATTCCACAGCTGGATCCGTCTGAAAGGCTGGAAATTCCCCCCATCCCAACATTCAGCCTAAATATTGCCCATCTCAATTCCATCCCTCACTGCCAACAACGTACCTAGTAATGCTACTGTTTATTATAATCAAACTCCAATCCTTTAACTTTGAGACCCAGCTGCTAACCAGCACCCGCTCAGTTGGCTGGGAAAAGGAAAAAGCAAAACAAAACACCACAAACATACACAAAAAAAACCCACAACTGCCCAGCTACTTCCCATGCTATCCAATATCGACAAAAGCTCCTGCAGCAGAAACAGTGCCAGATCAATAGTGCATCTAATTAGAACATTTAATTACTTCCATTGTTCATTCGTTCATTGCTCCCCCAACCAGATCACTAGAAAAACCAGCAGCGCCCCCCTCAGTATTCCAGCCCCTTCATACTCCACCGGGATAGTGGCTCCAAGACCCCGCCAAGATATGCATGATTAGTAAACAGTCTGTGTTCCCCCTTCCCAGCTCCAGCCTCCCTCCTGGTCTTGACATACGCTCCTTGCTTTAGACACTTTTCCGTGGGCGCACACCTGACTGCCTCTGTCAAAGCCAGAAATGCTTTCCACTAACTAACTGCAACAAACAAGATTAGTCAATTACAAAGGGATGTGTCATTAAAAATGCACCCTCAGCTTCCCCCCTTTGGGCATGTAATGAAGTGGCTCACTCTCTCCCTGTCAAGATGCAGCTCCTTTCTAGACCCTGGACACAAAACGAATCAAAGCTAAAAATACCCTCTGGTTGTCGCTACCATGGCACCTGGCACACAGTGAAATGGGGGGAGGGGAGAAGTGGGGGGTTATGAATGTGTTTCAAACCCCTACTGAAGCTTCAAAATGCTGTTTGATCACTCCTTGTTTACCTAAAATTTCAAAAGGAGAAAAAAACCAAACAAACATTCCCTTTGTGCAGCAGAGACAGACGACTCCACCCTGTGCATTTTCCTTCCTGTCTGATGCTCACTGAGATACCAGCACATGCATCCTAGATCCCCCTACTAGACAGCATACAGGGGAGGGGGAGGCGATAGGGAGAGAAGTGAGTTAAAAGAGGGCGTTGGTTTACTTTTGCAAAGATTAAGGTCACAATCGGTTCAGATCTGGGATTCATTTTGTGCAAGACCTCCCTACATGCTGTGTGGTCCAAGGTTTTACACGGTCTCCCACACCATACACAGACATGTTAGTCTGTCCTACAAATTTTGGAGAACAGACTGTGAGACAGGAGCAGAGCAGCAAGAAAAGGCAGAGTCCTGCTCGATCATGGTAGAGTCTACTGACATCCAAGGGCAGGGCACTTGCCCCGAAAGAAGATGGATCAGATATTCTATTAAACTGCCATCACATCTCATCTTAGCGGAAAGGCCAAGAGTCCTAGTAAAGCTGCTCACCTGATGAGATTTGTGGAGCTGACACTTCACATTCATTTGTCTTGTGTTTTAACACAATGGGGCCGCCGTGGTGCCCTTTATCTAGGGCTCTGGATTGCCATGCAGGGGACCTGGGGGCCATTTCCAATCCTGGTCTCTCATTCCCGAAGCAGATCTAGGGACAAGAAGAGCTGCAGATGCAGCCCCAGGCGTGGATAAGCCCCAGACAGAATCCAGTCTTGTCCTTCGTGGTTAGAAGGCTGGTGGCCTCAAAGGGAAGGGCTGCATTGCTGGGGCTCAAATGAGGCAAGTGAAATAACAGCATGAAACAGCAAAGCTAGAAGTTAGCTCTCCAGAGCTCACGGTCGCACATGACCTGCCCTGGCTACAAGGCTCTGCCCACCATACCCCATCCTCTCTGGCCCTAAACAGAGCACCCCTATAATGTTTGCCATGCTGTAGTTAATCCTCACTAGCATGTATTATCCCCATTTTATATCGAGGGGAAACTGAGGCGTTTACAACAAGTCAGCATCAGAGCTAGGATTAGAGCTCAAGAGTTACTGGCTCTCAGGGCTGTGTTCAACCCACTGGCCCACATTCCCTGTCTGCTAAAGGCAAGTGTGCCTTGGCTCCTGTCCCAGCTCTACTATAGCTCAGCCTAAGCGCTCGTCATAGTGCATTCCCAAGTGCCTGGGAATGCTTCACTCCCACAGATGGGACCAGAACAACAGATGCTGGTAGAATCATAGAAGATCAGGGTTGGAAGAGACCTCAGGAGATCATCTAGCCCAACCCCCTGCTCAAAGCAGGAACAACACCAACTAGATCATCCCAGCCAGGGCTTTGTCAAGCCTGACCTTAAAAATATCTAAGGAAGGAGATTCCACCACCTCCCTAGGTAACCCATTCCAGTGCTTCACCACCCTCCTCATGAAATAGTGTTTTCTAATATCCAACCTAGACCTCCCCCACTGCAACTTCAGACCATTGCTCCTTGTTCTGTCATCTGCCACCACTGAGAACAGCCGAGCTCCATTCTCTTTGGAACCCCCCTTCAGGTAGTTGAAGGCTGCTATCAAATCCCCCCTCATTCTTCTCTTCTGCAAACTAAATAAGCCCAGTTCCCTCAGCCTCTCCTTATAAGCCATGTGCCCCAGCCCCCTAATCATTTTCATTGCCCTCCATTGGGCTCTCTCCAATTTGTCCACATCCCTTCCATAGTGCGGGGCCCAAAACTGGACAAAATACTCCAGGTATGGCCTCACTAGTGCTGAATAGAGGGGAATAATCACTTCCCTCAATCTGCTGGCAATGCTCCTACTAATACAGCCCAATATGCTGTTGGCCTTCTTGGCAACAAGGGCACACTGCTGACTCATATCCAGCTTCTTGTCCACTGTAATCCCCAGGTCCTTTTCTGCAGAACTGCTGCTTAGCCAGTCGGTCCCCTGCCTGTAGCGGTGCATGGGATTCTCCCTTCCTAAGTGCAAGACTCTGCACTTTCCTTGTTGAATCACACCAGATCTCTTTTGGCCCAATCCTCCAATTTGTCTAGGTCACTCTGGACCCTATCCCTATCCTCCAACGTATCTACCTCTCCCCCCAGCATAGTGTCATCTGCGGATTTGCTGACAGTGCAATTCATCCCATCATCCACATCATTAATAAAGATGTTGAACAAAACCAGCCCCAGGACCAACCCTTAGGGCACTCTGCTTGATACAGGCTGTCACATGAACATCAAGCCGTTGATCACTACCTGTTGAGCCCGACAATCTAGCCAGCTTTCTATCCACCTGGTATCATGCTCCACCCTTGCAGACGAGACATCTGCTGCCAGACAGTCAGAGGTATAGCTCCCTGGCATCCCGCTCTGCTCCCAAGGGGATGCTGTGCCAAAGCAAGGAGAGGTGCAGTAGCCCTGGTGGGAGAGCCAGCTGCTGATCCCTTTTATTGTGTGTTCTCGTGCTCAGGTCTCAGACAATGCAACAGCTCTCAGCTCAGGATTTAAAGGGGTGGGTGAGTGGGGATTTATGCCATGACTGAAACATTGTAATGCTCCCCTGCAATCACTCCCTAACACCTATAATCCGGATATAGCTACCAGCCCCTGGAGTCAGCCCCAGCCCTGTCCAGCAAGGCACAGCCCTGAACAGGACAGGCTCCCAGCCATTTCCTTCCAGCGCTGAAAATGCTCTTCAGGTGTCCCCTTAAAAGTCTTACACTTCTATTTTTCCCCTCCATGACTACAATGAAAACCCGAGACACCTGACTGCTCCAACGAGAACAATAGGCCGCTCGGCCGAAGCGGTCACATTCTCTGGGTGAACACATTTTTAGACATTGTATTAGAGTAGCATATTTATAACTGTATATGTGTGTGTTCAGACAGATGAGCACGGGGAGGCTTCCCATACGATGGGGTTGAGGAATCTTCTCTGACCCATGTCTCCTTGACTGGGGAAAGGGACAGACAGTATAGCAAAACCTAATATAGACAGATAGGCCAGCTCAACTCCCATCTTGGATCTGCTATGAAACCAAAAGTCATATTACAAGTGACAGCATTTCCATCTAAGCTCTGCCCACTCCCCAATCATTCTAGTATCAGAGATCCTCACAAGCAATGAGATATTACCACTGTACAGATGGAAAAACAGAGGCACGGGGACAACACCTTCCAGGGAGCCTGTGTGGGAACTGAACCCAGCTCTCGCCCAGTACCTTACCCTCAAAGCCATCCTTACTAATGTCCTAACAATTCATATTCTAGCTTGAGGAGGAGATTTCCCAAGGCACAAATGGAAGTTCGGTGCCCCAGTACCCTGAGTGCATTTGAAAACCTCCTAATGGACCAGCACACTGAAGCAACACGAATGCAAGTCGCAGCATTTGGGAATAATAGTAGGGTGACCAGATGTCCCGATTTTATAGGAACAGTCCCAATATTTGGAGCTTTTTCTTTTATAGGCACCTATTACCCACCCCCATCCCGATTTTTCACACTTACTATCTGGTCACCCTAAATACTAGTTTATTATTATTTTAGTCCACAGAGAACTAGAAAATGCTTGTTATTGCTACTCCGCTCACCCCAGGATACAACGGCTATTATCTCAATCAGAGAGAAATTTGAGAGGTTCAGAAAGAGAGATTTTCCTCTCCCTGGGCTGAAGGCCAGCAGCGTGGATCTGCAATGTCATCACACGATCGAGAACGGCACTCACAGGGAGGATCATACCTCACCCACGACTGCAAGTGGATAGCAGATTCACAGACAAGCAGCATAGTCTACCAGCCTCTTGAGCCATGGTGTCAAACCACAGCTCCCACAAGACAGATGTGCTCCCGCCGCACTCCTAAGGAGTGGGAGCTCTGCTTTGCTATTTATGGTAATAGCTGATTTCATGCCTTCATTACCACCTGAAGTTGCTGTTAAAGCTCTAAACACAACACATTGGTTGTAAACAGAAAAGACAAATGCCCCCACTACCAGCAACTGCCCCAGTGGCAAGGGGACACAGGGGAGGCCCGTGATAGGTGCAAAGATAAGAGGCCTTGCTGGGGCGACATAGGGAAGGTGACATTTGTAATGCTACACAGAGCTTGTATCCTGACGGGGACTAGCATGAGAGCCAGGGCATGGTGGATGGGTGGGGGAGAGGGAGAGAGGGAGAGAGAGAGAGAGAGAGAGAGATCTTCTGCAAGCCGTGTGTGTGTAAGGAGGGGAGAGGGAAGGGAAGCTTTGGGAGTAGGAATGTCAACAGCAAATTTGGCACATGCCATTACAATCAAGAGTTGGCACAGAGCCTGCAGCACAGTCCCTGTTCTTGCTGCTGGGGTCCAAAGTCAGCATTGGGCAGAGTCTACAAAGCATCGGTCTCATTTGAGAGCATAGGCACTCGCACCAGGAAGTTACCTATGTAAACAAACAGGCTCCAGTCCAGTGACCACATGAGATCAAGGCCTCCCTATTCAGAGAAAGTTCCCCAGTGCTAGCTCTCTCCCCTGAGCCTGCCCCATTTCTCCTCAGCACACATTAATCAACCTTATCTAGTTTGAAAAGGACAAAAAAACACCACAGCGAGTGGCTAAAACAACTCCCTGCATGCACAGTCATACTACAGCCCGCGTACGAGAGGGAATGGGATCTGACAGGTACAGAGCTCTCCAGTAGGTTGCAGTGAGGCAAAACACAAAGAAATAGGTTTATATGCTCAATCCAGCATAGAAGCATCACTCGTGTGTGTGGGTGTATATATATATATATATATATGTATATATATATATATACACACACACACACACACACACACTCTCCACCATGGATATGGACATTAACACATGCATAAGCAGGTGGCCACTCTGGACTAGAGCTCCCTTAGATAGCTGAGAGGGGTAAAACCACCAGAGAGAAAGAGCAATCATTTAGGGCACCCCAATGGGACATAACTCAGACTAATAATATACTTAACAGGTCTCTAGCTCTTTATAGCTTTGAAGCTGAAATACATCAAGCAAATCTAATGCGAGAAAATTGAGGAAAAGGAATATTTATGCTGAAGATCAGGGAAAAGCATCTTTATGGTGAGATTGATTAGAGCATGGAACAATCTCTCCAAGGAAATGGGGAAAGCCACTCCTCTGGGGAGGTTTGAAACTAGACTGGGAAAAGGTCCAGAGAATAGACCGTAAGGAGCTAGCTCCCACCAACCACTAGATGATCTAATAAACCTTTTCCATCTCTAACTTCCATGATATATTGTATAAATTAAAGAGCACACTCAATCCGTTCTTTGCTCAGGAAAGAGACCATAATTTCAAATATTGAGGGAAGCATTAGAAATGCAAGAGGGGAGAAATGTCGTGGTGGAAATAATGCATCTTGTAAATGCACCAATGGTAAAGGAAGGGGACTTGCAAGGTCCCATACCTTTGCACAATCTCCCGTATAATCAGACAATTAAGAAAGTGTGAAGCTTTATTATACCTCCAGAGCCTACCTCTTGCCATCTGACGATATTCCAAAAATAACCCTAGAAATACGCAGAGACCCATTCCAAGTTGTTCCTGGCTCCCTGCACACTCTCCTCTAATGTATATTATCCTCCTGACATCAACACTCCTGCAATCAAACATTATTAAGGGCAAAACAGCAGTTCCAATTTCAGAGGAATTCCTGTGGTCAGATTTCCCCCCTTGAATTCCCTAATCTGAGCCTGATCCTAAATTCCTTAGGCACCCTGGCTTGTACTTTCCAGTGGGGCTCCAGAATCATACACATTTTTCACCCCCATTTGCACTTTATTGTTTGGCTGTGGGATTTATTTAACCCCTCAGCTGCCAGAGACTGGGAAATGTAGCCTTAACTGTTGTGGACAGCCACACCAAAAAGAGCACTGGCTTCTCCAGAGCGTAGTGTAGAAGAATTGGTGCGGGTGCATGGGGAACGCTTCTTACAAATCAACAACTGTGAGCATAACAAAGCCTTAGAGAGATCAGAGCCTCGAGGCCCAATTTCTGCTCCCATCTAAGAAGGTGGCAAAACATACCCAACTGTTTCATTGCTGCAAGATCACACCCCCCGTGTTTCAACTGCAAATGCACTGGGGGAGAGGGATCATGTCTTGCTATCCCCTGATACGTGTACATACTCCCACCCCTGTACAAAGCTGTGGGAAAATAAACGGTGTTTAAAACTTTTTGTGCACATTACAGGAAACCGATTCAGAGGCATCTAAGAGATGATAGGTGATGGCGCAGAGAGTATTCATGCCACAGGAGGAGCAGAGATCTGGGCGCGGTGGCCCAGCCTTGCTCGAGACTGACAGATCTGCTAGTATTTCAGTGCCTTCCAGCTCTCTGAAGGGGAAGAGATGTCATAGCCATCTGACCTTGGCAGAGGGGAGAGGCCCGGACAGATCATTTGCTTAGTATATATTAAAAAAAAAAAAAAAAAAAAACCGCCATTCCCCATGAAAGGTTTCTCTGCCTTCCTGGCTGGCTCACCACTCCCCTTTCCTCCCTGCTCTACCGGGTGTGTCACTAAGGAAACCAAATCAGGTAGGTTTGAGCTGGCCATGCCCAGAAACTTTCAGCACCAACAAGTCTTCTATGGACTGCCGTTTAGCCCACCCCAGGGGGAATTTTCCCTGATGCTTGTTCCTCCCCTTTCCTTCCCCAGTGTCGGTTCCCTCCAGCTCCTCAGTCCTCAGACAACGCCAAATACACACACACGCCTGCAGTTTGATCTCTGCTCTGACACAGAGCAAAATGTGTGTGTGTGCGCGCATGTGAGCGGCAACCAGAACAAGCTGCGTCTCCCCTTCATTTTGTTCTCTCCCAAGTGTCTTGCCCGTCACCTCCGAGCCCAGACCTGAGCGGATCCGTTCCCGGTTAGAGCATTCCCCATGATCTGGGGGAAGGGAGAGGGTAGCTATGAGAAATGTGTCAGCTACCATTTCGGGGGGGGGGGGGGAAAGGCAGGGAGTCTGAGGGGACCTGAGCCTTCAAACCAGGAGATCAGGAAGGAACGCGCCGGATCTGTGCCCCCAGAAATGGACGCCCCTCCGAACCAAGATTGCCCCTCTCTCCTTAGCGTGCAATAGCGAGTGGCAGGCTGGCGGGGGAAGAAAGGAACACACCCCTCCCCAGCGGGCACTCGGCGGGGAAAGATGGGGAATTTTGCACAGGCAACGTGCAAGGCGGGGGGTAAATGGGATGGCGAAATCACAAGCAGGCCACCTGGACGCGGCTGCACCTAGGGCATGAGGGGGGGGGGGCACCTAGCAGACACTGCAAGGAGAGGGGATATTCGGAGGCAGACACACACACTCACACACCCCCGCGCGGCCCCAGAAACACCCACCCCGCGGGTTTTGCAAGCCAGGCCACCGAGGGGCCGCAGATCTGAACGGAGGCTGCAGCCCGCGTCCGTGGGGCTAGAGCCCCGGCTGGGGCGGCGGCTGCGGTCCCAAGCGTGCAGGGCCCCGGGGAGGTGCAAGCAGGGGCCCCCCGCTCACCTGGCTGGCTGGCTGCTCCGGAGTCAGGCTGTGCAGGGAGCGGCTCAGCAGCGGCATCCCCCAAGCTCCGCGCCGCCTCGCTCTCCGCCCGCTTCCAGCGACGCGGCCGCTTCCCCGCCCTGCAGCGGGACAAATCGCTCGGCAAGCGGCGGCGGGGCGGGGAGGAATGGGAGGGCTGGGAGCGAAGGCTGCAGCCCGGCGGGCGAGAGGGGAGGGGCGGACCCAGCCTCCGCACGGAGGAGGGGACGCCGCCGGCGGGGAAGGGGAAGAGGCTCCGGCAGCCCACCGAGAGCTAGGGCTGGCCCCTCGCCTCGCCCTGCCCGCAGCCAGGTGGGGAGCGGCGCTGCCTTGCTACAGCAAGCGGGGCTGGCGAGCCTGGGACCCCGGGCAGATCTCCCCAGGCACCAGCGCCCCAAGGCCACATCCCACGCCGGTCACGGTCCCGCTCCCTGGCCGCAGGCACCCGCTGGACCGGCCCAGAATGGGGGCTGAGCTGTGTTGGGGCAGCGCCTGGGGGCCCAAGTGCTGCCAACATGGAAAGAGCAGCTAGCACCTGGGCAGCAGAACAAGTGGCCACCCCATCAGGCGTTGGGGTTTAATCCTCCCTAATGGAGCCGCTGTCCCTGGGACCCGCAAGCAGCAGGCTTGTCCCCGGCGCTGCTACGGCTGGGCAAGCAGCAAAGACGTGGGGGATCCAGCTTCCACATTTTGGATGGAGGCGTTTTCACACACCTCCAGTTTTCTTCGCTTCTTGCAACCCTTCGCCGCAGTGCAGTGAATCTTCCTCCCGCACGGATTCCCGGGGAAGGCATTTTAGGCCCCCCAGCCCACATCTGTGGAAGAAACGAAATTTAAAAGGGTAGTTTGTGAAGGTTACATCACCCAGTGAGCGAATGGAAACTTTCCATGTGCCCTCCGCACCCAATCGCCAGGCTCCAACTGCACTGTCCCCCTGGATCCTCACTACAAACAATCCAGAGGCCTAGGCATGTAGGTAGGGGGAAAAAACATTGCCTTGTGTTTGTCCAGCACCTGGCACAATGCAGTCCTGAGCCATAACTAGGGACACCTAGACACTGCTGCAACACAATAACAACAGTATCAAAGTGTCCACACTGGGGAAGTGTTGCAATGTGCTAATAGCCCACTGGCAAATGCGGGGAGAGGGGAAAGGCTAATCCCACACAACAAATTCAACCAGCCTTGACCAACACCTGCTGTCAAGAGAGGGACAGGAGATTACCTGCACCACACACAAGCTACCTTTCATTTAGGATTTGGCTCTCTTTTTTTCCCCCGTCTTTGTTTCTGTCAATAATCCTTTCTGGGCTTAGTTTTGCATTTCTATCTAGGGCTGACTTTAAGGGCCTATTGTTTTCAGTAATCAGTTCTATCAGGATCACATCGGATTCCAGGGAGACTATTTTTCAGTGTAGCAGCCCTGTTAGTCTGTATCCGCAAAAAGAAAAGGAGGACTTGTGGCACTTTAGAGATTAACAAATTTATTTGAGCTTAAGCTTTCATGAGCTACAGCTCACTTCATCGGATGCATGCAGTGTAAAATAAAGTGGGGAGATTTTATATACACAGAGAACATGAAACAATGGGTGTTACCATACACACTGTAACGAGAGTGATCAGGTAAGGTGAGCTATTACCAGCAGGAGAGAAAAAAAACTTTTTGTAGTGATAATCAAGGTGGGCCATTTCCAGCAGTTGACAAGAATCTGTGAGGAACAGTGCGGGGGGCGGAGGGGAGGGAGAGGGGAATAAACATGGGGAAATAGTTTTACTTTGTGTAATGACACATCCACTCCCAGTCTTTATTCAAGCCTAATGTCATGGTGTCCAGTTTGCAAATTAATTCCAATTCACAGTCTCTCGTTGGAGTCTGTTTTTGAAGATTTTTTGTTGAAGAACTGCGACTTTAAGTTCTGTAATCGAGTGACCAGAGAGATTGACATGTTCTCCGACTGGTTTTTAAATGTTATAATTCTTGACGTCTGATTTGTGTCCATTTATTCTTTTACGTAGAGACTGTCCAGTTTGGCCAATGTACATGGCAGAGGGGCATTGCTGGCACATAATGGCATATATCACATTGGTAGATGTGCAGGTGAACAAGCCTCTGATAGTGTGGCTGATGTGATTAGGCCCTATGATGGTGTCCCCTGAATAGATATGTGGACACAGTTGGCATTGGGCTTTGTTGCAAGGATAGGTTCCTGGGTTAGTGTTTTTGTTGTGTGGTGTGTGGTTGCTGGTGAGTATTTGCTTCAGGTTGGGGGGCTCTCTGTAAGCAAGGACTGGCCTGTCTCCCAAGATCTGTGAGAGTGATGGGTCGTCCTTCAGCATAGGTTGTAGATTCTTGATGATGCGTTGGAGCGATTTTAGTTGCAGGCTGAAGGTGATGGCTAGTGGCGTTCTGTTATTTTCTTTGTTGGGCCTGTCCTGTAGTAGGTAACTTCTGGGTACTCTTCTGGCTCTGTCAATCTGTTTCTTCACTTCAGCAGGTGGGTATTGTAGTTGTAAGAATGCTTGATAGAGATCTTGTAGGTGTTTGTCTCTGTCTTAGGGGTTGGAGCAAATGCAGTTGTATCGTAGAGCTTGGCTGTAGACAATGGATCGTGTGGTGTGGTCTGGATGAAAGCTGGAGGCATGTAGGTAAGTATAGCGGTCAGTAGGTTTCTGGTATAGGGTGGTGTTTAAGCGATGGTCACATAAGCCTTCTTTCACATCTATAATTGGGGAACACAGCCCATTTGCTTGACAAAAATCAAAGAAAGGATCAAGTGTGTTTTGTTTTAAGGCAGCAGATACAAAAAGACACTTGTTGGGTTACATAATTTACGAACAAGCATTACTCTAACACCAGTTACTGGCCTTAGCTCCTTCGAGCTGGGCTGCTGCCTCCACAGAGGCGAGTGACTTCCTGTAACAATGCATTATGCAATATTTGAAAGGACTATTGGTAGGCAGCAGCTATTTTATTGCTGGTGAACTCAGAGAAGAATGCTCTAATGACAGCTCAAGGGAGGTAGAGGATCAGACAAAGATTAGACCCAATTGCATGTGGTTTTTAAATGTATGTCCATTTCTATACAAATCCAGTGTTGGCCTCAGACTCCTGACACATTGCCAGCGTGGCACTAGGTGTCACCAAAGGAGAGGGGCCTCATCTACACCCTCGTATGAATAATAGCTGCTGGGAACAGACACAGCCAGTAAGGCCCTAGCTACATTACTGGAGTAAGCTGCGCTAGCATAAGCCTTGCTGTGGTCTCATGCAGTGTGTCTACACTAGGGCTTTGCACTGGTGTGACTTGCCTTAATGTGGACAGGGCCTAAATCAGTTCCACACAGAACTATGCCGTTTGCCCCACTGCAAACATGTGCACACGCAGAGGGAATCTGCCATTTAGCTTAACCTGGTGAACAGCCATAGAACCAGCCCCTGACTTCACATTCATGGAGCCACCAGCACACGCTTGAATGAAGCAGGCTTATTTTACTGCTACATAAAATGCCTCCCTTTATTAGTCACACTGAGGCTTTTTCTTTACAGACCACACTCCAGCAGGCAGTACCGGGAACAAAACTAAGCCACATGGTCTAGTGGTTAGAGCCAAGGACCAGGAGCCAAGAGGATACAAGGGTCTAGTCCCCTACTGAGCTGTTGACTCATTATACAAACTTGGGCAAGTCTTTGCCTCTTTGTGCTTTGTGCCTCAGTCAAACCCAGCTGCGAAGTTGGGTAAATAGCAGAAACTTCATGGAAAGTTCAGATGCTGCATCAGAGCCAAGCTTGAGAGAGCTTTCATCTACAAATAAATTTCAGCTTGCTACTCAAAATTCCCCCCGCAGTCCCCATTGGATACGTTCTTCATTTTGAGCCCTAACCACTCTTGTGTAGAGTTGCTGTGCACCGTTAAATAGCTGCTGTGTTTTACCCCAGGGGTGGCTGCAATTCAACGGTGAGTGAAGTGATTTGTATGTCACACTTTGCTAAGTTTGCATGAAAGAAAATACAGATTATTATAGCTGGAAGTATACGATACTGCAGCTGCATTCACTTATACTGTATTCTCATGAACTATTATTATCCTTACAATAGAATTTTTATCTGTCAGACTCTCCAAGGAAAAAAAAATATTTTTTTACGGAACTGATGTATATATGCCACACACCAGTGAAATCTCAGGATCTGTACATGTTAGAAGTCACTTTGGGATTTCAAATCAGTCAACGGGTAACCCAGCTAGGACAATCACAAATGCAGATTCTTTCCTTGATACTTTGTGACACACACCTGAGCATGAATTTCTTTAGCAAAGCCATAGATGGCAGTACTTGATGTTCAGCAGATGGAGTTTTTTCAATGATTCCTTCATTCCATTTCTTTCTTTCAAAGGAAACAGACCAAACTGGATTTTCTCTTAATCACTATGGAGTTGAGGAGAGAAGCTCCTGAACAGGTCCAAGGCAGTGTAAACGTACAACAGTGCATGAGCACACACACAGCTCTGTAACAGTCTGCCCACTGAACTGTGGGGAAAGAACTGGACTTGTAAAATAACCATCACTGGCACATGATTTATTGATTACACCCTTCATGTGATGGAATCTCTGCTAGTTATTCAATGATAGTCACATGAGCCTTCATGCATGCTTATCAAAATACCACTGAAGTAGTGGAAGCAGTGGAGATGGCTAGCATTAGAGAGATTCCATACCAGGTATCATGCAGGTGGTTGGAAAATAAGTATTTTATTTTTTAAAAAATTAAAAGAAATGAAAACTTTGGAAAATTGTTATTTCCAAAAGCAGTCCCTTTTCATCAAAACATATTTTGGACCAAAACTACTGACCAGTTGCAACATATCCTGTAGGAGGGGTCCTCTGCTCGCAACCACTTTTGTTTGGCTCCCTAGCTATAGCCTTTATCACAAGCTTCTGGGAAAGATAATTATGCTTTAACAGACGCTGCAGTTCGAATGGAAAATCTTTGCTGGGCCTGCACAATGAAGCTCCCCAGCAGCAGTCTGCAGGCCCAATGTTCATACTGCCAGCTCAGCAGGACACCCCAATGAAACCCTCTCGGGGGAGTCAGGCTTTTGTGGTGCAACCAGAATGAAGAGAGTCTCTGGCCAAAGTCCCACCATCCAGCAGAACTAGCTTGAAATAATGGCTGAGGAAAAGACCAATACCAATAAGAACAGACAAGTAGGGCTACAAAGCCCAGATGCCCCTCTACCTGAATCTCCAAACACGGAAGGTTTGGTCACTGAGCTCCTGCCAATTCCTCTTCAGGGCCATCATGTTCTTTACATGCCAAGAGGTCCTTCCTTTGCTGTTTGGCTATGTCGTAGCACTGATACTGACTCCCAGAGGTATAATGCAAGGAAGGCCAGCAACTGCTTCCACCAGTAGCAACCCCTGGGTACATCTCCACATGGAAACCTGCCTGGTGCGAGGAGGCACATGCTGCAGAGAGTGGCTTTTCCTTGGCTCCACCCCCACTCACCTCTGGCCCTGGCCCGTACTGAAGCCAAGGAGCCCCAGCCAGCCATGCACAGTTAGAGCAGAGGCCTGTGTAGGATCTAGGTTAAGGTGGCAGCATGCCATGAAGCTGTGTCCCGGCCCGATTGTCCTTCCCTAGTTTGTGCCCAAGGGAGGTAAGCAGGTGGACTTGTCATGACACTGTTGCATTGGCTCATTGGTATCTGCACAGGCTTCTTGCATTAGCCAGGGCAAATCTGCACATAGGTGTTTAAAACGGCACTCTGTGTGGCTGATTCACCTCCACTGAATCCAGTGTAACCCCCTTGCCTCCAGTGGAGTTACTCCTGATTTACACCAGCGTGAGAGGGGAGTTGAGTTGGGGGTTCTGTGAACATCCTTGTTTTTCTGACACTAGTAGTACTGTAATTATTTCCCTTTTCTCATTAAGTAGCTGTAGTCCCTGGGTGTGGATAGGTCCTGGGTTAGCAGACATCAAAGACAACTGCTTCTCTGCATAGCTGTACTGACTTTGCCTCAGTTCCTTCTGTCTTTTTATCATTCCTAATTTCCCCATTAAAAACAATGACCCCTACCGTTTACCATCTTTCACACAAACATTTATGAATTCGTTCTCCTCATACCCATGTTGTGGAGGCACAGCCCAGGTGTGTAATTATTGTTATGAAGCGTTCTTCAACCAAACCTGAAAAACCTCAAGGATGGGGCAGAAGTTGAATTGTGCTTTCATTCCGCTCATTTCCAGCGTGGACTCGTGCGCACAGCAGGATAAGATCCTCAGCTCCTGTAAATCAGCATTGTTCCATTGAAGTGAATTCTCAGCTGCACCAGCTGAGAATCCAGCCCCATCATCATCTGTGACAATACAGGTGGGAACAATACATGCTGTGGGACACACGCTAACTGCCTCACTGTACTGCAGTGGGGGTGAGGTATGCTCAGTACCCAGCTGGATTTGCGCTCTGACCAGGTCGCCTCCTTTCCACCTATTGACCAGCAGTTTCTATGCTGCAGTCCATCACCGCAGTGGCTGAGCACCCAATGGACACTGATGCAGACAGCCAGCTCAGCAGACCTCGATAGTACTGCCCAGAAAGACCACAGATCCGGTTCGGTGGAGAAGGCGCTTGGCCAGGTGTGTCGACGAGGCATGGTATTAGTGCCCTAATGCATGTATGCCTGTGACAATGGACTCAGCTCAGTCAGCAGCAGGTCTTTCTGCTGCCCCCTCGGCTGGACAAAGACGCCCCTTTTGTGACCCCTCTTTCATACACTGATACCCTTCTGAGGTGGTTAGTTACCACCCTACCCCTTGTATCTGTTGGTTCGAACAAAACATCTCCATCCATTATCCTGACCTTATCTTTAGGAGGGGTCAGTGTGTCCCTCCACCATCTTCAGGGAGTGTGTTTACAAATAACTTTGCATCAGGGTGTTCTTGTACTACCCTTCTGGAATACCTAGTGCCTAGTACTTCGTAGGAGTGCCTGTTTTTTAACAACCCCAGCAATACTGTTGCCAGGTTCATGTACCAGACAGTGAACCTGTAAGCATCTGCTTTGACACAGGGCCTGACTGGTTCACAGCATGGCTTTACTTTGGTTCAGGACGCGGCCTAACTTTGTAGTCTAAGGTTTAGGCCTCAGACCCTACACCAGGCCCAGAGCTCCAGGCTCTCTCTCCTATACATGTAATAGCGCTGGCTGCAGGAGAAACTCACAGCTACCACATGCCAACCTCTCTCAGCAGGAGGCGCTGTAGGGAAAGGTGCAGGAGCACTGGCTGTTGGAGAACACACAGCTACTGCAGTCCCAGCCCCTCCCAGCAGGAGGTGCTGTAGGGAATGGTGTAATATTGCTGGCTGTGAGGGCTCTCCCAGTTTATAGAAACCACCCAGAAACGCTAAGTGTGCCTGAATCCTTTATTCCCCAACAGCTCCCTGCCAGCAAACCAGGGTTTCTCAGAAAGGGACTCACAGAAGCTGCCCATTCCTACTCCTCGACCAGACAGCGGCCGATAAAGCTCAGCCTTTGAGGTTTCACGTCTGTGTGTTTGCAGCAAGTGGTTATTTTGGGAACCCAAGCCTGAGCTGCCACTAGCGCTGATGCTTTGCGATAACAACCTCTCATGCCTCTTGCTTGTTTGTGCAGGGCATGAAAAGCCTTTTTGTGCAGCTCGGTGAGCCTGTAGCCAGCTGGGAGCTGCAAGGCACTCTGTGCGGCTCAGATCCCCTTCACCCTTGGCATGCTCCCTCCCTGGCAGTTGGGTGCTAGGCTCAGCAGCCAGGCGGCTGAGAGCTGGGAAAGCTCTTTCCAGAGACATTCAGCTCTGGAGAAGGAGAAACTTGGACTCTTACTCCATGTCTGCTATTAAAGGGACATTGTTGGGATAAAAGTCGTTGTGGCCAGATGCCACTTTCTTAGATGACAGTAAATCAGGAGAAACTCCATGAATCTCAGTGTGACAGACAGGAGATATGGGCTGTTTCTGAAAACCAACCATCCATGTCAGTGTTTCTGACACATCTTAGACAATTAAAACAGCAGGAAAAAAATCAAAATTGAAATTTTCTTCAAACAACCTCCTCCCCCCACTACATTCTTCCTTTGCTTTGCCCATTTCCCTCCCTTTGGAGAATGTGAACAGACAGGTCAGTGTTTGTTTCTAGTCTGTTTCACCTTCCACATGTCAATGTTTGGTTTGCAGACAGGTAGGGAATTCTTTACATCCAAACAAAAAAGTTTCCATGGGAATTTCAAACTGCTCCTAATAAACACGTTGCAGTGGCGGAGGTCTAGGTTGGATATTAGGAAACACTATTTCACTAGGAGGGTGGTGAAGCACTGGAATGGGTTACCTAGGGAGGTGGTGGAATCTCTATCCTTAGAGGTTTTTAAGGCCTGGCTTGACAAAGCCCTAGCTGGGATGATTTAGTTGGTGTTGGTCCTGCTTTGAGCAGGGGATTGGACTGGATGACCTCCTGAGGTCTCTTCCAACCCTAATCTCTATGATTCTATGAAACACATTAATATTGCTCGTTGACTCTGCACAACCTTGCTGCACAAAGGTTGCAAAGCTAAATTTGGTTGCTAAAACAAATTAGACAGGAACTCTCTGGGTAGTTGGAGTCTGATTCAAAGCCCACTGGAGTCAAAGAGCTTTGGATCAGGCCCTTCTCTTCCCCCAACTTGAGTACCTAGTGGCACTTTCGGGACAGAGGCCAGAAGGCAGTTGTTTTCCACACACGCACTTCACCCTCTCATTCATCACTCCCAAATGCTCCCAGTCCCCCATCATCCTGCTGTGATCTCACTATCTCACAGGTGTCACTATGGGTAAGTCTACATGGCAAGCAGAAACCCAGAGCAGCATGGGTCTACAGTCTCACTATGGCACTTTAAATAGCCATGTAGATGGTTGGGTTTGGGCTGGTGCTCGCACTCTGGAGCCAACCCCCCTCCATAGGCTTCAGAGCCTGATCTCCAGCCTGAGCCTGAATGGCTACCCAGCTATTTTTAGCACCAGACCTAGGCTCTGAGGCTCCCTGCTGCAGACGTACCTGAGTCACATCACCAATGGAGAATTAGGTATACAGAGGTTTTACTTTGTTTTTTTATCTTAAACTTAAGAAAAGAATGATTCACATCAGCCACATCTGCATCTTTGCAGAGACTGGAGAGCCAGGCAGGGGAAAGGGGATCAGCCTCCCAGAGCAATGTCCTGAAACCTTGAGAGAAGAGAAAGGTTAAAGAACAACACTTAGTGCTTTCCCTCTTCAAACCCTTATCAGCACTGTGGCCTCACCACACCCCTGTGAGATAGGGAGGGATTCATATTACTAGTCAGTAATGGGACTGACTTTAGACTGATCTTGTTTCTTCCTATGGGAGATGGTCTCCATATTGGGAAAGTGGGAGCTGCTTTAGGAGAACCTCTTAAGGAGGCAGGAACCTCTGATGGGTGACTAGTTGGGAGGGATCAAAGATCCATACAGAGAGTTATAAACAAAGCAACCAGCCAGAGGAAACACTTCTCTTCATTTCCTTCTTCACTGATTCCAAAGGCAGCAAAAATGGGACCATCAGTGTTAGAGCACAACCACAGCTGACATACCAGTGCCCTCTCCCTGCTCCCCTGGCCCTCACACAGCACCAGGGGACCACACACGGCACAGATCCTGCCCAGCCGCTGGGTGGAAAGGCATGGGATGGCTTGGCTTGCTCCTCTTGCTCCTAAAATGGAGTGAGTGGACCCCACCCTAGGGCTGGAGACCCTGGGCAGTTTAGTCCTTCCCCAAGCCCTAAGCTGTAATGGTGGGTCTGTGGGGGCATTAGGGCAAAGGATGGGAGTGGTCCAGTGGGGTAGTTGTGGGTCTGCCCCCCTCACAGTAGAAGAAGGAGCTCCCTGAGTGCCATGGGACAAGGCCCTTGGCTTGGTTCTAACACATACTGATTAAAGGTAACGATCTGACAGCTTAATTAAACACCAGTCTGAGAATGCCATGCACTGAATTAAATCAGAGTCTGACAACAACCCTGCCCCACAGAGAGTGACAGCCAGTAGCCACCCCACATTGATCTCCCTGGCCCCAGAGGAGAGAGAAAGCAGGAGAGATTAGATGTGATGCATAAATCAGGAGCAGAAAAATTCCCACTTGCCTGGTTGCCATCAAGCACCATGCAGCTAAAATCTGCCAAGTCCACAGCACACCTTGACCCAAGTCCCGGTCCACACCCAAAAGAATCCCCCTTTGAAATGGCTGCCACGCTCCTCTACTGTCTCCAGTTATGAAAGACGTTCTTTAATTGAGATCCATATTTAATTCTGTCCTAAACAGGTTTGGTTTGGGACGTGGGAGAGGAGGACATTCTATTAATTACTGTATTACAGCAGAGCTGGTGACTCATGGGACTGCCATGCTAGAAAACACTATTTCTGCTCAAGAAATTGACCTTGTGCTATTTTATGCTACCTGAGCTATTAATGATCAGTGCAAACATTTTGAGACCATAAGAACTTTTCTATTCAGAATTATACAGGTGAAGGGGACAGCGCAAAAGGGGCTTAAATGCAGCACTGCCAACTCTTCTGAATAGCATGATTAATGGCTACTGTCTTTAAAGCCTCAGCTCCTGGAGTCAGGTGGTTATGTGAGAACCTCGGCTTTCATTTAAAAAAAGAGTACGTTTCTAGCCCTTGTGGCTGCAGAGAAAAGTTTCAGAAATGTGGAGGCAAATAAAATGAACCCATCGATTCATAGACATCAAGGCCAGATGAGATCATGGTGATCATCTACTGTAACGTCCTGCTTAACTAAGTGACTCCTGCATCAAGCCCGTAGCTTCTGTTAAGCAAGAGCGTCTCTCAGTTTTCCACAGAGTGAGCCTCCTTTTCTTCTGATCAAGGCAGGAATAAAACTGAGACAGACACATCAGCCAAGAGAGTGAAAGAAACAACCTTGAGCAGGGCACGTTCCAGGCAGTGTTCCCAGCTGTGGGACAATGGGCCACTGCATAGAGTACAGAGAGAAAGAGATGGTGAAGAGCTCTCCAAGGTAAGCAGCAGCATGATCCAAGTTTACTGCCAGCAGCTGGATGGCCAAATGAACCACACCAGAGCATTTCAGCAGAGCATCGTGGTTCTCTCTTTATGCAGTCCCCAAAGGGGAACCCAAAGAATCATCCTCTCTTATAGGATATCACTAAGCCGATTACGCCCCTGAGAGCTGAGCAGGTCAGGGGAATGAGTGTGGGGTAGGCAGATTAGATAGATAGGATTAGATCAGATAGAGCCAGAATTTTCCTTTTTTGGGGGGGTAGGGGAGGATTTATTTCAGGCTAATCCACCCCTGCCTCAGCCGCTCCAGCACTGTCTCTGGAACGAACCAGTCTTAGTCAGCATGATGCTCCTGGATCCACAGCCCAGGAGGCACAAGCAAGAGGGCAGGGACTGGTGTGGGGCATACTTGGGAGGTGAGTGGAGAAGGGGGGGGGATAAAGGGGAAGCATCAGAAAGGAGACCCCTCTTTCATCTGTAAAGAGGAGACAAGGAAAGTGTCAAAAGTGCTGACAGAATCAGAGCAGTTGCCTCCAACCCCAACTGTGTAGGGCGCAGAGGCCCTTCCAGCCACCTCCTTCTGCCTCGATCCCAGGAGCAGCTGGGGGCTGGGGGTTCAATAGGACCATTGCAGGAGCTACAGAGGCTGCTCTCTTATTCAGCTCGCCTAAGTCTCTCCACTGCCTGCTGATGCCATTTAGCTATCTAGGACAAAGTGGGCCCATTCTATTGCCAGGCTTCCATGCTATAGCAACACAACCAGAGGTGCAGACGTGAGGTAACAGATATTTGTCAGTATATTGTCTCCTCTGATTTCAGAGTCAGCCTGCAGCTTTCCCAGGGCACATTCCCATGTTTAAATACCCTGGGGGCACGCTCTAGATACACAACCATGCAGTTAGCAAGGCAGGGGAGCCGAGGCAAGAAACAGTCGTAAGGGCCAGGGAGGCACTTTGTTTGGAGCCGCAATGCGTGGCGGTCAGCCCGGCGGGCACAGGGAGCAGTGGGCCCAGGGGATGCCAGCAGCATATGTACTCTTTGGCCACTTGGCCGGTACGAACAGTCTGAGGCAAACTCCCCCTGGACTGCTGGGGTACAGGGCAGGCCATGTGGCACAGGCAAGGGGATTTCCCCATAACTGCTCGCCAATGGCCTTGATGGCACAAGCACTGAATGACTCCACTCGCTGTGCTCAGTGTACCAAGCACACCATAGGCACGGTCAGTCTGCATGCTGCCCAGTGTGCCATGGCAGTACATGCCTTCTGTGCCACCCAATGCACCCAAGGCTGCTGAGCCGATCAAGCCTGTTGTGCCGCCCAGCATGCCCTGTGTGCACCCGCCCCCCCTCCACAAGCCCAGGCTTGCCAGATGGAACACACCCATCACCTCGCCACGGGGCCGCCCAGCAGAGCGTACCCACCCTCTTGCCCCGCCAGCCCGGGGCCGCCTAGGAGAGCGTACCCACCGCCTCAACCCATTGGCCCGGGGCCGCCCAGCAGAGCGTACCCACCGCCTCGCCCCATTGGCCCGAAGCCGCCCAGCAGAACGTACCCACCGCCTCGCCCCATTGCCCTGGGGCCGCCCAGCAGAGCATACCCACTGTCTCGCCCCATTGCCCCGGGGCCGCCCAGCTGAGCGTACTCACCACCTCGCCCCATTTGCCCAGGGCCGCCCAGCAGAACGTACCCACCGCCTCGCCCCATTGGCCCGAGGCTGCCCAGTAGAACGTACCCACCACCTCAACCCATTGGCCCGAGGCCGCCCAGCAGAACGTACCACCGCCTCAACCCATTGGCCCGGGGCCGCCCAGCAGAACGTACCCACCGCCTCAACCCATTGGCCCGGGGCCGCCCAGCAGAGCGTACCCACTGCCTCGCCCCATTGGCCCGAGGCCGCCCAGCAGAACGTACCCACCGCCTCGCCCCATTGGCCCGAGGCCGCCCAGCAGAACGTACCCACCGCCTCGCCCCATTGGCCCGAGGCCATCCAGCAGAACGTACCCACCGCCTCGCCCCATTGGCCCGGGGCCGCCCAGCAGAACGTACCCACCGCCTCGCCCCATTGGCCCAGGGCCGCGCAGCAGAACGTACCCACCGCCTCGCCCCATTGGCCCGGGGCCGCCCAGCAGAACGTACCCACTACCTCGCCCCATTGGCCCAGGGCCGCCCAGCAGAACGTACCCACCGTCTTGCCCCACTGGCCCGGGGCCGCCCAGCAGAACGTACCCACTGCCTCGCCCCATTAGCCCAGGGCCACCCAGCAGCCCATGCCTGCCCAGCACAGCCAGTACATCTTTAACATGTCCTTGATTCTAAGGGCTGTCGATGGACAAAGGCAGCACAGGGGAATGCTGGCTGGTAACAGCAAAGGCCTAATCTTTCTATTCCCCTTGGAAGGACTTCTGTTGCAGCAGCTCCAGGGCTCCCCCCACGAGATCAGATACTAGGGTTTCTCCCTTCATGGCCAGCACATTGAACTAGGTTGTGCTGATGTTAGTGATGTAATTACAGGAGCTCACCATGTACCCACTGCGGTGGGAAACCTGCACGTGACTCTAAGCTACTGCTTCAAATCCAGCCTGGCAGGTGGAGAGTATCCAGCACTGATCCTGTTGTCTAACATCAGGGCTGTGCCCCATGGGCGCTCTCTCAGCAAGCTGACAAGTGTCCATGACCCAGATGGCAGAAAAGGGGGCCGGGATTGGAGATGGGCCTTGTGTCATCCCCTCATAGCTGAGAAGGAAGGAAATGTCGTGTCCATGGCATTGGACAGCCCCTGAATATGGGAGTGCACAAGTGATCATGCAGGTAAAGAGGTCCTAGAGAGTGATACAATATACTTGGCCATAGAGGGGCTGCACAGTGATAGACATGTAAGTACCAGTTTAGCAACAGAGGAATTGCCAGCCTGGATCAGATCCAAGCTCCAGCTCGCCCAGGACCTATCTCTGACAACAGCTAGCACCAGCGGCTTCAGAGGAAGGCATAAGGACCCCGCGGAAGGCAGATGTGGGCAATCTGCCCCCCACAGGTCTCATTTTGATCTCCACAGCTAAGATGGGCAGAAGCCCTGCTGCAAGAGGTGTAACTAGCAGGCACTGTAGCCAGCTTGCTCTCCCAACGGGCCACAGGGGCATGCACCTGTTGTGCAGATCCAATCCAGACCCTTCGTTCTGAATTTTTTACTCTGTTATTTTTAAATTAGCCCATCTCCTTCCTGCTTGGCCCTCCAACTCCTCTGCTGTAGGCAGGCAAATACCACAGGGGTGACCTCCCCACCCAGCTCAAAAAATGTCAGCGCTACCCACTCATCTGGATGGATTCTCCTTCCCTCCTCCTCAAAAACTCCTCTTCCTCCCAGTCCTGCGTCCTGACCCAGCTGGGGCCTGATATTCTTACTGTCGTGCTTGGGCCTCCTCTGAACACAGGGCCTGAAAGATCCCAACTCTAGATCCAGCCTAGCTGGGTTCCCCAGAGCTCTAGTCTCAGCAGCCTTTGGCACCAGACGCCCTGGCTGGCATGAAACCCGACGGGCACTCTGACCCATCACCGGGTGGCTGCATGCTCCTTGGAAAAGGGAGCCCCTTGCCATCGGATGTGCTGCTCTCTCACCTCTGCTGGCAGCCCGGAGAGGTTAATAAGAAAAGCTCAAGCCAGTAAGGCAACAGTCTAGTAGTCTCGCCCGCCGGGCCCGACAGCAACCCCCAGTGACAGGCCCGTTACCTGCCAGCCAGAACAACGCTGGAATCCAGGGCCAGGAGCCCAGCCCAACTCCATTTCAAACAGCCACCAGAGTGCAGAGAGGGATTCTCTCCTGAGCCCAAGTGAAAGAGGTGAGTCCACTCCCTGGCTGATATTAGAGCAGGTGCCCATCTGTGCTCAGTCATGCACCAGCCTTCCAGCTCCACTGTCCGCCACCACCAAGCGACTTGCCTTTACCTTACAGGGGAGACTTCCCTGGGATCTACCTTCCCCCTACGTTTTGGAGTCCTGAAAGCAGAAGCATGCTCTCCTCCTGAGTGGGAAGGGCCTACTGTTCCATGTGGTGTCAGTGTCCTCTGACCTCTCCAGCTGATGCCAGAATCAGACTCAATCCAAGGCCCTGGCCACGAGCAGGCTGGGGCCTGGCTGTCGCCATCTTCCCGTACGTGTCCCATTGCTGGTGATGCTGAGAGCAAAGTGTGAAACTCTCCAGGAACTGCAGCAGAGGGCCCTGGCCTAGGTGCTCACTGCCAGAAAGGAGACTAGCTCATGTCTGGGGCTTGGAGGGATGATGGTCCATCTTTCAAACAGAATTTGAAAAGCAAACAGCTTCTCGCAGCCAGAGCCCCAGGTGGCCCTGGGTCCCAGATCTATCCAAAGCCCTGGGGAAAGTGAGTGGTAAACAGAGTCATCAAGCAGGAAGGGAAACAAAAGAAGCTCCAATAGATGAGGGAAAAGCAGCAGGGAACATCCTTCTCTTGAGACTTTTTGTCTCCTGGTACCTAGCTGGAAATGCTTTTAAAGAGGAGGACTGAAACTATGAAAAGGAGGGACAAACACCCAAGAAACCCCTCCACCCCAGCCCCCGACCATCGCATTCATGGCACCTGAAGTGACAAGACAAAGAAAGCATTCGCTGGATTCTGGGGAGTAGGGGTTCTGACCTAAGAGGTTTGGTCAATAACACTGCTGAGAACATATGGTGAGAAACTTTGCCTGAATCTGATGTAACTTGTTAAATTAGGCACCAGTAGCATTTTAACTTTATTTTCTTGTATCCATTTCTGACTTTCATGCCTCATTACTTGTACTCACTTAAAAGCTCTCTCTGTAGTTAATAAACTTGTTTTATTGTTTTATCTAATCCACTTAAATTGAAGTGCCTGGGAAACTCCCTTTGGGTTGGCAAGTTGTGTGCATATTATTTCTAGTAAAGCAATAATGGACTTTATATAAACTTGTATTGTCCAGGAGAGGGCTGGGCAGCACAAGACATACATTCTGGAGGGAAATCTGGGACTGGAAGTGTGCTGGGCTCACCCTGGGGTAATCTTTAAAGAGCCACTGGCTGGCTGGCTGGCTGCAGCACACAGACATTGGCTGGGAGTGAATTGCCTGCTGGAGGCTGTTTGTGATCAGTCCAGGCTGGAAGCTACAGCAGCAAGACATTGTAAAGGGCTCCCCAGGTTACAGGGCAGGGGTGACACAGCTACTCATTAGTCTAGATTGTACCCTGGTATGTCACAGCCTCCCACCCCTACCTTCACTGAGGAAGCTGGACAATTCTGTAATGCTCTTTCCTGAGGGGGAACATTCCTTCCCTGGGACATAGGCCTGGAGCTTGGGGACTGGGTCTCTGAGCAAATGCCAACACAAGTGAGAAGAAGCAGAGTTGTGCAAGCAAATCCTATTTTGTTCTTAATTCCTCCCCACCCCCACCTTGGACTCATTATGCCCTTCGCAGCAACATCTCACATGACCTCTCCCCAGGGCAAGCAGCCACAGCGGCAGGAAACGCAAGGACAGCCCAGCGCAGAGTCTTGATCTGCGTGCAGGAGGGGCTGCTGGGGAGTTTTATATTTTCTACTGTCAAAGAACTTAAAAGAAGACAGCAGCCAATTTGCTCAGCCCAGGGGTGCTGGCGGCTCACAAAGGAGCATCCCCTGTCATTATTTCTCAACATGTACAGAAGAGTTATTGGAAAACAGAGGCCCCGACCCAGCCACATGCTGTGCACCTTGACTTCCACCGAGTCCTGCAGGAGCCAAAGGTGCTCAGCACCCAACAGAAGCTTCCCAGAGCTATTTAGGATCGGGCCCAGTGTTTGTAGTGGAAACAAAGCATTTCTAAGCAGTGCCCTCCAGCTGGAGTTACCAGCCTGCAGGAAAAGCGCCTCATTGATGGCAAGCTAATTAAAAGTCACAACGCGCCCCATCCCTGCAGCTGGCTTGTAACTCCAGAGACCCAGTCAGGAGCACAGGGAAGGCATTATAATTGGACGGCCTTGTGATTAAGGCCCTGGGATTCGCAGCTTTGCCACAGACTCCCAGTGTCATTTGGGGTGACGTGCATAGTGCCAGGTTGTCAAAAAATGAAGCCTCCAGTGTCTGAGCATCTTACACAGCTCTGGTCCCTTGTTTTGGGGCCTACCTGGGCGCTGAGCTCTTGTAACTCATTTCAGCACTTCAGGGCTCAGTTTGTAAAATGGGGATGAAGCTTCCCTCGCTCAAAGGGGTGCTGTGACCTGCTCAGATACCACGGCGATGGGCATCATGTATGAACCTGACCAGAACAGAATGGAAGTCTGGGAGAGGTCGTGGAGCTAGGGACCATGTAACGAATTGGGTGGCTAGCATTACACGATGTGCCAATGAGAGCTCTAGCCAGCAGGCAGGCCCCAGATTTCTCTGCATCCAAACAGTCAGGGCATCTGGCTGCAGAGACAGACCTGGCTGAGGAAGCCCCCTTTAGCACAGGTGCCAGTCTGGTGCAGAACCTGGCTCCTCACTCTGCAAAGTTCCCCAGCGCTGCACCGAGCCCACCAGAGGCCACTTGCAATCAGGGACCAGTTCCCCAAAGAATTCCCTGCCTCTCAGCCGCCTCTGAGTGACACGTTACAGGGGACTGAGGCACAGAGACTTAAGCCCAGATGATCACAGGTGTTAAGGCTCCTAAGTCCCATTAATTAATGGGAGTTAGGCACTTAAGTGCCTTTGAGGAACTGGGCTCAATGACTTGCCCAAGGTCGCATAGGGAACCTGTGGCAGGGAATTGAATCTAGGTCGCCAGCTAGGACCCTACCCACTGGACCAGCCTTCCTCTCTTCCTGGGGATGGTGTTTCCCCCCACAATCTCCTCTGGGAGGGCAGGGGTCTCTGCCAACAGTCAGCACCACCACCACAAAGGGACAGAGCTGACCAGGGAGGGGATTGATTCAGTGCAGCCCCTTGGCGACCACACCAGCAGCCGCACAGATCCCAGGATGCTGAACCGCTCTGTTCTTCCAGGAACGAATCCCCTTTGGGGCGCAGCAGCCACCTGCTGGCACACGGAGGTACAGCAATCCAGGACTGCTCCGTTCCTTCCCTCTGCAGCGCAGAGCTGTTCCCACAGCACAGGCCCTCCCTGGCAAGAGGCGTCTCCAGTCAGAGACAGGAGTATTATGAACAGGGAGTTGAGAGACTGGGTGCCCTGTTGTCCTGTCTAAAATCAAGGCCAGTGTGTCAGTGACCCAGCCTAGGCAGGAGAACAGCAAATGCAGAAAAGAAATGATTTCCCCATATTAAAAAACAAGGATGCTGAATATCAGAGGCACTGAAGAGACCACCCTCCCCTCTAGCCCCCCAGGATCTGGGGCTCTCCTAACATGGCATCTTGTCCTCCAAGACACATTCTCAGAACATGGATCTCTGGAAGAAGCAAACAATTCCCAGTTGGCCTAGACAGCAGAAACCCCAGGTGACCCCCCAGGTCCTAGTTGCTGATGGAGTTTGTGTGCCGTATGCTGTGCTTTTCATTTTCCAATCCCTCCGCAGGAGTTACAGCCTGGGCCAGCTGCTCAACCCAAGGCCGACATCACCCTAATGTGGCACCTGAAATCTAATCACCTTTCCCTAGGGTCTGTGCCAACTTTGTGGGCATGTGGCATCAAAGCTGAGGCCTTGTCAGACTTGTGACATGGGTGACAAATCACCGGTGTCTAGGTGAAGAGAGAACCAATAAGGCTAATGCACTTTTCTTGACTGTGCTCCCTTGTCCCCCAGTGTTCGGGGCCATCAGTCACCATGGCCGGGGTTTCTTCACAGCCACTGTGGGCCCCATGGCAAATGTTAATTTATTTGGGCAGAGGAGAAAGGTTAAGGGCTGGTGATATGGAAAACAGCCAGCAAGCCATGTTAATGTCAAGGACTGTGCTGTCAACAGAGCTCTGAAAGTGCTGGAACAGCCTGGAAGGTTCTCCCCAACCCTCTGCAAAACATGCAGGAAACAATGACACACACGCAGTCAGTATCTCTCTCCAGCCCTCTGAAATGCAAACTCATGTACAGCAGTTACAATTACTCTGTCACTGGACCATGCACGCTATTACTTTGTACTGTTCATGCCATTACTTTCAGCCAGACATGTTATTATTCTCTCTACTTATGCTGCCAATATCTGCACGTAATAACCACACTCTGACTTGAGTGTCATTAGGACTCAGTTGAGTGCACTGTAGCCAGTGGTTTGACAGATATTGGGATCAAGCCCCAGGCTAGGATTGGGGAGCGTGCCCAAGGCTGACATTTGTGAGTGGGTGTGCTGGCAGGAGTCCCTGGGGGGATGTCCACATATGTGCTGAGAACTACTGATGAAAACCAAGACTCAGTATTTCATAGATTGGATTTGTTTTTTCTAAAAGATACGTTCTAAAAGTCATTTTGGGGAAATTCTCCGGCCTGGGTTACACAGGAGGTGAGACTAGATCAGGGGTGGGCAAACTACGGCCAGGGGGCTGCCTCCGGCCCTTCAGACATTTTAATCTGGCCCTTGAATTCCTGCCCAGGACCTCGCTCTGGGGCTTGCTCCGCTCTGGCACTCCAGCCGGGGAGCGGGGTTGGGGGCTTGCCCCACTCCATGCATGCTGTGGCTCTGCACGGCTCCCGGTAGCAGCAGCATGTTCCCCCTCTAGCTCCTAGTGTAGGGGTAGCCAGTGGGCTTTGCACGCTGCTCCCGCCCCAAGCGTGTCCCCCCCCCGCAGCTCCCATTGGCTGGGAACCATGACCAATGGGACCTTCAGAGGCAGCACCCGTGGACCGGGCAGTGCGCAGAGCCACCTGGCAGCACCTCCGCGTAGGAGCCGGAGTGGGGACATGTTGCTGCTTCTGGGAGCTGCTTGAGGTAAGCGCCACCCGGAGCCTGCACCCCTGATCCTCTCCTGCACCCCGACCTCTTGCCCCAGTCCTGATCCCTCTCCAACCCTCCGAACCCTTCTGTCCCAGCCCGGAGCACCCTCCTGCACCCCCAACTCCTTATCCTCAACCCCACCCCAAAGCCTGACCCCAGCCAGAGCCCTCACCCCCTCCCACACTCCAACCCTCAATTTCGTGAGCATTCATGGCCCACCATACAATTTCCATACCAGATGTGGCCCAAGGGCCAAAAAGTTTGCCCACTTCTGGACTAGATGATCACAATGGTCCCTTCTGTCCTTGGAATCTACGAATATGAATTGTATCAAAACATCAAACATATAAAACAATTGCCCACTAAAACATTAGGAATCACCATCCAGGATCAGACCCATGGTCCATCTAGTCCAATATCTTGGGTCTGACAGTGCTCAGAACCAGACGCTTCAGAGAATGTGGCAAAAACTTTGCCTTAGGAAGATGTGGGATAATTTGCCCCCACAGTAGGTCTCATTCTAATCTCCAACAGTTAGAGACTGACTTAACCCATGAAGCACGAGGATTAATATCTCTTCCAAGATGTATGTTAGCATTAACTCTTCTAACTCTGGAGAGTCTTGTTACAGAATCATAGAAATGTGGAGCTGGAAGGGACCTTGAGAGGTCATCTAGTCCAGCCCCCTGCATTGAAGCAGGACCAAGTCAACCTAGACCATTCCTGACAGGTGTTTGTCTCCAGGGCCTAATTATCCTTATGGTGAGAAAGTTTTTCCTGATGTCTAACCTAAATCTCCCTTGCGGCAGATTAAGCCAAATGTCTAGTTTGCTTTTGGCCTTAGGGGATGGACAACCTGCATCTTACTAGATCATTTGTAACTCAAATTGCTGTAAATATGAGATTATAATTTCAACTAAAGAACAAAGTTGGGCCCAAAATTATTATAATCCTTTAAACCCCACTGGAAACGTTTCCATGTTTGGTTTATAAATATTCCACTGCAAGCCTTTGTGTAGAGAATAGGCATCTCGCCAGGACCCTTGTTTGCAGCCCAAACACTGCAGCTTTGCACTGAGGAAGGAGGCAGAAAATGACTATCCACCTCTGTCCAGGTTCCTCAGTAACAAGGGTGTGCAGCCCATGTTCAAACCAATGGTGCAAACACTGGCCCTCTCCGTGTACAGCTAGCAGCTATCCAGCCTCAAAACTGTCTGCAAAGTGGGCACCAGTTCTGCTTTCTACCAGGAGAAGATGATCAGAGACTGGCTGGCCTGACAAGGCACCAAGGGGTTAAAGTAAAAGTCATGTGACACCCTGTTTACCTGGAGGAAACGTCTAAACGTTAATGATTAATAGGCAGGGGGGTGGGGGAAGTGCCCTGGGAGCTATTTGTGTGGGTGTTGTGTTGGGGAGATGATAAATCATAATTAGGCAGGGAGGACTGATAGATTAGACCAGGGAGATTCAGAACCATGCAAGGCTGAGCACCCAAATGAGCTTGGAAAGGGGACAGTGGTGGGTGCAAGGAGAAGCAGGCAGCTGCATTCACACACACACACACACACACACCGAGTTCCAACCTGCACACAAGGGCTCGATTCGCCTCTCATTTCCACACAGACTCCACCAGAGTCTCTCTGGATTGTTCCCAGCGGGAGGTCAGAATCAGGCCCTGGTGTCTGGTGGTCACAGACCGTTGATGGAGCCTAATGAAATCGGCTATTTTAAAAACGGTGACTAGGCTTCTTCCATGAAATGGGGATGATCGTTTCCCCTGCCTCTTCATCGGGGGTAGGGTGGGGGTGTGAATGCAGGAGCTGAAGAACCCAGCCAGAGGATGCCACAACTCTGCATTACAGACAGTCTTGGGAGGGATCACACAATCAGCTGACTGACTGTCCTGTGATTCCACACCCAGACTTAGAACACCATGGATTTAGCACAGGAGGGGAGGAGAAGAAGCTCCATGGTCCCTGGATGGCCTATTTGTCTTCAGCAATCAAACCGCAGTGCTTCCAAGAAACACGTTGACATCTGCGCCAGTTGGCCTGGTGCAGGAAAACCCATTTGTAATAAGCATGATTAGTCCCCACAGCTAGGCACCATTGCGGAGAGGGGCTTCATTAGGAGAAGTGGTTCTAATTGCTGCATGTGCCGTGACACCAGGATGTCTGGCTCAGAGGGCCCCTGGGCTCATTGAGCTGAGGCTGACAAGCTCCTTGGATATTGGGGCTTGGCTATGCTAGGGGAATTCACACCAGTAACTACAGTGAGGTAACTGCACCAGTGCACAGCCCTAATGTAGACACAAAGTGGGGTGTCTGGATCGGGTAACTTACCCGGGTATGTGACAGCAGTGCAATCCCCTTCTTACTCCAGTGCACAGTGCATCTACACCGGGGAGCTGTCCCGAGTGTAACTACATCGGGGTAGCCACATCAGTGCAAGAAACCCCCTGTCTTCGACAGGCTGGCTAGGCTGCTCCAGCAGATCCGGTATTTAAATGAAAGCTCAGTTAGAGGAGTGACAGGCTGAGAGTGATACAAAGGTGAATGGGAGATGGAAACTGACCTGAGGATGGACATGTTTTCCTACAGCTCCGCCATGCTGCAGCCAGTACTGGGGGGCACTGTATTTGCAGATGCCCTAAAGCAGGGGATGAGGGGCATGTGCTAGCCAGGGTTGGGTGCTGGAATGCTCACACCTATCTAAGGAATGGGGGTGAGGCCTTTGGAGGAAGCCATAGGGGACTAGCTCAGAGTTAAAAGGCTGATGATATTTGCTGATGATGTCAGTAGGGAAGCATGGGTAGGAGGCAGTAGGCAGTGGAACGTGGGAAACAGGCTGCTAATTATTGTCACAATTACGCACATTTATCAGGTTCCCAGCAGCAGGTTATGTGGGGGCACTTTACAGGGCTTAGATTGGATTGTTAACACTTCCAGATAAGACCAGCAAGTTCCCCCCCACACACACACACACCTCCAAGTCACCTGTGTGACAGTGGTGGGAGGGAAACAGAGACAGTAAGCAAGAAAGGGGGCTGAGTAGTTAGGTGTGAGTTATGGAATAGGTGGGGTCCCTACAGAGGAGAGCTTGGTTAGGTGCTGGGTAGTAAGGGCAGGTGCAGTAGGCACAGGAAGCCTTATCAGCATCTTTTTGTTCTGTGTTTGTCCCGTGCCTTGCCCAGTGGGGTCCTGGTCTGTGACTGGCTTGCTAGTGCTATTACAATACAAATAATAGCAATATTCTACACTAAAAATATCAGCCAGAAGCTTTCGGCTCCACAGCCTGACAAGACGACACTGGGCTGAGAACCACAAAGGGGCCCGGGATGGGACGTTCTATGACAGGGTGGATGAGAACCTCCACAGACAGACTCTGGGCTGCTCAAGCAGACAGGCTGCTTTAGTAGTTATTTTAGTAGCCACCTGCAAGTCAGGGCAACCCATGAGGCTGTTCTAACCTGCTCTGGCCTTAGGAAGGGGTATTACCTACCCATGGCCCCACTAAAATTTCCCTGGAGGTGTTCATAAGCCAAATACTGCAGCGATGTGCTGAGATGACTAGTCCAGCCAACTTCACTGAAGTGCTGGCAGCAGGGGAGTAAACCAAAGTTTGAAAACTCTTGCAGTTTTCCCATTCTCGGGTGCCAGTAGGATCCTGGCTCAAATAAGGACATTTTGTTTTAAATGTATGATTTGTAACTGGATATTATCCCTTTCAATCTGTCCTTCCAGTGGGGCTGGATGCTAAATAGCTCAGGGCAGTTAGTGATAGGGTATGGAGCTCACTTCTAAGATGCTGGCTTCAAGCCAGGGTAGGTGGGCAGAGACTGAAAGTTGTGACTATCCCGTGGCACACATGAAATGAGTTTATTTGTCGTTTTGGGCAGTCTTGGGCTCATGTCCATCCAGTCTGTTCTCAGCACATAAGAAAAAGCAGAAATGAGCAAAAGGCAGCCAAAAAGCTCTCCCTCTCCATCCAACAACTCAAACTCTACCCAACCGAGCCCCCAGCCTGAGAGAATGGATAAGCCTTGCAACATCCCCTAGGTTTAGCAAGCTGGGGCTTTGTTCGACTGTTGTGGGATATGAATTCACCCAGGGTTCCCCATAAAGAACACTCTATTCTGCTGTCGGCTACTGCATTGTAAACACAGGCAGGCAGTGGGTATCAGCTGGGTTTGAAACCACTGTGAATGAGCTCAGACCCTTTCCTCCAGCCTAACATTCAGATCCAGGGTGTGCTAAGGTTGATCTCAGCTGCCAGGAGAGCAGGGAGGCAGATGATTTCTAACAGAGCCAAGACCCAAACCACATTCCAAAGACCAGTGCCCTTAGCCAGCACTCATCACAAGCCACAGGCCAATCTCAGTAGAGAGATCAAGGGTGGAAGGGACCAAGCAGACTGAAGTGAGCTCCTCCCTTACAGAACTAACTATCTAAGGTATTTATATGGCCCCCATCACAATAGAATCTGAGCCCTCACCATCTTTAATGCCTTTATCCTCACACCGCCCCCAGGAGGCAGGGCAGTGCTATGATCCCCATTGTGCAGATGGGGAACTGAGTCACAGAGAGCTTAAGTGACTTACCAAAGCTCACACCAGTAGAGAATGGCAAAGCAGGGACTAGAACTGCGTCTCCCAAGTCCCTGGCTAGTGCCCTAGCCACTGGACCATCTTTCCTCTCTGAGACAGTCCTGCCAGCTCATTGGCTGGGCAGCACATGGGGCAAGGCTGCAGTATCACCACTCATGCTGTACCTGCGCTGTGGATAAAATGGGGGCAGGCCTCAGTTTCCCAGGCTGTCACTGGGCACCATTCGCTGGCACTAAACACACTCTGGAGAAAAAAACCCAGCACATCTCCCGGACAGCAGGGAGTGCAGTGCACAAAAGTCCCAATGTCACATTCTTGGGATCCAAACGGGAAGGGCCTGATCATCGTCTCCAGGGCAAGAGTCACAGTCCCTTTCTGAGAAGGGAGGTCAGGCGTGCTGTATTCTCCATGTAATCATGCTTAGCAAAGGCTAAACGGCAGCAGAAGGGGCTGGGGGCACGCTGCCACGGACACTGAGTGGGTGCATTGGAATTGGTAGTGCTGCTTACGCAATTCCAATGAATGCAGGGCCCTGATGGGGACACACCAGGAAAGGTGGCTCAGAAGCCCCAGCTCAGCTCCCATCAAGAAGGGAGGCAGTACAACAACTCAAATGGAAATCTCTCTCCACTGTACTAAGGAGAGACGGGATGGGGTGGGAAGAGACTGAGAAAAAGAGAGTGGAAGGGAAAGGAGGGGTGGAGATGGAGTTGGGTGGGGGGCAGCAGAGAAAAAATGGAGAGAATGTGAGAAAGGAGACTAGGGAGAGACAGACAAAGAGGTGGTAGAGAAGGAGCAGGAGCAGAGAAAAAGATAAGGAGAGGGATAGATAGAGAGATGGGTAGAAAAAGAAGAGTGTGTGATGAAGGGACAGAGAAAAGAGACCGGAGGGGGGAAGGAAGTGGCTGGAGACAGTGGGAGGACTGAAACGGCTGTAGGGCCCAGGGCTTGGTTAATAGTGGAGTTCATTGTGCCAGCTGAAAAGGCTTTGCCTGGGCAAAATCCCCTCATTTTATGGCAAATCCGGTCGGCATTTCCTTTGCAAATGGGTGGCCACAGGAAGCACAGTATTGTGGGCCTCAGGCAGAAAGGGGCTGTCACCATCTGCCCCTCTCGAGGAAGAGCCATCTCTGCCTCTCAGCAGCAAAATCTGTCTTACCTTCACTGTGCATCATGCATGTCTTTCTATGCATCTACTCCAGGGCACAGAATTATGGGATAGGTCCCACAATACTACAAACACAATGCTCTGGGTGGGTACATTGCACTGCTCTTCCAAAGCCAGGCTAGCTAGCATGGGGAAACTGAACCACTGCAGGGAATCTTTCACAGCAGCCCCTATCCCCCCTGACACCGCACTGGGGTAGACAGACCCTGGGCAGGAACTGCCCTAATACCTCACATCTACATTCTGCCCAACCAAAAGTCTTCCTGCAGTCTGCACTGGACACACTATTGTTTCCTACGTGTCACAGATTAACAGATTAGTGATCATCCAGTCTGGCCTCCTGCAGAAGGCAGCGCTGAGACCCTGCCAAGTACTACTGTGCTGAGAGGGGAGACTACATTGCATCATGGAAGATGTAGTCCTGCCAGAGAGCCTGGCCCACTGGGGAGAGTGGAGGCCTAAACTACACCTCCCATGGAACAACGCGCCACAATAGAGAAATGCTGGTCAATGGTGAACTGACTCAGAACAAAATATTTAAATTTTGATTTCCTTGATGGAAAAATGGAAAGATTTTTGGTAACATTGAAATGTACCCACCGACTATCTTTGCAGAAACGGCATTTTCTGTCACAAAGTCACTTGGATGGAAAATTCCCAGCTAGCTCTAGTCAGGGTTTGGCGTGACGCTCTCAATAAGGCAACATTCCAGGGAAAGTTTGGGGAGGCAATGCCGGCTGGGTCCCAAACTTCTGCCATGAGGGAGGCTGGGGGATTAATAGAGTCAGTGGGACACTCACCAGCGAGCCCCTAGCAAGTAGCATCAAAGCTGAATGGACTGGAAGAACCACTAAAAAGCTTCTCCGTGGGGGTAAGAGATTTTGGCAGGAGTCGCTCACACAGACCAGGCCTGCTGTCACCAGGCCTTTGCTGCTAGCTGAGGACAATCATCCTCTTTGCTCAGTGCACTGAGCAGATCCTGCTTCTGCAGAAGGGAAGCAGGGCACTTGCAAGCACCTCTTCAGCTCCAGTTGAATTAATGCTGAACTAGAATGGAACAGACGTTTCTACTGGCCATGCTCGTGCATCTGAGATGCTAATTCCCTCTCTGGGCGTGTGGTAGAGCAGCTGGAAGGCATTGAATAGTCCATTTTTAGAGATGATGGGGGAGTGGCTAGTGACTAGAGCAGGGGACTGGGAAGCAATATTCCTGGTTTTACTACTGACTCAGCTGGGCCACCTTGGGCAAGTCACTTCCCAGCTCAATGCCTCAGTTTCTCCATCTGCCAAACAGGAATAATCATCCCTCCCTCCCTAAGCACTGGGGGAATCGACTGCCCCAGGTGTAGGGGAGGGAACAGGGATGGTAAAAGGGCAGACCCCCATGGCACAGATTCTGGACCATGACGCAACCTGTAGGCAGTCGAGGAAAGCTGCCATATGCAAAAGCAGCATCCGGCCCTGCTAAAACGTATAGTGGGGCTGCACCAGCTGACAGAATCAAGGCAGCACCAAGAGTTTAGTGCCACCTTCGCCTTCCCCTTCCCCTCACTCTGCACGTTTGGGGCTTCCTGGGAGGAGCGGAACAGAACTGGCCCCTACATTCAGAGCTGAGTTAGTGCTCAGAGCCCCACCCCATTGCAGGAGGTGCTAGGATCCAGGGCTGTGTGACTCAGGTTTATAGCTATTCTTTAATGAATGGGAGGGGGCAGGGGAAGAAGAGCCTTAAATGCAGGGCAGTGTAGGATTGCAAAGTACTTTTTATCAGCTGTGACCCTGCAGCCCCCACACAGCCAGTTCCCTGACTAAGCTTAGTATGTGCCCTGCAGGACTAGGAATAGAAACCGCTCCAAGGGGCAGGTGGAGGCTGGAGCTGATTTCTCTATTCCCTGACCCACCCCTGACTCACAGGAGAGCTTTTCCCCGGGAGCGCTGGACTCCTCAGAACAGTTGCCTTTGAGAATGCACCATCCCCTCCACAACAACAGAAAAGAAAACAGAGACACTCAAGCTAGCAATACCCACAGCTAGCCAGCAGGGAGGGCAGCCGGCACAGACCAAATAACCCTCTTAAGGCTGCAGTAGCTTGTCTCAACCACATCTAAAGGACCAGCTACCAGAAGAGCATACTGGGAAAGGCTCCTGTAAGAGTAAAAGCCTTAATTCCAGGCTGGTGGCTGGTCCCTATGTGCTGCTTTGCTAATGTATCCGGGCTCCATCTGCCTTCTGGGTGTATCTCTGGTGGTTTCTGGCTGGGGAGAATGGCTCCGTGTCTTCTTGCTGCAGAGATGTTGTGTTGCAGGAAGGAGGATGTACAGCTGCCATGCACTGTATGCTGGCTCCTCTGAGCTGCTGCATGGTCCCTTGGGCCCAGATCCTCAAAGGTATCTCAGGGCACAACTTTCATTGAAATCAGTGGGAGTTAGGCACCTAAATACTTGTAAGGATCTGGGCCTTAGAGATTAATTTACACCTTGGGTGGGACATAGAAGCCTCTGGGGCTGGCCTAGCTAGAAGTTGGGAGATGCACTGTTGGGCTGCCCCAGGCTAAACAGCTGCAGCCGAGTCAGGGCCAGGGCATTCCGGAGCTCTGACTGCCTCTCCCAGGACTAGGGACGTAGGCGGGCGGTACACCAAGCTAGCACCTGCTCTTTTTGAGACGGTGATGCCCTTTGCGTGCCCACTGCGATTGCACTTCCATAACAACACTCCAGATGCTTTTCTGCCAGCACTTCCTGCTTGTGCTTGAGACTGCCACCCCCTCATCGCAGATGGGTGTCAGCTGCAAGGACTTGGGGCCATGGCTCAGGAGGAAGCCCCAGCAGAGCTGCAGGCCCCTTAGCAGAAACACTGCGAGCCTCAGGATGCGGGTCTGGACTGCTTAGGAGACTGACTGCTCATGCCCTGTCTGCCCCACTACTGGGCCCTGCAGGCCTCTTCACCCGCTCTAGAGGCAGTTGGAGTCTCTTTAATAATTGTAATTAGCTCTTTTCATCCATCCATTTCAAAGCACTTTACAAATGAGGCCAGGGTCTTTACCCCCATCCTACACACCAGGAAACGGAGGCACACGCAGGGGAGCAGCTCAGCAGCCCAGTGGCTGGGAATAGAACCCAGGTCTCCTGTATCTTAGCCCAACTCTCTAGCCACTAGGCCACACTGCCTTGAATTTCCCCCTCCTCGCCCCATGGCATTCTCAGGAGGATCCTGCTGTGCCTTTTCTTGGCCCAAGGCCTTCTAGCTCCCACCCTTTCACTCTTCTGCCTCACTGCTGGTCCCAGCCCCCATGGGAGGCAGAGCCCTCTTGGGCTGCTGGCTTTGCCCTTCCTCCGGACTAGAACTAGCTGCATGTTTTTGTGACCGTCTAGGAGTAGCTGTGCCTGGGGCAGCTGCAGCTGCAGAAAGGATTCGAGGCTGCACTGCTCAGCCTTTGCCCTCTCCCTGGGCAGCAGCCTCTCATAGGCTACCGCCCTCAGCGGGGAATTTATTAAAGACAACACCACACATCAGCTCCAGCCACTAGGGAGCAAGCATGATTTCTACAGGAAATTGCAGGGAGATCACGATTTATATTGCCAGCCTGGGGGTGGGTCCTCTGCTTGGTACACTGGGCTCAGCGGAGCAGCTCTCAGGGCCTGATCTCCCACTGCTTGGCACCCTACACTGGGGGGAAGAAAATGCTGCCAGCTTGGAAGGGTGTCTTCTGCCCATCCTGTACATGCTCAGGTGAGAGGTGCAGGGCCAGCTGTGTCACTCAAATAATGCATGCAGTCTGGGTAGATGGGGGTACAGGGTGCCCCCCTGGCTGCTCTCCCCAGAAGTGTGGATAGCAGCCTCTGCCATGCCTAGTGCACGCCCTTCCTGGTTGGAGGAACGGTTGCCATGGTAGCAGTGGATGCTAGGAATGGGAAAGATGGGGGGAGGGGAGAGTCCATTGCTTTAGAGAGAACCCCCTGTGGAAAGCTCAGAAGAAATGGTGACTCCTTACCCCAGTAGTATGGGCGTCCCAGGGCAGTTGCCTTTGGTAGTTAGAGCCTTAATCCAGTTACTCCCTGGCAGAGCCTGGTCCAGCTCTAACCATGCTGCGCAGTGGGGACACTCTGGTTTGGATCTCAATCCGCACCTGAACACCACAGCTCAGGCCTGTCTCCCAGCAGCATGAATCACAGCTAGAAACAATTAGCTCCTTGGCACAATCCGATGAGTCATCCCCCCCCTTGCAGGCTCCTCTCACTAATTGTTGCTGCAAGCAGCTGAGTGGCATAAGGAAACAGCTATGTCTCGTGGCAGGGGACTGGGCACTGGGCCGCCTGCATTTGACCCCCAGCTCCATCAGCCCATAGTGGTGGGGCCTTGTGTATGTCCCCTGCAGGCAGATTTCCCGCCCCCCCCAACATAACATTCACCAAGGCCTGGGTTCTGCCATCTCTAGACTGGTGGACTCACTCAGCAGTTTGCCGGGGGGGGGTGGGAGGGCAACGGGCTCCCCCAGTGCAGTTCATAGCCCTTGTTCAGGGCTCCATTATTGTCCCGCACAAGAGAACACGACATGGAGTGACGCAGAGGTCGGGGGTCCCTGGGATCTGACAATCTAGGGGTTAGGGTATCCCCTCAGCCTAGGCTCACCTATAAGGCCATCCTCCACTGCACTAACTGTAGTGCAGGCTGCAGTGTTCTCCAAGCCCTCCGCTAGTCCCAGACTCCCTCATGGCACTCCCCTAGCTGGTAATCACCAGACCCACTCACCTGATGCTGCCCAGCTGGGCCTACTACCTGTCAGCACCTGCCTGCTGGGCTCCTTCCCGGCCCTTCGAGGGTCAGACCACCCTGTTACACCTCCCTTGTTCAAGCTGGACAGTTTCCTACTCAGCCTTGCACCACCCAAGTCAGAGCTGCTGGAGGAGAAAGTGCTACTCACAGGAGTAAAAGAGGCAGAATCCGGCCATCAGTTTGAGTCCCTCACTGTACGGTGCCCAGTATGAGACACCTTGGGCCAGAGTTTCAAGAGTGCTCAGCACCAGTGCTGGTGCTAGGCCACTGGAGGCTCTCAGCAGGAATATTTTTGGCCCTCCCCTCCCCAGTACTCAAACAGGCAAGTTCTGATAAGCAAATACAGGGCCCCATGAGCGGCTCAGGGCCCGAAGCAATCGTTCAGTCTGCTTATACCTAGTGCCGGCTCTGCTCAGCACCCACACCTGGACCAGCTTATCCAAGGAGTTCAGCACCCACCATGCTGCACCCTTTGGAAAGCCTGGCCCCAACTTGGCATGAAGCCCTCTTGAAAATTCCAGCCCATAAACCTGGTTTCTTGAGAACCCGCAGCTCTCGGAGACATGATATTCCTACCACCAGCAGTATTTTCTCACTGAACCAAATAAATTCCATGGCACAGAGCTAGTGTTTGACTTTATCCCAACCCTAGCTCTTCCACAATATTGTACGACTACATCCTCTATGAGCAACCGTCAGTGTCATAAACCCTCACACAGCCTGTAGAACTACAAATGCAATGCTCTGCAAACCATATTGTCAGTTCTCTGCCTGAAAAACCTAGAAAGATCTCTCAGATCCAAACCCATAACATGTAAATGGCAGAGAGGATCAGAATTAAGCCTGTCTGTGCAATGGTCAGTAAGAGGGTGTCTTTGTGACTTGGCTGTCGGGGTTGATATTGGAATTCTTTATGCAACATTAGTTTGTTTTTCTGTAGATCTGATGTTTGGGTGACAGGTTAGTTATGGGAGGGGTGGTATGTCTTGTTTAGACCTGTATTTACCAACCTTAGCTATAAAGATTTTTGCATGGGAATTTCCCAGCTGTAAAACCTCACAAACAAGAATCTGTGAAACTCAAACCTAGTTAGGCAGCTGGTAGCTCTGCAGGGGTCTTCATGCCAAGCTCCAGCCTCTGCCCCATATGTCCTCCTGTATCCTGTTCCAGGTTCCCTCTTCTGCCACCTTTGTTCTGTCTCCTGTACCAAGACACACTCCCCTCTGCCTTAGATTTTCTTGTTCAATTCTGTTGCCCCTTGTGGCCCAAGAGATTAGCCAATATCCAGGGTCTTGCCAGGTTGTTAGGAATGATACAGGTTAGGTGTAAAGAACAGGAGTACTTGTGGCACCTTAGCGACTAACAAATGTATTAGAGCATAAGCTTTCATGGACTACAGCCCACTTCATCAGATGCATAGAATGGAACATATAGTAAGAAGATATACATATATATACGGAGAAGGTGGAAGTTGCCATACAAACTGTATGAGGCAAAAAGAAAAGGAGTACTTGTGGCACCTTAGAGACTAACCAATTTATTTGAGCATGAGCTTTCGTGAGCTACAGCTCACTAAGCTGTAGCTCACGAAAGCTCATGCTCAAATAAATTGGTTAGTCTCTAAGGTGCCACAAGTACTCCTTTTCTTTTTGCGAATACAGACTAACACGGCTGTTACTCTGAAACCTGTATGAGGCTAATTAATTAAGATGAGCTATTATCAGCAGGAGAAAAAAACTTTTCTAGTGATAATCAAGATGGCCCATTTAGACAGTTGACAAGAAAGTATGAGGAGGATACTTAACATAGGGAAATAGATTCAATATGCATAATGACCCAGCCACTTCCAGTCTCTATTCAAACCCAAGTTAATGGTATCTCGTTTGCATGTTAATTCAAGTTCAGCAGTTTCTCGTTGGAGTCTGTTTTTGAAGCTTTTCTGTTGCAAAATTTTCACCCTTAAATCTTTTACTGAGTGGCCAGAGAGGTTGAAGCGTTCTCCTGCCGGTTTTTGAATGTTATGATTCCTGATGTCAGATTTGTGTCCATTTATTCTTTTGTGTAGAGACTGTAGCAGGTAAGCAAGCTAGCTGCCGGTCCTTACTTCTAGTCTATTTGTTTTTCTAGACACCTGAGTGTATGTGCATGTACTTTATCATGTGCATTTTGTGTGTGTACATGAATCAGGTGCATCTGTCCTATCCAAATAACTGATTGTGCACAAATGCAAATATCTTCCAGATCCAAGGAGTAATTTCAAGCACACTCATAAGTAAAGTTCTCCAAGATGTAGTTGCTCTGGCATGTGTAAGTGTTTCTGTTAGAGAGACATGGGATAGCCAAAAAAAAAAAAAAAAAAAAAAACCGCTAGAAAAACATTAGGATGGTGGTACTTCAAGAAAGGAATGTTCGACAAAATGGCTTGATTTCTACCGGACACATTAAATGAATTTCTATCTGTCTCTGGAATATCATCTGTGACAACTCAAGAGAACAGCTCTACCTTTGGAAGGTATGCATGTATCCAATTCAAGAGAAGGGCTCATTGGACAGGGACTCAGGTGTACTGGAAGTTCTGTTCTTGTCTTCGTCACTAACTTGGTGTGTGAGAAAGTCACTTCACTGCTCTATGCATATGTTTCCCCTCCCACCCTTTCTGTTGTGTCTACAGCACTTTAATGGGCAGGGCTTGCCTCTTATTCTGTGCTTGTACAGCACCTAGCACAATGGGGCTCTGATCTCAGCTGGAGCTTCTAGGAGCCACTGTCATACACATACTTAATAATAAAATCAGACTTATAACAAGGAGCCCATTGCAACCTCAACCATGGGAGAACTCAAAAATATTCACAAGGACATAAATGGGGTGTGTGGGGGAGGATTGCCTTCATATCAGTCTGAGTGGTGAGAATCGGTAGAGTAAGGGGTGTGTATGTGGGGGGCTGTGAGGTCATGGGAAGAAGGGACAGAATCCACAGTTCCCCCCACCTAACACCTCCATTCAAACTGCCTGTGGTGAAAGAGTAGGCCTGACTCCCATTGCAATAGGAGCTGCCTCCACTTATGCCAGGGCCCAGCTGATTTTCTGAACAGGTCACCCAGCCCTAGCGTTAACACTTCCCACATCTGGAGCATCTCCTAGTCAGGGATCTCCAGTCGCTGAACGAACACTGATTAATGACATTGCACAAGCTCTCTGTGAAGCAGGGAAGTGCTGTTCCTGGGGAAACTGAAGCACCAAGAGGTTACATGACGTGCCCAAAGTCACACTGCAGGTCGGTTGCAGAGGTGAGGATGGAACCCAGCTGTCCTGACTCTCAGGCCTCAGCATCCTTCTCTAGCCACTCTATAAGGCCCCTTGTATTCTGTTGCAGGAAAGGTGATGGTGGTGAACTGGCCTGGAAATGTCCTCTCTGCACATAGCCTGTTAATTAAAATATGGGCTGCGTGACAGCAGCCCCATTAGTGCTGAGTACTAGTGACATTTGAGAATGAGGAATAGACCATTAGGGGGATCAGACTAGCCTTGAAATTGGATTCCTCCCCACCCCCCTGCAACTCTGGTCCTAGCTTTCCTCTTTAGTTTCCATTGCTGGGCTCTGAAGGGACAGAAGGAGACCATGGTTATATCTAGGGCTGATTTCCTCATCTCTGATATGCCAAAGGCCTGATCCTGCTTTCACTGACACTGGGGCAAAAAAGCAGAATTTGACACACACACACCCCTCCCATAATCCACACCATGTCAAGGAAGTAGCAGTCTGTATTATTCTGCCACCTATTCCAGTAGCATGTAGAGGTCTCACTGTACTGTACAGACCCAGTGAGGGACAATCCCTGCTCCAAAGAGTTTACAACCTAACTAGACAAGGCAGAGAGGCATAGGGACTCACTCACTGTCATATAGCAAGTCAATGGTACAGCCATGACTGGAACCCAGGTGTCCTGACATGTAAGTTTAGCCACCCACCCACTAAACCATGCGGCTTCTATACAACAGCTCTCCATAATCCTATCTGAGTATCCTTTTGCAAAGCAAAGGCAAGTGGTCCATTTGTTCTCCAAGAGTAACTGTAACATTTTCCACTGAATGCATCCGATGAAGTGAGCTGTAGCTCACGAAAGCTTATGCTCAAATAAATTGGTTAGTCTCTAAGGTGCCACAAGTACTCCTTTTCTTTTTGCGGATACAGACTAACACGGCTGCTACTCTGAAACCTAACTTTGGTATGTAACTTATTGCTTAAGTCAGCTATACCAGATAACTGGAGAATAGCTAATGTACCACCAATTTTTGAAAAAGCTCCAGAGTGAGCCTGGCAAGTGCAGGCTAGTAAGCCTAACTTCAGTACTGGGCAAATTGGTTGACTCTGTAGGAAAGAACAGAATTATCAGACACACAGATGAACATAACTTGTTGGGGAAGAGTCAACATGGTTTTGGTAAAGGGAAATCATGCCACACCAGTCTATTAGAATTCTTTGAGGGGATCAACAAACATAAGGATACGGGTAGGATATAGTGTAGTAGGACTTTCAGAAAGCCTTTGACTAAGTCCCTCACCAAAGGCTCTTAAGCAAAGTAAGCAGTCATGGGATAAAGAGGGAAAGTCCTCTCATGGCTCAGTAACTGGTTAAAAGATAGGAAACCAAGGAATAAATGATAAGTTTTCAGAATGGAGAGAGGTAAATGGGGAGTCCCCCACAGATCTGTACTGGGACCAGTGCTGTTCAACATCTTCATAAATGATCTGGAAAAAAAAAGGAGTAAACAGTGAGGTGGCAAAGTCCAAAGCTGACTGCAAAGAGTTAGAGGGAATCTCACAAAACTGGGCAACAAATGATGAAATTCAATGTTGATAAATGAAAAGTAATGCATACTGGAAAACAATCCCAACTATACCTACAAAATGGTGGGGTCTAAATTAGCTGTTAGCACTCAAGAAAGATCTTGGTGTCATCATGGATAGTTCTCTGAAAAGAACTTATTTGACTATTGCTGTACTGTGATCAGATAACATTATGTTATGAACCATTAAGGATAGATAAGACAGAAAATACCATAACACCACTATATAAATCTATGGTATGCCCACACGTTGAATGCTGCATGCAGTTCTGGTTGCCCCATCTCAAAAAAAAAAAAAAAAGTATATATAAGAATTGGAAAAGGTATAGAGAAGGGAAACAGAAATGATTAGTGATATGGAATACTTTCCATATGAGAAAAGTTTTAAGTTATGTTCAGCTCAGAAAAGAGAAGAGAGAGGGGGGACATAACGGTCTACAAATCATGACTGGTGTGGAGAAAATGAATAAGGAAGTGTTATTTACCCCTTCATATAACAAGAATCTGGGGGTCACCTAATGAAATGAATAGGCAGCAGGCTTAAAACATAAGGAACTACTTCTTCACAAAACACAGTCAACCAGTAGACCTCATTGCTGGGGAATGTTGTGAAGTATAACTGTGCTTAAAAAAAAAAACAAAAAAACACCACACACACTATAAATTCATGGAGGATGGGTCCTTCAATGACTATTAGCCAAGATGGTCAGGGATGCAAGCCTATGCTCTGGGTGTCCCTAAACCTCTGACAGAAGCTTCTTCTTTCATATGGCTTGGGTAGGTGGCAATGACTACAAATTTATATCTAGGTTTGATAGCCAGCACATTCACCAGATCACTGTTGCAGCAATTGTCCTTCAGCCCCCTGGCAAAAGAACCAAGGAGACACTCAGACATGATGTGCTCCATCGTTTGTGCCTGGGGACCACAGCTGCATACAGGTGTTTGCCTCATTTTCCATTTAAAGATGAAATGTCCTGATGTGATTAAATTTCTGACATAAATCAAAACCAGGTGGTTCCTCAGCAGGGTCAGCGATGAGCTGTGTGTTTTGAGCGGTCAAAATGCTCCATGTGGCTCTCCATTGAGCCTCAGCATCAAAGTTGGGTGTGAGGGTCTTTATGTGGTTCCATAAACAATTGTGGGATTTTAATCTCATCGTTGGTGCGTTTTTCAGGTCTTCATGCACTGGGAGCCTCATGTTTGCATTAATATGGTTAAGAAAGCAAGATGTCTGAGCAGCTCTTCTAATCTGTGGAGGCTGGATGTGCGGTAGAACCGGGAGCCAGTAGACTGGAGTCAATTTAGGCATCCCTGATGCTATGCACATAGCAATATTGAGTTGAGTGTCAAGGAGTTTAGTCTGACTGCTGGGAGACCACACTGGTGCACAATATTCAGCTGCAGTATATACCAAGGCAATTGTTGCGGTTTGTAAGGTCCACGGACTGGGCCTCGTGATGTTCCAGTCAATTTTCTGATAAGCACGACATGAGACCTGAGCTTATCGTGGGTGTTCTTGAGGTGTTGTCAAAAGGTCGAACTCCGGTCCAGTGTAACTGCACCGACAGAAGCCAGGACTGGATAACAGTGGATGGATCACTGAATAATTGCCCTGTTTTGTTCATTCCCTCTGAAGCACCTGGTACCAGTCACTGTTGGAAGGCAGGATACAGGGCTAGAAGGACCATCGGTCTCACCCAGCATGGCCAATCTTACATTCTTATGAACTCCTAAATGGTTAAATCTATTGGGTTTATAATTTAATAGAATTGGTTCCCTTTCCAAGGCTTTGTCAGATTTCCCAAAACATATAAGATGTCATTACTACAAGGATAAGGCATATTATCCTTTACCCCATTGTAGCTGTGTGAATGGTACTAATGTCCATGGGTCTATAGAATTCTTGGCAAATGAGCTTGCTGTGTATTTCCACAAGGCTTAGGTTCTTACCTCTAGTGATCTGGATTCCAATGTCACTTGGCTCACAGCTGATGTGTTTGGTGTCAATTTATACCAGTGGTTCGCAACCCATTTATCATTGTGGGCAGCATATGTTATCTGGGCTGCAGGTTGAGAACTACAGTTCCCCCCACCTAACACCCCTCCCACACACACACAAACCCCTCTGCGCAGAGACCCCTCCACAGAGTGGGGCCAGGAGCAGAGTGTTGGGCTTGGGGCAGGGACCCAGACCTGGACCCCACTGTGCAGGTCAGGGGGGCAGCCAGGATCCTTCTGCAACCCCAGACCCTGCTTTGTAGGGCCAGGAGGCAGGCAAGACCCTGACCCTGCTGTGCTGGCCGGGCAGCAGCCAGAAGCCTGCAGCCCAACCCCGACCCTGCTGAATAGGGGCCAGAGAGCAGCCTGGACCCCGACCCCAACTCTGGCACAACCCCAGACCCCACCCTGCAGGGCTAGGTGTCAACTGGGACCCCAAGCCCGGACCCCAGCATAAACCTGGATCCTGTTGTGTGGCACCTGGCAGCAGCCGGGACCCCGGTCCCCGACCCTGATGCGTGGCAGCCGGCAGCCCTGCCCCTGCCCTGTGGGGCTGGGTGGCACCTGGCAGCCCAGACCCTGAGTCTGCTGCACAGCAGCTGGGACCCCAAGCAGGTAAGTCAGTTCTGGCTCACGGCCTTTAGCACGCAGCCGAGCTGGGCCGCAGCTGTGTGCTAATTGGGCCGCATGCGGCCCAAGGCTGAGAACCACCGATTTATACCCTATTGGATGGCTGTCTACATCTACATCTCACAACATGGCCCAAAGCAATCTGGCATAATTGCCTGTGTGAGTCTGTTCAAGCCTTAGACAGGAATAGCAGGGCAGAGGAGAGATGCAGAGAGCTGAGGTGTCTTGGCAGAGTTGAATGGCAAGGTCCCAGAAATAGAATATCAGGGATGAGGGGAAGGGGTCAGTTTAGGACAGAGTGGTATGGGAGCCCAGGACTATAACATGCAGTAGTATGGGGTTCTGGAGGTCAGGCTAGAGGGACAGTGACAGAGCAATGTGGCAGGAGGATGCAGAAGAGGACAAATGCATGCAAACCCATTGCACCCACAAGACTGCATTTGTGCACACAAAGTGGGTAACTGAGCATGCAAGAGGCAGAACGGGGTCATTGTGTGCCTGTGTGCTCACTCATTTCCGAGTGCTTTCCTTGGAAAATTAGGGAACCTGCCTACTCTGAGCTCCAGCATGTCCTGTCCATCATTCTAACATGTGCCACAATGTAAGAGGGGTGACTAGAACACAGTGCATATGGCATGGGAAAAACTGCTAAGCCATAGAACCCGAGGTATAGGGCTCTTATGCTAATGATTTTTCATAGGGTAGGGGAGGGATGAAATAATTTTAGGACACTCCTCTCCAACCTCAGACACCAGTAAGGTTTTGGTGTGTGCAGGGAAATGCAGGATCAGATTACAGGTTTTTAAACACTGGAGACTATGCAAACTAGCACCTGACCAGCTGCTGATTATTGGGGTTGGGTTATGTACATTGCACTCTGCAGAACCAAAACCCTGAGAGTCTTGTTCTTTCCAGTGGGCTTATGTAAAGAAGAGATTTCATGTATTACCTGCTTTAGCTTGAGAGCTTTCAAAGCTGCCACCAAGCAAAGAAAAAAGAGGTGTGCGGCAGTCTAGAGAGAGGTGGAGAAGAAGAGATCAGAAAGAGAGAACACGATGGGGATACCAGCCATCAGGTAATTTAGTCCTTTACAACATGTAACTAGATTGTACACAAGACCATTAAGATTGCAAAGCCAAGTATTTAAAAGGTAGGAAACGCCAGAATTTAGATTGCCCGGCCAACCTTAATTTGGCCCCCCTTGTGCATATGCATTATGATACAACCCTTAATTGCATGATCACATGCTATTTTTTCCACAGGACCCCTGCCTCATTCACTGCACAGGATGCAGCTGCTCTAGGAGCCACTTTTCTTTCTAGCATGGAGTGCCAGAGCAGGGTTTGTTTGGTTTTTTTAAACAAGGGCAAATAAATATATATATATATATATATATTTATATTTCCCCCACCCCACTAGTCTCATTGTCAGAAACAGCTAAACAGTTTTTGCATCTTCACCAGCAGTAGCTATGGTGCAAATTCTGCTATAAGCAGGACTCATGTGTGCTATCTGCCAGGGGCTGCGTAAGCTTCCTAATGGTAGGTGGGCCCCCCACTGGCACCCAAACTGAAGCCTTGTCCTCGTGCAACCCCTCCCCTCCCCTCCCTCACCCTTATGGCTGGTAAAAAGTGTGGGAGCCTAGCCCCTCCTACCCACCCAGTCACATACTCCTGTTAAGAACAGGCCTAGACAGCATGGGCGTGCAAAAACCAGTGTCCTGCTTGCATTACAGGCTCCACTGTTTGCTGTGACACTGGTGCAATTGCCTAGGCTTTGTCTCCACTAGAGAAACTGGAATGGCTTGTACCCCTGGATCTCCTGCACACTTGTAACGTGTCACCTGTCCACTCAAGAAGTTTAGCTGTGGGGAAATAATGTGGATCAGGGGCTCTCAGGTGGGTTGTGCCCCACCAGGGGTAGCAAATGGATGTTATCAGGGTGCAGAAGGTTTGGGGTGGAATCCCAGGGTCCCAAGGGGGTGGGGCCCCATCACAGCAGAGGTTAAGAACCACTGCTCTAAGTGAAAGGCTCTCTGGTGAGAAAGGCAGGGGATCAGATTCTGATCTGAATTATGTATTTAGACTTAAATCTAAACATAAAAGAACCTCTTCCCCAGGCTCTGGGTATTTGTGCTGCCACTTCAAAATATATCACACACACCTTATTACAAGATCACAACAGCATTGCATCCTCCCTCACACACTTACAGCCACGAGTCAGCTATAGCACATCAAAATCTTCCCAGCCCCACAAGTTCCCAGACAGACCCTGCCTCAGCCCTTCCCAACTCTCTGCTCAAGGAAGGTATGCCCTGAAGGTGTCAATCCAGAGTAGCTTGACTGAAGACAATGGAATCACGTTGCACAGCTGACAGATTCTGGCCCAGAGAGTCCTGATGAGATAGGCAGCCTGAGTGCTGGCATGAGGTTGGGTAGATGGGAAGAGCTGGGAAAGAGCTGGATGGTATTCCCAGGGACACCAGAGGTATCATTAGCACTCGGATGGCGCTTTTCATCTTCAAAGCACTTTCTGAACATTGATTTATTACACTAAGCACAAGTGAGGCAGGGTCCTCAGCGGAGATCACGTTTCTGAAGTGACCCTTGGTTAGAGCAGCTTGTGATCCCTTTTGCAGTGGGGTACATCATGCCATTAATGTCAGTGGAGTTACTCCAGTGTCACTGAGAATCTGGCTCCAAAGCTATAGCATTAGCTTCATTTTCACCATTACATGCTACACATTTCATCTCTATCTCTGCCAGCTCGCTCCAATATCCCAAGACCAATATGGCTCAACAAGATTACAAACATATTTTCACTGATCATTGGATGCAGTGCTTTCATTTCCACCAGACTCTTAGGGTATGTTTACAGTGCAGTTAAACACCCAGATGACTCAAGCTAAGAGCCTTGGGCTAAGGAGCTGTTTAATTGCAGTGTACTTGTTCAGACTTAGGCTGCAGCCAGAGCTCTGGGACCCTCTGACCTCACAGGGTCCTAGAGCCTAGGCTGCAGCCCAAATGTCTATATCACAATTAAACAACCCCATAGCCTGAGCCCTGTGAGCCAGACTCAGCTGGCATGGGCCAGCCATGGGTTTTTAACTGCAGTGTAGACATAACCTTAGGGTCTGATATACTGGCTATGTCTACACTAGCCATGTTTCCTAGGTTATGATTATATGTATTACTTTTGTTACCATAGCACCTAGGAGTCCCAGTCAGGGACTAGAACCCTGTTGTGCTAGGTGCTGTACAATCACAGAACAAAGAGACAGTCCCTGCCCCACAGAATTTACAATCTAAGTATCTGAGCCAGAATGCTGTACTAAATGAGTTGCACAAGGTCATGCAGTCTGTGGAAGAGCAAGGAATTGAACCTGGGTCACCAGCGAGCACCCTCAGCACTACCATCTTTCACCTTATAGTTTCCTACCGGCTGCCACCACTAGTGTAGCTCTGCTGTGGGAGCACAAAAGTGTAGGTCAACTACTATGATGGTAAAAAGAAAAGGAGGACTTGTGGCACCTTAGAGACTAACAAGTCCTCCTTTTCTTTGTGCGGCTACAGACTAACACAGCTGCTACTCTGAAACCTACTATGATGGTGTTAGCAGCTGACAAGTTGTGCTCACTCAGGGTTTAGTCTATATCCTCTCTCGAGCCAGCTAGCTTGCATTAAAAGCACCACCATGCCGTAGATAAGGGGTTTTGTGTATGGACAGGACTTGAATAAGCAGCAATACTGAGTAACTCAAGTTAACTTTGCAGTGAAGACAAGCCCTAAGAGCTGAACTGGGAAGATAACTGGGCATGGAGATTTGCATCAGATAAGATCTTAGAAAGACAATTTAACTTGGGGGGCGGGGAGGAGGAAAAGTTGTACAGGGGGAGGTGTTTGGGTAGAGAAATTGGCTCACTTATTCCTCTCTATCGCCCTCCCTCCCAAGAGACGGAATTTCCGGCCGTCCAGAAACAGTCTAGCAAAAGCCAGGGTCAGGTGCCAGGGACCTGCTTTGCACTTCAATGAGCAGCTGTCAACGAGAGATGATAGCAAGTCTGCAGGGAAATGGATTTAAAGAGTGATTTTTGGCTGACTCAGCAAAGACAGCTTGGCAAGAAGTTAAGAACAATGAAAGTAAGTGAGTCAAGTGCTTCCAAGCCTCCTGGCTGGGGGAAACAGGAAATTGATAGATAACTAAGGCCTGTAAAAGAACAGCCAAACAGCCAGAACTGTATTAAGTGAGGTGTAAAGGGGGATAATTATGCAGTTATTAAATGAGATAACAAAAGGAAAACCTGGGACGATTTTAACCAGTTGATTCTGGGAAACTTTCACGGGAGAGTGCATCAGCCACTTTGTTGGAAGCTCCTGAGATGTGTTGTATGTCAAAATCAAAATCTTGGAGAGCTAAACTCCACCGAATAAGTTTTTTGTTATTTCTTGTGGTGGTATGAAGCCACTGTAGCGCAGCATGGTCGGTTTGCAGGTGGAAACGCTGTCCCCAAATATATGGGCGTAGCTTTTCCAGAGCGTAGACAATGGCGTAACATTCTTTTTCACTGACTGACCAGTAGCTTTCCCTCTCACTCAGCTTCTTGTGGAGAAACACTACAGGGTGGAATTCTTGATCCGGTCCTTCCTGCCTTGAAACTGCTCTCACACCACGTTCGGACGCATCAGTGGTTACTAGAAACGGTTTGTCAAAGTCTGGGGCCCTTAGCACAGGGTCAGACATGAGTGTCGCTTTAAGCTGGTTAAAGGCCTTCTGACACTCGTTGGTCCACTGAACAGCATTTGCCTGTTTCTTTTTGGTTAGGTCTGTCGGTGGGGTGGCGATTTGGCTGTATTGCGGTACAAATCGCCTGTAATAACTGGCCAAACCTAAGAAGGATTGGACCTGTTTCTTTGACTTTGGGACAGGCCACTTTTGGATAGCATCCACTTTGGCCTGTAGAGGGTTGATTGTTCCTTGACCCACCCGGTGTCCAAGGTGGGTCACTCTGTTTAGGTCTATTTGACACTTCTTAGCCTTAACAGTTAGTCCTGCCTCCCTTTTGCGCTCGAAGACTTTTTGTAGATGTTCCAGGTGTTCTGCCCAGGAATCCGAAAATATGGCCACGTCGTCAAGGTAGGCGACTGCATATTTTCCTAATCCCGCTAGGAGACCCTCTACAAGTCTTTGGAAGGTGGCGGGTGCATTCCGCAGCCCGAAAGGGAGTACATTAAATTCATACAGCCCAACATGTGTGGTGAAGGCTGACCTTTCCTTGGCAGATTCATCTAGCGGTATCTGCCAGTACCCCTTGGTTAAGTCCAAGGTAGCGATGAACTGGGCCCGTCCCAGTTTCTCTAATAGTTCATCTGCGCGTGGCATTGGATAGTTGTCTGGGCGAGTTACACCATTTAGCTTACAGTAGTCCATGCAAAAACATATCTTCCCATCTCGTTTGGGAACTAGAACCACTGGAGATGCCCGTGCACTGCCAGAGAGGCGGATTATACCCATCTGTAACATATCCTGGATCTCCTGTTCTATAGCAGTTTTAGCTTGAGGGGACACCCGGTAAGGTTGGACTTTAATTGGGTGAGCATTACCTGTGTCAATGGAGTGGTATGCCCGTTCAGTCAGTCCTGGGGTGGCTGAGAACGTTGGCACGTAGCTAGTGCACAGCTCCTTGATCTGCTGTTGCTGCCTACGCCCAAGGGTCATGAAGAGGTTCACCTCTTCCATGCCACCAGCACTTTTCCCTTCATAGTAGACACCTTCAGGCCACTCAGCGTCATCTGCTCCCTGGGCTGTAAACTGACAAACCTTTAATTCTTTGGAATAAAAGGGCTTTAGAGAATTAATATGGTACACCTTAGGCTTTCGGTTGGAGGTGGGGAACGCTATGAGATAATTAACAGCTCCCAGGTGCTCTTGGACCGTGAATGGCCCTTCCCATGACGCTTCCATTTTATGAGCCTGGAGCGCCTTTAAGACCATGACCTGGTCCCCTACTTTGAAGGAACGCTCTCTGGCATGTTTATCATACCAGGCTTTTTGCTCTTTTTGAGCATCCTGTAGGTTTTCTTTAGCAAGGGCTAAAGAGGTTCGGAGGGTGTTTTGTAGGTTGGTTACAAAGTCCAGAATGTTAGTTCCTGGAGAAGGTGTAAACTCCTCCCATTGCTGCTTCACCAATTGTAATGGCCCCTTAACCTCACTGCCATATACAAGTTCAAATGATGAAACCCCTAAACTGGGATGTGGTACAGCTCTGTAGGCAAAGAGCAACTACCTCTGGAACCCTGATCTACTACCCAAGATCCATAAACCTGGAAATCCTGGGCGCCCCATCATCTCAGGCATTGGCACCTTGACAGCAAGATTGTCTGGCTATGTAGACTCCCTCCTCAGGCCCTACGCTACCAGCACTCCCAGCTACCTTCGAGACACCACTGACTTCCTGAGGAAACTACAATCCATCAGTGATCTTCCTGATAACACCATCCTGGCCACTATGGATGTAGAAGCCCTCTACACCAACATTCCACACAAAGATGGACTACAAGCCGTCAAGAACACTATCCCCGATAATGTCACGGCTAACCTGGTGGCTGAACTTTGTGACTTTGTCCTTACCCATAACTATTTGACATTTGGGGACAATGTATACCTTCAGATCAGCGGCACTGCTATGGGTACCCGCATGGCCCTACAGTATGCCAACATTTTTATGACTGATTTAGAACAACGCTTCCTCAGCTCTCGTCCCCTAATGCACCTACTCTACTTGCACTATATTGATGACATCTTCATCATCTGGACCCATGGAAAAGAAGCCCTTGAGGAATTCCACCGTGATTTCAACAATTTCCATCCCACCATCAACCTCAGCCTGGTCCAGTCCACACAAGAGATCCACTTCCTGGACACTACAGTGCTAATAAATGATGGTCACATAAACACCACCCTATACCGGAAACCTACTGACCGTTATTCCTACCTACATGCCTCCAGCTTTCACCCTGACCACACCACACGATCCATCGTCTACAGCCAAGCTCTGCGATACAACCGCATTTGCTCCAACCCCTCAGACAGAGAGACACCTACAAGATCTCTGTCAAGCATTCTTACAACTATAATACCCATCTGCGGAAGTGAAGAAACAGATTGATAGAGCCAGAAGAGTTCCCAGAAGTCACCTACTACAGGACAGGCCTAACAAAGAAAATAACAGAACGCCACTAGCTGTCACCTTCAGCCCCCAACTAAAACCCCTCCAACGCATTATTAAGGATCTACAACCTATCCTGAAGGATGACCCAACACTCTCACAAATCTTGGGAGACAGGCCAGTCCTTGCCTACAGACAGCCCCCCAACCTGAAGCAAATACTCACCAGCAACCACATACTACACAACAGAACCACTAACCCAGGAACCTATCATTGCAACAAAGCCCGTTGCCAAATGTGCCCACATATCTATTCAGGGGACACCATCACAGGGCCTAATAACATCAGCCACACTATCAGAGGCTTGTTCACCTGCACATCCACCAATGTGATATATGCCATCATATGCCAGCAATGCCCCTCTGCCATGTACATTGGTCAAACTGGACAATCTATGTAAAAGAGTAAATGGACACAAATCAGATGTCAAGAATTATAACATTCATAAACCAGTCGGTGAACACTTCAATCTCTCTGGTCACGCGATTACAGACATGAAAGTCGCTATTTTACAACAAAAAAAACTTCAAATCCAGACTAGCGAGAAACTGCTGAATTGGAATCCATTTGCAAATTGGATACAATTAACTTAGGCTTGAATAGAGACTGGGAGTGGCTTAGTCATTATGCAAGGTAGCCTATTTCCCCTTGTTTTTTCCTACCCCCCCCCCCTAGATGTTCCTGTTAAACCCTGGATTTGTGCTGGAAATGGCCCACCTTGATTATCATACACATTGTAAGGAGAGTGATCACTTTAGATAAGCTATTACCAGCCGGAGAGTGGGGTGGGAGGAGGTATTTTTTCATGCTTTGTGTGTATATAATAAGATCTTCTACACTTTCCACAGTATGCATCCGATGAAGTGAGCTGTAGCTCACGAAAGCTTATGCTCAAATAAATTGGTTAGTCTCTAAGGTGCCACAAGTACTCCTTTTCTTTTTGCGAATACAGACTAACACAGCTGTTACTCTGAAACCTGCTGCAACACTAGGTCCCAATCACTGGAGTGCTCATTTACGAATTTATGTATCACGGCCCTCAAAGTTCCATTAAATTTCTCCACCAGGCCATTTGTTTGATGATGGTAAGGGGTGGCAACCAAGTGATTCACCCCATGAGCTTCCCAAAGGCTTTCCATAGTTCCTGCCAGGAAATTAGTTCCTGCATCTGTAAGGATGTCGGAGGGCCAACCTACCCTGGCAAAAATGTCTGTTAATGCCTGGCACACACTTTTAGCCCTGGGGTTGCTTAGAGCTACTGCTTCCGGCCATCGGGTGGTAAAATCCATGAAAGTCAGTATGTACTGCTTTCCTCTGGGTGTCTTTTTCAGAAAAGGAGCCAGAATATCCACAGCTACTCACTGAAATGGAACCTCAATGATGGGGAGTGGCTGGAGAGGGGCTTTGACCTGGTCTTGGCCTTTTCCCACTCTTTGGCATACCTCACAAGACTGGACATAGGTAGAAACATCCTTGCCCATTAGCTCCCAGTGGAATGACCTCCCCAATCGGTCTTTGGTCCTGTTCACCCCAGCATGGCCACTAGGATGATTGTGGGCTAAGCTCAAGAGCTTTACCTGGTACTTAGTTGGAACTACCAACTGTCTTGGAGGATGCTGGTCTTTCTGGTGTCCACCAGAAAGAGTTTCCTTGTATAAAAGTCCTCTTTCTACAACAAACCTGGATCGATTAGAAGAGCTGAGAGGCAGTGGGTTGCTCCGTGCCGCCGCCCAAGCTCTCTGGAGACTTTCATCTGCTTCCTGTTCGATCTGGAACTGTTCCCTTGATGCTGGAGACATCAGTTCCTCATTGGATTGTGGACCTAGGCTTGGTCCCTCTCGAAGCGATGTAGGGGATGGGGCTGTTTCCGTTGACTATGAACCGCTCTCCACTGGTGCACTATGTTGGGGTTCAGGCTCCGGCTGAGCCTCTTGTGTAGGGTTATCAGCTGCTGCCAGTTCAGGTTTGGTGGGGCCCTCTGGTGTTGGGGTTGCAAGTACTGGATTCAGTGCTGGCAATGGGTCTGGTGCTGGTTGTTCTGCCAGTTCTGGTTCTGGGACTGGCTCTGTCTGGGTCTCTGGGACTAGATCCTCTACTGCTGTTGCAGACGTTGGCATGGGGTCTGGGTCCATCACCTCTGACTGGGTCCTGGTAGGAGTTTCCGGAACAGAGCTAGGCGTGATGGCTTGCTTAGCCTGGCTGCGGATGACCATTCCCACCCTCTTGGCTAGCTTCACATGATTGGCCAAGTATTCCCCAACAGCATGGGGATGGGATAATCATCATAGACTGCAAAAGTCCACGTTCCTGACCAGCCCTTGTACTGGACAGGCAACTTGGCTGTAGGCAAATTGAAAGGGTTGGACTTGAAGGGTTGAATTGTCACTTGGATCTCTGGGTTGATTAAATTGGGATCCACTAAGGAAGCATGGATAGCTGACACTTGTGCTCCGGTGTCCCTCCACGTGGCGACCTTCTTCCCACCCACACTCAGTTTCCCTCTGCTCCGAGGGTATCTGGGAGGTATCTGGGCCTGAGGACCTCTGGTGTGATTCCAGTACAATGAACTGTAATCTGTTGGGGTTCTTGGGGCAGTTGGCCTTCACATGCCCCGGCTCATTACATTTAAAACATCGTCCAGTTAATGGGTCACTGGGGCAAGATGGGTTGCTGGAGAACGGTGTGGCAGGACGATAAGGTGTCTGGAGTATTCCTTGGTGTGCAGTTGGGGCCTTGGGCTGCCCCCAGTTTTAGGGTGTGGTCTGAGGGTGTCCCTTCTGGTATCCGCTCCAACTGCGACCAGGGTTGTTCCTCTCTCCTCACTCCACCCGTTTTGTTCCAGCTTGCCCTGCCTCTCTGGCGGTCTGGGACTGCTCGTATCAATCAGCATAAGAAGCAAGACTTTCTGCTGGGTCCATTTACTTATCCCATAAACACTGTTTTATTTCCTCCTTGGACATATTCAGGAATTGCTCCTGAGCTATCAAATCACACATTCCATCAAATCTAGTGACACCCCTTCCTTGGGCCCATTTATCTAACAGATCCTTCATCTGGTTTAGATAAGCCACATTACTTAGTCCAGGTCCTCTCTTAAGGGTTCGAAATTTTACTCTGTACGTTTCAGATGTAATTTGAAATTGCTTTAAAACCAAATCCTTGAACTTATTATAGTCAGAAGCCTCATCAATAGGCATCTTATTGAGTATGTCCAGAGCTCTTCCAGTCAATTTTGCGACCAATATGGTCATCTTGTGAGCTTCAGGAATTTTATGGAGAGTGCACAGTCTCTCAAAAGTGAGAAAATATTCACCAATATCACAGGATTCATCATACTGTGGACATAGTCTCTCCCATTTGTGGATTGTTGGGGAAGGATGGTGAGGGTTGTCCAGTAGACTCCGCTCAGCCTTTGCCTTCTCCATCTCCAGTGCATGCTTCCTCTCTTTCTTTTTCCTCCATTTCTTTTTTTCCTTGCCTCTATAGCTCTCTTGTGGGCAGCCTCTTTGGCTGTTTCTGCCTTGGTTTCTGTCATGTTTGTCTCTCTGTTTTTAACTAAACTTTACACCCGAGAGTTAGAAATAAAAACAAAAAACAAACAACTTGGCTTGTCAAAAAAAAAATTGGTTGTGCTGTCACCGGATACCTGTGTTCTCCAATAGGTTTTTTTTAAAAGGATTTTTCTGTAGGCTGACAATCACTAACACCTTTGTCTCCAGGCAAATAGACAGAAAAACCCTCTCATAGCTCTCAGCTTAAAAAAAAAACAAAAACAAACCACCAACCACCACACAAAAACCCCCACCTCTTCAGGTCTGTGAAGAATTTGTGAATTTCCCTGCAGGAGGTTAACTACACTGCCTTTAGGTAGAGAAAACTCCAGCTCACAAAAGACAATTCCCTTTTGTCTCTGCTCTGGCCCCCAAGCAGAGACAAAAAAACCCCTCTAACTGCTTTCAGCTGAAAACCTGCTTTCCAGCAGCCCAAAGGGAAAAAAAATTCCTTTTTAAAAATCTGTGCTTCTGGTTCAAAAAAATCTCAAATTGATCTCAAAATGATTTCAAGTTAATCCCACAGCTCTGCCACCATTTCAAGGTTCCTTCCCCACTCTGAACTCTAGGGTGCAGACCTGCATGAAAACCCCTTAAGCTTATTTTTACCAGTTTAGGTTAAAACTTCCCCAAACTATTTTACCTTCTGTCACTGGACCTTATTGCTGCCACTACCAAGCGTCTAACAAAAATAACAGGGAAAGAGCCCACTTGGAAACATCTTTCCCCCCAAAAAATTCCCCCAAGCCCTACACCCCCTTTCCTGGGGAAGGCTTGATAAAAATCCTCACCAATTTGCTTAGGTGAACACAGACCCAAGTCCTTGGATCTTAAGAACAACGAAAAAGCAATCAGGTTCTTAAAAGAAGAATTTTAATAGAAGAAAAAGTAAAAGAATCACCTCTGTAAAATCAGGATAGTAAATACCTTACAGGGTAATCAGATTCAAAACATAGAGAATCCCTCTAGGCAAAACCTTAAGTTACAAAAAGACACAAAAACAGGAATATCCATTCCATTCAGCACAGCTTATTTTATCAGCCATTTAAACAAAACAGAATTTAAGGCATATCTATCTAGATTACTTATTAACTCTTTACAGGAGTTCTGACATGCATTCCTGCTCTGGTCCCAGCAAAAACATCACACAGACAGAGAGAGAGAACCTTTGTTCCCCCCCCAGCTTTGAAAGTATCTTGTCTCCTCATTGGTCATTTTGGTCAGGTGCCAGCAAGGTTATCCTAGCTTCTTAACCCTTTACAGGTGAAAGGGTTTTTCCTCTGGCCAGAAGGGATTTAAAGGTGTTTACCCTTCCCTTTATATTTATGACACACCCTCTACTCTGGGTTCCAGTCCAGGGCCCTACAGCAAGCAAGTCAAATCTGGATCTTCACCAACCCTACTGCTCTCTTCCCTCCATTACTTTCTACCACGCTTGTTTAAGCTTCTCCTTCAGCCTTCCCAGTCAGACCACCTCTCTCTTAGGTAAACCCTTCCTCATAGGTTCCTTCCCTTTTACCTCAGGGAGAGAGACTGCAGGTTTCCACACTTCCCTGAGTGGGCCTCCTGACTTTATAGATGATCTGTTCTTCACAGATGAGCTTCCCTCTAATTAGCATCCTCCCAGTTTTCAACTTAATTGGCTGATTGGGCCCACCTGGCCTAATTCAACTCTCTCAGGGCCAGTGTGGGGAATAAGGCCACCACAGGGAGCATATAAATTAGTCCAGGGGGCGAGCTGCAAAATGGAACTGTATTTTGCAAGTGTGCATATGCAACCTCTTATATACAAGACAGATTCCTACTCCCACCCCAAGGTAGCACATGCTTTAGTGGGTTTTGAATAGAATCTGGACACCCAGCATGAGCAGCATATCCTCCTTTTCAGCATCAGCACAAGAATCTGAACCAGCAACCTTCCCCCCACAAAGCCAGAAACAGCCCCCTAAGCCAATGGCTACCGTGTGACTTTTTTTTCCCCTATCAGGAGTTTGTACTTTTTTACCATTCCTACTTTTTACCATCACTTCCTGTCAAACCTAGCTGTTTTTTCCCCAAACACTCATTCGATTCATCATGACCCATCCCAACTCTGCATGGCATCTGACATCCAAGGGAACCCTAGTACAGCATCATAGGGCTGCAACAGACCAATCCATTGGCTTAGGTCTTGCGTGTGCTTATTAGCCTGCCTTCCATCATTTCCTAAAGAAAGAGGTATGATGTAGCAAGTGAAGGGCATAGGCCTGGGGATGGGACTGATGGATTGCAAATTGTGGCTCAGGCATTTAAAATTTTTGATGATTAATAATCAATCATTAATAATTTTCCAATAACCAATAACTAAATAATTGATCATCAATAATTGCTACAAATGTTAACTGTGATTATATATTTAGTGAGAGGAGTTCTCTCAAGTCTGGATTAATTCAATAATAACAAACCTTGGCTAAGTCAGCTTTGATTGGATTTATTGATTGAACAGTTAGTAAAGACAGCACATACGCAGAGAGACGTACAGTTACCAGCAGCTGTGGAAGACCTTTCCCTGTAGTTCGCTGACAGCCTGCATGGTTAGTCATAATTTATTCCTTTTTGCGGGGTAATGTTATTCATTATCCCTCTTGCACACATTTAGTAGTTAATGGTACTAAAATATCTGTTGCAGCAATTTGTAAAGATTATTGATTAGGTCCTTTCTTTAGTCTGTTTAAAGTGTCAACAAAATAAATAACCTTCCCAACCCTCTGAGAAGTCTCGGGACTTGGGTCCAACTTGAAATCTGGTTGAAGCTTCAGGCTGAGTCTTACAGATTCATAGGTTTTAGAGGCCAGAAGGGACCATCATGAACCTCTAGTCTGACCTCCTGCGACATTGCCAACCTCAGCATTCAGAAATCATGAGTCAGACCCCCCAGAATTAGGGAATTGGCTTAAAAGTCATGTGGGTTTTTTATAAATAAATGTTGGGTTCTTTTTATTTCCCTGGCTGGTCTTTGAGCCTTTATGTTGCACTCATGTTTTCAAGTTTTTCTCTACGGTAAGAGCTAGAAACTTGAACTTTAAAAAGAAAAAGAAAGAAAGAAAGAGCTGAGATTCTCACACAATCTCTTCAGACCAGCATTTGAGGCTTTAAGAAATACACAAGATCTCCCCTTTGGCACCACTGCTCGGGCCCCACACAGCCATAGAATTCCAGCCACTTACGTTACCTGACCCACTTTAGGCAGCCGTAATGTTGAGGTGAGGTGCATCAATGATCCTCCTATCCGAGGAAGGACAGCAGGATTTGACTCCCACCCCACCCCTCCGCAATGTTCAGCAAATTCTTCAGATAAGCACTTTGAGGTGGGATAGTTTGTCAAGTAGGGCAAGAGTTTTAAAACTAAGTTATTTTGTGTCCCATCAATCTAAATAACAGATCATAATTTGCCCCTAATTACCTCCATTAGGGATGACTATGAATTGCTCAGTCAATCACAAGGCAGTTCTATGGAGTGTGAGGAATCACTCCTTTGTCAAGAGCAGTGTGGGCACCAAGGGACCTGAACAGACAGCCTAGGGTGACCAGATGTCCTGATTTTATACGGACAGGCCTGATTTTGGGGGCTTTTTCTTATATAGGCACCTATTACCCCCACCCCCGTCACGATTTTTTATACCTGCTATCTGGTCACCTTAAGACAGCCCAAAGGTTGCTGTCTTTGCTTTGCTTTCTTGGGGTCCGCCGAGCTCATGGCAAAATGGTACGTCTCTCCCCTAAACTGGGAGGGACAAAGGATGGGTGCAGAGTGCAGTTTGCATGGAGAGCTGTAGTGTGGGCATAGGGCTGGGAACTAGGGACTCTTGTGTTCTAATCTTGGCTCAGATCAGTGGCTCTGGAGAAACACCCTCCCCTTTTTATGCCTCACTGTCCCCTTATTTCACACTTCCCAGTAGGGGTGTTAGGTAATATTCAAAAACCACTTTTTAAGTGAAAATGTTCCTTAAAAGTGTTACTAACCCTTGGCCCCTTTTCTTTGACTGACAACCAGCTTGTGTTTTTGTGAGGTGGTGGAAAAGTGACTTACCAGCCCCGGGAAAGGTGTGGGGTAGCAGGTCTCTTCCCATGGTGCCTCCTGCCACTTTGGCCCTGCAATGGTCCCTTGAAAGTCTCACACCTTGCAGGGTATCAATGTCCATACAGTGTCCGACACAACTCTAATTATCAACGCGGCATCGTTTGCGCTCCCACTCTTCTCTCAGAGCAGCCAGTTCCCAGGCTTCCTTTCTGGCATCCTCCAACACAACAGAAAACTCCAGACAAACCAAACCCAACTAAACGACCTCTGCCCATCTGGGCTTGAGCCTTTCGTCCCACGAGGTTCTCCGCAGCTCCCTGGTCCTGTTGAGATGGGACCCCAACCCCCAGGGCTACCTCCCTGTGCCCCTTTCCACCAGGGCAGCTAAGTTCTCTCCTGCAGCTTCCCTGTGGGTCCTTTCCCAACATGAGGACACTCTAACCCTCTCCCTCCTGGGTCTCCCTGGCTGGGGTCCCTCTCCTGGATCTACCTTGTAGCTGTCACTTTCTTCCGTTACCAAGACAACCCAACTGGGTCTGACAACAAATCTAGCCTGACACCCTCCAGGTGCAGCCCGGTGCGCTAACTGAGCTCCCCATCTTCTGTTAACCCTTTGTGCATCTATGTGGTGTTCATATCCCATTGTAGAGGTGGACATTTGTCCACGAGTAATGCGCTGGGATCCCCATCCTGGCCATCTGACAGTCGTCAGACAGGACTGAGTTTCAGTTCCTGCTAGCAAAGGCCAGACAGAGCTGGTTCTAGGGGCAGGCAAGTAGGGCGGTTATCCTGGGTGGCAACTTCCAAGCGCACTGTTTGTTTGTTTTTTTGCCTCCGCTCTGATTGGCCAGCCATTTTTGTTCTGATGATTGGTCAGCTGTGGGGTTTGGTTTTGTTGGTTTGGGAATTTTTTGCATGGCTACTCCGGGAGTGGGCAGGCTCCAAACATGACTTCCACCCTGCCCGGCAAAATGGCTCAGGCTGCTCTTGGAGTCAGCATTGAACCTAGCAGCAACAGTCTCTCTGGCTAATCTTAAACTGTGTCCCTTGTAGCAAATACCTGACTTTGACCACAGAGGAACTGAAGAATGGCATGTCATGTGATGCCCTGTAGAAGTGGCAGAGAAGACTTAATCCCAGTCTCCAAGTATCTACATGGAGAAGAGATTTCCAATGGTAGACAGCTCTTCAGTCTAGCAGAAAAAGGCATGATGAGATCCAGTGTTAGAACCTGAAGCTAGACAAAGTCAGACTGGAAATAAGGCTCTCATTTTCCATGAGGAGGTTAATTAATCATTGAAACAACTTACCTAGGGTCATGGCGGATTCTCCGTCACTGGCAATCTTTAAATGAAGACTGGGTGTCTTTCTGAAAGATAATTAATGGTGAGATATTTTGAAGGGATATTAAACCTTGTGCTTCAGGGCTTAAACCAGTCCCAGAGATCAGGATGAGACCTGCATGGGGCAGATTATCCTACATCCACCTACTGTGGGGTTCTTGCCCCATCCTCTGAAGCATCAGCAGCTGCCAGTGTGAGAGACTGGAGACTGGCCTATATGAATCAGGGGGTCTGATCCAGGCTGGCAATTCCTATGTTCCGAGGAGCCGCTGTAGCTCACAGAGAATTTAGGATTTGCTGCAGGAATCACCGGGGGAGGTTCTCTGACCTGTGTGCTGCAGGAGCTCAGACCAGAGGATCATACGGGTGTCTTCTGGCCTTAAAACTTACCAACTGTCTCCCTCTAGCTAGGGAAAGGAGGACAACTGCTTAGCCCGAGTGCAGTGATTTGCAGGGAAGCTGGACTGGGCTAGTGAACAGGAGTGAATTCCCTCCCTCTGAAAGAGGCGTGCAGGGGGCAGCTTGGAGCTGAATCTGATGGGGAAGGTCAGGCGCTGAGGAGAGCAAGCAAGCCCATGTCAGTGCTCAGCCAAAGCAAAGGGGAGCCCTGTAGTATCTGTGCTTGGCCCATGCCAAAGGTGTGGGAAATCCCCCACAGCACTGAGATCCCTCCTCTGCTCTGTCAGACTAGCCAGGCTTTGACACGATGCCAGAGCTGGTTTAGATCCACCGCGAGAAGGGAGATGTTTGTACGTGCGTCTACTTGGCGGTGACGGTTACAGGAGCAAGAGAGCAGCTTTCCCATTCGAAAGAGGCCTTCTGGAAAAGGCAACAAGGTTAAAACAACTCTCCATCTTCATGTCCCCGGCTGCTCAGCAGTACAACTCTGTACCCTCTGCCTGGGCAGCTGGCAGGCAATTTTCAACGCAGCTTCATTAATCTGCAAGTGGCAGGTAGCGCCGCACAGACATACCAGCACTTGACAGAGAACAGCCACTGAGAAAACAGAGTGTGAGAGGGCGAGGGAGTGAGCTAATCATTGCCACATTCATCATCCACTGAATTCCAGCCCTCAGCACAAGAAGGCCTAATCTCCAGCATTTCCACCACGGGGCTATAATTAGCAAGCAGAGGCAGCAGGCCATGACTTTCACTAGTCCGGTTTGCACCGTACTCCAGTCTTGTTCTTCATGTTGCTGACGTCAGTCCAGGGGAAGTGTGTCAAGCACACAACTCCACTGCACAGAGGTCATTTTGTTTCTTAGACAGAAGCTGGATTGCGTAGCTCTGGTGCTGATGGTAAGTGCTGTTTGCTACAGGGATATTAAAGTGCAGTAACCCAGGTGTCATGCCACGTGATGGGGGGCCTTTTGGGGTGACTGATGACCAGTGCAATCCCAAGAAGCAATCCGATTAAATTTCAGGACAAAATGTAATGCTAGTTACAGTCACTTTCCTTATTGATTTTGTCATTCCAGGGCTGAAGGAAACAAGTCATGGTACCCAGTACGTCGACAGGATGCTGCAAAAAGAGAGTTTCGTATGGTTCTGCCAGGAAAAGTGGTTGTGTATAAATGGCAACGTCTTGCCCTACAGTTCTGTGTCACTCCTGATAGCACCGCAGAGCCAGCACAGTGATGGGAGAGTCAGCTGGATGCTGCTCCTCCTTGTGTAGCATCAGCCAAAATGTTTCCAATATTCCAGTCCTCTGCAAGCCCACTGATGGCAAAGCAGTTTACAGGTGTCCGTGAGGGCACAATTTGAGCTACAGAGACTTTACCTCTGGGGAAGGAGGCATGAGGAAGAACAAGTTGGCTTGACTTTCAGATCCTGGAGCACCTTTGCAGAAGAAGACACTTAGACAAAACTCATTTTGACTTGTCATTGGGGACATTTGATGTGGAATCAGAGAGGCATAAGATGATGCTGTTTTTACAATCACTGGCAGGAATAAACCAAGGAATCCTTCATTAGACATATTACAGTAACACTGAAAGGCCCCAAACAAGATAGCCACTCCCTTGTGCTAGGTGCTGTATAAACACATAGTGAGAGTGTCTCTGCCACAAAGAGTTTACAATCTACAGAGACAAGACAGAAAGGAAGGATTGTCTTTGTTCTACAGTGGGGAACTGAGCACAGAAAGCTGACCCAAGCTCTGCTGACTCAGTCCCAGCCCTAACCACAAGGCAGATCCTCTTTCGTGTCTGAACCCAGATCCCTGGAAAGCCAGTCCCCTGCTCTAATCAACTGGGTCTACTCCCTCTGAAGCAAAACCAGGGCTGCCGAGGTGAGTGGTACTCTGCCCAGTCTGGCACTGCTTTCTCTTTGTCTTTCTTGGAACATGAGGCAAAAAGGGATGAGAAAAAGCCCCTGGAAGCTTCATTTTTTATTCCGCCAGTTCAAAGCTGGATGGATCAGGACACGGCCGTTAACAGAACAGCCAGCGAACTTCAGCAGTCTCGCTCGCACCAGCCTACTTTTAACTTTTTCCACCAAACAGCTTCCCGAAAAACGGCAATTCTCTGGGGCACCGCTGCAATAAACCGCTTAAGGAAGGGAATGAAAAGGAGCAGCTGGGCTGGAGATTTTACTGCACAGAGAATGGTGCAGTTGAGACTATACCATAGAATCCATTCCACTGGCCCCTGTTTGAAATGGAAGCACGGCTGGGGACTTGTTATTTATATGGCACTCAAATGTGCCAGGCCCTTTATAGAGCAAGTATGGACACAGCATGGTCCTTGCCCCAAAGATCTCACAATCAGATGTTTGACGAGCTGCAGCAAGGGACAGGAACAAACAATAAGGGCCACAGGACAAAGTGGGGACTCGGTTATGGGATGGGCCCTCTGGAGGGTCCCATGGCTTTTGGTTTTAAAGTCCCATGGATCTAGTGGAGGGAGCTGGGGTTTCCAGAGGGTTTTGAATGCCATGCAGGCAGTACTTGTGACTCAGAACAATAACAGCATCAAGAACCTCAAGAGTCAGGCCACAAAAAATCATGAGATTGTCTTAATTTCCCCGCAACAAAAAAAAAAAATGTTGGATTGTTTTATCTGCCTCCTGGTTCCTGAGCCTTTCGGGTGCATGTGGGTCACATTTTCCAGGTTTTCTCCACCATCACAAGCATTAGAAAGGTCCTTTTTTATTTTAATGAAAGCTCAGAAGCACATGACTCCAGGAGTTCAAGCTTTAATAAAATACCCAAATATCACAAGACTTGCAATAGAATCACAAGAGCCGGCAACCCTGCAATAACTGAATAACACAGCTGCCCCGGCTGGCTGACATGCCCAGGCCAGCATTTTCAGAAGGCAGACTTGAGGCAGGTTGCACACACACAAGGAGGCGTTTGGGATGCTCCACCTTGTTTCAGCAAGGGGTGGCTGGGTGAGCCAGTGGGGGTTCCGTGGGTCAGAGGGGTGAGATCTGGGCATGCATCAGGTGCCCACAAGGAATTTTCCCAAGAGCCCAGCTGCCTCAGGTATGGCTCACTCAGCATGAGCACATTAACACATTCACCCTCCAGCAGTTCATTGGCCAAGCACACCTTGGGAGCACAGCCCTACATGAGTGAGAGTCCCTGGTCACACCATCTTGACATGCCATTGTCACCTTATGGCACAGGATGCAAATGTCACATTCCTTTATGCTTAAATTGGCAGAGACCTACGGACCTCTGACTGGCAGGAGCCACCGCTGTGCCGTGTCACACCCAGCCTCCTGTAACCATTTCCACTAGCAGAGGTCAAGTCTGGTACCACCCAGGAAATCTGTCCCTGCTCCTCCCTGTGTGGAGCATGGCTCACCTCACTGTGTGGCTGAGGCTCAGAGCTCCTTTACATTCAGGGGCACGGCCCAGTTCTCAGCAGAGTGAGGAACGGAGTCGCTGTGGAAGATTTCCCATTAAGGCACAATCCCCCGAAATCCCAGCAAGTCCACTCAACACAATGTCAGCCTCACAGGCTATAACAATGACCCTTTGCTGTCTCTTTCTCTAGCACCTTCCAGTCAAGGATTTCAAGGCACTTCCCCTCTCCCGACCACAATATTAGTGAATTGGTAAAGCCTGGTGTGGGCAACATTTTGCTCTCAGGTCTGGCTCTGGACTCCAGTAACTGAAGGCAGGTATTGCAGTCCCCATCTGCGGAGAAGGAAACAGAGGCACAAAGGATAAGGCCCAAGTTTTCGAATGAGGCCACTGGCTTTGGATGCCCAAACTAAGAGACTTAGGGCCAGGTTTTCCAAGGTATTGAGGATCCTAAAGATACAGATGGGAATTTTCAAAGCACCTGGGCACCTAACTCCCACTGAACGCAGTTAAATGCATGAAAGCAATGGGAGTTAGGCAGCTAATGCTCTTTGAAAATCAGGCCCCCTCGGTTCTGCTGAGCACCCATAAGTCCAGCCTTGGAACTGCAGGTGCTCAGCACCTCTGAAAGCTACTGTCTGCCATGCCTCAGCTTGGGCCCCCAGGAACAGGGCACCTGGAATTTGATGCTAGTTTTGAAAAACTTGGACCAAAGGGACTGTCCCAAAATCCCAGCGAGAATGTATGGCAGAATAGAGCACAGAGCCCCTGTGCACCAGTACGGCACCTTAGCCCCGCTGCTCACAACCTGGGGCAGCCCTAGGAACAGAGCACAGAGCTCCCAGCCGTACTTGTAAGACTGTTCTTCCTCGGGGGAAGCTCAGGTGGCATTATGATCCTTATGAAGACAAATGGCCTCTATCCTTTTATAGGCCAGAGAGAGTCCCTCTTGCAGTGACTGTGGATGAGGTCAGGGCCTTTGCAGAGCGCTGCTGGGAGTGTGGGGATCTGCAGTCGCTCTGTCAGCCAGACCCGAGCTGGCCAGCCCGCTCACTGGTACACAGAACGCCCATTAATCTAGTGCTGGACAGAGACATATTACTGCTGCAGAGGAGGCTGTTTAGCTGCATCTGCCTTTTGTGCTTGTGCTGTTAACAGGCATCTCATCCCCTCAGCACCGAGTTCCAGCCCATCTGCCTTAATCTCCCGCGGAGACAGCTGGGAGGGTTTCAAAAGAGAGGGACACTTCCACTTCAGAGGAATCCAACCTGCAGTCTCCCCAGAGCACGGCGGTCTCATTCTGCTCACTGATGTATGATCATAGGCTGGGTAGGGCAGGGTTACTCCAGCACGGCTGCTGTAATTCCCATTTGCCATATCCCTCAAAGGGGTCAATTGTAAAACTCAAGTTTATCCTAGAGAGTAGGAATTTTCCACAGACATCCTGCTATGGGCAAAATTCTGCTCTCAGATCTAGGATCCCAAACCTTAGCAGATCTGCAAGCGGAATTTTGCTCTATGGATAAATTTTGCTCACAACAAACTACCAAGGGGTTTTGAACCAGAGCCCCCAAATCCTTTGAGGAGGTTTGAATTCGGTTCCTGAGCACAAACTTCACAGCTAGCTCCATCACTGTGGTAGGCCAAGCCAAACCCCGGCATCCTAACGTTCCCAGACTTTGAGCGAGGTCTGTCTGGGATTTAAATGGCACGACTTGGATCTGCCCCCGACATAAATGCAGGACTTCTACACCCAGCCTGCAGCAAGATTCGTTCCCCTCCAGCTGCACTTTGACACAGTGGCTTTTATTTTATTCTGTTAAGTTCATAGGTTTTTAATTATTTTAATAAAATGATGTTGACGTACAAATTGAAAGAGAGCCAAGCTGGACTACCATTCCAGGCACAACATTAATGATCCCAGGGCTCTTTTCATAAGGTCCTGGTGACGGCCCAAATCCCAGCTACACCCCGTGCTGGATAGTACTGCATACCAGTTACCTGCCATCCTCCACCCCAGAGGGAGCTGCATTTCAGTGGTACCACATGGTTGCACGTCACAAAGATGATCCTCCCCAAAAGTGAAAGCATAAAACTGGAAAATGTTTGTTTTCACAATCTACGCTCGTTTTTTTAAATAAATATTAAGTTTGGGATTTTCCTTTTTTTTTGTAATGGAAACTTTAGACCAAAATGAAAATGTTTGTTTTGGACAAAAGACAGCTATTTGATACAAAAATGATTCAAAAGACAGTTTTCCACTGGCTCCAGGGGCTCCATCCCATAGACAGAACCACTTCCCCTCCTCAGCCTTCCCACAGGTGAAGCCACGGTGACTGCTGGAAGGAAAGAGGGAGTGGTTAAAAGCAAGAGGAGAGTGAAAGCCCGTGAGGGTGGCAGGCACCAATGTGCTTTCCGGAGGGGTGGGGAGGGGAGCAGCACGGGATGGAAGCTTTGCAAAAGCAGCATCCAGAAAAGCTGGGACCTCCTTCACCATAGCCCAGGTCCGGCTGTCTCTCAGAACTGGGCTGTTGCCAGCTGATTAGTTACAGACAATGAAATTATTCTTCTTTCTTCTCCTTTTTAAGTTCGTTCTGCCAGCTCCCGTCAGGTCAGGTTTTCGGTGACACTGCAGCACCGAGATGGAGCCCTGCTGAGCACAGGAGGGTGACAAAGGACAAACAGGTAGCCAGACTTATGTACAACTGCTAAGTTTTGTGAAGTTCCATGTGTCACATTTTATGCAAATTACTCAACTAGCTAATTTGCATAAACACCCCTATCCCCCCAAACTGTTGGAGGTGTAGGGCATGGACCTGGAGGGGAGAATGGCTGGGTCAAGCTAGTGATAAGCCCTGTCTATACTGGATTTTTGTGCACAGAAGTAGCTTCAGCAGCATAGCTCCACTATTGCAACCTCCCAGTGAGGTTGCCTGGCACCAATATAAGCACCTGGTTGGTGGCACTGGTGCCAGCCCTGTTCACACTAGCACAGTGCATGTGTACGAGGGGTTTGCAGTGGTCTATCTGCAGCAATGTAGCTGCACCTGTTCAAAAACCCAGCCTGTGTAGACAGGCCTCTTTCTGGCTGATGTAGTTACATCAGTGGAAACTTCCCTAGCGTAGACAAGCCAATAGCAACAGACAGAGTGATAGAGAGTCCAATGCTCAAACGCTGACCCCTTTCTAGAAAATCCACATCCTGCATCTGACCATTCAGCCCAACAGGTGTCTAATAAAGAAAGGACAGTTTGACAGCTAAGGCAATGGCTTAAGGCTCAGGACACTGGCGTTCTAACTAGAGCTGCTTGGAATCGTTCTAACAGAAAACACTCCTTCTGAAATTCAGCCTTATTTCAGAACTGGGATTTTGTGGGAACCGCTCCATGTCCCCCCAGATTTGTTCCTGTTGCAATCACTCGTTCCCAATGGAAGCTCTAAACACAAGCCTCTAGCCTACCAGTTGCTCTGCAGAGTGGTTTAGTTCAATTTCCCCTTCTTGCAGTCCTACTGTCTAGCTTTCCAATTGGGTACCTAGGTCACAGAGTGGATGGTCTTTTCCAAATGGAACATCCATCGGAGAAGGGTGGGCTCACCGCTGGCCCACCCCCTTGTGGTTGGATGTGGCAGCTCTTTCTTCTCTAGTGGCCCCAGCTGATGGTCACCCTTTCCGGCAGTGGTCTCAGCCATCTGTCCAGATCATGGTTTAGTTCCACGCCCCTTCCAGGGCACTCCAGTCCAGTCCCAAGTCCACAGAAAACAATACCCACAGCTCCACTCCCTGCCGCCCCTCTGCCTGGGGGTCACTAAGGCGTGGTCTATATCTAAAACTTAGGTCAACCTAGCTACATCGCTCAGGACTGTGAACCATTTCTCTCTCTAGGCAACCTGACCCCCACCGTAAACACAGCTGAGCCGATGGAAGAATGGGGCCTGCCTAGGAGGTGGATTTACTACAGCAACAGAAAATCCCCTTCCATCGCTGCAATAAGTGTCAACACTACAGCAGCAAAGCTGCCGCTGTCTTGTGGAAACGCTTGTAGTGTAGACACACCCCGAGACCCAGGATGTTCAGCACTGACCACTCAAAGAAACCTCAACTGCAGTACTTCTAGTCCTTCTCAACTCCCAGTATGGTACCAAACTGTGTCTCCCCAGTCCCACCCCCTCGGTCTCAGGTCTGTACTGAGCCCTACTACACTGAGTCCCCATCTCCTGTAGCTTCCCCTTTCACCTGTCTGTGCTCAGGGTTTCCCTGCCTCCAATGGCCTTCCCTGACACCCTCAGCTTCCCAGGCTCCCTTCCCCAGTCCCACCCTCCTTCTTCAGGGCTCCTTGCTGAGGCCCAGCCCAGTGCCTGCAAAGTTCCTGCTTACTCTTATTTCAGAGCACTGCCTCCCTGGAATCTCCCCTCCTGGGGGTGCTACAGGAGCCCATCCCTTCCTGCAGCTCCTCTCCAACTGTCCCCAAATGTCCCTTAGGCTTTACTGTCACTGCCTTTTGGGCTTCACTACCTCCAGCTTCCACCTGGCTCAGGAAGAAATGCCTCTCCCTACAAGCTTCCCTCCCCCGGCCTCTTAGGATTCCTCCTGGCTCAGGAACCCATGTTTGCTGTTTCTGGCTCCAGGCTTCAAGCTACCTTTAGCCCAAGAGAGAAATCCCCCTACACTCCCCACTACCTCTCAGCTAGATCCCCTCCCCGGCCATTCTTTCATGCCCCTGTGTTCATTCCTTTATGAAGACCAAGCTCCTCCCGAGCTGGGTTTGATCACTAAGCAGGCCTAAGACCCCTCCAGTACCACCCATTGTTCTAACTGGGCTCAGGCTCCTGTTATCCCATGGTTAACGAGGGTGGGGAGTATGCACCCCAACACACTGTGCACTTTGGAAATTTTCTATTGTCCGAACAGAAAGAAAAGAAACTATTTTGAACCAAATCCAGAAGAAGTAAAGCAACTTGTTACAAAACAAAATGGGATGTTTTCAAAATGCTTTCAAATGTACTGAAATTTCAGCTGATTTTTCTCTCCATTGTTCAACCAGCTCTAGATCTAAGCTCAGCTCCACCATAGACTTCCTTCTGCATGATCTTGAGCTAGTCACCTTACTCTATGCCTCAGTTTCCCCATCTGTGAAAAAGGACATTAATACCTGCCTCTCAGAGATGCTGTGAGGATCAATCTATTTAGATTTGTGGTGTGCTCTCTATTCTATTCCAGTGAGAGTCGCCACTGAAAAGCCTAGCAATAGAAAAAATAAGCACCTCTTGTGCTGATCTGAGCCCCCTAAAGTAAGAGCTTGGTATCCTTTTAGGGTGCCCCCATTTGGAAATTGGGCCCAGAGGAAAAGCAAGAGCCCAGCAGCAGCCTGGATTAAGGCAGCAATCATATGACAACAGCTCCCATTTTTGCCAGTTAATACCTCTGTCCAAACAAATTGACACACAGAAGCCCGTACAGCAAAGTGGAATTTGAGCTGAACAAAGTGAAGCAGAGATCACTATTAGGAAAGGCAGCCATTCAGAAAACATCACTGTCAATAAACAGGCCATCAAAGGGACACATGAAATACTGGGGCCTGGAGCCAGAATACAGACAACAAGAGAAATGGTTATGGACTATCATTCTAAAAACAACTGGTAGGGGGAAAAAAACACACCATTTCCTGGAAAAGCAACTGCATATTTCTAGCATAATACACACAGTGGAATTAAGTTTTAGTTCAGATCTTCCAGCTCTCTGGATCAGTTCCCACTTGTAATGGTGCATGGGTGCGTGGGTTTGCTTATATGGCTTTGGGTGAGATTGTTTGAATGCAAGAAAGAATTTCACCCCTTTTCGGACAGCCATTCTGCTGCAGGTAAAGGATGTTGCAGTTGCTGGGAGTGTTGTTCCCAGCTGACTATAACCTAACCGACCAACCTAATGGAGTAGGGTTACCAACCCTCCAGGACTGTCCTGAAGTCTCCAGAAATTAAAGATTAATCTTTAATTAAAGATTATGTCATATGATGAAATATCCAGGAATAGATCCAACCAAAATTGGCAATCCTACAAGGGAGTAAAATGTCCGGCAGCACCTGCTCCATCTCCAAGGATGGAGACTTTGCATTTGTGTCTGTGCCTGATTTGGGAAGCTCCTGGTTTCTCACATGCAGCACACAGGAAGGATCTTTCAGATCTAGGGACCAAGATTTCACTGCATCTCAATGGGGAATGGTGAGATCTAAAGAATTCTGGGCAATAAGCAAGTGTCCATGTGCTTCAGGATGACCCTGTTTAGCCTCTTGTGTTATTGCCAAGTGTGATAGGGTATGTTCCCCACACTTGCCCTGAAGGGGTTAATGGAGACCAGAGAGGCCAATTAATCTATTAGGCTGTGAGCTGGGGGAATCAAGGCAGAGAGGAAAGCCCTCATAAGGGAACAAGCTCGGCTTCTATAAAGCCAGGGAGCTGAGGGCAGAAAGTGGCTGCAGGGAAGTAGTCTGTAGTCACTCCCTGGGTCAAGGGAGGTGTGTTTGGGACTATGGCATGTTATCTACAGTTACTCCCTCGGAGAAGGGAGTTTGGGCTGACAAACCCAAAGAGGAGGAAGCTGGAAAAGTAGGAAAGGCTCAGGGGGGAAGCAGCAAGGTATGGGACAGTTTGCCCTGAAAGAGGTTGATACCCGAGAAAGGGAGTATCATAGCAATCCAGCCAGAAGGCCAAGTCACAAAGAGGAAGCTGTAGCTCTTGTGAGAGGGCTGCAGCATGAGAGGATGATTGGTGGAGAGACTGCAGGAAGGGGTGTTGGCCTGGCAGAGCTAATCCCCAGAACGGCCAGGTGCGGTTGAGAGCTGAACAGAGCACCTTGTGATACAAGACTCTCTTAGAATTTTAAATGTCCCTTTGCATTGGTGGGTGGACTGAGACCTGGCCCTGAAGAAAGGGGCAGTGGTAAGTGGTGCTTGTCCTATGGAGAGCCTGTTATCCTTCCTTTGGATAGGTTCTTGTGTCTAAAGCAGTGTGTTTTACTTTTTGCCCTGTGACATACCTGGGCAAGGACCCTGAGGCAAAGGCATAATTTTCTGTATTAAAGTCTGTGCATGTCTTGAATCAGGAAGAAAAGAGCCCTTAGAGACAGGAAAGTAGTTAAGAGGGAATTAATCCAAGTGTCTAGGAAGGCAAACAATCATTGTTACCCAACTGTCTCTAAAGGGTTATGCAAAATCGCCAGACAGAAGCAACCACTTCAGGGGAGATTGGATCCTCTTTGATATGGAAATATCACCACTGATGTGGGACACAAACCCCATCTCAATGGGGCTGAGGAAAAAATAAGGACACAGAGACAACTTGGAAGACAAATATCAGTGAAACAACGACAGAGGGGCAGGAAACCTATTTGTTGCTCAGAACCAAGCCACCTTACTCTACAGACAAAGGTCAGTCACCCCTGTCTATTCTCCTTAACATAAGAGAAGCAGCAAAGCTTAAAGGCTAGAGCAGGGAACTGCAACTCAGGGCTGCTGGGCTTGTTCCCCAGCTGCAACATGTGACCCAGGGCAAGTAATTTAACTGCATTGGTGCAGAATGCTCTGTGGCTCAGTTCCCTACACCGTCAAAGGGGAGAGGAATGTTTACCTACATCACCGGGATGTTGAGTCTATAAAAACTGTAGAGAACCGTGATTTCCTCGATTGAAATACCCTATGGAAAGGCAACTCATTATTGATCATCTTGGAGTATTCCTCCCAAATAAACAAAATAACATACACTGTGTGCAGGGATCATGTCATCCACCGCTGAAACACAGCAGCTGTTTAACAGCATGCAGCAGACCACACAGCAGCTGGATGGTGACCTGGCAGATTGTGGAAACACTTGTTGCATTTGCAATTGCTGCAGATTCTCCACGTGTAGACCAGTGCCTCTGGTACAGGCCAACCACCATCATATGGTGAGACCACATCATTGTATGGATCTGGAATTACCTGCAGTGGCTCTGGAACATCTCATGATGAAGCAGAGCTTTGTGGAGCAGTGTGAGGTGCTTGCCCCAACCCTCTAGTACCAGGATACACGGAGATGGGAGGCCATGGCAGTCCAGCAGTGGGTTGCTGTTACCAGCTGAAAGCTAGCTACCCCAGATGATTACAGGTCAGTGACAAACTGCTGTGGGCAAGCCAGTTCTCGGTGCTCTGGGAGTGAAGGCTTGTGAGACTATGATCACTGTGGCTCACTCATAGGTGCTTGGCATTGCTAATGTCCTGACTTTGAGAGAATGGGCTTCCCAAACTACACTGGAGCCTTCAATGGCACTCCTGTGCCTGCCACAAGAAGCACATGAATATCAATGGGAGAGAGTAATATGTCATCCTGCCACAGGCTTTGGGTGGCAACAAAGGCAGATTTGTGAACACTGACATAGGATGCACAGGCAGGGTGCATGACATCAGGGCCTGAGGAGATCTGGCATATACCAGTATGGACAAGAAGGGAGGGACCTTATTCCCAATCAATAATATGGAAACCAAGAGGATGTCTGTGTGCACTCTTTTAGGAGATTCAGCCTTACTGCCCTGGCTCACAAAGCCCTACCCTGATGCGAGAGCACCTGACAAAAGAAGGTTTAATTACAGGCAGAGCGACTCCAGGATGGTGGTGGAGTATCTATTTGGCTGACTGAAGGCAAGAGGACACTACCTATAAAACCCGCTTGAATGCCTGTGTGACCAACGCCATTTGTGGTGTTGAGGCCTGCTGCACCTTGTACAACATCTACCAGGATAAAGATGAGAGCTTTCGCTAGGAGTGGGCTTAGAACACTGCTGGTTTGCAGGTCTGGCACAGGCAGCCTGACGGTGATGTGGGTGAGGAGATGTGATGGGGGCCTGTTATGCTGTGTGGTGCTGTAATCTACAGACCCATTTACTTGCCATTGGTTTTTGTCTCTATAAGAGAGGTTGAGACTTTATTAAATAACTTCCTGACCGCTGCTTCTTTCCCAGATGCTCACATGCAAAACTATTGTACAACTAAACCAATTTATTCACAAATAATATTAAAATAACCGTGACTTGAAAAACTATTGCTGGCATCTCCACTATCTGCAACCATACAACAATTTTTACAAATGCAGGAAACTGCACAAGTTCAAAGGGGTGCAAAAGTGTGTCCTTACCTAACATGCAAGAATGACACACTCAATGGTCGTGGAAGTGGATGTCAGAAATGTACCTGTCCTCCTTGCCCCAGTTGAATGGGTTGGTGTGAATAGGGAACATCTGCCCATTCCAGTCTATGGCGTGGTTCATAGCTCACTCCACCCCAGAATTCTCTAGTGGCTGTGTTGGCTGCAGGATGTGGCAGCATAGAGGAGAGTCCAGATACTGATGATGGTGTTGGAGCTGGGGTCTTGAGCATGAACAGCGACTCATAGCTCCTTCTGCTGCTCTTCATCCTGTTCCCTCAACCTCTGGTCATGGTCTGGGTACTGTTTGATCCTTTGGTCCTCCCTCTCCACATCCCGCTCCTCCTTCCTTGTCTGGTAGTGCAGGCATTGGCCTGCTTTACACACAGAGTCTCCATGCATTTCATGCAACAGATCATCCCTTAACCTTTTCCTTCCCCCAGCACTGGGTTGATAGTCCTCTCTCCAAAAGTGCTAGGTGCCTCTCTCGGTCCAGCAGAGATGGAAGTTCCTAACAACAAAGTGAAAGGGCATGTAACTTTGTCCATGGATAGGAGCCAAATGGGGGAGAAAAGAACAGAATCCCCACTTTTATGTTCTATGTCAATGCAAGGCCCTAGGCAATTACCTAATGCCCTGGGCATTTGGCTACTCCAACATGTTAGCTGAAGCCATGCTTGTCTCAGGAATGCTCTCCCTTTGGCAGTGCTGCTTTATCCTAGGATGGCCTCAGAATGAGACTCAAACTGGCTAGCACTTAATTTTCCAGAAAACTGACTGAGCTGATATTGGGAAAATGACATTTTAGAAGCTTCTTCTGACTTTACACCCAGCCTTGAAATGGGCAGGAGTTAATAAGAAATCATTTTGACATGATACAATGCAGCAGCCTATGTGATATGATGGACCATTAGGAAAAGAATAGCTGAATGGAAGGGTGTTTGAGGGCAGGTAGATTCAAGGCTGTTTCAGTATATAACAGGCTGATGGTCTTTACCTGAAAATCTCCACCCAATTAGCCCTTTCCCAGCAGGATCAAACACCTAAGTGGCTTCTGCTGATTCACTGGTATGTCAATACTACACAGTTGATCTGGGCTCTTACCCAGGTTTTAGCCTTCATCCCCATACTGTCCATGTAGATGAACCACTGACCCAGGTTTGGAGGGGCTTTGAGCCCAGGCTGGCTGACCCAGCTGGGGATGGGCTGTAAGGTTTGAACTAACGCTTTGCTTTAACTCAGACTGGAACCCACCCACTGCAGTGAGGGCATTGGCTAAATCACTCGAGTGCTGATAGTCCTCCAGTGCCCTTCATACAGTTCCTGCTGAAAGACAGACATGTTCTCCTGCAACGGACAATTGACTGGGAAAGAATCCTAGAACATCTCAGCACACTCAACCATGGGATGCGCACCCTGGTGAGTGCAGAAACTGTAAGGCTACAGTAACATGGAAAGAGGTTTGCAGTGGGGATGCTGACATCTGTGCTAGACTGACTTGGGTGCTGATCACCTGGCTTAACTGTGAAGTGAAAACATGATCACTGAGATGGGTGGCCAATCAGCCCACCTGGCTGTTAGAGAAGTAGGAAGGGCTCTCTGGAGAGCTGGGCTCTAAAGTGTGTGTTGGGCAGTCCTGCTAGAGAAGCCTTAGGAGCAGCCAGGTCTGGGGAGAAGGTTTGAGCTGAATTTTATATTCTATTTTTGTTAATAAAGCCAAACTCCAGCAAGGGGCTGAGTTTGGATTTTACACAGTGTAGACTGTGTTTGGGAGTTGATTGGGAGAGGCACCCATGCACAGGTACAGCTGCACTTCAAATAGTGTCTCAATAGAAATACTGCAGTTTGATGTAGAGGTCTGGGAAGGTCAGGAACTGCTACAGATCTGCACATTTCGGTCTGGAGGTCTCAGAAGTTAACACTGGGCCTGATTCTCCATGGCCGTTCCCTTACATAGTCACCTGGATGTGTGCAAAGTACATGCAAAACACAGCCGCCCCAGTCAGGATGCTACTACACCTACTCAGCGTGTGTGTAAATGATTATCCCATGTGCCGTGCTGGGAAGAATCAGGCTCTGTAGGTTTAGAACCCCTTTGAGGAAAGGCAGTGCTATTTACAGAGGGGGAAACAAGACACAGAGGGTAATTGTGTGATCTTGGGCAAGTCAAGAAGCCTATGGCCAACCCAGGCATTCAACCAGGGGCAGCGGGTAAAGCGTCCCCGAAGGGAGGCTAGCTCCCTGTCCTGCCTTTTCCACCCTCAGCCCCACCCCCACTCCACCCCAACTGACCAAGTATTATTTTATCAACTCCAATTGCTTAATAACATAGCAAAAGCATCCTGATTGGTTAATAATTAAATCAGTGTTTTAATATCATGTGCTGCAAAGAGCCACTTGCTCCTCATGAGCCTCAGTCTGAGTATCACTGACCTAAACCATTCTTCCTCTCTGGCTTTCTTGTTGAAATCCTTAGCACTCACTTGGCATCCATGCAGGTTCCCAGCTTCATTGTTACAGTGACAGAGAGTCATGGAGTCATAGCTAGCGCTATATTAACAATAATATACTGATCCAATAGAAAATCAAGGGAACCTTGGAAAGGGAGAGCACAGGAACACAGTCTGAAATCACACATCAGGGAGGATTCCAGCAGCGTATATCTAATGATTTGGGAAAACCGATAGGACTGCTCTCCATTTCCTACCCATGTGGCCCTACAGTGATTTGGGCTACCCAAGCCAGTGGGTGGTAGATGATTTCCAGAACAGGCACAGCTTGGTTCCTGCCCCCAAAGCATACAGCGTCAGTTGAGTGGCTAGGACACTGTGCAGGAGGGCTGGGTTCTTTGCCTGGCGGTGTGGTGACCCTGGATGAGTTGCTTCCCCTTTCTGGGTATGTCTGCACTGCAGCTGAGAGTGTGGCTTGCAGCTTGTATAGCTATACCTGCACTAGCTGTTCTCTGGCTAGCTCACTAAAAACAGACATGAGAATGCGGCAGTGCCGGCTCCAGGACGGGCTGCACAAGCCCATCCGACCCCCTGGGTATGTATTCATGAGTGCGGCCTGCGCTGCTATTTTTGATGAGCCAGTTTCAGTACACCTAGCGTGGGTGTGCCTACGCAAGCCGCAAATCACCCTGCCCGAGCTGCAGCATAGCCATGCCCTCTGTGCCCCCTCCCCTCCATTGTGTGTCCTGTCTAGACTGTGAGCTCTTCAGGGCAGGGACTGTCTTTCATGATGTGTTTGCACAGCTCCTAGCACTTCTGGTCTTCAGGTGCACTGTAGGTTAGAGCTAGAACAGTGGTAGTAGCGATAAGGCAGAAAATTGGAGTATATCAACACGTACATACAATAACAGCCAATTAAAAGCATATGAGAGACTGTAAACCTCTGGTATATTGTTTTAAAAAAAACATGTTTTCAGCTTGTCTGTCTTCAGAGAGCTCCTCACCAGTTTTACTCTGGCTGAGAAACTGCAGGCATCCTGCCCACACCATGCTAAGCCTGACATTTAAAATCATATAATTTTTAAGGAATAAAAATTTCATAACCTCTGCATGATTTATTTGTAAATGGAGCCAGCTGTGGTTCCATCTACAGCTTCTGGCTAAGAAGCCTGATAAATAGCATACGTGGCTTGCTATTGCAGCTAGGTGGAAGCAGACCCACTGACAGATTTACAATAGCTTATCTAAGTTAATGGTAAATTCAGCAAACCTGCTGTTGAAAAGGATATTGATATTATCATTTGCACCATATGTTCATGCCAATAATGAAATCGGTTTGAGTGGTGTATGGAAAACTGTAGTAAAAAAAAATAAATTACAAGCTGTCACTTTAAATCCTAAGGAGTTTCCTGGTCCTGCTTGCAGGCTAGGGCCTCTCTGAGGGAAGCATGAAATCTGGCACCTCTGCGGTGAGTCTGCAAAGAACTAGCCTAGAATGCAGTAGGTTGACCTGTGTCTGGCTGCCTTTGGGAGCGGCCTGCTTTGGCTCGCTCTGTTTTGGGGTCTTGTGTGTTGGGTTACTTTATTTCTTATAATCTAGAAGCATTATATTGCAATCTCCCAGAAAGCATAAACACCCTATAAAATATCTTAACTTCTTTGTGTGTATGCGATGAACATAACAGTCTGATCCTCTGCGATCCAGACAGGGGTTCGTTGGAATGGAAGCTTTTTTTTTTCCCGATGAAACTTGACCCACAAATTCTAGTTCCACCCCATTTCTACCCAATTCTGAGCAATGTGGAAGGGGAAGCTGTGCAGACTTGTCTATTTCTGCACCCAACTTGGAAATGTCCTGTGTGTTTATTGCCATGAGTTGTGGTTGGTGTACACCAACTCCCCTGTTTATCTGGGTTGGCCTTCTCAAGAGTGGCCTCTCATTTGTGGCTGTAATAAATTGACAGTTCAAATCAGAATATTTTTTCTCTATCCTGTTTGCACCTGCACTCAGGTGTTTGCAGACACAAGTACTTGGACTGCACCCATTTGTAGGCTTGGTCTACAGTTAAAACTTTTACCAGTATAACTATATTGGTTAGGGGTGTTATTTTATATCAATATATACTGGCACAACCCCTAGTGTGGACATAGTCATACCGGTAGTTATTCCCCTGCCTATATAGGTATAGCTATAGTGGTCTTGACAGAGTGGGGCATGCTAGTATCCATTTCTGAAAACCAGTTTCTATTGTGTTGAACACAAGTTTAAACTTACCTGAGGGCAGCCCATTGTACTGTCTTTCAAACAGCTGCCCTGCCCAGAAAAGGCATGTAACCCCTTGTTGAAGGATGATCACAGAGAAGCCATCAAGACTGAGGTCTTTGTCTCAACTGCTTGTCCACCTCCATGGAAAATGGTCTTTCTACACAGGGTCCTGGAGGGATGTGTGAGTGAGCATCATGGGGACTGAGTACATGGCACAGAGGAGAGACCCTATTTAAGAGCAGACATCTGCTCTGTGCAAGGTGGGGCAACCATCACCACATGCAGGAGAGAGAGAGGGGGCAGAAGAGAGTCTGTCTAGCCTGCAGTGCTGCTGAACTTCCGACTCACAGAAGGGGTGAGATCCGATTAGGGGAGGGGGCATCTTGGGATTTTTGTTGTCTTCAAAGAGCTGTAACTCCTGAATGCTTTAAGAGTAAAGAGACTGGTTAAGACATTCCTTTGAGCTTGTGTCCCTTGCCTTCCTGTCACAGAGTCCACCAAGGGATTAAATAAGAAGCACAGAGCACCCAGAGCCTATGCAGAGCTCTGGGGGAGCATATGTAAATGACTGGTAGTGGCTGGGGGGGGGTCTCTCCCACACAGATTTTTGAGATCTAGAGTGGCTGGATGACCGAGTCCACATCCCAAGGAAGGGCTCAGTCAGCATTCTGAGCCAGGAAGTGTGCCTTACAGGCCCAGAGCTGCAAACAGACTAGACTCCGCCTAGATCCATTTGACATGGAAGCACGTGGGATCCAGCAACTGGGTCTACTCCCAACAGACTGGTGACTGTACAGAGGGGTACTTGCCAGGCTGCACTTGCAACACTGGTAAAGCACCTTTATACCACTATAACCATGTCCACAAGTGGGGTTGCACCATTTTAGCAATACTGGTATAATTAAAGCAGTGAAGATTTCCTGTGTGGGTAATACCTTCACTTATGGGAACAGCATGAGTATTTTCATCCATAATTATCTGATTGCAGGGTGTTCTCATTTGAACCCCTGATTCATTTTTCAGGCTTATGGGTACAAAATTTATGGGAGCAAATTACACCCACAGAACTTGAGGCCAGGCCAAAATGTTAGCCTAGCAGAAAAGGCAGCTTCTTGTGTGCAAATGTTGGGCAGCCTTATGAAGATCTAACCAGGGGGACCTGTATGGTAGGATAGCCATTCATGATTCAGGGCCTCTTCTTTTCCTTCATTATTTAATATTGATGTTACCATAGTTCCTAGCTCTTGCAGTCAAGATTGGGGCCCCGTTGTGCTAGGAACTTGTAGACACAGAGACAGTTCCTGCCTCGGGCACTGATCCAAAGCCCAATGGAGTCAGCCTAACCTCAATCCCTGCCTCCAGCAGTAGGACTGAAGGGGAAACAATTCCCTGCTCAGTTTCCTCCCCAGTCCCTTCACGGGCCCCACCAATGTTGCGTTGGGTCCGACCTTTAGCAGCCTTCTTCCCCACCTCGGGGGTAGGGGGGATGGTGGTTGACCCCGGCGCTCACCACCGTGCCTTCCTTGCCTTGAGCGAGTGACAACCCTCTGACAAAGAGCCCCTCAAGGGGTTTCCCTGGTTGCAGATGCAGAGGCTGGGGGGGATTGGAGGCAGGAAGCCAGGACAAAGAGATGGGAGCACGACCCTGAGAGGAAGCAGGGAGACAGTTTCTTGGGCACATTGCTCATGGGAGCGGCACTTGGGGATTTCTGAGCAAGGAAACTGCCCGCTGCCATTTGTTTCTACTGTGTTTAGGGAAACAGGACTTACAAAATGTGAACACCAAGAACAGTCCTCACTCCTACCATCAATTACTCACGCAACCCTGCTGGGCCCTGAATACTGGCTAGCTGCTTCAGCCTAAGGGGATGCAGTCTGCTGATTGCACTCACTCTGTTTCCATGGCACCTGACACAGCTGGAGCATGCGATGACTAGCCCCATGTCCGACAGACTGTGTACAGCTGCTAGCTGGCTGTGAGTTACTCCAGATGAGGCAGAGAGAAATTTGGGGGGAGCCATTGCACGAGGTGGTGCTCTGAGGGGGGCAGCTGCTGTTTGTAAAGCAGATGCACAGGAGAGAGGTGTTATGAGACCCTGGATTGCTCAAGTTGGGGCTGTGGCCAAGATCATTTTTTCCCCATCTGAGCCAGATGAGAAGAATGCAGCCTCTTTATTCTGATGCAAATATCCAGCAAAGCATAGGGCAGGACTTAGCCCACTGTTCACAATGGCATGTGGTATCTTCGGAGACAATGGAGACAGAGCAGAGCCCATCCACTCAGTCAAAGGGAAACACAGCCCACTGCAGAGGATGAATTTCAACTTCATTGCAAATACATATGTCTAATTGTGGGCTTCAGAACTGAGCTTAGCTACTATAATTATGGGCACTTGAGAAATGCTGATAGACAAAGAGACAGGTCAGAGCAGATTGCATCTTGTTTGTGCTCTGATCTGGCTAGAAGAGAAAAATGGGGAAGAATTTCCACCATATCCACAAACGGCAAGTATCAAGGATCAGGAGAAAGTAAAGGTGGCTTTATTTTTATTTCTCTTTCTTCCTTCGGAGTTTAATAGTACATAGCTATTATATAGTGCTTTCCACCATTTATTAAAAAAAAAAAAAAAAAAAAAGGTGGAGGAAAGGAAACATTACAGGCAACAATGCTGCCCACTATTGTGATTTTATTGCAGGATTTGGATATTTGATGGTTTTCAGAAAGCCCCAGGTTCTGCAGCCATGTGATTAGGTAAGAATCTCATCTTTTTTTTTAAAAAAAAAAGTTTCTATCCCTTGTGGCTACAGAGAAGCTTGGAAATGTACACCCTAAAGTCTCAGAGACCAAAAGCTGAATAAAATGAGGCCAAATGTATCATCCTTTTTAAAAATCTCATGATTTTTAAACCAATTTCATGTTTTTGGAGGCCTGACTCATGATTTCTGAAGGCTTGGGGGGTGGCAATGCTGGGACAGTAAATACAGCGTGAAGATTAATTTAATTTCCAAAGGGAATCATTTGTATGGCCAAGTGGAGCAAAGAGCTGATCAGATACCTTTTGCTGAATAATGTATTCATGATTAAATTCCCTGTGCAGAGAGGACTGGCACAAAGCCTAGGCCCCACTTAAATCACACTTAAACCCTAGCTGATGGCTTCTATGGGATTATAAATGGTACATGGGCCTTGCACTGGCTATCTGCACAGGGGTGAATGGCATCCTCATTAATAATGCTATTATTCTCCAAAGAGCTTAGCCAACAAATGATTCTTTGCATTACTTTCCCTGTTATATGGGTGCTCAAATAATCTCCATCTAACACCACATCATTATAACATCAAATATATTATTTGCTGCTAGTGCGGTGATACCGCTGCCTACCATGCTGACCAATATCATCTGAGTGTTTACTTGCACTCCCCCTTCTGTCTATATCCATCTGTTTGTCTCTTGTTTTTGTGATAGTCCGGGTCTGGGTCCACCAGGGGGAAAACGTGGGGAGTAGGGGTTGAAACAAAAGAATAAGTATTTGAATCAACTGATTGTATACAATGTCACGGTGCCATAAAAATATATTGAGTAAGGTCTTTTATGAAAGCCTGTAATGTTCTAAGCATGATAATAATTAAGATATGTATCCAGACTATGGTTATGAATATGTGGGTGTGATGTTATCTGATTAAAATATGACCATATAGATGATTGTTGCAACCACTGTTATATAATTGCAGCAAATCTTGTACAAAGATTGTCAAGTGAGGTGTCTATGAAAAGGTTATGATTTGCTGGTTATGACTATGCTATCTGTATGCATGTAACATTTTTGTATTTGAAGCTATAAGTATTGGCTCTATACTTGAATTTCAAATGTTTGCTCCTGGGGTACCGCCCAGAAGGTAGCTAGCCAGCACATCTTGGAGAAACTATTCAAATTAAGTGGCTCATCAAGAAACAACATTTGGTTGACAAGGGACCATGGGAGATGCCCATATATTCTGACTGGACTGTCATGTAAACATGCTGTCTGGAATGTAGGTAATGGCTTCCTGCAATGACTAGGCGAAATGCATGAGCATGTGACTTACCCATGTGACTCCAATCTCCATCTTGTTGCTGTAATTTTCCACAGTAAGAACACTGGGTTTCCTTCCACATGGCAGAGGATATAAAAGGCCCTGGAAACTCCTCCATTTTGCCTCTATCCTGCGCCAGCCTCTTTTTTGTCCAAGCCTCTGAACTTATACTGATGGAAGCATTCTAACCAAAGAATTGAGGACCTTCCAATGATTTGGAAGCAGCCAGAGACTTATCAAGCCAGCAGTTTATTCCATCACTGCTACAAGCCTGAACCAAGAACTTTGCAATTACTGTATGTATTTGATTCCTTTAACCAATTTTTACTCTTACCTTTCTTTCTTTTTCTTTCTTTTTATGAATAAACCTTTAGAGTTTAGATACTAAAGGATTGACCTCAGCGTGATTTTTGGGTAATATCTAAGTTATATTGACCTGGGGGTATGGCTGGTCCTTTGGGATTAGAAGAACCTATTATTTGATGAGACTGGTTGTAAATAACCATTCATCTCTGAATCCAGTGTTTTTGGTACTGATATAAGAACTGGAATGCCTGAGGAAACTACCTTTATGTCTTCTTGTTAGTCAGTGTGATGAAATAGAAGTTTACTTTTGTTGCTGGTTTGGTATATCCTATGGGGGATTAGCCACCAGTCTTGGGGTGTATCTGCTCTATTTCTCAGCAGTTCATCCTGAATTTGGCATTCTCAGTTGTGACCCCCACTGAGGCATGGTTACAGTGGGTACCTAGAGAAGTGTGCTCATAATACTTCAGCTCCACCTCACAGCGGGACAGTGAGCAATCAGACCAGGAGAGGCACCTCCAAAGCCAAGTGTTGGGGAGATTTGGGACTGGAAGGGCTGTTGGGATCACCCTGCAAAGAGTAATCTGGGCTGGTGCTGAGAGCCAAGGTGAGACCTTGAGCTTGTGGGTAGGCTGCTGGTGTCAGGGCTCTGAGCCATAGTAGCATGGCATAAGGCACCTCAGGGTTACAAGGCAGGTAGTGACAACCCCTTACTGGTCTGGGTGATTCCCAAAACATGAGTCTTATTGTTAGATTGCAAGCTCCCTGGGGCAGACACCTTGGTTTTTGTTCCTTTGTAGAGAGGCGGATTAAGAAAGAGTAACCTACAGTGAATATTTCATGCAATTTAGGTACTGATTCTGAAGACATGTCTGTTAAGCAGGGATCATACAACCCAGACTGGTGCTGGCATAATCACCTCCCATCCCTAGCACACTGGGGTTCTGGTCCATGACTAGGTGCTACAGTAATACAAATAATAAATGTAATTCTGCTAATAATTTTATCCACTATCTGACCAAATCTCAAACAAAAAAAATCTAGAGGGCAGATGAAAGGTTTGTCATCTAAATATTCCTGACATGACTTGTCTGCAGCCAGCATCTGGCCCTATGGGTCTATGAAACTGTCATATTTCTAATATTGTGTAGGCTGGTTGTATCAAATGAGACACCCATTAACAAGGCAAGGAGGGTAACTCCAAGCAGACTGCACCTTGTACTGTATTCAGAGCTTGTCAGCTTCTTGTATCCCGAGCTAATGATTAAAGGGGTATTGCCATGGTTGTTTGACCGCTGTTCGAACCCACCTTGTCTCAAGTTAAAGATCTTTTCTTAAAGGATTCCAAACATGTCATTATTTTGCATCTCCAACCATAACTAGCCCAGGAAGTACCTGATTTAGTATGCAACTCACAGTAAACAACTCAATATATGTGTGACATCTCCTATTTTTAGGCCTGCCTAACTGCTTTTGACAGTGTCCCTTAAGGGGAAATATATAGGCTTACCCAGGTTTTGGACAAGAGAGTTTTAATTAGTAGGACAATCACATAGATCTTGACATACATGACAGTCCCCATTCTCTGTGTGTGTCGGGGAAAAATTAAACACAGAGGGAAAACGGTAGAGCTGGGTTATGTCATTCTGTACTCCAAGAGCTTTCAGATTGAAGGACTTTTATTGCAGATGAAATAAACCAGCAATAAGAACAAAAGTGGGGGTGTCCAGAAGAAGAGCAGTGTGTGTGCCTGTGTGTCCTTTGTAAGAAGACTGCATAGGCGCGGGAACTAGAGGTGTGGGGGGTACTGCAGCACTGCCAGGTTTTACGTGGGGCTGCTGGCCCCATGCCCAGGCCTCCACTCCCCAGCCGGGGCTTGGGTCCCGGCCACCAGCCCTGCTCCCCAGCTGCTGGCCCTGTGCCTGGGGCTCCGTGCCGGGGCCCCAATCCCGGGACCCCGTGCCCAGGACTCTGCTCCCCGGCCCTGCACCTGGGCTCAGGTCCCGGCTGCCGGCCCCGCTTCCCAGCCACTGGCCCTGCTCCCGGGGCCCTGTGCCCAGGGTCCTGGCCACTGGCCCCATGCCCAGGACCCTGCTACTGGCCCCGAACATGAGGTCCCGGCTGCGTGGCTCAACTCCTGGCTCCATGCCCGCTCCCAGCCTTTGCCCCATTACTCCTGTCCGGCCACCCCCTCCCGGAGACACAGCACTGCTCCCGGCCCCAGCTGTGGGGGGACACTGACAGGGGTCAGGGGGCTGGCTTTCAGCACCCCCACTATTAAAAGGGTTCCAGGGCCACTGCAAGGCTGTGGCAACGCTGAGAAGAAAATGGCAGCTCTGTCTGCATGCAGACCGAGTGCTTGTAGACCTGTAAAATGGGGATAATGAGACCAACCTCCTCTGGAAAGCATCTGGTGATCTACTGATGAAAAGCTAGGTGGTCCCATTATTATTTAAGGTTTCAGAGTAACAGCCGTGTTAGTCTGTATTCGCAGAAAGAAAAGGAGTACTTGTGGCACCTTAGAGACTAACGAATTTATTTGAGCATGAGCTTTCGTGAGCTACAGCTCACTTCATCAGATGCATACCGTGGAAACTGCAGCAGACTCTATATATACACAGAGAATATGAAACAATACCTCCTCCCACCCCACTGTCCTGCTGGTAATAGCTTATCTAAAAGCCATTTCCAGCACAAATCCAGGTTTTCTCACCCTCCACCCCCCCACACAAATTCACTCTCCTGCTGGTGATAGCCCATCCAAAGTGACAACTCTTTACACAATGTGCATGATAATGAAGTTAGGCCATTTCCTGCACAAATCCAGGTTCTCTCACTCCCTCACCCCCCTCCAAAAACCCACCCCCATACACACACAAACTCACTCTCCTGCTGGTAATAGCTCATCCAAACTGGCCACTCTCCAAGTTTAAATCCAAGTTAAACCAGAACATCGGGGGGGGGGTAGGAAAAAACAAGAGGAAATAGGCTACCTTGCATAATGACTTAGCCACTCCCAGTCTCTATTTAAGCCTAAATTAATAGTATCCAATTTGCAAATGAATTCCAATTCAGCAGTTTCTCGCTGGAGTCTGGATTTGAAGTTTTTTTGTTTTAAGATAGCGACCTTCATGTCTGTGATTGTGTGACCAGAGAGATTGAAGTGTTCTCCGACTGGTTTATGAATGTTATAATTCTTGACATCTGATTTGTGTCCATTTATTCTTTTACGTAGAGACTGTCCAGTTTGACCAATGTACATGGCAGAGGGGCATTGCTGGCACATGAGGCATAAATCACATTGGTGGATGTGCAGGTGAACGAGCCTCTGATAGTGTGGCTGATGTTATTAGGCCCTGTGATGGTGTCCCCTGAATAGATATGTGGGCACAATTGGCAACGGGCTTTGTTGCAAGGATAAGTTCCTGGGTTAGTGGTTCTGTTGTGTGGTATGTGGTTGTTGGTGAGTATTTGCTTCAGGTTGCGGGGCTGTCTGTAGGCAAGGACTGGCCTGTCTCCCAAGATTTGTGAGAGTGTTGGGTCATCCTTTAGGATAGGTTGTAGATCCTTAATAATGCGTTGGAGGGGTTTTAGTTGGGGGCTGAAGGTGACGGCTAGTGGCGTTCTGTTATTTTCTTTGTTAGGCCTGTCCTGTAGTAGGTAACTTCTGGGAACTCTTCTGGCTCTATCAATCTGTTTCTTTACTTCCGCAGGTGGGTATTGTAGTTGTAAGAAAGCTTGACAGAGATCTTGTAGGTGTTTGTCTCTGTCTGAGGGGTTGGAGCAAATGCGGTTGTATCGCAGAGCTTGGCTGTAGACGATGGATCGTGTGGTGCACACTGAAAAAGAGATCAATGAGGCATGTTTACCAAGGAATGCTGCTAGCTGGCCGGCTATCACGTGGTCACCAGACGCTTCGGTGCAAAGGCGACGCCTGGGAGTCAAGAAGGGTCACGTGCCCCTCCCCAGATGCACAGCGGGGAGGGCGGCCCCACACCAGCAGCTCCACCAGCACGGCTGTACTGCCCCTAGTCCTGCCCTCAGCCCTTCCACGCAGCTGTGTCTCCTGGGATCTGTACATCCCCGCCAGAGGGCAGGGCTGGGGGCTCCTTTCGCCGCTGCAGTTCCCGGCACAGAGCACCCCACCCCCCAGGTAACAGGGGATGGGGAGTGTTTGGGGACCCAGGCTGGGGGCAGGGCAGGGAGGAGTCATGTGGTGGGTTATGTGGGTGGGTCACATGCCCCCCTTTAGCTGGTGCCCCCCTTTGTGTCTCTCCCATGAGTTGCCCATGCTTCAGTGGTGCAATAAGACGACCATTGACGGACATAGATTGAACAGCCAGTCAGTCTTACAGCCCTAGTTAGAGATCGATCTGGGTGGCGGTCCAGCTGTGAGGAGACTACGGCCTGTTGGGATGCACCACAGTGCTGGTGATAACACTGAAAAGAGTCATCAGTGACACAGCTTTATGCACCATAAGCGGACATATCAAAGGGTCTGTGTTACTCAGGACAAATGCTGCCCTCCTTATTCAAAACTCCTAATGGGCTCAGGCTGAAGCCTTGCACAGCCAAACTCTCATCGTCTACAAGCCAGAGGGTTTAAGTGGTACTTAAAGGCTTTGGGCCAGATTGACAAAGGTCAGTCTAGGCCCAGAGGAAGAGCGGCCTTTTTTACAACTGAGGGCTTGCCTGCAAGGGGACACTTAGTTAATGGGAGTTAACGAAAGCTATGAAGTTAAAGTGCCTTTGAACCCCTTCATGGACACTCATGCAAAGGTAAGATGGCCTTTGTATAGAGGCGGATTAAGAAAGAGTAACCTACAGTGAATATTTCATGCAATTTAGGTACCGACTCTCAAGACATGTCTGTTAGGAGGGGATCATACAACCCAGACTGGTGCTGGCATAATCACCTCTCAGCCTGGTGAACAGAGCAAGTGCTGCTAATCTTGCAGAGTGGATGAGACACTGGAAAGGAGCTGGAGACTTCACCCTGCCACATATCAACATTATTGCTCATTTTACTAATCCCTGACTACCTACCTGGCTGTGAGGATTTTCTAAGGACATCTTGATCCAACCCCCTGCAGGACTCCCACAGCCTGTAGCCTCTCTCTAACTAGCTGGATGGGAACACAAACAGGATGTTAAAGCAAAATGCAGAGTGAAATCCAGATAATGGGCCTGATTCTGATCTCATCTGCCCTGGTGTAAATCAGGAGTAACTCCACTGTGTAGCCTATGGGATGGTTGAGGTTAAGAAATATGTAGAAGGTAGACTAACTTAGGCCCATAACCTAAGTGTAGAGGACTCTGGGAAACTGAAGGTGTTAGTGTGAGAAAAGTTAGAGAGAAGTTAGACAGTAAGATGGGGAAAACTGAAGTTAGCAAGGACACGACACAAGGTTCTGTTGCTGCTATGTTTTGGTTATAACTGGTCTGAGCAAGGTTAAGTGTTTTGAGAATTTTGGAATATTTTATTAAAATTCTATCTGTAGTGATAGGAGAAGGACATTGCTGCAGATGTTAATTTAAATAATGTGTAACGTAAAGAGCCAATAAGAGGTGGTAGAAATACAAAAATGGGAAAGGGCAGTTTAATGTTAAGTAGTATTACAATGGAGTATAAAAGGAGTAGCCTTGCTAAACTGGGAGAGAGCTCCTATTAACATCTGAAGGGTACCATTAGATTCCAGGATTATAAGGCTGTACTTCATTCTGTAGTCAGTGGACTGATCACCCTTTGATGTTCCATTTCATCTTTGAGTGTAAGTATAATTGTAGTATTGTGCAAGGGATAATTGTATGTGTGTTTGCTTAACTAAAATTTGGTTGTCTTATGCAAAGTGTCACCTAGTGGTCTTCTACTAAATACATTTTTCTGTAACTGACCTAGAGGCTCGAACCTGAAAACTAAATTGGGTTTCATTGCACCCTTATCTTTAACAACTTAATATTAATTGGGAACATTTCAGCATAAAGATGACAAAAGGTTATAGATGAGGTCAAAGATGTGAACAAGAAGCAGAATAAGGCCCTATATTTGCAGGAGCCTCGTTCTAAGACGCATACATGTGTAACCAACCTTAATCTTCCCTGTATCCCAAAAGAAAATATGGCAAGAGATTGAATGGCTTTAACATCTCTGAAAGATAGAAGCCCTGGGCCGAGCAGCCTGGTTTTACACAGCAACCTGTGTTACTGACCAGAATGCATATGCTCTTTGATACAAGAATGCCTCAATCTCACACTTACCTAGTTCAGTCCATTTTCAAAGAGCATCCTGAGCATTAATCCTCACAGCTGGCCCAGGAACTGCTTTTGCCCTTACATGGAGAAATAGGACCATGGACCCACTCTTTTTTTTTTTTTTTTAAAGTCACTTCAGTGCTAAGGAAAGGTGCCAGCCTGTTTAAATTCAGGCAGTGGAGCCCACCAGAACTCTCTTAGGTGTGGGAGGGGCCACAGAACCTAGAATTTACCTGACTATGGTGGGGAAGGTACAGGTCAAAACAAGGGAACCCAGAGAGAGAAGGGAAATATTCACCCCCTCTGTATGCAGTAGATGCGATCTGAACTTGTACACAGAGGACAACGTTAGTGGAGACCAGAATCCTCCCATAGGCCAGCTAGGGCCAACCCTAGGCCACCAGTAAGACCGCAGAGATGAATATCAGATCACACGTTAGCATTCTGAACAAATTTGGTAGTTTGGGATTGGGATAAACATTTGTAGATTGCATTTTTAAGGGGGGGTACGTGTATATTTGCTCATCACTCAGCCACTCGGATTAGATACAGCCAAACTCCAGGTGCACTGGAGGGATGTGGGCAGTTGGAATTCAGAGAAAAGAAAAATCAGGAAAAAGACTTTGCAATGTTGTGAAATTGTAGGTGCGAGCAAATTCTGCTCCCTGTTCAGCCCTAATGTGAAATGCATGGTCACACCTGGCTCTGCTTCAGCAGCAACCCCTCCCCCCTGCGCGCACACAATGCTCTAGCTAGCAGAGCCCCACTCAGCAGCCCAGCTTTGCAAACTAGCTGGGGCAGACCCAGGCCCAACCTCCTCCCAGTTACCTAGCCTCACCTGCCCTCCCCCTCTGATGGAACCCTCTGCCTCTTAATAATAGTGCAACCCACACGTCCTCTTCTCCAGTTACTAGAACCCTCCCCTGCTGTAATGACAAGCAGCTCTCACTTAGTCACTCAGCTTGCCGTCAAACCCTTCATACCTAAATGTGTGAGGCAGGGTGTTGGCCAATAATTGCTGTCTAGCATATATATAAAATAATGTGTATTATCCACACCATATATTAATAGGCATTAAGCACAAAAAGTACAGCTCTTATAGTGCCTAAATTGGCCTATACCTTTACTCTAATCCTGATCACATATGCTAAGTATCTCATTACACCTTGCATTAGCTGAAGTAAGCTTTGGCTTCAATAGATAAGAAAGCTGTCATGATCATACAATTATTTTACCATAGCAGCAGGTATGCTGTTATTCTCACAGGCCAGCACTGGACTGTCCCAAAGGAAGAGGACAAGACATATGACTGTTCTACCCTAGTACAAAACTAGGAGGGGTCTTCATGCCCTTGGGTATCTAGAATGCAGGTGTTCAGAACAAAGAGATAAGGGGTACACCATGGCATCAGAAAACAACCACTCAGCTTTCTACCTTGGCGGAAGTGTAGTTTCAGATGATGTACACAGTATCTTGTACTTATAAACAGATGGCTTTAAGGGTGTAACTTTGTGAACATACCTTCTGCATAAGGTGGATGTGACATCACTGTGATGGGTTCGGTCACAGAGACCCCCTTGGGATTGTCACCTAATGTGCTGAATTTGTCTCTCAGCCCGTTTTCCCTGCCAGCTTGGGACTCCAGAACCCTGCCTTGTTGAGCCAGACACGCTAGCCAGCTGCAAACTCAGACCCAGGTCTGGTCCATGCCCACAAAGCTGCAGACTTTAACCAAAAACTGCTCAGCAGGTCACCTATCTCCAGCACCCAGTTCCCAATGGGATCCAAACCCCAAATATATCCGTTTTACTCTGTATAAAGCTGAGGGTAAACTCATAAATTGTCCGCCCTCTACAACACCGATAGAGGGATATGCACAGCTGTTTTATCCCCCAGGTATTAATCACTTACGCTGGGTTAATTAATAAACAAAAGTGATATTAGGTATAAAAAGTAGGATTTAGGTGGTTCCAAGTAATAACAGACAGAACAAAGTAAGTTACTAAGCAAAATAAAACAAAACACACAAGTCTAACCCTAATATATTAAGAAACTGAATACAGCTAAATCTCCCTCAGAGATGTTCCAATAAGCTACTTTCACAGACTAGAGTCCTTCCTAGTCTGGGCCCAATCCTTTCCCCTGGTACAGTCCTTGTTAGTTCCAGCTCAGGTGGTAACTAGAGGGTTTCTCATGACTGGCAGCCCCCTTTTTTCTGTTCCACCCCCTTTTATAGCTTTGACGCAAGATGGGAATCTTTTATCTCTCTCTGGGTTCCCACCCCTCCTTCTAAAAGGAAAAACACCACATTAAAGATTAATTCCAGTATCATGTGACATGTTCACATGTCCTGTGAGACCTTCTTCTTCATTACCTAGTAGCTGGAAGACAGGTACATAGGAAGGCTGGCCAGTAAACACACCCATTCACAGGTCATTGATTCTGAAGCACCCTTAAGGCTTCCACTTAACTTGTTTACATCAGTAATACAAGTTTATATCTTATTCTCCTAACTCCAGACATAGACATAATACATGCAAACAAATACAATGATCACACTCAGTAGATCCTAAGCTTTGTAATGATACCTTACAAGAGACCTTTTGCATGAAGCATATTCCAGTTACATCATATTCACACTTATTAACGTACTTCCTTAAAACATATGGAGCGCAACGTCACAATCACTGCATAAGACAGCTTCTCAGAGACTGGTACTGTATAGAACTTTTCTCCTTCACTATATTATTATGGGTTTATAGCAATATACCTGACTGACATTGGTTATTTGGTCTCTTGAGTGTGTTTTGTAACAAATCAAAGTGTGCTCGAGCAATTGACTATACAATTTATCAACAAGGGTATACAGATGTTTTCTTTCCTACAGGTCCCATGGAACCAAGAGCTGGCCCTGACCGTTGTAGCTTGGGCAGCAAACAGGCAAGTATCCCTCACACTGCCCCCCACCAAGCTACTCTACCACAACCCTGACACAGGGATACCATCTCTAGGGGCAAGACAGTAGATCATTCTGCATAGCCGGTTAGAATCTTGGGCTGTTTTCTGGGAGTTCTAACAATGGGACCAATTAGTGTGGTGTGGTATGTGACATGAACAACTATCCACTAGACTGAGACCACAGATTTATTTCACAACTTTAACAAGCAGCCATCTGCAGTAACAACTAACGTGGGGCAGATGGAAACTTGTAAGCTAGGGGCAAAAGGTTCTCTAGCCCAGTCCCCATGCAAACCTACCCCTGTCCCCATCCTCCACTGAGCCACTGGTCTGAAAGCAAAGCCGATGAGGGATTTCATTTTATCAACTCCTACACATTCCCCTGCATCATCAGTATTTCCAAACATGCTGAATGAGGACAATTCATTCGCACAAGATCCGTTTTTAAAAAATCTCACTTGTTTTGCACCCAGATTGTGTGTTCCAGCAGTGATCTTTTCACTCTGTTTTATGGATTAATCCACCAGGGACTGGGATGACATGCAGTGTGCTTCATCTGTCTCTGCCTAATATTTGCTATAAACCCATGTATTCAACAGAGAAATAGAAAATAGGTTAGCCTCAGTGCAGCAGCTTTGATGCCTCAGCCTGCTGGCTGGCTGGAGTAATTACTTTCTTTGCAAGTGTATCACAGCCCTTTGTCTCATGCCAATAATGGTAGGGTTCTCCGTTTCCATTTCTCATTGTGAAATTAATCCTGCAGTAGAGCAGTTTTTCTATGGTAGTCAGAGCAGCTAGTCTCTCAGCCTTTACTTACAATGGGGAGGGCTAGTCAATGCTTTTTTTCTGAATGCCATGGCTGCATTTGCTTCCTTTCCATCTCAGTTTGGGAGTTGCCATTTGCTTCCATATTAATAACCAGCTTTGAAAGTGATTGGATTTTGCAGCAATTTTTTGCTGTCTTGATAAGTTACCTAAGAAGATTCTGCATTTCTATAATGACTTCCCCCGCTCACCCAAAGAGGTGCGCGCATGCTGTCTGTACAAAGGAATCGGTGCACCGACCACTGGGATAGGAGAGCAGCAGCTGGCAGACCGAAATATTACGCAGCTGTGGGGCAAAGGGAAAATATTGACACTGCAGATCTCTACTCTTAGGGAAAGTGTCATGAGATCCTGAGGGCCAAATGTTTTAGGGCCTGCTCCATCTCCATTGAAGTCAATGGGAGCTGCCGTGGACTTGAATGGGAGTTGGAGCAGACTCTCAAAAAGGGGGCCTGAGATCCAATGCAGAATGATGTACCCTGATTTGAGTACTTAGCTACTGTAAATGCACACACAGACTGGCTGCCTCATTACCCGTGTGTGTGTGTGTGTAATCACCCAAACTGCACATGCACACACAGTAAGTGCTTGTGCAAATATGGGCACGCAGAGTCTTCAGGCTGACTTTTCCTTTAAGAGTGTGGCCCTTAACAGGCACAGACAAAAGATATTTGCTTTTTAAAATCTTGACAAGAAGCGTGCTACCCCAAACAGTTGAATTGAGCTCTAGTTATGAAGACAGGCCGCGTGGGGCAGATGGGATTTGAAGCAGTGGTTCTAGCTCCAGTGCTGGAGAATGGACAGTCCAAGCCCTTGGCCACCAGGCACGGTAGGAGAAGGGTGACAATCTGCACTAATGTAAGTATAATCCAGTACCTTGCTGGAGTAAGCCATACTTTACATTGGTGCAGGAGATCATGGGGGTTAATTTTGAGCTTGCATAAGTGTAGTTACATCAGTGCAAATTTCCCCGATGTAGAAAGGACCTAAAAGTGACTTACAAGAAAAGAATATTGGAGTTGTGCCTTTTTTTTTCTTCTTTTTTTGGCTGCTTTACGAGGGATAAAAAGGCCGAATGATTTTGTATTTTAAAAAGGTTTATTCTCTGCTTATTTTTTACATTAGAAATTCATGTCTGCCTCATGCCTCCAGAAAGTCTCCTTGGACAACTGGAGAACTGCTAAGGCTATGGCATCACACACACCAAAGAAAAGAAAGCCAAGCAGCTGGGAGAAGGAAGCGATTTTTAGGCTTTTTCTATACTAGTACTTTGGTCAGCAAAACTTATATTAGTCAGGGGTGTGAAAAAAAACACATCCCGCCCGACATAAGTTTCACCGATAAAAGAGTTGGTGTGGACAGCGCTATATTGGCGGGAGAGCGTCTGCCACCGAAATAGCTACTGCCACTTGTTGGGAGTGGTTTAATTATGCCAGTGGGAGAGCTCTATCTTGCTGGCATAGAGTGGCTACACAGGTTTCAGAGTAACAGCCGTGTTAGTCTGTATTCGCAAAAAGTAAAGGAGTACTTGTGGCACCTTAGAGACTAACCAATTTATTTGAGCATGAGCTTTCATGAGCTACAGCTCACTTGAAAGCTCATGCTCAAATAAATTGGTTAGTCTCTAAGGTGCCACAAGTACTCCTTTACTTTTTAGTGGCTACACAGGAGACCTTACAGCGGCACAGCTGTGCTGCTGTTAGGTCCGTAGTGCAGACATAGGGCATAGCTACACTTGCAGACATAGAGCGCGGGGAGTTAAATCGGCCTTCGGAGACTGCAGCAGGGAAAACGCTGCTGAGTGTTTACACTTTCAGCTGGAAGCGCACTGGTGTGGCCACATTAGCAGCTCTTGCAACGCACAAAGAGTAGTGCATTGTGGAGCTATCCCAGCATTCAAGTGGCTGCAGTGTGCTTTCCAAATGCAGGGGGTGGGGTGGAGTGTGACAGGGAGTGTGTTGTGTGTATGTGGGGGGAGAGAGAGTGGGTTTTTGGGGTGCTGAGAGTGTGTCAGCATGCTGTCTTGTAAATTCAGACCCCTCTCCCCCGCCTCTCTCTCATACACTCACAGCACGCAAATTCCACACTAATGGCTTGCTTTGTCCCAGAGCAGATAAGCATGCAGGCTGTCAGAAACGGAGCTTTGAAAGGGCATATCCGCATTCCAAAGCAATGACAAGAGTGGCCACTTGACTTAAGGAGATTATGGGACATTTTCAGAGGCCAATCAAAGCACAATACTGCAACACCTCGTTCACACTGACGCTGGGGCATTTCAGCCAAGACGCAACAAGCGTTATGCTTCTCGTGGAGGTGGAATACCAGGAGCGCTCCAGCTGCAGAGTCCAGGATCTCTAAGTGCCTTGCCAGTGTGGACGGATTGGGAGTTAGGGCGCCTGGGGATGCTTTAATGCACGCTAACTTCCAAGTGTAGCCAAGCCCATAGTCAGTCTCTTTAAAGCTCTTTGTTTTCATTAACACTTACTTAACTCAAACACCCAGGAAACAGTGGAAAAGAAAGGTCTCTTTGTTAAAGAGGCAGTACTGCCGCCCTCAGCGATGGACTGAGAAATCTCCCTGGCCACTTCTTTGGTCGCCAAGGCAACGTCCAGTAAAAAAAAAAAAGAGAGAGAGAGACTCAGACTTGGTATTGCTGATACTTGTATGTTAAAAAAACCCAAAGCTGGTTTTGAAGGAGTAAAGCCCCCTTTTCAGGTCTTTTAAAATCTATCCTAAAGAAGCAACGCAGGGGGCAACCCAATTTTTTAAAGCTTTTGGAAGTCACCTTTCAAAGAGGCTGGGTGCGAAAGGCCCCAGAACTCTGTAGGGTAGAGGTTCCAGAAGGGGCTCTGTGTATCAGACAGACAATGCAAGATTCAGAATGTGGCACCATTGACAAGGGTACACCTGGGAACCAGAGCATCCACAGTGGCCAGGCATCCCAATGGGACATGGCAGCTGCAGCCAGGGGGAGAAAGGGGCCTTTGCTCTCATTCCTAAGCAGCTCGGTGGCAGGTGCCGCACACATCTTGGTCCCTACCCTGTTTTCTGTGGAAGACAAAAGCCCGCAACAAAGCACTAATTAAACAACCATGAGGCAAAAAGCCCAGCTAAATGCTTTTCCACTGCAGAACAAAGGCCGCTCCTCTGCCTAATTACGCAGAAAAAATGAAAAGAACTTAACAAGAATTATAAATCATCACACAAGCAAATTAAAAGGAGTGGGGGCGAGAGCCGATGGAAACTTGAATGTACATTTGAATACAGAAAAGGAGAACTTGTGGCACCTTAGAGACTAACAAATTTATTTGAGCGTAAGGTTTTGTGAGCTACAGCTCACTTCATCAGATGCATTCAGTAGAAAAATACAGTGGGGAGATTTATATACAAAGAGAACATGAAACAATTGTGGAAAAATACAGTGGGGAGATTTATATACATAGATGTATATAAATATATGTATATAAACAATGGGGTACCCATTGTTTCATGTTCTCTATGTATATAAATCTCCCCATTGTATTTTTCCACTGAATGCATCCGATGAAGTGGGCTGTAGCTCATGAAAGCTTATGCCCAAATAAATTTATTAGTCTCTAAGGTGCCACAAGTCCTCCTTTTCTTTTTGCGGATACAGACAAACACGGCTGCTACTCTGAAACCCATCTGAATACAGCAACTCAGGCAGCAGCTATAAAAAGGTAAAGATAATGGAAGGTATTTACGGTGACTTCCCAGCCTCAGCCCATAAAGAGAAAACTCTGCTCCTCTGACACCTTCCTCTGAGGGTCTCCAAGCACTGTGGACCTTGGAACTCATACTGAACAGGGTGTGGATCGCTTGATGATTGCCTGTTCAGTTCATTCCCTCTAAAGCACCTCACACTGGCCCCTGTCGGAAGACAGGATATTGGGCTACATGGAGTATTGGTCTGACCCAGTATGGCTGTTTTTATGTTCTTATGGCAGAGCGAACATAGCCTACAACCCCCAAGGAGGTCCCATAGGTCAGCACCATCATCCCCATTTAACAACTGGGCAAAATGAGGCACAGGGAAGGTAAATGACTTACTTACCCAAGCTGGCAGGGGCAGGAAGGAGTGAGAACCCAGGAGTCCTGAGTCCCAGTTCCCTGTTGCAGTCCCAAGACAATTCTCCTGTTCCTTTCAAGTGAGCTGTGGTCCCACACACTCTGTAGGGTTGAACTGTAAGACAAATTCACCTGTACAGTACAGATAGAAGCAACGCCTCCCCGTCGCAAAGGGACAGTGGGGAGATCCTATGGGATAGGCAAAGGACAGCCCCTCGTGTGGGTGCGGGTCTCAGGACTGGGGATGGGAGATCAAGTCCTTCACATCTACATTAGCATTGTCCCAATCCTGTGACTGTTCAGTGGCCTGTGGGAAATAAGTGGGTTGCCTCATGCTTTCTAGTACACCTCTGCCCGTGTCACCAAAGCACCATCTCAGCTAACAGCAGCTGCCAGCCCGGTAGCTGGATTGGTATGTCTGGTGACTGCCAACCCAGGCTGGATCCCTACATTCATGTTAATGGGAGCAGGGTATAAGTGAAGACTCAGGGGAGCTGAGCTTTCTCCTCTCTGTTTGCCAACGGGAATCTTAAACATGCCCCAAAGTGCACAGAGAGGACCCTAATTTCCTCTTGCATCGCTCAGTCATGCCAGCTGCCCCACTGAGTGAGGCTGTGCCATTAACGCAGTGCTGATAGTCATGGCCCCAGAGACAGACACATCACCTTCATGCCTCTGCAATATAGTTATTTTTGACACAGAAATTATAGGCTATTTATTAAGTGGGCTCTGTCTGGACAGAGCTTGTCTTGGTGAGAAGAAACACTTCAGCTGGAGAATAACCAATGGCGAAGGGAAGAGATTTGAGTGAGGGATGAACCAGCAGTGTTCACGATGGGAGACCCCATCTCATGCTACAAGAACAAAAATGGGGAGACTGCCACTATGTGAAACTAATGGCTGGGAAACAGAGAAACAATGAAGGTTAAATGCTTCTTTGCACAGCATAGAGTCAACCTGTGTAACTCCCTGCAGCAGGAGGTCACTGAGTCAAACACTGTGGCTGGATTTCAAAAGGGGCTGGCTACCCTGTGACAGAAAAGAGAAGAGGTGTGGCCACAGTCTCTGCATGGCTTTGAACATCTCAACCAGATAATTTATGGGAGTAAGGAATGCGGCAAGCAGCGGTGCCAACATCTTGGGTCACAGTGGAGAGCAAATTATACATGTGTCTGCAATGTAATGTGGGAGCAAATAGCTAATGCAATTTGGGGAATGAGTATGGAGAAGCACCACATCATGGAGCAACAAGGTTTCTTTCTATACAGCAGTGGTTCCCAAACTAGGGGTGCCGCTTGTTCAGGGAAACCCCTGGTGGGCCGGGCCAGTTTGTTTACCTGCTGCGTCCGCAGCTTCGGCTGATCGCGGCTCCCACTGGCCGCGGTTCACCACTCCAGGCCAATGGGGGCTGTGGGAAGGGCAGCCAGCACATCCCTTGGCCCACGCTGCTTCCCGCAGCCCCCACTGGGCAAGAACGGTGAACTGCGGCCAGTGGGAGCTGCGATCGGCCGAACCTGCGGACGCAGCAGGTAAACAAACCGGCCCGGCCCACCAGGGGCTTTCCCTGCACAAGTGTCGCCCCTAGTTTGGGAACCACTGCTGTACAGCCTCACTGAGACCATTCCTAATGCCTGACCCAAAGCCCACTGAAGTCAGTGGAAAGACTCCCAAGGGTTCTGGATTGGGTCCCTAGAGCGTTGCATTCATTTCTAGGTGCCACACTTTTTGGAAGACACTGACAAATTGGGAATTTTTTGGCAAAAGGGCAGCCGAGAGTGTTTTGTCTAATGGTTAAAGCACAGAATTTGGACAAGTTGTTTAACTGCTTCTTGCCTCCCTCGAGTTCCCTAATTCTCACTGGAGTAGTTTAGCACACTTCCAGATTCTGGAATGAATATGTGGGCTCAGACTACGGAACACACTCAAACAAGCATGATTGGGAAACTGCTGCTCAGCCTAAATGATCCCTGTTCAGTTCCAGACATGCCCCACATGCTCATTGTCAATCATGTCATTTAAGTCTGATTACTTCTGCTAGCTGTACAGAATCGGAGAGGGCCTCTCCTTAGAAATGTTATGAGCTCTGCATGGGACTCAGTATTTCATTTCTCTCCCTTATCAGCAGGGATTGGGGAGTGAAAGAGAAGTGACGTGAAGGAATTAAAGAAAATGGAAATGATACGGGAACCAAGCTGAAGTCGGAGTGAAGTCTGTGACATCGGTTGGGGGTCACTGAAGTGAGAGCACAGCCACACTTCAGAAAGCATGCTGAAGGGACTGGCGGGGCTCTGTCAGAGTTAGAGACGCAGGGAGATATGAAAGTAAAAAGCCTTCGGATGCCTGTTTTTGTAAATGTGCCTTTATTGTTCCAGTGAGTTAAGTGGGGACGTAGTAGCTAGTTCAGCTCTTGGTAGCTGGGGATAAGATGAACAGGCACCTGGAGACCCTTCAAAGGGGAGAGAGAAAACATCTGGCATCTTAGACTGTCTCCTGGCAGTTGTGGCAGAGCACCAGCCCCACGCAGAGGCACCCGACTGCCACCAGGAAAAGGGCAGATGTTAACACCCCAGGGGAATTGTATAGCCACTTGCTTGCTTTATTGGTGAACAGATAGTCCTGTGGTTAGGTTAAGGCACTGGAATAGACTTTAGGAGAGCTGACTTCTGCCCACAAGCTCTGCCACAGATTCCTCAGGTGATATTGGGTAAGTCTCTTAGGGCCAGATTTTCAAAAGAGCTAAACACCTATAATTGATCTCTCTGAGTCTGAGTTCCCCATCTGTCAGATGGACATCATAACACTTCCTTGGGCCTTTGAGATGCTCAATGAATGGAAATTTGTGAGACACTGTCTAATAAGGGGATGAGCCCTATAGAATAGCCTACTATACTGTTCCCCTTTTTGATCTGAGCCGTTAGACAAAATTCAGGGTCCTGCAGGTTACAGCCAATATTCAAGGTCCTGCGGACTGTTTCCGTTGGGAAGGGAAACTGAGGATGAGACAGGTATCTTTGATGCAATCCTGATAATTTACAAAGAATGTACAAAGTCCTGTTTTCCTCAACACACAGGGATGGAACAACAGGACATAGTCATAGTTCTTTGGCCATAGTTCCAAGCCTCTTTCAGCCAGCACTCAGCCCCAAAAGCTCTATCTCAAGGCTCCTTCTCAGGCTCACGCTCCCAGTTCTTGCTCTGACCGTGTCCTTGGCTTTTTGTTCCTTCTCTTTCAATCTGTTTCTGTGGTCTTTTCTCCCTGCTTCACTCTCTCTCACACACACTCCTGTAAAACTCTTTTGCCCACATGTGTCTTGCATGTGCCTTTTGGGTGGAATCTGATATTGTTTCAGTTTTCTGATTCCAAAAAGGAACTAATGGCTTCTTACAACTACCTTAAATGAAGGGCAAAGATTACATTCACCAGTTTAAATGAGGTTTAACCCAACCTATAACAATAGCAATCTTTAGTATTTTCCAGTGTCCTGGTCCATACAAGACAGCACAGGACCTTGGGTGTTACATACGTGTAATCACCTGTATGCACCTGCTGTACATACTCTGCAGGCATAAGTTAGGGGTATATGTTGACAAATTTTGCCAATTTATATTTGCAATCATTTTTTGCTTCAAGAATAATTACACTGGGCCAAATTCTCCCACCCTGACTCACACTGAGTAGCACCTTGCTCCACAAGTGGTCCCATTAAAGTCAGAACTGTGGTGAAGTGAGGTACTACAGATTGTGAATAAGGGGATTAAACTGTGACCTATTGGGCTGACCTGGGCTGATGGAGAGGGAAGGATCGTTCATACTGGCAATGAGCTGATGGGAGATTTGCGTGTGTTTTACAAATGATTTTTACGTAGGCCTCAGCCTTTGGAGGAGAGCTTTATAAAAATCTAAATAAGTCTGAGCTAATGACGGATCGCTCCAGAGTCAAAACACCTACAAATTACACTGTGCTGAGAAGCAGGCAGCATTGCAGATTCTGTCAATGGTAATTATGTGGCTCCCATCACCACCGAATCTTTGCACCCTACAATTATGAGCGTATTTAGCCTCCCCACATCCCTTGTGAGATAGGGAAATGCTGTCATCCCCATTTTACAGATGGAGAATGTAGGCCTGGATCCACAACGGTATTTAGGCTCCTCACTTGGGCGTAAGGGACTTGCCGGTACGGCGTACCGGTAAAAAGTGGCTGCCGGTACCCTCCTGTACAGCTGACTTTAAAGCGCTGCCGCGGCACGGCTTTAAAGGATCCCGCTTAAAGCGCTGCCATGGCAGCACTTTAACGTCGCTGCCTTTTCTCACCCCCCCGCCATCGGCAGCCCTGCCAGGTCCCTAGCAGCAGGGCCACTGACGGGGGGGGGGGGGCACAAAAGGGGCAGCGACATGAAAGTACTGCCGCGGCAAAGGACCCTGCTTAAAGCACTGCCGTGGTAGCACTTTTATTTTGTTGCCTCTTTTCCACCCCACTGGGCCGCCAACGGGGGGGGGAGGGAGAGGGGGAGGGGCAAAAGGAGCAGCTGCCCCGGGGCCGGCGATTTAAAAGGGAACCGCACCCCCTGTACTGGTAAGAGATCAATTTTACTTTCACCCCGACCCAAGGCCTCCTGGGGCCCATGTGGGTGTCGTAAGAACCGCTGGATCATCCTTCCTCTCTCAAGAGTTTCAAATGCCAGCTCGGACACCGGGGGTGCTGTGTGGCCCACTGCCACACCTCAGCTACGTGCAGGCAAGCGGCCTATGTGCACACCAACTAGATGGCGGTAGACCTGCCTATCTGATCCACGTGTGCTCGTGCAGCTTGGGAGACACGCGCCCCTGTGCAGCGGGCCAGCATAGGTCCTGTGCACCACTGAAACCTGACTAAGAGCTCTCTTTTGAGGGCCTAAGCCGAACTTTGCAGTTTCTATCTATGGTACCTATATGGCCCCCCATCACCGTAGTATGTGGGCACCTCACAGCAGTCATTGATGTATTTAACCTCACCCCAGCCCTGTGAGGCAGCGTAATGCTCCGTTGTCCAGTAACTCCTCACTGAAAGTTGTCCCGGTTAAAGTTGTTTAGTTATTAAGTCGCTGATCTATTAGAGAACACGATCATTGAAAATTGTGCAATGTTCTCTTATAGCACCCCCCACACCCTCCCAGCACCTCCTGCCCGCTGGCGGGCTCTGCGGATCAGCGCCTCCCCCCGCACCTCCCGCCCGCTGCAATCAGCTGTTTCGCGGCATGCTGGGAGGGAGTGGAGAGGAGCGAGGATGCGGTGCGCTCGGGGGAGGGGGCAGAACTGGGCAGGAAGAGGTGGGGCATGGGTGGGGCCTTGGGGGAAGGGGTGAAGTGGGGGCAGGCCGTGGGGCAGACACAGAGATCGAGCATCCCCCGGCAGTTTGAAAAGTCGACGCCCACGGCCCCAGAAGCCTATCGCTATCTCCAGCTCTACAGGGATCTAGATCCAGTGCCTCTGCGTTGTGTGTCCTAAGCATATCATGCAATCTGGCAGACTGGTTCCCTTAGGAGACGACTGCTCTCCCCAGCGCCCCGGGAGGTGGGGGGGCATTCAGTGACTAACTGGAGCAGGCATTTGTGTGATCTGCTACTCAGGGACCAGCAGAGACATCCCCATCGGGTGCTGGGGAAGGATGCAGCAGTGTCCCTTCCTATGTGCTGCCGCTTGCCTGCTCTGCCTGGCTCCCGTGTAGAGCCCAAACTTGCAGAGCTTGCACGGGGAAAACTCAGCAGGCCTAGGAGTGAGGGTGTTGTTGGCCCTGCTGTATCCTTTAACCCGCTATGAAAGATCTGCAGGGCACCTTTATTCAGCAATTTTAAAGGGCCCCAATTTTAAAGGGCCCCAACATTTAATTTAAGACTATTGTTGGCTGGAGCATTTGGCCTTTGGAGGAAGGTTTAATGAGCTTTTGAGTTATATAAATCCATGTCCCTTTTGCTACCTATTTAGCCACTCTGGTGGCTGATAAAGTCCATCTGGATGTTACATTTATCGCCCCCAGCCTGCGGTGGTGAACTGACTCTGTTATGCAAAGGCACAAATTACCTCAGGCCAGTGGTGGTTCTACTGCAGGGGAAGTCCCTCCTTCCCCAGTCTTTCACCCTGGTTTAGCAGGGCTTTCTCCCTCCCAGACATTTCTGTCTGGAGGGCTGGTAGGAGTAGTCTCTGTGCCCCCTTTTTAATCAGGGCTCTCTCTCCCAGACCTCTCTGTCTGGACAGCCCCAGCAGTCTCTGCCCTGAGAAGGGAGGTGTGTGATAGGGTGTGCCCAGCCCCCTGAGGCCCCTTACTGGAGGCCTCAGGGTCCTAAAAGAACAGTGGAAATAAGTCCTCCAAGCAGCCTAGAGAGGCTGTGTGGGACGCAGCCAATCAGAGCAGGACTGCAGGGAGCAGCCAATCTGGGCCCAGCAGGCCCACATAAAAGGAGCTGTTGTGCAAAGTGGAGAGTAGTTGCAGCCTAAAGCTAGAGAGGGGAAAAGGGTGCTCCTGGCTGGCTGAATGACCTGATAGAGCAGTTGCTGGAAGGGATTGGGGGCAAGAAGGAGCTGTTGGGACTCAACCAGGACAAGCCCTGAGACTGTGTGTGACTCACCTGGAGGACTAAGTTGCTGAGGGCTCATTGCACAGCAGAGAGAAAGTGTAGGCCCATGCAATCAGTCAGTAGATGTGCTATTCAGGAAATCTGGTATGTTGTGTTACGATGGAGCAGTAGATGTGCTCTAGTTAATATGCTATTTTTCTAAGCACTTCTTAAAAACTACATGCTGACTTGAATGATTTGGAAATTGCTGTGTTTCATCAGGGGCTGGAGTAGGGTTAGTGGTGCAAATTTGGGGTTGTTTGAGTATGAAGTCCTGAAGATACTGATTGGGGGTGGGGAGGGGCTGTGACAATGTTTTATACTTCATATGTACACAAATAGTGCCTGACTTCTTTTTAGCCTTGCTTCCCATACTGACTCCTTCCCAACACTCCCCCTAGTGTTCTTAGATATCAACTACACTCACTCATACCCGGTGCTAATTGAGCAGAAAACATTTCCCCAAACAAGTGGAAGGGACAATAAAACCTTTCTGACCGGCTGTGCTATCGCGTAATTTGTTTTTATGTGCTTCTTTGTTTTATGGGTTTGGACTTTTTTCTTTGTCTCTCTAATTCTTACCTTATGAAGTGCATTAGTTACTATGGAAACAAATATTTGGTTGATACGAGTGAACATAGTGACAGCCACAAAAGCTGCAAAAAAGTCAGTTTATTTACCGTTACATTCCATGTAGTTCGGTCTTTGGCTAACTGGATTTTCCATGGAATGTGATCAAAAACTCTGCAACTCTCGATGCAAAATAACACAACTTCCTTCCATCCATTATTTTGATCACTTTGTACAGGTCTTATTGGCTAATTCAGTCCCTAGCTAGAGGCAAGCTGAGTGCTTCATAAACATTAAGTTTATTTTCCCAGCGCCATTGTGAGATGAGGGGGTATAATCATCCCCAGTTTTCAGACAGGGAGCTGAGGCTGTGCGTATGTGTGATGAGTGCATCTTTAATTACATGATCGCATACTCTTTTTCCACAGGCCTCCTGTCTCATTCGGTGAACAGGGTGGACCAACTCTGGGGATGAATCAGGATAATGTAGTGAAGAAAGATGTTGGCTGTAGGACCCCTGCTTCATTTGTTCCAGACATTGGAAGGTGTGTGGCAAATGAGGCAAGGGACGTCAGAAAGAGCAAGCAAGGAATCTATCCTGGTCCACAGAGTTCCTGTGTAATGCTGGGTGAGTCACTTGAACTATAATTTTCATAGCTGGGCACCCAGAAAATGGGAACATACAATTACTGGCCAACTTGAGATCCTGGTATCCAGTTTGTGGAAATGCAGCGCACTTACATCTGCAACTGAAGTCAGTGCGAGCTGTTTGAATGTATAATGGCTAAGTATTCTGAAAGTCAGGTCTCAGGTGTCTCCAGTTGGGCATCCAAAACTAGCATGGACACTTCTGACTGTCTCTCTGTGCCTCGCTTCCCCAGCTGTAAAATGGGAATAATACCTCCCTCACCTCTCTCAGGTGTTGTGAACATACATTCATTCTTGTGATGTGTGTGAAGCACTCAGATACTATAGTGATGAGCACCGTAGTAAAGCCCATGAGGGGAAATTAATCATTCAGAGTAGGTTGGAATACTGAGCGGTAAATGAAGGCTGGGGCCACACCTTCACCAATGGATAAAAAGCAAAATATTGAAGAGCTCATTAAATGAGCACCATCCAGCCTGTACACTGAATGAGGCCAAGGTCCTATGGAAAAAATAGTATGTGATCATGTAATTAAGCTTGTATCCTAATGTAACTGCAAGAAAGGGCTGAATTAAGATTTGACTTTATAGCCTTAATTTAATAATGTTGTTTTATTAGGGGGGGAGTTAGTGAGAGTGTAATGAATATTTTTGTAGATTTAGGGATCAGATAATAAAATTTTGAAAAATGGCTTGTCAATATCCTATTTCTACACCGATGTGGTCTATCTGTTCCTAGCACAGCAGTGGTCTCAAGTGTCTGTTAAATCTGAAATGTCAGATATTTCAGGTGACTGGGTACTTCAGATCCCTGTTAATAATCCACAGTACACAGTCTGCCCTGGCTATGGTCACCAGGAAAACCTCCTCAGCATGAAAAGAGAACCAAACAAAACAGTTTCGAGGGAAATGACCTGATCTTGATTCAGTTCAGAATCAGGCCTAATCATCCAGTGATCCATCAGGCTGGAATTAGCAGAATTAAAATGCAGAGCCGCTCTGTTGCAAGCATAGACCTGGAATTCACTAGACTGTAATGTGCCCATGAAACAAAGCCTGAGGATGTGGCCGTTGGGGGTGAATATAACAATGGGATAGGTTGGGCCAGGCCTTTGTTTTTGTTTCCCATGTTTGTTGTCATATAGTGAAATTTCTTGCAGCACAGGAGATGATGACCCAGTCATCTCAATTACTTTCTGTCTGCTTTCTCATTCTGGAGACATGACGGTATCCATATCAGCCCTTTGCAAGGTTATGAATGATAACTTCCCCTCCCCCCCCATTGTCATCTCACCAAAAGAGCACAAGCACATGGAGAACCTATTCTTTATCTGTCTGTCCATCCATCTATGGTATGTGTACTGCTCCCATTGGTATCCTGGTGCTGCCAGGTAGGGGTGTTAATGGAACACTCCACTGATCTTATTTTCTTCTGCTCTGAATGTTCGCCCTGGCGAATGGTGTCAGCCTGACAGCCCTGGAGCCTAAAGGCCATTATCCATAGAGCAGGTTCCGTACGAGCAACAGCCCAGGATTCACCCCCCACACTGCATCATCAGTGCCCTGACCTGATGGAACTCCATTTTTAAGAGTGGGTAAAGTAGTTCAGCCTCCCTAGCCTACTTAGTCCATGATCTCTGTGCAGAGGCCCCTGGAAAGGGGGCTGGCTTGTTGATGTGAGCAGTCATCCACCAGGAACAGGATGGAGACATTCCCTCCTATGGAACTGGCCACCAAATAACAATCACCTGGTGGGAATGTTCCGTCACTAGCACTCTGGGCGCATTCTGAACCAATACCATAGAGGTGAGAGGCAACCCATAACCAATCCACTGTCTTCTGTCAGTGCCAGCTGTAATTATTTCTAGTGGGTAAAATTCACCCCTCTGCAGAGAACCGGTATCTGGCTTATGCATCCGTGAGAGAGTAGGTGAGAGATAAGTGGTGCATAGTCATAGAGTTGAAGGCTTGAGGGCCCATCAGATCATATGGTCTGACCTGCTGTATATCACAGGCCATCCAGCCACATGCATGCCATGCTAAACCTAACAACCAGAATTAGACCAATGTACTATAGCCCTCGGGAGACTAAACTACTGTATGGCACAGGGAAAGAACAGAAGGGACAAAGGTGCACTGAGATGGTGAAAATTACTTGGATCCTTTGCACAGGAGTGAATTTCATCCCGTGCCTTTGATTGTGCTGCTGTATTCTGGGAAATGCCCCTTGTTCAGCTTGGTGGCCTCTTGGTAACAGGCTGGGGTGGGGGGAGGGGCAGGGTCCTGTTATGTTTATAAAGGGAACTAATGGGAGTGGAACTTGGGGGATATGGTTTGCATGAAGTAGCACATGAATTCTCTCACTAAAAGGCGAATGGCAAAGGAAAGCCACAAGACTTTGGCCATTATGAAATGGCATGGCTTCACTGCCCCAATGCATGAACCCATTGTCCCACATCTGTGACAAGATTAGGGTGAACTAGCAACTTCTGCTGCAGGAATGTATAGGGTTGAGTTAGCACAAGGCCTGTGTTGAGACCCAAATGAGAATAAGGGGTCTCATCAGGCTGTGAGAGCTGATCCTGCAGACCACGCTCCCCGTGAATCAGTCTAAGACTTCAGCTTTCAGTGTGGTTAAGATAGGATCCCCTGGTTGACTGGGGAAGGACCAGTTTGCAGCAGAGTTGCTAGGCATTGCCAGGCCTTCTGTGGACTGTGCAGCCCCCTGTGAATCAGGTCAAAGCCCCATGGGAGTTATCTGTCCGGATGCTCAGAGCAGGGGCAATGTGTGGACTGGTAAGTGGCAGGGGAGAGGCCAGGGAGTCGGCCAACTGCCTGGATCATGTATGCTGCCTAGAGGGGAAGCACAAGCAAGGAGTGGATGTTGCAGCAGTCTCTAGATTGTAGCTGCAGCCTCTGCCTAACTTCATAGGTGCCCCTCACCTGGCTAACATCTAATCCATCTCTTGCACTTATACAGCACGTGAGAGCCTAAGAAAATTATCACAGTCCAAATGCAAAGGGTCTGAGTCCCTTTCTACTGCACACCATGCAGGATTCTTCTGTCAGCTCCACATGCATCTGTGTATGGGCAAGAGGGATGATTTCACCCCACAGTACCAAGTGGGAAGCTCACTTTTCCCCCTCATGACAAATCCTCACCTGCTTTGCTCTCCCAGCCAGTAATGTCCCTTCTTGTCAGCGGCAGGACTCTACAGCAATAACATACTGCACTTATATAGAATCTTCTGTCAGGGAGCTCAAAGCACTTCATATGCATTCATGAATTAAGTCTTATAATCTCCCCGGGAGGAAGGGAAGTGTTTATTATCCCTGTTTCACAGCTGGTGAAAGGCACAGAGAGATTACCTGACTTGTTCCCGATGTGAATCAGTGTCAGTGCAGGGAATCGAAACGCAGAGTCCTGATTCACACTTCTTTGATTCAACTACTTGATGTTCTTCCTCTCTTGTAAGGAACACACCACAAAGGATATCCACCAAGGGGCTGTGGTGTCAATCCGGTAATCACAAAAACACACTTAATTCTGCTTCCAGCTCTCAGTAGCAAGGGTGAGCCTAGTGTACACCTATGAAACTGGATCCTCATTGCTGAGAGGTTGACCATACAAATGAATGGAATGCAATGAGGCACCTGGTATTTCTGGCTCCCCTGAAAGATATTGGCAGGCCCCTTGGTGGGTGTATAACACACACATTGACCATTGAGTTATGTGTCCCTCTTTGTGCCCAATCCACAGAGTAGGCAAACCCCTTAAAGCTCTTAGCTACAGCGCCTGAAGCTTTAGCTCAGGCTGTAGAGACCTGGGATTCTTTTTACTCTAGAGGCCCCAGTTCAGTCCTTGGTGTCTTGGCCAAGATGGCGGCCATCAAATGTTCACAAGGAGGAAGTGCACAAAGAAAAGCTACAGTCAGTCCTCATATTCCCTGAGCACAAAAGCTGCTCTAAGCTAGTGCCCAGGTAAGGCAGGCCCATAGCTGGCTGAGCCAAACCAGCGTGGTACAGAGTGTGTTGTACCTTTCCAGTGGATAGCAGGATTCTCTTTCCAGTGGGCTCTCCTTGGCCACAGGAGTAGTGGCACTTGCAGCCATACACAATTACAGCCAGTGTGTAACATTGTCTGGGGCAGGGCTGCCAGGGACCGGGGGGGAAGCATAAAGGGGCAGTTTTCACCAGACCCCTATTTAAGAGGGCCTCCAAACGGAGTGGGCATTGCAACCTGGCATATGGGGAATGCCACTCACTTAAATTTGGCCCTGTGGCCCCTCATGACGGAGGGCCACTGGGCCAAACCTGAGTGATGCTGCAACATCTACAGTGGGCATGGTTCAATTGTGCGTCCCATGTGAAAAATTTCAGGAGGTGCCCCTGTCCAGGAGGGATTCTTGTAGAGTCAGCTGGAATTTCTCTGGGGCTCCAGTTGCAGCACATGGCCTGTGCTTTCCCTCCAACACAAGCTGGGGTTAAAGCCAGGATTTAGCTTTTAACAAAATATTGAATTCAAGGTCTCAAACCAGCCCTGCTGCCCAACCATGACTATGCATTATCGTTTCCTGAGTGCACTGTACAACTTGATGATTTGCTTGGGCAGCTACAGTGGTTAGCAGAGAGCTGCACAGCTTGCAGAAATGGCTCTGACTAAGCGCTGCCGTGCTGGCTGTTGGTTTGGCTGGAGTTTCAAATATCCTAGCCTAATCTTCCCATTGCTGCTGCTAGGTCTCTGTAGCGCTTGTATCAGCTGCCAGCTGATGTGTCCCATTGGCATTCCGATGCATGCTGAGATTCTGTGCTCCAGCCCGGCTCTGGTTAGCATGAGGAGCCCTGGTTTTCCTGGAAGTGGTGCAATTTTTATTTTTATTTATTTTTTTTAAATGAAAGTGGAAACTAACATTCAGCAGACTCCTCAGGCTCTGACTCATGTTCTGGAGTGATTAATTGCACTGCCTGGGCTGGGAGTATCTTTGACACATTCAGGTTGTGCAAAAATGAAACACACTAACTAAAATTTTGTGGGATGCAGTGTTTCTAGCAGGAGATTTTTATTAGTCTCATGATTCTCAATTTGTTTCCTAAAGTCGCTGTTCCTGGAGTCATGTGAATAAGGGAGAATTTCCGCTTTCACTAGAAAGAAAAAGTAAACTTCTAGCCCTTATGGTTGCAGAGAAAATCTTGAAAATATGCCCCTTGTGCACCCTAAAGGCTGAGAAATCCAAGGCAAATAAAACACTCAATGTATTAATTTTTTAATCTCCTGACTTTTATGCCAATATCACGATTTTTGCAGCCTAACTCATGACTTGGGTTTGGCAATACTAGGGCAGGGTGAGATGGCTCTGTTTCATCTGTTGCTTTGGGAGAGCGATTTTGGGGATGTGGAGATATTGCAGATTTTGGGCTAGTCTACACTTAAGAGTTTTACTCATATAAATATGTTGGTTGGGGTGTGTTTTTTTTTTTTTTAACCAATATAGTTATACCAGTACAATCCCTAGTGTGGACATAGTTATATCTATATAAAAGTGCCTTATATTGGGATAGTTTTTCCCCTTCCCTTATGGGAATAGTGGTATCAATTTAAAGCACCTAATTAATTATATAACTGTATCTGCTGTAGGGGCTTGTACTGCTTTAATTATCCTCTTTGAAATGATAAATACTTATAATGTAGGTGCCATTCGGCCCTTGAGGGTGCAGTTTTTGCCGTCTGTGTCAGAGTTGCCTGTGTATGTCTGAGCTTTGCCTTGTTACTCTATTTGCCTTTTCTTTAATGACTGAAATTGGTTCATCCTATCTGGTTCTTTGGGACTTGACACGCTGTATTAGCGCCACTGTAGTTAGAGAGTGGAGGTTGTTCAGTGTTTCCTGTTCAAGGCTGACTCTTCTAAGGGGACTAAAATCCCTGTGCTTATTCAGAATGTCTTGAAATTTGCTCTGCCTCCTGGGGATACTGAGTCATGGTAGTGGTAGTGACCAAATATGGGGTCAACTGAGCCAGGGGTTCCTGAGATATAGGCCCCCCCCCCAAAAAACAGCATTTTACACTCAACAGGTTCTTACGTTGGTGCTCAAACTCTGGTTCTAATTGTCTCCAACTGATCTCAGTTGGCCAACGTTTATCTCAGCTAGTGCATGGCGCCCGCTCCCCCTTTGGGGAAGCAATACTGAAACAGCTGATGTTGTCCTTTACTCACTGTTCCACACCCACCTTTTCAGGCAGTACCCTGTGCCCAGGTAGCTTTCTCTCAGGGCTGCATTAGCAGCACATCTGTCATTGTCTGCTTGTCTTTTTTGCTGCTTCTCCCACAAAAGCAGTTCTACTTATCCAAGCCCTAGCCCCCGCATTCGAAACGCCTTGGGCCACAAGGTTCAGCTTCTTCTCCAACTTTTCCATGTGCCTGTGGTTTTGGTACTAGTACTATTGTTTCAGTCACTTGATGTTTATCTGGCATGAAAGATCATTGTTACACCCAACCCTTTTAGCAATGAATTTTAACCAGCCCACAGCATTACTAAAGGAAGAGATTAGCGCTCTGCGATGGTTCATGCTAAACCTCATGAGCCAAAGAGATTGAAATGCACACGTGCAGCAAGCCTAGGCAAGGATTTTTTCCTGGCAGCCTATTGTCACAGTAGCTGGGTGGCTGAAGGGGGTACAACAAAGTCATTGAACTTAAGCTAGGCCCATGCACTGAGTCTGAACCCTGGCCCTGGCAGAAATTTACAAATGATCTGTAAACATGTTGCTACAGATCAAGGGTGAGGTTTGTTTTGTACTTTTGGCAAATGTGACCTGCTAATTTGAACGGCTCATTTAGAAAGGGCTCTAACTCTTTTCTAAAAGCTAATAAATTGCACATGGTCTGTGCCTATTTGTGAGTGGGACTTCTGGGCATGTTGCTACTTTTCCACCTGGGGGATTATCATAGCAGAGTGCTTGCACTGGTTAATCAATAAGCATTGGTTAACTAGGAGGAAGATGAACAACAATTTGGATAAAATAGTCAGCCTCCTGAACAATGGAGCTCAGTGTGATCTAAAGAGCAATTGGCTCCTGCTGCACAGCACGTGAAGTGCTCGTAACATTTTTAGATTCTTATAACCTTTTGTGGTGCAGAGATGGGGAACATGGGTGGGGAGCTTGGAACAGTCAGGAGGAATAGGGGGGCAGGGGAGTGAGCTGTGCTGTGTTAGTGGGGGTTGAGAGAGTGCAAGGAGCAGTGGGGGAATAGGGGGAGAGGAGTTTGGGGCTGTGGCAAGAGGAGGAGGACATCTGGGGGTGGGTAGCAGGGAAGGGAAGATGGGTGTGGGCCGGTGGGAAGGAGAGGGCAGAAAACGGAGAGAGGGGTGTGGGGGGGGGAGGTGGGGTGGCAGGCAGAGGTACTCGGAGGAGCCTGTCAAGGGGCCTGTTATACCCACATTCTCTCCTCCATGCATGTGCTGGGATGCAGGGGGTCTGAGCCCCTTTCCCTATTCCCCATGTGTGTGCCAGGATCTGGGGGCCCACCCCCTCTGGAGGGATCTGAGCCCCCTGTCTGTCCCCCTGTGTTTGTGCTGGGATCTGGTGGACTTGTGCTTCTGGGGTGTCTGAAACCCCCTCTTTCCATGTGAACCAATATTTGGGGAAGCCCTGCTCTGGCAGGCTGGAGAGCTGAAAACTGGCCTGCTCTGAGGGAGCATGTACCAAGCACACAGTGCTGAGACCAGGGCGAGGAACTGAGGGTGGGCATGCCTGGTGCACAGCACAAGCCCCCAAGCGCTGACACGTGGGGGATGGGGGAGCTTGAGTAAACCCACTGAAATGAGGGGAGCAATTCCTGTTTCAGGCTGTGTTCATCTACAGGCAGCATTTGCACTCAACTGAGAACGGCCCATTGAAGACGAATGGGCTGTGGGTAGATCCCATTCCCCATATGCTAGGCCCAAGGACTCTGCAACTCCACTCTCCTGTCTCTCCCTGCCTCCAGCTGGTACGTGCACTCTTCACAGTGCCACTGGAGACAATTGTTTGTGATTTTTTTTTTCTTTAAAGACCAACTCCATTAAATGTCCCCAATCTCTGCTGATGCAGAGTTCAGGTTGTCCTGTGTTGCCTTCCCAGTGTGGAGAGTGGCTACGCTTAAACCTCTGAAAACCAAGACATGAAGTTAAGGTCTATGCCACCCTGGCGATGCAGCTGTCATGCCCTCTTTGAGCCGTGCCCCAGTACACTAGTCTCACACACACACTCGCACTCTCCAGTATAGGTGCTATAGAAAACTTGGGGAACAGAGCACACGAGTGCCACAGGACAAGGTCTGACGCCTTCTCTTGGCTATGGCTGAATTCAGGTTTAGGTGTGGCATAGCAAACAGGAGCTGCTCCACACAAACCGCCCCAGACTTGCTAACTGGGACCACTCCTTCAGCCTTGTCCTGAGATTCCTCCTGAAATGTTGTCTTCACTCACCCTCCCTAAGCCCGAGAATCCACAGCCATGTCTTCCACCAGGCTGCTGGCAATTCCCAGGGCAAGCAGACACCCGCGTCCACTTCAGGAGACCCAGCCTACAAAACTTGAGGCTGATCGTTTGAAGTACACATGCCCCTCTCATCCTATCACAGTTGCAGCCTTGCCAAGATGCGCCAACTCATCCCTCCACCATTCAATTCACCGTTCCGCTCCACCTCAGACAGGAAAGGCAGCAGGAGTGTATGCAGATAAATGCGGCGATACAGATCTGCAGAGCACAACACAAACACGTTCTCAAAGAACATTTCATCCTTCTTATTAGGGCATGCCCCTTCCTGAACCATTCCTAGTGGCTATGGCCACCAGCTCAAGGCTCAGAGGTAAGGTTGCATTGTGAGGCTGGTGTGTACCTTAACTTTGTATTTCCCGATTTTTAGGGTTTTTCTTTTGTATTCCTTTAACGCTTTGCTTTCTAGTTTCAGTTTAGCCACTATCCACATTCTGGAAGGCTTCTGGGCAGCCTTAACTCTGTACTGATGATGTTCTAGGCATTTAATTTTTAGGCTGCTTTCTGAAGTTCTTACTGGGGAAAGAAAAACTGATCATATTACGCAGGATGTGAAATCCCTTTGCAGGGTTTGTGCTGATTCAGAGAACCTTGGCTTCCCCCGAGCTCCTTAGTACCAGTGCTCCCACATATCCCCCACCACCCTCATTTTGCCTACTTTTTAATTTTCCCAGTTACTCTCTGAGATCTGAAGCTGCTAATCCAACCCTTTGTCTTATGTGGAAGCTGCATTTAGGACGAGAGCCTTCCATGCTGCTGTTGAAAGCCAAATCTCTTTTGGAGCTTTCAAATCAAAATGTAAAGAGCTCATATTTAACGGGGCTTTTAATCATGTTTGACTTTCAAAGTGCCCTGGGCATTTCTGTGGTGCTCATTGCCTTATTATTTCACAGCATTATTACTACGGCTTTTTTTATTTCAGGCAATTTGGGCTAGTGGTTAGAGCACAGGTATGGGAGTCGCATATTCTGGGTTCCACTCTTGGCACTGAGTCACATAGGGTCACATGCGGCCTCCACCACTGCAGAGGCCCCCATGCTGTGGTTCTGCTGCACGAGGGAGTAGACTGGATTACAGCCCTTACACGGCACAGAGCTCTGCGCCATGGGCCTTGCCGTGTGGGCAGGTGCCATGGGCCGAACTAGGCTGGGGCTAGAGAATCCACATGTGCCTTCCTTCTGTCATTCCACTCATGGAGAGGCTGCTTTCGGGCTGTGCTGGGTTTCCTCCATCATGGGGCAAAAACAGCCTCTCGATGAGCTTGAGAAGAGGAAGCCTTCCCCCCCAGCATTCATCCCAGCTACACAGCTTGGGTGTCAGAGTAAGAATTTGCACCAACCACTCAGTGCCTCAATTTTCCAATCTGTAAAATGGGCACAATAACACCTACTTTGTTGTGGTGCTGTGAGGTTCATTTAATGAAAGTTTGGAAGGTACTCTGAGATCCACAGGTGGATGTCCCTAGAGATGTGCCGTGTATTGTGAGTCGTAATATCAGTCCTGTTCTGAGGTGTATTCCCCCCCCAGCTTGGCTGGCTCTTTGTTTTGCTAGTGTATGTCAGCTATCCCCATGTCATCAAGGGGATTATCACTGTGGACATTTTTAGATACTTTCTCACCCCAGAGGTTAGCCCAGTTTGGCTTGGACTGTAACTCTGAAGCCTTGAATGTCTGGATCAGCGTGAAGTGATAGAAAGAGCAGCAAGCATGGTTGAGAGCTCTTTTTTTTCAGAATGTAACCAGGTTCAATCAGCACTGGGATTTGCAGTCTGTTACCAGCCAGTATTTAAGTTCTCAGCCATTTAGACTTTACAAATCACACCCCTGCAGTATATAGCAACAGCAAGGCATGTATTTCCACCATGCCAGGTGTCCTAGACCACTCTGATAGCCATGGTAACTAAAACAATCACCATGCTCACTCTATAGCTAATTTGCATAAAACAATGTAATTGGCTGTAAAAGGTGTATTACCTGGGCCAGCTGCCACACAGCATGAACTTTGAGTGGCTCATTGCCAAATAGCCAGGCTCCAAAGTTATTTACCAGTGTACATCTTGTAACAGAATTAAAGGGCATTGGCCATATTAGCCTCATGCTCTGACAACGTCCGTCCCTCCCTCACTTACCCTGTGACGATTCCCATTGAAAGACTCTGTTAATGCGACTGTTGCTTATTGTCATGTGACTCTGTTTCTCTTTCTGGCTCTCAGGCATTGGCTTCCACTCTCTGTGGGTGTGTGGATGGCTTTGCAACACTGCAGGGCAGTTTAAAGATACCATGAAATTGTTCTAAGTAATGTCATGATGCCTTTAAGATGTGACACCTTGTTGGCGGCTGCAGCTCAGGTCTTCTGAATACTAGGCCTAGTACCCTAACTGCTGAGCCAGCCTTCTCTGGAATGACTCTAATTCAGGGGCAAAGGAGGAGAGACACACATGGGGGCGGGGAATATAAAACTGAGGGATGAAAAAAGGGAACAACCAATATGTAAAGCCAGGCCAAGAGATGAGAGAAGTGACAGAGAGACAGGAAGGCCCAAGAATGAGCAGGGGCTAGTGTTATATAGATTTGTGTATCAAAGATAAATCAGTGTGTTTGTGGGGCGACAGACAGGGGTAAATATGTTTTATTTGCAGAATGGAATAAAGACCCCTATAAACAGTTTTGTTGCATAACAGCCTTAAGTTTTATTCAGAGATGTAAAAAGACAGGTAAGGATTCTTCATAGGAAGCAAATATTGGACTAGTCATATTTTTTCCTAAAAGGGAAAAAAAAAATCTTTCCCCTCTCAAAGTCCCTGATCAACATTCCAGCTGTGTGACCCAATCCTTTCTGCAATTTAGAAATCTAAACCAGTGCAGAATCTGCAGTTTGGAATACCAAGTTGGAGGGGTGAAGGCTGGTAGAGCTGTCCCCATTATGGGGTGAATGATCATCCAGACTTCACAAACTGCCCAGTAATGACTGAGATTTCTGAAATAGCCAAAGGCGCCTTTCTGAGCACACTAGACACCTTCTGGAAGAGACTTAAGAAAATAAAGAAGAAACTGCAATCCCATGAAATAACCAGACAGCACAATTTTCTACCAAATGCCCTCACTTTCCTTAAATGCCCCCCCATTCTGTCCCTGATTCACCAAAGCAGTTAACCAGGTGCCCCAAACCCACTGAAGTAAAGTTAAACCCAAGCTTAATAATAACGGTTATAGAGCCCTCTCCATCAGTAGATCTCCAGGTGCTTTGCAAAAGAGGTAGATGGAGAAATTGAGGCACACTAATGTAAAGTGACTTGTGCAGTGTCCCACAGATACCAGTGGGAATAGTACCCAGTTCTTTTAAGTGCTCTAGCCGCTGGGTTGCTTAAGCATTTGGCTAAACTGCAGCCAATATTAATTTCTTCAGAATTAGCTTCTAACAGTTTTGGTAAGTAGAAATGGTCAATTTTTTTTCATTCAGAAAGACCTTTTAATGAAAAATGGGCCGGAGGGGGAACAAAAATGTTCAAGGAAAGCTTCAAATGAAACAAATTTTCCAGTTTTTTTAATTAAAAAAGCAAAACTCAATTTCTTTTTATTTGTTGCTCCCTTTCTTGCCCTTTTTCCTATTGCCCTTTTTCATGCCACAACTGGAAAAGAACAGGAAGTGGGAGAAAAAGAGGAGGACAAGAAAATGTTTTTAAAAATTCAGGTTTTGGTCATTTTTCACAGAAAATTGGGGGACTTCTGGAAAAAATGTCCCATTCTTTATTTGCAAAACTGATAAAACTCCTATAAAATTACCTTGGGTCAGATGACTAGAGATTCTGGGCATCTGTTACTCCATTTGCAGTCAATGGGAGCTGTGTATAAACAACCCCTCTGAAAAATCAGGGCGCTAATGGTTGCAAACTTTGCCCCCTGTTTAGACACCTCATAAGAAAATTTTAAAAATACTTTGTGGAAATACCCATCACTGCTTCTCTAACCCTGTAACTAGGGGATAATATGTAGCATTAATACAGATGGTCAAATAGGAGACAAATTCACTGGCAAATAATTATTTAGCTGGGGGGGGGAATACATGCCAAGACTCTGAAGTATAGAGGGCTGGGGCCGGATCCATGGGATTCTTTTCATTGACTCCAGTGGGGATTGCATCAGGACCACTATTAGGAATGAATTATTCATATAGCTCTTTCACCTTCAATTACTTGATTGCCACCCATAATGCTACAACAGACAGCGTATGGATTCCGGTTGTAAATTCTTCAAGACAATGGGGTTACAGCAGGTGCTGATTTGGCCCTACTTATATTGCACAGTTACAGGGTGATTGGGCCTTAAAGGGGAAGTGGGTCCAGCTCACCTGTTGCATAATCAGTTGCCTCCCAGCCAAGGCTGAGAGGTTAGGGGATCAGGCAGGGTTGTATGCAGTGCTCTACATAGTGACTCTTCTTAGCTCCCACATGGAGGGCTGGGGAGTGCAAGGCTACAGACAGTAGCCTGTGGGCAGAACTGTAAGGGGCTTCTGCGGGAGCTCTCTGCTCTAGGTTAGGGAAATCATAGAATCCTAGAAATGTCAGGCTGGAAGGGGCCTCCAGAGGTCATCAAGTCCAGCCCCCTGTGCTGAGGCAGGACCAAACAAACCTGGAGCATTCCTGACAGGTTTGTCCAATGTGTTCTTAAAAACCTCCAGTGATGGGGAGTCCATGACCTCCCTTGGAAGCCTGTTCCAGAGCTTAACTATCCTTATAGCTAGACAGGTTTTTTTTCTAATATCTAACCAAAATCTCCCTTGCTGCAGATTAAACCCACTGCTTCTTGTCCTGTCTTCAGTGGACATGGAGAACAATTAATCAATGTCCTGGTTATAACAGCCCTTGACATATTTGAAGGAGATTCTGCAATGGAGCTGGTTGGAACTTGGAGTTTGTTTATATAGGAAATTTTTATATTTGTTTTCATTCCAAATTGGAAAAAAACAAATATTTTTCAAATTTTCTACAAAATGGGATTTTTGAAAAATTTCAGTTTCAGAAAAATTTTGTTTAGAAACATGGTTTTTCTCTGAGAATTTGTCAGAATGAACATCGTTTCTAAATGTTTTGATTTTGTTAAAAATGGTCTGTCTCTTTTTTTTAATTAAAAAAAAAAAAGTTTAAAAAAAACCATCCCATGAGCTTTACTCTGCCACGCCCAGCAGGGATGGGAGAGTGTTTGAAGGATGGATGGTCTTTGAGGGAGCAGGGATGGTTTTGTGTTTGGTTTGGACCTCATAATACAGCAGGAGCCTTGCTGACTGCATTTTCAGCTTGCAAAAACAACATCCCTTTGGCTGAACTTCAGCTCCAGGCCTATATTAAGGGTGTCTTATCTCATGGCTGGGTAGGAGATGGCACGTTCTTTAGGCCAGATTCTACCTTGCCTTTATACCAGCATGTTGTGGTGCTGGAGTTTAGGGGTAAGATGCAACCCCCCTCTGCCTCTGCTACAGCCCATGCAAGGACAGGCAGAACAGCAGTCTCTGCCCTGCCCCACACTCTTGGGGATGCGGGCTTCAGAAAGGGCAGGGGAGGAACAAAGAGGAGGAGCCATGACTGTGATCATGTTGCACAGAGCCAGCTACTGCGTGGGATGCCAGGGGTGGGAGTAGCTAGTGGCTCTCTCTGCTCCTCCTGGGGCATCATGGCTCTGCACTACCCATTGCTAGAGCTCTGCCTAAATGGCACTTATTTCTGTGGCAGAGGGAGCAGCAGAGTCCAGGACTCCAGTCACAGTCCACATTTAACCTCCACACCATCCATGTGTGATAGTCAGTCTCAGGGAGAATAAATGGCATGATGGAGCTCTTGAACTGTGAGCTCTTTGGGGCAGGGAGCATGTACCGTTTTTACAGTCTCTAACGCCATATCATTATAGAAACATTTACTGATGATGGAAGGGAGCAGCTGGAACATTCCACAGTAAAATGGCTGATCCTTCCAGGCTTATGGTTGCCAATTTTGGTTGGACATATTCTTGGAGATTTCATCACACAACGTAATCTTTAATTAAAGATTAATCTTTAACTCCTGGAGTCTCCCAGACAATCCTGGAGGGTTGGCAACCCTGTTGACCAGGTTGTATGTTGGAAGGTTTCCTGTTCTCGCGATGAGAGGCATGCGCCCAGGTTCTCCAAAGTTACATGCGATTACAAGGGCCTAAATTTTAAATTGAGACACCGTCATGGGGCCTGATCTTCAGAACATGCACCCTTGTAATCAGGCCCCATGGAAGTGCCTCATTTTGGGCTCCCAAAACCTACAGCACCTGAAATCACTAAATACTTCAGAAAATCATGGTCTAAGGCTCAATCCAACTGGCACCGAACCCATAGCATTGACATTAAATTGGAGCAGATTGGGCAGTGGAAGCTGGGGGGTGGAACCTCACCAGATCCCCATGTCTATGAAGGTTGTAGTCAGGTAGGTCCCCTCTCTGATAATGACTGAGGATGCCTGTCATACAGCCATACTGGTGATTGAAGAAGTTAACTCAGGATCTGCAGTAGGTAACCTCCAGCTAAAACCCAGCAAGGCCTGGACAGAGACAGGCAACTTTCTGGCAGCTCTGGGGTTGCCAATTCTGACTGAAGCTGTTCTGGGAGATTTTTTCCCCCAGCATGATGTAACGTCATTAATTGTACTGTACCTATTAAAATCTCTCAGATTGCTTTCAGTAGTCACCGAGAGATCAATGCCGCCGATTCCAGATTCCCGGCCAATCCGGGATGGTTGACAACCCTACTCACCTTCCAAACTACGGTTCTTGATCCACGAAGGTCTTATTGGAGTCTCCGATGTGAGACAATTCAGGATCCATGGGGGATGTGGGGCACTCTTCCAAAAGTTATTAATGTTCTATATAACACCCACCAATGTGCTAGGACTTCTGTCTGCTCTAGCAATTGGCCACCACCCTCAGCTGACCAAAAACCACATGCACAGTTGCAAACCCATGGTTGTTCTGTGAATTCAAGAGTGGCTGGAGCATTTCACAAAAAGAAAAGGAGTACCTGTGGCACCTTAGAGACTAACCAATTTATTTGAGCATAAGCTTTCATGAGCTGCAGCTCGCTTCATTGGATGCATGCAGTGGAAAATACAATGGGGAGAATTTATATACACGGAGAACATGAAAGAATGGGTGTTACCATACACTGTAATGAGAGTGATCAGGTAAAGTGAGCCATTACCAGCAAGAGAGCGGGGGGGGGAACCTTTTTTAGTGATAATCAAGGTGGGCCATTTCCAGCAGTTGACAAGAACGTGTGAGGAACTGGGGGGGAAATAAACATGGGGAAATAGTTTTACTTTGTGCAATGTGTCTTTATTCAAGCCTAAGTTAATTGTATCCAGTTGGCAAATTAATTCCAATTCAGAAGTCTCTCGTTGGAGTCTGTTTTTGAAGGTTTTTTTGTTGAAGAATTGCCACTTTTAGGTCTGTAATCAAGTGACCAAAGAGATTGAAGTGTTCTCCAGCTGGTTTTTGAATGTTATAATTCTTGACGTCTGATTTGCAGGATTGGGCCCATACAATTATATTTAATACTATGTATCTATGGAAGGAGGTTTTGGAACAGCCTTCCAATTGGAGGTGTGGGGGCAAACAACCCAATTTGTTTTAAGATGGAGCTTGACAAATTTGTGAATGGGATTATATGAGAGGGTTTCCTGTGATATTAGGTGACTAGATATGATGACCCAGAAGGTCCCTCCCAGTCTTGTGTCCCTATATACATGTGGCATAACCCAGTGACGTTGCATTGGATTCACCAGGTTACTTTTGAAATCTGGGCACTTTAGTCTGAGGCAGAGAGAAATAAAGCCAACATTACTGACCTCTGTCCAAAGATATAGCCAGAAGATCATCCCTGTAAGGCAGTCAGCCTTGCTATACTCATGTGTAACAATCTAAGAATATATGGTTTGGTATTCTTATCCTTCATTATTCATTTGGCTTTTAGGATAATCCAATTTCTTGATAGCTGCCGTCTGCTGGTTCCTGAGCTCCATGGAATGCCATTCAGATTCTATCCCAGTGTATGAATCACTACGCCTAAATGAATGGAAAAGAACTGTTGTGCACATTCCCTTTGCTGGGGCCCAGTCCACCTCTAGGGCACTAAATTAGGACTCAAGAAACCTGATCTCTGCTTCTAGCTCTGCCACTGAGGTGGGCAAGGTGTTGTGCCTCTTTCCCCTCCCATCATTTGCTTGTCTTGCCTATTGTAATTGTAAGCAATTTGGGGCTGGGACTCTTTCACTCTGTTCTTCTAGCACCTGGCCACAATGGGATGCTGGTCTCATATGGGGCCTCTAGATGCTACCATAAGCAGCAGCATCCTCCCTGCTCAAGTCAAAGGAAAGACTCCCATTCAGTTCAGAGGGAGGTGGCTCAAGCCTTAAATTACATCAGAGCAAAATGTGACATGTGGAGCAATCTCAGTGGATGTCCCTATTAACTGCAAGGATAAGGAGGAAGCTGAACCTGCCGACTGGAGGAGGGGTTGTGGTTCGGTTCAAGGAGGCTGGGGAAGAGCTGCACAGGGCTAAACGCTCTTTCCCTCTTGGAACTACTGTAATTAAATGGCAAGCACAGTTCCTTCCCTGTGGTTTGATGGAGCCCCTGGCAGCTTGGCTCTCTCAGGGAGATGTCCTCCCTTGTGTTTCTAGCCCCAAAGGGGTTTTTTCTGCTTAAAACTCTAGGATTTCTTAAAAATTGCTAAATGAATTGTGACCCATACCAGTGAGCACAGCGCGTAGCCTGCCAGGACCCGAGGCTCTGGGACTTCATGGAAAATGAAGATTCAAAAGGAGGTTTGCAAGGTAAATAAAATCCAAGGAGGCTTAAAAAGAACTGAGATTAATTGCCTTTCTATAAACAGCATTTTCTGGGATGTCCGTTGGAGTCAGCATTTCTTCTGCCGTGCTGCCGACCCTGGCAATTCTATTGAAAACTCCAGCTCCAGGAGTCATAAGAATTTCAGCTTTCATTAAACCAAAAAAAAAAAAAAAAAAAAAAAAAGGAAGTTTACAGCCACCTGATTATGGAAAGAAACTGGAAAATGGAACTCAAGCATAACCTGAAAGCTCAAAACCAGCAAAGTAAAAGGACCTCAAATGTATTATGTATAAAGATCTGGTGATTGATTGTCTTTAAAAAAAAAAAACCAACAAAATCTCACTGTTTTGTTCTGACTCATGATTTCTAAATGCCAGCCATTGGCAGTAATGCTTCTGTTCAGTGCTGACAGCCCCAGACAATGGATAACTCTTAGCTAGCACTTTTTAGTGGTAGATTTCAAGGCACTTGACAATGGAGGCTGGTATCATTATTCTGATTTTATAGATGGGGAAACTGAGAGGCAACTTGCACAAGATCACCCATTAGGCAAGTGAAAGAGCTAGAAATAGTACCCTGGCCTCTTGGCTCCTACTGTGGGGCTCTGGCCACTTGGCTATACTGGTCTGAAGGAAAACTAGACACTGGCGGTCTCTGTTCACAGAAAGGCTCGGCACAGGCAATGAGTACAAGCTTTCCCAAGATCATCTTGCCAGCATCACCCAATCCTGATCTGTACCTCTAGCAGCTCAGTCTCCATGCCCTCAATCCTTGGCCTTTCTGCTGAGATGGTCAATGGGACTGTCGTTAGGTGCCAGGTGTAATGGGGGGTGGTTGTCTCTAGGTGCACTTGTCCTTCAGGAACTTGCCTGAGAACCAACAAGCTCATTTCACATAGTCCTCCAAATAGCCATCACTTGGTAACAAATTTCAGCCATGACTGCCCTGGACTGGATTTGAACCAATGACTTAAGAAATTACAATGATCAAAGAAACAACAAGGAGTCCAGTGGCACCTTAAAGACTAACATTTATTTGGGCATAAGCTTTTGTAGGTAAAAACCCACTTCTTCAGATGCCTGATCAGAGAGGCCTGAAAGCAGAGCTCAAATGACCAGAAGTAAATTTGGGTCTAAAATGAAGGCCCCAGAGTTCTGCAAAAAGAGGCATATTTGAGAGGTAGCCCACATGAAAGGCAGAATGATCAAACTGGTAACACAAGCAAGACGACAACCAGGGGAAGCAACATGGCCATTCAACTGGTTTGCAGACCCCTAAACCTACAACAGTGTTCCAGTCCTATGGGCTTGGGATCCAGGCTGATTTATTGATGTGTGAATATTGCAGTGAAGTTTAGAACAAGGTGCAAGGTATTGTAAAGAACCAGACCACCAAGGATTGGCACCCAAATTACCTTGGGCTCCCCAGCTCTGAACTGGCACTTTCTGCCAGTCACTGAAGGAACATGGCAATTCCATTTCAAATGCATTAAAAAAGTCAGGGCTGGAATTTCCCTGTGTTTCTGCCAGGTAAGAAGCATCAACAACTGGTTTGTGTTACAATCAGCAAGGTAGAGTTGTCCCTCAGTTCCATTAGTCACTGGGAAAAGGAATAACTTTGGCCTAGATTTTTTTTGTAGCTGCCTAGAATAGTGTGGGCTGATCCTATGCAATGGCTGGGCTTTTCTTGAATGTTTGAAGATGTTTACATGTCAAATCTATTACCTAGTGTTCTGCTGATGAAACCCTAGTGTCTACAAGGAGAAAGGCTGGCTGGTTTCTTTTATATATACTGCCACCTAGTGGCATTAGCATGAAACAGCTCCCTATCACAATACAGAATACTGACACGTTTCAGCATAGCAGCCGTGTTCGTCTGTATCCGCAAAAAGAAAAGGAGGACTTGTGGCACCTTAGAGAATAACAAATTTATTGCAGTGCTGTGTGCGATGCATTAACTCAGGGATTCTCAAACTGGGGGTTGGGACCCCTCAGGGAGTCATGAGGTTATTACATGGGGGGTCACGAGCTGTCAACCTCCACCCCAAACCCCGCTTTGCCTCCAGCATTTATAATGGTGTTAAATATATTAAAAAGTGTTCTTAATTTATAAGGGGGGTTCGCACTCAGAGGCTTGCTATGTGAAAGGGGTCACCAGTAAAAAAAAGTTTGAGAGCCCCTGCATTAAGTGCACATTGAGGGTTCAGAACCTAACCCTGCAGCTTCTGTGCAGATCACAGAAATTTGGTAGACTCGCTCCTGGGGCTAAGATGACTCCTAAAATGAGGAACAATGCTGCAGATGGAAACTGTCAGTTTTCTGCTGAATAGCCGTAAGGTGGCCTGACTTGAGATCATAGGTCACAGGACAAATGAAACTGAATTTGAAGCACGGTGTGTTGGCTTCAGCACCCTCTGCTGGGCACTCTGGGGATTAGCAGCAGCAAAATGCTGTACAAGGTGGCAAAGATTCTCAAAAGTGACAAGCAGCGGTGGCAGGTTTGTATAAATTTTGGAGGTGTCCAGAACAGATCCAAGTCCCGCCTCTCCTCCCGCCCCCCCCCACCTGCCTAAGGCTCTGGGAGGGAGTTTGGGGTGCAGGTTCTGGGCTGGGGCAAGAGGTTGGGGTGCAGGAGGGTGGCGGGGGATGGGCTCTGGGAAGAAGTTTGGGTGAGGGGTGCGGGTGTTGGCCCGGGGCAGGGGGTTGGAGTGCAGGAGGGGGTTTGAGGTTCGGGCTCTTGGAGGGAGTTTGGGTGCAGGCTCGGGGTGCTGGAGGGGATTTGGGATGCAGGCTCTAGGCTGGGGCAGGGGGTTGGGGTGTAGAAGGAGGTGTGGGGGGGTGGGTTCTGGGAGGGAGTTTGGGTATGGGATGCGGGCTTTGGGTGGGGGTTGGGGTGCGGGAGAGGGTGAGGGGCGCAGTGCTTACCTTAGGCAGCTCCCGAAAGTGACCTGCACACACCTCTGGCAGCGGCTCCTAGGCAGGGCACCAGCAGTCTCCGCGTGCTGCTGCCCGTAGGCACCACCCCCTCAGCTCCCATTGGCTGCAGTTCCAATGGCAGAGTTGGTGCTTGGGGTGGGGGCAGCTCGTGGAGACATACATCCCCAGGGGCTGCAGGGAAGTGCCAGCCACTTCCGGGAGTGGCACACGTGCCACACGGAGTAAGGGCGAGCAGGAAACCGCTTTAACCCTGCTGCACTGCCGGTGGTGGCGGTGGGGGCCCCTGGGCCCTTTTAAATCACCCGGGGGCAGCAGGTGGGGCCAGGAGACACGCTGCGGGAGACACGCTGCGGGAGGCAGATGGGTCCGGGAGAGAGACCTGACCCCGAACATTGGTGGAGCCGGGCCCCCGTGCTCTGAATATTCCTGGAGCACGGGCACCACAGGCCCATACAACTCGACACTCCTGGTGACAAGTGTTTAGAGCTGGTTGAAAAATAGGAATATTTTTAATGGAAACTTTTATTAAAATTTGTCCCTTTTTTGTCAAAGTTTGGAAAATTTCTACCAGCTTTCTAGATGGTCAAAAATAGAATGAAATATTTGCTCTCTTTTTGCAAACAATTCATCTTGTTGGAGGGTAAGAAGGGGAGAGGAGTTGGATCAAAATTTTAAAAATTGACAAAAAAGAAATTGGGGGGGAAAATGGGAAATTTTGACCAGCTCCAGTAGTGCTATAGAGTGCTGAACTTAAGATGCTTTACAGGGGCCTGGTTTTCAGAAAATGCTAAGCACCCCTCCCTAACGTCCTGAGTTGGGCATTCAAAATGGAAACACCTCTAATCAGTTCTTTTTTTAAAATCTTAGGGAATAGGTATTAGCTACATGCCTCCGTTGCATGCTGTGAAACTTACTATTCAACTGACATTCGGAAAGGTGTATATGTGGGATGAACTGAAACAGACCCAGATCAATATGTATCATCCATGAGTTATATAATCCAAGAAAGTTGGGATCTCAGAATTTATACTCCTGTCTTAGTTAGCCATAAGGGAATCCTCTGACCATATTTGGAATTCCCAGCCTTACAGGCAGCCATTCAAATCTCTACTAGAAGCCTTTATGCTTAGCTGGAGTGTTCCCAGGGAAAAACTGAATCCCTGTTTGGGAAAGCACTCAAACGTCTGTTTAACTTTAAGCATGTCGTTAAATCCCAGTGAAATGTAGGCATGTGTTTAAATATGTTCTTGAATTGGGGACCTCTGAGATTACATCCATCGAGTATCCACAGGGCATTTGAGGACACACACCCAAAAGACCAAGAGAAAAGGACATACCCTAGCTATCTTACTCACATGAGTAGTCCCATTCACTTCAATAGCTTCTCCCACAAGTAAAGAGGGCAGGATCTGGTCCAAATCCCTGGCTTTAGACACTTGTTAGTAGATCGCTGATGTTAGTAGAGTGTGATAGCTCCAAAGGAACAGTTATAGTACATCAGACGAATGAGTTCCATTGGCAACAACACTTGGGAGTTGTTAACATCTGTTGTGCCATGGCTTGTTTTGAGGCAGTTTATAGTTTGTACATCACTGATTCAGTGAAGATAACTTTTGGAGCTTTGTGCTTTACCGAGTCATGTGGCCATTGGAGTAAAAATCCTGGGAAAATAATCAATTTAAAACATATGCATGTGCAATAACCCATTTCTAAAACACTCCTATTGCCTGGCTGGGTCATTTGCTCCACTGCCTCCCTCTCCCCCCCACTGACGAAGCGAGCCTTACCCAAGATGACTCTCCGCGGTATGAGAAGAAGGTTGGGCTAACAGTGTGGTTAAGGCCCTATCCTGGGGCTTGACAGAGCTAGGGTCCGCCAGATCCTCACCATATGACCTTGTGTCTCTCAGATCACTGGCTTTCAGTTTCCCCATGTGTATAATGAGGGTGTTGATACTTTCCCATCACAGCACGCTGCTGTGAGGATAATAAATACTTTAGAGATGATGAGGCACTTAGGTGTTACAGGGGCCAGAGAAGCACCTAGGTAGATACTATCAACTCCAGTGACCCGGACAAAATCTCCAGCCTAGGTCATTGATTCCATTTTGCCTATTGGTCTAAAGTCCCTCTGCAATGTCAATGCCATTCATTTGAACAACGGTTGCGGAACCATTACAAACCAGCAGATCCTGACAGCTAGTATACCATGTTTCAACCTGTAATGTATTTGAGTCAATTGCTGGATCAGAATCTGGCTTTCTGTAATGACCTTAGTAGAAACACAACTGGAAAGCGTATGTATGGGAGAAGCATGTAGAAATACTGTCCAACTATTAACTGTAGCTGCACAAATGACTCCTTGACACTCCAGTCTCTCTACAAACAGCTAGTGCATAATAAATGCATGATATGCATATTTTATATTGTTTGCATGAGACATTCACATATGGTTATTTCCACTGCTGGCAAGGTCTGGGAAAAGACCATCAATTTCACACAGAAGGCTCCTTCGACAACAGATTATAAGGAATAATCAGTATCCAAATATTAGTTCTCAGCAGAACAGGCAAATTAGATGATGTGATATCTTTTTTTGGACTAACAATAAAGGATCTAATAAAAGGTTACCAGGCCACTGATTTTGTATCTAGCAGATTATGATTTATTACAGACTTCTCAGCCCTTAGAGCAGGATATTAGAGCTTTTCACCCTTAAGGAGGAAAGGAAAGATTGATTATAATTTTTTTTTATGATCCTCTTCATACCTTCCAATGTGCAAACTGCATTCAGCCACAGTAATTCTTATCTTTCTCTCTCTGTGAGTTTTAAGGACCCATGCGACATGCACCAAAGGTTTGCACTACAGGTCTGCAATTTATAGTTGGGCAGAGCAGCTGCTAATATTCAGTGAATCAGAATGGCAGCTAGGGTTATATAACTAATTAATGTGCTGGTGTAATTCTCTGTGGCATTCCCCATGGGGAGACGCACATGTCCCGCTGGAGAAGGGCTATTGATTCATGGGGGCTGATTCCAATTTCACTTGCACCTGGGTAAACCCACAGTAACTCCATCAAAGTCAAGGGAATGAGACAGGTGTAAAAGCAGTGGGACAGACCGAGGATATGTCTGAGATGTGACCAGAGTCTACTGCTCTACAGCTATTGTCTGCTTCCTAGGGTCTATAGGGGACTATAGGAAGCAGAGTATGTGTTAGAGAAGCCCTGAGGCTGTTCTAACTCTGGGGGCCAAGCAGGCTCCTGCATGACCCCAAAATAAGGAGAGTTCAAAGGTATCTTAAAGCCACCTTAACCATCCCTGGGTGAAGTGCACTTATGTTAACTGAGAATGAGGCCTCTCGGTTCTATTCCTAGCTCTGTGATCTTGAGCAAATCAGTCAGGCTCTCTGAGCTTCATTATTAATGGTGGCAAAGTGTTTGAAGCTGGAAGGCGCTGAAGGAGAGCAAAGCATGGTTATTACTAACGGGGAGGGTGGGGCCACACAAACACCCCAGTGGGCTGAAGACCATGCTCAGGGCAGGTCTGATCAGTGCTGATCTCCCTCTTTTTCTTCCCTAGCTGGTAGCCTGACTCACAAAAAGCATTTTCTGTGTTGTTCTGCCCTCCCTCTTCCTCTTCTCTTCTCCCTCTCTCCTTGATCCTCCTTTTGGTTGCCATGAATGGTTCTCCTTTGGGAGGTGAGATTTGTTTATTTTGTCAGTCGTATGAGGTGACTTTGAATCATAGAATCATAGAATATCAGGGTTGGAAGGGACCTCAGGAGGTCATCTAGTCCAAGCCCCTGCTCAAAAGCAGGACCAATTCCCAATTAAATCATCCCAGCCAGGGCTTTGTCAAGCCTGATCTTAAAAACTTCTAAGGAAGGAGATTCCACCACCTCCCTAGGCAACGCATTCCAGTGTTTCACCACCCTCCTAGTGAAAAAGTTTTTCCGAATATCCAACCTAAACCTCCCCCACTGCAACTTGAGACCATTACTCCTTGTCCTGTCCTCTTCTACCACTGAGAATAGTCTAGAACCATCCTCTCTGGAACCACCTCTCAGGTAGTTGAAAGCAGCTATCAAATCCCCCCTCATTCTTCTCTTCTGCAGACTAAACAATCCCAGTTCCCTCAGCCTCTCCTCATAAGTCATGTGTTCCAGACCCCTAATCATTTTTGTTGCCCTTCGCTGGACTCTTTCCAATTTATCCACATCCTTCTTGTAGTGTGGGGCCCAAAACTGGACACAGTACTCCAGATGAGGCCTCACCAATGTCGAATAGAGGGGGACGATCACGTCCCTCGATCTGCTCGCTATGCCCCTACTTATACATCCCAAAATGCCATTGGTCTTCTTGGCAACAAGGGCACACTGCTGACTCATATCCAGCTTCTCGTCCACTGTCACCCCTAGGTCCTTTTCCACAGAACTGCTGCCTAGCCATTCGGTCCCTAGTCTGTAGCTGTGCATTGGGTTCTTCCATCCTAAGTGCAGGACCCTGCACTTATCCTTATTGAACCTCATCAGATTTCTTTTGGCCCAATCCTCCAATTTGTCTAGGTCCTTCTGTATCCTATCCCTGCCCTCCAGCGTATCTACCACTCCTCCCAGTTTAGTATCATCCGCAAATTTGCTGAGGGTGCAATCCACACCATTCTCCAGATCATTTATGAAGATATTGAACAAAACCGGCCCCAGGACCGAGCCCTGGGGCACTCCACTTGACACCGGCTGCCAACTAGACATGGAGCCATTGATCACTACCCGTTGAGCCCGACAATCTAGCCAACTTTCTACCCACCTTATAGTGCATTCATCCAGCCCATACTTCTTTAACTTGCTGACAAGAATACTGTGGGAGACCATGTCAAAAGCTTTGCTAAAGTCAAGAAACAATACATCCACTGCTTTCCCTTCATCCACATGTAAGCAGTGTCAGGATGAGCTCCACCCTGACATCTGGTGGTGAGGTGTGGCAAGTTGTGGAAAAGAACTTCAGGGGCCGATCTCATTTGCATAGGCACACCCACCACGCCTAGAATGAGACCATAGCTGCTCAAATGGTCACTTTGGCTGCTGTGGGATCCCCAGCGTCTCTGTTATTGGGGCAGGAAGAATAAATTGTTATTACCCTGATTATGGGAACTGTGCTTGGAACTGTACGTGGCCTTTTGTTATGATGGAGGGATTCACCATCAATTAAGTAGCACTCGCTAGGCAAGGGTCATGGGTTCCAAAACTGTGTGAATAGAGAGAGGCTGGGGATAAGTATTAATACTTGGTGGCATGGGCCCCTTGGTGAGGGCCTTACATGCTAATTGCACTTCCTCCTCTCTCCACTGTGGAATATCAGAGCTAATTTTGATTTCATTAGACGTTTAGTTATAGGCTGCTGAGCTCACTTTGGGCTGACAGTGCACCAGCACGGGGGCTCCCCTACTACAAGCTGAATTCACCTAAGAGCTGAAATCACTGAGTGTTGTGTTAAGTAGTGGGGGAGCCTGAAGATATATTGTGGTGCAGTTTGCGGGACGGCTGGTGAAGCAGTTCGACGCAGAGCAGCGTGTGGATGGCAGGAGCTGCTTGTGGGCTGTGGAGCTGAGCGAAGGAGTTCGTGGGGCGACTGGCAGAGCGGAGCGCAGCTGAGCGAAGGAGTTCGTGGGGCGGCTGGCGGAGCGGAGCGCAGCTGAGCGAAGGAGTTTGTGGGGCGGTGAGCGGAGCGGAGCGGAGCGCCGCTATGGAGCTATGGGGCGGTCAGCCTCAGATCATGTAAGGTGCCTCTTACCCCCGTCCCATTTCCACCCAGGTTGGGAGGTAAAGCTCCGCAGATAAACTTTCGAACTCTGGGGCTGCCCTGACCAGGGACAGAGACTTTTGGGGCATTGGACTTTTGGGACTTTGGGTGATTTGGGGTTGCTGGACTCAAGAACCAAAGGGAAAAGGGCATGCCCCAATTTGCCTGGGGTGGGTTTTTTTTGCTCATGGGTTGTGTTATGAATCCTGTTGGTGGTGTTTCCCCAACATAATGCCACATTGTTTCTCTCTGTTATTAAAAGGCTTTTGCTACACTCAGACTATGTGCTTGCGAGAGGGGAAGTATTGCCTCTTGGAGGCGCCCAGCGGGGGTGGTATATATTTGTCCCAGGTCACTGGGTGGGGGCTCGAGCCGGTTTGCATTGTGTTATTGGAATGGATCCCCTAGATATTGAACCCGGCCCTTGTTGCTGCCAACTCTGACGTGCAGAAGGGTTACACACAGAACCAGTAATCTCATCATAGAAGGCGATTAGATTAGTCAGGCATGACCTTCCCTTGGTGAATCCATGCTGACTGTTCCTGATCACTTTCCTCTCATGTACGTGCTTCAGGATTCATTCTTTGAGGACCTGCTCCATGATTTTTCCGGGGACTGAGGTGAGGCTGACTGGCCTGTAGTTCCCAGGATCCTCCTTCTTCCCTTTTTTAAAGATTGGCACTACATTAGCCTTTTTCCAGTCATCCGGGACTTCCCCCATTCGCCACGAGTTTTCAAAGATAATGGCCAATGGCTCTGCAATCACAGCCGCCAATTCCTTTAGCACTCTCGGATGCAACTCGTCCGGCCCCATGGACTTGTGCACATCCAGCTTTTCTAAATAGTCCCTAACCACCTCTTTCTCCACAGAGGGCTGGCCATCTATTCCCCATGTTGTGATGCCCAGCGCAGACTTTGGTTTATCTGCTTTAGTTTGCCACGGATTGAAATTATCATGCTTAAAACAAGCATAACAAGACTACTGATCTGCTGCTCGCTCTATCTTTTCCCTCCTTGGCCTCTCTCCTCTTTTGTTTGTTTACTTCCAGATGTGTTATAACTGTCACTGTCCTGACAGAGACAAGCATATGGTCCTGAATATCCCAATATTATTTCACAGGACCCAGTGCACCTTTTTGCATCCACAAAAATAGACAGGCTGGAAAGTATCGTAATTGTCTGTGTTCACATGCTGCCAGTATGGTTATGGATCATTACCTTAATGGACCATTGCTTTTTCTTTCTTTCAAAAGAATCTTCTGGGACATCCTCCCAAAAACCAAGCCAGAAAGAGAAGACATGAACAGCAGCTGATAGCTCAGAGAGCTCATGGCCAGAGAGTCTTTTCCATTCAGAATTCATCTTCTTGTGGGAATCTGGAAGGAAATTCTATATGCCAGGGGCTAACAGTTCTTCAGAGACTGAAATGAGCATCCTTACTCACCAGAGATCCTGTACATAGCTTGCAGAGATCTTTCTGAGAAAAGCAAGGAAGCCCGTGAAGGAATCACAGTCAGGTCTGGGAGTGTGGGAAGTGATAATTATTGGCCTGATCATCAGTTAATTCAATTTAAACTAAATGGAAGGATAAACAAAAATAGGTAGAGTCTTTAATTTTCAAAGGGGAAACTTTAAAAAAATTAAGGGAATTAATTAGGGAAATGGACTGGATTGAAGAACTCAAAGATCTGAATGTGGAGGAGGCTTTGGAATGACTTTAAGTTGAAGTTGCAGAAACTATCTGAAGTCTGCATCCCGAGCAAGGGGAAAAAATTCACAAGGGAAGGGCTGCAGACCAAACTGGATGAACAAGCATCTTAAACAGGTTAATAAGAGAAAGCAGAAAGCCTACATGGAATGGAAGATGGGACAGATCAGCAAGGAAAGCTACCTCTTGGAGGTGAGAAAGTGCAGGGATAAAGTAAGAACTGGCAAAAGCCAAACAGAGTTGGACATTGCAAATAAAATTAAAACCACTAGTAACAATTTCTTTAGCTATATAAATAAAAAGAAAACAGGTAAAGAAAATGTGGGACCATTAAATACGGAGGATGGGGTGGAGATTAAAGATAATTTAAGTGTGGCCCAACACCTGAACAAATACTTTCCCTCAGTTTTTAATAAGAGTAATGAGGGACTTGTGAACAGTGGCAGGATGGCTAATAGGAAGAAGGATATGAAGGTAGAAATCATCACATCTGAGGTGGAAGTCAAACTCAAACAGCTTAGTGGGAACAAGTGAGAGGACCCTGGATAATCTTCATCCAAGAATATTAAAAGAACTGGCACATGAACTTGCAAGACCAATATTAGGATTTTTAATGACTCTGTAAACTCAGGGGTTGTACCCTTGAGACAAGACTTGCAAATATAGCACCTCTATTTAAAAAGGAAAACAAATGGGAAACTACAGACCCATTAGGCTCTCAATTTTATGCAACGTTTAGGACAAATTTTGAAAGAGAAAGCAGTTAAAGATGTAAAATTGAATGGTAATTAGGATAAATGCAGCATAGTTTTACAAAAAGTAAATCGTATCAGACCAGCCTGATCTCTTTTTTGAGAAGATAACTGATTTTCTAAAGGAAATGCACCTTGTATTTCCTTGCACTGATTACTGTATACTTTGATTACTTGCATACTTGCATTACTGGATATCGGTAAGATATCTGATACAGTTCCACATCGGAAATTATTAGTTAAATTGGAGACGATGGGGATTAATATGAGAATTCAAAGGTGGGTAGGGAACTAATTAAAGGAGAGACTACAGTGGGTCATACTGAAAGGTGTGCTGCCAGGATGGAGGGAGATTACTAGTAGAGTTCCTCATTGACTGGTCTGGGGACCAGATAACACAAAGTTTGGAGGTAGTGCCAATACGGAGGAGGACCAGAATATCATACAAGAAGATTTGGATGACCTTAAAAACTGTAGTAATAGAAAGAGGATGACATTTAATTGTGCAAAGTGCAAGGTCATGCATTTAGGGTCTAACAACAAGAATTTTTGCTATAAGCTGGGGACGAAGCAGAAGGACGTGACAGAGGAGGAGAAAGACCTGGATGTATTGGTCAATCGCAGGTTGACTATGAGCCACCAATGTGATGCGGCTGTGAAAAAGGCTAATAGAGTCATAGAATGCATCAGGCAAGGTGTTTCCAGTAGAGACAGGAGGTGTTATTACCATTATACAAGAGACTGGTGAGACCTCATCTGGAGTATTGTGTGCAGTTCTGGTCTCCCATGTTTAAGACAGATGAATTCAAACTGGAACAGGTGCAGAGAAGGGCAACTAGGATGATCCAAGGAATGGAAAACCTGCCTTACAAGAGGATACTCAAAGAGGTTGGCTTGTTTAACCTAACAAAATGAAGGCTGAGGAGAGAATGATTGCTCTCTATAAATACATCAGAGGAATAAATACCAGGAAGGAAAAGGAGTTATTTAAGTTAAGGGCCACTGTTGGCACAAGAACAATTAGATATAAACTGGTCATCAATAAGTTTAGGCCTGAAATTAGACGAAGGTTTCTAGCCTAAAATGGAATATAGCTCATCTGCGACTGGTATTAGCAGATATCTCCAACGGCCAGAGATGGGACACTAGATGGATGGGGAGGGCTTTGAGTTACTACAGAGAATTCTCCTCATGTGTCTGGCTGGTGGGTCTTGCCCACATTCTCAGAGTCTAACTGATCACCATGTTTGGGGTCAGGAAGGAATTTTCTCCCAGGTCAGATTGGCAGAGACCCTGGTGATTTCTTTTTTTTTTTTACCTTCCTTGGTAGAAGGGGGCATAGGTCACTCGCTGGTTTGAACTAGAGTAAATGGTGGATTTTCTGTAATTTAATCTTTAAATCAAGAATTAAGGATTTCAGTAACTCAGCCAGAGATGAAGCGTCTGTTACAGGAATGCCTGGGTGAAGTTCTGTGGCCAGCAATGTGCAGTAGGTCTGACTAGATTATCATGATGGGTCCTTTCTGGTTTTAAAATCTGAATCTGTGATCCTGAGAACATCCACATTCAGGAAAGCCTTTGAGCGAATGCTTAACTTTCCATTCTAAGGCTTAACTGTAAGTACGTTTAAGTGCTTTCTTGAACTGGGGCCTATGGAAGCTACAGCAGGAGGTATTTAATTGAACTGTCTCCTTTTATCTTTAGAATGTGCCTTTTCTATGCTCTAGGCACTGGCACAATTTCAGATAAACATTCATAAACATTTATAAATTTTAATTCTGATGTTGAAACCAGTGAGCAACATCTCCTCTTATTGGGTATAGCTGGTGAAATGGATCTTATGAGTTAGGTGAAACCATGTTATGGGTTGAGTTACAACCTCATTAAAACTGATGTGTGAATGCACTCTTCACTTAAGATAGTTGTTATACATAATGATCGGCTTGCTGAAGGTAGAGATCTAAAAGAGAACATGAATGACTTAAATAGAATTTCTGTAGACTGTAAACTCTATGGGGCAGGGACCATCTTTTTGTTCTGTTTTTATAAATTGCCAAGCACAATGGGTCCCTGGTCCATGACTGGGGCTCCTACAAGCTCTTACCACAGTACAAATAATAAATAGTAATAATAATACTTTGCCCAATTCCCTTTTCCGACCAACAGCAATTATTTCATAGCTTGCTGCCCAGACATGATGCCTATGTGACTGTGCACAGACATAAGACAAAAGGCCATGATACTTGGGGATAAGAGTGGGAGAACTCAGTTACCTTAGTTGTGCATGCTTGGAGGAAATCATCTACTACTTGGAAAGAATTTTATTGCAGTAACAAAATTAGAGTAACAGGGCCTCACACCAGCACAATTCCATTGACTTCAGTAGAGTTATTCCTTGTTTACGTTGGCATAAGAGAGATCACAAACACATCCATGGATGCTTTTTAAAAATGCAAGTTTAAACAGGACTCTGCCTTTTTGGTTATTTTAGCCTCTGACAACATGCTCTACCTAGACGGTCTACTGTGCCAGCTTGTGTTTTGGGTTATTTTGATGAGCTTCTGTTTATTTTGTTTCCTGAGCTGCTAATGACTTCATTCACTGCAAATGAGGAAGGTCCACATTGGTGCTGCCACAATAACCATTAGAACGAGGACTTTCCTGAACAATTATCTGCACTATTCTGTGCCTCATTTCTCACACTTCTAATGAGTGAGGAGATCCTGCTACTTCAGCTGCCACTAGATCTCATGTTTTCGTTCTCCTCCATCTCCATATATAGGAACAGATACATCCCTGTGATGGTGCAGGAGGGGAGGGAAGGGGAGGCAGCTTGCACCTCCCATATTCTGAGGTTGCTGCGGAACAAGTAGTTTTCAAAAATGTGCCAAGAAAGCCCTTAGGGCTGCTGATGAGCCACTGCAGGGAGCAGAATTGCCAGGACACATGATTGCCCTGGTCACACCACTTCTTGCCTTGGTGTGCTCCCCTCCTCCAGCCTGCTTCTAAAATTGCCCCCCTCCAATTGCCCTGGAAGATCACTTGCTCCAGGTGTGTGCGTGGGGTAGAGTTGCCAACTTTCTAATTACACAAAACCGAACACCATTGCCCCGCCCCTTCCCTGAGGCCCCACTCCTGCCCTGCCTTTTCTCTGAGGCTCCGCCCCCACTCGCTCCATTCCCCCTCCCTCTGTCACTTGCTCTCCCCTACCCTCACTCATTTGCTCATTTTCACCGGGCTGGGGGTTGCGGTGCGGGAGGGGGTGATGGCGTCGGCTGGGGATGTGGGTTCTGGGGTGGGGCTGGGTATGAGGGGTTCAGAGTGAAGGAGGGGGTTCCAAGCTGGAGCAAGGTGTTGGGGCACAGGAAGGAGTTTGGGTGCAGGAGGGGGCTCAGGGCTGGGGTTGGGATGCGGGAGGAGTCTCGGAGCAGGGGGTTGGGATACGAGAGGGGGTGTGGGCTCCAGGAGGGAGTTTGGGTGCGGGAAGGGGGTCAGGGCTGGGGTAGGGAGTTGGGGTGCAGGAGGAGTGTCGGGGTTCAGGCTCCAGGCGCCACTCACCTGGGCAGCTCCCTGCAAGCGGTGACATGTGCCTCTGCTCCTAGGCAGAGGCGCAGCCAGGCCAGGCAGCTCTGTGCGCTGTCTCAGTCTGCAGGCGCCACCTCCTCAGCTCCCATTGGCTGCGTTTCCCAATCAATGGGAGCTGCAGAGCTGGCATTTGGGGCAGAGCGGGGGCAGCACAGAGAGCTCCCATGGTCATCCCTCTGTCTAGGAGCCGAGGGACTTGTCGCCGCTTCCAGGGAGCCACAAGGAGCCAAGTAGGGAGCCTGCCAGCCCCACGCCAACCAGACTTTTAATGGCCCGGTCAGTAGTGCTGACCGGAGCCACCAGGGTCCCTTTTTGACCACGTGTTCCAGTCAAAAACCAGACACCTAGCAACTCTAGTGGGGGGCGGAGCGGAGAAGGGGTTCTGCAGATGCAGAGCAGACCTGACACAAGGCCAGACTAGGTCGTCCCTTGGTTGCTACTTTGTGAAAATTAAGCTGATACAAAGTGTTTGCTGCTCAGGGGTGAATTCTCCTAAGAGCCACGCTATTATGTAGAATACTACATGTAAGGACTTTGAGGAGGGCTGTGAAGTACTGTAGCACATGATCCAGCTAGACATCTAAATACATGTCCATTCTAAGGCTGATCTGGTAATCTAATGAAACTCGTTAAACTTCAAAGAGCTGCAGGATGGCACAGGGCATCATGCGCAGTCTCACTGAACAGCTTGGGAATAGATTGTGCCTCTCAGAGTTCTCTATAGGCAGTTTCACAGCTTCCCCTACTAAGATTGATTGCTAAATTATCCCATAAACAAATATTCCAAGTGACAATGTATGAAAAAAGACAACAAGCCTTTATGCTAACAGACAGATCTGCATAGTCACAAGTCTTTTTACAACAGAGTGAAAAATATTCATAGCATTGATAAAATCTCCTGATGCTAAATATTCCATTAAGTGGGAGAAGGATGGTTCACATGTTGCATATTAGAGTATACGAATCAGGCACTTTCTTGCATCAGAAAAATGTAGTCTTGGAGATTTCTGCCTCTCCAACACAAACTCAGCAATTAGTTTGGTACAGATTAACTGAGCACTGTGAAGGTTTGAAGGCAATTGTTGGAGCCTCTAGTTGGTTATTTTAGTGATGTTAATGTTCTCAGGAGAGTCATAATGAAGAATTAGAAGCATATGAGGCTTACATTTCATGTGGATAAAACTGGTAAATCTCAGCATAGGAGAAAATAGGTTGTTTTTTTAATATTTTAAAATTTTCTGGAAAAAGGACACGTTTCTCTTTCTTTATTGAATTTTTGGAACATGGAAGGAGGGGGACCTGAGGCAGTAACAGTGATACTTGGTATTATGAGACAACACTGCTGGGAAGAAGGCGGCAGGCTGATGTACTGGGTTTATTAGATCATGAGAAGGATGTTGTTATTATTTCAAATAGATGATAAGGGGAAATTGGGAGAGGGAGTGTGATAAGTGTACATTCTTTGGGGCTGGCACAATGACTACTTTTGTGTTTGTACAGCACCTAACACAACAGGAGCCCAATAGCACCCAGAGCTGCTAGGTGCTTTACAGACAAATTAAAAAATAAGGTCCCTGCTCTGATGGATTTGCAGTTTTAATAAATGGCTGTCCCTGTAAAGAAAGCCTGGAAGATTCCTTCAAACCTCACAAGAATTTTTGGTTGACCCCAGTACCACATGCCGTGAAAAATCACCCTCTTCTCCTACATCTGGTAATGGGGGTCACAGGAAAAAATGTACTTCTACCTAGGTCATTTTATGGCTCTCATCACCATAGTAGCTAAGGGTATAACAACTACTAATGTATTTAATCTCACAACATTCTTGTGAGGTAGGTATTTATTATCATCACCATTTTAGATGTGGAAACTAAGCCACAGAAAACTGGTGGTCCATGGTCCATGCAGCAGATCAGGAGAAAGAGTGGGAAAAGCTCCCATGAATTGCACTCTTGTGCCTTCACACAAGATCTTCTCATCCTTTCTATAAGCTATTTGGAGCAGTGAACTTTGGGCTGTATGTAATGAACAGGAGAAGGTGCAGAATATGAGATTCCAGCCATTTCTGCGGCAGCTAGATGTGACAATTGGGATCAAGCAGTTGGGAATGACAGTTGGGACTCAGGAGCTTAAGGGTGGGCATTTGAGGCTGGGTAAGCAGCTGCTGTGTAGCAGGGGTGACAGTTGGGAGTGGGCAGTTGGTTATAGTGCAGTTGAGGGTGACGGTTGGTTATTGATCAGTGGGGGCAGTGGATTATGGGTCAGTTGGAGAGCACAGGAAATTATTTAAGAAAGTGTAGTGAGAGTAGCAGTGCCCCAGTGGGGAAGAAAGTGTCAGGGAGTCTGGATCAATCAGTGTCTTGGGACCTGGGTAAAATGTGTGAAAAAACACTCTCTTGTGGAGGCAAAAGAGCTGATTACAGAAAAAGGCCTGGAGCAATGAAACCAGGAGAGCTGAGACTGAGAAAGTCTTCAGGAATGACGAGCCAGTTCCTGGTCTCTAAGGCCCTTTGCTTGGAAATGCTGACTTTTCTACGGATGGTCTGAAGTTGTGTCTACCCAGCCTTGTCTCCCCACAGGCCCAGGTGATGCAATTATCACCTGTGTACTCCAGGCCAGAGCACATCAGGAGCATGTAGCCAGCATGGGCAGCTGCTCAGGCCAGAGAGCTGCTGCTAAGGTGTGCTTGCCCTCATTGAGGTAGACGAACAGGAAAAAGCATTTCAAAAAGGTGCAGGATTTTAAGGGGGACTTCCGGTCTCCGTGACCCTGGGGCAGTGGAGTTCACAACTGTGACCAGCGCGGTCAGTGTGGAGCATTGTGGGACAGCTGCTGGACGACTGTGAGGGTCGACATAGGTAACTGGTGTCTACACTTTCACTGAGTCAACCTCAGGCCATCCTTGACCAGGGCTCAACGCCACTCCGGCCCCGAGGTTACCATGTCGGCATAACAGGGCACTTACACTGACAGGCAACCAACTGAAGTGTGGGCACGTGCATCGCTAAGTCAATGCAAGGCGGCTTCCACCCACCTAATTTTGTAGCGCTGCCCGGGCAGCAGGCACGTGGATTACCTACAGCCAGGGGAGAACCCCACCCTCGGCCTGTGACAGGGACGGCGCGCGCGCCCCGCGAGCGCGGACGCGGCCTGTGACAGGGACGGCGCGCGCGCCCCGCGAGCGCGGACGCGGCCTGTGACAGGGACGGCGCGCGCGCCCCGCGAGCGCGGACGCGGCCTGTGACAGGGACGGCGCGCGCGCCCCGCGAGCGCGGATGCGGCCTGTGACAGGGACGGCGCGCGCGCCCCGCGAGCGCGGACGCGGCCTGTGACAGGGACGGCGCGCGAGCCCGGCGAGCGCGGCCGCGGCCTGTGACAGGGAAGAAGGGCGAACGCTTTTTACAGGCACTAGTGAAAACACTACCGCTGCAGCCCCACCCCAACCTGGGCTGAGGAAATAGCTTTGCGCATGCGTATAAGAGCAGCGCTCGGTCTGCGCGGGGAAATTATGCGCACAAGAATCGCTCCCCCGAGCTATGGAAAATGTGCAAGCGCTAGGCGCATGTGCAGAGAGAGAGAGAGCTTCCCTTCTCCGCCACCTCCGGATGCGCCTCGGCGCACAGCACGTTTTCCGTGGTGACGTACGGAGCTACGCCCCGCCCCCGGTATAAAAGCGTGCGCGGGCGGCGGGCGCCATTGTGCTGTGGAGCAGGCCGCGCTTCTGGGACGGTGCGGTGCGGGCTGCGCAGCACCGAACTCTCCTTGTCCTGCCTCCCCTCTGCCCTGCGGAGATGCCGCGCGTCTACATCGGGCGTCTCAGCTACCATGTCCGGGAGAAGGACATCCAGCGCTTCTTTAGCGGATACGGCCGCCTGCTCGAGGTCGATCTCAAGAACGGGTGAGGTGGGGGGGGCGCCCTGGGCAGTCGGGTCGGCGGGGCGGAAGTTTGGGGGGAGAGCGCGGCCTCGTCCTGAGCAGGCTCCTGGCGGGGAGGGGGCAATGGCCGCGCCCTTAAGAGGCCAGTGGCGAGGCTCGCGGCTGCCGCGTGGCGCCGCGTTCAAAATGGCGGCGGTGGGGAGCGGGGGCGCTGCGGCGGGGCTGGCTCCATTGTCCCGTCGCGCGGAGCCCCGGGGCTGCTTCGTTTGCTGGGAGCGGGGCGCCGTGGGGACCGGGCCTCGCTCCCTGACGGCCGATCTCTGACCCCGCAGCTACGGGTTCGTGGAGTTCGAGGACTCCCGCGACGCCGACGATGCCGTTTACGAGCTGAACGGCAAAGATCTGTGCGGGGAGCGGGTGATAGTGGAGCATGCCCGGGGCCCCCGCCGGGACAGGGACGGGTACAGCTACAGCAGCCGCAGTGAGTACAGCTCCCTGCCCCGGATCGTAGCTGGGGGGCGGGGATGTTCGGCCAGTCACTACTGCATTGGCCGCGTGTCCCGTCTGCAGAGGGCTGCTGGGTGCGTGGGGTCGGCCCCCTGGGGTGTGGGAGGGATGGCACTGATCATCTCACCAGGCATGGTGTGCTTGGCTATTGGGGGTACTCCTTGTGCAACGCTGGCTGCAGGATGACCTGTCAAGCTTTGCTTTACTAGCCTTTTTGCTAGCACAGGCCTTGCGCTTTAGGTACCCTGGAATAGAACTGCACTCTTTGGTACCTGTAATTGCATATGAAGCAGACTAGGGGGACAATTTTACTTGCAAAGCTTAAGTGTAGTCTTAATCTAGTAAGGATTCCCTGCTCTTTATTAGAAGAGATTGGTTATAGTCACTTAAATATTTGGAAGCTTTTAAATGAAAAGTTACATATTTGGGTATGGTAGAAGCACTCAGCTGTGAACTGTAATGTTTCAATTGAATATACAGAATTTAGTGGTTGGGGAGGGAAGGGTTTACTTGAGACAGATTGTAGGAAATATGGGAAGTTTTGTAAAAAGGGGAAAACTCATTTTGTGTAGTTTTTGCTATACAGTATGAGTAATTCAGCTGACTATAGCTTAATTGGCATGGTATAGAAATTTAAGAGTAGTAAGTGTGATATATCTTTCAGTAAACTCTAGATCAATGATACTCAGACTTCCATGATTCAGGAGCCAAATTAGTGATCAGCATTACCCAAAAGAGCCACAGTAGTGTGAATTCATTGTTTCATTTTCTATAGTACTACTCATATTTAAACAGTATGATGGGAAATATTTAGTTTTTATGTATATAATTCTCACCACAAAGTGAGTGACCAAGTATTATTTTTAACAACTATAATTGGTTAGTAACATAGTAAAAGTATCCAGATTGGCTAATAATGAAATCAGTGTTTTAATATCATGTACTGCAAACAGCTGCAAGAGACACATTAAAGAGCCACTTGTGGCTCGTGAGCCTCAGTCTGAGTATCACTGTTCTAGATGCTTGTGTTATTGGGTGGGTGGGAGTCTGTTTTTTACAAGTTTTTAAAAATTCAAATGTATGTTGTTTAAAATTGTTGCATGTCCAATTCAAACTTTTTAACAAGTCCTTGATGTTTCAATTTAAAAGTGACCAGTGGGGCTGAGGCTGTGTCCACTGAGGCTAAGATGACTGCCTTTCCTGATTGGCCATGGCTTTTCCATACATTGTGTGACCCTTGCCCTATGACCCTTTGGCTGACCTTACCGGAAGCCATGACGACAGCAGCCTTTTGCCATTAGACGCAGGGTGATGGTGAGGATTCCAAGGGTTAGACAAAACTGGTTAAACTGAACTAGGTGACTGTTACCTTGCGTGTTTTGTGGCCAACCACCAAAAACCTCATACTGTGATGTAAGTACTTAGTGTAACTAGTAAACGTTTTTGTAAAATGTAGAAATGCATGTAATCAGTTAAGTTTTATATTTTACAATGTTCTGTAAAATAAAACTTAGCAAGGTAAATCTAATAAAGGAGCAGTCACTCTCTAACAGATCTTAGGAGCACAGACGTGTAGGATTTTAGTCTGTTTGATTTGCCATTAATATAGATCATGGCAAAATTGCAGCTTTGTTGGAGGTTTAGAAAGATAAAGTCCTACTGCAGTAAATATAATCTGTGTTTAACTAACTTTTTCAGAACATTTAGCTGCCTTCAAAATTGTGAGAATCTAACTTTCTTTCTTTGCACAATAAAGGTGGGGGTGGTGGAGGCGGTGGATATAGCAGTCGGAGACAATCAGGAAGAGATAAATATGGACCACCTGTTCGTACAGAATACAGACTGATTGTTGAAAACCTTTCCAGTCGTTGTAGTTGGCAGGATTTGAAAGTATGTATTAATGTGAAATCCTTTAATAGAGCCGCTTGTGACTAGCAGAAAGCAATAAAATATTTCATTTTAGTTTGAATGTTCTTCTTTATTTAGCAGAAATGTTTTTAAATGTATTCAGGCATGGCAGTTTAGACTGTTAGAGCTCTTTGCATCTCTTCAGATTTGACTTAGTGACCTAGTTGCACGCATAAAGTGAAATGGTTATGTAACTCCATCTACTTTCTAAGGATTTCATGAGGCAAGCTGGTGAGGTAACCTATGCGGATGCTCACAAAGAACGCACAAATGAAGGGGTAATTGAATTCCGGTCTTACTCTGACATGAAGCGTGCTCTGGACAAATTGGATGGCACAGAGATAAATGGCAGGAAAATCAGGCTGGTTGAAGACAAGCCCCGGACAAGCCATAGACGATCTTACTCTGGCAGCAGGTCAAGGTAACTTTGAAACTCTGGAGCTTTATAGCAAAGACTATTAGCTCTAATAAGAGAGGGCCTATTATATGTACTCTTAATGTTAAGAGTAATCATTACCTTTATAATTTGTTGATACTTCAGGGATAAGATGACTCCCAGGGGTCTGGAAGGAATGTTTTTCCATGATGTAACATTGCATAGTTGACCAGGTGCATTATGGGGAAGACCTTTCACCTTCCTCTGAAACATCAAGTATAGGCTACTGTGACAGATGGTATTCTGGACCTAGATGGACCAATGATCTGCTCTGGTATGGCCACTCCTGTTGCTAAAAATTCTACGTTGTAAGACACTTTGGCTTTGCTAAAGTAAGGGGGGAGCAGGACATACCAGGCTAAAAAAAAAATCCCTGAAATTGTTATAGAATGTCATAGGTACCTTTTGAAATGTCACCAGGTCACGATCTAGAAGAAGGTCACGAAGCAGAAGTCGTAGGAGTAGCCGCAGCAGATCCCGTAGTGCCTCAAAAAGTCGCTCGCGGTGAGTAATTTGTCTGTTTAATGGTGCTTTCTGTTAATCCATCAATTATTACCTTTAGTTGGTAACTGCATGTATGTAGAACTGACATGGATACATATCAGTTCATGTCGAATAAAGATTGTGTTCTTTTAAAGATCTAAATCCAGGTCACGAAGCAAAGATCGTTCACGTTCCAGATCTAAAAGCAGGAAGTCTAGATCAAAGAGCAAATCTAAACCCAAGTCTGACCGGGGCTCCCGCAGCAGATCCAAGGAGAAATCTGAGAAGTCTCGCAGCAGGTCTAGGTCTATGTCTCGCTCTCCCAAAGAGAATGGTAAAGGAGAGGCTAAGTCTAAATCCAGGTCAAGGAGTAGGTCTCGTTCCAAAACGCCACAGCAGCAACCACCTGCCAAGGCTCACTCTGAGTCACCACCCAAAAGAGCTGCGTCAAGGTCCCGCTCCAGATCTCGCTCAAAATCTCGCTCACGGTCAAGATCTAGTTCAAGAGATTAAGACTAGAACTCTCCTCTTACGTTGCACACTATTATGGAACATTTTCCTACTTGCCAGGCCATTAATCTTTTATGTTAATACTTAAGAAGTTGGTTTCTTCTCTTGCAGAAGGGAATGGCCTGAGAACCAAGTAATGAGGCATAAAGATTTGATTCGTATCTAAATTTGATGAAAATATGAGGTTGTACAGAAATGTACAAAGCAGGAAAAGCCCCCCTTTTTGTAGAGATTAAGCTAAACTTTTAATTTTATAGCATTTCAGCAGGAATAATCTATCTGCTGTTGGGTGGAAAGTGGTTTTTTATATTAAAAATACTTTTGAGTATGAGGCTTAAGTTCAGGCATTTTGAGAACATTATTATTCCTAATTTTTTCCACTGTTTTAAAATTATGGACTTCAGTAGTTTAATGGGTTATGGCTTGCTACCAGAGGCATTACAGACGGCCTTGTTGAACAGGTCAGTATAGATGATGTGGCTATATTAATTTGTGGAAGCAGAATGTGAACTGGACATATGGTTAACATAAAACTAGACAAATTTCAGACCAGCAATAAACACAATTTGGAGCACTTCAGTTGTGCTGTATCTTAATTCAGCTTGCCAAAAGTTTCTTCTTTCCCCCTTCCCTATAGTGATTGTATTAAAAAGCTAATAAAGGTACTACTCTGTAGCTTGACATGATGCAGGATTTGCCTACACTCATAAGTAACTAAGTTCACATAATGGAAGTAATGTGACTTTTTTTTAGTTTGCTTGAATTCCAGGAGACACTCCAATTCTCAGACATAATGGTGTCTTTCTGGATATGGTCCATGTCGTTAGTGTCTTGTCTTGTTTGCAGGCCTCTAAATATTTACTTATTGGGTATGTAAAACTGAGTAAAGCTGCCTTCCTTCCCCTATAATTCATTTAACACCCACTTTGCTTCAAAATATGAGAACCACAATCCTATTATGTATGAATCTAAACCTATGGGATCTTAATGTATCGGAGCTAGAGTTCTAGTCTTAACAGAAGGCTTTGCTAAACCAGAGTTGCCAATTCACTTAAATTGTGGAGTAGAATCCATCCCAAAAGCCCCCTTTCTAGCTAAATTGATTTTTGTAACATGCATTAGCAAACATTAGAACTGCCTTGTAATCTTTATACAATGTGTAGTTTTACTTGTATAAAATTAAATCAGTGACTCAAACTCTTGTGCTTTTATTACAGTATAGCTTAATTCTTTTCTGGCTATATTGTGTTGGATCCACCTCCATGACAAATTGTGGCTTCTTCTGGGGTAGATACTTGCTGTGTAGAGAATTCATCAGGTCTCTTGATAAAACAAATGAGATGTGGCAGGAAATACTGTAGTTTTTTTACATGTGGTATTGATCTTACACCAACGTAACATTTGGTCTCTAAATTCCTTGACTGAGAATATTTTAATTGTGGGCAGGGATAAGCATTCAGAAAGCTTCCCTTATGTGGGTGCATCTTGCACCTGTATATCTGTCCCTGGTGTTTATTTTGAAGGCATAAGCGACACCTGCAGACAAGGTAGATTTCAGCTTGGTTGAAAGTATATCCCTTAAAGAAAACCATTTGCTTGATCGGCCTTGAAATAGTATTTCCATTCTTTAGTAAGACACCAGTGTATGTCAGTGAGGCAAATTATTTCTTCTAGTGCATTGAGTCTCAGCTGAGGCGTGAGACTTTCATGGGCCGGGGAGAGGGATAGTGTTGAGCCTCCTTGCTCACAGGGTCGCAATGGTGGGGTTGCTGGGCCAAGTTTCAGTCAATGGCATTGCAACCAAGAGCATCGGTTTGCAGTGCTTCCTAGCATTATTTGCTGCTGAAAATGAGAGAGATAGCTCTGAAAACTTTGGATCTTTGTGGTTAAGATATGTGCTTTTAAAAGGTTTCCTAGCTCCTGGGTGTTCTGAACAAATTTTTGGGTGGCCTCATTGTGTGGCCACCAACTCTTGCTGGTGGCTGCTCTATTTTTCCTAAAATACTTAATTGACTTTAAGAAAAACAAATGTACATATGTGTCCAAAACATTGTAATTTATTTATGTAGGGTTTTTTTGCAGACTCCGTAATAAAAATGTGCGTTGTCTCTCTTCTTTATTGGACTTAAACAGAATAGAAACACAAGTAAGGTGCTATGCATGGTTTGGTGGTTTGATTGCTTTTTTAAGATTTGCTAGCTAGTAAGTCTACTGTGAAAAGTGATTATTTGTATATTTAATATCACATTTCACAGCCGACTTGTTAGGGACAATGAGGTGCTAAAGGAAGCAGCAAGAGACAGGCGTGACAGGGGTGGGTGAGCCCAGGGCTGGAGCCTGGGGTTCCGCTGCATGGGTTGGGGACTGGGGGAGTCAGTGGGGGCCAGGGATGATGTGTGGGGGGTGAGCCCAGGGCTGCATCCCTGGGGTCAGATCTCAAAGCCCTGTGGCTGGGGGAAGGATCCTGCCGCCCATCCCCCCAGGGATGAAGCCCGAGTCCCCACCATCCCCAGGAAGGTGGGGAACTCACACTTCCTGCCTGCTCCTGCAGTGTTCTTGGCTCCAGAAGGGGGCAGGGACCAGACCCTAGTGGCAGCCCTGCGGGAGGAGTGCTACTTCCCACCCCAGTCACTGCCTAGGATGCTGTGGTCTCAAGAAAAGCCCCTACGGGCCGCATTTGGGAAACAGTGTCGGCCTATATGCACCATTAGACAGCAGGATCAAAGGGCTGATTTATTTAAAGTAGAATCTCCTTTATTGGAATCAGTGGCCCAAGTTCCATTTAGATAACATTGGAAACATTTTGTAAAAGGAGCTGAGCATAGCTCAATTTAAAAAAAAAAAAAAGTTGAGAACTCCTGTTCTAGTATAATGTTGCCTCATGCCTTTGCCAGTCAGTCTGAAGCAGAGGCACATCTACTGACTCATTATTTAGTACTAAATTCTTTTGGAATTTCAGATGGGCAGGAAAAGTGTCAAGTTCAATTTGGCTGTAGGCAGTACCCCAAGTTATTTTGGGATACAGCAGAATTTGCTGCCATATTCACATACCGCTCACAGAATTGTTCCATGATTTCAACTTGTAATGAACATGTGTGTTTCCTCCTTTTGGTTGTAAGGAGAATATTGGAAAGATGGGGCATCTTTACTAGAAAGCCTTAAAAATGTTGAAGGGTGCTGTATGCTAGCAGTCCTACCATTGTACGAGCCACTGCACCTATCCACAGGCTGTCAGCACATTGCTTAGATTGTCCATGTGTACAAGTTCTTAGTCTGCCAACAGCCTGACATTTGGGTGTTCGTGGTAGACCCTGAAGATGACATACACGCACTTGAACTATTTCACAGCTCGATATTTTGGCAGAAATGTCCACCTAGTATGCTTGTCCCACAAACACTCCCACATATCCCCCAGCCATCTAGCTGCCAACCCTAGTTTCCCCATGGACTACAACTCCATTTATGCATCCTCAGTATGAACGCACAACGTGAGAATCATGAGGTTAAATGTGATATCAAAGAATAATCCAAGGGCTAGTGAAGCTGCCGTGGAACTTCCATTCTGAACTGCAGAATCCGGAGTCCTTGCCATAGAATTTAGTTCTAGCATGCCGTGAAGTACCTGGAAGGCCTTGATAAATGACCAGATGTTACTGCATAAATTTATGCTGGTGTCCTTTCTCTGTGTTTTAACTTAGTGGAAATTTCTAATTCCTACCGAAACTGTCACCTCATAGCTAAATGGGAATTGTGCTACAGTATTGTAATTAGTGTTCTAGAGCAAGTTTTTGATCACTGATTATGATAGATGGTGCTCTATAATACATGCCAGAAAAGATGTGATTTTTCATGTGTGTATCTGGACTTTAAAAGTTGAGTGAAGATGCTCAAATGACAGAAATCTGTGCCCCTGTTTTTGAAGGGTCATCTTAGCTTTGATATATTTGGAATTCATACGACTAAGGAAACGTTAGTTGCAAGCACAGTTCGTTAACAAACACTTGAAATAGTTTGGTATGCCGATTCTAGATTGAAATCTCTTATGGAATCATCTCACAGTTTCTCTGTCAGGAGAGAATAACCCTCATGAATGAAACAAAACTGAATTAAAAATATTCTGAATCTTGCAGATTAACCAATTGAGGTTACCTGCAATAGCAGGGAAACTAGACTTGATGACCAAGGAGGTCTCTTTCAGTCCTATCTTCCTATGAACTTTTTACTATTTAAAAAAAACTCTTGGTGCTTGCTGTTTAAGGTGGTGGTGTTGCAGCTCACATGAGGGAGACTATAAATTCAGTGATATTTGGATCTGGGTATTTCTATAGCCCCAGCCTCCCTCCATCTCCCTATAACCAAGGTATCCAGATGCTAAGTGGGAGGGTAACACTACTACTGCAGGTTTCAGAGTAGCAGGCGTGTTTGTCTGTATCCGCAAAAAGAAAAGGAGGACTTGTGGCACCTTAGAGACTAACCAATTTATTTGAGCATAAGCTTTCTGATGAAGTGAGCTGCAGCTCTCGAAAGCTTATGCTCAGATTTGTTAGTCTCTAAGGTGCCACAAGTCGTCCTTCTTACTACTACTGCACTCGCTCAATTGTACTGTGGAGTGCCCTTTTGATTTTTGTTACGTAAACACAGCTCATCTGTATAATTGGGTTGTCTGAGAGTATATTAAAAGCCTTAACACTGCTTCTTCATGTTGAAATAGCTACATAAGCATTAAATTGTTAATGCTAATGGGTAAGTCTGGAGGAATGTAGTAGTTCCATGCTTCTCATGTGCTGGAGGTAGCAATTGTTGCATTTGTAAAAGGCCTTTTCTTAAAGGTGATATACTGTGGAGAGAGGCATCAGTCTGATGTCCTTTGTATACAGCAGCATTGAAATGTTTGTCAAGTTTCGTTACATTTATTTTGCAATGCTATGGCAACTGGAGAACTATTCAAACTTTTAGCTATAGAACTTCAGTACTTAGCATTTGGGAGAAGAGAGATCTTTTGTTAAAGAATGAATACTTCCCTCTCTGACCCTTCACATAGGGTGTTAGGGTCATGATATTCTTTCTATATTGCCAAGATATCCTTCAGCAAAACAGCCTTACAATTCCTGATTTTTTGCAAACAAAAAGCCAGGATTTCTTTGGGTATTGTAAAAGTGGCTGAAATGTCACAAGCCTGCCTCTTACATTCTTTGCCCATTGCATTTAGGTATTAAGGCAATATTCTTTTTAATCTCTTGTTTTAGTATAGGCGCCAGCCAGATGCTGTTAGCAGTTTGCTCTTGCAATTATTCTTTGGAATGTCTGCCTGATACCATTACAACTTGGTCTTAGTAATTGATCAAACAGCCAACCTCTCACTTCTTACCTTGGTTGCTAACCGTTCTTAACAGCGTATGCCTCTTTGGTGGCCTGTGCAAAATGGAGGTTGCTGTTCTAGTCTTAAAGAATCACTACCTTCACCACCTTATCTCTACAAAGAGAGCCTAGCTCAAGAGACTGGATTTTACTACATACTATGTTGGTAGATAAAAGGAAATGTAAGTGGGGAAGCTACTTCTGTTTGTATCTTACATGTTCTGTAAATAAACAGAAGAATTCTTCAGGCTCTAAGGTTTACAGCTGCCTAAAAAAAGTTAAGAAAATAAAGTACTTCAGGCTGCTTGCATTTAGCATTACTGTTAACCCAATTAAATGAGTTTTCCTAGAAATGATTCTTATAACTGTAAATGCTCTTTGAGGGCCATCGTCAGTAGGTTGTCACATGTTTTGCTTTTCCAGGAAGTCTTGAAATCTTCATGGGAAGAGAACTAGAGCTGTACCATATCGGTAGCACAGATTTTGAGCAAGTGCAACTTGATCATGTGAAAAGTTGAAGTAGCTTTTACTTGAGTTGTTCTGGTCTAGCTAAAGCTACGCTTGCTGGTCTGATCTAAACATTTCACCTTGCCTCCAAACAAGATAAACGTGAGTTCATGAGTTTTAAAGAATGATGCTTTAGGTAAACCCTATTTGTCAGGTGCTGTAATACTGATGGAAAGGTGCAGTCAGGTGCATGGAGGGGGAAACACATTAAATCAACCTTACATTTCTACACGTGAGGCTATCTCCTCTCCTTCCCCTGCCCTCCCTCCCGAACTAGTGAAACTTGTCCTAGAGTGGTATCTAATCAAGGATAGTTAATTGTATATAGTAAGGCACAAACCTGTTTGGGAATGTGGCACAGTGGACTAGGTCCGGAGTCCCTGTGCTGGGGGCCTCATGGCTCTGCCTCACCCTGCCCCAGAATAAGAGCAGCAAGAAGTCCTCCAGACAGCCTAGAGTGGCAGTAGAGGAACAGCCAATCAGGCTGCTGGAGCGATCGATCAGGGTCCAGAAAGGCCCTATATAAGGTAAGCAGCAGAGAGCTGGGAGCTCAGTTGCTGTGTGGAGCTTGAGAAGTGAAGACCAGATGACTGGCTGGTGGGAAGAGAAGCAGTACTTTGGATAGCTGACTGGAGAGCTCACTGCAAGTAGGACTGAAGCCCAGGGAAGGCTGCTGAAGACCGGGTGCCTGGCTGCTGGGAAGAGCAGCAGGACCAGTGGAAGGCCAGTGCGGGTAGGCTATGAGGCCCAAGGGGACTGGGCACAGAACATGGCCAGGCCCACGAGGGTACCAAGATGGGTCCTGCTGGTCTGGTTGCAGACTGAGCCCAGGGAGGCCTGCTGAAATACCACCAGCTGCAGGTACCAAGATGAGCCCCAGCTGAGTGTTTGAAGAAGGCAGTGCCTCTGGGAGAACCCTTAGAGCTACGTCCCCATACCAGGGCCGTGATAACTTGCATACCCCAGAAAGGGGGACTGTGTGTGTGCCTTGGCCAGAAGCCGGAGTTGCTGAAGACCTACCAGAGAACATCAGCTGAGGGGAGGGGTGTGCTTATGGTTGTGGAATCTCCATCATTGGGGATTTAAGAGCAGGCTGGACAAACACCTGTCAGGGATGGTCTAGATAATACTTAGCCCTGCCCTGAGTGCAGGGGACTGGACTAGATTACCTCTTGAATCCCTTCACGTTCTATGATGCATGACTGAAAAACAAAAGCAAGTTCGCATTCAACCAAGAAAAGGGGGCTGTCCACAAGAGGTGGGTGCTGCCCTGTGAAAAACAACTGTTTGCAGGCACTATGGACCAGAGAAAGGGTGCACTCACAAGAGGCAGGAATTGACCCTGTTACAGAGACCTACCAATCCTGATTCTCAGCTGCGTATTAAAGACTTTAATTATAGTCATTTTGGGTCTAAGAGTAACATAAATGCTTTGTAAGCTCTTTGTGGCAAGGTTTCTTTTTTACGTGTGTGCAGTGTCTACTGCAAGAGGGCCCCTCTTATCCAAGTGCTACCCTAAGGTAAATAATTCCAAAACACTACAGTACAAGTCCTAAAAGTTCCACAGTGGATGGATGGGTAGTATGTCAAATTAAGGCTCTGGAACAGATCAACAATTTGTGCCAGCCTCAATAACAATATCCTGCTTTAGGTGCACCCTGGTGAATTGCCTTATGAAGCATGTGGTGGACTGAGCATGCTGCTGGCTTACCGGCAAACTGAACAATGACTAGTTGGATGTTCTGCAATTTTTGCATAGAAAAGCACAGAAAAATGTACTGGGCCAGAGCAAATTCTGCTACTCTAAAGCAAAAGTTTACTGTTTTAAAGTGCTGTTTACATTATACAACTCTACTGTATTGGTGCATTTATTACAAAACAGTTTTTTAAAAAACATCTAGGTATGCTTCTGTAGCTTCTTATTGTGCACACATCAAAGCCTTTCACTCAGGGAACATGAAGCCGTGGTATTACAACTGGCATGGAACAGGGAGTAGCTTGAAAATCTAATAGAAATATATAAACTGTTTATGAAAAAAGATCCATCTACAAACTTTGCATATGAAGACTTCATTTCTGAATGGAAGTCAGCTGTTACCCAGTCCTTGCAAGTGTCCTTGAATCCCGAATGGAGACTGGGGATGTGTGTGAGGTACCTACTTGAATTAATATTTCATACACCGAGTAGCTTTTTGTTGAACTGTTTCCAGTTTCTGCTTCTCCGAAGTCCAATTGTTATTGCCAACATTCATGAAATCTCTGCATGCTTGTAAATCAAAGAGCTAAAGATGAAAAAGTGGGAATTTGGCTCAGTGGTCTAGAAGCACTCAAAAGTCAGAAGTCCTTACATTCAGGATGTCCTTGAGGGGAGAGTTATGGTGGTAATAAATGCAGAAAGCTATGGTAATAAAATGGCATGGGTGCAGTTGAAATTACAATACTTTGAGCAACAAGAAAGGTCAGGCTCCCACCAGAAAGCCAATTTAACCATGTTGCATTTCCTGTCTGGTTTATGGTGTATATTTAATAGTAAGAGGAATATATTAAGCTGCACATTTAGGGGGAAAACCAGACTATAAATATTACTGGGTGTAGTGCTAGGTGTTAATCATGCTGTGGGAACTTTTCCATGGCCTGACTTCTTGTGATTTTTTTTTAATTATACCTGTTAACATGGCCACGACAAACTTTTCTTTCATTTTTATTTGAAGAGGGAGATGAGTAAAAATGATCAGAGCAGAATTAGCACTTCTTAACTCTTAAAGAAGGCCATGTCTACACACACATTTGCATTGTTGTAACTAACAGTGTTTGCTTAAATCGATTAGGTTGAAGGGGTGCACCTTTGTGTGTGGACACTTTCAATTGCCTGGCTCATTTGGATTTAGCTTAATCCAGTAAAATAAGAGGTTAACCTAACAACAATAAATCCCTTTTAAACTGAAATCAGTTTGCGCTGGTTTTGTTTGTAAACAATCTTGTGTAAACAAGCTAGGTGCACTGACCTATCTAAGAGGCAGTAGACCATAGCAATCAGAACAGTATGCCTCACCCAAAAGGTAGTGTGTGGTTGATGCATTGTGGAGGGATTGTATGTATACAATGGAAGTATGAAGATTTTTATGGATGTACTCCATAACTTGGTCCACTTACAGGTTCTGAAATGCAGCCGGAGGTGAAAGTAAGCCGGTATGCCCTGGTACGGGGTACTGGCAAGCATATATTGATGGCCCCAGGGGCTCGGCTCCACCAGTGTTGGGGGCTGGGTCTCCCCCATGGTCCTACCTGCTGCCCCCTCCCCTGAGTGTCCCCTGGCCCGCGCTGCTGATCTCACGCCTCCCTGGGTCCTGGAGCAGAGTGTCCCTGTCTCTCCCCTGCAGCTCCATGCTGCCTCTTTGCATCAACTGCCTCCGCAGGGTCCTAGTGCCCCCCTATCACTACTGCCAGGGCAGGCTGCCCTTCCCCTGCCCTTCCCCCTCAGACCCTTTCATTTTCTGGCGGGACCCTCCACCAGTACAGCTGGTCTCCACATGCACACAGGTGCTGCTCCTGCGCCACGCTAGGCAAAGGGCAGCCACATCCCTCACCCCCAGTGAGGCTACAGTGAGGGGCAGCAGCAGGGGACGAGGTGCACATGTGATGGCAGCCCACGGCACCCACCACAGGGGAGTGGAGGGAGATTCCTGGACTTGAAAGGGGCCCTAGGAGTACATGCAGTGACAATGGTGGGAGTAAGTGTGCTGCTGGGGAGGAGAGGGGGCCCCAACCCCAGAGCTCGCTGCTGCCAGGGGGGAGAGGGCTGGGGGGAGTTCTCCTCTCTGGCTCCAGTCCCGGGGCAGCCTGCCTGCACCCCAAACTCGTCCCCAGCCCTGCCCCACCTTACAGCCCATACCCCCAGTCAGAGCCCTCATCCCTCCAACCCTCTGCCTTAGCGCTGAGCCTCTCCAACACCCTCATCTCCAACCCCAGCCAGAGCCCTCATCCCCCCCCGCACCCTAACCCTCTGCCTCAACCCTGAGCCCCTTCCCACACCCCAAACCCCTCATCCCCAGCCACTCCCCATAGCTCTCACCCCTGCATCCCCTCCCATCCCCAAACTCCCTCCCAGAGCCTTGTGCAGGTGGGGGTGGGGTTTGGGAGTGGGCAGAGTTTGGGCAGAGGCAGGTTCTGGGCACCACCAAAATTTCTACAAACCTGCCGGCAAGAGCCGGTGTGCCGTACCAGAGCGGACTGGCTTCCCCAGCTGGCAATTTAAAGGACCCGGGGCTCGCTCCCAGCAGCAGCTGGAGCCCCAGGCCCTTTAAATTGCTGCCAGAGCCCTGGGGTAGCAGCGGCGGGCTCGAGTGGCTATTTAAAGGGCCCAGGGCTGCCGCTACTGCCCAGGGACCTTTAAATTGCCGCTGTACTCTGGCAGGCTCCGGGGATGATTTAAAGGGCCCAGGGTGATAGAAGCAGCGGGAGCCCTGGGTCCTTTAAATGGCCCCCGGGGCTCCGCTGGCAATTTAAAGGGTCCAGGGCTCTGCTGCTGTAGCAACAGCTAGAGCCCTGGGTCCTTAAAATCGCCCAAGGGCTCTCGGCCACCTCTGAAACTGGGAGCTCAGGGGGTGATTTAAAGGGCCTGGGGCTCCTAGCTGCTGTTACCACAGCCCTAGCCCCAAGCCTTTAAAGGTCCCGCCTCTTCTGGTAGAGGCCACGCCCCCACCTCAGGACTTGGGAGTACCGGCAAGTCCTTTAAGTTACTTTCACCCCTGAATGCAGCCATTATTCAGTTATGTGTGTGTGACTCCTCAGGCCAAGAACTGCATCATCATCTATTCATGGAAAGTGTTTTTTTTTTACATATTGGTGCGACTATAATGTAAATAATTATTTGCAATAGGAAATTTTTGTAATGACTTCATGAAATAGGCTTAAATATTTGTCAAACATTTGCCTTTGGGCAGGACTCAAGCGCAGAGGATTTCAGCCCAAAATTAGTTATTGGAAAATTCTGAGCAAGTGAAGAGTGTGCTGGGTGAGTGAAGACTTCTGGAGAGGGGTGGGGCAAATTTAGTAAGGCACATTAGTATCCCAATTCTGGCCTCAAATGCATGCATTTCTGATTTCTCCTATGAAAGGTAGGGGTAGAATTTTGTATGTGCGCACGCGCTATTGACCAAGTAGGAATGTGTGGAAGCAGAAGAAGAGAAAAAGGAGGATCTGGGGGTAGATGTCTTAGTCAATTTAAGGATAGAGTGAAAGGTAACCCTAACCCTTACCCTAATAACGCAAGAGTTGTAAGAGATGCTGTTTTCGCCTTGCTTTTAGTTTTTAAAGGTGGAATGCTGACTTAAGCAGAAGCCTTGAGATAAGGTAGCGTCTGGAGAGAATTTGCATAAACAAAGGCTAAAACAAAGGAATTTGAAAGAACCTAACAAAACATATAGTCTGGATCTGTTAGTTGGTAATGGAAGACTGCTTCCTCTTGGGGTGATAGTGTAATTGCAATGTGTAGATATTTTGGACATCACGTTCCACCATTTTTGATGCCCAAGAGGGAAGAAATTTTGTAATAATGTCTGTCTTATATATAACTTTTTATGCATATATCTCAGTGCTTTGTAAAGGAAGTATTGTTTTCCCTGTGTTACAGATGGGGAAACTGAGGCACTGAGTGAGACGACTCAGTAATATACCTGACTCTAAGCTAGAGCTTTTTCCTCCGTAGTTTTCCAAGTGCTTTCCAATAGAGGTCAGTAGCATCATCCACATTTTACAGCTGCGGAAACAGGCAGCTGGTGGGAAAAGTCATCTAGTGAATCAGTGGCAGAGCCAGGAATAGAACCTAGGGCTCTTGAGTCCCACTCCAGACCAGAATCCTATTGCTTCACTTCTAGTATACCTCCATGTCATCCCCCGTTCTCTAACAAGAGAGGAAGTGACTGGCGGGGGTGGTGGGGTGAGCATGGCAAAGGCAGACACTTAGGGGATGGAATGTTCAGTTTTACACTTTTCCTGTGCCACCAACATTTCGCCATAGGTCACATCTCCCTCTGTCTCCCAGCAGCTTGTGGGCAGAAAGGAAACAGCATGTGAGCTAATTGAAATGGAGCCCCAGACTTGGTGGCTAACAGGAGGAGTGATCAAACAAGTGTCTTCCCAGGAGGGGAAGAATGAATGAGCAGGGCATTCTGCTGTCCCCAGAGAAAAGAGAGGAAGGAAAGATATCCCACGCAGAGCTCTCTGTGGCTCTGGGGTAGTAGCTGACCAGCACCTTTGTGTCTGATAGCTCAATGTTTTGTGTGCATAGCAGTTGGACAGTCTACACAGAGAGGGTGTGTTCTTACGATGTGTTAGCAGGTGGAAATAAGGAGTGTGGGGGAGTCTAGGGCTTACCTTGTGTTTAAACTACAACAGCTTGGTCTTTGCTAGGATTTTACGACCTCATGTTAGCTAGTATGAGGTAAGAACATTCCTGTTTTCCTGGTGAAGACAAGGCCAGAGAGAACTAGGCTTAGCATGTTTCTTTGAGTGTCCCTCATCAACAATTTTTTAGCAGGATCACATCACTATGTACAGCTGCTCAGACACTGCAGTCAATATCATATGAATGTCTAGAGGCAAATGCAATGTTCTTAAAAGCCCATTAAAAGGCTAACTTTCACTGTGTTTACCAACATTTTAAGACATTTTCCAAGGATCAGGTAAGCTGAGAAATGAAATATGATTGAAATGAAGCCTTGGAATAAAGATGAAAACAATTTGTCTCTTCAGAGGGTGGTGGGAGGGCAACCAAATTGTAAATATGAATATTATATTCAGTTTTGCATCTCATGTGAAAATATCCCCTACTGTACAGTCAGTCCTTAGCCATTCAGAAGGCTCTGAGGGCCCCATGCCACTCCCACTTCAGTCAATGAGATTTGTACCCTTGTCTTCAGTGGCAACAGGCTCAGGTCCTATTTAGGGTCATCATGTTAAATTAAAACACACACTCTAGAATTCTGTGTTACATCCATGTCAGTAAGAGAAGAATGCGTTGAGGTTAATGTCTTGGCCCATCCCAGAGGAATTCTTACTAAACATTGCCCCATCTGTTTGCAGACTGGTCTGCCCAATTAGGTCCAGTAGCACTGAGTTGGGGGTGTGTGTGTGTATGTATATAAAAACAAGCAAAAGTCCCTAGAAATCTTATATACTGTTTTTGATCCATAAATCTCAAGGCATTTTACCAAGGAGGTCAGTATGACTATCTCTATTTTAAAGAAGGTGAAACAAGCACATACCAAGGTGAAGTAACTGGCCCAAGGTAATCCAGCAGGCCAGTGGCAGAGCATGGAACAGACCTCAGGTCTCCTGAGTCCTGTGCTGTATTCACTAGGCCTCACTGCTTCCTGTTCTTAAGTGTCTGAAATTTTGATTGTTCACAGTAAACTGCATTCAAGGAACATGATGCTTTTTGCACGTCTTGCTAGCAGTGAGGGTGGAACGTTCTGTCTGTCCATGAGTCAGCTTCTCTCAAAGTGACTGAATTGACTCTTTCTCCCTGAGTTGAAGCTACATGTGAATTTGTAAAGCTGGCAGAACAAGCAGCCATTGCTACAAATAATTTCCCCCGTGACACTGAAAGAAGGAAAAAAAGGAAGAGAAAGAGCTCATTTAAAGCCCTGAGTGCATTAAGCCAACTCCAATGATCAGCTCTGATTAGTTCATCAAAATCCCTGAACTGGATATCTTGTTCTTTTTATGAACAGATGAAAATGTTGGAGTGTGTAAGAGGAGCTGTGTGATTCTGTGCTCCTGGAGATGCAAGGCTGACAGGATTACCAGAGCCACGGGCTTGGGTCTGCTCTCCTTGAAGTGAGTGGGAATGTTGCCGTCGACTTCAATGAAGCAGGATTTGGCCCAGCATGGGGGAAGACAGTGCAAGCTTTCCTCTCTTGTTCTGCGAAGGCACCTCCGTGCTGGTCTCTGTGCCAGGCCTGGTCTCCCAGATAGGTCTGCCAAAGCACCTTGGGCCCTGCTACTCCTTTCGCAGGCGGACGTCCAGTTCTGCCTAAGCAATTGGAGTCAGTGTTTTATAATGGTACCAGCCAAGGACTTGCTCCTGCACAGTTCTGGGAGCAGTCCCATAATGCTCAAGCGCTGGAAGTTAAAGCATGTGCTGAAGCAGGACCAGCATGCTCAGCACTTCGCAGGTCACACCCCAAGTTCCTCCGAAGATTGAGTTAAGCCGAACAGACTCAGCCCACCCAATTTCCCCCCGGGATTTTTGGTATGTTTATTTTAAAATTTTGAAGTGATTGGAGAGCTGCTTCAAGGTGTCAGCTTGACGGCCGCAGGGAGTGGAGTTCTCTCTCTCTATTTCCATCCCCAGCACAGGAAACAGAAGCAATACGGTCTCTTTGCTTCAGCCTGGACCTGGAGTGACCACATCTGAAGTTCAATGTCCATGGTCCTTTCCCATTCAGCTGCCAACCTGAGTGTCCAATGCTTTCCGTAATGCAGACACACCTGCCCAAGAGGAACTGCACTGAAACCACAGGTCACCATCAGATCGGAATGACTTTCAGTTACTATTGACATGGGCTGGATTTGAATTGGTGACCTAGAGAGAAAACATTCTGTTCTTCAAGCCCTTTTGCCACCCACTTCTTCACCTAAGTCACATTTGAGCCTGAGTCTTAGGAGATTTAAAGAGTAAATATTTTATTTGTCACAGGGACACTTGCAGCGTATGAAGCATACAGAACTCCCTGATACCTACTTAAGCAAAGCTATATGAAGTAGAGACCTATACCAACCAAATGTCCAGCACTGGACAGAATGCAGAAGCTTCACAGTTTGGCAGCTAGGAAGATGTTTGTTCCTTGTCCTTTACAATGACTTTCAAGCACATCGGTTTCAGCTACTTCTTTCAGCAGCAGCAAGGAAGGTAGAGCAGACTGGCTCTGGAGTCTGTGCAAGTACATAAAAGAGGGAATCTCTGCATGCTACTGCACACAGGGCAAAAGGAATAAAAAAGCAAAGCACGAAAGCCTGGGTTCTGATATTTTTGTAACACATTGTCAAAGAACACTGGGCGACTGGTTAATTGCATTCCATTTTGGTACAAAAATGGGTCACAGTCCTTACCACTCAGTGCTGTTCCCCAATGGCTTTTAGGTAAGCATGAAGGTAGAGACAATTTTTTAGCAGAGGGATCCAGTCACTAGGATGTCCCTTGGTGGATGAATATATCTAGGTCACTGGGTCTGAGCTTTGCTGTTATGTTCTGCAATAAAGATGTAATTTCCAGCTCACATAGATGTACATGTGCTAGCTTTGAGCTAATCCTTTTGTGATTCCCACAGAGGCCTTGGCTTTGATGCCTTTTGGCAGTGAGTTCCACAGGTTAATTATGTGTTGTGTAGTATTTCTTTTCCTCAATTTTAAATTTCATTTTCAATGTGCTTTGTCTTCTTCCTGAATTATAGGACAGGAGTGTCTTATTCCCATTCTCTCTACCATTTAATTGGTCTATATATCTCCATAATGTCCCTTCTTAATTGTTTCCTGACTATGTTAAACTGTCCCTATTTTTTTCAGTCTCTCTTCATATAAGTCTTTTCATGTCGCTAATAATTTTTATCTTCCATTTCTGGACTCCTAATATCTCATAGCAAGATAGGACTGGAAGAGACCTTAAGAGGTCCTCTAGGTCACCCCGCCCATGCTGAGGTGGGATTAAGTGTGCACAACCATCCCTGGCAGATGTTTATCTAATGTGTTCTTAAAAACCTACAATGATGGGGATTCCACAACCTCCCTTGGAAGCCTGTTTCAGTGCTTATAGTTAGAATGTTTTCCCTGATATCTGACCTAAATCTCCCTTGCTGCAAATTAAGCAAATTGCTTTTTGCCCTACCATGGGTGGATGGAGCGCTGTCCTCTTTTTTAGCAACCTTTTATGTATTTGAAGACTGTTACTGTGTCTCTGCTCATTCTTCTCTCACGGATAGGTGTGAATAAAATCTGAGTAAAAATTTAACATTTCAAAATTGCGATTGCAATAGCTGACACACTCAGAAAATTTGTGATGAAAAGCCCCCCACCTCCCTTTTTCCCTTTTTTTAAACCAACTATAGAATTAGTTGAAATTTTCATTAATTTAAATATTTTGAAAAATTTGATTCTTTGTTACTAATTTAAAAACAAAAGGTATGAGAGGGGTGTAAAAATGTGAGTATCCATCTATCTATCTAATATTAGATTGGGTGCCCAAGACTGAACACATTATTCTAGGTAAGGATGCACCATTGATTTATATATACCATTATAATATTTTTTCAGTAAGATATTTTCCATCTCACTCCTTATGCACCCTAACATTTGTTTTGCTGTTTTTGTTAAATTGGTTAGTCTCTAAGGTGCCACAAGTCCTCCTTTTCTTTTTGCGAATACAGACTAACAGGGCTGCTACTCTGAAACTTGACCACTACTGTGCAATATAATCCTATTATTTAAAGACACCTATTTACTCCAAACACAAGATCTAAAAAACAAAACAAAACCCTTAGTTGCTGCCTTTGTCTAAATTCCCAAGCTACCCCAAACAAGACCCATTCAAACTGAGAAACCAGGTTAATATTTTCTCTTACACAAGCAGGGTCAATAATTTTTGACAGGTTGATTTTATTTTAAAACACTTTCCCAGGGGCTTCCAGTCCCCCACTTCAGTTTAAAACAAATCACGTCACTAAATGAATAAAACAGTTTGGGTTTTTTTACAATAACCGTGCTTATTTGGGAGTCGTGTCTTTTTAATTCTTATTGAAAGGATCTTATTAATAAAGGACAACCACTTAAGCATTAATGTTGGAATGTTCAAACGGATCTTAAAAGTCTGTGATCGCTAGCGTGTGTGTGAGAGAGTCCGAGAGATGTCTCTGTGGAGGGGTGATCTCGCCATTTCACTCCAATTTCCGAATATTCCCCTGCCCTCGGTTCAAAGGGGGGGAAAAAAATCCCCGAGCCAAAAGCAAATGTAAACTGGCTACCATATGTATTTTTATCTGCACAGTTGTTATAGCAACCAAAGTTCTAAACCGAGGCAATCACATTCCAAAATAATGTGATGTGATTAAAAATTGACACGGCCGCGTCGAAGAATAAACGTATTGCGTTGTTATGGCAACCGGAAGAGTTAAATTCTGCCTGCATAAATTTAAATCTGCCAAATTATCTGAAAAATCTAGAGAATTTGCTGACGCGGCCATGGAGATTCACCTCCCCGCCGGAGTCTATTTAGTGAAAAGCCAGCCGCGCGGTTACGGGTAGAATCGCTTTCTCGTTTGCAGTGTAAACCTAGTCAGCCTCGTTATTCCGATTACACTCTGCTTTCCAGTGCAGACGGGATTCGGGCAGGGGCAGTTGCGAATTTGCATTGCCTTCATCGCTGCCTTTCAGCCTCGCCCCGATGCTCCTGCCCTACATAAGCTATAGGGGCTCGTACATTTCACTCTACCGCTGCTTCCGAAGGTGAGGGGAAGCAGGCGAGACTGCAGAAGAACACAGGGAAGGGCCGTTTGGTGCGATGGACGCCAAGTCTGTAAAGCCAGAGACCGCCTCTGTTTCTGACTTCTCCACCGCCCCTGTACCAAGCCCGTCCCTAGCAAAAACTCCAGGACCCCATCCATGATGATTCTGCAGCATGTACGACTAAGCATGGTCGCCGCTATACTGAGGGCACGGTCAGGGCAGAGTGCGTGTGATACTTGTCCACGGCAATCCTTGCAGTTGAAAGGTCGGAGCTCTTTACTCGCGGTGACAATTGGAGACCTCTTTCTTCCCCTTCCACCCAAGGCGGCTGTTGATCAGTCACGCACAGTCCAGGGAGTCAGCATGGGCATTGTTTTGAAAACAACAGAACTTCAGTGGTGACCTCACCGCCCTGGATGCAAGTGTGACATCGGCTGCATTTCACACTTCGCTCAGAGGGGGAAATTCCCCCGTGTCCTATGCGCCTATCAACCAGTTAGGCAAGTTTTTTAAAAATAGTATGTTCCTTCTGGGGCCAGGGTTGCTGCCTGCTAGCACGGACTCCAGCAAGAAGCCAGCCAGGACAGCGTTTGCTTTCCCACTCTGGACATTTATTCTTTTCAAAAGGTGGGGAGGGATTCTGGAAAGTTATCGCCACTTGCCATCCAATCCAAGGGGCCAAACTTTGCTCTCAGATATGTCAGTCTAACCCCACTAGCTTCACTGGGCTTTGCCTGGTGTATCTAAGAGCAGACCATGACCCCAGATACCTGATGTACAAAACACATACAGTTAATGTATGACTGTCAGTCACACTTAAAATGCGGATAAATAGTTATAAACCCAATCCCCTTTTTTAGTGGCTAACCTCTGCGGCTGGCGCTCACCACCCAGGTGTCTCTCACAAGCTCCTTGCAGCTTCCAAAGGGTTCTAGAAGAGTTAGAAATCCTGCTATCCACTGCCAACAGATAATATAATGGAGTTCACCAAGTGGTGGCTTGCTGGATACAGCTAGATCAGGGTGGGCAAACTACAGCCTGGGGGCTGCTTCCGGCCCTTCAGACATTTTAATCCGGCCCTCAAGCTCCTGCCAGGGAGCAGGATGTGGGCTTGCCCTGCTCCATGCATGCCGTGGCTCTGTGCAGCTCCCGAAAGCAGCGGCATGTCCCCCTCTGGCTCCTATGTGTAGGGGCAGTCAGGGGGCTTCGCATGCTGCCCCCGCCCCAAGTGCCACCCCCGCAGCTCCCATTGGCTGGGAACCATTGCCAATGGGAGCTGCAGGGGCAGCGCCTGCAGATGGGGCAGAGTGCAGAGCCACCTGGCTGCACCTCTGCATAGGAGTCTGAGGGGGGACATGCCACTGTTTCTGGGAGCTGCTTGAGGTAAGTGCCACCTGGAACCTGCACCCCTGACCCCCTCCTGTGCCCCAACCCCCTTCCCTAGCCCTGATCCCCCTCCCACCCTCCGAACCCTTCGGTCCCAGCCCGGAGCACTCTCCTGGACCCCCCAACCCCTCATCCCCACCCCAGAGCCCGCACCCCCCGCTGAAGCCATCACCCCGTCCTCTACCCCAACCCCCAATTTCATGAGCATTCAGGGCCCACCATACAATTTTCATACCTAGATGTGGCCCTCGGCCAAAAAGTTTGCCCACCCCGATCTAGATGGTACTCTCCACTTTGCCATGGAAGAGCAATCCATTTGAGATAGCCCTCCCATGTCAATCAGAAACCAAATAGATTGGAGGTCAAAAATATAACTGGGTTCAAAAAAGAACTAGATACATTCAGGTAGGATAGGTCTATCAGCGTCTATTAGCCTAGGTGGTCAGGGATGCAACTTTATGCTCTGGGTGTCCCTAAACCTCTGACAGCCAGAAGCTGGGACTGGACAACAGGGGCTGGCTCAGTGGATAATTGCCCTGTTCTGTTCATTCCCTCTGAAACATCTATCTAGCACTGGCCACTGTCAGAAAACAGGACATCAGCCAGATGGGTGATTGGTCTGACCCAGTATCGCTGTTCTGATGGATCCAGAATGGGTTTGGGTGGGGTTATTTTAAATGCAGGCTACATAGGCTCCCTGGCTTTAAAAACCTGCACCTTTCAGGCAGCGTATTTTGACTCTCCTGTCTTCTTGCTGCAAACTATCACCCTCAACAGCAGCACGAAATACACTGCTGACGATCACGGAGCAAACAGAGCCTAGGGTGCCTTTGATAAGAAACATGCACTTAAAAAAGGAAGAAGCGGGGCGGGGGGGGGGGGAGATGGAGCTGATACATTTATAATTCTAATTAATTAATGAGTTCTAAATTTAACCCTGATCTTTAAAAAAAAAACCCCAACCAAACAACAACCACCACCCATCAAAATATGGATGTGCGGAGGAGCAGCAGCCCCCCTGGCAGCGGAAACCCTGCAGCACGGCAGCCTCGGAGGGGTTAATCGCTGGTTTAATTATATATTTATATAAAGCGGGGATTGCAGCGTGGATAACACACGTCTCCCTTCCCCCAGCCCACCCCGCGCTCGCTCGCTCGCTCGCTGTATATTAAATATGCTTTGCTTGTCAATTTCTTAGCCAGTGCATTTCTGCAGGGCAGGCGGCCCCGCCCCCCCGTGTGCGCAGGCGCGTAGCAGCCCCGGTTCCCGCAGGCTCAGCATTCAGTGACCACAGGCTGATTATTGTAGGTAAGGAATCAGATAAGAAAGTAATTTATAAACCTCTTTAAATCATCAAAATGCACCCCGGAAAGGGTCTGCGCCGTGCTCTGCCCACCTGTGCGCCCGGTTTGCATGCAACGCATTGCTTCGAAAATTGCACTTGCCTGCCTTTGCAACTAGCTCCGCTCACCAGCCTTTTGGTTTATTTTTTTTGTACTGTATCTTTTGGGAACCAAATTCTCTAGATTTTTATTTTACTTTTCCTTCTGCAATGGTCAGAGCAATAGAACAAGTGAAGAGCGGAGGAAATCAGGAGGCAAAGGGGGGTTGGCAGGGACAATGCAAGTGCTTGCAACCTCGGGATGCTTTTTCTATTCCATGTTTAAACTGAGGGAGGGTTTCTTTTTTTAAACCCCCTTCCCTCCCCCCAAAATAGGCGAATGAGTTGAAGAGTTTGGAAGAAAGCGAGGTAGGAGGGAGAGGGAGAGAGGACAGGGGAAGCTTTGCGATGAGCTCCGAGGGGAGAAAATGGGTCATTTTTGCAAACTTTCTCCTTCGTGCAATTTCCACTCCCCAAATTAGAGGAATTTCTGTTTGTGCAAGAGAATGTTTTTTTAAAAGAGAGAGGGAATTCCGCCATTTTGATGTTTAAAAATATTAAAGGCTTTTCGGAATGAAGGGCTGATGGGCAACCCTGCTACGAGCCCAAGAGCCGAGACGTGGGGGCAAATGCAAGCAAGGCTGAGAGTGGCAGGCTGAGCAACGGGGGAGGGGGCAAAGAATGACACCCCTCCTTTATTTATTTTTGATGAAGATTCTTGAAGTGGAGATTCTCTAGGAACAACTCTGCAAATCAGGTGGCATGTGGCTGCATCCAGGTATTAGATAAGCAGCAGCATGTGTAGGTCCTTCAATAAGGGTCCCAAGGTTGTTTTTTGGGAGGGAGGTGTGTTACTATAATCTCTTTAAAGAGGTGGGAAAGGTCAGTTCTGGACAGGTAGACTTGGAATTTTTCTCCCCTGTTGTTACAGAGGATTCATAACATTTTTGGTGTGTCCCGTCCCCCCCCAACTTGGTATTTTATCTAAGTGCCGTTAATATGGAGGGACAGGTTCAGTGTGTAAAAAGATTGTTGCACTTGCTCACATTTTGATTCTCAGCGGCTGGAAGGAGAGGGGCGGGGTGAAAGGCTGGTGTGCTAGCATCCTTGGAAATGCTGTGCCTGGCAGGCTATATATCTGTGAAAGGCAAGGGGGGAAATATGTCTGTGTTCTGTACTGAGGATACTGGTGGGTTAGGACTTGCTGTGAATAAATGGAGGGCCCTTCCTTCTGAAGGAGTGAGCCTAGCTTAGAACAAGAGTCAGAGATGTGCTTCACACTGGATCACACAACTATTATTATAAAATATCAGACATGGAGCCCCTAGCAAATCAGAAGGTGGAGTATAGAGCTTGCTTTGGACCATTTTATGATTGACATTTATGTGTAATAAAGGCATTTTTTCCTGCACAAACCATTACACCAAGCATGGGGGGATATGATACAAGTGAATTAAAAAAAAAAAGCATATGTCAGGGTGTATTGTTTGTCATGGGAGTGCTCCTGCACCGTTTCCTCCTGTGGTTATATGGGGAATGTAAGTCTGCCAGGTATCCAAACTGTTCCTCACAGTGACTCCTGCTGGGAGAGGCTGGGGGGGGGTGTCGGTGAAATTGTGGGCTCCTTGCTTCTCCCCCATTCCCTGTGGTGACTTCTGTTGTGGGGGTTTTGGACTACAGGAGCAGACAGTCAGTAGATGCTCCTGCCTTATTCGAAATAGTGACTCCTGCGGGAAGATGCTGGAACTGGAGAACCAATACACTCTGCCTTCCTGCATTGTTCCCTTCCGTCATTGCTGCTGGGAGAGGCCAGGACGGGAGCGTCCCTGTATCCTGTGCCCTTGTAGAGATTCCTCGGGGATGTGCTGAGGCTGGAGTGGCCAAAGAGTGTCCAGTGCTGCTGTACAGCTTTGCAATTTTCCTCTTTACGGGGGGTTTTCAAGTCTTGTGTGAAACCCCACTGTACGGTGCTTGAACGCTGTGTCACTGCCCAGCCCGAGTGACACAAAAAGTGCCACGCGGAATCCAGGAAACCCATTCAGCCTTCAGCTTCCACGTAGTGACTACGAAGGCATAGCCCAGGCTGCAGGAAGAGGGGCTGTGATTTTAGGGCAGAATTTGGATTTATTTCTCAGCTGTTTAATAGAAAATTATGGGTGACCCCAGGAAAATGTGAACATTTTTTGGAATATTTGTGGACGGTGTTTCCCATCCTCTTTGATGCATCTACCCAGGGAGTAGGTGTATGTTTTAATTCCATGTTAAAGTCAGTGGAATGTACAAAATACCCTGCAGAATGACTGTCACCTGTGCTGTGTGCTACAGCGCCTCCTGCTGGCAGAGGCTGGAGCTGGAGTAGCTGTGAGCTTACCCACAATGCTCCTGCCCTGCTCCATGCAGCAACCCCTGCTAGGAGATGCCGGAACTGCAGTAGCGGTGAGCTTCCCTACAACCAGCTCTCTTAGACCAGTCCCTAAAGTGACTTATTGCAAGTGGATGAGCTTGTTGTCAGAAAAACACCTGAGCCAAACCCCATCTGTGTCCTGCAGCCTGCACTGGGATTTTAGAATTCCCCCAAACAGTGAGCACCTTGGCAGAGGTGAGATCAATTAAAAAATAAAAAGCAGAGTTGTTGATGTTAATAAGAAGCTGGGGTGCACCCCCATAGGACATCCCAGATCAGTCGGCTGATAGGTGACCCACTGGAATATTACATCAGTTACACTAAAAACTTAACCCACAGTTTGCACAGCTCATGAGTATGTAGAAGTAACCCGTGCTAGTAACTGACTGACCCACATTGAGTCTGCTACAGCTAGCATAGCCGGGTCTTTTAGCTCAGACGGTACAGAAGTTTGTGTCTATAGAGCTACAAGTCTGAGTTCAAGCCATGATGCCAAAGTCCCATCCAGAGGTGTCGTGCTAGATTAGTCCACAGGGTAAGAAATGTTTCTGACTCAGAATTTACTGGTTTTGTTTGTTTTGTTACTTTCATGCATTTGTTTTGTTAGGTGGCACTTCTGAAGCTAGTGCTGAAGGTAGCCGTCTTTCTGCCTGTCTGTCTCCCACAGGGTCCTGTCCTCTGGCACCCATTAGATAAATTAAAATATACAATGCACATCACAATCCAGTACAATAAAGGACTTTGTGTCCCACTTTGAGATGTAAATATAACGAGGATGACAGAAATAAACCCAACGGACTCCAGCCCTCTCCTTCCCTAAAAGTCTGGGGAAAACAGAGGGGGTTTGGTGGGAGCCCCAAGATTAGCAAATCCATGTCTGATCCAAAGAGGGAGTAAATTCCACACTTGTGAAACACAGGGCCAGATTTGATAAGGCAGAGAGAAGCCAGAGATCCACCTGCACTTGCATGATTACACGTGACCATGCAATTATTGCCATTGGGCATCTGTGTGTGGAAAGGGGTGTCTCAAGGTCTAAGCTGCCAGCTCGGATACGAAGCTTCAGGATCTGCAACTGCTTGTGCATTTTTGTGCGTGGACCCTGTTCTTCAGCAATCTGGCCATGGCAGTGCAGAAAACAGTGGAAGTTACAGTGGACCATCAACAAACCTGCTCTATCTCATCAATCATGTGTTGCCAATCCTGGCAATTTTATCATGAATCTCATGCTGTTTGGTTCTTTTCATAAAGCCCCAGCTCCTGGAGGCAACTGATTATGTGAGAATCTCAGCTTCCATTTAAAACAATGGAGGGTTCCAGCCCTCATGGTTGTGGAGTAAAATGTCACCAAAGAGCATCCTAAAGCCTCAGGAAGCAAGAGGCAAATGAAAAGAAACCTCATCATTTTTAAGCCAATCTCATCATTTTTGGGGGGCCAGATTCTTGATTTATTTTTTTTTTGAAAGCATGGGGTTGGCAATAGCTGTGTGGGACCAGGCAGCCTGTGCCTTCAAGGGCGAGGAGACCTGGGGCTAGCCAGCCCTGTTCAATTATCCATAATTAGCTGCCTCCTGGCCTAAGGGGGCAGGACGAACTGGGGTTAGGTGGCAGCCGGATAAACACCTGGGTCTCACCAGAGGGCAGAGAGGTTAGCTGGAGGAACCCCAGGGAGCAAGGTGGGTGCCTGGGGCATGCCCAGAAGCAGGGCCTGGAAGACGCAGAGGAAGTGGATGACGGAAGTAGCCTGGAGGGGTGCAACACTCTGTCCCAGGGCAGCGAGGCATAAAGGGAGCCCAGAGGGCTGAACAGGACTCTCGTTATGCTGGAAGGGATTACGTTTTAGCTGGGGCTAAGCCATGTCACCAGCTCCCACCTGTATGGAGGAGGTTGAGGGGGCCCACCTATGAGGAGAAAATTAGGGTAAGGTGTACCTGCAATGCCCTTCTTGGCCAGCAGGGGGCACAATGGGTGCAGGCATGCCTGTGACACTGGGGTAGCTATACAAAGAGTTCACGCTTTCTGCAGAGCTTTATTCCTGATGATTGACTATTAAAGCCTATTGGAAATTAATTTTTGGTCTCAGGCTGGGTCATAAGTAGCATCTCTCCTCAGCAAAGTGCCTGCTTCTAGCACCTCCCCAAAACACTTCTGTACCTGCTATTATCCTAGGTGGGCTATTTCTATGCGTCCTCCCCAAGGCTCTAAGCAACAAGACATTTCAAGGATATTTGTACATTGCAAGTTTCCCCCGGACTTCACTGTGGCTGGGGGTGTGTGAATTATGACAGAATTTGGGCCAGTCCGTGTATCAACAATACAGATGTTTACTGGGAGAACCCTGCAACTAACTATGGCCCAAGGCGCTGGAGTAGCTAATGCTCAGTGGAAAATTAATTTCAGCTTTTTTTTTAAATGAAAAGTGGAAACCTTTGGGGGTGAAAACTTTCATGGACATTTCCCCCCCCCATCTTTCACTCACTCTCATGGTGACATTAGGCCCAGTGCTGGTTCCTTAGCAAGTTTCCTCATTTCACCAACCATATTTTCTTGGTCTCTTGAGTGGTCAAGATAGGAGTATCTGCAGCTTACATTAGGCCATGGTTTCAGAGGTGTAGTGTTAATTGTTGTTCTGGTGGTCCTTGCTGGTTTGTCTTTCTGTGTGTCTGTCAGATTGTCTGTGCTTTTCCACAACGTTTGGAGGACAAACAGTACAAATTGTGGGAGCTCTACTCTGCCTGGGGGTTATGTGGGTCAGCAAATCCACGGCTGACCCGAGGGGAGAGCAAATGCCACCTCTGTGATCTGAAGAGCTGGATTTCATGTACTCACTGCATGTGCTGTATATAGGATCATCAGAAACAAAGAATCCATGTTCTGTGGAAAGCTTTAGCAATGATGTGGACAGTTTAAAAACAAAAACAAAAGACCTTCCATTTTCTGTGCATCTTCTAGTGCAAAGCTCAGAGAAATACAGTGCTAAATAATAGCCTACACCAGTGGTTCTCAAACTAGGGCTGCCGCTTGTTCAGGGAAAGCCCCTGGCGGGCCAGGCTGGTTTGTTTACCTGCAGCGTCCGCAGGTTCGGCCGATCGTGGCTCCCACTGGCTGTGGTTCGCCGCTTCAGGCCAATGGGGGCTGTGGGAAGCAGCGCAGGCCAAGGGACATGCTGGCCGCCCTTCCCGCAGCCCCCATTGGCCTAGAGTGGTGAACCGCAGCCAGTGGGAGCCGCGATTGGCCGAACCTGCGGATGTGGCAGGTAAACCGGCCCGCCAGGGGCTTTCCCTGAACAAGCGGTGGCTCTAGTTTGAGAAGCACTGGCCTATACTATGCCACATCCCCTCAGCTCAATGAGCTTAGTCACAACAACGCGTCAAGGTTAATGGTTCTGAATCAAAGTGGAACTTCTATAATAATCAAGGGTTTAGAGCCCAATCTTGCACCCATTTAAGTTTGTTTTGCCACTGGCTTCAGTGAAAGCAGGATTCCCCCCGCAATCCCTCCAATCCAGCCACCCACAAGTAGTTCCTCTGGAGTCACTAGCCCTGACTAATACACATGATGGGTTCGCTAAAGGCCTGATTGCACAGCTGCTCGCAGGAACAGACCGTCCTGTTGGCTTCATACCATGCAGAGTATTGGAGTAACAGCAGTGAGCATTATACTCAAGTAAGTGTTTTGGGGGGAATGGGTCATTTGCTTTCCTCTGTAAGCCTCTTGCTGTTCCCACTTGCCCTGCCACCTTCCTCAGAATGCCACTTTCCACCTGAAACAAACAAACAGACATCTGCCATGAGAAATTTGTTCGTTTTTGAGATTCAAAGTCACGGTCCCTATGAAAATCGTGTGTTTGTAAACAATACCTTGACCAATGGCGCTAATAATTCCAGTCCTTATGTTATTATATGGGGAAGAATTTTGAAATCCTAATTTATTTGTAATTGTTTGTTTACTTCCTGCATTTATTTCAGTTTAGAGAGTAAAACTCAAGAAAATCACTTTTGCATTTGTTTAGAGCAGGGATTCTCAAACTGGGGGTCAGGACCCCTCAGGGAGTCGTGAAGTTATTACATGGTGGGTTGCGAGCTGACAGCCTCCATCCCAAACCCTGCTTTGCATCCAGCATTTATAATGGTGTTGAATATATAAACAAGTGTTTTTAATTTATAAGGGGGGGTCGCACTCAAAGGCTTGCTATGTGAAAGGGGTCACCAGTACAATAGTTTGAGAACCACTGGTTTAGAGTCATTTCCACTTTTGCAGGTACTTCCTGCTGCCGGGTTAGCACTGCAGGGGGCTGAGTGTGTGTAATTGAAAACAACTGGCTTCAGTGGGCTATTTTAAAGGTGATTTGGAGAAATGCCCGTTGGTCTGAGGCTCTAGAAAAGTTTATTTAAATTGTTACCCAAAAGTAAGTCAGCTGGGGACCGTGAATTTGAGATGAAGATGGGAGAGCTCTTTTGGTTTTGGAAACATCTTCTGGCTGATTTGGAGGCATGTTTTATCTAATATGGCTTGGTTTGGACACATGCAGTGTGAAATCCTGGCTCTGCTGAAGCCAGTGAGGCCTGTCAAACACCTGTTAGGGATGGTCTAGATCAGTGCTACTCAAAGTGGTGGTCCGCGGACCAGTGCCGGTCTGCAAGCCATCAGCTGCTGGTCTGTGCGCACATTGGGGAAAAAAATTGCTGGTCCCCCCACATCAGATAGCTTGAGAAGCACTGCTCTAGAAAATACTTAGTCCTGCCATGACTGCAGGGGACTGAACTAGATGACCTCTCGAGGTCCCTTCCAGTCCTATGATTCTGTGATTTCAGCCCCAATGTGGGTGCTTCAGTTATTCTTGGGTGGAGGGGGAAGATTGTGTGGATTATTATAGAGCTATTTGCTATGAAACGCTGAACAAAACCAACTCTGCCAAGTGCACGCTTAGTCCTTGAACCAGCAAGTGACTTCTAGGTGTCTAACTTTAAGCATGAGTCACCCTATTGAAATCATTTTTAAAGTGGTCTTATCGACCCCAAGTGTTCAAAAATCATGATTCAGGCCCCCCCCCCCATCATGAGATTATTAAAAAAAAGAAAAAAGGAAAGCTGGGTTCTTTATATTTGCCTTTTAGGTTCTGAGTGTTTAGGAGTCACATTTTCTCTACAACCATGAGGCCAGAAACTCCCTTTAAAAAAAAAGAGCTGAGATCCTCACGGAGTCACCTGGCTCCAGGAGCCGGGTCTCTAAGAAAATCCCCAAGTAGCGTGAGACTTGCAATAAAATCACAAGAGTTGGCAACACTGTGTGAGGCAGGTAATTAAATACCTTGCTGAAGCGGGGCCTCAGCTGATGAATTTGGATGGTCACCCACTGCACATCAGTGCTAATATTAGCTTTCATGTCCTATAAGTAAGTTTCTAGCTCCACTTGACGCAGGTATGAAAATGCAAATTGACAGCTAAGGTGGAGAGTTGTCCCGGCGATCACTTGCAGCCCTGGCATAACCTCCTGTCCATTTCCAGTAGAGACCACAAATCCTCCCTTCTCATATGATACAGTTGGATCCAAGTACCATTTCTCATTGGTCTCATAACAGCTCTACCGTCCACCTTTCCAGGCCATTTGTGACAGAACGCACCATTTATACAGCACCAAAACACACTCAGCCTGAGCAACCTGTCTGCTTCCCATGCATTGGAAACAGGCCTGAGATGTACCTTTACCCTCATGGCCCACATGGTGATGTGGGTGTGAAGAACTCATTTGCAGTCAAATGAGAGAAATGAAGAGATGCGGCTAATGATAAGGCTACATTGCTAGGACTTTAGCAAGCATTCAGAAATCAGGAGACATTTAAAAATAAGTAAATATAGGGGATTTTGAGCCTTTAGGATCCATGATTTTCCGGCTTTTCTCCACCACAGTTGGAAACTTTTCTTTTGCAATGAAAGCTGAGATTGTCATACAGTACAACCTCAGCGTTATGAACACCTAGGGAGCAGAGGTTGTTTGTATCTCTTAACAAAATGTTATGTTTGTTCAGTTTGCAACTGAACATTGACTTAATACAGCTTTGAAGCTTTACTATGCAGAAGAAAAACTCTGCTTTCCCTTGATTTTTTTAGTAGTTTATGTTTAACACAGCACTGTACGGTGTTTGCTTTTTTTTTGGTCTTTGCTGCTGCCTGACTGCCTGCTTTCGGTTCCAAATGAGGTGTGTGGTTAATAACTGGTCAGTTCATAACTCTGAGGTTCTGCTGTATATTCACGTGACTCCATTAGCTGGGGAGTTACAAAAACCAGCAATTATTGTTAGTCTTGTGGTAAAATTGTGAGAGTTGGCAACACTGAACCCCAGTTTTACAAATTTGGCTGTAATGACCCTCTCTTAGGTGTGAAGTGACTTTGTCTCCCAGCCTATCCTGTCCTGTCCTGCTGGATTTTACACCCCACCCCCCCAAATCTAGGAAGGTGTTGAGTGTCACCTGAACTTTTTGTAATCTCAAGATTTAGCTGCACGTTTTCTGTAGATCTGTGTCCCTGTTAGGTGAGTGGTGCGTGGGGGAAGGGGGGCGGGGCAGGGGAAGGTGAAGGTGACCGTTGGGATGGTTGTTTGCAGAACTTTCACTCCACATGTCCTGACTTTCATATCTTTTATTAATAACTTTGCTGTCGTAACAGGAAGCACAATGGACTGTTTCGACTTGAACTCTATTTTAATGATTTTTTGGGGGGAAATAAAATCTAAATCTAAATTTATTATAAGGAGTTTAAAAGGGAAAAATATTAACTAGGAGAGTTCCTAATCAAAATGAATACTGTTGGTTGAGGGCGAAATACAACCCCTGCAGTGGGCCAGCCAATGTCCATGCATTGCTTCAGTCCCAGTGCAGCCCGTCAGGGTTTTGTAAGATATTTCTTATGATAATATTACTTTTTTTTTTAAAATTGATTTTGTATGTACATGCTGGCCCTCTGCACCAGGGTGAGATGAATTGCACTCCTCCAGCCTGGGTATCTCAGCTTGGATACTGAAACTAGACTGGTCTATTTTGCTTTCTGTTTGTAGTCCTTTTCTCTTGGACTTCTCCTGCCCTAGCATAAGATGTTGTTGTGGTTTGGTGACGTGACTCTCCTTCTGGGCAATTGTTTCAATAATAGTAATAAAGAAACCTCATACCTTTCACAGCCATTAAAAATAGTGGACCTGAATTAGGTTTTGTAAAACCCATTTCATTCACAAAACCTAAGTAGCTGATCTGGGGACAGATTCACAAAGTTGCCTGATGACGCAGATAGGTGCCTAGTGGGGTTTACAAAAGCTCCTAAGCAGGTAGGTGCCTAATTCCCATTGACATTCAATGGGAGTTGGGTGCCTACCTCACTTAGGAGTTTTTGTAAAATCTGGCCCCTGGTGCTTGATAGTGTCCATTAAATATTTCCCCCAGGAGCATCTTTAGAGTCTTTATCTTCCATTGAGTGGGGACTGTGTGTTTTGATCCAGGAACTGAGCTGCATCCTTGTAGCTGGATATTCTCCTTCCTCACTCCTAGAGCAAATCTTCAGTTTAAAGGGATAAAAGAGTGCACCGTCCAGTCTTATCTTTTACATTCTTCTTGCAGCTATCACAAATACATCTTCAAACCTTGGGAAACGAGATAAAATAAAATCCCAAGCCCTGCAGTGGCACTAATTTGCCAACACCTGGCTGAATTACCTTGCTGCAAGCGCCACTTGTTCTGCAAAGAACCAGGTGCGTTGCTGTTGCATATAAAAGATACACAGCTAGTTAACATACAAAAACCACCTGCTGGCACACAAGACTATGCACTATTGTTCAGAAGCTTTTATGTTAGTGAAGTTGTTGTTATACTCTGCAAAAAGGTTCCAGAATCCAGCTGTTCATCGATTTTTTTTTTCTTTTTTTTAAAGGCCGGAAGATACTGTGATCATCTGGCCTGACTTCCTGCATGGCATAGTCCAGAGAGCCTCACTGAATTATTTTTACATTAAGCCCCCACCTTCTGTTTGAGCTCAATAGCATATTTTTTAGATGTAACATGGTGTAAGTGCCGGGATCTGAACCCAGAGCTCCTATAGTAAAGTTGGCTCGGAGTGGCAAGACTATATTGTTAACTGAGATTGTTCAAATCCACTATAGGAAGAAAGTCGGTGTGAGAGTTCCATGTAATAAGATAAATATATCTATTTATGTCTGTGTATACAGTTTGTTACTATAAAGAGCATCCTCTACTGAAAGATGGAAAGGAGTCCTTTCCAAAGAGGAAGATGTTCACGATGTGGTAGGTTCAATGAAGTTGTAATTGTTACGTAGTGCAAACGTCCTCCTGAGTCCAGCTCTGAACAGCTGTGACCTGACGAGCATTCTAAGGGAATATGAAGCAACCCCCATAACCAAGTGTGAAAACAGGTAGCCTTGTCCTGTCTTCGCTTTCTCAGGTGCCCCGTCCCTGAATTGATGTTCCCTAACATCAGCACAATTTCCAGGTCATCGTTATCCGTTGGATGCCCTGACAGTGGCTATCTTTTCCGTTCTTAGGCCTGGTTTATACTAGCAAATTTCTCTGGCATGGCGGTGTTGGAAAAAATCACCCCCCTAATTTATATAGCCATGCCAGGATACTCCCTTGGTAGATAGACATGGTTATACTGGCAGAAAAATCCTTTTGCTGGACTAGCTTTTTCAGGTCTGCTCTGTGCTAGAAAGCTTTACCAGTAAACATGCCTTATTCTGGCATATCTCTGCATGTGTCCACACTCAGGTTTGAGTCCTGTCAATAAAACCCTTCCTCTCGGTGGCTGAAAACCACCTCCCCGAATGACGTATGCCATATGTTTTACCGGTACAGTGCCAGTGTTGATGCTGTGTTACCTCACCCATTCAGGGAACTGGTTTAAGCTATACAAGCAAAATAATTCTTTTGCTGGTACAAGCGTTATCGACACTAGGTTTTTTTGTTTGCTGGTATTACTACACCAGTATAGCTATACTGGCAAACCGTTTGTAAGGTAGACAAGGCCTTAGTTAACAGAGCGTCAAGTTGATAAAATGTTGCCCCGACCCTTATCTGTTTCACACACACTTCTGCTCTGCGGAATCCGTGCTTTCTAGATTATGACCTGTTGCAGATCTCTGTTCCCTTCCACTGTTCCTGCTCTTTATTATTTTATCTTCGCGTTTCCATTGCAACTTTCATTTGAATAGGAACATTCTTTAATTACACTAATTAGTTTACCCTCCCCGTACTCCTGGCCTATTATTATTTCCATTTTGTAGATGAGATCTGACTGGCATGCAGCCTTTGGCTAATATCACCCTCCCTATCTGTCATCCTCTCTGAAATTCTTAAACTAAGTAAGTCTGATCTTGCTGGACCACTCAGAAACTTGATAGTGTCACTGACATACAGGCCTCTCTCCCAGGACCAATGTTCCCTCTAATTTTTTACATCCATGTGCGGAATGAATTTTGTTATGTGCACCAATATGGAGGTGATGTGTGGCAGGGGTGGGATCGAGGGGTTCGGAGTGTGGGGGCGGGGTTCAGGGTTGGGGCAGAGGGTTAGGCTCCGGCTGGGGGTGTGGGCTCTGGGTTGGGGCCGGGGATGAGGGGTTTGGGGTGCTGGCTGTCCCAGGGCTACAGTGGGGAGAGAGGACTCCCCCCAGCCCTCTCTCACTGCAGCGGGCCAGGGCCAGGTCCAGGGCCAGGCCCAGGCCCAGGGGAGAGATGCCTCTCCCCGGCCGCGGCAGCTCCGGGGCTGGGGCCGGGGGAGAGGCACCTCTCCCCATCTGCGCGGCCCTTGATAGCCTGCTACGCATCTATGCAGCTTAGAGGAAATGTAGCCCAGGACGAGGGACCCTTTGTAGAGCTCGGTTTAAGTCCGGCACCGTAGCAAAGCTCAGTCTTTCTAACCATTCAATTAAAAGAATCAAGCTGTTTAAAAAGAATTGTCCCTAATGCCAGGAAAAGCCGTGTCCTCTCCTGGTCTGACAGCAGGGCCTTGGGTACCATGTACTGAGCAATGGTTGAGGGAAAGCCATGACTTTCATGCTGTTGTCTATCGTGTGAGCACCTGCTGGGGGAGAGTGGGACTGGTGGTGCTATGAGCCACCCATAGTTAGTGTTCTCACGCTGTTTGTCCGACTGACTCCTGCTGGGACTCGTGTTCCAACTCCTTGAGGTCGTACCACCCAGGCTCTAACTGGCCTCCACGCCTGCTGGTTGGATTCCAGGTTTATGACACCTGCCCAGAGGGGGTGATGGATGGCAGAGCGGAAATGGAGGTCATGAGAAGCACCAAAGGGAATGCCGCCGGGGAGGTCAGCGTCCATCTTGTCGCCAACGAGAACACAGTGCAGAACGCACACCTGCCTGCGACTGCCTTCATCATCCCAGGTATGTGTTCCAGGCACCGGCAGTTGAGTATTTATCAGTGGTACTTTAGACAGCCTCCATCACCACAGTATTGGAGTGCCTCATGATCGTGAATGTGTTCATCCTCACAGCGCTCCTGTGAGGCAGGGCAGTACCATTATCCCCCATTTCACAGAAAGGCAGCTGTGGCACAGAGAGACTAAGTGACGTGCCCAAAGCCACTCAGGAAGTCTGTGGCGGAGTTGGGACTTGAACTCAGGTCTCCCAAGACCTAGACTAGTGCCGTAACTATGGAACTATCCTTCCTTTCTCCAAATAGCTTGGGATGTTTCCTCCATTCATGGAGTCACTACCTCCTGCTCCTCTGGGATGGATCTCTTACCACTTGAGCCTCGAGAGCACCTCCATTAGACAGCAGCAGTAGGCTGTTAAATTCTATGTAGACCAGCCATGGAAGGGGAAGGCAACTTACAATAATAGGCTTGTAAACTGTAGGAAATATTTGCATAGCAGATTCTCCCCCATGGGACACGCAGCAGGGCTTGGGGCTGGGATGGCGTTTTGGGCATGCTTGTGCTGTAAGTGTTAGTCTTGTTTAAGATCTTGTGTTGATCCATCCAATGGATACACCGCAAGCCAGGGAAGCTGAGGGCATGCCTGTCCCCTCATCTTAGGGTGCTGGCAGGGTAACAGCAACTGGGGTTCACTGTCAGGGCTACCCCGGGGGGGATCAGAGCCCTTGGATATGGGTGCACATAACTCTACAGCCCAGTTATCTAGGCCGTATCCTTCCCCACAGCCCGTTCGCACGCTCTCTCCCTCCCCTTTAACTCTCACTCCCATCCCATCTTTCTTTCACTTCCTCCCCCACATCTCCCTCCTTCCTGTACCCAGTTGTGCAACATAAGCCCTGAGCGAGATCCCTGCTAGGAAGGGTTTTGAGGTACTTCCTTAGGTTTTCTCTGTCTCCTGGCCAACGGGGTGACTTGTGCCTCCTTGGAGATGTTCCTGGCCGTTGGAGAGCTGGTGGTTCTCCCAGAACTCCTGCATCAAAGTGGTTCCCAGCACAGTTCCCAAGGGTAAAGTGGATGTTAACTAGCACCTTGAGGGGGATGATCCAGCATGGTTCCCACGTGCTGCTAACACCCACCAGCCAGTCAGTACGATCGGCTGCTTGCCTCATCCTTGTCAATGTACATCCTGGGCGTAGGTAGTAGCCCGATGCCTGATTTGCAGTAGTTTGGAGTGGAGCAGAAAGACCGGGCAAGGGTTTCCAGTAGGAAGCTGGCATGGAGCCTGTTGAGGGGTTTGAAGGTGAGGACCAGGAGCCAGGACGGGGTGCAGAGCAGTGGGGCTTCGACTTAGCAGCTGGGCCATTACATTCGGGGCCAACTTCAGTTGCTGGGCTGAATTTGCAGCCCAAGCTTTGCCTGCACAAAATGGAGGGGCAGGGAAGAGCTGCCTGGAAGCCCTGGTGGACATTAGAGCAGCTGAAGGCTTGCTCTAACTCACCCCAGTGAAGGAGAGATGCAGGAGAGCTCTGCTCTACCATACAAATATATTTTACAAACATCTGAGAAATAAGAGGAAGACCAAGGATGCAGTAGGCCCATTACTCAATGAGGGAGGGAAAGGCGATGACAGAAAATACCGCAATGGCCAAAGCGTTCGATGCCTTTTTTGTTTGTTTTTCACCAAAACGGTTAGCTGTGATTGCACGATGAACATCGGGGTAGGATCTGGCGTTAAAATAGGGAAAGATCAAGTTAAGAATTACTTGGACAAGTTAGATGTCTTCAAGTCGGCAGGGCCTGACAAAATACATCCTGGAATGCTTAAGGAACTGGCTGAAGAGATCTCTGAGCCATTCGCAGTTATCTTTGAGAACTCGTGGAGGATGGGAGAGATCCCAGAGGACTGGAAAAGGGCAAATATATTCCTATCTGTAAAGAGGGGAATAAGGACAACCCAAGGAATTATAGACCAGTCAGCTTAACTTCAATACCCAGTAAGATAATGGAGCAAAGAATCAAACAATCAATTTGTAAGTACCTGGAAGATAATAAGGAGATAATAACTAACAGTCAACATAGATTTGTCAAGAACAAATCATGACAAACCAACATAACATCCTTCTTTGACAGGGTAACAAGCCTTGTGGATAGAGGAGAAGCTGTAGATGTGATATATCTTGTCTTTAGTAAGGCTTTTGATACTGTCTCTCACATGATCTTCTCATAAACAGACTAGGGAAACATAGCCTAGACCAGAGGTGGGCAAACTACGGCCCGCAGGCCACATCCGGCCCGAGGGACCCTCTCGCCTGGCCCTTGAGCTCCTGGCTGGGGAGGCTAGCCCCTCCCCTGCTGTCCCCCCTCCCCCGCGGCCGTGCGGGCAGCAGGGCTGCGAGCTCCGGCCGCTCTGAGCGGCATGGTGTGGTGGTGGCGTGCGCATGTGCGTGGCAGTGAGGGGGTTGGGTAGGAGGTCCCGGGGGGCAGTCAGGGACAGGGAGCGGTTGGATGAGGCGGAGGTTCTGGGACGGGGCGGTCGGGGAACAGAGGGATTGGATAGGGTGTGAGAGTCCAGGGGGGCCTGTCGGGGGGCAGCGGGGTGGATAGGGGCTGGGGGGCACTCAGGGGACAGGGAGCAGGGGGGATTGGATAGGCATGGGAGTCCCGGGGGGGCTGTCAGGGGGTGGGGGTGTGGATAGGGGTCGGGGCAGTCAAGGGACAGGGAGCATGGTGGGTTGGATACGGGGTGGGATCCCGGGGGGGTGGTGGTTTGGAGTGGGGGGTCCCGGGAGGGGGCGGTCAGGGGACAAGGAGCAGGGAGAGTTGGATGGGTCAGGGGTTCTGAGGGGGGCAGTCGGGGGGTGGAAAGTGGGAGCGGGTGGATAGGGGGTGGGGGCCAGGCTGTTTCGGGGGCACAGCCTTCTCTACCTGGCCCTCCATACAATTTCACACCCCGATGTGGCCCTCGGGCCAAAAAGTTTGCCCACCCCTGGCCTAGACAAACCTGCTATAAGGTGGGTCCACAACTGGTTGGAAAACCATACTCAGAGAGTAGATATCAATGGTTCACAGTCCATATTGAGTGAGGTCCCTCCAGGATCTGTTCTGGGTCCAGTTCTGTTCAATATTTTCATAAATTATTTGGATAATGGCATAGGGAGTACACTTATAAAGTTTGTGGATCATACCAAGCTGCAGGCACGTTGAAAGACAGAATTAGAATTCAAAATGATCTTGACAAACTGGAGAAATGGTCTGAAATAAATACGATGAAATTCAATAAGGACAAATGCAAGGTACTCCACATAGGAAAGAACAATCAGTTGCACTTATACAAAATGATGTAAGAAAGAAAAAAGCTAAATATGAGTCAACAGTATAACACTGTTGCAAAGAAAGCAAACATTATTCTGGGATGTATTATCAAGAGTGTTGGAAGTAAGATACTAGAAGTAATTTTTCCACTCTACTCAGCACTGGTGTCCAGTTCTGGATGACACACTTAAGGAAAAAGGTAGACAAATTGAAAAAAAAGCCTATAGGAGAGCAACAAAAATGATTAAAGGTCTAGAAAACATGACCTCCCATGAAAAAATGGGGTTTCTTTATTCTGGAGGAAGGAAGACTGAGGGGAGACATGATAACAGTCTTCGAGTATGTAAAAAGTTGTTATAAAGAAAAGGGTGATAAATTGTGCTCTTTATCCACTGAGGACAGCACAAGAAATAATGGGCTTAAATTGCAGGAAAGGAGATTTAGGTTAGACATTAGGAAAACTTCCTGACTTTCAGGGTAGTTAAGCAGTAGAACAAATTGCCAAGGGAGATTGTGGAATCGCTGTCATTGGAGGTTTTTAAGAGCAGGTTAGACAAGCACCTGTCACGGATGGTCTAGATAATACTTAGTTCTGCCTCAGTGCAGGGGCCTGGACTAGATGACCTTTCCAGGTCCCTTCGGTCCTACATTTCTATGATTCTGTGGCCCGCAGCACGCTACCTCCATCCCCTTTTGCTGGAGATGGCTGCATCACTTCTGCCAGCTTTACACCTGCACGTGTTACCCTGCGCAGGAGGGATTCTCCACTGGCCGCCTCCAGCCTGAATACGGTCGCTTTCCACCATCTGAGCAATGCAGAGCAGCTGGGGCAGATCAGGGAATCTGGGCGGCTTCCATTGCAGCAGTCCTGCCATGAAGGAACCAAAACCTGGGTTGCTGTGACCGCATCTTTGTGTGGAGCAGCTGCTGTTTTGTCATTAGCTTGGGATGTAATTTGCTGTTCCCAACCATTGCGGCTCTGCAGCAGTTCAGGCGCAGGCCTGTGCCCAGTGTGCTCCCTAGCCCAGGGAGTCAGACACCCTTCCGGGAGCGCAGCTGCAGCTTGGCCCTTAGGGGGGTGCTGAGCAGACTCAGAGGGCTGGAAGGGACAGAGACCCAGTGCTCATCCAGCTGGTTCTAACTGGTGTAGATGAAGTTTAAAATGTCCTGGGCCTGATTCTCATTTGCACTGGGGCCCTTTACACTGTGCTGGCCTTACAGGTGTAGCTGTAACTGGCACCCGCATTAAGGTCCAGAGTGGGCATGAGTGTAAAGGAGAATCAGGCCCTGTTATTCCTGTAGTTATTCCTAACTGGAACCCAATGAACACTTCAGTGCTCAGCCCCTCGCTTCCCTTCTTCCACCTGGCCCTCAGTCTTCCCCTCTGCTCTTCTCCCATTGCAGCTCCTGCCCTGTGTCCCTCCAGAATCCAATGGGGGGCTGCAGAGGTGGCATGCAGCTCCCTTCCCCCTGTTGAGATGTGTTGAGCTCAGAATTGGGGCTTGATTCTGCAGGACACAGAATGAGTAGCTGTTGCTGTAAGGCAGGTCAGACCCAGCGGATTGACACCTTTCAAGGAAACCCCTGGTACAAACCTAAGAGTCGGGTGTGCGAACAGAGTGAGCGCAGACCGTGTGCCTGGCATCCCTCACCCCCTTGTGCTGTATTTGGCTGCTGTCTTGCCCCGCGCCTGCTGCATGTATATCAAGTGTTTGTCCCTCTTTACCTTTTCACCCTTCTCCAGCAAATGCCACCACCATCAACCTCCCCGCCAGCACCTTAGAGATCCAGCGATTTCCCCGGGAGCCGCAGAGAAGCGCAGGCGCCGAGAGACTGGAGAGGGGGGCAGGGAACGAGCCGATCACAGCGACCGTCATCCCCCAGATCAGCGGGGTGCAGACCTGCAATACTGTACGGGTGCTGGAGTGGAAAGATGGGGTGGCCACTCTGCCTGGCAGCAACTTAAGGGTAAGTGCGGGGAAGCCAGACCTCTGTACGCTAGCACCCTTAACCCCAGCTGGGCGCACCCATGGAGAATTATGAACTGGCAGGTTATGCAGCTGCTTTTCTAGGAGGGCAATAAGAGCATCTCCTTGGGCTCCTGCCCTCCAGGTTCATCCTTAGGGTTTTATCTTCTGAGCCTGTTCCTCATTAGCTGAGAATGAGAGGGGACCCTTTAAATCCCTGGCCAGCCTTTGGATGGAGGATGCTGCAGGTGTGCCCACAAACAGGTAACTGCACACGCTGAAGGAGCAGACGTCACTGGCTCTGTATGGTCCAGTGGCCTTTCAGAGCACAGCTGTGGCCCCAGTGCGTGTACGCTTTTGCAGGCCAAACCATGGCACCCACCACTGAAATGTTGGCCTAAGTATGTCCTATCAGGACTATCTTTAGAGGTGGTTTGGCTGGTGTTTATGCTAAGCACCTACTGGGGCTGGCTCGGTAGCTCAGTGCTAGTGATCCACGCACAACACACAGCTGCGGTGACTAGACTGTTACAGTAACCGGTGTACCCCGTCCCCTCCACTACCTCAGCCAGCCTCCTCCGGGCCGTCCCAGCCTCCGGACAGCACTCTGCCCCTCCCTGCTGTGTCAGCCACCAGGCCAAACCCTGCTGTCTCCATGGCAGTGAAAAGCTTTCCCTGAGGTTGAATAGCAGGTCAGTGAAAGGGCTGGGTGGAGACCCCACAGCTCCCATACCCCCATCCTGTTCTTTGCCTCTCTCTCACCTGGTAGGGCTGACCTGGCATGTCCAGCACCAGGGGAAGGGTTGACCTTCATGGGAGAGATGGGTCACCAATGTTATGTCTGAGTCCATTAGTCCTTCATGCCTTATGTTTTTGTGATGGCCGCCATCTTGGCTGACACACTGGGGTTTGAACTAGGAACCTTCACATCTAAAAATCACAAGCTGCTACAACTTAAGCTAAGGCTTCCTAGCTGGGGCTGTCCCAGACTCCCGTCCCTTGTGGGTGGGCCCAAAGGGGGACCTGTGGCACACTCCCCAGTGGATTATGCTTTTATCTTTCTTCTCTCTTGTGTGTGCGCATTAATAACCCAGTTTCGGATAAATGAATATGGGACGCTGAAAGTGGTGAGTGCGGATAAGATCCCCCCTGTGGAGCCTCTAAAGGAGGGTCATGCGGAGAGAGATGGGGAGTTGGAGGTGGCGCCCACCAGCAGGGACAATCCAGCTGCTGCTCAGGGTAAGGATGCTAGCTTGGCACGATTTTGGCTCTAGGCGCCCTGCTAGGCACCATGACTTGGAGAGTGCTGGGAAGAGACAGCACTTCCTCTTACCTGTGGCTTGGTGGGTGGGCCCAGGGCTGGGGAGCTTTTGAGGGAGTCCCACTTGCTTACACTGGCTCTCTTTGGCTCTGATGTCTTTAAACATGGGGAAGCGGTATTTGTGTCAGTGGTGATGTTAATATCTCTGTCACACTGGGCAATGGGGAGGGTGGGTTTCTGCTGGTGGCTCTCCTCTGAAGTCATCTCAGACCCTAAAGGGAGGGTGGGGGTGAGCTAAGTCACAGTGGGCTCCAGAGCTCTGTCTTCCCAACTCCTCCAGAAAGATCCCCACTTCTGCCCCTATAGACGGGTGTTTGGCTTTCCCTCATGGGAAATCCAGAAGGCTCCTTTATCCGCTTGTCGTTGGTGTCTTCTGGAGGGCCAGTAGCCCAACAGACCTGTTGCCCTGTCCCAAAACCCCAGTGGCCGGCTGGAACCAATGCATCATTTTCAGGCAGAGATTCCATGGGGCTTTCTCCCTCTCTGTACCGCGTTATCTTCTTGCTAAGGAGTGAGACGGTCCATCCTGTCCAAGCCCAGCCCAGCAATCAGCTGCACACTGGCTCTGGGAACCTGCTGACCACAGGGCCTGCTTCCAAAGTGCCTCCCTCAATCCTGCCCCAGGGTAGGTCTGCAAGAGAGCTTCAGCCTCCCAGGGCATGTGTGTGGTGCCACGCCCACCCTCGAACTGCGTGGGAGGCAGGTGTCTTCTGATCTGTACTGTTCTCCTTCCCCGGCGGCTCTCTCCCGTTGGAGTTCACTTCCCTTTCACTGTCTCCTGACGCAGACGTGTCCGAGCAGCCCAAGCTGCCGACAGCAGAGGGTATGTGTCACTGCGATACCTGCGGCCGGAGACATGTGTCGGAGGGGGCCCGGGAGGGCAGGGGATTCTGCAGCGAACACTGTCATCGGCAGTTCAAGGAAAGGTAAAGGAGACGCCACTTCGGGTTGGGGAAGAAGAACCTGCACCTTTAGGGAGAAATGCTCTGAGCCAAACCCTGTCTTTCTCAGACCAGCCTTTGTTCTCTAGAAGAGAAGGGGATATGGGGTGTCTCTCCGTGGGCTGGGAGACCCCTCTCTTGTTCCTGTGGGCAGGTTATTCTATAAGCAAACGCGCAGGATGCCCCTGAGCTTGTTGAAGTCAGGGCGAGTTTTGCTATTGATTTCAGTGGGGCCAAGCTTTCACTCAGATTGTTTATGGTCTCAGTGCAGGAGTGGGCTGAGCCTGGCACTATGAGAAGCTTCCCCAGGGAAAGGCGTCCTCACCTTGGTCCCCGCAGGACACGTTTTCCCTCATCTGATTTCCCAGCTCACAGATGAGGGCAGGCCACCACATGTAGATCTGGATCTCCAGTGCCCCGTCATTCTGGGTTACTTGGATCAAGGCATTTGGTCCACACCGTTACAAAGATCAGTCTATTTGGATCTGGATTCAGATTTGGATTTCAGACACCCCAAAGTTCGAGGATACTTGGATGCAGGATTTTGGTTCAGGCTTATCTCTTAATTTTGACCTCATGAAGACACATGTTCTTGGCAGATTGCTCATTTTAATCATGAGGAACCGTGTGCGTGTGTGTATGTGTGTGCATGCGTATATGTTTGTGCCTGTGTGTACGTGTGTGTTTTGGCACTGGAGGAGGAATTGGTTGCTTCTCAGACTGGTGTTGGCCACACAACCTCCCTCCCTGCCAGGCCCCTTCAAACCAAGTTTGCTGACATCCCAATGTGCAGCGTGGCTCTTCTCTGCTGATGGGCCTTACAATCCCTTCTCCCCTGCAGGTCTGTCATAGTGGAGAACTCTGCCGGCAGCACTAATGCCACCGAAATCCTCAAGCCGGTGAAAAAACGGAAAAGAAAGGATTACCAGAGCCCTTCGGAGGAGGAGGAGTATGAATCAGAGCAAATGGTAGGGGAGAGGGACGGCACAGAGGGGACAAGATCACACACAAATACTTGTCAGTGGAGAGGCTAGGGTGCCCTGCCATTGTGTGTGTGTGTGTGTGTTTGTGTCCCCTTTTTTTATTTATAATTGTCAGTGTTATATCAATTATACGTCCAAGTATTAATCAGAAACTGACAACTTAACTCCAAAGAGCGGAAAGAGAGAGGAAGAAATAGACATTCAAAGGGACCGACCCTCGAGTACTGTGGACGTCTTGGGCCAGATTTTCAGAGGACTCTGCGCCTGGGTGGACGTTGGGTGCTGAGCACTCTTGAAAACCAAGCCACGATTGTGGATGCTGAACACTTCAACCCCCAGCCCTGAGCTCCGTGAGAACCCTGGCCTCATGAGCATGAAACACCAAGAAACTACCCTTAAAAGACAGAGCGCATTTGCCTCTGTGACCCAGATGCTGTGTTCTGGGGCCTAAAGCACCAACTGGCTGAAAAAATAAGATGGCACTGCCCACAATAAATCCATCTTTAGTGAGGTCCTTTCAAATCCACTCCCAAATCCCGCTCCAACTGCTTCGGTCTACTCACAAGCCAGATCTTTTCGGCTGTCCATTTGTTGGATTTGGGTACTCAAAAATTCTTGAGCACTGTCATAATCAAAGAAGGTCTGAGACATTACAAGGCTGGTGAGTGACTGACATCAGTTCTCTGTCCTCTCATGATTAGGAGGAGAAGCAGGAAGAGAGAAAGAACTCGGGGGGAGACCCCACCATCAGCAACACGGAGAGCGAAGAGTGGAGCATGAACCAGCATGGTAAGGGGTGTGGCAGAGCAGTCTCTAGTCACTGCTTCCCAGGCAGCAGCAGCTACAGGTGGGTAAAAGACAGCTGCAGTGACCTGCTCACCATCCAGATGACAACATCCCGGCGGGGGGGCACTCCTGTAGCTCATGATGCCACCGGAGGCCCCCTGATGAAATGATGTTACCTTGTATTGCATGGATGATTAGCCATAGGAACTGCCAGATTGGTTCAGACCCGCCTAGTCCCGTGTCTAGTCTCTGAATACATCTACTGATAGCATTAAGATTTGGGTTCCTATAGTCCCTTTCCCACCAGAGAGCTCCCCAAGTGAAGAGAGGATGCTGGGGTGCTGGGTCAGTGGTTAGGTAGACCTGGGTTCAATCTCTGCTTTACCATAGACTTCCTATGACCTTGGGCAAGTCACTTAGTTTCTCTGTGCCTTGGTTCCCCCTCTGTGCAATGGGTCTAGTAGCACTTGCCTTCCTCCCAGGGGTCTTTAATGGGTTAAAAATTGTGACCGGAGCCAGATAAACATCTCAGATAGGCACATGCCAGTACAAATGCAGCAGCTCACACTCAGCCTTGCGAATTGGTTAGCCCCTGAGCCAATGGAGCTGGCCTGTCTCTGGCTGCTTTGGGGACTCCCTCTTGTTGTTTTTATAGCTGTTCCTGAACCTTTGGTTGGATTAAAAGGAATGGGACTTATTGCCTGACTCTGGGCCCCTCACTATAGGCAGTGGCACCATGTAAAGGGATAGAAAGAAGACTGGCCTGGGTCTGGTCTGCATGGGAGATGGCTTTCCATCTCCCGCCTCCAGCTGAACAGATGGACAGACAGGGCTTTGGCCCAGTGTTACGCCTGGAGGGCGGTGCCTGCCGTCACTGGGGATGGGAGAAGGTCACTGAGAGCAGGATACAGCCCTTTTCGTCAAGGTGCGTCATTCACTGGGCAGGCCCACCTCTGCCTTCCCCCGTCTCCGAACGCAGGTGAAAGTGGTTGGAGGCTGGTGAAGGAACCTGCGCGATGCACTCTGGGGTGAGGTGGGGGGAGCTGGTCTGCCTTTCCCCTTGCCTGGACCATCTCAAGGGTCGGTTCCTATGCAAACTAACCAGATCTTCAGCCGCGTCTCTGACTGGCATGTGTGTGCGTTTTTGCCGAGCTCAGGTTCCAGCGAGGAGAAGAAAGAAGGCTGGTCCTGGGCGTCCTACCTGGAGGAGCAGAAAGCCATTGCTGCCCCTTTAAATCTGTTCCAGGGCGTGAGTTGGGATTTTCTTTCCTGATGCCTCCTCTTCTCCTGGCTTTTCTTTTGTCTCTTCTTGTCCCCTCTCCATCTCGTTCCTGTTTTCCTAGCTTTGAGCAATGCCCAATCCTCTGCCGCTCTCCAGCTTTGCTCTAGCCCTCCTCTTTGTGACCTTTGCCCCCCACTCAAAGTCTGTTTGCTCAGCAAATGCCCTAAAGAGTGATGGCCCTGGCAATGCCCTTCTCCTCCTTCCCCTTGATTCTGCCCCACCCCGACCTTCACCATCTGCCCGCTGGCTGGGAAAACGTGAGTCTAATTCACTCTACGAACCGCTCTTTCCTGCCCTTGTCTGGGCAAGAGATGAGCCCATAGCTCCAGTTGCAAACACCCCTATACTTAGGGGAGGCTCATCTCCAGGCTGGGCAATAGGGAGTGCTCAGGGGAGCATGCATGGCAAGCTGTATTGTTGTGTTTCCTGTCCTGTCGGCAATGAGAGAAATAAAACCACAGAAAAAAGAGAATAGCTTTAAAAAACAAAAAAACCCCATTGGTTAACCCCAGGACTCCGTCTCCCAATGGGCTGTGATGGGTGATTGGAGCATGTCTATTTCTCTCTTGTTTTCAGTACCAGTCAGTCGCCCAGCACAAGAACGGCTTCAAGGTGGGGATGAAGCTGGAGGGGATTGATCCCCAGCACCCTTCGATGTACTTCATCCTGACTGTGGCTGAGGTAAGACATGGGACTGATAGGGACCTCCTGGCTCGTCAAGTCCAGTCTCCTGCTATTGCAGGGAACCTGGTCATATGATCTTGACGATAAACATATCGAGCTCCAACTTGACACTAGTTGCGTGGTTTGCCCCCATTCCTCCTACTGGGAGGCTCTTCCAGAACCTCCCTCCTCTGATGGTCTTCAGCATGACATTGCCATTCCATGTCCTCCTGTGCAGCCACAGCTACAGGCCGACAGCTCCTGCCCGCCTTTCGCAGCTCCTCCGCTGCCCTTTCCCCACGTGTGCTCACAGCCGTGTTGTGGGCGGGGTTTCCAGGAGAGAAGGAAATGCTGTGCTCTCTGGCTCAGCAGACCACTCGTGGGTCACACAGTTAGGCCATCTGTTCAAACCCAGAGCTGGCTGGCAGTCACCCAGACCATCGCCTGGCCAAGCTGCTGGTTGTGAAATGCACTGGTGGTTTGGTGGTGTAGCTCAAGTGAGTTGGGGGTGTCAGTCGGGTTGGTAGAGGATGGGTGGCCACGTCGCAGAATCACCATCTCGGTTGGCGGCCATATTAGCACGGTCGTCAGAGGAACCCAGGAGTAGACCATGGAGACGGAAGTACCCTATGGTCCCTTGATTTAATCACTCTTGGACAGTCTGAGCCACGTTGGTGGGGCAGTGAGTAGGAGCTTGTTCTTCCACTGTCCGATCTGCACCCATTCTGTGGATAAACAGAGGCCTTCAGTCTCTAGGCTGTCAGGCCAGACCCTTCCATCTGTACTGCATTTGTGTCAGGTGCACAGTCCATGACCTACAGCACTCATGGGCCAGCAGCTGAAGTTTACTCAATCCTTCTTCAAGGTGAGAAATTCCACAAAGCAGCTGTTTTGTTTATTTCTTGCTGCTGGCATATTTTTGCCAGGGCAACAACCTCTTGTAAAACGCTTGGGAGAAGGAGAGGGGGGAATTTGCCACTGTGAGATCTTTATAACCCTGGATCCACACCAGTGCTGACTGCGTCACCGTTTCACCCTGTGCCCCGACAAGAAAGGCTGGCGGTAAAGTCGGAATCTTTCTGTCGCTGTTGCTGAGAGTAGAAGTACTGGGGCCAGTGGCTCAGTGCCTGCCCTGTTCCTATGTTAAACGCACAGATCTCCCAGACTTCAAATGCATTTCCTGATTCCTGACACCAGCATGTCAATATGGCTCTCCAGCCTTCTCAGCAAGCTAGCAAAGAGGTAAGTGATGGGGCTTGCGCGTGGGCTGCCAGACAGACGTCTTAGGCACATGTTGCTTGAAGGGAGTTAGAGCACACCCGGGGCAGTGCAACTGGGGGCGCTCTCATCCTTCAGTTCCCTTCCCCTCCTCCCTGCAGGTGTGTGGTTATCGGATGCGTCTGCACTTTGACGGCTACTCTGAATGCCATGATTTCTGGCTGAACGCCGACTCCCCCAACATTCATCCTGCTGGCTGGTCTGAGGAGACGGGGCACAAACTGCAGCCCCCCAAAGGTAAGAGGTCGGTGACCTCAGGACTGTGGACGCTGCTCCAGATGAGGCTTCCCCTTGTGTGCTGGCTGTCAGGATGCGTGGGAGCCTGTGGGACCTCTGAGAGCAGGAGAAGGCTGGTTATGTCTTCCTCAGAGCTCAAACCGAGGATGGAGACCTGTAGGGAGAAGAGGAGACAGTGGTGCTACAGGGGGAGGAGTCAGATTCTCCTCTGTGGGAGGGCATGGCACTGCATGGCACAGTATGTTAATGTAGGTGTCTGTCGCCTCTGGAGGTCTGGGTTCAAATCCTGCTCAGATGTTGAGACTTTTAGTCCCGGGTGTCATGGTCCCAGCCAGGAGCATGGTGGGCAGCACTGAAAAGCAGATGTGTAGGGCCTGACCCAGTGAGGGGCCAAGCACACAGACCAACGGGAGTGAAGAGTGCTTGTCGCCCTTGGCCCCTGTGGCTAGTAGCGGTACTGCAGCATTCCCCATTCTGCCTGTGCCACAACCACTACGCCGCCATGCAGGGCCGTCCTTACCCATATGCCAACCACGCAGCTCCAGCCCCTGCCTGGCTCTTCTCCAGGCCCCTGCTCCGCCCCAGCCCCACCCCCACTCCCCATAGTTCTGCAGCAGGGTTGGGTCTGCACTCACGGTGGCGGGAAGTGCAGTGACCCGGCCCCAGTCCGCGCCGCCGGTGAGTGCTGGGGGGTGGTTCCCCCTTACCCCCCAAGCCAGCCGCCCCCCACAGGGGGGCTGCGTAGGGCCCCAGAACAGCTAGGGACGGCCCTGCTGCCATGTGCACCCATTCGGGAGTGATGAGGGCTGCAGGGTGGTGGAAGGGTAGATGCTGGGCAGGAGGCAGTGGGTGGATGTTGGCTCCCCCGTCTGACGCCTAGGCAGTGCTTTGAAGTACAGCATAGAGGTACCACGCCTGTCCTTGCAGGTCCCGCTGGCCTGTGGAGGAGCTGCTGCTCTCTCTGTACATTTGCTTCTGTCTTTTCTTTTCCTGAGGGTGTTTAGGTTACAAGGAGGAGGAGTTCAGCTGGATGAACTATCTGAGGATAACGAAGGCTCAGGCTGCTCCCAGGCACCTCTTTGTGACCCCAAACAATGTGAGTGGCAGATCCTTCCAAGCAAACTCCTCTACGTTCACATGCATTTCCCCCCAAAGGGGATCTCCCCACCAATTTTGCTTTGGCTGCTTGCCCCCGATCCCTTTCCAATCCCAATAGTAAGGCTGCTTCTGAAATGGGGGTGACCCACAGAGAACAGGACCGACCTGTTCATGCACCGTGCACACAAAGAACAGTGTAAATTAGTGGCTGTGTCACCGCATCACCAATGTTGGGGGTTGTTCAGATAAGGGAGGTTTGTTCGGACCCATCTCTAATACAGCCTGTGTCTACACTTAAGGTGCGATGTGGAGTACAGGCATGACACACGCCGCAGTGAAAGGCTCCAGCAGTGGGGAAAGGCTCTGGCAGGGTGGAGGCAGCAGGATAGACATGGGAGGCACTGCCTGGGTGTGTGGAGAACTGTGTAGGGTTTATACCAGGGGGTTCAGGCATGTAGCGTGCTTACTCCACTCTACTCACCTAATCCGTCCGTCACTGCCTACACTGCTACTTATGCCCGCGCTAGCCGGACGTGCAGTGCCCATACTCTACCTGCCGCCATAAATGTAGATATAACCACAGACAGAGCTGGTCAAAAATATTTGTTTAAAAATATTTCCAGGAAAGCTTTTTTCTTTTTTTAAAAAAATTTCTAGATTTTTTTTTTTTAAACCAATAAAAGGTCAGTTTTTCACCTGTATCCTTCCTTTCTCTCTCTTTCTTCCATGTTCTCTCCTTTTTTCAGAAGCAAAATGGAATGGAACAGGGAGAGAAAGGGGAGGGGGGTGGGTGATACCTGGAATATTTGTACAAAGAACCCTGAATAAAATATCCTTTTTGCTGACGTTTTCAAAAATTTTCGAGGGGAAAAAAAAAAAGGCCTTATCAGCTCTTAAAGAATAAATAATAATAATCCATCGTTGTCTCTCTGATAAAATCAATACCAACAAATGATGTGTGATTATCGCAACAATTTCTCATTCAGCTTTGTCAGTGCAGTATTTATGACACTGTGTTTTATGTAAATGTTATATCTGAGAAGACTGGACCAGGTGGGCGTGATGAGAGGGGAGTGCAGGAATTGTGAACAAGTTGGGAGGGGAGTGCAGGTGTCGGAGGTTTAGGATGAGAATACTGCCACTGTCTTTCCTCATGTCAACCCCTAGTAATAAAGATTGTTGCTAGAGATTGGAAAGCAATAGTGGAAACAAGTGACTTATTACAGACCCTAATTCTTAGGGAAGCTGTTCTTGTCTGGGACTGCAGCATCTAGCAGGGGCCTGGCAATCTTGATTCATCTGTATCTTCCCAGATCTGTGAGCAACTTGCCTTGGTACCTAAGCCACGTCACGTAAATTCCCCATGCCTCAGGTTCCTTACCTGTGCCTGCTTCCCAGGGGAGCTGTGAGGCTAAATTCACTAATGTTAAAAGCACTTTGAGCCCCTCAGATGAAGGGCACAGTGTTACTGCTCAAGCGTTCCATATGGTGTCGGCCAGCAGCTGCTCAGGGCATGGTGGGGAAGGGCTGGGGACATAGCCGTAAGAGCAAACCGATTGGTGCCCAGACACACCTACCCTGTTTCTCTCCTTTCCCCAGAACACCGTTCCCACGGGATTCCAGGTGGGCACGAAACTAGAAGCTGTGGACCGCATGAACCCTTCCTTGATATGCGTTGCCACGGTGACGGACGTGGTGGACAATCGTTTTCTGGTGCACTTTGACAACTGGGATGATACTTATGACTACTGGTAAGAACACGGGCATGACCTTCCAGCACTGCCTCACTGTGCTGCCTCCTGCAGTGACTGATCCTGGATGTTTCCCAGGATGTGGATAATGCACTTGGCCAATTGTCTGGTACTGTCCCGAGGAAGTGAACTTCTTCCTGCAAGCATGAGGAAATGTCAAACCCTAAAGGGACCAAGCAGGCCTAAGTGTTATCGTTCCCCACCGCAGTCCCTTCTAGTCCATGATTCTATGTCTTATTAAAATAACTCTAAAGACAGGCCTGAACCAAACCCTGGTTCTGAGCCCACCTGAACTTTGAGAAAGTTCAGACCTTGAGCCAAAGTTTGCAGCTGAGCTCAGGCCCATTGTGGATTAATTCTGCACAGTTAAACTCTGCTACAAATGCAGAATCTCGAAGTCCAACATCATAACCAGCAATCTCTGACCCTCTCACCACACCCCCGTCCTGTCACCTGGAGAGCAGCATCATCACAGAAACTTGATGGAATGATGAATATCTGTGCGACACAGTAATACCAGGGTTCAGAATGCATAAGAATGTGCAAAATATATAGGAATGACAGAGTCAGTTGCGCTGGTGGGGGAGTGCCACTGTATGTGAAAGAAAGCACAGAGTTCAATACAGTAAAAATCTTAAATGATTCAAATGGTCCCATAGAATCTCTATGTATAGAAATTCATGAGTATAGCAGTAGAAATCACTGACCACTGCACTGTGACTGAAATGCTCAGGGAGATTAGAGAGGCTACAAAAGCAGAAAACCCAATAATAATGGGGGATGTCAACTATCTCATATTGATTGGATACATGTCCCCTCAGGATGGGATGCAGAGAGAAAATTTCTAGGCACCATAAATGACTGCTTCTTGGAGCAGCTAGTCCTGGAACCCACAAGGGGAGAGGCAATTCTTGATTTAGTCCTAAGTGGTGCACATGTTCTGGTCCAAGAGGTGAATGTAGCTGAACCGCTCGGTAATAGTGACTGTAATGTAATTACATTTAACATCCTTGACAGGGGCAAAATACCAAAGAAACCAACCACAGTAGCATTTAACTTGAAAAGGGGGAACTACACAAAAAGGAGGAAGCTAGTTAAATGAAAATTAAAAGAAATAATCATGAGTGAAATGCCTGCAAGCAGCATGAAATTATTTAAAAACACCATACTAGAGGCTCAAACTAAATGTATGCCCAAATTAAAAAACAGACAAACAGTAAGAGGACCATAAAAGTGCCACCATGGCTAAACAACAGAGTAGAAGAGGCAGTTAGAGACAAAAAGACATCCTTTAAAAATTGGAAGTCACATCCTACTTAGGAAAATAGAAAGGGCATAAACTCTGGCAAGTCAAGTGTACAAATATAATTAAGAAGCCCAAAAAATAATTTGAAGGGCAACTAACAAAAGATACTTTAAAAAAATTGCTGTTAGTTTTTGTATGTCAGAAGCAGGAACTCTGCCAAACAAAGAGTGGGGCCACTGGACGATCAAGGTGCTAAAGGAGCACTCAAGGAAGACAAGGCCATTGCGGAGAAGCTAAATGAATTCTTTGCATCCGTCTTCACTGCAGAGGATGTGAGGGAGAGTCCCATACCTGAGCCATTCTTTTAGGTAACAAATCTGAGCCATTGTCCCAGGTTGAGGTGTCAGTAGAGGAAGTTTTGGAACAAATTGATTAAATCAAACACTAATAAGTCACCAGGACCAGATGGTATTCACCCAAGAGTTCTGAAGGAACTCAAATATGAAATTGCAGAACTACTAACTGTGGTATGTAACCTATCATTTAGATCAGCCTCTGTACCAGATGATGGGAGGATAGCTAATGTAATGCTGATTTGTTTTTTTAAAAAGGATCAAAAGGCGATCCTGGCAATGTTAGGATAATAAGCCTAACTTCAGTAACAGGCAAATTAGTTGAATCTATAGGAAAGAACAGAATTATCTCACACATAGATGAACACAGTAGGCTGGGGAAGAGTCAACACAGCTTTTGTAAAGGGAAATCAGGCCTCAGCAATCTACTAGAATTCTTTGAGGGGTCAACAAACGTGTGAGCAAGGGTGATTCAGTGGATATAATATACTTGGACTTTCAGAAAGCCTTTGATAAGGTCCCACACCAAATGCTCTTTAGCGAAGTAAGCAATCATGGGATAAGAGGGGAAGGTCCTCTCATGGGTCAGTAACTGGTTAAAAGATAGGAAACAAAGAGTAGGCATGAATGGTCAGTTTTCACAGTGGAGAGAGGTCAATAGCAGGTTCCCCCAAAGATCAGTACTGGGACCTGAGCTGTTCAACATATTCATAAATTATCTGAAAAAATGGGTAAACAGTGAGGTGGCAAAATGTGCAGACAATACAAAATTACCCAAATTAGTGAAGTCTAAAGCTGACTGCAAAGAATTACAAGGGGATATCACAAAATTGGGTGACTGGGCAACAAAAAAGGCAGATAAAATTCAATGTTAGTAAGTGCAAAACAGTGCACACTGAAAACATAATCCCAACTATACATATAAAATGATGGGTCTAAAACAGCTGTTACAGCTCAGGAAAGAGATCTTGGAGTCACTGTGGATAGTTCTCTGAAAACATCCACTCACTGTGCAGCAACAGTCAAAAAAGCTAACAATGTTAGGAACCATTAGGAAAGGGATAGATAATAAGACAGAAAATATCTTAATGCCACTATATAAATCCATGATATGCCCACACCTTGAATACTGCATGCAGTTCTGGTCACCTCATCTCAAAAAAGATATATTGGAAAAGGTACAGAGAAGGGCAACAAAAATGATTAGTGGTATGGAATAGCTTCCACATGACGAGAGATTAATAAAACCGGGACTTTTCATTTTAGAAAAGAGATTACTAAGAGGGGGATATGATAGAAGCCTATAAAATCATGACTGGTGTGAAGAAAGTAAATAAAAGTAAATGTTATTTACTCCTTCTCCTAACACATGAACTCGGAGTCCCCAAATGAAATTAATAGGCAGCAGGTTTAAAACAACGTAAGGAAGTATTTCTTCACACAATGCATAGTCAATCTGAGGAACTCATTGCTGGGGGATGTTGTGAAGGCCGAAAAAGCATAGGAGGGTTCAAAAAAGAACTAGGTAAGTTCATGGAGGATAGGTCCATCAAGAGCTATTAGCCAAGATGGTCATAGACATGACCCCATGTTCTGGGTGTCCCTAAACCTCTGACTGCCAGAAGCTGGGACTGAACGAGAGGGGATGCATCACTCAATAATTGCCAAGTTCTGTTCACTCTTTCTAAAGCATCTGGCTCTGATCGCTGTCAGAAGGCAGGATACTGGGCTAGATGGACTATTGGTCTGACCCAGTAGAGCCATTCTTATGTTCTTAATATTACACCAATTTCTTTGTTTCAAAGCACTGAGAGGGAATGTTCAGCCATTACGCCCACCTCTCATCTGTTATCCAGAAGATGTTCCAGGCATGTCCCCTTTAGCAAGGGAGTACTCTGTTCGTGCCCTGTCTGTGGGAGAAGGAAAGGTTGCTGTCCTTCCTTTTAAAACACTCAGGTTTTTTTATTTTGTTTGGATTGTGGTTCTCTGCAGAGCTCCAAGCCAACGGTGCCCAAATTTTGTCCAGCTGAGGCCTATTCTAGGGTCTAGGAACTGCCCCCACAGAACAGACAATGAAAGAGATTTCCGCCATGCCACCCTTGTCTGTAATACGGAGGTGGGACCTGTGGAGACTATAGGTGCCAGTGTGCTGTGCTCCACGGGGATCTGAGTGAACGGTCCAGGACTGGCCTCAAGCCCCACACACTACTTAGCCCCGTGGACCACCTCACTCTGAAACTTCACGGGCTAGCCCTGTCTTCCTCTCCAGTAGTAAAGGGGCAGGGAATAATTCACTCCTTTGCCTCTCCCAGCAGTGGGACCACAGGAGTAGCAAGACCTGACTTGCACACAGGCTCATTGTGAAACTCAGGGCTTCATTTATTTCCCCCTCGGAAATTTGGGGCCCCATATATTGTAGCTCTGACCCTGCCAGGACTTGCAGTCATAGGGGCTGCTCCTCTCTGTTGAGGAGGAGGCTGTGTTGTAGAATGCTTAGGTTGGCACATGGCTATTAGGCCGCGCTCTGGCCACCAGTGTGTTGTGCTGTCCCAGCTGGTGCCATCCCTGTGGCAGGACACCTGCCCTGTCTCCTGAGGTCCTGTGCGCTGCCATGGAGCGATCATGGGCATGCCCTGGTTGTGACTGTACCTGCATCCCCCATGAACGTGTATGTGTGTGCTGCAGGTGCGACCCCAGCAGTCCGTACATCCACCCAGTCGGCTGGTGTCAGGCACATGGGAAACCCCTCACTCCTCCTCAAGGTGAGTACGCAGCCAGAGTCCGTATCCCAGGCTGTCGCTGGCTTCCGTGAGCTGAACCCTAGAGAACTCCCACTGTGGTATATTAAGCACACTTGGGACGTCGCGCTAACGCCCTGACTTAGCTGAAGGCTGGGGGAGTTTTGCTTCAGTAATAAGGAACTCAGGATTTTACCCATGGGAGTTTTTTTAAAATAAGGACAGGCCTTGAGGCTGCTGCCAGCAATCCCTCATGTGTTATTTCTCACTTTCCCAACACAGAACACACCCAGCTCCTTCTAAGGATTCTGGGTAGTGTAGTCCAACAGGCATTTCCTGTACCAAGAAGTACTATAATGAGAACTACCACTAGAGGGCACTCAAAACACCATGTTTTACCCTCCCGCCACAGCCAGCTGGAGCAAGGGGAAGGGGAGGAGCTGAAAAAACCCTGCCCTGGATTTATCTGTGATAGTCCACGTGCAGTGTGCTGGTTCTGTCAGGCCTGTCAGTGAGTTAAAGGAGAGCCCAAGCTGTCGGACGCTGGCACAGGTGTCACTCACTAACATGTCCCCTCCCAGAAGTGGACTTTGGGGTGCAGAAGGAATTGACACACATCCAGGAGTTTCCAGAGTTCGCTCCGGTACCAGTGCAGACCAAATGTTGCACTGGTCCCTTGCGGGAGCAGGGAATTGTGAGACACCCCCAGAGGAGAAGCCACTCAACCTGTTCATGTTTTCCTGTCCAGACTATCCTGATCCTGACAGCTTCAACTGGGAAAAATACCTGATGGAAACCGGAGCATCTGCAGTGCCAGCTTGGGCCTTTAAAGTGGTGAGTGCTGGGGCCTGGCCCTGCTGCTGGCTCTGCCGGTGCAGTCACGAGCCAGTGGGCACTGGGCTTCTGGAGAGACTGCCATTCCCATGTGGGTCTTTAAAGTGGCATCTGACATAGGCACTCCCTCATATAGAGTCTCAGCCATGCTGGCATGGGCCATTAAAGCAGGGGTGCTGTGCCTGGGCCCCCTGCAGACACTGGATTTGAATTCACGCTCCAGATCTCTTATTTGGAAACTGGGCCTGTGCCTTGTGAGGTTTGCCTGGTGGGCTGAGCCACAGAAACCATTGCCACATGGTTCCCCACCTACAGTGTGATATCCCCAGCAAGCCAGACTGCCTAACTAGGCCTGTGTTTGGGCTTTGCTTTCTCTCCAAAGGCTATGAACAATGTAACTGCCAGCAGTCACAAGTTACCACCCAGCTTTTTCTAAGCAAGCCCATTTATTCTTAACGTGGGAGCATTATAGAGAAAACATATTAAAAACAATAGAAGTTCCTATATCCATGCTAAAAGCTTACCAGAGATCACCCATCAATCTTATGGAGTCTCAGGAGGCCAAAGTCCATCCAACCCTTGCTGGGAAGGATTGGGGCCCGCTTGGACAGAGGGTCCTGTTCATTCGCTGGATCAGAAAGAAGGCCCTGAGTCTTGGATAAACAGCCTGCATTTATCCAAGTCCTTTCTCTGTTGGTCTCTGGATATTCTACTTTGACCCAGTATTTGTGAGCCTCTCCAGGTGGTGGCAGCTCTCTGGAAGTGTAACAACCTGAGTGAATTTGGCCCAATCACCCACCTCTGTTTGTTAGTTCCTGGAGGACTGTGGCCCCCCTCCTCCGTGGAATTACAGACTATCGCTGTCCCACAATGATACTGTGACACCCTGCTGGGGTTCTCAAAACTGTGAGCTACTATGTCACCCTCTCAGCCTCAGTAACTGAGAGCTTTGCTGCTGCTAAGCTATGTGTCAGCTCCCTGCCAAACCAGGTTGTCTGCCCTGCCAGCAAACAATTCAGGTCTCTGCAAGTCCAAACCTTTCCTAGCAGGAAACAATCGGTGAACTCCAATTCCCGAGTTCTTCAGAGACGTCTTTCTGCAGCGCACAGCCCCTTCTCACTGTAACACTCGCAAAACCTTGTCAAGTTCACTGCTCCTTTCAAGAGACAGTACAAAGCAGCTTATTAATGTAACTGGAGTTGACAGACCCTTTGCTCCAATCGCAGCACTGCGTTGGCTTACAGTAAAAGTAAAACAAGTTTATTAACACAAGGACAGAGGTTTCCGTGTTACCAAGTAGAAGGCATTGAGACAGAAAGGGTTACAAACAAAAGTAAAAACACACCCCTAAGATTGAATCTTGGCTTAACCAACTAGAGTCTTTTTGTTCAAAGAAGTTTTTATCATCACAGTGATTCTTCCAGCATGGCTGGCCTGTTCTTTAGCCACACACGGCGCTCAAAGCACTTGGTGTCTTTGATTCCTCTGGTGAAGGATAACTATGGGGTTTTCTCCGCTCCTTATTATAGTAAACCATTGTAATGTAAACCATTGTAATGTATTCTTTGAAAAGTAAACCCAGATACCTTTCTCTCTCCTGCAGGGGTGTAGACACCATGGTGTCTTCTCCCACACTTGTTAGCTTGATAGCTTTGTTTACTTTAGATATAATTTGTACCTTCATTGTCTGTGCCTGACAACCAGGCTGGTCAGACAGGCAAATACACATTCCTTTCTCTAGGGCAGACTGGGCGTATGCAGTGCTTGTCAAACACATTTTAAGAACCTAGTTTTAGCACATATTTATGACTCTTTGTGCGTACCCCATACATACACCACACAACAGTGTTACCAGTTTGTATGTGGTACCTCATGTGACATCTTTTAGATACAGGTTTTGACAACAGCGTTTTAGGTGCAGTAAGCATGTCAGGCCTGAGGAGAGTTGCTGATGCAGAGTAGTGAACCACCAATGGCCCTCTGTCACAGATACATAATGCAGTACGATTTCCCAGAGATATTGCAGGAAATTGCCATTGTCCTCTCTGTTCACCTCATTAAGCTCCGCGGCCTCTAAAACCAGAAGGTCTGTGGCTGTGGGCTGGCTTACACTGAAAAGCTACGTCTCTCTGGGATGTGAAAAATCCACGCTCCTGAGTGACGTAGTTAAGCCAACCTAACCCCCATTGACCTAGCTACTGCCTCTCAGGGAGGTGGAATACCTACAGCAATGGTGACCCCTTTCTGTCTACAGCGTGCGGTAAATGTAGTTGTAGCTGTGGCCCTTTAGTTTTTTTAAGTGTAGACGTAGCCTGTGATGGCAAGTGTGTTGGAGAGAAGCAGGGGGCGATCAGAGCTCCGTGATGGATGTGGCAGACCCCACCCACAAGGAGGGAGGGTTTGGGGGAGGTATACAGAGAGTGAGAGTGAAGGAAATAGGAGCTTGTGGGCTGCCCTTTGACCCTCTGCACTCTCTGCCCCAGCGGCCACCCCACAGCTTTCTGGCCAACATGAAGCTGGAGGCGGTGGACAGGCGGACTCCCTCCCTCATCCGCGTGGCCAGCGTGGAGGACGTGGAGGATTACCGGATAAAGGTGGGTTTCCTGCTTTCTGCTTGGTGCCTGTGCTTAACTGCCCCTGTAGCTTGCTCCTGCCCACCCCCATCTTATAGTGACTGATAGAAAGATTTCAGTGCAAAATACATGTGTGTGCGTGTGTGGGCCAGCCAACCAGCTTGCTTGCCCCCTTCCCCCCCCCACCCCCGTGGGGAATCTCGGGCTTTTCTCTTCCCAGGAGCAGACCCAGATTAAGGCACCACCACATGAGGACCTCTGTGACCCTGCTCCCATCCCTCCTTGGTGTGGCAGCAAGTTTAGGATGAATGGGGGCAGTTCACACCTCTTGGAGTGATTGTTTCAAGCTCTCTGCAGACTCTGGGGCACATCTGTTACACTGGGTACATTTTCATCATCCAAGAGGCTAGAAATGAAAGCTGATATTCTGATATTCTCACATGACTCCAGGAGCTGGGGCCCGGAGCACAGCCCTCCAGTGCCTCTGTTTTAATCCCACCCTGCCAAGAAGTCCACGTGGGTTTAATACTCATTAGAGGGGGACTGTGATGGTTAAACAGTGACCTGTCACCTTGTCTCCTCAGGTCCATTTTGATGGCTGGAGTCATGTCTACGATTTCTGGATCGATGCGGATCATCCAGATATCCACCCCGTGGGATGGTGCTCAAGAACTGGACACCCGCTGCAGCCTCCTCTCAGTAAGTACCGGTGCCGATGCCAGTGCTGTCACCGCGGCCCCATCCTGCTGGCGCTGTGCCTGAGGCCTCACCCTGGGGGTGTTTGCTCTGACATCACCTGCCCGGTAAGTGCTAGAACCTGTAGCCACCCTGTGCTGTCCCTGCCCCCTGGGCCAGTGAGCACACTGACGCCGTGAGCAGTGCAGGAATACCCCCTCCCCAGCGCGATGCCAGCAGAGCGGGGCTGGTATCCGAACGGACACCAGCTGCACCCACTGTGCACCCCTCTCAATGGGAGCTGGCACCAGCATGCCACACGGCAAATCTCATAGCCCCACACCGCCCTGTGACGGCAGTGGGTGTTTTGTCAATGGACCGAATCTGCAGTGGTGCCATTGAAGTCAATGGACTTACTCCAGCATTACACCACTGTCAGTGAGAGCAGAATCTGGACCGTTGGCTCCAATGGAAGCAAGATCAAGCCCTCCGTGTGTATTGGTCCCTGCGCTGATCCCAGCAGGTTTTTATTTTTACCGCCAGTAGCAGTAACAACCCTTGGCACCTCCACACCCAGCAGATCTGCTCCCTGCATGCCTGCAACCTGTCAGTTGGCTCTGGGGCAGACCCTGGGCACAGCTCCCTGAGCTCGGTGTGAGTTCCAGCAGAGGAGGGAGCGAAAGATTGGGCCCAGATGGGGGTTCGGTACTCTCAGCACTGCACAGATAGCACCACTAGGGGCTGTGAGGCCTGGGATCTTTTGCAGAGCTAAGAGCTGTCTCAGCTGCAGGCTGGCTGCCAGAAGCAGGGAAAGCCCTGGCTGGAGTTCCAGAGGAGCGCTCCAACTTGCAGAGCCAGCAGTCTTTAAAATCAGCGTGTTCACCAAGCACCTATGGTGGGAAGTGCTGGCACCTGGCAGCTTCGTTGCTAGCCTGAGGTAGCAGGTGGGTCTCCGAACCCATGACCACATCTCTCCTGTCTCTCGTTTGCTCTAGGGCCAAAGGAACCAGCCGCTTCTGCCCACGGGGGCTGCCCTACCTTGGGTTGCAAGAGCATCCCTCATACCAAAGGCTCCAAGTACAGCTTTCACCACAGGTGAGCTCCCCACAGGCAGCCCAGGGGTCAGTCCAGGGCTCCTGCTCTGCTGCTGCAGGAGGCTGCAGCCCAGCTGGGCCGGCAGCGGGCCGTGGGAGCAGCAACTGGGGGCTCTTCTGTGCAGCTGCAGACCTGTGCCCCGTGGAGCCCCCCAGAGCTCAGAAGCCCCCACCTGGCTATGGGTCCTCTGGGCTCCAGATCCACGAGTCCACAGATCCACCTGACCCCTCCCACCCAGCTGGCAGCCCTCCCTTCCGTCCCACTTGGTGCTACCCCAGCTTAAGGCAACCCCTTCTCTCCTCCTTCTGGGCCCAGAGAAACAAGAGCAGACAGACCCCGTAGCTGCAGGGAGCAGGGGTAGCATGTGCTAAATTAACCCCCCGGGGTGTGTATTCCATGTGCTGGACCTGCCCCCGTCTGCTGCTGGAAGCCCACATACAGTGGAGAAGCCTAGTGGGGCTGGAAAAGCCCCGTGTGCACCGGGAATCCCACCAGTGGCAGCCTCGTGGTCCTGCACCCTGCCAGGCAGCTTTAGGTACCACATCATATCTGTAGCCTGGCTGATGAGGCAGGGCATTACTGGGGAGCTTAGCCCTCTGTTGCAGAAGCTGAAATCAGTGAGCACTATAAAGCACTGTAGGTTTATTGAGATGTAGCAATAAACTTCCTTATGCCCTTTCAAATGGTTTTCTGGCCCATTCTCCTGGGACTTCTAAGAGGCTCCCATTGAATCAGGAATGGTGGGAGCCCGGCCCCTGCACTGCAGCCAAACCCCTGCACTGCAGCATAGAACCAGAGCAGCGGGAGAGGTATGCTGCAAAGCCACAAGTCATGAGGAACTCAGATCTTCCAGCCCCTGAGGATTTCCCTAGCCCCAGCCCATTAGCTGATCCCCTGAGACCTCGCCCCTGCTCACTCCACTGGCTTTGGAGCCTAAGGAGTTGTCTGGGTAGTGGGGAGGAGTAGAGATGGTATGACCCCCTGGTGCCTGTGACCTGCTCAGCGAGTGCCGTGCAGTGCCAGGGTATTCCCATGGGAAGTGTGATGCTGTTAATGAGGCATGGGGGTTATTTCAGCCTGTGCAGGCTACAGGGGACCTGTCAGTTAAGCAGCATGCCCATGTGACTGGAGTCCTGAGGGATTTGTGCAGGGAACTTTGCCCTTCTTATCCATCAAGCACTCTCTGAGTGCCCAGGGCTGAGGCTGTTTGGTGGGGCAGAGATGGGCTAACGAGCAGCATGGGGAGCAGCAGGGCTCCTGTCTTGTGCTCTGCCCATCTCTCTCCAGGGCTGGTCCCCATTTAAAGTGCCTCTTCTGAGTGTAACTCCCCACTTACCCTCTGTTCTCCAGGAAGTGTCCAACACCAGGCTGTGACGGCTCCGGACACGTGACAGGGAGATTCACGGCTCACTACTGCCTCTCAGGGTGCCCCTTGGCAGAGAAGAACCAGGGGAGGCTCAAGGCCGATCTCTCAGACACTGAGGCCTCGGCCCGCAAGAGGAACCTGATCGGCTTCTCTCAGCGAAAGAAATCCCGACACCACGGAAGGTAGGGAGAGCGCAGAAAAGAAGCCTGGCCCAGCGGAACAGACAGCCTCGCACAGAGGAGCATCTGTGTGACCCCCTGGTTTAGTGAGACTTTGTCCTGCTCTGTGGCTGGCCAACAGAGAATGGCCACCTGCCTGAACCAAACTGTACCATAGAATCTCTGTGGATAATAATTCCATGCTCGAATAATAAGAATATAGCAGTAGGGATATATTACCAAACACTTGACCAGGATGGTGATAGTAACTGTGAAATGCTCAGGGAGTTTAGAGAGGCTATTAAAACAAAAAACTCAGTAATAATGGGGGATTTCAGCTATCCCCATATTGACTGGGTACATGTCACTTCAGGATGGGATGCAGAGATAAAGTTTCTTGACACCTTAAATGACTGCTTCTTGGAGCAGCTAGTCCTGGAACCCACAAGAGGACTGGCAATTCTTGATTTAGTCCTAAGTGGAGCACAGGATCAGGTCCAAGTGGTGAATATAGCTGGACTGCTTAGTAATAGTGACCATAATATAGTTAAATTTAACATCCCTGTGGTGGGGAAAAAACCCACAGCGACCCAATATGTAGCATTTAATTTCAGAAAGGGGAACTACACAAAAATGAGGAGGTTAGTGAAACAGAAATTAAAAGGTACAGCACCAAAAGTAAAATCCCTGCAAGCTGCATGGATACCTTTTAAAGACACCATAATAGAGGCTCAACTTAAATGTATACCCCAAATTAAAAATACATAGTAAGAGAACCAAAAAAGAGCCACTGTGGCTAAACAACAAAGTAAAAGAAGCAGTGGGAGGCAAAAAGGCAACCTTTAAAAAGTGGAAGTTAAATTCTAGTGAGGAAAATAGAAAGGAGCATAAACTCTGGCAAACGAAGTGTAAAAATATAATTAGGAAGGCCAAAAAAGAATTTGAAGAACAGCTGAAGACTCAAAAAGTAATAGCAAAAATGTTTTTAAGTACATCAGAAGCAGGAAGTCTGCTAAACAACCAGCGGAGCCACTGGACGATCGAGATGCTAAAGGAGCGAGCACGCAAGGATGATAAGGCCATTGCAGAGAGACTAAATGAATTCTTTGCATCCGTCTTCACAGTTGAGGATGTGAGGGAGATTCCCAGACCTGAGCCATTCTTTTTAGGTGACAAATCTGAGGAACTGTCCCAGATTAAGGTGTCATTAGAGGAGGTTTTGGAACAAATTGATAAATTAAACAGTAATAAGTCACCAGGACCAGATGGTATTCACCCAAGAGTTCTGAAGGAACTGAAATGTGAAATTGCAGAACTATTAACTGTTGTTTGTAACCTATCATTTAAATTAGCGTCTGTACCAAATGACTGGAGGATAGCTAATGTGATACCAATTTTTAAAAAGGGCTCCAGAGGCGATCCCAGCAATAACAGGCTAGTAAGCTAGACTTCAGTATTGGACAAACTAGTTGAAACTATAATAAAGAACAAAATTTTCAGACACATAGATGAATATAACTTGTTGGAGAAGAGTCAACTTGTTGGGGAAGAGTCAACATGGTTTTTGTAAAGGGAAATCATGCCTCCCCAATCTACTGGAATTCATTGAAGGGGTCAACAAGCATGTGGACAAGGGGGATACAGTGGATATAGTGTACTTAGATTTTCAGAAAGCCTTTGACAAGGTCCCTCACCAAAGGCTCTTAAGCAAAGTAAACTGTCATGGGATAAGAGGGAAGGTCCTCTCGTGGATTGGTAACTGGTTAAAAGATAGGAAACAAAGGGTGAGAATAAATGGTCAGTTTTCAGAATGGAGGGGTAAATAGTGGTGTCCCCCAGGGGTCTGTTCTGGGACTAGTCCCATTCAACATATTCATAAATGATCTGGAAAAAGGGGTAAACAGTGAGGTGGCAAAAGTTGCGGATGATACAGAATTACTCAAGATAGTTAAATCCCAGGCAGACTGTGAAGAGCTACAAAAGGATCTCTCAAAACTGGGTGATTGGGCAACAAAATGGCAGATGAAATTCCATGTTGATAAATGCAAAGTAATGCACATTGGAAAGCATAATCCCAACTATACATATAAAATGATGGGGTCTAAATTAGCTGTTACCACTCAAGAAAGAGATCTTGGAGTCATTGTGGATAGTTCTCTGAAAACATTTACTCAATGTGCAGCGGCAGTCAAAAAAGCGAACAGAATGTTAGGAATCATTAAGAAAGGGATAGATAATAAGGCATAAAATATCATATTACCTCTATGTAAATCCATGGTACACCCACATCTTGAATACTGCGTGCAGGTGTGGTTGCCCCATTTCTAAAAAGATATATTGGAATTGGAAAAGGTTCGGAAAAGGGCAACAAAAATGATTAGGCGTATGGAACGGCTGCCATATGAGGAGAGATTAACAAGACTGGGACTTTTCAGCTTGGAAAAGAGATGACCAAGGGGGGATATGATAGAGGTCTATAAAATCATGACTGATGTGGAGAAAGTAAATGAGGAAGTATTATTTACTTTTTCTCATAACACACGAACCAGGGGTCACCAAATGAAATGAATAGGCAGCAGGTTTAAAACAAATAAAAGGAAGTATTTCTTCACACAATACACAGTCAACCTGTGGAACTCTTTGCCAGAGGATGTTGTGAAGGCCAAGACTATAAGAGAGTTCAAAAAAGAACTAGATACATTCATGGAGGATCGGTCCATCAGTGGTTATTAGCCAGGATGAGCAGGGATGGTATCCCTAGCCTCTGTTTGCCAGAAGCTGGGAATGGGCAACAGGGAATGGAGCACTTGATGATTACCTGTTTTGTTCATTCCCTCTGGGGCACCTGGCATTGGCCACTGTTGAAAGACAGAATACTGGGCTAGATGGTCTGACCCAGTATGACCATTCTGATATTCTTATGTTGCTCTTATGAGAGGCAGCACAGCCCACTGGACAAGGCACTGGGCTGAGTGATGGGTTCTATCCCTGGCTTTGCTGGTGACTTTGGGCACCTCTATGTGCTTCAGTTTCTCCTCCTGCTCTTTGTCTGTTTCATCTGCTTTGACTGGCAACTTTTTTGGGCAGGGACTCCCTCCCGCAGTGTGTTTGTACGGACTGTGGGATCCTCCCCTCAGGTGGGGCTTGAGGGAGCTATTGTAATGCTGCTCCTGACTAATGGAGTTAGTCCTTTAGCTCAGGGGGGAGAAAACTATGCTTTGGAGTTAGGCTATGTCTACATTTGCATGCCTCCCTGGATCATAGTCCAGGTACCGCTAGCACATGTACCCGTGCCGAGTGACCACATGTGCTGTGCCGAGCGTGAGTGTATTCTGTGCACAGGCATATACTGGCATCCACATGGCCCTTTTTCAGTATGCGATGATAGCACTACTATTGCAGGGGTGAAGGACAGGAGACATTTTGGGAAACTGCCTTGCTGGTACTGTATGCTACCTTCACACGTTTGGCATCAGCAGCTCCCAGTTATCTCTCCCTTCTGCCTAACTGCACTGAAGAAATGAAGGAAGTCTATGAAGATATTGTTCTGCTCCTGCTGACAAAAGTTCATGTAGTCCAGTACTGGCTATTGGACAGAATGTGTCCAGAAAAATTGAAGACGATAGATAGATACATAGGTGACCGAGAGGGTGAAGGAAAATCCACTTGGTCCCATAGAATAGTTGTATTGAATGGCAGGATAGCAATGGAATGCCCATGAGTGGGCTACTGCTTCTGGTCCCGGAGAACCAGCACAATGTGGTGGGACCACATTGTTTTGGAAACCTGGGATGATGACCAGTGGCTGCAGAACTTCCGAATGAAGAAGCAGAGCTTCATGGAGTTGTACAAGCAGCTCACACCCACCTTCCACTGCCAGATCTCTCATTTTCAGAAAACCATACCAGTACAGAACCGGGTGGCTATTGCCCTTTTGTAAGCTGACGACACCTGCCAGCTATCGTTCAGTTGTAAAAGAGTCTGGAGTTGGGAAGTCACCTGTCAGGGTGGTGATTTTACAGGTTTGCCAAGATAGCAATACTATAATCTACACACAGGCAGTTGCCATAACCAAAGTCCCTGAAATTATAGTGGGATTTCAGAGGAGGAGGTTTCTGAAATGTGCAGGGGCCATTAATGGAACACATCCCAATCCTTTGACCACCAAAAAGGGTCAGTGAATACGTGAACCATAAAGGTTACTATTCACAATTCTCCAAGGCTTAGTGGAAGACCAACCTTGGACTCACGGGAAAGGTTCACGACACAAGGATGCTCTGGAGATCGGAATTGTACCATGGGGAGAAGAAGGGACTCTATTCCCCTGAAACAATGTGCTTCTTGCCCCCCATTCCTCATGTACTTGCTTCTAATGTGGCTCAGGAAGCTGTACCCCAACGTTTCCAATCCAAGAAAAAGGAAATTCAACTGTAGACTGAGTAGCTGCAGAATGATGGTGGAGTGCACCCTTGGGCAGCAGAAAGCTCGTTGGTGATGCCTGCAAACCTGTCTGGATGCCAATGAAGCCAACACAGTTTGCATTATTGTAGAGTGCTGTGCCTAGCATAACATGTGAGGCCAAAGGGGAATACTTCCAGAACAAGTGGGCACAGGACAGATCTGGCTCACAAAGCCTGTACAGGCAGCTGGCACCCACCTATGTGCACACTGCTCCTAGTTCCTGGCGGGCAAAGAAAATTCATGATGCTGTTTGCTCGTACATTGTGGATCAGCATAGAGCCAGAAGGTGACTTGGGACTGGGCCGAGGGACACTATTGTGATGCTATGGCGCTGCTGGAAAAGCTCAGTAGAGCATTGCCACATACTGGTATTTTGACATACCTTGGTGGATTGGGATCCCCTGCAGCTGATAGTGACTAACTGAAAGCAGAAAATTGGGTGAGGGCGCTCAAGGTTAACACCTCTGGCTGTGGTTTTGTGCTGCAGAGAATGTAATCATTGAGCAATGTTTTGTTCTATGTCCCGGTGCTTAATGGGGAGTAATTAAGCATGGTTAAAGTCGTTTGAAAACAGTTCTGTATGGGTTTTGGGAGGGGCTTCACACATTTCTTCTTCACAATGTTTTCTGACACCATTGCTCACAGTACTTATCCAGTGCTATGCATGAGTACACACATGGCTGCCAGTGGTGACGATTTGTTGGAGGGTGGGGATGGAGGGTGGTAAAAGCTCTGTTCAGTGTCATGTATCTTCACTGTTCATTTCCTTTTGTATTGTCTATTAAATCATTAACTAAAACACCTTTTATGGCTGTTAATTTATTTTCTGGTTTTCATTCCGGTGCTTTGGACAGCAACAGTTATTTCACAGCTTAGGTCATTGCCCTTGAACTGTGTTGTGGTTGTTTTTTGTTTTAACATTAGGAAATACATGGCTGTGGGGGGCGGGGGGAAAGAGTGGCGGGGACAGCATTCATTGTATTTCTTTGGCACCACACACTTAAAGAAGTCACCAGTCATGTGCTGTGAATCCTGCTGACCCATCCCTAACGTGTGGGAAATATCATGTTTGATCATACTCGGAAAGCAAGGTGCACACATGAGTGATGTGAACAGTAACTTTTGCTTGCAAACATACATCGAATGTAGGGTTAAAACAGTTTGTAACAGTAACAAATGAACCAGAAATAGGTAAAATCTCCTGCAAGGGGGCAAACATCAGTGTCTATGGGAGTCTCTTTCCCCTCCCCCTGACAAGGAGGGAACGGCTGCACAATATCGTGTGGGGGGACAAACAGGGACGTCTCCTGCATGGGGTTGGGGGACTGAATGCAGGCTGGGCTACAGGGACTGGATCAGGCTCATGGTTCCCCTCCTGCTTGCTCTCGGGGTTCCCCTGTGAGAGGGTTTGGGTGTCAGTGGAGGATGTTGTGCCCCACGTCCAGCACACTCCTCCCTGTCAGGGGCAGCTGGGATTCACCACCTCAGCAGCAGCCTGGGTGGCAGATGGAGGAGGAGTGCTGCCTGTTCCTGAGAGGAGCAGCAGCCAGGGTGGCAGGCCCCAAAAGCTTTCCCCCACCAGTTGTACCCGTGGCTGTATGAGTGCGTGGTCCCATTCTCCCTGGGCATTGCTCCCCCTCCGTGAACTGATTTGTCTGTGCCTCCTCCCGCCTAAGAGCCTGCTCCTCCCTTGCACAAAGAACTCGAAGTGCTGCTGACACCTTCTGTCAGTGCCAATGAGCAGGTCCTCCAGGGTCCTTCTCTCCCTGCCTCTGCTCCTCCTGCTGGAACGGGCTCCCTATAGAATGTCCTGGCACATCAAAGACAAGGACAGCGTCCCATTTCATTTCTCCTTTTGAAGGAGCCTCCAGAATCCCCCCACATATTGTAGCTCTGCTGCCGAAGGCCACAATATTGATACTTGTAAGGATCCCAGGAACGCTACTGTCACAGCCTCCTTCCGTCAGACAGCGTTTGCAGCCCACGAGGAAGGAGCTGAGGGCAGAAATGTTAAGATTACCTGCAGTACTGTTGTTCAAATTGACAGTGCAACAATGGGCTGGTTGGGGTGGGGTTCGGTTCCTTTCAGGGGTTACATTCCTAGTTACCTCTTTTCCTCTTTAATGGCTGGCCATCATCTGGAGAATTTAGCAGCATTCAAGACACTGGAATGGAAAAGAGAGAAGGGGCTTTTCAGTCTCGTGGAGGAAACCTGGCCATCTGTGACAGAGAGATGCTTCTGTTAATGGTCACCCCTCTACATAATGCTGAGTGGAGGAGTCTGGTGAGCTCCGAAGGTGGACCAAGCACATTTGTCCTGCCACTAAATCTGAAGAACCACCTTGAATTTCTGCTACACCAGAATTTTTCTGAATTATGCTTAAAGGCCTGGGAGGCAATTGACTGACTGCATTCTCAGCTAGCAGATTGAGCTCCCATGGAAGAGGAACAGAGAACCACAGAAAACATCCATCCAACCCCTAACCTTCTCACCTTGCCAGCAAGTCCGGCCCCTGTGTCCAGCAAACACCATTGAAAGGCGCAGGGAAACAGTCGCAAGTGTATATTCTTCCCTAAACTTTTGGATTAACACTGCATGCCAGTTGCCTCTCCACTGCTGAGGGATAGGACGCTGTGTTTGTGGAACCACAAGAGCAGATGCTTCACCCACTCGTGCTTCTCCTGGCTACTTCAGAGAGACTTTGCATGAGGAGTTAGAGTAACAGCCGTGTTAGTCTGTATTCGCAAAAAGAAAAGGAGTACTTGTGGCACCTTAGAGACTAAATAAATTGGTTAGTCGCTAAGGTGCCACAAGTACTCCTTTTCTTTTTGCATGAGGAGAGACCTGGGGACAGTAATAAATATTTGCAATGGACACAGGGAGAATGGACCGCTTTGACTTTCCTCGGTCAGAAAAATGGTTCCTTTTCCCTTCCTGGACCTAGGCGGGCCACCACCCAAGCCACCAACCACCCCACCCCCTTCTGCACGACACCCATTTGCAAGAAGGAAAGAGAGAGGGAGGGGTGTTTTGGAGGTCTTTGAGCAATCATAAATGTCATAAAACTGTTCTGTTCCCTTCCCCCTCAGTCCACGTGGCCCAGGGACTATCGCTGTTCAGAGTGCTGACTGAGAAATGCACAGACACGGGGCACAGTGACTGCTTGTTAATAATCTGTTATAGCTCCCACTACATGCTTTAACTGGTTCATGGCATTTCAGTAAAATCATTGATTTGCAGCTCTGCCTCGTTCAGGAGCCATATGGGGTGCAGCAGGACAGATGAGGGGCCGCCTTCAGGCATGTGTTTCTGGAGCAAGAGGGGATATTTCCAGGGAGCGTGGGGATTTATTCGCAAAAAGAAAAGGAGTACTTGTGGCACCTTAGAGACTAACCAATTTATCTGAGCATGAGCTTTCGTGAGCTACAGCTCACTTCTGCAGTTTCCACAGTATGCATCCGATGAAGACATTATATACACAGGTTTCAGAGTAACAGCCGTGTTAGTCTGTATTCGCAAAAAGAAAAGGAGTACTTGTGGCACCTTAGAGACTAACCAATTTATTTGAGCATGAGCTTTCGTGAGCTACAGCTCACTTCATCGGATGTATCCACAGTATGCATCAAGCCACAAGTACTCCTTTTCTTTTTATTATATACACAGAGACCATGAAACAATACCTCCTCCCACCCCGCTCTCCTGCTGGTAATAGCTTATCTAAAGTGATCACTCTCCTTACAATGTGTATGACAATCAAGTTGGGCCATTTCCAGCACAAATCCAGGTTTTCTCACCCTCCGCCCCCCACCCCCCAAACTCACTCTCCTGCTGGTAATAGCCTATCCAAAGTGACCACTCTCTTTACAATGTGTATGATAATCAAGGTGGGCCATTTCCAGCACAAATCCAGGTTTTCTCACCCCCCCACCCCAAAACCCACACACACAAACTCACTCTCCTGCTGGTAATAGCTTATCCAAAGTGACCACTCTCCCTACAATGTGCATGATAATCAAGGTGGGCCATTTCCAGCACAAATCCAGGTTTTCTCACCCTCCCCCCCACCACACACAAACTCACTCTCCTGCTGGCAATAGCTCATCCAAACCGACCACTGTCCTTACAATGTGTATGATAATCAAGGTGGGCCATTTCCAGCATAAATCCAAGTTTAACCAGAATGTCTGAGGGGGGGGTGTTAGGAAAAAACAAGGGGAAATAGGCTACCTTTCATAATGACTTAGCCACTCCCAGTCTCTGTTTAAGCCTAAATTAATATTATCCAATTTGCAAATTAATTCCAATTCAGCAGTTTCTCACTGGAGTCTGGATTTGAAGTTTTTTTGTTGTAAGATAGCGACTTTCATGTCTGTAATTGCTTGACCAGAGAGATTGAAGTGTTCTCCGACTGGTTTATGAATGTTATAATTCTTGACATCTGATTTGTGTCCATTTATTCTTTTGCGTAGAGACTGTCCAGTTTGACCAGTGTACATGGCAGAGGGGCATTGCTGGCACATGATGGCATATATCACATTGGTGGATGTGCAGGTGAACGAGCCTCTGATAGTGTGGCTGATGTTATTAGGCCCTGTGATGGTGTCCCCTGAATAGATATGTGGGCAGAGTTGGCAACGGGCTTTGTTGCAAGGATAGGTTCCTGGGTTAGTGGTTCTGTTGTGTGGTATGTGGTTGTTGGTGAGTATTTGCTTCAGGTTGGGGGGCTGTCTGTAGGCAAGGACTGGCCTGTCTCCCAAGATTTGTGAGAGTGTTGAGTCATCCTTCAGGATAGGTTGTAGATCCTTAATAATGCGTTGGAGGGGTTTTAGTTGAGGGCTGAAGGTGACGGCTAATGGTATTCTGTTATTTTCTTTGTTAGGCCTGTCCTGTAGTAGGTGACTTCTGGGAACTCTTCTGGCTCTATCAATCTGTTTCTTCACTTCTGCAGGTGGGTATTGTAGTTGTAAGAATGCTTGATAGAGATCTTGTAGGTGTTTGTCTCTGTCTGAGGGGTTGGAGCAAATGGGGTTGTATCGCAGAGCTTGGCTGCAGACGATGGATCGTGTGGTGTGGTCAGGGTGAAAGCTGGAGGCATGTAGGTAGGAATAGCGGTCAGTAGGTTTCCGGTATAGGGTGGTGTTTATGTGACCATTGTTTATTAGCAATAAACTGTCGTGTCCAGGAAGTGGATCTCTTGTGTGGACTGGACCAGGCTGAGGTTGATGGTGGGATGGAAATTGTTGAAATCATGGTGGAATTCCTCAAGGGCTTCTTTTCCATGGGTCCAGATGATGAAGATGTCATCAATATAGCGCAAGTAGAATAGGGGCGTTAGGGGACGAGAGTTGAGGAAGCATTGTTCTAAATCAGCCATAAAAATGTTGGCATACTGTGGGGCCATACAGGTACCCATAGCAGTGCCGCTGATCTGAAGGTATACATTGTCCCCAAATGTAAAATAGTTATGGATAAGGACAAAGTCACAAAGTTCAGCCATCAGGTTAGCCGTGACATTATCGGGGATAGTGTTCTTGACGGCTTGTAGTCCATCTTTGTGTGGAATGTTGGTGTAGAGGCCATCATCCATAGTGGCCAGGATGGTGTTATCAGGAAGATCACCGATGGATTGTAGTTTCCTCAGGAAGTCAGTGGTGTCTCGAAGGTAGCTGGGAGTGCTGGTAGCGTAGGGCCTGAGGAGGGAGTCTACATAGCCAGACAATCCTGCTGTCAGGGTGCCAATGCCTGAGATGATGGGGTGCCCAGGATTTCCAGGTTTATGGATCTTGGGTAGAATATCCCAGGTCGGGGTTCCAGGGGTGTGTCTGTGCGGATTTGATCTTGTGCTTTTTCAGGAAGTTTCTTGAGCAAATGCTGTAGTTGCTTTTGGTAACTCTCAGTGGGATCAGAGGGTAATGGCTTGTAGAAAGTGGTGCTGGAGAGCTGCCGAGCAGCCTCTTGCTCATATTCCGACCTATCATGATGACAACAGCACCTCCTTTGTCAGCCTTTTTGATTATGATGTCAGAGTTGTTTCTGAGGCTGTGGATGGCATTGTGTTCTGCACAGCTGAGGTTATGGGGCAAGTGATGCTGCTTTTCCACAATTTCAGCCCGTGCATGTCGGCGGAAGCATTCTATGTAGAAGTCCAGTCTGCTGTTTCGACCTTCAGGAGGAGTCCACCTAGAATCCTTCTTTTTGTAATGTTGGTAGGGAGGCCTCTGTGGATTAGTATGTTGTTCAGAGGTATTTTGGAAATATTCCTTGAGTCGGAGACGTCGAAAATAGGATTCTAGGTCACCACAGAACTGTATCATGTTCGTGGGGGTGGAGGGGCAGAAGGAGAGGCCCCGAGATAGGACAGCTGCTTCTGCTGGGCTGAGAGTATAGTTGGATAGCTATTACCAGCAGGAGAGTGGGGTGGGAGGAGGTATTGTTTCATGGTCTCTGTGTATATAATGTCTTCTGCAGTTTCCACAGTATGCATCCAATGAAGTGAGCTGTAGCTCACGAAAGCTTATGCTCAAATAAATTTGTTAGTCTCTAAGGTGCCACAAGCACTCCTTTTCTTTTTGCGAATACAGACTAACACGGCTGTTACTCTGAAACCTGGGGATTTATTGTAATTTACCAGTCTCAGATTCTGGTTCCTTTCATGGCTCGGGGTCCCCCTCAGGCTGCTCAGGGGTCAAGGTGCAGAATCCCACACTCCTGTTCCTCCAGGTCTCCGGGACTTCCCCCGTGGTCCCTGCTGCCTCATTGCCTTGCCCCTCATCAGCTTCCCATTGTCTGAGGCCAGCAAAGCTGAGGAGGGGTCATGATTCAGTTCAGGCTCACTTCTCACAGACCCGGAGAGCACCCGGGCCAGCTCATCATAGCAGAGTCATGTGTTAGGGCCTCTCCTGGAGCAATTGTTGGAGTCCTTCACCCTTCAGTACAGGAGCCTGAGGGGCTTCATGTGCTCCTGGCACTGGGATGGAGTTTGGTGAATGCCGCCTCCGTGAAACCTTCCAGTAGAGGTGTGTGTTCCTGCTGATCCGGGTGAAGTCGTGGAGGGCGGTGTACTCTGACCACACATTGATCAGCACCCGCGTGTGCTCTGCAGACCATATTGCAGCTCTTGGAGCATAAGCCATGGTTGCCGGTGCTAATTAATACAATTTGAGGGAGAACTCATCTTAAGAGCTCAGCGCAGGTTGCTACTACCGCTGGCAACGGAGTTAGGGATCTTTAGATTTGGGAAAGGGTGAAGCAGCAAAGGTATCAATCCATGGTGGGAATGGGGCTGGTGGACCTGGTACACACCCCTTGTCCATGTGCACACTGGGCTGTAGAACAGGTCTGGGGCCATGCCACAGCACTGTCATGTACATACCCAGACTCCCCATTCGTGTTAGCTTTCCTGCACTACACTGTCCTTCAGGAACCTGCTTCAGATGTGGACAATAGCGGGTTATGGCACAACAATGCACATATAACCGTTATAATCACAAGTGTAGACATAGCCTTAGAAGTCCTTGGTTCGATACCTGCTAAGGGATTTGTACTGTGGTCGGTCATTTGACGGTGCTGTCCTCGCTGTGCCGACAGGTGGTTCAGTTAATGAACACACGCTGGTTCCTGCAGCACCTCTGAAATGGTAAAGCAGACAGCTTGCAAATAAATCCTCTCTCATCTTTCTAGAGGGCGACCTCCAAAGTATCGGAAGATCCAGCAGGAAGACTTCCAAAGTAAGCAGCTTTTCCCCATGCTGCTGTCTTTTCATGGAGTGGGGAGGGTCAGGGTGGCCTCAGGGCTTGGGAAGGGGTTAGAAAGATTTTGACCCCAATATCACCAGATTGGCCCAGGTCAGCAGCAAGCCTCAACACTGAAGGCTCTTTGGTGGCCTCTGTGCAATGAGTTGGTGAGCACTGGTCCATTTCCTGGTGGGCAGGTTGCATCACCACCAACAAAAAATCCAGCTCTGTTGGCAGTCTCAGCTGAGAGGCCAAAGAATGAGCCACCCTCATGGCTAGAGCCCAGGCGGCGGGACTGAGCAAGGCACATTGGCAAAGCAGTCTGGAGACGCTGCCACTGGGGCTGCTCCTGCTATCCCTGTTCTGTGGATGCAGAAAGCTTCGCTCTGCAGGGCTGCCAACCAGGCACTTGCCCAGGCAGTATGTTCATTCCAAGTCAGCAGGAGAGACTGGGAAGGATCCTGTGCTGAACCCGTGGGGGTGGCCTTGGAATGGCTGGTGTGCCTTGGCTGGACGGCCCTGGGATTGGAAATAGAGACCAAAGTGAAGATCAGGATGTGGGGCCAGGTCCGCAGGTGATGTAAATGGACATAGCTGTCCATGACTTCAGTGGGGCTACCCTGATTTCTACCAATGAAGAATGTGGCTCCTTCTGCATGTATACTGATTGTAAAATGCAACCCCGCACCTTGTAGCAGTGCCCCTTCACTGTAGTTGGCTGACATGAATGCTTACTGGCATCTTTGAATATATTCCCAGTCCAGCTCTTTTCTTTCCCTCTTTCTGCCCTGCAGTCCCCCCTCTTACCACCAGAGGGTTTGCCGATATTTCAGCATCTGACCAATATATCCAAATGTAGTGGAATGTTTTTTTAATCTTTCATGCCACAACCTGCAAGCTAATTCCATGCCATCCCTTTGTGCATTATCACTGTGAGCAGAATGAGCTGCTGAGTGGCCACTAGGGGACAATAGCAGCTTTTACAGCAAGAGCTGATCTGACAATGGCCATGCCTAGAGCCCTCCTCCAGAATTCTGAATGAGTGAAACAAATGAGATCACTGAACTCAGGAAAGTCCTTAGTAAACTCGTTTAGTGAGGGAAGAGACCAACCTTGGTAAAAACTTAAAGGGACAGAGTTCGGCATGAAATTCAGCTTTGGTTTGAAATGAAAGTTGGTGGGTGGGTGTTTGCAAAACGGACTGTTGAACAGAAGGGTTTTCATAATTAACAAAAAAAAAGTTCACGAAACCAACTTTTTGAATGTAAACATACCCCTGCCTCATGCTGGGAACCTACAACACAACAGCCAGGGTCTAGTGCAGGAAAAGCAGAAAGTGACACCAGCTATAAACAGAAAGTGAAACTGACCAGTCTAGTGTCACAGCCCAAATCTACTGTAAGTAAAATGCAAAAGGTAAATCAGATCTTTAAATTCTTCTCAGTTTAACTAATGGTAACCCAAGTAAGGAGAGAGAGAGAGAGAGATAAATTGTCCTTACATATGTACTTGTAAAATATATGTACCTCTTGTAATAGAGGGACATGATCAAGTTGAATAAGAGCAGTTTGTTCTGCATTAACTATTGCTAAATAGAGTTTTTTCTCTCTGATACAGCGTAACCTCAATCATGTCATGATAGATTTCCAGTGCTACTGTAGCCATACTGGTCTCAGGATATTAGAAAGACAAAGTGGGTCAGGTAATATCTTTTATTGGACCAACTTCTGTTGGTGAAAGAAACAAATTTTTGAGCTTACACAGAGCTCTTCTTCAGGCCTGGAGTACCTTTCCCAGACCTGAAGAAGAGCTCTGTGTAAGCTCAAAAATTTGTTTCTTTCACCAACAGAAGTTGGCCCAATAAAAGATATTATCTGATCCACTTTGTCTCTCTAATAAAAAAGACACCATCACAATAGAAATCTTGATCATATCTCTTTATTCTGACACGGTTGAGGTTCTGCTGTATCGGAGAAGAATGCCGTCTGTTTAGCAATAGTTAGCACAGCACAAACTGTTCTTATCTGATACCTGAAACCCCTCCAGCTTCTGCCTTCAGCCCCGATGCCTCCTCAGCACTTCTTTCAGGCATTGTAGGACCTTCAGGATGAGGCTGGATTTCCTTGGCCCTCCACCTTGTGTAACATTTTGAATTTCTTTGCCAGCTATTTCCTCGGACAATATGCACCAGTCCCTCTTCATGTCGGCCTTATCTGCTCACCCTGACCGCTCCCTGTCCCTCTGTTGGGAGCAACACTGCAAACTCCTGCCAGGGGTGGCTGGCATCACAGCAGCTACTGTGGCCAAGTGGACCATTGATGAGGTGAGGGGGTTTCAGGGAGGACTGATAAAGCAGAGAAAAATGTAGAACAACATGAAAGAAATATAGGGTCAGATTTCCAAAGGCAGATGTGCAGATCCCCCAGTGCACATGGCTCATTGTGTGCACAGGCCCTCCCTGGCATGCTCACGCGCTGTGGTTCGTGTCAGGGTTAGGAGACGGCGAGGGTGTCCTTTTCCCCCAGGAGGGAATCAGGGAGGGTTGCCAGTGGGAGTTGTACAGGTTCCGCAGCCTCCGATTCCTCCCAGCTCTCTGCTCCCTGTGAACCACTCATCTCACAGACTCAGTCTCGCTGCCCCCACTCATCCCAGCCACTGGTCTGATTGAGAGGTACCGCTCTTCTCATGTGATGAGCAGTTTTCAGCTTGGCTAGAACCTGTCGCTTGAGGCTGTGCAAGGACATGGCCAGCAGCCAGCTATTTACTTATTTATTTTATTACACATTTTCCAATAAATCAGTTTGTTTTTTTCTTTTTTTCTTTTTCTTTTTGGTAAGTGACAACTTAAAGTCGAAACATAAACCTCAAATCAGCAGAGAAAGAGCCAAGAGTCAATCCCAACCCCTTCCTACACACAGTTCTATCTGAGCTCCTTATTAACGCCTGCTGCTTTTGATAAACACTGCCGTACTCCTCCACCCAGCCACTCTCGGACACTCTCGCCATGCTGCCTCGCATTGCGCTCTGTTGTCAGAGATCTAAGGCCTTGGCCCCAAATGCTCCAGGGCCCATTGTTTCGTGAGTGTATTTGTGAGGTACCTGCTGTCCTGTGTTGCTTTTCTGTGGACAGCAGGCATCTCCACTCAAGTATGCTAGAATAAAAGGTTCTTTGCATCCCGTTCGACCCATGGGTTATACAGAAAGCAGCAGATCTTGGCTGGAGCAGGGCATGCAGAATTCTGGAGACTCCTAGCTCTGTGGCATGTCCTCTTAGACCCTGAAAAGGGAGCTCTGCTGGTGGAATTTCAGGCAAGCTAATTCCCTGGTTCTGTGTTTCCCTCCTTGTCTCTTCCGAAGGTCTTTAGCTTTGTTCAGACGCTAACAGGTTGCGAGGACCAAGCCAAACTCTTCAAAGATGAGGTAAGGGGAATGGGGCTCAGTGCGTCGGTGAGGGGAACAAAGGAAGCCCATTTGCAGTTGGAGGGGGGTGGGAGAACAGGCTGCCTACATGGTTTCCTGCCACCAGCCTTTGGGACTCTGCCCTGTTGCTATTAAAGCAACAGTCCTTAAGAGCATTTGTTTGGGATAGCACCAGCGGCCGATTACAGCAGAACCCACTGATAGTGACCTCAGACGTCTGTCTGACTATCGTGCACATAAGGCACCTCATGGATCTATTCAGATATAGTCAATAGATAGATCTGGTGACACTCCACGTATGGGGCAAGTCTAGTCCCCTGTGAATGGGGTCTTGGGGTAGGAGAGCTCCAAGGGGTCTGTGGGGGAGCAGAAGCAGAGCTGCTCTGTAGGCAGTGCTGCAGCCTTCTCCCAAAAGGCCGATGGGTCTGCTTAGTCCCAGGTCCACCACCCCCTCCCTCAGTTCCTGTTGCTGGATCTCTGTTACTGGGGATTACGTGCCCAGCTGGAGTCCCACATCCCAGGCTGTGTTTGCAGCTCCAGTGGTTGCAAAGATTTTGACCCACACACGGAGCACGTCTGACCCAGACTCGTTGGCAGAGAGAATTACTCAGACACTTGTGCAGAGCTGCTGGGGCCGGTTGACTCTGGATGCTTCGGTTGCTAGAAGCACCCCACCCTGTCTAGTAGATGGCTGCATTTTTACCTTCTGTGGCACCATTTTCCATTGCCACTTACCAGCCTCCTAGTGTGATGTGGCTGGGGAGGAGGCTGGGCTTTTCACTGAGAAGAGGCAAGATCATATGTCCCGTGCTTGTAACATCCCTAGCTAGTCCATCCCAAGAGCCACCTTTGAAGGGCATGAAGGGCTTTGAAGGGCATGCTTCTTGTTTGAGCACACAGCCCTGAGGGGTGGGAGTGGGGATGGGCAGCTCTGGAATCCAGATTTCCCGTGAGCATGGTGTACATGCTGGACCCACCCACATCTCTCCTGCAGATGATTGACGGGGAGGCGTTCCTTCTGCTGACACAGGCCGACATCGTCAAGATTATGAGCGTCAAACTAGGCCCAGCACTCAAGATCTACAACGCCATCCTCATGTTCAAAAATGCCGACGACACCTTAAAGTGACCATGCCCCACAGCCTGGGACTGCCCTCAGCACTGCAGCTGCCAAGTTGTCTGTCTGGCTCACTGGAGCAGAGACCTTCCCCACTGCAGCAGTTGTAAAATCCTGCACGCTCCTTCTCTCTCTGAGTCACCTTCTCTGTCCTTGTACCAAACCCATCTCTTTCTGTCTTTCTCTTCCCCTGCCCTGTTACACTTCTCCTCCGGCCTGGCGGGGGAGCTCCAGTCGGGGTACTGCTGACCAATGCTCTCTCCTACTGATGCTTTTAAAAGGACAGAATGCGGATTTGAGATGGGATGACCCCCCTGCCCTTCAAGTGCTTCTGACTGACCCTGTTCCATAGGATGATGTGTGTGTGTGTGTGTTTCAGGACCGATGAGGTACCGGAGAGAAGGTGTGGGGGCTGAGGGATGGTGGTGCTGCTCAAGAAACCAAGATCAGAAATTTTGGTGATCTCATAAGAAATAAGCTGCCTGCGCACACCCCTTCTCTCACATACGTGAGCACACACATGCTCGTTTTAGAGGAATGACTCATTTTCCCTTTTCTTAGCAATTGAAGAGAATTTTCCCAGCATATTTCACTGCTTTGGGGGTGGGTATTTAATGCTCTTTCAACGGGACATTCTCAAGTAGCTTTTGATAACATTCCATTTGTTTTCTCTCCAGTTTTTGTGACTCTCCCTTTGAAGCTGGGCAGTAACTTTGCTTTGCTCCTGCCCTGGTTCACCTTTGCCATGAGGCCAACTTGAATTTTCTTCCATTTCCTTCTGTTTCTCATGGGGAACGAGTCCATAGTGCTATTTATGCTGCAGATCTCTTTGCTGCTGGGGGAGTCAGTGTTTTATTACTATTTATTATTTGTGTTGCAGTAGCAGCTAGGAGCCCAAGTCATGGACCAGGACCCCACTGTGCTAGGGGGCTGTACAAACACAGAACGCAACAATGGTCCCTGCCCCAAAGAGCTTACAGCCTAAGTATAAATATACCAGCCACGTCATCACAGCTCTGGGAATAAGGCTAGTCAGTTAAGTTGTATCCACTCTGCTGGATAGGTGGCTGCTCTGCAGCACAGACATCCTCTGCAGAGGTAGAATGGCCTTTTCCTTTCTGTCTCAATGGTGGGGTTTTTATTTTCAGATCTTAGCAGCCCTTCGCCATCGAACTGTAAGAAATTCAAGGTGGGCCAAATTTTTGTCCTTAGCTACTTGACACACATCCCCAAGGATAAGACTTGCGAACTGCTTTTTCAAAAGACAATCACCTGCTGGTTATTAACGAGACAGTCTCTTGGGATTGGCTAAGAAAAGGTCAGTGCAGGGTGTGTGATGGCGTGCGACCAATTGCCTTTACTCCAGCCACGTAAAAACTTCCTGAAGGACCAATCAGAAGAGGTGTAGGCTGGACAGAGGGACCACAGTCCCCAAACCGCGCTCTGTCAGGTTAGAAACATTTGCATTCCCAAGATCCGCAATTCCTTAAAGGAATCGACCTTTTCCTTTGCTTCCCTTCCCTCTCCCCAGTCATTGAAGACAGGGATGAGAGCTCCTACCATATGCACCAGCAACATGTCTCATAGCAACATGGCATATGAAGTCCACTTTCATGTACATATGGGTCAAATTCATGCTAGGCTTCCCATGGAAATGCAGCATTTTGACTCTTTTTATTATTGACTCTTTGGGGTCACATTTGACCTGCCATTCCAATGTTTGCTGCTTGCTATTCATGAGAGATTTTTACACAATTTATGGGGTTTTTTTGTAAGCGTTTGGGTGTGTTTCGCAAGTTCTCTTTCCTTCCCTTTCATTTTCTTCCATCTGTTCAAATGCTGCCATATGTTCATCTGCGGGGAGAAGCAAAATGGGAGGAGAGGAGTTGTGGGCTCTGGACCCAATTCTTCCATAGATGCAGCCTGATCCTCAGCAAATGGTGCCAAACCGGCCTCCACATCCAAAGAGGACCTCTTCTCCTGGGCTGTTGTTGGTTGGGAGGAGAGGAAGATGAGGAGCGACCTTGGGATACAAACATGGCTTCAGCTTTGGGACTCTCCATATCAACCTCCCCTGACATATTTCCAAACTTCACCCTGAACTCAAGCAAGTATCCTGATTAGCTCGTTATATCCCCGTACAAGGCTCAGTCAGTGTCTTTATAGGAAGCATCTGCTGCAGAGAAAGAAAGGAAGAAGTCTCCTGTTCTCATCACCTCCATCTCAACCTGCTAAGTGACTACATTTGTCTTTTAGCTAAAGGTGAGCTAAGCAGTCATTGTGCTGGTTGAATGCCAGAGGGGCACTCTGGGTTTGGCACTCGAACGGAGTGTCAGATGCCTGAGTTGTGCTCTGCATTTGAAGCTACAACAAAAGATCGAGTGATTGGTTCCTGTGGAAGCTGTTCCAGTAAGTGGGCCCATTTTGAAGAGAACAGGAGCTGTAAATGTCCACCCAGGATTGTCTCCCTAGAATCTCAATGGCCAATGAGATTAAATCTCCTGTTCTATTACTGAGACACTGGGTGATCTGTTCTATTACTGAGACACTGGGTGATCTGTTCTCTGGCTACCTGACACCTTACAGACTTTCAGCTGGATTTCTGGGCTCCTGTGAAACTAACTTCCTGATTCCTGCTGAGACTGTAGGCTGTAGCCACCTGAGAGCTCCACGGCCAAACTGTGTCCATCCAACCCTTTCATACAGCTTCTAGGAGATTTACCTGAACTGCTTTCTTACATCCTTGCAGTGTAACCTGGGACACAGACCGGACTGGACTGGTATGCCCACCTGTAGGAATGGTCTCTCAGGGGGGATTTTCTCGGGTCAGAGCTCTCCAAGAAGATGATCCTCACTGGAAATGTGAAGTGAGATAGAGTGTGTGTCTGTGTGTGTGTGCCTGTGTTAATGACAGCGTTCTTATGTCACGCTCGCTTAGCTGCTGCCTCAGCCATGAGTCCATTCCCCTCTTGGGTTGACTATTTCCTGACCTTTGAGATATGAAGCTTCTGAATTGGTCTGGGTGAGAGAAATACAGATTTTGTAGACGGGCAAGGGCTATGTACTGTTAAAGCTTGTAATGTTTTTTCTTAAAAAGACAAAAACCCAAAGCGGTGTGTGTATGTGAGAGAGAGCGAGAAAAATCTATTGATGCTATTTCCTCTACTGTTTGTCCAACTCTGTTTTTTGTGGCACGCTCTTTTCATTGGAGGGATGTGGTTCTTGAGATGTGAACAGCTGGCCATGTGGCAGCAGCTGGATGTGGGGGCAGAAGGACAGCCCTTCCCTGATTGGAACTGGTTGGGAATTATCGTCTAGATGTTTTTTTGTCAGAAAACGTTGACTCAACAAAATTGAAACTTTTGGCGGGAACATACTAGGTCTGATTAAACTTTTGGCGGGAAGGTTCCGGAGGTCCAGGATGGAATTTCTGGTCAAAACCAGAGAGAGACCCCAGAATTCCTTATAACCTCCATTGCTAGGATACACATGGACTTGACCCTGGATCTCCGATAGCCCAGCTCAGTGCCCTTGCTATGGGGCTACGGCGTATTCTGGAGGCGGGGGCTCTCTCTCTTTTTTGAGAAGCTCTGAAAGCTCTCAGTTTTGTCCCAGTGCAGAATGGAATTTTTTTTTTTTTAAATCTTAAAAACTGGATGGGCAAAACATTCCCTGCCCAGCTTTCTCCCTGACCCCGATGGGAGGGCTGAGAAGGAGGAGCTTTATCCTCTGTTTTGAACGCCTCCTAAAAATCACTGTCAGCCTCTGCGGTGCGTTCGTGCCAAGATCTCCTCCCTGTTTTAAACTTGTTAGAAGCTTCACCAGCTGCGGGAGCCTTGAGGCCCATGCATAGGAAAAGCTAAAGCCCCCGCTGAGGGTCTCAGTCCTTAACCTCCCAACAGACCAAATTTATCACGGGTGGCACTCTCTGAATCAGTAGAGTTTCACTAGGGATGAGCTTGGCCCAGGAGTCTTCTCAGCACTCCTTTTGTGGGAGGCTAGAACAGCTAAAAATGTCTCAAATGGACTTCTGAGTTGCAGTCTCTGGCTATGCCTGCCCATCCTGAGGGAAGCAGAGGGAAGTTGGTGGGCCTGGGACCTGGTGTGGCAGAGGTGGCACAGAATTATCTGCTGGGGCCAGGTAGGACAATCAGCCAGTCCTTCACCCCTGTGACGGCAGCAAATTCCCCTCTCACGTTATAGCCCCCAGTGACCGTTGTCATCTGGTGCTGACAACAGCTACGTTGACTGTGATTGTGACACTCTGCTGCCCTGGGAAGGCTGCCAGCATTATGTGTGAGCTCAGCCAGGCGGTGGGGTTGGCCCCTGCCCTGGTTCTCATTCCCATAATCCCCATGCCAGCCCAGCAGCCAGGCCCATGGGACAGGAGAAGAGCACAGTCCGCACGCTTCTAGGATTTGTTCGACTTTTACCAGATACAAAGTGTCGCTGGGAGCAACTCTCGCTTCTGGAGCAGCCTGGTAGAACATGGGCCTGGAAGGGGGGAGCTGTTCTGGTCCTGTCCAGAAAGTGTCTGCCCAGTGTCCTGAGGAACTCTCCAAGCCAGCAGGGCTGACTATAGGATTTTGGGGACACTCAGTCTCTTTCCCCCATTTCCTTCCCATCCCTTTTCCTCCTTTATTCTTGCCCCCTCCCCCCTGCCTCCATGTGAGGGGATGGAGAAGGGAGCAGCAGACCCCTTTTCCAGATTCCCATGGCAGACAGAAAGTCTGATGCCCGGTTCTTTAATGACAGCCTGTCAGCTAGACAGCCCATCGCTCTTCCCTTGGCTAGCCTGGAGATAGCAGAGGGCCTATCACCACATGGACAGCCTGAGGCAGGGCCGGTTGGAGCAAACGGGACCGTGGACCTCAGTGGGGTTTGGATCAGGCCCCTGTAAGGCAACACGGTCCCATGTCCAATTCAGGTCTGTTCCCAAGAGTGGCGGTGTCTCTTGATGGTGGGTTGGGTGGTGGTTCTGCAGATCAGGAGGTTGGGAGGAGCAGCTGTCAGCTGTCAGGCTGGGATTTATTCCTTCCCAATCACACACAGGTAATGGGGCAGCATCTTGCTAAAGTCAGAAACTTTGGGGGTGGGGGAACAGACTAGCTTAGAACTCGGGGGGGGGGGGAGAATGGGGTGTCCCATCTTTTGTTTCTTTCCAGAACTATGAGAGCCAAGCTATTTCTGCACCAACTTCAAGCACTTTTTAAAAAGAAAATAAATCCAAATTGTCCAGGAGGTTAGGTAGCTAGGAGAACTCAAGGAGAACCTTTGGACTTGAGTGCAATGGCGGAAATCAAAAAGAGGAGGAGAGAGCCTTTGGAAGCCATTACTTGGCTGGCTTTTCTTCTTCCTGTTGTCATAATTTCTTGGGCTGACGGTTTATCCCGCAGTGCCAAGGAAAGGGTACTAGTAGAAGGCTGCAGCCTGGTTCTGCCGAGCCCCCCCCCTTTATTTTGGGGAGTGGGGTTTGCTGTTATTTGGTTGGGGGGAAAGGGGCTTGTGTTTTGGAAGGGGTGTGTGAATGACAACAAAGCTTTTTTGCACTTTCATTCATTTTGCACTCATTTAATTTCTGGTTTTGTTTTTGGGGGATTGGCACCTTTGTGTGTGTGTGTTTTCATGACGAAATACTCTCGTCGTCGCTGGTGCAGCTATTCTGGAACTTTGTGTCCTGAGTATACAGAGGATTAACAAACAAACAAATCAAGATGTGATGTGTTTTTGTCAGTGTTTTAAAATACAATAAATCAATGTGAGCGATGGAATTATACAAAGCTGGTGCCTGGTTATTAATTCTTAGCCCACGTTTGGCCCTTTTCAGTCAGACCTCTCCAAGTGCTCTACAAAAGAAGGTAAGTGTCTTTATCCCCATTTTGCAGAAAGGGAAACCAAGGCTAAAGAGGAAAAGTATTTGCCCAAGGTCATATAACAGAGCTAGGAACAGAAGCCAGGTCTCCTGACTCTCAGCATAGTATGCTGTCTATTGGCCCACGCTGCCTCTTACTGCACAAGGTGCTGATTAAGACAGACTAATGCACAGCCCCAGCCATCAATTAAAATTAGGCCAGGAGTGCAAAGACCAGGCACATACCACATGAAGGACAATGGTAGATGAAGTCCAGGGCCAGAGGCTGATCTCGGTTATAGCACTGAATGACATGGAGTCGCTCTGGATTTGCACCATTGGAATACAGCAGAATTGGTCTCCACGGGGGGCAGAGTCTCTCTTCACCATTTCTGGCTGGGGCAGATGCCCACTGGAAGGCTGTGCAGAAGTCCTGTAGGGTAAGGGGAGGCTTGACTACAGGAGGGGTGGCTGATCCATGCCCGAGGAGAGAAAGGGTGCTCCAAGCCTAGGGGAGCCCATGAGATGGTGCAAGGACAAGAAAGGGAGCAGGCCACAAAGGCAGCAGAGAGGAATGAAGTTCCCCATCTGACCCCATCCCCCTGCCCCTCCAGTAGCACAGCCAGAGGGGCTGGTAGCTCAGGGCTCTGTCTCCTCAGCAGCAGAGCCAGAGGGGAAGCAATGCTACACAACCCCTCTGCCCCCTGGTTGCTCTTGCTTCTGGGCGGGCTCTCAGCCTACCTTGCCTCACCTCAGGCTTTTGGCTTGGGATTGTTTGGGGAGGGATTTCTTGGACCAGCAGGATGAGCTCAGAAATCTCAGAGGTGCCATGAATGCTGTAGTTGGCACAACTGCCAAAGGGCCAAGGAGAGGCAGGTCTGGGTGGAGAGACTGTAAACCCCACTGCTGCCGAGGAGCCCCCATCTCCCATCAGTGAGCTCTGCGGCTCCTTCTCCGTTTGACCCTGTGAGTCTGCTTGTCTCTCTAATATCCCGGGACTGATACGGCTACAACTTCACCGCTAACATCCAGCTGGGGGTGTTTCCCCTTCAGGCCAGAGTTCTTGTCGTGCCTCAGCTGCTGTGAAGGAAGGGTGGGGCAGGGCGTCGACACATGGCTGTGGAAAATTCCACTCTGCCTGCAAAGCCACAATACCATGATTCATACCAGCCCCTTAATGCCCCCAGCACAGGCGTGGGGCATGAGAGATCTTTAAGCAACTGCTGAGCTGTCTGATATGATAAGATCTCCTTTGCATACCAGCATCTGCTGCCATGTTCAAGAGGCGCAGACAGAAATATCTGTGCAAAGTTAAACAGTGTCCTAAGGGCCAAGGCAACCACTGATTCGCTCTGTGAAGGCAAAACTTCTGGCATCTGGCTTTCTTACCAGAGGAGAGTTCCTATTCCCCAGTAATCTGTGGCAGCAGGGGATACAGCCAAGTCTGACCGATTCCAAGCCTTGTAGAACAAAGCATGTACAGTCCATCTCTGAGAGGGGCTTAAGCTGCCCCAGAGTTCGGGGTGCTGGGATCCAGCACCTTGATTCAGTGCATTAGAGAGTTAGGACTAGCTGCAAAGTCCAGCCTTCCCCAGCTGTAACCGGTGTCCCTCAATTGGTTGGCTCCCTGCTGTATACTGCCCCCAAAAAGTACTGTGTCCTTGTAGCAGATTATAACGAGAGTTGGTCGGGAGTTTTTTGATTAACCGTTTTTTTTTTTTGCTGAAAAAAAGCAGATTAATCTAAACCTAAGCTGTTTGCGAAATGGGTTTTGATGAGTCTCCTGACTTGTCTAACTTTTGAGAAAAAAGTTTCAAAGTTGTTGAAAAGTCCTGTTTTGACATGTTCAAGCAGAAAAGTTTTGGGGACTTTTTCTAGTTGAAGCCACTTTTTGTTTTGAAATGTTAGTTTTGTTTTGTTTTTTAAGGAACAACTTCAAAAACAAAACAAAATGTATTGAACATGATCAAAGCAAAATGTTTTGATTGACCTGGATGGAATTTTTGCAACAATTTCTGTGATGTCAATTTTTGTCCCAATTCAAGATGGGAACTTTTTTTTGACATCTCCAAAATATTCCCGACATGGGAAAGTCATTTCCTGCCAAGCTGTAATTGTAACATACAGCCAGGAGCTGGAGACACCAACCTTTCTGGTGGGAAAGCCTTTTACGCTCCCATTCAGGAGTATCTTTATCTCCATAGAAACTACACCAAATCCTCACTTTTTCATGGTTCTTCATACACCTGTGACAATTCCATACAGGGCTGCAGGAGGCTTGTAGGGGGCTATAAATCGCAAGGCTATTAGGGAGCCATGAGAAGAGGAGAATCCAGCATTTGATGGGGACCTTCACTGATATCATCCCACTTCCATGTTCCAGCTGTTAGCAGATGGATTGTGTCCGGATTCAGGACTTCTGACATTCCCCTGCCGCTCTTGCTGCCAGCGTTTAGCAGAAAGAAAAGGAGGACTTGTGGCACCTTAGAGACTAACCAATTTATTTGAGCATAAGCTTTAGTGAGCTACAGCTCAAATAAATTGGTTAGTCTCTAAGGTGCCACAAGTCCTCCTTTTCTTTTTTTCGAATACAGACTAACACGGCTGCTACTCTGAGACCAGCCTTTAGCAGGTGCCACATGCCTAATTACCTCAGCTTGTGCCCAGCATGTGACCTGCCTTCAGAAAACAAAGCACTTTGTTCAGACCTTTTTCACTTCTTTCCTCTGTGATGAGCTGCCCTCTAATTCTTCAGCAGGAGATTTGTCCTCACACACCCCCTCCCCTCCCCCCGAGTGGCTCTCCGGGACCTCTTTGTCCCCGCAGAGCAATGGCAGGGTAATAATTTACTTCCTGGCATAGGCCACTCCTTGAGAATATTCCTTTGACCTTCAGACTAACTCACCAAAACAAAAACACAGAGAGGTAAATAACACCCTTATGCAACTGGTACTAGTTAGCACACTCGGCTTCCTCCAGTGCTGCGTGACTGGACAGCTCTGCCTGCTTGACTGTCTCCTTTTGGCAGGTAACACTTTGGTTTATCTACTTATTTATTCCCTGGTGGTCCCTTATTCTGGGGCACAGAAAGGAGCTGGTTTGAGGGAAGCCTGGTCCTTGATCATGGACTATCCCATACAGGGGTGTCAGCAGGCATGGTGGAACAATTTATAGAGTGGGGGGTGCTGAGAGCCATTGAACCAAACTGTAAACCCTGTATATAATGGAAACCACTTCAAGCCAAGGAGTGCTGAAGCACCTACAGCACCTATGGGTGTCAGAATCTAGGGCCAGAGAAGAGTTGACTTTGGGGAGGGCTGGCTCTTGGGCACAGACTTGTTGCTACAGGGGTGGCAGCAGCAGGCAGGAGAGGCTGATTTCAGAAGCATGCTTGTTCCCCTCTTCAAAATGATCAAACTCTCAGCAATATTGAATAGAGGTGGGAAAAGCTGCTTTGGTAGGGAAGGTTTCTCTTGCTTTGGAGAGCGGTGTCGGGCGTTCTCTCTCCCAGAAGGGAAGAGCCACCATGTGCTCAGAGTAGCGGTTTCCTGTCACGTCCCCCCATCACCCTCATTGTTTTGTCTGCCCCTCAGAGCTGATTTTTCCAGCATCCATTTTCAATAAGAAGCAGCCAGAGGCATTTTATGTTATACAGTATGTGTAAATTCCTATTTAAAAACCAGAAAGGGCAGGGATACCTGGATACAAAGCTAAACTCCCAGGGCAATCCAAACCAGCCAGGGCCAAGAAAACCAAGCCCTTAAGCCATGACAGCCAGGGCTGTGTCTGCACTAGGATTTTCAGCTGGCTCCCTCTCAGCCCCTCTGGAACTGGTGCTCAATTGGTTGTCCCGCTGGTGTGTGCAGGGTGAGTGGAGTTCAACAACACCCGCGCCCTCCCATTTTAACAGCACAGCCTCATTCTAACACTGGCACCATGAGTGAGTTCAACACCAGCCCACTGGAGAATAAGGGGGACACATGTTATCAAGCACAGCAGGGGATTGCAGCACAGACAGACACAAGTATTCTACTTTATTTCAACAGCTAGCAGCAGGGCAGCAAGCTGTCAGGGTTGGGGGTTTAACCCCTAGTGGGGCTTACTCTGCACTTGGGATAATGGCTTTCGTCAACAGTTTAAGCATTGCTTGGTCCAATCTAGACTGGTCAGCCCAAGACCTATAGATCCCTATAGACATATGAACATGGACAACGCCAGCCTGCAGCAGCCCCGCAGTCCATCTAGCTCAGCATCCTCCTGCTGACAGCAACCATCACTAGCTGCTTCCCTGAGTGACAGATCTTTGTGTGTATGTGTGTGTTGGGGGGGGGGGGGGATTAAAACATCCTTCCCCATGCCTTGTGAGTTAGAATGGGCAGAGTCAGACCAACATCCTCTCCTCTGATGGAGGAGTTGGCACCCGTGCAGCATGGGGAAGGGATGTGGCCAGTAAAATGGCAGATCCCCTAGGTCTGCTCTGCTGCATGTGAGAAGCACCCTGGGGTTTAGCAGAAAGGAAAGGGAGTGGGCCCTGCTGGAATTTTGAGACGTGCTCAGCACCCTCAATGGGGCCAGGTTTTTAGCAGATACGGTGCTGTGAGCTTTTTTGAATATTTGCTCATAAGTAGCATTGTAGCAACCTCAGGGTGCTGAGCCCTTCTGGAAAATCTGGTCTGCATGGTGGATGCTGAGCACTTGTAAATCAGGTCCTGAGTGCTGCTGAAAGGCTGCCCCTAGGTCCTTTTCTTCATTACTATGATTGAGCTGGAGTTTTGGCCTTGTGCAGTGGCCCTTTGAGTTAGGTTATTTAAAAAGGTGTCCCACGCGGTGGTGGGGGATGACGACATTACAGCTGGGTGCCCCTATTTTACATTTTTCTGCTGAATGAAGAAGGCCTGGAACCTTTGTTAGAAAATCTCCTGCATTTTACATTAGCAGTTCAGATCTTATTTACCCTGAAACCCTATAGAGAAATAGAAAGCTATTGATTAAGGTCAAACAACTGTGCAGGGGGGAGGCAGATTGTTTAAAATTCTTTGTTTGCTTACTTTTGTTAATATTAACATTAAGCCAAACACCTAATAAACACTTGGAAGAAAGAAAGTCTTTGTGAAAACATTAACAGCACTCCTTTAATTAAGGTTTGAGAAATCTCCCACTATTAATGTGAGACCTCCAGGAAAAACCAGGGGGCACCAGATTTTTGATATTCCTGATATTTTAAAGGTAAAACAAAATAGAAAATAATACTTTAAAAATCCCCACCCATCAACAAAAATCTGCTCAATCATTCTTATTCCTCATAAAGAGGGAATATCTAATTTTTAAGAAATTACCTTGCTATTCTATTATATATAGGTTCTTATACCACCCTTAGCACTGTAGTATCTGAGCATCTTCCAGAAGTGCATTAAGCATTTGTAGGTCATCTTTTCATGGCTGGCTGCAGGTAACTTATCTTGTATGCTAAAGAAACGTGTATTAATCTTGTTTGGACCATGTACATACTGGTTCATGTGGGCAGTGTCGTTCCGCTCAAGACTGTGATACATTTATAATGATGATGGTTATTATTATTATATAAGTGAATGTCTACAGACTGCAGTTCTCTATAAAACAGCCTCTGAAGGAGTGTGCACAACATTTGGAAGCGGATGTGTGTTTGTGCGTACGTGCTTGTTTCTGTGTCAGGGGATGTGTACGCTACAGAGTCTACACCGACATCGCCATGTTGCCATAGCTATGCCAGCATAACCCTGTCGTGTGGATGCAGCCGACCCTGATGGAAGCGGTTTTTCCATGTAGGTACACCTTGTGCCTGAACACTGGTAGCTACGTTGGTGAAAACATTCTTCCATGGATATAGCTGTGGCTACACTGGGAGTTAGGTCATCAGAGCTATGCTGGTCAGGGGTGTGGTTTTTAAAGACCCCGCACCAAAGTAGCTATGTTGACCTTGCTTTAAAATGTATGAGTTGTTTATGTATGTGAGTACTTCTCTGTGTGGGGGCAGGGGTTGGGCTGGACTGGTTTGGATAGGAACAGATGTTGCCTCCAACTGTCTTGCAGTGGAGAGAGGTAAGCATTCCTAGTACAGACATGGCCTCAGATGGCAATCCTTACAAATTAACCTCTTCCTGGCTCTCTTTACCTGCTAGGCAGGTCTAATCATTTCAAGGGGGTCTCAAATGAATACAACAGCAGGAGTAAATGTGGGTCTAATGAGGGAGCAGCAAAGAGATACAAATTCCCAAATATGCACTTAATCTGACAAAATACTCACCCTGTGTTATGAGGTAATAACAGCTGATTGCAGACCCATGTATTGTGGTTGATAAACGCCCCAGGGGGTCCAGAGCTCACTCTTGTATGTGCCAAAGTTGTGTCCCAGTGCTCGCTGATACCACATGCAGTTCATTTAAGAACCAGGGAAAGGTGAGGGGTTTAAAATCTTTTAAGAATCACTCTACCAGTTACATCAGGGCAACACCGTTGGCTTGAATGGAGTCACACGGCACTTTAAAAGGCACTGGGTGCTTAGCAGCTGCTGTCTGAAACCTGGCCTGGTTTATAGCCCGGGGAACAAGAGGGACCGAGTGTCATAAGCTGAAAGCAACTCTCATCTAGGTCAGCTGCTGCCTTAATGTCAGAAGAAGAAGTTGGCTGTTTAATATTTAATTGCAATGTTTAATCATTAAAGAGCCTTGTTCCTCTTCTGACAATTAAGTCGGTATCAAAGGGGAAGAAGGCATAGCACATTCTCTCACCTTCGCTGCTGCAGGCACGGCAAAAACAATATAATTTCTCACCTGAAGACACGGTTTATAACTCACTCCTGCTTATTAGGCCTTGTGCCATCATGGGGCCTTTCCTGATGCTGGGCTGGGAAATGGGAGCTCAGGGGCCAGAGTCACTCCTGGGGTAAGTGGAGGTAATTCCCATTGAAACCAAAAGGACTGCACCTATTAAAGCGTCTGAATTAATCTGATTAGTTAATAGGCCTAACTCACCCCAGGTGCAATGCACTGAATTGGTGGGACTGTAGCGAAGATCAGAGTGGCCCAGTTGTGTGTGTACATCACACTGGAAATGAAACGGTCAATGCCATTCAGTAGCCTGCACTTTGTAACATGACCAAGGGCTGGATCGGCCCCTAGCGATTGCTCTGAGTTAAGAGACAGGTTCACCCCTGGGCTGGCAAAGGTGCTAACCCAGAGAGGAGAGGCAGCTCATGCCTTGCCTATTCAGTGTCTGTTGGGGCCAACACGGCCCCATGGCATAGGCTAGGACTGCTTCAAGGGCCTCTGGGTGACTTTGTGAGAGTACAACACTGCCAGGGAGCTGGTCTGCCCCCGCCACACCCGCTCAAACTTCTTACCGACCCCTGGCCTGCCCTGCTTCACCTCCACTCTGCCCTGGAATTTGCCCCAAGCTGGCAGAGTTGACTGTGCACCAGGCACAGAGGACCCGAGCCCTGGGCATTATGTCTGCCCTATGGGCCGGCCCCTAGCTGGCACAAAGGGGCACCTGGGGACAAAGCCAGTAGGGCGGTGGATGGGAGCGGTCTTCTTTCTTACCCGGCAGCTCCCAGGCAGGGAGGTTGCAGAGACACCTGCCCACTAGCCTTTCAGTCATGCAGGTTAGCAGCCCTCTGTGGCTGGCTGGCTGCTGCCTCAGGGAACTGCTACCCCTTCAGGAGTGTGGCCAATTCCCAGCTCCAGGCTGACTCTACAGAAGGGAACCGGTCCTTATAATCAATACACAAAAATAGTTACTCATGATTCACTGATTGTACATTGCACTTACACCATTCTTTTCATTTCCACCGGGCCGTACAAACAGCAGGGCCAGCCTGATCCTTGGTGCAGTCCCACTGAAGTCAGTGCATTTGCGCCAAGGACGAATTTGGCCTATTGACTAATCAGAGCAATTAAATACTCAAGTCCTTACCAGGTAACAGAAAAGCCCAGCCCCATGGATTTACCAAACACATTGTAAACCTCTTAACTTGTCTGGGAATCAATCAATACCCACTGTGATGTTAGGGGATGGTGTCTAGTAAAGGCAGCCTCTTGGGCATGCTCCTGAGACCAGGAGCTAATGTTCTGAGCATGCTAGCGCATCTCTGGGCACGTGGTCTGCTGGCATCCAGCCTTGTGACCTGACCTTCATCTTCACAGGGGAAGGCCAAGAAACCGCACAGCTTCTGCGAGCCTCCCTGCCGGACGTCTACCTGCCTCCTGGACCCCGAGGAAGCGGAGCCTACTCACCTGGTGCCAATTACTGAATTGCTAGCAGAGTTTCTCAGGCAGCGTGCATCTCTTTGGGCTGACTTTATGCCCATGCCCCGGCCAGAGACCCCCTCCACAGCACTGGGGAAGACTAAGGGTAATGAACTTGACCGGTACATATCTTAAAAGTCAAGCGACTCTCCGGGCCTGACTGTGTGAGCTGTGGGGTTCCAAGCTGCAGGGTGGATGAATGGGTGGGTGGGAGGGAGGGAGTGGCGGGGGGAATGAGGCTGGGAATTGCCTCCCACTTTAGTATCAGGGCTGGAAAACAGGTGGCCGACGGGAACTGGGCCATGATGTGAGTTGCTTTTAGGGGCCCTGCATTAACCTCAGCAACTCACAACCCACTGTCCCCCAGACGTCTGACCCCAAGCCCATTGACGTCAATGGGAGCCCCCTGACTTCTCCAAAGCTCAGCGGTTCTAGGCAGTCACTTGACTGGCTTTAAGCTCAGCCCTGCAGTTTTTCTGTGGCCTGACATAATGTCGACCAGAGGGAGGGTTGTAATATTGCTCGACATTGAGTCTGGACAGTAACCTCACAGCTGTATTGGTTGACTCTGCAAGCAGGGCTGAACTGTGCAGTTCGTGGGCTGTAGCTTTATAATGCCTACAGCATGGGATGGACTGCAGACAAGGCCTTTCAGTCAGGTCCTATGGCTCTCCGAGGCCATGACCTTAAATGGCAGCACCAACGGCCTTGAGTGTGCCTCAGCTCTCTCTGAGCTGGAAGCCTGTGGCCCTGAACCCCGGCACGTGCCTACATTATGGAGACTATACTGGCATTTCCATCAGGGGTTTCCATCAGGGTAAGAATGCGATTGTCCCAAATGATGAAGCATGCTTCTGTTGACCTAGCTGTGTCTACTCAGGGTTATGCTGGCATTGCTACACAGGCCAGGGGTGTAGCTTTTCACGCCCCTGTGCTGATATAACTTTCAAGAGTAGACCAAGACTAAGGATCTGGCACTTCATTGGCAAAACTTTTGTCGTTCAGGGGTGTTACCCCCCCCCCCCGCCCTCCCTGAATGACAAAAGTTTTACTGACAAAAAGCGCTGGTGCGAACAGCTCTCCTGCTGACAAAGCTGCTGCCACTCGTGGGGGGGTGGAAGTTTTTTGTCTGCAGGAGAGCTCTCTCCTGCCGACAAACAGCAGCTACGCCGCGCGGCTTTTAACGGCATGGCTCTGTCGCAAACAGCCTCATAGTGTAGCCATAGCCTTAGTGTTAAGGACCTAGTGAAACCTGCCCTGGGGTCAGACTGGCAATGCCTCTTCATTGGGAAGGAGGAAGAGAGCAACCTGGATTGGATTTCTGGGAGCAGCTGAAACAGATCCTGAGGCCTGGTCTACGCTACAGTTAGGTCACCGTAAGGCAGCTTACGTCACCCTAACTCTGTAAGCGTCTACAGTACAATGGTGCGCCTGCTGATGTAAGTTGCCCACTACACCGACCTAATAATGCCACCTCCACGAGAGGCGTAGCACTAAGGTCGATGTTAGGGCAATGCAGTGTCCCTCTACACACTGCATTGCTTACATTGTCTGTTGGCTGCCAGCCCTACGCAAGGCTCACAGGCAGAACCCCGCTAGCTGGGGGAGCCCCCACCACAGCTGGAGCCCCCAGCCCTGAGGCTGTCAGCCCCTGGCAGTGGGGCTTCTGCTGTCAGTGCCCCACACATTTAAGCCAGTGGATGTGCTCTGGTGAGGACATGCACTGCTGACAGCAGGAGCACAGTGTGGATGTGAACCACCACTGTAATTGCTGCGGTGGCTGTATGTTAACTTACCTTAAGTCAGCTGATTTTTGTAGTGTAGACATGCCCTGAGTCATTGGGCAGGGTTCTTTTAGTCCCATTAATTCTCCCTTATGTAAAACTTTCCTGCTTCCTTTATCCCACTTATTGGCAGGAGACTATCTTCACAGAGTCCTGAGTTCCCATTAGTTCCTAAAGAGCCAAAAATTCCCCCTTGCCCATTGTTTTAGGAACCCCTCTGGCTTTCCGCTCTTTTACCCCAGTCTTTTCTTGTGCTCATTTCCTTCCTCAGCTTTGGGAGAGGCTAATCCTACCTCCCCAGCCTTTGCTCACCTGGAGTCACAGTTTCAGGCATCTGTGCCTCATTTGCACCTACAAGGTGAGCACAAAAATGGCGTGTGTGCATGTGCAAAAGGAGCATGCCTTTACAAGGGATTTGGCATGGCCTAGTGATTAGAGCAGGGGAACTGGAATCAAAGGGAAAAAATCAGAAGAGCATAAAAGTATACACAGAAGGGAAAAAAATCACAATTAAAAATATGTAATGTAAAGGCTTTTGATTGGATTAATTTCCCAAAGTTGGATGCAGTGGAAGTGCCTTTGTGTTTATCCCTTTCGGATTAGTTATACTTACAGTGTTAAGGCCAGAATTATGATTGCACCTACAGGCCTCTTCCCTAGAGCAGGGTCCCCTTGTGCTTGGTGCTGTACACACGGAATGTCAGCCCCTGCCTCAAAGCGCTTACAATCTAAATAGACCAGAGAGTCAATGGAAGAGAGGGCCCAGGAGTACAATCACCATTTTCCAGACTGTTATATGTTTACACCATTACACCTTGCAATTAGCATGGGCTGAAATTTTTCTCTCCAAAACATTTTTTTGACAGAAAGTGGCTTTTTGACAAAAGAGATTTTTTTGTGAAAAAATAGATGTTTTTATCAACAATATTGGGGTTTTCATTGGGGGAGGGGGAGGAAACCAGAAAATGTTGATTTGAAAATGAAACATTTTGGTTTTTTGGTTGCTGAAAACCTGAAAATGTTTGGCTTACAGTTTTGTGATTTTAAAAAATGGAATTGTTTTGAATAAAAATTTAGACAAAAAGTATGTGTTTGTCAAAAATTTTCATGGGAAAAAATAATCATTTCCTGATCAGCTGTAATTGCTGTAGATTTTTAGCTAAGAACTTCCGGATTTGATCTCATGGGAATAAGAAAGGTTCAAGCAATATGATACTGCCTTTCGCTTCTTACATGATAAGCAGCAAAATATTTAACAATGTTGACATTTAAAGTATCGTTGTATCTGAGTTATCCCACTTTCAAATAAGGGGGGCTGAGCACTATTGTTTCAGCCACTCTTCAAACTCAAGAAGAGGTTGCTATATCAGTTATACTTGGGTCACTTATGGAAGGTTTTTTTTTCCTAATGAAAGCTGAAACTCTGGAGGAAAAAAAATCATAATTCTGTCCTTGCCCACACCCCAATTAGACCTTTTATACTCTCTGGGAGAGAATGTCTCCTACTTTGTCTTACAAAGTATGATCCTACTCCCATTGAGTTTATGGGCATAGTATCACACACCCTTGATGCTTTGATGTCCCCAGTATTCACTTAGCATTTTACATTAAAAACAATGCAAAGCACATTATTATAGGATGACATTCTCTGTCACCTGAGAGTAGTAGATTTTATTGGCAATGAGAGTGGAATCAATGGGAAAATGTTTATTTTTAATGAAATGGGAGAAGATGGGTAGCCCCTTGATAATGGGTATTTCCCCCCTCTGCTTCTGCTTTGTTTCTGTTACATCAGAAGATTATTAACTCTTTCACTGCATGCTTATGGCAGCAGTTTCTCTCTCTCTCTCTCTTTCTCGGTGTGTGAATTTACTGCAGGTGAAAAGTGCCAGATTGATAGCCCTATACATTGAAATCATCCCTTTTTTCAGAACTCAGGTACCAGCAAAGGTAGTAACTGTGTGTGAACTCTTCCTCCAATGCACCTCCAACCTGAGCTGGAAGCACTGCTTCCAGGGCTCTCTCTGCACTACAATGTGTAGTTCTTAGCTGATGTGTGACCCAACAGCGTTAGCAGTTGTGGTGCAGACAAATCCGCAAGGGTAGATTAGTCCCGTACAGCACTTAACCTCTCTCCCAGGGTGCTAGCTGTGAACGTGTCTGGTTTTGTGATGTGGGCACTTGCCGCGGAGGCCCAGCCAACTCTTTTCATACATGCCACCAAACAGCCACCTGCAAATAGCAGCTCAGTCTCCTACGCAGTCGACCTAGTAACCTATATGGTCCATCTGCAGCTTTAAGAGAACAGCCATTCGTTTATAAGAGCGCCAGGAAGTCCTCCCAGATCTAAGGCCTCGTCCTAGTGGGGACTTCAGCCGTGAGTTGCCAGCCAGAGCTACACCAGAGCAAACCCCTCCGGTGGACAAGCAAAGCAGCTAGCAGCCACAGTTTGCGGTGGTGTAGGTGAACCCTTCCTGAGACTAGAGCTCAGGTCATGTCTACACTACAGATCGATATAGAAATAACTACGGCACTCGGGTGTGAAAAATCCACCCAGAGCAACGTACTTACACTGACTTAACTCCCCATGTAGCCAGCACTATGTTGATGGGAGAGCTTCTCCCGTCAATACAGCTACTGCCTCTTGGGGAGGTAGGTTAACTACAGGAACGGGAGAAACTCTCCTCTCGGCATAGGAGTTTCTTCACTAAAGCTCTGTCCACACTAGAGACCTTACAATGGCACAGCCTCCCTATGCCGGCAGGAGAGAGCTCTCCTGTCGGCATAATTAAACCACCCCCAACGAGCGGCGGTAGCTATGTCGGCAGGAGAAGCATAGTGACCAAAGTAAGTTTTGCCGACATAAGTGGTAGTGTAGACGTGGCCTAAAGCACTACCGAGGCCTGTTGCACTGTACGTGCCAACAAGCCCCGAGGGAAATTTTACAGCCGAAGCTTTTTTCAACCAAAAAGGCAGATTCAGCAGCACCAAAATGTTTTGTGAATTCACATCAGTTTCACTGAACTGTTCATGTTGAAAACCAACCAAACAAATCCCCCAAAGTTGAAATGATTTGATTTTGGGGGGTCAAAATGACTGGACGTTTTTGAATTTTCCTTTCATTCTATTGTTTTATTTTTTATAAAAAGATGAAAACAGAAAAAACACTGGAAATCTAAAGGAAATGTTTCATTTTGTGCTTGAACAAAATGTGTCATTTGACCTTAAAACAAATGTTTTTTTAATTCCAAAAATGTTTGTTTTCAGGTCAACCTGAAACTACTTTTCCCCTCCCCAATTTTTCAGAACTGCCAGCAAACTGGAAAACCCATTTTTGGCCCAGCACTCCTTGAGAGCAGAGTAAGGTGCACCAGGACAAGTGTGCCTTAGAGAGCAGCTTTGCCTAGCTGCACTAGGGGTTTGCCTGGGGGGTAGTGATACTAAGAGCTATTACTAGGGCACCATTTTGATAAGGCTGAAGTCCGTCCACAGTGGGGAAAAAACTCAGTATAAGCTTGCAAACATGGATAGGAACATGTGGCAGGTAATCCAGCAGTGAAGGGGTTAAATGACACAGTAAGCAGAAAATCAGGGGCCATGGGTGATTTGTGTGTTCTGAAAGGGGGTGGGGGAATGGGAGACAGCTTCTCCCTTGCACGGTCCCACACTGGCCATCTGAACTCGGATGCCCACTAGGCATTTAATTGGTTCCTACCAAATGGGCCCATCCTCTCTGCCTCATCATCACCTACATGCCGGTCTCAAACCTTGCTCTGCTTTATTTCTTCCAGCATGGGTGTCTTCACAGCAAATCAGCTCTCTCTTCCTCTCCTTTCTTAGCTTCCTCCCCTTGGGTCTGCAATAGAGACAGCAGCCGTGGCAGGAAGGAGGATGTTTAAGACCCAAAGGGAGAAGAGGAGGGTGTGTGAATTTCCTGGGGCAGGCCTGACTGTTGCAGCAGCATTTGCTGCTTCTCTACAGCCTTTAAAAGGCACATGCTCAGGGAGGGCAGCTGATTGTGGTACGAGTGCCGGAGAGGATGGTAAAGCTGGGTGCTGAGATGTCTTTGAACCAGCCTGCTGCGGATTGCTTTCCTTACTCACGGATGCTGGCTCTGCTGGTAGAAGTGATCACAGGTGTGTGTGCGCTCTTGATGCTTCCTTTCCTGTTCTCATGTATTTTGCAAAATGCTGGCAATTTTAAACATCTGGCTATTGTTCTGGCTTGTCAGGTTTATTTGTCTCACTGTTCTAAGACGCGGGTGAGTTTGGCTGACTTTCTGTGTGCTGATCCTCATGGGAACAAGGTGCCCTGCGCATAGCACTGAGCTAGAGCTTGTCCTACAGCTGCGACTTTTTTGTCGAGGAATCAGAACACAAGGGTTGTGGTTTATTCTGGGGGGGCGCCTGCTCAGAACAAAGCTTCATGCAAATGTGGACAGGCCAGAATCTGTGAGATGGGTAACTAACAAATTAAAAGGGAAGCTATCTCCCTCTGCTTATAGCCTTTCCTCATGCTGTTGGCTAGTTCCTAGACCTGAGCTCCGCAAACGCCACTGAACTCTGGGGAGGTGAAAGTGTAACTGAGCTGTCTTGCCTTGGGTGTCTCTATCTCTTAGATGTGTGGCAGGGGAAGTTGGAGCCTTGCTTGGACAGCTAAAGCAAACATTGGAGGAATGGCTGGTCATCCCCGAGCACTTGTACAATGAAACCTTAGCTGAGGAACAACTCTGTGCTCAGACTGTCTCTATCCATGTTCTAGGACAGCAGCTCTCAGCCTTTCCAGACTACTCTACCCCTTTCAGGAGTCTGATTTGTCTTGCGTACCCCAAGTTTCACCTCACTTTAAAACTACCTACTTACAAAATCAGACATAAAAATACAAGAGTGTCACCACACACTCTTACTGAAAAATTGCTGACTTTCTCATTTTACCAGATAATTATAAAATAAATCAATTGGAATACAAATACTGTACTTATATTTCAGTGTATAGTCTATAGAGCAGCATAAACAAGTCATTGACTCTATGAAATTTTAGTTTGTATTGATTTTGCTAGTCCTTTTTATGTAGCCTGTTGTAAAACATGGTAAATATCTAGGTGAGTTGATGTACCCCCTGGAAGATCTGTATTTACACATACCCTGGCTGAGAACCACTGTTCTGGGAAAGCGTGGATTGACATTACGCATTTAATGTGTTTTCTGTGTCAGTAACCACACCTCTCTCTGGTTAGCTGCAGGAGCTTGGTGCCTTGCCACACCCCTCTTTAATTCAGACCTTCAGGCTCTTAAACCTGATGCTTCTTCCACAATACAAACTGCCTGCACAATTATAGCTTCCCTGTCCTTACTGCCACTTCCTGGCAAGGATAAGGGCAAGGTCCCTGCTCCAAGGAATTTACAATGAGGTTAGATAGGACATGAGGAGGGAGAGATGACATCAGAGATGAGGGGTGGGGAGTGGGGCTCACACAAAACAAGGCTATGATGAGATTGCCTCTTCTTGCAAGGTAAGAATCATGTTTGTGATCTATATGTAGGGAGAGTATTAAATAATAGACTGGCATGGGAATGTGGGTCGCGTCTGGTGAAATTGTGGAAAGAGGGTTTGGAGGAGGCAGCTGCTTGTCCTGTGCTCTGAACAGAGTGTATTTTTGCAGGGGCTGTTATTAACTATAATGACTGCTTCAACTTGTGCGGTGGCATGGCTCCCGTGAGAATAGGTGCCGGCCACCTCTGAAGTGCCTCTGGTCTGTGCAAGGTGATTCTCTCAGCAATAGACTGGAGGAGGGTGGGGGGAGATGGACAGGTGGGTGGGTTCAGCAGCCGGTCTCCCACCTGTACAGCGCTCCTGTTATGTAAGTGAACTAATTGGGATCATGTGCCTCCCCAGTCTGGAGCTCTTGCTATGCCTCGAGCTTCCCTGCAGCCCCAAGAGAGGCAAGAACGTGGCAACCTTTCTTCTTTTCGAACCGAACTCTCGTGTATCTTTGTGACCTATTTCTGGTCTTATTTTTAGTTTTTAAGTGTGCTGGGAAGATCTTCAGGCTTTAGGGCAAGGAGGATCTGTGACTGCCTGCGTACCTGCTGTTTGGTTTGAAACCCCCAGAGGGGCAGAAGCTGCCTCGACTTAAGAGAAGGCCAACCTCATAGAAAAGGGGTGTGTGTGGACCAAGTGGGGAAGGATGGCAGGCCCCGCTCTGATCACAGCCATATCAATAGGTGCCTTGAAAATGGTACTATGAGCACAGGGCTGACCTTGAACTAAGACCTGCATAGTGTTTCTCAAATGCATAAGAAAGTGAGGTCCTGGTCCCTGAGTGACCCAGTTGATAGATACAAAGCAAGCGCTGCTGTTCTCCCATAGCGAATTGTCAAGTAGTTTCACTGAATCCAGCAAGACACCACTGGAGAGGACCTTAAAATGAGCAGAAGCGGTGCAAACTCTGCCCTGCATGCCCAACACACTGCCCATGCTGTTCTGTTTTGACCCAGCCAACCTTCACTAGCCTCATCCTGTGCCTTGGCTTGGAGGAGGAGACCAGAACTGAGTGTCTTTTTGGCTTGCTGGCCATTGAGAAAAGTGTAAAAACCAAGCAAATATGTTTTGGGTCAAACAAAATGTTTTGTTTAGATCTTGAGGGGTTTTTTTCTTCTTACTTTTAGTTTTATTTTAAACCGTTGAATTTTGAAATGAAGAAAAGCTGTTTCAAATCGAAGTCTCAACGTTTCACTTTGAAAACATCAAAATGAAAAACTTCCGAAAAAGTTGGAAAAACTTTTTAGGTTGTTTGAGCAAAACTATTTGCTGAAATCAACTCACGCTCACGGAATGCATGGGGAGAACCTAATCTGCAGGGGGAGAAAAAGTTTGTTGAAAAATTTTGCCCAGCTCCGGAGGAGACTAGCTCTCTTGTGGTAAAGGTATGTCTGCACTGTGATAAAAGACCTGCGGCACAGCACAGCTGGCCTGGATCTGCAGGCTTAGGGTGCAGGGCTATAAAATTGCAGTGTAGATGTTTGGGCTTGGGTGGATCGTAGGCTCTGAGACCCTCCACCCTCACGGGGTCTCAAAGCCCAGGCTACAGCCCAAGCCTGATTGTTTACATTGCAGTTTTATAGTCCTGCAGCCCCAGCCTCACAAGCCTAAGTCACCTGAGCTGATCTGGGCTCTGAGACCTAGTGCTCTGGGTTTAACGCAGTGTAGAGTCTAGCATTTCTCAAATGCAGCCACCGGTGGCTTTTCTTGCAGCCACAGCCTCCTGGGCTGTGGTTGGGGGCTGGGGGTAAAGCAGCAGCCAACTCCCTCCCTGTTGCTCCTGAATGCATCGTCTTGGTGTTGCTGCTGTTGGCTGCTCCACTCTGGAGACAGCTGGGGCACAACGCTGGAGGAACAGGCAGCTGGTGAGTTCCCCACTTTCACAGGGGTGGTGGGGCTCAGGCTTTAGGCTTCACCTCTAGAGTGGTGGAGCGGCAGGCTCCAGCTGCCTGGCTTCAGGCTCCATCCCTGGCCATGGGGCTTTGGGTTCTGGCTACGGGTCTTCAAACTCTGGCCCCCCACTATCTCCCCCGCCCCCCCCAACTCCATTGCCCCGGCCCCTACTGCCTACTTCGTCCCCCGCATCCAGGGCTTAATTTGTCCCCAGGCTTGCCGGGGCTGAGTAAATCTGCTGTGAAAAGTGATACTTTCATGTTTGTTAATATCACTTTTCACAACAGATTTACTAACTAGCAATAAATAATTACAATGATTTGGACATGTATATGTGCATATTTATTTGTTTTTCTTAAAGCTAATTAAGTATTTTAGGAAAAAGTGTGAGAGCGGCCACCAGCAAGAGTTGGTGGCCGCACTCTTCGGCCACCAAAAAATTTGTCCTGAGAACCCCTTGCTCTTAGTGACCTGGAGAGACTCTCTAGTCTGTCCTCTAGGGGTTAAGCTAGGAGCTACCACATCCTTCTCTGTTATGACCTGAGTCTGGAATTTGAACCTAGCTCTCAGTTACACCTGTGAAAATCTGCAGTAAAATCAATGGGCTTACATGGGTGTGAATGAGAGGAGAATCGGGCGTATGGGACAGATTTTCAGGAAAGCTCCATACCCAATGTGCTGAGCTGTCTTCAAAAGCTGGCTGCTGTGGCTTGTCTGCAGTGGTCACCGGAACCGAAATACCTAAACCACTTGTGCGAACTCCTTTGGTTTTGATGCTCGTCTGCATAGATGCTCTTACTGCAGAGTAAGGTAACACTATTCTGATAACTTTAACTGATTTTTTTTTTTTTTGCTGGCTTAAGTTATACCAGAATAGGGGTCTTTTATTTCACAGTAAGACCATCTGTGCACAGACTAGCACCAGACAACTTCAACTAATTATTTCAGTCCCAGTTACTCCATAGACAAGTCCATAAGCCACAGAGATGAAAGACTATTGCATCCTTAAAATTCCTCCCTGCCCTTTAAGGATGGCTGCTTCTTGAGCTGCCTCTCATTCTACAGTCCTTGTGGCTTGGGTTAAGTTGCTCTGCTATTCAGGGGCTGCCTTTGTGCTCTCAAAGCCAGTGGTCGCCATGTTATCCATTGCAAAGCTGGTTTGCTCTTCACATTGCTCTCCATTTTGACAGTGATATCCGGCAGGTTTATGTGGGTCTCTGCCAATGGGCTGCCTGGTCCATGGCATTATAAAATACAGCCCTCACTACAAAAGATTTTCTTCCCCTCTCCCCCCCCGCTCCGCCCCGCTCTCCTGCTTGTAATAGCTCATCTTAAGTGATCGCTTTCCCTACAGTGTGTATGGTAACACCCATTTTTTCATGTTCTGTGTGTATATAAATCTCCTCACTGTATTTTCCACTGAATGCATCCAATGAAGTGAGCTGTAGCTCACGAAAGCTTATGCTCAAATAAATTGGTTAGTCTCTAAGGTGCCACTAGTACTCCTTTTCTTTTTGCGAATACAGACTAACACGGTTGCTACTCTGAAACCAGTCCTCTGATATGCTATCCCGGTAACCTCAGGGGAGGGCAAACAAACTCTAATGCAAGCTTTTATTGGTAGTAGAATCGAACAAACTTCCCTTAGCTTATCACAGGAGAGAAAAGTCCAGGTAAATGTTACAGCCTAGTGCACTTATGTTGGGGAAGGGAGGGGGCATCTGTATGCAAATAGATTACGGTCCTTGGGCATCTGGGAAGATGATCTTGCAGCCATCACTGCAATGGCAGGCACACCGAGCATCACTTTCTGGTTCTCATGCAACAGCACAATGCTGCTGTCTTACTGGGCTCATAATGCTGCAGGGAAATGACTACATAAAGGTTCATTCCACTTCTTTTGCCCTGAATCTATAGTAGAAGCTTGTAAAATCTGTTATCTCATCACCAAATCTAAATCTTGGGTCCCAGACCAGTGGACTGTGCCCTGTTAACAACTACTCAACTCACAGCTACGCCTGTCTGTTCAGGGACTTGGCTCCCCTGCCAAATTCCCAGCCAGGTGTTTAGGCTAATATGCAAAGTGTCATTTGTTCATGTTTATCTCCAAACCTATTACCTGAGCTAAAGGAACTCCCAGCTTAGGAGGGATTGTACCTCTGCAGCCAGTGCTGCTGAGTTTGTCCTACAGTACAGCTGTTCAACACTTGTTGAGTGAAACACTAGTTTTCATGGAAATGCCCTCTCCCTTTTTTTTTCCCCTTTAAAAAAAGGAATCTTCTGGGTTTTTTGGTTTTTTTTTTTTGTAAAAGATTATTTTTAAATAAAAATGTTTTGGTTTCCTTTCTTTTCTTCTCCTCCCCCACTATTTTCCGTTGCAAAGCTGGGGCGGGGGTTGAAGTGAAGGGCCCGGAAATTTTGTGAAAATATTTATTAGCTAACCAAAAAAATCATTCCTCTTTGAAACCTGCCATGTTTTTATATCTTATGTGTGTGTATGTGTCTGTAAATATATATGTTTGTGTGTTTTTCAAAAAATGCTCCAGTTTTTGGATCCAGTTCTATTCTGCCTGTAGGATGGGGGACCAGAAAACAGGATTTCTGGGCCCAACTCTTCCACTGGCCTGCACTTACTGTACAGTGACAGTAAAATGCCACCGAATCAGAAAGGTGACATTTGACACGTGCTTTGCGCTGGTGCGACTGATGATGCAAGGTGCAGGACAACACAAGGTGCAGGACAACTCTTAGGGTTTAATCCTGACTGACCCTGGTTGCTGTATGTTGTTGTGCAAGTCACTTCAGTGCCATGATTGGGTGTGGGGAATAACGAGGCTTGCTTGAGGATGTTGTGAGGCCTGATTCATGCTTTGAAGTGCTTTGAGAGCCCTGAATGAAAGGGGCGATGCAAGTGCCAAGTATGATGTATGCCAGTGTAAACACATCTGTCTTGTGATTTTTTTTTTTCCCTTGCTGGGAGACTAAGACCCAGGGAATTTTTCTGAGAGGTGATTTGTGGGGGGAGGCTTGTGCAAACCAGACCTCTGGGGGGTCCCCAGCTATCCGTACTCATTGGTTAGCTTGTAAACTGAGGAAAGGTCCCTGATGGAGTTGGGGGAAGCTGTCCTGGCTCCTATAAATGCCTGGCTACTCTGGTGCGTGGGTGGAGGGGGGGAAGGATGTTGAAGAGCAGGGCAAGGTCAATTAGGAACAAACAGGCCTCTGTGTTCTTGTGCTCACACCGCCAGCTAATCAGCTTAGTTTTCTAACTTTTCTTTCCCGCAGATCTTATAAAGCACGGGTGCGAGAGGATAGAACAGACCATCAAGGCCTCGGGCTCCAGGCTGTGCTCCTAGTGAGTATAAAAGCCTCTCAATGGGACACTAGCCCTTTAAAACACAGCCTGCTAACCTCTGCTCTAGACAATAATTGGTGAGCAGAGTGGGCTGGCACGGGCCAGAATTGTGGGCAGGGCTCTGGGAGCTGCCTCCAGCACAAACAGGCACTGCCAGGGAGCGTCCCCTGCCATGGTACTGATTCTGCTTTGGAGGAGGGGCTTTCTCTAGCTGCTGGGAGTCCAGGTGGCCCGTGCGTCTTGCAGAGGGGGAACGTCTTGCTGTGAGAGATCACACTGGCACTGGGGGGAAGGGGGGAGGGAGAGACCTAGGAGTGTTCAGTGTGCGGTTTGGCTGGCTGGTTACAAGGGGCACAGAGTGGTGGGGGTTTTCATGGGCCTGGATAATGCTCCAGAGATGGATGGACCCCCCATATGTCTGCAGAGCTTCCTCCAAGACAATATGTGAAGCTTTCGGGGGGTGGGGAAGGAACTTGGTTTTGATATTATTTAACCTTAGCTAAAGGGGAGGGCTTAGAAGGGAAAGTGGAGGCTGGGGCTGGCTCCCTTTGTTCTTATCTACATGATCTCCAACCACAGAAAACCAGCTCCCGGGAATGAGAGAGGGCCAAGCTACAAAGTGTCTCTTTTGGTTCCTTCCTGCACCTGTCGATCCAAAGTGCCATTTGGAGCTGGTGCTCGGAACCACCGCTGAGCACAGCTCTCTCCTAAAAGATGCCCCAGGTAACGCTGGCCTGCCTCCTGCAGCCCAGAGCTCACCTGGGTCTAGACCTGCTTTACTACCTGGGCTAGTAAAGTCTGTAAAACTGTGTCAGATGTGTGTGGACCTGGTCTATGCTGGCTTGGGAAACGGCATCAAAACTGGGCCAGCACCGTCCTGGGAAAAGCCATGTGGTCAAACCCAGCTTGCATTATCTTGGCTTCCCTGCAGAGCCAAAAGGACCGTCTGTGTCTGGAGAGGGGCACTGAGCCCGAGCACATCATGAGGCTGAAAGCGTAGCATCCCTGCTGTTCTCAGCACCTGCTTGAACTTCTATCCAGTGAGCTAAGAAGAGTCCTCACCTGGGCTGCTGCACTAGATGGTCGTGGTTTTTGTTAGGCTGTAAGGTCCCCCCTCTTGAGAGGCTGTGGAGTGTGACTGAGTGAAAGGGCCACACTACCCCAGGGCCAGCTCTGTCTGCAGCAATTGGCTGAACCAGAGAGGCTCTGATGAGACACTGTCTCTGTTTGAATTCTGGCTGGTTCTGTCCCAGCAGCAACTTCCCATCTGCACTCTGAGCTCAGTAGAAGTGGGGTGCCTCTTTTCAAAAGGGGCCACTTTTTTGAGGTGCCTTTTGTGGGGAGGAGCACCCAATCTGAGGCCCCGTTGAACCCAATGGAAGGTTCAGGTGCTCAACAGCTGAGAAAATGGGGTACTAGGCATCACATGTAAGACACCCAAACACAGAGTGTCAGAATCAGTGGCCACTCCTGAAAACTTTGGCCTGATAATTGAGTTTTAGATAGTCTTGTGGCTGCTCCTGGGCACTTAAATACCTTGGGCCTCATTCTTCTTAGGCCTGCACTTTGTGCTGTCACTTACATGGGTGCACAATGAGGGCGCTAAATGCTACCCAATAAGAGAGAGGGAGAGTACATTCTGTACCCCCCTCCGCACCAATGGAAACAGCTATACAAGCTGCAGGGCAATGAAGAATCAGGCCTCATGACTCCAGACGTTGTGCTGGAAGTATGATCTGTAATGCCACAAGTTACTGGGTAGTAACATCCTTTTTCCTGCTCTATCCATTCTCATCTGGGAAGATCATGCAGGTCCCCTTAACGGATGCCTGCTTTCCGTGTGCTGAAGGCTGGCTCTGAACCCTGACAGGCTGGGGGCTAAGGGCTAAGTGCTGATGAACAGTCTCCTTGCTGGTTCATTTTATTATCATCTTTTTCTTTCAAGTGCTGAAAGAGTTGCCTTCTTAATGGACCGTTCTAAAAATCCGGATAACAGCCCGCAGGTAAGGTTCTGGTTTGCTGGCTCCTATGCAGAATTACTGCTAATTGTAACAGGGAGGAAGGACATTTGTAGGAGAAATGTGAGCTGGACAATTTAGCCTTAATCCTTCTCTCCTCTCAGAAAAGAGGGAGGAGGTTGGGGTGTCTTTTCAGGCAAAGAGCAGTTTGTTTGGAATCGTTCCGCTCCAAGTATGGGGGATAGATGACCCTTGTCTTGCCATGGGTGGGAGGTGACTCACGACACCTCACTTTTGCGATCCCCCTGAGTCAGCTCCCGTTATTGCAGGATTCCTCAGCCACGCTGGGAGCATCACCATCAAGTTGACTGTGGATCTTGAGCCATGACCCCAAAAAAAGAGTGCCCAAAAACCGCACCAGGCTGGGCACTCTTAACCCCACACCTGCATATTTGATTCATTCCTGCCATGAGAATCCTGCAGGGCTGCAGTGAGTCCATGCTGGGCAGGGTCCTTGTGCTTCACCTGTGACTATCCCTCCAGCTGATCCCCTGGCAGGGCTGTAGACACCCCTCACTTCCCCTGGAGCTCGGCGAGTCAATCACACGCCTCCAGGGGTGGGGATTCTTTAGCTCCACCCCATGCTCACGGGGTGTGTGTGTGCGCGTGTCTCTTCCCAACCCACAATCATTCATTGCAGAGGGTGTTTTGGCAGGGTGGGGGGTGTTCCCTGGCTTTAGTCCTTGCAGACTCTACCCTATAAAACTAGTACACGCCTCCTCGGCAGCCTCTGGGATTGCTTCCTTCTAGCACTGTCTTGTCCCTGTGGTCACGGATGGGCAATGCTGGATGGAGAGGAGGGAGCTGCTCTGATTCTGACCAGGGGTCACTGCAGGAAGCAGAAGTGTAAGGAGCACACGGTCCTGGCAGAGAGGGCTTGTTTCCTGTAAAGTGTAGGGACAGGGAAAATCCCCCTGTGGCTAGAGGTGGGGAAGAGGAGGAAAAGGACCTGTGTGTATGGGGGATGGGCAGGAAGAGAACGGGCTCCGCCCCCGCCCCGTGCCACCAGAGAAAATCAAAATTCCAGGGCTTTAGCGTAGCTTTCAGTTTTGAGTGGTCCCTGAGCCATGGGCTGGATTGGTGCTGTTGTCTGGAGGTAGGAAGATTAATTTCCTGGCTCTGAATTCCTGCCCTGGGTGTGCTTGGCAGGTGCCTAGGCTCCCTGCAATCTCGCTATCAACGGGGATGAGATTGCCAGCCCTTGCGAGGGTAGGGAGGGTCTTTAAGTGCTACAGAAATGGGGAGCTCTCCCCTAGTGCGCTTGCGTATGAGTCCATCGCCCGGTGCAGACGGTGGCAATCGCCCATGTGTTCCTGCGGCCTGTGTGACTCGCGCGCAAAGAGGGACCAGTGAGTGTAACATCGCACCTGGCTTTTCCTGACGCCGAGGCTGTTCATCTCGCACGAACCCTGCCAGCAGCTAAACCTCCTCCTGTCACTTCCTCACAGGAGTAGCTGCCTTCTGAATGGCTAAGTCAGGCTGATGAGGGGCTTGCCTGGGCGTGTGGGTTCTGGCTGATGCTGTTGCCTTAGGGCGTGAGTAGGGCTTAGGTGAGGAAGGGAAATGACATTTCCCCCTCTCCCCCCATACCTGTCCTGTGCAGTGTCCAGCAACGGACCTCCTTCCTTCTGGAGGGACTTATCCAGCCAGATGCCAGAAGATTTGTTCCACTCTTGCTGGTGAACCTGGAGGAGTTGGGAACTGAGGGTGGCGGGATAAAGCCAACTGCTGCAGTCTCAGGGCCACTGTTGGCTGAGATTCTGACTCAAAAATAGGCTGACCGTGTCTGTTTGGGGTTGTAACACATGACTTCCTGCAGCGAGTGAAAGAACACGTCTGCTTTGAAACTCTTCACTGGAATCCCAGGTTCCTTCTCAGGGAACCACTGACTAATAGTTCAATATCTGTGTCTCCTCCAGCCTCTGACACCGACTGACAACATCAACCTTGGCCCTTCTGCTAATCCAAAGTAAGTAACCTGTGTTTACATGGGAGAGTATTGAACCTGGTGCACAAGGTGAGCCTTGCAGTGAAATAAATGATTGGCTTCCCATCTGATTTGCTCCATCTGAGCAAAGAAATCATAACCAGCAAATGGCCCAGGCAGACACCGATATAGCGCGTATCTCAAATTTCAGCTCTCTGGGGGCTCAGCCATAGCTAGTCACATGTTCAGGTTTCTGCTTTGTCACTTTGACTGAGGCCAGGATCCTCTTCTCCTGCCTGCCCTCTAATACCACCCCCAGCCCCTTGTCTTTTGCTGCTTCCACCTGGTACTTTGGTTCCGTGCTGGGTGGAGGAGGGAGACGCTTCCTTATTTTGATTCTATTGCATCTCCCTGCTGTCTGCTTTATCAGCCAGAGCTCCTCCCAGTCTTCGGGGAGAGAAAGCAAAGAGCTTCATTTGCACCTAACCTTCAGGTGCATTTGAGGATTTAACGGCTTTCTCTGCCACTGTCATATTCAGGAGAGCAGATTCTCCATGTGTCTGGCATACTTGGCTAGGAATTCCACCCCACTGCTGCCCTTGTGTGTCTGTATTGCCCCATACAAAATCTTTGCCTCCCAGATTGCTGCATGTGTGGCTGGAGGAGGGAAGGAAGCTTATCTAGTGAATGAAGATTATGTCTCCCACCCATCTTTCAGGGCTGACCCTCCTCATGTACTTTCGAAAAAAACCTTACTTAACATTTAGCCCATGGAATGGGTGGTCTGGGTGGTAACCTGCTGTCTCCTTGTCCAACAGTGCCAAGCCAACGGATTTTGATTTTCTGAAAGTTATTGGCAAAGGAAGCTTTGGAAAAGTAAGTGGGTGTAGCTTGGGGTCGGTCATGGGTTTCTAAAGGCCTCCTTGCATGGTCTCCTCTTTTCCTTTGCTGAACTAGTTTCCACCAGCAGTGGAGTGGGCTTCATGTGCCCCTCTCTTGAGTAGCCCGTCACCAGTGCAGAAACGGGCCTGGGAACAAAGAGGCCTGTAGCACTAAACAAGTGAATAGGGTAGGTCGAAGGCAACAGGCTAGCCAGTGCTTTGCACCTTCATTGCCTGGCAAGGCTTGAGAGCCAGGCTTGTTTCTTGGTCCACTTTCCTTCCAAGCAGCCCAGAGGAAGAGGGTGAGTGGTATCTTACTACCCCAAAGGTAGTAGGATGTAGGGTATAGAGCAGCCCTTGAAATACTGCTCATCTTGGCACGTTCTCACACAACTAGGTGAGGGTCCCTGGGCATGTCTGTGCTTTGTGAGATGACAGTGATCCTGTAGAAAGGGGATTCTTTCCCTCTGTGCTCTGAAACTGCTCTAGTTGGATACTGGGTGGAGTGAGGGGAAAGGTAGCTGGGGAATGGAGGGGAAGCTTAGTTTGCTGTGTGCCCTTGTCAAGGGATGGAAGGGGAAAACACCTGGCTGGCTTCTCATGCTCTAAAATCATAGCCTGGCCCCTTCTGCAGTCACCTGCACTAGTGCAAAGGTGGTGTGAAACACTAATGAAATAAACTGGAATGGTGTTGAGCACCAGAGATCCACCTGGCCCTTCTGCTGTAGGTTCTCCTGGCCAAACGCAAGTCTGATGGGATGTCTTATGCTGTGAAAGTCTTGCAGAAGAAATCCATCCTGAAGAAAAAGGAGGTACATTATAGATGAGCCCTCTGGGGAGGGGAGGAGGGTTTCACTTCTCTTCTTGGTGTTTTTTCTTCATGATAAAAGCAAGGCATCATACTAGCGTGTTTGTGCTGCTTGCTCTAGTCACTGCTGGTGTACACCCCGACCGATCCTCACTTTTAGGGGGCTCATTTGAATGATCATGGTGCAGAGGAAAGGAAAGCTGAACAGCACTGGCTTGAGCATGGTGCAAACAAACTCTGCCACTGCTCAGTCCTTGCCCACCCAGCCCCTATGTCTACACTATAACCATTAACAATATTTCTGCTTCCACACCAAACCCTGGGCCTGATTCTGCAAATACTTACTAGCGAGTATAGCGCTTACAGCTGTGAGTAGACCCATTAACTTCACTGATGAGCTCTCGCAGTTGTGGGCATTATGTCTTGTTGTGTTTCCAGGAGGAGACCCTGCGCTGTAGACTGTGGGCGCTAGTGCGTACCACAATGTGGAGTATGCGTGTGTTGTGATGGGCTGCAGGGAGGTAGGAGAGGGAGGAATTGTCAAACATGGTTCTGGAGGAATCCTGTTTGACAAGCTTTTGCTTGCTAACTCAGTCAGGTTCCAAGGCAGCCTTTAGAGGGACTGGGTATTGACCTTTCGGATACTAAACCTAGTCACCCCCAGGAATGGTCAGCTGGCCTCAGAATGAATAACAATACCGGGAACTTGTCGAGAACCTTCCATCTGAAGATCTCTCAGCACTAGGTGGCCGCTCGCCTACCAGACTCTGGAACGACACGAACTGACGTACTAACACATCTTTGCCTGGTTCTGCACAGCAAACCCACATTATGGCAGAACGCAACGTGCTGCTGAAAAACGTGAAACATCCTTTCCTGGTGGGCCTCCACTACTCTTTCCAGACCTCCGAGAAGCTCTACTTTGTGCTAGACTATGTCAATGGAGGAGAGGTGAGTGCAAGAACAGCTGTCATTTTAGACTCACACTGTACACATTAACAGTCCCGGCTCTATTTGTCTCCCATCAGGAACCAGGCTGTGGATGTTTGTGCTAAAGCAGCATCATGCCTGTTGCTGACATGGCCTTGTTCCAACTGGACACACACTACTGTGACATTGATCAGTCCAGTCAGAGACCTGTCTTAGGAACACTGTCTTTTGAATGAGACTCTGGTGCCAAGCACCTTAGAAATAACATCTGGCAAAATCTTCTGCATGCAATAGCCTGGCCACATAGGCACTCTCTGATCTAGATTGTAAAATAACCCCCCCCCCAACCTAACTCTCTTGCTTGCCTTGTGGCTTCAGCTGCAATCTTTCACGTGGGCCTTCTCCTATTGGTGCACAGCAGAGGTCGGGCTGCCCATCAGTGAAGGAACATCTGAGGCAAGGGTGGTGAGGGAGGGGAATGGCAATGTCTCAAACCACTGGGGGTCAAATCTGACTATAGCTGGCTTGCCAAAACTCTAGTATGAGTCCCTCTCATCCATCCTGTTCTAGCGTATGGAAGCTGCTCTGTGGCACCACCTGCTCTCCCATTCCTGAACCTCAACTGAAAGCAAATGTTGAAGCAGCAAAGGCTCCTTCTATGCTCCATGACGAGGCCTGGTTGAACCTGGCTGTTCCCTGCCCAGTTACAATTCATAGGAGGGAAGGGGTCTTAGGTGTGTCATTGCCAGACATTGTCTCTGATGTGTAGCCTGTTTACAGGTCCAGTCTACACTACACATTGTAACGAGGTGGAGGCATGACTATATTGAGATCAGGTTGGCTGTAATGGTGATGTTGGGGAGGGGGTGCAGTGGGGGGGCATGGCTGCACCCATCCAGGAAAACCTTTAGCTTGCTAAATAAGGCAGCTTGGCTCTAGCTAATTCTGTATGGCTGGCACACCTTACTCTCTGCAAACCGCAGTGGTCACTCGGTGGCTGGCTTTCAAATAGGCGGCTTCGCCCCTTTGTAGGAGGAGACTTCTTTCTTGACAAGCAAAGGCTTGAGATTAGCAGCACAGCTCTCCTTCTTGGGAAGGAGGTGTTAGTGCTTTGGGGGCGGAGGGCAGCTTTCAATGGGCATGAACAGAAGGTAGAAAAGGGACTATTCGGGGGCGGGAGGGGGGCGACGGGAGAGGACTGCTCCCAAGTAACCAGCAGGCTCTTTCCTCTCTGTTCAGCTCTTCTTCCACCTGCAAAGGGAGCGCTGTTTCTGTGAACCTCGTGCCCGCTTTTATGCAGCTGAAGTAGCCAGTGCAGTAGGGTACCTGCATTCCTTGAACATAATCTACAGGTAGAGTGCATATCCTTGGTGTGTATAGCAAGCACTAGTAACTCCCTCTTCCCTGCTCCTCCCTTCCCCCTGCCCTGCTGCCCCTAAGTGTGTGTATAATATTGAGGAGGGGCAGGAAACTACTTGATATTGTAACCATGCAGGCATGTTACAAGAGGCACTCCTAAAAGCAAAGTGCAGAACTACTGGGCAGGGCTGCGTTGCCCTCCTAAACTAGGCAGCTACCTTCAGAACTATGCTCTCAATCCAGGATCTCCCGTGTGTTTCAGAACTTCTCATGTAGCATTTCCCTGAGCCCCTTTCAGGGAAATAACCCATCCCCTGATTTCCCTCTTTCAGTCCGTGAATGGAGCTTTGGCTTTGGGGATGAGGGGGCGAAGTTAGCTTGGTTTGTTTTGAATAGGAGGAGTAGGTAGTTAGTAACAACACGTTAGAGGCGAAGTCTTAGGTCAGGAAATTAAAGATGTTTCCCACAGCAGCTGTAACTGCCACACTGTGCGACCAGATACTCAAACATATGCCTAACAGCCTCTAATATTTATATATCAAACACATACTATGCTGATTCACGGCTGCTGTGAGAGCTGTAACTCTAGAGTTCCTGATGGTCATGGGGTTCTCATAAACCTCAGTGCACCAGACTGTCAAAATTTCTCAGTCCCCTGCAGTCCCCATTCTTTTCAACTGGAGCTGTTGTGCGTAGAGCTCTTCGGAAAATCTGGTTCAGCATCACGTCTTTCTCTTCTTCTAGGGACTTAAAACCTGAAAACATCCTCCTGGACTGCCAGGTATGTTCGGCTCTCTTGCAAACACGCCTGCTTCCTCACAATTTTTTGTGACCGCTAGCTTGGGTATGACAGAGAGGAACCATGAGTAATTACTGCCTTCCTTTTCTCTCCTCCCGCCCTACCCCCACCAAATAACCTGGTATACCCCAAATCCATTCAGTAGGGGGAGCCACAACACTGACTTGTAAAGCAAGCAGCTGTAGTAACTCTGCATACACATGCACGCTCCTGCTACTCTGTAGTTTCCCAGAGCTCAGATGTTAGCGTTTTTGTTATTTCCGAGTACTAACCCGTAGACAAGCATTTTGAGTCTCCCATATGGCAGGCCTAGACTTGAGCATTGTAAAGCTCTACTAACCAAGCAATTCCCTGGACTGACGAGGGCTAATTGTTCAACTGATGGCAGTGCTATGCTAATCGGTCTGGCTAGACTGAATAGATACTTATACATAGGCATGGCAGAATTTTATTTCAATTTTTTTTTAAATAATGTTGACCCCAATTTCAAAATTTTCACTGTTGCAGGAAATTTTGCCGGGGGGGGGGGGGGGGGGGAAATCAGACACTGCAGGGAGGTCAGATAATTATTTAATGATAAAAAGAAATGGAGTACTTGTGGCACCTTAGAGACTAACCAATTTATTTGAGCATGAGCTCATGCTCAAATAAATTGGTTAGTCTCTAAGGTGCCACAAGTACTCCATTTCTTTTTGCGAATACAGACTAACACGGCTGTTACTCTGAAACCTATTTAATGATAGCTGACATTGAGGTTCAAAAAGTTAAAGCTTTATAACCATTTTAAAACACAGATTGTCAATATCACATGTCAAAATATATACAAAGTAAATATCCTTAAACTCTAAAAAGTTCTCAAGCAGCATTTTTCTAAAACTTTGAAAAAAGTGTCAATTTTATTATTACAGATAGAAGTGTATATTTTTACACCTGTTTGTGGGTACAGTGAAATTGACATTTACTGATAAAAATCAAATCCTTACAAGCCTACATTTAAACCATATATTTGTGAGAAGTCTCCCATCAGATTGCCTGTTCAATCTGTTTGTATGTATAAATGCCCAGCAGTTGGGAAGCTGAAAGGTGCACATGAAAACAGCAGAGGGGGCTAGAAATCCATGCGCCCCCAGGGAGAGCTTGATTAGGCTGAAATCCCTTCTTCTCTTTAGGGACACGTAGTGCTGACTGACTTTGGACTTTGCAAAGAAGGAATGGAGCCAGAGGAAACGACATCAACTTTCTGTGGCACCCCAGAGGTACAGTATGGCCAACCTGACAACTTTCTTGTTAACTGGGAATTACTTAGGCACTAACTGCCTAGTACATCAGAGCTGCAGGTGCTCAGTTCCTCACAGAGGTGTCAATCGGAGCTGTGTGTATTCAGCACCACTGAAAAATCGGGGACTAAGATTTGAGACAGTCTCAGCCTCTTTTTTGATGTGCACGGTGCTGAATATGCTGGCATGTTGCATGAAAGGAAACAAGGAGGCTAAAACTTCCTGTTTGTTCCCCATTGCTGTCTTAGCAGTTTGGGTCTCACCAAGTTCTTATTACCTTTTTACAAAAGCATTATTCCCTTTAGCAATGTAACACTGCCATCCCCCATTTCTTCCCACCACTTGCATTCCTACTGCAACTGGTGGGAGAGGGGTAAACCTGATTATTACTGCTGAAAAACAGCCTTTACCTTGGGGCATCTAATGTGTCTGAAGAAAAGGAGTACTTGTGGCACCTTAGAGACTAACCAATTTATTTGAGCATAAGCTTTCGTGAGCTACAGCTCACTTCATTGGAGTGTAGCTCACGAAAGCTTATGCTCAAATAAATTGGTTAGTCTCTAAGGTGCCACAAGTACTCCTTTTCTTTTTGCGAATACAGACTAACACGGCTGTTACTCTGTAATGTGTCTGAGGTATCCTGAGGTAAAAACACAGTGAAGACAAGGCACGTTAGTTTTACCACAAGGTAAACTAGGGGAGGTCTGCACTAAAGTGACTTCCCTGTGGTTTTAACTTCAGGATAGCGTGTATGCATTAATTACCTCGTGGTTTTAGAAGTGAAGACAAGGCCTGAGTTTAATAGGGTGTGTTTGAGGAAGGCCTAGTTTCTATTCCCTGGAATGGTGCTGAAAACATGTCTGTTCTTGTCATGGGGTTTAGAAGGGTTGAGGAAGATCCATTGCTGATGACCATTGTCAGTAGCAAGGTCCGAGTATAGATGGGACCAATAGACTGTGAACCATTACCTCTAAAAAGCTTACTCATCTCAATTGGGTGTCCTCTCTGAAACCTAATAATGATGCTTTTTCCCCTCAATGCCACCCTTGCAGAAACTGCTGGCTGACTCTTATATCTTTACCATGTGGTTTTTTGTTTTCATTTTAAACTTTGTTCCACAGGTATCAGGTTTCAAGATTTAAACATCCAAATAGGAGAAATTCACTGGGGCATTCAATTAACAGGAGATAGGCCTGGTCTACACACACATCTCTTTTGTACTGGTATAAATATTTTGTATTTTCTGACCAGTATAAAGGTGCTTACATCAGTATAACTTTACACTGATAAAACTGTCCACATGGGGGGTGTGTGTGTGGAGGGGAGGCGGGGACAGGGCTGTACTGTTTTCACTGCATTATTATAGTTAAAGCATTACAATTTTTCTATGTAGAGAAGGCCTTATTTTAACTTATGCCAGGATGGCTTTTACTAAACTGATTAGTACATTGAATAAACTTGCTTTAAAAATGTTGCAATTTTTTGGGGAGGGGGGAATCCTGCTGATTCTGGAATGGGAGTTCCTACAGAACCTGGCAAGACTTCCAGTAGCCATGGTAACAACTTTGAAACTGGAAGCCAGGACCTTCTGTAGCTACGCTCCTTGATTATAATACTTACTCCTGTAGCTATGAGCACAGTGTTCCAGATATTTACTTGCGGCTGTCCCTTAATTCACAGAACACCAAGTTCGTAGTCACATGGTCATTAGTGTCTCCTGATGACGCAGGTTGTGACCCTCTCTGCTGCCTTGCACCTTGTGACATCACCACTGCAAAGTGGCTATAAAATGCTACCAAGAAGAATAGGATGTTTTGTTCCTAGCACAGGTGTACATGGTGGCAAGGTAAAATGTGTCCCCTGTGGGGGAAGGACACAATTTAAAATATATTTTGCTTGGGATAGGAGAGGGAATGCTTCCTGCCACTCACCGGACTTTTCTGTCCCACTCACCCAAATGCAGCTGAAATGCTAGAAGCATTGCTGCTTCTCGGACTGACTGCAGGGGGCTGCATTCAATAGGTGGGTTCTCTTCTGGTTCCTTAACACTAACAGGCCAGATTTAAGTAACTCTCCAGCCTGGATTTTGTTCACTAGAGTGCTGGGTAGAAATGAGACTCCCTGGAGGCAACTGGAAGGGAGACTTGTGGTGTATTTGCAGCTACTCCAGTCCCATTCTCCTCCTTGGCAGAATTTTCTGTGAGAAATAGAACACACACAACACAAAGCTGCTTATGCACCTGAATCTAGTGCTGGTCCATTGCCATGTTACAGGCATGCTCCATTCAACTCCCTCTGCTGTGCATAAGCTCAGGACAGCGACTGAGGATATGCTTCTAAGGCTGCATCTGTTTTACTGCTGAGGCCCACAAAGTGAGCCATATGATATGAATTCAGTACAAGTTCTGTGGAAGCTTAGATGTATTGACTCTTCCTTCTTACTCGATGCTGAGATTGCTAGTGTGTAAAATAGCTACATGCCACTGTGTCTGGTGTGCTGTTGTCTTTGTAAAGCACTATTGAAATCTTGCATGTGGGTCTTACAATATGTAAGTAGCAGCATTTCTTCTTAGCATATGTGCAACGTGCCTCAGGTGGCCCATGATCAGGATTCGTCACTGAATTTGGTCTGCTGGTTGGATTATTAGCATTCCCGGCTCGGGACGGGTACTGATGGGGAGTGCGACGTCAACGCTGATCCATGCCCCGCAGTAGCAGCACTGAGAGCATAAAACTCCCCTACTGGGCAGTGTCTACCAGTATAGTCTGTGGAGCTGGCTAAGACCACTCGAAGACACTTCTGTAATTTACCTGCTCCCAGTTCGGTCATTCATCAAATGTCTCTTGTTAACTCAGTACTCCCCCCCGCCCCGTGAAATGACCCCTACTTTCTCTTAAGAGTGTTGTTGCCTCTTTTTGAACCAAGCAGTTAGTCAAATTTTGGGGCCCTAGGGATGTGCCAGATGGGAGTAGAAACTGGCAATAATCAGGTGTTGCTTTGTAAATAAATACAACTGTGTCAAAGTTCTGCTTCTCTGAATGCAGGAGGAACCAAGAACAAATGAAGCAGTTTCTTAGCTTATAGCCCCAAGCCTCGTTAGCCAACGCACCCAAAAACTCCCTCTAGCTTTCTCCAGGGTCATGCTGTCCTCACCAACTCCTGCCTGGGTTTCTTGTTTTATGATTCTGCCTCTCTCTGTTCTGTCTGTTCTTAGTTTCTCTGTGTTCTACCTCTTCCCCCTTACTCAGCAACCCCTTCCACCCATTCAGTCCAACCTCCTGGGCAGATTCACAACCCACTTTGATCTTAGATGAGGGGGCTTCTGATTAACTTATCCTGACGGTTATGTTTATGGAAGGGTACATTCACACCCAGTCTCAAAGAGGCTTGTGATCTAGCAGTCACCAGTACCTCTTGACATAACAGGTGTCTTCATGCTAGATACAGGGATGGGAAATCCGCAACTTCCCAGATTAATTGAACTGTATTAGTCAGCCTCTCATGATTTTGTACATCTAGGGGAAAGAGCCACACCACTGATCTGAGTTTTGTTAAAACTCCCTTCCTCAAGTTTCGTATAGGAAGATGGGAGCTTCTCAAACTTTAGGAAAAATTTAGCTCTAGATCCAGTCTTGTGGCAGGGGGAAGTTCGACTAAAAAAAAAAATCTGATGGAAATCACAGCTCCAAACCTCCCTAATGCATTTATTTAGAGATTAATTAACTGCAACCTGTAATATGTAGTCATGGAAGCCTTTGTAACTTGTCTCAAACAAAGCTCTCTGACTCTTCACAGTACTTGGCCCCAGAAGTGCTAAGAAAACAACCCTATGACAGAACAGTAGACTGGTGGTGTCTGGGAGCTGTCCTCTATGAGATGCTGTTTGGGTTGGTGAGTCTTAAAATCACACACTGCAGCTTGGTGGAGAGCAAAGAGACTCTCCTTAAAGAAAGCCATGACCTCTTGAAGGCTATGGGCCACTAAAGCAGTAGTTCCATGTATAGGGTACCATGACATGTATGATCCCAACATAAATGAAAGTACTAGTGGAAATAGTCATCCTAATATTACTGAAATGAAAGCATTTCACCTGTCTCTCTCCCTCGCACACACTGTAGAAATGGAGCTTATGCTCAAATAAATTTGTTAGTCTCTAAGGTGCCACAAGTCCTCCTTTTCTTTTTGTGAATACAGACTAACACGGCTGCTACTCTGAAACCTATAGAAATGGAATGTGATGAATTGTGTCTCTCAGCTGTGAAATTGTTTGCATGCTTCATTACAGATCTCATGTTTTATGTAGCTGATTTTCTCTTCTCTTCCCTATCAGCCTCCCTTTTACAGCCAGGATGTGTCTCAGATGTATGACAATATTTTACACCAGCCACTCCAGATCCAAGGAACCAAGACCATGGCAGCTTGTGATATCTTACAGGGACTGCTTCACAAAGACCAGAAGAGGAGGCTGGGGGCCAAGATGGATTTTGTACGTGGTGTTTCCCATCCTAACCTATTCTCTTCGTAGACAACCAATCCCACCCCTCCTCCGAGCCCCTCTTCTCTTTCATATCTGTTCTGCATTGGTTGATCTTAGTCTTAGGAAGACTTCAGTGTCAAGTGGGAGGACATCTCTCCATAGCAGAAAGAAAGCTTCCTCTGGGTAAACGTTCATTATTCAAGCCCTGGACCCTAGCTTCCTTGCAGTGTCCCATAAGGCTTGGCTTGGCAGCTTTTTAAAGCACCATGATATTGCCTGTGTGTGACTTGTGACTTGCAGTCTCTTCAGGGGTGTATCTAAATATAACTTCGAGGTGGCTTTGGGAGTGTGTGTATGTGTGTGTGGCGGGGGGGGGGTAAAGTTCCATGTTAGCAACACAACAGGAAGCTGTGGTTCAGAACTGGGCACAGGATGTTAAGTCCTGCGAAGGGGACTTTATGCTGTCATGGGTTAAAGGTGTGGGGAAGGGCTGGGTTGCCAGTATGTAGTGTTTCTGTAGCATAAACAGGATACAGTAAACTCATGAAGTCTTTTGTGTTGGGGATACTCCAATCTGCCAAGATGAGGAACATTACAACTTGTTTTTTTCCAACATGCTGTATGTAGCTGTAAAGCTACAACCATCCACTATCGGGGAGCCTGTGCCTATTTGGTGACTGTTGGAAAAGGGATGGTTGAGGAGGAAGGTGGTGGGAGAGTGATTATTTCCCCCCCTTCATCCTTCTTTACAGCTGGAGATAAAGAATCATGTGTTCTTCAGCCCAATAAACTGGGATGACTTGTATCACAAGAGGATCACTCCTCCCTTCAACCCCAATGTGGTAAGTAGTGTTGGCTGATGCAGGGTTCCCCTGCATAATTTTAGTGGGAAGGGAACTGAGGTTGCACTGGTCAAAGGTCTGTTGTTCAAATATACTAGCTGATTCTAGATTTGGGGTATTGTGAGGCTGGGGGGCAGAAATCATCATCCTCTGGAAACTTAAAAGTAACTTGCATCTTCTTCCTGTCTGTTCCTCCTCATCTTCCCATAGTACATTCAGCGCATCTAGTTGATCCACTTATCAGGGGATGCAGTCGGCAAGTTCTGGGGCGGGAGAGGGGGGAGAGAGACCGTGTGTGTTGCAGAATTCCCCCTCTTCCCCTGCCCCACTGCTAGTTGTCTTAGTTGGTGACTTCATCTTCTTCAGTGCTGTTTAAGTATACTTCCTGAACTGTAAGCTAGTGTCTCTTTTGTGGGAACATAAAATAAGGGTTTGGTCACAGTTGTCTAAAACAGTTCTGTCTAAAGAAATAACCTGCCTGAAAGCTTAGGCTTGTTAATCTGACATGATGTTATATATGGTTTCTTTTTTCAGTCTGGTCCTGCTGATCTGCGACATTTTGACCCAGAGTTCACCCAAGAAGTGGTCTCGAGCTCCATCACCCGGACCCCTGACTTAGCAGCCAGCGGCTCCAGTGTCTCAGATGCTTTTTTAGGGTTTTCTTATGCACCGACTGATGAGGACTTTCAGGTTTTTAAATAGGACTGGGGAAATCTAATTTTAACTTATGATCTTATTTTTAAAAGTGGCACTGTCCTCTGTTCATGACTGTTAAAGAAATTTGGACAAGCACACTAACTGGCATGGACCTGAACTCTTTCACTGTAATGCCCAACGCTTTCCCCTTTCTCTGGCAGGGAGGCTGCTGATCGTCCTAGTTGGAGATTTTACTCCTACAGAATTGAAGTTAACTCCATGGTCTTATTTATGTTTAGAAGCATTCATGCCAAAACCACATCTCAGTACACTACATGTCACTTACCCAATAACAACTGGCCTACTTATTTTGGAAGTGTCTGTGTAACTGTGCCTCGTACATGTATCTAGTCTGTCTTCTCCCTCTTGTCTGATTGCTCCATCAACGGTGAGGAGGAAATCTGTTCACACTACGGGTATGTCTACACTAGAAATGCTACCGTGGCTCAGCTGGAGCGCTGCGGTTACATCACTGTAGTGTAGTCACAGCAATGGAAGGAGTTCGTCTGTTGCTGTAGTAAAATCCACCTCTCCGAGGGGCAGGAGCTAAGTCAATGAAAGATGTCTTCTGTGGGAGGGCTGTCTACACTGGGGCTTAGGTCGACAGACTTAACTGTGTTTCCCAGGGGTATGAAAAATTCACAGCCCTGAGTTACATAGCTCTGTCAGCTTAAGGTTTAGGTGTAGACCGGGCCTTTCTTTATGCTGTGACGAGTCACTGTGATGGGAAGATGGCATAGGATTCTTTACTTAAATATGCACATCCAGCAAAACTCCCTGAACTTTCCTTAGTAACGTGTGTTAACAACAAGCCAAAGGGTAACTGACCGGTACTAATATGTGTTTAGTAATATCTTCCCTCCCTTCTTTTTAAAGGAAGGGCTAGATCCTTAGCTGGTGTAAATCAGCATAGCTCTGTTGACTACAGTGGAGTGACAGTAATTTACACCAGCTAAGGATCTGGTTTGGAGTCTTTTTGACGTAGCCACTTCACTCAAGCTATCACTTGACAAATTTGTGCATAATCTGAGTGTTGGACTAACTACATTCCACCCTTCCAGGCTGGGAGCTCTGCACCCTAGGAATGAGAACTGGTTTCCCGCCAGGATTAAAGAATTCAGATCTCCCAAGTATGAAAGTGCTCCAAATCCTACATGTGGTAGTACCTACTGAATACCCCATGGGCAACCGCCAATCTGAGTGCCCAGATGATGTAGGTGGGAGGATTTTTTGAAAAAGGCTCCCAAATTTAAATGGAATCTGATATGTATGTATGTATGTGTGTGTGTGTGTGTGTGTGTTAAAGGCTAATTTATTCATTCTGCCTTAATTTAAATGCTGGTGTCTGGGTTGTTTTTGTTTTTTAAATGTTATTCATCATTCTGTCTCTGTGGGGAGGAGAAAGGGGTATAAGGTCTGATAGTGTTTTGAGACTCTCCTCTACTTGTTCACACATGGACGATGTTAGCACGAAAAACCTGGATTTCTAAAGACTGGTCCAAATGAGCATATTGTCTTCTGCTCTAGAAGCTCTATTAACAGGCTGGAGCACTGGTGATACTTGCATTGAAAAGAGCACGGGAACTTTTTTTTAATCTTGCCCAATTTTACCTTTATTGTACATACTGAAGATATTAATAAAAAAAGTCCTATTTTAAAGTGAATGGTCTCTAACTTATTCACCTCCACAGCTTGTCTGCAATTCTGGGGGAGGGGGCGGGGAGGAAAAAACCCAGAGTTTTCAGTGAGCTATCTAGCTGTCCATTTGCTGGAGCATCAGCTGGTGCCCCCCACCCCCTCGCCCCGAGACTGTGACCAACTTAAAACTCTCACACTTGCAGCTGTGGCTCGAGGCTATCACCACCTAGTGATGGCTTACTGGAGCCCACCCTCTCCCCCCCAAAAAAAGAGGGGGGGTGGAATGGACAGCAGCTGCACGCCCAGTGAGAAGGGCAGGATCTGGGTAAGGTGGGAGCCCATCCAGCGCTGGCCCCGTGCCCGCTCCCGAGCCCTCCCCTCCAGCAGCCCGGGGAGCAAGGTGCCGGGAGCAGCGCTGCACGCAGCAGCTGGCGCTCAGAGCGAGTGAAGGGGCCACGCCGCTCCGTGAGTCCCAGGCGCTATCCCTGCAGAGAATGGCACACGTCACCCTCCCATCGAGAATGGTAGAGTCCAACTCCCCCCCCCCGTGCCAGGAAACAGTAGGTGCAACTTTCCCGTCCCCTGGAATGGTGGGAGAGGGCGGAGCCGGCGTGATGTCATCACGTGAAGCCTGCTCCGGCCGCCGTGTTGGTTGCGGGCGTGTTCCGTTGAATTCATTCCCTGCGCGTGCGCAGAAGGGCGGTTGCTAGGCAAGGAGCGGCCCTTAGTTACCGCTCCGAGGTCGGCGGCGGGGCGCAGGAAGATGGTGGCGACTCCGCGGGTAAGGCCCGGGAGTTCACGCTCCCCTCCCCCTGGGGCGATGGTGGGTAGGACTGTGAGGGGCACGCAGAGGAGGTGGAGCGGAGGCCCATGGAGACACCAGGTCAAGGGGTAGCGCCAACTGCCCACCCCCGTGTGCACTGTGCCACCCCGTCGCACAGAGCATAGCTCCCCCATCGCTCAGGCAGAGCCAGCCTGCCACCCCTCCCGCGGAGACAGTGGGTCAGGGGTCGCCCCACCACGCACTGTGCTACGCTGCCCATGGAGACAGTAGGTGAAGGTGCACCACCCCGGTGCTCTGTGCCGGGGGTGGCCAACCTGTGGCTCCGGAGTCACACGCGGCTCTTCAGAAGTTAATATGCGGCTCCTGGTCCAGGCACTGACTCTGGCCCCAGCTTTCCAATGGGCCGGGGTGTGTGTGTTTGTGTGTGTGTTCACTGCTCAACCCCTGGCTCTGCCACAGGCCCTGCCCCTGTCCACTCTTCCCGCCCCCTCCCCTGAGCCTGCCCTGCCCTCGCTCCTCCCCCTCCCCTGCCTCCCCATAAAACAGCTGATTAGGAGGTGTGGGAAGGAAGGGAGGGTGAGGTGCAGATTGGCCGGGCTACTGGTGGGTGGGAGGCGCTGGGAGCAGGGGCTGCTGCTGCTGATGTATTACTGTGGCTCTTTAGCAATGTACATTGGTAAATTCTGGTTCCTGCTCATGCACAGGTTGGCCACCCCTGCTCTATGCCCTTCCCCTCTACTCCCCCCCCCACCCCCCCCCCCCGCCGCATGCATTGTGCTACCCTCTAGTATGGAGATAGATAGCTTTATTATTTATATTGCAGTAGCACTTAGCCCTGAATAAGGACCCCATTGTACTAGGCACTGTACAAATACAGAGCAAAAAGACAGTCCCTGTTGTCCCAAAGATTTATCTCTGTGTTTAGACCTGCTTTGAACTGGGTTAGGTGACTCAGTGGTAAAAATGCCTTTGCTGCAACAGGTTAGTAGTGCAATAGTGAAACTTGCCAGAAAATGCTAGTGTCAACATAGCCTAAGTTTAACCAGCTAACCGTCTGATTCTCTGTGATTATGCTTCAACCTTGACTTCCAGGAGGGGCCAGAGGTAGTGGTTATTTATTTTATTTATAGAATTCCAACAGCGTGGTAGCTACTTTACAGAAAGTAGACAAGGTCCTTGGTCCAAATAGTTTAGCTCAGGGGTGTCCTAGTTGTTCTTTGAAAACCATAAAAGATTGCAGTTCTCATTTTAATGTTATTTTTTGTGATTTTTTTCAATACAAAATGTTAGTGAATCTAATATAACTTTTTGATTACATATATTGAGGAAACAAAATGAGAAAGCTTGGGTGCTTCTTGGGATGTTGCCTCTTCTTTTTATTGTGTAGGGAAGTTTCTTGTAGGTTTTAGTTTTATTTTATATTTCTGTCTGTATGTTGTTTAAAATTGCAGTAAATGTTTTAAGTAACAACAACAAAGAAACTTTTAGGCCTAATTCTTCTAGTTCAGATGTTCCGTTCCTGCACCAAGACATTCCACGCCAGCCAGCATCTGCGTGCATGCGTTCCGTATTCAGAGACTGGTCTGAAATAGTACCTTTTTTTGTTCTTCCTTTCTGATTTTGGTTCTCTCCGTTCCTTTCATTCTTGAGGTCACTATGGAGACAGAGCTTCGGAACACCATAGTCTTCAATGCATCCAAAAAGGAGATTTTCACTGTCAACAGTGGTTACAAGTCCTTACAGAAGAGGCTTCGTAGTAAATGGAAGATACAGAGGTGGGGGATTTTCTTCAGCTCTCTTTTTCATGCTTTATAGCACAAGATTGAAACTGACATGAACAAGTAATTACATGTAAGCTAATTGGAGATGGGACCATTTTAATGCTGACTTTGGAGGGTAATTCATAATATAGAAATGTTTGGGAATGTTAATAGAAAGGTAAAAGGATTATTTCCTTTGATTCTACCCAGTGGCATTACCTGTAGCTCTGCTGTTGCATGGTGTTGGAGGACTTTTATTTTGAACTTTCAGGTACTGTGGCAATGGAGAGGACAGAGCTTAGCTGATAATGGTGAGGTTCCAAATGTGTGTGTACTCCTCTGTGCTGCATGGAATATCTAATGATAGGAAAAAATGTCAAGATAATTTGAACCCTAGCCTTTGTACATCAAGTTTATGGTATTGGTCACCCACCTGCTGTAATCAGAATTAAAACACAGAAAAATAAGAGTGGAGCTGATTGTCAGCTGATATAAATTGCCATAGCTCTAGTGAAGTCAACTGAGCTGCAACAATTTACATCAGCTGTGGATCTGCCACAGTGTCTTTCTAGAATACTTATTTTCCTTCATCAGTTCAAATTGGTAGTTATTTGAGATAATAAAATATCAAATTTAAAACCAGAGTAAACAGATGTAAAGTGACTGACTGAAGTGACTTGCTTTGTGTTCCTCTGCCTAGTTCTTTATGTAAAGGCAGCCCAGGATTCAGTCGTGGATTGTATCTAAAATTACAATGTAATATGTCTCTTTATTAATTTATTCATAGTTTAAAAGATGAGATCACATCCGAGAAGCTAGCTGGGGTAAAATTGTGGATTACAGCAGGGCCCAGAGAGAAGTTCACTGCAGCTGAGGTAAGAAATATTCATAAAGAAGAAAAAAAGTCAACAATGGTTTGCAGATTAGTTATGCTTCCAGATTTGTCTAGGAAGACAGAAGAAAGGTGACCCAAAACATTCTGTAATAGCATTTTTGTTTGGAAAGCCTATTCTACACACATTTAGATTTGAACGCCTCTTGATCTTCTAGAGTCAAGTTGGTTGCAAGTAGCTGAAACCATTTATGCCTCATTTCCATATAGTTCTTTGGAGTTCTATACTTAGCGCCTCTAACTGTGTTCTTGTGTTTTTTTCCATCTTATTGTTTTAGTTTGAGGTTCTGAAGAAATATCTAGAAGAGGGTGGGGATATCCTGGTGATGCTGGGAGAAGGTGGTGAATCCCGATATGACACCAATATTAACTTCCTGTTAGAAGAGTACGGAATCATGGTCAATAATGGTAACTTGAACTTTTGTAGATGCAAACCATGTATGGTTCTTATTACAAATTAGGGTTTCAAAGCCACTTCCATTATAAGCCTTCTTTTTCCTCAAGTGTTTGTCTTTTAGGAGAGAGAAAAATACTCTGTGAGCTGAGTTATTCCATACTCATTCTCAACCCAGCAGTGAATTTTTTTGCAGCCTCGTAAAATTCCATTCAGCTGTTCTTGCAATATCCAAGTGTAAATAAGCAGTGTGTCCTCACCAAATAAGACATTTTTCAGATGTTTTAGTGGCAGTTGGGTAGTGGGTTCACTCTTTATTGCACCAGAGTGTTATTGAGTTTATCATAGTTTTGGAAACCTCTAAGACACACAATAAAAATTTGAACTTGTTGAACCAGATTTTTTATTTATTTATTTTTTTAAACCTGGCCTCCCTGTCTGTGCTTGAAAATAATTGCAGGGTCAAGTGAAGGCAGGTAGACACATGATTGTGCCTGCACTTCAGGTGATTAGGTGTCTGCATATCTTCATCTGAATTTTGGAATAAGTGTTCCCACTGTCTTTTGATGCCTGAAGTTGCAGGTCCAAAAAGAGGCCATAGGTTAAGGCTGTTCCAAGTTACGCTGGGAACCAAATAAGCCCCAGGCTTGTAGCATTAAAAATAGGAATCGAACCCACATCTCATCACTCTCAATCTTATGTTCTAAGTACTAGACAAACTGCCTCCATAAAAGATTTAAATTTCTTCTTTTTTCTTTAAGATGCTGTGGTGAGAAATGTATATTATAAGTACTTTCATCCTAAGGAAGCCTTAGTCTCCAATGGAGTTTTGAATAGGTAATTGTTTTGGGGATCTAAATCTGTGAGTAACATTATTGCAAATTCATGTAACTTTAATCAGATTTGTGTTTCCACCTCTTCTAGGGAAATCAGCAGAGCTGCAGGGAAAGCAGTGCTTGGGATAATGGATGAAGACAACAGTGGAAATGACTCACAGTAAGTGTATTTTCTTCACTAGCTTTTTCAAAGGAAAGATTTAGTACAGTCATGAAGAGTTAAATTATTGGGCCAGGGCAATGACTGGAGTACACAGTGCTTCTGTTAAGATGTCCTAATTCATTTTTTGGTCTCCGCTTCTTGCTTCTCTAGTTTCAATCCTAAATGGATGAATTCTTTAGCAACGCTTGCCAGCCAATCTGAGTAACAATGAAGGGTTCTGAAGGGAGTCCCATCTATTCCTACTGTCCAGACCTGTGATGATTAAATGAACCTTGTATGTGGATTTGAAAAGGCTTAAAGGACATAAAATGGTGAACATCCTTAGTACCTTGCAGACGTATAGAATTGAGTGGATTAGGCATAGGCAAGAAGAGTTCAATAGAAGGGGGGGAAAGGTGCTAATCCAGGGAAACTCATACACTTGAAGAATTTGGTGGTTTTCCCTCTTTCTTTCCCCTTGTAATTCCTTTACTTTGCTCTGGGCAGAAGAATACTGAAGAAACATCAGCCTTTCCACAAACAGCTGTAGCTAATTGTGTTCTTTCTTATGGTTTATTTCGGGGCTGTACTGATTACGGTGCTCATTATAGGAAAGAATTTAAGTGCAGAAACATTTAGTATAGTTATGTTCCAGAATATTTATTTGAGAGTTAATTACCCCTACTTGTCTCTCGTATCTAGGAATACCTGAGAGAGAACCAAAACGTTACACTTAAACTTCTTGAAAATTCCAACCATAAACTCTGGAAATATTCCCACATCTTATTCTAGTCAGCAAGATTTCAAAAGTGTGCTTTTGTGAGCCTGCACTGTTCCTGACACAAGTCAGGATTTATGCACACAGACCATGACTTGTACGTGTGCCAAATTATGCATTTGAAAATCTGAGTCTCAGCTTGGTTAATATTACTCATGCCTCTAACTCTAAACAAACAATGCAGAATTGAACATCAGTCACTTATCAGGAATATCATCGACAAATCTAAAGTTAAGAAATCTAGTCTCTGAAATTTAGCAGACACTAATGAAATGCTTGTATTTTCTGCAGGGCTCTCACTTTTGTGTATCCATTTGGTGCCACACTGAATGTGATGAAACCAGCAGTGGCTGTTCTGTCCACAGGATCTGTCTGCTTTCCACTCAACAGACCCATTCTGGCTTTTTACCATTATAAGGTACAATACTGCATGAAATAAGCTATCCATCCCCCAGTAAAGAAATGCAACGGTATGGTATGTCAGATCTACATACACCTGTTTCTACTCCCAAAGCACCTATGAACCCTTGAGCCCGCTTGACAATTCTTTGATTCTTTTTTCTGGAAAGCTCTATTGCACAGAGTTCAAAGAAGAAAAATGTTTGATCATCACCAAAGATTATGTACTTTTTGTTTCTTATTTCCAGTTTTACTCTCTTTCCACCATTGTTGTAACCATCTAGTAACCATTATCAGTTCAGCTGCATAGGTAGGCAATTTTGAGTTAGGGACTCTGGAACTGAAAAGATGTTTGTATCCATGATCTTAGCCGTTGACTTTGGTTTGGTATTTGCTAGTTTGCAAACATTTCTCCATAATAAGTACTAAGTGATGCTTACATTTAATGGTTAATATGTTAACATGAAATTTTATATTTGGTATCTTAGTGATGTAGGGACTCCTCCCCTAAATGTGCACAAAGTTACAGATGCATGTTATGGATAAAATAGACCCCATAAAAAATCAGAGGCAATAAAAGTGCATGAAGTCATATTATGACAAGGTCGCCAGCCCATTTAAGACAGGAGAGCCTGGGGCAGCACTTGCCAAATCGCAGCCTGCCTACTTCCATGGCAATGATAGACGGAATAGTTTTCTCGCCCACCACTCTTACTTACATTTATGGAGCGAGTGTTTATACATGTGGTCATTTTGAAATTACATGCACAAACATACATTTCTGTAATATGTTAACCATCAAGTCCATATAAAGCCTTGATCCCCCGTGGATCAGAACCGTGCCGGTTCAAATTGCATTTCAAAACTGCTGTTTAGTTGAGTTCTAGCACTCTTTCCTTGGACAGGAATATTTTATCTGAGAACCATAACAACATACCAGTGCTATGGACTAAACTGTAAAGTGGTTATCCCAACCCTTAGGTAATCTGTTGCATCAGTTAATAACTGAAGTCTAACAGGGTTGTCAGATGAAAAAAATTCTAGACCATACAGGCCAAGGAAACTGGATCAGAAATGTGAATTTAAACACAGTTGCTGCTAGCAGGTTTGTCGCAAAGGAGACAGGGCATAAATGTGTAATGTATTTTTAAAAGCTCTTTAATTAAATTTTAGTGAATGTTATCTTCCCTAAATTTCTGAATGTATAAGTTTTCTTTTGGTTTTGATATAGTGAGAAAATTAAATGAACGCTTGTCTGTGAGATGAGAACCTGATAATCTGAAGCCAGTCTTTTAAATTTATTTAGGCAACAATTGCATGTGCAAATCAGATAACTCTGCATGCCTATCCATCTAATTCATAATTTGTGTGTGTGATCTGATTTCACTGCACAAGTGAAAGGGCTTGTATATTTTGTGAGCACAACAGCGTGCCTCGACTATATGGAAGTTTGGCCCTTGATTCTCAACAAAATTACCAATGATCTTCTAAAGATTCTGCTTCTTTCCTCAGAGGGGGTAAGAAAATGTTGTTTCCATCAGAGTTCTCATCACGTGCTCTCCCTGGCAATCTCCCTTTTGATATAAGAAAATAGCATGAAAGTCAAGGGAATAGAACTGATCTTTAATTAGGCTTTCTTTTTTTCTATTTAGCTGGAGGAAATTATAGACAAAATGCTGGAGGATGAAGCTGAAGACAATGGTAGAATCTCTGTCAGGGCAGAGAAAAGGATTAGAAAGAAAATATATAATCTGTTTGAGAGAAGTGAGGTAGGGAAAAAAATAGCAATATATAATAGAAGAACAGTAGATAAGCTTAATAAGGAAATCAGAAAGGAGGTAAATGAGGCTTTTTGAGAACAAAATAACAGAAATATCCAAAACACAGACCTAGTAGTAATGGGGGACTTTAATTCCCCTGACATCCACTGGAAAAGTAATACATCAAAATTCAAAATTTCCAATAAGTTCTTGGAATGAATGGGGGACAACTTTTTGTTTCAGAAGGTGGAGGAAGCAGCCAGGTGGACAGCCATTTTAGTTTTGATTCTGACACATAGGGAAGAAATGGCTGCGAATTTAAAAGTTGAAGGCAGTTTGGGTGAAAGTGATTAATAAGTGATAGAGTTCATTTTTCTAAGAGTTTGTCTACATTACCCACTGGATTGACAGGCAGTGATCGATCCAGCAGGGGTTGATTTATCGTATCTAGTCTAGACACGATAAATTGACCGCCAAGCGCTCTCCCATCGACTCTGGTACTCCATCAGGGCGAGAAGCGCAGGCAGAGTTGACGGGAGAGCATCAGCCATTGACTTACCGCAGTGAAGACACCGCAGTAAGTAGATCTAAGTACGTCGACTTCAGCTACGTTATTCACGTAGCTGAAGTTGCATAACTTAAATGGATTTCTCCCCACCCCCAGCGGAGACCAGGCCTAAGGAAAGGAAGGAGTGAGAGCAGCAGAATAAGGACAATGACTTCAAAAAAGCAGATTTTAACAGGGGTAAGGTCCCATGGGAAGAATATGTAAGGGAAAGATGAGTTCAGGTGAGCTAGCAGTTTCTCAAGAAGACACTATTTAAAGATACAAAAACAAACTATCCCAATGTGAAGGAATGATATGAAGAATAGTGAGAGGCCAGCATGGCTCCATCAGGAGCTCTTTAAAGTCCTGAAAATCTAAAAGGAATCTTACACAAAGTGGAAACATCGACATATTGTTAAGGAGGACTGCAGAAGAATAACACAAGCTTGTAGGGGCAAAATCAGAAAGGCTAAGGCACAAATGAGTTAAATCTAATAAGGGACATAACAGGCAATAAGAAGAGGTTCTTTAAATACATTAGGAGTAAGACAAAGATGAAGGAGAGTGCTTAAATGACAACATGAAGAAAGCTGCGGTGTTTAGTTCCTATTTTGCTTCAGTTTTCACTAAAAAGGTAAATTGTGACCAGATACATAATACAATTAATATTAACAAGGAAGAAGGAGTATAAGCCAAAATAGGGAAAGAACAGGTTAAAGAATACAGTAGAACCCCCTTTATTCGAGCCTCTACTATCTGGCTCTCAGTATTAACCAAGCCACTAGTGTGCACATACAGGAATATGGGAAACTGATGCTTCAGCCGCAGCCAGCGGAGCTGACAGTGGGAGCCCACTGTCCAGAGCTGAAGCTCTTTGTCCATTCTCCAGATTATCTGAATTTTTGATTATCCGATCTGGCCCCTGTCCCAATGAGATTGGATTAATGGGGTTCCACTGTATTTAGGTAAGTTAGATGTATTCAAGTCGGCAGGGCTTGATCCTAAGGAACTAGTTGAAGCAATCTTGGAACCATTAAGGACTGTCTTTGAGACCTCATGGAGGACCAGTGAGGTTCCAGAGGACTGGAGAAGGGCAAACATTGTACCTATCTTTTAAAAGGGGAACAAAGAGGACGAGGAAATTATAGACCAGTCAGCCTAACTTTGATACCTAGAAAGGTACTGGAACAAATTACTGTACAATCAGTTTGTAAGCACCTGGAGGATAATAGGGTTATAAGGAATAGCCCCTTGGATTTGTCAAGAACATATAATTCCAAACCAACCTAATTTCCTTCTTTTGAGAGGGTTACTGGCCTTGTGGATAGGGAGGAAGCAATAGACACGATATATCTTAATTTCATAATTAAATTAGGGAGATGTGGTCTAGATGAAATTGCTGTAGGATGGGTGCATAACTTGTTGAAAGACTGTACTCAGAGAGTAATTATCAATAGTTTGCTGTCAAGCTGGGAGGATGTATCTAATGGAGTCCCACAAGTATCAGTCCTGGGTCTGGTACTATTCAGTATGTTCATTAGCGCCTTGGTTTTGGAATGGAGAGTATGCTTATAAAATTTGAAGATGATCCCAAATTGGGAGGGGTTGCAAGCACTTTAGAGGATGGGATTAAAATTCAAAATCACCTTGAAAATTGGAGGGTTGGTCTGAATTCAATGAGATGAAATTCAATAAAGTTAAGTGCAAAGTACTACATTCAGGAAGGAAAAATCAAATGCACAAGTACAAAATGGGGAATAACTGGCTAGGCAGTAGTACTGCTGAAAAGGATCTGGGGGTATAGTGGATCACAAATTGAAAATGAGTCATCAATACGAAGCAGTTGCAAAAAAGGCTAATATCAGTCTGAGGTGTATTAACAGGAGTGTCGTATGTAAGACATGGGAGGTAACTGTCCCGCTCTACTTGGCCATGGTGAGGCATTAGCTGGAGTACTGTATCTAGTTCTGAGCGCCACACTTCAAGAAAGATCTGGACCAAATGGAGGGATTCCAGAGAAGAGTAACCAAAATGATAGAAGGTTTAGAAAACCTGGCCTATTTGAAAAGGTTAAAAAAACCAGGCATGTTTAGTTTTGAGAAAAGAAGACTGAGGGAGGACTTGATAAGTCTTCAGATATCGTAAGAGCTGTTATAAAAAGGACGGTGATCAATTGTTTTCCATGTCAACTGAAGGTAGCACAAGAAGTCATTGCCTAATCTGTAGCAAGGGAGATTTAGGTTAGATATTTGGAAAATCTAACTATAAAGATAGTTAAGCACTGGAATAGACTTCCGAGGGAGGTTGTAGAATCCTCATCATTATAGATTTTAAAGAACCGGTTAGACAAGCACCTGTCAAGGAAGATTGTGACATTCCTGAGAGTACAATTTGAACTGTCGAACCGTTGTGTCCTCTCAAATCTCTAACCTGGCATGCCTTTTATACTGCTTCGCTGGTAGAGCAACCACTTGCACACACAGCCTCTAACATGTAAAATCCGTTCCAACTGAATTACTTGAATGCTGCGTCCAGTCACTCATGAATTACATACAGAGCGATGCCAGCAACTTCTCAGTCCCAGATCTTCTCCCAGAAATGTGCATCTTTTACTGGCCAGCACTCTACTGGACTATGCATTTCATTAATAGAAAATGATATTCACAAACCTTGTTATCTCAAGTGGAGATTCCCAACACTTCAATCCAAACACGCACTGGTTTAGATAAAATAATAAAACAAGTTTATTAACTACAGAAAAATAGATTTTAAGTGATTACAAGTAATGAGGCATAAAAGTCAGAATGGGTTACAAGTAAAATAAAAGATAAAATGCAGATTGGTATCCAATTTAGCAAGCTTAATGGATCAAAGCAAAGGTTTTTCTCACCCTGTACTCTTCACAGTCTTTATTGACTGGAAGCCTCCAGACCAGGACCCCTCCTACGGTTCAGTGTTTCTTCAGGTGTTGCTGCTGTGAGCAGAGACGAGTGGAGTAGAGAGAGTTGATTTGGAAGCCTCTGTTTCTCATTCTTATACCGTTCTCCCCTCTTTGAGGATTACCTCCAGCTGGGGTTCAGGTTACAGTCAGTCTGTTTACCCAGAAACCCCTCAGCTGTTCCATTGCCAATATGTAAAGTTCTCATTCTTACCCTTCTTCCGGCCAAAGAATGGCTTCTTAATCAGTTGATAGCCCACGATAGTCCATTTGATTATGCTGATACTTGGCCGGGGTGTCAGTATGTCTTTTGTGTCTGAAAAACTGGTTTGGGCCTGTTTTTCTAACTTTAGAACTTGGCACAGCAATATTATACAGTAGAATCTTATAAATTTACATAGTGTTGCCACACATTTTACCAGGACAATAATGTTCAGCAGATTGAGTTTTCAAGTGATACCTCACAAGGTATACTTTGTACAAAATGGTTTTGTAAAAAGAATGTACATGGGGTACAGTCTGTCACAATGATCTAGTGTACTTGGTCTTGCACGAAGGACTGGACTAGATGACCTCTTAAGGTTCCTTCTATCCCTACATTTCTATGATTCTGTGAAACAGTAACAGCTGAGGATGTGTTAGGGGATAAAAGTCACTTGCTTTAGGTTGTTTCCTTTCCTGGGGTCATTTACCAAGTAGGAGCTAAATAGAAAGTACAAGCATTCCATTCATACTCAGAAATTTACCATTATGTTTATCCTTTGATCAATACAAGTAAACTGGAACCCTGTTTGAAGCAAGTTCAAGTTCTTTACAACAGCAGTTTTTATGGTTACATTATTTGCTATGAATTTTTATCTTGGTGCCCACAAGAAATATTACTGGTTGTTGTGCTGTCTTGAAAACTTACTATTTCTTTGGGGGAAGGGTGTCCTTTTACATAATTCTTTATATGACATTTTTAATTCAGCTAATTAAAATATAATTGTCTGCATTTTTTGTAACTCTACTTATAAACAGCAAAAATTGCTATGCCTTTGTTTTGTTAGCTAGCCTGGGGGCTTTGAAAGCTATGTTGACTTGCATGCATGCCTCACTTTTGCAGGTACTGACTCTGAATTACTTAAGAGAACTAATCTCATGCGCACCTATGTATTAATCTCAGTTAAGATCTTATCTTTCTTGCTCCTACTGATGAGTAGGTTTGTTTTTTTTAAGGAGTCAAAAACTATAATAAAATACATACAATTTGCTTATTGTTGATGTAATCTTATTTGTTGCTCTGCTTTGTGGAATGCCCATGAAATAGCCCTCCAATCCCATTCATACAGAGCACTTCTTCTAAGGTAATCTTAATAAAAGAATAAATCTTCTAAAATAATGCATTTATTTTATACTAATGCTACACGTTCAACAGATTGTCCTCTTGCAAGTTGTCATACCTACTTCTTGTTCCAAAGTTCCCATTTCCCTCTAATTAAAATAATGTAATAGTTTAGAGCATGGTATGAAATCCCCTGAATGTTTGGGATCTGACTTTTTTTTATATGTTAACTTTGTTGACAGAACCAAGGTGGAAAAATGGCAGTGTTGGGATCTTGCCACATGTTCAGTGACCAATATTTGGATAAAGAAGAAAATGGCAAGATCATGGTAGACTTTTAAAATATATTTTAAAATTATCATTAGTCTTTTCATAGCATTCACAAGCACACCCAACCCTTGTAGTTTGTTCCCAGAGCACAGATACTAGCATCACTATGAAATAGTTGGGGGATGGAGAACCAGACTTGGCATTGAAATAGTGAGAGAGATTTTCAAAGGCACTGATAGCAGTTGAGCACCTAACTCTGTATATTGCAAAGCGGAATTCTGGAAAGCTTTTTACTGCTTCTGCTCTCTTGACCATGATTGTTTGTGTGTGTGTGTTTAAAATATACAGTAGGGTTTTTTTGGTCATTAAATAGTTGAAATTTGTCACAGCTAGAAATGTGGCAACACAATAATATTTTGCACTTACAGCTCCTTTTGTTTAAATATCACAAAGTGCATCACAAAAGTTGGTATGTATTACCACCCCTGTCTGTTTGTTTAAAAAAAAAAGGGGAGGGGGTTAGAGAATTTTGGTATTACAATCATTGTTCTAGCCCTAGATAACTGTTCTACTTGATCCAGATTATTAGGCAATTTGTGTCTACATGTTCTTTCAGTTTCTGTATGTGTTTCTTTGTAACATGACTTCTTTTGTAGGCTGATTTGTAACTGCATCTTGAGCTTCGTGCACCTCTCTATACATTTTTTCCTTTTTAAAACAAATATTATGAAAGGAGTATTCTGACTGGCTGATAAAGGACTGTCATGATTTGCATTGCTATACAAATACATGTTAAAAACATAAGGCCAAATTAACCTCTCTAAGTTAACGCAACTCAGTTGAGTTGCACTTGCCAGTTTGTCCCCATAGTCCTTGCCCAAGTCCAGTAGCTAGCAATCTCTAGTGTTCAAGTATTCCCCCTAAAAGTACAATTCAGCAATCATTTACCCATTATTGCATTTTTCAAGAACACTTATGAACTTCAGACAGCCCACGTTATTCAGGTGGATGAACTGAATTGGTTTTCATCCTCTTGCCTTGCAATTGACCTGCATCCATTATAAAGTGCACTCCTTGCCATGTTTTTGTTGCTTTGGTAAGTAATACAAATACTCTTAATATTACCGTTTTTCTCCCCCTGATATTCTTTGTTGTTTTATCCGGCTCTTTCATATTTACGTCATCTCTTCCAACGGGTGGATTTGACAAGGAATTTTAAAATGTTTTAGCATTACAGTAAATTATTCGGGCACTCCAAAAAAATTAACATGCATCTGTGGATCCACAGGATGTGATTTTCCAGTGGCTCACAACCACGGACATCCATTTAAATCAGATTGATGCAGAGGACCCTGAGGTAAGAGATGTTCATCGTGTGATAGCTAATAATGTTTTAATCCACTAGGACCAGAATTACAGAAGTACTTGCCTAGCACCCCATAGTTCAAGGCTGTATCTATGTTCTTATTACAGATACACGGATGTTACTCTGAAACCTGTTCTTATTACAGATCCCTTAGGACAGGGTAGTAAATAGGCAGACAGCAGGCCAAATCCTGATCACCAGATGCTTTTGAAGGGACCCCTAAATCTTTTCATTTACATATTATCATTATTATTATTTTATTTTCTCTGGAGTCTGGACCATGACTATACTTTAATCAAGAAATTTGGACCTTGACAAAAAATAGACTTCCCCTGCCTTAAGAGTTTTGTTTAATTTTCAGGTTTAGAAAGTCTCTTCAGACTGCAACCTGGCAAGTCAGATCTCTCTCTAGCAGGGCATTTTGTTAAATGTTTTTGTTGTTGAGTAATAATGTGTCAATTGCCACTGATCGAAAATAACTAGAAGACATTAAAATCCAGTTATAGTCTTACTTAAACCCCCATAATCTGGAGTCTCACAGATCAAAATTCAGTCCTCATTATCTGCGCTCTTTGAGACATCAGCATGGATGCTAACCCTGATGTTCTGGTCGAGCTTTTATCTAGATATTTGAGTTTGGATCCTGAACTCAAATGTTCAACATTTTAGAGAGATATGTAAGAACAAACAGTATTTTAATGTACCTTCTAATGTGGCTTTTGTTGGTATTGCATCCAGATGTTGTAGTGAATGAACTTCAAGGTCTCAAAAACTGAAACTGTTTTCAGGGGAATTTTGGAGATATCCATGGCGTTTTTGCCACTTGTAGATTAGGATTTTCTGCCGTATTTGGGTAGTTATTCATGATAAAATGTCAGTCATGGACGTGTTTGCATCCTATTTGCCACTGGTTTCTGTGATGGGTTGGATCACAGAAACCCCTTTGGGACTGCCACCTGCTATGCAAAGACTACTTCTGACCCTGCTTTCCTGCCCAGTCAGCTTAGGACTTCAGTGCCCTGCCTGGTCTGAGCCAGACCCACTAGCCTGCTGCAAACCCAGACCCAGGTCTGAACCATGTCCCCTAACAGCTGTAGGCTCAATTGAAAGCAGCTTACAGAAGTGTTCCTGTCTTTAACACTCAGATGCCCAACTCCCAATGGGGTCCAAACCCTATATAAATCCGTTTTACTTTGTATAAAGCTTATACAGGGTAAACTCATAAATTGTTCGCCCTCTATAACACTGATAGAGAGATACGCATAGCTGTTTGTATCCCCAAGTATTAATACGTATTCTGGGTCAATTAATAAGTAAAAACTGATTTTATTAAATATAGAAAGTAGGATTTAAGTGGTTCCAAGTAGTAACAGACAGAACAAAGTGAATTACCAAGTACAGTAAAAACGAAACACGCAAATCTAAACCTAATACAGTAATACAACTGAATACAGGTAAAATCTCATCCTTAGAGATGCTTCAATAAATTTCTTTCTCAGACTGGACACCTTCCTAGTCTGGGCACAATCCTTTCCCCAGGGGGTTGGGGTGCAGGCTCTGGAAGGGAGTTAGGGTGTGGGAGGGGGCTCATGGCAGGGGGTTTGGGGTGGGTGTACATTCTTTGGGAGTGGGTTGGTGCTCAGGGCTGGGGCCAGGGGTAGGGGTGCAGGGAGGGGTGTGGGCTCCGGCTGGGTGCTGCTTTCCTCAGGCAGCTCTCAGTTGGCGGCGCAGCAGGGCTAAGGCAGGATCCCCCCCCACCCTGGCCCCGTGCCGCTCCCGGAAGCGGCCACGATGTGGCCAGGCAGCTATGCATGGTGCGTGCTGCCAGTGGTGCACCTGCAGGCACCGCCCCCGTAGCTCCCATTGGCTGCGGTTGGGGGTAGGCACACACAGATTCAGAGCTTCTCTGATCGCCCCTGCGCCTAGCCGGGGCCACAGGGACAGCCGACCGACTGGCCTGGCACCCTAGCTTCCACCTGCAGCAGGCAAGCTGGCGCTCGTGTTCACTTTCTTTTCACATAAAACTAAATAGTTCTCTGTGACATTCTTAACGAAGTATAGTGACCTGCATTGTGAAGAGTCTTGGGAGGGAAAAAGTGTGAACTGAAGTTATCTCATCTAGAAAAAATGATTTTTTTTTTAAGTGAAGTACAAAGTAGGAGGAGCGTATTTGAGGTAGTTCCCCTTACTCATAGCAGTGTCATTGTGTTCAGATTTCAGACTATACGATGCTTCCGGATATAGCCACGCTGTCTGAGCGACTACGAGTGTGTCTACAAGAGGGAGACGAGAACCCACGAGATTTCACAACGCTTTTTGATATGTCAATTTATCAGCTGGATACAACCTCCCTCCCTAAAGTTATCAAGTTAGCAACTATGAAGTGTTTGTGTGTTTGGTCTTATTCTGCATTTCCTCTTGGTGTGTTTGGAAGCATACCTATACTGAAGGAAACACTTTCACTTCCTTAATGTAATCTTGTAAGATGCCGATTAGATGCATACCCTGAACTTTCACCCTAGGACACTTGGATTTAAACATGCCATAGGTTACAAATAGAAAAGCTGAGCAATCTATCTGCGTTGTAGTGAGTGCTTGTCCATTTTTTAGAAGCAGTTGCTTTGTAGTTGTTGCAGAGATCAAAGTTACTGTGTAAGTGTGGTCATAAAAGAACCCATGACATATTTTCACAAATAGGGTGTTAACCTTGGTGTCCTGGGCAAATTCAAATTCACAGTCTGTATCTTACACATGCAAGTGTAAACAGACAATGTATTATCATCTCCTCCCCTCAGACTGTGCCTTTTTCTTGATTGTAGATCTTATGAACAGCTGAATGTGAAACATGAACCTCTCCAGCTCATTCAGCCTCAGTTTGAGACTCCACTACCTGCACTCCAGCCAGCTGTGAGTAATCTTACCTGACTGAGCTCCTTACTGACCCCTGAGAGGCATAGGTTCATGTTACAAGGTGGATTCTATCTTTATTGTAAAGAACTATATGGAAGAGACAAACGGTAGAACATTAACCATTTGAGTGCCTTAATACATGCCTTTTATGACGTAGCACTCTTTATGGTCTTATGAATGTGTGTTCAGTCAGATTATGTGACTGAAAACAATGAAACCCCTTAAGTGCATACAGGATAAGCAAACTGAGACAGCTGCCAGCAGAACCCACTATATCCTGAAGATGTTAAAATGCTCCATACATCTAGTGTTTCTACAAGTCTCCCTAGCTGCTTTATGTTGCTCTGAGCCAGCGGTGCCCAGTGTTTTTAGTGTGAAGGCCAAATGTTATTTCAGAAAGGTCCTGGGGCCACAGTCAGTATCTTAACTCTTTCCCTAGGTTCAGGCAGAGGCAGTCAGGCTCCCATCCTGCTCTCGTTAGGGCTCCCACAAGGAGGCAGCGGAGCAACCAGAGCTATTCTATCCTTGCTGAGCTCACATCAGAGCTGTTCCTGCAGCTGCGAGGAATCACAGGCTTTGGAGACTGAACCCCATGCTACTTTGACTGTAGAAAGGGGGTGGAGGTGGGCACACACACATCTTTTACGAGCCTTGAGTAGAAGAATGCGATAGAAACTGCACATTCAGACTCTAGCTGTTTCTTGGCCCCTATATAGGAATAACCAGGCCAGAAGAGGATCTAGTTCTTGTCCTTGGTTTTAATTGGTTTAAAAAAGAAAACCACTAAGAGAATAAAATGAAATGGGAAAAAGGAGAGGTGCTGGCATGCTTGTTCCTAGGCAATATGTAGACTATCTAGTTATTTTTATGAAATTAGGGCTGTCAAGCGATTAAAAAAATTAACCATGATTAACCACGCAATTAAAAAAAAAATTTAAACAATACTACTACTTATATATTATGAGATATAAGTTTAACAATACCATTTACTGAAATATTTGTGGATGTTTTCTACATTTTCAAATATATTGATTTCAATTACAACACAGAATACAAAGTGTACAGTGCTCACTTTATATTTATTTCTGACTACAAATATTTGCACTGTAAAAAAAGCAAAAGAAATAGTATTTTTTCAATTCGCCTAATACAAGTACTGTAGCGCAACCTCTTTATCGTGAAAGTTGAACTTACAAATGTAGAATTATGTACAAAAAATAACTGCATTCAAAAATAAAACAATTATAAATCTTTAGAGCCAACAGGTCTACTCGGTCCTAGTTCTTGTTCAGCCAATAGCTCAGACAAACAAGTTTGTTTACATTTGCAGGAGATAATGCTGCCCGCTTCTTGTTTACAATGTTACCTAAAAGTGAGAACAGGTGTGCGCATAACACTTTTGTAGCCAGCATTGCAAGGTACATGCCAAATATTGCTAAACATTCGTATGCCCCTTCATGCTTCGGCCACCAATCCAGAGGACATGCTTCCATGCTGATGACATTCATTAAAAAAATAACGCATTAATTAAATTTGTGATGGAACTCCTTAGTGGAGAATTGTATGTTCCCAGCTGTTTTACTCACATTCTGCCATATATTTCATGTTATAGTAGTCTTGGATGATGACCCAGCACCTGTAGGTCATTTTTAAGAACACTTTTGCTGAAGATTTGACAATACACAAAGAAGGTACCAATGTGAGATTTCTAAAGATAGCTACAGCACTCGACTCAAGGTTTAAGAATCTGAAGTGCCTTCCAAAATCTGAAAGGGGTGAGGTGTGAAGCATGCTTTCAGAAATCTTAAAAGAGCAATACTCTGATGCAGAAACTACAGAACCCTAACCACCAAAAAAGAAAATCAACCTTCTGCTGGTAGCATCTGACTCAGATGATGAAAATGAACATGTGTTGGTCTGTACTGCTTTGGATCATTATTGAGCAAAACCCATCATCAGCATGGACGCATGTCCTATGGAATGGTGATTGAAGCATGAAGGAACATATTGAATCTTTAGCGCATCTGGCATGTAAATACCTTGCGACGCCAGCTACAACGGTGCCATGCAAAATCCTGTTCTCACTTTCAGATGACACAGTAAACAAAAAGCGGGCAGCCTTATCTCCTGCAAATGTAAACAAACTTGTTTGTCTGAGCAATTGGCTGAACAAGAAGTAAGACCGACTGGACTTATAGGCTCTAAAGATTTATAATTGTTTCGTTTTTGAGTGCAGTTATGTAACACAAATATTTCTACGTTTATAAGTTGCACTTTCACGATAAAGATTGCACTACAGTACTTGTATGAGGTGAATTGCAAAATACTATTATCATTTTTACAGTGCAAATATTTGTTATAAAAAATAAAGTGAGCACTGTACACTTTGTATTCTGTGTTGTAATTGAAATAAACATATTTGAAAATGTAGGAAAAAAATCCAAAAATATTTAATAAATTTCAATCGGTATTCTTTTAACAGTGTGATTAAAACTGCGATGAATCGTGATTAACTCAAAAAAAATTAACTTGTGCGAGTTAACTGCAATTAATCGACAGCTCTATATGAAATACAAATGAAGTTTTGAAATGTGTTCAGTTTATTGTGGAGTTTTGGCTTATCATAGAGTTTCAAAAGGCTCTACTGATATCCAAGTTGAAAGCTATCTCCTAGTTTTCTATAGCATGTAAGGAAAACACTTGACAGTAAAATACATTAAATCTTCTCTTGTAGGTTTTCCCACCTGCTTTCAGAGAATTACCTCCCCCCAGTCTGGACCTGTTTGACTTAGATGAAACGTTCTCCTCTGAGAAAGCTCGTCTTGCACAGATTACAAACAAATGTAAGCAAGGCAAACTTCTGAAGTTGGATTACATTCATATTTATACAGAAGTCCCATTCTTTTGAGAAAAACTTTAGCAAAATAACTTGAGACATTTTAGCTGCAGTAGGAATATAGGGCCTGATTTTCAGATGTACGGTGCCCCTACAGCTTCACATTGATTTCATCTAGGGTTAAGGGTTCTCAGTATCTCTGGAAATCAGGTCCATGGAAAATATCCTTCTCACATGCATGACATGTTGTAGATCAAAATGTTAATAGCAGAGTGACTCTTCTTTTTCTGAGTCTCCTGCCTTCCTCTCCAGTCATTGTCCAGAATGACTTCCAGTGCTGTGGTCACTAGAATATGATTCTTGGAGCCATACATGTTAAAGGATCCTAGATTCCTCTCACTAATTTGTGATGGACATTACTCTAAAAAATACTTTAAAGTGTTCAGTATCAGGATCTAGTGGGGCCAGTCAGAATCCCTGATCCTGCTGTGAATCTCAGTAGTGGGACTGCAGCTGATTTGATATTAATGGGTCTCTCATTTTGCTTCTGCTTTCTGGTCCATGTCTTTATGCATGAATGATTTCCGTGTGTGTGAGTGTGAGAGAGAGAGAGAGAGTGTGTGTGATTTGTCTCCCTCACTCTGTGCATCCTTGTTAGGTACTGAAGACGACCTGGAGTTTTATGTCAGAAAATGTGGTGATATCTTAGGGGTAACAAACAAACTCCCAAAGGAGCAGCAAGATGCCAAGCATATCTTGGAGCACATCTTCTTCCAAGTGGTGGAGTTCAAGAAATTGAATCAGGTACATTGTTTTAATAGCAGAACAGCTAATGTATGGAAAGTATGATGTTAGGTATGACCCTCTGTCATGGGGTGCTCTACTCACAGCAAAGGGCGGCTCTTTGTGGCTGCGTCGGGGGATTAGCTTCATTCAGATCTGATACCCCCTTCTGCTGCTTACTGCATGCCCTACTGTGTCTCTGTCTCTCTCTCCCTCCTTGCAACTCAAGGTACTCTGTCTTCATGGCTTGGGCCTCCAGCCAGGTCACTATAGTCTGTTAGAACCAGATCTTCAAAGGTATTTAGGCTCCTAACTGCTTTTGATTTCAGTGGGAGTTAGGAGCCTAAATACTTTTGAGGCTCTGGGTCTCAGTAACTGAGAATAGAGCATTCCTGATGGTGCTACAAAGTTTAGGGCTGCTGGGTCAATTGTGAATGCCTCCCTTCTGATCAGCTGTTTCATTAATAGGGCTTCCAGGTTTACATCAGTAAAAGTACATTTTAAAGGTGAAGGGTTTTGTTTTGTTTTTAAGTGTATAACTTTTACTGTATATTGTCCTTTCTTCTCCCCACCCCTGTAAAGGAACAAGATATTGATACAAGTGAAGCTGGATTCCAGAATGGTTACTGAGCACTGGATTTTCCTGTCAGAGGGAGAGACCGACTGACCTTCCTAGCAAAAACATTTATTGTACCTCCCTCAGTGTAAATTATTTTTCTACTTGTTTATTCAATATATTGGTTGACATTGCCTCAGCAATTCTCTTTGAACCTTTGGGTGTTGTAAATATGTATAAAGTCTTAAACTGGTACTTTTTTTTTTAATGCCAAATTAGGGTTTGCCTTGTAAGTGGCAATAATTTTCAAAAGCTTTTTATGTAACACACATTCCATATTTAATCTTGTTTCTATTTTTGTATTGGAGCTATAATTCTGTAATTTATGAAATATTCTTATGTTAAGAAAATATTTCATTCCAAACCCTACTTCGGTCTCTGGTATTTATTTTCCTGTCTCTAATGCTTGGAGAATTTGTTTGAGTATAAAATGTTTGTTTTACAGATGCTTGTAGTTTTTTAATTGCATAGTAGAAGAGAGGCCACTCATCTGTGATTTATTTATTTATTTTTGTGTGTGTGCTGGAGAGCAGAGTATGTAGCTATAAGTAGAATTGGGACTGAAACTCATATGCTAATCTCTCACCCTGTGGCTGCCTCCTGATTGACAGTCAAGAGAAGTAGGTTTGTCACTACAGAGGAAAAGGATGAGCTTCCAAACAGAGGGAAAGGAGTATACTTAGGCAAAGATAAGAAGATTCTTTGTGGATCAGTCTTTGTAAAGTGTAAGGCACCATGTAAATTTTAGAAGGTAGGGGCAGCCATGTGGAAGAATACATAGAATTCAAAAGGAACATTTTCACACAATGCCTACAGTGTAAGGTGTTTTTCAAAACCAGAAAGCCACACCATACTTTTTGCTTGGATTTATTCTATCCATGGGCTATTTACCACCTGCTTACTGCAACCGTGAGGCATTATCTACACTACAGGGGAAATTCAATCTAAGCTACGCAATTTGGGTTACGTGAATAGCGTAACTCAAATCAACATAGCTTAGCTTAGATCAGTGTACCACTACATGATATCAATGGGAGCCCTTACTCTTCTCCATCTGGCGGAGTACAGGAGTTGATGGGAGAGCGATCGGTGGTCGATTTAGCTATATTGACCGCCGATGCATCAGTTGCTGCTCATGTGTCCCCAGGTAAGTGTCGACAAGCCCTGAGTTGCTGCATAAGAACTGAAATTAAAGTGGAAGTGATTGATCTTTAATTGTACAAGCTGAGTATAGGGCTGAGTGTAGAGCAAACAAGAAAACCGAAAGCATAAATGATGAAAAGGTTTCGCATTCTTCCAGTGTTAATAACCAGCTGCTTGTGTCAAGAGGGGCAAGGACATCTATTTTTCTTAATAGTTTTTAAACCTGTAATTGGCACTGCATGAGAGCACCCCTTCCTCATATGTAACTGTGTATTATGCACAAGTAACCACCGCCTTTCTTTGCTCGTGTCTGAGATGCAGGCCTCTATCCCTGGCACCTGCTTGTAGTCCTGGTCTGCCCTATCACTACCTTCAAAGTTGCTTCTTCGGAAAGGCCTTTTCACCTTTATCCTCTCCTCAGTGGTGTAGTGAAGATGAGTGAAAATCCTATTCTTTCTGCTGTTGCCCAATCCGCCCACCCCCCCGGCATGGATGCTAAAACATTAGCTTACGCTGCTTGTCAGGAAGAGGAGCTAGCATTCTTTCCTGCCTAAAACACCTAGCATGCTGTTGACACTATGCAAATATGCACTATATGCTGCTGGCAGAAGTGGCAATTCCATTGACTTCAAAAGCTTTTGCTTACTTGTGCCAGCTATGAATATGGTCCCCAGCATCCTTTACTGTTTAGACAAGTGTAGAACTTCTAAATTCCATAGGGTCCCAGTCCGCCCCAACAGCTCTATGGCAGTGGTGGAAGATGATCATGCTTGGTCAGAGATCACATTTTTCAAAAAAGGTTGGTGTGCTTTGTGTACTTACAAACTAGTTACCCCGTTCACCCAGGACACTGGCTAGTACAATCCAGCGGAAGATTTACACAACCACCTCAATCTTTCCAAGACTGTGTCAATACCATTCACCAAAGCACCACAGATTCCAGCAATCCTACTGGTATTTAGGGAGTGATGGATAGCTCCAGCCTGTGCTGTTCTTCTGTGTTTATATTTTAGACAGTAAATAAATGCTTCCTTTAGAAAGCTTTTAAAAGGTGTTTTGCCAACTGTGCTTGTTGTTGCAATAATATGTTTTAGAAATAAGTCAGCAGGGCCCTCTAAGGATGCAGAGTAAGCAGTGTGTGACCAACCAAGAGCTAGGGTTTATCCTTCAGTATATCTGGTGTCCCTGTTTGCATTGCTCATGGGCCTACTGTAGTGAGCTTTGAAACAAAGGGAAGCATTTTCACTAAATTGTTATAACTTGCAGAGTAAGCTTCCCAAGCTGATATGTAGATAGGGATAACCATGCACTTCTCTCCTTTAAAACAAAAAAACAACTAGCATCCATTAAGAGACAGTGGCTCCTGGCCCCCTCTATCAGGAATCCTTCCACTTACACTGAAATCTCATGATTATGTAGTTCCTTTTCATTTCATTCCCCTAATAGAAGTTGAAACCATCATAGCTGTTTTGCCATGTGGATGGTGGTTTAAGAGCAGTAGCCAGTCAGAGGGCAGGGATTTGTATGCAGTGGAACTGCTGTAACTAGTGTAGCCTTGATTTTTACTAACTGCAATATGCAACTCCCTATTTGCTAGATACTAATCACAGATAGGCTTCAGTGTCACACAGGCTTTGTCTCTTATACTTCCAAAAATCAGCCTATAATTCTGCACAAGCCAGAGATTACTATGTAGACAGGATGTAGATGTTTTTCTACCCTGTCTTCTAACCCTCAAGTACCTGAGCGCTGTGTACACTCAGACCCCCATAGTCATGTGTGATGGATGTGATATATGCCTGTGTAAACATAGCCACAGAATAAGAAAAAGCCTAATTGCTGTGGTGCTTTTGTGAGTCAGTTCTGCACCCCAGCCTGATGCTTTGCTTGTAAAGGAGTATTGCAGAATAACCTGCATCACACCCAGAAGGAAATTAAAATAAGTGCTGCTTTCAGAAACAGACTTCTCATCTCTACACTTGTGGGGCTTATTGCATCACAGCCCCTTACATTAGCCTGAAGGAGTGTATTCTCTTCTTCATATGCTCCAACTTCTCTCCTTAGGGACCTAAGCAGGAGGTTGACTGTTCAGCTGTTAAACTGATCAGAGGCTAACTTCTAGAGCATTGTCTCTTTTCAGCTAGCTATGATTCTGACTAGAGTAGTAACTGGGAGATTTGACATTGGTAACACCTAATGCAAATTAACAGAATATTTAAAGAGATCTTCTACTTGGAGTCATCCAGGGAGTGGTGGCAGAGAACAAAGATACTATTCAAAAACTCCATGGTTATGAATAAACTACTGTATAATTTATTATTACCCTAAAGCCATCCACAAGCAAGAATCAGTGCCTCTCTGTGGAATCTCCTCCCCATGCCAGTTTACCAAACCTCCACCTTTTCCTCAGACTTCTTCATCTGTTAAGGCCCAAATATAGGATGCAGTCAGAATGATGAATTCATCCATAATAAGGGACACCAAAATTATTTTTGCACAAAATTTAAAATGCTGCAGGATTCCTTCTGTCAGTAGAAGTGACTATTTGTTCTCCATTTCTTGTGTCTATGTCTATTGTAAATAATTTTCATCAATGAAAATGAGAAATACCAGACAGATATAGAATGAAGGGAACTTTAGAAGTAGGATGAGAGGTGCCCCTGAAAACAAAGGTCATGTGAGAAGTTCCTAATTGACCCACTTCCTTCCATGAGGGCCATATGAAATGATTACAGAAATAATGCACCAAGCTACCTCAATTCTGAATGTCCCAGCACCTTCCTACATTGCAAAATCCTACTTCACAAGAGAAGTGACTAAAAACTGCCCCAACATTAATCCTACATGAGAAAAGACTTCAGCTGCTTTATAAACACTTAGAAGAGGGAGCATCTACTAAGCCAGGGTTTCTCAAACTTCATTGCACCATGACCCCCTTCTGACAACAAAAATTACTATGTGACCCCCCTGACAACAAAAGTTACTACATGACCCCAGGAGCGGAGACTGAAGCCCCGGTCCCCAGCAAATCTAAGCCAGCCCTGGTCCTGACCCATAGTTTGAGTTAAGAACCACTGTTCTAAGCCATTAAGGGACAGACCTCTGAGTCATGGGATCCATGATCTATTCCAGGCTGTGTGAGTTAGGGAAACAGAGAAGTGACTTGCCCAATCTCTAAAATGGAGATTTTAAGCGGGACCTGAAACCTTTTCAGGGGGTTGCATGCCCTTGAGCTAGTCACTTCCCCATCTGTAAAATGGGGATAATGATACTCCCTTCTCCAACCTGGCTTCTTTAGGTAGAGTGTAAATGCGCCAGGGACTGTGTGTGTTACTGCACAGAACCAGCGGGATTCCACAGCCACCCTGAGCAGCCTCTTCCAGAGCTTACAGCAAGAGCTTACAGAGCCCTTACAGCAAGACCGCTTTCCCCAACAGCTAACCCAGCTCCCTTGCTGCAGATTGGGCCTGTCACTTCGCATCCGAGCTTCAATGGACGTGTGGGGTGCCCGCCGCAGCGAGGCCCTGCTCTCTCGCCCGTGGGACCCCTGGGATTGGCAACAAGCCACCGTCCGCGCAGCCCCCTTTAAAGAGCAGCGCTGCTCTTTTGTCCTTGCCAGGCTCCCATAGGGCGCAGGCTGGGTTTCTTCCGGCCTGAAGAGGGACCCGCAGCGGCCCAGCCCCGCCGCCGGGCTGACTCTCCTTGCCCACGTGTAGGCACTGGCGGGGGGGGGGGGGGTCTCGGGATGCCGCGTCCGTCCCGTCTCCGGGCCGGGCTTTGCTCGGGGCTGAGCTAAGGCAGAGACCCGGGCTCGCAGCACTTCAGCCTGCAGGATGCTGAGCCGGTCATGGCTGCTCTCCCGCGGCGCTCCGCCACTCACGCGGTCCCCGGGGCGCTGCTGAGGTAACTGCATTTTCTCCCCCCCCCCGCCGCTCCAGCTGCCGGGGAGGGCGAGGGTTGTGTCCCTAGGGCCAGAAGGGAGGGAGCGAGAGAGTCCCACACGCCCCCACCGCCGCCCGCCCCCGTCTCCAGCAGGGGGGTCGGGCTCGTGCACGTGTCGTGCCAGCCCCGCTCGTGCGCGTGAGACGTGCAGCCCTGCGCCCAGCCGTGCCGGGTTCGCGGCCGAGGGAGCCGGGGTAGGGGTGGAGGGGTGGATTCAATGAGGTATAAACCTTTTTTCCTCCTCCTCCCTTCAGCGGTACAGCGGGATGTTCGCGCAAACGCCCTTCCCACCCCCCCAGCCCACGGATCCGCTTCCCCGGGCTCCTGCGGACGGGAGGCGTTATCCGCCGGCAGGCCCAAGCCGACTTCAGATTTCCCTCCTCGGCTCTTGCCCTCTCCCACGCCGCCCGTCAGCCCCTCCTACGTGCCCCGCCCAGGCTGCTGTCCCGAGCCGGCTGCTTGTGCGCTAGCCTCCCTTCCCCGGGCCCGGCCCTTTTAGTTCACAAACCAGGCAGCCCCCGCTAAGCTTTACGCCGGGGTAATGCTCTAGTGTGAGGTCAGCCATCTTGTTTCTTTGTGTAAATGTCTTGTATCGCCCCTGCGGCCTTAGTCCCGCCTTAAGGCTGGGCCAGTCCTGCTGTAGGCCGTTGCTGTTAGGAGAGTTAAATTGGTTAGTCAGGGCAGGTGAGCAGGGATCAAGTAGGGGAGAGATGCCGAAGAGTCCGGAATAAGACTTTTAAATGTCTCTTAAGTCGGGGAGAGACCTTAAAATCAACCCAGGAGAGATTCCTTCAGCAAGGCTGAGATTGGGCAGGGCTGGCTCCTCTTGCCAGAGTTACAGCTTTGAGGGTAACAGTTCACTTAGTGATATAGACAAGGGGGGGAGAAGGGGTTCCCTTCTCTCCCCTCAGAAGCACAACCCCACTAAATATAATTATTGGGAACTCTACTGGATCCTGTTCCAAATATCTAGGGTGTAAAACTGTTACACAAAAACACACTAGATTTTGCAGAGATGTGAAGTTATTCTACCTGCCAGCCTTGCTTGGCATAGCCCAGATTCCAGCTCAGGCGCTTAGAGGGTGCCCCTCTAGAACAATCATTTCAATGGCCAGAGGGTAGTTTAGCTCTTGGCCCAAAGTGGGGTGTAGTGTTAATGACATTATCTAGTTGCTACCTTAAAGTAATGGACAAAAGGCTGTAGATTCTGAAATATCATGCCCTAATTTAAAGATGAAATGAATAAAGAAATATTTCCCATTTTAGAGGGGCAATCACTTTATAATCTGTTAAACTGGGTTCAAGTAGTTTCAGGTACTAACCTGCCCTTCCAGCCCATCTGTTGTATAAATGTGTTCTGTCCCCTACTACAGAGGGCTTCTCCTCTCTGTAGTTTCAGGGACTTGAAGTGTTTTGTTAAATTTCCCTTTTCAAAGTTTTTAGGTCAGTGGTAGTTTAAACACTGGTTCAAAGGATTTGGAGTTTAATTTGACACTTAGGCCCAGGTCCACAAGAGGTACTTGAAAAGAAAAAGTAGTACTTGTGGCACCTTAGAGACTAACCAATTTATTTGAGCATGAGCTTTCGTGAGCTACAGCTCACTTCATCGGATGCAACATCCGATGAAGTGAGCTGTAGCTCACGAAAGCTCATGCTCAAATAAATTGAGCAGTCTCTAAGGTGCCACAAGTACTACTTTTTCTTTTTGCGAATACAGACTAACACGGCTGTTACTCTGAAACCTGTCAAGAGGTACTTAGATACCTAATGCAGTTTTGGTGGCACAGAACTGCTGCTGACTGCAGTAGGTACCTAAACTCATTCAGCACCTGAGTTTTCAGGGTCTGAATTAACTAAACCTATACATTTCTGCCTCTGAGCAGATGTACTACTGCCTTCCTTTAGCCTAGTGGTTCTCAACCTTCCTAGACTACTGTACTCCTTTCAGGAGTCTGATTTGTCTTGCATACCCACCCCCCCCCCCCCAAGTTTAATGTCACTTAAACTACTTGCTTACAACAAGAAAAAAAAAGACAAAAATACAAAAAAAGAGTGTCACAGCACACTGTTACTGGAATTGCATACTTTCACATTTTTGCCATATAAAATAGATCAATTGGAATATAATTGTTTCAGTGCAGAGTATATAGAGCAGTATAAGGAAGTCATTGTATGAAATTTTCATTTGTACTGACTTCACTAGTGCTTTTTATGCAGCCTGTTGTAGAACTAGGCAAATATCTAGATGAGCTTTTCCCTCTGGGGGGGGAGGGGGGTCGTGGTGGTGGTACATGTACCCCTGGTTGAGAACCACTGTTTCTAGGCAGCCAGATGCCTACCTCCCAAAGCCCCAGAACAATACACAAACTGGGGAAGATAGGCATTTGGCCACCTAAGTTACATGCAGGACTCAATCCTGTAGGCAGTCTGTGAGCATGCCTACAGGATCACATCCCATTCAGAACCAACTTTTATTTGGAGGAGGTGATTATCCCCCTTATGGCTTTTAACTCAAAGGACTCTGTCTCCCTCACACATCTAATGGCTATTTAAATATTCATCCACAGTGGATCAGACCTTGGGCCAGAGAGAATGACTATAGTAGTGGTTCAGGCACCTGCATGGGAGGCAGGAGAGCCAAGGTCCAGTGCCCCGCTCTAGTCACTTCTTTTTAAATCCACAGTGGAACAGGAAAGATTAAGGGACTTCTGCCTCAGAATATCCCATAGCTCAGTAGTTAGAGCATCCTCTGGAGGCCCCCCCCCAATTCAACTTCTTCCTCCCCCCCAGGCAGAGAGAAGGGAATTGAACCCAAGTCTCCTCTATCCCCAGAGTGCTCTACCTACCAAGCTAGGTGTCAAGGTGGCATCACCGCCTCCTCCAGCTATTATGTGAAGCAAGGCATGTGGCTAAACTTATTCCCACAAGAAATGCATGAGGTGCCTAAACCCCCTCACATCAGGCAGCTGGTTCCCATTTGTAGATTGGGAAGCAGAGATAGGTATCTCTGTATTTCAGAGAGAAGGAAGGGCTTAGTATATAGCCCTCATCACAGATGCTGGAACAATTTGGGGTGGGGGGGTGCTAAGAGCCATATAACCAAACTGTAAACCCTGTATATAATGGAAACCACTTCAAGCCAGGTGGTGCTGCAGCACCCATAGTTCCAGCACTTAGACCTCTCATGTCCATCTCTCTCACTGGCTAGTTCAGGCAGCTCCGCACCTGGTATACTGGCTCTTGTGGCTCATTCTTAGGTGCCCCTCTCTTGCATTCATTGTATAGGGAGCCTAGGGGTCAATGTGGCTTATGGATCAGTGTTGTTCCTTTGATTTTCTAAGCATCAAAAAAGTGAAGTGTTACAACAGTGAGAGTCAAGGCTTAAATCTCTTTGTGGATCCCCCTTTAGTGACTCAGCCAATTAGTTTAGGCTAGGTTGAAAATAGGCTCATGTTTTGAATGAGCTGTTCTCCTCACCTGAAACAATTACTTCTAAGTATTGTCTTGTTGGGACATTTCACCTACAATTAATTACCCATAATTACTGGTTTTAGATTTAGATCTCTGTTTGGTCTCCTGTGCAGAAACTTCAAGTATATGTATCCTTTCAGTTTGTGCTGTATGCTCCATTCTACCAAGATTGTAGGTATAGTGCTACTCCCTGAACTCTGACCTAATCCATCCTTCCTGTGTCGTTTTATGTAGCAGTTAGAGTAGCCAATTGACTGGTCATTCCACCATTTTTTCAGTATGGTCAATTAAGTTAGGATCTTGCATTGTCAGGTATTCTAGTTCATGTATTTTTATTTTTGAAGCCTCTTGCATGATAGAGTGATTTGCAGATTAAGTGTACCTATTTAACAGCTGGCTGCTTTCCCCCATAAATATTACCAATGGGAACATGCCCCTACAGCTGAGCTGAAGGAGAACAATAGCGTTGTGTTCCCTGAGCAAAAGGAGCAGAGGGTCTCATTACCTTGAGGCATGCCAGCTGTCCAGTAGTAATAGCTATGCACAAGATTGAGTTCTTCTCTTTATTTGCACACTACAAACAATTAAGACAGGAGAGTTTTACAAGGCATTCTGGTCAATATGAAGGTCACAAATCAAGTTCTGTTGAGCAAGAGTCAACATCCAGTTAATTTAAAAAGACCCACCAAGCTTATCTAGGAATTCAGAACAGCTTCCTCCACCCAGCAGTGCCCCTACCAAGTTTCCACACTAGAATTTTTTTTTTTTTTTTAAAAAAAAGGTCCTTTCCCAGGTGGAGATGAGAGGGCATCACAGCAATAGAGCCTCACCCAGGATGGTTCCCACCATTTGCAGCTGAAACTATTTGTTAAGAGACTTTAGAGATTTGCCATGAGGTGAGCTAGTTTCCTGGACACAGATGAAAACCCCCAACTCCAGTCAGGCTTTATACACTAGCCTCTTGTGCAACAAACACCCTGGACCATGTATCACTTATGTTTGCACTATGATGCAGAGCACATGCATTACCAGAGAGAATCCCAAGTAACATTGTCACTAGAGAGCTTAGTGCTTAGCCTGTTGGCTTTGGCCATCACGCTGAGCTAAGATCACTCCTTTCCTCTCTCATTTGAGGAGTTTTGATTTTTGTGGCCCATTTGGCTTGTCACTCCATCTGTCAGAGAGGGGATAGCAAAGTCAAATGGCTTCATGCAGTGAGCCATAGCTAAGGGCTCTGGCTCACTCCCCTGGGTATCGTAACTGAGAGACCTGAAGCCAGGAGCATAAGGTCTCTTGGTAGCTGCACCAGGCCATGCCAAAGCAATAGCAAAGACAGATTTCTCCAGAGATGGGGTATCTGGTTTCAGAGATCCCAGTGACCTCAGCTCTTCTACACTTGCATCCAGAGAAAGAGTGTTGTCCAGCAGGGCTGGTATCTCAGAGATCTCCCAGATGGGTGGAGGTGGTTTCCTGAGACTGGAGAAGTCAGTTGTTATCTCAGAGCTTTTGGAGAGCAAGTTGTCCATTGATTTGCGGAGCTTTTCTTCCTTGCATGGTGTGGAGGACTTGGCATCACAAAATACATCTACTATTGAGTTCACTCTGCTGTTGGATTCAGAAGCCACACTGGACAAGTCAAAGGCAACTGGAATACTGGGGGTCTTGCAGAAGTAAGCAAGACCACCATCACAAAGGCCCTGGGTCACACAATTCAGGTCACCCTTCACACAACTGCTCAGAGACTCTGGCCACTTGAGGACAAGCTGAGAACTACCTTTTGTTGTGTTCTCCAAGTCAAGGATGCCATCCCAAGCATCTGGTTTAGAGGTACTGTCAGTCTCCAAGTAGTAGCTGATGCCTGGAGAAAAGTTGATACAGCTGGAAGCACCTGCCACAAACCCATGTTCCAAGATCTCCTTTAACATCACATTGGTACTGCTCCTCTGGGTGGAGGACATCACAGGATCTCCGCACTAAGTCACTCAGTCTTGTCCTGCTGCATCCAACAGACACACCCTGTGAGTAAAGGAAGCCTTGACAGAGGGAAAACACGTTGTCCTTCACAGGGCTCCTTTTCCAGAGTCCTGACTCTGGGCTTGTCTAGAGCAGAGCAGGTCTGACTACTTTAACTATCCCCATGTATTGTTAAAGCAGCCACCCCACAGTATGGATGTAATTATACCAGGGACTTTACACCAGTAGGCCTGTTTCTGGTTCAGGAAACAAAATAAGCTCTACTCACCTTTATACCAATATAGCTGCAGTCACACTGTGGTTTATACCAGTATAACTGCACTGGTTAGAAACCCCTGACACCAGTAGAACATTAGCATAGACCAGGCCTTACAGAAGCTTTTCAGTCTTTAAACATGCCTGCCTCATCCTTGAGCTTATATTTGACATTAACTAGGTTACTATAAACCCACCTTCCTCAGTTATATTTCCAACTGAGCATTTAAATCTTTCAGTTGGTTTTGAAACAGCACCCATTGCCAATCTTTGCAGCCCTGGCAGACAGAGGTCATCCAAGTAGAGGACTAGGAGCCAGGAGAGCAAAGGGATAGACAAACTCCCACAATGAACCTGGACAAGAGTGTTAAGCCTCATCTGTAATACGGGAGCAATACTAGTTTCCCAGGGGTATCATTAGGATGGACTAATTAGTGTTTGTAGAGTGCCTTAAGATTTACACTGATGGTCCTAGACAGATAGAGAGGTAGAGGTTGTTAACAGGTGGAAGATTGTTTACATTCTTCCCACCTCACAAATGGCACCACTGTCCTGCCAGCTGGCCATTTCTAGCATTAGGTTGGTTCATGAGCATTAGCTGTAGCTAGTAAAGCTCACCTGAAGATACTTTTTACCCCAGGAACTCATACTGCTTTAGTTCCCCTGTAAGGGTTGGCTTTGAATGGCTCCAGTCCTTGTGTCCCACCATTCTTATAAGCAAAGTCAGACTAAGGAGAGGGGACTCCTTAGAACACCTACAGAGGAGAGCTCATTTTCTGTCCTTGGGGTCTGATGCCAGAGAGACCCTTTAGCAGTTTGCTGTGCAGTAGGCTCTCACACACCACTGGGGCTGCTTGCTACATGGTTACCCTGCAACTGAAACATTTGTAGCTCTTCTCCCACCACTACCCGAGACTAGAGAGTAGACCAGGAATTCCTATGTGCTGGCTAGGGCTTTTCCTCTGGCTATGTGGATTTTAGAGGCAGTGTGTTCCTTGGGGGACCAAGTCAACTTTAAGATCACATTTGTCTGGAAGCTTTGTACTAATAGTTTACACGCAACACCTAAAATGACCAGCTTTCTTCAGCTAGAAAGAAGCTTTCTATTCCCCTGACATTGACTAGACAAAACAATGTGTTGTGCACATCTTCTGTTACCAAAGAGGCCCTTGGATAGGGGAGCTGGAAAATCCCTTCTAAAGAGGTTACGATTAAAACCTCAAGTCAACCCTGTACCAGAGGCTCCATAGCAGGAGCTGGATTTTTTTTTAAATAAATAAACAAAACAAACAAGCTTAAAAAAAAAAAAAACACACACACCACATTTGGTGGACAGTGTCTCTTTAAGGGCAGCTCAGTATTCAACATATCAGCTTAGATGACAAAGCTGAGGTCCTCCAGTGGGCTAGAGGGGCAGAACACATGGGAAAGGGCAGTCACATGAACTGCTGCTCAGTAGGGACTTGGGAGAGCTCACTCAAGGAAGAGCTCATTGCTGTTTCCCAGAAGCTGTACACTATCCTGGCCTCCTGGGTGGTCTTGCTAAAAGATGGTTGAGCTCAAACCGACATTATGGACTTGATGAAGAAGTTACTGGCTGGATTCTCTAGCCTGTGTTATGTGGAAGGTCAGACTGGATGATCATGATTGTAAAGCAAGAAAGGTCTATCTGATCGGCTGTGCTGAAGATCCAATATAGAAAGCCCCGATTCAGATAGTCCAGGGTAGGACTTTAGTCCTAGAAATAAGTTTACTGAGAATATTAAACCAAGATGTGGCATACGTGCACACCTGAGACCATGGTTGAAACTGATAGTGACAGGGCAGGGAAGAGAAGAAGAAAGAATGTCCTAATACAGTTCTCTCCCCCACACAGGAGAGCATTAAAAAAAACCTGAACACCCCACACACAAGTACACTAGCCAGCTATTATTCTAGTTAAAAGAATACCAAATTCAGAGATTTTGTAGATCACTTTCTGACACTGACAGCTTAGAGAACAACATTTCTTTATTTTTAGGCCCTAATCCTGAAAGTGATTGGGTCCAGATAAGTCTCACTAATCCACATATTATACATTCTCTCTGCACCCAGTCCACAGGCTAGTGAGTTGTGCTTACAGAGAAGCTCACTCTAGTCAGTAGAATGATACACCCAACTGCAGTCACAATAATTTATCCTTACTTTTTACAACACTAGTTTGTTTCCATATTTCTTCAACTCACTCACCCACATGTAAGTGAGTCTTACATAGGAAGTGGTGGGGGGAGAAGGGAGGGAAGAGAGGAGCTTTTAAGAAGCATCAGGAAAGGAACACAAGACACAGAAGATGGGCTAGGGAGGCAGCAGGTGCATGACCAGAGGTTGATTTTAATTCACTTTTGACATTGACTAGGTTTGAAGATCCCCTGGAACATAAGAGGGAGCGAGTAAAATCCACAAATTCTCTAATACTACATGACCATACAGGCAGTTTTTGGAAGCCAAGAAGTCTTCTCTCTAAGGAAAAATTTAACTAAACCAAATCACTAATATTTGAAAAATAACAGGAGGGGAGAAGAGTCCCTTCTAGGAACTACTCACCTCTTGTTTCTGCAGAAATTCTCATGAACCCTTACTCCTGTTCTACTGGTGCAATGATGCTGCTTTTGTAGCACTGGTAATTAGTTAGCAGGTCCTTGTCATTTCCTATTAAGCTAATTTGGGAGGAGGCGGATTTTCAGCTTGACGGTGACGATGCTGTCAACAACCAACCTGAAGCTGCTTTGGGGGAGGTTGCCCAACAGTTGCACACATGCTTAGCTTTATGCATGTCAGTTAATAGTCCCATTGAACTCATTGGGGGTGCTTAAAGTTAAACATAAGTCTCTGCAGGACCAGGGCCTATAAGCAGAGGGCAGCCTATATCAGAATTGGAATAACCCAATAGTTCTGCAGGGTTTATATTTAGCCTGTCTACTTGGTGCTGTTATAGACTTCTTGGGGAGACACTAATTCACAAAAATCAAGCATCAGAAATAAGAACTGATTGCGAGAGCTGGTTGGTAGCGAACTCCTGAGTGCAGTGCACAAAAATAGAAATAACCCCAACACACACACAGCTGCTGGAGTAGCTCTGAACCAGATCAATGTGGTCATGCAACTCTTTTTGTGAGGAGCAACAGTGCCATCTGCTGGCAATGGTTAGTCCTATGACGGTATGTGCTCCCAAAGGAGATAAACCTACCGCACCAGGCTGCTCAAACTTTTTCATTGGGGAACCCACATCTCAATGGAGAAATTGTCTCCTCTCCCGTTTCTGATTATGCAGACCTCCTCTTCTTGCCTTTGGAGAGGTGCAGACCAGCTCCCTTCTGTTCACAATCCTGTAGCATCCCCATAGAACTCCAGCAGCTGTTTACATGGAAAAGCAACATAGGGAAAGTATTTTGATGTGTTTTTAGCTGTCTTCAGTGTGATGTAGCGGCTTGGAAACAAAGAGGAGGAGGCAGCAGCATATGACCAGCCAGCTCTCCAAAGGTCACCAGAAAGTGGTCCACGGACAAGTTTGGGAGCTGCTGCAATTACATCAGTGATGAATGTGAATCCTCTCCTCAGTTATTTTATCCTGGGTACCCATTAAACAAACCAGTGTCCTGCATACCTGAGCACGCAAGGTACCTCTCCCTTTTACACATATGGGTGTTTTTTAGTCTGCTTGCATGGATTTAAGGCGCCTCTCTTTCCGACTCTTCCACCTTGTATTTTGACTGTGCCATGGGGGTCTTTAACATGTTCTATGAGCTTCTGTCTTTTGGGCAGGTTGTCTGGAGGTGGTGGGGACTGCTGTCAGCAGTTGTGAATGGATGTTAAGAGATGGCAGAGAAGGATGGGGGTATGATGGTCTGCTTTTATATATGGCTGCGTGATGGTTCTCCTTTTAAACCTTATTCACCCTTCATGCTGCAAATCTGAAATGGAGGTTCCGTTGTTTGATCACGTAGGCACGATTCAGCAAAGCGCTTAAACACGTTTAACTTTAAGCATGTGCTTAAGTCTTTTGCTGAATCAAAGCCTTTGTCTGTGAACTTGTCCGTATAGACATTTACACTAGCTATTGTCTTTGTTATAGTATTGTTGGAGTGGCTACAGATGTGTCTGCTCTGATTAAATAGTCATTCAGGGTACACGTAGGACGTTGTATGTAGAAGAGTGCAATTCTTTACCCCTCCTTCTTCAGTGCTGCCTAGCAAAATGCAGGTAAACATCCCTGCAAATGCATCTCTGCAGGCATGGGCCTCTGAAGATAAAATCACTTCCATTTAGTGGTCTTCCCTCTGTAAATCCACCTGTATCCCAAATAACATATGTTGGTAACAGTAATAATAGAAATAATATTCTCTTCTATATGACTTCTAATCTTCAAACACTGTGCAAAAATTAATCCTCACAACGTCCCTCTAAACAAATGGAGAAAATCTTCTGTTGCCTGACATAGAAAGCTGCTTCTTGTTTACTCAGAGAACAAGGGCCATATTCAGCCCTGGAATAACCGTAATTTAGCACATATGTAGCTCTTCTCACATGTAGATCTCAAAGCCCTTAACAAAAGTGAGTAGGCATCATTATCCCTGTGTTAGAGATGGGGAAACTGAGGCACAGAGAGTTACATGACTTGGCCAAGGTCACGGAGTGTGTCTGTGACATAGCCAGGAACAGAGCCCAGGTCTCCTGACTTGTAGCCCAGATGCCTTCAATGGGATTGGCATCCTGCGTGAATTTAGTTTTAATAGTCTGACTGAATGTAAAGGCTGTGTCTTCGAGGCATGATGAGCCTGGCCATAACAGGAAGAGAGAGAGGAGACCGATGAAAGCCCACAAAATCAATGGGGCTTCTGCTTGGGAGCAGAGATCTGTCTCTGTAGGTCAGCTTTCAAGATTGGTGCCTTACCATGCAAAGTACATTCAAGTCTGCTAAGTCTGACAGGGAGACGGTGACCCCCCACGAGAGCACCTAGTTTTAAGGAACTAACAGACGTTGGGTTTGCAGATCCGATGCACCCGCGTAGGGTCCCTGCCGTTCCGAGGCATTGATGCATGCATGCATTTCTTTTTGCACGCCTAGTTGGACATGGACGCCTGTATTTTGCACCCGTCCTTTGATGTCTGTATTTCACATCCATTATTTCTCGCTTTAATAAGAGTCGGGGGCGGGGGAGGAGGAGAAAGGGAAGGAGTTTTTTGCAAGCGGCCCGCGCGCGCCTCTTTTACTCCCCCCCGCTTTTTTTTGTTCCTCCCTCCCTCTCTCCCTCCTTTTATTTTTGCGCTTCTCGTCGCTCTCGCGCAGGCTCGGCTGGTCCCCGGGGTGGAGTTGGCGCGAGATAGGAAAGTTGCCTCCTGCGCTGTACGCCGGGCAGGCGCGAGCTTCCCCCCGCGTCCAGCCCGCCGCGCGCGCTAACCGGGGCGCGCCGGGGCTGTACCCCCGGCAGAGGCCGGCCGCGGGGCCAAGGGATGCGGCACCCCCCTGGCGAGCCCCTTCGATTTTCTCGCGATTGATGTTTTTAATGCACAAAGGGGCAGGATGGCTCGCAGGACCCGCGGGTAAGTTTCATGCAAAAGGGGCGAGCTTCGTGCCCGCCCTGAGGGGCAAGCTGGGTTTGTTGCATTGCACCCCCCTTCCCCATTCACCCCCTCCCAGGTATTTCAGGGGAGAGAATGCACTCCCACCATTTCCTTTCCCCTTTATGGGGGACACGCAGGGGAATCTGTAATGCACAGAATAATTCTCCCCATAACTGCTAGGAAGGGGAGACTATCAGAGAGTGGAGGGCAGCCTGGGATCTGGGTTAAAGTGCTGCTTTAAAATGGCCTGCTTGCAAAACTTGAGGGTGGGGAGAGGAGCAGCCATGTCTGGCATGGAACAAAAAGTTTTTTGACTCTCAGGTGATCAGGTCAGTTTGGAGCTGGTGAAAGGTGCCAATTTGATTAAAAAGTCCTTGGGGCAAGGACGGTCACTGATCAGATGGTAGGAGCAGCACCCAGCCCAATGAGGCCCTGGTCTTGTTTCTGGCCTCTGGGTGTGTTACTGTGATGAAGACAATAGTTTACAGGCAAACCAAGCTATACTATAACACAGACTAAGTGGTTCATCAAAAAGTATTAGTCTCCAGGTGTAAGGACCAGGCCTACCCAATATCTTGTCTTTCTTTTTTAACCCATATTCAGTCTGAGATTGTGTGCTTAGATGAAAGCTGCTTGCTCCCTAAATATTGAGAAGGAATCTAAAGTTCAATTTGTTTCCTCCCTCCTTCAATAAAAATTACAGCTCTTAAGCCTATGGAATCAAGTCCAATTGCTCTACCTATCTGAATAAGGGAGCTGGAGGCTGGCCTGCATCCTGGGCTTGGACATGGGTACAAAATAAAGCAAAAGGCTTGCACTGGGCTAGTGGCTCTCAAACTGTGACCTGTGAAGAGCTGCCTGGTCACATGGTGCTGGTGGCTGCTCCTCCTAAACCAGTAAATAATATTAAATACTTCCCTAATGTTATTTCGATGTGAGTAACTACGAAGCTGTCGCGGAGATCGATGGCATGTAATCACCAACGTGAGAGAAGGGGGGGTGGGCTGCAGTCATGGAGGCAATGTGAGCCACTCATGAAGAGGTGGTCTGTGCTTACAGAGTATTTGACTGTAACTAGACAGTTGGTGTGCTGTGACTGCTACTTATTTCACTGATCCTAAGCATCTCACTGTCACCTTGGCTGGGTTTGAACTGGTGACCTAACTCCCTTGGGTACTTAATTATGGTAGTATCGATGTGTTTCATAGTCTTTAATGTGTTTACCCTAACAAAACCCCATGAGGTGGGGCAGTGCTGTTACCCTGTTGTACAGGCACAGAGCGTATGTCTACATTGCAGCTGGGAGCCTGACTCCCAGCCCAGGTAGACAGACTTGAGCCAAGTTAGCTCCCTCAAAATAGCAGTGTGGACGCTGCAGTAGCTCGAGCTAGTGATTTGAGCTCAGACGCAGGGGCATGGACTCTGGACGTTGCATCCTAGGCTAGCCACCTGAATCAAAGCCTACCCAACCCCCTAGGTCCAAGCTCTGGTGGCTAGCCTGAGCCTCTGCTGCAATGTCCACACCACTGTTTTACCTGGCCTGGGAGGCATGCTCCTAGCTGCAGTGTAGACATACCCAGAGAGGCTAAGCGACTTGCCCAAGGTCACATAGGAAGTCTGCGGCAGAGAGAATCTAGGTCTCCCAAGTAGTAGGCCAGCACCCTAACCACTTGGCCATCCTTCCTCTCTAAAAGTAAAAAGCTGCATATCTTTTTTTAGTTTTTAAAGGGTCCTTGTCCCTGTGGTGGATGGGGATTTGACTCTTCCCGGGGTTCTGAGGTGCCTCACTTCCACCTGTCTTTACCGAGAAGAAGTTGTGCCAGGGCCTGCCAGGAGTCAGCTCCCCACCTCTACCAACCACAGGCAACACAACCAGTGTGACACCAGCTTTCAGTAGAGACTTTACGTGATACTCTTAGGTGAACTGATATATAAATACCAGACCCCAGGGATCTCTGTAACCCATATGCATCTTTGTGGCTTCTGTCACAGGAGTTGAGCTGTGCTCCTTGACACTGTTTGCCAATAACAGAGGCTGATTTGCAAAGATGCTCTCCTAAGCAGAGAGTGCAACCCCTATTTGCAGGTAATTACTTGATACCTAGATTGTTCAGGTGAGGCAGCTGTGTTTGGGAAATTTGGCCAAAACTTTGTGAAAAGGCCCAGGAGCAGAGTCAGAGCTCTGGGCTGCACTGTGGTATTTATTCCAGCTGCCGCATCTCTCATAAAACAAAACTAATGCTCTTGGTTTTGTGTAGTGAGGAGCAAGATGAACTGCATTACCAGGACACAGACTCAGACGTGCCAGAGCAGCGGGAGAACAGGTGCAAGGTCAAGTGGACTCACGAAGAGGTAGATGACAACAGGGAATGTGTGTTGTCTCTTTGAGCGGGTGGGGATAGAGTGACTGGGGGTGGGGGGAGAGAGGAGGTAGGTGTAAGGCCTGCTCTTTAGGGCACCTCAGGACTTCCTGTATAGAGAAGCTGTAGGGTGAACTGTCTACACTACAACAGCTCTTTCTGAGCCCAAAGGGCAGGGCTGCAGCATGGTGTGGTGGATGCAGTTAAAACATGGTTTAGCCCTGTCTGCCCAGCAAAATACAGCCCTGTCTGAGCCATGTCAAGGGCCTACCACGCTGTAATCCAACAGCCTAGACCGGCTTTCAGCCTACTTCTCTATGGGGCCTAAAACACACTGACTGGAGCACAGTTTGGCCTTGTCCATGCAGTTTGAATCAAACCATGTTAGAACATAGGTGGGCCAAAGCAGTATTTAATTACAGTGGTTGAACGCTTGTTTTCAATGTGTAGACTGGGACTGTGTGCTTAAAAACTTATGCCAGCCATTTATGGCCCAGGTTAGAAATCCTGCCAACTGGGCATTGCTACAGACAGCTGGAGTGATGATGGGTTTGGGTGGTTGTTGGGGTTTTTTTTTGTTTTTTTTGTTTTTTTTTACATGACTATAAATGGCAGGACAAAGATTCAAGCCCTTCTCTCTCCAGCTGCTATACTTAGTGATGTGTCCCTTGTACAATAGCATGGCTGTAGCATCTTGTGCTTGTGGGGTGAAAGCTGACCCCTTTGCTCTTCGCAGGATGAATGGCTGAAGACGCTAGTGAAGCAGTTTGGACAGAGCGACTGGAAGTTCTTGGCAAGTCACTTTCCCGTAAGTGGAGCTGCAGGCAGCACGGGGCGAGTTCGGATCTTTGGCACTTCTTGTGCCCAAAGTGCTTTGCAGCTGTGAGCTAGCGTTGTGTTTGTACAGCATCTAGCACAACGGGACCTGGTTCCTTACTGTGGCTCTGAAGTTCTGTGCTAACACAAATAATAATATTGACCCCTCAGAGCAGCCCTGCAGGGTGGGAGAATAACTAACCCATCTGAAATGGGGAGGAGCTGGGATAAGAACTCGGGGGGTGTCTGTCGCAGTTTCCCACGCTTGGTGCACTAGAATACAGACCCTGTTTTGACTGCATAAGGCAAAAGTGTGTGTATAGACCACATGCTCAAGTTCTGTGCATTGGTGGGTTCTTTGTGCCAACCTCATTCCCTTCTGTAGAGATGGTAGCACATGGCATGGGGGCCCTGTCAATAGTCAGCCACTCCCGTGCTGGGTGTCTCTCATTTTCTTGAACTGCTGGTTTCGAGCTTCTTTCCTGGCCCCCTGCTCATCACAGATTCCTAGATTCCAAGGCCAGAAGGGACCATTGTGATCATCTAGTCTGAACCCCTGTATGACACAAGCCAGAGAACTGCCCAAAAATAATTCCCAGAGCAAAGCTTTTAGAAAAACATCCCATCTTCATTTAAAAACTGTCAGTGCTGGAGAATCCACCACAACCCTTGACACGTTCCAAAAGTTATTCACTCTCCGTGTTAAAAACGTACACTTTATTTCCAGTCTGAATGTGTCAGGTGGCCACATGGAGGGCAGCATTGGTGAGGAGGTCCCTTAGCACCCTCTGGCTGGGCAGAGAAGCTTGGGATGGCAAGCTGAGCCAGCAGCCTTGTGTATAGCAGCAGCTATACTGTGGGGCACCACAGGCTGGAAGGGAAGGAGGTTGGCTGGTAGACAACCTCCTTACCTGCAGCGGGCAGAGTCCTCTACAAGATGGGTTGTGGTGAGGGTGGATCTGGGCTCAAGCAACTTTCCTCTCCCCACTGCTTGCCTCCTCTGACTCTTGCCCGCAAAGACTGGTCTGTTTCACCCTCCAAGAATGGGAAGTGCTAAGCTAGGAGGGGACTACTTCCATGGGCATCATCTGTGACTAGTAGCTGTCGGAGTAGCTTCCAGTCGCCAATGTGACATAGGATGGGAGCTCCCGTGGAGCAGTGTGAGCTGGAGAGAGAGGAGCTGGGAGCATTTGGCTGAAGCTCTGGGAACTGGAAGAGCAAGCTCTGAAGGGTTGATGCTAAGGATGCAGTTGACACGTTTGGACAGAATCTCTTTCTGCAGGGGATTGTTTGTAAACTTGTTCCATGCCCCAGCATGGCAGAGGCAGTGAGTGAGGCTGCGTTTGTGGGATTTCAAAGCTGGCTGGTGGCACTAGCAGGGTTTCTCAAACTGAGGGGCCCAACCCAAAAGGGGGTCGCAAGACTATTGTAGAGGGGTCGCAACTGCTGGCCGGGCTCCCAGCTCTGAAGGCTGCACTGCTGCTGGCGGCAGTGCAGAAGTAAAGGTGTCATGGTTGGTGGAGCGGGGCAGAGGGGCTGGTGTCACAGCCTGAAATATTTTCAAAGGCGGTCCCAGCAAAAAAAAAGTTTGAGAACTCCTGCTCCAGAGACTGGAGTCTTCTGTTTATCCACCTGACAAAGACAGCAGTGCCGGAGCAGGATTCCCCTGCCCATGCATTTGCCATTGTGCTCCAGGATCAGCAGGGACCGTCTGTAAGGTTGAGAGAGGCGTTTGGTCTCTAGGGCCCATCTCTACTGACCTGGCTCACAAGGGGGCCAGTGTGTGTTTGTGGTGTGGACACCTCCATTGGGAACAGGGCTGAGAACTTGCCAATCTCATTTCTCACAATCTCCGCCGTCACATCATCACCACCCTTGACCACTGATGTGAGGTGAATTGTGGCAGGGTCCCTTTCCTGGCCCTCTCCTGAGCTGTCCACTCCTAGCCTGGTTATCTTTTGAAAATAAAATGGCCAGCCCGATATGGAAGGTTTCCCTCAGTTGCTCTGTGTTGCTCTTGTCGTTGTGGCCTCTGTTCTAACTCATGGCTCTTAATTCCCTGGCACAGAACCGCACCGATCAGCAGTGCCAGTACCGGTGGCTGAGGGTGTTGAATCCAGACTTGGTTAAAGGGCCTTGGACCAAGGAAGAGGATCAGAAGGTAACTTGGTGGCAGCGTCACGGTCAGTGGGTTCGTTGCTCTGTGTGGAGGACACGAAAGGTGCTGGATTTTCAGTCTGGAAGTCCTTTTACATGTAGCCCAAAAAAGCAGCACTCGATACCCTCCTGTGCACTCAGTTAACTGCTTTTGAGCTGCATAATAAGGCATTGTTTTTTGATCTGTAAAGCTCTAAATGCCCTGAGCTTTGCTCATCTGAAAGACCGCCTCTCCCCATACAACACTGCTTGAGCAATGATCCAGCAAGGTGTGAACTTGGGGGCTAGCAGTGGGAGGAAAGGACGTTTTTGACAGTTGCTACCTCATGTCATTTTTTCTGCCTCGGTATCTTCTGATCTACCCTTTCCTGTCCAACTCCCCTGCTAACCCCTTGTCTGTGCCTTTCTCACCTCACGCTGCTTCCTGCTGTTTCCTCCTTTCTGTGCACCCTGGTGCTTGCCTGTACGCTCTGTCCTGCATGTCACTGTGAAAATCTGCTGCCTTTCCTGCATCTGTGACCAGGTCCCTTCACATTACATTGCATTACGACTCCTCCTCATCACTGCTGGGGCCCTCCACTACTCCACTTCTGTCAGCGTCTCTCCTTCCCTTTTTGTCTGTGCCCCTTTGTGTGTCCTAGACTCCGCCGTCTTTACTTACCAGGACGTTCCCTTTGTCTCCTTCCGCTGTTGTCTCTGCCAGACTGGGTAAATGAAGCTGCTTCACCATGTATACCTGCTTCCTCATGTTCTTCCGCCCCCTTTTACATTGCAGCTGATCTCTGCCCCAGCAACTCTGTGGGAGTTGTGACTGCTTGTGCAAGGTGTGTTGCCTGTCTATACGAGATTGTAAGTGATTTGGGGCAGGGACTTGGTCATCTGATGTCTATAAAACTCCTTGCTTGGCATTATAAAAATAAAAATCTGCCAACAATCTGTCAGCCAAGGAAGGCTAGATGGGATGGGGACTCATCTGGGAGCCCTTCAGTCCTGCTTCTTAATCAGCCAAGTGGGTCTCTGGGGAGAAATACAGAGAGTAGCCTACGTTATTACTCTCTCTCTCTCTCTCTATATATATATCTATAAAAATATAGTGCTCTCAGCTTGCACAGCACTTCACAGAGCCAATAAAGACTGATTCCTTGCCCCAAAGTGCATAGAGGATCAAGGGAGGATCAAAACAACAGACAGATGTAACACAGGGCAGGGTGGAATGAAGATGCGAAAAACAAGGTTGCATGGTCACTTGGGGCTAGCATGGGTGTCTACATTGGTTTGTTTTAGTTAACGTAATTTAATTGTGATTAGAGCTCAGATTGCCCACACTGGCACTATAGCTGGGTGCAGAGTTTTAAATATGCTCACGTGATTCACATGCTGCGGATATAGTCTTGCTGGACCAGGGAGAGAACTAGGAGGAGGACAGAGTTTGTCAGTGCAGTCACGTTCCCCATGGTACAGATGGAAGGAGGAGCCTCAGGACATGTGACCTGATCAGAAATGGGCACATGGTTTAAAATCTATCACCCACATTTGTACCGTGAAGAGTTCTTCCTTGCCCCTGGCATAGTGACTTTTGCCAGTACAGAATGGCAGCATTTTACACACACGTGGCACTGGTGTGAGCGACAACTCTAGGTGCAGAGTAAAGGAGACTCATGCCCCCGGGTCTGAGTGATGGGTTCATGCAGACTCTCCTCTAGACAGAACTCTTCTCACTGTGGCATCCACGGGTCCCTGTAGAGACACTGAAGGTGGAAAAAGCAAACCTGAAAACGAGTGCACCTGATACCCATTCATTCATTTAATTTTCCTTTTGTTTCAAGGTAATTGAATTAGTTAAAAAATTCGGCACAAAGCAATGGACACTGATAGCGAAGTACCTGAAAGGCAGGCTGGGGAAGCAGTGCCGGGAACGCTGGCACAACCACCTGAACCCCGAGGTGAAGAAGTCCTCGTGGACGGAGGAGGAGGACCGAATCATTTTTGAGGCTCACAAAGTTCTGGGGAATCGCTGGGCTGAGATTGCCAAGCTGCTGCCTGGGAGGTAGGGCCCTTGCCTGATGTTAATACCTTAAGAGTCAGATATGCTGTTGAAATATGTGTATCTGAGGGATGCTGAGAATATGGATTCTTAATTTCATCAGGAGCCATCACCTCTAAAATGCACATTGACTGTGGCTTTTCTCTCCAGGACTGACAATGCTGTGAAGAACCACTGGAACTCCACCATCAAACGGAAAGTGGACACAGGAGGTTTCCTCAGTGAAACAAAAGACTCTGAGTCCCTGTACTTGTTGGTGGAAGTGGAGGGCGAAGAAAGCCAAAGTGTCCAGAGTGCCGGGAACCAGGTACAGCACCAGCTGGCTGATAAAATCTTGCAGTGGAAGATCTTGCATTTTGGTTGATGGTGAGGTGTGCATTGTTCTGTTAATGCAGATCAGAGACATTAATCCACAGCCATGTTGCCCTTCAGAATGAATGTGCCAAAGCTGTGTGCCTGGCTGTGCTGTCTGTACCCACTAGCTTGCCACGCTGTCAGCCGGGAATAGAACTCAAGAATCCTGATTCCAAAACTCTTCTCCTGTCTAGAAAGTAGTTGTGTAAGCCACTGGTGCAATGCATGTTCCGTCCTTTAGTGCTGGTCCATAGAGAGGATAACAGGCTGGTTCTCTGAGCTCAAGTGGGAGAGGTCTGTGATGTGGATCTGAAGAGCCTGGGTACAAACCCTGCTGATGATGTATGTTTGTGTGGGTGGGGGGGGGGGGTGGTGGTATCGTTTTTTTTTTTTTTTTTTAACCTAGGAAATTACTTACAAAAATATACATTAAAAGAATATTAAGTCATACTCTCTAAAGTTAAGAAATGCCTGATGTGAGGGTGCCTGTGTAAGCTTAATTCAGTTATTCAGTGTGTGTGTGTGTGTGTGCAGTGTGGCACAGTCTTTAATTACATGATCACATACTGATTGTTTTACAAGACTCCTCCGTTTGGTGAAGAGGACTGTAAGACGAACAAGGATAATTCCGTTGTGGTTAAGACACTGGACTGGGGCCTAGGGAGCTGGGTTGTATTTCTGGCTCTGCCACAGATTTTCCATATGATGCTAACAAGACTCCAGCACAATGCATACGCACAAGGGGGCTGAACTAAGGTTGCACGGGGGACCTCAGTCCTGGCACTCCCTAACCCCTGAGAGCTTGATTTTGCAACCTTAGCGTTCTTTTGATATATGGCTTTTGTGTTTTCAAAGAAAAACCTACATGCTAACTGGCCTGCTGATACCTTGGAAATAAAGGAGGAAGAAGCCAGTGAGGAGGAAGCAGCTGGCTTCCAGGAGCTGCCCTCTGAGCAAGCGGCTGCAACACTGGCAGAGGACAATGCCGAGGGGGCCCCAAAGGACGTGGCACCTGAAGACACATTGCCGGACGGCACCTTTCCATACAAATGGGCAGCTGACACTGCCAACTACTTGAGTCTGACTTCAGGACCGGCCTTTACGGAAGCTCTGGACATGATGGAATCGGTAAGAGGGGAGTGATGTCTTGTCTCCTAATATACACCTCTGAGAGGGAGGCAAATGGTGTGGCCCAGTCCCACAGCCCCCAAACGATCCTTGTCGATGCGTTGGTTTCAGTGGGGCTGCTTGTGTGATTAAAGACTCCAGGCTTGGGCTCTGGCAATTTGTTGTGGGTTCTCACTACCTGCTTTCAATCCCGGAATGCTCAAGGCTGCAACCCAAGTCCCAATCTAGTCCTCAGTTTGTTTCAACCTGAAGTCAGTTACACAGCAAAAGCCTAAACTTGGGGTTCTCATACTGGTGGTTGGGACATCTCAGGGGGTCACGAGGGTATTACGTGGGGGGTCGCGAGCTGTCAGTCTCCACCCCAAACCCCGCTTTTCCTCCAGCATTTATAATGGTGTTAAATATATAAAAAAATTTATAAGAGGGGCCGCACCCTTTCCTATGTGAAAGGGATCAGCAGTACAAAAGTTTGAGAACTATTGGCATAAACCTTCCCACAGGGATGTGATTGACTGGCTAGCCCTGGCCAGCCTGCCTCACAGCTGCTGCTCAGAGCATGTCACAGAGGAGTTAGGTTAAAAATATCAATGGGACTTGGCCATCTTGTTTAAAATGGACCCTATTCAGCTTTCCAGGCAACTAGCTTCTCCGACTGACCTTCCTATTCATGGAGGATGTTAGACTGGGGGGAACATGACCCCATTTGGATCCATGCAGATGTGGGGCAAGAAGTGAAGGACTGAATCAGGACTGTCCTTTCCATTGGCAAAGCTGTGTGGGGACCAGGACTGAAGTAGCAGGCAGGAAGCGAGGCAGAAGAGAGGGGTGTTGACTGAACTTCGTGGAAGAAGCTTGGGCTGAGACTGTCCAAGTGCCTGCGGAGTTTGGGAGTCCACTTCCCATTACATTGAATGGGAATTGGGCTTCCAGTTCTCTTACACAGCTTTGAAAATCTCAGCCTTGTAGAGAAACTGTCTGCATTTTCCTAGGCATGGTGTACACATAAAAGTTTGGTTGACATAGCTGCCACCCCCTAACCAGTCTCGACTCAGCGTTGTCAACAGAAGAATGCCCCTGTTGGCGTAGCTACCGTTGTTCTGGGAGATGGTGTTCCTACACCGATGGGAAAACCCCTTCTGTCTGCATAGGCTGTGCCTATACCAGAGGGGGATGCAGAAGAGCCTTCAGGAAGGTGGGGCTGGGGCCAGCCCCCACGGGGGGCAGGGAGGGAGTGCCACCCAGCTCCACGGGGTGGGGGCACGAGGTAAAAAGTTTGGGGACCACTGATCTAGGCTACGGGGTTATACTGGTGTAGCTCTGGTGACGTAGCTATGCCAGTATATTCTCTATAGTTTAGACGTACCCCTAGTCTCTAGTGCTGCTAAGTCTGTTACTGTCATGAACGCTAAATGCAGCCCCAAACTGAAGTCTGTTGTGGGGGATTCATTTTAATTAATTTTTGAGTTTCTTGGCCTTGCTGATCTTAAAATGTATTGCAGGATGCCACTGCCTTCAGAAGGGCCAATGTCTACAGGAGGAGCGCTTTACTAGTGTAGGAATACCAGCAAAGCGCTCCTCGTGTGAACGCAGCTGATATCGGTTTAGCTTATACCGCCCATGCTCCTGAGTAAAACAAGCTATCTGGGCAAAAAAACAGCTTTTCCAGTGTAACTGTGACTACACTGGCCCAGCTGTGTTGGTCAGGGATCACGCCTCCTCGTGCCCTGGCTGACAGAGCTCTGCCAGCAGAAGTTTGTAGTGTAGCCCTGGCCTTATGTAGCATGTAAATGAAATGTCCCTGCAGGCAACAGAGGGCGCAGTGCGGGCCCTGGGAACTACAAGGGTTAGATTCTCCATTCTCTTTGTGCAGTTGCGTCGAGCAGTGCAAAGTGGATGTAAAATGCTGCCGTATTGATTTGCACTGGTGCAAAGGACTGCATAGGGTGTGGAAGACAGACTTGGGCCCCACGTCTTTTATAGACCAAATGTTCAGCCTTTGAGGGTCATTGGAGCCTTTTGCTAGGCCCTGCCTTTGCACTGGTCTGTGAGGTTGTGTCCTGTGGCGGCTCAGGACGCTGCTCGTTCTTGGCCATTTCTAACCGTCTCTCTTGTCTGGTAGGACCCAGATGGGTGGTGTGACCTGACTCACTTTGACTTGCCTGAGGATCCAGCTGCTGGCGACAGCAGCAGCAACAGCCCGGTCAGGCAAGCCCCCAGCAAGCCCACAGCTCCTGTACCCCATGTGACGGAGTATCGCCTGGATGGCCACACCATTTCAGACCTGAGCAAAAGCAGCAAGGGCGAGCTGATCCCCATCTCCCCCCGCTCAGAGGTGAGCTCTGGCACACCGCCCTCGGTGCTCAAGAGGCAGAAGAAGAGGAAGATCTCCCTCTCGCCCGTCACGGAGAACACCAGCTATTCCTTCATAGACTCCTGTAACAGCATGACGCCCAAGAGCACCCCGGTGAAGACGCTGCCCTTCTCCCCCTCCCAGGTATGTAGCTAGATGGGAATCAGGCTGTCAGGATTTCTTCCCCGCTCTGAACTCTAGGGTTCAGATGTGGGGACCCGCATGAAAGACCCCCTAAGCTTGTTCTTACCAGCTTAGGTTAAAAACTTCCCCAAGGAACAAACTTTGCCTTGGCCTTAAACAGTATGCTGCCACCACCAAGCGTCTTACACAAAGACCAGGGAAAGAGCCCACTTGGAGACGTCTTTCCCCAAATGTCCCCCCAAGCCCTACACCCCCTTACTGGGGAAGGCTTGATAAAAATCCTCACCAATTTGCATAGGTGAACACAGACCCAAACCCTGGGATCTTAAGAACAATGAAAAATCAATCAGGTTCTAAAAAAAAGAATTTTAATTAAAGAAAAGGTAAAGGAATCACCTCTGTAAAATCAGGATGGAAAATACTTTACAGGGTATTCAGATTCAAAACACAGAGGATCCCCCTCTGGGCAAAACCTTAAAGTTACAGAAAACAGTCCCTCTTAACACGGGGAAAATTCACATAAAACAAAAGATAAACTAATCCGCCTTGCCTGGCTTACCTATACTGGTTACAATACTGGAGACTTGGATTAGGATGCGTTGGAGAAGATGGATTTCTGTCTGGCCTCTCTCAGTCCCAAGAGAGAACAACCACGTAAACAAAGAGCACAAACAAACCCCCCACAAGATTTGAAAATATCTTGTCCCCTTATTGGTCCTTTGGGTCAGGTGCCAGCCAGGTGAGCTGAGCTAGTTAAACCCTTTACAAGTAACAGGATGTTGCCTCTGGCCAGGAGGGATTTTATAGCACTGTATACAGAAAGATGGTTACCCTTCCTTTAATATTTATGACACAGGCGAAGCTCATTCTGTTGCTGTCTGCTTGGGACATTGTGCATGAATTAGAGGGTCTGTGCTGGTACTTTATTTATTGGTCATAATGCAGTCGACACTGATCAGCTCTGTTTGCTTAATATTTATCATGCCACTTGCCTTGAAATGGGCACTGCCAGTTTGTAGGATGGTGGTGGAATTCTGTTCTCTGCTCATCGCAGTGGTATCTGAGCACCTTCCAGGAGTCCATTAGGTTACGCGACTAGACATCTGGCACATGTTTGTTCTCTCATCCTCTCCCCAGGGGGAGAAGCGTGTGCAGAGGAGTGTCTTGCTTTGGTAGGCTGTGTGGTTTTTTTTAATCTAAATATATCTGTTGCTTTTTGTTAGAGAAGGTAAGGTCAAAGAAATGCCCACCGAGCGGGAAATGGAGAGGTTTGAGATGATCCTTAGTTTTGGGGGGAGTTCGTTCCACAGGCTCGGACCAGCCCCCAGAGGGTGTGGCCAGTCTCGCTGCAGTTTGTGTAGGGTACCTGTCTTTCCCCTGCTGAGCCACAGGACTGGCGTTCTCTGGCCGCTTGTGGTCATTAGACATGCCGTGGGAGATGGGGCACGTGAATAATGGGGCACACGTTCAGCTAAACCGAAGCCCAGCCTCCCTGTATGAGGTGGCTGCAGTTAGGTAGGTGGAGGCACACACATCCAGCTCGTCACCCACAGTTAAACTGCGGATGAGAATTGCCCCTCCCCGCCCCCGCTTAGAAGCTGCTTGGCTTATTGCTGGGCAGCCGGCACCGCCCGCACAGCATCATTATGGTGTATGCAGTGTGTCTCCTCCCAATGGGGTGGGGGGGTACCCTGAGGGCAGAAGCCCTCGAAGAAGCTGCTTCTGTTCAGTCCATGTGCTTGTCACCCAGCCAGGTTTAGGAGCAAACGCTTTGGGCAGGTGTTGTAATCCAAGCCCTCTCCTTCTCACCAGCTGCTGCGGTAAGGAGAATGCTGTGTGCAGCAAGGACAAGTCCTAACTCAGGTTCTTACTCCAATGTTGGCCCTACTCTGACTCCTGCCCACACGCTTTCTCGAGTGTGGTCCCCTTTTACCCAGGCTAGCTGACCCTGAGTTCTGCCAGCACTCGTGCTGCTAACACAGCTGCTCAGCAGTGTGCACTCCAGTGCCTTCCCACAGTTCCCTGGGCTGTGTTACCTACTCCCTGCTTGTGAACCAGAGGTCACCTTCCAGTTCATACAGCCTGGTGTGGTGTCTGAACTGTACATTTGCTCGTGGCTTGCTGTACCTGCAACGCTTCCATATTTCTACTGCGTGTCCACAGCACTTGAACAGGAGAGACTGTGGCCAGGAGGTCTTCCCAGCATGCTGCCAGCTGGCCAGAGGCTGACCCCTGCTCCTGGTGGACCTCTGCTGTGAGGCCAGCATGAGCCATGAGTTCAAGGCCAGGACCTGAAGTCTACACTTCTGTGATGCAAACCCCTGAGTTAGTTTTGCAGTGAAGACATTCCCTTAGGCTGTGAGTTCGTTGGGACAAGGACTGTTGCTTATGCTGTGTTCCTACAGGACTCAGTACAATTGTCTTATTGTTTGTTATCATAACACTGAGGAGTCCCAGTCACAGAGCTGGGCCCCATGGTGCTAGGTGCTGTACGGACACTGAACAACAAGACAGTCCCTGCCCCACAGATCTTGCAGTCTACATATAAGACGAGAGACAACAGATGGAGACAGAGAGATGGGGGAGTACCAGGAAACAATGAGGCCAGGTCTGTACTACAAAATTAAGTTGACCTGACGTACGTTGGCATCCAGCTGCTGCAGTAATTACATTGCTTGTGCGTGTCTACGCTTTGCTACCTGTGTCGGTGGTGTGCGTCCTGCCCAGGAGTGTCCGTTGTTCTGTCAGTGTGGGGCATTGTGGGATGGTTCCTGAAGGTCAGTAACAGTCAACATAAGGAACGCAGTGTCTACACCAACACTGCGTTGACCTAACTACATCGACCTTGACTTTGCGCCGCTTGTGGATGTGGAGTTCAGTGTAGCTGGGCAGTTACATCAGTGGGAGTGAAATTTGAGCGTAGACACTTCCATAGCTAGGCTGATATAAGCTGCCTTGCGCTGACCTGATGCTGTAGAGTAGACCAGGCCTGAGACAGTGCTGGGCAGCGTGGCAAGCAGTGGTCTCAGCACACCAGCTGCCTAAGTATTGTCAGGTTGGGGTGTTTTGTTTTGTTGTTGTAGGTGTCACAGCAAAGGAGAGTTTTAAAGAGGAATGCAAGGGACAATTGGCCTTCAGGCACCACCACACCTTCCATGTTTAACCTCCCCATGCACACCTTGTGTGTGATCATGCCTCCCTCTGCTCTGTGACCAGCATAGAGGATAACAGCCAGTTACTCCTTTTAGCTTATGTGGATTTTGGTGCAGAATGGCTCATGATCTCTCCCCTCTGATGGCTGCTGATGGGTTCGGTCTCCTCCTCTCTGTATCGTACCTTGGCAGTGTTAGAGCCGGTAACCTCAGAGCCCTCCTGGGAGGTAGTTCGGTATCACCCATTTTCATGGGCACAGAGATCATGAGCTGCTGTCTCACAGTGAATCTGCAGCAAAGCTGGGACAGAAAGCTGATCTCCCGACTCCCGGGCTCTTCCTCCAACCGCAAGGCCAGTCTCCTGCGATGAATGTAACAAAAATAACTCTTGCCCCGAGTGGAGTAAGAGTGTGGGGGGCACCTGGAAGGCGTTTTCCTCGCTGGCCTTATCTTCCCAAGGAATAAAGGCAATCTCTTAATACGAATTATGAGGATGGGGTAAAAGCATCATGAAGAGGAGGCAGTGTGTGGTTTTAACATGAGTTACTAGGCTGAGTTAGACTATGGGGCAGCGCAGGCTTTACTTGACCTGCTAACTCATGTGAAAACTACAAACTGCTTTGTCTTCACTAGGACTTACCTTGTGATAACTCATGTTAGCCAACACTTGTTTTCCTGTGGTGAAGATACACCCGCTGGAGCCTTGCTAAACACACATGTACAGCTTGAACGACATCAGTATAGTCAAAGCAATACATGCGTGGATGCAGCTGTATTGGTACGCTTATATTGGCATCTCTATCCCCAGAAGCAAAGAGAAATAAGCTGCACTGGTATAAGGCACTTTATACTGGTTATAACTACATCCATACTAGGTTTAAAAAAAAAAAATCACACCCTGAACTCACATAGTTATTCTGGTTCAAAAACTGTATGTGGATCAGGGCAAAGTCCGGATCTCCTGATCTGTGGAGGGAATATTGTTTGCCTTATTGGTAGCAAAAATACATGTAATCATTCAGTGTGAGCGATCCTCTTTCAAGTTCAGTAAAACTAGCATAAGCTAATGGCCAGTGACAGCCTTGAATTTCCCAGGATGTGAAGTGTGTTCTCTGTTTGTTTCTTTCCCTCACTTGGCAGTTCTTAAACTTCTGGACCAAACAGGATACACTGGAGTTGGAGAACCCGTCCCTGACCTCCACTCCCGTGTGCAGTCAGAAGGTGATAGTGACCACCCCGCTGCACAGGGACAAGACCCCGCTGCATCAGAAAAACTCAGCGTAAGTCATACCCCACTCTCCCAGCCTCATCCCAGCTTGCATCACACAGCAGGGAGGCTGAACTGTCTCCGGAGTGGTGTCCTGTAGCTGTGGCAGCCCCACGGGAAGGAAAGGGGGGGGATGCAAATAGTGGGCTTTATCTAGTTTTCGAGTTCCACAAGTGTATTCTGTTTTTCTGGAGGGCTGCTGTATTGTAACATATTTTAATAGTGAATTGTGGGCCGAACCTTCCGGAACGAAGGTGTCCGACTATAAAGTGGGCTAGAGTATTTAAAGTGAGCAAGGCACATTTGTAGAGGCTGGATCTGGAAGGGGAAAGTCTCACCAATTAAGCAATGGGATCTGCTCATGGTGATGAAGTGCCTCTCTCCAAAGCAGTTTCTTCTGAATGCTTCTGGGTGTGTCTCTTGCTCGCACTGACCAGAAGGGCATTCAGTTGGAATGGTGAGGTCGGAATCATTTCTATGGTTATATTCTGCCCTTCATCTTCAAAGGCAGGGAAATATTTCACACCTTCTCCAGAGCCACTAAGCTGTGGGGAAGGGACGCTGGTGGATTAGACTGAGTGCCCAGTCCTGGTGTTAGAATGCCTGGCAGAACCTGCTCTGTCTATGCGGGGTTGGAACTTTTGCTTCTGGGCACGTATCTTACTGGGGAATGTTGCTGGACTATGGACCTGGCTGCTAACAGGTCTTTCTGGACCCCTGTAACTCTTCTCCACTGTGTGTTGTCTACAGGTGTATCCCCTGCCTGACAGAGTTCGTGGAGCATGCTTTCCTCTTAAGCCTTGTCCACCCAAGGAAACTGATGTGCATAGTTGTTCCACAGTAACTCTCCCATATGGATACTCAATTCCAGATTAAAAGTCACTTTATCCCAGAATAATCACTTCACTCACAAAGCAGAGTAATTGTGCCACAATAAAATCACTTTTATTCCAGAAGAGCATCCACACAGGGCAGTTATTCCAGAATAGCTTAATTATGGCCGAATAGCTTAATTATGGCCAAATAGCTGTGCTGGTCAATTTCCCCTATGTAGACAGGGCCTTGCCTGCATTACATAGCCTTGTCTGAGCCAGAGCCTTTCCTGCAGCAATGTGCGTTGTTGTGTGCTCAAGACCAGATTGAGATGGGTGGGTGGGAGAGGGAAGGGCTGTGGGTGGGGATCTGTGTTTCACCCACCTTGGTGACTGAAGAGTGATTTGCCAGGTGATCTGGTGGAGATATAACTGAATAACGTCTGGCTCTGTCAGAGCTGCTTCAGTGGTGCTGCCAGAAGGCATGTCTGCTATTCCGCTGCTCTTTAGCCCCTGCAGCACACCCAGCCAGGGAGGTTCACGCCATCCTTGTTATTGTGATGTAAGACCCCAGTTCCTGTGTCTGAAGTGTCAGGGTGTTTCTGGAATGCATGTGCTCTTGGAAGGTGAGGCAGTGCAGCCCTGGGGCTGGAGGGCCAGAGCGTGCTTCCTCTCTTGTGGGGGGAATGCTTGGGGGACACCTGCGTGCCGTGCTCTGCTCCTGACCTCCTTCTCTCTCTCTCTCTGCTGGCAGGTTTGTCACCCCAGATCAGAAATACGTAGCAGACAACACGCCCCACACACCCACGCCTTTTAAGAACGCCCTGGAAAAGTACGGCGCCATGAGGCCACTGGTGAGTATTTAACCAACATGCGTGCCCTGCCTAGCATTGTCCAGTGCTGCTAGCTGTGCTCCTGTAGCCCCCGATGACAAAAATCTCATCTTCACCCTTGAATATTCTGGCATGATCTGCCAGTGAAAAGGCCTTTGGATATGTGGTGCGAAAGGGCCCATCAGCCAATCTTTGTGCATTTCTGTTTTCATTGTTAACGTTACCAGTGTGCTTGGGTGTTGGCACATTCTTTGGCTGAGATGGGGGGCTGTAGGGAACACTGTCCTAAAATGGTATGGTGAATATGCTCCCATAAGTGACCACTTGGACTGAGGTACTTTATAAATCCCCTAAAAAGAAAAGGAGGACTTGTGGCACCTTAGAGACTAACCAATTTATTTGAGCATAAGCTTTCGTAAGCTACAGCTCACTTCATCGGATGCATTCATTGGAAAATACAGTGGGGAGATTTATGTACATAGAGAACATGAAACAATGGGTGTTACCATACACACTGTAACGAAAGTGATCACATAAGATGAGCTATTACCAGCAGGAGAGCTGGGGGGGGGGTCTAGGGGGGAAACCTTTTGTAGTGATAATCAAGGTGGGCCATTTCCCACTGAATGCATCCGATGAAGTGAGCCGTAGCTTACGGAAGCTTATGCTCAAATAAATTGGTTAGTCTCTAAGGTGCCACAAGTCCTCCTTTTCCTTTTGCGAATACAGACTAACACAGCTGCTACTCTGAAACCTGTAAATCCCTTGTGTTCATGCTGCAGCTTTCGGTTCCTTTGTGAGCCTAAAAAGAAACCGACCCAATGGGTTTTCTCTTCTGAGTTTAGCAGTTGTTTGGGACTCCCCATCGAGTGGAGACCTGGTGCTATTCCAGAATAACCAGCGATGCTGTGTAGACCAGCTGGGAAGTCAGGCTGTGGGTATGGCACCCCTTGCCTGCCGAACAATTATAGGAGATTCTTGATGCACTTGCTCTCCTGAAGCTTCTGCTGTAGGGTCCTGTATCCTCACTGCATCAAGGGCCTGTGCAGAGGCCGGGCTGGCTGAGCTCTCGTGTCATTCACACTAAGAAATGAACAACGGCCCTGCAGACTGAGTTGCAGTGGGGGGACGTCTCCACTGACGATATAATTGCAGCATTAGCACAGGTTCACCTGCCCCGTAAATCCAGACATGTAACTGTAGCCTGCACTGTAAACCCTGTGCTATGTTCCTCCCCCATATGTCCTTCACCCCAGCCGCAGACCCCTCACCTGGAAGAAGACTTGAAGGAAGTGCTCCGGAGTGAAGCTGGCATCGAGTTGATCATAGAGGATGATGTGAAGCCAGACAAACAGAAAAGGAAACAAGGAGTGAGTGTCTCATCTTACAGCTGCTGCCCCTGCTGTGATCCTGCCTGGTTCCTCGTGCAGGGTCAGGCCAGGGTAGTACTGGGTGGGAGAATCGGAGGAAAGCCCAGGTGCTACAGGGAAGTTGGTGATTTAGTTGCTGGCACCCTTCCCGCTAAGGGCCTGATTCTGCAGAGCACTTGAGCACATGCTTAACTTTTAGCACATGAACAGTCCTGCTGGAGTCAGTGGGCTACTCGCACGCTTAAAGTGCTTCTGGATTGTGGCCTAACCCATTCTGACCCAATGCCCCAGCATAATACTGGGCACGATGTGTTCTGGAGTTGTCATCTCTCAGCTCAGACTTAGAACGGGGGTTCTGAGCACTGGGGAAATAAAGATCCTCAGGCACTTCTCCCAGGGCTTGGAACATTAGCCCAGGCCTCCTGGGCAAATTCCGTCTTGGCTGGTCCTGTTCTGCTGGCCTTCCCTTCCCAGACTTGCCAGGATTTCTGTTTTTAAGTCGGTTGTTCTCCATGCTAGAAATCATACCAATAAAAGCCGTGGCAGAGCGGGTGCGCTCACTTGGGCTGTGATGCTCACAGTAGAGACCCAACCCGTTACTTACACTGTCTGTCAATGCCAGACGTGATTTGACTTTCTGCCACCCACACGGCACAGGTGCCCCAGCTTGCTCACAGCTAACAGCAAGCCCTACGTCTCCAGATGTGTACTCTGCATCTGGGACAATTGGTTTGACTGTTTAAAATACCCTCAGAAGAGAGATTTGTTCATTCAAACCATCCGCCTCCAGGCGGATTAGATGGGGCTGGTAGTGGGAAATGGGGCCTTTTGCTTTTGGGTTTCTGTCCCAATGTAGCCCTAAAGGTGTTGCTGTAAAAGGGCTGGCCTGCATGAAACACGCTGGTGGGTCTCCGTGGACAGGCAGCCCCACCATGAGCTGTCCCACCATGAGCCACCCCACCCTTTTGGCAGAGAGGCCAAGCAGTGGATGGGACAAAGAGAAGGAGCTCCCCATTCAGCACTCTAGAGGTGGCCTCCCTGGAATAGGCCGGAGGCCCCACAGTTAGGTGGAGCTGGGGAGTTTCTCCCTGCTCTGTAAAGGCAGGTGTTCAGCCTCTAGGGGTTGTGAGTCTCTGGTCTCTTCCACCACAGTGACATTCACAGGAAATGTTTTAATGCCACTGAGCCTCCGTGGTCCCCAGCCCCTCAAGCCCAAACAGTTGTGTGATGGTGACCCTTCCCTCTCTCTACGGAACTAGAAAATGCTCACCAAGCCCCACTTTCCCGTTGCTTTTGCTCTGTCTCCCCTGCAGGCTAGCGCTTACGGTTGCTTGCTTTGCTTCTCTTGTGTTTCCCAGCTGCACAGGAGTCCCATCAAGAAGGTCAGGAAGTCTCTCGCCTTGGACATTGTGGATGAGGATGTGAAGCTGACTGTGTCCACCATGCCCAGGTCCATCTGCTTCAAAAGAGCACAGGTCAGGGATGCTCAGATGAGGGTGGGGAGGGAGGGCTGGACACAGATGCTGTGAGACGTGTGCTTGCATGATAAGACGTGTCTGTGTGAATGTAGAGGAAAACTTAAGGCTGGCTATGAGTTGGATTCCCCTGCAGACATCTCTGAAACACAGGAACAATCAGAAATGTCCTGGGGCTTTAGGTGTGCCAGTGAAACAAATATTTAATTAGATAAATGTGACGATAAGAGGGAAGGACCTGCTTTCCCTTTCCTCTTTTCTCCACCCAAATGGATGGTGCAACTTAAACCTGGCTGTCCACTTCCTGCCTCTATGCTAGGTCATGCACACGGTGCTGAATGTAATGGAGGAGGGGTGGCCTTAACTTAATGTTTTATTCATTGTGCTTTCCGATCCCATTGTAAACCTCTCCTCTCTGAAGAACTGAATATCTGGAACACTAAATGCAGCACACAACGAAACGTACCGAAATGAGCCCATTCTGTGTTGGTTATTCACAGGATCAGATATAAAATAACTGGAGCATTTTGGTGAGAGCTCCTGTCAGACGTGTGGCTCTTTAGTGTATTTTATTAGACTTATAAAGTTCTTATTCATTTTGGTGTTCTTGTGCCCCATTAAGTTTGATGCAATGATCAACGTTTGATTATGGAGCTTGTTAAAGGGAAATAGATTTGCCAAGATACAGATTTATGTCCACATTCAGCCCCTGGTGTAATGCCATGAACTTCAGTGGAGTTGCAGCAAGGATGAATTTGGCCCATGTATTTTAAAAACACAACAGTATGGTGCACACAGCGAACAACCTGCGGACTGTTATAAGAGGGAGAATGATAAATGGCGGGAGAATGATAAATAAATGGAGGGAGAATGATAAATAGCGGATCTTAAACATAAAAAAGAAGCTTACAAGAAGTGGAAGGTTGGACATATGACCAGGGAAGAGTATAAAAATATTGCTCGGGCATGTAGGAATGAAATCAGGAGGGCCAAATCGCACCTGGAGCTGCAGCTAGCGAGAGATGTCAAGAGTAACAAGAAGGGTTTCTTCAGGTATGTTGGCAACAGGAAGAAAGCCAAGGAAAGTGTGGGACCCTTACTGAATGAGGGAGGCAACCTAGTGACAGAGGATGTGGAAAAAGCTAATGTACTCAATGCTTTTTTTGCCTCTGTTTTCACTAACAAGGTCAGCTCCCAGACTGCTACGCTGGGCATCACAAAATGGGGAAGAGATGGCCAGCCCTCTGTGGAGATAGAGGTGGTTAGGGACTATTTAGAAAAGCTGGACGTGCACAAGTCCATGGGGCCGGACGAGTTGCATCCGAGAGTGCTGAAGGAATTGGCGGCTGTGATTGCAGAGCCATTGGCCATTATCTTTGAAAACTCGTGGCGAACCGGGGAAGTCCCGGATGACTGGAAAAAGGCTAATGTAGTGCCAATCTTTAAAAAAGGGAAGAAGGAGGATCCTGGGAACTACAGGCCAGTCAGCCTCACCTCAGTCCCTGGAAAAATCATGGAGCAGGTCCTCAAAGAATCAATCTTGAAGTACTTGCATGAGAGGAAAGTGATCAGGAACAGCCAGCATGGATTCACCAAGGGAAGGTCATGCCTGACTAATCTAATCGCCTTTTATCATGAGATTACTGGTTCTGTGGATGAAGGGAAAGCAGTGGATGTATTGTTTCTTGACTTTAGCAAAGCTTTTGACACGGTCTCCCACAGTATTCTTGTCAGCAAGTTAAAGAAGTATGGGCTGGATGAATGCACTATAGGGTGGGTAGAAAGCTGGCTAGATTGTCGGGCTCAACGGGTAGTGATCAATGGCTCCATGTCTAGTTGGCAGCCGGTGTCAAGTGGAGTGCCCCAGGGGTCGGTCCTGGGGCCGGTTTTGTTCAATATCTTCATAAATGATCTGGAGGATGGTGTGGATTGCACTCTCAGCAAATTTGCGGACGATACTAAACTGGGAGGAGTGGTAGATACGCTGGAGGGGAGGGATAGGATACAGAAGGACCTAGACAAATTGGAGGATTGGGCCAAAAGAAATCTGATGAGGTTCAATAAGGATAAGTGCAGGGTCCTGCACTTAGGACGGAAGAATCCAATGCACCGCTACAGACTAGGGACCGAATGGCTAGGCAGCAGTTCTGCGGAAAAGGACCTAGGGGTGACAGTGGACGAGAAGCTGGATATGAGTCAGCAGTGTGCCCTTGTTGCCAAGAAGGCCAATGGCATTTTGGGATGTATACGTAGGGGCATAGCGAGCAGATCGAGGGACGTGATCGTCCCCCTCTATTTGACATTGGTGAGGCCTCATCTGGAGTACTGTGTCCAGTTTTGGGCCCCACACTACAAGAAGGATGTGAATAAATTGGAGAGAGTCCAGCGAAGGGCAACAAAAATGATTAGGGGTCTAGAACACATGACTTATGAGGAGAGGCTGAGGGAGCTGGGATTGTTTAGCCTGCAGAAGAGAAGAATGAGGGGGGATTTGATAGCTGCTTTCAACTACCTGAAAGGGGGTTCCAAAGAGGATGGCTCTAGACTGTTCTCAATGGTAGCAGATGACAGAACGAGGAGTAATGGCCTCAAGTTGCAGTGGGGGAGGTTTAGATTGGATATTAGGAAAAACTTTTTCACTAAGAGGGTGGTGAAACACTGGAATGCGTTGCCTAGGGAGGTGGTGGAATCTCCTTCCTTGGAAGTTTTTAAGGTCAGGCTTGACAAAGCCCTGGCTGGGATGATTTAACTGGGAATTGGTCCTGCTTCGAGCAGGGGGTTGGACTAGATGACCTTCAGGGGTCCCTTCCAACCCTGATATTCTATGATTCTATGATTCTATGAAATGGAACTCATGCTGTTAATGCTATTCTCACTGCGCTTGGCTTGAACAGTGAAAGTAGATTAGCCGGTTTCATTTTCTGGCTCCCATGTGCTAGCCCAGTACTGGTATGTTTGGATGGCACAAAGAGCAGGGGAGTTTCTAAATCTACACACAGACTTTAACTGAATTTGTTAAGTGCACCTAATGGAAAGATTTCTGCTCGCTAGGCCTTAGGGTCTGTCTGTGCTACATCTGGGAACTAGCCTCCCAGCCTCGGGCCACAGCCTTGCAGTAGGGGGGCTCACTGCAAGCGCATTAAAAATAGTTGTGGCTTGAGCTGGCGCTCAGGTTCTGAAGCCTGGGACAGGGAGGCTTTAGAGCCCAAACCACAATGTCAAAGTCCTATCTACACAGATGTTTTTAGCATGCCAGCCAAGCCCCGCTGCCCAAGTCTATGGAGCTGGGCTGCTCTCTCCCAGGTGCAATATAGGCATACCCTTGTACAGAGACCAGATGGACAAGGGAATTTCTTTTAATGCAACATTCCCGATCCAAAAGGCTATTGTGGGGGGGGGGGTTCTCGAGAGCGGCGGCTGCTGGCCAGGAGCCCAGCTCTGAAAGAAATGCCACAGCCAGTAGCAGCGCAGAAGTAGGGGTGGCATGGTGTGGGGGGGTGGAGGTGTCGTCACAACCTGAAATATTTTCAAAAGGCGTCTCAGCAAAAAAAGTTTGAGAACCCCTGTTTTAATAGACCAACTTCTGCTGGTGGAAGGGACAAGCTTTCAAGCTGCATAGAGCTCTGCGTCAGGTCCGGAAAAAGTAACCCAGACATGAAGTAATCGCTTGGTGACGCTCTGAGTACTTCCCTGCATGTAGAACCTTGCTAGCATCCTAACGTGCTGTTTCTCATGCAGTTTAAATGCATGGACAGGAGAATACAGGAACACAAGTTAATGGATCTAGTTAAGTGGCATTTTCCAGTGTAAGGGAGCAAATTAACTTGGTGCGTATGTTTTTTTTTTTTTCCTGCAGCCTGTGAGTTTCCTCTCGAGGTCTCTAAACCTTTCCTCCTCAAGCAGCAAGGACGACAGCGGTTTGCTCAATAGGGGGTTTGTGCAGGTGCACGTGAAGACCGAGAAGACTTCATCCTCCAGGAAGATCCCAAGCCAATTCAGACCACCCACTCCGGTAAATACCAGCACTGCCATCCACCCAAAAGGCTTGGAGGTTGCAGAAACCCTGTTCCTCCTGTACTGGTGAAAGGGAGATGATAGCTTGAGTCAGGAGAGAGCACTGTCCCTGGAGAGCCACACAACAGCTCAAAATGCTAGTGCCACTCACCGCCCAGGCTTCGTATGCTGAGCTTTGCCTTGGTCACTGTCTCTGTGCTACAATTAAAAAACCCGCAGCAATGAGTCTCCGAGCCTGGGTCACTGACTCAGGCTCACAGGGGTCAAGCTGCGGGGCTATAAAACTTCAGTGTAGACAACCTTGGCCAGCCATGGCCATGCTGTGCAGTCTAGGCATACCCTTTCTTCCCCTGGGAGGGTAGGGGATAGAAACAGAGACCCCACCTGGCCTGTGGGAGGAAAGTTAGATTGCATTGCTGTGCAGTGCCATCTGCTGGGACTTGGAGCTGAAGGGAGCACTATTCTTCCCTCTAAACCAAGATACTCTCTATCTCCTTGTTACCATATTCAAATTCAGCCACTCAGAGCAGTCATTCCCAGAATCACTTGCTCTGGATCTCAGGGCTGGGAAGGGGAGTTCACAAGAGTCAAAACTGAAACAAAATATTTGGATTGACCTGAAACAAGCCAAAATCCAGAATTCCATTTCCTGAAATCTTTGGAAGTTTGGCTTTTTGCCCCAAGTCAGGATTTATTGGGGTGGTTGTTTTTTTCAAAATCTCTAAAGTTGTTATGGGTTAGAAAATCTGTTTTCCAACCAGCTCTATTCATGATCCGGCTCTGGCCTTTGAAGACCGACATAGGGAGTACAAACTGGCTAATCAGCCCCTTACTTATGCTGGTGGTCCCCTTGGGGCTTCCAGGCTGGGGACCCTGCAGGTCTGCGCCAGAGGAGAATTTCAGCAGTAGAAGGTTATTACATAATGATGGAGTAAAACAAGGCTGTTGGGAAGATGCAAGTTTGGTCACACTCCCTTGAAAGTCTCTAGGCCCTGGCTTTCATGCGCTGACCGGCTGCCCTGGCTAGTGGGGCATGGGGATGTTTGATGGTAGGTGGGGATGTGTGTGGCTGGGAGATGTGGTGCTAAGGGGGATCAAGGAAAGGAAGGGGTAAAAAAGTCCTAGGAAACCAACGTACTGCAAAGTACACATCAAAACGCTATCAGCTCAGCATCTCTCACCATCAGGCCCAGGGCATCTCAGCCTTGCACCAAAAATCAATGGATACTACTTAAAGAATTCAGCCAAAGTACCTTGCTGGGGCAGCAAGGGGGATGCTGTGCTATAGTGGGTTAGATGTGGGCATTAGCAATCTGGAATCCTGCAATCTGCTCCTGCTCCTGGTTCTGCCACTGATTTTGTGGGCAATTCGCTTCCCCCTGCACTCCCACTTCCATGGAGGTTTTTGTTCTGTTTTCCAAGACACAGCCATATCCTGCTTTTGAAGTGCAAAACTCAGTGCTCTCCTAACCCTGGAGCTGCTACTGACACCTCTGCAGGAACTGGATTTTCCTGTATCTGTGGCCCAGATATTTCTCTCCAGTGTGAGACTCAGGATAGACGGAGGCAAATGGCTTAGTGAGTTTCAGAAACTGATTAGGCCCATAGCCATGGGAGATGCACTTCACATCACGTAGCAAGAGCTCTTGATTTGTGTGCTAACCTGAACACTGGCTGGGAAAGGTAACTTCCCTACCACCGGCTGGTCTTGCACAGCAAGGTACACTCTAGAGAGTTCCCACCTTCCTGCAAACAGCCATTGGCCTCTGTCAGAGCCAAGATATCAGATTAGATGGACCATCCATCTATTGCAGTGTGGAGGTTCATTTGTTGGGAACATTGTGGGCTGTTCTAACTGCAGGCTTAAATGTCAGCCCTCTAGTGATCTCTAAAAGATACTTGGTTTCATTCAGAGCGATCTGTGAGTGTACGGGGAATAGCAGGAGATGCTTTAGCAACTGTGCTGCTCGTGAGTGAGAGTCTCACACCAGAAAACTTTCGGAGGGAACTCTATGCATGGAACTGGCTGCATGGCAGTACTGTGATAACAGCGCTGCAGCAGTTAGCATAGCCTGCCCTGCCCCTCACCTCCTGCCTGCACGTGGCTTGGGAGGCAAGCCCTGAGGGAAGAGTCCTGGGTTCTGTTCTCTCTTTAGGAAGTTTTAAGCTTACATTGTTTCCATAGCACCAGCAGCGTGATAGGGGCTTTCCAAATGGGTATTTGTAGGGCCTACCAAATTCACCGTCCATTTTGGTCAATTTCACGGTCATAAGATTTAAAAAATCATAAATTTCATGATTTCAGCTGTTTAAATCTGAAATTTCAGGGTGATGTAATTGTAGGGGTCCTGACACAAAAAGGAGTTGTTGGGGGGGGGGGGGGGGCAAGGTTACTGTAGGAGAGTTTGCAGTACAGCTACTCTCACTTCTGCACGGCTGCTGGTTGCGGCGCTGCCTTCAGAGCTGGGCGGCTGGAGAGCGGTGGCTGCGGGCTGGGAGCCCAGCTCTGAAGGCAGAGCCGCCGGCAGCAGCAGGGCAGAAGTAAGGGTGGCCTGGTATGGGATTGCTCACTTACTTCTGCACTGCTGCTGGCGGGCGCTGCCTTCAGAGCTGGGCGCCCAGCCAACAGCCGCCGCTTTCCGGCCGCCCAGCTCTGAAGGCAGCGCAGAAGTATGGGTGTCAATACCGTGACCCCCTGCAAAATAACCTTGTGACCCCCCCCCAGCAACTCCCTTTTGGGTCAGGACCCCCAATTTGAGAAATGCAGGTCTCCCCCATGAAATCTGTATAGTATAGGGTAAAGGCACACATGAGACCAAATTTCAGAGAGGGAGACCAGATTTCACAGTCCATGACGTGTTTTTCCTGGCTATGAATTTGGTAGGACCCTAGGTATTAGCTAACTATTCCAGGGTGGGGGAGGGAGAGGAGCTGAGCCATGTGCTGGCTTGGGTGGGCTGAGCTGTGCAGTAGGTTGTGGGGCCAAGGGGATGACCCTTTTGCTTTGTGGGAGGTGGAAACAGTCCCAGGTGAGGGGAAGTAGCCGAGTGGGAATTGTTCCTGTGCTCGGCTGGTGGTGGAGGCAAGCTGGCAGCCAGCCAGACTCTTGCTGCTTAGACAATCCAAGTTGTTCGCTGTTTCAGTGCTTCATTTTCTCTTTATGAAACTTTATTTGAAAATAAACGTAGGCACAAAATGTCTGCTCTTCATCGGTGACGCCCACCTGGACGATGCTAGGCAAGCAGGTACTCCAGTGTAGTGTGACCGAGGTGCAGGAATTCAGGGTGAAATTCCTCTGTCTGATCTCTGCTGCAGATCACTTTATGATGCTCTGCACCACATTTCCAAGGGGGCACTGGAATCTTGCCCCAGCTCTTTAGCAAGAGAGAGAAACAGAGGTCTCGCCTATGCCAGCAATTTACTTAATTTTACCACAATTGCACTCCAACCTCTGCAGGCCCACCAGTGGTAGCAACAGCAGACCTCCATTATTTGTGTTCCTGTGGCACCCAGGAGCCTCCGTTCTGGACCCAGGCCCCCACTGTGCCAGGCGCTGTACGGACACAGAACTAAGAGAGGATCCCTGCCCCAAAGGTCTTCTAGTCGAAGTGTCATCTAGACCTGTTCTGAGCAGGGCTTAACTCAGTGACTTAAGATGCATGAAGGCTCCCGCAGCTGGAGGTGCAATGGTGGGAAGCTCCTAGCATAGGCACAGCCAGAGTGACCGAATACATTCCCAGGTTGCAGAGGCAACTGGGCTCTTGTCTAGCTAACCGTCAGCAAGGGGTAATTTAAAGACCTTTGCTTGCTCCCCTTTCCCTTTTCTGCCAGTGCTTAGCCAGCTTTGGAGGGACTGTTAATGGCTACACATTTGGCTGACATCAGTTCTAAACAATTTACCCCTTTTTGGAGGGTGTCCGTTCGATGGCATCTCTCTGAAGAGTGCTTACTTCTATCCCTGGACATGTTTCATTAGACAACCTGGCAAACCTTTACCAGCCCCTGCTTGGCATTATCTAGCAACGGGAGCCAGGGCTGCTGGGTTCAGGTCATGATTCTGCCACTGTCGGTCTTGGGGCAGGTGACTGAACCTCTCCCGTCTGTACAATGGTGTTTAAGGTGCTTTGAGATCCGCTGAAAGCTCCCAGAAGCGCAAGTACAAGTGATTAACTTCTCAACCCTGCTTCTTACCTCTGACTCTTTGTCTCCAGCTAGATGTCAGCCAGAAGGGATAACTTTCTTCTCAGATATTTGTAGTTGGATTAGATCTGTCTGTTGTAAAAGCTTTATCTTGTGATGAATGAACACTCCTTAATCGCAGCAAAGCAAACCCCCCCCCCCCAATAAACCCCCATTTGCAGTTAATTTGTCCGTTTTATAAACCACTTCTCCCAGTGTGGTGTGGGAGCGCATTGCTCTCGCCACTGACAGAGCTGCATAAATAACTTCTGGCTAAAGCTTTGAAGGTGCAGAAAGGAATAAAATGTCTTGAAAGCATGGGAGGGCTGGAGGGAGGAGTGAGCCCCTGCGATCCTGAACTAGATCAAGATTGTGTGTGTATTGTGAAATCCCGTCTGTAGAATCCCAAAGAGAAAGATGACATCCGCAGTTTTGGGCTCTTCGGGGTTACTTTAGTGCTCTCCTTGGAGTCGCTAGCAGTAAGAGATAATTTGATTAGGAAATTAAGTAAAATGGCTTGTGGGAACTAAATTAGCCCCACATAAATGCACTGATGCACATAAATGCGGCAATGAGCCGCAGCTGTTGGTGCTGCAGTGGCCGCTTTGCTCTTAACAAATGCGGTCCTCATGGGGCCTGATTCTCTGTTGGTTTTTCCAGTGCAAAGGGGCTGTGAAGCTTATGGCTCAGCTACCAGGGAATTCCTGTGGTCTAGAAGGGAAGTCCCTGTGTGGCACAGAGCAAACATATTAGCTTCATGCCACTCACTGGCAGACATCTGTGTAAGGGGCACAACTGACATCTCTGCACTCTGCCTGTTTCTGGATGTTGCAACAGCCCCCTGAGGCTATAGGCAGCTGAACCCAAGTTAGGGCAGCCCTCCGACTCCTCTAACATGTGCTGCAGCCTTTGGATGGCCCAAGAGTAGGGGATGTGCGAAGGTGATGTGAAGCCCCATTCCCCTTCTCCTCCTTGGGTTCTGCGCTGAGCAAAGGTCAAGCTCCCTGGAGAATCGACCCCTGGTGTACTTGGGCGATGCAAGTGGCATGACTTCCCTATCCTCTAATCGTTTACTGAGGGCTATTGGGCTGTGCCTGGGACTGGAACACAGGTATCGCTGCGTTCTGATCTCCACTGTGCTCCCAACTTGCTCTGTGATCTGGGGCCAGTCACTGAACCTGGCTCCTTCCGAGGCGCAGAGCAGCACTGCTCCCATGGGAGCTCAGCTCCTCGGACCCTTTGGAATCAGGCTGCTGACTATTATGTCTGCTCGCTCTCAATCAAGTGGGGATTATAATATTGATTCCTTTACCCCTGGGGGGTTGTAAGGCTAAGTCAGTTAGCTTTGGGTGGCATGCTTTGAAGGGCTGGGTTCTTGTTCAGAGGTATTTACAGGTATCCATAGCCATCCAAATCTTAATCTATAAGCATATTTTAAAATCTCTCTCTCTTCTCCCCCATTTGCACTAGATGTCCAGTGCATGGAAAGTAGTGGCTTGCGGTGGAACCCGAGACCAGCTCTTCATGCAAGAGAAAGCTCGCCAGATCTTAGGCACGTTAAAACAGAGCCACACGTCAAGGACATTGATCTTATCATGAAGGATTGTTGGTTTTTCTCTGCTTTATGTTTTTGTTTGTTTGTTTTTAAGTAGAGGGGGAAAAGAACACACAGAAGAATTCTCTTTGGCAAAGACACTGTTTATTTTTCCTTCTCTGAATTCTGTTCCCTGGTAGATCCCTATTTTAATAAATTGTGCTAAATACTGGATGATAAGTGGGATGTAAGTTTTGGAATTGTTTGTGGAAAACTTTAATCTGGGGGTGGGAGGGCTAGGAAAATAGCCCGTCCTCCCCCCCCACCCCAAGAAAGATACCCCCTCCTTGTATTCTTCTCCGGAGGTAGAAATAAGCCATCCACACACCACCCCTTTCTGCCATGCCTATGAAATGGACATGAGGCATTTACCTAACCTAGGTGGAGATGTTGCTGTGCAGAAAACAGACTGAGTTAGATTCTGCTCTGGCTTCTTGGGAGCAATGTGTAAGGTCCTTGCACATTTCACCTTGCACCTCCTGGCTTTCCTTGGATGAGAGTGTTCTCCATCATCACAGGTGATGGGGGTGATAGAGGTCAGCAGAAGAAAGGATGTTGGAGGGGGCATGTCCTTCAGGATGGTTTGATTATAATTTTGAACTAGCAGCTTTCTTCCTATCTGACCCTAGGAGAATCATTTGCCCAGATGTGTGATACATACATGATATAGGAGGGGGCTGGCCAGAACCTCTTCCCCTGGGAAATGCCCTCTCCTTTTATATATTTTAATAAATCTGTTTCCTATCAGGCTTCATCAGCCTGACTTCACCACTTTATTGAGACCTGGTCCAAAGCTCTGTGGATCCACATGCTGTATTGGATTTGAGTGCTTATGCCTTTCCAGGGAAGGCAGCGCTGCCTAACAGTGGTCTAGCCACTAGCAGGATTGTCTGACTCGAGCAGAGCAGGGGGTTAGTTCCAGCATTTCTCCTGTTGTGAACAAGTGGAGAGTGCCTTGATTCTCTAGAGAGAGAGTGTGAGTGAATGGGAACAAACTAGAAGGGAAGAGATCAGTTAAACTGGAGAAGGATGGGGCCTTAAACGCCAGCAGCCCAAGGGACTGCATGAGGTTCTATGCTTTGGTGTTCCATCAGCCCTGCTCCTGTGCAGCGGATAGATCAGCCCCATCTCCAGCAGAGACAGTCGGGATTGCTTTCCTCCACCATCCAGCAGCTTGGGCCTCTCATGCTGAGAACTGCTTTTGCTTAAGGTTTCTGGTTAACTGGTATACACTGTGGCCATGGGCTTTCTGCGTTTGCAGCCCGAACGCTGCAGCACCAAGATCTAGAAACAACCATGGTATGGTGGGCAGCAAATGGTTGTCCGCAGACTCACCAAATACTCACTGGGGCCCTGATTCAGCAAAGCAGTTAAGCTAATTCTTAAGGCTCATTGACTTCAATAGAACATAAATGCAGGCTTAATTGCTTTGCTGAATCAGGGCCCCAGTGATTTAACTCAATGGTGATATCTCACTTGCAGAAGATGAGGTCAGGGTATCACTTGTGGAGAGGGGAGTGGGAGGATAGCTTTGTGTTAAGCTGCAGGATGAAGAGGCAGGAAATCTTGCACAGTTGAGAACAGAACCCACAATAGTCTGGTGTGATTTGTAGGCAAATTGGTGGACCTCTCTGCCTCAGTTTCCCTAGTTGCATAAAGGGGGATGATCACTTCCTGCATCACAGGCATGGAGACTTAATTGCTGAGAAAATGCTTTGTCTGCAGCAGGTGCGTGAGCTTCTGGAGAAAGCCCTCTACTTTATTAGTGGCTGTGCAAAATGCCCCAGTGACCTGTGAAGTAATATAGATACATCCATGCCCAGAGCACTGTGTGTTTAGTACAAAATTTGCCACAGGCATGAAAACAGCATCTGCGATTACGGATCACATTTACAAAGATCTTCAGCCCTCCAGCTTCTGTTTATAAACTGGTTGCTGTGTTGGGCAGGAAGAAATGGCCAGACACCCACCCACTCCCCCTCCATGGTATAGTATGACACAACGAGGTGTGTTATTGGTCTTGAGCATCCAGCGTTGGCCACTTGCAATGGAGAGAGGAGTTCTGTCTCACTCCTGAACTTGTGATTCTGGATGGTCACTTCATTTACCCTGGCCTAGTGTTGTGTGCCGTGGTACAGTTTTGACTTTGCTGCGGGGTGTAGGAAAGCTTCTGTGTGTCACCACTTTTACTGTATCTGTCCTGTCAATAAGTAGAAGACTTTAGTGTCCAAGGCTAACCAGTTCAGCACCCCTCACCACCCATGCACTTGAAAAGATAAGGTGACAAGGGAGAATGTGAATTATCTCTTCAGCCTTGTCTACGCTGTAACTATACCAAGGCAGTTAAAGCAGTGCAACCCCCCTCCACCCCTAGGATAGGTGCAGGAAGGGAAATAACTTATACCCATCCCTGATCTAATTTTTGGCCCAAACATGAGTTGACAATCACTGTAACACTGAATCCAGGTCAGACTTATTTATAGAAGATGCTCAAAATCTCTGTATGACCAGCGCTGTGTGGGCTAATCCACAACACAGCTATACTTTAATCCACAGAACCTCAGTAATTTAGCAAATCATGCTGTGCTGGAGTAGCCAGCCTTTACCGCACACCTGAGTCAGACCTGGCCTATCTTTCCAGTAACAGTCCTAAACCCTTGACACTAGAACAAGAGGTCGGGTGTGAGAATGTATTAATTAATATTCTCTAATCACCACTCTGCACCTAGTGTAGATTCAGTTGTACACCTTAAAAAGGGGCTAGCTGCTCCTGAATAATTCTGTCTTCCTTTTTACATTCAGCTGTGGCTAGCTAACTGTGTATTTAAAGGTTTAAACAACACTAGGAGCACAGTGAAAGCAACCGGGCATGCGTGTAAACGCTTTGGCTATTGCCTAGTCTAGGCGGCCCATGTCCACAACAGGACTTGGGTGTTGCAATCCCTAATTTTGAGGCCCCCAGAAAATCACTGGAACAACAATGGGATCCTAAGTTAGGGGCCCAGGCTCCCTATTCAATGAATGGGGAGAGAGGGAGAGGTTTCTGGCAAAGCAATCTACAAAAGGCAGCATCCTACTTGCGGAGCTGCTGGCGAGAGGGGGATTCACCCCACTCTGAGTTTGGGGTCTAAGTCCCCACAGCAGGGAATTACCTATCTGTGTACGATCCCCAGCTGGGACCCGGCTGCCTGGAGGCAGGTGGCTTAGCCAGCTACGCTGGTTCTAGTGAGAATGAGTTAGGCGGGTGTTTGATGCCACACAAAATGGCTGCTGGTGGGAACAGGCCTCCCTCAGAACCTTTAGGCCAGTGCTTAGGTTATTTGCCCAGGCTGTGGGAACCCTGGCTTGGATCCTCCCTCTGCCTGATGAGTTGAAGGGATTTGATCGGAGATCTGCCATCTCTCAGTGAAGTGTTCTAACCACTGGGCTAGACAGTGAGTCTCAGGCTGTCTCCTTTGGCCCAATTAATATTTCGTTATTCAGCTGAAAGTGAAAGGCAGCTTCACCAAGAGAGATTGAGAGACTCTCCCATAGCCTGGCAGGAGCGCCCTGTTCAAATGCCTTCTCGTCAGGCAAAGCGGGGATCTGAGCCTGGCTTTCTCTAAAGACTGGGCTACAAGTTATGAGGGAGTCGGCGTCTTCCCCCTCGGGCCGTTTTGTGTGGTGCTGGCCAACCTCTGAGCACACCTGCCGGATCAGGCCCCGCTGGCGCGGTAGGCGTTTTGCCTGTTGCCCCCAGGTTGTGGACTGCTCAGTGTGCAGGCCCAGAGTTGGAAACATAGGTGTCTAGGAAGCTTTTACAGTGGAAATGTATGTGCTGAGTGAGTTTAGGGGCCTAAGTGGGTAGGCAGCAGCCAAGAGGAAGTCCAGCTTCCGCTGTGGAGTCTAAAGGGCAGTGGAGAGACCAAACCTGTGTGTGTTGCATATGCAGCTGTCTGGCTGAAACACAAGCCTGGGGGGCTCGGTAGGGCTGAGCGTTCTCCTCAGAATCCCACTCCCCAAAGAGGGACCAAAAATCGCTACTGCAGGAGGTTTGTCCCTGTTGCAGCAGCATTATCATTTAACCTGGGTCCCTGGCCTGAGGTTCTGATCTATGGGTGCAGGGAGGGCAGGCAGCCTGTACTCTGTTGTGGGGAAAACCAGCAGAGGAGGAAGAAAAATGGAGAAGATTTTGGAGCCGGGGGACAAGATCTTTTTGAGTGATATCCTGGCTCTGTGTAAGTCAACAGCAAAACTCCCAATGGACTAGATCGCACCCTTGGCTTTTAATTTAGTCCAACCTCTGGAGCGTGTGGCTGGTTTAAAAGGTGCTTTGGCTCTCTCTAGCAAGTAAAAGAAGGGTGAAAACTGTCACAGGTGGCCTGCCCCTTTAAGAGCCAGGGGGCCTGGAGCCAATTAACCTGGCTTGTTACACCCTTGCAGGGTGTGGGACAGACGCAGCAGCAGCGGAAATACCTAGGGAAAGCTGCTAGAAGTGGATGGATGGACCAGCTGAGGAAAAGAGCCAGGGGATGTGTCCTCTGCTCCACCCTGAGGAGAGAGGGTGGCCAGAGGGGACAATTACCCTAAGGATTAACAGCTGTGGGGGAGCTGGCTGAAGAGGAGGAAAGCCCAGCAATCCAGGCTGGCTGGGGGAGGAGTGTGGATAGGCTACTGCAGTCTGAAGCAAATAGCTGGGCTTGAGCTGCTAAGTGGCTGAAGCCTACTAGGTGCCCTTGGCAGAAAGGTAGCCTTGCCCCGGTTGGTTGGGTTGATTGGTGTGTGGGAGCTGGCCGTTAGACTGCACAGGCTGTTCCTGCTGGCAGCCCGCGTGCCAGGAAGGGGGCTGAAGGCTGAGCCTAGCAAGGAAGAGGACTCTCTCATGTTGATGTTTTTGGACTTGGACTAAAAGGATCTGTTACCCGGAAGTGGTTAAAGGCTTTGAAGGTGCTTGGCTGAAGGGCAAGACACCTCTATGGTGGGAGTAGGCTGAAGATTGCTGTGGGGAAACTGAGGTAGAGCAGCTGCAATGCCACATGGAGATGCTCTGGGATGGTGAGTCATGTATTGGGGTAATGCGCCATTCCCTCCCTGTCTGGGGACTGGATGGTCTCTCACTTTGGTTGTGAAGGCTATTTGCGTACAACAGGTTGTCTCAGGAAGGTAAAACAGAGGCATTACCAAACTGCTCATGGGAACACACATAGCGGGGTCGGGGAAAGGCGGACGGACAGCGAGTTCTCCAAATTCCTCTGTCTGGTGCCAGGGGATCCCCTAGCTGGGTCACCTGCAAAGCAAAATGACGAATTGCTTTTCCTTTCCCAGAATGATACAAACCAAGGGCCCTCCCCAGCGGCTGCGGCCATTGACTGGAGTGTAAATCAGTGCAGAATCTGGGCTCACGTGTTTTTGGAGTTGGCCCTACATTTAAAGGATTCTGAGCCTGAAAAGTATTAAATGCCATTTCTAATACCATCAATCCCTGCGTAGCCGGGTGTGCTGCCAAGTGTTTATTGCTTATTAAAGAAGATCCAGTGCCAGACAAATTCTGGGGGAAATGAGCAAGCACAGGCGGGTTAATGATGAAAAGACAATTAGCTTTTAATTGGAAAGTGGAGATGTCTCTTGTGTTTAATACACACCGGGCTCTGGCTCCACGCTCATGCCTATGGAGTCGGATCGATACAAGCCTAGCTTCTTCCTTGGAGGCAGTTATTGCTGCAGAGGTCCAGGTCACTAAACAATGTTAGGGAATAGAAGAGGTTGGGAGAAAACTGGGCCGCTTACCGTGATTGCTCTATGCAGGTTTGGGGGCCCCTGCAATGTGTTTGTTTAGGGCCCCAGCTGCAAGATATGAGGAATTTGTAGGTGACCAGAGAGGCGTGGAGTGTGTGTCTGGGAGGATTCACCCCCATGCATGGGGGTGAGGGAAGGATGCTGTGAGCTGTTAGCAGCACTCTGGTATATGATCCAGGGGCTCCCATGGCTGCTCTGCACCTTGTAGCAATTCTATTGAGAGCCGGTTGCCGTGTGGCTTGAAATCTTGTGTTGCATGGAAAGTGTGTTGTCTGTGGTTGTGGTCGTTTTGCATTATTACAGCTCCATGAGGGTGTGGCAGAATTGCCCAACAGAACAGTTATCAAACACCGACATTCTCAGTGGTACCTCAGTCTCTTGCACAGGGCTGAATTTCACCCACTAAATATTTCTCTCAAAAAACACCCTCTGTTGACTGAAAAAGAAAAGGAGTACTTGTGGCACCTTAGAGACGAACCAATTTATTTGAGCATAAGCTTTCGTGAGCTACAGCTCACTTCATCGGATGCATACTGTGGAAAGTGTAGAAGATCTTTTTATATACACAGAGACCATGAAACAATACCTCCTCCCACCCCACTCTCCTGCTGGTAATAGCTTATCTAAAGTGATCACTCTCCTTACAATGTGTATGATAATCAAGTTGGGCCATTTCCAGCACAAATCCAGGTTGATTTGTGCTGGAAATGGCCCACCTTGATTATCATACACATTGTAAGGAGAATGATCACTTTAGATAATCTATTACCAACAGGAGAGTGGGGTTGTGTGTGTGGGGGGGAGAAAACCTGGGTTTGTGCTGGAAATGGCCCAACTTGAATATCATACACATTGTAAGGAGAGTGATCACTTTAGATAAGCTATTACCAGCAGGAGAGTGGGGTGGGAGGAGGTATTTTTTTATGCTTTCTGTGTATATAAAAAGACCTTCTACACTTTCCATAGTATGCATCCGATGAAGTGAGCTGTAGCTCACAAAAGCTTATGCTCAAATAAATTGGTTAGTCTCTAAGGTGCCACAAGTCCTCCTTTTCTTTTTGCGAATACAGACTACCACGGCTGTTACTCTGGAACCTCTGTTGACTGAAACACAAGCATTTCCCAGACTGCCAGGGCTACAGGAGGCTGGGACATGGCAATCGAACAGGAAAACTGTTTGTGTGAAATGTAACGGACAAGTTCCCCTCTGTTTTGCCAGATTTTTATGGTAGCTCCTTGTGCTGCAAATTTTCTTTGAAAAGGAAACATGGCTTGAGATAGGGCTATTTCCCACCCCAAATATTTGCAATCCCAGACACCTCAGAGTGCATCCGGAACCACTGTGTCTTGTGAATGGCACCATTTTGGTCATTTTACTGATAATCCCAGGCTTGGGACACTGGCACTGCTACCAAAGTCACCTGTGGCTGAAAATGTCAGCCCAAAGTACGAGACCAGGGTACATGTCTAGTGACCATTGTGTCACTTTGGAAGCGAAACTAAACTGAATTAAGGCCACTTTAATTCATTAAGAGCACCCAAGGGGGGATTTAATGCAGTTTAACTAATCTACTTTGAATTTGCACTTTAAAAATAATCCAGATTAATTTTTCCAACTGTCTCTGTGTAGACAAATCCTAATTTACCTCCATCCCAAGAAGGAATAACTTGTCCTGGCACTGATATAGCAACTCAGTTGAAGTTCTAGCTTTGCCACAGACATCCTGGACAAGTCTCTTAAACTCTCCGTGCCCCAGTTTCTCTATCTGTAACATGAGGATAAGAAGATTTCCTTTTCCCCCTCCCTATGGCTGTTTTGTGTATTTTAGATTGTAAAGTCCTCAGGGTAGGAGCTAAATCTCTTTCGAAGGGTACATACAGTGCCTAGCACAATGGGGCCCTGATCTTGGTTGGTCAAACTGTGGTATATGTCAGATTTGCCTGCCTGGGGTTCACACCAGTGGCTGTCCAGCAATGGCGAAAATTAGGTCATTGCCCTGTGTGTAGACAAAGCCATGGCCTCCACTAGGGTTTATATCCATACAGCTCACCAATGGCTGAAATCAGGGCAAATTCCTAATGCTGGCAAGATATAAGTGCCTGTTTATTCCAGAAAACCCCATTAACCAACCCCACACGCAAACCCATTGCTGATCCTTTGGTCTACAATGCGAAATAAAACCAATCCTGTTCCCTCAAACACAGACCCAAGCTCCTCCGTAGAAACAATTCAAACAGAGAAAAGTAAAGGATGAAATACACACAAAGTCATCAAGGAGTTTTCTTTCCTGCCAAACTGTCCCAGCTATTAGGATATAGATATTCAAGCCTGTCTGTAAAGGCCTCTACTCTAAGAATTTAGTTGCATTCTTATCACTTGGCTAGTTATAGAGGTATAAAAGAAAGAATCAAAATCACGGTCTGCCGGTGTAAGGTCCTTCTCTTACTGTGACAGTCTGAGGCCCTGTTCTTAGGCTAAGGCCTCTGGCTAAGCAACAGAGGCAGCCATAAGCGGGGAAGCGAATGGTCACATCATCACATTCCAAACTAGACACATTGAAATAAGGCGCTATTGAGCTGTTAGGAATACAGTCCTGTCCTGATAATGCCTGTCGCCTCCAAGAAAGGGAAGTGCCTAGAAGATGTAAAAGGAAACTAAGTTTCATAGCATCATGTCTGGCAAGAACTCACTTATCAATAACTGGGATGTGAAATCCTCATTTCTGTGTTTGTTCTATCACTGTAGTCCCCATTTCCCTATTGTTTCTGTAGAATCTCTGTCTGATTCTGTGATTGTTTCTGTCTGCTGTATAATTAATTTTCCTGGGTGTAAACTAATTAAGGTGGTGGGATATAATTTGGTTAAATAATCATGTTACAATAAGTTAGGATTGGTTCGTTAAATTTCAGGAAAATGATTGGCTAAGGTATAGCTAAGAAGAACTCAAGTTTTACTATATAGTCTGCAGTTAATCAGAAAGAGTGTGTGTGGGGAAAATGGGAACAGGGGATGGGGAAATTGGAATCATGTTTGGCTAAGGGCAGGAATGGGAACAGGGACACAGGTGTACGGCTCTGTGGTGTCAGAGCTGGGAAGGGGGACGCTAAGGAAGGAAACTGGAATCATGCTTGCTGGAAGTTCACCCCAATAAACATCAAATTGTTTGCACCTTTGGACTTCGGGTATTGTTGCTCTCTGGTCATGCGAGAAGGACCAGGGAATTAAGTGCGTGAAGGAATAGGCCCCCAAACACTGGCCTTCTGAGCCGGAACTGCAGGAGTGACAGCTGCAAGACTAGGTGCTACTGTCCTGAGTTTGCCCTCACCTACGCTGGAAGGAGCTGGCCTGGTTGGCTTGCTTTTTGAGCATGTCAAGCCCCTATTCTCTTGGAAGTAGTGTAGCTCGACTGACTCATTTTATGGTCAGCTGGTTGTGGATTTCTTTGGGCAAGGGGAGGGAACTGAAGGGTGGACAGGGAGGGACTAAGGTGACATCAAAGAAACCAGCCTGTTCTGTGAAATGCTCCCAGTGTTGATACCTGTGATCGTTCCCAGGAATTTAAACGTGATGGCCAAGATCTACCAAGTGGCTAGTGACCTCTGGGTGTCCAACTATAAAGGGGCCTGATTTCCAGAGGGAGGGTACTCAGCTCCCTCTGTCAACAAGGCCCCTTTGCCGGTGTCTCCAGCCAGCCTCCTGAAATCTGAACGTGGCAGCCTGGAAAGCTAGACTTAAAGGAGCACCAGCTTTTAAAAGGCAATGAATCCCCTTATTCTCCATGCTGATTTCTGAGCTTTTCGGGGGGAGGAGCTGTTCTCTCCCTCCCCCTGTTTGTGTGAGATAATTTCAGGGTGAAAATCCCAATTTAACCCTCCCCCTGGCTAACCCTGAAGCTTTGAAAAAGGACACCCTCCTTTCCTCCCCAACTCTGGGGCTGAGCAATGTACCATTAAATCTTCCTCCAATCCCCTCCCTTATCACCACCCACCCCAGCCCCCCAGTGGAGTGTCCTGTCCCCAAACTCCCTCTCTCCTCCCCACAGTGTGTGCTGCCCCCAATTACTCCCCTATATTTTCTACACCCCAGTCTCTCTTTCCCTCAGTCTCCTGTCTCCTCAGTCTCCCTGCGCATTCCCCTGCCGCCCTCTCTTTTCCTTCAGAGTCCTCTGGTCCTCAACAAGCTTCTGCCCCCTGAGTTATATGTCCAAGTCAGAGGGTGCAGTGGGTTGCCATCTTCTCTGAAGGCAGTCTGGATTCGGATTCATGGGAACAATGGGAGACAGTGGCTATTGTGACTAGGGGTGTGATGGTAGAGGATGTTGGGGAAATGGGTGTCTTCCTTACTGGAGAAAGACAATTGCCCAGGCTTATCATGTCCTGGGGACAACCATGCCAGATGCCTGGCCAAGGTGCTGGAATAGCCAAAGAGGAGCCTCTACAACTCCAGGATTTACAGTGAGCTCAGTGCATGATGGAGCAGGACTTTGGGAGTTTAGACCTTCTCTGGGCCTGATTCTAGCCATCAGTAACTCCTAGTGTAGATAAGCAAGGCCTGTTTGCTCCAGCCTGCTTTCATTCAATGGTCAACGGCACTTGGGCAGATACCTGCTTTGCTTGTCTACAATACGGATTCGCACCATTTCAACTGGTGCTGCTGCTTGAGAAGATGTGCTTGATGAACTTCAGGGTTGTAACTATCCCTGTGTGACCGTGCAAATACATTGCCTGTGCCAGTGGCTCAATGCAGTCAGCTGGAGGCCGTGTTTTGAAAAGCCAGCCCTTCCTGCTGTACGAGGACTGTATATAACTTGCTCTAAAACCCTGCAGCTTGTGTATATGTACAACTGAATTAAAGTCTCCCTCTGCAGGAGTCTGGTTTTCCCTTGCTGCTCTTATTTTGCAAGTGAAGATTCACAGGCTGGCTTTCTTCTTGCCCAGTATATTTGTTCTAACCGTCTCTGAGTTTGCTGTGTTCTTTAGCAGTTGGTTCTGGTTAGAAATTACAACTGGCTGTGCTAAGAGACTATAGGAATTATCTTCCAGTGTGCATGCTTCGATAATACGTTGAGCCCTTTTCAGACTCTGGCTTTTTTTTTTTTTCCCTCTTCCCACCCCACTGTTAAACTAATCAATTTCTCTTGTCCTGTTTTTGACTGAATAGAAAATTTGACTAATGCCGTGAATGTAATTATGCAAAAATCAAAAATCTCCAGCTTCTGCTGCTATTTAATGAACCCGGCCAGAGGTGGCAGTTCCATGGCTGATGAGGGTTTAGTCTCTCTCATGGCTGCTGTTTCTTTTTTTTTAAATGGATTTTCTTCTTTGTGAATGCGAAGTTGTGACCTGAGACAGCTGCTACTGAGCTTCAAACAGACCCACTCCAACAATACCGCTGAAAGGTGCGAATCAATCCATTCCTCTCTAGAACTCTGAGATCGAATTGTAACACATTCAAATGTCAGCACTGTTAACTTTGTCACTGTTGATCGTAGTAGAGACTTCTGCTGTGGTTGGATGCCAGGAGGCAACAGAGGAACCAACCTGAAAATGTTGAGAGCAAAAATTCCAGTACCACCAACCTCAAATGTTGAAAAATCATGAGTCCAGTACCCAAAATGACATGAGCTTTAAAAACTAATTAGTTATGTTAAAACAGTGAAATGCAAGGTTTTGTTCTTTGCCTTTAGGGTGCATTTGGGTCACCTTTTCAAACTCTACTCTGCACCCCAAAGGGCTAGAAACGTGTTTTTTGTTTTATTTTTTTGTTTGTTTGTTTTTAATAAATGGAAGCAGAGACTCACATGATCACCTGATTCCAGGAATTGGGGATTCAAGTAGAACATAAAATATTGCAAAACTCGCAATAAAATGAGAGCTGGCAATGCTGTGACTTCAGTTTCCCATCCTAAGAAGCCCACGCTTACCTAGCATGGACACAGCCCAGATGCAGGGAGCATGGTGAGCAAAGGCCTTCTCTGTGCTCAGGAATGGCCCTGACCAGCCATCGGTTGTCAGCAATAGGGCTACTTGCCCCAGTCCTACAGCATCTAGACAAGGGCAAATATGGTTTGTACTGATCAGGCTAAACCCTGATGAGCTCAATTGGTGCAACCCTTGCATACCTTTATCTTCATAGAGAGGCCAATGCTGATTAAGAAACATGGATTGCTGGCTCCTGCTGGTGGAGAAATGGCTACTGAATAGAAAAGGCCAAAGTGTGGCCATGGCCAAAGCCTGCGTGCTCGCCCCAAGAGCTGGAACAGCCTCCGTCACTCTGCTACTGAGCTAGGAAATGAGCAGTGTAACAAAGCCAACTATTGCCAAAGACACAGCTAAGTAGGCTGCAAAATCTGCTCTCCGAGCAAGGGCAATATCTCAATGCTGCTCCTCTTGTGTGTTTTGTACCAATGGTCCAGAAACAATGCTCAGCTTTCCCTCTCAAGCTCCCCTCTGCAGCAGCTCCTCAGGTGACCTGTTTGGGAGCCCGAGCGGAGATCAAGTGCTAACACCACGTCGTCTAGACCCTCCTTTGAGCAGAGCTTGGTGATGTGCTGGTTAGAAAGCCAGCAGGGCCCAGCCTATGTAAATGCTAGTGCTGCTGATGGTGCTGCACAGCCACGAGCAGTGGTGGGAAATGTGAGTGGCGGGAAAGGCCTAGGGTGGACACAGCTATGAAAATCAGAGCTGGTGAAAGGGTTGGTACAGGGGACATGCCAGCAAAGGTAGTGTGACTGGAAGGGGAATAACTTAGGCCCAGATCCTCAAAGGTACTAAAGCACTAAGCACCTAAATCAGTGTGTATGTTTGAATTTGCTTAAATACTGCTGAGGATCTGGTCCTTCCACCCTAAGGAAGCAGGTACAAAGGGGGCTATTTCATACCTTCATAAATGCTCCCCTTCACTCCAGCACCTCTGCATTTCCCATTCCCATCTAGGTTATGTTCCTCTTGAGGTACTGAGCCAACTCCCTGCCTCTAACAAGCCCCTGTTCAGTACTTGGGGCTGTAGCAAGCCTGCTGGGGGTTCATGTGCATACATGGAACAAACTTTGGCGAGTGAAAATTCACCTCGGGCAGAGGACCAGCAGAATATGTGAGATTCTATTTTGAGGGCATATATGGTGCCTGGGGCTTGTACTAGCCCTAGGCAGAGGGGTGAATTTTGCCCAGAGTGAATGATCTCCATTTTGCAGAAGGGTAAGAGAATTCATCTTGTCCATTGGTATAAAATGGGAATAATGTTACCATCCCTTGGAAAGGGAGTTAAGGTGGACAATATGAGGCTTAACAAGTTCTCTCAACATTTTAGGTTGTGTCCAGTCAAATGAACCTACTCCAGAAAGTGAACAGCCTGTATTAAATGATCGATTTTATTACAACTATACACAGCATTTTTAGAATTACAAGTCAAGGGAATACAACATTTCACTGACATCAAAACATTGCTTTGCTCTTAACAAGTGACCACCAATTTGCTAAAAATTAAACGGAGCGGGGCACGTTCCACAAGTTGGAAACCATCCTTCTAGCTCCAAGGATCCCAATGCTGTACATTAATTAAACCTGGGGTTTCTAACTCCTGGCAATCTGAAAGAGGTTACCAATGCTTGGGATAATAATTCTTACCTACCTCACATTGACTTGCAAAGACACTTCAGACTAGCGAATCTACTTAAGACAATTATACTGTGCTCATCACCATGGATAGTGAAAGTCTTACCAACATTTGGTAAGTGTCCTTTGGCAGCACTGTTTCATTGATCCTATCCTTGGTTTAAGGAAGATAAAACAACAATGGCTCCCAAAGAGCAAAGCCCTGGGATCCATATTGTGCTGTTCCAGCAGGTGTAACTTAGGTGCAACTCCCATGGGAGCCCTGGGGAGATTCAAAGTGCTGACTGGTTTCTCAATTGCAGGATCCAAAGCCCAGATGCTGGGGGGAGCTGTGCAGTTACCTCTGCCCTGTAGACAGAACCAGGCTTCTGCTCTTCCGAGATCGCATGAGATTGTTGATCTGGATTTTGATGTTACTATAGTCTTTGCCTGCCAGCTTTGGCTTCCATCTCTTTGTCGCTTTGAACGCTGCATTCACCAGATTGGGCGACAGGGCAGCTTTCTGGTGCGTGCCGGACACATTGGCCTTTCCCCGCCACCGCTGGTGGTAATCCCGTGGCATCGTGTGTCTGAACACTGCCAGGGCATACTTGGCAATGTCGCCCTCGGCCTCCTCAAACAGTCTCCTGTCCTCCTCGGGGGAGATGCGCAGGAGGGAGCTGTCGGGTATGCTGGCTGCTGCAGGAGGGTTATGGGGTGGGGACTGTCCCTCAGGGGTAGATGGAACCTCTCCTGATTCCACAGCCTCAGGGTGTCCAGCTGGCAAATTGGTTCCAGTTCTCCCACAATCCATTGCCCTCATTTCATCCATCTCTGCCAGGGGTATCTGGATCTCCCCCACCTTGGGAATCAGGACAGTGCCTGTGGGGAGTCCAGTCACAGCCAGGGCTGGGGCTTGCTCTAGATGGGCCAATCTAGACTCCATCGCGGACACTTTCTTTGTCAAGTCCTCAACATGCTGCCATAGACTCTGATTCTCTCTCATCACTTGCTGCAGCTCCCGGGTCAGAAACCAGAGGGCTGTGTTTCCAGATGGCAGGGATGGTCTGAATACGATGCCTGTAGGCTGTGTTTCTCCTGCGGCGGGTAAATCCTTCTTATTGGCTACACTCTCAGCTATGATTCTCTGCAACTGAAACACATGTAAAAAGTGTCAATTAGTGTGCCATCTGTGGGAAGCACTATAAGCCACACCACCCTGCGCTCAGTGTTGTGAATTCTTAATAGGAATGGGTAATGGGACACAACACTGACTGACCCAGGCCCCTAGCCTGCAATCACTTACACCCATGCTTTGCATGATACACGTGATCCTGCAAGCTGTAAGCACTTGCAGGATCAGGTCCCAAGTTGATAAGGGGCAGGTTCCCGTTGCATTACTTGGTTTGCACCGGTATGGAGGAGCCAATTTTGTTTAGCTTGTGATTTCAATGCCAGCATCGCTGCCTACAGCTCACCCCCTGGTGCGCTGGATACACAAGTACAACTCAGCGTGGCCTGCACTAGCCAGAGCCCCAGTTTCTAACACAGAGCGTCAGCTATGGGTGCTGCTGGAATGGATGCTATTCTTGTCTAACCTTGCAGCTAAGCTGCATCCTGGCCTGGTTTCAGCCACAGGTAGCGTTTGTAGCATAGAGCAACCTGGTAAGCGTGGGATGATCAAATATAAGTAATGGGTAGGGGACAGCTCCTCAGCCCCATTATAGCTCTTAGAATGTCAACCGTATAGCCTCTCTGTGAAGATCTTGGCCCATTCCCTGTGTATGCATGCCTGCCACAGGGCCAGCAGAGAGCCCCCTGTCAGGGCATGGACAAAGGGTGCAGGGGTCTCTGTGTATGCACACTCTAGCTACCCCGATGTCCTGTCAGGGAGGGCTGCTGAGGGATGCCTGTGGTACAAAAGGGCTAATGGGGTCCCTTGCTTGCTGGTGTGAGTTTGTGTTGGAACAAAATTTCCTCACAGGGACATGTCAGTCACTGTTGGATTAAAGATCAGATATTTTAAAACCCAGCTCTGCTCTGTTACCAGTAGGGACTGAATTAACTATGAGTAGCTTTAAGACCCTAATTTAAACACTTTGGTAAATTAGTATATTTGCATTTTCCTCAGCCTGGACAGTGAAAGCAGAGGGACCCCTGTCAGTGTTTTTTTAGTCAGTTTCATAGCAATATCATATAGCTCAAGTTAGGGTTACCATAGGTTGGGTTTTCCCAGACATGACCCTTTTTTTGATCCTCCACCCTCTGTGCAGGTGGATTTTTCAAATCAGAGGCAATATCTGGGATTTTTGCAGAGCAGATTTTTTGCAGAGCTGTCTCCGTGCCTGATTAGGCCCTTCCCTGCAGATGCACCTACCAGATCCCACCCAGCTAGGTCCCGGCTCCCAGCCCTGGGGAGGGGAAAAGGCCCACAGGGAGGCGTGACTGATGACTACTGCTGTGTCATGGTTCTGCGCCAGCTTCCCTACCACTATGACTGGGAGCAACACTGTCCCCACCTTGAGAGTGAGGCCCCTGGTTCCCCCTCCCAATACACACCCACACCCCTCCTTCCAGCACCCCAAAGGTACCTCCACCCCTGGCAGTGTCCTGTCTTTGGGAACCAGAAATATGGTAACCCTAGATCAAGTTCACTTGATTCGAACCATAACAGAGGCAAATTAGGGCAATGTTTAGATTTTTTGAAACCCACGATGATAAACTGCATTCATTCAATTACATTCATGAAAACATTTCTATTTCTAAAGATGTTTTTATCTAATTTTTGTGGGTTTTATATATGACACCTATGTTTCCTCCCCTCCCCCCCCCCCCCAAAAAAAAAATCTGTTGTGATTTAACTCCCTGGTGTGTTTTCTTGGTGCAAACTGAGAGAGAAATACAAAACCAGCATAAGCAATTCAAAGGAAACTAGTTTAAGTTTTTTGTTTAAATGTTCTATGGACAACATAAGTAAAGATTAACTGAGTAGCTTTTACCTCAAATTTGTGTATTTTTTTTAAAGAAAAGCATATGAAGAAAAATATTCTCTGTAGTACACTAATTGCATCGTCTAAATTCAGTGGTTATTCACTGTAAGCGTCTGCAGTGTCAGACAGGAAATGAAAACATGTTAAAAACAGAATGACTTATAAGGTGCTTGAGCATACTCTGCATTTTCCTTTCAAAAGGACACATCAGATTTGACCTACTTGGAGAACTCCAAAGGTTTCAACTAACTTGGCTGGGCGGGGGAGAGAAATCCCCCACATTTTCCCTTTGGGCTGAAACGCAGCATCAGCAAAATAAGACTATAGGGAATCTTCCGAGAATGTTCTAAGGGAAAGGAAATGTGTTAAGAATGGAAAGACTTATAAGAATGGAATGATCTGACGTCTCAGGATCCTAACCCCTTCCCAGTGACCTCCATCTGATATTCTGTTTGGTTACATTTAAGGGTTAATTACAAACAAGTGTTAAAAAAGCCAAAGGCCAACAGAGTTTGCAACCTCAAATCCTGCAACATTAAAAAACTTAAAACAAAACTAATTGGAAATGGATGCAGGGGCCTTTGAGCTTCACCACAGACATCCATGCCCTGAAGGAGGCCAGGTTCCCTTGTTCTATTCCCCAAATCAAATTGGTGGTGTAGTAAACAATCCTGCAGAGACACAATTACAGCAAATGCCTTGGAATCAAGAAATGACTGTACCTTGTAAGGCCAATGAGGCATCCTGAGCCAGACCAGGAGGGACAGCAACAGCAACAAATCTCAGTAACAGGACTTGAGTCTTCCCAGGCTGTAGAGGAACTGACCAAGGTAGCTGTGCTTTATAAAGGACCAGGCATTGTTCTCTCAAGGTGCCCTTTCTGATGCAATCAAGTTGCCATTGGCTGGATTTGAATTCCTGGGGTGTTTCTCCCACAAACTAACCAACTTACTCTTCCATCCCAATTCTGAGGTTCTTACTCAGTAAAACTGCTATTGACACAGACAGGTCTGGTTTTCTTATGGGATTGTACAGCACCTAGGACATATGCCTGTGCGCTGAGCACCTTTTAATGCAAGGGGCCAAATTTGATGTTTTTGGCCTAAGACACTGTGTGACTCCCTCAACTCGTTTGCTCAACATGCCTCCATGTGTTTAAAAAAAAAAAAATCCCAAACCTCCAGCAAGGCCGTGTCCTTTGTGCGTTGCCATCCGTACACAAGTGACTGTCCCATTAACTACAGGCTTTGAGAGCCCCTGTTTCTGATATGTCTCAACCAGTCATTCCCAGTGTGTATTCAGCCTTGATAAGCAGTGGAATTCTGTTGTCCGAGCATTATGATTTCCTTGGAGCAGGAGTTTTGGTCAGGAGGATATTAGTTTGCCAGACTACATGATACATGCTGGTTGTGGTGTGTTGTTTTTTTTCTGAGCCTGGAATTTTGCATTTCAGGATCCCCAGAGGCCATTATTTTCTTTTGGGAGTGAACGACCCATTGGTGACTCATGGGAGAGAGAAAACCAGCTCGAACCTGAGAGTGGGGTTTGCTAAGTGGGAATGGTATTTCAATCTGACATTGATTGGCAGGTCCTGATATGGGGGCCTGGCTTGAACCAGGCAGTGTTGCTGAGTCTGTGAATTGGAAGTTGGGGATGAAGGGCCTGGTGCTCGCCTCACTTTATGGGACGGCAGGGGAGCCAGAGTTGGGATGTAAGTCACAGATGTGGGTAAGGGACTTGGCACCTTCTTTACATGCCCTTCCCCTGCCTGGTATCCCTGGGAATCCCCACAGCAGGTTGGGGCTTCCCAGCCCAGATGGGGACAGGCTGGGAGCAGGAAGTTTCCATGGCTTTCTCCACTCCTCTCCCCAAGACATTGGGCATCTCGATACAAATCTACTTCGGAGATAATGCTGCTAGGAGCAGCAGTGAGTCCTCTCCAGGCCTGCCAGCCTGCTCCACGGGGAGGGGAATGATGTGGGGTCCAGCAATGGACAGCTGTGCTGGTGGAGCAGGATGGAGACTTTGGAAAGCCATTGAGAGCTTGGCTCTCTGCAGGGCTGCCCCAAGATCTCAAAGGCACTGAAGAATTTCTAGGCTGCAGACACTGCTTCCTTGGAGGGAACCTTCCCACTGCTCAGAAGTGACCTCTCTGACCTCTCATGTAACTTGAGAATGCCAGTCACTGTTCATCCCCTTCACCCACTGCCCCTCCTTGGCCAGTCATTTAAAAAAACCCACATTTCTCCCATGATGGTGACCAGCAGTGAGAATGGCACGAACAGTCCCTATCCTGTCAACCTGCAAAGCCACCCACTTCTGGATTTCCCAGTCCACCTATGCCTGGCTTTTAGGCTTCAGTCCAGCATGAGGAGCTCTAGTGCAGGGTCCGGGGCCTGTGAAGAATCTCACTGACAGGGCTCCATGCCACTAGATCGAAGATGGGCCCTAGGGCTGTAAGCTCTTTGGGCAGGCTTGGCTTTTACTTCCCTGCCTCATACAGCTCTTTGCGCATTGCTGGTGCTAAGCAAATAATAGACACTGCAAAGTTTCTAGCTGACTTCCCCCTCTCCCTTGGGCTCTCTCAGAAAGGGGGACAAAATGGCTCTAACGAATAATGGCTGCCATATGTCAATTCAGTCAGAGGTTTTGGTTCTCAGGGATGGTGGGATTTTCACAAGAAACACACTTCTGTCTGAAAACACACTTTCCTTACTACTCCCAGTCACACCGCAGCTCACTAGGATGGTAAGAAATCAAAATGAAATCTCTGCTTGCTCAGTTTCTTTATTCTGTCAATACAATGGCACTTTGTCTGTAGTCACTTTTCCCTTTATATGTCAGTCTTTTCTCCTTTGCTGGACAGGACATCAGTTGTTCCTGTGGACTGTTCGCAGCAAAAGTGGAGTAAAACATGCTTTTGCAAAACCATAAAAATAATCGGGGTGTGGGGTGGAGGTGGGGAGCATGATTAGTCCCTGAAAGTCCTTTTTAAATGTTTATTTTACTCTGATTAGTTTCACTTTGAAAGTGTCATGTTAACAGGTAGAATCCTGCTGTTGGCTGTTGTATTGAAAAATATCTTCTGAAATTCACCTCATCCAATGTTATGTTGAATCAATTAGTGTTCCTGGCCCTGCTGTGGGTATGAAGAGTTCTTATTTTCTGTTCTCCCCCGGGATTGCTACAGAAGGTAAACTTCAATTTAAACACATTTTATAATAATTTTCCAGCCCATCTGTTCATAAATAAATCCTTCAGTCTGTGACCCAATACAGGGCAAACTAACTAACTGCCTCTACAGTCAGTCAGCTTGAAACAGCTGAGGGGCCTGAGTCTATAGCCATTGAAGTCCAGAGGAGTCATTTTACGGACTTCAAAGGGCTTTGGATCAACTTCTAGCAGAGGTGTCAACTGCCCAATTCATCTCAATGGGGTGTTAACTGTCAAATCTCCTAGCAGCTGAGGTGGCCTCATTTCACTGCTGTTTGCCTTGGTGACAATATCCAGGCTGCTAATGAGCTTTTCCACTAGGGTTTGCAATTTTCATTCCTTTGAAAGATTTTTGCAGTATGAAGATGGGGATGATATTGACATGCTTTGGTGGTAAGATTGAGTGGGCATGGTGGTAAATGTCTGAGGTATAACAGTGGTTCCCAAAATGTTAGGTCAAATCCATGGAAATAAACTGCACAACAATTTGAGATGGTATTTTATTGTAACTACATACACCACATTTACAATGACAAGCTTTTATTCAATGCAAGGGAATTAATTTTCAGTGGTGCAACTGTAACCCACACATCTTCTGGGTGTGGTGTTCTGTCCCATCTAGTGGCATGGGGGTGGGGGGCGAGAGAGAGAGAGAGAGATTATGAGTCTGCTCTACAGCTTTAACTAACAGTCAGTTGGTTTTTAGCTCATGCTGTAGAGGTTCATGCACTAAACTCCAGAGGTCCCTGGTTTGATGCTGCCAACCGGGTCCATCAGTGTTACACAACGATAACAAAATATTGATGCGAACAAGTGAGCCATTACTTTGCTTAAAAGTACACACTGACACACTGGTACCTTCCTCCCTGCCCCCCAAGCTAGAAACCTCAGGCTTAATGTATAACAGGTGCATTGGGATCCTTGGAGCTAGAGAGAAGCTGGGGGTTAGTAACCAACTTGAAAATATTTATCAGTGCTGGAGGGTAGTTTGACAGACCTTGACTAAAACAGAACAGTCTCAATAAGACCTATCATACCAGCACGTATGAGAGACTGACGCTGTGATCTGAGCAGCAGAACCTGCTCTGCGCATATTCATTTGGCTCATGTTGATGTCTTTATAGCCTTTTCTTGTTGGAATCCTTTTTTGTGCCCCTACTGCTAATTGCCAGAGTATGATTACATTTCTCTAAAGCACACCAATAAGAATATCAGGAGATTTTCTAACCATAATTCCTACTCATAATATTTACCTCCACCAAAAATAAATCCAGTATTAACATGCAAAACCCCTTGAACTGTCTAATCTGTTTAAGGCACCTATACTGTGCTCATGACCATGCAGAGTGAGGGTCTTATCAACATTTGGTAAATATCTTTTGGCAGCACTGCTACAGTGGTGGTTTAACTTGGTTAAAACTGTGGCCTCCCAGAGAGCAAACCCACTGAGTGCTTGATTCTGCCAGCATAACTCAGGCACAGCTCCCCTTGGAGCCATGGGGAGATTGCCAGAGCTGACTGGTTTCTCAGGATTTTCTTTATGCTGCTGTGGCATCCAAAACCGTGGCACAGGGGGGAGCTGTGCTGTTACAACTGCCCTGTAGACACAGCCAGGCTTCTGCTCTTCCGGGATCGCATGAGGTTGTTGATCTGGATTTTGAGGTTACTATAGTCTTTGCCTGCCAGCTCTGGCTTCTGCTTCTTTGCTGCTTTGAACGCTGCATTCACCAGATTGGGTGACAGGGTGGTTTTCTGGTGCGTGCCAGACACATTGGCCTTTCCCCGCCACTGCTGGTAATAATCCTGCAGCATTGTGTCTCTGAACACTGCCAGGGCATACTTGGCAATGTCCCCCTTGGCCTCCTCAAACAGTCTTCTGTCCTCCTCCAGGGAGATGTGCAGGAGGGAGCTGTCAGGTATGCTGGCTGCTGTAGCAGGGTTATGGGGCAGGGATTGCTTGTCGGAGGCAGATGGAGCCTCTCCTGATTTCACATCCCCAGGGTGTATAGCTGACAAGCCTCAGTCCCCTCACAGTCCACTGGCCTTGTGTCATTGACCTCTGCCACTTTGGGAATTAGGACCACACCTGTGGTGTGTACAGCCTCATCTGGGGTTGGGGCTTGCTCGAGGCCTGCCAGTCTGGATTCCATGATGGACATTTTCTCTGTCAACTCCTCAGCATGCTCCTCTAGCCTCTGGTTCTCCTCTCTTGTTGCAGCACGTGGCATGGCATCCAGATGGCAGCATCCCTAGAAAGCAGTGAGGGTTTAAGGTGACACCTGTTGGTAAGGGTTTCCCCCAGCATTGGTGAGTTATTCTGCAGATTCTTTCGGTTGGCTCTAGGTTCAGCTGAGAGGCTTTGCCCTTGCACCTGAAACATGAATTAAAAAAAAAAAGAAGAAGCAGGTTAGTGTGCAGTCTGCATGCAACACAACAGGCCTATCACTGTGCATTGTGTGTGTAGGTTTCTAAAATGGGAATACACAACACCTGTTCATCCAGCCCTGTATCCTGGAAGTGCTTACATCCATGTTTCACTTGATGCATGTGACTTGTCCTGTTGTAAGTACTTGCAGGAATGTGCCCCGAGTTGATAAAGGGCAGCCTCCCATTGCATTACTTGGTTGGAACAGGGTCCCCATAGAGAAGCCAGTGCTATCTTAGCGTGTGATTTCAACCCCAGCATCGCTGCCTGAAGCTCATGCCCTGGTGCTCTGGGTGCACGTGTACAACCTCCACTTGACCTGCACCAGCCAACACTCGAGTTTCTAACACAGGGCGTCAGGTGTGGGTGCAGCTGAACACTGAAAAATCCTGCAGAGAAACAATTACAGCAAAGGCCTTGGAATCAGGAAATGACAGTACCTTGCTATTCCATGAGGCACCCTGAGGCCGGAACAGGAGGGGCATCAAGATTTTTTTTTTCAGTCCCTAACAGAGCACCCAGCACAAAACCAGCTGTTCCATCCCTGGTATGGATATTATCAAAGAAGAATAATGACAAGGCTTTCCCAGAGACCAGAGCAGTGGGGATGGGGAAGTCACAGACAGAGGGAAATATGGCTATATGGGATAGAACAGTCCACCATTAACATTTAATGCCGAGCTTTATTCCCATGAAAGAACCTTTCAAATGAATGAAACTTGCAAACCCCAGTGCCTGGATATTGCCTCCAACACAAAGAGCAGTGCAAGAGGTATCAATGGGGCCACCTCAGCTGCCAGAAGGAGGTTTCACAGTGAATACCCCATTGAGATGAATGGACCAGTTTTCACACCTCTACTAGAAACTGATCCAAAGCCCTTTGAAGTCCATAATGATGACTCTTGATATCAGTGGACTCAGGCCTCTCCAGTTGTTTGGTTGTTTGTCTGCAAGGTCAGTGAGGTTTTTCCATTGCCCTGCATTGGGTCACAGACTGAAGGATTTGTTTACAGCCAGATGGGCTAGAAAATTATTATAAAATGTGTTTCAGCTGAACATAAGAGTGCCCATATTGGGTCAGACCAAAGGTCCATCTAGCCTAGTGTCCTGTCTCCCGACAGTGGCCAGTGCCAGGTGCCCCACAGGGAATGATCAGAACAGGTCATCAATAAATGATCCATATCCTATCAACCATTCCCAGCTTCTGGCAAAGAGAGGCTAGGGATACCATCCCTGCCCATCAATGGCCTATCCTCCATGAACTTATCTACCGGTAATTCTTTTTTGAACCCTCTACCTTCTGTAGAGAACACTGGGGAGACCAGGAAATACAATCACATTTTATCCCTGAAAGATGTTTTTCTCCCTGTTATTGTGAAGCACCCACAGAACAACAGGGAAACAGATTGCTGCTGTTCACAATAAAGTAACTTACTGTTCAGGGGAAATAGTGAAAGTGATAAAGGACAAAGTGTCTGCCAATGAACACAGTAAACAACTGAGCAAGCAGATATTTCATTGTGTTCTCTTGCCATCTTGGAGACCTTAGTTGTGCCTGGAAGTAGTAAGGAAAGTGGGTTTTCAGACACAAGTGTTTTTAGTGTGGAAAACCCCAACATATCTGAATCCTCTCACTTATATGCGCCTATGGCAGCCTTTATTCCTTAAAGCCATTTTGTCCCCCCTTCTGAGAGAGCCTAGGGGAGAGGGGGAAGTCGGCTGGACACTTATCGGTATCTATTATTTGGTTAGCACCAGCAATGTGCAAAGAGCTGTATGAGGCAGGGAAGTAAAACCTACACCTGCCCGAAGAGCTTACAGCCCAAGGGCCCATCTTAGATCTAGTGGTGTGGAGCCCTGTCAGTGAGATTCTTCACAGGCCCCAAATCTGCACTAGAAGTCCTCCTGCAGGACTGAAGACTAAAAGCCAGGCTTGAAGAGGTTGAAATCTAGGGGTGTGGGTGGGTGATGGCGGGGCAGGGGGGCGCAGGGGAGGCTTAAGCCTTAGGGTTTAGGAATTATCTGTGGAATTGTGATTTCTGGTCGGCATCATGGAGGGAAGTGTTTATTTTGTTTCTAGGCCTTGGAGCACAGAGATGGGAAGGACATTGCACACACAGGGGCCGTGGCAGTGGGGATGTCACAGGGCCAATGGAGTGTGGGGAGACTGAGACCAACTCGTCATCTGGCCACCTGTCCCTGAGGCTGTGGAATCAGGAGAGACTCCGTCCTCCTCAGTGGAAAAGTTCCTGCCCAATAGCCCTCCCACAGGCCATAGCGTTTGTAATGAGGCCCTGTGAGGCTGGAGAGATCAAATATAAGTAGAGGAGAGGGCAAAGGGTTAACTCCTTGACCCCGCTACAGCTCCTAGAAAGCTGACCACTGACAGCCTCGCTGCAAAACTCTTGGCCCATTCCCGACAGCTTTCTGCTTGTGTGTTTGCATCTCAGGACCACCCGTGATCCCACTGCCCTGTCATGGCCAGGGGCCCAGCTGGGATTCCTGGGTAAGCCCACTCCAGCCACTCTGCTCTCCAGTCACTGAGGGCAGCTGAGGGATGTCTGCAGCACAAAAGGGCCATGGAGATTTTGCCAGTTGGTTTTGGATGAAAATATTCTCATAGGGACATTTCAGTCACTGTTAAACCTCAGATATGAAATAAAACCAGCCCTGACCTGTTACTGATAGGGACTGAGTAAAATATGAATATTTTTAAGGCCCTAATATAAACAATCTGGGTAAACAAAGATGTTTGTATTTTCCTCAGCTAGAACAGTAGAAGTAGACTGGTATTTTTAAGATCAATTAGGTTTGTATGATATTGATGTGGAATTAACTTCTTGATTCTAACAATAATAGCAGGTACCTTTGATGTTTTAAAAATAACAAGACAGTTAACCTCATTCATTCAATTATGTTCACTGAAAATATTTCTATTTATGTCAAGGATTTCTGAACCAAAAATTGATGTAGGCTTTCTTTAAAAAAAAATCACACGTACAGGAAGAGTCTAACTAAAGATAAGCCTATAATGTTTTTGGTTTTGTTTTTTTTCGTGGTAGGGGGTTCCCAGATGATTTAAATAGTCATTCTCCTGCAGCGTTTACAACTCAAACATTGCAGCATTTTGCTAGTGCATGAGACCCAGGGAAGGAACTGTCGACTGGGTTTTCACTGGGCAAACTGAAAGGCAAAAAGGAAACAGCATAAACAGTTAACACTGAACTAGTTTTTAATATCTGTTTAAATGCTCTGTAATTTAGCAAGACAGGTTAAGATGACTGGGTAACATTCGCTGCAGCATTGTCCATGTAACAGAAAAGTGCATGTAGGAAATACTGATAATATTGGAGTAATAAAACTGTATGGGAGCCATGCCCCAGGATTCAAATCCAGCCAGTGATGACTTGATTGCATCAGAATGGGATCTTCCAGAAAAACAATGCCTGGTCCTGTATAAAGCTCAGCTACCTTGGTCAGTTCCTCTAATGCCTCTGAAGACTTTGGTTCTGTTGCTGCATTCCTTGCCAGTGCTGTCCTTCTGCTCTGGCTGTAGGATGTCTCCTAAGAATAAGGTACAGTCATTTCCTGATTCCAAGGCCTTTGCTGGTGTTTGTCTTTCTGCAAGATTGTATATCCCACAGTGAGTTTGGTTTGGGGAAGGGAAAGGAAAGGAAGGGAAGGGGGCAGGGGGAGAGAACGGGCCTCCTTCCTGTCATGAATGGCTGAGGTGAAGCACAAATCTTCTCTTCTGTTTTTAATCAGTTTAACTTTGTTTCCTAATGGTGTGGGGTTGGGGTTGTCATAGCAACTGATTTCACTGGCATTTTAAAATCAAGCAGGGCAAATCTGACATGTCCTTTTTTGAAAGCAAATTGCAGATGAATCCTAAACTAAATCAGAATCTGCAGTGTAATTTAACACTCAAGGGACTGAGAAAACTGTTTCTTAATGCTCTGGGGGCAAAGACTGTCCTTTATTATGGAATTGTACAGCCCCTAGCACAATGGGGCCCAAATTGGTTATGGCCTTTGGTCAGTACTGCAGTAATAATGATCTGATATGGTCTTTGCTGCACATAACATGTTTCCTTTTCAAAACCTTCTACTGCATTGCTTTCTTCATAACTGAATGGGCCCGGGGAAGCAGCCAGTTCATTTGCGCCCCCGCCGCCCCCCAAGATCTTCTGCCTGACAATGCAGAGATGGGATTAGAAGTTACAGTGCCTCTTTGTCTGGAGAGAAATCTGTGGTTAGAAAGCAGGAGTTTGAACTGTTGTAAGAGCAAGGGTTTTTGTTTGTTTGTTTTGGGGTTTTTTTGGTTAAAAAAATAGCTTTGAAAGGTCTGTTTTTTTTTAAAAAAAACAACATTCAAATAGGAACTGCATTTCCCTACACATTACTGCATTCGTTATTGCAGACAGTCAGTGACTCGGTGATTAGTGTGTTCTATAAATATTTTCGCTGTGCACTTTTAAATAGACAGTGTTGTAGGACATGTTGCACACTAATCGTGTGCTGGGAATAACAGAGTATTTGAACATTTAAAAATGAGTTTACTCTTCTGCTATTTTCTTTTTGCTTTTCTCTCTGCTTGCCCAGCAGCTTGTTTCTCCCCTGGTTCTCATGTACTTAAAACTTTGCATTATTTGACCCTATTATTGGAATCAACAAGTGAACTTGGTGTATACGATATTGATGTGAAATTGACGTTAGCACCCTACTTCCTAAAACTGACCCCTCTAGTTTTGTTATTCGGGCTGAGTTCTGGGCAGACGTATTATTTTTACCCAGATCATTTACATCTAAATGTTTAAACTATTTAACTCAGACCACGGCTGGAGGCAGCTTATCTGGAAGTGCAAACAAGGACCGTGTACGGCTGCATCCATAGCTGACAACCATAGCTGGCGAGGCCAGGCCAAGCTTAGCTTGTACTTGGTGTATCTGGAATGCCAGGGAGCGAGCTGTAGGCAGCGATGCTGGTGTTGAAATCATCAGCTAAGACAACCTTGCCTCATCCGTATGGCCCCTGTTCAAACAAATAATGCAGGGGGAGGCTGCCCCCAGGTCCTAATCCTGAATAATGCTCACAATGGGACTGCTCATGTGTGTCCAGCGAAGCATGAGAGTAAGTGCTTTCAGGCCTGGATTAATAGGTGCTGTGTGTTCCTATTGCCCACCCCACCTGTATTAGAAATCTGTTCTCAGTGAACACAGAGTGGAAGGTCTACAGCAAGGGTTCGCAAACTGGGGATCGGGACCCCTCAGGGGGATCATGAGGTTATTACATGGGGGTTCGCGAGCTGTCAGCCTCCACCCCAACTCCCACTTTGCCTTGAGCATTTATAATGGTGTTAAATATATAAAAAAGTGTTTTTAATTTATAAGGGGGGGTCACACTCAGCAGCTTGCTATGTGAAAGGGGTCATCAGTACACAAGTTTGAGAACCACTGGTCTACAGTACTTCACACAGACTGCACACTATTCTAACACTTTACTCTGTGTGTTTCAGGTGCAAGTGCAAAGCCTCCCAGCTGAGCAGAGAACTGAGAATAAGAATCCACAGAGTAACCCATCCCCACCGGAGCAAACATCCCTTCCAGGTGTCATCTTGAAACCCACACTGGCCTCCTGGGATGCAGCTGTCTGGACGCTGGGCCAGGAGCTGCAGCAAGCGGGGAGAGAGAATCAGAGTCTCGGTGAGCATCTTGAGGACTTGACAAAGAGAATGTCCACGATGGAATCCAGGCTGGCTGCTCTTGAGCGAACCCCACTCCCAGCTGTTGCTGGCCACCCCCCAGGCACTCTCCTGATTCCCAAGGTAGAGGAGATCCAGATACCCCTGGCAGAGATGGATGAAATGAGGGCAATGGATTGTGGGAGAACTGGAACCAATTTGCCAGCTGGACACCCTGAGGCTGTGGAATCAGGAGAGGTTCCATCTACCCCTGAGGGACAGTCCCCGCCCCATAACCCTCCTGCAGCAGCCAGCTTACCCAACAGCTCCCTCCTGCACATCTCCCCCGAGGAGGACAGGAGACTGTTTGAGGAGGCCAAGGGCAACATTGCCAAGTATGCCCTGGCAGTGTTCAGACACATGATGCCTCGGGATTATTACCAGCAGTGGCGGGGAAAGGCCAATGTGTCCGGCACGCACCAGAAAGCTGCCCTGTCACCCAATCTGGTAAATGCAGCGTTCAAAGCGGCAAAGAGATGGAAGCCAAAGCTGGCAGGCAAAGACTATAGTAACATCAAAATCCAGATCAACAACTTCATGCGATCCCGGAAGAGCAGAAGCCTGGTTGTGTCTACAGGACAGATGTAACAGCTCCCCCCCCCAGTACCCGGGCTTTGGATCCTTCCTATAGAAGAGTTAAGAAAATCCTGGAAAACCTATCACCGCTGGGAATCTCTCCATGGCTCCAAGGGGAGCTGTGCCTGAGTTATGACTGCAGGATCAGGCACTCAGTGTTGTGCAGATCTCATGAGTTTGCAATTTGGCAGGCCACAATTTTATCCCAATTACAACATGAAGGGGACAAGCAGTGCTGCGAAAAGATATTTACCACATGTTGGTGAGACCTTCACTCTGCATGGTGATGAGCACAGTATGGGTGCCTTAAATAGATTAGATAGCTGAAGGGGTTTTTGCACATTTAATGGGGTGTAAGAATGATGTTTTAAAAAAATCTCCTAGTATTGTTACTGATGTGTGTAGAGAAATGGAATCATAGTGTGGCAACAAGCACACAAGAAATTATCCTAAGAAGAACAAGCCCTAAAGACATCAAAATTAGTCAAACGAATGTGTGCAGAGCAACTGCAGTTCAGCTCACTGTGTCACTGTCTTATTCCTGCTGGTTTGCTGATTTATGATAAATGTCTTATCAGGGGCGCTGGAACAATTTGTGTAGCGGGCTTGGTGCTGAGAGCCATTGAACTACACTGTAAACCCTGTATATAATAGAATCACCTTCAAGCCAGAGGTGGGGCAGCACCCCTAGTTCCAGTACCTAGGCATCTTATGGAAACTGTTCTTGTTTAATAAAGTTCTGTCAAACTGCTCTCCAGCATTCAGAAATGCTTTAAGATTTGTTACTTGGCATCCCTCTAGCTCCAAGGATCCTAACGTATGTGTGTACAGGGTGTTTTTTTTTTTTTTTTTAAACCAGTATGTAATTTTAAGAAAAGTAACGGCTCACTTGTTTGGAGGAAAATAATATTTTGTCATCGGTGCATCACTGAAATGAATTCCCTTGAATTGTATGAAAGCTTGTCATTGTGGTGCATAGCTCTAATAAAATACCTTCTCCAATTTTTGTGGGAAAATTTTGGGAACCCCTGTTAATCCTGAGATGTTTAATCCCCCCCCCCCCCAACCTCCAGCCCAGAGGATGTCAATATCATCCCCATTTCACACTGCAAAAACCTTTCAAATGAATGAAAGCCCAGTGGAAAAAGTTCAGTAGCAGCCTGGATATTGCCACCAAAGCAAACAGCTGTGAAAAAATTGTTGATGAGGCTGCCTCAGCTGCTCCAAGATTTGACAGTTAACACCCCATTGAGATGAATTGGGCAGTTGACACCTCTGCTAGAAGTTGATCTAAAGCCCTCTGAAGTTCATAACAAGATTCCTTTTAACTTCAGGTTTCAGAGTAACAGCCGTGTTAGTCTGTATTCGCAAAAAGAAAAGGAGTACTTGTGGCACCTTAGAGACTAACCAATTTATTTGAGCATAAGCTCAAATAAATTGATTAGTCTCTAAGGTGCCACAAGCACTCCTGTTCTTTTAACGTCAGTACAGACTCAGGCCCCTCAGCTGTTTAAGACCGATTGTAGAGGCAGTTAGTTAGTTTGTCCTGCATTGGGTCACAGACTGAAGGATTTATTTATGAACAGATGGGCTAGAAAATTATAAAATATGTTTAAATTGAAATTTACCTTCTGTAGCAATCCCTCTGGAGAGCAGGAAATAACTCTTCATGCCCACAGCAGGGCCAGGGGCACTAATTGATTCAACATAACATTGGATGAGGTGGATTTCAGAAGATATTTTTCAATAAAACAGCCAACAGCAGGATTCTACCTGTTAACATGACACTTTCAAAATGAAACTAACCAGAGTACAATAAGCATTTAAAGGGAATTGCAGGGGCTCATCCTGCTCCCCACCCTCCCTGACAATTTTTGTAGCTTTACCAAAAAAAGTTTTTCTCCCCTTTTTCTGTGACAGATTCACAGGAACAACAGGGAAACTGCTCGCTGATGTCCTTTCCAACAAAGGAGACAGACTGTGTAAAAGTGACTACAGACAAAGTGCCATTGTATTGACAGAATAAAGAAACTGAGCAAGCAGAGATTTCATTTTAATTTCTTACCATCCTGGTGAGCTGCAGTGTGACTGGGAGTAGTAAGGAAAGTGTGTTTTCAGACAGAAGTGTGTTTCTTGTGAAAATCCCACCATCCCTGAGATCCAAAACCTCTGACTGAATTGGCATATGGCAGCCATCATTCCTTACAGTTATGTTGTCTCCACTCCTGAGAGAGCCCAGGGTAGAGGGGAGAGTCAGCTGGAAACTTTGCAGCATCTATTATTTGCTTAGCACCAGCAATGCGCACAGAGCTGTATGGGGCAGGGAAGTAAAAGCCAAGCCTGCCCAAAGAGCTTACAGCCCAAGGGCCTATCTTGCAACTAGATCTCGTGGTGTGGAGCCCTGTTAGTTAGATTCTCCAAATCTGCACTAGAGCTCCTCCTGCAGGACTGAAGCCTAAGAGGCAGGCCTAGGTGGACTGGGAAGTCTAGACAGGGGATAGCTTTGCTGGCAGATGGGTAGGGGACTGTTTGTGCCATTCTCGCTGCTGGTCAGCATCAGGGGAGAAGTGTTTTTTGTTGTTAAGAATGGCCTTGATGGCTGACGGGGCCTAGGGCCCTGGACTGGGGAGGGCTTTGAAGATGGGTGAAGGGATGAACAGGGACTAACACTCTCCCTTTCAGGGAAGAGGTCAGAGGGAACACTTCTGGGCATGGGGCAGGGTTTCTCTACTGGTCCCTCTGCAGGAGTAGGGCCTGGAAACCTTGTGGTACCTCTGAGATCTTGACACATTTCTGCAGAGAGCCAACCCCTCAGGGTTTTTTTCCAACTTTTATCCTGTGCCACTTCTACAGCTGCCCATTGCTGGACCCCACATCATTCCCCTCCTTGGAGCAGGCCAGCAGGCTTGGAGAGGAGCGTCTGCTGCTCCTAGCAGCGTTAGCTCCAGAATAGCTTTGCACTGAGAGGCCCAATGTCTTAGGAGGGGAGAAAGCTATGGAAACTGCCTACTCCTAGCCTGCCCCCACCTGGGCTGAAAAGCCCCAACCTGTTGTGGGGATTCCCAGAGATACCAGGCAGGGAAAGGGCATGCAGGGAGGAGGCTGTGTCCCTTACCCACATCTGTGCCTCCCATCCCAACTCTGGCTCCCCTGCCATCCCATAAAGTGAGGTGAGCCCCAGGCTCTTCATCCCCAACTTCCCATTCACTGACTCAGCAAGACAGCCTGGTTCGAGCCAGGCCGCAGTATCAGGGGCTGCCAATCCCTGTCAGATTGAAATACCATCCCCAGATAGTAACCTCCACTCTCAGATTCAGGCTGCTTCTCTCACGCCCTTGGGTCACCAATGGTTCGTTCACTCCCATAAGAAATAGCGGACTCTGGGGCTTGTTCCCATGTCAACTGAGTTCTCAGAATGCAAAATTCCAGGCTCAGCAAAACCACCCCATGTTTAATGTTCCTCAAAGGAGCCCTGACAATGCAATATCCTGGTTACCAAAGCTCTTGCTCCGTATCCTTGCTCCAAGGACTTAACAAAGCTCAGACAAAGGATGTCCACTGCTTGTTTATCTTCAGGGCTGAATACAGTTTGGGAACATCCACAGAAATGGTGATTAACAAACCCTGTGGTTAATGGGACAGTCACTTTGTACAAGGATTGCAAAGCAGAGAGAACAATGGCCTTGCTGGAGGTTTTTAAATAGAGTGGCACATTGAGCAAACAAGGATGGGTTGAGGAAGCCACAAAGTGTCCAGCTAAAAACAACAGTTTGGGTCCTTACATTAGAGATGTAAGTGAAAGTGGCTTTTCCAAGCCACTAAGCCCCCAAACCCATTGTCCAAGAAAGTCAAATCCTGTCAATGGCAGTTTATCCCAGGAAGCACCTCAGAACTGAGATCAAAGGGTAAAAGCTCTAGCTTTCTACATGCTGGTTGCTTTCTGAAAGCCCTGCCCCCAAGATTCAAATCCAGCCAATGGTGACATGATCTCATCAGAATGGGAGCATAGAGTGCCTGGTCCTGTATAAAGCACAACTACCTTGGTCAGTTCCTCTTTGGCCTCAGAAGATTTGTGGCCTGTTGCTTGTCTTGCTGCTGTCCCTCCTATTCTGGTTTAGCAAGGTATGAGCAATTTCTTTATTCCAATATCTATGCTGTAATCATCTCTCTGCAGTTTTGTTTGGGGAAAGGACTGGGGGAAACAGTCTGCCTTCGGGGTATAGATGTCTGAGGTGACCAAAGTGCAAAGGCCTCTCTTCTGTTTCTTCTTAGTTTAACTTTGTTTCCTAATGGTGGAGGTTTGGGGTTGTCATAGCAATAAATTTCACTGGCCTTTTGAAACCAAGCAGGACAAATTCAAAGTGTCCTTTGTTTAAAAATGAAAATGGCAGATGAATCCTAAACTAAATAACATAACCTAAGCAGCCACTAGAGGCACAGAGAAAAGTCTGTTTCTTATTGCCTTTGGTGCAGAGACTGTCCTTTATGAATTTATATAGCCCCTTGCACAATGCGGCCCAAACTGGTTATGGCCTTTGGGCAGTACTGCAGTATAAATGATCTTTGGTAGGTTTCACTGCATGTTAAAATGATTCCTTTTCAAAACGCTTTACTTTCTCCATAACTGAATGGTCTCAGAGACACAAGATAGGTGAGATAATATATTTTATTGGACCAGCTTCTGTTGGTGAAAGAAACAAGCTTTCAAGCTACACACAGCTCTCCTTCAGAAGCAGCCCATTTATTGATTCCTCCCTGTAGCAGATTGCAGACTCACCACTGCAGTGCCTCTGGCTGGTTGCCTCAGGAATTAGCTCAATCTTCAGCCTTGGAGGGCCTCCTGCTGGCCAGTGTCTCTCCTGCCTCAGGCCCCATGTCCCTCCCAGACCCCAGTGCCCCTTACTCTGGGGTTCTGCCCCCAGCAGTCCCCACCCAGGGGAACCCCCAGCCCCCTGTGTTCACTTTGCCTCAGTGGCTACTGCTAGTTGTCATCTAGCTCCCATTCATTCGGACAGACTACAGTCTGTAATGGCCACTCATCACTGACAAGGGGGTAGGACCAGCTACCTCTACCTATTTCCAGGCTACACCCCTGCAGCCCCAGTACCTCTTTTAGGCCTTTAACAAGACCTGCAGCCTAGGGAGTTGCCAGGCTGGAGCTTCCCAGCTCCTCTTACCCTTCCCCAGCATTGCTCTGCTTCAGGTACCTTGCTCCCAGGCAGCTATCCCTTCCCACTCCAGGACTAGAGTGAGACTCCTTCAGCTCCTGGCTCCCAGCCCTCTTGTCAGGGCCAGCTGGGCCCTGATTGAGCTGGCCACACCTGTGGTCAGCTACTCCCTCAGCTGCTCTCACTCCTTTTATCCCAGCTGCAGCCTTCTTCCAGGCTGCTTTTAACCCCCTGTTCTGCTGGAGTGGGGTAGCCACCTCACTACACTCCCCAACAGGACCTTTTTCCTCATAATGTAGAGTAAGGCATCAGAAATTGCAGTGTCTCTTAGATTGCAAAGAACTGCAGGAGATATTTGCAGCTGTTATGTGGCTAACAGGACGTTCAGAGTTGTAAGATAAATTATTTTAAAACAGCTGTGAAAGTTCTGTTTTCTAATGTATTCAGTTTGGAGCTTCATTTCCTTACGTCCTACTCTACCAGACTATCTGCTTCCTATGTGATATTGCAGGCATTCTGTCAATGACTCCCTCCTATCTGTAATCAGATGTGCCTATTGGGGTATTTATAAATATTGTCTTAATGCACTTTTCTTTGGAATACACATTGTTGGAGTACACGTTATGAGTTAATCTTATGCTGTTAATTACAGAGCAGTTAAACAACTCAAAACCTAGTTTCCTTGTAGCTGTTTCCTGTATGCCTTTCTCTTAGCTTGCCCAGAAAAAAACAAGTAGCGAGTTTTCCTCCTGGTTCTCATACACCAGCTAAATGTTGCAATATTAGAGTTGTAAACACTGCAGGGGAATGATTCTTTAAATCATCATGGAATATTTTCACTTTTGGGGGGAGAGAGACATGCCTCACTCTACCCTCAATTTTTTTAGGGTTATCTTTAATTTGGCCCCACAGGTGTTTGTATTTTTTTTTAAAAAAAGAAGTCTGTATCAATTTCTGGTTAAAAATCGCTGATATAAATAGAAATATTTTCATGACATTAAGTGAATTAATGCAGGTTTTTTTTAAATTTAAATATTCTTCTTATTTGAAACGATCATTGTTAGAATGGAGAAATTAATTGGGGCTGTATGCTATTGATGTGAAATTGACTTAAAGATACTGAAATTGACCAGCCTATGGTCACTGTCCAGATGAGCAAAAATTCAAATGTTAATTTACCCAGATAGTTTTATGACCCTAATTTAAACAATTTAATTCTATCAGGGTTGTTTGGTTTGTTTGTTTTTACATCTGATGTGTAATTCAGCAGTGACTGAAATGTCCCTTTGAGGAAATTATGTTCCAAAACTAAAACCCAAAGCAACCAGCGGGGATTCCCACTGGCCTTTTTGTGCTGCAGACACCCCTGAGCAGCCCTCCACGACTGGAGAGTGGGTGGAGTGCGCATACACAGGACCCCCTGCACTCCTGACCATGCCATGATGGTGAATCTGTGCTGGCTCTGAATACGTACAGATGCACACATGTGTTGAGAATGGGCCAAGATTTCTTCAGAGAGGCCGTGGTTGCTATTCTTAGAACTATAAAGAGGCAGAGGACCTGTCCCTTTTCCCTCCACACTGCTTATTCCTGATCTCTCCCTCTTTACAGGGCTGCTCTGTGCCACAAATTATACCTGTGTCTGCAGCCAGACCAGTGCTGGATGCAGCTTAACTGCAAGTGTAGACGCAGACAGACAGCATTCAGCTGTTCCCTCTATTGACACCCTGTGTTAGAAACGGGGGCTTTGGCTAGTACAGGCCAAGCTTACGTAGTACTTGTGCAACCAGGGAGCGAGTGGTAGGCAGCGATGCTGGTGTCGAAATCAGAGACTAAGACAGCAGTGACTCCTCTGTGTGGCCCCTGTGCAAACCAAGTAGCACAATGGGAGTCTGTCCTTTATCAGCTTGTGGCGCAATCCTGCAAGCACATACAATGAGACCACTCATGTGCATCAAGTGAAGAACAGGTGTAAGTGCTTGCAGGACACTGGCTTGGGTGAATAGATGTTGCGTGTTCCTGTCGCCCACCCCACCCCTATTAGAACCCTAAACACACCAAACACAGGGTGTATGGACAGACTATGGTCTTTCATGCGGGCTGCACGCTAATCTGATACATTATTTATATGCGTTTCAATTGCAAAGAATCATTGCTGAGAGTGGAGCCCACCAGAAGGATTTGCCCATGATGGAGCAATCACCACCCGCAGGCATCTTCTTCAAACCATCGCTGCCACGAGGGAACGCAACAGTCTGCTTCCTGACCCAGGTGCTGCAGCAAGTGACCAGAGAGAATCGGAGTCTAGGTGAGCATGTCCAGGATTTGGCAAAGAAAGTGTCCACAATGGAGTCCAGACTGGCTGGTCTCGCTTGAGCCCCGCTCCCAGATGTGGCTGGCCACCCCACAGGCACTGTCCTGATTCCCAAGGTGGGGGAGATCCAGATACCCCTGGCAGAGATGGATGAAATGAGGGCAATGGATTGTGGGAGAACTGGAACCAATTTGCCAGCTGGACACCCTGAGGCTGTGGAATCAGGAGAGGTTCCATCTACCCCTGAGGGACAGTCCCCGCCCCATAACCCTCCTGCAGCAGCCAGCTTACCCAACAGCTCCCTCCTGCACATCTCCCCCGAGGAGGACAGGAGACTGTTTGAGGAGGCCAAGGGCAACATTGCCAAGTATGCCCTGGCAGTGTTCAGACACACGATGCCATGGGATTATTACCAGCGGTGGCGGGGAAAGGCCAATGTGTCCGGCACGCACCAGAAAGCTGCCCTGTCGCCCAATCTGGTGAATGCAGCGTTTAAAGCGGCAAAGAGACGGAAGCCAAAGCTGGCAGGCAAAGACTATAGTAACCTCAAAATCCAGATCAACAACCTCATGCGATCCTGGAAGAGCAGAAGCCTGGTTGTGTCTACAGGGCCTGTGTAACAGCACAGCTCCCCCCAGTCCCCGGGGTTTGGATCCTTCCTATAGAAGAGTAAAGGAAATCCCAGGAAACCAGTCAGCACTGGGAATCTCCCTGGGGCTCCAATGGGAACAGTGCCTGAGTTATGATGGCAGAAACAGGCACTTAGTGTGGTACAAATTCCATGCATTTGATCTTTGGGAGGCCACAGGTTTATCCCAGTTACAACTGGGGACAACTGTAACGGTGCTGCCAAAAGATATTTTCCAAATATTGGTAAGACCTTCATGACAGTGGTGATAAGCATTGCATACCTGTCTCAATAGATTAGATGGTTGAAGGGTTTTTGTGCATGTTAATGTTGGGTATCTTCTTGGTGCAGGTAAAAATTACTAGGAATCAGGTCTACAGAGCTCCTAGTACTGTTATTGGTGTGCTGAGAGAAATATAATCGTACTGTGGTAATAAGGGCAAAAAACAATCCTAACAAAAGGCCGTAGAGACATCAAAATGAGTCAAATGAATGTGAGTAGAGCAAGTTCTGCAGGCGAGATCACTGTGTCACTGTCTCATTCCTTCTGGCTTTATGATAAAGTCCTTGTTGAAACTGTTCTTGTTCATTAGAAGTTCAAACTGCTTTCAAGCATTCAGATTAGTTTTATTATCAGTGAAATGTGTTCACCTGAATTGTATAAAAGCTTGTCATTGTAAATGCCCTGTGTGTAGTTTTAATAATATTAGTTCTCAGATTTTTGTGCAAATTCATTTTGATTGGATTTGACCTAAACTTTTGGGAACCGTTGTTAAGCCTTATACTCTTCCTACTTGCAAACCTCATCCACAAAGCATGTCCATATCAGACCCATTTTTTACTGATGAGTCACATAATCCATTTTGCCAGTGCGTTAAATAGATCTTATGCTGGCCCCCTGCACAGTCTGATGCCAGATAGTTTGCTGATCTTATGGGGTGAATTTGTCACTCACCAAAGTGTGTGCCATATACGCACACAAACCCCCATCAGGCTTGCTAAAGCCCCATGTACTGATTCAGAGGCTTATTAGACCCAGGGAATTTGTGCAATACCTCTGAAGGACCATAGCCTACATGGCAGAGAAATGGGAAATGCAAAGATGCTGGAGCAATTGGAAGTGCTTAAGGAGGTTTTATAAAATTTGCTCCTGTTTCCTTAGTTTGTAAATTACACCCTTTTACAACCACATTCCATTCTCTGACCTGTCACTTCACCAATGCTTTCATTGCCTCTGATTTTGGCTGCATCCATCTGCGCTAGACATTTCCCACCATTGCTAGCAGCCATGCAATCCCACCCGTGCTAGCACTCAGGTAGACTGGGCACTCCTCACTTTTTAACCAGGAGGCACCTAACAGTGCTCAAAGGAGGGTCTAGATAGATGATACGGTGCTTAGAATGGCAGCAGCTTGTCTCCACTAGGGCTTCCAATAGGGTTACCAGTGGAGTTGCTCCAGAGAGGAATTTCAAGGGAAAAGCCTAGGGTAGCCCAGGGCTGTGTCTGTGCAAGGGAGGGTTTTAGTGGAGCAGGTATTTCTGTACCAGTGAGACAGAACGTATCAGCAGGCCCGGTCTTACCAGCATCAGCCTACGCATACATGGAGTTTGGGATATTGCTCTTGCTCTGAGAGCAGATTTTACTGCTTGCTTAGCTATGTCTTTTATATGACCTGGCTTAGTTACACTAATTGTTTCCTCTTGCAGTAATACAGAGTATCTGAGGCTGTTCTAGCACTCAGAGCCAGCACCCAAGGATTTGGCCTTTTTTATGCAGGAGTAACCCTTTAGCTACCAGCAGGAGCCAGCAATCCATGTTGCTTAATCAGTGCTGACCCCTCTATGAAGATAAAGGCATGCAAGGGTTGCACCAATTGAGCTCATCAGGGTTTAATGCATGGGTCTCAAACACGCAGCCCACGGGGTTATTTTCTGCGACCCCCTGCCCCCCAGCATTTACCTAGAGCGGCTCTGGCCCGGCGAGCACCGGTGGCAGGGCAGGTTCCTTGCCTGCCTGCCCTGTCCCTGCGCTGCTCTGGGAAGTGGCCGGGACCTGGGTGGGGGGACACAGGGGTCTGTGTGTTCCCCTGGCCGCGCCTCCAGGTACCTTCCCTGAAGCTCCCAGGCCAATGGGATTTTGGGGAAGGGGTGGGAATGGGGGCAGGGAAGAGGTGGGAAGAGGCAGGTCAGGGGTGGGGCCTCACAGAAGGGGTGGGGCCTCACGGAAGGGGTGGAGTGGGGGGCGGGGCCGGGGCAGTGGGGAGGGGGTGGTCAGTGGTGCGGCCCTCGGGCCAACGTACTAGTCCCCATGTGGCCCTCGTGGTCATTTGAGTTTGAGACCCCTGGTTCAATGTGATCAATACAAACCATGCTTGCTCTAGTCTAGATGCTGTAAGACTAGGACAAGTACTCCAGTTGCTGGCAACTGCCAGCTAGCCAGGGCCGTTCCTGAGCACAAAGTCTTTTTTCACTGTGCACCCTGCATCTGGGCTGTGCGCGTGCTAGGTAACGTGGGCTTCTTAGGCTGGAGAACTGAAGTCACAGAATTGCCATCTCTCAGCATTTTACTGTGAGTTTTGCAATATTTTATGTTATACTTGAATCCCCAACTCCTGGAATCAAGTGATCATGTTAGAGTCTCAGCTGCCATTAAAAAAAAAAAAAGTTTCCTGCCTTTATGGTAGCCTAGTAAGGCATGAAAATGTGATCCAAATGCTCCCAAAAGGCAAAGAACAGAACCCCACATGTAATTATTGTTATTTATCTAATTAGTTTATAAATCTCATGGCATTTTGGGGACTGAACTCATTATTTTTTCGACATTTGAGATTGGCAATACTGGAATTTTGCTTAACATTTTAAGGTTGGCTCCCCTGGGGCTTCCTGGACATCCAACCACAGCGGAAGTCTCTACTGTGATGAGCTGTGACAGTTAACGGTGCTGGCATCTGAATTTGTTACAATTCAGTCTCAAGTTCCAGAGATGAATGCATTGGTTAGCACCTTTCAGCGGTATTGTCTGAGTGTGTCTGTTTGAAGCTCAGGAGCAGTGGTCTCAGGTCACATGACCTCACATTCACAAAAAGGAGGGCTGGACATTTAATTTTGGCTTTAAATGAAAGACTTTCGCCTTCCCTCCCCCCCCAAAAAGGTCCATGGGAGACACTAAACTCTCAGCAGCCATAGAAATTCCACCTATGATCCTGGTCATTAGATCACAGCAGAAGCTGGCAAATTTTGCCTTTTTGCATAATTGCATTCATGGCATTAGTCAAATTTTCTATTCAACTGAAACCTGGATAAAGGGAATATATTAGTTACACAGGTTAGGGTAAAAATACCAGAGGCTAGAAAGGATCAATATGTAATTTTAGCACACAGACTGGAAGGTATATATATGAAACAACAAGCTCTACTAAGATGTCCTAGGCAGTACACCATTGGCTTTGCTAACACACAGAATATCACAGTAATTAGTGCCGTTGCATATTGCAAAGTAAATTGTCGAGCATAAAGCTAAGAATAATTGTTTCATAGTGGTGTGGAGGTTCTATTTTTAACTTAACTTGCCACTGTCTGATGGTTTCAGAAAGCATATTAAGACTGCAGCACTAATGCAGAGCATTTGCTAGATTTATGTTCTATTTATTCTTCTGTGTGTAGTAATTATAATAATGATACATTGTGTGGTGGCAGGTTCGTCAGTAATGTATTAGAAAAATGCAGCTGCACTATGCACTTCTTCTTTCCACATAATCAAATTTAAAGCTTTTGTAAAATACTGTACTGCAATTTAACTGAAAGTTGAGTGGGCAGTTGTCAATGGCAGGAATTTTTCATTTCCAGAACAGACACTTTTGTTTCTTCCAGTATTTAATGTAATTTCAGTTTCTGATATGAGGGAGTTACTTTTTTTTTTTTTAACTGACTTGTTTGGTATGAGCTTGAAGTTGGGGACATTTCATTAAATTAAAAGAGACTGCTTGATTGTTAGCTAAATCACTAAATTAAACAAAGCTTGGTAGAAGCTACTTTACAACAATTCTGATCTCTATACATTTGAGTGGGAGCTTTATTCCCTGAGTTCTAATGGATAAGTATGCTATATTAAATTAAATTATTCTATATTAAATTAAATATATATAGACACACAGACATCGAATTCTAAAGAAGAACACGATATATATCCTTTGTTTTTATATATCTCTATCTCTATCTATACAATATATATAATACTTCTTTCGAATTAGAGGTAGGCATTAGAATGTCTCTTGTAGCCTATCAAAGTTTCCTTTGTTGGTAAACGCCCTTGAATTGTTTGGGATGGTTAGTCCTGGGTAGGGGACCCTCTCTAGTGGAGCAGCTTTGCAATTATAAATTGCAGACCATTCAAAGCCGTATTGTATCTGCAGCCTCTACTGCTGCTGAGCGTCCTTCAGTGGAAAGTCCCAGTAATGCAATTGCCAGAAGAACTGTAGCCAAAGTTGTTTCCAAAGTTTCTTTGGTCCTGTCTATGTTCGTGGTCGGAAATTAATGGATCAGAAGAGCTGGCCACAAGACAACTGAAAATCAAGCAGGTTTCCACACACAACATTGTACCAGTTTAAGTAAAGCTGTGGGTTTAGATTGATTTAGTTGAACCAATACAAAATCCTGTGATAATGTTTTCTTTTGATTGATCCCTCTCTTATCAATGTAACTGAAGCACAATCTATGCTACAGCCCCAAACCCTGATAAGGACCAAGGCTGTATTATTATTATTATTATTATAATTATGTAGTTGTTACTGTAGCACATAGGAGGCGTAGTTAGGGACTAGTACCCCCATGTGTATTTGCCTCTACACTAGAGACCTGAATCACTGGTAATGCAACAAGTACAGCCTGGAAAGGAGAACAGGGCTGTGCTCTGGCAGTCCGGGTGTCATTCCTTTAGTCAAACTACCTTCCACAGCCCCAAGCCTTTGCCTGTGTCCACCCTTTCACGGGAAGTGTGGAGAACAACCCTAGCTCCTGCGACATCTAGGACTAAGGATGGTATGGGGCTTACAGAACTGGAGTCAGTGCATCCCTTTCCCCATGGGCAGGCTCACACACAGTTATCAAGGAAGTGCAGTACCTGTGGCCTGGATATTAATGGTGTCTCTGTGCTTGCTGCTGTTTTGGTTGACGCTGCCTCTCCTGTCCTGCCATGGGTTATGCAAGCATCCCCTGATGGGCAGATTGCTGGTGGAAGGTGATTCAGCTCTCCACTAAGCAGGTGCAGGATGGCAGTGGAGCGTGGGCTGAAGGCAAGGTGCGGATGTCCACAAGCCCACTTGGACTGCCCAATGGGAAACATGTACATACCTATTATAGGGGTGTACTGTGTCATGAACTATATTTGTGAGATAACAGGGAATGTTTCAGACTTGAGTGGGTCCAAGTTTCCAGAAATGTTCAGACCATTTACATATACATACCACTGGCTGGCCTCTAACAGCAGAAATCCACAGCTTAGATGCTGGCAGTTTCATGGTCACTTTTTTCTTAGAGAGATGTGTAGCGGGATTGTGATCCTAGAGTAATCTAATTGCTGCATCCAGCCTGGTGCTGCACTCACTACTGTGAGGTGCTAAGACTTCTGGGGGCATGGTTCATAGCCCTGCATGATGCTGTGCTGCTCTATGAATTATTTTGCAGTACACTGTGGGAGAACCTGTCTGTTCCCTTTGTGCCTCTGGATGGAAGTGGTCACTGACTCGGTAAAGAAAACCATTTCCAGCTTGGTATGCTCTATATTTCTGCCCACAGCCTCCCTTCCCACCTGTGACAAGGCATGGATCCAGCTCAGGACTAGGTCCTGTTCCAGCTATTAGCTGTAATGCAACTCTCATGTCAGAACCAGGAGGCTGATGCTGGGCATGAGACACAATGGAGGGAATTTCAGTAGCATCTCGTTGCCCTGAAAAGGCAGTGGTGGGCCATGATGAGGTCATGCAGGCTGCCTGCAGACATGAGCACTGGAGACAGCTAATGCAGGTCTGAATAGCTCTGGTATCTCCCAGTGCTGATCAGCAGTTCTGGAGCAGGACCACAAATGCAGAGCGGTGAGTGAGAATGATAAGGCTTGGTCAACATAGCTTCATTGGTCAGAGATGTGAAACACACACTCCTGACCCACACAGCTACGCTCACCCAACTCCCTATGTAGATGCAGCTGTGTTGATGGAAAAATGTTTCCATCAATGTACTACCATCATTTGGGGAGGTGGTATGCCAACACCAATGGAAAAACCACTTCCATCAGTGTGGGCTGTGTCTACACCATGGGGTTATGCCGGCATAGCTACGGCGATGTCTCTGTAGTGTGGATGTACTCTAACTCATTGTGCAGACCTGGGATGATCAGCAGTGGCTCCAGACTTCCAGTGATCCTTGTCCTACCTTGCTTGATAACTAGACACCTGTGTTGTGGCTGGATGGCTTCAGTGCTGTTTTCAGTGCTGTTACACCTGTAGGCAGGTGCTCCCTGCAGTGGCGCTTTTCTCTCCTGCAATCTTCTATAACCCGTTAGATGAAAAAACCCTATTTGTACAAAATTCTGACTTGTTATTAATGGTAACATCAGCAACCAGGAAGCAATAGAAAAGCTCCCATTGCGTTCTCTGCATTTAGGCCATTTGTTCTTACTTTACTTTCACTCAGGTTAAGAGTGAAACCAGACTGTTCAGTGTCACTCTCTTAATTGTGTCCTTTTCACTTCTTTCTGTCTTTCAATAAAGGGTCATCCCAGGGGAATGTTTATTTAAAAATAACATGAGAATAAACTTTATGCATCTTAAGAAATCATGTAAAAGCATTTCCCTTTAGATTGGCGTTGCTTTAAAAAAACCAAAACCTCCCCCACATTTTTTTAAATACAATTTTAATTTAGGACCTGTCAGAAAATAGTGAAGATCCCACATTCTGGTTTTCTTTAATAGGGCAGGAAACATTTTTACAAAACTAAATAGAAAGGTGTGAATGAACTCAAAGTACTAAATGAAAATGTTTTCTTTTGATTTAGGAAAACATTCTCCAAACGTTGCAGCATTCTGCTTGTGCATGACATCCAGATAAAACAAACAAACACCTAAACTGTGGCAAATCAATAAGATTTTGGCAGTGATTTGTATTTAACCACTTTGTGTTACTATTATTTATGATTTGTATTGCTTAGGAGTAACATGCTAGCTTATTATTACAAAGATGCTCACTGGTGTATGTTATTGGTCTCCACACTGTCAGCTGATCTGTACCATGGGTGAAACCCTGGCTCCTTTGAAGTCGATGATAAAACTCCCACCGACTTTAATGAAGCCAGAGTTTCACCCCCTACATTTGGCAAGTTCCTTCTGGGAGGCATCACTACAATGATCGATTTGTGAAAGAACATGCATAGTTCTGGAGAAAGTGAAACTGTTTGGGAGTCTTTCTACTAACTTCAATCAACTTTGCCTCAGGAACCAAGGAGGTGTGAACTGCTCCAGTCATCTCAGTGGGTGTATTAAGGGAGATGTCTCCTTATGGCGATTGAAATAGATAACTATTTCATGGTTCTTTGGCTTGGCAGATCCAGCCAGCTACTGGGAGTAGATGTTCCATTCATTTCAAATAAAATGGCACATTAGAAAATGTACACGACTGAATGGTCTCTTGAATACGTTGTATGTTTCCCGCAGCCTGGGATCTCCCACCCCTATGCATGCTGAGTGACCGGATGCCTTGGGTATCTGGGGACATCTTGGTCATGGTACTATATTTTGTAGCTATGATTTATAGAAATACTGCTGTTTATGCTGGGGAGCTTACACTGGCTTCAAACCAGGATAAATGGCACTGGCCCAAATCCTGGCTTATTGAGGCTTTGCCTGCCTATACCAGTGGTACGCATTGGTGTACGGTTACCATTGGCTGGCCTCTGTTGGCTGAAATCCATAATGGGGATTCCAGTAGTTTCATAGTAACTTTTTTCATATAGAGATATGCAGAGGGACTGCAAGCCTGGAATAAGCTGGTGCTTTACAAAGGGAAAAAGTGTCCACTAACAGAGGCCACAGAAAACTGTGTGAGAAATACGAGGGCAAGGGTGGCCAACCTGTGGCTCCGGAGCCACATGCAGAAGATAATATGCGGCTCCTTGCATAGGCGCCAACTCCGGGGCTGGAGCTACAGGTGCCAACTTTCCAACGGGCCGGGGGGTGCTCACTGCTCAACCCCTGCCTCTGCCATAAGCCCTGCCCCCACTCCACCCCTTCCCCCAAGGCCCCTGCCCCTTCCCCTGAGTCTGCTGCACCCTAGCTCCTCCGCCCCCAGCCTCCTGCACACCACAAAACAGCTGATTGTGGCGGGTGGGAGGTGCAGGGATGGAGGGTTAGGTGCTGATCAGCGGTGCTGACGGAGGGCTGCTGATGTGTTACTGTGGCTTTTTGGCAATGCACATCGGTAAATTCTGGCTCCTTCTCAGGCTCGGGTTGGCCTCCCCTGTCCCAGGGTATTGTGGTTTTGCTGGCTCAGGATGCTGGTTATGGAATATGAAGAATTCAATTTCTCAAGCCTGACATCCAAGTTTATTCATTTTAAGGCTTGGTCTGATCAATACTTTAGCTTGGTTGTGAAAAACAAAGGCTTATTCAGACTCTACTTACATCTACTATTAGTATTAAAAGTCTGATATCACATTAGAAGCTACAGCCCAGTAAGAATAAACCCTGTTATTTGTAATTTAATTGTGCAGCAGGTAGTGGATGCCAAAATCCATGTCAGATCTGCCCAAAAGGACCAGATAAGGACATATATTAATTTTAGATTCAATTCCACTGATGCACTTGTTTATTTCTAGCCATGACGTAAATTGGTTTTTTGAACTAAGCCAAAACTGCAGCAGTTAATGTCTAAATCTGTCATAACTCAGGCCTCATAGAAGCAGCTGAACACAAAATCAATGAATTTTGTTGTTGCTGTTAAATTTTTCTTATGGACTAATTTCTGCCTAATAATCCCCTCAGCAATAGGTCTCTGGATGCCTCTTACTGCACAGAAGTAACCTGCACCAATTTGGGAGCAGCAGTGGGCTCCGCGACATGGTTCTTCCTTGAGCACTGTGGTATTAATTTCCCAGTGGTGACTGAACTCATCAATTGGTTGTGAAGACCACTGCAGCTCCAAGATCCAGACACTTGTGAAAGCAATTCATGGAGCCAGAGCCTGGTAAGTTTCAGAGTAGCAGCCATGTTAGTCTGTATTCGCAAAAAGAAAAAGAGGACTAGTGGCACCTTAGAGACTAACCAATTTACTTGAGCATAAGCTTTTGTGAGCTACAGCTCACTTCATCGGATGCATCCGATGAAGTGAGCTGTAGCTCACAAAAGCTTATGCTCAAGTAAATTGGTTAGTCTCTAAGGTGCCACAAGTCCTCCTTTTCTTAGAGCCTGGAAGGAGATTCTCAAAACAAAGGGATTCAGTGTGAGGATAGATAATTGACCATTCACAGCCTCTGATGGTCAGCAAGTGTAGGGGACTTGGGTATAACGTGGGTGCGGCTGGGCAAAAGATGTAGTGGCCCATCCACCAGCCAGCATAAGGGAATCCTGAACATTGCTCTTGTTCCAGCATCTGTTTCACCTCTGAGTGATGGCATGTGACTGGTTAGACTTTTTGGTTGGGTGTAGCTATTACGCCAGCATTGCAGGTCACCCTCAAACACCAACCCGCCAAGAAACCAGTGGAGAACATCCATATCTTTGAGAGGGGCTTGACATGTAGCATTTGCATCTGGATGCAGATCAAAAGCTGAACTCTCCCACAGTTTAGGAGTGTGTGGCTTGGGGCATCCTGGGTCAGAACCATCAGCTCCATTCCGTTGTCTGTGCAATAGCACCATTTATTAAACCTTCTTCCAAGAAAACACTCAAACGTCAAGGAAGCAATGCCCCTCCTCCCCTCAAAGTATAAAAATGAATTTTATTCCCTTGATGTTCAAATCTTTCTCTAAAAGGCTGTGCTGAGTGGAGTGCAGCGGAGATACAGCCAGATTAACATACCGATTTACAAACTGTTGTGGTGTTAGACAGGAGATTATTTTTCTCCACTGATTAGTATTATCTCACTTGTGCACACTCATTCTCGGCTCTCACCACTGAGTGGGGGTGTTGTCACAGCAAGTGCACAGAATGTGCTTCTCGAGAAATAGGCTAACATGGCAAAGGACTGGAAAAAATGGGGCATGTGTCCTTTTCTGCAGCTTTATGACACAGAAAGAGGCTTAGAAGTTTTGGAGAATTTTTTAAAAGTTCTTCTTCCTTTCTGCTTGTTGTTTACCTGAGAAATCTCAGGCCTGGTGTGTTCTGGTTTTGCTAGGGTCAGTATGTGTGCTCAGAGCATATCTATTTTGAGCCTCTGTACCTTGACTGGAAGATCATGGGTCAGTGTGTTTAATTTTTACTTCAGACAAACTTTCTCCAAAATGCTCATGAGTCATTGGAGTTCACAGTGTTAACAAACCCAGTTAGGGCTTACAAATACAGCCAAGTTAAGGGACCCCTAGCTGGGCAGGGATTGGATTTTCTGTTTTGCAGGAGACATCATGATTTTGATTTTTCCCCCCATTCTGAAATTGAATGAAAACAAACAAATCAATATTTTCCCCCAGAATTGGTTTTGGCTCAATTGCAACATTTCAGGTCAGTTCGATCAAAATATTTTGTTCCAATGTTGACATTTTAAGATTTCAAATTGAAACGTTCCTTTAGGAAAATATTTGAAGTAGGCTATTTCAGTCTTATGCTTAATTTTAATTTTTTTAAAGCAAATTGTGTTGAAATAGACACGTTTTTAGAACAATGTTGATTTTGACAAAAGCATCATTTTATCCAAAAAGAAAAGGAGGACTTGTGGCACCTTAGAGACTAACCAATTTATTTGAGCATGAGCTTTCGTGAGCTACAGCTCACTTCATCAGATGCATCACTTGGTTAGTCTCTAAGGTGCCACAAGTACTCCTTTTCTTTTTGCGAATACAGACTAACACGGCTGTTACTCTGATTTTATCCAGAAACCATTTAGATGAAAAAATTCTGTCCAGCTCTGCCTGTCACATGGTTTGTACTTGTCTGTAAGTGATGCTTCCTCAACCGTCACTTTATGAACTAAAATATAGCTATTATGCAGGAGCTATACTCTATTCTCAACCTTGGCGCAGATGTCCCCTATCAGTGGGAGACCTGCTTTGGTTTAACGGGACTTGGTGACCTTAACTTTGTAGACCTTGCTATGTCCGTAACTAAAAATGTAATTCACTCCTCTCCACAAAATAAGTTTGACACTTTGCACCTAGATAGACAGATTTGCCCAGTACAGCACTTTGAGACCTAAGGCTGAAAAGTGCTAATGAAGTACACAGTATTGTTGGAATAAGGAGACAAGGTGGGCGAGGTAATATCTTTCACTGGGCCATCTTCTATGGGTGGGAGAGACAAGCATTCGAGCTTACACAGAACTCTCCCTCAGAACTCTCTCCTTCTGGCTTTGAAATCTATTAATCTACTCTGAGCCTTTGACATTATTTCAAACAACAATAAAACAAAACCAGCACAAATCTTCCCCCGAAACTCCACGCCTAACACAACCCAATAAGCAGGATTTCCCCCAACAAACTTCCATACCCTATAAAAAATTAGGGACTTGTCTTGACTAGCAGAAGCCTGAGTGATAACTCAAGATGGTAAAACTGAGTTAAAGGTATTCCCATGCATCTACTTTAGGCGGTGCTTAATTTGTAATGAGAGTGGCCAGGGCTCAAGCAATTAGATGCTAGGACTTAAGCAATTTTTAAAACTTTTATAATTGACGCAGCAAGTCCACAGGTGACGGGACTATGAACTGCCAAGCCTAGAGGTGCTGGGTTCAGCCCTGGCACAAATTAAGCACTGCCATTAGGCAAATGGTTGAGTTTAGGCTGGGTTTATTTAGCTCATGTTAGCTAATCCTGAGCTAAATTTGACCTTTATATCCCCATTTCCCCATCTGTGAAGTGGAGATAACAATGTTTACCTGCCTTTTATAAAAGGCTTTAAGCTCTACAGATTCTAAGTGCTAAGTGTTGTTATTATTTATGGAGCTTACTTTTGTTAGGGCCCAAACCAACTGTCCAATATCAGTAACCAAAAGAAAAAGGAGATGGAGCTGTGATGTCTCTTTAAAAATATGTTCCTTTTTCCATTTCAAATATCAGCATGAACTCTTTCTTCAAGGACCTTCCAGGGATTTTATTCAGAGAATCAGAAGGAGCGGCAGAGCATAGAGAGATCACCCAAGAGAATCTTGAAAGAATTGCTTGGGCTCTAAGAAATGAGATTAAAAATAAAAACAGGTGGGTGAACAGTAGAATCCAGCACATGCATCTATTAATGACAACTCATCTGTGGAACTCACAGGGCTCTGCCAACGTTAATTAAGCCTCACAGTTGGGAGGTAGGGGAAGTGTTACTGTCCCCATTTTACAAATTGGTAGACGGGGGTACAGGCCTTGTCTGGGCTGGTAAAATGCATCGTATTAGGCCTGATTTACACTAAAACGTTGCCACTCAAGGATGTGAAAATCCACACACTGAGAGCTGTAGTTAAGACTAAGGCTGCAAATCTGTCATGGAGGTCGTGGAAGTCACTGATTCCAGACCTCCCAGGGACCACCTGAGCAGCATCAGTGCCGTCGCATCGGTGCAGGATGTTGCTTCTATCTCTGATGTCACTGCAGTCTGCCTGCCTCCGACTCCAGCCCTCAGGCCAAGCTGCCTAAGTTCAGACCCCTTCTGGGGGATCTTGAACAAATCCAAATGAAATGGAACAATTCTGCTGCTGTCTGGGGCTACTGAAGTCTTCTCTTCTCTTACAAACCCTGTCTCAAGGCTTCCCTTGCAGGAGCCTATCCTACCCCTCCAGTGTGCTGCCCCCATTATCTGTCTGTTACCCTAACCCTGGGCTTCTCTCAGCCAGAGATACATGTTTCCTCTACAGTCTTCCCCTCAACTGAGCTCCTTCAGTCTACTTATTATGGCTTAGCTCCGCCCCGCTCCCCTTCCAGATGGGAACCAATTAGCTGCTCTCCTCCCCAGGTGCAAATCCTGAGTACTTGTGTACATTCACTAGGCTTGGAGGTGATGGTGATTAAGCCCCATCACAGGCACACAGGGCAAGGTGTAATTTTACATGTGTTAGCTGCTTGAGGTGAGCCTTGGTGGGAAACACTGGATTCACCTCCACTGGCCAACATGACTTGAAAATAAAATGTGGCTTATCTATGCTCGGACTTTAACATGTGTTAGCTAACTTGTGTTTAGAAAACACACCTTTTAGCCTAGTGTAGACAAGGCTTTAATGTGGACAAAGACAGTGCCGTTTACCGTGTTAGTCAGTCATGGGTAATGCTAAAGCTAACAAGTTTTTAAACACAGCTTGTCCCATTCTGCACTCGGCTGCGTTTAATATCATGTTAGTTAAAACCCATTAAAATGTTTACTAACATGATTGATCTCCCCCATGCAGACATGGCCACAGGCAGATTAAGGGACTTGTCCAAGGTCATCGGGGTGGACCGGTTATCAGTGGTTTAAGAGCTGCGCTCAGAGCAGGTCTGGATGACACGGTGGGTAAAATGCCAGCAGCTGCCTGGGGGTCTCATTGCACTGGCCCTTATGCTGTTGGTGGAGTGGCACAGGTGGTAGCAGCTGTAGGAAACTGGAAGACGGAAAAGCATGGGAAGAAAGAGCCATACAGGGCTGGGTCCAGCGCGGGTTGCAGAGTGTCGAATTAGGACAGGCACTGCGGCACTAGACTCGACGTGAAATCCCCTCCTCAGAGGCTTATCCTGGGTTTCCTTTGGCTTTGTAAATCCTTGGGCCACACCTGGTCCAGGCAGCAAACATCGCCTGGCTCTCAGTATGTCCATTGATTTTTATGCTGATCGAGTTAGCCCAGAGGCACATGGTACCCACTGGCCTGCCAGAGAGATCCGTGCTTACTACCCCCCTTCCTGCCGAGAATCTGGTTTTCACCTTCTGGTGACTCGTCTTAACTGACATACTTTAAGAACGTAGTTTTGAGACTACATACATAACCCCTTACACATTCTCTGCAGGTACATTTCACAATGATTATGATGGCCAGTATGACCCATGCTTTCAGTAGAGACACTACATGATCCCCTTTGGTGCAAGGGGATCTCTTTAACACCTTGATTGAAGAGCATCTACTCTGGGGAGAGGCAAAGGCAGAGCAGGATGTGGAAGGGGTGAGGCAGAGGGAGAGAGAAATCCAAATACCACTGCAATGATTCCCTAAGGGCACAGCCCCGGATTCTACAGGAAGGTTTGCGAGGGGACTAGGAGATCTCCTCAGTACATTTCTAAGGGAGCAGCATTAGCGATGCCAAGTGTATACAGGGATCTAAGGCAGGGATAATGATGGATCATTATTCGTTGCACAGACAAAAGGAACTAAGACTGCAAAGCAAAGCCCCAGAGACCAGTTACATGCAAGCAGCTCGTTTGCTCTCTAAAGCTAATGATAAGATAGGCACAAGCTTCCAATTTCCTAGGGAGGTGGAGGCCATGAGGGGAGCCTTAACCCTTTCATGCCCTGAGTCACAATCTTCTGACTCTTTAAACGTGGGTGTAAAATGCGCGGACTGTAACGATTAAGGCTATGATTTAGTCACGGGTATTTTTAGTAAAAGTCATGGACAGGTCACAGGCAATAAACAAAAAGTCATGGCCAATGACCATGGCCAAAAATACCCCTAACTAAATCTTAGGTGCTGGGGGAGAAGGGGTACTCCAGTGGATGCTGCAGCTCTGGGAGGGATGCTCCGGTGGTCACTGCCGCAGCTGTGGGGTTAGCGGGGTGGCCCGGGGCCCTGAGGCGGCGGCTGCTGCTGCTGCTGGGTGGGTGGGTGGGTGGAGGGGCAACCTAGGGCCCCGCCCCTGAGACCAGCTGCCTGGGACCGCCGGAGCAGTGGCCAGTGAGGCTGGCCCCGGGGCCGCCCCAGCTGCTTGGGTGGCTCTGGGATCGGCCGCACCAGCCTCTGCAGCTGTGGAAGTCACGGAGGTTCTGGGAAGTCACGGAATCTGTGACTTCCGTGACGTCCGTGAATAACTCGCAGCCTTAGCGTTGTGTCAGGTTAACAGGAGGCCTATGCAGTATTTCAGGTGCTGCTCTGCCCTTCTAGCTGGTTTGCCTCAGAGACACCTTCAACTTATAGATCACGCTTTGGTGTGAACCTATCTCACCTGCTCTCATTCCAAGTGACACCAGAGATTCCTGCAACTGTGAGAGAGGGAAGGCAAACATCTTCCAGAATTGTTTTTCCGTTTGGGACTCAGCCCGTTTGACAGCACTCTGGGCCTGATTCTGATCTCGCTTACGTCCACTTCACGCTCGTACAACGCCATTGACTTCAGTGAAGTCATTCCTGATCTTCACTGCTGGAACTTAAGGTACATCCACACAGCAGCTGGGAGGTGTGACTGCATCATGTGGAGACCTCCTCGAGCTAGCGTTGTTAGATCAGGTTGCTAACAACAGACAGCAGCGAAGCCGCAGCAATACGGGGGTGGCATAGTCCAACTGCTTGTCTACATAGCCCAGGTGCTGAGTGGGACTGCACCGGGGTGGCTGGCTTGTTCTGCCACCTGGGCGGCTGTGGCTTCGCTGCTATTTTTAGTGAGCAAGCTAGAGCTAAGCTTGCTCAGGTACCTCTACGGGTGCTGCACTCCTACCCTCCGATTGCTGTGTAGACCTACCCGTAGAGCAGAATGAAGCCTTCTGAGGCTAGTCAGTTTCACTGCTCATCCTAGATCTAGGCTGAGGTCTATTTGTCCAGTTCCCCTACCTTTGTACTTTCAGTAATATTGTCACCTGGTGCAGAATGGTGACAATAATATTCTCCCAAACAAAAAAAAAAAAAGGATGACTAAAACTTGATATTCCTGATCCTTCCAAGATCAACGCCCAGCACAACCCACTCACCCCCATTTTTCTTTTTAACCTGCAGACTATCCCTGATTTGGCGAAGTTAGTTACTGGAGCTATACATGTCCAGGAACTACGTCCCTTTCCCCTGGCTCTATTTAGAGAAACCCTTCTCTCCAGCCCAGAGCTGGATTTAAACACATGAAAAAGCGCAGCCTGCGAGATGGGTGTTCGCCCTGGATAATCTCACCTGCAGCTTGACAGGTGAAAGAAGCTCATGGCCCAGTCTAGCAGTGGGCGGTTACTCAAGGCCTGAGTTACTCCAAGCCTTTCAGTTGCTTAGAGCCCTGGTCTGGCCCTCTCCCTTCTCCTCACCAGCTAGTTTCCTCTTTTCTCCAAAGCTAAGGTAACAGCTGCCCTAGTTTTATTTTGAAAACATTGTTTGACTAACGTATTCCATTTCAAAGCAAGATAAGCAATTCCCTGCCCACATAGAACCGCAGGGCCTGCAGTCCAGAACAGATGTTTAAAAGCAGTTTCATTTGGGGATTCAAAAGAATGTGACTGGTTTGCTTGAGTGGGAGGATAGGAGTATGGCAGCTGCTCCTGTATACATTCGCCATGTCTAGGTAGGCGAAGCACTGTGAGATGGTAGAGAGACTTAATAGGTAGGATGTGGGTGCGTTCTAATGTTGGAGAACCTGGGCACCTAGCAAAAATCATTATAATGTTTGCCCCCAGTGCAAACATTAAGGGAGACAGTCCTAGATTTGAAGGCCAGAAGGGATCGTTATGACAATCTAGCCTGACTCCTGCTTAACTCAGGACAGATAACCCACCCAGTAATTTCTGCATCAAGTTCGTAATTAGCCATGTTAAAATGCAACCGTTTGCCAGCGCCGAGCGATCTAGATTGCTCTGTAGCAGTGACCTGTCCTCTTCCATTATTTACCACTCCCCCAATTTTTGTGTCTTCTGCAAACTTTATCAGTGATGATTTTACGTTTTGTTCCAGGTCATTGATAAAAACGTTAAATAGCCTAGGCCCAAGAACCGACCCTTGAGGGACCCCAGTAGAAACACACCCGCTTGATCATGATTCCCCATTTACAACTCCAGTGTGAGACCTATCAGTTGGCCAGCTTTTAATCCATTTAATATGTGCCATGTTAATTTTATATCTTTCTAGTTTTTTTAATCCAAATGTCATGTGGTACCAAGTCAAATGCCTTACAGAAGTCTAAGTCTATTACAACAACACTATTACCTTTAGCAACCAAACTTGTAATCTCATTTAAAAAAATTAGGATAGTTTGACAGGATCTATTTTCCATAATCCGATGTTGATTGGCATTAATTGTATTACCGTCTATTAATTGAGTTCCATATCAGCTGCTCCATTATCTTGCCCAGGCTTGATGTTAGACTGACAGGCCTATAATTACCCGGGTCATCTCAGCTGTTTAATACAACTCTATTATTGTCTTTGATCTGCACTTCAAGTTCTTATCATTGGCAGTTCCAGGCAGAAGTCAAGAGCCTGATGCAGCACCCACTGAAGTCAATGACAAGATTTCCATTGACTTCCATGGTCACTGGACCAGGCCTCAAGTGAGGATTATACAGCAGAGATGGGAAACAGCCACTAGCTCAGCAGGTTAACCCCATCCTCCTCAAGCCCCCATGGCAAGGGCATGATAAAGTGCCTTTCCAGAGAGGTTATTTACTGGATACTATCCCTGATTTTAATCCCCTGGAGAACCACACTCCAGATAAGAGAACGCAGTGCAGGTATATACAGCAAGACCATTTAGGTTTGATTTTCCTCTCTTACCTGGATCTCCAGTTTCCCTGCTGTTACTGTGGTGGTGTTGTCCCATTGTAGCCTGATTCTGAAAAGTGCAGAGTGCCCTCAACTCCCGTTGACTTTAATGGGAATTGAGGGTGCTCAATACCGCGCAGGATTCTCTCTTGAAGCTCTGTAGATATCAATGCACCTGGTATGCTCAGCAATTCCAGCCGGGGCAGCAGGCAGGGATGGTAAAGTGACCTGGAAGTAGCAATCTATGACAAAGGGCTGGCTGGTCTGAAAGGCAATCCGTGGCACTACATACGATTTAGTGCTGCACAGATGAGGCTGATTGCCAATCACTTTTAGATTCCTTTTGTGTGGGCTATGTGAGATATACAGTGAGACTACGGCTGTGCTGGGCACAAGTACAGCCTGCCTGGGATAGCTCCAGCTTGGGATATCCAGCTATCAACTCCTTTTTGCAGGAGAAGAACAGCAGAATCTCCATGAAAACAACCTGACGCTAACCTGCACCCCCTCTTGGCCTGACAAAGAAGGTGGATACTTGTTAGGGTTAGTGTTGATTTGAAATGTTTTCAAGAGCTAAAATTTCAACATTTTTTTAATGACGTATCTGGCAGTTTTTCCACAATAAACATCCATCAACTTTAATCATGACTTGTGTGTTTTAAAAAGTCATCTTCTATCTAAGTCCTTTGGGGGCCGTATCTGAGCACCTCATCAACTGTAGCCAACTCATCCCCACAACTCTCCTGTGAGCGAGGGAAATGTCATTCTCCTCCTTTTACAGAAGTGGCAGATTGTAAGCTCTTTGAGGCAGGGACTGTCCCTTTGTTCTGTGTTTGTCACAGGGTTAATGATCAGTATCTGCTGGATCCTTTAGCAATGTCTCTATCTGTTCCTCTGATAAAATAAGGGGAACGGGGAGCCCTTTGAAGACCCTTTGCTGCAGTTCCTGAAATAGGGTTTATTTCCACTCACACCCATGCTTGTGAATAGTCATAAGTAGTTTCCATAATGATGTTTATATACTCAGTAAGGAGAAACAGTTGCCTATCCTATAGTAAAGATTGCAATTAAGGTTGACGTTCACACCCAAACCCAAGGGAGTTGAATTGGGGGGAATTCCCCAGTTATTCTCCCAAACTCCACCCACAAAACAAGGTCCACTTACTTGAGAAATCAAACTGAAACACCACTTACAGTAAATTGTACAGATCTTCATAATATGATCACACCTTTTCTTTCTTCCATGCTTTGATCAGCAGAGAAATAGTTCAGTCTCGCTAGTTAGATAATCACTAGGTTTCAGAGTTAACATCAGATTTAGATGAAGAGGGGCATTCAACTCCACTCTCAGAGGTATTGTTTCAGGCTACCTGCAGACTCCGGCAGAAATCACTGCATTGGTTTGCGCCTGGTTTACCTTCTGAAGGTTTTCTTCACAGATATAAGCACTAGAGACGTAATTCCCAGCCCCCCCCAATTTGACTCTATCTTACAGCAGGACAAAGAGGTTTGCTTCAGCACATTAGTGATTACTACTTTTTCCTTACATGCCAAGCTCTTTTATGAAATAATCTTGTAATAACAGACTGTTAAAATTAGCTCCTTTGTGCATTTGAAAAAATTGTCATGTGCTTTTCAGCTTGCCAGCCCTCGACTTCCAACTGAGAGGGCCCACATGCCGAGGCTCTATTGAAATCAATGGGGGCTTGTTAGGGGCATAGGTGTCTGAGCAGAGTTCCTTGCAGAATCAGGGCCTTACACATGTCCGAGCAGAGCATTTTGCTGTAAAAATAGCATTCAGGCAGCTTAGAAAAATATATCACTGTCCTGATCCCCATTAAGGAAGTTCTTATTGAATGTTTTCAATGTCAATGCATTTCCATACAAAGCTTTCCCTGATGACGTGTGCTTATGCAGGAATAATGCTGCACTTTAAAACTCCAGTAGGTAAAACTATGCTGGTGCAGAGAGAATTTTGAACAGGAGCTGACCCCTATAGACATTACACGTCCCTGCAGGAAAATGTATGCACCAACCTCTTTCGCTCTCAGGTTTTCCTAAATCCTGTCACTGTGATATCTAAACACTGCACCAACCACCAGCCAGGTGTTTGTCATTTCTTCCACGCCAGGATCACACTCTAGGCAGCATGAGATGGTACTAAGTCCTGAGTAGTGGGAACTCATCTGATCAGAGACAATGTCCCTCAGACCACCTCACTTCCCGCTTGCCTCCTCTCTGGGTCACGATCTCACAGCCAGCCCTGTGACGACTGCAGCAGTTGCTTATGTGGAAGAGTAGCAGGACATACTGAATGAATTTTGGCTGCCTCAGGTGTGATAAAGGCCCCATTGCTGCAGCTCTTATCACATTGAGTTGTATCTTACTCTGCACATAGTTCCCTCAGTCTCATGAGAAAGGTAGTAGCCTGAGTAAGGGCCCAGGACTGGCCCTCTGCGGTTGTCCTTTCTGAAAAAAGTTAGGTTTCAGAGTAACAGCCGTGTTAGTCTGTATTTGCAAAAAGAAAAGGAGTACTTGTGGCACCTTAGAGACTAACCAATTTATTTAAGCAGATGCTCACGAAAGCTTATGCTCAAATAAATTGGTTAGTCTCTAAGGTGCCACAAGTCTTCCTTTTCTTTTTGAAGTGAGCTGTAGCTCACGAAAGCTTATGGTCAAATAAATTGGTTAGTCTCTAAGGTGCCACAAGTCCTCCTTTACTTTTTGAAAAAAGTTAATGGGTCTAGAGCATTCAGAGGAGAGGGCTGAATTCCATGTTTAATTATGGGGCTGCAGTCTATGCCCCCCAGGGCCCAGTGGAATGCCCACTGCAGTCACTAGGGATTGGTAGAAAGGTTGAGGGGAGAATGCAGCCTTATATAGCTTTGTTTAATCACCCTGGTCATTGTGTATAAATCCTGCTGGCCCACAGCCACTCAAGAGGTAGAGGCAATATCTCCTCAGCTGGCTAATTGGCAGACCATTAACAGCTGAGGTCAGAGCCCATAGGCCAGGAAACAGGCGGTGATCAGAGACCCTGAAGAGGACTTTTCAATGATAAACTAGGCAGAAAGAAGCTCAAGGAGCCAGATTCTCCAGGGACAAAGCATTGGGACGAGGAACTGTGCAAAAGGGGCAGGAGGCCGATGAAGGTGGGAAGCGGCTCAAGGAAGCAGCCATGAGTCTGAGGAAATACATCGTAGCTGCTTAATACAGAGTCCCTGGGCTGCAATGCAGAGGGCCTGGGTTGTCCTCTATCTGCTATCAGGAAAAGGGGGGTAAAAGCCCCCCTGAGGCAAGGCCTACTGAGCCCAGAGTAGGGCTGGAAACCTGGCATGATAAGGTGGCTGGACTTTTTTGTTTGTTGGCTTCTCTGCTACCCTGGGAAAGGCAAGGACTATGAGCGACCTCGCTGGAGGGCTGAGTTGTGAGAAAAGGTACACTAACACACCCGCGGAAGGGCTGTCAACAGGAGGCGCCAGAGTCAGAGAAGCTGCTGCACCATGGCTGGCCATGAGGGGTTGCACTGGATGGTGAGTGATCCCTCTACAGTTGTTCAGTGAGGAAATCTACTTCCCTTCAGTCTGCCTCTGTTCCGGCCCTTTGTTCCTCTTCCATCCCTCTCTGTCCTGCAAAGCTTCCTCTGCCCTTTTCTCTGCATTTCCTTCCCTGCAGCAGCTCTTCTTTCCCACCCCGGGGCCTTTACCCCCAGCTGCCCTCCCTGTTTTAGAGTTGATGCTCTTGACTTAGTGCTGACATCACTGCATCAATTAGCCTTTCAAATCATAACTGAGTGTATCTTGGCGGAGGCCATGGGGGCTAGAAATGTACATATTAAAAAAAAAAGTTCAGATTCTTAAGAATCTGTGTCACACAGGCCACGTAAATACATCCCATGGGGCAGTTCTGGCTTGTGGACCTTGTGTCTCATGGTGAGGGTGCTAGGCTAGGAACCACATGACTTGGGTTCTAGTCCAGTCTCTGCCACTGGCCCGCTGGGTGACCTTGGACAAGTCACTTCCCCTCTTTGTGCCTCAGTTTCCCCATCCATGTAATGGGGATAATGATACTGATTTCCGTAAAGCACTCTGAGATCTCCTGCTGAAAAGTGCTGGATAAGAGCTAGGTATTATTAGTCTGACTCTGCCACTGATCTACTGTGTGACCTGGGTCATTATACTAGACTTCTTCAGGGTCGGGCCTGTCTCTCTCTATGGGTTTGTACAACAACTAGCACAATGAGCATCTGATCTCTGCTGGAAACTGTGTGCTGCTGCAGTGCACATCATGATGCAAACAAACACAGAGCAGAATGTACATTTAAAAAACAGTCCCCATCCCAAAACTCTCCACTGCACACATGGCTTTCCCCCTGGGAAGACGGTGAGAGAGAGAACAAACCAGATGGGACAGGTGTTATTCATGTCACTTAATGCACAACTGGAAGGCACTGAGATATTACAGTGATGAGGGCTGGATAAGAACCTGTATGGAATAGAATATACACAGAATGAGGGGTCAGATTTTAAAAGATTTTTATTTAGGCACCTAAAGATGCAGAGAAATGCCTAGTTGGATTTTCTAAAGCGCTAGGTGTCTAGTTGAATCTTTAGCTACCTAAATACCTTTTAAATATCTGGCCTTTGGAGCCCTAACACATCCTTACAATTACAACGTAAGCCCAGCAGTATTAAAATAATCACTGAGACAGACTTTGTCAACCAGCCACCTCCCATAAAGTTCCTTTCCACCCCTTCGTCATTCTGGGAAGCAAGGCTCCAGCCCTCTTCACAAGCCCTATCAAATACTGCAATTTGTCTTTCCTCTTCCCATTCTTGTCTGCTTTCAAGGAGAACAGCCAGTGCCATGAAAGCAATAAGTGCTCAGGTCCCACTGAAAGTCAATGGGAGTTGGCTATCTGTAATCCCGAGGCCCCATGTCCCCTGAGAACCCCAGCCCTACTGTAGAGACCTACACCTAGGTAGGGTGACCAGAAAGCAAATGTGAAAAATCAGGACAGGATGTGGGGGGTAATAGGTGCCTATATAAGCAAAAGCACCAAATATCAGGGCAGTCCCTATAAAATCGGGACACCTGGTCACCCTACCCCTAGGTTCCATAGCTGTAGGTACAGAACAGGGTGATCTCTGTATAACATGCTAATTAAGATGTAAATATTCTGCTGTTAAAAGATGAGCATGCAGTGGACCTTGAAAGACACTGTTTATATAGCTGATGCGAGATGGTTATAGATATGGTAGAAATGTTAGTGTTTTATGCATTGAAACAACTCTTTTCAGTCTTCTTAGCTGCCTGTCGATAATTTGTTATCTGAAATCCTCCGTGTCCATGCAGCTTTGCCTAGGAGGGCAGAATTAGAGTTGGTACGGGAATGTCAAATGCTAACTTTCACATGCTCCAATTTGTGTTAGAACAGTCTGAACTGCACGCCGGAACTGATCGCTAGTCTCTCTACTGTGCCTTGTCATTTCTATGAGACTGAAGCCAGATGTTAAAAGGTAGGCAGGCACTTAACTCCCATTGAAATCAACGGGAGTTGGGTGCTTAAATACTTTTAAACAGCTGGGCCTTGACGGCTAGAGAACTGTTTAATATGCAGAGTCCCAAAGATTAGTGTTTTTTAAAAGCTTATTTGCTGTAAATTTTAATTAATGTCAGGGTTTGTTTTGATCTGGGGATACACCATGGGGACGGGGTGTGCTCTAGTGTGGGGAGCAGATGACTGGGAGTCAGAACATCAGAGCTGTATTAAGCTCTGATACTGACTTGCTGTATGACCTTAGGCAAATCACTGCACCTTCATGTAGCTTCTTTACCTAGCTGCAAAGTGGTTATTCTAATACCTGTGGCACCCTGGTAGGATTGTGAGACTTCTGTCAATCCGTGTTTGGCAAGGTGCTTTGAAATCCTTAGATGAAAGGGGCAGCCGCAAAGTGCAAAGCATTCTTCCTATAATGAGCAAGGATCAAGTTTGCGCAGTTCCCATTCTAGCACGTCAGCAAGGTCTGCTTGGAGCTGATTCAACAAATACTCAGGTGGCAAAGTCAAACATGGTCAATACACCTGTTAAATATACTTGCACACAAATTAAGGCTGAACTGCATTCAATAATTCCCTTCTTATAATGAGTGTGGAAAATTAAATAGAGAGGGCATGAATTGGCTGACTCTCTCTTTCCCAGGGCCTGTTGCTAAGGAAATGTCTTCTCTCCCAGTAGAGAAGGTGGCCAGTTAGCAAATCATGACTGCTGCTTTGACATCAAAATGTTTCCAGACTCCAGGTGAATTCAAGCCATAAAGCTGCAGCAAACTCAACTATATAATGAATATTTATACTGAGAGCCAAGTTCCTGGCAAGCCATTTTCTGTGCTTCTTTGGCAGTGTTTGCAGGTAATTGTGATGGCTGAAACAAAGCTCGTGGCTGCCCAGCTTCTCCTCCTGCTGTGATTCCAGAATCCTACATGATGTCATTAAATGAATTTGACATCACACATTCACAATTAATACTTCCCTCCAGGTTCAAGGAGGATGAGAAGATGGAATGGGAAGGAGAAGTCTTGGGAGGAAACTGGAAAGGGGACAGTACCAAATCCCCAAACTTTAGGGACATGTGGATTTTGTCTATTTTAGGTACTTACAGGTCTCCCAACTCCTAAATTAGTACCCTAATTACTGAACAATCCTTCCTCTCTCGCTCCAAAAATTGCACCTGGCCTTATCCCTATAGTGGGCCAGAACAAAACATTGGGTCCAAACATTTTTGATTGTCTGATCTAGATCTGAACTTTGAAGCTTGGGTCCACCTCTAATTTAACCACATTTCATATAGGTTAAGGCTAGATCATCTGTCTGACCTCCTGTATACCACAGGCCATTTAATTTCACCCAGAAACCCCTATAATGACCCCAATAACTTTAGTTAGACCAAAGCATCTCAATCCTCAGGAAACTAACTGTTGTGTGCCACAGGCAGAGAGCAGGAGAGTCCAAGGTGCCACCAATGGCCAAGGCCTCTGCAATGACAGGGCATTTGGTGAGATATACCCAGATAATTCTGGAAGGTGATCCAGGCCCTGTGCTGCCAAGGAAGACAACCCTACTCTGTCCCGAGGCCCCATCCCAACCCTGCTCCACCCCTCTCCCGAATGCACCCCGCCCTCGCTCTGGTTCTGCCCCCTCTCCCAGTGTCTCTTGTGTGCCGCTGAACAGCTGATTGGCGGGTGGCTGGTGTGTGCTGAGAGCCCACTCTTTCTTTTTTTTTTTTTCTGTGGTGCTCCAGCCTGGAGCACCCACGGAGTTGGCACCTGTGGCTGCATGAGATCAAGGCGGCCTCCCCGTTGAGATAGGAGCAGGGAGTGATCAACTGCCTGGGTGCAGCTAAAATGATGGCGAGTTGCAGCAATGCAGTTTCATCCCTGTTTGTCAGTTTCCCAGCTCTGCTGCGGGGACCAGAGGTCAGTTTATTAGGAGGAACCTGGCATTTAATGGCCAGGCTTTCTGACAAAGGCTTTGCTGACACTATTGGAAAAGAGACTTCAGCCTTGTTTCTAATGCCAAAGCAATGACCTACCGGCCATTGAGTATCTGATAGCTTCTTAAAGCCATTCATTAACCTGACAAATCAACTAGCACTCCCTAGGGCGGTATCTTTAGCCACTTGCCAGTACATCTGTTTTTGTCCCAATAAACTTTCCCATCCTTTACAACTCAGCTGAGGAATTTACCCTTCTCCAAGTTTAAGGGCATCTCCGAAACAGCCAATTCATGTCAAAGGATTTGTGAGTCACCAGCTAATCAATTCCAGCCACAGAAAGACACAGGGAGGAAAATTGTTCCTGAAAATACTGCATTATTGATTAAACATTTGTGAGCCATAAAATATAGTAATAACACAGGGCTGGCTGCAGAGTGAAGCCTGCCAAGAAAGCTTCTCTTACCTCTGGCCTTCAAGGACAAAGGTAAAACAAGTCCAATTCCATTGTGTAATAATGGCTTGTGATGATTAGCAAAGGTTATTTTATGATTAGCTGTCTAATTATAAAATGACTAACAGTATCATCTTCTCCACATCTGCATCAGCTAAATTATGACATTCCCCTTGTTTTATGCAGATTCTATTAATATTGGTTCTATAACCTTCCAACCCCGCTGTCTGCCAGTAAGGCTCATGTGGAACATAAATCATAGGGCAGTGCTGGAGTTTGATTCAACTGAAAATAAAATGGAGTGAAGTAACTTGGCAACTAAACTCAGTGGGCAGCGAACAATGAAAAGGTGAGAGTGAGTCAGCTGCTGGGACACACACATGTCAGCAGGTGAAACCTTGGTGTAGCTGGGCAGAAGGAATGTTCCCTCTTTGAGGGGTCCCTTCATGCTGGGATCTAGAGTCATAATTTGCTTCAGCAGTTGGATTATATATGTGTGTGTGTGTGGTGGGGCAGCGTGTTACCACCCATCCAGGTTATTAGACAGATGACTGGGAGGAAGGATGCTCTCTTTTGGTCATGGGGCTGAGATGTGGGTTCAGTTTCCCGCTTACCATAGCCTCTTCAGGTATGTAGCAGATGACAGAACAAGGAGTAATGGTATCAAGTTGCAGTGGGGGAGGTTTAGGTTGGATATCAGGAAAAACTTTTTCACTAGGAGGGTGGTGAAGCACTGGAATGGATTACCTAGGGAGATGGTGGAATCTCCTTCCTTTGAAGTTTTTAAGCTCAGGCTTGACAAAGCCCTGGCTGGGATGATTTAGTTGGGGATTGGTCCTGCTTTGAGCAGGGGGTTGGACTAGATGACCTCCTGAGGTCCCTTCCAACCCTGATATTCTATGTATACACTGCAGTTATAAACCCACAGCTGGCCCCTGCCAGTTGACGCAGGCTTGCGGGGCTTGGGCTGTGGGGCTGTTTCACTGCTGTGTAGATGTTCGGGGCCTGGGCTTTAAGACACTGCAAGGCTAGAGAGTCCCAGGTCTTGGGCTGCAGCCTGAGCCCGAATGTCTACACCACAATTAAACAGCCCCTTAGCCTGAGTCCTGCGAGCCCGAGTCAACTGGTACGGGCCAGCTGTGGGTGTCTAACTGCAGTGTAGACACGCCCTCTGCATGATCTTGGCAAGTTACCCAGGGTGGGACCTACAAAGGGACTCGAGTCGTGGAACGTTGCGAACCATAGCAGCTAACGTTTAGGTGTCTGGAAAATCGCTGGAACAACATTGCGATCCACAGAGCTGAGTTAGGCATCTAGACTCTCTATACAGAGAATGGGGGGAGAGAGGTGCCTAAGAATGCGATCCACTAAAGCCAGCATGCTAGGCAGGGAACCACATAAGCTAGCCAGTGGGAGATACCAACTCCAGGGGTATGCGCTAGGCCCTGCCCCGTCTCAGATAGGCATCTAGGACCACGTCTATGCTACGTGTGCTACAGCGGCACAGCTACAGCTCTGTAGCTGTGCTGCTGTAGCACTATTGTGTAGACGCACAACACAGCAATGGAAGGGGTTATTGTGCCACTCAAGTAACTCCACCTCCCCAAGCGACAGTAGCTAGGTCGACGGAAGCATTCCTCCATGGACCTAGCCCCGTGTACACCGAAAGTTCGGTTGGCATAGCTGTGGCATTCACAGTGGGTTTTTCATACCCCTGAGCACCATAGTTCTACGCTTAAAGCTTAGGTTGACAGCTCAGGCCTACGTCTGGGCTGCAGGGAGGTGCCTCACCCTGCCTAGTGATCCACAAACAGGAATCTGCTGCCTGGAGGTTCCAGGAGGCGGCCTCTGGACACACCTACCGGATCAGGCCCCGCCCGTGTCTTTGGTGGCCGGACAGCTATCTTCCCTGGCTTGTGGCTTGCTCTGGGGCTCAGGCGGGGAGATAGGTGTGACACACGGAGGGTGGCTGCAGTGTGCATGCCCAGAGGCAGAAACATAGGCACCTACGGAACTTTTACCCCCAAAACGTAGACACCTACAGGGTTTGGTAGGAATCTTGTGGTGGAGCCAAAACTGAGACATAAGTGCCTGAACCTGAGACTTAGGCACCTATGGTCTGGGTTTCATCACTTAAGCACCTTTGTGGATCTGGTCCGTAACCTATTTGTGCCCATTTGTAAAGCTGAGTTAATAATAGCTCCTTTCTTACACCCTGTATCCATTTTGTCTCTTTAGAGTGTGAGCGCTTCAGGGCTATCTATCTCTTAAGTACTTATGTGGCCCCTATTCCCCATAGCGCCTCATCTTCTTCAATGTATTTATCCTCACAGCACCCCTGGGAGACCTGGAAGTGCGATACTTCCCATTGTCTAGTTTGGAAACTGAGGCACAGAGAGGCTAAGTGAGGCCTTGTCTATGCTTGAAAGAGTTTGCTGGTATAGCTGTACCAGCGGAGGTATCGCCAACCCTCTGAGTAAGATACAGCTTAAACCAGTTCCTGAACAGAGTAAACTATAACGGCAACAGGATTCTTTTGCCTGTGTGACTGCGAATATGCTAGGGTTTTTGTTGGCAGCTGTGTTGGGTGGGGTGGGGTGGGGTGGGGGGGAATCAATTCCCTGACTGACATAGCTGTTGGCAAAACTTTAAAGTGCAGAGCAGGCCTGATTTGACCCATCACACACTGTGGTTGGCTGGGACTTTGAGTACAGAGTCTAACACAACAGGGCTCTGATCTGAGCCTGGCCTACACACAGAACTTAGAGTAACCTAGCTATATTGGTCAGGGCTGTGAGAAATTTTATGTCCTGTGCAATGCAGTTAGGTCGACCTAATCCCCCTGGGGAGACGGCCAGTTTCTTCGGACAACTCACAGAAGTTTTCAGATTGCAGGCCCTGGCTCTCATGAGGGACTAATATGAGGGGGAAAGGAGTCCAGGAGAGCTGGTTGTATTTTAAAGAAGCCTTATTGAGAGTGCATGAACAAACCATCCTGATGTGCAGAAAGAATAGCAGATATGGCAGGCGACCAGCTTGGCTTAACAGAGAAATCTTCAGTGAGCTTAAATATAAAAAGGAAGTTTACAAGAAGTGGAAACTTGGACAGATGACTAGGGAGGAGTATAAGAATATTGCTCGAGCATGCAGGGGTGTAATCAGGAAGGCCAAAGCACAGTTGGAGTTGCAGCTAGTAAGGGACGTGAAGGGTAACAAGAAGGGTTTCTATAGGTATGTTAGCAACAAAAAGAAGATTGGGGAAAGTGTGGGACCCTTACTGAATGGGGGAGGAGACCTAGTGACAGATGATGTGGAAAAAGCTGAAGTACTCAATGCTTTTTTTTGCCTTGGTCTTCACAGACCAGGTCAGCTCCCAGACTGCTGCACTGGGCAGCTCAGTATGGGGAGGAGGTGAGCAGCCCTCAGTGGTGAAAGAACAGGTTAAGGACTATTTAAAAAAGCTGGACATGCACAAGTCCATGGGGCTGGATCTAATGCATCCGAGGGTGCTGAGGGAGTTGGCTGATGTGATTGCAGAGCTATTGGCCATTATCTTTGAAAACTCGTGGCGATCTGGGGAGGTCCCAGATGACTGGAAAAAGATAAATATTGTGCCCATCTTTAAAAAAGGGAAGAAGAAGGATCCGGGAAACTATAGACCAGTCAGCCTCCCCTCAGTCCCTGGAAAAATCATGGAGCTAGGTCCTCAAGGTATCCATTTTGAGGCACTTGGAGGAGAGGACGGTGATCAGGAACAGTCAACATGGATTCACCAAAGGCAGGTGATTACTGACCAATATGATTGCCTTCTATGAGGAAATAACTGGCTCTGTGGATATGGGGAAAGTAGTGGGCATGATATATCTTGACTTTAGCAAAACTTTTGATATGGCATTCACACATTATTCTTGCCAGAAAGTTAAAAAAAGTATGGATTGGATGAATGGACTGTAAGGTGGATAGAAAGCTGACTAGATCGTCGGGCTCAACGGGTAGTGACCACTAGTTTGATGTCTAGTTGGCAGCTGGTATCAAGGGAGTGCTCCAGGGTGTCTGTCCTGGGACCGGTTTTGTTCAACATCTTTATTAATGATCTGGATGATGGGATGGATTGCACCCTCAGCAATTTTGTGGATGACACTAAGCTGGGAGGAGAGGTAGATATGCTGGAGGGTAGGGATAGGGTCCAGAGTGACATAAACAAATTGGAGCTAAAAGAAATCTGATGTGATTCAACAAGGACAAGTGCAGAGTCCTGCACTTAGGAAAGGAGAATCCCATGCACTGCTCCAGGCTGGAGACCAGCTGGCTAGGGGCCAGTTCTACAGAAAAGGACCTAGGGATTACAGTGGACAAGAAGCTGGATATGAGTCAACAGTGTGCCCTGGTTGCCAAGAAGGCTAATGGCCTATTGGGCAGCATTAGTAGGAGCATTACCAGCAGATCGAGGGAAGTGATTATTCCCTTCTATTCGGCACTGGTGAGGCCACATCTGAGCATTGCATCCAGTTTTGGGCCCCCCACTACTGAAAGGATGTGGACAAATTGGAGAGAATCCAGCAGAGGGCAATAAAAATGATTAGGTGGCTGGTGCACATGGCTTATGAGGAGAGGCTGAGGGAACTGGGCTTATTTAGTCTGCAGAAGAGAAGAATGAGGGGGGATTTGATAGCAGCCTTTAACTAACTGAAGGCGGGTTCCAAAGAGGATGGAACTCGGCTGTTCTCAGTGGTGGCAGATGACAGAACAAGGAGCAATGGTCTGAAGTTGCAGTGGGAGAGGTCTAGGTTGGATATTAGGAAACACTGTTTCACTAGGAGGGTGGTGAAGCACTGGAATGGGTTACCTAGGGAGGTGGTGGAATTGCCATCCTTAGAGGTTTTTAAGGCCCGGCTTGACAAAGCCCTGGCTGGGATGATTTAGTTGGGGTTGGTCCTGCTTTGTGCAGTGGGTTGGACTAGATGACCTCCTGAGGTCTCTTCCAACCCTAATCTTCTATGATTCTGTGAAGTCCTGTAGGATTTAACAGGGAGGAAGCCAAGAAGCATTGTTCAGAAAATCAAAAGGGCTTTATAGAAATTACTTCTGTCTATTGACAGAGATCCCACTGGACAGGGAATCCTATGCAGCCCATGAAACAAAAAAACGATTTTCTTTGTCAGTTGTCATAGCCAGAAGAGGGAGGGCAGGGGGATTGTTGTTTTTTATGATGTTACAGTGTCCTTCTCTGTATGTTAAATGTACTAAAAATACCTGACCTGAAGACTGCACAGTTGAAAGCTCAGCCCAATGCCAACATTAAATATATGCAGCATCAGTCAATATATCATTTAAAATTAGTTTCCAAATTACCTCCAATAGCAGAAAGAAGATACCAGTGTATAACCTAGATATAAGGGTCTATCAAGGAGAATCCGGTTTAGCTCTTAGCCATGTAGGCAGATTTAATAATTTTATTAAGATAATGATGAAATAAAAAGAAAATGGTACAGAATAGAAGCATAGAAGTTTCTGATTATCAGGGGATAAGGTACAGATTATCAAGGGGTGCGAAATTCGGTTTAGGAACGGGTGGCGTAAGGAATACATAATCTGCAATCTCCCTGATTGGGGGTAAAAGTTTAACCGGTCAAAGTACAGACATTGAGATATGGGGATATGTTGTCCATATAATGGCTATGTTCAGGTGTGGAGCATAATGAGCTGATACGATGATGGGGATGGATCTACCCTCATTTGGTGGGATTTAATGTTCAGTGAGTTTATGGTTCCAGTTCATACGGTCCAGTGGAAAAAGCCTCTCAGTCCCTTTCCCATAGTGGATGCACGATGTCGTACCGGCTCACACCTCCTGGTACTGTTGCTGGCCGGTGATGTGTTCGATGTAGATGTCCCTGGACCATCGGATGGTGTCCGTGACCATGAGGCACCGCATGAGCCGTGCGTAGCGTCGACCGATCCCACAGGTCCGCAGCACAGGCTCGTTGCAGGGGTCCCAAGCGCCCAAGGCTCCAACGAGCAGGGCATCCATCTGCACCTCGTAGCCCTTCGCTCTCAGGGTGTTAGCCAGAGGGGCGTATTTTTCCAGCTTCCGAGCTCGGGCTTCTCGGAAGGCCGGGGTCCTGTTCTCGAAGGAGACCGTGATGTCGACGAGGATGATCTTTTTCTGGGCCTTGTCGGTGACTACCACGTCAGGTCGCAACTGGCTGTCAGTACCAGGGATGGCGCAGTTCAGGGCAACCTCTCCCAGGTGCGGTGCGATGGCTTTCACTAGGCAGTTCTGGATGGTGTTGTGGTGCAGCTGCCAGGCTCTGGAGTGGGGCTTGCAGCTGCATAGGACGTGGGGCAGGGTCTCGTTGGAGTAGCCGCACTTCCTGCAACGCTTGTCTTGGTTCCCGTGGCAGACGGCTCTGTTGAGCGGGACGCAGTTGAGCCGGGCGCGGTGGATGAACCGCCAGTCGGCGAAACGGGTGAAGCCACGCCTGGTGAGGAAGTGGTTGCTGGCGTCCCACTTGCTGATCAGTTCGAAGGCTTTACCCTGGTCCGGTTTACGCTTCAGGGCTTCCATGTACAGCGAGTGGATGGCTGCCTTCAGGGTCCTCTCCAGCGTGCCCCTGGCGCTCGGGGTGACGATGGTGTTGTCCTCAGACCTGATCTGCGGCACCAGGATTCCCAGCTCCTGGCGCTCCTCGCATCACTCCCAGTGGCAGCCGATGCGCTTTCCCAGGCGACGCGTGGCATTGCGAGCGCAGGACCACAGTGAAGCGATGTCACGCCTGTCCCATCTGACTTCGCCATGCAGGGAACCGCTCAGGAAGCTGGCGGTGTCTTGGTTGGAGGGGGCTCTGCCGATCCACTTCTTTGTTGCGTCATGGAGGACGTTTGCTGTGATGTTCCTTACCATGGTGTCGGGACACATCAGCAGGCGGAAGGCGTGGGTGATCACTGCGATGTCACACAGGTCACCCATGGGCGGACATTGGCACCGCCATGCCTGTGGGCGATATAGACCAGCTCGTCGCTGGCTCTCTGGGGAAGGAACAGCCATCGTAGGCATATTACACACAGTTCTGATTCCATCCAGCAGAGGACACTTGTCTGTACAGATCAGCCAATGTGTTGAGAGGAAGAGGAATGGAATAATATAGCCCCACATGCTCAAAATATTATAATAATAATATATAAATAATATAGCCCCACATGCTCATTTTGGTGGAGGTTTGAAGATTTGGGCTCTACTTCGCATGAAATATTAAAGTCTAGAAATATTGGTGTTAGCAAAAACATTGTATACATAAGAAAACAAAAGTGAGATAAATATTTACATTCCCTGAAACTCTGGAAGGTATGAGATCTTCTGAATTTATGCTCTAAACAATTTTTCATCCTTAAGCTTGCAAGCAGATGATATTTCAAAGCCCAACCTCCCTTGGGCATTGGCATAAAAGGAAAATGTATTATTTCTGGCATGCAGACAAGGTTTGCTGGGTAAGAATGGAGAGATTCTCAGCTAATGTAAGTTGGTGTCCAGGTTTCTGTGCTCATAGCGGTAACATTGTCCTGTTGGTACTTGGGTTATTTCTTTTTCCTTTCAAAATGCTGTGCAATGTGGTCTACTGTCTGTGCCACTAATCCATGGATGAGGCTGTGGGAACTGAGTGAACAGAAAGGCGAGATCTTTAATAGCCCCATAAATACAGTGACAATCAGTATGCTTCCTAGGAAATATAGAGCTAGTTTGATGCCCACAGCTATCCTGGTGCCCAGCAGGGGTAGAAAACCTCTTAAAAGTCCATAATTGATCATTAGGGTTTGGATCAATTGGGATACTTATAACAACATTTGTTGCAATATTGCAGTGGTGTTTTAAGAAGTGGAACAAAGCAGATGGGTGCTGTAGTTGGGGAATGATGGGGAATGATAACTTGGGCTGATGCGAAAGGAATAAGCAGGTCATGACTGCTGCTTGCTGTAGCTCTGTGATAATAAGAACTTACAGCACCTACCTATACAACTGCTTTCCCTTCCTTCCTTCCCTCTGTCCAATGTGACCACAGTGATTTTATGAAAGGGTTATATTAACCCTTTCATTCCTCCTGGAGCCTCCACATGTCTTGGCAGCCATTTTCAGGTAAAAGTCCATTCTTTGGACCATACTGGAAGCAGTGGAAGGCCAAGTTCCAGACCTAGCTGGTATTTCATTCAACATGGAAGGGGTTAAAGGCATCCATTATGTGCCAATGAGTATTCGGAGTGGGATTAGCACTCTGCATTGACCTGATTTTGCGCTCAAGGACATCAGGGGGCGTCTTTAGTTACCTGGAGATGGAGGTTGGCTCAACTGAGCAGATGCATTTTCCAAAGCTGTTCACTGGTTTCCAGCACTTTGGTTGCTGTGTGCCTGACTTGAGGCACCCATCCAAGGCCAGCTTTGCAGAGGATCTGAGCACCCACAACACCAGCTAATGTCAGGGGGAACCACGAGTGCTCAGCAAGTCTTCAAATTAGGCCATAAATGAAAATGACCCCAAACTTGTCCCCTGTCCCTGACTTCAGCGGGGCTCTATGTTGATGCCGGGATGGGAGCTTCCTCCTGGGAGAGGTTGCAGGATTGGGACCTCAGTGTCCAGTGCTGTTGGGAAACAAGTGCTGGGGACAGGAGAGGGGCAGAACAAAGGAGAGAATGCTGGAAAGGGCAGGGGAAGGATTGCAAAGATTAGACCTCATTAGATACAAGCACTTTAAACATCAGATTCTATTAAATGTTCACAGTTTAAAACCAGGCCTTATTATACACTAGCAATTTGCAGACGAAGTCCCACTAAATGGAACTGCTTTCAAATCCCGGGCCTCAGACACAGTCATTATGATTCTCAGGCCCTATTGAATGTATCCTGTTTGAAGCTCAGACCCTATTAAACACAGGCAGTTCAAAGTTGAAGTCCAATTAAGCACAGGCAGGCAGAGCATTGGTTGTGGGGAGAGAAGAAAACCTATGGTGCCATTCAGCACATCTGTGGTTCCATGCTGATTGAAATGAATTAAATAACCCTCCTTCATCTGACCATTCATAGAATCCCGGCTCGCGGTTCTCATTGAAGGAATTGAATTACCCCAGCCACGCTTTAGCAGTTCTCCAAATTAATTCTTTAGTGCGATGCAGCCCTGACTTGAGCTCCAGATGGCTGGAGGAGAGAGGCAAGTGACTCCAGCAGAGAGATTTCTGGCTGATGTGGGGCTTGCTGCAGCAGTTGGATGAGTGAGGAAATGTCTCTGGTTTAGCACAGCCCTGAGGCTGTGACCTGTTTGGGTTTGCGATTAATTATTAACAATCATTCTAATAAGTGAGTTAATGAGTGAGCACTGAATGCTTCCTGAACACAGGTATGGAGAAATCACTGGACTCCAATCTTCTTGGCTTCTCATGAGCCCATGGAATACAATGATGTCTTATTTCCTACTAGCCTCTCCTTCTGTCCTGTATATAGTATGTATGTATGTATCTCTCTTCCTCCTTGCATTAATCCCATCAAATGGGGTCCATTGTGAGTCCTCTCCCTCCAAAGTGCTCAGTTCAATGACATATTCTTTACCAAAGTATTTCTCAATGACCAGTCTGTGGACCAGTGTTGGTCCCTGAGATCTTCCTGTCACGATTTAGGAAGGCAGCAAGGTGGTCCCTGGTATCAAAAAGATTGAGAAACTCTGCCAGTCAGTAGCACCACATGCTAACATGTCTTTCTTTGACATTCCACCACTTCTTCTTGAGTTGAAGATCTGTCTTTCCTTCAGTCATGCTATGTTGGACTCTCTTTCCCACCGAGTTGTCAGAACTGCGCTTTACATGACCAAACCCTCTGAGCCTGCACTCTGCACGTTTCCGTGTATGAGTGTTACTTTTAGCATGTCTCTAACATACGCGTTCCTCATGTGGTCTTCCTTGCTGATACCACTCATCCATCTCAACATTCACACTTCTGTGGGACAGATCATTTGCTCATGTTTCGTCTCTGTTGCCCAATACGCAGCACTGCTGACTGTATGTTTCCCTCTCTGGTACTTCTATGGCCCTCATTCCTATAGTATCGAAGTGCCTTATGCACTTTAATACATTTATCCTCACAACACGCCTGCGAGGTTGGGCAGTGCTATTATCCCCATTGTACAAGATGGGAACTGAGCCACAGACAAGGTAAGGGCTAGATTCACAAGGGGGACTTAGGCACCTAAAGTGGTAGCTAGGCATCTAAAGCCAACATTTTGTCATTCACAAAACCACCACTCAGCTATCACCTGACCTTGCAGGCACCAATAGTCCCTTGACGCCTGAGTTTCCACCATTAACGTCACTCGGGTGCCTAAGTTAAGTGGGAAGGTGCACAGAGGCCCAAGTCCTGTTGCCCCGCAGCAGAACAGTGCCTAGTGCATGACTGAGCTGCAGAAGGATTCTCAGACTGGGTGTGCCCTACCTATCTTGCATTTGGGGCCCAGACTGGTACGTGGCTGTGGGCTGAGCCGGTCTACACCTGCACAAAAAACACTGCTGCCAGAGGAGGTGGTGGTGGTGGTGGTGGCACCCCCACCCCTGATAGCCTGAGGATTTGAGCACTCCCCCAGGAGATAGGAGACCTCGGTTCAAATCCCCACTCTGCCTGATTGGGAGCAGGGACCTGAACCTAGGTGTCTCCTCTCATAGGTGAGTGCCTTGACCAGCAGGTTATATTCTGGTGCCAGGGCCTACTCTTCAACAGGGTAGTATCCGGAGGCCCCGTGTGGTGGTAGGGCCTGGATACTCCTAAACTGAGGATAAACCACCTTATTCCCGCTGCCTGAACAATAGCAAGTCCTTAAAAACCAACAGAAAACAGATTGCTCTGTTGGTCTGGAAGAGGCCTGAGCACCCATAAAGAAAGGGAGGGAGAAGGTGATGGTTCCCTTGGACCTGTCATGATGTCCCTGGGTTGAGAACTCCTGCTCTGAGGACCAGCCATTAGAGGGAGCCACAACACGTACTTTAGAAGCTGCTCACATCTATTTCCATTGCTTCCTGTTTCAACTGGCAAGGTGAAGACGTGAGTCAGGAAAACCATGGCCCATTTTGATGTATTGCGTCAGTACAATGCAAGCAAGTCTCTTAGCAACACACTTTTTTCAAATGTGCATGCGATTTCCTTTTTCTTTAATCTTTTTATCTATTTTTTTCTGAAGAAGCAGATGAAAAGAACCGCCAATCACCTCCAACTCTCATCAAGTGCATTAAAGGAAATATTGTTTTGTGCATGGCTCTCTTTGAAGGAAACAGTGGGGAAATGATTTAGGAAGGCACCGAAGGTACTCAAGTTAGTTTAGCAGCATTTACAGTGTCAGAAATTTGCTCTCCAAAGTAATTAAGACACAGGCAGTTGCACACGATGTACTAATGCTGAGTCACTACAGCAAGTTTTCATTCAGCTTCCTAGCCCCTGCTTCTCATCAGTGCCATAGAAATTGCTCCAGAAATACTGTTCCACTTAAACGGAGTCCAGGGCAGAAAGACTTGGGGGTGGAGGGACAGAAAGTTAATGTACTGTGTACTTCAAATGTACTTCAAAACTGGAGACCTGAGTTGAGTTCAAATACATCCAATTTTAGCATAAGTTTGGATGTCTTGGATTAATTTTAAGTGTCTGTCCACATTTCAAAACTGCTGCAGAATAGGAGGCTGTGCTTAAGAGAGGCAACTGACTGGACTACAGTGCTGTGCAGCGAGTCACGAATGAGGATCATTGGTAAGAGCCATGCAGAGTTCCAGGACTGGAATAACAAGGGGTGTAAATAAAAGAAGTGCTTTACACAATGCATAATTAACATGTGGAACTCATTGCCACGGGATATCGAGACAGATTGCTTGGTAGGATTTAAAGAAAGATTAGACTTGCAGAGGGATATTGAACATGCACAGTTTCATGAGGCAGACTGTTGGGATGAGCCAGCCATTAACTGGGTAGGAAAAACTCATCCTATTGCAGTTATTCCATGACTAGAATAGAACCCACTAGGGGGTTTCTTGCACCTTCTTCTGAAGCTTCTAGTGCTGGCCACTGTCAGGATACTAGACTAGACTGACTGTTGGTTTGATTGGGTATGTCAGTTCCAGTGTTCCTACGGGTGCTGCAGGGCAGGACTGAATTGCTTCAGCAGAGCTGGGTGGGGGCAGAGCAATGCAATAGCAAGGAGTGCTGCAGGTCAGGCCTGTGGTGCACTGGCAGAGCTGCAGAGATGTAACTGCTGGTGCTAAGGACTTGTCTATGCAGGAGTAGCTACTCCTGAATAACTCCATGTGCCAAGCCCTCTAGACAGAGCTTAGTCCTTCCATTTTTATAAGCACTAAATTCACTAACCCTAGTGAAATAAAGAAATGAAATGCAATATCATTAGATCACTGAAGAGATAGTTGCTGCATGTATCTGGCTAAGAGCCGGAGAGCAAGATGCTAACTAGCCTGCACTATGTGTGGAGCTGGCTTCTCGAGACAATTTGCATTCCTCGGAGGAGATCTAGGTGGGGAGGGAGCGGAGGTGAGGAGGACTCTTAAAGCCCCTAGGAAATTACTTGCTCTGTATCAGTGACTTTAGGTTCAGAATTTAATAATGGGTCAGATTGTGTTTCAAGAACGCAAATATCTTAAACAATGAGATTTGAGGGTTCGCTGTTTTGTTGCACTCAAGTTATAGATCGCTGCCCTTTTGTCACAGACACATCACTGCTGAGGTTAATAAAACCATGTTAAAAATTCATTCCAATCAGCAGAGACAAGAGTTATAGGCATGAACTCTGCTATAGGGGCTCCCACTGGATCCTATTAGATGCTTATCAGGCTCGTCTACCAAACCAGTCCATACTCTTCTCTTAGGGCTTGTCTACATGAACAATTAGACTGAAGCAGGTTGGGGAGTGACTCTACCCCATGCTAGCCAGTGGCGGACTAACTGTCCATGTGCACCCTGCTGATGTGTGTTAACAGCTCGTTCATAGATTCATAGATATTAAGGTCAGAAGGGACCACCATGATCATCTAGTCTGAGCTCCTGCACAATGCAGGCCACAGAATCTCACCCACCCACTCCTGCAATAAACCTCTCACCTATGTCTGAGCTATTGAAGTCCTCAAATCTTGGTTTAAAGACTTCGAGTGCTTTGAGCTAAGTCCTCTTTGAAATGAGAGGAGCTCAAAGCGCATTCATTGTTCATATAGACATGCCCTTAGACAGTGAATGCCTCAGGCAAGGACAGCCTCTTCCTGGGTGTGTGTACGTTGCTTTGCACACTGGGGTCCTGATCCACACTGGGGCCTCTGGGTGCTACCACGAGAATAATAAATCATAGCAGCTGTTTCACTCTTGTCTTGCGTCCCCCAGTGTTAGTAACTTGCACTCAGTGAAGATCTCCGTGCTTTTGGTTCAAGCCCTTCTCGAGTGTGGTCATGCTCTCCCATGCTCTGAGACAAGCCTGGAATCACTTGATTAATTTAATGGCAGGTAACTTTAGAATAAATTCTTCTTTGCTGCAGAGTGTGATCACCATGGGCATCACAGTCAGTGCCTCAGGCAAATCACAGAGCCAGACTTGGGAGATGGACTTTTAATACCATGCCTACTTCTATGGGTTAAATCTCATCCTTTGGGGTGGAAACTGACTGCACTCTGGGCCAGAAAGGTTCCCACCAGCCCATCTCCATATACAGCAATGTTCAGCTGTCTCAGTCTATTATGGTTTGTTTCCCACCTTCCTTTGAAGCATCCGTTATTGGTCATTGCCAGAGGCAGGATCCCAGAGTCGATGAACCAACGAGCTGATCCATGATGACAAGTCTTTTGTTCCTATGCATCAGAACAAATGTAAAAGCTTACCCACCTTTTCCTTGGCATGTTCCTTTCCGCAGAAGAGCCCCTATTAAATGGAAGCCATGCATGTAAAGCTAGTCCCATCTGTCAAGGGAATAGACTGATGAAGGGAAGAACTTTTAAATGCTTCTAGCCCCTTAGAGTGCTGTGACAATGTGAAAATACATGGTGACTGATTTCCACCCCCCACTTCAGCATAGCTTTGCCCTATAAGTGCTATGGTAATAAATGGAAATGATTAAATCCATTCCTGGGCCTGATGCGTTTTTTATCACATCTGCCACTCCCCAAGCTCTTGAAGCCAAACCATATCACAGGAGGCAGGAGGGTGTCATTATGGTCTGCGCGTCACTTTGCAGCTGCTGGAAATAGGCAACTGTGGCCTATATTTCACCACTTCTGCAAAGCAGAGGAATGTAAAATTCTAAGTGATAATGTGAGTTTTATTATTATGGGCAGAAGGGGAGCACTGGGCCTTTTACATGCCAGCCAGAGAGGGCATAAAGCTAAATTGAATGCAAAAGTTTAATCTGGATTTAAAAAACCTGGGAAGAGTTGGCAAAGCATTTTGAAGCTAGTGGGCAAGTGGGAATTCCCAAAAGGGAACTTAGCCAGCAGGTTGGGTAGAGAAGAGGCATTCAAACAACAGGTGCAGCAACCAGCAGTGAACAAACCGCACCAGAGTTAACGCTTCATGGAGTGCTAGCATTCAGCTGCCACAAGTAGGGGTCACCATGAGATTTAGTCTGACCAATAATAAGAGGGAGCACTTAGAGTCTTTCTTGACTTACCTTTATTTTTGGGGTTAGGCCTTTGTCTATACAAAGAATCAACCAACTTTAACAAGGGTGATTAAACTAGGTTCTGGCCTAGCTGTGTTTATAAGGTGGCTCGGTCCAGCTTGTGTGGATGGGGCAAAAGCAAATGAAAATCAATGCTATTATTTAGGCCTCTGTCTTGACTAAATTATGCTCTTTTAAACAGGCTGCTTATATAATAGGAGTTGTTTCTGTCTGCACAAGCTGGACCAAACTGTTTTGCAACAGGGAGATGGATTTTCAAAAGAGCTCGTTGCCGGATTTTCAGAGGAGCTCAGCATGCAGGTCGCTTTGGAAAATCTGTCCAATTATTAAGGTGCGTAAATAGGGACTGAGCTTGCCTGAAAACTCCAGCTTGTAGCAGAGCTGATAATTGAGTTTCAGGACTATTGTTAAATGTGGCTGTGTTTGCAGCTTAGTCAGTTTCATTCACTCTGGCCTTCTCTACACTGCACTGGTGTGCTAGCAGCGTGGGAGCACTAATGTAGCCAGGGCTTGGGCATCAATGGCTCCATGTCTAGTTGGCAGCCGGTGTCAAGTGGAGTGCCCCAGGGGTTGGTCCTGGGGCCGGTTTTGTTCAATATCTTCATAAATGATCTGGAGGATGGTGTGGATTGCACTCTCAGCAAATTTGCGGATGATACTAAACTGGGAGGAGTGGTAGATACGCTGGAGGGCAGGGATAGGATACAGAGGGACCTAGACAAATTGGAGGATTGGGCCAAAAGAAATCTGATGAGGTTCAATAAGGATAAGTGTAGGGTCCTGCACTTAGGATGGAAGAATCCAATGCACCGCTACAGACTAGGGGCCGAATGGCTAGGCAGCAGTTCTGCGGAAAAGGACCTAGGGGTGACAGTGGATGAGAAGCTGGATATGAGTCAGCAGTGTGCCCTTGTTGCCAAAAAGGCCAATGGCATTTTGGGCTGTATAAGTAGGGGCATAGCGAGCAGATCGAGGGACGTGATCGTTCCCCTCTATTCGACATTGGTGAGGCCTCATCTGGAGTACTGTGTCCAGTTTTGGGCCCCACACTACAAGAAGGATGTGGATAAATTGGAGAGAGTCCAGCGAAGGGCAACAAAAATGATTAGGGGTCTAGAACACATGCCTTATGAGGAGAGGCTGAGGGAGCTGGGATTGTTTAGTCTGCAGAAGAGAAGAATGAGGGGGGATTTGATAGCTGCTTTCAACTACCTGAAAGGGGGTTCCAAAGAGGATGGCTCTAGACTGTTCTCAATGGTAGCAGATGACAGAACGAGGAGTAATGGTCTCAAGTTGCAATGGGGGAGGTTTAGATTGGATATTAGGAAAAACTTTTTCACTATGAGGGTGGTGAAACACTGGAATGCGTTACCTAGGGAGGTGGTAGAATCTCCTTCCTTAGAGGTTTTTAAGGTCAGGCTTGACAAAGCCCTGGCTGGGATGATTTAACTGGGAATTGGTCCTGCTTCGAGCAGGGGGTTGGACTAGATGACCTTCTGGGGTCCCTTCCAACCCTGATATTCTATGATTCTATGATTCTATGATTTTCACCACTGTATTGTCTAGACCTTCTCTGAGTAAGATGCCATGCTGGTAGAAACACCATTGGCCAGTCTACACTTCCCCCTTAGCAATCCTGGGAGTCAGTAGGGTCCTACCCATGACTATGCTAATCGTGAGAACCACCCCCTCACCTGGAAATCATGAGCATGGCTGGAAAGGGGGTTGTGGGGGGGAGAAAGATGAGATTAAAAGAATAATAAATTCCATTTCTTGGATCTGAATCTGATTTAAAAACAGCCAGTATTCTGCCTGCCCTCTCCATCTGAGCAAGTGAAACAACCAGCCCTCCTCCTGACATGAACTCTGCTGTCCACTGTAGCAGTATCCTTCCCCTCTTACCCGCTGCTCACCTTCCTCAAGCTCTCTCCATTAGCATCCACCAGTCCTTCCTTGGGGTAAAGTGAACATGGCGCATTCCAGCACCCCAGCTAGCCCCACTGCAGGATCTAGGGTATGTCTATATTGCACCCTAAGCCTGAGCTCTGACTCCAGTTTGAGCCCAAACCCACCTTCCATCCACACACATCAGTCTGATTGGGGCCAGCAAGCACTCAGGTCCTAGCGCCTGCTAGGCGGGTGGGTCAGAGCCTGAGTTCTGCTGTGATGTGGGTCTGAGCCCTAGCATTTTGCAGTGTGGATGCAGCTCAAGCCACAGCACCAAGTCAGAAGGTCTGCATAGTGCAGCATGGATGCATTAGCACAGCTGTGAGAGCCACAGCCAGCAATTGTTAAACCCAGGTTTACAATGCAGTGTGGATGCTCAAGCATGGCCTTGGAGACACCAAGTCCACAGACCTGGGCTTTGTGTGCCGTGCAGATATACCCTAACAGACCCCACTCCGCACCTGGCAGCCCACAGCAGCTGCCCTTGCCCCTTCTCCAGCCTGCAGGGAAGGGAATTACCCCTGCTCTGCCCTGGGCTTTAACCTGTGGTGTGGGTGGGGCACTGTTGCCTGGTTGGAAGGTATAGAAAGGGCAGTTCCAGTGCACTGTGCCTACCCCAGGGCGCTGCCCCACTCAGAGTGCATGGAGGCATCATTCACTGCAGGTAGCTGCTGCCTACAGCGGTTTCGAGTGGCCAAAGGGAGGAAATGGCAGGTGGTTCGGCCCAAATGCCTGAGCAGCCTATGGCTGTGCTTGAAATTGTGAATAACCCCAAACTGCAGACCCGGTGATAACATTGTGAGCGTTGCCTTCGCTGGGGAGCTGCAATGCTGCTCAAACAATGGGGGTGACTTCCTGACAAACTTGCTTATATGGGCTTTAGCTCAGTTTTGAGCCCCTTTTTCAAACTGGATCCAAACTGAATGCCAGTTAAATCGCATGGTGACCAGGGCAAACCCCTGTTACAACTGTGATTTTTAAAACTGTATTGTGGCCTAGGTTTGTACCTAGGCCAACACACAATTTGGAAACAAACTCTAATTGGTCAAATAGGCCCATCTTGTTGTACTAGGGTACGGAACAAAATGGAGGGACTAATCAGCTTCTGCTGAACCCTCAGTAAAGTCTCCTTAGGGCCAAACCTGGGCCTAGGCTGGAGCAAGGGCTGGCTATGTTCATCTGATAGGATCGGCAGGATTCAGTCTCCCCTGGTTTATATACCAATTGCTATGGCGCAAGAGCATCTGTGCTGCCCAGCCAAGCTGTGTGATAGAAACTGGTTTAGCAAGAACAATGTTGAATGTGAGCTCCATTAGCAATTATCTTTGAGAACTCCTGGAGCACAGGTGAGGTCCCAGAGGACTGGAGAAGGGCAAATGTAGACCCGATCTTTAAAAAGGGAACAAAGAGGATCCAAGGAATTATAGACCATTCAGCTTAACCTTGATACCTGGAAAGTAGCTATATCACAACCAGTAGGTTTTGACACAGTCTGACATGACATTTTCATAAGCAAACTAAGGAAATAAGGTCTAGATGAAATTACTTTAAGGTGGGTGCACAACTGGTTGAAAGACTGTACTCCAAGAGTAGTTATCAATGGTTTCCTGTCAGAATGGGAGGACATATGTATGGGAGTCCCATAGGGGTCAGGCCTATGTCCGGTACTACTCAATATTTTCATTATTGGATAATGGATTGGAGAGTATGTTTATATAATTTGTGGATGATGCCAAGGTGGGAGGAGTTACAAGCACTTTGGAGAACAGGATTAGAATTCAAAATGATCTTAACAAATTGGAGAATTTGTCTGAATTCAACAAGATGAAATTCAATGAAGATAAGTGCAAAATTCTACACTCAGGAGGGAAAAATCAAATGCACAAATACAAATGGGGAATAACTGGCTGGGCAGTAGTACTGCAGAAAAGGATCTGGAAGTCAGTGGATCAAAAATTGAACGTGAATCAACAATGTGATGCAGCTGCCAAAAAGGCTAATATTCTGGGATGTATATTAACGGGAGTGTTGTATGTAGGAATCAGGAGGTAAGTTGTCCCCCTCTGCTTGGCACTGATGAGGCCTTAGTTAAGTACTGTTTCCAATTCTGGGCTCCACACTTTAGGAAAGATGTGGACAAATTGGAGAGATTCCAGAGGAAAGCAACCAAAATGATGAAAGGTTTAGAAAACCTGATCAATGAGGAAAGTTTGAAAGAACTGGGTATGTTTAGTGTTGAGAAAAGAACACTGAGGGGGGACTTGATAACAGTCTTCAAATATGCTAAAGCAGTGGTTCTCAAACTAGGGCCACTGCTTGTTCAGGGACAGCCCTTGGCTGGCCGGGCCTGTTTGTTTACCTGCCGCGTCTGCAGGTTCGGCCGATCGCGGCTCCCCCTGGCTGCGGTTCGCCGCTCCAGGCCAATGGGGGCTGCGGGAAGGGTGTCCCTCGGCCACGTGCCGCTTCCCGCAGCCCCCGTTGGCCTGGAGCGGTGAACCGCAGCCAGTGGGAGTTGCAATCGGCCAAATCTGCAGACACGGCAAGTAAACAAACTGGCCCGGCCAGCAAAGGGCTTTCCCTGAACAAGCAGTGGCCTTAGTTTGAGAACTACTGCGCTAAAGGCTGTTATAAAGAAGATGGGGATCAATTGTTCTCCATGTTCACTGAAGGTAGGACAAGAATTAATGGGTTTAATATGCAGCAAGGGAGATGGAGGTTAGATATTAGGAAAAACTTTCGAACTATAAGGGTAAAGTTTGGGAACAGGCTTCCGAGGAAGGTTGTGGAATCCCCATTACTGGAGGTTTTTAAGAACAGGTTGGACAAACATGGGATGACCTAGGTTTACTTGGTTTTGCGTCAGTATAGGGGGCTGGACTCAATGACTTCTTGAGTTCCCTTCCAGCCCTACATTTCTATGATTTGATGTTTTCAAAACTCTCTTTAAAGGCCACTGTAGACAGGGTCTTAGCATGACCTCTCCCAGTAGAAGAGACACTACAGGGACTTTGCCTTGAACTGCATATTTCCAACACTTCTCCTGTGTTCATGAGCAATCATAGTTCATGACCAATGTACTGTTTTCCAGGTGACCCCTTGCCTCTGATTCAAGGGTGGGAATGCTGCCCAGGGAAGTGGGGCGTATAGTATAATTTCCGTTATGTGAATTCGCTTGATCCAAAACTCCTAGTTCTCCAAATCCACAGTGTGCCCCTCATCCAGTCCTATGTTAGTTAATCCCTTCCATTTATCTGAATGCCCAGTTATCCAAAAGTTTCACATGGCACCCAGACCATTTGGATAAATGGGAGTGTACTGTATATGGAATGTTCTAGCTATTTGCATTTCCTCAGTCAGTCTCGATGTCTCAGCAATAGTACAATGTGTTTTCAAAACACATGATGGAGCCCTGAGATAAGAGACAGCCGGGATACCCAGAATCCAGAATGTTAATTACTGGGATATTGTGGAGGTGTCAAACCCAGGGCCATTTGTGGTGGCCTACTTCGCCTGTGATTTAGCTCATGGGGACTTCTATAGATGAATGAGGAAAACATGGGAAATGCAAGATAACTCTGTGTGTGTGTGTGTGTGTAGGAGAGAGATGGTGAGTGGATCAATCAAAAGAACCATGATCATTAGTGAGCTCTAAACAGGCCCATTGTCTGCAGGGGAAGGATGCTGCATGTAGGTGGCAAAAAGATTCAAGTAAGTGAATTCGACACCCTTGCCCTTGTTCTGAAGCTCTTCTCCTGCTTTTCACCCCCAAAGGCTTCTGAAGCTGGCACGTCTCGGATCTGCTGCTACAGTGGATATTCCACGTCCCACCCCCTGCGGGCGTGGGGCCGTTCGATACAAACCACTGCCTGTAGGAACGGTGGCTCGTGAACCGATGAGAAATCTGCCTTTAAATGGGAGGAATTTGTGAGCACGGTTTGCCAGAATTGCAGGGCAACGCTGCTGAGCTGTTGTGCTATTGATTTAGACATTTCCTTGGGGTTTGCAATCTCAGTCTTCTTCCTTTTATTCAGTTTGGGGCCCTGCTGGAAGGTATTGACAGAATCTATTTAATTATTTCTCAGTGAAAAAGAGAGGTGAAAGGAAGAGAGGGGGCAGCCGTTACAGGGAGATTCTGGTTGAGGCAAGTCTTAGCTCTGTAGATTTAAGATTCGTACATGGAACCCCAGTGACACCAACTCAAGTCACCCTGGAGACAGGCTTACATCATTCTATGGAAGCTTTTCTCTCACTCTCCTCAGACACCATTATCAGCCACAGCAATCAATAGGGGATGGAACACATTCACTGAGACCTTATCATATCGCCTTACAGTTACACTACGAGAAAGCAAGCACGGCAGAGGGAAAAGTTAGGTGTTTTTCTAGCTCAGCCTGTTCCCCTTTTCATTAGAAAACAGCATCTGGGATGAATCTCTTGGGATGTCCCTATAGGAAGAACTTGGGAATGTCGAGGATTCAAAAAGGTAACCAGGATGTACTTGCTCCACATAGATACTGCTTCAGAATCATTTGTCTGTCTCTGATTCCTGTCTATACCCTGAAAAAGGAACTCATGGGCGGGCAGGTCAGCCCAAGTTTAAGTAGGGTTCATCAGACTGCATCTATTTAATTCCAGTAGCTTGAAAATCTGATCCAAAGGGACAGGAATTTTGTGACTGTCTTCAGTAGAACAGAAAGCTTCTATTCCCATGACTGCTCTCCCAGGTGAGTTTGGTATGCTTATTGCCACTTCTCATTGCAAGTCTCATGATCTTTGCTGCTTTTCTTAAAGCCCCAGGTCCTGGAGTCAAAGGAGTATGTGAGAATCTCAAAGCTTTTTTTTTTGGGGTGGGGGAGCGGGGGAATGAAAAGTTTCTAGCCTTCATGGCTGCTGAGAAAAGCTGGCAAATGTGACCCTTATGATTCAAAAACCAGCAGACAGCTAAAAAGAACCCCAAATGTTGTCATATTTTAAAAATCTCATGGTTTTTAAGTCAATCTCATGATTTGGGGAAGGGGGTTGACTTGTTGGCATTGACTATACTGATAACTCCATGCCACTTCTATCAAAAACAAACAAACAAAAAACACCCAGGCCATAAGAAAGAACATCACAACCTCCTAATTCCCTAATGAACATGGGGTCTGACTCTTGGGTAGTCGTTTACTCCTCTGCTAAGTGCAGTAACCCCTTACTTAAAGTCGTCCTGGTTAACGTTGTTTCGTTGTTAGGGTGCTGATCAATTAGAGAACGTGCTGGTTTAAAGTTGTGCAATGCTCCCTTAGAATGTCGTTTGGCAGCCGCCTGCTTTGTCCGCTGCTTGCAGGAAGAGCAGCCCTTTGGAACGAGCTGGGGTGGGGGGGGGGGCTTGGAGCCAGGCTGGACCGGCAGCCCCCCTATCAGATCCCCCTAAGTTCCCTGTGCAGCAGCCGCCCAGCAGGCTACCAATTGCCAGCAGTTCAGCTGTCCCTCCCCCCACTGCCAGGTGCAGCTCTTGCCCTCTGCCTTGGAGCTGCTCCCGGGAGCCTCCTGCTTGCTGTGCAAGGGGGGGGAGGGGAAGAGGGGTGCTAATATCAGGTTGTCCCCCTCCTCCTGCTCCTGTACTTCCACTCCACAGAGTGGGGGGGGGGAAGGGGACACGACAAGGCTCAGGACGGAGGGAGCTTGCTGGCAGCAGCTGCTGTCTCAACTTGCTGATCTACTTAAAAAGGCAGGGTATTTAGAGTGGGGTCAGCGTACTTAAAGGGACAATGTGTGTCTCTCTCACACATGCTCTGTGTGTCTCTGTCTCTCTCTGCCATGCTTTCCCCCTTCCCTCCATTTGTGCTGCTTTGTAGAGTGTGAGGCTGCATTAACAACGTGTTAATCCTTGAGAGTTCAGCCTAGTGTAAGGCTATGGCTACACTTGCAGATGTAGAGCGCTTTGAGTTAAACCAGCTTTCATAGAGCGCAGTAGGGAAAGCTCTGCAGTCTGTCCGCACTGACAGCTTCAAGCGCACTGGCATGGCCACATTTGTGGCACTTGCAGTGGCATTGGGAGCGGTGCATTATGGGCAGCTATCCCAGCATGCAAGTGACTGCAACGTGCTTTTCAAATATGTGTGTGTGTGGGGGGGGGTGGAGTGTGACAGGGAGTGTGTTGTGGGTATGTGGGGGGAGAGAGAGTGGGTTTTTGGGGGGATGAAAGCATGTCAGCGTGCTGTCTTGTAAGTTCAGACAGCAGCAGACCTCCCCCTCCTCCTCACCTCTCTCTCTCTCTCACACAGCATTCCACAGTAATGGCTTTCTTTGTCTCGGAGCCGGCTGTCAGAAACGGAGCTTTCAAAGGACATATCTGCATTCCTTGGCGAGTTCAAAACAATGAGAAGAGTGGCCACGTGACTTAAGGGGATTATGGGAGATTTCTGGAGGCTGATCAGAGCACAGTAATGCAACACCTCGTTCACACTGACACCCGGGCGTTTCAGCCAAGGCGCAACAAGCGTTAGTCTTCTCGCCTAGGTGGAGTACCAGGAGTGCTCTAGCCGTGGAGTCAGAGCGCTCTACGTGCCTTGCCAGTGTGGACGGGTAGTGAGCTAGGGCACCCGGGGCTGCTTTAATGCGCTCTGACTCTCAAGTGTAGCCAAGCCCTTAGTTCATCATTTAGCAGTAAGGCATGCTCTGGGAAATATCCCACCCTCTTCCACCGTCTGACTTCACCACCTCAACCAAGCTTCACAATCGTCATTGCTGTGTACAGTATTAAATTGTTTGTTTAAAACTTATATATATAATATTAGTCTTTTGTCTGGCAACATTTTTTTTCCCTGGAATCAACTCCCCCCTCTACCCCTCCCTTACATTAATTCTTATGAGGAAATTGAATTCGCTTAACATCATTTTGCTTAAAGTAGCATTTTTCAGGAACAGAACTACAACACTAAGCGAGGAGAAACTGTGTATAAAATAAAAAGAAAAGGAGGACTTGTGGCACCTTAGAGACTAACCAATTTATTTGAGCATAAGCTTTCATGAGCTACAGCTCACTTCATCGGATGCATTCAGTGGAAAAAGCTCATGAAAGCATATGCTCAAATAAATTTGTTAGTCTCTAAGGTGCCACAAGTCCTCCTTTTCTTTTTGCGAATACAGACTAACACGGCTGCTACTCTGAAACCTGTGTATAAAATGACCATTTTCACTGTTCTGCACTTGGGTAAATGAGGTGTGAGCGTGCAGAGCAATGGAGAATCAGGCCTTTGATCTCTCCACATGACTACTTTTGAATCTGTGACCCTCTCCCACTTACAGCATTTCCTGGGGAGTAGGACTTGGCCAGACAGAAAAGGAACATTCAAGGCATGAGCAGAAGATGATTTCCTTTCTAGGAGAAGGGTTAGTTCCCAGCCCTGCTGGTGTGAGTTTGCATAGGAAGAAGTTGTCTGGTTTACAGAAAAAAAAAAATTCTGCCTGGTATTAAAATGTGGGCAAAATCCTGAAGTCTTCACTCAGGCCTCACACTGGCCCAACTCCCACTGCAAAGTTGAGCAAGGGCTGCAGAATTTGCATAAAAAGAAACACTTATCTGATTTAAAAAAAAAAATAAAAATCCCACAGTCCTTAGGCAAAACTCCTCCTGACTGCAGTGGGAGCCATGCCTGAGGAATACTGAAGGGTTTATCCCATAGTCCTTTTCATCTAGGGCTCTCAAAAGAGTTGAAAAATGTTGATCCACTAAGACTCTTGTGAAGCAGATAAACCTTATTCCTGAGTGTCAGAGGGAGACCAGAAACACCAACTTCCCCAGAGCAGAGAGTGGACTTTGCTCCTTTCTTCCCCATTTACCATCTAGTGGGAGAGGGGACAGGCTGGATGGAGGGTGCAAACCCCATCCCAATGCCTCCCTTCCCTTTCTGTCTCTTCCTGTTTTCCCTGTTCTCTTTCTGCTTCATTTGACTTTAAAATCTTCTCTGCTTCTGGCTGCTCTCTGCACCAAGCTGCTAGGGGTGTTAATGCAAAATGGCAGCCAGCGGGTTTATCAGAAGAGCCCTCCACTTATGGTTATGATGGTCATGGAATTGCTATGTATTGACCTGTGAATACTGATATGTACTAATGGTATGAATACAGTGTGACCTGGTCAGCAAGGTAAAGTTACAGTGTAATTATGAAGGGTTGATAGAATTTCCTGTATGGCCTGTATTGATCCAAGTGAATAGGGGAAAAGAAAACAGGAAAGCCCCATGATAGATGTTGGAAAACAACGGGGCAAGCTGTTAGCTTCACGGACCCTGTCTCCAACAAGTTGCAAGCCTTGTGAGCTGGGAACTAGAAATCAAAAGGACAGTAAACAGTTAAAAATTGTTTCTTATGGGGAAAAAATGCAGGGGGAGAAGGATTTGATGGGGAGACACACTGACTGTGGGTGAGTATGGAGGAATTGGGCCTTCCAGATCCATGGAATGGTAGAGCCTTAGGGAAAAGCAGGCATGTGTGTTGGCTGGTTTGTTGTTTTTTCTGAAATGCTTTTGCTCTAATAAATAATATTTTGCTTGAAGGCTGTTTGGTCACTAATTATCACTGTCCTTGCTCCTGGGAGAACAGTGCACTGCAGGGTCTGAGCCTCAGTTACTCCTGCTGAGGCAATCACAATGAGGCCTGCTCTCCACCTAAAAACTGGATCTCCCTAGACTCATTGCTCAGGGCTGTGAAAAATTCTGCATGCTCTGAGATTTTTATTAGGTCGGCCTAACCCCCTCTGTAGGACGCAGCCAGGCCAACAAGAGAATTCTTCCATCAACCTAGTGAACCACCTCCTGACAAGGTGGAGTACCGAAATCCATGGAAAAACCCTTTCCATCGACATACGAAGCATCTACGCTACAGCCCTATAGCAGCACAGCTGCAGTGCCATAGCTATGCCTCTGTAGTGTAGACACACCCTTAGTATTGGGGACTGCCGCTCAGGGCCCAGTCTGCGAGTGGGAGAATTGGATGTTCCCCCAAGAGCCAGATGACATCCCAGAACCTAAGACCTGAAGGGGCTTGAAAAGTCCAGGAAGGTTAGAGGCGCAGCTAGGCCAGGGACAGTAACAATGGCTATTTGGGGGACCGGAAGTGGAGCTGTCTCCACATATTAGAGCTGCTCAAAACAGAAATTTTAAACAAAAATGTTGCACTTCCACTGAAAATGTTCAGGACTATTTCCCCCCCACACTTAAATTGTTCACAGGAAAAACAAACAATTTCCAGCCAGCTCTAATATATATATATAGAGAGAGACAGCTTTGGCTGGGAGAGTAGCAGTGCTGTGGTGTTAGCTGTGGAGGAGATTGTGTTCATATTTGCTATTTTTATTCACAACAGGACCGTTGTTTACAATGTTCTGCTCCCACTGTAAAAGACAGTGTCACCCTAAAGTAGGGAGAGACTAAGGGCCCCATTTCAAAAGGCATTGTCCTGCTTAAAGATGCAGATAGGTACCTATGCAGATTTTCAAAAGCACCAAGGTGCCTAAAGCCTATTGATTTCAGTGGGATGTAGGCACCTCAGCACTCTTAGAAAATCCCACTAAATTCCTATCTGCATCCTTAGGTGCCTCAGGATCTTTAAAAATCTGGTCTTAAGTGACTTTCCCCAATGTTCACAGTAAATTGGTGACCTGGCCAGGAGTGGGAACTAGGAGATCTGCTCTAAGCAAGAGAGAATAATGCAAATTTGAAATAATGAAAGGGTATTGATTCCAAACCAACAAAGTTCAAAGTGACCAAACTTTGATTCCTCCCCAGCTCAGAAATGCTGCCTGATGCAGGTGGTCCCCTATTCACAGTTTAACTCACTACATCCAGTTCAGACATGGTCTGGTTCTTTGAGCCATTCTCCCATCATGCACAGGCAGAAACTTCTGACCCTTGGATAAGTTGAGAATCCAAGACCATTTTGTGCCAGTGGCATTCTAATGCAGCAGCTGTGTTCTGCTCCCCAAACCAGCATATGGGCCTTTGGTACCGATCTGTTGTCTCCTGTTACGCTGTGATACTTTGTGGAATCTTCTTTAGGACATGTGATTTGAACATCATTTGGTATGAGACTGTTGAAATCAGGTAGAAGTATAATACAGCTCAGGTTTTAAGGACAAGACACCCATTTTCAAATAATGGAGCTATTTGGCCTGCTGCAGTTGTCTGTGAATCAAAATAGTACATGGCACTGTTACTGCAAAACAAAGAATTTTCAGTGCTCCTTGCTGATGCTTGCAGACAGGGACACCTGGGCTATATTTCAGTGGGAAATCAAGGCTTTGATGTTGGTTTTCTGACAGACTGGGACACATGAGATTTATTGCTCACATTCCAGTACCACGTGATCTGGAATACAAGCTGCCTTATGCTGACTGAAAGCCTTGGGATGATGCTGGAGAATCAGTAAGTTTTCCTCTTTGTCATGCCCCTAACTGAGGCAAGTTGCAAGTTCTGATCCTTGCATTCAATTGGAAACCTTCTGTCCTACCTCCCGCCACAAACACGTGCACTGTTACTGGATTCATTCCCTACTCTACCCCACGGGACTGAATCCCAGCTCTTCTTAGCAAATGTGATTTGGAAGCCTTGTGTCTCAAAGCTTTTGTCAAGGGGACCCAATCCAATGGATTCACAGAAAGCTCCAGATATACTTGAATGAGGTTTGCAGAGGACTGGCTGTCCCTGGCCGGTGATTGAACTAGAATACAATGAAAATACTGGCCTGTAATAATCTGGCTATTTTGTATATGCACTACTGCCCTCTACTGGAGGGAATGTCAGACTTCCTTATATGCATGAGATCATAGGCTTGCCTGGTGGGTGACGTGAGGCCTACAGTGAAGATATTAGCCCTAATATGCTTCTCATTTAGCTAACAAGCCCGAGGTGTTGCAGTAAAAGATGGAGACTCTGAAGCATTACGGAACATATTTTTGTTTTCTTGCTGCTGCAGCATGAAGCAGTTATTTTGGGGTTCAATTTCCTTCCTGCATCATCTGAGCTTTATTTATAAGCTACTGGACAGAGGAGAAAAGCAAACCCCTTTGAAAGGTTATTTAAACACAGAATAAAACTGAACAAGGTGAAACTATTCAGCAACAGCCTCTGTTTTTAGAGAGTCCTTTGCAGTCAGTTGCAAAGGTTCTTTTAAAAGACCAATTAAAAAAACCTTCCACTGGCAAAAGCCTGGCTGTAACTTATAGATTCCAAGGCCAGATGGGACCATTGTGATCTGATGTAGTCTGACTTCCTGTACAACGCAGGCCAGAGAACGTTCCCCAAATAATACCTAGAATAAAGCTTTTTAGGAAAAACTGCCAATCTTGATTTAAAAATTGCCAGTGATGAAGAAGAAACTAGCACATCCCTTGATAAATTGTTCCAGTGGTTAATTACACTCTCAGACATTTTATGCCTTATTTCCACTCTGAATTTGTCTAGCTTCAACTTCCAGCCATTGGACCATGTTATAGCTTAGTCTTCTAGATTAAAGAGCACATTATTAAATACTCGTTCCCCAAGTCCCCACTTAACCTTCTCTTCGTTAGATAGATAGATAGATAGATAGACTCAAGGAGCTCAATCTATCACTGTCATGCTTTCCAATCCTTTAATCATTCTTGTGGCTCTTCTCTGAACTCTCTCCAATTTTTCAACATCCTTCTTGAACTGTGGGGACCAGAACTAGACTTAGTATTCCAGCAGTGCTGAATTCAGAGGTTAAATAACCTCTCTCCTCCTACTTGAGTTTCCCATGTTTATGCATCCAACGATTACATTAGTCCTTTTGGCCACAGCGTTGCTCTGGGAGCTCATGTTCAGCTGATTATCCAGCAGGACTCCAAATATTTTCAGAATCAATTCTTCCCTAACTCTATGACTTACATTCTTTGTTCCTAGATGTACACATTTACATTTCGCCATATTAAAATGCATACTGTTTGCTTGCACCCAGCTACGGAGCAATCTCTATGCCAGTGACCTGTCCTCTTCATTATTTATCACTCCCTCAAGCTTTGTGATGTTTGCAAACGTTATCAGTAATGATTTTATGTTTTCTTCCAGGTCATTGATAAAAATGGTAAATAAGGTAGGGCCAAGAACTGACTCCAGTGAGACACCATTAGAAACACAACCATTTAATTATGACCCCCCCCCCATTTAGAATTGTTTTGAGACCTATCAGGTGGCCCAGTTTTTAATCCATCTAATGTCTGCTGTATTTTGTACTGTCCTCGTTTTTTAATTTAAAATGTCACGTGGTACCAAGTCAAACACCCTACAGAAGTCTAAGTCAATTACATCAACACTGTTATCTTTATCAACCAACCTTGTGATCTCATCAATAAAAGATATCAAGGTAGATTAACAGGATCTATTTTCCATAAATCCAAGGTGACTGACATTAATCATATTATCCTCCTTTAATTCTTTATTAATGGAGTCCCGAATCAGCCACTCCATTATCCTGCTCGGGATAGAAGTCAGGCTGATAGGCCTATGATTTCCTATCTGGGTCATCCCGTTTACCCTTTTTAAATATTAGCACAACATTAGCTTTCTTCAGGTCTTCTGGAGCTTCCCCGGTGTTCAAAGACTTATTGAAAATCAACATTAACTGTCCAGTGGCTCCTCAGCCAGCTCTTTTAAAACTTTTGGATGCAAGTTATCTAGACCAGTGTTTCTCAACCTTTTTGATACGAGGGACCAGCTTGCTGCCTTCCTAAACTGTGTTTTGGAGATCTCAGGGACCGCTGCTGGTCCACGGACTGGTTGTTGAGAAACAGTATCTAGACCAGCTGATTTAAAAATGTCTCACTTTAGGAGCTGCTGTTAAATATCTTCCTGAGTTACTATTGAAATGGAAAGTATTTCATCATCATGATATGGTATGATTATATCATCTGTTTGTGTTTCCCAGCTACAGAACAAATATATTCCTTTTCTGCACTATTATAGATAGTTCTACCACATCCATTGAGAAATGCACCAATACCATTGTTAGGATTCTTTTTGTCCCTAATATATTAAAAAAACCCTTCCTTATTGTCCTTAACTCTGCTGGCCGTAGAGTTCTCCTTGTATCCCTTTGCTTCCTTTACTATTGTTTTCTGATTTTTATGGGAATCCCCTTTGTCCTTGTAAGAGTGTCTGGTTCACATTTTCTGTGTCATTCATTCTTCTATACACCCCTTTTGTGTCCCCTCTTATCTATCTTCTCTCTCCACTGTGTAGTCCTAGTACTCTTACTCTCTCCTCATAGAAGACTTTCAAAAGGCTTGAGGAGGCTGCAAACACAATGAGAAGAGTTGTGGGATGAGTGGGAGTCTAATTGGCTAAGACTGCTTGGGGAACCACCAGCTGGCAGTTGAGAAGCATCTGGCTTTCACCTTATTATTTTTTTAGATTGTGTTTGTTTTCATTTTGTGATAATCTGTATAACCATCTGTACAACCTGGGAGATTAAGGCTCACTGAGGCATGTATGGAAAGGACACCAATAATGTTCTTAGTTGAAGAGATTACAACAATCCAAAGATGTTTATAGCCAGACATACACATACAGTGGGAAATGTCTGAAAGGTCAAAAACTGACCCTTCCCAGCAGCATCAAATGACGCCACTTAGATTGTAAACTCTTTGGGGTAGGGACCATCTCTTGGTTCTGTGTTTGTACAGCACCTTGCACAGTGAGGTCTTACTCCATGACTGGGGCTTGTAGGTGCTGCCATAATACAAATAATAACTAACAATAATAATGTATTCCAATAGCCTTGCAGTCACTAGCGACGCTGAGCCACTTGCTCCTCCACCACACAGAACAATAAGGTTTCACATAAGCATCTTCCATAAAGTATCCCACCATGTTCTTTACCATAATGTTGGAGATGCTACTGTATTGCGCCCAACTATAGACAACACAGTTTTGGGTATTCAAGAACCCATTTTACTTAAATACAATGTTGGCAGGAGCACTGGAGTTATTCCTTTTTTTTTCTTTTCTTTTTATAAAAGTGCCATGGATCTCTGCATGTTACTAGGGATTCAGGTGAATTTGAGCCATACTCTTAATGGAAGACCTAAGAGATGGTTTGAAAGGAGCCAGTGCCTTTTGCCAAGTGTAGCCATCTGGTCTAGGAGTCAAGGGAAGAGATTGTTCCTATGAAAGTAGGATGCTAAAAAGATGTATACAGATGACCAAAACTATGTGGGGTTGTTTTGTTTTTGTTTTTTTGCAGTGTTGGATGTGATGCATGTATTTGTATGTATTGCATTCTGTAGACAGCCACTGAGAATGAGGCTTCTTGAAATTTTGAATGTTTTTGTCCATGTGTCACCTGCAAATTAAAAAAATTCCAAATATCTATTAAGTTGTCAGCAGGAAGACCCTCTTAGCATCTTGCCTGGCAGGCAGCAACTCTCACGCTGCGGTTGCCTATCTAATACTATGCTGTGAATCTGAGCTGGTTGACATTTTCAGTCCAGAACTGTTTTAACCAAAACATGCACCAAAAAATAAAGTGGCAAAAAATAAATAGCTGTTTTACAATTTAACTCAATTTCTGTATTGATTTGAATCAATTTTTTGTTTATCATTTTCCATCTTCAAAATATGATTTTTTTTTAAAATTGTTTCTTAAAAATGTTTTTTGAGGGCAAAAAAAATCCCACCCCCTGGTTAAGATGACCCAAAATTTCATTTTTAAATGTTTATTTCAAAAATGGAAAACAATAACTGAAAATTTTCATTTATTTTCGGAATTAAACAAAAATGATTTCAAAATGTTATGCACCATGTTTTGGCCAACTCTACTTTGAATATTGGACAGGAGCCTAAATGCTGGGGGTGGACTTAATCCCGTATCTTTCTGACACTTAAAGTAAGAGTGCTACCAGCTTAGCTACATACCGTTGTGCAATGTTAGCAGCAAAGTATTGGGGAACTCTTCCTTTAGCTGTGTAAACCTCTTCCTTGGCACGTTTTTCCTAGTTATATATGTTAAGCATTAATATAATGTTTTTGCACAGATGCAATTTCCTGTGAAATTGAGGCTTTTAACATATGCTTGTAGCAACATGTCCTCCTGATCCTTTTATGTGTCATTAAGAGGGATGTAAACGGCATCAACTAAAATAAGAAGTGTCCTACACCTTTGAAGCAGGGCCCACAAGGGCATTCTTGTGCACAAGCAACTTTCATCTGTTGCCCTGTGATCCAGCGCAAATAATATTTTATTCATCAACCTTTGAGAGCCATTGCTATTGAATGTCTGGTGAAGGAGTGGCAGAAGTTTGCTGAAGGTGCTTCAGATCAAATGCTGGGCGAATGGCAGGGAAGCAAAGGTGAATGATTGGATCCCAAATGAGATCCTGCAATAATAAATATAGTGGGAATTAAAAATGGTAGCACTGCAAACGGTGGTCTTTGTGGATGTGCTGGAGCAGTGTTCGTCTCGATAGTGCTGATGAGGAGCACTTGGCTCTGGAGTGTTGCTAAAGCAAAGCCAAAACGGTTCACTACAACTTTGTGGACAGGAGTTGGGGTTTAGTGCCTCATTTTAGAAAGACATTTAAGGTAACTTGATGAGGCTGAAAACAGCTGATGAGAAGAGATCAGATGAGGAGTATAATACAACTAAAGGGCTAGATCTTGCAGCCCTTACCCATGTAAATAGTTGTGTTGGAGCCAGTGAGATTAACTAACATGAGCAATGAGGCGCTACCTGGCTAGGCCCAAAGCCTTTAATATTAGCGTGCTGAGAGCATGCACATACATTGCTTCTTTCATATGACGATCTGAAACCACTTATGAACATTTGCATAAACATCCTTTTACTCTCACAACTCCCCTGTGAGGTAGACAAGTGTTTAGTTGTTTTTAACAGATGAGTCACGAAGAAGTTGAAAGCAAAATGCTCAGATCTACCTACTAATTTTTGGTGGCCACCTTTAGAGTGCTTATGGGCTGATTTTCAGAAATATTGAGCACCCACGAATCCTATTGCAGCCAGTGGCAGTGGTGGCTGCCCCATTCCTTTGAAAATCACATTATTAAAGCCTGGTGTTTCAGATGTGCTGAGCAGCCAAAAATCCAGTTCAAGCACACAAGAGCTATGGGTGCTCAGTGCTTCTGAAAATCAGGTCCAAAGTGTTTTAAGCTGGACAGCCCCAAAAGTAGTGGACCCTTCTGAAAATGCTGGCCTAAATGACTTGCCAAAGGCCACATGGGAGAGCTATGTGGCAGATCTGGGAATAGAACTCTGTTCTCTGAACTCCATTCCTGGCTACTGCAAGGCTAGTCTACTGCCTCCTTCAGGTGAGCAACCAGAAGCACAAACTGGATCTTCTGGGAAACAGAGGAAATATTACTCTGTACCAGCAGCTTGCTGGAATATCCATGTTACATTGTGTGTGTGTGTGTGTGTGTGTTTTTGTTTGTTTGTTTGTTTTTTGTTTTTTTGAAGATACACTTCTCTGGTGTATGAACATAAACTTCCTGTTAAGAGTTTTCAGGGGCCCAGTGCTAGAGGACTCTGGGTTCACTGCAGAGTCTCTTAGTTTTGGAAACCCCAGTTCACATTTACACAATTGACAAAACATTTGATGGGTCTCACCCATAGGTGCTGGAACTAAGGGTGCTGGGGGTGCTGCTGCACCCCTGGCTTGAAATAGTTTCCACTTGATGACTGCCTGTTCTGTTCATTCCCTCTGGGGCACTTGGCATTGGCCACTGTCGGGAGATAGGATACTGGGCTAGATGGACCTTTGGTCTGACCCAGTGTGGCCATTCTTCTGCTATATACAGGGTTTATGCTTTGGTTCAATGGCTCCCATCACCCTCTCTATACAAATTGTTCCAGCACTCCTGATCTCACCTTAGCAATCAGGGGTTCATTTCTGTTCTCAGGCACCAGTGTGCAAGTCCTATGAGCTTCAGTGGGAACTCAAGCTGGTTATGAGAGGGCAGAATCTGACCCCATTTTGCTAAATCACAAAAGCACCACCCATTTGGTAGTTTCTTCTCAGGAGAGGTCCCAGCCTCAGACAGCAGAGGTGTCAGGATTGAATTGTGTGAGAGTGCGGGGTGGAGCGAAGCTTGCCAGGCCCCTCGCTCAGTTCACTCCAGATTCTTTGGCAGGCGCTGTGTGAATGATTGACAGTTTTGAGGCACTCCAGGCAGAGTGCATGTCCGTGCCACTTAATGGGTCCTCTTTGCTTTTCACCCATGCTTAGGGCCTGCGATAGCAGGGCTGATTTGCTTCTTTAAAGGGGTAAGGTGTTCATTCTAATGCCCATGGCTCAGCAGTAGCAATAGTCACGTCACTGCTCTTTGACAAACGCCCCATGCATGGCTGCTAGGCCAGGGAATACTGCAAATCAACATGACCTTCTTTGACAAGTCAGATTTATTTACTCAGGTTTGGCCACTGATGAGCAATGCGGCCTGTGCAAATTGTGCAACTAAGCCTCGTATTTCAGAGTCTATGATGACATATTCCCCACCGGGGCAGAGAGCTGTCTCTTCCATTGGGCATGCTTTATTAGGAGATAGTGCTCAGCCCCCAGTCAAGTTTCCCTTCTATCCCTAGAGGGCTTAGAGTAAGCATTTGTCCCTGCTCTGGAGGAGGGGAGGAGGGAGGGAAAAGCAACTGACTGCAGCCCTTGAAAGCGTACAGCTGATCTGTCTCCCTGTGCTTGCCCAGCTCCTGGCTCAATGAATGGAGGGTGGAGCCCCCTTTCTCCCCACAGCATGCCCCTCTCCTTCCCCTCCCCACCCATGGCACTTTCTTGCAGGGGGAGTGTTGATGTGGACTCAGCAGCAAATGAGGACAAACACAGGCTGCAACTTCAACTTATCACCAGGGAGGGGCATTACCTGCTGTCACCCAGAGTTACAGGGCTTTTACATTATAACCCGTAATTTGGGGTAGAGTCTCCTCCACCTTCCCCTAGGACTTAGCTCGCTCTTCTGAATTCTTATCCATCCCCTGTGAGGGGACTGGGGTACACAACAGGGGGGCCTCTGCCTACAAAGGTCACAAGGTCTTCCCCTATGCCATGAGCACAAGGGCCATCAGCAAAATCCCTTCTCTTTTGGGAACTGTCTCTTTTGTCCTTTTAACCCTCCTGGAATCTGGCTGCAAGTTGCAACAAACTAACATCCTTTACCAAGTCCTGTCGCTAATTATTAAATCCTCTTCCTATTTAACATAACTGTACCCCCAGGATGCTGTGAGGCAGGTGAAAAACTCTCCAGGTTGCTACCAGTTTGGCCCCTAGGGGAAGAAAAAGTTCTTTCCCGTTCTCAAAACAGGCAATCGGTCAGACCCACAGCCTCCACAGAGCACAGCTCAGAGCCCACCAGAACAGGGTGGGGAGCGTGGGACTGCTGGAGCAGAGCTAAAAGAGGCTCCATATGGCCTAGGCTAGGATTTAAATTAATGAAAGAAGAGGGCAAGGGACCAATCAGCTCCCTTCCTCCCCAAGTTGGCCAGTGAGTGGCTAGAGACTCTGAAGGGAAGGGGCACCCCTGGATTCCCTCAGTGTGTGTACCCTGCCCCATCCCGTTCAACTAGGGCTGTCCCAATTGCTGCTGCTCCCATCCAGTTTCCCACCCATTGAGGCAGCTGGGTGGCATTTGCAGAGCAGGAGAAGTGCTTTGCCCCCAGCCAAGACCTGATATTCAGATGGGCTGAGCCTGGGGACAGAGAGGACCTTACCATCCGATTCGGCTGAATAAGACGAGCACAATCTAGCGGTAAAATGTAAAAAATCTGGTTGAATTTAGCCCTGTTTGCATGCTGTGTTTTTGTGGGTGGGTGTGTGCAGTTGGGTACGTGCGCTCATGAGTCATGGTACTAATGTGTGTGTGTGTGTGTGAGTGACTCAGTGAGTGCAACGTATGAGTCTGTTTTGAGGTCTGCTAGTTTTGCAGCTTGCAAGAGACTTTTTTTTATTGAGCCATGGGTAGAATTATCACTTCCCCCAGGACAGGCAGGAGCTCAGGACAAACAACCCCTGTCACTGCTTTTATGAGGAAATGGGGCTTGTGGATTAGATGTGCTGCTATAAGAAGTACTTTACTGCAGGAAAGATATTGGCAAAGGCCTCTTGTAGTTTAAAAACATAAAAGGAGAGCAAATATAGCCCAATTGCCAAATCCCAATCTGTGCTAGGTCTTCCTTCGAAGCTGGGAGCCACACAACCTGATGACAACAGTCCTCATCTGTCTCTTTAGACTCTCTCATGCCACAAGGATCTCATGAACTGCATATAATAGAATTGATATTATATGCAGTACAATGAGATCCTTATCTATAAGGTGATAGGCAGTAAGAATGAAAAAGACTAAGAGTTCAGAGGAGCCCAGAGAAGACCCTCTACTCACTGTTGGTTTTGCTCATGATCAGTGCAACTGAGGGAAGGGGAAGAGTCAAAGGTGCCTCTGAACCACCTCTTTAGCCCCCTGCTGGCCCAGGATTAAAAGAGGCTCCCAGCACAAATTAGAGCAGCCATGGGGTTGCTTTAACTGCCACCAGCTAGAACAGTGCCCTAGGAACCAGTTTATGGGTTGGGGATTGGTGGAGCACATCACACTCTGGCCTCACCTTCTCCCCCCATACTCACACCACCTCTTTTTGCACAGCAATACCGCACTCATGGCTAGCCTTGACGTGCCTCCTGCTCCAGGGAACAGGAGGGGCTGGCGTAAAGCTGGTCCAGGATTCCCCCATACTCAGGGAACCTTTAGGTCTCATTTAAGGTCCTCTTGTGCCACTGCAATGGCAGAAAGTGACCATGGCAGGGGCAAAGGATCTGGTGAAGAATCTCTGTGTGGTTTATATGACTTTTTTCTGTCTTTCCATTCATCTGTCTCAACACATGTTTGTATCTAAACATTATGCCACGTATCCCTCCCATGAATTGTGTTGTTGATCAAGTGAATAATTTATTTCATGAATTTAGCCCTTTTTTTTTCTGTTCTCCACAAAGAAGTTTTGATTGTTCATTAGTCAGAACTGTTTGACAAATATTTTATGGGAACATGTGGTCAGCCCATGGGCTCTTTGCAAACTAGTTGCTCTGATTTTGTCTTTGCCTGTTTAATTGTTTGTTGAGCGTAATTGATCACTTTAGTCACATGGCATTTCTTCTGCTCCCTGATGGGCTGATTAAAACTTTTATAAAGCAGAGGAAAGACAGCAGAGATTTCAAGACCGCTGTGTGAATGATTGAGTCACAAGGCTTCAAACAACAGCTTGTTTACCCACGTGTTCACCTAGCTTTTGCTCTCAATGAACAGAAAATAACTAACATGAACGTTTGTGGGAAAAGAGCCTAAAAGGGACTCAGATACCACACGGCTATTTTAGATTTTATTTGAATGAATGTTTGCAGTCACTTTTTGGTGGTATTTGCCCAGCTCTGGTTAACAATGACTAAAGCCAATTATGACCAACTAGTGTCATTCAGCTCAGGAAGGGTAAAAACTAGTTACCATAGAATCACAGAAACGTAAGGCTGGAAGGGACCTCAGGGCCTAGCTCCACAGAAGCACTTAAGTGCTTAATCCTCAGGTATAGATGCTGAAATTTGGACTTGGGCTCACTGCAATTCCCAGCCCTGCCACTGAATGCAATGGGTGCCCAAACTCACTGTATGCCTAAGTTTTTTGCAATAAAAAGTTCCCCAGGCACCAACGTTTCTGCCTCTGAGCACCCATCTATCTCCTACCTGAGCCCCAGAGCGATTCACAAACTGGGGGAAGACTGGTGGTCAGCCACCTAACTCATGTGCCTGGTAGGCATGCTCAGATGCTGCCTGTTGGATTGGGCCTCTCAGGTGAGTTCACACAAAAGATCTGGGGAGGGGGACCTTTCTCCTACCTTTTAGCCCAGTGGTTTGGGTACTCAGGTGGGAGACCCCTGTTGCAGTCCCCCCTCCACCTGACGGGGAAGCAGCAATTTGAACAGGGATCAGCCACCTCTCAGGTGAGTGCTGTAATCCTTGGGCTATGGGATACGCCGATGTGAATCTCCGTCAGTTTCTCCCATTGAAGCTGTTGCACTGTGGATAAATAATGAGACATTTGGGGAGGGAAAGATTGAGAGTGAGGATGGCCCTCTAGCCTGGTGGTTAGAGCACTCACCCAGGCTGTGGGAGGCCCGGGATGCAGTCCCCCCACTCCCATGACTTAAATTATTTGTCCACTGTGCAACAGCTTCAATAGGAAAGACTGAGGCAGCCTCGCACCAGAATATCTCATAGCCCAGTGGTTGGAGCAGTCAGTTGAATGATCCCTGTTCAAATCCCTTCACCCGTTAAGGTGAAGGGGCGACTCGCACATCCTAACCACTGGGTTATGAGGTTATGAGGGAGCTCCTCCATCCCCCACCCCGTTCTAACACCAATGGTGGAGGCGCCTAACTCCAAGGAGGGTTCTCGGCTGGGGTTCACTAGCAGAGATAGGCGCCTCACTGCAACCAGGACTTAGATGCTCAGCCCCACCACATGTGAAAGGGGTGGGATTTAGCACACATCCCTCTGGCCTGCGTCTCCCATTGACTAGTTTAGGTGTCTCCCTGCCCAGCATGCTGGTTTTTGTGAATCACAGTCTAAGGCACCTGTTTCTCCCCAATCACTGTATAGGGCGCCTGGATACCTAACTCTGGCTTTGTGGATTGCACTGTTGTTCCTGTAACTTTTAGGCACCATGATGCTCAGTATCATGACACCTAACTCCTTTTGTGCATCCAGACCCTAGTCCGTCCATCTCTTCTCCCCTCCCCCTCCATGCTGAGGCAGGATGTACCTAGACCATCTCTGACAGATGTTTATCTAACCTGTCCACCTGTTATCAGCTGGAGCAAATTGCAAACAGCTAGCTATCTTGCCAGTGCTAAAGGTGATTGCTTCTAATGTGTGTCACATACACCTTTATGCTTAAGGTTATCTTTCAAATGACATATTCTTTGCTGAAACTCCTAGAGAGCTTTGTGCTGTCATTTGAATCCTGGACTATCTGATGGATTCTCTTGCCAGGCAGAGTCAGTGATAAATGTTTGATTGGTTTTAAAGGTGTTTATCATTTTAATCTATACTCAGCTTTTAGGTGTTCATGCCTACCTGCCATGCAATATTATAGCAAGCTTACTGTCTTGCAATATTGTGAAGGCACATGGCTTGGTCCTTCACCCCTTAGTCATAGGGGCATCCCCTGACATTTTTCACATGCTATGCGCAACTGAGCCACTCTCACGTTAACTTGGCATGGCGGCTGGCACCACTCAGGACAACAGAGGGGTCACCGCACCAAATTTCAGTGAGTGGTATCACAACCTGCTGTGACCCAAGGCACACTGCCCCTTCCCCCCCCCCCAGGGCAGTTATTCCCCTACCAATGGTACACACCATGCATAATGTGTACAGCTGCAGGCACCACTATTGATTTCAGCAGAAGTTGAACTGCCTAAATTAATGGGATTCTTTGTGGGGACGGGAATGTGGAATCAGGCCCACAGATTGTACTTGCAGTACAAACACAAGCAGAGGGATTTTCCTGTATTGAACTGAGCTATTGATTGATTGATTGTTTCAATTCCTGCTGTTTTTATTTACTTGTTCAGTAATAACTTGCTTAATGTAAAAACCCCACACACAGATTACTAAAATGCAAACCCTCCGGGACTTCTGATTCGACACCAAGAACATAATCAATTTGAATTTCCATATCAACTGCGAGTGAGGATTCTGATACTTTATAAAACATAACTTGGGGTTATCTGAGCTGCCTTGACAGATACTCTGATGCTTTCAGTGATGGGCACCAGCATAAGAATCTGGGAAGATGGATAAATGCAATTTTAAGTGGTTAGAAACTTATGCAAATAGAAGATCCTAAATTTTGTTTCTATTGTTTTTCCATACACAAACAACAAAGACCTTTCCGTCTGAATGACCTTTGTCTGAGATTAAGGAAACCAGTTACAAGAAAGAGCAAAAATAAGGTCTCTATGAAACAGTGTGGTCTGTCTTTCTGTGTGTCTCCTTTGTAACCCGCTGTGGTGACTTTAGGAACAAAATGGCCGCAGCTGTGTCTGTGCAGAGGCAATGTTCTTCGAGATAGCAAAGTGCAAATTGCGGAAAAGAAAGGCTCCATAGTGTCATAGTTGCCTAGAACCACAATTCTCAATGCTGCATGCATAATCTTAGCAAATGACTGTAATGTCTTTGTATGTAAGTGGCCACAGGTCTTAACAGCGTGTCACACACGCTCTCATGTATCTGATCACAATTTTAGGCAAAAATCTTTCAAAGATGGGGACTGTGTTTGTGTGTACGTTTGTACAACTCCCAGCACAATGACCTCCAATTCTGAATGGGGCCTCCATGAAATATGATTATACAAATATTAAATAATAGTAGTGAGTAGGAACAAGAGTGTGACTTGCCATATGCAGCGCTGCAGGGAGCTATCAGGAAGTGACAATACTGCATGCAGTCTATGATGCAAGATTAGCAAATGTTTGGAAATAGTTCCACGAGCCCTTAACTAAGAACGGACAGTATGCAAATACACTTCAATAATCATTGCAAAATATAACAGGATTTCTAGGGATAGAAAGCAATTTTATTCCTTCATTAGGTTAGTTCTTTTCTCATGAATATGTTTGAAAGACATTAATCAAATGGTTTGCACACAGTAGACTTTTTCTGGGACTTGTCATTGTTCTAGGGTCTGAACCTGCCAGGTACCACTGGGAGTTGAGGGACCCTTGTAGGACTGGGCCCCTTTTGGAGTTGGTGGTTGTGATGATTTCGGCCCCATGTTCTGAGCTGTGTCCAATAAAGGCTGGGTGCAGCTGAGGGATGGGAGGCCAAAAGAGCTGTCTGGAGCTCTCACCCATCCTCATGCTGGTTCTGTGCCAGCCTAGGCCCTGGCATAGTTTAGGGAAGCCTTAGGGTTGCTCTCAGCTACTTCAGGTGGTTATCATCCCCAGAGCTATTATATCAACCAGGGATTGCCAGAGTGCAGCAGCAGTCTGGCCATGTACCTAACACTGCAGCAAGGGGAGGCCTAGACTAGAGGCTTGCTTTGTAGGTTTTACATTGTCCAGGGAGTCCCTTTTGCTGGGGGAATCTGCTGATGACCAGATCTGCTGACTTTATAGCTCCTTTACACCAACAGAAAGGAGCAAAGGGGCCGTACTGGGGGAAAAGAATCTGGCCCTTTTTCTTTGAAGAGTAAAGAGAAGTCCCAAATTTCCTGCATCCCCTGCTTGCTACAGAACACAGGCGGTGCCATTTTGAATGACGTTGCCATCCCACATCTGTTTGGCGGTTTCTGTGAAGTGAGTCGGTGAGCCTCAGCCCTGTTTCCTAGTCTCCATGTCACAGAAAACCACCACCCTCACCTTATGTACTAACTGGCAGTCTTGTCTGCAGTTTCAGCCTTGAGGGCAAGGGCTAGTTACCCTCTCAACCCTTGAGAGGGGGGATGGACTCAGTAGAAAATAAGAGGAGTTTTGTGATGCACTTCACAACATTTTATTATCAACTTACTATCCCCAGAATCACTGTGGAAATACTGATAGTATTCTATCCAGCCAGCTACTGTTGCCAGGCTCTCAGCCTGCACCCCATCATGATGGTATCTGATCGCCTCTTTATATTCATGTAGAAAGCTGGTTGGGAATTTGCTGTTGTAACTTTTTTTGATGTAAAATGCAATTTCCGCAAAATCAAAATTTTCCATGGGAAAATTTCAGTTTTTGCAGAAGCTCTTCAATTCTGGCCTTGAGTTGACCCATATTGAAACATTTCAGTTTGTTGAACCAAATTAGGACATGTTGTTGTTTTGGGTCAGTTTGGCATTATTATGTCCTCCTGAGCTTGCTCCATTGTCTCATGGGAGTTGTAGTTCAGGTACCTAAAGAATCCTTTCTACTCTATCAGTTGGACT